>NC_136061.1:1708337731-1718337731 GCF_964261635.1 Lissotriton helveticus
TGGACCTCTAACTTAGACATCTCCCTCCCCTCCTTCAGTTGTTCCTTGCTCCTGGTCAGACCATTATCTCATTTCGTTTCAGCTACCCCTTCACACTTTGTGCCTTCCACTTCGCATTAAAAATCTGTCGGCTCGCAATTGGAAAAGGGCCAACCTGCTTGACTTTCACGAGTCACTGGTCTCTACTGCTCCGGAGTTGTATACTTCACTTGAGAATCAGGCTGATAATCTCAATGATTGGCTACGCCAGGCCAGCGATAAAGTAGCCCCTTTTAAGAAAATAAAAACCAAGCGCCCCCATGATGCTCAATGTTGGTTTTCTGACCAACTTAAAGCAGCCAAACTTGCGCTCAGGCAATCGGAGCGCCGATGGCGGCGCCACTATGATCCTCAGCTTAAGCTCGTTTACATGGAGACTCTAAAATCCTATAAAGTATCCATCCTAGCAGCCAAGACGGCATTTTTCTCTCAAAAAATTTTGAAGTCTAATAATAAATCGAAGGATATTTTCTCAATTGTGAATGAGCTTTCCCGCCCAGACAGAGTCACCCCTCAACCTTTACCTACCCAAACACTCTGTGACTCGCTCAATACCTATTTTTCAGAGAAAATAACAATAATTAAAAACAACATACCGATTCCGGCCTCTCCCATTTCTCCCCCTCTCCCCCCTACCAACACTAGTACCTTGACGGAGTTTCCACCCATTTCGCACCAAGAGTTTGTCTCTCTCCTCCACAAAGTCAGCTCTGGCGCCCCCAGTGACTGCTGTCCTCCGCAAGTCTTGAAAGACGCTTTTCTAGCATGCCCAGGTCCCCCACTAGCATTGTTAAACAACTCTCTTGCCACTGGGGAGGTTCCATCTTCTTTCAAGCAAGCTGCAGTCCTACCGATTCTAAAAAAAACAAATGCTGACCCTACCCTACTCAGTAATTACAGACCCATCTCCCTCCTCCCATATTTAGGAAAGATCCTGGAGACTTATGTCACCCGCTGCTTGAGCTCGTTTGTAGAGAAATCCTCTTTCTTGGATCCTCAACAAGCAGGATTTAGACCCCTCCACTCCACCGAGGCGGTCATAGTAGCAGTCATGGACACTCTCAGGAAGGGTGCTGATAACAATATCTCTCAAGCCCTCGTCCTACTGGATCTCTCAGCGGCATTCGACACGGTCGATCATACTATTTTGATCGACTGTGTCAATAACGCTGGCATTCAGGGAGTGGCCCTTGACTGGCTCAGATCTTTCCTTCATCAGCGTTCTCAATCTGTTCATCTTTCCACTTTTTCCGCTCCTTACACTTCCCTTCCTTGTGGTGTACCCCAGGGTTCTGCACTTTCCCCTCTCCTGTTTAATTTGTATCTCCAGCCACTTTTAGCCTCCCTTCGAAACGCCCCAGTCACAATCCTTAATTATGCTGACGACCTTCAGTTAATTTTTCCCATCACTTCTCATCCGTCTTCCCGCATCGATTTTCAGTCCACTATGTTGTCCATTGCGGAGTGGATGTATCATAGTCATTTAAAATTAAATCCTACAAAAACAGAGCTTGTCCTGGTAGGAGGACCCTCGCATCCTTGGAATGCCACCTTCTGGCCCACCACTTTGGGGTTAGCACCCACTCCGGTGAGCTCTGTCAAAAGCCTGGGGGTGATCATCTCCGATGATCTTTCCATGAAGCCGCACATTAACGCGGTGACATCTGCCTGTTTTTTTCACCTCAGGCGAATTCGCAAGATCAGTCGTTTCCTTACTAAAGAAGCATTAATTCAAGTTGTCATCGCGCTCATAACTTCCAGGCTTGACTATGCTAATAGTCTGTATGCTGGAATCCCCGCCTGTCACCTCCACCGACTTCAGCTGGTGCAGAATCAGGCCGCCCGGTTGATTTTCTGTCTGCCCAAATATGAACATGTCACCCCCCTTCTCCGTACTCTTCACTGGCTCCCCGTTTCGAAGCGCTGCACTTTCAAACTGGCATGCACCACCTTTAAGGCACTTTCGAACGCAGCCCCTCTGTTCATATCCTCAACTCTGTCTCGTCACATCCCTTCTCGAGCTCTCCGCTCTGCGTCACTCAACCTTCTGGATGTCCCCCGATTTAAAAGCAAAAAACATGGTGGTCTGAGTTTTTCGGTCTTGGCCCCATCGACCTGGAACTCCTTGCCGCCTTTTCTCCGTTTCTGCCCTAAATATGAGCTGTTTCGAAAATCTTTAAAAACTTTGCTTTTTCAAGCTGCTTTCGACTAACTCCCCTCCCTAGGTCACCGGTTACTGTTTTGAGCGCCAAGAAACCTATGGTGATAGCGCGCGGTACAAATAATTTTAATAGAATAATAGAATAGAATTGTTCCAATCGGTTCAGCATTTTTGTTTCTTGCATTTTCACTTGGTATTTCATTGTAGATTGGTGTGTCTCTGCTAAATGTTTTTATTTGGGTTTTCAGAGGTCTGAGTTCTATTGCATTGCTGCATAGTCCTTGTTGTTCTTCTGTAGGCGTTTCGAATGTGATGAGCCTCTTCGTAAGAACCTCTGTACTGGTAGCAAACCTTGGTGTTCTGCTACTTATTGGGAGTCCACTTGGCCTGCTGTTTGTTATCGGCCACATGTTGTGGTTTTACCAGGTCGATTGATACAACTCGGTTCTCCTTTTTTCCAGCAAGTGGCGGTAGCACAACTGATCTTGTCCCGTTGACAGACAAGACAGGAACTGCTTTTCTGTAAGAAGGCCCAAATTCCTTCTTTACCGCGATCTTCTTCCTGACTAGATCCCCGACTTTAGGAATCCAGACAGGTCTTGCTGGGACAGGTGGTGGTTCTTCAGTGGTTGTTGGCTGTTGTTTCAACTTTATGTTGCTCAGGTCTTTTCTTGTTTTGTTTAAGTCCTGCAAAATAGCCAAACGGTCTTTGATATCAAAGCTTTTTTCTTTCACCACTGAAGTCTGACTGTCAAGGTCAGAGATAATCATCCTAGTTCCGAATAATAATTCGTACGGACTGAATCCCTTCAGAGAATTTCTTGGCAAGTTATTGAGACTACGTTGGACACTTATTAGATGTTTGACCCACCCAGCTCCCGTACCTAATATCCTTTCTGTTATAGATTGCTTTATGCCTTGGTTTTTTCTTTACACCATCCCGTACCCTCAGGAAGGAAGTGAGAAGATTCCCGCTGGGCTATGCTCATTTGGCCATGTTTCCCCGCATGCCTGAGGGCTAGAGTGGAGACAATGGTCAAACATAGCATGCTCTTAGCGTATATGCCATTTAGACTCGCAAATCTTTGTATAACAGTCCGGACGTCAGCCGAGTGCTGGTGATCTACATTATAAGTGGAACTAGCCTGTATAAGTTAATCGCAACCCTTCCTTTTTACTCCTGATTCTTCCTGGAGTAAACCGACGAGGTATTAAACTGTTTCTCTCCCCACTGCGATCTCTGTTGCAGTTTGGGCAGTTTTTTACAAACATGGTGTGACGCAGACTCATGCCTGGCCACCAGTACCGTGATTGTAATTCTTCCAGAGAATCTTTTAGTTTGAGGTGTCTGAGACCCTCGCCCATATGTGCGTCTGCGATTAACAAGTTTCTCCTGTCCATGTTTGGAATCACTCTATCCCCCACTCCAGGGATTCGAGCAAAAGGGACGGAGTTTGCATCGATTATGTATGTATAATTGAGTGGATAGTTGATCGGTAACGCTGAGCAGTCGCCTTTTGATGACGTTTTCACTGCCAGCACTGTTTCACCGTCAATGTATTTTAATGTACGCTTTTTTCGATCTACGGGAGCCGATTTAGTGGCTGCCGCTGTGGCTGTCTCAGCCAATGAATTCCCTGCAACGTGAACGCCATCACGCTGATGACTCAGTGAGTGTGTCACGTGAGTCTTTGGTAGTTCTTTCTGTAAAAGAGCTATTTGTTCCCAGAGCAGTTTCTGCTTTATTGGTGCATCTGTGTCATCTTTGTAACCGTTTCGAATCCATGTCTGCAAATCCTTGTTATATGATTTGACGCAGTAATATGAATCTGACACTATAAGTGTCGGGAATTCGCGATCCGCATTATCTAGCGCCATTTTCAATGCTATTATTTCAGTTTGTTTTTCTGAATTAGTTTCTACTGAGTGTGATTTTGTTAATAGATGTTTTAGTTTACCTCCGCGCCACACTTCTTTTGTAATCTCACATGTGGGGTTGTATGCCTGTTCTCCCCAAACGGGGGGTTGAGCATGTCCGTCTGTATAGATTACACAGGCGTAATGTCGTAAAGGCAGAATGTCGATTGGCAGAGGGTATGTTTTTTCATATTCTAGATTTTTCAATTCTTCTAGTTCTTAGAAAATTGTCAGCCAGGCTATACTTGATAATTCATATCCTACGTACAAGACTGTTAGATGGGCAATTCTGGATTTTTTAAAGTTGAATTTGTAACCCTCTGCTGCGAACCCAAGTGTTCACTCTCTTCAAGTGAGTCTCCAAGTCATCATCTGTAAAGTAGATGTCATCGACATAAGATAATGCTTCATCATCATATAGTTGTAGTAATTCTGTTACTCTCGCTGAGAATACCCCCGGGCTGTTCTTGTACCCCTGGGCTAACCGACAGAATTGTTTTTGAGTGCCATTTATTGAGAATGCAGTTAAATATCTGCTCTCTGGTGCTATGTTTTGACAAAAGAATCCATTAGAGATGTCCATGGTTGTTTTGTATTTTTTGCGCACTATGTTATTCATTAGTGCAGCACTGTGTGAGTTTTGCACTGCAAAGGTTTTGCAACATGTGTTAAGGTGTCGGTAATCCAAAACTAGACGATATGAATTGTCTGGTTTGGAGACCGGAAACAAAGGGTTGTTCATTTGTGAGGTGCAAGTTTCAATCACCCCCTGGTATTCTAGCTGATCTAGTATTTCATTTACCTGTTTTTTAGCTTCTTGCTTAATTGGGTACTGCCTTTGTGCAGTTGGTTGTGATTTTAACTGGATTTTGTGAGGAGGAGAGTCCTCATCCCATCCTACGTGATTTTTATATAAGGCAGGAGCTAAAGCCACTGCCCATTTTCTGGCAAGTGTGTATTTTTTATGAATCGGGATATGATTCGAGAAGGCAGGCATAATTATTTCTTCGCCATGAGGGCACTCCCTAACAAACTCTGGTGGCCAGTCTTTTTCAGCTAGAAGGATGTCATAGCCCTCGGATAGGTTATCCCAAAATAGTCCCCTTATTTTCCTAGTCTTATCTCCCTCTATACGTAATGTTATCTCGTATATCTTGTGAGGTTTGCTAACTCTGGTGTCCGCAGTTTCCACTTGAAGATATTCATTCGTGTCCACTGTCTCCAGATGATTCATAAGGACTTTGCGAGCTATGCTCACTTCTGCTGCACTGTCTAGCATTGTCTGAGCCCACTCTCCGTTTTTCAGTTGTGTCCTCAGTATTCTCGGCATTGTTAACTACCTTGATACTGGCTACCTTCTTTTTTGGAAATTGTAATTTCTTTTTTAACTGAGCAGGTTCCTTGTCTTTGGACTTGGTGTGCTCTTCTCTTTGTTCTGATCGTCCTCTTCTTTCCGATTTCTGCGAGGAAGTCTGAAAAGATTGAGAGGGACGGGTATCAATGTCTTGATATCTATCAGGCTTTTTTATATTATCCCTATTTCTAAGGTTATATCTTTTCCCAGAGGGGTCACTCTGGGGTGACCTGTGTCTTTGGTTCGGAGATTTCTCTCTTCGCCTAGGAGACCTTCCTCTGGACTGGAATTTCTTTTCTTTAGGATTGGATTGTTTGTTTCCATCCCAGTTCTTTTTTGGTGAATTATTATTAAAAAATATTTTTTCTGGACTTTCAGTCAGTTGTGGTTTTACTGGTATTCCACCTAAACTATCTCTACCTAGTTCCTCATAGGATTTTTCTATGATTCTGGCAATTTCAGCTGGTTGGTCTGCTATATCTGTCTCTTTTAACCTCTGGCGGATCGCCACGTTTGCTGCTTCTCCCTTTATGTTGGCTAATAATATAGCCGAGACCTGCTTGAAGTCTTTTAGTAATTTCATACCCAGAGTTAAAGCGGGTTCAGGACCATATTCATCTTGAATTTGTTTTAGCACATCTGGTATTACCGAAATGGATGGAACACCGTGCGTTTTTGTGTAGATGGAAGCAAAGACTGTACCCCAAGTGTCACAGTCCTCAATGTGTGGTGCGATTCCCATTGGAAGACAGATAGTCAGAATCCTGTGCTTTTCTAGCGGGGTGGTGTCAGGAAACACCGCCTCTATTTGGGTAATTTTCTGTGCCAACCAGAATGGTATTTGTTCCCGTTTAGCCGGTACTTTACCTAGGCAGGATTGGATGTTCTGTGGTGTAATTTTATTTGTGTTCCCCTGGTGAGGTTTCAGCTGTGGAAGTTTAATCGCTGGCTGAATTGTTGATGTCCGCATCACATACTGAACTAATTGTCTATGAATTTTTATTAATTGTTTTAGCTGTGTTAAAAGGTTTGGTGCAGACATCCCATCGATGTCTGGATGTGGTGTGTATCCGGCTAGGACCGGCCACGTTGCTCCTGGTCTACCTAAAGGACCGAGCCTGGTGATGTGATTGTTATGTTTTAGGGCGCCATCAAATAAGAGCAAATGCTCTTGAAATTTGAGTGGTACTTCCACCTCCTCGAAAGGAGTGTACTCATTAGGAGGTTCCTCTATTTTGTAATAGTGGAAGTACTTTGTTACAGCATTTGCTGCTGGAAAATTTATCCATGAATAGTATACCTCTGTCTGCCGATATTCGTGTGCCTCAATTACGAATATGACTGTGCCACCTCTAGGTGTCAGTCCATTTTCTATAAGTTTCAGGGTTATAGATCTCCTTTTGATGACCGGGATGAGTATTATATCCCCGTCCGCATCTAGTGCTGCAGCATCAGCCGCTGCGAGTTCAGCTGCTAATCTAACTGCCTCTCTTTCTTCTTCATTGTCTGACATTTTACTGTCCTGAAGGTTATTTCTTTTGTTTGCAGATCAGGTTTCTTATGGAAACAAAGATTAGATGCACAATATTTTGGAACAGTGTATCCTTCAACATTGACTATACCAAGAACCATACATAGGAGTTCCCTCCTGCGAGGTCTGGCGGATATAACCTTTCACCCACTCCAGACGTCTTTGGAGTATTTGGGAAAAGGGGTCTGAGTGAGAAAGCACGACTGAGTTACTCTAAATGTCTTACGTTAGTTTTATCGCCCTTTCCAAACGCGTTGGGCGCCATGTAGTGTAGTTCCTATCATCCCAATAGGCTCTGCGCATTGGAATAATACCTACAGCAGTAAAGGCCTAGGCCAGACGTTAACTAGGTCTACTACTGTCGATACTAGACTTAAAGTTTTGGGTTTGCCAGCTTAGCTCAGAGTTCACTAGAAACTTTCTCGAATGTTCAGGAAAGAATTAACTCCCCTGATTAGACAAGAAGGGATTTAGTTTCTGACAACCATAGAACATGACAACTTTGCTCTCCCCTAATCAAGAGTATATCTCGAGAGTCGTGTGAACAAAAGGCAATTTATTTTACTCAGTCAGTACGTGCATTCTTAGTCTCATCAGAATGTAGAGAAAAGGAAGAGACGGGCGTGTTCAATAAAAGGTGTTATTTATTGATCAGTCTCTTTTCTCATACAAGAGAAATGGATCGATATTATTGCAATACTTATAGTTAAGTAAAGTGCATACATTAAAAGCAATAGTATAAAATAATACTGTAAAAACATTGATATGGTTTCTAAGCCATAAGATGTTTTAAAATGAATAAAATATATCACATACACATATACATTTGACTAAACGTACTCAACTGGTGTTTCTAAATACGCCTACCCCGTGTACCTGACCTAAGCCTAATACGTGGGCGGGAATAGAAAGTTACAGTTTAAGTTAAGTTGGTTTTTGCCAAGTGAATAACTAAAGAATTCTCTGTGAGGGGTCATTCAGTTCTGTACCTGGAAGTTAGGATGAATGAGGAATGGTATCTCTCTCTCTGGTCTTGATATTCCAGGCTGCCTGCGAGGGCTACCCAGAAACGCCGGTGCTGGATTCTCGGCAGGAGAAAGCAGTGCGTCTCTCAGCGCGTCAGGAAGGCGGGGCTGCTGCCAGCGGGGTCTGCTCTGCTCTTGGCTTCGGCAAGTATGGCTGCTCCGTCTCGTCACCACGCGTGTGTTTGCATAGGGCAAGATCGGTAATATTTATACCTTTAAGGTGCCGAGATTGACGTAAGGATGGACATAGATACGTCAATAAGGATGTCATACGACTTGCTCGTTAGCACATTCTTTTACTGAAGTTCTCGGTGAAATCAAAACAATGGCCGCAGGGTTTTGCCCAGGTTGTCATAGGTTTGATTTGTTATGAGAACTCCGTATGCCTTATCAGGGGCTGGAGGAATATCGCTTGTCTAATTAGATCGCAAGCGTTATGACCTAATCAGATAACACGTTCCTGTGCCGTAGTGTGACTGCGTCAGATAACGGTATCTGCATCATGGGGGTTTTCTGCCTCATGGGCTGACTGCTAGTTAACTTGTTGGTTTGTTTAACTAGAATAGGGTCAGGAATAGGGGGATCGATTCAGAACCTATAGGAATACATGACACCCTTACGTCTTTCTGTACCCTTTTTACCTCTTCCTCCACCTCTGTTACTTCTTTCTGTACTTCTTTCCCCTTTCTGCACATCTCTTGCTTCTTTCTGCACCTCACTTGCCTCTTTCAGCACCTCTGTTGCTTTTTATGCAGATCTCTTTCCTCTTTCTGCACCTCACTTGCCTTATTCACCACCTCTGTTGGTTCTTTCTGTACTGTTCTTGCTTCTTTCTGCACTCCTCTTCCTTCTTTCTGTATCCCTCGTGCCTCCTTTGGCACCTCTGTTGCTTCTTTCTGCACTTCTCTTCTTTCTTTCTGCACAGCTCTTGTCTATTTCTGCATCCCACTTGCCTCTTTGAGCACCTCTTTTGCATCTTTCTGCACTTCTCTTTCCTCTTTCTGCACCCTTTGTCCCTCTTTCAGCACCTCTGTTGCTTCTTTCTGCACTTATTTTTCTTCTCTTTGCACCCCTTTTGACTCTTTCTGTACCTCTGTTGCTTCCTTCTGCACTTCTACTGCCTCTTTCTGCACCTCTCCTGCTTCTTTCTGCAACTCATTTGCCTCTTTCAGCACCTCTCTTGCTTTTTTTCTGCAGATCTCTTGCATCTGTCTACACCTCACTTCCCTCTTTAAGTACCTCTGTTGCTTTTTCTTCTGATCTCTTGGTTCTTTCTGCTCCCCTCTTTGCTCTTTCTGCATCTCCATTGCCTCTTTCTGCATCCCTGTTCCCTTTTTGTGCAACCCTCCTGTCTGTTTCTGTACGTCTCTTGCCTCTTTCTTCACCTCTGTTGCCTCTTTCTGCTCTTTTCTTACTCTTTCTGTACCCTTCACGCCTCTTTCAGCAGCTCTGTGGATTCTTTCCGCAATGCTCTTGCTTTTGTATGTACCTCACTTGCCTCTTTCTGTATATTTGTTGCTTCTTTCTAAACCTCTGTTGCTACTTTCAGAAATTCTTTTACCTCTTTCTACACTTATCTTCCTTCTTTCTGTACCCCTCCTGCCTCTTTCTGTACCTCTCTTGCCTCTGTGTGTACCCCCCTACCTTTTTCTGTACCCCTCTTGCCACTTTATACACCTCTGTTGGTTCTTTCTGCACTGCTCTTGCTTCTTTCTGCACCTCACTTGTCTCTTTCTGTACCCCTCTTCCCTGTTTCTACGTCTTTCCTGCCTGTTTATGAACCTCTCTTGCCTCTTTCTGTTCCTCTGAGTTAGAGGTAGTAGTTTTAATCCCCCTGCCCTATTATGTTCTAGGGCCTTATAGGGGAGGTCATGCCAATCACAGGGGTACCCCAACCCATAGTGTACCCTAGTGTATGTAGGTGTTTTCACTATATTCTAAGTGTCTTTCAGCATAGCACTGGCTCCGGGCCTGGTTAGTCAGAGTCAGTTACCACTAGTACCAGTCAGTAAAAAGTTGGGGGCACAGGATGACTTTGCAATACGGCCTTTTTCTGCTCCTCTGTTGGTTCTTTCTGCATATCTCTTGCTTCTTTCTGCACTTCTCTTCGTCTTTCTGGACTTCTGTTGCATCTATCTGCATTTCTCCTGCTTCATTCTGGACCTTTCTTCCTTTTTATGCACATGTCCTACTTCTGTAGGCATAGTTAGAAATTAGCATTTAAAAAACCTTTGAAATTCACTGAAAATTCCATAGGTTTCAGGGACATTATCGTTAGAAATTAGCATTTAAAAAACCTTTGAAATTCACTGAAAAAGCCATAGGTTTCAGGGACGTTATAGTTAGAAATGGGTATTTAACCCCTTGCGTGCTTATGACAAGCTCAGCTCGTCATGAGGCACAGTAGAGCTGTGCTCATGACGAGCTGAGCTCATCATAACGGCCGCCGACGGCCCACGTGGGGCTAATTCCCCACCTGTGCGGGCATTCTGTGGGACTGGGCAGAGTCGTGACGAGCTCAGCTTGTCATGAGCACAGCTCCACTGTGCAGCATGACGAGCTGGGCTCGTCACGAGCACTGCACCGCCGCACACGGCCCCTCCCCCCGCAACATTGGGGAATAAGCCCCGCGTGGAAGGGGTTAAAAAACATTAGAAATTCACGGAAAAAAACTCACAGGTTTCAGTGACATTATTGTTAGTTGGACATTTCACTCATACAAAAGCAGTGAAATTCGACTGTTATAGTTAGTTGAGCTAACTATAACTCACGCCCCCGCAATGCACTGCTGATGACCACTCATATGCAAAAACAACAATTGATAGACGGAATGTTGCACAATGGCAAAACATTCACCCCCAGTCACAGATCTGGGTTTAATCCATCGTTCTTCTGCTCAGTACACCACCCCAGTTCAGACATTGCCATATGCAAATCAGTCTTGACCATGTACTTCATGGGAACAGTCCAGCCCGAACTGCCAAGCCATGTCTTCCCTGGACCAGAATCAAGCAAACTAGGACCAGTTTCTGACTATCAGCCTTCATCAGCCAGGATAGCTTGATTCCAGTAGCATGGAGAGCACGGGACTCACGTCTGAGCATACCCATCCCACTCGGGGTGACAAATGCAAAAACAACAATTGATGGACGGAATGTTGCACAATGGCAAAACATTCACCGCCAGTCACTGATCTGGGTTTAATCCATCGTTCTTTTGCTCACCACACCACCCCAGTTCAGACATTGCCATATGCAAATCAGTCTTGACCCTGTGCCTCATGGAAACAGTCCAGCCCGAACTGCCAAGCCATGTCTTCCCTGGACCAGAATCAAGCATCCTAGGACCGGTTTCTGGCTATCAGCCTTATTTGCTATCCTTGGTGTTTACCAAGGTGGTTTACCAGGTTAGTGGCAGCTCCTGGTTTCTGCTGGGAGCCTAGCATGCTCAAGGGGCAACACTGTGGCACACTAATCTATTTTATTTTACTTGCTTCATTGCGGCGCCCTGCTTGATTAAGAGGCAGGCGCTTAGTTTTTAAAACATCTATGTTGTTTTTAAAGTTATAACGTGTGCTGTGTTATTACCTGTTGTGTGCTCCCATCCGCCGCGGTCCATCATGGCTCATTCTGCCGTTTGTGTGGAGGGCGGCTCTCTCACCACGGCTCTTCGTGCCGATCAGGTTGAGAGCGGGCGCCATATTGGGTGGAGCCTGAAGGGCACTCTGACCCGAATCAGCGGTCCAGCTGCCCGAGGCTCACTCCCATATAACGCAATGTGTCTCCGAGAATGCAGCGGACGAGCGCAGGGGGCGCGATGGTGGCGCGCCGAAGGTGCGCCTAAGGTAAGCCCGTCTGCGCCCGTCCGCGGCCGAACGGGGCAAGGGACCCCAGATTATGGCCAAAAATGTATTTACTCTGCCTCTGACCTACTAACACTTAGACCTCCTACGCACCTTTGTCCCCCCTTATCCCTGCTTACATTAAAACGCACTTCTCAGCATGACATTTCCAAAGTCAGGACCTCTGTGGCTGACGTTAAGTCTAGGAAATTTCTGTGCATTAGCCCTTCTTCCCCTACAATCTTACTGATGGAACTACGTTGCATCTATCTCAATACACGTTCCATGACTAAACATCAACTGGACATATTCTTACTGCTAACCTCTGAGAAACCGGATATTCTTGTATTAACAGAAACCTGGCTTACTCAGGATTCACTGCCAGATATCCTTGCCTCACTTCCTTCTGATTATTACATTATTACCGCTAACTGCCCACCTGGTAAAACGGGTGGGGGAGTAGCGGCCATTATTCATAAAACTCACACATTTTTAACACTTCCCTCCCTGGATCTTGTTGACACAGAGAACATTGTCATTAAGACCGACACTGATAGTGGGGCTCTGTTATTGGTCCTGCTATATCGTCCTCCACAATTCATGTCTACCTTTCCTTCGTCATTAGCAGAACAACTGGCCTCTTTTGTGACTAATTACCCAAAAATTGTTCTAATTGGGGATCTTAATTATTGGTTTGACAACACAGCTGTCGATTCCCAGGCAGCAGAACTTAAGGATCTGCTACTGGACATGAATCTGACCCAGCATATACATTCTTCCACCCATGAGAAAGGTCATAGTCTGGACCAGATCTGGTCCTTCAATCTCCCTTTATCTCCCCCTTCTATACAACCCTGTATTTGGTCAGATCACTGTATGCGAAAAGTGCCTAGGCAGTCAGAGGATTTCAAATAAAATAAACAAGTGAGGAAACCAAGTCAAGTACAATTGGAAAGCTGTAGGAGTGATGTAAACTCGTCAAGTTTTAATAAAAACACGTATACAATTAATTAATCAATACATACAATGTACAAAGAAAATTAAAACTAAATAACACAATACTCAAAATCACAATCAAGGAGTTGCATTAAAAACAATGACCATATCAATTTATAGCAGGAACACCAATCATGGGGGTGTCCACTGGATTAAGAATACAATACTCGACGCGCGTTTCGGCGACTTAACGCCTTCTTCAGGAGCCACAAAGCGATCTGAAATAATAATACAGAAACATTCCATAAGAAACCGGTACATTGTACCTTCTAAGGTGTGGCAGTAAAACGTATATACATAGTACCATATTTCAATTAACTTAAAAAGACCATTACAGAAAAACAGCTTATACAATTGCCTGAAACAGAATTGGTTTTCATAACCTCGAACACTTTGTTTACCTTATATTCAAAGATTGGTAAATATCGTCTAATATTGCGAGAGTACAACACACGTATTGTCTTTAGGGTCAAAGAAACATGTAGAGAACAAATATTTCACTAACACATGTCTGATAGGCTCATGCAGTCAGTTTTACAATGATGGTACATTAACAACTTACTTCACACGGACCAGGGATTTGCTCGGTCAAATGCTCAAAAGTGGAATTATATATGGACCAAATTAGATCTGGATGAAAAGAAAGAGAAAGGGGGGGGGGCTGATATATATGGACCAGATCTAATTTGGTCCATATATAATTCCACTTTTGAGCATTTGACCGAGCAAATCCCTGGTCCGTGTGAAGTAAGTTGTTAATGTACCATCATTGTAAAACTGACTGCATGAGCCTATCAGACATGTGTTAGTGAAATATTTGTTCTCTACATGTTTCTTTGACCCTAAAGACAATACGTGTGTTGTACTCTCGCAATATTAGACGATATTTACCAATCTTTGAATATAAGGTAAACAAAGTGTTCGAGGTTATGGAAACCAATTCTGTTTCAGGCAATTGTATAAGCTGTTTTTCTGTAATGGTCTTTTTAAGTTAATTGAAATATGGTACTATGTATATACGTTTTACTGCCACACCTTAGAAGGTACAATGTACCGGTTTCTTATGGAATGTTTCTGTATTATTATTTCAGATCGCTTTGTGGCTCCTGAAGAAGGCGTTAAGTCGCCGAAACGCGCGTCGAGTATTGTATTCTTAATCCAGTGGACACCCCCATGATTGGTGTTCCTGCTATAAATTGATATGGTCATTGTTTTTAATGCAACTCCTTGATTGTGATTTTGAGTATTGTGTTATTTAGTTTTAATTTTCTTTGTACATTGTATGTATTGATTAATTAATTGTATACGTGTTTTTATTAAAACTTGACGAGTTTACATCACTCCTACAGCTTTCCAATTGTACTTGACTTGGTTTCCTCACTTGTTTATTTTATTTGAAATCCTCTGACTGCCTAGGCACTTTTCGCATACAGGTTGTTTACCCTGCCCTAGGAGTCTATTAGAGCATTATCCAGGGGGTCCTTGTTAACCACAACGTTTGGTCAGATCACTCCCTGATACACTTCACACTCACTATCAATGGGTCTACTAAACCAATGTCTCGGGCGGGTGGGGAAATTAGGAAATGGAGAGCCATGAACCTACCGGCATTTTTAGACACCCTGGCTACTACTTTGCCCTTAGCATGTAAAGATATAGATCTCATGGAGGAGACGCTCTCACAATGGCTCCAACAGGCTGAGGATATGCACGCACCCCTGGTGAGCTTTTCCCGATCGCGGGCTAATGATGCCCATAAATGGTTCACCCCTGAACTAAAGAAGCTAAAGCTCGAGATACGTCCAAAAGAAAGGAAGTGGAGAACTAAATATCTACCACAAGACAAAGAGATCTACTGTTTTGCTCGAAAAATGACCAAAAGACTATTCTCAAACATAAAACGGACTATTTTTCCGCAAAAATTTTAAACTCACAGAACAAATTAAAAGATGTGTTCAATATAGTGAATGATCTTTGTAACAGCGATAGAACAGCCCCCCTTGTACCTCCCACACAAAAGCTGTGTGAATCTTTAAACAATTTCTTTATACACAAAATCATCACTATAAAACTGAGCATAAACAATACCCTTACCCCGGCTCCACTGGATGACATTTTTTACAATCCCATTACACTAGATACTCTTCCTCTTATTGATATAAAAACTTTCTCAGAACTCCTTTCCCGTGTTAAGTCTGGATCACCCGATGATATCTGTCCACCTCACATTTTCAGAGAGTTAGGCTTAGCTATCCCACAAGGTATCCGCTCTTTCCTAAATGAGTCACTTTTGCAGGGCAAGGTATCCTGCAGTTTTAAGAACGCACTGTTAATCCCCTTGATAAAGAAACCCGGTATTGACCCCTTAAAAGCGGACTACAATACTACAATACTACTATCTGGCTAAATAAATCCAAGGAGCAATGGAATAGCACGTTGTGTTGTGGCTTCATCTTTGGGGGCAACTCTTTGTGTGGATGTAAAGCGGCTGGCTCGGCCGCGATGAGGCCCCACTGTGTAATCGCAGGTCAGTAGTGCAAAAGATGAAGAGGCACTACTTGAACAACGTGTCCACTCCGAGGAGGATGTTACCAACGTTTAGCCTCATTCCGCACATACCCACTGGGGTAAGACTGTTTATAACATGTTGGGGGCCCACATCACCCACTGGGGTTTGTATTTACAAGAGGACTACAATAACCATAATTCCCGCAGCACACGCCCACATGGGCGGGACATTTTAAATGTGCTCACGTGGACTGCTTGGATGGGGTCGCCATTGCCAGTGATCAAGGGCGTCGTAACACCCGAAACGCATTTGGCTCATTTGTGTGCTGCTTTTTGGCTAAATAAATCAAAGGAGCAATGGAATTGCACGTTGTGTTGTGGCTTCATCTTTGGGGGCAACTCTTTGTGTGGATATATATATATACACACACATATATATTTTTGACTTTACCAACCCATTCCCAGTAAATGTAAATGAACAGGCCACAACACGCTCGGGTTCACTCCTTACATTTACTGTGGCTTGGGGTGACGTGTTTCGACCACACCGTGGCTTCTCATAACAATGCCCGATGCCATTTTGTGCATTAAATACTATTATAGCTCTTAAAGTGAGAGTGCAATATTGTTCACATTCTAGCTAACAATAAAGTTTTTCAATGTTTGTTCTTCATCCACAGCATTGATGTTCATTTTAACATACATGACCTGCAGTTGCAGTGTTCTGTCATAACCATGAGCTAATTAACCTTCAAAAATTAAACTAACAATGACACCAATGTCATATGTACTGACTTTTTTAAAATTAAATTTGTGACTACCAAATGCGTGCTTATACCAGACATACATATTGTGATTGATCAAGAGGTGGATGAGAAAAAGGGGGGTCCCAACACACTTTGACAATTTAGACATGGCTACAGCCTGAACTGCTGAACGGAATTACACCAATGTGGCAAAAAGGTAGCTCTTGGTTCAGAAGGCAACCTTTTTGTTAAATGGTATAAATCCGTTCAGTAGTTGCTGAGAAATGTAAAGATTTTTCAGATATACGACTCTGGCTGTGGTGGATCCACGACCCCTCCCAATCTGGTGCCTGAGATCTGATTGGCTGCCAACACTTCAAACCAGGAAGTGCTGGCAGCCATATTGTGACCCAGTTGAACCAAGTCACAAGAAATAACCTTTTAAAAAAAAATACAGCAGGGAAGGAAAACCCTGACCCACAGGTCTCTTTGGTGGGTCATAATAGGACTCTCTAAGGCCCATAAAGCATTTATTTAAAAAAAAAAACTAATTTGGTGTGAGTCCCTTTGGATCCACGAATCCCACCGAAATTTTTAAAACCGGAACCGCGGGTTTCCGCACTTTGTTTAATTAGGCCCTCTCGGTCAGCCCGGTCACCACTCATCATTGCATCTAATTGCGCCCGGGCCCACCCGGGGGCCTAATTAAATGATGTGGGGCAACATGCGCTTCATTTTTTATAAAGACCCTCACGCAGTCCCAGGGAACACAACCTTCCCGGCTCTTAATTGTTGTTGGAAGGGGGCAACACAGCCCCCCTCGTGAAGCCGTAGATGGCCTGGAGACCACCACCACCGGGGCCGGCTCCAGCAATGTACCAGTGTGCCCACCCCCACGACATTACAATTTGTTATGGCTTTGCAAGAGCACTGCTTCGGCCAAGCCATGGAAAACTCTGCTCTGGTTCGTGGAAGCGAGAACAGTAAAAATGTTTTCACTTCCATGAAGCGGAGCAGAATTGCTTTTGGACAGAGGGGGCCTGTCCCTTTTTCAAAAAAATATAAATAAAGGCCTGGCCCTGGGGTTGGGGTCTCAGGGGCCACAATTGGCCTTAGGAGGGGGCCGCATGCCCCCCTCCCACTTAAAAAATAAATAAATAAAGGGTAAGGTGCAAGGGATGGGGTCTCTGGGGCCAACATTGACCCATGGAAGGGGGGGCAGGTGGCCCCCTTTCTTTTATATTTCATTTTTTTAAAGAAAGGAAATGGCCAGGCCCCGCGGAGGGGGTCCCTGTCACCATAATTGGCCCGGGGAGGGAGGCAGTGCAGCCCCTTTCCCATTTAAAAAAAAAGACTGGCCCCGGGGAGGGATGTCCCCGGGGCCGAAATCAGCCGAGGGAAGGCCCCCTTACCTAAAATAAAGTTATTTAATTAAACAAAACTCTGGCAATTGACCGGAGGCCATGGCCCATCACCACCTAACTGCAAACATGCCTCCTGGCACAGTGGTGGTTGGGGAACCAAATCCACTTGAATGCTGAGGGTCTTTGGGGGACAACAAGCCCACTTGTTACGTCCAGTAAGTCCCAGAGAGTTGAATTGCTGAGAGGACTTGGAGGCCATGCCCCCTTTCTCTACCACTCTGCAAATGTGCCTCCTGGATTGCTTCTGGTTGGGGAATTAATTCCACTTTACTCCTTAGGGCCTCATGGCTAAAGTGGACTATTTTCCCCAACCAGAAGTGCATCAGGTAGCACATTTGCAGAGTGGTAGAGAAAGGGGCCATGGTCTCTGACAACCACTCAGCAATCTAGCTGTGTGGATCTTAACGGAGGGGGAGATTGGCCCCCAAGGACCATCAAGAGCCATGGGGATTTCATCCCCAACTAGTTGTGTGCCAGGAGGTGCTTTTGCAGAGTGGTGGAGAAAAGGGGTGTGGCCACAGAACATCTATCAGAAAACCCACTGTGTGGGACCTACTGAAGGGGTAGTTGGCCCCCAAGGATCTTCTGGAGGCAAGGTTACTTCATACCCCTAATAGTAGTGTGCCAGGAGGTATGTGTGCAGTGGTGGAGAAACAGGACATGGCCTCTGACAACCTCTCAGTAAACCTGCTGTGCGGAACTTACTGGAAGTAACAGGAAGGGTAGTTGGCCCTCAAGGACGTCCTTGAGGTCCAACTACCTGTCATAGGTAAAAGAAGTTCAAATGTAGCCAAGTGGTAGGTTCCAAGAAAATAGTTAATTGTATCCAGTTACAGTTGAGGATAGAGGGTAAGTAAGATGATAGATAGCCGTAACGTAGCCCCACCAGGAGCAGCCGCCCTGCTGCTCAGCCTCCATCCACCAACTGGCAGTCCACACGTAACCAAGCAACCATGCATTCCATGACATCACCATACATTCCAACACTCATCCTGGTTGTGCAGCAGGGGAGATGTAAGTGAAAGAAAGGAAAGACAACAATCAAGTCACAACACTACCCCTCCTGTTACCTCCATTAAGTCCCACACAGCGGGATTGCTAAGAATCCCTCCTGGTACCTCCTGTAAGTCCTACGCAGTAGGATTCCAGAGTGGTCGGAGGCCTCTTTCTCCACCACACTGCAAACACGATTTCTAGTTAAAAAACCCTAGAAATTCACTGAAAAAAACAAAGGTTACAGGGATGTTATATTTAGGGGCAGATGTCACCCATACAAAACCAGAGAAATTCGGCAGTTACAGTCACCTGAGCTGAGTAAAACTTACGCCCCTGCAATGCACTGCTTAGGACCTCACATATAACTTCACTCATGACATGGTCATTGACATTACTGATGACATCACTGATAACATCTCAATTGATGTTGCCCACTATAAGAGATGCCAGCGCAGGAAGAACAGAGATGATCACCCCAGAGAGGAGACATAACGTGCAGAAATACCGATATGCAGTGCAACAAGATATGGTCACTCACACTCAGCAGACTGTAGAAGAAGCATGGACGCTGGCTGGGTGGGTGACAGACTAGAAGCAGGAACGCACCGGCACCTGGAGTTGGAACATTGGTGTTCCTAGGACCATCAGTGGCATCGAGGCTGCAAGGCCAGAAGGGCAGGCTGCACATGGGCACCTTGAGGCAACATGGTGGACCTATGGGGTGACACAGCTGAGGCACAAGATAATCCAAACAGGAGTCCCTGCCCTGCATTTGGATTGCCAGCTGGCCAGATCGTGCATCGCATAGTGGGTAGGAGAGGGCGGCAGTACCCCTGAAGGTGTGATGTCATCAAAAGGTTGATGTGAGATTGGGTCAAAATTAATACGTGCATTGCAGCCTATGTTTATTTCCGTGCGATGCCATCATTTTGTAGTCTGGTGTGGTAGTATCTTTCTTGTACAACACAATATTGACAGCAGGAGGCACCAGAGCCTCTCCCAGAACCCTCTCCACACTACCGCCATGATTGGGTGTGGGGTGGGAAGCTTCACAGCAATGACCTTGAACTTTGTATAGTGATGGTGAGGGTGCCTCAGTGAGTGCTGGCAGGGTCTGCTTCATTATTGGTGGACCGTGGTCAGGATTGGGAGGGGATAGAGTTGCCTGGGGCCTCTGCTTTGGGGGAGATTACGTGCAGTCTCGCAGTGCCGGGCTCTTTCTCATTTAACCCGTTATTACTCGCCCTAGCAACCAACTGTCTCAGTGAGTGAATCTCTCACTGATGATATTGGCTGTTGAGTTCAAAGGCCAGAGGTTCAAGATCTGTTTCTCTCTTGTTTATCCCACTGCCCACCAACAAGTAATATGGACGTGACTTTGTGTAATATAAGTGGCACTCCAATACCTTTGGATCGAGTTCCCGCGATATAGAACTGTTACTTCAAAGCAGTGAACTGTTGCAGAGTTAAAGTTTACACGAGGCTAATTAAATCAAATGAACTATGGAATCGTTTAACTACTAAAGCGACCATGTAACTCAATTTCCTAGGCGCCCACTGTTACAAGCACAAGCTTTATTGACTAGGGACGGAGTCTAGCTCTAAGAAAGTAAAGCAACAGCTGGGCCGTGGGGTGAAAGTAAGAAGGATTGGGTAGACAGTCACTGGTTGAAACCGGTATAGACAAGTTGGAATTATTGCCCACGTAAGTAAGAGTATTCAGGAGGTTAGGACAGCAAAAGCTGCATTGAAGAGGCTTCAGTCAGGAAGCACTCAGGGCCTCATTTATGAGACTCCTTGAGTCTCCAGAACGTCACTTTTTGTGACATTCAGTGGCGCAGAAGCCTGCGTGATATTTATCAGGCAGCACTAAGCCTCTTTTTTTGGCTTAATGCTGCCTGATAAATATCAGTCCCTCTAACGCGTTGTTCTGCGTTAAAGGAGTGTGTAATGGGTGTTGCTGGGGGCGTTCCCAGCAACATCAATGGTCTTTTGACACTGCCCCAGATTTACGAGAAATCATAAATCTGAGGCAGTGCCAAAAGCTTACGCCTCCCCAGAGGAGGCATAAGGGAGGCGCAACAAGGAGAAATATCTTTATTTCTCATTGTTTTTCCTTTTTATATATGTGCTGCATTCTGCAGCACACATAGAAAGAGGAAAAAGCCTCTTGTGAATATTTTTGTTGGGAAAGGTTTCCCTCCCTGTACAAAAATAATCATTCCCGTAATGCGGGCACCCTTGCACCATGGTGCAAAGATTCCTGCGTTGGCGAACGGCAGCCCATTGTGCGCCAGCGCAAGGAAAAAGGACAGGAATGCCCTATATCTTGCAGATACAGCGCATTCTGCCCTTTTCTTTTGTCAGAGGGAAGCACAGCAGGAAGGCTTGCTGCGCTGCCCTACGGCAAAACCTCATAAATGAAGCCCATTACAAGAAGTAGGGCAGGGCTTTCAAAAAATATATTTCTCACATAGTTTATACCAATAGACCTAATGTTTGGCAACGGGCTTGGCCTAACGTGTGCTTTGCGTTTTGAGACGCCATATTGGTGCAGCAAAGATCTTAGCCATTTCAACTACATCTAATTTGTGACTACAATTCCACTGCTGTAAATAGCATATTTGCTAATCTAGGCACCAGGTCTTGCCTCAGTTTTGCAGTTGCTTTGCTTCAGAGCAGCTGTCTTAACTCCTGAACATTAAACTGTTTTGATAAAATTCAAGGAGCTGCGAGCTTCCATCCGACATCTCAGAGGGCAAAGCCTGCTAATTAACCCAAGCTAATTAACCCAAACCCCATTGTGAATGGCAGTGAAGAGCTGAACCGTGAGGTGAAGCGCCTTGAGGACTATGACAAATGTGAGCAGCAGCAGTGCAGGCCTCATGCCTGTGCTCCGTTCACCACACCTCACTGATGTCTCGGAAGGCACCTGTCACTCCAGTTTGTGCAATGTCAAATCTTAGTGGAAAAAAAACTCCGATACCTCTGCTCTGAAATTTACCCCCTTTCATTTACTTGTCAGATAACCATGTAGGGGGTTCCAGAATAAGTCTAAGGGCAGGGCTTGGGACAGCTCTTTCTTGCAGCGCTTTGAATTGAAACAAAAAAACTAGACGTTAGACGGTTGAAGTTTATTTTATTTGCATAGTTCGTTAAAAGCATTGCAATGCAAGAATATTTCATTTCAAGACAATTTTTACATATAAAAACGCCATACTTCTAAAAACGTTAAAGTTCTGTTAAAAGACTGTACTATGATTGTTCAAATGTTACAAGTCTAGCGACTAGTTTTTAGGCGCATTATGACCAGCAGTGCACATCTCGTTTGTTTGTCCAGGATATTTGGTTTAAGTCTGTATGTTCCTTAGTGTGTTAATCGTTTATACATGCAAAATGAGGAGTTTGTAGCTCAGACATAATTACTGGGTTGGTTATCTGCCAATAATTTGGTTTCCGGCATTTTTTTTCCGCATGTCGTCAAGATTTTTACCAAGGAACAGTTTAGTTGACGGTCACTTGGTGCCAAACAAACCAGGGCAGCCTGCCTCCTAGTTCAAATTTCTCGCTGGTTGAATTTAACTTTCAGCAGTTGTTTCCATTCTTGTGAGAGTTGTTTGCAGGAGCATAGTAGGTGCAGCAGATCTTCTGGTGCTGACCCGCATAAGTGGCACCTAGGGTCCGCCTCCTCCTTTAGCCAGGGTGGAAAATGCTGAGTGCAGGGTAGCAGGGCAAGTCTAAACTTCATAAAACAAATTTTTGTATGCTTGGCATAACCCTAATTGAAGTACTTCTGAGCTACTGGCTCACAGTAGGTATTCAAAGTCACCCATCCGTGAGACATTTCTGCCATGAAAAGTGTTTGACTGTTTTCCAGACTAGTTTCTGAAGCACGCCGGTACTAGTGGAAGTTTTCAACAGTTGGTTCAATCCCAATTTGTGTAAGCCATTTTTGAGATATCTCGCTGCGGGTGAGGTGGTGTGACAGTCTATCTCTTTCCATAACTGTGCATTTATTGACCCTGGAGCGACTTTCCGTATTTTGTCCCACGCTATGATGTATGCCCCATGTCTCGCAATAAATTGCTTCTGTATGCCGAACTCAAGCCTAATTTGCGGGGGTGAAGTGTGTTTAGGCAGCCCAAATATAATCATATACGTAGTTGTTACTGTGGAGTCAAGTAGTTTGGCATCTCTTCCTTTCTGGGCCTCACTACCATAAGTAATTGTTGGCAGAAGCTTTGCACGGGTCACCTGCGCTATGGACAGAATCGATGGACCGATTAGTTTAGAATTCAGAGTTTTTAGGGAGATTGCCAGGGCAATGCCTTTATACCTGATGCTGTTTCTCTGTGCAAGGAATTGATCACCTTTGTCTATTTTTATACCCAGGGATTTATATTCCATAATGTTCTCTATTCTGGTCTTCCCCCAGAACCATGCTGTAGGTTTTTCCCTTTTTTTACTGACTGTAATGGTTTTTGTTTTGTCGAGATTTATCATTAGATGCAAGACGGAGTTCACAACGAAAAGGGAGACTATTGTACTTTAACTTTGCAGTATTCCAATTTTAATTAAAGCAGCAGTGAACTTCAGCTGAAGCAAACATTTCTCAGAGCAGACGAATTAGCTAGGAACTCTGGCTCGTGGTGTAAACATTTGCCTGTGCACTTTGCAGACCTCTACAGTGCACGGGTTAGAATCTGGCTCTGGCAGTCAACAGCAGCCATGTCATAACTAATTCTTCCACCTTCCAGTACAACTCGCAGATTGTTGTAGCTCGGCGTCGATTTACAATTGCATCGTCAGCTTATGTGCTGGATACAAGACAACATGGTCATGATTTGGTTGAGACAAATGCCTAGCTTAGATAATTTACCTATATTGGTGTGATTTCTGGTGGTAATGTTAAATCATTACTAAAGTTAAAGAGCATCATTACTGGGGCATCTTGAAGAACAAGCATTTGCAATGCAATAGGTCTTGCATTCACACAAGTTTGAGCTATTGGCATTGTAAATAACAATGCCTTTTATTTATATTTTAGGTTTTAAAACATAAATAAAAAGCATTGTCATTTACAATACTAATAGCTTAAATTCTCACAAATGCGAGACCTATTGCATTGCTATAAAGGGCTTTCTCAACCGCTTGTTAGATTGTAAATATCAGAGGAAGAGACTGGCCTGCGACTTCTTCAAAGTATTGATAAATATTGCAGTGAAGAAGATGTGTAAGTGTTGCAAATTACACAGACACAAAGTGTGAAGTGAGAGTTACATATGATCCGAGCTATAAACACTAACAAAGCACTCCAACACCTTTTGCTCTGTGATCACACTGTCACGGCTCAGGAGGAAGAGCGGGGGCTAGTTCCTGCCCTCTCCATGATTTGAGATTGCAGTGTGGCATTGCCTAATGGCATTGCTATGTTTGGCCTAGTAAAAAACACTCTAGCTGTAGTAGGGCCCTGGCTTCACTTTCTGATGCAGAGTGGGGTGTGCTTTATGTCAGGCATGGGGGGAGGTAGGGATGGTCTCGGCTGCAGCTCTGGCCTCGGCAAGATGCGCTGAGGCGGTGGTATTGGTGGTGGTCGTATTGGTATTGGTGGTGGTATTTATATTAGTGGTATTGGTGGTGATATTTGTGGTGGTGATATTGGTGGTATTGGTGGTGGTGGTGGCATTGTTGGAATTGGTGGTGGTGGTATTGGTGGAGGTGGTGGTATTTGTTTTGGTGGTATTGGTGGTGGTGGTATTGGTATTAGTGGTGGTACTGGTATTGGTGGTGGTACTGGTATTGGTGGTGGCGGTATTGGTATTGGTGGTGGCGATATTGGTGGTGGTGGTATTATTATTGGTGTTGGTGTTGGTGGTGGTGGTACTGGTACTAGTGGTGGTGGTTTCGGTGGTGGTATTGGTGGTGATGGTATTGGTGGTATTGATGGTGGTGGTGGTATTGGTGGTGGTGGTGTTGTTGCTGGTGGTGGTAGTGGTATTGGTGGAATTGGTGGTGGTGGTATTGGTGGTGGTGGTATTGGTATTGGTGGTGGTATTGGTACTGGTGGTGGTGCTATTGGTGGTGGTGGTATTGGTGGTGGTGGTATTGGTGGTGGTGGTATTGGTGGTGGTGATAGTATTGGTGGTGGTGGTATTGGTGTTGGTGATATTGGTGGTGGTGGTGGTATTGGTGGTGGCTGTATGGGTGGTGTTGGTATTGGTGGTGGTGGTGGGAGTTTTGGTGGTGGTGATATTGGTAGGTGGTGGTATTGGTGGTATTAGTGGTGGTGGTGGTATTGGTGGTGGTATTGGTGGTGGTGGTATTGGTAGTGGTATTGGTGGTGATGGTGGTATTGGTCGTGGTGGTGGTATTGGTGATGGTGGTTTTGGTATTGGTGGTGGTCGAATTGGTGGTTGTGGTATTGGTGGTGGTGGTATTGGTGGTGGTATCGGTGGTAGTGGTATTAGTGGTTGTGGTGGTATTAGTGGCAGTATTGGTATTGGTGGCGGTGGCATTGGTATTGGTGAGGGTGGTGGTATAGGTGAAGGTATTGGTTGTAGTATTGATGGTGTTGGTTTTGGTGGTGGTATTGGTGGTGGTATTGGTGGTGTTGGTGGTATTAGTGGTGGTATTGGTGGTGGGATTGGTGGTATCAGTGGTGATGGTATTGGTGGTGGTGGTGGTATTGATGGTGGTGGCGGTGGTGGTATTGATGGTGGTGGTGGTATTGGTGGCATTGGTGGTGGTAGTGGCTTTGTTGGTAATGGCTCTGATATCGGTGGTGGTATTGGTGGTGGTGGAATTTGTGGTGATATTGGTGGTGGAGGTATTGGTGGTGGTAGTACTAATGGTGGTGGTGGTGGTATTGGTGGTGGTGGTATTGGTGGTGGTGATATTGGTGGTGGTGGTATTGGTGGTGGTAGTATTAGTGGTGGTATTGGTGGTGGCATTGAGTGTGGTGGTGGTGGTGGTATTGGTGGTGGTGGTATTGGCAGTGGTATTGGTGTTGGTGGTACTGGTGGTGGTATTGGTGGTGGTGGTATTTGTGGTGGTGATGGTATTGGTGGTGGTGGTATTGTTGGTGGTAGTGGTGGTATTGGTGGGGTGATGGTATTGATAATGGTGGTATTGGTGGTGGGAATGGTGGTATTGGTGGTGGTATTGATATTGGTGGTGGAGGTATTGGTATTGGTGGTGCTAGTATTGGTGGTATTGGTGGTGGTATTGGTGTTGGCATTGGGGGTGTTATTGGTGATGGCACTGGTGGTGGTGGTATTGGTGGTGGTGGTGGTATTTGTGGTGGTATTCGTGGTGGTATTGGTGGTGGTGTTGGTGGTATTGGTGGTGGTGGTATTGATGGTGTTGCTATTGGTGGTGGTAGTGGTATTGGTGGTGTTGATGTTATTGGTGGTGGTGGCATTGGTGGTGGTGGTGGTAGTGGTATTGGCTGTGGCTGTGGTATTGGTGGTTGTATTGGTGGTGGCGGTAGTATTGGTGGTGGAAATGGTGGTAGTGGTATTGGTGGAGGTGTTGGTATTGGTGATGGTATTGGTAGTGGTGGTATAAGGGGTGGTGGTATTGGTGGTGGTGGAGGTATTGTTGGTGGTGGAGGTATTGTTGGTGGTGGTATTGGTGGTGGTGATGATATTGGTGGTGGTGCTATTGATGGTGGTGGTATTGGTGGTGGTGGCATTGGTGGTGGTGGAGGTGGTATTGGTGGCATTGAAGGTGGTATTATTGGTGGTGGTGCGGGTATTGGTGGTAGTGGTGGTATTGTTGGTGGTGGTGGTATTGGTGGGTGTGTTGGTGGTGGTATTGGTGGTGGTGATTTTGTTGGTGATGGTGTTTTTAATAAAACAGGCTTTTGAAAACGACCCATCAGGTGGCTTTAGTACAGATGACATGTAACACAGATGTGCTGTTTCAGCTTCAGCCCATTAGCACAGGATTTTGTGCCACCTGGAATTCACATGGCTTAATTTCCTAATCATTTCTAAAACCATTTTAATTGGGGGGGGGGTTGAAACAGACACAAGATAATGCTGAGTGAAAGTGATTGAAAGCAGGCGCTGTGTTACAGGGTAGCCATGCTGCTTAAAAAGACACAATTGGTTCAGCTGAAGCAGCGAATGTCCGGCCTGCAGTAAGAGAAACTAAATAAAGTAAATAGTGCTTACAGACTAAATAACTGGTCCCGTGTAAAACCAAAGGAAAAGGGCCACTTGCCATGGGAGGGTACAACTGAAGACAAGGCCATACTAAGGAGGCCTATTAACGAATCCGAAGGCAGCATTTACGAAAGAGAATGACACAAGCCAATGAAAAATATGGGAGGAGAGTGGGTGCGGCTTCTCTCCCATACTCTACTACAGAAGTCTCTCTGAGCGAGCAGTGCATGCACACTACCACTAGGCTCGACCTAAATACAAAAGGAGGATGTTGGGGAACAACAGATTTAAAGAGGCAGAAGACAGCTCGTGGATTAGAAACAACATAGGAGGAGTTTTCTAGTGGCCATTCAAATTGAAGGAAAACTAAGTTACATTAAACTTTTGTGAAAGCTTGCGAACTTTGCTGAAGGTAGAGATGCACAAAGAAGATGACCAAAGCACAGGTCTATCAAAAGCGTAACTTGCATGCTGGTTGCAAGATGATCTTGCTATGACTATGACTTGATTTTAACCAAACTGCACCACATAGAGGAGAGCTAAAGGTTGTGCTTACAATGTACGCAAGGAAAAGCTTCTCCTTCCTCGTAATATAGGGCACAGGACATACTGGCTACACCACTGGACCTTATAAGTGTGGAGAACATTTTAATGGTTTTACTGCACTTTATTTGATGCTCCTCTCCTGGTGCAGGAGTGAAAATAGAGGAAAGGGGGATGGTTAGCCAAAATCAGCCATGGCAAAAAAATTCAAACCAGGCAAGAAGCAGAAGTTCAGACGCAATGTCTTGACCATTCACTGCCACAGCCCACTAAGGCAAGGTTTCAAGTCCCAGCAGTGGTGGCTAGAACATCTTTGCCCACATAATTTCTATTGCCCGTCTCGTTATCAAAATACAGGTGGTTAATCCACTTAAATAGGTTTAGATACAGTTGTCCGTCTTATGTAACAATACACTATTTTAATACACGTATGATCGTGGTCTCAGTGTATGTTGTGTTATGTAAAGTGCTCTGACACCCTACACTGGTTCCCACCACACCATGGTCCAATGTTACTTAGTATTAGTATTCATTTCAATGGCGAAGAAATGTTCTCAAGTTACCATGGGGTTCCCAAACAAACTTTGCAGCACTTAGTGAAGCAGCACATACACATAGGGACATCCCATCTGACGTCTGAGTTGGGCGTTCTTAATACATTAAATTTGTACTTACACTGTTACACGTCCTATAGAAAGAACCTATGGACAAAACACAAGGTAGGTAAATGTAAGGCCTGTTTCTGCCGCTTAAACAAATCACATGGCCTCACATTTAAGTTAACTTATAATTTAGTATCTAGTGGGCAATTGTTACAAGTGGCATAATTTGAATATTTATTTGGAGCCGTAATAAGGTGGTCAAAGGGCTTATGCACTGCATGTTCACAGGCTATAAATTTAAGGTCCCTCCTTGTTATTATAACATGACATGGGTATTCGTAAAGTGCATGTCCAATCTGAAGGTTCTCCTTGACACGGTATGATTTCCAAGGCATTCGGTGTGTGTGGGGTGATTGCACGGGTACCCTACATGGGTATGAAGGGAAAGGTGCTGGGGCGCTTATCAGGAAGTCACTGCAGCGTGCACCACCAATTCTCCCCACTAGCGCAGTCAACTACAGCACCCACACAGCCAATAGTCATCACACTGCTACAAGCATGAGGATTACGATGTTCAACTCCCCCAAAGCTATAAGAATGACTAGGATGACAGGCACTGACCTGATGGAAAGGTCTAAAAAACTGATGGATGCATAGGAAATGCAGGGGTTAAGCAGCACTTTCAGGCATGACAAATCGTGTTCCAGACCCCAAAGTTGAAGGTGTTGTGCTTTTAAAGGGCATTATAGCAGATGCGCTAGTCAACACCATATAAAAACGATATTGTTATTAAACTCACTTTGTTCAAAGAAGCTGCGGCAAATGCAGATGAACAAAAAGGGGCGGTACAGATAGGAGGAGGTAGGGTAACAAAGACCGGATAGCAAAAAGCTGGTAGCATGGCCACAATACAAGATTGCCTTGTGGAATAGTGGACAGTTCTTGCTGCACATGTCCGATGAAATCGGGGTTTCGGATATAGGTCTGGGTTTGGTACGGCAATGATGGCGATCACCCCCCTCCTGCCCCCCCACCTCCAGAGTCATTTGCCTCCTTGTTGTTTTCCACAAGATCACATGGGTGACAGGGTTCAGCTTTTCATTGGAGTGAGCATTGGGTTTCACCGGAGCGTGATAAGGATACTCAAGTTGCTTGTTCTACTAGTCGTGGGGTAGCTGTCGGTGGTCGATAATCCACCTACAGCATTGCAGGGAGTCACAAGGTTTAACAAGAAATATCTTCACATAAGGAGGTAAAAGGACAAGGTCCTTGGGAACTATTACGACTGGACTCTTGAGACAAGTGCAATTGCACGAACAGGTCCTTGGGATACCTTATGGCAGGAACTCTTGAGGTAAGTGCCAGGACAAGGTGCTTGGGATGCCTTATGGCATGGAAACTTGAAGGCAGACAAAACAATAAGAAATGGTCCGCATGGGGTGGACACTGCACTTGCAGCCCAGGCCAAGGGACCATGAACACCAGACATTTGGTAGCAATGGGATGCCTCAAAGCTACGACCCAATGTACCAATTAAGTGACAGAAATTAGAGCTGTCACAGCAGTTGGAAAGTAATTTTTTTTAGTAGGAAAGGATTTATAATCATTTTATTGTCAATATGTGTCTAGAATTCTAATAGAATTCCACCATGATATGTTTAATATGTTTTTTTAAACAAAATACCTACCATGAATTTTAACTATTTGTATTATAATATGCGTCTTTTATGACTATTTATGATCGAATAAAGACGAATTTGAATTTGAATTTCATTCATGACAATCGTGAAGAGTCATCATGACTGGAAAGGTGATGCATTACAGGATTAAGCAAGTTATGGTTATTAATATGCACCAAAGTATAGGATGTACACAGTATAACCTGTTATGAAAATGCCTTACGTGTAATCCAAGAAAAGCTGGAACTGAGCATGTTGATGACCAATGCCTTCATGACATGGGTGTACCAACTCATGGTGTGAATAAACCGTGGATGTTCTAATGTCACAAAGGTCTTGGTGTACATAATTCAAGGGAAAGAAGGAACGCGGGAGAGCACATGAGATGCTCGTACAACCGGGTGGGGTGGGGGGGCTTATACATGTAATGCAAAAATATGCTTGAAAACTGTTGTACAAATTATCATTGGCCTGCGTAGTGCTCAGTTCCTTGTGATGTCCAGTGTCATATTTTGTTAAACAAATTCAGCTGTCATTTTCGCACATTTTACAAAAATAGATCATACAGTGAGTTTCTTTTTGAAAGCACGTTCGACAGATGATGAACTTCGGATGAATTATTTATATTTAGCAAATGCTACAAGGGTTAGAAGAATTATGCAAAGGCAGCGCCGTCCGTGTTATTTAACGTTAGCAAGGCCCTCTGACAAGTCTCCATTTAAAGCTAGATGATGTTGCGCGATCTCATCCACAAGGTTCGCCGAGATTAGCAGGAATTTAGAACTCTGGTGTCTAACGTGTGCAACCGCATTTGTTTACCCTGGGCAGTCAAAATGGGCGCGGCTTACCGCACCTCACTTTCAGTAATGCGGTAATATTAAAATGTGCTAAAAAATGTGTTGAGCTATTGGGAAATAAAGAGATCCCATGTGTTTAAGGCATGGCACACGATACGCTATGCTGCTCCGCGGTTGCATTTGTAATGCACTTTGCTTTTTACAGAATGGAAAAATGCAGCAATATTTTTAATAGTAACCATAGGTACTGCTGATACACGAGGTGGTGATGTTTAGTAACATCAATATTTCTCCTCTGAACTACTTAGAAGTGTGGAATACTCTTAGATTGGTCAGTGAATAGGATCTGTGCCAGGGCCGGAATCGGGAACCGGGCCTAAAATAAATGAATGTGACGTTGTGTAATGTAACTAGTACTCATGGAAAGCTCTTCGATGCGTTCGGTAGGAGGTCGTGCTATATAAAAATGCAATAAAAAAAGCATCCCTAGGTAAACTCAAGCCAGACCCACTCTCTTCATTTTCTTACGCTATCACTCGCATTCTCTCAATCCATCCATTCTCTTTCACTCCTCCCCCCTCTCCTCTTCTCTCTCTATGATCATTTTCTCTCTAACTTGAAGCCTTTCTCGCATCACTGCAATTGACCTCGGGGTGCCGGGCAAAGTAGCAGAGGCAGCCGAAAATGCTTCGCCTCTCATAACTAGCATTAAAGGGCTGCGACCCACCCGAAAAATGTCCAGTCCAGTCTATGCGGCCCTGATCAGTGCTTGGCAACCTGGCCTTCTTCACCCTTTGTGTTTGCAAGGCTGGTTTGCCGTGAAGCAACACTTAAGGCTTTAGTAACAAGGCTGCACTTAATGGAAGCCCCATGATTTTCCCAACATAGCTTTAAATAATTCATCACATGTTCACAAACTGTGGTTTAAAATTAGTCACCCTTCTGAAGCTAAGCCAGGAAAGATGAGAGGATGAAATTAATTAGGGAACTAGTTTATTCTGGAGGAGAGAGTAGCACTGGTGTTCTGTTTACAGACAGCCGTTCATTTAGGTTGATTTATGGAGACTTCTTAATCAAAATGTAGTTTTGGTGAAGCGATTTAAGTGCCAATGTGTGTTACTAAAACATAGGCTGATCATTTTTTTTAAATGTATTTGTTTCTGTGCTGTTGTGACTTTTATTTTTTTGTGCCCCGGTCATCTTTGCAGACAGCAGATATGCATAAGTTTACAATCAGGGTCGGACTGGCGACCGGGCAGTTTGGAATGCTGCTGAGCTGGGGGGTGATTTCTTTCATGGAGACCTGCGTGTGCTAAACGAAATTCGTTTTGCATTAATTATTTCGAAGCACACGCAGGTCTCCATGAACGAAATCAGCCCCCACCACAGTGAAATCAACCCCAGCTCGGCAGCATTCCAAACTGCCTGGTAGTCAGTCCGGCCCTGTTTACAATACACAAAAGAGCGGGGTTTGGGGCCAAACACAATTGCATCTATCCTTAGTGAGTCCTTTATCTAAACAGTTAGGTGCTATGGACCAGAGATTCAAAACCCCTCCATCTCTTAAGACACAATTGTAGCGTGGCATCAACCATGCTACTGTGCCGCCCAACTAACTTCTAAAAACTTGTCAAGAAATAAGGACGGTTGATATGGACTGATCCCCTATTGTGAGAAATCTACATTCAGACTGAAAACACAGTTTTAAAAAAAAAATCAAGATACATTCGAGTTAGTTCAGGTCCTACTAAGAAAAAATCATAATTATTTGAGAATTCTGTACAGAACAAAGGAAAATGTGTTTTCTGCCCTGAAGAAGTCAGAGAGGACGAAACGCGTTGGCTACGGTCTATTTATCCTGCTGGAAGAGAATGTATTAATAAAGAATATCCTGAAAAGCAACTCTGCTGAACTGCCAGTACTTTCATGAAATGAGTTCTACAAATGTACAAATGGACCATTGTATGTTGCTTTTAAAAATGCAGAAGTTGTATTTGCATTTGCATAGCTTCTGAATTATCAATTGAACAGTATGATGACCAGCATGACTGTCCACATACTGCTTCAGTCAGTGACTTTCCCAGAGTTAGCACAGACGCAAAAACATAAAACACTGTTGTTGTGCAAGTCTCTAATGAGGAACATAAACTTTTCAACTTCAGTGTTTCCAGGTAAAAGTTCGTAATGGTGTCAAAATAGAAAAAACCGAGTTCTATAAATGTAACTTCCCGGAGACAGTCATCCCTCAAAGATGCCCAACAGTTGGAGAATCATTTCAACCAGCATGGGGCTCATCAATTGAATGTGTTTGTTATGAATTACCTGTTATATCTGGCCCCTTGGGTGGTAGTCCCCCGTTTTGGCTTCACTCCGGCTGTACTTCAGAATTTTTATGTTTGTCTTTATGACTCTGTGTCCTTTACCAGTGCTACCCAGTGCTAAAAGTGCTTGTGCTCTCGCCCTAAAACATGATACAAATGGTGTACACCTAACTGGCACATTTGTTTTACGCGTAAGCCCCTAGTAAATGGTACTATATGTAACTAAGGGCTGTAAATTAAATGTTACTAGTGGGCCTTCACACCCATTGTGCCACCCATTAAAGTAACCTTTTAAAACATATTTCAGATCTGTCACTGCAGCTGCTAGGGCACATTCAAACTGCTATTTCGGCTTGGCAAAAATAAACCTTTTTACAGAGCTAAACCTTCAATTCTTATCCATACAAGTCACCTCTGAGGCAGGCCATAAATGCTCATAGGATAGGGTGCACTGCATTTAGAAAGTAGGAAATGTTTGTTTGAGTTTTACAAGTCCTGTTAGTGAAAAACTCCCAACGTAATTTTTCACTACTTCAAGGCTGATCTCTCTGATAGAATAACACTAGGTCACTTTATCACACCAAATACGTGATAACTTAACTTTGTCAGCAGATAGGAAAATTAACTATAATTTAAGCCTCTCTTTAATGGTAACGTCCGATTTTAAGTCATAATTCTGAAAGTGCTACTTGTAGGAAGATGGCATTTTCTTGTCTTAACTGTTTGCACCTTTCGGCAATATCCTGACATGATTAGGATTAGTTCAGCTGCTGGCCTTTTTGTATTACTCCCACGCAGTGAGTCTATAGTTAGCTTGCTGCTCTCTTGTTCTGAGATACAGGGTCACAACAGATCCGGAGGCCTCTGTTAAACTGCTCAGCTAACCTGCTGCAACTGGACCTGTTTGGACCTGTAACTGGACCTGCCTCAGCCCCGCTGGCCTCTGCTAGAGTGAGTCCCTGATCTCCCAGGGGTGTCCACAAGTCCTGGACTCTTGGTTGGCATCAGACCATATTCCTCTTAAATAAAGGCTAAAATCTTGAAGTTGTGGGCTCCTGATGACTGCTTTCAGGTCTGTTTGCGCTGAGACTCTGTCCCCCATGACGACCGTGAATGTGAAGCTTTGGTGAAACCGACTCTTCGCACTACAGCGACTGCCAGCAATGAAGCATGATCTGCACTTCGCACTATAGCAATACCAGCCCTTTTTGACAGCCAACGAGCAGCTCCAGCAATAGCCATCTGAGACATCTGACCGGGTCTTCGTGCTACAGTGATAACTGTCCGTAACTCTAGGCCTGCTCTTCGTGCTACAGTGACGAACATCCACAATTCTCTCCCTGATCCTCTCGGCCTCCTGCATAGGAAACTGGACTCTTTGCGCTGTACTTTGAGAAGATAACTTTTTCAGTAGGACTAACCTGGTCCCTGTTTCCAGCCAATGCTCCATTGTGGTGATCCTGAACGTGTGACTTTACCCAGGTCTAGCACGACCAGATGACCACAAGTGGCCCTTTATTTATTTATTTATTTTTGATATTTATAAAGCGCAGCATATACCCTCGGGCGTCTTGGCGCTAATGAAACCAGTTACTTGTGGTGAGAAACGTGGGGACGGAAGAATCATTGATCGAACAGCCAAGTTTTTAGGAGCTTACGGAAGTGAAGGAGGGAGGGGCTCTGCCTGATGTTTAGGGGTAAAGTATTCCAGAGCTTCGGGGCTGCCACCAAGAAGCGTCGATGACCCCAAGATACCGTCTTTGTACGAGGAATGACCAGTTGGCCGAGGGTAGCTGAACGTAACATTCTGCTAGGTTTGTACGGTTGCAGCTGCTCTTTCAGAAAGTGAGGTCCTTGGTTATTGAGCGCTTTGAACACGATACAAAGGGATTTGAAATGGATTCTGTTTCGAATGGTGAGCCAGTGGTAATCCTTTATGCTTCTTGATATTGATTCATATTTTGTTTTGCCTGAAAGCAGGCGTGCTGCTGCGTTCTGGATAGTTTGTAGTTTGGTTATTACTCTGGATTGGGCGTTGAGAAAGAGGCCGTTGCAGTAATCCAGAGCAGAAAATACTAGGGAGGTGACCAAAGTTTTGATGGCAGACTCTGGGAGAAAAGGTCGGATTTTTCTGATGATCTTTAGTTTTAGATGTGCTGTGGAAACTGTTTTATTGGCATGATCCATGAAGTGTAAACCTTCATCGAACACAATACCGAGATTCCTAACTTTGGCGGTTGGGGTGGGAGGGGTACCGAAGGCATCTGGCCACCAACTTGATGGCCAGGCTGGGAGAAGAGGTCCAAATATGACCTTTGATATTTTAGGTGCTCTACTAAAACTTAGAAATTGCATATCTCCGGTACTATCATTGGATTTTTGTTTTGTGATATAATTTAATTTATTAGGTATCACACAAGGAATTTCGCTATGTAGTTTGCTGAATCAGCAACAGTCTCTCTGACCTAACCACTTCTGCTGGGATCGCGGCAGAAGTGGGTAGGTCAGAGTGCCTGTTGCTGATTCATCAAACTACATAACGAAATTTCTTGTGTGATACTTGCTGGATATTGATGAAGTAAAATGAGAATCCCGACTGGGGCTGGTCATGTTCTATCAGGTACTACACAGAGCTGTTTTAAAGAGGTAGTTTACACCGTATAATCACCCGTGTGTTGATAGATTTGATTTTATAAGGTCCTGACGAATCGCCACCAGATTGATTGACCAGTAGGCGAGAAACATGTTGACCAGACAATAGAGCGCCCTACCTGAGACATAACCTCAGACATGTGCTGTTGTCTCTTTTAATCGGGTTGGGAGAACTATTGATTAAACATTTTTGTTGGTACTTCGAAACATTTAAACTTTCTTCAGGTTACACACCTCCATTCACTCATCTACACTGGTTAGGCCTCTCACCCACACGGCACCAAATGGCAATTTGGAATAAAAGATCTCTGACAAAGAGCCCCTCATAGGGAGCCAGTCAGGTATTGCAGTGTCTACCTGACGAGCGGCAGACCTATGATGAAGCATGACACCCAGCCGGGTGTGTGAGGGCCCCCAAATTCCAAGAGGAGGAAAGCCTGTCCTCCTACATCTCATGACCAGGCAAAACCGGTTTCCCGTCATCAGAACAGGGGGCTGATAACCCAGATATTATCCACCGGATGCAGCTAAAAGCGGCAGAGTACAAAGCCCTCACCACCGATGCTGCTAAGACCCTGTGAGAGACAGGGAAGGGAGACTATACGACCAGGGAGATAGGGCGGGCAATCTGATAGCTTGGCTGGACAGGAAGCAGCAGGCACAAAAAGTGGTGACAGAGCTCAAGGTTGAATAGGGAGCTGTCATTATGGAACCCCGGGAGATTGTACGGGAATTCGCGCTACACTACTGAAAGGTTTATACTAGGGGGTCGGAGCAATCAGAGGAGGACTCTTTGGCCCTTCTGGATGGTATTCTGCTGCCCACCCTCTCCGACGATGACCGTGAGGCTCTGGAGGCGCCACTCACCACTGCCGAACTGATCAAAGCCATTAACGACCTTCAACCTGGGAAGGCTCTGGGGCCAAATGGTCTGCCGATTGAGCTGTACAAGTTCAAGCCTGACAGTCTTGGCGCACATCTGAAACATATGTTTGAAGACAGTAGGGAGCGAGGCACTTTGCCAAGGGACCAGCGTATAGCCATGATAGTGGCTATTCCCAAGAAGGGGAAACCTAGAGAGTCATGTGCCTCCTATAGGCCAATATCTCTGCTAAACGCTGAGCCGAAGATCCTCGCCAAGGTACTGGCTAACAGGCTGAAGCCGGTCCTCAGCACTTTGGTGCACCGGGATCAGTCGGGCTTTATGCCGCACCGCAACACGGCACTGAATTTGCGCCGTCTCCATGGCATCCTGGGGCGCTGGCACTTGATGCACGAGGATGCGGTTGTTGTGTCATTGGACGCAGCGATGGTGTTCAACACCTTGGAATGGCCCTATATGATGGCCGTTCTCCAGAAGCTGGGATTCGGCCTTAGTTTTGAGGGCTGGATACGTCTCCTCTACACAGACTCTCTGGCACAGGTAGTGGTCAACAACAAAATCTCAGAGGTTTTCACACTAGGAAGGGGAACGCGACAGGGATGCCCCTTCTCGCCTCTTCTCTTTGCCCTCTCCCCCGAGCCGCTTGCTGCCTGAATTAGGCAGGCCGCCTCCCTGAAAGGGCTCCGTTGGGAAGACGGGTGGGAGTACAGGAATTCACTATATGCGGATGATGTCCTCTTACACCTAGCAAACCCTAGCGAGTCTATTGCGGTGGCATAGGAGATCTTCACTGCCTTTGGGAAATGCTCGGGTTATAGCATCAACTGGGGAAAGTCACTCCTCTATGTCCTGCATGGAGCCCCTCCAGCAATACCGCACAGCTGCCCGATTCAGATAGCTAGTGAAGGCTTCACATATTTGGGAGTCTTCATCACTAAGGAGTGAGCCATTCGCTATGAGAGGAATCTCATGCCACCTTTGCAATGGCACCGGCGGGATTCTGCTGCCTGGAAAAAGCTCCCGCTGTCTCTTCTGGCCCAGGCAGCGCTATTCAAAATGATGGCGCTGTCGCGCTTTCTGTATGCTTTGCAGAACTACCCAGACCTGGTGTCTCAGCGGTAAAGTGCCGCCATAGAGGCCGCCCAGAGAGATCTTCTTTGGACTGGAATGCCCCGTATATCCCTGCAAAAACTCACACTGGGGTGGATTGATGGGGGGTTAGCTCTCCCTGATATCCGGAAATACTATTGGGGGGAGCATTTGTCCGCTATTAATCAGAGTACCTACTGTGCTGGGAACGACCCGGGATACGGGATGGATAGATTGATCCTTCCGGGTGGGAATTTTGAGGCTGCGCTCTACTCTAGGCTGGGCAGGTAATGCCTCACAGGACCTACACAGCACTCAGTACAGTTTTGGCACATCGTTCATAAAAAACTGTGTTGGGCCGACAAATTCACACTGGCAACGCCACTGTGGGCTTTGGAGAGATTGGGCACACTCAGTCGTACTAAAGGGTTCCGTGAGTGGGACCTGATCAAATTTCTCGGATCAAAGACTTGTGGGGTCCGAACGGGGTAATATCATTTGCTTCCCTTCAGCACACCTATGACCTGGCCCAGACAGAACACTTCCACTACAACCAGGTTAGGCACTCACTCCAGACCAACATTCCCCCAGGGACATAACTCCCAGAGTCCTCCCCTCTTGAGGACAGGTTTCTGGATGGCCACCTCCCTGAACGGGCCATCTCCCTCACTTACAAAAAACTCATCAACCACGTACCGGACCCTCTGCAGGCCCTCAGGGGTAATTGGGAAGCAGACGGTCTTGAAATAGACAATGAAGAATGGAGAGAGGCACTTGAATCCCCCAGGGAGATAGCAATTTTGGCGAAACTTAGACTGATCCAGTTGAAAATCCTTCACCAAGTTTATGTCTCGGGCACATGACTGGTCCTGATGGGACGCAGCAATGATGGACTCTGTTGCAGGGGGTGTGGGGAGGTGGGTACCTTCTTACACATATTGTGGGAGTGCCAGCTGCTGCAGACCTACTGGAGGTGGGTACTTGGTTGTATGCATGAGGTGAGGGGCGTGGAGCTGTGTCCGGAGGCAAAGTGATGCCTTCTCAATATCTGGGAACCCACAGACCTGTCATCCAAGGGAAAGCTATGGGTAACATTGGGACTGGCAATTTCCAAAAGGAACATAGCAAGATTTTGGGGGGCAGGTGCACCACCAACGCTTAGCTCCTGGAAAAAGAATATGGATTGATGCATGGTCCAGGGAAAGACGGTATATGTGGCCCAGGGTTGTCCTAGAAAATGGGTGGCGGTGTGGTCCAAATGGAATGCTTACCGTGGTGATATCTGTGAACCCCCCCAAATTATGTCCATTGACGAGCTAACCGCATTATGACCTCCACCAGAGTAAATGTATTCCACAGATTTAATGTAATGGGAAGAGATGTGTGACGCCTATGTTTTTCCACTGTATATTATGTAGAACATGTATTTATATTTGTGATGACCACCTTACTTGGTTCTTTTTGCTATAAAAAGATTTATAAAAAAATAACATACCTCTTATTATGAGCACTGACCATTGACTATAATGAAATGTGTAAGTACTATTCTAACTCCATGCACACTTAGATAGTAAGGAAGGTTATAAAGCAGACCGAAGCACATCTAACTGTGCTTTTAGTTTTTGATGCAGTCACTCGCAAGTACCTAAACACACTACTGCGACCTGTCCTCACAATGCACTGGTCTTCACAAAGATAGTGTTTATCAGGTTCTGACATGGTTAACTCACACTCCGAAGGCCGAGTCAATCCCACTGCATGGGTTATTCTTGCACACACGCACACACACATACACACACACACACGTAAATAGTAATAACATTGTGATTTGAGATACGGATATATTGCCTACCTGTAATCCTAGTTTTCTTCCAGGGGAATCCTTATATATATATATATATATATATATATATATATATATATATATATATATATATCATGAATTTCTGATCCTTTCCACTTTAATCCTTCACTGAAAGCAGACGCGGGCCACAGTTTTTGTGCAAAAGATCTGTAACTCCTTAATTAATCGGCCATTACGCGTTTCGGTCTGTCCCGACCATGAAGTATGTATTTATTATATATACCATTGATGTACAAAGTACTTTTAATCTAATATATATATATAAATATATACAGCCTATAGAAAAGGCTAAACATGCTCAAATTACATTGAGTATTCATCTCACAATTATCAAACCTTTATCAAACATTTCGGTAAAACACAATATAAAACTATAAAGTGTAATCACAGCCTTTATTTTAAATGAATTCATTCACAATGGATAAACACCATATAACAGCTTATGTTTCACTGATGTCCCTTTTGCATAATCCACACGCCTGATATACTTTACTTTAGGAAAAAAAAACAAAGTTCTCTTGTGGAACTTGGTCACATCAGGTGAGGCTTTTGATAGTTTGCCAATTTAACAGTGGAGGGCTCATATTAAGACAACTATAGCGATTCAATAAATCTAAATTATTTCTCATTCAAAATTCATATCTCTATTATGGGTCAGCAAGACACTTATTTTGGGCAAGTGCCCAATTGATCAACCAGTGTTCCAGCCAGTCACAATGCAATGGGAAATGCCCCACTCACTGCTGCACTTCTCACCAAAACCAAGCAAAAATCCGTACTTCTTCACCTTGGAGATATCTAGGACTACAGAATATTATCCTGAAATCAATAATTCACCCCATGCACTTCCATCTCTTCGTCTTTATTCAGTCCTGCAGGAGTCTTAGTATGCAGAGCCAAAATGTACCTCAATTCCATTAAATTATATTTAATATGTGCTCCAGGGTCTCCGCATGTGGGCAGGACTATTCAATGCTTATGACTATTAATGAAGATCCCTTGCAAGAGAATTCTTACTTCCTTTCATTGTCCCCCTATACATGAAACATATTTTTATCATTAACTGAATGTGTGTTATTCTGCACATCAACATGTCAAGCACTTAACTGAAAAAGGCAGCATAATCACCCTCATACTGCATCACCAATGCGCAATCAAAAACCTTCTAGATACACTCGCGCATGCCTATTCATTCAGTTCTTCTTTTTGATGGGACAGTCCACCTTCAAGTGTGCAAATGAAAGGTTATTTTGGTTTCACCTTTGTTGATATGGACAGCTTTCTAGTATTACCTTGTGAAAGACACCCAACTGATTTTATAGAGGAATCTGCGTAACCTACAGTGCGCTCCAAGCATGATTAGCCAGACAGGTTATGGACTAAAGCAATGTGTCATGCAATTCATTCTACCATTTATTCTCAAGTCTAGATATAGGGGAGTGCTCCGTTTAAATTATGGGCCAGATTTACTAAGGACTTGCGCTTCCCTTCCTGACACACATGGGGGTGCAAGGGTGTTGCAAAACCTAAGTCTGATATATCAGGCCATGGTAGGCCACTTTGCGTGGCCCTGCATGGCTTGATATATATGGAATAATGCCAGGCATCGCAAATTACTGCCTTGCATTACTCTTCCCCAGGGAGGTGTTCCATGGGTAGGGAGTGGTTATTTCCACATATCCACCCATAGATTTTGGTTCATCCCCAGATCTTCCATTAGTTATAGACCTGGGAATTTGCAAAAATGCTACACCTCCCCAGGCTATGAGTTATGGGGAAAATATCTTTATTTCTCCTTGTTTTATCTTCTTTCTACATGTGCTGCATTCTGCAGCACACATATGAATAGGAAAATGCCTTTGAGGATTGTTTTTCTGCAGGAAGGTGTCATTTTCTTTACAAAAACAATCTGCCTACAACGCGGGCACCTTGCACCATGACGCAAGGGTACCTGCATTGGTGCTAGGCAGCCACAAGTGCGCCAGTGCTAGGAAAGGACAGGAAAGCACTGTATAATGTTAAATATTGTGCAGTCCTGCCCTTTTACGAGCGCACCAGGGTGGCTTGCTGCTTTGCACTGGAGAAAAAAATGATAAATATGGGCCTCAATATAGAAATAACTCAAGTAGCGTTATCCTATGTGATCTTGGGGCATATTATCATGCACTGCGTTAAAATGATCCCCGCTTTAGCAGCAGAAAACTGCTGTTAAAGCGGCGATAATGTGCTTGATAATATGCCCTTGAGAATTCCAATAGAAGCCCATGTTGACACCAGAACATGGGTTTCTATTGGAATTCTCAAGGGCAGATTATCAAGCCCGTTATCGCTTTAACGGCAGTTTTCTGCCGCCAAAGGAGCGATCATTTATCATCGTTTCTTGATAATATGCCCCCATGTTTTAAGAAGGAGGGGGACTGGACATCATAAAATGCGATTTTGCATTTGGAAATAATGTTACAGCAGGCAAATACGAATAAGCAGACAAAATAATTCACACATATTTCCAATTAGGGATCATTTGATTTATTTGCATCATGTGTTTTATTAACACAAAGTAAACGAGCTATGAAAATCATAAAATTTAATGGCAACTTTTACAGTTTTATTCTTCAGAATAGTATTGTGTACTACGTAGAACTGAGGCAACAACACAAGTTATACACCTTTTGCACCTCAGTACACTAACTCACTCTTATACAATGAGCGTGGAAGGCATTTCTGTCGGGTGTCTTTTTTGGTGGCACACACTCCAATCATATCATTCATTATGGACGAACAATTTGAGAAAAGCCTTTTTCTTCCATGGAGCACAATGTTTGGAGGAAACAAAACAATATTTCTAAACCGTAAAATTAAACTCTTTTCCGGCCCCAACAGATAGAACACACGGAGCACACTGCAGATAAACGGCTGCACTCAGATAAAGCCCGAGTCACTTCAAATGAAAAGGGCAAATATACAAAATGTACATGGACAACTGAAATGTGGCACAATCAGACAAGAAATCTTAAGAAAAAGATAGTTTTATTACAGAGCGGGGATGTTGAACTAAAACGTTAGTAGATAGCGCTGTCTTTCCTATCGCTGCCTTGTTTGCACGAATGACGACCTCACTCACGAACTTTTAGAAATAAATAAATGGCTTTCACTTTTTAATAAAAGTTATAGTCCCTATGCCATTAAATGCTTTGTAATACGTGAATACATTTAACAACATGCTGATACTCCTTTGTGTCTAGCTGCCGTCTGAACCACGGGTACCCCCTATACTTTTCTGGTAAACAAATTCACTCTCCTTATATTGACTGACATGAGGTCAATTTAAAATTAAGGCTAGAATATAATAAATACATGACGAGAAGTGACAATAAGACTTCAAGCATTACAAGTTGTTTATATTTTTCACTTCAGTTAGAGGTCACTGGTGACCATGTTACAAAGGATTTCTTTTTCGAATTTCCTGAAATTGTCCTGAACATTTAGATTACACTGGTAGTTTTTCTTCATCTGTGTTTTCACATTAAAGTCATGACTTTCAAGTCACTATTATGTTGTTTTTTCAACAAGTGGTTGGCTTCATCTATCCAGTTTCAAAGTTGCCAGGCAATGGGCACAACCATTTTCATCTTTCACCTAGCACTCTCAGGGTAAATTACCAGATAGCATGGCAAGACTATGACTAGGCATGGACATATCGAAGCAGAACAGTCTACGTACTAAGGCCCGGATTTGCAAGTCTCGCCCAAAGCAGTGCAGCAAGTAAAGTTGGTGTGCTACCTTTCATGAAAGGGATAGAGCAGAACTGCACCATAATTTCAAAGAAATGGCACAGTTCTGTTCTCTCCTAGTGCTGTCGCACTTTGTGCTGCCTAGTTCCAAATGAGACACACGTGCACCATAGTGATAGGGTATGAAGGTGTTATGCTCAGGACAGTTTGTGAGCAGAAATGGGAACCTTTCTGCACAAAAAGTGTCTTAGAATGCGTTTTCCTCTTTGCATGTGTGCTGCAAATAGGAAATAATGAAGAGAAATAAAAATATTTCTCATCGTTACATCAGCCTCGGACAGGTTCACCATTTAGGTGCAAAATCTGGTATACATCTTTTTTATATGATTTTGACATTGGGCAGTGCAGCAAGGCACCTTGTTGCGCTGCTCTATGCCAATGTGAAAGGGCAGGAATGCCCCGTATTTATGCAATATGGTGCATTCCTGCCCTTTCTTCCTGTGCTGACACAGTTTCAACAGCCTAGAGCCAACGTAGGTACCATTGCAGCATGGTGCAAGGGTGCCTCCATTGCCTGCAGGATTGTTTATGTGCAGGAAGGGACACCTTCCTTCACAAAAACAATCCTAAGAGCTGATTTCCTCTTTCAATGCAGCACACATAGAAAGGGAAAACAACTTAGAGAAATAAGCATATGTCTCCTTGTTAAGCCTCACCTTGAGAGGCGTTTAGATTTCGCTCTTTCCCAGGTTTACATGATTTTGTAAATCTGGGGCAGCATCAAAATCCATGGATGTTGCAGGGGAAACCCCACCACAATGACCATGGAACACATCCCAGGTGGAGAGTAAGGTGATGCGGTGATTTGTTCTGCGTTGCCTTACTCAAGATTTATGAGGCCACACAAAGCAACGCAGGGTGGCTTTGCGTGGCTTAATAAATCGGATTGAGAGCCCTGCTGTTTCTCCCATGTGCCACTTTACGTGGTGCAAAGGTGATGCTGGGCTCTCATAAATAAACCTCTTTGTAAGTATGTGTATGCATCAAAATCTATGGGTGGATTCATGGGAATGCCATTGCATCACCCATGTAATGTCTTCCTGCCTCAAAGTAATGCATTGCTCTGCATTACTTTTTTCTTTACAAAGCAATTCAAATTGACATTTGCATTGCTTACTAAATACCAAAATGGATTTTGTAGCGGGTCTGGGACAAAAAAGGGATACAAACCCAAAGCAAAATCTTTAAAAATCTGTGCCAACAGGTAAACAAATAATAATGAGACTTAACTCACATAATAAAAAATATCCCATACCCCTATTGTGCAGCCCAACATTTCAAAACACATTTTGCATGATCCCTCCTCCACTGTGTTCATCTCGAGTACTTTGACAGGATTGTGTAGTGTTAGAAATTGGAAGCCTCATTTATGAAGTTTTGCCATAGGGCAGCACTGTAGGCCTTCCTGCTGCGCTGGACTATGGCAAAAGAAAAAAGCAGGAATGTGCCCTATCTAACAGATAGGGCACATTCCTATCCTTTTCACCTGTGCCGGCATACAATGGGCTGCCGCGCGGCAACGCAGGCACCTTTGAACCATGGTGCAAGGGTGCCTGTGTTGTGGGGATGATTATCATTTTCTTTTTTAAACCTTATTCGACTCAGACCCCAGTTGACAAAATAAGACGTTGTTACCATAACTCGGTTTTAAGGAGACGTAGGCTATCGAGAGGGGTGCAGGAGGATGCGCCCAGCCTACCGGTACACAACAATCCTAAAACGTCACTGGCCCCATGTTGGAAAGGGGTGGGCGCACTCTTGTCTGGATTAAGTATAGCCGGGGACTGTTAATGTTGGCCTGTAAAGGGATGAAAAACTGTGGGGGGAGGGGGCAACACAGCCAGGGAGTTTCAAAGAGGCCTAATCAGAAGATCCAAATTATTTTAGACGTGACAACTCAAACCCCTAAATTATAATCCCCAAACCTAAACCTTAGACCATATTAGTAAACAATCCCATGTTGCTTTCTTCTTACTGTTCTGCCACCTGCTCAAATCTGTCCTAGACGTTTTGTATAAAGAGGACAGCCACTCCGAGTGTGTAGGAGGTACGACTTCTACCCATCTCTTGCAGATTTCCCTCCTAGCCAGCAAGATTACATAGAAAAGGAACCCCTAGCAGGGCCTGTTATCGCACTAGATATACCCAAAAATATCAGAGCAAGAGTAATTTGGACTGGAAATCCCAAAATGTCAGCAGTGGTTGCACCTACTTTTTACCAAATTTCTGTTTTCACTGGGCATTCTTGAATGTCAGAGGCACTTTCTAAATCACATTTTTTACAGCTGGCTGGAGGTCCCTTCGATAATTTGGACAGTCATAATAGAGATAAATAAGCCCTATGGGTTGAGAACAAGTGGTTCCTCCTCAGCCAATATGATTTTACCACAGCAAACAGGGTGTTAAAGGAAGTTTGCCACAGGTCTTCCCACTATTCGTCTGACAAGGAGACCCCCCACAGTTAATTTAAAATCTCCACCAATAGCTTCCTCTATGGGCCAATATAGAAAAGAAACCTCTCTCTTCCCCGCCGGTCTTAACACTAAATGCTCCTCAAGGGTGTTTCCTATGCCTATGGTTTTTTTAAAGTTTTGGGCCTAACTCTGCAGCTGTAAATATTTAAACCTGGACATGCCCTCTTCTAACGTATTGTGTACTGACAACCATGTTAAAAGTGAGCCATCAGGCGCAAAATCCCACCACACCTTCAGTCCCTCTGTTCCAAGTGGTATAGCTAGCCTGTTTTTCAGGTAATCTGGAACCCCTGGGGAGTCCCACAGGGGGGCCCGACTAGAAAAATAGTTAAGACCTGTACACTGTTTATTTCTAGCCCATGTGCGAGCTATCCCCAGCATGACTTTCAACGTAATCCTTTTGAAGAACTTCTGTTTTCCATATTTAAAAAGAAATCCCTAATGCGACAGACCCACACCCTTTAACATAGCGGAGAACATGGCCCCCACCCCTGTATTGTCTGGAGTTTTAAACAGCATTCTTGAGTGTGACAACTGAAATACCCATGCATAGTACTGCAGGTTAGGGAGTGCAAGGCCCCCCTTCTCCCGCCAATGCCTCAGCTTCTTCGAGATGATCCTTGTGGCCCTATAAGCTCAAAGAAATAAATTAATTGTTTGCTGAAGCTTATCTATCGCCGATTTTTCAAAGTGTCAAGGAATAGTATTGAAAAAGAAGGTAATTTTTGGTAATATTACCATCTTGATCAGGTTAATCCTCCCAGAATGGTCAATGGGAGATGGGCCCATGATTTCATTAGTTTCTTGCACTCCCTGGAAACATTTGCCAAGTTAGTCCCTGAGATCTTATCTATGTCCTGAACAATTCTGATCCCCAAGTATCTCATGTCACACTTGGTCTGGTGCTGGCACTCTGGCAGGTTCCAAGACATAATCTCTGTTTTCTCCGCATTTACCTCGTGACCGGATACCTGCCCAAAGTCCAATGCTAACCTGATGACCTGGGGAAAATACATCTCTAAATCAGCAGAAAGAATCAAGACATCATTGATGTACAGGGCTACCTTCCTCTCCCAAGCCCCATGTTTGAATGGTAGAATACCAGGGTCCTCTCTTAAACACTGAGCAAAGGGTTCAATATGTAAATCAAAGAGGAGCGGGTAGAGGGGGCAGCCCTGTCCTGTACTTCTGGTGATCTTGAAAGGATTAGTCCATTTGTGGGGATGGGAAACCTTCCTGCACAAAAACAATCACAAGAATGCAGAATGTAGCAGAATGCAGCACACATAGAACAAGCATTGGCATAGCCAATAGGTCTCGCCTTTGGGACCTTAGAAGTGTTTAGTTACCCAGCACAATAGCCTTGATGCAACAACATCAAGTGTTGCATGGCTGAACACTTCTAAGGTCCCAACGGCGAGACCTATTGGCTTTGCCAATGCTTGTTATTTATTGCTGGTGGTTGGGAGGGCGGGCAGAGGCAACATGGATAATGGATGGTCCGGCACAAAAAAATCATAATGCGACCAGCACTGGCGTGTCACAGTGGATTTTTTTAGGCAACACTGAGGGTGGGTGGGAAGAGCAACACGTACAACGGAACGAGGGAGGATGAGTAGGGGCAAGCAACAGAAACAAAAGAAGGACAGAGTGTGAGTGGGGAAAAGCAACATGAACATCGGAAGGAGGAAAGGAGGGCTTGTCAGGGAAAGCAATATGGACAAAAGAAGGGGGCAGGCAGGGCTGGTCAGGGCACCCAACACAGACAACAGAAGGAAGGAGGGCTGGTAGATGCAAGCAAAATGGACAAAGGAAGAAGGTAGGGCAGGCAAAGTGGGCAATGGAAAGAGGGAGAGCAAGTGGGGGCGAGCTACATGAACAATGGACGGAGGGAGAGCAAGTGGGGGCAAGCAACACCAACAACAGAAGGAGGGAGGGCGGGCACGAGTAAGGCGCAGGTGAGAGAAGTACAAAAGGAGACAGCTGAAACATATTCATACACAATCTGAGGTAATGTAGGGAGAATTCTGTATACACAGCCTGCGAACAGCTCTCCTGTTAGATACCCGAGACTGTAAGATCAGTGTAACATGAGAGCCAAACCTGCTATTGGGATAGCTACTCTGCATGAGATCTGAGACTATAATATCGATGCAGTGCGAGAGAGACCTCCTCTGAGTGATATGCGTCACTTCCGGGTAACTCTTCTGTATGCGGCCTCAGCCTCTATGAGACATGCATCTTAAGAGTTGCAGTGATGTGTGTGTGTGTGTGTGTGTGGGGATGATTCTGCAGGGTGCACGACTTTCGAGGTACATTCACAGTAGGGGTCGTCCTAAACTTCAATGTAGTGCTTCCTGCAGCGCCACAGTCTTGTCACCTTGTAGGTGACTGGTTAACAGGTGTGCATAGTACCCTAATCAATTTGTAGGTTATACCAACACTGGGATTTTAATCTCGAGCATTAACAATACTAACTGCAGAATATCAACCGCCGCTTTAATGTAGAGGTATATATACATATATACATTATTAAAAGAAGACCTAATAATCGTAACTCCAGATCTACAAAAAATATCTCATCAAGGCAAGAGCACGCATCGAAAGAGCGAGCTGTAAGTAGCTGCATTGGAATTTAAAACAACAAGCCCGCGAGTTGTGCGTGCAGGCGCGCCCTAGTGAGCGATCTGTTTTCAATTACCGCGCATGCATCTGTGCATGATAATTGAAAACAGCTGTGGCCTGTGCGGGTAACCGCAAGCAATAGGCCGTGGGCGGAGCAAAGGCGGGACATGCACCCGACTTTGCCCAATTGTGTGCTGTCTTTCTCAGAAAGACGCACGCAAAGGCGAATAGCCTCTGAAGGAAAACAAACCATACGCACAAGCGTGTGGTGAGTTTTCCAAAGCCATTACTAAAAGTCGAGCAAGCAGCGCATGCACGCTGCTCTAGGTTCGACCTAAAAAGGAATAGGAATAAAGATATTTCTCATTGTTGTGTCTCCGTTACGCCTCCCCTGGGGAGACGTAAGTTTTTGGCGCTGCCTTAGATTTACGATTTCTCGTAAATCTGGGGCAGAATCAAAAAGTCTTGGATGTGCGCAAGTATCCCTTTCAACCAGACTATCTCTGGAGGGTAAATCAGCCCTTTATGTGGAGACAGGATACTACCTATTAAAGTGAAGTGTTAGGCCCTCCCTTCCATCCTTGCCAGGCAAGAGCAGAAGTATGTCGATTGGTACTTAGACACACCTATCATTCATGTGTTGTGGCTGTCTAGAGGAAGGCACACAGTGTAGCTGTCACCCACCCCAGATGTGTATTGGAGATAGGCTGTCAGGCACACAAAGCAGTAGGTGCAGAGAAATGTCTCCTTTCTAAAAGTGACATTTCCAAAACAATAATGGTAAATCCATCTTCACCAGTAAGGAAGACTTATTATTACCATTCCAAATATATGAAACATGAAACAGCTATTCTTCTCTGATCAGGAATGACAACATAAAGGTGTATCAAGGAATTCCCAATGCTATCCTATGAGAGGAGCAGGCCTCACAGTAGTGAAAAACAAAATAGACTATTTGTCACTACTAGGACATGCAGAACATAAACGTATACGTTCTACATTTATTCACATAGCACCCGGCCCTTAGGGCTAACTAAGGCTTACCATAGGGGTGAAAAATATGTAAAATTATATGTAATAAAAGGGGAGTTTAAGGTTTGGCAGGAAGTTCTAAATGGCAAGTCAAAATGGCAGTAAAACTGTACACACAAGCTCTGCAGTGGCAGGCCTGAGACAGGTTTGAAAGGCTACTCCGATGGGTGGAACAATGAGCGCTGCACGCCTATTGTTAGCATTTAATTTACAGACCCTGGTGACAGGTAGCGCACTGTACTAGTAACTTGAGGGTAAACTAAATATGCCATACAGGTGTGAACCAATTATACCATGTTTAGAGGAGAAAGTACATGTACTTTAGCACTGGTCAGCAGTAGTAAAGTGCTCAGTCTAAAGCCAACAAAAAGAATTCAGCAAAACTATGAAGACAAAGGAAAAAAGTTTGGGGTAACCCTTCAGAGAGGGCCATTTTTCAACAGATAGAAATATGCAGAGATGAATAGGCAACCACAGCAATTCTAAAAATGGGTCCTTTTCAACACCATCTCCAGGGTTTTAGCCAAGTATGATAAATGGAGAGGGGTTGAAAGTAATGGTTCTCCCTTAATGTCCTTCCTATATATATATATATATATATATATATATGTTTTATTTTCAGTTCGCTAATCCTCTCGCCTCCAAACGACGGCGGGCTACGAGCAAGGGAGCGACCCCCTAATTATTCGTCGTAACTGCTAATGCAATAAAGAAGCAATGCTCGAGCCCAACTTCATGTAACGTGGATTTTATTCAAACACCATTGTCCAAAAAAATATTAGGGTGATACTTACAAAACGAATTTACCCGTGACCAAGGTGTGGCTGCACCGAAACGTGTCGGGTGTTTTTTTAACAATGGTGTTTGAATAAAATCCACGTTACATGAAGTTGGGCTCGAGCATTGCTTCTTTATTGCATTAGCAGTTACGACGAATATATATATATATATAAATATATATATACATATATATATCCAACCAAAGAGTTTGCCTGGTGAGGAAGACGCCACTTCATGGGTAGGTTTTTGCCAAATATGTTTATTGCTGGAAGCAGCAGCGTGATCACATCATTGTCCACGAGTCTCAGCAGCCAGTCCCGACGCGTTTTGTGTTAACTTCTTCAGAGGATCGAGGCATTGAAGGCAACAGCAGGCAAGATTGGCGGCATAATTTTAACTTCCAAACAACCCGCCTCAGTGGGCGTAGCCCTCACGAGGGCATGTTGGTACTTGTAGTGCCTGCCGTGTTGCTCGAGTGAGTAGCGTGCTGTTGTTCTTCTACAATAAGCTCAGTATAATCACAGTGGATTGTGGCATCCAGATGAGTTCACTGCCACCACAGGAAACACTTGCAATAAACGGCACCCATGCCAATTGCAAATCCGCCGGTTGACGGAGTCGCTGGAGCACTGAAACAGCGCTCGGGCATCTTCCGAGGCTCAGGCCAGCCGCTAACATCCAACCAAAGGGTTTGCCTGGTGAGGAAGACGCCACTTCACGGGTAGGTTTTTGCCAAATATGTTTATTGCTGGAAGCAGCAGCGTGATCACATCATTGTCCACGAGTCTCAGCAGCCAGTCCCGACGCGTTTCGTATTAACTTCTTCAGGGGATCGAGGCATTGAATGTCACAGCAGGCAAGATTTGCGGCATCATTTTAACTTCCAAACACCCGGCCTCAGTGGGCGTAGCCCTCACGAGGGCATGTTGGTACTTGTAGTGCCTGCCGTGTTGCTCGAGTGAGTAGCGTGCTGTTGTTCTTCTACAATAAGCTCAGTATAATCACAGTGGATTGTGGCATCCAGATGAGTTCACTGCCACCACAGGAAACACTTGCAATAAACGGCACCCATGCCAATTGCAAATCCGCCGGTTAACGGAGTCGCTGGAGCACTGAAACAGCGCCCGGGCGTCTTCCGCGGCTCAGGCCAGCCGCTAACATCCAACCAAAGAGTTTGCCTGGTGAGGAAGACGCCACTTCACGGGTAGGTTTTGCTAAATATGTTTATTGCTGGAAGCAGCAGCGTGATCACATCATTGTCCACGAGTCTCAGCAGCCAGTCCCGACGCATTTCGTGTTAACTTCTTCAGGGGATCGAGGCATTGAAGGCAACAGCAGGCAAGATTGGCGGCATCATTTTAACTTTCAAACACCCCGCCTCAGTGGGCGTAGCCCTCATGAGGGCATGTTGGTACTTGTAGTGCCTACCGTGTTGCTCGAGTGAGTAGCGTGCTGTTGTTCTTCTACAATAAGCTCAGTATAATCACAGTGGATTGTGGCATCCATATGAGTTCACTGCCACCACAGGAAACACTTGCAATATATATATGTTTGTGTAAAGCTATTGGCCCCGCTACCACTATGTACATCTATTGGTATGAAAGCCATTAATCTCAGCATGGAGAGTCATTCAAAACAAAACAAATTATCTGTACTTAAATAAATAAAGAGAGGAACAAAAATTCTGTATGTATTTTATCTGTAAAAATCAGTAAAACGGAAACAGGGAGCCCTACTTATACTGTAGCTACGATATCACCTACGACAGGGCCCAATCATTCAGTGATCTCTTAGAGAAAAGTAACATTACCTCTTCCAACAATTACCTTGAACACACCCTGAAAGGTTTCTTCCACTGTGGTCGATGCAAAGCAAGGAAGGGCAACAAGATAACTGAATTCTACGCAACATTCAATGGCAATACTCGCCAAATACGACAGTTTCTCGCATGCAGTACCAATCATTTTGGGAGCACTGTTTTTGCAGCCAAGAAAAGAGTATTGGAACATCTGAGAACCATTGAACACAGAGATCCCAAAAACCCAGAATTTACATCATAGAACAGGTTCAAGCATCCAACAAGTGGAGACCGTGTCCTAAAAATGAGAAAGTGGGAGTCACAATTGTTTATTGAACTTAATACCCTGCACCCAAATGGGTTGAATCAGGATGAAAAGATTAATATTAAATCTTAATCCTGAGTAATTCGATTACAGTTACAGTGTGTTGTTTTAAACTGTCTGAATTCACCTTTTATTGTACATAACATGCGTTTATCCTGACAAGTGCTTACCTCTTTACAAATATCTGGCATTATGTGTGTTTTTACAGGAGGAAAGAAAGGGGTGCTCCAGGCCATGTCGACTCAACCTTTTTTACGAGGCCCCTCCCCTTTTCTTCAGCTACCTACATGGTGCAATTGGACACTTTAGATATGATTTGGCACTTTTTAGTTTGATGGAGCTTGGATTGTCCCCACTTCCCCACTCCTTCCTCATTTTTTATGTTTCACTTTTTAAGTTAACTTGCACTGGCCTTGTTAGATGTGGATAACTATGAAGTCTCAGCCGGGGTGCTCTGATTCCAGTGGGGTTGTTCACTTGACCAAATCTGTATACACCAAGCCAGATTTGCTTTACTCCTTAGCCTACTAGCACCCATTAGGATTTCTTGGGCCTAAGACTTGACTGTCCGACTCCCATCCCTGGCCTCCCCTCTCCGCTCCCATATCTTCACACCTTCGAATTTTCCAGTATCTCACACACTATAAGTTTTTTTCTTGGGATTTTGCTTGAGGTTCTGACATGCTTGACACATGACCTGTATCCATATGCTTATAGTCAACAGACGGGGAAGTACACTTTCTCCAATATGATTAACCTTTGTATGTTGATACACATGCACAGTACTATTCACTGCGGTTTGGTCTGCCACATCCCTGTCAGAGGTAATGTTACAGGCACTACAGTATTCATCATGCACCTTGTCCGCTTACCTCTGCTGTAGGTAGCTCCAGCTACCACTTACAATTCAAGTGTACCAGAGGCAAGAATACGTATTACCATCCCCGATGATGGTATATTTCTTTATTTGAATGACCATGTAATAGGTCACACATATTTATTTTACTACAATTCTCAGACCATTTTGCCAGCAGGGCATGCACTGATCATTACGTATTGGAGCCTAGACGGCTAACCCTGATATGCTGCATGTTTCAAAAAGAAAACCAACTTGAACTCCTGCAAGCAAAGCAAATGCTGAGTGTCCAGCCTAGTAGTCAGACTTCTTAGATCATCCATTTCGCTAGATAACACTCTATCACAACTATGACAACATTCAAGTTAAGGAAACCTGTAAAGTCCAGAGATGACTTCCTTCACAATTGAGTAGTCTTAAATGAGAAAAGTACTTAAAATGCCAAACATATTTATATGTTTAATTAATAATGGTCAAGTTGGCTGATGAGGCATAAAACCCCAAAACCGGTCCTAGGATGCTTGTTTCCAGTCCAGGAAGGACCTGATTTGGCAGTTCGGGCTGGACTGTTCCCATTGGGCAAAGGGTCAAGACTGATTTGCATATGGCTGGGTTCAAACTGGAATGGCATGGGGATTAAAAAACGATGGATTAAGGCCCATATCTCTGTACTGGGGTGAATGTATGGCATTGTTCTGTATTCTGTCCATCAATTGTTCTTTTTGCACTAATTAATTTCCTTCATTACTTTAAGAAAAATGCACTTAAATATCCCTATTTTTGGCTACAGGGAGGTCTCTGCCCAGCTAATGGAAATCTCATCAAACAGGTGGAAAATTTCTAATAGTAACTTTACAATCATGAATTAAGTTGTAGGAATCTTCACCCCTCATTTGACAGGATTGAGTCTCCTAAATCTACACCAGGTTTCAATCTTTACTCAGAAATGGTTAACAGAGAGGTGAATAAAGTGGAGAGTTAGCCCTAGCTGTAGGGGTAGAGTTATACGTAAGTAGATCTACACATTACAACTTATGTTTGTGACTTGGGCCCAAAATGTCCATATATACAGTTTATAATGGCTTTTTGGTGGTGTGGCATAGTTTTGTATTTCATCTAAAGATATAGCTGAAGGCCACATTGGAGCTCTTTCCTTGCACACCAAAACATCAAAATGTCATTTGAAATTTGGAGAATGTATGCATACTCACAATTCATATTTTGCACTGTGAAGAAACATGCATTCTGATACATAATATAAGTACTACACAAGTTTATTAGATACATAATTATCTTTATGACACTTCATAGGGCTGGTTGTTCGGTGAGAGGGCATCATTTTATACTTCAATTTCTTGGATAATTGAAGGTTTTGTCTGGTATTTCCTGACGAAAAGGCAGGAATGGGAAATTAGAAAGCGTGGCTATTTGAGGCCTGGGCTCAAAGTCCTAAGCAAGGGTAAGATGTAAAGTCTGCAGCCATCTCCCCCAAAAAATATCAACAGCAATATATCAAACTATCTAGCTAGAAATGTTGAGGTTGTAAGTCTAACTTTTGTCATCACAGTAAATGCCCCCATTTACTGTCTTTAATTCTGGGAAGATCTGTAAACCCGTCATTCTAAGCACCCTAATTCACATAAAAGTGAGACAAATCTGATGTGAACGTATACAATATTAGTATCCGCAGGAGGAAAAAAATCAGGCACCTTGATTTATTGAATTTATATTCTTATTCAGCTTTTGGTCAACTTGATAAGCAGGCCAATTATTAATTCCTGGACTTTTATCCAATATGAATATAAGAAAAGGAGGTTTATAATTGAGTTGAAGGAAAACACAGCAACTTTATGGGCTATACATCAATTACGCCACTTTATATTTAATGTGTTTTATAAAGTAGATTGTTTATATAGTACTAAATATGTCACCTTGCTGCCTCATGGAAAACCTTCCATTATTGTCCCTAGGGACCCTGGAATTGCAGTGAACAATGTTTCCATGTAGGTACATCAAGATTGTGGATATTGACTAGGTCTTATTATTAATCAGACTTTGGGGCTTGTATAAAGGGAGTGATTTTGTGCAGGTAATGTGTAAAAATCATCCTTGAAAAGAGAGGTCTACAAGGTTATTCTTAAACTTGAGGTAGTTAAATTCATCTCATTAAAAATAGTTCTGGTTCATTTCATAACCGGCTGATTTTTTGTAGGGTATTTTCTTCTCATATGATTATTGCCTCAATATCTTTTCCTAATTTTACTTTCTGAAAAGCTAGGCCTGTGGGTGTGGATATTCACATACGTTTTCATTATTGATCCTTTCATTAAGTAAGACATTTAATTGGTCACTCTAAAAAATCACAAACACACTCAGGTTTCAGTGAACAACTGTAAGTGCTAATTATAATTCTCTTATTAAAAGATCAGCCTCAGATCAAATAATAAATTCCCAGCTTAAGGAGAACCTTAGGAAGATCCATATTTGCAAGTGAGGAATAGCTTGAATTATTGTCATAATGGTAGTTGATAATGGTATGAATGTAGCAAGATCTAATGTAATACTAAACACTATAATAGTACATATACGTTGATATTCAGGGACAAAATTGTAAGTTGAAAGAGTAGACAGCGTGTTAGTTTGCAAGAATGTAGATTCTTGCAAACTAACATTGCAAAGTATCACAGACTTTATCAGCAACATCCCAGAGTAGGTTCATGCAAATATTTTCTTTTGTTTCAACCGCAGACATGATGCTAACTATAGACATTAAATGACTACATCATAATATCCCTCAGGAAGAGTCTCTGTTTGCCGTTTTAACAAACTTAAGAGTGCTGGAACACTCATATTTTCGAGAAACATCTGGTGGAGTATTTATTTTTGCAAAGGCAATTTTGTGGGTGCCAATTCTACACCCAGTTTGTTTAGTTTGTTTATAGAACAATATAGGAAAGGCCTGATTTATACAATCCTTACATGACTGGGTAAGGCTATGGAAAAATACACTGATGAGGTTCTTTCAAAATGGCTATATAGTCTGGCTATCCTAAGAACATTCCACCAATGGATTAATTCCATACTTCGAATACGGTAAAGCTAAACATCTTTTCTTGTATCACATTCCTTTCTAATGCAATGTCCACATTAAAAATTGCAATGTATCTCATATATATATATATATATATATATATATATATATATATATATATATATATATATATATATATATATATGTATATATATTCACTGAAAAAACCATAGGTTCACAATCGTTTAGGAATTAGCATTTAAAAAACCTTTCAAATTCACTGAAAAAACCATAGGTTTCACACCAGTTATAGTTAGCTGAACATTTTACTCATACAAAACCATTGAAATTCCCACGTTATAGTTAGTTGGACTCACTATAACTCACGCAACCGCAATCCACTGCTGATGATGTCACATATTACATCATTCATGACATGGTCAATGACATCACTGATAACATCACTGATGACATCTCAAATTTTTTGCTCCTGTTGAGCAGTTTCCCATTCCCTTGTTTTCGTTTTTGTTCAAAAAAAAGGAAAAAAGAAGAAAAAAAAAGTTCTTTTCAGAACTACCTCCAATTCTCATCAAAGAGCTGTATTCTTAAAAAAATGAAAAAGAGTAACTGAAGTGGAGTGCAGTGAAAGAGGAGAGGAAAATGAGTGAGAAAGCAAAGAAAGGGACGAGAGGGGAAGGGAAGTGAAGTAGGGGGACTGAAAGAAGGTGAGTGTGGGGAAGGTGAGTGAGGAGAAGGAGAGTGAACATGGGGAATGAGGATAAGTGAAGAAAATGTAGTAAAGGAATGGGGGTGTGGAAGGGTAAGAAAAGAGCAGTGATGTTTAGGAAAGAGTGGAGATACAGACTGGATAAAGACAAGTGAGTGTGAGACAAGGTGAGTAAGGCAGTGAAGAGACAGAGAAAGTGAAAGAAAAAGTAAGAGTAGAAGACTGAAGACCTCATTTATGAGGCCATGCGTCACTTTTACGCCGCCGGTGCGTCACTATTTGTGACGCACCAGTGGTGTAAAAAATGCACCTTGTTGAGTCTTATTTACAAAGTGACGCATCTAGGTAGATGCGTCACTTTGTAAACCCCTGCGCCACATTATACCTGCGCCAGGTGTAATGTATGCAAAGGGGGCGTATTGACGCAAGGAAGGGTCGTAGAAGTGACGCAGTGAAATCTATGAGATTTCACTGCGTCACTTTTAGGACACCGTTGCGTCAAAATCTTGCGCCTGCCTCACAGCAGGCGTAAGACTGACACAGGCCCTTTCACATGGGCCTGGCCCCATGTGAAAGGATGCATTGCTGGAGTTGCGTCACTTTTGTGACACACTCCAGCAATGCATCACTTTTGCGCTTACAGATACGTCAGAAATACTGACGTATCGGTAACTCCTTGCGACATAATACGTCATACATTAAATATGACGCATGAGTAGAAGACTGAAGGCCTCATTTATGAGGCCATGCGTCACTTTTACGCCACTGGTGCGTCACTTTTTGTGACGCACCAGTGCTGTAAAAAATGCACCTTGATGAGTCATATTTACAAAGTGACGCATCTAGGCAGATGCGTCACTTTGTAAACCCCTGCGCCACATTATACCTGCGCCAGGTGTAATGTATGCAAAGGGGGCTTATTGACGCAAGAAAGGGTCATAGAAGTGACGCAGTGAAATCTATGAGATTTCACTGCGTCACTTTTAGGACACCGTTGCGCCAAAATCTTGCGCCTGCCTCACAGCAGGCGTAAGAGTGACGCAGGCCCTTTCACATGGGGCTGGCACCATGTAAAAGGATGAATTGCTAGAGTTGCGTCACTTTTGTGACACACTCCAGCAATGCATCACTTTTGCACTTACAGATACGTCAGAAATACTGACGTATCTGTAACTCCTTGCGACATAATGCGTCACACATTAATTATGACGCATCAGGAATGTCGCAAGGAGAGCGCACTGAGAAGTGATGCATCGCTGCTTTCACGCAGTGATGCGTAATTTCTCATAAATGAGGCCCTGACTGAGAGAGGAAAGAAACCATAAGTGAGGGAGTGTGGCTGATTTTCCCTGTGTTGCGCTGAGGGTGCGCGTACCGGAGCGCGCTCCTGGGAATGCACCCAGCACTTACCCCCCTCAGAAAACCTAGGGGGTCAAGGGCTGTCTACTCTGCCCCCTTTTAATTATTTCCCCCTTTCTTTTTCACCTCTTGTGTCTCGATTCTACCGAGTTCTTCTCCTCCAAAGATGTTCTTCTTGTAATTTGTCTCCAATTGGGTATCAGCCATTTTGCCTTTCCTATGGTATCACATATTGCATGTGAGATCAAAGGAAAATAGGATTCATTTCATCAGACATGTCACAGGCATGTCAAGTTTGCTCTGACAGCAGTCTTCTGTTTTGTCTCCTACAAGCCTAGCTGTGTTTTGATTTTCCTGAAATAGAACCCTGAAGTTATAGTAGTAACTCAGCAGTCGTTTTACGGGATGCCTCACAAAGTTTCTTCACTACCCCGCCACACCATATCAGTATTTCCTCTGATTTACATAAAAAAATATCCAAGAAATCATGATTATTGGAGATTTCCAAGGTGGCCAATCTCTGCAAATCCACCACGAGTTTGTATAATAAAACTCAATAACAGTGGAAAATCTCCTGAAATAGGCCTTATTTTTCTGGTATCCCCTTGGATGAAAGATGTCAATGTGACTATTTGAAGGCTAGCTTCAAAGCCAGACTAACAACATATATTTTCTTTCACATAAGCATGAAAGTTCCAGAGATTCCAACCTGTTCTTTGTGTGGACCAGTTTACCTGAACTTTCGTTCCTCTCCCTCACATTCCTCTAAGAAGCCTGGGTTATGAAGTTCCTTGGTGAGTGAGGTCCTGTAATTATTTATCCATTGTCTGACTGATTGGAAATTCTCAGTAGTATAGCTGCCCCAGAGGCCCTTTTGGCAACCTGGCAGATGCTATTGACAACCTTTGCCATCCACATACTTTTCTGGGTAGCTAGGGATTTGAACAATCTAACTGAAACTAAGTACAGCCACTGCAGAAGATGACAGCTCAGCAGAACAAGTTTAGAGGGCTGTCATGGTGTAGATTACAAATATCTTTGTCCCGTTTTCACTAAAAATCTAGGTTAAGCGGTGGATTATATTTTATAAAAAGTAACACAATTCTACCATGACAGCATATGCCGTAAACAAAAAAAACAACTTTTCGGACCCATGCAAAAAGAAAAAATCACGTGGCAAGAATGTCCAATGGGCCGTATCTTTGGTCTGGAGAGAAAACCTTTACATGGCAAGTGAACTGTTAATCTGTAGAATTATTCAGCCCTTTCAATATTTGCTATGATTGCCATCTTTCTTGGAGTACGTAGCAGAATGTACATGTATTAATTGCAAATGTTATCATGGTCTTGTTCCAAGTAACTCCATACCGACAACTTGGCATACCAGAAGGGTCTTGACATCTAAAATCATAGAAGTGCTTCAGCCAATATCCCTTCCCTTTCACTTCCTGTAAGTAGTTACGTATTTCTATTTATCATTTTCATTGCATAGGGTAACAATATTTTTCCTCAAGCATTTATTTGGTATAGCTACCACAGGGAATGCCCTTGTTTACTCATCATTTCTCTTCAACACACTTTCTTTCCCACCTGAGTAGAGTATATTATGGATTATAGCATATAGCCTTATTGCCTGCTGTAGTGGTCTATAACGGCCATTAAAGGCCCGCCCCCGAGTTAAAGGCCCAAGCCGAAGGCAAGAGACTTTAACAAGGGAGAGGGCCTTTAGTGGCCGGTATAGCCCGCTACCAAGGGGTATAAGACTATTAGAACTTTCTGCCCTCCCTCATTAGTAAAACAAAGGACTCACAGAGCTTGAGGAGGTGGAAGTCCCCTTGGACTTCATGAGACCTTTGTTCACAGCAACAGCTGTGAAATGAAAACATTGGAATGTTGATGATCCTGGCTTCTAACAGCCATTAGAAGCCTGGACCACTCCATTGTCTTCAATGGAGCGCTCAACATTCCAATGATCTAATATAGCCTCAGAGCCCACCGTAGCAGGCTCTACTGGCCATTTAAGTCCCTCTTCGGCGAAGGTCTTCAACAAGGGAGCAGGCTTTCAATGGCCGGTAGAGCTCACTACGGAGGGCAACAGCTGTGAACAACAAACATTGGAATGATGGAGCTCCAGGCCATTAAAAGCCTGGACCACTCCATTGTTTTTCGATGGAGCTACCAACATTACAATGTTCTAATATGTAGTAAATTGTATGCTTCAAATAGGATTCAAAAAATACACCTCATATAGTGAAGTTCAACACACAAATTATTCTGCACTGGATTAAATAATTAGTAAAGACCGTCCTTGCTAAGGACGTCCACCTAGAAACCTCACTCAGTGTTTAATATTAAGCACTCTGACGTTAGTGAGGACTGAGAATGCGCTATATTAAACCTCAGCTGAGTAAATAAGATATACACAGGTCCAGGTTTGTGTGTGTTACTTTTGGGCATATAGCTACTTTAACATAGTCTTTTTCAACTCAAAAGCAAAGGACAGCCAATTTGAGAGAATCTCTTCAGCTTGCCAGTATCAGTGCAAATCTCCTTTTCCGACCACAAAAGTTATCAATGTGCACGCACTTCTGATTTTAGAAGCTCCTTTATCGGCACAGTTTTGTGAAAGATAGAACATGCAATGAAGCTGCTCGCCAGGAAAGCTCTCATTTGTTAGAGGTATCTCTGAAATAATTTCCAGAAATAGTAAGGAAACTGAGTAACTCACTTTTAAACCCCAACCAAGCAAATCAAATCAAGCAAGCTTTATTCAACACATGTTATAAAAGCATATAGTACATGTAAAATTTATCCTTAAAAATATAATAAATAGTAATAAAATTTGCAATTTCATTAAAAAATAACATTGGTACGTCAGCCAATATGAAGTAACATTTAAACACATTACATAACCAGAAAGTTTTTTTATCGCCCAAAAGTTAAAATTTAAGCTGCCATCAGTCTCTTCCGAATTGTCCATGCCCAGCCTAAATATTTGGCCACAGCTATGTATAGAGGCGGGTGAACACAGGTACGGATTAATCTAACAGCAAGGAGCCCACTCCTTGTGCCCAGCAACCTACACACTGGGCGTAACCAGATCCTTCGGGGAGCAAGCTACACGGGGCACTCAAACAATAGATGGCTAATAGTTTCCATGGTGGCCGAACAGGCTGGACAAGCAGTCATGCCCCCACTGGTCCACCTGTTAGTGAACGCCCTTACTGGTAAACTCCCAATTCTTAGTTGGAAGTAAAGCTTCCTGTCTAGGGGTTTTGAGATAACATCCTAGAAGGCTTCAAAATTTGACCCATCTTTAAAGTCCAGGAACATACCAGTCAGGGAAAGGGGAGCTGTGTTCTTAAAAGTTTTCAAAGCCACAGACTTCCAGTACAGGTCTTTGAGAACCTTCTTCGAAGTAAACCAACATTTCCTGGATCATCCCACAGTTCCCCAAGACCTAGATCCCGCACCCCGGATGTGTCCTAACCACTTGATTTTTTGGGAAGTATCGCTTTTTATTACATCCAGCAAACCCCTAGTGTATACTTCCAATTCGGGCGTGGTCCAAAGCCGCCTCCAGTATAAAACTGGGTGCAAAGATTTAATAAGGGCTATTGGGCACAGACCCAAATCGTAAAATAAAGGGCTCATAGGGGTGCTCTGAGGTAATTTAATTAGGTTCCTTAAAAAACGATTTTCAGAGGCTGTGATCCCCCTTAAATTTTCAGACCCCCATATTTCTACTCCATAGAGAGCAGAACTGACTACTTTACCGTTATAAACTGATAAGACAGGGGCTATCGGCTTAGTAAGGAACCTTGAGTGTTCCAAGCTTAGAGCTCCTGCGAGCTGGCGATGTTTTAAGGTAGCCAGTTCAACCTGGTGTTTCCACTCAACCTGGTGTTTCCAACCAAGCAATATTTTTAAAGTTTGAACTACCACAATACCTGATCTTCACTGCTATGTGACACATACTTGGTATACGAATTTGTAGCGTTCAATATCACCGGGGAGGGTATCCTAGTGATGATCAGTTGTGAGTCTAGCCATACCTGGGGCCTATTGGGCCTACTCTAAAAGCCAAATCTTGGAAAATTCAAGAATGAGAAATACAATTTCCATTTCCTGGCTTCCTTTAGTCTTTAAAAGATCTTCCAGCGGATCTAGGAGGCCAGAGAGAGACTTTCTAAGGTAGGACTTCTTTTGGTCTGTGATCATTCACAGCAGCAAGCGATTTAAAACTGCATTAAAACCGTTTCACCAGTTTGTTAGTAATCGTTTAATCTGCTCCGTTTCTTTTTGCCGTGATTACTGCCGTTTTGTTGCAGTAAACTTTTTCGTATTTTGCCTCACTATACAGCACAAAAGTTGATTTGTAATGCAACAAAATAGCACAAACTGCTTTACAAACGGTAGATAAAAATTTCACACATTACAAGATGCAATTATGAAATATGGTTCTGATAACCCACAATCCACCCTGAGACTTCTGCTTTACTTTCACAGGCATTAATTTCCTTACATTCGTTTATCTGTACAATAGGTCTACTTTATGGTAAATAAAACACTAAACAAAACACACATGTTTTCTGCAGAGGGAGGAGGTGCTCATCTTCAATCAGCTACTCAAGCAGCAAATAACGGAGAGCTATACCTTTAGCAAGTACAACTTTTCATGGGCAAATGCTCGTTTTTCAGCGAATTAAATTGAGGTGGGGGTTGGAAACAGCATCACTTTCTGAAAAATTCACACTACTGCCTTCTCATATCACTAAATGACAAATTTATTTGATAATCAACCAAATGAAGACTAAAATCTTTTCCTTGAGAAACCTTCATTTCTGTGAGACTCTTGTCCTAAGAACGTGGTCTGGATAGTGCTGTGTGTGAATCACAGCCATAAACTACTGTATCTACTATTGGTAAAAATGCCCCTCTTAATTCTATATTCACAGTCAGGGTCAGTGGTTTATTTGTTACCTTGGTTGATGCAACCCTCACAGTGTTTGTGTAAATGTTACAACATTTTCCCACCTAGACAAGATTTCAGCACATCTTTGCCTCCATTTCAAATTATTTTTAAAAATGAAAACTACAAATAATTTTCTGCCGCTAGTGCCCCATGTTCATTTTTTACTTTTACTTGCAATGCATTGAGTGATAGCTGGATTCTTGCTGTGTGCAGATTCTGAGTACTCTATTGTGAAGAGGGAAAATGCTTTTCAGATAAAAATCCATGAATGGAAATATTTGGCATGTTGATCCTCTTGGAGAATGTGACCTGCACAAATGATGATGACAACTAATGTAATTATTTGAGCCCGGAAATTCTTATCCTTGACTCTTACAGACTCCGGCCTACCCCAACTGTTCTCCCCTGCTCTGATTTCTTTGGTATTCCTGTTTCAAATTCCAAGACCAGATCTTTTCATGCTGATAACCAATGATATGTCCATTAAACCGTATTTCATTATCATCAGTGAGGAAGCCTTTTACCAAGTGCATATAATTAAATGTAAATAGCCCTATCTATCCGAAGATGCTAAGGCACTGGTGTTACCTGCATTGGTAAAATCCAGAGCAGGCTACACTATCTCGCTCTAAGGAGATAGTCTTATCTCTCAGGCCTTTCATTGCAGCCTGTTTGTGCAGTTTTAAAATGCCATTTCGGCTTGACAAAATAAACATTTTCTGAGCTCAAACCTCCCATCTCAATTCATATCCCTAAGGTAGGCCTTGGAAAGTCCGTAGGGCAGGGAGCAGTGTATTTAAAAAGTTGGACATGTACTTTTAAGTTTTACAGGTCTTGGTAGTGAGCAACTCCTATATTTGTTTTTCACTATTGCAAGGCCTACCTCCCCCATAAGAAAACATTGGAGTTACCTTACTACCTTTAATAAGCTGTCATTTCTAAATGGGAACAGGTGACCAGTTCATGTTTGGTGTCTTTCGAATTATAATGAAAAATCCTCTCTTATGGTAAAGTCGGATTTTAAATAAAAATTTTGAAAACAACACATTTGCAAAGATGCCATTTTCCTGCTTTAGCCATTTAGTGCCTGCAGCCTGTCATAGGTCACATGACTGGATGTGGCTGACAGCTGTGCTTTGTGTATTCTCCCTAGACAGCCACCCACAATAGAGAGCTTAGGTGTGCCTAGATGGGCCATCACTGGTAGAATGGGAGAGTGGAGCTAGGCACAGCCCTATTAAGACTTGCATAGGCTGTGTCCTGCCTCCACACAAATTTAATTCAATCAAATAGTATTTATAAAGTGTGGCGTATCACACCGGGGGTATCCAGGTGCTGAGGAAAGGAGAGCCTTAGTTGAAGAGCCAGGTCTTGAGTCCTTGTGAGTGAGAGGGTGGTTTATAGATGGAGTGGGAGGTCATTCTAGGACTGGGCAGCGAGGTAGGAGAAAGAACAATCTCAACAGCTGCTCTGTCAGAGGGTGATAGAGGTGGATCAGAGTTGTCTGGTCAGCTGAATAAGGTCAGGTAGTGGTTGATATAAGAGGGTGCAGTGTTGTGGAGGGCCTTGCAGGCGTGAGTCAGGAGCTTGAACTGGCATCTCTTCTGGAGAAGGAGCCAATGGCGGTTTCTGAGGTGGGGGTGATGCTGGTGCATTTGGGGAGGTCAGGGATGAGTCTGGCTGCAGCATACTGTATGGTCTGAAGTTGCTTGAGGAGCTGGGTGGTGGTTCCGGTGTACAGTGCATTTCCATAGTCTGGTTGTCTGGTGACGAGGGCTTGAGTCACTGTTTTGCTGGTGCTGATAGGGATCCACCTGAAGATCTCACGAAGCAGTAGGAGGGTGTGGGAGGAGAGGATTCAAATGCATTGGCCTGACACTTCATGGAGAGATCTCTGTCCAGGGTGATGCCAAGGTTTCTAGTATGGTTGGAGGGGGTAGGTGAGGGTCCGAGTGCAGTGGACCACCATGTGTCATCGCATGGGGAGGTGTTCTTTCTGAAGATGAGCACTTCTGTCTGGTCCATGGTTAGCTTCAGGAAGTTGGATCTTATCAAGTCGGCCACATTGGTCATGGCATCCTGGAAGTTAAACCTGGTAGTGTCTTCCATGAGAGAGAGGATGAGTTGGGTGTCGTCAGCATAAGAGATGATGTTGAATCCATGGGAGCGGCGATGTCAGCCTAGGGAGACATATAGTCACTGAAGAGTGTGGTGCTAAAGGAGGATCCTTGGGGGACTCTGTAGATGATGCTCTTGGGTTCGAAGGTGAAGGGTAGTAGGTGGATTTTCTGTTTGCACCCTGAGAGAAAGGAGGTGATCCATTTGAGGGGCTTTTCTCTGATGTGATGGAGTCTGGTGATGAGGGTGTGGTGGGATACGGTGTCAAAAGCCACTGAGAGATCAAGGAGGATCAGGGCTGCTGTTTTGCCATGGTCGAGGATGGATCTGATGTAGTCTGTTGAGGCTATCGGGAGGGTGATCAGGCTGCATACCCACTGTAGTTCGTTTGAAACCAGGACAGTGAAGGCAGAATACCTTCAGACTTCAAAGGGAAACCTCTAGAAGCTTCCCCCACCTTCCAGAAGAAGGGCACATGGTATAAATATGGGACCTCAGTCACCAACCCTTCGGTACACTTCAGGACCAGTGGATACTCTGCGAGGCACAAGGATTACTGTGCTGCTGAAAGGACTAATAATCTGCTGGACTGCTGCCCTGCTGGACTGCTGCCCTGATGTGCTGCCCTAGTTCCTGCTGCTGTCTTGCCTGGTTGAGAAGGAGTCAACCTGCATTTGTTGAACCCAGAAACCCAGAATGACTCTAAGGGCTAGTTGACTGGCCTTCTGACTAGAGCCTCAGGGATAGAAGGATACAACAACCATAAACACAGCAGCTGGCTTCTTCCATCTGTGAGTCTACCATGTCAATTGGCGCAGTCCCAGTCCTGGACCTTTGGAAGTGGGCTTAAGGTGCTTTGCTAACCCTTCTGTGGATCCACCAGAACCAATGAATCTCCTCTGCCCTATGTCGTACACCCAGGTTGAACAACACATCGCCTCGCCTGCAAGGGTTCTCCCAATGCAAAGGACTCCATCTCGGCCTCGCGGTATTATCGGAACCACCACCTGTGCAAAGCTTTCTAGACACAGGGCCTCGCATCCCTCATCAACGGCAGGCTCGATGATGACCCAGGTTCACGCATTGAAGGCTCACAGCTCCTTGGAATCTACGCATCGCCTCGACTGTTGACGCATCCCTGACATTGGACTTTGCTTGGCAAGCCCTCCGCAATGGGATCCTCAACGACAATGCAGGACCTCACATTGCAGCTCCACAGCACCTTGTAACTGAGGCATCATCTTGGCTGGGAAACTCATCCTCAGTGTGGACGCTTGTAACGCTCTGCAACCAGGAGTCAAGGTACTTTGTTCAGAATGCCTAACTGGGTCCCTGAACCCGGCCCACACTCCATTGCGGAGAGCCTGAACTTTATCCTGGTCTGGCACAACTAGATATCCACAGTGGGTGCTTTGTGATATTTAAACCAGTAAATTACGGGTGTATACTGATTGGAATTTTTTCGTATTAGTCTTTATCTATTCATTAAAAATTACTCTATTTTTCTAAACTGGTGTGGGACCATTTTGTGGACTGTTTTCACTGTGTTACTTTTCCCTGTGTTGCCCCAATACTTTGCATATAGCCTGACTGCTCTGTGCCAAGCTACCCGAGAGTTGAGCACAGGTTAATTTAGGGGTTGCTTGTGCCTTCCCCCTAAGAAGAATTGTGGTGGCTGACTGAGAAGGGTTTCAGCCCTCTTAACCAGTAGCCCAACTTCCCACAGGGTAGAACGTCAGACGTATCTCAGCTGATGAACCCCTTGCCAAATGTCCCTGGTTAAACAGCAGTAAAGACACCTGAAGCTCCAGTGCTAGAATCCTGGTGCTTTTCCACTTCTAAATAAGGTAGGGGAACTGGGAGTTTGACAAGAGGAAATCTATCCAATTAAGTGGAGCTCCTGCTGCACCAAACAATAATGTGGCCGTAAGTCCTGAACTTTAAATTCTGTGTCTGGGAGGCGGGGCTATTTTAGAGTGCCTGGCTACTACCATGCAAAACCTTTTTATTGCCTCTTCAGAAAAGAGAAAAACATTTTATGTTCTAACTCTTCAGTCCTTTATGCAGTTACACCACTATCTAATTAAAACAAAAGAAATTCAAAAGAAAGCTCCAATACAGATAAAGAAAGAAAATAATCTCTTAAGTGCAATAGAATTTTGCCACAGGGGCATGTAACAAAGCCGTCGGTGTGCTCCAGACATATTTAGCATTACACACTCAGTTTTGGAGATCTTGCAAGCTGGTTAACACCCAAAGCAGTGTGTTTAGAGACCTTTAAAATCTTTAAATTACATGTTTGAAATTGGCAAACTAGCTGGTACTGACCTGACGTACAGCTACTTTAGGCAGGTTTATAGAGTGAAATGGTGACACATTTGCAAGGGCATATGGTCACTCACTTCATTGGTGTATAGGTAGTTTGCTCAACTCTAATATTGCTCAGCAACCTAGGGAAACATTGGTCCATGCAAAGGCCAGACCAGATGAGTGCCATGGATCATGGTGGGGAGTGAGTCCTGGAAGGCTGGTGTGAGTAAATGCACAATCAGACCTAGTCCTTGTCTATTATGACAAATGAAACCAGGAAACCAAAAGGTCCATAGCACAATAGTACAATAAACACAACAATATATTTATTAAACTAGTCTTTTATACCGGACAATCCTTCTCAAGCTTCTGGTGAGTGTTAAAAACGTCTACTTAAAGGCAAAAGCCACATTCTTGGTTTCTCTTCATCCTGTATGCAATCCCTTGGGCCTAATGCACACTTCTAAAAGTAAAAGTACAGATGTGTGTAACAGAAAGTTGTTTGTATTTGTGGCATGCACGGTGTGGAGAACAGGGAGATTGAACAAGAGCTACAATAGGGACTAACGTCCCCTGGCACCCGATAGGTAGTTAGTGTGCACAATGGTCATGAAGGTCAGTTGAGTTGAACTTGCCCTACACATTTCTGCAGGAACCAAACACACTTTGTTCAACTCAATGAAGATCAGAGGTAATACAGAGTAAATGTAAAAAATAATATGGAAGATCATAAAAACGTAACTGAAGGGGAAAGTTTTAAAAATGTTTTTATCAACAAAACCAAACTGCAAATCTCTCTGCATAGGGCATCTTAAAACACCACTCTATAGCACAAACTGTCATACCAATCAGAGATGCAATCTGTCAAAACTAGTTCTTTGAAATTAACACGGTACACAGTCAAAGAGAACATAATTTTTCCAAAAATAGCAGCATTGGGTCATAACTACAAGTGCCTAATCTTAATGGCAATTATTTACCAGACAGTCGTTATCTTGCAAATGTGACATCGCCTACCTTTGCGAAATAACGTTGGGGTACCTGAATTAGAGTTTCAAATAATCGTGTGGTTGATTTTACATGTAAATGATGCGTTGTAAACCGGTTGAATAGCATTTATTGTAATTTAAACCAATAATTTAGCGAGAACATGGAAATCACTTTTTAAAGAATCATTTTCCCTCCTTTCTTTATTTTGCAACCAATTCCACATGAACGTAATAATTATGAAAACGTGTTCGGTGTAGACTATCATCAGTTCTGTAATGGGGTGGGCATAGTTCCTCAATAAATAAGACTCATTCGGTTAAACTATTGCAATTTCCTGGGTTTTATAGGTGGCATATGAACAGGAAACGGAAGCTACCGTTGAGGTTCCTGTCAATCACCTTCATCCCCAGAGGCTGTAAAAACAAACAACTAGAACAAATACCGTTACAATATTTTTAGAACTGCATAACAGGAGGTTATCCTGCAAAGCAAGGTGTTCCTCTCTCTATAGATATTTCTATTTTCGGTATCTTCTTTTTTCACCTTGTGCACAGACGTCCCTACGTTAAATATGAGTTACAGTACCATGATGACATGCCCTTACATCACTTTAGGATCTTAAAACACACACAGTAGATTGCACAGGGCTCGGAATTACATGTTTGGTGGTAAATACTACACCCTGCAGTTGTTGAAGCTGAAACCTGCTGAATTTTAACAGAGGAAACTAGTAGATTGGGGTAATTGCGTATTTTGGGGGCAAAGCACCAAAGTCCCCATGTTATTCTCCACTTTAAAAGCACTTCAGGTACCAGGTGAACATTCCCTCCCTTTTGCAATTCAGATCTCTGTGGTATCGTATTTATTGGATCCCCAGCTAGGCGACAAGTACTGTGGGCCTAAGTGAAGGACGAACTAATGGTTGGATCAAACAGGGACAGATTTAATGTTAGCCACATGTGCACCCAAGCATTCATGAACCCACCTATATATATATTTTCTTCCCTCTTCTATTCTTCCATTACTCTTTCCAATCCAACTAACAGACTCACATGTCCTTCGCTCAAATTAACTCGTACCTCCCTTTACTAGTAGTATACTCATATTTCCCTACACTAATCCACCACTGATGCTTTTGTTTTCCAGAGTAGTGTGCTACTCGCCGAAAAGCGCTTTGACACCTCATCAGGGGTACTAAGCGCTATATAAATACAATTACAAATACAACTAACCAAATTTGAAGGCCTACAGAACGCTATAATCACCTGCATATTAAATGCTATCTTTAAAAATACAGTTGTATGTTAATAATTTCAATTAAATCTATAAAGTTCAGTTTCATTCCAATAATATTACACATCTGTAAATGAAAATGGACTCCACATCAAATAAAAAATAATATGAATAATAATGGGCTTCTTTCTCTCTACTGCTCTTCTTACACTTCTTGCTTAGAAAAACATGGAGTGCGAAGCCCAATAACACCCGCAAAGCAAGCCCAATGCGACATTTTGTTATTATCACATTGGTTTAGAGTTCTAGATATCCATAGCATGTCTCCTTTATATTTTGACGAACAAATCTAAACTAGTTTTCAGTTAAAGCTAGCTCAAAACTGAGCACTCTTATATCCTCTTTAACATAATCGGCAATGACAAGCCCATATACTTCTCATACAAGGGTACTAGCAGGTACACTTTCATGAATGCCACCTTGGCATTTTTTTCCCCAGATTAGCAATTAAGGATGTTCTTCCAAGACTACAATATATATACATCACTTCCCTGTTTGGATTTCATTCATGTGATTATTAACATACATCTATAAGTGTCTGCGTGTGGCAGTTGTTGCGCTTAAAAAACAATCACATCTTTCTGGTTTTAACAATGGCTCACCCAACCTGTATTTATGCACAATAATATGGTTGTCACACTGGCAATTCTTGGAATTTCTTGCACGCCTACAACACTTAAAAACTGCGAGACCTTTTAGGAGGAGGAGGGCATGGATCAGGTTTCAGTGGTCCCCTCAAGCCTCTGGGTCTCAGTAACACTCCATCTACTGCACCTGGGGAAGATGCCTCCTGGTGGCAATGAGTAGTGGTTGGTTCTAGGAGAGGTGTCTACCACCTATTGCCCAACTTAATTCTCAAGGACTTAGTAGAAATGAATGTTCAGGTGTACTATTCTTATTCTCAACCAGAGATGTGAAATTTTCACACGAACTGGACTGTGAATGGTAATACAATATGTAATGCGGCCTATGTAACAACAAGTCGATTAGCAAATCGTCAATTCACTGGGTTTGAATACTAATGCCACAGGTCGCAATTTTTAACACGCTGTGGATAGTTGCAAATGGAGGGATGGAGGTCTGCAAAGGTCAGATGACCCCCCCACTCCTCCATTAACCTTCCCTAGTGCGAAATTTGTATCGGTAATGGATGCAAAGCGGGCGTTGTGGGAGGAAACTGTGCAAACACCCATGTAAATCAATGCAAACCTACACCTACTAGTGTCTTGCAATATAAAATGACATGGCATTGTGTGGAAAGCTATTATTATAGAGGCGTAAACAATAAGTAAAAGCTGAGATGGGCAACATCCTGCGATTTTTCACCTCATAATACATGGAGCAATTGCAAAAAAGTACACCATTGCATTTTGCCTTGCAATGTCATGAAGACAATTGGATTTAAGGTTATGCCTCAAGTAAAAAAGCAAGACAAGATACTTCCCAATATTTAGCTTCATATATTATTGGGCCTGATTCACAAAGAGCCTCCGCACTCGTGGCAGAGGCCCGCAGTTGTGGGGGAGTCTCCGTATTCTGACAAAACGTCCATAATCAGAATTCTCAACCATGACTGTGGGGCCTCCGCCGCGAGTGAGGAGGTCCTTTGTGACTCAGACATATTGTGTTTCTATGGCCTACAATGTAATGCATTATAAATACGATGCTGTGCAGTGGCATAACAAAGGCCCCCACAGCCCCAGTAGTGCGGGAGGGCCGAGCTTCAGGGGGCCTCCTCAGCACAGTACCCTGGCCAAGAGCTCCTGAGTGAGTACGGCAGGGGGTCCCTCCATGTACCTTGCAGGGAGGCCCTCTCAAGTTTCGTTACACCAGTGATGCTGTGTAAATTATATTTGTTCATACTGTCCCTAATTCTTACGTCTTCATCTTCCTACTGTCCTCCTCTTCACGTCTCCCCTGGGCTCACTACTCTTTTCCACAATGCATTCCGAAACGCTCAGGAACATGACATGTCACACAAAACAAAATACTCCATTATATTATTTATATAATGTGTCTTAGATTGACGCCAAAATATGTTTGAGGGTTAACTATGACATAAATGATTATATCTGACTTAATAAAAAATATATTTTTTAAAGATGGTAATTATGTCATTAGCATATAAACAATTCATCAGATCATTTCTCTGCCCATCAGGAAATTGGAGATTATTAGGAAAAATGCATTCTTTGCTGTTGCCATTCCCACATTTGAGAATGTACTAGTGGAACTTGAAAAGGCAAGTAGCTATAGATATTTTTGTCTCAGGCTTCCAAAAGAACAAAGCTTTGGATTACTAATAATTGGTTTTGTAGCCCAAGAGCGCTACCAATTTCTTTAAACCCTTAAAATGTACCCTCAATTATGGCAGCACCAAAAACAGCATTTTTGTATGGTTTTCTTTCACAGGACATTTTTAAGAATTGGTGTAGGACGTTTCTCCCGATTTGTCACGAATGGTTGTTCAGTATCTAAGGAAAAATGACCTAGCAAATGAGGGAAACCTTCTTGTCATCTCGTGCATCTGGAAAGGTACAATTAAAGTAGTATATTGATGAGGACATTGGTAAACAGTAAACAGTTCTCGACAAAGGCAAAATCTTAGAAATGAAACTCATTGCCTGCAGGACACAGAAACACTATTCCAGGTGGCTATGAATGATCTTTTCCAGCGTCTAAAAAATAGTTTAGCTTTTTTATCACAGTCCCAGAACTTGTAACACTTACCAGAATTAAACATTGCCCTCCGGTTTCACTGCTAATTTCAATCTTCTCTAGCTTTTATGTCTGTTTTTTGGCCCTCCAAAGGCATTAACATTACTCACTATTCTCTCTATCACTTTCTAGTGGGCATCACATTTAAAAGTTGGATTTGAGAAATAGGTCACACTGTGTACATTTTATTTAAAGGTAAGTCAAATCAATTTATGAGTCACATAGGACTTAAATAAGTTGTACTCTGTATAAGAGCAGCACATCCACTCGGAAAAGTAGTGCTTTTGCAAAATCAAGAAGCTGAGTAAAGTTGATATTGTAGTCTCAACATTTTTGTAATTCCTAGGATAAATAAGGCAGTTTCTGAATAGTATAACAGCTGCACCTCAGCGGAATTCGACAGATCTGTGCTGCACTAACTTTTACTTGTCAGCCCATGATGGTGGCTGAATGCCAACCTAGTCACGTGACTAGAGAATTCATTCAAATAATGATAATGACTATCACGGTACATGTACAGAATTGCATTAGAAATTGTAACAGTATACATTTAAGAAATTCTGTTGAAACAGTCACTTGCTTGTTTGTAGGAAACATGCCCTTGCACACACTTCATTATTTTGACGCTGTAAAGTATTAGTTTGGCTGAAGTACTCCTCATGTACATTCTATTCTTACAGTAAATGTCTAGCCACAAACACTATAACCGTGGAATTTTCCCTGCTTGAACTCTCTTTGCTTTAATGTTTCTCTCTTGACTTCATAATTATTTTTGATAATTTTCTATTTTGATTCATGTAATCTGTTTGGCATAATTTGCATGAATGGTGAAGGTTGAGCTTTACGGTGTTTGTCGAACAATAGGTATGGCTGTTGCTTTTTTAATTTTATATTTCTATTTTGGAAGTACAATTGGTTTGATCTTGAAGAGGACACCAATGGTTCTATTTCCTGGAGGAATTTCGAATATTCTAGTGATATTGATGCAGCCTTTTCATTTGTGTTATGCACATTTTTTTACAGATCCAGGATATGTTTGGCCAAATAGAGGTTAATCTTTAGGAAGAAAGAAAGATTTTCTGTCATTATGGGTGCCTTTTTATTTCTGGTTTAGTTTCAGATTTCAGCAATCTCATTATAGCTATTCATGATTATTGGGTCTTTCAGATTAGATTATGTTTGTGAAGTTATGCTTAATGATTTAAGCCCCCTTGCTTCTTGAAATTCCTTGCTATCACCTCTCCAATTGCCTAATTTGGCATAGGAACTCCACAGGTTATCAGAGGGCTTCTTTTAGTCTAAGTAGGGACATATCGTTTCCTGCAAGAAGGAGACTTTTTCTTGTAAGAAGGATTCTTGAGGAACATATAGGTTACAACTAAATAGATCTTCATCTGAAAAGGTTTTGAGGTAGACTGGCTGTACGTAGTTTTGGTCTAAGTAGAGGAGTGCATTTCCATATACAATTCATTCCAGTAGCTAATCTCTAGGCCTTCCTAGTTTTGTCTGATCTATTGCTTGTGGTGCTAATGAACACAAAGCCTTGTGGTTCCCAGGCCTCCCATGCCCAGTTTTCATGTAGAACTACGATCACATATGAGGTTAGGTAAGTGATAAGGTCTGGATCATCAGGATTTTCTTTGAGTATTGCAAAATTCCAAGAGAACCATGCTTGTGAGGTGATCCCTTTTGGGGTCCTAGTCATGCCTGTACTCCTTCTGGTGTTTCCCTTTTAGGCTGTAGTGCGATCCGGTTGAATTCTGAAGGTGGTTTCGGAAAACAGCATGGACTGACCAAGTGACTTGGAATGCCAACACTGTGTTTGGTATTGCTTCTGTAGGCAAATGTTTTCTTGATATGGTCCTTTCTGGGTTCAGTGGTGAATATTGGCATGGCTGACATTGTTCTGACTTTCCTTTATTAAGCGTTCTCTTGTGAAGATTGTTTTGAGTTGGTTGAGGAGCTCTTGCTGAACCATCTATGTTTTGTTTATCTTTTTCCACAAGAATCATTGACTGCCCTCATATTGACATATCTGCAGTCTTACTGCTCTGTCCGGTGTTCTTTTTTGAGTTTCAGGTCCTGTCTGAACACTGTCCCTTTCCCTGGCTTTCTGTTCAGCCATTAACTGATTTTTGATCTTTAGCTTCTCATTCGTTTCATACTTAATTAATTTTGGGATGCGTGCTATGCAAAAATTACTATGGAAGCTCAGATCAACAAACTAGCTTGTTATTTTGGAAAAATTGATATGCCTCTAAAGACTTTGCCCATTTCCAATCAGATAAAGATAGTCCATGAAACTGTCAGGTCCTTCCTGAACTAAAGGAATGTTTTTTATCTGGAAATAGACACAAAACTGCGCAGTTAGGCAGTGTCCCAATTTCCCATCTTCCATATTTATCTGCATTCAAATGCAATTGCTGAGACTAGCCCAAAACTGATTTTGTTAATAGCCGTAGATTTTTATGTGTTGACAAGAACACGTGGAAATTAGCAGCTTGCTTTTGGGAAATGAATGAGGTAACCTACTGTAGGTAATGTAACTCAAAAATCCCTTTGGTCCTTATCTTAATGTTGGAAGAAAGATGGACTAGCCTTGTCAATCCAACGTTCATAGCTTCACTTCCTCTTCTATCACACCTCGATATCACTGAATTCCTTGTGATGTTCTTAAATCTCTCATGCTCTTTAGTAAATACAAAGCAATCCCTCACGTAATAGAATTCATCATTGGTAGCTGCTGATTATAATCTGTAGTATAATACTGAAATGTAATTTTTTTACGGTTCTATATGCAGCACAAACTGATTTTATGAATACTATTAGTTTAGGCCTGGGTGAAATGTTTTATTGCGTTGGTGTAAATCGCATAATTGCACTTTCTGCTTGTTATGAGAAATTCCTAAAATGATGTTATTATGCCAATTTGGTTAGCGCAATAACAACACCAAAACACAAAACTCGAGCACCTGTTATTTGCAGCAGGGGTGGCTCTAGGCCCATGGTGGCCCTGGGCAGGGAGCGTAAGTAGGGGGCCCCGGAATAGAGGGTCCGGGCGGGGCAGAGCCCCCCCGGAGCTCAGGAAGGTGTTTTAATAAAATGTCCAGAAAAGGTGTTAGATGACCAGTACCTGCGGCTGCTCCTACCCTTCCGAATTCGTCTCAGAACGATAACATTTAGAAGAAGGAGGGTATTGTGACATACAACATGAGGGACTGCACAGACGGCTGCAGTGCCAGGGCCATGACAGGGGCCCCGGACCCACAGCCCCCCCACAGAGAAAGAATCGGTGGCCTATTTGTCCGGAAACATTAATATCGATACCATATCGAATAGGTTTCTCACGCATGGATACAATGAGTTGTAGTGTGAGTGGCCTCAATAGTGTGTTGATGACTAGAAATGACAAAAGACCCACTCTTGTAATGGCTGGTCATGGAGTGCCAGTCGGGTCTCAACGTGAAAGACTGAGTGTGGTCTAAAATACGTGCACCTACTCACAATTATTAACGGTACTGGCAAAGGTTAAAATGGCTAGGTAGGGGCGACATTATTTAAACCAAACGCAGGGCGGGCTCGCGTTTCATAAATGCTGGCAATGGTTACACAGTCAAACATGGTCATTGTATGCGGGGAAGGGGCATCCTGAGTTAGAGAAAGTTTCCCGCCCGGCAAAGGTTTACAAAAATGGGCACATGCTCTTGCGGTATTATTTAAAGGCGGGGGGCAAACGCCTCCTGATAAATGAGAGAGGTGGGGGTGGTAGGCCATCATCTAATCCTCAGACGGGACACGCAGGGTATCGTGCAGCAAAAAGAATCCGTAAAAAGCCGGTTCAGCTGTGGGTGTGTGCCTTGTCTGGTGCAGCGTAGGACAAATGAAGAATGCTTTACAATGCCAGCCGTAGCTCAGGTTTTAGAAAACGCTGGTGCCGGATAAGGAGCCGAAATATAATTGGTGTTTGTACCCGAGGACGCATGAACATGCGACGTCATAATTTCTCACACTTAGGCAGTGTCTGCACAAGACTACAGTATTGGTGTGGCGGCCCCTGGGGTTTGGCGGCCCTGTGCAGGTGCACAGCTTGCACATGCCTAAGGTCGCCCCTGTTTGCTGCAACATTTTTCTGAAATTTCACATAATTTTCGCAAAAAGACATTAAGTGGATTTCGCACACTCTTTCAAAAAATCTCGACATTAGGTACATTTCTTTAAATATTCGGCATCCTAAAATTTAAAAGTGATTCAACGAATTTAAATCATCAAGACATATATTTTTTTTTAAACGGGTCAATAATAATATTGACTAAGTGAAACACCAAAGGAACACGCAAACTAAACCAACACTGGGGGCAAAATTAAAAGTCTGGTGCTGCAGTCAGCTTTCTAGGGTTAATAATGTTTTTGTGCTTGAATTTGACAAAAGTGAGAGTGGGTCTCTCTCAGAAAACGTTTCGTAGAACAACATTCAACAAAGGAATATTATTCTGCAAAGAGTCAGAGTGACAGCTGAAGGGCTGTCTTATACATGTGCTTAGAAATAAATATGTGATACAAAAACTGGGATAAAGTTTCACTAAGGACTCAACATAAATGTGGCAATACATAAATGATCACCTGGAAAAATGTATTTGGTGGAACAGACACAGTAGGAGAAAGACCATGGGAAAGTAAATTGCTTTATTGTATACCTGTGCTCTCTTGTTCAGTGGTGGAAGAGTAATATGTGTATGCTTAAAAAATGATTCTGAAATTTAGCATTAATAACGATCTTTGATCCAGCATCACTGAGTGCAGTGACTAGCCACAAACATCACAAATCAGCCAACTAAAACTAATCCCAACGTCACTGTGCATACAAAACCCCATAGTGCCAAGTGTCTTGGAGCAAATTCTGTATTTTGAGTTTTGTGTTCACTTGTTTTATTTATTTGTTGTAATTATGATTTATGTAGTGCAGCTCTTACTGATAAGTGCAATTTGTAAGCAACAAACTTGTGATATCCTGGCTCTCCAGGACCAATTACACAGCACAAATGTAAATAGGTATTGAATAAACTGATTCCAAGACATTTCTGTAGTTGAAGCAAAGTTAAGGGTAGTTAGAAAAATGTAAGAGCTATAAAAATATGTGTAATAGATAAGGAACAATTAGCAAGAGATAAAATGATTGACATATTGGCATAAAGGGCAGTGGTAAAAAAACCATTAAAGTTAAGGATGGAGAAAAGTTTTTAGCTTTTTACGAACTAGGAGATAGCTTTCTTAGTACTTAACTTCAAGCGGCAGAGAGTTCCATTTTAGGAGAACTGTTCCAGTCAATATTTCTGAAGTATCAGAGTGTGATAAAACTTTGAAGATTCTTCTGGTACTTTGCTTTACCAGATAACTTAAAATAGCGAGTAGTAACAATTTTGAAGTGCGAGTGCTTTTCCGGTGTAAATCGATTTGATTGAATTTGTGAAGACAATGGTACAAACAATCTCCTCAACTGCATCCAAAAACGTGAGTGCTTTTTAGATTAGGCAGGCAACTTTGAACACGATGCTGCTTTAACCCCTTCCATGCTGCCGTCAGCCATTGGCCGACTGCAGCACTACCTCCCTAGTGCTGCCGTCGGCCAATGGCCGACGCGGCCCCACCCGTTTTGCGGAAGTGGCGCACTTCCGCAAAATCATGGGCGCAGTAAACGGGTTAAGCAATGCATGTATTTCCACTCAGGAGTTGTCAAGTGGAATGTCATAGGTGCAGAAGCATGTGTAGAAGCTGAGCAGCGTACAGCTTTCCAGGATGCCAGGGATAGGTTTTAAGTAGAAGTGTATGTCTTTTGACAGAGGACATGGTACTTCTTGCAGACCTGTGTGGTTTAAAAAATTTAGAGAATTTGCACTTAGTAGAGCAATATAGAAAACAAGTATATGCCTGGATAGGAGTTGGATCACACTCAGTCGCGGCCCGTGGAGGGAGTTGCGGAGGGGCAGACAGGCGGGGCAGGGAAGGGGCCCCTCCCCCGCCCCGCCTGTCTGCCCCACCGCAACTCCCTCCACGGGCCGCGGCTGATCACACTTTTATTTCACTGCTCCAGTTCCAAAACACAATTTACAGGCCAACAAAAGGAAATGGAGAAATTACACAGAATTTTAGTTGCAGTAAATTCTTGGTGGCAATAATTTGCTTAGGGGTATACTTTTTACACAGGGGCTTTGGAACTCTGCTTTGAAGTGAGGCGCATTAGCCAAGCGTTAGCCACTGCTTGCTATGTTTAAAAAGGTATCTCCCTTCACCCTATGATAATATCAGACTGGCTGATGCAGCATTGTGACTGGTCTAAGCGCCGTGAAACAGCGCTCAGCCGGGGGCTGTAGGGGTGGGCATGTTCTCCTTGTAGGCTGTAATGCAGCTTGCATGGAGAACAGAGAAAGTGCGCATGACTATTTTGGGCTGCCCAAACAGTCATTGCTCACTTAGAAGGGTTGTACCACTCCTCCCCTAATCTTCAGCCCCGCCCCCTCATGCAATCTGCTGAAGCAGGGGACAATATAAGATTATAATAGCATTAGTTATAATCATTTTATTTTTTCCTTTCGTTTGCTGCATCGAGGCAGTGAGGTAAATCTCCTCTGCCTTAGCTGAGGAGCCGCCACTGCCAGATAATGGTTTGGTACATCTGGACTAAGGTCTCTCTCGCCCCGGGTGTCAAACTGCAAAATGTGAGCCTTCAAATGTGGGCTACCATATAAGAAAATCGAATTAAATACTGTATTCATATACATGTGATCACTTGTGGCAGTGATCAGGAAAAGAAGCAATGTATGCCTGAATCACACATTTCAAAATAACAGGTTTAGTTTTGGTGGCAAGGGAGCTTAACCTTTTCATGGATTTCTCATCCAGAGATGAATTGCTGTGATAATTGCATCTTATGGGCAGTTGAAGATAAATATAATTAGTTTATACTAAGACCCATGCCACATGATCTGCCAGTGCAAGCCTACAAATCCATTTCTAGAAAAAGAGGACAATGAGGGAGTCTAATGGGCAAGTTTATCCTGATATTTCCAGGTGCAGCTAATGGCCATTTTCAGTTTTTGTTAGAGGTAGGCACTTCAGCCACACTGCATTCAGGTCTCCACGAAACGTTGTGCCTGCTGGCTTTGCTAAAAGGTAAGAAATATCATTGTTCTCCCAGAACACTTGTCAGGATTCAGTGAAAAGATTGAGCGGAGCATTTAGGGGCATATTATCAAGGGGGTTTATCTCCGCTTTTTTGGCTTTAAAAGCCAAGAAAGCGGAGATAAAATTATCTCCCTATTACCTAGCTGTCGCTAACAACCAGTTAGCGACAGCTGGTAGGAGATAGCGACCATCTTGGGCCCCACTTTGCATGTCAGTGATATTTATCACTAATGACATGCAAAGTGGGCGTGCCAAGATGTTAGCGACTGGAAACAGTCGCTAACATCGCTATCTCCTATTACCAACTTTTGGAGATATTCGCGCTAAGCGCGAATATCTCCAAAAGCTAACACCTGCCCTGAGCAGTTCTTAGCCATGTTATCCAATGGGAGGTGGTTAACATGGCTAAGAGCATTAGCTCGGTAATGCATGAATATAGCTGACTTTTCAGCAATATTCATGCATTACGGCAGTTTTTTATCGCATTTGCGATAAACCTTGGTAATACCAAGGTTTATCTGCGATAAAAATCGCCGCAGCTCAGCGGTAAAATTTTGTCTCTAACCAAGCAATAGCGATAATTATTGCTATTGCTTGGTAATATGCCCCTTAGACTTAGAATGCCCTTCACTATTTTTTTTCCCAGAAGCCTTTGTGAAATTTTCCTGGCCTGAAGGTAAATATTCTCTGAGTTCAGTGACATCATAGTGCTTAAAACGAAGTAGTGTTCAATGGGGAAATAGGTTTGTCCTGCTTAAAATAGGACGGGATTTAAATTTAAATATTAATTATCACTCAATTGGAATGAGGCAAGAAAGAAAGTTGTGTCCGGTTTTGAATGGGAAGAATCTCACACACCCCACTTTCAGGTAAGCATTGCTTGAATTCCTGCTCAAACATTTAGAGTCCACTGTTTCTGGCACTGGAATCTGCACAGAACTAACTGTTCATTGGGCTCAAAAGTCTATGTCTTGATTATTCAAATGCAGCTCTTGACTGTGAAGAATTTCAAATTAACACCTTCCATTCTGAGGTCGTCCTGTTGACATTCTCTATGCTACTGCCACAGTGTAGAGGATATCAGAGGGTCACACTCGTAAGTGGATGCGGGCAAACTCTGGGCTTCCCACCTGAAGCTTCCTTCCATGTCAGCACCTGTGGGAGTTGATGCAGAATTGCTTTAGCATCAGCCCCAACATTTCCCCTGCCTATCAGTGACATCAGTGCACCACCTGGCATGCTGATGTCACAGATCCCAGTGGACACCACCAGCATGCGCAGGTGAGTGGAGCTCAAAAGTCATTTGGTGGGATTTTGCCCACCCTCTGCCTCCTCTACATTTTAGGAAGGCGTTGCTGGAAAGAGGAGAGTAGCCCCTTTCCAAATACATATTTCCCAAACCGTTCCCTGCTTATGGATCAGGCTTGGACTGTGATCCATGGGCAGGGATTTACAAGCCACCGGGGATTTTGTTTTGTGTGGGGTGGCTAGACCTTCCAAGCTGTTCCTAAAATAGTGCATTTACTACCCAACCCAACAATGCACTGATTAAACTGTCGCTGTAGCTCTGACCTGTACCTGTAGGTGTTACATTAAGTAGAAATCATGTGCCATAAAGAGAACACTCATCTGAATTCTGTATCGAACTCTTACCATCCTTACTGGACCCATGTGTCTCAACAAGCCTCTATTTGAGATCTATTTCAAGACCTCCCATGAATCTTGCCATTCAAAACTACATTGCAAGCACATGTCCAACTGCAGCCTGCATGGAGAAGTGCAGAGTGTGTATGACTGGTTTTGGCAGCCCGAGAGGGCCGACCAAACCAGTTATGCATACTCAGGAGTGGGCAAACCACTCCTGCCATGCCCAGGCAGCTCCACCCACCTACCAGCTCGCAATGCAGAAAGAAACATAAAATGATAACTAAAAGTTTTTACCATTTTATGTTTTGGCTTTCTCACGCTGTGAGAAAGCAGTGGGGTGACGCTTCTCCACCCCAGTGGAGGAGCTGCCCCTGCTTGAAGATAGCTCTTTACATCCCGCAACTCCTTTTCCTTTACATCTCTACCATGTCAAATAGCAAAAGCTGTACTCCCCACTCACATTTATTTTACGGATGTTGCATCATGGTGAGTCGAAATAACCAATCTCTGAACACAACTTTATAAGTTAAAGATCTGGATTAATTGAAATCCTGCCTTTCATACTTGTCATAGATCCACAGTTATCTAGTCTGCCTCTCATCTCATATGCACTCTTAGCCTCTTCCGGTGTAAACCAACAAGTATTCCCGCCATTCTCTCCACCATGCGTTCTCGTACTCACACCATGTGGAAACTTATTCCAGTGCAGAATTTATTGTAGAATATCCACATAAACCCAGAGAGTACCCCTACCTTCACAAGTTTTTTGCCCACTAACCTCATCCCTCCAGTGCGCAATTTGTGCCATGGTTTGCCAGTGGGCTGCACCAACATTCTTTTTTACGGGCTCGGCGACGTCACCACTTCGTCAGAAGTGGGGAGGAGCTGTGAGCCGTATTGTAAAGGGTATTCTGTTCAGTGCTGGATACATTTTTCTTTGCTCGTGCATTTTCAGTGAGTTTTTTTATTATCTGAATGGTGATTGGTCGTCGCGGTGCTGTTTTTGTAGTAGTCTTGATGCCATAGGGCATATGTAATGTTAGGCGGCCATGTTGGCATATTCTGTGCGGTTACGCGCACGGCATACTATTAATCTTAATTAGGAGCTGTCAGAGTGCCCTTGTAATGCAATCCAGTTGGTGGGAGCGCGTTCACCATTCTGCATTGCATGTATAGGGCGCGCGTTCGTCTGCAGCGTTTTTGGGGCTGAGAAATGTGGACGTCTATTGTATTGAACTTTTATGTGATTTATCATTGCTCTGAAAAATGTGTGTTTGCAAGGAAGTGTTCCCGATTACAAGGACATGGTGTTCGCTTATTTCCTTTGAAGCACTGTCTGATATGTATTTCCCTTTAATAGCAACACGTACTTTGGATACCACCACCAGTACTACCACTACCAGTACCACCACCACCACCAGTACTACCACTACCAGTACCACCACCACCAGTACTACCACTACCAGTACCACCACCACCACCAGTACTAACACCATCAGTACTACCAGTACTACCACCACCAGTACTACCACTACTACAGTCACCAGTACTACCACTACTACAGCCACCAGTACTACCACTACCACCACCACCAGTACTACCACCACCATCAGTAATACCAGTACCACCACCAACAGTACTACCACAACCAGTACTAACAGTACCACTACCACCACCACCAGTACCACCACCACCAGTACTACCACCACCAGTACTACCAGTACCACCACCACCACCAGTACTAACACTACCAGTACCACCACCACCACCAGTACTACCAGTACTATAGCCACCAGTAGTACCACTACCACCACCACCAGTACTACCAGTACCACGACCACCAGTACTACCACTACCAGTACTACCACTACCAGTACCACTAACACCACCAGTACTACCACCACCAGAACCACCACCACTAGTACTACCAGTACTACCACCATCAGTACTACCAGTACTACCACCACCAGTACTACCACTACCAGTACCACCACCACCAGTACTACCACTACCAGTACCACCACCACCACCAGTACTACCAGTACCACGACCACCAGTACTACCACTAACAGTACTACCACTACCAGTACCACTACCACCACCAGTACTACCACCACCAGTACCACCACCACCAGTACTACCAGTACTACCAGTACTACCACCACCAGTACTACCACTACCAGTACCACCACCACCAGTACTAACACTACCAGTACCACCACCACCACCACCAGTACTACCAGTAGTACCACCATCAGTACTACCAGTACTACCACCACCAGTACTACCACTACTACAGCCACCAGTAGTACCATTACTACAGCCACCACTACTACCAATACCACCACCAACAGTACTACCACCACCACCAGTACTACCAGTACCATCACCACTAGTACTGCCACTACCAGTACTACCACTACCAGTACTACCAGTACCACTACCACCACCAGTACTACCAGTACTACCACCATCAGTACTACCAGTACTACCACCACCAGTACTACCACTACTACAGCTACCAGTACTACAACTACTTTAGCCACCAGTACTACCACCACCACCACCACCACTACCACCACCACCAGTACTACCAGTACCACCACCCCCAGTACTATCACTACCAGTACCACCACCCAGTACTACCACCACCAGTACCACCACCACCAGTACTACCACTACCAGTACTACAGCCAGCAGTACCACCACCACCAATACTACTGCTAGGGAGTGCAGAGTGCAGAGTGCATAGGGAGTGCAGAGTGCATAGGGAGTGCAGAGTGCATAGGGAGTGCAGAGTGCATAGGGAGTGCATAGTGCATAGGGAGTGAAGAGTGCATAGGGAGTGAAGAGTGCACAGTGCATAGGGAGTGCAGAGTGCAGAGTGCATAGGGAGTGCAGAGTGCATAGGGAGTGCAGAGTGCATAGGGAGTGCAGAGTGCATAGGGAGTGAAGAGTGCACAGTGCATAGGGAGTGAAGAGTGCACAGTGCATAGGGAGTGAAGAGTGCACAGTGCATAGGGAGTGCAGAGTGCAGAGTGCATAGGGAGTGCAGAGTGCATAGGGAGTGCAGAGTGCATAGGGAGTGCAGAGTGCATAGGGGGTGCAGAGTGCATAGGGAGTGCAGAGTGCATAGGGAGTGAAGAGTGCATAGGGAGTGCAGAGTGCATAGGGAGTGCATAGTGCAGAGTGCATAGTGCATAGGGAGTGCAGAGTGCATAGGGACTGAAGAGTGCACAGTGCATAGGGAGTGAAGAGTGCACAGTGCATAGGGAGTGCAGAGTGCAGAGTGCATAGGGAGTGCAGAGTGCATAGGGAGTGCAGAGTGCATAGGGAGTGCAGAGTGCATAGGGAGTGCAGAGTGCATAGGGAGTGCAGAGTGCAGAGTGCATAGGGAGTGGATAGTGCATAGGGAGTGCAGAGTGCATAGGAAGTGAAGAGTGCACAGTGCATAGGGAGTGCAGAGTGCACAGTGCATAGGGAGTGCAGAGTGCACAGTGCATAGGGAGTGCAGAGTGCATGGGGAGTGCAGAGTGCATGGGGAGTGCAGAGTGCATAGGGAGTGCAGAGTGCATAGGCAGTGCAGAGTGCAGAGTGCATAGGGAGTGCAGAGTACATAGGGAGTGCAGAGTGCATAGGGAGTGCAGAGTGCATAGGGAGTGCAGAGTGCATAGGGAGTGCAGAGTGCATAGGGAGCGCAGAGTGCATAGGGAGCGCAGAGTGCATAGGGAGTGCAGATTGCATAGGGAGTGTGTTGGAAGGGGCGCCCTCAGAGGGCCAGGTTATGCTCACCCAGTCCTCCCAAGACCGACCTCTTCCACAGAACTTGCCGAGTCTTGATTGTGAGGTCCTCACCGGGGAGGACTTCGGGTCTAGGATCGTACACACTGAGCTCACACCACACTATGAACAGACACCACACCGTTGGATTCTAGTAACAAGTTCTTTATATAAGCAATAAATGAAGGAAGCACTCTTATATACACAGTGGTCGAGGGACCACAAAGTCTTGGAGGATTCGGGAAGGGGGAAGCGGGACAGCCTTTTAGTCTCTGGGTCTGGGCCCTACGCGCAGCTCTCAATCCTCGAGCCGGGGGATACGGGAGGATGGTCGGACTGGCTGCTTCGCCTCCGTCGAGTCGGCGCGGTCGTGATGGTGGTCTCGATGGTCCAGCCGGACCAGAGTACTCCTCAAGCCGCGACGAGGTCAGCAGGGCTCGACCTGGAGAAGTTCGTGAGGAGCCGCGACAGCGTCAGCAGGGCTCGGATGGTCTCGGAAAGGTCGAGCCGCGACAGCGTCAGCAGGGCTCCAATGGTTACAGTTCAGCTTGAGCCGCGACAGCGTCAGCAGGGCTCCGATGGTTACAGTTCAGCTTGAGCCGCGACAGCGTCAGCAGGGCTCCGAGGTTCCAATGAGTTCGTCTTAGGGTCAGCCGCGATCAGATCAGCAGGCTTCAGGTCCAAGATAAAACTGCCCCCTAGTTGTCGGGCGGGCCCAATTATAGTCCTTTTGCTCTTTGATCTCCGGACCGTCGCAGGCGGAGGTCTCCTGCCCGGGGGGCTGGTCGTTGGCGGGGTCCGGCGGTTGGCTCTTTGATCCCTTTGAAAGATGGGCCCGGGAATTCCCAGACGCCCAGCGGGTCTGGAGCCAGCCCTTGGGGAGGCCAGAGGGGTGATCGAAACTGGCCCATAGGGGAGCGCCAAAGGTGTGACAGATACCGGCCCCTCAGGGGAGGCTGGAGGTGCCATCGAAACTTCCTGGCTTATCTCACTCGGGGAGCCCTTTACCCCCATCCGGGACTGGCGCGCCTTTGGAGTCTGGGTTTCGCTGGGGCCAGGGTCACGCTAGGCCCAGGGAGACAGGGATCTCGGGAAGGGAAACTGGCGTACGGGCCTTGTGGGGCATGCAAGGTTAGGCGCTCGGAGCCGGGCGTGGAGCGGGAAAGGCAGGCCTGGTCAAGGTTCTCGGGGGATCTAGGTTTACTTGGAGTAGGATGACCAGGCTCGGGGTGCAGGCTACACTAATGGGGAGGCTGCGCAGGGGACTCGGGGTACAGGCCTACACTCATAGGGTGTGGAGGGACAGAGGCAAACCACGCCACGAGGCCGGGTCCAACACGCGTCCCCCCCAGCTGAAGGCGGGGAGAACTACCCATCCTCTTGGGGGTTCTCTTCGCTGAGGCGGAAGAATCTGGACAGGCCGTCTGCGTTGGCGTGGTCAGAACCAGGCCGGTGCTCAACAGTGAAGTCCATCCCCTGGAGGGAGATGGACCATCGCAGCAATTTGGGATTTTCCCCTCTCATCTGCATTAGCCACCGGAGAGGTCGGTGTTCGGTCTGGACCCGGAAGTGAGTACCGAACAGGTAGGGCATCAGCTTCTTCAGGGCCCAAACCACCGCGAAGGCCTCCCGCTCGATGGTGCTCCACCTTTGTTCTCGAGGGAGTAGCCTCCGGCTAATGAATGCCACTGGCTGATCCAGGCCGTTCTCGTTCACTTGGGACAGGACTGCTCCGATGCCATGCTCGGACGTGTCTGTCTGGACTACAAACTCTCGGGAGTAGTTGGGGGCCTGTAGGATGGGGGCGGTGCACATGGCGTCTTTCAACGTTTCGAACGCCTCTGGCAGGTGGGGGTCCAGCTGACTTTCTTCGGCTGCCGCGGCCCAACCAAAGACGGACAGGAGGTCTGTTCTAGGCAGAATTCTTCTCGGGACGGTCCTCCTTCCTGGCGCCACTGGGCCAGCTCGGGAAGGTCGTCCAGGCTCGGGGTTGGTTCGACGCCACGGCCAAGGGGACCTGCGTCGGGGGGAAGCCCTCTCCGGGGAACAGCTCAGGGGTCTCAGACGGTTCAGGGACCTCGGGGTCCTCGGGGGTCGCCGGTGCCGCCTCTAAGGTCGCCTCTTCGGGGGTGGCCCTTCGGGTGATCATCGACCGGGTACTCACATAGGCCCACTCGGGCAGGCCCACCATCTCCAAGTGGGTCCTTTTCTCAACCCGCTGCCATGGGGAGCTCTCTAGATCGTTGCCGAGCAGGCAGTCCACGGGCATGTCTGAGCGGACCGCTACTCGTAACTCTCCGGAGACGCCCCCCCATTCGAACGAGACTTGAGCTATCCGGCAGGTGCGGATGGAGTTATCGGCTGCGATCATCCTGCAGGAGATGTGGGGAACAATCTGGGCTTCGGTGACGAGGTGCCGTTTGACGGCGGTGATACTGGCCCCAGTGTCTCGGAGCGCCCCTATGTGATGGCCATTGACAGTCACCTGCTGTCGGTATTTCTCTGTGTTGTCGGGTAGGGGGGCTCCTGGGACCATCTCCCTATCACCCAGGGAGACTAACATCATGGCGGCGGGGTCAGCTCCCTCGAACTCCTCTTTCTCCTCCTCTTCTAGGGCTACTGAGGTGATGTGGTGCACTGGGGGCCCTGCAGCGGCAGGCTTCTTGAACAAAGTGCAGCGGGGGTCATTGGCATAGTGCCCGGGTTGCTGGCAATGGAAGCAGGCTTGGCTGACGCGGGGCCCGGGCTTAGCTGGGGGGAACCCTGCGCGCGCGGTGGGAGGCGATGTGCCAGGCTGGTTTCTGGGGGGGCTGCGCGGGGACCCTCCCTGGGATCCCCTCTGTCTATTCTGATTCCCCCCCCTTGGGCGGGAAGGTCCCTGTTCATTTCGGCCAGAGTCTCCCCCGGGCCCCCCAGGTACTCTGGTGCTCACTCAGCGATCGGCCTCGACGGCCAGTTTCCGTGGGTCAGCCAACTTGCTGTCCAGGAGGTGCTGTCGGAGTTCCACAAAGCAATTCAGGGACAAATGTTCATACGCAATGAGGTCGATGAGTCCCTCGAAGGTGGATACTTTGCTGCCCTTGATCCACCCTTCCAGGGCCCGGCTGTAGAAATTGACATATTCTACCCATGTGGTGCCGGGGATCTTCTTGCATTCTCGGAAGCGTTGGCGGTACATTTATGGGGTGAGCCCGTACCTTGTGAGGAGGGCCTCCTTCATGTGGCTGTAGGAGGTCTGCTCGGCAGACGGTAGGTCAAGTAGGGTGTCTCTCCCCTTACTCAGGAATCGCCCCCATAGCCCGGCTCCCCAATCCTTCTGCGGAACTCGGTGGGAGGTCATGGCGACCTCGTAGGCCTTGAAGCATTGCTGGATGTCATCGTTTTTGTAATATTCCTTGACCACATCCTTGGGGATGTGGACCTTGGGTTCCACCGGGGGAACGGACTCTCGAGTCGCTGCTGTTCGGTTGTCTTCGTTCCGGGCCTTTAGTTCCATTTCCAATATGCTGCGCTCGTGCTCCAGCTGGAGCTTCTTTCCGTCATGTTCTCGCTGGAGTTTCTTCTCCTCCAGTTCTCTCTGGAGCTTTTTCTCCTCCAGTTCTCCTTGCAGCCGTAGCTGCTCGATGGCTAGCTTCTTTTCGGCCAGCTTGAGTTCTACCTCCATCTTCAACCGGACTAGTTCTAGCTCGTGGCTTCGGTGGCGTTCTCGGTCGGTCATCTCTTCTCGAGATAGACCTCTCTCTGTGCTGTGAGTCCGCGTCGGGGACTCTGCTCTTTCTTGCTCTGGGGCGTGGGTTTCGATCCGGGGTGCTCCCCCTCCATCGGCTTCTGTCGGTGCTGGAGGTTGGGCTCCGGTCTCCATCCAGGCTGTTAGAGCTTGTTGAAAGTCCTCTTTGGTGTTTAGTCCCGTTGTCGGGATTTGGCGATTTATGCAAAACTGCTTCAGCTGCCGGTGTGTATAATCTCCCAGAAGTTCCATCTGGAAGGTGGTTTCGTCGTTTGTGATGCTTATGGTTGCTCTTCGTTTGGGTAGTGTGTCAGTGCTGTACGATCCCTAGACGTAGGTTCTTATCGCGACGCTGCCACCAATGTTGGAAGGGGCGCCCTCAGAGGGCCAGGTTATGCTCACCCAGTCCTCCCAAGACCCACCTCTTCCACAGAACTTGCCGAGTCTTGATTGTGAGGTCCTCACCGGGGAGGACTTCGGGTCTAGGATCGTACACACTGAGCTCACACCACACTATGAACAGACACCACACCGTTGGATTCTAGTAACAAGTGCTTTATATAAGCAATAAATGAAGGAAGCACTCTTATATACACAGTGGTCGAGGGACCACAAAGTCTTGGAGGATTCGGGAAGGGGGAAGCGGGACAGCCTTTTAGTCTCTGGGTCAGTACAAGCGCGTACCCTACGCGCAGCTCTCAATCCTCGAGCCGGGGGATACGGGAGGATGGTCGGACTGGCTGCTTCGCCTCCGTCGAGTCGGCGCGGTCGTGATGGTGGTCTCGATGGTCCAGCCGGACCAGAGTACTCCTCAAGGCGCGACGAGGTCAGCAGGGCTCGATCTGGAGAAGTTCGTGAGGAGCTGCGTCAGCGTCAGCAGGGCTCGGATGGTCTCGGAAAGGTCGAGCCGCGACAGCGTCAGCAGGGCTCCAATGGTTACAGTTCAGCTTGAGCCGCGACAGCGTCAGCAGGGCTCCGATGGTTACAGTTCAGCTTGAGCCGCGACAGCGTCAGCAGGGCTCCGATGGTTCAGTTCAGCTTGAGCCGCAACAGCGTCAGCAGGGCTCCGATGGTTCAGTTCAGCTTGAGCCGCGACAGCGTCAGCAGGGCTCCGAGGTTCCAGATGAGTTCGTCTTAGGGTCAGCCGCGATCAGATCAGCAGGCTTCAGGTCCAAGATACAACTGCCCCCTAGTTGTCGGGCGGGCCCATTTATAGTCCTTTTGCTCTTTGATCTCCGGACCTTCGCAGGCGGAGGTCTCCTGCCCGGGGAGCTGGTTGTTGGCGGGGTCCGGCGGTTGGCTCTTTGATCCCTTTGAAAGATGGGCCCGGGAATTCCCAGACGCCCAGCGGGTCTGGAGCCAGCCCTTGGGGAGGCCAGAGGGGTGATCGAAACTGGCCCATAGGGGAGGGCCAAAGGTGTGACAGATACCGGCCCCTCAGGGGAGGCTGGAGGTGCCATCGAAACTTCCTGGCTTATCTCACTCGGGGAGCCCTTTACCCCCCATCTGGGACTGGCGCGCCTTTGGAGTCTGGGTTTCGCTGGGGCCGGGGTCACGCTAGGCCCAGGGAGACAGGGATCCCGGGAAGGGAAACTGGCGTCCGGGCCTTGTGGGGCATGCAAGGTTAGGCGCTCGGAGCCGTGCGTGGAGCGGGAAAGGCAGGCCTGGTCAAGGTTCTCGGGGGATCTAGGTTTACTTGGAGTAGGACGACCAGGCTCGGGGTGCAGGCTACACTAATGGGGAGGCTGCGCAGGGGACTCGGGGTACAGGCCTACACTCATAGGGTGTGGAGGGACAGAGGCGAACCACGCCACGAGGCCGGGTCCAACAGAGTGCAGAGTGCATAGGGAGTGCAGAGTGCATAGGGAGTGCAGAGTGCATAGGGAGTGCAGAGTGCATAGGGAGCGCAGAGTGCAGAGTGCATAGGGAGCGCAGAGTTACAATCTAACACACATAATTGCACTACACACCACATTAACACACTCCATAACACTTAGCAAAAATACATTACCATTTACAATGCCATTAGCTCAAACTCAAACAATCCGAGCCCGATTGCATTTCTAATGCTTGTTTAATACTGGCACATGTTTATAAGAATACACAACATGATCGCAATCTTAACCTATGTTTTGAGCTCAGCACCAGTGTTTACAAGCCAATTTATTAACAATAGCAAAACATGTACCATGTACGTACAAGTTATCCATGGGCATCCGCAGAAATATTTCCAGGGGGGGGGCTAACCTGGCAAATGAAGGGGCGTGGCTAATGTTAACCAAAAGGGACAGGGCTAAAATGGCAGACAATCAGGCCAATCTGAGAAAAGAAAGTGGTGAATTCTGCATTTGAAACTGGACAACAATTACAGCACACATAAACCCTAAAATTACCCCCCTTGCCCCTTAAAACTCATACATTCCCTGATCCCTAAAATTAGCCACATGGCTCCCTATAACCCATACCCGCCCTGACCCCTAAAATTGTCCCCCTGGCCCCCAAAACCCATACCTGCCCTGAACCCAAAAAAGTCCCCCCTTGTACCCCAAAACCCATACCCACCCTGAACCCTAAAATTACCTCCCCTGGTACCCCAAAACCCATACCCACCATGAGCCCTAAAACTTACCCCCCTGGCACCCAAAACCCGTACCCACCCTGAACCCTAAAATTACCCCTGCCCCCAAAACCATATCCTCCCTGAACCCTAAAATTATCCCCCGGCCCCTTAAAACCCATACCCGCCCTGAACCCTTAAATTAACCCAGTGGTACCCCAAAACTCACACCCTCCCTGAACCCTACAATTTCCCCCCTAGCACCCAAAAACCCATACCCACACTGAACCCTAAAATTACCCCCTGGCACACTAACACCCGCCTAAAACCACCCCAGGCAACCCAAAACCCATACCCACCTGGAACCCTAAAATTACCCCCTGGTATCCCAAAAACCCAAACCCACCATGAACCCTATTATCATTCCCATGGCATCCCGAAACCCATACCCGCCCTGAACCCTAAAATTACCCCTGCCCTCCCAAAACTCATACCCACCCTAAACCCTAAAATATACCCCATGCCACTTAAAACCCATACCCGCACTGCACCCTAAAATTACCCCCCTGGTACCCCAACACCCATACCCATCCTGAACCCTAAAATTATCCCCCTGGCACTTCAAAACCCATACCCACACTGAACCCTAAAATTACCCCCTGGACCCCAAAACCCATACCCACCCGGAACCCTAAAATTACCCCCTGGCACCCCAATCCACCCTGAACCCTAAAATTACTCCTTGGCACCCTAAAACACACACCCTACCTGAACCTTAAAGTTACCCCCTGGCACCCCAAAAGCTGAACAATAAGAGCTAACACTACATTTGCATATTCGGAAGAGACTGTCCTTGACGTTTCCATGCATCTAAGTCTAGAACACTGTTCACTTAGAATAACCTAGATATGCACCCAGTAGGCAATGCTGATGCTGTAGAATGCATTAAAGTTACGTAACCACTTGCGTGCTAGCGGTTTTCCCGCTGTGCGCTGGATTTTTCAAAAACCCGCGTTACATGAAGAGCTCAGCTCGTCATCAGCGTACGAGCGCACATTGAAGAGGTTAAAAACTGCTGCCTGCTCCTCTGATACTGATCAGTGTAGTCGGGCTGATCAGGAGCACTGTCTCCTGGCATCCAGCCCCTCCTGAAGGTCTCACTGTGTAGATAGATGTGGGTCAAATGTCCCTGGTTTCTCCTTGCCAGGGCCTCCTCTACTTCTTCGTCGGTGCCCTTGGATGCAAAAAGAGACAAATCCATGGCACTGTTCACCATTCATCTGGTGAGCAGCGCCGTGGATGTGTATTCCATACACGTGCATAGACAGCAGGGGGAAAGGGATGACAGTGCAGGTGACGCTTTTCCTTTGAAAAGTAATTCCTGGTGGCGTCATAGCCCAGGGTTTGATGTCTGTGCACCTGTACAGTATACACATCTATACAAGTGCACAGACAGCAAACCCTGGGCTATGACGCCAGCAGAAATTCCTATACAAAAGAAAAGCGTCACCTGCAATGGCCATCCCTTTCCCCCTGCTGTGCACATCTTCCAACTCCCACCCCATGCTCATATTCACAACACATCAAGTGCTTAGGTGAAATCCCTGCCTTCAGGCAAGGCTATCACCTTGGTGGCACCAGGATAAAAGAAAACAAAGGGTGGGGGCAGGGAGGGTCGCTGAAACCGTTCATAGGCGGGCTGGTTCTGGGCCTCTCAGAAGGGGTCATAAAAATCACATTCTCGGATGCTTAGCATTCAACCATGGCTCGTTCCTAGCACCTGGTGGTGGCTCCGATCAAAGTAGGCACTTTACAAGCGTAATATGCTACACGGAAAAAATACAGAAACACAACATCCGGGAATAATAATAAGGACCCATTGCAACGTCCTCTGCGACCCAGGGGACCCGGCCCATTTAAAGCCCTGGCTGAGGGGTCACTTCAATGTGAGATGAAGATCGGCAACAAAAGGGCCCCCACATGCAGAAGATTTCTTGAGAAATCCCTGTTCTGGAATGGGGGCTGAGCAGGACGTTTGTGGCGGTGAAGGAGGCTCATGGTTCCTGCGCGGCTTGTAGCGTATCTTTTCCCTGCTAGTGGAGGTGCGTGCTTCAGCTATGCTTCTGGGCTTAAGTCCTGTCCAGATCTGCGCATCTGACCATTTCACATTGTAAGTACCATGGATGCGTTGGTGAATGCTTTGCAGACACGTTCGGGTGAACTCTGAAATTTTGGTGACGTCATGTGTGAACGCTGCGCCCCGAAGTGAACTCACAAGTTAATGTAGGGTGACCAACTGACATGGTCACAAATTCAGGATGGTAAGTGTAAAAATTCAGGACAAAGGGTCAAAATTCAGGACGAGAATTCAGGACAAAAATTCAGGACAGAAGGTCAAAATTCAGGGCAAATCTTCGGAACAAAAGGTACGTTTTACAGACACATCAGAGGAAGTTGCGCAATAGTATAAAAGTAAATAAATAGACAACCACTTAAGTACAAGTCAAAATAAGTTTACATTAGGTTGAGACAATCGTGCACTTCACGTTTTTTTGGTATGCGCACCGCTTTGAGCAACTGTGCAGCTCATTTTTAGGTATTTCATATGATAATAATCTATTTATATGGTTACCCGCCTTGGTTAGCCAGCCTGATATTTTGTTTACAACTCATGGTCTTGAGCAGACATGTATGGTGAGAAAAGTGCTCAGGAAGGTCTGCTTGGATAGACTTTGTTACTAGCATCTCATATCTGAGTGCCATTGTGAGATGTAACGTGGCACGCAGAGGTGAACCAAAGGGAGGATTGCTGTGATGAACCCTCTACAGGAAAAGCATTATGGGTGTTTAAGCAAATGGAACTTAAAATATGGAATCTGACTTTGCTTATGGGGGCTTTCCAGAGAGTTGCACTAGCTGACGGAAGTCACAAAGGTGCTTTTCCCTGCAGCTTTTATAAAGAACGCACTGTCAATAGACTATTACATAGTTTATTTTTGACACCTTGCCTATTGTTACAAACACAATATACATCTCAAGAACAGCTTATGGTACTCTGAGGCTCTCCCTAAAACCTTACACCTAAAACAAAGCAAACATTTACAATTACTAGTGTAACATTCAAGTAGCAGTTGGGTGTCACTCAAAATGTCGTATGCATGATGAATGGATCCCACACATAAGCACACAGCAAATACAGAATAGTAATACATAGGCAAGGGAGTATCCAGAAAAGTGAAATACCTCCCACTTTGTACTAAAGCTCTTATGGCACCAAGAAAGCAAAGTAAGTCATCACAACCCTGCCCAGAAGAGCTCTCTTGCCTAGGGATCTAGCCATTCATCCTTCCATCAAACCCCTGACATCCACCATTTCAAATGTACTTTATGTTATTTATTAATTTTTCCATCCACCATTCAGTCTTTCAACATTCATTCTGTTCTTCTATCTGTGTTGCCATCCATATCCAAACCTTTTCAACCATTTGCAAACCTATCCAACGTCTATTCTTCCCCCATCATTTCACGTATCCATCCCTCCATCCACCCTTTCACCCAATCCATCCATCATCCATCCATCCTTTCACCGAATCCATCCATTCACTCCTCCATCCACTCCTTCATCCAACCACTTACCCTTTCACCCATCCAGCCACCCTTTCACTTATCCATCCATCAACCATCCACCCTTTCACCCAATCCATCCTTTCACTCATCCATCATCCATCCACCCTTTCACCCAATCCATCCTCTCACTCATCCACCCACTCTTCCACTCATGAATTCCATTCACTCATCCATCCAACTATTTACCTTTTCACCCAAGCTACCCTTTCACTCATCCATCCACTCTTCCACCCATCCATCTATTCAGTCATCCATCCATCCATTCATTCACCCTTTCACTTTTTAATTCATTAATCCATCCATCCTTTCTCTCATCCATCCACCCATTCACTCGCCCATCATCCACCCTTTCACTCATCAATCCATCCTTTTACTGATCTAACTGATCTAACTTTCATAATTGGTGGTGTGAAGGGTGGGAACCCCCAGGACAGCACACACATGTGCACACTACTGTTCTTTCACATCCCCTACCTTTCCAATCCCAATCCAGGTGAACATGGCACAGAACATGAGGCGCTGCAAAATACAGTGAAGACAGCTTGTGTTGCATCTCATAAAATCAAGGCTTCAGCTGTAATGAACCTACCACAATCACCCTCTGGGCACACACCACTCCCGGTACCTTGAAGATGAGATTGCAATGTTTCTCAGGGACTCTGGGGCTTTACTGCGGTATTGAAATGCAGCTTACGAGGTTGCAGGACAGCAATGGAGATCGCGCTGCTCCTCCTTTACAGTACCTTGAAAGTGAACCTAGATGATCTCCTTCATGCCCCGAATTTCGGCGCTCAAACACCAGTGTTGTGCATGCCTGCAGGAGTGCGAGCTCTTCAAAGGCTCGTCACAATCAGCTGGATTGGCCCACACACTTAGACATAAAGATCAGGTTGTTAGCAAGGTGCTTTCTCAGCTCAAACTGACCATTGTCATTCTGTATGGGATAATCAGCCACAGACAGAATGATAATGGGCGGGAGGGGTTGCGAGGAGCAGTGCGAGGCGCCCCACCAGGAAGTTGAGGCCTCTGGCAGGGGACAGCTCTGCTCCCTGCAGGTCCTAGAATTATAGACAAACTGCGCCCGTAAAAGCATGGGCGTCTGCAGGGGGCGCAAGGAGGGGTGCTCCAGGGGGGGGCAAGCGCCCCTCCTTGCCCCCCCCCTGCGGACTCCCATGAGGTTATCCCAACAGCTTGGGGTGAACTGCTTTAATACAAAATGGCATACATTTTTAAGTGCATGGTTAGTAGGTAATGCTGGCACTGCCATTTTGCAGCAAAAGGAGGAGCTGTGAGTGGTGCAGGCTGCAGTGGAATACCTTGAGCCCTGACATGTACGTTACAAATGAAGCACTCCCTTTCACACGTCCAACTGTCTGTATTTGATAATCTAGTCATCCTTTCACACTTTATATTACCCATCTTAAATAGGTGTTAAAACATTGGTGGTATCCAACCCTAAATCGCAATTTTCCATATGACACCAATGCTGAATAACAGAATCCAAACAACCACAAACAATATTCATCCCTTAAACATTCTTCTGCACAAACATATTTTGTAACTGTACTTCAAACTATGGAATTCATAACTCCCAGTTAAAAATGGCTCTTTGGCTCTTCATACACACTTCCCAAAACAAACACTCTCAAATATAACACCTATCAATCAACAGCTTTTCAAACAAAGATTATGAACAAAGCTCAGCACACTTAATATGTAGGAGCACACACATTTCACAACTCATACAACTGTCTTACCATGCACCCTCTGCCGATCTGCTCCACCCTAATTAGTGAGGAAAATATATTATGGCGTTTTTCCGACATCAGCTGTTGCACTCGGCCGGGCTTTGCTCCGCCGTGGTGTCTGTGGCCGGGCTTGGCTCCGCCATCATTTCCCTGCACCGTGGTGTTCTCGGCCGGGCTTGGCTCCGCCAGGGGGACGCTCTGACTTCAACCCCCAGCTGCCTCAGCGCTACAGGACGACGCACACGCAGAAGGGCAGCGCCGGGAGGCGCATAAAGGAGAACACGCCTCCTCGTCCCGCGGGACGCGCGCGGGAGCGCCCGGGCGAAGCCCGGGCAAAGGGCGGGCCCTCTGTGGCCCTCAGAGGCCCTCAGAGACTGGACTGGGCCAGGGACCCTGTATCGCCTCATCCAGAAGGTTATCGTGCTGTGTGCACGTAAGACTTTACTTTTAAAATTGTTAGTAATTTTGTTTTAATACCCGCTTGTGAGTGTGTAGACTAGAGAGTATTTGTGTGTTAGTTGATAGCTCCATTGCTTATGATGTCTAAACCCAAAACTGATAAGGTGATGGTAGGCCCTGCGTCTATGGATAATTTCCTGGTTAGGAAAGTAAACCAGATTAATAATGATAGACGTGCATCGTTGGGGAAGGCTTCTATGACAGGGGACTTACTAGAAATATCCCCTGATATTACTCCGCTCACAGATTCTGATGCTAATACCAATGATGTCATTTTTAATGACTCGTCAGTGCCCATTACAGTGAGTGCTGAGGTCTATTCTGACCCATTGGTGCAGTTAATTGATGATACTGGTGTACTGCATAAGACCCAAACTGAAGCCAAGCCCCTGAGAACCTGTAGAACTGTATCTAAAAAAAAAAACAATGGTAAACATAATAATTCTAAGGCTAAAAAAACGGATGGTAAAACGACTAGTGGCCCTGTTGCAATAACCCCTTTTGTCTTCACAGGCACTAATGGTAATGGGGGTAACTTAAACTCTGATTTACTTGCCTCAGTCATAAAAAACCTTGAAGTTTCTATAACAACAAAAATAGAAGAGCTTATTAAACCTCTAGTTAATAAGATTGATAACTTAGCAAAGGAAGTCACAAGGCTGGGTGGTCTGTTATCACCACAGAAGACTGTAACATCTGGTGGCACAGTTCATTGTGGGGGGAAAGGGAAAGAATCTGTTGAAGTCAATGTCACGCGGAATAAGGGCAGGGGGAATACTGTTGTAGCGGCACCAGCAGGGCCTGATAGACACAATATACTGAATGCCCCAGTGGTATCGGCCCCGCAGTCACAACCATCTATAACACCCCAAAACAGCAGAACCCCCAGACCCCAAAGGTATAATCGTTATCTAAATTTACCACCTGATTCTGCTCCATTTGTGGCAGTACTGACTAATGTTCCTCCTTGTGGTACACATCCTGCATCTCCCTATGACGAATCACACAGTTCCCTGAAAAACAAGACTGTGGCGTGGCTCAATAAAAATTGTGGTTTTCCCATCACATATTCTGACCAGATAATGGCAGTTAGACGCGTAAATTGGGTGGGACCTTCTAAAAAATCTGGCTCTGGAGACTGTATAGTCATTAATTTCAAACACCCTCAGCATGTGGCAACTATTCTCTTGAGAGCTTCTTCACTGGTCTATAATGTAAATAGTATTTGTGTACGCCCCTTGGGTTATTTCTATGCGCATCTCTGTAAATCCACACCACAACAGAGTTTAACCAGGCAGGCGTTTGAACCATATACTCCTGTTCAAGATACCCAATTCTTTTATAACATCACGAATTCTTGTAGGTCAGGTGGACCCAATAATGTTTATATTAGGAGTACTAGTGCTGGCCATTATCGTCATGGTACGGATCTAATTACACAGAACAGGTATGAAGCATTATCTGGGCTTGAGATGTGTGACTGACGGATGGCACCTGCGGCTCAGGACACTGTGGCTACAGGTGAACTTACAAATATAAATTCAGATAACCCGGTGGCTACTAACCTAGGATGTCATGTTGTTTCCTGGAATATCGCCGGTCTTGCGGCGAAAATGTGTGATGTAAATTGGGTGACTTATATCAAACAGTTTTCAATCATCTGTCTACAAGAAACTTGGGAGGTGAGCTGTAACCTCTTTCTGGAAGGTTACAAGGCTTTTTATGTACCAGCTTTGCCATCTCTAAGGGGTAGGCCGAAGGGGGGCCTTGTAATTTTTATCTCTATATTAATACCTTGCGGAGTACGTAGAGTTGAAGCCAAGCACACAGGTGTAATGGGCTTGGCCTTATCTGGAGGAAATGTCCGTGTGGGTTTGGTGAACTTCTATAATGCTATCTATGATAGTGAGGCCAGGAATGACATTTTTAGTCTAAATTCTTTTGTTTCTAATAACATGAAAGACCTAGGTCATAACTTGATGATTATGGGGGACTTCAATTTGCATCCTTGTATAGATCCATTACATAAGCGCTTACCAGAAATGTTTTGTGAACGTGCTTGTTATCTCCATATGGAACACACTAAGGAGGGGGAACTGTGCAACGATCTAATGGGCGACCTTGACCTTTCAATGGCCATGTCTTTTAAAGACCCTTTATATTGTTTTGATATCCCAACCTTTAAGGGACATGGTAGGGGTACCTTTATAGACCATATACTGGTCTCTCGGACGATGCAAATTTTTATAGACTCTTTTTGCATTGTTTCGAGTGATTTCAGTGACCATAATCCTCTAACAATCTGCCTAAAATGTCCCTGGGTAAAGAAGGGAAATAAGACCATTAGTCAAGGCAGTTTGGGAACAACTGATGGGAGGAGGAGGTTAAAATGGTCCATGGTTTCTGCAGATATCCTCTACAAAACAATTGTTGAAAGGTGTACAGAGGACATCAAAGTTTGCACGATTGAGGGGGCGACCCCAGGCTAGTGTTGGAGTCCTATCAAAATGTGTCGGAGAAGGTGTCAGCGCTTCTTACTGTCCCTAATAAAAATCAGGCTAAATTAGGCCCGAATTGGTTCAGTCATGATTGTACCAAAGCTGCTCGCAATTTGAGGGTTGCGTTGTCAGCTTCACCAAGGAACCAGGAGGAGGTAAAAGCTTGCAGAAAAGAATATAAGGCTATTACTGTCGCCCGTAAGGAGTTCCTTAGGAAGGAGGCTTGGCAGGAACTACTTGATCCCTCCATCCTGAAGTGCAGCACCAAGTTCTGGGCACTGGTTAAAAAACCCTTTTTGACCGCCGATCCATGTAATGAACTTGCTTGCTGCATAACAAAAGAAGAATGGGAAAGCCACTTTAAAAGCCTGTACTACTCAGAGGGTGTTGGAACCAGGGCTGCTATTCCCCATGATGGAAGCAGTAATATAACATTTGAAAAAAGCGAGGTTTTGGTTGCCATTATGGGCCTTACAGCAAATAAAGCGCCCGGTCCTGATGGAATTCCGCCGGACCTTTACAAATATGATCCAGCTTTCTGGGCTCCAATTCTGGCTGCTGTTTTCAATGCTGCGGCCAGAGTGGGTTGTCCGGGAACGTGGGGATTATCAACCATAGTCCCGGTTTTTAAAAAAGGTGACAGTGGAAGTCCTCTTTGTTATCGACAAATATCCCTGATTGATTCAATGGTTAAAATTATGGGGAGAGTCTTGCTTCAACGTCTAGTAAGCTGGTCGACTGAAAATAGTATTATGTCGGCTTCCCAATATGGTTTTTGTGAAGGTCGCTCTACCATAACTCAGTGCCTTAATTTGTTTCTTATTCTGAATAAATACACTGTTGTACAAAAAGGAGCAATTCACCTAGCCTTCATGGATCTGTCATCAGCCTTCGACTGTGTTAACAGGGGGAGGCTGTGGCAGACCATGAGGGACAAAGGTGTTGACAGGGGGATTGTGGATTTCCTTGCGGACCTACATAATGATACAAGAGCCAATGTGAGGTTCTCAGCGAATGGGGATACCACAGGTAATTTCTGTATTAATAAAGGAGTACGACAGGGGTGCATCCTGGCCCCATTTCTTTTTAACTTTTATATAAATGACTTAGAGGCTGAATTGCAAGAGATAAAATCAGATTTTATGGCACGACACGGAGGCCATATTATGCAAATCTCCTTTATTACCACAGCTCAGTAGCAACAATAGAATGTAGAACATCAATGAACATTCTTAGTAGGAATAAAGTCCCTTAGAAACCATCTCCCATCCTTCTTTGTTGCTGCTGCTCAGAAAGATAAGTAACTCTTCCTTGTCCTCTGACTTACTTGTTACTCTCACCCTTTTTTGAGTATTTGTTTACCTCATATGGGTACTATTGAATTGGGTATGTCTCCCTATTGACTTTATTGCAGGTTCTACTGACCCTTATGTGTTTATAATGTATTTATATTCTAACTTGCGCTTTGATATTTAATCTATGCCTATTTGATCGCCTGTCCTGGTGCTCTCTCTGTTCTCACCCCTCTCTACCCCCCCCCCCCTTCCGGTCCTATTTCGGACCGGTTTCATGCTTCCTGACCGCTATTTAGCATTGCTGTTACTTGAACGTATGCGCGCGCCGGTCGCCACACGCAAATCGGACGTTGACAAACTAACCTCCGTGACTCCCTCTCCGCTTGAAGCACTTTTCCAACACCCGGGCCAACGTTGCAGACACCTGGATCGGAATCCCCATCGGTCCGACACTTTTCGCTCATCTTCCGGCCCCCTCGCTTACGTTACTCGAGAGGGACCGGATTAGAGAAATTCCCCTTAGAAACGGCGAACGCACGCGTAAAACGTGCGTGACAGCCATTTTAGCTCATTGGGGAATCTCTGTCCTTTTCAATTGGACGCCCATTTTAAGTCGTTGGCTCACCTTACATATCTTAATCGAAATGACAGTTTGCCCTCACACCTATCGTGCCTCTCTGAGAATAAACAGCGTTTCTTACTAATTACCCTATATTACCAATATTTATCTCTCCCCACCTCGATCAATACTGGTAAGCATGTCAGAGCCCATTTCCAATATTGAGGGTCAATTGGAGAAACTGGTCAATAAGGCATTTGAAAGGGTCCTCGACTCAATTGATGACAACATTAATAAAAGGCTTGAGGCCTTACATTCCCCCCTCCCCTCTACGAGTGGAACTCAATCAGGAGCATCCAAGGCTCCCAAAAAAAGGGCAATAGGAGGTACAGACCGAAAAGACCCAAAAAGGCATAAGGCCACCTCCGCCCCATCACACCCTCGTGGTGGTGACAAGAATGGTGCCTTGGGCACCCCATGTGGGCAAAACGAAGGCCCAGAACCCCCTATTAGTATAGATAATGAAGATATTTCAGATCCCGAAATAGACCTGTCCTATTCCTCTGAATTTGACACTGATGAAGATGAATACCGAAAAAGAGGAACAGGGGGCTCAGAAGGGACACCTAAGGTCCCGGAGAAAAATATAACCCTACTAGACCCCTTTGGAGACCCTATGTTCGACCCACTTCTAATTAAACACCCTCTTTCTCCTGAGTGGGCTCCCTCCCAGCATGTCGCTGATTACCTATCTTTCTGGCTTCGGAGGGAGATTCCACAAGAAGTCAGGGCAAGACTTCGTTCTGAATGCCCTAGACCCTCCCTTCCTAACAAAATAACCACAACCCCCGAACTTGACCCCAAAGTGGTGGCTTTTATCTCTAAAACTTCTCGAGACCCTAGAAAAGGACTAGATAAAGGCCTTAGATCCTGCCAAGATCGCCTACTAGACTCTATTGGTCCTATAACCAAAATTTTTGAGATGGCAGAAACAGCCTATCTGGAGGACAGACAGGTCGACCCTAAGGAATTGAGGGAATGTGTCCAAAGGGCTATATGTTTAATTGGAAACGCCAATACCGCCTTATCTATTGAAAGAAAGAAGGGAGTCCTTTTCAAAATCGACCCTAAACTAATTGAACTAGCAAAGAACGATGGCGGTCAAACTACCCAAGGTTTCCTCTTTGGGGAGGAATTTATCAAAGATATGGCTAGATACGTAGGAGCTTTCAACTCCATTCAAAAATCTCAAAAAGATATAAAGAGGGTATTCCAAGATCGAGTTTTTACTCGGGCCGGGAGAATGCGGGGTCGTTTTCCCGGCCGAGGAAACTCAAACTCAAGACCCTTCATGTCTCGTGGTGGTGGCAGATTCAACTTCAACAACTCCAACAACTTTGGACAATTTTATCCTCAGAGGCAAAGACCCCGTGGAAGAAACTTTAGAGGCGAGAGGAGACAACGCTCCTTTTCCACAGGTAAGAATCTTATCAGACCCTTTAGATACCCCTCCAAAGGTGGGAGAGAGACTACTCCAATTTGCTGGAAACTGGAACTTGGTGACAAAAGACCCATGGGTACTCAATACAGTAAAGGGCTACAAAATAGACTTTATAGCTACTCCTTTTCAACACCTGGGTTTTGTCATAAACCTGAAAAAGTCTTGTATAATTCCTTCTCAGCAAACCCAGTTCCTAGGTTTCATGGTGGATACTATCAAGACAGAACTCATCTTCCCAGCGAGAAAGTGAGGAAAGTCAGAAAAGAAGTGAGAAAAACACTTCTTCTGAAAGTTTTTCCCCTGAGATACTTAGCCAAGATCCTGGGCCTTCTTTCCTCCACAATCCAAGCCATATTCCCAGGTCCCCTCCATTATCGGGCTCTACAGAGACTGAAATCAAGACACTTGAGATCCAACGGATCCTACTCCCAATTGATCTCCCTAGATCAAGAATCAAAAACCGAACTACTTTGGTGGCTCAAGAATTTAGAAGCATGGAGTGGCAAAGATATTTTCGGAGACCTACCAGATCTGATAATAGAATCCGACGCGAGTTTAGAAGGCTGGGGTGCCAGATGCGGGAACTTATCAACAGGGGGTCGCTGGACCCAATGAGAAAAAGAATTGCATATCAATTGCTTGGAATTACTAGAAGGTTCATTTGCGATTCGTTGTTTTACTCAAGATTCAATGAAATGCTCTGTAACTCTACGAATGGACAATGTGTCCGCAGTCCGCTATGTCAGCAAACTGGGCGGCCCTCACTCCAAAGACTTGACAGATTTGGCGAAGGGTCTATGGAGCTATTGTTTGAACAAAGGTATTTCAGTTGTAGCGGAACATATTCCCGGACTGAAAAACGAAGTTGCAGATTGGTACTCCAGGAATTTCAGGGACTCCAGCAACTGGAGATTGAACAGAGATGTGTTCCTGTCCATCCAGTCGAGATGGGGTCCATTCAAAACGGATCTATTTGCAGACCGTATAAACACCCATCTGAAACAATTCTTCAGTTGCAGACCGGATCCTCAAGCCATGAAAGTAGATGCCTTTCTACAAGACTGGACGAACCTAGCACCTTATGCTTTTCCCCCTTTTTCAATGCTCCCTCGACTTCTTCTTCACGCCCGACGTTACAGTCAGAGCATGGTCGTGATTGCCCCTCTCTGGAGATCCCAAGCGTGGTTCCCTATCATCCTAGAAATGAGCATAGATTTTCCAATTCTAATTCCTTCCTTCACGGAAATCCTTCTAGATCCAGAAGGTCATACACACCCCCTTGTGGAACAGGGCCTTCTAATTCTGACGGCATGGAAGATTTCAGGAGACAGTGGAAGGTCCCTGGACTTTCGGCAGATGCTTTCAGACTCATTTCAGAATCATGGGCATCTGGCACAAGAAAAGCTTATAGACTGGCATGGAACAAATGGGTTCGCTGGTGCGTTCAACGAAGTTACGATCCCATTTCAACTGATCTAGTCAATGTTATCAACTATCTTTCGGATCTTTTTACCTCAGGTCTTTCTTATAGAACTGTTAACGTTTATAGGTCCGCTATTTCTGCCGGTCATTCTCTAATTAACGGAATTTCTGTTGGACAAAATCTCCTTACTAAAAAAGTAATGAGAAGCATGAGGGTTATAAACCCACCCGGGCCTAAATACACCACGTTGTGGGACGTCACTATTGTTCTCAGGACTTTATCGTCATGGGGAGATAATTCTTCTCTATCTCTTAAACGCATCTCTTTTAAGATTACTGTCTTGTTATGTCTGGTGTCTTTTCGTAGAACTTCTGACGTTAAAGCCTTAGACATTTCAAGTAGGGCTTTTCAACCCGAAGGAGTCTGTTTCTTCCTTAAGAAAAGAACAAAAACCATGTCAATTTTCTATCCCTTCTTCTCTGCGAATGATAGACTCTGTGTGGTCAAATGTTTAAAGGAATATGAAAAAAGAACTAAACATCTTAGAATGAATGAATAACAACTACTGATTTCTTATAGATCTCCTCATAAAGGAGTCTCTTCTCCAACTTTAGCCAGATGGGTTAAGAATGTCATGCATGAAAGTGGTGTTGATATTTCTGTTTTTGGTACCCATTCCTTAAGAGGTGCTTCAGCCTCAAAAGCTTTCTGCTTAGGAGGAGGTTTACAAGACATCCTTAGAGCTGCAGATTGGTCAAATGATAGTATGTTTAGAGCATGTTATTTCAAACCAATACCTAATGTGATTGACAATGTTCTTAATACACTTTAAACTTGCATAATATGGCCTCCGTGTCGTGCCATAAAATTTAGATTTTTCACAGCCTGCTGGGCAGAAAATCTGGATTTTATTAAGGACACGGAGGCTAATATTATCCCTCCTCTTTCTTTATACCCTCCCATTTAGAATAAATTTATGATGTTTACTTTTTCTTTCAGAATAACCTGATTCTGGATTTTAACTATGGAATTTTGGATCTTCAAGTTTTGGATCCTCAAGTTTATCTCACGTTGATCTTTCTTCGCAGTTTCTGAACAAAGAAGGATGGGAGATGGTTTCTAAGGGACTTTATTCCTACTAAGAATGTTCATTGATGTTCTACATTCTATTGTTGCTACTGAGCTGTGGTGACAGGGACCTTATGGTCAACAATTCGAAATCCTATATTATGCATGTTGGCCGTCAACCGAAAAAGAAGTTTGTTTTTAAATTAAATGATGTTGTGATCCCTGTCACTAATACGTTTTCATATTTGGGTATTTTATTTGATACTAAGCTAAGTTGGGCTCCGCATTTGGCCAGGAAGAAGGGGGAATTGACCAGAGTGAATGCCTCGATTTTTAATTTTGCCAGTAAATTGGGGAAAAAGCCGATGGTGGCCATGATTCAACTATATAATGCTAAATCTATATCCACCGCAGTTTACGGCAGCGAGATATGGGGCTATATAAATGGTGAACAACTACAAATAGCCGAAAATAATTTCTTAAAACGCTTGTTGTGTGTCCCAGGTAGTACACCGAACTTAGCTGCACATGAAGAGCTTGGTTGTCAGTATAATTCAGACATTGTTGGTCTGAAACCACTGTTATGCTGGACAAAACTATGGTTAAGTCAGGATATTCCCTTAACCCACCAGATACTGGAAGATCTTGTATCAATGGATTATGCCATGTGTGTACCCTGGCTCAAATATTTGAAGTCCCAATTTCTGAAGCTTGGTCGCCTAAACGTGTTTGAAAATCCGAGGGATATAGTGAAGGGTGATGTTGCAGCAATTAAGAGGGCCTTTTTTATGAACCGTAGTGCCCTAAGAGATGAAGTTGAGCTTCTGAAACCAAATGTTAGAAAGTACATTATGTTAAGAACTTGTGATACTATGGAAATGTACCTAACATGCTCCTTTACCTCTCATGATAAATTTTTGCTGACACGCTTTAGGTTCAACATCTTTCATCATATTTTAATTAGACCAAAGTTGGACATTTAAAAAAAACCTGCAGCACCCTGTGGCTGCGACGGGAAGTCTCCACAGGATATGCTGCATTTTATATTTTTATGTAAATTTTATGAGTACCCCCGTAGGCGGTATCTTGTCACTCTTTTAAGGAAATTAAATTTTAAACAAATCAGACCCGCCCTTGTATATTTACAGCTATTGCATTCTGATTGTGTCCTCCAGGTGTTAGAATATTTAAAACTATCTGTGAGAATAAGAAAATGCCTAGACGAATAACTGTGATTTTCAGCTCGAAGCATTTTTTGCACTTTTTCTGTATATGGGCTCGACTTGCACTTTTTCTGTACTGATCTTGTCTACTCACTCTGTTAAGAAATGTATATGTCTTATGTATTTATTTTATATTGATTTGTAATTTTTGTGATGTTTTTAAATGCAATGTATAATGTATTGTACTTTTATGGATTGCAATATATCCGAAATAAAGTGATTTTGGATTGGATATTATGGAATCTACCCACAGTTATAACCTTAGCTCTTCATCTTGTCCCTTTACAGGGACCAATGTGCCAATATTCCTTTGATAATGCTCACAGCTAAAAAAACAGGTCTTGTTCAGTGATCATCACCTATATCTGCCTCTCTACGCAGCTCAACAAGCTGAGCTAAGACAGGGCATGATCAGTCCCTTTCCGCTACACATCATGTCCATAGATTAAGATCAAAAGATACACCAATGCTGTACAAAATCAAAAGTAATTAATAAAATGATCTAATTCAACTCACATACATCCGACTTTCTTTGACTTTGTGTTTAGAAAACACTGAAAAATGACTTCAATAGTTGTTTATCCGTGACACCGGTCTATTCGTACTATTTTGCTAAACTAAACAGGTCAGTAAGTCAAAGCACATAAAACCGTTGCAATCACAGATCACAAACACATCAATTGCTTCTGGGCAACACCCTTGTTGCTAATTATGTGATGATCAAATTCGCAAACATAGCTACAACACCCAGTGTTGCTGGAATTACTATTTTTCACTGACTCACAGTTGGAAGAAGTTTGAGTTTTAATAACCTATGAGGACGTTCTCCCCTTACAAAATACTCCATAACAGTCATCACAACCAAACAGTAGTAGTAGTGTTGACTCGGACCATAGTGGTTATCCACATGCAGTAAGTTATATTTATTGGAATATTCATCTAGTGGATGTATGTTTATTTCTTGTATGCTCTTACCTGCTTGGCTGCCTTGCTCTCCTGCACAAGTTGCAAGCAACCTTATTACATTATGGGTGTCATTGTGTTTCAGTATTCATGTTGTGGCAGTTGCTGTTTCAGAGTTGTGGAATATGGTGATGTTCAATCTTCTATAATTTAATGATTACTTAAAAAAACCTGTGCTTACATTTACAACCCATTTGTAACAAATGTATTCCAGTTAGATTTAGCACATACAACTAACTATAACATAGCATGACATGACATGGCATAGCATGTCATGGCATGACATGTCATGGCATGGCATGACATGACATAACATAACAGGACAGAACATAACAGAACATAACACACCAAAACATGTCACAACAATAAGAATCTTATTAAGATTTTAGCACATGTGGGATGTGCCAGAAAGCTGCAGTGACCCACCTGCCAAAATCATGGTTCTCTCATTTGTTTTAGAGTCAAGGGAAGGCCCATGTTTCCAGAGGGCAAAGGCTCCACTGGATTCGCTGACAGAAACCTTTAAGTTATGGCTGGTCCACAAATTCATTGGTCAATGTACATTGGACCACTCACACTATTTAAAGCAGATGTTATGATGTACATTTTTATTGTTGGGACTGCCAGGGAAAGCCTGTTGGTCTTGGACAGGAAATAAAAAATCTGTGCGCACCAGGAGAAACAAAAAATGTGCTGAACAGGCGACTTCACCATGCCACCTGCTCGGCAGAGCTCCAGTGCCTGAGGAAGAGCCAAGACAGTTCAAATGAAGGCCTAGAGTGTATTTGAGCAGATGTTCCCCCTACTTCGTAGGTGAAATAAAAAAAAGAGCTGGATTTTGTATCTATTGCATTTCAGTCATTTTTTACATCCATCTCTTTTAAGCCACACACCTTTGGCCCGAGGAGAAAATCTAAGTTGCTTAAACTTAGAAGGCTGTTGTTTGTCTTGGAAAGCTGAGATCCTGTGGTGCACCACCAGATCCTGAGATTCATTGTGCTCCATGAGGTACTTAACACTCCTAAGTCAGACTTTTGCACTGCAACCAAACCCATCCTGAAAAAACTGATTGTCTTAAGCAAGCTTGACAGCAAGAAACTTGCACGCCCAAGGCTGGTCACCTATCACCAATGCAGCACATCTCCTGGGGTGCTTCCATCAGTAACAGAAGTCCATCATGTGTGAGGCACCAGGCCATCATGTGCAATCCCATTGTGGCACTTTTGTTTGGTGGCCAATCATTCCTGCGAGTACCCGTCCCTAACCCAATGATGCTCACCCTCAGCAAACTCCTGCAGGCTGTGACACTGTAGTAGCATACCTCCTTTTGCAGCCCTCACTCTTCTTTTAGGCCCTTCGCTTACCAAAGACTCTGACCTGATCTGGTATTCGACCCCTAAAACTGCAAGATCAGAGATGACCTTGCATCCTGCGATCTGCTTTAAAAATGGATCTACAGATGAGAACTGGATTCAGTGACCATGCCAGCCTTGCATTTGCTTCTTCAGCAGTGTGAGCAGAAGGAAGAGTTTGCATCTCTTGCAAAGGCTGTCCGACATTACCCAGCCCTTGCACTTCAAAGGCTGACCACTGTGGCAGTGATTACAGTCCCCACCTCTTATCACGAGTTGGCAATCTGACAAAAGAGCATCAACACATGCGAAGGGAACAACAGAATTAGAAATATACTTGTGTCACTGAGCACATTATGCTCAACAAGCAGATGCTGCACTTGGTTATAAGTGCCATTGAATTAGTATTACCCTGATTTACTATCCTCACCACCACATGCTGAGCACAAAAGAATTATTGAGTAAATAGATAAGGCAAGCAAAAGTATTGCGAATTAGTCTTGGGCAAATGTTTTATATTATTTTGTAAGCTGTGCAAAAGAAAAAGCGGGAAAATACCTTTTATTTCGCATGTGTGAAATTTTGCCTATCATTGACCTTTCACTGTATTTTGTAGTGGCTTATCACTTCATGCTATGGTGAGGATGCTGAACAGCTCAATAAATCCTCAAAATTGTGCACATTCAAGAAACGGATTGCTGGATTGGGAATCAGTTTAAATAAACTCAGTTTACCATCACACACATGGCTGATCCCCACTGGGCTGCAACCCAACAGGTTAATGGACCTTGACGATTGTATTTGAGAAGATCGGGAAAAAGTCATCACATAAATAGTAATCACAATTTCTATCTAAAGTTAAGCCAATAATGAGAATTATTGAAAGTTTTGAAGGGTTTTTTTCAAAGCTTTAGTAGATCATCTTTGTTCAGAATCATTTTTGTTCATATTAGGTACACATCACTAATCTTTTTCAGAACTGATTAAAGAAAATGGTGAATTCAATTATAGTAAAATGCATTAAGTGTGTTCCATAAAGAAAGAAATCTCTATTCTAGGAATGGAGCAAAAGATGTCGGTAGGAACCTAGAAAGAGCTCAAATTCGAAAGAGTGAGATCAAGCATACAGCTCACATTATATTCAAAATTCAATAATCAGTCAAAGCAGAACTTCCCATGAAGAGAGGTTGACGTAACTCAGTGGAGTCTCAGTGCAGTAGCTGTGGCAACCACAATTAACAATAATATCGGCGCAAAGACCAAACGCAATAAGGCGAATGGTGTGCAATAGCATTGAAAATGACTCTGAAGGGTGTTAACCTACTCTAGGAGCATTTACTATTCTAAACAGTGAACAATCATGTTGGCGTTAATGTTGCATATTCTCCTACTCTCTTCCAATCATCTTTCAGGGCTCTTCCTAGGAACAAGTTCACTCCTCTCCTCACTCGAGTACAATAGTTACAGCTAAACAATGGAAATCGAAGCATCTCCAGTAATAAGAGAACATTTTACTCAAAATCATCCATCAAGCTTGGAAAATAAAACAACTATGTTAAAAGAGGTCAAGTTTGGTTTGTGCTGCATTCTATTTGTGGTTATTCTTCATAATTCTACTTAACAATACATTTTAAACAAGCATTTCAAAACTTTCTTTGTATAAGTAGAAACATTTTGCAGAGTTATGTGAAACATTTATTTAATAAAACATGCTCATGGAAAGGTTAAGAATTAAACCTTTGATGCTTGCTTCAGCACATTTTAGTCAAACTACTTGCTAAGCAATGCCGAGTTTAACTTTTTGAGGCGTAGTACCAGTAAGTATAGCAACATTTTCAACGCATTTTATTCATTTAAGTCTGCATGTTAATATTGCACATATAGTCTAACTATATTATTTAGCATTTTGCCAAAAACACCTTTTCAGGTTCAAAACAAGTCCAGCAGAAAAAATTGCAAAAAAGTGGTGAATCTATTTTGTGAACAAAATTTCTCCACTCCTCAGCAAATTTTAAGTACTTTGTGTTTTGCATCAAAATTGTGTCCACAGCACAAATGAAAGCTACAAAACCTAGTTTCTGAGCAGAGTACCTTACCTAATAAAAGTACTCCTCTTATGTATTTTTATGAAAGAATAGCCCTACTTAGTCATTATAGCTATTTTATATGATAAATATGCTGCATTCATGATCACATCAATGCCAGAATGTTTAACTAGAGCCCCAGCATACACCAATACACCAATATTAGTTGCCATTGCTAGACTCTACACATGAACCCATGCTGAGTGCCTTCCAATTCAATGACCCTCTGCATTTCTGACAACTAACAATATCCATCTAAATAGACGGTACACCCTTGATCGAGAATCATTGTCTTATTCACGAGTTTAAAGACCTGTTGACCTTGACAATGGATTCAGTACAATTCCTTCAGCTCTTCAGTGCATTTCAAGAACATGGCAAAATCCCAAGAAATACCAAATATACAATAATCAGACCTCTGAGCCTATGACATAGGCCAATCTCAAACATTCTCTCCCTTGACAAATGTTTACAATTCATTGTTCATGAAGAGTTGCTTTTCTTCTTCAAAAGCAATAACTTCCTCAAAAAGATATATATAGTCTTTAGATGAGGTAAAAATGCATGATTTGTTCTGATCTCATAATTGGATGATCCTAAACAAGAGATGGACTCAAAAGGCATGGCAGCTCTCATTTTCTTTAATCACAGACACTACTCTCCATAACATTTTGATACATATGAGCATGTGTCACGCTGATCTGGACTGGATTGCCCGTGTCTTCACTGAAGGGATTCAAAATGTATTCTTTCCTTCATACACTTCAGACTTTTGATTAAATGAGGCATCCCAAAAGTCATTGGTAATCCTCCTACTTAATGAATATATGTTGCCACCACTAACTGTAATATGACCCTACAATCCCACTTACAACACATACAATAGCTAAACAGACACACAGACAGTCCTAAAATTAGTGGCAACTCCAGTTCCACATGTTTAGACGCGTCCTGAAATTTAATTATTGTATGACTATCAAAATTAATACCAAGCAACTAGGGATGCTTTACTATGCCCTGGCTTAAAGCTCTTGATCTCCTCTTGAAACAAGGATGCAAAAAGTATGTGTGTCTAAATGGGTAACAACTATTGATGTTCGCCTTACGTGAGCTAGTGTTCAGTCTTTCAAAAAGAACAAAGACCAGGGTCGGAAAAGTCCAGGGGCCTTATTCACAAAGGTACACTTACAACTGTGCTAAGAGTTTTGTGTAGGCAGAAACATGTTCACCTTTTAAATTGGGTCAGACTGCACTCCACTTTTAACCTCCACTGTTAAGGACAGAAATAAAGCAGTGTAGGTTCACCTGGAGGTAGTTTTGAAACAGTTTCTGACTCTATGCCAGTTGATTTACACACACTTTTACTACTATGAAGGACATCCCCTTGACTAACTAACACCTCAAGAGCTCCCCCCTGTTGGGGGTTGCAGCCCACACCACTATCACCCAGGATTGGGGTGTGAGGAAGGGCCCTATGATGAAGAGTGCCACCTCAGGGTGGGTGTGCCCTTTTGCCATTTAAACAGATTTGTCTTACCATAGTCACACAGACTTTTTATGCCCCAGTCATTCTATTGTTTTTTTAAAGATTGATCACTAGGGCCTTTTGTCTTTATTATGAAGTATAGGAGGATATGTTTTGTGGTCCTATCAGCCGCCTTTTTTCTATTTTGTGTTGTTACTCCTTAAATGAGCCTAATTGTGAGGATATGTTTCTTCCACCATAAGGTTGTGTAGAACATTTTTAAATTCCTAGATTTGCCAATCGCTTTGCATCTTTAGCTATGCAAATCGATTTTTGTTGGCCTTTAGGCACTTATAATCAGCATCCTCTAAGGGAGCCTACAATTTTTGTCAGAACACACAAAATAGCTATAGCACCCCAATCATTAAATCACTAAATGTGCTGCCAATACAGAACAGAAACAACTTTATGCAGGAAGCACACCGAGTTGTCCAAAGTAATGTGGCCCATTTTCTCAAGCAAAAATCTAATTTGATACTTCTCCGTGTAATCTCTCAAAATCACCAATCCACACCTCTTCAAGGTACTACACTTTCAACATAGAAAATTTATATTTTAGGTCTTGCCCACTGCACTTTTAATGACTCACCTGAGACACATCTGCACCTCACCACACTGCCTAAGACTTAAGAAAATACCCCAAACATGCCTGGTATGTGAACTGCAAGCTAGAAACCTATTGTAAACATATATGTCTTCAGAGTCGGAAACATATACACTACTGAAATGTTTAGATTCTACAGAGACATATCACCCTAGCAGTATCCCCATCAACAGGATACACAGGCTGCACATAGACTGCAATAAATCTACAAATGTACCCTCAATACACCAAAACTAGCCCACTCCTGGCACACATATTCAACCCTCTACATATAAAATGCTCGAAAAAATCATAGATCATTGAGCCTACACTACCACTGAGAGCTTTCTAATTATGAGACTGAATGTCACAGCACCCGCAGGGCACACTTCCTCATAATTTTAAAACATTCAATCAAGCAACAGCTACAAAGTCTAATGTACAAAGTATTATTGTGCCTATGCGAGCATGTCTGTACACTTAAAATGTTTTATTATCTCCCTTGTTTGTCCTTTCTCCAAAGAATGTTAATACCAAATTTTAAATAAATAATATTTCAAGGCAGACCAAAAAGATGCACTTAGTCACACAAAATTGCAATGTTATGTCCTTTAATATATAAGGAGCAACTCCCAAGATTTTGGCTTCATGCCAAGAATTCTTCACAGATGCCACTCTTCTAGCAGCATTATTATGCTATCAGATGATACAAGGCTTGCATGTCAACACTTTCTCTATAAACTATTGCTGAAATTAAATACAAAAATGAAGCATGATGATATGGAAAGCCCTAAAAATACAATTTGTAGAAAATTCTAACTAGATGTTTCAAGCTTCTACAAACGTACAGATGCATGTGTGATTGTGTTTTTTACATGCTTTGATATTTATTATTGTGATAGATCAATTGACAATAAAAGTTCATTAAAGCAGAGATGATTGACTCAAATAACAAGCGAAAGAATGATGGATCCAGATGAAAGGAGGAGCTTGTTAATTTGCTTCCAGTATCAAAATTAACAGGCTTAGAAATCTCTAGACAGTGGTTGCAAGTGATCAAATTTTTAAAGTTCGACCCAAATGGCCCAATTCACAAAAAAGTACTAAACCTAGACCCAAATTTGACATACTCTAATAAGTGCAGATTTATGACTAGCAGGTATTCGCATAACTCTCTTTGAGTAAGCCTGGAAAAATATAACACTTTCAGCTTCCCATGTGTGTTTCTACAGAACTATTGTGAATTTCAGTTTGCCATAAAATAGAGTCTGCTTGATTAGTTATTAGTAATTTCACATTGTGAAGTGTAGCTGCCTTCATGTTATGGCATATTTTGTTACCCAGGAGGAGAAACCTATCAGCAGCCCATCAATTTTTGAGGGGTTGTATTCTATTTCATACCCTAAAACAAGATTTACCCATGCCTTTGGAAAAGGTAAATCTCGATCCATTTTCAAGAAATCTCTTCTGTGGGGGGGTTGCCTGTGGTGTTATCTGTGCGTCCCAGGGTGCTCAGTTGGCTCACAAGTCTTCGTGTTTGAGTGGCTTTTGCCTGATGCGACCCGGACTTTTGCCTTAAGTTGCTTTCTCTCCCTCCGCGGCAGCTGCGGGGGTGTCTGGAAATTCTGGCGCCTGAAGCACCACACAGTGTGCGGCCAGCCAAGCATGGGGTCCCGTGGTTCCTGGCTGCCGTTCAGATGGGGCTAGAGGCGGTTGCACAAGTCTCTTTGAGGCGACAAAGAGTGCACTCTCAACGATTTCCTGCATACACACCAGTAGATGCGCTGGAGCTTGGCTTGTTTTGTTACATGAACCCTAAAAGAGTGCCTGTGTCGGGAAAAGAGCCAAAGACATCTGGGAAACAGGGTTCCAGCACTTAATCATTGCACAGTAGGAAATTGGAGGACAAGCAGCCAGCAACAATTGTGGAGCCAATGGCGCAATGAACCAACAGTTATACGTTAAGAAACCAGTGTATAGATGTTATTGAAACCCATTTGGTGTGAAATGTGTCTTCACCAGTTATCTCCCTTTATTCCAGGCCCAAGGCACCCTGTTAGTAGCACCTCGTATACACTGGACTCCCAAACAAACCCATAGGAAAAAACCAGGTGCCAATATTCCAGCCCTAGCAGAGGCACGGTCTCATATTAAAATAACACCTTTACTAAGATCTTTTTTCAAGGTTAGTGGGAGTGTTAACCTACCTGCTACTGTTACAAGAGTGTTTGACCCCTCGAGAGGCACCAACACTATGAGTCAACAAACGGTTGGAGAGTCTCAGCAAATGTCCTGTTTACCCCTGGCCAACAGATATCGAGCCCTGGAGGTGGATAATTTACCCCTCGAAGTTGCACCTCCCAATGGAAATGGGATTGAGAATGAACCCATACTATCTGCACCCCTGTCAGTGGAGGGGACACCCACACATATACCGAGGCAGGAGAATATTGGGGAACTACTGCAAACGTTATTTGAGGAAATTAGATTTGCAATGTCAGAAGCGAATCAAGCCAAAATCTGCATTACCTTTGAGAATCTTGAAATAAAACTTACGGATTTAACTGATAGGAATAGAAACCCTGAAGCTTCCTCAGAGGATATAAAAAGGAAGGTAGCTGATATTTTCAAGGAGATTCAACACTGTAAGAAAATTGAGAAAGCCCTCCAATTGAAAATTAAAATGCTAGAGAACAACTCGAGAAGAAATAATTTAAGGCTTCTCAATGTGCCGGATGGTAAGGAGGGTGAGGACTTGAAAGTTTTTTTTTTATAAACCTGATCAAAGAAACAATACCAGAAGCTAGGGAACTAGATCTTTCCCAGGATATCCAACAAACTCACAGAGATCCTTTTAGGCGGAATTCCAACAGAGACAAATCTAGGAAAATACTTATCAATTTTAACACATACTCTGTTAAGGAAAATATACTTTCTGAGGCTTTAAAAGTTGGATAATACACCAGAGATGGATGGTCATTCCGCATTCGCTTGGACCCTAGCAAAAGAAACCCAAACACGTCAGTGGGAGCTGGATAGGTACATACAGGAACTTAAATCTTTAGGAGATATCGCTGGGATTACGTTTCCTGCCACATTAAAAATAATGTGGAATAATAAAATGCATACACACACACATTTCAGTTACATAAGCCAGAAGAGACGAGGGCAGCTGGGCAGCTTCAATGCCAATTTTGGTCAAAGGGAGGGTTCCCCGGAAGGGAGGTAGGGAGGGAGGGTGGGGATATGTAAGATTGGGGTAAGGAAATCTTGCACATATTATATAATAGCACGCGGGAATGGGAGCATTGGGAGAAAAAACTAATATATATATCTTCCTCATACACAAAAACTAAATAAACAGCAGGGAGATACGGGAAGCATGATACTGTAGGGAGACGATTAACTTAGATAATAAACACATCCTGAGGATATTAAGCTGGAACATAAATGGATTGAGAGTAGCAGGCAGGCGAATTCTCCAACTTCTTAGACAATCTAAGAGTGATATAATAAAGCTGCAAGAGACCCACCTCGGACAAAAAGAATGGGAGTCAATACTAATGGGCATATGTGGATTCAGAAGTTTGCTTGTACTAATCTGAACTGTAACGTTAAAGGGGTTGCAGTTCTGATTAAGAAGTCATCTCATGCAAAAATAATAAAAGTAGTCTCAGATCCCAAATGAAGATGGGTCATTGTTACTTCAGGATTCATAGCACAAAATATTCCATGATAAGTTATTATTGCCAAAATAGAGATGACCCGTCACCACTACATCACCTGCTTCAACAAATACTGAATGACGATAATCCCATTATTATGGCGGGAGATTTTAACACTCTACTTGATGTCAAATTGGATAAATCTATCCTTAGGCTGACAGTTAACACCCCAAAAATGCGAACTTTTATACACAACATCATGAAGAATCTGGGATTAATAGATCCCTGGAGGCAGAAAGCCGGTAGAAAGAAAGAACTTACACATCAAAATAAGAAATATGGCCATGTACCTCGAATAGACTACTTTCTCATTGACTCAAGATTAAGCAGTAAGGTCAAGGCAATTTTTCTTCACCCCACCCATCTACTTGACCACTCAGCGGTTAGTCTTGAGCTACTCCTAGACCACCAGGTGCCAAAATTTAGATGGACAATGGATAGATCTCTCTTAGGAGAACAGTAGATACAAACATTTGGAATGTTTACAAAGCTTACATTGGAGGGAGAATAATCAATTATGTTGCACACAGGATAAAAGAAAATGATAAAAAAAATTGAAGAGATAGAGAAGGCATTTGATAGGGTAAGCTGGCCCTTTCTTTATGCCGTCATGTCTCACAATGGGTTAAGGAGTGAATTTCAGAACGCAATAAAAAACATTTACACATGTCCCTCAGCAAGGATCCTAATTAATGGTTCACTCACTTAACTATTAAGAATAGGTAGATGCACACAGCAAGCCTTTCCCTTAGCCCCTTTATTGTTTAACCTGTACATCGAGCCCTTAGCCAGGAGGATTAGGAAAGAACAGCAGATTCAGCCTTTTCAATATCAAGGTAGGGCTAAGAAAGAGGCTCTTTATGCCGATGATCTTAGGATATATTCACAAAACCCTATAGAATCATTTCCGATTATAATATGTATATTAAAAGACTTTTGTACGGTAGCTGTATACCAGGTAAATGAAGGAAAAACTGAGATATTGGCTTGGAATGTACATCTTGGTGCCACCCTGGGAAAAAAACATGATAAAAGAGATAAGATATCTAGGAGCTCAGGTGGTCAAAACTCTGTAAGAAATTACCCAGATTCATTTTTTAAAACTCATGAAAGAAACCAAGAGACTTTTGCAAACGTGGTCTTCCTTACCTTTATTGATCATTGGCAGAGTTAATCTGATAAAGATGATGATTCTTCCAAAGTTCACCTTTATATTTAATGCCCTACCACTGCATTTTGAGTCAAAGTGATTTAAGCAACTACAAGGTGACTTGGTAAGGGGAAACAACCTTTACAACGCAACTTTTACAATGCACTACCATTACAACAAAACTTTTACAACGCAACATCCATTACAACGCATGCATTTACAACGCAACCATTACAACGCATGACACTACAACGCACACCACTACAACGTATGTCATTACAACTCAGTCATTACAACGCATACCATTACAACGCATAACATTACCATCCAACACTTACCCTACTGTTGCACCCCCTGGAGTTAGAATAGTAGTTTTTACCCCTACACTATCCAACACTTACCCTACTGTTGCACCCCCGGAGTTAGAATAGTAATTTTTACCCCTACACTATCCAACACTTACCCTACTGTTGCACCCCCTGGAGTTAGAATAGTAAATTTTACCCCTACACTATCCAATACTTACCAAACATGCAATGTAATGTAATGCGTTGTATTGGTATGCGTTGTAAAGTTAGTATGCGTTGTAATGGAATGCGTTGTAAATGTAGTTTTTAAAATTTCGTTGTAATGGCATGTATTGTAATTGTATGCGTTGTAATGGATGTTGCGTTGTAAAAAATGCGATGTAAAGGGATGCGTTGTAAAAGTGTGCGTTGTAACATCGTACATCCCTTGGTAAGTTGTATATGGGCCAGTAAGAATCCCGCAATCGCCTGGAAAAAGCTCTGCAAAAAAAAGATGGAAGGCGGGCTTGCCTTATCAGACTTCCATCTATATTGTTGGGCTTTTGAGCTGAAAAATCTTAGAACACTACTAACTAAACATGCTCAATCAGTTTCACCATGTTATGGAGCACTAATTAACAACCCTTTCGAACAAGGCAGTTACTTCCTGTTCAAGTATGGGCACCCCAATTTTTTTTAAGTCTGTCTGAAGCTTCTGAGCCTGGCATGTAGGCTTTAAATCCAGGTTAGGAGAATATTGAATTTACCCTTCTACAGCCAGCGAGCCCAAATTTGGAAATCAGCTGCGACTCCACTATGTCTCCAAGATTCATTGTCTACACCACTTATGGATGTCACAGTTGTAAATTGGGGCCAACTAATGGATGATCAGAATCAAATTAATTGGGACTAGCTATCAAAGAAAACCAACAACCAATTGTCTAGATTTGAATACAGCTAACAAGCTGTCAAGCATCTGTAGCAGCCTCGAATAAGTGGGAGACAGCACTATGTAGTAACCCTCTGCAGAAAAAAGAGATTGCTAAATAGCACTGGATGTAAGTCCAGGAGGAAGATTCGCATGATACGCCACTGGAGGAAAAATGGAAAGATGCCCTAACAGACGTTGACTTACCAACTCTTTGACAAGTATTTATTAATGCTCTTTGTTCATTTGTCAAATATGCTCCATTATGGAAGAATCATTTACTTACTCTACATAGGGTATAATGGTTCCCCAAGAAGCTGTCCATGATAGGAGGGGAAATCAGGTGTTGCCCGAAATGCAGATTTGCAAAAGCAGATGATGTACATATGTTCCGGCAGTGCTCTAGAGTACATGCTTATTGGCTAGATGTGGGTAAGATATTAACGGTTATCCTGAGAAAGAAAATAGAGGTAAGCTTATCTTTGATTATTTTGGGGATCTAGGATAATGTTGTTTTTTTGGGAAGATCAGGAAATTACTTGAGCAGTTGTTATTATTTTTGATCATCATTGTCTATAGAGAAATTTGTATTAATTGGACCTCTAGCAGTCCGCCCTCTCGTGCAGCTTGGTTAATGGCAGCTAGACGATTCGGCAGGCTAGATTGTATAAACACCTCTCAGAACGGAAGCAGCACATGGGAACCCCTTGTACTATATAATTCAAACTCAATTAAGCAATAGAGGATTAAATGGTCCAAGGATTAAGACACTCTAATCCAAGGGAAGGTAAGTGGGGGTAACACCGCTGCCTCAAAATAAAGGTTGAAGGTAGGTGTATCAGGGGCAAGGAACATCCAGCAGAATGTGAGTGCATGCTTCATTTCCAGACCCTGAAAACACACCAAACCAAACACCTTTGTTGGATTGTCGCATATGAGGACCAGCAAAAAAAAAAAAGAAATCCTGAAAAAGCAACATCATTCCTTCTTGGTGTGATGCTTCACATTAGTACAAAGATTAATGGATGAACGGTCCCCTTAGGTGAATATATTGCACTTAGTCAGACAGTCAGTCAAAATTCTTTATTGGGTCAAAATATGACCATAAAAGCACCTGAAGTTAAAAAAAAACAGTAACAGGCTCTGGTAAAAAAAAACAAATAAAAACTTTGTTGAGAACCATCCTCATAACAGCTGTAAAGAAAGAACTTTAAAGTTTAAGAACAGTGAAACTGGTTATTTCAAATGCAAAAATACTTCTTTGTAGAGAAGTGATTCTTGACCAAACATTAAAAAGTGTAATTATTAACATGTATGCTGTCATATGAGCATTACACGCAGATGTACAGCAATTATTAATCATGAGCTTCTGGAGTGTTTCTTTCTCAATTTCAAGGCAGAAGAAATGACATTTATAACTGAAAACATAGTGCAGGGTAATTTAAGCATTGTGAATAATGCAATCCTTCTTGATGTGTATTATAATTAATGTAAAAAACTGTATAAAAAGTGGGATCTTACAGTGCAATACAATGTGCAAAAAGGCATAACGTGCTTTGTAGATTAAATGGAGATTCCATGATATGGGCAACTTGGAAGTGGGGCAAACCAAGTGCCTGACTGGGGGAAACGCCTCTATATAGTGAATTGCACTTACTCTTAAAAGGATAAGATAGAATCTTTATTCTGGATTCTTTATCCAAGTTAAGAATGGTTCAATACCTGGAGTAGTTGAAAGGGACACATATTAAATGGAAACCATATCATGAGATTTTGTAGTTTTCTCTTTCTCCCTCTATGCAAAGAACCTTCGTTTTGCCAAATCTTTATCCTGAGTACTGTACTAAATGGGGCATCAAAACGTTGGCTTAAACCCAGATTGCAAAGGGAGTTCTTAACATTTGCCAGCCAAGGAATAGCTGATATATTACTTACAATAAGTCAGTCCTCTACAACCTTGCATGAGAATCTCATTTCGGGAGTAGCTCATATTTTTACCTATAATAAGCATACATCATCCTCTAAGTAGCCTAACCCAATTTACTGTGTGAGATGAGTATGGGTGTTGTTTTCCGGATTGCCAAAAGTATGCACAAGAATTGATTTTGAGCTGCCTGCAGAGAGCCCTGGCTTGTGTATCCCCAAATCCCTGCCCTTTATGTACTGGCTGAGAGGCATTTGCTCCTATATAGTGTATATATCTCTTGAAGAGGCTTATGTCCTAGCTTTTTGCAAAGCTGAAAATCGCTTCAGAAGAAGCCACCATATTCTGTGATCTTTGGGTAATTAACGAATACGAGGTCAGGTTGTCATCAAAAAGAATACCCAAGTAATTAAAATGAGAAATCTTCGTGAGAGTGGCCACCCAAATAAAAACTTTTAGAACGGGTGTATTTTGAACCCCCAGGTCAAACAATTATTTTTGGTGAGTTAATCTGTAGATTTAGATCCCTCATGAAGTCATTAATACCATCTAAAAGAACCTATATACGTTTGCTGTGATGTCAATAAAGACTGCAACATCCACGTACAAAAGTACGGAACGAGACGGTAAAATATTTTTGGAAAGTCTAGAGCAGAGGAAGCTAAAAATTAATCAACAGCATTTATATAGAATAAAAATAGGAAGGGAGCTAATATACAAACCTGTCTAACCCCTCACTTAACCCTCATAGGGTGGGTGCAATCACCAGTTTGGGTGTAACACACTTTTATAGATGTATCCCAATGGAGACGCTTTAACAGGTCCAATAAGGGAAAGTCAGTACCTACTGCTTCCATCAACTCCCACAGTTCCCCTCTATCCACTAAGTCAAAAACACAAGAGAGGTCCATAAGACCATGTGAATGGCACCTTTCCTGGCCTTGACAATTTTTCCTAGGATTAGGGACAGGTTAATCGCTTGTGCGACTGTGCCAAGGTGTGGCCAATGTCTAAATTGGACCTCTGAGAAAAAGGAGCTGATCTCAGCCCAGTCTTTCAGTTTAGGTAAAATCACTCATCCAAGTAATTTAAGCAGAATAATCTAATAACAAGATGGGGTCGTATTTTACAGGGAGGATCCTCTCACCTTTTTTTAAGTTTGATACGGTTATTGATTCCCTCTATGAGTCGATGGGACCCTTCCTCATAATGGCTCTGAAACATTAGATATTAGGGAATCCCAAAAGGCAATATTGTACTTAAACAGGTCAACAGGGACCCCGTCAGGGCCAGGTACCTTCCAAGCTGCAGAGCTGAGGATGGCTTTGGACACATCTGCCACAGAAATGGACTCACTTAAAGATAATTTAGAATGCAGAAGTAGCACAGAGCCATTTGTAAGGGGATGTTTATTTGATTCTGAGTATCAAAGATTTGTGAGTAAAGTTCAATCCTGTCATGTTCTAAAATATGACATTCAATGCCCAAGATAGTACTGTCAGAAAAAAGGAGGTTGTTTATAACGTATCAAAAGGTTCTATTATCTCTTAACTGAGTAGCTCCTTCTGAGTCTTACCAGGTTTTAAATCTGATTTTCTTCTTTCTGTTTTCTGTAGCCTGATTATATGCTTTCCTGGCTGCCTTAATTTTATATGCATTATTTAGAATCATATTTGTAGCATTTTTAAAGGTTTTATGAGGTGAGGTGCAATCCAAATTGAACCACCTCTGGCCTGGTTGGACTTTTGGGGGGTTATCTTGGACTGCCATTCGGGAAGTAATTGACACAGAGCAATAAAGCCAACTTGAATTCTAGTGGAAGCTACCTTTTCCAAGAGACAGCCCACAATAGCTTCATAATGTTCGAGAACCAGGTCAACGAAAATGTATTTGGGCCAATATTTTCCCACTTCATCTAGACCCCCATATTAGCAGTGTAAAATAAAGCAGGGATAAGTTCCTAATCTAGAACTAGATCAAAGGGGGAAGTAGAGGCTGATAATGATTGGGTTATAGTCGCAAGTGGTGAGGGGCTTTCCTCATGACTCACTAATTGGGAAACCTAGAGCCTCCAAAGTAAAATGAAGTCAATCACACCACCTTTAACTCTACCCACAAATGTAGGGGGTTAATAAAGCTTGGCCCGTGTAAATCTGTGAAAATTATAAGTGAGTGCTAATCAAATAAAAGTATCCCCATATGCTGTTTGTTTAAAATGACCAATGGCTTTGCTCTTTCAGTCTGAGACTCCACAAAACGTGATTACCGCTATGGATACACTTGCCAATGTTTAAAATTGCCTGCCCACATAAGGGAAACATGATTCTTTCAACTAGACAATAATTTACCTACAACAGCTTCAAATTTCATTAAATTAATTAAAATTATATTGACTGTGAAATCTTTCAAATCTAGTAACACGGGGTGAAAAGCAAGACCTTGATATTCAGATTCCTTATAGCTGTAAAAAGTAGAATAATCAGTCCCCTTATCCCTCTACCTGCGGCTGATGGACCAGCAGACATACAAAAAGATTTGAAACCCTCCTCGTGAATGGGGTTAATGGCCCAGGTCTCTTGTCAACAGATTATTTCAAAGTCTTGTATGAAAGATATGCAGTTCACATTACTTATTTTCAGGTGAATACCTGCAATATTCCATGGTAATAGCTGAAAGTCCAAAGATTACTTAACTGAAGATTGGTCTACTCTTGGTTTTGGAGTGGCCTGAGTGTCAATGAGGAGGTCAGAAGCAGCTTGTGGATGATAAAAAAAGCCTAATGGTAATACACAGATTTTAGGATGTTGGCGCGGTAGATGAGCCAAAGGTGACAGCAAGAAATGAACAAGGTTGTCATCTTTAAAATTCACATAACCCACCTCGAGGTTTTTGGTGAAGAACCCACCTATCTTACACTGCGAACCATAATGTTGTTGTTTGCTAAATCGACCTGGCACCCTACAGTTTGTTTACACCAGTGTGCTGCTTTATTTCAAAAGCTTTGGGTATCCTCTTGAGAACTAGACTCTAGAGTAGAAACTACCTCCCGGATGATCAAATACGGTATACATTCCGGGGGCAGGTGTAGGGCGACCAATTGTCTCCTTGATATGGCTGGTGGTAATGGGACATGCTGAGGCTGAAAAGCAGCCTGAAAGACCAGTGGGGGACCACTGTGGGGTGACTGGGTTCTTGCGAGTGGGGCAAGATAACTTTTGTAGAGCACTCCCCGGGGATGAGCATTTGACCTACAGAGGTGGTACTGTTTTTGCAATGAGTTCCTTAAGGTTGTAAAGTTGCAACACCATAAACCCCTAGAGCACCTGTTGGAACCTTATTAAGGGTCTCAGTCAGAGATCGGATTTTATCAATCAAGGATTTGAATTGGTCCACCATAACCTGATGAAGAAAGTCCAATAGGGCCTCCACTCCTGCCACTAGTGGCCGGTTCCATGCCTAGAAATCTGTATGAATATTTGTCATCATAGTTGAATTTGTGCGATTATTTATTTCCCATGCTAAAGAACTGCACATGTGTTTGTTGTCATAGTTGAATTTGTATTATTTATTCCCTATCTGGGTGGGCTCAAGGAGTAGCGGTGCCCTATTACTCCCTGTATGAGGGGAAGCCAGGGTTACAGTACGCTTTTGATTAGAGTCTATGTGATTTTCCTTCTCCTCATTTCGTTTTAGGAGGCGGCGGATTATTATCAGAGGCATAAGCGTGATTCATAGAGCCAAAATCTTTAATACTTGTGTCGTTTTGTACAATACAAGGATTTAGCTTTGCTTTATTCCATTTCTGTGATTTTATTGGTGGGATAGCTAATAATAGTGTAGCATCCTCAAACTTTTTAGGTTCAATAAGGGGCCCCAAGGGTTGGTTGTGCTGCAGGTAACTAGGGAGGGCCAGTAATCAGCTTCTGTACTGTCTCTATACGGTTCTCCACTAGATTAAGTTCAGTTGAGATGGCACCCATTACCGTAGTAAGGTAGGAGGTGATGCAAGGAGTAGAGCCTGGGCCCTTTTCCCCTCCTCTGCTCAGTGACATGCTCATCTTACCAATAGATTGGGATATCGCAGATGCTCTACCAAGAATGGAGGGAGGTAAATCACGTCTCACAAATATTGGGCCTTACACAACCAAAAAAGCAGGAAAACGAAGGAAAGGCAACAATAACTTCATACATCGACCTTACTGGCTGTCCTCTGTCGTAGCCACCGTGATCTGTTAGTTGCTCACCTTAGAAACAAAGAAACAAGACCAAGACCCGTGGCCCGTCCGGCCGCAGATAGGTGCAGATGGGCCCACTCTTGGCCGGGTCTATGCCCGGGGCACCAGGCTGAGTCTGCACCCAGATACCTGGCCGGGTCTGCACCCGGGCACCAGCCCGGGCGCGTACCATGCACATCCCATGCTGCGGGATACCTGCGGTGCTTCATTGGTGTCTGAAGTGTCCAGTCCGCTCCTTTATTGAAGGGGAATGCTGAATGACTAGTCCCACTCCAGCAAGGGCCTCTCCGGTATGCGGGCAAGAGAACCACTGAAGAACGCTGCGGGATACTTGGTGCTTCTTAATGGCGTGTGAAGTTTCCATGTCCCTCCTTGATTAAAGGAGAATGATGGAGGACATAGTTCCACCCCAGTGAGGGCCTCTCCGATATACGGGCAAGAGAACCACTGAAGAATGTGTCCCACACTGCTGTATACTTGTGGTGCTTTAATGACATCTGAAGTGTATAGGCCCCAACTTGATTCAAGGGAATGCTTGGGGACATAGTCCTACCCCAGCGAGGCCCTCTCCTGTATGCAAGCAAGAGAACCGTTGAGCAATGTGTGCTTCATTGGCATCTGCAGTGTCCAGGCTGCCCCTTTATTGAAGGGGAATGCTGGAGGACATAGTCCGACCCCAGCAAGAGCCTCTCCGGTATGCGGGCAAGAGAACCACTGAAGAATGTGTCCCACGCTGCTGGATATCTGAGGTGCTTTAATGGCATCTGAAGTGTCCACGTCCCCACTTAATTCATGTGGAATGCTGGGGGACATTGTCACACCCCAGCAAGGGCCTATATGGTATGCAGGCAAGAGAACCGCTTAAAAAGGTGTCTTACACTTATAATCCCTGCTAGTTGTATGTATCTAAATTAGATTTACCAGCTCAAAGTTGTTAGGAAAGAAGATTAAAAGGACCGTCAGGTGAATGTCTTCAACATAGTCAAGTCAAGTCAAGTCAAAAGATTTGTATAGCGCGCTACATACCCCGAGGGTCTCAAGGCGCTTGAAGAAGGGTGGGGAGTTACTTGTCGAATATCCATGTTTTGAGTTGCTTTCTGAATGCTAGGTGGTTCTGGGTAAGGCGGAGGTGAGTGGGAAGTGAGTTCCAAGTTTTAGCTGCTAGGTAGGAGAAGGATCTACCTCCCATGGTGGTTTTGTTGATGCGAGGTACAGTGGCAAGGGCTTGGTTGGAGGATCGTAGCTGGCGGGAGGGGGTGTAGAAGGATAGTCGTGTGTTGAGGCATTCGGGTCCTATTTCGTAGAGTGCTTTGTGTGCGTGGGTTAGGAGCCGGAAAGTGATCCTCTTGTTGACGGGGAGCCAGTGGAGGTTTTTCAGGTGATCAGAGATGTGTTCTTTACGCGGGATGTCTAATATGAGCCTGGCTGAGGCGTTCTGGATGCGTTGTAGTTTTTTTTGGAGTTTTGCGGTGGTGCCGGCGTAGAGGGTGTTTCCGTAGTCCAGTCGGCTCGTGACCAGAGCGTGGGTGACTGTTTTTCTAGTTTCGGTAGGGATCCAGCGAAATGTTTTTTTGAGCATGCGAAGAATGTTGAAGCAAGATGAAGAAACGGCGTTGACTTGTCTGTTCATCGAGAGTGCGGAATCCAGGATGACGCCCAGGTTCCGTCATCCATCTCAAATTCGAAGTAAACTTCAAGAAAATGAATGTTCTTGGCTCTCTATCATCCCCAGTTCTTAGGCCCGGAAATTACCTAGCAGAGACAAATTGGTAGTGGCAGTGGGATAGTCTGATCATTTGTGATTCAGAACAATGATTCAGGTACTGCATCTCTTTCGTGGCAGTCCCTTATATAACAGGGACACTGGAATTATGTGAATCTCCGACTGCTGCATTTTCCACATGATTATGATTTACCGCATATGCCACATAATCCATCATCTGCTGCAAAATTTGCAGATTATAATTAAGGCTCCCGGTTTTCCATTTAAACAAATTTTTGCATATAAATACAGATGGAAAAATATTTTTTTTCGTTTGTATTTATAAATAGAAACGGAAAAATGCCAATAAACCTTTGCTGCTTTGTGCCAGGAGAAGACGAGCCTGTCCCAGTGCAGGATGGGGAGAGGGGCCCATAACAAAGGTGGACATTAAGGGGCCATCAGGCCCCCTTTTGTTTAAGGATCTTGGCTGGAAGCTATTGGGGGTGGGTGCCAGTGAGGAGGAAGACGCAGCCCTAGAAGCAATTGAGGGAAAACAAATGCGCAAAGCTTGTCACTTCACAGGCACTTAAGAGTGGCCTGCATTTGACTTAGTTCAGTCACTGGAGCAAAGAGATATAAATGCACTGTAGGAATGTTAGATGTGTTGGTTTATCCCAGTATTTAAACCAATAACAATTTAAATTCTGCAATTGGATTTATTTCTTTTACAGCGCTATAGCCCCACTCATCATAATGCAAGGTCTCAGAGCGCTTGACAATCATATGTGTGTAAATAAAATGTATATGATGTGTTGCATAAGACACTAAGGGTTACATTAGGAGGACTGCAATTTACTAACTCCGAGTAACAAAAGGATATTTGTTAGAAGCAGTAACTCATTTACCATCTACATAAATCTACCTAAACCTATAACAACTAATCGCACATTGCCTAGTAAAATAAATGTGGAAAAAAACTAGCTGCATCTTTTGTTTTTGCTTGCAGCAAAATAAAATGTGGATAAATACAGAAAAAATGATCAAAAAAAAATATGCATAAATACAGACGGAAACGTTCAAAAAAGAAATACTGTAAAACCGGGATCCCTACTTATAATGAAAAAATGCTTTCAACTGACAGAGATCAAAATGTATTAAAAATGTGGTGACACGTGATTCTGTGCAGTTAAATGTGCTTGGCAAAGGTTGATTGGTCACCTATAAGTTGCTTATTGCTGTATTTGGGTCTTAAAGTGGTACTAATGAGGTGAAACGTTTGCCCAGACAGTGTTAACATTTACAAATTATGGAACAAAGAAACAAAACTATCACACAATTTGCCATTTCCTGCTGTATACTTTAGTCAACTCCAGCGCATAAATTGGTCTTTCCCTGTCTCAAAATCCAGTGGCCCTGTTCAGAAGTAACTGACGACGAGTAAGCAGCACCGGGTAAAGAGACCATTTTAGAAATCTTTTCTCTCAACGACTCCTTTAAAACAGAGAAACAAGAAAATATAGTGGGCGGAGGAAGAAGAAACAAACACTTTCCCTTTCAATCCTCTCCGGTGCTACTCAGCAATCATCGACAGGCAGAAATAACGCAAGTGTTTGTTGAACCTTTCAGAAACGCACAGAAACAGCTTCATGTAAGTTGTGATCTTTTTCTACAAAGATAAAAAAAAAAATTCTTGCGAGGAAATTGATTATGTCGACAGGCATTGTACGCATATAACTTACTCTTAAAAGATTTCCAGAGTGGAATCAGTTAATTAGTCCTTTGTGCTGGGCCGTGTCACATTTGACCCAACCATAGATAAAACGGTTGAAAGGTCCCTTGCAAACCTACAATGCCATTTGCAACACAAAAATAACCCCCATTCATTACTGGCACGCCACAGTAGCACGCAGGTTATTTTTTTCCCTTTGCAGCAAGAAGGGCAGCTTTCGCATCAGAAGAATTCTTGGCAAATTAATGTGCTACCTCTTGGGCTAATTAAATTAGAAAGGATCAAAACTACAGAGCGGCTTTTGTGGTGGACACAATGTTGTGCTTCATGAGGCTTGCTCGGAGTGGAATGCCTGCCATTTAGCCCCTGCGCCTCTAGCAGCGTGCTGGACTTCCTAACACAGTCAAGTTCCTAATTTGCCTCAATGAGAAAGAATTATTAACTGATAATAAGAAAAGGCGCATTCACTGCTCCCGGCCGGGCTGTGTGGAAGAGGCTGAACTGAGCAGCACCTGAAGCGCACGCAGTTTTTATTAATTCCCGCCTAAAACAAGGCATTCAGGGGGAAAATCGCTGTGCACATGACGAAAACAATTATAGCTTTAAGTCTTTCCCGTTCTGGAAATGTGAACATCTTCATTTCACATTTTTCTTAATTAAAGAAGGACACGTTGCTCTTGTTTTCGGCACAGTTAAAGGAGATTTTGCTGCCTTTAAGTTTTTTTAGTGCTGCAGACGGTTCCACAAAGTGTCTTTATATTCTCTGATTTCGAAAAGGTAATAACGATGGTATTGGTAGAAATTTGTTCTACGCGTTGTGCAAAATAATGTATATGAAATGGTTGAAATATGTTTTGAAATTAAGACACTAACTATTTTTTAAATTGAAGAAGACCAAGTTGTTCTAGTTTTCAGCATACTTTATGGATATTCTGATGCACTGAACATTGTTTTAGTCCTAAAGATAATCCTACAACTTTCTTTGGTATCCATGAATTTAGAAACAGAATGAGGAAACTACTAAAATCATGCATTCTCCTAAGTGCTTTGCCAAGTTTTGTACGTGACATGCATGCAATGCGCGTTAACAGCAGGACACTGTAGTTGTGCACTACAAAAAGAGCAACGATCTGATGTGTTGTCGTGATAATACAGAGCAGATACTTGATTTTGTTTTCACAATGCGCCTAATTTGAGGACTCTAAATGATCCAATGTCAAAGTACCAAAGACACTGAAGGGCATATTTATCACAGTGTTGACCTTGCATCAAGCATGGTAACAGAGGGGTAATAATAATAATAATAATAAGGATATTTATAAAGCGCCTGGTTACGCCTTCCCGGCATGTCCCCGCGCTGTGGAGAAGGACTGTCAGACACAGAACATAACCCTTAGCATTAGCAGAAACTACTGGGTGAACAGGAGAGTTTTAAGAAGACTCCTAAATCTGGTCTCCAACTTTTCCAGCCTCAGATAGGCCGGGAGTTTGTTCCAGTTTTGTGCAGCTAAGAAGCGAAAAGAGCGACCGCCCATTCTTGCTTTCTTAATCCTAGGGATTTCCAGCTGCCCAGTCCCATCAGATCTCAAAATTCTACCTGGCACATACCTAGTGACCAAGTTCCCGAGGTACGTCGGAGTCTTGTGCCAGAGAATGCGGTGGCAAATGAGAAGGGATTTAAACAGCACCCTCTTCTTGACAGGGAGCCAATGGAGAGTTTCAAGCGCTGACTTTGACGACGCCCGCCTGGGTGCAAGCCTATAGTCAGATTTACCAAGTCACGCACGGCCACCTTGTGTGGGCCTGCTGTGTTTGGTAAATCTGAAGTAACGCAAGGCAGCGGAAGGTGCTGCTTTGCATTACTCTGTCCCAGGGAATCATTCAATGGGGGGAGTGTGGGTGTTCCCACGCATCCACCCATGGATTTTGGCGCATTCCCAGATTTACAAGGAGTGGTAGACCTGGGAATGCGTCAAAATGCTACGCCTTCCATGATTTCCATGTTGGCTACATGTTTCTTAGGTCACCCTCCAGGAAGTTATCTAAGGGCTGTCAAAGCTTTATCGGATAAACATCCAAATGCTGCTTAATTAATACAATAGTCAGCATCTCTTTATATGAATCAATTTCTTTCTCTTCGCCCAGAGCATCAAACTCTCCTGAATAATATTGGTCAGCCATCAACACCAAACTCTGAAGTTCTTCATCTCCTCTGGTCTCATATTTTTTTCTCTAACCATCATTCAGTTCCAAAAACAAATCACTTTCACTGAGACAAAGTCGGACGAGTAGAGCTGTTGCTTATCCTCAGTTGACTTCTGCATCTCTCACACCAACTGCAATGCATCCAGCCATGCAAGGACAGTACACCCTATATGGTGTTCAATCAACCATGTTAGTTGGTTGATCTTGGGCCTGGTGTGCATTTTAGTTTATTAACAGATCCAGAGGTCTTGGGTTAGGAGCTGGATCTGCTGCCTCTGTCTTTACTTTTTAAGTTCCACTTCATGGGCTCTTTTTTGTCTGTCCTTAATTTCTTTATTTTAAAATATTTCTTTGCCTCTTCCTAGAGCATAGTCATCTGTATCTCACACTCTGACACCCTTTTTGTCAATGAGAGGAAAGGCAACACACCTGTGGCAGAGTTGTTATGGACAGTATTGCATCAGTAGTGTCTGTATTGCTATTTGCTGCTAAACTACGTTACCACTTCTGCCTGACCCATCAGAATGTCTGCCGTCAACTTTGTCTGATCCATATATTTTAACACAAATAACAATGGCTTCCATGGGCAAGAAGCATCTATGGCCAACGATTACATGATAGGGCAGCGGTGTCGCCTAACGGCTAGAGCGGTCGACCTCCAAGCTGGGGAATGGTGGTCAAGACTCGGCAAGGACGCTCGACATCCTGTGATTCTGGGCAAATCACTTACAGCCTGATTCATGTACGGGCCGTTTTGCGTGTCCCTAATAGCGAGTAATAGCGACTCGCTATTGAGGAAACGCAAAACGGCATTCATGTACTTTTCGGGGAAAAAATAGCGACTCGCACGCGGGCGCTAAATCCGTTAGCGACCAACTAAAAACGCAGAAAAATCGCTATTCCCGGCTACCTGCGTCGGGATAGCGACTCGCAATCCCGTGCGATCGGGATAGCGACTCGCAATCCCGTGCGATCGGGAATGCGACTCGCATTCTCGCGCGATCGGGAAAACGGGAAGTCGCTTTCCGAGCACAGTGATGACATCACAACCAGGAAGCAGGCAGTTCCCACCCCCAAACACCACAGTGAGGCAAACCTCCGAGGGAGAAAGCGGAAAGCAGACGCTAAACCAGCGATAGCGACTTCTCTACCGACTGAAATAGCGACATATCTGCTGCCATGTCTGAGGAACCTGTCCCTGGCACCAGCAACAGCGCAGGACGAAAGCGAAAGCTCAAGTTCTCAGAGCAGGAGCTCGAGAACCTCATTGAAGGGGTGGTGGCCAACCATGACCGGCTCTTTGGGACCAACTCCAGAAAGGTCCCAGAGCAAGACAAGCGGAGGATCTGGCTGGGTATAGCCGCCAGCGTGAACTCGGTGGGTGTGGCCGATAGGTCATTGGAGGAGCTAAAGAAGCGCTGGTATGACCTCCGAGGTCGTGCCAAGGAGAGGGTGGCGGAGCGCCTTGGAGAGGCATCGGGCACTGGAGGTGGCGGACCGACAGTCCCACCCAACACACCCTTGGAGGACCAGGTCGAGGACACCCTTGAGAGGGAGGCGTGCGTTGGCGTGACCCCTCTGGACTCCTCCCGCCCCACCCAAGGTAAGTGGCATGCGTCTGCGACCCTGTCCCCTATGACCGTCCCTGACCAAATAGGCTCACTTATTGGCCCTTAGTCATGCCTGTGTTGCGTATCAGGGAATGCCCTGAAGCATTGTGGGAGATGTAGTATGTCCACAATGTAGTAGTACCCCAATGCAGCCAGACAGGTCCCAAAGTACGCAAATCCACAGCCATCCAGGGAATGTCACCCAGCATGCATGTAACATCAGCACGTCTGACAGTCACATGCAACTAATGAGTATCCACTTACCCTCACAGGTGGCGCAGACAGCAGTGACAGCGAGAGGCTGCTGATAGATGAGGAGGCGGAGGAGGAGGAATCACAACCAGAAACCCAGGCACCAGCCCCTGCCGCTGCAACAACACCAGCAGCCAGGCCCCCCACCGTTGTGGCCCCTGCATCTAGCATCCCACCCGCAGCCAAGGCCAGGCCCCCCACCGTTGCTGGATCTGGATCTGCCGCCCCACCCGCAGCCAAGGCCAGGCCCCCCACCGTTGCTGCATCTGGATCTGCCGCCCCACCCGCAGCCAAGGCCAGGCCCCCCACCGTTGCTGCATCTGGATCTGCCGCCCCACCCGCAGCCAAGGCCAGGCCCCCCACCGTTGCTGCATCTGGATCTGCCGCCCCACCCGCAGCCAAGGCCAGGCCCCCCACCGTTGCTGCATCTGGATCTGCCGCCCCACCCGCAGCCAGAGCCAGGCACCCCACTAATGTGCCCCCAGTCCCTGCCGTACCAGCAACGCCTGCTGCAACACCACCTGCAGCTGGTGCCAATAGATCTGGGCCTGCGACAGCGGCAACACCGCGGGCAATCAGCAGGAGGGGCAATGGACATCGCTATGCCTGCATGAGCGTTGAGAGACGCATGCTCCGTATCCACCAGCGCCAGTCACAGCAGCAAGGTGCCATCCAGCTCCAGCTGCACAAAATTGGGCGCAATGTGGCGGGAGTTGGAGAGCGCATGGACCGCATGACGGCGGCCATGGGCCGCATGACTGCAGCCATGGAGGAGAACACTGCTGCGCTGCTCAAGCACCGCAGTGTAGCGAGCCGGCGCCACCACCAGCTGATGAGCCGGCTGTCGGCCTATAGAAGGTCGAATTATGTGGCAGCTAATGCCACCACCCAGTTGTCGCGGCGCTCTCTCACCCAGCAGCACCAACTAGTGCAGTGCTGTGAGGACATCACCAGGGTCCTGGAGCACCTAACCACCGCGGTAACGGCACTACACACACCTGCGCTACCGGCCACTGTAGGGGGCGACGATGCCAGTGAGGGTGCCTCCAGCGTGAGCAGCCAATCGGCCACACTGGTCCCGCCACCTAGGCGCAGCACCAGGGCAACTCCTGGTACAGGTGCCCAGGAAGAGGAAGAGCCTCAGAGGCGCTTGGGCATTACGCGCAGGAGGCGCCATTGACACTGTCTGCATTACACTGGCACAGGCTGACGCTAAGCCTGCCAAGTACATGCGCACTGCAGTATGACGCAATACTGGTATTTGTAAATAGTTGGACTGATTACCTTTTTGTTGTGAATGAAACAAATATATTTATTTTGCTGCACACATTAGCCTTGTGTAATCATTACATTTTGCATGCAATTGTGATATGTGGGGTGGGGGAAGAGGGTGGGCTAGAAATTGTTCACTGTGATGTGGTTGCGACGTCTGTGGCCTTCAGCTGGGTTCTCCCCGCGTGCATGGTGCACATGTGCTGGTGGCCGGTCGTCCCCTTCAGATTCACTGCCTGAGATGTCAACAGGTATCCGGCGCTTGGTTGCAATGTTATGGAGCATTGCACAGACAGCCACAATGCGGCAGCACGCAGCAGGACTGTAATACATGGCCCCACCTGTCTTGTGCAGTATACGGAACCTGCTCTTGAGCAGGCCAAATGTCCTTTCTATACAGTTCCTTGTCCGGATGTGCGCAACATTGTAGCGCCGTTGCTGAGGTGTGGCAGGGTTGAGGTAAGGGGTCAGGAGGTATTCCCGTAGGGCGTAGCCACTGTCGCCTGAATGAGAGGAGCAGATGTTGATTGCCTGTGCAGCGCAGTGACTTCATTGCAATGTGACATTGTCGACAAAGTGTACTTACCAAGTAGGTGTCCTTCCCCAAACTCTCCTCTGAGCAGTCGTGTGTGGAGTCCACTGTGCCTGAAGATAAAGGAATCATGGGTACTCCCTGGGTACTGTGCGACAATGTCAGTGATGATGGTCTTGGCATTGCAGACCATCTGTATGTTGAGGGAGTGGTAGGACTTCCGGTTGCGGTACATATACTCCGTGGCAGCTGGTGGGCAGATGGCGACGTGGGTACAGTCGATGCAGCCGAGGACATGGGGAAAATGGGCTACATTGTAAAATTGTAGTTTTGTCAGGTCCAATTCCTGTTGGCTCGTGGGAAATGTGATGTGGCGGTGGAGCTGGGTGAGCATGGCGTCAACAAAAGTGTGGAGGCAGCGTGACATGGTGGGCTGGGATATCCCCCCAGCAGCCGCTACTATGCCCTGGACACTGCCGGAGGCCAGGAGGTGCAGGCTGCACAATACCTGCACATGTGTAGGCACAGAATTGTTACGCCTTGTTGGATGCTGCATGAGGGGGTCAAGTTCTTGTATCAGCCAGGTGATCATTTCCCCATTCAGCCTGTATTTGGCGTAAATCTGTTCTCTGGTTTGGCCCAGCAAGGTGACCCGCTGCCGGTAAATCCTTTCCTGCCTCATGCGTCTCCTCCGTGCTGCTCGCTGTAGCCTTCGCCGCCTCACCACCATGTACATTCCTGGCATTGTGGAACGCCTAATGCTGCTGCTGAATGTCCTTATGTGTGATTGGTCAGGCCTGGACCTGTTGGTGATTGGCCAACTGTTTTTCAAATTTTACTTAATCATGGCTTTTATGGTTACCACCCGCTTTGAGTTGTCCTTAATTTGCGCCGTGCAAAAATGCGATTTTGGGCTTTTCCGCAATTGTTTATTTTTCATGAATGCCGATTGAGAATAATTTGCGTTTCGCTATTCATTTCGCAGATTCCGTGGTTGGTCGCTATTTCCGTATCGCTAATGCGCGACTACCGGGACTCTGCGACTATTATAGCGTAATCGCTGTTTTAATCGCTATTCTGTGTTTGCGAATTCGCTATTTTGTACTTGAATGCCGATTCCGTGTTTTGCACCCGCAATTGCATTTTCGCAGCCATTGCGGGCGCAATTTCGCTTCATGAATCAGGCTGTTAATCTCTAGGTCCATCTGTAACCCAACTGGTGCTCATGTAAAGTACTCTGATACTTTCAAATCAAGTTTGTGCTATAAAAAACTCCCCCCAAAAAATAATCTTAGAGCTGTAAATTCCAATTGAAGCCTATGTTAGATGTCCTTCACATATAACATGGGCTTCTATTGGAATTCCATAGAGCATATTATCAAGCCCATTATCGTCGCTTTTCTGCAGCTAAAACGGCGATAATTGTATCGCCTGTCTTGATAATATGCCCCTGTATCTCTGTCTTGGGTTATTTTTCCTGACTCCCTCTGATTTCACGCCCAGACTGAGTGAAAGCGGGAACACTTTGAGGTTAGAAAAGGGCTCTAAACATTGAGAGAACGTGCAGATATTCTTTTCATTATATCATGGTGTATTCTTCAAACAAATGTGGCTACAAACCGATGTACTTCTGACTGTCTTCAATGCCCATGTGTGGCAAAACTCAGCAGTTCCTGAACTGAGTCATGAATGAGGAGAGGAGCGCACTTAGATGTAGGGTGGGGTCATTCTATGGGACATTAGGGAGAAAGGGGAGAGCAAATAGATTTGTTCTACGTCCTTGTGGTACAGGTTGTTCTGGCCATCTGGGATAAAGCCTGGTAAACTAATTACTTTAGGGGTGGGTGGACAGAGAGATAATCAGCTATTCAGTCTGATGCTGTAGACGCTTATTTTCTGTCCACCAACTTCTCCCAGATTCGGTTGGATTTAACCAACTCCAGGGCTGCGTTTAGAAATAGTGTCTGAGAGTGTGTGTGTGTGTGTGTGTGTATGCTTGTGCTTCTGTGTGTCCGCGCAAGCGTATCTGTTGTGTGTGTGCTTGTGTGCGCATCAGCGAGTGTGGACATTTAAATAGTTTATATATTTTTTTAAGATTTAACTGCAGTTGGTCTCCACATCTTAAATTAATTGCCTCTTTTACAGTCATTCATTAGTTCTGAATATACCTTGTGTGTGCACTGAGGAGTCCGCTTGAATTTTAAACTTTATTTGGCATTTCTTTGTCACCTTCAGCGCAGTAAGGAGGTGTTTGACTTGTACTAAAGTGCAATGTAAATAAACATCTGCATCAATGAAAAAACCTTGAAGTTTGGTATCTTAGGAGGACCCTAGGTACAATCTGCGCTGCCAAAATCATCATTCTTGTAATTAAACAAATTGTGCTTTTCACTCCGTTGTGAAACGTTCAGCACGAGTCCCTCCGCCTTCACCCCAGATGACAAGGGGAAAACAGAGATATTACTTAGAAACAACAGACTTTGGGCATCAATCTGGTTGAGCTGACATACCAAACTAGATCTATTGGCTCGATGTAACCTGAAGGCTAATAAAGACTCTTGTGTCAACTGGAAGAAAAATACTTCCCTCGTAACCTACTTGGAAAGATTGCAAACCCTGCTGCAGAAATAATAGCAGCCACCTTGAGCTCCATCTCTGGCGAGCTGTCCTACCCACCGAACAGTTCTGCTGCGGGCTCTGCATCAGAGAAACCCTTACTGACAAGGACAATATTTTTCTCAAATTGCAAGCTTGGTAACCGTGACATAGATACCTTGAATACCCTTGAATGAAGCTCCTTTTATGTATTTGTAAGGTTTCATAGTAAACCACTGAATATGCAGACTAGAACGTCTAAAATGTTCCTGTATTCATGCCCAGCAACCGTACAAAATAAATGATTAAATGTTGCAAATAAAAAAACCTGATATTTTGCTCCCGGTAAACTCAATATTGTGATAAGACGCTTCACTCAGACATTTGCAGTAGTAAATTAGATGTGTTAGTGCAAATAACTGATTTTACAGTTGCTAAGTAATCACAAAAGGTAGTCTAGGATCCATTAATCCATTTACTCCTCTGAAATTGTAAACCATGACCACGAACAATTTTTTAGGAGTCCCAGCAAGGGATGAGAAGTATGCTCAAGGTGTGATTTGCCTTGAGATTTTTTGACCATCCCAAAATCAATGGTCTCACAAATTCCTTTCTGACCCTTTCCAGGCCTGAACATTGTTTGAGACTAGGCCTGGCATAGAGCTGGCCTAAAACCGCTTCACTGGTAGGGACACAAATGGAACAAACTTCGTTGGAGTTTAGAGGAAGAGGTTTCTCCAACAAGAATAACATTAACCTGTGTAGAAAAAAAGCAAACCAAAAAGAAAGTGCAATCGGATCTACCTCCCCCTGTGCCGAATCAAGTCTTGCATGCACTTCTGAATTATGGAAACAACAACACCACAAACTGTGACTTTACATTCCTGACTTTACATTCTAGGGGGATATTCTCAAGAACGTGTGATAAGTACCGCAAAATTAGCTTAACGCAACTCTCCATATTGCAGACCATTGCGTGAAAATTACGCCGTGTTAACTCAGTATTCACAACACGGAGGTACTATGCGATAGACACACGATAACGCGTCAACTGTCCGCGTTAAAGTCAACGCAACACCGCAAAGAAAAATCAATGCGAAAATAGTAGCGATGAGGCCGATCACGATACAAACATCAGCGATAACCAGCAATAGGCCTGCAATTCCCACGCATCATGCATGAAAATGCCCCATAAAGGCAGAGTAAAGAATTTGGTGAGATGACAACGTACGAGCACAACCCCAAAGCTGTGACGTAGAACAAATGACCATTGTCCTGCATCATATAGGCATCCCCTCACAGTCACAATGTACATTGACATGCATTCTGTATCTAACCTGCGCCAATGCGGAAACATGCATGGGACACACTGTGAAACCACATCTCCTCCTCACGTTGCAGAGGAACAAACAACACCCCCCACACACAGACGTGCCATGTCCATGACCAGGCAAAAATTAAAGCATGGACTAATGTAGGGACAGTGACTCCCCCTTACGTACATGTTGCCCATGTCGTGGGACTAGAGTCACAGGGTGCATCCCTGCATCATGGCGGCACATATCTGAGCCCAAAAGAAGCCCTGTTGTCACTTGCAGGCCACAAATGACAGCCAAAATGGAATAATTTGGACACATGTGAAACGCCGAACAGTGGGATACGCACCAACTGTGACGCACAGAACTGCCAGTTCTAATACGTGACACCCTAAACAGCCTCACTGCACAGAGGCGACACACCCACCATCCATTACCAATTTCCAAAATTGCAAGCAGTACATGCTGCACCCACACTTGTCTGAGTGATGTGCCTGTACAGATGAGTGACATGCATGCCGGGAATGTTTTTTGGAATGCATTTATTTGCACATGCTGGGCCTGTGGTCATTCTTCGTACTGTCCCCTGATTGCCATGGAATGTCACAATGTGATGTCAACATGAGAAGAAATTGTCAATGATGGTGTTCCTACAGGCAATTGCTGCTTCAGCTGCAGTGGGGTGTGGTCCACCTACCTCATCTTCATCATCATCGTCCGGTGCACCTGGCACTCATATCCATGGGGCATTGCTGCATACACATATGTTGTGCAACACACAACAGGCAATGATCATCTTGCACACAATGTCTGGGCAGTACGGAAACCTTCCACCTGTGACATCCAGGCACCTGAAGTGTGACTTCAACACACCAAATGTGCACTCCACGATGCCACTGGTGCATTTGTGGGCCAAATTGTACTGCCTCTGGGCCTGTATGTTCGGGGCTCGGAGGGGTGTCATCATCTAAGTGCAGAGTGCATATCCTTGGTCACCTGTGACAGTGCAGAGAGACATGAGACATGAGACAAGACTACGCACTGCATGATGTGTTGGCAGGCTCACTGGTTCATTGGTGTGTCATATGTGTGATTTAGTGATTCCTCGATGACATTAATTGCCTGTTAAAAATTAGCGTCATCAATGTGTATTACGTAGCCTCACTGATGCTCCTCCCTCCCCCCGAGCATAGTCACTAGTGTGTGCAGAGCGGTTGCATCACTTGCACCCCTATGGCACACCATTGTCATGCCTGTCTGCGCTTGTCCACAAGCCTGACTACGACAGTGATGATGTGTGCTGAAGGTGGCTGGCCACCTGTGTGTAGGCCCATTGTAAGGACAGGACTGACACAGATGTAGGGCACCTGCCTGGCTGAACTCGCCATGCAGTTGTGGTTAGGCATTTGGGCGCATGCTGCACTGATAGCGACACACACAACAGTTGGCATGTGTGATCCCTGACCCCGAGCGGGCATGCCCTCCCTCATGTACCGCACTACGGGGTTATTCCACATAGCAACATTGTCCATTGTGGGACGGGTGGAGCAGACACTACAACAGAGACACGGGCATCAGTCATTTTCTTGCCAAGGCCTAAACTTAACCACACCCAGATCCATGTGTGGAAAAGCCCCTACACTGTATTGCCATATGCCTGTCTACTCTGCTTACGCTGACAGGGAGGTACGACATGGGTACATGTCTCAGGTCTACCCCACTGCCTGTGGTGACATGGTTTGTACACAGCACGATGTGATGTGGAATGGGCCGTGGCCCTCATGCAGACATAATGACCACATGGAGATACTGAGTGAGTTTGTGGAACTGACTACGGCCACGTGCACCCGGCCCCTTTTGTTGCCAGGGTCACCTGTCCAGTGATGCCTGTGCTGGATCGGTGTTGGGTAGTGTAAGCCACCTCTCATGGGGTTGGTTGGTGCTGGCAACAACCACAACAGTGATAAGGCAATCAGCAGTATAAGATTCAAATGGCAAGGGTCCATGACTTGAGCTGCACAGAGTTAGGCCCAGGATGCACGGCGGGCGCCACAGGCACACCACCATGGGACGGTGACTTGCTCCACACTGAGGTGGGGCCACGTGAGCTCTGAGGGTCCTCGTCGGTGTCCAAGGTGAATGTCATGAAGGGTTGCGGGGAACAGTGGAAGGTGTCCTCCTGGGCATGATGCAGAGGGCAGAAGCAACCAGAAACAGGCAAATGGCGGAGTTAAGTGCTACAGACTCCTCTTTACAACCATGTCAGTATCAGCTACATGATGATGTAGAAAACCCTCAGCCCATGGACTCAGATGCCACCAAAGTTCAACCAGAGAGTACCCATGAATTTTGGGGCGCATACTTAGTGGCACCAGAGCTGGTAGGGTATGCAGTGTGCGATGAGGCCTGTACAATGGCATGAACTCTACCATGGAGAAATCGAGACTCAGTTCCAAATGTGTGACCTAGTTGACCGCAGTGTAGGCCAGACGCAACGGTCAGCGCGGGTCAACTGCTGTCCAGCCATCTATTCCTGGATCTCTAACACACGATGTTGGAATGGCATGTGGAGAAGATTTGTGGCTGACGGAGGTAGTGGCACCAGAGTTGAGCTGGTGTTTAGCCAGTGACGATGCAGTGTCCTGCCTGATACGGACTGCATTGGATTGGTGTGAGACCTGCAGGACCGCAGTGTAGGCTGAAGACAGCAAGGGCCCACAGACATGTTTGGTGGCACCACATCGAAGGGAGTATAGTGATTTAAACACAGCCATAATAAAATGTTCTCTGCCATAGTGTAATCAAGACTCAGTTTCAAATGTGTGCCCTACATGTCCGCTGTGTCAGATGGTGGGGTAGGTCAACAAGAAAGGAGTACTGCGGGCCTGTGTCGCGGAGGCCGTGATGGTCTGAGGAGGCTGCCAAGGTCGTAGACCTCGGGCTTGGAGCTTGCACTGGCACGTGGTGGGCCCTCATCAACACACGCCGGTGTCAACAGGTGAGCAGTGGGGCCTGGGTTCGCAGGGGCAGGCAAGACAGGTTTGAGGACCAGCAGCACGGTGTGCATCAGGCACACAGGATCGCAGGCACCACCGCTCACAGAGTTGGCCTTGTGGCAGGGCGAGAGGTGCTGCCCTGGCAGAGACGGGCATGCGGAAGAGAACCACGCCCAGAGTTACATGCTTTTTATTCACACCCCAATGCTGGCCTGACGTACGCCGGGCCAGTCCACTCCGCACACACTTACAGGGGGGGATGTCACAAGCTACATTTCCATGATCTCCCACACTGGCTGGGGTGACATGGTTGCGTCCACTGTCCACTACACTCCAAATAGCAGCAGTGTATGTTGCCATGCATATGTGTGTGGTCTGCATACTGCAGTCACTCCATCACATCAACTGCACACTTGGGATGGTGTACATTCTCATTCATGGGTCACTTGCCTCCTTCGCACATGCCTGGTTCCCAACTCTCCCCACATGCTGCTAATGTGTGGCAGAGGTGCACAGGTTGCCACAGTAAGTTGCGCTGTCGTGTCTGGTGGGTGGGCATGTTGTTTGGCATGTTGTATGTGACTTTGTGACATGTGCATTCCCAGAGTTGTGAGTTGCATGATTGTGGATTGGAGGTGTGTGGTGTGTTCATTTGATACTTACCAATGAGCAGTGCATTTCCTGGAACCGCTGGTTGATGATGGACTGTCGGAAGATGCAGGAATCATGCACACTGCCTGGGTAGTTGCGACGACGGTGAAGAGTCCCCGGTGGTCCACTATTGCCTGCACATTGATGGAATGCGCGTTCTTTCTGTTGCTGTAATTGTGTGCAGTGTCGGAAGTGAAACAAATAGGACATGTGTGCAGTCGATTGCCCCAACACATGTGGGAATCCAGCTATGGTGTAGAAGTCTTGCTTGGTCTCCAGCTGTTCCTGCGCAGTGTGGGGGAAGTATAGGTAGTGGGGTACCAAGCTGATGATGGCATCCAGGACAAGTTTGAGTAACTTTGGTAGAGCTGGCTGTGATACTCCTCCGACTCTGGTGGTAGTTGGTTGGAAGGTACTAGAGGCCAACAGTTGCAGCATGGCCAGCAGCTTTGTCTGAGGTGGGATGCTGGTTGTCCGCTGTGTTGGTACTATTAGCCTGTGAGCAATGATGTTCAGGATGCGGAGAATGGTTGTACTTTTGAGCCTGTAGTGGGCAATGACATGCTCTGGTGTTAAGTCTGTGAGGCTGGTGCATTTTCTGAAGGTCCACTGTCTGTGTCTGCGCTGCCTCTGTGGTGGTCCGGGGGGGGCGGTAGAGGTCCGGGGGTGTTGGCAGGCCTAGGTATGGTGGTGGTGGGTGTTGTGGCCTTGTTGGGGCTCTGAGCTGCATGATCAGTAGCTCCATGGCATCTGTTGTTCTTCAGGTGTGGCTCTGGGCTGGGCTCCCTTTTCTGGTGCAGGCTGTCGTTTAACTTTACACCAGGTCAGAACAGGTGTTAATTTCCTGCTGCTAACTCGCTTTATCACGTGTTTTGTGATCTTATCGCTGATCTGGCTGGTTATTGAGAATGTTGCGGAGTGGTGTTGTCGCGGCTTTTTGTATGGTAACGTCTGCATCTCATTAGTGATAGTTGCGGGGGTCTTCTGTGGCGATGTTTTTTGCGACTGCTATCGCAGGTAAACTGGTGATATGGGCTGTTATCACCAGCTTGTGAATGGGGCAATAGTTTTATCACCACTTTGGCTGCAGTAAGGTGCTGTTAACTAGGCGCTAAATCCTTGAGAATGTGCCGCCTAGTCTTTTGTCGGGAAAGCTCAACTGGCGCAGCTTCACTGGTCTGCCACCAGAAATGTGTACAATTTCCTTTGTAAATCAAACCCTCACGTTTTGTAATCCTTTTCAATCTATAGGCATCATGGTTAAATTTATAAAGAAAACAAAATGCCAAAAGCGGAGAGTGGACACATTTGAGAATACACAATTGTGTGACTTGCACAGTTGAGTTGAGACATAAAATAGTTGTCATGCAATTTGTGTATTGTATATACTTGCATGGACACTCATTATTGTGTCACCTAAATATGTTTGTCTCCTCTCCAAACTGCACACAGATTAAGTGTCCATGACCAAATTGCTCTTGAATTATTATCAGGAGAATTTCTACATGCAAGTTTTATAATATGTAAGAATAATTGGTTTTACTAATGGGAATAATTGAATAATGGGATAATTTAGGGCCTGATTACGATGATTGACGGACTCCCACATATCAAATTAAAATTCGGCCGCCACCACGCTGGCCGCAAAAGGCATTTTTTCAATTGCAATAGAAAAAAGGCAGGTTTTTCTTTCCCCTGCACTACGTGCAGGCACTATGCTGTGCCCACTACGGGCCCCCAAATTCCATCCCGGCCAGCCTTTCCATGGTGGGTGTGCTGCTATGGAAAGGCTGGTGGGGATGGACCATCGTAATCTCCACGGCGGTGCCTACGCCATTTCAGGGATAAGGACGCCCTCCGCCTCACCGGCAGGCTTAAGGAGCCTGTCGGATGTGTGGCGGTTGGAGTTTCCAACTGCCACAGTACCGTCCGCCATAATAATATGTCGGGCGGAAAATGGCCTCACGATGGTGGTGAACCCGCCACCAACAGCCTGTTTGTTGCGGGTTCATCGTAATCAGCCCCTTAATTTTAATTTTAATTTTATTTCAGATGTTTTTTAACGTCCAGAATGCTCTTCCCATCTTTTAATAAGGGGTGCAATAATGTCAAAATTTTCGTTATGGTCCCCTATAATTCTTCCAAGATCGTTTGGACAACAACAGCTGAAACCTTCACATTTCACGTTAGTTAATTGTATGGACTTTGACTGGTTACGAATAAAACCCCTTACATTGACAACATTTTGTGCACTTACTTTTAACCTGAGGGCATAAAATATTTTTACATCCCCAAATTCCCATTCTTCTCCAGGCAATCAGTCAAAGCCAGAATTCAATGTGTTTCTTGGGTGGAAATGTGAAGGGAATATCTAAAAAAATGTATGGGGATGTACCTGAAGAGGTATACTCATGGGAAAAATATTTGCAGAAACAAAAGAAGTCACAAATTTTGTTCAAACAGAACCCACAGGAGTAGGGACCTTATTTACAGTTCAACCAATAGGGTACTGCAGACAAACGTGGAAGATATCCTGTCAACTGTATTACTAGTGGCATAGACTATAACGCAATTGAAGTATCGCAAATGGAACATCTGCCATGTTTGTGAAGGAGTGTCCTGTGTGCCAAACTCTAAATAAGGCCCTACATTTCTAAGTTCATAAGCAGACACTTTGTGGATTTGTTGATAGTGTTCAGGGCTCACATATTGTGTGTGGTAGAGGACATGTAAGGCAAAGATCTGCAGACTCTGTCCTCCTCATGGTTTTTGCTTTGCTCACTTTGACCTGATCTGGTTTTGTCCTTAGATAATAATCCAAGATTGATTAAAATGTTTTTTATTACTTGGAGCATAATTTGTAAAAGAATGAGTCATGTTGCCTAACGTTCAGCTCAGAAGCCCGTTGCCGGAGCAATTAAATGTCAGTGTGGCGAATAACAGGAGTACGTAGCATTGATTTCACCTTGTGTCTATTTTAATCCTCTACCACACACAACCAGTCTATTTATCTCACTCTGACAGGTTCCTGCTTTCTCTGTTTGTCACGGTTTCTCTATCTTTCTCTTCCTCCTTCTTTCACCTTTGTGTTTTTCCCCCTCTTGCTCTCGAGCAATGTTTGAGGAGGAAAAATAATTGCTGGCACCCACAAATCTTTGCCCATGGTTCCCATCGGCATCCACTGGCTCCAATTAAGCACTGACATTACTGCTGGGTCACTCTTTCTGACAACAATTTGACAGGTTTCCTCTCTCAAACTTTCACTCTGTTTATGATGACTCAAAGGCAAAATGCATCAAATCATTGATTGGTACCTGGAAAGGTTGGGAGAACACAACATTCCTCACGTCTCATTTCCCAAAACGGCAGTGAGTACTGAGAATCCATAGAAATGCATCTGGTGATTTACACTGGAAAAGAAACATCTCTGTAGCTCACTGAAGCTCACCAGCCCGTATCAGGTCACCAGCAGACTCCAGAATGCTCCTGCTTGAGCCCTCCAGGCAGCAGGACGAGCTGTCCAAACAGGCCTTCCAGGTTTATTCGGGGTGCAGTGTCTACACTTTCATTGTCAGAACTCCCTGTGGATTTTAAATGGGTCGATGTTAATGAAGTAGGGCCCATAAGTGTTGGCAAATGAATTCCTTAAAGTGCACTATTCAGGAAAATCCATAATTAAAAGCTACAATGAATTAATTGGGACATCCACTTCTGCTCCTCAGCTTCACTTTCTTGAATCAACACCTTTTGGGGGCACCAACAGCAGGATCCATGCAGGCTGTGTGGAAGAATGTGCCTGAGGGCTAAAAGGATGCTTAGCTTATATGTCGGAGTTCTGGAAGTTGGACAACAGCTCACCGCCCAATATAGTGAATGCAATCTTTACAGTTTATAAATCCAATGGATCAGGATAGTGTAGTTTTCCTCCTCCCTTGTCCTTCCTATGGAATTCATGCCTTCTGCCAAGTGCATCACCCAGGGGCATGCAACAGCAAGAAACCCGGGCCCACATTTACAAAGACTTTGCTTCAGGTTTGCATCACTTTTTTACGCAAACTTGATGGAACCTGTTAGGTTGGGAATTAGAATCCATTGCAGATCGAACTTTGTGTTGTATTGTAACCAAATGTCATCCAAAGCTGCACTATGTATCAAATGGCCATTACGTGGGTGGTTTATGGGCGTTCCTAATGCAGACGCCCATAGGCTTTGATCCAAATTCATATTTACAAAGAATCGTAGATATTGATTTGTGCGAACCTTGTTGTGCTTCCCTGGAAAGATTTTAATTTCTCCTTGTTTATTCCTCTTTGCATGTGTGCTGCATTCTACAGCACACATACAAATAGGTAAGGTAAGGTACATTTTTATAATGTATAGTTAATTAAAACCAATACAATTGTTACATTTAAAACAAATTCTTAAAATGCGATAAAAGAATGTAGTCTGTGTAGTCATCCTTATCGAAGACCATACAGTAGGAGACCGAGAGTGGTTGTCTAGCAGTGTTCCCTGAGCCGGGGCGGGCTGGGCATTTGTAGCCCAAAGTTCATCCGTTAGGTGCCAGAGCCAATGGTTACCGCCAGTTGTAAATTTTGTAGTCTTTGCTCTATCGTAGTCAAAAACTTGACATATCTACAGTTCAGTTTTGTGTTCGCAGGGTTCAAGCATGCAAGCACAGCCTCCCTTCGCGTGCTGGTCCCTATCTGCTTGAACTGGTCCCTTAGTAGGTGTTGGCGCACATACAAATAGGAAAATACCTTAATGCATTGTTTTTGTACAGGAATAGACCCCTTCCTGCACTATGGTACAAGGATGTCTGCATTAGCACGTCAGCTTAAAGTAAGTCAGTGCAGAAGAGTTCTATGTCTAAGGAGATATGGCACTGTTCTGCTCTCTCTTGTTCACGCAACACAGCACAGAAAATTACTTATGTTATGTTATGTAAAAGCTTTTGTAAAGCGCAGCTAACACCTGACGGTTTCTTGGCGCTGTGAGCAGGGGGGAGCATATAGCAACAAATCAGGGGGGCTCAGTTGTGTGCTTTGCAAAACAGATAGGTTTTAAGAAGAGACCTAAAATGGGTGTAGGAAGCCGTGAGCCTAAATTCCGGGGGGAGTGCATTCCAGAAAGAAGGGGCAAGGAAGGAAAATCTGAGCCCTCCGTATTTCTTGCGTTTGAAGACAGGAGTCTTGAGTAGGGCTAAGTGGGAGGAGCGAAGATTGCGGGAGGGCGCATAATGGTGAAGTAAAGAGGAAATGAATAGCGGGCCAAGGCCAGCTAGGGCTTTAAAGATGGTACAGCCTAGTTTAAAGTAGCAACGTTCCCCTACAGGGAGCCAGTGAAGGGTCTTCAACAGGGGGTGCACATGCTGGTGCCTGGGCTGGTGGAAAATTAACCGTGCCGCCTGATTTTGGACCAACTGTAGTCGGTTCAGTTGATAGACAGGAATACCAACATAGAGGGAGTTGACGTAGTCTATTCTAGAAATGACCAAAGCCAATAGAGTCAGGCTGAGGGCATCGATGGTAAGGAAACGAGCAATTTTGCGGATTTTACGTAAATGAAATTAACTGGAAGAAACTACAGCATTAATCTGGGGCTTCATCGAGAGATCATTACTGATGATCACCCCCAGACTTTGAGCTGAATTAGTAGGGAGAGGGGGAGAACCCAAACTTGAAGGCCAAAAATTAGACCTCCACGGGTTAGTTGCACCCCCGATAAGAACCAATTCGGTCTTATCGGGGTTAAGTTTGAGGTGGTTTGCCCCATCCAGTCACTAATGTGGCACAGGGTGGACTGAAAATGATGAATAGATTGGCCTGATGAGTCGATATCAAAGCAAGTAATAAAGAAAATTTATTGGGAGTGGGTGGAGGCTCGAGAACAGAGGAATCCAAGTTGGGGTATTCTAACTACGCAATTTATGGCACATAAATCAACTAGAAAGCTGGAACCTTTTTTAGACTTGATAACAACACCTAGAGATAGAGTGATTTTCCTAAAGATGAGATATGGTACTTTACCTCTTAATCAATTCACTAAAGGATGGAAAGCCTCAAGATCAATGAACGGTGCATGTCCTTGCTGTCCCTCCAAAACAGAATCTCTTGCACATTTTCTGTTCGGCTGTAAAACTTACAAGAGGGCAAGACAGAGATGGCTCAGACCAGTTTGCAGGGAGCTTGGGACTAGAGACTTTCGGGTTGCCCTCCGTAATATTACAACCAATACGTTCCCACTTTTCATTGTTTGTGGTGTGGCTAAATATTTATCTAGCGCCTGGCTCATTCGAACAAGAATATGTAATGGAACTAATACTTAGGCCACATGGATATGTTTACAAACTAATAACTTCTCTTTTAAATATTGTGATACCTAATATTGTCATGTAATTTTGATTTGTATTACATCATGTTTTAAATGTATATAGCATCTTTTTTAATCATTTTAAATGAAATGTGCTTTGTAAATTTAAATGTTTTTATGATCAATGTACTTTTATGATATGACAATATATCGAATAAAGTAAAGAACGAACGATATCAAAGACCAGCTGAATGTCATCCGCATAAATAAATGCGGTGACCTTGCTGCTTAGTAGAGACAGAATAAGGGGGGTAAGATACAAATTAAAAAGAAGAGGGGAAAGGGAAGAGCCCTGTGGGACACCACATGTCATCCCAACTCTCTCAGCGGAGAACTGGGAGAGACGGACAGCCTGGTGACGGTTGCTCAAAAAGGAGCAAACCCAATTAAGGGCAAGTCCCTGGATGCAGGCCTCCCTGACACGGCCGACCAAGATGTCATGGTCGACCGTGTCAAAGGCGGCCAACAAATCCAGGAGCACCAAGGCCTGGCTGATGTTGAGGTCTCCTCCCCTCCGCAGCACTGAGAGAATGACCGACTCAGTTGAATGGGCGGGTCTAAAGCCGGCCTGTTGGGAGTCGAGGAACTGCGAAGGCTCAATAAAAGAGCTCAGAGAGTTGGTGACGTGGGACTCAAGGACTTTACTGAGATAGGGAAGTAGGGAAATGGGGCGAAAATTACTCATAACTGACGAATCAGCGTTGGGCTTTTTTTTTTTTTTTAAATTGTTTTTATTGTTGCAGAAACCAGGATAATATGCACCGTCATTATGTCATATCGCGGCATCAACATTCTGCCGTAAACAGCCACTCATGCAACTATTCAGATAAGCTGTTACTTTTTACAACTAAACCATAAACAGGGTCTCAACAGTTGTCAGTTTGCATAGTAAAATTCAACATTCTCGCTTGAGTATAGGTTTCCCTAGGCATTTAACATTGTGCATTACCCGACTGGTATCATCCTCATTCCTTTTCCTCAGGCTCAAACATCCCGCCTCCCCCTACTTCTCTTGTCCCACCCCTACTCCTCCCTTTCATGTTAACTCCTCCTCGTCCCCTTCACTATCAGTCTCTTCATCCTCGGGTAGTGGCTCACATATCTCCCCCCTATATACATTCCACGGTGACCATATTTTATTCCATTTTCGTGGGTTGAGCCTCTGTTGGTAGACTGCCCTTTCAGTAATCATTAGCATGTCCATGTTTCTACTCCACTGATTCAGGGTCGGGGTGGTGCGTGCTCCCCAGTTCAGTGCTATGTCACGTTTCGCTAACATCATCCCAATGATGACCCATCCCTTCCCGTGTAGTGTGAGGTCTGTCGGCATCCATACATTCAGTAGGCATACTCTGGGATCAGGGATCACTGAGGCGTTCAAGGTCTGGCCCATTGTGCGTGTAATTCTCCGCCAGTAACCCTGGATATTTGGGCAGTCCCACAACGTATGGAACAGCGTACCCTCCTCCCCACAATTCCTCAGACAGTAGGGGTGCTCAGCCCTCCCGATCCTGTGCAGTGTCGTGCGGGTGTAATAGACCCTATGTAGGACCTTAAACTGTACTAGTCGAAAGCGTGTGGATATACCCGCTTCCTTGGGTGATGCCAGTGCTGCATTCCAGTCAGCTTCATCCAGATCCCCAACCTCTTCCTCCCAACGTTCCTTCAGTTTTACCAGTGGGTCTGGCAAGTTATTAATCAGCTTGCGGTATGTGAGTGAGGTAGCCCTTGCTTCCATGTAGTCTGTCAGAAGCCGGTCCTCTAACGGAGCCGATTCTGGGATCGCGGTGCCCGGCTTCACCACAGATAGGAGTGCATGTCTGATCTGTACATATCTGTATGTTTCAGTTATCCCCATCTCGTATTGTTCCCTCAGGGCCGCGAAGGAGATCACCCCTTCCCCCGTCCACATGTCCCCCACCGTGGAGATCCCAATGTCGTCCCATTGGTCAAACCCCTTACTACGTCGCAAGTTACCCAGGCTCTTGGCATCCCATAGTGGCGTTAGCTTGGTGATCACACCCTCCCATCCCAGTCGCCTCTGAGCTTTATACCACAGAGTCACCGTGTGTTTGGTCGGGCCTATCAACTTCGTTAACAAACTTTTGTTATATAACGGTGCTATCAGAGTCTTTATGCCTAGTTGCCTCCTGTCAGCCATGTACGCGGGATCGTTCTGTGGCGCATGTAGCCACTGATTAATCACTTTAAGGTGCGCTGCCCAGTAGTACAATTCAAGGTGTGGGAGCGCTATCCCTCCGCTGTACCAGTCCTTTACCAGTTTCGCATGCGCGACTCTGGCCGGTTTATCACCCCACAGTAGGCTTGATACTTGCGCCGCTACCTGTTTGAAAAACGTTTGTGGAACAATAGCCGGCGTGTTTTCTAGGGCATACAGAAAGCGTGGCAGTGCCATCATTTTGAAAAGCGCCGCCCTGCCTAGCAATGTCAAAGGGAGGGACTTCCAGTGTCGCACATCTGCCTTGAACCTATCTAGCAGTGGCTTGAGGTTCATGTCTAGGAAGGTCGCATGTTCCCGGGTGATGTGGATCCCCAAGTACTTGAAGGAGAGGGGTTCGATCAGCAACGGGCAGTCTGCCGTCAGGGGCGGTGGGGTGCCATTCAGCATGTAGAGTACTGATTTCGACCAATTAATTTTATATCCTGATGCCGTGCCATGTCTCTCGCATAAGGCCAGTAAGGCCGGCACCCCCTGCTCGAGGTCCGTGAGGTAGACCAACATGTCGTCGGCGTACAGGGAGACCCTGTCTTCCCAGTCGCTTCCCCACTGAATGCCCTTCAGCAGCTGTGTGGTCCTGACGACTGTCGCCAAGGGTTCCAAAACTAGTGCGAATAACAACGGCGAGAGTGGGCATCCCTGCCTCGTGCCTCTCGCTAGCGGGAATTCACTCGATATGTGGCCATTGGCCGTCACTCGTGCCACGGGTGCAGTATATAGTAGCCTGACCCACGATATGAATGTCGTGCCGAAACCCATGTGTGCCAGGACCGCCAGGAGATAGTTCCACTCCACCATGTCAAATGCCATCCTGGCATCCAAGGAGAGCACCGCCGCTGGTTCCTCGAGCAGTGGGGCGCGTGCCACTACGCCGTGAAGCCGGCGAAGGTTCATTGCCGTACTCCTGTGCGGCATGAACCCCGATTGGTCCGGGTGTATCAGGTGCGCCAGCTGCGGCAGCAACCTATTGGCTAACAGTTTCGCCAGGATTTTACTCTCTGCGTTAAGGAGAGATATTGGGCGATATGATCCGCAGTCTTCCGGTGGTTTACCTGGTTTTGGGATCGCTATTATGGTGGCCGTACGCTGATCGGGTGGTAGCCGCCCCTCTCCCAGACACTCTTTGTACATTCGGAGTAGGGGCGTAGACAACGTCTCGGCCATGGTTTTGTACCACTCAATCGGCACCCCATTGGGGCCGAGCGCCTTCCCAGGGTGTAACGCCTTTATCGCTGCCCGTATCTCCTCTGATGTCAGGTCCGAGTCTAGCTCGTCCCTTTTATCCTGCGGTAAAGTATTAGTATGTATGCCCTCTAGTGACCCCACTGCTATTTCTTGGGTAACTACGAAGTCAGGGGAGTACACTGATTGGAAGTATTCCGCCAGTACCTCCACTATCCTTGACGGGCTGGTCTGCAGCACTCCGTCCGGGTCCCTCAGCTGCAGAATGGCCTTTTGTCCCCCCCTTTTCTTCTCCAGCCAGGCCAACAGTTTTCCGGCCTTATCGCCCACGTCGTACACCCTGTTCGTTGTTGCTGCCATTGCATCCGCTGCCCTGCGGCGCTCATGGTCTGCGTGACTCTGTTGACACAGCCGGAGCACGTGCCGCGTGTGGTCGGTCGGGTCCCTCTCATGATTTTGTGTGGCCTGTTCCAGTCGGTCCTCCAAGTCTAGCAGAGTCTGGCGCTTCGTGCGTTTATGGTGTGTTATAGCGGAGACGGCCTGCCCTCGCAGGACCGTCTTGTAAGCTTCCCACAATGTAGTGTGGGAGCGCACTGACCCTGTATTCTCAGCAAAGTAGGACTTAGTGCCCCTTTGTAGTGTTTTGGCTATTGATGGCTCGTGAAGGTAGCATGGGTAGATAGGGTAGATGCGTTTGCGTGCATGTTCATGACTGGAAAGTACCATCGTCAGTGGGGAGTGATCTGAGATCCCTCGTGGACGGATTCGAACTTCGGCTACAGTGAGGAGGCCCCCCCCCATTGTGAGGAAATAATCAATTCTTGATAAGCTGTCATGTACCGCCGAGTAATATGTGTACTGACGGTCCCCGGGGTGAGACTGCCTCCAAACATCCACCAACCCTTGTGCCTCCATGAAGTCATGCAGTCGGGAGGGCCCCGGTGTTTGTGTGCGCACCGGGAAGCGGTCCATCGTGTTATGTGCCACTGCGTTGAAGTCGCCCCCTATGATGAGGTCCCCTCCCGGCAGTTCCAGGAGGAAGTTCCCCAGCTCTGGGAGAGCCGTGGCATGCAGTGCCGGTGGGACATAGACTGACACCACATTAAGCGGTCTCCCCTCCCATCTTCCGTGTAGCGCCGCAAAGCGACCCTGTGTATCGATTTTAGTGGATTGGACTATGAATTTTGACGTGCGGTGCATTAAGATCCCCGTACCACGGGACCCTTTGGTAAATTCAGAGTGCACCACCATGCTGTACCCCTTTCTATCCAGGGCCCGTGTCGCTGTGCCCGTTAAATGTGTTTCCTGCAATAAAACCAGAGCAGGATTCAGCCTCTTTATGCCCTGTATCACTAACCCTCTCTTTATTTTATCTCCCAGGCCCCTCACATTCCAAGACATAATGTTCAGCGGGAGTGCCTGCCCCATAGTATCACCTCCACCCATCATGATTGGACTGATATTGAGTCAGCATGTCGTGCCATGGTACCTGTACCCTACGCGCTTGCGCCCTGTTTCTTGTGTCCTGACCCTGCAAACTGACCAAAACCCCAACTATTCCCCTCACCCCAACTCCCCCCCTCCCTGCCCTCTTGCTCAACGGACTACGAACTGCCCGCCCCCCCAACTTAGCAGAGTGCCTGATCCCCCCCCATAACATAGTACTTGCTCGCTGGGGCGAAGGACTCTCCGCAGTCGGCGGCCTCCTTCTCGTTCGCGGAGGCCCTCTGCCCAGTGTCCACAGCGGCATTCTCGGTCTGCGGTGATCACTGTCCAATTGTTCAGGTGCCGGGGCTCACTGCTCTCTCTCATTGTCCCCCTCTGGAATATCGCTCATGGGTGACAACGACTCTTCTTCTCCCCCTGCTGACTGCGTGCTCCGCTGTGACCCACCATTGCGGTGTTTAGACTGTCTGCTTGATCGACGAGGGGCACCTGCCGTCCGCCAGCCCTCCAGCCAATCCTGTGCAGCCTCCGGGGTATCGAAAAACCAAGTCTTATTACCGTCCACCACCCGAAGTTTGGCTGGGAAGAGCATCGAATAAGGGATTTCCCTGGCGCGAAGTTCTTTTTTGACCTCGAAGAATGTTCTCCTTCTCCTCGCAACCTCCGCCGTGTAGTCCGGAAAAAAGGCAATCGTTGCGTTTTGAATCTTGATGGGGGGTGATGTCCTCGCTGCCTGTAGAATGACATCACGATCCCTGAAATTAAAGAGCCGCGCTATGATCGGCCTGGGGTTGGCTCCCATTTGACGGCGGCCACCAGGGACCCTATGGGCTCTCTCCACAGTAAAGAAGTTCGAGAGTCCCTTAGGTTGTAGGTGCTGCTTGATCAAGTTCTCAACATACAAATCCATTGTCCTTGTGTCTTCCGATTCTGGCACACCTATTATGCGGACGTTGTTCCGCCTCGAGCGCCCTTCTTGGTCATCGAGCTTATCTCTCAGTTCCTTATTTTCCTTTGAGATACGTTCCATCGCAATCTGTAGCTCTGAAACATCCTCCACCAGGGCTTTCGTCACAACTTCCATGTTATTCACCTTCTCCGTCATCTTGTGGAAATCCGCCCGGATCAGCGTGATTTCGGTTGAGATGGACCCCACCGTCGCTTGTACCTGAGTGAGAGCTCGCATGACGTCATCTAGGGTAGCCTTTTTGCCGCCCGTCGCCTCCACTAACTTGCCCCCCTGTGATCTGGCGTCCGGCGGGGGGGTGCCTGGTTTCTCATACGCGAAGCGGTCCAGGCGAGACTGCGTCGCGTTGTTTTTCAGCCCCTTGCCGGCCATCTTGGTCGTGGAGCTGCTCACGTCGAGTTCCGTCTGGCAACTCCCGGTGCTGTATACTGTTTTGGGGCAACCAGCCTTCCGGGAATAACCGGTCCACAGCCTACTCTCCGCCGTGGCCCCGGGCGCCCCGGCCTGTTATCCCCCTACTCGTCGTAGGCTCCACAACGTCTCTGCGTGTGCCCCCCCTGGCCCGCTGTGTGTGTGGCCGATGCACCGTGAGTTGCCCCCTCGAGTGGTACGGGACTATTATCTGGCTATGGGTGCGCACCTTCAGCGCCTCCCCAACGCCCGTCGCTGTCTGTCTCTGCCTCACCCCCCCGCTGCCTCCGTGGGGCGAATGACACTTCCTGATGTTCCTGTCCGAATTTGGGGAGTAGAGGTTATGTGGGGTACACGGTATGTCACTGAGGCCTCAGTGCCCGCCTGTGCCCGCCACACTCACTGTGCGCCTTCCCTCGTCGCTCTCCAGCACCCGACCTGCCACTGGGTCCTCGCCGGGTCCACAAGATGGCGGGCCCCGGATCTGATTCCTCCGCTCTGGGCGATTCTGCCCGTCTCCTTCAGTCGCCTGCACCGCCCCCCGCCTCTCAGCGCTGGGGTGCCTGGTGTCGCGCTCAGATCTCCCTGAGCCCGTGAAGCTCCGCCGGACGTCTGTGGGTCGCTCCACCGACGCCGTCGCGGGCGGTCGTTTCCGGCGGCTCTCTGCCCAGGTCGACTCACTTCCTGTCGGTCCGCCAATTCAGGCAGGTCCCCGGCTCAGGATCTCCACAGGGGCCCACTCTGGGTCTGCTCGAGCTCGCCACTCCGGTCCCGGATTTTGTCCCCGCTTCGCCGAACCTCTGCCGCCCGGTCCTGGGCATCAGTACCTTCCCGCTTTGGGAAATAAGTGTCCGGATCACTGGTCGGATATCCTTGGAGGCCGCTTCAGCCGCGGAGCTCTCCCTCTAAGCTGCCGCCATCGTCGGCTGCTGGCCACGCCCCCCTTCAGCGTTGGGCTTTTTAAGAATAGGCACCAACTCAGGGACTTTAAAAGAGCTGGGAACTAGACCCATTTTAAGTGAATTATTGAGAAGTGTCAAAGGAGGGGAAGGGCAGGCGGCAAAAGCCTTGCGCAGGACATGGGGGGGCAACAGTCAGTAGGGGAGCAGAAGCAACCTTGTTCAGCAGAGCCAGAAACTCATCCTCTGAGATCCGGGGTATCTGTGTAATTAGCTGAGGGTTAGAAATAACCGAAGTAGCAGCAGGAGCGATAGGGTCGGGGATGGCCGAAGAGCAAATACTGTTTTTAATTTTTTTGATTTTATCAACGAAAAACTGGTTAAGGGAGTCACAGAGCTCCTGAGAGGGGAGGGGTTTAAAAGTAAGCCTATCTGGGTGTGACAGTTTCTCAACAATAGAAAATATGTGTTTGGCTTTAGAGGCTGAGTCTACAATCTTCTTGGAGAAATAAGAGGTTTTAGCTTGCAGAATGGCTAGCTTATACTCTTTAAGCTGAGTCGTAAATACCAGCTTTTTATCAGAGACATAATCTCGTCGCCAGCAGCGCTCAGCCTGCCTGAGTCTAAGCTTCATGCCTTTAAGTTCCTCAGAGAACCATCTTTGTGCGTCGTGAGGGCGTTTTAGTCTGACCTGTTTAAGAGGAGCTACGATGTCACACGCTGCTTCAAGCCAATGGTTGAGGCCTAAGGCTTGAGTGTCTAAAGAATCACAGTCAGGAGGAGGAGAGGCTCTGAGCAAAGATACAAATTCACTAAGGTCAGCTCTATTCCAGTTCGTGGCTGGGACATTACCCTCCAGTATCCGACTGGTGTGAGAGGTAACAGTAAAAGAAAAAGTAATAATAAAATGGTCCGACTAGGGACAGGGATGAATAAGAGGAGTGGAAATATCTAAATTAACAGTCCATACCTGATCCAGGATATGGCCTTTGACATGGGTTGCCGATTTAACATGTTGGGAGCAATTCATGCCCGTTAAAAAGTCAGAAAAAGTCAAGGAGCACACACTCTCTCTATCATCAGAGGGCCAGTAGTAAAAATCACCTAATATTTTGGAATTATTAATGACCAACTGAGAGAGCATGTCACCAAACATGGACGGAAAGTTGGGCATGTGCTGAGGGGGTCGGTAGACCAAGACGCAGATGAGAGGTGCCACTGAGGACTCCAGTTTAAGGATGAGACAATCGACCAGAGAAATACCGTCCACAGCCAATGAGGAAAATCTGATGGGGTGCTTGATGATAGCTGCCACCCCACCGCCCGGCTTACCCGAGGCTCTGTTAGCTTGGAGAATGTAGTAGCCAGGCGGGGTCGCAGCAAGGATGTCCGGGGAGGATTCCTCATTAAGCCATGTCTCGGTAATAAACAACAGGTCGGGTTTATCAGAATCCAGGAGTTGAAAAATTTCCAGCTGGTGCTTAACCATCGAGCGGGTATTCAATTAGCTGACGGTAAACTTAGAATTAACAGTCCCTTTGGTGGAAAAGGGAGGGGCACCCAGGAAAGAATGAGAGCCCAAGGGAGGTACCATGGCCAAAGGTGAATCAAACTCTGGAAAGACCTGTCTAGAACAAAACAGCCCCAATGTATTTAGTTTAGGCCGTATGGCAGTACTAAGGGGCCAGTGGTTGCATGATTTCTTTGTTAATCTGGGCCGTAGAGTATTCCTTTTTAGCAAGCCACAGGGATAAAGGAAGCAGGAGAGAAAGGAGAATTTGGGAATTTTTTTCTTGTTGCTTGTTGTCCTTCATTTTCCATTTGATATGTTCACAAACGTAAAGAATTTTGTGCCCCTCAAATGGTTACCCTAATGATATGCAGACTACGCACCATGACAACATGGTTAATTCATTATTGCAAAAAAAACAATGCAACAATGTATGGAAACATTTACAATTATACAATCTGCCTCAGGCTGTTGGTCATAATTTAGAGAGGCACCCAGCAGACATCACTCCACCCCAAAAGCTTTATATGTGGCAAGCGCAGAGGGTGTGAAAAGAGGCCTGGTCTCTTGAGACTACAGGTTCGAGAGACCAATGAAGGTCTGTCCAACATCATGACATACCTAGACAGAGAATTACCATATCCGCAGTTTCAGTGATCCTTAGGTGTGGGGGTCTCATGAATACTGGAATGACAAAGATTGAAGACAGGTGATACATGTCATTGTAATGTTGTAAGTTGAGTCCTAAGACTTGGAATAGTAAAGAGTATTGAGATCATTGTCACTGGCTGAGGAGTGGAAATTCATTTCTACTTTGCTACAAAGCCCATCAACTCTTCCATTAAATCCAATAAACTCACATTATCCTTGCACCAGGAATACCCAATATCATATATAATTATATAGAGATGCCACCACAATTCAGTAGTCACCTGAGTTGGATTTACATGCCTTTGTTTCAGGATTGGAAATGTTCTTTATTAAATAAAAAATGACTAACCGTCAAAATTCACAAAAGACGACTGGTATTTGACAGACACAGAATGAAGTTAAGTTGGAGCAACCAGGAAAGCGAAACTTTAAAAATTAGACTCATGCCAACTTATAAATACTTGTGGGTTGTGATCTAAATGTGGAATACATTTTTGAATGCTTAGTAGAAGAAAACATATTCTGAGAGCAAAACTATTAAGGGATTAAATTAGAAACCGAAGGGGTTTTCCATCCAGATATTATGTGAATTGAAAACATTTGCATAGCTCACCCTGCAACCGAAGATGCCTATAGGTGCTAGTTCACCTTGCTGGTTGTACACACATTTAGACTAAATGTGTGCACAACCAGCAAGGTGATAGAGATTTAAATGAAACCTTTACAGTTTTCATTTCACACTGAAATGGTTGAGTTCCCGCCAGAGAACATCTGGAAGGAAATTCCACAGATGTGTGCAAAGGGCTCCAAGTGATGTCAGGAAAACCCTTGAGAAAGGAGATTCTGATGAGAGCAGCACAGCGTTTTATATGGAAGATGACATACAACCTTGTCTTGAAAATTACTCTCTAGTGGTCCATGTTTTTATTTGTGAAGCAACTACATAGCCTTGAACAGAACACTATTTTGAAATGAATGCACCAAACTGGGCACTGTGCCATGTCAGATGTGGAAGACCCCAAATCAGAATGGCTACCAGCTGATGAGGTGTTGGCCAATTACAGTGGTGGCTGGTGAACTTTGAATGCGGAGGGGTGTAAGAGCGAGTGAGCATAACTGTCACAAGAGTGGTGCATGGAGAAAAGTAGTGCCTATTTTACCACAATGTCTAAAATACATTGAACCGCACAATGTCCTTTCCTAGTGGGGTGCCATCCATGGTTCACATGTGCAGTGCCCATATAAACTGCCCCGGTGGACTGCAGTGACCGTCCCTCTGTCATGCTACTCAGCGACTGATACTGGCAGATAGCTACAAAATGGACATAGGGTATAAAAAGAGAACACAGTTATGGGATTGATACTGGTGAAATTCAAAAGGGTTTCAGAGACAGGGCTACTCCCCTTTTCAGTGTCCTCGATACACTTCTCTTTCATTCACTTCTTTCCTCTATACCTCTCTTTCTGTATATCAACCCACATACCCCACTAGTTAATTCCATTCCTTTTCCTCTCTCTAGTCCTGCCTTTCCTCCATTTTTCTTCCCTAAATTTTCCTTTCCCTGCATGCTCCCTTTCCCACACATCCTCTTTTCTCGAAGATTTCAGTTTATACACAAGAGCGGTGTATTTAAGTTTATAATGCAAAACTACAAATAACGAAATTCAAAGAAAAACAAAATAGCATAGCCAACAGGTCTCAGCTATGGGAGAGCTATTGACTTTGAAAAAGTGTTTTAGCGATGTTGTACACCAGTGTGGCTGCTGTTTAGCATAGCTAAAGGTTAGTAGTGCAAACTGGAGTAGGGTGGGGTATATTGGAGTTGGGTATATTGGGGTAGAGTGGAGTGGTGTTAGAGTGGGGTTGAATGGAGTGGGATTGGTTGGGATAGATTGGGTAGACTGGAGTGCGGTGGAGTGGGGCAGAGTGGGGTAGATGATTAGAGTGAGGTAGATTGGAGTGAGGTAGATTGGAGTGGGGTAGATTGGAGTGGGGTAGATTGAATTGGAGTAGATTGGTGTGTAGTGTGGTAGCTTGGGGCGTAGTGGGGTAGACTGGATTGGAGTCGATTTGAGTAGATTAAAATGGGGGTAGATAAGAGTAGGGCAGATTGGGGTACAGTGGAGTGGGGTAGATTGGGGAAGAGTGGAGTGGGGTGGATTACGGTAGAATGGAGTCGATTTGGGTAGATTGGAGTGGAGTCGGTTAGATTGAGGAAGAGTGGATTGGGGTGATTGTGGGAGATTGGAGTGGAGTTGGGTAGATTGGAGTGGAGTCAGGTAGATTGGAGTTGAGTGGAGATCAGGACTGTCTTCTCTATTAACATGGAAGAGCGTCACCACACTGCTCTCTGAACAGTGCAAGGGAAAAATAAAATGATAATAACAGAACATTATTATCATTTTATTTTTAGAATGGAGCCAGGTTAGGGCGGGTTGGACCTAGGCTTGAGACAGATGGAGAATGAGTGGTTGGTGCATGACGATTTGGACGGCCTTCTTGGGACGGCCAAACTATCTTGGGCACTTAGCATGTTCTTCACCCAGCTGTATTGCACAGCCTGGGTGGGGAACATGCACAGGTTCCCACTACCTGCCTCAGAACCAAACCAGACTGCTCAGACCAATCACAACACTGCTGTCATGCTGGGAACAGCAGCGTTGTGATTGACTAGAGTGTCTGTTAGACTGGGTGCTGCCGGAGACAGGAAAATAGGGAGGACAGCGTAGAGGCGATGGCGGGCAGCCGGTGACCAGCTGGTCAGTCTTCTTTTTTTTCTTTTTTCTTTTTCCTAACCCCCCTACTCCTCCCCCGCCACCATTCCCTATCAGCCGCCACTGGTGGAGTTGGATAGATTTAATTGGGGTAGATTGGATGGAATATAGGAGGGTAGAATTGAATGGAGTGAGAGTAGATTGCGGTAGTTTAGAGCAGGTGTGGCCGGCACATGTAAGAGTGGTGGCGCGGTGGGGTGGAGGCAGGGCAGGGCGAGTGCAGGGCGTGGGGGAGTTGACGGATGACCGGGTGGGTAAAATCAATAAAAACATTAGTAAAACCACTTACCATGCACTCGCCGCATCACCGAGTCGCAGGGTAAGTGGTTTTTTGTTCAATCAAAGAAGGTGTCCCATATGACGGAGGGGAGTGGCCCTACAGCCTTTATGTTTCACAAAGACCAGGGCTCGTTAACAGGTAAGCCTTGTGTACAGAGCGTGGGACAGAGTGACAGATTGTTTTAAATCAAAAGAATAGGAGGCAGAAAATATGGCAGGATGAGCACCCACAACCATATTAAATAGCCACCCCATGTCAATTACATTTCTAAAGTTAAAAGAAATAAAAGAAAAAAAGAGTTAAAACTGGGAGGCTATCTTTCATTTCTACGTTACTAAGTCATATGCAATCAAAACTTTTGAAATTAAATAGATATGACGCTTTTGTCACTTAGCTCATTCGGGTACTGAGTGCTATGTAAAATCATTGACAAATGTAGAGTGTTGCGTAACAGCAGTTAGGGAAGACCTGGGGTTATTCGTTGTTTTTTGGTGGAGAGCATCTACAACACCACATGCTCTGCCCACCGTTGATGCTTATCTTAACTGAGTTTTAAAGCAGATGATTGGCTCACGTTCTATTCATACAAGCCCAGAAAAGAGACAAACTCTTTCATCATTTCAAATGACGAAGCTGTAACTTCCCTTTCACAGTATTACTGGGTGAACAACCTTTACAACGAAACTATTGCAACGCACTACCATTACAACGCGGTCATTACAACGCAAACCATTACAACGCATTGCGCTGGGGGGCGCTCTAGGATAGGGAATAAGTTTAATTTTCTATCCAACACCTTCCCTAGTGTCCACGGGGACTGGAGTTGGAATAGAAAATTATACTTACCACTATCCAGCACCTCTAAGCGCTATGCGTTGTAAAGGTTTGCGATGTAAAAACTGCGTTGTAAAGGCAGGCGTTGTAATAGCCTTCGTTGTAACGTCATACATCCGTATTACTGCTCTGGATTGGTAAAATACTGCTCAAACTTACCTGAAGTCAGACAAAGAAGCTCCTGCTCATGCAATTTTTTCTAGATAGAGCTCGTAAGAGAATGATGGTTTTCTTCAGCTATGAGGGTCAGCAGGTAAATGCCAAAACTAAAGTTTTGGAACTTTCAGTGAAGACAGACCACCAGGTAAGTACAAGTCCTATATTTGAAACAACCTTGCAGCATGCAGGTAATACATATGTATACAGGTCTTATCCCAGCTCTCCCACTCCCCACAACATTCCAACCACTCACATTAAATTGAGAGAACATACCGGATTTTCTACACATTACATTCTACAATGACAACACAATCTAAACACATTGCTACACAATTTTCATCAAATGTATATCTTTGTAATAGAGCATTTAAGGCATAGCATTACCTCAATTGTCATGCTCGCTGAGATAGAAAAGTGACTTGTGCAATTGTAATCCCATGGGCCAGTAATTCCCATAAAAGGCTCTACTGCAGTTGTTCAAGCACTTGGAATGAGGCACTACATATTATCTCACTTGTAATGAATGGGATGAGGACAGGAGGGACCTGGGGGTAATTAAGAATTCACTTCTATGGTATGCAGCTCTACAGTCATTTGGTAACCCTAGCCAGGTCCTCTGAGCACAACTTTGTGCCCTGACACTTATTATTTTACAAATTACACACGATAGTAAATAGTAAGTATATGATACATATTATTTTGTATCTGCATAAATAATATTACTCTGAGTTACACAGACATGAAACACATTTACCAGGCTAAAAAGCCTATATTTTAGAATGATCAGAGAAGTATTAGTGTGAGCAATTCCGATTATTCACTGTTATTCTGAAGGTTTATTTCACTGCTGTTATTCAGTCTTTAATAGTTTTCCTTTTGCTAAGATACGCTTCGAATACTTCTTAAAACAATTATTGTTTCTCATGTGCTCTTTTTTGCCTGGAATTTGATCCAGCATGGCTTGTTTTACACAGCACATTTCTAAAACTATTAACAAAAGTTCTGCAAAGCTTTTTCTGTGCAGGGTTTTAAATCCGCATCTCTGGTGACACATGTCTTGTCCTCACCCTTTCAGTTTGCATGTACCAGGTCAAAACAAAAGCGGCGCATTTAGAGCCACTGAGATCAAATTCCTTGGGCTATGACCAAATAGATTAATATCTAAAGCACATGTCGTATCCTTGTAGTGAAGTCTTCCCTAAAAACAAACACTGAAAACTTGAAAGCACGCATGCCTCATGCTGAGAAAATTGTCATTCTGAAAGAAGAGGAGCATGTTGAAGAAGAGAAGGTGAATGGAAGGACACATATATCTCGACCTAGGATAACATGGATATTCATAATCTTTCTTGAGCAAGAAGAACAATTGATCTTTCTCTTACTATTCAAGTACTTGCCAGTTTTACCACCATATTTCCTGCAGTGATTTCTCAGAATGGCTACTGAGAATGGTATATTAGCATATTTGTAACCCCTTAAGAGGATTTTAATAATTCATGTGCTTTGCTTTTTATTCTACGGAGGTAAATCAGCTGGTGGCAACAATAGGTTTTTCCAATTAGTGTTCAAACAGCAAAAGAATGCATTCTTTAAATATTAATAAAGAGTATAACAATTGACCAACTAGTCTTTGATGGGTGTGATTAGAGGATAAGATAGATGCTTGTTCAGACTAGTTGTCCTCAATGAGTATCTAGTTATGGTTCTTATGATTTTAGATTTGATATTAGATTTGGCATTCCTTCACTAATTTGCAGGGATTATGGCAGATAGTTATTGCACTTAAGTTTCTGCACAGTAGGTTTAACGATGGCCCATCTTAAGGAAAAGTTAAAGGGAGGGTAAAAAACAGAAGTGTTTTCCTTTCAAGATCCTAAGTAATGATTTGTTCTGTACAGGACAAAAACTACTTAAAGGAAATTCTCCAAATGTGTTAGCAGCCTACAACTATACTCATGCTAGGTGTTTTTTGTTAGGATAGTGAAAATCAGTTCAGTAGTGTTTAAGACCTTTGCTTTACAAAACATGTATTTGATTGAGCTTCAGAATGTAAATTATTGAGGTATCAAGTCTGTTACTCTGACGACCCTAGGTGGAATCATTCATGTGATTTGAAGGCGACAAAATGTTGTTTTGACAGCTGTTATCCGATGCCAGCCACTGGCATTAACCTGTTTTCTGAAAAATGTATCAGCTATGTGTAAGTCTGTTGTGGCTAAAATCTACTGTACTTGTCTTAAAGGTGTCCTTAGAATGGGTCGGTCAAATGGCATAGGTAAAAGCGAGACACTATTCCCAACTCCCATTGAGGATGGCTGAATGCCATGAGCAATGGGACTTAGGTACATGGGGACTTTTGCCGCATGATCTGGGAATACCCTGGGGTTTGAGTGCAGAGTTTGGCCTGCAGCTAGTCCAGATGCCAGGAGCTAGGCACATCATTGGATGGGAATAGTGCATAGCCGGAGAGAAGGCTGTGCAGCCTACCCCCACTTTGCATGACTAAAGATCATGAGAAGTGGTTTTGCCAAAAAGGAGTTTTGGCATAAGTCCTGAAAACAGGTAATGTCCCGCTGCCAAACCACAATCCAAGGACCATGTACCCTGGGTTTGGATTGATGGTGGTGTAAGTACAGGGCTTGATAGCAGGCCCCTCACTACACCTGTAATTACACAGTGACGATTGTTGCCAAGGAGTTTGGATGCCAGGCTTGCTGAGGATCTTCCGTTATGGTTAGAGACCCTTAAATATCTCACATCCAATGCACTTATTTGACTGATTGTGACCTCACACATGATATAAATGATGACATCATAAATAACAACTTCCATTAAATCACTGGTGACATCACATATCAGCTAAATAGGACATTGTTATGGATGGGCAAGGCAGTGTGACTCCATGTAAGTCAACAATAACTTTGCTAGAAACAGCAGCATCTCTTGGAACTATTAAGTCTAAATTAACAAGCTCTATGCTAAAGATGAACAGGTTATATAACAATAAATTGTTATTGCTGTACTGAAAGGACTTACATTGAAAAATCTGGCTTTTAACACACAACCTATTTTGACACAGGTATAAAAGCCTATTTTTGGCATTGTGAATGGTGACTGAGACAAAACACAGAGATGTCACTGGACCTTGATAAAGGCTGGCCTCTGACCCTAAAACTGATAGTACAGGGGTAAGTGCAGGGCCATCTTAATGCCAGAGTATACCCTCAACCCTTGCTGCACAATAAAAAAGCTGTGAAATCTAGGTTTTGTCCACTGGAGACAAAAAGTAGGGAACAACCGAAGGCAAGACTGTGCTCAACCGTTGTTGTGCATGGCCAAAACAAAATAATGTCACATGGGGACTTGTTGCTAGGCTTGAACAAAGGAATAGCCCTGTAATCAACCTCTGCTTCATGTTTTCAAAGTAATTCCAATTAGGGAATACCAAAAGGATGACTAGGCACGGGTCTGAAAATAGATTAGCTGATATGCCACCAGATATGTAATCAATTATGCCAATGGTAAGGGGTTTTATGGTATCACCACTGATGTCATCACTGATATATTTTAATCTGTAACATCATGTTTGAAGTCAGCATAGCATACAGATCTCCCCTTCACTGCTTTTAGAGACTATCCCGAGGTCTTTTCTGCAGGCAGGCTATGGAGACTCTGAAGCATTTTAAAAAGGTTCTTTTCTGAGTTGCCCAGGCCTCTGACATTCCACTTCATAAGATATATAAGGTCATACGCCATGACTGGTGGCTATTTGGGTGATCCTACACCTGACCCCACAGGACTTAGTGACCCCCCCAAGCTGCCCTCGCAGGAAGAGAAGAGCAGTGGTAAGAACCAACACCCCATTGTACAAGAGCAGGGTAGCATTCCCCAGAACAGGAAACAGTTAGCATTTGAACACCCCTTAAGCATCTTCAACCCCTTCGGCATTACAGTCATATGGCCCAGTCCAGCAACAGTCAGTAATCATGTGATAATCTTATCACTCAAGGATACGCTCTTTCAACTTGAAACTGCAAGGTTTCTTCTCTTAATTTACAGTTTTCAAAAATAACATATAGTCTGTTATTTCTTCAATATCTTCTTTAATGAATGAAAAGCTTATCTTTCGAATATGATTCTTTCATATCGTAAGTGACTTCATCATGTTACATTGATCGTTCACTATACCCAATGCATTTCGGGTCTCTAACAAGGACCCTTCGTCAGGGGTCTATTGAGAGAAAGAAACAAATACAGGACCTTAGCGTTCAGCTGATAAATCAAATTCAATATAATGCATTCAGACATATGAATCTCATACAGGGTAAACTACGCTGGAGTTAAACAGGTAGTGGGTGTGAGATGGGTTAGGAGATGGCCTCTAATATACAGTGTACAATGAGAACAATGCAGTCAGAAATGAAAGTGCAGGTATACCGTGATAAAATAATGCCGATAATAAACAAATCTCGAGGATTGAAAACAATGTCCTGCCCGTGTTTATAGATGCTAAAAATTGAGTGAGCGAGTGATACGGTAAATATTAAATGACTTACTGCAGTAAACGCGGGTAAACGCGGTGTCGGTAAACCTCTACTTCCGTTTTGGTAAAGCTGTAAAAGCCTGTCAGCCAATGGTATCGCGTATAAGACAGTAATGACGCTGATCACGTGATTGGGGTGAAATGCCTTCTAGTATGGCGCTAGTGACTATAGTTAAAGCCAATGTATTATAAGAAGTGTGAATAAAGTTAATTGAAAGCAAACACTAGTGCGTGAACCTGATAACAAAGGGAAAATGAAAGGATGTATTCAACGCCGGCTGAATAATAGATTGAGCGCAAGATGTGTTCATGTGTGTATTAATACCTGTAGCAGATTAGAAGTGTCAGTACATAGTCTAGATGTACACTATTTAAAAATGGATACCAAACAAAAACATAAACAAAAACATATTCACAATAAAACACAAGGTATATAAAGTATATAAAGTATACCACAATTACGTTTCTTAGGGGGGTCAGCTGGTCCAGAAACCATGGTTATGCGAGTTCATGCATGTTTAAAGGAAACAAGAAAATTCAATTCTGTCATTCTTCCCAGCGGGATATAAAGAGTTCAGTCTTTTTATCCAGAAAAATTCGGATTTTAGACGCTGTTTGACGGGATCCATGTCGCAGCGCTGTGGCAGTACCTCTAGTTTAGTGAATTTAATTTGAGAGATCTGGTATTTCTTCTGCATGGCTACCGTGGATTTGGTATTCTGTAAGCGTATATTGCTTTTATGTTCTGTCATTCGAACTTTGATTTTTCTCTCACTTTGTCCTACATAAACTTTGCCGCAAGGGCATTTGATAGCGTACACTACATTTCTAGTGTTGCATGTTCCAGAATATTGTAGGTTGATCTTGAAGCCTTTGGTAGGATGCATAAATATGTTTCCAACTATGACGTTGTCCAGCAACAGGCCTGTTGAGTACTAGCATCGACCGCCCCATACCCATATGTCAAAAGCAGAACAGTCCATTTTCAACAAAAGCTCTTCCGGCGCTAAAGGGCAGTGCCCAAAGTGACTTATGAGGCCAAAGTACTCAAGCTCCTTCCCCTCATCCCCTCACCTCTACTACCTCCCTCCCGCCTGCATATCAGTCTATTCTGAACCCATAACACAGTTTGCCATAGTGAAACATGCCATTTGCATTTCCTAAAAACAAGTTCAAGCACCCCACCCATCACCTGAGGCTCCTTAGTCTCACCAAATCAGCAGCTCAGCAGCAACTGCTTTCCATTTTGTCCACCTGCTGTTTTATAACAGTTCACATCACTATGTAACCATAGGTGATGTTAGCCCCACATCTGTGCTGTCACTGCCACTCCCAGGGTCCCTTCCCAACATCAGAAACGATTTCCTGGAGTCTGGCAGCATGTCAGTCTCCATGAGAGTGCTGTCGATCCATCGAGTCTGCTGCGTGTCATCTAAGCTATTTGCACCATCTGCGTGATTGGGCAGATTGTTTCTGTTTATGCAGCATTGCTGGTCCTTTCCCTTTGAAACTTTTTTGTGTGGTCAATGCCAGAGTGTCCGATCAGTCACTCGTCTTTCTGGGGTGAAAGAAAAGATGACCTTTTCTCTCTGCAGCACACTCAATTACGCCAGGTACAATTGTCCCTCATGCACTTCTTAACAGAGAGAAATGAGGAGGGCCTTGCACTCGGATGTGCTGCAGTATGGTGTCACAGTCTTGAAAGTTAAACAGGCATGCAATGATAGCCCTGGTGGTGCTACATGTCTTGGCAGAGGGGGCTGAGTCTGCTGGGCCTTCTCAATGGTAATGAATGTCGACAGTCTTTTGGGGCATAAACTATTGGCAAGCCTGTCCTCTAAGAACAGCTGTGCCAATTGCCACACTGCCTTCTCTGGGAACCCAATAAAGCTTAAGTTGTTTCTCTGAGACAAGCCCTCAGACTCTTCAATTCTCTTATACAACGGGGAAGTTATCTTTTATAGCAACAACACAGAGTCCTGGTGAGTGTGCACCTCCCGTTGCATCTCCGTCACATTCTCCTCTGCTGTGGCTTCCCGGTCAGCCCCCTTCTGGAGATCCACTCGTAGGAGATTGAACTTGTTTACCACCAAGTCTATTTTGGTGACCTTGGAGCCCTGTATTGCCATCATCAAGTCTTAAGCATAGGGGCTGATTCCGCTAATGGTCCCCAGGTTTTTTGCTGCATCCTGTGGGTGCATAAAGTGGGTAAAATGTATATAATTTTGTTGGTCTCTGTCGACTTGACAGACCTCTCTTTCCCCATGGTGGTTTTAGGGCTGTTTAGTATTCTAATAGTGATGCTCCAGCCACCTCAGAAGGTCTGATCACTCCCTTCAAGAGGCTCCAGAGAGCAGTGACCACACCAGTTGCACCAGGTTATGTTCTTCGACCAAGGGGTAACGTTCCCGGGCCAGCATCTCTTTCCCTCTGGAGGACCACTCTGAAAGTCTATTCAAGTCCTCACCATTTTGTTGCCATTGCCCCCCCATTGTCTCCTACTTTACACTGGATCTCACCCCCTTCTGATGTGGCTGCACATGTCTGGGGCTCACAAGATATGCCCTGCCTACTCTCAGGCCTATTCAACTTGCGGCCGAGACCTGGCCAAGGAACCCTCATTGGCTCCCCTGGTGTTTCTCTGGGTCCCGGGGGCCACCCAGCAGGTCATCCAATGATTAGAGGGTGGGTGCTTGACTCAACACACTCTGATGGCACTGGATTCAGATAGGAATTTTGTTGTGCTGTCGGGAATACGCAAGGAGCGCATAGCCAGCCGTCTTGCTTGGTCACGCCCCCTCACCCAAACATGTTGTGCATAGTTTAGGCAACACAGCACTCTTTGTTAATAGGGCCTGACTGACGAAAATATCCTGTCTCACCAATATGAGTTCCACATAGCATTCAACCAGGGCTGGCAGAAATTGGGTGCCGCGAAATATGAGGTCCAGTTCCTGTCCAACACAAACCAGTTGTACCTTGAGACTGCTAATCTGTGGTAAACTGAATTTTCCTAAACCTATGTTTTCACATAGAAGGGGAAAGAATTTGAAAGACCTGTTGGTCCACACTAGACCTAAGAAAACAGGAAGCAATGAACCCCGAAGACTTACATCGGTCAGTGGACATCATCCATGTGGCTCCTGTGTATCCTGCCAATACACACAGAAAAGCCAAAACATCACCTTCTCCAACCAATCTACATGGGAGCAGCGTGCTTTTACTAATTGTAATAGCCACAATGTGGTGTATCTGATCACCTGTCCCTGCAACAAGGAATATGTTGGCATGACCAGTCGACCCGGCCAGATTCGAATGGGGGAACACCGCAGCAATGTACGCTGCAATAGGACAACAACAAAAATGGCTGCACACTTTGCTACCATGGGACACAGTGTCCATGACTTAAAATGGACAGTCATTGAGGCCTTCTCTAATGACAAAAACCTCCTATCTAAAGAACAACGCTGGGTCTACCGTCTGGGGACACACCACACTGGCCTGAACGACGATATTCCCTGGTCCCAACTCAGCGCCTAGAGAGGGGTAGAACAAATAACCTATGCAAGAAGAGTAATGAGGGCTTCCCGTATTTGCAATCCCATTAAAATCACAACTGATATGAGCATGCTCCAACCAGTGCTGTATGTATATGCAATTGGTACTGGAGCCCTTGCTTGTTTCACAATTACAAACTGCCTCTTACGTATTAACTGTCTTCCGGCATGGCTCTACTAAATGCACACGTGCTGACTGAACCTCTCTGCAGATTACGATGAGTATGTAACTCCGCATGCGCGCTGGCCTGAGATAGCTCATGGCTCGACTACACGCACGCGTGTTGACGGGACCTCTGTGCATGCGTCTTGGCCGCAGATAGCGCACGGCTCTACTACACGCACGCGTGCTGATTGGACCTCTCTGCATATCACGAGAAGTATGTAACTGCGCATGCGCGCAGGCCGAAGAAAGCACACTTCAGTTATATACTTTACGCATAGACTCGGACAAGTTTAAACTCTGGCACTTGTAGTCATCATTTATTGCCGAGTCTAACGTAGCATCAACAACAGCTCTTTACGAAAATTCACCTTTCAACAATGGCCGCCGCAGTTACTAGACCTATGGCCCCATCTGTATTGGCACACCTACCTCGTTAACTAAACAATTAACCAATTACCCCAGCATATAAAAACCTGTCTATCTTGCTTCCTCCACATCCACGGAAGCCGCGGACTAAGGAGGAAGCACCACCGTGCTGGGGGCTGAGTAAGTACGGCATAGCTGATCGAATGGGATGGTCTCTTAGCCTCTTTTAGACCCTTGCTCTCTGATACATGGAGACCAAAAGAACTGTATAAGACAACATTGTGTGTATTCTCATTTAGACCCTTGCTCTCTGATACACGGAGACCAAAAAAAACTGAATAAGACAACATTGTGTGTATTCTCTACCTTTTATCTCTCCTTCTGTAGTTGGGACCCCATATTACCCTTCTGTCTAGAACCGGCTCATGAGGCATTGATTCCTCTTCCTGATAAGTATGTATTCGGTACCAACTACCCTCCTGGCTAAAACCACCTCATATGTGCCCCATTACCGTGTGTGAGTGAATGTAATCCCTAAATGTGTTTTCCTTCTCACGAAAGATCCCAGTACCTCAGTCGGTATATATGTCTCTGTGTCTCTTCCTCCCTCACAGGTGACTAAGAGCTAAGCGCATTTGGGATCCGCGCAATTATAATCACCTTTTCTTGTCTTGCAGGCATACTACATCATTAGTTTGACAGTAGTACGAATTGTGTAATTATAAAATATATAGCTACACACATTGATAGATTATTTTCTTCACCCACTCTTTGTACATACACTTTTTTACTACTTTTTGTGGAGTAACACTAGTGAGTGACAGGGGGATCTTCGCCTAGGTCCTGACGAAGAGGCTTCACGCCTCGAAACATGTTGACTCACACAGGAGAGAGAGCCCATTAACCTGCTCGTTCTCTCCGCTTCACTATTTTTAATAATACCAGCCAGTGTTTATTAAATATTTTTTCTTACCACTAGGCCAGGTATTTTTTAACTTCACTTTCTTTATCACTCCTGACCCCACTGACACTCACTCCATACACATAGCACCCCCATCTAAAGGTGCTCCAGCGTAGTCGCTTGTCGCAGCACTGCCCCGTCCCGCAGCGGGACGGGAAGACCCCGATGATGAAGCATGACACCAAGGGCCCTTTTGGTGTGTGAGGGGTATTTTAACAAACAAGGTGTATTCCACTGACATCTGGATATACACTCACCCTACGTGAGGTGGACCGTTTTGATTAACATAATCCTAGTAAAGAGGAGGACGTGCCCACCTTGCTGCCCATCGGCACCACCTCTTCACTCCCCCTTTTTGATTTTTTCCTATTCGTACCTGGCTTTTGACCTCGGCACAAGGCCTGACCTATGGCTAAAACATTATCCTAGTTCCCATACCTTCAAAACCAGATGTACATGCCTTTTATCCATTTTCAATGGCCTCTGGGTATAAAGTGTAGCCTGCTTTCAGGCCCTGTGCTCCGTCACTCCACACTGTGCTATTCCACCCGACCAACTGTGCATGGCTTCCGGCAGCATATATTGGCCTTTGGGCATAAGGGCTGACTTGCTTCAAAGTGAAAGAGGTGAAGTCAGAATGTTTTATATGTTAACTAGCTTACCCGTCGCACGTTGCTGCGATCTCCGAAGAAAGGAAATTCAAGGAAACTCATCATGATAACATTCAATTTACATTGTGTCATTTTTATTGAAACTTTTTCATTTTAATATGGAAAACATTTCAAAGTGTCGTTTTAATTCTATTTATTTATTTGAGTGCTTGTGGAAACACAATTTTTTGTTTTTCCGTCTGGTGCGTACATCAGTATTCGAAAGATTATGAGGGCCCTAGGGGGCCGATATTTAAAAAAAATGTATGCCAGAAACTTTCGTGGGAGTGTACACAACAACTTCCCAAAGTTTCCTCGCGATCAGATGAATGGTGTTTTAATTCTATTTATTTATTCTAGTGTTTGTGGATACACGATTTGTTGTTTTTCCGTCTGGTGCATACATCAGTATTCAAAAGATTATGAGGGCCCTGGGGGGCCGATATTTAAAAAAAATGAATGGCAGAAACCTTCGCGGGAATGTACTGAACAACTTCCCAAAGTTTCATGGCGATCGGATGAATGGTGTTTTAATTCTATTTATTTATTCGAGTGCTTGTGGATACACGATCTGTTGTTTTTCCGTCTGGTGCGTACATCAGTATTCGAAAGATTATGAGGGCCCTGGGGGGGGCGATATTTAAAAAAATGTTATGTCAGAAACCTTTGCTGGAGTGTACTCAACAACTTCCCAAAGTTTCAAGGCGATCGAATGAATGGTGTAGTAATGCATATGCCAGAAACCTTCGCGGGAGTGTACTCAACAACTTCCCAAAGTTTCATGGCGATCGGATGAATGGTGTAGTAATGCATAAAGGACAAACAGACAGACAGACAGACATACATTCGTTTTTATATATATAGATAACTTTAAATCCTTTCGACAAATCTGCATGAAATTAGGAGGTGTGTAAGATGTTATGCACCCGTGGTGGCGTACGCATCCTAATCGATACTATGGGACTGCTGACAGCATGTCAGGCAATCCCATTACCTGAAACGATGACGGACGGACTGAAGTCTGCCTGCCATCGTATTCAACCCCTTGGTGAGAACTATTGAAATGTATAGAGTAGGAGTAGAAGAAGGTGAGCCCAAGAAAGAGAGGATGCCTAGCTTAGTTTTGGTATTTCAACTTTCATACAAATCTGAAAGGGAGACAAAGGGTAAGACTAAATACGTGTTTTCTATTTTGGCATCTTCAATAAATGTTGCTCTCAGAGACAGAAATCTGCTGAACTAAATCCCCTGCATGTGGCATATAACAACAATTTTACTCAGAATAGACCCTTTTTGTCTGGTACAAATCTTTCCCGTAATGTTTGAGATTTTTAGATAAAAAAAATGGGTTAATTTTTCTGCCATGTTTGGTTTGCAAACTTTAGGCAATTTTGTGAATGTAACTATTTTTTTAATATGCCTGAAAAGAATCCGAGAAACATAAAATCGGTATGACAATCAAACATAAACACAAATTATAACATCAATTTATATTGTAATTTATTATTAGAAAGTTTAAGGTTCGGTTAAACAAGCACAAATAAAAAATAAGCCTCTTATTAACTATCCAATCCTAAATTGTCACTATAAAATCTCTATTATTACCAATTTATGACATTTTGCATAAAAGGTTCCATGAGTTTTTCTTTCTGGACTGGCATTGTGATCCCCTCTCTTTTATAATAGTTTTCCCAGCACATTAATTCTTTCATAGAAGGTCACCATTTCTAAATTCCATGCTGGCTCTTGTCTTCTTATCATCAGCTTCCACACCCCCATAGATTACATTGTCTCTAATGTTTCATTTCTCTTTTTACATGGGATGGCATACCATTGACTACAGTTTTCTCTCGATACCCTTTGCGAACAAAAAAGTTTGATGGTTTTGAAAAATGACCCATATTTCTTCTATCTTCCAACACTCCCCAAACAACGTTCCCAGAAACTGATTTCTTTCATCTTGAGCATTTTGTATCGACATCTGGGAGCCATTCCTTGATTCTGATTGTTGTATAATGTTGCCTAAATAATGTAAAATATAATATATACTGATAATTAAAGCCTCTTGTTACCTTGCCTATTTCCTCATAGGATTTAACCAATTCTGCTTTCGTTAACATAACCTAATCTGCTAACCATTTATCCAGTATCTCATTAAATGGGTCGCTTTCGCAGTCATTACTTTACACATTGATGATACACACTCCCCATTTCTTAGTCTTTCAATCCTTCCTTTAGACATTCAGACACATATTTAAGCTTATTTACTCAAAATCAATCCCTTACATGTAAATAGTAAAAAGAAAAATCGCATAGCTGATAGGTTTAACTATTGTTTTAGTTGAGAAAATAATTTTATTTCAGATCTATCTATTATATCCCCTAAATGGACAATTCTACATAATTTCAGATCTTATTGCCTTCTTTAATTTCTTTGCTTATATCGGATTCTCCCATACAGGAGTAAATGAATGTGCACATTAAGCTTTCAGTACTTTCGAAATATATGTATATATTTACACGCACATATAAAGGATTATGAGTCTCTTTGCTTTTACTAAATACAAAATCACCGTGGCCATATTCAAACAGAAACTCATGCCGCCCTATTGAGCTTATCGTCGGTTTTATAAATGCTGTTATCTTAGTTTTGGAGTCAGGTATTGTAAGTTTATTCAGATAACTAAGTGAAGCGGCAATATAATAGTTCTCCAGATTGGTCAGACCCAAACCCTTATTTAGGACTGTACAATTTAGCCTCCATCTTATCCTAGTTTGTTTACTAGCCCACATAAATGTAGTTGTAATTGCATTTAACTCTGCATAGAACGTTTTTGTTAATATACAGAGGGTAATTTGAAAAATAAACATACTTTGAGCTGGTATTGTCATTTTAATCAGGCTGACGTTTACAGTGCATTTCACATATATTGTTCGTATTATTGGTAGTGTAGATATCAAGATACCGCATTGCCCTATTTACGGGAATGGTGTTAAGTGGGAGTTTGAGCCAAAATGCTATCATTTTATTTTCTCCTGATTAATCTTATGCCCACATAACTGCACATATTGTTAGATTATTTTACATGTTTGAGCAAGATTTACAGTTCCCGTTGCAAACGTAGTAATATTTTAGCAATATTTAGAGGTTTCATTTGCAAAATCGTCATAGTGTAATTTCAATATCACTAGGAAGTCAACTGCACACAACATTGTCACTCCTCAATGTAATGCCAAATGATTCTATACGCAGGGCAAATAATAATGGATGGACACAGAGACCAACCCTGTCTCCTCCCTCACCTGACTTTTAGAGGATTGCTTAGTTTGCCATGCATTTTTAGGTGCATATTTACCCCTTGATATGCATTTGATATTACCTTGGTACATTCACTTTCACTTTAGTTTACTAGTTTATTACATTGAATGCCTTTTCACCATCTAAAGAAAAAGACTAGTACGGCTGTATGGTTTTGCTGTGGCAAATATGAAATTACCTCTACCACAAAATGTGTCTGTGCTGCTAACTGTCATTCCGTTGAGAAACCAGTTTGCTCTGGTCCCTTTAAAGTACCAACCATGCCATCTAATTGATTTGCTAATACTGTTGTTAAGATCGTATAATTGATGTGGAAGAGTGTAATAGGTTGAAACTAATTGCATCGTTTAGCATTTTTATTAGGTTGTAGAAAAGAACACACCATGCTTTCCTTAAAGCATAAGGGCAATGGCTCGTTTTCAAAATGTAATTATACAATGTACCCAAGTGGCCACCAATACATTGGAGAATGTTTTATAAATTTCACTGTCTATGCCATGGGACCCTGGAAATTAACCCACCGATAGCTCATTGACAGCTTTTTTGACTTCCTCCTTAGAGATTGAGTTAGTTGGTATCTCATTTTGAGATGGATTAAGGCATAGTAAAGATATGTTGTGAAAGCAATCCTCCATTGCCTACAATTTAGGATCAGAGGTTTCAGTTTAGAGTTTACTGAAAATAGTTTGAAAAATCTGCACTATTTGCTCCAGATCTCTTATGATATTGACTACTTTCCTGATCATCACTGTGTTGGATTTAATTTTATATCTGCTGTAACTGCTTGCCATGCATGTAACTTCCCCTCTAGTTACTTTCCTCTTCTACAATTTATTTTCAGTAAGGAACATGCATTAGAGTACACACCGTTTAACCCCTTTACTTCGGCGGCTATTCCGCCGCAGTGCTAAGGGGGCGGGGCGGCCGCGCGGCGGCCGCATGCTGGTGACGGAACCGCTCCGTCACCAGCGTCGGTTGAGCTGTGCTCGTGACGGAGCGGTTCCATCACGGCCCGCCCCGCTCAATAGAACACTCAGCGCAGGCGCGGAATTCGCGCCGCGCATGAGCGTTCTATCGAGCTGGGCGGGCCATGACGGAACCGCTCCGTCATCAGCCTAGCGCACCCGTAGCTGATGACGGAGCGGTTCCGTCATCAGCATGGAACGGGTTAAAGTAAGTTCTAACTTTAAGTTTAATGGCAGGTGTGTTGGTCACTTCTGCTTGCTGCACAAGATTATGAACCAAAGGTAAATTGTTCATTTTTATCTTCAGCAGCAATATGAAAGCTTACTCTGTCAACAACTGCCTTAAACCACTCAAGCTACCAGTTTCTGAGCATAATTCTAAATGTTTGTGAAATCATTATTTATTCTTTCTTACAGTATGAATAGATTCTCATTGCTTTCTTAAAGTGTGCCTCTACATCTCCACATTGGCTGAGGCGGCTCATCCGCTAAGGCGGAGGAGCGTCGCTCCACTGCTCTCAGAGCAGTGGAAAAATTAAGAATAAAATTATAATAACAGCAGTTTTATCATTTTATTTTTTATAACTACAGAGGTAGTTTAGGGCAGGTCAGGCCGGGGTCACTGAGGATGGAGGGGTGGGCACACGCTAAGTGCTCATAATGGTTAGGCCAGCAGTGTTGGCTGGCCAAACAATCATGCACACTTTGCATGTTCACCACCAGGCTGTAATGCACAACCCGGTGGAGAATATGAACAGGCTCATATTCTCTTTCTTAGCACTAATCCACAGCCCTCAGGCCAATCACCACACTGCTGTCATGGTGATAGGAGCGTGCTGATTGTCTTAGGAGGGCCTCTATGCTTCCTGCTTCCGGAAACGCAGTCAGCAAGAGAAGCAGTGAGATGACGGTGGAGAGACAGCGGAAGAGGTGAATGGTTTTGAAAACAAAATATTTTTGCTTTGAACCGTCCTGCCACCATCCGTTCCCTACCAGCTGCTACTGCACATTTGGTCTGGAAGCCATTCGATCACAGTTCCTCATGCTATCATTATTTCTACAATACAGTGATTCACTAATATTGCAAGTATGAGTTTTTTTGTGGTACTACTACATCTTTAGATATAAAAAATATATATCAAATCTGGAAGAGGTGGTGCATCGTGAACTACTATAAGACTATTACCAAACATTAGGGTACAGCTCCCTTCCAAATATCCCTTAACTTGTAAATCAAGCAAATATTTTCTGATATATTTTCTTCCTTTACTACACCATTGTTGTAAATGTAAAGAGTCACTTTGTTTAAGAGTCAAGTTAAAATTGCCAACAATACTCTGTGTATCTATAATATGAGACCAGTGTGCATGAGCAATTTAATTTAATCAAGATAAGTAAGCAATCACCCATCAGCCTTTGGCTTCAGTCTCAGACTTGACTCTATCAGCCTGATTCATCAAGCTAAATTGCACTTGCAAAGGGCAAGATTCTCAGAATCTTGCCTTTTGCGAGTGCAATTTTTGCATTTGGGATTCATCATCCCAAATGCAAAATTCGCTATTAAAGAATTTGCACATTTGCGAAGAATTGCATTTAAGGAATCTCTATTTGAGATTCCTTAAATGCAATTCATGAATCATTTTAAAATTGCGAAATTGCAATTTTGGGCCGCTATTTACCGAGAGGTCAGACCTCGTGGTAAATAGCAAAAACTTAGAAAATGCATTTAAATGCATTTTTCTAAGTTGCATGTTACACACACACATGTCCTTTGGACATGTGTGTGCGCAACACCAATGTAGATTACATTTCAGGGGTGCTACAGGGTGTCCTTTGGACACCCCTGCACCCTTGAAATCGCATCCTTATTTGCGATTAGCAAATTGCTAATCGCAAATAAGGAATAACTCCCCATTCATTCCGATGGGCCTGTAGGCCCATAGGAATGAATGGGGAGTTATTCCTTATTTGCGATTAGCAATTTGCTAATCGCAAATAAGGAACATGTAGGAATCGCAATATTTTTTGCAATTCCTACATGAATCCCGTTTTGCAAGTCCTTAATAGCGATTCCTTATGATTCGCTATTAGGGGCTCGCAAAACGGGAGATTGATGAATCAGGCTGTATGCTTGTTTTGCAGCCCTTGTCTCAGTATAGCCATGCCTTTAGAAGATATAGTGGCCAGTGAATATAATCTTCTGAATCAATTTCTAGTTAAACCTAGCTACTTTATTTGTGCTATATGTCATTATTGAATGACTATGAACGGTGCTTGAATAATTCCCAAACAATAAATATAGAGCTTTTCTTGTGCCCATTATTTCATCCATTCGCTTTTATAGTCACCGTCTTAAGCACTTTTTATTATTCTTAAACTGATAGAAAAAAAATGTTGTCCCATTTTTCTTCTGTTGCCCTCTGTCCCTTAGTCCACCCTTTGATAGGCCTTCCAACCCTTAATCGTGGTGAACCTGACCGACATCCAAATATGGTCAGGCCCAGTATCGTCCCTTCTTAGTTCATGATTAATGCAATTGACAGTATTCAAGGAAGGAGTTATTCTGTTCTGACCCCAGCAGTCTTTTGCCACTTTAATAATTTACTGAGCTGTCCTGGACCGGTTCTTTGTTTCGCTTTCTTTATGGCTCACAAATGAAACGTTGTACTTCATCAGACTCATGAAACACATGTATAATTTCCTGACAAGCTACCTGCAGGTCAGGCAGAGACATTATTGCTGCCTTATTCCATTTTTTTTTATTTAAACAGCAGTATCTCATGTCTCTCAGGTGCATTGCTGTAGAAAAAGAATAGTTGGAAATATTGAGAAAGTACATCAAGCGGAAGATTTAATTTCAGAATAAGGAGTACTATTTAATACTTTCTCATTAAGTGCTAGATGTAGGTAAATAGGTTTTACAGATTCTAAAATACCGAATTTTACCGATTCGGTATTTTAGAATCGGTATATCCTATGTAGGTAATTAATCGGTAAAAAATACCGAATCGTTAAGATTCGGTACTTGCCATTCATTCCTATGGGCCTGGAGGGGTGGCAGGGTGTCACTTTGACACCCTGTTGCACCCCTGATTAGTGCTGGTGTGCACATGTGGCATACATACATGCCCTAAGGGCATGTATGTCTGTCACATGGCACAGGTGTAAATGCACATTTATGTATTTACATAGGAATTCCTTATTTACCACCAACTAATAGTTGGTGGTAAATAACGAATTCTTAAAGCCCAGAAGCACTGTTTACAGTGCTTCCTACATCTCATTTACCGATTCGGTAAATACTGAATCGGTAAATGATGATTCGGTAAATACCGAATCGGTAAATACCGATTCGTTATTTACCGAATCGGTATAATAGCCTCCTACATAGGAAAAGGCTTTTACCGACCGGTAAAAGCCTACCTACATCTGGCCCTAAGTCTGTAGTCTTGGAGAAACACTATGATAATTCTTGGTGCAGCATGCTTTTTTAGTGATGTGAACATGATAATATGTGCCCTGGTTATTCCAACTAAATCTATTTTCTATCTCCCCATATTGTGCTCAATCTGTTATAGCCGAGGATTTTGTTGTTCAACTTCCTTTTGTATGTTAGTTTCTAGATTCTCCACTCACATCTCTGTCTGAGTTATAGCTTTGACTACTATTTCTGCCTTTCCCAGGAAATTCATCTAGCTTTTTAGTCATATGTTTAAATTGCTCATTATGTTCTCTTTGAGTCACTTTAAAATAAGTAACATCTTCTTAGCTCAATTTTCACTATGAAATTGACGTTCCTCCCAGGTTTCACACCTAGTCTGCCATTTTAAATTTTTGGCAATGAGCAACAACGCCCAGGGTCCCTGATTGGGGCTCCTCCTTGTTGTTCCACCAGCTTTTTCATGCCAGTTTCACTGCCATAAAAAGGTTTGCAGAAAGACTAGTCGGAATATGGATGGCAGTGACGGGCTCGGCAACCCCTACATTTCTCCCTACTATGAACACCTCCTGCACCACAGGATCAAGGATCCTGCTGGTGCCGGTGGTGTTATTGTTGGGCTGGTGGTTATTCGACCTCCAGACCCATAATCAGGCAGTCGGACCGCCTAGGTTCCGGAGGTCTGACCTGCCACCACCGGTCCGGCAGTCTTGAGTCCGCCAAACTCGTAATAAGCCCCATAGTCATTGACTTGATAGTTTTCACAGAATTAGTTTCACATCAAACATAGAAGCGATGAGCAGAGCTGGCTTTAGAGGTATGCTTTCTTGGAATAGCTTTAGCATTATTTCGCATTTTGTCTTGTTGTCCAATTTACAATCTATCGACAATGGTTATGGAGAGATTTTCCTCATTGTAGTGAATATCTTTTTTTTACAAGCCTGGCTGATGTATTAGTCTTATTTATTTTACAGTTCTCATTTTGTCATGAACCCTCTTTCTTAATGTGTCCTAAACTCAGATTAGCAACCTGTTGTTTCACTTCACCTCTGTTTTCTCCTTAATCAGTGAAAAATCTGACACACTTTCTCTGACTACCATTCACTCACAAGTCATTGGGGCTATTTCCCATTCCGTCAAAATATCTGTAATAACACTAGCTGCTTGTCCCCAGTCTTTGTCTATAGCAGTGACCTCCAACACTTTACTGTCTTTTTTTTGCAACAGAAATGATTGAGAGAAAGTAGTACTGAGAGATTGTAGTTTTTTCTTCCTTCTGATCCTTCCTAATTAATCCACCTGGAGCAATGCTTACTTAAGCAATAACACCTTACCCTTGACCCTCCATTGCAGCTTTTTATGTTTTGGAAGATTCTTGGCTTTACCATTGGGGAGGACATGCAAAACTTCAGTCTGTCCAGCACCGATCAGCACCTCTTGTCAGACTCTGGTAAGGTCTCAAGACCAATGAACAATATTTTATCAGTTTTTGCCAATTTGAGATTATATCTGGAAATCAACGTGCCATTACGCTTCTTTCCTGGAACAGACCATAACAAAACGTTCCCAATTCTTGCCACAGGAAAGAGTTGTATCCAATAAATAGCCTTGTTAACAGTTTTTGTTTTAAATTTCACTCAATTATCCAAGTCCACTTACCCTGCTGTAACAAAATATCCACTGGCTCAGTTTATTTTGAGCATTCCCTCAGGTTGTAGTTGTACCAGACTAATGATAATTTGTAAATGTGTTACAGTTTATCTTGCTACGCACTAACTCCCAAGTTAATTTTGATTTCCACTCAAAGAGGGAAGAAGGAAGGTTTTGCCACTACTGCCCTGCTGCACTGCCGGCACTTCAAAGCTTCAATGAGAGCTCAGTGAGGTGGTGACCCTGAACAAAGCCTTTCTGCCATGGGTACTCTCACAAACAAATTACAAAAATGGCTGAGTGCCTAGCACTACTGGCAACTCAACGTATTTCTCCCTGCAACTACCCAATCTATAGTCTCAACCTCCACCTAATCTATAGGTTTGGGATCTATTTTTGACCTTCTCTCCACAATTGCTGTTATGTAGGTAAACTTTTCAAGTCAATTCTGAATATTTCTTTAGTAGCTCGGATGTTGCTCCAATTTCTCACAATCATTTCTCACAATATGAGATACACATTCAAAGTGCAGAACATCTGGTGCTCCAGCAGCAGGCTGCCTTTCATCATCTCTCACGCTACCCATCTTTTAAATTTTTTAGGAGTGGAAAACTGTGATTTTCAGATCCTCAATTTAGAAAGGGTTTGTGAATTTAAAAAGTGAAATGCTTTGATTAAATTTCAGTTATATGGAAATAGTATTTTTGGATTTCTTATAACATTTTTACTATTTTTTTACTATTTGACTATTTCTACTATTTGTAAGCAAATTAGGAGTCATTTGGGTCCTTGAATTAATTAATCAATCAGGTAATAGTAAAGCATGCTACTCACCCGTGGTGGTCTCCAGGTGCTGGGGGGCTAAGAAGCTCTGGTCAGTTGAGAGCCGGGTCTTGAGGGACTTCCTGAAGATGTGCAGAGAGTGGGCATGTCTGCTGACGATCGGGAGCTCACTCCAGGTCTTGGCCGTGATGTAGGAGAAGGCTCTTCCACACGTTCTGGCTCTGGGGATGCGCTGGGTTTCGGCGAGTGCGAGGTCGGCAGGTTGGTGTTTTTTTCTTGGATATGTGGAAGGACATTCTTTCATTGAGGTATTGGGGTCCGGTGTTGTGGAGGCATTTGTAGACTTGAATGAGTATCTTGAAGGTTACTTGAAGATTACATCAGTGCAGAGATGTGGTGCAGCGGCCAGGGCAGCTGACTTCGGAGCACAGGGTTCACGGTTCGATTCCTGGCTCCAGCAGCAGCTCAGCACCATGTGAATCTGGGCAATAGCTCACTTAGGGCCCGATGTAGGTGGCCCATTACTGGTCGGTAAACCAGAAATTCGGTAAATTTCAGGCTTAAAGACCGGCATTGAGCCATTTCAGATGTAGGCGATGATTCTGTATGTACCAAATCGTTATTTACCGAATCGGTAAATGGCATGTAGGAAGCACTTTGTGCTCTAAGGATTCGTTATTTACCACCAACTATTAGTTGGTGGTAAATACCGAATACCTTTGAAAATGCAAATCTGTGCATTTTCAAAAGTGCCATGTGGCAGACATACATGCCCTTGGGCATGTATGTCTGCCACATGTGCAACAAGCACTATTCAGGGGTGCAACAGGGTGTCAATGTGACACCCTGCCACCCTTAAATGTTTCCCTATCTTACCAAATCGGTATTTACCGCTTCAGTAATTCACATTAATTCCTATGGGCCTACCGAATCGATAAATACCGATTCAGTAAATACCGAATCGTACTGATTCGGTAATACTTACAGAATTTTTTTCTACATAGCATTTACTGATTCTAAAATACCGAATCGGTAAAATTCAGTATTTTAGAATCGGTAAATCTTCATTACCTACATCTGGCCCATAATTTTCACAACTGCCCCCAGTGGCTTGAAGGGTGAGTAGTTTGCGATTTACATTTACATTTACTCTCTTCTCAACGGGTACCAGTGGAGGTCTCGCAGGTGTTGAGAGATGTGTTCTTGTCGAGGGATGCCGAGGATGAGTCTGGCTGCGGTGTTCTGTATGGTCTGGAGTTTGCGGAGCAGAGACTTGTTGATTCCGGCATAGAGAGCATTTCCATAGTCCAGTCTGCTGGTTATGAGTGCATGGGTGATGGTCTTTCTTGATTCAGGGGGATCCATTTGAAGTCCTTGCGAAGGATGCGGAGGGTGTTGAAGCAGGTGGAGGCAATGGAGTTGACCTTTTCGGGTCATGGAGAGGGAGAAGTCAAGTATGATGCTGAGGTTCCGGGTGTGGTCCATGGGGTGGGCGGGCTGCCAAGGGCTGTGGGCCACCAGGTGTTTTCCCATGAGGTGGGAGAGGGTCACATGATGAGGACCTCTGTCTTCTCCGAGTTGAGCTTCAGACAGCTGCTGCTCATCCAGGATGTGATGTCCTTCATTCCTTCCTGGAAGCTGATTCTGATGGTGATGGGATCCTTGGTGAGGGAGAGGATGAGCTGGGTGTGGTCGGCATAGGATTTTATGGTGAGACCGTGCTGTATGACGATGGTGGTGAGTGGAGCCATGTAGATGTTGAAGAGCGTAGGGCTGAGTGATGATCCTTGGGGTACTCCGCAGTTAATCTCTGTGGGTTCAGAGAGGAAGGGCGGAAGTCTGACTCTTTGGGTTCTACAGGTCATGAAGGAGCGGAGTCATTCTAGGGCGATTCCCTGTATGCCAGCGTTGTGGAGTCTGGCGGTGAGTGTACGTGGGAGACTGTGTCGAAGGCTACGGAGAGGTCGAGTAGGATCAGGGACGTGGAGAGGCCTTGGTTGAGGAGGGTGCAGATGTCATCTGTGGCGGTGAGTAGGAAAGTCTTGGTGGTTGCTGTGGAATCTGGATTGGGAGGGGTCGAGAATGGAGTTCTCTTCAATGAATTTCATTAGTTTGGCATTGATGTCTTCTCCGTGACTTTAGCCATGAAGGGGAGGAGGGAGATGGGTCGGTAGTTCTTGAGTTCCGAAGGATCTGCTGAGGGTTTCTTAACTAGAGGCTTGACTTCTGCGTGTTTCCAGTCGTCGGGAAAAATGCTGATTTCTAAGGTGTTAATGTTAATGTTACTGCCATTTGTAAAGCACACTGTTACCCTACGGGTGTCCTGGCGCTGAAAGATCAAAATGTCCTACCGAGGTCTAAACAGAAGAGGAGGCCGAATTAACTGGACTGGAACAGCCATGTCTTAAGGGCTTTCCTAAACTCCAGATGATTAGTTATGTGCCTAAGGTACAGTGGCAGGTCATTCCATGCCTTAGCTGCTCCGAACATAAATAGTCTGCCTCCCCAGTTGGATTTTCTAACTAAGGGCACCCGAACCAGTTTTTCTTCAGATGAGCGCAGGATTCTCCTCGGCACATACGGATGTATGACACTACAACGCATGCTTTTACTACGCATGCTGTTACAACGCATAGCGTTAAGGGGTGCTGGATAGTGAATAGTTTAATTTACTATTCCAACTCCAGTCCCCGTGGATAGTAGGGATGGTGTTGGATAATAAATTAAATCCATTCCGTATCCTAGAGCGCCCCTCAGCGCAATGCTTTGTAATGACATGCGTTGTAATAGTTGCGTCGTAAAGGCACTGCGTGGTAAAAGTTGCGTTGAAACGGATATTTCCCGCACATACCAATGGAGGTTCTGTCTGAGGGCCTAGACCACAGAGAGATTTATGGACTATGCACAGAGCCTTCAAGCTAACCCGCTTCTTTATGGGCAACCAGTGCACATTCTTTAGTTCCGCTGATAGTGAAGCATATTTAGTTTTTTTTGTCAGTAATCTAGCTGCCGCATTCTGCAAGAGCTGAAGTTTTTTTGAAAGAACCTTCCTGTATGTTTAAGTAAAGACTGTTGCAATAGTCCAATTTGGACATGACTAGGGCAGTAACAAAGTTTTTCTGACTATCCAATGGAAGGAGAGGGAGAATTTTTTTGCAGGATCGTAAAATAAAGGATGTGGATGAAACCACTGCATTAACCTGGTCCTTCAGTTTATTATCAATATAAACTCCCACATTCTCTACCTTCCTCACAGGTTGAGGGAGAGGGCCCATTTCATCCGGCCACCAGCTAGGCGACCAGAAATTCGCATTGTTGTCAAATAGAACCACCTCTCGAATTGAGCTTAAGACAGTTTTGGGTTATCCAGCAACCTACAGCTGATAAGCAGTCCTGGAACCGGGTGGCCGTATCATGTAGCCTGTCTGGGAGCAGCGACACAACAATTTGTGTGTCATCTGCGTATGATGTTAAACTGAACCCAAAGGATTCAATCAAATGCGCCAAATGAGCAACATAAACGTTAAAAAGGGTAGGACTAATTAAAGATCCCTGGGGGACCCCACATGGTAAGGAGAAAGGTTTGGATGTATACCTCCCCAAGGCAACTGCCTGGACCCTGTCAGAAAGAAAAGATTTGAGCAGCATCCAGGCTGCCTCTTCTACCCCGATCTCTCGCAGCCTGTCCATCAGACAGCCTTAAAGAGAGAACTCCTGCCTGCCACTGCAGTGCCTGTGCGCAGTTTGTTAAACTGCCATGTTGTCCTGACAAGTGCACCCACTTGCCAGGCCTTACCCTTCCCTTACATCAGACACTCCTATGTTAGGTCCAACGTACCCCCCTGGGCAGGGTGCAGTGTATGTGAAAGGTAGGGCAACTACTGATGTGTGTACCATGTCCTGACAGTGTAATACTCTCCAGTTTTTTTTCACTGTTGAAAGGCCATCTTGCCCATAGGACAGAATGGGGAGGCTGTGTAACATTTTTTCCAGCCGATCATACCAAATGCTTACGATGGAGAGGGGAATATTAGTGTCCCTGAACTCACAATGTTATAACACATGTTTTTATGATGGTGGTTTTTGCATTGTGTGTTTAGAAACCATTCTTTTAGAAGTGGCTGGGGTTTTGTGCTCTATCATTTCTGTGTGTCTCTGCCTGGTTGCGGATTGACTTTCTGTATTTGAAAGAGATAGGATCTGGGGAATGTCTTGATCCAGGGTAGGAGGTGAGTCAGCAACAGGGTGACCTGCATCTGGAGTGTAGGGGGAGGAGTAGATCCTAGAGGTGAAGAGGTCTGGGTTGCTGCCATAAAACAATGGTCCCATCTCCTGCTGAGTGATTGAGAATCCAGACCCCCACTAATCATACGAAGAATGTGTCAATGGCAGGGAGGCAGCCAGAACTCGTTTGAACAGACATGGGTCAGTGCCCCCCTTAACACAAATACTTCAAAGACATTTAGGGGTATAACTATGAGAGCTTGAAGCCCCTCAACTGGGGAGAAATGGAGATGTTTAAGATTGAACACAACTGAAACCACTTTGTGGTCAAGAGGAACCTCTGCCAAGGAAGACACAACTGAAGAGACTGAAGGAAAGGACTGACCCTTGCTGTGTGTTCTGGGGCTGGCCTGCAGTTTGCTGCTTTAATCAACAAGAGGCTAAAGGGACTTTGCTGTGTGCTGTGTCCCCCTGCATGAAAGGACTTTGCTGTGTGCTGTGTCTGGAAGTAACTTATCCCCAAGGGCTCGAGGGGAGCTGGTTCCCTGTTGCGGAAATTCAGGAACACAAAGGTATACAGGAGAGTCTCAGCGACACTGTGTGCGTGTGCTTTTTGCAGCCTGAGACCCTAGTAAGAATTGCCCTGTGATCGTGGGCACCTGGAGTCTAAGCGAGTCTCAGCGACGCTGTGTGCGTGTGCTCTTTGCAGCCGGAGCCCTTCGTGACGATTGTCCTGTAATTGTGTGCACCGGAGTCCAAGTGAGTCTGAACGAATGTGTGTGTATGTGCTTTGTGCAACCTGAGACCTTTGTGAGAATTGCCCTGTTATCATGCGTACCTGGAGTACAAGTGAGTCTCAACAACGCTGTGTGCGTGTGTTTTGTGCAGCCTGAGACCTTCGTGAGGATTGCCCTGTTATTGTGCACACCCGGAGTCCAAGTGAGTCTCAGCGATGCTGTGTGCGTGTGCTTTGTGCAGCCTGAGACCTTCTTGAGGAGTGCCCTGTTATCGTGCACCTGGAGTTCAAGTGAGTCTCAGCTACGCTGTGTGCGTGTGCTTTGTGCAGCCTGAGACCATCATGCGGAGTGCCCTGTGACCCTGCACACCCGAAGCTCAAGTGAGTCTCAGCGACGCTGTGTGCATGTGCACTGTTGCAGCCTTAGATCTTCGTAGCACCAGCAGCCCAGACTGGCAGCCCCAGATAAGCTGAGCCGCCAGCCTGAGCCCGCCGTTGCCAGAGCAAGACCTCGAACCAACCCCGTCAATGGAGAGCCCGGGTTCCACTGCCCGGAATCCGCAAAGTTGTATCAGAGGCCTAAGTCGCGGGAAGAAGAGAGGAGAGCAAGGTCACACCCCCAGGTAATGTGTGCCATCGCCTATGGCGGGGTGCGGGCTCGGAGAGAGATGCTCTTGGCTGCTCCCCTTCCTGCAGCGCAAGCCTCTGCTTTGGCTCGTATTGCGGCCCATACTAGCCAAGGAGTGGCGGTACTTGGGCCGAAGTGCGGAGCTGCACTTTTGGTTTATATCATACCCGTGTGAGGGCGTCTGTTGATGGAAGCTGACCACGAGTCAGTACGAGTGGCAGAGAGGCCGCCTAAGGCACTGGGATCGGTGCTGGAGCGTATTACGCTTTGCATTATTTCTGCATTATGAACTACCTGATTGTTGTAATACGCATTACATTATTTCTGCATTACAAAATACCTGAAGTGTATTACGCATTGCATTATTTCAGCATTATGAACTACCTGATTAGTATATAACGCATTGCATTTTTTCTGCAGGACGAACTACCTGATTGTTGCATTACGCATTGTAATATTTCTGCATTACAAACTGCCTGATTGTTGCATTACGCACTGCCCCATTTTTGAATAACGAAATACCTGATTGTTGCGTTACGCATTTCACTATTTTGGCATTACGAACTGCTTGATTGTTGCATTACAAACTGCATTATTTTTACATTGCAAAGTACCTGATTCTTGCAATTTGAACTGCATAGCATTGTATTAGGACTGCAGTGGATCATTTAGAATTGCTTATTATTATCGCCAGAACTTGCAAGGGCTGGCTGGCCTAATAACCGGCCAGGAGGAATATTACAAATACGCATATGTTGGATTTATATTGTGTGGTCTCATTGTATATCTTTTTATATAAATGTATATTTTTTTATGAAACTCGTGTGGAGTCCATTTGTGGTGTCATCATTCGGTTACTGAGAGTGTGGTTGCAAATACTTTACAAACTTGCCTTGAAGATAAGCTTGGCTTCTCTTGCCAAGCTACCGAGGGGGTGAGCGGGGGCTATCTGAGAAAGTGTCCTTCCTTTCCCTTACGTGGAAGCAAGGGTCTCTATTTGGCCTAAGGTACCTACCTCAGCCACTTAGCGACCCCCAGGCCTAACATTCGCCCAATGGACCACCAGGGATGAGGTGCAGACAGAAGCCTGCGGTTGGAGGAGGGCCTCAAACACCTGCCAAGGAGAGAGGTGTCAGGGGCAGCAGCAGGCAAAGCAACAGCGGAGCTGCTTGGGCAGAGAGCGGAACTCTGGCTAGCACTTTGGCAGTCCTATATCAGCTGATGCGATGTGCTGCCCGCTGTAGGACCGCCAAAGCCTTTGTGTGACTTCCCGCCAGATTAGGAGTTAAATCCTGGTCTGGGTGGCGGTCCTGCTCCTGTGTGATGCTGGTGGTCTGCTAGGTTCAAAGAAGAGCCTATCAGGCAGACAACTGCAGTCTGAGCACCAACTGCACCTTCTTGCAGGGTGTGGCTTATATGCCACACTGTGAAGGAAGCGGGATGCAAAACCAGGGGGTAGCATATAAATAGATGTTCAGAGGATGTGTGGGTGAGGTGCGGGGTAGGGGCAGGATGGCAGTGAGGCAATGGTGGGGTAGATGTGTAGCAACCTTATAATATACATAAACCCAAATATGATGCATACAAATTTGGAACAATGAGATGAAATATCAAGCCGGTTGCTAACAATTATTCACAATGAGGTCCTTCATGAATAATCTCTTATCCAGCATAAACTCCTAACACAGGCAGTGATAAATTATCAGCAATGATGCAAGACAGGCTATTGACATCAGTTTTCTCGGCCAGTCCTCGTGTATTGGTGGTTGATGGGATTTCCATGTCATGACTATGCACAAGTTGTCCTCCCTCATGGATGTTGTATACCACATACCTGTAGAGCATCTGCAAGAGCTTGCTTAATGATCCATATCTGCTGCCAGTAATGAGCCGGGCAAGTACTTGCACAGGACATGAACAAGTCACAGTGTGGTTATTTGGCCTCTAACTTATGGTGCAATCCGACAGACACCTTACCATACCTGACTGAAAGGACCTGTAGCCAACTATTCATCACAAAATACATTTATTTAGGGGTGTAACACTCCAAACACCTCCCTGAAGCTATGCCCCTGCACAAATCATGAATAAGGCAGAGGCTGAAGAGGTTTGCTCATGACAATTTGACACATATCTCTAGCTTCTCTAAAAAATAAGTGCAGGTTTACATCATTGTAGGTTGTGTTAGGAAATGACACGTACACGGTTAATTATTTAGTAACTTATTGTAAATTTCTCAAAAACCTTTTATGTACCATCTTTGCATGTTTTGGCCAATCCTATTGGTACTGCTTCTACCTCCAAGGATTTCATTAACTCTTGTAGAGGTAATCTCGAATATTAATACCTGAAGTAGAAGTAAGGCAGGGTTCCTTCCTCAAACTACAGGCATATTGCAGAGTGCAGTTGTACATCACTTGTATCAAATTGGTTCCGATGTGCACTTACCATATCACTCCTGCACTGATGACACCTTGACTCCTGGGCAAATAAAGGATCGGGTTCTAGGCCTTTTATCACTGAGTGCCACATTACCATACCAAATTACTGCTCCTTACAGACCAAATAGACACCACAATCTGCCACCAATACTGTCTTGACATACACCTAACAAGAACCAAATTATTTTGCTGACAGATCTTTTCAAGCCCACAGTTACTGCCTCTAGAGCTCACTTCCTTCACCACCCACAAACAAAAGATAATTTCCTCAAATCTAATAAATACCAGATCACTCCCCTCTTCTGAAAATCCTGTGGCTATCTCATCTAGTGATATTCAGAACTTTCAGTCCTCTGTATGTTAATTGACTTCATCCCAGCTGATTACACTTAGCACCTTCCCCACGGGGCTAATTCCCCCGCGGTGCGGGGGGAGGGGGGCCACGCGTTGCTCACAACTCCGCCCACTCAATGGAACGCCCCGCACAGGAGGGGAATTATCCCCGTGTGGGCGTTCCGCGGCGGTTATGACGAGCTGAGCTCGTCATGAGCACAGCTCCACTGTGCCTCATGACGAGCTGAGCTCGTCATGAGTGCCCAAGGGGTTAAGGGACCCCAGAATTCTAAAGCGTTATTCTGAAAAGAGAAAGAAAATATATTTTCCAGTTGGTTTGGGATAGCATCAGTGAAATATGAAGTCCCATCGCAAGTGTAACAGATCTGGTAAGTCAAATGGTGCCACCAACCGTCTCATGATGTAGGCTCTCTTCACGCGGTGAAGAGGCGATATCACACAGCGCAGTAAAAGGTGAGTTGGAACCCCTTGCAGAGTGTGGATTTCCAGCTCATGTATTAAGGTTCTGTGTAGCTGATGTCCATAGGGACATGTATGAACTACCCAGCACATCGGTGTCAATCTCAGCAGCTTTTTCTGTGTTTTGGGGCAGTTTGGGGGTTGACTCAGTCATGCTCAGCATAAAGCCTCACCCTCTCTTTCTTGCCCTGTTCCTGTTCCTTCTCCTCCTCTCTCACACTATGATTTTGTTTTGAGTTGGCAGGTCTGGTGTTATTAAATGGGTATTCAGAAAGAACCCCTTCATTGTACTCAGTAGCTTTCCTCTGTTTCTTGTAATTCAAGTGCTCGAACAATTTACTAACATCAGTACGTGGTCACTGCACATGGTGGTCAGATAAATTGCGCTGTAGATTATGTTGATTCTAAGAGGCAGATTTACAAGCCTCTTGCGCCACTTTTGCGTCACTTTTCCCATGTTAAAAGTGACGCAAAAGTGGCGCAAGAGGCTTGTAAATCTGCCCCTAAGAGTTTTATGGCCACTGATCTGCTAGGATGTGAACGGGGTATTCTCTACATGTTTACGGTCATATTCAAGTGTCCAAGAACAGAAGCAAAATCCGTTCTCGTTTAATAATACTCCGTGAACGGAACAACACTATGATCATTTGGTCACTCGTACAGCTCTTCAGTGTCCACTTTACCAAACCGGTGTTGTAGTTCATAAAACATTTCTTATTTCAGCATGTTGAGTGTAACCAGTAGACTACCCACAGGGCAAAAATCACCCAAAGAAAATATAATTAACCACATCTCCTTCTTTTTTACAGTTGTAAATTACTAATCATATTCTCATTAAGGCGTAAAAATATCTAAGAACTCATTATTTATTTATCTGCCTCCCACAGGGCTCAATGGTTTGGTGAGAAGGATGCATTTAACATAATAAGTTAATTTGCCATGTTTTTACTTTCTATGTACAATTCTCCTAATGAAAATAACATCCTGTTTGTGGAGTTTTTATTTTATGTGCAAATGAGCAACCGTTACTCTATTACAGGGAGTGAATACTTTTGAGATCCAATTTAGTAGCCTCTTAACTTTGATATTATGCAAGAATGTCTAATTCTTTTTGGCAGAGACAGCAGTGAATAAAAGATGAACATGTTGTCATACAATGTACCAAAGAACTAAGTTAAAGTAGAAATCCTCTCTTAAAATGTGTGTTTGCTTTTACAGAAACATCACGCACCATGTTCATATTTCCAAATGAATATTCAGTTCCTCTCGCTGAAAACCTGCTGATTTTCAGCGAGATGAGTTATTGCAAAAATGAAATAATTCTGACAGAAGCTTAGTCTCAAGGCTTCTGCTTGTCTGAATGAATAGCAGCTGGCTGGAGACCTCTGTCCCTGGTTTTCTACTCATGACCTCAAAACAACCTCCACAAATGTAACACACTCTATTGAACCACACACAAGACATTTCAGAAAAAGTCTTTCTTTCACTTGGCGAAACGTCGCAAATTGAAAACGGACTGAACCATGACTCACAATGGAATCTAAAAAATCTTTTTAAATCTATCTTTTTCCGTCATTGTTTTAGAAATCAGGCTCTTCGTTGAGTAACCGTCGAGATTTTGAAGAATTTGTCAGGCAACAGATACTGGGCAACAGAGAAAGCACGGAGATGATCTGTGTTGCAACTTTTTATATTTCTGAAAATAGTTCGACTGACACATGATATGAGCTCTATTGCAATATATTTTAATGTACTCTTTACCGAAAAAAAGAAAGCTGTTTGCCAGTAGTTGGATGCCAGAAGCTAATTAGCAAGTGAGTTGTATTTTAATGGCCTTCATTGTGGTATTCCTTCCACTGTGCAAGTACTAAAGCTCATTTTTGAATGGGTATCACGCAACTTTGTAGAGTGATGTGGGTGGAACATTGTGTACATGTGTTACCGAATCTAAATGTGTAAACCACTGAATTCTGGATCCCAGCTGATGATCCCTAATGCCTGACGGCATCAAATCCTTTGTACACCCCCCCCCTAAACCGCTATCATTCTTTAGCACGGAACATTTTGGTATCTATAGTTGTGCTGTGTAAATCCCCTTACACAAGTTGCTCAGTCATACAAACAAAACACAAATGCACACATAATTTAATACGGTTGTTGCAGTTGTGTTCCTCAGTGTTTATTTTATTTCCTCAGGTACCGGGTGTATGTGAATCTTTGAAACATCCCGTGCTTAATATGTAAAAGAATATGTGCTCGGGCCCAAACCTTTTTCAGGAGACTGTCAAGGTTGTCGAATACTAAGGCTGTGTAATCTTTATTTCATCTCATGCCACCTTCTTCCAACAACACACTCTCCCTGTTTCGTAATCTCACATGCCCAGGTTCCTTTTCTCCTCTAGTCACTGTTTTTCAATTTTTAACTTGCTCTTTCTTTCCCCCTTTGCTGCCTCTCTCTCTCTTACTTTAAGTCAAAGTCTGATGATAAGAAATTAAGTCCAGGCCCTCAAAAATAATGCTGGTTGACTCCACCTGCAACCACAAACTCAAACTAAGCACTGGAGACATTTCAATGACACCGAACCATTTTCACTCTTTTAGTAGAGAGGAGGGATATAGAGAAAAAGTGGGAAACGAATAGAAAGACAATTCAGTGAAATAAGTCAATTAATATAGGATTTTGTGTAGCACTAATATGGGCGCCTATTTTTATGCATAGTCAACATTTATGATTATTTTGCTGATGCACAAATATTTCTTACTTACGCGCACCTAAATTATACATATTGTAAATTACCTGTTTAAATGCATGCAATAGTTTGCTGATTTACGTTCATTTTCCCTTGCCGTTGTATGCTACTAATTGTGAATAATGCCTACGCGCTAAGAAAGGATATTAATATAATTTCTTTTTTAGCTGTCTATTGTCTTTTCACATCAAAATCTACGTTTCATATGCCAACCATGTGGACTAGACATAATTTGATGCACTTTCTAGAACTCATAGCAACACCTGTTTTATTCAGATGGCCATTAGATGTGAATGTAATTTTGAAAATTCATGTTTGTGTATGCAGACTCCGGAAGTGTGTAATATTTGCATTTATGCATAAAAGTGTCAGGTGTAAACACATCTAGCAGTGAGGCTTTCATTTAATTTAATTTTTGAAGCTTTATATAGCTCAAGCATGACCAGAAGGTATTGGGACACTTTCGGCATAACTGATAGAATATCGGATCCAAAAATATTGTATCGACAGAATATCATGTCAAAAATATCCAGAACCAAAATATCAGGAAAGTAAGTGCAAACAGGTACGTTTAGATTAGCTATTCTTAACTCCCCATCTACATACCTTGAAAATATGTGTATCTTCAAGGTACATAGACGTGGAGTTATAAATAGTAAAAATGTGTTTACCTATAGAAACTTACCTTCATGATATTGTTGTCCTGTAGTAAGGCCTATAGGTTCATTGTCAACATTTGTTAAGTTAGCATGAGCTTCGCTGTCATGAGGCTGCTTTTGCGGAAGACACTGCATGCATATATTTGGCAAGACTCTGTTTGTGCTCCTTTCACATGAGAACTGTCTACCTTGCAAGTTCTTTGCTGTGCTCTGAGGTTTAGTTTGCACACGATGTTCAAGGTTAAACAACAATGCCCCTTGTTATTCTGTTCTGATCAGTCCCTGGCACTTAGACATAACATGCTACACACAGCTGAACGTCTGGAAATCATGTACTTTAATACTGCACCCACAACCTGTTTTTGACACACTTGGAGACATCTTTCCGGCAAGAAGAGCTGTGCTTGCCCTGCAATGTGAACATTGCATCTAGACCTTGAGGTATGGGGTCTGCTGCTGACAAAGCCCAGAGGTCTTCCTTTTTATAACAAACTATCTCTTGTCACGGGGAGGGTGGTCAGGTCATAGTCATTTTCCACTGTTTTATAACATGTTATCCCTGTTTGTATTTTATGGTATTGTAACAATGCTCACTATATTATATTTATGCATTTTGATGCTAGTACTGGCTTGTGTACTGCACCATAGTGTGCGTTAGTTGAAATAAACATTTAAAACCATACAGCGTCTCTGATTACTCACATTGTGGACAGGTATGAGTGAGTAAGCAAAAGAGTGTCTGGCTCCCGCGATTCCCAAGATAGAGTGCGTGCCGGAAACAACGACATCACCCCGTCGCAAGACCTCTGCAACTCCCTCGCGTCCTACTTCCACAACAAGATCGCGGACATACACAACAGCTTCAACAACCAACCAACGCAAGCCACAACCGCAACGACGCCACCATCCACCACCCTCCGCACCTGGACCCCGATCAGCACCGAAGACACCATCCGCACCATGAACTCCATCCACTCCGGATCTCCGACTGACCCCTGCCCTCACCACGTCTTCAACAAGGCCGACGCTGTCCTCGCACCCCACCTGCGGGACATCATCAACACCTCCTTCGACTCCGCCACCTTCCCTGAGAGCTGGAAGCACGCCGAACTCAGCGCTCTCCTCAAGAAACCCACAGCAGACCCCACCGACCTCAAGAACTACCGTCCCATCTCGCTCCTCCCGTTCCCGGCCAAAGTCATCGAGAAGACCGTCAACAAACAGCTGGCCGCCTTCCTCGAGACGAATGGATCCCTCGACCCCTCACAGTCCGGCTTCCGAGCGAACCACAGCACCGAGACCGCCCTCATCGCCGCCACCGACGACCTTCGAACTCTGATGGACAACGGAGAAACAGCGGCCCTCATCCTCCTGGACCTCTCCGCGGCTTTCGACACTGTCTGCCACCGCACCCTAGTACAGCGCCTCAGCAACATCGGAATCCAGGAGAAGGCGCTAGAATGGATCACCTCCTTCCTCGACGGAAGAACACAAAGAGTCCGCCTACCACCGTACAAGTCAGAGGCCACCAAAGTCATCTGCGGCGTACCCCAAGGATCCTCGCTGAGCCCAACCCTCTTCAACGTATACATGAGCCCCCTCGCGGCCATCGCACGCCAACACAACCTGAACATCATCTCCTACGCCGACGACACCCAGCTGATCCTCTCCCTGACCAACGACCCCGCCACCGCCAGAGCCAACCTGCACGAAGGGATGAGAGACGTAGCCGAATGGATGACGACCAGCCGCCTGAAACTGAACTCAGACAAGACGGAGGTCCTCATCCTGGGCTCCACGCCCTCCGCCTGGGACGACTCCTGGTGGCCCCCCGCCCTGGGCACCGCACCCAAACCGACGGACCACGCACGCAACCTGGGCTTCATCCTGGACTCCTCCCTCTCCATGACCAGACAAGTCAACGCCGTCTCCTCGTCATGCTTCAACATCCTGCGCATGCTACGTAAGATCTTCCGGTGGATCCCCACCGAGACGAGGAAGACGGTCACCCAAGCCCTCGTCACCAGCCGACTGGACTACGGCAACGCCCTCTACGCCGGAACCACTGCCAAACTCCAGAAGAGACTCCAGCGGATCCAGAACGCCTCGGCGAGACTCATCCTCGACATCCCCCGACGCAGCCACATCTCCGGACACCTGAGAGATCTGCACTGGCTCCCGGTCAACAAGAGAATCACCTTCCGGCTCCTCACCCACGCGCACAAAGCCCTACACGACCAAGGCCCGAGCTACCTCAACAACCGGATCAACTTCTACACTCCCAAGCGCCTCCTCAGATCAACCAACCACGCCCTCGCCACCGTCCCCCGCATCCGAAGAGCGACAACAGGAGGAAGATCCTTCTCCCACCTGGCCGCCAAGACCTGGAACTCACTGCCGACCAATCTGCGCCTGACCCAAGACCACCTCTCCTTCAGGAAGAAGCTCAAGACCTGGCTGTTCGAGCAGTAGCGGCACCCCCCCCCTCCCAGCGCCTTGAGACCCTACGGGTGAGTAGTGCGCTATACAAATGACCTGATTGATTGATTGATTGATCGTGTTCTGGGTTGTCTAAGCATTGGTAGCTCTACTGTAGACAGAGAACAAACGAGACACTACAGCTAGTTGGTTGGAGATTTTGGGTATGGATGTGGTAGGTTGGTATTCAATGAGGTCCTCCTGTGCACAGTTCTGTATCTGTGCAGAATCCCTACAACATGGCGCCACCAAAGTTTGGTCTGGTTCTTATCTGAAAAAACATTTGAGTAGTGCTTGTGCTTGTCCACAATACCCTCACTTCTGCCTCCTGAGGCGGCTGTGATGGGACAACCTCCTATATTGCGGTTTTTATAAGTTATTTCAAGCTTGAAGTTATATACTAAAGGATACTTTCTTATTTGCCCTTTTTGTGCTGCCTGTTTAAAAGTTGTTCTTCCTTCTTTCGTAATGAGACTTAACATTACAGCACACAATCGTGCCCCGCTCAGAGATTTCTTGAGAAAATATGGTGTCCCTGATGAAGGGATATTTTTGATTTTTGTGGCGGGAGCGGATCCCGTGTATCCGTTTGAAGTCTTTTACTCTTGGGTCACCTTTCCAGCGGAGGATGTGGTGGACAATTAGTTTCATGAATACACTGCCGCGGCTGTTCGGTGATCGTATCATCCCTATCGGGCCCTTGAGGTTCCGCTTACAGATTGACAGCACCATATTTGGATTGATGGTGCCCTTCTTCACCCTTTTACACCAGTCCATTTTTGTCCTTTATCAATCGGAGGGGCCACATGGCCGGTGTTAGCTGGGTCTGCACCCCACCCAAGTGGGTTGACAACAGCTGCGCTCGAAGAACTGCGGGTGTTGCATACTTCCTTATTTCGTGTACACAGATCTGTAATATAGTTTGTGTCACATGCTTTCCAGGTTGCCCCACCTGGAGTTGTACTGCAACCTACGAAGGCTGGTGGAGTGACTATCAGTCCTGTTATGGTTAATTCGGTAATGGGCAAGTGTCTGACATATAAGGATGAACTACCTTTTGACTTGCCGAGAAATTTGGATAGCTCTGTTTTTCCTAACACCTCTCCTGTAGAAAAACACAGAATTTTAGCTATTAGTTTGCCTAAAGATTTGATTCCCAAGTTAGCTGATTGTAACACCTGGGGAAAGGTGTTTGCAGCTGTATATTCCAAGTGTTTTGGTAAACCATCAATGACTGTCCTCCCCTCCATGATAAAGTGTGTTCAGGATGAACACGGTGCTGAAACGGCTGTGTAACTAGGAATGCGTCTGGTGGGAGTGTTCGACGTGGTGGCTGATATGATCCTTGCCAATATCAAGAGCAATGCTGTGAGCTTCCAAGTCGCTAATGGCTTGGCAGCAGTTCCCGAGATGGACAAACCACGCAAATTACCAGAAATTAATGCTAAAGCTTATGAAATCATTGGCCGCAATAGCAAAACATAGGCTCAATCACAGCCTAAAGTGCCATCTGACACAGATGGACGTCCAGTTTATTCTAAAAAGAACCGGAGAAACAAGAAGAAAGGTTAACAACAACAGAAATAGGGGCTGCGTGCTAGTTCTAGAGACAACTGACACCCGGGTAGCCCCCCGGATCGGCTGTACGACATAATGTTTTGTATAGAGGGTGACATTGAGCATGTGATCACTAGGATCTTTTGGGAGAATCGGACCGCTTCCTATGACATTTTGCTGACAGAGGCGGACTGGCCCCCACCTTTTGTTCTAGCCGCGGCTCACGGGAGGACGTGATACTTCCTAGTTTTTCGTGTTACGTTCCCAAGGAGCTTTTGCAGCTGATTGAACTCTGGCCCTGGCTCCGGCTCTGTACCGTAATCAGGTCGACTGGGATAAAGACTCACCGCCACATGATATTCCATTGCGTCGATGCCTCAAGCACAACTCCAATATCCTATTCGACGGGAAGCAAAAGGTCCTGTCACTACTATTCTTACACATTGGAATATCAAGGAGTGATAGAAACATGAATATTGCCAATGAACAATCTGCTCTTTACTGTATCCAAACCTGATGGATCTCACCGCATACTTTTCGAATACCGGCATTTGAACTCCCATTGTCGGATTTTTGTGGTGCAGAATACTCATAGCTCTGCCTTAGTAGACACCATAGTTCGTAAAAAATATAAAACGACACTTGATATCTCGAATGGTTTTTGCAGCCACTACCTCTCTCCTGAATGCAGTCAAAGGACAGCATTCACAACTGGTGGAAAACAGAGAAAATACCTGCGTTTGACAGTGGTGTAAAAGAAACGCCCCGGAGTTTTCACAGCACGTCTTGTCTCCCTAATGGACAGGAAAGACCCTGATACGTATTCGTATGTGGATGATATCTATCTCGATTACGAATTGTGGCCGCATTTGTGCCATGTTGACCGCATAATTTTGCAGTTTGCGGACTACGGTTACAAATTTAATTAATGCAAGTCTCACATCGCTTGTTATGCGGTGCTCTTCTTGGGTTATGAACTCAACAATGAATGTCGAGGCCTGGCTCCCCTCTTTCTGGAGAAATGTGCGTGGTTGCAATCTCCAACCACACTGAAAAAACTTCAGTCCTTACTGGGATTTTTTAATTTCGGGTGTTCTTATATTCCCAATTATGCCGAACATATCAAGCCACTTTATACCTTGATACAACCTACGTTTTCAAAAGCCAGATGGTTATGGAACATTCTGCAATTTTACTTTTTTGGGAATCACATTGTTTCGGGCACAGTGGGTTTCACTTACAATGAAGGAGACACAGTACCTATTGCATACAAATCACATTTGTACACTTCGACCGAGATGAGGTTTTCGACAGGCGAGAAAGTTTTGACTACTGTGCATATGGTGGTCCTGAAGGAACACGCCTTGGCACAGGGAAAGTTAACTTTGGTGGTTATACCTTACCCTGCTTTAGAAGCAGTAACAAAGGCAAGTGTGCCAAACTCTAAAGCTTTGCATCCCCATTGGATTCAATGGGCTACTTCTTTGACGTCCCTGGATGTTACCTTTATCTTTGACCCCGCTCTTCAGACACAGGAGTTCTTGCAGTATAAACACGTTCATCCACCTCCTTTGTCTTTACTTCCTCTGGAAGACTATTTACACCAATGGTTCTGCACAACCTAAACATGCTTACTCGGCAGCTTGTGCTATTGTAGCAGGTACTATGGTGAATGGAGGATTAAAATCTTCCATTGTGCACACTCAGGCACTGGGAGACTGTACTGCACAATTAGCTGAGGGCGTGGTTTGATTCTTGCTCTTGAGGTTGCTGATCCAAAAGTTTCAACACTTATTCTCTGCGACTCTTATTACTGTGTTCAATCTTTCCATGACAACTTATTCTTTTGGTCTCAAAATGATTATGAAACATAAAATGCTTTAGGCTCAAGTGGCAGATGTTAAACGTTTGCCACTCACACATGTTATAGATACTCCTGGTCACCAGCGTGTGGGGGCACATGCTGTTGGGAATTGTTTGAATGCTGAAGCTGCTGAAGCGGCCAAATCTGCAGTAGCCACGTGTTCCATAGCAGCCGTTACTAGATCATGACATAGATTGATAATGACATTTTGGCAGCAATAGCTGCTAAAAAGGAAGGCCTCAATTACCCGTAGGGTTTCCCGCCAAAATATTCTGATCAGTTAACTCCCGAACAAGTTCCATTGCAAGAATACCAGATGTTGGAGATTGGCTGATTCCCTACGTGGTCCACAGATGCACTTTAATCAAAACCGCACACAAAGACATGGCTTCGGTCCATGCCGGAGTTTCTGCGACTGTTTCTATTCTACAGCAACGTTATTGGTAGAGTGGCTTATATAAACAAACCCGCAATTATGTACTTTCTTTTGACATCTGTCAACAAATTAAGCCTTCTGCGGCAACACTGCGCAAAAATTGCTTAGCATTGCTAATCAGCCCTTTACATGCCTGTATCTTGATCACTGTGGTCCTTTTTCTTCAGATACTGCCTATTAATATATTTTAGTTGCAGTGGATTCGTTCCTTTGGGTATGGCCACAACGCAGTGCTGACGCTCAAAGTGTCATCAGGGAATTGCGTGTCTGTGTAGAGATTTTTGCCTGTGGCATCTTTCCTTCTGACCAGGGTCCAGCATTTGTCTCTAAGGTGTAAAAGGATGCTATGAAGTATTTTGGGGGTGCTGGTGCAATTTTTATCAGCATACAGTCCTGAGGGCAACTCAGTTGGGGCGCGAAGGAACCGTGACTTAAAGCAATCCTTGACAGTTAGAGTCTTAGGTACTGGCAGGAACTGGTTAGCCCATTTGTATGGAGTCCAACGTGAATTAAATAATCTCCATAGAAGACCTCTGGGTTGGAGGATCCCATACAAAATGCTCTTTGGCATCAAAATGTTTGTGCCAGATCTTGATGGTCTAGACTTTGCAGCAACTGCCGCAAACTTTGACGTAGATAATCATTATGTTATCTTACAGAGCCTACAAGAGACCCATGCCAGCCTTGCTACGGAACATTTGTCCTCGGCACCTGATGCAGCACTACAGAATCCGGTGGTCGACTGGCTTCCTAAAGTTGGAGATCTGGTCCTAGAAAAGGTGGAGAACAAAAAAGAATTTGGCCCCTCTTGTTGTGCACCAGTTCCAGTGCTTTTCCTGAAGGGTACTCAAACAGTCATTTTACCTCCTCTTCCAGGTCGAAAAGACAAAAGATACATCTCAGTGGACAATGTCAAGCTACAACATCTGGCAGATTCTGAATAGTATAACCCCAGCTGTTTTGTGTCCGACAATATCTAGGACTCGAGAACATATTACATCTTCTATTCTACCTCCAGACATTGTAAACAAAATGGACACTCTTGCTGACCAACCTTCTGTTCCCCCTGCTTCCACCTACAATGCAGATACACATATCCCACAAGTGGGTCTGTGCATGATTTACCGGATAGTCCTTTGCACCATGGCAGTTTTTCTAGTGACTCATCCTCCACCTCCTCAAGAGACCCAACCAAATTGTCAATTTTTTTAGTCTGGGTTTAAGAGACTTATTTGGTTCCTCCATTGACATACATCTGGTTGATATTATTTTAGATTTTTCTTTTTATGTCAATTGGATTTGTGACTGTATTTTTCCAACTCATCAATGGTCACTACTTACCTGAACGCTCTGCTGTGAACCCTGGTGACAGAATTCTGGCCCCCCCATTCATCTTTACACATTATGAAGCGTGGCCAGATTTTTGTTAACATTTCAGTGTTCCCAGTATCGGATGGTATAGTTTGGGATAAAGTAGATATTCAAGCACATGGTCCGACAGAGCTGATCAATGTAACGTACATCTTTAGAGTCTCTATGGGTGATGTGGTCACACATGACATTCGTTCTGATGATTGGGATGTGCATGCTATATGGGATCTGTTTTCTGATTTGAAATATTATGCTAAATTTGATGCTGATGACTTGTAAATGAATTCTGCAAATGATGCCGACCTGTTCTGTTATCAACACTATGGGCATCATTTCATACACAAGACCAGTACATTAGGTTGTGTCGTAAATTACACGCAATGGGAACATTGCCCTACGCCCCCAAAAGGCAGCTCAAAAACACTTAAGAAGAAGTTGACTTACTTCTCAGATTCTGATAAAACAAATCCTAAGTCATATTACTTCAAGTTAAGTGGCCTTTCACCTCAAAAGGTCATGTTGACTATAGTAAATTGCTCTATCCTTGAAAGGCTATGATCATTGGAAGGATATCATTGATTTAAAATCAATTTGGGGTTCTAAGGACTGGCAAGTGTGTGCCACTGAGGCCCTACATCGTGCCTGCCTCATCCCAACACAAATATTGTTTTTAAATAATGCAGTGTACCAAACAACATGCCTTGGCTTGGCAACTGCTAAGAAACTGTACGCCTGCCATCCAGGCTTTAGCAGAATATAATAATTGGTGCGCGCACACACAAATTATACCATTGAGGCTTTACAAAGTTTGTGCCAAAATAATTCATTTAATGAATCTGCCATGGATCACCTAGGTTGGTTAATTTGGCATACTAGTTCGAATGCATGCCAACTTCAATTTCATAACTCAAGTTTAGGTTACACACAAGACAGACCCGACCGTAGACTTTCTGATTCGCATACTGTCACAACCTATTCTGTTGGTAAATTGTGTCAACCATGGTTACAGCACTCTACACTCTTGTTCATTAAACAACATTTATCTTAGTTGACCAACAATATTGATTTGGCCGATTTTGTCTAGGGACCTAGAGCTCCTAGAACAAAATGCTGGATATATGCGGCTTACAATGAAATTTGAAAACTTTCTCAAATTAAGGCAGTATCTTGTGTGCGGTAAATAGACCAGTCTAATTTTGAAAACGTTTTGGCTGTTGTCGACAACAGTATTAATACACTATCTTCCCTCATTTATACATTAGCTTTGAACCCCACAGTAGTGCCTTTTTACATGAACTGTGGTTCTTGCCTTTCACTTATTGATGTTTAAGGGAAGACACTGAGGTTTCTCTTACCGGGGAGGATTGTGATTCCACAGTAGGACATTTCCTGGTATGGAAAAAAATACAGTTACACGGAGCATGTAATATTTCAACCTTGGTTGTGTTTTTAAAGGTAAACCAGTGCCCGCTATTATTCCTACATTCTCACTGCTTACTAACAGTAGCTATCTTATTTAAAAAACAAGGAATGCTGTGGCTTGCTTGCTGGCATCCCCTACATTGTAACGATTTCTCAGCGTGTAATTTGTTGCAATAATGTGGTCTTTCTACCCCGCGTGGGCCGCTGGATAGTTCAGTTTGGCCTTCCATACTAACTTCGAAAGCATTGCCTGGAGTGGTGATTTCACAGCTCGGCATGTACAGCAATGTGCTAGTCCTATGCTTAAAGACTTTGCTGTAGAAATGGCATAAGACTTTGTCCCTTTCTATCTCGGTGTGGATAGCACTGTGCTAATCCAATGCTTAAAGACTTTGGTAGAAAAGCAGACATTTGAAGTGAGCAGATCTAGAGTGTTCCTGGTGTTGAGAGTGCTCTAAACTGGAGCTGCTTTCCACCTAAACTTGAGAACTACCCAGAGTTTTCTGCTACTTTTTTGCATACTTTATGTGTCAATCTATGCCTGAAAGGGTATTGTTTTGACTTATACTGGGTGCTTCCCTGTGTCTGGACAAAGCTATACCTCTCTGAAGAGCTCTAAGTAGATCGAAACACGGTGTCAGGGGTTGCTTTTACTCATTTCAGGTTGGCTTGGTTACCAATTCAAAGCTGTAATAATGTGGCTGGAGTGGAAAATGGCTTTTGTTATTTCTCATCTTGACATCTACAGCACTGTATTAGTCCTATGCTTAAAAGACTTTGCTGTAGAAATGGCAAACGACTTTGTCCCTTTCTATCTCGGCATGGGTAGCACTGTGCTAATCCAATGCTTAAAGCCTTTGATATAAAAGCAGACATTTGAGGTGAGCCAATCTAGAGTGTCGCTGTTGTTGAGAGTGCTCTAAACAGGAGCTGCTGTCCACCTAAACCTGAGAACTACCCAGCGTTCTCTGCTTCTTTTTTGCATAATGTATGCGTCACTCTATGCCTGAAAGCGTATTGTTTTGACTTATACTGGGTGCTTCCTTGTGCCTGATCAAAGCTATACCTCTCTGAAGAGCTCTAAATACAGAGAAACACTATGTCAAGGGTTGCTTTTACTAATTTCAGGTTGGCTTGGTTGGTATTTTACCAATTCAAAGCTGTAATACTGTGCCTGGAGTGGTAAATGGCTTTTGTCATTTCACAGCTCGGCATGTACAGCACTGTGCTAGTCCAATGCTTAAAGACTTTGCTGTAGAAATGGCAAAAGACTTTGTCCCTTTCTATCGCGGCGTGGATAGCACTGTGCTAATCCAATGCTTAAAGCCTTTGATAGAAAAGCAGACATTTGAGGTGAGCAGGTCTAGAGTGTCGTTGGTGTTGAGAGTGCTCTAAACAGGAGCTGATTTCCAACTGAATTTGAGAACTACCCAGAGTTCTCTGCTACTATTTTGCATAATTCATGTCACTCTGAGCCAAGCCTGAAAGGGTATTGCTTTGACTTATACTGGGTGCTTCCTTGTGTCTGGACAAAGCTATGCCTCTCTGAAGAGCTCTACGTAGAGCAAAACTCTGGCTTGGTTGGTATTTTACTAATTCAAAGCTGTAATACTGTGCCGGGAGTGGTAAATGGCTTTTGACATATCACAGCTCAGCATGGACAGCACTTTCCTAGTCCTATGCTTAAAGACTTTGATGTAGAAATGGCAAAAGACTTTGTCCCTTTCTATCTCGGCGTGGATAGCACTGTGCTAATCCAATGCTTAAAGACTTTATTAGAAAAGCAGACATTTGAAGTGAGCAGAACTAGAGTCTCACTGGTTTTGAGTGTGCTCTAAACAGGAGCTGCTTTCCACCTAAACTTGAGAACTACCCAGAGTTGTCTACTTCTTTTTTGCATAATTTATGTGTCACTCTGTGGCTGAAAGGGTATTGCTTTGAAAGATGGCATATCAGCTATACAATGGTTCCTCAATAAGAAACCCTTGAAATTCCACAAACATAACCAAATGTTGATATGCATGATACGATTCTATTTGTATAATAATATCTTTCTTTTTTCAGGCAAACTATATAAACAAACGCGTGGGACCGCTATGGGCATGTGCTTCGCCCCCTGCTACGCGAACCTGTTCATAGGCTGGTGTGAGAAGCACGTGGCCTGGGGCGAGATCCATGATTACTGGATGGACAAGATCATGTTGTGGGCATGATACATAGATGACCTCTTTGTTGTGTGGCGTGGCAATCGGTCCTCTGCTGAGAAGTATGTCGCCGTGCTGAACAACAATGAGTGGAATCTAAGATTCACCAGCACCATTAGTGAGACTTCGGTCAATTATCTTGACTTAGAAGTCTTTGTGGAAAATAACACTCAACAAACACGGCTGTATAGAAAGCCCACTGCGGGCAACGCCGTGTTACACGCAGTGAGTCATCACCCAAAAAGGTGGCAAAGGTAGATAGAAAAAAATCTACTGTCAGTAAAAACTAAAATCAAGAAAGATGAACCAGCAAGAATGATTACTGATTTTACCATCAAATCAGGGAAAGTAGTGCATAATTTTAATAAAAATTGGCACATACTAAAGACCGATAATGTTTTAAGAAAACATTTCCCTGAACACCCTTCTGTTACCTATAGACACTGCCAATCACTTGGGGATCATCTTGTACATAGTCACTTTACTGCCTTGCCAAAATCTCGCAATGCGATGAAAGTCATGGGTTTTTACCCATGCCTTCATTGTAAGGCTTGTAAAAATAGCAAAAAGGTACTGACATACAAAGGAAGGCCAGACAACACAAGACCCACAAGACAAATCATGAGATTCTTAAATTGTAATTCTGATTTTACAGTGTACTGTTTGGACTGTCCATGTGCAAAATGCTACATTTGTAGCACAATTCACCCTACTTTGCCATAGTAAATAGGGATACAACATACCCAGTTGAGTGACACTTTGAACAACATCATCAAAGCAACAGGGATCTTCTGACCTTTAACTGTCTAGATCAGGAGGACAGAAAAGAGAGAGGAGGAGATAGAGTGCAGGTACTGAGGATTTTAGAATCTAAATATATTATCGTTCTCCAGATGAAGGCCCCTGTTGGGTTTAACAATGATGAAGAATTATGGGTACATCTGTAATGGTGAAAGGCACTATGATTTCAATAATACCATAGACTACTAATCGTTGTACATTAATAATAACATCAATAACAGAACACAAGACTTGCTGCCTATTTTAATAATTAATTTATTAATATAAGGATGTAAAAAAGAATAATGTGTCCATCACTCTCTATAAGAGATTGATATGATAGTAAAGTTGGGGTGAACAACATGGTGGGGCTCACCTAAGAACATACTAATTGATAAATCCAAGTGACTGAATGTAATATACGCAATGTTAATGCAAAAAGTATAACGATGCAAATGGTATACCCCACACCATGAAATTAACACAAATGTTCTCTTTTCCCCAACACTTGTTTATATCACAATTGCACAAAGCACTTTTTTTGATCGACATATCAATGATCTGTAATTTATGTAACATGTTTTAAGATGGCCGCACTAACTGTGAAATGAATTTGAGTCAATTATCGCTGCTTACATGGATCTCATGAGGCTTCACGATATGAAATTGTTGTATGCTTCGTACAGAAACCTAACATTGACAAAGCCATAAGGTGAAACGCTTCTGTTGGGGGTTGCAGGGTCTGCAATAAAGCACTTTGTAATGGATACCAGTGTGCTTTCCTCATTCGACGTCAGAGAAAATACGCCGATAGTTCTCTAAATATATATATATATATACTTATATATTACCTACTGGCGGTCGCCAGTAGGTATATATAGTTAGGATTTTTTCTCTATGGGATTTTTGAAAATTCTATGTCTAATAACTTTGGCGTTTGTGGACGGAATTGGCTGAAATTTTCAGGAAAATTGAACATTTTGTTTCTGAGCAGCAACTGAAAATTTGGGGGGGGTTTGTCAAGGGGGGGCTGAGAAAAAAGGGGGGGTCCCAAAACGTGTTTTTCCCATGTTAATTTCCATAGGGCGGTTGGCCTCACTTTTAGCCCGAACGGCTGAATGGATTTCCACGAAACTTGGCAAAATTGTAGATATTGTTTGCCCGATGTGCCTTTGCTAGGTCTCAAGATATGTACTCCTGTGAATTTTGAGTAAATTAGGTTTAAAAAAAGATATATATCTAGAGCCGCGCCCCGGTACGCGTACCGGGGAACGATCCGGGCGCGCCACGCAACTTGCGCACGTCAAGCTGATTGGTTCTCGGGTGTCTGTAAACATTCGAAACAGTCCGCAGCGGCCGCCATCTTGTGTCTCGGTAGGATTGAGACACAAGAGGTGGCAAAAATTAAAGGGGGAAATGAGCAAAAGGGGGCAGGGTACACACCCTTGACCCCCTAGTTTTGATGTGGGGGCCATAAAAGGGTCCCGCGGGTAAAAAAAAAAAAAAAAATTCAAATTCGATTTTCGCGGGGGAGCGCCAGGTACGCGCACCGGGGAGCGTACGGGGGAGCGTACCATGGAGATAAAAAATGACACTTTTAAAAAAAAAAATATAGCATTTTTTTATAAATTGGAGGTAGTTCTGAAAAGAACTTTTTTTTTGTTTTTTTTGTTTTATATTTTTTTAGACTTTTTAAAACGATTTTATATTTTTTGGGGATTTTTGTCAGGGAAAAACAAAAACAGGGATTCCAAAACTGCTCAACAGGAGCAAAAAAATGTGAAAATTTAGGGACTGGCAGGGCAGCGGTGTTGCTGTTTCTTTATGGCAATGAGTTCAACACTCTGCTCCCCATAGCAGAGCAGTTTGTCACACTCCGTGCACAGAAATTTGATGCCTGCAAACACCGGCTGAATGTTAGGGACCATTCTTCCACGGGGTGGTCCCGAAGGTGTTGCTCCACCAGTGGAGGTGCTGCCGCCATCTGTGGGTAAATTCCGTGCCAGCTCTCTGACACTCTCCTTGGCAAAGTTGTTAGGGTGTCTTCTTTTCACATGCCTGATTAAATTAGCATTTCCAAAACTATATTTTTTCAGAGGATTGCCTCTGGATAAACTACTACCACATATTTAGCAGGTTACTTTGAGAGCGTTGACTTTTTTTTGTCCTTCAGGGATGTCATAAAATTTCCAGGTGAAATGGGGTTTTTTCTTCTGCTGAGGAGGGTCCTCATCTAAAAATCCGTCTCAATCACTGCTGGATGACTCTCTTGCAGCCATTGCTGTAGATCAGAAAAGTAGGAGATGAACACAGTACACAGAACAGCTCTTGCTCTCTCCAAGTACAAAGCAATAGTGAGAGAAATGGGTGGGTTTCACACAATTTGGAGAAAAAAAAAGTTCTGAACCAATGAAAAGTGTTCTTTTAAAGTCACATGGTTTGACGCGCTTACGCTATGCGCCCCGGGGCGCGTCCCGGGGCGTGTTTCGTAAGCGCATCAGGGCGTTTACGTTGCGCGATCGTATGCGCTTCCGGGTGCGCTAACGCGGTGCGTCGTAAGACGCATCTCGCGGCTACGCGATACGTGTCTTATGACGCAAGGCGTGGCGGCTACGCAATACGTCACGATGTTGTTTTGGTTCGCAGCAATAGCGCTATCGGGACGCTCATCAGTACGCGCCCCGGGCGCGCCGCAAGATTGCGCTTACCCGTGCGTTCATCGGTCTGCGCCCCGGGAGCGCACCAAAAAGAATTAAAAAAAAAAATGACATAATTATAAAATTCGATTTAAAATGTATTATTTTTTAAAACTATAAAGATTTGCTATTAAAAAACCTATGAAATTCACTGAAAAAAACATAGGTTATAGACCATATATAGTTAGGAATTAGCATTTACAAAACCTTGAAAATTCACTGAAAAAACCATAGGTTATAGACCATATATAGTTAGGAATTAGCATTTACAAAACCTTATTTTACTCACACAAAACCATTGAAATTCCATATATAGTTAGTTGCACTAACTATATATCGCGCACCCGCAATCCACTGCTGATGATGTCACATATTACATCATTCATGACATGGTCAGTGACATCACTGATGACATCACTGATGACATCTCAAATGACATCACTGATGACATCACTGATGACATCTCATTTGACATTACTGATCACATCACTGATGACATCATTCATGTGATGATACGATGAACCTCTTCAGACTCTAATATATATATATATAACCTTAGATACACTCAGTGTAAACAGACACTCACAGACTGTCACTCATCCATGGAGTTACTCACACACCTAGTCAGTCTTGCAAAGAATCAATCACACCTCCATTTCCACACCTTACTTATTGAAACATATAATAACACATATTTACTCTGTTATACAATCCCTGATACAAGTTCACAATAATCCATACAGCCACTCACACATTCACTGGCTCTTATGCACAGGTATTTATATATGTCAACTATCACATGTACTGTGTTTTACATATGTACTTACTTTGACATGTAGCACTGAGATATCTATTCACTCACCAATACACTCATGCACACAGTCAACCGCCCATACAGCTGTTTCCACATGCACTTTTGAACCCATATATCTAGTGAATCAACTGCTCACACATCTATGCACAGAGTCATACACCTCCCAGACACCCACACACACACTCAGTCTCCCATACAAATACTTGGGCAACTAATCAATAACCCATATAGTTAGTCATATAGCTAATGATCAACACATGCATCAGATTACAAAACAACAGACACAATGATGCACAATTTAAAACAGTTTAGTCACTAACCCATGCACTCGGTTAGAGCAGTAGCAGTGCGCTATATAAATGTCCATGATTGATTGATTGATCGACTCAGTGAGACACATTTAATCACTCACTTATACAGTCAGTCATGCACCTACTAAATCCTTCATCCAGACACTTATACATCCACTCATTCTTCAATATGTAAGACATATTTTAACTTTACAGAAACATACAGTCACTGGATGTTGTCATCAGTGATGTCATCAGTGATGTCATTTGAGATGTCATCAGTGATGTCATCAGTGATGTCACTGACCATGTCATGAATGATGTAATATGTGACATCATCAGCAGTGGATTGCGGGTGCGCGATATATAGTTAGTGCAACTAACTATATATGGAATTTCAATGGTTTTGTGTGAGTAAAATAAGGTTTTGTAAATGCTAATTCCTAACTATATATGGTCTATAACCTATGGTTTTTTCAGTGAATATATATATATATATATATATATATATATGTGACCAAGAGCCCGTGAGCTCGAAACGCGTCTGTTTTTGCCCGATTAAAAAATGTTCTGAACTTACCTGGCTGGTGTGGCTTGTCGTCCTTTATATATATATTTATTAAGTGAATTATATATACACTTCTCTCTATATATACACATTACAGCTTTCCTGCCAGGAGTGTCTGTGCCTCATGGCGGTATTGATACTCATCCATTATATTTTACAAACTAAACTCCTCCAACCTCCAGGAAGAGCCACGCTGGCACTTGGAGAGATGAAGTCTCATGTTTAATTTATCATCTGCCTTCAAAATATGTATATAAGTATACTATTTACAAAAATGTCATCAATAATTTTTTTTAATATTTTAAATATTAACAATAAAATAAAATAAAAATGAACAAACATATATACTGCCAACAAAAATATGTAACCTAATAGAATATTATAACATATTAAAATAAAATGTATTTCTTTTTTGTGAACTAAATTTAGAAACAAAAACAATTTATATAACATATATTAAGAATAGTTTAATAATTTCATACATTTTTAAAAATAAAATATAAATAAAAAATGTAAAACACTATATATATAAAACATGTATTAATTAAAGAAATATAGTAAAATCATTTTTCTGCGTATAATCTAAGCATTTTTAAACACTATGGGCCTAATTACGATGTCCGTCGGACACTATTGCGGGGAAGGAACTGCCCAAGCATAGGATGTGACAGCATATAGTGTGGTTGGAAACTTCAATTTGTCAATGGGAGCTTGTATGGTGGACTGAAAACACCTGCAGTGCAAGCATTTAAAAATGGAAGTTTGTAAACATCCCTGCACCGTGTGACAGGCACCTCACCACACCTCATGTTTAGGGGGGCACCATAGGGGCACCCCAGGCTAAAATGAGGAGGACGCCGAGGGCTGGGGGCCCTGCTGTGGCCCCCAATGTTGCTTTCTGACAATCTTTCCATGTCAGAAAGGCCAACATGGAATGGCTGCCGGAAACCGACATCATAATCTCGACAGCAGAACTGGCATTATTAAGGGATTATGGTTAGTTTCCGACTGACTGACAGGCTCCTTTAGCCCGTCCAAAATCATCAGTTGGTCCCTCCGACTGCTGCCTGCCACACTGTGCAGGGATGTTTAGGGGGCGCAGGCCCCATAGCGGAGGGCCAGGGAGGGAAGGGTGCCCTGCTAGGCGCCTCCAAAGTCATTTTCCGCCTGCCTTTTCATATCGGGCAGACTGCAATGAAAGGGCAGGTGGAAAGCAACAGCACATTCATACTGGTGGAGCTGAGGTTGTCTCTGACCTTATTATGGGATTATCATTCTGCCCGACGAGCTTTGTGAGCACGTCAGAAGTGGAGCAGAATCCCCCCACGGGGTTCTCTCTGACCCCATGTATTGTAATGCGGATGTCAGAGTGGAACCATTGATGTCTGGAAGACAGAGTCTGATTAGCTATCAGATGGCTTTCCACCCGACATCGTAATCGGGCCATAAATATTAAAAAACATAATAAATATAAATACCAATATAATCAATAGTAAAAAATCACGTTAAGCTAGATTAGGTAAAAAGTTGGACTCAGGGGATTAGATTTACTAGTCCCACTACAGTCTAAGCAACAGTAGGGAAAGCTTTGGACTTTGGTAGGGCTAGTTGTACTATTTCTATTGTACTGTAAGCAACATTAGCAAACGCTTCAAACTTTAGAGGGGTTAGATTTACTATGTACACCCCATTCTAATTCATAGTAGGGAAAGCAGTGGACTTCAGGCAGGGTTACATTTACTATTCCCACTCCAGTATGAAAACAGTAGAGGAAGCATTGACCTTCGTAGTGGTTAAATTTACTATTCCAACTCCAATCTAGACAAGATTAAGGAAAGTGTTGAACTTCAGATGGGTTAGATTTACTATTCATACTCCAGTCTAAGCAAGAGCTGGTAACGCATTAGAGTTCAGAGCATTATATTTCCTATTCCCGCTCCAGTCTAAGCAACATTAGAGAAAGCATTGGACTTCAGAGGGGTTACATTTATTATTCCCACTCCTGTCTAAGCACCAGTAGGTAAAATGTTGAACTTCAAAAGAGTAAGATTAACTATTACAACTCCGCTTTCAGTAACAGTAGAGAAAGTTTTGGACTTTGAAAGAATTACATATAAAAACAAAAGTTCAAATCATTTACTAAAATGTTTTTAATATATAACAATACATATTAAATTATAGTACATAGAAATATTAATACTATGTTAATTATAAAAAAACACATTTAAAATATTAATCAAAAATGTGGAGAAAAAAATTCAATTACCTACATTCACAGTGATGTACAAAGATATTACAATATATTAAAATAAATGTAGAAGTATTTAATGTTATTATCAAAACAAAACAATAATAAACATTACAACAAAAATCATTTCACAGAAAAAAAACAAAATCACTTCCAAATTATATAAGTAATATATTAAAAATGAACAATTATTAGCAATAAACTACAGAATTAAAATTAAGCATAATCAATTATTAATTAATCAATCATATACAAAAAACTCTTTAACAAAATTTCAAAAACTTGACTTCCACCATATACCCCTTAAAAGAGAATTACAACATATACATAATAAATATATTAAAAGTAAAATAGAAATTAAAAAATAAGACATTTCAAAAAGAACTTAACAAATAAAAAAAGTAATCCCATCCTATTCCTCAACAGATCAAGTAACCTGCTACTACTAAACTTTGTGGCCCACATGCATCATTGTTACATTTTGCACTTCCTAATTTGCGAAAAATAAGGAATCGCAAATTAAGAAGTGCAAAATGCTATGCATCATTATTTTCTGTATTCATTTGGGATTCGGTAAAAATCGCAATTTTTACCGAATCCCAAATGAATACCGATTTCTTAAGTACATTTTCGCAATTCCCATTGATTCCTATGGGCCAAAAGGCCCATAGGAGTCAATGCACATTGCGAGTGGCACTTAGAAAATTTCATGGGTGCGGGGGGGGTCCAAAGGACCCCCCCCATGCACCCCTGAAATGTATTTTTCGCATCATGTTTCACACACACATGTCCTAAAGACATGTGTGTGTTAAACATGAATGTTGAAAAAAATACTTTTTCACCATTTTAAACACTTTTTCCAAATTTACCGAGTGGTTCAATCACTCGGTAAATTTGGCACCCTAATTGCGAATTTCCACTTGTCAAAGTAATGATGCATTGCTTTTAAGAAGTCGCACATCTGCGACTTCTTAAAAGCACCCGCAATTTTAGAACTCGCAAAAATATTACGAATTCTAAAATTGCTTCATGCATCCCAAAAAGCACTTTTGCATTCGCAAACGGCCGATTTTAAGGAATCGCACCGTTTGCGACTACAAAAATGCTTGATGCATGTGGGCCAGTATGTTCTAAATAAATGCAAAAATAATCATCTGGCCTGATTGCTATGTACAGACTATAAAGTGCCAAGAGATCATTCACTATGCTCAGCATCAGAACGAGGGACCAGTATTCTGTCAATCCTGGCAGAAGGCGACGTCAGCTAGCCAACTGCAAATGGTGGTACATCCGAATGCTCAGGAGCATAATGAACCACCTCCTCAACAGCAGCAACAAAATTGCAGTGAGTTTATGGGCACTTGGGGGGACGCCTTTCACATACCCAAGGATAGACACCCAGGTAGCCAGACCATATCAACAAAAATCCAATCAGTAGAACTGAAGTTATGAATTTTTAAAGAATAATCTTCAATATATAAAGTCAAAAGTTCAGGCCAATCGTGATGGAGCGCAGGCTGGATACAGTCCCAGAGTAGTCCAGAGGAAGTTTTACCTTCTCAAGTTTTGAGCTAAGAGTCCCGTTCACGCTGGAAAGTGTTGCTGGGGGCAAGGAGAGTGTTGCAGGCAGCAGTCGGCTTGGCACGAACAGCATGACGGGCTGGAGCTTCATGTGGGCAGTCCCCCAAAGGCTGGTGATGCTTCTGGAAGAAAAGATGGGCTTGTGGCGGCTCATACCGGTTTTCTGTTCCTGTATAAATGGGCCCATTTGCGGTCACAAAGAGCCCAAAATCTTGAATGTAAGAGAGCAATAGCCTCACCAAGGACCCAGGATTGAAGGGCACCTCTTGGGGGTTAGAAACACACTGAAGACGGACCCAAGAGTTGGTGAGGAGCCTGTTATGTCCCTGAGCCTCAGATAAAGAGGTCAGCTATTACCCCTATCAGTCACTCTGGGATCCTGGGTTCAAGATGGAGCTGTGGGACCAGTTCATCTTCCCCAGGCAAAATGGCAGCGGGTATTGACAAAAGGGCAGCAGCTCCCTCAGAGTAGCAGTTCAATACATTTGCAGACATTGTAACAGCACAGCAGTCCTTCTTCCTAGTAAAGTATCTACAGGTCCAGAAATGTATTGAATAATTGGTGTCTGCGGTCCTTCTTTTATACCCTGGTGCTCTGGTTCTGGAACTTGGGAGAAGCTTCTAGAAAATGTCTTTGAAGTGATTGGAATTCCGTTCCTCCTCTGCCCTCGCTCCAAGCTGTCTGAAGTGACATGCAGGGTCATTAGGCCCATTGTGTGAAGGCAGGACACAGCCTATTCAAGTGTAACTGAGGCTTTGCCCAGCTGATCCCTCCCATCCTGCCAGTGATGGCCCACCCAGTCACACCTACGCTCATATTGCCCAGGTGGAATACACAAAGCCCAAATGTCAGCTACACCTACTGATGTGACCCTGACAGGCTGCAAGCACCAAATGGCTAAGGCCAGAAAATGCCAACTGTCTAAAAGTGTGAGTAAACCAGGTAATAGGGGCAAGATCTTTTTACATGACTTCAGTGTGTAGGATGTGGCAGAGACTTAGGCATTGACTTGATCTTTAACGGAAAACTTGTTATCGATTATAATTCCTAAATTCTTTACCTTCCCGCTAGGAATTGGGAGGGGTCCAAGTGAATCTAGCCACCATGCTGGGACCCAGAAATTTGGATCATTCCATAATACATATGAGTCACCACTAGGGTAGGCCCTGGACAACCCATATGGCAGGGTGCAATGTACTAAAAAAGTTGGACATGTACTTTTACGTTTTGCATGTCCTGGTAGTTAAAAAATGAATCATGTTTAAGGCAATGTGCATGGTCCATAAGTCCCTCCATGGAATTGGACCCTCTTATCTGATCAAGCGTATCAGCTGGTACATACCCAGAAGAACGCTGAGGTCATCAGATGCAAAACTAGTCTCAGTTCCCATTGCAAAAAAAGTTAACTGGGGGGGGGGGGGGCAAAGCTTTTTTCTACATCTTAGAAGCACAACTAAACATCTTGATTTTAGGAAGGCCCTGAAAACATTGCTATTTACGCTTTAAGACCAGCTGCACCTATCCAACTCAGGCTAAGGATGGACGTTATATAAAGCGCCAGGACACCTCCGGGTAGCATTTGTGCTCTATAGGAGCCAATAACATTAACATTAACATTAACAATACAAAGGAAAGTTTGAGCCTAGCAAAGGGTTTAATTTTCTAGGTCAACGTGGGAGTTTAAAACTGCTAACACAAGCTCTGCAATAGCAGGCATGAGGCATGTTTACAGGGCAACTTAAGTTAGTTGTACAATCAGTGCAGTAGGCCCACTAGTAGTATTTAATTTACAGTTCCTGTTCACATGTAGTGCACTTTACTGGGGACTTATAAGTAAAATAAATATGGCATTTGGGTGTGAGCCAGTTCTACCATTTTTTAAGGAGAGCGCACAAGCACTTTATCACTGGGTAGAGAGTCCTACGGCCAACAAAAATGAATTTGGGAAAAAGTGGTGGGTTAAAGACAAAAGGTTTGGGGGTGCCCTTGTGGAGAGGGCCATGTTCAACATTTAAATGTAAGATAACTACAGGGTAAGAAAACAACAACGTTTTTTAGATGAACAGAGCATCAGCTATTAATTAGCACAGCATTCTCCATCACGTGTGCAATCCTGAAATAACATACCATTAAAGCTGCCTTGTTATACTTGTTTGTTGTATGGCTCACGTAGTCAGTGGGGCACATCTGAACACTAGTAGAGCTCAAAATGAAAAGGTTCCGATGTGTTATGACTATGTGCAGCTGGGAGGGGCGTTCTATATGTGTATCAACGGTATTTCGCAAAACCCTAATGAACATTTGAAACTTTGGAAGAGCTAAAAACCACTAGTTCAACGTTCTTAATTTATTTTTGCATGGTTCATATTTGGTACACCCGCCAGCTTTCTTCTTTTGTATTTGTGCTCCCGCCTTGCTCGCTGATAAAAACACCAATGGATCTCTAGGCAGATTGTTACTGGTTTGGAAAGCATAACCTAGGTAGTTGTGAAATTCAATTCTTCGTAACTAAACAGTCCAATCCGGCAGTACAGTCGTGCTCTAGGGCTACACAAAAAGTAAAGAAAAAAGAAACATTCATGAGCACCAGGCTTTTGAAAAAGACGAGTAACAACTAACAAGCCTTTGTAGAATTTGTGTCATGCTGTTTTATTTTATGTTACTTTTTTCTGGTATGAGAATCTTCGTAGACAACATGGCAGCTTTAAGGGTACTGCGAATACGGCTATGTGCAATCTAAGTCCTAAATCTTAAAGTAATACTTTTAGATTATGCTGACGTGCATTTTGTTGGGCTAACCGGATGATGCAAGTTTTCTTAAACACAATCTGCGTTTTTTTCATGATAAGAGCGCTTCATTCAGTGGAACCAAGTGATATATAAATATTTCCTCTCTCAGGTGGGAGAGCACATGGGAACGAGGCCCATTGTTGCGGTTCACTCACATGAACAGATGGCCAGGGGTCCGGTTGCTAGGATGAGAGCCGAAGAATGCCCTTTTTAATTCCCGTTTATTTGCCTCATTTCCATGAATATCCCTGGCCTGGCCATGGAACAACGGCACAAAGAGCAAACGTGTGAGGTAACGGGCTCACAGACCCGCAGACACAAAGAGAGACGTGAAGAGAGAGAGAGGAAAAAAAGTCTGGATGCAGGTCAACAGAGGCCTATGGGAAAATGTCTGCTCAGCTGTCTGCAGTCACCTGGGTTTGAAAGGCGGGCAGTCCGGAAGGAAGACTGGTTTGGCATGTGAACTCGGGCTTTGATGCTGTGGGTACCACGGAGAAAAATACCAGTGTCTTCCTGGTATACGTCTGTTGACTTTCGCAATCAAGTAAAACATATTTCCAAAGCCCAGGGCTCTCAGAGACCGCTATTTCTAAAATAAATAAGGTTTGGAGGGATGTAGGCCGACGCCTGTGGTAGTGGCCTAACAAAAGGTTTCAAGGGAATGTTTGAATTCATGGACTCGCGTAAAACTATCTGAATTCATTTTTTATATATATAATACAAATGTATTTCAGGTATATATTTCTACATTGCTATATGGCATTCCAAGAAGAAGAAAACCATTTTATGTGTAAACACGTAATTTTTTTTTGAGAGTCAGTTATCTCCGGTTTATTCCTGTTTTTATCTGAAATCTTTGTGTGTTGTTATCGCCCGTTGCTGTAAAATGTTGTGCGAGCCTTGACTTCATTAAAAATGAATTTCGCTTCATGTTTCGTACAAAACATAGCGCACAGTACCTTGTTTGAAGGATGGCCTGGCCATTTGGGATATAAATGAAACCCTGTGAGCCTGATTAGTGATGAATGAGCGCTTTATACATAAAGAGCATCAATAAAGATAGTTCTGTAGCCTGGCACGTGCAGGGAAACAACCGGAGCCTGACACTGAAAAGATGATAAATAACAGGACAGCCTCAATGAAATCTTAAAAGCGCGTGGCTTTTATAACCCCCAAAACGGGGTCATGTTATCCAACTAGGGCTCTCCAGTTTGTCATTTTGTTTACAATTCTCTTTTATTTTTATTCAATGACCATAAAGGGAGTTTAAGAACAGGAAGGAAATTCCCAAAGGCAGGCTGTAGCCTCTATTTTCTCGAGGGTAGTGTTTTGCTTGTTTCCAGGCTTTGTCTCAGGAGCCACCTGTCACCCAAAAAGTGAGAATGCTAGTCGCCCCTACTAAACAGGGTTTTGGGGTCTGTGTGTATTCTACAACGTTAGCCTCAATAGGCCTGTTTGGCTACTTGGGTGGAAGTGAGGGGTAATGTATGGCGGGTTGAGGCACCACACAATACAAATATCACAATTGCAATAATTGCAACAGTGCTCTGCCAGAGCTAGAGTTACACAACACTTTAAAAAGATCTCCATTTTACATAAATATATTCACAGTACAAATCATAGAAAGTACACAACACACCAATTGATTAAACATTGCAGAAAAATCAATAATGAAGTAAAACAATTGCTCCCGGCTAAGCAATACATGCTGTTTACCAAGAAGAATGATTTCAGACATTGGAACAACCGGAAACAAACCCACAATGCCTCAACAATGCAGTTACAGAGCAGTTGAAAGGGATAGCCAATGTTTGGAGTGGATCACTGAAAGAATATCGACTACCAAAATATCGACTACCCAAAATATCGAGGAAAAAAATCTACAGCAAAAATATCGAGTTTGTATGTACAAACAGGTAAGAACAAAAATATCGAGTACAAAATATCGTTTAAAAAAATATAGTTGTAAAAAATATCGTATTTACTAAAAACAGTGTTAAATTAAATTAATATAAATAATTAATTACTAAAATATACTTAAAATTACTTAAATTTACTTATAATAATTAAATAATTAATGAAAGTTAAATAAATATTTTTTTATTTCATATTTATTAAACATATATATATAGTAATAAAATATAATAAAATAATACCCAAAAACTGAAAACTGACCCTGAACCCTAAAAATACCCCTTTACCCAAAAACTGAAAACTGACCCTGAACCCTAAAAATACCCCTTTACCCAAAAACTGAAAACTGACCCTGAACCCTAAAAATACCCCTTTACCCAAAAACTGAAAACTGACCCTGAACCCTAAAAATACCCCTTTACCCAAAAACTGATAACTGACCCTGAACCCTAAAAATACCCCTTTACCTAAAACCTGAAAACTGACCCTGAACCCTAAAAATACCCCTTTGCCCAAAAACTGAAAACTGACCCTGAACCCTAAAAATACCCCTTTACCCAAAAACCCAAAACTGACCCTGAACCCTAAAAATACCCCTTTACCCAAAAACCCAAAACTGACCCTGAACCCTAAAAATAAAAACGATATTACTTCACTTACCTTAAAAACGATATTACTTCACTTACCTTAAAAACGATATTTTGGCTGTCGATATTCTGTCCTGTCGATATTTTCTCCAAACGATATTTTGGAGTCGATATTATGTCCAAACGATATTTTGGAGTCAATATTATGTCTGTGTACCGTTTGGAGTGTATGGCCGTGATTAGTTGACGGCTCTTGATGAGCACACTTCAAAGTGGAGGCTTTGCAATACACGCACTTTATTACGATTCGGTAAGGTTTGCTGTGTTTGACCGCACTGTTTTCAAACAGCTAAATCAGTACAGAGAAAAACAAAACTAATAACGGGTTGCAAATGAATTGTGACTTGCAAAACAGTGTTTAGAGACTCGCTATTTGGAAGGGGCGTTCCCTTCCAAATAGGGTCTCTCTAACCCATGTACGAATGTTTTGCGTCTGCAATTGCGTTCGCAAAACACTCGCAAATTACCACCTTCTTCAAGAAGTTTTAATGGAGGCGCAAAAGGGGAAGGGGTCGCCAGGGGACCCCTTTCCCTTTGTGACAGGCTCTGAAAATATTTTTTAAGTGCAGGCAGTGGTCCCAGGGACCACTACCTGCACTTAAAAAATTAAACAAAACTTTAAGGAAAACGGGCTGCATTCCCCCCAAAAAATTGCTTTATGTAAAAGCAGTCCTAGACATGGTGGTCTGCTGAGCCCAGCAGGCCACCATACCTGGGAGGGCCAGCCATTTCCAATGGGCTCCTAAATTACGAGAGGCTCATTAATATTCATGAGCCTCGCAATTTGCGACCCCATTGGGAATTGCATATAGTGTTCAACACACTGTTTTACATCCAGTTTTGCAACTCACAAATATGCGAGCCGCAATTGAAACGCAATTTGCGAGTTGCAAAATTGCCGGTCGTACATCTGGCCCTAAGTCAAGTGCCCATATGTGCAGAAAAAATAGCAGAAGAAAGTGCGAAATGTGGACAGTTGTGGCAGGTGCAGGTAAGCCGTGGGGCGGGGAGGAGGTGGTAGTCGACAGACGACGTAATAGGGAAAATAAAATAAAAAAATAAATAAAATCACCTACATTGCACTTGCCGCATTGCCCGGTAGGAGATGCGGCGAGCGCAAGATAAGTGTTTTTTTATTTTCCCTTTTCCATCATCTAACGGCTTACCCCCTGCCCAACCACTCTTACCTGCACCTCTGCGATTGAATTTAAATGCTTCTTAGCAGCACGGGTGACAACACCTGCCAGAATTTAACGCAATGCAATTAGTTAGCTAAAGTACCAAGTCCCCCTCATATGGCTGTGCGAGATGTCATAGTTCCTATAGATTGGAGTAAAACTAATACCCCCAACATTGTACCTAGACATTGTAAAAGACACCATAGTTTATGCTTTTTGCACTGGATAAGAGAACAATACCGTCCATCCTTAGCCTAAGGAAATCAGTGAAGTAAGGTGCTGTGTTGCTGCTGCTCTTCAGAAACTAGGTGGCAGAATGTTTAAGACTCTTAATTGACACAATATCACATTGCTTCGGTTTAGGGCTGTTCTTGCGTGACCTGCATGAATTTGCCAAACTTTGACATATCCGAGGATACCATGCAAGAGAAGAGTGCCTCCACTGCTTCCACAAATGTCCATGAGCCCATTGACAGAAAAATACATTTTAATAATTTTTGTTGTATCTGTAGGAATGCTGGACAAACGTATATAAGATGCAATAGCCACTCCTTTCTGTAATTGCATACTCTTCAGCCTATGATATTTTCCAGCAATATCCAATTAGGATTTTGTTATTTTATCTGTAAAGGCACCACCCTTAACCAGAAGATCTCTTTGAAGATATTTCTTTCCCAGTGCCTGACTTACATATGGCTGGATTTTATGAGCCTCATAGGATTCGATTAGAGTTAACTATCATTGTTTTCCCTTACAACAGGCAATGTCTGCTTCCCACGATATCTGACAAACTTGTTTCTTTGTAACATTCCTTACAGTCATGCAGCTTATTCCTTCTGTTGACCAATTCGCAGTCGCTAAATTTAAGGTCTCCACCATTAGGTTGAAGTAGTTGCTCCAAGGTGTATGCAGCACTATGTATATTGGGCCTCATTCATGAAAAGTGACGCATCGCTGCGTGAAAACAGCGATGCGTCACTTTTCACTGCACTCTCCCTGCGACATGATTGATGCGTCATATTTATAATATGAAGCATCATGTCGCAAGGAGTTACAGATACGTCAGTATTTCTGATGTATCTGTAGGCGCAAAAGTGGCGCATTGCTGGAGTGTGTCACAAAAGTGACGCAACTCCAGCAATGCTTCCTTTCACATGGGTAAAGCCCCATGTGAAAGGGCTTGCGTCAGTCTTACGCCTGCTGTGAGGCAGGCGCAAGATTTTGACGCAACAGCATCCTAAAAGTGACGCAGTGAAATCTCATAGATTATTACAAGGCTTTTTGCGGGTGAACGCCTCCTCTGCATACATTATAACTAACGCAGGTATAATGTAGCACAGGGGTTTACAAAGTGACGCATCTGCTTAGATGCGTAACTTTGGAAATAGTGCGCATCAGGAGGCATGTTTTACGCCGCCGATGCGTCACAAAAAGTGACGCATCGGAAGCGCACAACTCACGCAAGGCCTCATAAATGAGGCACATTTTTTTGGGCACCGCCTTCAAGGATCCAGCTGGAGCTTTTAAAAATCGGCAGTTGTATTTTGCAGTTGTGCCAAAGTATTCATATTTCTGCTGTGTGAGGCCAAACTCTAGTCATATAAGGCTGTTATGTGTATTTTTCAATAGCCGTAACATGTGCTTGTAGCACTAAAACTGGACTCTCTCTAATAGTGCCTCGTATTGCCCTCGTAGAGCTCGCAGAGGAAGAAAAGCCCGGAAGGTGAGATCTTTTGGCAAAAAGCTTCAAGTTTTGGGAAAACCACTATACATGGCAATGAACATAAATAACTTTACTCATGATTCTACAACTCTTCCTTGGTACGAAATCAAGATTGTTATTGTTTAGTTGCTGCAGCTGAGATCTTGCTATCTGAAATCCAAGACACATTGAAGAGAGGTGTTTACACAGATCTGGAACATGTGACTGGGTGCGGAGAAATATTCTAAGGACGTAACCATACAAAGGAAGTGACATTTCTATTAACAAAAAAAGTAGAGAGGGAAAGTCAGAAAAAGTATCTCCTCTGAGTCAGTCATCTAATAGACCATCTGGTCATTTGTTTATTAGGATGAAAGCACTCACCCACCCGTAGATGTAGGGATTAATCACAGGGGCCCTCTTTATAATGATAAATCGTATATCAGTGTGGAGTAGAACCACCTTGAAAAGGGACATATTTGGGGAATTATTGCGTAACTAAAGGATATCCTATTGGAGACAGTGTGAGTGCTGAAAGTATGAATACAGAAAGGGAAACACATATAAAGTAGTCTGCTAAAACTACATCTTGGTGGACCAAAAGAGTTTATTGTCATCCCAAAGGGGTAGGTTTAAAAACTAGGGAAATAATTTGACTCATGAGGAAGTGAACGCATTTCTACCCTTCTAAATGCCTTCAAACGAGGAATCATGAGAAATCTTCAGGACCCCTCCCCCTCTATTAGAAAATACCATCATTCATGAAGAAAGGATGAAAATTATATAGTAATACTGTGAGCAGTAGTATTTTTGAATGAGAACCTGAATATAAAAAATGGTATGTAATAAAAGTCTCAAGGGACATCATGAGAGACAATTAAGACTAATTGCACATTCATTATTTTCTTCACGCAAGTTGAGGATACAAACATGTGCCACAGCAAACCCACAAATGATCAATCGCCGAGTCAGTGATGAGTAACAACATCACACACCATTGATGGGAACAGGCAGGTGATGAGAAGTAAAAACCTTACCCGAAATAGATTTTAGGGTGACTTAACCCCTCACTCTGAGGATGTGTGAGGGTCCTGTGTATCCAGCAATTAGTGCTACTATTAAGTATAGCTAAGCAGAGGAGAATGATTCCAAAATGCAATTGGTTGGTTGAGAAACAAGCACATCCAGAACATGTGTTACAAAATTGAAAACATTTCTGATCTCTGTTTCAAAACTCAAAATCTGTAATGGGTAGCCAGCTATGATGTATCAATTAACAGCTCTCATCGAAGGTTTGTTACAACCCTAACAGGCTAGTGGTGCTTGTGTTCCTAACATGGGAAGATAGGTGTATCAGTAAAGTCAGTATAGACAGACTGAGTTTGTGCCTCATGAGTAATTTTACATGGTGATGTCCTGTGCCAGGTTGGCCGTCCTGCCTGAGAGTAAGTAACAACAGTAGTGGGTTCAAAACTGGCTTGTTTTCAATACTTATGTGTCATGTTGTTTTAAGACCTTCGAAAGGAGGATTCATAGGAAAGATAGTTAGAATTACCTAAACCAGTTGGACACAGTATTACAAGTCACTTTTTTATGGAGGTAATTGTACTCCCAAGACAATGATATGACATATTCTGAGTGCGTTATTTGGTTAAAAGAAATGATAGTGGATTGCATGGTAGTTCATACATAATTCAATATACAAATTGTAAAGATGGATGCTCAGATCAAAGCTTAGGTAATGATTAAGCTGTGCAAAATGTGGTGAAGGAGCACACAACAATGAAATCTACAGTGTTATGCTAGGAATTTCTTCATTTAGTTCACTTGCATGGGTCTACATTCAGAAAAACCAACATTCTTTCTTCATAAAGAGAGATTGTGTTTCATTCTCATTAAGGCCATTAGTCTATATTGTCTCTATGATGGTCCATTTAATGTCATCTTTATGATGACATGCATTAACAAAGTGGGATGACTTTACATAACGACGCATCCGTCTCTTATGTTATAACAGTGTTCAGTAATTCATGTCTTGACCTTGTGTGTGATTCTGCCTACATACCACATTCCACATGGGCAGATGGCTATATACATGACAGCTTTGCTGTTACTGTTTGTGAATTTATTTAGTGCCCATGAGATTGTTAGACCTAATTCAAGTGCTGACTCCCTGGAAAGGTTAAAAAGTTGTGCCTGACTATTGGTATGTACCGAGAGGCCCTTCATATTTTTACTGTTTTTAAAATAAAAAAGCAGTATATCCAATACCATTCTACCCGTATTTAAAGTGTTCCAGTTTCTGTTGATTACTTTCTTGATGTTGTTGGAGTAAATCAAGTATGCACTGACACATTAATTTGAGAGAATCTGGCTTGTTATGGGTTTCTAATATTGCTAATCCTTTACTGTTTCTAGCTCTATTCTTGGCTCTATCAAAATATCTGTGTGGTGATGTCATCAGTGACGTCACTGACCATGTCTTGAGTGATGTAATATGTGAGGTCATAAGCAGTGCATTGCAGGGGTGTAATCTATAGTTAGCTCAGGTAACTATAACTGCTGAATTTCTATAGTTTTGTGCATGTAACATTTGAGTCTAACTATAATGTCCCTGTAACCTTTGTTTTTTAAGTGACTATAAACACACACACTACACACCTATATAGTTACTTTATCTATACTTACCATGTGTGGTAAAGATTTGCCTTGTAAAGGCTGCGTGGTAAAGGCACTGTGTGATTTTAACTGCATTGTAAATGTTATTTCCCCTTGGACTGATTGTCCTGGAAATCTGTCAGGCTGTTGCGTAGGCATCAGTGAACATGTTCATGAAGCACTACCGCCCTGACAGTCAGGTCTGCTGGAATGGGCATTTTGTCTATTTGATCCTGGAGGACTTTTTAGTCTGACCCACAGACCCACCACCTTGGGAAGTACTGCCTTGCTATCTATTCACAAGATGAGGATTTTGCGGATAGAAGAATCCATCATACCATTGGTAACACCCTTTTTGGTGGATAGAATCCTCACCACCCTCCCATTTTCCCATTCTGTGGAATAGTCTCCTTTCCATCTAAAAATTCAACAGCTTAGGAATCTTCTTACTGGTTCTGACAATTCGCTGATGGGCACCACATCTGAAGGTACAAGCGAGTTATGAAAGAAAGTGATAGCAGAGTGCATTAGTGACACTTATATGCACTTCTGCTTGTCACTTCCAGATCAGAACAGCGTCAGCATGGAATTGAACAACTCCACCTCTTTGAGTTTTCTGGATCCAGTCTTGCACCTTGTGATATACACAAGGTAAGGAATCTGCGGTTAGATAGAGCATCCTCCATGAAGAGCATTACTAAATGTAATTAACTTGTTCTTTGTGATTTTATAGTTGACAAGACTTTTTTATCTCTGTCAATGAGAGTGTGGCTTACTGACCCCCTTAAGCATACATTTCCACTGTTATGTGCAACCCAGAACCTTACACTGATGTACTGTGTTTACACTGAGTGCATGTAGAGTAGGATGTATGATGGTACAACGTGGTATAAAACACCGCAGATCATCACAACGCAGGTTTTACAATGCAAGTCATTACCACGACTTGCGCTGTAGGGTGCTGGACCTAGGAATAGTAAGATTTACTATTCCAACACCAGCCTACGTACAGTAGGGAAGGTGCTGGAATAGTAAAACTACTATTCCTTAGCCTAGAGCGCCCTCCAGCGCAAGTCGTGGTAACGACTTGCGTTGTGAAACCCGCGTTGTAATGGCACTGCGGTGTCATTACTGCGTTGTAAAGGATGTTCCCCTGTAGAGTAGGCCTAACAAATCTGCAAAAATGTTACTTGACCTATAGGTCTAGTGACCTGAATAATCTACTCGACCTAACTGTAATGTGCTTGACCTACAAACTCATCTCAAATTGTGTGATCCTAGGTGAATATTTTATTACACTAACCCTACTTTTTTCTTCATATTCACGTACAAGAGCACCTTCAAATATGGGAGTGCCGCATGTCTGCAACAAACTCTTCTGTTTAACTTAATAGACTAAGCCTTTGCTCCACGTAGAATATAAATCTAGCCAACATATAGGATACCTTAATCCTCCTAAGCACACGTTTTCTGTTAAAGTCTCAGCAGTATACATGTGTTTCCACCATACATCAGTCATACATTTTTAAGAAATTTCAGTACCTTTTATTCAGGGTTGTTGTTGGTGTTGTTTTATTTCTGGAGACGTCACAGCCGACACGTGTTTCGTCGTTGAGGGAATGTAACCCACGACTTTCTCAAGGCTATTCTCTGAAATGTCGTTCTTTATTTTTTGAGGTGATAATTCCAACCCTCAATGGGGTTCTGTTTGGGGACTTTATTCGTGGTTGGCACGTTCATCAGTGTGGTAACCGGAGTGTCGGTTATTGGTTCAAACAGCTTTTCGCTGTGGACTTCGAGTTTGAAGTTCAGACCCCGCTGCCATTTTAATGTTGCAGTGTCTATAGGACATAGGATAGTCATATAGGATACACATGCCCCCTGACGTGCCTCCTAGTTTACCAACAGCATTGTCATCAGGGCGGGGGCAGGTACTTTTTCTCAGGTCTTATTTAAAAAACTCGCACTTTTAATATATACATATTACTAAAGTTCGATGTGGCAATACACTTCCAATTGTAGACAGATATCTTCCATTGAAATAGACACAGACTTCCCACTGACATGCAGTTTTACTAATACAATTTCTTAGCTAATAAACAAGAAAGTGTGGAAATCGGGTTTCAACAAATATTTATCATGTGCACATCACCAAGTATTCTCATTGTTTTGATTCTATTAAAACCTTTGTTTCCATCTTACTTCAGAACTACACAAAAGTTGTTTTCTAACTACAAAAAAAATATTTTAAAAATGTGTATAGTTCATTTACAAGATATTTAAATGTTGCCATGCACAATTGTCAGTCAGAAAAGAAAAGTAAATAACAGTCTCCAGGATAAAATAATCAGCAATTTGTAAGAGGACATATGCTGACTTTTGACCTATGTCTTTGAATACACAGCAAATGTGTCACGATTTATAGGCATCTTTATTACTCCTTCATCTTCTGAAAGAGCAGAACATCTGTTCTTTGACAACTTGAGCTCTCTCACCTAACCAGGCAAGTATGCCCTAAATATAGCTCACCCTGATAAAATCTGACTCTCAATTGTGAGTGGTCAAGTAGATTTCTCGAGGCCTATTCTCTCCATTTTGGATCCCCATGGTTTTGCATGATCCAAGATGGATTATGAGGACAGCTACCTTAGGCAGTGGATGTCTGTTGCTTATATTCCTGTGGCAGGAAGGTGGAGATCCAGACACTGACAAGAGCAGAATGGACACATGGCTACCTTTAGAAATTACATGAAAACTTTGTTACCAAGGAACTGCTGATTAGTTTTTCTCTTACCAAAAGAGGGAGGGAGAGAAAACGAAGTGGATCCGGTCTCCCCGTATATATATCTAATAAACAAAATAGAATCCACTATGAAGGTAGAAGTGATCCCTACTGTGGTGGGGAGCACTTAGTGTTTTTAAAATACCCCTCACACACCAACAGGCCCTTTGGTGTCATGCTTCATCATAGGGGTCTTCGCCCCCTCTACGGGATGCGGCGTGCTACAACCAACGATTACGTGGGAGTATTAAGTAAGACTATGTGTGGTGTGTGTAGGGTAATGATTGTTGGTGAGTGGTGAGGTTTGAAAAAGTGATAGGTGATAGTTAAAAAATACCTGGCTCGTGGGGTAAAAAACTATTTATTATGCCCCGGGCTGGTATTGTTAAAATGGTGCAGTGTGAGGTTATTTGTGTATAATTATGTACATTAACCTCGTGTGTGCGTCTACATGAACATGTTTCGGAGTCTAAAACTCATTCTTCAGGACAGGGTAGCACAAATCCCCACCGTACTCACATATGTATGAAAGTGTATAATACAAAAAAGTGAACTATAGGATATATGTACCTAATTCACAGTTTGAAGTTGCTCGTTGTCTTTTCGCCGAATAGGCGTTAATAATGAAAGACTCTGTATCAGTGGTTAATTTACTTCATGCGCCTCATAGCGTTTTGGGGGTCAGTCGTGCCAATTTGCAAAGATTACTCGGGCTGGGTAAGTCTCCCTCCCCTCGACGCGGCTCCGCTGATAGAGTTTTAGACTCCGAAACATGTTCATGTAGACGCACACACGAGGTTAATGTACATAATTATACACAAATAACCTCACACTGCACCATTTTAACAATACCAGCCCGGGGCATAATAAATAGTTTTTTACCCCACGAGCCAGGTATTTTTTAACTATCACCTATCACTTTTTCAAACCTCACCACTCACGAACAATCATTACCCTACACACACCATACATAGTCTTACTTAGTGCTCCCATGTAATCGTTGGTTGTAGCACGCCGCATCCCGTAGAGGGGTGCAAGACCCCTATGATGAAGTATGACCCCAAGGGGCATGTTGGTGTGTGAGGGGTATTTTAAAAACACAAAATGCTCCCCACCACAGTAGGGATCACTTCTACCTTCATAGTGGATTCTATTTTGTTTATGAGATTAGTTTTTCTCAGCACTGTTATTTGTAGGAGTGAGGGATGGGACTGCAGCTTCAGTTTTTCAAAGTGAGGATATTTCTTGAGGAGGCGTGCTCTTTTGTGTGTCCTTAATTTCTGCTTCAGAAAGGTGGATGACAGCCAGGTGCTAAAAAACTATGCTTTATTGTGCTGCAGTTGCGGTGCTCCTATGTGGAGGCAGTCCCATTGCTGCCTGCTGTGAGAAGAATCACTTTATGCAAGGGCCTCTGTCTGAAAAACAGCCTGCAAAGGACACTTTAAAAGAAATCCAACCCAAACCGGTTCAGAAGGTTGAGACAGTGGATCCACATCCCCTGTCTGGAAAATGTATGTAAAATTAGGATCAAAACCACTTTGCTCCTCTTCCAAATATATTATCACCAAGGAAAGAAGTGCTCCACAGAATACCCAAAGGCCTCTATGTTACAAGGGCATGTGTCTGCCTTTCTGTCAGCCTCCTAGAGGTGATGCGGTATCACCTGATACCTGCTCTTTCTGCTGAAGGAACAAAGGGGCTGCCTATTCCAAGGAGTCTGCTTTGCCCTGCAGGAGGAGAGACTATATATATAACCAAAATCCCTGTAATCACCTCCAAGAATCGGGCACCTACACCAATTTACATCCTCTGCTTTTTTAATGCCGTTTTGTCCGCATACATGCCACGAGAACTCTACATCCATCATCCATTTATAACCACCACAAGGTGCATAAACATAAAAGACATACTTTACTATTCTAAAAAATCTCAATTCATTAAATTACATTGAAGTCTGGCATATACAAATCCTGTGATTATTGCAAAACCCCTAGACTATTAAAATATATATATATATATATATATATATATATATATATATATATATATATATATATATATATATATATATATATATATATATATTTAGTTATTAAAATATGTGTAGTGTAATAGCACCAATATTGGCGGTGCAGGAGTAAATAGCAGTTTCATTGGATAAATCTGTGATGAACAAAATAATTGAATTATAAAACCATGCGCCACCTAAAATTGCTAAAATTGTTCAGGGTGTTCAGCTAGAAAAAGGGGGGGTAAATTAGATAAGACTCACAATTCATGTTGATTCCTATATTGGAACTAAAAGATAAAGTTCATCAGAATATTAGGATAAATCCATGTCCAAAATATAAAATGAATATATAAATCTAATGTTAAAATCACTACTCACACACCTTCAAGCTGAATGGCACCCATATTAATATGGAAAGGGAAACATATTAATAAAATTTCAAGGGAACACATGCATGTCTGTTTCTGTACATAGTCACAATATTTGCTAAAGGGGGGCTACCAATTTATCGTATTTCTTCTGCCAAAACCACATTTCATCTCACTTCTAAAAGTGAACTATAAAAAATGTAAAAGAAAAAGTATAGCAACTCAGACATAATGGTCAATTACAGTAACCCTGCCACCTTGCAAAACAATAGTTACAAAAATAAACTAGAGAAATGTATGGAAGTCATAGTCAAGATTCAATCTGTGCAGAGTCTTTGAATCCAGATTTGAAATGTAATGTGTCTCCAATTGTCTCAACAGCCTTTCGCGATTGCCCCCACGAGCCAATTTTGGGACAGAATCCATTACAAAATACCTAATATGATTCAGATTTCTGTTGGGATGCTGAGCAAAATGCTTAGCAACTGGATACAATTGTTCCATGTTAGTAATGGCTCTCAGGTACTGTGACAACATCTTATGGACCTGTAGTGTGGTACTTCCTACACATTGTAATCCATAATCACATTCCAAGACATAGACTGCGTATTCAGTTGTGCAATTGAACACTCCAGTAATCCGCTGTGGTCTTTCACAAAATGGAGTGATATATTCAAACACATTCCTGCCGAACTGACAAGCCCTGCAAATGCTGCATTTGTAGAAACCATTTTTAGACTGTAACCAAATGTTCCTAGCGAGTTACTCTGGTCTTGTCTTAACCAGGACATCCCTCATAGAGGATGCATTCCTGAAGGTGATCGATGGGGACTTAGGAAGTGTAGATCCAAGGACCCGATCACCCTGTGCAATTGACCAGTGTTTTCTACATATGCCTCTCAACTCCTCTTATATTCCTGAGTTAGGCCCATGTAGCAAAGCAGCTTATTTCTCACATTGTCCTCACAAATAACATTTATAACTGTAACATTTTGCACACATTTGCACACACAAAAAATTTGGATTATTTTCTCTGAAACTAAACTTGTTTTTACAACTAGCTTCGCACAACATTAGCACAACATACTGAACATCATGTACAAGGTCTCATTTTCCACTATGTACAAATGTCATCATTATCTTTATACACAGGGCAACAGGGCTATCTACCAATCCATAACATCACCAATCTATACGCACAATGCTAGGCTGCTTTATATTGTACAAGATGAGCACCCTGATAGATTAATAGAGGAGACACCTCCACTGACACCGAGGTCCTTGCATGCTGAAAGATCACCACACAACGGTCTGACATCTTGTGAGGGGTGTCCAGTTCCTGACCAAGACAGAATCCTTCCCTCTATCCCATCAGGTAGTTGGGATGGATCGTCCCTTGGGGAATTCTTGCCTCTACACCTACACATGCTCTTGGTACACTTGGAGTAGGGTGTACCTATCCCATCAGGTTGTTGGGATGGATCGTCCCTTGGGGAATTCTTGGCTCTACACCTACACATGCTCTTGGTATACTTGGAGTAGAGTGTGCATAGTAGGAGTATGATAAATTACTGCCTTGTTTATGTGCCTGCATATATACATTTGTTTAGCACCATTGTAGAACCATATCTACTATTTATACTTTTGCTGCTCATAATCATGTTTATCTGTTTCTATCTACTAATGATTAGGGCACACATATTTTATGCAAGAATAACGTTGGTTCAATAAATGTTACTGAAAAGTCCCCCTGTGTATTCTCTGTATATTTCTATGAGAATAAGTGAGCCAGAGTGACTGAGCGAATAGTTCTGTACTGTTTCCATGACCCCGAGGGTTCATGGTTGTCATGTTCAGTTGTTACCAGAAACCATTCACTTCCTGGTAGGTTAGGGGGGCTTACTGTGGCACTGTGAGCTAGCTAGTCTATAGGTAAACATCTACTGCAGGAGTGTCTGGAATCAGTTTTGACACCAGGCCCTTAGTTTATGTTGTCCAAACAATGTGCAGATCCTATGGATTAGTAGGAGCTACACAACACTCCTCTTCTTGTTTACTGAAAGAAAAAAATAATCTGGTAGTGGAGTCTTGTGGTTTCTGACATCAATTAAATAGGAATGTCTCCCTGCTTTTCTGATTATATTTCATAATAGCATTATCCAACACTGATCTGATGTACCCTTTTGTAGAAATTTAGAAGTAGTTTCTTTGAGCATCTGGGAAACAACAGCAGGGTAACTGCAATTCCTCCGTAGGGGATGCTGTTCTTTAAATGACTTGGATGGAAGCTACTGGCATGAAGTGTTGAATTCCCTGTAGTAACCTTTCTGTGTAAACATGTTTCAATTTTATCATCTTTAATATGCACTCTCAGTCCCAAAAATCAACCTCTTAGCTGCTAATGTGTGCTACAAACTGTATGTTGACTGTGTTATTGTTGATATCTTCCACAAATGACTTAGCTGATTCAATTGTCCCCCTCCATATAACAAACAAATCTTCAATATAACAAAGTCAACACACTATGTGGTCATTCCATAGAATGTCATGGTCTGCGATGAGCACCCGCTCCTCCCACCAGCCCATGTGTAAACATGCATAACTGGGGGTAAAGCAGGTGCCCATTGCCTTTCTGATGGAACACCTCTTGATTGAAATAAAAATATTTATTCTCTAATTACCACTTGATCATAGAATGTAACATACAAGCATAATGGTCTACTTTAAAAAAAATGCTTAACAGCATGACCCCCGTCTTGGTGATTAATGCTGATATATAAAGATGAGACATCAAGGCTCATTAGAAGTTAGTCAGAACAGCAGGAAATATCATAAATATGTATAAGAAAGTCACTAGTGTCTAGTATAAAAGAAGGAACATTTTGGATAAAGTCTTGTAAAAAAATATCAATATACCCAGAAGAATTCTCAAACGTGCTTTGTTGTGCAGATATGATAGGTCTTCCCGGTGGTTGTGTCATGCTCTTATGTACTTTTGGCAGAAGATATAGGTTCACAAATTCCGGGGAGTCATTTTTCAAAAATTGCCATTTTTCATAACTCAAAAGTCTATCATACCTCCATGATTTTAACTGATCTCACTACCTAGAGTCTACAGCTCGTACATTCTCCCAGCTGCTCCTCTCATCCACATCTTTGTGTTGACTAATCATTTGCTGGCCAAAGGACAATATTGCCACCTTTGTTTGAGCTGCAAATTATGACTTGATTCTGGTTATGTAGTTTTTTCAGCAAATTGTGATATCTGACTTGTTGAGATATAGATATAAATGTATCTCACACAAGACAAAAATGATTTTCCTATGGAAACTAGATCCCACCTATAACAACCAGCAGGCGAACACCAGTATATAAATATATATTTGTTGAAAAAAACAAAGGTTACAGGGACGTTATAGTTAGGCTCAGATTTCATTCATATAAAACCTGAGAAATTCAGCAATTATAGTTACCTGAGCTAACTATAACTTACAATCCTGCAATGCACTGCTTATGACCTGACGTATTACATCACTCATGCCATGGTCAGTGACATCTCTGATTACATCACTTATGGCATCTAAAATTACATCACTGATGACATTATCCACAGAACCACTCAGACACCCACTCATACAACCTCTCATACACCCACTTACACACCCACACAACCACTCACATACTCATTCACAGACCCATACAACTACTCACACAACCACTCACTCATCCATAGGGCCATTCACACACCCACTCATACAGCCACTCACACAACCACTCATTCACCCATACAGCCACTCATAAAAACAGTCACTCACACATGCAAGCCACTAACACAGCCACACATTCATCCATACAGCTTCTCACACATACTTTTTCATCTATACACTCACACAGCCACTTACTTACCCATACAGCCCCTCAACAGACCCACTCACTCTCTCATACAAACACTCACACAGCCACACAACCACTTGCATACCGATTCACACATCCATACAACCATTCACAAACAAGTTCAGTCACCCATACAGCCACTCACTCTCCAATACATCAGCTCACTCAACCAAACACTTACTCAAACAGCCAGTCACTCACCTATACAGTCATTTACACACACAGTCACTCCCTTAAACAGCCAGTCACACAGCCACTCATGTACCCATACAGCCTTTCACACACCAACTCACCCATGCACACAGCAACACACACAGCCATTCACTCACCCATATAACCATACTATAACCCATACATCGACTCACACACCCAGTTACAAATCCATAGAACCCCACTCACCCCCACTCAAACCCCAGACTTTCACTTATATATCCACTCACAAACCCACACAACTACTCACACATCCATACAGCCACTCAGTCAACCACTCGCACACAGTGGCGAGTGGAAGGGAACAGGGTGGTGGGGCAGGGTGGATGACAGACGGACAAAAAAACACAACTTTTGCCAGCTGCTTCGGTCCCTTCCCACACCCGCCTGTTTAATGCAGCCTGGTGGGGAACATGCATGTTGTGCATATCTATTTGGCCAGCCCAAGAGGACCAGCCAAACAGTCATGCACACTTAAGGTATGCACACCACTCATCCCCCTGTGACTCCAGCCCAGCCCTGCCTTAACCTAGCCAGTAGTGGAAAATAAAATGATAATACCGGTGTTATTATCATTTTATTTGTCATTTCTCCTATTTTCAGAGAAGTGGGGTGACGCTCCTCCATCTTAGCAGAGCAGCCACCCCTGCTCACACACAGATGCAAACAGTAACACAGCCACTCACATTATATTTGTAAGAATTAGTATCACTCTTTAGTAGTAATACAAATTAGAGTAATTTAGCTTAGGAGCAGCTTAGTGTGTATCTTTAAGTATCAGAAACATTTACAAACACTAACAGTCACTGGATGATATCATCAGTGATGTAATTTGAAATGTCAAATCAATTACCATGTCATGAGTAATGTAATAAGTGAAGTCTTAAGCGGTGCATTGTAAGGGCATAATTTTTAGTTAGCTCAGGTAACTATAACTGCTGAATTTCCATGGTTTTGTACGAGTAAAATCTAAACTATAATATCCCTGTAACCTTTGTTTTTTTGGTGAATATATGTGAGTGAGTATACAGCACACACGAGTAATTACAAACTTGGTTTCGGCATATCCAGTGGTGCTCCACTTTAAAGAAACCCATGGTAATAATTTCTATGGCTTTGGACAAGAGAAATCTAAACCTAACTATAACATCCCTGTAACCTTTTTTTTTTTGGTGAATATATATGAGTGAGTATACAGCACATACGAGTAATTCCAAACTCGGATTCGGCATATCCAGTGGCTCTCAACTTTAAAGAAACCCATGGTAATATTTTAAGTCATCTCAAAATACTTTGTGCTTGATACCATACCAAGCTCAAGGTGAGGGGGCAATTGTGAGGCTACCCTAAGAAAAATAGAAATAGGGTACATACTCAATTATGATACAAAGACTCCCAATGTACTCAAGTGAGTATTTTCACACCTGTCTCTAGCCCTGCTGTATCTGCCATCCCCTGATCATCTTCCGTTAATTACCAATTCTTCCCAAGTCAGCTTTTTGACTGCAAAAAAAACAATAACATACATTCTTCTAGTTACCCTGCTCCTTTCTCTCAACTAGGACATTCCCAGCTATCATGAAGATGCTTATGTATATAACTATAATTAAATGAAGGGAGAACATAGGGATATTAAAATCCAGTCTGCTGCTATCTTTCGCATACAGACAATTTAGCATCTTTTTTAGCACCTCGTACATAGGCACCTAGCACTTCATTTTGCACTTCAGTACTTTAAACAGACTGTTATGGCGGCCATATTATATGGAAAGGCCCACATGGACAGTAGGTTTTTGGGTAAAGCAGAGAATAATGTGGTGATAGCACCTAAAAGTGGCAAGCAATCAGATCTAATTTTGTGGAGTTATAGTTTGTTTATATTTTCACCTTGAGGACCTCACTGATCCAGATACTGCTAGACTGCTGGAAATCTTGGGGGGAGGGGAGCTCTCACAGCGGGTAGAAGGCCCAACCCATAAGGCGGGCCACACCTTAGATGGAATCTTTAATAATTCTTCAAGACTTTCCATCTTGGATATTCTGTAAGTATGGGCAAATTTTGCGAATCAGCGGTCCGCGAATTCACGTGAAATCGCAAACAAATCCGTGAATTCGCGGATTTTCCTGCGAAATCGCGGATTTTTTTGCGATTAGCACCATACTTAACTGGAGTACTTCCTACTGACTAATCAGTAAGTGCTACCTCGTTGGGTAAATGTATCGTGCTTTTACTACACTACAGCTGCGTAAAGGCCCAGAAGAGTTGTCTCCAGAGTTGTCTGTAACCGCGCCCATAGGCGCCGAGGACCCTCGAGTGAGCTGTCCATCACAGTGGGGGAAAGGGCGGGAAGAGGTTGAATAGCCTAGTGTGTGTGGGGACGGGCTTCTATGCGAGTTCACATGCCTCTCGTTTATAAAGGGTCAGAGACCGATCAGAGCAGCAACTGAGGAGAAAGCAGTAAGTGCTACCTCGTTGGCTAAATGTATCGTGCTTTTCCTGCACTACAGCTGTGTTAAGGCCCAGAAGAGTTGTCTCCAGTGACCATGTGTGTCTGTAACTTTGCCACCGTGCCCATAGGCGCTGACGTCCCTCGAGTGAGCTGTCCATCACAGTGGGGGAAAGGGCGGGAAGAGGTTGCATAGCCTAGTGTGTGTGGGCTGGGGCCGGGCTTCTGTGCGAGTTCATATGCCTCTCGTTTATAAATTGTCAGAGACCGATCAGAGCAGCAAATGAGGAGAAAGCAGTAAGTGCTACCTCGTTGGGTAAATGTATTGTGCTTTTCCTGCACTACAGCTGTGTAAAGGCGCAGAAGAGTTGTCTCCAGTTACCCTGTGTGTTTGTAACTTTGCCACCGCGCCCATAGGCGCCGAGGTCCCTCGAGTGAGCTGTCCATCACAGTGGGGCAAATGGCGGGAAGAGGTTGCATAGCCTAGTGTGTGTTGGCTGCAGCCGGGCTTCTGTGCGAGTTCACATGCCTCTCGTTTATAAAGGGTCAGAGACCAATCAGAGCAGCAAATGAGGAGAAAGCAGTAAGTGCTACCTCGTTGGGTAAATGTATTGTGCTTTTTCTGCACTACAGCTGTGTAAAGGCCCAGAAGAGTTGTCTCCAGTGACCCCATGTGTCTGTAACTTTGCCACTGCGCCCATAGGCGCCGACGTCCCTCGAGTGAGCTGTCCATCACAGTGGGGGAAAGGGCGGGAAGAGGTTGCATAGCCTAGTGTGTGTGGGCTGGGGCCGGGCTTCTGTGCGAGTTCACATACCTCTCGTTTATAAATTGTGAGAGACCCATCAGAGCAGCAAATGAGGAGAAAGCAGTAAGTGCTACCTCGTTGGGTAAATGTATTGTGCTTTTCCTGCACTACAGCTGTGTAAAGGCGCAGAAGAGTTGTCTCCAGTGACCCTGTGTGTCTGTAACTTTGCCACCGCGCCCATAGGCGCCGAGGTCCCTCGAGTGAGTTGTCCATCACAGTGGGGGAAATGGCGGGAAGATGTTGCATAGCCTAGTGGGTGTGGGCTGGGGCCGGGCTTCTGTGCGAGTTCACATGCCTCTCGTTTATAAAGGGTCAGAGGCTGATCAGAGCAGCAAATGAGGAGAAAGTAGTAAGTGCTACCTCGTTGGGTAAATGTATTGTGCTTTTCCTGCACTACAGCTGTGTAAAGGCCCAGAAGAGTTGTCTCCAGTGACCCCCTGTGTCTGTAACTTTGCCACCACGCCTATAGGCGCCAAGGTCCCTTGAGTGAGCTGTCCATCACAGTGGTGGAAAGGGCAGGAAGAGGTTGCATAGCCTAGTGTGTCTAGGTTGGGGCCAGGCTTCTGTGCGAGTTCACATGCCTCTCGTTTATAAAGGGTCAGAGACCAATCAGAGCAGCAAATGAGGAGAAAGCAGTAAGTGCTACCTCGTTGAGTAAATGTATTGTGCTTTTCCTGCTCTACAGCTGTGTAAAGGCCCAGAAGAGTTGTCTCCAGTGACCCCGTGTGTCTGTAACTTTGCCACAGTGCCCATAGGCACCGAGGTCCCTCAAGTGACCTGTCCATTACAGTGGGGGAAAGGGCTGGAAGAGGTTGCATAGCCTAGTGTGTGTGGGCTGGAGCCGGGCTTCTGTGCGAGTTCACATGCCTCTTGTTTATAAAGGTCAGAGGCCGATCAGCGCAGCAGATGAGGAGAAAGCAGCCTCCTTGTCACTGGAAGTACAGGGGGATTGCGCTCGAGAAACTCATGGATGCCTTGACCCCCATCACGGATTAAAGCTAATTGTAGATGGTAGATCTGGGGAGAAAGCACACCTGCCTAGCATCGACCGTGCTCACTAGATTCTTGGGCTGATCATAATGCGTTACTGAATTTGAGCTTCAGCTCGGGCACCTGTTATCTGTAAGCGCTTCCTGCTGAGGTTTAATTTTAGTGACAGGAGCCTCATTGCCTAATTGTAACTATTCTCTGACCCTGCTTCGAGGGTCAGAGCAGGGTCCGAGAATAGTTGCAAGTAGGCAACGAGGCGCCGCTCAGGAAGCACTTACAGGGTTACAGCAGGTGCCCAAGTTGAAGTTAATTTCTTTGTAACCATTTTGTAAATGGTTAGAAAGAAATTAGCTTCAACTTGGGCACCTGCTTTAACCCTGTAAGTGCTTCCTGAGCAAAGTTCATCCCGCTCGCGGATTTTGCCGCGATTTCGCGCGCTTCGCGGATCGCAAAATTGCGGAAAATCTGGAAAATTCGCAAGCGGAACAAATTTTACGCCCATGCTTAATATTCTGCCACTTCCTTGGACAGATCATGCTGCTATCATTTTTACCAATGCTGTGTCCCCCACCAGATTATCCAATTTAAAGCCTTGGGAAAAGATAGCCACTCGGTCTTGGAAAAATATTAACCACTCCAATTTTGACAAAGCCTCAACAGACTCAGTTCCAAGTCTGTCCACGAACATAGAGGAAGCCACTGCAACTTATGAGGAGTGGATCAATGTTGCTTGTCACAAACTGACCCCGGTCAAATGGTGCTCCCCCAGACGGACGCATCCCTCCGCCCCTTGGTTCTCTCCCTATTCTTCAGGAGCTCAAATCAGAGTGCAAGAGGCTGGAGCTGCTCTGGAGAAAGGGGTACAACCTGACTAATAAGGAAGAGTACAGAGCTAGCATTACAGAGAATAAAAAAACTCTCCAGGAAACAAAAAAGGCCTATTTCTTCAAAAAGATTGCTGGAGTAAAGTACTCGGCGAAGGAACTTTTTAAAACAGTATCTAATCTCATGACTCCCCCCAAACCTATTTCCCATAGTAACTTAGATTTCTGCAATACCTTAGCCACTTCTTTTCTAAATAAAGTGGACGTTATTTTTATCTCTGCAGGGCCAGTGACTGGACTCTCGGGACATCGGCAACCGATAATGCCCCGACACTGAACATCTTCACCCCTTTTGTTGATCGGGTGCAGATTCGGTTCCCCCAAGGACCCTTGCCCTGCTGCAGTAATGAAAATGTCTTCAGAAGTCATCTCTAATACCCTCACCCCCTTACTAAACCTCATAATGGGGACAGCTCATTACCCGTTATCCTGGAAAACGACTTCAATTTTACCACTTATTAAAAAACCTAATCTAGAGCCAAACAATTCAAATAGCTACAGACCTATTTCCCGCCTCCCTCTACTGGCCAAAATCTTAGAAAAGGCCATGAACATGCAAATAAGCCTGTTCCTGGAGAAAAACAACATATTGGACCCCTCGCAATACGGGGTCCGCGCGGGGCACAGCACGGAGTCAGTTTTGCTAAAACCCACGGAAGAGGTCAGGGAGGCGGAGGATCAGGGATGCTCAGCCATTGTGATCATGCTGGACCTGTCGGAGGCCTTCGATATGGTCCATCATGAGGTGTTGATAAGCCATTTATCAAAGGCAGGGTTCCAGGGTATGGCCTGAAACCTATTAGAATGATAATTTTTGGATGACAGAGTACAAACAGTTGATCTTGAAGGGGCTAGATCCAAACCATTCGTCCTCCCATGTGGAGTCCCCCAGGGTTCCTCCCTTAGCCCGACGCTTTTTAATATTTATGTGAGACCACTGGCTGCTCTTATAAGATCATTTGGGTTACTGTTAACCTCCCATGCAGACGATACACAAATTGTGTTATCTCTAAAGACAAATAATGAAGCGGAAAAGGCCACTAGCTGCCATGACTGCATGGCAGTAATTACCCGATGGATGTCTGCCAACTGCCTGAAGATGAATGCAGGCAAAACAGAGGTGATCTTCTTCGTTAATAACGCCAACCCCTGGTCTCCTGCTCCCAGCGAGATGGGCCTCCCCCATTACCTGTACGGTAGGTAAAAAATTTGGGAGTGATTGTGGACAATACTCTCACATTTGGGGATCAGGTTAGCGTGGTGGTGTCAACCTGTTTTTTTATCCTGAGAACACTGAGGATAATTAAGCTCCTCCTCACGGATGAAAGCTTCAGGACAGTTGTTTCAGCTCTCATTCTGTCCTGTCTGGACTATTGTAACAGCTTGTATCTGACAATTAATAATAAACATCTCAATAGACTCCAGATGGTACAGAATGCGGCCGCCAGGCTTCTCACGGGCACACCGAGGTTTGTATCGGTAAGAAATGGCATATGTCACCTTCATTGGCTCCCAATCAAACAACAAGCTCATTTCAAGGCACTCTGCACAGTCTTCAAGTCCCTGAGGGGGACCAGCCTGTAAGACCTAGAGGACTGAAGACTTGGCTGTTCTCAGTTTAGTATCTGATAGGGCTCCTAAGATGGAGGGTTTCCAGGCAAACAGTGTTAGTGCCAGGACACCTTCGGGTAACAGTGCGCTTTATAAACCCATATAACATAACAAGATGTCAGTCGTACATTATAGTGACTGGACTTGACGTTATTTACTTGCCACATGTTTAACAAACAAATGAAACTAGCTATAAATAATCAATATATGCATATTAGAAATAATGGGATTTTCCTTTCTATTACGTGATATATTGGTATATCTGTACAGTTTCTTGACTTGCTGCTCAGTCATCGGATAATCAAATGTATTTAAATATTGTATTTTTATATGGCTCTTATATGTATTTACTCATTTATGCATACAGGTGCATCTACTTGTTTTGCCCAACTTGTATTGACACAAAAGACAAAATTATTGACAGGTTTTATCATGCCATAATGAGGTTAATTTTGCAACCTATTGCTTATCCGATTCTTTCTAACTACAAATGATATATTACCCATGTGAATCAGAACTGGCATTCTTGGATTCAAGTCTGTTTACACTGTTTATTGCAAATTCTATGTACTTGTCACTTTAAAAGGCTTATACTCCACCGCAGCAGCGTCATGTTGTCAAGGCCAGTTTTGGCCGAAACACATCATACAAAATAAGAAAAAATTAAGCAGCACAATATAATTGGAGTCTGTGCCCTTTCGTCCAGCGTATTGGATTTTACGAGTGAGACAAAGCAATACATCTATATCTATATATACATATATGGATATAGATATATGCATAATTATATATATATATCTGCATAGATAGACATATGTCTAAAATTAGATGCAGTGTAATTCTTCAGTGCTAAGGGTCTAATCCATTTAGATAACCACTGACCTGTTGAAGTCCGTGTCCAGCAGAGCCAGAGTTGCGATCTCTATCCTCTGTTTTATCTCTGACATTCCCTTTCTCTTTTCTATGTTTTGCTGATAAATAACATATTGTCACTGTGACTGTTAGGGGATGCCGTGAAGATCAGTTGCATAAATCACTTACCCAACAACTTCACAAGAACCTATAGTAGATTGGCCAGTCCAGCCAAGAAGTGGAGACCACAAGACAGGTGGGCTGCGCTATGTGACATTGTGGTATGTCTACCCCATAGAAACTCCACAATCAAGTGGCCTTGCTGCTCTGGGTCTTAAAGCTGTTGGCAAAATAACAGTTGCATAATGAAGCTGCAGACTTGAACTGCTACACAATCATTCCTCAGTACTGCCTGTGACATGAGAATGTGGTAAAGCCATTATGGGGTCAAACAACACCAGCAGCAAGGGCAGGTAGACGAAGGGGCATTACACACCCAAGTAGCACAGCAATGTTGGAACACAACAACGTCAGCAGCATGGGCAATTACACAGAGCTGTCCCACTACTCTAGGTTTCTATTCTTCCGTGGTACACTACTGCACAGGCAAAAACTCACTGCTACAGTTCTTCCATGGTTGACTACTACACTGGCAGTGCTCCTCCACACCTTTCGTCCTCCAAGAAGTCTCATTCTGTATTGGTGACTCCAGCACTTAACCGCCAGCTCACAGAGAAGCCACATGGCAGACAGCTCTCTCTGTATTTGTCCTCTGTGCTGATTCTTAACAGGAACCCATCCGGTGCCCCTCTCAGTGCTCAACAATCCAATGCAAATATTCAGCTGCAGATTGTGAGTACTCCTAGAAAATTGATTGGAAGTTCCAGCCACTCAGGATTCAGTCCTTCCAGAATGTTTATTATGGGTCTCTGCCCATAAAGTTTTTCCAGAAAGGTACAACATTTGGTGCAACAGCTCCAGTTGTTAGTCTTCAATATGAGAGCAGAAAGAAGGGTGGGTCTGAGAAGTGCTCTCTCAGGGCTACCCAAAGTACTGGCACTCAAAGGAGGGGACAGACGTCATGCTTGCAAGCAAGCTAGCTTTTGTCCATAGTGCCTCTAGGGCAACAAAATGTATGTCACGCCAAAAAAACATTTTGCACTTCAAAGACAGCGTTGTCTCCTTTCCTTCCACGCCGAGTGATTCCATTAACTACCAAGGGGCTGGACCTTAATCAGGGTTTTTCTATTCACATAGTGAGTACGGAAGGGGACATCTATCTTTCAGAGGAATAAAAATGGATTTTGCAGTGTCCATTAGATAATATGGCACACATTCTCCTTGCTCACTATTGCCATACACTGAGAGTAAGCAGGAATGTAACCATACACAAAGTGATGCAGTGTGTGGCCATTATGTGGTGAACAAATCATTTTACTTGGCTAAGCAGATAGGCCACTTGATTTGGTAGATATCAGGAAAAATGCCTCTCACTCCTAAAACAACACACTGTCACCATTGCCAGTACCTTACAATCTGGTGAGGCAGCACTCTCTATGGAAGGCATGCTTGATCCTTTCTTCTAGACCACAGAACCCCCCTACCTATCCACTTGGTCGCGGTCATTTATAGGGCCTAGCTACAACAGGTCTCATCGCACACACAAGTGAATTGTGTGCTGACACCAAAACAAAAACTGCAAAACAGTGCAGAAAATCACATTTGGATTCATTCAATACAGATTCTTATAATGCAACGGACATTCCTGTCTCAGCATAAACGTGCCTTTCCAAATAACTAATTTTTAGGGATGATTTCTTGAAATCATTACTTCCTCCCATCTATTTATATTCATTAGTAATGTCATCTCGTTGTGTTTTACATTGCCCATGTATGTTGTTTTATGACCCTCATGACACAAACCATTGGTAAAACGAAACCAACCTCAAAATGCATTTTAAAAAAAACATATTTTGGGGACTTTCCATGTTGACACTTTATTTTGCACTGCAATTATTAATCCTTCATATGTTATATCAGAGGGTGTCATCATTAACTGGTAAACAATTGTTGCACTATTCTGACTTTTAGACCTCAAAAAGGATTATAATACAATCATGAGTGTGCACATCAATTTAGGATTACTGCCCTCAATGTAATAAGGGCCATTGTCTAAAAACATCATTAAATTGTACCCCATGGACTGCTAATATGGGAGAGATATATTCAATATGAAGTGGGTTTGATTTCATTAATCCACATTATTCCGTGATATAGCACACAATAACAGGAAACATGGAGGCGTACTTTTACATAGTGTGGCTAAAATGATTCTGTAACCATCACATGGGCTACGGACAGCTGGTCCGATAACAAAATGCTTGACAACTTTTGGCTATTTTAAGTAATGGCTAATTGTTTTCTCTAAATGTTTCATGACCCTGAATTACCCAGCAAATAAAGATGTGAATAAAATGGTGTGCCTAAGAGCATTTATATTTTTGTTATGGACCATTTACTCTATTTATTATGACCCTTTTACTCACTTCTCTATGTTTAGTACAATTTTTTCCGACTGGGCCTCTTCAAGATTTTGCTTGCAGATGCTAACGTCAATTGTGGGCAATGCACTCACTCACCACAAGTTTCCTTTACCGCAGGCATGTTCACAGGTCAGCACCTCTCCATAAAATGACTGTACCGAAGGCCTATACTTATGGGTTTGCCTTGTAAATTCTGCTCCTACTTCAGTTATCTTTGTATTAGGAGAGCCACTTTTGCAGGAACAACTGCACAGACTATTCAGCACTCGTCGTTTTTAGTACCTTTAATTCAAACTGAGGCAAGCACATCAATGCAAATTGGTAAATGACGAATATTTTCACTCATGCTAATCTTCCAACCTTAAATTCACAAAATGAAAACCTTCAGCTATTCTCTCCATCTTCCTTTAATAAACTTTACTCAGTGTGCAGTGACATGTACGAATGGTCACTTAACGTTTTCACTTTTAGGGGTTTTGTTACCAATAAAATGGTGCCTTCTGCAACATTGTCCAGTTTCCATTGCTTTCTGGAATCCATAAAATCAGCACTGCCGGTAGAATCAGTCGGCAGATGAGCACTGCAAGTGGACATATGGATTGCTTTTTAAGCTGTGAACCACATTGCTAGTTTTTTTCACAGTTGGAATTCTTAGCTCACTACCTTCCTGAAGAGAGCAGTTTTCAGTATCTTTTTACATTTCAGGTTGTTTGTTTAGATTTTGGATAGTTTATCAAGTATGTTTCACATGTGTGCTCTATATAATGTATTATATAGGTTATTTCATGTATAAAGCATCAGTAGTATGTATATTGGGTAATCACTAAAAGTGACTTGATGTGCAGACCCTGAAAGGGACAATGCAAGATGTTAGTTTTTGAAGGGAACTAGGGCCTTTCATGCAGGCGATTTTGCTCATTCTGCACTATACCCTAAAGTCAAAGACTTTGCATGTAACGATCCTACTAGTAGACATTAGACATTTGTAGGATTTTTGTAAACCAATAAATTGGCATGATACAGAGACTAATTCATGGTCTAACAATGATGAGTTTGAAAAAGTGGGACTGTGTATGGGCCAAATGTTATAGTCCTAATCTCTTCAAATCGGAGTTTGCGACCACAGAAAATGTATATGTAGAAGGAGTTTGTTGTGGGCATACCTTCCAAATACCGAATCGCTAGCCAGTGTATCAATGGATTGCTACCATAATTGCAACAATAAGTTTGGTAATTCCGGTTACAAACTATTGCAAAATTACAGATTTCCAAATTGGAGTGATAATTAATTGGGAAAGGTGAAGGGTTTCCTTTGAACCCCTTCTCCTGTGTGACTTTTTTTTTTAATTTTCAGAGGGAGTAGGCAGTGGCCCAGAGGACAAAAATGTATTTGTTTTTCAAAGGAGTCATAATTCCTTCACAGAAACTGGGCCAGTTTGAAACACGAACATGGTGGTCTGATGACCCTTTTAGGGCCTCAACCTGGCGTTTTCATCCAATCTGAGTGAATCACAATTTTTGACCTACACCATGAATATTAATAGAGTAGGTCGGCTTGCAACTTGCTTTGATTCAGAATCTAATAATGCTGTTTTTCTAAATTCAATTCTGGATTCAAAAGAACTTCACAGTACTGCAACCACTTTTTGCAACCATTATAACCTTACATCTGGCCCACCAATTAGGAGGCAATGGTTTATAAATACACCAGTAAGTGGTAACTCGGACTACCTGTTTCAGCTCCTATAGTAATCTTTAGAACAATTGTGAATTGTTTCACATCCTCAGTGACGACTGACCACTAATCTTTTAAAGTAGGGAATACATTTACACTCTTGCTCTGCTGCCCTGTAATGTTTTCATACAAAGGCCCAGATTTACTAACATGTGGCACATCAAATGAAGAGAGCAGGAATGATCCATGTTTACTAATATATAGCACATTCCTGCTCTTCATCTGCACAGACTCACTTTGTGCTGCTAGTGCCAAGACAGGGACACCTTTCTGCACACACAATTCTCAGAGGCATTTTCCTCTTTCTATGGGAACTGCAGAGTGCAACACATGTAGAAAGAGGAAATAATGAGTATAAATAAATAATTTTCTGCTGGTTAAAATCTCTGTTGGGATGGTGTACAATTTCGACGCATTCCCGGGTTTCATAGTCTGCGAATGATCCAAAAATCATGGGAGAATGCGTGAGAACACCCATGCTCCACCCATGGAACACCTTCCTAATGCAGAGAAATACAAGGCAGCGACTTGCGCTGCCTTACATGCCTTACATTACTCTAAATTTACTAAGACACGCAGAACCATTTAAAGTGGCTTTGCAAGGCTTAGTAAATCGGACTTAAGGGCTTGCGTTGCCTTGAGTCATATTGTGTTATACGAGGCAACGCAAGTCCTTAGTAAACCTAGTTGGCGTTAGAATAAGTTAATATTTAACATACTAAGGGCCTGATTTACAGTTGGGGTACTGGTATTCTATCACAAACGTGTTGAATATGGTGTCCACTTTATTACAAGCATAGTAGCACATTATGCACTTGTACTAAATAAGGTGGACAAAATATCTCTCACATATATGATCAGCCAATAATGAGCATCGTTTTTAGCAAACAATTCTTGTAAAAAGTCCCTGAACTCCCATAGAAATATTGAGCTTATGTGCTTACAGTCTTCAAAAGTTCACAGATTTCACTGAGAAAGTGATATGTGTAATTAACATTGTGTTTTTAATTTCTTGTCAAATATCGGTCCAAAAAATGTTAAATATTTCCATAATGAATTTATTGCGAGGAAGCACATGGCATTACTGAATTGGAAGAATACACTCCAACAGGCCCTAAACAAAATATTTACAATTCCATCAATACTGGAACAGACAGTATGGTCAATGAACACGTAAATAGAAACGACCGTTGTGGTTAATGTATGTGGTTGGGTGGAGGAATAAGTAACTAAATTCCGCCTGCAAAATAAATATTGGAGACGATATGCAGAATGAAGTTAGTATTGCGTTCCAGAAATGTCTCAAAGAAGCTTGAAACATGGACTCAGAAATGGCCTGTCGTGCTTTGAATGTAATGTTATACCTTACATTGCTTGATCGAAGTTTTTGTTTAATAAATTATACAGGAACATCGCTTTACATTGAATATTCCATGTTTACGAACCTCTGTCATATCATGTATATGATAATTTTCAATTTCCAGCAGCTTTGGGACAACATACATTTCCTTTCAAGGGCCGGTCTTAGCTCATTTTGTGTTTAGATCGTTTTCTCTCTGTACTTCGAAATGTTGCAAATAAGGTTATTAATAAATCATTAGAGGCTTCTATTTCTTTCAGAAGATTTCTCTTCAGTCATTCCATATTTTTTGCAGCATTAGTGAGTCTCCAGCAATTGCTTTAAGCATGTTCCCTGGTGTTTCTGAAACTAATGTCCTCTGGATGTTCAGTATGGAATGCAGACGGTGTAGTATATGGTTCCAATAGTGTACAGTTACAACATCCAAAACTTGTTTTGAGTATTTTTATAATTCTTGATGGACGGTAAAGTGTTTCTGTTTCATTATAGCACTCGATTTGCCACTTTTATTTAAACATGTTTGATAATTGACTTTGAATATATATATAATATGGGCTGATGGCTGAACATATATGTGAATAGAAATAACAATACATTAATGCAATTTCAAATTATACTTACAAGGAGCATCGCATTTCTCTCCACCTTCTTTTTTTTCTTTCTACTTTGGGTATCTGTTATGCTTAGAAAGTTAACAGTTCCCTTACTGTACATGTACTTAAATACCGTGATGCTATGCTCATAGTTTAATGAAACTTTAATATTTAAAAACATCTATCAAACAAAAAGATGGAATGCTCTTGGATTTGTCGTAAAAATGTTCTTGTTAACAGTTGTGTCATTTCTTTATTTTAAAATAAAATACTAATAAAATATTTTAAATGTAAATACCTTGAGTTTTCCTCCTTGTGCAGAAGAGTCAGTATTAGAAACGTCTGATACTGCTCAAGGCTGGAGATTTGTCACGATTAATTGCGCGAGAGGTGATGGTATCTATTCTGATGTGGATCCTCCTTCTGGTGCAGCTGCCTCCTGTCTCATGTTGGCTATTTCTTCTTTTTTTCTTGACCTAAGAGCATACCACATTTTCCGAAACTCTTCCACACTTCTATTTTTCACCACGATAGCATTTATCCTGGTTTGCATTCCTCACCAGATCTAGTTCTGTAGACTTTTTGACTGTAAGGGAGGACTTGCCAAACAAAAGTTTATTGTCCCCAAAACTCTTCTCAACAAAGATTTCAAACTCCTTGCAATTAAATGTTCTCTTCCTCTTGCTGCTGACTTCCACCTATGGTCTCTTCTTTAAAGTATCAAAAAAATGAAGCTCAACAGTGGAACTTCTACCAGATATCCTCAATATGTTTACAACAGAGGCGACAGCTATGTATCTGGCAATGTGCACACAGTTCAAGCACCCACTGCCAAGGTGCGGTCCCAAGGACTATCCAAAACCAAACAAAGTCCAACAGGTGCACCACACAATAATTGTACATTAGAGTAACCAGGAAATATGATTCAGTGTCCAAAGATGCATTTCAAATCTTCTCTTTATTCAAAGAAGTTCAGATGAGAAATGTATGTACAGCAGAAAACAGTCAACACGTTTCGTCCAAGCTCACAGTATTTTGTTGGTGTCAGTGAAGTGTATGTATGAAACAGGCATGGATTTTGATGCCAGTTTGAGGGTGGATGTACCCTTGGTCTCCATACTTGGATAAATCAGGAACTGACTTTATCTGATGTTCTTTCTACTATTATTAATTTGTGAAATAATCTCTTCTGTAAAGATTGCGGTTATTCACACGTGACTAAATTTACAAGTATCCCCATATTTGGTTTGGTGATTTGGTGGCATCATCATCATTTACATTTTTAAATTCCTCCCCTGAATAAGTCCTATGTTTTGGATACAACTAGTTGGCTGTTTTCTGCTGTACATACATTCTACATCTGAACTTATTTGAATAAAGAGAAGATTTAAAATGCATCTTTGGAAACTGAATCATACTTCTTGGTTACACTAATGTACAGTTATTGTGTGGTACATCTCTTTTTAGTACTTTGGAACAGCTGGTGAGACCTGCTTCCCTCCAAGGCTAAGAAAGTGTTATGTCTTCATTGCAATCACTGCTTTCACTAAGTGTGAAAGCTGATTTGCTACTTTTACTTAATAAAAATCAGAAAAAGGGAATCATGATTAAAAAATAGTGCATAATAAGAAATTATTTGGTAACTGGAACACATAGTACATCACATATGTAGTTCAAAAATGAAACAAATACACTTTTGTACATCAAGCCCCGTGTGAAGTTGTATAAATCACTTGGATTACGTTTGCCTTAGTAGTAGGGTTAATCCAATTTTCTCAGTAGAATAAACGTTATAAATGCACTCATACTTAAATCCCATTTCTGCATTTTTGTAAGCACCACTTCTACTTCAAGCAATATGTTCAACAAGCAAAGTATGAGGTTGTCTGGAAATATGTAAAAACAACACTCAGTGAAGTTGGGGCTCTGATTTGACACCTTAGTGTTTATTTTTTTTATTATTCTATGGATGATTCAGATTTTTTCTAATGGAACTTTTAGGGGTTGTGGGCTGTGGGGAGGAGCTAAATCATGCAACAGACTAGCACTGTTCTCAATCAGAATTCAACTGTTATTAATTGGACACTCATCTGGAACTTGAAGTTTGCCTGATTTTTAACAGAAGTATTGTTATGGCAATATGATTTAGACTTAATATCAAGCAGGTGCCACTTCTGATATTGGAATTTTTGATAAGCTGTCTGGGGGAAATTTGCTAAAATGTGATGCAATGCAGCACAGCAAACAAAGTTTGTGCACTGTGATGCATCAAGGGGACACACTTGAGATGCCACACACTAACACACACCTTAGAGCAAAGGTTTGTGAGTTCTGTTAACCATAGGTTTGGTACTAGAAGGGGAGACTTCTTGCACAAAAACTGTTCTTTAATACTTTTCCCACTGTGTATGTGTGCTGCACAATACACCACAAATGCAAAGAATTGAAAATTAAACATGTGTCCTCAGTCACGCCTGCCTCAAGGAAGCATAGGGATTTGGTGCAAATCCTGGTCCACAACTGTTGGTAGATAGGTATTTGCATAACAAAACCTTTGCTGGTTCCATGGAATGACCTAGTACCACCCAGGGAATGCCCTCTTGATGTAAAGTAGCACAAAGTAGAGCAAAGTGCTACATTTTATTACTTTGGAAGACTTTCCAACACAAATTCTCTTTTATGTTGGATAGTAAATACCACAGAACACTTTGCATAGGGTTTACATTACAAAAGTACCTCTTCCCATGCATAAAGCATTAATTAATATAGGCTTCAGTCTCTTGCTGCTATGCTTCTCTGTTGCACTGATTTTATTTGACTATGTATCTATACCTTTCTCACACACAACATCACTGAATGAGTATTTTGTTCTCTCTTTGTCTTTGCATTTCTCATTTTATTTGTTGTCCTTTTTTTATCTCTATGTCGCTGAGTGACTCTTTGGGCATCTTTTAATGCTCCTCATTCTTGCTTTTGCACTTTCTTTGCTTTTCCTTTCTCTCAACCCCTTGTTCTCCCACTCTACCACTTGTCTGTCTTTCACTGTTTGTCTGTCAAGCACATGAGACACTTACCTAGGGAATGGAAGATTCTGTGGAAACTAGTTGGAGGAACTTAAGCTGGTTCCCAGCTCCACTATCTGAATACAACTACCCCAACAACAAAAGGTTACTTGAAGGTGAAGGTCACCACGCAGGCGAAAGAAGAATGGGAAGAGAAGAGAAGAAGAGAAGAGAAGAGAAGAGAAGAGAAGAGAGGAGAAGAGAAGAGAAGAGAAGAGAAGAGAAGAAAAGAGTTGTGCTTGATCGAGCATCTGCCGGTCTTTGTTGTGCTTAATGTGCCCTTTCAATCACCGATTCCATGTCGTCCATGTCTGGTTGAATGATCTGCTGCATGTATTAAGTAAAAAGGTTAATGTTGGGCTTTTAACTCTACTCTCTATAACAGTGTCTGTGGGTTAATTCTCTTTTCCTTACCTTGAGATTCCCTCTTTCCCACAAACTGCTGTCTATCGCTTGTGGTTTCCTAAGCTATGTTGTTTCTGAAACCCCTGTGACAAAATTACACACAAAATCTGTAATTCACTACCCTGTTTCACCTTTGGTTCCTATTAGTTGTCATGGAGTCAAACACTCTATATAATTCAACAATTTTGTTCTAGAATGGCTCCCATTCCTACTCGTCTAGCACCCACAGTGAATTAGGTTGCACCACGTTGGATCAGGCCTGCCTAGTATCCTCACGGAACCAGTGTCTCTGGCCATAGACTCTGGACATAGGCACGAGTCTATGGCCAGAGCCACTGGAGACAATGCTGAGGAACTTACCTTACCAGTGGTCACTCCCGTGTTTGCAGATGAGGTTGTGTGATAAACAGGCCCTGTATGTGGACACCAGATTGGCTAGAAGTGACTTGGGAGGGCGGTACAACCTGTGATTGGCCCTGGAGGTGCAGCCATAGCCTATGCCAGTTGGGCACAGCCCCAGATGGACTATATTGTTGAACAGTTAATGCAGTTCGTAATATATGCACTATGTTGGGGTGGGTGACAGATATCTTGAGCATTGCGGGAGGGTTTTCCTGAACTCGCAGCACAAGGTGATAGAGAGGGTAGGTAGGAAGGGGTGGGTGGGTGGGGGATCATGGGAGGCTGATGTGGAATGGACTGACTGTTGGTCACTAGGATGCAGGTGCATCTGATTGTGGCCTTCTTGTACCTGCCTCCAGGCCTTCAAGGGGCAGGCCTGAGGAAGATGGGGATCTGGTTGGATGGGATTCCCAATGCACTGTTGTGGTGGGTGTGTCTCTTAATCTGACACTACAGAGTAGACGTGAATGGAATACTCGAGTCGGAGGGGGATAACCAGGGATTACACACACCTCTGAATGTTTACAGATGACCTGGAGTTGTTAGACCTGAGACAGGCCTTGCACCCAGGGACTAGACAATATTCACAATCATTGGTGTGACTAGATTATTTCTTAGTACAGTTGCTTCAACAAAATAGATTCTGGAATATGGCCTATCTTCTCTGGGGTCTTTTGGAGCATTAAAACAGAACTTTGGTGCCCGGATGTACATGCCAGCCCTGACTGGTGCATGAATCCTTATGAGTTGATGGACTGGAACTCCCAAAAACATGTGCAAAAAGCAACCTCTGACTACTTTCAGATAAGCAAGAGAATTGTGTCCCTAGGGACTTTTCTCTCTGAGACATATAAGACAGTGATGAGAGGCCATTTTATCTCTCATGCCTGAGGGAAGTGACATGATCGGGAATCGAGGGTACAGATAATAGAGAACGAACTCCAGAAGAGAGAGGCATCTTATGTGGTGGCTTCCAATCCAAAACTGGACGAGCTTCTGTCCCAACATAGGGAAAGGTATGGACAGATACTGCAACAAGAGGCTAGGGCACTCTGTAGGGCAAAATAGAGTAGGATTTATGAATGAAGGTATAAAGCAGAGAAGCAATTAGCCTGGCTGGTCAAGAAAGTTGGATCTCCTCGATCCTCGCAATACAATATATAATTGACTGACTTGGGGGCAGGCGTGATTCCTGCAGGACCTCTATACCTAACACTTTCCTCAGAGGCCCCAAGGGACCTGAGTAAATGTATGGTCAACATCACTGTCCCACAGCTGGGGAGGTCAGAAATACACTCCCTAGATGCCGACATCACAGAAGAGGAGATCATGGAGGCTTTGTCCCAATTAAAGAGTAGAAAATCGCAAGGACCTAATGACTTCCCCCGAAAATATTTAGATCTCTTAAAAATAGGTGATGCAACCAGTCCAGGACATGTTTATGAGTCTAGGGTACAGGGAGAGCTCAGACAGGCAGACATCATTTTTATTCACAAGCCATGTAAGGTGCCAGAAGAGTGTGCATCCTTTTGGCTCATATCTCTTTTGAATATTGAAGCCAAAATACTTGCAAAAGTTATGGCAAAATGTCTTCTGCAACTAATTAACCATTCTGACCCCAGACCTGTTTGGCTTCATGTCCTATAGATCCGGCATCTGTTTGGTTTTCTGATCCATTGACAAAGAGGAAGGGAATATGCAGGAATGCTGGTGCTGGGTGCAGAGAAATGCTTTGACTCTCTTGAGTGGCCCAATCTCATGGCATTGCAGGAGAGGATTGGTTGTTGGATCCTCCTACCTTGGATATTCCTCCTTTATCACAAAAAAAGCGAGGGTCTGAGTCAATTTTGCCCTCTCTGAGAAATTAAACTGTGCAGTGGCACCTGCTAGGGTTGTCCTCACCAAGCTATGCGCAATAGCTATTGAACCACTGGCAAACTGGATCAGGGGTACACACAATTGAGAGGACCTTACTGGGGCAACCGGTCCAGTAAAGTTATCTCAATTGTGCATTCCATTGATTCCTGACTAGGATTCTCCCAGTTTATGATCTATTCTCAGGAATCAGGATTATTTGGTGAAACTTTATAGTATACACCCTCACAATGCAGAACCCACAAATCGAGTGGTCTAGTCCACAGGTCTGGTAAGGGGTGGGTTATACATACCCGTGCAACTAGCTGACCACTGACCAGAAGTTCTTCCATGACAAAAACCTGGACTGTGTTCTGATGGACTTCCGCCGAGATGCAGAACACTGCCACTGACCTCCCCTTCCGCTGATTAGATAAGAGCACTGGACCTGATACTGGAAGAAGGGTTTGCGGTCTCATTGGAGCACATATGGATATGAGCAGTTGGAAACTGCTCCATTGAGACCGCAGTCCCTTTTTCCAGGACTAGGTCCTTATCCGATCATTGTTCCCATTACTTTTCTTTTTTGTGGTGTTTTATATAGCACGAACTAGACCCGAAGGTATCAGAGCGCTTTACATGAGAACCAGTTATATTACAGACGGACACATTCATTTTTGTTTAGCACGGTGAGATTAAGTTATTTGCTCAGAATCACAGTATGTTGAGCGTCCCTGTCGAGACTCGAATCCGGTTCCCCCGCTCCGAGGTCGACCGCACTAGCCATTAGGCCATATCCTCTCCCACATTACTTATCTTGCCCTGTGACAAACCACTGTTTTTGTTCCCCAGGGGCCTGACTGGGAAACTTTGGACCACTAAACCATGGCATAGCCCCCTCTCATTACTAACTGGCCAGCTCATGCATTTTGGCTTGAACATGCCATCTCTCCTAATGCAAGACTTCAATTTCCACCACATACACCAATCCTCTTCTTCTCCCTAATTTCATATGTGAATATGAATATCCTGCAATATTGCCCTTAGTTGGCATTGGATAACACATGCTGTACACAGACTATTGTCTCATGCATACCATTGTATGGCCTGATGATGATCCTAAAAATTCACTAAGGATAGAAATGTCATCAACTATGGTACCTTGACTCAATTAGCTGCCTAGACCATTTTCTGGTAAATCCTGGTGTCCCTCAGTTTGCCCAAATGGATTCCTACAACACTCAGCAGCTTCAGTGCGCGGACATGCTATTTAAATCAGACGCTGGCCCGCGGCCCCTTCTAGCCGGCTAGACTGTTTTCTGGTGTTTCCTGGTGCCCTGCAGTTTGCCCACTTGGATTCCTACAACTCCCATCAGCTTTAGCTTGCGGACACGCTATTTAAATCAGATGCCAGCCCGTTGCGAGGGACGTGCCCGGGCAAAGCCCAGGCCAAGGGTGGTCCCGCCACACCCGTCGGAGCCCGGATGAGGCTGGGCTGGGCCCCCGCCAAGATCTGTGACAACATAAGGTACAGTGTGTAATTCTTACCGACTTTTGTTATTGACAACTCTGCGTCTTTGGTATTAATACCTCTCACGATAACACAACACTGGGTACCTCTACTAAGATGAGCAAGCGAGAGGGACAGAGTGCCCAATCGGGCAGAAGCATTGTAGGGACACTTGACTAATTTCTAGCCAGGGCAACGTCAGTTCTCACACACAAGATTGAAAGGACAGAGCTCCGCCGATCTTTGGAGCCTTTTCACCAAAAAATATCTTCTTCGGGGGGCACAGCATCCCGGATCAACTCCAGTCATCAGATAAAGTAATAGAAACAGAAACATTTACAGGATCTATACCCCATGAACCAGTTCTGACTTGCTCCACACAAAGAGCATCCACCAGGGCTGCTGCCTTGAATAATATTTCGGGATCCGCTCCTGACCCTGCTGTAAAGAGGAAGAGGGGTGGGGGCCCACAAAGACCAAAACCAGCGAAGGCCCCAGGATCAAAAAAAAATGTTGGGGGGGGTGACATAATAGAACCAGACCAATGTGGCCCAAGCCCAAGCCGCACGGAATTACTAACCTCTGCTCCATGCCCTCTGATGAATGAGGCCATGTGGCAATGACTATGCTGAACCCCATTTCACAGAGACTGAGCCAGATTGAAGAGAAATTAAATGGCCTTGAATCTCAGGCTAAGAATAATTTTCGTGCATTAAAGGCATTACTAGTAAAGACTTGTTCAACGTCTGGTTTAATGTCTGTCCGAGAGCTCCAAATTCATCAAGAGTCACTTAGAATAGACCTGACCGTAAATCCCAATAAAACAATGTGTACTCTCCATAATCTGGCATACCCCACATGCACCAATTCTGATACTTGTATCGGCACGACCCGCAGTATAACAGCTGGCATATCTAGTGAAGTTGTGCAAAGCCATCCAAGTCAACCCAGCGCCAATGACTATAACGAAGTGGGGGAAAAAATTAAAGCAACAAACTGATAATCTTAATAGAGAAACTACTGGTTTAGGCAGAATCCTGCCAGGAAAGGACAGCCAAGGCAAGCACCGGAAGGCTGAAAGCTCGGTTTTAGGGCTATCAATGTCTGGAATTCAGACTCTACATTTTCCCTTAGCGGCCCCCATTCCCTGGCTATGGTATTGGGTTATGTACCTCCACTGCGGGAGGGCCAGGCAGAATCAACAGCTCAATTAATGTCTGAGGCCCTGCACAGGATAGATCAGAATTTGAATGGGGGGGCATAGGCAGGCAAATCCAATGATTATGGCAAGAAGAGTACCCTGGGTAGGTTCTGAAAGGGAAGAATTGCAGGGAGACTGTGTGGTCCTAAATTTCAAAAATGAATTTGTTGTCAGATTTCTCCTAGAAAATGTGAGTAATGATCTCTTTGGAAATTCACATATGACCGTGATACCACTGGGTTTTTTCTACAAACCCCCTTTCGCACAGACAACAGGGGGCTATTTTCAGCACAGGGAGGGTCAGACATGGGGGCCATTATGGGGGATTCCTAGGTTAACAGATTTGAGGCTTGAGAATAGATTTGAACCTCTATCTGACCTAGAGGCCTGCGACGGACTACAGCCGGTGAAATCAAACCCCGCAGAGACCTGTGAGAGTCCGCCCATCTTGGCCCCTAGTATTGGTGAGAGACCGGAGTCACTAAAAATAGCCTCATGGAACGTGGCTGGCATTGTTCCCAAATTGAGTGACAATATTTAGTTAAACGTATGGCAAGATCATCAAATCGTTTGCTTCCAGAAAACGTGGGCTGTGGGGCCAGTGTTCACAAACGGATACCGCTCCTTCCAGACCAAAGTAATACCATTCTTATAATAGAGGCACAACAGGAAGGGATATGGCTATTACTACATTTTAATAACAATAGATTTGGCCTGAATAGGCACTTAATTGTAGGTGAGCTGAGCAATGCTATAGATAACATTGTACATAATATTAAGAACGTGAATGTCAATGTTATTTGAATGGGCGACTTCAACATACATCCTTGTAACTATAACGCATCGCCTGTCGGAGGACATGGGGGAAACTCAATATACCACTTCACACTCACTGAGTATGGCAATTGCCTAAATAGGTCGTTAGCCTCCCTAAACATGCAAGTAATTTGCGATCCAGACCTTGTTGCAGAATACTCAGTTAGCACTTTCCACCGAAACAGGGTGGAGTCAACGATTGATGACGTACATTTAACAACTCCCCTTAGCTCAAGAGCTTCCAAGGTAGGAAACTCTTTTTCGATTTTTAGTGACCATGCCATTTTATGTATAGAGCTGAAGGTATCTATATGGGACACACATAACCACAAGCAAGCTGAAACTCCAATTGTGGCAAGGAACAACGGAGTCCAATTGAAATGGGCCAACATCGATAAAATAAAGATGATCCCTGATATTGTACTAAATACACATGAAAATATACAATTGTGTTTAGACCCAGAAGCTGATGCAGGGGAAGTGGTGTTATCTTTTTGTGATATTTTAGAGAAGGTAAAATCAGCACTTATAAAAACAAAAGTGCCAAATAAAGTAAAGGGTAGGGGTTGGTTTGTTTCACCGTGCATTAAAGCGAGGAAGGCTCTGATCCAAGCCTTGAAAAATTGGCCTAAGCTTCCAGAAAAAATAAAAACACTGCGGGCTTCATATAAACGAGCACGGAAAAATAGAGAAAAAGTTATCAAGGAGGACTTATGGGCAGATCTTGACAAGGCAGCCAGTATGGGAAATAGCCGTGATTTTTGGAAGCTAGTAAATGCACCATATTTTAAAGAATCTAGCGACCCTACAACAGATACAAACGTAGATGAGGAGACATGGGTTTCCTACTTTGAGAATATTTTTGCTCTAAATTCTCACACCCCAATCCCCACCATGACTGCAGAGCAAAGGTACCATGCGTCCCTTTCATTTTCATTTACTGAAATCAAAGAAGGACTAGACTCATGTAGTAAGGGAAAGGCCCCAGGACTGGACGGTATCCCAATCGATTTCTTTCAAGAAAATCCAGACTCATGGGTTCCGCTTCTAACGAACGTCCTGAATAGTATAGCTCTGGTAGGTCCCCCTCCATCATGGTCAAAGGGCGTAATTGTCCCAATTCATAAAAATGAAGACAGGGCTTACCCAAAGAATTATAGACCAATTTCTTTGCTGGATGCAACATCAAAGCTGATGGGCCACCTCCTCCTCTCTAGGTTAGAGGGGTGGGCCAAGGAAAATAACATCTTAATCCAGTCCCAATATGGATTTCAGCAGGGCAGTGGTACCGTGGATCAGTGCTTAAATTTAGCACTCACCATAGAAAAATACACCAGAATGAAGGACGAAAAGTTCTACATGGCATTCATGGACCTGACTGCCCCATTTGACTGCGTGGTCCAAGCTAAGCTATGGAATATAATGGAGGCAATGGGGGTTGATCAACCATATTAACCCATATTAAACTTCAACAGCACTCTCTTTCCCGTGCAAGGGCTATAATAGAAAATAGTCAACCAGAGAAAGGTATGCTGTCCTATCCATTTCAAGAAATTCAAATTACAGAGTTACTATTTTCCTCTTCTTCAAAATGTTAGCATAACACCAAGAAGTAGCGATACAGTGTTAGGATGCTAAGAAGGTACTATGTGAGGATTATTCAAATTGTATTTGCTGGACATGTCAAGGTTTGGAGTTCCACTGTGTCCCCAAACTCATCCAATGGGACTAGTCGTGACCAGAATACACCACCTGCATTGTGTATGGTCGCTGTCCAACTGGATTTCAAATTTATGTTGGTGCATTAAACCAAGTCCTTACAACAAGGAGCTAAAGATCCAACCTCTGAGGCTCCAGCGGGACCCCCAAATTGTGACAGAAGGTAAAATTTGTCATCGCCATCTCAGGAACTAATCAGGTGACACTCAGTTCCATGTCCAAGTCCACATGTCTCCAGTAGGCAGTGGAAGATAGTTTCAGTGATGAAATCTGTAATATTGGATGATTGCGTGATGAACAGCTACACCGAACTATTACAAGCAAGACCTATTGTCTAGCTGATGGCCATTGGTGATGACAGTTTTGGTTTTCACACCTGGCCATAATATCAAGTCCATAACTTAATGAACATATATGTGGTTAATTTCTTCATGTTCCAATTGTGAGTTTTGAAAATTGCCCATAATCCATGCTATGGTCCTTTCATCAATATGCTTTTATCAGAATGAAGTAATTAAATTGAAATGCTATGGTCCTCCATATGATTGTTCTACGAAACCTTTGTCTTTAAATATCAAGACAGTTTCTGGCTGTCTATTAATGGTACACAACCAGACCCTTACACGTGCTTCCACACTATCGCTCAAGGTAAAATGCTTCTTGTGAGGGACATGAGGATATGTATGTTGTTTTAAGTTTCTGGATGCAATGTATTGAAATTCATCAAGCGTTTTATGGGTTCCAGAGAGCAAAGTGATCATCTAATCTAGATGCATTGTTTAAAAACTATTCATTATACTTGACGCTTGTGTGTAGCTACACTCTGACAGGCTATTACAGATTCTGAAGGAATCCAGATAAGGCAACGTGAGTACTGGGGCAATGGACTAGTTTGCTTTCCGTTCCTCCTTGAATTCACATTGGCAGCACTGTATATCATGTAACATTTCACAAGTGTCCTTTCTAGAGGAGTATATATTGTAAACGGATTGGCAATGTGATCCTTTGGTCATAAGAGACAGGCAGAAGTGGTCACAGCCGCACACTCTGACTTTGGTCTTCTAGTGCATGTTCAGTGGCATGCTTAGGTGTTTATGTAAACATTGGTAACTATATATGTCATGAACCTAGATGGAAGAAGCAAAACTCTGTACATTATTGGAGGGCTGGGGACTGTTTGGAAACATTATCAGATTGTATACATCCAGGGGTTAATTTACATGTTTACATTTCATAATTACATAACATGCCTAAAATGTACAATTCCTATAAATATATTATCATTTTTAGGCCTATGGCTATTAAATGATTTGCAAAAAAATACGATTTTCAACATTTTAACCGTTATCCATCAGTTCAAATTAAGTAGCCTAGCCACTAGACCATATCTTGTAATAACAAGCACCTGCCATTCAGTTTTATTTGTAGGAAAATACGTTTACAATTCTGAAAACACCAACTAATATTTGGTTTGTTTGATTTTGTGTGCTGGAGTTGAGCACACCAACACATATTTGGTTTGTTTTATTTTTGTGCTGCAGTTGAGCTCACAACTAAATGTTTGGTTTGTTCGATTTTGTTTACTTTAGTTGTTTTTTGCTATGTTGCAACTATAACCACATTCTCTTGCCAAATTCTCTATTGCCTTTAGTGCTGTTGTATGCATTAAATATTCATCACACTTCTGTACTAATACTGAATTGAGTTTCAAATACCAACGCTCTTCACACAAGCAGGGCCGGCCTAAGGCATGTGCAAGCTGTGCACCTGCACAGGGCCGCCAAACCCCAGGGGCCGCCACGCCAATATATATCCTTAGATACATATTTGCGTGGCGGCCCCTGGCAGGGATTTGGCGGCCTCGGGCCCCCTACCTACACTCCCTGCTCAGGGCCTCCGTGAGCCTAGAGCCGGCCCTGACACAAGGCTCCAGCTGCACATGAAGTGCACACATTTGTGTTAGGCAACATCGATGTTCGATAAGACACATACTCCCTTTTCTTGCCCTCCTAAAAAATCCAATGGCCTACTCATTTGTAAGCAGTGATGGAAAATGGCCCTTGAAGGGTCACCGCCAATCTTTTGCCAATCTTTTGCCTTCCTCCTCCCCATTGTTCTGACCTCATTGTTCTTGGCTTTATGACTCTGAGCACTTAACTACCTCTAACCAGTGCTAAAGTGCATTTATTCTCTCCTCTAAACGTGATAAAATTGGTTTATCCACAATTGGGATATTTTAATTTAACTGTAAGTCACTAGTAGATTGCATTACCTGTGCCCATAGCCTGTAAATTAAATGTACCTAGTGGCCTTGCAGCACTGATTCTGTCGCCCACACAAGTATCCCTTTAAACATGTCTTAGGCTTCCTACGGCAGAACATGTGTGTGCATTGTTACTGGAATTTCAACTTGGCACTTACAACCTCTTGCCAAGCCTCAAACTCCCCTTTATTCTACACACGTTATCCGTAGATTAGGCCCTAGGTAACAGCACTTTTAAGTTTTGCATGTCCTGGTAGTGAAAACACCTACATTTGTTTTCCACTATTGTGAGGCTTGTTTCTCTCATAGGATAACATTAAGAATTCCTCATTACACTTTTAAGCTATAATTCCTGATTGAAAGGAGTAGCTATCATGTTTCATATCATTGGAATGGCAATAATAAATCCTCTTTGCTGGCAAAGTTTGATTTACCATTACCCAGCCGCGGCCCGTGGAGGGAGTTACGGTGGGGCAGGAAGGCGGGGCGGGGGGTGCTAAAAACCAGAATATTAATAATTGGAGGTAAGTAAACAATTTAATAAATAAAACGAATTTTGTAGCGCGCCCTGCATCTCAAAATGCGATGCAGTGCGCGCTACGAAATTCGTTTTATTAATTACATTGTTTACTTACCTCCAATTATCCATATTCCGGTTTGTAGCAACCCCCCCCCCCACCCTGCCACTCCCCCGCCCTGCCTTCCTGCCCCACCGTAACTCCCTCCAAGGGCTGCGGCTGACATTACTATTATACAAATCACACTTTTATAAAGTGAACATTTCTCTGCTCTTACAGCCCTGTATGCCTGCAGCTTGTCTCAAATAAGCGTCTGGTGTGGGTAACACATTGTGAATTCCCCCTAGACAGCCACAAACACAGGAAGGTTAGCTTTGTCTGATTACTCATCTGCATTCTGATGGGCGTTCCTGTGCAGGAAGGGAAGGACGGCCTGACACTTACACCTTAATAGGCATTTGCCCTTTCCCCACACAAACGCCTGATTACCCCCTACTGATAATTTGGAGCCAAGGCTGGGAAGAAAGGACCTCTGTGCACTTCAAAGGCCCTTCTTTGAAGAAACCCCACTTTAAAGGCACAACTTTGCATAAGTACTAGATTTCTGACCTCATAAAATTAACAGACACCCATAGAACTGTAACTGAACTCTGTTTGAAGGACTGCTGTGCTGCATCAAGGACTGACACTTTGTTGGACTGCTGATTTTGAAGACCTGCTCTTCTGCTGTGCTGGCCAGCTGCCTTCTGCTTTCTGACCCTGCTGAGGGCAAGGTGGGCTCTGCATTGCAACTAAAGTGATCACCAAGGGTTTGTTGGTTTGCCTCCTGTTGCTTGAGACTCAGGACTATCAAAGACACCCCTGCTCCTGTGCCTGGTTTACTGAAAGTGGACCCAGATACTTGCACCAGAGAAATCGACCATCTCCAGTATGCATGTAGCATAACCGGCTCATCGAACATGTTGCAGGAGTAGAATTGGCGCATCAGACTCGGGACCGTCATATCGCACCCCGAAACTCTGCTTCGGAACCGGTGACACCACCGCCATTGTGTGGAGAAGATCGAGGCATCACTTTGCCAGCATGGATTAACCTGTGCATCGTCTTAGGTTGCCGCACACGGAACTGACACTTCGCTAAATGGATCCGATGCATCACTACCACTGTGTGAAGAAAATCAATGCGTTACCTCAGCTGCGGGCCCAACATCGACTCATCAGTCATCTGCACCCGGCATCTCGCTGTTACATCCCAGGAACAAGGTACTCTGTTCCCTGGGCCTGCATGGCTCTTGTCCCCGGCCAGCATTCCATTGCGGTCAGCTTGAATTGTTGACTTTGTACTGGTCCTGCGTGACCAGATAACCCCCATTGGTTATTATTGTTTCTAAGCACTAGAGTTCTTTTTCTTTCTTTAAAATTCATATCTCAACTTCTACTTATTGGATTTTGTCATTTTGGTGTTGATTTATCTATTAAATTATTGTCTAATTTTCTAAACCTGTGTTTAGTCTTTTTGTGGTGTTTTCATTGTGTTACTGTATGAGCATATTGCACCAATACTTTCTACATTGCTTCTTCAGATAAGCCTGATTGCTCTGTGCCAAGTTACCAGAGGGTAAGCACAGGTTATCCTTTAGTGTATATATAGCTTACCCTGGCTAGGATTGTGGTTCCTGCTTGGACAGGGTGCATACCTCTGCCAGCCAGAAACCTAATATCTAAGCAGCTTAAAGGTTTATGAAATCAGGAGTTTTTTCTTGTTTTCTTCTAAGACAAGGAGTAGCCCTTCACTTAATTTGGCAAAAATAATTTCCATACTGCTCATTAACGTGAACCCTGATTGATAATTGTGAAAAACACTACTTAGTTCCATATATGCTTGAAGGTGTCCTGTAACCTCCCTTTTCATATTTACTAAGGATGGTGAGTTAGAGAACAATTGATAATTAGCCAAGATTTCCTGGTCTGCAGATGATTTCTTGAGTAGTGGTTTGAAGATATGTCATGCATCAGGTGGCTGGGGACGGCTCTACTCAAGAGAGATGTTGGTCATGGTTGCCATGCATCCTGCAAGTGAAGTAAGGACACATTGATGCACAGCGAAGCGTTGGGCTCCAGAGGCAGGTTGAATGTTTTGGTTTTGATAAAGATTTGAGATCCTAGTTATGAAAAAGAGGCACAGCGCAGTAAATCACCTTACTGCGCTCCATCACTGGGAAAGGGCAGGAATGTGCTATATAAAAGGCAATATGGTGAATTCCTGTCCTTTCCAAAGCGCTGGTGCCCAATGGGCTAGCACCCTTGCACCATTGGTATAGTGTTCCTGTGTTGCATGCAGGATTGTTTTTCTGCAGGAAGGGGAATCTCAAGGCACAAAACACCCCTGAGTGTCTTTTTCCTCTTTCTATGTGTGCTGCTGAATGAGAAAAAAATTAGGAGAAATAAACATATTCCTCCTCATTACACTTCTCCTTGGGATGCATGTCTTTTCAGTGCATTACCAGGTTTACAAGTTCCTTTAAATCTGGAAATACGGGTTTATCCAACGTAGAGATACTACAGATCATATTCGTACAATAATCTCTATTTTGGATTGGGCTCAGAGCAGCAATTCATCCGTTGGAGTGGCCCTGTTGGATGCCGAAAAGGCATTCGACAGGGTCACCTGGCGGTTTTTATGGCCAGTTTTGGATTGGAAAGGGTTTCCTGCTGAGTTTATAAAGGCAATACAAACGTTATATAATCGCCCGACCGCGACAATCCGGGTAGGGGGTGAGGTTTCCAAGCAGGTCTTGATAGCAAGGGGGACGAGACAAGGGTGTCCCTGCTCTCCGCTTTTGTTTGAGTTATATATCGACCCTTTCATTACCATAATGGAGGCAGACAATCTCATTAAACCGGTTCAGATTAGAACATTATGTTATAAAGTCTACGCATACGCGGACGATATTGCCGTGGTTACTGCAAACATCACAGAGGCCCTTCCCCGAATTACTCAAGCGGCTGAAATGTTCGGGCGCTGTTCTGGGTACAAACTAAACGCTGCGAAAACCCAGGTAATCCACTCACTGGCTGGCCGACCTACGAATGCTGCTTTTTGTTCAGAGGCTGCGTATTTAGGTATAAAAATTACAGCAAACGTTGACGATATAGTTGTTAAAAATCTCAACCCGATTATTTCCTCATCTAATAAAACATTGCAAAGAATTAATAATCTACATCTCTCTTTGTTTGGCCGCAGCAATGTTATTAAAATGCTTATTTTCCCGAAATTTTTATATATTTTCCTAGCTATTCCTTTTTTAATAACTTATGGGTTTTTTTTCTCGTATAGAGAGAATGTGTTCAAGGTTTCTCTGAAGTTATCCTCTTGCCCGCCGTGCCATGAATAGATGTAGTTTGCCTCGTGAAAGAGGAGGTTGGGGGATACCAGATTTCCAATTATATCATTGGATTTCAATTCTACAAAATATGGGGGTGTTACTGCTACCTATAGATCCAACTCCTGACTACGCCGCACCCTCAGTCTATGAGATGCTGCTGGGACAAGAATCTAAGCAGTGTATAAACCGCATTATCGAGCCTAGCTACTTTAAAAAAACTAGGTTTAAGCCGGTATTAGCCGCATATGTAATCTGGAGGAAAACTAAACAGAGGTTGGGTATCGGCCCGAATTTGAACATCTATACTCCACTTCAGGACTGTACTATTTTACCTGTAAGTTTAACTGATTCTGTGATGAAAAGATGGTCTAATTCAGGAATTTGGGGCCAGATGTAGGTCACCAAATACCGGTTGGTAACGGCCGATTTCGGCCGTTACCGACCGGTATTTGGTGATTGAGATGTGGGGGGCCTACATTTTACAGAATCGGTAAATTTACCGATTCGGTAAATTTACAGATTCTGTAAAATACCGATTCTGTAAATTTACCGAATCAGGAAATCTATATGTAGGTGGCACTGGAAACCGTGCCACAGGCCCCTAAGAATTCGTTATTTACCATGACATACTATGTCATGGTAAATAACGAATTCCTGTGTACATGCGCATCTGTGCATGTACACCTGTGCCATGTGACACACATACATGCCCTCAGGGCATGTATGTGTGTCACCTGGCACCCAAGCCAGAATCAGGGGTGCAACAGGGTGTCAAAGTGACACCCTGTCCCCCTTGTAAATTCGGTAATTTTACCGAATCGGTATTTACCGATTCGGTAATTGACATTGGTTCCTATGGGCCTCAAGGCCCATAGGAATCAATGGCAATTACCTAATCGGTCAATACCGATTCGGTAATTACCGAATGTCACAGATTCGGTAACAAAAACGGTAAAAATACCTACATAGCATTTACCGATTTGTAAATACCGAATCGGTAAAATTCGGTATTTACGAATCAGTAAATGCCATTTACCTACATCGGGCCCTTATTTTCTTGGGGATTTATTCTCAGGATCACAATTTGTTTCTTTTGAAAATTTGCAAAGTAAATATAAGGTACCTCGAGGGGACTTTTTTAAATATCTACAGCTGCGTAGCTATTGTGAGCGGAAAAAAAATCAAAAAGTGATCACTCTACAAAAAATAGAGATTATTGAGTTACTTAAATCTAGATATAAAATGTCTCCCCTTTATCATTTATTTATAAATATGCTCAAAGTTGATTTAGAATTTCAGGAGACAAAATGGGCCAACAAATTAGGCATTGAAGGGGCTAATTTGACTAGAAGTATAGAAATTTCAACTAATGTACTGTTTAATGGCCCTTTGAAGAGCCAGCACTATATGGCAATTTTTGAACTTTATTATACTCCGGGGAAAACTAGCAAAATGGAATACCGGCAGGGGCAATAGTTGTAATCGATGTGGTCAGTACGCTGCTGATGCTATTCATATGTTTTTTAACTGACCTAAACTAACCAATTTTGTCAGCGATATACAGACTTTCATTTCGTGTAGTCTGGGTATCCCAGTACAACTTTCCCCTACACTGGTCATTTTTGGATGGCAAGGAAATGCATTGACGGCTGTAGAGGAGGGTTTGATATTTATATGAATGGCTCTGTTTCGTTTGTGTATTACATCACAGTGGCTCGACGCCAATCCTCCATCCTTCGTTAATTGGCAAACTAGGCTACTCTCAATATATCGTTTGGAGATGGCGCTTTTTATGACTAAGGGCAGCCGGAAAAAGAGACAAGGAAGCCAGTTATGGCAACCAATTGCTACATGGCTGGGATCTTAATAGTCGACCGACTGTATTAACTTGAATGATTTAGGATCCCATATTATTATTTCCACTTGTTTCGGCTGTCTCGGTTTGTTCCGGTATGTTTATTTGCCTTTATAAGTATTATAGTTGATGTATATATACTGTACTTTGTGTGCTCTATGTGCTGACAAAAAAACTCAATAAAAAAATATAAAAATAAATAAATCTGGAAATGCCTCAAAATCCATGGATGTTTTTGGGAACCCCCACCCATGGAAACACATCCCTAGCACAGAGTAATGCAACTCACTTTGTTACATTACTTGAGATTTATGAAGCCACGGATGGCCTTGCCTGGCTTCATAATTCTCATTTTTCATTTGTGTCGCTCTTGCACCATGTTGTGCAAAGGGGCTCATAAATATGCCCCTTAGGGCCAGATGTAGGTCGGTCGGTAACGGCCGAAAATCGGTATTTTCGGCCGTTACTGACCGGTATTTCAGAAATGGTATGTAGTGCCCTTAATTTTACAGAATCGGTAAATTTACCGATCGGTAAATTTACCGATTCTGTAAAATACCGAATCGGTATTTTTACCGATTCGGTAAATTTGAGATGTAGGTGGGACTCTTCTGAGTCCCACAAGCCTTACAAAATCGGTATTTTACCATCAAATCCAATTTGATGGTAAAATACCGATTCCGGTGGCATGCACATGTGTGCATGCACACCTCTGCCATATGACAGGCACACCTGCCCTTGTGGCATGTATGCCTGCCACATGGCACCCAAGCCTGTTTTGGGGTGGCCAGAGGGTGTCAAAGTGACACCCCCTGCACCCTTGAGAAATTCTGTATTTACAGAATCGGTATTGCCCATTGATTCCTATGGGCTTCACAGCCCATAGGAATCAATAGGAAATACCGATTCGGTATTTCCAGATTCGGTAAATACCGAATCTTAAAGATTCGGTATTTACACATCTGGAAATACCTACATCTCCCCCCTTCATATTTACCACTTCTTAAATACCGAATCGGTAAAATTCGGTATTTAAGAAGTGGTAAATAAGAATTACCTACATCGGGCCCTTAGTGTTAAGAGTTGAGATCAGACTAATTTTCCAACCAAGTCCCTTGAAGTTTGGTTTGCACACAGTTCCCATTAATTTTATAAAGGATTAAAACAGTCCTTTACTATATATGAGATCGCCTTTGTTAATACATGTCTTCTTTACCAATAACATTAAAACATAGACATGCATAATCTTTTTTTTAAAATTAAACACATCCCTGTGTATTAAAAACACTCTGCTTAAGCCATACACATGCTCATATAGTGTTGCATGTTTGTGAAGCAGAAATAAGTGAACACTGTCCAACTGCGCATGCCTTGTAGCTCTAAGATGTACCATTTTCAGGGTGGAGGGGAAGTGAGGCATACAGGCCAGCACCAGAGTTATTGTACGGTTTTTAAATGTTTACATTGAGCAATTATCACCATTATTTTTCTGGGGCTAATGACACAGGGGCAGATTTACAAGCCCCCTGCGCCACCAGTACGTCACTTTTTGTGACATACTGGTGGCGCATTTCACTGCTCCATATTTACAAGGACCGGAAAAGCCAGCCTGCGTGGCTTTTCCTATCCTTGTAAATATGGCCCCTTTACACGCAGCATTTTGCGTGAAAGGGGCGTTCCATGGGTGTTGATGTGGGTGTTCCCAAGCAACACCCATGGAACGAGACACATTTCCAGATTTACGAGGAATCGTAAATATGGAATTGCGCGTGAATGCTATGCTTCGCCAGGGAAGGTGCAATGGGGAGAAATTTTTAATTTCTCCTTGTTTTTTCCTTTTTCAATGTGTGCTGCATTCTACAGCATGCATTAAAAGAGGAAAATGCCTGTAGTAATTGTTTTTGTACAGGAAGGTGCCCCCTCCTGCACAAAAACTGTCTCCCCATGACACAGGCATCCTTGCTCCATGGTGCATGGGTGCCTGCGTCAGCGCATGGCAGCAGTTTGTGTGCCAGTGCAGGGGGAAGCACAGAGATGCAACATGTTGTTGTAAATATGTCGCATCACTGTGCTTTGAAATTGACTCAGTGCGGTGCAGCCAAATGGCTTGAGTTCAGCACTGAGTCACTTTCATTGTAAATCTGCCCCACAATATTTGTGACTTGTGCAGCTAGTTTATAGTGTAACACAAGTGGTAAAAAGGCCTCACACACATAGTGCAAATGATTTGATGTGCAGAAATCAGGTTTATCCATATGTCCCCATTCGTGTTGCCCTAGAATTTTTTTAAATTAGAGCTTTTGTGTGCAATACAATCAGCTCATTGGATTTCCGATTTCTGTTCAGCAATTCTTGTTCATAAACGTTTTTCTTATAAGACCAACTTACCTGTTAAAAGTAAATACACACTGTTGGTGAGTGCCCCATCGATTAGTACTATTATTTATCATACTGCCAGATTTATCCTCAGTTAATATTTTCCCCTTACTTAATTTATGTTTAGACCATTTATCATGTTCTTTTTGTCCTTTTATTTCTTAAACAGCAATCTCATAAGTTTTGCTCTTGCCATAAGAAAGACATTCATCATTCAACATACTTTGCTTCTCTTCCTTCTTTAAGAAGGCTGTTTAAAAGTAATAAAGCACTTCCTCCTGTAATCTTCGATCTTTTTCCTGGGGGGAAGATTAATTTGTAAATATGCTAATGGATTTGTGTAATATTACACTTTCATAAAAAATGACATTAGTTCACATGAATGAATGCATCTATCATGTTCAATTCATGAACTCATAGCTGAGAGCACAAACACTGGGATGAGATCTGCAATTTCCACCGAATATATCCTCTTCTTTCGTTCTCATCTCTACAAAGATGCAGAAATTTGAAGCAAATGTTATTATTGCTTGCTCTAAAAAAAAGTATGGTATTAAAGTTTTCTTTTCCATTTTAGTTCGCATATAGTCACCCGCTTTTTCTATGCGGCTTAAACTTGGGAAATGAACTTTGAAATTAAACCAGATTGCAGATTAAACTACTTTGGTTTCCCTTTTCTCTTGGTATAATAGTCTATATATACATTTCCCATTAGGTTATAAAACATAAAGAAAAAATAACAGCTGGCTTTTATACAGTAAAAAATAAAACTAGTTTGCCAGCAATCACTTTTTTTCAGAAATGAAGCATTCCTGCAAACATTTATTTCTTTAGCTGATTTTCACAAAATACAGTAAACATTAAGTGGGCCCTATTTACTATGAGGAGTGATAGCTGCAGCAAGGATTTTTCTATGCAGTTTGCTGTAGCTTACACAGCTGCTTACCTTTGACTGGATGAGTTAATTTAGGTAACTCAGCCAGTTGTACAAGCTGCCTCAGGCATGCTTTTAAATACCTATAGCTATGAGTACATGACGCCAATTAACCGTAGAATGCATACTGTAAAAAATCGCATTGACTGTATGTCTCTCATCAGCTTTTCCAATCCTACGAGGGACGCAGCAGGGATGCCCGCTATCACCCCTGCTTTTTCCTCTCTCCATGGAGCCATTTATTAACGCCCTGGAAGCTCAAACTAAGATTGCCCCGATCTTCCATGAAGGTAAATCTCTTAAAATTACTGCATATGCAGATGACTTAGCTATTTACACCACCAATGTCGTGGATGCACTATTAGGGATCATGACAGAAGCTAAAAACTTTGGATCTATCTCTGGCTATAAATTAAATATAAATAAAACACAAGTCATTATGAACTATAAGGCCAATTTACCAGTGCAAGGACTTTGTCAATCTGCAGTATATCTAGGGGTAAAGATATCATCTAATATCGCTGATATAAACTCATTAAATTATGATCCTTTATTAAAAGAAGTGACCAATCTTCTGAAAAAATGGCACAAGATTCCATTAAATCTTATAGGTCGTATGAATTTGATTAAAATGAACATACTGCCGAAGTTTCTATATCTTTTCCGCTCTATACCCTGTCGCGTTAATAACTTATTCTTTAAAAAATTAGACGGCATTTTAAGTAGTTTCATTTGGGGCTATAAGAAGGCTCGTAGGTCTACGATAATATTGAAACTCCCACCTGAGAAGGGAGGTTTAAACTTCCCGGACTTCAAAGCTTATTTTATTGCTTCTTTTTTAGGCCGGCTCCGTAGTTTATTTGTCACTAATAACCAATATTTTTTTCACCAATTTATGCTAGGTGGCTATTCAAAACAATTCCTGGCCAAAGTACAAGACCCAAATTATTTTAAACGGGTAAAATTTAAGACCGCGAGAGATGCGGTATTTATATGGAAACAGATGTTGACTAAGTGCAATACTTTGTTTTTTCACAAAGAGCTGCCAATATGGGATAATCCTGGGCTTCCAGATATTTTTAGAGATAAAACTGGCCGAGAATGGGCCAATTATGGTATTGAGACACTAGGTGATCTCTATGGTACGGATGGGATTCTACAATTTCCAACATTACAACTTTTATATAAATTGCCCGAAAAAATGAGATACAAATACATTCAAGTTAAGGATTATTTAATACGTAAAATGAATCTGGTAGAAATCACTAGCTCAGATATATGGACATGTTTCTATTCTGTGCATAGAAAATCACTAATTAGCTTGGGATATAAGTGTCTCAGCCAAAATAGCTCTGACGAAGCCCCTAGATTGGCACTAAAATGGACTACCAGCTTAGGATTTAACGTGACAACCCAGAATATCTCCGCTGCCTTAGCCAATATCAGTAAAGCCGTCCAGTCTTCCAGTTTGAAACTCCAATCTTATAGGACGATTAGTCAACTGTACTACACTCCATTAAAGATTTCAAAATGGGCGCAAAATAATTCCAACAATGATCGTACTAAATGTCCTAAATGTGGTCTGGTGGCAGCTGACCTTATACATATGATTTATTTGTGCCCATTATTAGCAAAATTTTGGTTGGACATAGAAAATATTTTAACCCATAATCAACTGATCAATTTTTCGCTAAATGCCGCTGCAGTACTTTTGGCTATATACCCGGTTAGTCCTATTTATAAAGATTTGTTAAATATTACATTGGCTTGTGCAAGACTGGAGGTAGCAAGGGCCTGGATTTCTCAGAATCCTCCTCATACAACTGAATGGTGGTCATTGGTTTATGAAATTCATACTATGGAAAAAGCTATTGCCAGGAATAGAGGAACCAAAGCCAAAATTAAGTTTATTAAAATCTGGGGTAATTTTTTTGCTATGTCGGCAATGATTTGAACCATGTATGTGTGTGTTTTTTTTTGTTTTTTTTCTCTTTTCTCTTCTTCCTTTGTTTATGATATTTCAATTATTAGCGATTTGTCCTGACTAGGAACTATTTCTTTTACTTTTTTGTGTTTTTATTTCTCTAATATGTATCTGCATCAAATCGAATTCGATTTATTTTTCTCAGATTATGTATTCGATATGTTGATTTCCTTGACTTGCTTATCAAAAAAATAAAGTTAAAATAAAAAAAAAATGACGGTATGTCCAGTGCCTCCTTGTCTATATGTTGATTGTATCGAATTGCAGATAGCTAAAAGAGGAATAGGAGAATAATGTCTATTTAATTTTGTTTAGGATTTTTATGCACTGCTAAGTATCGCCTCTCAGTTACTTTGACGCTCTGGAATATGTAGGTGTTCCTGGTTCTGGGTTAGCTGGCATCCAACGAACTGTAAGACATGATCTTTACTTGGTATTTTTCATTCACAAATGCCAAAGTCGTGATTAATCGAACTGCTAGATGGATGAATGTGTAATGAGTTGACACAATATTTAATCCACACAATTTTTTTTCTATGATATTTTGGGCCTGATTTAGATTTTGGCGGGACCGTGATGGAGTGGTATTTTTGGTGGTCTATCCTCTCGACGCTCTAGCGGGTCTTCCCACCCGATTTAGATGCTAGCTGGCAACAGGAGAGAAGACTACTGCGGTTCCATCGATTCTGCCAGGACTTCGCTCCCCGCCCCTATGATGGGATGGGCTGCTGAAGGTGGAGACGGGACTCCAGCCAGGATTCCTGCCCTCCAGATTTGGGTGTGGGCTGTTTCGAAGGGAATTCTGGCAGAACTCTCCCCTACTTTGAGTCTGAAGAATGGGACGAGAAGGAATGCCAATTCAACTTTTTTCAGGGTACAGCCTGCACTTTTGTCCTCTACTCATTTGTCCAGGCCCCCCTTACCTGCTGCACCTTGACCGCGATGGACCGGCACCTCATTTTGACGGACCCTAAGGTAGGTGTTCAAGGTTTGTGCAGGTATACATTGCAGTGTGTGTGTAGGTTGGTGTGGTGCAATGCAGAACGGTCAAAATATGCTCACTACACATAACCTACATACACATACATACACTTACACAACATATATGTGTTTTACGTAAATATATATATTTTAATTACCTGCCTCCCACGACCATGGTCTCCCTCCATCAGTACTCCACCTCAGGGGCGGCTGGTGACATTTGAAAGTGGTGGGGCGTAAACTAATTTGCATATTGCACCGCAGCGATCGAGCGCAGCGAGCGAGCCCGAACCACCTTGCATCCAGCCATACATCATTCATGCATCCACCCATCCATCCACCCACCCACGCTGCATCCATACATCATTCATTCATGCATCCACCCATCCATCCATCATGCATCCACCCATCATGCATGCATTCATGCATCCATCCATACATCATTCATGCATCCACCCATCCATCCACCCACCCATCCTGCATCCATCCATCATTCATTCATGCACCCATCCATCCATCATGCATCCACCCATCATGCATGCATCCATGCATCCATCCATACATCATTCATGCATCCATCCATCCATCCACCCATCCATCCATCATGTATCCACCCATCATGCATGCATCCATGCATCCATCCATACATCATTCATGCATCCACCCATCCATCCACCCACCCATCCTGCATCCATACATCATTCATTCATGCACCCACCCATTCATCCATCCACCCATCCATCCATCATGCATCCACCCATCATGCATGCATCCATGCATCCATCCATACATCATTCATGCATCCACCCATCCATCCACCCATGCTGCATCCATACATCATTCATTCATGCATCCACCCATCCACCCACCCATCCATCCTGCATCCATCATTCATGCATCCATCCACCCATCATGCATGCATCCATCCATGCACCCATCCACCGAACAATCATTAATGCACCCACCCTGCATCCATCCATCATTCATGTATTTTTATGACCATATAAAAATAAATTATGGACTCTAACAAGCCTTTAGGATCGATGTTGAAGGATGTGCCAGTTTACATATTACATCACCCCTACCTTTTTATGCTGGAAACCTTCTACCGCCCATGTATTTGCCATCCTGTAAGCCCTAGGTATGTACTATACAAATTCACATACAAACATACACCAACATGCATGCAATAATAAATGCATATATCATGCTATTCCGCCTCTACAGTTTGTTAATATTTTGACATTTTAAAGAAAAAGAGAGATTGAGACGGAAAGAGTGTCAGGAAGAAGCTGAGGCATAGTCAGAGAGAGAGTAGCAAGCAGGTTCAGAGCGGCGTGGAGCAGTAACGGGGCGGGGGGAGACAGGTGGCAGAGGGAAAGAGCGGCACGGAGCTCTAAAAACAGAATAATAAACACGAGTGAGAAAAAAGCTAAGAAATAAGGGAGATGTGTTGAACTGAGAGGGTAACAAATATGGGACGTGGTAGACGAAGAGACGAGACGACTGGAGAAATGCACTAAAAACACACACTCTTACCTTGCTGCCGGTCCCGGTCCGCGCCACCTCTGGGCTCTGCTCCCCACACGTCACAGGCTCACAGCGCCCCATGCCAATCCTGGCGCCAGGGGCATAGGTACCCTCTCGCCCGCAGCACGCCCATTAGGGCTTCTGATGCGCATGCGCAATGCCGCAAAAACACAAGTGCGCATGCGTGGGCACGGGTAAAAATTTCACCCTCCGTCCCCACGCATGCGTACCTGTGTTGCCGCCTGTACGTTCTCAATGAATCAACATGACACCCGCCCGGCGGTCTGACGTCATGTTGATTCATTTACATGATTGTCATGAGGGAGATGCGGCGGCGTCAGGCAGGGGGGGCTACGCCCCCACGCCCCAATGGACGAACCGCGCCTGCTCCACCTACAGTACACCGCCAGCCCAATGGACCCATCCAAATCTGCTTGGCGAGACCCCGCCGTCGAGAAGGCGGGTGGTTCGCCAGCACAGAAGACCGCTGTTGTGGCAGTCTTCTGTGTATCATGAATACATCTAAATATGGCAGGCGAAAGACCATCAGCTTGGCTGAGTCCTCAGTCCTGCCGCCGCCGCAGCAGGAGGCTGGTCGGACCGCCAAGATCTAAATCAGGCCCTTTGTCCGAACACTGACTTTTGAATTTCGAACTGAGCAATCAAACACACATTACATGTGTTATTTTCTATTTTCAGGTGCAACAATGTAATATTTGTGCTATTTGAACACAAGCTTTGCACAAAGATTTAATCGGTGAAAATTGAACCGAAAAAGAAAATTATTTTCATTTTTCAATGTAGAAAAAATATGTGTTTGACTGAAATATTTCAATACGCTGAAAATCTCTATCCACTGTGCTTTTTTAAGTGTCTTTTTGAAGAGACTTAGAAAGGGTTTGCAGTCCTGTTGCCATTTTTTTTTTATTTAATCCAGTCCTCTTTCTAGCCCGCACCTTTTCTTTCCTCGCTGTCAGTATTAATCTCCTACATAGATGCGCCTTCTCCCATTGCTATGCAGAGTCTGCTGTTGTTTCGCTCAGCCTTTAGGGCTAATATTAAAAGTTCATAAAAAGCTGCATTACCTCTTATGATCACATCTTCGCGCAAGAAATCATTGTCCACATCTCTCTTTTAGGAGCAAAAAAGGCCACTTTATTTTAGGACAGGTGCATCATAATTTTCACGAAACACATTTCATTATTTATTTATTTACCAAAACCAACTCTACAATGATCTTAGAAAACCTGAATCCCAAAACCCAGAACGAAACTCCTATCTACTACCCCTAACCTACCCACACTACCCTTCAGGATGGCCAACCCGCTCCAGGCTGCCCACCCCCACTACCAAAAACCCGCCTATAGGTAGAACAAAGGCACCCATCCTAACCGTGGCAGGCCAAGAAAGGAGCAGCACCTAGGGTACCACAGAAGAAAAACACCCCCCACCCAAATGGAAAAGAAAAAGAGGGAGGGTGGGTGGGGCAAAACAAACCTCCCTACTAGCCTCCCGCTACGCAGTTACGCCACTGCCAACCTAACCCCCTTATATCACTTCCCTAATCAGCCCACACCTGCTTTCCTGCTTCTCGCGCGAACCTACCCAGGGAGAGACCGGCTCGCGCCTGGCTCTCCCTGGGTCCCCCCTCGCGCAAGAAATCATTGTCCACATCTCTCTTTTAGGAGCAAAAAAGGCCACTTTATTTTAGGACAGGTGCATCATAATTTTCACGAAACACATTTCATTATTTATTTATTTACCAAAACCAACTCTACAATGATCTTAGAAAACCTGAATCCCAAAACCCAGAACGAAACTCCTATCTACTACCCCTAACCTACCCACACTACCCTTCAGGATGGCCAACCCGCTCCAGGCTGCCCACCCCCACTACCAAAAACCCGCCACCCAGGAAAACCTTTAGTGTTTTCCTGCCCCACCAAAAGGACAGGAAGGAGCACACCATAACTGTACCTGAAGAACCTTACTAATCAAATCCCTGAGTTCTAAAAGGTAAAAAGAAATACCCAAAGCCGAGAGATGCACACCGTCCTCACAAAATAAATGATGTTCCGAGACCTGTAAATGATAATGATTCAAACAGTAGATACCCAAATTATGACAAAAAGGTCGCATTGTCCTGTTCACTTTTCTCCTGGCCCTTTCAAGGGCGGAATGGTTCCTTGCTCCACGCCACTGCAGACGAGGCACAAACTCAGTCCATATCAGCATGGTGCTCACCCATGTGGTTTTGATAATTTCCAGATCTTGCTTCATGAGTTTCAACAAAGTTAACCCAGAGAGAGAAACCAAGTCATTCTCGCCAAGATGGAGCACCAAGAGATCCGGAGGGCCCCCCAAACACTGGGAAACCAAAGCAGCTAAGGCGGGAAAAAACCCACCCCACCGCATGCCCCCTGTTCCATGCCAGGAGACTTCATGTTCCGCGCTGTTGAGACCCAGCGATCTCCCACAGAGCTGAGTGGCAGCGGCGCAAGCTGCACGTTTAATAAAAGAGTGCCCTAGTATCCAAACCCTCCGTTTGCCTCCGGGGGCCGACGGCCAAGGACCTAGGAGAGAAAGAAATGTTAGACAATCCAAACAATTCACTATTTCCTCACATATTTCTCACAGCACTTGGAACGCCAACGACCAATGCGTCTGATCTGGGACCAGTCCCACCCCAAACGAGCGGCCTCCGTCGCCGCACCAATTCTGAAGGAATGGGTACCAAACTGAACCGGATCCTTCCCCAAGCGCAACAAAACTTTGCGCAAGACAGCCAGCAATTGGGAAGCCACAATGGGACTACCATCCACATGACAAAATATAGACCCCTGGAGAAAATGTGGAGATGATACAAACACTTCCCATTCCCCAACCGGACAACAAGCAGAAACACCACTCCTGCCAAGGAACACCCACTTACCCCTCCCCAACTGGTCGGTTTTGGATGCCCGCAGCCACAGCCGCACCCTGTCACTCTCCAACACAACCTCACTGCTAGTCATGCCTACCTTACCCCGTAACCCCAACAATTCCGAAGCCCGAAATGCCCCAAAGAACAACCAAATGAAACACAAACGAAACTTGGCACACTCAAAAGCATCATGACAACACAACTCCAACTCTGGTAACAACAACTGAAGCAACTCAAAAGTCACTGGCTGCCGAAGCTGCGGACCACCAGCCCGAAGCCTAGCCAAACCTTTCAACATTTTACGAACCAACACCCCCCCAACCGGATCCCTCCCCCACCAAAGTAGCCCATAAAAAGAAATCCCAGCCAACTTGCCCGAAATGGTAGTGGGCGATAGACCTTTGTCTGCCAAATGCAACACAAACTGTAAGATAACACGTTCATCAGACCAACCAGCCCCAGCCGGGCCCACCAACTCCTTACCGAACTGCAGAAACTCGCTCCAAGCCTTCACATACCCCCGCCTCGTTGAGGCGGCCACCGAATGTTCGACTAATTGGTGAACCCTCAATCCCCCATGGCCCATACGTACTGTGGGATCGCTGTTGGTTCCAGGTCCGCCCCAGGAGCTAACTTGCGGAACTCGGCCCACTGAAATCGAGACAAAGAGTCAGCGATGCAGTTAGAAGTGCCAGGAACATGCCGTGCTTTAAAGACAATATTTAATTGCAGACACCGCAGCATGAATGCGCGCAGGAGTCGCAACACCCGCAAATCACGAGCCTTCTGGTGATTGACAAGATGTACAACTGCCAAATTGTCCACATGAAACAAAATTGATCGATTCCGAAACTCATCCCCCCACAGATACAAAGCAACCAGCAGTGGGAAGAGCTCCAGAAATGCTATGCTACGACCTTGGTCCCGCCAGAGCGCCGGCCAGCCGGCCGCGCACCACCGACCGTCCCAAAAGATTCCGAAGCCATGAGCCCCAGAAGCATCAGTGAACAACTGTACTTGCCACACCATGTCCTCATCCGCAAAAAACAAGGACACGCCATTGAACTCCTGCAGAAAACGAAGCCAGACTGTCAGATCAGCACGGACAGCGGTGGTAATGCGTACCCGATGATGGGGAAGGCTCGCACCGGACATGGACAGACCCAGACGTCTACAGAACGTCCTGCCCGCCCGAACAACCCGACAAGCAAAATTGAGGTACCCCAACAGCTTCTGGACAGTTCTCAAAACTACTTTCCGCTCCCTCAAAACCAGTTGGATGAAGTCAGACATTTCCGTCACTTTTGCTGCAGGCAATCGCGCCACCATAGACAGCGTGTCAATTTCAATCCCCAAGAAAGTCAGGGACGTACATGGGCCCTCAGTCTTGTCCGGCGCTAAAGGAACACCCAATTCCTCCGCCAGGGCCTGAAAGCTGGTCAAAGCCGACTGGCACTGTCCGGAGCGACCTTCCCCAATGAAAAGAAAATCATCAAGGTAATGACAGACCAGGACGTGGCCAGTAACAAAAGTGAATCTCCACTGCAGGAAGGTACTGAAAGTTTCAAACAGGGAGCAGGACACGGAACAGCCCATAGGCAACACACGATCCACATAGAAACAACCATCAAACTGCATTCCTAACAGACTGAAATCCCAAGGATGGATGGGCAAAAGCCGGAAAGCCGACTGAATATCGCTCTTCGCCAGCAATGCCCCAACACCTGCCATGCGCACGAGCCGTAAGGCATCGTCCACCGAGGCATAAGCAACACTCGAGTCGGCCGGATCGATGAAGTCATTAATGGAGGTACCCTCGGGCCAGGACAGGTGATGGATAAGACGAAACTCTCCTGCCGCCTTCTTGGGCACCACGCCCAGGGGTGAAACAATCAAGTCAGGCAGAGGACAAGATACAAAAGGACCAGCAATCCTACCAGCCGCCAGCTCGGCATCCAGTTTTTTCCGCACCACATGGGGACTCTCCTTCGCCGACTTCAAATTGTCCGACCACCTGCCCACCCTGGGTCCCTGATATCCAATCCGAAAACCAATTTTGAAACCCCAAGACAAAATCTTAGCGGCATCAAAATCTGGATAATCCACCAGCCAGAGATCGAGAACCGTCTGCCTAATAGGAGTAGGAGCCCTTGTAAACAGGCTGTTGGTGCTGTCCCCTACCCCCGGAACCTCGTCCCTGATCGCCCAAACGTTGTCCAGGAAAACAGTGGGTGAGGGAGTGCTTTCCCCCACACTGGGAACACTCATGCTTGTACCTACAAGCTGGCCTGTTACAGGAACCCCGGTTAAAGTGCCAGCAAGTGCCAGTGGCGGCTGCTTGACCTCTGCCCCAAACCCCCGCCCCAGACTGAGCGGGGCGAGCTGAAAAGGGCCGATAATGCACCGGCTGACCACTAGCCGTGTGGGTCGTAGCAGGCGGATTTGCCGAAGCCATCCACTGTAACCATAATTCGGAGTCAACCTCACCCCACGAACGCTCGGGGAAAGCGCTCATGCGGGCCCGAAATTCGTCATCATAGGACAACCATGCAAAGCCACCAAAAGAACTGTGAGCCTTGCGGACGATATCTGCATATTTAAACATAGCAATTGCCTTCTCAGGATGACGTTGACAATAAACACTGGCATAAATCAGAAAGGCCGAAGTCCAATTCTCTATAGACTTCGGAACACGGGGCCGCCTCGCCAGTTCTAGTTCCTCCTCCTTCGACCCCTCCTTTGCCTGAATATCTCTATGAAGAAGTCGAAAAACATCCACAAATGCCCCAGACCATATCAGATTCTTCGTTTTCTCGGACAAATGAGACCCCAAAGGCATTCCCACCCCAGAATAAGGCAACTTTTTCGGCAGGATACTATCCTCCGCCACCTGTGGGGCAACCATTCCACCATTCCCAGCAGTAGAAACCTCTTTGGCAACTTGCCCCGTAGAAACATTCGAACATACCGGCCGCTCAAGCCTCGGTCCCAGAGCGACTCGCTCAACCACAACCCCATCCCTCGTAGAAACATGCGAAAGTACAGGCCGCTCAAGCCTCGGTGCCAGAGCGACTCGCTCAACCACAACCCCATCCCCCGTAGAAACATTCGAAAATACAGGCCGCTCAAGCCGTGGTGCCAGAGCGACTCGCTCAACCACAACCCCATCACCCGTACCAATAGACCTTGTACTCTTCACAGGGAGACTCTCCCTAGGTTGCCACACAGACCACCACCCATCCTTACCTCTGGGCAACTGCTCCGACTGCAGTGTGACAGCCCCACGCTCCTTCTGCGAAGGTCCAGAACTCACTGCCCCTCGTACACCGGCCTGGTCCGCTCGAGACTCCTGCGAAACACGAGAGACAGGGGGTTGCCCCAACCCACCCCCCTGGGCCCGTGCTGCCAAAAGCCCAACATTAGTGTCTCTCAATTCCCCTTCCTCCAAATCCTCCTCACGAAAATTACCGCAGAAAGCTTCATCAGAAAATAAAACTTGGTCACTGCCACTGGGCATAGCCCCATCACCAATACCCCCATCATAAAACTGCCAATCAACAGGCTGAAAACTGTGTACATTGAAAGCTGTAGACGAGCTATCCGCTCCAGATAGCCCCCCGTGAAGCCCACCACTGGAAACAGCCGTGTGGACAGTTCCCGGGCCCGTAGAAACAGCCGGCAGCCGCCCAGCCGAAGGCGCCGGACGAAAACTGCGGCCGCTCGAGCCAGAAAAGGAAGAGGACCCCAGAACAGGCTCCCTGGAAACGAAAACGCCATCACCCCCCAAGGAACTGGTCGCCGACGCCAAACCATGGCCACCCACCGCCCCAGGCTCAGGACACCCAAAACGGCCACCCGGCCGACCCCTGGGGACCGGGAACAGGGAAGGACCAGGGCCCGCGTGCGCCCCCCCATGGAGCAAACCCCTCCCACCCGTAGCCAAATGAGGGGGGGTGGCAGTTCCCAGGCCAGGCACACTAGCGTCCGTAGACTGTGCAGGCGGGGGTGGCAGCCCACTGGGTGCAGCACCCGCAGAGGGAAGAACAGCAGCAGGTGGCGGGGCTTCAGGGAGGGGGCAGACAGGTAACGCGTCCGGCAAGGGCCGTAAATCAGCCCCACCTTGGGGTGGGGAACCAAAAGAGAGGTGAGGGGCCGTACCAGGCCCCGGCACAGCGGGGGAGAGCAGGAAACATTGCCCGTTCAGCCACAGGTAAGGCGAGGCCCCGGCCGGCATTAGAGGAACCGCAGGGGGGGGGGCAGGGGGCACCGCTGCAAGGGGGGGGGGTTGCGCATGCTCAGGCACCTCCAGGCTCCTCCCACGCTTGGGCTTTGGGCCCGCCGGAGGCTTCCCCGACTTCCCCCGCACCAGCCCGCTGGGGCTCGGTGCCTGCCCGCCCACTGAGCGACCCCTCCTCCCCCCGGGCGCCCCGCGCGTGTCAGCAAGAATAAATGGCAAAGCACATACCTGCAGCGGGGCACCCGGGGCATCCAGTGGGGGCTCCACAGCGACGGCGGGCGACACCGGCCCAGGCCCGTCCTCCGGCATAGCCGCGTCTCCGTCCTGCTCCTCCTCCAGGCCCTGCGAGAGGCAGGCCTCAACTGCCCTGGAGACGCCCTCAGACGCCCTGCGAGGGGGGCGGGACAACCCGACCCACGCCTCCGCCGGAACACCCGGCCGTAGAAGGTCTTCGCGCCCCGCCTCACAAAGGATCCTCACAGCCCTACGGACCTCCGCCGCTTCCTCCATGCCCCAGGACACAAGGTAAAACACGAGCGCCGCAAAACAAACCTCCCTACTAGCCTCCCGCTACGCAGTTACGCCACTGCCAACCTAACCCCCTTATATCACTTCCCTAATCAGCCCACACCTGCTTTCCTGCTTCTCGCGCGAACCTACCCAGGGAGAGACCGGCTCGCGCCTGGCTCTCCCTGGGTCCCCCCATCTTGTTCAATTCATAAACTCGTAGCTGAAAGCTCCTCTCAGACTGGCGTGAATGCTCGTGGAATGATTCCAAGTAGATTCCGAAAGCGTGTCGTTCATCAGCGCGCTTCACGTGGCCCCACCGGTGCACAAAAAGGAACTAGGCATAAGTCCTTCATCCTAGTTCTTGTTTTCCATATCACTTGATTGTATCTCCTATTTCTGCATAAAGAGAGAACGTCACAGAACGTTAATTTCATTGCTAAGTTATTTAAAGATGGAGTGATGAGATACTCTGAATAAAATGAAGGAGGAATATAACAAAATCTCTCTCTTGGTTGCCACACTAGCTTTGCAGGTATATGCACCTGCCACAAGTTTGTCTCTGTAAGATTTTTTGGGACTAACGGGAATCTGATTCATCTTTCAAGCGAAAAATATGGTTAACTCAGACCCTAAAATTGTCTAGATGAGCATATTTTACAGTTCCACTTTTGACATTTGTGGAGTGTCCATCTAAGAAAAACGAGGGTTGCACTACGGACGTTATAAAGGGAAAAGCCAGATCCATTAGAAAAAAATAAAACTCCCAAACAGCGGTTATTTCTTCTGTAAAATATATCAATCATTGTTTTTACGACAAACGTTGTCACTAGTGTCATAATTCCTAAATCAATGGCTGCAGCTGAAGTGATGTCACATTCCCACTTACTCCCAATGACATCACTGAAGTGACATGACTTGATCACTGACTTTGATAACTTCTCAAGACGACACATCTCACAACTCTTGACCCGGATGAAATCGTAAGACTTAGATACCATAAATCCCAAATAGAAGTGAAAATAGCACTTCAAATGGGCATAGAGGCAATTGAAAAGCAGATACAAGAGTCAAAGAATGAAGCATTGGTCATGTGCTCAACCTTGGTCACCCTATAATGACCTCCAACCATCATTTACTGTGTCAGGATGCCTTACGATCAGTCCTGTCAGGTTACTGCACAAAGGAATCTGTCTACGGATTGGTGTCATTACAACGCATGTTATTACAACGCATGCTTTTACATCGCATTTTTTACAACGCAACTGTTATTACAACGCGTTTTTTTACAACGCATGCTATTACATCGTAAAATAGTGTTACTGATTCAAAAGTACTGTTACATCGCATTTTATTACAACGCATACCATTACATATATAATTTTTTTTTTTTGTAAAATAAAATCTGGCACGGGATGCAGGGAAATTAGGGGTTTTGGGTGGGTAAGTGTTTTAAAAAACGGGTCATTAAACTATTATAAAATTACGAATTTGGTTTATTTATTTAATAAATTAATACCCGAGTATTAAAAAATATTATATTTCAAAGCATACCATTACATATAATTTTTATTTTTTTTTGTAAAATAAAATCTGGCACGGGATGCAGGAAAATTAGGGGTTTTGGGTGGGTAAGTGTTTTAAAAAACGGGTCATTTAACTATTATAAATTTACGATTTTTGTTTATTTATTTAATAAATTAATACCCGAGTATTAAAAAATAATAAATTTCATAGCATACCATTACATATATATTTTTTTTTTTTTGTAAAATAAAATCTGGCACGGGATGCAGGAAAATTAGGGGTTTTGGGTGGGTAAGTGTTTTAAAAAACGGGTCATTTAAGTATTATAAATTTACGATTTTTGTTTATTTATTTAATAAATTAATACCCGAGTATTAAAAAATAATAAATTTCATATCATACCATTACATATATATTTTTTTTTTTTTTGTAAAATAAAATCTGGCACGGGATGCAGGGAAATTAGGGGTTTTGGGTGGGTAAGTGTTTTAAAAAACGGGTCATTTAAGTATTATAAATTTACGATTTTTGTTTATTTATTTAATAAATTAATACCCGAGTATTAAAAAATAATAAATTTCATATCATACCATTACATATATATATTTTTTTTTTTTGTAAAATAAAATCTGGCACGGGATGCAGGGAAATTAGGGGTTTTGGGTGGGTAAGTGTATTAAAAAATGGGTCATTAAACTACTATAATATTACGATTTCGGTTTATTTATTTAATAAATTAATACCCGAGTATTAAAAAATAATACATTTCAAAGCATACCATTACATATATATATATATTTTTTTTTAAATAAAATCTGGCACGGGATGCAGGGAAATTAGGGGTTTTGGGTGGGTAAGTGTATTAAAAAATGGGTCATTAAACTACTATAATATTACGATTTCGGTTTATTTATTTAATAAATTAATACCCGAGTATTAAAAAATAATACATTTCAAAGCATACCATTACATATATATATATTTTTTTTTTTAAATAAAATCTGGCACGGGATGCAGGGAAATTAGGGGTTTTGGGTGGGTAAGTGTATTAAAAAACGGGTCATTAAAATACTATAATATTACGAATTCGGTTTATTTATTTAATAAATTAATACCCGAGTATTAAAAAACAGATTTATATATTTAATAAATTAATACCCAATTATAAAAAAATAATACTATTTAACATCGATTACTATAATGACACACAAAAAAATACATAAATTTTATTAAATAATAAGTAGAACGGCTTACATGGAAAATAGTGGTTAGGGATGGCTAAATATATTTAAAAACGGGTTCAAAAATTATAATAATAACAGGATACCAATTTAAACCTTTAATAAATTAATACTCGATTACTTATAAAAATACTGTGTACCATGAAATTCTTTAACAACGCAAAAGAATATATATATTTTAAGAATATAAAGGATAAATAAGGGTTTCCAATACTCGATAGACAAAAATAATGACCTTACGAAGAAATGAACGCCATTTTAAAGACTGCAATGAAAAATAATGTCCATCTACTATTTCAATGCCCTCCAATGTCAACAAGACATTCAAAATGGATGTTAAAACGGAACGAAAGTTTGTTGAGTTTATTTTTAAATAAAACAATTTAATTTATATGTTTCCTCATGAAATTATTCCCCAAATATTATGAAAGTAATCAATATAATTTACGAAAAATATAATGCTATTTAAAAAAAGTTATAAATAGACGTATTGTAGTGTAGCTCCTATTTTCCCAATAGGCTCTGCGCATTGGAATAGTACCTACAGCAGTAAAGGCCTAGGCCAGACGTTAACTAGGTCTACTACTGTCGAAACTAGACTTAATTTTTGGGTTTGCCAGCTAAGCTCAGAGTTCGCTAGAAACTTTCTCGAATGTTCAAGGAAGGATGAACTCCCCTGATTAGACAAGAAGGGATTTAGTTTCTGACAACCATAGAACATGACAACTTTGCTCTCCCCTAATCAAGAGTCAATCTCGAGAGTCGTGTGAGCACAAGGCAATTATTTTACTCAGTCAGTACGTGCATTCTTAGTCTCATCAGAATGTAGAGAAAAGGAAGAGACGGGCGTGTTCAATAAAAGATGTTATTTATTGATCAGTCTCTTTTCTCGTACAAGAGAAATGGATCGATATTTATTGCAATACTTATAGTTAAGTAAAGTGCATACATTAGAAGCAATAGTATAAAATAATACTGTAAAAACATTGATATGGTTTCTGAGCCATATGATGTTTAAAATGATTAAAATATATTTACATACACATATACATTTGACTAAACGTACTCAACTGGTGTTTCTAAATACGCCTACCCCGTGTACCTGACCTAAGTCTAATGCGTGGGTGGGAATAGAAAGTTACAGTTTAGTTTAAGTTTGTTTTTGCCAAGTGAATAACTAAAGAATTCTCTAGGAGGGGTTATTCAGTTCTGTACCTGGAATTTAGGATGAATGAGGAATGGTATCTCTTTCTCTGCTCTCGATATTCCAGGCTGCCTGCGAGGGCTGCCCAGAAGCGCCGGTGCTGGGTCTCTCGGCTTGAGATAGCAGCGCGTCTCTCAGCGCGTCAGGAAGGCGGGGCTGCTGCCTGCGGGGTCTGCTTCTGCTCTCGGCTTCGGCAAGTATGGCTGCTCCGTCTTGTCACCACGCGTGTGTTTGCATAGGGCAAGGTCGGCAATATTTATACCTTAAAGGTGCCGAGATTGACGTAAGGATGGACATAGGTACGTCAATAAAGATGTCATACGACTTGCTCGTTAGCACATTCTTTACTAAAGTTCTCTGTGAAATCAAAACAATGGCCGCACGGATTATCCAGGTTGTCATAGGTTTGATTTGTTATGAGAACGTCGTATGCCTTATCAGGGGCTGGAGGAATATCGCTTGTCTAATTAGATCTCAAGCGTTATGACCTAATCAGATAACATGTTCCTGTGCCGTAGTGTGACTGCGTCAGATAACGGTATCTGCATCATGGGGGATTTCTTGCCTCATGGGCTGACTGTTAGTTAACTAGCTAGTAAGTTTAACCAGAATAGGGTCAGGAATAGGGGGATCGAATCAGAACCTATAGAAATACACGACACCCACTCCACGCTAACTATGGTCATATCTACTAATCTATGCATAGTATAACATAGTACAACATACTATAGAGTATAGTGTATACCTTACCACCCCAAAATACATAAATGCATTTCGAAATTTTCAAATATACTGAAAAATTGCAGTCATATATATTGTATGCACTTAAGCTATGAATTAAATGCAAAAGTGAACACGCATTGTTATGCATTATTGATTGTTGGTATATGAGAAATACACATGAAATGGCTCTTAATATGGCTATACAGAAAAAAAGTCGAAACCATTTCATCACATAAAATCTATTGCGAACATACCAGCGGGCAGCTAAAGTCTATAAAGTCTATAAAGTATCTAAAATAGAAATCTTAGTTCTCTAGGAATAGTCTCTTACTTTAAGCAGAAAATCAGTGTCCCGGGAAAAAATATAGAAAAATATTTTAGGGGCTTGCTGAAAAAAGTTGCTGTCCGTGAACTGGATTGTAATTGTTCATGTGACTTTATTTTTAAAGTTGAAGGCCGAATTCAGGGAACGCCGTGTGCGAGTTTACTCAAAAGTCTCTATTTCTGTTCCGGAGAGAACATCATATCATTCAGGCTTTCGAAAAAACTGTCAACAGCTTCATGGGAAAGTTCCTCTAAGTCGGAAATAGGGGTAACCATGCATTCATGCGCATGATTGTCTCCATTGACATTCTGATTTGCATTGCTGACAGAAGGTCGTACCTGTTCGATGCTGCTTTCATCTTGAACTTCACTACTCTTCAATCGCAGTGGTGAAGATTCCAGGAATGCCGTCATCAGAATTGGCAGCCTTTGAGGGCAGCACAGTGCGTGAACCTTGGTAGGAACCAACAGTGTATCTGCATCCACCGGCGCATCCGATTGTAGCGTCAGACAGGTGTCTAACACGCATTCTTCTCCGCATAGCAGACACCTTAGTACAGGTAAAACACACCTTTGCCACATTGGTCGAAATGATAGAAACCAAGTCATGTTTAGGTCTCTAAGCCGGGATAGTCCCAGGATTTTTGATATCCGGTCCCGGTATCCAATGGCTAGGATCGTATCTTCCATTGTCGCGAGAGTTTGATCTGTGACATGGGTTGCCATAACGAAAAATAAGGACTAGGAATAGGATTCCTGCAATTAGTCCTAGGATCAGGGGAAGTCCGCCAAAAATCGAATGGACGAAGTCTGGAAAAATACCCAGTATGGCTTTGAATGGTGTTAATGCCATCGAAAATACTGTCTTAAATACCTTTGAGACCCCTGTGGTATCAGAAATATTTAAGATTTCGCTCAGGATTTCCGCGAAATGTACGGGGGAATTAGTTGATAATAATGTATGTATCTCTGCAGTCGTCCTTGCGACTTGTAGATCATACGTTTCTTTAGATGACGTGAGCCTTGTAGGCGTCTGAAGAAGCACTGTTTTCATTCTGCTTAAAGTGTCTATTCGAATAGAAGTAATTTTCAAACTGGGCCATGCCCTCGCCTCCCTGTCTGGAAAGGAGCTGGGGAACAAAGAACGTCCACAGCACTTGACCTTCGCCGTCGTAGTGACGAGATAAGGAGTCCCGGGCATAAGACTACAGCATCTGCGGTCTACAATAAGAATGTAACTCCCATTATAGAGTCTTTGAAAGAATGGTTCTATTTCAGTTGCAGGTGCGCCTTGCTGGTGACATGAAAGGTTGTATGAATTCCCTTCACAGGCTCCGTGCAAACTAATACCGTTACACAGAAGCGTGCCGCTTAGTGACATAGCACAATTGATGCCACTAAGAAACACTTTCTGTCCTTTGTTACTGATACATGCATGTGAATAGGGCAGGTTCCATGTTGTTTTAAGGTACCCCTTTCCCAATTTCTCGTACATGCCAGCCTGTATATATTTTTGGCAGTATTGAAACCTGAAGGTTGAGATTGGAATATTTATGATTCCGTGGATTATCCATTCACTGACAGGTCGTTCTGACATTGTCAACGGTAATCTTTCTAGTTTTTCAATGCTCAAGATTGTATAATCAGCACCCTTCTGCGCCATACCGATTTGTCTATCAGTAAGGTTAAAGATTTGAAATAGTGACGTTGTGTTGATTAAACGCCAAGGCACATAGCCTGAACGCAGATTTTGTAACGTCCAGCCAAGCTGTACAATAGAACGCAATTGTGACTGACCATGTTGTAATAACAGTAAGTCTTGCGATAATATATCGATTGCTGAAGACACAATGCTGTCCAATGAAAAAATTCTGGAGGACAGAGTCATTAACCCATTGTCCACTACAGAAAGTGATTTTTCCAAATTAATACGGTCAATTTCCCGTATTCTTTCTGCTGTCTCAATTTGAGTAACCTTCCAGGCCTCATTGTATGCTGCATATACAGAGGCTGCTATGAAACGCTTTTGACGCTGTTTGCGTGGTCCCATTATGAAATCACGCAAGTCAGCACCATCAGTAAGTAAAGTTAGGTGTTGCTTAATTTCAGGCAGTGTGGAAGTTTGTAGCCATTGAAGGCATAATTTGCCCACACTGTAGGTTGTTATTATCCCTGGGTGATGTCTTTGGGGATATCTAGGGTCTGGCCTGTTCATTTTGAAACCCTGTGTTTTATTCAGGAATCTATCTTGACAGTTATTTGTATCTGTGGGCCAGATCAACCATTGTTTCCAATCAGGATGTGTTCTGTTTTGGTTAAGTATATGGTTTATGTCTATTTCTTCATCTGTTTCAGAGTTATTGCTAAACATTGTTGGCTTTGGAATAGACAGGTTATTTAAATCTTTGATTTTGGCTAAGCCAAGACAGGTGGTTTGTTGAACGGTGTCATTTAAAAATATCATTTGTTCTGGGATCATGCAGGCTCTAAACAAAGCTTCTATACCCTGTACTTGCCATTCTTTTGTACCCCAAACACTTTTCAAATCAACATGTTTGTCCCAACAATCAAATCCAAAAGTATTCATTTTTTCAAAGAAAGAATCTGAATATATCAATTTTGTGTTGGTTATCATGGTTTTCATCCCTGTCTTGTTTGATAATTTGTAATAAAATGTTTCAGCATTAGTTATGTTAAAACCTGAAAAATATGAATATTTGCCATACACGGTTCTAGAGCTCCCTTTTGGAGGTGTAGCACAATGTTCCCATTGATTAAAATGTAAAACATTTCTAGGTTGTGCAGATTTATGCAAGAAATGGTTACCATAATGGTTATAGCAGTACATGCTGTCATAATTTGTAGAACCCTGCAAATAATCATGTTTTGTAAATTTAGCAGACATTACTAAGTCAGACATCATATTGTTTATACTTTCAAAGTCCCAATCATCAGCAAATGAGTTTGGTTTTGCAAAGTCACTCAAGGAGATCTTGATTTGGTGTGGATATTTCAGGATCTCGACCGGACCATAAATTTCATAGTCAGTGTTGTCCCAGGCTACCCCACCAGATATTGGAATTGCTGTGAAGTTGGCTGAAGAAAGTTCTGAAGAAAGTTCTCTTTTCTCGACGTGTGAAGATGTGTGTGGTTTGAGGACCAAGTTGATGTTCTGACTTGCTGTGTCCATTTTAGCATATTTTCCCTTAATGAAGCGTCCCAAGGTAAATACCATGATGAGCCAAAGTATGAGGATAAATGCACCAAAACCCACCCAAAATTCAATCCATGGAGAAACTAGATATGTTTCTTTCAGTTGTTTCAAAAGTTCCTTCGCTTTGTCTTTAAAGGATTTTGATGATGGCTGTGTCTTTTGTTCGCTGAAGCCTTCAGAGGAATCATCGAAGTTGATGAAGTAACCGGATGCAGTTCTGTCAATTGTTCCAATTGGTTCAGGATTTTTGTTTCTTGCATTTTCACTTGGTACTTCTGTATAGATTGGTGTGTCTCTGCTAAATGTCTTTATTTGGGTTTTCAGAGGTCTAAGTTCTATTGCATTGTTGCATAGTCCTTGTTGTTCTTCTGTAGGCGTTTCGAATGTGATGAGCCTCTTTGATAGGACCTCTGTACTGGTAGCAAACCTTGGTGTTCTGCTACTTATTGGGAGTCCACTTGGCCTACTGTTGGTTATCGGCCACATGTTGTGGTTTTACCAGGTCGATGGATACAACTCGGTTCTCCTTTTTTCCAGCAAGTGGCGGTAGTACAACTGATCTTGTCCCGTTGACAGACAATACAGGAACTGCTTTTCTGTAAGAAGGCCCAAATTCCTTCTTTACCGCGATCTTCTCCCTGACTAGATCCCCGACTTTTGGAATCCAGACAGGTCTTGCTGGGACAGGTGGTGATTCTTCAGTGGTCGTTGGCTGTTCTTTCAACTGTATGTTGCTCAGGTCTTTTCTTGTTTTGTTTAAGTCCTGCAAAATAGCCAAACGGTCTTTGACATCAAAGCTTTTTTCTGTTACCACTGAAGTCTGACTATCAAGGTCAGAGATCAACATCCTAGTTCCGAATAATAATTCGTACGGACTGAATCCCTTCAGAGAATTTCTTGGCAAGTTATTTAGACTACGTTGGACACTTATTAGATGTTTGACCCACCCGGCTCCCGAACCTAATACCTTTGCCGTTATAGATTGCTTTATGTCACGGTTTTTTCTTTCAACAATTCCGTTCCCCTCAGGGTGAAATGGACAAGAGTACCGCAATTGCACGCCCATGCTGACCATGGCCTCCTTATAAGCCCGAGAGTTAAAAGCAGGACCATTGTCCGAATGCAGAATGCCAATTGCGTATGTGCCGATAAAGACCCGCAAATCTTTTATAACAGTTCTGGCGTCAGCCGTTCGCTGGGGCCACATCCATATGAATCTCGTGCATGAGTCCACTGCGACCAAGATATATTTATAGTTACCGTCCCTTTGTAAGGGACCACAGTGGTCTAGATAAACACAGGCTAATGGTTTATCCGAGATTAGAAGGGGCGTCTGTGCTGGACGTCTCACAGTTGATACTTTCATTTTTTGACATATTTCACATGCTAGAACATAGTTCCTTGTTTGTCTTCTCATTTGCGGCCACCAGTATCTCTGTTTTAATAATGATACTGTGGCTGAGACGCCAGCATGGGTAGAAGCAAGCCCTTCGTGTGCCGCTATTATTAGTCCTAATCTGTGTTCCATGTTTGGAATTGCCCTATCCCCCACTCCAGGGATTTGAGCAAAAGGAACATTGTTTTCATCTGTTATGTATGAGTACTTTAATGGAAAGCCTTTAGGGAGTGGTTCTATCGAATCCTTTTCAGAAGCGCTGACAGCTTGTAATATTTCGCTGTCTATTTTTGTTTTTGACCGGGTGATGGCAGCTACGGAAGCCGTTTGCACAGCTGCCTTCGCGGCCTCATCAGCCAATGAATTCCCTGCAACGTGAACGCCATCACGTTGATGACTCAGTGTATGTATCACGTGAGTCTTTGGTAGTTCTTTTTGTAAAAGAGCTACTTGTTCCCATAGCATTTTATGCTTGATTGTGCCTCCTTTCGCATCCTTGAAACCATTTTGAAGCCAGATCTGCAAGTATTCATTATAAGATTGAACGCAATAATACGAATCGCACACTATGAGTGTGGGGAATTCTCGATCGGTATTTTCAAGCGCCATCTTGAATGCTAGTAATTCAGCTCGCTGAGCTGTGCAATCTCCTAGAGATTGGGTCTTAGTTAGGGTTGGTTTAAATTTCCCTTCGTGCCAACGACCTTTAACAATCGCGCACGCAGCACTGTAAGCTTGTTTACCCCCTACTGCGGGTTGTGCTGATCCGTCTGTATATATTATACAGCCGTATTGGTCTAGAGGCAGAATTTCGGTTGGCAGAGGACATTCGAATTCATATTGTAGAAATTCTTGTGTTTTTAAGTAAGGATCAAATTCGTACACCACGTCTGTTGCAGCAAGAGAGTTAGCCCATTGTATCCATCTCGGATGGAGTGCTTTCGCATTAGGAATGCTTGCCTTTGTTACCGCCTCTAAGGCTGGTATTGGTGTCACGATTATTATTCGTTTACCTTGTGCCAGGGCTCGTTCTTTTGCTATAGCTGTCTGTGTTGCTGTAAGAATTTTTTCCGTTGGGCTAAATTTCATTTCAGCCTTAGTGTACAAGTGCGATTTAAATGCAATTGGTACCTTATCTCCCTCATTAGAGGTTAGGTATGTGAATCCGCATCTCCCTGGGATGACTCGGATCACAAGGTTGCGTGTATTATCACGGGTTTCTAATTTTGTTTTAATTAGCATGTCTGTTTGTAAGGATCTCAAAATTTCTGTGTGTGCTTGAGTCCAACTGGATCTTTTAAAGTCTGGTTTAATTAGATCGTAAAGGGGTTTGACCCTTTCTGCGTAATTTGCAATGTAAGTTCTTCCGAAATTTAGGAAGCCTAGAATTGACTGTAGGTTTTTTAGTGTTTTAGGAGCTTGGATTACGGCACATTTCTCTAGGAAATTGTCTGCCAGGCTTTTGCCTTCACTTGATAACTCATATCCTAAGAATAGGACCGTCAGATGGGCAATTCTGGACTTTTTGAAGTTGAATTTGTAACCCTCTGCAGCGAAACCAAGTATTATGGTGTTCACTCTTTTCAAGTGAGTCTCCAAGTCATCATCTGTTAAGTAAATGTCATCGACATAAGATAATGCTTCATCATCATATAGTTGTAGTAATTCTGTTACTCTCGCTGAGAATACCCCCGGGCTGTTCTTGTACCCCTGGGCTAACCGACAGAATTGTTTTTGAGTGCCATTTACTGAAAATGCAGTTAAATATCTGCTCTCTGGTGCTATGTTTTGACAAAAGAATCCGTTGGAGATGTCCAAGGTTGTTTTGTATTTTTTGCTCACTATGTTATTCATTAGTGCAGCACTGTGTGAGTTTTGCACTGCAAAAGTTTTGCAACATGTGTTAAGGTGTCGGTAATCCAAAACTAGACGGTACGAATTGTCTGGTTTGGAGACCGGAAACAAAGGATTGTTCATTTGTGAGGTGCAAGTTTCAATCACCCCCTGGTATTCTAGCTGATCTAGTATTTCATTTACTTGTTTTTTAGCTTCTTGCTTAATTGGGTACTGCCTTTGTGCAGTAGGTTGTGATTTTAACTGGACTTTGTGAGGAGGAGAATCCTCATCCCATCCTACGTGATTTTTATATAAAGCAGGTGCTAAGGCCACTGCCCACTTTCTAGCAAGTGTGTATTTTTTATGAATCGGTATTTGATTCGAGAAGGCAGGCATAATTACTTCTTCGCCATGAGGGCACTCCCTGACAAACTCCGGTGGCCAGTCTTTTTCAGCTAGAAGGATGTCATAGCCCTTGGATAGGTTATCCCAAAATAGTCCCCTTATTTTCCTAGTCTTATCTCCCTCTATACGTAATGTTATCTCGTATATTTTGTGGGGCTTGCTAACTCTGGTATCTGCAGTTTCCACTTGAAGGTATTCATTCGTGTCCACTGTCTCCAGATGATTCATAAGGACTTTGCGAGCTATGCTCACCTCTGCTGCGCTGTCTAGCATTGTCTGAGCCCACTCTCCGTTTTTCAGTTGTGTCCTCAGTATTCTCGGCATTTTTAACTACCTTGATACTGGCTACCTTCTTTTTTGGAAATTGTGATTTCTTTTTCAGTTGAGCAGGTTCCTTGTCTTTGGACTTGGCGTGCTCTTCTGATCGTCCTCTTCTTTCCGATTTCTGCGAGGAATTCTGAAAAGATTGAGACGGACGTGTATCAATGTCTTGATATCTATCAGGTTTTTTAATATTATCCCTATTTCTAAGGTTATATCTATTCCCAGAGGGTTCACTCTGAGGTGACCTTTGTCTCGGGTTTGGAGATTTCTCTCTTCGCCTAGGAGACCTTCCTCTGGACTGGAATTTCTTTTCTTTAGGATTGGATTGTTTATTTCCATCCCAGTTCTTTTTTGGTGAATTATTATTAAAAAATATTTTTTCTGGACTTGTAGTCAGTTGCGGTTTTACTGGTATTCCACCTAGACTATCTCTGCCTAGTTCTTCATAGGATTTTTCTATGATTCTGGCAATTTCAGCTGGTTGGTCTGCTATATCTGTCTCTTTTAACCTCTGGCGGATCGCCACGTTTGCTGCTTCACCCTTTATGTTGGCTAGTAATATAGCCGAGACCTGCTTGAAGTCTTTCAGTAATTTCATACCAAGAGTTAAAGCAGGTTCTGGACCGTATTCATCTTGAATTTGTTTTAGCACATCTGGTATTACCGAAATGGATGGAACACCGTGCGTTTTTGTGTAGATTGAAGCAAAGACCGTACCCCAAGTGTCACAGTCCTCAATGTGTGGTGCGATTCCCATTGGGAGACATATAGTCAGAATCCTGTGTTTTTCTAGCGGGGTGGTGTCAGGAAACACCGCCTCTATTTGGGTGATTTTCTGTGCCAACCAGAATGGTATCTGTTCCCGTTTAGCTGGAACTTTACCTAGGCAGGATTGGATGTTCTGTGGTGTGATTTTATTTGTGTTCCCCTGGTGAGGGGTCAGCTGTGGAATTTTAATCGCTGGCTGAATTGTTGAAGTCCGCATTACATACTGAACTAATTGTCTGTGAATTTTTAGTAGTTGTTTTAGCTGTATTAATAGCTCTGGTGCAGTCATCTCGTCGATGTCTGGATGTGGTGTGTATCCGGCTAAGACCGGCCACGTTGCTCCTGGTCTTCCTAAAGGACCGAGCCTTGTAATGTGATTATTATGTTTTAGGGCGCCATCAAATAAGAGCAAATGCTCTTGGAATTTGAGTGGTACTTCCACCTCCTCGAAAGGAGTGTACGTTTCAGGAGGTTCCTCTACTTTGTAATAGTGGAAGTACTTTGTTACAGCATTTGCTGCTGGAAAATGTATCCATGTATAGTATACCTCTGTCTGCCGATATTCGTGTGCCTCAATTACGAATATGACTGTGCCACCTCTAGGTGTCAGTCCATTTTCTATAAGTTTTAAGGTTATAGATCTCCTTTTGGCGACCTGGATGAGTATTATATCCGGGTCTGCTGTTTGCATGGTAGCATCAGCATCTGCTATTTCAGTAGCTAATCTAATTGCCTCTCTTTCTCCATCACTGTCTCCCATTTTACTGACAGGATGGTATTATTTTTATTTGCAGATCAGGTTTCTTTATGGAAACAGAGATTAGGTGCACAATATTTTGGAACTGTTTTATCCTTCAACGTTGACTAGACCAAGAACCATACATAGGAGTTCCCTCCTGCGAGGTTTTGGAGGATATAATAACCTTTCACCCACTCCAGACGTCTTTGGAGTATTTGGGAGAAGGGGTCTGAGTGAGAAAGCACGACTGAGTTACTCTAAATGTCTTACGTTAGTTTTATCGCCCTTTCCAAACACGTTGGGCGCCATGTAGTGTAGCTCCTATTTTCCCAATAGGCTCTGCGCATTGGAATAGTACCTACAGCAGTAAAGGCCTAGGCCAGACGTTAACTAGGTCTACTACTGTCGAAACTAGACTTAATTTTTGGGTTTGCCAGCTAAGCTCAGAGTTCGCTAGAAACTTTCTCGAATGTTCAAGGAAGGATGAACTCCCCTGATTAGACAAGAAGGGATTTAGTTTCTGACAACCATAGAACATGACAACTTTGCTCTCCCCTAATCAAGAGTCAATCTCGAGAGTCGTGTGAGCACAAGGCAATTATTTTACTCAGTCAGTACGTGCATTCTTAGTCTCATCAGAATGTAGAGAAAAGGAAGAGACAGCCGTGTTCAATAAAAGATGTTATTTATTGATCAGTCTCTTTTCTCGTACAAGAGAAATGGATCGATATTTATTGCAATACTTATAGTTAAGTAAAGTGCATACATTAGAAGCAATAGTATAAAATAATACTGTAAAAACATTGATATGGTTTCTGAGCCATATGATGTTTAAAATGATTAAAATATATTTACATACACATATACATTTGACTAAACGTACTCAACTGGTGTTTCTAAATACGCCTACCCCGTGTACCTGACCTAAGTCTAATGCGTGGGCGGGAATAGAAAGTTACAGTTTAGTTTAAGTTTGTTTTTGCCAAGTGAATAACTAAAGAATTCTCTAGGAGGGGTTATTCAGTTCTGTACCTGGAATTTAGGATGAATGAGGAATGGTATCTCTTTCTCTGCTCTCGATATTCCAGGCTGCCTGCGAGGGCTGCCCAGAAGCGCCGGTGCTGGGTCTCTCGGCTTGAGATAGCAGCGCGTCTCTCAGCGCGTCAGGAAGGCGGGGCTGCTGCCTGCGGGGTCTGCTTCTGCTCTCGGCTTCGGCAAGTATGGCTGCTCCGTCTTGTCACCACGCGTGTGTTTGCATAGGGCAAGGTCGGCAATATTTATACCTTAAAGGTGCCGAGATTGACGTAAGGATGGACATAGGTACGTCAATAAAGATGTCATACGACTTGCTCGTTAGCACATTCTTTACTAAAGTTCTCTGTGAAATCAAAACAATGGCCGCACGGATTATCCAGGTTGTCATAGGTTTGATTTGTTATGAGAACGTCGTATGCCTTATCAGGGGCTGGAGGAATATCGCTTGTCTAATTAGATCTCAAGCGTTATGACCTAATCAGATAACATGTTCCTGTGCCGTAGTGTGACTGCGTCAGATAACGGTATCTGCATCATGGGGGATTTCTTGCCTCATGGGCTGACTGTTAGTTAACTAGCTAGTAAGTTTAACCAGAATAGGGTCAGGAATAGGGGGATCGAATCAGAACCTATAGAAATACACGACAGTATCCCACCATTTTGAAAACAGTTGATTTTCAACTTGCAGACTAATCAGACGTGAAAACCTGACCCTCTGACCTCTTGAGATAAATATCAACGAAAGCGACCGTAGAAGCATTTCTATTTCATAGAACAGTAAGATATTTAAAACGATTTGGTAAACTATTTTAGGTTAACATATTATTAGCGTAATATTTCCTGAAACTGTTTAAATTTTGTGTGAATTAAAATAGTAGTATACATTAATTTAGTAACACTTAGAACCTAATATGTCAGGTTTATTGGTTTTTTTGTTAACATTGTGAATGGTAATAAGAGTAAAAAATTATTTTAAGAGAAATAAATGTATTTAATGAACGATAAACAAAATATATTTATTTCAACAACTTTACATTTTTTCGTGAAGTAATAAACTTTTTAAAAATTTATTTATAGAAACGCCAACATTTCTAAACTAATGAGAAATGGCTTAAAAATAATAATTATTTATTCGTACATCCAAATTCATGGTAAACGATTTGTTTGTAAATAATACATATATTTCAAAAGGGTAACATCCATTACAACGCAACTATTAATCCATTTCAAAAGTTTCCTGAAATATTATCTCATCCAGACCTAACTGGAAAACAAAAATTGATATTTGCATTAAATAAAGAGGATTATTGTAAAATATTTACCATATAATTGGAACATTAAATGTATATTAAAAAAATCGTTATCAAATAACTGCTTATATTATTATAAATGGTTTGTTTAAATTATTTTATTTAATCAAAAATAACATAGCACGTACAAAAACGAACCGTGTATATACCCCCACTCAGATCATTAAATAACCTGTAATACTAAAAATAATTATGATTAAACGATAAAAGAAATACAGTTTAAAAAGTTTATATTTATATGTTAAAAAAAATAAGGTTCCATTCCATCCGAAAAAATTAAAAAGCTAATACAAAATCGTACGATATTGTGTATTATTATATTATTTTTTAATTTTTAAATGATTAAAAAACACCACATTTAAAATAAAATGGTAAAAATTGTATTTTTTTAAGCCAAACTGAAAAAATTGGAAAAGTCACAGAACGTCGAAAAATCAACCAAAATCGAGAATATTTTGAAGAATTTTAAAACAACAACCTTCAAAAAACCAAGGTAATTTCCATAAATATATATATTGCATTTACAGATGTCATAGTAAATAAAAAGCAATGTCGTAAAGATTATAAGTGCAGTATAATAATAACATTTACCATATATCTAAAAATCCTTGAAAGTAAATTTTTTTCTCTACATATATATATAGCAGCCAATAAAATAGTATAATTTATAAGCATTGAACACCTTTTCTATTTTTTTTCTTCACAGCCTACCAGAAAGCACTTCAAGCCACACATCCGCAAAAAGACAGCCAACAGTTTTTCAAAAAAAACATTCCGAAACCCAAGGTAATTTTCCTAAATAAACACATCTGAGTATCATATTTCAGAGCAATTTAAAAACATTGTTAAACGCTTTATAAGTGCAGAATAATAACTAGTAAAATTATTTAATTACTATCCCAACTTTGTGAAAGTGCTTGAGTAGGGCAAGTGCTTGATAGTGTCCAAGTGCCACTTACTATTCTAAATCCAGATGAGTTCATATTCATAGATAGTGCTGGTTAGTGAAAAAGTGCCAATTACTATTCCAACTCTGTGAAAGTGCATGTGTAGGGAAAGTGCTTGATAGTGTCCAAGTGCCACTTACTGTTCTAACTCCAAATGTGTGCATATTCAGAGAAATTGCTGGTTAGTGAAAAAGTGCCAATTACTATTCCAATTCTGTGAAAGTGCATGAGTATGGAAAGTGCTGGATAGTGTCCAATTGCCACTTACTATTCTAACTCCAAATGAGTGCATATTCAGAGAAAGTGCTGGTTAGTGAAAAAGTGCCAATTACTATTCCAACTCTGTGAAAGTGCATGAGTAGGGAAAGTGCTGGATAGTGTCCGAGTCCCATTTATTATTCTAACTCCAGATAAGTGCCTATTCTGAAAAACTGCTGGATACTGAAAATGTACCCCTTACTATTCCTACTCAGTGCAAGTGCATGTGTCGGGTAAGTGCAGAATATTTTTAAATTGCCTCTGACTATTTAAACACCACATCATTGCATATTGAAATAAAGTGCATTTTAATGATAACATGTGTCATATTTATAAACATGCATAAAGGTAAATGATTTTTCTCCCACATATATATAGAAAAGCCAATAATATAATACATTTTCTAAGCATTGAACACCTTTTCAACTTGTTTTCTTCACAGCCTACAAGAAACCACTGCAAGGCAGATATCCACAAAAATCCAGTCTATTCCACAACTATATACAACATTTTTTCGAAAAGAACCTTCCGAAACTCCAAGGTAATTTTCCTAAATAAACACATCTGAGTATCATATTTCAAAGCAATTTTAAATCATTTTGAAACACATTATAAGTGCTGAAAAATAACTAGTAAAATAATTCTATTACTATTCCAACTCTGTGAAAGTGCAAGAATATGGAAAGTGCTGGATAGTGTCCAAGAGACACTTACTATTCTAAGTCAAGGTGAGTGCATATTCAGAGAAGGTGCTGGTTAGTGAAAAAGTGCTAATTACTATTCCAATTCTGTGAAAGTGCATGTGTAGGGAAAGTGTTGGATAGTGTCCAAGTGCCACTTACTATTCTAACTCCAGGTGAGTGCATATTCAGAAAAAGTGCTGGTTAGTGAAAAAGTGCCAATTACTATTCCAATTCTGTGAAAGTGCATGAGTGGGGAAAGTGCTGGATAGTGTCCAAGTGCCACTTACTATTCTAACTCCAAATGAGTGCATATTCAAAGAAAGTGGTGGTTAGTGAAAAAGTGCCAATTACTATTCCAACTCTGTGAAAGTGCATTAGTAGGGAAAGTGCTGGATAGTGTCCGAGTCCCATTTATTATTCTAACTCCAGATAAGTGCCTATTCTCAAAAACTGCTGGATACTGAAAATGTACCCCTTACTATTCCTACTCTGTGCAAGTGCATGTATTGGGTAAGTGCAGAATATTTATAAATTGCCTCTGACTATTTAAACACCACATCATTGCATATTGAAATAAAGTGCATTTTAATAATAACATGTATCATATTTATAAACATGCATAAAGATAAATGATTTTTCTCCAAAATATATATAAAAAATCAAATAAAATAATACATTTTCTAAGCATTGAACACCTTTTCAACTTGTTTTCTTCACAGCCTACAATAAACCACTGCAAGGCAGATATCCACAAAAATCCAGTCTATTCCACAACTATATACAACCGTTTTTCAAAAAGAACCTTCCGAAACTCCAAGGTAATTTTCTTAAATAAACACATCTGAGTATCATATTTCAAAGCAATTAGAAATCATTGTGAAACACATTATAAGTGCAGAAAAATAACTAGTAAAATAATTCTATTATTATTCCAACTCTGTGAAAGTGCAAGAATATTTAAAGTGCTGGATAGTGTCCAAGTGCCACTTACTATTCTAACTCTAGGTGAGTGCATATTCAGAGAAAGTGCTGGTTACTGAAAAAGTGCCAATTACTATTCCAATTCTGTGAAAGTGCATGTGTAGGGAAAGTGCTGGATAGTGTCCAAGTGCCACTTACTATTCTAACTCCAGGTGAGTGCATATTCAGAAAAAGTGCTGGTTAGTGAAAAAGTGCCAATCACTATTCCAATTCTGTTAAAGTGCATGAGTGGGGAAAGTGCTTGATAGTGTCCAAGTGCCACTTAGTATTCTAACTCCAAATGAGTGCATATTCAGAAAAAGTGCTGGTTAGTGAAAAAGTGCCAATTACTATTCCAACTCTGTGAAAGTACATGAGTAGGGAAAGTGCTGGATATTGTCCAAAACCCATTTATTATTCTAACTCCAGATAAGTGCCTATTCTGAAAAACTGCTGGATACTGAAAATGTACCCCTTACTATTCCTACTCTGTGCAAGTGCATGTGTCGGGTAAGTGCAGAATAGTTTTAAATTGCCTCTGACTATTTAAACACCACATCATTGCATATTGTAATAAAGTGCATTTTAATGATAACATGTATCATATTTATAAAAATGCATAAAGGTAAATGATTTTTCTCCCACATATATATAGAAAAGCCAATAAAATAATACATTTTCTAAGCAGTGAACACCTTTTCAACTTGTTTTCTTCACAGCCTACAATAAACCACTGCAAGGCAGATATCCACAAAAATCCAGTCTATTCCACAACTATATACAACCGTTTTTCAAAAAGAACCTTCCGAAACTCCAAGGTAATTTTCCTAAATAAACACATCTGAGTATCATATTTCAAAGCAATTAGAAATCATTGTGAAACACATTATAAGTGTAGAAAAATAACTAGTAAAATAATTCTATTATTATTCCAACTCTGTGAAAGTGCAAGAATATTGAAAGTGCTGGATAGTGTCCAAGTGCCACTTACTATTCTAACTCTAGGTGAGTGCATATTCAGAGAAAGTGCTGGTTAGTGAAAAAGTGCTAATTACTATTCCAATTCTGTGAAAGTGCATGTGTAGGGAAAGTGCTGGATAGTGTCCAAGTGCCACTTACTATTCTAACTCCAGGTGAGTGCATATTCAGAAAAAGTGCTGGTTAGTGAAAAAGTGCCAATTACTATTCCAATTCTGTGAAAGTGCATGAGTGGGGAAAGTGCTGGATAGTGTGCAAGTGCCACTTACTATTCTAACTCCAAATGAGTGCATATTCAAAGAAAGTGCTGGTTAGTGAAAAAATGCCAATTACTATTCCAACTCTGTGAAAGTGCATTAGTAGGGAAAGTGCTGGATAGTGTCCGAGTCCCATTTATTATTCTAACTCCAGATAAGTGCCTATTCTCAAAAACTGCTGGATACTGAAAATGTACCCCTTACTATTCCTACTCTGTGCAAGTGCATGTATTGGGTAAGTGCAGAATATTTATAAATTGCCTCTGACTATTTAAACACCACATCATTGCATATTGAAATAAAGTGCATTTTAATAATAACATGTATCATATTTATAAACATGCATAAAGATAAATGATTTTTCTCCAAAATATATATAAAAAATCAAATAAAATAATACATTTTCTAAGCATTGAACACCTTTTCAACTTGTTTTCTTCACAGCCTACAATAAACCACTGCAAGGCAGATATCCACAAAAATCCAGTCTATTCCACAACTATATACAACCGTTTTTCAAAAAGAACCTTCCGAAACTCCAAGGTAATTTTCCTAAATAAACACATCTGAGTATCATATTTCAAAGCAATTAGAAATCATTGTGAAACACATTATAAGTGCAGAAAAATAACTAGTAAAATAATTCTATTATTATTCCAACTCTGTGAAAGTGCAAGAATATTTAAAGTGCTGGATAGTGTCCAAGTGCCACTTACTATTCTAACTCTAGGTGAGTGCATATTCAGAGAAAGTACTGGTTACTGAAAAAGTGCTAATTACTATTCCAATTCTGTGAAAGTGCATGTGTAGGGAAAGTGCTGGATAGTGTCCAAGTGCCACTTACTATTCTAACTCCAGGTGAGTGCATATTCAGAAAAAGTGCTGGTTAGTGAAAAAGTGCCAATTACTAATCCAATTCTATGAAAGTGCATGTGTAGGGAAAGTGCTGGATAGTGTCCAAGTGCCACTTACTATTCTAACTCCAGGTTAGTGCATATTCAGAAAAAGTGCTGGTTAGTGAAAAAGTGCCAATTACTATTCCAACTCTGTGAAAGTGCATGTGTTGGGAAAGTGCATAATAGTTTTAAATTGCCTCTGACTATTTAAACATCACATCATTGCATATTGAAATAAAGTTCATTTTAATGATAACATGTGTCATATTTATAAACATGCATAAATGTAAATGATTTTTCTCCCACATATATATAGAGAAACCGATAAAATAATACATTTTCTAAGCATTGAACACCTTTTCAACTTTATTTCTTCACAGCCTACAATAAAACACTGCAAGGCAGATATCCACAAAAATCCAGTCTATTCCACAACTATATACAACAGTTTTTCTAATAGATTCTTCCGAAACCCAAGGTAATTTTCCTAAATAAACACATCTGAGTATCATATTTCAAAGCAATTAGAAATCATTGTGAAACACATTATAAGTGCAGAATAATAAGTAGTAAAATATTTCTATTACTATTCCAATTCTGTGAAAGTGCAATAATATGAAAAGTGTTGGATAGTGTCCGAGTTCAACTTACTATTCTAACTCTAGGTGAGTGCATATTCAAAGAAAGTGCTGGTTAGTTAAAAAGTGCCAAATACTATTCCAACTCTGTGAAAGTGCATGAGTTGGGAAAGTGCTGGATAGTGTCCAAGTGCCACTTGATATTCTAACTCTAGGTGAGTGCATATTCAGAGAAAGTGCTGGTTAGTGAAAAAGTGCCAATTATTATTCTAACTCTGTGAAAGTGCATGAGTAGGGAAAGTGCTGGATAGTGTCCAAGTTCAACTTACTATTCTAACTCTAGGTTAGTGCATATTCAGAGAAAGTGCTGGTTAGTGAAAAATTGCCAATTATTATTCTAATTCTGTGAAAGTGCATGATTAGTGAAAGTGCTGGATAGTGTCCGAGTTCAACTTACTATTCTAACTCTAGGTGAGTGCATATTCAAAGAAAGTGCTGGTTAGTTAAAAAGTGCCAAATACTATTCCAACTCTGTGAAAGTGCATGAGTAGGGAAAGTGCTGTATAGTGTCCAAGTGCCACTTACTATTCTAACTCCAGGTGAGTGCATATTCAGAGAAAGTGCTGGTTAGTGAAAATTTGCCAATTACTATTCCAACTCTGTGAAAGTGCATGAGTAGGGAAAGTGCTGGATAGTGTCCAAGTTCAACTTACTATTCTAACTCTAGGTTAGTGCATATTCAGAGAAAGTGCTGGTTAGTGAAAAATTGCCAATTATTATTCTAATTCTGTGAAAGTGCATGATTAGTGAAAGTGCTGGATAGTGTCCAAGTTCAACTTACTATTCTAACTCCAGGGGAGTGCATATTCAGAGAAAGTGCTGATTAGTGAAAAAGTGCCAATTACTATTCCAACTCTATGAAAGTGCATTAGTAGGGAAAGTGCTGGATAGTGTCCAAGTGCCATTTAATATTCTAACTCCAGGTGAGTGCATATTTAGAGAATGTGCTGGTTAGTGAAAAAGTGCCAATTACTATTCCAACTCTGTGAAAGTGCATGAGTAGGGAAAATGCAGGATATTGTCCGAGTTCAATTTACTGTTCTAACTCCAAGTGAGTGCATATTCAGAGAAAGTGCTGTTTAGTGAAAAAGTGCCAATTACTATTCCAACTCTGTGAAAGTGCATGAGTAGGGAAAGTGCTGTATAGTGTCCAAGTGCCACTTACTATTCTAACTCCAGGTGAGTGCATATTCAGAGAAAGTGCTGGTTAGTGAAAATTTGCCAATTACTATTCCAACTCTGTGAAAGTGCATGAGTAGGGAAAGTGCTGGATAGTGTCCAAGTTCAACTTACTATTCTAACTCTAAGTGAGTGCATATTCAGAGAAAGTGCTGGTTAGTGAAAAATTGCCAATTATTATTCTAATTCTGTGAAAGTGCATGATTAGTGAAAGTGCTGGATAGTGTCCAAGTTCAACTTACTATTCTAACTCCAGGGGATTGCTTATTCAGAGAAAGTGCTGATTAGTGAAAAAGTGCCAATTACTATTCCAACTCTATGAAAGTGCATTAGTAGAGAAAGTGCTGGATAGTGTCCAAGTGCCATTTACTATTCTAACTCCAGGTGAGTGCATATTTAGAGAATGTGCTGGTTAGTGAAAAAGTGCCAATTACTATTCCAACTCTGTGAAAGTGCATGAGTAGGGAAAGTGCTGGATATTGTCCAAGTGCCACTTATTATTCTAACTCCAAATGAGTGCATATTCAGAGAAAGTGCTGGTTAGTGAAAAAGTGCCAATTACTAATCCAAATTTATACTTAAAATCTATACAGTAAAAGCAAATAAATATTTTTTAAATTATGTTTAAATAAAAAAAATCAAAAATGTGTGTATCTTAAATATAATATAACAATTTTTTTTTTCTCTACAGGAAATGGCAAGTCAAAATACTGCAACTTACACCAAATCTCGAAAAGGGAACAGACTCCTGAAACATTGTGGGTATATATACTGTAATGAGAGGCTAAGTGAACCCAGGAGACATTGGAGGTGTGTACAATATTATACCGCCCGTTGCAGCGGCAGAGCGGTTACTGTTGGTGAGATAGTGGTGAGAACCACAGAACATAACCACTCTGCCTCTGCTATGGAGATTGAAATACGCGATACTATCAATGAAATGAAAGATATTGCATCCACCTCCAATCAAACTCCTGGTCAGATTTTGAGAGAGGTTGCTCAACATGTCCCTGGACATGTTGCTTGTAATATGCCAACAATCCCAAATTTGCGTAGAATTATTCAAAGAAAAAAGCAGGCAAGTAACACCCAAACTGTTACTCCTCAAACTTTTTCTGACATTGTAATTCCTCATGATTTAACTATTTCCTACTCTAATGAACCTTTTCTACTTTATGATAACCAAAACCCTCTGAAACGCATGTTAATATTTAGCACTCCCCGTAACCTTTTTAAATTAGAAAATACAGAAATTTGGATGATGGATGGGACGTTTAAAAGTACGCCCCATCCATTCACCCAAATTTACAGTATTCATGCTCAAATTAATAATAATGTAGTACCTTTAGTATACAGTTTATTACCAGATAAGCAAACAGCAACCTATACTGAGTTTTTATCAGTTATTAAAGAAAAAACTTCTGGAATCAGTCCTAGGAAAATCATATTAGATTTTGAATTGACAATGATGAATGTCATCAACAAATTGTACACGGATACCCAAATTCAGGGATGTTTTTTTCATTTTTCCCAGGCATATTGGCGTAAGCTTCAAAAAACATCCCTGGTTGCTGATTACTCGTCTGATAGCAAATTACAAGTCGAACTAAAAAAATTAACTGCACTTTGTTTTGTACCACCTGATAGTGTAGATGACTACTACACAGCAATTTCAGAGTCAGAATATTTTGTAGAACATGAGGAAAAATTGGCACCCATTTTAAATTATTTCGAAGACACATGGATTGGACGTCTAGGCAGATCGGGTCGCAGGAGGAAGCCACGTTACCATGTGGAGTGGTGGAATTGCTACTCAACCTGCTTAGAAGGTGGTGCAAAAACAAATAATGCCATAGAGGGATGGCATAACTCCTTCAGTCACACGATTGGCAAACACCATCCTAATTTCTACTCTTTCCTGAAAACTTTGAAGAAGGCGCAAAGTTTTCAAGAAATGAGACTTGCTCAAGCATTGTCTGGTATTCTAAACCCACGTCCTTCAAGGCAAACAAAGGAAATGTCTGAGAGACTATTGGGTGTACTACAACAATTTTCGTTGTGTGTGGCTTTGGATTATCTAGAGAATGTAGCTAATATTTTACATTTTTAACTATTTTTTATGTTACTTACTTTCCTGCTTTGCCCTAAAATATTATTTCTATATTTTAATTCATTTGGAAAAATTTAAATTTTTTTTAAATTATTACTTGTCGGGTTCCCTTATCTTTATTAAAAATTTTTCTCTCAAAGTACACCTGTTAAAAATAAGAAAAAAATATTTTTCTTATCTTTTTGAAAAGAAGAAAACCCTAACATAATAGTTATTAAAAATCATTATGAAAACGTAAATGGAAATAATTTGCATTCCATTTTTTTTTCAATTTTGTAAACATTCTGAACGTACCAATAAATTTTATACTATACAAAATAACACCCCTTTATTTTTTAAAATTGATGATGGCTTGTGAAAAAATTTATTAATAAACTGGTATTAATATAGAAAAATATATCTTTTTCTTTATTATATTTTTCTAACATTTCTGTGCTATTTCAAACAGAAATATTTTTTGTAAAAGATAAAATATTTTTTTTTCTAATCTTATTTTTGAAGCATTTTTTGTCAGATCTACCCCAAATAATTTCACTTTTTCATTATTTATTTCACACCAACCTAACTGCAGTATTTCTCGCTGACTAAACAACCTAACTGCAGTATTTCTCACTAACTAAAAAAATCAAACTGGCATTTTTTCAAAAAATAATTATTACTTTCAATGAAAATCCTTTTATTTCCAATATTAAACAATTCCATTCAAAAAAAACCGACCACGAAATCAACTTTCTCAAACAAATAGATATCATCAAAATGTAACCAAAGAAATCAATTTGGAACATTTTTGTAAATTCTCTAAAAAGCAACTAAACGAAACATTGCATGGTAATTAAACAACGAACTGTCTTTTTAATCCCAAAAAAAACAGTTTTCTCTTATACAAAACAATCCAAATGCAATCAGTTTTCTAAAAAATTGTTTCTAACATTTCATATCTGTGTTCATCTAATGAAAAGAATCCAAACTATTCTACCACTACACAAAACATATTACGTTCAAAATGTATACAATATAAATCATCACTCTATTTTTTTAAATATATTTAATCATTTTTTCCCCCGAAAAAAAACCCGACAATGGCATATAACAGTGAAATGTTCGGCGACATGTTGTAATATAATCATAACATCTATTAGTTTAATAAGCAACCTCTACTTAACCTCTCATTACATTATATATATCTTTTTAAAGATGTTTTAGTATAAAATAAGTTAGAAAAGTTTCCTACCTTTAGCGCAGATCAGCTTCCAGCTACTTCCAGCAATCGGAAAATCAAAGATGGCGGCTTGCGTCGACGTTAACGTGAAGACGTCATCCAAAAACATCAAAATAGAAAATGGACAATTACATTATGATCTATTATATGTTTATATTTTTTCCATAATCTATTTTTGTTAATTAAAATAATTATAAAAATAATTGCAAATGTAATAAAAATACATATATATTTTTACATTTAATATCAGCAATAAAAAAAAATTTATTCGTACAATATATGGTTTCTACTTTTATTATTTTTATTTTAAATGTTATTAATTTCAATACACACATTAAAAATTATGTTTTTTATCACTTACCTTTTGTCTACCCTTATTTCCTTCTTTTCCCCGCTGCATCCGTTGTTTTAAAAGCATAGCAAAATATCCCGCGGATCCCATTCAAGACGTCAACGAAATAAATGAAGGACAAAACGCTTCATTGAAATCAATACAAAAGCGTGGGAAAAAATATAAATATGATTCTATAAATATTATAAATATATAATTATTTCTTTTTAAAAATTATAAACACTAAACATTATTAAATAGATTTATTTATTGCTAATGTAACATTTTACAATATTAATTTATTATTTTAAATAAAACCTGAATATTAATATTTGATTTTTTTATCTTCTTTACTTTTTTAAATGATTTAATATTTAATTTAAAGTATCAATAAATATAATATTTACAAACATGATATTTATCTTGTATAAAGTACCTAAGTATTAATACTTAAATTTAAATATAATTTATAATAAATAGTTACCTAAATATTAATACTTCCTATATTTTTAAAATATTTATAGACTAATGATATATATATATATATATATATATATATTTATATATATTTTTCTAAAACAATTAATTAAATTATAAAAAATAAATGTTTATTTTAATACCCCCATAAATTTTATTATTTTAAAAATATATATATTTATATATCTATAAATCTGTAATACCCAAAATCGACTAATAATCATTAACTATTATAATTAAGTTCAATAAAAAATTATATTATAACTAACTTGATATTTATCTTGTAAAAATTACCTGAGTATTAATACTTATTTATTTATTATATTACATAATTTCCTAAATATTAATACTTCCTATTTACTAATACACTAATTCAATATATATATATATATCAATTATTAATAAATAAATAAATAAATAAATAAATAATTCCAAAAATCTACAAATAATAACAAAGTATAAATAAAAATTACCTGAGTATTAATACTTATTTATTTATTATATTACATAATTTCCTAAATATTAGTCAAGTCAAAATATATGTTTATTATGACCTTGGTCTTTAAACAATACAGTGAGTAAAACGCCGATTTGAGTATGTAACATAAAATTGTACACCTATTATTTTTAAAAACGTTTCCATTAAAATATCATACATCATTTTAAAACTACGTAATTTATATACAAATATTAAAACCTGTACACATTTTTATCCCTCCGAGGGTCTCTTCTGCTAAACTAAGAAAATACAGTAATGCAGGTTATTCTTTGGCCCTTAGCGCCCCAAGGGCCTCCTTTAAGAACTTCCCAAGGGCTATTACAATATCCAAGTATGGGATTTCAGAAAGGAGTTTCACCGCCTGAAACCTTGTTTTTACCTCATATTTTAGAAATACTGGGCGCAGCCACCTTTTCCTATATTCTAGGAGTACCACACAGTCTAACAGGAAATGCATCAAGTCCCCCTTAGTTCTCAAGTTGCACCTACAGTGACCTTCCTCATCTAACATTCTTATATTGAGGTCTCTGTTTGTTACCCATGGATTGATACCAATTCGAAGCCTCAGTATCTCTTGCCTGAGGCCACGGTTGGGTAATCTATCGAGATATGGGAACCAATTATCCTGGGGCCACGCATTTAGCATGTGTGCCACAGATTTTTTCTTAGTTAGGTAGCCCATATCAGTTGATTTCGAGACCTCTTTCCCCCTTTGCTTCAGATCGCCTTTGGAGATAAGTATTTGGAATGAACTCACATCCAGTTCGATCTCCAGTGCATTGCAAATCCCCTTCAATTTTTCCCTACTGGACTTTGCCCATTTTAACTCGCTTTTCTGTATTTCTTTACGACACCAATATGCTACTTTTTTACTTTCGGGGTCGTCTAGTCTCTTCCAAAATCTGATCACAGCCATCTGGGTTAAAGTCACCCAAGACTTTGTACCTAATTCAGTTCTGATGGCTTGTATCATTGCCGATTGAGGAAGAGATAGGAGCCTTTTTATGCAGTTGCCCTCTATTGTGTCCCAAGATCCCTTACCGCTCAAGTAAAGGATCTCTGCGCCATATAAAACTTGCGGGGGGATCATTGCATCAAAGGCTCTGAGTAATGGACGGTGTGATTTCTCGCCATAGTCCCCATTAAACCTTTTTAGGCCACATATGGAGGAGAGGGCCTTTACTTTTTGCGATTCCATGTGGGTAGACCAATTTAAGGCCCTGTCGAACCAGATACCCAGATAACGGTACTCATCTACGGTCTCAAGTTTAATGTTCCCTATGAACCATCTGAATCTGCATGGCTTTTTCCCAAAGCACAGGGTTTTAGTTTTGTCCAGATTGATGGTTAAGAATTTATTAGCACAGTAGATATTGAAAGCGTTTAGCTTCCTTTGGAGGCCTCTCTCGGTCTGGTCTACTATCACCAGGTCATCCGCATACAATAGGCAGGGTATCTTGTTTCCATCCATTTTAGGACTGGCACTACCTTCCACCTCAAGGTGTGCCGGGAGGTCTGACAGAAAAATCGAAAATAACTGAGGGGCCAGCACACAACCCTGTCTTAGCCCGTTGACAATAGGTATTTTGGGAGTTAGGGAGCCCCCAGTGTCTTTAATTACTTGCCCCCAATTTTCCCTATGGAGTTCTATTATTATAGTGAGAAGGTCATTTGGGATGTTTAGCCTCTTTAATGTATCCCAAAGGCTAACTCGATCCACAGAGTCGAAGGCTGCTTTGAAGTCGACGAAACAACAGCATAACTTGCCATTTTGTTCCGTCGACTTCCTCGCCATCGCCCATAGGGCAAACCCGTGGTCTATTGTCGAGTGGCCCGGTCTAAAACCGCCCTGTTCTATGGGGATTATTTGGTGCGCCTCAACCCACATATTCAATTGTTTTAGGACAATCTTAGCGAATACTTTTTCTCCAATATCTAGGAGATTAATCAGCCGATAGTTTCCTGGAGCGTCTTTGCTCCCCTTTTTATGGATCGGCCTGATTATGGCCCCTTTCCAGGTTGGGGGAATTACTCCTTCTTTTAGTACTACCTGGAACATCTTTGCAAGGAATTTTGCCCACCATTTAACCTCAGTCTTCAGGATTATTGCAGGTAAATTGTCTGGGCCTGCTGCCCGGGTTAACTTAAGATCTTTTATTATGTTCTCGACTTGTTCTTCATTAAAGTTAACTAAAAATTCATCTGAGATTCCTTGCCAGGATTTGGCCTTCATCTCCTCTCTTGGACCCCTCACCCCGTATAGTTCTCTTATATAGGAATCCCATGCTGCCTCACTCACCACACAGCTTAATTCGCCCTCTGATGATCCAGCTGCTGCCTTTACTAGCTGCCAGAATTGCCTTAGGTTTTTATTCTCTATGGCGCTTAAGAGTTCTTGCCAGCATTTTTCTTTATATGACCTTTTTGCTTCAAGGGCCATTAGCTTGAATTCTTTTTTCAGCTTAGTTAGGTACTCATATCTCTCTAGTGTAAACTTCTTTTTTTGTTTCCTTTGTTCAGCTCTTATCTCCCTTTTTTTATTTTGGCACTCCACAGAGAACCTTTTGCTACGATTTGAATGTTTTGCCCTTATCGGCTTATCCCTTTTTAATTTTATCTCCAGGCATTGAACTAGTTCTTCTAGTTTTTTCATAAACCATTCTAGTTTTTTATTCTCATAGCTTTCGGGGGCTGTTTTTATTTGCATGGCCTTCAATTTATCTACGAATTCCTCTGTTAAACGTGTTGTCACTCGTTTAGGATACTCAACCTCCTGGGTAGACACTGTTTCACGCTGTAATTTCTTGCCCCCCGCTATTACTATGTGTAGGGTTTTGTGGTCGCTCACCTCTTTCTGTTCTAGCTTGAAATGTCTAATCTGGTGGAAGTTCCTAGCCTGTAAAAAGATATAATCAATTGGGCACTTCTGTTGCCCTGGAATAAATGTTTTTCCCGCTGGTGTATCAGACTCAGTTCTTCCGTTTACACAATGGAATATTAATACTTCCTATTTACTAATACACTAATTCAATATATATATATATATCAATTATTAATAATTAAATAAATAAAAAAATAAATAATTCCAAAAATCTACAAATAATAACTAAGTATTATAATTATTTTTATTAATATAATAATAATTTTATAATATAATTATATAAATAATCATCTATCTAAATACCCAAAATAAATTATAAAAATTAATATATGATGTTATTATATTATATAATTTCCTAAATATTAATACTTCCTACTTACTAATACACTAATTTAATATATATATATATATCAATTATTAATAATTAAATAAATAAATAAATAAATAATTTAAAAATCTACAAATAATCACTAAGTATTATAATTAATTTTATTAAAATAATAATATTTTTATAAAATAATTATATAAATAAATATCTATCTAAATACCCAAAATAAATTATATAAATTAATATACGATGTAAATACATGCGTTGTAATAGCATTAGCGTTGTAACACCATGCGTTGTAAAAACATGCGTTGTAATAGCATTAGCGTTCTAATACCTGCGTTGTAAAAGCATTACGTTGTAATAGTTGCGTTGTAATGGATGTTCCCCCTGTCTACATGTCCATGGGGCCTAAACAGCCAAGATAAAGCTCAAGTGAAGTCTGAGCATCCCAGAAGCAGAAGTATGCAAGAAACCAGCCCTCCTTACATGACAATCCATTGATGGTGTTCGTGCGTTTTGCAAATCAAGTTAGATGTTTTGAAGCATGGTTTTCAATTAAGAATAACTAATCACAGCATTACCTTATTCACTCAAATTATGCTTAGAATTTTTGAAGAGTATCTCTACGTGCAAACACAGTGGTGTCTGACAAAACAGGACACGCTTGGAACACTTAGCCATTTATTTTTTATTTTGCATTCAACCACTATTTAAAAAGAATGAATATGCACTGGAAAAAAATAAACGAAGATGGGAAGAGAAGACTAAATGGAAAAAAAATGTATACAACACAAAATAAATATTTAACTCTGGGATTCTACCCTACAGGTTCGCCGAAAGCCACCCAATGAGAAACTTCATAATCTTAGATGCTAGGTTAATGATTTCGAAGGGGACGCCCGTTGCTTGCTGCCTGCCTGATTTTGCCCGAGAGCACAGGGGAAGACCAGGACCACAAGACCCAGCCTCCCGGGCGGCTTGCTGACGCCAACATCAGCTTCCCATGCCTGGATGCTCTTCAAGTTTTGCAAAGGGCCCGTCTGTGCCAGTCAGCGGCCAGAAGAGGCTGAGCTGGGCCAGGCGCTATGGTTTTTAATTTGAAACTACTGGTTTTCGAGGTTACCAGGACTTGGGTCCCGCATCATTCGTCTATACGGTCAATAATAAGGTAATTCGTATATTCCGCTTTGAAGTGCTATTTTTGATTATGTTTAATCCTTATTGATTTTTCTGGTACCCCCATTATCAAGCCCATCTAAGAATCTTAATTAAGGCGAGTGCTATCTATTTCCCCCGGCATTCCAAACGGTCCATACTGTGGTACAGATAAGTACATATAAGCCCGGTGAATCCAACTCACGAAGACATGGGCACAATGAAAATGACAACTGGCTGTTACATTTCCATGTATCAATATGCCTTTAAGTGTTACATCATGGTCGCATGCCAGTGCATGAGACAAGTTTATCTTTAAGTTAGTTCTACATTCTAAGGATAGCTGTCACAGATATATGACTGTTGGGATTCATTGAGAGCTGGGATTGAAGCGATGAAAGATGCCATTCGTGCTGCTACCAATAAAACTAAATTAAATCTACTTCAACTTTCCTGATTAATTACAACAATTTTGGCGACTGAGGAAATCACCACCTGCAGCACGAATTCATTAGGTGGTGTTTAGAACCCGTTGGTTTCTACGATTTTCGTCGTGTTTTCAATTGAAGGAAAACAACTTGGTATGTACCTTTAAAAATTTTATATGCACCCTGATTGTGCCAGCGGCTGTATTTGGTTAATGTGCTTTAATTGCACCTGCGGCAGTACTTTATTTTCATTTAACAATCTTTCTGAACCTTATTTGCTTAATTTACCGCACCTGGTACAAAGCGGTACAAGCTGTAATTAGCGTGTCAATCGGACATCTCCGATGCAAACTCTGCTTCCGTCAAAACAAAATTTATAACTTTCTAACCATACTGGAAACTTGTTCTCCTATGTTTATTTTTAAAGTGAAGAACAGCCTACCGTTTCTTGGAATATTCGTCTCTATCTCCTGGAACCTTTGTGCGCGGCCCTTTCGCAGCTACTGATGACGTCGCTGATCTAACCTGGTGACGCTCATGACGCACGACGCTGCACGTCCACGGCCATTTTGTGTAACTTCGTTACCATAGTTACACATACACGGAGACAAGGTCAGAAGCCTCGTTTGTGTTCATTTCTCGATTTTCTTCACATCAATCTCAAATTAGAAACGGTGATAAGCGGAAGTAAGAGATTTATTTTAATTTCATTTTATCAACATCTTCTATATGGGGCTATTATTTTGAATGTTACAAAATAACACATAATTTAGTACATTTTTAATTTTTTAATCCATTTATTTTGAACTATCAATTCAGTTTATTCTCCATATTTATATAAAATGCAGTTTGACCCACATACAAAGTTTTTGCAAGTGAAGGGTGATCCACCCATGCCTTGGACAAGGCGGAAGGAGGAGTTTGTGAATTATATGAGGGCTATTGATGGTGAAAGGATGGGTTCGGAAAGAAAAAAGAGTATTTTGCTTCATTGTCTTGGTTCAGAAGGACAAGAAATTTTTAGATCTTTACCCCAAATTACTTCTACCAATGAAGCAGGTGGAGACAATTTAAATCCCTATACTGAGGCACTTGCAAGACTTGAAAAAAGATTTAAACCCAACCTAAGCATTGCTCTTAAACGTTTTAAATTCTATAACAGAAAGCAGAAGGAAGATTAATCTTTTGAGGACTTTTTAACTTCTCTAAGGTCGTTGAGTTTACATTGCAACTTTGGCACTATTACAGATGAAATGATACGAGATCAAATCATTGTTCACACTAAATGCAAAAAAACTCAAGATAAGCTTTGGGTCATGGGCAATCCCAATCTAGCTGAAACCATTGCTGTAGCTAAAGCGCAGGAACAATCTGATGTGTGGATGAACACAGTAAAAAATAATTCAGAAAAGAAACACCTAGATGAAGAAGTGTGTGTTGTAAAACACAAACAAGGAACTAAACAAGAATCTTCTTTTAATAAGACTAAACAATTTTCTTTTCAAAAGAAAAATGAATTTTTTAACCAAAATTTTCAAGGAATGTGTTTTAGATGTGGTAACAAGTTTCACATTGCTTCTTTTCCAGGTTGTCCGGCGTTAAAAAGAGAATGTAATAATTGCAAAAGAATTGGACATTTCAGCAATATGTGCAGGGATAGACGTACTCAAGCACAAAATAAGGGAACTGTATCTGTTACTTCTGGTGAAACTGTGAGCAATTGTAGGAGCATTAACGCTAATAGTGAATCTAACATTGAGTCTGGCTTTGTAGTATCAATTGTTAATGTCCAGTCAAATTTTCAACGTAGCTCACCGAAATGCAATTTTTCTATTTGTGAAGTTGATGTTTATTTAATGGTTGATTCAGGTTCTCCATGGACCATAATTACTCAGGAGTATTTCGAAAACACTTTTGGTCATTCAAATAAGTTAGGTAATATTTATGAATCTGATGTGTCAGCTCTAAATTTTTCGGGTACAAAGATTGAAATGGTAGGGTTTTACAAGGTTGAGATTCAGTTTAAGAACAGGAAAGCTGATATTCAGCTATATATTTCAATTAAAGGGATCAATGTGCTGGGATGGTTTGACCAATGGAAACTAGGCATTCTATTAAACCCCAGGGCAAAAGAACAGGTATCTCTGTGTGACGACAGCCTAATGAATACTGTTTCTGTAATTGAACCATGCAATAAACCCAGGGTAAGTGTTAAAGGATCTGAATTGATCAAACAATTTGATACAGTTTTCTGTAAAAAATTAGGGAAACTAAAAAACTTTTCACACAACATTATTTTAAAAAGGAACCATACACCTGTCATTCAAAAACTTAGAGGAGTTCCCATCAACATAAGAGATGAACTAAAGACTATGTTGGATGATTTATTGAAGGAAGGAATTATAGAACCTATAGAATCATCAGAGTGGGTTTCTCCCATAGTTTTAGTAAGAAAACCGGATCAGAAATTGAGGCTGTGTGTTGACCTAAGAGCGCTAAACTCCAACATAGTTATTGATTGTCACCCATTGCCAAATATAAATGAGTTAGTATCAATTTTTGATGGTGCAAAAATTTTCTCTACATTAGATTTAAGATCTGCCTACCACCAAATTGAATTAACGAAAGAGTCTAGAAAACTTACGGCATTTATAACACCTCAGGGCCTTTTTCAATATATACGCATGCCTTTCGGACTAGCGTCTGCTGCATCTGTATTTCAAAGAGTAATGTTTCATATATTCAGAGATGTAGATAAATATGTAAAATGTTTTCAAGACGATATTTTGGTGTTTTCAAAAAATGTTAGTGAGCATGAATATCATTTACAAGAAGTATGTAAGAGACTACAGTCTAATGGCCTTACTGTGAAAGCACATAAATGTAAACTGTTCCAAGAGTCAGTAGAGTATTTGGGACATACCTTATCAGGCAAAGGGGTATTTCCAAAAAGATCTAATGTAGAGGCTATCACAAATGCTCCAATTCCAGAAAATAAGGATCAGTTATTATCGTTTGCTGGTATGTGCGAATACTACAGCAAGTTTGTAAAAAACTTCGCTGATAAAATGGAACCTTTAAGAAGATTATTGAGACAGGGAGTTGAATTTTGTTGGTCGGATGTACAACAACAAGCATTTATTGAAGTCAAAGACGACATTGTCAAAGCTCCAAATTTAAAACCATTTAGGATTAACAAAGAGTGTATCATCACAGTTGATGCCAGCCTATATGGTTTAGGCGCAGTACTATCTCAGAGGGAAGGCAATGAGGAATGGAATGTAGCATTTGCATCAAGAACATTGAATGAGTGTGAACGTAAATATTCTGTAATAGAAAATGAGTTATTAGCATGTGTTTGGGCCATTGAGCATTTTAGGCTTTATATTTGGGGATCTAAATTTACGCTGAGGACAGATCACAAACCTTTAGTCAATATTTTATCGGTGGGAGGAGGATGAAATTCCACAGCCAGGATCGCTAGACTAACCTCCAGACTGCAAGAATATAGTTTTATCACAATATATGTACCTGGGAAAAAGAATGTTACGGCAGATTGTTTGTCACGCTTACCATGCAAGGTGGAAGTAGTCAATATGGTTAAAGAGTGTGATTTTGTGTTAGCCATAGAGGATGTGTTACAAGGGAAATTCAAGAGTATTTCTGAATCTGATTGGCAAGAGTGTGTTAAAAAAGATTCAAATTGGATGGAGTTGTTAAATTACATTCAGAATGGTTGGCCTAATAAAAAATTAATCAGATCAGAACTGATTCCTTTTCACAATGTCATAGATGAATTGGAATTGGATGGTGATTTCCTTTTTAAGTCTGGGAAATGTATACCGCCAGAAGGCATGCAGAACATTATTTTACAAATTGCTCATGGTACCCATCCGGGAATTTCGTCCATGAAACGGTTGGTTCGGTCTGTCTTTTGGTGGCCAGGAATCGACAGATTTGTTGACAGAACAGTGAGGGAATGTGAAGAATGTGTATGGTGAGGCGCTGGAGCCGACAGGGGACACTACGGGGGTCACACCGAGGATTTCAAGCCACCCTGCATCTGTGGACACACCCACGGCAGTCCCTCCTGGTGAGCTGGCAATGCCTATAAGCATTTTGCCAGCCAATCCGCCAGTGGGTGATGGTTTTATCATGGACTGTCCCGCCACCAAGAGTAAGCGAACAGGCTGTAACAAAGGCACGAGGAAGTCACCACGGCCAAAATCACCATCACCACCTAGGCCCAAATTCGAACTGTTGCTGGACACTCTCTTTGTAAGACTCGAGTCAATGACCAAAGCCCTTTTAGCACCAATAATACTAAAGCTGGAAGGGATTGAGATTAGACTTAACTCCTTTATTTCTATGTGTAATGACTGCCCCATACGGCCAAAGACACTGGCTGGGTGGGGGCAGGACATGTTCAGTGTCTGACAACAGAAATCACATTTTTTAGACAAAATGTTCTCGAGATCCAGAGAGCGAGAAACTGTCCAGTAGAATTAAAAATATCTGTATACCTGGAGAGTCGATACCTGTAGCTCAGGTGGCTCAAAGGTCAGGCCACAAACACCGAAAGGAAGGCCCATTATCTAAGGGTACCCCGCCTCAACCTTTAACGTCTAAGGGTGAAAAACAATGCATTCTTGATCTGCCCCCGCATCTGTGCCCCTAGGTGCTGTATTAACGAGGGTCCCCCACTTTCACAAGGCTCTAAGGAAACCTCTCTGGACGTTATTCACAAGGCTACTCACTGGCGTAAGAAGAATGTGGTAAATGGCCAGAACATACCATCTGATATTATCATGGCCAGGAGAGTGGGATGGATTGGTTGTGGGACAAAAACAATGTAGAGGGCATTTCGCCCTGTAGTAGCTGTGTAGAACAGCACTTCATCCACAATTAGAACTGCTTCCCTACAGTTTTTCTTTCCCCCTAAGTAGTCCTCAGCCAATGTCCAATGGGAGTTACCCTTCAATCCGGTTAGGCTTGGTCACATAAGAACTGTGGATACAATCTCACCTATGACAGACCGCTTTCAACCCCTGGCTGGTCTACAGGGTCTGGATGAAAATGATTGACTAAAGCCGGTGGTTGAAAAGATTCAGGGCAATAAATCGCCACCTAAGGTCGAACACAATTCCATCCCACTAGCATCTATGCCTGACCAAATAGTTGATGAATCCCCTAGCATTATCTCCACATCTGCCATTACTGCTGCCCCATGTGTGAAGAGACTCTCGTTGAACATATCTCGTCTTAGGTCAAAAAGGGGCAATATATCCTAGGAAAATTTCCTTTCAACGCATCATATTATTGCCCTGCAAGAAACCTGGGAAGCAAATGAAAGTTTTTATTTAGATGATTTCATCTCATTCTGTAAATATGCAAGCCCTTCGAACATGGGAAGAGCACGGGGGGGGGCTGGTTTTAATGTTTTCACTCAAACTTTCCTGCAAGACCAAAATGATAGAATGCTGATCACCCCATGAGTTGTCATTCAAGAATAGTCCTACCCTGCTAGTTGTTCATTTTTATAATTCCTTTTCCAGAACCCATGAGTTAGAATATCTTCTAGCCCTAGAGGAACTCTTGGAACACTACAGGGAAGGCAAACCAGCTTATCACAATTTGATATTTCTAGGGATTTTATGTTACTCTAATTGCATTTTAAAAATGGAGCCGGGGGATTCTTTATCATTGATAAATCGTTTTGAGCACACATCACCAGGCATCTTTTTAGAAGGTCTACTTTCAGCCCACAACCTACATTGCTTACAGCAAATAGTAATGTCTGCCCCAATTCCTACCTAACAAAAGACACACAATTGATAGACGGAATGCAAAACAAATCAAAACATTCACCCCAGTCAAGAGATCTGGGTTAAATCCATCATTGTTTTGCTCACCATGCCACTTCAGTTTAGACCTGGCCATGTGCAAATCAGTCTTGACCCTGTGCCTCATGGGAACAGTCCAGCCCGAACTGCCAAGCCAGGTCCTCCCTGGACCAGAAACAAGCATCCTAGGACCGGTTTTGGGGTTTCACCCCTCTTCAGCCAGGATAGCTTGATTCCAGTGGCACAGTGAGCCCAGGACCTACGTCTAAGCATACCTGGCGCACTTAGGGCGAGAAAGTAAAAGACCCACAATTGGTGGACGGAATGCAGAACAAATCAAAACATTCACCCCCAGTCAAGAGATCTGGGTTAACTCCATCATTCTTTTGCTCCCCATAGCACCCAGGTTTAGACCTGGCCATATACAAATCAGTCTTGACACTGTGCCTCATGGGAACAGTCCAGCCCGAACGGTCAAGCCAGGTCCTCCCTGGACTGGAAACAAGCATCCTGGGACCGGTTTTGGAGTTTCACCCCTCTTCAGCCAGGATAGCTTGATTCCAGTGGTACAGTGAGCCTAGGACCCACGTCTGGGCATACCTGCCGCACTTAGGGCAAGAAAGCAAAAGACACACAATTGATGGATTGCATGCAGAACAAATCAAATCATTCACCCCCAGTCAATTGCTCACTTTGCCACTGGATTCAAGCTAGCCTGGCTGATGACGGCTGATTAGACAGAAACCGGTCCCAGGATGCTTGTTTCCGGTCCAGGGAAGACATGGCTTGGCAGTTCGGGCTGGACTATTCCCATGAGGCAGAGGGTCAAACTGATTTGCATATGGCCAAGTCTGAACTGGGGTGGCGGAGTGAGCTAAAGAATGCTGATGGATTAAACCCAGATCAGTCGACTGGGGTTGAGTGCTTGCAATGTTCAACACTCCGTCCATCATCCCCTTTGCTTTTGCTTTCTTCGCCCTAAGTTGGCAGGGTATGCCCAGATGTGGGTCCCTTGCTCACTTTGCCACTGGATTCAAGCTAGCCTGGCTGATGATGGCTGATTAGCTAGAAACCGGTCCCAGGATGCTTGTTTCCGGTCCAGGGAAGACATGGCTTGGTAGTTCTGGCTGGACTGTTCCCATGAGGCACAGGTTCAGACTGATTTGCATATGGCCATGTCTGAACTGGGGTGGCGGAGTGAGCTAAAGAATGATGATGGATTAAACCTAGATCAGTTGACTGGAGTTGAGTGCTTGCAATGTTCAACACTCCGTCCATCATCCCCTTGGGTTTTGCTTTCTTCGCCCTAAGTTGGCAGGGTATGCCAAGACATGGGTCCCTTGCTCACTTTGCCTCTGGATTCAAGCTAGCCTGCTGATAATGGCTGATTAGCCAGAAACCGGTCCCAGGAGGCTTGTTTCTGGTCCAGGGAAGACATGGCTTGGCAGTTCGGGTTGGACTGTTGCCATGAGGCACTGGGTCAGACTGATTTGCAAATGGCCATGTCTGAACTGGGGTGGCGGAGTGAGCTAAAGGATGATGATGGACTAAACCCAGATCAGTTGACAGGGGGTGAGTGCCTGCAATGTTCAACACTCCGTCCATCATCCCCTTTGGTTTTGCTTTGTTTGCCCTAAGTTGGCAGAGTATGCCCAGGCGTGGGTCCCTTGCTCACTTGATCCTTGTTTCTGGTCCAGGGAAGACATGGCTTGGCAGTTTGGGGTGGACTGTTCCCATGAGGCACAGGGTCAGATTGATTTGCATATGGCCATGTCTGAACTGGGGTGGTGGAGTGAGTTAAAGAATGATGATGTATTAAACCCAGATCAGTTAACTGGGGGTGAGTGCATGCAATGTTGAACACTCCGTCCATCATCCCCTTTTGTTTTGCTATGAAAACGAGGAGGGCAGCCCAGGTAATTGGTTTTTATGTACTTTTAAGTTATTTAGTTTAATTGTTTTTCAATTATTAATAGGGGGCATGGGAGACGGGGACAGGCCTACTCCACTCTGCCGTGGAGCATGTGGGGATTTGCCTACTCCTCATTCTCAGCGGAACGCGGAGTAGGCAAATCTCTGCACACTCTGCGGGCGAAGCGGAGTTCTCCACCCACGATTAATCTGTATGCCGTTTGCACTACCGAGGTCCAAACTTGCATGGACCCCACTACGCATGACAGAGCCATTTTAGAGGCCTTCGACCAAATAACTAAGCAGATATCATCTAACCTAACCGCTGTGAGCAGGATAAGACACCCTAAGGCCAAGAGGTGGTTTAACGGCAACTGTTCTGTGGCTCATAGGGAGCTTTTGCAGGCCCTTAAGCATAATCCAAGGGATGAAGCAGCAGTCAGGAGAAGAAGAAAGGCACATAAGCTTACAGTGTTGGAGAGGAAGAAGTTGATAAAAGAGTAGGCCTAGTAGGCTCTTGGGTAAGCAAGTGCCTTGGCAGATAGTTCCAAATTCTGGTCTGTGGTTAGTAGCCCCTTCTTTTCCGACATGCCAACCCACAACACAGACTGTATAATTCCTGCTGAGCATTGGGTACAGCATTTTGGTAATATCTATAGCAGCACTAACCTAGGAGAACCTGAGGCACATATGGTCGGTAGTGCAGCTAGCACTCCCGTTCACTTTAGCATTGATGAGGTCCATAAAGCAATCACCTCAATATCCGGGGGTAAGGCTCTTGGTCCATTCAGGGTACCTGCAGACGTACACAAGGCTGATCCTAAGATTTGGGCAAAGATATTAGCTCACATTTTTAATTCAGCATGATCATGTGGTTTTCCCCCCTCGTGAGCAATGGCAGTTATTATCCCCATTTTTAAGAAGGGTACACGGGACGATCATGCATGCTATAGACCGATCTCGCTCTTAGACTCTGCTGCTAAAATCATGGGCAAAGTGATATTGGTTCATTTAATAGTATGGCTTGATCATTTTAATGTTATTTCTGACTTACAGTATGATTTTAGGCAGGTCAAAGGGACGCTGGATCAATCGCTGGATCAATGTCTTAACTTGCATTTAGTGATCGGAATATACACTATTGCAAAGAAGGGAATTTTAGATTTGCCTTTTCACAAAGACAGAAAAGCGTTCTCTCACGAGAATGTCTATCCTTATATCAAGGAAGACTATGTTCCCTCAGGAAGGAATGCTGGCTACAACACAGACAGCGGGGGTTCAGATACAGGTTCTAACTCTTCAGACTATAGCCGTAACCAGCCTAGGACAAGACGGCCTAGAGGTGGCAGGATGGGAAACAGAGGAGGTTATGGGTGGTTACCTTTTGCAGGACCACCACCCCCTCAATTTTACTATGGTCCGCCACAATTCCAACACCCTTATCCGCAACAACCTTTCCCATTTTGGGACAATACTTAGTCAGTAGGAAACCAGAATCCGTCTTTTTTATCGAGAGGCAACAGACCGGGAAGAGGCAAGATGAGAGGTCAGCAGGTACAATGGGCACAGCCCCTGGAGACCAGCCGGGCACATACACGGAGCCAAAGCCCAGTGAGTGCTCCATCAACGAGCAACCAGTAGGTTTGGTGGTAAACCTTTCAGACAAAATCCTGACCAAGGACCAGACAAGTGTGTTGGAGAAGGGTCTGGGCTTTGTCCCTACAGCTTCTTTGGACAAGTTCAGATTGTGCTGCGAATTAAAAGAATTTATTCGCACTAACAAATTACAAGTATTTTTTAAAGACAGACCGTCACCTGGAGGGGACACAAGCGATACTGGATTGAAGCGAAAATCCACGTTCACTCCCCCTGCAGCGAGTTTGCCAGTGGAGCTCCTTGCATTCGAAAAAGCGGTTCTCAAAGATGTAACCGACTTGGATCCCCGTTTATCTAACACATTTCACAACACTAGTAGACTAGAGAAAGCGGCAATGCAACAGCTATCGAATGACACCAGCCTCACAATCAAACCCGCCGACAAGGGCGGTGCTACAGTAGTACTCAATACAGAGGACTACGATGGTGAGTGCATCCGCCTACTGGCAGATCAAAGAAACTATGAGCCCTTGGTGGATGATCCCACTGAAAGAATAAGAGTAGAGATCGCTAACTTGATAGAGGAATCCCTCATCAACAACTGGCTTACTAAAAAGGAAGCAGATTTCCTAGAAAATAAGAACCCCAGAATACCCTACTTCTATACGATCCCCAAGATTCACAAAAGGATGGAAAATCCCCCGGGAAGACCCATAGTCTCGGGGATGGGGTCTATCCTGGAGCCCCTTTCCAAGTTCGCGGATGCGTTCTTGAGACCTCTTGTTCAAAAGATAGAAACATACCTACAGGATACCAAGGCAGTGCTGTGTCTATTGAAAGACCTGGACTTCGACCCCACCACTCAAATCTTGGTGGGACTTGATGTAGAAAGTCTATACACGAGCCTGCCCCACAAAGAAACCCTTGAAATTCTTGAGGAAGTGCTCTTTGAGAGCACGTGGCAATACAAGACACCTAGGCATGTGGTCCTTGAGTGTTATCGCTTGGCACTCACTGAGAATTTTTTCCTGTTCCAAAATACCCTGTACCGCCAAAGACATGGAACAAGCATGGGTAGTACCTTTGCGCCGAGTGTGGCAGGCCTCTATGTACACCAGCTAGAGAAGAAGAAGATCTTGACTCAGGACAACCCACACTCAGGCCACATAAATATGTGGAAGCGCTACATAGAAGACGTGTTACTGATTTGGGAGGGTAATGAAAGTGAAATTGAACTATTTCTAAATTGGCTAAACCAGCAGGACCCCTTCCTTAAGTTCACGTCCACCCTGAGCAGATCAGAACTGGTTTTCCTAGACCTAAGTATAAGAGTCAAGAATGGGAAACTTGTAACTACCACACATTTTAAACCCACTGCTAGGAATGGCTTGTTAAAATTCGAAAGCTTTCATCCAAGACAATTGAAGGAAAATCTGCTGTTTGGGCAGTTCTTGCGCCTAAGGCGGAATTGCACAGAGAAAAGTGATTATGAGAAACAAGCCAAGGATCTGAGCAAGAGATTGCAGCAAAGAAACTACCCCTCACACATAGTCTCAAAAGCAAGGAAGTGAGCGTCCAATAACATCCGGGACGCTCTACTGGAACCGAAAACTATCCCTGTACCAAGTAGCGACAGCGATAGGAGACCGATCTGTATCACCACTTATAATGTGGCTTCTGACAAGGTCTCAAAGATTGTGAGAAAACATTGGAGGACCCTAAACAGCGGGGGCCTAGACCTGACGTTACCTATGTTCAGCCACCAAAAAGGGAGAAATTTAAAAGACATGTTGGTACATACCAGACCAAGAGAAAAGGTGGGACAAGTACGCCGCTTACATCCGTTGCCACTAGGTCACTATCCATGCACGGATTGCAGCGTTTGCCATTTAACAATGGCAACTAAGAAAGTGACATTTAAGAATGGGGTCACTTGGGACATAAGGTCATACTCCAATTGTAATACCAAAGGCGTGGTCTATATGATCACATGTACGTGCAATTTGCACTACATTGGGATGACGACAAGAAAGGTTTGCACACGCATGATAGAACATCGCAGCCGCTTTAGATGCAAACATTCTAACACCAAAATGATCTCACACTTCTTAGAAAAGGGACACACCACTAATGACTTCAACTGGGTGGTCCTTGAGACTCTACAGCCACAATATGACCTAGAAAAGAAGTTACTGGACAAAGAACAATGCTGGGTCTTTAAGCTTAGGTCTCACATCTTGGGTCTAAATGATGATATACCATGGGTGCAACTGACTTAGATAATCTCTCAGACAGCCGTGAGAAAATGTACAGACCGTTGTCTGGATGCACTGTGAGACTTACCAATAATAGAGGTGGTAACACTACTATATATGCATTCATCACCTTCCGATATACATGAAGGAAAAACAATAACCACTAATAGTACTGGCACCTAACTGCAGTTTTGGAAACATACCATACGGTCAGAATAACACTGTGCTATTACCCTAGTAATATTTGACAAGAAATTTCAAGAAAAAGGTCAAATATCGGTTTTTAGACAAAATAAAGGTGATATACTCATAATAACCTACATATTAACATGAGGATGGGTAATTTACCATTTTTCTAAAACGAGACCCATTTCAATTAAAAAACATCTTTAGAAGTAGAAGATCCGGGGGTACATACAAGATGGCGCCCACTCCTGTATATATCAGGAATTATGTCTATTTTTTTACACAATTGCCCAGAGAGTTTCTTTTATATGAGCCCTTTATGTACGCATCCCTTAATACTAATTTTTCCAAAAACGAGGCTCCCATGAGGTGAATATTATACAAAACAGTGTACCGGAATCCCGGAATACATCCAAGATGGCGCCCGTTAAACACGCGACTACCGCGTGTGTACGCGCTAGTCTTTTCATTCTCACACGAAGAAGCAGGATACAAGAACAGGCATCGCCCTCGGTCCACTAACATTCGGACATGAGGGGAGTGCCTAGGTGAGACCGATTGTGGTATCCCGGCAGCAAGTAAGTGCTTATTTCAGAGTTTTCCTTAGCGTTTTTGGAGGCACAGAGACTGTAATGGTGCCGATGACCAGACTTTGGAAAACATCTATCGAGGGAGACAGCTAAGGTTAACGGACACTATTCTCTCTTTCTCCCAGATCTACCAGGATATTGTACCCCTAACGATTCCATGGGGCACAGTTAAGCCTCTTTTCATGTATGTAAAAATGTATTTTGTGTGACTTTAGTTACAACAGTGTGGTTGTTCAATGTGTGTGTTCACTGTGTGCTCACCAAGAGGTGCTTAACCACGTTTTTTGAAAAACGTCTTCACATCAATGGACCACATGAGACATAGTCATTAATTTTTAAGGTCCATGCAATATGTGTGTTATGTGCGACTACAAGGGGACTGGATACCCCTTAACTATCACTATTGTTTTGTTTTACAGGACCACGTGATTAAGTTCGGTCGCGTAGGTACCAGATGCATGCTTCAATCTTTTGCAGCATTAAATTGTTTCTATATTTAATAGCTTATTAGGCTTTGGATAAGGAGTGGCGAACACAGGGCTGGTCCCTGTGTAGCCCTGAGGAAGTGCTAGGGGGACGCACGAAACATGTTGGCAGACAGGAGTTGTTAGGTACACCTAAACCCATTGTAATTTAGGCATCCTACCAGTTCTACCCCATTTTTAGCTTTACCACCTGGGAGCCAGAATAAAGTGTTTGAAACTCACTAGGCAGGTAATTTTATTCAATCACATATACTCCACTCCTTCACATCACATTCCTTGCACCACACATAGTCTTTTTGTAAGTGCTCCTACGTAACTCCGTAAGTCGCAGCACGCCCAAGTCCGTAGAAGGCTGGGATGGCCCCGATGATGAAGGATGTCACCATGGGGCAACCCTGGTGAGTGAGGGGACACCTAAAAAAGGAATATTTTTTCCTTTTTTCTTCTTGAAGCTATTGATACTATTCCAACACCATTGTGTGCCTTGGGAATAGAGTCATAGTTACCGGCTGGGTTCTTGATCTCTGTCCTCAGAGATTGTTTGTGACCCTTTTATGGATTTAACATCAGCCTTTGATTGTGTAAATACGTCTAAATTATGGTTGATTTTACATAACATGGGCTTAGACACAGAGTTTGTGGCTTTTTTACATACTGTCTACGAAAACACCATGGCCGCAGTCGGATACAATATGGACAGTGATCTGACGGTCACCTGAGCAGTGAAGAGAGGGGTTCGACAGGGATGCATCTTGGCCCCCCTGTTGTTTATGCTCTACATTAATAATCCAGGGGATTTTTATATCAAACTTTAAAGACATCCCCCGGCTGGGTACCAAGTTGATCCCTGCTCTCCCGTATGCAGATGATGTGGTCCTACTCGCTATAAATGCTGTGGGTCTCCAACAACTTTTAAATGGTTTTATAGCTTTTATGGACTCACTAGACCTGATCACAAACTTCACTAAATCACTTACTATGTCCATAGGTTCCCGAAAGACTGCTAAGGCTAAATTTTACTGTAAGGGCTGACCTAACTAAAGTACCTACCTTTCCCTATCTCTGGGTACTATTTGAGGAGAGAGGGTCCTCTTGCGAGCAAATTATGCAAAAAAAGAATACTTTAGCCTAAGAGGCGGGACCCACTCTGAATTTTGCTAAAAGATTAGGGTCAAAACCTTTCCCTGCCCTGCTGAAAATCCATAAAGAAAAATGTATCCCCATGGCAACATATGGATGTGATGTCTGGGGTTACAAGGACGTAAAGGATATCCAGGGGGCTGAGAATAAATTCATGCGTAAGCGCCTCGTAGTCCTGCCCGCTACCCCGGCATATATCTCACACGAAGAACTAGGGGTGGGGTATATTTCGGATCTGATAGTGGTAGTACCCCTGCTGCGCTGGCTGAGAATTTGAGCCTGTCCCATTACTAATCTAAATCAACTTATAATCACTGACTGCACTGCACTGCGCTGGAGGTGGCTTACATATTCCCTGGCTAAAATATGTAATGGAAGAGACAGGATATAGCAAAGCCTACTGTGAGAAGGCATGTAACATTGACCTTGAGCCAAAAAATCCAACCCTATCTACTCCTTGTGTTTTCTGTGGTTTTTATTGTCCATTGCGCGAAAAGTTTATATTTCTGTTCCTCAGAGATCGCCAAGCTACCCAAGATAGACCCACATTATTGTACCTTCAAATGCTATCCTCTCCTGTGGTCTGTTTTGGGGTTGCAAGTTTCTTAACAGGGGCTATTAGACACAGGAAAAAGCTGCCCCTGCAGTAGCTAGCCTGCTTTCTCTTGTTTTGTGCTCAGGGCTCTCATCATGTTAGCACGTGCACTTTATGATACTCTGCCCATAGCATATTGTTTTATCATTATCACGTTTGCATTTTATATAGTAAATCTCCTGTAAGTTTAAAACTTGAACACTGGCCTTCTTTAATGATACATAAAGATGCTCATATTTTATCTTTTTCTGTGATCCTGGTTTTACAAACTGAACAGATCTTGATGAAATGTATTCTTTTAACATGTTTGCTTTTATGGCTTTTAGTTGCTGAATAAAGTACCTTTTGACTGACCGACTGATTTTGAACATGTCAGTGAGACTGTTGATTGTTAATCAGTTCTGAAATGATTTGAGAGAAATCACTTGGTAGAAAAGGGAGCAACACATAGAAACTAAAAAAGATTAAAACTACTGAACAAGGAAGGGTAGCAATGGTACTGTTCACAAAGATGTGGCCTTGACTTACTCTTGTAGTATTTATGGCTAACTCCAGAATTCTAGGGGTACGAGGAGTGCACTGAGAGAGAGTAAGTCATGCCAACTCATACATCAGTGTTTGTGAATTGGGCCCTTACTGCTGCTTCAGCTTCACTTTCAGCCTCATACAAAAATCAAGAGGGAAATTACATGCAGGATGCCTTACATTATTTTCACAAATAATTTAATCACATCCAATTAAAATGCAATCAGTTTGTTGGTCTCTATCAGGAATACATATTCTCTGAACCAGTTTTACATCATGAGCACAAACAAACTGAGATCTACGTTGGCTTTGAATGTATGTCATTACATCGCATACCAATACCACGCGTGCCATTACAACGCAGGTATTAATACGCGATGTCAATGACAACGACATGCAATTACATTGCAAAGGTATGCATGGTAAAGCTATACTCGTGGTAAAGGTTTGCAAGGTAAGTGACTACCATACCGCTGCACAACTACTCCCTTTAATAACCCTACACTACCCTGCACAACCACCCGACACTACCCTAAAACACTACACTACACAAACACTACAACACAGCCCTAAACCCTAAAACAATCCACTACACAAATACTACTCTAAACCCTAAACCACTACACTACACAAACACTACAACACTACCCTAAACCCTAAAACACTACACAAACGCTACAACACTACCCTAAAACCTAAAACACTACACTACACAAACACTATAATACTACCTTGAAACCTAAAACACTACACTACACAAACAATACAACACTACCCTAAAACCTATAACACTACGCTACACAAACACTACAACACTACCCTAAACCCTAAAACACAACACTACACAAACACTACAACACTACCCTAAACCCTAACACTACACTACACAAACACTACAACACTACCCTAAACCCTAAATCACTACACTACACAAACACTACAACACTACCCTAAAACCTAAAACACTACACTACATAAACACTACAACTCTACCCTAAAACCTAAAACACTACACAAATACTACAATACTACCCCAAAACATAAAACACTGCTCTACACAGACATTACAACACCTCACTAAACCCTAACCACTACACTACACAAACATGGCAAAACTACACTAAACCACTACACACTACTCCCACCCCTACACTACCCTAAACCCTATAACACCACGACACTACAACACTACCCTAATTCACCACCCACACTACACCCACCCCTACACTATCCCTAACCCTAAAATATTACAACACTACAGCACTACCCTAAACCACTACCTACACTACTCCCACCCCAAGCACAAACTTACCTCTCTTTCCTTGTGGTTCCTCTCCAGTGTCGCTGTCTCTACTCCCCGTTCCTGCTTCTGGCTTCACGGCGGTGCACGTTGTTGTGAGGAATCAGAAGAGCCCCAGTTTCCTCACAACGAGGTGGCATTACATCGCATGCGATGTAATGGTACGCGTAGTAATGGCTACGCGTAGTTACATCGCCTGCGTTGTAATGCATGCAATGTAATGACATTGCGGGGTAAAATCGGCGTAGTGATTGCTGTTTTCCATTGGCTTTGAGCCCTGCCAATCATACTTTAGGTGTGGCATTTCTAGATTTTTCATTGGATATCTGCGGCAAATATGTGATCAGAAAATGTCATCAACATTGACTAATGCTCCAATTTCGGCAACAGCAATTAATGATTTTGGCTGCAGAGTCCAATGTATTTTACACTGTATGGTTCTTCATGATTTCTCATGGGCATCAGGAAACAATAGACCTTTAACCTCCCGATGCTTCTTCTTGTAGTGTCTCGAATAGTATGCATTGAGACTTGATTATGGATAGCAACTCAACCAATGAGTTTGAGTAGACAACTGCCCCAGTAGCTCTCCAAATATCCCATTCCATTTAAAGTTTTGTATAGGTGCTTATTGCATATTTCCTCTATGTATGGCCCCCTCATACCAAGTGAGGGGCCTATTAAATTATTCTTATCCAAATTTAGCTGTAAACTAAGTGAACCCCTAAAGGAAAAGGCTGACCTCGAGCGACCGACCTCCTAATGCTGATCCACATTTGAGGAGAAATTTAGGATGAGGAACTTAAACATGGCTCTATACCATATATTTGTTTTATCACAGGAATTAGAGGCTCTGGGATTAATGAAGGATCAGCATACTGACTCCAGCATATAATTATCAAAATTCATAGAGTATGCTTTTTAAATCCAAACCCCAGTGGAACACTATTTGATCAAATAGGAAAATACGTGGTTGGTGAGAAAGTATTCTAATTGGATCAAAAGCCTTCACACACCTCAATTGGTGAAATGCTCTTTCATTGGGCAGCTGCTCATTGAGTCAGGGCTGCAATGCCCATCAGGCCCCTAAAAATGGGCTCTTTCCTGGAGTTCTTTTACTCAATTTGCTACAGTTATAGCTCTATGAATGTGTAGAGCTGATTTGAAAAGTGGCGATTGGTGAGGTAGTGAATTAAAAATAACTTAAGTATCCCACTAACACAACTACAGCCCGAACTGCTGAACGATTTACACCAAATTTCGCAGAAAAACTAGATGTTCGTCCACAAAGCGTGCTTTTTGTGATTTGGTGTAAATTCATTCAGTAGTTTCAGAGAAAATAAGTTTGGAAAATATAGATATCTGTGGACACAAATCCTTGCAAAGGACTTGTGGATCCTACTAAAATGTGATTCAACCAGGAAATGTTAGCATCCATCTTGGGACTCGGCTTGAAGTCGAGCCCCAAAAAAAAAAGTTAAGAAAAGGGAGCAGGGTAGTAATACATTGACTAGCCAGAAATGGTGGACGGGTCCCACAGGGACCCACTGTGTTTTAAAAGCATTTTTAAAAATAATTTTGGAGTGGATTCATGGGTGGATCCGCAATTTTGCAGCCAATAAAAAATCAAAAGACGTGCAGTCTCCTGCGCATCTTTTCTTAAAGCCCCCGGTCGGCCACTTCCCAGGGGCAATGAGAAGGGGGCTCTCTTGGGCTTATGCAAAGCCCAGGGGACTGCCACCTTCCTGGGGCTGTAAATACCACCCCCACTGCCCCAGTGACCCCCACCTCCCCGATGTGCACTGTTTTTAAAGGACAAGCGGTAGCGACCTTAGGTCCTCCCTTGCTGACCCGGGACGGCCACCTCCCTGGGGCACATACATTATTAAAAATAAATGTGGGGAGGCCTTATGACCCCCCCCACTGCCCCAGGCACCACCCCATCCCAGGGGTACCTAATTGGAATGCGGGGGCACCTCCCCGCACCCTTAGGGATCACCACCTCCTGGGGCAGAAAAACAATAATGAAGAGACCCCCGGGGACCGCCACCACACCAGGGCTAAAGTTAACATTGGTGAGCCACCTCCTTGAGCCAGATGTAGCCCTGGGTACCATCACCCCTAAGGATGGCTCCAGCAATCTCCTTGAGTTCCAAACCCTGGGACATTGCAGTTTGCCAAGCCACAGCAAACCTGCTCTGCTTTCAGCAAGCAAGAGCAGAAAATGCTCTTGCGTGCTAAAAGTGGAGCATGTCTGTTTCCCCGCCCACTGTGAAGCGAGCAGGGAAATGGACATTGCTTTGGGATGCATGTTAGCAGCTCCCTGGATCTCAAAGCAATGCTGGTTCCCGCAGGAGGTGGGGAGCCGGCAGGGACTGTGAGGCCTTTAAGTCTCCCCCCATGGTCCCTAATGAAGTGGCCAGGTCCCAGGGGATGAGGTCCCCATGGCATCATGGCATTTTTCAGCCCGAGGAGTGGGGCCACGCAGGCCCCTCCCCATTTTTAAAAAATAAATAAAGGCCTGGCCCTGGGGGATGGGGCCCTGGGCTGAAATCAGGCTGGAGGGATGGGCCCTGCAACGCCCCTTCCTTGATTTAAAAAAGAACATTAAAAAAGTCAGGCCCTAGAGGATGGGTCCCCGGGCCAAAATCGGCTTTCTAAAAAACAGAAATATTAAAAAAGCCAGCACCTTGTCAGAGGCTCCACCCCTCTGCAAATGTGCCTTCTGGCATGCTGCTGGTTTGTGAATGAAGTCTCCTCGGCTGCTGAGGGTAAGCCCCACACAGTGGGATTGCTGAGAGGTGGTTGGAGGCCATGACCCTTTTCCTCATCACTGTGCAAACGCATTTCACTGCGCACTGCTGGTGGGGACAAGTGGACTTCTTCTCCCAAGCAGCAGTGCACCAGGAAGTGTGTTTGCAGAGTGTTGGAGAAAAGGCCTCTAACAACCTGTTAGCATTCCACCTGTGTGGGTCTTCCTGGAGGTAACAGGAAGGCTAGTTGGCCCCCAAGGACCTTCAAGAGCCAAGTGTCAAAATAAAGGTGAGAAACAAGCAAAAAGAGGCCGAATGTAGGTAAAAAGTGAGCAGAAAAGTAAGAATAAAGGTCAGAAATGAGCTGCAATATGCAAAAAGATAAAGTTGTGAAACAAGCAGAAAGAGGCAGAATATTGGTCAGTAATAGGCAGAATGGTCAGGAATGAGTGAGAGGCAGAAGTAAGGTGAGCAACGAGCAAAAAGAGGCAAGATGAAAGTGAGCATCGAGCAGAAAGATGCAAAATAGAGGTCAGAAACAAACAGAAAGAGGCAAAATAGAGGTCCAGAAACAAGTAGCAAGAGGCAGACTATGGGTGAGAAACAAGCGGATATAGTCAGAATAGAGGTAAAAAACGTTCATAAAGAGGCAAAATACAGGTCAGCAACGAATAGAAAGAACCTTCAAAATGGTGAAAAATAAGTTGACAGAGGCTGAATAAAGGCCAGAAATAAGTAAAAAGAGGCAGAATAAAAGTGAGCAGAAAGAGGAAAAATAAAGGTGAGAAACGAGCAGAAAGAGGCAGATTAAAAGTCAGAAGGGACCAGAAAGAAGTAGAATTAAGGTCAGCAATGAGTAGAAAGAGGCAAACTAAAGGTTTGCAACAGATCAGCAGTGAGCAAGCTGAGGCAAAATAGAGAACAGAAGTGAGCAGAAGGAGGCAAAATAAAGGTCACAAACAAGCAGAAAGAGGCAAAAAAGAGATCTTAAATGAACAGGTAGAGTAAAAATTAAGGTCAGCAACAAGCAGATATTGGCAACATAGAGCTCAGAAACAAGCAGGAACAGGCTAAATAAAAATCATCAATGAGCAGAAAGAGACAAAATAGAGATCAGAAACAAGCAGAAAGAGGGCAAATAAAGTTGAGAAACAAGGAGAAATAGGCAAAATAAACATCAACAATGAGCAGAAAGAATTAGGCAAATAAAGTTCAGCAACGAGCAGAAGAAGCAAAATAAAGGTTAGAAATGAGCAGGAAAGGTAGATAATGAGCAGAGGACGAGCAGAAAAGTGGAAAATAGAAAACACTCAGACGCTCACAGACCCACTCAGACACTCTCAAACTCAGAGTCTTACGGAAACAATTATGCACTCGATTACAAACTCACTGTCAAAGGTTAGAGGTTAGATTTGGGAAATAAAATTCGAAAAACCTTAGAAATTAACTTAAAAAAACAAAGCTTACAAGGAAGATATAGTTAGGAAATTGAATTTAAATAATTGTAGAAATTCACTGAATAAAACATAGGTTACAAGGTCATTAAAGTTTAGGAAACAGAATTTAAAAAACCTTAGAGTTTCACTGACAAAAACAAAGGTTACAGGGACATTATAGTTAGGTTCATATTTTGCTTGTGCAAAACCATAGAAATTCAGCAGTTATAGTTACTTGAGCTAACTATAACCTATGCCCCCACAATGCACTGCTTATGACCTCACATACTACATCACTCATGACATGGTCAGTGACATCACTGATGACATCTCAAATAACATTACTGATGACATCACTGAATAAGCTGGGTTTGCGCTAGTTATTTGAATCCCCACTTGGGTGCTTGGGCACCCAACAAAGATAAGGCTCAAAGAAATCTCTCTAGCTAATGCTGCAGCAGATAGATTGGAGTTAAACAGAAATATACTCACTGTTAATGCTTATCAAATGTCCCTCCCTCTTAAATATGATCCACAGTCATCGCAGTCAGACTTGCAATATTTTGTTTTTCTGCTAATTTGATGCCATCCAAAGGAAAACATTACTTGTGCCTGCGTTGCATTGGTATAATTTTAAACAGTACTGGCCTGCCTTACTTTTTATCCAACAGCTTAACAGCCCACTGGTGTGCTACACTCTTGTGGCATTTCTTTGGGCTTCTCTGAAGTGCAGGTGATCTTTTATGTATTGTGGTTCAAGAGCTGACTCTGTTATCTGAGGTCTGATTTTTATCTTTACCTTTGTTTTATCCATGATGTTAATTAGGGAAGGGCTAATTATTGGGCACTGTGCACTACTTGTGCCTTGAACACATTGACATAACATTAGAAGAGCACATTAGAATAACTGACGGGAGTGTATGAAATTTTTATTGTTTACATTTGCAATAGTGACACATTTTATAGGTCTTTTTGAATAGTAATGTACCTGCACAAATCCAGTTTTCATGAGGAGATGCTACTGTATGATTTATTTATTTATATATATGTATATATATATATATATATATTCACCCAAAATTGCTCCAGCAATGTGAGGCCGCACTCCCATTGAGGTGAAAGAAACATCTTTATTTGTTTTAAAGCCGACAGCTTTTCCTCCCGTATTTGTGTCCCTGGCCTGACGCGTTTCGATGGACTCTCACCATCTCATCAGAGGCCTCGTGAGCAGAAAATTATTGCGTGCATGACTCGCCACCCCTTTCTTTTTCTTTAAGTACACAGTACCTTTTTTCCTTTGCATGCTGGGCAACGTAGTCCTTTTCGGCACAAATTACACCCTCCAGTGGGTTGTCTGCTCACGATTTCTTGGGGACATAATTTATAGCCCATATTGAGCCCCCGGAGGAAACTCTGTCAGCTTGAAATTAAACACCTCAATTTGCCCAATTCAAGAAGGAGGTCCTCCTCGAGCGGTCCCGGTGAGTCTTCTTCCAGAAAAAGAAAGGAGTGGCGAGTCATGCACGCAATTATTTTTCATACATAGAACATTCTGAGATGATCTGTAATATGATTGAGTTTTGTCTCAAAAACAATTTTTTCTTGTTTAATGACATCTTGTATCGACAGTCACAGGGCACAGCCATGGGGACCTGCTTCGCCCCCAGCTACGCAAATTTATTCATGGGCTGGTGGGAGGAGCAGGTCGTCAGAGAAATGGCAGAATTCGATCAGGTTGCCCTGTGGCTTAGATACATAGATGATATTTTTTTCATTTGGTGTGGGGATGAAAGATCTGCGATGTCGTTTATTGAGAATCTCAACAAAAACGACCTTAATTTGAAATTCACAGAACACATTCACCACCAGAGAATAGAATTTCTAGATGTGATTGTAGAAGTAAGCAATGAGCAATTGAATACCAGACTTTTTCGAAAAAAGACAGCTGCCATCCTCGGAATTTGGTTTGTAGCATTCCATATGGGGAATTGTTGCGGGCCAAACGAAACTGCAGCACACAACAAGCTTATAATGAGGAAGAAAGGGTCATGTGTGAAAGATTTCAATGCAGAGGGTATAGTCAGAAAACAATCAATGCAGCGAAAGAACGAGTTGCTTGCAAAAACAGGGAAGAATTACTTAATCCTAGAAGTGACAAGAAAGAATCAGAAGGTGTTAGATTTATAACTACTTTTTCTGGTCAGGCACATGAAGTACGCAAGGTTTTGAAAAAACACTGGCATGTCTTGCAGACAGATAGTCATCTTAAAAAATATTTGAATGACAACCCACAAATCACATTTCGTAAAGGTAGATCTTTACAAGATGAACTTAGTCACAACTATGTGAGTTCAAAAACTACCTTAAACGACAATGATAGTGGAGGGTTCGTTTGTTGTCGTAAATGCAAGGCTTGCAGATTCAGCAGAAATTGTAAAACCATAATAGTCCCAAATACCAATAGAGAGTTTACCATCCGTAAACGACTGACATGTAACACTCCTTATAGTGTATATTTGCTGATATGTCCGTGCAACAAATGGTACGTGGGGAGTACCAAACATCCGGCAAAGAAAAGAGTGATAGAACATCTACGGGCAATACATAACAACAACAAATTATACCCGGTTGCCAGACATTTTACAGCAATGCACATGCAAGATGAGAAACTTGTCCGGTTGGTAGTAATTGACTGTGTTGAGCTTGGATTGAGAGGTGGTAATCGAGAATTATCACTCAGAAAATTAGAGTCGAAATACATTGTGGATTTTGCATGTCTGACACCCATGGGGTTGAACACGACAGAAGAACTGGCAATACATTTATATGAATAATTCGCATTGTATATAGTAACAATACTATTTTCCACTGCTTTCTTGATTTTAAATATGTTATTTTATTTCATTTTAGATTTCACTCATCACGGGATAATTGAGGATTATAACCATCTATATGGCATGACACGTAATGGTGGATGTAATACAGATTGGATTTGATTTAAATATTGGTACCCTTGACAAGACTCAAATTGGAATTTAATTTAATTTTTGATTGATGCCCACTAGGGCAGAACTGCACTACCAATAACCTTTGGAACGGCAACCACAGGGCGGCATGCCCACTTGGGCTGAACTGTTTGCCACATATGGGCAGGGTCACGCTATTTGGTTGTAAAATATAACCCCGATGTTATTAATGAATCATGACAGTGTTGACAAACGTCATTTATGTTGCTAGGCTACCATCAGCCATAGCAGGGAGAGTTGCACGCTAATCCTGAAAATAATCAGTTGCTCCATAATTGGTTTTGCATTTGATGAAATACAGTTTGTTCCAGCATCACGGATATGCGTTCAATGTTATTTAAGATTAACTAACAACTGAGATTTGTTGTCTGTGAAACATCTAAATTAACTTGGAGGTACCACAATACGATGATATAACATGAGAATGATTTATATGTACATATTTTGAGTATACGACGACATTTGATATCAAATCCATGCACTACAGGAATGAAATGTATGTCATTGCAACACATTACAAGATGTCTGCCATTATTCCGTAATGAAATTCTATGTGCACTAGGTGTTGGGTTTAAAAATGGCTGTCAACACCACGAGTCAAGCGTGAGCAAGCCGTAATGGCGAAACGCGTCGTGGAAACTTTGTCATCTGCCAAATAAATCTTTGAATTGCAGCTCTGGGTGTCTCGCTTTCTTCGTAAATTTGGAAGAGTGGTGGAGAGAATATATATATATATATATATATATATATATACATACATACATATACACACACACACATATATGTATGTATTTATTTATTCGGTTGTTTTGTTTTAAACCATCAAAGTATACAAAAATGTTCCATCAATTTGCAGTCTAGAACAAGAGAATTAAATTAAAGCTGCGTTTAAGTTATACAATAAAAATATCAAGAATAACAACATTAAAAAACATGAAAACAGGCAAGCTACCAATTGACAACCTTCCAGTTAAAAAGCCACGCCACATAAAAGAGTATTGGAAAGAAAAAAAGCCTCATATTTATAATACACAATACAGTGGTTCCATTTAACAAACATATCATATTCACTAAAATAAATTGCAGGTGCTAACAACCAATGCAGCCTAGGATAAAATCTTCTGTCGGTTAATCCAAAAGGAGAATAAAAAGCGAAAAAATCAGTTTTGGAACTGGGCATATCGTGTTGCAATAGAAATGATTTTAACTAAACGGAATGTAGAATGGACATATATAGATTTGTCCGTAAAATGAAATTATCCAAACTCCATAAGAACCTTAAAAGAGCTCTTATATTAATTCAACCGGAAGTGACCCCAGATGGGCAAAATACTCTAATGGTGCAGGACTTACCAACATTTTAGGAACTGTGGGCCCTACAAAACGAAGGAAATGTCCATGCACCTTTAACTGCTGAAAACCAAATAGAGACTGAAAACCCCAATCTTCTCACTTTTCAACTACAAGGATGTGACCGTACACCTTTTCATCGACAGTCAAGATATGTGCCGCAAACTATGAGAAATTACTTGGACATCTTTTTCGAGAACGTAACAACAGATTTGAAACAGTTATATTACAAAATGGAAAAACAAAAGAAAAAGCTGGATCCCAAGGAAATGAAAATACAGAAAGTAATATCAAAATTAAAGAATGAGGATGGTCCACTGGTGAAGCCCTCAGATAAGAGGAACAACGTATTACTTTGGGGCCTGGACCTTTACTGCAAAGAAGCATGGAAACAACTGAATAATTGATAATGCTATAAAAGAGTGACTAAAATGGAATATGAAACTGTCAAGGACCAATTCTATAAATAGTTAGAAAACTGGAAGGAACAAGATCTACTAGGTTGGGATGAAGTTAAATTCATAAAGCAGGAAAATCCCATTATCCCAGGTTTCTACATGCTACCAAAAGTGCACAAGGACACTAAGAATCCACCATGGAGACCGATCATTTCTTCCTGTGCTAGTCTGTTCGAGAATGTCTCTCGATTCATTGATTATTTTTTTTATCATATCACTAGAACATTATCTTCATACATCAAAGACTCAACAGACTTTTAAAAAATCATTTATGATGTACAATGGTACAGTGATTTGTTGTTACTCATGCTAGATATTACAACATTTTATACTACCATAAGACATGCAGATGGAATGAGTACCACAGAGTTTTTCCGAGAAAAACAACCAATGAGATTTGTGCACCAGAATAAAATGATCATGGAGATGATAAAATGGTGCCTAGCAAAAAACATTTTTATGTTCAGAACAGATTTATACCAGCAGGAGCAAGGGACAGCTATGGGCACCTGCTTATGTTATGCCAATTTACATCCAGGCTGGTGGGAGGGACAGGTGCTCCATGGACCAGAGCTGGAACCTTGGACACCAAATGTATTATTGTGGGCCAGGTTCATTGATGACATGTTTGTACTGTGGCAGGGCACGGAGGATAACATCGACACGTTCATCAATGATCTGAAGAAGAATGACCTGAATCTCAAATTTGTGGGCCAACACAGTAAAGTATGTATTGACTTCCTAGATGTACGAGTCACCGCCAAAAGGGATAGGCTAGAAACTATTATTTGTAGCAACCTACGGCGGAAAATACTATTTTACATGCAGGGAGTGCTCACCCCACCCCCTTGATCCAAAGTATACCCTTCAGAGAATTGTATAGGGTAAGAAGAACCTGTAGTAACCTGGAAGAGTATGGGAGAGTAGAGAGAGAAATGACTGATCGTTTTCTCCAAAGAGGATATCCCAAGCAGTAATACAAAAAACCTCTGAAAAAGCCAGGAAACTAGGCAGAGTAAGGATACTTTTTGACCCGTCTGGTACATGCAAGAGAAGAAAACAGCAAGTCAGTGCTAAATCCCATAGATTCATAACAACATACAACAACAGACATAACTAAGTACGAGTAATTCTAAGAAAACATTGGTACTTGATAAAAGGGGTCCCAGTACTAGGCCCTGACAGTAGAAAAAACCCAGAGACAACCTATAGAAAATCAAAATCACTCAGGGACCATTTAGTGAATGGTGAATGCTGAGTACCAGGGGATAAGATGAAAAGAATCTTGGTTATCAATTAAGGATGGTTTTAGGAAATGTTTTAAGTATAGAGTCTGCCAGCATGATGAGAACATCATTGAATTTAAAACTCCCTTTGAGAAAACTTTTAAAGTGAGAGGCCATCTGACCTCGAAATCTAGTTTTGTACTGAAGAGATTGCAGTGTCCATGCAATAAGGTCTACATAGGGAGTACCACTTTACCCGTGCACCAGAGAATCCTGCAGCACAGACAAGCAATAATAAACCGAGATAGAAACTACTCTGTTACCAGGCACTTCGGAAAAATGCACCAAAATGACCCACATTTGTTGACATATGGTTGCGTACCTAGAAAACGAAGGGGAGGCAACAGAGAGAGAGACAGCTTTTGAAATTCGAGACCTATTTCATACTTGAATACGATAGCAGAGTGTCCAATGGGCTCAACATCGATGAAGACCTATTTACATGCCTGTGAAAAATGAAAAAATTAAAAGTATAGCTGTGCACTCACAAGTACCATTTTTTTTAAACTAAATTGATTAGATATGGAGAAGAAGAGCAATGGCACTTTATTACTTAGCACTTAAAAAAAAAAGCACTAGCACTTTTTAAATATCTATTATGTATTATCACTTTTTTTTACCTTCAACTTGTTTTCTATAAAACAAAGAACAAGAGATTGAAAGTATATGACTTGAAACATACAGAATAATAAGGCTGCTAGTATGTGGAGAAAAACATTTCATTTCAATAGGGAGGTATGAATAGTGTTATAGAAAAAAGAAACACATTCTTAAAAAATATCAAGCACTAGCACTTCAAACTTGTACTATAGCACTTAGCACTTTAAGTAAGCCAATATCCCATTTGAATGGAATGTACTAACATTTTCAGTTGGCGTACTTAAAGAGAAGGCATAAAGTTGATCAAATTGCATTTTTAGAAGCCAAAAAGAATTTTTAAATGTATTCCTTCATGTTTTTTAATCTTTTATGAACAGTGATAATTATACATTGTAAAAAGGTGGATAAAATGCTTTTATTTAATGCACTTGCATAGAAACCAATCGAGATGCAAAAACCAACTCCAAGTTGGGGTCCACCTTTACTGTGAAAATAAGACTTAGAGGTGCCTTGGAGAATGTCCTTTATTAATGTCTATGTTTTATTAGAAGTGTATTGAAAGTGCAAAAAAATGGCACTATGCATCGTGAACAAGTCTGCGTTGACAGCCGGAATGCATGGATGCCATAATTTGAATAAAAATTGGAGTAAACTGATCCCCTCGAAGTGCTGGATTATTTCTGCGAGAACGGATGAAATTGGTATTTATATATAACTTTATTTGGTTGCGTTGTTTTAGAGCATCAAAGAATACAAAAAAAATCCATCAATTTGCAGTCTAAAACAAGAGAATTAATTTCTGAAGCTACATTTAAGATATACAATAAAAATATCAAGAATAAAAAGGTTAAAAGACAGGCAAGCTACCAATCGACAACCTTCCAGTCAAAAAGCCACCCACATAAAAAAATATTGGAAAGCAAAAAGGCTCATATTTATAATACACAATACAGATTAACAAATATATCATATTCATGAAACTTCATTTCAGGTGCTAACAACTAATGCGGCCTAGGGTAAAATCTTCTGTCGGTTAATCCAAAAGGAGAATGAAAAGCGACTAACTGCAAAGACTATTGGCCCAGATGTGTCTGTTTTAAAAACTCTGTATGCAACCTGATATTGCCTAGCTCCAAGGTTTAAACAGATTGGTCTTATCCCCTTTACTTTCCCGAGCACCATATATTTTGTTTTGGCAACGCTGAGTTCCAGGCTGCTGTCCCAGCAGAAATCTAAGAATGTATCCACTAAAATTTGGAGGCCCATAGGTGTTGTGGATATAAGTACAGAATCATCTGCAAAGAGCAGGATTGGGACTTTTGCGCCATTCATAGTAGGAGAATCATTCCTGCAGCCCAGTAATCTGCTAGCCACGTCATAAATAAATAAATAAATAATGTGGGAGAAGGCACTCACCCCTGGTGCACCCCATGCTGTATCCGTATCCTCCCTGTTAATTCACCACTTTTTCCCCTGCCTGACCTTGGCATAGTTGTCCTTGTGTTGTCTACCTCTCAGGGTTACCAGATCAAGTGGAGCACCTAAATCAAGATTTGTTCTCCATAGCAATTCACGCAGTACGAGATTGAAGTCGGGTCTCAGATCGACGAATGCTACATAAAGTTTATGTTTATTTAGCAGCACATATTTCCTTATTATTAGGGTAGATCTGAAATCCTGGCCGCACGTGTGTTTATTTTAGAACTAAAGCCTTCCTGGTATGGGGACAATATCACCTTATCATCTATCCAGAATTGGAGTTTATCCAGAACTTGTCTGGCAAATATCTTCTGAAAATTGTCAATCTGGCTGATTATAACTGGAGGGGATAGAGGTGTCTCCCTTTTCGTATATTGTAATTATCTTAGCTCCCCTCCAAGTTGTTGTGATATCCCCACCAGCTGATACGCAATTTGACAAGAGATTTATATACGGAGCCCATATCATGGTTTCTGATTTATATAAATTGCCTAGTATCTGCTCGGGCCAGGGGCTTTACCTGCCTTTAGTCTATGGATTGCTGATAAGGTGTCATCCAAACTGAAAACCAATGCAGTTCAAGTCATATGCGTAGCCGGGAGAACATTAACAGTGTTCTGATCAACTCTGGTACTATCTATACAGCAATTACCCTCAGTCCTGGCATATAATGTGAAGAAATGCTCCACCCATACCAACGGCTGGATATGGTAACTGATTGAATTATTTTTTTAGCAATCGGTCTTAAAATGATTTATGGTCTTGTTTTTCTCATGTTTTTTCTTGATTCATTTTCATATACCTTTTATACTTCGTGGAAGCCTTTAGTTTTTTAAGTGATTCAGAAAACAACACTTACCGTTGGGTGGTGGGATCCTAGGCAAGGAGCTTCGGAGGAGGGCTATTGTCAGGGAAACACGTCCCCGGAGAAGGCGATATGGAAGCATTGACAAACGGGGAGAGGAGCCGGGTAAATAACCCGGCTGGGAAGCAAAGCGAGTCTTGGACTTTAATCAAGCTACGAAGTGGTGTGTTTGGCAGTCATCCCTGCGTGAGATTATACTACAATGGATACCCTAATGAAAGAAAGGGAGGAGGCAGCAGACTAAGTTTTCAATAAAAGAACTGTGGTCATTCAAGAGAAAAGATCCGGACTAGAATCCGTGAAAAGTGAAAAGAATGCCCAAACACTAAAGCGCAAACTGGAAAAGCTAAAGCGAAATGAGATCTCTAAATGGTGGGACGTTAAGTCATCATGCAAATACTTGGACGGCTTAAGAGTACTAACAGCCCCACCTATGAGAAACCCAGACCTGGAAATGCTCCGAGAGTGGGCTACTAACAATGCGCTATCATCAGAAAATTTGATGAAAATCAGAATTAAATATGCATCCAAGGATAGGGAGATAATCATTGATGAAATCATGGAAATAAAAAATGAGCTTCAGAAAATGATAAGTGATGAAGTAATGAAGAAATTTTAATTAGATCTATGTACCCGCCTCAAGAAACATGAGCAAGTAATAACAGAGCACAAAGCGAAGACATTTCAACGTGATAGGTTGGATTACAAGCGGGGGCAGATATACACATTCGCCCATCGCTTTGACAGCATCAGAAGGCAAAGGCTATCCAAACCTACGAACAAAGGCAGAGGGAAAAAGAAAAATGACGAGCCACAGACCTGTGGCGGTTTGAGTTCCGAAGCAAGTTCCCTGGCAAGATTCGATATAGAAACCGGATCCAAAGAAGGAAATCGCAATTTCGAGCAGCTTGATAATCCTCAATCAGTAATTAAAGAATTCAGTTTGTTATATTTAGACCGGAATCCGAGCGTGAGGAAGAATCCACAGCGCAAAAGAAAAGAACACCAAAGAAGTGCAAAAACAGATGGCACTGGCATATAACTATGTTCAGGAACAAGGAACAATGACTCATACCAACGCAGGGGATGGAAGAAATAACAACCATAATCAATTTGACAGATCTGATCCTAACAGATGAAGAAATAAGAATTTTGTCATTGGGATTATCATTTTGTACTTGCACGAACTTTAATTATACACAGACTCGTATTGACTTTTTCAAATTTATAAGAAAATGAAAGCTCTGGAAACTTTTCCACCATAGCAGTGAAAACCTCCTGAGAGAGAAGACGTAGGGAATCTGTAGGTTGGTGATATGGAGATTCTTTTTGATTTACAACAGCTCTTTTGGGAGGGTGAAGTGTTACCAGTAATGTGGTCTATGAGTCAAACAACAGATTTCTTGTGCTTGGATGTTTTTGATAGCAATGCAACCCCATTCAGACCCAAATCAACATTCACACCCAACATCCCAAAAGATGCCCTTGACATGTTTTAAGATATAGTCATTAAGGATTTGAAGGAGTTTTCATTGGTCTCAAGTAAGGCTTTTTTGAGAAATGGGAATCAATTTGAGAAAGAATACCATGCAGTAGTCACCGAAATAAAAAACAGACAACATATTGTGGTCCGGCAAGTGGATAAAGGTGGCAATTTGGTTCTCGGGCCACCAAAATCTTATGATGCTGAGGCCAAATTACAATTGAGGGACCATGAATGCTATCTGAAAGTACCGCAAAGCAACCTAGTTGAAGTGAAGCAGAAATTTCTGAAAGATCTAGCTCGGTGGCGGGATTAGGGTTGATTTCGCAAGCTGAGTATTTATTTTTAACAGTGAAGAACCCAGTAATGCCCATCCTTTATCTAATACCCAAGATCCATAAAAACAAATAAACCGCACCGGGCAGGCCAATATTGTCTGCCATAGGCAGTTTATTTGAGCCCACTTCAAGATACCTAGATTCCTTCCTGCAGGTATATGTAAAAGCATTACCTGCATATATCCAGGATACAAGAGTGTTCACCAACAGAATTGCCAATGTGGTCTGGAAAGATGTGTATCTCCTGATCACATTAGTCATTGTGAGTCTGTATATGAGCATTGCTCATGAAGATGGTTCGCAAGCAATACGGCACTATTTGAATACTAGACCTATCAATCTATACCAACATTCAGGCATGCTTGTAGAAATGTGCAAAACTATCTTATGTTTGGGGGCGACACATGCAAGCAGCTACAGGGAACTGCAATGGGCACCTGTTTCGCCCCCAACTATGCTAATTTGCATATGGCCTGGTGGGAAGAGCAGGTGCTCAAAACCAAATACATCAGGGAATGGAATAATCATGTAGTAACATGGATTCGATACATTGATGATCTTTTCATGTTGTGAGATGGATCCAAGGAATTTGCACAAGCTTTTGTATGTGACATCAATAATAATGACCTCAATTTAAGATTCACAGACCATATTAGTGAATCAAGTGTCTCATATTCGGATCTAGTAGTATATGTTAAACAAGGGGTGATCCATACTCATACTTTTAGAAAACCAATAGCGGGAAATACTATCCTGCACACTGGAAGTTTTCATCCTCAGTGACTTAAAATGAGCATCCTGTATGCTGAACATCCGAGGATGAAATGAAACTGCAGTGAGCCTCTGGCCCTACAGGAAGCACAAGATTCGCTCACAAAAAGATTTGCCCAGAGAGGGTACAAATCTGACATACTGAAACAGGCAAGAGACAAAGTGGACAAAACTGAAAGTGACACATTGTTAGGACCTGATGTAGAAAAACTGAAAGAAAAGAAAAAGAAAACTGGAGACCAAATCAGGATGATCACTGGATACAATGCCTACCAGTCTAAAGTGAGAGATAGTCTGTGTAGGCATTGCCATTTAGAGAAACAAGACCCAATACTGCATGATGTGGTGTCACGCAGACATATGGAGACTTTTAACAAGGCTAAGTCAATGAGGAAGTGACGAGAGGGGGAGATTGGCTGAAAGCCAGCCCCGGCTTCCATTAATGCTTTATATGTTAGGTATGAAAATTTGGCCACAATGAAAAGGAGGTTGTCTTACCTTTGTTAAACAGCCCATGGAAAATGAGATTCTCACTAAATTGTAAGAGTGAATTTGTCGTGTATATATTTTACCATGTACATGTCCAAAAAAATATGTTGGAAGTACGATACACATCGGAGCAGTAAAAATCAAGGACAAATGTTATGTGGTAGCACGCCACATTAATAAGGTACACAAAGGGAACATCAATGAGTTAACATACTTTGCAATTGACCAAGTACCAAAACTTAGAAGTGGAGGTAACCGAGAAAGTAAACTTCGCCAGCTTCAGTCTAAATACATTTTACTTTTTTAACTCCAAGAATCCATTTGGAGTAAATGCTGAAGAGGATATGCATGTTCATTTAATGTAAGATAGTTATCCATTGCAGTAAGGTTTTAAATCAGTATTTTAAATTTTTCACAGAGACATGAAGGTAGACAGACAGCATTAAAAAGAAAACTGTAGTGTTAATATTGACCTTTTATCTATGAAATAGTGTAGATTTATTCTCTTCGGTGTTTTTTGATTATAAAAATCACAAAGTATTATTGAATCATGAATGAGATTGAAAATGAAATATAATGATCATATTTTAGGGCAGTTTGTATTGTGAAGCACTTGCACTTTATCCAGCAAAATTGCACAGATCTAAATTGCACTTTATAAGGAAAAGAAATGCAATTCTACTTATTAGGAATATTATATTGCGGCATTTACAATGTGGTCAATATAAGAACGTGCCAGGTTATGTACTGTAATGCACTTGCACTATATTTAGCAAATGTGCATGTATCTGGAATACAGTAATGCAGTTGCACTTTATATGACAAAGATCTGAAATTATACATGTAAAATGATGTATTTGGTTTAACCGTAGGTCCACCTGCAGATCAAAGTGAAAAACCACCCGAATTTTGAAGAAAAATGAAGTGATTGAATATTGAAGAAAATGTTAACAATGACACTTGCACTTTTTTTGATTATTTCATGATCAAAATTGAATTTCTTTAGCTTTGTTTACAGTTCTTATGATTAAGGTTGTTTTAAACACAGTAGTGTTGGAATCCATAATAAAAATTGATAATGGAGAATTGGGTATATATTGTTTCATGCTGAAAAAAGTTAGATAGAAAAAACATTAATGAGACATAAGTGTATAACCCATAGAAGATGATTAATCTGTTTCTGTACACTCTTAAGGAGGTGAGTTTGCAGAGTGGTGTAAAAAGTGGGCATGGCCTAAGACCACTCTCAGCAATCTAGCTGTGTGGGGCTTACTGAAGGTACCTGGTGGGCTAATTGGCCCCAGGGACCCACAGGAGGCAAGGTGACTTCATTCCCCAACCAAGAGCACACCAGGAGGTGCATGTGCAGGGTGGTGGAGAAAGGGCGCGTGGCCTGTGTCCACCTCTCAGCAATCCCTCTAGCTAGGGCTTACTGGGGGTATTGGCCAGTTAGTTGGTTCCTAAGGACCCCCAGCAGAGAAGGGGACTTTAATCCCCATCCAAGAGCATGCCAGGAAGCGTGTTTACAGGGGTGGGCAAAGGGGGCATGGCCTGCAATGAGTATTTAGCAATCCTGCTGTGTGTGGGACGTACTGGGGGTAATGGGAGGGGTAGTTGGCCCCCAAAGATGTCCTTGGAGGCCAGCTACTCCTCCTGTTACTCCAGTAAGTCCCACACAGTGGGGCTGCTAAGAGGTCTTCGGAGGCCACGCCCCGTTTCTCTACCACTATGCAAATGGGCCTCTTGACACACAGCGGGTTGGGGGATGAAGTCCAATTTACTCCAGAGGGACTTTGGGGCCAAGAAGCCCTTCTGGTACCGCCTGAAAGTCCTACGCAGCAGAATTTCTGAGTGCAGGTCGGGGGCCCAGCGCCCTTTCTCCACCACTCTGCAAACACGCCAATAGTTAAAGAAGCATTTGCAATGTAAAAGGTTTCATATTTGCGAGAGTTAGAGCTATTGGCATTGTAAATGTAAAAGTGTTTACTAATGTTTTTGGGAGTGGAGTGGATGTGCTTTGTGTGTAGTGAAATTATGTGTTGTGTTGTGCAGTGAAATTATGTGGATAGAAAGTACCTGGTATTTCGTGTATAGGAATTATGTAGAGTGGGATTATGTGTTATAGAGAGTACTTATTTGGTATGGTAGTCTATGTTGTGGAGTGGTTTCCTCCGGTTTAGTCTTCCTTGTTTCCATAGAAGCTAAACTATAAACTCAGTGAGACAAAAAAAAGAAGGAATCACTGAGGAACACTTCTGGTTCTAGTCAGAGGTATGAGCAGGACCACTGGAATTATGTGATGGTTTGGCTGCATTAACTTTCGCACAGTTATACGTTTTCCATATTGCCACATAATCCAGCATCTGCTGCATATTCTGCAGATTTGAACAAAAAAACATTGTTTCTAGTTCAAACTGCTCAAATGTTACCAAAAATGCAGCGACAAATGTTACAGCTTGGTGGAAGGCCCTTTGGAAACCTCGAATGGTTACCTGTTACTTTTTACTGAATGTGGGTGTTAAATTGGTACTAATGGTGTGCAAAGCACTCTTGCTTCTATCTGAGCATCTTTTTCTGCACCTTCCTTTCTTTTTCTGCACTTCTCTTGCCTCTTTCTGCACACCTCTCTTGCCTCTTTCTGCACCTCTGTTAACTCTTTCTCCACCTCACTTGCATCTTTCTGCTCCCCAATTGCCTCTTTCTGCACCCTTCTTCCCTTTTCCTGCCCCTCACTTGCCTCATTCTGTACCCATCTTCCCTCTTTCTCCACCTCACCTGCTGTTTCTGCACCTCTCTTGCCTCTTTCTGTACTTCTTATGCCTCTTTCTGCACCTCTGTTGCTTCTTTCTGCAGTTCTCTTGACTCTTTTTGCACCCTTCTTGCCTCTATCTGCACCTCTGTTGCTTCTTTCTCCACTTCTCTTGCTTCTTTCTGTACCTCTCTTGCTTCTTTCTTCACCCCTCTTCCCTCTTTGTGCAACTCTCTTGCTTCTTTCTGCACCCTTCGTGCCTCTTTCTGCACCCCTCTTCCCTCTTTCTGCACCCCTCCTGACTCTTTCTGCATCTATGCTCCTTCTTTCTGCACTTCTTTTGTTTCTTTCTGCATCTGTCTTGCTTCTTTCTTTACCGCTATTGCATTTTTCTCCACACCTCTTCCCCCTTTCTGCATCTCTGTTGCTTCTTTCTGCACTTTATCTTGCCTCTTTCTGCACCCCTCTTGCCTCCTTCTGCACCTCTACTACTTATTTTTGCACTGCTCTCTCATCTTTCTGCACCCTTCTTGCCTCTTTCTGCACCTGTGTTGCTTCTTCCTGCAATGCTCGTGCTTGTTTCTGCATTTCTATTGCCTCTTTCTGCATCCTTCTTACCTCTTTATGCAATTCTCTTGCCTCTGTCTGCACCCCTGTTCCCTCTTTCTGCACCTCTTTTGTCTGTTTCCGCAACTCTGTTGCCTCCCTGTGCAGCTCTCTTGCCTCGTTCTGTACCTCTGTTGCCTCTTTCTTTACCTCGCCTACCTCTTTCTGAACCTCTGTTGGATCTTTCTGTACTGCTCTTGCTTCTTTCTGTACCTCTTTTGCAAATGCCTGCATCCCTCATCCCACTTTCCTATTCCTCCACCTCTCTTGCTTCTGTCTGCACCCCTGGCCCCTTTTTCTGCACCTCTTTTGCCTGCACATGTCTTACTTCTTTATGCAGTTCTCTTACCTCCTTCTGCACCTCTGTTGCTTCTTTCTGTACTTCTTTGGCCTCTTTCTGTACCTCTCTTGCATCTTTCTATACCCTTCTTCTATTTTTTGCATTCCTTCTGCCTCTTTCAGCAATTCTCTTTCATTTTCTGTACCTCTCTTGCCTCTTTTTACACCTCACATGCCCCTTTCTTCACTTCTCTTGCTTCTTTCTACACCTCTGTTGCTTCTTTCAGCAATTCTCTTGCCTATTTCTGCACTTCTCTTGCTTGTTTCTGCACTACTCGTGCACCTTTCTGCATCCCTGTTTCCTTTTTCTGCATCTCTCTTGCCTCTTTCTGCACCTCTTTTGTCTGTTTCTACAACTCTCTTACCTCTTTGTGCAGTTCTCTTGCCTCCTTCTGTACCTCTGTTGCCTCTTTCTGTACTTCTCCTACCTCTATCTGCACCCCTCTTGCCTCTTTTTACACCTCACATGCCCCTTTCTTCACTTCTCTTGCTTCTTTCTACACCTGTTGCTTCTTTCAGCAATTCTCTTGCCTATTTCTGCACTTCTCTTGCTTGTTTCTGCACTACTCGTGCACCTTTCTGCATCTCTGTTTCCTTTTTCTGCATCTCTCTTGCCTCTTTCTGCACCTCTTTTGTCTGTTTCTACAACTCTCTTACCTCTTTGTGCAGTTCTCTTGCCTCCTTCTGTACCTCCGTTGCCTCTTTCTGTACTTCTCCTACCTCTATCTGCACCCCTCTTGCCTCTTTTTGCACCTCTGTTGGTTCTTTCTGCTCTGCTCTTGCTTCTTTCTCTACCTCTTTTGCAAATGTATGTATCCCTGTCCCCTTTTTCTGCATCCCATTCCCTCTTCCTATACCTTTCTGGCATGTTTCTGCACATCTCTTTCCTCTTTTGGCCCATCTGTTGCTTCTTTTTGTACTTCTCTTGCCTCTTTCTGCAACCCTCTTGCCTTTTCACCACCTCTGTTGCTTTTCTCTGCACTTCCCTAGCTACTTTCTGCACCCCTCTTGCCTCTTCCTGTAACTATTTTGCATCTTTGTGCACCTCTCCTGTCTCTTTCTGCACCTCTCTTGCCTTTATCTGCAGTTCTCTTACCTCTTTCTGCACCTCTTTTGCTTCTTTATGCACTTTTTCTTGCCTCTTCCTGGAACCCTTCTTGCCTCTTTCCGCACCTCTGTTGGTTCTTTCTGCACTGCTCTTGCTTCTTTCTGTAACTCTGGTGCAAATTTTGGCACCCCTTTTGCCATTTTCTGCACCCCTCTTCTCTCTTTCTGCACTTCTCTTGCCTCTGTCTGCACACCTGTTCCCTCTTTCTACACCCATTTTGCCTGTTTCTACAACACTCTTGCCTCTTTCTCCAGTTCTCTAGCCTGCTTCTACACCTCAATTGCCTCTTTCTGCACTTCTCTTGCTACTTTCTGTACCCGTCTTCCCTTTTTCTACACATCTATTCCCTCTTTCTGCACATCTCTTGGTTCATTATGCACTGCTCTTGCCCCTTTCTGTACCTCTTTCTGCACTTCTTTTGCTTCTTTTTACACTTCTCTCTTTTCTTTCTGCACTTCTCTCTCTTTCTGTACCTCTGTTGCTTCATTCTGCAGTGGTCCTGCTTCTTTCTGTACCTCTCGTATCTCTTTCTGCACCCCTCTTTCCTCTTACTGCAATTCTCTTGTCTCTGTCTGTACCCCTGTTCCCTTTTTCTGCTCTTTTGCCTGTTTCTGCAACTCTTTTGCCTCTTTGTGCAGTTCTCTTGCCTCCTTCTGCACCCCTGTTCCCTCTTTCTGCACCTTTCCTGCCTGTTTCTTCACCTCTCTTGCCTCTTTCTGTACCTCTGTTGCTTCTTTCTGTACTTCTCTTGCCTCCTTCTGCACCTATGTTGCCTCTTTCGGCACCTCTCCTACCTCTTTTTGCACCCTCTTGCCTCTTTTTGCAACTCTGTTGGTTCTTTATGCACCTCTTTTGCAAATTTCTCTATCCTTCTTGCCACTTACTGCACCCCTCTTCCACAGTTCTCCACCTCGCTTTCCTTTTTCTCCACCTCCCTTGTCTCTTTCTGCAATTCTCTTGCCTCTGTCTGCACCCCTGTTCCCTTTTTCTACTCTTTTGTCTGTTTCTGCAACTCTTTTGCCTCTTTGTGCAGTTCTCTTGCCTCCTTCTGCACCCCTGTTCCCTCTTTCTGCACCTTTCCTGCCTGTTTCTTCACCTCTCTTGCCTCTTTCTGTACCTCTGTTGCTTCTTTATGTACTTCTCTTGCCGCTTTCTGCACCCTTTGCACCTCTTTCAGCACCTCTGTTGCTTCTTCATGTACTTGTCTTCCTTCTTTTTGCACCCCTCCTGTCCCTTTCTGTACTCCTCTTGTCTCTTTGTTTACATTTCCTACCTCTTTCTGCACCAATCTTGTTTTTTTCAGCACCTCTGCTGCCTCTTTCTACTCTGCTCTTGCTTCTTTCTGCACCCCTATTGACTCTTTCTGTACCCTTTTTGTCTCTTTGTGCACATCTCCTGCCTCTTTCTTCACCTCTAATGCATTTATCTGCAGTTCTCTTGCCTCTTTCTGTACCTCTTTTGCTTCTGTCTGTACTTTTTTGCCTCTTTCTGGAACCCTTCTTGCCTCTTTCTGCACCTCTATTGGTTATTTCTGCATTGTTCTTGCTTCTTTCTGCACCTCTGTTGCAAATTTATGCAGCCCTCTTGCCACTTTCTGTAGCCCTCTTCCCTCTTTCTGTAGCTCTCTTTCCTCTGTCTGCACACCTGTTACCTCTTTCTGCACCCCTTTTGCCTTTTTCTACAGCTCTCTTGCCTCCTTTACACCTCACTTGCCTCTTTCTGCACTTCTCTTACTTCTTTCTGCACCCTTCTTCCCTTATTCTGCATATCTCTTTCATCTTTCTGCATCCCTCTTGCCTCTATCTGTACCTCTGTTGCTTCTTTCTGCACTTCTCTTGCTTCTTTCTGCACCTTACTTGCCTCTTTCTGCACCACACTTCCCTCTTTCTGCAATTATCTTGCCTCTGTCTGCACCCCTGTTCCCTTATTTTGCACCTCTCTTGCCTGTTTCTGCAACTCTCTTGCCTCTTTCTGCACCTCTGTTCCTTCTTTCTGCACTTCTTTTGTTACTGTCCGTACCTCTGTTGCTTGTTTCTGCACTTCTCTTGCTTCTTTCTGCATCTCTCCGGTTCCTTTCTGCACCGTGTTCCTTCTTTCTGCACCCTTCTTCCCTGTTTCTGCACCTCTCTTGCCTCTTTCTGCACCCCTGTTCCTTGTTTCTGCAACTCTTCTTTTTTCTGCAATTCCCCTTCTCCTTTCTATACTTCTCTTGCCTGTTTCTATATTCAAATGGGAATTGCAAGCTGTTAAGTTAAAAGGTCTGCCTACTCTTGTGACTGAGGTATATGTCTACTTGCACATGTATTCTCACATGTGTTATGCATCTGAAGATGGTAGATTAAAAACTGGGTAGCTTATCTTATAGGTGGTAAATCTTGTTAGTTCTGCCTGTCATTCGGTTGCACAGACAGACATGTCTTATGTACATATGTGTTATAGAGCCCCTCAAATATACTATTGAATACCCATGCACCATGTATTGTGAGCAGAAAGAAATGCATACACCTTTTTTTTCCCACAAATATAGAAGTATGCTGTTTGAAATACAGGTATTCAAGTGTTTGTATGTTTATTTTCATTTAACATGTCACTAGGTAAAAGCATAGACACGCATACATACCTTCGCAAACTTGGTCAGACTTACAACAGTGATATGTTTATGTTTGCTGTTTTATATTTGGTAGACCTAATGGTAGTCTGTATTTTAGAGTGGGTGTATCAAAGGAGGAGGTGCATCAGATTATCACTTGCATGATGTAATCAGTGATGTCATTTGAGATGTAATCAGTGATGTAATAAGTGATGTCACTGACCATGTCAGGAGTGATGTAATATGTGATGTCATCAGCAGTGCATTGCGGGGGCTCAAGTTATTCTTAGCTCATCTAACTATAACGGACTAATTTCTTTGGTTTTGTACAGCGAAATATCCAACTAACTATACCATCACTGAAACCTGTAGTTTTTTCAGTGATTTTCTCTGTTTTTTTTAAATGCTGAGTTCTAATTATAACGTCCCTGAAACCGATAGTTTTTCAGTGAATTTATAAGGTTTTTCAAATGAAATTTTTTAACTATAACATCATTGAAACCTATGTTTTTTTTTGCGAATTTCTAATTTTAGATTGCAGTAGTGGCAGTGGTTTTAAACCTCAATCTGTATTTCTGTCCCAGGTACATTGTGATGCCATAGACATATTTGAGAAAGGGGTGAAAGAGGAATTCAAGAAACTCAGTCGGAGTAGAACAAATAAGAATGGCAACCTCACCCAAAAACAGATTGAGGCAATAAAAGAACTAAAAGAGAATACATCTATTGTAATTAAGAAATCAGATAAGGGAGGGACCATTGTGGTGTGGCCTTTGGAGATGTATCTGGAAGAAGGGGTGAGACAACTAAGAGATGAAAAAAGTTATACTGTCACAACTAGGAGGTGCTATGAGGAAAGTAATGAACAATATAAGAAAAGTTTGATCAGATGGAAGAATGAATTGCTTATTTCTGAGGATGAATTACATTTTATATTTTGTAAGTATCTAAAATTACTGGTAGTGTATTTATTACCCAAGTTACATAAGGACAGCCAAAAGCCACCAGGGAGGCCGATAGTCTCTTCTATAGGAAGTCTATGTGAGAAAACGTCAAAATATATTGACTTCTTTTTGAGACCGTATGTTCAATCACTACCTGCTTATGTACGTGATACGGGGCATTTTCTAAAACTGCTTGAAAACATTGTATGGGAGAAAGGAATGTTGTTAATTACACTAGATGTTAACAACTTGTATACTTGTATACCTCATGCACGAGGTATTGCTGAGAGTCAATATTTTCTACAAACTAAAGAGTTGTCTTATTTCAAATATACAGAAATGCTTCTGAATATGATGCAGGCATGTTTAAGCAATAATGTCTTTTTATTCAATCATGTGATCTACCGCCAAACCCAGGGGATGGTGATGGGAACTTACTTTGCCCCCAGTTATGCGGGCTTGTACCTTGGCTGGTGGGAGGAGCAGGTGGCAAGTAAGATCAATGCCTTTACCCAACATGTCGTCCTCTGGGCAAGATACATTGATGATGTTTTTTGTATTAGGCGAGGCTCTGAACCAGAAGCAAGGAAATTCGTAGACACTCTGAATGATAATGATTTCAATGTAAAATTTACAAGTACCATTCATGAGGAAAGAATTGAATTTCTGGTTGTTGAGCTCATGGTGAATAACAACAAATTAGAGAGCAGACTGTTCAGAAAGAAAACATCAGGTAGCAGTCTGCTACATGCAGATAGCTGCCATCCTAGAAATTTGGTTAATAGTATCCCGTATGGGGAGCTATAATGTGCAAGGAGAAACTGTAGTTCTGAGGCCGACCTTAAAGAAGAGATGAAAGTTATGACAACTCGCTTTGAGGATAGGGGATATCCTAAAAAGATAATAAGTCAAGCATGTGACAAAATCCAACTAGTGAAAAGGAAGGATTTATTGACGGATAAAAGTAAGGATGACAACATAGAAGCTCCCACACGATTTATAACAACGTACAATAACCAGTCTTGGGAAGTTAAAAGTTGTCTTTAAAAGTCTTGGAACGTCCTAGGCACAGACAGTACCCTCAAAAATTATGTAGGTGACAACCCAAGAATTACATATAGGACATTTACGGCCTTAGGAGACATGTTGTGTAGTAGTGATCTACGTAGTGCAGAAGAGAGGCAGGTGGTAAAGGGTTTTTTCACTTGTAGATCCTGCAAAGCGTGTAAAAACAGTGTAAACACAAAACAAATTGTCTTGGATAAAAATCAAAAACCTTTTGTCATAGGCAAACATTTGACCTTTAAATCAGATTTTTGCATTTACGCGTTGATCTGTCCCTGTCCACTGATTGACATTGGTAGTACCATTCACCAAGTGAAAAAATGTGTTTTGGAACATAGGAGAGCTATTGTTAATGAGGATAAAACATATCCAATCCATTTTAAGGATTTTCATGACAAAAAATGTTAACCTTTTAAAATATTGCGCATTGGACAGAATTCCTATCACAGAAAGAGGAGGAAACAGATTGAAAGAACTAAGGCGCCTAGAATCAAAAATGATCATCAAGTACGACACAATGTGTCCTCTTGGGCTGAATAAGGATGAGGAGTTATCTGTTCACCTAGAATGACGTAATATACTGTCAAAATGAACTGTGTAGCCATGAAATAGTTTGTACAGATTTTAATAGGTGTTAGGTGAACACTGATCACATATATGTGGTTTTTATTATAGGAGACGGAGACACCATCATCAAATTATGGGAATGTTAGTGAGAAGACCAAGATGTGAATGATGCATTGCATAAATAGCCCACATGGGCCAAATTGAAAATTATGTGTCGGATGTAGAAATGGTTGATATGGAAACAATGAGTTTGGATTATGGGACCAATTGACATTGTAGCCCACTGGGGCAGAATTGTCTTTAATTTTATTTTCCATTGTTAAGATTATAATGGATTATCAGATGAATTGATATAAGTTTATGTGTTATAACACTAGAATTGCGAAAGATATGGAGGTCCTGGTTTTGAAATAATGAAATACCAGTATCAATTTGTGATATAAGAACCACTATAAGATGGCTGCCAAGTCTAATGAAGTCCTGGATGTGGTGCAGTAGTCCTATGTTTATGTTTTTGTGATGTTGTCACTTTCTATATATACTTTATCGAAACAAACAATTAATGACCTGTGGCAAAGGAGCTTCGCTCCGAAACGCTTCGGGCAAGGATTTGCCATGTAACTGAATAAATCATCTTTAAATCACGCCGATGGAATTGGACTCGGTTCTTTGGAAAGAAATTATCCGGAGTGTGTGTAATATATATATATGTATATGTCCTGCACAGAACACCAACCACTTCCAAACAATCGTCGGCGAAGAAGGAGGCTCAGACCACACAGCTTGTCAGGCGAGTTATTTCTTTATTACAAAATCAGCAGCCTGCAACGAAGCGTTTCGGGCCAGCAGGGGCCCTTGATCACATTCAGCCTTAACTGCATTTTTTTACTTTGATATTGCTTGTTGTGTACACACCCACAATTTTACAAAAAAAAAACATGGTCACGTGATTACAGACATAAAGAAAATACTTAATTTCTGGTTTTTTGCCGGGTTAAATCAGATACCCTGCATCATGCATGTCTGCTAATTTTGTTAAAAACAATTGTGGTTCCAACAAAAAAAAAAACACAGACCAATTACATGTAAATATTTTCAGTATAAATACATTTACAAAAAAGAACCTTTTGATAAAAAGGACATTTGTTGAAATCCATGACAGAAATAAGTATTGTTGTCTCATTATGCTTGAGAATGTTGGTTTGTCCTCTATCAATTTGTATTTTTAATAGCACAATAATTCTTTGGATAAATCCAAAATTCATGCTGTAACTAAAGTGCCATAGTGTTTATAATTTACCAAAAGTGCTAATGCTATTAAAGTGCTATACAAAAACTGTGCAAAATTATTAAACATAATCCCCTATTTTTAAGAGAAAACAAGTCAAGTGCAATTGTGCATATTTTAAGACCATAAGTTAATATTATTACAAATTCAAGCAAACATGCAATCCATTTTCTTAATGATATATTATATATGTAGATATATATATAGATATATATTTATATATACTTTCCAGAATGTTCCCTATTTTCTATCCAATTCATCCCACTAACAGGCGCACTTGTCCACCGCTCCCAATAGCATCCCATATCTTCCCTTTATTAAACAACTTAAATTAATATATCCATATTCAAAGCACTAGCATAAATGCATGAGATCTAAAGAGAACAGACTTAACCCCGTGGCCGCGGCGGTAACTCCGCCGTGGCGCTGGGGGGAGGGGGGGCAGCACGGCTCCACCATGCTCGTGACCGAACCACTCTGTCACGAGCCACGGGCGTGCTGTGCTTGTGACGGAGTGGTTCCGTCACAGCCCCGCCCCCTCAATAAAACGGCCGCGCAGGCACGGAATTGACGCCGCGTAGGCGGGGCAGCCGCGCTGTGACAGAACCACTCCGTCACCAGCACAGCGCGTCTGTGCCTGTTGACGGAGTGGTTCCGTCACGAGCACAGAAGGGGTTAAGAACCCTAACAGAACTAATCGTATTAGGAAAAGGAAGCACATATTACTAGCTTGTTACCTATTGACCTCTCACATTAAGTTCCAGAGTGACCTGCTACTTGCCCAAAGTGCTTCAATGCCTCATCAGGAGTAGTAAGCACTGTATAACTACTAGAGTTTACAATTATAATGTCTCTCAGCACACGTTTTCCCCCAACAGTGCAAGCCAGCTTGACTAATACAGCGCTTTTGTGGATGCTGTGCAGGAATATATATATATGCTGAGCATGCATGCGATCAATCACTTCTTTCACTTCTTCCCATTTTTAAATTTTCAATGTGATAGAAGGCTCATACTTGAACATTACATTACAAACATGGAAGGCAAAAGAAAGCTGGGAAAGGGCCTTTGATTCCCAGAGATTTCAGAATCCAATGTGCCCATGCCACCACAAAACCGGATATACAGAAGCTGTTCATTGGTAGTCATAGAACAATTTGATGATGACATTTTGTTTTTCAAAAAGGAGTAAAACAGTTTATTTTAACGCAGTCGTGTTCAGTTTACTGGGAAGACCAGATTTGGTTTGCCATCTGCCTCTCTCCCTCTCTCTCACATTCTGATCGCCACCAGCTGTCACTGTCTGTCAGTCTTTAGTTGTCAGATGTATTTCACTATTTGATTGTCAACTGTTTGCCAAGTATTTGTCGCAATCTGATTGTCTTCTGCCTGTCGGTTGGCTGCTCGTTAGTAGGAAGTGAAAATGCACATCTTGGGCCCCTTTCCAAATCTTTAAGACTAGTAGAATAAAAACAAAGAGGACAAAAAGTGTCTAGAAGGGTTTGAGGTGTGGTAAATGGGATCCGGTCGAGAACCAGAGGCTGAAAGAGAGCCTTTATTTTTTCACTCTCAATAGTTGCTATGTCCCCGGCATGTTTAGTCAAATGGATTTTGTTTTTTTAACTTTCTTCTTTCTTTCTTGGTCCCTCCGGCCCCTGTTTCCACCCCGCCCCACCACTCCACCCTAGGGCCGGCCACTACTGTCATTCACAAATATGATGGGTATCCTATCTGCTTATTACAAATGTCATAGGATATTATGCACTTGTAGTGTGTTCATGATGGAGTATCTTGTCCTCCAAACTCAAAATCAGGCCCAAAGTGTTGCATTTATGTGGAGATATTTTTGTTGTTTCAGAAATGGATTGAAATGTTTTACCATCAAGTGCATTTGTTAGTTTTCTGTTTTCCGGGCAAGCAATCTTGTAATCATTCATTGAGGTTTCAGCATTTCATCCTCATTCTCCATGTATTTTCATTGTATCATTCTTTCTTTAAAACTTCCCAGGATAATTAAGTCATATTTTGTTTCTGATTCCAATCACCTGCCCACATTTAAGGAAAGGTGAGATATTTAATGCATCTGATAATTAACGGACGTGGTAAATACCACCTAACTCATAATTTCAGCCCCTACACAAACAGAGCTACGCGAAGGGGTCGGAAAACGCCAGCTGACTCGTAATTAGGGCCTGAGTGTTGATCAAGCAGGCAATAGCATGCAAACAATGGTGAAATTGGTTTTGAAGTAAGAAGTGGTCCCCATTGATGTGAATGATCAATGTAATTTCCTCAGCATAGCCATAAAATACTATTTGAAAAGTAAAAATAATAATGGACAGGGGAGTCAAATAGATGGTGAAAGTAGTGGGTGTAAGAAATCAGGTTGTTGCTTGAGGAGGGTAGAAACCCCACTCAGGTAACAACCACAATCCTTGTCATGGTGAACCACAACAGTCACTAGGCACAAATTCAGTCAGGCATAATTTACAGGCAATGAGTAAAGTATTTATATAGGATAAATATAAGTAATAAAGTGAAAACACACCACAAGAAAAATCCAAACCTTTTTAGAAAAATAGAGCACATTTTAATCAATAAACTGATACCCAAATGACAAAAATCCAATCAATAGAACAGGAGATTTGTAATTTCAAAGGTTTACTTAGATAAAGTGCCTAAAAGCACAAAGCACCACTGGTGGTCATCTGGTCATGATAGACCGGGGAAAAATCACACTTTCAGGCCGACCACAATGGAATATGAGTTGGGTACAGGGACCAGGTTAGTCCTGCTGAAAAGGTTACCCACTCAAATTCCAGCACGAAGAGTTCCGTTCGTGTGGAGGAGGCTGCAAGGAGCAGGGAGAAAGTCATATCTGGTTGTCACTGTAGCACAAAGAACAGGCCTAGTATAGTGGGTGGTCATCGCTGCAGCATGAAGATTTGGCATCACAGATGGTAATTCGTGGAGCTTTGCTCTGGCTGTCATTGTGGGCTGTCATTGCTGTAGCATGAAGTGCAGATCTCATGTTACTGGTCATCATGGCTGTTGTTGTAGTGCAAAGAGTTGGGCTTACTGAAGCTTCACATTGGCGGTTGTTATGGATGTCAGAGTTTCAGCGGAACCAGGCCCATTCAATATTGTCAAGAGCTCAAAGCATCGGGATTTTATCTTCTTTCACAGGAGGAGCTCAACTGATGTCAGCTAAAGGTCCAGGACCTTCATGTCAGCTAAAGGTCCAGGACCTTCAGAATCAGGAACTCACTCCAACAGAGGCAATCAGGGCCCAGGCAGGTTCAGTTGAAGGCTCTATGTAGGTCCTGTGCATCTGGTCAGCTCCAAGCATTTGCTGGGAGGTCTTTGAAACTTGTTGTAACCTTGTGACTCAGACAGGAGGTCAGCCAACTGACACTTTGAGTCACTCAGTTTAGCCTGGGAAGAAGGGAGGAGGACCAGTATTCCATCTCAGATAGCAAGGCATTTCTCAAGCAGCAGAGAAGTCTTCTTGGGGTCAGGGCAGTCCTCAAGAAGCAGGGCAGCCCTCTTGTAGCAGCAGAGCAGACCTCTGGGACGCAAGGGAGGATTCAAGGAGAAAGGCAGTCCTCTAGTAAGCAAGGCTGTGCTTCTTTGTTGTCCACAGGTCCAGTAGTGTACTATAGAATGTCTAAGGATGTCCAACATTCATGCCTGGTGCTGCCCCCATATCTGGTTCCCCATCACCTGTCAAGGCTCCAGGAAGTCTGGGGTGACAAAGGACTAGTGTCAGCTTCCTTAGTGTATGCTAGAGGTACGTCCGTTGAAGTGTAAGTGGGGCAAGTCCAAATCCACTCCCAGCAGGTAGAACTATCTTGCCTAGACCTAATCCCTTTTGTGTCACTGTGTAAGAGGGATACACAAACCCCAAGAGCAGAGCCATTCACAGTCATGCGACCAAGGGCACTGGCAGAAGGCATAAATGGTTAGGGCAAGAAAATGCCAACTTTTTAGAAGTGGATTTTTCAGAATTGTGACTTAAAATGTGTATTTATCATTAAAGAGGACAATTAATTACAATTCATTTGAGGGTAACCCCCATAATTATATATGCTCCCAATCAAAAGTAATTTCTTATTGAAATGAATAGGTTAACCCCATGTTAGTCAATGGAAGAGACTTGCATTCGTGAAAAATGACTTTAGGAGTTTTTCACTACCAGGACATGTAAAACTTAAATCCACATTCCCTACTTTTAAAATACCATGCATGCACCCTGACCTGTGGGCTTTTATGGCCTACTTAAGGGGGTGACTAAAATGTAATAAAATGTAAGGTTTAGGTCTGACAAAATATAAGTTGATGCAGCACATAATCAGATTTAGGTTTGAGCCAGTTTTACAGGTTTTAGAACCGAGGACGCTCACACATTTTAATTTTATGCACAAGGCTGTAACATCAGAGTAGGTTGGGGTTCTAGTTTAGCTTTAGATTTGGCAGATTTATTCTTCTTCTTCCGTAGTAATCATGCAGGGAACGTTAGTGTTATTTTTATTTTGAATACAGAAGACGCCAACTGCATGCAGTGATGGAAAATGGGTTGAAATGCAGTGAAAGATTGCTCATGCAGCATTTTTCTTAGGTGAACGGTTGGAGAACATACAGACACAGAATAATTGTGTTAAGCATTTTTTTATTCAGATACTGTGGACATTGTGGTTGTAACCTTGAGGTTTGACACACGAACAGTATAAAAACTGTTTTTTTAATTCCTTTGTTCCACAGCGAATTCCATATCTGAATTCAAAGTACGTCCCACACGTTGTTGATCATCACATCTTATGTGGTGTTGACTGCAGGTATGAGTGCAGAAGCTACATACATTATGTGTAGTGAAAGCGGGAGTTTTTCCTTTGACTTTTTCCATACGGTTGGTGTTAGACCTGGCACCATTGGCGTGGATCTCCCTTCCATTTTTTCTCTGTTGCTTCCTATGTTTATGCTATGTTTTGCTGGTCTAGATGCTTTGGGCACTTTGACACTAATGTTCAGTGCCAAAATACAAGTGCTCCCTGTTGTAAATTGCTGTAAGCGATTAGTGACTACATGATTGGCTTATTTGATTTACTTATCAGACCCTAGTACAGTGCACCATGAGTGCCCAGGGCCTGTAAATCAAATGCTGCTGTTGGGCTTGCAGCACTGATTGTGCCACCCACAGAAGCAGCTTGTAAAATATGGCTCAGGCCTATCATTGCAGAGCGTGTGTGAAGTCTGGGACTATCATATCGACTTGGCAAGTGCACCCACTTGCCAGTCTCTAAACCTTCCCATTTCTACATGTTAGTCACCCCTAAGGTAGGCCCAAGGTATACCAATAGGCAGGGAGCATTGTATGTAAAAGGTAGGACTTGCCCTGGTGTGTGTGCCATGTCCTGATAGTGAATTACAGCCAATTTCGTTTTTCACTATTGCAAGGCTACCTGTTTCCATAGGGCAGAATGGGCAGTTTGATTATAATATCTTATGATCCTAACTGACCCAGGGAACAAGGTAGAAAAACGAGTTTAGTATGCCTGAACTCAGAACGTTAAAATACAACTTTTATTGTGGGTGATTTCTACATTCTGTGTTTGAAAACATCACTTTTAGAAAGTATGTATTTTCTTGTCTGACCATCCAGTATGCCTCTGCTAGGTTTGTGTATTACATGTCTGGTTTGTGAGAGACAGGGGACTGGGGGGGGGGGTTTGGCTCCAGCCATCTGATGAGTCAGGGCTGGGCTGAATAGGACCTGGGTTGAATAGAGAGTAGGGGGAGGAGATTGCATTTCACTTGCCTAAGCCTACATTGAATAGAGAGTAGGGGAGGATATTTGTTTTCTGCTACCTGGCCAGGACTGCTTTCAACAATGCTGTCTCCACCTCCTGCCAGAAAGCTGCACCAGGGAGGACAGAACTGGTTTGGGCTGGGTACAGACACTCTCTGCCTTCAGAGAACAAAGAAATTGTGTATATAAAAAGAGTCGCCCAGACCCCAGAACTTTAGATCACCTCTGTGAATCAAGACAAACCTTTGCCAAGGAGAGAAACCAAGGAAGCTGAAGGACGAGACTGCCCCTGCACTGGTTACTGTTTGGGGTTGTACCGCAGTGGTTACTCATTGCCAAGGAAGGGAGAAAAGGAACTTTGTGTGTACTTTATCATCTTGAGGAAGATCTCCAAGCGCTTGAAGCTGAGCTTGCCTCCTCTACTGAAGTCTCGGGGACACAAAGACTTCACCACCATCACCCCTGAATTTCCTTGCTGGGAATTCTACCTGGAGACAGTTGTCTGCTGTGGTTTTAGGACCTCTAAAGACCTCGTGTTGCTGGGAGCTGGATGCATGATGCAACGAGGAAGAAGCATGTCACTGCCCCAGCTCTTGCCGTCGCATCGCCGAAGAAGCATACCGCCGACACAGATGTTTGCCGTAGCAACGCCGAGGAAGCGTGTAGCATCGCCGGCGAAGCGTGTCGCCACCGCATAGGTTGCCATCGCATCACCGGAGAAGCATGTCGCAGGGCCTGTCGTGGCTCAAAAGACTACCGTTTTCGACGCATGGCTGTTAGGCGTGCACGCATCGTATCCACGTTGTCACATCACATCAAAGACACCATCTTGTCGCATCACACCGGATTGTCGCATCTCATAGAGGCGCCATCTTGTCACAACATATCCGGGACACAGTAAGAAACAGACGCATCCCCTCCTCTGCGGGAAAGAACAGACGAATAGCCTCACCCGGAGCAAGGAACTGATGCATTGCCTTCCCTGTGCTCCTTTTGTTTATATTGTGTTACCCATCCAAGGTACTTTGAGAGTAAAGTGTCACATTTACCATCTACATTGAACTAACCTTTTTCTTCCATTTGAAAGTCGTATTTTTGAATACTGTATTGTGGATTTTTGTTGTTTGGTCTTGTGTTGAATCTAGATAAAGATTACTTATTTTTCTAAACTGTGTGGTGTTCATTTGTAGTGTTTTCACTGTATTACTGTATGTGTTCACAAATGCTTTACACACTGCCTCTAAAATAAGCCTTCCTGCTCGTGCCAAGCTACCAAGGGGGTGAGCGGGGTTATTTTAATAGTTTAGCCCCCTTACCCTGACAAGAAGCAAGGGCCTCTACTTGGTCAAAGGTACTGTTAGAACTGGGGATCTTTAGCTGGCTGAGGTAGGTACCTTAGTCCAAATAGGGACCCTCGCTTCTAGTCAGGGAAAGGAGGGACACACTCTTAGATAACCCCTGCTCACCCCCCTGTAGCTTGGCACGAACAGCCAGGCTTATCTCCAAGGCAATGTGTAAAGTGTTTGCAACAACACTCCCAGTAACACAGTGATAACACCACAAATTGACACCACACTGGTTTTTATAAAAATAGCGGTATCTTTATCAAAAGGAATACGATGAGACTAAACAATAGAAATCCAAAATATGCGTATTCATAATATATCACTCTGCCGGTTATTAGGCCAGCAATCACTTATAGGCTCTTCAGGTATTAATGAGCAGCTCACAATGATCCTAATGCAATGCTATGCAGTTCGTAATGCAGTTTGTAATATAGTAATGACACAGTCCTTAATGCACGTACTAATGCAGTTTGTAATGCAGGAATAGTGCAGGCCGTAATGCACGAATAATGCAATTCAAAATGCAAGAATAATGCGATTCATAATGCAAGAATAATGCAGTTCATAATGCACAAATAAGGCAGTTCGTAATGAAAGAATAATGCAATACCTAATGCAAGAATCAGGCAGTTCGTAATGCAAGAATAATGTGATTCGTAATGCAATAATAAGGCAGTTTGTAATGCAAGAATAATGCAATTCGTAACGCAATAATCAGACAGTTCGTAATGCAAGGATAATGCATATGCCAATCGGCATGGTCAACTTGGGCCCCTACTAGGTCCCAACACCAGAGACAACGGTCATGAGCTTAAAGGGGTGGCCCCGGTACTGTTGGGCAGGTACGGGCTGCTCAGGGACTTAGCACGTCTAATGCTGTGCAGTGAAAGAGAGAGCTCAGAGCACTCCTGGACTCCTCCTGCATGCCTCCCCAGGCCAAAACTCTTGAGTCCAAGCCTTACCTGAGCGGGTGCACTACCTCACTCTCTCGCTCTCCCCGCTAGTCAGACGTCCTGCTGGGCGGCCCTGATGAAGTTCAGCTCCGCTGTTAGGAAACGCTGTAGCCGGACGTGTTACGGCGCTGCCTTCTCCTTCGTTGACGATCTTGGGCAGATTCCTCTCGGTGAACAACAATCACGATCCCTTTGACCTTGCAGCTTTCTTAGCTTCAAGAAATCCTTTAGCACATTGCGGCTCGGGCTGGCAGCGGTGATCCTCACTCAGAGCCTCAGTTACGATGATGGCTTGGGCCACAAACAGCAATAAAGCAGCGTGGACGATGTTTCACGCTGTGGGGGAAATGCAGTCATGGGATACCTCGTAAACAGTACCACGGACCACACAGCAGTCTTCCAGAAATCTTGTAGCACATTGCGGCTCGGGCCGGCGGCGGTGATCCTCACTCCCAGCCACAAACAGCAATACAGGAGCGTGGACAATGTTTCACGCTGCAGGGGCATTGTGACCAAGGGGCACCTGGTAAACAGTACCACGGACCACACAGCAGTCTCACGCTTGCAAAAGCACCAAGCATCGCTGAGACACGGTTGGAAACTTTTATGTTCCTGAGTTTCCACAACAGGGAACCAGCTCTCCTCAGGCCCTTGTAGATAGACACGCTACTTCAGGACACAGCACACAGCAAAGTCCTCACAAGCAGGGGGACACAGCACACAGCAAAGTCCCTTGTCCTCTCCTTAGCCAAATCAGTAAACTGCAGGCCAGCCCCAGAACACACAGCAAGGACAGTCCTTCTCTTCAGCTGTTCTTCTTTGGCAGAGGTTCCTCTTGATCACAAAATAGGTTCAATCCTTTTTCAATCTGGATTTCAGTCTTGAGTTCAGGGGTTTCAGCTCTAACACTTATACTCCTAAATGCCTTTGAAGTCTTTGTGTGCCGGGGGCTCTGACCCCAGTCCAAACCATACCTGGTTGTCTTCCTGCCAGTGCATACCCTCTTCCTTTGATAGTGCAGGTCTGGGCCCCAGACGCTCAGCAGGAGGTGGAACCATCCTTTTGTGGCAGCAACACAGCCCTCTTCACATTCAGGGGGGCTACTCCTCGCCCCTCACATCAAATGCAGGCCAGCCTGTTGCTGTCTCACCTACCCTTCTCTGAGGTCAGGACACTCCCCAGACTCTGTCACATCCAAACCCCGATGGTCAATTCACAAAGAGGCAGAGGCACACAGGATGGTTTAAGACAAGAAACCAGCCACTTCTAAAAACATGCTTTCTGAGGACACAATTTCAAAACCATCTTCACAAAAAAGATGTATTATTAAATTCGGAGTTCAGGCAAGCTAAACTCCAACTCTACATCGTATGCCAATAGGAAGATATGTTGGAAACAGTGAAAAATGAATTTGGCATTATTTCACTGTCAGGACATGGTAAACACCTCAGTACATGTCCTACCTTTCACATACACTGCACCCGGCCCAGGGGTGTACTTTGTGCCTACTATATGGGTGTCTGATGTGCATAAAAGGGAATGTAAGGCCTGGCAAGTCAGTGCACCTGTCAGGTCAACAAGGTAGTTAACAAACTGCGCACAGGCACTGCAGTGGCAGGCCTGAGATCTCTTTTTAGGGCTACTTGTGTGGGTGGCACAATTAGTGCTTCAGGCCCACTCGTAGCATTTGAATTGCCAGCCTTGGCACACATAGTACACTTTACTAGTAAGACAAACATACCAATTATGGACAACCAATTTCCATAACACTGTATACAGGGAACACTTGCACTTTGACACTGATCAGCAGTGGCAAAGTTCCCAAAGCATCTAAGTCGGCAACATTATGTCAGAAAAAGGTCTGGAGGAAGGCAAAAAGTGTAAGGAACTTTAGCCAAAAAGGGCCAAGTCCAACAGGTACCTACTTCTGCCAACTAGAGACCCCCATTTCAAGCAGTTGGTTATTACTTACAGAGTCTGTACAGAAGTACATTTGGTCACGACATTTAGAAAGAAGGTGTTGCTGCAAACAGCTACTTCATGTTGTGAGCATTTATGGGTTATGACGGATACTTATTCTGTGAATTTAGTACTTATAACAACTCAATACTATAGACCGGCTTTGCACTATTTTTGAGGGAGATATGGGATATAAATCAGGGGAACCCTGGGGTTACAGAATTATTTTACGTAACAGAAAGGGGGCCTGTTTGTGGCTTTTTTTTTTACCTTTTTCTCATCTCCAAGTGACTTGAAGCACATCGCTATATCCTCAGGCACCTGTCTGTTTTTCATCTTCGGATGACATCAACCACATCACTATGCTCTCAGGCATGGGTGTTTTATATCTATCAAGCACAGTTTGCAACATTTCTCCCGTTTTCTCTCATTTAGTCAACCATTAAGATGATGTAAACAGTTAAATTTAGTTAATTAAATACATTGATTAGTGATATTTCCTCCCCCCTTATTGTTCATATTTTTCACAGTGTCCCCTCAAGAGGGAGTGGTATCCCAAAATGCATTGGGAAACAGACACACGAGTGGAAATTAAACTTTCATGTGTCAAATAGGCAACTTTAGCAGTTTTATAGTTCATGTTTAACATCAAAATATGTTGTGTAATCTAACAACAGTGAATGAATGTTAGAGATATAAAAGATCAATATATGGATAAGTAGTTTCATTAGTCACTTTAGTAATGTTTAAATTTGTGTTGAAAAATTGTTGATAGATTAATTTGCTGTGTGTCCAGGTCACAAGTAATCAGTGACACTTAAATAGAGCTAAAATATGTCATTTGCCAGGTCAAAATGGCAATGCAATACTGCACTACAGGCTGCAATGGCAGTCCTGCAGCATATTTCAAAGTGATACTTTAGTGGGTGGCACATTGAGTGCTGCAAACCCACTAGTAGCCTTCAATTTACAGGCCCTGGGTACATGTACTAACATTTACTAGGGCCTTACAAGTTAATTTAATGTGCCAATTAGGTGTAAACCAATTTTGACATGTTTGAAGGAGAGAGCACAAACACTTTACCATTGGTCAGCAAGGAAAAAGTGCACAGAGTCTTAATGCCAACAAAAATGTGCCCAGCAACAGAAGGCAAATAATTTGGGGGGGGGGGCACATAAAGTGCCATGTCCACCAGTGGCCCTCATGGCAGAGGCTTGAGTAACTCCACATGTTGCTATCTTGAATGCTGATCTGAAAGAGGGAAGCAAGATCCCCTCAGAGCAGTAAGTGAAGAAGGTGGTGAACCAATAGATAGTTAGGTCTATAACCCAATTTGTGAACAGTCATTGATCAAAATATGATGACAGATCATAACGAAGCCTGTGGAAAGGTTCAGTAGTGTCAGAGTAAAGCAAAATCAGTTTGTCAAGCACATCAGAAATACACCATGAAAGGTTACTGATATTGGAATTTATGTTAGGCTCAAAGGATGGGGGAGCAAAATCAAGTTAGGGCACAAAGCAAGTGTTCAAATGTTTCGACCATGCCCGACCTGGGACAGAGAAAGGAAGATCAACTGACTTGTAAACTTCTACCGGAACCCTATTTGTAAAAAGAATTGGCTTATAATGAAACCAAGATTATTATTATTTTAAACATAGTTTTATTGAGTTTTTACATCGATATTATACATAGTACACTGCGTGTATCATCTTACAGCCAGGAAGAAAAGACATGCCTTCCTTAACACAGTAACTTTCCACCAATTAAGCGGTGGCCAGATAAATGCAGGTAAACATATATCACAGCCATTGTATTGCCTATAAAATAGGAAAGGAAAATAAAAAGAAGGTAATAAGCATTACAGATCAATTGCATGTGCAAACAATTAAAAAGTGTAAAAATAAAAATCTTGTGATTCTCTCTTTATCTTCTAACAACAATTCTGAACCAAAAATAGGAACTGCACCCCGCCCCCTGGTACACTGGTCCATTAATTTATACAATAGCGTTTTAAAAGAGTGTAGTCCCTCAATCAAAACAGATAACACCAAGCATGGACTATCATACATAAATTTATAATGATACATATCTATATATTTATAAATATAGATAGACCCGTGGGCAATAAGAAAAATATGACATTATAATGTTATACAGACATGGTCAGATGAGTCATTGGAAATGTAGGAGAAGTGGGTGGGAAAGGCCCATCCTGGGACATCTGGGGAGTTAATGACTCCATGGCTTTAAAGGTCTCTAACATCTGATCCCTTTCTAGTGAAATAGGGATCCTACGCAGGCCCCAGAATTCTTCTTGCCTAATAATTTCACTCTCCGCAGTACCCCATCTGATCATCTCCGTCTGCCAGGTAAGTGGTTTCGGAGGCCGGGCCGGACTGGCTACCGAGCATTTTGGCATGCTGCCAAGCTGGGGGCTGATGTCACTGTGGTGGGGGTTAATTTTGTTGATGGAGATCTGCGTGTGCTTTGAAATAAATAAAGCAAAACGAATTTTGTTCAGCACACGCAGGTCCCCATCAATGAAATCAGCCCCTAGCTCAGCAGCATGGCAAAAAGCCCGGTAGCCAGTCTGGCCTGTTTGGAGGTGAAGTGGATTTCCACCTCATTGTGATGGCATGTTTGGCTATGAGCACCGCCAACTCTGCGAATTTATATTGGACCTTTTATAATGAATCCAAGATAACGCAGGATGGGAAAAGTTTTAGCACATGGCCAATTAGTTACAAAACATGTATTACCACTGGTATGTGTAAATTCTGTAACTAATCGCCTGAGGTCTTCAGTAGAGCATGAGATCAATGATGTAATCTACACCGATATTAAATATCCAATGATGAGTTGTTTGGTATTAAGGAAGCTTTAGGGCATGATAAATTCTAAAAAAAGAATTGATAGTACTAGAGGAGGAGGGAGGGCAACAGGCTAAAAAAATCATGACAATGTAGTGTGAACATATTTCTAGATGTATGAGAAGTTCTGCCAAGGTAGACACGAGGGGGAAAGAATTGATATGCTCAGATTAGCTTTAAAGAAGTTAAACTGTCTTAGAATTGTAGACAGTATAATGTACAAGACCAAGAAAGACTTCAAATGTTATCAGTTTGTTTGCGGGAATTTAATAATAAACTATAAACCTTATGATGTACGCAATTATATGCACATTCCAGAGATCATTTTCACTGCCTGTTTCAGGACTGGTACAAACAGGCTGACCAGAAGCATCACTGATCAGCCAATCTACAAACTTTTTCTGGGAAAATGGCTTATGTCACTGAATAAAAAGAGGTTCTGATGATAAGCCTATGGATTCTAATACTCACATACACAGTTTACACAGCTTAAAAGTACTTGTAATTAACAGTAGTACACTAAGCTGGAGGACACAGAAAACTAATTTATAGAAGAAAAAAGTTCAAAAAGTCACTTTTCTTTGGCAAATAATGTGCACTTCGGGTAGGAGAGGTATTTGATAAATCCTATCATGGTTAAAAATATGTTAGGAAGAGGAATTGCACTACTGAATGGAACACTTCGGAATAGATATCTGATATTGAGTACACCACTACAGAATATGATAGCAATACATTTGGCCTAGATTAGTTGATGTGACTAGTCCTTTAAATTGCTGACGTATCGTGGTTTTCATGCAACTAAGCATTCTTCTGTTGTGTAGTTTTAATGAGTTGGGGGCATTCCAGAAGAAGCTAAATGTACATATGAGAGAAATACTTATAATAATTGATTAGGGTTAAGTTGTGTTGGGGAGATTTTTGTTGACAGTGCACATGGAAAACATAAATGTGCAACATCTAATTGAAGTGCAGGCAGGACAGTGGGATGTCATAGCAGGGTAAAACCCACCCTAACACCTTCATTAAAATGTGTTGTATTTCCAAATAATGACACTAAAGAAAGAGTCTCACTAAAACCGTACACTCATGCACTAAGAGTACATCAGTATTACAACAGGCGCAATTACAGCAAATGTTAATACATAATATGCTAATACTGCATAGGCAGTTTGGTAGTGGATTAGCATGGCTTCACTATTTGGCCTTCTGTGAGAAATTGGCTTGTTGGTTGAGGGTGCTTTGATCCCTTCTGAAGCAACAGCCACAGTCCTTGCCAAGGTGAATTACAAAGGTAACTAAATTAACCAGTGCTTAACCCTCTGATAGCTTGACACAAAACCCATGAGGCTTATCTTAGAGACAATATGTAGAGCATTTATGCAGCAGACAAACAGCAATAAAGTGAGAACACAACATCAGAAATATTCCACATCTGTTTAGAAAAATAGAGAAATGGTAATAAGTACTTTGACACCAAAACAATAAATATCCAATCAGTAGAACAGGAGATATGCAATTTTAAAGATTTAGTTAACGGTAGCGCCAACAGGTTCAGAGCACCAACTGAGGGTATCTGGTCATGCTGGGCCAGGTAAAATTCACAGGTTCAGGCTGATCATGATGGAGCGCAGGCCAGGCACTGGACCAAGTTTATCCCCCCTGGGGATTGTATACCTTTTGTCCTTGGTTCACAGTATGTGTGGCATTACTTTGTGAGACTTCATGCTGTCTGGCGTCGATTCCAATGAATCTGTGTGGTGAGGCTTTACGTCACTCAGCGTAGATTTCGATGGAATTGGCAGCTGTGTGGCAAGGTTTTGCAAAGTTTTGCATTGCTATCCATGGGATCTGATAAGACTTGCAGCTCTTCAGCAAGGCTGCAAGGGGCTTCATGCTGAATTTGCTGAAACCTTCAATTGAGCCAGAGAGTGCTCTCTCAGACTCCAGCCAAGGGCCAGTACCTAGGGGCACAACTTAGGCATTAGGAACATACTCCAGCAGGGCCAAGACTGGTCCAGCTGCAGGACCAGGCAGGTCCTGTACAGCAGATCGGCTGGGCTGTGCAAGGAGGTCTCTGGAACTTCTTGTGTCCCTGTAGCACAGTGTGCTGACGCTGGAGTCTGTACAGAAGAGAAATGGTCTCAGTGGGACAATTTTAAACAACACAAATATTTATGCAACAGCACCCATTGAATTACTTATACTGTAGACTTGTGCTCAATATTATTTATTCATATTGAACATCAATCTGAATGTTCAAAATCCAGCAACCATCTGGAACATATGTACAAGAAAGTGCCCCGAATGTGTAAAAGGGAGAAGGGAATATTTGTGTGTAAAGTGAGGGTTAAATGGCAGAGGTAAGGAAGTAACAATATATACATCAACAATATTATTTACAATTGAAAAGCTTGTCCAACATGACAGTTATATATGAACAAATTATCAGCCATTATGTTGCTAAGTAGGCACAGTGAAAAAGCACTGTTGACCACACTGGCATAGGAACAACAAAATGTCGACGTGTGGACCCCAACCAAACATAGGTGACGTTCAACCTTAAAAGGGTGTCTTCCTCAGGACTGTATTGGGGGCACCTGGGAATTTAATAAAGGAGAATACTTAGAATGTATTGTAATTTATGACGCTTGGAGTCAGTCAGTCTGGGTGGAAGGAAGTACGTCCAGTCTTCCTTACCAGCAAGCAGGGCAGGCCACAAGCAGCAGGGCAGAATGGTGTCCTTCTTCTGTAGTATCTACAGTTCTGGGAGTGCACAGAAGAGTGGGTCTGAGGGTTCTATGTTTATAACTGATGGCCCTTTCAAATGAGAGAAGATTCAGGTGTTTTCCCAGTTCAGAGGTGTCTGGAATGTTCTGCCTCCTTGCCCTGGTCCTAATCTGTGTGTGGAAGAATAGGCTAGTGTGAAGTACTTTGTGTCTGAGCCAAGCCATTACCTTTGAAGTGCAAAGTGTGGTAGGTGATATCTCTGCCACCTTATCAAGTCAGAGATAGCCCATTCTTCCAACACCGAGGCCCTCCTTTGTGACAGTAGCGGTCAGTGGAGGGAGTGCTGCCGAGCGGTGACTTGGGGTGGGGGAGGGGCAGGGTGGGGAGTAGTAAACTATGGAATACGGCCAAATGCAGGTAAGTAAACATATAAATAAATACAACAAATGTTGTTGCTCGCACTGCATCGAATTTGGTGATGCAGTGCGCGCAACGAAATTCATTTAATTTATTTATATGCTTACTTACCTGCAGTTGGCCGTATTCCATAATTAACTACCCCACACCCTGACCCTCCCCCACCCCACGTCACCACCCAGTCGAAGAGAAGAACAGAGGAACCCTACTCACAAAGGAACCAGGGTACTAGTTATTTATGGGAAAACAACGGTTCCTGGGGACTAATATAACCGAAATAATCAATACAAAAGCACAATCGAAATACAAAGGGTAGAATAATGTCAGAGGGCAAGGAACCATCAACACAGTTAGTTCAGTATAACATGTTTTATGAATTTTTTAAGAGAAACAGAAAAATATATACAATGTTTCAATTTACAAGAGCATTTATTTGTGCATTGTGTTCCCAAGTGAAATTGGAACCTAAATGTGAGTGACAAGGTGAATATTTATATACGCGGTTTCCATAAATCATAAGAGACGACCATTCATGTATAATTTCTCAACAGCATAAGTATATAATAATACACACTGGGTAATAGGGTTCCTTGCACTCTGACATTATTCTACCCTTTGTATTGCGATTGTGCTTTTGTATTGATTATATCGGTTATATTAATCCACATCACTGCCCGGCAGCACTCCCACCACGACCGCTACTGCTTTGTGTTGATGTCTTGGAGGAATACACAAAGGACAATTGTCAACTGCACCTAGTCATGTGACACAGGATACAGGTCCCGTGAGAGTGCTGCTCCAACCATTTGAGCCAGGTCTTCTATTGTTGCTGCCAGGTCCTGCAGCCCAAGGAGGGGATTGTTTGCTCGGGGCTGTGGCCGCTGTCACCAGTGCCGGTTTCACTGCACCAGGCTGGGGGAAGGACTACACCTCCCAGAAGCCCTGGTGGCGCAGGATCAACGCGCCATAGTACAGCGCCAGGAGGCGCTTAAAATCTCGGAAGTGCCAGAAAGAGCCAGGACAGGGGCACCCCCATTGTGTCTTCATTCAAAACAGCCTGCCAGTTGGTGGCACAACTGCTGGATTCTATATAAAGGTACTGTTCCCCTACTCGTGATGTTTGCTCTGTAAAAAAGCTGGAGGGCTCATTCTTCACCGTGGACAATTAGTGGACTAATAAATAAGTAGTGCTCTCTTTGTATTTTTGTTTGGTATTCCACGAGAAGGGATAGATCCGGATGGGGAAGAGCAAGTCAATGGAGGGGGGTGGTGGGGGAGCTGAGTCTGTGTCTTCTTCTAAGCAACGAAAGGGCAAAAAGGCAAGGAAGGTGGCTAGACACGCAGCTACCAACTGTGTCCTTTATCGTATTGACAATCTGGTGGAAGAATGTGAGGCTATTTTAGGCAGTGATATTAATGCAAAAGTAATTGGTGTCGCTTCACAACTGGATATAGGGGAGGCGGGGGCTCCAAAAGGGGGTAATGTTCTGTCTGTTGTCCCTGCTATGTTTCTTGCAAAACGCAAGGGTGCAACTGATTCTGGCGCAAGAGGGTCTCTAACTATACCAACTAATAGTCCTGTGAATAATACTGACAAGTTGACTGTAGCTGATAGCGGCCAGTTCTTTCTATCTAACCAAACTGTACCCTGTCCTAACAGGTTTTCTGTCTTGGCCAATATACATAGTGATAGTCTTACGACAGATACACCCCTCTTAGCTGATATTGATCTAGCCCCCACTTTTAATCCTATTTCTAAACTTCTGCCTAATCAAGTACCTGTTTTTTCAGTACAAGCTGGCATCAAGTCCAACAATGTTTCGCAGGAGATTAGTGTCCTAACGAGTTTAGTCTCCCTTTTAAGAGACGAAATTGAGTCCATGAAAACCCTAATTTTAAACCTATCTGACATGATGGAACCCCAGATAAGAGAGAGGACATGTCCCGCACTGAATCCTACCCCAACTTGTGGTAACATGTTCCCTCCAAAAACTAGCAGTATTAGGCCGAGGTCCCAAGCGGAGGGTAACATAGTCAGGGTTGTGAATACAATACAATCCACCGTCACAGAGCAGGCTAGGGTAAGTGAACCCACTGCATCTGGGAAAAGTCAAAACAAATTCTCAAAACCAGTTGAGTATAAGCTGACACATCAGTTAAAGTCACCGGTAAGGGAGCACTCTACACCCGATAGTAGGGGGGGTACTACTGATGAAGTCCACTGTAGAGGCATACGCCCAATAAAAAGAGAGGGTGCTGAACTTAATAGACCCCATAGCCCTAATAAAATCTACATGACAAATGTTCCTAAGTTAGGCACCCGGGGAAAATCTGAGAGTGTTGACTCCCTGACTAACAAAGCCATTCATTGGCTTCGTTATGTTAGAGGGTGCAGATCAGTAATCAGGGAGGATATTACTAAGGCAACTAGACAAACCTCGGACGTCAGCCAAAATGACTGTATTGAATTGGTTTTAAGAACGGAGTCACTGGCCGATAATTTATTTGCCTTGGAATTTAGAACCAGCCCTCCAGCCCATTCCCGTATCCAGCTGAGGAAATCTCCCTTTAATCTATTCTATGTGCAGAAACCGCGGATTAACACTGGGGGTTCTAGCCTTGAAAATATTGACTGACTCCCAGTTGTTACTGCGATAATTTTCTCTAACCCAAGCCCTGGAGATCTCGCCAGGGGAGGATTTGATATAGAAAAGAAAATTATTGACACCAGTTTAGGGCCCAGTAATAGTGTAGCGGTACAAATTGATAATGTCAGTAGGGCTGACCGCTTTATCGAAGTAACAACATGTAAAGGGCCTGTGTTCCCCACTGGTGTTTGTTTAAACATTAGGTCAGATTGTCTACGACAAGTCAATACACGTCCCTCTACTTTTTTTAGCCAGGACATGCCTATTAGTCTAACTCAGTCAAGTATCTCCTCTGATATAGGGTCGGGCAGGGGGATTAGGGCAAATCTTGTGAATGAGGTACATATTCCTTATGTGGGTGGTGGAAGTAAGGGGGGGTCACTAATCTCCTGGAACATAGCAGGTTTGGGCGCCAAAGTGTCGTCACCGAAATGGTTAGCGTTCATTGGAGGTTTTGATGTCTGCCTCTTCCAGGAGACTTGGTCATCTGAGCCGCATTTTTGCCCTGGTTATTTAAATGTTTTTGTCCCTGCAATAAAGGGGGTTAAGGGGCATGCAATGGGTGGGTTAACGACTTGGGTGCGACCATAATCCCCTTTGTGTTACCCATGATTGGTGGGATTGGGACTTACCTCATGTAGATTGGGTTGAGTCTTGTCCCCCAACTATTGTCCCTACTAATGATTTGAGGCGTCTTAAATGGCCAAATGTAGCTTCTAACTCAGAGGCGCTGAATAAATTAGCCGTGGAGGTTGATAGTGCTCTATTAGCCCTAGAAGATGTTATTGGCAATACTGATTTGAGCTATGTAACCATGATCCATAACAGTCTGTTTAAGTGTGTTAGTGCCTATTTTCTAGCACCTGTCAAAACTAAGAAATTAGTTACCCCAACATTTTTAAGGTGGTATAATGATGATTGTAGAAAAGCTAGAGCTGACCTGGGCAAGGCCATAAGGGCTGGCCATCTGGATGCCGTCCGCCGTGACAGACAGATGTATAAAAGGGCTATTCTTATGGCTAAGAGATTATGCGATGAGCGTCGATGGCAGGAGCTTAAGGAAGCAAGTAACAACAAGAATTCCAGATTATTCTGCAACATTATTAAGTGGGGCAGAGGGGGCAAGTCTGAACAGCCTGAAAATGATGTCTCTCAAGAAAGGTGGATTGACTATTTCAGACCGCAGTATGCGTGTAACCCTGTAAGAAACCAATTAATTAAGTTTTTTTTTTAAGATGATGCTTTTAATAGTAATGACGTTTCAATTGCCCTTAACGCTGTGGCAGGAGGAAGAGCTCCAGGACCCGATGGCGTCCCCGCCGATGTCTTTCTGTACGACAAGGCTCATTGGGATAGATATATACTTTTGTTAGCAAATGCCACAGTACAAGGTGCCCCGGTCCCGGCATCCTGGAAAGGGGCGGTGATAATTCCGGTGTACAAAAAGGGCGATAAGACACAACCTGGAAATTACCGACCTATTGTTTGATAGACACAATTCAAAAAATAATTGGGAGAATGAACCTTAATAAGAGCTTGGACTGGATTGAAGATAATGATGTACTGTCTCAGTTTCAAGGGGGTTTTCGCAAATATAACAGTACTATCGATCAAGTCTTTTGTTTTACTCTCCGACATTGGAAGATTGTGATCCTGGGCAAAGGCAGTCTTTATGCTTCCTTTGTCGACCTGCGTGCAGCCTTTGACCTTGTTCCCCGCTCACAGTTATGGATGACATTAAAACAATTAGGTCTCCCTGCGGAGATTTTAACTATGGTGATGTGGCTGCACGAGGCTAATTATGCGAAAATCCAGTGGGGAGGACATGGTAGGGTCACCGCTGATTTTCCGGTTGAGCGTGGAGAGAGGCAAGGCTGCGCCATGGCCCCAACTTTGTTCTCTTTGTACATTAATGGTATAATTGTCTGTTTGTCACCAGTAAACACAGATGCCCCATTGTTAGCTGGTGTTAAGGTTCCGATTTTAATGTTTGCGGATGACACGTTAATTACTTCCAAAACCCCAAATGGCCTCCAGCGCGCCTTAGGAATCTTTGAAGAGTTTTGTTTCGCGCGGGGCCTAGAAGTTAATGAGGCCAAAACTAAAATGATGACTTTTAATCCGCATTCTGGTTTTAAGGGGAAAGTTTTTATGAATGGAAAACCGCTCGAACTGGTCAAGGCTTTTACCTACCTGGGTGTTCATCTGGGCAAGGATCTTAAATGGGAACACCATATAGATATTGCAGGAGCTCTCAACTTGGAGCATAAAAAGTCATTGACCAAACCAATCCAGCCTGCTTTGCAAGTCTATGAATCCAAAGCTGTTAGCTCAGTGCTCTATGGCGCAGAATTATGGTGCTTTGAGAAGTTGGCACCATTGGCACTATCTGAAAACAAGTTTTTCCGTAACATTACTAGTCTCCCTCAGAATACACCCCTATTGCCATTAAGATATGATTTGGGTAGGAAGGCTATTGCTGACATCGCCAGGCTACGCCCTATTTTATATTGGCGTAGGCTCTGGTCGACACCTGAGCTTTCCACATATGCCGCAGGGTTTATAGATGTTATAAAATCAGACTCTTTCCATAAGATTCGTTGGCTTGGTCAGCTAAGAAGTAGTCTGGTAGCTCTGGGTATGCAAATGCACTGGGATAGCCCTGTGGAAGTCTCGATCCCGTCCAAGAAAATCTTGAAGGAGAAATATTGGGAACAGATTGCGTTCCAGGCATGGAACGACACTGATTCATCCACTATGGTAGGGGTCTTTTTAGGGGCAAAACTTGTGCCCAAATTTGAATCTTATTGGGACACTATTACTAAACCGGGGGATAGGAAGCTTTACTTTCAGCTTAGAGTGGGTTCTCTGCCCCTGAAGGCAGTGACCTCTAGATGGTCTGATGCAAGTAGCAGCAGCTGCCCGGCCTGTGGGAACCATACGGAAACTCTTGCACATTTTCTTTTTGTTTGCCCAGTTTATGCAATTCCGAGGTGTGTTTGGCTTGCACCAATGTGCAAGTTACTGGCTACCAACAGAAGCTCTGAAGCTGAAAGGCTGATATGTACTAGCACCATGCCATTTATTTCAATAGCAGTAGCTAAATATTTGGGATGTGTATGGGTGTTAAGGCAGAACTTGATCCGAAGTTTATAGATTGTTTCCGAATAATGTACACAATTGTTGTCTTTGACCATGTCTAGATTAATTGCTAATTGATTTTATTACTTTTTTAACTTTTTATCAATTGATCCTATTTATTGTATGGTATGAAATTGGATTTTTACTTCTTCCATTTGCTGCTTGTTTCTGATTCCTTTTATCCACAATTTTTCAACTGTCTCATTTTTTTTAAATTTTGATTCATGTAAGCTTATCTGAACTATGTGCAATTTGTCTCGCTTTAATGAGTTTTATCTCGAATATAGCTATTTTGACTGACTGACGGATACAGGTGGCAGGCACCAAATGATTAAGGAAAGAAAATGCAAACTTTTAGAAGTGGCACTTTCAGAATGGTTGCTTAAAATCTGACTTTACCATTGGAGAGGGTTTTAAATTATAATTCCTTAGACACCTAGATTGACTTTCCTACATGTTCCCAATCACAAGTCATCATTTATTAAATGTAATAAGATAACCCAGTGTTATCCTATAGGAGAGGGGGACCTTGCAATAGTGGAAAACTAATTTAAGTGTGTTTCTTTACCAAAACATGTAAAACCTAAAAGTACATATTCAACTTTTTAAAAACACTGAACCCTGCCCTAAAGGTTGTCTAGTACAAAGAGAAGGGGTCCCCGACAATAAAGATAATACAGTAAACTTATATCTTTTTGCACAATTAATTTAGGGATCAAAGCTAATGTATGCAAAAAAGTTTTATTCAAATTTGCATGATTTACCTATCACTGGTTTAAATGCATCATACATTTATTTACACAAACAATTGATACTCAATGTGCCCACATACACAACGGGAGGGAGGAAGAAAGTGAGGGTAGTGTCAAGGAACAAGGTGGGGTCAAGGGATAGTCAGATACATCCAGTGGCAAATATTATTTACAATTCAGAAAATACAATAGTTGTGGTCCCTTTAGCCAAAGGGCCACCTCATACGGCTCCCAAGGAGTCCAATATATAATTAGTACATAAAACCAAAATCCAATTCGACCATTAAGGTCCTGCTTGGGGTAGGAGATTGGTCGTGGTAGAACAGTCAACGTTTCGACCCGTCGTCAAGGTAGGGAAGTAGTCCTTACAGTGCGGGTCTTCTTCAGGACATAGGAGTTGTGGGTGGGCAACCTCCTAGGGAGTAGTGAAAAAGAATTGTCTTAATTTAACACAGCACGCTCCTGTTGGTTATTACACGGAGGGCGGAACACAGAAAGAAAAACTTTCAACAATTAAAAACGTGTTGTCAATGGAGTTTTTTCAATCCACACCATTTATACAATATGGGAACAGAAAATCGTAGAAGACATGATAATTATATATAGCATAGAGAAAAAAACTGCACATTACATATTACCAACATCTAGCCTAAGTCTGCCCAGTTCGAGATACAATTAATTGGTCATTTGCAGTGGTAATTCCCACTGTGTTAGTTCAAATCGCACAGACTTGTGATCGTGGCCTGATAGATACACATATTGGTTGGAACTATCCATGTTATTCTAAAGAAAGGCCTACCTCTAAGTTCTAAGGTCCCATTAAAGGCTTCATGTCGAGGGCGGTAATGATCCTGGGTGTTCGTAAAATTCGTGACCTTTAGGATAGGAAAGGGGAATTAGTCATACTAGGGCATAGGGTCTTAATTAAAGTTAGTTATATATTATAGATATTGTCCACAATATCCGGCTTACCACTCGTATTAACTTCAGTGGCCGTAAGAGATGATCAACTACAAACAGCACTTGTGAGGATAGACTGGGATGTTCACTTCAAGTTAGTTAAAACCAAGTTATTTGTTCTGCAGTAGGAAGAAAAACAGTAGGAGCAGATCAATGATACATCTGGATAGCGGTACCCACGTTTTAAATACTGCAAAATTACGCAAGGTTCGACAAAAGGGGCTTACCGAGGGTTCTACCCTGTTGATCAGACCAAGTTATTGAAAGGCATCACTATCATTGCTGCCCAGTTCCAAGAGAAAACGTCAATCCGTGTTAGTGGACCCTAGAGAAACCGAAAATGAGCCTGAAAAGACGCTTGATAACTGATGAGAAAGAAAATAAGGGTCTCTCCTTATCTAGACAGGGAGGGAAAGCGCAACCCGGTATAGAACCTTACCGTCTAGTTTTCTTAATCCTTTTTCTTTTTTCAAAATTATCGTGCAACGAGTCAAATCAGGCGCGATTCGGCCAAGGTTCCTGTCAAAAGGTTAAAGGAACCAATAAGTATCAGGAAGTGGATAAATGTGTTTCGCATGTGGTGGACTTAAAAATGCGCTGCAAAGTTTACCTTAAAATCAATTGGAAGACCCCGGAATGAGAAAGAATCCAAAATAGTCGCCAGATCAGCCACGCTCCGTCATGAACAGCGTTGATGCACATACTTCCTGGTTTATTTGAAGGGGGTGGTGCTCGCTGTCCGAAAATAATAAAACTAGAAAAAGGACTCTCGTTCCATGTAGGTCTGAGTAACCTCATATTTGCAACTTAGAAGATCGACGGAAGTATTACCATCGCGTTAATTAAAAATAAACTAAGAGCAGTAGTTCCTGACCCAAATCTATTGGCATAAGTATAGAAGCACCGTGGGTGCACGTACTTCCTAGTATATTTCACGATTATATTTAAAATTTAAAATTAAAAGGGGTGGAGCCGGTTAACAGAATGTAATGAAACTCGAAAGGAGATACGCACCACACGTTGCGTGTTGGTCTAAGTGCGCTCATAATTACAACTTGGTAAATCCAAGAAAGTAATTCGATATTATTTACTAGAAAGAAAAATTAGAACCGTAATTCATAAGTACATGCCTGTCTAAGGACTAGTTGAGATTGTAAAACTATAAAAATGTTGTTGTTGGTAACATGTACATTAGAAATCCCCTCTTTTGAACACAGATGGACCAGAATGCAAAGTTGAGTGGACTGAACATATCGGACTCATATGATGTTGGACATCAATACATTACCAAGTTTGACATTAGGCCATAAAGTTGGATTTCCACATTACAGAGTATTGCATATGTCAAAGTACATGTATTGACCAAAAAGGGATAGAGTGCACCTATCTCACAGGACAGTGTAACTCCTACCATTTATGGTTTGGGTGTTATACATCTATACCACATGGAAAATGACCGTAAAGATGGAGACCATAATTTCCATAACAGTGTACCTTTCTCCAAATGTCTAATTGTCCCTGCAATTCTAAGATTGTACTGTTGCAGATGGATTCAGAAACAGAAACCTCTGTAAGAAATACATAATTGGAGCTTAACCAGATGTGAAGTCACCTTTCCAAAATTAGGAGATTCGTGGATTCACATCAGGACTTATTTTGAAAACATATACTCAAAGATTGGCTAATTGTACACAACTGCTTTCTAATTCATTGAGGCCCTCAGCTACAGAATTAAAGATATGTATCCACTTCATCTCTCTTAGGTTCAAAATACTGGACATATCTCCACCCATTGTGCCTAATGTTACATGCTCCAGAACCAACCATTTCAATGATTCTGGCAAATGGTTGTGTTTTTCACAATGTTCAACAAGGGGTGCCCCTGGTACCTTGCACCTGATTCTGCTACAGTGTGATAGAAATCTAGTTTTGACACACTGCTGAGTCTGGCCCACATAGATAAGATCACATGGGCAGATTATACCATAAATCACGTTCTTTGTGTTACAATTCGTGTGACTTGTCTAGGGCCTTGAGTACTAAAAAGGAAGTTTGAGGCCTTGCAAAAGGTTTATTTTGCCAGTTCGAAAGTATAGTTTAAAACAGCACACAGGCTGGAATAGCAGTACTGAGACATGTTCTAAAGAGCAACTTAAGTGGGTGGCACTATAGCGCTGCTGACCCACTAGCATAATTTAATTTACAGGCACTTAGTACCTGTAGTGCCACCCTACTAGGGTCTTATAAGTACATTACATGTGTCAAATGGATGTAAGCCAAAGTTGCCATGTTTAAAAGAGAGAACACAAGCACTTTATCACTGGTTAGCAGTGAAAGTACACAGAGTCCTCAAAACAATGAAAACAGGTGCAGAAAACAGGAGAAGTGAAGGCAAAACGTTTGGGGGTTAACCCTGCAGAGAGGGCCAGGCCAAGCACCTTCTGTTCTGGGCAGCATTCAGGCTGAAATGGAGCATAGGATCAGAGCTAGATCTTGCACATGATGACTTTCATGTGAGTCACATATGTAGTCCTGATCCATATTGGTATATTGGTCATGACTTTCAAATATATTTCCCATTTCTTTCATTCATTCACTGTAAAACACTTTCAGCTTCTTATGGGGGAGTTCATTCGTATTTTTGTCCATTTTTATGATGCTAGGATCATGGGGTGGGCTGTGAAAGTCCTGAAGTTTGTAGAAATGCTGGTGTTGCTTCTATTTGCATTTGATGCTGACAGGTCAGGTGATAAAAGCGCTCAACCAGGAAGAAATTGAAGAGCAGGTTTTATTAATACAACCATCAACAGCAAAGGATGCAGCAACTGAACTCAGCATTTGGAATGTAATCATTCCATCAGTGATGTAATGTACAGTCAGTTCTTTAAAGCAACAGTAAACATAACACATCCCCTATCCATAATAAAAGAAAGCGAGTGAAGTTTAAAATATGAACAGAAAATGAATAAAAATAAGAATTAGTACCTAACGTAATCCATGAATCTTCTTGGAAGCTGTTTGAATCTACCACAAATGTTTCTTTGATTGCAACTAGAAGAAGCATCTGTAGATTTGTCAATACACTTAGAACCATTCCAAAAGTGACTCTTGAATCCAGTGCACTTTGCTAATTTAGACATATTCCAAATGCAACCGTTATCTAAAGTCACTACATTTTTCTTAATAGCAATAATGGTAAAAGGACCACTGAAACTAGACGTATCCTTGTGACCAAACCTCGGTTTCTTCACAAGAACACTGTCACCCACGTTCCACTTCCTTAATTTTACAGCCATTTTGTCATCATAACGTTGTTTATAATTTTGTTGGTATTTAGTCAATACAACCCTTCTTCTCATCTCACTCTCCACACTATCATCACGAACCTTCTCCGGAAGCCAAGTTGGGTTGAGTTTGGAACGTGCCATCCTTCCCCTCAGGGCTTCAAAAGGAGACCTCTGCAGGACAGCGTTGGGAGCAATGGGGTGTGCCCACCATGTCTCACTTAAAACACTGCTAAAAGAAACCTTGGACTCCAAAGCCCTTTGTGCACAACTCTTAACAACCCTATTCATTCTCTCAGTGAGACCATTGGCTTGAGGAGAATAAAGTGCTGTTTTCTGGTGAACAATACCTAGACTTTTAAGAAAAACATCCATTTCATTGGAGGTAAATTGTACCCCATTATCCGTGAGTAAGTATTTAGGCACTCCTTCTGACACAAACACATCCCTTAAGAACTCAATCACAGTTCTAGAATTCACAACACCCATACATTTCGAAACCACCCACTTAGAGGTGCAATCCACCAACAATACAACAAATCTCTCATGTGAAGGCATAAGCTCAAAAGGACCTGCAATATCCAACCCCAACTTAGTCCACACCGCAACAGGAACCTCAACAGGAGAAAGTGGAGACTGACTAGTGGTGCGTGATTTGTCATTGACCGCACACAAATGACAATCTTTCACAACTGCTTCCACCATACGATCCATTCCAGGCCACCAGTATCTTTCTCTAATCCTAGCTTTGGTGAGATTCCTTCCCAAGTGCCCCTCATGAGCCAGGTTAACGACTCTCTCCCTCAAATCGCCCGGAGGTACCACCCTGTCACCTCTCATCAAATTATCTTGGAAAAAAGTTAAATTATTTCTCACCGTCCGATAAGGCTTCAACTCACCCTCAAGCACATCATAATTTGGCCACCCATTTCTAATGACATTCCCTAATGATTGAAAAGTGACATCATCCTTAACACACTGCAACCATTCTTCCTTGGATATGGTAGACTCCAATACCCAATTTATACATACTCCAACTCCATCTGCAACACAATCTCTTTTAATTGGAAGACGTGATAAACAATCCGCAGGCCTATTGGTTTGTCCTGGAATATATTGTTCAAGAAAATTAAATTCTTGTAACCCTTCGCTCCACCTTTTCAACATTGGTGTCATATGGTCACTCTGATGGCAAGAAAAAATTTAAACAAGAGGACGATGGTCAGATTTGACAACAAACGGAATGCCCCACAAATAAAATTTGAAATGATGTACTGACCAAAATACTGCCAACGCCTCTCTTTCAATACAAGAGTAATTCAACTCTGCTTCTTTCAAAGCTCTTGAAGCGAATGCCACAACAACTTCTTCCCCATTCACAATTTGAGAAAGCACAGCACAAAGTCCCTAAAGACTGGCATCAGTTGTCAGAATAGTCTTAAGTTTGGAATCAAAATGACCCAAAGTTGGCATCTTACCAATCTCCGTCTTAACTGATTCAAAGGCTTTCTCACAATTATCAGACCAAGTGAACCATACACCCTTTTTTAAAAGAGACCTTATGGGTTCAACAAGACTAGCAAAACACTAGACAAACTTGGAATAAAATTCCGCCATTCCCAAAAATGAACTGACTTGGTCTTTATCCACTGGAGTCGGTGCCTTTACAATGCTCTCAGCCAATTCCAATTTGGGTTGTATTTCATTCCCAGAAATAATATGTCCTAAATATGTGACAGACTCCAAACCAATCCGACATTTCTCCTTTTTAACTGTGAGTCCCCCTTCATTTAATTTGTCCCCAAAACTGATCTCAACACCTTATCATGCTCACAAACATTCACACCATGAACTAAAATATCGTCCTGAAAAAAATCACATTGTGAAGACTGCCAAGGACCATTTTCATCACCCTTTGAAAACACGCAGCAGCCGAAGCTAAGCCAAATGGTATTCTTAGAAACTGATAAGCACCTAAAGGTGTAACGAAAGATGTTAAATGTCTGGAATCATTATGTAATACAATTTGGTGATAAGCCGAAGAAAGATCCAGCACACAGAAAATGTTGGCTCCTTTCAAAATACTAATACTCTCAGCTATATTGGGCAATGGCTGTCGATCAACCCAGATCCATTCATTCAGTCCGCGCAAGTCCACACACATCCTAATCGATTTGCCACCATCCGTGGGTGCTAAAACCACCGGACTCAACCATTCTGAACATTCAATCTCTTCAATCACGCCTAAGTTCAGTAACCTCTCAATCTCATGTCTCAGTGGCTCAAGCATCATATTGGGCACTTTCCTGACCTTGTGCACACATGATTTGGCAGATTTCTTAAGAATAACTCTGTGTTCAAATCCCTTTAAGCACCCCAAAGTATCAGAAAACACATTCGGATAATCTACAAAATATGTGTTAGAAAAACACACAGAATCAACCTTAACAGGAAGGAAACTGGACAGAAAATCTTCCATCAACATGACTTGATTCTTAGGATTTTTGGCCCCAGGATTAAGAATTATACCCAAGTCATGCTGATGTCTCCATCCAAGAAGGTTGTCTCCTCTAACAGCAACATAAACCTTGCCAAAAATGTTCTTGCTCCTGAAAGTTATGTTAGCCACCGTATACCCCAGAATGTCTATTTTTGACCCAGCATAACTCACCGGAGCAATGTCAGGAGGTAAGAGTTGAACATTTTCTAGACCCACAACTTCATCCCAAATCTTGTTCCCAATTAAAGTGAAAGGAGACCCTGAGTCTGCCATGAGCTTAAATACATGTTTGTCAATTCCTATATCACAAAATTGCATAAAAATGTGTTCTGCATCAACAACCATTTCATCACTTTTAACATTCGATACCACAACCGTACGTACAATGTCAGAAGCAGATTCACTTCCTTCTCTTTTCTTGCCAGACCTACACACACGAGCATAATGTCCTTTGCTTCCACAGTTATTACAAATGCTGTCTCTTGCAAAACAATTTGGAAAATTAGAAGTGTGAGAGAAACTTCCACACCTAAAACAACGTATTCTCTGATTGCTAAATGGACGCTGTTGGCGAAAATCACGCTCTTTAGACATAAGGGACTCTTTACTAAAAGAAGGATGACTTTCAAGAGTGCTCTTCTGAGAAGATGAGGTCTTTTGGGTTGATTTGTTCTTTGAACCCACAGTCACTTTAGCAACTTCTTCGTGACACTCTCCAACAAGATCATCTTCTTCCAACATGTGTACCGTATCAAGAGTTTTCTTTTTATTATCGCTTATGGTGCGACTTTCATCCTCTTTATTTTTCCTTATTTCCTAACCCATGTAGAAGTATTCTCCATCCCCTCTACAATGGCTACAGCCTCCTTCAATGTAGGGTTCTTTGACAACAACTTCTCCTGAACCCTAGAACTATTCGTACATCGAACAAGTTGATCTCTCACAAGTGATTCAGATAACTCTCCAAAATCACAAGTACCTGAAAGAGTTTTTAAAGCAGCAACATATGTTCCGACCCGTTCAACTGTACCTTGTACTCGAGTGAAAAATCTATGACGTTCTAAAACCACATTAATTCTTGGGCCAAAATAACGTTCTAACATAGTCATAGACATTTCGAAAATGTCTGAAGGTTCACCATCAGCTCCACCAACAGGTATAGTATCCATACTGTCATATGTGTGTCTCCCCTCAACCCCTAAATTATGCAGCAAAATAGCTTGCTTTCTAAAAGCTGAAAACTTCTCCCCTCCTATTGCCACTAAATATGAATCAAATACATTTCTCCATCTCTTCCAAGGAAGTATAGGTTCCCCTTCCTCTGAAAAAATGGTGGTGGCTGTGACATGCTGGATGTAGTAGCCATTGTGCAATAACTGTAGTAATTAATAACCAAAATCCAGCAGTCTCTTTAGTCCAGACGTGAAAATATAGATACTAAAATATAATGTAAATGTGTCTCTGAAGAGAGAAAATCAATATATATGTTGTGTCTTTCCTTAAGTTAAAAGTTTACTCACAATTCTGTTTTGAAATGGACGTGCTGTCGTGCATATCGACGTTGTAATAAAGCCCATAAAATCAGTTTTCCAAAGAAAAATTTACCGATGCACTGCGCATCGGCGTTGAATTGTTTACTGATGTCATAGAAATCCAAAATGGCCGCTCTAGCGTGATGACGCGGGACGTTGCATGCCGTCGTAATGATGTCATGCGTTGAACGTCGGGTCAGAGTTCTTGTGTTTCCAGCGTCGCGTTCAGTCAGAATGAAGCCGATCTTGGAACGAAGATGCCAGAGGAACCGGAGAACGTGCCGGAGGAGCGTGCAAGCTACACGCGATGCCCCACTTCAAATCAAAACAATGCACAGAGAAGCAACTGCAACTGTTGAACAGGTGAACCAGATCCAATAAAAGTTACCTGTTTTTTTAAATATCTGCGCAAGTAGCAAACACCGGTAGATCCAAAGTAATCCTTAAGATATGTATTTGATAGCAGACAAACAATTAAGTGATTCTTAATATTGTGAAATTCCAGATTCTTCACAATAAGCAAATAGTCACTCCAAAAGAAGTAGAAAGCATAAATCAAATAAAAAGTCCAGAAATCCAAATCCAAATAAGGGGTGCAGTAATAAATCCAAATAATCCGCAGTATCTATACAGTATCCAAGTACAGTAGTTAGTCCAAGATGAATCCAAAATCCAAATTTGTTCAAACCAAGTCCAATCCAAAAATTCCAATTATAGGGGAGTTACTGGTTGTAGGTGCTTGTCCCCAATCAAGCCTTGACCCTCGTCGCCAGTGATAAAAGCGCTCACCCAGGAAGAAATTGAAGAGCATGTTTTATTAATACAACCATCAACAGCAAAGGATGCAGCAACTGAACTCAGCATTTGGAATGTAATCATTCCATCAGTGATGTAATGTACAGTCAGTTCTTTAAAGCAACAGTAAACATAACATCAGTGTTGTAAGGCAGGTGGGCAAAGATTCCCCATGCTGTGGCAACATGGCATTGTGATAGGACAATGATTTCAGCCTTTGTCATGTGTGCTTGACATGGCACTTGCAATTATATTCAATACAATTTATTCACATGCTTTAAAACTGCTTATTTATCAAATGAACATTCCCATAAGAATGCACCGGAATACCGTCAGAATCTCATCTTAGAGACATGACTCAACAATGACAACATAATACAAAGTGTTACAGCTTGAGGGAGCCAACGAATATATTTTAAAGTTGCAAACTGTGTCATTGATATTATGTAGTGATGGGAACACATTTAGATTGAAGGGTATCCATCAAAACCAATGCTGTTGGCCGATATCTTGTGACTAAGTTGTAAACTCTGTAACCAGGAGACCTGGTATAATGTTGGCTTAACCACGCGGCCAATTGTGTGATCACCAGTAGGTACTGCATATTAATTCTCCTCTATTCCCTTATCGTACATAATGGAAATGTATTACAATTGTGACAGAGCACTGTACTGGATCCCTGCTTTATTCAGGAAATTTAACAAAATAGCATGAAAAGGAGACATAAACACACCATCCAACTGATACAATAGGCACACCAGCTGGAGAAGATGTATAAATCCTGAGAGGAAAAAAGTCCCTGCTGAGATAAAAGCTGAAAGTGTTTCTCATATTGAGATATGTATTAGTGTTCTCTATACAAGAAGAACCACAGTTCTCTGAGAATCATAACTTTATGGAAGACACTTTGCTGTAATTTGCCATCATAGCATGCCGAACATTTATGGACAGCTGTCTTGGAGTACTGGAGCATTGTTTATGACAACTGTGAGTAAATAATACCACTGGAATGATTATGGTTGAGAAAGAAGGACATTACATTTAGCCCTTATTTATTTTTCAGAAATATATTTAAAACATGCGTGTCTCTCACTGGAAGAGCAATTCACTGCCATAAAAAATGAATCTAGCAACTGTAGCAAATCACATCTCAATGGCTCAGGTGATAGGACCGGTGCCAAACACTGAGAGCCCTGTTTCAATTGATCAAGTACTAGATACATTGAACTAATTATGATCTAACAACGCCATCTCTAAATTAACAACAGAAAGCATTGAATAAATAAATCCAGGCCGGTTTTCTGCCAAGAATGAAAATAACCTAACGGAGCTCCGCTATGCAGAAATGAGAGTTTTGTTAAAACGGTAGTACCACGGAGGCTTTGCTGTAAACAACTCTAGGTCAGTTCTATGTATACTCAGTTAAAACAAAACAGAAAAATATTATAGAAAACAATAAGCTCCAAAGAGTGACAATGTTCCCAAGCAGGTGTGAGACACCTTGCCTAATCTTTAGAAGACAAAATTGCAAAAACATTAGTAAATAGTTAACTTGTTCAATAAATGTATCAGAAAATATCAGTATTTGTTACAGGGTCAATAAGCAACTGAAGTCTTGTAATGGAACATGGCCTACATTTCTGACCAAAATTATCCTTTTTAAAACAAATTAATGAATGTTAATAATTGGTTTACCTTGCAGGCTGTTACCTGCTGGATGTGGGGCGCATCTAATAAATTGACATGTTGAGGGGTAAAATTCTTCCTACAAATAAGCGATGTTCTGCAAAAAGTGGACTTACAACAGCAATCAGCGAACCAAATGGTCAGTTCCATGACCTATAATGTAAGGTAAGAATTACTTAAAAAGCCAGGATGTAAGATTTTATTAATGACAAGCATTGAACAAAGTACATATGTTTTAATGTACTGCACTCTATGGTTATGAATGAGCAAATACAGTTTTTTTTAACTAACTGACTGACTAAAGGTGGACCGAAGTGTAGAAGGTGTAAAAGCATTGTTGCAATTTTATTGCATTTACCAAAGTAAAGCATTTTAGGTTTCAGATCAAGGCATTTGCGAAAATATCAATACTTACCCCAGTGTGAGCGTTCCTGTAGCAGATTGTGTTTAGGCACGAGAGACGAGTTCTATTTTATTTTACAAAGGAAACCACAAGAGACCTCATAATCAGCCACGGCCCGTGGAGGAAGTTACGGTGGGGCAGGTAGGTGGGGTGGGGGGTGTAAGAACCGGAATATGAATAATTGGAGGTAAGTAAACAATTTAATTAATAAAACGAATTTCGTAGCACGCACTGCATGGCATTTTGCGATGCAGGGCGCGCTACGAAATTCATTTTATTTATTAAATTGTTTACTTACCTCCAATTATCCATATTCCGGTTTTTAGCACCCCCCCACCCTGCCCCGCCCCGCCTTCCTGCCCCACCGTAACTCCCTCTACTGGCCGCGGCTGCTCCTAATAAACGCTGTCAAAAGCATTAACATCATCTGCATGACCGCATAGCATACATATGTGCTTCGTATTCACCACCTCTATTTTTGTACTTTTTCATTGCTCTCATAAACACATGACTTGCACTTTTTCATATTATTTTAGTATAACAGAAGTCATGACATAAGTTCTTTTCACATACCATATGATGACTTTTAGGCATATTTCCAGATGAGCTTTTTATCACTAATTCCCTAAATGAGAAAACTGATACAGAAGTTAAGATATGAGCGCATCTCAGGTCTTCACATATGGGTCAGAAACTTTGTGAACATGTGTTTTTGAAGCTTGATAGTGTAATCTCGCCAGAAGAGTGAGGGATGACAACTCCACCAAACAAAATACAGAAAGAATCATAGGTGAAGATTTGCAGGAGCAGATTTATCATTGCTATGTGCCGGTGAAATATCACAAAAATTATTCAAACTGACAAAAACATTTGATAAACTACTTACTTTGGAGCACAAACACTTTTTAGCACTGGGAAGGTGTCTAAAACTATTTTAAATAGCACTTATGTGCTGGTATGTGTTTCACAAAGCCCAATTTACCAACATCTGTAGAAAGGGCTTTGCACCAAAAAATAAATGTTTTTGAGCGAGACACACCATATGAAAAAAAAGTTGTTTCTCCAAATATTTCATGTGTGCTGCACTGTACAGCACACGAACGAAGCGGAAAACTTTTAAAGTATGTCTGAGCATAGCACTTTCACCTACAAGACCTATTCTAGAAATCTCACACCCACCTTTACATTGAGGGGCCGATTCTGAAGCGGGTTGGAAAACTTCCCGACCCATTCGGTTTGGAAATGGTTTCCGACCCACTCGGATCGGGAGAGTCTGACCGACGGAGTACGATGCATCCAAATGCTTCCCGATAAGATTTGGTTGGACTCTCATTGACTTTAATGGGATCATATGTTCCTAACCGCATCATAATTGGGCCCTCGGTCAGGAAGACACGTTCACGATCCGATTTGGAAGGAGCAAATGCTATTAGCAGGCCTTCCTAACCGCATCAGAATCAGGCTCTAGGTGGGAATGCTCTCCTAACCGCATCAGAATCAGGCCCTATGTAGCAAGGGTGTGTGCTTAGCATAAGGCAGCTTAATTGTGCTCAGGCGCATAACAAGAGAGCTGACACTCCATATCTTAGTAGATAAGGCACTTCTTTCCCTCTCCATCTTACACAATTCAACTCAGCAACTTAGGTTGCTCAACTGTGTTCCATAACATATTAGTATATCTGCCCCTTAGTTGTAGCTAGCAACCTTTAGACTTTAACATATCTTTTCTTTTGGGAGATGTTAAACAAAACAATGTAGAGATTGCATTAAAAATAATCATTAAAGGCAATATATTAACCCCACTTTTTAAGAATATTTTCAGACACGTTTTTCAGACACGCTATTCCAGAGACTTTCTACTGCAAAGCACAAGGAATTGGCTGTCACACTCAGGTTTTGCAGCTTGAAAGGAGTTCAATGGTTGTACAATATGATCTTTTGCCAAGTATATATGGCTGCGAAGCTTGGATTTATTTTTAAAATATTTTTAACATACTTTCCGAAATAAGATGCACGGGATGCATTTGGGATCTGAACTGCAAGTTTTCTATCCTAGTCAGGTCCATGTTTTTTCAGATTAGATAAATGTGTATATTTTGATGATGAAGTTTCCACTAGATCGTATTTATGAACAGCCTTGTTAGATTGAAAGCTTTGGCTCAGATTTTTTTTAGTTCAACACTTAGTGGTAGTAGAACTATTCACAATACAATATAGTTTATATTTAACTTCTGTTGCGAGAATAGGACCTATGTAAATCACTGAAGGCCAATATATATACCTTGTATAACGTGGTGAGGCTTTTCCTCCCACAGGGCTGATCCCTTTTTGATGTTTGGGCACTTCGCCCTCCGGACTTCTTTACTGTTTTTCCAGAAAATGTAACCAGATCAAATGTGCATGCTTTTCCCCACATCTAGTGGATTCCAAAGGTACCCAGGGTATGTGGGTTCTACTGCGGGGACTGAGAAATATAGCAACATTTTGATTTCTGTTGGAAAAAGGTGAGAAAAGGTGTTGGTCATCAAAGTGCATGTTTACCCTAAAAATGTAATCAGCACACGGTTTGTTGTGCTATGATCACCATCCTCCTATGTTGGCTAAATTTGTTTATGTAGGCCTTCGTACTCTGTACAATTTACCACTGCTAATCAGTGCTAAAGTGATTGTCCTCACTCCCTAAAACATTTTAGAATTGACTTACACCTAATTGTCATATTTAATTTACTTATAAGTGCCTAGTAAAGTGGCCTACCATATACCCAGGACCTATAAAATAAAGGAAACTAGTGGGCCTGCAGCACTTGTTGTGGCATCCACTTAAGTAGCCCTTTAAAACATGTCCCAGGTCTGCCATTGCAGCCTGAATGCAGTTTTAAACTGTCAATTCGTCTCACAAAATAAAACCCTTTTCCAGTCATTTAACTCCCCTTCGGTTATATATATGTCACCCCTAAGGAAGGCTCTAGGTAGGCCAAAGAGCAGGGTGCATTGTAATAAAAAATTTGGACATGTACTTTTAAGTTTTACATGTCCACATAGTGAAAAACTAGTAAATTTGTTTTTCATTACCGCGAGGACTACCTCACCCTCAGGATAACATTGGGTTGCATTATTACATTTAATATGTCCCAAATTTTGTGTGAGAACAGGTAAAGATTTCATGTTAGGTGTGTGAGACATTGTCATTTAAAATCTTCTTTCATGGAAAAGTCAGATTGTAAGTCACAATTTTGAAAATGTGACTTTTAGAAAGTTGGTATTTTCCTGCCCAATTGGAGCCTGCAGCCTGTTCTTGTGTCAAATGACTGGGTGCATTTCTCAGTTGAACTTTCTTTATTCCTCCCAGAAATCCACATAATAGAGAGATTATGTGTGCCTGGGTGACCCATCACAAGCAGAATGGGGGAAAGAGCTGGGCACAGCCCTACTTGCAAATCAATAGGTTGTGCCTTGTCTTCACAGAAAGGACTTGGCATCACTTCATTGTTCATGCAGCCAGTCTGAAGCTAGGGCAGGGGAGGCAGGAAACTCCACGCACTTCAAAGGAAATTCTCTAAAACCTTCTCCTACTTCAAGGAAGGTACAAGGTATAAAAATAAGACCCTCAGACCCACTCTTCAGTTTAATTTCTAGATCGGCAGAAGGACTCTCAGAGGACTGCTGAAGTTATGGCCTGCTGTGTACTTTAGAGGACTACTTAGCTGCACCACAAAGGAATACTGCCTGAGAATTGCCTTGAACCCTCAGAGGCTTGCCCTGCTTGAGCTCATCAGGAGAAACGTCTTTATTAGGCAAAAAACTGCTTGTGGTGGAGCAGAATGAGGGAAACTCACAATGTGCACCATCCCATCTGCTTCTTCCCACCACGGTATAGGGAAATATGTCAGCCCTCTTCCACCACTGATCAGTTATTATGGCATTCACATTTTACTTACTCCCAGCACATCATTCGTCAGCGGAAAATGGGTGAGTTCAGTTTAGCCACTGATCAGTTATTGAGCCACTGATCAGTTATTGAGCCTTTTACATCTTACTTCAGCCCAGCAGAGCATAGGGCGCTATGTCAACCCACTTTAGCCATTGATCAGTTATGGTGCCATCCACATTTTACTCCTACTCACCACAACATACTGCACTATATCAGTCAACTTCAGTCATTGATCAGTTATTGTGCCTTACTTCCACTAACCACATCATATATCGATGGGCAATAGTGCCTTTCTGCTCTTCAACTGTATTGCCTGGGTGGGTAGGTTGATTGAAAGACAATGGGCAGCAGCAGCAAAGAAAATGCCTCCCACATTTTCTATCTGTGGGGGGTGTATTATTTGGCCCCTTTTGTGGCCCAGCTGGTCCCCGGGGAGCAGAAAATCAATAAATTACATGTTGATCCATGCCTGGAGGCCTGCCCTCCCCCTCAAAGAAATAATAATAATACAATTTCCAGCAATGGCTTGTTCAAATGGTGTGCTGCCCAGGGGTTGCCCAAAGACCAGTACTAGCCCCCAAAAAATGGCCAAGAATGTTTCCATTTCTGGGGCTGGAGGGCAGATGTCACAGTGCCATCCAGATCGAATTTTTTTTTTGTGTAGCTCATTGTTTTGTGAACACATTTTTATATGTGGTTTGCAATGCCGGCATAACACGTCCTATCAGCATTGTGCATGATCTTATATCAGCTCTGCATAAATCCATGGCTAACATAGAGACATGGGATGTGAGGCATGTGCAACTCCCTTTCTATCTGTGCACCTAATACACCACTGCCCACATTCCTAGCATATGTTTTGCACTAGAGCAGTCACAGCCGGCTCAGGTAACTGCGGTGAGAACAGTGGGGCGGGACAGGGGGTCGCGGGAGGGGGCACCCGACAGACGGTGGAATAGGTATTATTTATTTATTAAATTATACCTATTCCATCGTCTGTCGAATTCCTCCTCCCACCAAGCCCCCCCCCCAGCAGCCGCGGTCGGTAGTGGGATGACCTGCAGGGCGGTGTTGTGCGGAGGGGGAGGGGCAGGTTGGGGGTTGGTAATGTATGGATTACGGAGTTTTACAGGTAAGTAGACATATAAATAAATAAAACGAATTTCGTTGCGCGCACCGCATCGCATTTGGTGAGGCAGTGCACGCAACGAAATTCGTTTTATTTATTTATATGTTTAATTACCTGTAAAACTCCGTAATCCATACATTACCACCCCTTACCCTGCCCCTACCCCTCCCCACGTCACCGCCCTGCAAGTCATCCCACTACCGACCGCGGCTGCCCCCCAGCCCCCAGGCAGCACATCCTTTACCTGTGCCGGCCGCCGCTGTTTTTTTAATCTGCCCATGCACATACTGCATTTTTCCCCAGTCGACTCCAACGCAGATTAATTAAAAATCGTTATAATTGTTCAGGCTTAGTTTACTACTGTATTGTGCAGAGGCTGAAATGCCTTACTAGTCCAGAACTAATATTAGGGCATAATTTATAGCTAGAGTCACTGCAATATGTCCAAATGTTTTCCTAAGTACCATGGCTCACCACCGAATGCTTATGCGGTATTATAAACCGAAAGGTAAATCAATTACTTTGCAGTTAATAGAGCCCACAGCATCGTTAACTAGCATAACACATGTACAGTGCACCTCCAGCATTGCCCAGCAACGCCTGGGAATAGGTTCACACGAAGTTGTTGGTTTGAATTTGATTTAAGTATTTTTATACTGAACTTTCTGCTCCGTTGTATACCTTAGGCGGTTTCTACTGAGAGATGTGTTGTTTATTTAAAAGGAGAAAAAAAGAAGAGAGGCAGGACTTGTGGCTTGAGAAAATACAACCCGAGCGCGACTGGGCTAATGATCCTTTCCCACTCATCATTTAAAGTTCTCAGTATTATGTCCAAGGTTCATAATCTCACATCTTTACGGCCCTATCTTTCTGTATACTGGGCCCTGTCGGCCTGTTTCCTCTATTGCACTATTTTGTTTGTACTACTGTAATCATTTCGCTGGCCCAGATCTGTGTGGGTGTGCTGGCAGCGTTACAGCAAAGTTACATGGGAACAGAGTTAAGGTTGAATATTTATTAGAAGAAGCCATCTGGCGTCAGGCTGTCTGGACAAGCGGCTCATTTCTTTCAGAGTCGCTCCTTCGCCTCCAAAGCTTTTCCTTCCTTTCTGCGCTTTATTCTGTCGAGCGATACTTACATATGACAGATGCGAGGTAAACGGAGCGCACCTCAATCTTTACCTCATTTCGTTCTCTTTGTTTAAGTGTACTAATTCCTTTTTTAAACAAGCTTTTCGGTGCTACTTAAGCAGCTGCGGCGCGTTCTTCAGTTTGAATTCGGTCTGTTTATCTCTGACGCGGCGCTTCCACTTCTTGCGTGCTCAACCTTTCTCCAGTGAAACGTACCTGGTTGAAGATAACTCGCTTTTCAAATTCAGCTTGGCACTTGCTTACAAGAACCATCTGTGCTTTCCCTCCGCCTTGGGAACCCGCCCTTCGGTGCTCTCAGCTCGCTGGCAATGCATACAGACATTGGCATTCGCCTAGGTCCAGGGACGTAACACAGGGCCCTGCATCCTAGGCGCTGCAGGGGAGCCACACCCTTCCGGGATCCATGGTCGGCCCAAATGTGGACTAAAGGCTAGAGAGGCCGACCTCGAAACTGGAGAACCGTGTTAGAGTCTGGCAGGGGCTCCAAACATCCTCTGATTCTGGGCATATCACGTAATCTCCCCTTGCCTAAAAATGAATGCGTCTGTCTGTAATGCAACTGGCGCTCATGTAAAGCGCTTTGGTACCTTCGGGTTGATTTTGTGCTATATAAATCTTTAAAAAAAAAACATACTCTGAGATATGGGAGACTTGGGTCCATCTCTGCGTTTTTTGTGGGGGTTATCATGTTGCCATGATGCATGTTCAACCAGCTCAACATACACGTTTTCCATTCACCGTGCAGCATTTTGCAACTCTTTACCGTGCAGCATTTTGCAACTCTTTAAACTTATACTTGTAAGAAGAGAAAACATTTTCTTTTTAGATCATATTGTGCTGCAACGTTTATATGTGTTTCACCTTGTTCTACTTTACTGTGTAGCAATATCATTTTTATACTCGTGCGTCCTATAAGCAGCTCTCTCCCTTCGGCACAGCCCCAAAAACAGCAGAGAGAGAGATGAGTCAGTGTTAACCAGATCCCAATGTGACACGAAATCCGTACTTGGGAATGTCAGGCGAGTGGTTCCTTTGTTCCTCTTCCAGCTTTGGTGATTGAGAGCATACTGTCGTTTTGCAACTAAACCGCTTCCAATTTTTGTGCCACGTATTTTAGTATCCGTCGCCCGTTTTCTTTCTCTGTCGCTGACGCTAGGTGATCCATTTTGGACTTTCTTTGCTTGAATCCCACGTTCCTTCGAACCTTTTGCTGGGAGGCAATAGAACAGAGGTAATCACACCCTCTCTGAGTTACAGAATTAATGCTCAGGAAATTCAAAACACTTGTTGAGTTCAGAGGGGGTCACTGGGTGGTTTCTCATATGTTTGTTTCACATTAAAACCTGTAATTTGGATGAACAGCACATATCAAACCGTTCCCATGCCAAACACCACAACTATGCACATATCACTAAGGGCAAACCACTGAAGCACTATCCCAGGCTAGTGTCAGAAGTGCTGCCATTTTGTTCTTCCAGAACATATTTCTTGCCGTGGGATAGAGTGAACCGGGACAGCGTGTGAAAAAACCAGGGTGGAAATTGCTGGTTTTCAGCTTCTTTGGACCTCTTTCACTCTGTTTCTACCTGAGTTGTAAAGACAGCACACACATTTTGAAAACTGTGGTGAGTTCTACACATCTCGACAGAAAGAATTCTGCAAAGCCCTTCACTTTATATCAAGCAGCTGAAAAGCCTCAATGCCATCACAATTTATGAAATGGCTATAAATAAATACCCAGGTCGAGACCGTGGGAGCAGGAAGACAGAACGTGTTGTAGTGAGAAACGCACACGTTGTGGAATCCATGTTGTACAATGTTTTACATTACACAGAGACACTGAAATATATTGAAAATACAGCCTATTAATGGTAAGACATCGGTCCGCAATCCAGGATTTTTTCACTCACTCCAGGACTTTGGTCCATGACTTTAAGAATAAGATAGGCAGGTAGTGATTGAATTCTGCTAAGCATTCCCTGTTCACTGGTCTATTTATGTTGGCAGGATATGTTTCTGAGCTATCTGAAACCTTGGTAGAATGTGAGACAAAGGGGCGTCTTGGTTTTATCTTGCATACCATTCAGTGTAAAGGAAAGACGTGTTGAGCAGATATCAGGTAGCAAAAGTGAAGTACATGAACAACTGGAAAAACACAAAGAACATTGAATACCTTCAGCGTCTAGGAGTCGGACAGTTCTTTAAATAAAAGTAAGAAAAATATGCCTGATGGATTTTACCGATCCGACAAATGAGCTATTCATTTGCTTTCTGGCAATTATTTCTATGGCAATTTGATTTCCCACACAGAGAGATCTGGAAATTTAGAAGTGCAGGCAACGAGGGGCAGATTTACGTTTTGTGGCGCATCCCTGCAAATTAGCAGGGATGCGCCAAGAAATGAGCGATGCGCAATGCCATCTTTGCGCCACCACGGATGCGCCGCATTTACAATGCGGCGCATCATAGCGCAAGGATAGGCAGATGTGTGTCGTATCTGCCGGCGTAAGGTTGGCGCAGTGCTGGAGTTGTGTTGCGGGCGCGACACAACTCCAGCCCTGTGCCAACCTGGCCTATCATCCACATTGTGTGTCACACCTTACGCCTGACACAGCAGGGTCGGAAAAGTGACTGAGTGAAATCTTGTAGATTTCCATCAGGCATTTTTCAGAGGCGTTCCTGCACCAGAACGCCCAAACCTGACGCAGGTTTCATGTGGCGCAGGGCTTTACAAAGTGACACATCTCCCTAAATGGGCACATTGTAAATCCCCGGCAGCATGGCACTAGCTTTACACCGCCGCTGCGTCACAGAAGTGACACAACGGCGGTGCAAAAGTGGCGCACAAGGCTTGTAAATCTGCCCCCGACTCTTTAGATGATCTGTTTGCTCCTGAGAAGTATGGGTACTTTCATATTACATTCATTGCAGGAGTTCAAATTAAAGAAGTGTATGTACTCGTTACCAGATAGTATCTGCCCATTTAAAGGACTGGGCATATGAGTTGCAGATGCGAATGTGGAAGACTCGTATCATAGATTCAATAAAATGGTGCTTCATACCCCTGATGAGGTGCTGAAACTTATTTATGGGTGCGGAAGATGCAGGCACGACCGGCACAGGTAAGAGCGGTGGGGAGGGGTGGGGCAGAGTGGGGGGAAGGTGGCAGACAACAGGATAGGTGAGATTAAATTAAAAAAAAAACACTTTCTCTGAGCTCGCTGCATAGCCAACTAACCGATGCGGCTGGCGCAAGGTTAGTGTTTTTTAAATTTTTTTAATTTAATTTTACCTGTCCAGTCATCTTTCTACTCCACTCCTACCCTGACCAAGCCCCACCCCAACCAACTGCTCACCATTCTTTACTGAGCTGGCCGTGCGTGGTAGCATGCTACTCAGTTGGAGTGCGATAGATGGGAAAGTGTTTGTCAGTCGAGTAACATATCTAAGTAGTGGATGATATTGTTTGTGAGGACTAAAACTGTGTGCCTAACATGTTTTGTTGCTGTTTCTATGCAAGAATGTGAAGTGAAGACAAGAGAGGCTAGAATGATTACTGGATGCTTGTGTATTCGTGGGAAGGAAAGTGTGTGAATGTATTGTGTCTATGTAGGTGGTGTTTAGGTGTCATGCATGGATGATAAATGCAGCCCAGGGTGTTTTGCCACAGTTGTGTGGCTATGTCTCCCTATGGGTGTAGAAATGAGAAAATACACAGTTATCCATGCTTATACCGTGGTCCGTGTGATACAATTCATACCACATTGAGTATGAGGCCTAAGGAGGTGCACACAGGTAAAGGGAGCTACCATTGATTTTGAAGGCGTGCATCAATTGATGTTTATGTTCTGGAATCCGCGCCGCATTGGCAGGAGCATAGCCCATAGGGATAGGCCTTATTCAGCTATTCATGGCACAAGCTTTTATAATGCTACACCAGAGGTGTAGAGACAAATCAGTAGAAAAGGATTTTGCACAACCAAACATAGTATATGGTTCAACTGGTTTATCTAGAAGTGGAGAAAGGAACAACAATTGTACGAGCAATCATAGAACATGTCCTGAGGAGTTTAACCAAATATGTCATGAGGCAGCTCATGGTATTGCCATTACACATCTAGACATAGGACATAACTAAGTAGTCCGCCCAGTCGGGCAGGGACTATATCTCAGTAGGGGACATTAGTCAAGCAGGCATAGTATATGCCTGAGGAATCCACCCAAGAATGGCATTGGTCTCCCCTTATTCATACGCATTAGTATTGATTGTGCAACACAAGAAAACCATGCCAACCTAAGGAGAGGTAAGATGCCCTAAACAGAGGGTAGCCCCCAAGGGAATGTAACAGATCAGACGACCAATCAGCACACAGGAGGAAATAGCACAGCCTGAGCAAAATAGTATGCAGGCACATAATGGAAGGGTAGGGAGTGGTTTCCCAGCAACAGGAGCTCACATGGACCAGATGACTGAAATATTGTGTCAAAAATATCATGCTCCTATACTTATAAAGTTAAGTACCAAAATATCGGAAAAACATAATCATTGACACAAATATTGTCCCAAAAGTACATAAATATAGATTTTTTTATATAGAGTTTACAGTAGTTAATGTGAAATATTTTAATATATACATTTAATATACTGTAACTGTAAATTAAATACATTCCACTAATATTTAATACTATCTCTCAATATATACTTATGTAAACACACAAACATATATTTATATATACATCCATATCTATCCCTCTCTCTCTCTCTGCATGTAGAGAGATAGATATAGACATAGTGTAATAATTAATAAAAAAAGATTTTTTTTTCCATGACATTATTATTTGGTATTTTAAATGTAAATATATATTAAATTCAATGTGGTCTGCAAGATTACTGGCACACTTCTTTGTTGGTGCTAGCGGTGGGGGTAGACCAAATCCCCCTGAATAATAACACATCCACTTTAGAACAAAGGCTGCTGCGCACCAGTCTCCGGTAAAGTTCACAGATTTTATTTCAAGTAGCAAACACCAACGGGGTTTCTACTTTTACGATTCTTGCTCATGGTCAGTAAGTCCTTTGTCAATTTCATCTATAAATACAAGTTACCCATCCTGCCTATTATGGGACATTCTGGGATTTGTAATTTAACATATATTAATCACATTTTAACATTAAATGTATCTTTTTCAATTCATGGAAGGCAATGATGTCAATTTAGATTTTTTGTAACGTACATTGCAACCACATAGCTTTAATGTTATTAGTCATTCTGTGTTATTATTGTTAACCTAAATATAGCTATTCTTAGTTATGGGATCTGTATTTTAGGCTGAGTGCCGCTTTCGTTGACAGTTCTACCCCCTTTGTTGTTTTGAATCAGTGAGTTTGTTTTGTTATTAACTAAGGGTCTGATTTCTAAGGGCTAAGTACCCCATATTACTATTGTCCTTGTAAGTTAATCACCCACTCTACGCGGGAAACTGCCATATATATGGATATGAAATATGAATTCAAACTGTGTGCTTATTGTTATCATCTATTTATTTATGTGTATTAGATAATTATGTATTTGTTTAAAAACTCAACTGATTTTAGACCTTTTTATGATAGTTTTAGAGTATTATTGGTTCTAATGTATGTTTTAGGTATCACACACTTCTGAATTTCCTTAATGTTAATAATGCTTCTCCAGATAGGTGCCTAGTAAGCGGCTGTTGTTTCCTAGCTGATACTTCCAATTGTTTTTTCTATTGTTGGTTTTTACACCATTTTATTATATGTGTGTATATATATGTGGTTCGGGTCCCCTTTTCCCCCTTTAAGTTGGTGTTTAACCAATATTGCACTAACTGCATAAAGCAGTTTATATTTTATTTTCTGAAGATATTAACTGTATGAAACTATTTTTCTCCATGTTCCTTGGAGAATAGCCTCTGTACGTTGGTTCCTAAATGTACTATTCTAAACAATCTGAGTACCTTTATCTATACATGACTTAAGTTAATATCTTACTGAATTCAAGTTGTTTAACATATTGTATTATTAGATATATATGCATATTCATCCTGCTTGAGTTTCATATATTCTACAAGTGTACATACAACTCCTCACCTGCATTAGGACCAAAAGGCACTTTGTTGACAACATTACTTATGAAATCTCACATGGCCTCATTGATGAATTTACTGATGTATTCATTCATGATACTTCTATGGAATTAGCTTTATATTTCATGAATCATGAATTTTGAAAATTATATTTTATGTATGGTCAGTGTTGGACTTGGCCCTTTTTGCAGGGTCATCCCTAAACTTTTTGTCTTTCTCCTAGCCTTTTTTCTGACATGGTGTTGGTGGTTTTAGGACTCGGGGCACTTTAGCACTGCTGTCCAGTGTAAAGTGCGTGTGCTCTCTGTGATAAATATGGTGAGATTGGTCTACATCTGTTTGGCTTATTTAATTTACCTGTCAGTCCCTTGTAAAGTGGTATCTCAGATACCCAGGGCTGGTAAATTAAATGCTATTGGTGGGCTTGCAGCGCTGATTGCGCCACCCACCAAAGTAACCTCTCAAACCTATCTCAGGCATATGCAGTTGAAGGGCCTGTGCGCACAGTGTTACTGCCGCTGTGCCGTGGCACCTAAAGTGTGTGCCATGTCTGTGACTCCCCTTTTACTGCATGTCAGTCACGCTTAAGGTAGGCCCTAGCTGGCCCTATGGGCAGGGTGCATTGTAGGTAAAAGATAGGACATGTACCTTAAGTGTGTGACATGTCCTGGTACTGACAAACAGCCATTTTGAGAAATCTGGACTGCAGACAAAGGAGACTATGTGTATAAGTACTGGGACTGGGACCCCATGAAAGTTGTGCTTGTATTTGTGCTGGGTTTTAAAAAAAACAAATTCAGTTATGGTAAATATAGACTAGAATCAGCACTATATTAAGGATGTCCAGCCGGACAAACAATTTAATGAATCAAAGAATGCAAAACAAATAAGAGCACAGTAATAGAGTGGGACACAGTCCTGCGTCCTACACAAACACAAAACAATTACATTTGGAAAAAAAAAATTCAGGCAAGACAAGAGTAGCTTGTAGCCAATAGTAATAATTATGGCAAGCTGTTAAATAAACAGTTAATGCACTTGTTTTAACACATCAGATTGATTTGCATACTGTTTAAACAAGTCAATGACGTTTTGATCCTCTTTAAAACTGTACTAAGATCATCATCAGGACGGGTATAATACAAGCCTGAATTTATGCACTGCCTGTAGAGCGAGGAAAAATGAGGAAGAAAGGCAGAAAAAACAAGTTATTAGAGGACACATAGATTAGGAGCTAAAGGTGATCTCCTGGTGAAAACTACTGTGCATGCTGAATTGTGGTTGCTATAGTTAGTTACGTGTAAAAGAATTAATTATTGGTTGAGCTCAAGTATTTGGACAAGGAACCATAGTGGTTGTGAGTGCTGTTACATAAAAAGCGGTATGATGGTGCTGTAGTGAGCTAGGTGAGAACCGTGAATAGTTGTATCTTCGATTGGCAGTACAATGCCTTAACGATATACTGAATAGTAGGTACGAATGAAAGACCATCTTGCCAGTGCTTAAGGTGCCACTCGAAAGGCTTATATGCAACTGAATGCTACCTATTGTGCACTTGAAAAGCCGGTCGCTATGCCTAAAGAATTGTCGGGGTAGCAGGTAGCGGAGTATGCTGCAACTGCGTGTTTTTGTGCATATTATGGCAGCGAGGGGGTGGATGGATATTGGTATTGCTAACCTTGATGCCGCATTGTGGTTGAATACAGGAAGAGCTTGAATGCTCTGTGCGAGCTGTGGATTCGCTGTAATGAGCAGTCCAGTTAAGAAATTAAGTGAATCCGCTTACCTCAAATTCATACTATAGCGGTTTGCACATGGAGTCTTCCTAGGGAATGAAGGTTTAGGGAACTCTAGCCAGTAATTGCTAGGTCTGGGGCTGGGTGAAGGTACCAATGTCTACCCTAAGGAAAAAGGGATGGCTGATCAGAACGCGTGGAGCTGATCAGGCACAAGGTGTGGGTATGTGGGGGTGCGTGTGCGCTTACCGATAGTTCGAAGTTTTCGATCACAAGTGCGATGGCTTGGATGCATTGGCGCAGAAAGCAACCTAGAGTTTATAGCGTGCACAACCGCACGTCATCTTAGAAGAGGTTACGGCGGCCATGTTGGGTGAGGGGTGTGTGGACAGTGAAGAAAGACTTAGTGGAGCATGCTCCCGCGATTAAACCGATAATACCGGAAAAAACAAAGGAAATCAAAGAGAAGCATCAGAGGGAAATTTAAATTTATGCATCTCAATTTACCTCAATTAAAATCTTTTAAAAGCAGAATTAGTTACTGTTCTAAGTTCTAACAATATAATGGAAATAAATAGTTCTGGTGAAGTTGATAGCCCAAGCATGGAGAGCCTAAAGTGAATTTAAAATTGGGTGATGTGCGCTCCGGCACTGGAGCAATAGGGACAAGAGCAAGGCATGATATTTACAAGGAGGGGATATAATCAACAAAACATTTCTTAAAGTACCACAATTAAATTTGCATACATTTGCAGAGTGATGGTAATTATATATATATTCTAATATATTATCTAGGTCATGCCATTTTTGTTGGAGGAACAGTTCTAGAAATGTTGGTTATGCATCATGGGGATCTTAGAGTAAGGTGGTCCAGTCTTCGTTCCTGATCAATCCGTTCTTGATGATATCCATGCGAATAATCAGTTGCAGTTCCTCTTTGTTTAAAAGTTGCGCAAGTTTGGCACTTCTGGGTGGTGGTTTCACAACACAGAGAACTGTCCATTGAATGTCATCCTCCTTGTGGCCGGCAAGATTAAAATGTTCAACCAGAGGCGCATTCGGGGTTTGGCAGCTGACCCTGCTACGGTGTTGTACAATGCGAGTCTTCACTGTCTGCGTAGTTTGTTCAATATAGATTTTAGGGCAAGGGCGTTGAATCAGATAAATTACATTGCAAGTGTTACAGTTCAAAAATTACCGTGATTTGATTACAACATTGCTAAAAGTGAAAACCTTGCCATCTAATGCGAAGTCGGACACATTACAATTACCGCATTTTGAGTGTCCAATCAGTGATTCAAGACCCCATTGTGCATCAAGAGTAAGAGACGGCTTGGGATTGGGTAGCGCTGCTCTTACAAGGTGGTCTTTCAAATTACGGCTTTTGTGAAATGCGAATAGGGGGCACTCAATTTTCAAAAGGCCAACGTTAAGTGTTGCCCAGTATCTGAGAATGGACTTCCAAATGGGATTTGATACTGGCGGAAAGTGTCGTTACACAGACTATTCGATTTGTATTGGACTTGACCTTGGGTGATAGCAAGATTTCCCTTGGGCAGTACCATACTCACTTCCGGGCATTGGGTACTAATAGTTTAGGATAGCCACGTGCCTTTAGGTTGGTTGATAAGGTAGAGGCCTCTTGAAAATAATCTTCTTTTGCAAAACAGTAATGCCTGATGCGTAAAAATTGAGAGTATGGTAGATAGTCACGTAGTGGTTTTCCAGTAAAGCCTTGTGAGTAGCTCACCGTTAGAGTTGGTAATTTGAATATTGAGCGCCCCCTATTTGCATTTTGCAAAAGCCGTAATTTGAAAGATCACCTAGTAAGAGCAGCGCTACCCAATCCTAAGCCTTCTCTTACTCTTGATGCACATTGTGGTCTTGAACCACTAATTGGACACTCAAAGGGGTCGATTCCGATCCGGTAAAATCCCCGTCCGTACGAATCGTATCCGGAGCCGTTTCCGTACGACTCGTACGGACGTCGTACGACCGGACGATTCCGATCCCGATCGGCTGACCCGGACGCGATTCGTACGGTACACGTCGATTCGTACGGAAAAGCGCACGATCACCTACACACCGTACGGCGCGTACCCCCCATGATCGCAGGGGTACGCGCCATACCCCTGTGATCATGCGGGGTAGGTGCCGTACACCCAGCGTACATGGGGTACGTGCCGTACACCCACCGCACATGGGGTACGGTGCGTACCCCATGTACGCTGGGTGTACGGCACGTACCCCGCATGATCACAGGGGTACGGCGCGTACCCCTGCGATCATGGGGGGTACGTGCCGTACCCAGGGGTGGCGTTCCGTACCTGTTTCGGCGCGAACTCTGCGTTTACAACTGTTTTCGGCTCCCGTAGGAAAAGGGTCGTACGGCACGTACCCGACACGAATCGTACTTGCTGGGTCGTAAAAACCAGCCGCGAACCGTAGTGATGTCGCGTACAGCCGGTTCCGAGTGAAACTCGTACGGAGATTTGAGTCGTACGGAGTCCTGTACGACTCGTACGGAGTTTGGCACCTGGTACGGATCGTACTTCGTCGTACGTACGGGAAGTATACGGGTACGATTCGTATGGGGAAAAAACTCTCCGTACGATGATTCGGAGCGCATTTTACCGGATCGGAATCGACCCCAAAGTGTGGTAATTGTAATGTGTGCAACTTTGCTTTAGAAGGCAAGGTTTTCAGTTTTAACAATGTTGTAATCAAATCATGGTCCTTTTCGAACTGTAACACATGCAATGTAATTTATCTGATTCAATGCCGTTGCCCTAAAGTCTACTTTGGACAAACTACGCAGAAAATGAAGACTCGCATTGGACAACACCGTAGCAGGGTCCGCTGCAAATCCTGAATGACCACCCTGACCTCCTCAGAAGTGGACGCTCCCCACGCTCCCTGACGTCCCAGACTTACTGGTTACTGCTATCTGCTGCTTGGTATCGTAGCGCTTTACTGCTGCCTGCTGCCTGATACATCGTAGCGCCACACTGCTGTCTGCTGCTTAATTTCATAGCGCTATACTGCTCACTGCACTTTGGCTTAATTTTGATTGTGCTTAGATCGCTTTGCCTGCTGCTTGATCTGTGCCACATTGCTGCCTGATATCATAGCGCTATATTGCGATTGTGCCTGCTTGATATCATAGCGCTATACTGCGATTGTGTCCCAATCTCGTCGTGTTTCGATTTTGGTTGTGCTGATGCCATTTTGTTGTTGAGCCAGTCCCTCCCCCCGCTACCGCCTCCCAGCTGAGCGACCCTCCCACTGAATGATAAGATCCGGCCCGTTTGTTCAAGCTCTGTGACCACCCTGACCTCCTCAGAAGTGGACGCTCCCCACGCTCCCTGACCTCCCAGACTTACTGGTTACTGCTATCTGCTGCTTGGTATCGTAGCGCTTTACTGCTGCCTGCTGCCTGATACATCGTAGCGCCACACTGCTGTCTGCTACTTAATTTCATAGCGCTATACTGCTCACTGCGCTTTGGCTTAATTTTGATTGTGCTTAGATCGCTTTGCCTGCTGCTTGATCTGTGCCACATTGCTGCCTGATATCATAGCGCTATATTGCGATTGTGCCTGCTTGATATCATAGCGCTATACTGCGATTGTGTCCCAATCTCGTCGTGTTTCGATTTTGGTTGTGCTGATGCCATTTTGTTGTTGAGCCAGTCCCTCCCCCCCGCTACCGCCTCCCAGCTGAGCGACCCTCGCTCCGCCCCCTCCATCATCCATTTATGACAGATGGACCTACGCGCAGCGTTCACGCGCAGCGGTCGCGCCGAAGGCGCGCCAAAGGTAAGCCCGTCTACGCCCGTCCGCGCCTGGACCGCGCCCAGCGCCAGACCCCTGGCCCCCGCAACCCCATCTCCTCTCGCATCACATACGACGCTGCAGCCCTCTATGCCCTTAATCCCGGCCGCCTACCAAACTGCCACCAAGCCGCCCCCGGACACACCCATGGCCCATTCACCTGCCACTTCTGCAAGTTCGACTCCATCAAGAAACCCATCTTACCCCCAAAACACAAACAGAGCCCCAACCCCAACCATCTGAGGTGCATACTGCTCAACACCCGCTCGGTCCACTGTCACGCCATCGAACTATGGAACCTACTCGACACCACAGCGCCGGACATCGCCTTCCTCACAGAAACCTGGATGAACAACTCCTCTGCTCCTGACATCACCATTGCCATCCCGGATGGATACAAGATCTCCCGTAAAGACCGCGCCAAGCAAACAGGAGGCGGCATCGCCATCGTCCATAAGAACACCATCCGCATTTCTACCAGCACCGACGATAACTTCGCGGCAGCCGAACACCTTCACTTCCAGATCCACACTGACCCCAAGACCACACTCAGAGGCACCCTCATCTACCGACCACCAGGACCCCGAGCACAATTCTGCGAAGACATTACTGATTTCATCACCCCTCACGCCCTCCCCTCCGAGGACTACATTCTACTGGGAGACATCAACTTCCACCTAGAAAAGACTAATGACAGTAACACCACCACCCTGCTGGACAACCTCGCCAACCTCGGACTCAAACAACTTGTCAACACCCCCACCCACTATGCAGGGCACACGCTCGATCCAATCTTAACCTCCAGCAAGCATATCTCCTTCGACCACACCACAGCTCTCCAGTGGACAGACCACTGCTGCGTTCACTTCAGCTACAAAAAGACTACGACCCACAACCTCCCACAACCGATTCCACGCAGAAACTGGAACAAAATCACATTCGACCAACTCTTTACATCACTACTCCAAAACCCCCCTGCTAAATCATCTGACCCAAACCTTGCAGCAACCAGCCTCACCCAATGGATCACCCACAGCGCTGACGAATTAGCACCATTGAAAAAACAACAATCCAAGCAAATTAACAAAAAAGCCCCTTGGTTTAATGAAGACCTCAAAAAATCCAAGAAGTTCTTCCTCTCCCTCGAGAAAGCCTGGAGAAAAGACCGAACCACCGACAACCAGGCAGCCTTCAAGAACGCTATCCGCAAACACCACCAACTGATTCGATCCACCAAGAAATCTGCACTCAAAGACCGACTCGACAACAACGCCCAAAACAGCAAGGAACTATTCAACATCGTCAAAGAATTCACCAACCCTACCGCCGGCACGAACGACATCACCCCTTCACAAGACCTCTGCGACTCCTTAGCCTCATTCTTCCACAACAAAATAGCAGACATACATAACAGCTTCGCAAACGAAGCCGGAACCCAGTCCACCACACCCACCTCCGAACTTAAACACCCCTCTAACAACCTCTGCGCCTGGGACCCAATCTCCACTGAAGAGACCATCCGCCTGATGAACTCCATCCACTCAGGATCACCAACTGACCCATGTCCCCACCACATTTTCAACAAAGCAGACTCCATTATCGCACCCCATCTCCGAGATGTCATCAACTGCTCCCTCAACTCCGCTACCTTCCCGGAAAGCTGGAAACACGCCGAACTCAGCGCCCTCCTGAAGAAACCCACAGCTGACCCCACTGAACTCAAGAACTACCGCCCCATCTCGCTCCTCCCTTTCCCTGCCAAAGTCATCGAGAAAGCCGTCAACAGTCAGCTCGCCGCCTTCCTCGAATCCAACAAATCCCTCGACCCCTCACAATCTGGCTTCCGAGCCAAACACAGCACCGAGACCGCCCTCATCGCAGCAACAGACGACATTCGAACACTACTGGACAACAGAGAAACTGTCGCCCTCATCCTACTCGACCTCTCCGCAGCCTTCGACACTGTCTGCCATAACACTCTTACTCAACGCCTAAGCAACGTCGGAATACAAGGAAAAGCACTGGACTGGATCATCTCGTTCCTCGCCGGAAGAACCCAGAGAGTCCGCCACCCCCCTTTTAGATCAGAGGCCACCGAAGTCATCTGCGGCGTTCCACAAGGATCATCGCTCAGCCCCACCCTCTTCAACGTATACATGAGTCCCCTCGCCTCCATCGCACGCCAACACAACCTCAACATCATCTCCTACGCAGATGACACCCAGCTGATCCTTTCCCTCATCAATGACCCAAACACTGCCAAAACCAACCTCCACTAAGGGATGAAAGAAGTAGCCGAATGGATGAAGGACAGCCGGCTAAAACTGAACTCGGACAAAACAGAAGTCCTCATCTTAGGCTCATCCCCCTCCGCCTGGGACGACACGTGGTGGCCACCGGCCCTGGGAAATGCACCCAAACCAACGGACCACGCACGCAACCTGGGCTTCATCCTGGACTCCTCCCTCTCAATGACCAGACAAGTCAACGCCGTCTCCTCATCATGCTTCAACATACTACGCATGCTCGAAAAAATCTTCCATTGGATCCCCACCGAAACAAGAAAAACGGTCACCCACGCACTGGTTACCAGCCGACTGGACTACGGAAACACCCTCTACGCCGGAACAACGACCAAACTACAAAAGAAACTCCAACGCATTCAAAACGCCTCAGCCAGACTCATACTAGACCTCCCCCGCCGAGCTCACATCTCCGGACACCTGAAAGACCTCCACTGGCTCCCCGTCAACAAGAGAATAACATTTCGCCTCCTTACCCACGCACACAAAGCCCTCTACGACCTAGGGCCCGAATGCCTCAACACGCGTCTGTCCTTTTACAAACCCTCCCGCCAACTGCGATCATCCACTCAAGCCCTCGCCGCAATCCCACACATCCACAAATCAACAATGGGAGGAAGATCCTTCTCCTACCTAGCGGCCAAAACCTGGAACTCTCTCCCCACCCATCTTCGCCTCACTCAGAACCACCTCTCATTCAGAAAACAACTGAAAACTTGGATATTCGACATATAATAGATTATATTTTACCCCCTCCCCCTCCTCCTCAAGCGCCTTGAGACCCCCTGGGTATATGAGGCGCTATACAAATGCCGAACTTGAACTTGAACTTGAACCTCTGGTTGAACATTTTAATCTTGCCGACCACAAGGGTGATGACATTCTATGGACAGTTCTCAGTGTTGTGAAACCACCACCCAGAGGTGCCGACATTGCGCAACTTTTAAACAAAGAGGAACTGAAACTGATTATCCCCATGGATAGCATCAAGAACGGATTGAACCGGAACAAAGACTGGACCACCTTACTCTAAGATCCCCATGATGCACTACCAACATTTCTATAACTGTTCCTCCAACAATAATGGCATGAGCTAAATAATATATTAGAGTATATATAAAATTACCATCACTCTGCCAATATATGCAAATTTAATTGTGGTACTTTAAGAAATGTTTTGTTGATTCTATCCCCTCCTTGTAAATATTATCCCTTGCTCTTGTCCCTATGGCTCCAGTGCCGGAGCGCGCCTCACCCAATTTAAAATTCACTTTAGACTCTCCTTGCTTGGGCTATCAACTTCACCAGAACTGTTTATTTCCATTATATTGTTTGGACTGAGAACAGTAGCTAATTCCGATTTTAAAAGATTTTAATTGTGGCAAATTGGGATGCATGAATTTACATTTCCCTTTGTTTAGGCATAGCAACCGTTTTTTCAAGTGCATAATAGGTAGCATTCACTTGCATATAAGCCTTCAGAGTGGCACCTTAAGCACGGGAAGACGGTCTTTCATTCGTACCTACTATTCAGTATACCGTTAAGCCATTGTACTGCCAATCCAAGAAACAACTATTCACAGTTCTCACCCAGCTTACTATAGAGCCATCATAATACCACTTTTTATGTAACAGCACTCACAACCACTATGGTTCCTTGTCCAAATACGTGAGCCCAAGCAAGCGCCGTAATTAATTCTTTTGCACGTATCTAACTATAGCAACCACAATTTAGCATGCACAGTAGTTTTCACCAGGAGATCACCTTTAGCTCCTAATCTATGTGTCCTTTAATAACTTGTTTTTTTCTGACTTCCTTCCTCATTTTTCTGCGCTCTACAGGCAGTGCATAAATTCAGGCTTGTATTATACCCGTCCTGATGATGATCTTAGTACTGTTTTAAAGAGGATCAAAACGTCATTGACTTGTTTAAACAGTATGCACATCAATCCAATGTATTAAAACAAGTACATTAACTGTTTGTTTAAAAGCTTGCCCTAATTATTACTATTGGCTACACGCTACTCTTGTCTTGCCTGAAATGTTTTTGTCCAAATGTAATTGTTTTGTGTTTGTGTAGGACTCAGGACTGTGTCCCACTCTATTACTGCGCTCTTACTCGTTTTGCATTCTTTGATTCATTAAATTGTTTGTCCGGCTGGACATCCTTAATATAATGCTGATTCTAGTCTATATTTACCGTAACTGCATTTGTTTTTTTAAGGACCTTTGTTTCTGTAAAAAATTGACACTCAAGGTCCTTATATACCTTGTGGGTTCCCTTGTTTGACTTAAAATATGTTCTTGCGCTGGGGGCTTGCTGCTGCTGGGCTCCAGGAGGAACCACCATGAGGGACTGCCTCCCTGCGGGAGGGCCCTGTCTGCTGGCCTGCCCAGGCCCAGCCTTGTGCACCTAGAACTTTACCCTGGACTTTGGACTTGGTGCCTTGTGAGCGCTTTACTTTTATCCTGAAGAGGAGCGCTGCATCCTTATTTTATTGCTCCAGGATTAAGGGAGAATTTCACTTTGCAGCCCTGGGCTGTGACGATTTTGCTGGGGCTTATCCTGCATTTTAGGCACTTCTGCAGCAGAGCGGGAGGCCACCCCACACTGCTGGTAGAGGCCGGAGCCCATACCGCATGGATGCATTCCTGGCGGGAGCCTACCTCCCATTATGGTACGCTCTTGGCAGGAGCCCACCCCACATCATGCTTAATCTCATATGGTAGCCCACCCCACTGTTTGCGAGCCCCAGTAGCAGGAGCCCATCCCGCTGTAGTGTGCCTTTTGAGAGACTGGAGCCTACCCCGCACCAAGGAGCTTCTGCAAAACTCACCACCGTGACCCGAGACAGGCGACCCGGAAGCCAGGCACCTGCTGCCTGACAGTAGTTGGGGCCCTTCTACGGAGGCAGACGGCAAGCCGGAGAGCAAGCAAACTAACACGGCAACCAGACAGACCATGTCTGGAGGACGGTGGGGCTCCTTTGTGTCAGGAGGAGCTCACGGATTGCCAAAAGGAGTCAGAGCCTTACAAGCTCCTTTGCTGCCTCATAGAGGGAGGTGGGTCCAGAGATCCCCGGTGAGTGGGGCTCAGAGGGGGCTGAGTCTGGAGCGTTTTTCTTGTGCTCCCCAGGCACAGTTGGTGCCCCAGCTCATTGTTTTTGGCCACAGCTGCACCATGAGAGAGAGCAGGCAGCTGCAATGGTTGTTCCAGTCTTTGTGGGTTTCTACAGCTGCGCCGCAATTGCCGGTAGCTGCACCGTGGGGGCAAGTTGTTTTGAAGAGTTCCAGAGTGGAGTTCAGGCCATTTTCCTCAGTTGTGCCGCCGCAGTGGGCAACTGCAACAATTGGGCATGTTTTGTTTTAGAGAATCCCATTGGGGACCCAGAGGGCACAGTGAGTGCCAGTGCCTACAGTGATCTTCACAGCTGCACTGCAATTAGCGGCAGCTGCAATGTTTAGGCCAGAGCATATTGAGGGGTTCCAGTGGGGACCAAGGAGGCACAGTGGTACCAGCGCAATTGTGCACGTTGATTCTGTGCATTGGCAGCCCGCCCTGACATTTGGGACATAGGGCATTTGAGCCCTGGAGAAGGTCAGTTGGCCAGAGGGTCAGTTGACGGTTGGTAGGGTGAAATGCCCTAATGTGATTTATGTGATGATATGCTAAATGTGATTTATGCACCTGATTTATGCCTCTTTCATGGTTTATGCTGGTGAGGTTTATTGCATAATGTATTTATGCTTATGAGGTTATTGCATAATGTATTTATGCTTATGAGGTTATTGCATAATGTGTTTAAGCTTATGAGGTTGGCGCATAATGTGTTTTACGCCTAATGTGATGCTGATTGCATAACATGATTTATGTTGCAGAATATAATGCTGAGTACAGTGTTTTGCCAGTAGTTACTGGTTGTGTTCTACATTTACTATTTGTGCTTTGTGATGGTTCTGACAGTGGCCCAATTGGCTCTGTCATGTGTATATAATCCCCTGTAAATATTGCCTAGTGCCAGTTGGCACAGTGTATATTGTGTGATTACTATTCTAATGTGTTTTGGATAATACAAAGGCTATTTTTATATATAACCTTGTGTGGAGTTCCTTTTGTGGTGTGCCTAGTGTGTTGCTGCTGTGTGTGTGTTGTGCAAACGCTTTACATATTGCCTCTGGGATAAGCCTGTGTCAACGAAGCGTGGTCCTCAGGATCTGCGGGCTGATTAGTTATTTCCACCTCCAGGCAGCTCCAACTCAGAAAAGCTATAAAAGCACTGAGGATTGGAGAGACCAGGTGAGGGAAGGGAAGGAAGGGAACAGCGGGGAGGGAGATCTGTAAAAGAAAAGAATAAACACAACACACAATACACAATACACAATGTCTATATGTTGAGGTTAGCCAATCTATCGGTGTCATAAGTGTGTGTTTAAATCCTTTCTTCCTTAGAACACACAATTAAACTCTAGAAGGTTGAGCAGGGTAATAACTGCCCCTATAAGAGAATTAAACAATCGTACTATAGTCCCTATGGGATTCTAATAGATTATGAGGCATGCAAATTGTGGAATATAGCGATATCTTAGTTCATGCACTAAGAGGGAAAGTGTTATGCTCATGGAGGAAAAGTGCAGGCTAATGCGGGTTGAACACCTGTGCGCTTGTTACTTTACAAGCACTTTGTAAATGCGTAGGTATCGTTATGGTACAAACAAAGAAACATAAATGTGCCTATATTAAACTAGTTCGTAACACTTGGCCCTTATATACAAATACTACCAGCGCCTTACATGAAACCCCCAATGAATGAGCAGCACGCCTGTTCAAGGTTTCACAAGCGCGAGTAATGAAATGCCCAACTTTGCCGAGAATGGCCATCTTATGCTGTGGCCCGGATTAATATCCCCAAAACACGTGGTCCATACCAATTACTGTAATCAAGAACAAACAATCAGCAATAAAATGGTTCACCGCTCCGCAAGAGGAAAAGCCTTGCCGAGTGGAACAGAGGGCTGTAAATCTCATTGTTAAGACCAGGCCGGTCTTACCTTGCCTCACGGTGCAGCGCGCAATGCCAGGGGGAGGACAGAAATCAGCCAGAGCAGCTCTGCATCACACCTCTTGCAGTCGCACCACAACACGTCCTCTACAGCCGAAGGTACTGGAATAGTGAGCACCGAGATACGTGCTCATGCTGACTCATGCAGTCAGCATTCAAAATGGCTGCCACATTAGACTTCTGGAACATGTAGCCCCCTGAAAAATAGGTAAAAAATACACAAGGGCAACAAGGAAAAGAAACACAGAGGCAACAATAAACATAGAGGATGTATTAAGGGGTGGGCGGGCCCTAGACCGCGCACCGCCACATTAACAGCCTGACTGCTCGTGCCAAGCTACCAAGGGGGTGAGCAGGGGTTATCTTCAGCGTATAACTCCATTGCCCTGACTGGAGTGGTGGTGTCTGCCTGGCTTAGGGGTAAGCCCTAGCCAACCAGAAATCCTATTTCCAACAGTCAGTAAAACCTATTTTGATTTTAGGAGCTGTACTTTTAAGGTCATATTGACCGAAATAAAGTTTTTTGAATTGAATTGAATTAATAATTCCCTTTTTGGATTTTCTGTTTTTGTGTCAGTGTAATTTATAAGTAAAGTATTTTACTTAGTCATAGAGTCTATAATACTTTTTATGTATTCTTATGTGCGGCAGTATAATTGCCTTTATGTGTTTCTTTGTATTCGTCGGTGGTTGTGTAGGCATATGACCCTAGTGGAATGTTTATATTACATGGGATGTTTTTGATATTATGGTGAATGATGTAGTAGGATATCTTTTTTAGAGCACTATTATGGTTAATTGTGACATTTTGCTTTTGTTGTGATGGAGCATGTGTGCTCCTAATATAGTGAATGTGTATGATTCTGTTGTTTGTTTGACAATTGTTTATAAAATTGAGGCTCTGCCGAAAAATTGGCAACATGTGTTTCACAACAAAATTTCCTTCTGATAAGAAGTTAGTGGAAATATGCCATGTCTGAAAATCAGTTTTGTTTTAATAGTAGTTGATGCAGTATTACCAGTATATGGTCTATTCATACACAAATGACATGGTTCTGTAATTAAAGTCCCTTTAGTTATATACTGTAATTTAGGCAAAACACTTATTAAATGATGATGTGTTTAAAACAAAATATGTTAAGGTAAAATGAGTGTTGGTACCATTGGATTGATTATGTTATGTGATATCATTAGTGATGTCATAATTGATGTAATTTCTACTATTATCAGTAATGTCATTATGTCGATTAACATGTAACCAGTGATGTAATATGTGTAGAGATAAGCAGTGCATGATGGGGGGGACACCTTTTGATTAAATTACCAAACAAAGACTGAGAAACTTCAGTGGATTTAGGAATTTTTCTAACCATAACTGCAATTTAACTATGTTTTTTCAGTGAATCAACAGTTTTTTAAAATTCATGTTATGGTGTTATGAGAAAAGCTAATCAGAACTTAATTTTAACATTTTACGGATTCCACTTGGAAATATTTTTTAAACCTGATCTTCTGTCCACAGCTTACTGGCAACATACATGGATTATAGCTAAGTAAAGTAGAGCATAGCTGCAGAGGTTGGATACAGGAGATGAGCTATGGCCAGGTCTTGGGGACTCGACCCCCCATGAGCAACCAACCTCTCTGCACAAAGATTTTGGTGATCCGCAGTGTGTGTTACCCTAAGAAGCATCCCACTCTCCATGGGAGGCCAACCCCGCCCCCACACAGGATTTGGACATGCACACAAGGGGTTCACCAAAGGAACATCCTATGCTTAATGAGTGGCCAGCACTCACTTCAAAGAGCCTTCAGCTATGTGCAGTGCATATCCTCCTCAGGACCTAGCCTATAGCCCAGGTCATTTGCCACTCCACTGCTGGCGGTGAATACTTCACATGCAGTCAATCCCATCAGCACAAAGTCTTAGCTCATGTGCATTGTAAGTTAGCCACAGGGCCACACACAGCAATCTTGGATTTTCTGCATTAAGTGCATTGTAGTTATGCTCAAGATTACTCATTTTGTTGTTTGATTTGGAAATGAACAATCATAACACTTGTGCCAATCAACTACATTCCTGGATGTGTACACTGCAGGACCTGGTTGCACAAACAGCACATTATTTTTCACGCATTAATTTTTTCTATATAACAAAATGAGATAACCTAACTGAGATAGAGTATTCAGTTTAAAGGAGAAATTCTATAACCCACCATGGTTGGCATGCTTTATCGTCGGGCACCTCCTCTCAGTGGAATATCTATCCATGGTGCGGGCTGCATACACTGAGAGAGAGTGTAGTAAGGCGGATGTTTTCAGGTACATAATAAATTCCCTTTAATGAGCATGGGGTAGTAAGATGAGCAGAGAGTACAAAGAAAAAGTGTGAAGGTTAAGACCGGCTCCAGGGTACGCAAACACCTTTCTTCATGCATCCCTGGTTCAGGATTAAAATGAAGGACACTGCAGGAAATGATCCTGGTAGGATGTGTCATCAGGGGAGGGCAACACGTTTCAGTCAATAACCCTCAGATGAGTAGTGATAGTGCTTGTGCTTCGTACTTGTGATAAAAAATATACAATATAATTCAAAACAAAACCGTCCAGTGGCCATCTGTGAATCCAAGAAAAGGATCCTCTGGCAGTCCACTGAAAGCAGATTTATATAAATACATATGTCTAAGCGAACAACTAGGGTATAGTTTCATAACAGTAACAGGTTAGTGTGTGAAATAAAGCCACCTAGCCACCTGAGGCAATGGAGTGTGATACACCTAATTTTGACAGACTTAAAGCAAAACCATTCCAACATTTGGGTGCAATACAACAGGATCAAGTGAATACTGCTTATACCACGATAGGCTCACGCACAAAACAACTAAAAGTGAGGTTTACCCGCAATTGTCAGGTATTGTGTCTCAACTCAGGCACTGGTGCAGAGCTCGGGGTACTCTCTATCCTCTACAGCATTATAGGAGAGCATGAAAGACAAAAGAACAGAAAGGTAAAACCTCTGGGTACTTCAGACCAAGGGAGGTATAGAGGGGCAAATTGCCAAAAAGATAGCAATTCATATCAAGATAGATATAAAGATGAAAAAATGTATAGAACCCAATATGGCCACATTTGGGTATGTGCATTTGTAAAATTGCTCCCATGTCCAGAACTGCAAGGAACATGCCAATACTCTGTCCACTCAACTGTTAAACAGAGAGTATCCGTCCTGCTCATACATAAATCTACCAAAAGAGCCAGAAATAGTAACTGGGAAGCAGTCCTTGATGTTAGGCCTCAGAAATCACCAGCATGGAGACTGGTGTGTATCAATACTTTTCGCAGCTTCTCAGGCACGATCAAGAAAAGAACATGCAAAAATTGGCATATCCTAAACAAAGAGAATAAATCCATTCCACGCCCTTTCTTTGCATTCAAACACAACAGTAATCTAAAGGACAAGCTGGTTCATATGAGACCCATGATGATAGTTACTAACAGACAAGACACACTTTGGGGTTTACCACCAGTACAAGGACATTTTCCTTGTGGTTCCTGTGGGTTATGTGCCCAAACTGCACACATAACTCACATTGACATTAGGACCAATTGTCCTTGGGAACTGAGGCAGCGCATACATTGTAATAGTGAGAGACTCTACCTCATCACATGCATGTGTGGGCTTTAATAGGTTGGAATCACGACACATAACGTGAGAACTTGCAACACTGCACACAAAATTATGATCAGATTTGAGAAACAGGCTTCTAAATTGACCAATCATTTAATTGAGAATGGCCATTCAGCAGATGAACTACACTGGACAGCCCAAGACAAACCCAACATACCAAAATTAAGTCACTAACGTATCGCAGTATCTTTTCATTAGAGAACAGAAATGGATGCACAGATTACGTAACCATAGTGATGAGTTCAACAGTGAGATTCCATGGTCTTCTATTCAATGAAATTGATCCCAGAGAATTAGCAAATCTTTGGAGAACATTGGAGAGATTTCAGGGGTATTGTGCACATATCACTACAATCCTTGCCTTAGCAGAGTTCTAAGCAAAGGAGGTTAGTCAGTTTATTTGCTGTTCTTTCCATGTTTAGAGAAACAAAACCTTTTTGCTGCAATACAATGGCTTATGGATCTGAACAGGTGACACAAAACCCAGAGGTACATAAAGAGGAGAGAACTGATGAACCTGGAGATGTTCTCACAGAGGACTCACACTCACTACCAGAATCCATAGTGTGAAGGTTTCGTTACTACCACCAAGGGTGAAGAAACTGACCTCAAGTACATGAGATGCAGATAGTGCACTAAAGAACTGAGCAGGGAAAGCCAAAGCAAATATAGCTTTGGCACCTTATCAATGCACATAAATCCTAATACTCAGTCTGAGTGGCAATGTCATGCTGAGCAGAGACAAAGGGATGCTGAAGAAACATTGACATCTGCAGCAGCATTCAAACACACTATCCCTCCTGGTGAAAGACTGCAGAAGATGTTATCCAGCATAAGTATGATGAAATGGATCCATGCTTTGTCATAGTCTACCTGCATTGCTTGATCTGTGCCACTGTGGTATCATTTGGCAAAGTATGAGTGCATACAAAAGTCATGTGATTTTGCATCAGAAGACCACCAGAAAATATATTTATGCCACTTATTTTCTTCATACAGTTTTTTTCTTCTTGATTTTATTGTACAAGAGAAAAAAAACAGTACAGTTCAATAGCCAAACAACGAGTCATACATTCATAGTAGTAACCACAACGCAGTAGTTCCGTGACTAGAAAACATCAATCATGTCTAATGAATGGCATATATTACAGCAATAACATGTCCCCACATATACAATAGACAGAGTAGCATTACAGAACGGCACGTGGGCAGGTCCATCTTAAAGGTTTGCTGTCTTTGCAGGGGAGTTCTGAGCCTCGCACAATCCGTTCTCTACCCATCCAGCAGGGGACATCCGCCTCCCTTACCATCCGTAGCAACCAAGTGCCTGCCACATTTAGCAACCATCATGGGCTCCGCCATTATCCGCATCTACCATCTGGCATTGGATAAGATAGCCCTGCAAAGGACCCCAAATGTCTTTGGGTCTAGACGCCCTCGGCATCAGCTCTGCATATATGGTAGATTGTTCCTGACAATACATCAAATCCGTCAACAATTCCTTAAACTTAGGGGCCCGCCCTCTTACCCTTCTGCAGGCCACTCTGCATTTGGCAAGCAACATTGACACATCCAGGAACTTCCGGTATGACTTGGGAATCATGGCGGTATGCCCCAGGAGAGCAACTACAGGATCTCTGACCAGTGTATTATTTATAATTTTTTCAAGCGCCTCGTGTACCTGATCCCAGAACTGTTGTACCACGCGGCATTCCCAGGTCAAATGTAGGAACCCTGCCCCTGCTTTGCCATATATCTCGCATCTATCATGATCTTGTAAGCCAAAGCGGTATTTTTTTGCAGGTGTATAGTATAAGTGGTGTGGGAATTTATAATGTATAACCCACAATCTACAACTTGCCGAGCTGTGTGAGGTTTGCATACAACAGTAGTTTCATTGCTCATCGGTCAGTGCCTGTCCAAGCTCCTCATCCCAGTGAAATCGGGCAGAACTCAGTGTGGGTTCCTGTTGAGTGCGTATGCACTTATATAATTTAGACACTAAGTGTGCCCCATCCATGGATCCCAGCAAGTTGTGCATCGGAAGCAAAATCACTGGCTCCTGAGGGAAATCCGGCAAAATCGCCTTCATCCCCTGTCTCAGTCGTACATACAGGAATACGCCCAGGGGCGATGGCTGTATCCCCTGAAACAAATGCTCCAAGGAGCGAAACTGTCCCTCATGAAATAAGTCTCCCCAGACCTTCACGTGCACATGTGTACATAGGTTCTGGAACCCTCGTTCTAGTAGCAGGGGCATTGTGGGGTGATAGGTCAGTGGTAGCCGTGGAGAATATAAAAATGGCAGAGCAAGCTTGCCCATTATTCGCTTCCAGGCATCCACCGTGCTCGTGACTGTGGTGGGCGGTTTCGCCCCGGAGCGGCCAGGCTCATGTATGACCCCATTGAGCGGAATAGGGCCTGCAAGCCAGTCCTCAACGACTATTTGTGGCATATATCTAGGAGGAAATATCCAGTAGTAGGCGAACTGAGCATGAGCACACAAAAAGTAGGTCTCAAAATCCGGAATGTCGAACCCGCCTTGTTCATATGGCCGAATCAGAATTGCCCATTGAAGCCGCGGTTGCTTCCCTCACCATAGCAGTCTTATCAGTTCAGTTCGAAGAGTTCTGGAATACAAAGCTGGCATAGGGCCTAGGGAATTGCTGGGACTTCACTATACAACCAAAGATTTGGAAGTAAAAGGTCCACAGGTGACAACTGTAGTATCTAAACACAGCAGCGGGTTACCATTGACTTATAATAACGTAACGTTTGTGCAATATCTATGCAGCTTAGATTGTATTTTCGCTGTTGTTTATTCTCCTTAGCCAACTCACTTACTTCCCATTTTTAGTGTACTGCACATATTTCTCAGTCCTATTATTTATCCTTGAATGCACTTTTTGACGTGTTCTATTATTTTTGTTTATTTTATATAATTTTGGTGTCTGTTTTTTTTTATTCGATCTGATTGTGTTGTACCCCATTGGTTGTTCTCTTATTTTGCTCTCCCCCATTTCCTTGCAATTTTGCTTTGGCTTAATGTACCTCTTCCATAGTTCCGCCTTTCTATTTTCCTGTTCTGATTAATCTTATGGTTTATTCTGCGTGCTTCCTCGCTCTCTTCATTCTCTCCTAATCATGCCTCCCCTCTCTCTCCCCTTCTTCCTCAGTATCACCTATCTCTAAACTTGGCCCCAATTCCTGGTCTATCCTCTACCCTTCCCACCTCACCAAGCATGGTAAGAAAAACTTCAAACACAAGGTCCTCATTCTCCACCTTGAAATCTTATTTGCTGATTTCCATAATACACTTAACTCCTCCTTAATCACAAACTACATATTCTTCTCCAAAAGCCCTTCCAAATGGAAAAGCCTATTTCTTCAACACCTCGCGATCACTAACTCTTGCAATATTCCGTACGGTCTAAAACTCTCCACCACCCCTCCTCCTCCTTTCCTGGAGAAATTGATATTTCCATCTTCAAATCTGGTAATATTGAGGCGCCTTGACACCTTAGGGTTTTTGTTGCGCGTTATAAATTAATTTCAATCAATCAATCAATATTCTCATCCAAGCATCTGAAAATTACCTCTACATCTTCGAACTCCACTTTAGTGCCTTATCCCAATCCCTCGATCAATCCCTGAACCCCCCTCCCACCCACTCATCCCCCAGTTCCACTATCTCCCCCCTTATCTCCTACCCCCCTAACTCTTCTCCCTGATCTACCTACAAACTCTCCCAACTGTGACGTCTACTCCCAACCTACACTGTTTACTCGAACTCTCAATACCGTTACTATCATTGACACCCTACTCCCCCAGCCCCACGTTCCCTCCTCTCTGATTCACCCACTCATCCACCCAGCCCTGTTGCCCACACTCAACTTCAGCTGTCCCCCCTAGTTGACTGCTTTATTTCCAGCTCTGACTCCCTTGACCCACGTTCCCCCTTATCTCTCCTTACTGTCTCTCCCTCCTCTTCCACTATCCATGATGTTCTCTCTCAATCACTACTAACCACCCCTACTCTTAACTGTATAAACAGTAACAACACCCTTATCTCCCAATCACCTAGTTTTTCTGCCTCTCTCACATCCACCTCCACCAATGATTCTCTCACCCCCTACCCTCCCACTGTCCCTTCCCCACCCTCTTTCATCCTTGACTCCCACCCATACGTCCTCGCTCCCTCACCCCTCTATCCCTCAACACCACCCTCTTCCATCCTTGCCTCCCAACCCTACTTCCCGGCTCCCCCACAGCTCAACCCCCAGCACCACCCTCTTCTTTCCTTGCCCCCACCCCTACGCCCTTCCTCTGCCTCCCTCAATTAGGGTCTACTCCACTCACTTCTCTTAAGCCTTCTAACTTGTTTGATACTCCTGTTATCGGCACTCCCACTCATGCCTCCCCTACAACCTCGCAGTCTTTAAGCTCTACAGAACACTCCACTCCCTGTGATCTCCCCCTGAACAAACCCCCTCCATCCTCCTCTTTTGACAAATCTCCCTCGTCTCCTCCAGACTCTCTCACGGACCCCCTATATCCCCTATTCTCAATAATATACCTTCGTCCATCTACCTTTCTACTTCTGACTCCCGTAACATCCACCCCATGGATGCTCTATATCCTCTCCCCCCCTCGATTAATCACCCCCATACTCCCCCAGCAACCCTCACATCTCCTCTACTGACTATTCCCTCTCACACTCCCTTGATCTCTCCTGCAACCCTCATTACACCTACATCTACATCTTGTACTATCCCTCCCCCTCATTTTACAAACGATCTTCTTAAACTCAATGCCCCAACCACTCCGATCTCCTTGGTCCCCCCCTCCCCAATTCGAAACCTCCCACCCATCATAACTCCCTTCTCCTCCTCCCCCTGGTTCCCCTCTCTTCAACACCCTAATCCTAACTCCTACTCTTCACTTCTCCCAAAAACTTTTGATCCACTTCACTCCTCACTTCTTACACTATCACTCCTTAATGTCGAACTTCTCCTTTTCGTCCCTTGTTTTAGAACTCTCCTCCCTCAGATCCGATGTCTCTCTCCTTACTAAAGCCCACTCTTCTGATCACGCACGCACATCTGTCCCTTCACCAAACAGCATATCATCACACATTAGCTCCCCTCTCACTTCCTCCAGCAACAGCTCCCCTAGTACTGGTAACATCGATTACAATTCTCATAGCTCACCCCTCCCCACAAACTCCCTGACCCCACCCAAACCCATTGATCCTTCCAATGCACCCCAAACTCACACAGCATCCATGATATCCATTCCTCAACATGTTGCATACCCAATATCCTTGGAGGTTAACTTATCCCTGAACCCCCCGTTTCCCCCCCTTCCCTCTTCATCCTCTAGTCCCCCTTTCGTCCTTCTAGTCTACCATCCCAGTTCTCTCCTAGGAACGAGCCGACTCCCCCTTTACCCGACATCACCTAGACCCCCTCAACAACTAACATCTATCCTCCCTGATCCCTCCTCTCAATACCCTGACTCCTCACCCCTCTACTGCATGTTGATTAACTGTGATCCGCATCTTGCCATGCGACTGATATTGCGTAAACCATTCTCAATGAAAACATAGACATTGCATTCCTTACTGAAACCTGGCTCAACCCCCACTCGACTCCGATCGTCGACTTGCTCATTCCTCCTGGATAGTCCATCATTAGGAAAGACAGAATAAAGCAAATTGGAGGTGGCCTTGCCCTAATCTTTAAAAAGGAACTTAATCTCATGCTAGTTCATCTCCAGGACCCTTCTACCTTTGAATACCTTTGCGTTGATCTTACTGCTCCTGGCTCCCCCACCATTCGTTTACACACTATCTACCACCCCCGGCAATCCCATGCCCTTTACCAAAGAGCTGTCTGATCTTATCACTCAATCTTTGCTCACCCACTCCAAGAATCTCTTTCTCGGCGACTATAACATCCACTGGAATAAAAATGATGACCCATCTGTCATCCTCCTTAAAGATACCATGGACATTACTGACATGACACAAATCTGCCAATCCCCGACTCACTCTAAAGGCGCCACCCTTGATGCTATTATGACTAGCAAAGATCTGGCCTCTCTCTCAACGATTCTTCCAGTCGACTGGTCTGATCATCTCCTTATCCTCTTCACTTTGAACTGCTCTGTTACTCGCCCCACCCATATCGGCACTTTACCCTTGAAGCTTACTCTTAATCTTCACCTTATTCCCCCTGGCGAGTTGGAATCCTCTATCAAAACCCACTTACTCCTCCTCTCACAGCACCAATGACCTAACTGAACATTATAATAATTCTATCCTTCAAGCGCTTGACCAAATTGCCCCAATCAAACTTAAACAACAACAAAAAATACCTCCCAAATCCTGGTTTAACTCCGACCTTAATAATGAAAGACGGGCCCTCAGACAGTCTGAACGTTCATGGAGGAATCATCCCTCCCCTGATAACCTGATATCCCTTAGAAATGCCAGAGCCAAATACAAGAAGCACATCTTCGCTGAAAAAGCCTCATTCCTCCGTTCACAACTTGACCAGGCTAAAAACCCAGAGAACTCTTTAGCATTGTTAAAAAACAAACTTCCTCTGGTCCCCTAAAATACCAGCCACTGTTGAAAGATGTGAAGAAATCGCCAGCTTCTTTTCTAATAAAGTCAACTCGATTGAACTATCCTTCTCTTCTCCCCCTCTCCCATTCCAATCTACCCTCTGCAAACACCACCTCCCTAACTTTCCTACTTCACCTTGCTCCTCTGCCCCTTCATGCCACGACCTCTCTCTACCCCTCCCTACTCCACCCCACCCTGACTATATCTTTAAGGACACCCTTACCAAAAACAACGCCTCCTGGAATTAATTTTGTCCAGTATCTGAATCTACTGTCCTCAACATCATTTCTAAACTCAAACCATCTTCACACACCAATGATCCTCTTCCCGCCAAATTGGTTCAGGAACTCAAACACATCATTGCCCCCATCTGGACCAATATGATCAATTTCTCCCTTGCCACTGGTTGTGTCCCAGCATCCCTTCAACTAGGTCAAATCTCCCCATCTTCAAAATCCCCACCGCTGACCCTAATGATTTGAACAATCTACGTCCTATCTCGAATCTTCCCTTCCTCTCCAAAGCCCTTGAAAAATGTGTACTATCCCAGTTAGGCAAACATATCACTTCCTTCAATCTCCTCGACGTTTTCCAATCTGGTTTTAGAAAAGGATGCAGCACTGAAACTGCTATACTCAGTATCACTGATGATATTCATCGCTCTCTTGACAAAGGCGAATCCTCCCTCCTTATCCTCCTTGGGTTTGAGGGCATTGTTCACCAATAGTTCACCTCATATCTCCAAAATAGATCCCAACAAATTAAACTCAGTCACTGCCTCCCCAAACCCCAACCTGTCTCACTTGGGGTCCCACAAGGCTCTATCCTTTCCCCAACCCTATTTAATCTATTCATGGAACCACTCACCCTTATTCTCAAACAAGCTAATATCAGTTACCACCTCTACGCTGACAACACACAACTATATTACAAAATCAAGTCCCACCAAGACATTCTTCTCCTCAATGATATCTTGAATAAAGTCCAAGCCTAGTTCCATCTTAATCATCTCAAACTGAATCCCCAAAAAACTGAAATCATCCTTTTCACTCCCAAAAACAGTTCTCTGCCTATTCAACTCTGGATCAATGATATCAAAGCACTCAACTGCTCCCTCTCCACCTCTAACTCTGTCAAATCCCTGGGCATCAGCATTGATAAGAATCTTACTCTCATCCCTCACATTAAAAATGCTGCAAAAGGTGCTCTCTTCTCCCTTCTTCACCTTAAAAAAATCAAACCTTTCATCTCAGTGGATGACTTCAAAATCGTTGTCCAATCTCCTGTACTTTCCAGAATTGACTATGGCAACGCCACCCTTGTTGGCACCGCAAAAGTCCACCTTGCCCCTATTAAATCTGTTCTCAAACTGGCTGCTAGACTTATCTCTGATTGTAAACAATTTGATCACATTTCTCCTATCCTCAAAAACCTCAACTGGCTCCCGATTGAAGGTAGATCCACCTTCAAGATGGCATGTATTACTCACAAAGCCCGTCACCAAAACACCCCCTCTTACCTCTCGGACAAACTACAAAAAGCTGGTTGCTCCAGGTCCTTGAGAAGCACTAACGCCCTTGTCCTCATCCCCCGAGACTCAAATGTAAAAAGACTCAATCATGTGCTTTCTATGGTAATGCCACTACGATTTGGAACTCTCTCCCCAAAGATCTCTGCTGCAACCCCTCCTACCCTCTCTTCAAAAAAAGACTCAAGGTCCTTCTTCTCAACAAATATTGGGGTACCTAACGTCGCTATAATTATTCAGTCCCCTCTCCCTCTACCCTTTTCTCTCCTATCTTTCAACCATCCCCATCTCCCTTAATTATCCCTTATTCACTTTGTAATTATGTTTCAAGATGTTTTACCTGTCTGTAAAGCGCTCTGATACTCCTGGGTCCAGTTGCACTACATAAAACCTTTTTAAATAAAATTTAAAAAAAAAAGGTTCCTGGGTGATATGGTATATTCAAGAAAAGGTACAAGAATTGTGGGAGCACAATCATTTTTATTATAGAGGCGCGACCTGCAAGCGAAATTGGCAGTGAGATCCACCTCATGACGTTGGCATTAAGCTTCATTATCGCCGGACCATAGTTCTGACAAATCGTCTCCTCCCTATCCCTAGTCACCCATATGCCCAGATATTTAAGATCGGAGTCACCCCACTCCAGTGGAAAGTCAAGGTGAAATCGGGGGACAGCGGGCGTGAGTGGGAAAAACTGAGACTTCCCCCAGTTTATATGTATACCGGATAGTCGGCCAAATACGATGAACTCTCTCAAAAGGGGATTGAGATTGTTTTGAGGGTCCCTGACATAAAGCATCTTATCGTCCGCGTAAAAGGAGATTAGAATTTGACGCAAACAGCATCTAAGGCCTTATCCTGGTGACATTGGCGCAGCCTGGAGGCCAGCGGCTCAACTGCCAAAGCAAATAATAATGGGGACAGCGGGCATCCCTGTCGGGTACCTCGCGAGACAGACATCGCAGGAGACACGTGACCATTGATCAGTACCCTGATCATAGGTTGATTATATAACAGCTTAACCCACGATATAAAGATCGGTGGGAAACCCATAAGATATAGCACCCCGAAAAGGTAATGCCATTCCACTGAATCAAACTCCTTTGTGGCATCCAAAAAGACCGCAGCGAGTGGGAAGTTTAGTGCCACTGTCTGTATCAGGGAAAAAAGGGTACGGAGGTTATGAGAAGTTGCTCCACCGGGATAAAATCGGACTGATCAGGCAACACAATCTTATCCAATAACAGAGTGAGTCAGTTAGCTAGTACCTTAGCTAATATCTTTGTATCACAGTTTATCAGTGATAGCGGGCGATATGCATCACAAGAGGTGGAGGCCTTTCCAGGCTTCAAAAGGGACGTGATTATAGCCTCCCTCATCGAACGAGGAAGTATTCCACCTTCCATAGACGCCTCATACACTTCTTTGAGGACCGGCGCCATAACGTCAATATAAGCCTTATAGAATTCAGCAGGGAGGTCATCCAGCCCCAGTGTCTTTAAATTTTTCAATTGCATGATTGCCTCCCTGATTTTGTCTTTCTCGAATGGTAATCCCAAGAACTCCCTTTGTGTATCGCTTAACCATCCAATTTTTCTCTAAACTCTTTCTGTGTCCGACCTACGTCCCCCCCTCCATCTTCCTCTCCAACCCTTTCAATTCCTGTTCCAAGGTCCGAAGTGTTCTCTGCATTTTCTTCATACAGTTGATGTTTTTATTTTGTTTTATTTTCCTAAAAAAAAATGAAGAACAAAAACATAAAAGAACTTAAAAAAACCTGAAAACACTCTTAAAAACAATAAAGGTTTCTTTTAGAACCAACTTGAGAGTTTAAAGAAAGAAAGATCTGTTGTATTTTTTATTTTCTCAGTAACAGTGAGGGACCTGCAGTGGACAGATGGCTGATCACCACTGCTCGGGAACTTTGGCAATTAGCAATGACGGTGGGTTGCAGGGCTGAGCCGCAGCCTGGTCCTGAACTCTGCACTCCACAGTTGGGCGACCCCAGATGCACATGGCCTTTGACCATGCACAGCGGGGTTGAGTCGAAATGCCTGGACTCCATTCAGGCATTACATCCCAATCCTTCACCGGTGTCCAACTCCCTCTCAGCACATGGTCTTTGATGGTCTACAGTGGGGTATGGGCGCAGAGACTAGTATCAAGCCAGGCATTATACCACACCCTCTTAGGGTGTAGATCACTTGCTGTGACCTGCGCAGAGGCTGTGGGGGCAGAGTCTGCCCTACCTTCCACAGGTGTCTGACCACCTTTCCGCACAGTCTTTAGACTTGCCCAGTGGGGGGGGTGGGCTGCAGGGCCTAGCCTCTGCCAGTCAGAGCACCCCACGCACCACAGGTGTTCAAACCCCTCTTTGCCTGTCCTTTGGCTGTGTGCAGTAAGGCAGGTCACATTACCTGGGGTCTGTCCAGGTCCTTAGCCCCACTATCTGAGGCGGCCAACCTGAGGAAATGGCTGGGAAATGGGTTGCCCATGGGTCAATCATTTGTACCAGTTGTATGCATGATTACAACAACTGTGTTGTGCAATCAAATGTTGTTGTTTTAGTAGCAGAGCAATATTTGTACCAGAAGAGAGTGCCAGTGCCACCTTCTGGTCTTTCAAGGATGTGTATAAGGCCACTTGCTATTTTAGCGGTTGCCTGAGTTTATCTGCAAGAGTGGGTATAGTTGTTGACTGAACAAATCTTCATAGAACCTCAAACCCCTTCTCTCGATGTGTGGTGCAGGAGATCAAGAAAGATGCATATTTCTGAATGAATGATTTTGCTCAGTGCCATGAAGTTCAGGACATATTCTTTCAAGTTCTCCTGCTCCAATAATCCCCAGGAACTCACTGTATTTCTGTACCATAGGAAAAGTAGTTGGATCCTATTGACCCTTAAATACCCACTCGGTAAATCTAAACCTATGGAGGAAGATGGATATCATCTCTTGACTGGTACACATTTCCTGGCTCAATGAGAGGACTATTTCACTTTTTGTAATTATAACATTTGCCTGCCAATCAGCCATACCCTGTGTTATACAGGGCAAGTTCCAATTTCAAATCAATTTTTTGGGGGAGCAGAGCATGTGCATACAGCAATAAAAGGTAATTGTGGTTACTTGTGCAATATCAATCTTTGGTTCTTGAACAGCAAACAGCACCAACGATACAACCCCACTTGCAGCCAAGAGCATCTCTTTTTTAAATCACCCTTTTATGATCCATTTCTTTTGCTGAAAATCCTCATGCTTTCTTTTTCTCCTAACATATTCACTATGCACTAAACAAGTCAAAATGAGTGTGCGTGTGCATGCAAACTTATATTAAATTGCATGAGAAACAAAACGCCATTCATTTTCTGGTTGTAATTTGCAGACTCACATTAATGCAAATGTGTTACTTAAGAGATGTATTGCTGGAACAGGTGAGCGCTTGCTTTCATTTTTCGTTTTTTGGTGTCTGCTGAGTTTATTATTTTGATTTAAGTGCCATTGCTTCAGTAAAGCAACAGTAAGATGAGAGAGATGTCAAGCATTTCTACCCCAAAATCTATGGTATTATGCAGATTGCATGTTGCACTTCAATGACTCATGCCATACAATAAGTAAACTGGCAATTCTTGTGCTGGAACAAGGCCCACATTCCACAAAGTACAAGCCACCATTCCATGAAGTACAAGCATTGGCAAAGCCCATAGGTCTGGCATTGGCAAACACGTAAATTTGATGGTAAAAATATTAATTTTATTGCAATCATATGCCAAAATGTATAAAAATAAGAAAACATACCACCACCTGAATGTGTCCACCATATGCTTGCAATAAAAATGTAAAATTACCAGTAACATTTTAAAACAGCAAGTCTTTCAATTTTGGTACGATAGCTATTATTAATATTAGTGAATAAAGAATATAGCACTTAAATAAAAGGCAGCTACAATGTTAAAATGTTAGTTACACAGTTTATGACAACAACTTTAAATAGAAGGCAGAACATATGTTATCATCTAATGGGGCACCGCAAGCGCAGGCAAAATGAATAGCTGAGTTCATATAAAAATAATAAATAAAACACAAGTTGAAATAGAATTCTCTCTGAAAAGAACTAAAATACTTTTAGATAGATGTGTACAAATTACACAGGCTTTTTTGCAGTCCCTAAAAGTAAAGGGAGCCAAGGGGTAAATTGAGCTGTCCTATTAAACAGAAATACACTATGGATCACAACTTAACTGACCAATGGATGAAGCTCACTATCTAAAAGCCCTTATGTCTGTATGTTGTGTATGAGTGTTTGGAAAAAAAAGCCTTCTTAAATTCATGGTTTAAAATAAATAATTAAATGGCTCTAAGCTGCCTCTTTTCATAAAGTATGATAATTTGTCAGCTTTCAACACTGCCAAAGGAAAGTCTAGTCTACCATCATCTCAAATTGCTGATAGTCCTTACTTGATTCAAAATGTTGTGTGATTTCCGAAAACTTTATGTATACACGATGTTCTACCTTTTTCCAATGTATTAGATGTTGAAGCCAAGACACATTTTAAACTCCCTGCTTATCCAGACATTAGGGTGCTACACAAAATATGTCTCATTGCTGGAATTCAAAAAGGCTAATATGACGACCAGGTTCCACTAAAATGAGCCACATTTGTACTGTAATATTGATTATTTTTGGAGTACAAAGAAAGCAAGCATAAACTGGCTTCAAGGAGATTAACTAAAAAGAATATATACCCAAACCTAAAAATAATATAATATCTGCAGTCACAAAATAAATAAATTGAAAGTCAAATGTAATAAACCGGCCAACGACTATCTCTGAAAAAGACATGATTACAGTAGAAAGGACAAACAATCAGCAAGACACTAAGCCACTCGTTTATGGGGATTTGGCATAGGGAAGCGTAGCAAGACAGCTCGCTGTGCTGCCCTTTGCCAAAGTAAAAGGGCCAGAATACTCCATATTTATGCAATACACTGCATTCATGCAATACGCTGCATTCTTGTCCTTGCACCAGAACCGTTTCGGCAGCCTAGCGCCAACGCAGGCACTCTTGCAACATGGTACAAGGGTGCCTGTGCTGTCGGCAGGATTGTTTTTATGCAGGTATCGGCACCTTCCTGCACAAAAACACCCCTAAGAGGAGTTTTCCTCCTCACACATTGAGGAAAAAACAAAGGTAAATAAAGTTATTTCTCCTTGTTTCAACTCACAGCAAGAGGTGTACGGTTTTGGCACTTTCCCAGGTTTAAATGCACTAGGAAATCCGGGAAGGTTTCAAAATCCATGGGTGTTTTGTGGGAAACCCACTTCAATGCCTCTGAATGTCTTCCGAGTATAGAGTAAGGCTATACAGCAATTTGTACTGCCTTGGTTTACTCCATCTATATTAGACCATTCAAAGCCATGCCAAGTGACTTTGCATGGCCTCATAGATATGATTTTTTGTTTTAGGCTGCTGGAGTGTCACACAAAAGGATGCTCCAGTGTCACAAGGGGCTTTGAAAATATGCCATTAAGAGCTTTTTCGGTGTAACAAGTTTGTATTGCGGCACCACTTAGATGCAACAATTGTGATGAAAATTTGTAGTTTTGATCCTAAATAAACATTAGGGAGAAAATTCGGGGGCTTTGGGCAGCATTCCATCAATTGCTAGGTATTGAATATGCTCAACACCAACAAAATCTACTATGTCATATCACTAATGTCCGACAGAAAATCAATGAGCCAAAACTCATTAAGGCAATTACATGCTTGTGTATAACACATGCAAAAGAAGTAAAACAAGAGTCAGGACCCTGTTCATTTTTGATGAAAAAAGCTATGTTGAACATTTATTAAACAAGTCAATGGGTATTTTATGGTCAATCGAAAATCATCCAATGATAATGCAACTTACCTTTTGTTAAATCAGAAACAGGGATTAAAAGGTATGTTTACCAATTTAACAACTTCAGGGCAAAGCCCTGTCACTTAATCCCTTGTCATGTATCATTGCCATTGTTTTAGAGAATAAGTGGATTAACACATTTCATGTATAATAATCACAATAACTATTCTAATAATGTTTGTCAATAACAACAGTTATTAAAGGTTTAAAGGGTTTTATTAATTTAATCTTTTAGTAGATCATTTTTATAGAAAACCAAAAGTCAAATTCAGGTTAATCTTAATACTCATTATATAACAGATAAATAAAATCAATTATGGTTAATCAAATCAGTTAAAATATTGCAACAAAGCAATTTCCATAAAGGAATGAATCCCTATTCTAAGAAGTAAGTGAAAAATTGAGAGAGTGAGAGAAAGCACGAGGTTTCAGCTTATTTATCAGCTCAAATGGTGAAGAGGTGTTGCGCAGCAGCCAGGGCGGCTGACTCCGGAACAAGGGGTTCACGGTTCGATCGCCGGCAGCAGGTTAGCCTAGCACCATGTGACTTTAGGAAATAGCTCGCTTAATCTTCCCAAGGTCCCCCAGCGCCTTGTGACCTTTAGGGGTGATTAGTTCATGCTTTACAAATACCGGGTTATTAAATAGATCAAAAATATTGGAGTAAAAACTTCCCGTACAGAGTAGTTCAGGAAAACTCAGTAGATTCTCAAAGCAATATTGTCTGGGTACATGGGAAATCAGACAAAAAGAAAATGGGTAACCTAATCCAGAAACACACTCTATTATAGACCTCACATTTCACAAACTTGTAACATGTTTCACTTCTCGTTATCCATCAGCCAATCAGCGTTCAATGCTCTCCTGCGAATAGGATCACTCCTTATCTTCTAACATGAATACAATAGTCCTTAGATGATAATGTTACACTCCCAATAATTTGTTATCAACTAGACTTTCACATGGAGTCTGCTTCATTCATTCTGGCTTTGCCACATATATGCGATGTTATTTAATTCTCTAATATTAGCTCCTAACAGGGAAATTATGTAAAAATCGAAAAATCTATTTAGGGAAAAGGAAATATTTCTGAAGGATCATCATTATGGGGATAAACAAGTTGGTTATACATTCAAATTCACATTTTAAAAGTTGCATTTCAATGCTTGAACTATTCTATAACACATAAAATGACAAAAAGTAGTTATACGTAGCAGTGATCTTTGTTTAAGTAGAAAAATTCTATGAGAATACTTGAAACTACATGACCTACTTGTTATTCATAAAAACAAAAGTTCTTGGTGTGGATAAAAAGTAAACTTTTTAAGTGCATTCAGCATTTTCTATTCAAGATTGTAATCATCGTGCTTTAGCCATTGTTGAGGCCTTGTATGAGTTAATATAACATTTTATATTTTTAATTATTCTGAATATGTTATTTTATCAAAACCTGCAAATGTATTCTTGCATTTAATTAGAAAACAGTGTTATTTTAAATCTGCTCTCCCAATGTTTTAATTAACCACCACACTTCTCATTTTAATGATTCTTCAGAGCTCAGTTTCACTCAGTTGAGTCTTTTCTCTTTCTTTTCAAGCTCTCATATTGTTTTGCCTTCCCATTTTCAACACAAAGGTGATGATTTAATTCCAAATCCCTTTCTATTAGTCTGTCCCTTTCCCTCATGTTTCTTCCTTTAATACACAACTTTGGTAGTTTAAAAATTGTGAATAAAGCTAATATGCAAATTCCTACAGCTAATATTGGCACAAATATTGCACTTATAATCCCTTTTTAACCTGTTGTAAACCATTTTTCATTAACAGAAACTACTTTGCCCAAATATTTCAAAAGACCTGGGGTCTCTAATGGTTCTAACTCAAGTTTCAGGTCAGAGAATCAAATCATCATAGCAGAGGATAATACATCGCATCGTTATACCCATACATTTGCGAATGTAGCACTGATAAAAAAAAAATTATATATATATATATATATACAGACAAAACAGCACAGCAGACCCTGGGCAAGACATTTATAATTGCCCCCCATATTTGACAACCGAGTTTCAGTTTCTGTCTACCTTTCAGAGCATATAGACTGTATTCTATATTAAACATTGACAGAAACCTTGCCCTCCATGCTTCAAACGATGGGGCATCTTTTTGTAACCACATTGATGCAATGCGAAGCTGAGCCACGGCTGTGGCCAGAAAGATCAAATATAAAAATTTAGTAGATAGTTTATCCGCTGCTGATCCCATCTACACCCCCAACAACATCTGAGTGGCAGACAGTTGTACAGACCCCCCCAGGATTACCACTAGAAATGTTTCCATATGTCCAAACAGCGTGCTTAAGTGTCCACACGAGTAAAAAACATGAACCACATCAGCAGCTTCAATCCCACAGCGAAATAACTTTCCCTTCTTGCCTCCCCCCACTGAGATATTTTGTCTGGTGTGTAGTATAAATTAAAAATAGTTTTATAATGTTGGGCATAGAGATTAGAGGAAATAAACAATCGTTCCGCCAAGTCAATGGAAGTCTCAACCTGTGTACCCTGACATCCCAATCTGTTATCCCATTTGTGACTGTGGGCTTCCAAAATCATTGGCCATTGTGCCCTGCATTAGCCCCTTCGACGCTCATGACGAGCTGGGCTCGTCATGCAGTAGCCTCCTGCTACGCTCATGACGAGCCCAGCTCGTCATGAATAATGGTAATCATGATTTTCCAGCACAGGGGAAAAATCCCCATAGCATTCAAAAGGTTAAGGTATAGAGTGTACCGATCCGTGCATCTTTCCTCACTGCCTCAATGAGAAGGTTAACTTAAATTTTCCATCAGGCGTTCAACAAATAATCACGGATTTGTAGATATTTGAAGAAATCCGCCCGAGACAAATTAAATTGATCCCTTAACTGGTCGAAGGACTTCAACCCACCATCTGACATCCACAGGAAGACTCTTGTGCAAACCCTGGTGATAAGCCGTTTGGATTACTGCAACGGCCTCCTCATATCAGCAAATGAGGAGGCGCTTAATCGTTTGCAGGTAGTCCAAAACACGGCCGCCAGATTGATTCTAAATGCTCCTGCAAGAACCCCGTCCAAACCTCTGCTAAGACATCTCCACTGGCTGCCAATACGACAACGTGTTAAATTTAAAATCTGCTGCTTAGTGCACAAATGCCTTTATGGGCAAGGCCCCAGATATCTGGCACAAAAACTTCAGATATACAAACCTGAACGCCTTTTACGTTCCAGCAACCAATGTCTACTGGAAATCCCCACCATAAAAAAAGTCAGACAAGGTGGACGTGGTCTTTCCTTTATAGGCCCTACCATCTGGAACAAGCTTCCATCCAACCCGAGACACAATGATAATCATCTGTGTTTCAGGAAAACATTAAAAACTCTTCTGTTTCAGGAAGCATAACCCACCCTGTGGTACCACACGTAGTCAACATTTCCTCAGTACCGATGCGAGCAAAGCGCGGAGATACCTCATAGGTCGATTCTGGCGCGATATAAGCAATTAAATAAATAAATAAATAAATAAATCTGCGAATAGGTCACCAACAGTACACACCCCTTTAGCCTGCCAATTGTCTACCACCCAGTCCCAAAATACTGCTGGGAGAAGGATGGTTGCTGTTAACGGAGTATACCAAGACACCCTTTCCACCTCATACTTCTTTTTGACAGCTGTCCATATTTCATAGGCCGCAATAAGAACTTTAAACCTTGTGCGCTTGTAATAAAGCCAGTCCCCATTGAGAAACAGTCGATTTTTAGCAGCACTGCCTAGCAGCATTTGATAAATAGAAGGAGACTCAGCCATAGCAATTGGTCCTACCTCAGTCAGCAATATATTCATGTGTTGCAGCATACACACATAGTAGTACAATGTAAAATCCGGGACGGCCCAGCCCCCTTGATCCCTCGGCAAAACCATATAACGCATCGCTCTTCGTGCTCTACCCTGGGCCCATTAAAATCTGGCCCATACAGACTGTAATAGAGCAAGATTAGCTCGTGAAATCTTCAAAGGCACCGATCTAAATAAGTATAGAATTTTCCGCAAGATCAACATCTTAAGAACGGTGCATCTTCCCACCATAGACAGATGTAGACATTCGCATTGATCCAGTTGTTTGCGAGCACCCACAACCAACCGCCCCCAATTAGATTCAACCAATGCACTCAGACAGACCCGTATCCTACTCCCCAAATTGCAGGGCAGCTATAAACTGTTGCCTAAACCCACGTCACGTCACGTCACGCATCACCGCCCACAGAAATCCCCATGTAACGCAGTCAAAAGCCTTCTAGGTATCTAATAAAATAAGGCTGAACGCATCCCTGCTACGATTAGCATGATCCAAAAGTGTTATTACTCTATTGACATGATTCGTCGTCCCCCGCTTAGGAATAAATCCATGTTGTCGGGTCGAAACAAGTGGTGTTATAACTTCCGCCAGTCTAGTCGCAAGGATTTTTGAATATATTTTGCCGTCCGCTTTCAGGAGAGATATCGGGCGATATCAGGCCGGGTGCTCAGCAGGCTTATCTTTTTTTCTAAACACTACAATACTGGTGTCATCCCAAGTCAGAGAAGACGCACCACTCTGAGCTTGTCTGAATGTAGCCAACATATCCTCCTGCAGGACTCCCCAAAAAGTTTTATAAATCTCAAGCGGAAGTTTGTCCGGCCCGCCGCTTTTCCAGGAGCTAACTCATTTATGACTCTCTCTAACTCTCCCATAGTTATAGGGGCCTCCAACATCTCCGCCTCTGAATCCCCCAGATTATTCTCACAGAAACGCTGAATAAAAAGCTCACCCTTTTGCCATCATACTTTTCTCCTACTTTCAGTGCTTCATAAAAATCTTTAAACACCTCCAATATCCCGACATCATTTTCCACACGATTCTCCCTGGAATCAAGAATTACATTGATTCTCTGGGCCGCTTCCTTAGCTCTAAGTTTCTGAGCCAGGCACCTGCCACTTCCCTCTCCATATTCATAATTCAATTGTTGCTTCATTCGATATTTCTTAGCTGCCTCTTGACTCCAATGGAGGTTTATTTTAGCCTTGCACCTGGCTTCTTCTGTTGAGAGGTCACCAACATCTATGCCGCCATGTATGCCCTGCATAAGCTTTTCTTCTGCCAGCGTCAAAGCCTGATTCAGTTCCTGTAAACTAGTCCAAAGTTGTTTTTGCCTGTATAAACCAAAACTGAAAGCTTCCCCCCTAAAAGCAGCTTTGAAAGCATCCCAAACACACCCAGTCTCCGTACTACCCCGGTTAATTCGAAAAAAAGCTGCAATCCATTTATTCACATAAGAGACAAACTTTCCATCAACAATAATTTCCTATCAAAAGAAAAACCCCTGGGCTTAGGTGCTGTCCGAGTACATTCTAGAGTGAATACCAGAGGGCCATGGTCAAAAGTAACCCTTGGGTACACTTGAAATCGGGCATCCTTCAATAAGTAATGCGGAGAAAAAAAATATTCCAACCTCACAAGTTTTTGATATGGGCAAGAAAAAAAGGTGTACCCCGGCTCATCTCCCCTCAATGTAGCCCACACATCCACCAAGCCATGCGCAACTACCAGAGATTGAAGCGCTTTAAATACTTTTGGCTTTCTACCAGTATACCTGTAACTGACATTTCCTACAGAATTAGAGGCCAGGTTTATATTCAAATCTCCACTAACTATTACTGGAGTTGGCCATAGAGCCAATTCAACATTGAGTAATTCTAAAACTAAAACCTCATCAAAGTTAGAGCCATATATAGAACACATCGTAAATTTCAACGTCCTACTAACACATTCAGCTATGGCCCATCTCCCATGTTTGTCTGTTAATGTTCTTCCGGTGCTCGCAATGTGTTTTTCACCAAAATTGCAACACCCCTTGATGTAATGGTTTGTTCAGTGCAGGCCAATACCATGTACCCCATCTCCAAAGGTAGTTTCCTCTTGGCCCATGCTGTGTGGGTTTCCAGGAGACATATTAAGTCAAACTGAAGCATCTGCAGCTCACTCACAACACGCTGCCTTTTATTAAGGTGGTTTAATCCCATAACATTCAGAAAACCTAATCTAATACCCTTATCCGCCATCTTTCTCCCCTGCACATCTAACCAACTAAACCATGTGCCATAGACATCTATTTATCACACATCACCAGAAAGTGCGCTCATGGAATATTTTTTTTCTCCCGAACCCCGTAACAACCCCCACCCCCCAGACCCCTCTCCCCAACCCCAACCCTCCCCCAACCACCCAAAGCGGGACGTAAGGACCATGTCCTCAGTGATGGGGAGTGTTTGTGTACCTCCCCCCCGCAACCCCCCACCCGCGATCCACCCCTCACAGTGAAGCTCATCCGTTATAATGCACCCCCTTTCGGTAACCGATGTACTGGCTTGTTATTCACAAAATAAACATCACTACGATTGCGAAAATTATATTTCCTGAGCCAAAAACTCAGGTACTATCGTACACAGTGCTAACTGAGTAATGCACATCACATATCCTAATATTAAATATATAAAGAAGAAAAAAAAATACTAACTAAGATGAAAGAAAAAACGTATAACATATGCTTATTGACTGCCCATTATCTTCAGATAATCTTGCGCAGCAATCTCTGATGTAAAGAACTGGTTTTTTTCTTCACAAATCACCTTTAACTTAGCGGGATTTAAGAGGAAAACCTGCCCCCCTTTGGCCTGGAAAGCTCAAATTAACTGCCGCAATCTCCAACTTTGCTGCACAGTAGTCGGGCAAAAATCGGGGCGCACAAAAAATTTGCACCCTTTACCAAACCGCTGCCTATCTGGCCGTGCAAGGTCACATATTGCCTCCCGCAGCAAATATTTGTTCAGGCAAATTAGGACTCCTCTAGGCTGCACATTTGCCTCGCCTCCCGACCCCCCTGCTCTCCTACATTGAGCAAATGGAAATCTATGTGCCCTGATAACTTCAGTCTCCCAGTTCCAATCTTTCACATCAGGGAAGGCCTCCTTATACATTTCAATAATGAACTGTCTCACATCCTGCCCAACCTTGTTCTCTAGGATACCCAAAACACGGAGATTATTGTGTCTTGATCTATTTTCAAGATCTGTTAATTTCCAAAGCCCGCCTTAGTTTTTTGTAAAACTTCAATGGACGACTGCTGCTTCACCAAAGAATCCTCTACACCTGAGAATCGCTCTTCTGCCTCCACAACTCTTGTGGTTATTTCTGCACAAGACTTTGCGATGCGGCGTACTGTGTTTTGTAATTTACGTACTGCTCCGTGCCCCTGTGTTCGAAGACCTTCTGCCTTTGTCTCCGCCCTGTGACCCATGATAACCTTGTATATTGTATTCAGAGTGACCACGTCCCTATCCTCCTCTGGCTTTATTTTTGTTTTTTTTGTGTCCTCATACGCCAGAAGATATTCTCAGAGTACAGTATCGATACCATTCACTGCGCAGCAAATGGATCCCAGAATGTATTATAGACTCCGAAGATCTTAATTGATGCACTTTCTGCAGCTACCCTCGCGGTAAAAAAGAAGGTCAATTCAGTTCATCTTACTTGCCGACCCTGGAACTGATCCCGGGGTAATTTATTCTGCAAAAAGTCATAATCATTGGACAATTTTTAGAACAATGTTACAGTTTATCCAGCAAGTCATGGCAAGGAATCCAAAAATGTTTTTCTTCTTACAATCTACCCTATCTAAGTTCAATGTATGTTTAATAGCATTTATCCAGTCTAAATAAGTAGTTGCGGTATCTTTTAACCAGGATTTACAAATTTCTCTACGCCTGAGTATAATTAAGATAGCTTATTTATATCTCGAGAAAGTGATTCATAATTAAAAAAATACCAAAAAAATAAGTGTTACGCACACCTGTATATCAAAATTAAACAGAATTTTCATACCTTCAGATACCGCAGACCAAAAATTATGCAAGACAGGGCAGGTTAAAAACATATGAACGTCATCCGCTTTTTCCTGCTGGCACTTTGGACAGCAGGGAATGGTACCTTTCGAAAATTTAGAAAGCTTAGCAGGGACCAGTATACTCTGTGAAGAGAAAACAGATGATTGCGTTTTAAATTGGCGGGCGATACTGTGGTGTGTAGTAGGTCAAAGGATACTTGGCATAAATCCTCTAAATCTGCCTCCGGAACGTGTTCTCCCCATAGGTGGACTGGCAAGGTAAAGTCACCATCATCTGCTTCCAAGATAGTCCAATACAAAGTTGCTGTCTTTATCTTCCTACTCTTCCCCTGAAGCAGATTCTCCAAAACATATCCTCCTCTGGCTTGTTAGCATTGAATACCGCCTGAGCAGACTGTTCAAGTGGTGTACCATTCCATCTAGGCTGGTCCATGGGGATTATCATCTCATGCGACAGATAATCTCCAGATTCTTACAGTCTCTTAATTTAGAGACCGCTCCAAACAGGAATCATCATCCTCTTCCGGGTGTGATTCCATGTCATCCCCCTAATCTCCAACTACACTCAGATTATCATTATCATTTTCTGATACGATTGATAGATCCGACATGGAGTAAAATCTACCACCTGACCTGGCGGAATCCACATCATTCAGCTTTTCCTGGATAATGCACCCGCCTGTTGTCTGTGTTTAATCTGTCTGACGTATCTTCACCCACAGTTAGTGGCCCTCCCGTGGTCAACAAATCAACTCTCTCCCCGGGACCTAGTATAAGAGCATCGCTTGCCAAAGTGTTGACCAGCGATTCTTCTGTTGCAGTATCATTTACAAGCGCATTTGCAACCATATCTGCTGCCGTATCTTCCACTAAAGCACTGTTGCCAGCAAGCCTACTTGATGGTAAAGCAAAGGGTTGATTCACCAAGTCACCTACCAGCTTGGCCTTTACTGCCAATGTGTTTTTAAATATCGCAGGCACTGTGCGGTCTTTTAGCGGGGTATCTTGCTGTCCCCTCCTACCATCTTGCAATACTGGCTTCTCTACTCCCTGTACTCCAAGGCCAGTGCTTTTACCCGGCCCCGCAGAGTCCCATACCTGCTCATCCGGCCTCTGTCTATTTGCGGCTCTACTTTCACCGCTATTGTCTGTAGGCGGGGTGCTGAATGTCTCAGTATTAGTTGCTGCGTTAGATGTATTCACCCCTCCAGTCGTTGCTGCCGCCGCCGAGCCCAGAGCTGCAGCCCCACGGGCTTTTGCTCTTCTCCCTTTCAGGGCCATTCCAGCTCCAATCCACACCACCAACTACAAGGAGAACGCGGAGCCGATCCACTAACAGGCGTTCTCAGCTGCAAACTCAGCTGGTTCGCTGCTCCACTTACTCCGCCCCACTCCGAGAGAGCAGCCAAGAGCGCCGAAGATGCTGCGGGTCGTCACTACGCCACACAGAAAAACGGCGCAGATTTCAAACACACCGGAGTCCGGAGGAGTCACTAAATCACAAGACACGGCCAACGCCGCAAGAGAGTTTTGAGCAGTTTTTCAGCAAACTTCAGCACATCGAGGAAGGGTGAAAAGGGTCGTAGGTAAAGAGCTGCGGAGGAGCAGTACAGAAGCTGCTCACACGGACTCCTCATCGGCCGCCATCTTGCCCCCATCCTAGACACCACTTTTTCTGTGAGTAAAATGGCTAATGCTAGGCAATTCATCTTTCTTTTTCTTCTAGATGTTCTTCAAAACGTCTTCCTCTCTGTCCTTACTGTGTGAAATGTTTGTATTTCTTCCCTCTGCAGCTGATGAAGGGCACAGAAGTAAAAATCTTTAGCGTCTAATGCCTGTGTGTATTCTTGCACTTAACTAGAAAAAACATTAGTAGAGTAATCTTCTTGATTATAACTCACATATGAAGATTTTAACTTTGCCTCACCTATTGTGTGTGTGGAAGTAGTAGTTTCAGGTGTAGACATAGACACAGTATCTGCTGGCAGGGAATGTCGGTGGAGGGGCGGGGTGGTGGGAGGGGGAAAGAAAATAAAAAAATAATATAAAATAATACCACTTATTTTTTTTGCCAGCTGACGCCTTTCCTCTATCTTTTTAAGCTTTCGTCTTCCTGCAGTCCTCGCAACAGGAAGCACTCGCCTGCCTGACTCCTCTGAGCCAATCACAATGCTGCAATGCAGCATTGTGATTAGTCTGAGCGCTGTGGATTGGCGCTCAGATGGGGCAGGGAAGCTTTTCAAGTTACTCACTAGGCTGTATAATGCAGCCTGGTGGGAAACATTCAAAGTGCGAAGGACTGTTTGTTCGGCCCAAGAGGGCCAGCCAGACAGTCACTTGGGGAGTGTGAAAACCACTCCTCCCCTGTGCCATCAGCCTGCCCGCCGTAACCCTGCCCAGTAGATACAACAAATAAAATGATAATAATAATGTTATCATCATTTTATTTTTTGCTGCTCTGCTCTGAGAGCATTGGGGCGATTCTCCTCTGCCTTAGCGGAGGAGCCACCCCTGAATAGAAGTGTCTGTCTCTAGTGTCGAATGCAACCCACTTACTGTTATAATACTCTCTAATGCTGTTACTAAAAATGTGATACCCATAATAATCTTGCATGTTTTTCTATTTAAACAACATGGTTGTCTGCAGTTAGATCGTTTAAGCAAAAATAACAGTAATAATTGAAAGTTCTGTTCAGAGCAATTCGAGCCGGTTCTTTTTACAGTTAGTTTCTTGTAAACAGTATTTTCTTAGCGCAATTAGTTATTTTCATTTTTATTCACAGCAATCTTCGTATAATCATCCATAACCCTACTCTGTCTTCTTCTAAAGGTTTTCTCTAGTCTTCTTCAGCAGCCTTGGGCCAAGGTATTATTCTTGTAAAACACTTCTTTTTTTTATCTCAGTCAGCTAACATACTCTCTCAGAAATTCTTTTCTATGTCTTTTTCCCAAATTGATTCACAAATTGATATCATGGGGGTTCAAACAGCTCTGATCTCACAGGCAGCAAGTTTTCCACCTGCTACTTTAGAACTTGATAAATGTAACATGTCTATTCAGGTGCAGGATACCTCCGACAAGGCACTCTCACTTGGTTTGACCAACTTGGTTTTTGCATATCTTCTGTGTCACTGTTACCCCTCGACTTGTTTCTTCTACAATTGTTGGCATTATGCCATCAACTGACACACTTGTTCTTAATTTCCATTGACCATAATGGTGTGGCCACTCAGAATGATGGGTGACTCTTCTTGTTCCAATACTTGTTACTACTCCTGCATTTGTTGCTTGTATTGGTGCTGTTTCAACAGTACTTTTAAGCTGTGATCTTGTCTCTTCTTCTTCGTCAGAGACCTCAAATCCACTGTGTGAAATCACAGGAACCTTGATTGGTTTGACTGCTCATCATTCTTCACCCTTCTCTCATCCTTATTGTTGTGCCTCTTGCCACAATGTTTCATGCTATGTCCAACTTGTGACGGTTCTGTCACAGGTGCTCTTCTTCCTGGCTCATAAAACACTATTTCTTCAAAGGATTTCTCACTTTCTGGGTATGGGATACGTGCACCCTTTTTTGTATTCCAACACATTTAACAGCAATATTTGTGATGAGTATCACCTGGTAGGGGTCTTTGCACCTCGGTCCTGGAAGGACTTCCATCCATGCTTCTTTACTAGGACCGACTTACCAGGGCTAAGGTCGTGGCACTGTACTTGTTGCGGGTTTAAAGTGACAACTTCCACCTGGTGAGAGACAGAATACACCGCTACAGTCAATCCTTTGCAGTAGTTGAGTATCGTGTCATCTGTGAAATTGAACACGGCATTTGCTGACACAGCAGGCAGTCTCATTACATGTCCCATCGAGATTTCATGAGGAGATAACTGTCTTTCAGAAAGGAAAGCTTCAGAGACTCATCAACACCAAACGTAATGCATCTGGCATTGATGACGTGGCACAAAAATTTGACAGTCGGGACTTAGTAGTTCCATTGAATTGTTCCACTATTCTAGATGCTTCAGGTCGATAACTATAGTGTAATCTCTACTCAATCTGTAATGCTACCCAAATCCTTCTCAGGGCCTCAATATTAAAATGAGCCCTATGATCTGACTCCAGAGAAACCAGTAATCCATACTTCTGTATTAATTCCCTTAACTGTAGTCTAGCTACAGTGAGACTATCATTTCTCTGTGTTGGGTAAGCTTCCACCCATTGGGAGAAAATACACACTATAACCAGGACATATCTCAACTCATTACAAACAGGCAACTCAATTAAGTCCATTGCATCCTTTTGAAGGGTCCACCTGATCTTCCTGTGTTACTCAGTGTTACTGGTGTTGTTTTGCTTACGTTCATCTATTATCCTGTCACACAATGGTGGCACAATTATTCTGCAAGTGTCCTAAATCTAAGATTAAACCAATTCTGTCTGAATATCCTAACCATTGTGTCCCTTCCTAGATGTGTTGAACCATGGAAATATTGTGTCCTTGGAAAAAACAAACTGTCTGGCAAAATAGATATTAACATCTGCTGACATTCAAAAGTCATTGGCATTTTTATTACATCCCAGTCTGATCTAACCATGCTGTTCTGTATCGGAAAATTTTCCTGGAATCTTTTGATCTCTTCTCAATTATCATCCACTACCAGAACTTCCAGAATACATTGTTATCTTCAGATTCATTGATCTAACCCCCGCTAAAGGTGCAGGCCACATGTGCACAATATCGTGCAACCTCATCAGTAAACCTGTTTCCTACTGTAACATATCCATTATCACTCCTGTGAGCTACACATTTAAAAACTACAATTTCTGCTGGTTTCTGTAGTGCATCCAATAATTTTCTTACATGTTCCAAATTTCTTATGTGAGTTCCAGATGAAGTCATGACAACTCTTTGTGACCATAACTGTCCAAAATCATGGCCAACACCAAAGCCAATGGGCCCGATTCACAGAACTAACTTAAGACAAAATCCTAAACGTACTACTTGTCTTAAGACAAACTTAAGACAAAATCCTAACTTCTGTGAATACCAAAAGTAGTAAGTTTAGTATTTTGTCTTAAGTTAGTTCTGTGAATCGGGCCCACACTGACTATCTGTAAATATAGTCACTCTCAATTGGGCTGTTGGACTGCAAGCTCTCATAAGGGCAATTAATTCTGCAAATTATGCTGAAGTCACACCTCGAAGCCAAGAATCTTCTACAGCTTTTCAAATTGTACAGACTGCCCAAGCTGATCTCAGGATATCTGCATTGTTTCTCAGACATGAGCCATTAACAAACATTAGATAATCAGGCTCAGTCAAAGGTTCATCTGTTGTATCTGGTCTTGCTTGGTGCATACGTTTGTAACATCTAGACAACCATGCTCAACTTCCTCTCCAATGGAATCTTCATTTATGAGTTGTAGTGTGGACGGGTTTAAAACCTGAGAGCATCTTAAAATTACACTGTCCTCTGCCAAGATTTGTTGCCCATATTTCGTTCTGTTAAGCAAAATTACTACAGAGTGATGTTCTCACTCCTCTCTATGCTAACTCCAACAGCTGCTACCGACTGAAGACAGCCATGCAGTCCTGCGGCTACGGGAATAAGGGTGAATAAAAAAATAAGCCACAGATCTTCGTGCATCTCCATGCATCTGAATAAATACTAAGAGAGTGCGACCCTCTCTCTCACTACAAAACAATATAATCATCTTACTGTAGTCAGGCATTTCTAGTGCAGGGGCACAACAGAGACTTTCTCTCAGCTATTGGAAAGCTTTTCAGCACTTGTTATCCCTTGGAAGCATTTCAGGCACATCTTTGTATGTCAGCCTCAGTAAAGGCTTAGTCACTATGGAAAATTTGGTATCCAATGTATACAGTAATCAGCCATTCGCAAAAACATTCTGACTTCTCTCTGTGTTCGAGGTGGATTCATCTGCAGGATGGCATCCACTCAAAGAGGAACACTTTTCGTGTTCCTTTTTCAAGCATATGTCCAAAATACTGAATTTCTTTCTGGCAATAATGCAATTTGCCAGGAGCCACTTTGGCCATAATTATGATGTTGGGTGGACTTGAGTCAGTCCTACACTGCTTCAGTGTGGGTAACAACCGACCATAGGTCGGCGGCCCCAAACACTGGATTATGATGCGACCGCACATGGTGCAGTTACAAACTTCCATTTCTTTATGAAAGCTTGTGCTGCGGGTGGTTTCGGCCCACAGCACAGCCAAGTCTGATGGCTAGATTGCCGACTTTGGTGCTGGAAACCAAGGTTCGAGCCTCCGGTTGTGTCCACATCCTGTGATTCTGGGAAATCCTTTAATCTCCCCTGCCCACCAAAAAATAAATATATATAATATGAATGTGTCCTTGTGAACGTAACCACTGCTTATGTAAAGCGCTCCAATATCTTCGGGTCAAGTTTGTGCTATATAAATCTGCATACAAAAAAAGGCTTTTGTAAACCCATGATTGAAGTGTTGAAGAGACTTCCAACTACTTACCTCAAAATCCATTTCCTCAACATGTCTTCAATTATGTGTTATTCCTGCAATTTGGCCTCAAATTGTATGGTTGTGTTTTAGGCTACACCTCATTAGGTTTCACTGTGACTCCGGCAGATTATACACCTTTTATCAGTCCAATATCCTTTCCTGTAAAATCCCATACTTCTGGATTTACTGTCTCTTTTAAATCTGGTAGCAATTCTTTGATTGTTCTCACTGGATACAGTCATACAGCTGTTTCTTGTCGGGCTATCTTAAACTCGAAATCCTCACCATGTAGCTGGAATTCAAATACCATCCGGTGTACAGTAAATTGTGCAATTTAACTTGCACAATATATCGCTCCCTAGCAGATTCACAGGACTATAATCGCAGACAAAAAACTGATGATTTTCTTCAACATTTACAGGTACCTTCTCGGAAACTGGATTGTAATCTGTTTATTTGAAACTTCCATAACTTGGATCTTCTTTCCCGAGAGGGGTAGAGCTGGGACTTCTGTTGTTCTTACAATGGATTTGGTAGCACCTGTGTTGATTGAAAATGACACTTGGCGACCATTGACCACTCTGGTCCACCTCCAAGACAACGCAAAGCATACAATCGTCCTCCCTCCTAAGGCAGCCTTTTTAGGAATTTTCTGAGCCAATCCATTATTGTCTAACATTGGGAACTATTGAAAATGGATTTTGATTTTGAAATGGATTCAAACTTGCTTTCGGCATTTAGTTAATTTTAAATCTAGGGGTTCCCATATTCTGTGGGACCATCTGGGCTTGCAGAACCTGCATCATCTGGGATTGTTTTTGCATGGGCACTTGCATCTGCTAAACCGGTACATTCAGCATCTGCTTCATTTCTTGTTCATCACTGCAATAATTTGCATACTTCAAAATCCCATCTAACAATTTTGTCTACCAGCAAATTACACTCTGTTGTATGTGGTTACTGATCCCTGGTCTTAACGTGATAACAAACTGAGTCAAGAAAAAAACCATTTTACTTGATTCGGGATGTTCCCTTTCACTGTGCTATTGAAACACCTGTAGCAATCAGTCAAGGTACTCATGCACTGATTATTTTGGTTCTTGTGAAGTCAATAGCCGTTGGAAGAACATTTCTCTTCTGAAATGTAATCACTGCCTCATATTTTTCCATGACAACAGGAGATGGTGCATTAGCGTGAGCCCTGCATTTGGCCATTATACAACAACTTTACACGCCTACAAATCATTTGGTACAACAATATCAAAGAATATATTTAAATCAATCCAGAGCACTTTGGAAATCTTAACAAATTTGTCAACTTGGGTGTACCACTGTATTGTCTTGTCTCTTAATTTTGCAAAATTGTTCAGAAATGCTGCAAGATCTCCCTGACTCCATGCCACATGAACATTTGCCCCTCTTGTATTTGTCTCAGTGGATAAGCCAACACTTCTCCTTCATCTGGGGGACCTGTCAGTGGTTTGCTATTTGTTTAATCTGCTTCTGCCTGTTTCTTTTTCTTTTTCTTTTCTTCACCTACTGCCTCTCTAATTTATCAAAATCACTCCATCTACAAACATGTTTTACTAATTCAGTGATGTGTAATCGCAATCCTGAAGAATGGATTGTCTCATTAGCATCACCATCCATTGTACCCTAAAACGTTTCTGAGAGGAAACACTTTTTTGAAATTTCGACATCCTGCTTTCTGGCTAATTCTGTCAATTTATCATGAGTAACTGTTGCACATCTGGTAATTTCTTTAAACAAATATATCATATCCCTCTCTTGGTACTGGTTCACATGGTCAAGGTCTAAACATCCTCCTAATATTTCTTCTGATTCTATTTTTAATTTTGTGACATTTAATGGTCTTTCCTCTGTATGTTGTGTAATGAGACTCTGATTCTTTGACCTGATATTCTCAACCATTTCTTCAAACCATGTGGGAAAAATCCCATCCTCCGATAGTGTCATCTCACACTGTGCCATTATTTTAAGGACTGAACTGTTTGTGGTGGTATCCAAGCAACAATCTGTCAATTCTGTGATGTCTTGACAAACCCTATTACAGGTGCTCCTGCCGCAGCTCCTTGAACTACTGCATTTGGAACGATATTATCTGGAGCAGTCATCATGTGAATTTTTATCATCTGTGCTGTTACAACCGTAGTAATGGTAACGGTACAGTTACAACTGAAGCACTAACACCTGGAGGCATTACTGTAGGAACATTCTCAATTTGTCTAGGTACTACATTTGTTATGTATCAAAATAGATGGACAAGGCTGTTCGTGTATGTGTGCTGGTCACCAGGAGGTGGGGACATGGTGGTTAACATGTGTAAACCTACCACTGGGTATCCTTTATGTTGGATATAGTTGCCTCACACACCTTTGCAGGTTTCATGCTTCATCATAGGCAGTGCTCCTCGTCGGGTAGGCGGTGCAATTCCCGACGGGCTCACCTCAAAGAGGGGCTCTTTAGCGGAGATCTTTCAATCCAACTGCCTATGGGTGAAGAGCGGGTGTGTGGCCAAGGGGTTGTAGACAAGAAGAGTGAGTTAAAATGAAGTAAAGGGTACCAGAAACAACTTTATTCGGGCAGTCCCTTGCTTCAATTAAAAATGGAAATTAGTCTGTGTGTGCTGGAAAATAATGTTTCCTGGCTCTAGACTAAATTAAGAGGTGTAAAAAATCGGTCAACATGTTTCTCGCTTTGGTACATTGACCCGCGATTCGTCAGGACCTATATGGGAAAGTCTACAAACACTCAAGCTTATGTCAGTATCATATGCTCGTTACCAGTTATGGGAATGTAGTACCTCTGTTGCACTGTTCCTTGCCTAAGGGTCAAATTTATATGCAACATCAATACGCGGCGGGTCGTACATCAGGGATCAGGCCTCTTAGTCAAAGGCTCAGGTCTCCTGTGTCCGTGGCATTAGACCTACCCCTCTCCGCTGGGATCGGGTAGATGTAAAATATAATCCCCTGAATCATTCTCGGAATCTGATTTCTTTGCTGCTCCCTCATCATCTTGCACCTGTATCTTATTCTTTTTTGGTTTATCAGGCTTGTCAGTAGTAATATATGTACACAGGCTAGTCCCTTTAAACATAGCTTTTCTCCATCTCTGTTGTTGTTCATCCCATTGAACATTTGCATAATTACGTATTGCTCTTCTATTTCTACTCTGATACTTCTCTTTCTCTTTAGTGTATGCTGTTTCCTTCCAAATGTTAAATGCTTCTTATTTTGTGGGTCTAAGGGGTGTCTTCATCTCATATATTTTTTCTCTCAACATTTCGATTACCCTTAGTTCAAATGTAACATAGATTGGAAAGCTAAAAGGACCTTCCTTTTCATTTATCTTGCACCATTGACAAAGCCACAAACATGTATGTAATCCATGATTCATTGTCATTTAATGTGCAGGTGTACCTTCAAGAGGTACATCTTCACCTTCCCGCACCATAGTTGGAACATCTCCTCTTATAATAATCTTCAAACCTTTAAAAAATTTCATGTTTTCACTTTATTTACCAAATTTAAAACAACGTAACTCAACTTTGCAAATGTTTTGATTCTATTAGGTAAGCATCAAAAGTACTTTCCCCAATCGCGTAAACGATTTAATACTTGAAGACTCATTGACCAATTTCATTATGACAGTTACACAACAATTTGACCTATACCAGCATGGCACTCTGTGCCATCATCAGTCAATCATAGTACGAAAGTATACCATCCAACCAATCTCAGAGCGACACAGTATGATGTAAGAGCTCACTCCTCGCAGCAGCTATTTCTGTAAGAAAACACAAATAAACAAACTTTGTCAGCTGTTCTAAAAAAACAAATGGTAAATCAACAATCAGAATATTAAGGTTTTTACACCTTCCCACTTTTCATACAAAAGAATTTTCGCACACACAAATGAAATCTCAACCAGCATGAAATCACCTAATCAATGTTGCTTCACCATTTGTGCAACTGATTCTGCCATCGTCAATTAATATTAATGCATTTACAATAATTCATTAAACTCCCTAACTCGATTGTGTAGTCGAAGGTACCTCACAACCTACACCACAAATCTCAAGCAGACAAGAAAAACCATAAAGTGTAATCTGCAATTTATCAATATCTCAATATCAATTTCAATATCCCGGGATCTGTAACTGCATTGAGCCTGTTAACCTCTTCAACTTCTTCACAATAAACACATATACATATATAAATAATCCAACTGCAACACGCCACAATATCAACAACAGCAATTGCAACTACAATGAATAACCATATTAATACTCACACCTCCAATACAGCTACCACCTTTGAAATTGCGCCTCTGTCAGTCTTCAGGTTCTGGGCTTTGGGCTGTGGGATTTGGGCATTACTCTAACTTGGGGTCATTAATTTACTTTTCTTCTCATAACTAAAACTGTCCCTCTGCTACCAAACTTGTTAAAGCGAAAAGAGGGATTAATAGATATGATTTACCAACATCATGACTAGACCCTGCTTTGCAATAAATCTTTGTCATTTTTTGAGAAGAAATGGGTTAAACATTAATGTATAATAATCACAATAACTATTCTAATAATTTGTGTTAATTACTAGAATTATTAAAGGTTTAAATGGTTTTATTAATTGAATCTTTTAGTAAATCATCTGTATTGAAAACAAGGAAAATTCAGATTAATCTCAATAGCCAATACATTACAGAAACATAAAATCAATAACGGTTAATCAAATCAGTTAAAATATTGCATCAAAGAGCGTTCCATAAAGGATTGTAACTCTATTCTAAGAATTGAATGAAAAATTAAGTTTGTCAGAGCCCATAAAGGGTTCTAAATCGAGAGAGTGAGACAGCATAAAGGTTCAACATTTAAATCAGCTCAAATAAAGCAAAATTATTAAAGCAAGAGAGTAGAGTCTCAATGCAATAAAGTCTGTGTCTGGGTAAATGGGTAAATGGGTAATTGGACAAAACGAAAGTGGCTAAAATACTCTCGGAACATGCATTATTATAGACTTCACATTTCCCAAACTTGTAACATGTTTCACCTCTTGTCATCCGTCAGCCAATCAGTGTTTGATGCTTTCCAGGAAACAGGTTTACTCCTTACCTTTTCACACGAATACTATAGTCCTTAGACGATAATGTTGCACTACTAGTAATATGTTATCATCTTTGCTTTCACATGGAGTCCACTTCCTTTAAGCTGGCTTTCCCACATATTTAGGATGTTATTTAATTTGCTAATATCAGCTTCTAACCAGTAGACTATGTAAAGGTCATAACATCTATTTAATAAAAAGAAAGCCTTTCTGCAGGATCATCACAGAGGGGAAAAACGAGTGGGTTAGAAATTCAAATTAATAAATTAAACTTTGCAAATCAATGCTTGAACTATTCATTACCCCATTAAAGGACAAAAATCAATCATATGTAGCAGTGATCTTTGTATCAGTAGAAGTTCTGCAATAATACTTGAATCTTCATGAGCAACGTATTCTTCAAAAAACAGAAGTTCATGGTGTTGTGAAAAAGCAAACTTTTTATGTGAATTCAGCATTTTCTGTTCAAGCTTGTTTTTTCAAGCAGCATTTCTTTGACCAGCTGGTACCTTGAGGCGGAAAGCCGGGGTGACTGGGCTGCTACAAAACCTCAGTTAATTTTTAAAACTTTGCTCATTTGCACTTTGTATTTGTTTTATGCTTGTTCTGATCCTTGCCATAATCGCACTTTAACAGCACCTGAAAGGGAAGACCTCAATTTCCCTTTGTCAGCGTCGCTGCACCACGTGACACGGGGCCACGCCCACCCTCGTTAGCCACGCCCACTCCAGGAAGTACATATTCACCGCGCTCGTCTGAAGCCGGTGTTGACCAGCTGGTACCTTGAGGCGGAAAGCCGGGGTGACTGGGCTGCTACAAAACCTCAGTTAATTTTTAAAACTTTGCTCATTTGCACTTTGTATTTGTTTTATGCTTGTTCTGATCCTTGCCATAATCGCACTTTAACAGCACCTGAAAGGGAAGACCTCAATTTCCCTTTGTCAGCGTCGCTGCACCACGGGACACGGGGCCACGCCCACCCTCGTTAGCCACGCCCACTCCAGGAAGTACATATTCACCGCGCTCGTCTGAAGCCGGTGTTGACCAGCTGGTACCTTGAGGCGGAAAGCCGGGGTGACTGGGCTGCTACAAAACCTCAGTTAATTTTTAAAACTTTGCTCATTTGCACTTTGTATTTGTTTTATGCTTGTTCTGATCCTTGCCATAATCGCACTTTAACAGCACCTGAAAGGGAAGACCTCAATTTCCCTTTGTCAGCGTCGCTGCACCACGTGACACGGGGCCACGCCCACCCTCGTTAGCCACGCCCACTCCAGGAAGTACATATTCACCGCGCTCGTCTGAAGCCGGTGTTGACCAGCTGGTACCTTGAGGCGGAAAGCCGGGGTGACTGGGCTGCTACAAAACCTCAGTTAATTTTTAAAACTTTGCTCATTTGCACTTTGTATTTGTTTTATGCTTGTTCTGATCCTTGCCATAATCGCACTTTAACAGCACCTGAAAGGGAAGACCTCAATTTCCCTTTGTCAGCGTCGCTGCACCACGTGACACGGGGCCACGCCCACCCTCGTTAGCCACGCCCACTCCAGGAAGTACATATTCACCGCGCTCGTCTGAAGCCGGTGTTGACCAGCTGGTACCTTGAGGCGGAAAGCCGGGGTGACTGGGCTGCTACAAAACCTCAGTTAATTTTTAAAACTTTGCTCATTTGCACTTTGTATTTGTTTTATGCTTGTTCTGATCCTTGCCATAATCGCACTTTAACAGCACCTGAAAGGGAAGACCTCAATTTCCCTTTGTCAGCGTCGCTGCACCACGGGACACGGGGCCACGCCCACCCTCGTTAGCCACGCCCACTCCAGGAAGTACATATTCACCGCGCTCGTCTGAAGCCGGTGTTGACCAGCTGGTACCTTGAGGCGGAAAGCCGGGGTGACTGGGCTGCTACAAAACCTCAGTTAATTTTTAAAACTTTGCTCATTTGCACTTTGTATTTGTTTTATGCTTGTTCTGATCCTTGCCATAATCGCACTTTAACAGCACCTGAAAGGGAAGACCTCAATTTCCCTTTGTCAGCGTCGCTGCACCACGTGACACGGGGCCACGCCCACCCTCGTTAGCCACGCCCACTCCAGGAAGTACATATTCACCGCGCTCGTCTGAAGCCGGTGTTGACCAGCTGGTACCTTGAGGCGGAAAGCCGGGGTGACTGGGCTGCTACAAAACCTCAGTTAATTTTTAAAACTTTGCTCATTTGCACTTTGTATTTGTTTTATGCTTGTTCTGATCCTTGCCATAATCGCACTTTAACAGCACCTGAAAGGGAAGACCTCAATTTCCCTTTGTCAGCGTCGCTGCACCACGTGACACGGGGCCACGCCCACCCTCGTTAGCCACGCCCACTCCAGGAAGTACATATTCACCGCGCTCGTCTGAAGCCGGTGTTGACCAGCTGGTACCTTGAGGCGGAAAGCCGGGGTGACTGGGCTGCTACAAAACCTCAGTTAATTTTTAAAACTTTGCTCATTTGCACTTTGTATTTGTTTTATGCTTGTTCTGATCCTTGCCATAATCGCACTTTAACAGCACCTGAAAGGGAAGACCTCAATTTCCCTTTGTCAGCGTCGCTGCACCACGTGACACGGGGCCACGCCCACCCTCGTTAGCCACGCCCACTCCAGGAAGTACATATTCACCGCGCTCGTCTGAAGCCGGTGTTGACCAGCTGGTACCTTGAGGCGGAAAGCCGGGGTGACTGGGCTGCTACAAAACCTCAGTTAATTTTTAAAACTTTGCTCATTTGCACTTTGTATTTGTTTTATGCTTGTTCTGATCCTTGCCATAATCGCACTTTAACAGCACCTGAAAGGGAAGACCTCAATTTCCCTTTGTCAGCGTCGCTGCACCACGTGACACGGGGCCACGCCCACCCTCGTTAGCCACGCCCACTCCAGGAAGTACATATTCACCGCGCTCGTCTGAAGCCGGTGTTGACCAGCTGGTACCTTGAGGCGGAAAGCCGGGGTGACTGGGCTGCTACAAAACCTCAGTTAATTTTTAAAACTTTGCTCATTTGCACTTTGTATTTGTTTTATGCTTGTTCTGATCCTTGCCATAATCGCACTTTAACAGCACCTGAAAGGGAAGACCTCAATTTCCCTTTGTCAGCGTCGCTGCACCACGTGACACGGGGCCACGCCCACCCTCGTTAGCCACGCCCACTCCTCTTTTCCCTATTACTATGCTTACTACCCGACAGCGCAGCGGTCGAGCGCAGCGGGCACACCTTCAGCACGCCGAAGACACGCCAAAGACTAGCCCGTCTGTGCCCGTCCGTGTCAGGACGAGGCACGAGGCCGAGGCTCTCACTCCCACGGCACCTCCCAGATTGGTAAGAACTTCCTCCGCCTTGAGAGCGCTACGCCCTTCCCCTAAGCCGAATTGCTCTCTGCCCAACCTCCACAAAGTGGGAACCCATGTTTGCTCTGAGTGTAAACTACTCACTAACGTATATCAACCCTATCCCGACCCACCTAGGAGACACAGGAAATGTAAAATATCACGACAAATTGCACAGCCAACTTACGTATTCTACAGTATAAACTGTAGATCACTGCCCAAGCATAAGCATGACATTTTTAATCTCCTCACTGAAGAATGTCCTAGCGCTGTCTTTTTAACCGAGACATGGCTACATGACAGCGCTGGCCCAGATGTTGCTATTGCCCTCCCTGACAACTATGCCATTGCCAGAATTGATAGGGAAAAACAGGTAGGGGGCGGGATAGCCGTCATTTTTAACAGAGAGCTCAAATGCACTTTGGAATCTATACATTTCCCAGATTGTGAAGCGGGTCTCTTTAAAATCACTCTCAACCCCAATTTCACAATGTCAGGCATTCTGATCTATCGTCCACCAGGTAACCCCTCTAAATGGGTATCAAACTTTGCAAATTTTATTACTCCTTACTATATGTCATCTAGCAATTTCTCCCTGTTGGGTGATCTAAATCTACACCTGGAAGATCCCACCATCCCCTCATGTTATAATTTGCTGGAAGATCTAGCTGCACTGAATCTACCTATTATCAACTCTAGCCCTACTCATATTGCTGGCCATTTGTTGGACCCCATAATATCTAACGTCAGGGAACTCACGTACATCGCCACCGTACCTTCTGGATGGTCCGACCATCATCTCATCAGTTTTAGCATTTCCTTCCCACCCTCTCCCAGTGTGAAACAAAACACTGATGCCACTAATAGAAGGAACTGGAAGTCAGTTGACATCGATGCTTTAAATGCGGCACTCAAATCTAACCCTCCAAGCTCTAACTCCAATATGGACCACGTAGCAATTGAGACACAAAATTGGCTTGCAAATGCAGCAAATAGCTGTCTGCCCTCTACTCACACCAAAGGGAGTAGGCATCGTCCCCCGGCCCCATGGTTTAACGACAGCCTTAAAACTGAAAAATCAAAATGCAAAGTACTTGAACGTAAATGGCGTAAAAAATACGACCTTAATGCCAAAAAATGTTATCATGAAGCCAGAAATCATTATCATGCGGCGTGTACAAAGGCAAGAGCTGCCTTCGTCTCAAAAACAATTACTGAAGCCACCAACATGCCTAAAACTCTTTTTTCTAAAGTTAAGGAACTGGCGGGCGCACATACTACAGCTGCTGCACCCCCCCTAAGCGCTCAACAATGTCAGGCATTAGCTTGTTTCTTTACTGAGAAAATCGACACAATTATCGCAGACATCAACACTAAAATTTCTGACTCTGACCCACCCCCTCCATTGGACCCCATTCCGCCTCAACCCACTGCTCTGGGCGAAATTTTACTGGAATCCTGGCCGACTCTTTCATTAGAGAATCTTAAAGGAATCCTAAAAACTGTTAAATCCGGTTCCCCTAGGGACCCCATCCCTATTAAAATTATAAAAAAACTGGATGACCAGTCCTTGAATATTATAGCCAATCTTCTAAACCTGTCCCTCAAACTCGCCACTGTCCCGGCCTTATGGAAGCATGCCATGGTGACACCCCTCTTGAAAAAGCCAAATGCTAACCCAGAAATATTGGCCAATTATAGGCCTATATCTCTACTTCCTGCTTTCTCAAAGTGCCTCGAGAGACACGTTCACTCCACGTTAGCCACTTTTGCAGAAGAAAACTCCTTACTCCATCCTTCACAATCTGGTTTCAGGGCCGGTTTCTCGACGGAGACCGCCCTTTTAGGTGTCACTGAAAATATTAGAACACTTCTTGACCAAGGCCAGACGGTAGCACTTGTGCTATTGGACCTAAGTGCGGCGTTCGATACCATCTCTCATGAAACACTTATTAGAGAGCTACACACTAATGGCGTAAGAGGAAAGGCTCTGGACTGGATCAAATCCTTCCTGGCAAACAGAACCTTTCAGATCGCATCAGCACAGGCCGTATCAGACACCCTACCTGCAGCTCATGGAGTGCCGCAGGGGTCCATCCTGAGCCCTTTGTTTTTTAATATCTATCTCAAACCGCTAGTAGAACTTGTTGAAAAGCTGGGTCTAACGCTTATGAACTATGCTGATGATACCCAAATCATTTTTTCCCTGTCTGATTCTTGTCCCCACTCCCCGTCGTCACTTAAGTATGGACTACTAAAAATATTGAACTGGATGACAGCAAACCAGTTAAAATTGAACGGCGACAAGACGGAAATTCTGATTTTGGGAAAAGACAAAGATCTCTGGAACCCAGCGCATTGGCCAGACCAGATGGGCATCTTTCCTACCCCGGTGTCCCATGCTCGAAATCTGGGCTTTGTACTGGATAATGCCTTATCCATGGACAAGCAGGCCAGCAAAGTTACTGGCTTGTGTCTCACCATAGCTAAATGGTTGAGGAAAATCCTATGGATGCTGCCTATGTCAACACAAAAGACCGTAGTCAATGCCCTTATCACATCAAGGCTTGACTACGGCAACATCCTATATTTAGGCGCAAACAAATCTGTCATTGGACGACTGCAAGTAGCGCAAAACGCTGCGGTCAGACTCCTATGTAAGATTCCTAAAAACGCTGGAGTCTCGAACCACCGTCGGGATCTTCACTGGCTCAGGATAGAGAGCAGAGTTCGTTTCAAGGCTTTGAACTACATGTTCAAAATAAAAACAGGAGTAGCTCCGAAATACCTCCAATCCCTTGCCTGCCTCTACACGCCAAAGAGAAACCTTCGGTCCCAGACAGCAGCATGCTTCTGCATACCTAGGTTTAAACGGGCAAGATCAGGGGGCAGATCCTTTGCCTATCTTGGACCCTCCCTGTGGAACACGCTTCCTCCAGGCATCCGGAAGGAAGAAAATTACTGTAGGTTTCGAAAGCTTGTAAAGACCTGGCTGTACGAACAATAACCACCTCACACAGTTCCCTCCTTCCTGTCCTTTTCAGCTGTGTCAAGGCGCCGGGAAACCCTTCTTGGGTAGCTGTTGCGCCCTATAAATTGATAAAATAATAAAAAATAAAAATATAAATAAACATTGTTGAGGCCTAGAACAAATTAATAAACATTTTACAGTTTAATGTACTCTAAATAAATTATTTTAACAAAACTTACAATTTGTTTCTGAGCATTTAATAAAAAACAGTGTTTTTTTTTTTGTTAACTTTAAATCTGCTCTCCCGCTAACAAGGATCAGGGCAGCATACAACTGGTTCAACATTCAAATGGCTTTGAATGGGTTTACCCCACTTCTGAAGACCATAGATCAGGGGAAAGCATCTCCCACCAAAGGTGGAGCTAACACAGGCAAGCGACGCAGCTTCCCAAGGCTGCAATTGTCTCAGGAACTACATTGACACTGCTACTTTCACTGGGGCCCCACTGAATTACTGCAGAGGTATTGTGGAAAACGTTTCTCTTCGAGGCACATTTTGTTGATTGATTTTGAGTACCAAAACAATTAGATTACTTTCTAACTTTGTCTGCAATGAATAAATCTGTACACACATCAAAAATATTAAGATTCATACACAATTAACATTAAATCTAACAAAGACCATCCACTTTAGTCATCTCATATGGGTATTCTATAGAGTGAGTTTCACAGTGACCATGCAAAATGAGGTCGGGCTGAGGATTTGGCTTGAGGTTAAGCCCCCTTTCCCTACTCTAGGAGTGACCTAGCAGCAGGGGAATAAAATATGATCCATTGTCGTGATTCTCAGCTTGGCGATGCCTCATCCTGTAGGTTCATCTCCAGAGGAGGGTGGTCACAGGGAAGGGTGCAGACATGGGAATGTAGCACCATGGAGCTCCCTACAACTGTTTCTTACTACACAAGACTTGGGCAGCTGCAAACAAGTGATATTCCATAACGAAGCAACAAACCCAAACCCATTAATACATTTGCATAACTGCATATAACACATACAGAGCGCGTAAAATAAATTGGCAGTAAATTGTTAATGATTTGATGGAAAAAGTTACATTGCAGACTTCTCAAACAAGGTAGTGAGTTAACATATGGGTGATCCAAAAGCAGCTAATGTTAGTAGAGCCCAAACTGAAAAGGACACTAGCCAAATTAACCAACAAACTTCAGTCAGGTCAAAGTACATCTTATGCAAAAATCAAAGTGCATTTATTTATTTAGTTATTTGTAGAGCACCAGAATCAACCGCCGAAGGGTTATCTCTGTGCTTGGACAGGCAATGTGCGAGAAGCTGTCTGCTGAAAACAAAAGCAGAAAAAAAAGGTCTTGAGCTATTTCCTAAAAAGAAAGTAATCCGTGCACTACCTTAATTGCAAAGGAAGCTTTTTCCAATGGTAAGGGCTAAGATGGGAAAGGGCCTTCCGCCCTGTTTGGCCCTTTTAATTCCAGGTACCTCAAGTAAAGATTTAGATCCTGAGCGGTGAGACCTCTGAGGTATGTATGGAATGAATTTATCAGCAAGATAAGCAGGACCGGATTTAGACAGGGCCTTGAATATTGTGCAACAGACCTTAAACTGCACTCGCTTCCGTATGGAGAGCCAGTGGAGTTGATAGAACAAGGACTGGGAGGCAGTCCTAGGGGGGGGGGGGTTAAGAATCAGGCGAGCCGCCGTGTTCTGAACAACCTGCAGTGTGTCAAGGGCGGCCTCATTGGCGGAAACCAACAGACCATGACAATAATCCAGGTGACTTAAAATAAGCGGCTGGGTCAGTGTCTTCTGGGTCAAATCCGGGAGCAAAGGGAGGATATGGCGCAGCAGCCCCAGCACATGAAAGCAAGAGTCTGCTGTCTGTGCAGGGTGCTTCTTCATGGTAATAGTCTGTTCAAGGTGGACGCCTACGTTTTTTGACACAGGTTTTCGGGACAGGAGAAGTACCAAAATCAGTTGGCCACCAATTAGGGGTCCAAAGTAGTTGGGCCTCGCCAAACAGCATGATCTCCGTCTTTTCCACATTGCACTGAAGAAAATCACTCCTCATCCAATGCGAAATCCTTCTCATTCCTGAAGAAAAAGTGGCCTGCACTGATGGGGTAAACTTTGCGAAGGGAAAGAGCAACTGGGTATCGTCAGCATAGGAAATGGGGTAAACCACAACTCCTTAACAGACTGGCCAAGGGGGCCACATAGATATTAAACAGAGTCGGGCTCAGACAGGAGCCCTGTGGCACTCCCGTGGTCAATTCTGTTGGAGCAGAACGATATGGGCCGAGATTAATCGCCTGTGACCAAGAGGATAGAAAACTCTCCAGCCACTGAAGAGCCAAATCTCTAAGTCCAATCTCCTCCAGTCGCCTGAGCAGTACCTGGTGGGAAATCACGTTGAATGCGGCGGATAAGTCTAACAGCACCAGAATTGTTGAGTGGCCTCTGTCTAGGGTCATCCTGATGTTATCAGTGACCGCTCCACATCAAATGGCATCAAATGGATTCACCCATCAGTTTTGACAATGAAAGGGAAAATGCATTGATACAGTTGAGGGGACTTCATTCTCCACAGAAACAAATAGGTATGAATATATTTCTCAGTACAAATGGAAGTCACAGTACAAAAGAGAGTATAGAAGAGCAGGACAATGAGGAGGAAAAAAGCATCTTTTTAAAGGATGACAAGCGCATGTATTATAGGAGACACAGCTAGGGTAGATTAGGCAATAATGGGAAATATTCTGAAACTACTGAAATGTTTGAGAACAGCAATAAAGCAGAAGTGGCATCAGTTCTACAAACCCTATCAGCTACATGCATTCTAACAAAGACACGAACATTGCAGTATCATGTACCAAGAACACAAAATTAGGTTAACTCTTTCATTTAGCTTTAAGACCAATGTAAAACTCACGGTTAATCTACAGGTAGCATTGCACATCAGAGTGAAGGATTTTATAGTGACTGGAGATAAATTACCAATACCTCTGTGGCTAATATGCAAGGGATATAAAAACATTGATGAGAAACTCTAAGATAAGTATCCTTCAATTGAACAGGGAGAAATATTTTCTAAAAGGAAGGGAGAAACATTATTTCCTAGAGACTGTTGATGGTAACTGAAAATCATTAGTATTATACATACATGCAAAACTTTATCTCTGATAGCACTCATACTTGTCTTATCACAACCAAACTTAAGTACCTGGAGAGATAATTGGAATAGTCAAGAAACCAGCCGGGCAGCACTTGACGATCTCCACAAGAAAAATCTACTCAGTTATTGTCTTTGGACATCAAGGCGGTAGAACCTTGTAAATAAAAAACTGAGCCTGAAGAATATGAAAGCTCATGACAAAAATGAGAGAATGTGAATGTTTTATCAGAGGGCTCTGAACTGAGATAAAACTCCTGAACCTTACTTTGAGAAATGATATCAGCTAATTGAAAAACTGCATTGGGATGTGTAGGTCATACATATATGCCTATAGGTCATTAAGGGCAGTAGGAACATTCTTTAAGGAATGTTCACCACAATTTATAGATTTTGTTCATGATATGAAAGAAACATAGCAAAGAGACTCAGCTGTTTGGGGCTCCGTGGACATATGTTCTTCAATAAGTGTCAATCAGCAGAAGGAGCTTGCAAAATAATAAGAAAATCGAAAATAGATTCACATGCTTAAACATTGTACTATTTATGTTATGAGTGAGGCCTTAGAGAGAAGGTATTAAATCATGAAGTCATTGTCTGTCTCCTGTATACATCTACACACTTGACAAGCACATGAGGGCAATACTCTGAACCCTAAAGAAGGAAAGGTTAGTAACGGATGTGGAGTTGTAGCACTGTCTGAAAAGAAGCTTTTTGCCTTCATTGCACATACTACCTGAGATGCCTAACTAAAGTGCACAAAACTACATGTCCCTTGAATGCACATTACTCTAATCTGGGTACCTAGTTGTGGTGGCAATATTGAAGTTACCAAGTATTCGTTCCTCATGGTCCACAGTGTCCTTACTAGGCAGAGAAGATGCATTGTTACAGTAGCCGGGGTATTATTGCAGAATTAAGGACAATAATATAAAACGGTTTTACTGTTTGTGATCATTTTTAGAATCAATGAACGTCTAAACTGTATACAGAGAAGTATTCTTATCAATCCATTTGTGTTTGTGGAGCAAACTCTACTTGCAAAGGTACTGCTTGAGAAGTACCCTTATGTATTACAAACTTTTGTTTTTTGCCCACCTATTTTTACTTAATTTAGGGATAGGAAAGGCGCTCTTCTCATTGAAATAATTTACTCTTGATGCACATATTTTATATAGGTGACAATGTAGGTTGGTAAAGTGATTTGTTGTAGAAAAGATGAACTTTAGATTTCTAATGAATGTTTGTGACATTACAGTATTTCCATGTTTAGTGTCTGAGAAATTACAATTAAAAATCCTCTTTAATAGTAAAGTTGGATTTTCAATTAAAATTTTGAAAATGCCACCTTAGAAAGTTGGCCTTTTCCTACCATCACTATTTAGTGTCTGCAGCCTGTTCCTAGGTCACATGACTGGGTGTAGTTGACAGATGAACTTTGTTTATTCCTCCCAGACAGCCGCACAATAGAGGGACTAGATTTGATTGAATGGGCCTTCACTGGCAGGATGTTGTGGGGGCAGAGTTGGATGCAGCCCCAGTCGCAACTAAATAGCCTGTGTCCTGCCTTCACACAAAGAACTTATCACCCCTGTATTCTTCACGCAGACAGCCGAGATCCAGGGCAAGTGAAGCATGGAACTTCAAGCAATTAAAAATGGAATTATCTAGAAACTTGTTTTTTGTTTTTTTAGTCCTCATTTGCCTTGTTCACACCGTTGCACCTGCGTTTCCAACTGGAGTGTCCAAAACCTAATTTGCTGATGCGGGAACTAGAAGAGGGTTCACATATTGTCACCCTTGGATTGTGACAGCACTCCTCTTTTATTCCACAAAATGTATGCGAGCTGCCCTGCTCTATTAGAAAAAGGTGCCAGCCGAGGCGGAGAAAGGCTTAGTCATCTAAAGTTCTTGCTTGTTGCTCACACCAACATAACAGGGGTATCCAAAACTCATACCTTTTTTCCCCTTGTCTAAAATATCCAGCTTGGCCATGCTCCTCACGGAGTTTAACCAACCCGCATTGCTCGGAGGGGCCTGTGACACACTCTCTGCGCCCCAAAAGTATAGCATAAAAATAGCTTTGCTGTTGTTGTTGATTGAAAGTTGTGGGTCCAAACCTCCAAAAATATCTAATAAGACACTTACCTCGATTTGTAAGTTCAAGGAAACAGACAGGGCACTACTCACAGCCTCCCAAAACGACCGGATCTTTGGGCAGTATACAAACATATGCAGATCATTTTCCTTGATGCTGCCACATTGAGGACATGCCACATCACCTCCTGTCCCAAATTTGGATCACCTTTGGGGGTCCAGTAGGCCCTGTGAATGGTAAAAAGATGATTCCTCCTCAGGTATGCAGGTTTTACTATTTTATACAACATAGACATAGATACTTGCCATTGGTCTTCCAGCATGGTCAATGGCAAGCATCCCCCCCAAGATGAAATCTCCATCTTCCATCTCTATCATCAGCCAATACCACATAGCAATTTCTTTCTTCGGTACGACCTCCGACAATAGTTTCTCCTCAAATTCATTATATTCTCCTATTTTTGTATCTGTGGCCTTTTGTATCTGTGGCCTGATACCAACTGTGAATCTGGAGAAGCTTAAATCTTGAGATCCTTTGGCCCATTTCCTGGTGACACCCTTCCCACATGATCAGATGGCCTTCTTAAAATAGATGTTTCTATCTTAGCATACCAGCCTCTCTTAATGGAAGTGCCAACGCATCCTTTGTCCATTCTGGAGATCCCGGAGAATCCCAAAAGGGGGCAAGCTGACTGAAATATGGCAATTTTTGTAACCTTCCTGATTTTATAGTGTTGCAAGTGGAGGTCCCTGTTGCTTACCGCCGCCATCAAATGCTGCAGGCTTGCGTCGCCGACCCCTCGCTTCAACGTTAGGCTAAGTAAGGACACCGTCAGAGATAACCCTGCTCACCCCCTTAGTAGCTTGGCATGAGCCACCAGGCTTATTTCCAAGGCACGCGTGTTCAGTATGTGAAACCACTCTCACAAATAGACTGCACACAAGTATGAGTATAATCTTTATATAAGTAAATATACAATACGACCATATGATACAGAATCAACATATAAGAATGGGTAGTATTCTTTCTGGTGGGTTGGTAGGTTCTATTCCCAACCACCGCTTCTAACCAAACAGTTAAGCTCACTTCTAACCGTTTCCCAGAAGGTTACGCAAGGCGTATTGCTAGAATCTCACACATGCAAAAGGAAACAATACTGCAATGCATAACGATATTCTCTTATACTGTGCAACAGAGCAACAATTCCTTACCTAGCACCACAGTCATGTACTTTGCAATTGAAGGAATAATGCAATCCATATCACCACCAGCATGCCCTGTACAATGAAGAAACAAAGTAATGCGTCACGCTACAATCCTGTATGGTGCAAAAAGAAATAATACACTGCGCCACGTTATACTCAGATCCTGTGCACTGAAAAAATAATGCAATGAGCCACGTTACAATCAGGCAATATGCAAGGAAGAAATAACGCAGTGTGTAGCGCACCAAACATAAAGTTTGTCAGGCACAAATGAGGTCAGGCATCATAAGACAGTTCGATAGTTTGTTAGCAGCAATAATGCAAAGTGTAATATGACAGTTCTACGTGCTCCGCTAACAGTGCCCCCGCTATGGATCAAATGATGACACAAAAAGTACTGCTTCCCACTCAGGCCCCAGTACTGCCTCGTCTTGGGTCAGCACAGGCCGGGATCCGAGTCAAAGCAATGGCTTGCGGGAAACATCCGTTACAACGCGGATGTTTCCCCGCGGTGCTGTTACGACGCATCCGTAACAACGCAAGTCGTTACCACGACTTGCGCTGGAGGGCGCTAGAAGATTAAAAATAGTAAATTTACTATTCCAACACCTTCCCTAGTGTCCACGGGGACTGGTGTTAGAATAGTAAATTATACTATTCGACATCCGCGCCCCCAACGCAAGTTGTGGTAACGACTTGCGTTGTAAGGGACGCGTTGTAACAGCACGCGTTGTGACGGTACGCGTTGTACCGTCATACATCCATGGCTTGCGCATATGACTGAAGCGACAGGCCAAGAGAGTGTCCCTCCGGGCCCGCACCCCACTCCAGGTGTTGATCCATGTTACCTGGGGGGCGCGATCCCACTCTCCTCCCCGACGTCAAGCGAATTGGGCCTTGATATAGAACTCCATCACTGGCTGCAGCAGACTCAGGCCGGCAGCTCAGCTCTTCCGTGGCTGCCGGTCTGGGCAGCTGCTGATCGACTCTGAGGGCCCCAATGACTTGGCCCTCACTCGGTGGTTTCAGTCTACACCAAGACCCGTCCTCAGCACTGTGGAGACTTTACTTCAATTCGGTGCGCACCCTAACCAAGCACTCCTCGCCAGCACCTCAGGTTGCACCTCGACATGCAAACCACGTGATCGAGATTCGCCTCTTTTCTGGTGCTCATGACGATCCGGAGCTTTTGACCAATGCTCCACTTGCACCTCAATACGCACCCTGCACGTTCGAGCCTCTCCTCTTCTCCCAGTGCACACGATGTACAGACGCTCTTCACCAGTGCCCTGGCTGCACCACGACGTGCACTCTTGTGCATCCGAGTTTCACCTCTTCTCCCGGTGCACGTGATGTCCAGGCACTCTTCACCTACTCCCTGACTGCACTACAACACGCACTCTTTCACGTCAGAGACTCACCTCTTCTTTTGGTGCCCACGAGGCACTGGCGCTCTTCACCAACACCCGGGCTGCAACACGACACGCACCCAGCACGTCCAAGACTCGCTTCTTTGTTTGGTGCACACGAGGCCCAGGCGCTCTTCACCAACACCCGGGCTGCACGATACGCACCCTTGCGCATCCGAGCCTCGCCTCATCTCCCTGTGCACACCATGACCAGAAGCTCTCACCAACGCCTTGGCCTGCACCACGATATGCACTCTGCACGTCTGAGACTTAGCTGACTCCTGAATGCCCATAATCACAAGGCACAACTTCTGAGGGTCTCAAGTGGCAAGAAGCACATGTGCACTATGTTGCTTAGGACTTCTCCTGAAACTTTTATGATCCTGTATTTCCAAACAGGGAGCCAGCTCACCTCGGGCGCTTGGGGTTACAAGACACAGCACGAAGCACAGTCTTCTTCAAGCAGAGACTGGTTTCCTACTCCTGGAAGGATTACTTTGCTGCATGGAGCCTCCCCAGAACCCTCAAAGTCATGCCCCGCAGTTTCACCCCAGTTGCACTGTTTGAACCCATGAATACCAGTGTGAGTCCAATGGCTAGTTGGCTGGCGCTGGATTAGAGTGTCAAGGACATAAAAGGCTCCAATCATCTTGAAACTACCCGTGTTCCCATCCCCTGGGTGAGTCCTGAATCCTCAGGTGGTGCCCCTCTAGTCCTGAATCCATTGTTGTGGTGGTAAAAGTGCCCAGATAGCCAAAATCCAAAACTTGAGACTTATAACATTTTTTGGCTAAAACCTTCTGTGAGAACCGAGAGGAGACTGGATCAACCTACTTGTCTATCTGCCCAAGGTGCATTGCTGGACGGCCTAAACTTGTGGCAGCTCCCACTACCTTCTTCTCCGCAGCAGCAAATTCTGCTCAGCAGTCCTTCGCCAATAGGGTGGACAGCCTCAAGGAACTCTGATTGGCTACATCCTCTAGATTCGTCCTGCTGGAGATTTTCAAATTCCAAAATAGAGACCAAGTCCGAAAGTAGAAATCTTAAGCACACCTTTGTGTAGTGGCTACCCAATGACGACGCCTCCTCCTCTGACACCACCTGCATCCTTGCCCCTCTGAATTTTACACTCTCAAGCAACGTTTTACTGTCATTTCGTCTGAGCCCAAAGGTAAGCACCGACCACACCCAATCCACTTTTTGTATTCCACCCACGCTCCATTGTGGTCGGCCATGTTTTTTTACTTTCACCTAGTCTCGCCCTACTAGATGCCCATGGGTAGCGCTTTGATCTTTTAGACACTAGTTTTTACCTTACACTTGAAACATTCATATCTCTGGTTCTATTGTTTGGATTTTTATCATTTGTGAGTCAAATAATTTATTAAGATTTACTCTATTTTTCTAAATTAGTGTGGGATTGTTTTGGTGTTGTGTTTTTACTTTATTAATGTTTATGTGCTGCATAAATACTTTACTCATTGCCTCTAAGTTAGGCCTGATTGCTTTTGTGCCAAGCTACCAAATGGTTAAGTACAAGGTAATTTAGTGACTTTTGTGGTTCACCCTGACAAGATTGTGAGATGTAAAATATGTAATTTCTGTAGATAGTGTTTGTTCAGTGAAAATCATATATCTCAATTGAAAATTGGAGGAAGCAAAATGTTTAAATAAAACATTTGACTAGATGTGAGGGAGGAGAGCAAAGGATGCAAAATACTTATGGCTGTACTACATATGTTATACATGTGCTAATGTTAAAATGTGACTCCAAATTGCCAAATTTGTTCATAAAGCAAATGTGGTGACTAAACAGCAAATAAAATATGTTTTAAAATGAAAGCATGAATTTAAATGATTTGGAAAATGGAATTCTGTAGCACATTCAGCTAGTTAAAATAAGGTTTGAAGATTCATTTCAACAGTGAATTACAATGGTCCAATTTGAAGCCTATCACAGTCCTAAATAGTTAGGCGTGTGAAAGAGTATAAGATGAATATTTCAGATCAGAATTATATAATTGATGCTGACTGAAAATACATCTAGGGTTTTCAATTCATCCTCCTCTTGGATGTCCACACTATCCACTCAAAGTGTCTTATTTTTAAACAAGTGCTGGTTGGCAATGGGCAGGAACTAAATTTTAAAACATTTGGACTTAAAATATGTTGTGACAGTGTTTATGCTGTCAGCATAATTTTGAAAGCTGATGACCGGGTTGTCTAGGACCTGATGGAGGGAATGAAAATGCACTTTGAAAAAAATGGTAATAAACAAGATCCATGTGACATACCACAGTGCATTGGAATTATCTTAACTGATTTCTGACACTTTGTCACTCTGTTTCTTTGATCAGGGAGAAAGGAGTCTATCCACTTGCTGTTCATGAAATGTTTGTCACCATTGCCAATAAAGCAGTATAAGGAGGTTGAGGGTACCAACAGCCACAGATAAATGCAATATGTTCAATAGGATAGTATGCTCGGAATCTAGTATATGTAGTAGGGGGGCTTGAAAATCAACTAGTGTAATCTCTGTGTCTCTGCGAGGCAAATAATGATTGTTTATCACCCAGTCTGTAGTTTTGCTCAATCTAATTATCAGGTGGAGTTTTAGTTGATTGCTGTAAGTGCTCAGTAGCTGAGGAGTATTTGAGATAGGTCAATAGATTTTAGGGTTCAGCATTTGAAGACCTGATTTTTTTCATATGAGTTGACAACCATGCTTCTTCGTGAGCTGCAGGATTACATAACTCTCTATAGTAACTTTAAAAACTTCATCTAAAGAATTGAGCTCATGATTCGTGAACTACGCTAACCAGCCTTGTGGGACATGGGTCTCTGAGACAGAGAGTATGATTCAAAGATCTCATAACTGCAATAGTTTAATCCACAGAGATTACTCAAAAGCAAAATTGTTGTAATAGTGCAACATATGATGTTATTTGTACTGGTGTCCTAATGATTCACATGATCAGAAATTATAGCTGTCCTGATCAATGATATCTTGGAAATTTTCTTGAACCTTATTACACCATTGATCTAGGAACTCAAGAATCATGCTAAATGATCTTAGAAATGTTATTCCTATTGGTGTTTTGAATGTAGCTATTGTAACCTTGAAATTTGCTTTGATTGGATGAGCAATACAACACATCTTACTTTTTATGCATATTTCTAAATGATGCCAGTTGAATGCCAGTAATGTCATTTTAACGTTATCTCCCCTACCATTTTAAATATAAATGTTCCAACACTGAACTCTCAGATCAGCTGGTGAATTCATAACTGGACATTTTAACCACCAATCTAGATCATGTTCTCTTGTAATCACCCAGGCTTTATTTAATAGTCCCAGTGCAACAAGTAAAGTCAAGCATAATAAGCAATTTTGCACTGGCCTTTTCAAGAGAAAACAATCAAATTCATTTTGAATTCTCCTCATGACCTAGACTAGTGACCAATAAGATAGCCACTAAGCCTAGCACAAATATGAAATCAATCATGTGTTCAAAAGTGTAATGTGAAGTGAAGTCACATTGCTGAACTTGAAAAGAATTGAACGTCCCACCTCACTGCGTCAAATGACACAGAAGTTTTTACATGGGGATTGTCCCTTGTGAAAGGACACTTTGGGCCCCATTAGGATGGCGGGTGGATAGTCACCGCTGGCCCGGCGGGGGCAACCCACCCGCCATCCATTTAGAAAAGACCCCAGCCATATTACAATGACTGGGGGTCCACAGCGGACGGAAAGACCGTCCGCCGCTTTTCCGCCCAGTTGACATGTTGACCGGGCAGAAAAGGGTTCAATATGGTGGCGGTGTCTGTAAGACACCACCAGCCATATTAGAATGTGCATTTCTGAATGCCTTTCCTTATCTATAAATTAGTTCTCAAAATAGGCAAGCATTTCATCAGTAATACCATGCAGAACAATTGCAAAAGCATGTTCCATATAAGAGATGCTTATTTCCGGTCCAGGGAAGACATGGCTTGGCAGTTCGGGCTGGACTGTTCCCATGAGGCCAGGGTCAAGACTGATTTGCATATAGCTGTGTCTGAACTGGGGTGGTGAAATGAGCTAAAGAACGATAGTGGATCCAACCCAGATCTGTGACTGGGGGTGAGTATCTGAAAAGTTTCAGCTCTCTCTCCATCATCTCCTTGTGTTTGCCATATAAGAGAATCTCTATTCCAAGTACTCTAGGTTTATTACATTTTGATATCTATCAGTAGGGCAAAATGCTGCATTTCCTGTCTTTTTTCAGCAAATCTTTGTGTGTGGTCATCAAGGGAACAGGAACGCTTCCTCATCTAAGCAGTTCAGGACAAAGGCTTACAGTCAGTGTTAAAATTAAACATTTCATAAACATTGTGCAAGTGGAGGTTACGTTCCCACAATTAATTTCTACTACAAGACAAAAAAGTTCATGGTTAGGTATCTACATGTTACAAATGAAATCATGCAATTCTCACACATTCTAACTTATGAAATGTACTCATGAAGAAACATTTTATGGAAATTAAACAACACAATTTAATAAATTATTGTTTTCTATGAAAGTATCTCAACGAGCAGGTCAAAATCTAACGTTTTTGATTAGTTCATATTCAGATCAGCATTTTTTGCAGCTTTGAAAGTTTAACATCTCACATAACTGACCTTAGGTGAGAGTAAAGTAAAAGGAAAGAATGCATTCAGAAGTCTTTTCTAACTTATCTATGCAGGTATGAAGGCCTAGTACTCTCACTTGCCTTTGAAATGTCACTTTTCGTTTTGAGGCTTACCCATTATGACATGTTAATTGCGTTTATTTTTATGTATTGAAAATGCTTTAGCAACAGCATGAAGCTCTTCACAGACATGACACATCCTTCGAGATCTGATGATATATTAATTCTAGAAACAGAATGTACACACGCCCAATCTCTTTCAAGTGATCTTTCAGCCTCTCTCTATCACTAGCACCTCTCACGCTATGCCAAAGACTTCCTTCATCCACCCACGGTTTAGCTGGAAATAAAAGAAGCTCACGTTTAGCCAGTGGTATCTGTGCACAACATCTGTGTCTTACTCTGAAAGACGGACACAAAAACACCTGACAATTATTCAAAGTAAGTGAATGCTTTCTTGTTGACAATTCCCAATTTCAATAGAATAATTGCATGTGAAGTTTCTTTATGTGAAAGTATGTGTTGAGATGGTTAACTTATTTCATACATTCGATAGTTCTTTGTAGCACCACACAATTGTTATGTGGCAACCAGAGGGCTTTTTATGCATTTAGATTTATGCATACATTGGTTAAGTGGGTTCATATACGTAATTTGGTAGGTCACATGACATGGTTTTTGTGTTATATGGCATTTAGTGAGGAGATGGGCCTTCGTGATGATGGGTGCATCCTCTCCTAGCTCTACTTGTGTTAGTGTTCCTAAGAGGGCCAATGCTGGAATATAGTGGGAATCGCTATGTAAATAGCTGAATTATATTTTCCCCAACACAGACAGGGTGATTAGCATTACTTCCTTTTGACCAGAGAAAGAACAAAAATATAAATACATTTATAGTAAATTGATGAGCTGCACCTGACTCACCAACGGAAAGGGATATGAGCTGCTTTTGTAATTCCAAACTGTTCTTGATTCCACAAATCAACGCAAAGAACAGGGCCATAAAATTCTAGTCTTTCCTTCTCTGAAATTGCATGTTGCATCTCCAAACTGACCACTGGATGAAGCTGGTAAATGCCCTGATGATGGCATGAACAGATAAAGGTGACATTCTTTGCACATCACTCCCAAAGTGACTCATGAATAGACTTTAGTGGTTTCAAATCCAAACTCCCAGAATTTGTCTTAAACTGTGATGAAATGAGTACATAAATGCAGATCTAAAACAAATTCTGGTGGGTGCATGTTTAAAGATCTTTATGCTGCATATCAGGTCTCAGTATCAGAAAATACTAGCACCAGACTACATGCATAATATCACCAACTCCTCACCCCATCTCCCACAAATCTTCCAAATGCATACATTTTGAAGTTAGCCATGCCAGTCCAGTGTCCAAGGAGTTGTAATGCACTGCAGCCAATTTAAGAGAAGAACCAAAAGATATCTATTCTGGAAAAAGCCTACAAACCCAGTTGCTCAGTAGACTTTTGTTGAAGTTCATGCAAACTGGTGGATTATGACTGATGAATATTGGACTGATGCTCTCACATTCCTGACTGGATTCTGTAGAAATCTGTATTGCAAATATTGAAGAAGAGAGGGTCAGGCATGTTATGAGCAATAGATTAGCTCCCACAAAGTACAATCTATCTTATTTGTAGTAAGTGAACATGATGCTGTGATCAATCCCTAGCATACTCATGGATGTTTATCATAAGCAGCACATCTTTCCTTTAAATCACTGCTTAAATCAAATAAGAGCAGCATCAAAACAACATTACAGTGGAGAATAAAGTAAAATAAAATTAACAAATCACTGTAGGAAAAAAAGCAAAATGTTTCAATCAAAATTAAACAAAAAGAAGTAAATGTGATGAAGAAGTCAAGAGGTATTAGAAATATGAATTGGGATGCATTTGTAGTCAAAGAGCAGTTATTTGAAGTAAAAATGTAAACAAACCAGTGTGTTAGCTGTGGTTCTTAAACACAGCTAACAAAGGGAGGATTGCATTCATTGCTGACACTGAATCAAAGCGGTATAGCAATAACTCACACTTTAAAAGAGAATAGTTTTTGGAATAGGCTGTTCTTGGAAAGCCAGAATTCCAGTCATGTGTAGCAGGCAATGTTCATGTTTATAAGTACATGATTACTAAGGGCCTGATTACAAGTAAAATTGAACTATGCTAAACAATTTCTGCAACTGCAAGTTAAACCCCAAAGAATGGGGAATAATTGTGCGTAACAGTTTTTTCCCAGCTGGTTTTCTGCATGTAATGCCAGATTCTGCTTAGTTTACCACATTTTCTCATCAGTTAGTAACTTTCTGTTAGGGCTCTTTTCCAGGGTGGGTTGAGAGATAGGTGGGTTGATTGGGTGGGAGAGAATGCTAAGGTATAGCCTAGAAGTGGCAGCATCACATGCTATTTCCGTGCCTTGGCTGAGTGTCAAGTGGGAGGCCGGGAAACAGAAACAGGCTGCAGTACAGCCCATTCCCAAAGCGATTTTGCACAGGATAGAATTTCCAGTAGGTAAATCTGGACAAGCATTCCTGCATCTAGCAAGCGTGAGTGCAAAAACCCCACCCAACTAATAATTGTAGGCAGTGTATTCTACACATCAATTTCCTTCCACAAAACTGGCAATTGAGTCCTAAACGCACAGATCTTCAGGACCTGGACTGTAGCTGCCTCCTCGGTGCTCTAGAAAACCTCAAACTTTGAGGAATATCTCTGAATAATAGCCATGGGTTCCAGCAAGAATAAAAGCTCTACCCATCTTTCATTTAGTTCTATAGACTAAGGTCCATTCACTACTCTTTTCTTTCTTTACATGCAGCTGGCTCTGTCTTCGGGACCATCCATACTTTCCCAGTCTCAGACAAGAAGTTTCACAATGGGCATGCTTCTCCCAGTCTGGAATGCCTCTCTGGAGTCAGTAAGAGATGAATTATCTTAGCTTTCAGATAAGCTTTTGCAGCTCTGAAAACTGAGGGAAAGTTAGAGAGTTCTTTCATGAGTTCTTCACCTGGAGCTTGTAATTCAGTAGAATATAGCAGTTCTTCTTCTATAGTCTTTTGCTCCAGTCATCCCTCAACTGAAAAATGGTTGAACAGCATTTTTATTGGTCTCATTTCCTAACTAAATTAAGCTAAATATTCCACATTGTCCCTACATAGTTGTTATCACACTTTGACAGTTCTGGCCTCAGGAAGCTTTGTGATTAAAAGTATCACAGACTTTTATCTACTCCAAACAGCTCAAAGAAAAGATGCATGTTTCAATGAACTTCCCTTTCCAAACTCCTCCCAAAGCAAACAATGCTTTCCCTTTAACAAGGTGATAAAGGCTTTACTGTGAAATCTGTATCCTTCTAAGAAGGCAAATGTTATATGTCCAGATTGACAGGGAGATGTGACAGGAAGATCCCTCCGTTCAGATGCCTTTGAAGAGTGGCATATAGTAAATCTCCTTCTGGAGGTGTGAATGATGACAGCAATGCTAATCCTTTAATTTATAATGCCATAAATGGGTTAGTTACACTTTAGATATCCAGCTATGTCCTGGGCTCCTTCACTCCTCTTACTCCTTACTCCCCTTGCTCCTTTTCCCGGCTTCAGCCCAAATGCGAGTGAAAAAAATGTTCAGTGAAAGCTAACATTCACAATTTGACTATTAGTCTGCCTACATCACTTGTGTGCATTCTACAACTGAATTTAAACATAGGAAGACATGTGTAGTTGACAATTTCCAATTATCCAAAGGTCAACATGGCAGATTACCACAATTCAGAGGTTGCAAATACTCAAGGTGGAAAGCATAGTAGAAAGATGGCTTTCCTATACACTGTAAACTCTTAACTTTAGGAACACCTTCATTTTTAAAGACATCCTGCAGCAAACAAATTAAAAATATGATAACATCTCTTCAGAATTGGTAAAGTGTATTTCATTAACATGCAGAACGGTTTCACCTTAGTAAATCAGATTGTTTTGGTGACTTGAGATTTATTTGTTTTTTAAAGTGATAGTTTTCAACCCCCCCCCCCCCCCCCCCGGCAGCAATGCCAATAGGGAACAAGTAATTTGTTATGCTCACACTTTGTGTGGCTGGGGTTGCTATTGTAAATGAACAGCATTTGAGTTTATTTAATCAAATACAGGAGAAGGTTTTGTACAGTGCACATCCTGAAGCCATGTGTTTTGAGGTTCTAATATATGTGATAATGAAGAAAAAGGTGGGAAAGTGAAATAAAGAAATTGGCTAGAATCACACAATTAGGTCAAGGGAGGAAGCCAGGATTGGTTCCACATTCTAAAACCCAATTCAGCCGCTATATGTACATGCTTCGCTTCTTCTGCACCCACCTTACACCCACCCATGACCACCACCCTGCTGACATTACTGCGGCCCTCAGTCACTCCACAGACCAAACCTTTTGGCCCTTGTGAAAGTGTTTATGAGTACCCATGCTCTGAATCTTCGATGCCCCACAAGGTTTGACCTGGCTTAATCGTGGGACTCCTCAGTCAACTATAGGCGAAAATCAGTGCTTTATAAGCATATTAAATAAATAAATAAAACAAAATACAATTACATTTTGTTTTTAGATTTGTGGCAAATTTATAATAACATTTGAAATAAGAACTCAGCATCCACCTACCATCTGGTCACTTTATATAATGAAAAACCCAGTTTTATATATTGCTACGCCAAATGATTTTTTGTCACAGGGGCCCTTCAAATAATTCAAGTGTGTACTAGACCAAGATTAACCTTTATTTTAGAACACATCATATTACCATCTTGTTTCATTTCTTCATTGCTGGTTTCATTTACCAAGGACAACTCTTCTGGGCACATTTAGGTGACCCAAGCATATTGTCCATCAATATATTAGCATCACAACCGGCTACATAATGATCTTTTGCAAGGGATAAGCCTGATTATCTCATGTGCAACTTGGTGCACCATTTCCTATCTTAGGTTCTGCACCACTACTTTGTCATGGTTAATCCTGCTCACAATCTTATTTTATTTTCTTCTCCATAGGATGTTATGGAAGGCTATTTGAGTTTCTAAACAGTCTGTTCATTCAAAATTAGTCCTGAATGTATGTTATGTTTCATTGTCCAAAATTCTGTTAATTTGGAGTTTACATGGTATCACTACAACTTTGTGACTTAGAGTAACTGGTTGATGTTGTTTGTGCACCCCCAGCTTTGCAACTATACTTTCACTTTGTTTGCCTATTCACATGGAGTAACAATAACTCTAGCCTCATTAATGTAAAACCATAAAAGTAATCTAAAACAATACAGTATACAAAAAGATAACATGATTAGCAGCTCTTACTCAAAGGTCAAATTTACGATACTTAAAAAACAGTATATTCAAAACTGAATATATCCTGAATATTTAAAAGGGAATTAAGTGAACACATGAACCCTAGCTGTGCTGAAAGATGCCCAACCATGTATACTGAAACACAGTGCAATCACATTAGAGTCACTATCGATTAGTCACAGCAGGCTCTGAGCATCACCACTGATTAAAAAAAAAAACTTAAGGACATAGAAAACGGTATTACCGGATAACATTAGTAAAAAAGTAAAAGCTGGTTGCACCTGACTAAAATCCAATAGGTTAAAAATAGGAATAATAAAAAAAATTCTGGGGAGTGTCATAAAAATGACAAAGCATAAAAGAATGGAACGTCCTATGGAGACTTACTGTCGCAGCCACAGGACTCTGAGCTTTGACCTCTACCACACCCAGGGCACTGTGCCAACAGGAGGTGGAAGAGTTCAAAATGTAATTGAGTCAATAAAAACAGCTGTATGCACTAAGAGGCCCTAAGAGTTATGGCTCAGTAGATTGCATGGCTTTCAGAATGACAAACGTACGGACACTGGGTTTCCTAGGGTCCCCTGACTAAAAAAGGTCACCTTCACCCAGCCCAGATCTTTCTTATGCACCGATTCCGGGTTGGAGAATACTTCAGCTCTTTTCAACCCTCCAAGCTATATCTTAATGTAATTAACTCCACAGGATATGATGGGCGTGACAAGGCTCATACACTCCTTTAGGATTTATTTACTTAAGGTTGGTCCCTGGTACAGCCAGAGCTTCAACCACAGTGTTAGGGCGCGAAGGGCCAACAAGTCAGAAAGGTAGGATACACCTAGCTTTTCGTGAACCACTAGATTTGAAGTTCCCTGGGGCACACATAAAAGACCTTTTAGGAAATTATTCTCAACCACTTGTAATTCCGCCTTGGTATCGTAGCCCCAGATTTCACTGCCATAGGAGACTTTAGCCATGCATTCTGCCTGGTATATCTGCAGGAGTGCCACAATTAGTATCCTACCTAATCCTAAGGCAAAGTTAAAGATGGCCATGTTAGCACGCACTAAATCTCCCTTCTTTCTCTCTTTTAAAGGACCCCATTTCATCTTGTCGTATATCTGGACCCCAAGATAAGAAAATACATCTGTAAGGGTGACCAGGGCAAAACCAATCCTAAATTGATACCGCTTTTTTGTACGAGATCCGACCTGCATCATGTAAGATTTGGAATCATTTATAGACCGGTCCAAATCTTCCATGAAAGATGAAAAGGAGTTAGGCAGAGATTGCATCCGTCTAGCGGTCCGAGCCATTAGGACCGCGTCATCCGCATACAGTAAAACCGGCAGGCCATGCTGATCCACCTGGGGATAATCTACCTGGTCTCCAATAAATCCGTCTCCAGTTTGTTGGTGTAAGAAAAGACGTACTCATCTTTTTATAGGGAACTGGCGGGAGACATTAAGGTCTTGTGAATATCGAACCTAAGCCTTTGTGTCACTATGGAGGTCCTCCAAAAAATAAACAATATCGCCATCCACCCCCAAGGACAGCCTGGTCTGCCAAAGCTTAATTAACCGCATGCGTGCGGCCATTTTTCCTGCTGTATGCGGCATTTTTAAATTTACCGTGTTACATGACGAACTCAGCTCGTCATCAGCACACGGTAGGTAACGCTGATGACGAGCTGAGCTCGTCATCAGCATGGAAGGGGTTAAATGCGTAAGACTGATCCATGAAGACCAAATAAATAGTACTGGGGCGGCCAACCTTGTATTTATTGGTAATTCCTATTCCTCCCTTGAAAGTTTGAGCTTTTATTTAACAGCTGAAATCTCTGAGTGAGCCTTGAGAGGTAAGTGGTCACTCTGCAAACCTCATAATTCTCATTGGCTATGATAGCAGGGAACCAGCACCATTCAGAATTACAGGCCTCATGTAATGAACTGTGACATAACAAAACCTCCTTGGGCCCCCTCCAAGGTAAGGTGAGGGGGCCCCCTCTACTCACTCTCAAACTCCCTTGCTGCTTCTGAGTGTTTTATTGGTTTGCAGCTGGTCAGCCCAAGTGAGACCCCATTTAGGTGAACGGTGTTGCCCCCGCACCACAGGAGCTGCAGGGCCCTTCATTATGCCCCGGGTAATAAGAGGATTCATGGTTGACATGTAGGACCCTAATTGTGACAATGCAGCTTTGGTAAAAGAAATTAGGTGGAAACATGGGCGGATTGAACTGCATTCCCAAGCATTACAATCCACAAATTCAAAGGTTTTGCAAAGTCAAAGTCGTTTTTAACAATGTACTTATCCTTTTTTGTGTGTAGGTATTACATTTCTAACTCACCAAATAGTTCAAAGACCATATCAAATCTCAATTCGGAAGGTGGTTAAATGGGACATTCCTTCCTAACACTGATTGGGTACGATGGGTGTCAATGGTTTGTGACCGCAATGACGGTCCCAAACCTTTTATCAGTTACTGACACATCAAACTGATTCGCAAAGGGGAAGGTGTCCCTTTTGCGAATCATGTATGGTGACGTAGGGAGGAGCAGGTGGGGGTTCAGGGGCCCACCACCGGGTCTCCTCAATGGCTTCCTAATTGGAAAATGTTTTTTAAGCGCACCGGTTACTTTAAGGAACATGAGCTGCTTAGAAAGAAAAAATAAGGGCTCTCCTCCTGGAATGCAGACACAGGAATGAATGGTGATCGGTTGTTCCTTGCGGGTCACATAACTGTACAGTAGCTAATTGTTGGGTGTCACCAATAGTGACCTGACTAATTAATATTCATTAGGCAAGTCGCTTTGCCACCTCCCGCAACCGAAGATTTTTTAAATGAGGTAATAGAACACGTCGCATTGCAAAATAAGAGACAGGACACAAAAATCCAGTGCACGATCTGTCACCACTTTTTGAGACCTTTCCCATCGTATCTCTGGCCCTTCTTTAATCGTTTGTTGTATTTCTGCAGAATAAAATTATTGCTTATGCGCAAAGCAGTGTCATACGGACAAAGGAGGAAGAAAAAAATAAAATAAATCCATTTTAGTTTAATACAAATAGAAGATTACAACCTCCAATGTCACAGCAGGCTTCTGCATACTTAAAAATTCCCATCACACCTTGTTTTCAATTCATTTAGAGGTACTATATTTAAATGGTATCTGTGGTTTCCAACATACTGAAAACGGAGATAAATGTGTTTCAAAAGTAATTTGTCTATTTCGCATAATGTATTTGAAGGTCAATGAGATTGAATTTAGTCCGTTATACATATTCACATAGGTTTAGAATAATTGCGTGCTACTTTGATTAAACTTGACAAATACATTGGTAGCTGTTGATGTAGGTTTTGTTCCCTCTAAAGCTTGGCCTAATGGACACAATTTTCACAATGTATCCTTACGTTCCAATGGCAACATTGAACAGAAAACTGCATCGGGCAAATTGAACAGGCTTGCAAAAAGATACTGCTTTTCATCACTAGATATAGAAATGTGAGCAGACCTACTCCTAATGTATATATTGCACTCAGATGAAGTGGTAATGAAAGCAACTGTATGGGCCTGATGTAGATTTTTCTAGTATTCATGACGGAAAATCTTAATTTTATTAAAGACACGGAGGCGAGTATTATGCTTTTCTTATCTTGCTTTAATTACACAGCAGCCAAGATAAGTAAGAAACTACAGTTCCCAGAGGGCCAGAGAACAAACTGGGCCATGGGAATGAAAAAACGCGAGAACACCATAACCAATCATAGGTGAGCTATCAGATAAAGACCCTAACTGACTGCGCAGCTTCCTCTTTTCGCTGGCGAGCAGATCAAGAATAGTCATTAAACAAAGGGAAAATGAATAAAATTAAGGATATAGCCAAAGTCCAGGAACATAAGTCTTGCATCAGGGGAATCCAAGGAAGAAGACCAAACAGGAGTCCAGGAGGAGGATCCAGAAGCGTTGGAACTGGAGAACTCGAAGGAGAAGATCGAAGGATTTGAAGGGTAGATCTTCTAGGACGAAGCCGGAGGCAGGGCTGGATTCGCTGTAGGGAGGGAGAACAAATGTTAACAATGTTGCGGCGGGATAATACTCGCCTCCGTGTCTTTAATAAAATTAAGATTTTCCGTCATGAATACTAGAAAAATCTACATTTTATGGCAAGACCGGAGGCTCCTATTATGCTTGTTCAAAGCATATTAATAACATCAGAAGCCACCGTATGAACAGGTTTACAGTAGAACATACGAAATATACTGTCATTTGACCAGTCTGCTGATCTCAGAATGTCTTCTAGGCGAGAGCCAGACCAAAAGGCTGTAGAAGCCATGGCTCCCCTGGCCGAATGAGCCCCGAAAACGGAGACATCAATTCCGGCAAGAGACATGATCCAACGGACCCAACGGGCGAGGGTAGGAGAAGAGACGGGGAGATGGGGTTTCCGAAAGGAAATAAGGAGTTGAGAAAGAGAGGGCGTTCTGAGATCAGCAGTTCGGTGTTCGTACACTTTTAAACATTGTCCCACACACAGTTTGGGATGAGCTGGAAAGTAGGGGTAAAACACTGAATCCAAATTAGTCTTAGTACGTCTGTGTATCTGAAACAGCACACCTGAAGGAGAATATTGGCGGGTAGAAACATCTAGAGCCTTAACATCAGAAACTCGCTTAATGGAAACTAGACACAGTAACATGGTGAGTTTAGCAGATAGCATTTTCAGTGAAAGAACAGCATTATCTGGCCAACTATTAAACAATTTAAAAATCACTGTAACATCCCATAAAGAGGTATACTTAGCCAACGGAGGTTTCGCACAACGTACACCCTTGAGTAGACGACAAATCATAGGGTGAGCACCAACTGGTTTACCATCGATTTGGGAATGGTAGAGGGAGATGGCAGAGCGGTAGAGATTGATGGTGCGGTAAGCCTTACCGGCACTGGCTTGTGAACCAAGGAAATTAATTATGAAATTCAGAGAGGCTGAAATGGGATTGAGGTCCCTTTCCAAACACCAGCTTGTCCAAAGAGACCAGGCGGATCTGTATGCTTTGGATGTTCCCGGAGCCCAAGCCTGGCTGATGAAGATCGAAGCCTCTTGTGAAATGAGGACGTCAGAAGAGGAAGGCCGGAAACTTTCCAGGCCGAGAGTTGCAGGGAGGAGTCGAGAATGAGACTGTGTTGTTCGCCCTGAGGATTGAGAAGTAAATCTCCGAAAGAGGGAAGAAGGACCGGGAAGTCCACTGCCATTTCGAGAAGAGTCGGAAACCAAACCTGGGCTTGCCAGAAGGGGGCAACTAGAACCAGGGACGAAGACTGGCGGCGAACTTGAGAAAGAACCCTGTTGATCATCAGAAAAGGAGGGAAGGCATAATGAAGATGACGAGACCAATCTTGCAGGAAAGCGTCTGTCGCCAAAGCCAGGGGATCCGGGCGCCAACTGTAAAACCGGGGCAATTGAGAATTGAGACGGGAAGCAAAAAGATCGATAGAGAAAGGGCCCCAAAGATGGGAAAGAGAGAGGAAGACGGATGGACACAGCCTCCAATCGCTGGAGTCTCGAAGAAATCTCGAATGCCAATCCGCCACGCTGTTGAGATCTCCAGGGAGATACTCGGCTGTCAGAGAAAGATGATGGGCGAGGCAAAATTCCCATAGACTCTTTGCCAAGTCCGCCAGGGGTTTGGACCTTGTTCCGCCAAGATGGTTGATGTAGCGGACCGCAGAAACATTGTCCATGCGGAGGAGAATAGAACAGTGAATCCTGTTTTTGGAAAGGCTTTTGATCGCAAAGGAACCTGCAAGCATCTCTAAACAGTTGATGTGCAACTTGGACTCCTCGGCGGACCATGAACCTCCAGTCGAGATTGGTCCACACCGGGCGCCCCAACCCGACAGGCTTGCATCTGATTCTAAGACTAGATCTGGGGCCGTGGCGAAGATAGTGCGCCCGTTCCACGCATCTAAATGGTCTATCCACCATTGGAGCTCGGTGCGGGACTCGGGGTCTAGCGCCACGAGATCTGAATATGCGAGGCCTTGTCGAAGGTGACGGATTTTTAGGCGCTGAAGTGCACGATAATGGAGAGGGCCGGGAAAGATGGCCTGAATGGAGGAGGAGAGCAGGCCGACGATCCGTGCAAGAGATCGGAGCGACAAAAGAGAGGACTGAAGAACAGATAAGATCTCCGCTTTGATCTTGGAAACTTTGGATAGGGGAAGGCGAAGGGACGCTGCAGCAGAGTCCACCAGGAACCCCAAGAACTCCGTGTTCTGAGAAGGAGTCAAAGACGACTTGTCCTTGTTGATGAGAAAACCCAGATCCAGGAGAAGGGACTGAGTCAAAAGAAGATCGGAGAGGAGAGACTGTTTGTCTGAATTCATGAGCAGGATATCGTCCAGGTAAATAATTAGTCTTATGCCAAGAGAGCGAAGATAAGCGACCACTGGTTTCAAAAGCTTTGTGAAGCACCAGGGCGCGGATGATAGGCCAAAGGGAAGAGAGGTGAAACAATAGTTGATACCTGCCCACTGGAACTGAAGAAATTTCCATTGAGAATGATGAATGGGGACCGTGAGATAAGCATCCTGAAGATCCAGACGGACCATCCAGTCGCTGGGACGAAGAGTGTCCCTCAGATGTAAAATGGTCTCCATTTTGAAATGGCGGTAAACCACAAACTGATTGAACCATTTCAGATTGATGACCGTGCGGAGCTTCTTGTTTTTCTTTTGAACAAGAAAAATGGAGCTTAGAAAGCCTGAGGAGTCGAAGGGAAAAACTTGAATTGCTCTTTTGTGGAGAAGAGCCTCGATCTCGTTTGAAATTTGAGATGTCAGTAGAGTTGAAAAGACGAGAGGGGGAGGAAGAGAATATTGGACGGGAGGGGAAAGGAATTCTATCAGGTAGCCTTGAACCGTGTCTAAGACCCACGGATCTGAACTGAGGGTGCACCATTTTTGAAGAAACAGTTTTAAGCGACCCCCTACAGGAGGGGAAGAAGAAAGGCTTACCTTGTTGGTTGGAGTTTTGACGATAGTTTCGTTGACTTTTGCCTCTGAAGCCACGGCCACGTTGGGGATAGAATTGAGGCTTGTAGTCCTGGCTGTTGTTGAACGAACCTCTGGAGCCTTGGTTGTAGGGACGGCCGGAAGAGCGACCCCTGCCTCTGCCGGCCCGTCCAAAAACCCGAGGGGCGAAAACCTTTTTTACTGTTTGCTGGGCTTTGTCCAAAGAAGCAAAAGTAGAAACAAATCTACTAAGGTCACGAACCAGAGATTCTCCAAAGAGGAGACCATTCGCCTTGGGGCCAGGATCCATGGGTGCCAGATTTGAAAGTTTAGGATCCAATTTAATTAGGAGACCTTTTCGGCGCTCATGAGTGATTGCGGAGTTAGCATTTCCTAGAAGGCAGAAGGCGCGTTGAGCCCACATGGAGATGTCCTCTGCAGAAAGTGCAGAACCCTCTAAGCGAGAAGCTTCCGCTAAATCAAAGATGCGGGCGAGAGGGCCCACAATGTCCAGAAGTTTGTCTTGGCAAGTGGTCCAAGCTTTATCCACCCCTCTGCGGGGGTCCTTGCCGAATTTGGAAAAGAATGTGAGGAGAGGTTGGTCGATGGAAGGGACCATCGTAATTTTGTCAGGGAGAGAAGGCTTAGGGCATTCAGATTTAAGCCTGGCTCTTACCGGTGCTTCCAAAGGGAGACGCAACCTGGCAGAGATATACTCTCCCACATGGTGAGAAGGGAACCATTCAGTAGAATTAGGGTGACGAATAGTGGAGGGATCGAACATGGGAAAACCCTCGGAGTCAAAAACAGGCTCAAAAGAAAAAGAATCCAATTTGGCAGATTTAGCAGGGGGGGGGGAAGGGTCAGGGGCATCAAACAGGTCAAACAATTGGTCAGCGTCATCGAAATTAGCATCATCATCATCATCATCTGTGTCCAATATGGTGGAAATTACCAGTTTTCTCCTAGGAGACTCTGCATGTTTCTCTTTTTGTTTACGTTTGCCCTCTGAGGCAACAAACCCCTCCTTAGAAGGAGGCCTGGGAGGAACTGGGTCCTCAGTCAAGAGCGAGGAAGACTCGCTAATCAAAGACGCTTTTTTAGGGGCACGAGATTGCGCAGAGAAATCCACCTTTTTCTTTCTGCTTTCCCCCGCAGAATGGGCCAATATCTTGGACATGATGCTTAACATTGAATTTTCCATGTTTTTTGACATTCTCTTCATAGAGACCTCCACAGCCGTTTCCACAGAGTTATTAATAAATTTATTTAAATCTTTTTTGAAGGTGTGAGAGTCCTGAGAAGGGACCTCCTCTGAGGAACTATCGCGTTCCATAACCAGGCTGTCAAACCACCAAACGCAGTACACAGGGAAAAAATAGCCCAGTGAATTCTGAGGTAGGCGAGGGTTAATTGAAGTGCAGGGGCGTGTGTAGAGGCGGGCCGGGAGGCGTGACGCCCGAAGGAAGCAAGAGACCAGAACCGGAATGCAGGCAGAAGGAGAAGCCGGTGGCCGAAGGTTTTCCGAGGTGAGGAGAGGACGGGGAAGACGCGCGAAGCAGCGCGTGTGAGGGAGATACCAACGCGTGGCAAAGAAGGGGGGGGGAAGGGGGGAACGAAGGAATACAAATTGAAATGCCACTGAGAAACGCGCGTAGGGCGCTCAGACAATAGCGCGAGGTCGCGCTTGACAAGGAAGCAACAAATTATTGAAAACTGGCACAATTAAACTTTATAAGAACAATAAAACACTGTGAGCAAAGATAAAAGGCACTTATCTGACTGCGAGCAGCAAGAAAAGAGGAAGCTGCGCAGTCAGTTAGGGTCTTTATCTGATAGCTCACCTATGATTGGTTATGGTGTTCTCGCGTTTTTTCATTCCCATGGCCCAGTTTGTTCTCTTGCCCTCTGGGAACTGTAGTTTCTTACTTATCTTGGCTGCTGTGTAATTAAAGCAAGATAAGAAAAGCATAATAGGAGCCTCCGGTCTTGCCATAAAATTGTGAGTGACAATTATGACAATTACATTTATTTAAGCTAACATATAATGATACCCCATGGTGCATTATTTATTGGCTGCAATAAATAGCGTCTATTACAATTTTTCGGAGAATAACATGCAGATTTTGAGGTTTAAAATACCAAAATCCACATAGTGCAGTAAATACCGTACACATTTTACCTGCTAAATTTCAGCAGGTTTGAACTGCCGAAATATAAGTAAGGTTGAGGTATTAAACGCATCTAATAGTTACGGATATATTAAATACTTCCAAGCTCACAATTCCGACGCAGGATTCGGAATACAACGATCCACTCGTAATTGCATCCTATATGTTTATTTTGGTAACTATTGCTCTGCTCTTTGACTTTTCTCTCATTTTCCCTGCACTGAACAGTAGGCCATGAAGAGACTCAGGATGGGACAAGGGATCAACTCAATGATGTCATCAGGGGTTAAAAAAGTCCAAGGTAAAATTTTAGCCACACTGGCATAAACGTGCTTAATTTTGCAAATTTTGTGTTCCGCTTGATACGTAAAATTACTGAAATTTCTCCATAACACCATTTGGTGTAATTCCTCCATTTTTGCTATTCTAGCCAGGGAGCAACAGAATAATGCCAATGACCAGAAAGTAAGCAACAATATTTTTTTTTTACTCAAAATGCATCCTTTCATCCAAAATTAATAAAGGACGCATCTCAGGTTAAAATAGAGTACCTAATGCTGGTATTGAAGTTTGTGTAATTATATGTGGTGTTTGCAGAATTTCACAGAATTGCACAAAAGCCAATTTATTATGCACATTTTTCACACCACTAGTAAGTAGGTATCTGATTGCGCATCTAACTCTGGAATTTTGTTGAATCGGCATCCATGAGTCTTGTGCCTGATCTAGGACAAAGAGAATATGAATGAGAAAACAATGAGAACAAAATACACTATGAGAATTGAGGACTGCCATTGCTGTAAAAACTGCAGCAAGATATTAATCCAAAAAAGGAATCACATTTCTGAGATGTTGGGAAGTTATGAAAATGACAAAAAAATTGTCAATTTTTAACTAATGCTAAAATTAGATTAGAAGTGATATGGTCAGTCAGACACACATTAAAGTATCATTGCTAATTTATATTCTTCTTTTACTACTTTACATGTGTACAAGAAAAGTTGACATGTGATACAGCTACAGAGTTCCTCGAATATTATAGTCCTTGTTCAGTATTTTCTGCAAGATAGAAGTACATTCTAAAATTTAGAAAAGGACAAGTAAGAACTATCAGCCTGATTCATGAAACGAAAATCGGCTTGCAAAGGGCCAGATTCTGAGAATCTGGCCCTTTGCGAGCGCAATTATTGCATTTGGGATTCATCATCCCAAATGCAATAATCGCTATTACAGAATTCGCTATTGTGCGAGGAATTGCATTTAAGGAATCTCTATTAGAGATTCCTTAAATGCAATTCATCAACCAATTTTAAATTGCTAATTCGCAATTTCGGGCCGCTATTTACCGAGAGGTCAGACCTCTCGGTAAATAGCAAAAACTTAGAAAAATGCTTTTAAAAGCATTTTTCTAAGTTGCATGTTGCACACACACATGTCCTTTGGACATGTGTGTGCGCAACACCTGTTCCAATTTGCATTTAAGGGGTGCTACAGGGTGTCCTTTGGACACCCCTGGCACCCTTTAAATCGCTATCTTATTTGCGAGTAGCAAATTGCTACTCGCAAATAAGGAATACTCCCCATTCATTCCTATGGGCCTTTTGGCCCATAGGAATGAATGGGGAGTTATTCCTTATTTGCGAGTAGCAATTTGCTACTCGCAAATAAGGAATGTGTAGGAATCGCTATTTATTTAGCAATTCCTACATGAATACCGTTTTGCGAGTCTCTAATAGCGATTCCTTATGAATCTCTATTAGAGACTCGCAAAACGGTACCTTGATGAATCAGGCTGTAAGACCCTCATTTATGACAACTGACGCATCCTTGTGGTAAGGCAGTGCTGTATCAGAAAAAGTTGTGCTGCGGTACCACAGTTTCAAATGCCATAGATGCACCGTACTTACCGTACAGTGCACCATGGGTTAAGGGCCCATGGTGCGTCAAAACAAATGAAGCATCCGTGGGACGGCTGCCACAGAGAAAAGTGATGCATGTGCAGCCAAACTGATTTTAGGCTGCTTTTCGGCACATAAATCACCTTAGAGTCACTTTGGAGTGGGTCATGGGACAAAAATCCCTCAAACAGTGATGCATTTAAGAAAAATAATTACTTCTACCTCAAAAGGGAGAGATGGTGCAGGCAGCAATGGTCAGGGCAACAACACCAACAACCCCAACACCAGCCAGGATGTCCAGACAGAACCCCAGGAGAAGAGGAAGAGTAATTTCAGTAAGTAGCCAAACATTTTCTAATAACAGAGCTGACAGAACATGACCATAAACTCTTTGTCCCCTCCAAATTGCCAATAGGGAAGAGGCCATTTGTCAGTCTATAGTGGAGAAGATTAACAGTGTAGGGCAAACTAAAAGGACAGTGCCAGAGTGAAAGATGTATTGGCATGATAATAAGCGCAGCACCCAGGCGAAACTGGCCAGGAACCTGAGGGCAGCCATGCCGACTGGAAGAGGAGGACCTGACCACCAGGAGGAGCTGGACTCCTTGGAGGAGCAGGTGGCATCAGTCATCCCAGCAGCATTGGTAGCACTAACTACTGCTGCTTACCCAACATTGCAGGTAGGGACTACCTGTAAACTTTCATTAATGTGCTCATTTAATGCTCTCTTCATTGGATGTTAACCACTGTCAGGATTCTTATTTCCGATTCAGGGAAGACATGGCTTGGCAGTTCGGGCTGGACTGTTCACATGAGGCACAGGGTCAAGACTGAATTTCAAATAGCTGTGTCTGAACTGGGGTGGCACAGTGAGCTAAAGAACAGTGATGGATTCAACCCAGATCTGTGACTGGGGGTGAGTGTCTGAAAAGTTTCAGTGCTCCGTCCATCATCTCCTTGTGTTTGCTTTAACCACTGGTAACACCCTGAGCTGTGGGCTATGAGATTTAATTACAGCATTATTAACTTTTATATAGATGTAGACTGATAGTGCACTAAACCATAATAAATATGATTAATTTCTTTCACTTTCTAATCATGGACGTCTATTCAACATAATGCCTGGGGTAGCGGAAGTGACTTCAAATACCCTTTGACCTTGATGATGTCACAGGAAGGGATCATATGACCTTTGACCCTGCATCATCCCAAGAGGTGATGTCACATGCCCTTAATCCTGATGACATCACAATAATTAACATTGATGACGTTGCATAATTAAAATGATACATTCTTCTAGGGGAGAACAAAGGGTGAGGGTTGTCTTCCCTGAGAAAAGTTTGAAAGAAATGTTTTTTACTAATGCAGTTTAATGCACAATTCTCACATAAATTTACTAAACAGCCATAGGCTCGAAAAATACTCACTAAGTATTCATGCCCTTTCATGGTGTGCCAAGATACTGAAATCTGACAGTTTCCATGAGTTCACACACTTATGTTTTTAAAATGTCCTATGGGTCAAAAATTACCTCCATTGCTAGAACCAGCATTTTGCCATGGTGGCCCCTTTGGATCAAACATTACATACAAAATAGCCAGTTCCAGAGGTTGGCTTCTCTTCTACTATGGAGGACCCTTATATCAAAGGTCATGTCTAATATGCCAATTACCACATTTTGTCATGGAGGGCCCCATGACCTTTCCACAGTTGTCTTCCCATATCACAAGCAATTTGCCACAGGTGCCAACTATGCCAAGAATTACCTCCAGGAGGCAGTTCTGGAATTTGTACATGGCTGCTCCAAGCCAAAATTGACCCACAGTGCCAGCAGGAGCTTTTTGTCGAAGGCATCCCTTATGCAAATATTGCCTCCAGTATTCCAGGGCCAACATTTTGTCAAGGGTGCTTCTAAAAGTGAAGAAGCATGCCAGATACAACAGCTGATATGCAAACATAACAACACATATTCACTTACAATCGCTTATTCACACTCATTATATCATTAGCACTGGCTTGCACTCATTCATTTTCACCTACTTTTGCGCACTCACTCTCACCCTGAACTACTCATTCGCATTCTCTCACTCACTCTTACTCTGACTCACTTATACTTACTCACTCATGTTGACACCCACATCAACAATCCCATATACAAACATACATATTCACACATATACACCTTTTCATTTTTCTTATTCAAGATGCCAGTGAGGGTCCACATCTTGCTGCTCCACTTTTTATTAAATAATAACTATTGGTGTAATAAAAATGAGCAGAAAATTAGGTTAGAGCCTGACACTGATAATGCGTGACACCCATGTGTTCTTGGCACTGATTCTGCCACCTCTGAGGCTGGGATAGCAAAAGCAGTGCCAGGGTTAGTAAGGGCCCAGCTAGGGGACACAACTGCGAACCCTGGTGACCCAAAAATGGCGTTTGTCACTAATATTAATAGAACAATTGAGGTGCATTATTGACACCGGTACCCCAGTGTATGAAAAGCATGTATGAACCAGTGATAACCGAAGCACAATAAACAAATAGATTGCTGTTCCACTCTGTTATGCAATCACACACTCACCTCGCTTTTTCTTTCAGGAGCTTTACTTTTCATACAGCCAGCAAAGAAACAGACACATTCGTGCTTTTTCATTATGAATGTCATGGTTGTGGTTAACTAACCACTGCAACATTAGTTTTTTACAAATTAAACATATTAATGTAATTAAAAGAAATTTACATGTTCCAGCACATTGAGAACTCTAATATTAAATATTTTATACTTTTTAATTCAGGTGTGAGTGTGTTAATATGATGAGTAGACTCACAATACTTGGAATTACAGAGCTAATTAATGAGTACGGATTTCATTCACAAAGACTTGCAAATAACATCTGTTATTCTTATGCATCCCACATCTAGATTCACTGAATCCATATTTAGGATTTTCACTGCTGCACTAATTATTGTGAAGTATTGACCAACTTCCTTCCTCTCAACCTTTTGGAGCAGCTTGCAATGTGAAAGTCAGGGACATCAGCGACCTTGGTGACCTCACTTGCCCTTTAACTGAGTGATATCACAGGGAATGATGTTTCCTGGTTTTTGATCTGCAGGATAGCATAGTCTGAAGTGCCATGAACAAGTTCTCAGTTTTATACATAATATTGTATTAATCAAGCTGATGAAAGGGATTCCGAAATTTTATAAGCAGTGTAAAAATGAATGTATACTCAAACCACATTTTTTAGGAAGCTGGTATGAGAAGCCCTGCTGTAGCCGAGGTAATGCCCAACAATCTCATTTAATTACCATGAAGTGTGGTTCTTGAGTGAAAAATTTTAAGAAAACCAAAACGTTTCAAAAATTTTAATTACAGAGTGTAGACCATCTTTTGAATGGTATTTCCCCTGCTTCTTTGCCTTCTGTATCTGAACCCATTTGTGTTGGCCATAAGGCTCTGCATACTTGACTCCTGCTAACCAGTGGTAACATGCGTGTGTTCTCTCTTTTAAACATGATAAAATTGGCATATCCCTTTTTTAGCACAATTAATTTACTTGTAGGTCCCTAGTATATGGTACAACATGTACCCAGGGCCTGCATATTAAATTATACTAGTGAACTGCAGCACTTATTGTGCCACCCGCTAAAGTAACACTGTAAAACATGCCTACATGTCTGTGATTGAAGCCTAGGTGGGCAATCTTAAAGTGCCATTTCAACATAGCAAGATAAATCTTTTGCCAAACCTAATCCTTCCTTTTTAATACTTATAAGCCACCCATGGAGTAGGCCCTAAATGCCCAGAGGGAAGGGTGCTTGGTATTTGAAAAGTGACTTAAGGTTAACATCCCCTGGAAGTGAAAACTATCCAAAGTCGGCATGGACTGTGGCATGGTTGGCTCTCCCATAGAAAACACTGGGTTACATATAACACCTTATAATGCATAACTTCAGATTGGGAATAGCTGGAAAAATATTAATAGGACTCAAAGTTATAGTAATTTAAAATCCAATCTTATGAGTAAGTCGGATTTTAAACTACTATTTTAAAAATGTCACTTTTAGAAAATTTCCATTTTCCTGCCCGCACAAAGTGTGCCTTTCTGCTAGTGTTCAGTGTCACCTGACTCTCAGTGGCTCACCTGTGGTGAGCAAAGCTGTACTGTAAGTACATTAATGACAGGCAAACTTAAGGCAAATATATTCTCATTTTATTTGACTATCATAGAAAGAAGTGTGCACTGCAGTATGTTGAAGAATGTCAGACCCTCTTGCTCTATGCCTCATCCACATTTCCACTCACTCACTCACTCTCTCATGTACTTTGCATGTCTCAGATCCTCACACCCTCCTTCATTTTTACTAAGTTTCTGTCATCCACTCTGTTTCTCTCACTATTGTAATCACCCATTTACTCCCTCTTACTCACTGCCTCATTTTCATTCACGCACGTTTTCAGTAATTTACTCCCTTAAATTTGCTCAATGTCCAACTCGCTCTTTTACACTTTACCTATTTCTTCTCAATCAGTTTCTAATTTTATGTCAAGTCAAGTCAAGTCATAACATTTATATAGCGCACTACATACCCAGAGGGTTTCAAGGCGCTTAGGAAGGGGAGGAGGATTATTTGTCAAATATCCACGTTTTAAGCTGCTTTCTGAACGCTAGGTGATTCTGGGTGAGGCGAAGGTAAGCGGGGAGTGAGTTCCATGTTTTGGCAGCTAGGTATGAGAAGGATCTGCCTCCCATGGTGGTCTTGTTGATGCGAGGTACAGTGGCGAAGGCTTGGCTGGAAGAGCGAAGTTGTCGGGAGGGGGTGTAAAAGGACAGTCGAGAGTTGAGGCAATCTGGTCCGATGTCGTAGAGTGATTTGTGTGCGTGGGTAAGCAGTCGGAAAGTAATCCTCTTATTGACGGGTAGCCAGTGGAGGTCTTTAAGGTGACCAGAGATGTGTTCGTTGCGTGGGATGTCTAATATGAGCCTGGCTGAGGCGTTTTGGATTCGTTGTAGTTTCTTTTGGAGTTTAGCGGTGGTACCTGCGTAGAGGGTGTTTCCGTAGTCCAGTCGGCTCGTGACTAGAGCTTGGGTGACTGTTTTCCTTGTATCGGAGGGGATCCAGCGAAATGTTTTTCTGAGCATGCGAAGAATGTTAAAGCAGGAAGAGGATACGGCGCTGACTTGTTTGTTCATTGAGAGTGAAGAATCCAGGATGACGCCAAGGTTCCGTGCGTGGTCTGTCGGGATGGGTGCATTTCCGAGGGCTTCCGGCCACCAGGAGTCGTCCCATGCAGAGGGGGATTTACCTAAGATGAGGACTTCTGTTTTGTCTGAGTTCAGTTTCAGACGGCTTTGTTTCATCCATTCGGCGACTTCTTTCATTCCTTCGTGTAGGTTAGTTTTGGCGGTGCTGGGGTCCTTGGTGAGAGATAGGATCAGTTGAGTGTCATCCGCGTAAGAGATGATGTTGAGGTTGTGTTGGCGGGCGATGGCCGCGAGGGGGCTCATGTATACATTGAAGAGGGTGGGACTGAGTGAGGATCCTTGTGGTACGCCGCAGATGACTTCGGTGGCCTCGGACTTGAAAGGTGGGAGGCGGACTCTCTGGGTTCTTCCGGTGAGGAACGAAGTGATCCATTCCAGTGCCTTTCCTTGGATTCCGATGTTTCTGAGGCGTTGTAAAAGGGTGCTGTGGCAGACTGTGTCGAAGGCTGCAGAGAGGTCGAGGAGGATGAGGGCGACTGTGTCTCCATTGTCCAGCAGAGTTCGAATGTCGTCTGTTGCTGCGATGAGGGCGGTCTCAGTGCTGTGTTTGGCTCGGAAGCCAGATTGTGAGGGGTCGAGGGATTTGTTGGCTTCGAGGAAGGCGGCGAGTTGGTTGTTGACGGCTTTCTCGATGACTTTGGCCGGGAATGGAAGAAGCGAGATGGGGCGGTAGTTTTTGAGTTCGGTGGGGTCTGCTGTTGGTTTTTTCAGAAGGGCGGTGAGTTCAGCGTGTTTCCAGTCTTCTGGGAAGGTAGCGGAGTTGAAGGAGCAATTGATGACGTCTCGGAGGTGCGGAGCTATGACGGAGTCTGCTTTGTTGAAGATGTGGTGAGGGCATGGGTCTGTGGGGGATCCAGAGTGGATGGAGTTCATCAGGCGGATGGTGTCCTCAGTGGAGATTGGCTTCCAGGCGTTAAGGGTGTTAACGGGGGGAAGATGGTCAGCTGATGGTAGGGTGGGTTGGCTTCCGGGTTGGTTGACAAAGCTGTTGTGGATGTCAGCAATCTTGTTGTGGAAAAAAGAGGCTAGGGAATCGCAGAGGGTTTGAGAGGGGGTGATGTCGTTGGAGTTGGCCGAGGGGTTGGAAAATTCCTTGACGATGTTGAAAAGTTCCTTGCTGTTGTGGGCGTTGTTGTCAAGTCGATCTTTGAATGCTGTTTTCTTGGCTTTTCGGATCAGTTGGTGGTGAGTACGGATGGCGCTTTTGAAGGAGTCCTTGTTGCTGGTGGATGGGTCTTTTTTCCAGGCCTTTTCAAGGGATCGGCATAGTTTCTTGGACTTCTTGAGGTCGTCGTTGAACCATGCGGCCTTCTTGATGCCAAGTTTGTGTTGACGTTTTTTCAGTGGTGCTAAGGTGTCGGCGGTGTTGGATAACCAAAGGGTGAGGTTGGAGGCGGCTTCGTTGGCGTTAGAAGAGAGGGCTGGGGAGGTTTGAAGGAGCGATGTGGAGATCTGTTCTGTGGTGATTTTGTTCCAGTTTCTTTGTAGAGTTGGTTGGAGGTGGATGATGGGTTTCGGCTTGTTGTAGGTGAAGTGAACGCAGCTGTGGTCAGTCCAGAGGAGATCCGTAGTGTGGCTGAAGGAGACATGGTTGCTGGAGGTGAAGATGGGGTCGAGAGTGTGACCTGCGATGTGGGTGGGGGAAGTGACCAGTTGTTTAAGTCCGAGGTTGTCGAGGTTGTCTAAGAGGGTGGCGGTGTTGCGGTCGTTGGTCTTTTCAAGGTGAAAGTTGAGGTCTCCCAGAAGGATGTAGTCTTTGGAGGGGAGCGCGTGTGGGGTGATGAAGTCCGTGATGTCTTCACTGAATTTTGCGCGTGGTCCTGGTGGTCTGTAGAGGAGGGTGCCTCTGAGTGTGGTCTTGGGGTCGATGTGGATCTGGAAGTGAAGGTGTTCGGAGTTGGCGAGGTTGGCATCAGAGCTGGTTGAGATGCGGATTGTTTTCTTATGGACGATAGCGATTCCACCTCCTGTATGGTCGGTGCGGTCCTTGCGTGTGATCTTATAGTCATCAGGGATGGCGATGGCGATGTCAGGGGCGGAGGAAGCGTTCATCCATGTTTCCGTTAGGAAGGCGACGTCAGGAGAGATGGTGTCTAGTAGGTTCCAAAGGTCAATGGCGTGCCTGTGGATCGAGCGGGTGTTGAGAAGGATGCATTCTAGGTGGTTGGGGTCGGGAATCTGTGTTGTGGTCGTAGCGGAGTTGGTGACGGTGCTGCTGAATTTGCAGGAGTAGCAGGAGAAAGGTCCATGGGTGCGTCCAGGAGCGGCTTGGACGCAGGTGGGGGCGCGGCCGGGGTTAAGGGCTAGGAGGGTGGCGGCATCGTAGGTAATGCGGGGGGGGTGGGCGGCGAGAGGGGCAGGGGGTCTGGCGCTGGGCGCGGTCCAGGCGCGGACGGGCGTAGACGGGCTTACCTTTGGCGCACCTTCGGCGCGGATTGGGCGCGGTCGCTGCGCTTGAACGCTGCGCGCGAGAATTACTGTCATATATGGATGGTGGAGGGGGAGGGGCGAGGGCGTCTCAGCTGGGAGGCGGGGCGGGCTCGGGATGACCAGAACAACAACAACAACAATCCGACAAAATGGAGGCGGAGGGGGGAAATGCGCGCAAACAGGAAAAGCGGCGCTTTAAATAAATGATAAAATGCAGTTTGAATGCAGCGTCTATCACGCGCACAGAAGGCAGCAATGAATGTCAAAAAGCAAGGCGGCGCTTTAAATAAATGATAAAGTGCAGTTTAAATGCAGCGTCTATCACGCGCACAGAAGGCAGCAATGAATGGCAAAGCGGCGCTTTTAAATAAATGATAAAATGCAGTTTAAATGCAGCGTCTATCGGGCACACAAGGCAGCAATGAATGGCAAAAAGCGAGGCAGCAACGATACCAGTGACGCAGCAGGACACTGGGGAGCGACCACTCAGTCCAGGGGAAACGAGCGAGTCACGGCGCTTTACTATGGTGGAGCGCTGAAATGGTCAGTGGGAGGGCGTCTCAGCTGGGAGGCGGGGCGGGCTCGGGATGACCAGAACAACAACAACAACAATCCGACAAAATGGAGGCGGAGGGGGGAAATGCGCGCAAACAGGAAAAGCGGCGCTTTAAATAAATGATAAAATGCAGTTTGAATGCAGCGTCTATCACGCGCACAGCAGGCAGCAATGAATGTCAAAAAGCAAGGCGGCGCTTTAAATAAATGATAAAGTGCAGTTTAAATGCAGCGTCTATCACGCGCACAGAAGGCAGCAATGAATGGCAAAGCGGCGCTTTTAAATAAATGATAAAATGCAGTTTAAATGCAGCGTCTATCGGGCACACAAGGCAGCAATGAATGGCAAAAAGCGAGGCAGCAACGATACCAGTGAAGCAGCAGGACACTGGGGAGTGACCACTCAGTCCAGGGGAAACGAGCGAGTCACGGCGCTTTACTATGGTGGAGCGCTGATATGGTCAGTGGGAGGGCGTCTCAGCTGGGAGGCGGGGCGGGCTCGGGATGACCAGAACAACAACAACAACAATCCGACAAAATGGAGGCGGAGGGGGGAAATGCGCGCAAACAGGAAAAGCGGCGCTTTAAATAAATGATAAAATGCAGTTTGAATGCAGCGTCTATCACGCGCACAGCAGGCAGCAATGAATGTCAAAAAGCAAGGCGGCGCTTTAAATAAATGATAAAGTGCAGTTTAAATGCAGCGTCTATCACGCGCACAGAAGGCAGCAATGAATGGCAAAGCGGCGCTTTTAAATAAATGATCAAATGCAGTTTAAATGCAGCGTCTATCGGGCACACAAGGCAGCAATGAATGGCAAAAAGCGAGGCAGCAACGATACCAGTGACGCAGCAGGACACTGGGGAGCGACCACTCAGTCCAGGGGAAACGAGCGAGTCCAATTAATATGCACCCCTTTACCTTACACCCTCATTCATAACTTCCTTCACAACATTCACTGTCTCTGTCTCACTTTCATTCATGCACACCCACTCTCTCTCACTCACTTCCTCACATTTACTCACATATCGTTTCACTTACTGACCCTCTTGCATTTTCTCACTCTCTTACTCATTATTTGTTCATTCCATTTCATGCAGAATTTCACTCACTTTCTCTCCATGCACTTTTTTTCTCCCTCCCACAGTCTTCTACTTTGACTCACTGCCTCACACTCACTGTCTCTCTAAATTCCATAATATACACTTACTCTGTCTCACTCACTCCCCCACGTTTCACTCACTGACTACCCATACATCACTCTTTTTCTCACAAATTTTTTACTCACTGTCTCTCATTCATATTCTAAGTTGCCTATCCTCCTGCACTCCTTCTTCCTCTCACCCACAATCACACTCTCTTTCTTTCATTCACTCTGACTAACTGTCTCTCTTGCATTCATGCCCATCCAATCCTCTCACCTCTCACTTCCTCCATTTCATATACCTTGTTATTCAATCTCTCAAACATAGTTTAATTCACTCGCTTTTGTATTCATATATTTCAGTCACTTTCTCTCACTCACTCACTCACATATTCAGCAAAAACATATACTTTTAGCTTTATATACTGATAAAGTTAGTTCTGAAAAGATCCAATATTTGGTTTTTATTGACTTTTTTGTGCTCTTTAATTTTTTGGGCAACACAAAAACAGTCCTAGTTTCACTTGACTAGTATATTTCAAAATAAGTAGAAAAAGGGAGTCAGGACTGGGATAGCTAAAGAAAAACGTGTTTTGCAAATCTTCCAATATACTTTAGTTTGCTTTAGTTAAACATCCAGATTTTGCTCATCATAGCAAGTCTGTGTCACATACAAAACAATGCAACCCTACCTAGCCTCTTAAGGCACGCAGTCAATGGGTGGGGTGTTGATCCATTGGAGCTGCTCACAGACAACGAGTGGTCTAGACCCTGTGCCACAGTACAGGAGGTGTCCAGTAATTACAGATTCTTGTTAGCCCATTTTTATTATTCACATAAGACCCAACTCATGCCCCAGATAATGCACAGGATTTTCCCTATAATGTGGGAGGTATCTGAGATATAAGATAAGTATCACTACTTTCCTGCACATGACTTGGACATATAGCAATTAGAAGGATTATTGGTCTGCATGGTGATACGGTTTAAAAGGGTGATGGCAAGACAACTAAGTATAACGATTTTGTGGTTTTTGGGGGTGAAATCCAATCCAACCTTAGGACTACTTCTTGCTAAGAGATGGATAGTTTTACATTAGCTATCCCAGATTACCCCTAGAGAACCTGTCCTGGAGTGCTGAATGCATGAATAGGCTCTGAAGGAGGACCATCAGATGTAAAAACAACAATTGATGGACAGAATGCAGAACAATGTCATACATTCACCCCAGTACATAGATCTGGGCCTCAATCCATCTTTTTTTGCTCACCATGCCATTCCAGTTTGTACCCACCCATATGCAAATCAGTCTTGACCCTGTGCCCAGTGGAAACAGTCCAGCCCGTATTGCTAGACCAGGTCCTCCCTGGACGGGAACCAAGCATCCTAGGACCGGTTTTGGGGTTTCACCCCTCTTCAGCCAGGACAGCTTGACTCCAGTGGCATGGAGAGCACGGGACCCACGTCTCAGCATACCTGTCCCACTTGGGGTGACAAATGCAAAAACTGCAATTGATGGACAGAATACAGAACAATGTCATACATTAAAGTCCACATTTGTAAAGCGCACAATCACCCGTAAGGGTCTCTAGGCGCTGGGGGCCGTCGGGAAGATTAAGCGAGCTATTGCCCAGAGTCACATGGTGCTGGGCTAACCTGCCGCCGGAGCCGGGGATCGAACCGTGATCCCCAGATTCCAGCGTCAGTCGCCCTGGCCGCGGCGCCACACCTCTCCCTGACTCCACATTCACCCCAGTACAGATATATGGCCTTAAATCCATCGTTTTTTTGCTCACCATGCCACTCTAGTTTGACCCCAGCCATAGGCAAATCAGTCTTGACCCTGTGCCCAATGGGAACAGTCCACCCCGAACTGCCAGGCCAGGTCCTCCCTGGACTAGAAACAAGCATCCTAGGACCGGTTTCGGGGTTTCACCCCTCTTTAGCCAGGATAGCTTGACTCCACTGGCATGGAGAGCACGGGACCCATGTCTGTCATACCCGTCCTACTCAGGGTGACAAATGCAAAAACAACAATGGATGGACAGAATGCAGAATGATCTCATACATTCAGCCTAGTACAGAGATCTATACCTAAATCCATCAATTTCTTTGCTCACCATGCCACTCCAGTTTGAACCCAGCCATATGCAAATCAGTCTTGACCCTGTGCCCAATGGGAACAGTCCAGCCTGAACTTCCAGGCCAGGTCCTCCCTGGACTGGAAACAAGCCTCCTGGGACCGGTTTTGGGGTAATAACCCTCATCAGCCAGGCTAGCTTGAAGCCAGTGGCAAAGTGAGCAAGGGACCCACTTCTGGGCATACCCTGTAAACTTTGGGAGAACAAAGCAAATACAAGAGGATGATGGGTGGAGCACTGAAACTTTCAGACACTCACCCAGTCACAGATCAGGGTTGAATGCATCATTGTTCTTTATCTCACTTTACACCTCACTTCATACCCAGCTATATGCAAGTCAGTCTTGACCCTGTGCCTCATGGTAACACTCCAGCCCGAACTGCCAAGCCAGGTCTTCCCTGAACCGGAAACAAGCATTCTGGAACCAGTTTCAGGGTAACACCCCTCATCAGCCAGGCTAGCTTGAATCCAGTGGTCAAGTGAGCAAGGGACCCACTTCTGGGCATACCCTGACAACTTAGGGCGAACATAGCAGACACAAGGAGATGATGGTCGGAGCGCTGAAACTTTCCAGACACTCACCCCCAGTCACAGATCTGCATTGAATACATCATCATTCTTTAGCTCACATTGCCTCCTCAGTTCAGACCCAGTTATATGCAATTCAGTCTTGACCCTGTGCCTCATGGGAACAGTCCAGTCCGAACTGCCAACCCAGGTCTTCCCTGAACCTAAAACAAGCATCCTGGGACCAGTTTCAGGGTAACACCCCTCATCTGTCAGGCTAGCTTGAATTGAAATTGCCTCATAGGATTGTTTTTGTGCAAGCAGGTATCCCTTCCTGTATAAAAACAATCCTGCATGTGAAACAGACACCCTTTCAGCATGATGCAAGAATGCCTACATTGGTGACAGGCAGCACCATGCACCAGCACTAGGAGAGAGCAGAAGTGCATCATAGCTTAGTAGATATGGTATATTTCTGGTCTTTCACTTTAACACAGTGCAGCACAGCAAGGTACCTTGCATCATCGCATTGCATGAAATAATAATAAAGATGGCCCATAGTGTTTGAGAAAATATTAAAGATAAGGGTCACCGTACAAAAACCTCAAACAGTGGAAACAAATGGCAGTGATCGGTGTTGGAAAAAGTGTGAAATGTAAGGGATATAAGAAACAATAAAACTCATTTTGCTTTGGACTAGAATATTGCTACAAATATTCAATGTGGTCATATACTGTCGAACAAAAAAGAGTTTTGACGTTTCGATCCGAAAGGTCTAATTTATGATGAGGTCATCATCACTACAGTTAGATAAAGCTATTTCTGGCCATCACTCTTCTGAACTATGTATTACTTAAAAAATTAAGAGCAGAAACAATTCTCCAAAAACAGTACAACCCCCATCAAACTCAGTAAAGGCTTCAGTAGATTGTCTTGAGAAGTGTGCTTAATGTCTCTACTGCGCATGGTCTGTCACATTTTCATTGTCAGGTGTGGTCTAGATTGGGAGCAGCATGAGAACAGGTATCTATTTCTGACTGTTCTAAGGATGTAGTTTCAACTACTTGCACTTGTCTCAGCAAACGATTACACAAAGTTTCATAGAAAATTAAACCAGCATGAAACAAAGTTGTCACAAATGCTGCTCATCTGTGGGGAAGCAAAGGATGAAGGTAAACCTGTTCTAAGGCCAGGATAAGCTTCAGGACACGTACCTAGAGGACCAAGCAAAACTGTGATTACTGAAGGTAAGAAAAGCTTCAGTAAAAAATTCTGTCTCAATTCCTCATTCCCAGAACTTTGTTCAGTGGTGATTTACCTTGCAAGTCCGCACTTAAGAAGCTGCTTGCTTGCCAGCAGCAAGACCATGCGCCTGGTGCAAATTCAATGAAAATGGCCAGAATTAACTGTCATAACAAAGTGTGTAACACCAATGAGGAACAATGGAAGAGGCACAAAATAAAATTGCTTTTCAACGTATTTAAAATATTAACCTTTTCATTTGACTCAGGTAATTTATTGAAATCGTTTACACCTAATTGTGTTTCTTTCCCCCTGCAGCAGCACATTCAACATATGTTCTGCTTATTCTATCTGTGCGGTTACATATGAAAAAAAAACATTTCAAACAAAATGTCTTTATTATTTCTAAAACTGCTGGGACTTATTCCTATTTTCTCTGTTTCTAAGTACCTCGTTACCTCCTCGTTTTCAACATTTTGTGAAACTGAAATATTGACCAAATCTGGCTAAAGAGCTAAATGCATGTCTGAAATGAGGTACAAGGAATGGCACAAAGAGAATAGATACATGTAATGAATGGGAAAATCACACCTTAATCCGGTTCTGATAATGAAATGGATGTCTTTAAAACCACTGTAAAAATGCTTTTAAAACCTGTTCATGTTTAGCTATGATGAGGTCTATCTAGATGGAGGACATTGTGACCTGGTCTGCTGGCTATATAGGATTTTTATTTCATCGTCTACATGACAGTACATAGGTGGAGCTCAGAACATCATTTTGGCTTTAGTTCATAAGCATGACTTCATTGCCATTGTGGTTGTCAGGCCTACCCATTTACTGGTAGCCCACAGCCCACATACTCGTCAGAAAGTTGAAAAAGTCCAGCAGTGCGGTTTGTCTTCTGCTTTATGCAGCCAAACAACCTTGCAATTTACTGAGGTACCAAAAACATGCGTTCGATACACCCCGGAGAAGCTGGCCCCGTTTAAGAATTTAGGTGTGGTTCTCGCTTCCAAGAAAACTTCAAGTCTAACAATACCTGGAATGCTCTTGTTATGCCTTGCCAGAAAATGTCTAACACACAAATTATCAAATTAAACCTCCGCCCCACCCAACTAACATCATTGTCATTCCAGACGCTAATGGCTTTTTAATCAGTTTCAGATGGATTCGTGGAGTTTCCCAATGAGAGAAGGTTTTCTTCTTAAATAAAACATGGCAAAGTTCTTTGATTACAGAAAATACACCTACCTAAGCAGAGTATGTCAGCGTCGTTTCGCCTTTGAATATTCCGTGTGCTGCTCCACATTTACGCTCTTGAGCCTGTTTCTACTTTTGGCTTTCATGTTCCACAGAACTTCTGTAAACTCAGCAGGGACGGTGCTAATAAATTTATAATGTTGTTTTGTATTTCTGTACAAGGTACCTCAGTAATTAAGTGAAATATTTATGGCGAGTATAAAACAATGCAAATTCATTTGTTTGCCTGAAAGCTAGCTTGTTATTTATTTAGATTTATCTCTCAATGATCCTTTAAACAGTATGAGCAGCGAGCGGAGGAGAAATATCAGAGGCTGGGAATTTCGGTTACTGTAAATCATCCCCTTTGAGTATGTGGAATCACTGGTGATACAAGAGCACACTAAATGGAGACTGGGAGAATAAAACAGTGGTCGTATTCAGTTGAGATTCATTTTAATGGCAATTGTGCTTTACAGGAACTATTCGATGCTGATAAAAAAGGAACACGGAGAGACAGGCACACACAAGTTTGAACTTGAATTCATCAGTGGTCAGATGAATGCATAACGAATTTTTTGTCTTATTCAGAAGGAATAACAGTTTCTATATTTTTCAATAGCATTTAAACTGTTCTGCAGATTTGTATTTTTTAAGGATTAAAAAAACATTCACTTGTTAATTCATTTTCAGTTTGTATGAAAATCAGATGAGTCTTGTGAAGGAGCTACTCAGTTTCCAGGAGACTTGCTATTTTCACACAACATCGTTTCTGTAAGAAATCATGTTATTGGTTGAGGGCGGTGGAAGCCCCACTTAGGCAACAACCACAATCCTTGTCAGGGTGAACCGCAACAGTCACTAAATGAATCTGTGGTCAACCCTTTGGTAGGTTGGCACAAAAGCAGTTAAGCTTAACTTAGAGGCACTGCATTAAGGATTTATGCAGCATACAAACAGTAATAAACTGAAGCACAACACCAGAAAAGCCCCACACTAATTTACAAAATTAGAGAATATTTTACTAAATACAATTACAGAAAATAATTAAACCTAATAAGTAGAATAGGAGCTATTAGTGTTTTTAGTATAAAATTGCACCTAAAACATCAAAGGGCCAACCAAAGGTATCTGATTACATGAGGACGGGGCAAAGTCAAAGGTTAAGGCTGATCGCAATGGAGTATTGTCAGATAAACAAGGTGGATTGGGACTGGTCTCAGTTTATCTTGGGACTTAGAAGAAATTTTGAAGAAAAGTACAGGAGAAGGTACAATTCGGGGGGGCTGTGTCCGAAAAGGAGAATTCTTCATCATCGGAGAGCACTAGATGAGGTCTTGGTAAAGACATCGATGATGGTTCAAAAAAAGCTATGAGTTTGAGAAGCCAAATTTCCAGGCCAAGTTGGTTGCCGTTGTCAATAGGGGGCTTGTTACAGTTGAGCCCAGTGAAAACGTTTACTTTTGAACTTAGACAACGTTTTAGAAATCAAAAACGTCCATCAGGATGAAGCTGCAATCCGTAGCTGAGGATGGCACCACGAGGCCTGATACCATCACTCGATGGTTCTGCTGAAAAGGATCTGCTGCTTTGAAGAAAACCATAGCAGAAACTACCATGAAAACCTGCTATGTAATCTGTTTAAAGTTTGTTGTTGGTGTCGTCAAATCTTGAGTATTCACCTTAAATGTTTGTATATTTGTATATATTGTACATATAACTGCATGTTTTTGAACTGACTGTTTTGATAGGAAGTTCCTTTGATGCCATGTTTCTGATGAACTAATGCAAATTGATCCCAAATGACAATAAATTTGTTTGGAATATAAAACCGCTGGCCACGCAGCACGTTTTGGCTGTGTGGATCTCGAATTTTCTTGAAATAATCCTGATCAGCCACTTTGTTCTGTTTATCAATTGTTGAGATCCAGGCTGGTCACTAGTAGGATCCAATACCTTCATTTGTAGACAACTTAGTCCCAAAATGTCAGGGCAGGCTGTGCAGGCAGCCAAGAACAAACCTAAACGTGGAAACTGCCCACTAAGTGCTGGGCAGCTGGAAAGACACTGATGGGGCCAACGTTGGAGCCTCGTGGGCTCAAGAACAACAATGGGGCCAAACACTACGTGGGAGCCTCGTGGCTCTAGATAAACAGAATGGCCCCCTGAGCCTCTCTGGGCTCGAGCACGGTATACCTAGGAGCCTCGAGGATATCAACAAAAAGGTGGGGCAAGGTGTAAGCGATCCGCTGCTGACCGGGACCGCTCTACTACTAAATGAGAATGCCCCTGGACGTCGGAGTCCTTCGTGGACTCGAGATCACAAAACGGCCCACTGGGCCTCGGGGCCTCAAGCCATATGCCCCGTGAGCCCCTCAGGCTCTAAAGAAAGAAATGCCCAATTTGTTGCAGTCCCTCGTGGACTCGGAGCAACTATGCACATTGGAGCGGCCTGCTGCCTTTCGGGGCCGCTCTGTCACCCCGGAATGCCTGGAGCCTCTCGGGGCTCTAAGATCAATGGGGGCCGCATGGGAGAACCCACAGGGCCCACCCGCACTCACCGGCTCACTTGCTCCCGACTTCGCTGGAGGCGGGCGGGGCTCCGCTGCGGTCTCCCTTCTCCTCTGCTACTCCGGGGCTCTCCCTCGTAGCACGGGATCCTTGCGGTACTTGCGGCCGGACTCCTCTTCCACTGGTGCGGCGTGCGGGGCTGCCAATCCTATGCAGCCCTTCTGATGAGCCTCCTGCCTCGGGGGCGTTCACACCAATCACAGCGCGGCCTGGGGTCGTGGCTGCGGCCAATAGCAGCGCGGTCCTGGGGTGGGGAGGCGGGACAGTGCCTGACGGAGAATCCATGGGCCAGCGGCGGTGATTTCTTTTTGGATAACCGAGGAGTGGGCTCTCTTGAATTAAATAATAAAACTAGCGGCAAGGTCCCGGGCAGGGTGGTCACCTGCCAGGGGATTGAAAATCTCAGCCAATCTGGGTCAAATGCCGGGTGGGCACCGGCTGAGAACAAGGGAAGCGCTGGTGACCAAATAAAGCGCTCTCAAGCGCTAGGGGCAATAATCCAGTGCTCCCAGCGCTATTAGCAAAATAAAGCTCCAGCAAAGTTCTGGAGGCAGGCAGGGGGGCAAGGCTGGCCCCAGAGCCAGCTCACTGGGCCTCCAGGCAGGGAGGCAGTGGCCAGTGGTGGTCCTCCTGGCGCCCAGCAGCAACAGCCCCCCTCAGCAAAAGGGTCCTGGAAGAGAACAAATTGTAAGGGGACACAGCCCCTTCTTATACTACTAAATCCTTTGTCTAGCTTCAGGGTGAGGGGGCAAAACCAGTCGCAGCTGGTTTGTGAGCACTCTTGATGTGCTCAGTCCCTCACTCTATTCACTGGCAGGGCTAGGGTCGTTAGATGCACCACAGGGGGCGGAGCCAGCATTGTGTGGGGAAAGCCCAGCCCTATTCAGGACCCAGGTGCACCACTCCCTCACATCACACATGCTAATATCAACACTCACCACCGGGCAGACCGATCATGACTCATGGAGCCTGGCACCCCAGCCCGCTCCAGCCAATCACACGCCAGCACATTCACTGCACACACACACTAATGTCTAGAAGTGGCACTTCCCCACTAGACACATACATGCCGCATACATCATTGCGCAGCATTCAATCTCACGAGTTCCCACATACCAAACACGAGCCTGCCCTCCCCACACATCAGGAATTAACATGGACACACACATTCCCCATACATTCCTATGAGAGGGCAGGCCAGCCTCACTACACGCAGGCACTTTACTCTGAGACACAGGGAAAAAGTGCACAGAGACCAAAAATCACTAACACAGATCACATACTAAAAGCAAAAAGATTAGGGGTGAACCTGCCAGAAGGGCCAAGTCCAACAGTTGTTTTTACAACTTCACTACAGGCTGCAGTGGCAGGCCTGAGACATGTTTTAAAATGCTACTTAAGTGAATTGTAAAATGAGTGCTGCAGACCCGCTATCAGCATTTAATTTACAGGCCCTTGCTCCATGTATTACTAATTACTAGGGACGTATAAATAAATGAAATATGCCTATGAGGTGTAAGCCAAGCACTTCAGCACTAGTTAGCAGAGACCTAATGACAACAGAAAGAAAATTCTGAGCACAGGAGGGGAGAAGGCAAAGTTTTGGGAGGACCTCAACAAGCAGAACAGACCTCCGGGCCAAGGCCAACATTCTCCCCAGAAGCTCCGCCTCACCAGGACTCTCCCCAGCAGCTCTGCCACCAGGTCTGAGACCTACGCTGTGCAGGGTTCGAGACAGCTACCCGGCACTGTGCCTCAGGGCCCGCCCAGCTGCCTTCATCATCCTGGTAACCCCACTGTCTCCCTTCTGTTGCTGATTGTTTTTTCTGGTGCTGATTTCATTTTATTTTTATCCCTCGTTGTAGTACTGTGTTGAGTTTTCCTCTCTTGGTTTTTGCCTTTGCCCAACCATTTCCCACCACGACTGACCCTGAGGCCCGCCGCCCGACTCAGCCGCTCCTGCCTCCCTGCCTCCGTGCCTCTGCTCCTACTCCCCTCCCCTTCATATGGTGACTGCTGCAGGGGAGCGCGTGTGAGACCTTGATCTCCGGGCCAAGGCCAGCACTCTCCCCAGCAGCTCTGCTTCACCAGGACTCTCCCAAGCAGCACTGCTGCGAGGACTGGGACCTACGGTGTGCAGGGCTCGAGACAGCTACCCGGCACTGTGCCTCAGGGCCCGCCCATCTGCCTTCGTCATCTTGGTCCCCACTGCCTCCCTTCTGTTGCTGATTGGTTTTTCTGGTGCTGCTTTTATTTTATTCTTGTCCCTCATTGTAGTACTGTGTTATGTTTTTTCCCTCTTGGTTTTTGCCTTTGTCAGCCCGTTTCCTGCTGCTGATGACCCTGTGGCCCCGCCCCTGACCCAGCCGCTCCCACCTCCCTGCCTCTGCTCCCGCCCCTCTCCCCTTCATATCACGACCGTGCGCAGTGGGCGCACCGCTGGCACCCGGGCCGGGAGGAGGAATCGTCATCGTTCACAGAAATACCCTTAGAATTTCAACCAACACTGAAGACACCCTCGGCACCGCCGAACACCTGCACTTCCAGATCCACATCAACCCCAACACCACCCTCAGAGGAACACTCATGTACAGACCCCATCCACAGTTCATCGACTCCATCACAGACGCCGTCACCAACTACATCCTTCTCGGAGACCTAAACTTCAACCTCGAGAACGCCAATGACAGCAACTCCACCACTCTGCTTGACAACTTTGACAACCTCGGCCTCAAACAGCTTGTCACAACACCCACATACTCTGCCGGACACACGCTCGACCCCATTTTCTCCTCCAGCAGCCACACGACAGAACTCCAATGGACCGACCACCGATGCATCCACTACTCTTTCAGGAAAGCCACTGTACGCAACCACCAGCAAAGAATCCTTCACCGCAGCTGGAACAAGTTCACAGAAGACCAGCTGATCACTGCCCTCTTCCAAGACCCAGCGACCGACCCCACCGACACAGCCGCCCGCAACCTCAGGCAATGGATTGATGACTGCGCCAACACGCTTGCCCCGATCAAGAAACCCACCAACAGGTGTACCGACAGAAGAGCCGATCTTCAGACATCCAAGCAGACCCACCAGAGACTAGAGAAGAAATGGCGCCACAAGCAAACCCCGGACAACAATGCAGCCCTCAAGAACGCCAACCGAAGGCACCACCAACTCATCCGGTCGGCCAAAAGGACCTCCTTCAAGGAAAGCATCGCTAACAATGCACACAACAGTAAAGAACTCTTGAAAATCATGAAGAAACTCGCCAGCTCCAGCTCCAACGACATCCCGCCATCACAAGACCTCTGCGACTCTCTAGCTACCTTCTTCCACCGAAAGATCGCAGACATCCACGACAGCTTCAACACTCAGACCTCTCCGACAACTGCCGTCACCCCAGACTCATCGCCCCCCAGTCACACCGGCTGCCTGATCTCCTAGAACCACGTCAACGACAAAGACAACATCAAGACTATGCACACCATCCACTCTGGATCACCTCTGGACCACTGCCCCCATCACATCTTCAACAAAGCGAGCTCCATCATCACACCCTAACTCCGCAAGATATTCAACAACTCTTTCGAGACCACCACCTTCCCGGAGAGCAGGAAACATGCAGAGATCAACGCCCTGCTCGAGAAACCCAAGGCTGACCCAAAGGACCTCAAGAACTTCCAACCCATCTCCCTGCTACCGTTCCCAGCAAAAGTCATTGAAAAGATTGGCAACAGACAACTGACCCAATTCCTCGAAGAAATCAATGCCCTGGACTCATCCCAATCCGGATTCTGTGCCAGCCACAGCACCGAAACCGCCCTCATCACCGCCACCAATGACAACAGGGCCCTGCTGGACAATGGCAAAACTGCGACCCCCATCCTCCTGGACCTCTTGGCTGCCTTCAATACCATCTGCCACCACACCCATCACAAATGCCTCCACAGCGCAGGGATCCATGACAAAGCCCTGTACTGGATCACCTCCTTCCTCACCGGCAGAACCCAGAGAGTCCGTCTCTCTCCATTCCGATCCAAAGCCACCAAGTTCAACTGCGGCGTATCCCAAGGATCAGCCCAACCCTTTTCAACATCTACATGACACCGCTCGCCAGCATCGTCCGATCGCACAACCTCAACATCGTATCATATGCCGATGACACCCAGCTGATCCTCTCCCTCACCAAAGACTCTGGCACCGCCAAAACCAACTTCCACGCAGGAATGAAGGCCGACGCCAAATGGATGAAGAGCAGCAGCCTGAAACTGAACTCGGAAAAGACTGAGGTCCTCATCCTCGGCTCCACCCCTTCTGCCTGGGACGAATCCTGGTGGCCAGCCTCACTGGGAGATGCACAGACATCCACCAACCTCGCAGGCAACCTGGGGTTCACCATCTCCTCCTCCTGCTTCAACACCCTCCGTATGCTTCGCAACATCTACAGATGGATCCCCACCGAAATCAGAAGGACGGTCACCCAGGCCCTCGTCACCAGCAGGCTGGACTACGGCTATGCCCTCTATGCGGGAACCACAACCAAACTCCAGAAGAGACTCCAACGCATACAGAATGCTTCCGCATGCCTCATCCTTGATGCCCTCGCCACAGCCACATAACGGCCCACCTGAAGGACCTACACTGGCTTCCAGTCAACAAGAGGATCACCTTCAAGCTCCTCACCCACGCTTACAAGGCACTCCATGATACCGGACCAGCTTACCTTAACAAGAGACTCACCTTCTACACCCCCAACAGCCAGCTCCGCCCCTCATCACCGTCCCACGCATCCACAAAACAACCACTCCCACCTTGCCGCCAGGACTTGGAACACCCTCCCCATCCACCTGCATCAGACCCAGGACCTGCTGACCTTCCGGAGACTCCTCAAAACCTGGCTCTTTGATCAGTAGCTTCTCCCCCCCCCCAAGCGCCTTGAGAACCTCATGGGTGAGTAGCGCGCTCTACAAAATGTATGATTGATTGGTAAAACAAAGACACTTCTTTTACACAATTCTCCAGTTCATCTCAACCTTTTGCTCCAGCTGCTCATCTCCCGACTTTTCATTCATGGTCTACATGTAAGCGACTATCCTACTCAAGTGACATATTACTGCTGAAGTATTTTAGTTAGATCGCTGTTCCTGACAAAAAAGCTGTTGATGTCTTCAATCATGGGCATGGAAAGTGGACTGTGTTTATTTAATGAGATATAGAACTGAAACTAAGGTTCTCTCAAACAATGAGAACAAGAGAAATTACTTAAGTTGAGGGCAGTCAAACAAAATAATGCAGCCTTCTCCCTGTCATCTGGTGTGTTTTTAACCTCTTCCACGCTCGTGACAGAACCGCTCCGTCAGGAGCCACGGGTGGGCTGTGCTGGTGACGGAACGGTTCCATCACGGCCCTGCCGCCGTGCCTGCGCGGCGCGAATTCCGCGCCTGCGCTAACATTCTAAAGAACGGGCGGGGCTGTGATGGAACCGTTCCGTCACAAGCACAGCTCACCCACGTGCCTTGACGGAGCGGTTCCGTCACAAGCACGGAACCGCCGCGCGGCCGCCCCACCCCCTTAGCGCTGCGGCAGAATAGTCGCCGCAGCGAAGGGGTTAACAAACCAATACCTGGTGCCACATGAGGGTCTGGGAGCGGGAAGTTAGTCTATGTTATTTCTGCCAAATTTCGTAGCACACCAGCCAAAATTCAGGAAATGTAGAACTACTTCCAGAAACATCTATAAATATCATATCTTACTAGACAAGAAGGAGGTATGGCAGTCAACAAATAGTCACCTACACTACACAAAGTAGATTCAATTACTCATCCTACGAAGGCCTTTGAATAAAAAAATTACACAACAAAATGTCAAAAACTGTATGAACTATACAAAATAATGAATGACGTATTATAATACAACGGTCTTGTACTGGCTGCATCACAATTTCACCTTCAAGTGGCCTCCGTGTGCTCCTTTCACTAGACCTCATCACTAAGCTAGCAGATATAAATACCAAAAAAGTTTATGTGGCCCTACCAGCCTTTAGGTTGCACACACTATCTCTTTCACTCACACACACACATGCAGGCACACACCATGCACACACACACACACACACACACACACACCACGCACACACATACACACACAAACACACACTCTCTCACCTACATGAACACTGGTCACTGTCAATCCTCTAAACAAACTGTATTTGAAAACTAGCTTCTGTCCGCCAACAAAGTCAGTGAATTTGCAAGGAAGAATTAAAAACATATTTCCTCATGCATTACCTGAATCCCCTTGTAACAAATCAATATCCAAACCCCCTTATGTCCGACTACAAAACACCTGTCACTATTTAGACCCCAAACATTCAGAAATCATTGGAGGTGCTAAAAACTGTAAAGCCTTTGACATCCTCAAAACCATCTCCAATAGACCCATACTTATCATTAAACTTGGGCGTTACCCGCATCTTAGTTTATAGGAATGCAATATCATGGCCCAAGTATCCAAATGAATCTCAAGGTTGTTGACTATTATGTATCAGGAGTTTTGCCAGAAGTTGAAGCCCAAGTTGACTGGTCCGTTGTTCATATTAGAGGAAGCATTCTCTTTTCAACTCCCCCTCCAAGAAAATCTTTGTAAATGAAGCCAGGTGCCCACCCAAGGTCCAAATCACGGGATCTTTGGCCTTTTGCCAAAGGTGAATCAAAAATCCAGCTAACTGACCTATAGTGTACACAGGTCCTACTGTTCACTCTGCCACAGCAATAGCCAATTGGTTGTGGAGTGGTGCTTTAGCAACCACATTTTCTTCTTGAAGCTGCACTCCTGACATGGTACCCACCATTGCCTGCGAAGATCACCATGACTGAACTTGCGCCTGCTGTCTCAAGCATCCACTTGGTTAAAGGAAACACTCTTCAGAGCGAGTTCAGTAGCAAAACATAATTTCAACATCCAAATAAATATCACTCACCAGTCAACCTTCGCTAGTTGATTATCGTCATCATACATCTTTATTCGATTATTACTCAAATGCTTATAAAAGTACATACAAAAATCATGAAACCATAAAATCATTGAAGTACTTCTAACAAATCTGCCAATTAAATAGGCATGAAATTGCTACATCGCACTTCATATTTTTAAAAGGAACCAACAACCGCACACACTTCTTCATCAATTTATAATTGCAAAAAGTGTCATTTGGATAGAAATCTTTTGAAATGTTATAACCTTAAAAGTGGAGTTAAAAACCTTGTAGTATAAAAAATACAAAATCTACTGAAAAAGGGTAAAATGTAGTAACATTTGTTTCGAAATCTCATCACATGGACAAATAGCAATTATATTATTTTCATACTGGCCCAGAGGGAACAATAACAGGGAGCAAATAGTGCCAGGTCTAAATATGAGTAACACAGCTGCCAGTGGCTAGTATTATACACAAGCGAATTTGCGTACAAAGGAAAGAAAGTCTTTAGCACTAAATACTGCACAATGCTAGATTTTCTAAATTCAATTTCATCACGTGTAGTTTATCTCATGGATGAGAAGGTGCACTTGACCCATGGGATATCATTTTTACAGATACTGAGATATTCAAATAGTTAATTTCGATCGACAGAAGTACACACCTGTCTTCGTAGTTCAACCAAGGAATATCAAACCACTGTAGCATTTTAAACAGTAATTGATAATCTCATAATTGAAAGATCAACTCTCATTTAGCCACACAGATAGCCAGAGTAACCAAGGGCAACCTTTAAAGAGTCCTCAATGTAAGGGAAACCAGTTCCTCTTTAGATGTGAAGGAAGATCTGCCAGGCGGAACGGAAAGTAGTCACCGGCAAAACTGGTTTCCTTCAATCCAAATGGACTTGGTATTTGAGAAACCCATGAAGCCAGCGCCACGTCTAGTGATTGGGACATATTGAGCTTTAAAAATATCAAAAAACTGTTGGAGCAATTTCCCTCCTAAAGATGAGGTAAGATTAAATAAAGTGAATGCTCCAACAGACTGAGATAACTTGTGTCTTCTTGTTGAGTTGTTAATGTGTCGGCATTGAGAACTGTTGAAGATAACCCCTAGCCAAGGAAAACTAGAAACTCTCAGTTATTTGTTTCCTTCATAGAGGTGGGGCACATTTGAACATTGTTGCTTTTGTCGCAGACCACAGTCTGTAACTTACAGGAGTTCATTTCCAGATCTACATTGGAAATGAATGGATCAAAGATAGATACCAATGTTGATACACTAACAGGGGTGTGATCCAACAACACAGCGTCATTGACATACAGTAACGCTAGGGTAGCTACAGCATTTACAGTGGGCACATTTAGACCCTGCTCCACTAGTACTGAATTAAGGCTAATATTATATGGTATCAATACCATAGGGCTGGGATGTAATCAGGACATACCTCTCTCTCCAGTCTAAAAAGGTCAGTGTATTCTTCAAAGGGTCCAAACCTAATTCAAGCAGTCAGATAATTGTGTAACACAGACAAAAACATCTTAACCTATTTGGAATAACACCAACCATTGCTTCGACAGGTTTACCCAGTCAAAAGCACTAGAGAGTTTCATGAGGGCCAAGTACAGTTTGCAGCACCTTGCAAAAGTATATTTGCCAACTATAAGCTGCAAGTTTAGGCACTGCTTTGTTGCACGTAGCTCCTCCCTGATCCCATTTTGGCAAGAACTCAGAATACTGTGTTTTTTTGTCCAAAGCTTGATACCATTGAATATTAACCTACCCAGGACTTGTACGGTTGAGTAAACGAAAGAAATATATGCCAAAAAGTGCTAATGTTCTTACTATAGAAGCTACACTTAACTGAAGACAATGACTCTCTTTGATCATCTTACAGAAACAAAGGTCTGTTTTGCATTCAGGACGTCGACCAGTAACTAAATTAAGGCCCCTACGTTTCTCAGGTAGGGCACGCCTTTAAAGCCTGTTAGCTATAGAACAAAGGTCTCTAACACTGATCAAGAGCTAACTGGAGCTCGCAGGCCCCACCTGAGTAACTTGTACAGGATAAATGCCTGTCAGCAGGGTTGAGAATATATAGCTGTCCACCTTATAAGGTAGCTATTTAAAACATGGTGCCCATTTCTGTGAGGCCTCAAAAGCCGAGAGTGCTGGATGATGCAGCTTAACTTCTTCTGAATTTTTTTTTTACTTCTTTTTCTCCTTTCTTTCTTCCTTCTCCTTCCTCTTTTTTCTTGCTTTCATGTCTTTCTCTCCTTTCTCAATTTCTTCGATCGCCTCATTTTGCTTTCCCACTTTCTCTCCCTTTATTCCAATCTATTTACACTACATCTCTTTCCTTAATTCTTTCCTTTCTCATTTTTAATTGTGTATTCTTTCTCAGTGTTCAGTTTCTCTCTCTTTTTGTTTATTCTTTTTATCTTTATTTACTCATGCTATTTTTCCCTACCTTTTTCTTTTTTCTCATTTCTAACCCTACTTTTATTCTTTTCACTATTTGTGCTTGCTCCTCTTTCATTCTCTTTGTTTCTCCCTTTTTATTGGGAGACATCCATTAAAACGTGATCTTTTCACCGCAATACGTGGTCATTACAACTCAAGTCATTACAACGACTTGCGCTAGATGGCGTTCTTCACTAAGGAATAGTATGATTTACTATTCCAACACCTTCCCTACTGTTGCACACACTGGAGTTGGAATAGTAAATCATACTATTCCTAAGTTCAGCGCCTCAAACGGAAGTCGTTGTACCGACTTACGTTGTAATGACTGCGTTGTAAACGTATCGCAGTGTAAAGACCGCATTGTAACGTCATACATTCCTTTTTATCTGATTATTTTCAAATTCTATGTTTTTCACCTCTCTTCCTATCCTTCTTTCTCTCAGTAATGTTTTTATTTTATTCATTCATATTTTGTTTTGTCTTTCCTTTCAGTCTCTTCTTATTCTATCTATTGTTTCCTTCCTTCCATCCTTCTTAATTTCTCTCCTTTCCTATGTTCTTTCTTTTTTCTCTTTCTTTTGTCCTATCTGTTTCATTCTCAGCTCTTCTTTCTCAGCTTTTTTCTCTTCTTTTCTTCTTCCCTTCCTTTATTTCAATCATATGTTATTTCTCTGTTTCCATTTTATCGCCTCAGTTATGCTTTGTAAGTCTTTCTCTTTCTCTTCTTGTATATATTTATTGTACTTTTTACTTTATTTTTCGCATTTCCCCCTCCACTGTTGTTCCTTTCACCATGTCTCTCCTTCTACTGTTTTGTTCTTATTTTTATTATTCTTTCTTTTACTCTCTTTCCCTTTCTTTCTCCCATTTTTTCTTTCCCTCCTTCCCATCATTTTTTAGTTCTCTTTTTCTTTCTCTTGCTTTCTTTCCTTGCTCCTTCTCTGTCATGCTCTTTCTTCTTTTTAATACTTCTTCATTTGTCACTTTTTCTATCTTCCTCTTTTCAGTAGTTCTTTCTTTTTTCTTACTCTCATTGTCTTAATTTACCTTTCCTTCTTTTTCTCGTTTCTGTTAATTTATTCCCTCATTCCTTCTCTCCTTTCTCTTCTTTCTTTCTCTGATTTCTTGTCCTTTTCTCTCATTCTCTCATTCCTTCCTCTGTCTCTTTCTGTGTTCCACTCCTTTTCTTTCACGTTCTGTCTCTTCCTTTCTCTCTCTCCATTTCTCTCTCTTTATCCCTTTCACTGTTTCTGGGGCAACATTGATGTACAGAGACTCCAAGTGTAAAGTTTTTGTGATGCAGCTCCTGTGCCATTTATGTTGTATGCACAGTGTACAACACTAGGGTACTCTATTTGGCCTCTCTGTTCATTTGTGGAATCCCTTATTAGGCAGTAGCTGACAATAGTTTTCAATGATCTCTCACTATAGCAAAGATTGGAGATCCCTGCTATAGAACAAGTGGTATTACACCATTTTGGATATTGATCCTTGCTCTGTACAACCACCCTCAAAATAAGACTTTGAGTGGCAGCACAAACATCCTCATAGGTGGACAAAATATAATTTCTCTCTGTCAAAGTAGATAAAATGATTTCAAATTGGCTGATCTTCAGTGTGACCAGGGTTTCTAAAAAGGCACTTGGATTCTTAATTTCCAGGCAACACACAGATTGTTTGTGCAGGGTGTAGTCCTATAGGTGTTTTACATGGACTAGACCTCTTAACTGGTGGACCCAACAAAACCCGCAGTCAGGGGATTATGATCACAAAAACTGGACTTAAAATATCATGAAAAATCAATCAACAAAAAAGCCTCCTAGAAATAAATATATAGTCAATGAAAAAGTAGGAACAAATGGCTTGTGCAAGTCATGCCTTTCATGGATATTCACCAAATCGAAATTAGAAATATGCCTGCGTAGTTAAACCCCTTTTGTTATTATAGCAAGAACTGACTCCCTCAATAAGTTGTACCAACGGTCAGTGCTGCAAAGGAGTTACATTTTGGACCAGCTGCGCATTCAATGCCCCACAGATTATCCAATGTTGCGCCCTTGAAGAAAACCTGGATGTGACAAGAATGTGCCCTACAAAAACACACAAATTAAATTCTGAAAATTCCTAATGCTAGAATGAGTTAACTCATTCTTGTAAAAATTTACTAAATGAAAGGGTTTTCATAGTCAACACAAAAAGCTTGTACCCCCTTGTTGTTTACAGGAAAATTAGTGAAGTTCAGGTCGAGTCCTAGCTTAAACCATACTGTGAGGTCCGATAGTCTTCCAGATATACCTTGGTGGCATTGACTAAGGAAAAGATCTGTGTCAGATTTTGTTTTGGGCAGTTGATTAATTGGAGCACCATCTCAGTCATAGTTTTTGGACTGAATACAACATCATGATGCATATGAGATAACTTGTTCATTACAGTAGGCTAGCATTGATTTACCTCGTCTTTCTATGACCTTTTGGAACTAGTTAAAGATATGACTGACTAACTTTTGTACTTTATTAGTTTCCTGAACATTTTGTTGGATGGCTCTTTATAGCCATACACAAAAAGAATTAAACACAGCATGTTACCATCAACTTTTCTCAAATGATTGATCATACTACTCATAAAATATGTTACTGCCTCTGAATTGTTTAGCAGTGGGCCTTTAACTTAGCCAAAACATAGTACCTCCACATACCCTACTCCAGCCACATGCCAATTCTCAGTCACAAATGAACACATCTTCAGAAAGACCACTTTGCGAATTAACATTCTGCATTCTTATCTAGAAACTTTACTAACATCAATGCTGTCACCCATATCTAAGCTATTCTAAATATTGAATTCCCACCTGTCGTCCCCCTATTAAAACCATTAGGTCTGAGGAGTATTGCTACCACCCTTGGTGGAGTGCCCTGCTCTAAATACAATGCCAAATCATTGAAAAACAAATTGCCCACTGCATTTCCACAGGGTTCATTTCCCTTTGTGCAAATGTATCCCCCATGAAGAGCTCTAAAAAGGGTGGATAAGACCCTGCATGGCATGCCAGATGACCTTCCCAAGAGTAAGCTCAGAAAGCCACATCTTGCAGGGCATACAATTGGAATGATCGTGAATACAATCAAGTTAGAAAAGTACAAGCAGGCAGTAATCTCCTCCAGTGCCTCAATTAAAATAGATAAAATTACACTCATTGAATTTATGTAACTGTAAAGCTACCTTCAAAATGTAAGCAATAGGGATAGGCACTTTAAGTGTTGACATTTTATATCTATCTAATCTATCACACAAATGTTGTGATATCTAATCTACCTAATCTAGCACAAAAAGTTGTTCAAGCTTGGTTCTCAATACATCTCATATAAGAAATATAGAAACGTGGATAAATGAGCAACATGGCAAACAGCATTGACAAATTATTTATCCCTTACAAAGCAGAGATTTTATTGGGCAGACCGATCAATTGCTGTTTGCTCATGCCTCATCTTCAAAAACAAACAAATTATGTCAAAGCCGTGGAAGGTGCAAAATATGAACTAAGGGCTTGATTACGTGTTTGTCTTACTGGCGTTCTACCACGTTGGCGGTCCCAAGAAGACCATTAAGGTGATGGTCTGCCACCCACCTGATTGCCATACATGCAGCCCAAACCACAGACCAGAGATGACTGAATGGTTCCCGCCTGGGCCATAGTGGACTGCAATGTTGGTGAAGCGTACTCCGACACCATCAGGGCCAAGGTTTCCTGCCAAACCAATTACGAAAACAAAGTTGTACAGGCAGTGCCCTAGAGGCAGTTCCCCAATGGCAGTAGGCTCTCAGCCAAGTATCACAATAGTGCCCATTGGATGGATACAAAAGCAACACCGCTGATATCCATTTGCCAAGTGGACACACTGGCAGATCCCACTATTAAACACACCCCATCCCAGACCATGATCCTTTGCCTCTCTACTGCAGTACAGCAAGACTGAGCAGCAATTTCTATCACATAAAGCTTCCTTTTTTTCCCTATCCCATTTAACACTCTCCATAATTTTTTTTTTTACTAATATGCCTCTGTGTTTTTTGTTAGTCTTTGTCATCTACTTCAATTTCTCATAATGTTACATCCCAAAAAATCCACATATTTCAGAGGCTGAGTTGTCAGTCATGGTAGATGAAAACTTAAAAGTAGAGCCACAATTGTTCGGAGCCCAAGTCCAACATACTCATCTCAGTAGGAAAATGGAAATATGGTCCAGGATTGTTGACAAAGGGAATGCTATATGTATCACCCTGTACACAAAGGAGGAACTTAGGAAGAGGTGGCTTGTCCTGAGGATGGAGGTCTGTTCCCTGGCCTCCATGTTTCACCTGGAGGCCCTCCCAGCACCCCATTACAACACTTTCCCTGGGAGGAGAAGGTCTTGTCCATCCTGCATTCTGAGGGCTTGACAAGAATAGCTGGTGGAGTGGAGTCAAGTAAGTTACACTTCATTAACTGTCACAACACCTCAATGTCCTTTATGCCCTCGTCTCTGCTTTTGCTATTGTGTTCTTTATCTACATTCCTAACATGCAGTGCTCAGAGATGTTTGATTGTCAGTTTCAATGTGTATTGTTGCATATAATATCACATGTATCAAACTGCATTACAAGTTATATGTTGTGATGCTGTCAGTAATTTTATTACTATGAAATTATCATGCCAGAACCCAGAATGGGTGCCAATATGTAAAAGTATGGTCCAGTCCAGCTGCATTTTGGCAACAGGTACGTAGCATTACCATATGTTAAGTGTTGGCAAGTAGAGATTGAAATGACTACAACTCCCATGAGGCCCAGTCTCTATAACTCTAAACAAGATGCAATAGTGTGTTTGCCCAGTCTCCCTTTTCTCACATGTTACAATTGTTTTCTACTTCTCATTGACTTAACATTTGTCTAGTATTGGCAAGTAGAGATTGAAATTACTTCAGCTATCATGAGACTCTGATTCTCTAACTCTAACAAAGATCCAGTAGAGAGTTTACCAATACTCCCTCGTCTCACATTTTGCCAATGATGTTCATTTCTCATGGACTGAGCAGTCTACATACAATTCTTTATTCAGAGATGTGTCTCCCTACTTAGCTTGATGTTGTCTTGGTCTTGTCAACTGAAACTAATGATGAACTGACACCATACCTAGTATGCACCTCAAATATTTGTAAAGCATTAGGGTAACTCAGCTGATTAGAATCAGCAAGTGAACCATTGATTCTGCACTGCTCACGTGATGACTAATGCTAAATATACAACCAAGTTGTGTGTTTGACTGTATTGTACACAACTAGGCCTTGGCATGGTAAAATGCACACGCTACTTCTCCACTGTGGTGCCTGACATGTTTGGGAAATGCCATGTTCATTCCTTAATCCAGCTTTTCTCAATCATATTTCATCCATTCAATTCGATCCCTCCAACCAGATATTAGTTACAATGGACGTAGTATCTTTATACACACAGATTCCACAAGATCTAGCATTGGAAACAATCATTAATTTTTTGAATAAAAGAGAACAGCCAGTTAGAGTCCCCACTACATTTTTAGTCCAATTGGCCAAATTTGCTTTGACTAAAAAATATTTCCATTTTGATGAACAATTTTTCTATCAGGTCAAAGGAGTGGCGATGGGCTGCCCATTTGCCCCAGAATTAGCCATCCTGTTTATGGGACTGTATGAGGAGAAATTCATTCACAATGCCAACCCTTATTCGCATTACATTTTAAAATACCTAAGATACATCGATGATGTATTTATGATTTGGTCAGGCACAAATGAACAGTTGAATGATTTCATGATTTGGTTAAATCAAAGAATGGTGGATATTCAATTCAGTTTCCACTACTCCAACAATCAAATCACTTTTTTGGACGTACAAGTTTTTGCAGTAGATGGTAAACTTGGGACCACACTTTTCCGAAAATCGACAGACCGGAATAAAGCACTTCATTTTTCCAGCCATCACCCAAGAAGTCTCAGACAAAATTTGCCATTCGGCCAATACTTGAGAATAAGGCGCAATTGCTCTAATAAAGAGGAGTTTTTTCGCCACGCCAATGAATTGTCTGAACGATTAAGTGTAAGAGGGTATCCGAAAAAACTTTTAAAAAACTCTATGAAAAGAGCTTGGTGGGTCCCGAGAGAAACACTACTTAAAAAGAAAATACGACATGAACAATGCAGGACAGTGTGCGTCACAACATTTGGACCCCAGACACACCAATTACGCAAACTGGTGATGCAAAACTGGCATCTAGTGAAGCATCTTCACGAAGATTTTTCCACACCCCCTCTTTTTGCATTTAGGAAGGAAAAGAGTGTGGCCAATCATATTGTTAGAGCAGCGCTACCCACCACTCCTAAACCATCATTGAGAGGGATGTTAGGTTCACCCCCAGTGGTTGGCCATCATAAATGTGGCAATTGTACTTGTTGCGCACAAACCATCGAAGGATTCCTTTTCTCATTTAATGGTATCCATTGGAAGCATGAAACTTTCACCAATTGTCAAACTAAAAACATCGTTTATGGAATCATTTGCCCCTGCCCGAAACTTTACATTGGCAAAACGACTCAGGAAGTGCGACAACGAATTACGCAGCACAAATCGCGTTTAAGGACTCAAACGCAAAATGCACCCCTGGTCTTACATTGGCAGACTAAACAACATCGAGAAGACGAATTAAAATGGACTGTAATTTCTAAAATTGAGAATGATTTGAGAGGGGGAGATATTGAGGCAAGGTTAAGCCAGAGAGAAGCTCTGCTTATAATGAAATACGACACTGCCACCTTTGGCCTAAACGAAATTTCAGAAATATTTAAAACATATTCTTGAGCTGTGCCGTTTAGAATGCATGAATTAATCTGTGCGTCTCAATCCCCCAGTGTCCCGGCGATTAGGTTCCTAAAGTTTTTTCAAATTCAATGTTGAAAAAAACAGAGACCGTCTCTGCCGATCACGTGATCGCTTCCTTCCGCAGTAAAAATTGCAGAAGGACTCTGTATCCCCGTACAAACCAACCGACGTGTGTTTATGCGATTGATTCACCCGAAACGGTAAGCCGCAGACTTTCCCTATCCCCTGCCCTACTCTCTCCCACTCCCAGCTCCCAAGCCGCTGACTCCATCCTTTCGTTTTGCAGGCCTTCAATTGAATTGCAGCAAAACGACGTAAGCCATTCCCAAGCCACCCTTTGTCGGGTAAGCATTCAAACCGGCTTTTCAATCCTCAGCAACGCCGCAAGTCAGTTACACCAAGCAAATAATCCCTTCTCGTTCCATTTTAGGTGCACAGCCCCTACATTTACAAGGTCAGTCCCTGCCCTACATTCATGATTTACCTATCGCTTATTCAAAATAAATCGAGGGTCATGTCTTGTTTTCATGTTTTCTCGTCTAGTGTCACCATATTATTGAAGATTGGTATCCGTGAAGTTTCCTGGTCTATGCGGGTAGACCGTAGTGTGAAGGTATGGCTGTTGTCTCGGACTGGCGGTCCGTTTCTCATTAAGTACTATCCCTGGAGTTTCTATTAATTTGTTGTTTGGGTTTTCCCTTTTAGAAAACGTATTGGTCCTGATGAGAACTCCCCAAATATAGGAGTTCGAAACGCGTCGACCTGAGACCTGACTTGATTTAAGTTGGATATGACTCTTTTGCCAAACTTTAATTAAACACCATTAGAATTTAATTTGATAACTAGTGAAGTTATTCTCCTTTGCATTTAATTCAAATAGTTGCAAAGTTAGTACAATTTGTTCTAGCTGTGTTTAGTCACCTGCAGATATCTTTATGACAGGAGTCCATATTGTTTTTTGTGTATATAGGTATGAGAGATGTATGAATGGTTTAGGTAGGATGTGTTATGTAAATATGTGTAAATATGTAATTTCGTAATTCTTGTTAAGTTTTGTAAAATGTTTGTACATGCAAAAAAAGTGGTTAAAAACATCAAAAATATAATGCATAACTAGTGTGAAATAAATAAATAAACAACTAGTGACATCAGTCAAACTCGGACCTATATGTTTCATTCATAGAGGTTTTGCCTTCAAGACGCTCAATAACAGGTTCAGTATTGGTCTTCCTTTAGTTTTTCTCCTCTACTTTTAATCCAGAATGCAACATAACAGTACATCTAATGAGCTGCTTAATTCTACTATCTGTATTGAATGTCTCTAAATGTCTTGTTAACATGCAGAGGCCTAGCCCGGGACCAGGGTTCAATTCCCCGCCTCGGCGAGTCTTGGGCTCAAAACTCCACGGACCTGATAATTCTCGCCTCGGTGCCTATTCCAATCATGGAGACCCACTCTGCAACTCTGGGCAATAGCTTGCTTAATCTCCACAACGGCCCCCACAACGCTAAGGATGCCAGGCGTCCACCTTGGGGGTGCCCAGGAGTGGACACCTCACAGGGAAAGCCAGGATGGGTTCCACAGCGGTATTCGTACAAGTGCCTTGAGACCCTTGCGGGTGAGTAGTGCGCTATACAAGTATCAATTTACATTTACCTCCACCAATAACAATGTGCTCTCTTTCATAACAGGTCGACCTGGTACAGGACCTTGGCAGAACTTGCCCAACAAACAGACTCCACTCCCAGATCAAGCCCTCTGTGATAACAACACTCCTGGAGATGTGGACGTGGATTATCTTGCTGACACAACAGGTCAGCCCGGGCAGATGGCAACAGTGAGACTTCCCACCCCAGCTGCAACACCTCAGCCAACCCCTGTCTCCCCAACCTGTGTACATAGTGCAGTCACTGTTATCGTGTGCCCCCCAATTCTAGAATCTGAGGTGACACTAATCAACCCAGTCACTGAGAAACTAGGAACCAGTGGGAGGGTGCAGCCTGGACCAAGTGCACTGGCCTGTGGGGGTAATGTTCATGGGAGGGTTACAGTGGGCACTAGTATCAAACTCATTGCCTCCTGAAGTATATCTCACATCTAGCAAAGTATATATGTACTTCCATGTATATTTTACAATGCCACAACAAGCTACTTATGTAAGCATGGGGAGATGACCTTTACCATGCGGGAGTTTCACCGTGGTAGGTTTACAATGCAGGTTTAATAACGCAAGTCGTTTCAACGACTTGCGCTGGAGGGTGATGTAAGCTAAGGAATATTACGATTTACTATCCAACACCTTCCCTACTGTACGTAGACTGGTGTTGGAATAGTAAATCGTACTATCCCTAAGTCCAGCACCCTCCAGTGCAAGTCGTTGAAACGACTTGCTTTGTAAAACCTGCGTTGTAAGATACAGCGATCAACATGATTACGTAGTATCATCATATATTCATAAGCATGTATATGTTGCATGTGAACAATGTTTAACTCAGGATCACAACCATGTCAAACCAACACATACATGCACGTGTCTGGTCTTATAACATCTTAATTCCATTGTTCCAATCATAGGCTGCCATGATGTCAGAAACACAGCAAATAATACATGACTCAAACATTCTGTGTCACTGATCACATTTTCAGGTACATACTTTAACAACAAGGTAGGAGGGTATAGATCACACAATTTCCTATTGAATAGGCAAAACAAAATTGATCTATGTAATCAACTAGAGCCATTTCACCTGGCTCACAAAAGGAATGCCACATCATTTAAAACAATGAGCAGACTAATGGCAGTACAACAGTTTCTGATCACAGGTTCACTCCAATCCAGTGTTGCACCAACTGGTGGAATGTAACAAACAAATGTCAGTGATGTGCCACAAACATTTTGGCCTACAGTGAGGAGACACATTAACAACTACACATTTCTGTACAATTAGGATTAAGCCAATTTGAAGGGAGGCTAGCATGATTTGGCCACACAACAACATTTTGTTGGAGTACATGAAGGCACACATATTGCATTAGGACCACCACACGACAAGGAACAGGTCCAATGGATTCCTGATAACTTACAGCCTATCACTGTACAAGCTGTCTTGGTACAGGATTTGTACACCTAAAGTCTGTGATAGTCATTTCCAGGAACAATCCATGTCCAGTTTGTACGCCCAAACAGAATCATATATCTGTTAATGTCACAACTCTGAAATGTCCAAATGAAGATGACATGGTGAAGGCACCTAAAACAAACCAAAACAAAGAAATCATCTATGGAACCATACATAAGACAGAATTTGCATAGTCAACTTCTGGAGTACACAGTCCATGACAAAATTGTAAGCTTAATAAAGTAACACCAACAAAGTGAGAATGTTTCAAAACTTTCCTCCACAAAGACCATTCAGCAGATTTTGCCAGAGCTTTAGCTTCCTGATATTTCCCTAAACATGCTCCTCACATCATTACAACAAGAGTTGCTCTAATAGTTAAAGTCGTGACATCTCATAACACACTTACACTCTTAAGAACAAGATTTCTATGAGATCCTGACGCATCAGCTCCTTCCTCTTCACTACTATCATCATCAATTGACATTTCAGGATCCTAAACCGGTGGTACTTCATGGTCTTCATACTCTGCAATGTAAGGGATGTTCTGTTGCAGGGCGGTGTTGTGGGGTATGCAGCAGGCCATAATGATTTTACACACCTTACCGGGAGAGTAGAGAAGGACTCCCCCAGTCTTGTGCAGACATCTAAATCTGAACTTCAGGAGCCCAAAAAACCCGCTCCACTCACCGACGTGTTCTTTCATGGGTCTCATTGGAGTGGACGTCCCCTGGCGTACTTGGATTCCTCAGTGGTGCCAACAACCATGGATGGTTGGATATGCTGTGTCTACTAAATGGAAGACACAAGTAGGTGCAAAAATAAGTTACACACTTTGGGCCTCATTTATGAGGTTTTGTCATAGGGCAGGGATACATGCCCTCCTGCTGCTCTGCTCCACAGCAAAAGAAAAGGGCAGGAACATGCTGTATCTATCAGATACGGCACATTCCCCTGCACCGGTGCACAATGGGATGCCGTGTGACAACGCAGGCATCTTTGCACCGTGGTGCAAGGGTGCCTGCGTTGTAGGGATGATCATTTTTTTGCAGAAAGGAAAACGTTCCTGCACAAAAACAATCACAAGAGTCTTTAAACCTCTTTCTATGTGTGCTACAGAATTCAGCGCACATAGAGAAAGGAAAAACAAGGAGCAATAAAGATATTTCTCACCGTTGTGCCTCCCCTAAGCCTCCCATGGGGAGGCGTAAGTTTTTGGCGCTGCCTCAGAGTTACGATTTCTCATAAATCTGGGGCAGGGTCAAAAAGCTGTGGATGTTACCAGAAAGCCCCCCAGTAACACTCTATGCACGCCCCTTTAATGCAGAAAAATGCGTTCGAAGAAACAATATTTACGAGGCAGCATTAAAACAAAAAATGTGGCTTAGTGCTGCTTCGCAAATATGGAGCAAGCTGATGCGTCACTTAACTACATGAAAAGTGATATTCTGGCAGTGCAATGGGCCTCATAAATGAAGCCCTTTGTGAATATACAATCTGACATCACTCACACAAAGTTAGGACAGATCATACTTACCAACAAGCCAGCCCTCTCCATTGGTAGTTCTGACATCAGCTGGAGTATGGTGCTTTCTGCATTATGAAGGAATCATGGCCTGATCCTGGGAATGAGGGCATTTGAGATGGTCAAATCCGGTAAGCAAACAACTGTCAGGTTGATAGAATGGAAGTGCTTCACGCTACTGTAAACTTGTTCCCTGGCTTGTGGTGGCCCTAAAACAATATATGTGTCATCAATGGCTACAACCATATATGGGATGTGACCAATTCCATAGAAATCCAACTTCACATTGGCTAAATCCTCACATCTGAGGAGCTGGATGTAGCTGTCAATGTGTTTCATCATTGCTGAAAGCACGTCTTGTAGTACATCACTGAGCATTGGTTGTGACATACCACCAGATATAGCCACAGTGTACTGGAAGGAACCTGTGGTCAGAAAATACAATACTGCCATAAGACTTACAATAAGTGTGTTACATGTGGGATTAGTGTTTTAAGGAGGGAGGGCAGGCTGCAACTGATGACATAAATCCTGTATTGTATGCCTATTTAAACAAAACTTTTTGATGGCGTATCTTTCGTCCATAATGTGACAAAACACAGCTGGTCTAAAAAACATTACACATCATTCACATAACAATTATCTACTGTCCAACATCCACCTATAATCCCCATTGTAGTCTTCACATGTGTCTGTTGAAGAAATTAACACATTATACATCCAAACATGTATCATGATCTCCCTAATATTGCACATTTTGAATTGTACTCACAAAATTACATCACCGTCGGCATACAATGCACCACAGTAATATAGCATTTCTGGACAGTAATGCAGTCCACTGATGTTTGTATAAAGCAAATTATAGAGCAATGGAGTAAAACATCATGTAAACAAGCTACAACAAATTTGTAGTGGTTATGATGCACTTAACAGTAACCAATACTGTAGTTCTAACCTCTAAAATGGTGGATGCCTGACCTAGCATATAGGATATTCTGAACCCCTGACCGTCGGCGGAAGTTGACCGCGTGGTGGGGGGTTTAATCCACGGCAGACACAGCTATAGGCTAACATTGCTGTGTCCATCTAGGCTAATGACTAAGTACGTAGCTTACATGTACGCCGTGCTTTGAAAAATAACTTACTTGCCTCTTGACACTGCTGTTATCAACATCTCCTCAATTTTAGCTGCTGTGTGCCACCTCTGGTGGCAATCATGCCAGACAAAGCAGGTGTGAAGGCCCCTGCCTTCTCTCCAGAGGAGTTGGAGACACTTCTACAAGTGTCTCTAGCTCATCTGGAGAGAAGGCAGGGGCCTTCATACTGGTCTTTGTGACCTAATTCTTAGGATGTAGTCTATACTATGGTACCAGCCTGTATAGACCTTATGCATCAAGTGAATGGGTCTGGCTGTAAAGGTGTCTGTACAGTCCTGCACAAGAAGTTTACCCTTCAGAAGGTCATATCAGTGTTTTATGTTTCATAGTAGCTCACGTCCCAGTACATGTACGTGGCCCTGGACTACATGATGCTAGTGGGCTGGCTTAGTCAGTGTAGGTTATGAATAGGGTTGATAGTCAGCAGATGCCTACAAAATTGTGTATTCAAATCTTTGTAGTGCTTTGTATATGAGAATGATATGTGCAGTGTGCTAACTATTAATTAATATTTTTGCTAGGTGTATACAAAATGTGTCAACCAAGCAGATATCCTAAAACTTGCAGTTATAATCTGTGCATTCATCTATTTTAATCTACACAGGTCAATGCCAATCAGAAGCAGTCCATTTAGAAAGTCATTGCCCGGAAGGTGCGGACCCTGGGGGGGTCTATGGCCGGGGCAGTGTCTATTGCCGTAGGATCTGGGAGGACCTGAAGTGCTGGACCCAAAAGATCATGGCGGTCCAGCTGGGGATGTCCTCCTAACATGGATGGGGTGAAAGCCGGACCTTGACCCTCTAATGCCCCGCATACTGGAGGTGTCCTACTCGAAGCTTGATGGGTAGTTGATGGCCTGGCCAGAGTCATACATATCACATTGCCAAACTTGTGTGTTACACGCAAGCATTTCCCCATCATTATTGGGGTGGCGCATGTGCAATGCACAAGAAGAGTTACTGTTTGTGCAGGTCTGGTAGTAGGTGCATGCTGATGTGCTGTTCTTATTATATTTCTGACTTGGAACACAGCAGAGTCCAGTCTACTGCCAATTTACTGAGCAGACGCCAGGCTGAGTAAATTAATTAATCAGCTCATGTTGTTTGATGATGTGGGTGACAATTTTACCAAACAAACCACTAGTCTTTCTTGTATAAGGAGTGATGTTCCCTCACTACTCTCTCTCATGTGATGCTGGCCCTACTACATGTGACATAGCATTCAGTGCACTTTTAATGCAGTGACTGGACAACACTTTCCAGTGGTAAGTTGAAATTCACTTGTGACATGAGTGTGCAAATATCACTGGTGCCCTCAGCAGTTGTGCGTGCATGCTGCCCAGTGTACATTTCCCTGTTGTTAGTTCATCTGTAATAGTGTTTCAAGGTTCGTTCACTGACTGGTGACATCTATCAGGGAGTGAGATGCAGAAATGTACAGACAATATGTGAGTGTCTACACTCATCCTTCGAGGTAATTTGTGTTTGCCATACCAAATAGTGCTGTGATGTGCCATTCTATTATGACTATATGGAATGGCAGATATTTAATGACACACAAGAACTTCCAAAGGTGTATTGGCCTGTAGGAATTAAATCTATGAATTGTGCTATTACCTGTACCAAGAAGGACTGGAGATGATCATATGGCTATAAGAAGTCTTATGATGTGTGCATTTGGAGTATCTATCTCCCAAACTTTTGTCCCTCAATGTGTCCAGGTTACTTTTCTATGCTGAATGTGACCTATATCTAAACACCTTTGGTAGAGCTTTCATTTGACTTTTTCGGGATTAGGTATATGATGAAGTTTCAAGTCAAAAGTGTCAGTGTGCAATGAGCATTTGCGTGTGACATGAGTTTTGCTACTGCTCATATTGATGGTACACAGGTCTTTAACTTGACTTTCATGCCATCATGATGTGTTGTAAGGTAAGTTAAAATTTGGTGAAATCTGGGCCTTGTGTGAACATTGTTCAAATGTATATTTTGTAGCCATCCTATTTGGCAACATAATTTTACTATGGTATATAACGAGTGCCAAACTATACAAGGTGATCAACTATCTTAGTATGGACATAGCGATGGAGTGTAGACAAGACCATCAATGCATTTGTAACTGTCTGGGGTTATGACCTAACTGGAACCAACTGTTTCCAGGTTATGTAGCATGCATGTATGTGCTCATGCTAATGTTGAAGCCTAAATAATGAACCATGAAGCTGGTGTTATAAGTGCGCTTTATACATGTTTTCTGTTGATGTGTGGTCAGGTGTGGAAACACAGATGCAATAAACCAATTTTAGATGTCATTTCACATTCATCCAGGGCAAGTGAAGAAGGAACCAACACTGTTGTGAACATAGCTGGCCACAGTGGGTCCAGATGTTACAGTTCGGACACGGAGGGACCCAATTGCCAGGAGGGTGTAGGGAGTGCCACGGAGGACACAAGCTTGAGTTCTTCAGAGTCAGAGTCATCCTCCAGTGGACACTCCCAAGTGGTGGCAGAACCCGCAGGATGAGTTCCACCTTCATCCTTGTCTGCCACCCCCAGTTCCATCGCCACCCTCCCTGTTGTTTCCCAAACAGTGTGCCAAACCCCTTGCGAAGTCGATGGTAGGGCATCTATTTGCTGAGGAGTCTATGGACATGGGTAAGAGTGTAGCTTAACACTGGGTGTCCACAACGGTGTGGGTTTTGGACATCATCAAGCAGGAGCATCAGAGGCAGTATGTGTACGATCAGCTCCATGGCGGCATAGGATGTGGGAAGCTGAGTACAGGTGAGTTTCAGCCTTATATCCCTCCTTTTCCACCAGTTCAGAAGTGGTGGTTGGACTGCCACAGTCACGCCATAGGTAAGGCACATCGTGATTAGGCTGGTGGTAACTCTGGAGGTCCACCCTCCAACCTAGGCATTGGCCTATCCCACCGCAGTCAAAAATTTCTGTTGGTGCCCGCAAGACCACTGAGGTCTTTCGTCTATGAAACTGCATTCATGGTAATGCAGTGGTCAGACCTCCAACGGTGCAGCTGTGAATCTGATGCGACAGTGGTCCAAAGACTGTCAAAGTCGTAATCCGGCTCCACGTCCTATGCCACTTTTGTGTTTGAAAATAGGGTCTAATTAACCTTTTTTGTTATGTTTCTAATATGTCACTGTGCTGACTTTTAATAATTAAGCTATTTTGATTTATATTTTTTAATCATGACAGACCACAAGTTCAAGATATCATAGTTGATCTTAAATTTGACTAACAATACTGAAAGAGAGAGGTGAAAGTAACTATTCCATAGAGATATCCATGTTTGTCCCCTAATCAACTGCTAGCTGTTGAATGACTGACTAATTTTAGCACAGAAATTCAAAGTTGCAGTCTGTGCTTATGCTTTCAATGATTTAAACACCTTTGTAACCTGGAGGTTTGTATGTTAGCATCTTTCAAAATCAACAGGACTCTTTTCAAATATTTTCCTTCCACTAGTAATACAAAACAAATCTTCTAAGATGGAAAAAGGTGACACTAAATAAAACAGTAGAAACATTATGCCATGGGAGCCCGCTACCAAAAGAACTACAGGTTAAGTCTCCAAAATCCATAATACATCTAGGGCATATTATCGAGACAGGCAATAAAATTATCGCTGTTTTAGCAGCAGGGAACTGCCGCTAAAACGGCGACAATGGGCTTGATAATATGCTCTATGGAATTCCAATTGAAGCCCATGTTAAATGTGAAGGACATCTAACATGGTCTTCGATTGGAATTCCATAGAGCATATTATCATGCCCATTATCGCCCTTTAGCGGCAGTTTTCTGCCGATAAAACTGCAATAATGTTATCGCCTGTCTTGATAATATGCCCACTAGTTTGCACATTCATTTTAGAAAGGGCATTACTGCTAACTATTGCTTATGAGATGACTAAATTAAGTTAAGACTACAAAGGACACCAAGAAATTTATACCATTATCACAACCGAAGGAAATTAGTAAATAACCACTATTCAAGAGCTGCCCATTTTCTGTGGAAACCATAATCTCTGTTTGTCTCAATGATTACAAGTATATTATCTGCACTACAGATCGACAGTCAATATTCTGCAGCAGACCCAAGAAAGCATGGTCTAATATAACCAAATCAATGCATTAACATCATCGAGTTCTATTCCCAAGTAAACGTTTTGCTTCTCAGAGTTATGCATGTAAATCATACACAATCATATTAAATCAAATCAATTATACTCTGCTTCATCAAGACAAGAAATCGATTTTATAAAGTCAGGTTACCCTGCATCTTGAGAGCGGGGATCCTTTCTCTATTCCTTATCCAGAATTGTGCACTCAGATGCGGAAGAAGGCACAATCCATCTAGTGACCAACATTTTTATTCAACCCGTACATTGGATAGCAGTCAGTTAAAAATATTTGTTGTTTGCATATACCACTAAAGTGAGCAAGACTAACTCTAGACATGTAATCCAAACATCTATGCAACACGTTATTAAATAACCATTTCTCACTAGGAAACCCCCTGTGCTTCTGCTTCCTCCTTCCAAATCGATGCACAAGAAAGACAGACCCGCTTACTTGTGGATGTATATTGCACCCTTTTACCTTTCAACAAGGTGCAAATAATGAGGTACAGGGACGGCTTTAGCACTGTGCTGCCTGATGCAACACCTCCACCATGGTTTTCCTCACCACCACCTTTTAACAGTGCCCCTCAAGTTTCCATAACCACTCTCTTTAAGATGCATTTAATTAGGTATATAGCGCCACTCATATCAGTATAGGGTGTCAGAGCACTTTGCATCACACACACATTACACAAAGACAATCAGTCATAGGTGTGTAAATCAGTGTAAAGGAAATGTTACATAAGCTACAGGACTACAAGGTGTCGGAGTGGCATGTCATCCATACTGGTTAGCAGTATAATTTAATAGTGCTTAGTCTAGAGAATCACAAAATCAGAATGTAACAAGCATTTACAATGCAATGGTTTTGCCTTTGTTAAAGTTTGAGCTATTGGCATTGTTCTTGACAATATTTTTATTTATGTTTTTTTTTAACATAAATAAATGGCATTGTCATTTACAATGCCACTAGCTTTATCTCTCGCAAATGACACCCACAAACACCCACAGAGAGCCCCCCCAACACACACTCAGAGGCCTCCCCACACACACACCCACACAGAGCCCCCACACACACACCCACACAGAGCCCCCCACACACACAGCCATACAAAGCCCCCCCACACACCCACAGAGCCTCCCTACACACTGCGAGCCCCCCCACACACTGCGAGCCCCCCACACACTGCGAGCCCCCCCACACACTGCGAGCCCCCCCACACACACTGCGAGCCCCCCCACACACTGCAAGCCCCCCCACACACTGCAAGTCCACTCCCCCTCTGCAAGCCCCCCAACACACTGCAAGCCCCCCAACACACTGCAAGCCCCCACACACACTGCGAGCCCCCCCACACACTGTGAGCCCCCAACACACTGTGAGCCCCCCCCACACACTGCGAGCCCCCCACACACTGCGAGCCCCCCCACACACTGCAAGCCCCCCAACACACTGCAAGCCCCCAACACTCTGCAAGCCCCCAACACACTGCAAGCCCCCACACACACTGCAAGCCCCCCCACACACTGCGAGCCCCCAACACACTGTAAGCCCCCCCACACACTGCGAGCCCCCCCCACACACTGCAAGCCCCCCCAACACACTGCAAGCCCCTACACACACTGCAAGCCCCCCAACACACTGCAAGCCCCCACACACACTGCAAGCCCGAGCCCAAGCGTAGTTACAGGCAAATAGAAGGGGGTCACGTAAATAAAAAGGACGAGAGTTCGTAATGATACGTGTATTAAGCACACAAACGCACTGGAGAATGAATAAAGGCAGTTACGCAGGTGACACTGAAGAGTGGTAGGAGAAGGTAATATAGTGTCATATAGTGACATGTAAGAAGCTCAAGTAGTGCATGGTCTAAAAACAGTCTCTGGGAGAGACCTTAGTCGAGTCTACATAGAAAGAGGATATTAATATTGTGTGTCAATAACACAAGAAGAACCCCACAAAGGTATACAAGTCACAGAGGAGGGCGGGGGGGGGAGGAAATCATGGAAGAACCGCTAGTCGGAAGGAATGTAAAATGATGCACGTTTCACCTGCTGCGCTCTGTGGATGTCCAGGTGCTCTTCGGAAGACTAAAGAAAAGAAAAAAAGTACGGGGTGATTATCAGAGGACGAGAGTGCGAGCGGCGTGATGACTGACAGTGGCAGGGGGTCTTACCGTGGTGGGGACTACTGGATACAAAGTCGGCCACGTGGTAAAAAGTACAGTAAACGACCAGGGCACCCCGTGCCAAAGGTGGGAGTACTGTACTGGACGGGTGCGTCCAGAACTATTCGAGGCGACCTGGGAGGGAAAATAAGAATGAGGTCAGAGAGAGATAATAAGGGGCTACTGCGGTCAGCATCGGGTGGACGGGATGGCTCTCACCTGAGTCAGAAGGTCAGAAGACGCATCCGGTCCGCGTGTCCATGTAGCGAGTTCCGGGTAATGGACGTGTCCCGGCACCCCTCCCTTCTCTGCGGCCGCACTCACCGGTACTTGGACGCTGCAGCTCTTCCTCACCCGGTCCCGCTTCTTGGGGCCGGGTGCTCTCACGGGCGGCGGCGGGGCTCCTCTTCCACCATGGAGCCCTGCCGGTGGGTGCAGCTGCTTCTCCTTGTCCGCGCTGGGGGAGCGAGACTTCCGGGTCGCCCCCTCAGCTTCCGGGTCGTAGCGGGCAGCGCGGCGGCCCGTCTCAGCTACTGCAGGCGGGGAGTGAATTCACCGAGGGGTGGGCTCCCTCAAGGTGAAAATAAACAATAGCGGCAAGGTCCCTGGGCGCCTGCCAGGGGACAATTTAATTACAAAAAAGCGAGGTGAGCACTCGCTAGGGCAGAAAAGCGCTATGAAGCGCTCTGGGTGTTTTTCACAAAACTCCCCGGCCCCGAGCAGGAAGGCGGGTGCCGGCAATGCCGGACCAGATTCGGGGGCGTTCCCGGCTTTTGGCTGACGTAGCGTGACGTAGCCAAAGCCAAAAATTCTCGGGAACGCCCCCGAATCTGGTCCGGCATTGACGGACAGGCCCGTCTTCCAATGGCTAGCCTCCATTTATGGAGCTAGCCAATGGAAGACGGGGGCCGTTCCTGTCTCCCCTACTATACTCATTAGGTTTTCGCCTGCGTGAAAAAGCTGCGCTCAGGCAAAACCTAAAAAGGAACGCAATAGTTGGAGAAGGTTCTCTTTAATAATAAGAATCGATTTCTACCCAAATGAACCTTTTTTGCAACACTAATTTATGCTCTAATCTATACCTTGCAGTTTGCATACAGTTCTTTGATGACAGTTAATAATTTTCTGTTCAATATCAGGATTTTACTTCATAAACTGCAAGTAACAAAAGGAGCTCCCTTACAAAGCAGCAACCCACTGACCTCATTACATTATATGCACTTTGTGAACCGCATGGTACGTGTTCTTTGCAGTAGGCATATTAACCCAGGGCGGTACCTAATGATGAGACAAAACTACAGTCTCTCTCCAGGAAGAAAATTAATCACGAAGTGATATTGACAGTTTCATGGTTGGCTAAAAATTGCTGGACCAAAATAAACTTGCAAATTCGATCCCTCCTGAAGTCAGCATTTGGTGTGATGGCACCGGTCGCACCGCCCTAGAGCCGACCCTGACATAATTAACAACTCCCCAATTCCCATCTCAAACCTGCTTGTGGTTATTCTCATAGTAAGTGCTGATGGCTTCACTCACGCTCATTGTGTCCTTTAGCCCTGCTCATCTTACAGCCCTTTGTTCTGGCCACAGGGTGTGCACCCCGACCTACATACTCATGGGGCTGAATCATGATCCTGCTCGTGCAATAATGAAGGAGGGCTCTATGCATTTATTTTTTCCATGTACAGCTCATACAGCAACTCAAAATATCTCAGAGTTAGTGCATGTGCTGCTGACCGCAGAGTTTGGAAAACCAAGAGGCAATTGCTTCCCTGTATTTGTGTGCTCTGCTCTCTGAAAGACATGCAATAAGGCGGACATTTTTAGAGTTAATGTATCCATTGTAAACAGGAAAAATAAATTGCAAACCCCTTCTGCATCGGTACAGTGAAAAGAATGGGATCAAACCTGCCCAAATTATGTGAATTTGTTTTTGCAATCTGCATCGAGCTCTCTGTTCAGAAGACACGGCGTGCCCCCTTGCCTATTTCACCTAATGTTTCTCTGAATGATAAGACATACCACTATTTTAGCCTTAGTTTTTGTTCCATGTGGATCCTTTAAAGCCGTGCATCATTCTGCATCCCACCACTTTGACTACTAAACATGAAAATCAGTTTAAATTTGAGCTTTATTACCTTTATATGAACTCGTGTTCACTAGATTATTGAGTGAATGTGAAGATTGAATTTCGGATGGACTCGCCTCTAAGCACTTCAGCATAAAACTCAATGGGAAACAGTAGATGTCATGAACAATAGCCTGACTGCAAGGGTAAAGGTGGACTCTTCTGATGCCGCCCCACGGGTCCTGGTCAGATATAATTAGACACTACAATGAGATGGAATCTTTAGACAAATATACCAGCAGCACTTTGAAAATATGTATTTTCCCCTAAACTGGCTGCATAAGCCTGGGGGGTTAGTATTAAACAGAACAAATCAAACAACCATGGCTTATCTCTTATTAGTGCTGCTGTGCACCGCGAGAGCTCCCCCACAAAATCTGTTCATTGTTGGGGTTGTTTGTTAGGCTGCACGCTGCATAGCAGCTCCTACAACTGAAACCGCGATTCCTCAGACAACAAGGTGGAGCGCCCAGGGAAATTCACGCGGCAGCAACAGATCTGGTTTAAAGTAACGGCAGGCAGACACAACTGTGTGCACGCATAACACACCCATGATCATTAAAAAAGAGAAACTGTGTGATAAAAATGTTCAATATCTGCACAGTGTGTGTTGGGCCACAAATGAAGGCGCTGTGCTTTTTAATTGTAACAGGCATAAATCATAGTGAACAAAAATGAAAGCATTATGTTTTTTTTTTTTAACTGTAATGCATGCAGTGGTTGCATTTCCTTTGGCTGCTCCCATATCACACTCTTGAGGAAAAACTGGCTGATTTCTCAGAGATAATGTCACGCAGAAATGTGCTTTGTTTTCTTTGGAAAGAGTCTTTGAGTAGGCTCCCATAGTTAAAGTATTAGAATGTTTTTGAGTCAGTTAACAAGAGGAAGTTCTTTACAATGCTTAGCCGAATTTAGTCATATTCGTCTTAATAGACTGGTGAAAGTATTCTTTTCTCCATGCCCATATATAGTAAGTACAACACATATGAAGTGTTACTTAATGAAGTATGTTGAGGAACAAGAATACCGTCAGCATCCTGGGAATTCCATCGACTTCCATCGACGCCATACTTGCGATGACTTTTTAGGTAAGGAATGCAAATACCATTATTTGTCAAGTTTCATCGTCTTGTTTCTGCTGACTGCAACGGTATTGAACAAATGTGCTAAACTATTTACATTCTCATTCTGAGCGTCGTAGGTACTGTAAAACTAGGCGCAACACTGGGTTACCGTAAGTAAAACGTGCATGCAAAACAATTGATTGAAGAGGACACTGAGGAAAAAACATCTACCGATACCACATGGTCAGCGACTAGCTGCCGCCTCCCCCCCAATCCGGCACCCAACACCCAGGAACGTGGACACGAGACGTGTTTTACTTTTTGGAAGGCGGGCGCTAGTCGCCCGGCCGTATTTATTAAAGTATGAAATTAAAAAGGTTTTAATTGCATAATCAACAATGAATACAAAAATCAGCAGGACATTTAGTTATACAATTCTTATCAACAAGTTTGAGAGCCTGACCTTAACAAAACTCTAATACATGTTGTTTCCTAGCTTAGACTAAACATCCTAAACTTGATTTTTGTACATTTCTGGCCATATGGCAGGGTCACTACCGGTGTCAGGTCCTACAAGCTGCGCCTCCCCCCTAGAAGTGCGCATGCGCAGTGTTACCCCGGGAGTTGCCCGGTCTACGCCCTAAACTCCATTTACCCACTAAAGGAGGGCCCTTACTCTGCGCCGGTGGCGTCATGAGTCCACGCGCGCGGGGTGGCTACCAGCCTAAGGAAAGCGTGAACTACTCCTACCCGCGCTCCTTTGCCTATTACCTTGCCCCTGGAGTTCTGGGAGTGGCCCGCAGGCCCCTCCCCCTGGGCGGGAACCTCCATAGGATGATGCCCGCCCCCTCAGACCTCAAATATGTGCTCACCGATAATGACCTTACCGCCACAGGCCAGCATTGTTAACCGACGATCTGGCCTCCCCCTCTAGCCCCTGCCTAAGGACACCCTCCTCCTTTCAAAACCCTCTAGCCAGGCCCAGATATTGTCAGACCAAAGGACATTACCCTCCTCTGTCAAATGAACCCCGTCCTTCAAGTAATACTTGTGACCCCAGATGCACCCATGAGGTATTGACTGTAACAAGGGGGTTCGAAACAACCTCTTTACCGAGTGATTCAACGCCCTGACCGAATGTCCCCCCCGCCACTGTAGTCGAGGTATGAGTTGTGACCATACTAGTGTGCACCCGGGGCAGGTCCTAGCCATCCAACCCGCCGTTGAGATAATCTCCTCAATCAGAATGCGCCTGCCCAGTGTTGCCAAATCATTCTCCCCAAGGTGAAGTATCACCACTGACGGTGGAGACTGCTGGCGTGCTAAAAGCCCTTGGAAGAATCCCCTAAACTCGTGAAGACATAACCCCCTTCTGCCAAAGAACGTGATGTCCAACCCTAGTTGTGCCGCCCTTTTCCTCTTGTCACCTGACAGGAAGACACATTCTGCTCGCTTCACATATGAATGACCAACAATCCAGACATTGTTCTTCATTATTTCCTGGTCGCCGCTCCGTGCTGATGAATGTTGCCGGTGCCCGACGACAAATTCCTCCCCTGCGTAACAGGTCTGAGAAACTGTAAGAGAGCGGAAAGAGACCAGGCGTGAGTGACAAGTAATCATAGCATGTCAATCCGAACATAACGTTTATAGCATTCTGAAGACCATCTCCCAATTGTCTTCACTCTTTCCACCGGGAGGCCCCCCGCCATCGCCTCAGTTGCTGCCCCAATCCTGAAGGAATGAGAGCCAAAATCTTTGGGGTCAAGACCTGCTTTCCTAACCCCCATCTCCAATACTTTCCTGAATTGATACCTGGTCAAGGGGCTACCGTCGGCGTGACAGAGCAATGCCCTGCCCGCTGAACCTACCAACAGTCCGTGGAATAATTCTACGTGCCTCACCGGGCAGCACGGGTTGGCGGGGGCCCGTTGCAGAACTATGGTGTGAACCCTAGCTTCTTGGTCGGTTTTTGATTTTTGGATAATCACCCACATGGTGTCCCCCATTATCGTCACACCAGCCTTTTGCAAGCCGCCCAGTAGGTCTGACTTGGAACCTGCCACAAGTTCGCTAATTCTCAGCGCCCCATAGAATGCCAAGGAGAATGCCGCCTTAAAAAGAAGCACCTCCCACTCCGAGCTACAAACAGTCTCCAGCGTGCTCAGTAAGGCTGTTAGCCGGGCCAATCCAATGGGCTTCCTCTTATCCTTCTGGTGTCCCTGAATACGGCGCCATCCCCTTAAAGCCTTACGTATCATAAAGGTATTAGTGGGATCCCGGAAGCCCCTAGCTTGAGCGAAGAATGACACCGCTGCCCTATGCCTGGTCGCAGCTGCCACCGAGCGCCCCTCCTTATGCATCCATTCTAAATAGGCTGCAAAGCCATCCTCCTCCGCCCAAAGCGCTTCCCACTGTGGCCCCAAGAAAGAACAATAAGACAGAAACGCCCCTTCGTAAGCCGTCTTGGTCCTGGGGGCTAGGCTAGCGACCACGAGGTCCTGTAATCTGGGGCACCAATCTGCCAAAGTACTGCTGGGAAGTGTGCTGGCGAGGGGTCTGCTGTGGGAAGATGCTCCCTGAAAACCTGCATTTTGAAGCGAGAAAGGGAGTCAGCCGCATTGTTTAGAACACCAGGGACATGTTTGGCTCTAAAATTAGCATTCAGTTTAAGGCACCGCAGAACAATTTCTTTGATCAGACGAAGTATGAAAGGACACCGCGCCCCCTGCTGGTTGATACATTCTACCACCGTCATGTTATCTGACCAAAACACCACTGATTGGTTACATAGGTGTTCGGGCCAGACCATCAGTGCCACCCATATTGGGAAGAGTTCCAGGAAGCCAATGTTGCTGGTCAGACCCCATGTCTTCCATTCTTCTGGCCACTGTTGAGCGACCCACCTGTTCCCTAGGATGGCGCCAAAGCCCACACTACCGGCCGCATCAGTCCATAGGCCCAACTCCGCTGATGTTGTGAGCGGGCCGGGCCAGACCACCCTACCGTTAAAATCCTCCAGGAATGCCATCCAAATAAGCATATCCTGGCGAATCTCAGACGATAGGTGAGTGCGGTGGTGCTTTTCCCTCAGCCCCCTCATCGCGTGAGCGATGGAGCGAGAGAAAGGGCGAGCCATGGGGATGACTCTCAGTGCGAAATTCAATTGCCCTACCACCTCCTGTAATTGCTGCAAAGTGACCTTCTCCTTCCGGAGGCATAACTGTAGCGTTGTCTTGAATTTGCACACCTTTTCCTTAGGTAATCTAAAACATCCCTCCATTGAGTCAATCTCGATGCCAAGGAATTCTAAGCAGGTGGTCGGGCCAACAGTCTTCCCGGGCGCAAGAGGGACTCCAAAAGCCCGCATGAGCACGCAAAATTCCTGCAATGCCACTGCACACTCCTGAGATCCCGCTGTACCCAGGAAGAGGAAATCATCTAAATAATGCATGACCCGCTGATGGCCCGTCACTTGTCTCATGGCCCATTCAAGAAAGGAGCTAAACATCTCAAAGTAAGCGCAAGATATAGAACAACCCATAGGCATGCATTTGTCCATGTAGAACATATCCCCAAAGGTGAAACCTAAAAGATGTTGGTCCGCTGGGTGGACTGGGAGGAGGCGAAAGGCTGATTCTATGTCTGATTTCGCCATCAGCGCCCCGGGTCCCGTGGCCTGTAATAAGTTAACAGCCTGATCAAAAGAGGCGTACTTAACACTACAGATACCCTCGTCAATGGCATCATTCAGTGACGTCCCCCTAGGTGCTGACAGGTTATGAATCAATCTGAATTGCCCCTTCTCTTTTTTGGGGACAACTCCCAGTGGGGAACACACAAAATTGGGTACTGGCACTTCAGTAAAAGGGCCAGCTATCCTGCCTAATGATAGCTCCTTGTCAATTTTGGCGGCCACAACAGCCGGATTGTGCTTGACTGACAATTGATTTCTACAGTGCGCACTGCCTGTGTATCCCCCGGCCGGGATCCTAAAACCCTTAGAAAAACCTTCTTGGAGTAGGGTGGCCGATGTGTGGTCTGGGTATCTGTTCAACCATGGAATCATTGCCACCACATCCACTGGAGTGGGGGGGGCCTAACCTGTTTGACTTATAGTGGCTTTCCCCTACCCCTCTGACCTGTGTTACCTTGCTTGGACCTACAGGTAGTTTCTGGATGAGAGGGGTGCCCACAGGAGGAACATGCATGTCTAAACTTACACGCGGCCCTTGTGCAGGTGCGCCTATTAAAATCCCAGCACACCCCTTTTTTCTCTGGCCCACCTGCCCTAAACTTCCCAGGTACCTCACTCGTTTGGGGGGGCCGAAAGGGCTGATGCGGTCTAGTGAACACCTTGACCGCACCGAACTGAGGGGGAGGTGCAGTATCAGAGAACTGTTTGTGCCAAGCCATAGAATCTACCGTGTCCCATGGCAATGATCTATTAAATTCCAATGCCTTCCTGAAATTGACATCATAACCCTTCCATGCTTCCCCCGAATACTGTTGACTCCACCCCACAATCCTGCTCGAGTAGCATGCCAATTCTGCCTGTAAATCTGGAGGACGCTCAGCTTTAATTGCAGTGAATACAGCCCATGCTTGCATCCAGTTGTTGAGAGTTTCCTCAACCCTAAATCTAGTACACTGCGCCCTCCATTCGCTTGGGAGCATCCACTCTTTTAGTGCTTTTGCCTGCTCCATTTCCCTATTATCTAACAACAAAGAATAAATGTACACGTATTTATCCGCCCAAATCATCTCTTTCACAGCTAATGACACATGCTGAGCCAGATTTTCGCTCCTGGAAGGTAAAACACCATCCCCCAAGAGCGGCAATGCCACTTCCTTACCAAGTGCGGGCACCGGGGGCGGCTGCCCTTTAACTCCGTCCGGCTGGGGAACACTTGTACCTGCAAGGGGAGAAGATATTGGCAATGCAACACTGTCGGCGACCGGTGCCGATCTGATTTTCTCCACAAACCTCGCCGCCTCTGCCGCATGGTCTGCAGAATTCGGGAAGGCTCCCCCTTTTTGGAGCCATGGCATCATGGCCGTTAACTGAGATAACAATTCGGGTGGCATTGAATCTACATTACCCCCCGGGACAACAGGTACCACTGGGGTTATGCCCTGTGGTCCTGGCATAGCTGGCAGGGCGGGTGCCGGGTGTGGCCAGCCTGTACCCGGGATTGTGGGCACCGGTGCGGGAGCAGACCCAGCGTCTACTGGTTGACCTGCCGGCACCGGCACCACGGGGGCAATGGGTGTAGGCACATGCGGGGGTGGGACGACCGCCGGCAGCGCGGCAGATAACGGATCTACTGGACCTGGGGTGGGGGCCGCATCCTTGGGTCTTTTGGACCTAGGTTTCCCGGGCGGGGTGACAAAATCCCCCCTTGGCACTGGTGCCACCCTCTTGCGGATCGGCCTCCCGGATGGGCCCGGGGCATCACCATCTCTCTCATTAAACCGTGCTTCCAGCTCATTAACTTTCCCTAGCTGTTGCTTAATGTCACTCATCTCCCGCATCATGGCCCGCATCATAGCCTCCATGTTGGACCCCCTTTTTCCACCCCGTGGACCTGGCATGATGCTACCCCAAAACACCCGCTGCCTACTCTCTTAATTTGCCAACAGGCCAACTGTGTGTACCTTTCAGATGGAGGGTCACCAGGGGGCTTTCAGCACCATGCAACGGCGACCGCAACACTAGCGGCTTGTCCGCTTATGTAAGGGGTGAGTAAACCTAATGTAGACCCACCCGGCGGCCACCAGGAGCGATGAGTGCTAGCCCCCCGTACCCCTCTTACCGATCAGTCCGTCAGTCCTCGTTGGCGGTAGGTCAGTGATCCCCGTCCACACCACGTTGAGTGCTGGATGGCCCTAGTTCCTGTCCGCTAGAGAATCGCACCCCAAAATCTCGTTAAATTGCCTGAAAGTGAGATATGTATTAGCACCGTGTAAAGAAACAAGGGTACAGATTTAGGGAAACCCAGTGTGAGTACAGGGAGACAATTGAACCCCCCAGTTCACCTTACTGTTGCTGTGTACCACAAAATAATATCAGTACAATCACCCCAAATCACCACAGTATCCCTCCCATAAACGACCTATTGCACCATTAATGTCGTTAAATGTCTACGTAGAGATACTTATCACCAGCCTGTAATAATAAGCGGGCAGATTGTAGGAAAAACAGACCCCTCGATTTTTAAAAAACAGTGGAGGCTTGCAATTAAAGCCGTGACAATCACACACCTCAAGCAGCATTCAAAAGATCCCTAGACCTTAATTCACTTTGTGTAAGGCTATGCACAAATAATCACCTAATAATTAAACAAAACCTTAATGTACAAACATTTCAGACATGTCACCTCGTTTTCTGAAAATTGTACACTGTGTGTTACATCCAGCGCAATGATTAAGTAAACTTTGCAAGGTCTCCCCTCCAGGTGCTGCCCTGGTCGACCCTGCTTCGCTCCCCTTTTAAATGCGCGCGCTAGTATTCTGTTCCAACCGTTCCTCCCAGTTCGCGCCAAGATTCCCTGCCTAAAACAATAGCTTCGTTTCGTTTAATAAAATAACGTTCCTAGTTGTGATCCCGCCCAGATACGAGCAGGCGACCTTCAAATCTGCAGACCGACGCGTTACCCCTGCGCCGTCGAGGGAAATGCTGTCATTGATATTGATCAGTGTAAGCTTTGAACACACAACCCATGCGGCCTCAAAGGCAGTAACAACGATAACCTTATTCAAATAGGGACTTGTCAGCAAACCACTGCGGTCCCCGTTCCGCTAGGGCGAATCCTGCGCCCGTGCTCAGCCCTTTCCCTGCCCTGCACAGTACCTCATGTCTCGCCGGCTGGCTCGACGATGGCCGCACGATACCTCTCCGCGCACAATTTCCTCGACCTGAAGAGGCTTCCGCTCGTCCAATCCAACTCCCGAGTCAACCGTCGCTCCCAACGGGGCCACGCCGCTTCCCCACGGCAAGGCAAAGACCAACGATCAGCTTGCGCCTTTCCGCCTCCGTTTCGGCGCGAAATTCCGCGTCCTGGCACCCTGCAAGGAAAACGGGAGAAAGACAAAAAACCGCTGCCTCGCTTCCCTGGCCGAAGTCGATCCCTCCGACGGCTGGCTCGACCTGAAAAATAAAGCGGGAAAATTTAAAAAAAAAAAAACCAAAGAAGCCCCGAACGCGGGGCACAACGTTCAGCGAGGGAGCGTCCAGGGACAAGGGGGTCTCCTGGGCGCTCCCTACCTCTTATTCCCGAGGGGCCGGTCGGCCCCTCCTATCGCCCGCCCCCCCTGACCCGGACCCACTAAATTGAATCCGGGTCAGGAGGGCCGCCGGCCAATCGGCGGTGGGCCGCACCCCCCCAGGGCACGCCCCCACCGCCGAATGACCACAAGGAGAAAGAGGGGGCGACGGTCGCCGCGCCGCCATGCGTGCGGGGGGGCCGAGGGCCCCCCCTTTTCATATACACAAGTCGTCCCTCAGTAGACTATGTAAAAACTGAGATCGAACACAACCAATAAATCCGGAATTTACCCATTGGCTTTGCCAATGCCTGTAAACACCTACATACAAACGCATGTGGCAATGTGCATGTACGTCCTGGGAACGGATTTCCTATTAAATGAAGCCCAAACACAGGTTTTGGCTACGGATGTACCTGCATGAATTGTGACATATGCCTGCAACGCGTGCGTGCCTGTGCATTGTGATGATGGTGTCATGACGTTTTGTATCCATATCATGACATGCGCATGTGCTCGATAAAATATACACAATGTATAAAGGTGGCAATTTTATGTTCTTTATCAATTATATCATTGGTAAAGAACATAAAATTGCCACCTTTATACATTTTGAATATTTTATCGAATTACAATGAAATGAGACAAATCAATCTTTCTAATGTGTAATTAATGTTGTTTTTAACTGTATGCCTTTTTTAATATGATTAAAAATACTATGCGTTTCTACATGATTCTTGTTGACTTTTCCCTGATTTATGTTTTGATATATGTATTGACCGATTGAAATTGCCTAGGAAGTTTTTTCACTCAAAGGCCTTTATTCACTAGCCACTCTAACATGGTAGATAAGACAGAGAGAAAAGATAAAAGCAGGCCGGTAGCACGTGGCAGCTTTTCGACCCTAGTAAAAAAAAAAAATAATAATAATACAACAATGGCTAGTGGGATCGTAAGCTCCATGAGAAGTAGGGCGGAAATCATTGACTAGCACGGGGAGATGTTATGAAAAGAGGGCATACAAGACGGTGTAGTATGAAGAGGAAAAGGAGTAGGGAACTTTGAAATAAATTAAAAGTGTTCCTAAAGTATACCTAGAAGGATATAATACAGCCAGCCAGAACACTGTGTGGCTGATATGCATCTGGGCAAGCCAAATACTGGAATACGGAGGGAGACCATTGAATCAAGAACAGACAGTTCAGATAAAGGAAAAAGCCTTGAAATCATAAACGAAAGGCTTACCCAAAGCCCACTGTAGATATCTGTTATGTATTTAAAACAATAGGTCTGCCTAAAGACCGAGACAACTCTCTGTAGTCATCACTGAAAAAAACTACCCCATACTAAGTGCAAATGGTATTTCCCCAAGATTTGTTAGCATCGTAAATCCAATGAGACACTCAGAATGAGGCCACTAATCTTCAAACTTTTGTAGATTCAATCTACCTTTATTAAAACTGCATCATTTTAAATTATTTTTATTGAGGGGTTTTAAAGTGTTTTTACACCAACCATCTGGGTACAACTTGTGGCAATGGTGAAAATGGTCTTACCGTAATTGTGAAAACAATAACAAGGGCAAGAGGCAAATTGCTTTAATCCATCAATAATCTATGATTGGAAGTCCAAAGGTCGAGCAGGTGCAGGAGAAGATGCAGAGCAAACTCCGCTTGCTCATGAAAGAAACTTCTACTCACCAACTAAAAATAAAAAAGTCCTGCTTGATGGCCGCAGGGATGGAGTGCCAGGGCCGAATGGTCTCCCAAAGGCCATCTCTAAAGAAGACGCTCAATTGTGGCCAGCAGCGTTGGGCACGTTATATAAGGGGGTTTAAGTAAGCAGCATTGTAGCCGACAGTTGGTGCGGCTCCATTATAAACCCTTTATTTAAAGGAGGTGACAGGACCAACCCGGCCAATTACAGGGTCATAGCTCTCCTGGATTCTGAACTAAACACCATTCCTTCCTTATACTAGCAGACTTAATCTAAATAGTGTGACCCCTCAAATACCAGACAGGATTTAGGAAAGGCCTAGGTACAATAACACACATTTTAGCAACTGCTTTTCTAGTGGACCACTGTAAGTTGGCCAAAAAGCAACGACATCTTTGCTTTGTTGATTTAGTTTCATCTTTCTTTATTAGCGTTTCAAAACATAAAAGTGTATGATGGCTTACAGGGGGGAGAGAGCAAGGTATCTGATAAAAACAGGAATTGCAAAGTAGGCACATCATGTGACACAGAACATATGATGGTCCAGGGGTCCCAACACATGCAGTGGGACTGCCAGGGACACCATCAGAACTTACGGCCAAATGTCTGACCCTAAATTGCCTGCGCAAACGGGTTAGCCACCCGTTTGCACGTGCAAAAATGAATAGGGCCATGTACAATTCCTAATTAGTGAGTCGCAATTTACTTGCGACTCTCTATTAGGAAGGGGTGTTTCAAGGGCGTCCCTTCCTAATAGCGACTCTCTACTCCATGTATGAATGTTTTGCGAGCGCAATTGTGGTCGCAAAACACTCGCAACTTACTGCCCTCTTCAACGGGGTGGTAATGCTCTCGCAAATGGGAAGGGGTCCCCAGGGTACCCCTTCCACTTTGCAAATGCAGGGACCACTACCTGCCCTTAAAAATGAAACAAAAACATTTCATTTTCTTTATTTAAATGCATGCCGTTTCCCTTTAAGGAAAACGGGCTGCATTAAAAAAAAAAACCTGCTTCATTTAAAAGCAGTCCCAGACATGGAGGTCTGCTGGCCCAGCAGGCCAACATCCCTGGGAGAGACAGTTATTCCCAAAGGGGTCGCAAATTGCAAGTGCCTCATGAATATTCATGAGGCATGCAATTTGCGACCCCATTGGGAATCATAAACAGTGTCTTAGACACTGTTGTACATGGCATTTTGCAACTCACAAATTGTGACTCGCAATTGAGCGCAATGTGCGAGTCACAAATTGTCATGGTTGTACATTTGGCCCCTAGTTACATCATCGCAGTGCCACCCATGGCAATCGAAAGGAAAGGAAGGGGAGAACTAGTCAGAGTAGGGGAGTAAATGGGGAAGTGAAGGACCAGTTGGAGTGGGGTGGCAACAGGGAGGGGGGGAGTGTGGGAGCCCACGGCCCGGGGGTGGCGAGGGAAGAGAAAGATATAGGAGGGGCAAAGGAAAAAGAAAGGAAAAAGTGGGAAAGAAAGTTGAGAATAGGGGGATGGAGAGAGATGCAGGGGCGGGAGGAGTAATTGCGCCCGGGTGCCCAGGATAATGCCATAGGGCAAGGATTATTGGCAGTGGGGCATCCAGCTGGTTTTACCTAGCACCTGTCATCCTAGAGGAAAGGTGCCGAAGTGAGGAGGAAGGTCTTTGCCTTGGTACATGGCCGTGAGCCATTTGTCCTGAGAGAGTGGTGTGGGTGAGCGTCATTGGTGGAAGACACAGTTCTTTGCTGTTGCAAGATCTGTATGGAGCAAGCAGCTCTCGGATTGCGAGAGGTCTGGGAAATCCGAGAGGTCATATAGGAAGAAAAAAGTTTGGGGCAAAGGGGTCGTCTTACTAAGAGCGGTGCCAATCGCCTCCCAGAAGAGTCGGACAGTAGGTCTTAGTGGTTGCTGTCACAGCACCAGCAGGCCGCATGAGGAAACAAAACCACCACCCTCAATTCCACTGGGGTCCAGTGCTAGTCCTGCAGGACTTAAACAGGCAAAACTTCAGCCGTGCCTCTCTGGCACCATGGTCTGACACCTCTATGAGCTCCACCCATTCTGTCTGGAGTCTGGCCTGCCACTTAATGGGGAGATTGTTCAGTAAGGGCAAGGAGAATAGGTGGTGCCTGAAAATGCTGTAGAAGACAGACATCACCCCCCCCCCCCGGAAAGTGCCCCAAGCCGTGAGGTAAGAAACCACTGGGGAGGGCAAGAGGGACCATGGAAATGTGCCCGGATGGCAGGTGAAACAATGCAGCAGCTGAAAGTACCACCATGATTGGTGGGACTGGAGACCAAATTCCTTGCCACCAGTTGCAAAGGATTTAAGGGTATAGCACCTGCTGGAGGGTATGGATTTCCGCTTCATGCCTCACACCCAAATTCAAGACCTCTCCAATGATGCAGAGGCCGGAGTTACCCCACAGAGCTGCATGATCATGGAGGTGGGCATCCACCTCAAATAGGCAGTGAGCCCTCTGCCATGACCTGGACGTTATGTACATCATCAGGTTCTTGGGACTCAGGGCAGGGGATGGCACCCATATACAGTGGACAGAGCCCCTGCAGGCAGGTCAGCGCCCCCCTGCAGGCAGATCAGCAGGGTCCATTCCACCATCAACCACGGAGGGGGTCCAGTGTCATGGGGAGCATGTAGGTGAGCTGTGCCAAGTGATGGGCCAGGTCGTAATGTTCAAACAAGGGTAGACCCATGCCTCCAGAGAAGCAATTGGCCATTAGTTTGCCTCATGCCACCCTTGGGTGGGATGATCCCCAGAAGAAAGACCTGATACCCTTATTCCCCGTCTGTAACAGTGAGAGGGGCACCAGTAAATAAAGCTGCCATGGACACAGGTGTAACATGGCAGTGTCACTATCCGGACTGCCTGCACTCTGCACCAAAGAGATAGACTGAAGTGGGCCCACTTCTCAAAGTCCAAATTCATGCATGCCAACATGCATGTTGTCTGTCACCATACAGTCCAATCCCGGCTGATGTAGACCTCCATATACTTTAAATGCAAGGACTTCCACTAAAAAGGACAATCGGAGACCGCGGCTCGGGTGGTCACCTGAGACATTGGCAGCTCCTTGCTTTCGTCCCAGTTGATCCAGTAACCCGAGAGTGCAGCAAAGCCAGAGATCACATCCAAGAGGGCTAGTAGGGAGCTGGACAGGTCCAAGAGTGCAGGCAGAATGTTGTCAGCATAGAGATAGATAGTTGACGTCCCTCCGGGGGATTGAGATGCTAGTCAGGCGCAGTGATTGAAGAAGATAGGACACAAGAGGCATAGGAGGGTTGACAATGAACAAACCTACCGGCTCCCCTGGCGAACTGGGAACGGATCCAATAGAAAGCCCCCACAGTTGACCAGGGCGCGGGGCAAGTCGTATAGCCACCGGACGTTAGCTATAAAGTTCTCTACCAGGCTGAACCTCCTGAGCGTCGCAAACAGGTGTCCGCACTCAATCCTGTCAAACACCTTCTTGGCATCCAGAAAAATGGTGAGCACATCTTTGCGCATGTCTTTGGCTGACCACAGGGTGTGGGCATGAGTACAGAGGTGGTTCTTAACCGCTACCGCGCTACCGTGTTTTCCCGCTGTACGCGGGAATTTAAAAAATGGCTTGATCATGACAAAGCCAGCTCGTCATCCGCACACCGCAGGTAACGTTGATGACGAGCTGGCTTTGTCATCAGCATCGAAGGGGTTAAAGGAGCACACAGGGACTAATCGTACCTGAGTTTTATGGATCAGGGATGTGATCAGCACCTGAAGGTGAGCTGCTAGAACCCCGGCAGGCATCATGATGCCCCCCCCTGAGTGGGGAAATGGGCTTGTAGCTCCCAGAGAGTAGAGGGTTCTTCCCAGGTTTGAGGAGAACCGCAATGATGGCCTGGTTGGAAATGAATCCAAGAAAGCCTGTGCTCTCAGTTTCCAAGAAGGCCTCATAGAAGGAGTCCACCATTGTTATGACCTCAAGTTCCCTTGCCACAGCACACATTAAATCGAGTATGGCCCCCCTCCCTGATATAATCTATGGTATTCATTGATCCTTAATTTCCAGTGGCATTAGTTATTATTTATGTATGTCCCTTGAAGCATATTTGTTTTCAGTCATGGTTAATATAATCATGCGTATCCTCTGGAGCATTTTGACCACCTTATTCCTGGTGGCAAGGGGTAGGTGCACTGTGTTTTGTCTTACTCTCTTGCACATTGCTTTACAATGTGCTGCCAGTGCGAGAACTGTCAGTTTGCAATTAGCACCACTTGCATGGCCAGTCAGACAGGAGCACCTGCAGCCGTCAGCCGCACCCACTATGTGGTTTTCTAGTGCATGCCAGGATTCAGCTATATAAACCAGCTGATCTCAATGCTAGGTGCTTGTCCTCCGCTCTCCTGGTCACTCATCTGGTCTCCGGTCCTGGAGCAGCAAGTCTGATGGTGCTCCTTCTGGCTTCCAGCACCCACCGTGTTCAGGCAGCTTCACGCATGTCATCTCTGGCATTTGGGTTTGGCCTTCTCACCACTCCCCTTCAGCTCTTTAGCAACGCATCCCGATTGGTAGGATCCTCTGGCACGAGCTTTCCTGAAAGACAGAAAAAAGAAAGGAAGAACAGTTTTTCAGTTTTTTGGCCTGGAAAGAGCTCAAGTATGGGGTACTCACGCCATAGTCAAAGTTGGAAAGGTGACTTCGCAGTAAACTCTGTATTGCAACAGAAAAGGGTATACAAGCTGTGCAACATATGAGTCTATGCCCTAAACGTAGAAACAAACTTTACAAGCAGCTACAAAGTGTGCAACAAGTGTTTTGAGCATTTAAGGTTAACAAAGCTGCAAAGGATGTCTTAACTATACAAACTGAGTTGGTATGTTTTTTATTGCACATGTATGAACACTAATGTGAGCTTTGTATTGCAACAGGTTCTTATGCCACATATGGATACTAATGTTTAGGATTTAAAAAACTCTTTAGGATTCATTAGAATTAACATAAGGCATGTATGCTAGAGCTAAGTACCATTTGATAATAGAAGTATTTAACATGATTCATTGTCTCTCTTGTACCACACACTAATTGCTTATTATCATCCACAGAGTACCACTACCTGCCCAATCCAATGCAGCCAAAAACAGCTGATCTAAGTCACAGCATTCTCTAGCACCCAGATCTCTAACCTGAGCACCTGCCTGAAAACAAGACATTCCGTGGTCCAGTGCGGTCTGTTTATCTTTCTCTTCTCCCTCCAAACCCCATCCCCCTAGGGGCCTTTCCCGATACAGTACTGTTTTAGTATCATTACTGTTGCGTCAAGTCCCAGGGGGTGTTGGGTCCTGTTATCTCCCAAGGAACATCCTAGATTTGAGGTGAGTGGCTTTAATAACCACGTCCTCACTCACATATTTGAAAAACTGTGGGGAAGCCGTCCTTCCCAGGGCCTTTGTGGTATGGTAACCTAGAGATGGTCAGCGCTATCTCCGGTTTAGAGATTTCCCTCATGAGTGGGTCTCTGCTGGAGTCACTGAAACTAGGGAGGTGCATAGTGTCAAAGAAAACCTTCAGGCTCGCAGGATTGCCCCCCACTTCTAGAGCATACAGGGCCCAGTAAAAGGCAGCAAATATATCCACTATGTCCTGTGGCCAAGTGAGAATAGTGCTGTCTGCAGATGTAATGGCTGAATAGCCAGCACCGGCTCTTGGTGCTGCAATTGAGCCTCAAGCAGCCTCCTTGCTTTCCCACCCTGCTCTTAGTTACAGTCCCAGAGCTGCTAGAGCACATATTCAGCCTTTGAGATGTATAGGGCTGTAAGGTCCATTCAGACTATCTCCAGACAATACCGAAGCAGGCAGAGGGGATTCTGGTATAGAGTCAGATGAGGAATGCAGTATCGCCCTCCGGGGTCCTCTTTTGCATCGCCCTCTGTGTGTTGGTGAGTGTATCATCTCACATCATCTGACCCCTAATGGTTGCCTTGGCGCCTGCCCACAGAACTCAAGAAAAGGAAACTGACCTCTTGTTGTGTTGTAGATACATGGCAATGTGGGATATTAATTGAGATTTGCCCCAAAGGGCAGAATAGAAAGAAATGTTGAGGTGACAGGGCTTTCGTCTTGGGGAGGATAGGTCCAAGTCTAGAGAGAGGATACTGGAAGCATGATCTGTGAACGCACACTCCAAGATCTCTGTCTCCTGGGAGAGGGTGACTGTTGGACTTGGCGCTTTTTGCAGGGTCATCCCTGAACTATTTGCCTTCCTCCTGTACTTTCTCTGACCTGTTTTTATTGGGTGTATGACTCTGGGCACTATACCACTCCTGATCAGTGCTAAAGTGCATATGCTCTCCCTCTTATAAATTGATGTATGGATTAGTGACTCCATGATTGGCTATTTTGGTTTACCTGTCAGACCCTAGTACAGTGCACCAAGTGTGCCCAGGGCTTCTAAATCAAACGCTGCTAGTGGGCTTGCAGCACTTGTTGTGCCACCCACAGAAGCAGCCTATAAAAGTGTGTCTAAGGCTTGCAATTGCAGAACCTGTGCGCAGTCTGGTACTGCCATGTTGACTGAGCATGTGCACCCACTTGCCAATCCCTAAACCTTCCCTTTTCTTCATATCAGACACCCCTATGGTAGGCCCAAGGGCAGGGTGCATTGTAAGTGTAAGCCCTGGTGTCTGTGGCATGTCCTAATAGTGAATAACAGCCATCTTCGTTTTTCACTATTGCAAGGCTACCTGTTCTCCATAGGCCAGAATGGGCAGTTAGATTATTACATTTTATAATCCTGACTGACTCAGGGAACAAGGTAGAAATTCGAGTTTAGTATGCCTGAACTCAGAATGATAAAATGCATATTTTAGTGAAGTTGGTGTTAACATTCTGTGTTTGAAAATACCACTTCTAGAAAGTAGGTATTTTCCTGTCTAACTATCCAAGCCTGCCTCTGCTACGTTGTGTATTCCTTGTCTGGAGTTTGAGTGACAGGAGCTGGGGATTCCAGTAGACAGGGTGAGTCAGCCCAGTGGTGAAAAGAGAGATCTGCATCTAGATTGATGGGAGGAGTTGCACCTGGGACCTGAATAGGGCTATACCTTCCCACCACAGAGCTGGCTCCACCTCCTGTGGTGTGTCTGATGTCTCTGCCCTGCACTGTGGAAGGAGAGGAGTCATGTAAACAGAGTGCTCCAGGGCTGTGTCTTCCCTCCACAATGCTGGCTCCGCCTCCTGTGGGGCGTCTGATGTTTCTGCCCTGCACTGTGAAAGGAAAGAAGGAGTCCTATAAACAGAGAGCTCCAGGACTGACCAGAACTGGTTTGGATTAGGCAAAGGCCCCTCTGCCCTCAGAACGCAAAGGATTTTGGGGTATAAGTATTGGGACCCTGATCCCAAGAATCTAGATCACTTTTGGACAAACAAGAAGAAACCTTTACTGAGGAGAGGAACCTGAAGAAACTGAGGAGAGACTAGCCCTAAGCAGAAGTGCTGCTTTGGGATTGGCATGCAGTGGTTGCCTGACTGCCAAAGAAAGGAGAGAGGAACTTTGTGTGTACTTTCATCAACTTGTGTAAGGATCTCCAAGGGCTTGGAACAGAGCTTGCCTCCTGCTGAAGTCTAAGTGCCAACAGACTTCGCCCACCAGCTCTTCAAGAGTTCTCCTGAAGTGCCTGCAGTTGTGTTGGACTTTTTGGGGACTAGCGTGTCGTAAGGAGCTGGGAGCACGACTCAAGACAAGAAGCGTGTCGCAGAACTGTGGAGCCGTTCAGGTGTATAGTACATTTGGTGTACGTATTTATAATGAATAATTCTAAGGTTTCCATTCGGTGTTAGCATGCTGGTGATTGTGCATGTCGTTTCCCATTCTTCCTCTGTCAGCATATCATCCAACATTGTGCACCATTTGTTTCTCACCCCCTCCGTGTTTCCCCCAATGTCCCTCTGCAAGCTTGTGTATAATCTTGATACTAGGTGCGTGGCTGTGGGTGCTGTCAGGACTAGTTGTAGTGGAGCCAGAGTCTGGGGTTCTTCCGGAAACGTGGGAAAGTGTTCTCTTATCGCTCTTTGCAGCCTGTAGTAGTTGAAGCCAAATAATAGTGTCGGATGACTAATGTACTCTAACTTGTCTAGCGTTTGAAATACTCCTTCTTTGTACAGGTCTCCCATTGTGTCAATGCCCGCTTGCCGTAGCTGGTCCATGCCTACTTGTTCTTGAGTGATAGAAAGTGCTGGGTGATTAGCTAGTCGGAGCGCTGGTGCCTACAATGGTAGTTTACCAGCCTTTTTGCCCATCAGTCTCCACGCTTCAGTGGTGGTGTTCACCAGATTTATATCTCTCTCGTGCAGTCTGGGCCGCTGGTGTGGTAATATGTTGGCTAATGGGATTGGGGCAGCATCTCCCGTCTCCACCGCCACATGGGTTAGGAAGGGTATCTCGTGGTACCAGTAGTGCGCGAATTGCGCCTGAGCGCAGAGGTAATAAAGATAGATGTCTGGGACCTTGAAGCCCCCCCTTTCATACGGCAGTGTCATCGTTTGCAAATCTAGTCTTGCTTGCTTGCCCGCCCATAGTAGGCTCAGTACCAATTTTTTAATGTTACGGAACACCTCTGCCGGCAGTTTGATGGGGATGTTAGCAAAAAGGTAGAGGAACTTAGGCAGCAACACCATTTTCACAATGGCAGCTCTATCCGCTAGTGACAGTGGTAATTTATTCCACCGCTTGATCTTGTCGTCTAAAGCCGATATCGCTCTCCCATATTTAGTTCTGATGACCAGCTCTTGATTCCTGTGAAACCATACTCCCAAATATCTGGTCGGTTCATCCTGCCACTCTAGTGGGTAGTCCAGGGTGAACGGGGCCGTGCTGTCCGTCAATGCTAGGATCAGAGATTTTCCCCAATTTATTTGTAGACCTGAGTGATGTCCAAATTTGATGTATTCACGCAGTAATGGGTTGAGGTGTTGCTCTGGGTTTTTTACATAGAAAACCTTGTCGTCCGCGTACAGCGATATGTGTATAGGGCGTGTTGGGAGTTGTATGGCCGAGTGGTGGTGTTGTCTTATTTTGCAAGCTAATGGCTCTAAAACTAACACAAAAAGCATCGGGGAGAGCGGACACCCCTGTCTCGTCCCGCGCCCTATTGTTATTGGCTCTGATATATGTTTGTTTACCCTGACTCGTGCGGACAGGTTGGTATAAAGCATGGAGATCCAGTGTGTGAAGATCGGAGGAAACCCCATTCGCAATAGGACCGTGTGTTGAAAATTCCAATCTACCGTGTCGAACGCTTTAGCAGCGTCTAATAACACTGCCACCGCTCTGACCTCTGGTGCTAGATAACGAGCGAGTGCGAAGAGCGTGCGTGTGTTGCGTGTCGTCGCTCTATCCTGAATGAAGCCGGACTGGTCCGGCCTTATCAATAATGGCATTAGTGGTTTAAGCCTAGCCGCTAAGAGGCTCGCTATTATTTTGGTGTCCACATTTATGAGGGATAAGGGGCGGTATGAGTCACATTGTTCCTCATCTTTCCCCGGTTTTAATAAAGCTATCAGCATGGCTTTCCTCATTGAAGGCGGGAGAGTTTGTGCCTCATGTGCTGCACCATAGAGTCTCACCAGGTGTGGCGCCAGCAGATCCGCAAATGCCTTATAAAATTCTGTGATGAAACCGTCCGGCCCCTGTGCCTTGCCATTCGGTAGCTGCTTAATTGTATCCAGCACTTCCTCTACGGTTATGGGGCGAGCTAGGTACTCCCTATGATTATTTGACAACCACGCTATTTCTACATCTGCCATGTATGATAGCATTTCTTCCCGCGGCACTGTGGGACGTGCTGCATACAGGTCGCCGTATGTATTTATGAATTCTCCCATTATGACCTTGATGTCACGTGTCACAACTCCTGCTCGAGTCCTGATTGTGGCGATATGCTGAGGCGCTCGTCCCGAGCATATTTTATCAGCTAATGCCCTGCCGGGTCTACCCCCCTCACCATATATTCTGGCTGTTTTGCGCTTACTTATGTATTTGAGCTCATCTGCCGCAAATTGCTGGTGTTCTTTTATGAGCGTTTGTATGTCCCCCAATAGTGCAGTGTCTCTCGTTTGAGTGTATCTGTGTTCTAATGTTTGCAAAGCGTGTTCACGCATTTGTAATTGTTGTTGTATATCCTTCAAGATGCCCGTGGTTGTGCTAATACACCCCCCGCAATGTGGCTTTGAAAGCTTCCCACAGTAGGCACGGGTCATCTGTCGTGGGGCAGTTGATGTCGAAGTAATCCACTATCGCCTTATGTATGGTGTCAGTGTATACCAGGTCTCGCAACGCTCCAGCATTGAATCGCCATGTGAAGGGTGGGGGCTCATAGTGCGGTATATCTATTGTTAGTGTCACCGGGTTGTGGTCTGAGAGCGTTCTTGGCAAGTGTTTCACAGAGACAGTCCACGCGACCACCTCCTATGTGCCCAACCAGTAATCCAGCCTGGACCAGCTGTTGTGTGCCGCCGTTACTTGTGTCGCCGCGATGTCTCCTGGATGGTGCACTCTCCAAATGTCAGACATACGTAGATCTGTCAGGGCATCATGTAGAGCCACTCTCGTCCGTGTGTGTGGTTCTAGTGTGTGTGGCGACCTGTCTAGTCCGTCTTTTAGGGCTATGTTAAAATCACCTCCCCATATTATTTTCTCAATCTGGAGATTGGAAATGGTATTCCACAGTTTTGCAAAGAACCCTGGGTCATCTATGTTGGGGCCATACGTGTTTACTAGGGCTACTTGACGATTTCTTATCATGCCTACGACAATGACGCTCCGCCCCTCAGTGTCTTTGTGTACTGCTGTTATTTCAAAATGTACCCCTCTCCGTATTAAAATGCTTACCCCGCGGGAGTACGAGGAGTAATGTGAGCTGGTTACTGATTCTGCCCATCTAGCACCCAGTGCGGATGAGGTGTTGGCAGCTATGTGTGTTTCCTGTAGAAAGACTATATCGATATGCAATCTATCAAAGTATGCGAATATTTGCCTAATCTTCTTCGGGTTCCCCAACCCCCTGACGTTCCACGTGATTACGTTCAGTGTGGTAGGTCATGGTAATGAGGTGTCATGTCGTGGTAGCGTGGCGCGGTCTGGAGCTCCAGTTGCAAACGTTACATACTGCCCAAGTTCGTGTTTCAGTGTACAGTTTTTAACAGTGTTAGTAATAATAGAAGAGGTCGCAATGCTTCTCAGACACAGTGAATTAATTCGAACAACTCCCAATCCCCCACCCCTCCCCCCACCCACTTCAGCGCCCAAACTTTGCCAAAGCCATCCCCTTGTGTTAACCAAACTAGTATCAGAACAGGAGTAGGGGCTCATCCGCTTTGGGGTATCGCCAGGTACACACAACTCCATCCACATAGTGGATGTGGACGGGTGCACATTCTGTTTTACAATGCTTATTGTCTCTATTACCTCACAATTGCCTCCGGGCCTTGCCCGCAGTCACCCACAACGCATTAACCCTCCCCAATTATTCCGTGGTAGTGCTGTATTTTACAATTTGAACCTTCTGTGCGAGGCAGCACCTGTCTTTCTCCCCTTCAGTCTTTACAGTAGGCTGCTCCCATAGAATTGTGTAGGCATTACCCACTGTCTGTTTGGCAGCCAGTGCTAAATATTGTCTGTATAGTTTAGATGGGCCACTTTATACATAGTACACAAACCCAAAGTCCCTCCCGTGTCCCATGTCCGTTGTGTGCTATCAGGGTACTCACTGTGCGTTGCATTGGCGCAAACTGATAGTAGCAGCCGTGTTCGTTCAGAAAGTACTTTTGGGCCTCCGCCTGCATCCGCACCTGCTCTGGCGCACCTGCTGTACATCTCATGGTGCTTTTATTTTGATCTGGAAATGTTTGAGGTGCTTCCAGCGTTCAATCGCTATCAACAGTACGTAGTTATGTATTTAGTAGCTTCTTGTGTCCTACTAATTTCTCAGTCGTTGTCACTTCCCTGGTCATCTCGTTCCTGCGCTTTGCGTCATTTTCCCAGTTTCTTGATGTACTCCTGCGCTGCTTGCACCGTGGGAAGAATAACGGGCTTCCCCGCATTTGTAATTTTAAGCTTCGCGGGGTATAGCATCATGTATTCGATTCCTAAATCCCGGAGTTTCTTTTTTACTGGTGCAAATTCCTTGCGGGCTAGTTGTACTGCCATGGTGTGGTCTGGGTAGAATTCCAGGGTGTTACCTTGGTGTGTGATTACGCCCATTTCCCATGCTAGTCTGAGGACTGTATCCCTGTCCCTGTAGTTGAGCATGCGGGCGATTATCATGCGTGGAGGCGCTCCCGGCTTTGGCGTAGGCGCCAAGGATCAATGTGCACGTTCGACGAGAAAGACAGATGACAGTTTGTCAGCGCCAAATAATTCTTTCTACAACGCCTCAACATATCCTTCCATTTTGCCTGTGTTCGTGGACTCCGGCAGACCCGCTATGCGGACGTTGTTGCGTCTGGATCTGGCTTCCTGATCCTCCACCTTTGCGCGCAGGACTTCTATCGTTTTTTCCATACCTCCGCACGCCTTCGTTGTGGATCTGGATTCGTCTTCCACTCTGGATATCCTTTGTTCCACCTCCACTATCCGCTCATCATGTTTTTCGATTTTCTCGGCCATATTGTCTACGCGTTGCACCACATTGTCCAGCTTGTCATTCATTTCCTGCAGGCTTTTCTGTATCGCCCTCAGGACTGCCTCCATGCCAGTCCCGTTGCTCGCTTTGTGCTCCTCCTCAGCGTCCGATGTTGCCGCAGTGTTCTTTGTCTGTTTCCTCGCCTCGAAGGGTAGCTTGGTCTGCTGCTTTTCAGGTTTCCCCATACTGCCGGCGCGTGGTGGCGGGCTGTGTAGTGGTATCCCCGGGCTTGCAGCCGTCGAGCCTCCCACAGCGGTTATGTCGCGTCGTTTGGTTGTCCTCGCTGTCCACTGCGCAGTAGATTTATACATCATATACACTGTCGGCTGGCATGGTCGCCATGTTGCTTCGTCTTAGGCGTCGAGTGGATCAGTGTCGTCGTGTGGTTCTCACCTTTTCTCCGCAGCGCTTGCACTTTTTGCTCCCCCGTCTATTTTTTCAGTGTCTCAGTGAAGTTTATTACCTATATGCACGGGAGCAGATGCGGGTGCAGGAATTTCCAGCGTGAGCGGTTAGTCGCTCCTCTCCACTACATAGCGTTCTTCATGTAGGTGGGCGCCTGCAGCCATCAATGGCAACTTCACTGTTTCTATGACGCTTTTGCCCGTATGCTTTGTTGTGTAAGATAATGGGGGTTTTAAGTGGGCAGCCGCATCAGGCGTTCCGCGCGGGTGTAGGCACACCGTCCTGCCCGACGACAGGCCGCTCGCCTCCCGGGGTGTTCCCGCCTCTACAACCGTCTGTTGCCTCAGTCATTTAGTCCGCGGATGGGCCTTCCAGGGGCGCACACCATGTTGTTTCTGTTAATACACCCTCCCGCCGGACTCAAGAGCTGCCTCCCGCGCCAGGACACCAGTAGCGCACCGATATCAGGCTGCAGAGAGGTCCTGCTAGCAACTTTTCGGCGCCGCTATACCGTGCTTTCCACTGCCACCGCCATCTTGGTGCCCGTGGAACGCATACCGTACGGAGCTATTCTCGGTGCCTCCAGTGCTGCATGGCCATCCCGCTGGGTTGCAAATTGTTTGTGGCTTTAGTAGGTCGCATACAGCTTGGGTCATTGCTCGTACCTGCTTATTATATCGTTATAGTCCACGGCAAGTTCGATCGTCGGGAGCGGCCATCTTGTTTCGCTTTCCGTTTCTTCGTGGTTTTTGCCGATATGCTCGTCAAGCTTCACGCTTTTGGGGTTTCAATCTCAGTAGTTTGCGGGTTGCATATTCCGATTGCTGGGCCAGTCATTTTTGTTGGTCCGGAAGCACTCTCGGAGGGTTTAAATCGCTGTTTCATGCACCCGTCCGGCGGAGCCGACTATCCCGCAGTGCGCCCTCTAGCGCCCCCGGTTGCTCAGGGTTAGTGGCACCCGAAGCCTTGTGGCCAACACAAGCCTATCACCGTGGGGCGCTGACAGGGGTTGCACAGGGTTAGTGGGACCTGAAGCCTTGCAGCCATCACAGGCCTACCACCATGTGGCACTGACTGGGGTTGCACAGGGTTATTGGCAGCCGAAGCCTTGCGGCCAACACAGGCCTACCACCATGGGGCGCTGACTGGGGTTGCACAGGGTTAGTGGCACCTGAAGCCTTGCGGCTGACACAGGCCTACCACCACGGGGCGCTGACTTTTGTTGCACAGGGTTAGTGGCACCGGACTAGCTGAGCGGGTGTGCAGCCTGCGATGGGGACGTGTGCACTGATGTGGTCTCCACCATTGATGACTCAGGACTCAGCGTCATGTGTGGGACCTGCTGGGTCGCGGGGCGGGCGCGCATGATGTGAATCATGCCATGGTGGTGGGACCGAGGCCTGGAGCTTGCACGGGCATGTGGTGTGCCTACTGGTGGACACACCGGCAGAAGCAGGTGAGCAGTGGGGCCTGTGTGTGTAGGGGGAGGGGTCTCTCTCTCTCTCTCTCTACCATCCTTTCTTTATCCTTCTCATGCTCTCTCCCTTCCCTCTTTCTCTCTCTCTCTCTCTCCCTTCCTTTCCTTCTCTCTCTCAATCTCTCTCCCTTCACACTCTCTCTCTCTCTCTACCTCTCTCTCCCCTTTCCCTCTCTCTCTCTCACTCTCTCTCTCTCCCTCCCTTCCTATCCTTCCCTCTCTTTTTCTCTCTGGCTCACTTTCCTTCTCTGTGTCTTGCTCCTTTGATGTGCGCAAGGCACACATCCTGATTTTGTGCTTTGTTTTCCATGCTGTGACTTCGAGGTTGTCCCTGACGGACCCGACAGGAGTGTTATGCATTGTTCTGTTGTGTTTCAATGAAGTTTTTGGTTGTTAATTCAGTGCTGCGTGGCTGTTTCTTGTTGTTCTGACCACACATGTGTGTATTTATTTTGGCACTGTGCGTCATCATGCGCTTTTTGTGGCTCTTGTGTCGTGCACAGTATCTGTATGTCCGGGGTGGGGATCCGGGGTGGTCTAAGGGTGGTGGCGGGGGATGTTGAGGCCCTCATGGGTATCAGTGCTGCATGGTCGTTGTCTCCATGGCATCTGTGGATCTTCAGGTGTGGCTCTTGGCTGGGCCCCCTTTCATGCTGTGGGTAGTCATCCTGATTAGCACCAGCAAGAGGCAGGTGTTAATTCCCTACTGCTACCGCGTCATATCACCTGTTTTTGTTTCGCATTGCAGATCTGGCAGTTTGTTGTGAAAGTGATGTTGTGATTTTTTTGTGTACATTTGCACGGGAATGCCTACTCTGCATCTCTTTAGGGTTAGTTGGTGGTGTCTACTGTGGAGGTAAATTTTGGGGCAGTTTTCGCGGGAATACAGGAGATGTCTGCAGTTTGCACCAGCTTGTGAAGGGGGTGTTGAATCTAGCTCCACATTTGTTGCGTTAGGGTGGGGATAAATCGGAGTTGAGTCCTTGTGAATATCCCCCTAAAACATTGATGAATAGTACAGAATGCTTACTATGTTTTTATGATTTTTTGGACAAGTTTAATATAAAACAATAGAGTTTTAGCAAGTGTTATTCGTTTTTGTTACAGCATGAGCTAATCACTGAGCTACAAATCCTGATTTTAAGAAATGCCAACATTGAAATCATTAATCTGTATAAAATGTTCTGGTAACTAGGAATTTTTCCAAAGGTGATGGAACAGGACTCGGATCCAAAAGTGTTTAAATTGTCTTATGCCACAATAGGCGATTTGTTACCAGGCAATTGGCTGAAATACAATGTTGTGCCTGTTACATCGTTTCTGTTCACCCTTTCTAAATAACTCTTCGGTGGTTATAGGCCACTGGCCCAGACAATAGTCCCAAAGAATAAGCTTTCAATATGTCCAAAGCACACAAAGTGCTTTATATGCCGACCAATACAATGTTTCATTTAACACATTCCCTATAATCTTAGAAGAAACACAATTCATTAACAAAAGTAAGCCAAGCTAACTGTAGTGTTGTGTAAGATGGCTTTTGAAAGGGTAGCTAAAGTTCTGACATATATTTGTCTGAAATAAAAAGGAGAAAAATAAAACCCATTTTCAGATGTGCATGTTTTATCTGCGGTTTGTCTTAGTACCTGATGCTCCATAATATAAAGATGTTTATTTTTCAGAATTTTTTCAAATTAACATTCCTACAAATAAATCGAATTCCGCATGAATTCTTTTATTCCAATGGTTACACTTCCGCATGTATACTCGCAATATAAAAACCTTAGTTTAAAAATGCTTAATTCATACTGTATATAAGAGATAACTTGTTCAAGGAAGTTTAACTCCTTTTCATTTTTTGACATAGAAACAAACAATATTTCGCATTTCGGGAATACACGTGGGCTAAATACATATCATTCGCAATACTGTATACAGAAGATGCAATATTTTTACATTTTTCAACTCAATAAAACACTGTTTTGTGCTTCTTCTCTGACAAGCTCTTAATGGTGGTTGTAGCCTGCATAGATAACAATTAAGGGACATATTTACAAGGGGATTGCATCACCAGAATGTTACTTTTACTGACGTTCCACTGGGGCATGCCCTGGACCATATTTATAAAGTGACGTTAACCCACTTTTTGTGGCTCAACACCACTTTGTAAATATGGTACCCTTTATGCAGGTATCTGCATGAAAAGGGCTTGTAATGGGTGTTGCTGTGGGTGTTCCACATCAACACCCATTGCTTTTTGACGCTGCCCCAGATTTACAAGGATCTGTAAATCTCTGGCAGCTCGAAAATCAAATGCCATGCAATAGCATGTGTTAGAATGGCGCAACAAGGAGTATCTAGAGATTGAGGGTCTCAGACCCATCACAGAATGGCTGTCTTTTTTCTGCTGTTGTGCCTCCCTCGATGCAAAAAACTGGAAGCACTTAAAAACATACTCTGTGCCAATCTTATGTGCTAGAAGGACTCAATTGTCTCGAGATGCTGTCCTCTGGTGGCCCGCAGAGCAGAAGTTAAGAGTGAGTAGCATCAGTTCCTGCCAGTGAGTTGGAACAGATGGGAGAGAGTGAGAAGCATTTATACAAGTGTGCAAAAACACACACACACACACCCAACACACATACACTCATATGAACAATATCTCTTGTAACTTAGCATTTGAACAAGAGGATACTTCATTTTTATTGATGCAGCTCTCAAAGAAATGTATTTAGTGGCTCATGGTAAAATGTTTTTCATTTCAATCATTGTGAGGGAAATGACTTTAACAAGTTCAACCTGCCTTTGCTTATATGTGTAACTCTCACGTGCAGGTAATTCTTCTGAACTTTCCACATTCACTAAGATGAAATCCTTGCTTAGAGGATAAAACTAGGAGAACTCCTTGTTAAGCTTCCTCGTGGCTGTGAAAGGTTTTGGCGCTGTCTCAGGCTTACATGATTAAGTGGGACAGTGTCAAAATCCTTGGGTGTTGCATGGGAAAACCCTCTGCAACGCCCATGAAACACTGCTTTGTCTTACTCCATATCTATGAGGCTATGCAAAGCCGCACGGAGTGGTTTGGCGTGGCCTCATAGATATGGTTGAGATGTTTGTGCCGCCGGAGTGTCAGAAAAATGTGACAATCCAATGGGACAAGCCTCTCACAAATTAGCCCCTAAATATATTGGGGCATATTACCAACGATTAGCGATATTTATTGCTAACTAGGCTTAGCAATGAATTTTTTATCGCTAAGCATCGCCGAAAATCATAGCTGAGATAACGTGCTATTAGCAACGTTTATCTCCAAAGCGATAAATTTTCCAGCGATAGCGTGAATATCGCTGAGAATACAGCGATATTCACGCATTCGCGACAAAATGCTCTTAGCCATGTTATTCACCTCCCATTGGATAACATGGCCAAGAACTGGTCAGAGCAAGCGTTAGTTTTTGGCGATAGCGGAAATATTTCCATCGCTACGCCTGCCTTGCGAATAGGCAATAGCGACTTTAGCGACTGCTTTCAGTCGCTAACAGGTTGGGTACGCCCACTCTACATGTCATTAGCATGCAAAGCGGGACCCAAACCGCTCACTATCGCCTAAAGCTGTCGCTAACTGCTGTTGGCGACAGCTTGCTAATAGAGCGATAGAATTATCGCCTCTTAGCGGCCGAAAACGGCCGCTAATGCGGCGATAATTGCCTATCACCCTGCTTGGTAATATGCCCCATTGTTCATTAGAATGGCAGTTAATAAAAAGAAGTTATTTGCAGTTAAATATTTTCTGATTATTATAACCTTTGTCATGAACCATTAAACATGAGAATTTATATATGTAACAGTAGTTATTTTTAAATTGTTAAAGGTAAACACGTTTTCACCACTGACAAGGCTTTCCCACAACACACAACAATGAAGAAACGTAACATTTTCTTCTCAGCAGTTGGGAGCGCAGTAATCTGGAAAATCTGACATGGGCTTCATGAGAATGATGTTAAAAAGAGTGAGGGGTGCTGCACCTGTTGTGGCACAATCATTTATCCACTTTACTCGCTCGGAAAAAAACCACTCTGTAATATGAGTGTAAAGCATTGTTGAATATAGTCCAAAATGATGTCAACACGAATAGCTGAGCTGCTCTGCCATTGATGCAGGCAAACGCATGTGAAACCCCACTGTATTATAGAATTCTTACATCCTGTGAAGAAGTTCCAAACCAAACACATTTTTTTTAAATTGGTATAAAAATGAGACTTATATGATCTCCCACTTTCGGTTTTTCCTCTTAATTGTCTGCAAATTCAATTATTTTACTTTTGTGCATATGTTGACACTGCTGATGAACTAAATATGCTTTGCTACTATTACTACAGTCACTACTCTCACCCTCTTGTAGGCACGTGGAGAACGATGAAACTATGTGTTTGTGCACCAGCTAAACATTATTTGCAAAGAAGGGGTCACATGACTTAAAGTCCATCTTTAGACAGCCTTGTGCTGTTCACCCAATGGCACAGTGAATTCTGGGATTTGTAGTTTCACTTGTCACAACATTCATACTGACCTAGGGTTGTCATTATGTAGACTGCCACAGACTAAAAACTGGGCGCCATGTATTGAGCTCCAAATCATGGTGGATATGTTTTGCCTCCAGTGTTTTGCAGCTAAAACCACCAGCACAACTGTGGCCATGATTTAAAGATGAAAGAAGTGTACTATCTTTTAAACATGTTATACTGATACTTGTAGCACATTTTAATGTGAGCCACAAACTGTATTTGAACTGATTTTATCCTGAGGGGTAACCTGAGTACCTGAGATAGACAGGTGGAGATTTTAAGGATATTTGGGTGCAATTTGCGACTGGAGTACCGATTTCAGACTGAAGATGTTGTTGGAACAGATAAGAATGGGCCTGAATACAAGAAGAATGCAAGATGTCGATAACAATCCACATATGTGTGCATTAGTGTGAAAGAACCCTCACTTCCACTTTAGGTCTCGTTCTGACTGCCACAATATTTTGGGGGGCAATATGTCACCTGGTAAATACCAATTCCTGGAGGTGCAGTATGAGTCTGGTGTAGTAGGAGTACGCTAATGCAGATAAAAGGACATTTTCCCCATTCCATGCTGCAATACACAATTTTCATCTGCAAACTTTGTACAGGAAAAAGTACAGTATTACCTCAATAACTGTAAATCCAATTCATTCACAGATTTATTCATGCTCCCTAACTAAAATTGCTGTAAAACTCAAAATGAGGTCCCTTACCGCATATCTTCCACACAATAAATAAACCACTGAAACTCTAGTTGGTAGCTGTTTCAGTATAACGAAATATGTGACAAAATGTAAGCCACAAAGTATTTGCCAAAATTAAAAGAGGGGGATAGACTAAAAAACACATTATCTCTGTCCACATCAACGCAAATCGAGACAGACAGGTCCACTCATTTATATGTATCCAAAACATTGTCATCCAACCAGCATTTCTAATGGGGGAATAGGAAAAGAGGAACAGAGAAGCGCAGTTCTTAAAGCTACTGTTGTTTCTTTTCAAATATGTCTGCATTGTGTACCAACTAAATAGCTTATGAATAGTATAACTGTTTTTCTTTAAATTAGCCTATAAAAGACCAGATTAACTGCTGTGTTAAGTTTCAGTAACATAACTCTCCCCTAAAAACCTATGATATTCTGCAGAGACAACCTAAAATTCCAAGAGACTAATGACATATTTTTTATTATACATGCCCAAGTTTGCTAAACGCCATTACCTCATCGCCCCTCCCTCGCTTCTATTACTGACATATTGAGGCATCCCTGGCTCACCAGACACCCATACCACATGACTCCAACGTTTTGAGTATATATAGGCCCCACCCCCTTCCAACCTCCTGTTTTTTCTGTGTCTCACCTGTGAGATGCGCGTACCACGCGCTGGCTGTTTGCGGTGCTACAGTATTCTTTTTCCATTTATGGAGTTCTGTCACTCGTTGAATGTTCTTCAATGAAGGATCTCTTCTGATGGTCTTTATGCCCGCGGGGCTTGGCGGTGCCAGCCTGGGCAGCGCGGTGCCTTCCCTCACCTTGTCTGGAGCCACGGTGCCCTCTTGGCGGCAGAGCGGGCGGGGTCCGGCTGACGGATTCACCGGCCCTGCGTGGCTGAGGCTGTCTTTCCGGGTTGGAGGCTGGAAAGGGAAGCAGTGGCATTGGGGACCGCAGGGTTCCTCGGCCGGCTGTTTATGGTTCCTGTATACAGTAAGGGCCTGGAAAAAGGCCGTTTTTATTAGTTTTTCTGTCAATTGCTGATTTGATTGCGATTTTTTCACTTTGTTGGCTCATTGTTGATTGGGAATCTTCCCCCCCCCCCCAGTTTTTTGTGCCTGATTTGGTTAGTCCTTGGTTCCCTGTGTTGCACCTATTTAGGGGTGGCTTTCAGCTGTACTTCTGTCTGTGGTCATTATAGTGGGAAAGCGTGCTACCAAGCGCAAGTATTTGCTGTCCTCCTCCTCCTCCTCCTCCTCTGATGAGCCGATTCCAGCTTGCCGGAAAAGGTCCAAGGGTCCGGGTGATAATTCTGCCCTGCTGTCTGCCTCTGAGGTACAGGACACTTCACTTCATTGGTAGAAAGCCAAATATTGGATTTTCCCCTCCCTAGGACATCTTCCTTCTTGAGGCGACTGGCCAGAGACCAACACACATGTTTTAATGGTCACTTTCTGTTTCTCAAAAGAAAAAATACTTTCATTTCGGATAATCCAAATCTTTTGGATCTACAATCTCTTACACAAAAAGCCTTGAAGAAATTACATTTGTAACGAAACACGTGTCGGCTGTTTTCATCATTGCCAACAGGAAGGCCGTTTGAACTTGACCTCCGTGGATTTACTAGTGATATCAACACCTTTGCAAAGAAATATATGTTTGTGTTTTGGATTGCACTCTGGCTACTGGCTTTGTACATTTTTATGGAACATTATCACCTGATATTAAATGACATTTTGCAGAAGTTTATTTGAATGGCCAGATTTCCTGTGAGTAACCACATCGTTTGTGAACTGTAATTGTGTCACACTAGTGACAATTGTTATAAAATTGGAGCTTGCCGAGGTACAGTGGTTTTGTTAGGTGCAGGACTTGATTGAGGTGGCTGTGGCTCGTGCTCTGGATGCCAGGGCTCCGGTTAAACGCAGGGCTTCCCATGCTGCAGTGTGTCCGCGGGACTCACCCCCTGAGGACTCCTCAGTAGGGCCGGACTGGCCGTTGCGGGGACCGGGCAAACCCCCCATGTGCCGCAAGGGTGGGGGCCGGCTTTGGGCTCCTCGGGCGTTTTTGTTCCAGGGCCGTTTTTTTTCAGCATAGCTGCAAAATCGACCCTGTAGCAAAATCGGCCGAAAACCGGTCCGGCAACGAGCTCGGTCGCACCCTCAACCTCCTCCCCCCCAGGAGGGGGGTAGAGGGGGACCCGGCCGAGCACTTTGCCAGAGCCGGTTTTGGTTTCCAGTCTGGCCCTGCTCCTCGGCTTCAGTGATTAGTCGGCCTTCTACATCTTTGTGGAAGTTTGTTCGTAGGGAAGAGGTCCCTGTGATTCTTCAGCACATTAGGAAGCACTTGGGATTTTCTCCTTTCTTTTTCCTCGAGGGGTCGAAGGACATCTTTCCTCAATATGTTAAGCCTCCAGCATTTGCTAGGTCCTTTCATGGTTGCATCAAAGACTTGATTTCTGGGGAATGGCGTAATCTGGAGCGCTCCTCGGTTCCGCACTTTTTGAAGAAACTGTAGTCGCTGGAGGAGGGAGAGGACTCTCATCCGCACTATGTAAAAGTGGATTTTGATTGGTGGTATGGCGATCAATCCTGAGGATTTTTCCATGCAATTGATAAGAAAGTGGAAGGGGCTCTGAAGAAGGCCTTCTCTGCTGGTAATTTGACATTGCGTCCTGGCATATACTCTGTTTATGCGGCACAGTCTTTGGTGTCTGACTTTGGGAAGCTTTCCACGGCTATTCAGGAGGAGACAGACTGCTCGGACTTGCTTGTCCACATGGAACAGCAGGCCTAGTTGTTGGCTGATGTCTCTTCGGATGTTCTTAAAACTTATTCCATGGCTTCGGGTTCCTTGGTGTTGGCTCGTAGGAACCTGTGGATGCGGAACTGGAAGAAGGATTACTCTGAGAAGTCGTCTCTCCTTAAAATTCTCTTTGATGTCAAGATGCTGTTTAGTGAGCAGTTGGACAGCATGATCACAAAGGCCTTCAAAGATCGCAAACATGCTCTGCCTTACAAGGGAATGGCTGCATCTACCAATCCCGTCGCTTCTGGAATCCTCCTTCTTCCGCTTCTTTGTTCCATTCTTCCCATCAGTCCTCCAGGCCCTTTTCGGACCGTCGGCATACGTTCCAGCCCAAGGAGGTGTTTTCCCTGCCAGGTGCCAAGGGTCAATCGGATTCCTTCAAGTGGAAGTCCTGACAACAATGGCGAGGAAGCTTTGAGGCCTATTGGCGCGAGGCTGTTGTATTTTCTGGAGGCTTGGAGTCAGGACATGAACAATCACTGGGCTTTGAGTGTTGTCAGGAAGCGGTTATCTTATAGACTTTGATGCTCTGCCACCCGGCTGGGGCGCCATCCGTACCCCTGTCCCCAGAAAACTGGTAAAAAAGAGGGCCCTTCTAGAGGGCATTCAGGATCTTCTGGCAAAGAAGTCAATCATGCCGGTCCCCCTGGCGCTGCAGGGAATGGGTTGCTATGCCATTTTCTTTCTAGTTCAGAAGGTGTCAGGGGGTTCCGGCCGGTTCTGGACCTCAAGAGGGTGAATGGTTGGGTTTAGACTGTTCACTTCAAGGTGGTGACTTTGCAGTCCATCATTCCTTTGATGGGGGTCTGGGACTTCCTGACTTCTATAGATCGGCAAGACGGTTATCTGCATGTTCCCATGGCTCGGGAGCATAAGAGGTTCCTGCATTTTGCGATTGGCAACTGCCACTTAAAGTTTGCAGCGATGCCATTTGGGTTGAGGTCCGCCCCTCGAGTCTTCACTAAGCTTCTGGCTACATTGGTGACCTTGATTCACATTCAGGGGATTTTTCTCCATCCCTACTTGGACGATTGGTTGGTTCACGCTCCCTTGTTCCAGGTGGCTCTCAGTCACATGAGGGTGGTTATGGACGCTTTGAGAGGGCACCGCTTTCTTAGCAATGTGGGGAAATCCTTCCTTGTGCCTTCCCAAGATCGTCTCTTTATTGGGGCTTGATTTCGTACAGATTTGGGGGTGGTCACTCTGCCCGAGGTTTGGTTGTCCAAAATCCACTCTCACATTCTGTCTCTTCCGTCAGGCCAGGTCAGGTGGCGGCTCATTGGATCCAGGTGCAAGGGGTTCTGGATGTCACAGTTTTTCTGGTTCTGTGGGCCCGGTTTCATTTGCACACTCTGATGGCTCACATTCTGGCTCATTGGTCTCCCCATTGCCTCCCCCTCTCTTTTCCAATTCCGGTGTCGTTTCAGATCAGGGAGGATATGAGTTGGTGGCTGGTTCGGGATCATCTACTGTGGGGGGTCTCTCTCTCTCCTCCATCGCCTTTGGTGGTCACCAAGGATGCCAGTCTCTCGCGGTGGGGGGCCTGGTTGGGGATCATCGCACCTGGGGCTTCTGGTGCCCCTCTTCAGAGCAAGAGGTCTTTCAATTGGAGGGAGTTGGAAGCTGTCCGGTTGGCTCCGAGGGCCTTTTCCCGGTTTCTGCGGGGTTCGGTTGTTCTTATCCAGATGGACAACATCACGGCCATGTCTTATGTGAACAGGCAGGGGGGACCAGGTCCTCGTCTCTGTCTCTGGTAGCAGTGCAGTTGTTCTATTGGGCGGAGTCCCATCTATTAGTGCTATCGGCGATTCATATTCAGGGGCTGTCCAATTTCCTGTTGGATGCTCTCAGCAGGGTCATCCCCTCCTCAGTGGATGTCTGCCTCCATCAGGAGTTATTTGTGATCCTGACAGGACACTGGGGTGTTCCGGTGGTGGACCTTTTTGCCAGTTTGAGCAATGTTGAGGTGGACAAGTTTTGCTCCCGCAGTCGGGAGGCTTCAGCCTGTGCGGTAAACGCTCTCTCCTGCCCTTGGCCTCGCGGGCTTCTGTATGCCTTTCCTACCTTTCCCCTTCTTCTCAAGATTCCTTCTGGTGGGTCCGGTCCTTGCGGGCTCCTGTGAATCTGGTGGCTACCGCATGGCCTCATGCCTCTTGGGTTCCTCTCTTGGTGGAGATGCTGTCGGAGTAGAGTGGTTGCTGCCTCTGACCCCTTTGTTGTTCCCTGTGCTGCAGCAGGATGTTCTGTCCCAGATGCGCTTGGCGGCCTGGAGGTCGAACGCTTAGTTTTACTGCATAAGGGGGTCCTGGCTGGTTTAACTTATACTCTGCAGGCAGCTAGGTGCTCTTCTATCAACAGATCTTACCTGAGGCTCAGGCGTTCTTTCGCTAGGTGGTGTTGGGAGAAGGGTTTGGACCCTGCTTCCTCTTCTTTGTTTGAGGTGATGTTTCTCCAGGAGGGGGCTGCGTTGGGTTTGAAGGTTTCCTCCCTTTGTCTGCAGTGGGCTGGGATTAAGGCTTTCCGGTGCTCTTGGGATAATCTCTCGGATCCTGATAGGTTGATTGGGTGCCTTTTCAAGGGGTTGTATAAGGTTCTCCCTGCCCCTCTGCAGCACTTTCCTTCCTAGGATCTGTCTCTGGTTTTGGAGGCCTTGATGTCGCCTCCCTTTGAGCCTCCGGTCTCTGTGGACCTGCGCTTCTTCCTAGGGCAGAGGTGTGGTGCAGCGGCCAGGGTGCCTGACTTCGGACCACGGGGTACACGCTTCGGTCCCCGGCGCCGGTCGCAAGTCAGCCCAGCACCATGTGACTCTGGGTAATAGCTCACCTAATCTTCCTGAGGGCCCCCAGCGCCGGGAACCCACTTTGGAGGTAGCTGTGCGCTTTACAAATTCAAGGTTATTATAATTATTATTATTATTTAAGACCTTCTTTTTCGTGGCTATTTCCTCTGCTCGCCGCGTGTGTGAACTGGGTGCTCTGTCTTCCAAACATTCTTTTTGTAGGGTCTTTGAGGACAGGATCATTTTGAGGTCAGGTCTTTCCTTTCGTCTTCAGGTGGCTTCTCAGTGCCATCGTGATCAGGAATTAATTCTTCCTTCCTTATTGATTCCCCTTTCTCAGATTCGGAGGTGCGGCTGCACTCGTTGGATGTCAGGAGGGCTCTCCTGATTTATTTGGAGCCGGTCACTCCTTTTCGTCTTTCTGATTCCCTTTTTGTAAATTTTGGGGCTGTGAATCGGGGTTTGCATTCTTCCACTCCTTTTTTGAGTCATTGGTTTCTGTCTCTGATTTCTCTGGCCTACGAGGCGGCGGGGCACCTTTCTCCCATGGGGGTTCAGGGTAGTTCCACCCGGTCCATGGCAGCGTCTTATGCGGAGATCCAGGGGGCTTCAATTTCCGAGATTTGCCATGCTGCCTCCTGGGCTTCACCGTTGACCTTTGCCTCTCATTACAGGATGAGGTTTTTGGGTCCAAGGTTCTTTCCACTATGGTTCCTGAATAGTGGTGCTTCTTTGTTGTCTGTGTTTGTTAATAAACCTGTTTTTGTGCATACCGTATTTGGTTGTCCTGTTTGGCTTTGTAATCTCAATAAGTAAGGAAGGGAAGCGAGGGAGGGACGATGAGGTAATGCTTCAATTACTTACCTGTAGTTGCAATACTCTGAGTCCTACTCCCTTGCTTCCATTCCTTATGTCTCTCCCTCCCTCCCTGCTAGTCCAGACCAAACTTTTTGGTATGGTTTCCATCTATGTTTTATTACAGGAGGTTGGAGGCGGTTGGGGGCCATATATCATATACATGTTGGAGTCACGTGGTATGGGTGTCCGGTGAGGCAGGGATACCTCAATAAGTAAATAATGGAAGTGAGGGAGTAGGACTCAGAGTAATGCAATTACCGGTAAGTAATTGATGCAAGAGCATACATTTGAGATGCATTCCAAGATAGCCAGGTTTTGATTTCACGGCGCAAACATCGAGCAGGAACAAGGCAAACACTAGGGGCCTTGCACCACCAGAGCATCACTTTTTATGATGGACAGGAGGAGCAAAGTGCAGACCAATATCTACCAGGCCACGCAAAGTGGTTTTGCGTGGCTTTGCGTGGCTTTGCTTGGCTTTTCTTGGCCTCAAAGATAAGGTGTAAGGAAACATAGCATAAGTCGCTGTGTTGCCTTACATTGCGTCAGGAAGGTGTTCCATGGGTGTTGCAGTGGGTGTTTCCACCCAACGCCCATGGGATTAGACGCATTCCCAGATATACAAGGATCTGTAAGCTTGGAAATGCGTCAAAACTGTAGGCCTCCCCAGGGCAGGAGTAAAGTGGAGATATACTTTTATTTATCCTTATTTTTACCTCTGTGAGTAAGATGAAAATGCCTCCATGGATTGTTTTTGTACAGTAAGGTGTCCCTTCCTGCACAAAAACAATCTTGCCAATAACGCAGATACTCTTACACCATGGTGCATGGGTTCTTATGTTGGAGCTAGGCACCATATTGTGCAATGGCTCTGGCTGAAAGGAAAGGAATGCACCATATCTCATAAGTAAAGTGCATTCCTGCCCTTTTGATTTAGCCTAGGGCAGTGCAGCAAAAACACAAAAGGTGCAGCCCTATGCCAAATCATTGTATATTAGGCACTAGGGGGCTTATTTATGAAAGGCCTCCATCACTTTTGCACCATATAAAGTGGTACATACATGACACACTGCTCTCATTAAGATTTATGAAGACACACAAAGCCACCCTGTGTGGCTTTGAGTGGCCCCGTAAATCATGAGTAAGGCAACGCAGTTGAAATCGCTGCATCGCCTTACTCTGCACCTGAGAGATATTCCATAGGCATTGCATTGGGTTTTTCAATGCACCCTTCATGGATTTTGATGCTGCCCCAGATTTACAAAGTGATGTATACCTCGGACAGCGTCACACGCGTGCGCATCCCGAGGTGAGGTGTAATGAGGAGAAATATGTTAATTTCACCTTCTATTTCCCCCTTTCCATGTATGTTGCATTCTGCAGCACATATAGAAAGAGAAAAATGCATAGGATTTGTGCCCCTTTCGGCACAAAAACAATCCTGTATGCAACGGAGGCCCCTTTGCACCATGGTGTAAGGATGCCTCCATTGGTGCTAGGCTGCTAAAAAGGCACCAGCTCAGGCAGAAAGTAAAGGAATGACCCGTATTGCTTAAATACAGTGCATTCCTCCACTTCTACTTTGGCGTAGGACAGCGCAGCAAGTCACCTTGCTGCACTGCCCTTTGCCGAAATGCCATAAATAAGCCCCTAGATGTGGGTGCAAGGTTGCTAGTAACAATGAGTATAGTTCATGATTTATCTCCTTTATGATGCTGTCAAATTTTAAACATTTCTCCAGGTGAGCATCTTCCTACAAAAAGGTTTTGGGGGAGAAAAGTTTCCAACAAATTCTCAACTTTGAAAATGTATTGTGAGCAGAATAAGCAGAACAGAACTAAGAATATAATAATTATTTTGCAGAAAAAAATAAGTCTTTGTGAATCATACCCTCCTAATTTAGACTCACGTTTGAGAACAGTAAGCTAAAAATCCCAATTTCTTTTACAAGATGAAGAACAAAGCATATTTTTCTACCCGTACAAATTCTAACTTAATGAAAAGAATACTACATTTTTTTAAAAGGCAAAGTTGACTACAATTCCTCATAATGATGCATATTTCAACACATACTAGGAATTTCTCTTGATCTCTCGCTTGTCTTATTTCTCTCTTGTGCTCTCTCTGTTTCGCTCTTCCTCTCCCTCATATCTTTTCTACTGCTCTTCCTCTCACTCACTTTCATGTCTTTCTTCAAACTGTGCTAAATTCAAAGGTAAATGAAGGTTCCAATTGCAGCGGTTTACGTCCACAAGCAGGTGTGACATACTCCAGGAAATTAGGAATGCACCAGGTGTAAATTATGTCTGCTCACAGAGAAATTTGTGTAACTCAGGCCCGCACAAATGGTACTATCAAGACCTGATCCTAGTATCAAGGAGAAAGCCTACATCTCAACCCATGAAGTACAGTGGTCTCAATCGGACACTATTAAGTCAGGGAAACAAGGGCAACTTTGTGAGGGAATAAAGCTGAGGCACATGTATATTTGTCTTGATTTTGAGAGTAGAGGTACATTTGCAGTTGACCTGTTTTCCGCAAAATCCCATTATTTAAAATGTGCTCATCATGCAAAGGTTTAAAAAGTAGTTTATTATAATAATGGAGGATACCAGCATTCTTATAATGTTTTATTAATATTACAAGAACTGGGAAAGACCAGTAGATTACGAAAAAAGGTTGGGCTCATATCGAATTGGGGTAATGGCGATTTCAGTTCTGTCAATATGTAATGCATATTATTGTAAATTCATTATGTTACCATATAAAACGGAATAATCTCTTTTTTAACGCTGGTGGTATGGATAGAGACATATATCCATTTTGGGATTGTGTCTGGGGGCCCGTCCCTGCGTATGCGTGCGCGCAAATGTGTGTCTCTGTGTGTCTGATATGGGCATATGGCTGAAAATATATGTTGGCCTTTTTTCAAATTGTCTCATGCTTGGGAACTTACTCGCAACCAAACAGCATTCTTTTATTGTTTTCTGTATCCCACATTATCTCCTAGAACGTTTTGCTTGTAAGTAATAAGCCTAAATCCCCACAAGCATGGAGGCATTTCAGCGCCATGATGGGAGGAACATTAGGGCTAATTAGGAAATTGGTGCCGAGGCTCCCCCGAAGATGAGATACCCCTCGGTAGGCATTGACACTGCAGCCGGTAATCTTGTGTTTCAAATGCATCTACGCCCCGCACCTACAAAGCAGAATCTGCAAAACATATTCGTAAAACATTCATTGAATCAGGGTCACCGTTTTACAGAAAACAACATGCCAAGGATGCAAGAATCGTGCCAGTTCAGTGAAAAATGACACCAATTAAAGCTTAAATTGCTTGTTTTCTCATAAGGTACATATTTTCATAACTTTGAAATCAAATAATTGCTGGTTTTATATTAAATACAATAAAACAAAAAGGATGCTAGTTTGTAGGAACTGCTACAAGCATTTTAATATAATTTTCCCACCGTTTAAAGTCGAAAAATATGGAAAACAAGTAAAGTATGCAAAGTTCCATGCAGATAAAGAAACTCCTCCAGATTATTACATCATTTGTCTTCTGTGTCAGGGAAATGTGTCTATGATTTCATTGTTTGATTAAATGCCAAAAAAGCAACATATTGCTCTTGTCTAACTGGCTGCAGATTTTATTGCCTCGAAAAAGTATTGTTAACACTTTGACATTAGAGGCATTTAAATTTCAAACAAGTGTCAGCATGGACCATCTTCCATCTTTTTATGCAGGGGTGATGATTAAAGTATCATAACTGATTCATAACTAAAATGTCACCCTACTTAGTAAGTTGGTTGTCCTATCACAACCAATGTTCACTGGTAGCTGTAGGACGTTTTAGTCTACAGTGTTTAAAAATTCTCTAGTTCTAGCCAGAATGGTATGCAAGTGACTAATGACCTTATTGTTCTCCTGTTTCTTTGAATATTGTCAGGTAGTAGATAGTTTAAGTTTTATACTCTATGTTTTCCCCTTCTGTTCCCATCAAAGACACTTCACTATTACATCCGAAGGTAATAGGGTCGAAATGTCTCCTCTAAAATAGATTAAATCCCTGATTGGTTTAACTCCTCTGACCAATGTGAGGAGGGGCCCAATGATGAAGCATTCCACCTAAAATTGGTTGAGTGCTGTATCCTAAATGGGCGGGTTTTCCAATGTTAATTGACTTTGGGCACGTACACAAATAAGATAACAGGCAGATTACACACACTAAGGGTACCCTGGGTTACCTTTATTTTGAGCGAAAGGGTGTACTCTGTAAATTCCTTGTTTACATTCTCACTCATGGTATTTGATATTTTTAGGATATCCGCTCAACGAATGACAATGAACTTCAAATATGTAGCCAAATATCAATGTAGAAATGTACCATGGACCTGGATCTACATTGGGAACTCCTAATTTAAGGGACAAAAATGGTAATACGCTTTTCTAATACATAAAGATTTAAAAAATGACACTATTCCCAATTAAGTTCTCTACCTTGTACAGCTAATATGAAAAGCGCACCGAGGCATTTATAAATGATATTTGTCACTAGCACAAACGTCATTAAGTGTTATGATTGATGTATTGCGAAATAGGAAATATATGCAGAAGCTACTGTTAAATGACTATAAAGTAATTAGATTGGTATTAACCCCATCTTTTTACAAGAACCATTGAGAGAAAGATACATGATAAAGCATAATGTCAGGGTAAAAATTGTTGTTAGCAATACATTGCAAAACGTTGCAACATACCCTTAGGGGAGAAATTCTGATTATTGATAATTGCAATATTCCAGAGGTATGCCTGTAGCATTTCTGGAAACAAGGATCATCACATGTTTCTTATTTTTCTCACCATTTATGACCGTAGATCATTCTTTTGGCGGATGAACTTCATTTACCTCATGTATCCACAGATCAATTTCACTGACGGCCAATAAAAGACAGCCTATATATGGGCAAATCAGTGAGGATGACCTCATCAAAGGCATCATGGAATAAAACGGTATGACCTTTAGTCATCTAATACCTTCACAACTTGTGTTCATCTACAACTCTGCACTTATACTTCTGCAGAAGCATTAGTCAGTCAAAAGAACGAGGGTGTGTGGAATTTTACCTTGCACATAGAATTTTGCAAAGTTTAAGATCTTTCCATTTGTGAAATTAAAAACATATTCCTTTTTTGTTCTACCATGCCATCTGCAATCTATTTACAATTGGATAAATGTTTGTACAGTCTAAATCCTACCAAATCATATTCTAGGCGAACATTGACATATAAATTAATTTCACAATATTTCAATCTATCACCCAACTGTATATTAAAGCTGCGTCTCCAGCATTCAAACAAGAGATGAAAACATGTCACACAAATGCACTGTGCATGGATTTTTACACAGGAAATATGTGATATTCTATTTTAAAGACCCTGTAAGAAATGGAATATCAGAATCTTGCATTCATTTCCCCATTCTTTCAAGATGTAACAGTAAAAACGAGCTGTATAGCTTTGCAGTAACATAGGAAGTTCATAATCAAAATGGGAATAAGGCTTCCTATCTGCCTGAGTATTTACAAGTCACAACTCACAAAATCAAGAAGACAGCTATCTGTAAAGTAAAGTACAAAAAAACTTGAGTTGAATTTATTAGACAATACCTCAAAATCGTTATTGTAAAGATCATTGCTTTGTAAATGAATTATGCAAAGCAAAAATGAACTCGTTTTTTTTAAAAGAAATAATTTGGAGTTCTATGAAAAATGTAAACATTGTTTGTAGCTTTCTGTTTCTAGCTGTACTCAATGCAGGCAATATAATCTGAGCCAGGGGTCTCCAACCGGTCGATCACAAGCACGTCAACACCCTGTGAGTAGCGCTTGGCCTTTTTATGATGCTCCTTTAATTCTTGCCCTCATTGTTTTGTTAATTTTGGCTCTTGTGCATCCTCACCCATATCAGCTGCTCACATTGGCTGAATAGATCTGGCAGGACAGGGCAGAGAGCGTGACATCAGTGCAGAAAGCCCAGCATAAACTATAATGAACTGCCCACAAGAAATGATGCCTACTGCCTGGCACAGCGCTTCAAAACTGCTGACCTCTGTTGCTGGAGCATGGGCTCAGCAGCCTTTATTAGGATAAAGACTCCAGTTGACTTTGAAGCTGCATATTGCAGTGCAGGAGGAGCGCAACTATTCTTTAGGCCTCAGACAAGCTGAGGGTTGCAAGTTTAAAAAACAAAAATGTAATGACCCCTCTGAAAGTTTTGAACAGCTGTTTTAGTATTCGACTTGTACATATATGTGATATCTAAACTGTCTGTTTTTTCTGAGTCCTCTCTTAAACCTATTCTATTGGGTTTATTTGCTGCATTTTAGGAACCTACCCTTCTTTGCACCTTGTGTAGCACAGCCTTCACAGGTCATTTTAAGACCACTCTTGAGTGTTGGTAATCAGTGTCCTGAGGGCTCTCAGAGAAGAAGACATTGCTTTTTCACATAACTGAGGACAGCTCAGTAGGGAAAAGCGGATTGTAGCAGTGCTTTTCTGGTCAGTGACAATGGAGGGGTCCTGACCTAGAACAATTTAAGTGTCTCTCACTCATCACTCTCCTGGGGCCACCCAGCCCATAACCTTCTCCCAAGAACCTGATATGTGAAGTAGTTTGACATACTGCTTAGCCAGTCTTGCAGCATTGCTAAGAGTACCTCTTTTATTTCCTTTTACCCTTACCTAACAGTGGCTCGACAATTCTGGATACAATTCCCAGTTACCCAGTGCACCAGAAGTCCCAGATACTGTGGTATCAAAGAAATCTCACTTCCCCATCTTTGCATAGCACTGCGTGTTGATTGACCCTCAATGTGCGGTCCTCCTATGGCCGGTCAATTCTGGCAGGTGTTTTTCTGAGCATACTGCTTATCGCTCCACCAATTTAGTTCTGGCACAGAAGTGCAACTACGGAGGAGCATATTCCCTGATAAGAAGAGACCATCAAGAATGCACATCTAATGTATTTTGAGGTGCAATGGACAGAAGAGATGGTGTTATTGGATGATGCACCATTTATAGCTGATAGCTATGTTTCAGAGAGTACTGTCTTGTGATATGTTTGGGGACTGGTACTGACAGCAATGTGGTACTCAAGCTTTTAACAGTCTCTGCAGGGTGACAAAACAAATCAGGAGATGTTCGTAGAAGTGTTTCTAGAAAACTCACACCATTTTGTTCAAACTATATTATTGACTACAAGGAAATTAGGCTGAAAGTCAATGAAGCTGGACCTTGAGGGCCTCTAGGAAAACTGTGTGAGTTGTTTGTCCTTTAGTAGCTCACAATGACTTGCACTGATCAGAATTTGCTCTCACCGCTGAAAAGGTTGGATGCCCCTGATCTGAACACACTAAATGTGATTAAATTTGGTTACAAAAACTAGATAAACATTACAAACTTTGTGAAAATATTTTCTTAATTTCATGAAGACTTGTTATTTAGAACACCTCTTACGCAGGGTCGGACTGGCCAGTTTGCAACTCTGTTTTTTTTAAGTGAGTTGAAGACTGGAGGGCTGCATTTAGAGGAAAGTGGGATGTCATTACCCAGTTGTGCACAGATGTCTCCATTGTAGTCATGGACTTATACAGTTTTAGAATAGGTTGGACACTTTTGCCAGGGATGATCTGAGTTTCTGCACGGGTCTGAATCTTTTCACAGCCTGTTTGAATGGCGGCATAAATGTAATGCAGTTGCTTACCCCGCTGTTGATCTTAGATGACCAGGATTTATGTGATTGCTCCACAAAGAAGAACTTTCTCGCATGACACATGGATAATATAAACATTCCTTTAAACTGCACCAATTGAACACTGAGTTGATACAGACTGAGTGCTCAATATTTCTCTATAAGGAATGACACTACTGTTCTTTAAAGTCTTTGTCAACCCTCAATGCAACATGGAATGTATGGTGAAACGATGACTATCTGGATTTGCTCGGGCAACCAAAGAACCTGATCAAGGGGTAGGCTGTAATTTGAATTTGTGCAAACTGTTTCAACAGGCATGCTCAACCATTGTTAAAGATTTTGGTATTCGAGATGATTTTACGTTCCACCTTGAAGTGTTCACATTTACAGCGATTGGTTGCTTATTGGATAAAGCTTTATGAATGTGGAATAATATGTCTTTGGTGGTCATTGCATGTAGGTGGCATGAATGTTTTGGCCACTTGATTGTGCTGTTCATGATTTATTCTGTGTTGGTTTTCTGCTTGCTTAATTTGACTCACGCATTGATCCATTTTTAGGGGCTTTGCCATTCAAGGCATCTCACGTTTATCAGAAAACTAAGGTGTTATAATAAGTATATTCTAAAGACCCTTTGAGAATGAAAAAAACGTCATGAAGCGCTTGTTTTTTGTCTCACAGTTCATTTATAGTTTATCTTGTATACGGACTTTCATAAATTATCTTTTTTTGAATTTGGGAGTTTTGTTTAGTGCTTTTTACAATTTGCAGTCACTGTTGTCTTTACTTTCCCTTTTTATATTAACAGCTACTCAAGAAAATATGGGAAGTTTCTTCTTTTTCACCACTTCATTCACAGGACATCATTGTACAAGGAATTCCTCAGCCAGAATAGCTGCTCTCAGATTTGTTATCATCATTTCCTTGAGTCTAATTCCCACATTCAATCCGCTTGCAAAAACACTATGCATTCCGGTTACTCACATCCATCTTATTGCCAGAATCAACAGCTGATTTATTTCCTTACATGTCACCTTATAACACAGAATTACACCCTCGTTTTCCTCAATGCTCATCCTGCAGTTCACTTTACAGCTAACATAGCAGACTCCAAGGTCACCCAAAACCTTGACACACTCACTGATTATGGCTCACTTCCCAATCTGCACACATCCTGAATATCCTTTTTCTCAAAGGACACCACCTTGATGAAAAAAAAGCAGATTGTGATTAGCAGTTCTCTACAGGTCCATTTCTAGAACCTTTTAATCACCCCTCCATTGAACTCCTCACATACCATTTCATCCATCTCCTTTTCCTGCATAATCCAGTTCGACCTAATCTACTCATTTATAGCAAATGCCACACCTTCACTGAGGAACTCACTTCCTCATCACATTAAACCCACCAATGCATTTATCCTAGGGATGTCACTCTCCCGGGAGATTCTGCCCAAAAAGCTGTTATTGACTATTCGTAGCAATTAAACACTTAATGTCACTGAACCTACAAACATTCTGGGATATGTTCCTGACCGCATCACCATTTTCACACCATACCTCAACTACCTCCCTTCCATATAATTGGACTGGATAAACCATTTCTTGGTCCCATTAACCATCACCTGCAATCAGTGGTGCAAAATTATCAAAATGTCACACAACGCAATACTGGAAGACAAGTTGATGCGCTGCATGATAGGAAGAGAGCAGAATTTGGCCATATATATTAAGGCATTTCTGTTCTCTTCCTGCACTGGTGACTTAGTGCTGCCTAGCACCAATGCAGGTACCCTTGCACTATGGTGAAATGGTTCCTGAGTTTTTTTTGTTTTTTTGTTCTCATTTGCCTCATGCACACCATTCCACTTACAGCTTAACTGGAGTGTCCAAACCACTTTGCTGGAAAAGGAGAGAAAGGGGGTTCACATGGTACCATTCTTGGGTTGTGACGACCCCCTTTTTCAAACGCACATTTTCTGCGAGCAGCCCTGTTCCATAGAAAAGTGCCAGCTGAGGCGGAGAAGGCTTAATCATTGGACCCCTGATCCAAATTACTCTTTTGTTGCTCACACTAACGTAGATGGGGTAACCAAAATTCATATACTCTTTGTCCCTTATCTGAAATGCCCAAACTGGCCATACTCTTTACAGACGATAACCAATCCTTGTTTCAAGGAGGAGCGTGGGCCACCCACTGTTTGCAAATCTCTCTGCTTGCCAGTAGTATAGCATAAAATATCAGCTTTGCATGGTTTTTACTGATTATAAGTTGCGGGTCCAAACATCCAAAGATAATCAGTAAAATGCTTATCTTTATTTGTATCTTCAAAGAATCAGACAGGACTCAACTCACAGCCTCCAAGAATGCCTAGATCTTTGTGCAATGCACAAACATATGCACGTCATCTTTCTTCACACTGCCACATTTCGGACACCCACATCACCTCCTTTCCCAAATTTGGAAAGTTTTTGAGGGGTCCAATAAGCCCTTTGGATGGTGAAAAGATGATTTCTCCTCAGGTATGCAGGTTTTACTATTTTGTACATCATAGACATAGATACTTGCCATTGGTGTTCCAGCTTATTCTCCAGCAAGCATCCTTCAGGTAAGTCCACCGGCAAAGTAAAATCCCCAGCTTCCATCTCAATCATCATTCATTACCACGTAGCAATTTCTTTTTCACTGCGGTCCCTGACATAAGTCTGTCTTCAAATTCATTGTGTTCCCCAATTTTTTTAGCTGAAGTCTGATACCAACTCTGTATCTGGAGGTACTTGAATCTTGAGACCTTGTGGCCCGTTTCCTGACTACACCACTCCCACGTGATCATACGACCATCATGAATCAGATGCTTCCACCTTGATTTACCGGCCTCTCACAATGGAATTGCCAACATGTCCTTTGACCATTCTGGAGAGCCTGGAGAGTCCCAAATGGGGGTAAGTTGACTGAAATACAGGAGTTTTATGGCATGTCTGATTTTATACCATGTCTCAGTCATACCCCCTAAAATCTTTAGCCTAACCTTTTTAAAGTACTTAGGATCTGCATACTTATGTATAAAGCCACATTCCCCTCCATTCTCCTTCTTCAACATCACCTCCCAAAGCCTGCCAATCTCTGAATTTGTGGGTCTATCCAATAGCATTTTCCCATACTACGCGATAAATGAGATTAGGTGTGAGCAAACAGGAATTTTACTCGGAGATAGTAAGGGTATTGAGCTAGCCTTTTTCAGTTATTTTAGACAAGTGTCCCAGGAAGATCTGGAAATCACAGAAGAAGAGGTGATGACTTGGCTGAGCCAGGATTGTGCCGATCCCTTAACGGCAGATAAAAGTGAACAGCTAAATGAGAGGATAAATATGAGGGAAGTGGAACAGGCTGTTGAGGAAGGCAAGAAAGGGAAGGCACCAGAACCAGACGGCTTCCCTCATGAAGGCTACAAGGCCTTGGCTAGTACATCAAGTCCTATCTTGGTCGAAATTTTTAATGAACTATTCTTGACAGGAGCCGAAATGGCTGAGTCTTGGAAAGAAGCTTTCATTACACTAATACCAAAACTGGTTAAATGCCCCAAAAACTGTGACTCTTACAGGCCAATATCGCTTTTAAATTGTTATTATAAGATATTTGCAAAAATTATGGCAGGACGACTTAATGGGGTTCTGTTTCAGCTTGTGCATGAGGACCAAAAGGGGTTCATTTGAGGTAGATCTCTTAAAGAGCTGACCTATACCCTTATAGGGTCTATAGATCTGGCCATCTCCTATGAGCTCCCATTAGCAGTAATGGCGTTAGATGCCACTCAAGTATTTCACTGGGTCAATTGGATCTATCTACAAGCTGTGGCAAAGTCTCTTAACCTTGTTTCCAACTTCTGCAAAGTCCTAGTGGGAATTTATGCTGTACCAGAAGCTACTTTGTTGGTTAATGGCGCTTTGACAAATGCGGTTCAGATTACCAGGGACACGAGGCAAGGTTGCCCCTTGTCCCCATAATTGTTCGTTCTATATATCGAACCGCCAGCCAGAAGAATCAGGAGCAACCCAGATATCTTACCTTTCCAATACAATGGCTGGAGAAGGAAATTAGGCCTATATTCAGTTGACCTTTTTATCTGTACTACCAACTTACAAAGAACTCTGAGCTGTGTCTTGACATTGACAGCAGACTCTGGGAAGATCTCAGGGAATGATATTAACAAAGAAAAAATGCTGATTATGGCTTGGAAAACAGAGGTGGGCAAAGGGAAGAGTAAAAGGGAAATGAGATATCTAGGGGTTAAGATCACCCATGACATCACAAAGCTAACTAAAGAAAACTTTGAAAAGGTAAGGAAAGAAGTGGGAGCTTTGCTGAAGAACTGGTTCTATCTCCCGCTGACCCTATTCGGCTGAGGTAACTTGGTGAAGATGATAGTCCTCCCCAAGTGTACTTTTCTTTTTGATTCAATTCCCTTACCTTTTGGAAGGAATGGTTTGCGCAGATGCAAAGTCAGATTAGCAACCTTATTTCCTCATCTAAGGAGCCACGGTTAACTTGGAAAAAGCTGAGAAGGAGGGTGGAGAAAGGGGAATTAGCATTACCAGACCTGTTATTCTACTCTTGGGCTTTTCGATTAAAGAATGGCATGGTTGTTTTTGTACAGGAAGGGACACCTTCCTGCACAAAAACAATCCCTACAGCAGGGTCCTCAACCTTTTCAGTAGTGGGAGGTACTTCCGATCAGTCAAATCATCTCGAGCTACTAAAGGAAAAGCAACTCACACATTGCTCCTGGAGGCCCTCAAGGCCCAACTTAATTGATTTTACGTCTAATTTCAATGGATCCGATATTATGGTTTGAACAAACTGATAGGAGTTCCCTAGAAACACCTACAAGAATGAAACCTGATTTGTGTTGTGACCATGCAGAGACTGTTATAAGCATTGCTACCAAATTGATGTCAGTACCAATCCGAAAACATGTCACAAGACAGTACTGTTTGAGACTAATCTATCAACCATAAATGGTGCATCATCTAATAACACCATAGCATGTGCCCATTGCACATACAAATACATTAGATATGCATTCTTGAATGTCTCTTCTTTACTTTTTGGGAATATATTCCGCTTTAGTTGCACTTCTGTGCCACAACTAAAATTGGTGAAGTGATGGGCAGTATACATGGAAAAACATCTGCCAGAATTGGCTGGCCATAGGATCACAGTGGATGGAGGGTCAATGTCCACACAGTGCTATGCAAAGACGGGGGATATGATTTGTTTGATACCACAATGCCAGGGACATCAGGGGCCATATTGCAGAAAGTGCCCAGAGGGCACAACAGGCGTTTGTGCCCGCTATGTGTGCCCTTAGGGCACTCTGGTATTACAGAAGGGGTAGCAGACGCTTGTGCTGCCATTTCAGTAATACCAATAGCGCTAGCACATATAAACAGCCAGCACTATCTGCAGTGGGCATTCCCTCATTTGCATAGGAGCATGCCTCCAGCAAATGAGGGAATCTGTTTGCCTCTACACCCGCGCTGTATTACAGATACGGGTGCATAGACAAAGAAGCTGTCAGGGGGTGCACTGACAATGAAAATGGGTAGAATGGGAGAATGGCATGGGCTGGGCAACCACAGCAGAGTGATGAGTAAGAGCCACTCTCTTAAAGTGTTCTAGGTCAGGCTCTCTCCTTTGTCACTGACCAGGAAAGCACTGTAACAATCAGCATTTTCCCTACTTAGCTGTCATCTGTTATGTGGAAAAGTAATGCCTTTCTCTGTTAGCCCTCCAGGCACTGAATAGCAATACTCAAGAGTGGTCTTAAAATGACCTCTGAAGCACGGGCTACACAACGTGCAAGGAAGGGTTGGTTCCTAAAATTCAGCAAATAAACCCAATTTAATAGATTCAAGAGAGGTGCTCAGAATAAAACAGACAGTTTAACTATCACATATATGTACAAGTCGAATACTAAAACTGCAATTCTAAAATTTCACAGGGGTTGTTTAAAAAAAATAAAAGTCCCTCTCATAACTTGAAACCTTTAGCTGGTCCGAGCCTAACACTGGGTGTGCTCCTCCTGCACTGCAGTATGCAGCTAAATCAACTGGAGTCCAGATCAAAAACTGTTCATGGCGGAATTTCTGCACTGACGTCACCCACTCTACCCTGCCCGGCCCAATCTATTCAGCCAATGCAGGCAGCTGGTTTGGGTGAGGGTGAGCGAGCCGAAATATATAAAACAAGAGGACAGGAATTAAAGGGGCATTGTAAGGAGACAGCGAGTTATTCACATGTTCTTGGCGAGATACTGGTAGTTTGTAATCGACTGGTTGGACACCCCTGCCTTATAAGCAGTTTCCTCTTTCTATGTGTGCTGCAGAATACAGAACAAATTGAAAGCTTTGTGCTGCAGATTGCAGCACACATGGAAAGAGGAAATAACAAGGAAAGAATTGAGATATTTCTTTTTGGTTTGTGTCTGTTGGGAAGGTGTACCATTTTGACCCATTCCCAGGTTTACTACTCTTAGTAAATATGACATTGTGTCAAAATGAATGGGTGGATGCATTGGAACACCAATGCAGCGATTAGCGCTACCTTGCACTACTAATTGTAAGCTGGCTTTGGGTGGCTTAGTAAATCTCACTTAGGCTCTTGCAATACCCTTCGTTACCTTGAGAGACACAAGGGCATTGCAAGGGCTAAGTTAATCTGGCCCTCAGTGCACACTGTATCCAAAAAACACCAGCTCAACAGTTAAACTGTTTCCAATACTTTCCCCTTGACTCACTCATGCAAGACCTATTTGTACTATCCACAAAAATTAAACCAACAATTAATATAAATGTAGTACTTGAAACCATAAATAACCCATTCAAAGGCAACGTCAAAATACACATATAAATGAAATCGTGAACGATAAAGGCTAAATCCTCCTCTATCTAGTACACTAGGGAAATATCTGACAATAAATAATCCATCCACAATGTCAAAAGAATAATATAAAATAATGTAAACAATCTCAGAAGTAGAAAATCTCTGTTTAGTATGCAAAAAACGACATCTCGGCAGCTGACTCACGAGTCTATAATTAAAGAAGGATGCATTAGGAGAAAAGCACTCTAAAAAACACTGGATACTGTTCCAAGTCCCAGCTGGATCCACACGTACTACATTCAACAGGCAAAAGCAATGCCATCAATAAGTTCCAGAAAAAGTAAATAACATCAAACAACACAACAAAAGCTCTCATTAAACCACCATCAAGCAACTCATCTCACAATGCAATAAACGTATCTGGACAGCTCCTACAAGGCTCACACTTGGGCTACCGATTGAATACCTTACAGGCACCCTTACTACAATCAAGGTAACCATCTACAAGGATAACATACCCTTATTTACAAAATAATAAATAATATACTAGACCTCCAGCAACCTAGGCAACTATCAACCCATTATTCAACTCCTATTAATTAGCAATATGAGAGAAACAGTTGTAGACATTCAACATTAAGTACATATCAGCATGAATTACATTCTAGACAAGTCTTGCAGCCAGATTCATCAAGCCACAATCGGCTCGCAAAGGACCAGATTCTGAGAATCTGGCCCTTTGCGAGAGCTATTTTTGCATTTGGGATTCATCATCCCAAATGCAAAAATCGCAATTTTAGAAATTGCTAAATTGCGAATAATTGCATTTAAGGAATCTCAATTTGAGATTCCTTAAATGCAATTCATGAACCATTTTAAAATTGCGAATTCGCAATCTGAGGCCGCTATTTACCGCGAAGTCTAACTACGTGGTAAATAGCGAAAACTTAGAAAAATGCACTTCAGTGCATTTTTCTAAGTTGTATGTTACACACACATGTCCTTTGGACATGTGTGTGCGCAACACCAGTGTACCTTACCATTTCAGGGGTGCTACAGGGTGTCCTTTGGACACCCTGGCACCCTTGAAATCGCTTCCTTATTTGCGATTCGCTAATTGCTAATCGCAAATAAGGAATGAATGGGAAAGCCATTCCTTATTTGCGATTAGCAATTACCGAATCGCAAATAAGGAAGTAGTAGAAATCGCAAAAAATATTGCGATTTCTACATGCATCCCGTTTTGCGAGTCTTTAATAGCGATTCCTTAAAAATCGCTATTAAGGACTCGCAAAACGGGACTTTGATGAATCTGGGGGTTAATCAGGTTTCATACTGCATTGCAGATCAAAAAACTCTTAACCAAGAATCACTAACCAATGTTATAGAATCATGTAAAAGTTTCACTGGGACCAAATGTTGTGGCTTTGTATTTACCTTTGTGGTCACCCATTCATCATCCAATTAGGCTCATTAAAATATCAACACTTATCAGCATAATGCAGTTCCTCACAAGCTAAATCATTCCCACTGTAATTGTTTGTGTATCAAGCCACTCTGACTTCTTCTCAATTTGTTGGCAACACACAACTGTACACAAGGAGCTGATGGACGGAGCACTGAATCCTTTCAGACACTCCCCCCAGTCACATACCCTGTTACTCATGGGAACAGTCCAGCCTGAACTGTCAAGGCAGGTCTTCCCTGGAACGGGAACAAGCATCCTGGGACCGTTTCGGGGTAACAACCCTCATCAGCCAGGCTAGTTTGAATCCAGTGGCAAAGTGAGAAAGGTACCCACGTCTGGGCATACCAGGTCAGCTTTGGGTGAACAAAGCAAACACAAGGAGATAATGGACGGAGTGCTGAAACTTTTCAGACACTCAACCCCAGTCACAGATCTGGGTTGGATCCATCATAGTTCTTTAGCTCACTTCCCCACCCCAGTTCAGACACCGCCATATGAAAATCAGTCTTGACCCTGTTCCTCATGGGAACAGTCCAGCCCGAACTTCCACGCCAGGTTTTCCCTGGACCGGAAACAAGCCTCTTGGGGGTTGTGAAATATGGCCAACGGATGATTTCCGGTAAGTAACGAAAATAAACAAATTAAAAATTGTTGCGCGCGCTGCATCGCCAAATGCGATGCAGCACGTGCTACGAAATTCAGGTTTTTTTTCACGTTACTTACCGGAAATCGTCCATTTGCCGCATTTTACAACCTCCCACCTTGCCCCTCCCCCGCCCCATGTCACCGCCCGGTGGCACGCACTATACCGGCTGTGGCTGACCTGTACCTGGAGAAGCAAAAACATGGCCAACCCATTGTTGTTGAAGTTTAGCTATTTCTTTTTCTAAAACATGAATTTTTTGTAAGAACACTATATCACATTTTAAATTAGATAAGTGAGAAAGTACCCGTTGATGTTTTATAGGGAAACCCAAACCTTTATCATTCCATGAAGCAACTCTTAAAGTCATCTACAATAAACAATTAGGTATAGAGTCAATGTAAACATTTTACAATACTTAAAATTTAACAATAAGCTAAATGTAATAATGAACAACATAACGTTTTGAATATCATAATGATCAAAATGAGAAGCATAAAAGAGGAAATGAGTGTTCATGCAAAAAGAAAGTAAAAATAAGAGATATGAGTAGATGATAAAGAGGAAATATAGGAAGGGGGAAATAGAATAGGTAACACATTAGTAAAAAAGAAAAAGTGAGTGAAAATTAATAAATAGGGATATGAAAGAGAGAAATAAGAAGTGTAAGAAAGAAACAATATACATCATACCTAACAGAAATATGAGAAACCATTGCAAGAAATTTGTGCAAGTTGAAGATGAAAAAATCAGTAACGAAGGATAATAGAACTAACCAGATAAAAATAGTAAAATTATATAGGAAGATATGAATAATTATGAAAAACAAAAGAATAAAAGGGAAAGAGGTAAATTGAAAAAAGGGAAATAGTATAGGGAAGAAATAGGAGCTTACAGTTAAGAGAGGGAAATAGCCTGGGAGAAGGGCAGGAGAGTGGATAAGAGAAAAGACGACAAAGATAACAAGTAATAAACATATATTATAAAATCCATCAATATAGTAACCAACTACTGAAAACATAAGCAGGATGAGGGTGGTGAAGTCATGCAAGGAAAATAGCACAACTAACCGGGCAACTCAAGGCGGATCGGGGAGGGAGGACATCACAGAGGGAAGACATCACCGAGCGGACCAGGGATAAAATTGAGAAAACAGGAAATACTGCACCTAATAAAAGGGGAAAAGACAACAGGTGAATATAACATGAAAACAATGCATAGGGAGACACTTTAGAAAACAAGTAAGGCACATCATTATTGTAAACAACAGAACATTGACAACATGAGAACAAATATTAACTTGTCAGAACATATCCATCTCCTTTTCTCCAAATTGTTCCAAAAGTCGTTGTAGCGATGCAGGATCTTTATAGTTTATGATCCGGCTCGCTTATGTCATTTTGAAACATAGGGAAATATAAGAAACAACTAAAACAGAGCAAAAACGACATAACTTGAACGGTAGAACTTGTTTAGATCAACAACAACAGAAAGTTAAACAGTCGCATATCTGGAAACATCCATGTCTTCTACTCTACATTGGTCCAAGAATTGTTGAAGTAAAGCAGGATCTTCATAGTTTGTTGTTCTATTTTTGTAAGTCACTTTGAAAAGATAGAGGTGAAAGAGGCCAAATCTAGATTGATACAGTGAAGTGCCAGTCTCATATCTAGGAATGTCTTTCTACGGTCCGCTGTATCTTTGGCATAATCCTGTGCAAAGAAGAGATTTGAACCTTGCCATGAAATACGGCCCTTGAGTTTAGCTGCATGTAGAGTCTTCAATAATGCTGTATTTTCTAAAAAGTATAAAAGGACTCCTCGAGGTTTGGTTAAAGAAGTTGCCATGGCTGGAGCATGACCTAAATGGTGTACTCTTTGAATATTTAAAACAGGAGAGTTAGGTAAGCCAAGAATCTTGTGGAATGAAGGATTTGAAACGGAAATGGGATCCGGACCCTCCAAACCCTTCTCCAAACCATAAATGCGTAAGTTAATATGTTTTTTCAGCTGCACCATTTCGGATTTCATTGAAGGAACCTGATTTGCCACAGCCTGAACAGAGCTTACTTGATGTTCAATCTGCAAAACTCTAGTCTCCAGATTAGACCATTTATCTTCCAGAGCCTGAAGTCTTATATTTGTTTCTTCCATGTAGGGTCTATCAGCTCGTATTTCCTCCAGAAGTACTACCAAGGTGTCAGATGGAGGAGACGCAGTAGGTGAAGGAGAATCTTTTTTCAGGCGTTTGCCAGACAATTAGATAGATGGAATGTTTAATTTAGAAGCAAGTTTGCTGATGGGTAGCAGAATAGTGGATGAGGCTACCAAAGATTCTTTGGCAGGGGGTGACGCCATATTTTCAGAGCTATCCATATTTGATGAAAGAATAGAATAAGGGTTATGGTCTGCCACAGATGAAAATTGTATGAGCGAGCCAGTGACACGACGAGAAAATCTTCTTCTCCCCATAAAATAATGAAAAGCGATGACAGGATAATTCTTGAATCTGTTGCACAGGTAAAAATCTATATCTAGTGAAAAATTTGCCAATAACAACAATATTATAATTTTTGCTCTGTCAAGGAACACTGAGATGTAGTTCCAATAGCATCCCATTTGCAGCCATAAATAAATATAAACCTTTTGAGACACGGTAGAGCTATTACCAGTAACTGCAGTGCAAATGAAACAGGTAATGTTCGGTCAGAACCTGTCTTTGCTGCCCAGATGACATGAGCAATGTATAATTCCCAGACTCTGAAGCTCAAACGGGTAATCACCAGGTAAATACATTAAAGATAGCGAGTTGAGTAGAGAAAAGTCTGCTGAAATGGAGAACTTTCACTGGAGCATGCCGGCATGTCTTTAGCTAGGAGGCAGGGTGAGCGCAGGGAAGAAAAATGGTGGGCACAAGTTCCATGAGGAAAATACTCCGGCCATATTTAGAGAACAAAGAACGCTCACCGGAGCTGAAAAAAGGCAACAAACTGTGCTAAAGTGCTTCGCATCCCAGAAATCAATACTGAAACATGACCACAAGGACAGGGTTCACTAGAGAAGTCTGCATCTTTCCCGAGCCGCCACAGAGTCACCTCAGGGAGCGGCCATCCTCGATTGGGTCAAGCCATGCCCCCCCACAGGAAATATCTAATGGCAAAATATCATGGACATAATAAAGTGACTACTGATTATTAGTGAGTACATGTACATGCACCTAATGAAAATAGGTCCCACAAAAACAGTGTGACTTCTTTCTCCCAAAATAACACAGTGTTCATGTCTGACAAAAGGTCAATGCCAGTGGAACCTATTGTACAAACTCTAAACTATGTTATACCTTTCGGAAATAGTGAAAGGCATATTCCATGAATTACAAATGATTTTCAAGGCCACTATTAATTAAGAATTGCACAATTGTGCTTAAAGTCAGTGTGTCCCTTAAGTCTGTGGGCTGCAGTTACGATAGTCAGAATGAGAGAGCGCCAAACAGAAGTAAAATGTTGTAGGGGTGTACCATATGTACAAGTAGTTAACACCCGCATATATAGAGGACTTTCTAATAGTATTTAAACTGTAATGTAGGGTTGAGGACTAATGTATTCGGTGTTAGAAATACATGTAGAACTGATGATAAGGGTTTTGAAAATCAATAATGTTACTCTAACATAGAAATGTCGTTTGACGTGAAGCCCTTCACTAAAAAGAGGTGTTTTAGTAAGATCACCATTAGGTATTTAGTTCTGCTTTATTAAAGTTCATGGTGTACCTTTTTACGTTATACAAGTGCTTGAAGAAAAATGTATTTGCTTAAAGATGGGGGCCTAAGAAACAAACGAGATGCTCATGTTAGGATGTTGGGCCTATAAAACGTGCAGAGGCCCAGTCTATGGAAATTGTGTAGGCCTGATCGACAATGTTTGCTTAGCATTAAATCGTAGAGACGTTTATGAAGAAAGCTGTTTTTAGCTAAAGTCAATTGCAACATTTAAGAATTGTGAGCCGATTCACATGCATTCCTTTGCAGGTGCCGGATCAAGTAGACAGTAAAGTAGAAGGGCCCATTGTGTACGAGTGTTAGGATGCTAGACTCAGACATGGAGGAGTAGCCGAGGAATTCATGGAAGCAACTTGAAGTGAAGGAGAGTCTGGGACCCAAGGACGTCTTAACGAACAAAGATGGAGATGTGCCATGATGGAAAACTTCTGAAAACCAAAACTTTGAGAGGGGCGTACTTGAATGCGTGTCGTCCGCATTGTGGGGTTTTGTATTAGGGACAGCATCCCGAGGGTGGAGGCAGAGCAGATGGGCTGAGGTGTGAGAGGGAGCAGTTGGTTGACAGAGAGCTTAGCTATGATTGAAGAGTCTCTAGACTAAGAGAAAGAAAGTGAGTGAACTTCTTTGGAAGTCACCACTGCTGACACCTTTTTCAGGTTGGGCTATTGCTAAGCAGGGATGTCACTTAGTATAGTGTAGGGACAGATTAACCTGATTTATACTCTTTCCAATGCATACTAAAACTCAGGTTATAGCAATTCTTGTTAGCCTGATGATTCTTGAATTGATTCTTGTATTGTTCCTAAGCCTTCTGAGACTTTTCCTTAGGATTATGTTTGTATTAGTGCCTGTTTATCTCCTGAATCTTTTGCTGAGGTGTTTATACCTTCAGTTGTTTTTGGCTTTGTAATAAATCTTCAAACTTAGTCCCTAGTCGGTGGTTCTTTGGGGAAACAATGGGAATCGTCGAAAGTTGATTGGCTACTGGTGGATAGATTGTCTAATTCATTCTATGACAGGTAAAAAGGTCCAGTCGACCTGTAACGGGATTCTGGAGAATGGTAAGCAGACTCTAGAAGGAAAATCCCGCCCTTTCAGTTGGTAGCAGAGTAGGATGGTTTATCTTCTGGAGTGAGGGCAATCTAGAGTAGGTTGAGATTTCCCCGAGGCCCATAGAGAACCAATGGCGAGTGTCCAGACAGTCGCGGAAGGAGGATGGCGTTCCCTGGAAACTGACGGAGAGTGACGGTGCGGCAGAAAGCAGCAGGTCGGAAAGAGAGTGAGTATGAAAAAGGGTCATGCGTTGTTAGATTGCGGTGGTATGTTGTATTGTTGTGTTGTATTGTCTTGCGGAGTTGAGTGCCTGTGGTCTGTAAGGGATGTCAGGTTGTGAGCGCGCGCAACCAGTGAAAATCTTAGACTCTAGGGGAGTTTAAGTGGTTCGGGTGTATCAAACACCCATAGTGATTGTCGACCATTGTTAAGGGGGTCATGAGGTACCATTGATCGCCCGCAGGACCGAGATAGGGGGAACGAATGTGTGAGTGCGTGGGTAAAGGACGCTGGTCGGAAGTTGCCGTGTGTTTGTAACCTATCAGAGAGGCAATTGTCCGGTCGTTCGCGGACAGACAATTTGCCAAATTCGGTGACAATTACAGTCAGACTGTGGACGTACAGTCAAGGAGGCGGTTGCTTGGTCGGAAGTGATCATTTCCAGTGTATGAGTGGGACGCATGCGTGACCGGGAGACGAGCGGAGAGAGGAGGGGAACTGCTGCGAAACGGAGGCGAGTGACGTCAGACGGAGCCGCGCTGGGATAGGGCGGTTAGTGTGGAGCCGCGCTGGGATTGGTGGTTTGTCGTCAGGGAACAGAATAGCGCTGTAAACAAAGAAACGTTGCGGTTTTCATCATGAAATGCTTAAAAGTGTTGTGAAATTGTTTTAAAGGTGAAAAGAAGTTAGAACCTCAGGGTGGGGAAGAGGCTCCACCCGAGGATACCCCAGCCCATTATATGGCTACAAATGTCGGGTTGCATACCATATTGTGGCTTGAGAAATGGTGTAAGATGACTGATGGGAGCGAGGAATTGACTTTTCCTCAATATGGAACATTCAGATTAGAGGTGTTGTATCAGCTAAAAGCGATTATGGCTGCGTTGCGACCTTTGCCTAGACCAACACAGTTTGAAGCGCTAAATGCGTGGATCAAGGCAGCCCATGAAAGAAACAGAGATAGTAGACAAGAAAGGGTGAAACGATCCGTTAGGGCGGTGCAAGATGCGAGATGGGATGCACTGGCCAAGAGGTGGAGAGTGCAGACCATCGAAGGGGACAGGTTGTACCCGTTGTTGGTCAACACAGGGGATGCGCAGAGAAGGAGTACTAAAGATGAGGACAGTGAGACAGACGACAGCCTGATAGAGAGACTGTTGTCGGAGAGACCACCTCCATATAATCCTGAGGTGGGGGGAACGCCAACGTCAGCAATGAGCAGGGAAACTTCTGTCGGGGACGGTGGCGTCCCAACGGAGAGCGGCTTGAGCCCTTTAGGGGATAGGTGCAGCTCGGTAGAGGGAGAAAGGGCACCTCCACCTTCCCCAACGACGAGAGTAGTGGGAAGATTCACGGTACATAAAGTACAGGTCGAAGAGGGGGTTGACTCCCGGAGATTGCCAGACGCTCTTACGGTACCTGTTACCATAGGTCCCATAGTATCAGTGTACAATCCAGAACAGACACAAGGTGAGGGTCCGCCACCAATAGAGAGAGAGAGAAGTGTCAGTGAAGAAAGGAGTAATGGGGCGGACAGGTGGAGCCAACTACCAAGGCCTGTAGAAAGGAGCACCCCTTTGGCAGCATCGGCAGACTCGTCTGAGGAGCAGGGGGGTTTGAGAGGACAGATGGAATTGAGAGGACCACGGCCAAGGTCAATTAGAGAATTAAGGCCTGATTTGAGAACGTGGGAAACGATTGTGGATACCCAGAGCAACAGGTCGAGGAATGATTTTGACAGTGGAAACCAGGAAAGCAGGGGGGTGTCTCACTGCGCGCCTAGCGAAAGGAGACAGGAATGGGATCGTGAGAGTGTGGAAAGTAGGGGGATGTCCCATCACGCGCCTAGCGATCATAGACAGGAGTGGGACCGCAAAAGTTGGGAAAATCATAGGGTTCCCCATAACACACCCGAAGAGGACAGACGAATGAGTCAGGATTGTGGCGGGAGGGACTCGAATGGAACCTCTAGCCAAGGTACATTGAGGGCGGCGATAAAGGCAAGGAGGATTGATGCACTGAGACTCAAATCAGAAGTGGAGGAAATAGTGGAAGGCACACTGCCACTAGAGAGAATCGAACTCTATGAACCAGATGAACTATTGTTTGTAGCGAAATATGTTACTCGAAGGGCTAGGACAGCTCATGAGAAACTGTCTGAGTTAGCGAATAAGTATGCTGTGGATTTGACAAGGACGAAAGCATTACAGGGTGGCCATAGGTTGCAGTACTCGGACCAAGATCTAGAAGAGAAGAGGGTGATCGGATTAAAAACCCACATCAGGGAACTGGTGGTGGGACTCCGAACATGGACCCAATTAGACAAATGGGAGGAAAGGTGGTCAAAGAAAAAGAGTGTTAGGAGAAGCACTATTGAGACATCCCCGGGAGGAGGGTTGATGCATGCAGAGGCGTACCCCTTGCGAGAGGTGGCTCACGGGGGATATGTACATGTACCCTGGAGTAGGGGGGATTTGGCTGCCTTTACGAACTCGTTTCCGAAGTTGCGAGAGAATCCAGTGGAATGGTACAAACAGGTAGAGAGGTTCGTCAAAATCTCAACGGTATTGTGGATTGACCTAAACACACTGTTTGACATTGTGGTCCCAGGCGACCTGTGGATAGCGTGTAAGGTCAGTGTTGAATGGCCCACAGTGGAGCCAGACCGAGACGCTACAACGAATGGACCCTCACCCAGGGTGTTGGTAAAGTATGAGCAGGCGATCACGTGGTGGAAGACTAAGGTACCACCACAGGACATTGATTGGGTGAAGATAGATCGGACTAGGCAGGAACCCAAGGAGACAGTTCACGAGTTTTATGAGAGATTATTGCAGATTTTTAAGCAGTACAGCGGATTGGATGTGATGAATCCAAAGGACATGGGACAGTTCGTGCCCAAGTTTGTTCTGGGACTGAGACCTGATATTTGTCTCATGATACAACAACATTTAATTTGTTGGCAGAACAAGCCTCTGGACGAGGTCTTGAGGTATGCGAGGTATTGCAGTGATGAGATAGATTCTAAGAAAAAGAAGCTTAAGGATAAACTAATGTTAGTCCAGATGCAATCGGGAGGACAGGGTCAGTCAGGAAACGGAACCTTAGGGAGAAGACAAGGGGGACAGAAAAGGGACAATGAGGAAGGCCCAAGACCAAGGATAGACCTGGCTACTCTGAAAAAGATGACCAAGTGTCATCAGTGTCACGAGGTCGGACATTGGAGACGCGAGTGTCCCCATAACCCAGAAAATCAAATACAGGAAGGAGAGGAGGAGGAGGTACAAGCCCCTCCGGAACAAAAAGTAACAGTAACCAAGTACAAGACGGTTAAAGGGGGAACTTCAGCCCCTAGGGCCACGGTTCCCCAGCCACCGAGGATTTCAACAGGGAACAAGGTCTATAAGCAGATGCCTCTCATAATTGAAGGGGACGAGTAGTATTACTTTGACCCAGTCACGGGACGGTGCCTGAGTGGGGTGGAAGACTGGACCCTCGGGGCAGTTTTGGTGGTAGATCAGTCGGTGACCATTCGTAGAGGCTGATGTAGATGGACATCCAACCACCTTTTTGGTTGATACTGGTGCTTCCCGTTCTACTGTACGGTCTGCAGTAGTCCCCAACTTGCCCCTTTCAGGACAGACTATCCAAGTTGTAGGCGTCGCAAACAGAAGAATGACAAACCCACTGACTGAACCAGTCCCAGTGAAGATCGGGAGTTTCAGGGATAACCACCAATTCGTAGTGTGTGATTCCAGACCTGTGTGTCTGTTAGGGAGAGATCTCCTGTGTAAACTCAATTGTACCATCTACTGTACCCCGAGAGGAGTGGAGTTGCAGACAAATGACGATGATGCTGCCTTCAAGGTTGCAAATACGCATGTGTGCATAGAATTGTACCCTGCTTTAACTGTGGAGGAACTCCCTTGGGATTTGAGGGACTCAGTCTCACCGGAAGTGTGGGACTTTACAGGAGAGGAGATCGGTTTGATTAGAGGAGTGGATCCAGTTAAGATTCAAGTGAGGTCGAATGCTGAGTTCCCAAGAACGCCCCAATACAAGTTGACTCCGGAGACGATTGCAGGGATAAGGCCTGTGATCGAATCCATGATTAGACTGGGAATTCTAAGGGAAGTCATGGGCAGTCCATGCAACTCCCCGATCATGGGTTTGCAGAAGCCTAGCGGGAAGTTCAGGATTGTGCAGGATCTGCAAAAAGTGAACAACATAGTTGTTCCATGTTGTCCAGTGGTACCGAATCCGTCAGTGATACTGTTTCAGATACCATTCCAAGCCGAATGGTTTTCTATGATAGATTTGTGTCAGGCTTTCTTTTCAATCCCCTTGCATGAGGAGAGCCAATTTCTTTTTGCGTTAAAAATAGAGGAACGGGTTCTAACATGGTGTTGTATCCCTCAAGGGTACACGGAGAGCCCATCGATCTTTAATCAGTTGCTGAAAAAGAACCTAGAGAGTCTGGTACTGCCACAGAACTCCGTTCTCGTACAGTACATAGACGACCTCCTTGTTGCGTCAGAGACAGAAGATGCTTGCAGGATTGACACCATTGCCTTGTTGAACCATTTGGCGGAGAATGGACACAAGGTATCCCCTAGCAAGCTACAGTACTGTTTATCTGAAGTACAGTATCTGGGACATAGAATAGAGAAGGGAAAGAGGAAAGTGTCGCCTGACAGGATTGAGGCGATCATGAGGATGATGGTGCCTTCGACCCAGAGAGAGGTTAGGATGTTCTTGGGTATGGTTGGTTACTGTCGCCAGTGGATTGCCAACTTTTCCCTGAAGGCGAAACCTTTGCAGAAACTGACGCACAAGGACGTAAGTGATCCGGTACCATGGGACAAAGACTGTATGATGGCTTTCCTTGAGCTGCGAGAGGACTTGTGTCGCGCTCCGGCGTTGGGAATGCCTGATTACGCCAAACCATTTTCACTGTTCTGTTGTGAGAGAGAGGGGTGTGCTTTGGCAGTCTTAGCACAAGATCATGGAGGAGTCCGTAGACCAGTTGCTTACTTCTCGGCTACTTTAGATCCAGTAGCCGCAGCGTTGCCCGGATGTCTCAAATCCGTTGCTGCAACAGGTGTCAGCATTGAAAGGTGTGAAAGCATTGTGATGGGTCATCCACTGACGGTACATGTTCCTCACTAAGTGGAGCTGTTGATGACCAGGACCAAGACGCAGCACTTGACAAATAATAGGCTCACACGCTACGAGCAGGTTATACTTGCTGCGGAGAATGTGACCCTTAGGAGGTGCTCGGTCTTGAATCCTGCTACTTTGATGCCATTACCAAATGATTTAGATGATGATTGGGAAGACCACGATTGCCTTGATGTGACTGAACTATGCACCAAACCCCGACCAGATATTGTCGATGAGCCACTAGTAGACCCTGATGAAATTTTCTTTTTGATGGCTCATGTGTAAGGGACACTACTGGTCAGTTGAGAGCGGCTTTTTCTGTATGTACCATTACTGGAATAGTCGAGGCGGCCTGCCTGGAAGGAGTATACTCCGCTCAGGTGGCTGAGATAATTGCGTTGACGCGTGCCTGTCTGGCAGCTAACAAAATTCTGATCACCATATATACTGACAGCCAATATGGGTTCGGTGTGGTTCATGACTTTGGTCAGTTGTGGTCTCAAAGGGGATACATGACATCATCAGGTTCCCCTATCAGAAATGGAGAATTTATCAGATTGCTGTTGGAGGCTTTGCAGGGTCCAGCAGAGATAGCCATTGTGAAATGCACAGCACATACAAAGGGTACTGACTTTGTGTCCCAGGGAAATCGTTATGCTGATGAAGTCGCACGTTACTGTGTCGAGCAGGGATACTCATTTACTGAACAAACTGTTGAAGGGGCACAGGGAAGGACTGAGTTAAGCATGATGTTTGAGGTGGCAGATACCTGGGAAGAATTGAAGAGCATGCAGGAGCAGGCGTCAGATTATGAGAAAAGGGTGTGGGAGATGGCTGGTTGTGTCAAAGGAGAGTTGGACTTGTGGGTTTCGGCCGATGGGAGAGCGGTGTTGCCGAATGAACTGGTGAGTCCGATGGCACGACAGATTCATGGTCCTGTACATTTGGGGAGAGGTGCGATGATGCGTGTGTTCAGACAGACTTGGTACAACCCAAAATTCCGAACGGCTGCGGAAGCAGTATGTCAACAAATGAACGTTGGGAAAAGAACATCAGTTACAATGGGTCACATTGGACGGTCCGGCGGACCTTTCTATAGGATGCGACTGGATTTCATTGAGATGCCGAGGTGCAATCGCCTCAGGTATGTCTTGGTGATCGTGTGTGTGTTTCCCAGGTGGGTTGAGGCATACCCAACTCGTAGGTGCAACACACTCACAGTAGCAAAGTTATTATTGAGGGAGCTAGTGCCACGTTTCGGAGTGCCAACCTCTTTGGAATCGGACAGAGGGACGCATTTTAATAGCGAAGTTGTGAAGATGCTCTGTTCTGCGCTGAACATTGACCAGAGACTGCATTGTAGTTACCGACCAGAGGCTTCTGGCATAGTGGAGCAAATAAATGGAACTCTCAAGGCTCGAATGGCGAAAGTGTGCTCATCCACGTCCCTGAAATGGCCAGATGCATTACCGTTGGTGTTAATGAGCATGCGTAGTACGCCAGACAGGAGGACAAGACTCTCACCTCACGAAGTATTGATGGGGCGGGCTATGAGACTGCCATCTATTCCTACAACGGCCTTGATAAATATCACAGATGATCTGATTCTTGATTATTGCAAAAGACTTTCTGATGTCATCCATTCTGTGTCCCTTCAGGTGCAGGCTGCTGAAATTCCGGCATCTAGAGACCTTTGTTACGACCTGTGTCCGGGTGACTGGGTCCTGGTGCGGAAGCACGTAAGGAAGAGCTGCCTGGATGTGCGCTGGAGAGGACCGTTTCAAGTTATCTTGGTGACGAACACTGCTGTGAAGTGTGGAGGATTGCCAAACTGGGTACATGCTTCTCACACCCGGCAAGTTCAGCACCTCTGGAAGAAACAGCTCCCCTTGTAGATGAAAATCAAGCTGTGGAGGAAGATCCACTAGAGGGGACAAGTCAAGCTGTGGAGGTGTCTGAAGAGGCTGGTAACTCATCTGATCAAGCTGAAGGAAATCACAACAACAGTGACACTGAGTCTGCCTCTGAATAGGGAAGTGGCTGTGAAGGCGATTTGAGCGCAGAGCAAGCTGAAAGTAGTGATGAGCAGGGCGTACCAAGAAGAAACAGAAGGGTGAGAAGCGCAGAGGCTCATTGGCCTGAGAGACGGAGACGACTGAACGTAAGACTGGTTTCCTAAAGAAATCTTGCCCCTGTATCTGAAGAATCAGACCAAGAAGAGGGAGAACAAGAACCAGAGCAAGGAGGTCCAAGAAGGTCGAGGAGGGTGAGAGTACCTTGTCGGAGATGCGCCACTCCTGAGTGGACCTACACTTTGACAAATGCCCGGTGTACTGCGATCAGGGAGGGTGAGGGCGGTGTCGGTGACCAGCACAACCCCAAATGTTAAGTTGGAAGTGGTGCTGTTGGTACCAGGACTTGAGATCGAAGGCGTACTGACACTCACCATTCCTAATCCCCCTTACCTAAGCAAGATACGTGATTTAATCCTGGCTAGACTGATTTTTCCTTCATTTGGTCCCGAAATACCATCTTACGAATCGGTTGTGCTTCGCATGGAACTTCTGGATTATGTGCTGATGGCAGTTGGAGCAAATACTATCATTGACTATTAAAGACTTTGTAAATAGCTGTCGAACTAACCTAGGGCCGAGTGGAAGAAGAAGAAATGTAGGGACTTTCCACAGAGGACCGAGAAGGGTTAGGGTTGTTTGTTGCTGATGCTAGCGAAGAGCAAAAGACAGGGGATTTCCGCTTTCCGAGGTGTGGTTCGAGAGAATCAAATAACCAGGAAAGAGACTTTGTAGGGCTAAGTGCATCGTAGGCACCCTTATAGGAGGAGTGATATTCCTTATTTCCTTAGTAGTTATAGTTTCCTATTTTGCACCACATGAGCAGGCAGTGAAGGTTGAGGGAACACCGACACCTACCACTTCTAGCAAGAAAGACGTCAGGGTAGGAGCAGAAAAGGCTTTGCTGGAAGAAGAGAGTCGTAGGTTACACACCGACCTGTCTAAAGGCAATTTTGGGCAAAATGCGTATGCAAAGCTATTGTATGAATACATTGATGCGATGGATGCGAAAGACTGCTATGTGTGTATGCAATTGCCGGCTTCAGTAGATGAGGGTATTAGATACCATCACCTTCCATTGACATATGGAATTTCATGTAGTTTGCTGCTTAGCATATTTTATGGGAGAAACCATTTCGAATATTTCTTTTCGAATTATGATGCTGTGTTACCGGAAGTCCCTGCTTATAAACACCTGAATAGGTTCGATTATTATAAGTCAGAGGATAGACTTGGGTATTTTTTCATTCCGACACAAGAGTTAGACACCTCATATGCACACCGACACAATTTGACTTGTTTGTTATCAGAGACAGAGAAAAAGTTCATAGAACAAGTTGAGGACAGGTACAAAAGGCAAAAACAGTTGCAAGATTCAGGGCAAGGTAAAGTTGATTGGACGGATGAGGAGAAGCAGCACAAGTCAAGAGTAAGTTATGGTCCGATAGCTCTTGATGAAGTGCAGAAGGGGAAGTTGTGTATTCACAGACCACAGACGTATTATGAGAATGTGTATGTGGGTCATACTACATGTGAACACACTTTCACACTGGAGTATTACACGAAAGATTTCTTGAAGAGTGTGGTGCAGGTGATTCCTACGGTTTACTTTGTCTGCGGAAGGAATGCGTATGTAAGGTTGCCGGAGAAATGGTACGGAACGTGTTATCTAGCGATCATTTTTCCCAAGATATACCATACTGAGGATTTTGCTCTCCTGGAGGGAGGACGGCAGACGAGGGTAAAAAGAGGTGAAAGCGCTGGTGCAATTGTTGGAGATGTGTTTGGAGCAGTAATATGTTAGGAGTGATTCTGAATGACGTGAAGATGCGGCGGTTGGCAACTGTGGTGGATGAACTGTCAATGAGTACAGCTAAGTCATTAGTGTTGGTTGAGGGTGAGATGTTGTCGATAAGGACAATGGTTTTACAGAACCGTCTTGCTTTAGACATTCTTCTAGCAAAAGAGGGAGGAGTCTGTAAACTTTTGAAGGTTCAGGAATGTTGCACGTATATTCCAGACCATTCCAAGGATCTGAAGAAGTATATAAGTAACATTACTGCCATTCATTATGAAATTGAGGATTTGACGCAAGAGAACGTGTGGGAGAAGGTTGGCAAGGGAGTTGGAAATGTTGGAAACTGGTTTGCAAATTTGGGAAGAAGTTTCCTGGGGTTTGTACTGAAACCCCTCATCATACTTGTGGCATGTGTGATTGGATTGTGGGGTTTGGTAAGAGCGTACAAGTGGTATAGGTCAAGGAGATTGGAAAGATCGATGAGAGTACAAGAGCGCAGGATGGAGAACTTGCAGGACAGTCAATATCGGAGCTTGAGAGCCTTGGAGATGCTCAAGAAAGGGAAAGTGGCGACAATCTCTGTTTAACTCAGTTCTTACCCTTAGAGATAGTGTGATGATGGTGATTACACAGGTCATCAAAGGGGGGAACTGAGAGAGCGCCAAACAGAAGTAAAATGTTGTAGGGGTGTACCATATGTACAAGTAGTTAACACCCGCATATATAGAGGACTTTCTAATAGTATTCAAACTGTAATGTAGGGTTGAGGACTAATGTATTCAGTGTTAGAAATACATGTAGAACTGATGATAAGAGTTTTGAAAATCAATAATGTTACTCTAACATAGAAATGTCGTTTGACGTGAAGCCCTTCACTAAAAAGAGGTGTTTTAGTAAGATTACCATTAGGTATTTAGTTCTGCTTTATTAAAGTTCGTGGTGTACCTTTTTACGTTATACAAGTGCTTGAAGAAAAATGTATTTGCTTAAAGATGGAGGCCTAAGAAACGAACGAGATGCTCATGTTAGGATGTTGGGCCTATAAAACGTGCAGAGGCCCAGTCTATGGAAATTGTGTAGGCCTGATCGACAATGTTTGCTTAGCATTAAATCGTAGAGACGTTTATGAAGAAAGCTGTTTTTAGATAAAGTCAATTGCAACATTTAAGAATTGTGAGCCGATTCACATGCATTCCTATGCAGGTGCCGGATCAAGTAGACAGTAAAGTAGAAGGGCCCATTGTGTACGAGTGTTAGGATGCTAGACTCAGACATGGAAGAGTAGCCGAGGAATTCATGGAAGCGAAGGAGAGTCTGGGACCCAAGGACGTCTTAACGAACAAAGATGGAGATGTGCCGTGATGGAAAACTTCTGAAAACCAAAACTTTGAGAGGGGCGTACTTGAAGGCGTGTCGTCCGCATTGTGGGGTTTTGTATTAGGGTCAGCACCCCGAGGGTGGAGGCAGAGCAGATGGGCTGAGGTGTGAGAGGGAGCAGTTGGTTGACAGAGAGCTTAGCTATGATTGAAGAGTCTCTAGACTAGGAGAAAGAAAGTGAGTGAACTTCTTTGGAAGTCACCACTGCTGACACCTTTATTAGGTTGGGCTATTGCTAAGCAGGGATGTCACTTAGTATAGTGTAGGGACAGATTAACCTGATTTATACTCTTTCCAATGCATACTAAAACTCAGGTTATAGCAATTCTTGTTAGCCTGATGATTCTTGAATTGATTCTTGTATTGTTCCTAAGCCGTCTGAGACTTTTCCGTAGGATTATGTTTGTATTAGTGCCTGTTTATCTCCTGAATCTTTTGCTGAGGTGTTTATACCTTCAGTTGTTTTTGGCTTTGTAATAAATCTTCAAACTTAGTCCCTAGTCGGTGGTTCTTTGGGGAAACAATGGGAATCGTCGAAAGTTGATTGGCTACTGGTGGATTGATTGTCTAATTCATTCTTTGACAGGTAAAAAGGTCCAGTCGACCTGTAACGGGATTCTGGAGAATGGTAAGCAGACTCTAGAAGGAAAATCCCGCCCTTTCAAGAATCAGCACTATACATACCAGAAATTGCCAGTCAATATCTGAGGCCAACATCTACATGAGTAAACATAGTTGTTTTACTATGTTTAACACGAGTCAACAGGTGGACAATACGTGCTAAGTGCAACTTTTAAAAATTAATTTTGATTGCACTACAGGAGTTTTCCCTCGACCACAAGGATTAAAAAAAGTTTAAAAAAATACCCTTCCCTGCAGTGTTTATTAATGCAGATAAGGTAAACTTGTCTCCACAAACTCGATTCCCAAAACTTTAAAAACATTCAGCCAGTAATTCCAATAACATATGAAATTGTGAAATAGGTCGCCTAGGCATGGATATAACCAATACTTCAGCAGAATTCCATACTAGCTCAAATGGACAAGTTACATGCAAGAGTTGCCCAGAAGAAGAGCTTGTATGCATCGCCTTCGAGACACTCTCTTTCTCTGCCTACATATGTATATACAGCCTCATTTACAAAAAAATAATAAAGCGCAGCACCGCAAGCCATTTTACTGCACAGAGGGCGTCATTTTAAAATCACAGTGGTGCATCGCATTAACAACAATACGACTCATTTGTATGCTTTCCCCAGTGCTGGTGTACAATTGGCTACCATGTTCCAGTGCAGGCACCCTTGCGTCATGTTGCAGGGATGCCTGCATTGTGGGCATGATTGTTTTTGTGCAGGAAGTTACACCTTCCTGCACAAAAACTGTCACTGTGTTTTCCTCTTTCTCTGTGTGCTACAGCACACATTGAAAGAGGAGGAAGGAGGAGGAGCAGGAAAAAACAAGGAGAAATAAAAGTATTTCTCCTTGATTCTGACGCATTCCCAGCTTTGCAAACTTTGTATATATATGGAATGTGTCATTTTCCATGGATGTTGCGTGGGAAGCCCCCCATCAACATCCATGGATGCCCCTTTTCTCGCAGAGTAATGCGTGAAAGGGGCCCATATTTTCAAGACCATAAAAAGGCATGCAGGGCAACTTTACATGGCCTTGTAAATAAAGACAGGCGCACTGCACAGCCGGTGCGTCAAGAAAAGTGACGCACTGGTGGTGCAATGGCCCTGTAAAGGAGGCCTATAATGTTTTACTGTAGCAGACAGTAAAGTTTCGAAATCTTGGAAATTCTAAATTTGGGACATTCTCAAATCTAAATGGCTAGAGAATATAAAAAATTGACTTGAAAAAGTTGCACTCTAAAAGTTATATTTTACACTACAATACGTGGTGTGTGATGCATTTCAACAATAGTTAGATTTGAGAAACAAGGACCGTCGCATTTGCTTTATCTCTTTTGTTTCAATACCTTTATAAACTTTATAACACCTCAGCATTCCACTCAGAAAGGATTTGCAATATACATATTTAGAAACGAAGCTCAGAGTAATTCCTCTTTACACCTGTAAGGAGGCTCCCTCCGTGCACGGCAATTAAATCCTTCTTTTTGTTTGCGCCCCAAGAAATCTTATTAATACCAGCTCCTCCAGCACCAGTGTAAAACACGGCTGCTTATTCTCCACACTGCATCTGAGATGGGAAGAAAAAATCTAATTAAGAGAGGTAAAAGAATCCCCAGAAAACAGTGTTTGATTCTCAGCGCATTTGATAAATAATTAGTAACTATGTGGGAAATAAACACTAATTGATACATGCTGTTATGATTCAAAGCCATAATCACTGCTCCTATGATATCGTGAAAGTACCTGGAAGCGGTAGAAATGATTGCACAGTCTGACGCATTTTACTCAAAACATTTTCTTCTAAATATCACACTTTGGATGCTCAGTAATATATATATATATTGCAGCAGCTGCCTCAGAGGTGTACGGTCTGAATTAAATTCAGGGCCTTGATAACAGCATGCAAACTAAACATGATGGATGATTGCTTGCCGAGTAAAGGAAGCTATTCTATAAAGTGATCTTCTTGATAAAATAGGGTTGTAAGGCCACCGGGTAATTTTCATGATGTAGCCATATAGTTAAATTATCTTTATGGAAAAAATACACCTCCGAGAGGCTGTCTTTTTGAAATGTAAAAATGTATCAGACATGTGAAATTGATCTATTGTTGATTTATAGTGTAATAGAATAAAACGGCGTATATTTCTCTCATGTTATCGCTGGACGTCTCGCGAGAAGTGGAAACCAATATTTAGACAAACCTGAGTTCCAGGGCCATGGCGCAGCTTTCGTTTGAATGCTTCCTGCTAATGCACGTGATGGTGTCTCCACAGTATGACGAAGATTAATGCCATCTGTCCTGATGATTCTTTACCACAGTTTGAAAGAAATTCTGGTGGCGCCACAAAAGCCCTCTTTTCTGTGGTGCGGTGCCAGAAGAAAATTACTCTAAACCAACTGTGAATGCTTTTGCTTTTCATGTTTTATCCAGCCATATGTGCGAGTAACTAGCATAGTTCCCGTTATTTTTTTTAATACGTATTTTTTTCACCTTATTTGTGTGCGTTAGAGAGTACGGCCCTTTTTAGACTAAAATTTCACATTTGAATTTTCCCTTTACATAAACAAATACGTTTTTTTCTCAAAGACAACCTACAACTGGAGTGAATTATTTTAAATATTTTGTAATGGGAGAATTTTGTGTAGCTGGAGCCACTTTAATTATTTTTAAATTAAAAATGTTGTTCTTCGAACTCATATTACTTACTGTACGGTGCGAAATAGTCTTTGTCTTAAAAGTAAACCGTCCTGAGACTAAAATATCTTTTAGTGGCACATTCAAGGCTATAAATGCAGTGTAACAAGTTCTATCAAAAAAAGAGATACACCTATACAGTGCAATGTTTCTCTTTATTTTCATTATTTACACATATCGTGCTGTATAGAAATAAATTAAAAGGGCTAGGTGTACACAACTTGTTTGTGGTCACGAACAGTATGATTTCGAGGTTATTATGAGAACAAAAAAGTTTCAGCATATAAAACAAAGGCTAAAATGGGTCTGCGACTAGATACTGTATTGCAATTTGGAAGAGGCGTATTGTGGGCACTCCCTCCAAATTACAGTTTGGTACCAGGTGCAATATTTTCTGAATGAAATTAAGGTAGTAAACCATTTGAAAGTTACTGAATCCCAAGTTGGGGTAGTAACTCATTTTTTAAAGGAAACCTCTTCCACTTTGTGAACTGAGGTTCACGTTTCAGGGGACTGGGCAGTGGACCACTAACAACTTTTATTAAAACGTTTGAAAAATGAAACCTTATAGTTGGAATTAAAAACAACTCCTTTTCTTTTAAGGAAATTTGGCTGCTTTAAAAAAAAAACAGATTTTTCCCCCCCAAAAACAAGGAGAATGGTCTGCAGACATTTGCAGGCCCCCATGCCATTAATTCTGGCCAATCAGAGTGAGTCGTAATTTGCGACCCACTTCGAATCCTTATTTTGTGACAAAACACAGAAGTAGATATTTTGGGACAGATGTATCAACATATTTTTTTGCTGCAAACGCTGCAAATTGCAAAAAAACAGCGTTTGCGACCAAAAAATTGGAAAATGGTATGTATGTAAGAATTCGCATCGCAATGTAAAGAACCGCTATATTTGCGATTCCTTAAGTTGCGAGAACAGCTTTTCTGCAATTTATTTGCGGTTTCTTATTTTGCAAGTTATTTTTTAGTGAAATTCGCAAACCAGAAATCGCAAAATTTGAAATCGCAGAGATTTATGAAAAATTTGCTAACTGCGAATTCATGAAAATCGCATTTTAAGAAATCACAATTAACACCAACTACATGCAGGTGGTAACCAGGTTGAAAGTATAAAACGGAACCCACAATGCAACGGAAAGTTCAAAAATGGCTGGACTATACCTGAAAGCCAGGAGGCTGCGTATCCATGCCCTTGCACAGAGGAGACAGAGACAGGAGCGAATATTCAGACTGCAGCATTACGCTGTTCCAGCAGACTGAAGAGGACATCTATGACAAATACAGACTTCACCCACACACTATCTTGGATCTCATTAATGAATTGAAACCTTTTTTGGAGCATCCAACTGGCAGGACACAATCAATTCCCACCCATGTGCAGGTATTGTGCTCACTGCACCTTTTGGCTTCAGGGTCTTTTCAAAGCGTCATTGCAGAGGTTGGCGGGGCGTCCCAGAGTGCTCTTTCACGATTTTTTTCCCGGCTTCAACATCACATCTACTTTTCAAACACCCAACAAGCCTGGCAAGAAACAAAACTGGATTTTTAGCAAATTGCACGTTTTCCACGTGTGATTGGTTGCATTGATGGCACCCATACTGCCATCACACCACCAGCAGCCACAGAATATGTGTTTAGAAATAGGAAAAGCTACCATTCCCTCAACATCCAGATTGTGTGCAATGCTAAATGCATCATGTTGGACCTAGATTACCCAAGCCTACATATGGTAGCTTGGCACAGTAGTGGTCTACAGCTAACTCGAGGCGTTGGCTAAGTACTTACAAGTCTCACCCACAGTATCACAGTGATGAACCACTAAAATAAAGACACAACACCTCTGTTTGTAAAAATACCGTTACCTTTTATAAAAATAATATGCTTTTCTTGTTATACTTTTTAGTCAGGGATGAAAGACAATCAAATTACACCTTTTACATGAAATACAATCACACTTCAATATTTTTCCTGTTCAGAATTTAAGAATCAACGGTACATTTAAGGTTTAGAGTTATTCAGGACACAGTATACTTCACTAGAACTTTACAGAAAGGAAAATGCAGCCTGACAGTGCAATTTATATTTAACGACTCATTAGCAGGTACATTAATAGGTACTTTACCCCACAGCTCTTAAGCACTGCTCAACTCAACAGCAAGACCTGAAGGTAGATGTTCACTGTATAACCCACCAGTTATGTGCTAAAAAAAGGAAGACACAATAATTTTAGTAAGGTCTCCCCCCTCTGATTGACAGGCACACCTAGCTGGTAGGGAATCTACTTCTTCACTTATCACTAACTGTAGGGGTCTTCACCCAGGAACCCTGTGGTTCCCTGCACCACTTCCTCCTTTCTGCTCCAGTTACTTAGGGGTTACTTTAGTTAGGTTTGGGCTGAACACTAGCCCGTTCTCTTCATTTATGCTTCTGTGTGCAGTTCAGTTTGTGTCCCAGTTGCAGTCCCACCGTCTTGTCTCTTTCTCCCGGTGCTGCTGCCTCCCGTCCCCACTCTACCCGGCTTACTTGTAAGCTGCTGGATGTGCTGCGAGTGCTCTTCCCACTCGCGCTGAAGCCTGGCAGCAGTCGGCGGTCGGGAGAGATCGAGGGAGCTTCTCTGGCCCACCGGCTCCTTACTATGACGATTGTAGCGGCGCTTCTGCCTCCTCAGGATGGGGGAACAGCTACCGGTGCTCCGACGTGATCGGTTCTCCTCAGTCGGCACTGCTCAGCTGGGCATGCGCGAACGCGCTCACTCCCCTTCCGCTTCTGCGCGCTGGCTCCCAGGGAGGACGTAGTTCGCCACACAGACGCTGCTCTGCCTCCTCCGGGCCTGCTCGAACCTAGGCCCCTCCTGCCTCCACAGAAGCGTTTACACGCTGGACATGCGCGGAAGCGCCTACCTTCTCCCTTGACGCGGCCGGTGCCCCCGGGGTACCGATGCCGATCGGAGCAGCGCCACTGCTTCCCTCCAGTCACTTCTCACTTTGGTCTCACAGGAAGGATGTCCACACACGGCGCCCTCGCTCCTCAGGTCGCCAGGGTGCCACAGACACCCGCCTTCACTTCAGCTACTCCACGACTCCGGTAAGCTCAGCGCTGGTTAGGGGTAGCTAGGAATATCTCCAGTTAAGGGTCTCCTGAGAGGATGTAATGGGATTCCAAGATATGAGTGGCTGCTTCCTCAAGTAGCTCGATTTCTTTATCAATAGTTGTTGTCTTGAGAGAGGGATCGGTCAGAGGCTGAAGGGGGAACAATCCTCTGAAGTAACTGTCAGCCTCAGTGACAAACTAGCTGCTCTCAGTGTGTCCACCTCCTCTCACCACTGCCTCACTCCTCTACTCTGGCGTCAGCACAAAATGGCTGCTGGTCACTGGCCTTATATAGGGTGGCCTGAGACCTGCAGAAGTCTCTAGTCAATTCCAGAAGGTTCCCTAATGTTACCCTATGGACCTGTCCTCCAGTAGTGTCCGTTATGGCAGTTGGTGGACACCATTTTAGGTCTCTGGAGATCCCTAAGGTTTCAAGGGGGTGACTAGGCCTCACAAGTGATGAGGGAAAAATGGCGTCATCGCCAAGGAACACCTAGCCCCCTGACAGCATTAAAAAAAAAACTCCTGATGGACACATGTAAAAATAAAAATAGAAACTCTGGGGAGGTTAAGGGGGACAAAATAAATCATAGTGGTTAGAGTCTTCCCAGAAGCAGGCAGGTCTAACACGCGTCCCCCCCAGCTGAAAGTGGGGAGAACTACCCAACCCCTTGGGAGTCCTCATCACTAAGGCGGAAATACCTGGATAGACCGTCTGCGTTGGCATGGTCTGCCCCAGGTCGGTGTTCCACCCTAAAGTCCATTCCCTGTAGGGAGATGGACCACCTTAGCAACTTGGGATTCTCCCCCTTCATTTGCATCAGCCAACGAAGGGGGCGATGGTCAGTCTGAACTAGGAAGTGCGAACCAAACAGGTATGGTCGCAGCTTCTTCAGAGCCCAGACCACCGCAAAGGCTTCTCTCTCAATTGTACTCCACCTCCTTTCCCTGGGGAGTAGTCTCCTGGACAGAAAGACCACGGGTTGATCCAAGCCCTCATCATTTAGCTGCGATAACACTGCCCCAATGCCATGTTCTGACGCATCTGTTTGGACAATGAATTCTCTAGCAAAATTAGGGGCCTTGAGAATGGGAGCGGAACACAATGCTTGTTTCAAGGTCATGAAGGCTCGCTGGCAAGCCTCCGTCCAGACTACCCGTCGGGGTTGCTTCTTGGAAGTAAGTTCAGTGAGGGGGGCCACGATAGTGCCATACCCCTTCACGAAGGGACGGTAGTATCCAGTGAGGCCCAGGAAGGCTCGGACTTCGGTTTGAGTCTTGGGGGGCTCCCAGGCGATAATGGTCTCAATCTTTGCCTGGAGGGGCTGCACCGTCCCTCTGCCCACCAAGTGACCTAGGTACACCACCGACCCTTGTCCGATCTGACACTTGCTGGCCTTGATGGTCAAGCCAGCCTGTTGCAGGGCATGAAGAACAGCTTGCAGGTGCTGCAAATGGTCCTCCCAGCTGCTGCTGAAGACAGCAATGTCGTCCAGGTATGCAGCAGAAAAAGCTTCCATTCCCGAAAGGACCCTGTTCACCAGCCTCTGAAAAGTGGCAGGGGCATTCTTGAGCCCAAAGGGCATCACACGAAATTGGTAGTGTCCCTCAGGTGTAGAGAAGGCTGACCTTTCCTTCGCCTCCTCAGTAAGGGAAATCTGCCAGTACCCTGAAGTTAGGTCAAAGGTACTTAAGTATTGGGCAGCTCCCAGCCGGTCAATAAGCTCATCCGCCCGTGGGATAGGATGTGCATCAGTTTTAGTCACTGAGTTCAAGCCTCGGTAGTCCACACAGAATCTCAATTCAGGTGTGGTGCCTGGTGGGGCAGCTTTTGGTACCAAAACCACCGGGCTAGACCAAGGGCTACCAGAAGGTTCAATCACCCCTAGCTCCAGCATCTTGGCGACTTCACTTTTGATGTTGGCCTTCACCTTGTCCGACAGCCGGTAGATTTTAGATTTCACAGGTGGGCTGTCTCCTGTGTCCACGTCATGGGTACACAGGTGGGTCCTACCTGGGACAAGGGAGAACAGGGGAGAAAATTGCTCCAGGATCTGGCGGCAATCACCTTGCTGTTCAGAAGTCAGGGATGGCGAGAGAATCACTCCCTCCACTGATCCATCTTTTTCTTTGTACGAGAGAAGATCAGGGAGAGGTTCACTTTCTTCTTCCTCTGCTCCATCGGTCACCAGCATTAAGACAACCTCGGGCCTCTCATGATGTGGCTTGAGACGATTGGCATGCAGCACCCTGAGGGGCTGCCTCGGGGTCTTAAGATCCACCAGATAGGTAGACTTCCCCTTTTTCTCTAAAACCTCAAAGGGGCCTGTCCAACGGTCCTGGAGGGCATTCAGCTCTCCAGGTTCCATTACCCACACTTTCTGTCCAGGCTCCAGTTCCACTGGGTGAGCGTTGTGGTCATACCACTCTTTCATAACTGCTTGGCTGGCCTCCAAGTTGTCTGAAGCCTGCTTCCACAACTTAGCCATTTGGCTCCGGAAGGCCAGCATGTAGCTCACCACGTCCTGGGGAAGCTTCCTGGGAGTCTGTTCCCATCCGTCTTTCACCAGGCTGAGAGGTCCCCTTACAGGGTGCCCATACAAAAGTTCGAAGGGGCTGAAGCCCACTCCCTTCTGTGGCACTTCCCTGTAGGAAAACAAGAGACAGGGTAGGAGGATGTCCCATTTCTTTCGTAGGCTCTCAGGAAGACTCCGTATCATACCTTTCAAGGTTTTGTTAAACCTTTCCACAAGACCATTGGTTTGTGGGTGATAGGGAGTAGTAAACCGATAGGTAACGCCGCACTCCTTCCACATGGCCCGCATGTATGCTGAAAGGAAGTTAGTCCCCCTGTCGGAAATGACCTCCTTGGGGAAACCCACTCTGGTGAAAATCCCCATCAGGGCCCTTGCCACTGCAGGTGCAGTGATGGTCCTCAGAGGTATTGCCTCTGGGTACCGGGTGGCATGATCCACCAAAACCAGTATGAACCGATGTCCAGCTGAAGTTGGTGGATCCAATGGCCCTACAATGTCGATGCCCACCCTCTCAAAGGGGGTGCTAACGACGGGTAGTGGTTCCAGGGGAGCTTTTAGCTTCACCCCAGTTTTCCCACTGGCTTGGCAAGACACACACGTCCGACAATATGTATCCGACGCCACTTTCATTCGAGGCCAGTAGAAATGGGGGACAAGCCGGGCAAAGGTCTTGTCCTGTCCTAGGTGTCCTGCCAATGGTATCTCATGAGCCAGTTCCAGTAGAAAGGCTCTAAAGCATTGAGGGACCACCAAGGCTCTGGCTGAACCGTGGCCAGGTGTCTTGGGCTCACTGTAGAGGAGTCCATCCTCCCAGTAAATCTGGTAGCTCCCTTCAATGTTTCCCGCTGCCTGGGCGTTGGCCTGTTGCCGCAGCCCCTCGAGAGTAGGACACTCTTTCTGAGCTTTGCAGAACTCTTCCCGGGAAGGACCTCCCTCCACATGCCATTCAGTTGGGATGGGTAGGTTTTCCAGGGAAGCAACATTCTCCCCGGTGGACTCCAGATCCACCTCCGCAGGTGGTCCAGTTGTCTCACGAGGTGGAGATGTCGAGGCAGGGTCCTCCGGCCTCCTGTCCTTCTCCTCTCTGGCAGCCGGCTGGGCCATTGTTCCAGGCTCCAGCGTCAATGAACTCCCCCTTCGGGCAGTCGCGGACCTTGTGCTGACACAAGTCCAGTCAGGGGGTCCCAGCATCTCAGAGTGAGTCTGGTACTCCACCCTCCTCCAAGCATTGTGCTCCATATCATTCCCTAACAGGCAGTCAACAGGCACGGCAGGGCTTACGGCAACTCGAAGTGGACCTGCAACCCCTCCCCACTCAAAGGGAACCTCAGCCACAGGATAGTGGCCCAATCTGCCGTCAGCCATTACGGCGGGATGGAGTACATCTGGGATGACCTGCTCTGGAGACACCAGCTGACTCCTTACCATAGTCATGCTGGCTCCTGTGTCTCTCAGAGCCTCCCCTCTTCGGCCATTGATGGTGACCCACTGCTCATACTTAGTAGTATTAGAGGGCAGCTGGGTCTTGGGAACCATCTCTTTATCTCCCAGGGACACTAAGGTGACACCCGCCCGCTCCCCTCCATTAACCAAAGGTATCTCCTCCCCGAGCACTACACTAGTGATTCCCGGGGCTTTTCCTCCAGTGGGAGGGGGTGGTCTTTTTGGGCACCTCACATCTCCTTTATAGTGTCCCACACCACCACACTCAAAACAATGAACAACCCTTGGCTGCTGGCTTTGGCCAGGGGTAGGGTTGCGAGGGGGGTTACTCTTGGGGATGAATCCTCTGCCCCTTCCTTGCGAAGTATTTTGTGGCCCTTTTGAGAACTCCCTCTTAGTTTCCCCTCCCTCTTTCCTCTGGGGGGCGCCCTGTCCTTGCTTCTGGGAATTCCCTCCAGTCCCCTTAGTCGACACCCGGGTACTAACCCAGATGTCCGCCTCCTCAGCAAGCTTCCTGGGGCTGGTCAGCTTGCTGTCCACCAGATGCTGTCTTAGTTCGGGAAGACACTTCTCGAGTAGGTGTTCCTTGAGTATGAGGTCATATAGTCCCTCATAGTCTCCTACTTCGCTGCCTCTTACCCAACCCTCCAGGGCCTTCCTGGCGTAGTCCAAGAAATCTACCCAGTTTTGCGTGCTCAGCTTGTAGCTACCCCGGAACTTTTGCCTATATTTCTCAGGGGTCAACCCAAACTTCTTGAGCAGCGCTGATTTCATAGCCGGATAGTAGGTCTGTTCACTCTGGTCAAGAGCCAACAAAGTATCCCTGCCAGTGGGGGGCATGTATTTGTACAACCCACCTCCCCAGTGGACTTCCAGAATCCCATGGGCCCTTAGCGAGACCTCGTAGGCGGCTAGCCACTTAGCAATGTCGTCACTGGGTACATAACAAGCCATAATATCTTTTGGTAGGTACGGTCTAGGTTCTTTGATGTTGGTCTGGGTATCGCTGCCACCATTCTCTGATTTGGGGGATCCTCGGTTTAGGGCTTGTAAATCCATTTCTTTGATGGTTCGCTCATGTGCCAACCTCCTATCCTCCCTTTCCATGTCCATCCTGGCTAGTTCTATTTTCAACCTCCTCTCCTCCCTCCTATCTTCCAGCTCGGCTTCGGTTAAGCCCCTGTCTGAAACACTGCTGCTTGCCCTTGAAGGTAGCCTGGGACCTGTCAGAAGATTCCCTCTCCCCATTTGGTTCAGCAATGCAGCCTCAGTAACAGTGTCCCCATCACCCACTTCCATTTCTGGTTCCTCCCTTAGGCGAGCTTCTAACCATGCCCTTATGCTTGTCAGCAACTCTCCTTTCTTGGCACCTTTATTGAAAAATACCCCGTTCTGCTGACACCAATCCCTGAGTTGGGCCACAGTATTGGCTTCCAACTCTTTAAGATTCACCTCCAGCTTTGCCATGGTATAAAATTACTCACAGGAGAAACCCACGAAGTGACTTGAGGTTAACCTCCACCCACCACCAGAAGTAAATTTAGAAAAATCAAAAATATAAATTAGGAGGGCCGCAGGGAGAAAACTCCAGGTGAGGTCTTGTGGTTAGCACTGCGTTACTAATAAGTGAGTGTAAGTACAAATCCGTGATCCCACCGCTGAAACACCAATTATGTTGGACCTAGATTACCCAAGCCTACATATGGTAGCTTGGCACAGTAGTGGTCTACAGCTAACTCGAGGCGTTGGCTAAGTACTTACAAGTCTCACCCACAGTATCACAGTGATGAACCACTAAAATAAAGACACAACACCTCTGTTTGTAAAAATACCGTTACCTTTTATAAAAATAATATGCTTTTCTTGTTATACTTTTTAGTCAGGGATGAAAGACAATCAAATTACACCTTTTACATGAAATACAATCACACTTCAATATTTTTCCTGTTCAGAATTTAAGAATCAACGGTACATTTAAGGTTTAGAGTTATTCAGGACACAGTATACTTCACTAGAACTTTACAGAAAGGAAAATGCAGCCTGACAGTGCAATTTATATTTAACGACTCATTAGCAGGTACATTAATAGGTACTTTACCCCACAGCTCTTAAGCACTGCTCAACTCAACAGCAAGACCTGAAGGTAGATGTTCACTGTATAACCCACCAGTTATGTGCTAAAAAAAGGAAGACACAATAATTTTAGTAAGGTCTCCCCCCTCTGATTGACAGGCACACCTAGCTGGTAGGGAATCTACTTCTTCACTTATCACTAACTGTAGGGGTCTTCACCCAGGAACCCTGTGGTTCCCTGCACCACTTCCTCCTTTCTGCTCCAGTTACTTAGGGGTTACTTTAGTTAGGTTTGGGCTGAACACTAGCCTGTTCTCTTCATTTATGCTTCTGTGTGCAGTTCAGTTTGTGTCCCAGTTGCAGTCCCACCGTCTTGTCTCTTTCTCCCGGTGCTGCTGCCTCCCGTCCCCACTCTACCCGGCTTACTTGTAAGCTGCTGGATGTGCTGCGAGTGCTCTTCCCACTCGCGCTGAAGCCTGGCAGCAGTCGGCGGTCGGGAGAGATCGAGGGAGCTTCTCTGGCCCACCGGCTCCTTACTATGACGATTGTAGCGGCGCTTCTGCCTCCTCAGGATGGGGGAACAGCTACCGGTGCTCCGACGTGATCGGTTCTCCTCAGTCGGCACTGCTCAGCTGGGCATGCGCGAACGCGCTCACTCCCCTTCCGCTTCTGTGCGCTGGCTCCCAGGGAGGACGTAGTTCGCCACACAGACGCTGCTCTGCCTCCTCCGGGCCTGCTCGAACCTAGGCCCCTCCTGCCTCCACAGAAGCGTTTACACGCTGGACATGCGCGGAAGCGCCTACCTTCTCCCTTGACGCGGCCGGTGCCCCCGGGGTACCGATGCCGATCGGAGCAGCGCCACTGCTTCCCTCCAGTCACTTCTCACTTTGGTCTCACAGGAAGGATGTCCACACACGGCGCCCTCGCTCCTCAGGTCGCCAGGGTGCCACAGACACCCGCCTTCACTTCAGCTACTCCACGACTCCGGTAAGCTCAGCGCTGGTTAGGGGTAGCTAGGAATATCTCCAGTTAAGGGTCTCCTGAGAGGATGTAATGGGATTCCAAGATATGAGTGGCTGCTTCCTCAAGTAGCTCGATTTCTTTATCAATAGTTGTTGTCTTGAGAGAGGGATCGGTCAGAGGCTGAAGGGGGAACAATCCTCTGAAGTAACTGTCAGCCTCAGTGACAAACTAGCTGCTCTCAGTGTGTCCACCTCCTCTCACCACTGCCTCACTCCTCTACTCTGGCGTCAGCACAAAATGGCTGCTGGTCACTGGCCTTATATAGGGTGGCCTGAGACCTGCAGAAGTCTCTAGTCAATTCCAGAAGGTTCCCTAATGTTACCCTATGGACCTGTCCTCCAGTAGTGTCCGTTATGGCAGTTGGTGGACACCATTTTAGGTCTCTGGAGATCCCTAAGGTTTCAAGGGGGTGACTAGGCCTCACAAGTGATGAGGGAAAAATGGCGTCATCGCCAAGGAACACCTAGCCCCCTGACAGCATTAAAAAAAAAACTCCTGATGGACACATGTAAAAATAAAAATAGAAACTCTGGGGAGGTTAAGGGGGACAAAAATAAATCATAGTGGTTAGAGTCTTCCCAGAAGCAGGCAGGTCTAACACATCATCAATGATATTATGGCAAAATACCCAGGCAGCACACATGAGTCCTTCATTTTCCGACAAAGTGGAATTCATAGACGTCTGAGTGCTGGACAGTTTGGAGAGGGATACCTGTTAGGTAAATGAATCTCATCCATCCATCCATCCATACATTAGTTAATTATCATTGGAACACACAGTTACTCTTACTTTTCTTCGATGCAGGTGACAGTGCCTACTCAGTGCGAGACTTCATCCTAACGCCATATTTGAATCCATCAAATGCAAGTGAGAGAAGATACAACAGGGCACACAGGTCAACGCGCGGTGTCATTGAACGCACATTTGGAATTTTAAAAAGCCGTTTCCGGTGCATACACAAAAGTGGAGGTGCATTGCAGTACAGTCCAGAAATATGTTGTAAGATTGTAACTAGCTGCGCAATGCTACATACCATGGCAATGTGAAAAGGCACAGACATTGAAGTGAGTGACTCAGACACATCTGATGATGATGCCATACCTCTACCTAGAAAGGCAACAGCAGGAGTAGGAGCAGCGGCTGGCCGGCAGAGACGGTCTGAGATAACACAAAATTACTTTTAGGTAAGACAAGTACTCTCATAACATATCTGTTTTTTGCAAGTGATGTGTTTAATCACAAAACAAAAACCTTACTACTGTTTTTACCCATGACATGTTACTGCACAGTCACGCTAATGTCCCATTAATGATCAAGAAAGCCATATTTGATAATGCAGAAAGGAGAAAGTATTGCAATGTACATGTTCACTTTTTGCGGTGGCGGCTAGGTGCAGGGCGGTGTTCACATTCCATGCTCTCCAACACAGGTGTAGTTCCAGCATGTCTTCCACTTCTGTGCTGCGTGAGTTGAGAAGTTGGAGTGGGGTTGTTGCTACTCCTGCTGGGGGTGTCCTCGCTGTCTGCTGAAGCCATTAGGGCGCTGGCTGTTTGTAAAATCTCAACAGCAGATGTAACCTTGTCCAGGCCTTTGGCAATGTTTTGAGTGCATTCACTCATCTCCCTCTGCATGTTTATGCTGCGCCTAGTAAAGTTACATGTAACTGTACATAGCCGGTTAATGGCCTTTGTATATCCATGCATTCTTCCATGTGCACGGTGAGCAGCCCTGTTCCGAGATGTCTCTGTGCGTTCAAGTGTCATGCACAGTCTGTCAATTGAAGCTGCCATCCACTTCATGCCCTCACCCACGCTTTGTTGGTTATTGTTCAATTTTGAAAGCTGTCTATTAATTGACCATAGGGTCTTATGTTGCAGGCGCTGCTCATGAAGCATATCCTGCTGTAAACCAGCAAAGACTGTGGGTGTTTCTGGATGAACACTGCTGCTCCTGGATCTATCCAAACTTTATGTACGTGGCCTTCTTTGCGTTTGGTGTTGTTCTTGGCTATCAACAGGGACCACTGTATCAAGGCCACTGTCTCTTGTATCCCCTTCAATGTTAAGGTCATCTTCCAAAGGAGGCAGAGGGACCACATGTCTGCGCTTCCTGCGCACAATTGGAATAGAGACAGTCTCATCACTACTTCCTCCTTCTTCCCCAGAGCCAACATGGAGTGGTGATTCATCACCCTCTTTGTGATCCCTTGATTCCCTTGATTGTGCTGTGGATGTAGAGTGAGACATATGAGTTTGTGTTTTGCTATGCAACTTGAAACAAATAAAGTTTTTTGATTTCAAAATCTGACATTATTTACACTCTAATTCTGACTACAAACAACACCACAATGTGGGCCTGTGTTTTATTGATGTAAGATTAAAAAAATCATTGCAAAACTACAACTCCCATGATGCATTTCTAAATGTATGTTAAGCAGTGTACCTGGACTTAGAAATTCCTTGCACTGACTACATGTATCAAAACTGTGCACATGCACTACCCACTGATTTTGGACTTCATAACATGCATCTTACCTTGTGCACTTTGTGTAGGGTCAGAGCTGTCTATATCAGCCACTCCACTCACACTCTCAGGCAGGAGAGTGGCCTCCACAAGTTCTTCGTGTGGTGTAGGTTGCTCTGCTGTGGAAGTTTCACCTCCAGTCTTGTGTGCCTCCTTGATCCTTTCAGCCACCCTTTCTTTTGATCTCTGGTGCATGTTGTACCATCTTTTCCTAAGTTCTTCTATGGTATGGTTGGTCACTCCCACTGCATTCACTTTTTGCTGCATATACAGCCAGATCTACCTTTTTCTGGATTCAGACACTTTTAATGCTTTTTTTCCCAAAAAGGAGCTCATGGCTGCACACCATCTCCTCAATTAGGATTTCCTGCTCCTTTTCTGAAAACCTATGTTTTCTCTTTCTTTTTTTACCAGCCATTCCCTCCTGTGTGCTTTGGGACTCCATTTCACAGCAAGCAAGTCTGTTCAGCCTCCAAACAGTCTTCCAACTGCCACTGGGTGTGGCTCAGGCAAGCAGGTGCAGGTAATCACTCCCTCTTCCTGGCTGTGATGTCATCAACCTGCTCCTGCTTTGCAGATTCCCGTTTTTTGCGATTTCTTAATTTGCGAATTTTGCAATTTAAGAAATCACAAGGGATTCTGAGAATGTTTTGCGATTTTTAAGAAATTGCTAAATAATCGCAAAAATCTACATACATCCCGTTTTGCAAATCTGCAATTGCGAATTGCAAAATATCGCAATTACAGATTCGCAAAACCACATCTTGATACATCTGCCCCTTTGTCCACAAAATACGTTTCTGACTGCTGCAAATGTTGCAACCAGAATAGCAGCACAGGAGATGAGGAAAACATTTTACTGGTCATCAGAGATCACATCCATCAGTTTGTTTTAATGAAGAAAGCCCAAACATTGTTTATGCAGCGATATCTGAATCAAATTGTAACTTTTTTAATTTTTGGAATAGTTTTGTCCAGAAAATGTTCTGCTTATGCATTGTTTTCCAGTTTGGATGTTTTTCTTACTGAAAAGATGAAAAATGCTATTCTATTAACAAAACTGACTTAAACATTTAGAAGTTTTTTGGTTGAAGAGAGGCTCGTAGAATCACACTTTATATCCATCAAAGCAAGTTTTTAATTCATTTAAATCCATCTCTATTTAAACATTTTATGGATTTATATTCCAGAATGTGGCATAGAAGTAGGCTCTCTAGACCCTTCAACACTCAGGACTTTGTCAATGTGTCTGCCAACACGATACAGAAAGCCAGCTGGACTTCAACCACGCATCAAACCACTGAGCAATATTTGAGTAAGGTGCATTTCAGGTAACAATCAATCCTATCAGATATTACAGGGACACTTATTGGAATTCAAACCCTTGTATGTATGGAAAGCACGGGTACATCCTAAAGATTTATTTTTTGCAAATTAGAAACCTAATCTAGTGGACATATTGTGAACATGAACTATTATGGATATCAACCAAATAAAACCAACAAAAAATCACCAGAAGTGTGAAAAGCAAATAATAATAATGAAACATGTTAGCATAATCATTAAGATTTCCTAATGTCAGTATTTTTTACAATTCCATACTCACCTGTTTGGCTAACTAAAATGACCTAAGCACCAAAGAAATTGCCTAATTCGATTTTCAAATATGGTTCACCACTCTATACCTTGTCTGAACAAAGAACCAGTGATCAGTAAACTAGTAGTGTCTGCTTTTACTGTATTGGCAAGCAAGCAGATAAGCTTCATGAACAAAGTTTAAATATGCTTTCAGGTATATGACAGAGCTCTGTATGGGCTCAGTCCCAGGTCTCTGGTACAAAGTTCCTCTCTCCTCTATCGCTGTCTGTTCTTAGGTTTTATTCCATGTATGATCATTGTTAAATCTTTTAAAATAAACCATTCGCAGAAAAAGTCCTTGGCACCCTTTCACTTACTTACTTTCTGTGAAAACGTGCTCAGTGTTTTATAAAAATAGATGAAAAGTGAAATTATTTCCTTGATACCTTGTTCATAACTCTAAAACCATTGGGATAGATAACTCAGTTCAAACAAAATAGCATGAATATATTGAGACATATTTGGCTACAACATTGCAATGAATAATGGTATAAATAAATGCACGTGTTATGTTTGTTATTTATATCTAAATAACTAACATATGTAATTCAAGAAGCGGACTGCCTAAAGGGAAACATATGATGATTTTAACACTATTTTAGAGCAGTCTCTTGGGCTAATTTGACTCACCTTGAAATAAAAAGTGTGAATTTGCCTCATCATATCTTTAAAAACCCTACTTCTTTGCACAACTGATACTATATACTGCAGGAGCATAGCAAAACATGAATGCCTTTCTCGCAGAAAATGTAGACAGGATCCCCAGCAATTCAGACCTCTCTTACCACTCTTTTTCCCTCTGATGCTGTTTCTTTTTCTCTTTTTGTCCCATTCATCTGTCTCTCTGCCATGTGATCTTCCTCTCCCCTGCCATTCTCCTTCTGTGGTCCATTCTCTCTCTCTCTCTCTCTCTCTCTCTCTCTCTCTCTCTCTCTCTCTCTCTCTCTCTCTCTCTCTCTCTCTCTCTTTACTCTATCCCCTCCCTACTTCCAGTTCCCTGTCTTTTTCCTTTTTCTCTCCCTCTGACATTCTCCTTCCGGTGGTACGTTTTGCTTTCTCTTCCTCTCCGGCTTAGTTCAGATTCAGTGAAAGGCCCTGAGGCATCTATTTCCCCAGGAAAAGCCTATTCACTACATTAAAGCTATAATGTTGCACGTTATTTTCTTTTTTTTTACTTTAAGCTCAAACACTATAGGTTTCCTCTTGCTAATAATTGCTTTCCAAGCCACATTATTGCACTAAGTGTAGAAGGGGCTGAGGGCCCCCTTCTTCCATGATAGGAAGGCTGGTGGACCCCACACAACATGCGATACAGGGCCCTGTGTTATATCCCTGAAATACTGCAAGAAGTATAAATGTATCAAACTGGTGACAGGAATTGAATCTCATTATTTGTCAGATTGTCCTCCACTGGCTTTAGTGTTCCAGCAGATCTTGCCTACAATCTACTGTCCTGCCTAGTATTTGTGATATCTATAAAATGAGACCAAGATATCCTAGAAAATCAATTGGTGTTTGAGGTCAAGAAGACTTCATTGTGCCAACCAAAATCCTACCTATATGTCAAAACTGTTTCCTTGGTATGTGTTGTGCCCCATGAATGCTATGACCTTCACTTTGATAGGTGAATAATTTGGAACAAGTGGCCCAAACGAGTCACTCTAGCCATCAAAGTTGGGATGATCATAGCTCCCTGGTTACATCCTCTCCACCTTCTTGTCCTGCAATAGTTACTTCAATCTGAAATTGTCTGTTTGCACACACACACACACACACACACACACACATGCATGCACACAATGTGGAACGAAAGTGGATGACACTTTCAGTAATATTCCTTTAAGTCCTGATCAAGCTTCTCAGTGGATATAAGGCTCACCTTCTAGTACCCTTTAATCATGAATTTATAGGGCTTTTTGCTTGAAGCTTGTAACAAACCAGGGATCTGATTTTTTTTTTTAAAGATTTTTATTTGCATCTCATAGGACAAGTACATAATAGTTTATTTTGAAAAAACATAAAAAATTCACTTATTCCATCAAAGAAGAAAGCAAAGCAACCATAATCAATTTTTCCAAAAAATAAAACGTATCTTCAAGAAGAGGACATGACTATAACAAAAGACATAAAGAGAGACAAAGAAAAAAGGGAAATATCATGACATTATCAATCCCCAAATCCTTTCCACTTTCAGCTTAGCATGAATACCACGTGTTGTAGCCAAAGCAAATTCCATATGATAAATTTCCTTGACTAGGCTCCACCATTCCATAACTGACGGCGGGTTGTGTTGTATCCAAGCCCTTGCTATTATTAATCTCGCACATGCGAGTACGATGTTAAGTAAGTCAGTGTTAGTTTTATCCCCCACAGAATAACCGACAAGCACGTCTACAGGTGTCAAGTCAATAGAGCAAATTAGTTTCGTAGACAAAACTTCAGTCACATCATTCCAATATTCACCTAATTGTGGGCAAGAGAAAAACACGTGAGTTATGTCCGCTGCGCTCATATTGCACTTTGGGCATTTTGTGCGCTCGTTAAAGTTATTATTATTTGCCCATCTAAGAATCCTATCTGGTGTATAATATAGTTGACATATAGTTTTGAATAGTTGTAATTTTAAATTAGAGGAGTGTATAGATCGGTGGAGGCTGTTTAGTGAAGAAGTAATTAGATTAGGAGCCACAGTAATTCCAAATTTCCTAGTACATTTTTCTACAATTTTGACAGAGTCGTCGTTTCTATGGCTGATAAAGATTTTATAGCCTAAACTAATCCATGCTTTATCATTTTCTTTATAAATACAGTCCCACAAATCTGAATCCTGAATTTTCAATAATCCTAGTTTCCGTACCAGATAGTCTCTTATTTGAAAGTATTTAAAGCGGGCTCCCTCCGAAATGTTATAACCGGCTTTCAACTGTTCAAAAGAGCAAAATCCATTATGGTCAAACAGATCTCCCAAGCTTTTAATACCCACTTCTGACCACCTAAGGGCCCATAGATCATGGAATATTTCAGGTAACCCTGGGTTAAACCACAGTGGGGTTTTATGATGAAAATTAAGTCTTGCATTTGACCAAAATAGAACGCCAAATGTTAACAAGATCGCGTATAGTCTTGAATTTAACGCGTTTAAAGTAGTTGGGGTCGTTTATTTTGTAGAAGAAAATTTTAGCATCCTCGCCTAACACAAATTTGTGGAAATACATACTTTTATCTGGAATTATTAGGCTTTGGAAACGGGTCAGGAAAGCAGCTAGATAGTAAGCTTTTATATCCGGTAGGCCTAGTCCTCCTTGGATAAATGGAAGTTTAAGGAGAGAGACAGCGCGGCGGGCTTTCTTATACCCCCAGATGAAACTGCTAATAATTCCGTCCAATCTATTAAAATAAGAATTATTTATCCGTAGAGGAATTGAGCAAAAAAGATATAGATACTTAGGTAATATTTTCATTTTTACTAAATTAATTCGGCCTATAATACTTAATGGTAGTTTATGCCATTTCTTGAATAATATACCTGTTTCCTTTAATAGAAATTCGTAGTTTAACGCCACTATTAAATTAACATCTGAAGAAATCTTTACCCCCAAGTATGTAGCCAGGTCACATACCCCTTGTAGTGGATTTGATGGTCTATAGTTCATAACAATTTGAGTCTTAGTACTATTTAATCTATATCCAGATACTGAGCCGTAATCCCCAGCTTCTATTAAAATACCTTTTAACGCTTCCTCGACATCATTGGAGTATATCGCTATATCGTCCGCATATACCGTTATTTTGAGTGAGTCTGCTCCATTCACAAAAGGAGAAATCTGATCCCTTCCTTGTAAAGCAATCAAAAATGGTTCCATTATAAGGGCAAATAATAAAGGGGATAGAGGACACCCTTGTCTAGTCCCCTGTTCAATCGGAAAAGTAGGGGAGCATTTGCCCATGTAACAAATTTTACCAGTGGGTTTATCATATAGTGCCTGAATCCAGTTCAAGAATTGACCCTTTATACCAAACGCAAGTAATGTGGCCCATAGAAAGTCCCACCCCGCTCGGTCAAATGCCTTTTCTGCATCTAATAATATCATACCGAGTGGGGTTGACTTGATCTGCGCCACATCAAAAGCCATAATAGCCATATTAATATGAGCCGTTGTGTCCCTTTTAGGGATGAAGCCGTGTTGATAAGGTGATACCATTTGTGCCATTAATGGTGCCAGCCTAGTAGACAATATTTTTGCAAATATTTTAGCGTCGCTATTTATGAGGGATATAGGTCTATAGGACCCTCTTTCAACAGCTGGTTTGCCTTTTTTTAGGAAAAAAATGATTTGTGTTAAGTTCCATGACCTGGGTGCTTGCTCCCCTTTCCCAATAGCCTGAATCACTATAAACAGAAGTGGTATTAATTCCTCCGCGCATGTTTTAAATAGCTCTATAGGAATCGAGTCTTCCCCTGTGGCTTTCCCTGATGCCAGAGAGTTGATGGCTATTCTAATTTCTGTCGGTGTAATGTCCTCAACTAATTGATCAGATTGTTCCGGGTCAATAGGCAAAACTTTATTTAGGTTTAAGTAATGCTTAATCTTGTCATTATCCACCTCGTTCTCCGGGGTATATAGCTCCTGGTAGTATTGTGCAAACTGATTTCAAATAGCATTTGTGTCTTTAAAAATGTGATTATTAGCCCCCCTAATTTCTTTAACGGCCGTCTGTGCTCGATTCTCGGCCACTCTATATGCTAATATTTTCCCTATCTGTTCCCCACCTTCATATTGACTTAGTTGGTATTTCTTAATTTTAATTATGCTTTTTTCTCTAAAAACCTTTTTTAAAGCTGATTTTAGATCAACTAATTTTAGACGTAATGCCTTCTCGTCATCTCCTTTTAGAAGCGCTTCAGATAGTAAGTGTTCCATATTAAGTATATCCGTTGTCATTTTCTCATCTTGATTCCTACGTTCTTTATTTTGTTGCCATATATACTGCTGGGAAAACCCACGGATACTGGCCTTACATGTATCCCATACTATCCTTGGTGCTGCAGAGTGAATATTGAATTCTACAAACTCCTTTATATGTTCTTTTAGTTGGCCTAAAAAGATAGTATCTGAAAACAAATATCTAGGGAAAGAGAACACACAAGGAGCTTGTCTCTCCGTTGTTATCTCAAACGTCAGCATAATAGGGTTATGATCGGAAGTAACTCTAGGGCAGATTACCATAGTGCCATTTTCGAGGATAAAATCGGAGACCCAAACCATATCTATGCGTGAGCATAGCTTGTGTGCAGCAGAGTAGTACGTGTAGCCTGCTACATTGGGGTATAAATATCTCCAAGTATCTTTGATTAGATGAGTTGCTGCTAAATCTAAAATTGCGGCCCTAGTCTTCCGCATCCTTTGAAAAGATCCCCTTTTGGTTGTATCTAGGTTATAGTCCATAATGCAGTTAAAGTCTCCGAGCATAATGAGTTCCCCTTCCCACCCAAACAGTTCTAAGTTAATTTGATCAATAATCCGGGGTTCATCCACATTAGAAGCATAGATGCCACAAATAGTGTACCTAAAGCCTTCAATTATTACTTGTACCATCGCCCATCTCCCAGCTTTATCAGTCAGTGACTTATTTACCTCTACTCTGAGTTGTTTATGTCTTAGAATCGCAACACCCCGGATAGAAGCATTAAAATTCCAGGGATCTGATGTATTAATCATTTTTGTGGATTCAAAGCCTGCGATTCACAGAATCACAATGTTTGGGACATTTAAAATGCAGACTGCAATGTACAAAAAGTACTTTTTGGCTTGCAACATACATATTGTGTCATGTTCTTATTAGAAAATTAAAGAGGGATTTTAATGGATGTCCCCACCACTTTGCAGATTGGTATGTAATGAATCAATGAAGTACAACCATAGTTATGGTTATAAATAATTAGTTATATTGTGGTGGTGAGCCTCAGCAAGGCCTACCAGTGCAAGGGGTTCGCCCTTCTCTGCACAAGTCCTCAGACCATCAGGATAGAAGTTGGCACAGAAACTGGAATGGAAAATACAAAGTTTATTAACCTCATGAGGTGGAACTACATTCACACAACATCCTTCGGCAATGTATGAAGTAGCACACTGAATGGAAGGAGCTTGGGGCCATTTGTATCATCCTCACCATTTGCGATTTCTAAATTTTAAGGAATCGCTATTTAGAAATCGCAAAACGGTATGTATGTAGGAAATCGCTTATTTTTAGCGATTCCTACACATTCCTAAATTGCGATTAGCAAATTGCTAATCGCAATTTTCCCATTTATTTCTATGGGCCAAGAGACCCATAGGAATGAAGGGGATATTTGCGATTAGCAATTTGCTAATTGCAAATTGCGAATATTTTCAAGGGTGCAGGGGTGTCACAAGAACACCCTGCTGCACCCCTGAAAATGACATGTGTGGGCATAAGGCGCACATACATGCCCTAAGGGCATGTATGAGCGTCATATGCCACCTTTAATTTTTAAATAAATTGCTTTTTCAAAAGAATTCGCAACTTACCATCAACTAGAAGTTGGTGGTAATTTGCGAATCCTTATGGGTATTTTTGTATTGATTTTTCTTTGATACATTGCATTTAAGGAATCGCAAAATTTGCGATTCCTTAAGTGCATTCGCAAATAAGGAATGGCAAATTTTGCGATTCCTTATTTTGATGTAAAAATGTTTGACACATACCATTTATCAAATTAGCATTCGCAAAGGCCGAAATTCTATGAATTTCGGCCTTTGCGAATGCTAATTTGCTTGATACATATGGCCCTTGGTCCTTTTATACCCACACAGGGGCTCAAAAGAAGGCGGTACAAGTACAAGAAGTAGGTTTTAGGCACATATAAGGTCATACAGAAAATGCACAGTCAACAAGTGGGATGAGCTAACAGTTGCTAATTCTGGTGAACACATCCTGACATTTACAGACTAACAGCTTCTGCATGGACAGCTGCAAGCTCAACTAAGCATGTGCAAAGTGGAAGAAGCTAAATATAACTTGTCTCTAGGCAGATTTCAAGAGCAGACAACAGCAAGGTAGGACAGATCACATGGCATACACGTGGTAGCACATGGCAAACAAAATGGCTGCCAGAAATACAAAATGGATTCCACAAAACTGACAAGAAAGCCTCTAAATACAGGATGACTTCTGCTAATGCTAACCCAATCACTGCCAAATTACAACAACATAGACCCAGAATGGGAAGATAATGGATTTGCAAAGCTATCCAATAGCTAGAGCTTCCAACTCCTGAATGGTGGCTGTCTGCATTGGGTCCTAGACAGCAGTTCACTGGACCATCTTTTGCCGCCTCCTATACTGCTTATTCAATGCAAATTTTTATTTTTGAAAGCATCTCTTGTCCTCTTTGAGAAAATATCCCATGGGGCTGCTTTTTTAAAAAAATGCCAGCATTCAGGGATTTTGAATGTAGGGATGGACGTCTGTTGTCCACGTTATTCCTCCATCCCTACATAAGCAGCTATTCTCAAGGGGTCACAAAGGGGCTCCAGTCTCATGAATACAGCAGAGAGTTTTGCGATGTCCTGGGAGTTGTCATTTTGCAATGCAACTAATTTATTAAAATGAAGGTAAATCTGCAAAATATTTGGTATACAATAACACTGATTGGATTAAAAATTGATTTTAATAAGTAAGGCTGTATGTTAGTAAGGCCTTAAAAGAGGTAAAAGTGGATGTAATGTGAAAAAAAATGCTTTTCTATAATAAAGAATGGTTTAATTGAATACAAAAAGGGGACCATGTTTAATCTACAATTAATTTTCCAAATATATACTGTTTTGGAAAATGTGTCATTATTAAGAACTAAACAGTACATATATTTTTTTCTGATGAAAAAAACACTTGGTAGCACCATGGAAGAGTAAACGGCATAGGGAAATATGTTCCCACAGAATTATGTAGCATTTTCACTTTCTCTACCCTCACAGTAGGGTACAGAAATCGAGAGGGAAATACATATATGCTACCTCATTCTGAGCAGTGACTCACTTTGACTCAGATAATAATCAGAATACTAGGTGAGGCAGTACTGGGATGAAGGAGTTAGGTACAGCTGTGCTTGCCAATGGCACAGCTTCACTTCACATAACTGGAAGACATGGACTGAGATGTAAGCTCACACTTGGATCATGATTCTCTGGGAAAGGGAACATCACAGAGATAATGAGCTAGCACTGGACCCGGATGTCGATGTGCCATTAGGTTCGGGCAATAATAAGGTTTAGAGTAGAATAACTTAATAGAGTAGGGGTGCATTCTCACTGTCCATGCTGCCATTATTTAGTAAATATCCTTTCTTCTATAGTTATCACAATTCGCAGAAGGCTACTCCTATTGATATTTGATGTCTGTTTAAGGGAGTGGGACTGCATGCATTGGGTGGTCAGCTGCCAGTTTTTGAGTCTGAGAGCAAAGCTAAACTGACTGGAACTAATGGTCTGGTTGGGAGTGGAGCCAATAGGACCCAAGGGTATCCAACTTGTGCAACCGCAACAGTCTTTCTGTTGCTTCAGTTGCAGCAAAGGCTACTTTGTGACAGCATTAAGTGTGCGCACAATAATGTGATTCAGCATAGCTTGTTTGGCTTCATTTTGCCCGTATGCAGATCCACTGCTTGCCAATAGGGACAAGTTGTAATCATTTTGGTTCCTAGTTCTTGTTCCTGTGCCAAATCAGATGGGCAGCATGAATCTGGTAACAGGTTGAACCGCAACGTTTTATCTTCTCAGCAGCAGTGAAAAACCTCAGAACCCTGTGGTGGGATCAATCAATCAATCAGACATTTGTAGAGCACACTACTCACCTGTGAGGGTCTCAAGGTGCTAAGGGTGGGGGGGGGAAACTACTTCTGTTCGAACAGCCATGTCTTGAGAAGTCTCCTGAAGGTCAGCAGGTCCTGGGTCTGTCACAGGTGGATGAGGAGGGAGTTCCATGTCTTGGCGGCGAGGTGGGAAAAAGATCTGCTGCCAGAGGTAGTTCGGTGGATCGGTGGCTCGGTGGCGAGGGAGAGGTCAGCGGAGCGAAGCTGGTTGTTGGGAGTGTAGAAGGTGAGTCGTTTGTTGAGGGTATGTTGGTCCGGTGTTGTGGAGTGCTTTGGGAGCATGGGTGAGGAGTTTGAAGGTAATCCTCTTGTTGACGGGGAGCCAGTGCAGGTATCTAAGGTGGGCAGTAATGTGGCTGTGGCGTGGGATGTCGAGGACGAGGTGTGCGGAGGCGTTCTGTATGCTTTGGAGTCTTTTCTGGAGTTTAGCCGTGATTCCTGCGTAGAGGGCGTTGCCTTAGCCTGCTGGTGACGAGGGCCTGGGTGACCGTCCTTCTGGTTTTGGTGGGGATCCATCTGTATATCTTGCGAAGCATGCGGAGGGTGCTGAAGCAGGAAGAGGAGACGGCGTTGACTTGCTGGGTCATTGACAGCGATGAGTCCAGGTTGAACCCCAGGTTGTGTGCATGGTCGGTGGGTGTGGTGCAGCTCCAAGCGAGGTCGGCCACCAGGAGTTGTCCTAGGGAGAGGGAGTGCTGCCAAGGATGAGGACCTCTGTCTTTTCTGAGTTCAGCTTCAGCCGGCTGTTCTTCATCCATTCGGCGACGACCTTCATTCCTTCGTGGAAGTTGGGCTTGGCGGTGGCGGGGACTTTGGTGAGGGAGAGGATCAGCTGGGTGTCGTCGGCATATGAGACGATGTTGAGGTTGTGCGATCGGACGATGTTGGAGAGATGTGTTATGCAGATGTTGAAAAAGGTTGGGATGAGGGATGATCCTTAGGGTATACCGCAGGTGATCTTGGTGGCTTTGCATCGGAATAGAGGGAGGCGGACTCTCTGGGTTTTGTCGGTGAGGAAGGAGGTGATCCAGTCCAGGGCTTTGTCGTGGATCCCCGCATTGTGGAGGTGTGTGCGTAGGGTGTGGTGGCAGACGGTGTCGAAGGCGGACGAGAGGTCTAGGAGGCTGAGGGCCATGGTTTCACCATTTTCCAGCAGGGTCCTTATGTCGTCGGTGGCTGCGATGAGGGCGGTTTCGGTGCTGTGGTTGGTGCGGAATCCGGATTGTGATGAGTCCAGGTTGTTGTTCTCTTCGAGGAAGCTGTAAAGTTGTCTGTTGACGATCTTCTCGATGACTTTTGCCGGGAACGGGAGCAGAGTGATAAGCTGGAAGTTCTTGAGGTCCGTTGGGTCTGCCTTGGGTTTCTTGAGTAGGGCGTTGATCTCTGCGTGTTTCCAGCTCTCGGGGAAGGTGGTGGTTTCGAAGGAGCTGTTGATGATCTTCCGGAGTTGGGGTGTGATGATGGAGCTCACTTTGTTGAAGATGTGGTGGGGCAGGGGTCTGATGGTGAGCCGGAGTGAATGGTGTGCATGGTTTTGATGGTGTCATCATCCTGGGCGTGGTTCCAGGAGAGCAGGAGGCCGGTGTGGCTGGGGGTGGTGAGTCTGAGGTGTCGGCGGCTGTCGGGGGGGGTTGGAGTGTTGAAGCTGTCATGGATGTCTATGATCTTGCGGTCGAAGAAGGTGGCTAGCGAGTCGCAGAGGTCTTGTGACGGCGGGATGTTGTTGGAGCTGGTGCTAGGGTTGGCAAGTTCCTTCACGATGGTGAAGAGCTCTTTGCTGTTGTGTGCATTGTTGGCAATGCGTTCCTTGAAGGAGGTTCTTTTGGCGGTTCTAATGAGGGCTGCATGGTTGTCTGGTGTCTGTTTGTGGCACCACTTCTTCTCGAGCTATCGGCAAGTCTGCTTGGATGCCTGGAGGTCTGGGGTGAACCAGCTGGCGCTTCTGTCGGTGCGTCTGTTTGAGAGTTTCTTGATGGGATGAGGGTGTTGGCGCAGTCGTCGATCCATTGCCTGAGGTTGCGGGTGCTGTTTCGGTGTTGGTGTGGTCGGTAGGTGGGTCTAGGGCGAGGGTGGCGTTTAGCTGGCCTTTGGTGATCTTGTTACAGCTGGCAGAAAAGATGGGGTGGAGCATGTGTCCGGCGGAGTGGGTGGGTGTTGTGATGAGTTGTTTGAGTCCGAGGTTGGCGAGGTTGGCGAGCAGGGTTGTAGAGTTGCTGCCATTGGCGTTCTCTAGGTGGAAGTTCAGGTCTCTGAGGAGGACGTAGTCTGTGGAGGTCAGTGCGTATGTGGTGACGACGTCTGTGATGGAGTCGCTGAACTGTGGTTGGGGTCCCGGGGGTCTGTAGATGTGGGTTCTTCTGAGGGTGGTGTTGGGGTCGATGTGGATCTGGAAGTGCAGGTGTTCGTTGGTGCTGAGGGTGTCTTTGTTGCTGGTCGAGATTCTAAGGGTATTCTTGTGGACAAGGTGATTCCTCCTTCCGGTCTGTTGGTGCGGTCGCTGCGGGTATTCTTGTAGCCCTCTGGGATGGCTATGCCAATGTCGGGCGCCAACAAGGGGGTCATCCAGGTCTCGGTCAGGAAGGCAACATCTGGGGAGGATGAGTCAAGCAGGTCCCAGAGTTCTACGGCGTGCTTGTGGATGGAGCGGGTGTTGAGTAGTATGCATCTGAGGTGGTTGCGACCTACCCTGGTGGGAGGGACAGGATGTGCAGGTGTTTTCTGGCAGGTAAAGCTGCAGTTTCGGCATGTGAAGGGTCCGAGAGTGATCTTCGTGGTGTCTTGGAAGCAGGTAGTTGATCTGCCGGCGTTGAGTGTGTGGAGGAGGTTGGCGTTGAAGTGACGTCTGGTGTTGTGGCACTCACGGGGGCCAGGGGGTCTGGCGCTGGGCACGGTCCAGGCACGGACGGGTGCAGATGGGCTTACCTAAGGCACGCCTTCGGTGCGGCCATGCAGCGGCTGCTATTAAGAAGGGGAGGTTGGAGTCAGGAGCAGCTGTGAGGTGGGTGGGAGGGGGAATGGGCGAGCGGGGGGCGGGGGACCCAGCGGTGGGAAAAATCAGAGTTCAGCGGGGAAAAAGGAACCAGGGGGGCTACGGGGAGAGAAGGGCAGGGAAACACAAAATACAATACCAGCAGAAAAGGCAACACAGTAGCCCAGAAGTGCGGACAATTTACTGTGAAATTATAGCGAAAAACGAGAGCGGCAACAAGAGGCTCGAACTCACGGCAGAAGTGGGCGGAAGGGCACGAGCACAGACAGGTGGAGCTAGCTGTACGGCATGGAGAGCGACCTGCCTGAACACAGGGTCATGGGCATTTTGAGGATAGGCATGGGACATGTAGACTGAATATCTATGTTGTCAGTGCAATACATTAACTTACTGGTGATTTAGAAGCTCAGGTTGTATCTGTCCAGATAAGCTTCTTGATGGTAAGCACAGCCTCAGTATTCTGTGCAGGTCTATTGTTCGCAGGTGGAGTAGAAACCAGCAATTTGCTGGGGAAGGAGTGGTTGCTTCATCATCAGTGCTTAGTGGCCGTTGACATGCTTCCCTGGGTGTGGGCAAGTGAGAGCATTCCTCTGGTGGCTGGAAAATATGGGATTCTGGCCTATTTCAGTTTTTGCAGTTCCAGTGGGATTTATCCCACTTCGCCTAACAACTTTGTAAATTGTTACACCCAATGTAGAGCCTCTTCAGATAATTTCCATTTAGTTCAATGGTCACTATCTCACCTTCGTTATAGCATATTGTGTAATCTATAGAATGTCTCAGTAATAGTGATTAGGGTTCCCTGCATTGAGCAGGGGTGATGTGTACACCCTCTTGAGAATACATGCAGGTATGGGCTCAGACAGTATTACTACTGGTGAGACTCGTGACGTCTGATGAGTGTTTGTAGGTTTATGGGTTTAGTCACTATGTGAGTGTGACCAAGTAGCATTTGCATCTGTAGATGGGGTGGCAGAACACGTTTGGATGGTATGAGGGGACAGAAGAGGATGATTTAGAAGACTTCCCTGTTGCTCCGTCGATTCCGCCTGCCCGTTCTCCACTCACTCCACCTGAGAAAGAAGAAAGAGAGAAAACATTAAAAAGAGTGAAAAGACTGATGGGAAAAAGTGAAAAAGAGAAATATATAAAAAGAAATTACTTCTGTTTGCTTTACAGGGGAAGGAACAGGAAGAGGAGGACAGAAGAAGACCGAAGTCAGACAATGAAGGAAGAAAGATAAAAAAGGGAGCAAGACAAGGAGAAGGGTTGGCCCCAAGATGAGAGAGGCAATGGGGTGTGGTGGTCTCTGACTAAAGCCACCAGAGGCTAGTTCGGTGACAATGGAGAGAGAATTACACCCAGTGGGAGGAAAGTTATTCACCCGACGTGCCTCTTAGAGAGTGTGGCTTAAGCAGGTTAGTGCTTACACAAGCGAGAGGAGAAGGAAACCTGACTGTAGAGAGGAGGGGCCGGGAAAGGTTCTATGAATATTGTTTTTAACCATAGTTAAATAAACACGTTTAGAGTAAATTTCTTTATATCAATTAGTAGACAAGGTGTACGCTGAGTGAAGGAACTCATAAACAATTTGGGCACATTGCTTTATGTTTGGGTCATGTATTCACTGAGTATGTTAATTGTCATGAAAAAAGAACATAATAGAAGGCTTGACGAGAGGCATTATTTTTTTGGGAGGTTTGTTTTTTATAATATTTGTGTTAGCTTGTATAGACTTGGCAAAGGGCTGAAGCTGTATGCCAAAGTACAGAGTATGTAAGATAAGAAGAAGAGAAAATATAGTGTGAATTAAAGTGATAAATGAAAGATAAGAAAAAGAGATAACAAGGATAGGAATATAAGTATAAGGGAAAACTTGAAGAGCAACTTACTTGAAACTTGTTTCTTTTCTTTCCGAAGGTCTCCTGTCCCATCCTAGCTGAAGCCTGGAAAGAAGAAAAAGAGACGAAGAACTCGAGTGTACACCACAAGCAAAAGAGAACTATATATATATATAACGTCATGAGTAGAACTTTAATACAATAAATGACAATAATAGAAAGAGACTAGTAATGGATGTCAGAACTTTTTATTATAAATGGATGAAGCCAGCTGTTGTTATGGAGGATTAGGACTTACTGTGGGATTTGTGGCACAGTAGTAAGAGAACAAGTGCACCATTGGTGTCTGGTCCGGCATTGGCTTTATCTCTATAAAGGCGCTTGATGGCATGGTCCATAATGCACTCCGCTAGCTCTGTGCATCTGAGTGGGGCACTGATGGATGTTTAACTTTTTGGATTGCAGGAAGTTTTATTATTATCTTTTTAATTGATCATCCGTTAAGCATATAAACAAATAGAAGCAGACGTCAACTGCATACAACAGGCACATATCCACAGTATCATCAACATCTGTTGCCACATATTCTGAACGTTCTGAATGTGATCCCAAATCAGACTGTTTGTTCTGTAAGTGGGAGGGAACATATAAAACTTCCTCCAATTAATCTGAATGCCTTAAAGGATGCCATATTGTATTATTCCACCAATATTCATTACTGGATGGCCTCAGGGTTCTTCACAAAAAGCATGATGTTGTTCGTGTACATCGAAAGCAATGCTCACTTAGTAGGGAACGTGATACCCCTTTGTAAGTGACTCCCTCTTTTTCAGGATGCCAAAGGCTCCATCTCACGGGCAGAGAAGATGGATGCGAGTGGACACCCTGCCTCCTGTCTCTGTTAATGGGAAATTATCTGAATGCATTTCTATTAATGCACACACGATCTTTAGGGTCTGGTTAAAGCAGCTTAATCAGTCCCATAATGTTGGGATTGATGCCCATTCTATATAACACTGCAAAGAAAAAGGACACTGCAGCAAGTCAAAGACCTTCTCAGTGTCAAGAACCATTTAAAGGGCACATATAACGGATCAAATGTTGGTGCTTAAGTGCAACCTACATCCTAAGGTTGATAGAGGTCGCTCTGCCGGGAACAAAGTCTGACTGCCCTGGCAATAAAAATGTGTCCCATCAATGGGTTCAGCCTCTTAGTCATACCTCAGGTGAGAATTGTATTGTCAAGATTCATAAGGGACAGCGGACTATAGGACTGTTAGTCTTATTTATCTATTCAATGTTCTAATATAGCAGAGATTATGACATCTCCATTGTGGGGGAGAGTTTACCCAGTGGTTCATTTGTAAAAAAATAAGTTCCTGGGCTCTCGTCAGGAGGCAGCTTGTAACAGCCCATTTCTCCTGTTACTGCCACCTAAAACTGAACCAACTAGTAACCATGAAAGTGTGGAGAGGTTGCAGCATAATGGCAGAACTTGGAGCTGGGGAGCCAGGTTCGAGTCTCGGTGTCGGCTCAACATTCTGTGATTTTGGGCAAATCACTTAATCTCCCCATGCTTACCAAAAATAAATGTGTCTTGGGCTGGTGCTAATGAAATCTCTTGAGCTGAGCACCGGGAACAACAGGCTCAAATTAAGCGCTGAGTTTGCCTGTCCCAAGAGCTTCCTCATTTGTTGACATGGTATGGGCCAGTATTAACTTGAATCCTCAAAAAAACTCTGTTGTGAACCCATCAGAGCCAGATGCTTTATTTCCTGGCTGTACAAAAATGGCATTCATAATTTTCTACACAGAGATGTGCTCCTGGAGGGAGGCTCGAGAGTAATTCCCTACTGATGCCAGCGCAAAGCTATTCTAATATGCTTGCATCTGGGAGGGGCTTAGGGTTGTTTGGAAGCATTTAGGGTTTCATAGTAAGCCTTGAATTCCTCCACCATAATGAAATTTCCTCCGGATCACTGACATAATATCGACGGACAGAATATCGACTATCAAAAATATCGTTGACAAAATATCGACAGACAGAATATCGAGTTTGTATCTACAAACAGGTAAGTACAAAAATATCGAGTACAAAATATCGTTTTACAAAAATATAGTTGTTAAAAATATTGACTTTATTAAAAACAGTGTTAAATTAAATTAATAGTAAAAATTAATTACTATAATATACTATTCCCACTCCAGAGAGTGCAACAGTAGGGAAAGCGTTGGATAGCGTAGGGGTAAAAATTACTATTCCCACTCCAGTGGGTGCAACAGTAGGGAAAGCGTTGGATAGCGTAGGGGTTAAAATTACTATTCCCACTCCAGTGGGTGCAACAGTAGGGAAAGCGTTGGATAGCGTAGGGGTTAAAATTACTATTCCCACTCCAGTGGGTGCAACAGTAGGGAAAGCGTTGGATAGCGTAGGGGTTAAAATTACTATTCCCACTCCAGTGGGTGCAACAGTAGGGAAAGCGTTGGATAGCGAAGGGGTTAAAATTACTATTCCCACTCCAGTGGGTGCAACAGTAGAGAAAGCGTTGGATAGCGTAGGGGTAAAAAACTGTCTTTATTTTTAATATTCGATATTACATTACTTACCTAAAAAACAATATTTTTGATGTCTATATTCTGTCCTGTCGATATTTTGTCCATTTGATATTTAAAACTCGATATTATGTCCATTCGATATTTTGAAGTCGATATTTTGACTGTTTACCATTTCCTCCCACAACCCCCCCATAAGCCAGCCTTCAAGGGTGTCATATGTTTTATTTAAGGGCATTCCCCACTAACGAAGAGAGCATTCTACTCAGTTTTTTTCCATACCATATCTGCATACCTGCACATTTTCTCAAGCTGTTTGTTTTCAATATCTGCTGTTATCCTGTAGAGGAGATGTGTCTCATATCTGTGTATCTGTAAGAGTTCTGTTTTGTATTTCAGCTCTAGTTGTGCTATGGTGTTCTCTAACTTTTTCAACTGTGTAAGCCGAGATTGTAGGTCCACAGTCCTCTTGTTTCACTTAATATCCCGTATACACACTTTGAATGCTTCGAAACTACTACACACTGCAGAACAGACCCCTCATTCATTTCAAAGAACAAATTAATAGCTGACCGTATTTCATCCCTGAATACTGCATATCCATGCACCTGTAAGGGGAGGCCCTAAATGTACTGCTGGGGCAAGGGGAATCTTTTACACGGATATGACAGAGGAGTCATACTCTAAATCTACACTTGAAATATTCCATGTTAGTAACCCATACTGGAACCTTAATAAAGGCAATCCAAAAATCCATGCATCAGTGCATGTCATTTACGAAGCAATAACAGCAGAATGCTCTCTCATCACCCATTCTCTCCCTGCAAACATCTTAAAGTAAATCCAGTCCTTCACGTGACACACCATTTTCTGGAGCATGTATGATCTAAACTTCAAGGGTTGGTACTGTCTGTTAAGGGTTGCAGAGTATGGTTAAAGCCCACCCCTAACATTACAGGCCTGTGTTGATTTAAAATTTCTAAGACATCATCAAAGATCTCTGGAATGTCTGTATTGAGTTCATATGTGTTGTTCAGAATGTCCTGCAATCTCCAATCATGTACCCGGAGGGTCATTATGCATGTAAGTCAATTTAACATCTGAAGGACCTCCACACCAGTAACGCCACAACCCTGAAGTTGAAGTGGATGCTATGAGATGTAAAGTACCCGTTCCCTCATATGGAAGTGAAGGCACTAGGGGGCATATTACCAACCAATAGAGATAATTTTTGTCTCTAACTTATTTAGAGACAAAAATTATCGCCGCAAATCGGCGATTTTTATCGCAGATAAACCTTGCTATTAGCAAGGTTTATCGCAAATGCGATAAAAAACGGCCGCAATGCATGAATATCGCTGAAAAGTCCGCGATATTCATGCATTATCGAGCAAATGCTCTTAGCCATGTTATCCACCTCCCATTGGATAACATGGCTAAGAACTGCTCCTGGGCAAGTGTTAGCTTTTGGAGATATTCGCGCTTAGCGCAAATATCTCCAAAAGTTGGTAATAGGAGATAGCGATGTTAGCGACTGTTTTCAGTCGCTAACATCTTGGCACGCCCACTTTGCATGTCATTAGTGATAAATAATTAACAACAAGGGGTGGTGATGGACAGAGTCTCTGAATTAAGCAGAAAACTCTCACCCAGTCAAGAGATCAGGGCTAGATCCAACACCGTTTTTTAGCTCACTGCATCATCCCAGTTTCAGAACCTGGCTGTATGCAAATTAGTCTGTTCCTGTCCCAGTGCATGATGGGAACAGGGCAAACCAAACTACAAAGCCAATTCTTACACTGGAAAGGAAACAAGCTACCGGGGACCGGTTTCTGGCATTTCAGCCTCTTCGGCCCGGCTTGCTTGAATCCTGATGGTGCAGTGAGCAAGGGACTCATGTCTGAGCATACCCTTCCACGCTTAGGGTGGACAAAATAATTAACAACAAGGGGTGGTGATGGACAGAGTCTCTGAATTAAGCAGAAAACTCTCACCCAGTCAAGAGATCAGGGCTAGATCCAACACCGTTTTTTAGCTCACTGCATCATCCCAGTTTCAGAACCTGGCTGTATGCAAATTAGTCTGTTCCTGTCCCAGTGCATGATGGGAACAGGGCAAACCAAACTACAAAGCCAATTCTTACACTGGAAAGGAAACAAGCTACCGGGGACCGGTTTCTGGCATTTCAGCCTCTTCGGCCCGGCTTGCTTGAATCCTGATGGTGCAGTGAGCAAGGGACTCATGTCTGAGCATACCCTTCCATGCTTAGGGTGGACAAAATAATTAACAACAAGGGGTGTCACTGACATGCAAAGCGGGGTCCAAGATGGTCACTATCTCCTATTAGCTGTCGCTAACTGGTGTTAGCGACAGCTTGGTAATAGGGAGATAATTTTATCTCCGCTTTCTTGGCTTTTAAAGCCAAAAAAGCGGAGATAAAGCCCCTTGATAATATGCCCCTAGAACCCCCCACTTACAGATGGGGTTCCTGAAGCATTGATATTTAAACTCAAGTCTGTCTACGCAGACCACAAATGTATTCCCACTACTCAAGCCCATGATGTTCCATTTCATGACTTTAATCATACATATTACATCACCTGGTTGCATTTTGGTCAGTGATATGCCACCTGCTGGTCACTGCACCTTGTGAGGTGCCCCTTTAGAATCTGACCTGGTCGAATTTGCAATGTTTCTTCTGCCTGTATCCCCCAACCAATTCACCCTATCCCTCCTCCTACACTGAACACCACAACTTCCAATGTTGTATCCCTTGTCTTTTTCCAAAACTAATAGAACATTTTCATATGATTTCAAGCCTGAAGGATGGGCAGCATCCCCCGCTCACTACTCCTCTGTACTACATGACCGAAAAGGGCTGGTAGCCACACCAGTGGGTTACTATAAAAGGGCAGCTCGTGCTTGGCAATCAGTAAATCTGTACTTATATGCATCATTCAGATCCAACATGATTGGGACAACAGCAAGATTATTTTGTAATGCAAAGTCTGGTAGCCAAGTGTAATTTAAGATGGTTTATTATAATTAAGTTGCAGGTTGATAGATCTATGTACATCAGCCACACCAGGAGCAGCCTCCCTGCTGCTCAGCCAATACTCCAACTGACACTCTCCACCACACAGGCACCCAAGCATTCCATCTATCATCACCACACAGAACACTCACACTGGATGAGAAGCTAGGATCCAAAGTAACAGGGGAGATGCATGAATACATAAGCAAGATATAACAAAGGTGCACCTTCCTCCACAAAACCAATCCTGCTTACATTGCAGGGACCCTTCCACCAAGGTGCAAGGATGCATTAGCTAATGCTATGCAGCAAATTGTGCGCCAGTGGTGGGAAATGACAGGAATACACCATATTTTGTTAGGTACGGTGCATTGCTTCTGTTTTCCTATCATGCAGCGCAGCAAGGTGACTCACTGCGCTGCATTTTAGTTTCATAAATATGCTCCCTAGTGTATTGTGTTAGCATAAGAATCCTTGTGGTGAAATATATATAAAATCAGTTCAAGAAACTTCTATATGAGCACGTGGATGGACCGAAACAAGTTGAATTATGTTAAAAATCTTCTAACGTCTTTGCAGCTAGGGAAATAGGACTCTACTCAAGTTGTCTTATATTGAATTGATTTTGTTAAGAGGAAGGACTGGTCCCATAAAATAGAGCAATATAAACTGATATCTCAGCAAGGTAGCTGAGCATCAAAATATCTCAACCATAAAATGGCCCTCGAGAATGAGTAGGACTTGGACTTACTTATCCGTAGCTGAACAGCTCCTCATAAATAAGACTTATACTTACCCAACAAAGGAACATTCAGTCCAGTGTGGCAGACTTCCCAAGGGGAATGATAATTGTGATTGTTCTGCTGGTGGAACAAATACTCTTATGCACTTTATACTATTTTGCACAAAGTTTACTCAGGACCATAAACGCTGGATACCTCCTTTGTTTTAGCTGAGCGGTGCAAGGGACGCAGTCGAGGCTTTGCCACTCTGTTTAAGGGTAGTTGATCAATTGATTGTTAGTACAATGTCCACTTATTCCTGGTCTGCAAACAAATGATGGACGGAATGCTGAATACATTTCACATTCACCCCAGTCAAGAAATCTGGGTTGAATCCATCGTTCTTTTGCTCCCCATGCCACCCCAGTTTAGACCTAGCCATATGCAAATCAGTCTTTACCCTGGGCCTCAAGGGAATAGTCCAGACCAAACTGCCAAGCCAGGTCCTCCCTGGACCGGAAACAAGCATCCTGGGACCGGTTTCTGGGTATTACCATTCATCAGTTTGGCTAGCTTGAATCCAGTGGCACTGTGAGCAAGGGACCCACGTCTGGGCATACCCATCCCACTTAGGGTGAAAAGTGCTACGCAAACAAATGATGGACAGAATGCTGAATAAATCATACATTCAACCCCAGTCAAGAGATCTGGGTTGAATCCATTGTTCTTTTGCTAACCATGCCACCACAGTTTAGACCCAGCCACATGCAAATCAGTCTTGACTCTATGCCTCATGGGAACAGTCCAGGCTACACTGCCAAGCCAGGTCCTCCCTGGACCGGAAACAAGCATCCTGAGACCAGTTTCTGGGTGTTACCCTTCATCAGCCAGGCTAGCTTGACTCCAGTGGCACAGTGAGCAAGGGACCCACGTCTGGGCATACCCATCCCACTTAGGGTGAAAAGTGCTACCATGACCAAAAGTCAGTCACCAGGTGGTGTTGTAAGTTGCTAAATATGCATTTTATATAATTTTAATTTGCCTGAGCAAACTAGTATGCCATGAGTATGTATGTGAATGGTGCTATCAAAGTTGTGATATTATGATGATGGCACTAGATGGCAGTTTTAGCTATAACTAGCATTATTGTGACATCTTTTTAAGTGCTTGGTTCTCCCTGTAAGAATCTTGATTTATGTATTACTGTATTATGTTTGATTTTTATATTACTCGTTACAGGTTGAGACGGTCCTACTATCTGTTTCGTATATCGCATAAACCCCGAGAGAAAGGTCTTATGACATAGGCATTGAGTACTGTATGCAACCATTGTAAGTATTAGTATCCCATTAGATTGTGTGGAAATTGGTATTATATGCCCTTAATTATCTATAAAGCAATTTGATGATGATGCATTGTTATTTACGTGTTATTAGTTAAACTCTGTCTAATGCACATTTTAAACGAATCCGTTTTGTACTGGCATTTTTTATACAGTAAGGCAATTTCCTGATTACAATAAATTAATTGATTGATTGTATATTCCAATACTTCTCTTACCATATTCAATAAACAATTCCCTTTTATTGATAAATATAAAAATAGATAATGGGTGATGTGTAATGTGTAATGTGGTCCTATGTTGCATCTCAGGATTCTGGTGTCACTCACAAACCATTCAGCCATTTGATTCATGGTATGTAATGTCACCAAAACTCCTCGATGTACATATAGGACCCTCTTATGCATTATATAGCCCTTTTCTCTGGCCGCATTCTTCTACTTTGACAGATGGATGAATGAGTGGATGGATGGATGGATCAGGACAACACAACCCTTTCTAACAAAATCAAAGAAGCTGCACTTCTTTTTCTGAATTCCTTAGTGGTTACTTTTAAAGCGGCTTCGGAATGGAAACATGTTTTTTATACTGTGCCCCATTCACAGACCACATCATAGATGTTCTAAAAATAGGATAGATCAAATATATTTTATGGAAATATAATGAGAAAAGGATGTGTTTCCAAAACTCACTCTGAACAGAGGAATGCAACATGACCAGCGATACTTTAATGCGCCTAACAATTTTCTCATGTGAAAGGACTGGAAAGCAGAATTGCTTGGAATAAATATACCAATTCTCCTCAGGCGCAATGGAGCTGGAGGCGAAACTGAGAGAGCTATACGTAATAACCATGTTTCAATTGATTGATCGTATACATATTACGAGCATCGCACTTGCTGCACAATGTATATGCAAAATTCATATTCTATCAGTCTATTTAACTCTAGCAAACTGTTTGTCTTCCATAGTCCTGAAATAAGTAAAACACCTATTAGAATCAGATAATCCGGTAAATCGACAGTCTTGTATATGTGTTAGCAAACTGATTAGGATTCTTTAAAAAATATATAAAATCGTCCATAAATAGGAGATAATGCATTGTGTCTTGAATAATGGTGGGATTAATTACCGATAATCTTTGTTACTCCTAATTCTCCCTTCCCTGTTGCATTATGTACTCAACGAAGGTGGTCCCCCTACTCACTCGTTGCCTCATACCTGATTCTTTTGTTGTCTTCTAGTCTTCTCTACCTCTCCACGAGCCATAAAGAGAGCACAAGTGAAAGAAACCTCCAGGAAATGCCATTGTATGTCCAAGCACCTCTTCGATTGAGTCTTTGAGGCTGGGATGGGGAAGAGAGAACCTGAGTAATGAATGTTACCAAAAAGTAATCAGCCATTACTTCTCCACCAACTTCCTTGTCCCACTGCTCATTTAGGAGGATGTTCCCAAGTTGTTTGTCTCTGTTGTTGACCATTTAGGAGGCTCACTAGTTACCAGATCTAATGCAAGAAGCACTATTCATTGGTGAGCTATCAAAAAGAAAACACATATGAGCACAGCAAATCACATGCTGAAGCAAGCCTACAAGACAATAATACCAACCACCAGTTCAGAGGTGTGTGCTGACTCCAGCTTATAGTGAGATGCAAAGACAGGGTGGTCTAAGGGGCCACAGGGCACATTTCTGAAGTGGAAGCTCACAAACTCTAGCCAGGAGTACACCATTACCTTCGATTGATAAGTCTGAATCTCACTGGGGAGGAACAACCGAGGTTGCCAATAAGAGAAAAGAAAATTATTGCAAGCACCTAAGGACCCATAGAAGACACACAGGACTTAAAAAACATTTCTTGCCAAACCAAAGCTAATGAATTTTTTTTATACCTTCTATAGCAGGTTGAATTACAGAGGTATGTGTAGGCAGTTTGAACCAAATCCAAGCAAAACAATTCAGCTTCCAAAATCAAAAGAAAACGACCCCAAGCCATCTGAATCGCAAACGTCCACAAGTAGGAAGGATCACAGTGAAGGACGTGTAACTCTCTACCCTCAATGGACAGGAGACTGTACCTTGATTCTCGAAAAACCTAGTGTCAGACCATTGCATATGTAGGTTGGACACTCAGAGGCCCAAATCAGTGATTCCCCATGCAGTAACTGAAAAAAACAATTTAAGGCACACTGTAGGAGGGACATGCCGCAGAGCAGATAACACTGATGAAAAGAGGCCCATGCATGATCATAGACATGTCGTGCGGTCACACTAAGAGAAGCCTGAATGGAAAAGGACACTGGATGTGATAGAAATAGATGTTAAATCCCTACCCCCTCAATCTCCACATCTACAGGTTTATACGCTGGAAGGAGTCTGAGGCCAGAAGTCAGACTTCAAATTTGGTGGAGCAAACACAGAGAAATTCAGGAGAACTATGTGCAAACAAGTTCAAGACACCATGAAGAAATGGGTTGCCTGCAATAGGAAGACCAACAAGCCAGTGAGACCTAAAAACAGGTTGAAGAAGGAACAACAACCTCTCAGGTATTACTCTGCGTGTGTTGCTCTACACCCAGAGACTCTGTCTTGCTGTCATGCAGGACTTCATCAAGGGAGTCTACAGATGCACATTAACTTGTTTGTATGAGCAAGAGATAGCAAGACCATCCCCAACCTGAGGCAAAACCAAGCAGTGATTTACATCAGGTCATGGAAAGGATGATAAAGAAGCCAGGGTCACGGAGAAGCTGAACTGTCTCAAACATGGGATGGGGCATGCATTAAAAGAGCATTCAAATAGGGGAGAACAATTACTCTCTTACTGTGGAGAATGGCCATCAGTGATTCTGATAGTTGTTGAACACACAGGTGGAAGAATGAAATCTAAAGGGCAAGATCCTGCACTGTCGGTGTTAATCCCTCATACAAAATTTGACAGACTAGGATTGAAATATGCATATATGCATCATAGAGAACTATGGCCGTCAAAGTTCGCACTGGAACACTGGAGGCAGGATTTATTGGGCAAAGAAGTTGAGCTTCTTCAAATCAATCAACAGCCTGTAGCCACCTAAAAATCACAGTACCAGAAACATGATGGAGTATAATCTTTGAGATTCCTCATCGACTAGAGAAATCTCCTGTTACTGGTCCCAATAGTTGTATTGTATTTGCATTTATATAGAGCTTACTACCCCTGAAGAGGTGTTGAATCGCTTTTTCGGCAAGTAGCACACTACTCTGGAACCCATAAAGGATCAGTAGTGAATTCTTATATTGAAATATGAAAGTAATTTGAGAGGTGGATATGTTAGTCAGTTATTTGGATTGAGAAGAATAGTTGAGGGATAGAAGAGGGGAAAGGTTTGCATTTATATAGCTCATGCTACCCCTGAATGGGGTGTTGAAGAGCTTTTTCAGCGAGTGGTATGCTAAGACGAAACCCATAAAGGATTAGTTGTAAATTAGTATAGTGAAATATGAAAGTAATTTGAGTGGTGGATATGTTAGTCAGTTATTTGGACTGAGAAGGATAATGGAGGGATAGAAGAGAGAAACAGGTTTGCATTTCTATAGCGCTGGCTACCCCTGATGAAGTGTTGGTGCGCTTTTTCAGCAAGTAGCACGCTACTCCAAAACCTATAAATGATTAGTGGTTAATTAGTATTGTGAAATATTTATGCAGTCACTTAGATACAAATTAAAAACATAGAATCATGTAACTATCAGTAATATGTACATTTGTTAAGCAGAACTAGCAAATATCTATATTTTTAAAAACATAACTATTATACACGTTTATTCAAAGCAATACACATATATAAGTACATATCTACACTCCAAATAAAAATAAATGCTCATATACAGAGGAATATGCTGTATATTTCTGTTTGCGTATTGTGGTAATGTGGGGAAGAGCCAATTCTTGAGTAGTTTCCTGAAGATAAGGTGGTTATCCATGGATCTTATGTTGGGGGTGAATAATTCCATAGTTTGGCTGCTTGAACAGAGAAGGATGTGCCACACATGGTTTTTATCTTATATGTTGGCATTTCAAGGCAAGATGCCATTCTAGAGCAGAAGTTCCTTTGTTGAATGTGTTTGGTGATTTTGTTCCTGATGAAGAGCGGACCCGTTCCATGTATCTATCGCTTTGTGGGTGATACAAAGCAGCTTGAATGTGGATCTTCTGGAAACCAGTAACCAATGCAGGCCTGTCAAGGCAGGAGAGATGTGGCCATGCAGCTTTATATATAAAAGTAGTCTGGCAGCCCAGTTCTGAATCCATTGCAGTCTTTTCATAGTAGTTAAATGTGATCCATGGTAGAGGCTATTTGTGTAACTGATTTTGGACAGAACAAGAGAGATGATAGCCTGGCCCTTGTGTGGAAATTCCAGATGGGGGAAGATTCTCCGTAGAGTTTTTATCGTAACAAAGCTTGTCTTGCTAGTGTGTCCACTTGGCCATTCATTGATAGCTTGGAGTCCATGGTCATTCCAAGGTTTCTTACTTCCTTTGAGTCTTTAGGCGGTGTTCCCAGATCATCAGGCCTGGCGATAAGTGGGTCTTAATTTTTCCAATCACCACAAGTGAGTATTTTTGCTTTGGAAGCATTCAATTTGAGACGGTTCCATGTCATCCATTAATCCACAGCTCTGAGACAACTAAAAATTATCCAGTTTGCAATGTCTTTGCGGCATTCCAGTTGAAGGAGTACTTGCATGTCATCTGCATAGTTATCGCATGTGAGGTTAAATTGATGTATCAGTAAGCATGAGCGTAAAATCCGTTCCGCTCGCGGATTTTGCGGATTTTCGGCAAATTCGCAATCCGCGAACTCTCGCGAACTTGCCGAAAATTCGTAAATTCCGTGCGAAGCGGATTTTTTGCTTGGTCGCACTTGCCAACTAGAATACTATACAATTTCGCGGGAGTAAACACTTGCGAACACGTAGATGCGGCGGGCAGGCAGCGACAATCTCGCAATTGCGAGATTGCAAAATTTGCAATTTCGCACAAGAAATCCACCAGCAGGCAGCATAAACCTTGAAAATTATGATTTTTATCAGAATAACTCCTCAGGTTGACATTTGCCTGCACTTTTTATTTGCAAGGAGTCCATTTTGGGGGGGGGGGTGGGAGGAAGGAAGTGCCCCACAGTCTCCAACTTCCTGTTCCTGTCCAGCAGGCTCCTCCCAGTGCTTTCTTCATGTGCTGGTCACTTTGATTCGGATCTTGACCTGGAACGATTACTTTTTGTGGATGCTGCTGGATATTTGGATTTTTGCAAAACTGAAAGCACTCAGGAGGTGCAAAAGTTCAATCTTATCATTAGTAACCATTCCCTGTAGTGCTTCCTGAGGGGCCCCTTCAGAGTTCAGTTGCCTACTTGCAACTATTCTATGACCGTGCTCTGACCCTCACAGCAGGCTCAGAGAATAGCTACAAGTAGGCCACAAAGGTCCTGTGAAAAAAAATTGCACTGCAACAGAAAGCAAATTACAGATAAGGAAGCAGGTGCCAGCCAGACTGGAAGTTTAAATTCAGTGACACATTAATCAACCCCAAATTAATTCATGTCAGTTGAAGCAGGGCAGGTGTGCTTGCTTTTTTTCACCCCCATAATCTACAGTGATAAACCAACCAGAGGGTGGCAGTGATGTACCAGAGGGTAGCATGGGTGTACCAGAGGGTGGCAGTGGTGAAACAGAGGGTGCTGTGAACCTGTGATGATGAACCAGACGTAGAAACAACATAGTCGCGGCCGTTGCGAGTCGACAAGTAAGTTCGCAATTGCGAACTGGTACACAACCCTCGCGAACTGGTAGAAACCCTTGCGAACACAAAAAAATAAATCCGCCAATTCGCGAGAGTTCACGGATTTTGCGGATTGCGAATCCGTAAATACGCAAGTTCGCGGATTGCCAATTCGCAAAATCCGCCCATGCTTATTTATCAGTGCTGATAATGACTTCATGTAGATATTGAAAAGCATGGGCAAGATGATAAAGCCTTGAGGGACCTCTGCTTTGTGAAGTACAGTTTAGATGAGAAAGGGGGGTTTGGATGACATTATTTCTGTTGTGAAGGTTAGATGTGATCCACTCTACAACAGTCCCCTTTATGCCGTCTTCATATCAGAGTGTCATGGTCAACTGTGTTAAAGGCAGCTGAGAAGTCCAATCGCTGTAGCGCAGCAACCCTATAGTTGTCAACGATGCTCTTCAGTTCATCCCATATGGTAATGAGGGCACATTATGTGCCTATTCCTGGATGGAATCTGTTTGGAAGTCTGAAAGTATGGCATTATCTTCAATGAATTGGGACATCTGGGTGAATGCTGCTCTTTCTATTAGTTTGCCCAGGCAAGGTGCATTGTAATTAGTCTGTAGTTGTCAGGGTTCAGTGGGTCCAAGTTTGTTTTCTTCAGTAATGGGAGTATTTATGACTTTCTGAGTTATTCTGGGAATATTCTGGCAGTTAAGGAATTGTTGATGATTATTCTTACCGGTGTGGCAGCAGAGATTGTTAGAAGAATTGTCTTGAAGGTTTGTTTTAGACATGGATCAGAAGGGCTGCTGGTAGGCCTGCTTGCTTTGACCAGGTCCATAAATTCATCGTGTGAAATGTTTTGAAAGGAATGGAGGCTGGGAGTTGATGCTGTCCTGCAAAGCCTGAAATTTCTGAGGGTGCCCGGATCACATAGTGGAAGACGATTCCAGAAATGAGAGGCATAGATAAGAATCTGATGTAATACCCTGATTAAATTGATATAAGAAACCACTGAGTAGGACTTTGATTTGCACAACAGATGAAAGTATTCAGACAGGAAGCCCCCACAGTGAAACTTCCATTCAGAGCAAACTAGCATAGTCAGTACTGCTGTTGATTTTTCCCAGTGGGTCCAGAGGGTGTCTTTGTGAAAACCGCCTTAATTAAAAGCAAGAGTGGTTAGAAGCAGCCTTATCACCACTGGTGGAGATGTGATGAAGATGGGTTGTCACTATAACAGTGCCTGTCAAGTGACTTGAACTGTTGTCTGTGCTTTCATTTCTTAAATGATTTATACAGCACTGACTTCAGTTCATCACAAAAACCTCCGACCAAGGAATGAAGACAGGATTTATGTGCCCTCTTCACATGTTAGGAAGGCAAATGCAGATAATTATGGGTACCACCAATCCCCAGGTAGCCACTATAGAAGCCTTTCTTACATTAAATAATCTTGGCAATAAGTATGCGCAATGGCAGTAAGTTTTGTAAAGACCCTAATAATATCAGAGGGCAAAATGGACACTCTACACAGTTTGATCTTTAACGTTTTTATAAATACACAATAAGATAGTATAAAACACTTTCTTAAATTCAAAAAGCGCTACACTTTGTGCGTTGTGTCCCCAAGTAAATCATGGAACCAAAAAGTGTGACTATATACAGTGAACAATTTACAAGGGGTTTCCATAAAAGCAAGAATCGACCATTCAATTTGTACATTTGTCAACAGCCTAGGTATATGGTGACACTGGCTGTGTGATGGCCTGTCCTGTAAAGTTGTCGATGAAGTTTTGACCGACTACATATGGGGGGTCTCCTCAGGACTGTTTATGTGGGGACATCTGCTTTGTAAGGCGCAGCTTAGTGCAAGTGACGTGACCCATGTGTGGTGAAAGGAATAAGAAGGACTCGCGTGAGGACCCAGCCGGGTTCTCACTGTGAGGGAAGCTGAAATAAGCAGGCTCTTTCCGGTATGTAAAACGGGCTCCTCTGATGCCCTGCTACGTCTATAACACTATATTTCCTGTGTTGTCACATGGGATGATTCCAAGTGTTAGTCCTTAAATGCGGAACAATATCTGTCTCTCTGTGTGGCTGGCGATTGAATCAGCTGCCTCCTCGTTTTGCACTACAGCTCGTGGTGCAAAACGAGGAGGCAGCTGATTCAATCGCCAGCCACACAGAGAGACGGATATTGTTCCGCATTTAAGGACTAACACTTGGAATCATCCGATGTGACAACACAGGAATATAGTGCTATGGACGTAGCAGGGCATCAGAGGAGCCCATTTTACATACCGGAAAGAGCCAGCTTATTTCAGCTTCCCTCACAGTGAGAACCCGGCTGGGTCCTCACGTGAGTCCTTCCTATTCCTTTCACCACACATGGGTCACGTCACCTTCACTAAGCTGTGCCTTACAAATCAGATGTTCTCACATAAACAGTCCTGAGGAAACCCTCCATACGTAGTGGGTTGAAACGTCGTCGACAACTTTCCAGAACTGACCATCACACAGCCATTGTCACCATATACCTAGGCTGTTCACAAATGTACAAATCAAATGGTCGATTCTTGCTTTTATGGAAACCCCTTGTAAATTCTTCACTGTATATAGTCACACTTTTTGGTTCCATGTTTAACAAAGTGTAGTGCTTTTTGAATTTAAGAAAGTGTTTTATACTATCTTATTGTGTATTTATAAAAACTTTAAAGATCAAACTGTGTAGACTGTCCATTTTGCCCTCTGATAATATTAGGGTCTTTACAAAACTTACTGCCATTGTGCATTCTTATTGCCAAAATTGTTTTCCTATTATCCACTAGAACCATTGTTTTCCTGTATAAAACTAGTACCCTGGTTCCTTGTGAGTAGGGTTCCCCTGCCCTCAGCTGTTTCTTACATTAAAGGCCTCCTCAGACAAAATAAGTTGGTGGGCTTCATGTTGGCCAGCAACTGAGAACAGTCTTCATCTTCTTGAAAGTTTGACAACAGAGAGTGGAAATCCTTAACCTTAACTTCCAACATGCAAAGCAAGGTTCAGACCCTAAAACTATAGGTTCTGGGCATCGTCTGCTTTATTGTTTAATCCATAAGGGAGAGCTCCCTTTTAACTAAGTACTGCCGCACAACTTGCCAGATCTCTCTGCATTAGGTCTAGAGTCAGAGACTGGGGAAGATCCAGGTCAGCCCTGGACAAGAGATAGAGGTGTCCCATAAACCTAGATTTAGAAGACCACTTCCATTCACTAAGGAAGAATTAACAGACTGCAGAAGCCACTATGAACTTCAGTATAGTACGCCTGTGGAAATGGAAGGAAAGCTAGCCATTAAGACCCAGCTGGTGTGCACCAAGAAGTAACTCCTGGTTACCATGGTTGAATGACAGATCACTCATGTGGTTGTACAATACACCCTCCTGATATATTTACCCCTGGGGCTGTTTCTTCACCAATGTGCACCACCATTGTATTTTGGGTAAAGCCATGACAGTGCCACAAAGGAAGGATAGGAAATTGAAAACAATGATGGGGCTGATGGTCTAGAGAGGCAGGACATTCCTGGGAAACCTTCTTGGGCCATTCCCAGGCCCCTGTCAGCAACGGATAACAAGAAATTGGAGGGTGGGACGGTGAGGCCTAGAATGCTGCGGGCAGCTACAACCTGTCTACACAATGCTGGAGATATAGAGGCAGGTGAGATGTATGTGCATATGTCCCCAAACTGATAAGTGGATCAACATTGACTTAGGCCACAACCAGACTAGCTAAGTGCAAGCCAGTGAGGACCCAGGGTTCGCCAAATACATGTCATATTCAACTCATGCACTCCTACCAGAGGTAATAAATGCAAACCCAAAAAAGTGTGAAAATCCAAGCAAGTACCACCATATGGGTATATTCACTGCTAATGCACACAACATTACAATAGAGGAGGAGAGGAGAAGATGAAGACCCCAATCATCATACCGCAATCACTGCGGTCTCTTCCACTATGACTTCGGAACACACAGAGCAGGCTTGTGTAACTCGTGTAATGGATGAATCCCTGATGTCCAATTAAAAAGCTGGTTAAATTCTGGACACAGAGAACAGTGCCAACATCCTCTTTAGGTATCGAAAACCCAGAGACAGGTCAAAGTGATTGCAGGGCTGGAAGATGCACGTGCCCTGCGCCCACAGTGTAGATTTCAAGAAATGAATCACTGCAGTATCAGGAAAAGCATAAAAAACAGGATGTACTCCGTAACAAGACAAAGGCAATACAGGGACACAGGCACCCACCAATGCACCCATGCTGCAGGTGGACACCAGCATGCCTTACTGCCTAAGGGGTACTAGAGTCAGAGACTGGGGAAGATCCAGGTCAGCCCTGGACAAGAGATAGAGGTGTCCCATAAACCTAGATATAGAATGGGATGACGGCAAAGTTAGATGGACCGGCCTGATTGAGTAAGAAACGTGATGAGGGAGGCGGGCATGGAGGTTATGTGTGTTTTATTCATCATGTCAACCATGGAAAGATAAAAGAATGATTCTACTTCAAAACATGTTACATGCAAATAAATTCAAATGTCTGTCGTGGACATAAGTGTGCTGTCATATAAAGAAAGAGCAAGTTTAATTGACAATAGACAAAGCATGCTGTATTTTATTTATTACATATTGTGATATTGAATTGTTGATATTGCACTAATCATGGTGGAAACAGTTGTAATATCCCTTTTCCATTAAAATGCATGCAAACGGTTAATTCTATAAATCCTTTAACTGTTATGCTATTTATTACTTGTAATACACAAAGCTATGACACTATTTATAATTGTCCTGAGTACTGAGATAACGACCTTTTTGCATGTGATTTTTCAAATCTTTTTTTTTGCTCCTTTTTTGGTTTCCCAAGTGACAGATTTAGAACACATATGAGAGGGAAAAACGATTACAGAGAAAATATAGAAAGGAGCTATCACTGCAGCTTTGTTTGTCAAACTCCCCATGAATGCAGTGTATGAGTATTGCATTGGTAGCATGCATCTCAGAGTGTGTGTGTATGTGTGAGTGTGTGTAAATTGTGTCTGGAAATGGTGTTTGGCTGTGAACATTGTTGGTGTTAATTGTATGTGTACCTAGATAATATGTTTTCATGATATATGAAAGGGTTTGTGAATGGATGATTATCAAAGTGAGTGTGATGTGAGTTAATTATGGTATGTAGCCTTTACAACGTGGTAAATCCCATGCAGGTAAGTACAATACGAGCATTTACAATGGAGGGAAGTATTGTTTACAACGCAGTACTTTACCATGCAGGTGAGTAATTTAAATTACGATAGTGTATCAATATATTTAATAAAGGTTCATCTGGGCAAGTGGAAATAAAGAAAATAAAGAAAATAAATTAAAGGTAGTACTTAGACCCCACCGCGCTGTATAGATAGATTCACTAAGTAGGTATTGCAGCACCGACCCAATGAGGAGCAGGTCCAGATGATGAAGCATGACACCTAGCTTGCTGGGTGTGAGGACCCTAGTTCCGAAAGAAGGAATTCCCACACTCTCTTTCCCACACCGAACCCCAACGAGTTTGTAATCTACAAACCAAGATAAGGTTGGTTTACTTTTTTTCCTGAGCGTCACTATGAGAGGAACTACATACCTTTAGTTAACATGATCTGAGCGGGCATTTATGTTGGACCTCTATGAAAAGCCCATAAGTCCCTATTTTGTTGAGTGAAACCAATCCTGCTCCCATCATCTTCTCATGGTATCACTCTATTTCTATCCATCCATTCAGTCTCTCACTCTCCTTCTCTTCAGTCTCTCATACCTCTCTAATTGCTTTCTCTCTACCTTCCCCTTCCCTCTCTCTTTCTCTCTCTCTTGAAGCCTCCTCACACCTGGCATAATTAACCTTAAGAAGTGGGGGGAAATGCCAGATGGTATAAAATGGCTGTTCTGCTCTTGTGAAGGCATTTAAATCATGCATCGGGCCACAAAATGTCTAGCTCACATGTTTACAGTTTTATCTACTGGCTGTGGAAGTAGACCTCCCAGGGTCCCTCTTATGAAATCAATATCAGCCTATACCAGATCTTCAAATGAAAAATATTTATTCAGATATATTTTTGGTTATTCAAATTGTTTTAACCCTAATTACACTTTGCTTCACGCAGCACTTCTGCTGTTTCTAAGCATTGTAAATAACAGACCAAGAGGCAGATGTACGATAATGTAGTGACTTACAAATCATTCACAAAGTAATTTGCGAATGGAAAAATTGTTTTTTGCGATGTATTAAAGCCATTTTCAAGTGAAAAATTGTGATGCCACTGTTTTGCTAGCCGGTATTTTTTGTTACCTCAAATAGCGAATCACAATTAAGAAATCCCTAATTCGATTCACAAGTGGTATGTTAGAGGCAGTCACAAATAGCGTCTAGCTGCAAAAAGGCCTGTTTGCACAAGCAATTTACCACCAATTCAAACCAGGTGGTAACTGGGTGGAAAGTACACAAGCAGGCCCAGAATGCTTCAGGGGTTTCCACAATGGTTGTTCTGTACGCGACTGCAAGGAATATGTGAATACTGGCTGCTCAGCAGAGGAGGAGGCGGAATCAAGAGAGGATTTTCAGAGTCAGGCCAACCATTTTTCAACAAACAGAGGAAAAAATATATGATAAACACAGGCTAAGTAGCAATGTCATATTGGAGACTATTTCCCTCTTACAGCCACATGTAGAAAGCAGTACTCTGTGCAGCAATTCAAACCCCTGTCATGTTCGGCTGTTGGGCTTGTAACGTGTATTGGCCCCTGCCAGTTACCAGGGTGTGAATGCTGGAGCAGTAGGGGTGTCTCAAAGTGGACTTTCATGTTTCTTCCGTGCATTCCTAGATGCCTTGCTGCTCTATATCCACTGTCATATATACCTACCAAGGAATGCCAAGGAAATGCTAAGTATCAAATTGCAGTTTTACAGGACTGTCAACTTTCCCAATGTCATAGGGTGTTTAGATGGGACATATGTGCCTCTATGTCCTCCATCCTATCGTGAATTTCTATTCAGGAACAGGAAAAGTACACACTCCCTCAATATTTAAGTGGTATTTAATGCCAACCTTATCATAACTGATATTGTGTCACAATGTCCAGGAAGCACCCATGACTCCTTCATGTTTAGGCACAGCAGAATATACAGACAGCTGGAAAGAGGAGAGCTTAATAATGGATATTTTTTAAGTCCTGAAAATTGTTTGAAGGCTCACATTATGTATGTTTTCCCGGTGATAGTGCTTATGTCCTATGTCAATGGATTCTCAGATCATGCCTTCCACCACCTCCCAAAATTAATGGTGATATAACATCAAACATTATGCAAGAGGAGTGTGATTGAGCGGACATTTGGCTCACTGAAAGCTCATTTCTCGTATCTACACATGTGTGGGGCTGCATTACAATATGCCCCATAAATTGCATGTAAGATGTTAGCAACGTGTGCCATCTACACAATATTGCCACCAGGAAAGGCCTACACATCGAAAGTTCAGACTCAGACTCAGAGGATGAAGATCCTGGCCCACCTGTTCAGCAGCCTACAGATGAGAGCAGAGCAGTGCAGGGGAGAACACTCATGAACTTCATTGCCACACATTACTTTGGGAGGTAAGTCAACACTAAAAATGAATTGTGCATGTTCATGAACACATACCACAATTGGAAATTGACTCCTTGTCAGCCCCTGTACCATGCACTATAGGTGCTCAGGGCATAGGTGCCACCAAGGCCTACCAGGGGCTGCAGCATATCTTTTGCCACCCCTGTCTGGTTCTTAAATTGACACAACTGGCTGATCACTCAGCTGGGGCAAGGTGGTGTAATCACCCCTTGCTTAGATATAGTATACCTATGTCTAAACCTATATCTGGACACATATAAACCTGTGAGCCACTCCTATGGAAGGCCTTATCAATCCTGGAGGCAGAGTGCGTGATTTAATGTGAGATGGAGCTCTAGCATGAGCTGAGCCTGTCTGCAGCTGTCGGGAACAACTCCCTAAGCTGTTCCGGGATAATGCCATACCATATACTCTTTAGTGCATTATAATCCTCGCGGTTATATAGCAACTTTGGTTTGGCTTTATCAAAACATGTCGTGTAAGGTGTCATACGATTTGGAATACTATCCCCTCGCCAGTTCTGGCGACGGGGATAGCATTCCACCCCTCTAGAGGGAGAAGACATGTTACTTTACTTAAATGCGGTTAATTTCTAAAAGTGCCTCAGATCCACAAAATGGATGCTTCTGCCACAGACACAAGTCTGACCCCCTGAAGCTGACCGAAACTCAGCCAAGGGGGCCTGGACAAAGGGTTTACTGTCGCAGGGAGATATCACACCCCCCCCAGACAGGAGATAGTGGATTGTAGCAGGGAGGTTTGAAAGAAACCAGACACTGCTTGGGGCGCACAAGGCTGCCCCTTGCATAATCCGGCCAAACCGGTTCTGGGGCACCCCAGCCCCCGACCCTGCGCGGCCTGGATCAAAGGAAAGGGGTGTAACCACCCCCTTCCTGGGTCCCACCCATAGGAGGGGACCTAGCAGGTCATTTCTAGTATCTACACATGTGTGGGGCTGCATTACAATATGCCCCATAAATTGCATGTAAGATGTTAGCAACGTGTGCCATCTACACAATATTGCCACCAGGAAAGGCCTACACATCGAAAGTTCAGACTCAGACTCAGAGGATGAAGATCCTGGCCCACCTGTTCAGCAGCCTACAGATGAGAGCAGAGCAGTGCAGGGGAGAACACTCATGAACTTCATTGCCACACATTACTTTGGGAGGTAAGTCAACACTAAAACTGAATTGTGCATGTTCATGAACACATAACCATGTTGGTGCCTGTAAACAGAAATTCCTTTGATGTCAGGTATGTATGTAGGTGTTAGACAAAACAAACAAAAAAAACAGCAAATACTGCTCTGCTAGTTATTTTGCCAGATATGAGTGAATAAAAACATCCTAATAAAAAAAAACAGAGGAGAAAATCAATGATTCCTGCCCCTACGGGCTGACAGGGAACTTTCAGGTTGTGTTGCTACAGGTGCACAGTTGCTGCTGAATCTCATTGACCTCACATCTGTGGTGAACACACTGCTAATGCTTGATTGGTCCTCACTATCCGGACTGTCTTTAGCTGTACCACCTGCGATACGGTCAGTCTGCATTGCCTCAACTGCAGATGTTATATGGTTGCAAGCCCATTGAGACATCACCACTAAAGTGGCTCGTTTCTACCTGTAGATTTGCAGGTCTTCTACACAGGATTGATTTTGCGTGTGCTAGCCTTCTGATAGAACGGCTTAGCATGTCAATTCTTGCTGCACTCTGTCTTGTTCTTTGTTTTTGACTGGAGTCAGTGTCTGCAAGTTGGACACACAACTTCTTTAGAGCAACTGTCATGCTTTTCGTTTGTTGGTTCATTTGGTTTTGGTTTATGGACAATTGTCTAGCAATATTTCCAAATCCAAATTAGATATTATGTTGTATGCTCTGCAACTTCCTATTCATAAGTTTCATTTGTGTTTGTTGCAGGTGTTGACTATTTAACATGGAGTTTTCCAGTCCTACAAACATCTGTGTGTCCTCTGCTAATTGTGGATTTGAAGGCAGCATTTTTGACACAGGTCTTTGCCTACGTCGTGGTTGACCATATCTCAAAATACATGGATGGTGTGGTCTCACTGCAGGAGAAATTGGCAGACTAAGTTGTGGTTGGCCCTCATCCTCATCTCCTGATGCACATGGGATGAAAAAACAGACCGTGTGGTGTGTCCACGTGATCTGGAGGCTGCACTGTAGTTGTCAATTCCTCCTCATCCTTTTGAGTTGCCTCACCTCCCTCTGACTATGCCTCTTCTGTGTGCTGCACAGCTTCATCTATGGTGCAGAAGAAACTTACAAGTACTTCTTTTATGAATGATTTGTCTCTTGCCGGTGCACCTACATTGGGTATTTTGATGTCACTAAAAAGACTACTTTGACAACTGACGCGAGTAATGTGAGTTTGGGTGCTATTTTGATGCAGAAAGTGCATGATGAGGAGAAGATTATTGGTTTTGCCTCACGGCGACTGCAAGGGGCTGAATTGTCATATTCAGCTATTGAGAAGGAGGCATTGGCTTGCTGTTGAGGCTTGAACAATTTCAGGTACTATCTATGGGGTTTGCACTTTATGCGGAAGACCGATCACAAGCCACTGTTACATGTGTTTAAGTGTGATAGGGGACTTGAAGGCAATGTGATTCCCCACATTTCCAGGTTGTTGTTGTCAGTAGCTGACCTCAATTATAGTGTGGTATTTGTCAGGGGAAACATAAATGTGGTGGCTGATTGTCTGTCTTGTTTGCCTGCGACTGAAGAAGAGGATGTTTTCCTCTTGGACAACTTGGTTGCCAGTCCGGTTGGTGGAGAGTTGGCTTTGGGACAAGAGGAGTGGAAAAATGCTACTCTGAATGATGATGAATACAAGCGATTGAAAATTCTGATTAGCAATGGATGGCAGGAATCATATGCTCTTGATGAGTCCTTGAAGCAATATCTTGTGGTAAGAGATGAATTGAGTGTTCATGGGGAAAAGATCTTGCGATGTAGCTGTATCATGGCTCCAAGGATGTTGAGGAGTAGGATTGTGAAGAGTGCTCATGAGGGCCACTTGGGAAGGGGTTTAATGAAGAGAAGGTTAAGACAGTCTTTTTGGTGGCCAAATATAGACAAGGAGGTTGAGAGAGTGTTCAGTGACTGTTTTGCCTGTAGCAATAGTGAGAAATGCAAGGTGGTTAGGCAACTGCTGTTGGAGTGTATAGAAATTCCTTCTCACCCATTGGAGAAATTGGCTTTGGATTTTGTTGGTCCAGTGGACAGGTTGGGTGAGACAGGTTCTTGGAGGTTCTTGTAGATTACCAGACAGAGACATTTGGTTATATAAAAAAAGCTTGCCTTTAATTTGGATTTTTATCTACATGTGCAAAACTTTGGAACCTGAAATGTTACACACAACCTTCAGGAAGTTGTGTAGCGTTTTAGGATCCAAGCGTAAGTTGCCGATTCATGCCCTTACATAGGTATAATTCACCTTGCTCTTATATAGGCATAGAAATCATAACCATATTTAGGCATAACCCATCCAGTCTAAGTACAGGCACAGCTGCGTCCACTAGTTCCAAAAAGCCACAATGATTTCTTGGAAAACTCGGCTTCAGCAGTCAGGGACATCCCCATTCTTGAATATTGATGTGTCCTAGAAATCATGTTTTCAACGAACTACCATTCCATTGGGGTTCTTTGGTGACGTTATTATGTCCGACTTTACGTCAAACCAGGCACCTTCAAGGTATAAATATGCCTACACTTGCCCTAGCAAACACACGGTGGTTCGGAGCAGCTCGACTATCTACTTGCCCGACGCAGCTTGCTACAGCAAGTGCCGAAGGAAACGACCCTCCAGCTGATGCACTGACAGATACACTGTCCTTTCTCTCACTGAGAATCCAGCTCCAGTGTTTCCAAGCTCCCCTTGCGGGGTGTTGGGAAATCGAGTCCGAGAGACAGAGAGAGATACTAGACCTCCTTCATTCTAAACCAAGGTATGGAGCTGATTAGACCCTAAGAGAAATCTTGGTTAGATTCTTGGCAAAAAGAAACTAAACCTATGCTACACCTCACTTACTTCTTCCCTCATACTAGACTTAGGTTAGGTACATTGGGGTAGGCGTATTTTAGAAGCACCACTTGAGTACTTTTAGCTTTTATTATTTATGTATGTATTTTATGGCTTAGAAACCATACCATGCTTTTACAGTATTATATTATAATACTCTTCTTGCTGTACGCATTATACTTTGCAACCACTATTACGATTGTAGCAGTTCATTTCTTTTGCATGAAAAAGAAGACTGTTCAATAAATCCTTTTATTGAAAATGCCTGTCTCTCTATTTCTCTGCACCTCTGATGAAACGATGTATGCATGATTGACTGAGTAAAATATCTATCTATTGTTTCCACGACTCTGAAGATATGTTTATTCTTGGGGAAACAAAGTTGTCATGTTTATGCGGTTGTCAGAAACTAATCCTTTCTTGTTTATTCGAGAAAGTTTCTAGTGACCTCTGAGTAAGCTGGTACTCATAATTAAGTGTAATATATTCGATAGAGACCTAGTCGACCTAAGTCCTATGTCAAATCTATAGGATATATTATTCCAATGTGCAGAGCCTATTGGGAATACAGGAACTCCATTACAGGGACAGAACTGAGACTAGAAATTAGAACCATGAAATGACAACAGGACTATCCCAACAGAACGCTTAGTTTGTTTGCGCATGTGTTCAGAGACAATGTGCAAATTACTGTGTCTAACAAATCAAAGAAGGTTGCTAGCAGGACTAATGAGAATTAACAATCTTATTCATAGCATGTGAGAATAAATGCGGCCTCTCATTTATACCATCAAAACTTTGCAATAAGCATTTGTTTAGTGCTCAACATATTGCCTTATATGGGAGGGTCCAAAATATGTAGATCTGTTTGATCCCATTATAATAGGAATGCAGGACAGAACTACTAGGTATTGTAATCTCTGTGTAGAGCACAAGAAACCCCATACATATTTTGCCTCACTGGGCAGTCTTAGAAAGGTATAGCTTGGGTGGAACCGGGGCACCCCACCAAAACATTTTATGCAAAAAACAACAGGGAGTGAATATGAAATGAGCCACTCATTTGATATTCACTGCTCCCACAGAGGATCACCCCATAATGCCTTGCAAGGACTTTTGATTTGAATTTTTAGTCCTGGTAATAGGAGTAAGGATACCACCAAGCAATGTATTTAATGATGCGATGAGCTGCAGGGACAGAAGCAGCAACTGCCCTATGAACATTTAAAAAAGTGGCAGTATGTTTCCTGGGTCATTGAAAATGTGATGCAGGAGAGCTTACCATCATTTTCTAAAGCACTCTGAGCTAGAGCTGTATGCTGTTCAGCCGGGGTGCGGAAAGCTCTTAAGGCTGGTTCTATTACTGTCTTTGTAGCTTGAAGAGTAAGAAAAAAAGACTCACATCATGTTAATGGTTGTCTGGAATAAAAATGTTTTGTTTAGGTTATGTTTGTGATCGTAATTATTATTAATCTCGCCATGTAGGTAGGGGATACATTGGATTATAGTTATTGATACATTATTGTGGTGATTTATTGACAAAGAAAAAAGGTCTGCTTTATATATGTTGATTTGATGAACCCCTGATAAAGGCAATAGTCCTGCATTTTCTATTTTTTAATCCGCACCCTTTGACAAAGTCAGTGGACTTAAAATAAAAGGTGAAAGGGAAATTAGAGGTAGGTGAAAATATCAGTTGAAAAAAAATATGTAAACTAACAAAACCACAGAAAATACACCAATTATATCTATCTCAAGTAGCTATAACTCTTGCCCTAAACTAACTGTAACTCGCGCCCTCACCATGCATAGTGTTGTTATCAGTGGAGTCATTTCAGATGTCATTAGAAATGTTATCAATGCAGTCATTCAAAATTTCAAGAGTGATGTAATGTGTAGAAGCAGCGCATTGTGAGAGTGTTTGTTATGGTTAAGTTAGGATATGAGTCTAGTTACTTGAAATATATATAACTGGTGAATTTCAGTGGTTTTGTTAGTTAAAAATGTTTATCTTTAACTGACATTTTCATCTATCTATAATGTTCTTACAAACTTTGTTTTTTCAGTGAATGTATATGTAAATATATATTAATATATATTTATGTGGTTGTATGTCGGAACAATGAATTCTTTTACAGCGCCTACCTTTACAATGCGGTCTCTGCAATGACCGTGTCTTAACCACAAATTGCCTTACCACGAATTCCTTTACCACTAATTTTCGTGGTAAAGGCATGCATGGTAAACAGCTATCCATGGCTAAGTTTACCCCCTCCCTTTCCCCCCTGAACCCTAAATACATCCCCAACCTCCTAAAAACTACCCCGAACCCCCACCCCTAAAACCTATTCTTAACCCCTCCCACCCCCTTAAAACTACCCTGAACCCCTGAACCCCCTCCCAGCCCCTAACAACAACCCCAAACCCCCCACCCCTTAATAACTACTCCGAACCCCTCCCACCCCCTAAAAACTACCCTGAACCACCCACCGGCTAATAACTATCCCAACACCCTCACCCCCTAAAACGACCAGAATCCCCCACCCCTAAAAACTACCCCGAATCCCCCCTAAAAATGACCCTGAATCCCCCACCCCTAAAAATTACCCCGAACCCCCACCCCCTAAAAACTACCCTGATCCCCCCACCGCCTAAAAAATAACCCAAACCCCTCTTACCTGTCCTCTTCTCTTTCCAACAATCTCCCCACCCATCCCAAACACTAGAATGATGCGGTTAAGGCAACGCTGTTGTTCAGGCAAGTCGTTGTTCGGCTTGCGGGCTTCCGGAACTCGTGGCTCTGGCCTTATTGATCCGGATGTTTCCCATTTATGTATATTTATATATTCAAAATCATTTATTTTCTTTAAGAATATTTCATATGGAATTTTGTTTTAAGTCTCTTCTGCCATTATTTTCTATAATAATGTGCTGCTGTACCTATGAGTGGGCCATGTATCGTGCTGGAGTTACTCCTAGGCTGGGCTGGAGTACAGGTACGATTGGATTGAGTTCTTTTTGGTTCTAGTAACTTTAGATGTGTAATTTGTGATTAAACATGGTCTTACTCTTTTATTGGTAGGTGTTTGAATTTGCAGCTGTTTCACTAAACACCCCTTTACCCCTCCCTAAACCCCTCCTTACTCCTATCTATTATCCTCCCATTTAGCAGTAAGTATTCCCCATATTCAAGCCGCTCCTACAGTTTCCTCACAGATTTACTATTAAAATGCATACATACGTGTGAACAGACCTTCGCAACCGTGGTGGAGAACTCCACACAGAAAATATAGGAGGGATGTAGGAGGTCTCCACACTTATGTCTGTGAACAGCATTTAAGAGTACTCAAGTAGTACTGTTGTATTACAATTGAATGTACTACACAGTGTAATTTGTTAACAAGCACAAGAAGGTCCATTAGTCAAGGATCCGGGCCCGGATTTCAGACTAAGTAGATCACATAACTTTGCCAGAAATTAATCCAAATGGAACTCATTTAAATTACCACTTGTTATACTTGAATCTGTCACAGATCTGGCTGCAATACTTTGCGTTGCTTGGAGGCATGAAACCACCTGTGCATAGGTTTTGTAAGTTATTCCCACTATTTTACAAGCATGTTCTAGAATATGGAATACATAAATGGGCTACTACCACTGTATCATTTATTCAAGCAAGCGAGCCTCAGAAAAACAGCATAACAATATAGATAACCAATGTTTGTACAGGAGTCACGTTTTATTCAGATGCTAGTCAATAATTAGCCTGTCATTTTTGTTGAAGTCTCCTCCATTATATTAGGAAATGTGATAAATATTGCATTTCCCGCTTTGCGCTATTCTGTTTAACACCACGTAATGCAGGATTTAATCACCGAGATATCGCGTTATTATCAACGCATATCTCCATGGCGATTAAATCCTGCGATGTCGGTGTTAAAACAGAATCACGCAAAGCAGGAAATGCGATATATATCGTGTTTCCTTGATAATATGCCCCGTTGCCTCAGCCATAAAATCCACCTGCCATTATAGGTATGGCTAAGCCTGTTTCAAATTAGGCATTGTAGACCCGGGATAACCGCAGTTAGCGTGGTTTTTTTTATCGCATCGTGGTTTTGCTCAAGGCTTGCTAATATTGCCCTGCCGTGTCAGCGCAGATTTCCATGGAGAAATGGAATGGAACGCCTACTTTGCTTGTCATTAGCGATATTCATCGCTGACATGCATAGTGGAGTTCAAAGGGCTGCTTACTCAAGTAAACACTGTAATTGAGCGTTACAAAAACGCCGCTTTTCAGCAGAGAAGGGCCACTAAAGCGGCGGAATTCAGCTTGATAATATGCCCCCAAGTTCTTTCTTTGTAAATTGCACTATTTTCCTCCAAATAAACGATGTGCACAAACGTCACAAAGTAATGTGGTTATAGCAAAATGATGCTTCTAAAATCTACCCAATGGCCTCTCTTTAGAACTCAGATCCCTTGAACCACAGCTTGTTTCTTTTCTTACCAAGTCCTCTTTCTGCTTTCTTATATCTCTGTATATGCCCTTTTTCCCTATGCCTCTCTTCTGACTTAGTGTAACGTCCTTCGTTTCCCAGTTTGTCGTTAGCTCAACACACAGAGCTGTCTGTTCTGTTCAGTTTAATTCTGATCGATGTAGATGTAAGAACTTCCCTCGGAAGAATACATTGGGCCTCGTTCATGAGGCCCCTTGCGCCATCAGACGTCACTTTTTGTGACGTTCCATGGCCTGTGTGATATTTATCAGGCAGCACTAAGCCACTTTTTTTGGCTTAATGCTGCTTGATAAATATCAGTCCCTTTAATGCAGTGTTCTGCGTTAAAGGGGTGTGCAATGGGTGTTGCTGGGGACGTTCCCAGCAACATTCATGGCCTTTCGACACTGCCCCAGATTTACGAGAAATCGTAAATCTGATGCAGTGCCAAAAGCTTACGCCTCCCCAGGGGAGGCGCAACGGGGAGAAATACCTTTATTTCTCCTCAAAAGAGGAAAAGCCTCTTGTGATCATTTTTGTACACAAAGGTTTCCCTTCCTGTACAAAAATAATCATTCCCACAACGCAGGCACACTTGGACCATTGTGCAAAGGTGCCTGCGTTGGCGCAGACAGCCCATTGTGCACCAGCGCAGGGCAAAAGGACAGGATTGCGCCGTATAATATAGATACAGCGCATTCCTGGCCTATTCTTTTGCCGTAGTGAAGCGCAGCAGGAAGGCATGCTGTGTTTCCCTACGACAAAACCTCATAAATGAGGCTCATTGTATGTAATGTACAGGTATGTGGTTGCTCGATGAAGATTTTCTGTATAGGGTCACTGCTGCTCTCTGGGATGATTACCCATAGCCCTCAAACATCTACAGCATTTACAGGCACATGCATTAATATTGCATTTTGCGATTCCTTAATTGCGAAAAATAAGGAATTGCAATTAAGGAATTGCAAAATGCAATGCATCAAGAAATCGCTAAATAAATTGCGATTTCTTAATATTCCTTAATTGTGACTCGCAAATTGTGAGTCGCAATTAAGGAATACCTCCCCATTCATTCCTATGGGCCTAGAGGCCCATAGGAATGAATGGGAAGACATTCTCAATTTGCGATTAGCAATTAGCGAATCACAATTTGAGAATGCGATTTCAAGGGTGCAGGGATGTCCATAGGACACCCAGTTGCACCCCTGAAATCAATCTGTGCACATATATTGTGCACACACATACCCTTAGGGGATGTGTGTGCACAACATGAAACTTTGAAAAATGCACAAAAGTGCATTTTTCAAAGTTTTCGCAAATTACCATGAGGTTCAACCTCATGGTAATTTGCTCCCCTTAATTGCGAAATCGCAATTTTTTCAAGTTTCATGCATTGTTTTTAAGGAATCGCAAAATGCGATTCCTTAAATGCAATCGCAATTTGAGAATTCGCAAATATTTGCGAATTCTTAAATTGCGAGGGCCTTGACCCATCATGCATTCCAAAAGCAGACTTTGCGATCGCAAATGGCCGATTTTTGCGATTCGCATCGTTTGCGATCGCAAAATCCTTTGATGCATGTGCCTGTTAGCACTTAATTATATTCATATATGCTTTTATTTACTGAAGCTCTAGAACTTGAAAAATATTCGTGATTAATATAATGAGGATGACAGACCTAAAGCTTTGGTCCAGTGCGGTGGTTACCTATGAAAATTGCTAAAGAAAACATATACCCATCAAGGAATAAGGTACTACTTACATTCTACACAGCAGAGGTTACTCTGAAAGAACCTCGACACATGTCTTTTTTCTATTTCTTCGTATTTAAAAATAAAAACGAAACCTCAATGTGTCCCTCTACGACATCTGAAATCTTTCATAAACATCATGTTTACAAACTCCACCGTGAGCAGGTTGTCATGTCTGTCAACGAGTTTGATAATCAGACCCTAACTGGATGCCCTTCAGCAGAGGTGTGAGGAGAAATTAGTGATATTACCATTCCCTGCCAGCTTAATTTAATTTGGGAAATTTCAACCAGAAGATGAAGTTGTTAGCAAGTTAGTACATTTAAGAGATAAGGTGGTGTTACAGCATAACAGCTGGGTGGTTACATGTCAAAATAAAAAATATGCCTCTGTCGAAATGAATTGATGGATGGTTGAACAGCAAAGTCTGTATCTGTAATGATGCCGCATACGAGCCATTTCAAACCACATTCCAATCACGACGCCAGCAGTTTAAACATTTTCACAGTACGGTATGGGAGCTTTCATTTAGTAGAACTAGTATGTAATTTCCCCTTTACGAAATATTTTTAATTACTGATTGCCATTAAAAGCTGCTCTTGAATAGCCTTTTTGTCCCCCAGTCGCATTCGCATTGAGGAGTGCTCCCGTTGTCTTTAATATGAAACTGGGGAAACAGGTTTGAGTCCCGGACTCGAGTCATCAATATGTGATTATGGGCAAGTTACGTAATATCCCTCAGCCTAAAAAACCTGCAAAGTAATCTGGTTCTCTTGGAAAGCACTATAATGCCCTTTGGCCCTGTTTGTGAGATATTTTGATATTTTAGTTATAGTTGTGATCGTGTCTCCATAGGAAATTCATTTTTTGTGTTGCTTATAACTTTGACCCCGTTTGACGAATTTGCATGAAACTTTGCGAATAAGTGCTGCCGTTGGCCTAGGTTACAAATGGAACGTTTTGGGGTGATCTGTAATCCAGGGACCGAGAAAAAGGGGGGCCCCATAACGTTTTCCCATAATTTTTTCCTTAGGGTTTTTAGACACTGCTGCTGCCCAAACCACTGAACAGATTTACACCAAATTTGGCAGAAAGCTAGATCTTGGTCCTGGCAGAGTTCTTTTTATGATTTGGTGTAAATTTGTTCAGTAGTTCTGGAGATATTAAGGTTAAAAATCTTGTATATTTCAAGCCACAGAGAATCTTTGGAGTTGACAGATCTCAACCTGAGATCAGATTGGCTGCTACTATCTCAGTCCAGAGTCAAAAAGGCAGAAGGAGGATCGGGGCCAACATCTTTAAAAAACAATATTGCAGCAAATCTGTGCAATAAGAAGCTGGCTTTTGCGTTTCTTTTTTAACCCCCACCCCTGGGGTAGGGCAGGGCCCTGGTACTGTATAGCTTTATTTCTTTGGGCAGGGAGGCATGCGTGACCACCTCCGTAGGCTGGTTTTGGTGACCCCAGAAGCCCAAACTTGTTTTTAAGGGAGAGGCACGCTGCACCCTCCCTGAGCTGCGTTCAGCCCCGGGCACCCCATACCTGGGGCCCGATTTGTCAATATGGGGAAGGGGGCTGTGTTGCCCCTCTCCCTGAACCTTTAAAAGGCCCTGTGAACCTGATCGCCCAGGTGTTCTTATTTGTAAAGAAATAAGGAAGGGAGACCATGCACCCCCCTTCCAGAGCTAATAATGGCCCCATGGACCCTATCCCTGGGGGCCAGCTCACATACTGTATCCCCGAGTCCATCCTGGGACACAGTAGTTTCTCTGTTCACACTTGCACAGGCAGGGAAACTTTTGTCTGCTACTGCCTGGTGGGAGCATTTTTAAAACTCCCACCAAACTAGAGCAAACACAAAGTCTGCTCCCAGGCAGCAGAAGCTTTAAAAATGCTCCAGCTGGTTGTGAGCAGATTTAAGATCTTTTTCCCTGCTCGCACTGATGCAGCAGGGAAACAGATCAGGATATTGCTCCCGCCCAGAGGGAGCAGCATAAATAGCTGCTCCCTGCAGGCAGAAACAATCCCGGCTCATGAAGCATACAGGAATGTTATTCCGATTTATCGACAACGTGTTACTCAGACTAGAAGGAGATGGTTTGTGTGCATGGTGCAGCCTTCCAGTAAGCGTTGGGAAACTTTATCATCTTCACTTTTTTCGTTGGCCTGTTTCCCCGGGTGGTTCACCTTCTTCCCTGGGTTCGCTTGATTGCCTGGAAGGGGGATCACCCTCTCCCGTCTTACACCTTATTTCCCATGTGGCTACCCCATGCCCCTGTATACTATTACTTTCTTGCAAGCTGCCTTCTCTGTGCAACTTTATGCCCATGTTCCTACTAGCTGGTCGTACAGCTACAGCGATCTAGTTTGAACTAGGGTCTTCTTTCTCTTTTGATCTTCATGGGCTCCTGTGCTGCAGTAGCCCTTAGGAGAGCTTATGATCTTGTTTTTTAGGCGCTTCTTGCCGTGAAGTATCTCAATACTAGTATCCAGTTCCTTATCCGGACCAACGAGGGTACCAGGCCAGGTCCTGGTCCCGCACTTTATCAACCCTTTGCTGGGTGGTGACCTCCATCTTCAACGATTTCCTCGTAAAGTGTTGGGACCTGCCTCCTGTCCTCGTTTTTAGCCACGGTAAGATTCATCACCAGTAGTGGAATTTTTATCCATTTGGGACCTTGGGTTTTGGCCTTGTAGAGACTAAAAGTTGTTTTGGTCTGACATATATATTTTTTGTATCCTTGTCTGTCCCACTGCTTTCCATAAAAGATCAGTCTCCTTGGCCTCCATCCGGACTTTCACTATTATTTTCTCCGACGTGGATGTGATCCTTGCTTGTACAGTCCAGGTATAGTCTAGGGTCTTTTCCATTTGAACTGATTCCCCGTTGGTGAAAGGGTGACAAATCTCAGTAGTCTCTCTACACTGCCTTTTCCTCACTCCATCACTGGTCAGAGATGTAGATGCACCGATTGTCCATCTTTCTCACAGGTTTCTCTGTATCTGGTTTTTGATATTCACTAGTTCTCCACCGATTCTGTACACGTCTCCTAGTTTTATTTTTGCATTATTCATATTTTGTTCAAGAACCCCCCCATCTCTGGTTTTATTCCTTTGCACTTCGTTCTGTATACTATTATATATGAATTGTTTCTTGCTTCCCAGGCGCATCCTCCTCTTACTTCCTAAGTTATAGCACCCTGAAGAAGGTGAGACCCAAGATCGGGGTCACACACTGAAATGCGCGTCAGTGCTGGAGTCCTTGTTTTCTCTTGCCTCCCCCTGAGTTTGTTAATTTATGTCAACGAAAAAATTATTTTGCACAAATGAATTGTACCAACTATTGCTCTCAAATAGCTGAATCGATACTATGTTGACACCACTATTCCATCAAGTGGCTATCCGTGGTTTCCTAGTGCTATCAACTCTGTTGTTGAGGGATGGCTATTCTTAGAATGTTATTTTGAGAGTCTGTAGGATTTGTATGCTTTTTAGGATATATGTAAATGTATGAGTATGTATTGGCTTGACTGAATGGGTGGGTTCTAGTGTGTCTGCTGCACCTGGTCAATTTGTGTATTCGTTATTATTTAGTAATCTTCATATATTCATGATTTTGTGATTTAATACAATACATTTGTTGTTATTGATTTGACACCCTTGTGTTCTGTTCTGTGGTTGTGGGTTCTTGTGCGTGTGTATATATATATCAGTGAAGATTAGCACTTTAATTATAGTTGTCAGGCAGCAGGGTTTTTCCCTATTGGTATTACCTTGTTTTCCCCTGTTTCCCATGCCTATGTATCCGATTGGGGGGCCCGTTTTTATGTGATTGTGTGTGAGCCCTGGTCAAGCAGCAACCACAATACCAATCAGGGTAAGGCACAAGCAAACTCCAAATTAAGATGTGCTCAGATCCCTGGTATCTTGGCACAGAGCAGTCAGGCTTAACTTAGAGGCAATGTGAAAAGTATTTGGGCAATACTTCAAACATAAAACAGTGAAAACTCCACACAAAGAGAATCTCAAACAGGTTAGAAAAACAAAGCTAAGTTTAATGCATAGAACAAGAACCAGAGTTGTAAATTATTAACGAATAGACTGAAATATACTGTTGAAAAGTGTAAAGTGCCACCTGTGGCTATTTGGTCGTACTGGATCAGGTCAAAGTCAAAAGTGAAGGCCAACCACAATAGAGCACAGTTGGATACAGTTCTAGATTAGTCCTGCTGCAGGATTACCTTATCAAATTTTGTGCCAAGAGTCCTGTTCAAATTGGAGAGGGCTGCAGGGTGCAAGGAGAGCATTGCTGGTGGTGATTAGCGTGATGCGAGGAGCAAGCGAGGTGTCACGGACAGGTGGACTGGAGCCTTGTGTTTGCGGTCCTCCATGACAATCGATGCTTGTTGTGTAAAGCGATGGGCTGGCGATGGTTCATCCTGATTTTTTATGTGAGTGGCGCGGTTACAGTACGAATGGGCCATTTGCAATTGCGAAAAGCCCAAAAATGTTGATTCAAGAGCCCGGGAACTGAAAGGAACCAATTGGGGGTCAGGAACTTCTTCAAGATGAGGCCAGGAACTGTTGGGTAGCCTTTTATGTCCTTATGGGTTCGATCAGGAGGCCAGCAGCAAGCCCTTTGAGTCGCTCTGGGGACCTTGTTTCAAGATGGTTTGCAGGTCCAATTCTGTCTCTCCAGGCAAGAGGGCAATAGGCATCAGGTCAGCACAAAAGGGCAGCAGCTCCTTCAGAGTGGTAGTACAGCAAATCGACAGTCCTTTCAGCAGCACAGTGGTCCTTCTTCCTGGCAGAGTATCCACAGGTCCAGAAGTTTACTGAAGGGTTGATGTCTGAGGTCCTTCTTTTATATACTAGTGCTCAGTTTCTGGAAGGTGAGAGAAGCTTCTAGACAGTGTCTTTGAACTGCATGGGATTTCCTACCTCCCCTGACTCCAAGCTGGCTGAAGTTACAAAGCATTGTTGGTCCTTTGTGTGTTGGCAGGACACAACTTAATCAAGTGTAAGTGAGGCTTGGCCCTGCTCCTCCCCCCCATCCTTCCAGTGATGGCCCTACCAGTCACACCTCAGCTCCCATTGTGTGTGGCTGTCTAGGAGAATACACAAAGCGCAACTGGCAACTGCACCCATTCTTGTGACCAAGACAGGCTGCAGGCACCAGATGGCAACTTTCCAAATGTGGCACTTTCAGAATTGCAATAAGTTAAGATATCAAATTGTGATTGCATAGACACCAAACCTGACGTGGTAATCTCATCCCATTTGGAAATTCCACCTATAGAATGTAATAATATATGGGAGAGAAAGGCCTAGCGATAGTGAAAAACGAATTTAGGAGTTTTTCACTATCAGGACATGTAAAGATTAAAAGTGCATGTCCAACAGGTTGAAATAGTGGTTTAAACTGCACACAGGCTGTGAAATGGTGGGCCTGAGACATGTTTAAAGGGCTATTTAAGTGGGTTGCACAATCAGTGCTGTAGGCCCACTAGTAGCATTTAATTTACAGGTGCCGGGAACATGTGGAAAGGATCCTTTTTGCTATTTCATGTAAATCTGTTTAGTAGTTTTGTAGTTGTAAGGCAAATATTGTTAATGATATCTCAGGTTGTGATATACCGCGGTATTCTTGGGTACTTGCCGATGACAAGGCAGTATGTGATTTGATAATAGCTGGCTTTACAAAGGTTAAAGGCAGCCATCTTGTTTTGACCGCAATTTGACTGTGTTCTGGATTATGGCCTGAGATATAGGTAAGAAGTAGGTTTTATTGCTTTTCTCTACTGTTTACCACTTTATGAAAATGGTAATAGTCAGGACATTTTTTAAATATATTTTTAAAAAAGGAAATAAAGCACCCAGGTACCTCGCTGGACCTACTGTGGTAATTAAAAAAATATGGAAACAAAATTAATACTACACTGTACTACACTATATTTTGCAAATATAGTATAGTACAGTCTTTTTTCAAATGTTTACTGCATTACTACTTAAAAGTTACTGCGCCACTTAAACAAATTTAAAAAACAATGAAACAAATTATAAAAATCACTAGTATATTTAAGCGGAAAGATACTGTAGTAAAGTATTTTTTTTTTACATACATTACTTTTTTGTAATGTTATACCTAGTCTGCATCCTAGGTTTAAAGACTTAGGGGGTTATTAGGATGGCGGGCGGACTTTGCCCACCCGCCATCCTCGTGGTAATAGGGACTGCCCGCCATAAGGGCGGGGGTCCCGTGGGGGGTATTAGGATGTGCCCGCCACAGTGGCAGGCACATCCTGTATTTTTAGCATTTGCATTTACAAAGCGGCAGGCACCGCGCAGTGCCTGCCGCTTTGTAAATGCAAATGAAGGGGGGTACCACAGGTACCCCCCGTGTGCACCCCCCACCTCTCCTTCACTCTGGGGGCCCTCAGGGGGCCCCCAGAGTGAAGACCGCATGCCTTTAAAGGCACCTAAATACAACCATCATAATATGGCTGGCGGTGTCTCATAGACACCGCCACCATATTATTCCTTTTCCGCCCCGGCCGCAAGGGGACCGGGCGGAAAAGCGGCGGACGGTCTTCCCATCGACCGAGGTCCCCCCCGCCATACTAATATGGCGGGGGAAAACTAGTGTGGCTGTCGGGCGGATTGCCTCCGCCAGGCCGGCGGTGGCTACCGCCAGCCCGGCGGTGGCTACCGCCAGCCTGGCGGAAGCAATCCGCCCGACATCATATTGGGCCCCATAGTGTTGTATAGTCTACTTTAAATAAATGCAAAAAAAGAAAAAAATATGTACAAATTTAAAAAACACTGCGCTACACCATGGGCCCAATTCAAGAAGGGCGTCTGCACTCATGGTGCAGGCCCGCAGTCTTAGGGAGTCTCCGCTCTCAGGTGGAAGCTTTCTGCAATATTGCAGAGATATCATCCCGAATGCAGAGACTCCCCCACAACTGCAGGACCTCTGCCACTGAGCCCTTTGTGAATCAGGTCCGTTACTTCCCCTTGAAACCCAAAACGCCCACTAAGCATGGCTTAAACTATATTTTGCACTCTCAATTTTGGGGGGGGGGGCGAAATATTGTTTAGAACACACTTAATCTCTGTTCTGCATTTTAAGGTGAAATATAGTCTAATAGAGTGTACATAAAAAAACATGAATAAATATAAAAAACACTGTGCTACACTATATTCACCATTAAAAAACTGAACACAAACTAATTGCAGTTTAAACAATACAGTAGTACTGCGGTACTCCACAAACTTCTTTACACATATATAAAGTAATAAAGCAACTTTTACTGATCTCTACACACTTATATAAACTGACTCATCTCTTCCTATACACTTATAAAACTCTGGGATAATATATTTGCACTGATAAGCAGGAACACAGCTAAAGTGTGCTTTGAACAATATGGCTGCCTTTTACTTTTAAGGACAGTCATTAGCCAATAATATGCTGTTTGGTGATCGGCATGTACCAAGGTATACCACTAAATTACAGTGGTATACCACAGACCAATATATCACTGTTAGACCTGGCATATTTAGGGTTTCCCCATTTTGCCTTTTACCTCTTGTTTTGCTGATTCTCTTTTTGTTGGCCGTAGGACTCAGAGCACTTCATTGCTAATTAGTACAAAAGGGCATGTGCTTCTTCTTAAACATGATGACATTGGTGTATACCTGATTGGCATGTTTGAGTTAGTGGTAAGTCCCTTGTAAAGTGGTATACCACAAACCCAGGGCCTGAATTTCAAATGCTACTAGTGAGCCTAGAGCACTGATTGTGCCACCCATATAAGTAGAATTTCAAACCTGTCTCAGGCCTGCCAATGTAGGGCCTGTGTGCGCAGTTACTGCCACTTCGACTTGGCATTTAAAACTACTTGCCAAGCCTTAAACCTTGTTTTTCACATATGTCACCCCTAAAGTAGGCCCTAAGTGACTCTGAGGCGAGGATGCTATATGAGAAAAAAGGAGGACATGCTTTACATGTCCTGGTAGTGACAAAAACCCAAATTCGTTTTTCACTACTATGAGGCCTGCTCCTCTCACAGGATAGTATTGGGAATGCCTTAAAAAAACTTTTAAGCTGCTTTAATTCACATCTTTGGGTTGATAATGACATATCTTCTTTAATGGTAAAGTTGGATTTGACATTGCTAGTTTAGGAGTGCCACTTTCAGAAAGTGGCAAACACAAGGAGATGATGGACAATGTGCTGAAACTTTTCAGACACTGACCCCCAGTCACAAATCTGGGTTGAATACATCATCGTTCTTTAGCTCACTAAGCCACCCCAGTTCAGAAACAGCTACATGCAAATCAGTCTTGACCCTGTGCCTCATAGGAACAGTCCACTGACAAGCCATGTCTTCCCTGGACCAGAAACATGCATCTTAGGACCGGTTTCTGGGTGACACCCCTCATCAGCCAGGCTATCTTGAATCCAGTGGCAAAGTGAGCAAGGGACCCACGTCTGAGCATACCCCGCCAACTTAGGGCGAACAAAACAAACACACGGAGATGATGGATGGAGTGCTTTAGCTCACTTAGCCATCCAAGTTCAGACACAGCTCTATGCAAATCAGTCTTGAATACCTCTGGTCATTCCCTACCAACATCGGGCGAACAAAGCAAAAACAAGAACGATGATGGATTCAACCCAGATCTGTGACTTGGGGTGAGTGTCTGAAAAGTGTCAGCGCTACGTCCATCATCTCCTTGTGTTTCTTTGTTCGTCCTAAGTTGGCAGATTATGCCCAGACGTGGGTCCCTTGCTCACTTTGCCACACGACTAGAATCTTTATCATTGTACGCCACTCCACTCCATGCTATTCTACGCTATGCTACTTACCCTCTACTCCACTCTTTGCCACTCCACACAATGCCACTCCAGACTAAGCTATTTCACTGTACGCCACTCCACTTAATGCTACTGAACTGTATGCTACTCAGCTCTACACTATTCCACTGTGCTCCATTAGACTCTTTCCCACTCTACACAACTCCACTCAATGCTATTCCACTCCACTGTACGCTAGTCCACTCTACAACAATCTACTCTACGCCTCTCAAATCTATGCCGAGCCACTCCACTCTATTACTACACTGTACGCCACTACACTGTATGCCACTTCATTCTATGCCATTCATTTGATGCCACTATACTGTTCACCATTCCACTCTATGTCACTCCACTCTACGCTATTCCACTGTACATCACTTGACCATACGCCACTTCACACCATTCCACTCTATGCCATTCCACCCTATGCTACTAGACTTTTTGTCATTCCACTCTCTGCTATTCCACTGTACACCACTTGACTATACAGCACTTTAGTGAACACTATTCAACTCTATACAACTCCACTCTATGCCACTCCACTCTACGTCACTCCAGTCTACAGTATTCCACTCTATACCACTCAACTCAATGCTACTGCACGGTATGCCACTCCACTCCATGCTATTCAACTCTACACCACTGGACTCTTTGCCACTCTATGCCACACCACTCTACACTATTCCACTTTATGCCACTTCACTCAATACTACTGTACTATATCCCACTCCTTTCCATGCCTTTCCACTCTATGCCACTCCACTTAATGCTACTCCACTGTACGCCACTGTAACCGGGAGTACCCGGTGACAGAACACAAGGCTCCCTCGGTGGAATGGTGCGTTGGTGACACCTCAACTCTCCCCTCTTTCCGATCCACCCAGAATGAGTGGAGCACCGATCAAGAGCCACTCTGGGGACCACAAGCGGAGGATGAAGAGGAATATCCCTTTAAGGGAGCGTATTCCATGCTAAAGGACCCGCCCTGGAATGACGTGGCAGTCGGTCCAATCGAGAAAAGGCAGGAAGCCCTGAACTCGGCGTGGGACGTCACCAACGAAGAAGGCAGAGAGGAGTTTGGACACCGCGACCGGAATGAAGAAGGAGGAGAAGCTGAACGAAGGAACAGAGAATCCAAAGAAGAAGAGAAGCCTGGAGGCCACCGTTCCGGCGAGTCGCCCAGCCACACTCACAGAGGCGTGTGGCTTTCCCAGGTACGACAGAGGTTATCGAGCTGGGTTAGGAGGCGGGGCGGGTCTGAAAAGAGGTAGTGGAAGGGTAACTCAGTCAGAGCACTTTCCCCGTGATTCCACACACCACTGTACCCCCCTCCATTTACCTTTACACCACGTTTCACTAGTGCACTTGAGGTTATAACGTTGATAAAACTCACTATAGCACCGGTGTTTCCCGTCACTCCCCGGGACCCTTGACACCCTGTTCCTCAGGCGGTTGTCTGATTTTTCCCTTCTGTTTTGTTTTGGCCACGCTCACACCTCGGAGGGGAGATTCTGCACCATCAAGGATTCCTACCCTGGCTCAAGAAAAAGAAGAGGAAGGAAATGTGTTGCAGAGGAATCCCCAAGCCCTTCACAGCCACAACTGATCTGGCGGCTCCCTCTCGCGAAAGACACTTAACTAAGAAAAAGAAGTCCTTCGTTAAAATAAAGCCCTACCTACCCAGATTTGGTCTCCGGTCCAGTTCTCCCACTCCGCTACAGCCACTCCTCTCTATCCCACTCTACTGTGGACCATTCCACTGTACTGTACAACACTTCGCTCTATGCCGCTCGACTGTACTCACTCCACTCCATGCTATTCCACTGTATGCCACTCGACTATTTGCCAATCTACACCATTACACTCTATACCACTCCACTCTACACTATTCCACTCAACGCCACTCCACTGTACGCTATTTGACTGTATGCTACGCAACTCTACTCTATGCTACTCCACTCTACACCACTCCATCTACACCACTCCACTCTAAGCTACTCCACTCAATGTCACTCCACTCTACGTCTCACTACTTTATGCTATTCTGTTCAACTCCACTCACCCCCATTCAACTCTATACCACTCCACTGTCACTATTCAACTCTACGCCACTCCACTGTCGCTATACCTCTGTACGCCACGCCACTGTATGCCAATGCTCTGTAAGCTATTCAAATCGACACCAGTTCCCTCTAACCCACTCCACTCTATGCCACTCCATTCTATGACATTTTCTTTATTCAAGTTTCCAGGTACACAATGCAATAACAAGAGAATACCAAAAACAGAGTATACAGTACAATCACATTATCCATAAATCATTCATAGCTCATCTACAGGGTACAGTCTAAAACAACAGATGGTGAGGTATTATCAGCACATAGTCCATGTAGCAAATAGTAAGGAGAGAATTATTTTTGAGTGGCATCAAGGGAACCAAAGACAGCTACCACCTAACGCTGTCAGAAAACAGTAATTACAAAGTAATTTCTGTTACAATAGAACAAACACAAAGGGTTCACTGAACACAAAATACACGTATCTGTGAGTATTACAGATACTATCTATTCACAAATTATTGTCCATATCAGCGCATCCAAAGTATGAAAAATCCTTATTTTTATTCTCAGTCCATGGGTGTTCATGAAGACTTGTAGATACAGCAGTACAGTCTTGATACAGTACACAACAGCCAAACTCCAACACGTGTTTCGTCATGGGACATTACCCAATGACTTCTTCAGGGCTGTAACAATAAATACGTACCCAATTATAATCCCCATACAGTGGGGAGCCAAGTCATAACACAAAGTACCTTCACCAGTAGGTCATAAAGTATATAAAAAAAAAGGAAAGAAAAGACCTTACTAAAGAGAATAGTAAAAGTGAAATGGGAAAAGGAAGCCCAAAAATAGCCAAAATGTAAATAAAACCAAAAATTGCCACCATATGAAACACACCGTGGCCAAAAATCAGTGCAATATTTAAAGATTTACTATGTGCTAAAAACCAGGGTGCCTGAGTTCCTATACCTATTTATAAATAACCAGAACTCACCCTAAATTATTCTCACTTTTAGTGTCATACAATCAGGATCATATCAAGGACCTTTATTATTTAATTCTCTATAAAAAGATTAAAACAATGCAAGTTATTAATACTAGAATATCAACTTTTAGAAGTAATTCTAAAACAATCTAACCATACAATTAAGTAGTCAGACTCTCTTACCCTTCAATCGGTTTATCAGCTATCCGAAAAATCACTGTCTTCCTTATTAAAGTTTTTTGGTAAATAACGCCAGGCAATATCAGCCTTCACACTGTGGAACCATCATTAGTATCTAAAAAATAAAAACCGAGCGAAAAGATATATTTGTATACCCAATATCAAATAACATCGTATACCTGCAAAGGATTTTCTGCATAAAGCACTATTCACATGTCATGTCCAACTAGTGAAATTTACCGTTAATACATTATCACGGCATCGCCTAATAGTGACAGCATAATAATACGGATTATAAACGCCTAATCAGCATCCCAGTTATACGGATATCTATTAAATCACTACCACTCGGCAGCCTTATATTGACACTCACCTCGGGTTCTCCGAGCAAAAGCGTGAGTCCGAACCTGTTTCCAATCCGGCGTGTAACACTAGCGCCATCTTGGATAAGTTGTTTATACCAAAACCTATTAGCAGCGAAGACGGACTATACAGGCAAAATGTAGTCGATACTCAAAAGCACTATATTAAAACAGTCCGGTTCAAAATATGTAATAATGCGATAATACTCGCGAATATATCTATATAAAGGAATATTAATTAATGATGCAGTTATTTATACTTCGAACATTGAGAGGAGAATTACATCAAACCCTGTTACCAACGATAACGGGTTTAACAGACCAGCCACTCGATACCACGGGCACCATCTTGCAACAATCTGATTTCAATTATTTATATATGCAGTATTTATTCGATACTCAAAAAGCACCATATCAAAACAATCCGGTTCCAATTGTGTAATAATGCGAAATTACTCACAATTATGTCTTTATAAAGGAATATTTTAGGGAATAATGCAGTTATTTATACTTCAAAAATTGAAAAAAAAGGAATTATATCAAAACCTGTTACCAACGATAACAAATTTAACAGACCAGCCACTCGATACCACGGGTATCATATTGCAACTATCCAATTTCAGTTATTTACCTATACAATATTGTTTATCGCTAGAATTATAAAACAAACTGTATAGATTCCAGTCAGCTAACCACAAATTAGAATGCTCGGTTTGGTCAAATTCTTAATTACCAAATCATAAGGAGAAAAGATATAAGTTAAACAATCGTTACAGGAGGTGAAGAACTGGAAAGGATAAAAATAAAAGCAAAGAAAAAGAAGCCCAAAGAAAAAGTGAGAAAGAGAGTAACGGTAATATAGCTAAAAAATATACCAAAGTATCAGGCTCCACATTCCTTATACATTTGTGATCTTTCTATGTATAAGATAATTCTACCCTCAACAACAAGGTATAAACATTTACAATTTTTTGAAATCAAGAGAAAGCATATATACATTCATATTCATTTGTGACAGGAGAAAGAATAATATTGATCTGTTATAACTCTTCATATAAGTTTATACTAACAGTTAGAACTGAAGAGAAATACATTAGGTCTGCTCATCTTCCCAAAAAGTATTGTAATTCTGAATCAATATTAATTCCTGCTCAACTGCGCGTAACTTAAGTATCCAACATGCTTCACATTGGCGCAAACGTAATTCTCTGTTTCCTCCTCTAACATCACTCGGTATACTTTCTATACCGTAAAAGGAAAAAGATTTGCTGTTACCCTGGCTGGGGCATTCACATGCATGAGTTGCTAATGGATAACGTCCATCCATAATTTTAATGCTCTAAAATGCTGAGCAATACGTTCCCTGAGGCATCTTATTGTACTGCCTACGTAAATTTTAGAGCATTTGCATTTGATGATATAAACAACATACTTAGTACCACAATCAATGTGTTGGTAAATTTTGTAGGGTGGTGAATTATTATGTTGAAATTCCTTAATGCCCTATTCCGCTAATCTACACATACATCTGCCACATTTGTATGAACCACAATTCAAATTACTCAACCAATTTCGATCCCTACTCTTGGTCGTAGGATAACTAGGACTAATAAGTCCCCTTAGAGTGGTACCCTTACGGTATGTGACACAGGGATATTTAGAAATATATTGGCAGATCGTCTGATCAGATGTTAACAAATGCCAATGTTTTTTCAGTATAATGTATATTCTGTGGGACCATGGATGATAATTAGTCACTAGACGTATCAGTTGTACACTGTCTGTGACTCTTATTTTTGATTTTAAAGTGTCCTTCCTATTTAGTTTAGAAGATCTATCCCTGGCTTTTTTGATGATGTCATAATCATATCCTCTCGCCAAGAATCTAGATTCCATATCACGTGAACAGAGCAGAAAGTCATCGTCCTTACTACAATTTCTTCGTGCTCTGTATAATTCCCCATAAGGTATTGCATGCTTCTGAGCCTTAGGGTGAGCACTTGTGGCGAAGAGTTCGAATTACACGCAGTCCTTTTTATATGTACTCACTATTGATTTTTCCCTCCTCTACAAACAGTTCAATATCGAAAAATAAAATTCTCGCTTTGTTTGAGGACATAGTACATGACATGTTATACTTGTTGTTGTTCAAATAATCAAAAAAGTTTCTTAATTCCACATCAGAGCCTGTCCAAATTATAAAACAATTGTCTATGTATCTGCCAAAGTATACAATGAATTCGTGCCACCTTGCCCCCGAGGGTCCCCAAATATGCTCCGCCTCGAAACCGCCCATAAAAAGGCACGCCAAAGACGGAGCAAACTTGGACCCCATCGCCACTTCACATTGTTGTTTGTACCAGTCCTTACCAAATAGGAAAACATTATGTTTAAGAATCAATCTTGACATTGACAACAACAGGTTAGAATGGTCCAATAACTCAGCTGGTCTTTTATATAGGAATCTTTCCAACATGTCCAGGCCTTGTTCATGTTTGATATTCGTATATAACGATATTACATCTAGTGTAACCATTGTCATAGAGGAATCCCAATGCACATCTGAAAGTATATTAAGAATGTGTTTTGTGTCCCTGATATAGGAGGCCAGATTTACCACAAAAGGTTGCAAGTAAATATCCACAAACTCTGCAATCCTTTCCATCGGGCCCCCTATACCAGCCCAATTGGCCTCCCTGGAGGCTTTTTCAAATCCTTATGCACTTTAGGTAAAGTGTATATGCATGGATAACGAGGTTTGTCAATTTTCAAATAAGCATTTTTATTGTCATTCAGTAATCCACTAGTATGCCAGATTTTCAATTCATTATTAACAACTCGCGTAATTTCAAAGACCGGATTGTTAGGAAGTTTAAGGTAACAATCTTCTTTGGATAATTGGTCCAAGATCTCTGCCTCATACGCTGATTTTTGCATTACGACAATGTTGCCACCTTTGTCGGCTTCGCGTATGATGATGTTATCATTAGTTCTAAGTTGTTTTAAGGCAACCTGTTCTCCCTTAGTAAGATTATGCATATATACAATGTTCTTATCATGTTTCCTCATTGTTTCCTCACATTTGTCAAGTTCACTGATTACAATCTTGTTAAAAACCTCAATATTGTTACCAGCAGGTAATTGTGGAGACCACCTAGATTTTGGTTTTAAACCACTAACTTCACTGGCGGATGAAGTAGCAAAGGTCCGGGAAAATCAAGGCTTTAGACAACACTTGAATAAGTGATCTTAATAGGCTGGTGGAGACACACTCGAAGCTCTGGACCTCTTGGGCTTCAAATACAAACAGATTTGAGAAGTGATAAGTGTGTTCTTCCACATAAGATTGCATCCATTTTTGAGATTAATATCCATTTTTTTCAAATCATAATATGAAGGACAGAGACGTTTTTGTTTGCAGTGAGGTTTCTTTTATTTTTTTCTATTTTTTCTTTAGAGCAAAGGACAGCCGACACGTGTTTCGCCCCCTCTTGGCGAATTGCGCCGGGGCTTTCTCAAGGCTGTTAAAAGAGGATAAAAGAGAGTGTTTAGTTTATGTGATCTAAGAGCAGTTGACCCCAGAAAGAACATGAAAGACACCAAATGTGGAAAAATAGTTAGAGGTAGGTCCGTGTTTGAATGACAAAAGAGAGCTAGCATTCGTGCTCATAGATGAATGGTGATTCTTAAAACAAGTGCAGTAGTGTGGAGAAGTCCAGAGCCACGCAGAGCAGAGTTAAAAAGGAGAATCAAAAAGACTTATTTTAAAAAACTTTTTTAAGAAAGACGGCAAAGTCTATTGAGCGTGAGAGAGATTTTGGACGAAATTCAGTGTTCTTAATCAGAGAAAAGATCCCAAAATACAGAAAAGAAAAAGCTAAAAAATAAGTGAGTGGATAACGATACAATGTGATACGAGAAAATACAGTCATAATACCTAGATTGATTAGGTCGCGTAGACAATCTTTGTATCCAAATATTTAAAAAGTCCCAAATACGAAAATATAATTCTTCAAAAATAAAACATTTTCTGTAAATTCAGACAAAACATACCATAAGTGCGATTATATTGTCACTCAGATTTTTGTTAGTATGTCTAAATGAAGCATTGCGAAGGGTACAAGCAAGCCTATATAGTATAAGAACCATCTGTATATATATAAAAGGTATTCACAACATAAAAATAAACAGGTTCATGATATCCTTGCATAAGGTTTAACAGGCCCTTTGGCGGTAGTGCATGATATTTGATTTTAACAATGCTATTTTGCCTACATCATTGGGACTGTCATCCAATATGTTCATTTGTTGGCAGTTAAAGCATAACAGTAATGGCCCTGGTGACTTTATAACATATTTTTAGCGAGATCATGGATTACCTCTATTGGGAAGGATTGGCTTAACTTTTGTATTCAACAAACACATGATCACATTTTATATGGCATTTATAAACAAACGGAGTCACATTCATGTGTTCTAGTGGTTGAACAAAATGTACATTCTTTGCTTAGCAGTACGGGTATTACATAGCCGTTCGTCATGTTAACGTTATTTCGGAAAAAACAAGGGCGCAAACAATTTGACTGGGCCGGTATACACGCGAAAGAAACATGACAGCGTGTTAAAAAACGAAAAAACCAAATATACATGTCGGGGATTATAAATGGCATGTGGTTGGTATTTCAACCCAAATTCCGGACGCTTTCGTCCATAGGGGAGGGAGATGATATGCATCCGTAGTTTTAAAACCGTATAAAGCAGTACAGGTCTTACATAGCCGTTCGTCGTGTTAACATTATTTCGAAAAAACAAAGGCGCTAACAATTTGACTGGGCCGGTATACACGTGAAAGGGCATGACAGCGTGCAGCAAAAAAGAAAAACCGAATATACATGTCGGGAATTATAAATGGCATGTAGTTGGTATACAACCCAAAATTACGGACGCTTTCGTCCATAAAGGGGGGGGATGATATGCATCCGTAGTTTTAAAACCGTATGAAGCGGTTTGGGCGGCATGCGACTGAGACTTACTTGTTGGACTGATGTCCCCGATCCTAAGATTATACCGACATGATGATACCAACCACATGCCATTTATAATCCCCGACATGTATATTTGGTTTTTAGCATTGTTAAAATCAAATATCATGCACTACCGCCAAAGGGCCTGTTAAACCTTATGCAAGGATATCATGAACCTGTTTATTTTTATGTTGTGAATACCTTTTATATATATACAGATGGTTCTTATACTATATAGGCTTGCTTGTACCCTTCGCAATGCTTCATTTAGACATACTAACAAAAATCTGAGTGACAATATAATCGCACTTATGGTATGTTTTGTCTGAATTTACAGAAAATGTTTTATTTTTGAAGAATTATATTTTCGTATTTGGGACTTTTTAAATATTTGGATACAAAGATTGTCTACGCGACCTAATCAATCTAGGTATTATGACTGTATTTTCTCGTATCACATTGTATCGTTATCCACTCACTTATTTTTTAGCTTTTTCTTTTCTGTATTTTGGGATCTTTTCTCTGATTAAGAACACTGAATTTCGTCCAAAATCTCTCTCACGCTCAATAGACTTTGCCGTCTTTCTTAAAAAAGTTTTTTAAAATAAGTCTTTTTGATTCTCCTTTTTAACTCTGCTCTGCGTGGCTCTGGACTTCTCCACACTACTGCACTTGTTTTAAGAATCACCATTCATCTATGAGCACGAATACTAGCTCTCTTTTGTCATTCAAACACGGACCTACCTCTAACTATTTTTCCACATTTGGTGTCTTTCATGTTCTTTCTGGGGTCAACTGCTCTTAGATCACATAAACTAAACACTCTCTTTTATCCTCTTTTAACAGCCTTGAGAAAGCCCCGGCGCAATTCGCCAAGAGGGGGCGAAACACGTGTCGGCTGTCCTTTGCTCTAAAGAAAAAATAGAAAAAAATAAAAGAAACCTCACTGCAAACAAAAACGTCTCTGTCCTTCATATTATGATTTGAAAAAAATGGATATTAATCTCGAAAATTGATGCAATCTTATGTGGAAGAACACACTTATCACTTCACTAACTTCACTGGCATCTGAGCAATATTCCAGATCCTCCAATACCTGGTGCAGAGTTATTGGATCATGTTCGTTTTCAGTAATAGACAGTAGTAACATAGTATCACGAATATCTTGGATAGATTGATTACCCACAATAGTTCGTTTAGTTTCTTTTTCTTTAATTGCAGAATTAGATGAAAAATATTTTTTTAGTTTTAAATTGCGAACAAACTTATATAAATCAATCTTGACATTAGACATATCAAATACCGGTGTTGGGCAAAAGCTTAGACCTTTACTTAGAACAGATAACATATCATCCGATAATGTTTCATTAGAAAGATTAATCACCTGAATGCCCAAATCTGCAGATGTTACTCTCGCTTGCCTTTGTTCCAAGAGCGGGTATGTATTCCCTCCCTCACTTTTGGACTTGCCTCTCCCTCTACAACCTCTTTTTGTCTTGGGCGTTCCTCTCTGGGTTTTGTGGCAAGATCTTTGTTGCCCATTTGAATTCGTATTATTTCTCGTAAAAAAGCATTACCTGGGCTACCTCCTGTCACACCCTCTCCTGTTCCACCATCCCCAAGACTCGAGACTGTGCTTGTTGATGTTGAGCTACGTTCGCTTATAATAGAAGTTTTGCTCTCAGCTCTATGTAAGTCTTCATGAAGATGGGCAAGATGGCGGCGGCGCTCTAGACCGCTGCGGGAAGCTCCGCTGACCAGTACCCCATGGCGATGATCTGAGAGGTGCCGGTTATGAATGTCGGAGGAAAGCATCAGACGACGCAGCCTAAACCAAATACAGGCTCAGAAGAGTGAATGATAAAAGCTTGATACAAGCCGGTTACATAGTAATGCAGTAATTTAACAATGTAACGCCCAAACTTGCTTTCGGATTTCCCGCGATGGCGCTGAACCGGATGGAGGGGCTTCGTGCTGAGGGTTCGCAGGGCTCAGTGGATATAGCGGCGGCCTTGGGACTGAGATCTCGCCTGACCTTTCTGTCCTCACTAATTGGTTTCGCCGTACTGAGATTTGCTGGGCACACCCGACTTGCTAGAGACGCCGCTAATCGCCGCAGTGTGGGCGGCTCACTGGCCGGTCCTGTGGCCGTGATTGACTCTTCCTGTTTTCCCGGGGGTGATTTCGCCTATCAAACGAGCCCGCAGTGCCACACAACCAGAATGGCCCCAAAGAACGCTGCTGCGGCTGCCGCTGCAGCCTCTAAAACCTGAGCGGCGAAGCAGGCTCTCCGCGATCGAGAGCTAGCGCTGAAACGAGCTGGAGCTGGAGCACTAAGCTCTGAGGAGACTCCCGGCTCCGACATCATTCAAACTTCAGCTCCGGTTAAGCAATTGAAATCTTCGAAGCAACTGCCATCTACACCTGGACCGGGTCCCTCGGTGGTCGATCTCCTTAGGAAGACGCTGCTTCTCTTCCCCCTCACCTGTCAACGAATACAGCACCGACGGAGGCTCGATCCATGATGGCTGGTCCCTCCCCCCGGATTGGAGATTGTAGGTAAGACGGGGGGAGTGCTGCCAGGAGGTAGTGCCCTCGTGCCTGATTGAGAGGGGGGGATGTCAAGGAAGTCTAACACTGTGTCTACAAATTGAGATTCGAACATTTTAGGGGTAAACTTGCCTAATCAACCGCAGATTACGGAGAAACAGCTCCCTATGACCCGTGAAGGTTTTGATTTACAGGCATCCCCATGCCTTCCCTCTGCTCCCATCTCTACCCCCGGGGCTGCTGTTTCTACTCCCTTACCTGTCCAGAGCCCGGCTCTTGAAGATCTCAATCTACTACCACCTTTAATAAACACTCTGACATTGATTAATGAGCCTGAGCCCGAACTTGAAACTGAGACTAGCGTTGAAATTTTGACTTAATCTGTGGCGCAAAACGCAGAAAGTATGGAACGTAGGGGGAAGATATCTAAGCCACGAAAGGATTGTACTGTATCTGACTCGTTGGACACAGATAGAGATCCGTCTGATTTCTATTCAATATCTGAGGGACTTGACGATCTCAGATGGTCACATGAATCAGACTTGGAGTTAGAGGTCAACACTGGCTCTGACCCTGATACTAGTGCAACAGAGAGTGATCACGACCCAACCCGAGATGATTCTAAGGGAGGTAAGAGAACTGTACGGAGGAAGAAAAGGACCCATCATGGCGCATCAGGTCTGCTGTGGGACTATTCTCCAACATCAGTACCAGCTCTTAATTCTCAGGAGCATCCCCCCACATCTCAGCCTGAGTCATCTACCTCTTTAGATCATCAAAGTGCTACACTAACCACAGTAATGGATACAGTTCTGCAGGCAATCGCCTCCCATCGGTAACAGACCTCAAGGGATGGTCGAAGGGCACAATTAGCGTTGCATATGGTACAGGGCGTAGTACGCAAACTTTCAAAATCTGTTGCAGCCTCTAATGTAAGGATGACGGAGATGGAAGATCGCATAGTAATCAACAAAGCAGAAGCCACAGTTACTCAGGAACGAGTTGAATCTCACGAGGAGGAATTAAAGGATGTTAGATGGAAATTGGAGGATATGGAAAACCGTCTTCGACGCAATAATCTTCGCGTCCTTGGAATTCCTGAAAAATGCTAGGGCGAGGATATACGCACTTTCATTATCCAGTTATTTAAGGATACTCTCCCGGAGCTTGCCTCTTGGAATTGGGATATGGAAGTGCAACGAGTCCATAGAGTTCCATCTACCCTGAAGGCCTCCTCACCGCAGGGGAAATATCCCCGTGCAGTGTTGGTTTATTTTGGAAACTTTCTTCTCCGCCAGGCCATTGCTGACAAAGCTCGGCGTACCAGAAACACTATCTCTTACTTTGTTAGGCCTGACTTTTGCCACACTACCGTGGAGAGAAGATGGCGTCTTCGCCAGATGATTAAACCCTTTTTGGACAAAAAAGCTCAGGTGTATCTCAACAACCCTGCTAAGTTGAAGGTTATTTATAAAGGCCAGGTTAAATTCTTTACCTCTGAGATAAAAGCAAAAGAGTTCTTAGACAGTCTGACCTGAGTTTTGATATTTTTTGCATCAGTAGAGTAACTGAATGTCTAGAGTAGTTTGAGACTGAGCTGCGATAGAGATTTCATAGTGAAGCAGCTAGATATCTGGCATATGTTGGCTGCATATGCAGATATAATTTAGCGAATTATGCCATTAGTATTATAGGCGTTAAAATAATCATCTTACTTTCTTATCTGACACACTTGGTCTGTATTTCTCTATTTTTTTTCGAGACACTATTTTTGCACTATTTTTGCACTTTCTTAATTCTCTCAGCTTTTTGAATAACACAAGTTTAATATTAATGGTACTGGTCAGGGAACTTCTCACCATCACCATAGACTCTATCAGAGTCTAAATGCCTCGAAGGTTGGTGAGTGGGGGGAGGGGGGCGGTGGGTAGGGGCAGGGGAAAAATTATAAAAATAAGCAACTTCAATCAAATGTCAAGCAATTTTCTCTTCTTGTATACAGGAGCAAATGGTAGTAAAAAAGAAAAATCAGATTAAGAACCAGCGGCTCAATGTATGTATCTACATGTCTTACTGTGTTGTAATGATCAAGTCTAGGATATACCATTCTAAATGGGGAGAGTAAAACTCTGAAATTGAAATATCGCAGGTCTTAACGATAGAAATAAAAGGGCACAACTATATCAACTATTGCGACAAGATCCTGTTGATATTCTTTGTTTACAGGAAACCCATATTGCAGAATCTGATAAAGAACTGTTAAAGATCCCAGGTTACAATGTGATCGTAGCCACCTCTCAAACATCTAAAACAAGGGGGGTTGCAATTTTAGCAAAACCTGCGCTTGGTAATCCTGGACGTAAGTTGGCTGATAAACATGGGAGATGGGTTATAGTGCAGTTAGAATCAGGTCCTACTATATGTACGATATATGGATCAAATCTAGATGATCCCTTAATGTTTAATGATCTAGATATAGAATTAGCCTCCTGGCCTGGTCCTCTCATTCTTTGTGGAGACTTTAACATTTCCTTAGGGACCTTTGTACATAACCAGTTACCTCAGAAATACAACGGACGTAAGCCTAAGGTATATAGGGCCATACACCAATTGATGGATAGCCACAATTTGCTGGATGTTTGGGATTTGAGGAAACATCACGATTCTGGTTTTACTTTTTTTTCATATCCGCATAACAAATATGCTCGAATTGATTACATTATGACTTCTTTGGTGGACATGGAATTATTGGATATAATCAAGTCTCCAAAAACAATATCGGATCATGACGCACTTACCCTTATCTTTGATTTACCCAGTCTTAATAGACCTAAGTCACAATGGTCCTTTGACAGAAAGTTACTTGTCAACTTGGAATATATAACCCATATAACATCTTGGGCCCAGGGTTTTTTTGACTGCAATCAATATAGTGCACCCAGATTGATTGTATGGGACTGTTTCAAAGCAGCATTAAGGGGCGAAACCATATCATTTGTTGCCAAAAGTAAAAAGATAGAGGATAACAACAATCTTGAGCTCAAGCGGGAGTTATCTAATCTTGAGGCTTATCATGCCACCCAGATCCATCAAGGAGATCCAGCCACTGACACTCTTCATAAAATGCTAGTTTTGAAGACCGAAATCAATAGCTCTTTAATCCGGAAGCAGCAGAAACTTATCAATCAAACAAAAGCAGTTTATATGAATCCGGAGAAAATGTAGGTATGCAGCTAGCCCTACGTACACGCCAAAAACAATCCTATAATAATATAAAGATGATTGAGTACGAGGGTCAGCAATATACGTCTTCACAGGATATAGCAGAGGCTTTCCGGAAGTACTATCAAAAGCTATATCAAAGTGAAGATTTATATTCTGGTGGAGATCTAAAAACCTTCCTTAACAACTGGTTATCAGAGATAGGTCCCAATTCACTGATTGAGGAATCAATCAAAGAAGAACTGGAAAGGGAAATCTCAATTACGGAACTGGAGCTTGCATTGACTGAGCTCGCAAATGGTAAAGCCGCAGGTCCTGATAAAATCCCCTTGGACCTTTACAAGATACTGGGCAAACAAATACTTCCCTATTTATTGGATCTGTTTTTAGGGGTCCAATATCATGCAACACCGCCTGAGTCCTGGAAATACACCAATATAGCGATCTTTGCTAAAAAAGGCAAACCCCCCCAGCTTCCATCTTCATATAGGCTCATATCTCTTATAAACTCCGACTCAAAACTATATGCCAAGGTCTTAGCTAATCGGCTGAGTCGGGTTGTCGAATGTCTTGTCTCCCCATGGCAGCATGGCTTTATTCCGGGAAAGGGCACCACAGATCATACCCGTAGAGCCATTACCCTTTTTGACATCATGGGCGCCACGGGGGGCAGGATGTCGATGATCCTTCTCGATGCCGAGAAGGCATTGGACCGTGTCTCTTGGCAATTTTTGTGGAACATCTTGGAACTTAATAATTTTGGGCATAAATTTATCAAAACCATAAAGGCCTTATATGTATGTCCAAAGGCAAAACTTTCCATCTGTGGTTCTGAGTCGGAGTTTATTGAGATACAAAGAGGCACAAGGCAGGGTTGTCCCTGCTCTCCGATATTATTTGCCCTTTATATCAATCCCCTTATTTTAAAATTACTTTCCTCACCCGCTATTCAACCTGTCACGGTGGGCCTGTTTTCGACAAAAATTCTGGCTTATGCCGATGACGTGGCTGTATTAACAACAAATCCAACCGAGGCAATTAATGAAATTGAATTAATCACTCATACTTTTTGCATTCACTCAGGTTATTCCCTTAACAGGGATAAAACAATGGTCCTATGTACAAATAATACGACATTTGAAAGCCCCTATAAAGTGAAACAGGCAACATACTTAGGTGTCTGTATATCCTCTGATGTTAATGAATTCAACCATCTTAACTACACCCCCTTGATCAATAAAATAAAAGAAGACCTTAGGAGAGTGGATAATTTACATCTGTCTATAATTGGAAGGGCTAACTACTTAAAAATGAGTATCTTCCCAAGAATACTCTACTTGTTCCGAACAATTCCGCTACTGGCTGGAGGTAATTTTATTAAGATTCTTGACTCCTCCATGTCTAAGTTCATCTGGAGCTTTGGGAAGGTTAGAAGCCCTACCACTCCTAACTCTACCTCTAGATAGGGGGGTTAGCTATCCCTAGCTTAACTCTGTATCTATGGGCAACACTCATTCAACACATGGGTCCTCTGTTAAATTATAAAATACCTACTCCAACTACTAAAGCATTTTACATCCCCTCCATTTATGAGCTTAGTTTGGGGACCAAATGCCAGGGGCTATTCTTAAGGCAGGTTGAACCATCATACTTCAAAAAAATTAAGTTAAAGGTAATTACTGATGCGTGGAAGGTTTGGAAATTTGTATCTAAACAACTAGGTATTCCAAAATTTACAAAATAAACCCCCTTGTGAAATAGCTCGATCCTTCCGGACTGCCTTAATGATAGCACCTCTCGGAGATGGAAAAAGTTAGGCATTGAGACAGTGGCAGATTTTTTAAGCCCAGAAAATACTACCACCTTTGACTGGCTCCAACAGAAGTATCCTATTCCTCCTACTGATATTGTTAAATACTTCCAAGTACTTACAAGTATTCCTAATTGTGTTCCGAGAATAGAATTAGATAATATTCTTTTTTTTTCAGTCATTGGAAAACGATCTACTAGTATAGGTAGCCTATGTCAACTACTGATTGAAAATACTAAGGATGATTTGGAGCGGGTGGAACAAGCTTGGGCTTTAAGGTTGGGTAATCCAAATATAGATATTGATTTCTCTTTGGCCCTATCATCAAAATTCTTTATCGCCTCCAACCTTAAAGCCCAATACTATAGAGTTATATATAATCTTTATTATACACCGGCAAAATTGTTTTCCTGGGGCTTACGGGCTGACGACAACTGCCCAAGATGTAGACTACCTCAAGCGAACTTAATTCACATGTTCGCCGAATGCCCCAAACTAGATCTATTAAAAATGATGATTATGAGATTCTGGGCCCAGGTTTTTGGACGGAATATACGAGATTCAACAACCCTTTATATGATGGGACATGATGATTCTCTGGGTCATAGTATTGAGGAGCAAAGGTCCATGTTTTTAGCTACTGCAATTTTTCGTATTATTCTTGCTGCCCGTTGGAAGGACCTAGAGCCACCTACATTTCAGATGTGGCTTGGTCGATTTCTGGCCACTTACAAACAGGAGATCTCAATTTATGGCACTAGGGGTAAAAAAACTCGACTTCTTGGAAACCAGATTTGGGCCCCAATTTCTAACTGGTACTTTAATGTGAGGCCTCCTGCCCTTATTGTCTCATCCTGATCTGATAGGGCTACACTGTTTAATTTACCAAAGTGTATGATATAGGACATATTCAATTTTTTTTTTTTTTTCTTGCTATACTATCATTTTCTTTATATGAGTGATATAGTTATTAATAAGTTTGACTATTCTTTTTGAAGTTTTAATATGTTTGAAGTACTCTAAATACTATTATCAATTATGTATTACTGTATTTTTTTTTGATTGAACGTTGCTTAATAAAAATAAATAAAAAATAAAAATAAAAAAACAGTAAGTCTTCATGAACACCCATGGACTGAGAATAAAAATAAGGATTTTTCATACTTTGGATGCGCTGATATGGACAATTATTTGTGAATGGATATTATCTGTAATACTCACAGATACGTGTATTTTGTGCTCATGGAACACTTTGTGTTTCATCTACAGGGTCTTGGTTACACACAGAGTTCATTATACATTTATTGTATTTAACCTCTAGGACCAGCATATACAACAGCAAACCATAATCAAATCAGTCGACAGGCGCTTTGTCTAAAGGGTATTCACTTTGAGTTTTTAATAGATACGCTGTAAAGGGTGCCCTTATATCTTTAGGCCTAGACGCTGCAGGAAGCTCTTCGGCATAGTGCGTGAGTTGGTCTTTACAGTATGCTATGTCTTTTAACCATTGTGCGACTTGGGGGATTATTCTCCCACACAAGTTTTGGGCTACTTTCCTCTTCGCCAAGAGTGCAATCGCCACTAATCTCTGGTTCTGTGGTTACAACCCAGCAACAAGCCGCAATATACACACCTGCGGTGTGCACGCCACCTCCTCCGTCACCATATCAGACAGCACCTCAGTTACCTGTACCCAGTACTCTTGTACATTCTTGCAGTGCCGCGCTAGGTGCAGGAAGTCTGCTACTCTTGCATTACAGTATTTGCATTCCGCAGATTCCCTCAGCCCATACCTGTGTAGTTGCATTGGGGTGTAGCAGAGCTGTGGTAGATATTTAAAATGAATAATTGTTAAACTACAGTTGGCTGTCAGGTGCCCCATTAGTGCACAGCTGTATTCTTAATGTTCTGTGTAACTGGCGTATCTAGGACTCTGTTCCACCTCTCCAGTCCCTTACTATATGGTGAAACTAACTCTGTCTGCTTTGCACTATATAGACAGGTTATTAGTTTTGTGAGGGAAGAGCTAGCAGGAATGACCTGTAGCAGTTTTAGTGTTTGCGGCGCTGTCGGGTGCAGTGGATTCATTGCTTTGAGGGCCTCTTTTAGCCTGTGGTATCTAAATGGCAACATTGAGGTACTATTTCGGTGCGCCAAGACTGCTTCTAGTGTGAGGAACGTGCCATCAGGGTATGCATCCCCCACGGTGGTCACCCCTACATCTGCCCGAAGGGATAGTGCTTTTGGGTCTTGTGTAACTGATATACCGGGGTGGTATGCCAGCGGCACCGTGAGGGTAAATATTGGCACTCTCCCTACGAGAATCGCAAGTGTTTTTCACGCCTTCACCATGCTGTCAGTTGTGTTCAATTCCCCTCGAGGAGTAGGTTAGCACTTTTTTAGCTGTGAGTGGTGTGGGGTATAAGCTGTCCGCCTCCACAGCTATGTGTGTAAGAAAAGGTGGAGGGATCAGTAGTGTGCAAAATGTGCATGTGCACAGAGATAGTATAAAGATAGGTCCGGAGCCCTAAACCCCCCTTGTGTATATGTCCCAGTGAGTGTCTGCCAGCTGCATCATGGCTGCATGCCAGCCCAAACTAGTCTGATAAAATTGAAGCACAATTCAGTAAAGAACGCTTTAGTCAAATTGAGGGTCATGTTGGTAAAAAAATTAAGAAACCGTGGGAGAACCAAGATCTTTATAACTGCCACTCTGTCTGCTAGCATTAGGGGTAGTTTTGTCCATCCGGACACTTGGTCCTCCAAAATGAGAGTGCTCTTCCATAATTCTCCCTAAGCACTATTTCTGGGTCCTTGTGTATCCACACCCCCAAGTATTTGACTTTCTCAACGCTGCATTCCAGTGGGAAGTCCAATGCATTTGGAAGTGTGCTATCTGTTAGAGGAAATATAGTTGGTTTATCCCGATTTATACTAAGGCTGGAACGCTTTTCATCTCAAATATATTCCATTATCAGGGGGCTCAACAGCTCTTTCGGATTCCGGACATATAGCACCATATCATCTACATAGAGTGATATAGCTAGTGGCCGCTGCCTAAATCCCAGTGCTGCATCCACATGTTTTTGACTCACTCTACATGCCAAGGGTTCCATTGTGAGCGCGAATAGCATGGGGGAGAGTGGGCAGCCCTGTCGTGTACCTCTACAGATCGGTATTGGAGAGGTGTGAGTGTTATTGGCTCGGATTCTAGCAACCGGGTCACTGTATAACAGTCCTATCAATTTTGTAAAAGCTTGTGGCATGCCCATCCGATGCAGTACATCAAACATAAAACCCCATTTGATAGAATCAAAAGCCTTAGCTCCATCAGACAGCACTGCAGCCACTCCAACATCCAGATGCAAATAGTGCAACATAGCGAATATTGTCCTTAGATTATGTGCAGTTGATCTGGGACGAATCCCGATTGATATGGAAGCACAAGTGCAGGCAGTAGTGGTCATAGCCTGGTTGTAATAATTTTGGTGAGTATCTTGTGTCAATGTTTAAAAGTGACGAGGCTTATAGGATTCACAGCTCACTGGGTTTTTTACTGGCTTCGATAAGGTTATCACCAAGGCCTCCCGCAGGGTTGGGGGTAGTTGTTTTTTATCATATGCTTCTGCGTACATGTTATACAGGTGCAGTGTGAGCAGGTCAGGTTGTAAAATTTGCTAGTAGCCCATCACACCCTGATGCTTTTACCCTGGGTAGCGATTGTATGACCTCTCCCACTTTTTCAGTTATTGGTTGTACCAAATACTCCAGTTGCCCTGAAGACAATCATGTGAGCGCTAGCACTTCCAAGTATGCTAGTACCTCTTCCCCAGTGGCTGCCTCATGTGGGCCATAAAGTGCTGCATAATAGTCCATAAATCTGGTTAGTATTTCAGGGGAGCTGAAGCATTTTGTACCTTCTGGCCGGTCCCTTTCAGTAACGTAGTCTTGTGTGCGTGGTGTCCTAAGCTTGGAGGCCAGGCAGCACCGAGGTTGGCCTCCCTCCCCATATGCTCTGGCCACCCAGCGCCTAGACATATGCTTTATTTCTTGCTCAGCAGTGTCATTGTATTCTCTGATCAGGTCTCTGATCTCTGCCGGGGTATGGTTATTCGGATTCTCTTCATAATCCCTCTCCAGCCTACCTAGAGTTTGTTCTACAGTGTACATCCTGTTTCGCAGTGCTTTCAGCACTCCCAACTGTAGCCCTATGCATGTTCCACGTATTGTGGCTTTAAAGGATTCCCAGAGCATACCTTCGCTGTCTACTGAGCCCTTATTCTCCAGAAAATACTGTGTAATGGCTTCTAGTACAACCTCCTTGAATGCGGGGTTCAGTAATGATGTGGCCTCTAGGCACCATTGGAAGGGTTGGGAGGTGTGTTTGGGAATTCCGAACTCCATTATCACTGGTGAGTGATCCAATAGCGTTCTTGGTAAATGACTTACAGTGTTCACCCATGTGGCTGCAGCCTTGGAGATCAACCAGTAATCTAGCCTGGAACATGTTTTGTGCACAGAGGAAACATGGGTGCCTTTCTGGGCTGCCGGGTGTCATACCATCCATATATCAACTAAGTTATGGGTCTCAATAATCTCATGCCCCACACATGAGGCTCCTTTTCCCTGCCTTTCTGTTTTTGCGCCGTGATGCAGGTTAGAGTCTAAGTAAGTAATTAGATCAATTCCCCTTGGATAATAGTGGGCTGTAATTCATAATGGCTACTCTCTAGTTGTTGATAAAAATCAGAGTTGTCAATTTTTGGCTCGTATTTGCTTTTAATGGTTATTGCTGAGTCCGCTAGATTACCCTGTATGAACATGTATAGGCCCTTGTCATCGGACATAGTATGAGTGAGAGTGAAATGAGTAGCCTTTTTAATTAGTATAGGAACCCCCCTCGAGTAGGAGGAGTAGGATGCTGCCGCCATCACCATCGCCCGTTTCACACCCACGCGTGTGTCCCTTAATTTGGTGAGATGAGTCTCCTGCATCAAAACTATTTGGACATGATGCCAATCCAGATAAGCAAAGACCTGTCAAATCGTTTTGGGGTTATTCAATGCCCTAACACTCCAAGTCGATAACATAATTACTTTCAGCCTAGAGGATATTCTATATAATAATACATTTGTGTCGTACTCTTGTATTCCAAACTCCCCATGCGGTTTACATTTCTGCATCCCAATTATGACAAATACATTCCCGAAATGGAAATAAAACTAATAACAATTATATCATCTGGAAGACTCTATGTCACTTTAATCTATGGCACTTGTCTATGCTATTCCACTCTATGCCACTGGGCTCAAAGTTACTGCACAGTACGCCACTCCGCATTGTACCACTCTACACCACTAGAATATTTGTTACTCTATGTCACTCCACTCCGTGCTATTCCACTGTACGCCATTTCACTCTATGCCACTGCACTGTATGCTATTCCACTGTACACCAATGTACTCGATGACACACCACTTTATGCCATTCCACTCTTTGCAACTCCACAAAATGCCACTCCAGTCTAAGTTATTTCTCTGTACGCCACTCCACTCAATGCTACTGCACTGTATACTCTTCAGCTCTTTAGCTCTACACTATTCCAATCTGCTCCACTAGACCCTTTGCCACTCTACCCAGAATCACTCTATGCTATTGTACTCCACTCCACTGTATGCTGTTCCACTCTTCACCAGTCTACTCTATGCAACTCAATTCTATGCCACACCACTCTATGCCACACCACTCTATTACTACACTGTACGTCACTACACTCTATCCCACTCCACTCTACCCCATTCCATTATGTCACTATACTATTCACCACTCTACACAACTCCATTCTACGCCACTCCACTCTTTGCTAGTCCACTGTACGTCACTTAACTAAGCGCTACTTCACAGCATTCTACTCTATATCACTAGACGTTTTGCCATTCCACTCTCCGCTATTCCACTGTACATCACTTGACTATACACCACTTTACTGTACAGTATTCTAATCTCAGCAACTCCACTCTATGCTATTCCACTCTACATCACTTCAGTCTAAAGTATTCCACTTTACGCCAATCCACTCAAAGCTACTGCACTGTAAGCCACTCCACTGTATGCTATTCAGTTCTACACCAATTTACTCTATGCCTCTCAACTGTATGCCATTACACACACTTCCTCACTCACTCTACTCAATTCCATTGCATGCCACTATAGTGTACAGCACTCCACTCTATGCCACTCCACTGTATGCTATTCCACTGTATGACACTCAAGTATACGCCACTTCACATAATTCCACTCTACATCACTTCACTCTATGCCACTCTACGAATCTCCACTCTATGGCATTTTGCTCTCCGCTCTTCACTGCACCCCACTCCACTGTACACTATTCCACTCAACACAACATCACTCTGTACTACTTCACTCTATGCCACTCATCTCTACACCACTCCACTCTATGCTATTCCACTCTATCCCAGTCTACTTTATGCTATTCCATTGTAAGCCACTCCTCTCTATCTCACTCCACTCAATGCCACTCTACGCCACTCCACTCTACACTAATACACTTTATGCCACTGGAATACACAACACTGTTCGCCACTCCATTCTATGACATTTCACTCTATGCCACTCCACTCTGTGCCACTCCACTCTACCCTATTCCACTCTACGCCACTCCACTGTATGCTACTTCACTGTTAGCTACTGAACTCTATACTACTCCACTCAATGACACTCTACTCTACACCACTCAACTCTCCACTATTCCACAATTCGCCACTCCCCTGCATGCTACTCTACTCTACGCCACTTCTCTCTAATCCACTCCATTCTACACCACCCTACAGAATGTTATTCCACTCAACGCCACTCCAATCTAACTAATTACACTGCATGCCACTGTACATAATTTCACTCTATGCCACTCCACTCTATACCATTCCACTCACTGTGATTCCCCTGTATGCCACTTGACTATACACCACTATACTGTACACTATTCCACTCTATGTAACTTCCTCTACTCTGTTCCACTATATGTCACCCCACTCTATGCCACTCTACTCTTCGTTACTCCACTCTAAGCCACTCCACTTTATACCACTCCACTCTGTGCTATTCCATTCTATTCCAGTCCACTCTATCTGACTCCACTCTCCTCCACTCCAATATTTGCTATTCCACTGTAAGCCATTCCACTGTATCCCAATCCACTCTACTCCACCCCACTCCACACCACGCGACTCACCTCTATGCCATTCATTGGCAAGCCACTCCACTGAATGCCATTCCACCCTACACCACTTCACTATGGGCTAATACACTCTATGGCACAGGATTCTATGACCCTATATGCCACTCCACTGTATGCCACGCCACTCGACGCTATTTCACTCTATGCCAATTGACTGCATGCCACTTCACCGTATGCTACTGAACTGTATACCACTCCACTCTGCACCACTCAACTCTACACTATTCCACTCTATGGAACTCCATTCTATGCTACTTTACTCTATGCCACTCCATACAACACCACTCTATGGTATGCAACACCATTATACGCCACTCTACCTAATTCCACTGTACGCCACTCTACTCTATGTCAATTCATGCCAATTGATTCCACTCCATTCCAATCTACACCACTCAAATCTAACCCATTCCACTCTATGCCCCTCTACTCCATTCTAATAAATGCCACTCAATTCTACGCTATTCCACTTTACACCACTGCACTGTACAACACTTTACACCACTCAACTCTACTCCCTTCAATGACCTTCCATTCCACTTTACACTATTCCACTGTATGCCACTCCACTCTACCCAATTCCACTGTACCCCACTCTACTGTACATCACTCCACTCAACGCCACTCCCCTCTGCGCTTTTCAACTCTACGGCTCTCCACTCTACACCTCTGTACCGTAGGGCACCCACATGTATGGAACTCCACTCTATCCCACTCCACTCAACGCTTTCCCAGTACACCACTCAACTCTATACCACTCTGCACCACTCCACTCTACACAGCTGAACTCTTTGCCATTCGAGTGTATGTCACTCCACTGTATGCCACTCCCTTCTATGCTATTGCACTTTTCAACACTCCACTCTATGTCACTCTACTCTACACAATTCCACTCTGCGCCATGCCACTGTATGCTATTTCTCTTGACGCTACTCCACACTACGCCACTCCACTCTACACCACTGAACTCTTTGCCATTTGAGTATATGTCTCTCCACTGTATGCCACTCCCTTCTATGCTATTCCACTCTATGCCACTCCACTCTACACAATTCCACTCTACGCCACGCCAGTGTACTCTATTTCTCTCAATGTCACTTTACTCTACTCTACTCCACTCTATGCAACTGTGTGTGCTATTCAACTGTACACAACTGCACTCTATGCCACTTCACTCTAAGCCACTCCACTCTATGCCACTCAATTCTACATATTTCAACTCTGTGCCACTCCAAATTATGCCATCCTGCTGTATGCCAGTCCACTCTATGCCACTCCACTGCACACGGTTGCACTTTATGTCTGTTAACTCTATGCCACTTCTATCTACACCCCTCCACTCCGTGCCACTCAACTCCATGCCACTCAATAGTTTGCCACTCTAGAGTACGCCATTTCACTCTATGCCACTCTACTCCAACCCACTCTATTTCATGTAATTTCACTCTACACAACTCCACTCTACACCACTCTACGCTATTCCACTCTACGGCATTCTTCCATATACCAGTCCACTCTACGCTATTTCACTCTATACCACTCTACTCCATTCCACTCTATGAAATTGTAGTATACATCACTCCACTCTATGCCACTTCGCTCTATGCCACTCAACTGCACTCCACTCAGCTCTATGCCACTCCATTCTACGTTGCTCCATTTCACACAATTTCACTGTATGTCACTTGACTCTACACCACTCTACTCCACTCCACTTTATACCAGTTTACTATACACTATTACACTCTACACCACTCCACTGTAGGCCACTCCACACAACGCTGTTCCACTCTAAGTTACTCCACTTTACATCACTCGACTGAATGCCAGTCAACTCTATGCCACAACACTTTAAGGGCCATATGTATCAAGGGTTTTACCGGTCGGAATGTCTAATTACCACTTCAAGTTGGTGGTTATTTGCAAATCCTTAGAAAAATACACAAAAGTGCATTGTTTAAAGTGCCATGTGGTGCACACACATGCCCTTAGGGCATGGTTGTGCGCCACATGGGCACACATAACTTATTTGGGGGTGCATCAGGGGGCCTTATGGCCCCCTGGCAACCTTGCAATTGCATTCACAATTTGCGACTACCTATTTGGTAATCGCAAATTGCAAATGCCTTCCCATTCATTTCCATGGGCCTCTATGCCCATAGGAATGAATGGGAATGCATTCCTTAACCGCATGCGCGCTAGCGGTTTTCCCGCTGTGCGCGGCACTTTAAAAAAACCCGCGTTACATGACGAGCTGAGCTTGTCATGAGCGTACGAGAGGCGTAACTCATGACGAGCTCAGCTCGTCATGAGCGTCGAAGGGGTTAATAGCGAATCACAATTTGCGATTCGCTATTGAGGAATATGTGGGAATCGCTATTTGTTTGCAAAACCTACATGCATTGCAATTTGCGATTCTAAAATAGCGAATCTGTAACATTCGCTATATTAGAATAGCAAAATGCAATGTTGATACATCTGTCCCTCAGCCACTCCACTGTACACCACTCCAGTCTACACTATCCATTGTATGCCACTCCAATATATGCCATTCCACTCTATGCCACTCCACTCAATGGTATTTAACCTTATGCCACTCTTTTCTATGCAAGCTCAATTTACTCCAGTCCACTCTACATCACTCCACTCTACACTATTCAACTATATGTCACTCCATTTTACTTCACTCTACTTTATGCCACTCCAAGCTTCAAAATTCCACTTTATCCTACTCCAGTCTAGGGTATTCCACTTTACGCACACTTCACTGTATGCCACGCCACTCCACTCTGCACCACTTAACTGTGTACTACTCCACAGCCTCTCAACTCTATGCTATTCCATTCTATGCCACTCGCCTCTCGGTCATTCCACTGTATGCCACTCCACTCTAAACTATTACATTCTGCGCTACTGTACTGTACGCCACTCAACTCTATGCAGCTCCACTCTACAGCACTTTACTCTACACTATTCCACTCTATACCACTCAACTCTGCGCCTCTCAACTCTACGCCAGGCAACTTTATTCCAGTCTCCGCCACTCCACTATACACTATTCCGAGTTACGCCAATTCAATCTATGCCACTCCACTCTACTCCATTCTATGACACTCCACTGGACGACACTAGACTCTACGACACTCTCCTTCACTGTGCTCTATGAGCCTCCACTTATTAACACTCCATTGAAAGACACTCCCCTCTATGATTTGAAACACTTTTTTACTAAACAATTAAAAAAAACATTAAAATGTAATGAAATAAACAAAGGTAAAATGTTAGTTATAATTTGTAAACTTATTTATTCTTTCCATACAAACCAAACTTGAACTACACAAACATTAGAAATTCTTAAGTTATAGTTGTAACTTAATTTATAATTTACACACCATCTTTAGATGACTATAACTTGCGCACCTCCATACACACTGTTGTTAACTCACTAGTCAGAGTACATTTACTCTAACTCGCCTCTTTACCGGACACAGTGTTTTATAAATGATTTTGTTAGACATGTCATGCTTCTTGTTATGAATGCTATCATATATTATGTAATAAGTGATGTAATATCAAAGGGTAAAAGCAGTACATGGAGAAGGTGCAAGTTACAGTTAATGCACTCTGGCTAGTGAGCTGACACGAGTGTGTAAGGAGGTGCATGAGTTATAGTAATTTGAGGGTGATGCAGACATTATAAATTTAAGGTGTAACTATAACTTTAGAACTTCATATTTTCGTGTAGTTTAAGTTTGGTTTGTAGAAAATGAATAAATAGAATCTTACTGACTATAACTAAGCTTTAACCTTTGGTTACATATATCAGCCGAATTGTGGGTGTGCTTTGCTTATTTTATACTTCAGAACCTACTGTCATTGGAACCATTAAGACTCTACCAACCAGAATATGCTGCCATCCCTGTGTTTAGCATCTATGTAGAATATATAGTATAGTATGAGGTGTTCTTCCATTCTTGCATGTCTCTCTTTAAGACGCCAAGTTTTGCAGCTTGGTTGTCTTGTTTGTACCCCTGGTACTTTGGGTATTTTGGTTTTAGTGTAAGAATTGTACACATGCACAGCTGTGGTTTAAACTCTTCGCTTTTGGGGGTGACGTTACATTACATTGATTAACAATTTTACAGCGCCTTTCTTTTTTGCGCGGTGCCAAATTGTACGTTTTTACTGTTACCGTTACCTCTCTTACAAAAGCAAATCTCCATCTGAAAAGACTCTTATCACATTTCTATGTCCAGGACTGACTCCTAACAATTGTTTTGAAAAACAGGTGACTCATCTTTGTTGCAGGTGCACTACTTTGTAAAGACCAAGCGATGTGAGGCCTTATTCATAAACATTTACTTGAAGCTTAATGTTCCATTCATAACTTTGTGCTTGCTTGGAACATTTGCATTTGTACATATCTTTTCTTACATCCCACGCAAAATGTGTATAAAATAATATAGGAGAAGAAAATTAGCAAGATCTGTATTTTACACCCAAACGCAGGTGTAACACCTGCATGGAGACTGTCTCTCATCGGTAAGATGTCCATCGAAAAGCCTTTCTGAACAATTCCATGACAGTTTCAATTTGAAACATTTTTCTCAGAACTCCAGTTCCTTAGCAAAGCACATGCTGGATATAGTAAGATAACTTGGCAGGACCATTGTTGATTTGCACCAACTAAAATCAGCTGCTTTTGGAATCAGGAAAAACAGAAGCAACTGAGTTATCTCACTTTCGTGAATCAGCAAGAGGCCTTTCTTTATACGTGCGTCACTCATGGCAATCGGTGCTCCTCAAACAGTCCTTTAGCACGCTCAATATACGTTTGAAAATATAGGGCCTGATTCACAAAGCAAGTTTTTGTTGGATATTTCAAACTACTGTGTATTCACAAATGGTGAACTAACAGTCACACTTAAATTTACACCAATGTAATATAACCCAACTTTACCATAATATTTATGGGAATAAATCCCACTCAATGCGTGGCTCAATGTATATTTTACCTTAAAATGTTCTGGAGACCTGCAAAAGTACTTGTTTCAACATTCACAAATCGATCTCCTGTCTAAGAATGGTCTGTGTATTACACTAGTCAAGGCTGTCGGAAAATCAATTTTTATTGTTGAAAGTGGGACAGACGGTTCACCCTCAAACTTCACGAGGGGATAGCAAAAAAATTTTTTTTCAATGGAAAGGAACATTTTCATTTTGGGAAAAAAAGAAACAATAGGCAATTTTACAGATTGGTTTGCTTTCCCTATGCAGTATTTTATTTAGGCATACAAACAGTTGTGTATTTGTGAATTGACAGGGCCAAAGAAAAAAGCAATGCCAATACGTCTGACATTGGTCACCATCCTTTTGAATTTGTCAATGCTTTTTTTTTATAGTTACGGTTAAACTTTTCTTTTGGGGAAGCTATCAGGCCCTCACCAATACCAAAAACGTGGTTAAAAGCAAAAATATGTTTGCGTCGCAAAAAAAGGTACATGACCTTAGTGGTACTTGACACCGAAGGGAACTACTTTTTGAGCATGTGTGATCCTTGGCTAAAAGAAGAATGGAAACATTCCAAGTCAAGTTAGCCAGTGATGGAAGGGTGCTATGAAACTGCCTCATGCTGTATGCTGTAGTGGGCTGAAGAAAAAAAAGGAATTACAAAACATACTAGTGAAGAAGCGGGCTGGCTGAAAACCACTATAAGCAAGTATGTTATATATATCATTTTAGTAAAATCAAGAGGTGTTGGTGGACACCATGCCTAACAGTGAAATATTTAGCTAGTCTGTCAAAACAAAATAAAATATCTTCACATTATATTTTACTGATGCAGCACGCAAAATACATTAATTTGTGGTTAAAGCTATACATAGTCCTGAAGGTGGCATAATAATAACGTCAAAATCAAAGAGGAGACTCACTGGAGTACGTGTGTCAAACAAACCAGTAGGTTTTTTAGAAAGCCCTCACCCACCAACCTAGTTGGTGGCATGCTTCATCATCGGGCCCACCACAGTGACACCTAACGTGCCCCGGGCGCCGCAGAAGGACGACAGGTCCAAGGAGGAACCAGGCCGACAATTTCGGTCTTTTTCTCTGCCAGGCGACCCAAGGAGACTTTGTACAGAAAAATACTGTCAAAGCGAGAGGGATCCCCCCTCTCACCCATATAGCACCTTAGGGAGTGCTACACATAGCAAAATAAACACACTCACTATAATTTAGTCTATTTATTTAATTCACCTTTTACACATACTCACTTGGTCCTGAGGAAAGCCTGTTTTAAATTAAGAAAGGCCAGGCTGAAACATGTAGACCACACAGGACACTGGAGGTCATAATCCATACTCCAACGCGTCCGTCTGCCTTTTAATATACCAACAGAGGCCCAGTAAATTAAAATATTGTTTTACCCTCGGGTACTGGGACCATCTGTATGGTTTTTTAATTTTCACCTTCACACTCACTACACTGCACACTCAGCAAGTATACCAGCTCCGCAGTAATCTGGCGTTGAAGCACACCCGGGGCACGTTAGGTGTCACTGTGGTGGGCCCGATGATGAAGCATGCCACCAACTAGGTTGGTGGGTGAGGGCTTTCTAAAAAACCTACTGGTTTGTTTGACACACGTACTCCAGTGAGTCCCCTCTCATGTAACTTAGCTAGTCCTCTTTGATTTTGACATATAAAAGTGGGGATCCGGACTAGCTTACCTAGTCCTCACTCTCTCCTTTGATTCAATAAGGCATAATAATAACAACATTTATTTTTGGCATATCACTTAAAAGGATGCCTGTCAAATAACAACACATTGAAACAAGCTTGACAAAGCCAATAGGTTTCCTGTTTACTGCTAATCTTTTGGCTTTTTCAGTGCTTTCTTGTGACTCTTTTCTGTATGAGGAATGAAGATACACAACAAATAATAAGCCTGATAGCAATTTTGAAGGAGCTGTCAGGCCCTCTCCTAAGTACAACCAGTATGGTCTGAAAGAGAATATATATATATATATATATATTTTAAATGTAAAAGCCAGCATCGCACCAGTAGTAACCTGCGCTGAAAGGTAGTACTTATTGAGCAGACATCTACATTGTGCAGTGGCAAAATGCTGTCACTCACAGTCAGATAAGCATGTGGCAGAACGGGGCGGATCCCTGTGTGTGGAGAGCAGAAGCAAAATGTGAAGGACACTCAATCAATCAGGGGAATTGTAAGCACGCTACTCACCCGTAAGGGTCTCAAGGCACTTGGTGGGGGCAGGGGAGATCCGCAGGTCAGTTTAGCTACAGTGCCAGGTCTTGAGAGTCTTTCTGAAGGTGTTCAGGGAGAGGGCACGTCCGATGTCTGCCAGTAGCTCGTTCCAGGTCTAGGCTGCAATGTGAGAGAATGATCTTCCGCCTGTTCGGGCTCTGTGGATGCATGGGGTTTCGGCCAGTACGAAGTTGGAAGATCGGAGGTTTCTTTTGGGTACGTGGAAGTTGATTAGGTATTTGGGTCAGTTGTTGTGTAGGCCTTTGTATGCATGAGTGAGGATTTCGAAGGTGATTCTTTTCTCCACCGGCAGCCAGTGAAGCCTTTGTAGGTGTTGGTTGATGTGTTCTTGCTGGAGGATGCTGGCGATGGTGTTCTGTATGGTCTGGCGTTTGCAGAGTAGGGACTTGTTGATGCCGGCGTAGAGTGCGTTTCATTAGTCCAGTCTGCTGGTGATGAGTATGTAAGTGACTGTCTTCCTTGAGTCAGGGGGGATCCATTTGAAGGTTTTGCATAGGATGCAGAGAGTGTTGAAGCAGCTGGAGGTGACGGCGTTGACCTGTCGGTTCATAGTGAGTGATGAGTCGAGTATGATGCCCAGGTTCTTGGTGTGGTCTGAGGGGGTAGGAGGGCATCAGATGGCGGACGTCCACCAGGTGTTGTCCCATGCTGAGAGGGTGGTTCCAAGGACAAGGAATTCTGGGGCATATTACCAACGTCAAGCGATATTTATCGCTAACGATGCTTAGCAACAAATTTTTTAACGCTAAGCATCGTCAGAAATTATCGCAGATAAACCTTGCTATTATCAAGGTTTATCGCAAATGCGATAAAAAACGTCCGCAATGCATGAATATCGCTGAAAAGTCAGCGATATTCATGCATTACCGAGCTAATGCTCTTAGCCATGTTATCCACCTCCCATTGGATAACATGGCTAAGAACTGCTCAGGGCAGGTGTTAGTTTTTGGAGATATTCGCGCATAGCGCGAATATCTCCAAAAGTTGGTAATAGGAGATAGCGATGTTAGCGACTGTTTCCAGTCGCTAACATCTTGGCACGCCCACTTTGCATGTCATTAGTGATAAATATCACTGACATGCAAAGTGGGGCCCAAGATGGTCGCTATCTCCTGCTAGCTGTCGCTAACTGGTGTTAGTGACAGCTAGGTAATAGGGAGATAATTTTATCTCCGCTTTCTTGGCTTTTAAAGCCAAAAAAGCGGAGATAAAGCCCCTTGATAATATGCCCCCCTGTCTTCTCAGCGTTTAGTTTTAGGCAGCTGTTGGTCATCCAGACTGCAACTTCTTGTATTCCTTTCTGGAAGTTGAGCTTGGCGGTGGTGAGGTCTCGGGTGAGGGATAGGATTAGCTGAGTGGCAACGGTGTAGGATACGATGTTGAGGCCGTGCTGTCGGACGATGGCTGCGAGAGGGACCATGTAGATGTTGAAGTGGGTTGGGCTCAGAGATGACCCCTGTGGGACTCCGCAGGTGATTTTCGTGGAATCGGAGAGGAAGGGAGGTAGTCTGCTTTTTTTAAGTGTACTGACTGCAATCCCCTGTATGTAAGTAAGCATAGTGTACATATTTTATTAAAGCCAAATGTTCTTGGCTAATGTCAGGGCTAAAAATAAAAACAATAAAGATTGAAATTCACATGACTATTCTAGTTGTGACAGGTTCACCTTTTGAGGAAAACCATTGATAAATATTGTGAATAGAATAACAGGCATAAATCTACACCAATGCCTAAGTGTGCAAGTGAGGATTTATCATTTATTCTTTGTGAAGCAGGCCCAAGTTGTGTGAATGTTTTAATGCATCTCTGTACACATTTTTGTGTTCTTGCAGCTTTTGGATATGCTAAAGCTGGCCAGATGCATCTAACTAATGCAACCACATATTTCAATTTTTTTCTTTTTTTAATCGGTAGCATCTTTCACATGTACAAAAAGCAACAGATGTAAAGGGCCAAGTCCTTTCCAATCTCTACCTGCTATAGCAATTGTTCTTCTCAAATTCAATACCACAATGATAACTTGGAGAGGTGTGGCTCACTGGTTAGAGGCGGCAGACCTGTAAGCAGAGAACGGCCCGGGACTAGGGTTCAATTCCTGACGCAGCAGGGTCTTGGACCAGGGTCAACGGACTCGATAATTCTCGCCTCAGTGCCTACTCTAACCAGGGAACACACTCAGTAACTCTGGGCATTAAGCTTGCCTCATCTCTACAACGGCCCCCCACAGACGCCAGGGATACCTGGTTTCACCCTGGAGAAACCCAGAAAGGGAGCATCTCACAGGGAAAACCAGGACGGGTTCCCCAGCGGTCTACAGCGCCAGGACACTCGGGTAGAGTAACAGTGTGCTTTACAAGTATCCCACATTTTTTTTTTACAGAACACCTTCCTTACCTTATATTTTCAAAAATATACTTTGCTTGTCTCACTGTCATTAAATTCCCTATTGCTGAAATGCTGTGTCCAGGGTCTTCATGCTCTATGCCAAAAACATATATAACAAATTAATAAATCCATTTGTGAATGATAGCAATTGGGTCACATGGGAGCTGCATAATGATTATTTAAACTGATTCCTCTGTCCAGGTGTGGCAAGAACCAATGTATTGTTAAACAAACTAGCACTAGATATACAGATCTAAGGGGTCAATGTAAAAATTAAGCTATTTCTACCCTAAATGGAAAACTAATACTGATTGTTCTTGGAATTTAAGACTTCACAAGCAGGTTTTAATAAAATAATTAAAGGCAGCCAAGATGACATAGCAAGAGCTCTGTTACTAACCTCAGCCCCTAAATTTTTTCAAACAACTTTGTCGACTTCCTTTAACTTTCCAAGAATTTATTTTAAAAGTTATGCAGAAAAAGTTTGATAATGAATTTACTCAAGCCCTTAAATCCTAATATACAACATAGGAGCTAAGGCTTGGAGTACTGTTGCAGGACCGCCCACCTCAATGTACTTGAGGTCTGCAACATATTATTCAAAATGTTAACATGATCTCCAGATGAAATTAGATTTCAGACAACTTGACACCTGGGAAGAGTTTGCGGAGTTCTGCTATGCGGAAATCCGTGAAATGAAAAAGAACTCTGTCACGCTATATGGAGTTTCACAAGCGTTGGAGTGCATTAGGGTCATGCTGTTCGCTGTGATTTTGAATGCCGGGTGTTTGTACCCCGGCGTAAAATAATTGCAAATGGCACCATGCACAGCACAAGAGGGCGGGCAGCTTCCTTTCTGCTGCTCGATTATTTTCTACTCGAGCGCAGCTTTCTTAACACGAACAGAGGGTTTCTCAATGCGAGTGGTCGTAACAGGTCGCGTTGAGAAATCTCACCGGGAGGTTGATTTTCCTTGCTCACACTCACCAACTAGTAAATCTGCAACTAGTAACTACAGGCACGGGCGGTTTCTTCTTTGTAGCAGGCTATAAACAAATATAGACACATATAGCACTAATGAGCTGCCAAAACATATTTTCTTTCTGCAACGCGCCCTTCGGCTTTAATAGAAACCTTCAGTTTTAATACCATAAATGCTCTAAATTTTTCCCTTGTCTTATTGTTTTAGAATAAATTGCGGCACATGTCCCCCTCCTTAAAAACTTAAAAAGAACAGACAATACGCTATAAGGAACACTGCCTACCGTTATTTAGGAGGTGAGTCAATCAATATTTTCAGCTACCTTTGACAGATCGAGACCAAGAGACTAAGATAACATAGATTTAAACATCTCTCTTGCTTTCTCTTTCCCAGCCTCAACTCCCATTGAGAGCGAATAACGAGATCCTCTTTTAATATTATAAGATCTCAGCCAGACACGGACGTGACCTCTAGAGGTAATACTTTGAGAGGAGAGTGGCTGGTAGAAAACCAAAACCACTAATGTAGAATTTATATAACAAGCGACATGCCCTTTCTTTCTTTAGAATTGTAATAAGCCAGCAAAATCAGGCGCCTCATTAAAGCCACAGCAGATCCATTCTACCTCTACGACCTTATATACTAAGGTACATATCTTATATTTCAATTGTGTCTACAGTGAGGTCATTCCCACACCACCAACGTGTTGCATGCTGGTAGCAGCCTCATCACAAATAACTTTTTTAAATCAACCTCCATCACATTTTTTCCTTATCTTTTTCTAAATGCACAATTTCTACTTTGGGTCTGTTCTATCTTTGGGATATAAGGTCAAGATGCTATACTGGTGTGAACCACTTTCTGTTAACTATGGCTAGATAACTAGTCATTATAGCTCTTGAGAATTGATCGTTTAGGATGCATTCAAACGTAATATTGACACAGCTCTGTTTAAATTTCAGATTAAGAGAACCCCATGGTTTCTGACTATATGCAGACATTTGCTTAGTCCAAGTAGGCCCTGAAGAAGGTGAAAACCAAATAAAATATCACCGAAACGTACATAGGCCGTACGCATACAAGGACCCTCGAATAGGACAAACTGAAAGATCATAAGAACTAAAATTGGAAAATAAATCCAAATCGAGATTACAACAAGAATATATAGATTGGTTCATGATTTAAGATAGACTGAAACCATACTACGAGGAATCTTGTATTGGACACTGATAATACATTACCACAAAGTTTGGAAACATTTATGTATTTTTGTCACTGTTGTTTGTATGTGAGTAAGTGTAAGTATGGATGCTAGGATGAATGCTCATATCTGTACATAAATGAATAATGAGGGGTTCTATCTAGAACAACAACTTCAGTTAATATGTTGCACCTCAACAAACGCACACTAATTGGTATTTAGTTATATTTATTATGTTTTTTATGTGAAAGAAAACGGCAGAAAAATTTAAAAAAGTATATATTTTTGTATAATGATGAATAAAACTTAAAAAAATAACAAATATGTGAAAAGTCTATTGTGTCATGAGATGCATCCTATGTACAAATAATTGACGTAACTGCTAAAAGTGTTGAATGATATTCAGGTCATAATAAGAGGTTTTTCCTGTGTTTTCACACTCACCAACTAGACCTTGGAGAGTGCAAGCTAGGAAAAATGTTACCTGAAGGTGTTGCTGAGCAGAGCAGAGTTTTTGGGAAACTCTATATGCTCCGCGGAGTGCGGAAAACGTGGGAAACTCTGCACTAGGAGCAGAGTTCACCGTCCAGGGTTACTTGAAATGCAACAATTAATCCACTTACACAATGCTGTTTATTAATTTACTTCAGATTAAATCAAAGTGTAGTGGGACCTGAAAAATGCCTAATTGCAAGTGTCTCTCAAATCTTTTGTTGACCATTTCAAGCCATTTGTATATTAGACAATTTTCTTGTACTGCATGACTGCAGCTTCTGTTGCTCGAATCCAGAAGCAGACTGGTGGCAGAGAAGGAGAACAAGGTAGAAGTCTTTGTGATTTGAATTGCAGAGTTTTGAAAACATTTGGGAAATTCCCACCGAGCCCGATTCACCATGTAATTTTCAGCTTGTTAACTTCCATTTGTGGCCAAAATGGCTCTATTGTCAGGAATCCAGAACATATATACGAAAAGAGGCAAAACTGTGTTTACGAGTTGTAATTATATGCCATGACTTCACACATTTATGCAGCAGTAAGTCCCATACATAGGCTGTTGAGTGAGCTTATCAAGCATGGTTGCCTTGAAAGTTTGGGTAATCCCACACACACTGTTGACATTAAATCTCTGATCTGATCCCTTTCTTATCCATGAAATGGACAGACGTTTCCCCCAGCAACAGACTGGAGGTGGGAAGGAGAATGGGATAGCCCCATTCTTCATAGAGGTGTAGCGGAAGGGGTTCACTACAGAGAAAAAAAGGGTCTCTGTGGAGAGAAAAAAAAAATGTTTATGTGGAGTGAAAAAACAAAAATTAAAAACTGCAATATCAAAGCAGGTCAGCCTTTCCTTTTTGTGAAATTGCACTGCACGAACAAGTGAGCCCGAGGTAAACAGCAACTGAAAACAAATGTTACCTTATATTGCCTTTAATACACCTAAAAACCTATGACTTGCACTTCTTCTGGACATAACACAGGCAATATGTGTTAATAACCAAAATAATTAAATCTGTATCCATTTATATTAGTAATACAGCAAGAGTAGCTTTACTAATTGTTTTAGTCTTTGGGGTCTTAAAACATGTAAAACCAGTGTCGTTCTTCCTTTCAAGCATATAATGCAAATAAAAATATTAACCAAGTTTTCTATTCAGTTCTCAATATTTTCAAAGCTCCGTTTGAGCAGGGAACGTAAAATTGTGAGTTTTACCCTGAAAATGTCAAAGATTATTTGTTAGTAGCCTGAGGTTAAGAAAAGCTGATGAAACTAGCATATATGATGAAGTCCTTGAACCACAAACTCATAGTATCCACTGACCGTGATCTCGCTCATCCCGCTAATTTATAGACATATAAAACTGTTAGTAAATCTTTGTAAAAGCTGTACTGTCACTATCTCTGTATATTTCCCTTTCCATAATAAACATGCGGACACTCCTGACCTGTTTTGCTTCATTTCTGTGCACATCAGTCCTGCAAAAATATTGCAAGCATCGGTGATTAACAGACACTTTGATCTAACTAACTGCTTTTTTAACATCTGTGAGCTCAACTCTGCTCCAGATCAAAAAGGCAAAAGATGTGAAATTTTTTTTTAAACATGGTGCAGGGTGTGATATTATGTTATCACTGATAATAAATGCAAACTGTTATTGATGCTGAAGGGCTCTAAATCGTTTTTGGTTTTTTTACAAGCATATGCCCCATAACCTTCTCTGCGCTTCATTGTAATTTTGAATTTACAACGATCTACCATCTGAAACATTGATCATTTATAAGTAATTATTTAAAACTATTCGCTGGGCACAGCAATATTTTTTTTACTAATCCATGTGTGAAATTCTCTTTTTACTCACATTTGGAGCTAACTATTACATTTGGATTAATGGTACCACCTCCACATATTTTGATTTACACCAAGGTACAAGACAGGGATTTCCTCTCTCCCCTTTGCTCTTTCTGCTTACCATTGACCCCTTATTTAAACTACTTAATGCTGCCCCTGGTATCAAAGATCTCCAATTCAGCACTAATATATATAAAACAGCAGCATACACGGATGACATCCTAATCTTTCAGAGGACATTGACATTGCTATCCCATGTATCATCAATATCACACAAACATTCTCAGAGGTCTCTGGATATACCTTAAATAAGGACAAAACTGAGGTATTTCCTTTAAACCCACTATGCCTTCCTTCACACTTAGGCAATTCTGGACTAAAATGGCAGTCCAAACAACTTGGATATCTGGGGATGTAGCTCTGTAAAAACCTTACAGACACACAACTCTTTAATAAATCACAGACAACCGCCAATGTTAAAGATCTCTTGTCCGCCTGGTCACCCAGATGTATCTTGTAGTGGGCTAGGCTTCAAATGCTCAAAATGATGATCACCCCGATAGTGAACGTTTTGTCTTCCATGCTACCCTTGAATCTCTCCCCCTCCCCTTTTTCTAGGAGATAGAAAAAATCCCCACAAAGTTCCTTTGGAGCGAAAAAAGAGTGAGGATCTCATACAAGTCCCTTAGAAAGAGCTTACTGCTGGGAGGTTGCAAATTACCAAATTGAAACCACTTCTTGGCTGCTCAGGACACTGTCTGGCTAATTCCAGAAACAACAAATACTCCATTCTGCTAGAAGATTCAGTGGGAGATATGTCCCCCTTCTAGTGCGTCTTCTTCCACCACAATGTTGAAATGTATGCCACCTCAATCCCATTGCATACTTCTGGATACTGCAAATGCACAAAAGATGTTATACAAACATTTACAGAAATCTATTAATAATTCCAGATGGACATCACTATGGCTCAACCACAAAGTGCTGAGGTCGATTCTACCATTACACTCTCCTAGGTCTCCAAAGGCATTAGGCTAATCAGGACCCTGTACACCAACAACAACAATCCACTGCCCTTCAACTCTGGCCAAAACGTACAACCTTTCCAACTTAGACTCTTACAATTTTCTAAAGATTAAAGTTAGTCTCTCCAAACTCAACCTCTCTAAGCATTCCACTCTAGTGACACAACTTGCCCAATGGCAACACTCTGGACATATCGCCTTCTTGGTTTACAAGTTCCTGTCTGACCCACAACCTTTGCAGAATTCAGTTACGTACACCAATTGGGCCAAATTGTTCAACACAGGGGTGTTCCAACACATCACAATCGATAACTGGCAAAAGATTGGCAAACTTCCTCTATGCAATGAAATTGCCCCTTCTCTTACTCAGTCCAAATTCTTTATAATGACTCTCCTGCATTGGACCAACCTAGATTGCATAAATTAATCTTGCGAGAAGATGATAAATGCTGGAATTGCAACCAAGAGCCGGGCGAACACCAACATGTTTTTTGAATACCAATTGCTTGACTAATACTGGTGACCAATATAAAGCAGCTGTCAGCTATATTTAATATACCTATACAACTTTTCCCCTTCCGATGGTAACGTTGGGTCCCTGGGTCTCAGCAACCGCATTTACCTTAGTAACCAATGATATGACACTGCTAGATTTTCTTCTGACCATATCAGTAAAAGTAATTCTTTCCGAATGGATATTATTCAACCATCTATCACATCACACATGGCGAACATGGGTTTCATATAGTTTCAACAAGCCCCCCCAATAATCTCCAGTGCGGTATGGTGATCCATTGACAAATACATAGAACTAAGTATGTAAGGCTTTGCAGCACCCCTATAACAGGCTCTTGAACCTAAAAATACACCCACTTTCTAGACAGTTGATATCACTTTGACCTCTCCTCCATCCCTTCCAGTTCTTCTACACCTTGGGCTTATCTTACTATTAGAGTTATGCACCATTATGATATACACCCCGGGATAATATACACCTGTTAGATACTAAACACACAAGTTCCATTAGTTCTGTTATTATCAACTCACATAACCTTCCCTTTATTGCTGAGGTTGTTTGTAATGTATGCCCCCTAGACCTGCAGCGTTTTTTCTCTTACTTGTGGCTTGCATCTCGTATCATCAACACAAATACCTTGTCTATTCAATTGCCATTGAAATAGTAGCAACAAGTGTATGCAAATTAACAGGGCTTCATGTGTAATATATATATATCATATGCTTTGTACTATCCATGCAGTTGCCCAATTCCTTTTTGTATTGCAATGATATGTAGCTGTTTGCCTGTTCTCTTTCTTAAAATAAATAAAATATTTTGAAATTAAGAAAAGGGCATGTTAGTATATTTCTTCATATTGACTAGTTTTTGATAATTATACAAAATCCCATAGCAGAAATCAATCTAAGCAATGCACAGCAATATACTCTGACATTAGCAAAACTAATAACGTGTGCGTAGAATATTTGTTAGTACATAACTTCTGTTTATAACTGTTTTTGCCACATCAATTTCTATAGATGTAACACAGTAGCCGATGAAGGAAGGTTTATTTGATCATTTTGACTGTGCAGAGGTGGCTAGCATCCACTCTCGCTTTTTCTACAGAATGGGAAATATCTGGCTAGACTATGAAGGGAAGTGAAAATGCTAAAAAAACGGAATATGGATAATTGGAGGTAAGTAAACTATTTAATAAATAAAACGAATTTCGTAGCGCGCCCTGCATTGCAAAATGCGATGCAGTGCGCGCTACGAAATTCGTTTTATTAATTAAAAACATGTGGAAAATTAGTGCGTTTTGGTGAACATTATCTGCGCCATCTTGCCTCTTCCCCTGATGCCACACTTTGTCGTACGCGCCCGCCATTTTAAGATGTCCCGATCAGAACAAACCCTTTTGCATGCCGCTGGCCCCTGACATAGCCCTTTGCCTTCACTAAGCCTGCACGCTGACCACCCCCTGCTTGCACCTGCCTTGAGTCATAAACCCCTCTTCGGCGCTGCTCTGCCCCCGGCCCTCATCCTGTTCCCAGCGCGACACCTCCCTGCTTTCCTTTCATGATCTCCGGCCCTTAGATGCAAACCCCCTTTTTTCCCCGTGAGCCCGTTTTGTCCTCCCCGTTCCCAAGCCGACACCCAGCTCTGCCGATACCATCCTTGCCCCTCCCCGTACAATAGAAAGCTTCCCCCATCAAAGAATCCCCGGGTTGATCAAAGCCCCCCCACCCCATGAGATCCGATCAGACTCCCCACATTCCGTGAATCGGCGGATTATCCAGCTGCGCGATGCTCATCACCTGTTGTGACTAGGGTGGGGACTTTAACTGTAAATGTGTGTGGGAACGGGCCCAAAGGGGAGTTCCGAGAATGTCTTTTCCGCACATCAAAGCTTTAAACATGTATGTGTAATCTGCAATAAAGTCATAAATGTGGATATAAGAGGCCAGGCCTCAGAAATACAGTTAGAGCACCTCAGAACGATACCTTCTGTCCGTTTCGTTGTGTTCTCCTCCGGAGAGAATAAAAAACCTTGTTTCCTGCTTTCCAGTCTCCAGCGCCTGCCTCTTCATTGATTTAAATAACTAGAGGGTCACAGAGGCAATACCGCCGGGCAAATATCGATTGTCCCCGACCCGATTGAAACTGTTTTTACAATTGGCGTCCCAAGCGTGGGGCCCATCAGCGACTCGTGGATCCAGTGGGAGAGGTCCCGACGACAGAGTGAACGACTGCAACGATCGGGAGAGCTCTTGCCCAATAGACCCTCGTCTGGCAGCCGATCATCCGAACTTCACTAGTTCCGAACAGACCTCTCTCGAGTGATCTACGGTCCTGACTGGGAACCATCAGGAGTGCCGTGAGAAAGACGAGAAAAAAGAGGACGATCGGGCGCTGGATTCGGAAGACAGGAAACTGTCCACATGGTCCGGGTAAGGTCGTGTTGCCACGACAAGTTGCGAAAGAATTTGTTTTGATTGCTTGATTGTTCAAAATACTAGTATTGCCTTGTTTATTTTTATTTAGAGATTCACTGTCTGCAAACGGAGAAGCAACAGGCTCTCTCTCCCTTTGCAAGCAGTGGAGGATAAGTAGGGTAGCAGCCGTGCTTGTTCTTTTTCTCCCCCACTCAATAATTGCTTGAAACTGAACTGTTGTTCACAAACTATTGTTTCCTGGAGATTCTCTGTCTGCAAGCAGGGAAGAGACCATCCTTTTTGCAGATAGTGAAAAGGGTAGGTAACGCAGATCTTTGCGGTCCTACTCATTCTCCCCATTGTTATTTTGTTGGTCTTTTGTTTTTTTTTTGGATCCATGAGGTATTCACTACCTGCAAACAACGTAGAATAGAAATATTCTGTCTAGTCTTTGCACCTAGTGATAAGATAGGCAGTGCTGACTTTTTAGTCCCTCGTTACGAGCCGTCATGTCTGTCTTCTCCCCATTGATAAATAGCCTGTTTAGCCCGGACCGGGTGTTAGAGGTGGACCATATGGCTCCACTAGAAGGCACCCCTAATAAGGACATGTTCATAAACTATGGGTTAGTCACCATAGCTTATAATAAATTATGGCACAGGTATACCGAAGATAGCCAAGACAAACAGTGGCCACTGGCAGGATCCTTTGACCTTGATAAAATAGAAACGTTAGAAATAGCCCTTCGAAATAATAAGACGACGCCAATTATGCTCGACAGTCTCGGTATGTGGCGCAGAGAGGCTACGAGACGACAGAGAAAAGACGAGGATAAACCAAGTAGGGAAATATACCGACAGGACAACCCCAGGACACCGCTACCCACAACTTATCCCCCGACACTATACAAAGGACGACCAGACTTAGGGTCAGACCAATGCGCTTTTTGTAGGTATGTCGGACACTGGAAAGCCCAATGCCCGACTCTACTGAGCGTGAGTAAAGGCAAAGGGCCGACAAGAACGACAGACCGACAGTACGAGAAAAGGCGCGAGACAGAGAAGAACCCGACTTACATAGACAGACCAGACAGAACTACCACGTTTGATTATGCCCGATGGCACAGATTTCGCCAGGAAAATCTCAGCGGCATGATCAAGTTCTCCTAGGTCGGCCAATGTCAAGACGGGAACCCAGCCTCGTTTAAAATTCACAGACGGAAAGAGATAATTATGACCAATAACTGTTTTTATATTTGTCTTGGGTCTTTGTATGTCGTACTTGTACTGTCCCCCGTCTGAGTTCGTGTGTATGTAATGTACAAATCTGCGTCACCCCTCTACACGTGTTTCCGTGTTACTCGACCCCTGTTAGCAGAAACTTAGCATAAAAGCAACCTGGAAAGAAAGAAACGATAAAACAAAATCCGTAGAACATTAATAAACTTGAACTTTTAATTTAACACAACAAACAAGGAATAATAACGATAAACTGTAGAAAATGGAAGTCAAACAGAACATTCGCCCCCCCCCATTCTGGAACCTTCCAAAGTAGGGCAGGGTTACGGCTACGCCCAACCAACGGCAACCCATATAAGGCGAGCCCCGCCGCCAACTCTTGGTCAGGAAATCTTAACGTATGGGGGAGCCGGAGGAGAGGCAGGAGCCCGCAGCCTGGGCATTTGCAGGTAGTCCCGCCACATGTCTCCTTGGCCGGCCGCAACGGGCCTGGAAAGACTAAGGTAGTCCCGCCACATGTCAAGAGGAGAGCGAGGCGCCTCTTCCTTTTCTCTTCCGTCACAGCCGCAGCAGTCCTGGACGGCGGGATGTCCTGCACGTACCTCCACAACAATTTGTCCAAGTTGGGCTGGGAGGGAGAGGCGACGCGGACGAGCCTCCCCCACCTCCACCGGTAGGAGGTTTCCCAGCCCCCAGCCCGGCGCCGAACACCCCCAGTCAGGCGATGGTGCCCATACTTCCACAGCACCGGACACACCATGGTGGCACCCCAGTACTTGCGCAGCACCGAACACACAATGGTGGCACCCCAGTATTTGCGCAGCACCGAACATACAATGGTGGCACTTGGGGAACACCGGATGTGGAGAGGCCTTCATGCGGGGCGATGAAAAGGAGCGGCATGGAGTGCACTGGGAAAAGGAGACGATGTGAACGAGTCTCCCTCGCCCCCCAGGTGGGGGCATCACAGCTGCACCCCAGCTGAACGTCCCGCTCTCACAAAACAGGGACCTCTTCCTTTCACTCCGAAGGGTCTCTTTCATTCTTGCAAACTCGACGAGAGTGGCCCCTGTAGGGCCTCAAAATGGCGTCTGGATCCGCTGGAAGGCGGGCCCCGGCCACTAGAGTAACTTTGGCCAGCCATACAACTCGAACATTTGTCCCATGGAGCACGAGCCCCCATCTCCGACAGCATCTCCGCAGCCTTGAAGATCATACAAAGGTCCCCGGCGGAGCCTTCGGCCTCTGCAGGTTTCCGGTAAGGGACGGCTGCTTCGATCGCCAACGAAACAAACATGACATTGCCACACCTTCTGTTAGCGTGAATTCTAGAACTGCCGAAAAGGACTCTGGTCCAAACTGCCAGTGATGGAAACATTTCCCCCTGATGCTGCTTCCGGACTGTGCCGGCCCCGCCCAAAATGGCGCTGGTATCAATCGGAACTTACGAACACCTCGTGGTGTTCCTTCGCACTAATATAAACTTGATGTTCTGAGATTTTTGTGATCCTTTGTACACTTGGCTAGAAAAGACAAGGAGAGCTCACTCGACGAACAGTATGAAAAGATCCCCGTTACAAATGTTGATTACGAATATACAATGTATTATATTTTTATAACTAATGTAAACCTCATTTACGATGCATACGTACGGTATGCATATAGGAAATCTGATTACAACTGTTATGATTATGTTTCTAAATTATGAAAATATATGCCCCCAAACCCCCAGCCAATTAATAGACGTTTTAGTCTCTTACAAATGAATGAGTAAAACTTTCCGATGTTTTTACTGTTGCAAACGACACCCCCCCCACTGTACGCACTTTAGCCATTGCCACGACCGACCAAATACGACCACACCCTCCTAATCCATATGCTGAAATGAATTTGCAAAATAAAGTCCATGAAACTATGAACGGGTATTGCATGCTTTATTTTAAAACAATATGGGATGGGTAGGAAAGTTCTTTTTCTGTGCACCCTACTCTGCTCTCTCTTTAAGGTTAAAGGAAGATGGTTGCCCAGCCCTGGAGGACGGATCGGATCGACAACACGACACTCCGTCTTAAAAGTACGCGACTGACTCATGAACTCTCGCGTAGAGGAAGACCGTGACTTCCAAGGATGGGTAAAACGAATGGTGTAAATGAGGGAATGTAAAAGGAGGGTGAAATGAAATAATGTAAATATTGTAAAGTACAACGTTCCGAAGTAGCAGGGACCCAAGAACCGAAGAACTTTAGAACGCCACGGCGTTGAAAGAGGTTTAAGGATCCCGATAGTGAGATATATCCTTTGACTAGATACCTCGCACTAGGCACCTCTGGTTTCCTTCTTATGTTTCCCCGCACACGCCCTACATGAACACACTACCGCCCCCCCGACTCCGAAAACTATATCCCCGGGGACCCTGCCCCAAGGAGGAAAGACGAGTAAGAGGTAAGTAAAAGACTTATGAATCCATGTATTTGAATGCGCGCGAATGCTGTCTCCCCCACCCCCCCCTTTTTTTCCTCCCTCTGCAGGTTACATCAGAGATTACGGCCAAGGTGTGGCGAAGATCTGAGACCTAGCCATGTCTAAATACACGAAACGGACTCACGTATCAAACAAACCCGAAAAATTAGCACAACCTGATAAAAAGTGATCACCCTTAAACCAGACCGGACGAATGAACCCACGTTATGTATGATGCGAAACTGTGAGGGAATGTGTGTGTGTGTGTGACTGAAGCGTTGACCCAACTGGTCAAAGGACCGAGAATGCGAGAAAGTGCGACAAAATGGTACCTCCTTTTTCTTCTTTCCTTTTCTCAAAGCACGTCCCCTCTACCCTGCCTAATGCTCAAACTGCATGATTACAAGATTCTACCGTGGACTCGTGAATACCCTTTACTGTGTAATGCACTAAATAGCCTTTCTTGAATGCACTGCCGCCCTCTCCGTTGCACGTGCACTATTTAGCCTGCCGTTGCACTCTCTCTCTCTCTCTCTCTCTCTCTCTCTCTCCCCCTCTCTCTCTCTCTCTCTCTCTCTCTCTCTCTCTCTCTCTCTCTCTCTCTCTCTCTCTCTCTCCTCTCTCTCTCTCTCTATTTTTGCACTACCACTCTCCCGAGTGGTTAGCCCCGAAATTGGCAGATTGCCACCCCTAGCACACCACCTAATTGGCTTCAAATACCGTCAGTATTTGCACAAACGCTTGTCTTTAATACAATCACCCTGAGGCCGCGTCATTACCTCTCCTTTTCCGATAGAAGTCAATGAACCCAGGTTGGGCCGTAAGGGAAAGGACAGGTAAGACGACAGAGGTTCCCTAATCTGGCCCGAAATGAGGGAACTACATGTCAACGGCTCCTATAGTATAAAACAAGGACCTCAGAATACGCGACCCTCCCCTCCCCGAAACGCCGCAATACCCAAACCAGAAAAACGATCACCCCCGTTACCTCCCCTGTCTATGTCCCTGGTTGTTTCCCATAAAACCCCTGTCCTTCCTAGTTAAGTAACCGGGCTGTAAAAGGTTACGTAGGACCCAGAATGATGTTTTACAAGGTTAACAGACTAGACCAAGGTAAAGAAATCGTCAAAATGAACCCCGCAGTAGTTGAAAAACAGGATGCACCGATAGAAAGGAAATGTTTAGCCATGTTCGTCTCTCAGCAAAATACCTGTGTAGTACCATGTTGACGACTCACTGTACCCTTTTGTAAATGTGAAACTCTAGAGAACGGCATATCTTTGCCAGATTTGTCTCCCGAAGGTGGGATACCATCAGATGAACTGTCATGCCTGTAATAAATGATTATGAAGGAAAGTCATAGTAAATCCAGCAGGTCCGCCACCGGTCATTCATATGCCAGTTGTGAACGTTAAAAATAACGGACATTTTCATTCTTTGCCTGGAGCTGGGAGAGAAATAGACTTTTTTGATTATCTTCATCCGCAAATTTTTCTAAAAGACTGTCTTTTCAAACTTGTTTAAGGGTACTGCCGTTGGAGGAGAGAAGGACCGGATGTGGGAGCACGAGGCCTGACTGCAGACTAAGGGACACCTGCGACATTAGCCAAGGCGAGACCACGACTGAAAAGAGCTGCAGGACGAGGCACTGTTTTCGACGGCATGAAAAGAAAGGGTCGACCTGATGCCCCTGCTCGACGTCCAGTGCCTGTCGACAAGTCCCCGCTCTCTGAATTCCGTCACACGCCCGCCTATTTGAAGTCTCTCGTTCCCCTGGTTTGTTCCTAATTTGGCCTTGCTCCATCCCCCTTTTTTTCCTCTGACCTACCCTATGGACTGTTGTGAACGCTCTTCTCCCATCGGAACTTTCTGACAATCACCTCAAAGGACACAGGGCGAAAAGGACCTTTCCGACCAGAAACGCGAGGAAAGGGGTCGTGCCCTGCAACGCAGAACTTAGAACAGAGCTGGACTTGTAGCTCCACCGCCGGTGCTCAACAGCGCCAACGAAAGACCACAAAGAACAATGAGAACTCGTAAACTTCGAACATTTGACATCCTCAATCACCGTTTTTTTTTGCCTCATTTCTCTCCCAGCCGCCATTGTATTGATCCTGCTCCAAACCGAATCTGAAATATGTATTAACCTGCCAGTTCACGTTATGATATGTACTTGCTGCTCGCCGTTTTTTGTATTTCATTCCTATGACTTTCCTGCTGAACAAATTTATCAAAGTTTATCAAATAGGTGCACCTCCTAAAAACTAGAAACCTCAAAATGTATTGTTTACAACTCTTTTTCTAGGGTTCCTACCGGTCTTCTTTCTCATGCCCACCACAATAGACCCGAGTAGAAAATGAACCAGCAAGATGTCTTGAATATGTTAAAGGGAGAACTGTGGAAAATTAGTGCGTTTTGGTGAGCATTATCTGCGCCATCTTGCCTCTTCCCCTGATGCCACACTTTGTCGTACGCGCCCGCCATTTTAAGATGTCCCGATCAGAACAAACCCTTTTGCATGCCGCTGGCCCCTGACATAGCCCTTTGCCTTCACTAAGCCTGCACGCTGACCACCCCCTGCTTGCACCTGCCTTGAGTCATAAACCCCTCTTCGGCGCTGCTCTGCCCCCGGCCCTCATCCTGTTCCCAGCGCGACACCTCCCTGCTTTCCTTTCATGATCTCCGGCCCTTAGATGCAAACCCCCTTTTTTCCCCGTGAGCCCGTTTTGTCCTCCCCGTTCCCAAGCCGACACCCAGCTCTGCCGATACCATCCTTGCCCCTCCCCGTACAATAGAAAGCTTCCCCCATCAAAGAATCCCCGGGTTGATCAAAGCCCCCCCACCCCATGAGATCCGATCAGACTCCCCACATTCCGTGAATCGGCGGATTATCCAGCTGCGCGATGCTCATCACCTGTTGTGACTAGGGTGGGGACTTTAACTGTAAATGTGTGTGGGAACGGGCCCAAAGGGGAGTTCCGAGAATGTCTTTTCCGCACATCAAAGCTTTAAACATGTATGTGTAATCTGCAATAAAGTCATAAATGTGGATATAAGAGGCCAGGCCTCAGAAATACAGTTAGAGCACCTCAGAACGATACCTTCTGTCCGTTTCGTTGTGTTCTCCTCCGGAGAGAATAAAAAACCTTGTTTCCTGCTTTCCAGTCTCCAGCGCCTGCCTCTTCATTGATTTAAATAACTAGAGGGTCACAGAGGCAATACCGCCGGGCAAATATCGATTGTCCCCGACCCGATTGAAACTGTTTTTACAAACAGACAGCACATTTTCCATTGAAATTGCCACTGAATTTGCACAGACGTACAGTTTTACTGATAAAATTGTATAGCACACAAATGCTAATGTGTGGAAATGAGGATTTAGTGAATATCTGTTATTTGTACATCACCAAGTAAAGTGTTGTGATTTGTTTGGATCATATTAAAATCTTGCTTCCCATCACACATTATACAAATGTTTGCTTTCCTAACTGTTTTTTTTTAGATATGTCTTAATTAGTATTTTCAACTTTTCAGTATGGCATACACACAGGTATTGCTCATACATAATGTCTTACTCAGTACAGAAAGTGTAACTTGAAGCACATCAATAAAACTTTAATTATTCAACTTGAACTTAAAGTTCTGTCTTAGTTCCCTTATTGAACATGGTGAACTGGTACGGTTTTACCTCCTAATAATATTTTCTGGTGAAGTAGCATTATAAACTCTGGGGAGTGACACCTGTCTGTGCATCTAGTAACCATATCTTATTTATACTAGTAAACAACATTTCCTATTCACTGGGAAAAAAGTCAACTTAGTGTTGTCCAGTGCTGCCACCAATTTTTGCTGCTGTGTTTGCTCTGGGAGGGTAGTCTCACACGTTCAATCCCTTCTTACCATTTCCCTTTCATGTTTTCACAGAGGTGTTACTATCATATTCTGTGCTCTTTTCTGTGTCCTCCTGTTCCCCCATATGCTCGGCACCTCTGGAGTTCCAAGCCGTCAATTTTTCTGTCCATAGTTCTGCTATGGGGCATCGATGGAGTCCCCTGGTTTCGTTTATTTCTACAGCCTGTGTTTCTGCTCATGCCCAGGTGTCTACATTATTTCCCATAGCAGTACTGGGGCCTTTTGGTGCTTTCCAGGTCATAGCTATTTGCTTGCGTGATAAAAACCAGGGCTACAAACCGGGAGCCTACTTTTTTAGCTTTTATTCTTGGTATCAAGTCTAGGAGGCATACCTCAACAGAGCATGGGAGTGCTCGAGCCAATGTTGAACTGATCTTATTCAGTGCTGTGCCCCAAAATTTCTGTAATTTTGTACACCCGACATCGTATGTATAAATCTTATGTCTTGTTGTCCATATCTGGGGCACCTCCTGATCTCTCCCCATGCATTACGTTCATTATGTGGGGTGTGAGGTAGACCATATGAACATAGTTAAATTGAATGAGTTTTAACGCATTCCTGGATATATGTTTCGGACTCCATAGTATTTGGGTCCATTCATTATCTCACAAATTTCTCACCTCCATCTGTCCAGTAACCATTCCAAGGGTGTCTTCAGCATCCCAATCAGTGCTCTGTAGTGCCACTTTACTAAGCGCCTAGTATATCCCAGGATAACTAACACTAGCCTTTCATGTGTCAGTGGCATCTGCTGGGCGCTTTGCCAGAGGTTTTTGAATGTTTTCATTACTGAATGGATAGGTGAGAATCTGACCCCTTGGAAGGTCATATTGGGACAGGAAGTCCTCCAGAGGGATTAGTTCTCCACTCTGGTAGCTGTCTCGCACCGACGTACCCCCAGACTATGCCCAGCTGGATGTGTGCAACCTCGAAAAAGGGATAGGCAGTGGCATTCCCGTAGTACGTCGTCGGGATCTCCCCTAACTATACAATGCCGCTTGCAACAGCACCCATGGACTCGGGATGTTCCCTGAGGGGTGTAGAAGTGCAGCTATCAGCTGCCTCTGATTGATAATTGGGTGCATGGTATTTTAGAGGTCCAGGTTCCACCCATCTACCCACTGGGCCAGCCGTTGCAGCTGGGCTGGCAAGTACTATAACTCGAACTCTGGGCCCCCACTCCTCCTTCCTCTGTGGTCCTCTGCAGCATGGCCAGTGATACACTGTTTGTACCCCCAACCCATATCAGTTCCCATAATAGCCAACAAGCACGGCGAACCATGAAGACGGGATTACCACTGGCAAGTTCACAAAGTAATATAGAAATCTTGTAAGCATGATCATTTTAGCGATTGCGATTTAAGCCATCATGAGAAGTTTTACGAGCAATAGAATGGTATACACATCCAGAGGGACTATATAGCTGGATTCAAATTCCCTTACCACAGATCGTCCACATCATGAAGTATTTGTATTCCTAGATATTCAAAGGAGCAGGTGCTCAGTTCAGAGCTGCGGGCAGATCAGCTGGTCATTGTGACTCCTGTTTTATTCAATCCTAGGCCCACCAAGGCTGAGTATTTCTCCTTGAGGGTCAATGCTTGTTCTACTCCCCTGCTACCATCTCCCAGTTATAATAATAAATCATCTGCATGAAGAGAGATAATATGGTCTGTTTCCCCATACGCATTTCATGGGGTTGTCCCTTGTGGAAAAGTAGGTCTGTTATCTTGCCATTTACTCCACTGTTTTGTGCTATACCCTTCATGACTGACCTTCTCTCTGTATCACAAACACTCTGGAGCTCCACTTTTGACATGCCACATTCCTGCACGGACACTCACACCCTGTTCATGCCCTGGCCTGACCACAAACTGACCAGCACATGCTCAACCAGTCGGACCGGGAATTTCCCAGATGCTTATTGCCTTCACCCTGTGCACTATGCTCTGCAGGGGCCCAACAACTACCATCTGCGGACTTGTCAGATTGAACTCTACTTGTTTTAGAAACATGCTTTTCGCCTACACCCTGCAGGGGCCTCGCCGCTGCCATCTGTGGAGTTATCAGATTAAACTTTGTTTGACATATAATCATGCCTTTTTCACCTATGCCCTGCAGGGGGCAAACAGCCACCACCTGCTGATTGTGTCAGAACTGACCACTGCTTGTCTGTAAATTCTTGGTGCTTGTTATTGTTCACCTAGCACACACAGGGTGGGGATGAAGGGTATATAAGGTGCAGAACCAAAGCACTCAGCAGACTGCCTCCTCAAACAGCTATGGGGTGTCTGTTGTTGATGCTTTCTCTCTCATGTGATTGTAATAACTATCCTTTCTCTCCGTGCTCCAGTGTTGGTCTCACTTTGTATTCCAGACCCGTGGACTATAGGGTGACCCTGCACCTTTGGGTGGTTCCCCAAAATCCACACCCTTTTGATTGAACAATTTTGCTAGGGGCTCAATAGCTAGGGTGAATAGGAGAGGGGATAGTGGGCACCCCTGCCTGGTGCCTCCGTAGATGTAACATGATTGTATTATCATCCCTCACATTTTCATCTGAGCCGTGGTGTGAGAATATGGTAGTGTAACCCATTTTATTCAGCCCCATTTTAGCCATTGTAGCACAGAAGAAATCCCATCTGACCGAGTCGAAGGACTTTTCCAGATCAATCGACATGACAAGAGCTTCTTGGAATCAGCCCTTGTCTGGGTGATGCATAATATGGAAAAGTCTAGGAATATTGGCAGATGTGGCACTCATCGGGAGGATTCATTCTGGTCTCCATGGAAAAGGTATGTCATGTGGGGTAGTAGTCTTAACACTAAGACCTTACTCCGGATTTTAAAGTCAGTACTCACATGGAGAGCAGTTGGAACTCAGAGACTTGTGGCCCCTAGCTGCTGTGACTTTGGAAGGGGACTTACCAAGGCATCCCTAATAGTGGCCGGCAGTGCACCCCTATCTAGGGTCTACGCCAGTTTCCAGTTTTGGAATCAGAGTTTAAGCCAGTACCGAGTAAAACTCAGCCGGCAGACCATCTGGTCCCGGCACTTTTCCGGTGGCCATTTCTGGGACGGCCTCTTGTATTTCGTGGGCCGTCACTGGACCTTCTAACCCAGTCCTTAAGTGAGGGTCTAGTGTCTTCAGTGGCAAGGGACCCAGGAACTCACATATATCCTCCACAGGTTGTGGGTTCAGGGTCTCATACAGTTTCTCATATTATGTACTAAATGCTTTGTTTATACTTGTGGATGAGTATAGTATATCCCCCTCTGTGATCATAATTTGTGTAATGGGCGGTCCTCAAGTGTCAGGCTGTACTAACCATGCAAGTAGTCTACCCACCTCACCCCCCTGTTGATGCACTTTAGTGTGGTATTCATGTAGGTCTTAGCCCCTCAGCCGCTCCAATGCCCTATTGTATTCCCTTCTTGTGTTGTCCACTGCCCATGTGTTTCTGCATCCCTCAACCGTTTAAGACCCTGATCATGTAGGGCGGGCTCCAATTGAGTAAGTTCTGTCAACAGTTCCTTTCGCAAGACCAATGACAGCCCCAAGCAGTGCCCAATTACCACCAGCTTAAATGCTTTCCATTCTACAGCCCTAGCTTGAGTCGAGCCCTGGTTGAGCAGGAAATATTCAGTGTCCTTCATAAATAAGGAATTTCTGAAGTATTCATCGGACAAAAGGGCGGGGTTGAGGCGCCATGTAAGGGTTACTGTTGGTTTTGTCAAAGTGCAGAAACAGAGAAGAAGCTGATTGTGGTCTGAAAAAGTGAGCCCCAGGTATTCTGTGTGAGTTGCCGTTGGAGCTAGTTGATTGGAACAAACAAACATGTGAAGTCGGTGTGGAGGTTGTATAAGTGTGGGTAATAAGATGAATCACGCATCAATCAGTCATGTACTTTCCAAACATCGATAAGTTCCCACTGTGCCAACCACTCTCTCAATCCCTGTGCCAGCTCGGAAACCAATGTGCAGCGCAGTGGAGGGGGGGGGGGGGGGGCTGATCTGTCTGGGTCAACTTTCACCACGCAATTAAAGTCCCCGCCCAAAACAAATCATTCACATTCATGAAGGAAAGGGATGCACACAGCTTCCTCAATAAGTTAAGTTGGTCATGGTTCGGGCATATATACTCCCCAGTGTGAGTTCTCTTTTGCGATATTCTACCCTGTACCAATACAAATATGCCCTATGGATCTATGTGTGTGCATTGCATCTTGAATGGTATGCCAGCTCTTATCCATATCAGGGTGCCCCTGGAGAAAGCGGAATAGGAGGTTGCGTATAGTTGTCCCCGCCACCTACCCCGTAGCCTGATCCCTTCCTCTGCAGTCAAGTGAATCTCCTGCAGCATGACCATATACACGCCCCTCCTAGTGACGTAACTGTGTATTTTATGGTGCTTGGTGGGCAACCTTATTCCCCTTACATTCCAGGATATCATTTTAATCTCTTGGTGTGAGTGTTTTATAGTCAGCTCAGGCATATTTTACAGTCTCTCTATTCTCCCTCCCCTCCCACCCACTTCCTCCCTAGGCAATAAACGTTCAACTGGACAGACACAGTACCCCTTAAACAAGTAACTCCCCATCCCTAGGGCAGTTTCCCAATGGCTCGCCACCCAAACCTTTAAGGAGAAGAGAAAGTGATAAAGATAGTTGACTTCTGCCCACAGCGTGGTAGAGCCAATCTGGTTGTGGGTGGGGCACTAGATAAGACTGTGAAACTCCTGTCTCCACCCAGGTTTCAAGGTACTACAGCAGCAGTCTTGTGGCACGCAGGCGGCCCAGCACCATACTTTGTAATCACCCCTATAACTTGATCATGTTACATTCAGCTTTCCCCACCCAACAATTCACCTGCCTCCCCACTAACGAGGAAGTCCATGTTTTGTCCCCATTCCCCCACCTCATCAACTAACTTTACCTGCCCCACAGATCACCTTCATAATATTTCCTCTAAGGAACCAGGGGTCACTACCGGGAGTAGTATATCACTCTGTGCTGAGGCCCCTGAGTCTGAGCGGCCAGTTCTGTGGTCTGAGGATGTCGCAGCTTAACCTTCCGCTAGAGGTGACAATAGCACCTCTGACACAGTGCTGCTTTTCATCCGAGCGCTCTCTGAGATGAGCTAGGCTTTTGCACAGTGATTTGTCAGGTAGATCTTCGCAGCCACCTCCGTTTTGGTATAGTAGCTGCCATCATGTCTTTCCGCTGTGTTGGAGACTGTGCGCCTGTCTCGTAGCTTTCCAGCCAGTACCATACCTCCTCCGGAGAGTCATAAAAATGTGCCTTTCTGTCCACCTCTATTCGAAGCCGGGACAGTAACTGCAGGGAATATTGTGTACCTTCTGCTCATAGTGCATCTACCTCTTCCATTTCAGTAACTATGGTGCGCTGTGAGGGTTCTCCTCTGTCTGGCAGACCACTCTCCTGTTTTGGTCTGGGTTTCCGATCTTGCCCACTAATGTGCAGATTACAGCTCGCTCTTCAGTATCTAATTAACTGCAAAGTTAGGCTCATCTTAGGCAAACTGTACCGTAGGGAGACTATACTGCTCCTAGACCAGGCCCTTACAACACAGTAGCACCCCAGCAAGGTCTTTTGGGGTCCAGTGCGACATCCGATTATATATGTCGATCCAACTCTGTTAGTTCATGGATGTCTTTACTCCATACATGTTTCCCTGTACTTGGTGTTGCTGGTCGGGCTCTTAGTCAGTTTATTTCTCTTTCCTGGTCTGGAGCCAGTGGCTGAGGAGGATCTCCGTTTTTTCCTGATTGAGTTTAAGGTGATTTTGGGATAGCCAATGTTGAATTTCGTTTAGAGTGTTGTTAAGTCTGAGGTTGTTGTTTGGGGAGGAGGTTTCTAGATAGATCTGGGTGTCATCGGCGTATAGGTGGAAGGGGATATTCGCCTTTTTAAGTATGGTGGTGAGGGGTTCCATGTATATGTTGAACAGTTGTTGAAAGAGCACTGAGCCTTGGAGTACACCTCTGCTGACGGGGTACCGGTCGGAGGTAAAGTTCTTGATTTTTATCTTTTGCGAGCGGATCTGGAGGAAAAAGGTGAACCAGCAGAGGACCTTTTCATCGGCACCAACTCTTTCTTGTATGGCCTTGATGAGAAGTTGGTGATCTACCATGTCAAAGGCTGCCAATAGGTCGAGGAGAATGAGAAGGCAGCATTGACCGGAGTCTAGTTGTTGTAATTTGGAAGTGATAGGGTTAGCATTAGCAGAAGCCATCCTGTATTTAGAGGTTATCTTGTCCGTTTTGTGGAATCAATTTTGTATTTCTGGAAGCCATTTTGTTTGCCATGTGCTACCACGTTCGTGCCATGTGCTCTGTCCTACCTTGCTGTTGTCTGCTCTTGAAATCTGCCTAGAGACAGGTTATACTTAGCCTCTTCCACTTTTCACATGCCCAGTTGAGCTTGCAGCTGTGCATGCAGCTGCTGTTAGTCTGTAAATGTCAGGATGTGTTCACCAGAATTAGCAACTGTTAGCTCCTCCCACTTGTTGACTGTGCATTTTCTGTATGACCTTATATGTACCTAAAACCTACTTTTGAGCCCCTGTGTGGGTATAAAAGGACCAACCGCCTGATTCATCAAGCTAAATTGCACTCGCAAAGGGCAAGATTCTCAGAATCTTGCCTTTTGCAAGTGCAATTTTTGCATTTGGGATTCATCATCCCAAATGCAAAATTCGCTATTTAAGAATTCGCACATTTGCGAAGAATTGAATTTAAGGAATCTCTATTTGAGATTCCTTAAATGCAATTCATGAAGCATTTTAAAATTGCGAAAATGCAATTTTGGCCCGCTACTTACCGAGAGGTCAGACCTCTCGGTAAATAGCAAAAACTTAGAAAAATGCTTTTAAAAGCATTTTTCTAAGTTGCATGTTGCACACACACATGTCCTTTGGACATGTGTGTGCGCAACACCTGTTTCAATTTGCATTTAAGGGGTGCTACAGGGTGTCCTTTGGACACCCCTGGCACCCTTTAATGCGCTATCTTTTTTGCGAGTAGCAAATTGCTAATCGCAAATAAGGAATACTCCCCATTCATACTATGGGCCTTTTGGCCCATAGGAATGAATGGGGAGTTATTCCTTACTTGCGTTTAGCAATTTGCTACTCGCAAATAAGGAATGTGTAGGAATCGCTATTTATTTAGCAATTCCTACATGAATACCGTTTTGCGAGTCCTTAATAGCGATTCGCTATGAATCGCTATTAGGGGCTCGCAAAACGGCCCGTTGATGAATAAGGCTGCAAGCTCCTTCTATTCAGTGTGCTACTTCATACATTGCCAAAGGGTGTTGTGTGAATGTAGTTCCACCTCATGAGGTTAATAAACTTTGTATTTTCCAGTTTCTTTGCCAACTTCTATCCTATTGGTCTGAGGACTTGTGCAGAGAAGGGCGAACCCCTTGCACTGGTAGGCCTTGCTGAGGCCGACCACCACATAGTGACTGGTGGATGTCGTCTGTGATATTGAGGATCACCGTCTCAGTGCTGAAACCTTTTCTAAACCCCGATTGGTGGGGTTCAAGAAGGTTGATGTTGTCCATGTGTTGAGTCAGTTGCGAGAGGATGCATTTCTCGGGGATTTGAGATAGGAGGGGGAGATTGAGGCGGGTCTGAAGTTGTTCAGGTCCATGCAGTCAAGGCCTATTATTTTTAGTAGTGGCGTGACTTGGCCAACTTTGAGGCAATCAGGTATGATGCCGGATCGCAGGGAGATGTTGATGATTCTTCACCAGAAAGGGGCTATGGAGAGTTTGAGATTTTTGGTCAGTTGAGTTGGTATAGGGTCCAGGGGGTGAGAAGCGGGTTAGCTTGATAATTTTGGCTTCCGTGATGGGAGTGAAGGACTTCCATGTAGTTGTACGGTGTAGGCATGTGCTTTCAGTAGGAGCTGGAGGCAGGCTTTCGCTGGCAGGATCGTTGCTGGTGTATAGCGAGTGTTCAATCTTGGTGATTTTTTCTTCGAAGAAAACGGCAAAGTACTCGCAGAGTTCCTTGAAGGCCTGGGTGATAGGTGTGAGGGCTTAGTGGTTTGTTGCTTGATGATTTTAAATAGTTTGTTGGGCCTGTTTTTTGCAATGTCCAGGGCGGCGCAAAAGAAGTTGGTTTTTTCATTGTGGATGTGTTTTTTGTAATTTCTCCGAGCTGCTTTGAGTTGTTCGAGAAGGCTAGCGGAGAGGTAGTTTCTCCAAAGTCTTTCTGTGGCTCTAAGTTGTCTCCTTTCGTTATTGATGTCCGTATTGAACCAGGTTCTGGATGGGATGTTCCTGGGGTTTTTTAGTTTCAGAGGGGCTATCTGATCAAGAATGGATGACAGTGATGTGTTGTAGTGGTTAGTGAGTTCTTTTGTGGATAGATCATCCAAGGAGGAAGTGAGGAGAGAGGTGACCTTTTCTTCCAGGCCAGTCATGTTGATCTGAGTGAGATTTCTGGTCCATTTGGGTTGTTCTTGGGTGGGGGGTTGAATAGTAGCTGGCTGAGAGGTGGAAGAGGAATAGGTGATGGTCAGACCAATCAATGGGCAGGGTGTGGTTTATCCTCACTGTGTCTTGATTGGCAATGATGGCATCTAGGGTTGCTCCTTTGTTGTGAGTTGTTTCTATGCAGTGTTGCATGAGGTTGTTATTGCATAGTAACTAGCTCAGGTTTTGGATTAGCGGATTATTATCTTCATTCCAGTGTAGGTTCAGGTCCCCCAGAATAAGGTTGTTTGCATCTCATAGGGAGCAGTTGGCAATTAGGTCAGACAAGTGTTCAGTGAAGGCAGTGGAGTTGGCTGGGGGTTGGTAGATAAGGTGGCAGGCTAGTGTTTTTTTGTTACAGGTGTTGATGTTGACAGTTAGGCACTCAAAGGTGTTGTAGTTGGATGATTCTGTTTCCATCACAGACATATTTTCTCTGTGGATGATTGCTAAGCTTTCACCTCTATGGTCTTTTCTGTCTTTGTTGGTGATTGTAAAGCCTGAGGGGGGACGAGGGTATCCAGGAGAGGAAAGGAGGAGTCGTTAAGCCAGGTTTCGGTGATGAATGCTATGTCAATGTCATGAGTGAGGATGGAATCTGCTAGTTCTGTAGCATGTTTGGTCGCTGATCTGCAGTTTATGACCATGCAGTTTGTGGGGGTTGTCTCTGTTTTGGGTTTCTTAGTAAGAGGGGCTGTGGGGATGTTACTGCGGGTGATCGGTGGTCTTGGTGAGTTAAGGGGGGCTTGGTCTCTTCCTAGTCCAGTGATCACCTGGATTTTGGATTGGGGGGTGACAGCACTATGATTGTCGTACAAAGAGGCAAGCTCCGCTGCATCATTCTCAGACATAGCGTCTCTGGTTCTTTTCGGTCTCTGTGATAGATTGGGGAGGGGGTTAGCTACCCATCTCTTGGGGGGGATAGTGGATGGTCTTTGTTGTGTCTGAATGATGGAAGAGTGAGTGTGATGCAGTTGTTGGGGCGCTGCGAGGTGGCTAGGATTTCACTAAGGCCCCGAATTATAGTAGTTATCTGGGTTTCCAGCGAGGAAATTTGCTGCTCAGTCACTAATTTGTTGAGCTAGCGGGAATGGACCTGTTCAGGTGTGTTGGGCTTGGGGGGGAGAGTCTCGCGGTGTTCAGAAGCTTGGTGGGGGCTGTGTTGCTGTGCGGGGCCGTGGGGGCAGGGTGGTGGGGGTCTTGTTGGGGTATGGGTGCTATATAGCCTGTGTGTTCGGGGGGATGGGTGTTCGGGTTGTTCGGCATGAGGAGTAGAGAGTGTGGGCAGGTTGCGGGTGAGAGCCTGTAGGTGATGGATGGGGTGAGAGCCAATGGTGGTCATAAGGGGGTACTGTTGTCTATGGGGGTGGTGAGGGGGATGTTGTGTGTTGTGCTGGCAGGTGATGGATGGGGATGAGCGCCGTCAGTGGGCAGTAGAGTGGTCCTTTTCTCTCTGGGGTGGTGCGGGGGATGTCATGTGGTGAGGGGCCTCATTGGGGTGTAGTAGTTGTGTTGCCTGTGGGTGTGGGGAGGAGGGTGTTCTGGTTATTTGTAGTGGTTTGGGGTGTGTGGGGGGCAGGTGTTGGAAGGGGTGAGAGCCGGCAAGAGGTGGGAGGGGGTGAGAGCTGGTAAGAGGTTGGTGTGAGTGACAGCCGAGGGTGGGAAGTAGGGGGATCTGGTTCTTTATGGGGATGGTGAGGGGAATGTCGTGTGGTGGGGATGTGTGGGGTTGCTAGGTGGTATTGAGGCGGTGGATCGCGGCTGGCAGTGAGAGCTGATGGGAGAGGAGATGGATCCTATTCTCTCTGTGGGAGGAGCAGGGGTTGTTGCGAACTGACGGACGTGGGGGGTAGCTAGGCGTCAGGTGCGGGTGACAGGTGGGGCTGAGAATCGGACAGGGGAAGTGAAGGGGATGTGCTATCCCTGGGGGTTGTGGGGGAAAGCGGCATGCTGAGGGGCGAGAGCTGTTGTTAGTGAGTTCCGACGCAGTAGGTGAGTTCAAATTGCTGGTCCAGTTCCTCAGGGGGAGAGTAGGGGCGGGAGAGGAGGAGCTTGAGAGGGTGCATTCCGGAGAGTGGGGAAGAGGGTGTCAAAGGACTCTAGATTGTCGCTGTTGGCTTGTATCAGGACTGTGCCTTTAGAGTAGATGGTCATCGTGGTATTTCCAGTACGCCTTGAGCTGTGGGGGAGTGATATTGTTAGTTTGTAGCTATGTGGGGTGTTGGTGATATTTGAAATGTTGAGATGCGATCTGAGGATGGATTTCCATGCTTTGTGTCTCTCAGTGTGGAAGATAAGGTCAGTTTTTACCTTTCTTTTGGAGGGGCAGTGGTAGGTGTCGACAAAAAGTGACTCGGGATGCTGACGGATAAGTTTCTGTTTAAAGTTCTTCTTCACTTTGGGTGAGAGGTCAGGTGGGAAGCAGATCGAGAAGGAGTTCAGGCCGTGCGGAGTTATGAGATTCGTAGAAGGGGGGGCGGTGTGGGCTGTCATGTCGGGAGGCATAGTGTGCGTAGGGTGTGGGGGGGCGGGCTCCAAAATGGAGGGTAGGAAACTGTATAAGGCGAGTCTAAGGAAAGTAGTAGGTGAGAGAAGAAGAAATTCAAAATGGAGAGAATCAGGTGGGTATTACGTGATCTATTGGAGGAGGGCCAGCTCCGGGATGCAGTGGATTGGGGAGCAGTATCCGGCATGTCTTTGGAAAGTAGCAGGGGATAAAAGGAGAGATTTAAGTTTGGCGAGATTTGTGTGGTTATTCACTCAAAAATGGTCAAAAACTGACCAGGTTCGATAAGGAAGCTCCTGTCCGAGGGGGGAAAAGTGCCATTCAGTGTAGGTGGTTAGGTGGTTGTCAGCTCTGGTATGTGTTTTAAGGCGGCCATTTTGTGGTTGGCACCAGAGAGCTCTGCCCCTCGGGAGGGGGGAGTCGGTTTGAGATTGCAGCGGAGGGGTCACGCTTCACTAGGGACAGGTCAATTATCCTGAAGTCTGTGGTAGTAACTCAGTTCTAGGTAGGGCATTCAGTTGCATTCAGTTGGCTTGTCCACAATGGACATATTTTATCTACTTATAGTAAATTGCATTACATGTGCCCAGGGCCTGTTAACTGAATGCTACTAGTGGGCCTGCAATTCTGATTGTCCCAGCCACTTTAGTAGCCATTTAAACATGTCCCAGGCCTGCCATTGCAGATCCTGTGTGTGTAAATTTAAACTGCTGTGTTGACCTGACAAGGTAATCCTCTTTCTCAGCTGTTAGACCTGCATTTTTGGCATGTTTTCCCTCTGTCTTTTTTTGCTTCTGACCTCCTGTTTTTGACTGTGTGCTGCATTTCTTATATGCTGGTTTTAGAACTCTCTGCACTTTACCACTGCGAGATCAGTGCTAAAGTGCTCCCAGTGTAAATTATGATTGTGATTGATTATCCATAATTGGCATACTTCATTTACTGGTAAGCCTCTGGTAAAGTGCACTGTGTGTACCCAGGGGCTGTAATTCAAATGCTACCAGTGGGCCTGTAGCACTTATTGTACTACCCATATGAGTAGCTCTGCAACCATGTCCCAGACCTGCCACTGCAGTGTCTGTGTGCGAAGTTTTGAACTGCCATGTTAACCTGGCAGGTGCACACACTTGTCAGGCCCAAACTTTCCCTTTTATTTCATGTAAGGCACCCCTAAGGTAAGCCCAAAGTAGTCCCATGAGTAGGGTGCAGTATATGTGGAAGGTAATACATGTACTGGTGTGCTTTATCTGTTCCAATAGTGAAATACAGCACATTTCATTTTTCACTATTGTTAGGACTATCTCTCCAGTAGTTTATCCTTGGAGCTGCCTTGCAACCTCCCACAAGTGTAACTTCCAACTGGGAAGAGATATACATTTGGAGTGTGGGGTCCCAAAACTCAAAATTTAAAAATACATCTTTTAGTGAAGTTAGATTTAAGATTGTGTGTTTGGAAAAAACTGTTTTCGAAAGTGGGTAATTTCTAGCTTTACCATTCTGTGCCTCTGCCTTCTTGTGGGATCCACGTGTGAGGGAGTATGATAGTTGGGTTGTTTGTGCATTCACTATAGATAGTCACACAAAGGGAGCTGAGGTGTGCTCTGCATATCCTGGTGGCCAATCACCAGGCTGATGGGTCTTTCTGAGCTAGAGTGGTGGGAGTAGTTGTCACTGACACATGAATAGGGCTGTGCCTGTTCTCACACACCCCCTTTTGTACCGCTTTGGCCGCCATAAGTGTGGCAGGGTATGCTCAGACGTGAGTCCCTTGCTCACTTTGCCTCTGGATTCAAGCAAGCCGGGCTGAAGACGGCTGGAATGCCAGAAACCGGTCCTCAGAAGCTTGTTTCCGGTCCAGGGAAGGCATGGCTTGGCAGTTCGGTCTGGACTATTCCCATGAGGCACAGGGTCAGACTGATTTGCATATAGCCATGTCTGAACTGGGGTGGCAGAGTGGGCTAAAGAATGGTGATGGATCAAACCCCGATCTTTTGACTGGGTGTGAGTGTTTGATTGGTTCAGATGCTCCGTCCATCACCACCCCCTTTTGTACCTGTTCTCACACAAAGCTGTCTCCTATTCTTGTAGTGTGCCTGGGGCCAGGTCAGAGACAGGCAGGGTATATGCACTACAAAGACTTTCCTTCAAAGTTTGCCTACTTCAAAGGCAGAAACTGGTATAAGTAGTGGAGCTGTGACACCATAACTTGAGAACACTTCTGAACTAAGAGTGCATCCAGCCAAGAAGAAGAGCTGGAGAAGCTGTCAAGAGGGATTACCACTTTGCTGTGTGCTTTGTTGTGTTGGCCTGCTGCTTGCTGGTTCTTCCTTGGGCAGTAAAAGGCCTCCTGCTTGCCAAGGGTCTTGCCAAGAGCGTGTGTGTGCTTGCCTCCTGTTAAGACTTAATCTGCTGCACCAGAACTCCTCTTCTGGGAGTTCTGATCTGCCAAATAGCACCAATTCTAGTTCTGGGACCTTTGAGGTGGCTTTTGCTGCAAATAACCAAGAAAATCCATTCATGGACCTCCAGCGCCTGTTTTTCCTGATGCAGCACTGCTGTGCAGTTAAAAACCAAAGCATCGCCACGGGCTGGCCGAGGAATTGATGCAGTGCCTGCCTTGTGGCTGAAATATCACCGCAACCTGAGCACTGAGCTCTGTGTCACCGACGTCCGTTGCACCTGGTCCGTTTCAAACGCAGGCCCTGCTGTCCAGCTGAAGAAATCAACTTGACACCTGCATTTTGGCTGGGAAATCGATGCAGTGCCTGTTTCGCGGCTGCTGCATTGACTCAGCACATCCGTATTTTCCATGCATTGCACCTGTGCACCAGGTTCTTCATAGACATTGCCCAGCAGTAAGGAACAGAGGCTGTGTGTCTGGAGATCGATGCATTAACCTCCCTGACAGTAAGGAACCGATGCATCACCTTCCCAGACAGTAAGGAACCAACATATCACATCCCCTGGGAGTAAGTAATCCATGCATCGCTTTGCTTTTCCGGCACCTCACCTCCCCTGTGCTTGTATTTTAGAATTTAATTTTGACTATTCCCAGGTACTCTGTGATACAAGTGACACATTAATAGTTTCCAATGGACTGAACTACTTAAAATCTTTTGAAAGTGATTTGTGTATGTTGGATTTTTTTGTTTGTTATTTTTCTAAACTGGTGTGGTGTCTTTTTGTAGTGTTTTCACTGTGTTGCATGTTTTTGTACAAATGCTTTACACATTGCTTCTGAGATAAACCTGACTGCTCATGCCAAGCTACCAAAGGGGTGACTCCCTTACCCTCACTAGAATAAGAGTGCCTATAAGTGCCTACTTTTACAGAGTGCAAAACTCTGCTAACTAGAGAGTCCAAATTCTAACATAGTCCCAAACCTTCCATTTTAATACCTATAAGTTACCCCTGAGGTAGACCGTGGGCAGCCCACAGGGTGCAGTGTATTTAAAAAGGTATTTACAACAAGGGGTGGTGAGGGACAGAGTCTCTGAATTAAGCAGAATACTCTCACCCAGTCAAGAGATCAGGGCTAGATCCAACACCGTTTTTTAGCTCACTGCGCCATCCCAGTTTCAGAACCTGGCTGTATGCAAATTAGTCTGTTCCTGTCCCAGTGCATGATGGGAACAGGGCAAACCAAACTACAAAAGCCAATTCTTACACTGGGAAGGAAACAAGCTTCCGGGGACCGGTTTCTGGCATTTCAGCCGTCTTCGGCCCGGCTTGCTTGAATCCTGATGGTGCAATGAGCAAGGGACTCATGTCTGAGTATACCCTTCCACGCTTAGGGTGGAAAAAAATATTTACAACAAGGGGTGGTGAGGGACAGAGTCTCTGAATTAAGCAGAATACTCTCACCCAGTCAAGAGATCAGGGCTAGATCCAACACCGTTTTTTAGCTCACTGCACCATCCCAGTTTCAGAACCTGGCTGTATGCAAATTAGTCTGTTCCTGTCCCAGTGCATGATGGGAACAGGGCAAACCAAACTAAAAAAGCCAATTCTTACACTGGGAAGGAAACAAGCTTCCGGGGACCGGTTTCTGGCATTTCAGCCGTCTTTGGCCTGGCTTGCTTGAATCCTGATGGTGCAATGAGCAAGGGACTCATGTCTGAGTATACCCTTCCACGCTTAGGGTGGACAAAAATATTTACAACAAGGGGTGGTGAGGGACAGAGTCTCTGAATTAAGCAGAATACTCTCACCCAGTCAAGAGATCAGGGCTAGATCCAACACCGTTTTTTATACTCAAATGTGTATGTGTATTTAAAAAGGAGCATACACAAGGAGATGATGAACGCAGCGCTGATACTTTTCAGACACTCACCCCCAGTCACAGATCTAGATTGAATCCATCACTGTTCTTTAGCTCACTTCGCCACCCCAGTCCAGACCCAGCCATATGCAAATCAGGCTGGACCCTGTGCCTCATGGAAACAGTCCAACCCGAACTGCCAAGGCAGATCTTTCCTGGACCAGAAACAAGCATCCTAGGACAGGTATCAGGGTAACACCCCTCATCAGTCAGGCTAGCTTGAATCCAGTGGCAAAGTGAGAAATCGACCCATGTCTTGGCATACCCTGCCAATTTAGGGCAAAAAAAAGCAAACACACGGAAATGATGGACTGAGCGCTGAAACTTTTCATACACTCACCCCCAGTCACAGATCTGGGTTGAATCCATCATCGCTCTTTAGCTCACTTTGACACCTCAGTTCAGACCCAGCTACATGCACATCAGTCTTGACCCTGAGCCTCATGGGAACAGGGTCAAGCCGGAGAGGCTGTGTCTTGTCCCCACATAAAGATCTGCATACCCCCCTGCAGTGAGTCTGGAGCCAGGGCAGGAACTTCAAGGACTCTGTGTGCCTCTCTTCGAAGTTTCCCCCTCTGCAAAGACACAACTGGGGATAAGTACTGGATCTCTGACACCAGCTCAGCAACTTCTTGATATATGGAGACTCTTGTCGAGCATGCACCAGTCTTGGTGTCCTGGCCGAGCGCCCCCTTTAATGGGTGAGACGCGCAGCCTTAAGACTGTTCGCCGTACCACAAACTAATGCTCATCGTTCCAGAATACGGCCCACTTACCTGACTGCCATTCAGTGTTTTGGTGTACGTCTGCCCCTGCTGAATCCTGCTTCGTCTGAGTTTGCTTGTCCCTGCTGTTCTCTGTTGAAAAGTCAGGTTTGTTTGAGTGCATCGGGTCTGTCATTTTCTAATCCCTCGCAAGTGTTTCCTAGAAGCCTGCTGCTCCTGAAGATAAATAGAAGATGAAGACATTACAAAAGTGGCAAACTCATCAATGGGTAACACGCTGCTGGTGCCATTTATGTTAAAAATTAAGAAACTTAGTTCATACATTTTGAAAGTCTTGTGATGACTTGCTTTTGATTGAGCAACAAATTGAAGCACCTGAAAGAGAAAACAAACTGCGGCATTATACATATTATTGATTTAAATATGTTAGAAACATGAATGGTATTAATTGCTGTCATGCAACAGTATTTGACATCAGTTGAATATCTTAAGTTGTTTGAGTGCTTAACTAGAAATGCACCTTTGTATGATGTAATTAATGTAATATTTATTATCCAGAGCACTCTATGTTTTTGGAAATGTATTTTGTTTTCCAAAGAAGAATCTTTTATGAGAGAAATGAGCATCTTAAAAAACACGTTCAGTAAAAAGTCGTTAGAGAGTATATATAAAAGGTATGAGTTATATTTTTGAGATTAGCATACTATCCATATAGGTGAGAAAGGAATTATAATAGGATATACCTTGTAGTTTTATATTGTAGATGCAGCAAGTACATGCCTGGAAACACCGATGTCCCTGACAAAGGAGGAACAGATATAATTCTAAAAATAGCTTACAACAGCAATTAATTACATGCAAAAAATGTTGTTGTTTGTTATATAAAATCAAGAAAGTCAACGCCATTAGGATCCTTGAAGTGATACACTGATGTTCACCAGTTGGTGTCCCTTCATCCCACTGGGTCTGGTAGGGTACGTACGACTGACCTCCATGGCTTATATGGAAGCCAGGAATTTTCAGTGCGACCATTTCACTCCTGCGAATAAAGTCTGGTCTGAGCCTAACACTCTGCAAGGAGGAAGGACTGCTGTGCTGCTGAAAGGACTGCCACTCTGCTTGCCTACTACTCTGAAAAAGCTGCTGCCTTGCTGTGCTGACTTGATGCCTCCTGCCCTCTTGTCTAGGAGAGAAAAACTGGACCTGAGACCCATCTTCAACCCAGGACCCCAGAATGACTCAAAAAGTTATTCTTCTGGCCTCCAGATCTGAGGCTCAGTGACAGTGACACAACAGACTCATCACAGCTCCTGGGCCGGTGTTCAACAAGCTCCTGACCCCCAAGAGGCGCCCCTCGTGGTCCTGGATCCTTGGAAGTGGTTTTTGGCTCCTGGAATTCAGCTTTTGGGCTCTTCATGAATGAGAAACAGGCCAGTTTGCTCTGGAACCTCGTCGCTCGCACAAAGTTCCACTGCAAGTGTTCCAGTGTGACCACATATCCCCGGTTGGCCCTTTCTACTTTCAAGTACTTTTTTACAGTTTATACTTTAAAAATTCATAACTCTGGTTGTACTAATTGAAGTTTTGTTGTTTTGGTATAGTTTTTTCATTAAATTAAGTTCTATTTTTCTGACCATGTATGTTTTTGTGTGGTGTCTTCATTGGTTTATTGTTTGAAGTGTTGCACAAATACTTAACACATTGCCACTTACGTTAAGCCTACCTGCTCTGTGCCAAGCTACCAAGGAGTGAGAAGACTTACTTCATCATCTTGCCCTGGCAGGTTGCTAGCTTCTGTGGTCACACATACATGCATGCCTCTTTGCTCTCTTATCAAATCCTCCAATGTTTCACTCAAGTAGTTTCTTGTTAAGCAGTGAGACAGCTTTAATGGTTAACTGTTTGGAGCTTTAACAATTCACCCAACTGGCTTTTTATGCTCTTGACAAAGCCTGCCACGGCTCCAGGTTCCTCTTCTGTGTCCCAATCAGATACATTATTTCTAACTCCAAACACCTGTTCAAGAAAACTTCTTTAATCTGTATTATTGTCTGAAGTGACAGTAAAAAAGAGGAATTTTGGAAATCCTTCTACTTTCTGGCCGCCCTGTTAGTTTAACATTGACAATTCTATTAAAACGCAATTTAAAATCGCATCTCATCATCTTTCATTGTTAAACTCCACTTGATCCTGTTCAGGGACATTACACAATGCATTGACATATCATCCCTCAGTCATGAAATTTTGAATGACTGTTCCACGTCATGCACGAAATGTCTAAGGTTGTCTGACAATGTCGCATTTTGCCCCTTGACCTCGCAATGAAATATGGCTTTATGACCAAGACAAAGTTAGATCAGTGGACAAGGTCAGGGGGTTCGATGATATTTTCAATTAAATGAACGCATTATAAGTCCATAGATCTGTATTTTATTTGTAAGGCACAAAACCATTTAACATTTACTGTGAATCATTTTGAGAAGATGCGTTTTATGTTATTTAATAAACATCTGATCTTAATCCGTGATGCAGCAGGGCCATGAAAAGCCATGAGCAGACCTACATGAACATGAAAGGCCATGCAGAGGATGTTCGTTTAAGTTGAATCCATCTTGCAAGTATAGTTTCACCAAAAGAGGGTAGTATTCATGAGAGCACCCCTGCTAGATCTGGATATTGTTCAGATAATTCAATGTTTTTATGAAACCCATTAAAAATAAAACTGATCACGCTATTATACATCTTCAGTTTTCTACAATCTATTTTGATATTAAAACAAAATACAATCCGTAGTTAACAGATTACATATTTTCTGTACGTTTCCTGTCCAACTGCTATTTAGAAAGGTAATCACATGTCACATATTGTTTCTCCCTTCCATCCACGTGTGACAAAGTTTATAGTACATCATGAAATCCTTAACTTTGTTCAACTGTTTTCTCCCCTGAAAAGTCTTCCCTTTTCTTCTCTGGTTCGCCATTGTTATATTTAATATGGTTTTATAATATCACTGTAAACAGAACTAGTTACTCTTTGATTGCCATTATATAAAGCACACGGCCACCTTATAGGCAGATCAGCCCTATAAAAAACGCAACATACACAAATATATTTGTTTGGAGTTTTTTGGGTGTGTTCGAGGTGTGAAATATCTAAATCTTTCTAAATATTTAAGTGAGGAACTGTGTTGCCGACATGTCTCATAAAACATTATTGTAGGAAAGTATGTGCAAAAATATTGAACGTACTGAATGTAAACCTGGAAATGCGTCCCATCACTCCACATGGTAACTAGGGGGCATATTATCAAGCGGGTTTATCTCCGCTTTTTTGGCTTTAAAAGCCAAGAAAGCGGAGATAAAATTATCTCCCTATTACCTAGCTGTCACTAACACCAGTTAGCGACAGCTAGTAGGAGATAGCGACCATCTTGGGCCCCACTTTGCATGTCAGTGATATTTATCACTAATGACATGCAAAGTGGGCGTGCCAAGATGTTAGCGACTGGAAACAGTCGCTAACATCGCTATCTCCTATTACCAACTTTTGGAGATATTCGCGCTAAGCGCGAATATCTCCAAAAGCTAACACCTGCCCTGAGCAGTTCTTAGCCATGTTATCCAATGGGAGGTGGATGACATGGCTAAGAGCATTAGCTCGTTAATGCATGAATATCGCTGACTTTTCAGCGATATTCATGCATTGCGGCCGTTTTTTATCGCATTTGCGATAAACCTTGGTAATACCAAGGTTTATCTGCGATAAAAATCGCCGCAGCACAGCGGTAAATTTTTGTCTCTAGCCAAGCAATAGCGATAATTATCACTATTGCTTGGTAATATGCAACTCGATTGTTAAGAACCAACTCATAAATCCCAGCGTTAAATATTAAATGATTCGATCTTGTCGGATTAGTTCTACATTTAGAGCAAATTTCTGGCTTTTCATAGATTTGCAAAGGATCCACAGGATACTCCAGGAAATCTGTCACAGTTATATATTTGCAAGAGCCCTCCTATGTATGACATGTAATCATGTGGTTTTCTATGTATGGAAAATCTGGTTCAAATGTATTTTAACACCTATAACTCTCCACAGGGATTATATTTGCTCCTAGAGCAGCCCTTTCCCGTGTATCCCCATTGGGTTTTGGCATTTTCTGTGCCCTTTTTCACTCTGAAACCCTACTTACTTGGGTGATAAAATGAACAGGCATTTCTATGATGCTACACTATAAGTGTTAGTGAGTACCCTTAAACTTATAGATATGGAATTTCACCAATTTTGCAGAATACCCCATTGAAATGACCCACTGCTCTCCATAAACTTACAAATGCTTCAGTTACTTACCTGTAATTCCATTCCACCGAATCCATGCTTTATCATTCCTGTCATTATGTCTGTCTTTGAAGTGAGTCTAATGCACTAGATAGGCACCATGTTGCCTACTCTCTTTCTAGCGAAATCTTTATATGGGTGTATAACCCAGTGTAATATAATTAAAATATTACCTCCTCGCCTACTTCTTCATGTCAGCCACTATGCCTAAAAGTAATATCACAGCAAATTACTGAAATAGGTCCTCCATGTCTATACCCATGCATAGGGAAGAACACCAAATCCTACATGAGCACCAATAGTACAAAACCTTATAAAATAACAGTTCCCAAGGTCTCTCAATAGCATGAATTGCAGCATAGGAGAGAGGCCCTCAAATCCTAAATAGCAAGACCTTTCCTTCCACACAGAGGTGATAAAGACCGGGGGCCTCATTTATGAAAAGTGACGCATCGCTGGGGGAAAACAGCGATGCGTCACTTTTCACTGCGCCCTCCTTGCAACACCAATGATGCGTCACAAAATTGACGCAACTCCAGCAATGTATCCTTTCACATGGGCAAGCCCCAAGTAAAAGGGCCTGCGTCAGTTTAACGCCTGCTGTGAGGCAGGCGTAGGAAATTGACGCATTTCTGTCCTAGAAGTGGCGCAGTGAAATCTTATAGATTTTACTGCGTCACTTCTACGACCCTTTCTTGCGTCAATACGCCCCCCTTGCATACATTATACCTGGCGCAGATATAATGTGGCGCAGGTGTTTACAAAGTGACGCATCTACCTAAATGTGTCACTTTGTAAATATGGCGCAACAAGGCACATTTTTTACACCACTGGTGCGTCACAAAAAGTGACGCACCAGCAGCGTAAAAGTGACGCATAGCCTCATAAATGAGGCCCTGGCAGTTTTAGCAGGATCTGCTCGTGGCAGCCCTACTAATTATGAACAGAGTGGCACTCCTAGCCGACACAACAAACAGAGAAGGGAGGGTCATAGGGAAAACAGAGTTTAAAGACCTACTACTGGTTCACTTCCCCAGCAACACAGTATGAACAACACAAAGAACCTGAGAGGTCTATAAGCCAAATCTCTTGGCCCAGCTGACTTATGATTACACCATTGGGCTAAATTCTAAGGAACAATAAAAGAAGAAAGGAGCAAAAATGCAGTGAACAAAAGACACAACACAAGGGGATAATTCAAAAGCTGGTCAACATGATCCAGATCATATCATTTGGCCGCCCAAACTGTGACCTGGCAAGTCCCTTGATCATCGAGACCCTATGCCACACAGTGAAGTTGTTGATACTGGATCAGGTCCACAGTTGGCTATGAGCCACCAATTGTTAACGAATTAATGATGGTAGACACAAGTAGTGAAAACACAGTGCAACTAACAAAAAATATATATAGTGGTGAGATAAAATAGGGTGATATGTCTTAACAAATTATTGTAATAGAACACAAGGCACATCCCCTAGTTAAAAAACGAGAACAGCGCAAAAGACAGTGCCAAACAAATAACTGTCGCAATATGGGCCAACGTGTTTCTGCCTAACGGGCACAATGTCCCTTGGCTTTCATCAGGGCCACTGCTCTTAACTTGTTGCTACTGTTGATAATAGTGCAAACTAAATAATACACCAAACAAATCAGTGAAAAGGATAACTGTTTGGAACGATACAACCTGTACCTGCAGTTATGTACTACGCTGAAATCCAGGAAGCGTGAGGCGTCACCCAGCACCCTGACCTCGTCCCGAAGAACAGCTTTTGCCTGTGAGGAAAAGAGAAAGCGACCCCCCCAGGTAAACGCTTGGATCAAAGTCCAGGGAGCGTGAGTGTGTCATTGTCTGGGGCGGGGGTGCGAGTCTGTGGGAATCGGTGCTCGGCCTCTGACCTTGGCAGTGAGAGTCTCTGCCCGAGTGCTCGTAGTGGCCCGTACTTGCCCCAAGAGGAGGCTTGTGGGGTTTAAAAGCCTGTGGGGGCACACATTGTGACGAATATTGCTCCCAGAGCCCACAACCAAAAGGGGAAGTTTGTGGCTAACAAACCAGACGGGGCATGCGCCTTAAAGGATCAGTGCTTGTGTGACTGTATTTTTTGATTAAGGGAGATACAGTCTCAGCACACATTTATTTCCCTGTCTTTAATCCAGAGACCGAATCGTTGGTCCTATGATATTTATCAAAGAGAGGTACAGAACCTACAAGGGAACCTTTGAAAAAAGAGATCATTGTGTATGTTGGAATTTTTGTCATTTTGGTCGGGCCTAAGTTAGATAAAGATATATATATTTCTTATAACAACCTGTGTGGTGTCCATTTGTGGCGTTTCACTGTGTTACTGGGAGTGTTGGTGTAAATACTGTACACATTCCCTTGGGGATAAGCCTGTCTGCTCGTGCCAACCTACCAAGGGGATAAGCAGGGGTTATCTACAGTGTGTTTCCCCCTTACCCTGACAAGAAGCAGGGGTCCCTATTTGGTCAAAGGTACCTACCTCTGCCAATTAGAGACCCCCATTCACTGTGGCTTCCATGCTGAATGGAGAAAGGAATCAGACAAAATCTTACCTGGTTATCAAAGCTCAAAACGCTTTGTCCTGGACTTGGAAGATTGGAACTGATGCTTGTTGGCTTCTGGAGAACTTGAATTTGAAAAGAACTCTTACCCTTGTAGAAAAGGGCATGCTTCCTTTCCTTGAACATCAATGTTACAATTATCATAATACTTCCACAAGAACTAAGTGGTGTAAGGAACATTCGTGCCTGTCCACAATGCCAATTTATTATCAGCATATGCTTTTTTCAGGTCACTCTAATTATCTACATCATCAGCTAGCATTGACCGAAGTATGGTGTGGTAGATGTGCAATATATCTGCATAGGCATAGAATACAATAATGACATCTGGTCGGTTAGAACCAGTTGATGGAACGTGTTATGGTTTGAGGCATCAGTGGCAGTTCTACTGTAAAGACTGATGGATAGATAGATGCAAGTGACCTGGATGTGTTATTCATAGAGCTGTTTTCCTGAATTGCCACCTATGGCCCATCAGTGTTGCCTAAATAAGTAAAAGGGAGGTCTCCACTCAGATCCAATTAGGGACGAGGAGAAAGCAACAAGGAAAACAAAGGAATAGTCCCTGGAAAGCCTAGATTTTTAGGCAGAAGAAAGGAATATTTTCTTTTTAGGTGATATGGACAAGGAAGGAAGGGGAGTGAGCCGGCAATAAGCCTATAGATGCCATAACCACATGAAAAATAAATCACAATAACTGAGGGAAAAGGTACAAAAACAATTCATAACACAAGTTTTTGAAAAATTGTACAATATTTAATTCACGAAATACAAAAAAATATATAAATATATAGTGCCAGTAAAATACAGTTTAAAAATGTACTAAAATGTACACGGATACACAAATGAATTAAAAAAACATGAACACAAGTTGTCGACGCAGCGTTTCGGTGTCTAAGATGTAACCTTCATCAGAACAGGGTTCTTAAGATGGAGAGGTATACATCCTCTCTGTATGATTCAGTGTTACTATCGTAACTTCACACCAGGTGGTGGCACATTCCTTTGGATGATAGGATGGTTCTTAACAAGGAGTCTGTTGGTGTATGCTTGAATTAAAAACACCGCTGAAAAGGTTCAATTTATTCTATATCGTATTACCTTAATCAATTGGTAATATTCTGTAATGGGGCTGTTTTCTCCTCAAGATTAAGAAGCAGAGATGGAGAGTGGAGGTAGCCACCGATGATAAGCGGCTTGCTGTAGATGTCAAACCAAATAGGTTCTTTTGTGTTGGGTTATCGCAGCATTAAATTGATGCGACGCAATCAGGTAGGTTTAATCACCAAACTTTAAAAAGTGCTCCGGCCTCCCTGCTACCTCGCCTCTCTCTGTTCATTTACGAACAGAGAGAGGCGAGGTAGCAGGGAGGCCGGAGCACTTTTTAAAGTTTGGTGATTAAACCTACCTGATTGCGTCGCATCAATTTAACGCTGCGATAACCCAACACAAAAGGGACCAACATATCCCTACCAGCAGGAATTCTGTGGAAAAGTAAATTTTGCCATGTTCTGTGTCCCTACGTGTTCCCCATGTTATGTTCTATGTGCATGATTAATATGCATATGTATTCCCCATGAACGAGTAAAGACGCAATTACAGTTGTGTCCATCTCTAGTATGCCAGTTTCCGGTTTTCGTGAATACAACGAATATTAGGCCTATGTAAAGCTACGTTGCCACGTTTCTCAGTGTGCACGTTATTTCATTGTAAAGTCCCCGTTTCTAGGCCTCAAAAGGGCCCGGACTCAGATTCAGCTCCTGTCTCCTGAACCCTCGCTGAGGAGCGACACAGCCCCCACCTGTATTCCTGACCCTTCACTTACTTCCTGCCTCACAGTGCCCGGCTCGTCCTGGCTCTGCCTCCAGTCTGCCAAGAGTATGTTATGATTCTAGTTATCAGTTCAGCCCTCCTTCCCTGCATTCCTAAGCTACTGAATCGCATCAATAGTTTCCGTCACAGTCTAGCCTTTACGTCTCCATGTAAGAGAAATACTGTATTAATGGTCATTTAATATTCCTCAACACACACTACATGTAGAATAATGCATGCACCGGTCTTAGTGTCTGTTAGCCTTTACCCTGATAACTTTTGGATTCTATCAACATGTTCTCTAAACATCAGATACTAGATAGTGTTTAGGTACATGTCGCTCTGACTCTCCAGACTTTCGTCTCTGCTCCTAGCGCAGAAGTCATAGCCCCCAGCTTCTCCTAGTAACACGTCATTGTCAGTTTGCGCGCACCAGTAGGTTAGAGGTCCCGGCTCCTTAGGTAGCCCCCTCCATGTTTCCGCCCCATTTACGACATATTCTGTTACGTTTACATCACATGTTCCTGTATACGCCTCCTGTTACACCTACTTTCAGCCTTATCTTTCGCGACTGCTACGAACCCCACCCACTACCACGCCTACTGTATCCACTGTAATGCAATTGTTTTAGTATATATGTGTTGTACATTGTTATTAAGAGCGCGCGCTCATTCCAGATCTTGCCCGTGCAGGTTGTCCTGTTCCTGTCCTTTATGCTGTATTAAACCTGCAAACTCCTACTACCTCGAATCTTGACTCTTATTTATTGAGCTATCTGTTATTGTTATATCCAGTCAAAAATAGAGGTATTATTTATTTATTTACCACATAATGGCGCTCGAATAGGGACTTGCCCTTTCCCCACGCGCCGGAGAAGCCACGCAGGCCCCCTGATCCTCTGCAGCCGTGACGGAACCATACCGTGCACGTGCAGATATTTCTGCTTCAAGTATCCCTCAGGCCCACGGAGGAGACGGAGGTTGCAGTCCAGCATCCAGACGAGGCGGTGGAGGAACGCGGCGAGTCCCGACCAGAGCCCAAGCCGAGAGTCCAAGGTCCGAGGTATCCGGAGGCCCACCCGTAACTGAAGTCCGAAGTTCGTCCGTCCGGCGTCGTAGCAGTCCAGTCCAGTCCGAGGCCTTCCGTTCTTGCTGCCCGGTGAGTACCGTTGCTGGGGTAGTATCTAGACAGGGTCAATTTAATTGTCTCTGGTCCGTGGGTTTGGGGTACACAGATCCAACACGAAGTGTCCACTTAGGTGGATGCGGGTCCTGACGTGTCTCTTTATGAGACCGGTAAGTTTCGTACTGTTTTAGCAGTGCATCTAGTTTCTGTTCTAGTCCGTTCTGTTCTCGAGAAATTCATGTATTCTGTTTTTCAGTATTCCAGGTAGTATTCTGTCCGAACTGTTATTCTAAATGTCATTTATGTATTTCAATGTCGTGGTGTGAAAGTGGTGTTTTTCAGAGTCATTATTGTGTTCATTGTGTATTGTATTGTGTCTAGGCTCCAGCCCAGTCATGCCTTTGTTTTCTAAATTACGTCAGTTAAGAACTAGAAAAGGTCTGTTAGAAGAAGCAGTTCCTGTCCCGCCTAGGGACAGTCCAGGTCACTTTATGTATCAAAAGCATGGCATAAGCGCCATATTATATCTAGATTTATGGGTGGAGTACACCAAGGAATTAGAGGAGAAGTATAGATGGCCCGTATCAGGTACGTGGGATGCCGAGTGCATCATGCGAGTAGAAGAAGTATTATGGAAAAAGAAAGCCAGACAGTCACAGAAAGATGCCATCGAGTTATGGCGCAAAGAATCTCATAAAAGAACAGAAAAAGAAATCAGGAAGTCAGAATTAAGTAGGGAATCCGCAGAAAGAGCCCAAGAAAGGGAATTAATCGAGATAGGTGAACGAGTTAAAACCGAACAGTCAGACAGACAGAGGAATGCCCTCATTAAGGGTATGTATCCTCTTCTTGCCGAGGGCTTGCCAAAAGCAACCCCGGAGGCATCCAGTAATTTTCCGCCACCTTTGGTTCCGACCAAGCTACGTCACAAACCGACCGCAGCCGATATTTTTCTCTCGTCCTATTTGGACGACACAGTCCCAGAATATGCAAATCCTGTTCCACCAGCTCCTGTAAATAACGTAATTCCTGTTCCTCCAGTCACCGGGGCACCTGTTACAGTACCTGTCACGGTACCCCCGGTCCAGCCCGTAGTACAAATTCCCGCCACGTAAGTCACCTTGCCAGCACGAAGAGTATCAGTTGATGATTCTAGTATAGGGGCCGCGGGAGGAGGTCCTCCTCGTACCCCGCCGCCAAATAGACGTCTGGGAGCAGTCGAGTTACATGAACGTGCGTTACAGCGTACGCCCAAATATCAGTCCATTGCAGAAATCAGGCGAGCTCTTACTGAATGCTGTTATGATCCAGTCCCAGGCGAGGATAGTATGGTTATATATTCCGTACGTATAAGGCAGGTGTCCGAGTATTTGGTCACCCTACCGAATATGAAAGAAGATCTAGACAGAATGTATAGTTTCATTCGTACTGGACAAGATCCAGAAAGTATTGGCGAAGCCATGTCTCAAAGGAAAGCTGAGATTCAGCTCATGCTATTAAAGTTTCTAATTAATTGCTTAATAAGAGAACAAGATTCCCCGACTAAGGATCAGACCGAAATGAAAGTTCTGACAAGGTGGAGTGATAATATAGCCGAGGGTAAGCACAGAACCATCAGCAGTATAGAAAGTATGTACAAGAAAATACGTAAAGAAATAATAAGGTTACACGAACAACGCAGAGAAGCACAAGTAAGCGAGAAAGAAAATGACTCTTCTACTGAAGAGGTAGAGGACGAGAATACCGCCAGAATAGCGTATGTAGGTAAATCTAGATTTCCAGACCGACATTTACGCCTGGAACACAAGGAAGTCTTTCATCATCCAGCACCAGAGCAAGGCTCTCTAGAACAAGTATTTCAAGGTACCGATCACATTCTGAAATCACGAATTGGTTATAGTGAATTAAGTACTATGCGTGAACAAGAACTAGCCCGATCAGCAGTCCGATGGATTACTGATTCTACCACTTTTCCAGACGAAATAGTGGCACAAATGTTTCTGAAACGGCCCCCAGCCGAGCAGCGACTGGTGGGTATGTATATGATCCAGCACCTCATTACACTGTATGAGGGTCAGCATTCTGATCCAGGTCCGTTACATGATGTCCTGAACGAGTTACTCCAGTATAGATGGAAAGGTTTAGGTACCGATTTAATTAGTGTCAATCTAGAACAGCGCCACAAATATAGAACGTTTCTGAACCCGCATTTTGTTCATGTTTCACCCCCAGAAAGTAAACCGTTTTACATAGACAGACAGAATCCGTTACGAGAAGTACACCCAGTTAGGACAGCGGGTGGTGAAATGCAACGAGTGTTTGTTTACACCCCCATTACAAAGATGGAACTCTTAGAAATGAAGAAGTTAATTCCCTGTCACGACAAAGATCCAGCAGGGTTCCACCGAGAATTAAAAGACATGCTCCGTATGGGAGAATGCACGTATCCAGATATAATTAAAATGTTAAAAGTCCTGTTGCCTGCGGGCATATATGAAAAACTCAAGGAAAAAGATTGGGAGGTGGGAGAGAAAAAGATAGATTGGGCAGCTCTAGAAGCTGAAGATAATATACGTGTACCAGGTACCGGTCTAGGAGAGAAATGTAAAGAATTACCCGAATTATTAATTCAAGTTTTGCCAAGATTACTAGCCACTAAAAAGGAAGACTGGGATGCAATCTCAGCCTGTAAACAGAAACAAGACGAAGACACTAGTGATTTTTATTCCAGATTTGAGAAATGCTTTAGCATTAACAGTGGTCTCAGGACGAGTAGCGAGTCATACCCTCATCTTTTTGTTACTAAACTAGTCGAGAATTCAAGCCCACAAGTTAAAAACCGAGTTTTGAAAGTCGAAAGTACATGGCAAGCTAATACTCCGTCCCAGATGCTTCAGATGCTCCAGTATCACCAGAATAGAATCAGAGAAGAACAAGATCATGAAAGGAAACGTATGAAAGACACGAAAATGAAAGTACTAGTTGCACAATCTGTTCCTCAAGACAGTCAGAAGAGGGGTCCGAATCAAGCCAGTCATCCTGCAGCTCCCGTTAAAGGGACCTGCAATTATTGTAAACAGCCCGGTCATTTTATAAACGAGTGTGCAGTTCTGAAACACAATATAGCTACTGGTAAATCTAAAGAAAGACCACGTCCGCCTAGACAAGAACAAGTTTCACAGACTTCTCAGTCACCACAGAATGCACAACAGACAGTTCCAGCACCGCAGCCCATTGCTGCAACACAACATGTTACACAACAGATGTATCAGTATGCACAGTCCGAGTATCCAGAGTACCAACAGTATTCATGAAACAGCCTAGAGAGGGAGGTAGGCTTGCCTCTCATCGAGATACCTGTAGATCAAGAGGGTCCCTATGTTCACAGTCAAGTATTAGGGAAAGACAGAAAGTTTCTGATTGATACAGGGGCAAGTAGGACCACTATAAGTCACGACGAGGTTCCAGGGGCTCCGCTCTCAGGCTCAAGAAATGTTTCCCTTGGATTCTCAGGAAAGCCTATTGTAAACGAGATATCAAAGCCAGTTACTCTAGAAGTAGGTCCATTGTCCCGCACTACTGACCTGTTACTTACGAAATCATGTCCAGAAAATTTGTTAGGCATTAAGACACTGAAAGAATTAGGTGCAGTTATTTGCTGCTCCCCAGAGGGTATACGTTTGTTTTTACGTGACTTTAAGGGTCACTATGTTCTACGAGATTTTGATCCAAGATTATTGAATGTCCCCCAGCATCTATGGGCACAAGGTCCAACTGATGTTGGTTTTATGCAAATCACACCCCATTGTGTGACTCTCAAGCAAGGTGTAGTGTTACCTCGAATCAGACAGTACAGATTGCCACCTGAGGCTGTAGCAGCCTTATCCAAAATTATTGACGAGCTCATGGCTCAAGGAGTAGTTGTAGAAACTGACTCCAATGTATGTAATTCTCCGATCATTCCGGTCATGAAACGTACTGATCCAAATGCACCTCCAGTATATCGATTAGTGATTGACCTTCGAGAACTCAATAAATGTATCATTCCCCAGTACCCAGTTGTTCCAGATATTTCATCCCTGTTGACAGCCATTGATTCTGAAGCCACATTTTTCACAGTCATAGACCTTAAAAATGCATTTTTCAGTGTCCCCATTCATCCAGATAGCCAGTACCTTTTCGGTTTCTGTTTAAATGGAAGGAGCTATAAATTTACACGAGCTCCTCAAGGTTTCACAGAAAGTCCTAGTATTTACAGTCAAGCACTTAAAAGACAACTAGACAATATTCACATGCCAACTGACACTGCCCTGCTCCAGTATGTCGATGATCTACTGATCACAGCCCGTTCTGAACGTGCTTGCGAGCGAGCATCACTGACGGTCCTGTATTTCCTAGCCGAGATGGGGCACAAGGTGTCCCCTTCGAAGCTTCAGTTCTGTGTCCAGCAAGTGATCTATTTAGGCCACTTACTGTCCAAGAGGGGTAGGCAGTTGACACCTGACCGTATCCAGTTAATAGCGAGTCTTCCCCAGCCCAAGACCCAGAAGGAGGTACGTGCCTTTATCGGCCTTACTTCTTATTGCAGACAATGGATTCCTCAGTATGCATTTCTAGCCAAGCCACTGATACAGTTAACGACACAGGAGGCAGCCGTATCGACTGTTCTCCCTTGGACATCTGAACATACACTTAGTTTTAATGAATTAAAGAAAGCCTTATGTCAAGCTCCTGTTCGAGCAACACCGAACTACAGTAAGCCTTTTACACTTTTCGTCACTGAACGTGAAGGTACAGCATTATCTGTTCTCACACAAGATCAAGCAGGACAATACAAGCCCTGTGCTTATTTTTCAAGCACACTAGATCCTGTAGCCCAGGCTCTGCCTGCGTGCCTCAAGTCAGTTGCAGCCACAGCACTAGCTATCAGACAAAGTGATTCCATAGTATTAGGACACTCCTTGACAGTACAAGTTCCACACTCCGTGGAAGTTCTTTTAAACCGAACACAGACTCAGCACTTGACAATTGCACGTTTGACAGGTTATGAATTGACACTGTTCCAGCCACACATAGAAATCAGACGCTGCAACGTTCTAAATCCTGCTACACTGTTACCGTCAGTTACTTCAAATCCTGCCACACATGACTGTGTGGAAGTAGTTAACACTATGACAAAGCCAAGACAAGACCTGACAGATATTCCATTACCAGATCCCGACCTGACACTGTATGTGGATGGTTCATGTATGAGAACAAGTACAGGAGATCTAGTAGCCGCGTATGCAGTGACTACTGACACTGAAGTTATTGAAACACACCGTATTGACACCCTGTCTGCCCAAGCCGCAGAGCTAGTTGCTCTGACTCAAGCCTGCATACACGCCAAAAACCTGAAAGTTAATATTTACACAGATTCACGCTACGCATTTGGAGTCGTACACGACTTCGGAGTGCTCTGGCAGGAGAGAGGTTTTATGACTTCTCATGGAACCAAGATTCAGCATGGTCTCCTTATTCAGGCTCTGTTAGATGCAATACATTTACCGAAAGCTATCGCTATCATGAAGTGCAAAGCACATACTAAGGTTACTGACATTATTTCCCAAGGTAATGATCTAGCAGATCGAACAGCCAAGCTTACAGCACAGACACCAGACATACCAGTTAACAAGACATCGACATCCACTCTAGAACAGACTACTTGTATGACAGTTAAGGACCCCACTCAAGATGTCATAGACATCCAGTCACATGCCACTCCCGAAGAAATCAAGAAATGGTCCGAACAAGGAGGGGTCCAGACAGATCAAGGATGGTTGACGAAGGGAAAAGCCACATGGTTTCTCCCCGACTCAATGGTTCAAGTCATTATTAATACCGCACATAGTCCTGCACATTTAGGAGAAAAAGCTATGTTAGACAGTATCCAGAACATTTGGTTCAACAAGCATTTACGAGCTGCAGCCAAGCAGAAAGTCCGTACCTGTATGATATGTTGTCAATTCAATCCAGGTAAAAGAGTCCCGGTGGAACAAGGTGGATTCCAGCCCCCTGACCACCCTTTTGAAGTCCTCCAAATGGATTATATTCAGATGGAGCGATGTCGAGGTTTCAAGTATGTCCTTGTAGTTGTATGCGCTTTGTCCAGATGGACAGAGGCATATCCAGTCCCAGATTACACAGCCGCGACCACTGCCAAGCAGCAGGTTCGTGAATTCTTCCCCCGCTATGGACTCCCTAGGGTCGTGTATTCTGATAACGGACAGCCATTCTCATCCGAACTCATGAAGCACGTTTCCCTTTTGTTAGGGTACCAGTGGAAGTTTCATTGTGTACGCCATCCTGAAGCAGCAGGTCTCATAGAGAGACATAACCAGACCCTGAAAATCCGCATTGCAAAAGTCTGTAAAGAGAAAGGTGTGGACTGGCTAGTAGCTCTGCCAGTCGCCCTATTCTATATGCGCATGGTCGCACATTCCAGATCAGGTCTGTCCCCGTATGAGGTCGTATTCGGCCGTCCCCCTAATATGTGGGGTACACCTAGACCCCGAAGTATTACAGATGTTTCCAGTAATATGCTGACAGATTACCTAGCTTCCTTGATGTCTGCCCTACACTCTTGTCGTTCACAGGTTGCCGCCGCATTTCCAGACAATACCGAGGTGAAACCGCATGAAATCGTTCCCGGAAGTCTGGTTCTCGTGAGAAATTTCGATCGTTCAAGTCCGCTGGAGCCTCGTTGGAAGGAGCCGAAGCAAGTCCTCTTGACCACCCGTACTGCCGTCAAACTGGAAGGCAGGAAGGGGTGGGTCCACCTGTCTCATGTTAAAACATTTCACGGACTAAAACCTAAAAACATTTCCAAGGATTGCCAGGATTTTAAAGACTGCCAAGATACTATTCTTAAGGACTGTCCCGCAAATGACATTGATACCAAGCCCTCCCTGTTAGAGGAAACTCCGCAACAGGAGTATAAACGTAAGCTCCGGTCTAGTAAAATAAGTCAGCCAGTTTAATTGTCTAAGTCCTCCCCTAGGTGAAACGGTTAGACAGGTTTCTGACATGTATGAAATAGACCCCCATAGTGAGAGAGTTAGTCAAAACTCAATCCGATGTATCGTTTTTCTGAGTTTCATATTATTTTTAAGTTTGATGGTTACCTGTATAAGTTATGCATTTCATTTATGTTTTTCAATTTCTCATGTAAATAAGTCTTCTAATGCTACAGTAGAGCACACGTTTAGTGATCTGCCTCCTCATGAACTATCTTATCGTCTTGCTATGCGTAATAACACCTTTATCCGTATGTTACATTATTCACACCAGACCAGCAATGCCACTAATTGTTGGGTGTGTGGTCGACTCCCCCCTTTCCAGACACCGAAGGGAGTTCTGCCACTCTTTCCTTATCCATTTTCACATAATGGTTCGTGTGGAGCATGGTCCACGTTAACGTCATCTTCAAATGATATGTCCCTTCTGAACAGTACATGTTTTCCAGACAAGCAAGGTCTTCCCCATAGAACCGGGTTAGATCTAGAAAATGAAGTGTATAATTTAGGTAATTATTCTTCGAATTTCATGGTCCTGAATGTTCAGTCTGATCCTACTCCAGACTTACCTGCTATTTCAGTACTACCAGTCAAAGGCGAATTATGTGTTAGAAATAATGGTTCCGTACATGTAGGACATAGTGATTGTACTACTATTGTCAAGTATAGTGACAGTGGGAAATCTATTTTCAAGGCTTCACGTCATTCTTATTTTGTTTGTGGTCAGACCGCATATGTTCGTCTGCCCCTCGATTGGGATGGAACCTGTTACATTGCCTTCCTACTGCCACCAGTTTTCTTAGCCCCATCTGATTATCATAGAAACACACATCTAGTACACATTAGACATAGAAGGGAGATCGAGTCCCCGATTGTCGATCAAACTGAAACTGCTCTAGAACAGTATACAGATTTCAATAAAGGATTGTTTTTCTTTATAGGACCTGTCCAGAATAGTAAGTTAATACGTAGGTTAACCAGAACCCTTGAAGCAGTAGTGAATGAGACTGCCTCTGCTCTAGGTAACTTAACCGAAGAGCAATCTGCTATGAGATTTGTAGTTTTGCAAAATCGTCTCGTTCTTGACGTCATACTGGCCGATAGAGGAGGAGCATGTAGAGTCATCGGATCTAGTTGCTGCATTTTCATTCCTAATAACGCGCCGTCTGTTTATTCAGCTATAACCAGACTTCATAAAATTGCCCATCAGTTACACCAGAATCCAGGCACCTGGACATGGTCCGGTTGGCTCTGGAGTATAATTTCTGCTTGGGGATGGAAATTATTGTCATTTCTAGGTATTGCAGTAGCGATCATATTCAGTTGCTGCCTCTGTATACAATGTGGCCCTGCGATTTGCGGCATTTGTGCTACCTCTTGTATTCCTAGTCCTAAGTCCCGTTCTAAATCCCGTTCTAAGACAATTCGAGACGAGCAAATGATACTGTATGAAATGATAGATGGTATCATGAATATTGATGTTTCCTGATGGAAACGTAGTGACAAGGAGGGAATGTGGAAAAGTAAATTTTGCCATGTTCTGTGTCCCTACGTGTTCCCCATGTTATGTTCTATGTGCATGATTAATATGCATATGTATTCCCCATGAACGAGTAAAGACGCAATTACAGTTGTGTCCATCTCTAGTATGCCAGTTTCCGGTTTTCGTGAATACAACGAATATTAGGCCTATGTAAAGCTACGTTGCCACGTTTCTCAGTGTGCACGTTATTTCATTGTAAAGTCCCCGTTTCTAGGCCTCAAAAGGGCCCGGACTCAGATTCAGCTCCTGTCTCCTGAACCCTCGCTGAGGAGCGACACAGCCCCCACCTGTATTCCTGACCCTTCACTTACTTCCTGCCTCACAGTGCCCGGCTCGTCCTGGCTCTGCCTCCAGTCTGCCAAGAGTATGTTATGATTCTAGTTATCAGTTCAGCCCTCCTTCCCTGCATTCCTAAGCTACTGAATCGCATCAATAGTTTCCGTCACAGTCTAGCCTTTACGTCTCCATGTAAGAGAAATACTGTATTAATGGTCATTTAATATTCCTCAACACACACTACATGTAGAATAATGCATGCACCGGTCTTAGTGTCTGTTAGCCTTTACCCTGATAACTTTTGGATTCTATCAACATGTTCTCTAAACATCAGATACTAGATAGTGTTTAGGTACATGTCGCTCTGACTCTCCAGACTTTCGTCTCTGCTCCTAGCGCAGAAGTCATAGCCCCCAGCTTCTCCTAGTAACACGTCATTGTCAGTTTGCGCGCACCAGTAGGTTAGAGGTCCCGGCTCCTTAGGTAGCCCCCTCCATGTTTCCGCCCCATTTACGACATATTCTGTTACGTTTACATCACATGTTCCTGTATACGCCTCCTGTTACACCTACTTTCAGCCTTATCTTTCGCGACTGCTACGAACCCCACCCACTACCACGCCTACTGTATCCACTGTAATGCAATTGTTTTAGTATATATGTGTTGTACATTGTTATTAAGAGCGCGCGCTCATTCCAGATCTTGCCCGTGCAGGTTGTCCTGTTCCTGTCCTTTATGCTGTATTAAACCTGCAAACTCCTACTACCTCGAATCTTGACTCTTATTTATTGAGCTATCTGTTATTGTTATATCCAGTCAAAAATAGAGGTATTATTTATTTATTTACCACAATTCAACTAAACCTATTTGGTTTGACATCTACAGCAAGCCGCTTATCATCGGTGGCTACCTCCACTCTCCATCTCTGCTTCTTAATCTTGAGGAGAAAACAGCCCCATTACAGAATATTACCAATTGATTAAGGTAATACGATATAGAATAAATTGAACCTTTTCAGCGGTGTTTTTAATTCAAGCATACACCAACAGACTCCTTGTTAAGAACCATCCTATCATCCAAAGGAATGTGCCACCACCTGGTGTGAAGTTACGATAGTAACACTGAATCATACAGAGAGGATGTATACCTCTCCATCTTAAGAACCCTGTTCTGATGAAGGTTACATCTTAGACACCGAAACGCTGCGTCGACAACTTGTGTTCATGTTTTTTTAATTCATTTGTGTATCCGTGTACATTTTAGTACATTTTTAAACTGTATTTTACTGGCACTATATATTTATATATTTTTTTGTATTTCGTGAATTAAATATTGTACAATTTTTCAAAAACTTGTGTTATGAATTGTTTTTGTACCTTTTCCCTCAGTTATTGTGATTTATTTTTCATGTGGTTATGGCATCTATAGGCTTATTGCCGGCTCACTCCCCTTCATTCCTTGTCCATATCACCTAAAAAGAAAATATTCCTTTCTTCTGCCTAATAATCTAGGCTTTCCAGGGAGTATTCCTTTGTTTTCCATCAGTGTTGCCAACACAGAGTAATTAGTCAAAAAATTATGAAGTTTAGTTTCCAAATCCCCCAAACCATGCATCTCCTGCATAGTTCTAGAAACAACAATGTGATCCAAGTCAGTGCGCTCTCAAGAGTCATTGCTTAATAATTCTTAAGAGAAGGGAAGAGAAGCCCTGAAGATCTGCCATACTGCAATATGAAGTAATGGAAGAAACCTTCCATCGATCTGCTAAAGAAATTCCAAAGTTCAATTTTAGGTGCGGGACACACTTCCTCCTAGCAAAAACACTTGCTACCTTCTGTGGTAACAGTGAATGGAATTTGAAGAGAAGTAGTTATCCCCTCTCCAACACTCACTAGCTAAGAGCTGAAATTCTGTACCCTCCTCTATACCTGACAGAATGTTTACTAGAAGAAAAGTAGAGGAGTATCCGGATCAGCTCCTAGCCCTCCTTTGCTCCTCTGCACCTCCACCATCCAAAAAATGCCACAAAATGCCATGCAGCGTCCCAGTTGGGAATCTAATACTGTTTAGGTTTTTTGTTTTCTTTATTTTCCAATAAATTAAGCACATGTTGAGTCTCGACCTGAATACTCACACCCACCCGCTGAAAGCAGTACAAAGAGGAAGTAACTATGAACATTTAAGTACTAGTACTCACTGTTGTTCCAGAAGCAGGATGTCATGAATCATGCCTCGGGCAGTCAACAGCACATGCCACAATGAAGCTGTGAGACCCCAACTCTACCTCTAAGTGGTTGAACATCCTTGTTGTGCACATCTTGCATATTTGGCTGACCTTTAGCACTGTAGATCAACAAAGCTCCACCGTAAGCCTTCCTTACAGAACCAGTGGTAACAATAAGCAAAGCTGCATCAGCCCCCAGACAGGTGCACCAGATCCTTGCCTGTAAGAACCACCTTACTTCTGCTGCCAGCGTTGGCCTAACCCTCTCATGATCGGAGAGTCCCATTGAAACAATAGCAAAGTGTGTCACAAACTGCTGGCGTCAATCAATAGAGAAAAAAAGGAAGTAGGAGGTAAAAAGATGAATACATATCAGGAGGACCTCCCAGACACACAAAGACCAGTGGTGCCTGCTCAGAAGACAGACAAAATAAGATGTCTTCTTGATAGGTGGTCCTTCATTTACCTTTAAGAAGGTGAAGGATGAGCGTTAATTTTTATGAGAAAGAAGGGAGGGCAACGAAGTGCGTCTGTAATGGGACGTGAGGCTTCATAAAAAGATGTATTGTGTACTTATACATTGGTAACATCCTTAGGGGCATATTTACAATAAGTGGCGCATCCATGCATATCAGCAGGGATGTGCCACTTATTGTGCCCCATGCCTCTGCCACAATGCCATGAGGCAAAAACGGCACAGATGTGTCACGCATCTGTGCCGTAAAAGTGGCGCATTGCTGGAGTTGCGTCGCAAGTGCGACGAAGCTCCAGCAAGGCTCTAGGGTGCCCTATCCTTCAAATGCCGTGTCAATCCTTACGCCTGCTTCAAGCAGGCGCAGGGTTTTGACGCAGCATTGGCCTAAAAGTGACTGAGTGAAATCTTGTAGATTTCACTCAGCCACTTTTAGGAGGCGTTCCTGCGCAAGAACGCTCCCCCTGCGCAGATACGCCTCCTTATGGCGCAGGGCTTTACAACGTGACGCATCTCCCAGATGCGTCACGTTGTTAATACCCCGCACCATGGTGCATCTTTTGCGCCGCCGCTGCGTCACAAAAGTGACGCAACGGCGGCGCAAAAGAGGCGCAAGGGGCTTGTAAATCTGCCCCTTAGCATTTTGTTACTAGAGGGCAATTTCAGAGTACATAAGCAGGCATCCTTCTTATGACTTATTAACTAAGAGAGGCTTAAAAAAATAAAATGACCACCGTGATGTGAGCAATTAAAACAAAAGAAAAAAACTATTTGATAGTTGAAGTGCTGAATTTTGCTGGCTGTATTCACCAAATTGCCTTTTTCCTGCAATTTTATTTATCAAAATCTGCCGTGGGAGTGAGTGAGACTTACAGTAAGAAAGAGTACTTTCCTGCCCCTTGTTCTAATGCCATATTGCAGAAACGTAGTTCTTTGTACTTAAATGAGCACACGGACCCATTTTTTTTACTTAATAGAATTAACCGTGGGAACTATTTTTAGCCAAGGTTCAACTTTATCCATGTATTTTAATGTGGGAAAAGTGTGTCCTTTTCCCTCTGCTAATGTTTGATGTATTCCAGCCCTCCTGTGAGTGTGTTTGAGTATCTGGGGTCTCTGGAGCGTAGGAGCACTTCCTCTCCGATTCCCTCTGTTTTCTTTCGTGAAAATGACATTCCTAAGCTGTTTCACTTTCTGACAGGAAATGGGTCCTCGCCAAAAATGATTAAAGTCCAAGAAAAAAAAATAACAGTTCGAAAGCTGAAGCAGTTCTTTAGGAGTCCCACGTTTGACATTGTTTCAAACACATTTGAAATATTGTTTAATACATTTGAATAATACCTACACTGGGAAAATGCTTTTAAGCGCACTGTGCCAGCTTTCCGAATTAGGGATGTGAGAGGCTGCCCAACTCAAATGACACACTAGGGCATATAGTGTTACAAATGTATGTAATGCAGCTCTTTTATTATATTTCTAAACTGCACTTTCATTAGTTAGTGGATTATTGAAAATATGCAGGGTGAACTCTATTCTAATTTAAAATAAAATGCCATAAAACTCCATGCCCTGAATTTTAGTGCACAAATCCACATTTTTTTTGAATATTTTTTTTTTACATATTTTGGTCGTTGATTCCTATATTAAAGAAAGTTTCTTCAGTCACAATATCTTTGGTAGAGTTAACTGTATTTGAATAATAAACTAATCAAGGTGGTTACTGCTTTGTTTAATGTCTTTAAGATGGACAATCAATAAAAGATGATTAGATGACTTGGTGTTTTCAAGTTTGCATGATAGGTGTCTTGCCTGCCGACCCAGTGCTGCTTGCCAGAGATTCCCTGGGCCCAGTTCTCAAACAAAAGTGTCAAAGCAGGTATAGCGATTTCCTCTCCTGCTTTAACATGCTACTATAGTATGTTTTCATGGAATTTACACAACTTTCTAAGGATACACATTCAAAGCTGCACCAGTCCCATGTTTTCATACATACATTAGGGAAAGTCACATTCGTTTTTGCGCTGTAGCATTTATCCCATGTGGAACTGTAAGCACACTAACAGTAAGTACCATTGTGCAATAGGGCGTGTCTTTTTGGTTTTTCTTCTTTACAGGGGATATATTTTTACCAATGGAGAGGCACTTTGCCTGGATTGTTCCTATCGTTTACCTTCCTACGCTGAAAATTGTTCATGCCTACCGTTTGAAAAATCAACTCATATGAAGGGTGAGAAAGGGTCAGAAGAGTTTCTATGACAAACTTGGGTATTTTTGGGCATTCTCAAAATTTCAAGACAAGCCCCTGCTCGACAAAAATATCCTTGCATGCTTATATGTTCATTTAGGCATACTAATCACAATAGTAGCAGCATATATTCTATTGGTGCAAAGTGAAACGGGGAAGATTATTTTAGGGGAAGAAATTCCGTCACTAAAATTTCTAGCCAAAGGGCAATTCTTTTCAATACTTTGAATGCCTAGGGATGGGCAAACACCAGAATCGTTCATTAGTTACCTTTTTAACTTGTAGTAGCAGAATAAGCGGAGCACAGGACTAATTGTACCCTCCACCAAAAAATAAAATTGACCGGGCAGAGCCCCCTTCTGGGATATGGAACAAGTGATCAAAGTCTGAGTTGGACGATTTTGGATGGATGCAGTCGGATGTGGTACATCGACAGGAACCACATGCATAAATCAATAATTCCTAGTCATCAAATCTGCCACTGTAAGGATATAAATGGATGTTGTATCCCTCTCCACATTGATGTACACTAATGTTTCAATGTCTCTTAGTACAGTTAAGAGTCCAGTTTGAGAAACTTTGCATAGCCTACAACACAAGGCAACAACTATCCTTAGCAGAAAGCTGATATAGTGAGTGGAAAATAGTCTTCTCTGAACAAGTCTCCACTTAGTGGTTTTTCTTAAACTCTGTTAAGAAGTGGGGACATGAGGTTTTCAGTGCAAAGCAGTCACACTTCGAATGGAATTCCTTTAATTTTCAGTCAGATTTAATATATGCATTTATGTATGTATGGGAATTAGTATACCACAGATCAAGCTGGTGAGCAAAGGAGCACTAAACATAATGGATAAAGTCCAGTGAGCATTTTAGATAAATTACAGAGAAAAAAGGTGAAAGTGTGTACATAGAGGATGAGGTGCCAATGCACAGTGACATTTGTGCATGTTATAGGTTGCTGACCAAACTATATCTCGTGTATTTCAGTGTTTTTATAGTTTTTTTTAAACTTACTTCACGTCTCATTCTAACACCTAACTATAACATCACCTAGGATTTTTTCAGTGTTTTTTAATCTACATTAGTGTCTAAAAACATAACCTAACTATAGCGCTACTTTAACCTTTGTTTTTTTAGTAAATATTTTGGGTTATTCTAAATTGGAACAATGGTCAACTCTTTGCATGCAGAAAACCCCAGTTGACCACGTCCTTTGGTCGTGTGCAGTAGGGGCTTGCCATAGGGCCTGGCATTCAGCCGGTCCTTGTGACCCCGCTGCACAGATCCTGAACCCAAACACTATGCAGTGTCCAACGTCCACTCCCCACAGTCTTTGCCCATGCACACTAGGAGTGGGCTGCAGGGCTTGGCATTTGAACAGGCCTATAGCCCGACCCCTCTTGAGTGGCCAACCCGTTGTGCATGGCTTTTGGCCGTGTGCAGCAGGGGTTGGACATGGGGCTTGGTCTTTGGACAGTCCTAGCACCCAACTTATGGTGAGCAGCCAACCTCCATTGTACCAGGGCCAACACCCACCCTCCGTGTGTGCCTAAGCCAATTCCCTTTTTTCTACATTTTGTGAATACCAGGGTACTCCTGTGCAACCCATGCCACAACCATGAATCCCTTGGTACTGTGGTGTCTTGTGGCAGCTTGGACTGCAGTGTAGTGCCATGAGGCTGAAGCAAGCATCGGTTCCTCTGACAGTACCGCAGTACCTCACAAGAGACCAGTGTTCTCACAAAAGATTTAATGTGCAATTTCACAACTGTTCTTGTAAATACTATTATTTTACATGGTATAATACAAAAAGATATAAGCAGTGCATGGATAAGGCACGAGATATAGTTTTTTTTGTTTGTTTTTGTTTTTTCAATAACCTTTATTGGGTCATCATACAGTACACAGCTCATCGCCCACAACCCGGAGGCCGGCAGCAACCTTACAGTATCTAAGAACACGGCTATTTGGCCAACAACCTCGGGGGCAGGCAGCGTAGCAATCAATGGTAAGAATGTAAGAATGTACACAGAAATGCAATCGTAGGTATCATATTGCAATATGGAACATCAGGAAGCTCAGCATCGACAACTCCTAATCCATCACTTAAATTTACAATTGGCAGTATTTCGCAGTATTTCGCATACAGATTCTCTCCTCCCTCCATACGTTCTGCCAGTATGTCACTATGTAGGTACACGTTGTGTCTCTTGCAATTACCCTCTAAAGTGTGAACGTGGCCGTATAATGATTAGTTGAGTGATAGCTATTCTGTCTGGAGGTCTGCTCCTCTCAGTCGCAGCCAGTCCGCAAACGGGGACCATATATCCGCAGGCCTAGAGCCCCCCGGCATCTGTTCTCAATATCCCTCAAACTGATCCTTACAATATACAACCGCCTTTATCCAGGCCGCCACTGCCGGCGGTTGCCGCTTCCGCCAGTGGATAGCCACCTATCTTTTAGCCAGCAGCAACAGCATTGCAGCGAGTTTACGCCGTTTCACTGGGATATCTCTCACATACCCCAGTAACGCCAATCCGATCGACTTCTCAATAGTAGTGCCTATTATGTGCTCAATATGTTTGAAGACCTCCTCCCAGTATCGTGAGACCTCAGGACAGCCCCATGCCATGTGTGTGAAGCTGGCAGTGTGTACATTGCATCTCCAGCACTTGTCATCCTCACACAGCCCCATACGGCGCATCTGAGTGGGTGTGCGGTATAAACGGTGCAGGTAGTTAAAGTGAATGAGCCTGAGCCTGTAGTTGGGCGATAGATACTTCAGCTGGGCACAACAATAGCTCCACTGTTCCTCAGTAATGTCTAAGGCTGCCTCTCCATTCCAGGCCTCTCGTGACTTGACACTCGTGAGTGGGTTTTCTTTTTGTGTTATACTATATATACGTGTAACCAGCTTGCAGGGCGAGGCATTAGCTAGTACGTTCTCTAGCGCTGGTAGTATAGGTGGCTCACTGGGAAAGTGGCCATAGGTGGCTCTACATGCAGCCCTCAACTGGTAGTAAAGTAAGGTATCGGATGCTGTGGGGGCCTCCGTGCCACACATAGCTTGTAGCGTTAAAAATTCCCCTGCCGGGTATAGGTCTCCCCCTTTGTGTAAGTTGTGTGTCTGTGCTCTTTTTGCTATTGCCTCATCCGTCAGAGGTGTGAGCAATGGATTCCCATTCAAGGGCATTGATGGGGCATATAGTTTATTAATGTGTGCTCTCTTCGCTATCTTACCCCATCGTACACTTTCAACGGTGTCAACATCTTGTCGTGGGTGTTTATAAGGTTGAAAAAACGCCGTGTTTAAGGGAAGAGGGGAGACTCCATCAAATTCGATCGCTACATGCGGCTGATAGGGAACCGGATGTTGCCAATAATGCAGGAACTGGGCTTGTGCACTGTAAGCATAGAGTTCGAAGTCCGGTGCCCCCAAGCCACCCTGTGTAAAGGGCAGAGTCAATACCTGCCAGGAAACTCGTGGCTGTTTGTCCGCCCATACCAGGACCAGCACCGCGGTGCGTAAGCGTGTGAAGAAATGCGAGTTCAGAGGCATGGGCAAATTTGCAAAAAGATATAGCAGCTTGGGGAGGATTATCATCTTGGCAATGGCAATGCGCCCCGTCAGAGATAACGGAAGGTTTTTCCACCGCACGCATCACTTTGCTTTCTATCCAATCTATCGCTCTACCATAGTTCAGTGTCCACAGTTCTTGTAGCGAGCGGCTCAATTGAATGCCCAGATAGCGCACCTCCTCAGTCGCCCACGTTATAGGAAATTCTGAATCGGAACCGTGTCATCAGTTAGCGGGAACATAGTGGATTTGGCCCAGTTAATCTGTATGCCTGTCAGGCCGCCGTATCTAATGAACTCTCGCATTATCGTGTCAAAGTTATCTCGAGGGTTATTGAGATAAACAGTGATATCATCTGTGTATAGTGAGATGAGGATTCCACGCGTAGTGAACCCTATGCTTCTATGGGCATGTTGCTGTCTTAATTTGGCCGCCAGGGGTTCCGTCGCGATAGAAAAAAGCAGGGGGGACAGTGGGCATCCCTGTCTGGTGCCTCTGGTTATGGTGATGGGCTCAGACGTACGACCATTCACTCGAACTCTGGCAGAGGGCTCAGTGTATAGTATTTGAATCTGTTTTAGGAATAGAGGGCTGAAACCCAGCCGACGTAGCAGGGTAAACAAGAAGTCCCATTCCAGGGATTCAAACGCCTTTGTGGCGTCTAGCAGGGCAGCTGTTGCCTGTACGTGAGGGGCCAAATAGTGAAGTATACCAAAAAAGGTTCTCAGGTTGTGTGCCGTAGATCTGCCTGAGACAAAACCTGACTGATCTGTCAATGCGATTTGTGGTACCATAGGTGTCAATCTATCCGCGAGCAATTTAGCATACATCTTAGCATCGAGATTTATAAGGGACAGCAGACGGTATGAGTCCGTCTTAGTGGGGTCTTTATCTGGCTTCAAAATCGTAATGATTATAGCTTCTCGAACAGTGGGCGGCAGTTTAGGCACGAGATATAGTTAATGCAGTGTGGCTACAAAGTTGAATACAACGTGAATGGAGGTGTGGCTCAATGGTTAGAGAGGTAGACCCTGATGCAGAGGTCTGGCCCGGGACCAGGGTTCAATTCCTGCCTCGGCGGGTCTTGGGCTCAATTTCCTCGGACCTGATAATTCTCACCTCGGTGCCTATTCATGGGTCCCACTCTTCAACTCTGGGCAATAGCTTGCTTAATCTGCACAATGGTCCCAACAGCGCTGGGATGCCTGGCTTCACCTTGGGGGTGCCCAGGAGGGGACATTTCACAGGGAAAAGCCAGGAAAGGTTCCACAGCGGTATGCGTTACAGCGCCAGGACATCCCAGTTGGGGTATTAGTGCGCTTTACAAGTACAAATTACATTACATTACATAATAAGTTGAAGGTGTTGGGTAAATTTTAAATTAAAGGTTTGAGTATAATTTTAGAAATGTAAATTTGTGTGTACTTTAACTTTTGTATGTAGCTAAAGAATACATATTAATGTAATGATGGTGCGTAAATTATACATATATGGCATAACTATAAATGAAGAATTTCCAATGTTGTATATTTTAAGTTTGGTTTGTAGGGAAAGGATAAATAAAGTTTTCCTAACTACAACAAAGATTTAACGTTAGGGTTTTTCATTGAATGTCAATGTTTTTTCTTTTTAATAAAAAATGTGAAATTGTAGAGTTTACAGTCGTTGAGTGGACTGTCATTAAGTGGAGCATGGTACAGTAGAGTGGAGGAGAGTGTCCTAAAGTTTCCTGCGGCATAATGGAGTAGAGTTGAATGTGGTTCAGAGGGGGGGCATAGAGTAGAATAGCATACAGTGGAGCGGTGCACAGTGGAGTGGCGTACAGTGGAGTGCTGTACTGTGGAGTGGTATACATAGGAGTGGGTAGAGTGAAGTGATGTAGAGTGGGGTGGAGTATCATAGAGCAGAGTGGAGTAAATTGTTGTATAGTGTAGTGGCATATTGTATAATACAGTGGCGTGGAGTGCACTTGAGTTTACAGGTGTAGTGTAGAGTTAAGTAAATTGTTATAAATTGTAGTGGCGTCTTGTACAGTACAGTGGAGTGGTGTGTTGTAGAGTGATGGTTAGAATTGTGCAGTAGAGTAGAATGTGGTACTATAGGGTGTAGGGGCACATCTTGGAGTAGAGGGTTCTACACAGTAGTGTAGGGCCATAGAGTAGAGGGCAGTGTTGTATAGTGGCACAGAGTTTAGTAGAGGCTTGTAGAGTTGAGGAATAGTGCTCTTCTGATCGGCATCATTTGTACCGGGACTCCATTGCTTTTTTATTGCCATCTCGTGTCAAACACTTCCACACGACCCACCTGGTCATTTCTGCTGATGCCTGAGGAAATTCTAACTGACACAACAGAAACCATCTTGCAGCTTGCATTTCTGCCCAGGAACTGTCACACACCCAACCCCCCTGTTCTTTGCAGTTCACCAGAAAGCCACGAGACACTCACACCCTGAGCAAATGATTTATTTTCCATCTCCTGCTCCTAGCCTGGTAAACATCCTTGACACCGTGATCAGGTTATCTGGACAATGGTCTAACTGCTGGGCCTTGCTCAGGGTGATTAAACAATGACTTGAAAGACCGGGCTTGATCAAGGCAATTGAACAATGACCTGAAAGACTGAGCCTTGATCAAAGCCGAGTGAACAATGATTTGTGTACCAAGCCTTGACCAGGTCACCATCTACAAACGTCGTCTGGATCTGGTTATCAACTGCAAACACCGCCCTGAATAAACAATGAACTAACAGCCAAAAGACTGGGATGAAAAAGTATAAAAGGCTTGTAAGCTGCAGAGTGAAGCAGCAGCCTCCTGGGTTTTGTCTCTGACTTACTTGGGACTCTGTTCCATAGCCCGGGCTATTGAATAAATCTGGGTTCGTCCTGCAGACGAAGGCTCCTGTGTCTCCTTTTACTAAGTATGAAAGGTATGGAAGACTTGGGCGGTTCCCCCGCCGCCGAGACCCAGTAATTGGGTTATTCCGGTTCTTCAAATGGTGCCTGAACAGGGACTCCACGAGCACGAAGGTCAGCGCTGGTGGATGTGAGGGGGTGCCCGGAGAGACTCCAACAGAGGTACCCTACCCGAGGGATTCTTGCAATCCGCTGTTCCTTCCCACCCGGTCTGGGCCACTTTACCGCGTTCTCGCTGGAGTCCCCTAGCAAATAATATCTGAAGCAGGACACAGCCCTATGTCTGCAGAAGAGAAAAACCCCATAAGGTAAGGGTGGACTGATCACCCACCAAGTCTGTATGATTCTGTGATTGACTTTCGTAAAAGCCAAGCTGTTATTGACTTTTTCTAAAGCCAAGCAAGCGAGGTAAATTTTAAAAACCCGCTGGTGTCTGTTCTGTATGATTCTGCTGTTATTGACTTTTGCAAAAGCCAAGCAAGTGAGGTGAGTTTTAAAACCCGCCGGTGTCTGTTATCTGTTTTTTTAAGCATGCCAGTCAGTAGTAAGTTCAAGAAATTATGTTGTTGTATGTGTACACAGGACTCCCAGCTGGAGGCGGCTTGTCCCCTTCCTCCAGAAGGGATGTATGACATTACAACGCATGCTTTTACCATGCATGCTTTACATCGCAGTTTTTACAACGCATATCATTACAACGCATAGCGCTTTGGGGTGCTGGATAGTGAATAGTTTAATTTATTATTCCAACTCCAGTCCCCGTGGATAGTAGGGAAGGTGTTGGATAGTAAATTAAATCTATTCCCTATCCTAGACCGCCCCCCAGCGCAATGCGTTGTAATGGTTTGCGTTGTAAAAGTTGCGATGTAAAAGCACTGCGTGGTAAAAGTTGCGTTGTAAAGGATGTTTCCCTCCAGAAGGGACCCCTGGCCATACGATGTATGTTAAACATGGCCCTTCCGCTGTAATTTTTTCCTCATTATGGGTAAAATATACGAAACAAAGTAATGCGGAATTACAGTGGCCACTTTATGGCTCTTTTAATTCCCAAGTTCTCACCAACTTAGAGGAACAATTAATGAAAAGAAAAACGCGCCCGTCTATGTTTGAATCTGTCCGCTTTTGGCAGAAAGAGATAGAGCAGTGAGCTAGAAAGCAGAAGGCTCAAGAAAGAAAACAGGAACGTATGGCAAATTGTCAATGGCCGACCACGCCAGAGAAAATTTACAAACTCAAATGACAAAGTCAGTAGAAATAGCCGAAAGGGAGCATGGGACCCGGGTACAAAAATGTTATCCAGCTCGTGAGGAGAAAGCAAAGGGCCATATGGAAGGGAGAGAAGAAGGTAATTCCTGGCTTGATTCCATGCTAGAAAGCCCTCCTGCATATGCCCCAATGTACCCTGCCCTGACACCTCACACCTCGCATGTCCTGCCGCCACCGCCCAGTCCTGCCCCCATTGCCCCTCTTTCTGTTCTCCCTGTCACACCATCCCTCCCAACTTTTCCTATGACACAGACCACGCCCGCTAACCCTGTCCTCGCTGCGGGAATGACAGCAAGTCTCCATTTGCCCAACCCCTGCGGCTTTACCCCTACACGCCCTTTTCCTACTTCCCCGTGGTGTACAGTTAAGCAGGATTTATATAAATTGTTGGGATTCCCTCTGACTGGCTTCCTTGTGCTCTGCAGTCAGCTTTTCGTCCCTTCGAGAAAATGACCTACAGAGGCAACAGTGTGAATGTTGGATAAATAACGGGAATATTCATGCGTTTAAAGAAATATGGTCCACCTTTTCCCAGTGGACGATTATGAAGCAGACCACCTGGGCTGAACACATGTGTACCATGGTCATGCAAAGATTTGAGAATGCGCTTATGCAGATACCCACTGGATTAATGGAGCTTAGGTCGCAAATAAAAAGAGACGATATTCAGGGAGAGGGGATGTTTGGCACTATGTCTGCTTTAATGGCTTATCGTGATATGACCGCTTTTCACAACACCCCTCTAGAAACAGCTATGCCAATGAGAGAGGCGGCCCCTGTTTTTGTTATCGCTCTTACAGATGCCCAAAATAGTGGCCGAGAAGCTGTTGAGGAACACTGGCGCAGGCTTTAGGTTCATGATCCTTGGAAAAGGTCAGAAGTAATGCAGTTAAAAGGACAATTACCAGATCCCCGGAAGAATCCAGCTGCCTTTTACAGAGAATTAGGTCAGATTATATCTGCAGGTACTCTCGTTCTTGAGGATATAGATTTACTTTCTGGTACAATTGTCCCCACTGAAATTTGGGACAAAATTCGCCATGAAGCGGCTTTGGGAGGTAAAAGAGAGGTAGAGAGTAGAAAGTGAGTAATAGAGAGTAGAGAGTGAGTAGTAGAGAGTAGTAGAGAGCAGTAGAGAGAGTAGCAGAGAGTGAGTAGTAGAGAGTAGTAGAGTGAATAGTAGTGAGTAGTAGAGAGTAGTAGAGAGTGAGTAGTAGAGAGTGAGTAGTAGAGAGTAGTAGAGAGTAAGTAGTAGAGTGAGTAGTAGAGAGCAGTAGAGAGTGAGTAGTAGAGAGTAATAAAGAGTGAGTAGTAGAGAGTAGTAGAGAGTTAGTAGTAGAGAGTAGTAGAGAGTGAGTGGTAGAGAGTGAGTAGCAGAGAGAGGGAATAGTAGAGAGTAGTAGAGAGTGAGTAGTAGAGTGAGTAGTAGAGAGTAGTAGAGAGAGAGTAGTAGAGAGTGAGTAGTAGAGAGTAGTAGAGAGTGAGTAGTAGAGTGAGTAGTAGAGAGTGAGTAGTAGAGAGTAGTAGAGAGAGAGTAGTAGAGAGTGAGTAGTAGAGAGTAGTAGAGAGTGAGAAGTAGAGAGTGAGTAGTAGAGAGTGAGTAGTAAAGAGTGAGTAGTAGAGAGAGAGAGAGTAGTAGAGAGTGAGTAGTAGAGAGTAGAGAGTAGTAGAGAGTGAGTAGTAGAGAGTAGTAGATAGTGAGTAGTGGGGAGTGAGTAGTAGAGAGAGAGTAGTAGAGAGTAGTAGAGTAGTAGAGAATGAGTAGTAGAGAGTGAGTATTAGAGAGTAGTGGAGTAGTAGAGAGTAAGTAGTAGAGAGTAGTGGAGAATATTCCAAAGTTTGGCACAGCACCACTTGCACAATAAGTCCAATCAAATCATATCACTTAGAGTCCTTATTGAAGTGCTGAATCTTGGTGTATATTCAAATGCTTTTATTTTCCTTAAGTTTATGTACCACAGCCAGCCGACGCGTTTCGTTCTGTACAACAGAACTTCTTCAGGGCGTTCTTATTTCCTTCAAGTTATGTCGGTATCCTGTTGTCATATAACTGGATATTTCTTCCAAATGTTAGACGAGACGTAAGTACATTCTTATTCAAAGTGACTAGGTATCAATTTTACCCACACAATTCGGGCAGACTTGAGCAATTTATAGCATCCTCAAAGTCAGTCTTTCAAAAATTCCAAAGTATAGGACATGATAATCCAAATCCAAATGTTTCTCAAGAAAAGTCATTTTCAATTGTTCGGAATATCGGCGTTTGGGCAGATATGACCCAGGGACCCCCAGTATGCAAGGGGAATTAGTCCCCCCTCTGCAAACGCGCCAGTGGGCTGCGTTGCAGAGAGGTGTAAAAAGGGGCATAGCCTCTTTACACCTCTGTGCAATGCAGTCCCCTGGTGCATACTGGAGGTTCCAGGTGGGCTAGTTGGCCCCCAGGGACCCCCAGTATGCAAGGGGAATTAGTTCCCCCTCTTCAAACATGCACGGAGGCTGCGTTGCAGAGAGGTGTAAAAAAGGGTGTGGCCTCATTACACCTCTCTGCAATGCAGCCCCCTTCGCATACTGGAGGCTCCTGGTGGGCTAGTTGGCCCCCAGGGACCCCCAGGATGCAAGGGGAATTAGGTCCCCGACTGCAAACGCGCCAGGGGGCTGCGTTGCAGAGAGGTGTAACAAGGGGCATAGCCTCACTACACCTCTGAAATGCAGCCCCCTGGCACATACTGGAGGTTCCAGGTGGGCTAGTTAGCCCCCAAGGGCCCCCAGTATGCAAGGGGAATTAGTTCCCCCTCTTCAAATATGTACGGGGCTGCGTTGCAGAGGTGTAAAAAAGGGTGTGGCCTCATTACACCTCTCTGCAATGCAGCTCCCAGGCGCATACTGCAGGTTCAAGGTGGGCTAGTTGGCCCCCAGGGACCCCCAGTATGCTAGGGGAATTAGTTCCCCCTCTGCAAACACGCCCGGGGGCTGCGTTGCAAAGAGGTGTAAAAAGGGGCATGGCTTCATTACACCTCTCTGCAATGCAGTCCCCTGGCGCATACTGGAGATTCCTGGTGGGCTTTCCGGTCTTATATAGTTAGGAATTAGCATTGAAAAAACCTTTGAAATTCACAGAAAAAACCATAGGTTTCAGGCCTTATATAGATAGGAATTAGCATTTCAAAAACCTTGCAAATTCACTGAAAAAAACATAGGTTTCAGGCCTTATATAGTTAGGAATTAGCATTTAAAAAACCTTTGAAATTCACTGAAAAAACCATGGGTTTCAGGCCTTATATAGTTAGGAATTAGCATTTAAAAAACCTTTAAAATTCACTCAAAAAAATATAAGTTTTAGGGGTGTTATAGTTAGCTGAACATTTCACTCACACAAAACCATTGAAATTGCTCCTATATAGTTAGTTGTACTAACTATATTTCGCGCACCCGCAATCCACTGCTGATGATGTCACATATTACATCATTCATGACATGGTCAGTGACATCAGTGATGACATCTCAAATGACATCACTGATGACATCACTGATGACATCATCCACGTGACAATCACATACACCTTTTCATACACTAGTAAAATCTTTCATCACTCTTTGTAAAATACAGAGTATCATATTTGAATCCATTGTTACAGCAATACAAGTATCTAAGAACCCACTCAGTGATTCATAGATGTATACACACATCTAATCACTTACCTGTAGATTCACTCATACATGCTGTCAATGAACAATAGAACACTATCAAAAATACTTATACACCTAAATCGACATTACACACCAGCGCACATCCTATTCACATATGAAGTCATCCTACTCACTTATGCAAACAATGGATCATACTTACATATTTACTTAGCTACACACTTATACAAATACAACTTCATCTATTCATTTAGATAGTAAGTCATACTTAGTGAATTATAAAATCATTATTACAAATATAAAGTTATCCATACAGTCACTCACACAATCATTGAGACTTATGTTTACTTATTTATATACAACAACTGACACATACACTGCCTTTTATTTTTCTAGTTTGTTGGACATGTACCATTGAGAAATATATTTGCTCATCACCACACATAAAGATATTCACTCACCCAAACAACTGTTAGAACATGTAGTTTTAACTTCATATATCTAGTGAATCAACTATTCACACATCTTTGGGCAGTCACACACCCCGCACCGAACCACACACACATTCACTCTCCCATACAAATACTCAGTTAACTAATCAATAACTAATATAGGCTTTCACATAGCTAGTAATCAACTGGAGAACCAGTTTACACAACAACTGACAAAGTGATACAGATATTCAAACAGTTTAGTCACTATCCACTATATTTAGTGAGACACTATAAATTGGTCAAGTAAACAGTCAATTACACTGCTACTAAATCCTCCATCCAAATATTTATTTTTATACATCCACTCATTCTTCAATGCAAATTGCTATATATATAATGCATATTTAAATAACAAAGCAAACCACATTCACTGGATGATGTCATCAGTGATGTCATCAGTGATGTCATTTGAGATGTCATCAGTGATGTCACTGACCATGTCATGAATGATATAATATGTGACATCATCAGCAGTGGATTGCAGGTGCGCGAAATATAGTTAGTACAACTAACTATATAGTAGCAATTTCAATGGTTTTGTATGAGTAAAATGTCCAGCTAACTATAACACCCCTAAAACGTATAGTTTTTGGAGTGAATTTTAAAGGTTTTTTAAATGCTAATTTCTAACTATATATGACCTGAAACCTATGGTTTTTTCTGTGAATATATATATATATATATCCGCCGAAACGCGTCTGAGCAGCAACTGAACATGGAATAAACGTTTTGAACTGAGATTCACGGAGTCAGCGCCTTCTTTGAATGGGAAAGTTTGGTGTGGTAAAGAATATATATATATATATATATAATATATATATATATATATATATATATATATATATATATATATATATATTCACCAGTAGGATCGGTAGGATCAAGAGACAAGAGGAGGGCAAAGCGAAGGGGCAAATGACCATAAGGGGGCATAGAAGATCCTCCCTGACCCCCTAGGTTTGATGTGGAGGTTTTAAAATGGCCCCGCGGGGCAAAAAAAAAAATAAATAAATAAATAATCGAACGGCTGAATGGATTTGCACGAAACTTGGCAAAATTGTAGGGACTGGTAGCCCGATGTGCCTTTGCTAGGTCTCAATATATGTGCTCCAGTGGATTTTGAGAAATTAACGTTCAAAAAAAGATATATATCTGTAACAGCGCACCGGGCAGCGCTCCACTTCGCGTACTTTTCGCGTTACGGGGCTTTGTGAAGCGAAGCTGATTGGTTCTCCGGCGTCTGTAAACATTCCAAACAGTCCGTAGCGGCCGCCATCTTTTCTCTCGGTAGGATCGAGAGACAAGAGGAGGCCAAAGCGAAGGGGCAAATGACCATAAGGGGGCATAGTAGATCCTCCCTGACCCCATAGGTTTGATGTGGAGGCTTTAAAAGGGCTCCGCGGGGCAAAAAAAACAAACAAAAAAAAAAGTTTTTTTGGTGGGGGGCGCCCGGTTAGCGTAACGGGAAGCGGACTGGGGAGCGTACTACAAGGAAAGAAGAATGTTTGACTTTTCACTTATTGTATGTTTATAGACTTTTTTTTAACTTTTTTTTCTGCTGAGTGACGTCTCGGCCTATCTCCACGGGATGCAGTCCCTACCATCTCGGCGTTTAAGCCCAGGGGGACCGGTAGTGTGGGAGAGATAACGTCTGTTAACGTTCGATTCGAAGGAAATCAGGAAGTGTTGAAAAACATTGTCTGCGCCATCTTGCCTTTTTTCAAATGCCACACTTTTGTCGTGCACGGCAGCCATTTTAGATGCCTTGACCAGACCCACTCTTTGCACGCTGTCGATCCTTAGCATGGCTCCCCACCCTCGCAAGCATCTCCCCCAGGCACTGGTCACCCCGCTCTCTGTCTTATGCATGGGCAATAAACCTCCCCCCATCTGCGCTGCTCTTCCCTGAGAATCACACCCTGTGCCCGCCCGACACCTCCCTTTCGCCCTATTCACTACCGCACCCTCTGACACTCCTCTTCCTCTGTGTCTGATTGTCCAGGCCGGTCCCAGGCTATCAGCTAGCCCTGCAGATGTAGTTTATGGCCCCAGCTGTAAAGAATCACCCCTCTTCAAAGGAGTTATAGTAGATCAAGGCCCACACCCGATGAGATCCGTCACACCACACGCGTTCCTACTATCTGAAAACCATCCTGTATTGTGATTGGGGAGGGGACCGAGCCTGAAGCGGAAGATTCCAGGGATGACTCTTTGTAGATCAAAGTTTTTACAATTATGTGTCACATTAAAAATATATAGCACTCCAACAAAGTAGTAGGAATATAAAACTTTAATAACTTATAAATATATACAACAAAACAAAAACAGTAAAAACATTTTAACATTTTTAGGGAAAAAGAAGGAACAATGGTCAGTAGCGGTCGGTTGTGCGAATAGTCCCAAGGCAGCACAACGTCCAGATTTCTGGACGGCACCCAGGTGATGTTGCCTGGGTGCCGCACTGATTTGGGTATCCGGCGTGGGGCGTCCCGGGGGGTGGGTCGTCAGTAGCGGTCTGTTGTGCGAATAGTTCCAAGGCAGCAGAACGCGCTGAAATGTGGATGGCACCAAGGTGATGTCCAGTAAGTTGCCGCCCTCTGAATAACGGCGTGGGCGCCCCGGGGGGGGGGGAGGCAGTCCAAAGTTCCGTTAAAAGGGCAAAGGAAAGGATCGGTGGTTTGAACCATCAGTCAAAAAGGGGAGGGGGTGCAACAATTTTTCCTACCGGGTCACATTGTGCTTTCACCGGAACTGATCCGAACTGTGGTCTGCAGGATTCTAGTCATTCAAACTGAGGCTGGCGCCAGCATGGGAGCGCCGACGTCCCGCGGCGACAGTTTCGTCACTCCACGGGCGATCATGGCAGTCATTCCCCATCGGGGGTGTCTGCGGGGGTCGGGGACTCCCGCGGCTCCTCTAGAATCTTCAAGGTCGTGGAGGACTACGGTGGTGGAGTCAACCAGTGACCGGGCCATTTCTTTATGCTGGGCCCGCTCTTGCCAGGTCGATCGCCATTTTGAGAGTTCGGTAGCTACCGGCGATCGCGGGGTCAAATGAGCGGACGGGCTCCACCCTGCCGGGCGAGACGTTGCAGCATCGCCACAGTGGAAGAACCCTTTTCCGGGCGCCTGGAGCGCTGAGGGTGCAGCTGGGAAGCCTCCACCTGGGGAGGCGGGAGAGGCTTATTCGCACCGTCTCTCCCTCCCAGTGCACCCCACGGCGTCTCGCTTGACATTTGTTATGGCCGGACCAGGCGATGAGGACGAGGGGGGGGGGTCGAAGGCATGTGCAAGACATCCCCCCCAGTGTTGTCGCAGCCATTATAAAAGAAAGAAGAAATGTCCCGTCCGTCTTTGGGCCGGACCTCCGGTGGATGGCGGCCGGACGCCCTTTGCTCTGGCCCCATGAACGGGTTCCTTGGCTCATCCGGTGGGGCAGGCCTTGGCGTGTGGTGCCTCTCCTGGGCCTTTCGTGCAGTGGCCTCTCCACTCCCAGGCCCTCCATGGATGCTGGCCCAGACTGGGAGAGAGAGGGTCGAACCTGCAATTCTCCAGGGTTACCGCCACCGCGGCCGGATCCCGTCGGCCTCGGCCTCTGGTTGACGGTGGCCGGACTGGGAGAGAGAGGGGAGGGTCGAGGACACAGACATTCCCCCCCTTGCAACTCTCCAGGGTTGTCGTAGCAATCCCCCTGGCCGGGTCCCATTGGCCTCGGCCTTTCCTCCGGCTACACCCTACGTGATGATCTTCTGCCGACGGTTGGCAGCAGGACCCGCCTTATATGTGTTGCTTCCGGCTGGGCGTAGCCGCAAACCTGTTGCACTTTGGAAGTTTCCAGAATGGGGCGGATGTCTGCTGACTTGTATCTTTCCCAGTTTGCCGTTATTTGGCCGTGGCAGGTGGTGGGACAGACACGTTTTGGGGCAGTGAGGGGCGATGAAGCCTCGTTGCCTTGTGGCCATTGCAATGTCACACTTGGTTTCTCTTACTGTTTTCAGGTTTCTTATTACGGGCTTACTTCTAACGTTTCTTGTTTCTAGGACAATAATAGGTTTTATCATTACGTATTGTTATCGTTTCTTTGTTTGTTATTTAATAAAAAGTTCATCAGTGGCCTACTGATTTTCGTTTTCCTATTCCTTTCTTTCCAGGTTGTTTCATGCTAAAGATTCTGTTAACAGGATACAGTGATCACTTCGTTATTATTGCATATGTCCTTTTGACTAGGGGTGCTCTCTGGTCGGGCCAGATGACCTATCTCTAGTAAATGGTCCGGGTGAAACAGGTGCATCAATCAGTGGGGAGTAGATAGGCATGACAGATTACAACGGGGGACAAAGGTCCGCATTACCTACCCTTTCACTACTTGCAAAGATTTTCCTACGTTTATTTGCAAACAGGGAATACCTCCAAAAAGAACCAATTCCCAAACAGTCAATGTTCGGGCAAACAATCAATCAATGAGGAACGAAATAGGCACGACGTGTTAAAGGTTTGCGTTACCTACCCTTCACTATCTGCAAAGGGAGAGAGAATATTCCTATTCTTCCCCGTTTGCAGGCAGAGAAGATCCTTAAGAGAACCAACTTCGAACAATTCAATGCTCGATTCAAACAATCAACAAGGGGTACTGTGAACACAAATGAACGCCGCTTATGTACATACACATTGCTATTTTCAACAGGTTGTTCCTAATGTTTCTATTTTAGCGAGGTCAAAAAGAGATCCCATTAGTGGCCTACTGATTTTGCTCGATTCCTTTTGTTTTTTTACACGATTTTTCGCTATCTGCAAAGACTAAACAGAGTATTGCGACTCTGTGCTTGTTTGTAAATAGAGAATGAACCAAAGAGAACCAATTCTAAAACAGTAAATGCTTGGATAACAATCAATCAAATGGAGAGAGAAGCAGGCACGACGGATTACAACGGGGGCAAAGGCCTGCGTTAACTACCCTTCACTATCTGCAAAGAGAGAGTACTCCTAATAGAAATGAGGGGGGGGGGCAGCATTGAAAGCAGATCAGTGTGCATAAACACGAAAATGTTTTTTCTTACCACGTACTTGACAATCGACAGCTTATGATATTTGCTATTAAAAAAACATTGAAATTCACTGAAAAAACCATAGGTTATAGACCATATATAGTTAGGAATTAGCATTTACAAAACCTTGAAAATTCACTGAAAAAACCATAGGTTATAGACCATATATAGTTAGGAATTAGCATTTAAAAAACCTTATTTTACTCACACAAAACCATTGAAATTCCATATATAGTTAGTTGTACTAACTATATATCGCGCACCCGCAATCCACTGCTGATCATGTCACATATTACATCATTCATGACATGGTCAGTGACATCACTGATGACATCCCTGATGACATCTCAAATGACATCACTGATGACATCACTGATGACATCTCATTTGACATTACTGATCACATCACTGATGACATCATTCATGTGATAATACGATGAACCTCTTCAGACTCTAATATAACCTTAGATACACTCAGTGTAAACACAGACTCACAGATTGTCATTCATCCATGAAGATACACACACACACCTAGTCAGTCATGCAAACAATCAATCACACCTCCATTTTCCCAACTATACAGTTATACACACCTTACTTATTCAAACATATACTAAAACATATTTACTCTCTTATACAATCCTGGATACAAGTTCACAATGATGCATACAGCCACTCACACATTCACTGGCTCTTATGCACAGTTATTTATATATGTCAAGTCTCACATGTACTGTGTTTTACATATGTACTTACTTTGACATGTAGCACTGAGATATCCATTCACTCACCAATACACTGATGCACACAGTCAACCGCCCATACAGCTGTTTCCACATGCACTTTTGAACCCATACATCTAGTGAATCAACTGCTCACACATCTATGCACAGAGTCATACACCTCCCAGCCACCCACACACACACTCAGTCTCCCATACAAATACTTGGGCAACCAATCAATAACCCATATAGTTACTCATATAGCTACTGAACAACACATGCAGCAGTTTTCAGAACAACAGACATAATGATGCACAAATTAAGACAGTTTAGTCACTAACCCATGCACTCAGTGAGACACATTTAATCACTCACTCATACAGTCAGTCATGCACCTACTAAATCCTTCATCCAGACACTTATACATCCACTCAAGACATATTTTAACTTTACAGAAAAATACAGTCACTGGATGTTGTCATCAGTGATGTCATCAGTGATGTCATTTGAGCTGTCATCAGTGATGTCATCAGTGATGTCATTTGAGATGTCATCAGTGATGTCATCAGTGATGTCATTTGAGATGTCATCAGTGATGTCATCAGTGATGTTACTGACCATGTCATGAATGATGTAATATGTGACATGATCAGCAGTGGATTGCGGGTGCGCGATATATAGTTAGTGCAACTAACTATATATGGAATTTCAATGGTTTTGTGTGAGTAAAATAAGGTTTTTTAAATATATATATATATTCACTGAAAAAACCATAGGTTATAGACCATATATAGTTAGGAATTAGCATTTAAAAAACCTTATTTTTCTCACACAAAACCATTGAAATTCCATATATAGTTAGTTGCACTAACTATATATCGCGCACCCGCAATCCACTGCTGATCATGTCACATATTACATCATTCATGACATGGTCAGTGACATCACTGATGACATCACTGATGACATCTCAAATGACATCACTGATGAGATCACTGATGACGTCATCCAGTGACTGTGTGTTTCTGTAAAGTTTAAATATGTTTTACATATTGAAGAATGAGTAGATGTATAAGTGTCTGGACGAAAGATTTAGTAGGTGCATGACTGAATGTATGAGTGAGTGATTAAATGTGTCTCACTGAGTGCATGGGTTAGTGACTAAACTGTCTTAATTTGTGCATCATTATGTCTGTTGTTCTGGAAACTGCTGCATGTGTTGATCATTACCTATACGACAGGCTATATGTGTTATTAATTGGTTGCCCAAGTATTTCTATGGCAGATTGAGTTTGTGTGGGGGTGGCTGGAAGGTGTGTGACTCTATGCATAGATGTGTGAGCAGTTTATTCACTAGGTGTATGAGTTCAAGAGTGCATGTGGAAACAGCTACATGGGCAGTTGACTGTGTGCATGAGTGTATTGATGAGTGAATGGATATCTCAATGCTACATGTCATAGTAAGTACATATGTAAAACACAGTACATGTGAGAGTTGGCATATATAAATAACTGTGCATGAGAGCCACTGAATGAGTGAGTGGTTGTATCGATCATTGTGAACTTGTATCAGGGATTGTATAAGAGAGTAAATATGTGTTAGTATATGTTTCAATAAGTAAGGTGTGTTTAACTGTATAGTTGAAGAAATGGAGGTGAGATTGTTTCTTTGCATGACTGACTGGGTGTGTGAGTAACTCCATAGATGAGTGGCAGTGTGTGAGTGTCTGTATACACTGAGTGTATCTAAGGTTATATTAGAGTCTGAAGAGGTTTATCGTATTAGCACAAGAATGATGTCAAATGAGATGTCATCAGTGATCTCATCAGTGATGTCATTTGAGATGTCATCAGTGATGTCATCAGTGATGTCACTGACCATGTCATGAATGATGTAATATGTGACATGATCAGCAGTGGATTGCGGGTGCGCGATATATAGTTAGTGCAACTAACTATATATGGAATTTCAATGGTTTTGTGTGAGTAAAATAAGGTTTTTTAAATGCTAATTCCTAACTATATATGGTCTATAACCTATGGTTTTTTCAGTGAATTTTCAAGGTTTTGTAAATGCTAATTCCTAACTATATATGGTCTATAACCTATGGTTTTTTCAGTGAATTTCAATGGTTTTTTAATAGCAAATATCATAAGCTGTCGAATGTCAAGTACGTGGTAAGTGAAAACATTTTCGTGTTTATGCACACTGATCTGCTTTGAATGGTGCCCCCCCCCTCATTTCTATTAGGAGTACTCTCTCTTTGCAGATAGTGAAAGGTAGTTAACGCAGGCCTTTGCCCCCGTTGTAATCCGTCGTGCCTGCTTCTCTCTCCATTTGATTGATTGTTATCCAAGTATTTACTGTTTTAGAATTAGTTCTCTTTGGTTCATTCTCTATTTACAAACAAACACAAGTCGCAATACTCCGTTTAGTCTTTGCAGATAACGAAAATTCGTGTAAAAAAAAAAGAAAAGGAATCGAGCAAAATCAGTAGGCCACTAATGGGATCTCTTTTTGACCTCGCTAAAATAGAAACATTAGGAACAACCCCTCATGACAAATACAAAACTAGTGAGATGAACTGAACTCCACACAATGATGGCTGCAAAACAGCTCGGCTCCGCCACCCACCCCGCCCAAAATAACGATAAAGAGCGGCTGCCATGATTGGTTGCGGAATGGCCACAACGGAGCTACGAAATGGTGGTGCTCTCATGCTAACCCCAGCTTCAGTCTGAAACATCCAGAAACACTGTAGACTACCAATTCGATCAGTTCCGGTAGCGCCCCAATGTAACCCGGTAGAGAAGAACTAGCCCTCCCCTCTTTGACTGATGGTTCTTGTTGCCTGTCCCTTCTGTTGTCATTTAACAGAACTATTTAGCCTGCTGAAAGGGGTTGTGTTTCGACCGCTGGTTGGTGGAGACATTTTGACTATATTCTGGACCTGCGTTGTCGCGTAATGCGTCATATGACGCGCCGCGTTAGCGCATCCGGAAGTCATCCGGGGCGCGCAGCGCGTAACGTAAGCATAACAAGTCATGTGACTTGTTAATAAAACTTTTCATTGGTTCATTTTACTTTTCTTATTCTAATGATGAAAGCCTTGGTCATATCACCTAAAAATTACGCTTTTAATTACTTCCGAACATTATTTTTTCTTAAATATATGTTATAATGTTCCAGGCTAATGTACTTTCCCGGAAATTTTACAACTGTCCTGCAAGTAAAATATATTCTTTTTTCGAGAAAAAGAGCGTTTCTTCGTCCCATGACGGAGCCGTTGAGCAAAAGAGGGTCGACCTGCTGTCTTAGTCGCCGATACGCCTGAATATGAGATTCTTATCGATCACTTTATGTTGCAGGAATAGAAAACACAACAGCCCTTGACCATTTATCTTTACTGCGTTCCTTCGTATTATACCTTTTACCCTTCATGTAATTGGTCTGCTTTATTTCACTTGCCTTTTATTGATTCTAAAACAGTGACTATTATTAAAAACTTTACCAATGTATATACTACTACCATGTTTTCTTTTAAAAACCTTTATTGTGAAAATTTCATTATACAAATACGAGCCTATAACCACGTGGGCCTGCCACGGAGCAAACTGTAATCGTATATGATGAATAGACATTTACACTGTAGAGGAACGTAACGGGCGGGCCATTAGGTTGCAAGAACTAAGGTGTCTAACAGTTACGGAATCGGTGGACGTACATTTTATAATTAAAATACGACAGGGCCAGTTACAATAAAATTATCTAGATATACATTTGCGGGCAAGTACCATGGGTGACGTTAATTCGAATTTTCAACAGTACAGTAATCAATAACACATCAGAACTTAATATCAATAGGGATGTCGAAATATTCAATTAATTCTCGTCCCCGCCCGCCATGTGCTTCAAAACTGCATACGTATCTCGTGATTTCAAGGTTCTGCAACCAGTACACAACAAGGAGTTACGAGTCCCATTTATTCCGGCGCCATTTTGGGCGAGGACGGGCAGGTCCAGGATACAGTCAAAATGTCTCTACCAACCATCGACTATGATGATGTTCATATGCTGTATTTATTAGAGTAACACTCATCTGCCCACATGAAATTAATTTACCACAATCTAAACATGTCATTTTAATCTTTCCAAAGTTCTTCTAAATATTTGGGACCGTTTCCCTTGCCTCTGAAGCTCTCAGTGCCACTTCTTTGATGAATGTACTAGCAGGTCAGGGGTTCTCCTCCAAATCTCTCTTTTATGCAGCACTATAATTAATTGGTGCCACCTCTCCATATGACGATGCATGGTATAGTTACCACAACTATATATTTTTTCGGTTCCTCTGGAGAGTTCATCGTGGCAGATGAAGCGTGTAACGTACCGGGCATTTACCTTTTTTTGCATGTACAGGAAAGGAAAAAAAAATCGAGCGTCCGAGTTCTAAGGTGTCCCAGGGCCATTTTAGTGGACCAGGCCCAAATCCAAAGAACATGCCGCCATTTTGAGAGTCCTCTTGCAGCCGCCTGTCGCTGTAGCATCAAGAGCAGCCGAAACTCAGCTGAATGGCAACTGAAACGGTAAATGGGCGCCCCACTACATTTCAGCATTGTAGGATGACCACACCAGTACAGCAACTTGCTAGACATCACCTCGGTGCCATCCGGATCTCGGCGCCCCACTGCAGATGAAGTGCCTCTCAACTATGAAACCACCACGGTGACATCCGGATCTTGGCGCGTTGTGCTGCCTTCGGCCTATTCGCACATCGGTCCGCTACTGACGCCATCTCACAGGCTAATGGGGTGACCCACGCCGAGTTTCAGCATTGTAGGATGACCACACCAACTTGCTAGACATCACCTCGGTGCCATCCGAATCTTGGCATCTCAACGCCTAGTGGTATCTTCCATACAGAAAATATTGTTACGCTGCCTTTGGCCCCATTCGCACATCAGTCCGCAACTTAGACATCACCTCGGTGCCATCCGGATCTTGGCATCTCAGCGCCTTGTGGTGTCAGTCAGAAAATATTGTTGCGCTGCCTTTGGCCCCATTCGCACATCAGTCCGCTACTGACACCATCTCACAGGCCAATAGGGCGCCCCACGCCGACTTTTACCATTGTACGGTGGCCACACCAGTGGCACAACTTGCTAGACATCACCTCGGTGCCATCCGAATCTTGGCATCTCAACGCCTAGTGGTATCTTCCATACAGAAAATCTTGTTACGCTACCTTTGGCCCCATTCGCACATCGGTCCGCAACTTAGACATCACCTCGGTGCCATCCGGATCTTGGCATCTCAGCGCCTTGTGGTGTATTCTCTTCAGAAAATATTGTTGAGCTGCCTTTGGCCCCATTCGCACATCGGTCCGCAACTTACACATCACCTCGGTGCCATCCGGATCTTGGCATCTCAGCGCCTTGTGGTGTCTTCTACTCCGAAAATATAGTAGAAAATATTGTTGCGCTGCCTTTGGCCCCATTCACACATCAGTCCGCTACTGACACCATCTCACAGGCCAACAGGGCGCCCCACGCCGACTTTTACCATTGTACGATGGCCACACCAGTGCCACAACTTGCTAGACACCACCTCGGTGCCATCCGGATCTTGGCATCTCAGCGCCTTGTGGTGTCTTCAAATCAGAAAATATTGTTGCGCTGCCTTTGGCCCCATTCGCACATCGGTCCGCTACTGACGCCATCTCACAGGCCAACGGGGCGCCCCACGCCGACTTTCAACATTGTAGGATGGCCACAGAAGTGCGACAACTTACTAGACACCACCTCGGTGCCATCCGGATCTTGGCGCGTTGTGCTGCCTTCGGCCTATTCGCACATCGGTCCGCTACTGACGCAAACTCACAGGCCAACGGGGCGCCCCACGCCGACTTTCAGCATTGTAGGATGGCCACACCAGTGCGGCAACTTGCTACACACCACCTCGGTGCCATCCGGATCTTGGCATCTCAGCGCCTAGTGGTGTCTTCTATTCCGAAAATATTGTTGCGCTGCCTTCGGCCCCATTCACACATCGGTCCGCTACTGACGCCATCTCACAGTCCAACGGGGCGCCCCACGCCGACTTTCAGCATTGTTGGATGGCCACACCAGTGCGGCAACTTACTAGACACCACCTCGGTGCCATCCGGATCTTGGCGCGTTGTGCTGCCTTCGGCCTATTCGCACATCGGTCCGCTACTGACGCAAACTCACAGGCCAACGGGGCGCCCCACGCCGACTTTCAGCATTGTAGGATGGCCACACCAGTGCGGCAACTTACTAGACACCACCTCGGTGCCATCCGGATCTTGGCGCGTTGTGCTGCCTTCGGCCTATTCGCACATCGGTCCGCTACTGACGCAAACTCACAGGCCAACGGGGCGCCCCACGCCGACTTTCAGCATTGTTGGATGGCCACACCAGTGCGGCAACTTACTAGACACCACCTCGGTGCCATCCGGATCTTGGCGCGTTGTGCTGCCTTCGGCCTATTCGCACATCGGTCCGCTACTGACGCAAACTCACAGGCCAACGGGGCGCCCCACGCCGACTTTCAGCATTGTAGGATGGCCACACCAGTGCTGCAACTTGCTGGACACCACCTCGGTGCCATCCGGATCTTGGCGCGTTGTGTTGCCTTCGGCCTATTCGCACATCGGTCCGCTACTGACGCCGCCTCACGTGCCAACGTATTTTCTCCGCATTTTACACCCTATGCCGCATAACAGGTCATGTGACTTGTTTATAAAACTTTTCATTGGTTCATTTTACTTTTGGTTTCCTAATGATGGAAGGCTTGATCATGTGACCTAAAAACAACACTTTTCATTGGATGAAAACTTTTTTTTTTCCCCAAACGATGAAAGCCCCACCTTGTTTCTGGATGTTTCAGACTGAAGCTGGCGTCAGCATGAAAGCACCACCATCTCGTAGCTCAGTCGTGGTCATTCCGCGAGCAATCATGGCAGCCGCTCCCCACCAGAAGCCTGCAGGAGTCGGAGCCCCCAAAACTTTTGATGAATTCTCAAGGCGGAGGGGACGCTTTCGAGAATGGGGTCCAAGACCTAGCACACAAGCGTCCGATTTCCAAGGTGTCCCAGGGCCATTTCAGTGGACCAGGCCCAAAAAGGAAACAGCCTGCCGCCATTTTGAGAGTCCTGTGACAGCCGCCTATCGCTGCACCGCAAGAGTGGGCGCAACTCAGCTGAATTGCGGCTTTTGACACAGTGGACCAAAAACGGACGGAATGGCAACTGAAACGGTAAAGGGGCGCCCCACTACAACAGATGACACTCCACCTGGAGAGGCCCGTTCACGCCGCCTTCTCCGGGGCGCCCCACGCCGTTATTCGGAGCAGCATTGTAGGATACCAAAACCAGTGCGGCAACTTACTGGACATCACCTTGGTGCCATCGTTCTGCTGCCTTGGAACTATTCGCGCAACAGTTTGCTACTGATGACCCACCCCCCGCGACGCCCCATGCCGTTATTTGCTGGGTGGCAACTTACTAGACATCACTTTCGTGTCATCTAGATTTCGGCGCGTTCTGCTGCCTTGGAACTATTCGCACAACAGTTTGCTACTGATGACCCACCCCCCGCGACGCCCCACGCCGGAAATCTGGACGTTGTGCTGCGTTGGGACTATTCGCACAGCCGACCGCTACTTCGTTGTTTTTCCCTAAAAATGTTTATATGTTATTACTATTTTTGTTTTCTTGTATATATTTATAAATTATTAAAGTTTTATAATCTTACTACTTTGTCGGAGTGCTATATATTTTTAATGTGACACATAATTGTAAAAACTTTGATGTACAAAGAGTCATCCCTGGAATCTTCCGCTTCAGGCTCGGTCCCCTCCCCAATCACAATACAGGATGGTTTTCAGATAATAGCAACGCTTCTGCTGTGACGGATCTCATCGAGTGTGGGCCTTGATCTACTATAACTCCTTTGAAGAGGGGTGATTCTTTACAGCTGTGGCCATAAACTACATCTGCAGGGCTAGCTGATACCCTAGGACCAGCCTGGACAATCGGACACAGAGGAAAAGGAGTGTCAGAGGGTGCGGTAGTGAATAGGGCGAAAGGGAGGTGTCGGGCGGGCACAGGGTGTGATTCTCAGGGAAGAGCAGCGCAGATGGGGGGAGGTTTATTACCCATGCATAAGACAGAGAGCGGGGGTGACCACTGCCTGGGGGAGATGCTTGCGAGGGTGGGGAGCCATGCTAAGGATCGACAGCGTGCACAAAGTGGGTCTGGTCAAGGCATCTAAAATGGCTGCCGTGCACGACAAAAGTGTGGCATTTGAAAAAAGACAAGATGGCGCAGACAATGTTTTTCAACACTTCCTGATTCCCTTCGAATCGAACGTTAACAGACGTTGGGGCATATTACCAAAGTTAAGCGATATTTATCCCTAACGATGCTTAGCAACGATTTTTTTACCGTCAGAAATTATCGCAGATAAACCTTGCTATTATCAAGGTTTATCGGAAATACGATAAAAAACGACCGCAATGCATTAATATCGCTAAAAACTCAGCGATATTCATGCATTACCGAGCTAATGCTCTTAGCCATGTTATCCACCTCCCATTGGATAACATGGCTAAGAACTGCTCAGGGCAGGTGGTAGCTTTTGGAGATATTCGCGCTTATCTCGAATATTTCCAAAAGTTGATAATAGGAGATAGCGATGTTAGCGACTGTTTCCAGTCGCTAACATCTTGGCATGCCCACTTTGCATGTCATTAGTGATAAATATCACTCACATGCAAAGTGGGGCCCAAGATGGTCGCTATCTTCTACTAGCCATACACAAAGCAAAAAAAGGGGCAGGTGGTAGTGTTCCCTACAGGGAAACGTCCGCACACACTCAACAAACACTTGTAATATCTCCAAAATTAAGTACACAACCAACAATATATATGTTATCGAACAAGTAACCCAGATAGGGTGCCAGAAAATCTCAAAGCACCTACCACCTTGAGGTGCCGTTAGTGTACACAAAAGTGATACACACAAAATTAGACAAAGTTTTGAGAAATAATTATCAGCACTCCTATAAACAAGTAATCATAACATTTAGGGCATAAGTTAAAGGCCCTGCCAATCTCAAAAATTATATCAGACTCTATTAGTTCTAGAGTTGTTTAAAGATATCAACATAAATCTTTGTCAAGGCAGGGGGTTCAAAAATATATAGTCCACTTATTTATTTTTCTTCAATCTTTATTCTTTCAATTTTCATAAAACAGGTATTTCCAGCAACAAGTAGAGATCACCAACACGTGTTTCGTCCTACACAAGGACTTTTTCAAGGCCAAGATCAAAAACTGTATAGCAGGGCTGGAGATGCGGCACGTGGTGTAGGGAGGAAAAGGATCACCCGGTGTAGTGGCAAGCCTTTCGCAGGTAAATAAGCGTATCAGCAAAATAGGCTAATAACAAATCAAGTAGTTAGCAATTGAGAATATGTGGTTGCTACCGGATTCCAAATACGAACACTCGGTGCAAGATAGTAGTTCAATAGACAACCATAGTAAGTTGTAGAGCATATTAACTGCCGTCACATCTCTGTACCCAAAGCCGTCTCAGTTACGCGTAACTGAGACGGCTTTGGATAAAGATTGAAGAAAAATAAATAAGTGGACTATATATTTTTGAACCCCCTGCCTTGACAAAGATTTATGTTGATATCTTTAAACAACTCTAGAACTAATAGAGTCTGATATAATTTTTGAGATTGGCAGGGCCTTTAACTTATGCCCTAAATGTTATGATTACTTGTTTATAGGAGTGCTGATAATTATTTCTCAAAACTTTGTCTAATCTTCTACTAGCCGTCGCTAACTGGTGTTAGCAACAGCTAGGTAATACACATATAATTTTATCTCCGCGAAGCGGAGCGCTGTTACAGATATATATCTTGTTTCTGAACGTTAATTTCTCAAAATGCACTGAAGCACATATATTGAGACCTAGCAAAGGCACATCGGGCTACCAGTCCCTACAATTTTGCCAAGTTTCGTGCAAATCCATTCAGCTGTTCGATCCTACCGAGAGACAAGATGGCGGCCGCTACGGACTGTTTGGAATGTTTACAGACACCGGAGAGCCAATCAGCTTCGCTTCGCAAAGCTCCGTAACGCGAAAAGTACGCGAAGCGGTGCGCTGTTACAGATATATATCTTTTTTTGAACGTTAATTTCTCAAAATCCACTGGAGCACATATATTGAGATCTAGCAAAGGCACATCGGGCTACCAGTCCCTACAATTTTGCCAAGTTTCGTGCAAATCCATTCAGCTGTTCGATTATTATTATTTTTATTTTTTTTTGCCCCGCGGGGCCCTTTTAAAACCTCCACATCAAACCTAGGGGGTGAGCGACAATGTACTATGCCCCCTTATGGTCATTTGCCCCTTCGCTTTGGCCTCCTCTTGTCTCTCGATCCTACCGAGAGACAAGATGGCGGCCGCTACGGACTGTTTGGAATGTTGACAGACGCCGGAGAACCAATCAGCTTCGCTTCACAAAGCTCCGTTGCGCGAAAAGTACGCGTAGCGGAGCGCTGCCCAGTCCGCTGTTACAGATATATATCTTTTTTTGAACATTAATTTCTCAAAATCCACTGAAGCACATATATTGAGACCTACAAAAGGCACATCGGGCTACCAGTCCCTACAATTTTGCCAAGTTTCGTGCAAATCCATTCAGCCGTTCGGGCTAAAAGTGAGGCCAACCGCCCTATGGAAATTAACATGGGAAAAATGCGTTTTGGGACCCCCCTTTTTTCTCGGCCCCCCCTTGACGAACCCCCCCAAAATTTTCAGGGGCTGCTCAGAAACAAAATGTGCCATTTTCCTGAAAATTTCAGCCAATTCCGTCCACAAACGCCAAAGTTATTAGACATAGAATTTTCAAAAAACCCATAGAGAAAAAATCCTAACTATATATACCTACTGGCGACCGCCAGTAGGTAATATATATATATATCATATTATATTCATGTAGAATTATTTCATGTATACATGTGCTCTCACTGAAAAGCAAGAGCATGTCACCTGAAGAAGTTTATGTTTTATAAACTGAATTATTTCAAGTGCTAATTATGTTCTACGATTAATATGCTTGAACACTTGTTCTTGAATCCCATCAACCAGTAATTCTGCAAACGTCTTGATTGAGCAGGAAGCATTTTACCCCTGCTCTTCATGACGCTTGAGAATTTTCTGTGAAAATGTTGAATTAGGGCTACATGCTGCCTGTCAACAGAAGCTGCAATTCAGGACCTGGTTTCAGACAAGCTAAATTGATCAGACATGTCAGTCAATGCCACTGAGTACTGTTTGTCACTTCATAAGCAGCTACAATCTGCTGTCCTATAAATGCAGAGGGACTGTCTAATAAATCACATCAAACAGTGGGAGCAGATAGGATTCCTTCATCCATAATTGGTGCACTCCTCTCCTGTCACATTTGTTCAGTCCCATGATTCCGCTGTGGATTGACACCGACAAAAGAAGGAGCATTTAGTGCCAAAACGGATGCAGAATACATGTTTCCATGAAGTGTGCTTTAAGAGAGATCTATCAAAATATGAATGTCCTTGTATCTGAGTTTCCTGATTAAACAGCAGTGGTGTGCTTTTTCGGCATCGTTTTTGAAGGATTACTTGTTAGATGAAAGAATAAAATATGTCGATAATGACAAAGCGATGAGGTTTCTTTTTCAAGGGAAATGCATACTACAAAACTTCTACTTGACTAAAATAGGGAAGTACACCACAACTATAAAATTATTATAATCACATCTCCTCGCCCAAGGACAGCAACAGTTAAATATTTAAAGCTAACTGAGAAAGAGCACATAGGGGTATATTATCAAGGGGGTTTATCTCCGCTTTTTTGGCTTTAAAAGCCAAGAAAGCGGAGATAAAATGATCTCCCTATTACCAAGCTGTCGCTAACACCAGTTAGCGACAGCTAATAGGAGATAGCGACCATCTTGGGCCCCGCTTTGCATGTCAGTGATATTTATCACTAATGACATGCAAAGTGGGCGTGCCAAGATGTTAGCGACTGGAAACAGTCGCTAACATCGCTATCTCCTATTACCAACTTTTGGAGATATTCGCGCTAAGCGCGAATATCTCCAAAAGCTAACACCTGCCCTGAGCAGTTCTTAGCCATGTTAACCAATGGGAGGTGGATAACATGGCTAAGAGCATTTGCTCGATAATGCATGAATATCGCTGACTTTTCAGCGATATTCATGCATTGCGGCCGTTTTTATCGCATTTGCGATAAACCTTGCTAATAGCAAGGTTTATCTGCGATAAAAATCGCCGATGTGCGGCGATAATTTTTGTCTCTAAACAAGTTAGAGACAAAAATTATCTCTATTGGTTGGTAATATGCCCCATAGTTCAGAGATATAATTTAGATTGCTGTTTGTGATTATTTTGAAGATAAAAACAACAGGAAAGAGAAAGGAAAGTGTGGGATATAAGCATAGCATTTTATAATGTAAGAAGTAATATGGCATAGAGACCACTTCCACTTCCCATTACTGCCGAGCTTTGTTTCTTGATATACTACCAAACAGATGAAATGCTGTCTTTTTCGGTGTAAATCCTATTCAGGTTCGTGTGGCTAGTGCAGTGGTGCCAGGGCGAAGGTAAGGAGAGGCCCTAACCACCCCAAATAGAAACTGTTTAGCAACCGAACATGGGGATGGAGGCACGATTTCCTTGCGTGCATTAGGATCCAGGTCACACTTCACAATGATCCTATTTTAGAGTATACATTTAATTTTTTTTTAAAAGTGGATATTCCTAATGCTGTGTAAATAGTAGCCATACCTAATACCTCTATGAATAAAGCCATACAGTGCTCGCAAGATGCTACCATCGATATCACTCGTGATTGGCTGCATGCTATGGTACTTCATAGAGGCCACAATGTGACTGTGATCAAAATGTATAACAATGCATATGAAAGATGAGCGTCTCTCCAACCAGTGAATATTGCTAAAACCTTTCATTATGTAGCTAACAAACAAATACTGGCATGGGGGATATGTACTAGGTAGGAGGCTAACAACATGCTCCGCCACTTCTGAAACGCAAGACTGCACCATATTTACAAGAATGTGGTGCAGCCTTGTGTTTCCCCCTGCGATGTCGCTAAGTTTAACAAATTAGCGCCAAGGCAGGCAGCCTTGCACCAGAGTGCAAGGGTGTCTGTGTGCAGGAGGAGGATTGGTTATGTGTAGGAAGGTGTCCCTTTTTCCACACAAACAGTCCTAAAATGCCATTTTGTAACTTTTGAAAGTTACAAAATGGCATTTATTTAAAAAGGTTTGTTCATGTTCAGGAAGTATACCTTCCTGTACATAGACAAACCATGGCATTTTGCTTTTTCCATGTATACTGCACAAGGCAGCACACATGGAAAAAGCAAAAGCGAGGAGAAATTATGCATTTCTTCTCGTTTCGCCATCTTAAGAGCTGGAATTTCCTGGTCTTAAGTTTGGCACTGCCTCCTATGTACGTCCCCCTTGTACATAGGGGCAGCGTCAAATACAATGGGTGTTGCAGTAGAAAGCCCACCACAACACCTACTGCACGCCCAAAGCGTGAAAGGGTGCCTTATTTACACTGTGCTATCAGAACATTGCAGCCCAGCTTTTGAAGGATGTTTTAGAATTAAGGAGAAAAATGTTAGGGCACTCTAAAACATACGGAATACACTAAAAAACAAACTTGGAATCACCCAGCAATTGGCCCACACTGGTCTTAGGAGTAGATAGATGCTGCTGGGTTCCGATCAAAGACTAAGCATCCACTTTGTCCATCAAAATCAAGAATTACAGAATGCACGCAGAAGTAAAGCGAGCTGCTGTTAGATTGGATTTATGCGGGCACACACAAGCTTACCCCCAAAGACCGGACTGGTTTTACTAGACTTTTCGAGACAGGGACCTGCAAGCTGCTGCAAGGATTCTGTGGTCATGCCCAGGTTGAATCTATAAGGATTTGCGAAGCCGAGGGAAAGGCCCTGATGAGTCACCATGGAGACGGCTAGAGCACGCAACAAACCTACCTCAATTTTCAATTTCAAGAAGTCTTTATTTGATTAATTCATCATAAAAGACATGCATCACAATTTACAATAGCTAAAATACATGTAAAATTCCAAAAATAGAATAGGGTAATATTAAAACAATCTAAGACCGTATTAAATCATTTATACAAAATTTCATTGAAAATTCCTTTAAAAATTACAATAAATCCTTGGTCAAATAACATTGGGAGTCCAAGCACGTTGGGTGGGAACACATTTACACAAAATCAGTGGAAGGCCTGTGGATATGGGCTTGAACCTAAATTGAATTAATGAATCTTGCTCTTAGGATCCAGGCCCAGCCTAGAAATTTCGCTACTCCAGTTACGATCATGGGTGACAGGTCTGTCTTTAATATCCTGCTGGCGTTGACTGCTGAGCGTGTTCCCAAGTTTCTACAGACTGGGCTTAACCACTTTAGTCTAGGGGCAGCATACAACGGGCAAACAAAAAGAAAATGGTTTACACTTTCACCCTGTCCTGAACACCTAGGACAATGCCCAGGGCATCCCATACCCCACTTTTTAGTGTACTCCCTTAGAGGCAGGGAACCGCACCTAAATTGATGATATAGTTTGCGGTCCAGGGGCTTAGTTATAACATCCCAGTATTTTTCAAAACAGCTGGCATCTTTCATAACAACAAATGTGCCAGTAAGGTAAAAACAGACAATCCCAAATGTCTATTTCTTACCACCCAGTCCCAATACTGTAGCTTTAAAACCTTCTTGGAGGGAAAGGTTGCAGTGTTGGGGTTTAACCATAGTTCTCCATGCCCTAAAGCACACAAGGTGGTTCTTAAATCTTTAAACCAGCCAATGTTTGGGGAGCCAGGTAGATCCCTAACCTCTATGCATGCTCTTGCATAAAGCTGAAGTTCAGGCGTTGTCCATAGGCGTCGCCAGAAAGCTAGTGGTCGCAATCTGGCCAGGTCCTCCACAGGCTGACACCCAAGATCATACAGAAGTGGGATCCGCGGTGATGACTGTGGGAGGCCAGTGGCCATCCTAAGAAATTTATTTTGGGCAGCTTTCAAGGGGTCGAGATTACTGTAGCCCCAGAGCTCCGCCCCGTACAAGACAGATGGTAGAACTTTCATACCATAGATCTTCATAAAAGGGGACATAGGCCTGGTAAAGGAGCTTTTATGTTCTTTGAGTAAGGCTCCTCCTATCTGTGTATGCTTTAAAGCCAATAGGTCAATCTGTTGAGTCCAACTAAGGGTCTCACTAAACGTAACTCCAAGGTAGGTGAACAGTTTGGTCTGTTCCAGGGATGCACCTCCCATAGTGACCCTAGCTGTGATCGGGGTGTGTCCTCTTAAAACCATACATTTTCTTTTTGACACATTTACCTCTAGCTCATGCTCGCAGCAGAACAGTTAAAACCTTGTTAGGGCCTGTTGAAGGCCCTGTCTGGTCTTAGATATTAAAAGAGTGTCGTCTGCGAACATGAGCAAAGGAATTTTCATTCCAGCCAGGGACGGGGCATCAGTAGGGTGATTGGCAAAATATTGTGTAACCCCATTTATATATAAAGAAAACAGGGTGGGAGCTAAAACACACCCTTGCCTTACACCTTTAGCAACTGGAAATCTATCTGTTACCTCCCCTGGTTTACCCCAACGTACTTGGGCAAATGTATGGGCTTGTAGATTCACCAAGAGGTGTATGAGAGGGGCTGGCATACCCAGCTTCGCTAAACAGACCCACAACTTGGCCCTCGGGACAAGGTCAAAAGCAGACCTTAAGTCCACAAAGGCTGCGTAAAGGATACCTTTGCCTACGGTGACGGTCTTCCAATAGAGGAGAATGAACCGAAGGGCCTGGTCTAGGGTACTAACATGGGACCGAAAGCCAACCTGGAGTGGTGTAAGAATGTTAAACTCATCAATCCAGTCCTGAATCCTGCCAAGAACAAGGCGGGCTGATATTTTTTGTACTGCATCTATAAGGCGGATCGGCCGATAATTAGATGGAACCGACCGATCGCCTTTCTTGTAAATTGGCAGGATTTCTGCCCCAAACCAGGATTCGGGGACCTCAGCACCAGAAGCTAGAGCATTGGCCAGATGAACTATGTAGGGGACCCAGAGATCCTGATCCTGCTGAAATAAATCAGCTGGAATACAATCCGGGCCAGGTGCCTTGCCCCTAGGAATAGATTGCAGGATATGTTTAACTTCCCCACTCGTGAATTCAAGAGGAGCAATCGGAACAAGACATGGAAAGTCAACCTGAGTACTACTACAGTTCCTAAATTGTTTCTCAAAATAGCATACCCACTGGTGCTGACCAACCGAGGCAGGGCTTGGGCGATCTTCCTGTGATTTGCCCCATTTTAATAAATGCCATAACTGTCGCATGTTCCGAAAGCTACATGCTTCGTTTAGTAGTACCCACCATTCCTCATCCCAGTTGGATTTGGCTTTGTGCTTTGCATCATTATAGGCCTTCCTACAAGACCTTATTTGGCTGTGATTTTTTTGCTTTATTGATTTAAATAGATCCCCGTGGGTTCGACAACAATCCTCATCAAACCATGATATAGTTTTCAGTTTCCCCCTCCTACCCTGCTTGGAGATGGTCTTCACAAACAGCTTTTTCAACTCCAAAAATAGACTAGTGTGGATATTAGTAATTCTTGCATTAATATCATCCTGTGACCCACAACTAGAGATTTCTTCTAGAGAGTTAGATACCAAGGATCTAATCTCCTTACGAGCCTCAACATTGACAGAGACTTTTGGACAACGTACCCTTCTCATGTTGTTACTAAGTACGACTTCATCCTGAACGACATTTAACCTGCAACTCTCAGACCCAAGAAAACTGTGGTCCCTTAATTCCATCACCAGCGGGTCATGATCACTTTCCGGACGGATCGTGACCACCATGTCCTCAACTGTAGCCCACATCTTTACATCGACTAAGATATAGTCAATACGGCTACTGTGTCTGCCGTTGCTAAAGGTATGTCTACCTGTCCTGTCAGATCGCACTCTACCATTTAGTGCTCGCAAACCCTGGTCCAGGCACAACCCTTTGATAAATGTAGCAGATTGTGTCCATTTCCCAATCGGGGCTAACTCAAGCTGGGGAATTCCCCATGTCATATCCTCAGCCTCAGTGAGTAAGCCATCACCTACACTCAGAGGTTCAAAACAGGAATTAAGATCCCTCATTACAACCGTGAACCCATTTACAAGTGCACCAGATAGAAAATTGTCCAAAATGCGGAGGGTTGGAGCAACCCTTTCGCCCTGGATACCCCTGACATATATATTGATCAATAAGATGTCAAGACCTTTAGAGGATCTTATTCTAACCATTAATATGTCTGGACTATCAATTGGTACCTCCTCCGCTCTTACTCCCTCATACTGGCGAACCCAAGTGGTCAGGCCTCCCATAGCACGCCCTCTAAGACCTTTAATTGCTGGTTTACTGAAATTTAGATATCCAGCAAAGAACACCGATGAGAGTGCCCAGGTTTCCTGGAATGACCAAACATCACCTTGTTTTATAAAATCCACCCAGTCCGTGTTACACATACGAGACTCAAGCCCGGGTATGTTCCAACTACCAACCTTGGTGCCGCTTGAAACTGCCAAGACAATAGTACTGGCCTTTGAATAGGAAAATACTACATCCTGAGAAAGTGGAATTGGAGCTACATTATCATCAGAGGAGCCCCTAATAATTTGTTTGTCCTGTAGGGGTACTTCGTCACTCCTTTTATCAGTTTCAGCCACACCATATGCTGCCAACACAGTTTCCCGGCATCCATTTAGTGACCCGTCATTATGGCCAATCACCCCATCATCAGCCTCTACAGTCGCTACAACCTGAGCCACCATTTCTGTTTCCAGTTTCCCACCCCAAGCCCCACCAAAAAGAACATACTTCTCATTACCACAATGCGTTGGCTTGTCAATTGATGTTACACCATACGGGGGGGCCTTTTCTGGGGTAGAAAAAATACCCGTACAATCTATGTTAACCTTTGGGACTAAGAGTGGGAAAACAAGTCAGTCGTTAAAGTCCAACCCCGAATATGGTTCATACACATTTTGCAGTGGGATGTTCCAGTACTCGTTATAACGGTTAGAGTTAGTAGGGTTGCGTGTTATGGGGAAGTGACTGGAAGGATAGCGGCGGGGAAGAAGGGGATAGGAGATGTTGGAGTTATTGGCGGGATGGGAAAAATATGGTGTATAATTTGGCATATTAAGGGAGGGAGTGTATCCACTAGAGCTGGAATAAAGAGGGGGTCTAAGCAAGGCCTCTGGGTAAAAATAGCTCAAATTTTGAGTGGAAACACCTCCTTCCTTATCTCCTGGGTACCAGTCGCTTATATGTGAGACAATTCTGTGGTCCTTAAAATTAATGATCACAATGTCTCCATCTATGTCTTTCGGACGGAGGCCCACCCAATTACACCTTCTTACCGAGATAATATCTCCGTTCAAGTGAGCTGGGAGGGGTCTATTTGATCTCAGCCAAAAGATGACTTTATTTTTCAAGTTTGCATTATATTCAGGATTTCCGTTTGTGATCGGGGGAACACCAGTTAAAAGGATCACAAAGTTTGCCGATTCCGGGGGAAGGTCCACTATGTTCATGCGATTTGAGGATGTTCTTTGGGTTATAGAATTAGTTTTATCAACCCCTGGGAGCGTAGTTGGCTTATTTACAGTAGGAATCAGTATGTTAGGAGCCGGCGCAGACTTCACTTTTGGAGGCTTAGATGCTAACATCGGTTTGGTAGATGATGGGGGGGCATTAATATTATTAGCAGATAACTTTCCATTTGTTTTGGGTAGTATACTTGGGGTCAGAGTTGTAGTAGAAGATTTGCCTTTCAATTGGAACTGATCCTTAGAGATCGTTAGAGGGGGAATTTTATTCGGATCAGTAGTTGCTAGAAGGCAATCCATTTTTTCCCCCAAAATCCTAACTCTCTCCATGAGAGGGAGCATATAGGATTTTAGGATTTGATCGAAGAGTTCTATGGACTCTTTTTTTGACATAGGTGATAATTCATCAAGGGGAGATGGAGAGGAAAGGATTTTGGTGCCTGGTGAAGCCTCCCTCACAGACGGGGCAATTGTTTTGGTTTTGGGGGTTACTAATGGGGGTGGAGGGCCCTGGTGGTTAACACCTTTTCTTTTAACCCCGCCCTTTCTCCTTTTCTTCCTTGGCGGAGAACAAAAAACCCTACGTAGGTTCATGGGTTTAATTCCGGTGCCACTTTTACTGTGAGTCGGAATTGACTCGGTGGGGGCTACCATTTCAATTGAGTAATTAGACAGGGTTGAGTGGAGTTGTGGGGCTATGGTTGGGGCTGCTGGAGTATTAAGGTCTATAAGGCTATTAGAAACAATAGGAGGACTGATACAGTTATCCTCACTATTGATACCAGAATTGATAGCAGATGTGTAGTGGTCACGAAAAATGCTAGGAAAATGGTCAGTACAGAATAGATCGGCATCTCTATCCAACCTACCAATACGTCCCGTATCCTGTGTGGTGATTACATCTAGCGGAGAGGACAGTGTTTTCTTCTTTAATTGTTCAATGGATCGCCGTCGCTTAGCACGTTTCTCTGCTAATAAGAGTTCTTTGTCGATTTCCTTGTTAGCCTTCTCAAAGTATTTATCAAGAGGCCCAAGGATCGAGACCCCAACACAGGATGGTAATGAATTGGACATGACTAAGGGTGACCTTAGAATATTGGGTGCCCCAGAGACCGACTAACCTGTGTACGGCAGAAGGCAAAGTGTAGGTATTAGGGACCGGGCCCAGCCCAGCCTCCTTCGGCCCCTGACGGCCACAGACGGTCCCACCCTTGTCCCGGGCTTCTCCCGGGACGCTCCCGTGCGCTCCCGCGCAGCGGAAAAGGTGTGCGCTGTTTATAGGGGAAGTAGTTGGTGGGGGCGTGGCAATCAGGGAGAGCGGCCCAGGTGACTCGGGTCAGGTCAGTAGCTGGGGCTCCTGGGAAACGGAGTCCGTGTACTGACACGCTCGCAGCCCTGGCTCTTCACGTGCCCACAACAGTCTCGGAGGGTTCCCTTCTCCCCAGCGCCCAAAGAGAGCAAGCGCCGCGAAGCGGGACCCGCGAAGCGGGTCCAGCAAGAAGTAGCGCTTCAGGGAGTACCAGCGCTCAGAATGGAGACAGCGCACCAGTAGCAACAAGGGTCCAGTCCCAACGGGTAAGCACAAAAAGCTGAATGAGGTCCCACACAGGTCAGGGGTCCAGTGGCTTTAGAAGCGTTGGTGGGGGCGTGGCAATCAGGGAGAGCGGCCCAGGTGACTCGGGTCAGGTCAGTAGCTGGGGCTCCTGGGAAACGGATTCCGTGTACTGACACGCTCGCAGCCCTGGCTCTTCACGCGCCCACAACAGTCTCGGAGGGTTCCCTTCTCCCCAGCGCCCACAGAGAGCTAGCGCCGCGAAACGGGCAAGAAGTAGCGCTTCAGGGAATACCAGCGCTCAGAGTGGAGACAGCGCACCAGCAGCAACAAGGGTCCAGTCCCAACGGGTAAGCACAAAAAGCTGAATGAGGTTCCCTACCTCAAGGAAGTCCAAAGAATAGTGTGCACGTGTGCTCCGGTGGGGACGCTTCTTATAGGATTAACCACACCGAAGGTGGCCCCAGCCTTGGGGCACATGCGATTTGAAATCTGTTTCAATAAAAAGACAAAAAAGAGAAAGAACAGCAGCATTATATTAATGGCACATTTCCTGAACACAATGTAGCCACCAGTGTGCTGTATCTGTGACCACATGGGCCTTGCCACAGGGCAATCCCTGTACATTACGCCCCCTAGGACACAGTATTAGAACTTGCGAAGCAGAATGTTGGGGCACCTGCATAGCAGAGGCAGTGGTTGGGTCAGGCCCTAGAAGGTACACCACCATGTTTACACTCAGCCCCCTGCCCAATTAGTAAGGGGGATGTGACAATGTTGTCCACTCTTCCCTCTGCTATTCTCTCTCAAAATGGAGCCAATGGCACAGAGGGTGTACAATAACCCTGGAATCATTGGGGTGCATTTTAACCATGAGGGACATACCATTTGCTTTAATGCTGATGATGTAATAGTCATGCTTGATGACACACAGTTGGCCTTTCCAGTCTTTTTGGTGGAATTGGAGAGGTTTGAGAAGGTTGCAGGTTTTCTGGTCAATCTCCTGAAATCACAGACCCTCAGCCTCTCAGTGACACCTTCTGTGCTGATACAGCTAGCTGCCCAATTCCCGTTGCAGTGCGTGACGTCTTTGATTCCCTATCTGGGCATCCATATAGCCTTAAGGATGAAGGAGACTACCAACCTCAACTACCAGAACTTGCTTCAGCAGGTGCAGGTTGACCTTTCACAATTGCAACACTACCAACTTTTAAGGATTGGACGACTGGTGGCACTGAAGATAACCATGCTCCAGAAGGATCTGTTTCTGTTCAAAGCTCTTCCTTTAGAGTCCCTATCAGGTGTGCTCCAATCTCTGCATGGGGAACTCAATCACTTTTTTTTACAGGAGGGAGACCCTGTGTGAGTCACAATCAGAGTTACCGGCCAGTCCGTGAGGGGGGTCTAGGGGTTCCTAACCTTTTACATTACTATCAATCGGTGCAGCTTCCCTTCCTGGTGGAATGTAATTGTTGAGGGCTCGAGAAGAACTGGCTCTTTATGCACAGGGCTATAACAGGTGAGCATCTCTCGAAGATCCCCTTTCTGTAATGCTAGCAGAGGGCATGGGGACTTTACTCATCCCCTGTCACCAAGGCCAACTTTGGTGTATGGGACTGTGTGGCTACTCGGAAAGCCCTGACATTGTTTTCGTCCCCATTGACTCCTATTTTGGGCAACACGAAGTTCACCCTTGGACTGCATCAAAACACCTTTGCGGCTTGGAAAAAAGCGAGCTGCCCCTCCATCATGCATTTATCTAATGCAACAGGCCCTCATACTTTTGAGCAGATTTGGCCTGACTTGGCCTGACTTTCGATTGACGGGGTAAGAGAGGATGAGATACCTACAGGTCGGATATTGGGTTACCCATCCAACTATTCGAAAAGGGGCTCATCATCAACTCACAGAGGCTCTTATCTAAGAACAGTGACCACTGCCTTATCACTGAACTATACGCCATACTGCAACAGTTCCATTTTGCAGTAAAAACTTCAGGGCAGAAAAGATGGGAACTTGAGCTAGGGCAGACGCCGTCACTTAAGGTAGGGAGGAGATTTACTACAGAGCGCGCACACTACAGACAACACTGCAAGCATTGAAACAGCCCCTAAAATTGCGCCTACTGGTACCTCACACCTACAAGACTTCACAGGGGTAACCCTACATGCAGTTCTGATTGCTGGAGAGGCTGTGGATCCTCTGGGACCCTGCTTCATATACTGTGGGAATGCCCAAAACCTACACACTATTGGGGAAAAATCCTAGCTGGCAATGACGAGTATTTTGATATACAGATACCCCGCTTTCCTGCTTATGTTATTTTAGACCTACCCAATGTGCTAACCTTCCCTCTTAAACCCTTAAAGGGCTGCCATATTGATCTGGTGCAAGGGGCGGCCCTCCCAACCATCCTATTCAACTAGGTAATGGAGAAACTCTTGTCCCATAAAATATGGTTTCATAAACTATGGCTTATCCTAGGTATAGAGAGACTAACACTTGTACTGATGAAGTAGATGGACGCATATAGGGAGCTGTGGTGACCATATATATCCCTCCTCTCTACTGAATTCAATGAAGTGTCCTGACTTCGCTACCTTCTCTCACTACGCTTCACAGCGCCTATCACCATGGAGTGGGAGGGGGAGCAGATTAGTGGATCACAGGAAAAGGGCCTCTATTTCCCTTATGGCAAAATCCTTGGCAGTGAGTACTCTGGGTGAGGTTGCGGAAGGGGGCTGGTTGAGTCCCCCTTCTCCTTATTTCCTGTCCAATACTTCCACTGAGATTTCCTACCTACAGTTCTGTTGTGTTCTCTTCTTCTGTGATACTGAAATCCAATAAAATAGATTTAAACCATAAATGTGTATTATTCCTTCTCTTCTATTGCATCCTTCTAATTTAATCACTAGAACCCAACACGTACACAGTGCAAAGTGACTGCCTGGCTCAAACATATTAGTTAGTCATGTTGTTTTCGGTTGTATGTCATTAAAACGCGGGCTTTTACCCCGCATGCCATTACAATGTGGGGATTACAACGAAAGTCGTTACCACGACTTTCGCTGGAGGGCGCTGGATAGTGGATTAGTTTAATTTTCTATTCCGGCTCCAGCCCACGTTGACAGTAGGGAAGGTGTTGGATAGAAAATTAAACTATTCCCTATCCAACAGCGCCCTCCAGCAAAAGTCGTTGTAACGACTTTCATTGTAATTCCTGTGTTGTAATGGCAGTGCGGGGTAATCCCCGCGTTGTAATGGCTGTTCACCTTGTTATCACAGGTCAAATTACGGTTTAGGCATTGTTTGTCTCATGCAAATATCAACCGATCCAACCATAAGCAAAGACGTAATGATTTTTAACCCACCTTGTTTTTGTGATGCAGAAACACAACATTGTATAAACAGCTGGGCTGTGCTTATGTTAACGATGACAGTGCCAAACACCACAAAAGTTCTGAAATGGCAAGCACCATTTAGAAGGGAAAAGGGGTGTTCTTGAAAAAACGAATATTGAATTTTTCATTCTCGATAAGGGGCTCTAACTCAGCGGCAGCCCCTCTATAGGGCAGAGGAGTGTCGCTCCCCTCATGCATTGCCGGAACAGGTATGAGCTGTGGGGTGATAGGGGTGGGTGGGGTGGGATGGGGGAGGGGTAGACCGACGACGGAATAGGGAAAATAACATTTAAAAAAAATAGAACCACTTACCTTGCACTCGCTGCATCGCCGAGTTGGCGCCCCACCGCTCTTACCTGTTCCGGCTGTGCCTGGCTCCCCTGCTGCCAGCGCCACAAAAGTGAAAAATAAAATGGTAATAATTTAATTTATTACCATATTATTTTTCCTTTTCCCCAGCCCGAGCTGTGTTTTGGGGAGGGACCATTGCTGCCGACTGGCAGCAGGGAAGTGGTTCTCACTCCACCAGTTTGAAGTTGCATGTCAGGATGGCCAGCTGTCTTGCAACGGCCAGCTTGACATGTGCATTTTAAACCAGTCCACCCAGCTGTCTTAGACAGTTTGGTGGAGAGCAGGCACAGACCCCCAGTGCCTGCGGGAGCATACAGGCAGCCCGCTCCAGTCAATCCTGGTGCTCCTCTCACGCTGCTTAACATTATCAGCAGCATGATAGCAGCGTCTGGTTTGGAGTGGAAAGCTCAATTGGTGCTGACCAACGCCATTTCGCCGAGGGACTGAAGCAGAGGACTGGAGGAAGCAAGCCAGACGAGTGGGTTAGTAGATTTATATGTTTTCAATGACAAGCACTGTAACCAACTCGCACTGCCTTCATTCAACCTCAACAGAACTCTCAGACGTGGTTCCTTATAAACACTGTTTATAACGAGCCAAGACTGACAGCTTTGGTGCTGACCTTAAAGGAATGCTGTTGGTCAGTTGCTGGATGCCCTACCAAATATTTGGGGTACGAGCTGCCACTGCTCTAGCTTTCAACAATTAGCTCTGATAATATGAAAACGATGGTCAATATCCCTATCGCTGGCTCAGGGGTTAAAAATTGTTGGCTTTTCAGTAATAATTTTATATTAATAATTAGCATTTCCAGACGGTTCCAAATAAATGTCATGCAGTACGTTTCTGCAGTTGCAGCACTTGCGACTTTATTTAGCATGCTAGGTTCAATCTATTGTAAACTCTGTAGCACGCTACATATGCCAAAAAATACACGTGAAGAATATCCAACATGGGCAGCTCTGTTAGAATACTCGGCTAACAAATGTTACTGAAAAGGTCAAGAGTTAATTAAATAATCCATCACCTTTGAATGGATAATACCTCTCAACTCTGACAACCAATGACAGAAATAATAAAAGGTCAAAAAATGAGTTACGCTAAGGCCAGCTTTTTGTTTATGTATTAGAGGGAAAGCGAACGAAAGCGCGAAGCCAACTGAAAAGCAACAGTGATGACAGCACAAAGAAGCGATGTTAAGGCGCTACAACCGAACGTCAGGCTGCGTTCACTTCAAATACTTACCGTGCATGTACTGGTTTACATTTATTTGGTGCTTGTTTTAGCACCATACTGTAGTTAATGTAGCCGGACGGGCTTTCAAGTTAAAAAAACAGACAGAATTCTCTTAAGTTGCAGTCAGTGAAGCAGCAACAGGCCCTGGGGTGAAGGGACACTTCCGATCTTCGCTGGGTAGTAGTCAACTGCGAAACACCCTTACCATCTTTTTTTCTATCTGCTGTTTTGCTGTTATATCCAATTGTTAATGTCATTTGATAAAATTAGATAGACAAACAGACAGACATACAAGTAGGTAGGTATCATAAAATCTAGAATGTAACAGCACTGAAAGGCTGCAGTTAAAGTGAGCTAAACAGCCATAATGCCCCATTTGTGGTGTCTGTGCCGCAAGAGTGGGCCTGTTGATGCAGATGCTCCTAAGCCCCTTTCTACTTGCAGGTGTGCTGCTTGGAGCAGATTGCTACTCATTTTGCAGTGAACCATTCCAAATGCAAAGACCCTGTCATGTGAAGGGATTAAACACAGCATGCAGACGGCAGTCTATTTTTCTGTCCCAGTATAAACATTGAGCAAAGAGTTTTTATCTAGGTGACAACAATGAGGTTGTAGGGAAGCGTGGGGAACTGGGCAGTGGCATAGGGAAGGCCACCGCAGTGCGTTGGGGCCCCAAGCTCAAGCCTACCCCCCCAGCACAGCACCCTGGCCTAAGAGCTCGTAAGTGAATTCAGAGGGGGGGGCCTCTATGTACTTTGCAGGGGGCCCCCTCAAGTTTCGTTACGCTACTGAAACTGGGGTAAGTAGGTTCGAGTTTCGGCTTCGCTCAAAATCCTGTGATTCTGGGCATATCGCTTAATCTCCCTGGGCCTTATTTATGAAGGTCTTCTTGTGCCGCTGGTGCGCCACTTTTAAAATGGGAAAACGTGACGTACTAGTGGCGCAAGGCCTTCATAAATGAGGCCCCCTGTGTCTAAAAGCAACACGCAAAACAAGAAAATGAATATGACCTGTCTAATGTAAATTGGTGCTTATGTAAGGTGCTCCAACACCTTCTGGTCAAGTTCGATCTATTTAAAATGTTTAAAAAAAAAGAAAAAAAAAAAGAAAACCAGCCTGCTCTTGTCTGCCATCGAAGATCGAAAGGGTCTTCAGCTGTCTTGGAGTCTTCAGCTGTCTTGGCGTCTTCAGCTGTCTTGGGGTCCTGTGTATTCCGAAATGATGGGCTCTCATGGCCCATTCTCTAAACCCTCCTAAACCGACGATCACCTGGGACACTGCAGGCAGCTACTAAAGAAACAAAGGTACATGTCCACCTGCTTAGGGTGCAGTAAAAGTTGGATGTATGACATTACAACGCATGCTTTTACCACGCATGCCTTTACAATGCGGTTTTTACAACGCATGCCTTTACGACGCATAGCGCTTTGGGGTGCTGGATAGTGAATAGTTTAATTTACTATTCCAACTCCAGTCCCCGTGGATAGTAGGGAAGGTGTTGGATAGTAAATTAAATCTATTCCCTATCCTAGAGCCCCCCCCAGCGCAATGCGTTGTATCTGAAATGAGGAATTTATGCTATTGAGCTCTCTTTGTTTTTCGTCTTTCTAAATACAGTCTTAATTGTTTAGGTCCCAGGAAGGATTCTATTCCTGACACAAATCCCCCTGTCACTAAGCAAATGAAAACCTACTTACTAGTTTAAGGAAAGGAAGAAGGAACTGTCAGCCCTCTGTGGGAAAACGTTGACAATGAAATGGAAGCACTTTTCATAGCTTGCATGTGTCCACCATCATAGAAGAGACAGGAAGTTTTAGAACATTATGGGACACGTTTACAAAAGGTTTTAGCGGTTGCAAACGGACAATCAGGCCTTAAGCAACTGCTATATAGTCATTTGACATGTGCTAACCCTATCTTGCGATTCGGTAACCTATTTCTGACTCGCAAAATAAGGTTTGCTAGTAGGTATTAGGAAGGGGCATCTCAAGTTTGTCCTTTCCTAACAGCAAATCACGTGGGGGATTCCTGAATGTTTTGCGAGCAGAATGAGGTCGCAAAACATTGCAGTTTACCACCTACTTTAAGTAGGTGGTAAATGATTTGCAAACGGGAAGGGGTTTTTAATCCTGGTCTTAGCACTTGACCCATCAAATTACGTGACTCTATTCACACGACTTTATCTCCCTATGACTCAAATTGTAAATATTTGTAATGTAGATATGGGAATGTCAACTGTGCATTGTGCTTCCCTTTACAATGTTAGATGTTACCAATAAATTCCCACAACATACGTGTATATATGCATGAAGAGGGCTCATATAGTGTAATCCCAGCTAGATAGCCAACGGGTGCTTTACAAGGGAGGAGAGGCTACATGATTACTATAGAACTACAGATAAGGGGGAGAATGTGTGGCAAAGTATTATAGCTGGATCAGGAAGTGAGATGTTGTTTGAATTGAACTGTCTTCAGGGCATTTCAGAGGTGATGGAAGCTGGGTACTAAACAACACTACCAGTAGCCGCTCCTCCGTAATGGCAGAGGAGTGTCACTCAACTGCCTGGCTCAGAGCCAGCAAATGGAAAATAAAACAATGCTATTGCATCGTTTTATTTTTCATTTGCTGGCTCTTAGCCAGCGGCATTGGGATGGGTGGAGCTTAGGCATGGGAGGGGGAGGAGGAGTGCTAGTGCACTCCACTCCCTAAGTGCTCATGTTTGTTTAGCCGGCCTTCTCAGGCCGCCCAAAGCATCAAGCAGTCGGACTGGGGAAAAGCCACATCAGGGCCGGCTCTAGGCTCACGGAGGCCCTGAGCAGGGAGTGTAGGTAGGGGGCCCGAGGCCGCCAAATCCCTGCCAGGGGCCGCCACGCAAATATGTATCTAAGGATATGTATTGGCGTGGCGGCCCCTGGGGTTTGGCGGCCCTGTGCAGGTGCACAGCTTGCACATGCCTTAGGCCGGCCCTGCCCACATACTCCATGGTCTGAGCAGGTCGTCTTTCCTTCGTGCTCAGACCAATCCCTGCACTGTGCTGCAGCACAGGGATTACATGGGAGGACATATGTAGCCCAAAAACACTCAAATCCGATCTCGATGACAAGGGACACAAGGGGTACCAGCAGGGACCGGGAAATATGAGCGAGGTTGCCAGAATACCTGGGGAAATTGACAAGATTGGAGACCTGTGAGACCAGCAAGGGTCCTTAAGATGGCACCGCAGGCTCTGGAGAGCACAGGACACTTGGTCATAGTCGGAGTGAAGCAGACGCACAGCCCTCGAATTGCAACCAATAAGCCCAAGAATCACCCAATGATTCCCCGGTATCTGCGGAGAGTCCGCGACAACGCGAGTTGCAGCATCACCTGGTGAACATGCCGGGAGCTCGCAAGGGTCCCGCACGCCACAGCGGACGCCATGCAGGGGCTGTGAGGCAGTGAGTGGGGGAGCGGAGAAAGCCTCCAGTTATCCAAATGGGAGTCTAGAGGACCGGAGTGTGCCTGAATTTACCCCCATAAAAACTTTGCTAATATTTTAAAGCAGGATACGCCGCCCCTGATCCAAAAATGGCGCCTGCTAGGGAAATACCACCGGAGAGGGAGGATGACCCAGCATCGGGGTCCTGATGTATTAACTGGATAAAAGGCATTGCAAAGTAAAAGTAATCACAGAACTAGAGGCAAGAACAGGTGCAAAGTCACAGGGATCAACAGATTCCTATAATCAGCGCTCTATACTGGGGGTACAGTGAGACTTGATAATTCAAGGAAAGATCAGGCCCTGGCTTGCCTGACTCTAAAATGTCGCCCAGAAACATTCTGCAATGTCTCTGTGGGTGCCTATAGAGGACTAATATCTGATGAGGATCAGGTTTCTATGCACAATTCCTCCTCAGTTTCACTCCCACCAAGAGGGCTGGAGGCAAGAACTATGGGTTGTCCCACAACTCTGCAGACTTTGGAACTGTCCCTTGCACCTCTCCTAACCCTACTCATGACCTGGGGGCGAGCTGGAGGACAAGGCGGAGGGCACTTCCCAGTAACACGGGGATCTGTGCTTTCAATGGAACTATAACGATCCCCCTGGGCGGACACAGTAACAATTTGTGCTCACCGCGGACCCCAAGCAACCCTAACCGATGCCCGGTGGAGCTGTCCTGTGCAGCTATAGAGGAGTTTGGCTCTGGTTCCCCCCCTCAGCCGTCACCTACCCAGTCGGACATCTGACATTGATTCCCACGTCTCCCCGTTGTGTTTCCTTCCCTCCTCCGTCTCCTTCCTCCAAGATTCATGTTATTGTGTAATATCATGTTTTTTTCCTATGTCTATATTTGGCTCCTGTAATTGATGTAATTATGTAACATGTAAATCGCGGAACCTCATGGGTCTAGCCAGCACTATATAAAACGTTGCAAATAAATAAATTAAATTAAATGGGAATCTGGGGCTGCTGGGACCCAGGAAAAGGAGAGGCTGCCAACGCGACCTCTTGATAACGGTAAACAACGTTTACCACAAATCTTTTACAACGTGGTACCTTTACCACGCGGCCGTTACAACGCAAGTCGTTACCACAACTTGCGCTGGAGGGCGCTGTGGGATAAGGAATTTTATAAATTTATATTCCAACACCTTCCCTAGTATCCAGGGGGACTGGTGTTGGAATATAAAATTATAAAAATCCTAAATCCGCGCCCTCCAACGCAAGTCGTGGTAACGACTTGCGTTGTAGCGGCCGCGTGGTAAAGGTATGTGTTGTTACAACCTGCGTTGTAACAACATACATCCCTTGATAACATTATGTATCAGTTTTCACTTTTACTGCGTACTTGTTCTAATTCCAATAACTTTACATTGAAGCAAAGATTGCTAATGCAGTGTTTTTTATTACAGAAAGGAGACAATTGTTTTTGCAACATTTAAAATCCACTTCCCCTTTCACGGTCCGCCGCCTGAGAAACCCGTGAAATCTATGTGGCACATCTAGTAGACATAATTCCCTATGTAAAATAAAAAAGTTAGATCAATTAATTAGACTTTGATGAAGTGGCATAAAATTTTGTTACGCTTGAACTAGCTTACCTGCTTGGCTGCTTTGAATTGACGTCTCATGCTTTTGAAAAAGACAAATACTCCATCGACAATATAAGTTGCTAAGCTCAATAATTACCTAGCAAACAATTTAACATTTTGTGAAAACAGTATTTTCAAATTGCAGTTCCTATAAAGAATACTCAGGGATGTATTTCAGCTCAATATTCATTTATCCATTGCATAATTAGAGCTGGTACCTGCCGGTGGGGGCCACTGGCAATCATTTTGGGTACCAGCACTTATTTTTCCTCCTCGGGCATTTCCCTAGATCAAGAGAGTGAATATGTACAAAGGTCAAAGGAGGAAGAAGAGAAAGACGGAAACCCCATCACAAAGGGAGAGAGTAAGGTGTGGTATCCTTCTTATTTATATTCTTCATATCTTACTCCTTTGTGTAGCTTTAAGTTGTTCGAAAGAGTTATGGTCTATAAGATATGAAGAATATAAATAAGAAGGATACCACCTAAGGGCCCACAGGAAGGAGTAAGATAAAGGAGCCGAGAGTGTGTGGTAGTGGATTAAAGAAGCATGAGGTGGATTCAGGCCACACAGCCATGGAATTCAGCGAGCCAGTGCCTGCCACTGGCTTGTGAGCAGATCTTTGGGCTCCAGCACTTACTCCTATACAAATTAAACACTGTGTATCTATTTTGTTTAATATATTGTGCTCATTACTGTCTTCAGTCATGAATAGACACATATTCCATTTATTTCGAACAAGAAATCTTGGAAACAATGGAAAGTTAATGTAGCATTTCATATTAAGATTGTTCATCAAATTTGTTGGACCCACATGTATTTTTGTCAAAGGGTTGCCGAAATTTATCTTGGCCAAATAGCTTCTGGGGAAGTAATGAAAAATGTCCTAGTTGTCATAACGGAAAGTTTCAATTCTATTAAGGACTCAGTGGTGAGTATTATGCTATACTTTCTTCACTTTAACCAATAGCAGCCATTCCACAACTTCACCAAAGCAAACTAGTATTCCCATGAAAACTTGGGAATGAAATATAACAGTAACATTCAATGGAAGAACGGTTCCATGCATCAGCTAATCAGCTATCAACAGTCAATGATATAGCTCATCACCTGTGTTACGTCGACCGCTTTCTTTGCTGCTCACAGCTGAGATAAGCTCACCATCTGTTTCATACTGCGGTAATCTGTTGCCGTTGTAGCAATTATTGACTGCTATACATGTGCGAATGCTAAGCTGTACTATTGGGGCCTCAGGAATGACTGGCTGCCCCAGGACACCAAAGGTGGCCACCTATAAGGGTGGCCACCCTTAGTGCCAGAGGATGGCACAGACCCATGAGCGGTCTAGTGTTGGGGGGACCAGATGGTCCCCCTGTGATGTCACTTACTTCTTCCAGGGGGAGGGGTAAGATAAGCCATATGTTCCAGGGGGAGAGGGTCAAGTGCCCTCTTTGTTCCTGGATGCGGTGGCGAGCTGACCCTCTCCCCCCTTCCCTCGTGGACTTCGGGTGGTCGCTGACCGTGCGATTTTTGCAGGTGAGTGGTTGGTTGTGAGGTGTGGGCTGACGGTTCTGGGGGGGGGGTCCTGTCGCTGTAATGGGGCGGGGGGGAGGGTTCCTCGGTGCTGGGGCACGCGGCCTCTGCGCTGAGGGCCCGGTGCTTGTGTTATGCTGGCCTGGGTTGTAGGGAGGCAGGGTGGGGATGCTGTGGGCGGCAGGGGTGGCGTTCACCGGTGCGTGCACGGGGAGAGGGGGGCCACGTGGGCCATGTGCGGATTTTGTCTGGTCGGGGATTGCTTTTGGGGGTGGGGGCGGGTTGCTGCGGGAGGGTGACGTTGCCGATGGGGGGCTTCCTTGCTCCTGCGCGCTTTCTGCGCTGTTCCTGGGCCTCCGGTTGTTCGGGGGTCTGCCTGTGGGGGGGATGGAACACCGGGGTGGCCCGGGGCAGCCAGTCAGTAGGTACGCTTTTTCGTTATTTGAATGACTGACCATGGGGGTCCGCATTTAGCGATTGCTCTTTGCACGCAGTCAGTGTACTCACGTCTTTGCCTATTCTCTTCAAAGAGTTTTCCTTTCATTAAGGCTGGACTCTCGGCATCCTCACTCGGCTTGCGGGCTGGTCCGGGGGGGCGGCGGCGGTCTTCCTTGGGCATCACCTGAGCAGCGTGCACCCCTCCTGTGCCGCGCTCTCGGGTGGGGCCACCCTGCTGCTGTGCGTGTCCTCGTGGTTTGGGTCCCACGCAGGACCTTTAGGCTGACCGCGTTGGCCAGTCGAGGATCGGGCGCTTTGCTCGGGCTCTGTTGTCGGTCCTCGTGGTTGGGGCCCACGTAGGACTTTGATTTGGCACGATATGGCCGCCATCTTTGTCGCGGACTCGCGCATGCGCAATGCCCATCAGCCTTCGATCACCCCCCCCCCACCGCGACATCTATCGCCGCGCTTGTCGCTGCGGTGGGGTGGAGCTCTTCATTGCTCTTTGGGCTGGTCTAGGTCTTTGGGAACCTGGTCACTCTTGGCATTTTGTGGCGCTTCGCACGCTTAGGTTTTAAGTATCATTAGGAGGACATGAGTGGCACTTCACGGGTACAAGGACCCCCTCCGTTGTGATACTGCGGGAGCGCTTATGATCTTGTAATTCTTTAGCAGAGTTTATTATGCATTTCTTGGAGCGCATTAATGATGCTTATGTGGGGTCAAGACAATTAAGGGTGTTAGGAATGAGTAGGGGGGGCAAAGGGGATTTCATATGTTGATTTTGTCTTACTGTAGGGCAGCTCAACAAGAGAAGGTCGGCACACGCTAGATAGTCACACACGATGTGGCTCAGGAATTGGGATGCATTCATTTAAACAAGATAGCGTTTTTATGGAATTTAACCTTTCTAGGAATGGAATTTAAAACGAATATTGTGCATGATTTAAGGACAGATCTGGGGCCATACTGGACTGGAAAGAGTTGATTTGGGGGGGTGCGTCCGCAAGGAATTCATGTCTCTTTTATTTACTGCAGAGCAACAGCAAGAGGAAGTTGTCGGAACAGACATCATGCGATATAACATGGGTAAACAAGTTTGGCTTACTGTGGCCAGTAGGTCGCCGATGAAGAAAACAATTGCGGTGTGAGGCTAATTGAAGTTTCCATTTCAGAGAGGCGGTTGCTGAAGAATACAGACACTGGGTGGACCGTGGTGAGAGCAGTGGGCCGTCAATAACTAAAACAGTTGTGGTGTGAGATCTATATGGATAGCTAATGCGGCACACACTCTGTTTAGGTCAGGTAGCCTAGGTGTGCCATCCTGGGATGAGATAGTTCATGGGTGAGTTGAACCTACTTGACTCCTCTCACTACAACATGGCTCTACAGGGTTCAGGGAGTCGAGTATTACATCAGGAGTAAACTAGGGAGCATATCAGAATGGTTGAGTGACGTAAACATCGATGCTCCTGTTAAGTTTGTATATTTACATACTATATTTACGCAGGTAGAGCTAAGTTCATACAGTGGACAGTACAGCCTACAACACTCAACAACTCTATTTCCATATTGCTTCCCTAGTCTGCCGGATGCTTTTCACCCAAACACAAGACTAACACATACCCAGGGGGGACATAATCTAGCGGTTGGTAATGTGAGCAGATGTAACATTTAGTTGCAGTTAAACAACCAAATCGAGCAGGTTCTTTCCATCAGCCCGCTCCCCCCCCTCCTCCGTCTGTTTTTAATCTGCGTTATACAGCGGGCTGCACATTACATAGAGAAACCACGTTTGTTGACTGACAATGTACAAATTGTAAAAAGCATTCTTTAATAGCGACATATAAGATAGGGAGAGGACAAAAGTACTCATTTCTTACTTGCGTCTGCCACAACACCAGTAGGAGGTCAGGAGCCTCTAATTATAGTGTTATTACATTTACATAGCGCTTCTGCCACTAGGTAGAGCTCTTTACACCGGGCAAAACACTGCTGCTGCACCCAATGTTAATTTTATTCCAGTGGTTATTGTTGCTCATTGTAATTAGTATTGCACTCTTGAGGAAACCATTAAATGCTTTCACTCTGTTTCTAGTTGGTGTATATTAAATAAATAGGCATTAGCCATGCCTTATGAATCAATGCATGTGGGGAGATGTCATGTGGCAATTATATGACTACAATGCCAAAGGTAACACAACACCATGGGGTTTTATCCAATGCAATTTCTCGAGCCCGTCCAGCCTCCCCCAGGGCCTGTTTGTTGAGGGGGAGGAGAGGGGTCGGGGCTTGGTTGACGTTTTGCTTTATATCCATGCAGGCAATCGGTCAGTGAGGACGTCGTGGCTCACTTCATGGCAGGTCACCGAAGTGACCCGTGTTGTGGTATGGGATGCGTCCCAAGTGGTAAATCGATGGTGGTGCATGACTTTGTTATTGCAATTAATTTAGCTTGAAGGTTCTTCATGGCATTTAAAGTCCACACGCACGCTGTGTAGGTGGTTTGTATATGGCCTAACTTATGAATTAGTCCGTTAATAACTGATGGTTATTATCATCGGTGAACAGTTTAAAAGCGTATCACTAGTGTGTCGGAAATAGTGGCCAGCATCCTCTTTTTTGCCAGGGAGTGCTGGGACTATGATAACCACCCTAGGTATGAATAAAAGTTTAACCAGAAAAATGCGGGCCTACTATGATGTATTTTGCTTTGCATGAGGATATTAATGCAAGAACTCATAACCACTTGAGGCCGAAACACTTGGGGGGGCAAGCATAGATTAAAACCAATCAGTAAAGCGATGAATGACTGAACTAACCTTTCAAGTTTAGAGGCTCGCAGTCGATTACACTGTTTAGTTTAATATACAGAGGTGAAAGGAACCTTGTTTGCAGGTCTCTGCAGCTCTATGCTCCAGGCTTTAGATGGTGTCAGTGCGCTTCACAGGGGGGACAGAACTGATACACGATAGTACGTTAGGTGTTCTCATTACAAAAGCAAACGCTAAGTTACGTGAAGCAAAGTGACAAACATGAGCAGACAGTACAAAAGGTTGTAACTGGGCATTACAGGAGGAGAATGGGGCATGTGTGCAAGTTACTAAAGCGTATATAGCACAAGTGAGGTAAATTAGTACAATCATGGCAGACACTCATACATAAGAACAATCGTTATATAAGCATTGATGCAACTCGTGCAAGTACCGGAACCAAACAGAATGTAAGAGGTAGCAAACTGTGCGTTGCCAGTGATTGGTGAAGGGTGCATGCTACAAAAGAGGACCAAACTCAGTTAGAGGGCTAATACTGCAATAATGGGCAGACTTTCAATCCACTTGAACGCATTGGGAAGACTCTTCCTGAGTCAAGGAGAATAGTATTTCTATAATGAAAGGTCTTCCTTCAAGACAATTGAGAGGACCCCTATTAGTTTTCGAAGTGTGCAGGTAATGCAGGCTAATTACTTCGCGTAACTCATACCAGGCCTGGCATGAGTAGCTTGTGGGGCATTGATGGCCCTGTCATATTGCAGGGAATGCAGATTGGTAGATAGGGGGGAGAGCTTTTAATGAATGTTTTCTGTATCATATGTAGGAACCGTGCTGGAGAACCGCCCTACCTACATGGGGGGGCCATCCGAATTATCAACAGGTATAAGGATCATAGCACACTGGGGGCAGTGTGCTAGGGTCTGGGATTCCCATGTTCTCCCCAGTTGTCGTTACTATCCGCGGTGTGGGCATCGCGCTGGTTTCACTCATGAAAGTAATACATTGGTAGTTAACTGGGAGCCGGGGCATATTAGGTGGCCCCTGTGCAGTATTTGGAGGTTCTATCTTACTGTTGAGTCTGGACAATTTGTTGTTTTACGGTGCAATAATTGGGGCGTTCTCTCTGGATGCAGTGGCAGAGCAAGGGCAAATCATGCATTTCCAGCGATAATTAATTGGAAATGTGTTTTCACTTATACAACTGGTTGATTTGGGCATAGCATGCATCCCTAGTGTAAAAAGGGATTGTGTTCATTAGTCCAGCAACGGGTGCGCAACTAAGGGGCGCTGATCCTGGCGATCGAGGAGCAATGACTAACTGTCGTCGCTGGTTGGGGGGTTTTCATGGATTTGTTCTTTCTTCCAGAAATGCACAGGTTTCACGCTAGAATGGTCAGACCACGCCTAGCGGGCTGGCATGCCAGGACTTAGAGATGATACAGGGAAAGAATACACTGGGGCCAGTGTGTTGGGGCTTGGGTCAGAACGTCCAGGATTGGAGTGTAACAATTTTCTAATTCAGGACAATCAGATCAAATACACAGGCACCACCTTGAGAAGGACAACAATGTCCTGACTTCTGGTAGGGGATAATAGAAGCAGTGTTAAGTGCAAGGGTTTGCGCAAATTACCAGGACATCCATACAAGTCAGCCCCAGTTGTGCTCAATTACCTTATACAACTACTGGCCTCAGCGCATGGGGATCCTCAAGGGTAAAGGGACAGAAGACTGGTTTGGTACTCATTGGGGGGGGGCCACGGGTCATTGGGTAAACGGGACTAGGGCCCGCCCAAAGTCTAGATGAGGGCGGACAACGGCCTTCTGCCCAGGGCATCATTTTAGCCTTATGGGGGCCGGGTTAGCTTCTTCTGACACACTGCGAGTTATATTCGGATATTTCATTTCTGTTGGTTAATGATCCGGATTTAGAGAGCTCTTTAGGGTAAGGCGGGTGCAGCAGGGACCTGGGATAACCAGATCAAGCTTGCTCCTGGGTTTGGCAAGTTCTGTATGGGTCAATGGGCGCTGCACCATGAGTAAAGGCATAGTACAGCATCTATTTCACTGGTTCAGTAGGGAACCATCAGTAGCTGCAGCGGCTGCGCACAGGGGTAACAGTGTGGTTCTGTTTAGTTCGCCCACGGATAGGGCGGGCAAGGTCAGCAGCTTGGCGGCCGGAAACTGGAAGAAATTCATAGCCGCGTATGGGCAATGCACACTCAGCAGTCAAGCATGCAAATTTTCTGCAGAACCCTGGTTAATGGAATATATGTCGGTTATGGGCTAAACATAATATCTGCCTTCCTGGAAAAAGGGGTGTGACTTAGTTATTTTCAGGATTGGCGAATTTGCCTTTAAGGGAAGAAATGGAGGGGACAGGGTTCCATTTCAGACAACCCCAGAATGCAGTTTGCAGGCATAGTTGAGAGGTTCAGGGACTTTACTCATAGGTTTACTCCTTTTCCCTGATCGAAATGGATTGAATGTTACCTGTCGCTTCAGTTAGGCAAAGCATTATGATGAGAGGTCAGCTAACAGTAGGGTCGGCTTTGTAGGAGTGAGCCGGCCAGCTGGCCCTTTATAAATGGGGTATTAACCCCGGTATGTCTAAGTTAAGGTTTGAGAGGCCAGAAGCCAGACAGGGGACACAATTTCACAGGCAGTAGAACGGCTGACCGGATAGGGGCTTTTGGTTGCTGATGAGCACAGGTGTCCAGAGTGGAAAGGACTGGGGGGGATCGAGCACGAAGAAGGTCATCTCCAGAGCACAGTTTGCAGTTGGTTGAGAAGTTCAGGGACATTACTGTTACAGTTCTCAGCCCGGAGGAGCGTCAGAACTGATAAGGGAGTTTTGTTGCTGGACAGCCTTGCTGTGCAGAGGATGAGGACATGTCCTTGCTTGAGCCGAGGGAGGCCTGGGAATGCACAGGCTGTAGGTCACTAGGTCTATGGGCGACGAGGATATGGTGGATAGTGTCGCCCGACATACATTGGAGTACCTTGTAGCAAAGGGGATTTGGTTTCATAAGAAATGGTTTGCTACATACTAAATGCACTGGGTGCTTTGATGAAGGCGGTGTGCATTTATCCAAAGTAGGGATGGCGAGCTTTCTGCCTGATATAGCGGAAGCACTGGTAGCAGCTGGTTGTAACTAAGAGGTAGCTAGTATGTGGGGGGATTCTGGGACGGCGGCTGCCGCACCCAGAGCCATGGCAGAGTTACAGGGCGATCCAATGCAGGAAGGTACAGAAGGGTACCCTCTACAGGAGCACCGGAAGGGTGCGAGAGCAAATTATCCCCAGGGAGATCCATGCTGTGGTGGATCCTGGAGGTGTGACGGCGCCCCGTTAGTCTTTCGGGCGGTTGTAGACCTGAGTAACCGGGGGTTGCCTACAACGCTCAGCCCCCCGGAGAGCGAGGGGCATGAGTAAGGGGCGGAATAGAGGTCCGCCGAGGGGAGGGGTTAGACCTTCCCCCAAAACTGACAACGCCCCGCGGGGGTTATGGCTCATCAGGTGGGCGGGTCGCGAGAGGTGGCCTGACCCTGGATCGCCCGTAAGATAACCCAACATGTTGGCATAATGTACATGCTAATAAATCTGCAACAACTTTCTCCAACAAATCATAGTGTGGTGTCTGTTATTTGGGAAAGTTGGAGGAGGAGCGGTCCGGGGTACGGGCCGATATTGGCACTATGTGTTGAGCTCCTTCATGTCCATTTTGACTTTGGTGCGGCTTATGATGTGGTGTGGGCTTCCCACTGTTAGGTGGCAGTAGAGTAGCAGGTTCGTTAGGCGATGGCATGAAACTTTGAATTCCCTTCACATTGGGAGTGACCCTGCACCGCCACAGCCACTGAGCCTTGCTGTCCGGAGAGTGATGCCCCATACCTTTGGGGTCGATACTGCCTTACTGGGCTAAGTTAAATATTCTTGACCCCCTGCTTCGATGGGGTCAGCTCTCAGTGTGATTCTTTCCCTAACCCCTAAAGGTTTCTGTAATTCTGACTTTGACAGGCCATGCTGTCAGTTTGGGGAGATGCTCCCAGGCAAGACCTCCATAAACGAGTGCCTCAGAGGTGTGGTGTCCCGGGTCCCAGTCCCACAGGCAGTGAGACTTCACCCACAACTATTACCTGGCTGTAACCCCATCCCCATACTTGCAGTTGTATGCCTGCACAATATCTTGGATCTACCTAGTTCTCACATACCACTGGGTTCATACCCTATAATTGTGGTGCTTATCAGCCCCCACAGATCCCACAGTGCTCTGCCTGCTCCCAGTTGTGTGGCTCTGTTGTGTGAGCACCAGATTGATGTGCATTGTGTTTTTGGGGCTTCCTCTGTGACTCTAGGCTTTCTAAATGGAGCTTGCTGATGACACTCAGAGGGAGGATGACCCTCTTGCATTCCTCCGATGGGATGACGACTTTTACAATGCGGTGAATGCATTGATCTACAGGGCTGTCTCTTAAGTCACGAGTCCCTTAGAGGATCGCATCTCTCAACAGAATGTGAAAAGGTTACATTGTCCAGGTATCCATCCTTTACAACGCAACTTTTACCACGCAGTGCCTTTACGACACAACTTTTACAACGCAAACCATTACAACGCATTGCGCTGGGGGGCGCTCTAAGATAGGGAATAGGTTTAATGTACTATCCAACACCTTCCCTACTATCCACGGGGACTGGAGTTGGAATAGTAAATTAAACTATTCACTATCCAGCGCCCAAAAGCACTATGCGTTGTAAAACTTGCGATGTAAAGGTAGGCGTTGTAAAAGTATGCGTTGTAACGTCATACATCCCATTGTCCACTCCGACCCCAACGGCAACCATGGTATCAACATGGGATTCCCAGCCTCCTGCGGCTGATGCAATTCTGCCAACCAGCACAAAGTATTGATAAACTATTTACTTTCAAGTGAAAATCCTCATTTGCACTGGAGGGAAGCATGTAAAGTTACCCAAAAAGACCTTTTGGCTACTTTGCACTACTTTGCGTCACTGGGGCATTCCATTAGTGGTACTTCGGCTTCCTCCCATAAACAATCGTGGCTGTTGATGCAAAGTGCTAGTTCCTAACAATGTTAGACGGGATTGGGAAAAAATAGCACTTTATTGAAGCAGTATTAAATTGGAGAAATCTTTTCGCTTCTCTTAACATTTCAGTTGTGCTGCACTGTACATCACACATCCAATAAGTGAAAAGTGTCAAACTTTGTCTTGCAGTATTTTGTCCTGGAACGGTACCCTTTCAGGTCAAAACCTATGCTAGGCTTTACCACACCTTTGCACTGTGGTTCAAAGGTGGGTGCGGACCACTAAGAAGCCCTATCTTGCACCAACCTTAGGGGAAAGAACAGACACACCATATCTGAATATATTTGGCTCTGCAGTTCTTTCTCCCCCAACACAAGGTTGCTTTCTGCAAAGCTTTGTGTTAGAAATTAGTAAACGTGCCTCAGTGTGCTTAAGGCTCAGCAAGAAATTCCAAGAGTCGGTCCACCTATGCAGGACTGATTAAACATTGAACCCTGGTGCACAATATTGAAGATGCAGAAAACACAGCTCAAAAGCACAAAGAGGCAGCTACTCTTCTATCTTGCTAAGCTGTACTAAACTGTTCGAACTCGTAGTATTAACGACATAGTACATGCCCTGCACAGAGTAAGATTTCAGAAAGAGTGGATGTTCAGCTTGGCTCAGTATCTGTGTACAGGTTCAGAACACTTTCACGATATGACCCTAGTCTGTACTTGGGCACTTAGAAAGAGCGCAAAATATGCTTTGTTTCTGTAAGATTCTGTAGCATAACGATTGCTATTAAAGCAGATTGCTGGTGGCAAGATTGATGATATTGAATAATAATACAAAGAAAAAAAACCATTTCATTTCTTCATTAGGTAATGTTTATAGCACAATATATATCTAACTTCACGGTGCCATTAAAATGTTTGACTGTTTTTTAACAATAAAATTTGATATGGTGGTGACAGCTGCAGTGTTGAAATGATTGCTATTGTACAGCTGTTATCAAAGTGTAAGATTTATAGCTTCTCCTCGTTGCATAATTTTACCAGCATATTTATTTTGTGTTTTACAACCTGCGTCTTATTTTTTAATGAGAAAGGTAAGTAATAGAGAAGCGCAATGAAATACTCTGATTTCTGGAGAACTAATAAAATATTTGTGGAAGTTTGTGCGCAAGATAACTAGTAAATATCCTGTTATTTTAAAGTAACCTTGCTTGAAACGTACACTTTGATTTCTCTTTACATGAAGGTAAGTAAAACATTTCTCAATTGAGGGGACTCTGTAGCTTACAAATTATAAAGAATGTGCACCTTTCACAAATTGATGTGACAAGGAAATGGAGACTAAAATGAAATGTATTGCTTCTAGGGAGAAATTATTGATTTAAATGGTACACCACTGCTAATTAGAAATGTTTTATTGAGGAACGGGGTGAAACAGATGTCAAATACAGAGCACGCGAAACTAAGGAAGTGTGGGGTATATTATCAAGGGGTTTATCTCCGCTTTTTTGGCTTTAATAGCCAAGAAAGCGGAGATAAAATTATCTCCCTATTACCAAGCTGTCGCTAACACCAGTTAGTGACAGCTAATAGGAGATAGCGACCATCTTGGGCCCCGCTTTGCATGTCAGTGATATTTATCACTAATGACATGCAAAGTGGGCGTGCCAAGATGTTAGCGACTGGAAACAGTCGCTAACATCGCTATCTCCTATTACCAACTTTTGGAGATATTCGCGCTAAGCGCGAATATCTCCAAAAGCTAACACCTGCCCTGAGCAGTTCTTCACCATGTTATCCAATGGGAGGTGGATAACATGGCTAAGAGCATTTGCTCGATAATGCATGAATATCGCTGACTTTTCAGCGATATTCATGCATTGCGGCCGTTTTTTATCGCATTTGAGATAAACCTTGCTAATAGCAAGGTTTATCTGCGATAAAAATCGCCGATGTGCGGCGATAATTTTTGTCTCTAAACAAGTTAGAGACAAAAATTATCGCTAGTTGTTGGTAATATACCCCAGTGTGCGGTCGAGGTTAACAAACATTTTGGGAGACAGGGAAAGAAGATGTTATGATTGCATAAAGTGCTCCAATTAGAACAAAGAACTGACTGCAAGTTTCCATGAGAGACAAGTGCCTCGGTTTTAATGTATTTCATCCCCTGTTAGGGTATCTGTGTAGCACACGTTGGCCCTCATTCTGAATGGCCAGTGGTGAATCCTCAGATAAACTCAACCCTCCAGTGTTACCAATACTAAACGTACTGGACACTCTGATAAGCAGACGTAAAAACCAGGAGCGTCCCATGCAGGCAAGAGTAGTGGGGCGGCGGGGCGTGTTGGGGGGATTCCACAAACGACCACGAGGGGAGAGTACATAAATAATTAATGTTCCCTCTTCATCGTCGTCGAAATCCCCCCCCCCCAACCGGCCCCACAGCCCCATAGATCTTACCTGCAAAGCTGCTCCTGGCTATAACAACATTACGAATGGGACCCTGAAGGCCTTGTGTGAAATGAACAATTACTGGGGTGGATTGGAAAGTCCAGTTCTGATTCCATGATAACTCCTCAATTCTATCCGGAGGCTCACCTGCTGATTTCTTCAGCATTTAGAAATTTTCATAATTGAGATGGGTCAGGTAATTGTCGATACTGATGCTATCTGAATTAAGATACCTCAGACAAAGAGAGCCTTAGCATTGATATAGATGGTTGAGGCTATGAATAGTAAGCATGGTTTAGAAGAAAGGGTGACAAAATCCCATGAAAAGAAAATTAAATCTGAGATGTACAACATACAAGGCAGTGATTCGGCAAGAAAAGAGGGGCAGGTTAGGTTAGTCATGTGCAGAGATTACTCCAGTACAATGGGGTATATTCACAAGAACGTGTGATAACTACTGCAAGAGTAGCGTAACGCAACTCTCAACATCGCAGTCCATTGCAGAAAAATAATCCAGTGACAATGTGGAATTCACCACAGGGTGGTAGCATGCGATAGTCTGCCGAAACAGTGGACAATGTCCGCAATACAACCACCACGATGGAGACAATAACACAATTCACAACACAAAAAACCTGCGATGGGCCCAAGCGTGATGAGGAAACCAGCGATAAGCAGCACCAGGCCTGCAACACACACCAGGCAGGCGGAAAAAATCACCAGAAAAGTAGAAAAACACACAAACACAAACTGACCAACACCCAAGCACCATGGAGGCTGCCAGAGCAGGTGCAGAGGATGAGCGCAACACCACACGCACCCCGGATGACCAGCCCAGGACCTCTGGGACATGGAAGGGCAAAGACAAGAAGAAGAGGAAGACAAAGTAAGGTCCGCAGGCAAACCGGATCATAGTCACGGAGGTGATGCAACACTGTTCGTCACCTCCAACATGTCATTGGGAACCAAAAATGGAAGATGACGGGACATAGTGGACAAGATGAATGCAGTTAGGGAGCACAAGAGGACAATGGACGAGGTCAAGAGGCGATGGAATGACATCAAACGGCGGACCAAGGAGAAACTCCACCAACCGGAAGGCAGCAACGCAGACTGGAGGTGGGGGCCCAGCGCCACAGCTCAAGTTGGATGACATGGAGGAGCTGGTGTCGACAGTCATCAGTGTTGAGACCGAGGCCGGAGTCGGGGGATCGGACACTACTTGACAGAACACAACACAACCACAATAGAGTGAGTGACCATCAGGCACTGGGGGATGGGAGGAGATGGGTACAATGGCACACATGCACAATCAAGCACAGCACAGTGCACACCCACAATGACTCTGGATCATGGCCCTGACCTACAGACTGTCACAATGTACAATCAATGCCATGCTGTCTGAATGTCAACATGTACCATGCGACTACATACATGTGGACACCTCGTAATACACCATCTCCCCTTCACTTCGCAGGGACAACACCTCCTGCAGAGCAGTTCCAGTCACTCTTCACTGATGAGGAGGAGGACAACACCAGCATCGACACACAAGCTATCCAAGACATCATGGACCTCATCAGCAACTCACCTCCAGGATCAGGGCAGGCCAGCTGCATCAAGGAGACCCCACCCACTACCTAAACCACCCAACAGGAGGCACCCACAGCCCTGGCACCTCCAAGAACCCCAGAAATGACACATGGCCTTCCAACGCCATGTGCTGGAGTGCCAGAGGAACATCGCAAAGCAGGTGCAGTTGAGCGTCGGCACCATGGCAACCAAACTAGACGCTATCTTTGGGTGTGTAGCCCCGCCGCTCCATGGTCTCCAACGAGCCCTGACTGACATCGCTGGAGTCATGACACGGGTAGAAGAACACCTGTCCACTCAGTGGGGCTCCAGCGATACCAGTCGTGAGCTGGTGCACATGCGGAGGCTCGTGGAGGACAGGGTGCGGATGGAGGTGGAAAGGATGGCAGCCACTGCTGTACATCAGCAGAATATAGCAGGGATCTTCCATGTCCTGCAGATACTCATCATGGCATTGCTGCCAAAGGGCGTGGCGATGTTGAATGCAGCTGCCCCCACACCATCCACATCTCCACCCCCTGGTGTGGCTATGCCTCCCTGTGCGGCAAGCCTAACCACTCTGGCACCTGAGGTGTCTGTGCCACACAGTGTGGCAGACAATGTCCCCCCGCCACCTGAGGTGTCTATGCCACACAGTGTGGCAGACAATCCACCTCTGGCACCTGAGGTGTCTGTGCCACACAATGTGGCAAACAATCCACCTCCGGCACCTGAGATGTCTGTGCCACACAGTGCCGCAGCCGGTACAGCAACCCCCCCGGGGTGGGGCAGGGCACATATCCAGAGATGAGGACGTGGATGGACTTGTGATCAGAAGGGTTCAGTAGCATACATTTCTACCACCTAGCCTGTTCCTGGTTGGTCCCGCACGTGCCCTCATGACCTTCTACTGACCCCCGATTCACTCAGATGCACTCACCTTGAATAGCGGCATGGACTGCCACATCCAGTTTGATGACTAATGACACGGTGACCAGACTGCTGACTGCACCCCTCCTCTTCTGCAGTACTTGCCTTCCACGGATGGACTCTGGCTGGCCCTCCACAGGCACAGACAGTGTGATGTATTCTGCATTGCACAGTACTGCTCCAGCTGCGGAAAAGCACTGGATGTGCAAAAAACATCCAGTGACGCAGTGCTGTGTCATGTCTTTCCTCAATCATGTATGCATGTATGGATGAATGTAGGGACAGTGATTTCCATTGTGTCAATGATGCACATCCTGTGGGATGGCAGTCAGAGGGGGTAACATGGCAATTTGTGACAGGGGTCCCGTGGACACCACAACATGGACACACGCAGCAGCCACTTTCTAGTCCAAACATGGGCTGAACCCCGCCCAATGCCCACGAGTCATTTCCTCAAGCCTGGCCCAGTTTTGGCATAGGGCAGGCCATACCACTCCGCTCATGCTCCCGGGGGGTGCCTCGTTGCTACCTGTCACAGGCATACTCACTGGTGTTGTGAAGGTCACTGGTCCAGTTGTCAGCATGTCACAGCCACTCCTTGAGGGAAGGTTTGCACACACACCACACTCACCCAGCACAGGTGTTACTGGCCATGTAACCCCACAAATATAAGGGGCTGATGACTTCACATACCCCTCTGCCGATGGTGACTGTATAACGGACCCAGGACCTTGAGCCCGGCACGGGCCTACAACCACGTGGCACTGACCTGGTTTGCAGAGGGTTTGTGGCAGACGCTGCACTGCGGCCTGCACAGGCACCCCGCCATGGGACGCTGACTGGGGATGGACAGGGTTTGTGGCAGACACTGCATTGCAGCCGGCACAGGCTACCCACCACGGGACTGTGACTTAGGTTTCACTGAGTCATTGGCACCTTGAGCTGCTGAGCGGGTGTGCAACCTGCGATGATGGCCCATCCTGGCGGTCCGGACTGCCCGGGATTTGTGTGCTTTGCTGGACCGCAGTGTAGGCCACACCAGCGTCCTTCATGGACCTACCGCAATGTGGTCCCGCTTCTGGGGTCACAGAGTTAGTGGCACCCATTGGGCTGAGCGGCTGTGCTGTCTGTGATGTTGCCGGGTGCCCTGATTCATACCATGCCATGGTGTAATATGGTCCCAGCACCATACGTGTTACCTGGTGGCCAGCACAGCGTGGATGCATGGTGGGTAGGGTACCATGTCTGCGGGCCCTGGCCTTGTGGCTTGTAACGACACGTGGTTGGACCTGCAGTCTACCCGCTGGTGGCGGAAGGTGAGCAGTGAGGCCCGTGTGTGCACGGACGGCCATGCTCCGATGGGCGGCGGGAGGGTCTGGGATGCCTCTGGCTGGGTGTGCATGGGGGGGCCGGCGATGTTGTCTTGTGCAAGTGTATGTACTGTGCCAGTCATGTCTCTGGACTCTGTTTCAGATTATGGCGCTATCTCAGATGTAGGACCTGGTGTGCAGTTCTACGTACCTGCAAGTGGTTGGAGACACACTGGTGGCAGCAGGTGAACGGAGTGGCCTCGAAGAGCAGGGTCAGCTCTCTCTCTCCCCCTCTCTTCTTCCCTCTCTCTCTCTCTCTCTCCCCCCTCTCTTCTCTCCCTCTCTCTCTCTCTCTCTCACCCCCTCCCTTCTTCTCTCTCTCTCTCTCTCTCCCCCTCTTCTTCTCCCTCTCCCCCTCTCTTCTTCTCTCTCTCTCCCTCCCCCTCTTCTTCTCTCTCTCCCTCTCTTCTTCTCTCTCTCTCTTTCTCCCCCTCTCTCTCTCTCACTCCCCCTCTTTTCTTCTCTCTCCCTCTCTCTCTCTCTCTCTCTCTTCTTCTCTCTCTCTCTTTCTCTCTCTCTCTTCTTCTCTCTCTTTCTCACTCTCTCTCTCTTCCTCTCTCTCGCTCCTTTGCTCTCTCTCTGTCCTTTGATGTGCCCACGACACCCCTTCTCATCATGTTTTTGTCTTGCAGGTTGTGACCTACCGAATGTGTCGAGGGTAGCCACCATGTGTCTTAATGTGATTTCTGTGTTGTTTCAATATAGTTTAATTGTTTGCTTCAATAGTGAATGTGTCATGGTAATTTCTGTGCTGACACATGATGTATGTCGCCAGTTGTGATTGTGTGACATCAGGCGGATTATTTGGTACATGTTTAGGTGTAGCTGGAGTAGCATGTCTTTGCCTGGGCTGCTCAGGGGGGTCCTGGGTGTGGTGTTGGTGGGTGTTGGGGCCCTCTTGGGTGTCCGGTGGGCATAATCAGTAGCTCCATGGCATCTGTTGTTCTTCTGGTGGGGCTCTGGGCTGTGCTCCTTATTGTGGTGGAGGCTGCCGTCCTACTTTACACCAGGTCAGAGCAGGAGTAAAATTCCTGCTGCTAACGTGCCTTATTGCGTGTTTTGTGTTCTTATCGCCGATCTGTCTGGTCGTTGTGAATGTTGAGGTGTAGTGTTGTCGCGGGTTTTGTCAAAGGAACGCCTACTCTGCATCTCATTAGCGATAGTTGCGGGGGTCCTCTGTGGCGATGTTTTTTGCGGCTGCTATCGTGGGTAAACTGGTGCTGTGGGCTGTTAGCACCAGCTTGTGAATGGGGTGGTAAATTTATCACGACTTTGGCTGCGATAAAATGCAGTTAATTCTGCTATAGCTCCTTGTGAATATGCCCCTATGTGTCTAAGTTCTATTGTAAATTGGCACATGAAAATTGGAGTAGCTTTATTGAGAACTTGATAAATAATACACCAACCATGATCTGGCTTGGTGGAGAATGCAAAAAAGCAACATGCATTTGGTCGATTTTTTAAAGAAGGGTAATCAGGAGGATTCCTAGTAAAAGAGGATTGGCAAACATCATCTGCTCGAAAGGCAGTAAATAGAAAGAGAGAAAAGCCAGGCTATGTCTTGTTATGGCAGTATGCTACAAAGATGTTTCATCACTTTTTATCAGGACAGATTGCACTAAGGCCTCCTCACCTGCAATTTCATGCACAGTTTGATTTCTGTCTCCCAACTATTAGACAATCCTGGTTGCTAATTTGGAAGCAACCCACTTCTTATTCAATAGATAATCCTATGGTTGGGCACCTCTAATAAATATTTTGATATTCTCAGTCCTGGATGCTTCCCAAATCATACTCATAAATCACAGATTGTTCTCACTACATTTAATCTGTCATTATAGGACTGATCTCGAAAACAAGATTAGAATGAAAACGGTTTACTATACCGCTACAAAATTCTTTGTCAAATAGGGGCCCATTAGGATGTCAGGCAGATCGCCACCGCCATGCGGGCGGTGGCGATCCACCCGACATCCAGGTCCGACGCCACCCATTTCCCCGCCATATTAACATGGCGGGGGGACCGCGGCGGACGGAAAGACCGCCCGCCGCTTTTCCGGGGAAAAGGTGTAATATGGTGGCGGTGTCTATCAAACACCGCCAGCCATATTACAATGGGCTTAAACAGATGCCTTCTTCACTTCGGGGGCCCCCTGTGGGCCCCCATGGTGAAGGGGGTTTGGGGGTTGGTACCCCCTGCATTTGCATACACAATGCGGCAGGCAACGCGCGGTGCCTGCTGCTTTGTGCTGAGAGCACGGCCCGCCACAATGTTAGAAATGCATGATGCGCCCGCCACTGTGGCGGGTAAATCCTAATATGCAGTGCGGGACCACCGCTCAGCTCGCGGGTGGTCCCGTTTTTCACGAGGGTGGCGGGCGGGCAAATCCGCCCACCATCCTAATGAGCCCCTAAGTATTCGAATTTAAAAATCCTGTTCTCCTATGGCATCAGAAACTCACTTGTGTTCTCCAACCTGGCGATAAGCTGCAACAATTGGTGCCAGATATCCTTAAGGGAATGATATTGAATATTTTAAATAATTCTGGGTTCCCAGAAGATTCCAGTTTGATTAACATATCCAGTGGTAAGGAATATAGGCTGTAATAATGATAGCGTACCAAATTTTCCCTGTGGACTTCAAAATGTTTAGACAAACCTCATTAAAGTAATTTTGGAAAGAACGTTGGAAAATGAACATGGTTACAGTGCTGTTCTATCATTGCCCTTGGGAGCAAACCCCAACTTTGTCTCTTCTGAGTAGATTGTTAAGGCTCTAACGGTAGTTAATTGGAAAGCCCATCAAATAGCTTAAAGGCCAGCAGAGCATAGCTCACTTTTTCCCTGACAGATGTCTTTCATCCAGGACAATGGGTCCATAGTAAGCTCAAATTAAACTATTCCAACATTGCCTGAATTTTAGCAATTCATAAGTAAATACATTAAATCAAAAAATATACTCAGCAAGAATTGGTATTTTGATAGATTAATCTTTCCGGATATTTCCAGAGGAAGGATCCTCCATTTTTCACAAGCGTTTCAACTTTTTAAGCTGTCCTATTGAGATTGAAAGACATTAACATTTTAGAGTCTTGGCTTATCAGTATAGTATTTCAGATCAAAGCAAAACAATGATTCCCTTAACATCAATGGGATGTACTTGCTGCGGGAGAATGTTCCCAAATTTCAGCAGGTTGGGAAGTATTATGTCTTAAGTGTGTATGATAAGGCAAGAGTCAATGATCAGTAGATGTTCCCAAAATGTTCTCTTCTCACAGAGCTCTGTCAGAATGAAAGTACGGTACTCTACAGTATATATTCCCAAGTTATCAAAGAAAGTGGCTCATTTGTAATCTTTAGAACATTTCACTGTTATATAACTTTATCTTGCCTTGTAGAGTATTGGTTATTCGGTGACAGGCTGCTCAAAAGACATGAGTTTTGTACAAAAATAGTACATAGGACCTCCAATGTTTTATATCTGGATGAAATCACATAAAGACATGCTTAAGTTGGATTAAAATATTCAACGAAGGAGGATCTGATGTTGTGGGCTCCTTCAACATTTTTTGTGGCAGCTAAAAGCTGATTCACAGTACAATAAATATTCCCTAATTCTTGCAGGCCTCATGGGGCATACTCACTCTTGGAGTATTCTGTACACTGGTTATCCAATGAAAAACATCATGACATTTCATAGCGATTTCTCGACAATAACAAGTACACCCGTGGATTATGTTATGAGTAAAAAAATAATGGCAGAAGTGTCAAATCAAATAGGATTTTCACTCTTGGGATTCACATGTTAATTTGTGGCATTTTTTACATTTTCTCTATTTAGGTCTAATTTGCACCTGAACACACATTGTTGTGTAGTACCCATCCCTTGCAGCAGTAAGCCATGCAATCAAAACCAAACTCATCAAAGGAGGAACAACAGACTCTCCCTGAACCGTCAAGGCTCTTTGATGCCTTTAATTCCTTAGCCCAAACCTAAATGAAAACCCAAGGATTAAGAAAACAAATATGTACCATTCCATTATAATCAATTCCAAGTTTTACATGCCAATAGGTTAACAACATAAAGCAAGCTAGACATTATTCGAGAAATGGTGTTAGTGTAGGCATACAACAACTCATTGCAGAAGGCAAAAGCATGGATCTCAATTGAATATCTCAAGTCTTCTTCAAAATGAGTAGCTTGATATTGGAATAAAATAATGCAAACCTAAGGATTGCTTGTCATCTGTTTGATTAGTGCCCATTGGGTCTTGTGTATCAAGTTCAGTATTCTTCAGACACTTGGGAGGTTACATTTTGAACTGTAGAACTATAATAATGTAGCATTAAAATCTGCTGCCGGGGGCTATACTAGTAATTAAATGTCATGTGATATGCCTGAGCTGCAGATGAGGACCTATGCCGAGGGATAGGTCTTTAAATGACTTATATATTCAAAACCAGAAAGGCTATAATGCGGACAGAGCTGTAGTCCCTTTGAGTTTAAAGTGTTCTAAATAGACCAGTGAGAAACAGAAAACCATGTATTTGAATGTTGAAACAGAAGGGTCACACCATTATTACTGGCCCCTTTGACACTCCATTGTCTTCAACGGAACTCTCAACATTCCAGTGTTCTAATACTGAGATTTTTTTATTGTAAAGAACTAAATCCTGACCCTTCAGTTTGGTCAGGTTTCTGAAAATGAAGACTGGGTTATTTTGTACAAGCCAAGGAAACAGAGCCGCATTACATTTTGCTTTCTATCTCTGTCTCTCTGCCTCCTTCACTTGATAACAATCACACAAACGCCCACGAACAGACTCTTATGCACACATGGATCCATTCACACTCACACACACACTTGTGCTCTCCATCTCCTTTAGGCGGCAGTATGACTTACAGCCGCCTCATTTATATCTTCAAATCCACTGATATTTTTGGAGAGTTCTTTTCATTAACTAGATACATCACATTGAGTATAGGGTTACCCACACCTCACAGGCTTATTGGTTAGGAGGGTCTTTTGGAAATGTGTACTCAGGTGCAGAGCAGGGAGGGACTGGGCATGGAGTGACTGACTATGATGGGATCTTGTCGCCTCTTTCTTTGAAGGAGGTTCTGAGAGATTTTCAAGCACATAAATGGAAAAGGTTGTAGATTCCTCATGCAGTCTCAATAACTAGCAACCTGAAAATGATGCCTACCTTCTCTTGGACGTACCACATGGAGGTAATTTCCTTGCATCTATTTTGAGATACACAGGTGTTTTACTCTATAAATGCAGTGGTTGTATGTTACAGAGAATTTGGAGTATTATGAAGTCATTCCTTGTGGAATAGAGACTAAGCAGATGTTTTTGCACAAGCTGACATAATTATCCTTTAAGTGCAGGAAGATATACCCTAGATTATAGCAAAGATTGGTTAATATGTCCAGGTTAAAAGGTTTGGAACAGGCATATATCTTGCTCAGTGTATTTTTTTAACAACTTTATTTCTACCTTTTAAAACCATTTCATGGCAACAGCAGAGGGGGCAAAGAGCGGAGCAAAGCATTAATTAGCATTCCCACTGGATCTAGCGTGGTAAAGATAAGCATCTTAGTATAAATATCCAGTAAAATAAGTAATTTTAAAGGGAAGGTGGTAAACTTTTAAAATAGTCCAACCTTGGACAGTATCCATGTGGTGCAGATGGCTAATGAAAAGCATTACTGTGCTACATTGGGCAGTGTGGAGCACTATAACAGGATGCTTAGAGGGAGCTGTGTTTAGGATTGCAATTAAAACATAGCAGGCCAAAGCACTTGTTTTAGCTTTTGTGAAGCAATATTTGAAGCAGCATGTGATGGTAAGCATTGTTCCAGAAGCATGTTGCTGCAGACAATGCATTTGTAAAAATCATAGCTAGGGGAGCAAAAAGAATCCCAAAAGGCGTGATAGTGACTAAAAAGGGAATTATGTGAATACATCACCTGTCAGCATTTGAGTTTTTTGTGCTCTGGGTAAGGTTTTGATCCAAACTGTATGCATAATTCCACAGGAAGATACTTGTTGATATAAAGATGAAGAGAGTGTAGTTGAGTAGACTTTGAAAATGTCAAACGCTAGTTGGTTGCTTGCACTGTTTGCCCCTACAAGAACTAATTTTGAAAGGATATGTGAAGGTTTTAGATGGAAGATTTAAGGTGGCCTCAAGGGTTGATTGTGAACACATGCAGGTCAAAGCTTGATCAAAAGGTACTTCAAAGTGATTCACTCTTACCGTATCTCAGAACAAACATCTTTACATAACTTGAGATTTGAGGGCATATGTAGGTAATTTTCATTTTGCGATTCTCAAATTGCGATTTTTAGGGAATCGCAATTAGAGAATCGCAAAACGAAATGTAGGTAGGATTAGCAAATTCATTTGCAAATCCCACTTATTCCTTATTTGCGAATCGCAAATTGTGATTCGCAAATAAGGAATACCTTCTTATTCATTCCTATGGGCTAGAAGTCCAATAGGAATGAGTGGGAAGACATTCTCAATTTGCGATTCTCAATTAGAGAGTCTCAAATTGAGAATGCAATTTCAGGGTTGTAAGGGTGTCAATAGGACACCCTTTTGCACCCCTGAAATTGACATGTGTGCACATGTGGCCCACATACATGCCCTAAGGGCATGTATGTGACCCACATGGAACTTTGAAAAATGCCAAAAAGTGCATTTTTCAAAGAAATTGCAAAATACCACCAACCTGAAGTTGGTGGTATTTTGCGATTCCTTAAGCCAAAAGGCGCACAACTTGGGTGGTTCCTACATTGCATTTAAGAAATCGCAATTTGCAATTCCTTAAATGCAATAGCAAAATAAGGAAGCAAAATTTTGCGATTCCGCATTTTGCATGTGGGTTTTTGTGTGCTACATAGCACACTGCCCTAATTGCGAATTTCAGCATTTGCGAGCGCAATTAGGCTTCCTACATATGGCCCTTGGTGAGCTATCACTGTCATTTGTTTTAAGGCACTGACATAACATCAGCAAAAAAACCTTGACATATCAGTTTCGTTGTTTATTTCTGATGTAACATCTTTAAAAACACACATTTATATAAAACATATAAATGAGTGACATACAATCAACATCAAATCTAAAATCAGCTGAAAGATCTAAAACCAACAATTCATCTTATATTATTCAATTAAAGTCACTCTAAATGTTATGTTATGTTATGTTATGTTAATTGAATTTTTGAGCGCACAGCTGCCCCAGCAAAGGGGCGTCCCGGCGCTATATCTGAAGAAGGTAACATAACTAACAGCACAGAAAAAGTGGGGGGGGTAATTAATAAGGCAAAGGAAAAAAATAAGTTTTAACAGCTTTCCTGAAGGACAAAAGGTCTTCTAAAGACCGAATGTAGAGAGGGAGTGCGTTCCACAGTTTGGAGGCCAGAACCGTAAATGATCGGCAACCCAGTCTACATTTTTGGAAACGAGGAACAAGTGCCAAATTTTTGCCGGCAGAACGAAGGCTGCGCGAAGGGGTGTACAAAGTCAGAAGGTGCTGAAGGATGGTGGGAGTGTCAGTTTTAAGAATTTTAAAAGCAAAGCAAAGGGTTTTAAACTCTATGCGTCTAATTACAGGCAGCCAATGCAATTTGTAGATTGTGCTACGGGCTGAGCAGAAGCGCGGCAAGCCCACTAGGGTCCTGGCTGCCGCATTCTGAACCCGTTGGAGTCGCAGGACTTCCGCCTGATTGGCGCCCACGAACAGTGAGCTCGCGTAATCGAACCTTGATAATACGCTGGCTTGTATTACCATCTGGCGGGTGGGGGCATCAAAAAATTCGAGGATAGGCCTCAAACCGCGCAGAATGCCAAAGCACATGGATGCCACCTTTTTGGTATGGAACGAAAACGTCAGCTTGGAGTCCAACCATACGCCAAGGTTTTTCAGTTCTGAAACAGGTTTTGGGGGAGGTCCCAACTCTTTAGGCCACCAACTAGCACCCCACAGATCAGGATGTTTCCCCAGTACCATCACCTCAGTTTTGAGGGCGTTGAGTTGTAAACAGTTGGTGGTAAGCCAACTAGCAACAGCCCTCAAACCATCCGCAAAGTTAGATGCCAGTTGGTTGGAGCCCCCATTAAGAGCCACCGCCAACTGGGTATCATCGGCGTATGATACCATAGTGAGACCCCAACTCTTCGCAACCTCTGCCAGAGGTTGGACGTAAAGGTTGAGGAGAGTGGGGCTCAACGCCGAGCCCTGCGGGACTCCTTGGGTGATGGCATAAGGCTTAGATCTAAACGGTGGCACTACAACCTGAAAGGATCGTTCCGAAAGGAATGATTGAAGCCAATCCAACGCCCTGCCTGAAATACCAGCCTCACCCAGCCTACGTATGAGAATGGTGTGAGATACAGTGTCAAAGGCGGCACTAAGGTCCAAAAGGACCAGTGCCGCCGTTTGACCTGCATCTAGTACAGAGCGGAGATGTTCAACCATATATAGGAGTGCCGTCTCTGTACTATGTCCAGATCTAAAACCATTCTGTGTAGGATCAAGTAGGTGTGCAGAAGCCAGATGTTTTGTTAAGATGTTATTCACATGGGCCTCTGTGATCTTTGCCACACAGGGAAGGAGGGAGATAGGTCGATAGCTCTCCGGCTTCAACGGATCCGAGCCAGGTTTTTTTGTGATGGGCATGACACAGGCAGCCTTCCAACTAGGTGGAACTGAACCGGTGGTAAGGGATAGCTCCACCAGATGGCGAATAGGAGGAAGGCAAACGGGCGCTGAGTCCAAAAACTGGGCAGGTCTCAAAGGTTCGTCCGGTGAGCCAGACTTGACCTTGGCCGCTAGGAGATTGAACTCCTGTTCCGATGGTATGGGAAGAGAGGCCAAGCACTGGGAAGTACGCAATGCTAAGATCGTACTATCAGGGTCAACTTTGGGAAAAGAGCGGTATATGGCATTTACTTTTTCCACAAAGAAGCTGGCTAACGACTCACAGTGGGCAAGGAAGCAAATATCCGTAGTAGGAAGTCTGTTCACTGTGAGCTCCTTCAAGATTTTAAAAACCAGTTTGGATGGGTTGGAACTCGCCTGAAGCTCCCGTGCATAGTAGTCAGCACGGGCCCAGCAGACAGCTCTATGGTATGCCTTTACCTTAGCCAGGTAACATACTTTCAGGTCTTTATCATAGTTCTTCCTCCACGCTCTTTCGGCTTGTCGGCAGGTAGCTTTAATACACCTGAGTGCCTCCGAGTACCAGGGATTGGGCTGAGAGCATCGATTCCTACTCCATCTGGCCGGGATTAGTACGTCAAGGGCTTGAACAATCCAAGCACAGAAGATGTTATACCCGGTTTCAACGTCATCCGTATGAGCCAGAGGTGTAGTGATCAGGAGACAATGGAAATCCTCCAATTTAAGCTTTTTCCAGGGTCGCCTAAAAGATGTTTTATCAGGCTTCCCGGTAGGTTGTATCACCATTGTGATAACAGGCTCAATAAGGTAATGATCACTCCATCCCATGGGTCTAGGGGGTGAGACCTCGGTCAATTGAAGGTTTGTAAAGACCGGATCAAGAATATGACCACCCTCATGGGTCGGATGACGGACCAGTTGGGGTAGCTGTACTGCTTCAAGGTCGTCCAACAGACCTCTAACCACTGGTAACTCCATGGCATCAAAGTGTATGTTAAGAACGCCGATGATGGTGATATTGGAGGAGAACAGAGAAAGAGAGCTTACTAGCTCAGGAAGAGCTTTCCTGAAAGCACTGTCCTTCCCCGGAGGGCGGTATATCAGAAGACCTGACAGTGTTTGATGCTGGCTAATGCTAATGGAAAAATGGGCACACTCTGCGCCAGCCAAGTCCATAGGCTTCCAGGTACAGGTAAAGCAGGATTTAAAAGCCACCGCTATGCCTCCACCTCTCCCCTTGCGGTTTAAAGTATGGATTGCGTAGCCCGGGGGGAGGGCCAGATTAATAATGGCCAAGTCCTCATCGCCAAGCCAGGTCTCCGTCATAAAGAAGACATCAGGGCCTTCTAGCGAGATAAGTTCAAAAATATCTCGATGGTGTTTCGACATGGATCTGACATTATGGTGCCAGAGTTTAATGGCACAAGGAGGAGGAGGTTCCTTCTTACGATGTGGCAGTGTCTGACTGTGAGCCATTGTCGGTGCCGATAGTACCCACCAACCACACGGGCAGGTATGGGGACAGCATAGGGGATGCTGAGCCGAGTGCAGACAAGAGGGCAGACTACATCTAATCAAGCGAAGAGCCTGACTAGAGTACTGATGGATCATACTTGCAGCACGATAGTGTCCTGCCGCACCCAGCGCGTCCTCAGCGCAGACGGGCGCAGAAGGGGCAGGACTCTGGCACGACTCCGGCCACGCGAGGACACGCTGCGCTGGGGGAGGAGCTTTAAATAAGGTTTTCCCATGCAGGCTCATGCACACTAAAGCGCTGGCAGATAGAAGAGCCTCAACCCACTCGCCCCACTCCAAGATGGCGACCACAACAGGGCACCTACCCCAGGACCAGACCCGCCCAAACGGCGGTGCGGGGGCCAATTAACGTGCGAGTAAGAGGGCGTTAAAATCAGGGTTTAAGAACCAAAATGAACACAAATATTAAACAGGCTTTTTAAAAATGCAAATTACAGCAAAGCGCGCGAAGCGCTATCGCAGCGATCAGCTACCTTGTCAGGGGAAGGTATCCAGGGGACTCGCCTTAAATAAGGTGTTCCCACGCAGGCTCATGCGCACTAAAGCGCTGGCAGATAGAAGCGCCTCAACCCACTCGCCCCACTCCAAGATGGCGACCACAACAGGGCACCTACCCCAGGACCAGACCCGCCCAAACGGCGTAGTGCACAACGTTTTATGATGAATACTATCAATTCATTGGGCAGAATCAGGATTGCACTATATTGTGGGACACGAGTTCCTTTCATATTACCCATGCACAAGGTAAAAATGTTTCAATGGGGTTGGTAATTACATCATCTGTACTAGTTGTTACGTTTCTCAGCACTTTTTTGCATTGTCTGACCCTTAGAAGATGACACACTGGCTCAATCCCTTTCTTGCGGGGGACATTACAGTTGTTGCGGAACAAAAACCTAAATATGTACCTTTTCTGTCTTGATTGTTGAATTCGGGCACCTGTTACTAGAGCAGCATTTCTCTCCCCATTGAATACAAAAGCTATTCATCGGTAAAATCTCATATATACATTTGGTAAGTAGATGCTTCACTATAGAGCATTTGATTTTATCGAGAAATTGTTCAAATAGTGGAATATGGTTTTGGTCTAAAAATCTATCTGTCAAACATCCCACTTTATGTTTTTGAAGCATCTTCCCATAAGAAAACCTTTAGTTTGTGAGATTCGGACACCAAATTGTCATCAAGTGGGGAGTCCCAGAGATCTCAACTGTAGAACATATTTTTGACATAGGCTAGCCATTGAATTTAAATGCAGTATTTCCTTGAGGGGTAACCTTTATGACTGTAGCTTTCCCACAGTCATCGCCAATACAATAAAGGTCTCAATTTGGCTGTATTGGTAATCGGATACATGCCCAAATAGATACATTGAGGCATATGAGGAGCACTCTGAGTACGATTCAATAAGGACTGCACACATTTATTTTCAAGCACTGCTAGTCTCGTATCCTTCCTATTTTCCATAGCTCAGATCTGCACAGGCCCATCCCCTTAGCCATGACATTATATATTTCTACACACACATTATATATTTCTAGGACTGGCGAAAGAATTCCTGCCTTAGAAAATGGCTGTAGATTCCTGCTGTAATTTTAATGTGCTCTTGTTAATTTGCTGCAAACCGGGAAGTATTGCTAGTCAGCCTAACTCCTAAATAATCAAAGTCTGCATTTTTCTTTAGTATTTGATTGTGTGCTTTTATACATACCTTCATAGAATCAATAAGGGTTGTAGGACATACATTTGTGTTTTTTGTGTCCATATTGAATCCCCTTTTCATACACAAAATTAAGAAATGATAAATTAAGGCGGGCAACACAGTGGACGTTTGGAAATCAGAAGTGTATCAACTGAAAACAATAGCGCAGGTACTCTTAGGGTTCGTATTTTTAAGGGATCAGTGCCTAGATGGTTCAGTGACTAAATATCGAGGGACAGAATATCGACTGCCCAGAATATCGACTCCAAAATAGCGAGGGACAGAATATAGAATCCCTATCTACCAACAGGTAAGTATTAAAATATCAAGTTCAAAATATCGATAGTTACAATATAGTTAACTAAAATATCGAATTTTTTAAATGTATTAAAAATAATATAAAAATAATTAAATAATAAACACAAAAAAATAACACATAGTTAAAATAATGTAAAAAAGTTTAAAATGTAAAAATGATAAATGTAATGTAAAAAATCGATATTTTTTAACATATATATTTAGCTAATAATATTATAAAATAATTATTAATCTGTCATATAAAATATTTAAAATATTTAAAAAAAATATTTGCATATATATAAATAAACCTATTATCTAAATATAAAAATAAATCATATATAATAAATTAAATAATTAAATAAATACTTTTTTTATTAGTTAATAATTTCCACTACATTAAATATAACACAATTAAAAACATTACAAAGCTAAGGAAATAAAATTAGTATTCACACTTCAACAAGTGCAAAAGTAGAGAATTTGTTGGTTAGTGAGAGGGTAAAAATTACTATTCCCACTCTAGTGAATGCGAAAGTAGGGAAAGCGTTGGATATCGCAGGGGTAAAAATGACCATTCCCACTCCAGTGAGTGCAATAGTAGGGAAAGTGTTGGATAGCGTAGGGGTAAAAATTACTATTTCCACTCCAGTGAGTGCAACAGTAGGGAAAGCGATGGATAGCGCAGGGGTAAAAATTACTATTCCCACTCCAGTGAGTGCAACAGTAGGGAAAGCGTTGGATAGCGTAGGGGTAACAATTACTATTCCTACTCCACTATTCCCACTCCAGAGAGTGCAACAGTAGGGAAAGCGTTGGATAGCGGGAGGGTAAAAATTACTATTCCCACTCCAGAGAGTGCAACAGTAGGGAAAGTGTTGGATAGCATAGGGGTAAAAATGACTATTCCCACTCCAGTGAGTGCAACCGAAGGGAAAGCGTGGGATAGCATAGGGGTAAAAAATATTATTGCCACACCAGAGAGTGCAACAGTAGGGAAAGTAATGATTTCATATTTAAATTAGAATAAATTAATTATCAATACCAATTAAAAAATTAAAAAATAACAACATATTTAATAATTGATCTATTATAAAATCCAATAAATATTACTTATTAAAATGAATCACCTATTAATAATTAATTAGCAGCCAATTAATTTTCAATACCAAAACTGTAATAAGTATTACAAAAATGACCAATTAATAATTAATTAACAATACATTATTTATCAATACAAAAAAAATATTTCAATAATCATTTAATTACAATTACTTACTTCCCACCCTATTCCCCTATAACCCACAACCCACTCCAAATATTGAATTAATACAATTAACACAATTATCAATTAAACAATTAATTAAAATTAATTACCAATTAATAAAATAATAATTACCAATTAATAATTAATTAACAATCAATTAATTATCAATACATATAAATAAAAATACATATTTACTAAATTACAATTAAATTACTTCCCACCCTATTCCCCTGTAAACCCACAACCCACTACAGAACTAAAACACAAAATTAAATTGAAAATAAATATTAATTCATAAAAATTCATATTTAATTTACTATGATTAAATTGCTTCCCAGCCTATTCCCCTATAAACCCACAACCCGCTACGGAATTAAATTGCGCAAAAATTAAATAACATAAAATTAATTACTTTAAAAAAATGAAACATACATTACAAAAATAATAAATAATTTTAACACATACACTAGCATTCATAAGACAATTTTTTTCCCGATATTATGTAAAACGATATTTTTAAATTCAATATTATGGAAATCGATATTTCTTACCTCAAATTCAATGTTCTATACCACTATATTTTGGGAAACGGAAATTCTGGTCTCTCTATATTTTTGATTCGATATTCTGGACAGTCGGTATTTAAAATTCAATATTTCGGGTGTTTACCGTCTATTCTCTGTAATGCTCCAGTTATAGAGCGTTATGACAAACAGAAAATGCTAACATAGCATTCTCCTTGGCACATTTGTCAACTTGTGCACTTAGGAAAATTAACCACATGATACAAATTTTTGGTCTGTCCTGTTTCTGCTGACAGTCATCTTTTCTTTAACATTTCGGTTGACCATGCCTACTCTCTCAATGATCTATTACAAATCTGTGCTCTTCTTTGAGAAAACCATTCAAGACACCCAATTTGAGGGATTGCCGTTTCAAGGAAATAAAACTGGGCTTGACCCAGGAATAATACACTCAAGAGGATACTTATGTAGTAAAGCAAATAAATGTGAGATCTTTCTGTATAATTACAAATTAGTCTGTGTGTTCTACTCCTACATTTCTGATACATATTTTTAAATCCGGAATATGGATAATTGGAGGTAAGTAAACAATTTAATTAATAAGGGCGAATTTCGTAGCGCGCGTTGCATCACATTTTGCGATGCAGGTAGTGCTATGAAATTCGTTTTATTTATTAAATTGTTTACTTACCTCCAATTATCCATATTCTGGATTTTAGCACCCCCGCCCCGCCTTTGTGCCCCACCGCAACTCCCTCCACGGGCCGCGGCTGGCTCCACCTGATTCCCATAGCATATTGCACACCTAAAAACGCTTGTGGCCATTTTACAAAAGTAAATACCCAATCCTGTTACACAGAACCTGTATTGGTGGAATTTTGCAGGGATAGAATTCTGAATGTTGTGGTGGAATTTAATTATTTACAAATATTGACCCACTTTATCCATACAATGTAATTTGCGATTCAAATGAATGAGAATGTGGAACGCATTGAGAACCTACACCTTTGAGTTTTTCCAAATGCTGATTTTTCGAGAGAAGTTGCTGTTACTTCTGAAGATAATGAATTAGTCTCCGAGTAAACACCAATTCCCATAGTAATCCCCAAGTCCAGGATTCTAAAATTGTAATGGTAAGTTAATACCACACCATAGAATTACCTTAGAGTGCAGTACAGGTGGTCCGGGTGTGATACATAAATGTGGTTTACCTTCACTACTCATAGTGAGAGCCATAGAGTTGTGAGGCAGGTTTAGTGATTGTTTATCTGCATTGCACTGGGCAGCAAGCTTAAGGTCCGGCCTGGGTGGCAGTAGGTCTAGCTACGCCACTGAATGAAAATCTTCGTGCTCAATGAGTCTCTAATGAAAATGTTTTCACAACACAAGAAAATATTTTTTTCACTGTGGAGAATTCGCGTGCAAATGCACACATGTGTAGCCGCGGCCTGTGCTGGTAAGAGCGGTAGGGCACTGGGGTTCGGTGAGGAGGGATTTCGACGGACGATGACGAGGGGAAATTAGGGGCATATTATCAAGGGGGTTTATATCCGCTTTTTTGGCTTTAAAAGCCAAGAAAGCGGAGATAAAATTATCTCCCTATTACCTAGCTGTCGCTAACACCAGCTAGCGACAGCTAGTAGGAGATAGCGACCATCTTGGGCCCCGCTTTGCATGTCAGTGAAATTTATCACTAATGACATGCAAAGTGGGCGTGCCAAGATGTTAGCGACTGGAAATAGTCCGCTAACATCGCTATATCCTATTACCAACTTTTAGAGATATTCGCGCTAAGCACGATTATCTCCAAAAGCTAACACCTGCCCCTGAGCAGTTCTTAGCCATGTTATCCAATGGTAGGTGGATAACATGGCTAAGAGCATTAGCTCGGTAATGCATGAATATCGCTGACTTTTCAGCGATATTCATGCATTTCGGCTGATTTTTATCGCTTAGGAGATAAACCTTGATAATAGCAAGGTTCCTAAGCGATAAAAATCGCCGCAGCTCGGCGATAAAAATATTGGCGCTAAGCCAACATAGCGATAATTATCGCTAGTTGTTGGTAATATGCCCCTTAGTTATTTATTTAATTTTCACTCGTTATCGTCCGTCGAAATCCCCCTCCAATGGGCCTCACCGGGCCCCACCGCTCCTATCTGCACAGGCCACGGCTGCACATGTGGCACATTTCCATTGCGAGTTAAAGATGCATGAGTTCAGTCTGTGCATTAGAGTACTCACTGTACCATATGAAATCAACATTAGGCATTCTTTAAACAAAAACAAGCTTTTCCAGGGACCTGAGTACTTCAAATGATACATGGAGAAATGGAAAAAGTTAGAAAAGCACATCTTTTAGTCTGTACCTGAGGGTTACAATTGGCTGAGTAGAAAAGAATGCAACATGGATGAGTCTGAACTACGCGTATCTCAAATTTGGGGCTTGTCAACATTCAAAGCCCTGAGTGCCCCTGCGAACCTTTGTGAGTCCCGGAAAATACAAAATGCATTACATTCTTACAGTGACAAGCAGTGAAGAATTAGGTATGCAAATTTGCTGGCCGAGAAGTGTACTACAGTAGGAAGAGCAACCTTTGTTTGTGCAAAACAAGCTCACTGTTCGTGTAAGCTAAAATCTCTTAATACACTGTGCAATCATGACATTTAAAACACTGGAGAATAAAGAAACAACAGATGTAACTTTAAAACAACTTCTGAAAAGACATAGGAGCATATGTACAAGCCCCTATCGCCACCGGAACATCACTTTTTGTGACGTTCCTGTGGCAATCGGGACCTTGCCTTATGTACAAGGCGGCGTTAAGACGGCTTAAGGCAGCCTTGTTCATAAGGCGCCCTTTCACGCTAACTTAGCATGAAAGGGACGTGCAGTGGGTGTTGTGGTGGGCGTTCCACCGCAACATCCATTGTATTTGATGCAGTCCCCTAAATACAAGGATGGCGTACATAGGAGGCAGCGTCGAAATTAAGATTGGAAAAATCCTGGTCCTAAATTGGTGGAACGAGGAGAAATGAATTATTTCTCCTTGCTTTTGCTTTTTGCATGTGTGCTGCCTTATCTGCACACAAGGAAAAAAGCAAAATGCCATGGTATGTTTATGTACCGGAAGGTGTCCCTTCCTGCACAGAAACAAACCTTTAAAAAAAAAGCCATTTTGTAACTTTCATGTGTGCTGCACGAAGCAGCACACATGACAGTTACAAAATGGCATTTTAGGATTGTTTATGTGCAGGAAGGGACACCTTCCTAAAATGCCATTTTGTAACTGTCATGTGTGCTGCTACGTGCAGCACACATGAAAGTTACAAAATGGGATTTTTTTAATGGTTTGTTTATGTGCACCAGAGTGCAATGGTGTCTCGCAAGGGTGCCTGCATTGGCACTAAATTGTTAAACTTAGAGCCATCGCAACGGGGGAAACACAAGGCTGCATTACATATACTTGTAAATATGATGCAGCCTTGCGTTTCAGAAGTGAACACAGCGTGTCGTTAAGCCAAGGAGGCTAATGACACGCTCTGCCACTTCATTGTACATATCCCCCCAACGTCTACCTTAATGAACTATGTGAATATTGATCACTTTTTGGGGACTTCTTTGCTGGTTTTGTAGATGTCTTAAATAAGGGTTCTCATAATTATCTATATTAAAATACCCAAGTTTGCGGCTTTTAAAATTAAACATTTTGCGAAGGATCTTTCGCTTTGTTTTGGGTTATAAAGTTTGACAGGCTACAAAAAATGTTGGCATTTCTAGAAGGCAACACATGAAGTTGTGTGCAGAAAATAGACTGCCTGGAAGCTGAAATGCGACCTGACCTTCAGGCAGATGTTCATTAGGTAGATGAGAGATTAATTAAAGGCGGGAAAAATCACTCTCACAGGATATAGCATGATTTTTGCAAGTAACACCAAAAAGCAGGAGCAGGGAACCGGATCATTTTAATTTCAGTGAATAAAATAATGCTCCCAAAACATATTAATTTCTCACAAAAATCATTGCATTAATTCAGAACGAAATATTTTGGACAACGTACCAAGTCAAGGTTACTTTCACTGTAATATTTTTTTTCACCATCGTGAGGAAAGTCTTTAAAATATAACTGTCAAAATCAAACTTATCAATGGCTTCTGTATCTTCGATTTTCTTGTTATCAAATCAATCTATTAGATTAATCTGAGAAAATGTGCTACTGGTGGCTGTAGTAACACCCCCACCAAATTGCAGACGCCATTGTCTTTCTTTCAGTCGTGTCTGTAGTTTATGTCACGTGTTGTACTGTGTGGTCCACCTTGCGAGATGCTATATAATTAATACTGTGCACAGTTCCCCTGTTAAATTTCGGCAGGTTTGACCTGCGGAAATTTAAAGAAGGTTAAGGAATTTTAATGCAGCCGATAATTATCTTCCAGGTTAAAAGCTTCCAACTCGGAATTGTGATCCTTGCTCAAACAGGGGATTACACATGGGTTGGTATACTGACACACTCACAATCAGGCCCCAAACAAGAAAGTATGGAATCACCTCAGACGACCAAGAACTAAACAACTTCTAAAGGAGAATTCACACAAAATGCAACAGAGACATCATGAAAAAAAGTTAAAAAGAAGCATGCCTCTTAGCTCATAACCTAAAAACAGACAGGGGGCAACTGAAATACTGATGGTGCAATCAGAAGCTGGGACATGAATGTGGCTCTAGAAGAAATATTCTTGGAGTTCACTTACTATTACCAAACATTGGAACCACTAAAACCACATAGATTTTGGAAAATATTGATTGGTTTCAGGGAAAGATTGGCCTTCCGAGGATGGAGCTAGCAGGTAGAATTCATATTAGAGGAGCAGGGGAGGGGTGAAGGGTATATCTCAAAAAAGAAAACATTGTGAGGGGAGTTCACATTGTTAAAATGATTGTGACACCACTGTTGATTGGTATATTTGGAATGATCCTGTGGTAGATGTACACAGTAGTCCATAAACCTAAAGACACAATTATTAAGAACATTATGTGGGACGGTATTGGGAAGGTAAGAAAAACAAAGACCCATAGATGCTGAACATAGAGCTTTACAAGTTAGCACACCAAAAAACACGTTATGGCGCAATCATAATGCAGTGGTGTAAAATTCTAGATGGCTCAAGCTAGAGATTGGAGTTGAAGGGGCATAAACTATTCTAGCCCTGGATGGAGGAATTTAGAATGCCAAAGAATTAAACATGGTGACACATATAATTGATACATTTCCATAAGAATGCCGGAAAAAAAAAGATCAAATAAACTGCAGAATTTAATAATTCATAGTATTATTTGAAAGTGGGGCCAGTACGGATGATTGATATCAATAGTTCATACCACTTTCTTTTTTTTTTTTTTTTTTTTTTATTTGGACATCCGGTACATATAAATATTTACAAATACAGTCATAAAGTGAAAGCAATACAAAACATATGCACAGGGTGTACATTATTTTTCTAAGGCGCTCCCTCCACCCCCAAACCCGCCACCCACCCTCTTCCCGAAACCATAGAATGTCAACATTTTTGCTTAAGTTTAATCACTATCAGCCGTATAGTAGGTATACTTTCTCCACAACAACTAACTTCAACAATGCCTCACTTTATCACGAGGTTAGGCTGTGGGTTCGTTAATCCAGATACTAATTGGAGACCATATATCGACCCCTTTTTTTCTAGCTCTCAAACCTCTACGTTTATATATTTCTTTCTCCCAACGATACGTAGCTAGCAAATTTCCCAGCCAGCAATGAACCGAGGGAGGTTCTTTATCCAGCCAAACAGTAGCAAGGCAGAGCCTAAAGACTGCCATCATAATGAAAAGCAGAGTCTTCTTAGGAACTGTCATAGCCTGATTGCTTACCCCCAACAGAAATACTTGTGGTGACAGGACGATCTCACAGTCCAAAATTTGTTTGATGTAGTAGCCCATCTTTCCAACTAATCCTATTAATTGGGGGCATGTTGCGAACATATGCACACTGTTTGCAGCAAGACATCCACAACGGGAATCATGTATACCTGATGATCCTCCCCACTTAAAGATCCGTGCCGGAGTAATATATAAGTTCAGCCAAGTTTGAAAACATTGAACCTATATCTGTGCAGATATAGCTGCGGTTGAGCTCAACAGTAAAGAGTCCTCACAAACCCCCACTTCCGCTTGAACCTGATCCTGCCACCGGTCAGTGTGTTTAATAAGATCATCCTCCATTGTGTTACTAAGTAATATATAGAACTTGGAAATTGATGCACATTGTGCTCCTAAAGACGCCTCCAACAAGGGGATGTTGTGGCCATGAATCAGCTTCTTAGAAAGAAAAATTTGAAAAGTAATTATTTCCCACCCCAAATTTTTCCTTAATTGAATCAAACGAAAGTATTGTATTGTCCCTTATCAAGTCACCAATATGTCTGATACCTTTCTCCCTCCAGGATTCCATATAGCCATCATGAAAAATTTCTGGCAGGAGTTGGTTGTTTTTCAGAGGAGTATATCTATGTATCCTATTCAATTTGAGTTTTTTTCCTGATAGAAGTCCATATTTTAAAAGCCCTCAGCAAAACCTTGAACTTAACTCTTTTAAAGTAAGCAAAATCAATATGCCGCATCAAACAACCATGGGCCTCATCCCCGATCAGTAGGCTATATACAGAGGGGTAGGCTCCATCTGCAGCATTGGGCAACCCTTTCCCCAAAAGATCAGTCATCTGTTGAATGTTTGCAGCCAAGTAAAAAATCTGGATGTCGAGGACAGACCACCCACCCCAGTCCTTAGATAGGGTCATATATTTCAGCGGTCTACGTGAATGCTTCCCAGACCATGGGATGGCTCTAAAGAAATATAAAATTCTGGGTAAAAACAGCATTTTAATAATATTGCACCTTCCCAGCAGTGTCAGATGTAGGCTATTCATTCCATTGAAATCGGTTTTAGTCTTATGTAGCAAGGGCTCCAAGTTAATTTGCACAATATCATCCACGTTAGCGGAGATTTCAACATCTAGATATCTAGCATTCCCTGCGACCCTAGTATCAACCAGGTCTGCCCGGGAGTTTTTAACAATCATTGTCTTCACTCTATTCAGGAAATAGCCTGAAACTTCATCGTATCTTTTGGCCTCACTTTCCACCTCCCTTAATGCATCCGCAGGGCTGGTTGTTGTTATGGCAAGGTCATCTGCGTATGCTAACATCTTTGACCCACCCCCCCCCCCCCCTCGGGTTTGAACTGCCTGAATCCTGTTGTTCTCCACAATTTTCCTAATTAAAGGGTCTATATATAGCGCAAATAAAAGTGGAGAACAAGGACACCTTTGCAGTGAGCAGCGAGTAATTTTAATTAGATCAGAAGAGGCGCCCATCGCAGTGATCCTAGCCACAGGATTCTGATACATACAGCCAATTGTGCTAATGTAGCCCTTACCCAACCCCTGCTTTTCCATGATTGCCCATAGAAAGGGCCAGGAGACCCTATCGAAGGCCTTCTCTGCATCAAGAATAATGGCCGCCATAGGGTCTCCTGAAACCCTAACCAGGTCAAACAGAGTAATTATACGTCTTATATGCTCTGTGGTCCCCCTGCTCAGTACAAATCCATGCTGGAACGGAGAGACTAGCTTTCCGATAATTGCAGTCAGCCTGTTCGCTAGAATTTTTGAATATATCTTCACATCACTGTTAAGCAAAGTAATTGGCCCGTATGATCCCAGTTCAGTAACTGGTTTACCTTTTTTGGGGAACACAATAATATTAGCCCCTTTCCAAGAATCTGGTGTGACCTGGTCAAGTTGTGCACTTCGGAAAACTTCCAGCATCAATACCAAAAGCTGTTTTTTAAACTTTTTATAAAACTCCCCGGGAATTGAGTCCGGGCCTAAGGCTTTGCCCGATGGGAGAAGATCTATGGCTGTTGACAATTCATCCATAGTGATTGGCTCATCTAGTCTGTCTCTTTCCTCTACAGAGAGCTGACCCAGGGCCACCCCAATAAGTAATCCTGAGTATGTTCGGTGTACAGAGTTTGATAAAATCTCTGAAAAGCTGTAAGAATAGCATTAGTCTCGATCACTAGGCCAACACCCGGATCCCTGATTTCTCTAATCCGAGATTGCACCGTTTTCTCCCTTGTACGTATTGCTAATAGATGCTCTACTCTCTCGCTGCTTTCATAAGACCGGCTTTTCCATGCCAGGAATTTATCAGCTGCCTTCTTTGATGAGATTTGCATAATTGCAGATCTAGCAATAGTAACTTTTAACTGGCTTGCCTCTGAATCTACTCCTGCTGATAATATCTCTATCAATTGAGCCTCCGCCCCACCTAGGTCCTCATATAATGCACGCAACAAAGTTTTCTCTTGTCTCTTTAATTCCCATCTGAACCTGGTTGTTTCTCCTCTCACCCCTCCTTTTAATGTGTCCCAAATGATGCATAGGTCTGTGCTTTGATAAACCTAGAAATCCAATTCCCTATCTGCCGTGTAAACTCTGCATCACTTAATAATACCCTATTGAATGACCACCGTGACTGCAGGGGTGGGAACTGAATATCCAACTCGATCACCAAGGGGTTATGAACTGACATAACCTTAGGATATTTAATAATAATAATACTGTTGGAGGCAAGTTCCTGCGAAACTAGGAAATAATCCAACCTAGCATGTACTTTATGAGGAGCAGAAAATACGTAATGCCTAAGTCGGATCCCTTTTTCAGAGCCCATACGTCCTCTAACCCATGCAGTGTCTTGAGTTGTGACAGTGAGTTATACACTTTGGGTTTCCTACACTGAGAGGGAGCCTTCTTGATAGCAACTTGGCAGCTCAAATTAATATTCAAATCTCCGCAAAAGATCAAAGGTAAAGTCCAGCCTACGAGCTCAGTTTTAAGCCAATCAAACAAAGCTGGACCATCCAACACAGAGCCATATACTGAGCAGAGAGTGGACATTTTATTTTTAATGCAACCTTGAACAATCACCCATCTGCCCAATTTGTCAACCAGGCAGCGAGAAAAACTAAGAAAACGTCCCAACCCATTCTGAACCAAGATAGCCACCCCCATAGTGTGAGTTTCTTGTGTTGTATTTGCCACAATTTGGTACCCTGACATCTCCAGAAGCCATTTCCTACCTCCCTCGATATGAGTTTCCTGGAGGCATGGAATATCAGCCCTTAAAAATTGAACATCCACACTGACCCGCCTCCCTTTTTGGGGATCATTTAAACCACATATGTTAACCGTAGCTATTCTTATTTTCCTCATTACAAAAGAAAAAGAGAGTCAAAAGCATACAGCACAACAAAATGAAAAATTGCGAAGACCATTGTTCTGGATACCTTCTTCTTCTCCGTTTGCTCCCATGGTTTCGGCCCCCCACCCCTCCCCCAACCCATCCCTCCCCCTCCCATCAAAATGGCAAAACAGGTCCCTAGACCCTTGTGATGCCTCCTGCATGTGGTTGAGCCCCTAACTGCTCCCTACCCCGACCCCAAAAATACCCATTTTTATGAAAAATCAATTTAAGAAATGCTGCCTGACTTCATCTTATAGCTAATCTCCTAGCCTATCTATTAGTGAGCTCTTGTAGGTACTCCTGGGCTTGAATCTCAGATGTAAACACTCTGGTTGTGCCTTTACAAATAACTTTAAGCCTAGCTGTGTTCAATACAAATATTTCACACCCCTGTTGCTGAAAGGGAGTAATTAGGGAGCGGAGTCTCCATCTCCTCTCCACCGTGGAATGACAAAAGTCAGGTCGGACAAAAAAGGAATGTCCTACAGCAGATCTTCTCGCGTCCGGCCTAGCCTTCTCAAAAATAGCTTGGCGGAGGAGAAAGTAGCTGAAAAAAATTAAAATAGCTTGGGGTTTTTCTTCTTGGCCTGCCCTTTTTTTAAGCTTCAGGGGAAATCTATGCACCCTTTGTACTTCTGTATCCCAGTTCCAGTGAGCCAACTCCGGAAAGGCCTCCTGCAAGAGCTTTAAAACAAAACCACTAATATCATCTCCTTCCACCTTTTCCGGAATTCCCAATAGCCGCAAGTTATTCCGTTGTTGTCTATTTTCAAAATCCTCCAGCTTCCAGAGGACGCACGTCATTCTACTCTCGTTAGAGGTGGACTGTTTCTCAGAGTTTTCCACACTTGCCTCAAGTTGGACTATGCGTTCTTCTAGCGCCGTGGTACGTTCATTAATCTCCGTACAAGCTTTGTTAACTTTCCGGACCGTGCCCTGAAGTTTCCTGGTTGCCGCATGGGCCCTCTTGTGCTCCTGACAGGCCTCTGACTGTATTTGTTTCAAAGTAGCATAGATTAGATCCATTGAAGGTTGCACCATCTGAGAACCAGTCGCGCTATTTGTGCCACCCTGCCCATCTGTGGTTTGCGTTCTAGGTTCATTCTCTCGTGCTCCTTCAAGATGCGAGGCAAAATAGTCCCATTTCAGCTGGCTAGACTAGCTACCATCAGTAGTAAAGCCTTTGTCTTTTGCCGAACCCCTTGTGCTTTTATTTTTACTGCGAAAGGGGATGCGCTTCTGAGTATCAGGCTTCGTGAAAGGGCTGCCACTGTCCGAAGAGTTTCCATCAATGCTGTTTTTCCAGCTGTCCTCCAATAACTCAGATTCATCTGTCATTGAATAGAAACTATCCCCATTTGGAGTCTCTGCCATGACGCCTTCAGCCTGAGCCGGCGAGTCAAGTATTTCCCTTACCGGAGTATGTGGAAAATCCGCGCTATTGCAGTCCAATCCTGCTTGTGACATGTCATCCACTGGAGGCGCCACCATATCATGCCCCTTTGGCGCATTTTTTTTACTGCATTTACTGGTTCTCTGCTGTAGATATTAGCTAACTCTGTTGCCAGGCCGTTTATCTCATCTGCCCCTGGGACGGATTTACCTGAACTCACAGGACTTTTATTAGTCTTATTTTGCACCCCCTTATCCACATTCACTTTTTTTTCAAATTGTCTTTAGGCATTTTAACATTCAAGTTGCTTGCGCTTTTGCATTTGCTTAGGGAAAGTTTTGTGTCAGCTTGCAATGTAGATGTTTATGTGGTAGACCCTCTCCCGGCAAACATTACCCGCACAGTTGGCCCCTTAGAGCAAGCACCTTTCTCTGTCTTTTGTTCACCGACCCCGCTCACTGCAGTTTTCTCTCTCGCTGAGCCTTCCCTGCCCAGACCAGGCTGCAGAGCATCCGTGCTGAGATCCAGGATTTTACCTTCCACAGCACGACGAGTCATGGATGTAGACTTGGTTCCTCTGGTGACGCTCGGGTCTTTTCCCAAAGGCTTTTCTTTTGGAGGCATTTCCAGAAGGATACAATCAGTACCACATCTCCTTACAGAGCCTTCCGTTGCGTTTTTGGAAACAATGTGTCGGCGAGTTCCCGGCCGCTCCGCGCGTCTGGCCGCGGGTGCCGCAGAGGGAAGCGGTCTCAAAGCTCTCAGTGCCCGCGTGGCAAGAATCACCGCAACCGAGAAGAGCCTCATCCGGATCCGCATCAGACCAGAATGGAGTCTTAGACTGGTTAAGTTATGTTTTCTTGTTTTGAAGTCTCAAAGTGAATTCTGCAGTGTTTAGGCAGTCATTCTGTGGCCGTGGTAGGGAGGCAGCTGCCCGCAAAGCTCACGCAGCTACCATCTTGCCCTGCACCTTTCTCAGTTCATACCACTTTCAAGGATGAGCTATACTCTAACCATAATAGTAATGATAACAACACATGTATGAAAAAAAGCAAACAGGTGTAGATTAGAAAGAAAGATACTACTACTACTAATAATGATAAGAATATTAATAACAATAACAATAATAGTAATAATAATAATAATATTATTAATGGAGAGGCAGCACACGTTGATATAGAAGGAGAGTACAAAGCTAATATAATGTAAGGTTCTCCATAATTGACATTAAAATAACAATAATTATAAGAAAACAGGGATAAAAATGCAACCAATCTCAGATAATTGGAGAGTCAAAGAAGAAGGTGCATAATTGGACAATGTATTATGCTTCTGTAGGAGACTGTATACCTTGTTGTAAGGAGATAGGATGAATGACAATTGTGTTACAGACATTTTTTCCCAATAGCTATTTTGCCTGACTCGCAGGAAATACCACAAATGAACACCTGTGTGAGAAGTTACTCATTAGAAGGACTGATGGAAACCAAGACATGTGTAGTTCGCATCTGGTATAAGATACAAGCTTCAAGATTTCACAGGAAAGTGTAGTCTGAGTGATTAAGAAAACATGTTTCATGACTCCTAAGGAATGTTCCTTACAAGGAAGGATTACAAAGGGAGTGACAAAGGACTGGGTAGATAGAAGCATCCAAAAATAATGACGACTCCAGCTCATTGATGGGTCATTATTCAGGAAAAATGAATATTTTGTCAGCATCGTCTGCTGTGCTGTATTTCCATTTGAGTGTTTAGATGGGGGCAACACCAAAATTGTTGCGAGACCCTCAACAGTGTTGTTCTGCAAAGGCATGCCTCCTGCTAGCCACTGATTGTCACATCACTGGGTCTTTTCCTCCAGCAGGAGGGATTGTCTCTTGAATCTTGGACCATATTGGATTCACCGTGTGAGGACAAAAGGTTTAAAAATACCTCCTACCTTTAGAAATGACCAACACTGTTGTAGATCCCACAACAATGTTGGTGTTGCCCTCCCCTCCCCGTCTCAACACAACTTTTCCACTCCTTTTGATTTTACATGTTCATTTAATGGAAGTTGAGTGGAACTTTAACTTCTACCTCCCTCCCTCTTTTGATTTTGGAGACAAAATCCTGAAACAGTCATATTTCGGAACCATTGAGACAATTCTGAGATATTTGGCTCATTTTATTCCTGGTGGCGAGCTTTAACCGCCAGGTGCAGCTCCAACAGGAATCCTGACCTCTAAGGAGCACAGTTTGCAGGGAGCAGGTTTTATTTGCATTCTCCTGGCTCCTGGTACGTCTCTACCACAGGTGAGGCCACTTGCACAGCTCCTCCAATACCAGCCAGCACAGCACCCTCTAACCCACACTCCCAAGACCCAGGGCCTACTGGCTCTCTTGCAGGGCAGTTTGGGGGCAGGCAGTTGAGTCCAGATTTCCCCCAACAGTTCCTCAGGGGACATCAGGGGCTAACTGGAGATAAGGTCCTTAGCAGGACACCAGGTGGCTTCTCCATCCAGCTGTCCATGATTTTGACGTTGTCATGATTCTGCTCTGCACTTCTTCCATGTGCCAGGGTTTATATGAGTGGGTGGAAAGTTTTGGATGCCAGCCAGCCCTAGCCATTACCAGGTTACCACATTATCTCCTCATCCCTGTCCCAACCTACCTGCACAGCATTGTAATGCAATCCAATATGACAAAACCCTTCTTCTGCTGGTCAGAGCTCCTGGCCCATCCAGAGAAGTGTCTAGGATAATGGATACACCCTCCCTTTTCGTCACTCCAACCTGGTTCTGGGATCCCTCTCCTTCCCACTAGTAAAGGTGCCTTTTGCCCTTTTGCTCAATAAGGAAAAAAATCGATTTCACCCCTAAAGTGGATTTGGAGTCCTTGAATTACTTCTAGCTGATATGAATCCTAATTTAACATTTATAAACTGCAACAATGTAGCTCAGTGATTCTCTAAGCAAGCAGTGAGCTTTGCTGCACTGAAAACAGCTTTTGGGGATATTTCACTGTAAGGACATGATCAACATTAATTTCTACATGATACATGCCCTACTTTTAAATGTTGCGTACCCTACCATTATGGACAAAAAGACCTATGTAGGGGTGACTTACTAATATTTAAAAAGAAGGTTTCAGCCTGTCAAAAGAGGGGTTTTTGAGAGATTGAATCTGTAGTTTAAAACTGCCTCAAACATGTAGCCCATGTTTAGCTGCCAGTGAAGAACAGTAGTCTCTCATGTGCAGCCCATATACCTGTGCACATGTGTTCACGTTTTACTTGCTCATTGCCCATTACCCTAGCTGAGTCACAGTGGCCTTATCCTAAACGGTGGACAATGTCAGTAATCACACTCCAACCAATTACATGAAATTACTGTGAGCGGGACTCAGGTAGTAAGACTCACCCAAGAGTAAAGGTCCAAAACCAGGGTGATCAAAAGCAAAAAATAAGACTCAATTAGTGGAATACATTTGCAACAAAAGTTCACTGTCGAAGTCTAAGAGAGACATTTAGGGCCTTATTAAGTGTTTGGTGGTGTGGGAGCGGGGAATTTCCCCGCTCCGCACAGTCAAGTCCATGTAAAAACTGCCGCCAGATCATCTTAAAAGAATTACATACCATTATTAAGACATCTCTCTAGTGCAAAGGAATCTTGTTAATTAAGTTAATTATGATCCATGACCATTTCAGTTTATACAAATCCAGCATTTCCTTGTGGGATAGCAGTACATTCTCCTAATCTGGAAATTCATATGATATGTGACCATGAAGGTGTTAGAGAAGTTATTGATCCCAATTCTGTTAATGTTATGGATATTAACTATCCTGAATCATATCCAATTTGCGGGAAACTATAACTGAGGTTGAATAATCATCTGCAATTAAGTAATGTACTTTGGTAACAGTCTTGCAGCTTAGAGACTTTGGATGAACAATGTAAATTAAAAACATTTTGGTTATGAAAGCGTATTCGTCTACTGAGCTCTTAGCTAAATAGAAAATTAACAACTTTCATTAAAGAGATTAAAATGATACTACCTGTTTTCTGAGACCCATTGCACTTATTTTGCCATTTAGCTGGTCATCATGTAATTTGTGACATAAGTGCCAAATTGGTGGGAGGCCGACCTCCTACAAATGAAAGTCACTCAGGATGATGCCATGATATAATATGATGCGAACACAAGGAGATGATGGACGGAGCGCTCAATCAATCATATCATTTGTAAAGCGCACTACTATCCTGTGATGGTCTCAAGGCGCTGGGGTGGAGAATGCTGCTACTGCTCAAAAAGCCAGGTCTTGAGGAGTTTTCTGAGGTCAGCAGGTCTTGGGTCTGCCGTAGGTGGATGGGGAGGGTGTTCCAGGTCTTGGAGGCGAGGTAGGATAACGATGTGTCACTCTTCGGAAGTGGGGGACTGTGGCGAGGTCGACGGAGTGGAGCTGGCGGTTGGGGGTGTAGAAGATGAGTCGTCTGTTGAGGTACGTTGGTCCAGTGTTGTGGAGTGCCTTGTGTGCGTGGGTGAGGAGCTTGAAGGTTATCCTCTTGTTAACCGGGAGCCAGTGCAGGTCTCTCAGGTGGGGTCTGATGTGGCTGCGGTGAGGGATGTCGAGGATCAGGCGAGCAGAGGCGTTCTGAATGCATTGGAGCTGTCTGAGGAGTTTGACCGAGGCTCCTGTGTAGAGGGTGTTTCCGTAGTACAACCTGCTGCTGACGAGGGCCTGGGTGACCATTCTTCTCGTTTCAGTGGGGCACCACTTGTAGATCCTGCAGAGCATGCGGAGGGTGTTGAAGCAGAGGAGACGGCATTGACCTGTTTAGTCATGGAGAGGGTGGAGTCGATGATGACCCCTAGGTTGCATGCGTGGACGGTGGGTGTTGGGGTGGTTCCCTGTGCGATTGTCCACCTGGAGTCGTCCCAGGCTGAAAGGGGTGGATCCGAGGATGAGGACCTCCATCTTGACCGAGTTCAACTTCAGTCGGCTGTTCCTCATCCATTCAGCGACGGCCTTCATACCTTCGGGAAGGTTAGTTTTGGTGGTGTGGGGGTCCTTGGTGAGGGAGAAGATCAGCTGGGTGTCATCGGCATAGGAGAGGATTTTGAGGTTGTGCCGATGGGCGACTTGGGCGAGCGGTGCCATGTAGATGTTAAACAGAGTTGGGCTGAGGGAAGAGCCATGGGGTACGCCGCAGATGATCTTAGTGGCTTTCGAGCAGAAGGGGGGAAGGCGGATGCTCTATGTTCTGCTGGAGAGGAAGGAGGTGGTCCAGTCCAGGGCCTTCTCTTGAAACCCGGCGTTGTGGAGGCGTGTTCGTAGTGTGTGGCGGCAGACCGCGTCGAAGGTGGCTGACAGGTCCTGGAGGATGAGGGCCGCCGTTTCCCCGTTGTCCAGTAGGGACTTGATTTCATCGGTGGCGGTGATGAGGGCAGTCCCGATGCTGTGGTTGCTGTGGAACCCGGACTGGGAAGGGTCCAGGATGTTGTTCTTCTTGAGGTAGCAGGTCAGTTGTTCATTGACGGTCTTCTCGATGACCTTTGCCGGGAACGGGAGCAGGGAGATGGGCTGGAAGTTCCTGAAGTCCTTGGGGTCCGCCTTGGGTTTCCTGAATAAGGCGTTGATCTCGGCATGCTCCCAGCTCTCCGGGAAGGTTGCTGTGTCAGAGGAGGTGTTGATGACTTTCCGAAGATGGGGTGCAATGGATGTGCTGGCTTTGTTGAAGATGTGGTGTGGGCATGGATGGAGATCCGGAGTGGATGGTGTTCATGATCTTGATGGTGTCGTCATCAATGATGTTGGTCCAGAAGAATAGGCAGTTGGTGCGTATGGTGGTCTTGGGGGCGGAGGTCTCAGTGGTTGTCGGGGCGGTCGTGGCGTTGAAGCTTTCGTGGATGTCTGCGATCTTGCGGTGGAAGAAGGTGGCCAGCGAGTCACACAGGTCTTGCAAGGGTGGTACGTCATTGGTGTTGGTGCTGGTGTTAGAGAGTTTCTTCACAATATTGAAAAGCTCTTTGCTGTTGTGCGCGTTGTTGTCTAGGCGGTCTTTGAAGGAGGCCCTTTTGGCGGATCTGATGAGGTGATGGTGTCTGCGGGTGGCGTTCTTTTGGGCTGCGTGGCTGTCCGGTGTTCGTTCACGGAGCCAGATCTTCTCCAGCTTTCGGCAGGTTTGCTTGAACGCCCAGAGATCTTCAGTGAACCAGCTGGCTTTCTTGTTGGTGTGACTGTTGGAGGGTTTCTTGATTGGGGCGAGGGTGTTGGAGCAGTTGTTGATCCACTGTCTGAGGTTGCGGGCGGCGGTGTCGGGGTCAGTGGGGTCAGCGGGTGGGCTCTGGGCAAGGGTGGTGGTTAGCTGGTCTTCGGTGACTTTGCTCCAGCAACGGCGAGGCATCTGTTGGGTGCGGTGGTGCATGGTGAGTTTCTTGAAGGTGAAGTGGATGCAGCGATGGTCGGTCCAGTGGAGTTCGGTGGTGTGGTTGAAGGAGACGTGGGGGCTTGCGGAGAAGATGGGGTCAAGCATGTGACCGGCAGGGTGGGTGTTGTGACGAGGTGTCTGGGTCAGAGGTTGGCTATGTTGTCGATCTGGGTGGTGGAGTTGGTGTCGTTTTTCAGACTTTGCAGACACTCAACCACAGTAACAGATCAAATATGATGCTATGATATATTTAATATTAATAATGAGCTGGAGAAGATCAGCTGGGTGACCAATAACATCCTAAATTTTCTAAAGATGCCCACGGGTTATGTTATGTGTATGTATGTATTTTTGTAAAGCGCGCGAATCACCGGGGGGCATCTCGGTGCTGTATACCGCTGGGGAACCCGTCCTGGCTTTCCCTGTGGGATGGTCCCTGCTGGGAATCCCCAAGGTGGAGCCAAGCATCCCCAGCGTTGGGGGGGGCTTTGTGGAGATTAGGCAAGCTAATGCCCAGAGTTGCCGAGTGGGACCCCTGGTTAGAGTGGGCACCGAGGCGAGAATTATCGAGTCTGCAGACCCTGGTCCACGACCCTACCGCGTCAGGAATCGAACCCTGGTCCCGGGCCGACTTCTGCTTCCGGGTCTGCCGCCTCTAACCAGTGAGCCACACCACTCCACTTAAGTTGAGTAACATTAGAGTTAGCTAAAATGATATCACAGAACTAAATAGAAGGCCTACTTATTCAGATGGTTCACTTTGAATCATTTGAAAGGGAGAAGAAGCGCATTTTCAATTGTATAGAAATTCGTTTACATACAAATCGTTTAGCTCTGGTCTCTAATTTTAAGAAGAGTGGCCAATGATTATTTAGGTGAGACATAAAGGGGTTGACATCACAGGGGCGACTAGGTCTTAAGTAAAAAATGTATATTCCTTTGTCAAATCATGTAGGGTGCTATATGCTACACTTGATATACCATGAAGGTGTGGATGTGGATGATGGCCTTGTCACCATCAAACAGAGGCGCTAACCATTTATGTATTTGACTTCCAAAATGTGTTCTATCCTCAGCGAATACAATATTGTCTTTGGAATTTAATAAACTCTTGAATGGATATGATCTTCTTGGTCTATTAATCCTGCTGATATTCTGTTTACATACTTTTTGTGTTTACATGGCTTTACACTTACATTCAGAGGTCAAGCTGCATTTGACATGGGGCAGGCATTAGAAAGATTGCTGCAGCATACTTTTGTAAAGCAAGAGTTGAGTTCATAATTGTGCAGGTTATTCTCTTCTTGAGATGTTGTGGGTATCTCTGTTGATGGCCTTGAGTGTGAATGTAAATATTTAGAATGAGACTGTGTTTGCAGTAATTATTTGGGGTTTTTCAAGATTTTGAAGTGACCTAGCAAACGTTTTTGTTAGTCTTGCACTAAGCAAAATGTACCCTTCATTAAACTATCATGCATCTATATTTGGAGAGGTAATCTTGGTGAATAATAGCTGTATGTCTTTCAGTAACTTGCTGCCTTTGGGCCAAAAACCTTGTATATTTTTATATTTTGTTCCATACATATCGATGGCCTCATGTTATTATTCTAGAGTTTCTTTATTTACGAAGAAGTGGCTAAATAAAATATTTTCAATTGATGTTTAGTTGGTTGTTGATTCTGTTTTGAAAGAGAATATTTTAGTTCTTAGTTACTTTAAAGTCACTATCAGGATGTTAAAGGAAAATGTAGGAGTACAGAGACTTTGCAGGTCCATGTGTATCAATAGCTATTGCAGGTTTGTTTTTAATTTTCAATACAATATTGTGTATTTGAACATATATTGTCAGCTAGGGGATCATTTACTGCACCACCTGTAGTAATCACCACACTAGAAGTAAATGTTGCCCACCTCTAAAGAACAGATTCCAAATGGTCATATATTAGAAATATTTGTACACAGTAGAGAGGCAATTAAAAATAGGGAAAAAAGGTCTATCAAAAATAGAAAAGGATGGATAGATCCTTTCTGATTGTCTTTTTTTATCTTACTCTTCATCAAAGTATTTAAGCAAGCCAACGTGTTGCACCTTATCATAGGCTTTCTCAGGACAAGGTTAATTGTAGTCCTTGTATAGAATGTAATGCTAGTCCTAAATCTCTGCAAACCGGATCGAAAATCCTAGGTGCACTTAAAAACAGAGCATTAACGCCAAGACTAAAGACACTCTGCTTTACTGAAGCTTGGATGGGTGAAACGTTCACTTTTGAAAACTGTCAACTATCGGATGTTGTCAATTGGAAAGTTCTGCTCGTACATAAGACCACTTATTTGTTTCCTGGGTTGTACTATGTACAACATTGTGCATATCTAATTTTTGAGGTGCATGATCCTTTGATGAATCTCTAAGAAATGTTTGATGTGTTCTGCAGGGAACGCTGTTGGGGTGTTATTGATTTATGCACATGCTTGTCATATACGAGGGATCAATCCTGTTTCTAATTCTTATCTCAATGAAGCATTGGCTTCTATGGCCAAAATGCACAGTAACCAATTGTTGATCAAGTTTTGATTTAGTGGCATTGTTCCTTATGTGGTCTATGATTAAATTGTTAATTGTTTTAAAGGTTGTGGAAAAATTAAGGAAGAAGGATCGTTTTTTTTCTGTCGATCTTAGGCGTCAAGTGGAACATCCACTTCTGCTCCCAGAAAACAAATACCTCTCCATTCACTCACTGGCTGCATACTTTCCTTTGATCCTATACAGCACTCTGTTGCCTTTTGGCTAGGTTCATGCTTTACAAATAAGAGTATACGTATGCCAACAATGATAAATTGAGGAGAGTGAGTTATGCTTTCCTATTTGAGAGGAAATCCATCCTCCAGTTGCCCAGAAGATGGGTGTGTTACTAAATGGCACTTGGGATTTTCTTGCCCGCTCAGTTAATCACTTTTTAGAGAAAGAGAATATACCGCTGACTACTTGCCTCTTGGTGATCACTATGAAGGATGTGAACCAGCTAAGCAGCTGTAACTGATGGTATGGTAATGTACGGTAAATAATAGAAGGTTATGTTGCTGCTGTGGAAATCTGTATGCTTCAACGGCTTTCTCTTTAGCACCTAGGAAAAAGAGTATTGTCTGAGGAACTGAGCACTTTTTAAATGAAGAGCATCTGACATTGCCAATCTGAGGAAGCACTCTGATCAGAGGTAGGTAATGGAAGTAGAAAGAAAATATTGCATAATTTCTAAATAAATTCTTTGCAAATAACATGGACAGTAACTTGTGAAATGCTTGCCATTTTTGATAAACATTTTAGTGGAGTAACCATGTGTAGCTTTTGACATCCAATGTTTCAAAGGTGTTTTATCCAGTTGTGAAAGAATGGAAAAAGATTACCACCCACGCTGGAAGAAAATAGACCAGGGGAATAATTAAAAGCAAAATGACCAAGTAAAGTTTACCACAGAATGAACAGATTCTTTGGCATCATTCTTCTTTGGGAAGGTAAACCTGAATTTAACAGTTCATGGAATGCTAAAATATTTTATATGAAAAATGATTGCTATTGTTTCTGTGGGCAGAGTTGTGCCTAGTTCCAATTACACTTCAAAGGGCTTGTCTTCAGCACACACACATGAATCTGGCACTAGCCTTTTGTCACTACAGACATTCTGGAGCCTTTACAGGGCAAGGGAAGAACTTTCTGGAACCAGATGTGAGGCTAGCATAGGGAATCTTCCCACACCAAAGGCTGACTCCAGGTATAAATGCCTGCAATATACTCCTAGACCTGTGGACCATGTAGAACCAGGACTGTTTTGCCCCCTAGACTGGAGTGGGGATAATGAATTTAGCACCTCCAAAGACCAAAGCTTTCCCTACTGTTTATAGTATTTCTAGTAAATGTGTTTTTTGGGGGTTTAGATATGTAATATTTGATTTCTTGTCTATATTAATTAATATATTTGTGTTTTTGAGTTGTTTATATTTTTATGGTTTTATTGTGTATCATATATTTATTTTCACAGTAATACATTTTAAATATTACAAAAGATCCATGTATTGTATAATAAATAATTGTATTAATTATATTACTATATTTATGTATGTTTATATTTATATAAACACAAACACATATGTGGTTACAAAAACTTTAAAATTATATTTCTCCCTTTCTGCTGATTAGACTGATCATATTATTTATCAAAATAGTCACCTTTTTACTTACTGTCTTTGCGCTAATAAATTCTATATATATTGCCTCTAAATTAATCTTGAATGTTTTTGTGCCAAGCTGCCAGAGGGTTAATCACAGAATAATTTACTGACTTTTGCAGTTCACCGGGACAAGGATTGTGGTTGTAGCCCGAGTTGGGCTTCCAACCCCCTCAACCAATAACCCAATTTCATACACATAGGAAATGATACTAAATTAAATGAAATCATTAAAAAGAGTTAAAAATATAATAAATGATTTACATCTGGCAGCTGAGGCGCCACACCATGAGATTACACCACCATATATAACCGTCTCCCCTTCCTATCAGAGGAGCTGTTTAAATACAGTGAGCCAGACAATTTACATTCATATGAACTGAGAGTGAGTTCATATGAGAACACATGTATTTAATAAAAGCACTGAAGATGTTCTAATCGGACTAAGGGGCTGATTTTGATGTTGGTTGGAATTGCCTATGACCAACACCATTTTGGGGTGTCAACCGCCCGACCATAGGTCAGCGGTTCCACACACCTAGTTACAATGTGACCGCACATGGTGCAGTCAAAAATTCCCATTACTCTATGGGAGCTTGTGAGGCAGGCAGAAAACTACCAACAGCACAAGCTCCCTTTGAGAAATGGGAGTTTGTGAAAATCCCTGCACCATGTGACAGGCACCCTGTGGTGCCTGCCACACGATGCAGGGATTTTCAGGGGGCATCATAGGTCCCCCCAGGGCCATAAATGTAGGACCAGAAGGGGGACCGGGGCACCACTAGGGGCCCCCAAAGTGATTTTCTGATAGCCTGTCCATTTCGGAAAGGCTGACATGGAATGGCTGTCGCAAACAGACACCATAATCCAGACTGGATGATGGGCTCCTTGAGCCCATTGGAACCCAGTCAGATTCCCCAGCTGGTTTAAACTCCGACCACCATCATTGTAATATATTTAAACTGACCTGCGGTCGGAGTCTTTCCATAAACAGACAGAACAGAATGAATGAATAGCAAGGATACAAAATTATTCAGTCGTAACTCAGGCAGAATTCTCCTGTGCCCCAATGACTGATATACTTAGCACATTGCCATCTCCCTGGGCACTTTAATACAAGAGTTTAAAGAAAATATAACATCTCCATGCCCTACCTGCAGCTTTGGGCATTTGGGGCATAACAACCTGCACCATGATGTTCCTAACACTGAAGCAAAGACATCCAGCAAAAATGAAAATCGCACCGCAGTCCACCAAAACCAGGAGCCACAACTAAAATAAGCCATATTAATGGGGATGGTTGCTTATTTTTTCTCAAGATCAAACATGCAAGGTGATACAGGAGACTTGAGGCAATGGAGCACCAGGCTCAAATGGCATTCCACAGGCACTGTGTAAAGAGAACCCCACATTTTGGACAAATACATTGACGGGGGTTACAACAGTGCCATGCAGCTTCAAAATATTCCTGAATCATGGAAGTGCTCTTTTATCAAGCCAATCTTCAACGAAGGGTATCAGTAACAACCTAAAAATGATTGGCTCATCACCCTCCTAGATAATGAGGAGAAGTACTTTGCAGGTTTACTATTAATATAGCTAATTCACGGGTAAGTGGACAAGAAGATTATACCACCAAATCAAACTGGCTTTACACAAGGAATGGGCAAATCCACAAATATCTTAGCACTTTTAATCAACGGATTTTATGTCTGCGTTAAACTGTGTTCAGCACAATATTCTTTAGAATAAATTGTCACTTTGAGGCACACCTCTGGGCCTTTTAAAATCAATACCAGTGCTCTATCCTGAACACTGGACAAGAATACAAATTGGTGATGGCACTTTACTATCAAGGAAAATATACACCAAACAGGGCCCAAAGCAAGGGTGTGTGCCTGCACGAAATCAATTTAATGTGTTTTTGGCCAACATGTCTCGAGCTCTGGGTAAGGTTAATTCTCATACCCCTAAGCTAGGGGGTCTTCACATCTCAAATCTGTGGTACGCAGACGATGTCATCCTTCTCAGCTAAATGAAAGTAGGTCTACAGTGTCTTATTGATAAACTCTCCAACTTTTCAATAAATAACTGCATGACGACAAATTAAAAAATAACTAAAGTTATTGTCATAGGAAACAGAATATAGAAAAAGCTAAGGGAGTTCCTACAAGGTCTACAGCTGGAATGTGAGAAAGTCTACAAAAACCTTGCCATCCTATTTGATGACAAATACTCTTTTCAGTTACATAAGCAGGAGTTTCAACGGAAGGGCTTTACCCTCACTTTGGCATTTCAAGCTTTAATGAGCTCACTGGCAGAACACAATTTTGTACCGCTACTACTAGTAATTTCCACAAAGTTACTCCCTACACTTGACCTATGGAAGGGAAGCCTTACGGGGTAGGGAAGCCGCAGTCTTGGACTCAATTGTTATAACAACATACAGGCTCCTATTTCATCTTCCCCTAATACCTCTCCTGTTTACTTCGGGCTAGAGTTTGGATTGGTAAATCAATCAATCTCCAGCAAGGGGGCTTATATTAAACCCTGGCAGAAAATAAAGTCCTTATTGACCAAACCTTAAAACAAGGCACTAAGGTGTGAAATCTCAAAAAGCCATAATGTTCCTGCACGACTATATTGAGACTCTGCCATTGATGCCATGTGTGTACCAACATTATGGGACATAACATCCTCCTATGGGTTTTAAAAAAAAATCAGTAGGCCATGTAATGAAGAAAAATTACTTGCCATCTGTTGATAAGGTGGCTTTATAAAGTAGATCACATTGTGAAATGAATCTGAATGGTTATAAATCCCTGGAACCACAAGCTTACTTGGGGTCTGGATGGTTAATGAATTTAAAGAAACTTTCTGAGGTTCCGCTTTGGTCATCTTTCTGCACTAGCACATATCTTGCCATGGCTTCGGAGTGAGGGTCCACACACCTGCAGGCAATGTGGTATGGCAGAGGAGTACATTATACACTTAGGACCTCATTTATGAAAAGTGTTGCATTGCGGCTGGAAAACAGTGATGAAACACTTTTCAGTGCGCCCTCCGTGTGACACCATGAATGTGCTATATTTACTGTGTGGCGCTCAATGTCGCAAGGATTTACAGATAAGTCAGCATTCCTCACATATCTATAGGTGCAAAATTGACACATTGCTGGAGTATGTCTAAAAACAGATGCAACTACAGCAATGTGTTCTTCCGGAATGGGCGAGCGCCATGTGAAAGGGCTGGCGTCATCCTTACACCTGTTGTGAGGCAAGCATAAGGATTTGACGCAGTGGTGTCGTGAAATCTGATAGATATCACTGCGCCATTTCTACAACCCTTGTATGCCGGGCAACGCCCACCCTGCATACATTATACCTGACGCAGGTATGATGTAGCACAGGGGTTTGTGCATCACTTTGTAAAATATGTCACAGTGTGGCACATATTTTACGTCACTGCGCATCACAAAAAGTGACGCACCGGCAGCGCAAAGGGCTCATAAATAAGCCTGTTAGTCCTTATTTGCCCTAACCTCTTAAGTGAAAGAAGGGCCTTATATTACACACTTGACTTAGGAATTCACATACTGCTCCCTTAAACTTTTGTATCTCATCGACAAGTCAGCAAAATCATTAATGCCTATAAAGTCCTCTTGACAGAAGCTTTGCCTGACGGCTCCCGATGTCCTACTTTCAATGAAGTACCCTCTTGCATGTATGTCACCAAGAGGTTTAACTACACTGAAGCTGATTTTCGGAGTTCTATGGAGTTTTTATCTAGGATCCTCATTCTAAGTGCCACTCAAATGTTTTAATCTGAGCGGTGCGGTCATTTTACCTTCTCTATTTCTCAACATTTGACGCGAGAACCACGTCATTTTGTGTTTTACAACATTGAAAATGGGGAAAACAAGGTATTTCCAATACTTTCCAGATTTCGACCGTCAGAACTTCGATTTTAAATTCATCTTTACTATCGAAAATCAAGTTCTGGGATATCGGTAATTCTTTGGGGTGGTTTAGCGCCCCCTGAAACTGTGGACCTCATAAGAAGTTTCAATTGCTCTCTTTTTTCTAAAATGTCTTCAGTATTTAGACTTTATAGGCCTCTTATTGAGTACCCAAGTGTTTAAGCTGAATGTCTTAATTGTATTATAGTCTTTTGCTGCGCACTGGACTTTAAATATTGCATCCATTACCCTGAGAAGGCTTTGAAGCACTTTTAGGCAAGAAGCATGCTATTTTCTGGGACCAATTTTGCTGGGTTATTTTGGCACCATAAGAGGAAAAATAGGTCATGCGGTGTGGTTTGTTAGTGGTGTTGTTTCATGCCAAGACATGAGATTGTAATGCTTCTTTCACAATTATCAGAATTCAAAAGGTTTTTGTTTTTTATTTTCAGTGCATTGTTTAGTCAAATGTTTCAAGATCAGTTTGTAATGCTATTATGTCAGCAAATGGTGGCCAGACTGTTTATGGGTTAGTTGTTATCTCACATATGTGTTGAGTGAAGGTCGAAGTATCATGAATTCACCTTAAAGCAGGTTAGTAGGTCAGGCAATATTTAGCTAGGGAGCACACATTCCAAATTAAAGGTAAGAGGAAATAGACTAAGCGAAATGAATTGGGCCAGTAGTATGCCGGCTGTGTCAGAAGCACAGCTATGCATAACAGATTTCTAATGTATGTGAACTATAGCTGAGGTCTGAACAAATCAAGTGAAGGAATGGAGTAAAGCGTATGTAAAGGATGGGCAAATCGCTCTACTAAAGAACAGAGGGGCATATTACCAAGCAATAGCGATAATTATCGCTATTGCTTGGTTAGAGACAAAAATTTACCGCTGAGCTGCGGCGATTTTTATCGCAGATAAACCTTGGTATTACCAAGGTTTATCGCAAATGCGATAAAAAACGGCCGCAATGCATGAATATCGCTGAAAAGTCAGCGATATTCATGCAATACCGAGCTAATGCTTCTTAGCCATGTTATCCACCTCCCATTGGATAACATGGCTAAGAACTGCTCAGGGCAGGTGTTAGCTTTTGGAGATATTCGCGCTTAGCGCGAATATCTCCAAAAGTTGGTAATAGGAGATAGCTATGTTAGCGACTGTTTCCAGTCGCTAACATCTTGGCACGCCCACTTTGCATGTCATTAGTGATAAATATCACTGACATACAAAGTGGGGCCCAAGATGGTCGCTATCTCCTACTAGCTGTCGCTAACTGGTGTTAGCGACAGCTAGGTAATAGGGAGATAATTTTATCTCCGCTTCCTTGGCTTTTAAAGCCAAAAAAGAGGAGATAAACCCCCTTCATAATATGCCCCAGTGTTGTATAGACGATGGTCAATCCTGCATATTTTTCTCCTTACACATAACTTTCCTCCAGTGTCTATAGCCTGGCAGATGGGTAGGAGGTTCTGAAAGGTGCCGTGCAAGCTCATGCAGATTAGAAATCGATAAATAATGGCACCAGATTTCTAGTGAGATAAAGTGCATTCATTATTATTTACTAAGGCATAGCAGTAGCCATCGGTTCAGTGTTTAATTTGTGCGGGTGGTTTCCGGTGCTCAGCACCGTCTCTTATTTCACAGGGTCGGAGCTTGAACAATTTTCTCCCATCGGCAGTCGGGCTGATAATTATTAAAAATAAATGTGCCTGTTCTTCGGGTGGCTGCTGATGTTTGTTCACAGACTGGTCCAAAGAGGTCCAGGCATGATCAATGTGCATCATCACGTTAGTGATGTCAGCAGGGCTGCGTGACATAAAGACCAACATCCTTAATTCTAGTCATCCTGAATGGATAATTGTAACTGAGCTACTGCGAGGCAAGCTGTGTCAGTGCAGGCGCAGGACAACAATTTCAGTAAGGCATAGTACAAGAAGAGCAAAAGGGACACTTTTGCGCTGCCAGAGTCTCGTTTTTGTGACACTCGAGTGGCACAATGTGCAGCAGCATATTTACAAGGCCACACCAAGTCACCTTACATGGCTTTTCCAGGCCTTCTAAATATGTGCCCATGTTCTGCGTGAAAGGGGCATTCCATGGGTGTTGCTGTGGGTGTTCCCACACAACACCCATGGAATCTGAAGGATTCCCAGATTTAAGAGGAATTGTAAACCTGGAAATGTGTTAAAATCTTATGCCTCCCCAAGGGAGGCACAGGAGTGGCGCAATGAGGAGAGATAGTTTTATTTCTCCTCGCTTTTTTCCTCTTGCTATGTGAGCAGCATTCTGCAGCACACATAGAAAGATGAAAAGGCCAACAATCATTGATTTTGTGTAGGAAGGTGTTCCTTCCTGCACAAAAACAATCATCCCAACAACGCAGACACCCTTGCAACATGACGCAAGGGTTTCTCCGTTGGCGCACAGCTGTTGTTTGTGCACCAGCGCAGGAAAAAAATACAGGAATGCCCCGTTTCTTTAGATATGGTGCATTCCTGCCCTTTTCTTTTGACACAGGCAAGAAGGCCTGCTGCTCTACGGTGCCTCAAAGGTTTGTAAATGAGCCCCTGAAAGTGTATATGTACCTTTTACCCGCCTAGCTGCCTAGATCTACAAATTATGGCTACAATTCCAGCTTAGTCAGTGTGCTTGTTGCTCACCACCAACTCCAGTTAGACTGATTTGCCTATTGGAGTGCTGTACAGGCTGTACTGCACTTAAATGCAAGCACCATAACTTCTACGTTACCACTGTGTGGGTTTGGCAAGGGCAACATTACGGCCATCAGCTTAGCAAAAGGCACCTGTGTGGCATTTAATGATGAGTAGTGGACACCTGTCTTGTCTGCACGAGTTAATTAATCACCCCTCAAGGAGTTGGTAAGCGGGGGAAACCATTGGCGGAGCCCTTGCTGCTTCTTGCCATGAGCATGCATGAGACACAGAAACCCAGCCAGGTTCGAATCACTGGGCTTAACACCCTGTGAGTCACGGCCCTCCCAGTAAGTCTGCATGTCCATCTAACTATTATGACTAAATTGCGCAATGCAAAACAGGAGCATCTGGGGTCAACGCTGGCTTACCTGCTATACCAAATAGTGTGATCATAGACAAATGCAACGCCATTGTTGGTACTGGGTCCATGCAGCAATCTGAATGTACCCGGGGAAAAAAGTGTGAGGTAGTTTGTCTGTTGTGAAGTGCTTGTCTTCGGTCAGGGGACTTGTGCCATGTGAAACTGCAAAAAAGGATATATAGATTCTGCTTGTCACCCCTCCTCTAATCTCATACCCCATGGCTCACAACTCACAGACCGATCCCTAAACATATTAATGGTCATATTGCACAGGTAAGAAGAGTAGATTGGGTGGGAAACAGATTTAAATCGACCGAGGGTGACTGTATCGTGGTAACCCTTGGGGACAGTCGTGCTGCCAGTTTTATAAGTAGCTGGAAAAGTGGTGTGACAAACAGCTTGATCCGTACCATGGCCTTAAGTTACTTTTATCCAAATAACCATGGTCATTGTCGTACACAAGCACAGTCAACCTACGGACAGGAGGGGCTGCTTGAGCCAATAGTTGATAATCAATCAGGGGCCTATACACTGCCTATTGGTCCATATACCCGAACAAATCTTACTGACTATAGGCATGAACAGCCATGGCAGAGCAGGCCTAGCAACCATCCTACTAGATATCAGGAGAGAAGTGAGTTTTCTACTGGCCCCCAGCAGCAGCTTTACTCACATCCCCAATATCTAGACACACAATATGGGGTACCCATTTCTAACAGGTTTGATGCTTTTTATAATACAGACTACCTAGACGAGATCGATTGACAAATCGTATCTCCATCCTCCTACTCTACCTCTGCTGAGCCCCCAACTAAGGTAGCTCCCCTTTATAGAGTACCAAGCATCTGCCCAGAGTGCATAAGTGTTTCCTCCCTAGAGGCTAGTGAAGCGCCTAGGGCAGCCCCCTCAGCACAATTCCACGAAAACACACTGAATGTGAGTGGGCGTAGCCACTCAGGTCCCACTAACCTAATTCAACGCATAGTGCCCAGTGGAGTAAAAAACCCTCTAACCACTAGTAATGTAACGAAAGAACACTTAATAACGGATCATGGGGTTCAAGTAATCTCTCCCTCCGCAGATCAGGCCCAGATAGCAGGCTTGGGCCTCATTGAACAACGTTCCATACATCTTTTATCTTGGAACATAGCTGGTCTAGCCGTTAAGGTTAATGATCCAGTGTGGTTAGCCTATGTAAAAAATTATACAATCTTATGCTTTCAAGAAACCTGGTTAGCAGATGAAAATGTACACATTGAGGGTTTTCAAAGTTTCTTCTTACCAGCAGTCCCATCAAATAGCGGAAGATCCAAAGGGGGCCTGGCAACTTACATAAGCCTTGCACTTAGCTGCCAGGTCTCAAACAGAGCATTGGACAATAAACATATTCAAATCTTAGTGCTCAGGAATGGTAAAAAGGCATTGACCCTTATTAATTTTTACAATGCTGTGTCATCAAATAAGGAGTGTAACATTCTCAAATTACAAAACCTTTTAGAAACAAAAGCGGATAGTCTACCTCGAAATATCATCATCGCTGGAGACTTTAACGCTTACCCCTGTGGCAACCCTGAAACGACACCTATCGGCCTCTTAGGCTGCAACAGGAGGTCTGGCTTTCACTTTGATCATTCGCCCCGAGGCACTTGTATCAATAACTTAATTGATGGTAGGAATCTAACCGTCGCAATGACTACACTGGAGGACTCACACCAATTTAATGTCCCCACGTACAAAGGCCACGGTAAAGGCTCCTACATAGATCACATGTTTCTCTCAAGAGATCTAGTTGATTTAGCCACTGACTTTGAAATTCAAACAAGCATCTTAAGTGACCATAATCCTTTGTCGATCAGGATTGGAGGTGACCTTTTTGAATACAGGAAGCCTCGACCTGATCATGGTGTTTTAAAACCCATCAATGGAAATCGTCGTCTGAAGTGGTCAAAGGTTAACAGTGATTCCTTGTATGGTTCAATCATCACTAGCTGTGGTAGTGACCTAGATCTTTGTGTTTCTCCATCTACTTTGCCCGAAGCGACTTTGATTGCCTTTGCTGCTGTTGTTGAGAAAATTGGCCAAATGTTGTCAGTACCAATAAAGGGTCATCACGAACACCAACCAGGGTGGTTTGATCAAGCCTGTTCAAAGGCCGGACGAGACTTAAAAAAAGCCCTTAAGGCTACCCCAAGAGACCCTGTCCTTATTAAGTCCCTGCGAACTAATTACAAGACAGTCCTGGCAGCCTGGAAAAAAGAAGTAAAAGCTGGTGTTTGGGAGAAGCTATGCGATCCTGCAATTCTGGGCAATAGCTCCAAGTTCTGGAGTATTGTAAACAAACCTATGTTTGACGTCCCCTGTAATTCTATGGTCGGGACTAATATACCTGAGGAAGAGTGGATGTCACATTACAGTACAATTTTTAAAAGTGATAATTCGCAAGCAGACTTTGTTTTTAAATCTTCTGATGAAAATGTGTTGTGTTTTACAGTGGGGGAGGTAGAAAAGGGGATACAAGGATTAACCTGCAACAAAGCACCTGGCCCCGATGGTATACCACCCGACTTATTTAAATCAAACATTCTCTTATGGGCACCAGTTATCACCGCAGTTGTAAATGCATGAATTTTGGCTGGTTGCCCAAAAGCCTGGGGGTCCTCGACCATCGTCCCTGTTTTTAAGAAGGGTGATCGTGGTAGTGTCACATGCTATAGACCCATATCCCTGATTAACTCAGTTACAAAGGTGGTGGGGGGCATTATCCTAAACAGATTAACAGCCTGGGCCAACGATAATAATATACTGTCTCCAATACAATATGGGTTCAGACCAGGCCACTCTACGATAACCCAATGTCTGAATCTATATTTAATAAACAGCAAATACACCTTAGCAAGAAAAGGGACGATCCATATGGCCTTTATGGATTTATCGTCCGCGTTTGACTGTGTAGACAGAGGCAGGCTTTGGGAGGTGCTGCTAAAAATGGGGGTGGAACAAAACCTGGTCAACCTTCTTGTTGACCTCCACTCGGACACAAGAGCAAATGTCCGCTACACCCATGACTTGAAGGTAACTAGAGACTTTAGAATAACCCGAGGTGTCAGACAAGGGTGCATCCTTGCCCCTTTTCTTTTTAATCTTTATATTAACGAGCTGGAGGAGCACTTATTAAAAACTGGTACAGATTTTCCTTATATTGGCAAGAAGGGCATACCTGTCCTATTATATGCGGACGACGCCGTTTTAATATCCAGAACGGCGCTCGGACTTCAAATCTTGTTAGATTCTTTTAATAACTTCATGAACTCCCGTGGCCTGAGTATTAATAATTCGAAATCCTTTACAATGATGACAGGCGTATCTTCAAAAAAAATATACCCTCACTCTGTAAATGGAGATAAAATACCCACTACAAAGACCTTCTCGTACCTTGGTGTCCTTTTCGATCACAAATTAACCTGGGCACCAGCAATACAAAAGAAAAAGGGCGAGGTAGTGCGGGCCAATGCAGCAATACTGGACTTCACTAGAAAAATGGGCAATAGTCCGGTGGCTGCTGTCTTGAAGTTATATCAAGCCAAAAGCACCGCAATTGCACGTTATGGAAGTGAAATATGGGGATCAGAATCACTAGACGCCCTTGAAGTTACTGAGAATAACTTCCTAAAACAGGTCCTAAGGTTACCCAGGGGGACGGCCAACTTCCCGGTACATGAGGAACTTGGCATCCCACATCTAAGTGATAAGCTGGCCGTGAATCCTTTGTTATGCTGGCTGAACAGCTGGCTAAACACAGCCATACCTCTTACCAGAAACATTCTTCAAGAGGCACTACAGTGGGATGGTAGACTCAAGATCCCATGGTTAAAATACGTAAGAATGTGGCTTTTTGAACTAGGCCGACCAGATTTATTTCTATCCCCCGAAACAATAACTAAAACTGACATAACCTTTGTCAGGAATACTTTTATGCTGTCCAGGTGCATGACACGGGAGGATAACGAATATAAGAAAAGCAGTGTGAGACAGTATGCTTTAACCAAAACCTGTTTATATATGGAACCCTACCTGTCCTGGCCCATGTCCGGTCATGACCGTTTTTTATTAACAAGGTTCCGATTTAACATGTTCCATTTTTTATTAGCTGTACCAAGTGGAGCGCATAGAGGACAAGTGTTGCCAGCTTGCGGCTGTGACAATAAGTCTCCGCAAGATCTGGCACACTTTTTATTTTTTTGTCAGTTTTATACACTCCCCCGTAACCTGTTTTTAAAACCTTTACTCAAGCACCTGAATTTTGTACAACTCAGACCTGCACTTTGTCACCTTCAAATGCTAAATAGTGAATGTACTATGTTTGTATGTAGCTTTTTAAAACTCGCAGTTAAACATAGAAAAAGCATGGAAGGGTAACTAACTTTGCTGCTGATTGTACTCCCATTTCCATCGTATTTTTATCCTTTTTAACCATATTATTGTGTTTATGCTTGTGAACGTCTTGTTGTAATACCACTCTTCCTATTTTTATCATTACTGTATGGATTAACTTTTATGAAATGTTCTTTTATGATTGTTATATGCAAACAATCGAATAAAGATATTCTTATCTATCTCATACCCCATGAATTAAGACAAAGTGTCAAACCTTAAAGTCAGAGAAGTATGCCCGTCTAATTGTTATGGCTGATTGCACAGTACAAAATAGGAGAACCATTCTGGGGCTGAATCCCAGCTTCCCTGATAAATTAAATTGTGTGATCTTAGGCTAAGCTAAAGACCATTGTCGGTACTAGGCTCTTGCTGCTTATTGTGTGTGCTTGGGATACCGGTGGGTGAGCTGCTGAAAGTCTGAAGTACTCTTGGAACCAAAAGTACAAACCGAGACAAGCTTGTACACGAGGCGAAGACAAGGGAGAGACATATATAAGCAGGTTCTAACCCCTAGGATTAGCAGCATCCTTTGAATTCCAGCAAATCTGAATGTTACTGGAAGAAGAGTGTAAGGAAGTCTGTGACTGCCTGTTGTGAAGTGTCCCTCTAGCTGTCCATGTCAGGGTTCACCAAAACTACCAAAAATAAAATGTGGATTCTGCGTGTCACCCCTGCACCCCACGAGTTAAGGAAAAAGTGTTATCCTTTGATGTCAGAAAGAAATAGACATCTAATTATTCTTTGTGAATTGCAGACTGTGAAAGTGGAGAATCTGGGGTCAATCCCAGTTTTCATACTTGACCAAGTCGTGTGATCCTAGGCAAATCCTTTATTTATTCGAGCCAGTCGCCTTTATGTTCATTTTCACTTTGAGAGCACCTTCGAAAACATGAGTTCAGAATGTGGCTGCGCAAACATCTCTCTTGTCTTTGACTTATCATCCTTGTTTGCCTATGTTGCTCCAACAATTGTTATCTAGGCCATCCTATATGGTACAATATCACTGGAGCCAATGACGCAAATGGGTGGAGCCAATGAAGGGTGTGGGTGAATCCAGACAAGTGAGTAGTGGCCTCCTACGAAAAAATGTGGGCACCTGCACTAAATTATTTTACAAATTAAGCACTGAATTGAGTCAATCTATTCAGGATATGTTCTTTCCTAAGTAGAATTTGAATTAGTTTACAGTCCTGTCGAAGCTGGTAATGGTGAACTGTGGTCGTCTGTAGATCCATCTCGAGGAGAAGCTGAAACTGGTATTTTTGGTTTGTGAAAGCAGATATCACTGTGTACAACTGAGAATGTATTTGGGCGGCTTATTGTGTTCCTGCACATTCACAGCAAATGTGCATTGTTTTGTGACTGGGCTTCATTGAATCATAATGCACACTTTGTGATGTGAGTCTAGGGTGTCCTATATTTCAAGATGAAGAAACAGACATATTGTCATTCTTCTCCTGGATTACATATTGGTATAAGATTTTCATGGTATGAAGAGGGTGAGATTTTGCTTGCTTCAATCGAATTTTGTTAGCTAGCAAATGTGACTTAATGCTCATAGGTGCATGAAAAATTCACTAACGTAACCCAAATATATGACGTGTTTTGCTTTGTTTATTGGTGCCCCCCCTGTAAACATTATAATGAGCATTGAGAGGCACAATTTTGATTTTTCAGGCATTTAAAAGGTTTTCCATGCGATGCTGAACAACCTGCAGCTTTCCAAGAATATCGCATGTATAGACTTTTACACATACAGACATGTAGCAAGTCTATTTTTCTTAAAGATAAGTGTAACACGTAAGTGCAATTAAACTTTTTTTTATGTTTCTCTATGCCAAACATTTTTCAACATGGCAAACTCCTTCTCCCATAACCCAAGCAATTTTCTGTGTCTCTTCTCCTTTGCTACCGTTAACAAGAGTAGGTCTCAGTCCATTGTTAGGGAGCAGGTTTACCCACACACAATTCTGCTAGACAACAAGAATTTTAAATGTCAGAAAATTAATTTATGAGAGCACACTTCAAAACCTTCCTGATTCCAGTTAAAGAAAAAGTGTAGAATTAGCCAGTGAATTAGTGAACAGGGCCTGACTGGCTGTAGCAGGCATCAGGCGTTCCCCTGAGAGGCTGGAAGGGTGGGGCCGAAATGGCAGTAGTGGGGGGGGGGGCTTTTTTTGTTACTGGGGGGCGATTTTGCAGCTGGTCCGTCAAAATTCACAGGGCTGCTTAGGGTTTCCATTCTGGCCTGGTTAGTGAATAAGGCCTTTTTACGGCTTTTTATAGTAGCTTAATCTATAGTGTGCTTAATTTGTCTATATTTTAAATGCTTCTAGTAGTTCCATGAAATATTTTTATCAAGAAGACCTGCTTTTGGCAAAAAGGAGATTACCAGGGGCCCATTATCCAGGCACATATCCACTTCGTAAAAGCAGGTGGACAAAGGCCCAGAAAATGATCTTGAGTTCGGAAAAACGTGGAGAAATCAATGTGGCAACGCTTACTTTAACATACTTTTCCCCCTTAGATTATGGAAACTTGCAACTGACCAAACTCGCTACCCGGTATCAGTAATACCTTGCGAAGTATTACCATGCCCTATTACCAGACCGCTATTAGTCAGGCCGGTTGAATATCACCACCAACTTTTTAAATTCGTATATGTTAATATCTTGTTATAACTAATGAAAAAAGGTACAATAAAAGTCTTATTACCTGTATAAGCCATACCGTGCATGAGCATATAGACAATATGGCCATGAAACTGATACACAACCATTAATACTATGGCTCGAGCTGAGATGATCTAGAAAAGAAGAATTACAGAACAGTTACAGCAATATAACTAAATGTTTCATAATAACTTGGAGAGAGGATTCCAAGGTTTTGCTTCTGACTACTCAATAAAATTACATAATTTAAGCTGTAACATTGTTTTCAGAAGTCTTCTTCCAACAACACCATATATAAATTGGACTTGAAGTGCTCAGAATTAGCAAAGTCAAGTATAAAATAACTGCACTTGTTTTATGTTAAGTACCCAACTTAGTTAGACTAATTATGTATTTCCGCAGATGAAATCAATGTACTTTTACATGCTTTTAACATATTGCGTTTCCTCATGAAAAACAGTCAGCTCTATTCAATCACCAGCCTGTTGATTAGATGTTAATGTCAAAATAAACCTGTGAAAAGGATGTCAGGTGATTATAAGACGATCTGCTCTAATCAAGTCTCTAGTCTGCGCAAGTGAAGAGCACTGCCTTTGAAACAGGCTGTTTTTTTGTAAAAGGAAATGCATCCAACGGTGGCATGGAAGCAGATGTGCAAAACATGTTTTGAGAACGGTACGGAATGCACGGTAAAAAAAGCAAAGACATCACATATTTTATTTACCTTAATTAACATTTTTGAATGTTAATTTATTGCATGTGTTTGTAGGTTGACTGAACTGGCGACAGAAGCGCTCCATTCATTTGCAGGAAGGGGAAGGATGTAGGAGGGGAGATTATCATTAAATCTTTAGCAAAGCGTGAGAAAGTAACTTGGCATGCAGGCCTAGATAGCCATTTGCATCTCTGAAATGCCCAACTAAAGGGCTCATTTTTCAACTGTCCAGAACTATGTCCAACTTGATCATATAGCGTGCAAAGCTGAGAGTCTTGCCTATTGGTAGGCAGCATAGTTCGGCTTCCAGGATGTATTTCGGCTTCCAGCATCCTGTGGTTTTGCAGAAACCAGGTGACTTCCAATCTCTGAAACACACATTGTGTTCCTCTTCAACATTTGGAACAGGCAGTGCTTTATTTTTGCTGGTGGTTGCCTGTGGCGGCTCCAGGACTAATTTTTGGGGATTAAATCTTACTTTTCTTCATCAAACTCTGAGCCGGAGCAAGAGAGATATGCGTATAAATGAGAAGAAAGTTACGGTGAAATATAGGAAAACAGAGACAGTGAGGGAAAGCAGTGATGAAAAAGAACCTGAAATAGTGAGATAAGAAGAGAGATAGTACAAAGTGGTGGAGAATAGACTTATCAGCCTTAGTATGTGGCAAGCATGGCATTTGGCATTGCTGGAAGGGGGCTTCCAAGAAAAATGTTGGTGCTTTGCATTTATTTATTTTTTTAGAAGGTAAACAACAGTTGCAAGAATGATCGTCTCATATAAAAAAAACTACACTTTTTAGGAGACCATTTATTTTGAAGGAAGAAAAACTTTTAGAGTTGCCTGTATTCTGGACGTGAACACACACCTATATTGTACCTGACAACACAGGATTAAAGCGACCCTTGTCAGTGTGAATATTGCCATTGCATCATTCTGGTAACGTTACCATTCATTTTGGAATGGTATGATGTGCAATTGCCTAGCACTATAAACAACAAAGTACATCCTACTCTTTCTATGCAAAGGCACAAGAGCAGTCTTTTGAAAAAATAGGTCAAAGGCTAAATACAGTGTATTCCTGTCCTTTCTGCCTGCGCTGGTACCATTTCGGCAGTCTAGCGCCAATGAAAGCACCCTCGAACAATGGCCGCACAAATGGCAAGAAGAAAAAACGAGAAAGGAAAATCATATTTCTCCTGGTTACGCCTCACCTTGGGAGGTGTACGAATTCGGCACTTCCCTAGGTTTACATCGCTTTGCTTGGGAAAACCCTAAATTTTGTCCCAATATTAATTAAACAGCTGCAACTTTCATACCCCAAGGCTAGGTGGGCTAACAATACTGTGTCGCCTTTATGCGGACGATGAAGCCCTGATCAGCCACACTCAAATAGGCTTACAACATCTTTTGAACGTTATGCAGGACCATTCCAAATTAAAGGAATTCACCATAAACCTTTAGAAAACAAGGACCATGACGGTCAGAAACAGCAGGAAAAAACCTGCAACTTGGTTTTGGGGCAGGAACCGTATTGAGGATACTTCAGAATACAATTACCTAGGTATGAAGATAGGCAAAGGGGGACACTTTATCACACAGAAAACCAGCATCAGAGGTAAAGGCCTTGCCTTAGCAATCTCTTTAAGAACATTATAATACAAACTAAATGGTCTGTCGCTCCATCCCTTGGCACAAGTAATACGTGCCAAAGTTCTGTCAAAAATTTCCTACGGAAGCGAAGCTCAGAGAGGAAGAGATGCAAAAACTCTTGATAACACAGTCATAGCTGCAAACAGGGTTATTCTTGGCCTGCCTAAGCATACTTTGCCAGCGCAAATCAGGGTAGAGTTTGGTATTCAGAAACAGTCTTTGGCAAGACAGGTGGTGTACATTATCACCTGGGACAAAGTGCGGAAATCCGACCAAGGAACACTAAATGAATACCTATGGAAGGAGCTACAGCAACAAGCTGCCTCACCCGCAGCCAAATACCCTAAAAGCAGCCTGGCCAATATTGGCCTAAACCAACTCTGGGATAATCCTACAAACAACTCAGCGCTAAACAAATTGGTCTGGAAGGTGGTCAAATACCTCTCGTGGGTCGAGGACAAGGCAGCCCTCTCGAAAAGGACACATGGGCGGATGACCCTGAACACATACTCTGCACCAGCAGCTCAGAATTATCTTGATTTGGGTTATGCCAAAACGATTAAAATCAGGTTCATGAAGTACAGACTTAAACTGCTACCTTGCATTCACTATCTTCCTCACTAGCTAAAGGAGAAGGCGGGCTCTTCTTGCCGCTTATGTGGCTCAGCGTCAGAAGATCTGCTGCACCTGTTATGTACTGGTAAGAACTGTTGGAAAAACGAAAACAATTGTTAAAACGCCATTTCAATCAGCGAGGGATACGCTCCAGAAGACAAGCGGTGCTGTCTCCTTTGCACCTAATGACCCACAGTTGAAATGAAGCCTGGTAAAGTTCATGGGGTTGGTGGAAAAAAGAATGCCAGCAACATAGCCATAACGCATTACAGGACAGCATCCAAGTAAAACTGCAATTTTATTATTTTTACTTGCTCCCATTGGGCGTGGCACTAAGGTAGCTTATTAAAAAACTTCTGAAGCACTTTATAAACTTAGAAGCACTTTCATTGATCTTCGGCATAAGAAACAACGGGAAGTAGTGGACTTTAACTAAATACCTCAACCACTAACACCATGAGCAGTATAAAAAAAAAACTGCTTGGCTAGTAGAATGTATATTAAGTTATAGTATTGGTTTAAAAAAAAGTACATTATGAAATATCTTTTTAATATTGTATGCAGAATCGTTTTAATCTTGATGTTTTTTGTATCTTTTTAATATTGTATTGCAGAATTGTTTTAACCTGATGTTTTGTATTGCAGCGTTTTTATTAACTATGCAAATAAACGTACTTACTTATAAAGGAATACCTCCCGGAAGCAGAGTAAGGTGACGCAGCGATGCGCTGCATCGCCTTACTCATGATTTATGAGTCCACTCAAAGCCACGCAGGGTGGCCTTGCGTGATTCCATGAATCTTTATGAGAGGCCTGCTTCATGTATGTACCAGTTTACATGGTGCAAAAGTTGTGCAGGACCCTCATAAATAAGCCCCTGTGTGTTTTGCTTCTCTGTGACAGTCATTGTTACCTCACCTAGAAGTTTGGCCATCTGTACCTGTTATTCCTCACTGTGTATTTTGCGTCTCTGTCACCGTCTGTGTTACCTCACCTAGAAGTGTGACCATGTGTACTTGTCATTTTCCAGTATGCGATATAGCACTTTGTGACCACCAGTGTTACTTCACTTATAGGTCAGGCCATGTATATAATAGTCAACATCGTTTGTGCTTCTGTTAAAGGGTAAAACATGTCACATTACCTTTCTCTTGTAATGAATGGTAAGGACATGAAAGTACGCAGGCTATGGCATTGGATTGAAATTTTACAATATTGTGTTCAAGTAAAAGAAAGTATACTTGATCAGTCAAAATAGTTCAATGGGCTAAACGTTTAGCGGCCGATTAGGATGGCGGCCGGATTGCCCCCGCCGGGCTGGCGATAGCCACCGCTGGCCCGGCGGGGGCTATCCGTCCTCCATCCTCCCTGAAATGACCCCCCGCCACATTAGGATGGCTGGGGGGTCCGCGCGTCTGCCGCTTTTCCGCCGCGGTCGCGTTGCGACTCTGGCGGAAAAGGTCTAATATGGTGGCGGTGTCTATCAGACAACGCCAGCCATATTAGGATGGGCTTTGGAGAATGCCTTTCCGTGGCGGCAATGCCGCCACAGAAAGGCAAACGGTCTTTGCTGTGGGGGCCCGATGCGGGCCCCCAGGGTGAAGGGGGGGTAGGGGGTGCATATGGGGGGTACCTATGGTACCCCCCTGCTTTTCAAAGTACAACATGGCAGGCACCGCGCGGTGCCTGTCATGTTGTGCTTTGAAATGCACAACATGCATTTTTAGCATTGCATCGGGCGGTGCTTTCAGCACCGCCCGCCACAATGTTAAAAATGCGGGATGCACCCGCCACTGTGGCAGGTGCATCCTAATTCGGCGCACGGGACCTCCGCCATTATGGCAGACGTTCCCTTGCCACGACAGCATGGCGGACAGACAAAGTCCGTCCACCATCCTAATCGGCCCCTTAGTTTGTTTCACGTGAAACCATGATATAATATATAATATATCCTACCTGCATGTTTACAGCAGATAATCCTATATAACTTTACATTCAAACAATACAGTTCCTTTAATTAGAATTCACACATATGATATATTAACTCCAGCCATATATCGCATTTGGAAGGTATATATGTAAAAAATTTCAATACTTCCAATTTTAGGTGATCTTTTCATGTCTGTAAAAAAGGATAAAAAGTTCTGGCCAGAAAACTGCAAGTGTGAACCTTTGCTATACAACATATCTAATCAACCAGCAAAGCTTTACATTCTTAAATGCGAATGGCTCACTTAGAATTAGGAGGCTACTGAAAATCTTACCATTTTTGGAGAAAGCTGTATATATGTGTAGAGTCCACTGGCAGAATTCCCTCTTTGATAGGGTTACTATTGTGGTGGAAATTCAGTAAGTAGATTTTATTTATATTTGAAGTTTCCTCAAGAAATTAGAGTATTTTCAGTAGTCCCCAAACTCTAAATGAGGCCAGTAGTCTTTGTAGCATTTGATACTCCACTGCATGCTGTGTGAAACCGGCATCTTTCTCTTCAGTTGAATCTAACTTTCATGACATTAGTAAGGCAATGACTGTTGAAAGCATGGAAATGTAGGTAATTCCTAAATAACATATTTGATCTTTTAAATAGAGCTCTGCTTCAATAATCGATAAGCCTTTGTTGCACTCTGTATTGTATGCTAGGCTCTCTCAAGCTGCCAGTACTTATCGGAACCTAAATCTCATAAAAAGCCTTCCGATAGGCAAAGGTGGAAAGAGATCCTACAATTATATACTAGGAGTCAAATGAAAATTGTTAGTTTAATAATATGTTTTTAATTAGATATATGTAAAAATATATAAATATATATGTGTTTTCTATTTTTTTAAAGAAGTATAATTGTTAATTTGTTTGAATAAACATTAAATATATTTAATGTTTATTAATGTTATCATTTATATATTTAATATATACAATTTAAATGTATATATATTTAAAAAACAATATTTTGTACTTTGATGTTAGTGACAGACATATTTTTCCCCAATATTTTTGTGCTTACCATTATAAATATAGGCTGACAGTATTTTTTACTTCAATATTTAAGTCCCGATATTTGTAGCTCAATATTTATGCTGGCAATATTTTGTCAGTGAACCATTATTTACTAAGGAGTTTCTCTATTAAGTTTCATTGACTAATACAATTATTGCTACTAATTAGTAAGTGATGTTAGAGGTTATGCTTATTTAAACCCTGGAAAGTTATTCCATCACATGGCTCTTCAGTTTCAAACTTAGCATTTCAACATCAATGCCTAGGGCATATTTTCATGATTTTGCTTCTGGGATATTAGGTGGCAGCCATAAACCAGGTAATCAGATTATTACCTAACGGAAACTGATCATCTTCCTTTAGCCTCACAAATCTAATAACCCTCTTTTCACAAAGTTAATCATACTGTTAATCTTTAGACTTCTAGACCTGTAGATGAAATGATTCCAAGCAGATATTGAAGGTATTGTTTTTTTCTGAGGTCAAACTATGAGACCAAGAAATCTGGTTGCCCGGACATTTATGAACATTCATCTTTAACATTACCATCATCTTTTATGGTTTGTTTCGGTGCATTTGTTCAATAAATACTCGAGCAGCAAACCCAGAGAGCACTAGAGACCAGTGAATGTAGAACATTGTAGTTTTGCATCATTAGCATAAGAGAGACCACAGATATGTGCCCGTACTAAATACAGCTCTATAAACTTTCAAAACTCTGCCTGACTGAAATTCTTCGACTGAGAATGCCTTGTTTAATTCTATCATTCCCTGTGACACACTGGTATGTTTACCAATATGGTGCTCCTCCGAACCAATATAACAGTAATGGCTCTTAAACATTTTTAGTGGAACAGTTTCCTCGAAGACAGGGACCAAGAGGACATTTATAACAGATTATATACAGAACAACAACGAAGGAGCGTCACTTCTAAGAATGACTACAAAAATAGAGCAAAAGCAGTGTCTTGACACATTGTTATTGTTGCTTGAAAGAAACCTCAATTGGTTTTTATGAAGGCCCTCACTCACCGACCTGGTCGGTGACTTGCTTCATCATCGGGCCCCACCAGGAGTGGCCAAATGCCACCCTGGTTTGCTACAACGCCAGATTACTGCGGAGCTGGTATTGGGAATGTGGAGTGAAAGATAAAATGGCCAATTGAGTCAAAAAAATTGTTGTATTAGTTTCGCCAATTAGACAGGGTAAAAATAGGTAGGATAACAGACGCAAATTAAAGGTCCACTATTATCCTAGTGTTTGGTCGGTTAACATGTTCCAGCCTATGTGAAGTGTTCTATCAGGCATTCGTCAGGACCAGTGAGTGAAAATATTTACAGTGGTGTGTGTCATGGCCTCGGTGGTATGGGCGCGCTAAGGCCCACCCTAGCCAGAGGTTAGTTATGTTAAAAATACAAATTATTTATTCAGATTCCAAAAAGGTTGAAGTGGAACCGAGTTTATTGGGTTGTGCTAAAATTAAGCACGTCATGGATCTCTGGAGGGGGGTGATAGCAAATTGGCACACCGCCCTGAATGCTAGGCACCCGCTCGGTACCTGCAAACGCCCTTGATAGGCGGACCCCGAAGAACATTCTTCGCGGTACAGCTATCGAGGGCGTTTGCAGGTAGGAGTGCTTTTACTGTGTCATTGCTGAAGTGTGTTGCACAACTACTTTACACATTGCCTCTGAAGTTAAGCCTTCCTGCTCTACGCCAAGCTACCACGTCTGAATTGGTGGTCCCTACTTGGACTAGGGTGCATACCGCTGCCAACTAGAGACCCCGGTTCTAACAATATACATATACATATATACAGCATATGGGGAGCTGCAGAGGGCGGGAAGAAACTGTAGTAGTGATGAATCATTCTTCAGAGAAGAAAAGGTCATGTTAACAAGATTTAAAGAAAGAGGCCATCCGGATTGGGTCCTGGACAGGGCACAGTCTAACATAAGTCTCACGAATAGAAAAGAACTTCTCAAACCTAAAGAACCTATCCAGGAGTCCCAAGAAAACAGAGTGATTCTCACATATAATAGAGACTCCTAGAAAATATGGAAAATCCTTACACACAATTGGGCATTCTCAAAAGTGATATGATGGTAGGTCAGTGACAGACCCAGAATTACCTACAGAAAAAGCCGGAGTCTGAGGGACATGCTAGTACAAGGGTACACATAGTACGGCCCGCAAGCCTTCCATGGCGGCCCGCGGACCATGAGACATCGTACCTGTGTTTAAAAAAAAAAATCCAAGAGTGTCTGCAAACACTTCCGGTTGCAGAGACACTCGGAGAGACTATGCTGCTCTGTGGGGCCGGGCGATTCATTTCAGGAGGCAGAGTGGGGCTGCAGGGGCGCTAAGAGGTGAACAAAGCCCCATTCACATGCTAATGGTCTTTTCAAAGACCTGTGAAGTGCTCGGGTGGGGCTGTGAGTCTGTGCGCACTGGGGAAGCTGGCTGGGGAAGCTGTCCCAGCCCGGTGACACACAGGCAGGGTGAGATGACAGAGGGAGGTAGAGGGACAGAGACAGAGGGAAGGAGGGAAAGGGAGACCGAGACATGCAGACAGAGAAAGGGAGACAGACAGAGGGAGGAGGGCGAAAGAGGGAGACAGAGGGAGGGAGATGGAGTGAGGGAGATGGAGTGAGGGAGATGGAGTGAGGGAGGGAGTGAGGGAAGGGACTGAGGGAAGGGGAGAGAGGGAAGTTGATGGAGGGAGAGAGTGAGGGAAAGGGAGTGAGGGAAGGGGAGTGAGGGAAGAGGAGTGAGGGAGAGAGGGAAGGGGAGTGAGGAAGTGAGGGAAGGAGAGTGAGGGAAGGTAAGTGAGGGAAGGGGAGTGAGGGAAGGGAAGTGAGGGAAGGGGAGTGAGGGGAGGGGAGTGAGAGAAGGGGATTTAGACAAGGAAAGTGAGGGAAGGGGAGTGAGGGAGGGAAGGGGAGTGAGGGAAGGATAGTGAGGGTGAGGGAGGGAAGTAGAGGAAAGGAGAGGGAAGGAGAGGGAAGGAGAGGGGGGAGAGGGAGAGGGAGGTAGAGGGAGTGAGAAGGAAGGAGAGGGAGGGAGGGAGAGGGAAGGAGAGAGGGAGAGGAAGTAAGACAGTCAGAGTGAGGCAGAGATATATATATATATATATATATATATATATATATATATATATATATATATATATATATATATATATATATATATATATATATATATATATATATATATGCCGGGTCTTGTAGCTCAGTGGACGAAGCGTCCGCTGCAGGGACCTGTGTTCAACCTCATGTTCACAGTTGTTTTTTTGTTGCTCTAGCCCCGCCTCCTCCCCCACTGACCCCGCCCCCACCGGTGCTGCCCTCGGACAAAAACCACACTGTAAATTTGGCCCCTGAGAGAAATTTTGTGAGTACCCATGTGTAGTACATGGGGATATTACTGAAACACGTACAACCAATATACACAATCTGAAAGGTTTTTATCCCTGTGGACATTGTAAGGCATGTAAGTATAGCCACATGGTCAAGGAGTTCAGCAGACCTGAATCCGATCGTAATTTTGTAATCAACCAATTTCTTACATGCAGCTCATCCTATGTAATCTACATTTTAGAATGTCCATGCTCTAAAAGATACGTAGGAAGCACTACCCTGATGGCTAAAAAGCATGTCTCAGGGCAATAAATAACAAAGATCCACACTACCCTGTTGCAAGATATTTTCAAAATACCATTTGTCCAACAGTTCTCTCCTGCGATATTACATAATAGAACAAGTAGGAATAGGACCTAGGGGTGGAAACAGAGAACTTAAACTGAGAAAGAAGGAATCTAGATGGATCATTGATTTAGAGACGAAGTACCCCGGCGGGCATAACGTTGATGAAGAACTGGAAACACACCTAATAGAAGAATGAAATTATTGAGATAAGACTTAGGTGATTTTGTTGGTGGACTGATTTCTGACATAATTGAAATATTTGTGTATCTACAATTGTGATATTTGACACTGTATATTATGTGCACATATTGTTACATATGTTACACATGGACAAAACTGAGATTTTAATTGATTTTCTTTTTCTTTTCTTCTCTACTTTCACAGGAGGAAAGGAAGGGACCCACTATATGCTGAATGTCACTTCACGGGTTCCCTACCCTTTTCTTCCACCGTTCCAAGAACTACACATTTTAATAGATAAGATTTTCTAGATTTATTTCACTGCCTTTTTTTTATCACTTGCAACAGTGGACATATACAGAACTTTTTGCCACTCGGCGCCTGTATATTTTGCAGTATAAGTACTGTAGTATATGTCACCCAATAGCTCCTCAACTTTTACTTTATGGCCCTACTATCACAGACCGATTTATGTGATTTTATGTGCACTCCCTTTGTATTGTAAAATCTTTCCACCATGGCACAATCTGATTTACCGGTAATTCAGTCATTTGACTACCCGTGATTGTTCCTCTGTACACGAGCCACTATGGCTAATGTAGGCTGACACAAGAGAAGGCTCATAATTCCTATCTCTTTGCTTTTTACTATCTCTTATATTTTGGGCACACCACCTATTGTATTTATTTCAAATGATATCAACATGACATGCCCTAATGTGTATTAAGCGGTGGTTTCACAACGATGAGATTAGCACCTTATTTTTTTGCTTTCTATCTCATCTATGATCCATTCTGGGTATGCATACAAATAATTGTTGCAATTGGATGTTACTGCATCTGGCCTGTGAAGTACAAACAGGATTAACAATGTGATATTGAGGTTTCATTATAGTTTTAAGATGGCATGGAAGGAGCCTGCATATTTGATTATGTATAGAGAGGAAACACGTACGTCGTTTTCCAAGTGCATTGTTTTTGTTTATTTCCACAATTTGCACTATGTAAAACACCTTTGTTTGTTACTCAGTGTGTGATCAAGACTTCGGTCGAAACGCATAATTACTGAGAATTAAACGCTACACTGCTATTTATCTCTGAGAGCGCGTTGTGATTTGAATTATTTGTTGAAAGTTTACGGCCAGGCTTTGCTCTGCCGGCATCCGCACGCCACCGGACAATGGGCGGGGATCCAGAAATGAGCTTCGTGATTTGCAATACATACATATATATATATATGCCAGGAACACACTCCACACGCCACCTCAAATTGTACAGATCGGCGAAGCAAGAGAGAGACGGACCACAGAGCTGGCTTTAGGTGATTTAATAGTGCAGGTGAGAAAGCAGCAGCACATATATATATATATATGCACGGAAGATGCCCGGTACCCGCCCCGGGAATAGGAGGACGCGAGCAGTTAAGGTATTGTACCTCTATTGTGGCATTTTGCTTCCCGCATCAAGCCCCTGCACATTGGACTCCTGATATTGGTGGCTGTGGTCATATGAGGAGACCCGAGGACAGGCTTTGTCATCTGGGAACAGCGGAGTGTGTCATCATGCCCTGCCTCATTGGGGTTCCGCAATAGAGAACTTTCTTAACATTATCTCTCCCCCACATTTTCACCGACCTGTGATGCTTTGTCATTTGGCATCCTGGGAGTTGTAGTTCATAGAATCACTAACGACCTGCAACAGCTGAACGGTATTGTAAGGGGGAGGAGCGGACCCTTGCCCACCATTTATAGGCAGCAGGGAAGAACGCACTGTGATTCACTTGTCTGGTGTTGGGCGCTGAGGAAGGCTTTAGCCGAAATGCATTCGCCGCCGCTGGAGCTGTAACTTGGAGAATAAAGCCTTTCCTACCTGTCCCCACGGGCTCCTGCTTCTTCTTTCACGAGGGAGGTTTGCTTTGGAGACATTGTTTGCGCTGGCCAGCGGCGCATCACAGGAGCCCTCGCTACGCAATTGGGTCCGGACACTGGCTGGCACGCCTCACAGCAATTTTGTTGTTTCATGCACGGAATATGCCCGGTACCCGCCCCGGGAATAGGAGGACGCGAGCGGTTGAGGTATTGTACCTCTATTGTGGCATTTTGCTTCCCGCTTCAAACCCCTGCACATTGGACTCCAGATACTGGTGGCTGTAGCAATATGAGGGGACCCGAGGAGAGGCTTTGTCATCTGGGAACAGCGGAGTGTGTCATCGTGCCCTGCCTCATTGGGGTTCCGCAATAGAGAACTTTCTTAACATTATCTCTCCCCCACATTTTCACCAACCTGTGCTGCTTTGTCATTTGGCATCCTGGGAGTTGTAGTTCGTAGAATCACTAACGACCTGCAACAGGTGAACAGTATTGTAAGGGGGAGGAGTGGACCCTTGTCAACCATTTATAGGCAGCAGGGAACAACGCACTGTTATTCACTTGTCTGGTGTTGGGCGCTCAGGAAGGTGTTAGCCGAAATGCATTCGCCGCCGCTAGAGCTGTAACTTGGAGAATAAAGCCTTTCCTACCTGTCCCCCCGGGCTCCTGCTTCTTCTTTCACGAGGGAGGTTTGCTTTGGAGACATATATATATATATATATATATATATATATATATATATATATATATATATATATATATATATTACCTACTGGCGGTCGCCAGTAGGTATATATAGTTAGGATTTTTTCCCTATGGGATTTTTGAAAATTCTATGTCTAATAAATTTGGCGTTTGTGGACGGAATTGGCTGAAATTTTCAGCAAAATGGAACATTTTGTTTCTGAGCAGCCCCTGGAAATTTGGGGGGAGTTGGTCCAGGGGGGGCCGAGAAAAAAGGGGGGTCCCAAAACGTGTTTTTAACATTGAGTTTTCCATAGGGCGGTTAGCCTCACTTTTAGCCAGAACGGCTGAATGGATTTGCATGAAACTTGGCAAAATTGTAGGGACTGGTAGCCCGATGTGCCTTTTGTAGGTCTCAATATATGTGCTACAGTGGATTTTGAGAAATTAACGTTCAAAAAAAGATATATATCTAGAGCCGCGCCTGGAGCGCTCCTCCGTACGCGTACCGGGGAGCGCTACAGGCGCGCAACGCGACTTGCGCACGGCAAGCTGATTGGTTCTCGGGTGTCTATAAACATTCGAAACAGTCCGCAGCGGCCGCCATCTTGTGTCTCGGTAGGATTGAGACACAAGAGGTGGCAAAAATCAAAGGGGGAAATGAGCAAGAGGGAGCAGGGTACACACCCCCTGACCCCCTAGGTTTCATGTGGGGGCCATAAAAGGTTCCCGCGAGTGAAAAAAAAAAATAAAAAAAAAATCGATTTTCGCGGGGGTGAGCGCCCGGTACGCGCACCGGGGAGCGTACGGGGGAGCGTACCATGGAGATTAAAAATGACAGACTTTTAAAAAAATAAAGCTTCTTTTTAAAAATTGGAGGTAGTTCTGAAAAGAACTTTTTTTTTCATTTTGTTGTTTTATATATTTTTTTAGACTTTTTAAAACAATTTTATATTTTTTTTGGATTTTTTTAAAGGGAAAAACAAAAACAAGGATTCCAAAACTGCTCAACAGGAGCAAAAAAAATTGAAAATTTAGGGACTGGAAGAGCAGCGGTGTTGCTGTTTCTTTAGGGCAATCAGTTCAACACTCTGCTCCCCATAGCAGAGCAGTTCGTCACACTCTGCGCACAAAAATTTGATGCCCGCAAACACCGGCTGAATGTTAGGGATCATTCTTCCACGGGGTGGTCCCGAAGGTGTTGCTCCACCAGTGGAGGTGCTGCCGCCATCTGTTGGTACATTCCGTGCCAGCTCTCTGACACTCTCCCTGGCAAAGTTGTTAGGGTGTCTTCTTTTGACATGCCGGATCAAATTGGCATTGCCAAAACTATATTTTTTCAGAGGATTGCCTCTGGATAAACTACTCCCACATATTTTGCATGTTACTTTGGGAGCGTTGACTTTTTTCTGTCCTTCTGGGATGTCGTAAAATTTCCAGATGAAATGGGTTTTTTTCTTTTGCTGAGGAGGGTCCTCATCTAAAAATCCCTCTGAATCACTGCTGGATGACTCTCTTGCAGCCATTGCTGGAGATCAGAAAAGTAGGAGATAGAGTAGACACAACAGCTCTTGCTCTCTCCAAGTACAAAGCAATAGTGAGAGAATTGGGTGGGTTTCACACAATTTGGAAAAAAAAAAGTTCTGAACCAATGAAAAGTGTTATTTTAAAGTCACATGGTTTGACGCGCTTACGCTACGCGCCCGGGGCGCGCCCCGGGCGTGTATCGTAAGCGCATCGGGGCGCTTACGTTGCGCGATCGTATGCGCTTCCGGGTGCGCTTACGCGGTGCGTCATAAGACGCATCTCGCGATACGTGTCTTATGACGCAAGGCGTGGCGGCTACGCAATATGTCACGATGTTGTTTTCGTTCTCGGCAATAGCGCTTCTGGGACGCGCATTAGTACGCGCCCCGGGGCGCGCCGCAAGATTGCGCTTACCCGTGCGTTCACCTGTCCGCGCCCCGGGAGCGCACTAAAAATAATATTAAAAAAAAATAAAAAAATTATAAAATATAAAATTAGATTTAAAATGTATTATTTTTATAAAGATTTGCTATTAAAAAACCTATGAAATTCACTGAAAAAACCATAGGTTATAGACCATATATAGTTAGGAATTAGCATTTACAAAACCTTGAAAATTCACTGAAAAAACCATAGGTTATAGACCATATATAGTTAGGAATTAGCATTTAAAAAACCTTATTTTACTCACACAAAACCATTGAAATTCCATATATAGTTAGTTGCACTAACTATATATCGCGCACCCGCAATCCACTGCTGATCATGTCACATATTACATCATTCATGACATGGTCAGTGACATCACTGATGACATCACTGATGACATCTCAAATGACATCACTGATGACATCACTGATGACATCTCAAATGACATCACTGATGACATCATGATACAGCAATACCAGTTACTACATACGCACTCACTGATTCCTACGTCTACACACACATTCACTCATTCACCCATACAATCACTCATACATACAGTCACTCATTATTACAACACTATCATATGCACTCATACAGCTATGCAGACACTCACACACTGCCACTCATCCATGGAGTTACTCACACACCTAGTCAGTCCTGTAAAGAATCAATCACACTTCCATTTCCTCATCTATACAGTTAAACACAGAACACCATACTTCAGTGACATCACTGATGACATCACTGATGACATCTCAAATAACATCACTGATGACATCTCAAATGACATCACTGATGACATCATGACACACCAATACCAGTTACTACATACGCACTCACTGATTCCTACGTCTACACACACATTCACTCATTCACCCATACAATCACTCATACATACAGTCACTCATTATTACAACACTATCATATGCACTCATACACCTAGTCAGTCCTGTCAAGAATCAATCACACTTCGATTTCCTCATCTATACAGTTAAACACAGAACACCATACTTTTCACACATATACTAACACATACTTACTCTCTTATACAATCACTGATACAAGTACACATTGATATGCACAGTCACACACCTCCCAGCCAGCCACACACACACTCAGTCTTCCATACATCCACTCATTCTTCAATATGTAAAACATATTTAAACTTTACAAAAACACACAGACACTAGATGATGTCATCAGTGATGTCATCAGTGATGTCATTTGAGATGTCATCAGTGATGTCATCAGTGATGTCACTGACCATGTCATGAATGATGTAATATGTGACATGATCAGCAGTGGATTGCGGGTGCGCGATATATAGTTAGTGCAACTAACTATATATGGAATTTCAATGGTTTTGTGTGAGTAAAATAAGGTTTTTTAAATGCTAATTCCTAACTATATATGGTCTATAACCTATGGTTTTTTCAGTGAATTTTCAAGGTTTTGTAAATGCTAATTCCTAACTATATATGGTCTATAACCTATGGTTTTTTCAGTGAATATATATATATATATATATATATATATATATATATATATATATATATATACTAGCAGCCCGTCCCGACGTTGTCCGGGTATGAAATAGAATGTGTGTAATGTGTGTATTTGGCAAGGGCAATTTATTTTAAAATCTCGCGGTAGACAACATTTTTGTTTCATTAGAATAGGGACGGAGAAGGCCCAGCTGCAGCCCTGGTTGATGTTAGCAGGCGAGTGTAATTGGTGTAGTGATCCACCGCCTGAGCCCGGCTACAGCCCTGGTTGATGTTAGCAGGCGCGTGTAATGTCGTTGATTGAGAGAGTTATCAGCCGCGGGTAAATACGTTTAATTAGAGAGTTGAGTGACAGCGAGTAGGAGAGGCTGCAGTAATTGTCCCTGCAGACACGCTCATTTGCGTGTTCCCCCGCTTGAGGCCCATATACAGGCCTGTTTGATGTTAGCAGGCGCGTGTTCCCCCGCTTGAGGCCCAGCTGCAGCCCTGGTTGATGTTATCAGGTGCGTGTAATTAGTATACTGATCCACCGCCTGAGCCCGGCTAGAGCCCTGGTTTATGGTAGCAGGCGCGTGTAATTTCGTTGAATGAGAAAGTTCAGTACCAGCGTGCAGGAGAGGCTGCAGTAACGTTACTTACCAGGCCTCCAGGTGAACGCGTTTGTCACGCCCCCAGCACACGGCCATAGCAGAAGATCTTCTGATTAATGTATGACCCACATGGCATGAAGGGCGGAACATAGCACACGCCCCCAGCATTTCTCACGCCCCCAGCGTGCCCCTTGATGCGGCGCAATTGCGTTCACATGGCATGAAGGCCGGACACACGCCCCCAGCGTGTCATGCAACGTAATTGGCGCTTGTATGTACGACTCACATGGCATGAAGGGCAGACACACGCCCCCAGCGTTCGTCACGCCCCCAGTGTGTCATGCCCCCAGCGTGTCCCTTGTTGCTGCGCAGCAACGTAATTGGCGCTTGTATGTACGACTCACATGGCATGAAGGGCAGACACACGCCCCCAGTGTTCGTCACGCCCCCAGCGCTTGTCACGCCCCCAGCAAACGCCCACAGCCCACAATGTGATGGGCATACCACAAGCCCCCAGCGTTAGTCACACCCATAGCCCACGCCCACAGCACAACGCAGACACGCCCACAAGGGACTACTTTGCTGGCACGGTTCTTTTACCTTTTAAATGTATAGAGGAGTTGGCCCAACGGCTAAGGCGCTCGACCTCGGACCTGGGGATCTGGGTTCGAGTCTTCGTAATGACGCCAAACATCCTGTGATTCTGGGGGGCGAATCACTTAATCTCCCCGTGCCTAACAAAAATGAATGTGTGTCCTCATGTAACATAACTGATGCTATGTAAAGCGCTCTGATACCTGATTCAGTTCGGGTCAAGTACGCGCTATATAAAACTCTGCAACAAAAAAATAGATATGGTGGCCGTCTGCGTAGCCAATGTCCTTCTGCTGCAACTGCCCTTTCCAACGCTGTATTGGGTGTTGTGATTTGGTGCTGTCGTTACTGAGATTACCCGCCTCAAAGGTTTGGGCTCTCTCTTTATAATATTAGTATGGATATATATATATATATTGTACATAGAAAATTGGATTATAAGTTATATGTAAATACATGCTCAGCATCTTTATGGGATTTCTTGTACATATGTATATAAATGTTTATAGATAAATTTCTATTACTTTTATGGTGTCGTGCACATCAGTGCACGTTTAAATCAACAATGCTTTCCAGAGTGGTTATGGCACAGATTTTTTAAAACTGTCATTGATATACATTAATACAAAGTATACTGCGGTTAGGTATTTATACAGCTACTGTGTGTAATCATGCTGTCAATAACATATAAAAGTACTAGCATTACGCGAGCCATTTCTGGTAGCATGATTCATGAGATTCTTGTGCAATATTACGACCATAGGGATTGATCCCATTACTGTGATTCTTGTTTTTATAGCACACAGCAATGTAAGCGTTAAAACTGTAGTATTTTTTCTACTTTCTCTGTGTTGTAAATACATACCTACTGTGATTGGATAATTTAGCTGCACTAGCACTTTAAATTTCTGCCGCCGCCCTCAGTGGTGCCATGTGACCAAGGCCTCTGGAAGGCCGAAACGTTATGCTGTCCGTTGCAGAAAATAAATAATTACTCACGGAAATCTGGGTCTCCTGTTTCTTGACAGTGCCGCGGCAGAATTGAGTCTGCTGCATTGTGCATTGAAACCTGTATTGGATTTGACAGCCGGTTGTGTGCTTCTCCGGCGTTGAGAGACCCCTCCTTCAGAAAGTGGCTACGCGGCAGGAAGTCGTAACCTCTGGTGCACCGGAGGTGTTTGTTTCTCCTGTTAGGGAGAGACCGCGAAGAGCCCCGGGATACCCGTGAACACTGCTTGGTTTGAAAGCGGATCCGGCGTGGTGGCGGGACGGCTGTCTCAGAACCGCGCTGTTTGAACTTCTAGAAAACGCGGCAAGTTTGGGGACACGTCCCGTGAAGGAGTATTTGTTCCATATTTGTCGACGAGTGGCATTTATCTACCTGCCGACGAAAAGTGAGTAACGCATCATTGCGTATTAACAATATTATTCAAGCAACATGGCGGCTGGTGCAAAAAGAGGGAGGGAGGTGGCTGCCCTCGACGTGTTTGATGATTCCCCGGCTGGGGGGTCACAGGTGGCAGGTACCACTGAGAAAATATTGGATAGCGGCCCGAGTCTCCGTGATAAATTTAAAAGACTTGAGAAATTAACCAAACGGGAACAGGCATAATGGTGGGAGCATCGCTCCCTAAGTAGATATCTGGAGGTTGATCGCATACCCAGGGGGCTACGATTAATGCTAGCCCCAACCTATGATGAACCTGACCCAGAGATGCTCAGAGAATGGGCCGAATGTAATTTGGATTCCTCTAAAAGACTGGTCCAAATTTTGGTACGCTATGCTGAATCGGATCGGATCAAGATACAGAAGCAGATTGAGGAGTTGACCACAGAAATAGATGGAATGGGTGCGGATATCTCGGAATGTCAAAAACTAAGAGAGGAAATGATGGTCCGTGTACAAAAAGAGGAAGACACGATTATTAAACGGAAACAGTTCAAATTCCAGCGAGACAAAAATGACTATCTTGAGGGGCGCATTTTCACATTTGCGCGCAAGTATGACGCTAGGAAAATGCCACAGCCTCCGACTATGCGCAATGCCCCTGCTAGTAATGGTGCTCAAAGAACAGTTTCATCAGCCAGCTCCTCAATTGCAGATCTCAGTTCCAGCATCGACAGCGGGTCGGATTATGAGGCAGGCAGAACCCGGTCAGGGTTGGGGTTTACTCGGTTCACCCTGGCACAGGAATTGCAATGTGTGAGCCAGGACAGACGAGACACACTACGGCCCAGGGTGGATCGCCAAACTACCAAAAAAGCCCCAATACAAAACGGAGAGAGCGCCGCAAATCAAATGCCAGGCGCCATACCAAAACACAAGACCTACAAAAAACAGTGGAACAAAAAGAAACAACAATAGGGGTGCAGGATGCAGCAAATTTCTCTGTGATTAATCTCACTTCTATGACTCTAACGCCTACGGAATTGAAGACTCTTTCGTTGGGGCTGTCCTTTTGCCCTCCCAGGAACTTCAATTATGCGGACACACGCATTGATTTGTTCAAATTTACGCGTAAGATCAAATTGAAAAAGCATTTTGCCAGTAACAAATCCCGCAAGGCAGAAGTGAGAACTGACAAAAACAACTCCAGCATACTAGCCCTCACAGCCAATGACATGCCATTATTACAAGATTTGGAGGGACTACGATTAGAACAATCTCTTTCACAGAGTTCAAGTACCCATCCTACTGGTCCCGTTGGAGGTCTTACAAATTTCAGACCACGGTCAACATACACACCACAGATGGTGCATGATAACATTGACATTTTTCAAGAGGCAGTGGTCAAGGATATTAAGGGCCTATACCAACAAACACTTAAGAGCAACAAGCATAAGCACAGACGCAACCACAAATATACTGATTTGGTGGCTAAAATACAGGAATGTGGAAATGTCATTGTACGTCAATCCGATAAGGGGTGCAATATTGTTTTATGGGCAAGAGATCTCTATTTGGAGGAGGCGTTATTACAGCTGAATGACGCCTCTTGCTACAGACACTGTGATGTGGCGATGGTTAAGAAGTCCCAAATAACCTTTTACTCCATGTTGATGGGGTGGAGGTCATTGGGCCTCATCAGCATGGATGAATTGAAATATCTCAAAAATGATCATCCCATTATGCCCGTCTTATACCTGATCCCCAAGGTCCACAAAGATCCAAATAAACCCCCTGGCAGGCCTATCATCTCTGCGTGTGGGGGGCTTTTGGAAAAAACTACTATCTATGTGGAGGCATTTTTGCAGGACTTTGTATGTGGATTGCCCTCGTACATCCAGGATTCCAGTGATTTTTTGAGGAAAATCAATGAACTACAATGGGATCCAGAATACTTGTTAATTACACTTGACGTCACGGCGTTGTATACAAGTATAGTACATGTGGATGGGTTGAGGGCTGTGTCCTACTACTTGGGTCAACGTGCGATTGAATTGGTAGAACACAATAAGATGTTACTGTCTATGATTAGTTTCTGCCTGAACAATAATTTTTTTATGTTCAACAAACAACATTACCAACAGGTCAGGGGAGTAGCCATGGGGGCCTGTTTCTCTCCCAGCTATGCCTGTATTCATATGGGATACTGGGAGAGGCAGGTCCTCCATGGTGAGTACTTAGCTATTTGCAGAGACCACATCGTTCGGTGGTATAGATACATCGACGATGTGTTTATGATCTGGAAAGGTACACGCACACTGGCAGAACAGTTCATTACTCAGCTAAACATCAACAGCTACAACCTGGCATTCACTTCTAATATCAGTGAACAACATGCAACTTTCTTAGATGTAGCCATTGAAATCAGTAGTGGTCATCTGGAAACAGCTTTGTCTAGGAAGCCCACGGCGGGAAACACAGTACTGCACGCCCATAGTCATCATCCTCCGCATTTAATCAGGAGCATCCCTATGGGGAGATGCTCAGTATTAGAAGGGTCTGCAGTACTGAAGTTCAATGTAGTGCAGCACAACAGGCCAGCAAACTTAGGTTTCTGGCACGAGGATATAGTGAAAAAATTGTTGCAGCTGCCATTTGCAAAGCCAATGCTCTCCCGCGTGAGGTTGCTTTACTTCACAAAAAATCTCAAGCTCCAACTGTTATACCTATGCAACAACCTGTCAGACTGATTTGGTCGTTTAATAACCAGCATGGGGCACTCAGAAAGATTGTCAACAAACACTGGGATCTAGTGAAATGTGATCCAGTCATTGGAGAAGTCATGCCTAGAAAACCAGCTATTACTTACAGAAGGGTCTACTCCTTACAAGATACTCTGGTAAAATCTAGCCCAGAACTAGTAACAAACAAAGACTGGCTGGGAGGCAGCAAAGGTTTTAGGAAGTGCTCTGTCTGTAAGGCATGCGCCCATGGGGTCAACAGAACAGAATATATTACCCCTTTTTCTGAAGTCCCGTGCAAGATCAACAAAAAACTAACCTGCAAGAGTGAATTTGCAGTATACGTGTTGGAGTGCCCGTGTGGCTTGAGATACGTGGGCAGCTCAAAGCTGCAAGTCCACAAACGGGTTCTCCAACACCTGAGGGCTATAAATACCAATGACCCAGTTTACCCAGTAGCCAGACACTTTAAAGAGTACCACAATAGTAATAGCACTCTGTTGAGGTACTATGCCATTGATTCAATAGCACCCCTGAGAAGGGGAGGTGACAGGGATGCTGCACTCAGGAAGTTGGAAACGAGATATATTTTGATGTTGGACAGTAAGGCACCGCAGGGACTCAATGCCTCAGAAGATTTTTACACCTGTCTCTGAGGCAAATACTTTCTCTAAAATAAGCTGTGCCAACTTGCGTAAAAATTATCAGTTCGTAAATACACACTTGCATGCACAATGGATATAACCTACTGTAATAACAACAGGTTGGTGCTATTGTGATGTTTACTCTTGGTTGTATTTTAAAACATTGTTTATGATTATGTGGAACCGGCCACCATAGGTGTTAGGTTGTCAGACTGGGCTCAGTCTGTTTAACATCACACCTATATAACACATATCAGTGTTAACCACAGAACAATTGAGCACTTTATTATTATTTGTATCACTGATTCATCCAGTAGGTTAGCATCATGTAGGATAAACATTTGCGAATTTGCACATGAACGTATTATACATGTATTGGCGAATCAACTAAGCTGGGGATATTGATGTTGATTCATTTTTTCTTGTACATAGAAAATTGGATTATAAGTTATATGTAAATACATGCTCAGCATCTTTATGGGATTTTTTGTACATATGTATATAAATGTTTATAGATAAATATCTATTACTTTTATGGTGTCGTGCACATCAGTGCACGTTTAAATCAACAATGCTTTCCAGAGTGGTTATGGCACAGATTTTTTAAAACTGTCATTGATATACATGAATACAAAGTATACTGCGGTTAGGTATTTATACAGCTACTGTGTGTAATCATGCTGTCAATGACATATAAAATTACTAGCATTACGCGAGCCATTTCTGGTAGCATGATTCATGAGATTCTTGTGCAATATTACGACCATAGGGATTGATCCCATTACTGTGATTCTTGTTTTTATAGCAAACAGCAATGTAAGCGTTAAAACTGTAGTATTTTTTCTACTTTCTCTGTGTTGTAAATACATACCTACTGTGATTGGATAATTTAGCTGCACTAGCACTTTAAATTTCTGCCGCCGCCCTCAGTGGCGCCATGTGACCAAGGCCTCTGGAAGGCCGAAACGTTATGCTGTCCGTTGCAGAAAATAAATAATTACTCACGGAAATCTGGGTCTCCTGTTTCTTGACGGTGCCGCTGCGGAATTGAGTCTGCTGCATTGTGCGTTGAAACCTGTATTGGATATATATATATATATATATATATATATATATATATATATATATATATATTTATTACGCTCCATGGGGTTGTCCAAGTAGCGGGTAGCACCCGAGCCTGCGTGCGCCTTCCCCAAAGCGTTAGTTGGTATGGGCAGTTGGGTGTTTGAAATAGGCCCGACGCGTTTCGGAAATTTGTTTTCCTCATCAGGGGCCAGCAGTAAAGTGCACGACGTCTACCATCTCCCTATATGAAAACACACATTGTGCTTGTGGGAGATATAGTCCATATATCCTGGATGGATGCACTTTCAAATTACTGCTCGTTCCAAAGGCTCTACCATGAGCCCCAAACATCACTCCTGTCCTCATCCATCACGCAGCTCCACATACGGGACTCCTTGGATAGCGAGTCTCGTGGCCCCCGTTTCTTCGGGGTGGTGCAACCCAGCGGCGGACCGCCGCTAATGTATTACGCTCCATGGGGTTGTCCAAGTAGCGGGTAGAACCCGAGCCTGCGTGCGCCTTCCCCAAAGCGTTAGTTGGTATGGGCAGTTGGGTGTTTGAAATAGGCCCAACGCGTTTCGGAAATTTATTTTCCTCATCAGGGGCCAGCAGTAAAGTGCACGATGTCTACCATTTCCCTATATGAAAACACACATTGTGCTCGTGGGAGATATAGTCCATATATCCTGGATGGATGCACTTTCAAATTACTGCTCGTTCCAAAGGCTCTACCATGAGCCCCAAACATCACTCCTCTCCTCATCCATCACGCAGCTCCACATACGAGACTCCTTGAATAGCGAGTCTCGTGGCCCCCGTTTCTTCGGGGTGGTGCAACCCAGCGGCGGACCGCCGCTAATGTATTACGCTCCATGGGGTTCTCCAAGTAGCGGGTAGCACCCGAGCCTGCGTGCGCCTTCCCCAAAGCGTTAGTTGGTATGGGCAGTTGGGTGTTTGAAATAGGCCCGACGCGTTTCGGAAATTTATTTTCCTCATCAGGGGTCAGCAGTAAAGTGCACAACGTCTACCATCTCCCTATATGAAAACACACATTGTGCTTGTGGGAGATATAGTCCATATATCCTGGATGGATGCACTTTCAAATTACTGCTCATTCCAAAGGCTCTACCATAAGCCCCAAACATCACTCCTGTCCTCATCCATCATGCAGCTCCACATACGAGACTCCTTGGATAGCGAGTCTCGTGGCCCCCGTTTCTTCGGGGTGGTGCAACCCAGCGGCGGACCGCCGCTAATGTATTACGCTCCATGGGGTTATATATATATGTGAAACAATCCTTCGCTCTTCCTCCATGGCGAGAGGTAATTTTTTTAAGTGTTTTATTGCCGTACCATAGTGCAAAACAATAGTGTAAAGGACAGTCTACACATTTCAGCTCTCCAGCCTTCTACTAGACCATAGAGTCCCTTAGTCTAGAACATCTCTTAAAGTGCTCAATTGCTTGATCCCTCTTCGCTTTTTACTGCTATTCATCAACTAGACTGTTAATCCCCATATACGAATGGTGGCAAAACTTGGTCAACCATTTTTACCTTATCATTTGTGAAGTACAATAAAGTTTTTGTCGTACAGTACATTTATGTTGTTTTTCAGTTTTTTCTGTTTTAGTGTCTTTTTTCCACATATCAATTGTAAAGTACATTAAGTGTCTTTAAATGTCTGAAAGTGCAGGTGCAAACATTGCGTTTAAACAAACAGAAATTCAAAATCATTTCTAAGGATGTCTATCAATCAATTTCAATGCAATAGGAAAAATAAACACAAGTGTCCCTATTATTTTCATTATTGGACTCTCGGAGGTTGAATCATCAAGGATAAATCGTCTGCTGTATATATATTTATAACAGAGGCAATATTGGTCCTGATATTTGACTAGATGTAAAACATCCATGTGTATATATATCATTGACCGGCTATGAATTGTAGATGTGTCAACTTTGTCGATATACTCTGCACAATGTACACTTTATATTTATTGTTCTTGCACCTTTGCACAGTAGTTAGCACTTTTAGATAATTTTGCACTATGTATAGTAAAGTTGGACTCAAGTGAACCTTTAGTGATTGTCTGAACGAAGGTGCTTTTCAGTGTATAATAAGGAGAAGCACAAGAGGAGCTTGGCCCTGATGGACAAATGGGGAGGCTGGGCCTAATTAGATCAATGAACAAAGAAAAATGCCTCGCCACTTATTTTTTATCCCACACTTGAGGAAAAGTTGAGAACACTGTTTGTCGTACTCAACTGGGTATTTTTATTTATACCGATCAGTTTTTAATTTCAAATTCTATTTTGTCAAAACAACCATATTATGGTCAGACAAACACATGTATACAATATACATTCAACATTTAGTGTGGCTTATGTACATAACGACATGTTATCACAACAAATAATATTCACTATTGACAAAAAGATTTAAATACAAAAGCTTTTCGCAACAGACAACAATATTTACAATGTAATAAACGAGACACAAATTGACAAATGAAAAAAACTTTGTGCGAAACACAAAAATGGTGATGAAAATAGAAAAATTAGGAAAGGAGCGTGGAAACAGATTCAAAATTAATTGTCAGCCAGCGAATGCTGGTATCCAAATTGTCCTTTCTAATTGGCCGACGCGTTTCGAATCCAGGCGATTATGTACCGGATTCTCATCAGGGCACAATTATTCTGTCGGGTCTTCAGCAGAAACAAATTCAAGGTAAAGTTGGGAATGCAGGCTGGAACGGCTCCAAAAGGAGTCAGGGGGGCAGAACTACCGTCAGCTGCTTCTTTGCTGAACGGGGGCAGTCGCCTTCGGATGTAAAATTAAATCCTTCCGTGGGTTTACACTGAAGGGTGAGTCCGGGCGCTTTATTTTTCAGTCGCTCTGCGCGAGGGGTCTGGTTCTGCGGGTTAACTTAACTTAAAAAGCCAGCGCGTGCAATTTTCGCCAGGCTCCGAATCACTCCGTCTTACTCGGTGAACGTTTCCAGCATACTGCATGGATCCAAAGTGTATAATAGACATCATTCAATCAAAATAAACCTTAGTAAATGTGCTCAAAGTTGAACTATAACATATGTTTTAAAATGATAATAATGTAAATATATGTAATAAGGATTTATCCTGTTAGTTTATGCTCAACTTTTAATTTGGGTACTGTTGAAAGTAGGCTGAAACCGTCAACATTATCGGCGCCCTCTTGCTCTCCTTAACCTTTTTGTGCGCGTAAAACAGCCGCCATTTTGAACACCATGGCTTCCCTGCTCCCGCCGAGAGCCAGCGCGCCTCTCTCCCACTCCTAACTTCGCCGGCATCCCCCGCATACTGACAACCCCCCTGCCTGCACCTGCCGCGAATCATAAAACCCCTCTTCAGCGCTGCTCTGCCCCAGACCCTCGTCCTGTTCCCAGCGCGACACCTCCCCTCTTCCCATTTATGATCCCCGGCCCTTTGATGCAAACCCCATTTCCCCGTGTGCCCGTTTGTCTTCCCCCTTCCCAGGCCGACACCCAGCTCTGCCGATACCAATCCCTTGCCCCTCCCCGTACAATAGAAAGCTTCCCTCCTCAAAGGACCCCCGAGATGATCAAAGCCCCCCCCATCCCACGAGATCCGATCGAAACCCACACACTCCGTGGATCGGCGGAATATCCAGCTGCGCGATGATCATCACCTGTTGTGAACGGGGCGGGGACTTCCACTGTAATCTTGCGTGGGAACGGGCTGGGAAGGGGGGGATTCTAAGGATGTCTTTCCGTACATCAAAGTATCGACGAGAATGTGTTACATGCAATAAACAGATAAACGTGTGTATAAGAGGCCAGGCCTCAGGGATGCAGTTAGAGCACCTCAGAACGATACCTTCTGTCCGTTTCGTTGTGTTCTCCTCCGGAGAGAATAAAAACCTTGTTTCCTGCCTTCCAGTCTCCAGCGCCTGCCTCTTCAATAGTTTAAACTTCTTTGTGGGTTCAAGAGGCGACACCGCCGGGCAATACTTAAGGATCTTATATTCTGGTTGGTAGTGCCCCCCAATTTAGTTTCTACAATTGGCGTCCCAAGCGTGGGGCCCATCAGCGACCCATGGATCCAGTGGGAGAGGTCCTGACGACAAAGTGAACGACTGCAACGATCGGGAACGCGTCTGTCCGATAGACCCTCGTCTGACAGCCGATCATCCGAACTTCACTGGTTCCGAACAGACCTCTCTCGAGTGATCTACGGTCCTGACTGGGAACCATCAGGAGTGCCGCGAGGATAACGAAGAAGAGAGGACGATCGGGCGCTGGACTCGGAAGACAGGAAACTGTCCATGCGGTCCGGGTAAGGTCGTGTAACCACGACAAGTCGCGAAATAATTGTTTGATTGCTTGTTTGTTTAAAAAAATACTAGTATTGCTCTTTTTATTTATTTGGAGATTCACTGTCTGCAAACGGAGAAACAACGCTCTCTCTCTTTGCAAGCAGTGGAGGATAGGTAGGGCAGCAGCCGTGCTTATTTTTTCTCCCCCACTCAATAATCACTTGAAACTGAACTGTTGTTCGCAAACTATTGTTTCCTGGAGATTCCCTGTCTGCAAACAGGGAAGAGACCACCCTTTTTGCAGATAGTGAAAAGGGTAGGTAACGCAGATCTTTGCGGACCTACTCATTCTCCCCATTGTTATTTATCGGTCTTTTTGTTATCTTGATCTATTTGGAGATTCACTGTCTGCAAACGGAGAAACAACGGGCTCTCTCTTTGCAAACAGTGGAGGATAGGTAGGGCAGCAGCCGTGCTTATTTTTTTCTCCCCCACTCAATAAACACTTGAAACTGAACTGTTGTTCGAAAAACTATTGTTTCCTGGAGATTCCCCGTCTGCAAACAGGGAAGAGACCACCCTTTTTGCAGATAGTGAAAAGGGTAGGTAACGCAAATTTTTGCGGGCCTACTCATTCTCCCCATTGTTATTTATTGGTCTTTTGTTATTTTTTGATCCATGAGGTATTCACTGCCTGCAAACAACGTAGAATAGAAATATTCTGTCCAGTCTTTGCACCTAGTGATAAGATAGGCAGTGCTGACTTTTTAGTCCCTCGTTACGAGCCGTCATGTCTGTCTTCTCCCCACTGATTAGTAGCCTGTTTAGCCCGGACCGCTTATTAGAGATGGACCATCCAGCCCCACTGGAAGGCACCCCTAATAAGGACATGTTCATGAAGCATGGATTGACCGCTATAGCCTATAGTAAACTATGGCATAAATATACAAAAAGGGGTCAAGAAAGTCAATGGCCCCTGATAGGATCCTTCGATGATGATAAAATAAAAACGCTAGAAACTGCCCTGGGTAAAAACAAGACAACACCTACTATGCTTGACAGCTTCGGCATGTGGCGAAAAGAAACTGAACAACGTAAAAAGAAAACTGAGAGTAGGTTGGAAAAAGAGCTGCGAAAAGCAGCCCACCTAGCTGCTCAGAAACTAGAAAAAGAGATAAAGGAAAGAGAGAAAGCTAAACAGAAACTAGAAATGGAAACACCAAGCCAGTGTCCGGTTAGAACCCCCTCCATGCTCTACCCTGATTTACCCTCGAAACGACAAGCCAACGAGGACTTGCTGTTAGGTCCTCCTATCATCTACATGCCCCCTCCATATGCCCCTTCTCAACCCTTGGCGCAGCACGCGCCACCCCCAGGTACAAACGAAGGTACCGCCACAGCATCGGCCCCAATGGCCTCTGTGCCAGCCGAACCCCTTGTATTAAAACCCGCATCAACAACAACGTTAGACGACCATGAGACTCGAGGGGCTGGCCCTGCAAGAACAAACAGACTAGACAAAGATGAGCGAGCGGGGATCGACAAAATAGCAAGGACACTGGTAGAAAGGAAGGATGATGAAGAGTACATCACAGATATGTTCAGCTCGTATACAGGGAGTCACAGACGACATTTTACCGTACGACTGTGTTATCATGTCTTGAATGCATACGAGGACCGATATCGAGACAAAGGTCCAGAGAGCCTAAGGACTCTGTACCGGAAGGTCGATATCGGGGATGAGGGCGAGTGTGATGTGTCGGACCTCCTTACGCGTACGCTTGAGGTTTTCCGCCACCTCACTGAACAAAAGCCGGGAGCTAAATCCGCAGCCTCTGTAGTGACCGAACCACCAACCGAGCAATCTAACACCATGATGCCAATACGTGAGGCTGCCCCTTACTGGGTTCCTCCTAGGGGTACAGGGACTCACGATGATGCAAACAACCAAGATGCGAAGGGAAGGGTAGTGTACAACTGGGTCTACCAGCCGTGGGACCGGCAAGAGATACTGACATTCCGGAAATCTCTACCCGACCTACGTAAAAACCCCACTGCCTTCTATACTGAATTGGGTACAGCCCTGGGTTCAACGATCATGACCCTGGCTGACATCGACTTGTTCTTCGGGTTATGTCTACCAGCTGATGTGTGGAAGCAAATCCGGAAAGTCGACCACCTTGAGCTGTTTGGACATACCTGGTCACAACTCGATGACCTGGACAAACAACGGGGACCAGGACAAAAGCCGTTGAAATCCATTCTAGACCTCCCAGATAAAATCGTAGAGAAATTAAAAACCCTAATCCCAGAAAAGAAAGTGGACTGGTCGATAGTAACAGCCTGTCGCCAAAAACCCCAGGAGGATGTATCGGAATACTTCTCCCGGTTTGAAACGGTGTTCTCCGATTACAGCGGCCAGGACATGACCACTGCAACCGGACACCATCTGTTTGTCCAGAATTATGTTAAGGGCCTATCATCGGAAATCTCCCAGAAACTACAGGCCAGCGAGAGTAGTTGGGCAGCCTCCAAACCTACAGCGATTCTCCAAATGGCCCAATATTATGAGCATCAGAAAAATGAAAACGATAGGGCGACAGAGAAAAAGAAGAAGGACTTAAAAGAGAGGGTGATGATTGCCAAACTGCAGGGGGTGACTATAGGACGAGACCAATACCGGGGAAACTACCAGACAAACGTCCCTAAGACTACATTTCCCCAGGACCGCACTCTGACTTCCTACAGTGGACGCACAGACCTTAGAGAAGACCAGTGCGCTTTCTGCAAAGGGACTGGCCATTGGAAATCCCAGTGCCCAGTTCTTCTGGAAATGATCAGAAACAAAGACCCCAGGGATGTAACAAACGGACCGAGACCTAGGGGACAACAACGAGGGCCCCCAAATGACGCGACTAATGACAGATCAAGCAGACCGAATACGTTCGATCGACCCAGGCAGAACCAATATCAACAATCTGACTATGACGACACTTACACCTTCGCATAGGACAGCCAAGGGCGAGGGAGGGATCCAGTCGAGCTCTATGTTGACCAGCAGGGCCCTTATGTCACTGCTAAGGTCTTGGGTACCAAGTCTCCATTTCTGGTAGACACTGGCGCAACACGTAGTGCGTTATCTAAACGACTGATTCCAAGGGCACCCTTGTCTGGCTCACTCATAACATCGACAGGTTTCGATGGAACGCCCTCCACCAACCCTTTGTCTGCCCCGATTCTCTTTGACGTAGAAAACAACACCACCGACACCACGTTCTTGCTTTCCTCCAATAGCCCTGACGCCATTATGGGACTTGACTTACTGAAACACTTCCGAGCGACGATTAGGTGTTCTCAAGATGGAGTTCGAGTGTTTCTTTCTGACAACCCCGTTCTGCTTAGACATTGTTCCCCCCGACACATGTTTTCCATCACCGACGTTGACGCGTCCCTGCTTGACACTCTACCTCCGTATCTGTGGGCCAAAGCGGATTCGGACGTAGGGCGTATGTTAATTGACCCAGTGCACATTACTGTCCGACCCGACGCAACACTCCCAAAACTCCCACAATATCGGATATCGCCAGAGGGCGAGAAGGCATTGGTAATGATTATCCAGTCACTGATAGACGCAGGAGTGGTAGAGGAAGTGGTTAGCAACGTTTGCAACAGCCCTATCTTGCCCATTATCAAGAAGCAGGGAGAGGGAGATGAGAAAGCATACCGTTTCATCATCGACCTCCGAGAGATCAACAAAGTGGTGGTACCCCAGTACCCTGTGGTCTCAGACATCACCACCATCCTGACCTTGATTCCATCCACTGCCACCACCTTTTCCGTCATCGACCTCAAGAACGCATTCTTCTCCATCCCCATCCACCCGGACAGCCGATATCTCTTCGGCTTTACCCTAAAAGCCCGCTCATATAGGTTCTGCCGAGCTCCTCAAGGCTACACGGAAAGCCCTAGCATCTACAGCCAGGCCCTCAAAAGACAACTAGACCAAGTCCAGTTACCCGACGGGGTGGTGTTGGTACAATATGTCGATGACATCCTTTTGGCAGCCGACACCACCCCTCTAGCGGTTACCGCCACCATTCAACTCTTGCACTTCCTTGCGGAAAATGGCCACAAGGTCTCCAAGAAGAAGTTGCAATTCTGCCTACCCCAGGTCACTTACCTAGGCCACCTTTTGTCCAAAGATGGAAGAAAACTCACCCCTGATCGAATCCAAACCGTTCTAGATACCCCTGTCCCTAAAACCCAGAAGCAGGTTCGCTCCCTATTAGGCCTCACCTCCTTCTGCCGACAATGGTTACCAAACTTCAGCCTCGTTGTAAAACCACTGCTTTCTCTGCTAAACAAAGACGTCCCTTTCCCACTCCCTTGGACTCCTGAGTGTCAAACTTCCTTCACAGAACTGCGAGATGCTCTTTGCTCGGCCCCTGTCCTGGGTACCCCTGATTACAGAAAGCCCTTCTCCCTTTACACTCACGAAAGGGAGGGGTGCGCTTTATCTGTCCTGACCCAGGCCATCGGCCCCAAGCAACGACCGTGCGCTTACTTCTCTGCCACTCTTGACCCTGTCGCCAGAGCCTTGCCTGCCTGCCTTCGAGCTGTAGCTGCTGCTGCAGTCTCTATCCGACAGAGTGAGGGGATTGTACTCTCGAATTCCCTCACGGTACTAGTACCCCATGCAGTCGACACCCTCCTGAACCAAACCAAGACGCAACATCTGACGAGTGCACGACTGACTGGATACGAACTGACCTTGCTTGCCCCCCATATCACCCTGAAAAGATGCACCACACTGAACCCAGCAACTCTGTTACCCTTGCCAGAGAACGATCCCAACGTGCACCCCGTACATGACTGCGTGACTCTTACGGACGAACAGACCAGGAGTAGGGTCGATCTCAGAGACACAGCTTTCCCTGACCCCGACGGGGAGTTGTGGGTGGACGGTTCTTGCATCAAACTCTCCGATGGTACCACTTCCGCTGCCTATGCAGTCACCACGGCTCGAACTGTAGTAGAAACAGCCCGCATCACCCAGCGATCTGCCCAGGCAGCGGAACTGATTGCTTTGACGCGAGCCTGCATCCTGGCAACAGGAACCACAGCGAACATTTACACCGACAGCCAGTATGCCTTCGGGGTGGTTCACCATTTTGGGCTCCTCTGGAGGGAGAGAGGATACTTGACCTCACACGGCACACCCATTTTGCACGGGGATTTAGTCTCCGCCTTAATCGAAGCTGTCCTCCTCCCCAACAAACTTGCCGTTATCAAATGCCAGGCACACAAGAAAGTAACAGACATTATTGGACAGGGAAATGCACTAGCCGACATCACCGCCCGAACGACAGCTGAAAATAGAACGACAACACATATGTACGTGACCAGGTCACAAGCAGAAAACTGGACTGACGCCAAGGACACAATTAGAGACATACAAACGACTAGCACACAACACGAATTGACTGAATGGACACGGGTGGGATTGAAAGACGATGAAGGCTGCTGGCGGACAAAAGACACGAACAGATGGTTGCTACCTGATTCGTACTTGATTCCCATATTAACCATGGCACACTCCCCTGCCCACATAGGATCAGCCCCCATGATCGAACTTGTCTCCAGGGTTTGGCACAATGACAAGATCCCAGATTCCGCCAAACGCCTGGTCCAACAATGCTTAATATGCCTGCAACACAACCCCGGGAAAGGAACTGTAGTACCCCGGGGGGGATTTGGGGTCCCAAACCACCCATTTGAAGTCCTGCAGATGGACTACATCCAGCTAGACAGATGCCAAGGCCTGAAATATGTACTAGTCGTGGTGTGCGCATTTAGCAAGTGGGTGGAAGCATATCCAACCCGTGACAACACCGCTATGGCCACTGCAAAGGTTCTGTTAAAGGAGTTTTTCCCCCGTTATGGCCTCTGCCGTGTTTTATGGAGTGATAATGGCCCCCACTTTGTAGCCAACGTTATCCAGCTCATCCTAAATGGGCTGGGTATTAAACAGAAATTCCACGCAGTCTTCCACCCTCAATCTGCTGGGCTTGTCGAACGACACAATGCCACACTAAAGCTTAAACTGGCCAAAATAGTGGCTACGACGGGCCTGAAATGGCCAGACGCCCTCCCATTGGCATTGCTATCGATGCGCTCTACCCCCACCCGACATCACTTAACCCCTTATGAAGTTGTCTTCGGTCGACCCATGAGCGTCTGGTCTGCCCCGAAACCAACTTCCATTCATGACGTTCCGGATGTCCTAATGTCTGATTATCTGTACAAATTGACTGAAACTTTGTCTGTCCTTCATCAGCAGGTGCAGCAGGCCATCCCCGATGCTTCCAGGGGTCCGGGTCACGCCATCCAGCCGGGGGACTTCGTGCTGATCCGAAATTTTCAGCGATCAAAGAGTTTGGAACCCCGGTGGACGGGCCCCTGGCAAGTGCTGATCACCACTCGGACCGCACTTCGAGTGGAGGGGAAGAAACACTGGCTGCACGCTCATCACTGCAAAAGGGTCTCTCCAGCCCTGGCCACGACAGACACCGTCAACACCCAAGAAGAGCTCCTGAACCAGGGCCGACCATCGTTGAACTGCTACCCTGATACTGAGACACTTGAACTTTCAAAACATCCTGACCCCACTGTGCCATCTCGAGAAGGGTATTTCCTGTGTCGAAAGGAGGGAGCTTCGGCTAAGTAGGCCACGGACTAGGTTAAAGGATCTCAGAACGGTGACCCAAACTACCAAAGGTTACCTGGAGAGAGGCTAAAACTAAGTCTGTGGTCCTGCCCACTACCGAGCACCTTGAAGACGAAGATGATGGAAGCGCCAGATAAGAAGATGATGGAAGCGCCAAATAAGAAGCCGACGGAGACAGCAGGAAATACCCACTACAGAAATCCGAGAATAGACAGACTCCATAGCTCAAAGACAATTGCACTCTTCATCGTAATCCTCCTCTGTTTTCTCCTCATGACTACGCTCTGGATTATGGAAGAACACGCACCTGCTCACGAAACATTCCTAACCACTGCTCAGCCTACCACCATGAAGGAACATTATCTAATTTCGCTCTCTCCTCAACTAAGAGAGAGGCGAAAGGAGTTTTGGAACAACTCTTTCGTGCAGCTACTTCACCAGCACAATCTTGCCACCAATACCACCAACTGCTGGATCTGTGGGTTGCTACCCCATGCCACTGGACATTCAATACCATTCATCCCTTCACCCTTCTCTGTCCACGGCTCCTGCCTTGCCTGGCTGATCCTCCTGCAAGAGAGCTATACGGGCAATGCCACCTCCAGCAGAACTGCAGCACATTCTTCTCATGGGGCCGGGCGAAACAAGACAAAGACACACTTCTGCCCGCTGACCCCCAGCGACTCGATCCAAATGGACATCCCGGCTAAAGAACGAATCGAAATGCAGGTGTTCAACAATCCAACCAGACCCACCTTCTCCTATCTGCGGAAACGAACGGCTGCCACTCTGACTGTGGCCCTGACGGTCATCAACGTCACAGGCCACATGTGTGTAGAAGGACTTGGGACACAGCTGGTGGGTCGCAGCGCTTGCCGCTTTACCAGAACTCTGGATTCCACGGATCCACCTTCCTTTGTGTCATCCCCAAACATGTATTTCATCTGCGGCACGAGGGCCTACACCTGGCTCCCCAAAGGCTGGGGGGGCACTTGCTACATCTCCTTCATCCTTCCTCCAACTTATGTGGCCCCAGCGAATCACCACAGGCAAAAACGAGCCAAAGACGTTGAGCAAGCCGACTCAACAGGGGCGCAGTTCCTCGATGCTATGAAAGGACTCGTCCCCCTCTGGGGCCCGATGGCAAACAGCCGTGCCATCCGACATTTGACTCAGGCAGTCGAGACAACCATGAACATCACAGCGGGCATCTTTGCCAACAACACTGCCGAACTCCAAGCGGTCCGTTTGGTGGCTCTCCAGAACCGCCTCGTTCTAGATGTGGTTCTGGCGGACCGTGGAGGAGCATGCCGCATTATTGGGTCCAGCTGTTGTACATACATACCGGACAACTCACCCTCAGTGTACAAAGCCATCGAACATCTTCACAGACTCTCTTCGGAAGTTCACCAAGAGCAAGAAGAATGGTCGCTGGGTGGTTGGTTCTGGGACACCGTCAAAAGCTGGGGCTGGAGACTGCTCACCATTATCCTGATTCCCGTAGTTGTAATATGTGGCCTATGCTTAGGAATTCAATGTTTGCCACCTATGTGTTCTTTATGTGCGAGTTGTATTTTTCCCAAAACTGTGGACATTGGAAGCGAACATATGAGAACATTGTATGATACCGAAGTTAGGAATTTGATGAAAGTTGACATTGAGTAAGCAAGTTGGCTAGATATGTTGAAAAGGGAGGACTGTTGAAAGTAGGCTGAAACCGTCAACATTATCGGCGCCCTCTTGCTCTCCTTAACCTTTTTGTGCGCGTAAAACAGCCGCCATTTTGAACACCATGGCTTCCCTGCTCCCGCCGAGAGCCAGCGCGCCTCTCTCCCACTCCTAACTTCGCCGGCATCCCCCGCATACTGACAACCCCCCTGCCTGCACCTGCCGCGAATCATAAAACCCCTCTTCAGCGCTGCTCTGCCCCAGACCCTCGTCCTGTTCCCAGCGCGACACCTCCCCTCTTCCCATTTATGATCCCCGGCCCTTTGATGCAAACCCCATTTCCCCGTGTGCCCGTTTGTCTTCCCCGTTCCCAGGCCGACACCCAGCTCTGCCGATACCAATCCCTTGCCCCTCCCCGTACAATAGAAAGCTTCCCTCCTCAAAGGACCCCCGAGATGATCAAAGCCCCCCCCATCCCACGAGATCCGATCGAAACCCACACACTCCGTGGATCGGCGGAATATCCAGCTGCGCGATGATCATCACCTGTTGTGAACGGGGCGGGGACTTCCACTGTAATCTTGCGTGGGAACGGGCTGGGAAGGGGGGGATTCTAAGGATGTCTTTCCGTACATCAAAGTATCGACGAGAATGTGTTACATGCAATAAACAGATAAACGTGTGTATAAGAGGCCAGGCCTCAGGGATGCAGTTAGAGCACCTCAGAACGATACCTTCTGTCCGTTTCGTTGTGTTCTCCTCCGGAGAGAATAAAAACCTTGTTTCCTGCCTTCCAGTCTCCAGCGCCTGCCTCTTCAATAGTTTAAACTTCTTTGTGGGTTCAAGAGGCGACACCGCCGGGCAATACTTAAGGATCTTATATTCTGGTTGGTAGTGCCCCCCAATTTAGTTTCTACAGTACAATTTAGTTTTTGATTTGAATTAAATGTCTTACTCTTTACAAAAAGCTTTTATGAATGCATTTAAACAGCTAAGCACTTTTTTACATCTTTGATAGACTATTTTTGCATTTAATGGTCTTTCTTTCATGTTCATTCCTCACGTGACTTGTAGTCCATGCAAATAAGGGGGTGTGCACACTGAGGTGGGAAAAAAATGCATAAAAAGTACATGTGACGTAATTCTTGCTGAATGTGATCAAGGGCTCTTGAAGCCCGAAACGCGTCGTCGCAGGGTGTGCGGAAAAACGCAATAAACGCATTTCTTGCCTGAGCTGCTGTTGCGGTCTGAGTTCCTTCTTCGCCGGGGAGCCGGAAGTGGTGGGAATTGTTTGGTGCATATATATATATATACAAAACTTCAGGAAGCACATTAAAGGAAAGGCCGCAGGTAGCTTCAAAAGAGTTCTTTAATAGACTCGAACACTTGCCAGCAGTGAAATACACAAGTTTAGGCTTCTCGAAATCACATTGCCAAACGCGTTTCAGGTTTAAAATCCTTTCTTCAGTGGCAGTAAGCAGGATTGACAGCCTCGCTTTGCAGTGCATTATTTAAATACCTCCCCGTGTGGCCGTGGAACCCCCAGTGCCTCTTGGTATTCGTAGTCAGTGTTACCCCAGTGGGTGCAAGGCTCCTTCCTAATATAAGCAAACAGATGTTGGCCCCAGTGGGTCAATGCTCTGTACATTATGGTTCCACTGCCCTGCTTTACAGTGATCAAAAGTGTACTCTGCGCACGTTTCAGTCCCTGAAAATGAAAACGTGCGCCGCTCGCGTCGGTTTGTAACCATTTGTTGCAAATAAAGTTATTGGAAGCATCCCGGAGTGTCCCGAGTACTTTCTGAACGGAGAAAGTGTGGTTCGAGATATATATATATATATATATATATATATATATATATATATATATATCACTGCACGTTCCTCCTCTCATCCGTTGTTTGGGAAAGAAAACGGCTGGCACTCTGGTATCCGTTTCAAGAATTTATTATACCAAACCCCCCTCACCCCAAACAGACGCGTTTCGCCTTTGCAGGCTTCGTCAGTGTTACGTTTGTGCCACATATAAGTCACCATTTTAAACCTTTAGCCAGTCTGACATTGTCATGAACATAGAAGACGGCTACTAACATTCAAAAAGATGGTGGCCATCTTGTAACATGCAAATTGCATTGAGTTATACATGGTTTTGAAAGGTGACATTAAATAAAGTGCATAGTGCTCATTTAAAAACATGTTACACAAAACTTTCATTAAAAAAGTATTGTAAACACAGTGTTTTCTGTAAGTGCAACCAATTCAACTATTTTCTATGTCTTTATAGAAATTCTATTTTTTGGCATCTTTCATAGATATTTACCAATAAAGTGCAGAATTGATAGGCTAATTCATTCCTATAATGCCTTACATTAGTTATGCAGCCCTGAATGGGCAATTGTATTGCAGCACAAGTTTCCCAACAAGATTCATGATTAAGCAGTGGAGTATTGTCACTATCCCTAGGGTGTGTTAGATGAATACATTTAACCCTGGTTCTCCATGTGTCAGACTATATGTAAATTAGAGGTGAACCCATAATTCTTCATTGTTATTAAGGCCCCACGGAGTCACGGTTTTAAGACTGATGATACAATTTGACTCCAAGATGCGTAGGGCCTTATCTCTGTCCCCTCCCCGTTCCAATTTTGGGGCCTGATCTATACAGTAAAAACTAAGTTTCTCCCAATCACATTGGTGATGCTCGGCAAAGTGGCGGGCAACGGGGTACGTCCTCTCGTTGTTAGTAATTGCCCGCATATGCTCCAGGACTCTTAGTTTAGCGGGTTTCATGGTGCTGCCAATGTATCGCAGCTTACAGGGGCAGGTTAAACAGTAAATAGTATATTCCGAGTTACAATTTAACAACTGTTTGATTTTTATGTTGGGCTTCTTTTCACCAGTGCGATTAGGATAGTCTGACATTTTTCTGCTGAATCTACATGCCTTACATTTTAAACATGGAAAAAAGCCAGTTGCTTTTGACAGTTTGACGGGTTGAACCATTGTTCTAAATTGGCTGCGGACTAGATGATCGGCCAGAGACGGACATCTTTTATATGTAATTAATGGTCTCTGTGTCATATGATTTTTTAATGTTTTGTCTGTGGTAAGTATGTGCCAGTGCTTTTTAAAGATATTCACAATTTCCCCCGATTTGGTGTTGAATTCGGTAATCATTCTTACTTCATCAGGCACCTCTACTTTTGATTTCGGTGTCAGGAGAGCCCTCCTGTTAATGCCTGAGGCTTTTGCACTGGCCTGTTGTAAAATGTTTTTATTGTATCCTCTTATCTTAAACCTCTCTTTGGCATCCTTGTTGGCCTGTATATAGTCTTGTTCTAAGGAACAATTCCTCTTTAGGCGAAGAAATTCGCCATAGGGCACATTCTTCACCAGACTCTTAGGGTGGTAGGAGCCAGCATGCAGTATCGCATTCCCCGCCGTCGGCTTTCTGTATAGGCGGGTTTGTAAAGTGTTGTTATATACAAATATTTCCAGATCTAAATAATTGATACTGCTGGTGCTAATAGTACTGGTAAATTTTAGGTTGAGGTTATTCATATTGAGGGTAGCAATGTAATTTTCCGCAGACAAACGATCACCATGCCAGATAATAAACAGGTCGTCTATATACCTGGTCCACATCAAAATGCTTTCAGTCCATATACCATTGGTATCTTTCCAGGCCTCGTGCTTCTCCCACCAGCCAACGAATGAATTCGCGTAGCTGGGAGAGAAGCACGAGCCCATGGAAGTACCTCTCTTTTGGTTATACATTGTCCCATCAAACAAAAAGTTATTATTGTACAAGCAGAACCTAATCATTGAGAGAATCATGGCACTGCGACTGTTAAAGTGATCTGGTTTTTGGTCTAAAAACCACTTGATGGCAATCAGACCATCCTCATGATTGATGCAGGTGTATAAATTAACAACATCTAATGTTATTAATAACATTTCAGAGTCCCATGTGACACTGTCCATGATGCTTAAAAAATCTTGAGTGTCCCTTACATAGGATGGAAGGTCCTTCACGAAAGGTGCTAAATAAGAGTCTATGAATCTAGAAGTGTTTTCTAAGAGGCTACCAATCGAGGACACAATTGGGCGTCCTGGAGGTCTTTTAGCATGTTTGTGTACCTTCGGGAGGTGATAAAAAGTTGGTACGATAGGTGCTTCACATTTTAAGAAAAGATACTCGTCCATAATGAGCATACCTTCTTTTTGCCAGTCTTCTAGCATATTATGAAACTTTATGATGCTCTTGTTATATTCAGATCTTTGTATGGGAATGTAGCAGTCCTTATCATTCAGTTGTCTTTGTGCCTCCAAAAGATAATGATCCCGATTGAAAATGACAACATTTCCTCCTTTGTCCGAAGGTTTTATTTCGATTGTTTTATCCTCTTTAAGCGATTTTATAGCCTCCCATTCTTTCCTTGATATATTGGAGGTTTTTTGATTCAGTTTTTCAGTTGAAATCTTTTCCAAATCACATAGCACCGCTTCGTTAAATAAATCAATGGCATCAAAGTTTGTCATCGGTAGCTTTTTTGATTTATTCTTCATGGCACTTGGATCTCTTTTTTGTTCAGTCACTGTGTGTTCCACATTATCAGGGTTCGTTGTCCCTGTTGGCAGTTCCTGTGTGGGTCTCAGTAGTATATCTGCCAGTTCCTCACATGTAGGTACCACGTTCGCATTTGTGGCCAAGATAGAAGTTCTGGGTTCTGTATTGTCAGGTTTTGGTGGGTGAAGTAAAAAGATCTTTTTAAACTTCAGTTTTCTAATGTACTTAAATAAATCGATTCGTACATTAACTGGATCAAACTCGCTGGTTGGACAGAAGCTTAAGCCTTTTTTGAGGACATTGGTTTCATCAATCGTCAATGTCCTCTTTGACAGGTTTATAACGTTGTTCTCCTCTCTGTCTTTTATCTCCTGCGGTTCAGTCCACTCCTCGTGACCCTTAGAGATGCCACTGCTTGTTGAGTACCACCTCTTACCCCTCTTGCCCCTCCTCGTCCTCCTCTTTGATTTTGTTGGGGTACAGGTGGATGATTCCTTTGTTGGGGGCGTTGGCGAGTTTCCTTGATTACTTCGAACTCGTCGAAAAAAGGCCTCGCACTTGTCGTCACTTTTTCCTTGGTCATCGGGGGTTGTACTCCTTCCGAAACTTCTGACTCCTCAGTATCTTCATTTGTTGGAATCGCATTGCTTTGGGCCAACCGTTTTCTGGTGGCATCAAATTTTCTTGCGAACGTCAGGATTCTTCCTGAGAGATAGTCCTGCTCATCTCTGAGACATTTTGACTGTTTCCTCTTACGGATGGTTAATTCATAGTTTTTAGTTCTTTTATTCATGATATCTCTTAGTTCTTCAATCTCCTTGGGGTTCTTCTCTTTGCTTATTTGTTCCTCAATGTCTGCTATTTCCTTTAGACATTTTTCTCTATCGCTCCAAGCATATTTGATAAGCATACGCACCATTCCCTTTGCAGACTCCGCCGTGTACTCCACCCAATCCTTTAATAGTTCTGGGTCCGGATTTTCGTACGAAGGTACAGTATATATACGCAGTCCTCTAGGTATTCTACCACACTCAATGTACCTTTCTAGTGAGGTAGCTTCCCACCATTTACGTATCTCCCGTTCCTGCATTTTTTCCAGCTTGGCAAATAATGCTTTTAAAGTACTGGTGGGGACATTTTGGACTGTGGGATTATCTGGTCGTGCTTGCCTCTCCGCTGAATTTCTAAACATGAAGTTGTCAGCGGACTCTCTTTCCCCAGAGATATCATCAAAGTTAGACATGTTCGTTTTGTGCTCGTATTGTGCTGCAATTACTGTGTATATTTTTAATACTAGACGTAGTGAAAATACTATTGTTCTTCAAAGTCTTAATTTAGTGGGGCGGTGACTAGGTCACAATGGTTGACTGGGGTTTGGTATACTTTCTCGGTACCTTCGGAAAGAGGCTAAGTATTACTGTTGCAATACGGTTCGACGTTCACTCACCAGACCTGCTGCGGGTTCTCAGGTCTCGTCAGCCGACGTGTTCCCGGTCTACGCACGGCAGACTCTGTTAGTTGCGCCTTTGTGTTTTGTTCGGAATCCGCGGGTCAGCATACCATCCAGATGCTCCCACGTACATTATGGTTCCACTGCCCTGCTTTACAGTGATCAAAAGTGAACTATGCGCACGTTTCAGTCCCTGAAAATGAAAACGTGCGCCGCTCGCGTCGGTTTGTAACCATTTGTTGCAAATAAAGTTATTGGAATCATTCCGGAGTGTCCCGAGTACTTTCTGAACGGAGAAAGTGTGGTTCGACATATATATATATATATATATATTACCTACTGGCGGTCGCCAGTAGGTATATATAGTTAGGATTTTTTCTCTATGGGTTTTTTGAAAATTCTATGTCTAATAACTTTGGCGTTTGTGGACGGAATTGGCTGAAATTTTCAGGAAAATGGCACATTTTGTTTCTGAGCAGCCCCTGAAAATTTTGGGGGGGTTCGTCAAGGGGGGGTCGAGAAAAAAGGGGGGTCCCAAAACGCGTTTTTCCCATGTTAATTTCCATAGGGCGGTTGGCCTCACTTTTAGCCCGAACGGCTGAATGGATTTGCACGAAACTTGGCAAAATTGTAGGGACTGGTAGCCCGATGTGCCTTTTGTAGGTCTCAATATATGTGCTCCAGTGGATTTTGAGAAATTAACGTTTAAAAAAAGATATATATCTGTAACAGCGGACCGGTTAGCGCTCTGGTTCGCGGACTTTTCGCGCAACGGAGCTTTGTGAAGCGAAGCTGATTGGTTCTCCGGCGTCTGTCAACATTCCAAACAGTCCGTAGCGGCCGCCATCTTGTCTCTCGGTAGGATCGAGAGACAAGAGGAGGCCAAAGCGAAGGGGCAAATGACCATAAGGGGGCATAGTACATTGGTGTGGAGGTTTTAAAAGGGCCCCGCGGGGCAAAAAAAAATAAAAATAATAATAATCGAACAGCTGAATGGATTTGCACGAAACTTGGCAAAATTGTAGGGACTGGTAGCCCGATGTGCCTTTGCTAGATCTCAATATATGTGCTCCAGTGGATTTTGAGAAATTAACGTTCAAAAAAAGGTATATATCTGTAACAGCGCACCGCTTCGCGTACTTTTCGCGTTACGGAGCTTTGCGAAGCGAAGCTGATTGGCTCTCCGGTGTCTGTAAACATTCCAAACAGTCCGTAGCGGCCGCCATCTTGTCTCTCGGTAGGATCGAACAGCTGAATGGATTTGCACGAAACTTGGAAAAATTGTAGGGACTGGTAGCCCGATGTGCCTTTGCTAGGTCTCAATATATGTGCTTCAGTGCATTTTGAGAAATTAACGTTCAGAAACAAGATATATATCTGTAACAGCGCTCCGCTTCGCGGAGATAAAATTATATGTGTATTACCTAGCTGTTGCTTTTGTTGATTATTTTTTATTTTTTTTTATTTTTTAAGGATTGTTTATTGTGTTTCATAATTTATTAAACTTTCTAACGCGGCGCGTCATATGACGCATTACGCGACAACGCAGGTCCAGAATATAGTCAAAATGTCTCCACCAACCAGCGGACGGCACACAACCCCTTTCAGCAGGCTAAATAGTTCTGTTAAATGACAACAGAAGGGACAGGCAACAAGAACCATCAGTCAAAGAGGGGAGGGCAAGTTCTTCTCTACCGGGTCACGTTGGAGCGCTACCGGAACTGATCGAATTGGTAGTCTACAGTGTTTCTGGATGTTTCAGACTGAAGCTGGCGTTAGCATGAGAGCACCACCATTTCGTAGCTCCGTCGTGGCCATTCCACGAGCAATCATGCTAGGCGCTCCCCACCAGAAGCCTGCGGGAGTCGGGGGCCCCCAAGACTTTTGTAGAATCTTCAAGGATGAGGGGACGCTTTCGAGAATGGAGCCCAAGCTCTAGCAGACAAGCGTCCGAGTTCCAAGGTGTCGCAGGCCCATTTAGTGGACCACGCCCAAATCTGAAGAGATGGCCGCCATTTTGAGAGTCCTGTGGCAGCCGCCTATCGCTGCACCGCAAGAGCGGGAGCAACTCAAGTACATGGTGAGCGAGACGCTGTAGTCGAAAGAGCGGGCGGTAAACAGCTGAATAGCGGAAGAGGCACAGTGTAGCAAAAGCGGGCTGAATGGCAAATGAAACGGAAAAGGGGTGCCCCACTACAGCGTGTCTTTAGGTGAAACGGATTGTGGGGCAAGGTGAAGAATGGAAGAGTCACCAAAAGGAAAAAAGTTCCGCTTGACCCCGGGAGCCGGCCACCTATGTCGGGGGCGATCTCAGGCCACACCAGGGCAACACGACTTGGGGAGGGGGCCGGAGCCAAGCGCCCCCTCCGAGTCCGCGACATGACACCGTCCCTCGGGGGCCTCCGTCAAGCGGTTCAGGGTGGCACCGCATCACAACAGCCCCCACTTACTTTAAGAATAGTGAAGATGAAGCAATTGCAAATAGGCTTCAGACAATGTTACAAGCACTCCTCAAAACTTTGAACTTTCAGAGTGCATGAGTTGGGACAGCGAGGGGTGATTTGGTTTCTCGGACTGTTTTTCTGGTCTCTCACCACTGGCATACTTTAACGTTTTCTTGTTTCTAGGACATTAATAGGTTTTATCATTACGTTATGTTATCGTTTCTTTGTTTGTTGTTTAATAAAAGTTCATGTTCATCAGTGGCCTACTGATTTTCGTTTTCCTATTTTTTTCTTTCCAGGTTGTTTCATGGTAAAGTTTCTGTTAACAGGATACAGTGATCACTTCGTTATTATTGCATATGTCCTTTTCACTAGGGGTGCTCTCTGGTCGGGCCAGATGACGTATCTCTAGTAAATGGTCCGGGTGAAAAAGGTGCATCAATCAGTGGGGAGTAGATAGGCATGACAGATTACAACGGGGGAGAAAGGTCCGCATTACGTACCCTTTCACTACTTGCAAAGATTTTCCTACGTTTATTTGCAAACAGGGAATACCTCCAAAAAGAACTAATTCCCAAACAGTCAATGTTCGGACAATCAATCAATCAATGAGGAATGAAATAGGTACGACGTGTTAAAGGCTTGCGTTACCTACCCTTCACTATCTGCAAAGGGAGAGAGAATATTCCTATTCTTCCTCGTTTGCAGGTAGAGAAGATCCTTAAGAGAATTAACTTCGAACAATTCAATGCTCGATTGAAAAAATCAACAAGGGGTACTGTGAACACAAATGAACGCCGCTTATGTACATACGCATTGCTATTTTCAACAGGTTGTTCCTAATGTTTCTATTTTAGCGAGGTCAAAAAGAGATCCCATTAGTGGCCTACTGATTTTGCTCGATTCCTTTTGTTTTTTTACACGATTTTTCGCTATCTGCAAAGACTAAACAGAGTATTGCGACTCTGTGCTTGTTTGTAAATAGAGAATGAACCAAAGAGAACAATCAATCAAATGGAGAGAGAAGCAGGCACGACGTATTACAAAGGGGGCAAAGGGCTGCATTAACTACCCTTCACTATCTGCAAAGAGAGAGTACTCCTAATAGAAATGAGGGGTGGGGGGCAGCATTCAAAGCAGATCAGTGTGCATAAACACAAAAATGTTTTTACTTACCACGTACTTGACATTCGACAGCTTATGATATTTGCTATTAAAAAACCATTGAAATTCACTGAAAAAACCATAGGTTATAGACCATATATAGTTAGGAATTAGCATTTACAAAACCTTGAAAATTCACTGAAAAAACCATAGGTTATAGACCATATATAGTTAGGAATTAGCATTTAAAAAACCTTATTTTACTCACACAAAACCATTGAAATTCCATATATAGTTAGTTGCACTAACTATATATCGCGCACCCGCAATCCACTGCTGATCATGTCACATATTACATCATTCATGACATGGTCAGTGACATCACTGATGACATCACTGATGACATCTCAAATGACATCACTGATGACATCTCATTTGACATCATTCTTGTGCTAATACGATAAACCTCTTCAGACTCTAATATAACCTTAGATACACTCAGTGTAAACAGACACTCACACACTGCCACTTATCCATGGAGTTACTCACACACCCAGTCAGTCATGCAAAGAAACAATCTCACCTCCATTTCTTCAACTATACAGTTAAACACACCTTACTTATTGAAACATATACTAACACATATTTACTCTCTTATACAATCCCTGATACAAGTTCACAATGATCGATACAACCACTCACTCATTCAGTGGCTCTCATGCACAGTTATTTATATATGCCAACTCTCACATGTACTGTGTTTTACATATGTACTTACTATGACATGTAGCATTGAGATATCCATTCACTCATCAATACACTCATGCACACAGTCAACTGCCCATGTAGCTGTTTCCACATGCACTCTTGAACTCATACACCTAGTGAATAAACTGCTCACACATCTATGCATAGAGTCACACACCTTCCAGCCACCCCCACACAAACTCAATCTCCCATAGAAATACTTGGGCAACCAATTAATAACACATATAGCCTCTCGTATAGCTAATGATCAACACATGCAGCAGTTTACAGAACAACAGACATAATGATGCACAAATTAAGACAGTTTAGTCACTAACCCATGCATTCAGTGAGACACATTTAATCACTCACTCATACAGTCAGTCATGCACCTACTAAATCCTTCATCCAGACACTTATACATCCACTCAAGACATATTTTAACTTTACAGAAAAGTACAGTCACTGGATGTTGTCATCAGTGATGTCATCAGTGATGTCATTTGAGATGTCATCAGTGATGTCATCAGTGATGTCACTGACCATGTCATGAATGATGTAATATGTGACATGATCAGCAGTGGATTGCGGGTGCGCGATATATAGTTAGTGCAACTAACTATATATGGAATTTCAATGGTTTTGTGTGAGTAAAATAAGGTTTTTTAAATGCTAATTCCTAACTATATATGGTCTATAACCTATGGTTTTTTCAGTGAATTTTCAAGGTTTTGTAAATGCTAATTCCTAACTATATATGGTCTATAACCTATGGTTTTTTCAGTGAATATATATATATATATATATATATATATATATATATATATATATATATATATTCACTGAAAAAACCATAGGTTTTACACCAGTTATAGTTAGCTGGAAATTTTACTGGCATAAAACCAATGAAATTCCCACGTTATAGTTAGTTGGACTCACTATAACTTGCGCGTGCAATGCACTGCTGATGACGTCACATATTACATCACTCATGACATGGTCAGTGACATCACTCATGACATCACTGATGACACCATCCTTGTGACAGAGTGACAGACCTCCTTTCACTGTAATGTAACCCTTGAAACAAATATTCAAAAATAGAAACTAAAATTTACAAAAAATGGAGATAGCCATACCACTTACAACAACCAATTCAATAATTCCACCATCTATATACACATGCACTCATTCACCAACAGTTCAATATAGTCACTCATACATATACTGACTCATCATATGTAGTGATAAACCTATACATCCTGTTACACACCGACAGTCATCCAAAAGTTACTCACACACATACTCACACATGCAAATTAACTATTCAACATCCATTTATTTGCATATACAGCTATACACACACTACCACTTTACTTCTAAGGAAACTTACACATACTTACTCTCTTAAACAATCACTTATAGAAACACATACTAATTTAAATAGGAACTCTTACAATCTCTTACTCTCAGATATACTCACTTATAAACATAAATATTCACATACACTAGATTAAAACATATGTAGTCACTGATAAAGAAACTAGTGAGACACTCATTCACTCAGTAACACACACATATACACAGTCATCCACCCATACAGTCCTGCACATATGCTGTCTTCAAAACACATACAAAGAGAGAGTCAGTCATTCATGCTTCTATGTGCTAAGTAATACCTCCACCAAACTATACAAACACTCATACTGATACTAAGAAAAACCTCTAATAACCTATATACATACACATGTACCTACTCACCAACCCATGCAGCCACTTATACACAAAGTGAAACACTAATACATATATTATGTGAGGAGTGTGGCTCAATGGTTAGAGCGGCAGACCCTGATGCAGAGTTTTGGCCAGGGACGAGGGTTCGATTCCCGCCTCGGCGGGGTCTCGGCCTCAATTTCCTCGGGCCTGTTAATTCTCGCCTCGGTGCCTATTCTAATCACGGGCCCCATGCTGCAACTCTGGGCAATAGCTTGCTTAGCCTCCACACCGGCCCCAACAGCGCTAAGGATGCCTGGCTTCACCCTGGGGGTGCCCAGGAGTGGGCACTTCACAGGGAAAGCCAGGAGGGGTTCCACAGCGATATGAGTATCAGCGCCAGGAAGCCGCATAGGCGACACCGCAAGGTGACCGTCTGGTGACAGTGCGCTCTATAAGTACCATGACATTTACATTTACATTTAAATATTTAAACATTACTCTCTAATATATGTATTCACTAAGATACACTTGATAAACCAGTTAACCAATCATTTTTTTTTTTTAAAACATCCATATAAACACTTATTTAAACATTTATTCTTCATTCAACTTTTACATATACATATATAACACATATTTATTTTTCAGAAAGACACACATTCACTGGATGGTGTCATCAGTGATGTCATGAGTGATGTCATGAGTGATGTCACTGACCATGTGGTTATTCAAACAAAATGTAGAAAAGGAACAGGGGTGTGGAAGGGTAAGAAAAGATGCATTGCTAGAGTTGCATCATTTTTGTGACACTCTCCAGCAATGCATCACTTTTGCGCTTACAGATACGTCTGAAATACTGACGTATCTAAAAGTACTTGCAACATAATACGTCATATATTTAATATGACGCATGAGTTGAAGACTGAAGGCCTCATTTATGAGGCCATGCGTCACTTTTACGCCACCGGTGCGTCACTTTTTGTGACGCACCAGTGCTGTTAAAAATGCACCTTATTGAGTCATATTTACAAAGTGAATACATCTAGGTAAATGCGTCACTTTGTAAACCCCTGCGCCACATTATACCTACGTCAGGTGTAATGTATGCAAAATGGGTATATTGACGCAAGAAAGGGTCGTAGAGGTGACGCAGTGAATAAACGGGGTTTTCCCCATGGTACGCTCCCCGGTACGCTCCCCGGTGCGCGTACCGGGCGCTCCCCCTGCAAAAACCGGAAAAAAAAATGTTTTTTTGCCCGAGGGACCCTTTTATGGCCCCCCCATCAAACCTAGGGGGTCAGGGGGGGTCTACCCTGCCCCCTTTTGGTTATTTCCCCCTTTGTTTTTACCACCTCTTGTGTCTCGATCCTACCGAGACACAAGATGGCGGCCGCTCCGGACTGTTTCGAATGTTTACAGACACCCGAGAGTCAATCAGCTTTCCGTGCGCAAGTCGCATGGCGCGCCCGGAGCGCTCCCCGGTGCGCGTACCGGGGCGCGGCTATAGATATATAAATTTTTTTGAACCTAAATTACTCAAAATCCTCTGGAGCACATATCTTGAGACATAGCAAAGGCACATCGGGCTACCAGTCCCTACAATTTTGCCAAGTTTGGTGAAAATCCATTCAGCCGTTCGAGCTAAAAGTGCGACCGACCGCCCCTATGGAAATTAACATGGGAAAAACACGTTTTGGGACCCCCCTTTTATCTCGGCCCCCGCTTGACGAATCCCCCCCAAACTTTCAGAGAAGGAGCAGAGCGTCGCGAGGCAAAGTTGCTGAAAACTTCAGGCAGATTCCTCAACCGGCGCCAAAGTTACTCCCAATAGAATGTTGCGATTTCCCTATGGAAATCAATCCTAACTATAACTACCTACTGGCGACCGCCAGTAGGTAATATATATATATATATATATATATATATATATATATATATATATATATATATATATATATATATATATATATATTCACTGAAAAAACCATAGGTTATAGACCATATATAGTTAGGAATTAGCATTTACAAAACCTTATTTTACTCACACAAAACCATTGAAATTCGCATATATAGTTAGTTGCACTAACTATATATCGCGCACCCGCAATCCACTGCTGATCATGTCACATATTACATCATTCATGACATGGTCAGTGACATCACTGATGACATCACTGATGACATCTCAAATGACATCACTGATGACATCTCAAATGACATCACTGATGACATCACTGATGACATCACTGATGACATCTCAAATGACATCACTGATGACATCTCAAATGATATCACTGATGACATCACTGATGACATCTCATTTGACATTACTGATCACATCACTGATGACATCATTCATGTGATAATACGATGAACCTCTTCAGACTCTAATATAACCTTAGATACACTCAGTGTAAACAGACACTCACAGACTGTCACTCATCCATGGAGTTACTCACACACCTAGTCAGTCATGCAAAGAATCAATCACACCTCCATTCCCTCAACTATACAGTTATACACACCTTACTTATTCAAACATATACTAACACATATTTACTCTCTTATACAATCCCTGATACAAGTTCACAATGATCCATACAGCCACTCACACATTCACTGGCTCTTATGCACAGGTATTTATATATGTCAACTCTCACATGTACTGTGTTTTACATATGTACTTACTTTGACATGTAGCACTGAGATATCCATTCACTCACCAATACACTCATGCACACAGTCAACCGCCCATACAGCTGTTTCCACATGCACTTTTGAACCCATACATCTAGTGAATCAACTGCTCACACATCTATGCACAGAGTCATACACCTCCCAGCCACCCACACACACACTCAGTCTCCCATACAAATACTTGGGCAACCAATCAATAACCCATATAGTTACTCATATAGCTACTGATCAACACATGCAGCAGTTTACAGAACAACAGACATAATGATGCACAAATTAAGACAGTTTAGTAACTAACCCATGCACTCAGTGAGACACATTTAATCACTCACTCATACAGTCAGTCATGCACCTACTAAATCCTTCATCCAGACACTTATACATCCACTCCTTCTTCAATATGTAAGACATATTTTAACTTTACAGAAACATACAGTCACTGGATGTTGTCATCAGTGATGTCATCAGTGATGTCATTTGAGATGTCATCAGTGATGTCATCAGTGATGTCACTGACCATGTCATGAATGATGTAATATGTGACATGATCAGCAGTGGATTGCGGGTGCGCGATATATAGTTAGTGCAACTAACTATATATGCGAATTTCAATGGTTTTGTGTGAGTAAAATAAGGTTTTGAAAATGCTAATTCCTAACTATATATGGTCTATAACCTATGGTTTTTTCAGTGAATTTTCAAGGTTTTGTAAATGCTAATTCCTAACTATATATGGTCTATAACCTATGTTTTTTTCAGTGAATTTCAATGTTTTTTTAATAGCAAATATCAAAAGCTGTAAAATGTATTCTTCTTTTAAAGGAAAAATATATTTTATATGTATTTAATATAATTTTTTTATGTATATACATTTTTGGAGGGAACGAATTTATCAACTATCATGCTGAAGAAGAGTGTGGGGAAAAAGAAACAAAGAGGAGGACTAAGAGGAAAGAACAATCAGTTCAAAAATACAATTGCTTTAAAGCATGAAGTGCTTTTCCACACATTTACATTTAAATAACCCATATTAGAACATACAAAATATCTACAGAGGAGACGGTGTACATTGAATTTTAGACTCTTCATTGGTACCTACATGTTGGTACTTACATCACCCACACAACACAACAACAGGGACGCTGTCACAGATATATATATTTTTTTGAACGTTATTTTCTCAGAATCCACTGGAGCACATATCTTTAGACCTAGCAAAGGCACATCGGGCAAACAGTCTCTCCAATTTTGCCAAGTTTCATAGAAATCCATTCAGCCGTTCGAGCTAAAAGTGAGTCCAACCGCCCTATGGAAAACTCAATGTTAAAAACACGTTTTGGGACCCCCCTTTTTTCTCGGCCCCTGCTTGACGAAACCCCCCCAAACTTTTAGGGGACGCTCAGAAACAAAATGTGCCATTTTCCTGAACATTTCAGCCAATTCCGTCCATCAACGCCAAAGTTATTCAACATAGAAGTTTCAGAAATCCCTATTCAAAAAAATCCTAACTATATATACCTACTGGCGACCGGCAGTAGGTAATATATATATATATATATATATATATATTACCTACTGGCGGTCGCCAGTAGGTATATATAGTTAGGATTTTTTCCCTATGGGATTTTTGAAAATTCTATGTCTAATAACTTTGGCGTTTGTGGACGGAATTGGCTGAAATTTTCAGCAAAATGGAACATTTTGTTTCTGAGCAGCCCCTGGAAATTTGGGGGGAGTTGGTCCAGGGGGGGCCGAGAAAAAAGGGGGGTCCCAAAACGTGTTTTTAACATTGAGTTTTCCATAGGGCGGTTAGCCTCACTTTTAGCCCGAACGGCTGAATGGATTTGCACGAAACTTGGCAAAATTGTAGGGACTGGTAGCCCGATGTGCCTTTTCTAGGTCTCAATATATGTGCTCCAGTGGATTTTGAGAAATTAACGTTTAAAAAAAGATATATATCTGTAACAGCGGACCGGGCAGCGCCCCGGTTCGCGGACCTTACGCGTAACGGAACTTCACGAAGCGAAGCTGATTGGCCCTCCGGTGTCTGTCAACATTCTAAACAGTCCGGAGCGGCCGCCATCTTGTCTCTCGGTAGGATTGAGAGACAAGAGGAGGACAAAACAAAGGGGGAAATAACCATAAGGGGGCATACTAGATCCTCCATGACCCCCTAGGTTTAATGTGGAGGTTTTAAAAGGGCCTTACTTACTCTATTTTTTTTTTTTTTTAAATTTCGGGTTAGCTCCCGGTTCGCGTACCGGGAAGCTAACCGGGAAGCGAACCAAAAGAAATAGAGCTTGCCAGAGTGCTAAACATTCTAGCTAATTTTTAATAACGGGGAGGTAGTTCTAAAAAGAACTTTTTTTTTTATATTTTTGTTGTTTTATATTTTTTTTTTCTTTTTTGAACATTATTTGTTTTTTTTGTATTTTTTGAACACTTATTTGTTTTTTTTGTTTTTTTTCAAAGGGAAGGAACAGAAAGAGGCATTGAAAAAGGCTCAACAGGAGCAAAAAAAAAATTTAAAACTTGCTGCGTTTGGAGCATCGGTGTTTCTCGAAAGCCAAATTAATTAATTTCAGACTCATGTTTGCGCATGAAATTAAAGTGCCACAATATAAGCATGTCACCTTCATATGGACAAAATTTTTTGGGATATTTGGCGTTGTTTCGTTGGCCTCTCCAAATGTGAGAGACATATCAGGTGATGTTCTTGTCACCGAAGTTGGGGGGTTCTGTTGTAGTTCACGCACCTCTGCACGACTATAGTTGATTGGATGCCACCTCTGCATATGTCGGTGCATCGTGTAATTTCCATAACTGTATTTTTTATTAGTGCCCCGGGATAACTTTTCTTGGCAGATAAGGCACGTAGCATAGCGTGCATTGACTTTTTTCTCTCCTGGTGGAATGGAAAAAAATTGCCAGATAAAGCTAACTTTGCGATGAGATACCCGGGGTAACTCTTTGACAAATCGTGGTCCCTCTTCTTCCTCTCCGTCTTGTTCTTCCTCTTCCTCCTCTGTGTCTCCAATAAACTGTGCAGATGGTCCTCTCTTCCTATGAGGAGATGGTGGTGGTGGTGGTGGGGGTGCAGAAGCTGAAGCTACTATTGAAGCCATTTTTTAATCAGAGCAAATGATCAGGTCTTCCTTTCTCAAAGTTGAAAGTCAGAGTGAGAAAAAAGGTGGGGGCTTTCATCATTTGGGAAAAAAAATAGTTCTAAACCAATGAAAAGTGTTATTTTTAGGTCACCTGACCTAGCCTTACATCATTATGAAACCAAAAGTGAAATGAACCAATGAAAAGTTTTATTAACAAGTCACATGACCTCTCACGCTCATGTTACGCGCTGCGGAACGCGCCCCGGTTAGCTTCCGGGTCGCTGCGCTTCGCACCTCGGTCCGCGCCCCGGGGCACTTCCGGGTGCGCTAACGCGGTATGTCACAAGACGCATTACGCGGCAACGCGATACATCGCGCTTTCGCGACGCGCCGCGGATCGCTTCCGGGGAGCTGCGTTTCGCGCCTCGGTCCGCGCCCCGGGGCACTTCCGGGTGCGCTAACGCGGTACGTCACAAGACGCATTACGCGGCAACGCGATACCGTCACGATGTTGATTTCTTACCGGTTCGCGGACCGGGTCGCGGCATTAATTTGAGCTAACGGGAAGCTTTCCGGTTCGCGGACCGGGAGCGAAACAAAAAAAAATATTTAAAAAAAATTATTAATAAACATATAAAATATATTTTTGGATTTAAAGAAGAATACATTTTACAGCTATAGATATTAGCTTTTAAAAAACCCAATGAAATTCACTGAAAAAACCAAAGGTTATAGACCATATATAGTTAGGAATTAGCATTTACAAAACCATGAAAATTCACTGAAAAAAACCATAGGTTATACACCATATATAGTTAGGAATTAGCATTTAAAAAACCTTATTTTACTCACACAAAACCAATGAAATTCCATATATAGTTAGTTGTACTAACTATATATCGCGCACCCGCAATCCACTACTGATCATGTCACATATTACATCATTCATGACATGGTCAGTGACATCACTGATGACATCACTGATGACATCTCAAATGACATCACTGATGACATCACTGATGACATCTCAAATGACATCACTGATGACATCACATCACAACTGAATGAGTGGATGTATAAGTGTCTGAATGAAGGTTTTAGTAGGTGCGTGACTGACTGTATGAGTGAATGATTAAATGTGTCTCACTGAATGCATAGGTTAGTGACTAAACTGTCTTAATTTGTGCATCATTATGTCTGGTATTCTGTAAACTGCTGCATGTGTTGATCAGTAGCTATATGAGTAACTATATGAGTTATTGATTGATTGTCCAAGTATTTGTATGGGAGACTGAGTGTGTGTGTGGCTAGCTGGGAGATGTGTGACTCTGTGCAGATCAATGTGTTCTTGTATCAATGATTTATAAGAGAGTAAGTATGTGTTAGAATATGTTTGAAAATGTAAGGTACTCTATGTTTAACTGTATAGATTAGAAAATGGAAGTGTGATTGATTCTTTACAGGACTGACTATTTGTATGGGAGACTGAGTGTGTGTGTGGCTAGCTGGGAGATGTGTGACTCTGTGCAGATCAATGTGTTCTTGTATCAATGATTTATAAGAGAGTAAGTATGTGTTAGAATATGTTTGAAAATGTAAGGTACTCTATGTTTAACTGTATAGATTAGAAAATGGAAGTGTGATTGATTCTTTACAGGACTGACTAGGTGTGTGAGTAACTCCAAGGATGAGTGGCAGAGTGTGAGTGTCTGTATAGGGTGTATGAGTGCATATGATAGTGTTGTAAAGATGAGTGATTGTATGTATGAATGATTGTATGGGTGAATGAGTGAATGTGTGTGTAGACGTAGGAATCAGTGAGTGCGTATGTAGTAACTAGTATTGGTGTGTCAATTGTTTTAAAAAATATATTCTGTATTTAACACTGGGTGTAACAGAGGTTATATTAAAGTGTGAGGAGATGCATTGTATTGTCACATGAATGATATCATCAGTGATGTGACCATTGATGTCAAATGAGATGTCATCAGTGATGTCATTTGAGATGTCATCAGTGATGTCATTTGAGATGTCATCAGTGATGTCATCAGTGATGTCATTTGAGATGTCATCAGTGATGTCATCAGTGATGTCACTGACCATGTCATGAATGATGTAATATGTGACATGATCAGCAGTGGATTGCGGGTGCGCGATATATAGTTAGTACAACTAACTATATATGGAATTTCATTGGTTTTGTGTGAGTAAAATAAGGTTTTTTAAATGCTAATTCCTAACTATATATGGTGTATAACCTATGGTTTTTTTCAGTGAATATATATATATATATATATATATATATATATATATATATATATATATATATATATATAACATTTCTATGGCAAAATGAAACCCCTCATTTTGTTCCTTTTCAAATTAAATGTATTAAGTGTTACCACTTTATTCCAATCAAGATGACTTCAGGTGTGCCATACTTTTGTCATAAGTAAGACTGTTAGCGTTGTAGTTGTTCTTTAGAACACTCTGGGACATTCTGTCATTGGGCTATAGTTGGGCTACATCTGGCTGATATTTGGGCTACATTTGTTTTTTTTTGTCTCTGGTGGCCATCTTTGGGCTACATTGGGCTACATTGGGCTACATTGGGCTACATTTGGGCTCTAACATATATATAGCCCAATGTAGCCCAATGTATATTTTTCAAAGTTAATTTTCGTAAAAACCACTGGAGCATATATCTTGAGACATAGCAAAGGCACATCGGGCTACCAGTCCCTACAATTTTGCCAAGTTTTGTGGAAATACATTCAGCCGTTCGAGCTAAAAGTGAATCCAACCGCCCTATGGAAAACTCAATGTTAAAAACACATTTTGGGACCCCCCTTGTTTCTCGGCCCCCGCTTGACGAAACCCTTCCAAACTTTCAGGGGACGCTCAGAAACAAAATGTGCCATTTTCCTGATAATTTCAGCCAATTCCGTCCATCAACGCCAAAGTTATTCAACATAGAATTTTCAGAAATCCCTATTCAAAAAAATCCTAACTATATATACCTACTGGCGACAGCCAGTAGGTAATATATATATATTACCTACTGGCGGTCGCCAGTAGGTATATATAGTTAGGATTTTTTCTCTATGGGATTTTTGAAAATTCTATGTCTAATAACTTTGGCGTTTGTGGACGGAATTGGCTGAAATTTTCAGGAAAATGGCACATTTTGTTTCTGAGCAGCCCTTGAAAATGTGGGGGGGGTTCGTCAAGGGGGGGCCGAGAAAAAAGGGGGGTCCCAAAACGTGTTTTTAACATTGAGTTTTCCATAGGGCGGTTGGCCTCACTTTTAGCCCGAACGGCTGAATGGATTTGCACGAAACTTGGCAAAATTGTAGGGACTGGTAGCCCGATGTGCCTTTTGTAGGTCTCAATATATGTGCTCCAGTGGATTTTGAGAAATTAACGTTTAAAAAAAGATATATATCTGTAACAGCGGACCTGGCAGCGTCCCAGGACGCGTACTTTTCGCGCAACGGAGCTTTGTGAAGCGAAGCTGATTGGTTCTCCGGCGTCTGTCAACATTCCAAAAAGTCCGTAGCGGCCGCCATCTTGTCTCTCGGTAGGATCGAGAGACAAGAGGAGGTCAAAACAAAGGGGGAAATAACTATAAGGGGGCATAGTAGATCCTCGCTGACCCCCTAGGTCTGATGTGGAGGTTTTAAAAGGGCCCCGCGGGGCAAAAAAAAATAATAATAATAATAATCGAACGGCTGAATGGATTTGCACGAAACTTGGCAAAATATTAGGGACTGGTAGCCCGATGTGCCTTTGCTAGGTCTCAATATATGTGCTCCAGTGGATTTTGAGAAATTAACGTTCAAAAAAAGATATATATCTGTAACAGCGCTCCGCTTCGCGTAACGGAGGTTTGCGAAGCTGATTGGTCATTCTGTCACTGGGCTATAGTTGGGCTACATCTGGCTGATATTTGGGCTACATTTGTTTTTTTGTGTGTCTGGCGGCCATCTTTGGGCTACATTGGGCTACATTGGGCTTCATTGGGCTACATTGGGCTACATTTGGGCTCCAACATATATATAGGCCAATGTAGCCCAATATATATTTTTCAAAGTTAATTTTCGTAAAAACCACTGGAGCATATATCTTGAGACATAGCAAAGGCACATCGGGCTACCAGTCCCTACAATTTTGCCAAGTTTCGTGGAAATCCATTCAGCCGTTCGAGCTAAAAGTGAGTCCAACCGCCCTATGGAAATGAAGGAAATGAATGGGTAATTTGTAATTAGCAAATAGCTAATCGCAAACTAGGAATGGTAAAGAATCGCTATTTATTCCTTAAAGTTCGCTATTTAGGAAATGCAAAAAACTTTGATGATACATATGGCGGTTCATCTCTAACAAGATAAGAAGCATAGGGATATATTTATGATGACTGGCGCATCACCAGGGATGTGTTAGTCATTCTGTGCCGCTGTTCCGTCACCTATGGTGTGCTGCATTTACAATGCGGCGCATCATGGGGCAAAAACAGCACAGATGCGTGATGTATCTGTGCCGTAAAGGTGGCGCATTGCTGGAGTTGTATCGCAAGTGTGATGAAGCTCCAGCAAGGGTCGGGGGTGCCCCTGTCGCAGGGTTTCTGTTCTCACACAGAACTGTGGACAGAGGATTGGAACCTCGGCGAATTAGGGTGTCCCAAAACTCACGTTAGTAATCAAAAACTCCTTAGTAAGCTAGGTACAGTGTCACATTGGATATAACAAACTCTCAATGTTTAGACAATCCAGAATATGAACTTATAGTACCTCAGGATACGTGGAACTCATGAACAGTCGGTCGTTATATATTTCTTAGAAACCAGAACATGGAGTTAAGAAGAACACATGTGTATTTGAAATGTTTATTTACTAATGCCGTCTTCTCAGGCGTAGTATCTTAGATAATACAAGTACACATATTATCAGTAGCAAAATTACCAGCATAGTTACTAGTACATAAAAAGCGAATGGTGATAGTATGTTAACATGCTGTAAATGAATAAGAGTTAGCAACACTTATAAGCAGCCGCGGGCCGTGGAGGGAGTTACGGTGAGGCAGGGAGGCGGGGAGGGGGAGAAGCAGGGTGGAGAATACAAGTACACATATTATCAGTAGCAAAATTACCAGCATAGTTACTAGTACATAAAAAGCGAATGGTGACAGTATGTTAACATGCTGTAAATGAATAAGAGTTAGCAACACTTATAAGCAGCCGCGGGCCGTGGAGGGAGTTACGGTGGGGCAGGGAGGCGGGGAGGGGGAGGGGCAAGGTAGAGAGGGCTCCACCCTGCTTCTCCCCCTCCCCGCCTCCCTGCCTCACCGTAACTCCCTCCACGGCCCGCGGCTGCTTATATCTCACCCTCCCTAATACACATATTATATTATTTGCTAAGAAGGTCTCTTTGTGTTGGTTTAGGGCGTGCCCATACTTTAGTGTCTTAGATTTGAAGGAATCACATCAGCATACACCAGCTCTCTCTTCATGTGAACCGCATCAACTGTTGTGTATGTGTGTTCGGCAAAGCAATATAAAACCCGCCTCATGCCCAGAATTGGCAGAAGTTGCACTTATGTTATGAGTATGAAGTCGTGGAGATCAGACCTCATAACAATTCTGTATCGTGTTGTTCTTGAAACTTTAGCACTCGCTGTACAGATATAGTTTAACAAGCAAAGCAGATAGTAGAGCAATAACATATTATTCTCATGTAAACCACGATGAACTACTAGGTGGAAAGCTAAAGCAACAACTAAGTGTCGTGTGCAGAAGTTGCAAAAAAGGAAAAATGGCGTTTAAACCGGTAATGAGCCCATGCTAACTTAACACGGTGTAAAGATATCCAGGACCTAGATGACACCTCCCCATGATCCGGAAACGAATTGAATAAGATAATAGAAGTGCCATCTCATGAGAGCAGATTGCAAGTTTATATGTGGACGGTCCGCAAGGTAAAGCATTAAAAACTAGGAAAATTTAATGCTTAAGAAAAATAAAACAGCCAAGTACTTTATCGAGTCTTAAGCCAATAGGCAAGGTAAATAATAAAAACTTGACAAATAAGTCAATGAATTGTCAATGAAATGCTAGTACTCAGCATATCAAACATGAAAAAGGTCTATGACATAACTGTGTATGCAAAATAAGCTGCAACAGCCTCCAATAGGAAGTCACCGTCTTCATCCGAAAACAGTTCAGCCATCCAATTTAAAAGCGGAAAAGAACATACGTGCTCTCCCAGCACCGGATCCTCTATCACCATCAGAGGACAGCTCGGTGGGTTTTCAAGAAAGCTCTGTTCCAAGAAAGACTGTGCTGCCGCCAGTAAATTCCAGGGACCAAGTAGTCCATGCATCAATGCCACAGCCATAATCCTTTCGCCAGGACAAACCAACTCGTGAGTAATGATAGGAGTCATCAGCTGATTAAAGTCGACGTCAGGAGAAACCGGTCCGCAGAGACACAAATCAATGGCCCAATCGAAATCACAGGTCAGGCAGTGAAATACAGGCTGGACACAGGTGAAGTAGGAGAATCGAAAAGATAATCCATATGCCGTGCTTAATATCGCCAACGGCATTGTGCCATAATATTCTAGCATGCGATTGCGGAACAGTGTCAGCAGCTGCAGGGTGGGAGGTTGCATAGGAGGGACATCCATATTTAAAAATGTAAAAAAGCACAAGAGCGTCCGCTGGTAATGCAAGTAAAAATGCCAATCCACGAACCAGAGTGGAGAAAATAGAATGAAAGGAAGCAGGGATGACTCCAAAGATTTTCTCAAATGAAGTCACGAGACCACTGGTAACAACTTTAAAAAAGTGCGCCAGGGCCTTTGTGGAGGATGCGTTAAAGATAGTCGGAACCATCTTGCTGAAATTGAAAGGCAAATCTGAATTGAAAAGGGTCTGCACCTCTGTACGGGTGTTCGCTATGTGAAGCACGAAAGTTTCACGGGCCGAACTCAAGGCCACCTCTCTCTGAGACAAAAGAGCTCTTATTCTTGCCATGCCGTTGAAATCTGTCCCAAGGTTGGTATTTGTGGCCAGATTGAAAACTCCCTATGTTCATGTGTGGGAGGAAATAGAACATTTCTGCAGCAAATAACCCGTTCACTTACTGTTACGATAAAAGGAATACTTTTAATTAACTCAGAACAATCTTCATTATTGAGCATCAAATAACTACCATTTTCCAACAACTTGAACGTGGGGATGATAGCAGGAACTGGCGTGCCTTGCAACACGCAAGCCATATTTGGTCGGTGTTTGTTGCATGAACCGTGTAACTGTATGTGCCTACACATTAGTGAATGATCTGGCGTCTCAGTGCATTCCTCTCCATTCAGATAAACTTCTTGATCATCTTTGAAACATCTGTATGTGTATGGAAGCGACCAGACCTCATGAAGAAAAGCACTACCTAAAGGTTCATAACGACCTATTGGTATATATTCATACAATTTGAAAACTTATATAAAGCAAAAGGCAGCGTTATTAAACCGTGGATAAGGCACGTTGCCAAAAAACCCGCAATCCTCTGCTGATGATGTCACTGAGCATGTCATGAATGATGTAATATGTGACATCATCAGCAGTGGATTACGGGTAATAGTATCTCTAGTTTACTCCCCTATAGCTGTCTTTCTTTTAACATAAGTGTCTGTTTCCTTCCCTTATACTTACTGTTTTTGGTTCGCTTCCGGTTCGCGTACCGGCGAGCGAACTGGGAAGCGAACTAAGAGAAATAGAGGTTGGCACAGTTCCAAATATTGTACCAATTTTTTAATAACGGGGAGGTAGTTCTGAAAAGAACTTTTTTTTTTATTGTTTTTGTTGTTTTATATTTTTTTTATTATTTTTCGGAACATTTTTTTACTTTTTTTGAATTTTTCTGAACAGTTTTATATTTTTTGGGGTTTTTCTTGGAGGGGGCAATGAAAACGATTCATTGTAAAGGGCTCAACAGGAGCAACAAAACAAAAAAAGAAGTATTTATTATTTTGGGCGTTTCGTACAAACTTGCATATGATAGTCAATAGCTCTGTTGATCAGAGTGATGCTTCTTTCTCCGTAGGAAATGAATCCATCGCAAAATACGCAGATGTATTTTACATCACCAAATTTCATTTGTATATTTGGCACCATCTCCCTGCCCTCTGGTCCCGTTACTTCCGGTACAACAGATCTTCTGGCCATAATAGGGAGATTATCTAGGTCGTTCCGAAACTGTGCAGCACTGTAGTTGTTAGGATGCCACCTAGTCATATGGCGATGCATTGTGTAGTTTCCGAAACTGTATTTTTTCTCGGTTCCTCTGGACAGTCTATCTTGACATATAAGGCAAGTTACGTATCTTGCATTTACTTTTTTCTGACCTTTGGGAATTTTAAAAAATTGCCAAATGAAGTTTTCTTTCCGGTGAGACGTCCTGGGCTGCTCAGGCAAAAACTGCCTCTCTTCGTGCTCGTCGTCCTGTTCCTCTTCTTCCTCTTCTTGTTGAATTATAACTTGAGCAGGTGGTCCACTCTTCCTTGGATGTGGTGGAGGTGGTGGGGAAGCACCAGCTGAAGCTACTAAAGAAGCCATTGCTCAGTGATCACAAAGGGTCTTTCTCTCACAATGATGAAAGTCAGAGTGAGGAAAGAAGGAGGGATTTTCATCATTTGGGAAAAACAAGAGTTCTCAACCAATCAAAAGTGTTCATTTTAGATTATATGACCTAGTCTTACATCATTAGGAAACCAAAAGTGAAATGAACCAATGAAAAGTGTTATTACCAAGTCACATGACTTGCTGTGTTTACGTTAAGCACTTTGCAGGGCCTCCCGGTTTGCTTCCAGAAACCTGCGCTTTGCGACTCGCTTCGCGTACCAGTTCGCTAACGTAGCACGTCATATGACGTATCACGCGACAACGTGAAACGTCATGCGGACGGGAGGCGTCACGATGTTGTTTTCTAACGCGGCACTTGCGGTAAAGAAACGTTTACCGGCTCGCGGTCTATTTCGCGGCATCAAGGTCAACTAACGGGAAGCTTCCCGATTCGCGAAGCGGGAACGAAGAAAAAAAAATATTAAAAAAAAAAATTATTCATAAACATATAAAATATATTTTTGGATTTAAAGAAGAATACATTTTACAGCTACAGATATTAGCTGTTAAAAAACCAATGAAATTCACAGAAAAAACCATAGGTTATAGACCATATATAGTTAGGAATTAGCATTTACAAAACCTTGAAAATTCACTGAAAAAACCATAGGTTATAGACCATATATAGTTAGGAATTAGCATTTAGAAAACCTTATTTTACTCACACAAAACCATTGAAATTCCATATATAGTTAGTTGCACTAACTATATATCGCGCACCCGCAATCCACTGCTGATGATGTCACATATTACATCATTCATGACATGGTCAGTGACATCACTGATGACATCACTGATGACATCTCAAATGACATCACTGATGACATCATCTAGTGTCTGTGTGTTTTTGTAAAGTTTAAATACGTTTTACATATTGAAGAATGAGTGGATGTATGGAAGACTGAGTGTGTGTGTGGCTGGCTGGGAGGTGTGTGACTCTGTGCATATCAATGTGTACTTGTATCAGTGATTGTATAAGAGAGTAAGTATGTGTTAGTATATGTGTGAAAAGTATGGTGTTATGTGTTTAACTATAGATGAGGAAATCGAAGTGTGATTGATTCTTCACAGGACTGACTAGGTGTATGAGTGCATATGATAGTGTTCTAATAATAACTGACTGTATGTATGAGTAATTGTATGGGTGAATGAGTGAATGTGTGTGTAGACGTACGAATCAGTGAGTGCGTATGTAGTAACTGGTATTGGTGTGTCATGATGTCATCAGTGATGTCATTTGAGATGTCATCAGTGATGTCATTTCAGATGTCATTAGTGATGTCATCAGTGATGTCACTGAAGTATGGTGTTCTGTGTTTAACTGTATAGATGAAGAAATGGAAGTGTGATTGATTCTTTACAGGACTGACTTGGTGTGTGAGTAACTCCATGGATGAGTGGCAGTGTGTGACTGTCTGCATAGGTGTATGAGTGCATATGATAGTGTTGTAATAATGAGTGACTGTATGTATGAGTGATTGTATGGGTGAATGAGTGAATGTGTGTGTAGACGTAGGAATCAGTGAGTGCGTATGTAGTAACTGGTATTGGTGTGTCATGATGTCATCAGTGATGTCATTTGAGATGTCATCAGTGATGTCATCAGTGATGTCATTTGAGATGTCATCAGTGATGTCATCAGTGATGTCACTGACCATGTCATGAATGATGTAATATGTGACATCATCAGCTTGGATTGCGGGTGCGCGATATATAGTTAGTGCAACTAACTATATATGGAATTTCAATGGTTTTGTGTGAGTAAAATAAGGTTTTCTAAATGCTAGTTCCTAACTATATATGGTCTATAACCTATGGTTTTTTCAGTGAATTTTCAAGGTTTTGTAAATGCTAATTCCTAACTATATATGGTCTATAACCTATGGTTTTTTCTGTGAATATATATATATATATATATATATATATATATATATATATATATATATATATATATATATATATATATAACATTTCTATGGCAAAATGAAACCCATCATTTTGTTCCTTTTCAAATTAAATGTATTAAGTGTTACCACTTTATTCCAATCAAGATGACTTCAGGTGTGCCATACTTTTGTCATAAGTAAGACTGTTAGCGTTGTAGTTGTTCTTTAGAACACTCTGGGACATTCTGTCATTGGGCTATAGTTGGGCTACATCTGGCTGATATTTGGGCTACATTTGTTTTTTTTTGTCTCTAGTGGCCATCTTTGGGCTACATTGGGCTACATTGGGCTACATTGGGCTACATTTGGGCTCAAACATATATATAGCCCAATGTAGCCCAATATATATTTTTCAAAGTTAATTTTCGTAAAAACCACTGGAGCATATATCTTGAGACATAGCAAAGGCACATCGGGCTACCAGTCCCCACAATTTTGCCAAGTTTTGTGGAAATCCATTCAGCCGTTCGAGCTAAAAGTGAGTCCAACCGCCCTATGGAAAACTCAATGTTAAAAACACGTTTTGGGACCCCCCTTTTTTCTCGGCCCCCGCTTGACGAAACCCCCCCAAACTTTCAGGGGACGCTCAGAAACAAAATGTGCAATTTTCCTGAAAATTTCTGCCAATTCCGTCCATCAACGCCAAAGTTATTCAACATAGAATTTTCAGAAATCCCTATTCAAAAAAATCCTAACTATATATATATATATATATATATATATATATATATATATATATATATATATATATATATATATATATATATATATATATATATATATATATATATATATATATTTTTATATATATATATATTTATACATATTTACAAATTATGTATTTGAAGTGGAAGTTTTCATAGGTGATTTAGTGCAAGGAGCTCAGTATTTCTTAACTTCATAACCATTAACTATGTTAATATGTGCAGCAGTTTTAAGAAACTGTATAATTTAAGATGTCTCCTACATGAAGTTGAACATGTCTGTGCCAATGACAGATGAAAACAAAACCCATCTAACTTAGATTTCCTAGGATTTGATTAGATTGAATAACATCAATCCCTTAGTGCAGAAATAATAATTTGGCACTATTTGTAACATACTGATTTGAGTAGAGTAGAACATTCAATACATTTGTTTTGAGAATGTCTTTGTAGGTATATGGGGGACTGGTGCTTGGCACATTTATTACAAGACCGGCGGCTAGCATTATGCAATAACCTTTTCTTGCTGCCCAAACATGCAGCCCATTAAAGGACAAATACATCATAAAGCATGACATTAATTTTAGACTTTTCATCAGTATATATGTCCAAGACACAAAATCATATCCCCCTTTTATTAATTGCTCCTAACAGATAAGTACAGGCATGTTTTATTACCTTTAAACAAATCAATATCTTTACCGTATTTTGCTTTTCCAGGTTAACCTTTCCAATAGATGGACTGGTCTTTATTATTAATTTACTGAAAATTATAACTTTTTTTTATAACTTTGTGATATATTTAATAAGGATAAGTATGGTTAGAGAATGCTTGCACTTTTAAAAAATACCTTCCTTGGCTGTGGCAAATTCCCAATGTGCTCCTGTGTTTTGTTTTCCCAAGCTGTGTTGTTCTGGCGGCTGGGGAGTCCCAAACGCCATAGTGGGGCTGCTGTGAAAAGCTCACCTGAACATGGGAGAGCGCCGGGGCTGCATTGTTCTGCTTGTTTCTGGGAGTCGCAACAGGTGAAGGCATCAGCACGATCAAGTGAGGGGACTGCTTTGTGATCACTGCATTTTGTCTGAAATGAGCATCAACATGATTGCGTGACTGGAAAGCTCAGTGATCACAAGTATATTTGATTAAAATCAGGGAGATTGAGCAAGCAGACTGCTCTGTGATCACAACAGTGTTGTTTATTGTTTGGGAGAGACAGCTTCAGCTGATTGGGGTTGATGCTTTTGGAGTATCAAGCGTCTGGGGGCAGATTATTTTAGCATAAAGAGGACTGGAAAAACATCCTTCATTTTCTATTGGGAATTGTTTGCTAGGTAACCCAAGCAAGATAAACAATGCATTACCATAGGAACTAACGATCTATGCATTATTGTTACTCAACAAGAGATTCTAGGAGAGATTAACTACCTTTTTCCACCTGAAAAGTGTTTATTGCAGCACTTGAGCTCCTCCTACTTTGTTTTTAAGGTAGATGTTTTATTTTGGAGTGGGAATAAAAAAAAGAGGGGAGATAAATAAGAGCTAATAATATATCATAGATAGATACATAGATGGATAGATAGATAGAGAGAGAGAGAGAGAGAGAGAGAGAGAGAGGGAGATGGATAGATAGATAGATAGATAGATAGATAGATAGATAGATAGATAGATAGATACATAGATAGATAGATAGATAGATAGATAGATAGATAGACAAAAGACTGTATGTATACATACATATATATATATATATATATATATACATATATATATATATATATATATATATATATATATATATATATATATATATATATATATATATATATATATATATATATATATATATATTTATATTTTTCTACAATTAAGAAGGATGACATGGTATATACATCCTCAGGTTCACCCAATGGTCGAACTGATAGGGGATTCTTTTAAAAAATTTATTGAAAAAATATTTTAACTCGTCTGTTAAAGAGGTGGTGGAGACAGCTCTTTTTAAAAGGAAGAAGGACAATCCTTCAGAGGAAGATTATTTTTCTTTCTCTGAGGAGGATATCCCATCCACTTCTAATTCTAAATAGAGGGGACAAGTATCCCAAAAGAAAAAGCATACAGAGAAAGCTTACAAAAATGTAGATGCTTGTGGTAGCATGAGAGCTACAATAGAGGATGCTGCCCAAAGCGGTACAAAAGGAAAGGGCCACCTTAACAGGGCATTTGGAAATGCTACCCATGGTGGCATAATTTGAAGGAGTGACCTTCATGGTACAAAAGATAGTCAAGGCTCCTCTAGTATTGAAGAAGTAAAATATGAGTCTATTTTGATGAGTATGTGTTTGATTCACAAGAGAGCTTAAATCTATTTGAGAGCCTTGATCAGGATTTTGATCGCACATCAAAATTTAAAGGATTAAAAGACCCAGTTGGGGCAATATGTTTGACCCTAATACGATTAGGCAACATCGGAGTTCAGAATGATAGCCCATGGATCATGGGGCGAAGTTTACAAATTCAGGGTGAGAGAATCCTTTGACAAAGACACTGACAACTGGTTGAGGGCAGAGTGCCCAAGGCCATCCATTGGGGATAAGACCTGCACAACACCTAATCATGACTCAGAACGTATAACATTCTAATTTAAGTTTGGGAAAGATCCCAGAAAAAGGATAGAAAGATGCCTGAAACAATGTCAGGATAAAGTACTGGACATGTTGGGACCCTTATCACGTATCCTTGACATGGCTGAAGAAGCCAGATGTAATAATGCTAGGGTCGATATGGAACTCTTAAAAGGATGGGCCCAATATGCTTTATACATGCTAGGAAAAGCAAACACAGGCTTTCTAATGGAAAGGAGGAAGGCTGTCCCTATGAGGATGAAACCAAAGTTGGCAGACTTATCAAACAGAGAGGATATGTGGGACCCAATTGGTCTTTTCTTTAGAGAGAGTTTTGTGATATCATTTGGGAAATATAGCTCCACATTTACTGCCTATAGCAAAGCCCAGATAATGAGGCATGTTTCTTGTGCAAGAGTTTTTGGGAGGACTGACAGGAGGGGACTGACTGTTGACCTTGGAGCCCAAAGGTCCCACTAGTATTCCCAGCATCCCAGAAATTATGGGATCTATGGAAGGAATTATCATTCCAACAGAGGTTTCTACTCCCAAAGAGGAATACATTTGTGATATTGAGGAGGAAGTTCAAAATCTCAAGGTTCAGGAACTCAAGGTGAGTCTGAACATTCCACTTGGTGTTTCTCATATAAAAGTTGGGGGAAGAATAAGGCTTTTCATTCACAATTGGGAAATATTAATAGAGACAATTGGTTGTTGGGGACTGTGGGTGCTTTCAAACTAGAGTTTTGGGGAACAACTGTTCAAAACTGACAACCAAGAGAGTTAGTTTTGGATTTGGAAAAGATGGAACGGATAAACTCAGATGTTTCCCAAATGTTAAAGGAAGGGGCATTAATAAGAGTATAAGAGTCAGAAACAGGAGAAGGCTTTGCGAGTACAATTTTTCTTGTAAATAGGAAGGACAAGGGTTGGCGTCCGGTCATCAATTTGAAAGATTTAAGCAAATTCCTGGTATATAGACATTTCAAGATGGAGGGGATCCATCTATTGAGAGACATATTGAAGAAAAAGACTGACTGGTGACATTGGATTTAAAGGTCACATGTTTTATAATACCTATGAAAAACACATCCCAGAAATATTTACAGTGCAGGAGGAGAGGTGTCCTATATCAATTTTTTTGTCTATCTTTCTGGTTGACCTCAGCTCCTTGGTGCTTCACCAAGGTGATGCGCCAGTAGTGGCCTTCCTGGGAATAGAGGCATCCAATTGATAATCTTTTTGGACAACATATTGCTAATGTCTCAAAACAGGATAGAATTTGTAAAACACCTTACGTGTACAAGTGACCTTTTACAGAGTTTAGGGTTTATAATAAATGTGGAAAAGTCTTTTATGGATTCCTACACAGAGACTAGAAGTTTTTGGTTTTCAGGTGGATACTTAATTATCTAAGTTAATTCTTCCTCAAAAAAAGTTTACAAAGATAAGGAAGGATATAAAAGAAACTGATTACCTTGAGAGACCTAGCGTCGTCTATCATAATCAATTCATGCCATTCCCCCAGGTCCATTATTATTATTATTAATATTATTATTATTTGGATTTTTATATAGCGCTAGCTAGACCTGAGAGTATCAGAGCTCTTTACATAGAATGTGATTGTGTTTACAAGAGGTCCATGGGGGATTCATAAGATTCAAGGTGAAAGAACAATAGTAAATTAAGGGCCAGATTACAATGTCTGTAGGAAAGCCTCCAACCAACAGTCGGAAACCGCTGGACCGTGTTGGAACCCATCGTAATCGGTTGGTCGGAATTGTTTCTGACCGACCAATTACTATGGTCCGGTCTGAAGGGAAACCGTTCGATCATTCTGAATCGGTTCCGAACGCCATCCAGAGAATCTGAGCCGTCGGAGCCAATTCGTCCAACTCTATTGAAAGTGTTTCCGACAAATCAATTACGATGTTGTATTCTGACAGCCTTTCCAACTTGGTCTGTCCGAAACAAAAAGGCTGTCGGAAACTGACCCTGGGGACCCTTAGCATACCCTCGTTCATCTAGAGTCATCCTATTTGGGGTCAAGGCGGTACCCAAGGGCACCCCTGTAAAACCAAGCACAATGTGGCAGGTACCATGGGGTGCCCACAACAGGGTACGCGGTTTACTGCAGACACCCATTTTCCCCATTGGAGCTTGTGTTGTTGGTCAGAACACAGGCTCCCATTGAAGTCAATGGGAGTCCTTCCGAACGGTGTTCAGAAGCTCCATAATCGGTCTGAAGGGTATTGAGGAACAATATAGCATTAAGTGGAAATAAAGTAACAAAGATATAATACAAAGAAGCATTGCAGAGTGTCATCTGGGATAGAGAAGAAAACTAAAAGTTCTGCATCTGAGATAGAGAAGGATATTAAAAGACTCATGTGTCTGTTTTGAAGGAGCCAATCAATGACGGAAATGAAGAGCAATTAGCGTGCATGTTGAAGTAGCTGTTGAGGAGTAGAGATTAAAGGTGGTTAGAAAATCTAGAGATCTGAATGGAAAAGCCATTTTCAGACATATTGCCGAGTTTGTCTTGGAGTCAGATGAGAGCAATTTGGTTGGGGAGCACTTTTGAACAAGTTAGAAATGGGGGAAATGGTCCAAAGAGGAACAATTGCTACACATAAACTGTTTAGAGATATTAGTTAATTTGAACGCACTGATGAGTTTCAAGAATTTATTGGCGAACAGTGTAACCCTGATTCGGTGAGACAATGTAACAGCTGTTTCATACCTAAACCTATTCGGCTGCTCAAAATCAAAAAGATGCGCGGATTTGGCAAAACAGATATGGTATTTTTGGTGGCAACACAATCCTTTTAAGAGCAGAATATTTTACAGGACAGGAGAATGTGAGAGTGGATTTGAATTACTAATTCCTCAGGGAGTTCAGCAACTGGAAGTTTAATCCAGTAATTGTCAATTTGATTGGTTATGGGGACCCATTCAGGTTAATTTTTTTGCAAACAGGCTAACCTACCAGGCACCCAGATACTTCACTTGGAGACCGGATCCTTGGGCAATGGCAGTAGACGCCTTTCTCCAGGATTGGGGAGGAAAGGGAAGTTTTACTTTTCCCCCACTCTCAATGATCCAGAGAGTGTTTATGAAGGTCTGGTCAGAGGGATGCAGGATCATTCTGATAACTCCATACTGGTGTTCTCAGGTTAGGCTCCCAAGTGGAATGGAACTCACAATAGAGATATCCTGTCTGGTTCTGGTTACCATGGGTCTTCTTGTAGATTCTGAGGGAGAGGAACAGTGTTTGGTTTTAGAAGGGAGTATAACGTTTCTTCTTTGGAAGATTTCAAGGGTGCCAACAGATATTCAAGTCTTTCAGTAAAGGCTAATGATTTGTTTGACGATTCCTGGACTCCAAGCACCAGAGCAAGATACATGGGAGTATGGAAGTATGGAAAGAGGTTTGGATCCTGTGGAGGCTCCTGTAGCAGAAATAGCAACATATCTGGATAATTTGTTCAATTCTGGTCTTCTTCCAGGGCAATTATAAGAATGCTTTAATAAACAATTTTGCATTAGGAATTGATCCTTTGATAAGGAGAGTGATAAAAGGTATTAGGGTTAGGAAACCTCCTAAAGATTGTTATGATTCATTATGGGATGTTAGATAAGTATTTATATTGTTCACATTGGCCAAGCAATAATTATCTTTCCCCGAGACAGATATCTCTGAAGCTAGCAACTTTACTTTGTTAAATATCCCATAGAAAGGTTTCAGATGCTAAGGCCTTGGAGATTTCTAATAGATATTATATTCCAGAGGGTTTACACTTTGATGTTTGGAAAATAACTAAGACCATGTCTGAGGCTCTTTTCTAACCATATTTTCATGGATGTATCAAGCTATGTGTTGTAAATTGTATGAAGACAGTTATGAAAGAAGCAGGAGTATACCTTTCAAGTTTAGAGCTCACCTCTTTAGAGGTGCAATGGCTAGCAGAGTCCTCTGGGCGGAAGCTCTCTAACCGAAATGTTGAAGGCTAAAGACTGGTCAAATACGAACAATTTTGCAAAACCCTCTTTTCCACCTGTGGAGCATGTGAGCAGTATGGCACTGGATGGCTTTAAACATGCAAAATGGTTGCCTCCGGTCTTGTAATGAAATGACGATTCTCCAATTAACATGCAAAGAGAATCTTCACTTCAGTAAAGACAAAGGGCTAAAATTATCCCAACGTCATCGCCAATTAAGGTATGAGGAAATAAATGTGCTGCTTTATTTGAACTTATAAATAAGAAGTTGTTAGTGGTTAACATGTGTTAAGGGATGTTTTGTTATGTATGAATACATTTGGGTACTAATATATTTTTTATTTACAGATCATTTGCAATAGAGGTTTTTTGGTTGAAGATGAAGCAAATATCTTTTTCTTCACAGTATAAAAGAAGATTATGAGTGTGTATCTTCGACACACATACTGTTTGAACACTCTAAAACGGATATAATGCTTTATTATGTTTTTGTTCTTTAAAGCGCTGCATGTTGAGGGCAGCAATAAAATGTTATTTCATAATGTTAACCTTTGTTGTCTTTGATGAAATCAAGATTCTCTTTCCCTGTTAATTGGAGAATTGTCATTCCCCATGATTCACTAGAAATCTAATACAGGTTAATTGTTTCCTGAAATAAATGGCGGAAGGTAAAACTTTGATGGGGAGTCAAATACTACTTGATTCTCTCATCTCAAACTTCTTGATGAAAAGCAAAGTAAGGAGATACTGAATTTAAAATCCTTCAAGTTTCACATGCTGGATCACTTCATGGCCAAGGGATGCGGATCTGAGTACCATAAACTAGCTAATTGTACCTTATGGTATTAATAGCTATTAGAGACAGCAAAGCATCTTATAGTACCAGTGGGAGAAACAGCGAAAGTGCATCACAATATTTATAAACAAAATTATTTTATGCACTGCAAGTATTGTCTATTGTTGTCACAAATTGTCAAACATAGCTGCAGCCTGAGTCCCCTGGTTTCAGCCCAATTAACCTAATAAACTAATGTAAAAAAAATGTGAGAGGAGCAGGAGCCAGACTGATTATGAATGGCCATGGCACAGCACAGACTAACAGGCCCCACACTAATAATTAGGAGATCTACACTAAAACACAGTGCTTAGTGACGTATCCTAAATGGGTAGAGGCGCTGTAAGGGAGATTTACAGCAGCAGATACATCTCTTAGTCTATGCCAGTAAATATAAGTGAGACACATACACTCTTCATACACCATTGCAGAGTACCTTCTTTACCTTTTCTCAAAGTATTACTTGGTTCCAAGATAAAACTGTACATGAGGATTCACTATCCATGATTTAGAAATACACACAGAGCATTAAAATGGCATATTATACGAAACGTTCTTAGTGTAAATCCACCATGGCTGCATTTTAAATACATCTTTTGATGGACAGCTTAATTAGATATAATCTGATATTTGAATACTTCATTGTAAGACATGTTTTACATTGAAGGGGGTTTGTAACACTGTAGGCACGTATCATGTTTCTCTTGTGTCAATGTGTGCTGTACATTCGCTATGTATGATTTTAAATGCCACGTGTTAGACAGCAAAAGGACATACTTTAATGTTACCATATTTCTATTACATCCATAAATGCAGATTTACATTCATGCATTCTGTAATTTGTGTTAGATGTCGAGTTTGACAGTAAATAAATTGTCCCAGCAAACAAAGGAACCGAGTAAAGCATAATTTTGACATGACAAAACATGCAGCCAAACATTAATGAAAACAACTGAAGGAAAATGAATCCCAAATGCGGCATAACATTCCAGATTTAAAAAGAAACACAGGTAACTGAAATGGTAAGCTTTTGTGGGAGTGTTCCTTCCATAAAATATGTTGCATATTTATATAATGAAAACCTCTTGAAAGTATGGCTTTTTTTTTTTTTTTTTAAGTCAAATATTTGTATTAATATTTTATAAGAGAAACGCATTGCATGGTAAAACATTGAGATTGACTTAATTTTGTGCGTTGTTAAACATTGGGAATTACAGTAATTTCTCTGAATAGTCATTATCTATTACTTAGTACAATCGCTACCATAAAAAATATCACCCTGGCTCACATGTCCTTTCCTAGGAAGATCTCTAATAAAAGAGAGAGGGACCCCACAACCCAAAGGGATGGAGTACCACAATAGACTTTTAGTCAAGCAAAAATTCCCTTTGGGACACCTTACTAGTAGAACAAGTATTCTCAAAAACACATAAACAGAAAGGGTACTAACAAAATGCTGTAAAAACGAGGCAAAATGTAAACACAAACAAAATTATAAAAAAATACTCAACAGTTTATTCATTATACTGTACAATTTTAAAAAATAATTTAAAAAAGAAGGGAATAGACATTAAAAATAAGGAAACGATAGATTCCTATTCGTAAAAAGGAAGTATAAACAGGTTGCAAGGTAATGTAGGCAATACATTGAACTAATACAATTGTCAGTAGTTGGTTGAACACCATAAGGGACATTTAAATGATCTTGTTACATAGACTGCAGCTATTTTTCTGATACCCATAAGTTTAGATTGTACGTCTTAAATATATAATTGAAGAAAGTGTTTCCTTGATTGAAATAATGTACTTTAATTGTGGATTTTTGTATCTGGTTATGTTCTGTATTTTCTAAAAATTACGTCACTAGTTTTCAAATGAAGCTTAAGTCTTAGCACATGCATCTGGGTACATGTTGGTTAGGTGAGAAAAGAAAACCCAAAGTAGGAAAATGTTTGTGGCACAATATGGCTCCTCATGTTAAGTACTTGCCATTGACATCTGGATCTGATCTGCAGAACATATATTTAAGTCCCATCAACATCAGCTCATGTCTTCAACATTATGAAGCTCATATATTGATTATTATTGCATTAGTAATAAAAGCATACATTATTTACAGAATTTAGGAATAGCACAAGGGCACTATGAAGCACTTTATAACAATGACAGGCCTGATTTGGAGTTTGATGGACAGGCCATTCTGCCACTGAAGTGTCAGAGTACACTGCCCCCCAAACTGACAGTCTGCCTACCTCATTTAGGGGCAGATTGCCCCACGTTTGCAACACTTTTAACGTGGGAAAAGTGATGCAAAGGTGGCGCAAGGGGCTTGTAAATCTGCCTCTTAGTATCTGCAACTGTCATTTTCCAACATAGTTGGGGTTCATTGGTATAGGACCATCAGGCAATTTGCCCTATTTCAGTGAACAGTGTGATGCACTTTTTCTGTTTGTGACTGCAAAGAACACCTGGCAGTCCGAAACAGAATTTGTTTTTAAATGACCCCCACGCCCTGGGAGAAAACTCCCAGGATATCAGGGTAATTTATTTTTCATTTTTCAGAAGCAAACTCCCGACTTCGTGTGCTCGCTTGTTTGGAAAAACAAAAACGTTTAGTGAGCGCCCACCCAAAACATGGTGACTGCTTACCAAACTTTCAATAAATTCAGAGGAACTATCATGAGCTCCCTTGAAGACACAGAGGTCTTCTCAGCAGTCGCGGTCAGTGGTGAGAGTACTGCCGGGCGGTGAACTGGGGTAGGGGTAGTAATCTATGGAATACGGCCAAATGCATATAAATAAATAAAACAAATTTTGCGCACTTCAACGTCCAGATTCAATGCAGCCCGCGCAACAAAATTAGTTTTATTTATTTATATGTTTACTTACCTGCATTTGGCCGTATTCTGTAGTTTACTACCCCCACCCACCCTGCCCCACCCTGCCCCACCCTGCCCCTCCCCCGCCCCACTTCACTGCCTGGCAGCACTCCCACCACCGACCGCTGCTGTTCCTCAGGGCTGGCGCAGAGTTCTTAATATTGTGGGAAGTAGATCAGCGAGCTGCTCGCCAAAGTTTAAGTTGGGCTCCAAGTTACCATCATTATCAATATAATTATGATTATTATGATTATTATGATGATGATCATGATTATGATGATGATGCTTACTATTATTAGTCGTCTTAATAATATTATACTAACTGTAACAGCTTACCAGCTGACAAAAAAGCCCAGGATTCTGTTTCAGGCTAAATGTCCTCGAAAATTTCTGGCATACTCACCTGATAACTGATTATACTTGAAACTTTTGATAAAATAGTCTGCAAAAACAAGAGCTCAAACACAGCTCCTAAAAACAAAAATATGTCAAATGAACTTTGTTTATGAACGTGCATGTATGTTTCGAACTACCACACAGATAGACATTTAAGGTGTAGGCAAGAAATCAACATTTGATGATTTATAAAGGATGTCTAGTCTGCTCACTAAGTTTTATAATGACAACCGAGCAACATTTCAAACTTATAAAATGAAACTTTAAGTCATTGGTGTTATAGAATAGTATTTTGCAAAACAGGATTTGCAAATTTCTTCCTCGGTTTTTTGGCTTAAATCGAGGCAGGTTCTCTTTCAGTGGATTTAATGTGCTGGAACCTTGAAGTTAATATTATCTTTTCTGTTCTTTAGGAATTATTTAGTTTTTGTTATACCTTAGCAGCTGCTGGTTTCAACCAAACGTCCTCTGTATGTTCCAACATTAGATTGCATGGAGCGTTCCCCTCTATTGGGCATGGAGCACTACCCACCAGTGCAGCATTTAACTTTTCAAATAATATTTGAACCTGGCCCAATTCCAAGTACTTGGGAAGACCAAAGCACCATATAATATATCTGGCCTGGGGCACCAAAGCATGTTGAAATTGTGTCGCATATGTTTTCTTTTTGCATATTTTCACTTTTAAAGAGCTTTTTTGGCCGAAGGTTCGTGGATCTACTCCAACACTATGTTCAATATTAGGGGAATCATGAGGGGTTGGTGGCTGTTTGCACATGGTAGGTTACGTGCATATAAAACACAGATGCACTGCTGCAGACATTTCAATCTATGGACCAAACAGAAGAATCAAATAAGCATTAGGTCTAAAAATTGGTGGCCGTGTTTTTAATACCTATGAGGTACATTGGTGCTAATAGTAGTCTGCTTTCTGTGTCTTCTAGGGCCACATACACGACCATTTTTAGCAGTTGCTAACAAGATTCGGGCTGTTTGCAACCACTAAAAAGGGTTGTAACATGTATGAAACCTATTTTGCAAGTTGGTAACCTGTTAGGGTTTATTATTAGGAAGGGGTGTGCCAAGGGTGACCCTTCCTAATAGCGAGTCCCATGGACATGTACGATTGTTTTGCGGCTGGAATGCTGTTGCAAAACAATCACAGTTTACCGGCCTACTTCAAGTAGGTGGTAAGCCACTCTCAAACAGGAATTGGTCCCCAGGGGACTCCATCCCCTCTGTGATTGGCAGCGAAAACGTTTTTTAAGAGCAGGCGATGGTCCCAAGGACCGCTGTCTTCTCTTAAAAAATGAAATGGAATCGTTTAATTTTTGGTTTTGAAATGCATCCCATTTTCCTTTAAGGAAAACGGGTTGCATTTGAAATTGTGACCTGCCTCATAGATATTGAGGAGGCAGGTCATTTACGACCCCATTGGAAATCGCAAAATGTATCTGAGACACATTAGTACAGTTCCTTTTGTGACTCACAATTTGTGAGTCGCTAAAATTCAGAAATTATGACTCACTAAAATTAGCAAATGTTTTTAAAGGTCATGGTTCGTAAGACCAGAGGCCTGGCACAATGCTTTGTGTTAGTAATCCATTGTCCTTCTGTTGAGTCCGACCTGTTTGCAAATAAATCGAATTTGTCGTAGATTTAGAAAATTAGAAAATGTATTTCCGGATTAAGAAGAAAAACGTTTTTATATTTTGAGAGCCTTGATTTCTTTTTTTTCTTCAATCAGCACAATTTAATAGAGGGATCACTGCAACATTAGCAAATGCTTCAATGAAGGTATGATCTGCACAAAGAGAACTGTGCATATTGGAGAGGTATGTGTCATATTTGTATTGGAGCAGTTTCTGACTAAGTTCAATGCGTAATACACAGGATGCTAGCTAAGCCTGTTCAAATGAAAAAGATAGGTTAGTTGTTGACAAACTGCATGGATCCAAACACAGACACTTACACATGCACATACACACACATCATAGGTCAAACAATCACCGGCAAAGCAAATAGGTCTAATGTTGGCTGCCAGCCTTATGGCATTGTCAATGTTTGTTTTGTTTTGGTGTGGCTTTTGCAAGACTTTAGTGTTGGGAAAGCTAAAGGACCCTCTTCAATTTGAAAAAAAAAACATTTAAATATGCACCAAAACGCTTGTGCACACTTTTTATTTTAAAGCTGTCACCATATATATTTTTTTAAACTCTTTTGCTTCTTGATAACTTTCCTTCTTGCGTATTTAATTGTATTATAGATTCGGGAAGTTTTCCTCAAGTTTGGAAAGAGGTCACTATTTTTCCTCTGACAAAGGAGCCTTCAGCAGACACTATAGACTTTAAAAATTACAAGCCAATTTCCTTGCTGCCTGCCTTTTCCAGCCAACATTTTAGAAAATGCCTTAAATCAGGAAGAGTCTAAAGTAATTGAGGAAAGTGACTTGCTCACTATATATAATTTAGGGTTTAGGAGTGATAACAGCAAAGCGTTGGTGCTGGTCCCCCTTGTAGATGAGATCAGACAAGTGGTGGATTGTGGAGGCACTTTGGCCCATTTCTTGTTAGATCTTACGAAGGCGTTCAACAAGAAATATAAGTCATCTGCCTAAATCAGCTGGTAATTAAAGATATGGTGCTCCAGCTTCTCCCACCTTGCTTATCCAAATAATGGATGGCAGATTCTTTAGGAGTTCTACCAGTGCCTAATACTTCGGCAATAAATCTGAGTGTAATAGTAGATAGTGCCCTTTCTTTTGCTTCACATGCCAATACGATCACATCTACCTATAGTAACATCCATTGTGTACTGAAGAACATGTTCTCATTTCATCTTGCAAAACAGTTGTATTAGCTTTGATCTCATTGGGATTAGAATACTGTAATACCCTAACCTTGGCCCTTAATCAGGTGGTGCTAACAAGGCTTCATATGGTCCACAATGTGGCATCCCACTTGATTCTTGATTGGCATCGTCATCAATCAGTAACTAAAGAACTTTATAAGCTGCATCGGCTTCCAGTTTGTGACAGGGCCATGTGGAAGATTCTGTGTCTGGTCTACAAAGCAATCTCTAGTTCAGGTATTAGCTTCATTGCAAAACGATTCAAATTGCAAACTCCACAGCATGATTTGAGATCTAGCTACAAGAAATGTCTGATGGTCCCAAAGATGTAACCTAGCAGCTGGGGCTGTAATTCGAAAGCAAATATAATTGTTTGCCTCAAGAAGTGTGCAGGAACGTAATGTGTAAATGTGCTCCTTGTGAAATGGCGAAATTCCATCACCCACAGTGAGTGAAGTTAACCAATGACTAAAGTTGGCTGACCCATTCCCCCAAGCTGTATACTGTAGTAGGTGGAAGAATAATGTGAATGACGCAATATCAGGCCAATAGAAGAAGAGGCTTGGCTAAAAGCTGATGTAAGTAAGTATATTAAATACTACCCATCGTTTTGGTAAAATCAAAGGTTGGCTACTTCCACAGCAAAAAATGGCTTCCAGAAACATAAGTCTAGGCCAAACACATTTTATTAATGGCAACAGTTGCAACATATGACTCCAAATTGACAAAATGGAAGTTCTGTTCTTTTAGTCGATTCTGAATGTGCACAAACTAGTTAAACAAGCTGCTTTCAGCTGAATTCAACTTCCTCTTTTCTCTGCGTAAAAGCTGCCTGTAACTAGAATATGCTCTCTTAACAGAAAAGCTCGACAAATGAGTCCTTAGAGTTGCTGGTCCTTTATATCACATTTGAAGGTCGTTGATCCAGCACTGTTTTTGCAGTAATCGATCTGCACTATAAAATCTATTTTAATGCTCGATTTTCATATGAATGGGTTTAAGGGTAAATTTCTTGCACATATATTATTTTTTTATGTGTGTCAATAGTATATATTTATGGAGTAGAAGTTTCATTATATTTTCCTTATGCGGTTTCTAGAGAACTTGCTGGTGATGTCTTAATTGCATTTCCAGTGTATATTTTCGGTTTAAGTACATCTTTAAAATGGATGTATACGTCTGCAATACATTTCAAAGATGTCATAATAGAGAAGTTGGTAATGTTATTGAAGGACAAATATTAGTATAAAATATAATATGATTATACCATTTACCAAAATATGTGGTGTACTTAAACATTCGCTTCTGTATAACAATAATGTACCACTGCCATTATTGTGGAATGCTACTGATTACTTAAGGTATAAGTATTTATTCAGTCATTACCTAAAAACCAGTCTACTAATTATAAAAATGAGAGTGACAAATATTTACAGCAACTCTTTGCTCTCCAGTGGTTCAAGCACAAGAGAACTTATTTACATGCCCATTCCTCCACCGGTGAGTCTCTTTTATTAACAACCCGGCAACGCAATGGGCTTCCCCATATTTACGTTTCTAAAGTACCTGTTTCTCGCATAACTCTGCTTGAATGGGTGTTCCATGGGTGTCGCTGTGGGTGTTCCCAGGCAACAGCCATAGAACTTGACACATTACCAGATTTACAACATTTTGAAAACCTGGGAATGCGTCAGAATGCTACGCCTCCATAGAGGAGTTTTTTCCTCTTTCTATGCATGCTGCTGTTTGTGTGCTGTGTTACAGCAAACAAATGATGGAAGGAATGCTGACAATGCAAATATTCTCCCCCAGTCAAAAGATCTGGGTTAAATCCATCGTTCTTTTACCCATAACGCCACCCCAGTTTGGACCCAGCCATATGTGAATCAGTCTTGACCTGTGCCCCATGGGAACAGTCCAGACCAAACTGCCATGCCAGGTCCTCCCTGGACCAGAAACAAGCATCCTGGAACCGGTTTCAGGGTATGTCACCCTTCTTCAGCCAGGCTAGCTTTAATCCAGTGGCATAGTGAGCAAGGGACCCACGTCTGGGCCTACCCATCCCACTTAGGGCCAAAAGTGTTACAGCAAAAAAATGATGGACGGAATGCTAACAATGCAAACATTCTCCGCCAGTCAAAAGATCTGGGTAAAATCCATCTTTCTTTCGCCTACTACGAAACTCAAGTTTGGATCCAGCCATATGCAAATCAGTCTGGCGCAGTGGAGAAGGATAGGATTGTGCAGTATTTTGTAGATACAGCGCATTCCTGCCTTTTTTATGCACTATTATCAAAAAGGGGTTACCTGGCCACCATTTTATGTGCTGCTAATTTGTTCAGCATATACAACATACTATACCATTAGTCATTGTATTATACTTCCGTAATTGTATTTGATTCAAATCATTTTCAAACTTCAATTGTTCATTTTCAATGCATTACAAGAATACACACATCATTCTACGTTGTGTATCTTTGTGAACTCTTAACAAACATCTGTGCATAAACTCATAACAAATAAATTAAATTATATATAAACAGTAACATCAAATCATTAAGTAAGCTACTGTAAACTGCCTGCCAGTGCTGAAACTATTTTCATTACACATCGGGTGCAAAAGACAGGCATGCTACAGGGATAAATCCTATTTAAAGGGTTCTCTCCCGGGGTATATTTCATGTAGCACCCTCATTAGAGTCTTAATTAATGTGGATCCCTCGTAGGTAGAAAATGGACGAGCCGACGAGTTTCCAATCCCCCTCTGACTTAGGGGATTATCATCAGGGCATATACCACGGTGTAATCTTATATTCTTCAGCGTGATTTATTTACTTTAATAACAGCTGTTTCTTCATCTGTGTTGAATGTGTACTCTATGTCTCGAAACGAATGTATCAGTAAGTGCCACATCGTTTCCTTGTTCCTGGTCAGAAATACATTATGGCTTTCGTTAGGAGGATCTATGTGTCCGCCTTGAACGTACGATTCTTCTTTAAGTAGTGGCTTCATGCATCCATTGTTTCGAGGTTTGTAATTGATGGCGTGGTGGACGCTTCCTTCGGGCCACCGGTTATCCGTAGAGTCTCTCAGTCGACACTCATCCTTTTTTATGCACAGCAGTGCAGCAGGAAGGCTAACTCTGCTGCTTTGCATCAAAATATTGTAAATGTGGCCCACGGTGGGCAATAAAAGGAAGCCACAGTGCCCTGATTATGTCTATTGTGGAATTACATCATGGTTTCATAGTTAATTCTATTCAACCCCCTTTTAAATGTTTCTGCATGCAATTTGACCACATACAGTATTTCACCTGGTGTTTATGTGTGCAAATTCCCCCAGAAATAAAAAAAAAAAGCATGGTAAAACCCCTTCTCTGGTATTACAGAATGCAGGAAATTTAGTATGACATGAGGGGTGCACAGACATAATATCGACTACAGAATATCGAATGGAGAAAATATCGAGGAAAAAATATCGACAATATAAAAATATTGACAAAAAAAATATCGTCATTAAAAATATCGTCAAAAATAATGATAAAAAATATCGAGTACAAAAATATCGACTCAAATAAATCGACTTGACAAAATATCGATATATAGTGGAAGTTAAAAATATCGAAAATATGTAGAAAAAAAGTTTAAATAATTAATTTTAATTAATAGTAATATAAATTGTAGTTTATGTTTAGGAGCGGGATGTTGGGTTAATAGGGGATAAGGGTGGGGAGTAATTTAAAATAATTAATAAATTAATATATGTGTGTAAATTATTTATATAATTAATTAATTGCTAATTAGTTATCAATTATTATTTGAATAATGTTTAATAAAAAATTTATTAGGAAATAATTAGTAATTAATTAATATTAATTAGTTAATTAATTAAGTAATTAGTTATTATTAATTAATAAATGCAATTGTAGTTTATGTTTAGGAGCGGGAAGTTGGGTTAATAGGGGATAAGGGTGGGGAGTAATTGAAAATAATTAATTAATTCATATATGTTTGTACATTTATTATATTATTAATTAATTGGTGAACAATTAACATTAATTATTTAATTAATTAACTTATTAATTAGTTAATAAATTATTATAATGTGTAATATTTTTTAATTAGTAATTAATTAATTTATTAATGTCAATTAGTTAATTAATTAAGTAAATAGTTATTATTAGTTTGTTAATTAAATTGTAATTTATGTTTAGGAGCGGGATGTTGGTTTAATAGGGGATAAGTGTGGTGAGTAATTACAAATAATTATGTAATTAATATATGTTTGTCATTTTTGATTTACATAAATTAGTAAATAATAATATACATTATTTAAATAATTAATAATAATTAATTTAATTATTAATTAGTAATTAATACGTAATTAATTATTATACATTTTGTTAATATATTAATGAGATTTTTTTGGGCTATTATTTCGACGTTATTGTTAATTAATTATTTAGGGAATATAAATATTAATCATAAAAAAAATGTTATTACAGCTAATTTTATTTAATATTATAATATTTTTTTATTATGAAATAATTAGTTATACAATATTAAGACTTTTATTTTTGGTAAAGGAGTATTTGTAGGGTTCAGGGTCAGTTTAGGCTTTGTGGGTAAAGGAGTTATTATTTTTTGAGGGTAATTGATCAGTTCTGGGGTAAAAGTTTTTTTTTATTGTGGGACAGTTTTCATGTGTTGGATAAAGGGATATGATTTGGCTTTAGTGTCAGTTGTGGTTTATTGGGGGAAGGATTATTTTCAGTGTTGTGCGTTAGTTTTTAGTCTGTAGATACAGGTTTTTGTAAAGGCTTCAGGGTTAGTTTTCTGTTCTTGGGTAAAGGGGTATTTTTAGGGTTCAGGGTCAGTTTTCTGTTCTTGCGTAAAGGGATATGTTTAGGCTTCTGGGTCAGTTTTCAGTTCTTGGGTTAAGGGTATTTTTTGGGTTCAGGGTCAGTTTTCAGTTTTTGGGTGAAGGGGTTTTTTTTGGGTTCAGGGTCAGTTTAGAGTTCTTCGGTAAAGGGATATTTTTGGGGTTCAGGGTCAGTTTTCAGTTTTTGAATAAAGGGTATTATTTTGAGTTCAGGGTCAGTTTTCAGTTTTTGGATAAAGGGCTTTTTTTAGGGTTCAGGGTCAGTTTTCAGTTTTTCCGTAAAGGGTTTTTTTTAGGGTTCTGGGTCAGTTTTCAGTTCTTCGGTAAAGGGATTTTTTTTGGGTTCAGGGTCAGTTTTCAGTTTTTGGAAAAAGGGTTTTTTTAAGGGTTCTGGGTCAGTTTTCAGTTTTTGGATAAAGGGGTTTGTTTAGGGTTCAGGGTCAGTTTTCAGTTCTAGGGTAAAGGAATATTTTTGGGGTTCAGGGTCAGTTTTCAGTTTTTGGAGAAAGGGTATTTTTTTGAGTTCAGGGTCAGTTTTCAGTTTTTGGATAAAGGGCTTTTTTTTGGGTTCAGGGTCAGTTTTCAGTTTTTGCCTAAAGGGTTTTTTTTAGGGTTCAGGGTCAGTTTTTCAGTTCTTCGGTAAAGGGATTTTTTTTGGGTTCAGGGTCAGTTTTCAGTTTTTGGAAAAAGGTTTTTTTTAAGGGTTCTGGGTCAGTTTTCAGTTTTTGGATAAAGGGGTTTGTTTAGGGTTCAGGGTCAGTTTTCAGTTCTAGGGTAAAGGAATATTTTTGGGGTTCAGGGTCAGTTTTCAGTTTTTGGAGAAAGGGTATTTTTTTGAGTTCAGGGTCAGTTTTCAGTTTTTGGATAAAGGGCTTTTTTTTGGGTTCAGGGTCAGTTTTCAGTTTTTGCGTAAAGGTTTTTTTTTAGGGTTCAGGGTCAGTTTTTCAGTTCTTCGGTAAAGGGATATTTTTTCGGTTCAGGGTCAGTTTTCAGTTTTTGGAAATTGGGTTTTTAAAGGGTTCTGGGTCAGTTTTCAGTTTTTGGATAAAGGGTTTTTTTTAGGGTTCTGGGTCAGTTTTCTGTTCTAGGGTAAAGGAATATATTTTTGGGTTCAGGGTCAGTTTTCAGTATTTGAGTAAAGGGGTATTTTTAGGGTTCTGTGTCAGTTTTGGGTTTTTGGATAAAGGGGTCTTTTTAAAGGGTTCAGGGACAGTTTTCAGTTCTTGGGTTAAGGATTTTTTTTTGGGTTCAGGGTCAGTTTTCAGTTTTTGGGTAAAGGGGTATTTTTTGGGTTAAGGGTTCCTTTGGTGTATATAAAGTGTGCTACAAAAATATTATACTAATAATTAGTAGGAAAAAGTTACACATGTTGGTTCTATTTATATATTTTTGGACTACTCAGCTACAAATATTATACAAATATATGTAAATCACATTATTTAACTATTGTACCTTTTTATTAAATTTACAATTAACTGTAACATTATACTAAAGTAGCAATTAACATTTATACATGGTCAGTGTCCAGCAGCTTCCCTGATATTAGCTACACTGGAGTTGAATTGAAAGTAATCATTGGTCACTATCCAGCACCTTCCCTGATATTAGCTTGACTGGAGTAGCATTTGTAATTCATTATTGGTTAATGTCTAACACTATACATTATATTAGCTTGACTACAGTATCAATAGTAAATATTAATTGATCAGTGTACAGCACATTTCCATATAATTGTAAATTATCATGTTATTATATTACAAAAAAATGCACAATGGGTGTTTTCACAAAACTTTATTACCATTTTAATATTTTTTTATGTGAACTATAATACAATCACAATCAAAAAGAAAATAACAGTTTTTGGAAATGTATTATTTGCAGATTAACACATTAATATTTATGTACATGTTCTAATTTTTCACATACATTTCTTTAACAACATTTTTTATGAACATAAATATATTTATCAACATTAACATTGAGTAACAAGTTTTTATATAAAAATAAATAAAGAATTAGTGTTTATTCTGCTTATTCATGTTATATTTAATAATGTTAATATTATATATTAATATTATTAAATATTTTTTTTTACAGTTATATTTTTATAAAGTAACATGACAATTATTATATTTGCTGAAGATATGGAAAAACAATTTATGACATTTTTGCCTACATATTTCAGACAATGTTTGTATATCACAAATAAAAATATATAATGTTGTTCAGTTTGTCACTGTAAAGGGGAATAATATGTTTAATAATAATTTCTGGTATTGGAAAAATATTAATTATGCAAGTATATACTTTTATAATACTTAGAAATTATTATTAACATTTTTAAATAATTAATAAAAAAAAGTATATTATTATTATTATTTATTAATAAACTTAAACATTTGTTTTTTCTTTTCAGAAATATATATATTCAGAGAAATAAATATACATTATTTCAGGGTATTATTTTTATTATAAATGGTTACAAATGTTTTATTAATAACAATAAATAAGTTATATTATTTATTATTATTAATTATTCACATTAACAATTATAATGTTTAGTTATAAACAAACACAACATTATTCCTATAAATTTACACAATTACAAATTAGTTTGATATATCATTTCAAGTGTTACATTATTTTTTAATATTATTAATATATAATAATTATTATATATTATTTAATATTAAAAATATATTTTTTTTTTTTACTGTTTAATTTTTAATGAGTCTAGTTTATTAATTTGTTAAAATAACTATGTGTATGTATTACTTTTTTATACTATAACATTGTATTTTCTATAATACCTTTTCCAAAATGGTTTAAGGGGACTACTTTTTTACCGCGTAACGTTATTGTGCTTCATTCCGGACTGGAGAAGCTCGCGGTTGGGAGTTGCTTCGTGTGGAGGGAGGTAAGGTTGATTTTACATACAATTTATAACAGAGTGGTAATGTTTGATGGTATATTCTAACTGTGGAGGGTTTGTGTGTGTATGTATGAATTGTTTAGGTAGCGTTTAGGTTAAATGTCGTAGTTAGACATGCGTCGTGTATGTTTTAGTTCTAATGTTATTTTAAGTGTTAGGAAAGGTCTTCTTACATGGTTAATGTTAATTGTGAATGTATTTACTAATGTTATGGGCTATTTGTGGGTGGGTTTCGTTATGTATGTTTTTTGTAGAGGTTCCGGTTCCTCGCATGAAAACTACATGGAAGGAAGCGTGTTTTTTTGATGAGATACTAATGTATGACTTTTCTAGTTATATTTTGACGTGTATCTCCTATATTTCGTGTTTGCCAGGAGCCGTTTTTTATATTTTATAACTGTTTTTCGTGTTTTTGGAGGGTTTCGTATTGAATTGATACATTGATATGTGTGACCGTTTTTTTTAGAAGTTGTGTGTATATCACTTTAAATGCTAAAGTGTCCACACTACTGTTTTCGGAATTTCATGGAGCGTTTATTTCATTTTAACATTATTTTCGGGTTTTTGATGGTTTCTTATACTGGAATTATTATACATTGCAATGGACTGTATTTTGCTTCATTACGTTTTTTTTATCAACAGAAATTGAAAGTATTTTAAGTAATTTTGAAATGTTGAACTTAATGTAATGTGTATGTGTGATGTAATTATAAATATTGCATATTTGTTCACAAATATGGTCCGAACTTTTGATCCGTTTCTTAAACAAATATGTATTATTTATAATTTTAACAGACATTTTTCTATTGTTATATGTATAATTATTGTAATAAGAGATTAGTATCTATTGTAGACATTTTTATAGTAGGCTTTTTGCAATTATTGACAGGTATTCTAATCCTCTAGTTGTCGGATATAGTGTGACTTGATTTTGCAGTAGTCGGAACATTTGTTTAGTTTGTTTCGTTAGTTTTGGACCAATTTGGGTCACAGATTGTTCCATTCTTAGCTCTTGATAGCTTTGTTCTTTTTTCAAAGCTTCTACTAGGTTATGGAATGTGGGTCTGGCTCTGCTTGTGGTAGCTTGGAAAGCATTATGCCACCCTTCTACACTGTTGTTTGTTTTAGCCTCTTGGTTTAAAGTGCTAAGATAGACATTCCACCAAGGGATATGGAATTTGGGTTGGCGTCGATGTCCAGATCTGTGCAACCTTCCCACCCAAGTATCTTCGAAATAGTCCAGTAATGGGGTTAGTTTATCTTCATTCCTCTTGTAATATGTGCTGTCAATTAATAAATTGTAGTGTTCTGCTACATCGGTAACAGGAACGTAGGCCAGTGCAATCAATTTTTTTATTTGATAGGCAAATGTGCTATCTGTTGAGTATAGAATACTTAAAGTGGATTTCTGGAGATGTCTCCATATGCTCTGGTTGAAATGATAGTAGCAACCCTGGATTGCTGTGTGGGGAAATGTTCTCAAAATGCTATTAATCATAGCTAATTCGAAATCAATAATTATTTTTTCTGGAAAATAATTATTGATTTCATTTTTGAGAACATTTAATATTTCTGCATAAGTGTTTTGCTGTTTGTTTGGTAGCAAACAGTAAATGAAAGGGATGTTATAGTTATGGTATAAACCGTGGATGGAATATAGTTGATAAAAAGGTTTTGGGCATGGTTTAAATGTTCCATCCATCATCCATTGGGGACACTGTTGGATTTTTCGTAAATTACTTGCAGTTGCAAACATTATGATTCTGTTTGTACTGCTTTCATTGTCAAAAAGGATAAATTTGTCTTTATTGTGTGTGATGGACATTTCTGCTGAAATAATAATTTCCTCAAAAGTAGTAGGGTTGGGTGGGGTTGTGCAAGTGCGTCTTTTAGTGTATGCAATTGTGCGTTTTAGGGATTCAATAGAGGGTAGTTGACCGGAAGCATGGGCTGGGACTTTTAACAGTTCTTCCTTAAGGATTTGTGTTGTTGGTTTATCACTTTGTGTGCTAGCAGTTTTTATACTTTCTAAAGCATCTCTTATTTCAATTTCTGTGACATTGGGGGGATGATTGTGTTCCCTGGTAAATAACACACTAGTTTCCTCAGTTGTAGCCCTTCCATAACATTTGTTAGAGTAATATTTTGTACATTTCCAGAAAACTTTTCTACCACTTTGTCTTTCCTGATTATAAACATAACCCATATAACATAACAGTAATTTATTTTTCTGTGACATCACAAATTCTGCACCTTCTGTCATTTAGCTTAACTTGTTCTAGGAAAGAGTAGAAAGAAACAAAATTATAACAAATATCTTTCACTTTGTGGTGCTAACATAATTAATTATGTATTTATACTTACAGTTACTAACAGTAGTAATCAGAAATCCAGAACTGTATTTTGAAGGGTTTTCTTGTATGTATTTCTTGATTTACTGTTGGTATGAGAATATAGAAATGCTAAGTTAATGTTTACACATAACAAACGATTTTTCTAGGAAAAAGCAGTTTTTATTTTTGTTTACTACTACATTTGATGTGAATGTTACATATACTTACTTGTTAAAATAGTTGACTTGTAGTATTGGGTGCAGTAGATCAAGGTTATAAAGTTCTGATCTGTAGAGAAGATAGAATAAATAATTGTACAATATGATTAACAATTTTTGGGACTGTTGGGAAATGGCAAATATTTAAAAGTATACTCACTTGAAAAAAAGTAGTTTTGTTTGCTGTAGGTAGAATAGATGTATGATGTATTCAGAATATCTATTGAGAAAATATAAAAAACATAACATGGTGTTAAGAACATATATTTTGTTTGATTTCTGAGGTTTTAGGCCAATTACAATTATACTTACATTTTTTACAAGGGTCGTTTTGTCTTTTGGTATAGTTGATGTTGGATGTTATAATTGGATCTGTAGGGAAGATGTAATATGAAAGATATGTTGTTTAAAAAATATGATTTATTATATTGGGGGTTTACTAACAAAAACATATATACTTACATGTTTAATGAGTCTACTTTTATACATTTGTAGTATAGAGATAGGAAATCCTCTGATTATCTGTGAATAAAATGTTTAAAATATAGAATGAATCTGGTGAAATAGTGTTTACAAAAAGCAGTTGGTGTATAACAGAACATTAATGTATACTTACTATCTGATTTTCCAGGTGAAGAAATAGGAACATGTATTATGTATTTATTTGTAGTACTTTCTATCAGAAATGTAGGAGGAGACAAAAAGTAAATAAGTGCAAGAGTTAGGAGATATAAGTACATTATCACACTACTAATTTAGATTTCTACATAATGCACTGTTACTTACTTGAATAATTAGCTAGTGAGCTGGATCTTTAAAGATGTTTGGTCAGGAAGAAATCTTCAGAGTTTTGGCATCTTCTTTCTAAGAGTTAGCAGCACCAAATGGTAGAATGTATGTATCCCTTTTATAGTATGTGTATTTTGTGTGCTTTCATTTAATTGGTTGTAGGGTGAAAGGAAGGCTTGTATAGGCTAGTTTGAATTTTTTTGGGTTAATTGGTATGTTTGTCGATGTGAGAATGGAGGTATGTGGTGATTTCTGCATTAAAGCCAGTTAGTTGTTAAATAAAATAGATATGTAAGTGGTTAAAAATAAAGAAAATGTTAGTTAAATGTGCAGAATATTTTCCAAAAGATAGAACGCATTTTATAGAATGTATAGGAAATGTAGTTAAATAGGAAGGTGATAAAAGTAACAGGTATTATATGTAAAATGTTTTTTATATAGAGCAATGACTTTTATAGACGATTAATATGGTATTTTAGAAATGAAATGTAGAGAAAGCAACTCGATATTTATATTTTTACGATATTTTTGTAGTCTATATTTTAGTAGTCGATATTTTTGTAGTGTTTGTGGTAATTTCATGAACAACGATATATTTGTAGTCGATATTTACTAAGGCGATATTTATGTATTCGAGATTGTTAATACTCGATATTTTGTAGTCGATATTTTAGTAGTTTGTGTAATAAGTATAGAAAGTCGATATTTTAGTAGTCGATAAATTTGCTACGATATTTTAGTAAGTCGATAATGTGACCGTCGATAATATTTCAGTGATCCACATGAGGAAAGAGAACCTAAATCTTCCTCCGATACAGAGTGGGGGGTACATTTGGAGACATAAACTCCAAACATGTCTGTAATAAATTGGAAAACTATTTATATGGGCGATTGGCCACTTCAAAGAATTAATCAGAACCCTTGTCATGATGAACTCTCAGTGTCACTAAATTAACCTAAGGGCAACCGCTTTGTAGCTATCGCACAGAGCAGACAGGTTAAACATATGGCAATGTGTAAAGTATTTATGTACTACTAAAACAGTATTAACATCAAAACATCAAACAAAAATAATCCAAACCAAATTAGACAAAAGAGTAACATTTTATAATTAAATTGACGCCTAGGAGATATGAATTTATAAAGATTTGTGGAAAATAGCATCAAAAAGCACAAATTGTCAATGGTCACTGTAGACTAAGACCTAAGCAGGATTTCAAGCCAACTGTGATGCAGCCAAGTTGGATACCCCAAGCAGATTAGACCCAGACAGAGGTTTTACATTCTGATTTAGGGGCTTACTCCAAGTACAGCTGTCCTGGGACCGCTGTACTTGTGGTGGTGGTCCAACCACCTCCACCACTGTGGTTCCACCTGCCATATTTCGAATGTGGCGGTCGGACCACCACAGGGGCGTTGCCTCTGCCAGGATCCAGGATCCCCCGCCAGTGGTGGAGAGAAAAAGGGTAAGAGTATGCTGGTGATGCCGATGCGGTTCCGGCAAGCACATTCCAACTTGCAAATCCACCACCAATTTTATGACGGTGAGACCCTCATGAAAAGGGTAGCAGACATGAAAGTAAGGGGCCCTATCAGTGCCCCCTGCAACCTTTGGTCCTTGGTTGCATGCGGGAGGGCATATGATGTGCCCCCCTGAAATTGAACTCCAGTTCCTCCATGGTGTGGCATGCATGGCATTGGGCATGCCACACTGTGAAGGAACGTGCTGCAGATGCTGTCATGGCAGAGGTCTGCTGTTATGGCTCTCGTATGAGCCTAACACAGCCACTGCCATGAGACATCCGCAACATTGCCTGCCCGCCCTGGATTCAAGTCGGAATAGGGCAGGCGCATGCACCATGGGCTTGGCAGTACTCCTGTGGGCACAGCAGTGAGATTTCAAATCTGCCACAAGTGTTACATGTGACCTGTCAAATAATATCTGACAGGTTGTTGTCATAGGATGCCCAAAACCCATATTCTGTGGAGTTCAAAGGAATCATATCTGCCCGCTCAGGTCAGCCTATATTTTGCTCATGGGACGCATTCACGCCTCATTCATACCATGTTCAAGCCAGGCTCATGCTGGGAGAAGCTTTCAAGCTAATGCAAATTTGCTTCGAGCAACATCAAGCAGGGAAATGTGGCTTTTTAAAAATGTATTTTCCTTAATGTTTATAAAAAAATCCAAATTCACCATTGAATTCGATTTTTAATAACTGTTAACAATTGTTGTTCAGTTATTTTTCTAGCATGTGCATTCCTGCATTACTATTTTAACCTGTACTATTTTCAACATTAGTCTAGAAAAACGGGGAAGACCGTGCAGAAAGGGTGTATTTCCCACAATACTACACCACAAAACCACAAGAAGTACCATAACAGTGAGTTTAACAACAACCCAAGTAAAGTTAATGCTTAACAATATCATAAACACACAAAAATAACAATGCAACATCAAACCTACGATCATGGTGTAACAAGAATCATTTCTTTAATTCTCCTTATTATTTCCACTTTCAACCTGTGCTGCATTCTGTTTTTGTAAGTTAGCGAAGTAAGTTGTATTTCAGTTGTTTTACATTTAACAGGTTTTAACTTTATGATCGATTAATTATTTTTTAAAAATTCTATATATTTTTTAATTTAAATATGATTTTATCTTTTAATATAGTTGTTATTTATAGGAATTTTAGACATTAGAAGGGATAATTTGATGTGCAGTCTAAGTCCTACGGGGTCCCGCACTTTTCATACTGTTGCTTAGAATAGAGTGGGAATAGTTAATCTAACCCGTCTTAACAACACCTCTGGAGTCCAACACTTTCAAATAGTTTTATAGGATGAAGGGGAAACAGTGAATAGAGATTTTGTAAGGTACATAATATGTAAAGTTTGTAAATAATTAATTCTACTAACCTATTTTACTATTGTTATATTATATTCTTTGTTTTAATGTTTTTAATAATTCACAGTTCTATTAATATTTAGGAGAATAATTTTTTTAATGTAATTTATGTTAAATTATTGCATTTGTTTAATTATTTATTATTTTTTGATATTTTTTAACATTGAAAATTTTAAACACAAATACATATGTGTATATATATGTGTATATAAATAAATATATGTATGTATCTATTACCTACTGGCGGTCGCCAGTAGGTATTTATATTTAGGACCTATTTTCCATAGGAAATCCGCAACATTCTATTTGGAATAACTTTGGCGCCAGTTGACGAATCTTTGTGAAATTTCCAAAACTGGTGTGGCGTTCAGGTCCGCTCCTATCCTGAAAAGTCTTGGGTTGATTCATGAAGCGGGGGCTGAGAAAATAGGGGGGTCCCAAAACATGTTTTCCCCATGCAATTTTCCATAGGAACCGTTCATCACGGCTACAACCCGAACGACTGAACAGAATTACACCAAATTTAGCAAAGTGGTAGTCCTCTGTTCAGACTCGTGCCTTTTGCTTAAATGGTGTAAATCCATTCCGTAGTTTCTGAGAAAATTACAATTAAATGTACATATATATCCATGGCCTCGGTGGATCCCCGCATCTTGCGCGCACTCTAAGCGTACCGTCCCAATCATGCACTGATTTACTGTCAAGTGGTTGTCAACATTCAAAACCAGGAAGTGTTGGCAGCCATTTTGTGCCTCGGTAGAAGCGAGGACCTAGAAATAAGTGGGACAAGTGTTCAAAACATATAAAGGGGGCAGGTAAGAAATATTTTGACCCTCTAGACCTGTTTAGGGGGTCCACAAGGACACCTAGGGCCCAAAAAAATATTATTATTTTTTTAAAACACAGAGGAATGTTCCTGGATGCATGAACCCACCGTAATAAAAATAAAAACGAAAACACAGCACGGGCTCCTGTGCTTGTTTAACAATTAGCTACCTGGCAGGGGCCAAATCCCGGGGTCTAAAATATTACATTTGATGGGGGTTCCGAGGGGCCCTGTAGCCCAGGGACCGCCATTCCTTGGTGCTACAAAATGAATGGATGAGGGAGCTCAAAGGTCCATCTAAGCCCCGGGGATTACCACCCTCCAGGCGTCTTTATATATTGGGAGGGGGGCCGCGTGGTCTGCATTCTGGAGCAGTCAAAATCCTTGGGGAACACCACGCCCCAGGAGCAGCTCCTGCTGTGTCTCGTGGTGTCTACCCCCGGGACACTGCTGTTTGCTATGGCAGGGTGGGAGTCGAGGTTCCCGCTGTGTCATAGCAAACTTGAGGGTATATAAACAAGTGCCAATTCACCGCAATTTTTTTAAAAAGCCAAAAATGCAGTGAAAATTATATCGCCCTATTCACTAGGCAACGCTAAGATGCATTAATGCATGTTAGCAGCCGGTTTGCTAAGGGCTCGCCTTGTATCTCCAATGAGTTGCAATGTAGGCGTTCTCAGTGGCAAGGTAGGTGTTCCTATGACAATATAAAAATGAAGAGGGAGGTATGACAACAGTGTTGCATTTACAAGGCGGCCCTGGATTTGAGGAGCAATAGCAAAATTCTCGCTAATTGCGGTTTATGTCGAATCCTAACATCTGTTCTGAAGTAGACTTAAGCATGTTTAATATACGAGGTGGATTGATATGTTAAGTCCACAGTCTTACATTAACAAGCTTTTCACTTGCGAACATGAATTATCGGTGTATTTCTCGCGATATTGGGGGCATATTAACAAGGACACCATTAAAATTATCGTCGCTTTTGCGTTAGGAAAGTGCCATTAAAGCGGCAATAATGGGCTTAATATTAGGGTTTTGAGAATTTGTGAGAATTCCAATAGAAGCCCAGGTTTACACCAGAACATTTTAACGCTGTCCAGTGGTACCTGAAGAACTAGGCGTGTGCACATCCTGCGATGATTCATGGTTCTGGCGGGTCGCACTGGTACAATGTCTCTTGCCTACTGGAATGTGTGATGTGCAATCGCCTTTCCACTTGAATCGTGAGCCCTCACAATGTAGATTGAAGGCAGTAGTCAGTACAGACATTGAGGAATGTTTTTTGTCGCATCCTTAAACAAAATCTGAGGACATAGTGTACAATTGTCTCTGCCTTAAAGAAAACAAGGCTGAATTTCATGCTGTCCGTAGTGTAGATCCAAAGCTGAATTCAAGTTGTGAACCCGGCTGTCCCCAGTGTAGATCGAAAGCAGTAGTTCGCACAGTTATTGACAAATGCTTTTTTGTCACATTCTTTTACAAAATCGGAAGACATAGAGTACAATTGTCTCTGCCTTAAAAAAAGAAAGGCTAAATTCAATGCTGTCCATAGTGTAGATCCAAAGCTGAATTCAAGTTGTGAACCCTGCTGTCGGCAGTGTAGATCAAAGGCAGTATTCGATACAGACATAAGTCTGCTGTGCTGTGGCGCTGATTTCGTAATGGGCCTGTATCGAGGAAGCATGTGGTCATGGCGGCAGCCACTTGACAGGGTGAGAACATTCGCTGTGCCAGAGTCTTTTGTCTTCACACAAGTGAACCACGCACAAGGCGTAGCCTATGTATTTATACTCTTACGCTGGAGTTTCGTACGTTGGACCAGCCCACTCTGCTTCTGCTTCAAGGGGGGGGACAACACAGCTACATGACCGAGATATTCCCCAGTGTCTGAGATAATATGGTAGCGTCCACTGTGCAGTACACTACATGTATCAATACTATGTATCAAAATGGAAAAGTTTTTTGTTTCTATAGTGAGTTCTGTATAGCACATCACCGATAACACTTGGGATTCTGTAAATTATCGTTGTTGTGCAAATATACTCCTTTATACATAGTTGGTTGCCACATCTCTGAACATTCAGCTATTGTGCGTTTGAGAGGATATAGTATCTTGGGAAGGTCCATTGTCCTTTTTTGCGCTGCCTCTTAGGTAGTAGGGGGGAGGGGTCGGGGGGGTGGTTGTGGTGGTGGTAGCGCTGGATGTTGTGATTTTGTTGGGTGTCGGAGGTGCATGATTAGTACCACTATCACATATTCGTCTTTAAATATGGGTGTGAGTTGGGTGTAATTCACGCAGTAGATAGTCGACCTCCTTACAGCATTTCAATGTTGATGTTAATTTGTTACTGGTAAGTGGAGCTATCACCTGTTTTTTTGCGGTTTGTGGGGATTTTGTTGGCGGAAGGAATCACCATTAAAATTATCGTCGCTTTAACGTTAGGAAAGTGCCGTTAAAGCGGCAATAATGGGCTTAATAATAGGCTTTTGAGAATTTGTGAGAATTCCAATAGAAGCCCAGGTTTACACCAGAACATTTTAACGCTGTCCTTGTAAATATGTCCATTACAGACTCCTAATTTTACCGTAAAAAAAAAATCACCTGCTATTAATTTGTATTCTTCCCTGGGATCCCATCCCATGGGATACAACGTTGGGGACTATGGGTGGAAGCCCAATGTCTCTATGTTCCCAGTTAGCTCCCTGCGTCCTTTGGAAACCGCCATTACTTTTGCACACGGGGACCTGCTAATATGCAGCTAAAATACATCAAGGCTGAATTCCCTACTGTCTGTAGTGTAGATCTAAAGCTGAATTCAAGATGTAAGCCCTGTTGTCCGCAGTGTAGATCTTAGGCTGCACTGCATTATCTGTAATCACGATTGAAATAAAAGATGAAACATGTATGGAATACATTGTCGAAATGTGTATGTTTCAGGGACATTATAGTTCAAGTTGTGACCTGTGCTGTCCGCAGTGTAGACTGCCATTGAGTGTGCCTTTGCACTTGCAGCGTGAATTTTTGTTTTTCAACTAAACCTAGAACTGATCTTAAAGATGTTTTTGAAGAAAGCATAGTAAAGGGATATTGTATAAAGTTTGATAGACATTTTACTTAGTTTGGTACTGCACTCTGCAAATAATGAATGAAGAGACATTTGAATTCTGCCTGAATACGGCCATGTGGCGATGAATTATGGTGCACTGAATTACTAGTACCTTTGGGACTGACCGTGTACATAACCTGCAATGATGCATGGTCCGGACAGTCCGCACTGGGGGTAATGTTTTTTGACTACTGAATTTTGCCTTTTTGCCTTAATAAAGCCACGTGGCGATTATTTATGGTGTACTGAGTTAGTGGTACGTCTGGTGTTTAGCGTGTGCTCACCCTGCGATGATGTGTGGTCTGAACGGCCTGCACTCAAAGCATTGTATGTTGCATACTGGATTGCATGTACTTTGAGGGGGAAAGAAAAACTACCATTGATGGTTATCAATTGTTCTGCAAACTAGGTCTACTGATTGCTCCTCATAACAAATTAAACGATTGCACTTCACGCAGTGCATTCTAACTTTCTTAAAATGAGTACGTATGTCTGGTGGCGATGTTGCAGATTGGGAGCATTTTGGTCTTCTTAACTGATTATAGTCTCTTACACAGTTTGCATTGGTACTAATCTTGAATTGTGAGCCCTACTGTTCGCTGTATTGACCGAAGGCAGTCGTCAGGAAGGGCCCACAGCCATGTGGCATTGACTTGAGCTGTATAGAGTTAGTGGTAGGTGTGGCTCTCAGCGTCTATGCAGCCAGCGATGATGCGTGGTGTGGGCCAGCCGCACTGGGAGCACTGTTTTTTGCCTGGTGAATTCTGTCTTATTAAGGCCACGGGGTGCAGTGAGTTAGTGGTACCTGAAGAACTCAGCGTGTGCCCACCCTGCGATGATTAGTGGTTCTGGCGGGTCGCACTGGTACAATGTCTCTTGCCTACTGGAATGCGTCATGTGAAATCGCCTTTCCACCTGAATCGTGAGCCCTCAGAATGTAGATCGAAGGCAGTAGTCAGTACAGACATTGAGGAATGTTTTTTGTTGCATCCTTTAACAAAATCTGAGGACATAGTGTACAATTGTCTTTGCCTTAAAGAAAAAAAGGCTGAATTTCATGCTGTCCGTAGTGTAGATCCAAAGCTGAATTCAAGTTGTGAACACTGCTGTCCGCAGTGTAGATCAAAGGCAATAGTCAGGACAGACATCGAGGAATACTTTTTGTCACATCCTTTAACAAAATCTGAAGACATATAGTACAAATGTCTCTGCAATAAATAAAGAAAGGTATAATTCAATGCTGTCCGCAGTATAGATGCAAAGCTGAATTCAAGTTGTGAACCCTGCTGTCCGCAGTGTAGATCGAAGGCAGTAGTCAGCACAGTTTTAGACAAATGCTTTTTGTCACATTCTTTTACAAAATCGGAAAACATAGAGTACAATTGTCTCTGCATTAAAAAAGAAAGGCTAAATTCAATGCTGTCCGTAGTTTAGATCCAAAGCTGAATTCAAGTTGTGAACCCTGCTGTCTGCAGTGTAGATCGAAGGCAGTAGTCGATACAGACATAAGTCAGCTGTGCTGTGGCACTGAGTTCGTAATGGGCCTGTATCGAGGAAGCATGCAGTCATGGTGGCAGCCACATGGCAGGGTGAGAACATTCGCTGTGCTAGTGTCTTTTGTCTTCGCACAAGTGAACCACGCCCAAGTCATAGCCTATTTATATATACTCTTACGCTGGAGTTTCATACGTTGGACCAGCCAATTCTGCTTCTGCTTGAAGGGGGGGACAACACAGCTACATGACAAGATATTCCCCAGTGTCTGAGATAATATGGTAGCGTCCACTGGCAGTACACTACATGTATCAATATTATATATCCACATGGAAAAGTTTTTTGTTTCTATAGTGAGTTGTGTATAGCACATCACCGGTACACTTGGGATTGTGTAAATTATTGTTGCTGTGCAAATTTACTCCCTTATACATAGTTGGTTGCCACATCTCTGAACATTCAGCTATTGTGCGGTTGAGAGGATATGGTATCTTGGGAAGGTCCATTGTCCTGTTTTGCGCTGCCTCTGAGGTAGTAGGGGGGAGGGGGGTGGTTGTGGTGGTGGTAGCGCTGGGTGTTGTGATTTTGTTGGGTGTCGGAGGTGTATGATTAGTACCTCTATCAATTATTCGTCATTAAATATGGGTGTGAGTTCGGTGTAATTCACGCAGTAGATAGTCGACCTCCTTACAGCAGTTAAATGTTGATGTTAATTTGTCACTGGTAAGTGGAGCTATCACCTGTTTTTTTGTGGTTTGAGGGGATTTTGTTGGCAGAAGGAATCAATTGAAGAGTGGTGATATTTGCAGTTTTTACTAGGTTGGGATGAAAATTAAAAAAGAAAGAAAAAAACAGAAATGCTTAATGAACATAAATATAATTAGAAATTAACATTTAAAAAACCTTTGAAATTCACTGAAAAAAAACATAGGTTTCAGGCAGGTTATAGTTAGGAATTATAATTTAAAAAAACCTTAGAAATTTATTGAAAAAAACATAGGTTTCAAGGGTGTTATAGTTAGCTTGACATTTCACTCATAAAAAACCATTGAAATTCCTATGTTTTAGTTATATGTACTAACTGTAACTCTAGCACCCACAATCCACTGGTGATGATGTCACATATTACATCATTCATGACATGGTCAGTGACATCACTGATGACATCACTGATGACATCACTGATGACATCACTGATTATATCATTCACGTGACAATCCGATACACCTCATCATACACTAGTATAACCTTTCATCACTCACTGTAAAACACAGAGTACCATATTTGAATCCATTGACACAGCAATACAAGTATCTAAAAACCCACTCAGTGATCCCTAGATCTACACACACATCTAATCAATTACCTATAGATTCACTCATACATGTTGTCAATGATCAATAGAACACTATCAAATATACTTATACACCTATATTGAAATTACACACCAGCACACATCCTAATCAGTTATGCAGTCATCCTATTCACTTTTGCAAACAATGTATCCTGTTTACATTTACTCAGCTTCACACTTATACAAATAGCACTTCATTTATTCATATAGATAGTAACTCATACGTAGTATTTTATGAAATCATTTATTACAAGTATACAGTTATCTATACAAGCACTCATGCAATCAATGAGTTTTATGTACACTTATTTTTATACAACACTGTCTTTTATTTGTTCTACTTTGTTGGACATGTACCATTGAGAAATATTTATGCTCCTCACCACACCCATAAGGATATTCACTCACCCAAACAACTATTATAACACGTAGTCTTAATCTCATATACATACTGAATTAACTATTCACATATCTTTGGGCAGTCACAGATCCCCCACCGAACCATACACACATTCACTCTCCCATACAAATAATCAGTTAAGTAATCAATAACTAATATAGACTTTCACGTAGCTAGTAACTAACTGGTGCAGCAGTTTGCACAACAACTGACCAAGTAATACAAATATTCACCCAGTTTAGTCACTATCCAATATATTTAGTGAGACACTATAAATTACTCAAGTAAACAATCAATCACACTGCTACTAAATCCTCTATTCAGATATATATATATATCTACTGATTATTCAATGCAGATTGGTGTATATATAATACATATTTAAATAAAAAACCAAACCACATTCACTGGATGATGTTATCAGTGATGTCATCAGTGATGTCATTTGAGATGGCATCAGTGATGTCATCAGTGACGTCACTGACCATGTCATGAATGATGTAATATGTGACATCATCCCCAGTGGATTGATGGTGCGAGAGTTACAGTTAGTACAGCTAACTATACCGGAGGAATTTCAATGGTTTTGTATGAGTGAAATGTCCAGCTAACTATAACACCCCTGAAACCTATGGTTTTTCAATGGATTTCTAAGGTTTTTTAAATGATTATTCCTAACTATAACCTGCTTGAACCTATGGTTTTTTCAGTGAATTTCTAATGTTTTTAAATGATAATTCCTAACTACAACCTGCCTGAAACCTATGTTTTTTTCAGTGAATATATATATATATTTATGATTGGTTACAGTCCCACCAATATGAGACTCATTGAAGTACTTAATTAATTAATTACAACTATTCAGTTTATACTACAATAGGTTAAACTATACAAATATTTCAAATATATTACATTAAAGTTTATATTTGTTAAAAGACATTCTATTCTTGATATTTTATTTTTGATACCCAAAATATAAGTATAGGAAGACAATGTTTAGGTTATAGAAATTTAAAAAAATAAAATTGATAGTTCAATAGTTGTTATATTTTTTCATACAACCTCACCTGAAGGTATGAAATTATCTTACAGGATTGTTTCACTCCTATCACTCATGCCCATATTAATATAGCTGAAGAGGGAGTTTGAGGGATGCCTCTCAATTTTCTTTTTCTCCATAAAGTTTCAGTTTCTTTTTGGGTCTTAAGAAATTTACATAGTATGGCCCAATAATTTAAGTGTTAAAAAAAGGGTCAAACACTGTAAACATCTACTTAAAGATAGTAAACATAACACTAAAATGGAGGACAGCAATTGAGAAACCAAAACAGAGTTACCTTGTATTGATGTACCCAAATATTTACTCTTCATGATCCTATATTACAATTCCTGAAAACAAATCAAACCCAAAAATACACAGGGTAATTTGAAAACAAGCATCGGTGCAATCATAGGTTTATCTTGTAATTATGTTTTTTGTTTTAATATAAGAGTAGATAGATTGGTGAAATATAGTACTCATGTTACATAAGTTTAATAAGGTACGCAATATATTGGAATTGGTATAAAAGCAGAGATGCCCCTTCGCGAATAATCAATGCTTTGATTGTCAGCCTTCCTGGCAAACTATTATATTGTCGTCTTACCTACTCCACTGCTATTCAACATTGTACAGTGTTTTCTCTTCAGCAATGCCACATAAACAGAAGGCTCACAGTAGTGATCTAAGTTGACAACACAGAAAGCAGAGCCTTAAACATTTCACTATGTGAAAGACAGTATAGGGGGTCCACAACAAAAGTTAAGGTGCGCCTTTTAGAATGAGATGGTGATCGAGAAATAGGTAACACAGCGCAGAAAAATATCACCTCAAATACTATGATACTGTCTCTGGCTCCAGGCACTTCTGACAAGTTTTTTTTTTGATAAACCAATTTTTTTAAAAACATGTATGTGGTACTTTTAGGAGACTGGGCCGGATGTAAAGGCTAGGAGGCTTAACTTGTTTCACAATGAAGTCTTTAATTCAGATTTTAATTGAGAATAAAAAATGCATAAATGTCATTAAAAGTTTCTTCAAACCATGATTTCCATCTTCTCTTCTTCTCCTTCTAGATCATTGGGTGTGATGAGTTTCCAGATTCTCAGCAGAAAAAGAGACACACGGAAAGGAAGCGTTTAAAAGATAATACTCAGATGTTTCCATTCCCAACATCTTTGGGGATTTATGTGGGAAAAGAAGCAGTATCCCAGTGAAGACAACCTATGGGCTATAGTGTAACTTGGATTACCAATCACTCTTTAAAAAAATGTGGTCTTTGGTGTGACCGGGGGCCGCACTGATGCCAGTGGGGTGTGTAAGGTCAGTGTAGGGTAAGCAAATCATGAATATTTAGAGTCTGCACTCAATTGCACAATGTGACACCAGAAAATCAGGAATGAAGCCCAGCTTCTCCACTTGACCAAGTTGGATTGCGTAGGGGTAAAAATTATTATTCCAACTCCCGTGAGTGCAACAGTAGGTAAAACATTGGATAGCGTATGGGTAAAAATTACTATTCCCACCCCAGTGAGTGCAATGTAGGGAAAACGTTGGATAGCGTAGGGCTAAAAGTTACTATTCCCACTCCAAAGAGTGCAACAGTAGGGAAAGTGTTGGATAGCGGGAGGGTAAAAATTATTATTCCACTCCAATGAGTGCAACGGTAGGGAAAGCGGTGGATACCATAGGGGTAAAAATTACTATTCCCACTCCAGTGAGTGCAACAGTAGGGAAAACATTGGATAGCATAGGGGTAAGAATTACTATTCCCACTCCAAAGAGTGCAACAGTAGGGAAAGTGTTGGATAGCGGGTGGGTAAAGATTACTATTCCCACTCCAGAAAGTGCAACAGTAGGGAAAACGTTGGATAGCGGGAGGGTAAAAATTACTCTTCCCACTCCAGTGAGTGCAATAGTAGGATAAGCGTTGGCTAGAGGGAGGGTAAAAACAAACAATTCCCGCTCCAGTGAGTTCAACAGTAAGGAAAGCATTGGATAGCTATACCCATCCCAGTCTGGATTCAGACGTAACCACAGCACCGAAATTGCCCTCTTCGCCGCCACAGAGGACATCAGGTGCCAGCTAGACAACGGCAAACCCTCAGCCCTCATCCGCCTGGACCTGTCAGCCGCCTTCGACCCGGTCTGCCACTGCACACTAAGAACACGCCTCCAAGAAGCTGCATCCAGAAGAAGGACCTGGACTGGACCCCGTCCTTCCTCTCCGGCAGAACCCAGAGAGTCCGCCTCCCACCCTTCCGATCCAAAACCACCGACATCATCTGCGGCGTACCCCAGGGCTCATCCCTCAGCCCGACCCTGTTTAATGTATACATGGCCCCCCTCGCACAAGAGGCCCGCCAGAACGACCTGAACATCATCTCCTATGCTGATGACACCCAGTTCGTCCTCTCCCTCACCAAGGTCCCACACACCGCCAAAACCAACCTCCATGGGGGAATGAAAGCCGTCACCGAGTGGATGAGGAGCAGCCACCTGAAACTGAACTAGGACAAGACGGAGGTCCTCATCCTTGGTCCCACCCCCTCTGCGTGGGACAACTCGTGGTGGCCAACCACACTGGGATCAGCTCCAGCACCCACGGACCACGACCGCAACCTAGGATTCATCCTCGACTCCTCCCTCTCCATGACGAAGCAGGTCAACTCCATCTCCTCCTCATGCTACAACACCTTCCGCACGCTTCGCAGGATCTACAAGTGGATCCTGACCGAAACAAGAAGAACAGTGATCCAAGCCCTCGTCAGCAGCAGGCTGGACTACGGCAACGCGCTCTACGCTGGAATCCCGGCCAAACACCTGCAACGACAACAACGCATCCAGAACTCCTCAGCCCGAAGGATCCTCAACATCCCCCGCCGCAGCCACATCACCTCCCACCTTAGAGACCTGCACTGGATCCCCGTCAACAGGAGGATCACCTTCAAACTCCTCACCCACGCACACAAGGCAATCCACAACACCGGACCAGCCTACCTGAACGACAGACTCAACTTCTACACCCCCACATGCCAGCTCCGCTCCGCCAGCCTCGCCCTTGCCGCCGTCCCGCACATCCAGCGAAGGACCTGCAGGTGGCAGATCCTTTTCCTTCCACGCCGCCACGACCGGAAACACCCTCCCCACCTACCTACGGCAGACCCAAGACCTGCTCACCTTCAGAAGGCTCCTCAAGACCTGGCTCTTCGAGCAGTAGCAGCACCCCCCGCCCCCTCTCAGCGCCTTGAGACCCTCACGGGTATGCAGCGTGCTTTGCAAGTTCTCCGATTGATTGATTGATTGATAGCGGATGGCTAAAAATGACTATTCCCACTCCAGTGAGTGCAACAGTAGGGAAAGTAATGATTTAATATTAAAAGAATATTAAATTCATTATCAATACCAGTAAAAAATTAATTAAAAATAATAACCAATAAAAAAAATGCCAATTAAAAAATGTATGTACATTAATTATTAATTAATTATCAATATATATAAATAAAAATTAATATTTACTTTATTACAATTAAATTACTTCCCACCCTATTCCCTTATAACCCCACAACCCACTCCAAATAAATAATACAATTTACATAATTATCAATTAATAAAAAAGAAGGACCAATTAATAATGAATTATCAATTAATTAATTATCAATACATATAAATAAAAATTAATATTTAATTTCCTATAGTCAAATTACTTCCCACCCTATTCCCCTATAAACCCACAACCCGCTACGGAATTAAATTACGCAAAAATTAAATTACATAACATTCATTACATTAAAAAAATTAAACATAGATTACAAAATGAATCGACATTTTGACACATATACTACCATATATAACAAAAAAATCGATATTATGGAAATCGATATTTTTAATTCTATATTATGAAAATCTATATTTTTTACCCCAAATTCGATATTGTGGGCTGTCTATATTTTGGTAGTTCGATATTGTGGGCTGTCTATACTTTTAATACGATATTCTGGGCAATCTATATTTTGGATTCCATATTTAGGGTGTTCACCAACCTATTCATTTCATGACCTCAAACAAATAGGACAATATACCGACTGAAAGGCTTTTTTGAAATATAATAAAAGGAAGGCACATGGGTTTTACAGGGTCGTGGCATGAGCAAGGCCTGATTGTACCCGGATTATGCAGTGTTGAGCATGAACCACATATAGTCGGGGTGAATCAATACAGGCATGATTTGTTGGTACTGGTTGGTGAGTATTTTGGCATAGATCTTAATTTACATATTGTTCAGAGAGATCAACCAATATGAGGTGCAGTGATTGGGTTGTTTTCCTGCTTTCGGGATAACCACTATTGTGGCAACACCAAGTTTGGTGGGGAGCTTCCCAGTGTCAAGTGCCTCTGTGAAGACCTCAAGAAGGTGTGGGCTCAGCAGGAAATGAAATCTTTGTTAAAATTCTCCAGGGACAGCATCTGTAATCTTCTTGATTATCAGGATCTCTCTAAGTCTAGGTGGAGAGGTAAAGGAAGAGGGATCATAGTGAGGATCATGCAGTCTCATTCAACCTGCAGGTGAGGGTGATGGCCATAGAGCTGTTGGGAGTAATTAGCAAATGACAGCCCACTCTTAGCTGGGTCCCCCGTGAATGGCTGGTGGTTCAACTATGAATGAATGAATATTTGCCTTGTAAAGCACAAACCTTTGCCCAGAGGCGTCAAGGCACTACAGAAAGGGCCATCAGACAGTAATGGTCACACTGAAAGGGTCAGGGTCACACTGAAAGACTGGTAAAGAGCTAAGTCTTCAGGGCTTGGCGGAAGAGAGATTGAGACCCTTGTCCAGAAATTGAAGAAGGGAGGGAATTCCAGAGCCTAGCAGTGGTGACGGAAAGGGCTCTACCCCACACCATCTGGCTTTCTTGAAACTGGGAACTACCAACAGATTTTTAATGGCAGATCTTAGCTGCTTGGTAAGAACATATCGTCGGAAGAGCCCTTTAATGCCTTCCGAACCTAGATTGTAGAGAGTCTTGTGAGTAAGACGGAGGACCTTAAACAGATATCTACGGTTTAAAGGGAGCCAGTGCAGCCTACTGACAGACGCCAAGACTGAATGGGATTTAGAAAGGCCCCCCCCAACATGGTCACAGCGTTCTGCACCAGCTGCAGTCGATGAACAAGCCCCTTGTTAAATAATACCCAAATAAAGGGTATTACAGAAGTCCAATCTAGATAATACTAGGGCAATGACTGCCTGCTTTCGGGAAGTGAATGAAAGAAATTGAGAAATTTTCCTGAAACTCCTGATGGTCCCAAAATAGGTAGCCACCATTCTGTTGATCTGGGGGCCCAGGGAGAGGGAATTGTCCACTATAGCACCAAGATTTTTTCCTAGGGACACTGGGCAAGGGCCAAGCATATCAGGCCATCAAGCATTGGACCAGATATGCTGTTGGTTTCCAAAGATCAATACTTCAGTTTTGTCCCCGTTAAGTCTGAGATAGTTCTCTACCATCCATTAGGAGACTGCCTGCCTGGAGTTTTTTAAATTGGTAGCAGATGCCTCTATCTCAGGGACAATCCTGGAGGTAATTTCCTAAGTAGCCAGCCACTGCATGGGTGCCATCTAGCAGTTTCGTGCCTCATTGAGATTTTTTTTAGAGACGCGTGAGAAAGAAATCGTAGGCATTCCAGGGTTGCCAATTGGGTGATTGGGTTTTGTCTCTGTGTCAAGAATTTGGAATTCCATCAAAGTGATCTGCTTGAGATTTTCTTTCTCTTTATGTCTGAAGAAATTTTGGACTAAGCCTCTGTTAGTGGCTTTTCCTGCTGCCCACATTGCTGTTCGGATTGCACACAGGCAGGCATCCCTCCTAAGCGCCAGTCGCGCTGTTGGCGGGTGGGCCAAGAGGATGTTGACGGATAGTGAAGGAGGTCCTGGAGCATTTCTAAAACGTAAACATCTTGGCAGCTTCGACCATGTACCCACTGACAAGTTTATTAACCAACTGTCTGGAGCTTATTTTCCCAACCACAGTGGGAAAATATAAATATTTTTTTAAATCTGTGATTTGAACAGGTGTCTTTCTGGTGATGCTCAAGCTTTGCTGTTAAACCATTAATGAACAGATCAATTACATAACATACATTTGTAGTCTAGTAGTTTCCTATACAACTATAGGCATTTGTTTTGTTCCACTAATAAAGTGCTATCTTGTTACGTAGTGCAATGAACTGCTGGCTTAGGCTGTGATTTGCTGTGATAGGCTATTCTGTAAAGGGCTTAGGTATCTTATGGCATGTTGTGTTGTGTCATGCTGTGCTTTGATGAGTTATGGTGTGTTTTGTTATGATGTGCAATGTTATTGTATTTACGTTGTGTTGTGTGAGTTTGTTCTATGATGGGATATGTTAAGGTGATTTATTATATGAAATCAAACTGTACAGTTGCAACTTATGCTGTGGTGTTGTTGTATGTTGTGTTATACTGTACTATAGTCTGTTTTGTTAGGGTGTCAAATCTAGTCTTATGTTGAGTTATGTTGTGATATACTAGGGTATATTGTGTTGTGTCATCTTTTATCATTATGTGTTATGTTGTTTCATTATGTGTTATGCTGTGCTTTGGTGTGCTGAGCTATATTGTGTCATGTAGTGCTATGCTGTATTATGTTAGTGAGTTCAAAATTATATCATACTCTGCTATATTTAGTTATATGTGTTGTTCTATTTTGTCCACCACAATATGATTGTGGTGAGACTCACGCACTCTCTATTACACTGTTTATACAATTAAACCAAATTGATGGTGCAGGCTGGTAAATCCTCATGAGTATGAGGTGTATAATAATAGTAGACATATAATAGTATATTAAAGACATGTAATCAGAATGGATTCTATGAGAGATATCTGAACACCATTTACAGACAAAAAAGTGAAATTAAATACAATTTTACTTAGGGACGCTGCCTAGGATCTGGCGACAGCGCTACTACTATTGTTTTATATTGTGCCATGCTGTGCTATGTTGTCTTATTTTACACACTGTCATGTTTTGTTTCTTCATGCTGTGCTATGATGTTTTATGATAGGCTGTTTATCTTATTTCATGTCGTGTTATGCTATGTCATATTTTTACAATGCTATATTGTGTTATGCTGCATTAAGTTATTTTATGATATATTGTTTTTTGTTTTGTTATAATGTTATACACTGTGTTATTTTAGGGTGTGTTAGGTTGTCCCATGCTGTACTTTAATAAGATATTTTAAGGAGATGTTTTGTGATGTTATCCCACTTGATTATCTGCTTGACGCGCTGCAGATCGCTCAAGCCACGCCCCCTTGTATGACGGGTTATTCAAGATCCCCATAGCGCGTCTGCGCCGCTTGTATGCATAAGGCAAGCCTGTCTGCATCCATCAATGCCTGGACCGTGCCTATGCCAGCCCCCTCGCTTTTCTGGTGTAGATTTACCGCCACTATCCTACATGTGGGATGAGTTTCTTGCGCTTGATTCAGGTAAGGGTACTGGCTGCCCTAAATTAGACTGTCTTTCTATCTCTGCCAGCTCTATTTACACCTGCCAAAGCTGTGGTGTATATGTAGTCCTGGCTGTGTCCGAGCCTAAGACAGAGTCAACCTTAGCCAATGCAGTGCCCATAAATCCTCTCAGTAAAGCATATATACCCAAACACAAACTGCCCTGTGTTTTATTCAATGCCGGATCACTGGGTAAACACAGCTCCGGGTTTCTTCTATTTATGGACACCTATAAACCCTCCATGGCTTTCGTCACAGGAACTTGGGCCAATCCCTCTTCTAATCCTGACTTGTTGGCACCCCTACCTGACGGATTTGCCATCTATATACGAGATAGGCCGCTCATACGTGTGGGCGGTCTAGTGATAGTACATAGAGTGGATTTAGCAGTCTGCTACAACCCTGCCCACTCACCTCATTGTGAAGTGGTGTCCTTTATCATTGAAGAAACAAAAACTCAGAGCCTCCATTGCAATATATTTATGCACAGCAGCACAGCAAGCCTTCCTGCTGACCTGCTGTATGCCAAAAGAAAAGTGCTATGATGCGCCATATCTACAAGATACAGCACATTCATGTCCCTTTCCTGTGTACTGGTGCACAATGGGCTGCCATGTGCCAACTAGGGCACCATTGCACCATGGTGGAAGGGTGTCTGTGTTGTAGGGGTGATGGTTTTTGTGCTGGAAGGGACACCTTCCTACACAAAAACAATCACAAGATATGTTTTCCTCTTTCTATGTATGCTTCAGAATGCAGCACGTATAGCAAAAGGAAAAACGAGGATAAATAAAGGTATTTCTCCTTGTGGTGCTTCACTTACTTCTACTCTGGGGGGGGGGGGACGTCGAAATCTAACACATTCCCAGGTTTGCCAAACCTTGTAAATACGGGAGTTCGTTAGTTTCCATGGATGTTGCATGGGTACACCCACAGAAACACCCATATAAAGCCCCATTTACACAGAGTAATGCATGAAAGGGGGCCATATTTACAAGGCCATGAAAGGCCACATATGTTGGCTTTACATGGCTTTGCAAATATGGACAGGCACACTACCCCAAAAGGGCATCCAAGTAGTGATGCACCAGTGGTGCTATGGACTTGTAAAAAAGTGCCTTAGTCTTTTAAAGGCATGGTCATATATTGACCATCTGGTCATAGACAAGTGTTCTCCCAGGAAATCTGTTGTCTCCTTGAGGCAAATATCTTATCCACCAACTACACAGTCTTAGGTGACTTCAATTTTCACCCAGAGGCACACCTGGAAATGTGCACAGCACTAATTCTTCAGTTCTCTGTCAGAACTAGGGCTTTCACAAATTGTAAGTGGTTCCACACACCAGGCAGGACAATCACAAGACGGTATTTTTACTAACAACACCTCATTAGGCAAAGTAAGAATACTTCCATTAGTCTAGACAGATCACAGTGCAGTCCTATTTGACATATATTTCAATTAGCCAGGTCCCAGTGCCAAAGACCAACCAACCGCTTCCTCCTCTTGGGCCTGGCGCAAAATTCAAACAGGTCTTCTCTGTAAAACACTAGATGACTAGCTGCCTGTGCCTTCTGACAACCTAGACACAGACATCTCTCAATATACTCTGTGGTTAGTTACCGATGCCAGTGCCCTAACACCGGTTAAATTGGTAAAGTCCAAATGAAAGACCCTTGGTTTAGGGCTCACAAATAAACCTGTAGAAGACAAAATAAGAGATGGAGAAGAGACTATAATGAGGAAGAAAAGGCCAAATATAAGATCTTTTTAGCAACTTACAAATGTTTTATTACAAAGGAACAAGCTTCCTACTTCACTGGAAAGACAGAAGACGATAAAAACTCTACTAAAGAATTGTTCCAAACGGTCATCAAGTTGAAACAGACACTAGCAAATCACTCACTGACACTAGTCAATCCTTTTTCAAAACCCTGACCAGCTTTTTCCTACTAAAAGTGGAAGGGATGCAATAGGTTCACTTCTTCAGCCCTCTTGCCTTCAGCTTCAGGTCATTTACCACCTCATTAGATGAGTGTAAAACTGTTAGTGAGTTTGGTATGCCCTCTCTAGAAGAAGTAACCAAACTACTCAGTTTCATTGCCTCAGGGTCCCCAAAGGATACCTGCCTTCTGAAGGTTAATAAGTTAGTGGCAGAGGCTGTTGCCTCTAAGGTAGCAATCATTTTTCATCTCATGTTTAAGTTTGGCTTGTTCCCCTCAATCTGGAAGAAAGCCTTTGTACTTCCACATCTATATAAAGCTTATTTGGATCCTAGTGATCCAAACATTTCCTTCCCATTACCTGCCTACCTCTGCCAGTGAAGATTGTGGACAAAATCTTGAACAACCAACCTATAGAGCACATTCAATCTAACAATCTCCTGGACTCCACTCAATTTGACTTCTGAAGTGGCCACAGTAAGAGAAGCACGGATCAAGGCTACCAAGGAGATCAGGCAAGCACTCAATCAGGGTGGAGGTGCACCCCTCATCCTGCTTGATCTCTCTGCAACCTTTGATACTGTTAATCATAGGCTGCTGCTGGATCATCTTCCTGGCCAACGAAGACACTGGAACAGAATTCAGATTTTGTGATTGCATGCAGATAGTCAACGCATGGATGAACTGCAATTTCTTAAAGCTTAATTCAAGAAAAAGCAAAGTTTTGTTGTTTGGAGCCCAAACCTACTTTGGGAACCCGTCCTGCTGGCTGCAGGAAACAGGTTCTGTACCTAAACCTGTTAGGAATACCCGCAACCGTGGAGTTCTGATTGATGACAAACTTAGCTACACCTATCAAGTCAATGCAGTGACCTTTCTGCCCTTTTCACCTTCAGGACAATAAAAAAGATATGACCATAAATTCCTATGAACCTTCAGAATGCACTTGTCCCATCATTTAAATGGCAGATTTAGGCTACTTTAATAGTTTACTTTTTATTGCACACCAATATCTGCAAAATTCTGCAGCCAGATTTATAGAAGATTCCAAAATATCACTGACTCCAAACCAATAAGAAAATGCACTGGCTCCCTTTAGACAGAGAATTACCTTTAAAGCGCTCTGCATTTCTTACAAAACATTTCTTGATCTAGGCCTAGTTTTCTTACAACACAGTTTCAAATGATACACCCCAGGAAGGACCTTCACTAGGCCTCTGATAAATTTGCAGTTGTCCCCAGGTTCAAGCGGGCTGCCTGGGGAGGTAGAAGCTTTCTGCTGGGAGCCAAAACGGTTGGAATGCGCTGCCGCTGCACATCAAGAAGTCGGCCAACTTACTAGTATTCAGGACAGCTCTGAAAACCTAGTTATTTAACACTGTGTTGCCTCTTTGGCTCTACTTCCTGCTCCTCTGCTCTGCCTTCAAAGCTACTGCCAAGACACCCCTGGGTAATCCTGCGCTCTAGAAAACTAATTACAATTAACATTAACAGACGTCTTGTGTTATGTGCTGTTTTACATCATGTCAATGCGTGCTATACTGTGTTATGTTAGGGTGTGTTATTTTGCCTCAAACTGTGCTGTACTGTTTGATGCCAAGGAATGTTACGTTGTTTTATGCAATGGTATACCAGAGTAGCTTACTGTTTTGGTATGCTGTGCATTGTTATGCTGTTTTACTTTAGAGTGCTTTATGTTATGTTGCAATGAGACATATTGCTTTTTATGGTGTGTTTTGTTGTAATGTGTCACATTGCGTTATGATGAAATGTTGGTGTATTGTGTTATTTAGTGACGTACTCTGCTATGCTGTATTATATTCTGGTTAGTTATTATGTGTCTTGTTGTACTATGCAGTGTTCTATGAGGGTGTGTTTTGTTGTGATGTGATGTGCTCTCCTATGTTATGGTGTATTTTGCTGAGTCATTGTGTCAGAGAAGTAAATATATAAAAGAGCGAACAATGGCTCTCCATTACAAAGTAAACATCATGTTGCATTTGCAGTTTTGGAAAATGATTCCTTGATACCTCACCACAGAGAATGTAATGGTAAGGGGAAAATTACACTGTAACCAACCTTGGCATCCCATCTGGTTGATGGCAGCCCAAGAAAGAAACGAAAACCATGAAAACCATGCTAATACCTTGTCTCTATAATTGTTTTTGCTTTACTTTTTTGAATATTTGGATACTTATGGCCAGATCTAAAAATTTATAGGTTATATGTAAATGAAATAAAAAACCTCTCGGACTTCAGGGAAGTAACATACTGCAGCCCGGACTATTATCTGCTCTTTTAAAATAGTTAGTCTTAAGATGCACTAACCTGTACCTGAAGAAGTCCACGGTTTTACCTACAAAAGTGATGTGTGAGCTCACAGATATAAAAAGCTCCTACTGACATGTATGTCAATTTTAATCCAACTGACATGCAGGCCAACTTTAGTGCGGGATATCTGCAAAGCTGTAGGGCTAAATAAGAAGAAAACAATAAAAGTTAGTGAATGGAGGATCAGTGCTCATCAGTAAGAGTCACCACTCAGTTCAACTTCACTTGCAGATAATACTTCTTGAAGCAGTCCTCTGCTGACTTCTGGTAAGGGGCACAGAGGGTTTCAAAGTGATGTGTCCATTTCTACACTCCTTGGACTGGAGGAGCCTTACATGCTGCCATGGTAAGCAGCCGAAGGCCACGAGAGCTTGAGCAGGGCTCTACATTCTCCTTTCCAGTAGGGGTGTGAAAATTTGTGCATTTTGCTTTCACTTAAAAACGTTTGGCAAAATTATGTGAAATTAAGGGGCATATTTACAAGGGAATGGCAAAGCGTGGTGTTAAACAAAAATTGCTAACGCCACGCTCCGCCATTCTGAAAAACAAGAAGGCGGTGCACCCCTATGTTTCCCATAGTGCTGGCACTAAATTTAGCTGCCTAGTGAAAAATGATATTCCCTTGTAAATAGGTAAGGGGCATATTTACAAGCAAATGGCAAAGCGTGGCGTTAAGCAAAAATTGCTAACGCCATGCTCCGCATTCTGAAAAACAAGAATACAGTGCACCCCTTTGTTTCCCCTAGCGCTGGCACTAAATCTAGTTGCCTAGTGCCAACGCTGGCACCGTTGCGCCATAGTGCAAGAGTGTCTGTGTTGGGGGAATGATTGTTTATGTGCAGGAAGGTGTCTCATCCTGCACCTAAACAATCTAGAATGGGGAATTGTAACTTCTATGCGCACTGCATTTTGCGGCACTCAAAGAAGTTGCAAATCGTCATTTTTTTTAATGATTGATTATGTGCAGGAAGGGACACCTCGACTGCACCTGAAAAAATCATTCATGGTGATTTGCTGTTTCTATGTGTGCTGTACAACGCAGCACACATAGATACAGAAAAAACAAGGAGAAATTTAGCATTTCTCCTCTTTTGTCATATTATGTCCAGGTTTTCCCTGGTCTTAATTTTGGCGCTGCCTCCTATTTACGCACCCTTGTAAATTGGGGACAGCATCAAAATCAATTGCTGTTGCGGCAGAATGTCTACCACAACACCCATTGCATGCCCCTTTCACGCTAAGTGTAGCATGAAAGGGAGCCTTCTTTACAAGGCAGCGTTAAGCCATTGTGGCTTAACGCTGCCTTGTAAATAAGGCGAAGTTTTTATCGCCACAGGAACGTCATAAAAGGTGACATTCCTGTGGCGATAAGGGCTTGTAAATATGCCCCAAAGTGTATTTATGGGAAATGGAAATCCATCATTTTGCACTCAAGTTTAACATGAAATGCATTCTTGAGTCAATTTTTGGTGTGAGGGTATTTTTAAACAAAGTACTGCTAACAACAGTCACTTATTCTGTCATTCACATGAGTTCACAGTAAATTGTTATGGAGTTTAATTATGCAAAGTAGCATAATGACGTACTGTTGGGAATTCCTTGTAACAAGCGAAACACAAAATTCTCGAAATTACGAATATTATACCAGTGTCATTTAAATGTTGCTCAGGACTAGATTCCAGCCAAGCATATTTGGGCTGAACTCAGCTCTACACTCAGAAAGCATGTAAATTAGCAATGTCTCTAGAGGACTGCACCCAAGACGCTAGTCAATAAATTGAGGCGAATCACTGGTATATATTGCCAAGTCCTGGCAACTGGGTAACAGTCTACTGCCAATTAGAGCATGTACATCAAAGTGTGAAGAGAGTTTTCTTCCTTACAGTAGATTCTTGGAAAATCCCTCATTGTAAAATACATTTTAGCTGTCACTGCCCATGTACGGCTAAAACCTCAGAGGCCTGCTATTATTGGAGACTTTAAGCATTTCCTCTGGAGAAAGAGGTGGGGGAGGGGTTCTTCTATTCTGAAGGTAGCATCCATCATCCATCTTGAAACAGCCATCCATGCAAACATGATCACCTAAGGGTAACCCTTGTGCCAGGTGACCAATTAGGAACAGATTTGTAGCGCCTCTGGCCATAGATATTGCAGCAGCATAATTTAACTGTTAATTCGCTTAGGCATCATATTTACACATCATGTGATAACAATGGTAATCTGTGTGTGTCATATTAGTCAACTAACAGAAGCTGGCTGCATTTACTTGTAGTAAGAGCCTCATATATAACTGTGTTGCAATCATTGTATTCTCTCATGCTAACTGTATTCTTAGTTTGCATTCTTTTCCTCTCTTGAATGACATAAGTTGTGCCTAGGCCTCTGTAAATCAACCAACCAATCAATCAATCAATCAGGATTTATAAAGCACAACAAATTACCTGTGAGGGTCTCAAGATGCTGGAGTTGCTAACTGCTTCGTGATGCTCTATTCTTTCGAACAGCCAGGTCATTATTCCTTTCCTGAATTCCAAGAGCAATGGGGCAGGTCATTCCAGGCTTTGGTCTTCATGTAAGAGAAGTAGCATCTTTCACTGTTGGCTCGGAGGATCATTGGTGTGTCTGTGAGGAAGAGGGAGGTGGATCTCAGGTGTCTGGTCAGTTGGTGGGAGGCCATTCGTTTCTTGATGTATGCTGATCCTTCATTGTGCGGGGCTTTGTATGCGTGGGTCAGCATCTTGAATTGTCAGTCCGTCTGGGGAGTTTGAGGATGAGTCGTGCCTCTTAGTTTTGTATTGCCTATGGTCTCTTAATGAGGCTTGCAGTGATTCCTATGTAGAGAGTATTCCCTTAGTCCAACCTGCTGATGACAAGAGCCTGAATGATGGGCCTTGTGATTTTGATAGGGAGCCACCTGAAAATCATATGGAGCATGCGTAGGGTGTGGAAGCAGGTGGATGAAACTGTGTTTACCTGTTTCTGCATAGATAACTTGCTGTTCAAGATGATGCTGAAGGTGTGGGCATGGTCTGTAGGGGCGGAGGGAAGGGCCGAGTTCAGCCTATCCACAAACACAAGTGTCTTTACATGGTGAGGTGTTGTTCCCATAGATTAGGACATCCCTTTTGTCCTTGTTGAGCTTAAAACAATTTTCCTTCATTCAGTCGGTGACATTCAGCATACATCTGTGGAAGTTGGCTCAGGTTGTGGAGGGGTGTTCTGACACTGAGATGATGAGCTGGGTGTCGTTGGTATAGGAGATGATGTTGAGTCCATGCAATTTGGCAGTGTTAGCCATGGGGGTCATGTACGTGTTGAAGAGGATAAGGGTGAGGGATGATCTTTGTGAGACACTGCAGATTATGTTCTTGGTTTCTAAGGTGTAAGGATTCTCTGGGTCCTTCTGGTGAGGTATGAGGTGATCCCTTTTAGGGAGTCTCCCTAGATTTCGATTTGGGTGAATCTGTTGATCAAGATGTGGTGGGAGACGATTTCAAAATCATCTGACAGATGCAGCTGGATGAGGGCTGTTGTTTCGCTGCAGTCCAGGAAGGCCCTGATGCTGATGATTGCTGCGATCAGAGCTGCCTTGATGCTGTGATTGGCTCAGGATACAGATTGAAAGGGGTCCAGGAGGTTATAGTATTCCAGGTGATCAGTTATTTGCTGGTTGATTGCCTTTTTCAGAACCTTCACCAGAAACGGGAGCAGAGAGATGGGTTGGTAATTCTTTGGATCTGCTAGGTCAGTGGATGGTTTCTTCTGGAGGGGCCTCACTTCAGTGTGTTTCCAGTCCTCTTTGAAGGAGGCTGTGGTGATGGAGTTGTTCACGACCTTCCTGTGCTTGTCCCCTATTGTCTTGCTCCAAAGGTTGAAGATGTAGTGGGGATATGGGTCTGTGGGTGTCCTGAATATATGGAGTTCATGATGGAGATTGTGGCTTGACTTGTGAGAGGGTCGCACTGGGTGAGCCGATGTTCAGGCTTTGTGTTTGTGGATAGGCTGATACTGTTGGCGGTGAGGGTTGAGGTCAGAAGTTCTTGTAGCTGGCTGAAATCTTGTCTTAGAAGAAGTCCACCAGAGTAGAGTGTCTTATAGTTTTTTTCAGAGGTGGTGATGTTGTTCCAGGTGACTGTGGGGTTGGATAACTCCTTCACGTTAGCGAAGAGCTCCTTGCTGTGGTTTGTGCTGACTTCTAGGCAGTCTGCTACAGCTCTCTTCTTTGTTTCCCTCAGGAGGCAGTGATATTGGTTGAGTAGGGTTTTGAAGGTGGTATGGTGTCCTATCTTTTTGGTAGTACGCCATGTCATTTCTAGTTGCAGCCAGTTGCGTTTGGAGGATTTCAGCTCCATGGTGTACTAGTTGGCTCTTCTGGCCGGTACTTTGGAATTGGCTGTCTTGGCACAGACGATTGTGTCGGTGCATTCCGTGATTCACTAGAAGTTCCTCGCAGCCTGTTCTGGGTCGGATGATGGGTCTGAGAGTTGTGAGTTGAGCCCGTTGTTCCACTAGTCTTCTGATATCTTTTTCCTGTTTCTTCGTGGCTATGGACATGCAGCGTGTAAATATTTGAAAGGGCTTCCTGTGGCAGGCAGACAGAACTGGTACTAACTTCAAGGCCACACTGCTGTAACGCCTTTGTTCAGTGCTGTAAACCTGGGGAGTCTACCTGCTCCTAAGAACCTCATCTTCTGACTTTGCTGAGGGAAAACGTTTCTCAACTCTACAGATTCCCCTCGCCCAGGGTCTTGAACTTCATTCTTGAATGCCTGTTTCTTCCCTGGGAAACTTAATTTGCTTTTTTTTAATGTTGACAACTTCCACCTTGAAATCCCCCTTGCTGCTTTTGGTGCTTTATTAAGATCAGAGAAGGTCTTTTATGGAAACTAGCAATTCTATATTTTGAGGCTTGTATCTTGTTTTGTTTTGCATCTTCTTTATAATATACAAACGCAGACTGCACAATGTGCTAATTAATATACCTTCATGATTTAGACACCATTCTCTCTGTCATTATTGCAGAAACAAACGGGTTTCACTTTTATTGAAATGTATTGCTGTTGCTAGGTTCTTTCATACGCTTTCTGTCAACAACTGAGGGTTCATCTGACCATTGGAAGATCCTGTATGATGACCATACAAGGATATTAAAGTACATGAACATCCGCCATATCAATATTAACAAGCAAATAAAATAAACAAATTGGTGCATCCATATGACCCACACCATTGTGATTAAATCACAAGTGGAGGCCAGTAGGCATCACTCCTGGCTGCCAAAATCATATCAGCCTGAAGGGATGTTGGTGGCAAATCAAAGGGTGTCCCTAACAAGCACTAATTTGCATTTTGTGGGTCCCTCAGAATCAGTGTACAAACAATTTGGTTGGAAAAGTAGTAAAACACACAATATTTATTTATTTATAAAATGTTATATAGTGCGAACTTGATCCCGAAGGATATCAGAGCGCTTTACAATTTGAGGGAAATGAAGGTAACAGATCAGTACATGAATCAAATAGGGAATATGCCATTCAAACTACCCTTGCATGATTCCAGAGATTTCACAAATCAAACACTGAAATTTATCCAAATGTACCTTCTATAAACAATCCAGACCTTTTCACTGAATCGGAGTATTGACATAAGAAAAGAGTCCTTGGAGAAAGTCTGTAAAGGTATGGTGGAGTTAAGCAGCAGCGCCAAGGAGAGGAGAACAAACCTTGGAATTAATATAGCCGGGTTTTGCGGTACAAAGAATGACTGACAAGTAATCCTCTGCAGGTGTGGATGGGAACTACTTCAAAGAGGATACCTGGCATGTGAACCCAAAGGAAAATGGCCTGGGGCCCTACGGCAACAATGAAGGAAACATTTGGAGCACTCGTAGCCAAGAAGAAGGAAAGAAAAAAATATGTCACGGGTGTCCCAACTGCATAGACTTTTATATTTACAAACAGTAGGTAATACTAGTTAAGAAAAGTCTATGAAGTGAACTACCTATTTTTAGCCAGTCTGTGGCTGTCATAGTGGATGCCTCTGTACTGTAAATAGGTATGTATCCCATTATAATTTCAGTTGTGATCTTTGTGGTGTGTAAACCTGTTTTGTGGGGTTATTTATTGACTACGGAGGGTAAATAAATGTACATACCATTTTATTTTAATGTGCAGTAGATAAATAAACATATTTTCAGATGGATTATGATATGTTAGATGGATAACACCTCAGACGAGTGATAAGCTGTGAAAGGGAACCTCCAGAATCCCAAATTATGACAAATTACTGATAAGAACCTGGTCAAATCTACTTTTCTAAGCACAGAAACCAGGCTAGTTATTTTTATATTTAGAGATAAAACATAGAGAACGGATGGAATCATATTTATCATGGTTGGTGAACCCAGACCATAGATTTTATTTGCCCCATTTTAGATTAGGCACCTTGCACTTCTTGCTAGCTTTCCCTCAGCAGGGAACCTAGTTCTCCACTTTTCTCTCTTGTTCCAGTGACAACATTTCCCAGCAATTGGTTGCCCATTTTATGTTATTCTGCAGCTTTTACATATGTCCCAGACAGCAGTTTTTATGTCCATTATTGCGCTTATTTGATCTTAGATCACACATTTCAAGTCCACAATTATTACAACACCTCGATTCGTAGTATACTTGATGTGCTGTCAAGTTCGGCAAGAACTTAGGATAAGATGAGAAATGGATGTGCAGAATTCTTGAGACCTTTGAGCCTCCTAATCCTCTACCCTTGGCTTGAGTCACCTAGTTTATTATGCATATTCTAAGCGGAAACCGCCCGCAGCACAAACTCCCATAGAAAAATGGGACTTTGTGTAAATCTCTGCACTGTGTGGCAGGCACCTCACAACCTCAGGCCGCTGAGGGAGAGAGGGGCAAAAGTCGCTTTCAGACAGCCTTTCCATGTCGGAATGCCCAACATGGAAAGCCTGTCGGACACTGACATCATACTTCCGATGGCGGAAACACAGTCTGTTTAGGTTTATGTGCAGCCTCTGACTGGCTGATGAGCTCCGTGAACCAGCTGGAAGCTAGTTGGTGTGACAGGCTGGTTTACACTCCGACCGCTGAGATTATAATTCAGTGATCAGACTGTAAACCTACGATAATGGTCGGTAAGCTTCCGACAAGCGGTAGGAGGCTTACCGACCGACGTTGTAACGGGGCCCTAAGTGATTAGGTTTTACGTGATATAAAATTGTAATCTGTTTTTTGATTCCTGCATGTTTTAACTCCTTATCATTTTGTACTGCAGATTGGATTGTATGTATCTGTGCTTTTGCAGATGTCTTTATCTTTTTATGGATCTTAGCTGAATAAAAGTACTTGACTGACTGACAAATTACTACAAATAAGGAGTGTTAACCTTCTTTACTGTGATTCCTCTACTCTGAAAATTCATTAGTGGGATCCAGACATATCTTGGATATTTGTAGGATTCTCACCCAGGTAATTAATGGGATCCTAGCATATCTTAGATATTTTTGTAGGATCCTCACCCACAGGTCCCACCTGTGGCATGCTTCATCTTTGGATCCTCACCCACTGCACTTAGCGTGAGTGGGTGGGCTCAACTCAGTTTGTTAGCTGAGCAGTTAACTAAGAATGAGGGATTTATGTGAGATTTACAATTGCCTTCTGTATCCTTTCCTCATTTACTTTGAGATCCTTTGGCAAGGTGAAAAACAAGAAGATATATCTGGGTATGATGACCTGCCACAACAGTGGGTTGACATGTTTAAGCTTTCTGTGTGCCTCTAAGGGTTAGCAGGCTTTTTTAGAACCAATGTATATATTTAATCCCTACAAACTGTTTTATAGTATTACCAACATCTGAGGCATTTTTACACATACAATTACGAAGCATGTACACAAAATTGTGGATCATTTCTTCTGATTTGTATAGAAATTTTGAAAAGAAGATGTAGTTCAAAACTGTATTGGGTTCTTCTCTTGATCCTTTTATAGTGTCACATCATGCTTTGCCACATCATGCTTTATATGTGCATCAAGATTCAGAAAAGGGGGTGGTGATGAACAGAGTGCCTGAATTAAGCAGACCACTCTTACCCAGTCCAAAGATCAGGGCTTGATCCATCACCGTTTTTTAGCTCACTGCACCATCCCAGATCAGAACTTGGCTATATGCAAATTAGTCTGTTCCTGTCCCAGTGCATGATGGGAACAGGGCAAACCAAACTACCAAGCCAATTCTTGTACTGGGAAGGAAACAAGCTTCCGGGGACCGGTTTCTGCCATTTCAGGCGTCTTCGGCCCGGCTTGCTTGAATCCTGATGGTGCAATGAGCAAGGGACTCACATCTGAGTATACCCTTCCACGCTTATGGTGGACAAAATGATTCAGAAAAGGGGGTGGTGATGAACAGAGTGCCTGAATTAAGCAGACCACTCTTACCCAGTCCAAAGATCAGGGCTTGATCCATCACCGTTTTTTAGCTCACTGCACCATCCCAGATCAGAACTTGGCTATATGCAAATTAGTCTGTTCCTGTCCCAGTGCATGATGGGAACAGGGCAAACCAAACTACCAAGCCAATTCTTGTACTGGGAAGGAAACAAGCTTCCGGGGACCGGTTTCTGCCATTTCAGGCGTCTTCGGCCCGGCTTGCTTGAATCCTGATGGTGCAATGAGCAAGGGACTCACATCTGAGTATACCCTTCCACGCTTATGGTGGACAAAATGATTCAGAAAAGGGGGTGGTGATGAACAGAGTGCCTGAATTAAGCAGACCACTCTTACCCAGTCCAAAGATCAGGGCTTGATCCATCACCGTTTTTTAGCTCACTGCACCATCCCAGATCAGAACTTGGCTATATGCAAATTAGTCTGTTCCTGTCCCAGTGCATGATGGGAACAGGGCAAACCAAACTACCAAGCCAATTCTTGTACTGGGAAGGAAACAAGCTTCCGGGGACCGGTTTCTGCCATTTCAGGCGTCTTCGGCCCGGCTTGCTTGAATCCTGATGGTGCAATGAGCAAGGGACTCACATCTGAGTATACCCTTCCACGCTTATGGTGGACAAAATGATTCAGAAAAGGGGGTGGTGATGAACAGAGTGCCTGAATTAAGCAGACCACTCTTACCCAGTCCAAAGATCAGGGCTTGATCCATCACCGTTTTTTAGCTCACTGCACCATCCCAGATCAGAACTTGGCTATATGCAAATTAGTCTGTTCCTGTCCCAGTGCATGATGGGAACAGGGCAAACCAAACTACCAAGCCAATTCTTGTACTGGGAAGGAAACAAGCTTCCGGGGACCGGTTTCTGCCATTTCAGGCGTCTTCGGCCCGGCTTGCTTGAATCCTGATGGTGCAATGAGCAAGGGACTCACATCTGAGTATACCCTTCCACGCTTATGGTGGACAAAATGATTCAGAAAAGGGGGTGGTGATGAACAGAGTGCCTGAATTAAGCAGACCACTCTTACCCAGTCCAAAGATCAGGGCTTGATCCATCACCGTTTTTTAGCTCACTGCACCATCCCAGATCAGAACTTGGCTATATGCAAATTAGTCTGTTCCTGTCCCAGTGCATGATGGGAACAGGGCAAACCAAACTACCAAGCCAATTCTTGTACTGGGAAGGAAACAAGCTTCCGGGGACCGGTTTCTGCCATTTCAGGCGTCTTCGGCCCGGCTTGCTTGAATCCTGATGGTGCAATGAGCAAGGGACTCACATCTGAGTATACCCTTCCACGCTTATGGTGGACAAAATGATTCAGAAAAGGGGGTGGTGATGAACAGAGTGCCTGAATTAAGCAGACCACTCTTACCCAGTCCAAAGATCAGGGCTTGATCCATCACCGTTTTTTAGCTCACTGCACCATCCCAGATCAGAACTTGGCTATATGCAAATTAGTCTGTTCCTGTCCCAGTGCATGATGGGAACAGGGCAAACCAAACTACCAAGCCAATTCTTGTACTGGGAAGGAAACAAGCTTCCGGGGACCGGTTTCTGCCATTTCAGGCGTCTTCGGCCCGGCTTGCTTGAATCCTGATGGTGCAATGAGCAAGGGACTCACATCTGAGTATACCCTTCCACGCTTATGGTGGACAAAATGATTCAGAAAAGGGGGTGGTGATGAACAGAGTGCCTGAATTAAGCAGACCACTCTTACCCAGTCCAAAGATCAGGGCTTGATCCATCACCGTTTTTTAGCTCACTGCACCATCCCAGATCAGAACTTGGCTATATGCAAATTAGTCTGTTCCTGTCCCAGTGCATGATGGGAACAGGGCAAACCAAACTACCAAGCCAATTCTTGTACTGGGAAGGAAACAAGCTTCCGGGGACCGGTTTCTGCCATTTCAGGCGTCTTCGGCCCGGCTTGCTTGAATCCTGATGGTGCAATGAGCAAGGGACTCACATCTGAGTATACCCTTCCACGCTTATGGTGGACAAAATGATTCAGAAAAGGGGGTGGTGATGAACAGAGTGCCTGAATTAAGCAGACCACTCTTACCCAGTCCAAAGATCAGGGCTTGATCCATCACCGTTTTTTAGCTCACTGCACCATCCCAGATCAGAACTTGGCTATATGCAAATTAGTCTGTTCCTGTCCCAGTGCATGATGGGAACAGGGCAAACCAAACTACCAAGCCAATTCTTGTACTGGGAAGGAAACAAGCTTCCGGGGACCGGTTTCTGCCATTTCAGGCGTCTTCGGCCCGGCTTGCTTGAATCCTGATGGTGCAATGAGCAAGGGACTCACATCTGAGTATACCCTTCCACGCTTATGGTGGACAAAATGATTCAGAAAAGGGGGTGGTGATGAACAGAGTGCCTGAATTAAGCAGACCACTCTTACCCAGTCCAAAGATCAGGGCTTGATCCATCACCGTTTTTTAGCTCACTGCACCATCCCAGATCAGAACTTGGCTATATGCAAATTAGTCTGTTCCTGTCCCAGTGCATGATGGGAACAGGGCAAACCAAACTACCAAGCCAATTCTTGTACTGGGAAGGAAACAAGCTTCCGGGGACCGGTTTCTGCCATTTCAGGCGTCTTCGGCCCGGCTTGCTTGAATCCTGATGGTGCAATGAGCAAGGGACTCACATCTGAGTATACCCTTCCACGCTTATGGTGGACAAAATGATTCAGAAAAGGGGGTGGTGATGAACAGAGTGCCTGAATTAAGCAGACCACTCTTACCCAGTCCAAAGATCAGGGCTTGATCCATCACCGTTTTTTAGCTCACTGCACCATCCCAGATCAGAACTTGGCTATATGCAAATTAGTCTGTTCCTGTCCCAGTGCATGATGGGAACAGGGCAAACCAAACTACCAAGCCAATTCTTGTACTGGGAAGGAAACAAGCTTCCGGGGACCGGTTTCTGCCATTTCAGGCGTCTTCGGCCCGGCTTGCTTGAATCCTGATGGTGCAATGAGCAAGGGACTCACATCTGAGTATACCCTTCCACGCTTATGGTGGACAAAATGATTCAGAAAAGGGGGTGGTGATGAACAGAGTGCCTGAATTAAGCAGACCACTCTTACCCAGTCCAAAGATCAGGGCTTGATCCATCACCGTTTTTTAGCTCACTGCACCATCCCAGATCAGAACTTGGCTATATGCAAATTAGTCTGTTCCTGTCCCAGTGCATGATGGGAACAGGGCAAACCAAACTACCAAGCCAATTCTTGTACTGGGAAGGAAACAAGCTTCCGGGGACCGGTTTCTGCCATTTCAGGCGTCTTCGGCCCGGCTTGCTTGAATCCTGATGGTGCAATGAGCAAGGGACTCACATCTGAGTATACCCTTCCACGCTTATGGTGGACAAAATGATTCAGAAAAGGGGGTGGTGATGAACAGAGTGCCTGAATTAAGCAGACCACTCTTACCCAGTCCAAAGATCAGGGCTTGATCCATCACCGTTTTTTAGCTCACTGCACCATCCCAGATCAGAACTTGGCTATATGCAAATTAGTCTGTTCCTGTCCCAGTGCATGATGGGAACAGGGCAAACCAAACTACCAAGCCAATTCTTGTACTGGGAAGGAAACAAGCTTCCGGGGACCGGTTTCTGCCATTTCAGGCGTCTTCGGCCCGGCTTGCTTGAATCCTGATGGTGCAATGAGCAAGGGACTCACATCTGAGTAAACCCTTCCACGCTTATGGTGGACAAAATGATTCAGAAAAGGGGGTGGTGATGAACAGAGTGCCTGAATTAAGCAGACCACTCTTACCCAGTCCAAAGATCAGGGCTTGATCCATCACCGTTTTTTAGCTCACTGCACCATCCCAGATCAGAACTTGGCTATATGCAAATTAGTCTGTTCCTGTCCCAGTGCATGATGGGAACAGGGCAAACCAAACTACCAGTCCCTTGCTCACTGCTCCATCAGGATTCAAGCAAGCCGGGCCGAAGACGCCTGAAATGGCAGAAACCGTTCCCCGGAAGCTTGTCTCCTTTCTGGTGAAGAATTGGCTTGGTAGTTTGGTCTGCCCTGTTCCCATGATGCACTGGGCCAGGGACAGACTAATTTGCATATAGCCAGGTTCTGAGCTGGGATGGGGCAGTGAGCTAAATAACGGTGATGGATCAAGCCCTGATCTTTGGACTGGGTAAGAGTGGTCTGCTTAATTCAGACACTCTGTTCATCACCACCCCCTTTTCTGAATCATTTTGTCCACCATAAGCGTGGAAGGGTATACTCAGACATGAGTCCCTTGCTCACTGCTCCATCAGGATTCAAGCAAGCCGGGCCGAAGACGCCTGAAATGGCAGAAACCGTTCCCCGGAAGCTTGTCTCCTTTCTGGTGAAGAATTGGCTTGGTAGTTTGGTCTGCCCTGTTCCCATGATGCACTGGGCCAGGGACAGACTAATTTGCATATAGCCAGGTTCTGAGCTGGGATGGGGCAGTGAGCTAAATAACGGTGATGGATCAAGCCCTGATCTTTGGACTGGGTAAGAGTGGTCTGCTTAATTCAGACACTCTGTTCATCACCACCCCCTTTTCTGAATCATTTTGTCCACCATAAGCGTGGAAGGGTATACTCAGACATGAGTCCCTTGCTCACTGCTCCATCAGGATTCAAGCAAGCCGGGCCGAAGACGCCTGAAATGGCAGAAACCGTTCCCCGGAAGCTTGTCTCCTTTCTGGTGAAGAATTGGCTTGGTAGTTTGGTCTGCCCTGTTCCCATGATGCACTGGGCCAGGGACAGACTAATTTGCATATAGCCAGGTTCTGAGCTGGGATGGGGCAGTGAGCTAAATAACGGTGATGGATCAAGCCCTGATCTTTGGACTGGGTAAGAGTGGTCTGCTTAATTCAGACACTCTGTTCATCACCACCCCCTTTTCTGAATTATATGTGCATCAAGGCATGCACACATGTGAGATGACCCCACTTACATGCCTGCTAGTCATCACACCGCTTTTAAACAATGTATAAAACATTTAAAAAGGCACACACAATAAGGAAAACTAATGAGCGTGACAAACAGTCCTTACAGGCACAAACAAGTGCCCCATCTGTTCTGAGACCTACATAAAGCATTGACTATTTAGGCTCCAGAAGGCAAAGGGGGGCATGCGATTCCTGTAGTCACACACTAAGGGGAAAAAGTTATAGTGGAATAAGGATGCTCTTAGTCATTCCTGCAGGCAGTCTACTGTCTGTGATGGTCCTATTTAAATATGCCCCTAGACTTACCCATTAAGGGTAAATGTAGAGCTTGCCATGCTCCGTGTGTGCCCAGGGGCGTGATATTTCTCTGAGGTAGCTGGTAAATGTAGTCCCATATTGTGTATTTCACTATTATCTTCAATAGAACCATGGACCTAAGTGCAGGGGCATGGTCATTTTGAAGCAGCTAGGAAATTAAGTCCTGGACCTGCGCCGGAAACTTCAATGTAATTGTGTGCAGTATTCTATGCATGTAAACTATATTCAAGTCCTTTTCAAACAATTCTTCTGTTCTCTGAGGTAGTTGGGAAATGTAGTTGCCCATTGTGTATTTCACTCATCTCCAGTGTTTTTTTCTTCAATAGGACTGCTGCTGTAAGTTATTTATTATATATATGTAAATTATATTCAAATACTTTTCAAATAATGTATATGTTACAATAAGACCACAACTGCATGTGGTACCTGTGGGTGAGGATCCTACAAAAATATCTGGATCCGACTAATTACCAGAGTGAGGATCCTGCAAATGCAATATATGGATCCCACTAGTAGTGTGATCACAGAAAAGAAGGCTAACCATCCATATTTGTAGGAATTTATATTGTTGTAGTCTTCATTAAGAACATGGTATGAATTTGTCATAAAAAATTTGGTTGAGACAAGGTTTGGACATTGTAGAGGGTGAGTTGAAGTATTTATTTGTTTTCTAAAGTATCTCGAATTTCAAATCAGTATGAGTTCTCTGTGAAATGCTCTTGTTTATTAGGAATAGGTTATCAACCACTGTACCACCAAGGAGCCGAAGAAGGCCGGGGAGTTCCCACCCCAACCTCCTAGCCCACCACATTATCAGAGCAAGTGTCTTGGTAAAGCAGACAAACGGTTGCAATAGAATGACAATGATGTGATTGGGCAAGGGGGTGTACAGCCAGGTCTTGATATTAGCTCAATCTGGAGGGACATATAGTCACAAACTCATTAGCTAAAGGAAATGTAGTCACCTATCTTGGATTTCAAATGGGAAAACGTGCCCTGTCTCTTTAATAGAAAGGGCACTAGTCTTAAGTAGCAGTGTCTGTGGCATTCAGTTTTGAAGCACTGACCTGCAGAAGACCCAAAATCTTTACCAGGCCAGGTCTGTTGAAACCTCTTGTTACCAGAAGTTGGCAGAAGTACATGAGTATTAATATCCCAGTTTATCCAGTCCATGAGATTTAGTAATTTCATGTAGGTAAAACCTTACTAATCACATTTTTCTACCCAAATCTTGTATTCAAGCTCTTATCCAACAAATGAATTTCAAACAGATTGATGTACTAGAGTACATGAATGCTGTCAATATTCGCTGATCCCCTTATTAAGGGCTTTACCCTTGCCAGGGGACAAGGATCCATAGGTCAGTAGGAGTACTCAGAGGTATGAATATGAAACATCAGCCTGATGTTAGTTCTATTCTATTCAGGAAAGGCATCTAGAAAGGTATACATTTTGTACTAACACTCTGAACACGGTGTGGCATACTTGTAATATCTCATGCAACTCAGGGCAGCAAGCTAAGTTGCTGCGCTGTGCTGCATTGCAACATTTCTGCTCTCTCATTGTGCTGGTGCACCTTAGTTCAAGGGTGCCTGCATTATGGGCAGGATTCTTTTTGTGCAGGAAGGAACACCTTCCTGCACAAAAACACTTCTTAGAGGCCTAGAAAGAGGAAGCAAAAAGGAGAAATAAAGATGTTTATCCTTACTATCCCTCACAGGGGAAGACATAGCATGTTGATGCATTTCCAGGTTTTCTAGCTTAGTAAATGAAGCAATGTGGCAAAATCCATGGGTGGATGCATGGGAATGCCCATGCTCCACCCATGTTATGCCTCCTAGCTTTAAATCTAACATACAACACAGCTCAAACAACTGTATGGTGCCACATCTCTTTTCCAAGCCCTGCAAGGTGGCGCAAATTTGCCAATTGCATGGCCATGAAAATGCGCAATGCAAGGACAATGCAAAGGCTTGATAAATCTGGACCTGCATCTTTCAGGTCCATTTATTGGATTCACAGGAATGGCACAGAAAAAACTTATTGGCCAAAATGCTATGTGGCATTATTCATTATTGTGACTCATTTTTAAACCTCCCCCCCCCCTCCAAGAGAAAATGAGTCAAACGTTTCAGATCTAGTAGTCACTGTGGACACCAACAGGGTGAAATAAGCACACCCTTTTTGTTCAACATTTTTTTCCAACCTAGTGTCAAACTGTAACACCCAGAACCATATCAATTTTACTATTTTGTGAAACCACTCAATTCTGCATGTTGCTGGCACAGTGCAATTATGGTGGAAATTTCAAAATTGTCTAAAAAACACAGATATTTATCTTGCAGGCAATCTCCAACTGAGAACTTTCCATAATTGAATACCATGTCATTGGTTTGTGGACGCGTGTCCTATTTCAAGAGATTGGACTTCAGCTTTAACCACGCCTCCTCATATGAATACCAGCATAATATATTTGTCAAACTTAATTTTCATCTACGTAGTCAACTTGGTAAATTTCTTCTTCCAACCCTAGCTGTATTTTTTACATGCCTGCATAAACTCCTAGTCATGGATGACAGATGTCAAAAAATAATTAGATTAAATAATATATAAGAACTACTACGGTGGCCACTACTAATCTGTTACGCCATGCTAGGAGGCCAGCAGAGTCCAAATGTATAGTGAGTATTAAAGTAAACATATACATTTTCAAAGTAATTTTTAAAATGTGCCTTTATGCTACCACAAATGAAAGGCACATGCAACGATTACATTTCTCCTAGCCAAAAAGAAAAAAATATGTTGGCTAAGATGGACTGTTTAAAAAGTACATCAAGTTTCAACAGACTTGAGAAAGCTGTTAAAAACTGTCAGTAATTGTGCCTTGGCAGGTTTTAACAAGCATTTGGCTCACAGCAAATGAAAACCAGTACTTGCAAAGAAGTGGAAACAGAAGTTTCTGTGAAATGGTAACCAAGTAACAAAAATGGACATGCAAAATTAACCTTCAATTTAGGTCAAACATTATAATGTTACACACATGAATTAAGGTTTCCTCCTGTCCAATTAGGCCTTCCGCCATTTGGGGATTTGGACAGTCTTCAGGGAAAAATATCCACTGGGACGTTTGTTATTGCCATGCCTTATACGATGATGATTTGTTTTTAAAGTTATAACATTTACAAACAGAAGTGTCTTTTCACAATTAGAACGAATTGACGATCCCATAGAAACGAAAGTAAAGCGGTAGAAGAGGAAACTATTTCTTACTGCTTGTAACAAAAATAATTTAATTCATTAATTGTTTTTCTTTAATTTCATGAATATTTCTATTGTGCATTGTTTACTGACACCAAATGCGCTCTGTAGGCAGCAGAGAAAATGATCCAATGAAAACGCTAGACGCTTTAACTGTTTCTTTAGGACATACCTTTTATCAGTTGAAAATATTATTAGCTGTCGAGTGGTAATGAACCCGGGCCAATATTAGCTATGCATTAATATAGCAGCTGAAAATGTTAAGCTACAGAGCTCATTGTGAATGATTTGTCTAACAGGCCAGGATCAATGTAACCAAAAGTGCATGATTTGAGTAGATATTTAAGGTAGCATGACGTAACATAATGCAAAGTGGCATGACAAGACAAAATATATTGCCCAAAGCAGGGAAAATATTATGAAATACTAAATAGTAGCTGTGTAAATGTAAATGTAAATGTACAGGAATTTATATAGCGCAAATCACCGAGCGGTTTCTAAGCGCTTGCTTAGGGAACCCGTCCTGGTATTCCCCTGTGAGATAACCCCGGCAGGGTATCCACAAGGTGAAAGCCAGGCATCCCGCCGCGAGGGGCCGTTGTGGAGATTAAGCAAGCTATTGCCCAGAGTCGCAGAGTGTGAACCCGTGAATCAAGTAGGCACCGGAGCGAGAATTGTCGAGTCCATGGACATTTTAGGACTCAAGACCCCGCCAAGCTGGGAATTGAACCCTGGTCCCGGGCTGACCTCTGCTTCCTGGTCTGCCTCCTCTAACCAGTGAGCCACACTTCTCCAGTAGGCATGCAGGTGTAGAATCAGGACAGGTAAAACCAGATTTGGATCAGGACAGGACCACCAAAGGTTAAGACCATCACCCGCAGTTCAGTTGCAACGCCTCCGCTACTCCCTCGGGTTTTACCTGTCCTGATTCTACACCTGCATGCCTACTGAATTGCGCAGACATATGACACCATAGTTTTCAAGAGACTGCGTCTGTGTGTGGTGTTCACACACTTAATCAGTGTCATCTGGTGATGGAGCAAGGATTTGCATGTGAAGCGACTTGCTTATATTCATGAGCCTCGAATAACGTTAAAAACACTAATCAACATGTTTGTCTTACTAAAATCGCATTTTACATAAACACTGGGTGTCCGAGAAAAACTTGCCTATGTGTTTTGCTAACCATAATACGCTTGCATCTAAGATGGCTGCTGCTATGCACGTGACATGACGTACTCTATGCTTTGGAGGGAATCTTTTCGGTTCTGCGCACTAGTATTAATATGGCTGCTCTATGTCTTCACATGCAAGAAGATTGCACTGCTCCTTTTGCCAAGGTGTTCTTTCTGCTTAATCCTAATGCTATAGTTAAATATAAAATAATGGGTATAGAGTAGAGATACATGGTATACAGTGTATTAATTTATTCTGTGTTCTAATATTGTTTCTTTTCTACTTTTCATATATCGTAATCTTTGGGCTCGAGAGATTAAATTACTCCATCTTGTAAAGCCAAACTGCGCATGTCAAAACTCCAGAAGGAGCTATGTCATTTGTCATTGAAACTCGGCCAATGCACGACTTGCTAGAATATGTTCATGGGAAAGTCAACTTCTGACCTCTGTGAAGGAAACTGAACTGAAATATAAAATGATGGGCGGGAACGTTATTAAAATATTCAAGGTAAAAGTTTCATTTTTGGTCTGGTGTGATGACCTCTCCTCACTCTTTGTCCAATCAAAATTGGGGAGCCTTACACTTGCAACATTGGGGTGTGGTACACTTACCTGGAAAACAGTATAACTAGGGTAGGCTTAGCTAGTTAATTTGTCTGACTTGTCCGAATAGCTGACCTGTCAATGACTCAACGCACTCAATAGGTGATCGAGAGCAGAGGTGCTGCGGAGCACTCTGTCAGAAGATTCGCTGACCCAATCGGGGTTCGGGAAGCAGAGGTGCTGGCGAAGCACTTTGTCGGTAAAATCGATAACCCAATCGGGGTTCTGACTATTAGCTGCAGAGAGGGAGTAGCGGAGGCGTTGCAACTGAACTGCGGGTGATGGTCTTAACCTTTGGTGGTCCTGTCCTGATCCAAATCTGGTTTTACCTGTCCTGATTCTACACCTGCATGCCTACTGGCAACTGCAACTTTCGGGTTTCTGTCCTTTAAACTGATCTGTGGCCAGAGTTGGTTCTTCACACCATTCCTAGGTAAATATAAATGTGTGTGGATTTGTCATTGTTTTGTTTCTTTCTCTCATCCTCCCTAAATGTTACATATTTCATAATAGTGCTTGCATATTATGTTCCATCTCTTTACCCTTCCTATTGCTAAAATTGATATGTTCCTTTTTTCCCTACCCTTTGCTAAATACTTAAATATTTTGATCGTATTTCATGTTCCTTTTCTTTACCCTCCCTATAGTTAAATACTTAAAATCATTTTGATTGCATATTAAGTCCTTTTTCTTTACCTTCCCTATAGCTAAATGATTGAGATTAGTTTTATTACATTTTCTGCATAGTTACATTGTGATTCTGATTTTCATTATTGAGAGTCTACTCGTGTTTAATCTTTGGATTATGACCATTTAAGAAACTTAGATAAAGATTTTAAAGCTTCCTGAGTCTGTGGTTATTTTATGAGTGCAAAAGTATTTTCCTATCATGCGAACACCCTGATCCAATATGTTTACTGGTACCAGTGACAAGGATTGGTAAGTCAATGGTATAGGACCTAGTAGGTAAAATAACTGGTAGTAGAGCAAAGGTTACCTGATTGAATTATAAGTTATTGATTATGGGCCCAGGTGAGTATGGTAAATTCATAGTCGGGTGACCTGCGCGCTCTGTCACTGGTATCAGGACAGGATGGCAGGGAGGGTAGGTGGGAGGAAAGGGGGGGAGATGAGGAGCAAAAAAAAAGAAAACCACTTAATTTCCGCTGCCCGCATCGCCAACTCGGTGCTCTTCTACTGCACTGCACAGGCTCCCAGATGCATGCATGAGAGCAGCCTCAGGATTAGCCTGAGCACCCTCAATTTGTGTTCCCAAGGGAGCGGGAGCCTTTGCCTGCATTTCTCCAACCTGGCAATGCAGCTGGGATTGGAGACATGCAGTGTGCATGTTGGTTTGCCCATCCTGAGACAGCCGGCAAAACCAACATGCGCACAGACAGCAGTGCTGAACACACCCCCGCCTGCCTTTCTTTTTTTTTTTTTTTTCCCAAAGTTTTTTATTTGCATCAAAGGAACACAGGCAATAATCATTTCATTTTTACAAAAAAAGAGCAAAAATATAACACTACTACGCGGCTGCATTAGATAATTATATAACATTACTTACACCATGCCACACATATAGATAAGAACAAATAGACATAAATTTAAAGAAAAGGTTACTAAAACATAAATAAACCCCATATTCTGTCAGCTTTTCGTCTGGCCTGCAAACCCCTTGAATCTGCAATAGCGGTTTCCATACTATAAATCTCCTTAACTAAACTCCACCATTCTGAAACTATTGGTGGATTCGTTTGGATCCATGCTCTAGCAATAATTAACCTTGCGCAAGTAATTAGGATATTCAAAAGATCTCCAAACCTTTCACCCCCATCGATGCCCACACAGACATCAATGTGTGAGAGTGAGAAGGGTTGCTCAAGCCTTTCGGAGAGAACCTTAATTATTCCTTCCCAGTATTTATTAAGGTGAGGGCAGGAAAAAAACATGTGGACAATATCCGCGCCGCTCATGTCACATTTAGGGCACTTCGTTCTATCAGAATAGTTATTGTTCTTTGCCCATTTGAGTATCCTTTCAGGCGTGTAATATAATTGACAAACAGTTTTAAACATTTGCAGTTTTAAGCTGGAAGATTGAACTGAAGCATTAAGACTTTTGAGAGATGTGGTAATTAGATCTGGTGGGACACTCACTGCTAGTTTCCTATTCCATTTCTCTGTTAAAGTAGTAACATCGCTGGTTCTAAGATCAGAAAAGAGCTTATAACCCAAACTTATGATAGATTTATCTGTATCTCTATAAATACAGTCCCATATCTCAGATTCTGATACTGCAGTGAGCTCTAATTTTTTCACCAAACAATCTCTAATCTGATAATATTTAAACCTTGCCGTTTCAGTTAGATTATAGCAGAGTTTCATTTTATCAAATGCCATAAAGCCATGATGGTCATATAAGTCCCCCAGAAATCTAATACCAGAATTTAAAAACATTTGACAAGCTGGGTCATGAAAAATAGTAGGGAAACCGGGATTACCCCATAAGGGTGTTTTACTGTGAAAAAGAGAGGTATTGCATTTAACCATAATAGATCGCCAGACACTCACAGTGTCCCCTATGGTCTTAAATTTAACCCTTTTAAAATAGTTGGGGTCATTTATCCTGTACAAAAACATATTGACATCCGATCCTAGTAGGAACTTATGAAAGTATAAACATTTATCCATAACTGTCAAACTGCAGATCCGAGTCATAAATGCTGACCAATAATAAAATTTAAAGTCTGGAAAAAGCAGTCCTCCTTGAGTAAAGGGGAGTTTGAGCAATGATACAGCACGCCGGGCTTTTTTATACCCCCATACAAAACTGCCAATAATACCTTCTAGTCTGGTGAAGAAGGAGTTATTGACCCGTAGGGGAATTGTTCGAAACAGGTATAAAAATTTAGGCAGAATTTTCATTTTTATTAAGTTTATTCGACCAATTATACTGACTGGGAGTTTATGCCATTTCTTAAGTTGGATGGCGGTTTCTTTTAATAAAGGTTCATAATTTAATCCTATAATAGAATCAATATCCGAGCAGATTTTAACACCTAAATAGGTGGCTGCATTACTTATCCCAGAAACAGGAATGGCTGATTGGTAATTCATGATGACCTGAGTTTTAGTGGTATTGAGTCTATAACCAGAGACGGAGCCATATGTGCCTGCTTCTATTAAAATACCTTTCATAGTTTTAACAACATCTGGCGAGAAAACAGCAATATCGTCAGCATATACAGTTATATCTAATTTATCTGGGCCATTAAAAAAGGGGCAAATTAGCGTTTGGCGTTGTAGGGCAATTAAAAAAGGTTCTATTGCAAGAGCAAACAACAATGGTGATAAAGGACACCCCTGTCTTGTCCCTCTTTTAATGGAAAACAGAGAAGAGCATTTCCCCATATATGAGATCTTACCCATAGGATTATCATATATTGATTGGATCCATCGTAAGTGTTGTCCTTTAATACCAAATGCCTGTAGAGCTGCCCAGAGAAAACCCCACCCCACCCGGTCAAATGCTTTTTCAGCGTCTAATAAAATCATACCGAGTGGGGTGTGTTTAGTCCGTGCTGCGTCAAAGGCTGATATAGCCATATTAATATGCGCAGTGGTATCGCGCTTAGGAATAAACCCATGCTGTTGGGGAGAGGCAAGTTGGGACATATATGGAGCTAGTCTAGTAGCCAATATTTTGGCAAACATTTTTGCATCACTATTAATAAGCGAAATAGGCCTATAAGATCCCCTCTCTTGTGGTGCTTTGCCTTTTTTTTAAAAGAAAATAATTTGGGTTAGATTCCAGGATCTGGGTGCTTGTTGCCCTTTACCAATAGCACTAATCACATCAACAAGTAGTGATATTAATTCTTCTGTACAACATTTATACATTTCCAAAGGAATAAGATCTTCCCCTACAGCTTTACCCGTTGCTAAAGATTTAATTGCGCCCCTAATTTCAGAAAGCGTGATATCGGCTTCTAATTGAGCCGATTGTTCTGGCTCTAAATTATTGACTTTATTAACGTTAATATAGTTGTTAATACAATCCTCTGATATAGCAGCCTCTGGTGTATAAAGAGTTTGATAAAAAGAGGCAAATTGTTGTAAGATCGACTTTGGATCACAAAATAATTGATTATTGTCCCCTTTAATTTCTTTAACCATATTAATAGAACGATCTTCCGCAACTTTGTAAGCCAGAAGTTTCCCACTTCTATCTCCATTTTCGTACTGTTCTAAATGATATTTTTTAAGTTTATTAATACTTTTATTCCTCAAGAGGTTTTTTACTACGGCTTTAAGCTCAATTAGTTTAAAGTTTAATTCTACTAAATTTGGAGCACCATTACAAATAGCATCAGATATCTGGAGTTCAATATCTCTAATTTCATTTAGCCTTTGCTGATTTAAAGTTCGAAGTTCTTTATTTTGTCGCCATATGTATTGCTGAGTAAACCCCCGTATGCTAGCCTTACAGGAATCCCAAACTACCCATGGTAAGCTGGACTGTCTGTTAATCTCAATGAATTCTTTTATATGCTCTTTAAGTTTATTTATGAACATCATATCAGAAAATAAGTAACGAGGAAAAGAGAATGAGCGGATATTAGTTTCCTCAGTTGTTAGTGTAAATATTATAGAAATCGGGTTATGATCAGATGTCACCCTTGGATGTATATCCATTGAGCATTTGCCAAGAATCAAGTCTGAGGCCCATATCATGTCTATGCGTGAGCATACCTGATGTGCAGCAGAGTAGAAAGTATAACCAGCTATACCAGGGTTTAAAATTCTCCATACATCTTTTAAAAGATGTATTGATGCCAAATCCAAAATTGCGGCTCTAGTTTTCCTCATTCTCTGAAAGGCGTTTTTTCTAGTAATATCCAATTTATAATTCATTATACAATTAAAATCTCCTAACACAATATACTCTCCCCCCCCATCCAAGTAATTCCATATTAATTTGATCAAAGATTATAGGCTCATCTTGATTTGAAGCATAAACTCCGCATATTGTAAGTTTAAAATTTCCTAGCTTTATCTGCGCTATCGCCCATCTGCCAGCTTTATCAGTTAGAGTCTTAACTATTTCACATTTCAGTTTTTTATGTTTTAGAATCGCTACTCCCCGAATTGAAGTATTAAATTCCGTGCAAACTAAGAGATCAAATCCTAGTTGTTTGATGAGTTGTTTATCTTTATAAGCAATATGAGTTTCAGTAAGAACGACTATTTGCGGGTTATACATCCTAAGTTCCTCATAGACAAGACGCCGTTTTATTTTATTGTTTAATCCTGAGACATTCCAGGTTAAACACTTTATTAAATGCATTTTAAATTATATTTTTCCTTATCCATGCAGCCACTGTAAACAATCATCATTAATTCCATGTAAACCTTCTTAGTTATTTTTTTTCCGTCATTTTTGTGTCCCTTGATGCACTTTTTACCCCAAACCATTACTACTTCCCTTTGCCCACCCCACAATCTACTTCCACCTCCCCCCACCCCGTGTTTACCTATGGATCCCCCCTTCCTATTGACTGCCGTTCCCCTGGCAGTAGGTGAGCGGATAGAACGCTAACGGGTCCAGGTGTTTGTAATTAATCAGTGCGACACATTGCTACACACTTTCTCACTATTTCAATTATTTCAATTATTTCAATTTACACCGAGTCATATAAGCAATCATCTGATAACAAGTGAGTGGCAAGAAGAAAATGTTAACATCAATATATCTAGTAAGACCCGTAAGACCAGAAAAAGAAAAAAAAAAAGAAAAAAACCAGAGCATAGCACAAAAGCACCCCTATATACTTAACATTAGTCCATTAGTCCTTAGCTCAATCATTTCCCAGCTTTCCAAGAGATAATCGCTTTTTCGACCTCATCTACATCCCCAAAAAAATATGAGTGACCATTTTTTATCACTTTCAACTTTGCAGGTTCTTGCAGATAAGCTTGAAGTCCAAGATCCTTGATCGGATCTATAAATTGTTTTAACTTCCATCTCCTTTCTAGCGACAGTTTACTTAGATCTGATCTCACAAAAAAAGTGATAGACTCAATAGTAACTGATGTATTAGGACGCGCTTTTAAAGAAATGGCTTGTCTAAGCAAATAGTTACCGATATAAATCAGAATAGGTCTTGGAAACTTGCTACTCTTATCTCTTTGGACTAGGGGTAGTCGATGTGCTCGCTGGATCTGGGAATCCCAGTCCCAGTCTGAAAGGTCAGGAAAAGCCTTTTGGAACAGATGAGTGATGTATGCCCTCGGATCTGCCCCCTCTTTTCCTTCAGCAATACCAAAGACACGGAGGTTCTGTCTTCTATTCCTATTCTCCAAATCTTCCAGTTTGGCTTGCATCTGGAGTATTTGTGAGGCGTGCCTATTCAATTCAACTTCAGAGCTTTGTGATCTCTCTTCTGTAACAACCACTCTCTGCTGCAATTCTTCTATGTCCTGTGACACTGCCCCCAATTTACATGCCATCTCTTGTAGAGAAGTTTGAGTTCTATTATTGTCTTCTCTCATTTGTTGGTAATGAGTTTTTGCCTCTTGTTTCTGTTCATTTAGGAGGTGCAAGATTGTCTGAAAAGAAGCAGTCACCTCCCCTTGCGGTATCCACTCAGTTGGCCCAATAGAAGAGGATGAGGCAGTGTCCCCCAAGTGCATTGCTTGAATGGGCTCTCCTAGCGGAGTCCTTGATATCTCCGAAGTAGTTGCCATAGGAGTGCCAGACATACCCTCGTTTATACTATCATTGCCATTATTACCATCACTACTGCTGATATTGCTGCAGTCAATTGGCACAGAAGCAGAATTATCTCCAATAAATATCAGGGTAGGTGCAGGAGTGTGTGGATGTAATTGGTCCAGTGTACAATCCCCAGTAGTCATTGATTTATCAGAAATGATGGGTTGAGTAGAGCTGAGTGGGGCATCATCCTTTTTTTTGTGTGTGGATGCAGTAGTTAAATCATTGGGGCTATTATTACCAGAAAGTCGCAGCGCCATATTTTTTACACCTCCCTTGGCCTGTACCCATTGTCTGATAGGGCTGTTTTCGGCAATGGCCTTCAAGGCAGTTGTTTTAGTTTTGCCCGACATTTTTACCGTTTTAGTCTTACTTTTGCCCTTCAATTTCTTGGAGAGTATTTTATTTTTATCTTTGATCGTACTTAAGGGCGTATTGCTCCCCCGCTCATTAACATCCACATATTCTTCATCCGTTTCACCAATGTCTAGATTATCATCATTTTCGTCATTTTCACCTCCTTCAATTTCTCTCACTTCCACAGCACTTCCTTTGTCTAGGGGCAAACTAGTAGTGCTTGACGATTCAACATAAGAGGTTTTAGCGTTAATATCCATGTTGAATGAGTTGTTGAATGAGTTCGGCATTGAAGAGTGAGGCTCTTGGGGATCAGTGTAATCGGCAAAAGTGTTATTGGTGGTAGCAGCTAGGTCACTTGCTCCTTTTTCCAGTTGAGCTGTCTCTAAGACTGACTCTAAAGCCGCTAAATTAGTTGAATGATGAGCTATGGTAGCGTCATTTAGGAGTTGCTTCTCAGCCATTTTTAAATTATTCTGTTCTCCTTCATTTACAACAGTTACAATATTGCCTCCAATTTGACCCCCATCAGCTGTATTACCTTTCATATAAAGTGGGACTTTACCTCCTTCGAGTACACCGTTTTGCAATTGCCTGTCTTTCAGAGCAGTTTCAACGATGCTTCCCGTTACCGCCGTGGCTGCTGCTCTTCCGCTTACTCCATGCTGTTCGGTGCTCAGGGCTGTTTCCGCAGTGTTGGAAGATTTCTTACTCGTTATTTCGACTATAGCGGTACCAGACAGTGAGACTGCAGAGGTTCCTGCTCTCCCGCTCGCTGCTGTGTTGCGCGTTGTCCGTACGGGAGGTTTCGGCGCCATCCTGCTGGCGCTCGCTCTCTCTGACTGAGCTGTAGCCGGTGTCGAGGGGGAACGCAGACCCAACCAGCGGATTGCTGTTGAGGCCGATCCCAGTTTGATCCACTCTGTCAAGCTCTCCCAGCCCAGCCGAATCCGTGAGGGTTCCCGATGTAACCGCGGTGTCTCAACTCGTTCTACACCGGCGGAATAAAACAAGCTTTGGATGCGGCTCCTAATCAGCCGAAGTTTCCACATCAGCCTCCGTGTTCCTCCGAGTTACTGATGACAGCCAGATAAGATAATAAGAAATCTGTTTTTTTTTTTCCTGTTTTGCGAGGTGAGCCCCCACAAGTTATTTTGCACTGTAGTTTAAGTTATTCTGCAATTCTAAGTTCAGTTCAGCGCTAAATACTGTGTCGGTCATTGCCACAATAGCCTTTCAGACCCAGACCCGTCTCAGCGTCCTCCACTCCGGCGGTGTCAATCCGCCATCTTGGATCCCGCCTGCCTTTCATTCTCTGGCCCACCCCAAGACTAAACAATATTAGCCGATTGTTATTATCATTTTATTTTTCGATTTTCCACTGCACTTTATCTATACTGACACCATTTAAAAAAAAATCACAGTGGCATCAGAAGTGACATTACACAGCATGTAGCACTGTGGTGGGATCACACAAAGCAACATCTAATTTTATTTTATTTGGATTTTTGGTAAATTGATAATAACCGCCAGGCTGTGGCCTCAGATTCTATTGTGAGAGAGTGTAGACGTAGGTGGAAATAAGGATTTACAATTGATAGAATCAATGGTGGAGAATCGCCCAGCAATGAATTAAAGTAGCCAAGCTAACTTGGCATGAAATAGGACCCCAAGTCGTTGGCCAGAATGAACAAGATACAAGATATAGGATCCATGTTTAGAGGACTGTGATGGAGTGATTATGAGTGCCCAAATGCCAGAGTGAGGAAGTGAGGTTCTTGTGAGTTAGATGTTTTCTAGTTTCATTTGGAGCGTTCCAGAAAGGAGACCCCTGGATGTGAAGAGATAGACTGTCTTACCTCCTATATCTGGGTCAAAAATATGCAATGCTTTATGGACCTGTGTCAGGATTTATAGAAATGCAGGACTGCACAAGAAAGAGCAATATACATACAAGCATTCCTTATTTAATAGGGATGAACATACATCCTTTAAAGTCAGTAGAGGGCAGGAATGAGGTCATGGGAAATGGGTAGTTGGAGGTTAGATCTTTAGGCCCAGTAGACTCCCAGGTACTCCTTTGAGGCTCTAAGGTCAAACTTCTGTGGCAAGACCAGAAGCAGACATCGAAAACCACCTGCTGCACTAGCTCAGGTACCTGAACAATCCTTGTTTTTTCAGCTAGGCCGCTTAGTTTAGTCACTGCCTATTTGTTCTGCTTTCTCTTCAGGTCACCTTTCCCTTCTCATCTAATCTTGGCTTGATTTTTTGTTCACTTGGAGAAGCATGCTAAATGTTAAACATACCTTTTGAACTGCTTTAAGTATGGGTACTCTCTGTCATCATCCTAGTGCTGCAATCTTGCTTCCAAGTCGGACACAGAGTTCATCACTGTTAATCTGTGCTGAGGAAGAGAGGCAAGTTTATTGCTCAATACAAATGATTAACTATCATTTATTTGTGCCCTGAGCCTATTGATTATTTCATATTCCTTGATTTTTCAAGGTGTACTGAACAATGGTTCCATGAAGGTCCTTCTGAGACATCCAGTGCTTTTCATTTACCAGTGTCTAGGTGTCTCTATTTTGCCTGATTTTCCATGTGGTTCCTAACTGAAATAATGTTCTGCTATATCAACTAGGACGGATAGACCAGTGGAATCCTTGGTGAGCCTATTTTTGGTTAGATTATATTTCCCCCAACCTGACGGTTTGCCATGCCTTCTACATTCCTTTCAAATTGGATCCCAGTGAAAATCCTTTGCAAAGCCTTGCTCAGGATATTGCTAAAATTCAAGCCAATTTAGACACAGCTCGTCAATAACAGGTGTATTTGCTATCATACTAGATAACTGATTCCCAAAACATAGGACAAAATGTAGGTAGTGCTTCATGCACAGCTAGGACCACTAACTCTTTCTCTACTGGCGAAGGAAGTACTTGAATTGATGTTTCTCCAGGTCTGGAGTCCCCAATGATTGACCTAATGCTCTCGCTTCCCCGAAAAGGTACATGAAAAATTCTATTTTATATCTGTCCTTCTCGGCACAGTGCCAGTTTAATTTAATATTGAGACCTTTGCATTTTCGAACTGGTGCAGACAAAGTGCTCATTGTGGTATCTTATTTAAAGATAGGCACTTTGGCGTAGGCTATGCTCCTTAAAAAGATCCAAGGGGCATGTTATCAAGAACAGCGTTGAAATTATCTCCGCTTTAGCGGTTGGTAACTGCCACTGAAGCGGCGATAATGGGCTTGATAATATGACCTTGTGAATTCCAATAGAAGCCCATGTTCATGGGCTTCTATTGGAATTCACAAGGCCATATTATCAAGCCCATTATTGCCGCTTTAGCTGTAGTTTCCTGCCGCTAAAGCGGCAATAATTTTAACGCCGTTTTTGATGATATGCTCCACGTTCCATGACTTTCTAACTATGATCTGATTCTTGCCCAATTCAAGGTTGTACTTGGAAAAATACAGACCACTTACTTGACACATCAATGGTCTGTATTCATTAACACGATGTAGTCATTAACTTGTTTGATACATAAGTCCTTTCTAACAGTTAGGAGCAGAAACTGCGTGTACTGATAAAAACATGGCCACACGTTTTTTTCCCCTAAGATTAAGGGAAGAATTAAAAGATCCAATGGTGGTGAATAGACGAGATGGCATAACAGGTCTATTTGATTTAATCTCACAAATCGGCAGAACACAGAAAACTTGTTGAGCAGAAAGGCGAGGAGTACAAATTTACATTGACCAAAATCACACCTACTAAAGAAAAGTCCCTGCAGTTAGGAGGTACAAGAAAGACATTGACTACACAGAAGAAGGAAATGCAACACAAGACTGGCCTCTGTTTGTTTTGTGCAATAGCAATTCATTATGTCAAGCAATGCCATCATTTGTCAACAAATTGGAAGTCTGGACCTTAAAGGACAGACATTGTCTGAGCTTACATGATGATAATTTGTCTGCCACAAGCGAGTCATATTTCCGCATGTAGATGACTTTAACCACAAGTAAAAGTCCATTACCAATGTCTGCCTTAATTGATTCAGAGGCATGACAGCACTTAATGGATTATGCGTCTTAGGTCAAGGCACAAATACTGAACAGAAAAAGTGCAGTCAGAAGAGATCCAAGGTGTGAAGAACCTCTCTCAAGCCAGGAGCTGTGTGCATTTAAACTTAGCTCATTATTATGGTTCAGCGAATTAACATACACATCCATTCAATTTGACATTATTGAGGCTCCAGCCATGACCAATATAATAGATCTGACCTCCTTATGTTAACATACACCACTATTTTACTATTACCAAATGACTTGCTTTACGGTCTCTTCCGTTCATTGTATAAAATATTGTGATCCTCAATAATATAAATATGCAGCTATTAGAGTGCCTGTGCTTGAGAGACCCAGGGACTCATTTATGAGAAAGTCACGCAGCACAGGGCAGCATGTCACGCTGCTGTGCTGCACAGGATGACAGTGAAAGGGCAACAATTCCGTATTTAACCCAACATGTCTCATTCCTGTCCTTTCTCTTGTGCCGGTACTCCTTTGGGAGCCTAGCACCAACACAGGCATCCTTGCACCACGGTGCAAGGGTACCTGTGCTGCATGCAGGATTGTTTTTGTGCTGAAAGATTACGCGTTTTCAACCTTTATTCCTTTATTAGTGATACATCATCAATACTGGAAATAAAGAACTTGGTGTAGGGAAATGATGCAAAAGTATTAGTCAATTAATGTAAGATACACATCTGTGCATGGTAATCCATGAGAACACCATGTAGATGTTAACAAATTCCTTGAAATGGGATTCTGCTTAAAATGATATTTTTCTTTCGAGAGAAACGCACATGTGACATGGGAGAGGTTTCAAAATCTCTAAATCATCGGACAAGATAATTCTATGGCTTCAAAGTGATTTGCAATTTTTCCAGCTACTTTCTTTTATAAACTTTTCTTCAACAAAAATAATAAACTAGAAGAGTACCTTCAACAGCATATATTTCAAGCTCATGATTCCAATCAGTCATTTGGCCTCTGAACAGCAGTCCATCAGTTTCATCCTATGTGGTCTCCCTAAATCCAAATTAGCTTCACTAAACAATGTCTGGTTTAACACATCCCAGTTTCTGGGGGACGATATAATCTTGCTCCTCCAGTTCCTGTAATAATTTCCCATGACATATTAAAATATACTCCGGTACATTTAAATCATCCATAGAGCTCAAAATCACAAGAATATGACCATGCAAATAACACGTTCCACTTTTCCCAAGAATACTATATATATATCTGACATTTGAATAAAATCAATTAATAATCATCTATCGATTCTAGCAAACTGTAAAACAATGAATATATTATTTCCTTCAGAATGTACCCTTTGCTAACTCACATGCTTACAATAGTCTCTTTCAATATCAAATGTACTTCTAACTGGAGTAAATATTGATATTTAGGAGTCCTCCCTTTTTTAGGCCTCGCCCACACATCGCGCATGTGCTGCATAGGAAAAAGACCTTTAGCCATCTCTACACTTTTGCAGGCAAAAACGTGCATGCGTAGCATTGCTTTTAACGGCAACGCGGGCAGGTTTGGCGATTCCCATGCGGGATTGAGCAGCAGCACCATATGTTAGCAATTATCGCACTGTGCTGCTCGCTCCCGCAAGGGAAACCTGCGTAGGCCCCCTCCCGTCTCCCCTACCTCTGCTGCCGCGCGAGGTGCCCGCTTGTTTTTTAAACCAGCGCTGACATGCTTTTTTAACCAGCTCTTCTTTCACAGCCGTAATTGTCACTGAAAAGCAGTGTGAGGCAGCTGAGCAAGCTGATGTGTGCGTCTCTTGCTGTTCCCGCCTCTCCTGTCAGCCAGAGGTCGCAAGGCCCAGCTCTTCGACTGGAAGGAAAACTATAGAACTGGGCTCCTCCCTTCCGAGGTGTAGTCAGGGATGTGGGAGGAAGGGAGCCATTAAAGCGTCGGTTGGAAACACCCTTTCTCTGGGTCATCACTGCTCGTTTGTAACAAGCGATCACAAGGGAGCAGTAACTTTCTCACTACAGACATGCGCTGATATCAGAAAGCACCCATGTAATAAGAAGATCATGTATACTCTTTTAGGGAGCTTATCCACTCTCACCTATTAAATGGTGTCTAATGATGCCTACCCCGTCTAGAGTAGTATGCAGTGTGCACAGTACTAAGCAGCAGATATTGAAGCACTACACTGAACGTCAAGAGCAGCATGTCCAGCCGCTTCTATCGGTGTTCTCCAAAAGCACATTTTTAATCCCGTCAGCAAATCCACACAAATGGTGTTGCCATTCATTTCTTTGAGCAAGCTGTGTTTGAGTAACAGATGGCCCTGTAACGTCTTGTCCAGCTCCCCATTCTAGACACTTCCAGTGAGGAACAAAAGTAGATTGAGTTGAGAATTCACAGATTTGTTTTTCTTCATCTTTAGTTAATCTGTGGCCAGAGAGGCTTCAAAGATCCCATCAGTTAATTCGCTCTACACTTTGTAGAAGATTCTGGCATTTTTTGCCTCGGCTAAGCCGGTTGTAAGTCAGAGCTACAAAGTACAGGCCATTAAAATACAAACTGTTGGAGCCTGGCTCTTCAAACCGCAGACACCATGTGCGAGATAAGGGTCTCTTTGTGGACAGTCAGGGACAAAGAGAGACGCATTGGCGTTGGTGGGAGATAGGCTGACTTATTACTTTTTGATTAGCCAATATATATTGTTCTTTTTACCCATTTGAGGGTTGGTCATTAAGATTTGTTAAGACAAGGCTCACACATAACGGGTATTTTTTGTGCATGGTAAATATCTTATTTTTATATCTTTTTTTCTATTATCATATATTTTGTTACTGTTTTTGCTCTCTCAGGGTAGTCTCGCTCTTACTTTGTTGTGATGGCTTATTTTCCTGCTATTTCTCATCCATTGCAGTGATGGCGACCTGTAGATCAACCTGGCCCTAAGGATTCATTGCTACTGGAGGCTGGTTTTTAATCTGTAGCAGAACCGTACTAGTGCAAATCTGCATTATGTGTCAGTCAGATTAAAACATGATTGGATTCAACAAATTACGTTTGTTTCACTGACTAAACATGTTTGCAATAACCTGCTCTGCAAGGAGGAACAGTGTTTTTTGGGTCAACCCTTACTTGTACAGGTGGTACCAGCTAATAAACAAGCATTGGCATAGCCAGTAGGTCTCGCCTGTGGGAACTTATAAGTGTTTAACCATGCAACAGTTAATGTTGTTGCACCAAGGATATTGTGCTGCATAACTAAATACTTATAAGGTCCCAAAAGCGAGACCTATTGACTATGCCACTGCTTGTCTTTGAAAGGAAATGGTTCATATTGGTTTGCATATAATACCTCGTTCATTGTACTAGTGCCAGTTGGGCAAGCCACGTAAATGGCATACTTTAACAACACAAGTTAATGACCAAAAACCAGGTAAAATAATAAATTTATTGGACTAATATTCTGAAAAGCAATATTTTGCAAAGATGCATCTTTTTGTCAGTGGCTGGGAAAAAGAGGTTACAGTTTGTGAAGCCTAACCCTCTTGTTTATAGTCTTACATACAAGATCAGTATGACAATCATTCTACAGGTACGACAGCATCCATAATACATAAAACTACAGCATGTCCAAAAGACAACTAGCACAGTTTAACTATAGTTAGGTTTCTGCTAGGATTAGCTATATCCATGGATGGTATAAGGTTGGTTGTTGGTTACTTGTACCTGGTGAGCTATACAAACACCGATTTAGAGGGTCTAAGATTGGAGAAATAGGATAGATAATATAGGTCTGTTCCATAATCCTTCCAGAGGAACATGTAGACCATCCCTATTTTTTTTTTGTCCTCATACTGCCAAAAACAAAACTCTTGATGGGATTCCTCCAATCAATCCATGCCATCCTTTTCCAGCCATTGTGAGAGGCATACGGAGAGAAAAAGGAGCTTTCCCTCCAAGATGGTACCGTTACCTTCTCCCACTCCTGTGCACATTTCATGGGGCGCCGATGTTAATTAGGAGGCCAGGGCCGACGGTACATTGGCTTAATCATAGGACCCGCTCGCCTTCTCCCTCCAGTCTACCAGAGCAGCTCAATTCTTACTTTTGCTGCTTTGATCGCAGGTCATATCTGATTCGCTGGTATAGATGATATTCTTCAAGCATTCAGCAAAAGTCGGGGGGATTTCTGGTTTCCATGCCCTGCAAATTTCCCTCCTTGCAAGAACTACCACATAAAACACAAATTGGGAAGCAGATGTATTCATAAGGTAATCATTTGGTAAACCCAAAAAAATTATACTGGGACTTACTTCTATCTGTTGATGCAGGACGACTTCCAAAAAGTCACATATCTCCATCCAATAATGTTTCATTCTTGAACATTCCATACACATATGGATGTCATCTGCTGCATGGTACTTAAACCTGGGGCAACTATATTCATTCCCTGTAGCTTTATGTAGCTTTTTTAGGGACCAATAGACTCTACAGGCCGTATACAGATGGTTCCTCCTAAGTGCGGCTGGTTTAACTATAGCCTGCAACCGTACCGGAGCCTGAGCCGCATAATATCGAATTTCCATTCTTCTCCTAATATACATCCAGATTTTGAAAGCAACCCCAAAATATTTAGTCTGACTTTTTTATAGAACTTCGGGTCTCCGCAATTATAGAAGAAAAACTCCTGCCCTTGCTCCACATCCTTTAGCATTGCCTCAAACAATAAACCTAGTGATGAAGAATCGGTTTTGTTGGCCAGTATGCTGACATTTTTCAAATGAAATGCATAACAGTAAGTGAGTAGGTCTGGTAGTGCTAACCCACCCACAGTAAGGCCTCTCCTTGGCTGTTTCCACGATATCCTGGGACTTTTCGTAGACCAAATAAAGGTGCCTATTTTACCCTGTAGTTTAGCAATATCCTCCACCTTAAATGGTAATGGGACAGAGTTATATAAAAAGGTAATCTTTGGCAAAATTATCATTTTAAGAAGGTTGACCCTCCCGTAGATGTTTGAAGGGAGATTTGCCCATCGTGTTAATAGACTGACAACCTCTTTAGAGACCCTCTTCCAGTTGATATTTGGGGATATCTTCTAGATTCTGAACTTACTGAACCCCTAGGTACCTCATTTGGCTCTTTACCCCCTGACTTCCATTGACTTGATTCCATTCCATTATTTCGGTCTTTTCCTTATTTATTTTATACCCTGAGACTTCACCAAATTTTTCTACGTTCTCAAATAACCTGGGTATAGCCTCTGCTGGGTTTTATGTAAACAGGTGCAGGTCATCTGCATAAAGAGCATGTTTTAACTCTAACTCTGCGATTTTGAACGGCTGAATGATGGGGTCTGACCTGAGCCAGCTGACAAATGGCTCAATGTACAAGTTGAATAGAAGTGGTGACGAGGGGCATCCCTGTCTGGTGCCTCTTTAAATAATAAACCAGTCTGTCAGGGCTCCATTTACCAAAACATTTGCTTTTGGGTTGAGATAAAGACACTTCATGGCCTGAACAAAGTTGTTTGGGAAACCAAAGCTTTGTAATGTATCCCAGAGATATACCCAGTTCACCTGGACAAAAGCCTTTGCGGCATCTATTGCAACAATTGTTAAAGGGACCTTCTTTGCTTCAGCTACATCTATTGCCCCCATCACCGGAAAGGTAAGCTCATTTAACTGTCTCCCGAGTATGAACCCTCTCTGATCCGGGTGAACTATGGCCTTAATAAATTTTGCCACCCTAGCTGCCAATATTCCTGAAAGACATTGGCCTGTAATCTTCTGAGGATCTTTGTTTGGTTTTAAGATCAGGGTCACTGTTGCTCCTGCCCATGAACCTGGAATGCATTCCCCCTCTATGTATATTTTGTTAAACACGTTTTTTAAGACTGGCACAACCTTTTCCAAAATACCCAAGTATACCCATCTGGGCCGGCGGCTTTGTCCCTGGCCATTTTTTTTACATTGTGCTCTAACCTCTTCATCAGTTACACTGGCTTGCAGGAATAACCTATATTCTTCTGTCAGCTGAGGGAAAGTTATTGACTTTAACCATTCCTGGGCTCCCTCGAGTCCTCATACGGTATCTTCCTCATATAGGTTGTTCATAAAAGTTCTGGCCTCCTTCCGAATGTAATCATCCTCATATATCAACACTCCTGTCCCTCTTTGAATTAGGTTTTTTATCAGGTTCCTTACCCTATTCATCTTCGCCTTCCAAGCTAAAAGAGAGCTACATTTCTCACTGTATGCAAAATGCTGGCGCTTGCTAAATTTCCACCTATCCATAAGTTTCTTATCTAGATTGGCCTGAAATTCCGCCTGTAAACCCCCCAACTCTTTTTCCAAACGCGGTTCTGTACTCTGGGTTGCAAAAGATGCCTTTTGCGATTTTGTCTCTTTTTCCTTTATCTTACTCATCTTATCCACTTCTTTTTTCAAAGCTTTCCTTTTACTAATCAATTCAATTCAATTCAATATTGCTTTATTTCGATTTTGGATGCAAATCATAAAAGCATACAAAGAAATAGACATATACATGTGCATAAATAAATACAATCAAATAACCCTTTATAAAACAATTTTTAAAATACAATATTTACAGTTTAAAATATTAAACGATTAGCAACCAACGAATTGAATTCAGTTTTAAAAACTTGACGTTGCATATTACAGTGTTAAATTTCAGATTTAAGTGTTATAACATGTACAATCTAAAGTCATACGGTGGCGGACAAGACATTTGAGAAAGCTAGCCACTAAGAATACCAGCCGCTCACCCTGTAGCAGTTGTAGGAAAAGCAATGCTGGACGATATTGTATAAAGCCAGTAATCCTTAAAAAAGGTATCAGCCATTTTCTCCTGAGTTTGTGATAAAAATTACAGAAAAAAATGGTGTGGGAAGTAGATTGAGAAGAGACACCATCACAAGGACAGGGCGACAGCACTTTTGCCCAATTGTTTCTAGAAGGAAATGCAACCAATCTATAAAAAGAACTCATCCTGAACCTTACAAGAAGATGACGCTCATAACTCGTGGTGTTATAGGTGAGGTACGGTTGTATAGCGGGTACCGCTTGTATAAGCAAGGTGTGAATAACAGAAGGTTTGGTGATTTCACTCATCAATCTCAAATCCTCTAGATGAGACAGGCATTTCTTTTTTAGAACCTTTCTCGGTACCTCACGAATTAGGGAGGGGTTTAAATAATATTGATCCCACCCCAAATCATGGAAGAACCTTGCTATATACCGCAGCCACCTTGAGTTATTAGCGTTATCCATTTTAAAGCAGTCAGAGAGAATAAATTGAGTTAAGGTTGCCTTGTCTGAGGTCCAAATCCTATGCCACAATAACAAGGGTTCAATTTTTGCTAGGTCCGTTACATATGCGAGACCCAGCTCAGTGTGACAGGCAAAAGTACCCGAGCTGCCATGCACTCCAAGAAGGAACCTTAAAAAAGAGTTTTCTACCCTTTGGATACTATCAAGGGCCACAAAGCCCCAAAGACCAGCTCCATACAAGGCCACAGATAGACATTTGGCTTTGTATATCATGATAATTTCTGGGGGAGCTCTCTTTCCCAGCTTTTTGGTGAAATTAATTAGGGCTGCTGTGGTTCTTAAAAAAAGCAATTTTCGTGTTTCCACGGCTGCTGTCCAAGAGAGTTTGTGGTCAATTGTTATACCCAAGTAAGAATATTTATCAGTAGTCGCTATCCTTTCCTTGTTGTGGTAGATCCCCCTCATTTTATTTTTACGACCTGAACCTACCATCATAACAAAGGTTTTGCTAATATTTATTTTCAGATACAGACCTGCCATAAACGTGGAGTATCTGTCCAGGTTCTTTTGAAGTTCGAGGGGGGGTACGGGCTAGTATGACTGTGTCATCAGCATAAAGGAGTGCGGGAATTGGGTGATTGTTCACCATTGGGAGATCCTGGCACCCCTTCAGCATCTCTCTTTCCAGCCCGTTCGTATACAATGTAAAGAGGAAGGGTGCCAGGACACACCCTTGCCTCACCCCTCTTTCTATTGGAAACTCCGCCGTCAGCTCCCCCCCATCCCATAGCGGACTTTTGCTGTAGCATTTGTGTAAAGTTCTCTCAGGAATTTTATTTCATTCAGTGGTGCCCCCATGTCGATCAGTATAGACCAAAGTTTGGAATGGGAGACGCAATCGAATGCGGATGATAAGTCCACATAGACCAATTACAGGTCTCCTCCTTTGATGGAAACGTATTTATCAATCAGGAGGGAAATATTTAAGGCCTGTTCAGTAGTCCCCAAGCCTTGACGAAACCCGTATTGTAGGTCTGAAATGATTCTGCCATCATCTGCCCAATCTTGTAATAGTTCTAAAATTACTCGACCAGCCACTTTACCAAGGGAGTCTAGAAGAGAGATTGGGCGATAGCAAGAAACCGACCCTCTGTCCCCTTTTTTAAATATGGGAACTAACACGGACCTCGACCAGGATTCCAGTAGACCAACGTTGCAAGTTGCAATCAGAACTCTGGTTAGAACAGGGGTCCAAAGGTCCATTTGGGCTTTGAACAAATCGATTGGGACACCATCGGGACCCGGCGCCTTCCCATTTTTGCTAACTTTCAGAGCCTGTTCAATTTGCATTGGTGTAAACTGTAGGTCAATTGGATAAGAGCTAGGTGGATCAATGGGTCTGGGGTCCTGTGGGTTTTGAGAATCCGAAATAAGAGAAAAAATCTTAGAGAAATGTTGGACCCAATCTTTCTCTTCTATTGCTACTTCTATTTTTGGGAGCTTGTTATTGTCGGTTAAGAAAGGGGATTTGACCACTTGCCAGAAGGCAGCTGAATTCTTATAAGTGCAGCTTTCGTGCAATTGGTCCCATAATTGGTTTTTTAATTCCTGTTTTCTAATTTTAAGTGCAGAATTGTATGTCTTCCGTAATTCTTTTACCTCTTGTGAGATCCTAACTGGTTTCCTCAGGGCGGTTTTTAAATTAGAATAGGCAACCGTGCAAGCATGGTTAAACCAGCCCTTTTTCTGTGTGGTTTTATGTTTTACTTCAATCCACAAAGCCTCATTAATTACTTTTATAATTGCCTCAAAGTTGGTAATGATTTCTTGATCTGTTACATTCAAGCTAAGACATTTTGTGAGATGAGGGAAGGCCCTTGCTACCACTTGCTTTGTTATTTCTGTGGGGACTATTTTCGCCCATTTCAAAGCGTAACCATTTATTCTGTTTAAGACCAAGTTGTTTTGTGCTAAAATGGAGCTATAACCGGTTCTTGGATTCTGGGACAATGGCATTGAGATGCTAATTGGAGTGTGGTCACTTAATGCAGTTTTATGTGAAGAGAACACTGCTTCTGCCGACCTTTCACCATTTGAGATCAGGATATAATCTATGACTGTTTGGTACCCCCTCCCATGAAATGTTGGAATAAGTAACACATCTGCCTTATTGAGATTATTTGCTACAACTAAGTCTAATTCAAACATTGTTTCGTTGAGGAGGTTACCTAAGGTGGAATGCCTAAAGTGTGTGATTGGGTTGCTGGCTTCATCTAGGATACCACAAATATCATTTTTTCCAGAAATACATGGTCCCTGATTAAAATTCCCCCCCCAAATAATTACCTCCTCCTTGACTGCCTTTCTCTTGCGAGCTAGTAGTATAGAGCGAATCAGGGATCCCACATTCAGTGCTTCAAGATCTGACAGGTTGTTATAGAAATTTACTACAAGGAAGTTGTCCACATAAATTGTTAGACCTCCTTTCGCTCTACCTGAAGTAGATGGTTGGGCAGGTGAGAAATAGGTCTTAAACCCTCCATATGTATCACATCACATGCCCAGGTCTCCTGTATTGCTATAATGTCAAATTTGGGGATAAAGTCCACCCATTTATCATTAGTCACTTTGGCCCGCTGACCTGCCACATTCCAAAACAGAACTGTGACACGATGTTTTTTCTCAACCCCTGTATGTCCTCCATTGTCTGATGTCAGTCTATTAGTGGTTTTAGGGTTTAAGTCCTGTTTAAAGGTGGAAGCTATGGAATAATGGTTCTGACCCGCGGTCAAAGTCGCGAGGTCAATCACTATATCCTGCGAACAGGTTTGCTTTGGGCATTGAGTGAGTAAGATGGCATTAGGGGATTGTTCCATAGTCGTAAACGACACCTTTTGTGGGCTGTCAGAAGTGTTGTTAGGTAAGATCCCAGAATCAAGTCAGTCAACTCCCTCCATGCCTGAAAAGACGGCATAACGTTTGTACACGGGAATGGGATGGTTAAATTGCTGGTGGGAAAAGAACCTAGGACAACCTTCCAAATTTAAAAATGGAGGCCTAAACCAGTCACTCTGGTTTCAGAATGGGGGCCCTGTGTGATTGCTCTGGGGATGAAACAGGGGCCTGACATTACTTACAGAGGCCATTAAACCTCTGGGATAAAAGTACGTCAAATCGCGTGCAGTAATTACATTACTGCCATTTTGGGGAATCCAATTTATAATATGTCCAACAGCTCTTTCGTCCTTAAAATTTATTACTATAATGTCCCCCTTTATGTCTTTTTTTCCCTTTTTCCTAGCCAGGGAAGACGTCTGACATACAGAATTTTGCCGTTTATATTTGGAGGGAGTGGGCGATTCTGTTTTAGCCAAAAGATGACTTTGTTTCTCAGTTGGTCTTCAGCTTCTGCACTACCCTCCTCTAGAGGTGGCACACCAGTAAGAACTGCCACATATGAGACTGATTCTGGCAGCAATTCCACTATGGGCCTTTTAAGTGGAATTTCCCTCACAGCATTTTCTTGGTCATTCACTTTTGGAACACTCCAGGGAGGGTTCGATTTTCCACTCACTAGGTCCTCCTTCACTTTCCTTTTTATGTTTATATTTGGCTCTATTGTTTCTTTCTGAATCGTGATATTTGGGGCTAGGACAGATATTGGGGGGGCTGGTGTGAACTTTTGTAGGTCCTTAGTGGCCTCTTTAATTTCCCCAATAACTTGTTCCAGCTTTCCCAATTGTAGGGCTATTCTTTTTAGCCTCTCTGCTAGTGGCAATATGAGGGATCTAATTAAATGTTCCATATTGCCCACTAGGTCAGTGGTGGACGAGTCTTTTAATAGAACGTGTGTTGGTGTAACTACTACAGATGTTAGGGTTGGATTATCTAAGGAGCTTTTGGTGTTCCCCGAGTTGGTATGGGTGGTCTTATTTTTATGTAGACCACTGCCCCTCCTCCTCCTTTTTTTGGGGGGGGACCTTGGACTTGGTTGGGTTTATGTGTCTTTTTTACTTTTTGAATTGACTTAACTTTAGGTAAAGGTGTATCTAACAGAACTTCGACCTCTGGGATCGGGTTAGAAGAAGATGTTGAGACATTTATTGTCGGGTGACTAAATTCAGCTAGTGTAGGGGATCTATCCTGGAAAAGTAGTGGGATACTGTCATTAAGGGATTCAGCACAGCCCTCCTTTTCGTGAATGGGACTAGGGACGGGTGAAATAGCTTGCTGCAACGTGCCCAGAGACGAACGCTTATTCTTAATGAGCTCCACTGAGCGGCGTCTCTCGGCCTGTCGCTCTGCAAGCATAGTTTCCATGTCAGTGTCTGAGCCAACCCTGAAAATGTAATTATCGATTGTACCTCGATTAATTCCTCCAGGCAATTGTGATTTTTCCTTTTGGAGGGACGACATTATAACAATTAGTAGTGGGTGGGAGAGCCTAATTAGAACACGCTTCAGCTCTAATCAATGAACTCAGGTCAATTTCTACTAAAGCATTTTACTACAAGAAACCATTTAGAGTTTATTAAGTGGATGTGCTTACTCAGTGATTGTAACGACGTCAATATGCTGATGGAAAGGGAAGGGGCCCAGCCCGGCCTCCTTCGGCCGATGAGGGCCTAAGAGGGCCCGCCCTATACCCGGGCTTCGCCCGACGCTCCCGCGCGCTCCCGCGCAGCGGCAGACAATAGTCAAAATATAGGGCGGGCAGGTGCCAGTGGGCGGGTCTCGCTGGTAGCGCTGGACCAGGTGATGACAATCAAGCAGGGACTCTTGGGAGATTGAGTCCCTGCTACACTGCTCCTCGCGCCTCACAGCAGACACAGGCGTTCCTGATTGATGGATTCAGCCGCCCAGTACTGCCAATCCAGGTAGGGAAATCCTTAACGGCGCAGCGGCACCCGCGAAGCGGGTGCGGCAAGATTTTGTGTTAGAGCGCCAAACCAGTCCTCTTACAAAAAATTAAGCGTTCCACTCCTAGTGAAGCAATCTCACGAGGTGTCCCAGGGTCAGCAGGATAGCGTGGAGTTTTTGTCCCGTGCAGGCGCCAGTGGGCAGGTCTCGCTGGTAGCGCTGGACCAGGTGATGACAATCAAGCAGGGACTCTTGGGAGATTGAGTCCCTGCTACACTGCTCCTCGCGTCTCACAGCAGACACAGGCGTTCCTGATTGATAGATTCAGCTGCCCAGTACCACCAATCCAGGTAGGGAAATCCTTAACGGCGCAGCGGCACCCGAAAAGCGGGTGCGGCAAGATTTAGCAATAGAGTGCCAAACCAGTCCTCTTACAAAAAATTAAGCGTTCCACTCCTAGTGAAGCAATCTCACGAGGTGTCCCAGGGTCAACAGGATAGCGTGGAGTTTTTGTCCCGTGCAGGCGCCAGTGGGCGGATCTCGCTGGTAGCGCTGGACCAGGTGATGACAATCAAGCAGGGACTCTTGGGAGATTGAGTCCCTGCTACACTGCTCCTCGCGCCTCACAGCAGACACAGGCGTTCCTGATTGATGGATTCAGCCGCCCAGTACCGCCAATCCAGGTAGGGAAATCCTTAACAGCGCAGCGGCACCCGCAAAGCGTGTGTGGCAAGATTTAGCGTTAGAGCGCCAAACCAGTCCTCTTACAAAAAATTAAGCGTTCCACTCCTAGTGAAGCAATCTCACGAGGTGTCCCAGGGTCAGCAGGATAGCATGGAGTTTTTGTCCCGTGCAGGCGCCAGTGGGCGGGTCTCGCCGGTAGCGCTGGACCAGGTGATGACAATCAAGCAGGGACTCTTGGGAGATTGAGTCCCTGCTATACTGCTCCTCGCGCCTCACAGCAGACACAAGCGTTCCTGATTGATGGATTCAGCCGCCCTGTACCGCCAATCCAGGTAGGGAAATCCTTATCGGCGCAGCGGCACCCGCGAAGCGGGTGCGGCAAGATTTAGCGCTAGAGCGCCAAACCAGTCCTCTTACAAAAAATTAAGCGTTCCACTCCTAGTGAAGCAATCTCACGAGGTGCCCCCCTTTTACTAATCATTATGGAGCTGAATAACCCTCTTGTATAGGCTTTGAAAGCCTCCCAGAGTATCTGGTCTTTAGCTCTGCCAATGTTGAACTTGAAATACTCATCTGTTTTATCTCCTAACTCCAACATCATTCCTTCATCTAATAACATGGTCCTATGAAGAGTCCACCTTCTTTGAATCTCTTTTTGCTTAAACCCCAATGTCATCTCTACTGCTGAATGGTCTGATAGAATTCCAGGGACATGCATTATTGACTCCACTTCTGAAAACATCACCTGATCCGCAAGAAAAAAATCGATTCTTAAATGATGCTTATATTTCTAACTGTAAAAAGTAAAATCCCTAGTTTTCCCATTCTTACATCTCCAAATGTCGAGCAGATTAAAATCTTTGATCATACTTTTCAGCACCACAGACATTCTTGGTGGGGTATTATATTTTGCTTTTGAGGTATGATCTAACTTGTTATTCAACACTAAATTATAATCTCCCCCAATTATAATCAGTGCATTAGTGTTCAATAACCTAGCCTCCAGTTTTAGGAGCGCTCCTGGATTGTCATCATTTGGCCCGTAATAAGCTACACAAACTAGAGGCATACACAGACTGTCAAGGTAACCGCCAACCATCTCCCTGACTGATTTGTGTCTTGTTTTACAACATTTATGCCTGCATTGCCTCTGATAATTAGAGCGACTCCCCTTGTGCTTTCCTTTTGTTCTGAACAAAGTACCTCTTGGATCCATCTGATCTTACTGAAACCCTGTTTACACTCAAACCTCTAAAAGAGTTTCTTCTAAAAGACAAATTTTAGCCTCGCTGTTCCTCAAGAATTTTATGACCCGGGACATCTTCCTCCTACTCCTCAGTCCATTTACGTTCCATGTTATTAACTTAACTTTATTTGGCCTATTCATTTTCACAGCTCCCTGAATTCTTCCCTCGCAACTCTAGTTTTAAGACTCATATGAGGACAAAAATGTTTATTTTTTTCTTCCTGCTCCCAACACCCTGTGCCCTTTCCCCCCTCCCACCCATAAGGAACCCTCCCACCATTCCCTTGGCGATGTAAAACCGCCTCTTCTGGACCCTCCCTTAGCAGCTGAGACACCTATCCTTATATCAAATTTTAACTAAATTTTGGTTTACGCCCTTTTTTCCCCCTCTTAATTTTTTCCCACTGTTAATGTACCTCCCTCATAATTTGCGTTTCAGTATAAGTACCTATCTAAATCTAAATCTAAGTTGCTTCTTCATTTGTGCCAGGAAAAAATCTACTTCCTTGGAGGAGCTAAAGTTATGCATCTTATTTTTCCACATAACCTTTAGTAAGGCTGGGAATTTCATTTGTACCTTGCCCCCCTGGCTTCTTAGCTCAGGCATTCTAGATCCAAGATCCCATTGCCTTTGCGCCGTTCTTTTGCCAAGATCTGATCTAATTTGATAATTCACTAATTCAAATTGAAGAGACGTTTCTTTTAAAGCTCTCCCCAGGACCAATTCCTTAACTGCGTAAGTGTGAAAGTTGATTAGGATTTTCCTAGGGGCTTTCCTGTTAGGGTGCAACTTTAAACAGGTTTCTGTTGACTCTCTGAATTTCTTTATCCAGGTATACATCCAGTCTGTCCTTCAGAATTCCCTCTCTTGAAAGTTTACATATAAACGCCTTAATATAACCTCCCTCCAAGCCTTCCAGTATTTTGAGAACTCTCAAGATGTTTCTTCTTGCCTGGATCTCCATCCTTTCCAGGTCTTCTTGGAGAGTTTTATTTTGGACTTTTAATTTGTCTAAGTCTTTAATATTCCTTTGCACAACTTCCGAGAGGGCCTTGACTTCAGATTCAAGAACTCCAGTTCATAATACTATATCATCCATTTTCCCCTCTAAAGTCTCACATTTCTCATGTATCCCTCTCAGATTGGCCTCAGAAATCTCGAATTTTGAGAGTAGATCTTCCCTTAAACTTAGGAGCATTGACTCTAATTGTGACCGACCTGCTTCTCCCCCTGTAGAGGTATCTGTATTTCTTAAATCCAGGGCACTGCTAATGGACACAGACATTAATGGCATTGATGAAATATTAGAAGGCTGATCTGTCGTAGAAGCAGTGTTTCCACCTCTGAATATCTCTATAGGACTGGCCTGACAAGCCTCTTTCCCAGCTCCAGCGTCCGTCATTATTGGTGCATACCGATTTTCCACCAAAAGCGGGGGAGAACTCTGCTGAACACCTGAAATCTGCCCCTTAGAAGTAGCAACCTGCTCCATTATTTTAAAATAGGATTTCAATGAGGGGGTTGTCTTGACTGGTAGGCGCGTTGCCTTGGTCTCCCTTCGCCTTTTACTTCCCCCAGATTTAATCGCCTTTTTGGGGGGTGATTGGAAGTACTTCTCCAACAGCTTTCCCCTCCACAACTAGTTTTTCCTTATTTTTCACCTCTAGGTGCGAACACAAATGATATCTGCTTTTTTGGGGGGGGTCAATACTCCTTTACCAGATAGAGTGTTCAGAGACTCACCAGACTCAGCCAGAGCCCCTTCGTGCAGGCTGCTTCTGTAGAGATGCAGCTCAGTATTTACTCCCTGTCTTCCTGCCTTAATACCGTGAACTGACTCAAAGCTCCTTTTCCATGTACCAGAGGTTGCCCTCGCTGAAAGCCTGCCTTACCCCATCAGTCGAGGAGCCGGAAAAGTCCTGCGTTGTGGAGTCTTCTTGCAGTGAAACTGCCCGTCGGCGTACTGTGCTGTCTCTGCCCTCCACCCGACATACCCCCCCCGATTCCTGCCCCATGCGTCGTCACGATAGTGCGGGGTTGCAGGGGGAGTACACCGGCAAAACGGCACGGCAGTGAGGTGGCAAGAAGGTAATAGATGTGGAGAAAAGGGGAGAGAAAAAAACCCAAAAGTTTTTTAAAGTCATGGAGTATTTTGTTTTAAAGAAGGATCATACTTCTTATATACCTAACGAAAACTTTAGTGAGCGTCGCTGCAAGTTATTCCGTTGCCGAAAAAAAGCTGTCTAGCACCAAGGCAGGCTCCCTGCCGCCATGTTACAAGGGTGCACGCACTGCAGGGGTGATTGTTTATGTTCAGGAAGGGACACATTCCTGCACATAAAGAATCATTCTTGGCGATTTCCTCTTTTCTTATGTGCTGCAGAATGCAGCACACATGGAAAGAGCAACAAACAAGGAGAAATTAATGATTTCTCCCTGTATGGCCTTTCTAATGCCTGGTAATGGCATTAAACTGGTGCTGCCTCAGCTCTGTAAATCTGGGGCAGCATCAAAAAGCAGTTGGCGTTGCGTTCGAATGCCCACAGCAACACCCGTTGCATGCCCCTGTGCCGCAAAGGACTGCTACAGAAAGGGGCATATTTACAAGGTGGCGTTAAGTCACGTTAAATGGCTTAGCACCACTGTTAGACTTGGTATCTTTGGCATGGTTTCCCCTGACTTTTTGCCCCTACCGTCTGTTATTTTCTTGATGCTGTGCTGGATTTTGCTTTTGATGGCTTAAATGCTTTGGGCACTCTGCCACTGCTGATCAGTATCAAAGTGCAAGTGATTCCTGTGTAAATTGCTGTTACAAATGGTTCTCCCTGTTTGGATATTTGATTTATTAGTAAGTACCTGGTAAAGTGCACTGAGTGTGCCAGGCCCTGTAAATAACATTCTCCTAGTGGGCCTTCAGCATTGATTGTGCCACTCACATGAGTAGCCCTGAAAAGGTATCTCAGACCTGCCATGTCAATCTGGAAAGTGTACCCACTTGCCAGGCCCTAACCTTCCCTTTTCTTACAAATAAGATACCCCTACGGTAGGCCCAAGGTACACCCCTGGGCAGGGTGCAGTGCATGTAAAAGGTAGGACATGTACTGGTGTCTGTGACATGTCCTGATAGTGAAATACTGCCAATTTCGTTTTTCACAATTGAAAGTCTATCTTGTCCCATATGATAGATTGGGAAATGCTTTGTAACATCTTACAAGTATAACTTCCCATTGGGACAAGATAGAGAAATAAAGTATAGGCTCCCTGAACTCAGAATTTAATAACACGTATTTTAGTAAAGATGGTTTTTGAATTGTGTGTTTGCAAATTCCACTTTTAGAAAGTAGGCACTTCTGTGTGACTATGCCTGTTTGTGTATTGATTGTCTAGTTTTGGAGTGACGGGGCTGGGGGAGTGCATTCACATTAGACAGCCACTGGGGGGTTGAGGTGTGCCTGGCCCTTCCTGGATGACTCAGAGATGAGCTGAAAAGGGCTTGTCTGCATTTATTGTAATGGGGGAAGATGTCCTTAGATCTGAATAGGGCATGTCTCATTTACACAATGCTGTCTCCACCACCTTGGGTCATATTGCACCAGTGAGGATAGAACTGGTTTGGTCTGTGCTCAGAGATGCTTGCACAAATAGAACAAAGACATTTTGGGGAATAAGTATTATACCTAAGACCCCAGAATTTTAGATTACTTGTGGACTCAAGAGGATCCTTTGCCAAGGAGAAGAGCTGTAAGGAGGAGTACTGGCCCTTTGCTGTGTGGAGGTTGGCCTGCAGTTGATGTTTCTGCCAAGGAGAGGACAAAGACTGGAATTTTGTTTTGAACCTGCTTGAAGAAGATCTCCAAGGGCCTTTGTGTGCTGGCCTCCTGTTCTGAAATCTCAGGGACACAAATACATCACCCCCAGCTCCCCTGAACCTTACTGCTGAGAGTTCTGACCTGCCAGGAGTTGTCTGTCCTGGGCCGCTGGAGGTTGTTCAGGCTGTTGGGAGCTGGAGTAAACCTAAAGAACTGAAGAAATGGATGCATTACTCTTCTTGTGGCTGTTTTTCAAACATAGCACCGCTGTGCAAGAAGAATCTTCATGCATCGCTTCACCACTGCCGAACCAATGCAGTGCCTGTCACTGCTTCAAGAACTGATGCATCGAGGGATCACGGCTGAAGAATCCGACTCAGCGCTGCTTTTCTCCACCGCATCGATCACCAATGCATCCCAGAATTCCTCGCATCACACCTGTGCAGCAAGTTTTTCTGACGCATCACCCACCGACCAGAATCATTTTGGAGTCAACACATCACTTCTCCTGGGTGCAACCGAACTGTCGCATCACCTCCTCATGGTCTCAGGAACTGGTGCATCTCTTTGTTTCTCAACGCTTCCCATCTCTGCGGGAGGTACATTTTTACTCATCCACAGGTACTTTGTGAGTAATCACGCATTCATCGTTTTCTATGGACCCAGTTGCTTGAAACCTTTTTATTGTCATATTCTTTTTACGTGTATGTTAGAATTTAGTCGTTTTGGTCTTTTTGTGTTTAGATAGAGATACTTTATTTTTCCTAAGCTGGTGAGGTGTCCATTTGTGGTATTATCACTGTATTACTATGTGTTTTGAGTGCAAATACTTTACACATTGACTTTCGGATAGGCCTGTCTGATCAAGCCAAGCTACCCAGGGGGTGAGCAGGGGTTATCTAAAGTGTGTATCCCGCTTACCCTGTGTGGCACATGAATAATGACAGGAGAGCTTCTTAACACTTTGAACTTATGTTTTATTGTATATAATGGCACAGAGACAATGTTCTTCTCCTTCGTCTTGAATGAGGCTCCTCAGGGATTGGTCCTCTTGGATGTCTTCCTTCAGGGGTGACCCTCAAGAAAAGAAAAGAAGGCCCTTGTGAGCAATACGTCCTGTTGTTTAGAGGGGTGTAGCAACTTTGGGGGTGAAGGGAGGTTCACAACACACCCATTTAAACCATCACCAGTGTTGCGCTATATTCAAGGGTTGCAGGAGGGGCCCGCCTAGTTTCCCTGTTATGGAGTTCTAGAGGTACCCTCTGAATGCAATGCTAGGGGTTGTTCCCTCCCTTTTGAATTTGAGAGGTGCTATGGGCATCGGCGCCGGCTTGAAATAGGTTGCTGAAGTGAGTACATAACTTGGACAGCCACACTCCTCTTGGAGTATGGCGGGACTTCTCATTGTGCCGAATGGGGTCCGGCTCCCTTCTTGGCTGCACAAAAACACCTCCTTCGTGGACGGTCTCCCGGTGGTCTTCTCCTCGATCTTCAGGATTTTCCTCGGCTGGCAAACGCTTCCTGCAGTTCTCCGGAACATCGCACTCGGAGTCCTTCTTCAGTCTCCAATCGTTTCTAACGTCGTCTAGGGACAGGTTGCCTATCAAGGTGGTCGCGGTCTCCGTTGGGCTCCTGATTGGCTCACGTGTCCAGGTCACATGGGTTTGCCTGGGCATCAAGGAAGTAACCATTATTAAAGGGACCCTGCTGGTCTTGCAGATTCGTGTCGGGTAGGGACTTTAAATGACGCAGAGGAGACACATAAGAGGGAAATAGTTTGTCATCCTCCTCGCCGGTTGTGGGACATTCGGGTATGTCGTGACACCCTGACTAGAAGCAAGGGTCCTGATTTGGACAAAGGTACCTACCTCTGCCAACTAGAGACCCCCATTACTAACAGCCACCTTGTAAATATGGGAAAATGGTGTTACACCACCGGAGCGTAAAAAAAAGTGGTGCTCTGGTGGCAATGGAGGCTTGTAAATATGCCCCCTATTGTTTAGTACAAATAAGTTCACTTCCACGTCTACTGAAAGGGTAGCATTTGAAAAATAAAATTCCAAGATTTTCATTATATTTGAAATACAGGCTGTTAAAGGCTCATGCTTCGTCACCCTGAAATGAACACTGGGAAACTGTTGTTGGAAGTGTTGTGCCTGAATGCATGAGGTAGACCTTTTTTTAAGCGGAGGGCCCTAATTGCGCAAGCCTTTCTAGATATCTGGGACCAAACAAATATAAGTTATGGCGTGACTTACAGCAGTGTTCATGGATGGTTAAGAGACCACCAAGAAATTTTATTTTTTTAAATACCAGCCGTTTTCCCCGTTTTCCTTAAATAAAAAAGGGATGAATTTAAATAATGAAATAAAACTTGCAACTAACATTGTTTAAGGGTGGGCAAGATGACTTTCTACTCTTAATAACACTTTTATGTCATTATCACAGAGGAAGAAGTCCTTTTAGGACCCACTTCTGTTTGCAGATGCCTTACCACTACCTTTCAGTAATCAGTAAAATACTAATATTTTGTGCTGGAATTCAGTTGTGTGAGACATTGGGTTGTTGGTTTAGGGAGGGGAAACCCTACACAAGCAACAGCCACAATCCTTATCAGGGTGAACCACAAAAGTCACTAAATTAACCTGTGCATAACCCTTTGGCAGCCTGGCACAAAAACATTCATGCTTAACTTAGGGGCAACTTGAAAATAATGTATGCAGCATTTAAACAGTGATGAAGTGAAAACACAGCACAAGTAAAATCCCACTCTAATTTAGTAAAATAGAGTCAATTTTAATATATTATTTGACCCCGAAATGACAATAATCGAATCAGTCGAACCAGGATTTAGATGCAGGTTTACGAATGTATAGTGCCTAAAAGCACAAGGCGCCAGTCACAAGGGCATGCCAACCACAGGAGCGTGGTCCGGGTACAGGAACTTGGTTGGTTCTACTGAAAACGTTACCATCTCATAGTCTGGTGCAGTGGAGAAGGCTGCAAGAAGCAAGCAGGGTGCCCGGGAGGTCCTTGCTATAGCAGTAAGACACTTTCAAGCGTTGCAGTTGGCTGTTGCTGGAGATTTGTGATGATTGTCACCACAGGCTGTTGAAGATGTAGCACAAAGTGCAGATTTTGCATTGCGGGCCAATGCTGGCAAACACTGTAGCATGAAGAGTCGGCTTACCCAGATTTTTGCTTTGGTGGTCGATAAGGGAGTCAAGATCTTGGCGCACACTGGCCTGTTTGCGCTCCCCAGGAGCCCAAAACTTCAGGAACTCCTTTTTAACTATTAGGAGCTCAAGTGATGCTACGACAAGGCTACAGGGCCAGGGAGGCACCTCTTGGGGTTAAGGAACTCACTACATCAGAGGCTTGCAGGCAGGACAAGTGCAGCAGGTCAGCTGAGCAGTTAAAGAGAGGCCTCTGGATCTTGTTCTGTCCCTGTAGCTCAGAAAAGGGTGCAGCTAACTAGGCCTTGGAGTCAGTGCTGGAATGAAGAGAGCAGGTCAAGTTTTTCTTTTCAGGCAGCATGGCAGGCCTCAAGCAGCAGGGAAGTCCTTTGGCAGCAGGGCAGTACTTCTACTGTAGTATACACAGACCCAGGAGTGTGCCAAGGAGTAGGTCTGAGGGTACTTTGTTTTACACCTGTTGCCAGCTTTGAAGTAGAGGAAACTTCTGGAGTTTTCCCCCAACAGAAGTGTCTGGAATTTACGACTTCCCTGCCCTTGTCCCAGGATGTCTGGGTGCAAAATAGGCTAATGTAAAGTTCTTCCTGTGTGTGCAGTGTTTTTGAAGTGTGTGTGGGGGTATGCACAGCTCCAACCTCCATCCTGCTTGGATGGCCCATCCTGCCAAATTCGCAGTCCTTCTATTGTGTGGCAGTCTGGGAGGAATACACAAAGTCCATCTGCCAACCACACCTAGTCATGGACCTAGGAAACAGAGTGCAGGCACCAAATGATTTGGACAAGAGAATGCCAAATGCATGAAAGTGGCATTTGTAGAATTGTGACTTAAAATCTGACTATACCATTAAAGAAGATTTTAAATTATAACTCCTTAGACTGCAAACATGAAATTTCTACCTACTCTCAAACAAAAGTTATCACATATTAATTGTAATAAGGTAACCCAATGGTATCTCATGGGAGAGGAAGGCCTCGCAGTAGTGAATAATGACTTTGGTAGTTTTTCACTACCAAGACATGTAAAACTTAAACATGCATGTCCAACTTTCTAAATTCAATGCATCCTGCCCTTTGGATTGATTAAGGCCTATTCTCTGGCTGGCACATGTATTTGAAAGAGAGTTTTAGTTCCTGGGAAGGGGATTATTTTTCCAGTTCGAATTGGCAGTTTAAAACTGCATATAGTTGGCAATAGCAGGCCTGAGACATGCTTCAAGGGACTGCTTAAATGGATGGCATAATAAGTATTGTAGGCCCCCTAGTAGCATTTAATCAACCATCCCTGGGTAAGTAGTATACCATTTTTCTAAGAACGTATAAGTAAATTAAATATGTCAGTCAGTCATGAGCCAACTTTACCATGTTTTAGGGAGTGAGCATAAGCACTTTAGTACTGGTTAGAAGTAGTAAAGTGCATGGAGTCCTAAAGCCAACAGAAACAAATTCAGCAAAACAGGATGGTAGAAGGCAGAAGGTCTGAAGAAAGACCATCATAGGGCTTACAGGTCTATCATGTTGCAAAACATTAATACATACTACTGTGAATCAGTATATCGAAGGAATGTCTTAAATATGCCTATTCCATATATCGATTCGGACTTCGTTCCCAAACCCAAATTGTGATTCTGTAATGTGTTATCGAATTGCAATTTGTGGGTGGAACATCGCAAAAGGCCTCTTTTGCAGTTGCAAACGGTCCAATTCGGTGACCAAAGTTACCAGGCAGTTTGAAAAGAGGCAAACTCTTAAGGAAACATAAGCAGCTAAGAGCAGTACACCAGAGAATTGGTGCTTTAAAGAAATATTCTTTGAAATTATGCCAAAAGTGTAAACAATTGAGATTACTGTTTGCTTTATGTTTGCTTGAGTGCTTGGTGACTTTTCACAAACTTTTTTAGTGTTGCACATTTACAAACATTCAGACACTAAATTTACGGTTATTTGCTGGCATTGTCTATGATATGCTCTCTTGAAAATGATGTTCTGTTTGAATATCCAGGTATCCCCCTGACGAAGGACCACAGTGGTCCGAAACACATCGTGGATGTTTATGCAAACTCAAGGACACTTGTGATACAACAGTTGATCAATATTTTTAATGTTCCATTGTAGAAATGATTTATTGTGGAAAGATTTAATTAGGCACTGTTTGTCATTATCTACATGAAGAGAGTGATCTTCTATTGTGATATTTCCATATAAATAAATTATGAAATACAATGACTGAACAGTCCGCAAATTATTGAAATCTTCATTAATGCCCAAAGTTTGGGCAATTACTAGGTGATATGCGCCCTATGGGACTATTTCCATATTCGAGAGTAGTCACATACTTCTTGTATTGTGTGTACCAAGACCGAGCACACACCATGGTTTGTACATGAAATAAACTGATCAAAAGTAGTTTGCAGTTCAATTCTAAAAAAGAGTGCACTACAAGGAAGTATGACTATCTAGTGAATTCCACAAGCTTGTCATTTCTGTGCGAGAAAGTGTAGATGAAGCATGTGTGTGCATGCATATCTTCTTATAAATTGGGAATTGCACTTTAATTTGTCTCTCTCTAAAGGGAAAGTATTTTTAACATGAAGAAACCCCCTCGCCAATACTCCAGTCATTTTAGAGGCGTATTATCCCCTTTCAAAGCCTTGATATGATTTACTCGTGCCCTTGACAGGGGTAAATATCAAACTCTGACTCGAGTGGGCATTGGCTGTGAGTAAGTTTATGACAGCCTAGAAACATTTTAAGTATATGAGCAGCCGCAAACGTCACAGGAAAATCTTGTCCCGGGAACACCCACTATGCACCTCTCGAACCAAACATATTCAGACATACTACTACATTCATGTAAATAACTTTCCATTGGCAAATCAACATTTTACACATTGTCATAAAATTTCAGTTTTAACATCTCAGTTGAATTTCGGTGCACAAAAAGTCTTTCCCGAGACATGATCTAATTTGTACGTTTTTTAGCGTCAGAAAATAAATATGTTTTTAAATGCAACAATGTTAATGCTGTGGGCAGGTAGATGTCAATTACATATGTTCTGTGGTGTCATGTGAATAAACCTATCAAGAGTGGCCTCGACAGGACATATTTTGAACAGGATATGGTACAGCAGAACCCACTGGAGCACCGCATGGTTAGCCTAGTTTATGTCAATAAAGATGGTCCAATTGAATTATCAATTCTGTGGCTATCATGAATATTGCTAGTCTGCCCAGAGATTAAATAATCATTTAATAAATAAATAAGTCATTGAGAGTCATCTATCTTTCTGTCTATCCGTCCGTCTATCGATCGATCGATCGGTCTGTCTGTCTGTCTGTCTGTCTGTCTGTCTGTCTGTCTGTCTGTCTGTCTGTCTGTCTGTCTGTCTGTCTGTCTGTCTGTCTGTCTGTCTGTCTGTCTGTCTGTCTGTCTGTCTGTCGGTCGGTCGGTCGGTCTGCCTGCCTGCCTGCCTGCCTGCCTGCCTGTCTGTCTGTCTGTCTGTCTGTCTGTCTGTCTATCTATCTATCTATCTATCTATCTATCTATCTATCTATCTATCTATCTATCTATCTATCTATCTATCTATCTATCTATCTATCTATCTATCTATCTACATATCTATGTATCTCTCTATGTATCTATGTATCTGTCTGTCTCCCCGTCCGTCCCTCCGTCCATCCATCCATCTGCTCGTCCATCCATCCATCCACCTCTCTCTCTATTTATTTATTTTTGAGGTTGTTGGATTAAATCGATTTTTAAACCAAATACCACAATCATTCACCCTCATCCATAGGCCGGCAAGGAAATAAAAGGATCAACGGTAATAAAAGTGAGGGTAATAGTGGGGAATGCAAAACGAGAAACAGAGGAAAAAGAAAAGCGGCAGGGTAAAGAATGAGAGGTGATGGGAGGATGCACTCTCAAAGCAGTATTGCAGATTTCACCTCTCGCTGCCACTCCACCTCATGGATGGTAATTTGAGTAAGAGAGTTCTTGAAAGGTAGTGAACACGAATTTCAAACAGTGGCCCCTTTTCTTTTCCAATTTAGGAATAGTGTGTTCCACAATGGCTGTTATCTCCTGCATGCTGAGTAGGTTCCAATGTTTGTTTAACCAATCAGTGTGCCTGGGTATTATGTCTGTATCCATTTGGATACAGACCTGTTTCGATGCGCATAGTGCTAGAGTGATGGTTGTCCCCCTTGAGGATCGCAGAGGATATGGTAGCACAATAGGAAGACCCAAAAGAATGTAACTAGGAAAACAAGGTAAATCGGTACTAAACATCTGATCAATATCTGCATCAGCCCATTGGCGGTGTAGCTTGGGGCAATGCCACAATAGATGAGATAAGGTACCTGAGTTGTTGCAGTAGCGCCAGCAGCAGTCATTTTCCCCTACCACCAAGCTCTGCGTGTGGGTGTGTAATACCAATAGTGGGTAACTTTAAGAAGAGCCTCACTACCGGAGGTGCTGCAGGCAGAGGTATGAGCCCACCGCAAAATATCTTACCATTCTGTGTCAGAGAACTGATATTCGCACTCCAGCTCCAATCAAGCATGCACGGGTAAGGTAGAGGACCAAGGGATAATGTTCAGGAAGGCGTAGATGTCCGAAAAGATATGTCGGTCCCCACGCCTGAAAGAAGCCACCGCTTAAATGGGGTGAGATGTCTACTCGCATGGGGGCGTATCGATTGGTGAGTCACCAAGTGTTACATCTCGGTGTAGTGCCTTCGCTTGGAATCAGGCAAAGCAAAATCATTTTGTATCTAGGGAAAGTCCAGTAGGCCCTGGGCATAGAATAAGTATCCTATTCTTTTTAAATTGGCTTCTTGCGAATGAGAGAAAGATGTACTGTGAAATGCCATTGAAGAAATCTGTGTTCCAAATAATGAGTGTAAGTGGGGAGATGGAGGTAGAAAGTTGCTGTCACAGGCTAAGTTACCCCATGACCCAACCTTGGCCGTACAAACAATTTTCACCATGGAAAGCTTAGTCTTTTGTAACTGATATATGGTCTTAAATAAATCGAATTACTTGTTTATGTCTTTGTTAGTTAATCATAGGCGATGTTTTACCGTTAACAAGACGGTCTGTGCTATAATATTATTTTACACTAGAGTATTAATTTGATTTGAAGTCGATCTCTTTTTTTACCTTTCATCCTGACCTTTGTCAGGTTACCCATAGATATAACTGAGCCATAGTCATACAAGTGTTAACGCGGGGTTTCTGGTTTCTAGTTACCTTACCAGATCCCAAATCAAGTCGACTGGATCGTTGGTACCTGTCATTGAGTAAAAAATAATCTACTACTAGGTTAGTCAATTAAGAACTTACACCACTCTAAATAACCACTGACCAGTGATAAAGTTTAAAGATTTAATATAAAGTCAAAGATAACTGAAGATACAAACTTCTCAAGATAAGGTTTAAAAGGTATACTGGTATCACTATAAACATAAATTCTTTGAATAATCTGAGTCTACAAAACAGAATAATAAGTACAAGTTCGAAAATCATTAGAGTTGCCAAAATGGATACAAGTTGCAACTTAAGAGTCATTACAGAAAAGAAAATTCAGGTTAGTCTGTCCCTGCACTAGACTAAGTGACATCCCTACTTAACAAGATCTTTTCCCCAAAAGGTGTCAGCCGTGGTGACTTCCTAAGAAGATCACTCACTTCTCCTTGTCTCTTCTGTAAATCGGTCTCTTGTGATCAGCCTATCTGCCTACCCAACCGCTCTCTTAGGCTTCCAATATCATCTGCTCTACACTCCTCCCGGGTCGCTTTCCCTAATACAAAATCACATTTCCAATAGGAACGCCCCTCGGGACGCCCCTCACGTGGTATCGAATTTGGCGGTAGACTCCATGATGGTACTCTTCAAGACCCTCGTTAAAGTTGACCTTGGTTCCCAGGCTTCTTCTCCAGCGCGCCGGTACCCCCTGAAATTCCTGAAGACTCCAACAGGCCTGCGCCAAGCGCCACTGAACAAAGCCCCATTCATTTCAACTGATTAAGACCCCTTGCACCTGCATACAGGCCATCCTACAGTGGGCCTCAAATTCCAGGCTCCACCATATCTATAGGTCGTAAAACATATGTAAAGCACAGTACTTGGCGCCTCTCGACTTCTTCTCTAACGAGCACATTGCAGATCAAAGGAACGACATTATCTGTTCGGGCCTACTTGATTTACATGAAGCGGGTCCCTGCACTCTGAAAACATTTAACTTGATTTAAACAGTATTCTTAACTAACACACGTTTCTATAATGCCTCACATCTATAAAACATATATTTCAGTACTAAATTCAATAATACCTTTAAATGAACAATGTCAACCCCACCTCACATTATTTTAGCAGCACGTTTAGATTTACTGTGAATTGCCATAAGGCCTACACATTTCAACTGGTTTGCAAGACTCTATTTTCCTCTTACATGATCACTTTAACATGAGAACGTGAGATTTTCATATTCATTACAGCATTTCTACATTAGTCTTCACATTGCTATGATTATTGTTACCCTACTTGAACACTCATTTCACTACTGGGTATAAGACACTCTTGTGCAAAGTATATTTAAACTAACTACGTGCTTGTAAATATGGTGCACTTATACATTTTTCAGATTTGTGCTCTCTCAGTCCCCCCTTTGATGACTTTCAGGAGTCATCACCATCAAGACACCATCTCTAAAATGTAGGACCCTTCAAAGGGAAGTCATGGCAGTACCACTTCTTTTCATTGTCTCCAATGCCTTCAGACTCTTATATTGCGTATCTTGCATCGCTGTCAACCTTTTCTCCTGTTCTCTCATAGATCTCTGCAACCTGTTTGCTTTATACCATTGATACAAACGCACCAATCCCCACAAAGTGATTACACAAATCACAATTATGATGATGGGTTTCAGTATGTACCAAACGATGCCCTTTCCTAGGTTGGCAAACCAACCTCCAACTTTACCCATTCCATGACCTACTTTTTCCCACACGTTCATTTTTGTCAGATCCTCAATTTCGTAGTGAATTGCAATGATGTTTCGTATGTATTTTTCTAGAGGTTTTGAATTGTCCGGAATGTAAGTATAGCATTCCTGGACCTTCAAAGCCTTACAAACTCCCCCCTCTTTGGCTAACAGAACGTCTAGAGCAAGTCGGTTCTGAAGAACCATTGCCCTTATCGATTGCATCTCACCCTCCACCAGCATTAATGATCTAGCAGTACTGGCAGATAACCTATCTACAACTGTAGCCAATCTTCTAATTTTGATGTCATTCAGTATCACTCCCAAGATAGGGAATGCAGCACCAAATACATCCCCAATTACTTCTTCAGCACCTAACCCTCTCTTCCCTCTTGTTGGTATTCCTCTCTTTGTCGTTTCTAAATTCTCAACATGATATATTTTGGGGAAGACAATTGCTAGATAGCATGATCCGTACCAATTATCTGGTAGCTTCACATATGCATTTCTTCCACATACAAAATATACATTTGGAATTGCTTGCATCTCTTTCAGAAAATCTTTGGAGTAGTACTCCAATTGGAAAGCATGTTCACAACTGGCTTGACCTACATACAGATTCTCATAATAGGAGTAACTCCTGTGAATGCACAGTTTCCCCCGTTTCTCCTTGTCTAAAGCAATTGGACCAAAGCTACCCTTTCTTTGCTGTATCCTTTCTTCCTTGGTCCAATCTGTTTCCCATTGTCCTGAAGCCTTTAGAATCTTCTGCCTCCTGTATCTAGTATCCACCTGCCCTATAAACTTTTTCTCAATTTCTGACACTTGACAAGTCAGATTATTTCTTCGGGCATGTGAAGTATCTAACGTTTTCCATGGAATGAACCATTTGTGTAGTCTGTCTTCGCTCTTGTAATAGTCCCACTTGTTCAGATGCTTGTAATTTGGGACCTCTGGCAATGTCGAGTCAAAATTCGAGAAATAATACTCGAACCCATCTCGTCCATAGAATATGCTAAACAACAAACTACATGTGATTCCATATGTCAATGGAAGATGATGGTATCTGATACCCTCCTCCACCGAAGCTGGTAATTGCATACCAACGTAGCAATTCTTCGCCTCCATGACATCAATGTATTCGTAAAGCAATTTGGCATAAGCATTTGACCTGAAGTTCCCCTGTGATTCATCCGTATGTAACCTTTTAATTTCCACCTCTAACAAAGCTTTGTCTTTATCATTGATGTTTCCCTTATGATTAACAGTGATTGTTCTCTGTGTTGACACTCCCTTGACTTCCTTGACTGCAGTTGCATCTCTCTCATGTCCCACTATGTATGAGACAGTAACCACTAAAACTATAAGTGAAATCACCACCCCTAAAAGTGTGCCAACTATACATTTTGCCCTGCGGTTCGGGTTGCCAGCCTCCATGATCTCAAACAGGGTAGTTTTGGCGTTCCTCTATCTCCAACGTCTCCTTCTCTCCGAACAAAGTCTCTCTTTTGAACACCTGGAAGTTGACAATTTACTCCGCAAAACAGTTCTAGAGTCCTGTAGAAATAGACAACCCTAGCCCTTCTCCATCCTCTAAAAGGAAGCCCCTACCATTTTTCTTCTTCCACTCGGCGCTAGGTTATCTTGTAGCAATATTTACAAAGTTCTTTTCAAAAGTCTTCTATCAATCTAAAACTATGAGTGTTCCAAGAAGTTCCACTACTCGCTCAAGCATTTCCAGTCGAAGAAGAGTTCCCTCCAATACTGGATATGGTGAACAGCAAACCGGAAAATCAACTGTCTCTAAAATCAATTTTCTTATTCCGCTCAGGAGAGGAGGATAGACGATGTTGAGTGTCAGCAACCTTTCGGTCTCCGCTCCTGGTAGCAGGAACCTTATTTGCACTGTGATGATCGGATCAGTTCTGATCAGGTTCACTTCCCTGACCCTCCCGGTTCTGTGTCCCACGGACATCTGCAACGAGGTAGGTCCAATCAGGAGTAGAGTACCTTCTGCTAGGCACTCGCACCCTCCTTGATCTTCTGGGACCCTCTTGGGCTTGATCCTGCGTATCTTCTTCCGGATCTGAGTCTTCGTATATAGGAGCAAGCGTTTCTTCTTGAGCAGACCTCAAGCTCAACCTCCTCTTTCTTTCCGGCCAGGTGGCTGCTCCACGCCTTGTTCTCCTATTTCTCGTCCTCACACTCGATTCCTGTTCGCTCTGATACTGATCTGTGTCTGAGTCGTATTCACTGCAGCTCTCCCCTTCAGTTGCGTCTTCGGTCTCACTGCCGTCCTGCCTTCCTTCCTCTTCTGGATCAGATGCGTTCCCAACTTCTTCCGACACCCCCACAGCTTGACTGGCCCCCCCTTGGGATTCTTCTTCCACTGCTGGACTTTCGTCTGGGAGAGGAGCTGTTTCTTCTAGAGGTGCTGGAACTCTTCGAGTATGGGATGCATGGATCCAATTGGGCAGCCCTCCGCACTTCACCGCGGTATTCGTGATCAGGATTACCTGAAAGGGCCCACGCCAACGTACATCTAGGCAGTTCTTCCGGACGTGCTTCTTGACCAGCACCCAATCCCCTGGGCTCAGATCATGACACAGATTCCTTGATGATGGAACTTCAGCCGCCTGCACCTGAAGGGACACAGAATGGATGGCGTCAGACAGTCCCTTACAATAATCCAAGATCAGATCATCTGTGATATTCAATAGGGCAGCAGTTGGAACTGTAGGAAGTCTCATGGCCCTCCCCATCAGAATCTCATGTGGAGAGAGACCTGTCCTCCTGTCAGGTGTGCTGCGCATACTCATGAGCACTAAAGGAAGAGCATCTGGCCAACTCAAAGATGTGGAAGAACAGACTTTAGCTATTCGACTCTTCAGAGTGCCATTTACTTGTTCCACAATCCCTGAGGCTTCTGGTCGATAACTACAATGCAGTTTTTGATCGATCTTTAATGCAGAGCACAACAACTTCACAATTTCGCTGTTAAAATGTTTTCCTCTGTCCGATTCCAGAGAGGCAGGCACCCCGAAGCGTGGTATCAACTCCCTGAGCAACAGTTTGGCTACTGTGAGTGTATCGCACCTGCGTGTAGGGTATGCTTCAACCCACCTGGAAAATATGCATACAACCACCAAAACATACCGAAGGCGGTTGATTTTTGGCATTTCAATAAAGTCCAATTGCATTCTATTGAAAGGCCCCCCAGACCTCCCAATGTGACTCAGTGTGACTGGTGTTCTTTTCCCTATGTTTAATTGTTGGCAGGTAACACATCGCTTACACACTGATTCTGCTGCTATCCTAAATTTAGGGCAATACCAAGTCTGCCTAAACACTCTCAGCATAGCATCTCTTCCTAGGTGTACTGGACCATGTATCTGCCTTGCCATGGGATTCGCTAATTCCTCAGGTAACACAGCCCTCCCATCTGCTGAAATCCAAAAATCCATCTCGCTTCTCACGCAACCTGCTATCTCCCATGCCTTTTTCTCTGCTTCAGGTGCGTTCTCCTGCATCACCCTCAAATCCTCCCAAGTGTCTACAGTTTCCAACATCATACTCAATTCTGTCTTCTCTTCCGCCCCATCTATTTCTACCTTTGTGAAGCAATAGTCCTGCTCCGCACAATAGCGGGCGACTTCATCAGCATATCGGTTACCTTGTGACACGAAATCTGTATTTTTAGTATGAGCTACACACTTTACAATCGCAATGGCAGCTGGACCTTGTAATGCTTCCAGCAACAGCCGCACAAATTCTCCATTTCGAATGGGCGAACCAGAAGAGGTCATGTAACCTCTCTGAGACCACAATTGCCCGAAATCATGAACCACACCGAAACCATATTGGCTGTCAGTGTATATGGTGACTCTATTTCCATTTCCTGCTATGCAGGCACGAGTTAGGGCAATGATTTCTGCTACCTGTGCGGAATGTACTCCTTCCAGGCAAGCGGCTTCCACAACTCCAGTAATGGTGCAAACAGCATAAGCTGCTCTCAACCGACCAGTATCATCTCTTAAACATGAGCCATCGACAAATTAAATCTCATCAGGGTCAGACAACGGCTCATCCACAATATCTGGTCTGGGCTTCGTGCATAGTTCAGTCACATCAAGGCAATCGTGGTCTTCACATTCTTCGCCTTCTATTACAGTAGGTAGTGGCATCAATGTAGCAGGATTCAAAACAGAGCATCTCTTAAGGGTCACGTTCTCCGCAGCAAGGATAACTTGCTCGTAGCGCGTGAGCCTGCTATTGGTCAGATGCTGCGTCTTGGTCCTGGTCATTAACAATTCTACAGAATGTGGTACATACACCACTAACTGGTGTCCCATCACAATACTCTCACACCTCTCAATGCTGACACCCGTTGCAGCAACGGATTTGAGACATCCGGGCAACGCTGCGGCTACCGGATCTAATGTAGCCGAAAAGTAGGCAACTGGTCTACGGGCATTTCCATGGGTCTGTGCCAAGACTGACAAAGCACATCCCTCTCTCTCACAGCAGTAAAGTGAAAAAGACTTCTCGTAATCGGGCATCCCCAGAGCCGGAGCACGACACAAATCGTCTCTCAGCTGCAGGAATGCCACTAGGCATTCATCGTCCCATGGTACCGGATCACTCACCTCCTTGTGCGTCAGTTTCTGTAAGGGTTTTGCTTTCAGTGAAAAGTTAACTATCCACTGTCGGCAATAACCAACCATTCCTAGAAACATCCTAACTTCTCTCTGAGTCGTAGGCGCATTCATTTTCATTATCGCCTCAATCCTATCTGGAGACACCTTACGTTTTCCATTTTGTAACCGGTGTCCCAAATACTGCACTTCGGTCAGACAGTACTGCAACTTGCTCGGAGATACCTTATGTCCATTTTCAGCTAAGTGGTTCAATAAGGCAATGGAATCTGTTTTACAAGCTTCCTCAGTTTCTGACGCAACAAGTAGGTCATCTATGTACTGAACCAGAACCGAATTCTGCGGCAGTACTAGATTTTCGAGATTCTTCTTCAACAACTGGTTGAAGATTGATGGACTGTCTGTGAATCCTTGTGGGATTCGACACCATGTTAAGACGCGATCTTCCATTTTAAAAGCGAAAAGGTACCTGCTCTCTTCATCCAATGGGATTGAAAAGAAGGCCTGGCAAAGATCTATCACTGTGAACCATTCTGCTTGGCATGGTATCTGAAACAGTATCACTGATGGATTCGGTACCACTGGACAACATGAAACAACTATATTGTTAATTTTCCGGAGGTCCTGAACTATTCTAAATTTCCCACTAGGTTTCTGCAAACCCATAATCGGGGAGTTACAAGGACTTCCCATGATTTCTTTTAGTATTCCCTGCTGAATCATTGACTCGATCACAGGCTTTATTCCTGCAATCGTTTCCTGGGACAATTTGTATTGCGGTGTTCTGGGAAACTCGGCACTTGGCTTTACCATGATTTTTACTGGTTCTACCCCTTTAATCAATCCTATTTCCTCACCCGTGAAATCCCATACTTCTGACGCCACTGCATCTCGCAGGTCCTGGGGAAGATCTTCTACAGTCAGAGTAGGATATAGTTCTATGCAAGATTTGGAATTGGCTACCTTAAAGGTAGCGTCATCATCTGTAGTCTGTACCTCCACCCCTTGCGGGGTGCAGTATATTGTGCAGTTCAATTTGCACAACAGATCCCTCCCTAACAGACATACCGGACTCGAATCACATACCACAAACTGATGTTCATTCATATGGTTTCCTATTTTCACAGACACTGGTTCAGTCAGAGGACTAGTCATCCTTTTGTTTGCAACTCCTACCACTTGAATTGTTTCCCCTGACATCGGAACCACTGATCTCAACGTTGATCGAGTAGCTCCAGTATCCACCAAGAACGTTGTAGGACATCCTGCCACTTCAGCCTCAACAAATGGCCCCCTTTGATCCACCTCTAGGACTGCCCCGAGGGTACAGTCCTCTTCCCTACTCACACGCTGTCCTGTCAATGGGTCAACATAATAACACTTTTCTTCCTCGATAAAGAGAGGCATTTGTTTAAAGACCTTTCCCCCTGTCGCTATTTTCGGGGGCTGTGGGAACTGAGCTCTCGGAGCCGAAGTCCCCCCTTTGACCCCCTTGCTTCCTGGGACTGTTGCCTTTTGAGCTGGAACCTCTTGAACTTGCTCCTCTAATTCCAGCTCTCCATTTTTAGGGTTAAAGGGACACTCGTGTCGCCAATGTCCCACCTGGTGACACAAATGGCACTTTGTCATTTTCTTTAAAGTGGCAAAGTCTACCCTAGGTCTCTGGCCTTCTTCATTATCCTTGTTCTGACCATTTGGCTTTCGTCCCATCCCCTGCTTCTGTTGTCCACCCTTCCCTGCTGACTGCATCTGCACTACCATCAACTTCTCCTTTAGATTCTTTGCTTTAGAATCTATTTCATCACTGCAGTATCTCGCATATCGCAGGATCTCATCTAGTGGTTTGTTTTGCCAACAGATTAAATGTTGTTGAATCATCAAACAAATATCTGGTCTCAGCCCCAAAACGAACTTTGACACAAACTGCCCTATGTCTTTGGGATCCATTACATCGAGTCCACTATACTGTTTGAATATTTTCAGTAATCTCTCATAAAACTCGTGAACTGTCTCTTTGGGTTCCTGCCTTGTTCGGTCTATTTTTACCCAATCTATATCTAGTGGAGGCACTTTATCCTTTAACCAGGCTATTACCCTTTCGTACTTCTCCATGACACTGTCCGATGGTCCATTAGTTCTAGCATTCCTCTCAGGCTCTGCATTTGGCCACTGGACACTAATCTTGCACGTTACCCACAAATCCCCTGGAACCACAATGTCGAACAAGGTGTTCAAATCAATCCATAATACTTTGGAGATCTTTACAAACCTTTCTACCTGCTTATACCACTCTACTGGGTTTTCCCTCAGTTTCGGAAACGAGTTGGTAAATGCAGCCAAATCTCCCCTACTCCATGGTACATGTACATAGTTCCCATTTGATATCTCTCGCAAAGGGAATGCCTCCATCTGCATTACCCTTCCCTCGGGGGTCATCACATTTGTACTTCGTCTAACTGTGCCCTTTTTCGACCACCTTTCCTCCCATTTGTCCAGTTCTCTCCACACTCTTATTCCTGATACCAACTCTCTTATGTGTGTTTTTAATCCAGTAGTTCTCTTCTCATCTAGGTCTTGGTCTGAGTACTGCAATCTGTGGTTACTCTGCAATGCCCTTGTCCTAGATAAATCTACGGCATACCTGTCTGCCAAATTAGTCAGTTTCTCATGAATCGCTCTAGCCTTCCTAGTAGTATCCTTCGCTATGAACAGCAGCTCATCTTGTTCGTACAAATCAATCCTTTCTAAAGGCACCGTCCCTTCTATAATCTCGTCTAGATCAGATTTTAGACTGGAGACATCAAGCCTTTTAACCTTTATTGCAGCTTTTAGTACTTCGGCTCCAGATGCTCCTTCCGCATCTCTCCCATCCCAGCTCCTAGTCCTGCGCCTAAGCACTGGTGAGTTATGGGGAGTTCTCCCATGCTCCCATCTCTCTAGGTCCCATGCCCTTCCATCTTCTCGGGGTGGATGGTGAAACACTCCTTCGCGCCTCATAGCCCCGCGTTCCCCATCCTGTCTAGTTTCACGGGATACATGGTAGGATATTCCGTTACTCCCTCCTTCTTCCTCATGCATCTGTGACCTCAGATCACTCGATGTATGACGTGACCTTTCACTGTTCCCTCTTTGCCAGTGCTGTACACTTTCCCCAGGTGCGTGATGAGTGCACCTAAACCTATCCCTGTACTCTTGTGTTCTTCGGTCTCCCTCGGTTTGCATGAGACGAGACATCTCCTCACCCTCCATACTCCTACCATTCTGCTCCTGCTGTTCCCTCTCATTCATAGGACATGTAACTCCTCTATTATCCTGACTTTGACCTTCTCGGCCCTGACTGCTTTCGCTAGCCCCGCAATGAGATACAGTCCCGTTACCTCGGCTTTCCCACTCGGGTTCTGTTCTTAACCTATTACTCGGGGTTACTGCGGACCCATCCCATACTCTCAAGTCAGCCCTTAATTCCGTATAGGGTTTCGGCCGTGGTCCCCTCAGGTCCATCGGTCCTCTCTGACCTCCCTGTCCTGTGATGGGACCCACAGTCGTATCGAATGGGGTGTTCCACGTTACCGATCCTGGCAATTGCTTCCATGCATTTGTCGTGTTATTCCTCCTTTCCATCTCAATCCTTTCTCTATCTAACCGTGCCTGCTCTTCTCCTTTCCCATGATCTGAATTGTAAATCGACACTATAGGTCCTATGGTAACAGGTACTTGAAGAGCATCCGGTAATCCAAAAGACTCAACCTTTTCGGTGTTTGGCGTCTTTTGTACCACAAACCTTCCCACTACACTCTGTACTGTGTTGTTTTGAGGTGTCTCCTCGCCTTTGATAGGTGTCCATTCCGATATAGGGAGTGGTGTAAACCCCTCTATGGCAGTCCCATCTTCCCTTGCGAGCCCTCTATCTTCAATTTCCCCAACTCTCGGAGGTGGTCTGTCTATCAACAATCTGTTTATCACATTGTCCTCCGACTCGCTCTCCTCATCCTCTTCCATAAGGTTCCTCCCACCTACCACCTCCCTCATTGGATACAACTTCTCTACCTCGATAGCCTGTACCCTCCATCTCTTTGCTTCCTCATCCCATTTAGAATCTCGCACTGCTCTTACCGATCGAGTCAATCTTTGTTGACGCCTGTTCAAATTTCTATCGTGTGCCGCCCTAATCCATGCATTAAGGGCCTCGAACTGGGTTTGTCTAGGTGAGGGTTTCAATGAGGACATGGTTGCTTTTAGCCGATGTAACACCTCTAACTTAAACGTCCCGTACTTCGGGGACTGCATTTCCTCATTTCCTTCCGTAAGCTTATTCCAAGCCCCAATCCATAATATCGTATGCAACCCCACATCTGCTGCCATATAATGAGCTGGTGTACCCTCCGGCGGTGCCTCTTCCCCGTAATAATGTTCACTTCTTTTTCTTTTAAAAATCCCTTTCAAACACTTAAAGCACTTCATGATTTCTCTTTTCTCCGCGTTTGTTTACTTCCTAATGACAATCTACCAATCACCGCGCTGTTCTCGCTAACTGGCCTATCCGATCGCGACTTCTCACTGACGTCGCACCAGCCGCCCAATCGCGTCGCGGCTCTTGCCGACGTCACACCAACCGTCCTATCGCGTCGCGGCTCTTCACTCGCCACCCTATCTCAGCGCGGCTCTTTCTGACGTCACTCGTCCCCCTTCGCAGCAGTTCCCCTCCTTTTTCAGCTCGTCTCCTCGGTCATGCGTGCATCCCATTCATACTCTGAAAAATGATTACTTCTGTCCAAGCGATCACCTTTCTTGACTGTACGCCCACAGTCTTTCTGTAGTTGTCCCCTTAACTTGACGAAATGTCTTTCCGTTTACTTCCAGACAATCGCCTTCTCTGATAGGTTACTCACACACAGTAACTTCCGACCAGCGTCCGTTACTCATACGCTCACTCTTACACTCCCCCTATCTCGGTCCCACGGCGGTCAATGGTACCTCATGACTTCCGTACTATGGTCGACAACTACTCTGGATGTTCGATACACCTAAAACCACTTAAGCTCTGGCCTGAACTTAAGATTCGCCAGTTCACCCGTTTACCAGGTAACCAGTTCACCAGGTTGCGCGCGCTCACAACCTTCTCACAATCACGCTACAGGCAATCAACTCCGCAAGATATTACACTACAAATACAACACAAAACACCGCAATCTGTTCACGCATGACCCTTGTTATACTCACTCTCCTCCGATACTGCTGCTTTCCTCGCCCCGTCTGTACCTTCGGCGCACGATTCTTCCGCTGCTCGTCTCTCGATGTCTAGGGGCCTTGGGGTAAACTAACCTCTCTAGATTACCTTCCTCAAGAAGATAACCATCCTAACTGCTACCAACTGTTAACGCGGGGTTTCTGGTTTCTAGTTACCTTACCAGATCCCAAATCAAGTCGACTGGATCGTTGGTACCTGTCATTGAGTAAAAGATAATCTACTACTAGGTTAGTCAATTAAGAACTTACACCACTCTAAATAACCACTGACCAGTGATAAAGTTTAAAGATTTAATATAAAGTCAAAGATAACTGAAGATACAAACTTCTCAAGATAAGGTTTAAAAGGTATACTGGTATCACTATAAACATAAATTCTTTGAATAATCTGAGTCTACAAAACAGAATAATAAGTACAAGTTCGAAAATCATTAGAGTTGCCAAAATGGATACAAGTTGCAACTTAAGAGTCATTACAGAAAAGAAAATTCAGGTTAGTCTGTCCCTGCACTAGACTAAGTGACATCCCTACTTAACAAGATCTTTTCCCCAAAAGGTGTCAGCCGTGGTGACTTCCTAAGAAGATCACTCACTTCTCCTTGTCTCTTCTGTAAATCGGTCTCTTGTGATCAGCCTATCTGCCTACCCAACCGCTCTCTTAGGCTTCCAATATCATCTGCTCTACACTCCTCCCGGGTCGCTTTCCCTAATACAAAATCACATTTCCAATAGGAACGCCCCTCGGGACGCCCCTCACGTGGTATCGAATTTGGCGGTAGACTCCATGATGGTACTCTTCAAGACCCTCGTTAAAGTTGACCTTGGTTCCCAGGCTTCTTCTCCAGCGCGCCGGTACCCCCTGAAATTCCTGAAGACTCCTACAGGCCTGCGCCAAGCGCCACTGAACAAAGCCCCATTCATTTCAACTGATTAAGACCCCTTGCACCTGCATACAGGCCATCCTACAGTGGGCCTCAAATTCCAGGCTCCACCATATCTATAGGTCGTAAAACATATGTAAAGCACAGTACTTGGCGCCTCTCGACTTCTTCTCTAACGAGCACATTGCAGATCAAAGGAACAACATTATCTGTTCGGGCCTACTTGATTTACATGAAGCGGGTCCCTGCACTCTGAAAACATTTAACTTGATTTAAACAGTATTCTTAACTAACACACGTTTCTATAATGCCTCACATCTATAAAACATATATTTCAGTACTAAATTCAATAATACCTTTAAATGAACAATGTCAACCCCACCTCACATTATTTTAGCAGCACATTTAGATTTACTGTGAATTGCCATAAGGCCTACACATTTCAACTGGTTTGCAAGACTCTATTTTCCTCTTACATGATCACTTTAACATGAGAACGTGAGGTTTTCATATTCATTACAGCATTTCTACATTAGTCTTCACATTGCTATGATTATTGTTACCCTACTTGAACACTCTATACATTTCACTACTGGGTATAAGACACTCTTGTGCAAAGTATATTTAAACTAACTACGTGCTTGTAAATATGGTGCACTTATACATTTTTCAGATTTGTGCTCTCTCACAAGTTTCTATGGTCTAGAGTCAGGATCCCTGAAACTATGGGAGAAATGTGTCGTTTTGGCGACCGCCTTTTCTAATCCCTGGGTACAAATAATATAGTCTTAAAAACTTTTTATATGACCTTTGAAATTATTAAATTAATCAGTAGGAAATTAATGATCTCGTTTTTTAACGAAAGCCAATAAAATTATCCCTTTGCTTATTTCTTTAGTACAACAAAGAAGACTGTTTTTTAAATGAAACGACCTGTTCAATTATCGTAATCCTTGTTTCCGACGTCATATAAAGGGACTAGGTTTACAAGCTCAATCAAAGTAAGTCATATTACAACCTAACTTTCTGAGCAGATGAGGAATAGCTGTTTTCTGAACGCTACATAATGCATTTTTTGCTTTTCAGAATTTTATCATTTTATAAGAATCATTGCAATACCATCTAGACTATAGTGACCTAATTTGACAATTGTATACATATTGTATTCTCTTTTTATGTACTAGTTGAGATATTATGTCTATCCAGGACTGGTAATTATTTTGAAACTGATTATGATTTATAATAGCAAGACCATTGACAAATAGGACTCTAGTCGACAAATGTGAAGAAGATGCTATATTCTCTTCACATTCTCCGTGCTTTTCCTTGGCTACATGATGCAATTCGTAACCAGGGAGGCTGAAAAATACGTATTCGTCCAGTAAAATAACTGTCGGCACCAAGTTCAGGGGGTTGATAGATCTATACCATGGCACGAAGGTTCGAGACTGCAGTAACCCGGATTCAACAAAAATAAATATATACACATTTTTTTTTCTTTTTCCGTTATGTTTCATAACTTGCAATTAACTTTTAGATAGTCAGCGTATTATTTTGGCTGACAAGTAACCACTATACTAGGAAACGGACTTGATAATTGTCTTATTACGCTATTCATTTCCGAAGTCGGAATGTAGTAGCGGTGTATTTTGAATTCTATGGCAGGACGGAGGCTCCGATTATGCTTTCTCTATTTCTTTACTGAGAAAAAACAGCAGCCAATCAGTACACAGTAAAGAAGAAACTACAATACCCATGAGTACTCTGATAGTATAAATAGGGTCACAGAGGTCATAACTTCCTCTTTCTTTGCTGCTTTGCAGCCAGTTAAGTGCCTTTGCTATTGACTGTCTTGCTTAAATGGTGTATTTGCCCACGCTTTGTGCGCTTCTTTAGTTTACTTTGCGCATGCTTGTTTAATTGGCGGCGCGTTCGGTGCTTTGTTCTCCGCGGTCTTCCGCGGCTGTGTGTATTCGGCTTCGGTCTCTGTTCGAGAGAGCGTGTGTTCACCTCTCTTCTGGACGCGCGGTGTCGCGTCTTTGTTTTCAGTGGAGCAGGACGTTGACAAGGGCTGGAGAGACGCGTGTGTGTCGCGCGTCCCTCCTATCGGCTGGCTACTGTCGCGCATGCGTGTCAGCGTTTGTTTTGGTCTGACGACACGCATTCCTGTGGCGCTTGTCATTCCCTCAGGCATTCGAGGAATTTGGAGACTCTGGTTTGCCGTGCCCGGTTTTTTGCCTGCCGCTTGAGCCCTGTGACGCCCCTGTTTGTATTCTAAATTACAGGGGTTGTAAAATTTCACGCATAGGCTCTGCCTAGAGTGGTTCCATTGTGTTTTGGTGCAAGCCCTCCCTCCACTTCTATTGTTTGTACCCTGCGTGTCAGGTTTTTGTCCTGCTTGCATTAGGGGTTCCACTCCCCCAACTTTGGCTTTGGCCTTTCAATACTTTGGACTTCGTTCCTTCTAAAAATAGTGGGCACTGCTGTTCCATTTTGAGGCAATGGCTGATTATTATGATGAGGAGGGGTACGACTACTATGATGAGGGGGAACCCTCTGCTTCTATGGATGACTTCATGGGTCAAGCTTTGTTTCAGGCGATTGCGCCTTTGCAGAAACACTTGTCTGACTATGCTGCCCAGCAGGGCTTGCTGCCTCCTTCCTCTGGACGCAGTGGGAAGTCGCCCAAAAATCCACATCGCTCAGACTTTGTTAAGTTGGCGAGGTCTATGTCTTCAGCGCCGAGAGCTAAGAAGCACTCTGCTCCTCCTCGTGACTCTCCTTCTTCAGCTACAGAGGACGGTTCATCTTCTTCATCTTCTTCGGAACCGACGAAGCCTCCTCCTTCCAAACAGTCTAGAAAGGAGCATTTCGTGGATGCCCCTGCAATTCCTCAAGTATTGACTTTTGATCCAACGGATATAGTGCATCCGAATTCTTCTTCTTGGTTGCCCTCTCCTGAGGTTGCCGATTATGTTCAGGAGCATATTCGCACCCCTTTTGAGAAGGAGGTGCGAGCGGGTTTGCGATCTGAGTGCCCTCATCGTGATCTGTCTAACAAGTTGCCACTTACTCCTGAGGTGGATCCGACTATGATTACATACATGAAGAAATATGCAAAGGATCCTACTAAGGGTTTGGATCGTCCTTGGCGTTCGTGTCAAGACAAACTTTTGGATCTGTTGGGACCACTCACAAAAATCCTGGATATTGCCTATCGAGCCAAGGAATCCAGTGCTTTGATTGACCCGGACGAGCTGGTTGGGTGGTCCCAACGCGCCGTTTGCATTCTTGGCAATGCGAATTGCGCTCTTTCCTCGGAACGACGCCGTTCTATCCTCATGAAGCTGGACCCCAGATTGACCGATCTGGCTTCCTCTGAATCTGGCCTGCAGGGTCAAGGCTTACTTTTCGGAGCTCCTTTCCTCAAGGAGTTGACAAAGTTCGTTTCCACCTTCAGTGGGCTGGATAAGGCCCAAACCAACCTCCGTCATGCTTTTCGTCCACTTTTTGGCAGGGCCGGACGAAGGGGGCGTTCGTCCGGCCGTGGAGCTGAGCAGGCCTCGCAGCGAGGCAATCAGTCCCAGCGTGGAAACCAGACCTATTCCAGCAACAAATCTTCTTTCTATCCTTCCAAAAAGGGTAGAGGCAATTACGGAAAAGGTGGTTACACTGGTAACCAGGGAGGACGTCCAGATTCTGCCTCAGGTGAGCTTGATTCTCGCTTTAGATGTGGTTTTGGGGGGCAGACTACAATTTTTTCTCCACAATTGGCAATTGATCTCCAAAGATGCCTGGGTGCTGGAAACGGTGCAGGGGTTCAAGATCGAGTTTTACTCTCGCCCTCTCCAGCATCTTCGGCCGCGTCCTCTTGTTTTTTCCCTACAAGATCAAGAGGTTATCTCCGCAGAGATCGCCTCTCTTCTGTCAAAAGGGGCCATTGCGCCCATGACTCCTCATCCCAGAGGTTTTGTCAGCAATGTTTTTCTGGTCCAGAAAAAAGGGGGCGGGTCTCGTTTGGTCCTCAATTTAAAGGATTTCAACGGCGGGGTAGTCTACCGCCATTTCAAAATGGAGGGCATTCATCTTCTGCGAGACTTGCTGCAAGAGGGCGACTGGATGGTGCGTCTAGATCTCAAAGATGCTTATCTCTCAGTGCCAATATTTGCCCCTCATCGTCACTATCTTCAATTATAATGGATGGGAACCTGGTACGAGTACAAGGTTCTTCCGTTCGGTCTTTCTTCGGCTCCGTGGTGCTTCACGAAGCTTCTCCGTCCTGTGATGGAATCTCTGAGATCTTGCGGAGTCCGTCTGATTGTTTATTTGGACGATGTCCTTCTTTTGGCGCAGTGTCCCATCCTTCTCCGTTCTCATTTGCAATGGTCCATCGATCTGTTACAATCTTTGGGTTTCCTGGTGAATCCTCAAAAATCCGACTTTATTCCATCTCAGTCGATGGATTTCCTGGGCTTTCGGATAGACTCTGTCTCTTGCCAACTCCTTCTTCCTGGACAGAAAATCAGGGCTATCAAGAGGGATTTGCGTCTCCTTCTTGCCAAACAGACTGTTTCCTTGCGATCGGTGGCCCGCGTTGTGGGTCTCCTGTCCTCCTCCATTCAGGCGATATTTCCGGGTCCTCTGCACTATCGGGCGCTTCAGCGCCTCAAGATCCGGCATCTGCAGAAGGGTCTGCGATATTCAGATCATGTTCCCCTATCGGAGGGTGCTCGCTCGGAGATGTTGTGGTGGCTGGACCACATGGAATCTTGGAACGGCCGGGCGCTATTCGGGAGGACTCCCGATGTTGTGATCGAGTCCGATGCCAGCCTTTGGGGTTGGGGAGCCCGATGCGGTTCTGTGTCGACGGGGAGTCGTTGGTCGCAGGAGGAGCTGCCCTTAGATATCAATTGTCTGGAACTTCTAGCGGGTTCCTTTGCTATTCAGTGCCTTTCCCCTCAACAAACGAATTGCTGCATTCTTCTCAGGATGGACAACATTTCCACAGTTCGTTATGTGAACAAACTGGGGGGGACCAAGTCCAAGCTTCTTTCAGAGATTGCGAAGGATTTTTGGCACCTGTGTCTGCAACGCAAGATCACAGTTACTGCAGAATACCTGCCGGGTTCTTGCAATCTGATTGCGGACTGGAATTCTCGTCATCTCCGCGACTTCAGCGATTGGAGGCTTCATCCTCGGGTCTTTCGGACCTTGATTCGCATCAGGGGGACTTGTCAGCTGGATCTGTTCGCATCTCGTCTGAACGTCCAGCTTCCCCAATTCTTCACCTGGCGCCCAGATCTGGAAGCCCTGGTGACGGATGCTTTTCTCCAGCCTTGGCCTCCGTCTCTGTGCTATGCATTCCCCCCTTTCATGATGATTCCCCGGGTTCTCGCCCGGGTACGTCAGTTCTCATCGGAACTCATTCTGATCACCCCTCTTTGGAGGGCCCAAGCGTGGTTTCCAGTTCTTCTGGAGATGAGTTGCTCGACGCCGTTCATCCTTCCACACATGTGGAACCTTTTGTTGGATCCTCTGCGCAATCCTCACCCTCTGGTTTTATCGGATCAACTACTGTTGGTGGCTTGGAGGATTTCAGGGGACGCTGGCAAGTCCCGGGACTATCGGCAGAATCTTCCCGATTTATTAATGAAGCTTAGGCTCCCAACACACGCAAGCGTTATGCGTCCAGTTGGAAACGCTGGTGTGCTTGGTGCGCACAACGGTCGGTGGATCCCGTTTCAGCGGATCTCCCTCTGATTAGTAATTTTCTGGCTTCTTTAGCCTCTTCGGGGCTGGCTTACAGAACTGTAAACACTTTTCGTTCTGCCATTTCGGCAGGTCATGTTCCGATTGATGGCAAACCTGCGGGAGAACATCCCTTGATTTCTAAATTACTTAAAGGCATTAGGATGGTAAAACCTCCATGTCCTAAGTATGTTGCCTTATGGGATGTGTCTGTGGTTTTGAGGTTTCTGTCGTCTTGGCCCTCCAATTTGTTCTTGACCCGTAAACAGCTTTCTACAAAACTGACTATGCTTCTATGTTTGCTATCCTGCAAACGGGTTTCTGATGTGCGAGCTTTAGATCTTGCCGGTCGCACTTTTTCACCGGAGGGTGTCAATTTTGTTATTTCTAGACGGACGAAGTGTAATACCTCATCTGTTTCTTATCCCTCGTTTCCCCACAATCCTCAATTGTGTGTAGTTCAGTGTCTCAAGGATTACGAGGTAAGCACTGCATCTTTGCGCCATGATTTACAAGGGCAACTTCCTATTGCTTTACAGAAGACTTTCAAGCCTGTGACTCCTGCTACTCTGGCACGTTGGGTTCGTTGGCTCATGCAGGAGGCGGGCATTGATGTTAGCCTGTTTGGTGCTCACTCCGCTAGAGGAGCTATGGCTTCGAAAGCTTTTTCACTGGGTGCTAGCCTTCATGACATCATGAAGGCTGCGGATTGGTCATCTGAGTCTGTGTTCAAGACCTTTTATTTTAAACCAATTGTTGATGTTGCTTCTGTTGTGGTGGCTGAGCTTTAAACAAGCATAATCGGAGCCTCCGTCCTGCCATAGAATTAAAAATTTGCTAATATTCGTGCCAAGAATTTTCAATTCTATTAAGAACAGGAGGCGAGGATTATCCCACCCTTGCTATTCTAAATGTAAATGCATTTTTTCTACTGTTCTGCTCTGACTTACATATGTCTCTAATTTGAAATGTTATGCAATGTTTCCCGCCCTCTCTTGAATTTTTGCCTTTGTTCAGTTTGGGTGTCGGTATTACGACTTTGTTTCACGTTTCAGGTTCCGACCTCAAATGAGCTCTGGCGTCTGCGACTACTGCTGTGGCTCGTCCCTCTGGTCCTTGGATTTGCCTGTTTGATTGCCTTGTGGATGTCCTGCGGCCGGGTGTTCTTCATGGATCCTTGGTTTTTCCTTCTACATTTTTGACTTTATGACTTACCTGTATTGACAAAGAAAGAGGAAGTTATGACCTCTGTGACCCTATTTATACTATCAGAGTACTCATGGGTATTGTAGTTTCTTCTTTACTGTGTACTGATTGGCTGCTGTTTTTTCTCAGTAAAGAAATAGAGAAAGCATAATCCTCGCCTCCTGTCCTTAATAGAATTGAAAATTCTTGGCACGAATGTTAGCAAATTTTTAATTGAGGATGAGTGGATGTGGATAGGAGCAACTATATGGATTCAATCGAAAATGTTATGCTCTGTTTGGATCGGATTATTAACGGAATGTATCGGGATTGTTAGATTTGTGAAGGTAGTGGTATTTGACGGGGAAATTATGATTTTTGTATAACTCTTGCATGTTACAAGATGGCGCTTATGATTTGACAGTATTTAAAGACTTTGCAACATGGCGGCCGTGCTGCACGCCGTTTTCTGATGTGACGTTGTGATGTTACTATTCTGGTGAGTAACAATAACGAAGTTGATTTTAATCTTAATTGAGGAAACATATGTTATCGAGCGCTAAATAATATGCGCTCTATTTCTTTCTTCTCTTTCTTTATATTGCGGCCTCGAGACAGAATTGACTAAGAATACGATGAGAGTTGGTGAGTTCCGTTTTAGGAATTTCAATTAGTAAGATATTGTATGCTCTCCTTTGAGGATAAAACTGATAAGTTCTCTCTATATTTATAACCCTGAAGGTCAGAAGCAGTGAGGGATTTGACCTGAGGTGAGCAATATTCATAACATAGCATCTTATTGGATTACTTGTTATACAACTTGTTGATTTAGAATGCGAGTCATGACTTGTTTATATTTCTCCATGCAGATATCGGAGGAATTGGTGTCTTGAAACTATTTAATACTTATGAGATATTAGTCAAGAATATTGAATATATTTGGTAAGGTAGAATAACAGTGGGACTAGATTTTGTTATATTTGTAGAATTTTAGGAAATAGACTGATATTGGAAACTTATTTATTGCAGATACTTATTATCTTGCGTGCAGCCGGGTATCGCTATATACTCTATCGCTTATATTTGGAGGTGTTAAAGATATATTGAACTGGTGAGTTAGTAGGAATTATTACTTATAAGTACATAATAGGAGTGACATCATATCATCCATTCTGGATATAAGATTATGGATCTAGAGCTTGGTTATAATGTAGCGGTGAAAGTACGATGGGGTATTGTAGTTAAGTTAGAACTACTACTGACTTCACGTGTCTGTGTTATCTAGAGGACAAGAGGTACGACGTTCTTTCACCCAGGAGGATAAGATGAATCTTCTATAAGATCATCTCAACTTGTGTGGAAAGGTGATCATAGCTGCATCTAACTATTTGGGACAAAGAGGTGTGCACAAAGGTGACCCTACGACCTCGGAGGCGTGTTGAATTTTCTTGTTTTCCTCATAAACCACTGGGGTGCAATAGTGTATTTTCACACTTTCTTTCTTATTCTTGATGTTGTGAGATTATTCCTGGGCGGACAACAGCTGAATACCTAAATATGGGATTCCGTGTGTTGCTCAAGGGAAAGGAAAAAGAGTCCCCAAGTGGGCTTGTTCAGTATGAGGAACAGGGACGTTAAGGGCCTGAGACTTACATGTATGAACTTTAATTCTTTTTTTGAGTTTTACATACCACCAGCTAAAACCATAGGTATGATAAAGCTTTACATGTTATGTGAATACGTTTATTTGAACTATGTGCAAGGATTTGTGTCGGTCAAAACAGTCAACAAAAGAGTATAGTCACAAAATAATAACACAATCCACCATTAAGGTAATGGCTTTAGTGACAGATTAGAGACTAAGTAAGTCAGATAACTGCATCGAATGGCCCAGTCGATGGGGTTTGGATCATTGGGAGACATAGCTCAGTTTTGAGGTATTATTTGAAGCAAGAGAAGGAGGAGTTTCAGCAGAGATCCTTAGGAAGTGAGTTCCAAATCCTAGTAGCATTTCCCAAGACAGAACGCACCTGGGTTATGAGTAGATGTGAGTTAGAGCTTCTTGGTGCCTGGCCTCATCCTGTTTTCGAAAGTTTAGCTTCTAGATATAGGGAGTTCTTTGTATGAAGGGCTTAATGAGTGATACACTTTAATCTTAAGGTCAGGTGAGATGTGATTAAACTGTTTGATTCCTATGAGGAGTCTGACAGCCTCATTGAGATTTGCTCTTGGGGGCGCAAGGCGCCTTTTCAGAGTTTCTTTGATGATGACATTTCCGTAGTCACATTTCAAGAGGACTAGTGATTGTATTCATCAAGGGAAATGAACAGTTTGATTGTTTTAGATGTTTTAGCGTGTAAAGTGCTCCTTCAGCTAATTTGTTAAAGTGGTCCTTTATTGACATGATTTTTTCCAGGGTGGTACAAAAGGAGTTTACCAACTTAGACAGTGAACGAGAACAGTTTAGTGCAATCAAATACATGAGCCATTCTTGGATTGGTAAAGGTTTATTTTTTGAGGAGAAGCATTCGTAGTTCAGTCTTGTTGGTGTTCAGCTGTAGGTGATTGGTGTTTAACCAGATTTATATCTTATTTAGTTTGGAATTTAGATGACAGGACAGATGTCTCTGGGTGATGTTATTTTGTAATAGAGTTTTGTGTTATCAGCATATCAGCGATATTTGACCCCTGTTTGGTTTAGAATAACTGTGAGGGATGCCATGAAGAGAGTTAATAGGGCTGGAGGGAGGACTAGCCTTGGGTACCTCATGTGGAAATGGAGAAGGCTTTGAGAGACAATTGTTGATTTTTATTTGTTGAGAACGATGTTGCAGATAGGATGTGAATCATATAGGACTGTGCCATTGATACCAGTGTGTTTCTTCAGTTGTCTCAAGTAAAATTGATGATTTACTGTATCATATGCTACCAATAAGTCAATTAGGACTAGGAGGCACTAGTCACCATATCTAAGAATCTGATGAATATCTTGTGCTATATTGAGAATAGCAGTTTCTGTTCTACAGCCTCGCCTAAATATCTGAATACTAATTTGAATGTGCTGTGGAGGTTGAGTTGTAGTAGGACACACACTTCTCAATAGTTTTAGCTATGAATGGAAGGTTGGTGACAGGTCTGAGGTTATTGAGGTCATTTAGGTCCAGTGATAGATGGTGTAGGAGTTTGATAGGAGTGATGCCTTTTTTCATGAGTTTGACTCCAAGGTATTCGAGGGTCAAGTAGTTTGTAGTCTCTAATGTGATAAGCTGGGTTTCGTCTTTGTCGATGATAGCTAACCCGATCCCGATGCAAACAAGCTAGAGTGGAATATGCTTTAACCACTATCACATAAGCCACCAACTGCTCCAAGACTCTCTTTAACACTGTTAATGTACTGGCGGGCTCCAAGACACTAGCCCCAGCATCCGCACTAACTAAACACAAATGCGATAACTTGGCATCTTTCTTTGTACAAAAAGTCGACAAAATCTACCATGATATTGTGCTCAATCAGGCAAAATTAACCCAGGTTACCCTCCCTGTCCCCACACCACTCCCCACCACGTCGCCGGACACTGCCGCACCCCATAGCCCAGTAACAAATCCTACTGCTCTCGAACACTCCCTGTCAATCTGGCCCGCACTCACGGTGGAAGACTTAACAACACACTTGAAAATCCTTAAATCTGGATCACCGAAAGACCCCTTTCCTGCCCCAATACTTAAACAGCTAAGCGCCTCCTCACTATCAGTGATAGCCAATCTCTTGGACACCTCTTTACAGGAAGCGGTTATCCCAGCAGCTTGGAAACACGCTATGATTCATCCACTCTTGAAAAAGGCAAATGTTAACCCTGAGGAACCCAGTAACTACCGTCCCATATCCTTGCTCCCCATCTTTTCTAAGATTCTAGAAAGACACATACACCGGCATCTCAACCACTTTATAACAACACATGGTCTCCTCCATCCATCCCAGTCAGGCTTCAGAGCGGGCTTCTCGACAGAGACCACCCTATTAGGAGTCACAGAAAAAATACGTCAACTCCTGGACAGTGGAGACACAGTAGCGCTCATTCTGCTAAACTTGAGCGCTGCTTTTGATACCGTGTCTCATGTAGTACTCACTAACACACTATAATCACTAGGCAAAGGGGCCTCGCCCTGCACTGACTCACTTCCTTTCTTGATAAACGTACCTTCCAAGTTTTCTCACACTCAGCCTGCTCAGAAACCCACTCCTTTACCGACGGAGTTCCACAGAGCTCTATCCTGAGTCCCTTATTATTCAACCTTTATGTTAAACCTCTGGCCGAGGTTGCTGAAAAATCAGGACTCTCTCTCTTCTCTTACGCTGATGATTCTCAAATCATTTTTTCCTTGTCCTCTCACAAAACAAATGACCCATCAATGCTTAAAATGGGTCTAACCAATATAGCTCATTGGATGCAGCAAAATGTTCTCAAACTAAACTGGGAAAAGACAGACGTTCTAGTTCTAGGAAAGGACAAAGAACAATCGAACTCCATACACTGGCCCAACAAAATGGGGAACCTTCCTTCTCCTTCTTCCCAAGTAAAAAATCTGGGCATCATAATAGATGACTCACTTAGCATGCACCCACCATCCATCAAAGTTGCAGCTATCTGTTTCACCATTTTGAAATGGATAAGGAAAAACTATTGGATGCTGCCAGAATCTACCAGGAAAACAGTAGTTTATGCTCTAATAACATCGGCACTCGATTATGGGAACATCCTATACCTAGGAGCAAACAAATCTGTAGTCCATAGGCTACAGTTAGTACAAAATGCTGCTGTCAGACTCTTGTGTAAAGTTCCAATAGCCACCTCTGTCTCGGCTCACAGACGTAATCTACACTGGCTCAAAATCGAGAACAGAATCAAATTCAAGGCATTGAATTATATGCTCAAAATTAAAGCCAACTGCGCCCCCCGTTATCTTCAATCCCTGGTCAGCCCGTGCCTCCCCTCCCGCAATCTCCGCTCTGCCACCCAAGGGAGATTCATCGTACCAAAATTCAAACAAGCAAGGATTGGCGGCAACGCCTTTTCTTATCTTGGTCCTGCAACGTGGAACTCTCTACCTACAACTCTTCGAAATGAACTCAATTATTCACAGTTCCGAAAGGCTTTAAAAACGTGGCTTTTTGACAAATAACCACCATAACACCCTGTGCTTCTTTGTCCTCTCGGTCCTTTGCACCGGGAAACCATTTTTGGGTATCTGTTGCGCATTACAAATTGAATAACTAAACTAAAGTAAACTGAACTATTTGTCCTGTTCTGTTCCGTCTAATGTTGGAATAGCCAGGTGGTGTGAACAAGTCCAGAAAAGGGGTTGAGTGATTGTTAAGCCAGGTTTCAATTAAAAATGCAATGTTGATACTGTCAGCTTGTATAGTTTCAGCTATATTTGTGGCGTGTTTAACTGCTGATCTGAAATTAAGAAACATGAAAGTTACGGAGCTAGGAGTATCATTTATAGGGTGTAGTCTGGACAGTGGTTTATTGAGCAGGTGATCTGGGTGATATGTTAGTTCAGGGGATTCTGTACGTGCCCATGATTACTGGGATTCTGGCTGGAGATTTGAAATCCACTTAAGAAGTTTTTGTGATGAATGATTCTTTGAGTGATTCAACTTCAATTGTGAATAGGGGGTTAAGGGCACAGTGGGGGCTTGGGACAGGTGGCTCATGGTAATGGAAGTCAGGCCAGTGTGACGGCTGTCTCTTTGAGATCGGTTCTGGGGAGTCCATTTATCTATTCTTGGAGAGGGATTGCTCTGGATTGCAAGGTCGTTTTTAAAATGAGAAATGTCTTTGACTAGAAAGTCATGTTTTTGTTCTATATAAGTAAGAAACATGGTAAGCATGTTGGTGAGGATTCCTGCTCTGTATGAGGGTGGACATGAGGCAGGTTCTGTGTCGATAGAAGAGCAGTGACCTTCAATAGAGGGAAGGCTGGAGAGGGTTCGTTTGGGCTAGGTGTGATCCATATTGGGTGCCAGGGATGAGCTAGAGGGGGGCTCAGTGGTAGGCAATCTTGGGTTAGGACTGGTGCTATCATCATCAATGTATATGTCAAGGGGCTGTTTTTTGGTGTGGCTATTAGCTAGGGTGGTTGGACTGACGCTTTCCTAACTCAGGCATGTGTCAAGGGGGAGGCAAAGAAGGATCTTGGTTGACAGTCGGGGTAGACGAAAAAGGGGTGTGGGGAACAGGACTATCTATCTGTCTATCTGTCTATCTGTCTATCTGCCTATCTGTCTATCTGTCTATCTGTCTATCTGTCTATCTGTCTATCTGTCTGTCTATCTGCCCCCCTGCTCCTGTAGGAGTCCTATCGGATTGCCGGGCATGTGGGATTGGGAAGCTATTTAAAACAAATGGGGGGCTTGAATGTGGGTGCTTTGTGCACCATGTACAGATGGGTGACCATGCTACTATGTGATGCGGTGCACAGCTGGTTGCAGGCCCAGCCCTGTCGGCAGCCCCATGCTGCACATGGATGAAAGTAGTGTTTTGTGAGGGTTAGCTTCCTGCGTGGTGTTGGGTACAGTGACTACAGCCACGTTTGCTGCCTACGGGTGTTAGACACACATGGCTCAAAATACATATAGTGAGAAAGTGGACTATTAGTTGGGGTGGATGGCAGTGGATGGTAGTTCACCACAAGTAATAATGTCCCTATTTTTGTTAGGTCCAGTAAAGGTTCCAGTAATTTAATTTAAACCTGAGCTCCACCTTTAGCTGATATGGAGCAGAACAGACAGCTTTAACATAAGAAATTGTGGAACGCATTTATAAGCACCAAACATCACAAATACAACACAGTAAAGATCCCTCTCTAATTGATAATAATAGAGCTTATTTTAAGGAACAAAATTACACCAGAGCAGCAACATTGAAACCAGAATCAGAGATATGAAATATAAAATTTAAACTAAAACTTTCACTAAAAAATACAACTACCAATCGCTGGCAACTGGTCACACTCAAAATCTTTTTTTTTTTTAATAATGCTTATTGCCATTTGAAGTACAGGAAAAAACAGTACATCCACAGTCAACAGTGGGGAGGGGAGGGATTGATAGGTAAAGGGAGAGGCTGGGAAATGGAGAGGGATGGGGAGAAGTGGTAAAAAGGGGAGAGAATTTATCAGCACATGATACAATGGAATTAATAAGACATATATCTACTGTAGTGCACCCAGAGATATAAAACCGGCCAACTATACATAGACCTAAGATGATACATGGAACATTCCATGCAGTAGTCAAGGTCAGGCTCAAAAGTTAAGGTTGGTGAGTTATAACGGGGTATACCCTAAGAACTCTCTGACCTGGGTCAGTTAAGTAGATACGAAAAAGTGGTCAGAGTCTATTGATTAACAAAAACACCCAATGGCTCATATGAATATTGTCATTTGTCAATTATCAACATTCCATCCAAATAGTGCAAAACATTTTTAATTTAAATTTAAGCACCTTGTTATCTCGTTACTTAGTATCATTCAATAATTACCAGAAATTGTGAAATCAAGATTAAACATTTGAGAAAGAATTGTTTCAATTACTTCATTGAATCAGACAACCAATTAAGGACATAAATATCAATTTAGTGCATAGAAGAAACCTCCATGTGTACAAAAGAATCACACACATTAGCTCCATTATGACATATCGACGCGCTCAAGGTGATGAGGAAAGGAGATAGTAAGATGGGATGGGTGTGATTGGGTAAAGGTGGGGACTGGGTAAAGGTTGTTGTGACCATAAAACAATCACAGTGGTATTCAGTACTGCCTTTACAGTCTTATTAAGATCAGTGGTTCCAAATAGCTCTTTAGCATAGGATCTGTATTACTCCATTAGTTCTTCCTATGGTTAGAGAATAGGTATGGTCTGGTCTACGTTTCGACCCCCGGTTTAAGGGTTGGTTGAAGCCTCATGCTGGGGTCTTCTTCAGGACATAAAAGAACAGGAGCGCCTATGAATAATACAATTAAAATGAATGTATCTGGCCTCTCATACGAATCATAATTGCACTAGGATAGGGTAGACAAATTGAGATTCTTACTTAGTGTAAGGCCGTTCAGTGGCCATTAGAGTTGGACCATCCTCGGTTCCTATGTGGACAAATACCTGCAATTGTTTAAAAGAGGGATCAGTGTTACTGTCGAGTAACAAAGGAACCCTATCTGCATTTTGATTAACGAGAAATAGCAAAGGGGCATTTACTGGGACATCGTGGCTTTCAAAACAGCATATCTAGTATTTCTGCTTCGTAATGTGTCCAATGGAGACCCTGGGCGGGTGCGCGAACAAATCTCGCAGCCCTCTGGGTTCTGGAGGACAAGAACATAGTGAGAAAATAAGTCGGAATGTTGCTTAACAAGCTGTCATGGCCTAAAACATCATGAGAGGTAGCTCAAAAAGTTACACGTCATGTTAATTTAAGATAAGGGCTGCGGGTCAGTGAACCAAACAAATAATGGCCTGGAGCCATACTGGGCATGGAACATGTGTTTAAAAAGCTCACTCGTGCGCCGCGGTGTGAGCCATTTTTAACAAACCCTCATGTTAAATAAAGAATCCGCTCTGGAGAAAGCGGGTCGCAGATCAAACGGATAAACGTTCGGTATATTTAGCCCTTTAAAAATTACCAAACAAATGATGGCCAAAAACCGTGCTAGGCATGGTGTATATATTTGATATGTTTAAAAGGCTCACACGTGCCTCGCGGTCTCAATACTTTTTGTTTTTTATTTATTTATTTTTACCCAAACAGAATCGATGCCCAGATACACCTTGGTGAGTACATCTAATCTGGCATGTTTAGCGATTAGACAGCAGTTACAACTTCTGAGTCGAGCAAATGGGGGTCTCTATGGGTCGCAGGGTATGTCTCACCGTAAATCCTACTCCGAAAGGTCTGTATTCATCATCGCTGCCGAGCAGTAAATGGTCTGCCTCGAGGTGCAGCCGCTCGATACTTCCTGGGGGCTCGTCACTGTTGCACCAATCAGGGGGAGAGCTGTTTAGAGGGAGTGTCTAAAAAAAGAAGAAGGGCCCTTGTGTAGGCATCCGGGTCCCTAGTTGTCATTAACAAGTTGGAGTGGCAAACTGCAAACTGTCTCAGAAGCAGGACTTGACAACAGCTTGTTGCTGAAGTCCGGCGTCCTGGTGCCTTATCGATGAAGGCAGGAAAGGTCGGAGAGGGCATCCTCCACAGACCGTGCTCAGAATGGCCTCAACATTAATTGGATGCTTCCCAGAATTGGTCCTGATGAAGCCTTCTTCGTGTGGACTTGAAAACCTTTCTGGGAGTCCAATTTTCTTGAGTAGGGTATACCAACAAGGTGAGGTTGACTGACAATTCGATGTTGATGGCTACAGATTTGATGGTGACCCCAATTTAAGTTGGTTCTCCAGACAGAAAATTGGTAAAAACGTTCTAAGTTCCAGCCTTTGCAGTTTGGATAGGAGGAGTATACTCTGACACCATCCAAGGGTTCCAGGAGCTCAGAGACAGCACTTGGGTATCAGGACTCACTCTGACAAAAAACACCAGCAAGGTCTAGGGATGGTCCAGTTGAAACTGGTCAGCTGAGCTCTTTCAGAAGGATGGTGTTCTGGCACCTTTTGTGTCCCTATAGCTTAACAGGACGTTAACCAACTGATCCTTGGACTCCACTTCTTTATCCTGAGTTCAAGTGGGAGGAGATCCAACCTTTAGGATTATCCTCATAGCTTCAATAGCAGGTGCAGTCCTTCTGTCTTCTACAGATCAGACAATGTGTCCATATTTATGCCTGGCACTAACCTGTGGGTGTTTGTGACTCTTGGTTCCTACCTAACCAAAAGGGAAAAGTTCCTAGAATAACCCTACCCACTTGTAGCTGTTCCTGTGTGCTTTACTGCAAACAATCCCAGAGTGCTCCGCTCTACCTAAATCTAACATGGCAGACATATTCTTCTCTTGTGCAGAGTTCCTGTGCCCACCCTAGAGGCATTACTAGAAAAATGAACAAACCCACCCTGTGGTCACTCAAAATCAGTTCTGGGGGCAGAACCTCTCTCACTGGCAGTAGTGCCTGGATGGCTAGAAGGACAATAGAGGTGAAATGCCCAGGTACGAGCTACATCTAACTGTAGCAATACAAACCCATTTGAAGACAATTATGTTCCCGGGCACTGCACAGATGGTCTTCCTGTCAGTGGGGGAGGACACCTCCCCACACTCCCGCACACCACACCAGCAGTTATTAAAAAGGCCATTTGAATCAGTAGTAAAATCTAGTCCCAGGTGAAGGGAAGACAGAAGAGAGTTCTGGACACTGGAGACTATAGGCCTGATTTAGAGCTTGGTAGAGGAGAATACTCTGTCACAAACTATTATATCCTACGGAGATTGTAATACAGCAGAGAGGATATCCATCATGTTTTTGTTGGAGTATTCCATTTGCACTTCATGAATATTTTCTTTTTCCATTTACAAAATGTACAATCTTCTGGGAAGCTGAGAATCTTTTATGAATATGCACAGGGGTCCTGGGTTTTTATTCATGAGAAGATAGTGCCCATTGAATAAAACGTTCAATAGTCCATTTCCATGTTGTTTGTTGGAGCATTCTTGTCTGAGGAGCGTTTGTTACTTATCTCTGCTTCAAACAACATATTCAACATCTCGAGGAAGTTATAGTTAGATGTGACTTTCCTTAGGAAAGGCATTATTTCTTTCTTTAATAACTTCACTGTCTTTTGCCAAATTTGCAAATAACTTTCATAATTTGACATTTTTGCACTCATCCATGAAGTGGGGCCATTTTAATGTCCATTGTAAACATATGATCTCCAATACAGAAACAACGATTGAGCACATTTACACCGAGTTTTGTAGAAAGTTAGAAATGTACTTAGAAAGTGTTCTTTTTGCTATATAATGTAAATCTAGGGCATCATTTACAAGGTCATTCTGCCACTGTTACATCAGTGTGCCTGCCGTGTTTACAAGGCCATGTAAAGTCACCATGCATGCCTTTTCATAGCCTTGTAAATATGTGCCCCTTTCATGTACTACTCTGTGTGTAAAGGGCATTTCATGAGTGCTGCTGTGGTGTTCCCAAGCAGCATCCATGGAGCCTGACACATTCCCAGATTTATAAAGTTTTGTAAAGCTGGGAATGCATCAGAATCCTACACCTCTATGAAAGAGGAAAATGCCATCAATGAGTGTTTTTGAGCAGTAAAGTGTCCCGTCCTGCACAAAAACAATCATCCCAGCAACACAGGCACCTTTGCAACATGACGCAAGGGTGCCTGTGCTGCCACATGGCAGCCAATTATTTTTATTTTTTATTTTTGGGGTTGCTGTGATCCCCTGGGACCCTCATGAGAGCCAGCACTACCTCTCCTTTTCCCTCAAGAGTCCCACAAGACTAAAACCCATAAAAAAATACAAGTAGGATGGTTGTCTCTGTAACCCATTGCCACACACAGTGGAAGGGTGGTCCCCTGTAGGCGGTTGTTTGCAGAGCCTGGCCACAGGAAAGGCACTATGGCTAGACCCATGCAGTGCACAGGGGAGGGTGAGTCTGCTGCAGGGGGATGGATGCTGAGCCTGGCTGCAGGTCAGGCACTGCAGCCAGGCCAACACCTTACATGGCCAAAGGCTGTGCTCAGCGAGGGGTTGCCAGCCCGTGAGGAGTTGGATGCAGAGCCTGGACACAGGTCAGGCCCCACGCTGCACATGGTCAGAACATGTAAAAATAACAACTGCAAAGCAAAGTAATGCAATGTAAACCACAGAAAATTTACCAGCGATTTAAGACTACCGAATTACCAACCCCGATGTAGTACCTGCTATGTAAATATAGCACATCGTGATATAATCCTGTGCTCGACAAATTTACAAAAGTCTTACTGGACATGCAGACAACTACATATTTAACATTTTAGATAGCACCACTATCTTCGGCTGTAAGATATGAAACACTTGCCAAGGTATGTTTAAGAGTAAGCATGAGTACTTGGATTATCACTTGGAATTATGTGGCATCTTAGACTCTAGACACCGATAATGAATGACAGGATCCACAGGTTCCCTTCACCTCCATATCACATGGATCCTGGTGACTGGTTTGAATCTCCAGGTATCGAGGTATCATTTCTTTCATTGTTTGCCAAAGAACACACATGGAGGACCTCAGAGGCACTGGTTCACTATTTATTGTGTTGTGTTACTAGGGCTCAGTTTTAGCAGCCCATGCTTACTTACGGCAGTACTTCTAGTCACTTGTGAATGTGCAATTTAAATAACTCAGATCTTCAACAATAAATATAACTTTCAAGCACCGACGTGACTGCTAATTTCACAAAACCCTCTTAGTGAATAACGACGCATAACGCAGTATTCAAATACATTATATAACTACTGAAATATATTATATAGCTGTCTTCATGCTTAATTCCCATCAGCCGGACTACGGCTGATGTACTTTAACCGACATGCTTGTTGTTTGTCTAAAATTCTGAGACGCTGTTTGTAAAGTTAGGAAGTGGATATTCTGAAATAATTTGTAACCTAAACTTTTTTTTTATTTGTGAATGTTCAAGAATATAGCTGCCATCTAAGTAAACAAAAGGATTTTATGGACTGACAAGTCACACCTGATTTATGGAAATCCTTTGCCAAAAATATATTTATTCATACACTCAAAATATTTGTAATGGGGTCTTATCTGTCCATTCATGCGTGATATAATTTAATCCACGTTTCACGTCGCAGACGCATAGGTGTTCTGGATTTCATAATGTATTTTCCAGTATCTTCTTTCACTTTTTAAATACTTGAAAAATAAAAACTGCATGAAAGTTATGCTTTTATCCTGGTCCATTATGTACCGTACGGGAATGAGCGAGGGTGCAATCACAAAGGAAGACAATGAAGTGGAAATCATTTGGAATGTCTATGTAAGAATTTAAAGATGAAAAAAGAGTAAAGAGGCACATGACTATATCCCTAGAAAGTTTAAAATGGTGCTATATGCAGATGTAAGTGATGAAGAATGCAATAACCGACCACCTGGATAGTAAAATATTATACCCAAATTAGAAATAAGCTGGTGTTATTCAAATGCTCAGTTAATCATTAATCATGAAAGTGCTGCTCAGTGTTCTTGTTGGTGAAGTGAGCACCGCCGAAAGGACCTCCAATTTCATTACTGAAAAACAACTTTGTCTTTGGATTCATGATTGATGCGTCCCTGCACAGCTGTCTCTCTTGGATTAAACCGATTCATGCAGAGTAGGTGACGTGGGGAAAGAAGCAGAAAATTAAAAAATATTAATAACTTCACTGACCAAAACAAATAAAACGCAGTTTGCAGTATGGTTATCGCTGATATTTGTTAATGTACTGATAAATCATAGCGACGATGCTCTGAATGTAACTGAGTAGATACATGATTTTGGGCTGTAAAATCCTGCTTCCTATCGTTCATAAATATCAATTTTGAAAAGTTAGTGACCATGTAAAAGGTCACACATAGATATCTGTGGACACAAAACCCCTAAGTTGGTGCCGCAGAAGAATTAAAAAAATTAAAATATGATTTTCTTTGAAATAAGCAAAATGTCAGCCTGTGCGAAGGTATGTGTCAACAAATATTTTCAAGTTAGGGTTCCTAGAGGCATAAAGCTAAGGGAAAAATATCTAATTCAGTAAGAATCAGCCGCGGCCCTTGAAGGTAAGAGTGGTGGGGTGGATTCAGCAGACAACGACATGGGAAAATTAATTATTTATTTAATTTTTCCTCGTGCTCATCTGTCGAATCCCCCCCAAACCCGCCCCATCACCCCACTGCTGTTACCTGCAAAGGCTGCAGCTTGTAATAATGACTCCATGGGAGTATATTCCCATCAGCGCTTATGGTTCCATAGTCTACCACCATGTGATGGTATTGCCAAACAGACTCTTGCCCACTTCCTGATTTTTTGTGGATTTTATTTTCAACCTAGAATGCTCTTTTTAAGGCCTGTACTGAAGTTATATTGTGTCAGATTTTACAGCATTTGTTTGTCTAGCTAGTTATGCCTAGAGTCAGAACTGTGCTGTTTTGCTATTATAAGCTTTATTTGTGGAGCCCTAAAGATTAGGAACTTTTTTAACTAAATGACATCAGCATTAGCTTTTAATGTGGGATTTTATGCATTTATCTGACGATTTGCACATGCATCTTGAGTACTGACCACTGAATTTTTAATATTTGCACGCTTGACTTTTTAATCTCATGGAGTTTTAATGTTTTATAAAAAAATATTTTGTATGTATGATTTGTTTTATCTTTTATGGCCACATGACAGATAAAGTTACATTGGTTGAAGGCTAGTTTTTTGTCCGAAACATCAACTGCAACTACAGCTACAAATGTGTTTTTTAGTATTACAAAGGTGGATACATTTTCTATGTGATCTGTTTTTGCTCTTTTCAAACCTGTGGGAACAAAAAAATTAAACACATAGGGACAGATTTATGAGGCCCTTGCGCCTCTTAGCGCCGCAATTGCGTCACTTTATGTGACGCAACGGCGGCGCAAACAATGCGCCCTATTTACAACGTGACACATCTAGGAGATGCGTCACGTTGTAAAGCCCTGCGCCATAAGGAGGCGTTCCTGCGCAGGGGGGGGGCGTTCCTGCGCAGGAACGCCTCCTAAAAGTGGCTGAGTGAAATCTATAAGATTTCACTCCGTCACTTTCTACGTCAATTCCTTACGCCTGCTTGAAGCAGGCGTAAGGGTGATACACTATGCAATGTAGGGGTGGCCCCTGTGCATTGCAGGAGTCATGTCGCACTTGCGACATGACTCCAGCAATGCGCCGCCCGTACGCCGGAAGATGCGTCGCGCATCTTCCCTGCCTTGCACCATGGTGCACCGCATTGTAAATGCGGCGCACCATGGGTGGCGGAGCTGTGGCGTACTGTGGCGCACATTAACTGGCGCATCCCTGGGGATGCGCCAGTTAACATAAATCTGCCCCATAGGGCCTTATTTATGAGCCCTTTACTTTGCTGTTGTGTCACTTTTTGTGATGCTGCAGCAATGTAAAATATGCGCAACACTGTGCCCTATTTAAAAAGTGATGCATCTAGGCAGATGCGTTACTTTGTAAACCCCTGCGCTATATTATACCTGCAACAGGTATAATGCAGGGTGGGCGTTCTGGCGTAGAAAAGGCTCATAGAAGTATTGCAGTGAAATCTATGAGATTTGCAGGGAAAATAAGGCACATTCAATTAATGCATTTACCTACATTTAAAATGACAGTACAGTACATGAAGAATTGTCAGTTCACAACAGAAGTTCTTCACGTTGATGTTTTCTGCTAGTTACATTTACTTTTCACGTTAATTCTCCATGTTACTTTCACAAATGCCTAAGAACATCACATTTCAAGTTAATACATTTAAAATTTCTAACACTTCATGTTAATACAACAAAGGATTATATGTGGATACACTCTACACGTGTGATTATAATGCACCCCTACATCTAAAATGATAATTCTGCTACATCAGCTGTAAGTATTATTCTGTCACTCGGTATCATTACATCAACTGACAAAGAAAATTAGATTGATGATCAAGATGTGCAGCTGTCATTTGGGCATGCCTGTCAGAATACTGTTTGAATCACTTGAAATGTTTACCATCCTGAGAATTGGTGTGACACCCTTTTTAGATTGGTTAAAATGTGCTTCGCCTTTTGGGGTTAGGTTACAATGGTAATGGAGCAAAGAATATAGTTTATGAGTGCATATTCATTTGTTACCTAAAAGGTACATTTTCTTCACTCTACTCATTTTAAGCTTTACATGTTAATTTTTCATGTGAACCAATATATGATCTAGAGATGAGGCTAAGCACAAGTTAGCTATGACTAATCTTGTGATAAGATCAAATTTATATCACTTTTTGAGGATTTTGTTTTGTCAGCCCTCTCTTCACCCATTAACTTCAATTTTGTTACCATGCAGAATGGCACCTATCAGGGACCTGTGGTGCCTCTTGTTTGTAATCCATATTGCAGCACACCATAAAGTAGAAGTCTGTTGTAACTGCATGCATATAACTCTGCGCTGATGGTAAAACACCACCTAGAAACAACTTGTAGTACTGTATCTGGGCACATACAGTGAGGATTGCATGATTGATTCTGCTTTATTTAGACTCAAGGATTACTCATAATGTTTTAATCAGTGTTTACGGATAAGTAATATTAGAACAACTATTGATGATGGTGTTGAGGGGAATAGATAAAAAGGGTGTGTACACAATCCCAGCTCTTGCAAAATTTGAACTGTCTGTTTAGTGGAAATTTAGCAACTGTAGTTCAGCAATGGATTCATTCACAAAGTTCCTCTATGCATATTGTCTCGGTTGATTACATGAGTTATGGGAAACAGCTAAAGCTGTCTGTAGCATGTCCTAGAGAGGCCCAATAGTGTACTATCAGATAACAATTGGAAAATCTCAAGGAACAAGGAATATTCAATAGGAAGATGGAATTTGAAAAAGTGCATTTTCAGCAGTTTTTAGGTCAAGCCTAGAGTCAGCGTACATGCGCTGCTCTGCGAGACTTGCTGTACTGGAGTATGGAATAGAAGCCCCGCCCACTGTCCGCCCATATTTGCCATTGGCTTCTGTCTTTGTCCTTTATAAATACAGGCTTCTGATTCAATAATCGACTTGTTAGTTCCACCTTGTCTTCATTTGTAACCTAACATTGGCTACTGGCCCTTTCACTTCAGTTGTTACACGGTGCATGTTCATTTGTCTGTAAGCACTATTTTCTTCATTGAGTTTCTTTTACTGTGGGCACAGCATGCAAGCTGCTTCAGCTGGAACTGCTTGTGTTGTTTTAAGCAGCATGGCAGCGCTTTGTCCTGTATTATGTGTTTTTAAAATAACAACATGGGCGCCCGCTTTCTCCTCAACACGGGCACCCACTTTCAAAACCAAAATAGGCTCTCGTGTCTGTTTCTTGCCCCCAACCCACCAGCCGGACCTAAAGCCCCGCCTCCTCCACGAGACCGTGTACAGTATATACATGTACTCGTCTCTAACTGTCAGTGAGCATGCAGGCTGCTGAAGGAATATAGACCACATCTTGAATCGGTGCATGCAAAACCTCATGAATCACGTAAGAAAATACTAACTGCGACAAAGTCCATAACTCAAGAGCGAAGGTAGTTCAAATAAATACTGTAGTTGACTTGTGCAGCATGTCCATGGTGTTGGTTAACATTCAAACAATAATGCTGCATGACTTCTAGAGCGCTAGAGCGACATGTATAATATTAAATGGATAAATGGAAACGTCACTGCACAGCCAACTCTTTTTCATGTTCCATGCATTCCCTCCAGTTTTTTTCGGAAAGGAGTTTCATTTAAACAGAGCACATGCCCTGTTGTGGGATTTTCTGCTTCATTTTTTATGAATAAGAAGCAGAGCCATGACATAGCCTTCAATCACAGAAAGTGATATAGCATTCCGTTACAGACTGTGATGCAGCAATTGATAACAGAAAGTGATGCAGCATTCGATTACAGAGAGTGATGCAGCATTCAATTACAGAAAGTGATGCAGCATTCCATTACAGAGGGTGAGGCAGCATTCCATTACAAACAGTGACAGAGCATTCCATAAAAGAAAGGCAAGGGATACTCTTTGAATATACTCTATACCAAAACACGTATCAGAAACCCATACATGCTCAAACACAAAGATATAATAATACTGCGAAGTTCTAGTACTGAGAGTTATTGCATGGGGGGGGCGGAGAAACTGCCCCTACATGGGAAAACAGAGGTTGGCAGAATTTCTCCTCATATAGTTGTGCTGGAAAAAAACAATTTGAATGAGGACACTGGCTATAACTGTCACCATACCAAACTCACAGGAACTGTGAACAAGCATTTTCAATGCAATAGGTCTCACATTTGCGATCATTTAAGTTATCGACATTGTAAAGGACAATGCTTTTTATTTATGTTTTAAAAACCAAAACATAAAAAACGGCATTGTCATTTACAATGCCAATAGCTCAAACTTGTGTAAATGCGAGATCTATTGCATTGCAAATGCTTGTTCTTTAGCCCCTTCGCCGTGGGGCTAATTCCCCCGCGGTGCTGGGGGGAGGGGCTCCACGGCGGTGTCGCGGTGCTCGTGACAAGCTCGGCTCGTTACGCAGCATGGTGGCGCTGTGCTCATGACGAGCTGAGCTCGTCATGACCACGCCCTTTTCCATGGAACGCTCAGCACAGTAGGGGAATTATCCCCGCAAGGGCGTTCCGTGGCGTTCATGACGAGCTCAGGTCGTCATGAGCACAGCGCCACTGTGCCTCATGACGAGCTGAGCTTGTCATGAGCACCCAAGGTGTTAAAGGTTTCAAGGCTTCTGTGATGTGTTTTTCATAAGAGTTTTAAAACCTTTAGAGAAAGCAGGAGAGCAAATCATTAAATGTCTCTTCTTAGTGGAATATCTATGGACATCCTTGTACTTTGGTAAAATTACCACAATATGCAATGCTGACTTTGCTGTTGGGATAAACTTTTGTTCGAGATTAAAGAATTTGCAAGTAATGGATCCAATTTTCAATAAAATATGAGAATTTAGTGGGTGTCAGTGAAGATATATGTGGTTAGTTCATTGACCCAAATCCTTGCTAGTAGAAAGATGCCCTACTGGTCTCAACTTACTCTCTCTATTGGTGGAGTGCTTCGGCCAGGTTGTTCTTTGCATGGTGGAAGTAATCTATGGTGTGCTAGTAGGCTCATTACAATTTAATATATTTTGCATGGTAGGCTGTATTACTGACATATTGACAACAACGGCTTGAGAGGTTGTGGGACATCAACCAGGCGACTGTGGTCTCCTCATTCTTTATTCCTCTGGTTAATTCTTAACTCAGCTATATGTTTATGGGGCTCAATAAACAAGCAGTAGATACATAGATACAGTACATTTATTACTAACTATTTTATCCAGTATTGTGATGTTTTCTCTGAGGTCTCCTAAACATTCTGATACAGAGTGCATGCTCCAGCCTCAGTATGTAATAAAAGGAGACCTTCAGACTGTGGATTCACCAAATTTGAGACAAGTATCATGAGAATACAACATATCGAATGACATATTGTGAGAAAATACCCACAATAATGTGATGAAAGACAAGGGAAAAGTCATCATGGAACCCTCATTAAATTGGAGGTCCAGACAATGATAACATTCTTTTTAAAAGGCATTTAGAGACGTCAAGCAATTCCTAGGAGAGAGGACAGTCAGACTTTATATTTAAGAAAGAAATGAATGTGAACGAAAATTCACGAAGAAAGAGAAAATAAACAAAACATGTTCGCAAAAATATTTTGTCTACTTTTCTTGTGACCCAAAAAACAAAAGGAACAAGGATGGAAACCAATTGCAAAAGTAAAGCATGAGAGGAAAAGAGTCAAGGATGCTGGCCAGGCCAACAGGGCCACTGGAGGTGCATAGGAAGGACTAAGGAAAACATCAGGCATACCCCCCCAAAAAAGGAAGAAAAGAAAATGGGGGAGAATAGTGTAGTCGTAGTAGAGTGCTTGGAAAAGGAAGTGAATGCACTGTTAATATGAAAGGCATTCAATTAGCTGGATTGCAAAACCTATCCATTTATCTTTGAAATATCAATGAAACAGGAGAGGTGAAATTGGTTCTGAAATTTAGTATTCATCAAGGCCCAGAGTAATGATTTGTGGGGTACTCCCGACACAAAGTGATGCAATCTGACGAGAAAGATATGATGTATCAACTTTGACAAGCACAAGGCATTTTACAATGAAATTCTCTAAAAGAGCAGTGCTAAATGGAATTGCATGACATAATATGAAACACCTGTGTATGCATAGTGGAACTACTAAGCAGGACTTGCTTAAACACAGATAGGCATGACCACAACCCATCACTGTCGAATGCAAGCAAAGAAGGAGGACCAGACAGTGCATAGAAGTAATGCAAGAAACAGATGGGTAGCTTCACACTATGCTTGTTTTTGAATGGATACCGAGTTGGTTGCCCTCAATTTATACTACATATCTGGTGTACAGATTTTTTAACGTAGTTGTTAGTTCTTGACCTTGCTTAATGTTATGGCCTATTATTGGAGTCTTTTGTCTTTGTCATCACCAGTCTTGGATATCCGTTAATTCCCATTTCATGCACAATGTAGTTTTCCTCTTCAGTTTGTCCCCATTTGCATGACTTAGGGTGGTATTGCTAATGGGGTGTATTTCTCTTTTCTCTTCCCTTTTCCTTTTTAAATGATTTTTAAAATGTATCATTGACGTTTTTTTGCTAGCATTATCCTTTCGTGTTTCTATAGCCCTGAGGAATTCTAGCAGATAAAAGTGTAGGCAGTTTTTTCAGACTGGAAAAGAAATAAACTTTTTGTTTACCTTTATTGTTTGATTTTTTAACTAATTGCACATATATTGAGGAGTTTTGTAAGAACTCTGTATTTCTTAGATGTGAGTGCACATAATAGAGGGGCACATTTTCCAATGCCATCTGTGAAAGATACGAAAAATCTCTTGTTGCATTTGAAATAATTTTTTACAGGTTATGTCTATATGACATGCTCCAGACAATCATGAGGAAACATTAATTTTGATGTCTTCACAATACACCTTGAGCCATTTCCTGCCACAGGCACAATGCCTATCCACACAAGTGAGGTACAATTTTTATTGGGAGACTTCGAGGAATGCAGGTTGGAAGGAATTTGTGGTTCTGCTCAGATTCCAGAGCTTTCCAGCACAGAAATGTGAGGAAATGTGTTTTTAGACAAATCTTGAGGTTTGCAAGGGATTCAGGGTAACATACCCTGGTGAGAGACACACAAGTCACCCCATCCTGAATTTCCTTGGGTATCTAGTTTTTACAAATGGACAGGTTTGTTAGGTTTCCTTAGATGCCAGCTGAGCTAGGGCCCACAATTCACAGCTAGGCGCGTTGCAAAAAACAGGGTCCGTTTTCAGTGGAAAAATGTGATGTGTCCATGCTCTGTTTTAAGTCGATTTAAGTCGTAAAATATGTGAAACGGTGAAATGGACGGAAATGAAGCAGGATTTGATGTCCTCATGAGCAGTGCACCTGGGAGTGGAGTGTGTTCGCACACGCTCCCCATATGTTTATGCTTTTACGTGTGTATGCGGGCTTGCACAATCCCGGGGACGCACGCATTTGTAGAAATCTTTTTGGTTAAAGAATAATGGATTAATACAGATTAATAATGGAGTGCGGACCACCACCAATGTTTATGTTCATAATTAAAGCCCCCTTTGGTCATTGCACCCTTAATAAAAACGCAGAAAATATAGAAAAGACACCCACGAATCCACTTGGAATTGAACTATGTTCGGGACCACAATCTCTAGCGGCAGCACTTCGTAAGCATGGAAGGACACCAAAACAGCAAAAAATGGATAATGGACATTTCTTATAAGCGTACTAAAGCGTTTTTTTTTAATATAAATGTAACTAGGTATAAACATCATGGTGCATTGTGGGGAGCGTAGTTGATAGTGCGGACTGTGAATACATCAAGCATGGCGAGGAATTGGGCGGAGCAGGATGTGCTTTTTTAAAAAACGTAACTTTGCACGTGTGGGGGATTCAATTATCGGCAGCGCGCGGCGCGAGCTGCGAGAGATGAGAAAATGAGCAGGTACGATGAGCAGGTACGATAAGCATGAGAATGAGATTGCTTTTTGATGCCTAGTAATATTTAGTGGGTAATAGGCTAATGCGTATCGCATCCAGTGAGCAAGCAAGGTTAAATAATTGAAGGTTTTGGATAAGCGTTTAGCAATTGAGCGTCTGCCAAATAATATTTATTATTACTCTGTCGAATGGAACTGCCAAATGTTGAATTTTTAACATGGTGCTAAATGTTTTTTTTTGAACACACGATAATTTAAACTCCCCGATGATACAGTAGATTTCTCGAGGTGATGTAAGGAAGGATTGTTTATGTACGCAATGTAGGATATGGATAAGAAAACGTTTTACATATGTATCCATGCAGTACTGATTAGCATTGGGCACGAGATCGCTTATATTGTAAATGTTCGTTTTTTTAAAAAGGGCTGTAAACAATATTGGTACTATTCTAATATATTGTATTATTTAAATTGTCCGTTTTCAGTGACCCCTGACGAAGGGCTGGACCATAGCCCGAAATGCATTGGGTTTTGTATGAAATAAAAAGATTGCTGCTCTGAATATTTTGGTGCATGAAGATCTTATTTCAAAAGGAAGTCCGGATGGGCACATTGAAATACGAGAAGTTGCTTGAATGCAGTAAGGGAACTAGGTGGATTGGACAAAAGTGACAAAAGTAGATTAAAAGAAGACGAACAATGTAAAATATGTGAAACGGTGAAATGGACGGAAATGAAGCAGGATTTGATGTCCTCATGAGCAGTGCACCTGGGAGTGGAGTGTGTTCGCACACGCTCCCCATATGTTTATGCTTTTACGAGTGTATGCGGGCTTGCACAATCCCGGGGACGCACGCATTTGTAGAAATCTTTTTGGTTAAAGAATAATGGATTAATACAGATTAATAATGGAGTGCGGACCACCACCAATGTTTAAGTCGATTCCTGTCACAGGTACTGGACCTACCTACACAAGTGAGCTACCATTTTTATCAGGAGACTTGCTTGGAGGAATGCTGGGTGGGTGGAAGTGTGTGGCTCCTCCTCAGATTCCAGATCTTTCCATCACAGAAATGTTAGGAAAATGTGTTTTTAAGAAATATTTTGAGGTTTGCTAGAGATTCTGGTTACAGAACCTGAAAAGAGCCATACCAGTCACCCCATTCTTGATTTCTCTGGGTGTCTAGTTTTAGAACATTTACAGGCTTGCTAGTTTTCCCTAAGTGCCGGCTGAGCTATGGCACAAAATCCTCAGCTAGGTACATTGCAAAAAAAAAGATTGGTTCTCAGTAGAACAATCTGAGGTGTCCACGTTGTGTTTTGGGCCATTTCCTGCCATGGGCACTAGGCGTACCTACACAAGCGAGGTACCATGTTTATCAGGAGACTTAGGAAAACACAGAATAGTGGAACTCGTGTTATTACCAAGTGTCTTTCTATGTATTTCTGCCTTCCAAATGTAAGATAGTGTGTACAAAAGAATTCATTTTGAAAAATGCCCTCTATTTCACATGCTAGTATTGGTACCCACAAATTCAGAGATGGTACACCCGATACACAATGAAAAACCATTGCAAGATGCAGCTCAGTTAATGGCTCTGGGTACCTTGGGTTCTTGGTGATCCTACAAGCCCTATTTTTCCCCACAACCAGAAGGATGCAGCGGATGTAATAGTGTATTGCTTTCAAAACTCTGGCATTGTTAAAAGAAGATACAGGTGAAAATGTAGGCACAAATGGCCCAATTTCAATATTTGATTATTTCGACTGTTACTTTCTATAGGAAAACCTTGAAGAATCTTCATAAATGACCCCTTGCTAAATTCAGAGTGTTGTCTACATTTCAGAAATGTATAGCTTTCCAGGATACATTATTGGTTTCTCACACATTTCTACTACTAATTGGTAGGAGGTTAAAAGCACAAAAATAAGAAAAAATATATGTCCCAATAAAATGAAAAAACTGTGTAGAAAATGTTAGCTTTCTGACAAAAGTCTGCCTGCTCCTGAAAGTTGGGAAGATGGTGATTTTAGCATCGCACCCGTTCATTGATACCATTTGCAGGGAAAAAACAGACGCTTTCTTCTGAGGTACTTTTTTCATATTTTTCAAAAAGAAAATATATTAGCTCTATTTTGGCTAATTTCTTGGTCCCCTCCAGGGGATTGCATAAACCCTGGGTACCTTTAGAATCCTTTTCATGTCAGAAAATAAGAATGCAAATTTGGCATGGATACCTTATATGGACATAAATATATGGGGGTCTAAGCGCGAACTATCCCAAATAGCCAAAAAAAAGCTTAGCACGAGTGGGGGGAAAAGGCCTAGTAGCGAAGGGGTTAAGAAGAAAATTGTGTGTCTATAGCCACTTTATTTCATCAAACTGAGAATTTTCTTCTAATGAAATGATATTTCCCTCAAAGAGTTACAAAATTTGGTAAAATAATGAAGGTGGGGGGGTGCACTTGAGAAATGCATAGGACCGATTGTTTTACCAAAGAAATCTCACCTTGAATTTACTTTTTAAAAAACTATTTTCAGTATCTTTCATGTCTTTGTAAGTTCTTCAGTGCAACTCAAAAGGAAAGAAATGTTTTATTTGATGAATGAAAGTTTTTTTTAAGTAATCACAAACGTCTGTTATATTAGAAGGAAATACTACAGCGTGCACATTGCTCAATTACCTCAAATTTAGGCATGCTTTCTTCAAGGACTCGTAAGTAAAATGTAGATTAATCGCACACTTTATTTTGAACTGGAGCAGTGAAGTTATGTTTTATAGTATAAAAGTACAAATTAGTTGTCTACGGTGTGAAGCTTTACTCTGGTGCTACAGTGCTAAATGAATACTTTAGTGCTGATCACACACATATTGAACAATGTGTGCATGTACTGTGCATTATAATTATGCTTATTTTTTAATACTGTTTTATACAGCATAGAATCATGATCAGGATGTGGATGCAAGATAGAAGACAAGTTCCTCTGCACAAACACTCTCATCGTCTTCAGGGTCAATGGGCATTGTAAGGGAGCTGTAGTAAAAGCTTATCCCTTCCAGAGTAGACTTTCTCTTCTGCATTCCCTTTGTAGCTCTTCCTGGTAAGATGCAGAGCTACATATCTTGGCAATGGTTGTCAAGTCCTGGGGCTGTATCAAGAATAGGTGTGCTGGTGCAGAGGTGTGCTCCTCTTTTTATGACAATGCATTGTCTGAAGTACATGCGCTTTACTTAGAACGTCCCCCAATTAATCAAAGAGCTGCAGACAGAAGTGGTGGTTACATCCTCCTGTCTTAGAGCAATGCAGTCTGCAGCTCACAAACTAATTTGGATCCTTTCCAAACTAAGGGTCATATTTATGACAAAGTCACGCATCATAGCTCAGCCAGTCGGCTTGCGCACTGCATGCCAAGAAAAGGGCAAGAATGTTCTGTATTAAAAATATATGGTTCATACGGTTGTGAAAAAAAATATATATATGGTTCATTCCTGCCTTTATCTCTGCAATGGCACAGTTTTGGCTACCTGACAAAAAAACAGGCACACTTGCACCATGGTGCAAAGGTGCCGGCGTTGTAAGGAAGATTGGTATTGCAGAGGAAGGGACAAGTTTATTCACAAAAACAATCCCCTGAGGCATTTTCTTATTTCTATGTGTGATGCAGAATGCAGTGCACATGGAAAGAGGAAGCAACAAGGAGAAATATAGATATTTCTCCTCATTATGCCTCACCTGGGAAGGCGTACCATTCTGGGGCATTCCTAGGTCTACCACTTTTGGTAAATCTGGGAATGCTTCAAAATACATTGATGTTGTGTGGAAAGTGGAAACACCCATACAACACCCATGTAACATCTCCCTGGTGCAGTGATGCAACACAGAGATTTGTGGTGTGTTGTATTACTCTGGATTTATAAAACCACTCATGGCCAAGCAAGGTGGCCTTGCATGGCTTCATAAATCGCAATTTGAGCTTGCGTCATGACGCAACTCCACTAACAAATATGCCCCTTAGTGTAAGCTTTGCACAGTGCACTGTCTTGAAGACTGGTGCGATGCTATGTTCTGTGCCATAGAACATGTTCATAACACAAGCCCTGTTACGTAAAGAAAACTATAGCAAGCTTCTGAATACAATAAGAACAAATAAATTCTAGGTGTGGATATAGGTTAATAGTAAAAAAAATTAAAACATTATGCAAATCACCCACTACAATTATAGGAAAATATTTTCGTTTTATTGATTTCATATTTTTTAAAGTGATTGATAAATTCATTGGTCATTCATATGATGCCTTTTTTTATATATCTTTCTTCAAAAGTTGTTATAGAATACACATACACAGATATAAATTCATATTCATTTAAACTTAAAGCTAATAACAAACACAGTTGTATGACTTTCCATTCAGGTTATACAACGTTGTCAATTGATCTGTATTGATATATCTGAAAGTTGATGATTTGATGATGGCAAGCGGCAGAATAGAAAACTACACGCGTTTCGGCAATGCTATCTTCATCAGGAAGGCTTTGATTGAATGTAGTATTTGTTAACCGAACTGCCAAGCCGGTTCCCAATAGTCATCCAGTTTGATAAAAAGGAGCCAAGATGTGGATCACTGATAATGGTTCCTTACATCTATAACTACGTTCAACAAAAGCGTGAGAAAACACACAGTTTCTTCTTTTATGCATAAGGTATATATTGACTCTAACTATGAATCATGAAGATTTGAATATGAATAACACTGAGCATTCAATATTCAATGTATGTGCATAGACGGTGTTCCTGATTAAGGCAGCAGTGCCGAAACGTGCGTAGTTTTCTATTCTGCCGCTTGCCATCATCAAATCATCAACTTTCAGATATATCAATACAGATCAATTGACAACATTGTATAACCTGAATGAAAGTCATACAACTGTATTTGTTATTAGCTTTAAGTTTAAATGAATATGAATTTATATCTGTGCATGTGTATATTATAAAAACTTATGAAGAAAGATATATAAAAAAGGCATCTTATGAATGATCAATTAATTTATGAATCACTTTAAAAAGTATAAAATCAATAAAATGAAAATATTTTTCTATAGTTGTAGTGGGTGATTTGCATAATTGTTTTATTTTGTATTATTAACCTATATTCACACCTAGAACTTATTTGTTCTTATTGTATTCAGAAGCTTGCTATAATTTTCTTTACATAACAGTCTCATTTCCCTACGCATGGCAAGTATATTTGGTTTGTAGGGGTCCCCATATTTTTCTAAATAACATAACACAAGCCCTCACATTTTGGAAAACTGGCTATTTTTATGCAGGTCGTGCGAGTGAGTTTGATAGTCAAAAGTCCCAGTAGTTGCATTCAGGGTCAGACAGGTCACTGGGCATTTCCCCGGTGAGGTGGAGCGCTTGGGGGCTAGCATTGAAAGCCCAAGGCTTCGCCTGTTGCCTCTGTCACTTTTCACAGTTCCCCAAGGTTAATTACGGGGAGGCTTCAAGAGAGAGAGAAAGAGAGGGAGGGGTAATGTGGAGGGAAAGCAATCACTGTGGGAGAAGAGAGGGTGCAGAGAGGGAGAATGAGAGAGAGGAGAGAAGCAGAGAGAGAATGGATGAACAAAAGAGAGATATTGAACGAGAAGGCGAAGGGAGCAGGGCTGGTTTGAGAATTTTTGCCAGCATTGCTTTGGGTTTCTCAGCCCGGCCCTGGTTGCTGCACTTGCAGATATTAGCGTTATGAGTTTTTTTTGTCAAAGTGTTTTAGTATTTTCCTTTTTGCTCAACTATTACCCAGTTTGATGTCACAACATCAAAATTAACTGTTGTTCATCAGGAAACAGCATTCTGAGGCACAACCACTTTTCGAACTAGCAGACTTCATTTATCTTCTGCCGCAACATCTTACTTAGATCAAATAGAGGTTTAGATTCCACCTCTATGCACTTGACGATTGTCTTCTGTTTTTTCTGAGTGTTTCTAAATTAGCAACTAATGGCTGGTTTCTTTTTTAGATCTTCTCTAATTAAGAGCAGCTGGATGAAACTGAACCACTAGTTTGTTTCTCGGTATCGTTCACTTTGATTGCAGATGTTTTTGTGAATAGGATCGTACTTTTCAAAATATACCTCCGTGTAATGTACAGTTGGCTATATTTGATTTGTTATTGAACAAGTACATTCCTTTGAATATCTCAAAATTTGAGTTTTGATATCAGCTACATTTCTCCATGTTGCATTTGCTCGACTATGACAAACTCTAGTATACGTACATTATTTAATTTGCAAAGTTTAAAAATGTACCCACTGTTCTTGAAAACAACATTGCATCCTTCTGAAAGTTATGCTGATTTTATTGAAACGTAATTCTTTAGAATAGCGTGTTTTTTCCTTTCACTTTGAAAGATCCGCTTACTAATCGCATTCTGCACATTGTGAATGCTATTTATATTAACTACTACAGAACATTACATATGCAAATAGAATGATGAATGAAAGAATTAGGTTTACTGGTTCGCTGAGGTGTGAGCTCGGTCAAGAAGTAACCACAATCCTTGTCAGGGTAAGGAACAAGCAAATCACAAATTCACCTGTGCCTACCCCCTGGTGGCTTGGCACAGAGCAGTCAGGGTTAACTTGGAGGCAATGTGTAACACCACACACAAAGGAACCCAAACCAAGTCAGAAAAAGAGATCTGAATTTAGTAAATAAACCAAGATCAAAACAACATACATCCTATCAGTAGAACCAGAGTGATACATTTTTAATAAACAAACTGTAAAATAGCGCCTAAATACATAAAGTGCCAACCGTGGCTATCTGGTCAATCTGGACTGGATCAAAGTCAAAAGTTCAGGCCGACCCTATTGGAGGATAAGTAGGATACAGTCCCACATTAGTCCCACTGAAGATTTACCTTCTCACGTTTTGTGGCAAGAGTCTCGTTCAGGTTGTAGAGAGTCGCAATGAGAGCATCGTAGGTAGTTCTGGGCATGGCACCAAGACCCAGCCAGGCAATGTGAACAGGTGGGTATAGCCTCATATTGGCGGTCTTCTGTGGCATTTGATAGTTGCTGTGTGAAGAGATGGGTTGCTGGTGGCTCGCACTGGATTTGGATGCAAGCTGCATTGATTCCTTGGGAAGAGGCCTGTACGCAATCACAAAGAGCCCACAAGCTTGATTTCAAGAGCGCAGAGCCACTCAAAGTGTCTAGGACCTGGGGACATTATTTGGGGGTCAAAAACGTACTGCAGCTAGGTCCAGGAGCTGTTTGGGGAGCCTTTTATGTCCTTGGGACTCCGATCAGGGAGCCAGCACACTAGTTCTTGGAGTCACTCTGCGTTACTGGGTTCAAGTTGGCTTTGCAGATCCAGTTCTTCTTCCCCCAGGCCAGAGGGCAGCAGGCAGCAGTTTAGCACAGCAGGGTAGCAATTCATTTAGAGCAGCAGTCCAACAGAGTGGCAGTCCTTGTAGCAGTACATCCTTTCTTCTTCCTGGCAGAGTATCCACAGGTCCAGAAGGGTGCTTAAGTAGTGGTATTTGAGGTCCAGTATTTATACAAAGTTGTACCTTCCAAGTAGGGAGAAGCTACTAGAGGTATGCCTTTGAGGTGCTCAGATGCCCTGCCTTCCTAGCTCCAGACTAACTACACGGTGTATGCATCCCTTTGTTCGGAGGCAGGACACAGCCTATTCAATTGTAAGTTGGGCTGTGCCCAGTATCTCCCTCCAATTCTGCCAATTATGGCCCATCCAGTCACAACTAAGCTCCCTTTGTGTTTGGCTGTTTAGGAAGAATATACAAAGCCCAGCTGTCAGCTACACTCAGTCAGGAGACTAGAAACAGACTGCAGCCGCTAAATGGCTAATGCAAGAAAATGCCAATGTTCTTAAAGTGGTATTTTTAGAATTGCAATTTAAAAACAAACCTAACCGTAAGTTAGGATTTTAAATTGTGATTCCAGAGACACCAAACATTAAGGGGTTACCTGTTCCCATTTTGAGATGACATTTATAAAATGTAATACAGTAATTCCAATGTTATCCTACGGGAGAGGGTGGCCCTGCAGTGGTCAAAATGTTATTTAAACGTTTTTCACTACCAGCACATGTAAAACTTAAAAGTATGTGTCCAACTTTTTAAACACACTGCACCCTGCACTCTGGGCTGTCAAGGGCCTACCTAAGGGGTAACATGTATTAAAGGAAGCTTTGGGCTGGCAAAAGGTTTATTTTGATGGTTTGACATGACAGTTGTACACCCACTGGCTGCAATGGCAGGCCTGAGACATGTTTAGAGGGCTCCTTAAGTGGGTGACACAATCAGTGCTGCAGCCCCACTAGTACAATTTAATTTACAGGCCCTGGGCACAAAGAGTGCCATTTTACTAAGGACATATCAGTCAATTACATATGATAATTGGGTATACGACAATTTGACCATGTTTAGAGGGAAGAGCACAAGCACTTTAGCACAGCACACTGTTTGTCCCAGGTCTGCCCTTGCAGGGCCTGTGCAGTTTACACTGCCAAATTGCCTTGGCATTTTAAATCATTTCCAAGCCTTAAACTCTCCTTTTATTATATATAAGTCCCCATAAAGTAGGCCCTAGGTAGCCCAGACAGCAGTCTCATAGATTAACATTGGGATTTTCTTATCACACTTATAAACAGTAATTCCTGATTGAGAAGGAGTATATCTGTCCTGTTGCATATGCTTAAAATGATAATGATGAATCCTCTTCACTGGGATAAATATATCACTTCCCTTTTAAAAATGCCACTTTTAGAAAGATGCAAAACGATGGATTCAGGCCCAGATCTCTGTACTGGGGTGAATGTATGACATTGTTCTGCATTCTGTCCATCAACTGGTGTTTTTGCATTTGTCACCCCGAGTGGGAAGAGTATGCTCAGACACGAGTCCCTTGCTCTCCACACCACTGGAGTCAAGCTATCCTGGCTGAAGACAGCTGATAGCCAGAAACCAGTCCTAGGATGCTTGATTCCGGTCCAGGGAAGACATGGCTTGGCAGTTCGGGCTGGACTGTTCCCATGAGGCACAGTGTCAAGGCTGATTTGCATATGGCCATGTCCGAACTGGGGTGGTGTGGAGTGCAAGAAAACAATGGATTTAGGCCCAGATCTCTGTACTGGGGTGAATGTATGACATTGTTCTGCATTCTGTCCATCAACTGTTGTTTTTACTTTTAGAAAGATGGCATTTTTATGCTCTTAGACCTGCATGCCTGCAGTCTGTCTCCAATACACACCTAGGTTTGGATGATCTCTGGACTTTGTGTGTTCCCTCTAGACAGCCACACACACAGGGAGCTTAGGTGTGATTCACTGGCCATCCACATTCTGATGGGCCACCCTATGTAAAATGGGAGGGGGGAGCTGACACTTACACCTCAATAAGCTGTGTCCTGTCCTCACAAAGAGCTGTATAGTCCCCTGGAGTGAGTATGGAGCCGGAGCTAAGAGGGAGGACCTCTGTGCAGTTTAAAGCCCCTCTTTGAAGTCACCTTTCCTCAAAGGCATAACTGGGCTTTAGTACTGGGTCTCTGACCCTAGCACATCAGACTCTACTGGACCAAGAAGAAACTCTGCCAGGAGGAAGGATAGCTGTGCTGCTACAAGGACTGCCACTCTCCTGTACTGCTGCTCGGGAAGAACTGCTTCTCTGCTGTGCTTCCCTGTGGCCTGCTACCCTCTGCCCTGCAGAGGAAGAACTGGATTCTTGCTTGAACCTAGAGGGATCTCCAAGGGCATGATGGCTTGCCTTCTGTTTTAAGACTCAGGGAAATAAAAGTTTTACCCCTTCAGCTCATGTGTCTATTCCATTGGAAGAGCATCCAAGTGCTTCCTCCAGTAGAACCAACGTATCCTCTGCTGCATTAAGCAGAGTTGACGCATCGCTATATTGAGGGAGCAAACTGGTGCATCGCAGTTGGGACTAGCGCATCACCATTGGAGCCAATGCTTTGGTACAATGCATTGGCGCTACTGCAATGAGTAATGATCAAAGCATATCCGTGACTGCTTGGAGAAAACTGGTGCATCAGATTCTGAACAAATGCATCAGCTTCAGAACCAATGCATTTTCATCTTCTGAACCAACACATCAACAACAATGCATTGGGAAAATCGACACATCGCTTCTACTGTGGGATTGACATTGACCCACTACTAGGCTGCACCCTTCATCTCACTGTTGAAACAAGGATCAAGGTATCTTTCTTCAGTGGGCCTTGTGTGGCTCCTACACCCGGCCCATGCTCCATTGCGGTCGGCCTGAACTCTTGACTTCGTCCCACTCCAACATGACCAGATAACCCCCCACAGGCGCTAATTGCTTCTAAGTTTTTACTATTATTCTTTAACAATTAATATCTTGAATTCTACTTATTGGATTTTTGTCATTTTGTCTTGTTTCATTTATAAACTCATAATCAATTTTTCTATATTGTTATGTAGTCCTTTTGTAGTTTTTTAACTGTGTTACCATTTGAAGTGTTGAACAAATACTTTTACACATTGCCCCTTTAGTTAAGCCTGCCTTCTCTATGGCAAGCTACCAGAGGGCAAGCACAGGTTGATTTCTGGTGTGTATCTGACTTACCCTGACTAGGATTGTGGTTCCTGCTTGGAAAGGGTACATACCTCTGCCAACCAGACACCCAATTTCTAACACCTCTGAACTCTGTCCCATTGGGGACAAAACATCTCCTTGCGCTTCTGTGCTTTCTCAGTCAGTGAGCACTAGAAACAAGTGGATTTTCAGCATTCTGGACGCTAAACTTTGTTTTCTACTGGGAGCTTGACTATGCTCACTTTTTGCAAAGGATCTGCCAGCTCTCTTGGCCCGTGGTTTTACTTTGGAGCATCCTCAAGGCTCTAAGGCAGAATATCCTCCCTGCCTGCACCCTACTGGTCCCACGGCCTCCTAAATGGTCACTTGCAGAGCACCTGAGGCAGAGGAAGTCAGATTACCCTTCTCCTTAAGGTCTTCTCCTGTAGGATTAATCCACAGAAGATCCTGGGGAATCCTCCAAGGACCCTCAGCAGGTAGATCCCGCTACTTTCCTCCAGAGATTGCAGGAGGGCCGGCACCACTGTTCTTGGGGAAACAAGTGCCTACTCCTTGGGTGCCAATGGAAATCAGAAGTTCTTGAGATTATCTTTGCAGTAGGCATCAGAAGTCCTCTCTCTTCTAGCTGGCATTCCTTTGGCATCAATTCTACCAGGTCCAGACAGTTCTCAAAATTCTTTCCCTTATACATGGGTTTCCAAATGGGGGTAGGCACCTCTGCCCAATCTTAGGGTGACACATCCTCACTCCTGCACAGCATTTGGGGATATCCCAACATAGCCTATGTTTGGCCCGGAGGTCTGGATACCCTTCTTTAACCCTTGGCCAAGGCGTACCGCCGTGCACTGGGGGGATGGGGGTGAGCGCGGCGCTGCCATGCTCGTGATGGAACCATGCCGTCAAGAGCCACGGGCGAGCTGTGCTCATGACGGCGTGGTGCTGTCACGACTCCGCCCACCACTCCACCCACTCACTAATTCGCCCACTCAGGTGGGGAATCAGTGCTGCGTGGGTGGCCGGCATGATGGCGTGGTTCCGTCATGAGCAGGGAAGTGGTTAAAGGCTTCACTTAATAGACAGTGTTGCTGGTAAACGTCGTTTACAACGCGGTGTTTACACTGCACGACCTTTACCACGCTGCTATTTCAACGCAAGACGTTACTACTACTTGCACTGGATGGCGCTGTTGGTTAAGGAACATTGTAATTTTATATTCCAACACCTTCCCTACTGTTACGTGGGCTGGTGTTGGAATAGAAAAGTCTAATAATCCTCAATCTGCGCCCTGCAACGCAAGTCGTTGTAACGACTTGCGTTGTAAAATCCGCGATGTAAAGTACCGCAATCAAAATGATCACGTTGTACTGTGATACATCCGTGTTGCTCTATTTTGCCAAACTTTTCTTAGCTTACAGTGGGCTAAGAGTCCGTCCATTGCTTACCATTGGTTGGCTTCATTGTTACTCTAATGTGTTTGCTTCTTGTTTGTTAGCATGTGAGGCCTCTTCTTCTTTTGTTTATCCCTCCCCAAAAGCATGGACACATTACTTGTGTTTTTCTACTGCTTTGTTTTCAGGCTCTACATTTTTTATTTTTGCTTAAGCAGTCTGTGAGAGTGCATATTTGTTCCAGCTGTCTCCCAAATACATCCCTCTCCCTCCACCAAAGTTGCATGTGTTGCTCTTTTGCTGCCCATTTGTGTCTGGGTATACACTCCTCCGTGATGCCCTTGTGTGCTTGTCCCCAGAGTTGCTTTTTCTTCTGTGTGCTTCTCTACATCACTCCATGTTGTACTGTCTCTTTCCATTTACTAACCCATGATCTTCCCTCTCTGTTGGCTTCCTCAACTTGTGCCCCCCTTGTGCCTTCTCTGCACCCAAACCCTCTTTGTTGCTTCCCGAACACAGGCACACTGTTGGTTCACTCTTACCTTCCTGTTGCTTTCCTAGCCCGAGAGAGCAGTTCAAAGACCCAAATCTATTTAGGAGCTGAATCTGAGCAATATGATCAAATTTGAAGTGCCACAAGGAGTGCAGATATGTGGAGATTAATGTTGAATCTGATTTCAAGATCCCATAATATGGGTGAGCCAACTGAGTCTGTAGGCCTAACTGTTGAAAACCAGTAGGTAAGTGTTAATTGTGCCCAAAGGATATAATACAGTGAAGCAAACTAACTTCTCAGTAGTCTTTACAGATATAAATACTCAGACTATTAATGCTCACTCATGTTAAAAATCCTGCTCAGTTCAGCACCAATCTCTAAAAGGTCCCTTCTGCAACACGTTACTTGTGCGCAAATTAGCATGCACACATTGGCACACGCATCTGCAGATGTGTTCACATACAACTAGACCACATCTTCTTACTGCCTTAAAGGGCCGAAGTGGGCAGTTTGCACTTCCAACCCGTTATAACAGAGCTTACAGTGAGTGAGACTTAGAGTAAGACTCATTCAAGGCAGAGGTCCATAAAGCAGATAGTCCAAAAAGTGAACACTCCGGGGGGATACAATAGGAGAAACCCATTTCTCATTGTTACCTATCATTCTGCAGATCATTGGGGGGTGTTGAAGAAAATACATATGGAATAAAACGGTGCTAATAGGATGCCTAAATGGTTACATTTTGTTTTGCTTACAACTTTGTGGATGGTTGAAGAATCTTCATCAAATGCAGCAGAAAATTAGTAAGTAGCATGCAGTACAGGTTACTAGCAGGTTTCATACAGATCCGATAGGGGAGAGAGTTAAAAGTGAGAGGGAAAACGTTTTTATTTTGCTAATGACGTTGACACCAAAACTGGTATTTCGGTTTTCCTTGCTTGGACAAAAAAGTTGTAGTGCTCTGAAAAATGTAAGCAAATAATTTGAAGGTGATAAAATAGCATTCTTTCTCTATTCATAGACATTTTAGAAAAGGAAATGCTAAAATAAATCCACATATATGGGAGCAAAAATGTTACTCACTACACATTCATTTAGTTTATGATACTGTACATTAAGTAATTGTATTCAAGAACATTTTCCTTGTATATGTGTATATCCGTCATTTTCAATAATAGTTGTAATGTGTGGTATTGCACATTATGTACTGCGGTATTGTAATACGTGTTATACTTATTGAGAAAGAAAAGCATAGCAGTATTGGGAACATATAAATGGGAGACTTGATGAAAAGTTAGGGATTAATTAGCAGCATGCTAGTTTGAGTTCTTTAAAAACATATAGTAACATAACTTCACATTAGATCAAGCCAGAAAATCAGTGGCAACATTAAAGACCTCTACTTTTCTAGAAAAAAACATTACAGTAAATTGCCTGTTGGAGGAAATTAAATTGGAGAGCAGTCCAAAGATCTTGCTCCTGGGTCGTAATTATGTGATTCCTGCGATTCGCCACAGCTATAAGGAACTTAAGGGCATATTTACAAGCCCCTATCGCTATCACAACCCCACTTTCAGTGAGATTGTGGCCTTGTAATAAAAAGGTCCCGTTTCATGCAATGCTTAGATGATTTGCATATGGCCATGTCTGAACTGGGGTGGCGTGGTGAGCAAAATAACGATGGATTAAACCCAGATCTGTGACTGGGGGTGAATGTTTTGCCAATGTGCAACATTCCGTCCATCATCTTGTGTGTTTTGCTGTTTGCCCTATGTGGGAAGGGTATGCCCAGAAGTGGGTCCCATTCTCAGTACGCCACTAAAGTCAAGCTATCCTGGCTGATGACGGCTGATAGCCAGAAACTGGTCCTTGGATGCTTGATTCCGGTCCAGGGAAGACGTGGCTTGGCAGTTCGGGCTGGACTGTTCCCATGAGGCACAGGGTAAAGATTGATTTGTATATGGCCATGGCTGAACCGGGGTGTCATGGTGAGCAAAATAACGATGGATTAAACCAAGATCTGTGACTGGGGGTGCATGTTTTGCCAATGTGCAACATTCTGTCCATCATCTTGTGTGTTTTGCTGTTCGCCCTATGTGGGGAGGGTATGTCCAGGCGTGGGTCCCGTGCTTACTACGCCACTGGAGTCAAGCTATCCTGGCTGATGACAGCTGATAGCCAGAAACCGGTCCTAGGATGCTTGATTCCGGTCCAGGGAAGACATGGCTCGGCAGTTTGCGCTGGACTGTTCCCATGAGGCACAGGGTTACGACTGATTTGTATATGGGCATGTCTGAACTGGGGTGGCGTGGTGAGCACAATAACAATGGATTAAACAAAGATCTGTGACTGGGGGTGAATGTTTTGCCAATGTGCAACATTCCGTCCATCATCTTGTGTGTTTTGCTGTTCGCCCTATGTTGGTAGTGTATGCCAAAACGTGGGTCCCGTGCTCACTAAGCCACTGGAGTCAAGCTATCCTGGCTGATGATGGCTGATAGCCAGAAACCGGTCCTAGGATGCTTGATTCCGGTCCAGGGAAGACATGGCTTGGCAGTTTGGGCTGAAACAACACTAGCAAAAGGTACCTGCCTATATGTAAGGATACAAATGGCCCAACAGAAGGGTCCCAATATTATATATCACTAACTTGGGCTGACCCAAACATATTTTCAAACCATATAACCACAAACTTGATTAGCAAAAATCATTTTTCTGTTTATTATCATAATATCAAAACATGATTAGCAAATTTTAAACAATACATAAATAAATACAGAACAAACATCACTGATGCTATGTAATGTCCCGTACATCACTTCATTCATACTAACATTCACTCATACTAGCATACCTTCATTCAACAAACCACACAGTGTCCTAAGGACATCACACATCAATCAAAGTGGTGGAACTGCCCACTGATGTTGACAAGATCCGGAAACACGAAAGAGTTCAAATGCCTACGTGGGTTTCGTTGTACAGCGCATACAAGGGCCACACCTTCATCAGGGCGGAGATGGATAGGTAGTGTGGGGGACCCAAGCACACCTAAAATTGCAAAAAAAATAACATTAACATTTATATCGATATAATTATATAGACAAAATATACAAGGTATAGGCGTACAAAGGTCAGCTCCAAAAAAAAACACAATATATTTATTCAAGATAAAAAGGCATATCTAATGCCAGAATAGTGTGCACCAAAAAAGAGCTAAGAGAGTTCAGGCTGGACTTTTCCCATGAAGCACAGGGTCAAGACTGATTTGCATATGGCCATGTCTGAACTGGGGTGGCGTGGTGAGCAAAATAACGATGGATTAAACCCAGATCTGTGACTGGGGGTGAGTGTTTTGCCAATGTGCAACATCCCGTCCATCATCTTGTGTGTTTTGCTGTTTTCCTATGTGGGAAGGGTATGCCCAGAAGTGGGTCCCGTTCTCACTACGCCACTGGAGTCAAGCTATACTGGCTGATGACGGCTGATAGCCAGAAACTGGTCCTTGGATGCTTGATTCCGGTCCAGGCAAGACGTGGCTTGGCAGTTCGGGCTGGACTGTTCCCATGAGGCACACGGTCAAGACTGATTTGCTTATGGCCATGTCTGAATTGGAGTGGTGAGCAAAATAACGATGGATTAAACCTAGATCTGTGACTGGGGTTTTATGTTTTGCCAATGTGCAACATTCCGTGCATCATCTTGTGTGTTTTGCTGAATTGTACTCAGCACCACTAAAGAAATGAAAACTGTGCAGCTCGTCCTTGCCCCAATGACTCATATATTTCTAAGAAACCTTCAGGGTTGACAAACCCAGAACTTTTTCATAGTTGAAATATTGTGATTTAAAAATACATTTACTGCCATAACACACCACTCTACAGCAAGTTATTATTAGATAGATGTTAACTATCTGGTTTAAAAATGAAGTCATCAAACATATTTCACCATTTCATACATCAATGAGCCTGGGTGACGCCCTGGGTGAGCGGGTGGCCTCTCTGGAAGACAAGAGGTACTACGGCTCCGCGACCAACATTTGGACCGCCAGGCGGAGGTCTGGAGAACAGGTCAAGAAGAAATAACATCCGCATTTGTGCGGTCCGCACCGGGGCTCAGGGGAAGGACCTCGTGGGATACGTCCAGGACCTCTTTTGCACAATCCAGAATGCGCCAGTGCATTCTGTCATCAAGATCGATCGATGTCACCATGTGGGCCCGCCACGGCGGGTGAACCGTCCTCCCGCAGACTTTTTAGTATGTGTACATGACTTCACAGTGAAGGAAGAGATCCTCAGAGCGGCCCGTTCTAAACAGTCTTTAAGGTTTCGAGACCACTCTCCCCAATTATACCAGGATTTGGCCGCCAGTACCCTGCTAAAGCGAAGGGACTTTTGCCCCATCACCAACCATTTGCACTCTCAGAACATTTCTTATGCGTGGGGCCACCCTTTCCATCTCATTTTCCGCACTGACGGGAGCCTGCACCAGGTCTCCTCCCTGGCCGACATTTGCAAAATATTGAACCTCAACATCGACGACCTACCCTTCCAGTCGGATGCCCGGGAGTCGGGCTCACAGAGTTCTCGGGGCACAGGGCCCCGGAATGACAGGGGTGTCGACTGCCTTTGCCCCAACCACGGAGCGGTCTGCCGTTCTGTGGACCGTGGCCGATGCAGCAGGGGACAGCCTTGACTTTAATGATTGATAGAGTAAAGTTTGAGGGATATGGTTAATCGCCTTTGTCCCAGTGGGAGCCGGTGAATCCTCTCTTCTCTTGCTCTGACAGGAGCATGCTCACTCCCTTGGTTGACTCCAACCTTTGTAGACCGATCTTCGGATGGACTTCATGACCTTTTTCAGGTTATGGTTTTGTGGATTCATGGTTTGCTCTTCCTTTCCTGGGGTGGGAGGGGTCCTCTCTATGGTGAGCTTTTTTAAAGCTATGTCCTGGTGCTCTTGTCCCCGGCACTCTCCATGAACTTTGCTACTCAGAGCACTCCCTACAGTCTTTGCTATTGCTTTAGTTGGGCCATCTTTCACAGATGGAGGTCAAGGTAGTTCGCTTCAATGCCTGAGGCCTTAATAACCCTACTAAGCGGAGGGCAGTCCTATCGCTGCTCGAACACCCGGGGTTGATGTGTGCCTTCTTCAGGAAGCCCACCTCCTTCATAGCAACACTCACTATATGCAACATAGGGAGTTCCTCCTGCAGTTGTGGTCTTCTCGGAGAAGTAAGCTGTGCCGGGTGGCTATCCTACTCTCAAAACACTTTAGGGGGTTGGTGGTGTGTCCTGTTGCAGAAAACAAGGGGCTCTTCCTAGTGCTGCAGTTCCATGTTGGGTGTACTCACATAGCTATTGCCTCCATCTACTCCCCAAATGAGCACCAAGAGAAATTTCAGCTAGAAGCACTGGCCAAAGTCCTTCACACTCCCGACTCCATGGTGGTGGTGGGTGGTGATCCTAATCTAGTTATGGACGCTGGGCGGGACCGTTCAGGCTTGACGTCTGGAGATGCAGGAGCCTTGTCAGTAAAAGGTGGTGAATGGCTGAGCGATGGGGGATCACGGATTCCTGGCAGGGCTTACACCCAGACACATGAGATTTTTCCTACTATTCAGCTAGACCTATGCCCGACTGGATCATTTCCTCGTCACTCAAGCCGCCTGGGCCTGTACCATAGACTCTACCATTGAGGCACGCTCCCTCTCAGACCATGCACACATTTCCTTGACTTTACGTCTCCCACTCATGCAGACACCCACCTCGCAGAAGCGCTTGAGGGACTCGCTGCTTCAGTCACCAGCGGTGGTGGATGAGATCCGTCATTGCCTGACTGACTACCTGATGCTTAACAATGTTGGCACTACACCACTATCCTATGTCTGGGAGGCACTTAAACTGGTCGTGAGGGGGGCCTTCATAGGTAAAACGGCTTACAAAAACAAGACGCGGCAGACCAAGCGTGCAAAAATAGAGGCTAGAGTATGGGAACTGGAAACCATTCATAAACGTACCGGGGCTCCCAGAATTTGGCACCAGTTAGAGAAGGAGCACCTCCAATTGAAGCGTTTAGATCTTGATAGAGCTGAACATGCCGTGATCCGGCTGAAGCACAAATATTGTGAGGGCTCTAATAAAGGTGGTCGTATGTTGGCCCACTATCTCCACCGTCAACGGGCCGCACAGGCTATCAAAGCGATCCGAGATGAAAACGGGTCCTCGGTTACAAAGGACGTGGGGATCGTAGCAGCATTCTGATCGTTCTATAAGCCCCTACATTCCGCTGCCTCCCCTACCTTGGCTGAACCCGGTGAGTACCTCCGGGAGGTAGCTATCACCCCTCTTCCGCCCGGTGAGGTGGAGGGTCTGGAGGCTCCCATACGCATCGAGGAAGTGATATCTGCTATCGCCCATCTGAAGCCTCTGAAGGCGGCGTGCCCCGATGGCTTTAGTGCCCTTTTTAACAAGACCTTCTGTGTCGAACTGGCCTCGCTAAACAGATATGTCACTTGATTGACAAGGTGCAACGTTCTAAGGAAAAGGCTCTACCCCTGGCGGTCGACGCGAAGAAGGCCTTCGACCGCGTGCACTGGCCTTACCTCTTTACCACACTTGAATGCTTTGGACTGGGTTGTCCGGTTCCATGGATGGGTGGTGAGCATATATAGCTCTCCTTCGGCAGCTGTCTGGGCGCTTTTCCGGTGGGGAGAGGGAGCAGGCAGGGCTGCCCTCTCTACCCCTTACTATTCGCCTTATATATGGAGTCTTTCGTTCAACGACTCAGAGACAACCTGTTAGCGCATGGTGTCCCGTTTGGGTCAGACCGGCATCTCATCAGCCTTTACGCTGATGACGTCATTTTCTCGGTAGCCCACCCCCTTGCTTCAATGCTGGCAATAGTGGAAGATCTGCAGGCCATTAGCCAGGTCTCAGGCTTTAAATTAAACATGCAGAAGTCCCAGGTGCTCAATCTTACCACTGCCCTGGCGACAGTTGACACCTTGCAGGCCCACTTTGCTTTTGACTGGGTGACACAGGGTATCACATATCTCCGGTTGGTTCTTTACAAAAGCCTGGCTAAAACTACGGAGGTGAACTACACGACCTTCCTCTTGCGCATCCGCAAAGACTTGACTGGCTGGTGGCGCTTACCGTTGACGTGGTTTGGGAAGCTGGCTGCCGTTAAAATGAACGTACTTCCTCGGGCCCTATATCTTTTTCAAACGCTTCTCTTGCAGCCCGTGAAACACACGCTCCAACACATACAAGCAGAGATCGAACACTTCATCTGGGGCCCAATTTCTTCCTGCCTACAGAAGTCTCTGCTGCAGTGCCCTAAAAAGGAGGGTGGCCTCGCACTGCCCAACATTGCCTGCTAATTTCAGTCCTCGTTGTTGTGATACCTCGTAGAGTGGAATCGTCCCATGACGGAGAAGTATTGGGTCTTCATGGACAAGACGGTAGCGGGCCACCATATCTGGAGGGAGGCTTGGCTGTCGCGGTCCGCCCATGCTTGGGGACTATACTCCTCACCGGGTACCCACCCTACTTTGCTTGCATGGGATAGGGTTTCTACAAGGGCTAATCTTACCGCCTTCCCTTCTCCGATGACCCCGTCATTCTTAAACACTGATTTCCTACATGGGATGGATAGGGGTTGTTGGTCAACGCTGGCTGGAGGGTGGGTGTAAGCGCCTGGGACATCTGTTTGACATACAGCTCCAAGTGGGCTATAGCCTTGCTGACTCAGATCTTTTCTTACATACACAAATGATGCACTGGGTATCTAACACCACAACACGAGCCTTGGCCATTAGGCTGATGCGACCATTTGAGAGCTGGCTCCTTTACAAAAAAGATGATCACAAACTTATCTCTGAAATATATGTGTTCCTCTCCCAGAGTGCTGAGATGACTCGCTCGGCAGGTCAGAGGGGCTAGGAGGCTGAGCTGGGGCGCACATTATCAGACAAGGAGTGGGAGGATATCTTCTATAGAGCACACCACACCACACACTCCATGGGGCACGCTGAAACTGCATTTTAAATTTTATCCTACTGGTATCACACCCCGGCCCGCCTAACCAGGTGGAACCCTCAATGTGATGGCCTCTGCTGGCGTGGCTGCGGTAGCCCTGGTACCCTCTTTAACCTGTTGTGGAACTGTCCAAAGCTCACAAAATACTGGGAGAGTATATTTGATGATATAGAAAGGGCCTTCGACACCACCATTCCTAGGCTTCCTGCTCATACACTCCTAGGACTGGCCAATGCCCTGACCTTCCCTCTACGCTCTCTCAGAGGTAAGCAGATGGCGCTAGCGCTTAATGCCACGCACCGGGTACTGTTAGCCGGTTGAAACAGACAGGATCCCAGACCATATGCAATGGTTGCATCAATTATGGTACCTTTTAGGCATAGATAGGCTGTCAATGGCTACCCTTGGGCATAAATCGGAATATGCTAAGATTTGGGCCCCCTTTATTTCCATTCTATCCACTGAATTCCGTGAACTCTCCTGTCCTAACTATCTCCGGATTTTGAAATTGATTCCCGAGGATGATGTGGAAGCATAGTGCAGCTACCTTTGAAATGCCTTATGAGCCTCTCTAGCAATGAAGGGTACCACACTCATTAGCTACCGGCTAGTTTGTTTTCTCTTTTGATTTTTGCTCACTGGGGAGAGATGGGGTGGGGGGCGAGGTTTTTTTTCCACTGATGTTCTTATGTTCTTCCCATTAAAAGCAGACCCACTAGCACTTAATAGTTTGTTTCAGGCTTCGGTAGGCTGCTGTTCCTACTCTAGAAACCGGTCCCAGGATGCTTGTTTCCGGTCCAGAGAGGACTTGGCCTGGCAATTCGGTTTGTATTGTTCCCATGAGGCACAGGGTCAAGACTGATTTGCATATGGCTTGGGTCCAAACTGGGGTAGTGCAGTGGGTAAAAGAACGATGGATTTAACCCAGATCTTTTGACTGGGGGAGTATGTTTGCTTTGTCGGCATTCCGTCCATCATTTGTTTGCTGTAACACGTTCCTACTCCCCGCAGCGCACTGGACTCTACTGTTATGCACTCATCGTGGACGCTAGACTTACCACTTATCCCTTTTACCTACGCGGTCGACCCTGTATGAGTTGTAGGCAATATGCTGTGTATTTAACTGATTGGGTGCATTTTGATCTCCCTGCCAGACTCTCTGGATTGAATATGACTCTGCCGGCTTGCTGGGTTGTAGGCGATACTGTTATGTTTTTTCGCATTGAATGTTTTGGTAATAAAAATCGATTTGATACTAAAAACAGAGAAACAAAACCACCCCATATAATGAGAAGCACTGGACTCCAGGTATTCACCCTTCTAATCCCGGATTCAGGTTCCAATCCCTTAGATCACTCAGGGAAATACATCCAGATACAGCTGACTATGTGCCCAGAGTCTATGTCAGAAATGCACTTCCTCACATCAGAGGGACATTGAAGAACACAGTGTGGCAACAAAATCAGAAGGATAAGTTAAAGGATGAGGATAAGAGGGGTAAATTCCTTGCACTTTAACTTAAAAATATGTAGGCTTCAGTAGAGGTTCCAGGAATGGCGCTCAGGCAATGGTGAAAACCTGAGAGGTTCAAAGGCAATGGGGACTGAGTCCATAGGATTAGTGTGGGTATTGTAATGGGAAGAGACATTGGTTGATGTCTTGCTCCAAGAAGCGATTAGACACCCTAGACCCATGGGCAAAGTGTACCCCAGTCTTTGTGTGACCTGCTTACCATGGTGCCCAAATGTACCCAACATCAGAAACTCCAATGGAATGGATCCCTATGGCTTCTGACGGTTTCCTCTGCTCTCGAGGTGAATAGCCCTATGATACCTTGCTCTGTGTTGGACCCCCAGGACCCTCAGGTTACCATCACCATTGATGGACATCCTTATAAAATGTTGGTCGACACTGGGGCATCCCTCAGCTCTTTGGGGGATGGGCAAATACCACCATCAGATGTTGTGCAGGGCTTTGCTGACAACCCAATCATGTTCCTGCTATCTGAATCTCTCGCTTTTGGCCCCATCAAAGACCAACGCGTGTACCTTCTCATGCCTCAAGCCTCAAACAATCTGTTGGACTGTGACCTCCTCTGTAAAATGAGGGCAACAATGTATTGTGATCCTAAAGGCATGTACCTTTCTCTTCTAAATGAGAAGGTGCACAGCCTTTGTTCTCGATTGTCCACAGACTCACCCTAAGATTCCGGGCATAAGATATCATCGTACTTACTTGGACAGTGGGCCTGTATGCTTATGTTCTACACACCCAAAAAAAGTTGAACTGCTAAAGTCCGCCCACTCTGTACAGATTACTTATTGCACTGAGGGTCCATTTCCATGCAATCTGCAGAACCCTCTCCCCATGGACACCATAAAAGGCATACACCCTAGCATTGACTCTCTTCTGCAGAAGGGTTTTCGGGTTCCTTGTACTTCACCATGTAACACTCCTATATTTCCTGTGAAAAAGCACACACCTTTGCCAGATGGTACCCCACAATACTATTGTGTGCAGGACCTTAGGGCAGTGAATGAATGTGTCATCCCTTGCACCACAGTGGTCCCCAATCCTGCTGCTAATCTTACTTCTATCCCTGCAAGTGCTACGCACTTCAAAATGTTGGAACTTTGCTGTACCTTGTTTTCCATCCCTTTCCACCCTGATTCTCAGTTCCTATTTGAGTTTACTTTTGGGAGTCACCAACTGAGGTGGACTAGAGTCTCCATAGGGTATTGTGAGAGTCCCACCATCTCTTCCCAGATACTGGATGAAGATTTGCATGATATTGAGCTCCTAGGGCGCTACGTTCTGACACAGTCCATGGATGGTCATTTGTTGCCCAGTGAAGGCTCACTGAAGGCTCCCCTTCTGATTCTCTCATCTTACTAAATGAGCTTGCTAAGCACAGACACAAGATATCACTCGGTAAACTAAGGGTTTTGCTCCCATAAGACACTTATTTAGGCCATGTCATTTCTTATGCTGCCACCTATATGGCCCCTGACTGCATGCAAGTGGTGCTGTCCATTCCCAAACCTGTCAGCGAGCAGCAAGTGCACCAATTTGTGGAGGCTGTCGGATATTGCTGTTTGGAAATCCCAAACTTCACCATATTTGCCAAACCATTGTTGGCATTGATTGCTGATAGTGTCCAAGACCTGCTAGTAGAGTGGACACCATCAGGGGAGGAGGTCTTTACTAACCTTTAGCAAGCATTGGCCCCTGCACTAGGCCACCCAGATTATCAAAAATCATTCACTCTGTACTGTCATGAGTACCAACGAGTAGCCCATGGTGTCCTCACACAAACCTTTTCAGATAAGCAGTGACCAGTGAGCCACTATTCTGTTCCCCTGGTCCCTGTGGCCCAGGGCATGCCACCCTTATTTTGTTCAGTTGCCTCTGAAGCCACCCTTGTGGAGTGAGTTCCTGATATTACCCTAGGACATCCATTGACTTGTATTGATTATAGCTCTGCTGTATGCTATTATCTTCCTTCTGAAATTGTAGTTGATCATTGTTGTGTCCACACTAAAGAATGGCCAGCTGCGGCCCATGGTTATGCCTGTGAAGAGGCTGCTGCATGCCATGCAGCACTGAAAGGGGTTCCTGCCACCTTTCCTTACCTAGTTGCGTTGCAAAAACCCTTATCTCACTCAGTTTCTGATATCCTGGTAACGCAAAAAGGGACCACTCCAGAGCTTATCTCATACTGGAATTCGCAAGGCTGTACATTAGACCCTGCTTCCCAATTGTATGTTTCCCATGATGGCCAGCCAGCTGGTACTCCTGTGTTCCAACGACAGCTTGCACATACATTCCATTCAATGTTGCCCATTTGCGCAAGGGGAATCGTAAATTATTATTATTATTATTAAAAATTTTTATAAAGCGCGTAGTCACCCTTAGGTATCCCAGCGCTGAAGACCCTTACTTCTGTGGATTCGGCGATGAGATACAGAAACTTTGGTATGCCCTTGGGATACAGCAGATAGTTAAGGAAGTGACCTGTAACTGCATCACATATAGCAGATACAACACAAGTGGGGCACTGAGGTAGAAGGGATAAGGAGCCAGGTAGTGGGCAGATGGCCAATGCAGCATTTACAACTGGACTTTATGGACCTACCACTCTCACCAGGCTATAAACATGTACTTGTGATGTTTGGTAAAATGACAGGGTGGCCAAAGGCCTCCCCATTGCCACCACAAAGACACCTTTGTGCACTGTTATTCCTTGGTTTGAAGTCCCAGAATCATTGGCTCAAACAATGGCCCATGTTTTGTAGCTCAGGAATTTAAAGACATTCATAAACATCTAGGAATTTCATACACTCCTTATCATCCTCAATCTTCTGGTAGTACGGAGAAGATGAATGGACAGATCAAGAACGAATTGGCAAAAATATGGTCAAGAGACTGGACTCGAATGGCCCGATCCTCTCCCTGTGGTGTTAATGACTGGCTCAGCCCTAATAAGAACCAGTTGCTAACTCCCTATGAAATTCTTTTTGGGAGACTATCTCCACACCCAGAGCATTTCAGGCTGCCCTATATTTCTCTTATGGAAGGGAAGGAGGACTTGGTGCAGTAATGCCAAAGGATGCAATGAACTTTTTCAAATATCATGATCTTGCTAAACAAGCCCATCCTCTCCTTCTTGCAGTCCCTGCTCATGATCTACAGTGAAGTGAATGGATCTGCACTAGAGAGTTCAGATGGAAGGACTGCCTTGAGCAAAGGTGGAACACACCCTGCCAAGTCTTGCTAACTTCCCACACTACAGACAAAGGTGGATGCACACCCAACCTGGTTTCACCTCACCCATATTAAAAGGATGTGGATAAGTGCAGTAGAGGTAATGAAATCTTGAAGAAAGGTGGTGGGCTACACCTGCCAAAAATTAGACTGAAGAGAAAATCTCAGGGCAGGTCTGGCAAACTACCCCAGAAACAGAAAACAGCGAACCAGGATGGGAAACAGACAACAGTGGACCAGGATGAGAAACAGATGACAGTGGACCAGGATGAGAAACAGTCAACAGTAAATTAGCTGTGAATCTACTTCACAGATATTCAGTGTAGTGGGAATGAGCATTGCACAGGCCTCGTCTAGCTAATCGAACTCTGTGAGCACTGATTTTTTACATAACAGTAATTGGTATATTACCACTGTTCACCAAATATGAATTGGCCGGATTGTTCTGCCTTGATGAGTTTGTCCAAGTTACCCCCTTCTTGCAGAGTCCAGTCTTACACCCTTTGATCAATGTTCAAGAGCAGCTTGCTAAGATTTTGAGTCTTGAGAACTACTGGATTTGTAGATATATGTCAAAGCATCCGTGAAACCTAATAGGGTTGTATGCTGCACCCATGGAGCTAGGAGAGTACGCCAGTGAGGAGGTGTACCATGCACCTGATGTCACCTGAATGCATAGTGAGGATTTAGGGCACTGGCAGCCTCATCATACCCTCAAGTACAATGTTCAGGCCCAGTGTGAAATGCCCCCTTCCCCAGCAAAAACACCACACAGGACAACTTCCTATTGTTGTTTTGACATAATATGCTGGGATGCAATTCCAGCTTCCAGCACTTGGGTGTCTTGGAGAAGGGGAATTATCATCACCTGCTGCAGTTTGAAGTCACGAAAGGGAACTGGGACCTGAAGGGAGCTGAAGGGCAGAAATTGGAACAATGCCAGTTTATTACTGGAAACTGACCATAAAGTGGCACACTGTTGGGTGGCTTCTTATGAGTCCAAGTATGATCCCTCAATTGATGCCAAGCTTACAGCACTATACCCAAATAAATATTTTACAGACGCATGAGATTCCCTCTCTGGCTGCAGGATGTTACTATGCTACTCCCTTGGTAAACATGACTGGCCTGATAAAGTCGAAAACTACTGATGGTGCAGTCGCTTCCATCATGATTTTTTAGAAGGAATAGGCCTCCCTGTTGGTGAATATTATATAATGGACACTCAAGTGAAGGGAGTCATGCATTTCGTGTGGCAGCAGGGCCTACAAGGGGATCCCCAAAGACTGTGTAGGAACATGCTTCATGGGCTATCTCACTTCAAACATCACAGTGGTGCTTCTTATAGCAGTCCATGAGCCTCTGAATCTGGGGAACTTTGCACACCACTACAAAATAGGCATGAATATATTGGAAACAAGACAAAATGTCTTTTTCAAGATCTTCACTTGTACATTGCTGGATTTGGGGTAGATGACTTAGAATAGGCTGTCGTTAAAATATCACCGAAATTGGCCATTGCCTTTACTGCCACAGAGGATGTCATTTAAGAGATGCAGATGTAGATTAATTCTGTTACAGCCAGTGTAGAACAGACATGGCCTTGACTTATTACCCTTCCAACACGGTGGTCTCTGTGCCCTATCAAATAAAGGTTGCTGCTACTACATTAATACATCTGGAGATGTAGAAACTGATTTGACAGAATAAAGGGAGCTGTGGCAGTATTCACAAAGGGGGGACGGGCCAACATTGAGGGTTGGATTTGTATTGGTTATGGTCTTGGCTGCCCACAAGATGGATAAAAAGTAAGTAATAGCTGTTGTAGGCATCATTGCAGTTATCATCATAGGGCTGTGCCTTTTGCAATGCTGATGTTCATTGTCACAGCAGAGTTATATAAAGGATCGTCCTCTATGGCATTGCCACCTGCAGAGTGTTTGATGGGTCGGATGTATTTGAGGTTATGGGCAGAGGAACACTGTGAGAAAGAAGAAATAAATGGACTGATGTTAATAAACATAGGTGTGAGCCATTAGAAGCATTGGCTCCTTTGCCTCAAAAGGGGTATTTGAGAGGGAAATTTAATGAACTCTAGCTGAACTCTTTTCAAATTAATTCTTGCAAAACCCTTTCCCTATCAAGGCTCTTGCTACACTGGATTCTTGAATACCTGAACTCTTCAACTTACTGTACCTTGGAATGCTGAACCTTTGCTACCATTAACTACTGACCCTTTTTGCTATGTCTGTATGTGTGTGTGGGTGTGTGTGTGTGTGCGCGAGCATCTGGCTCTGCTCTTTGTGGTTGCCATCGCTGGATAAGGCTGTAGGCCTCTTAGCTGAAGGTTTGCCTTGAATGGTAGAGATATGGAAGGATGCCAGAACCTATCTTTATGTTGCTCTTGAATGCACAATGTTCATGATTAATTAAGGAACCAACTGCCCACCTCTCGAACATTCTGGACATGTATGCAATCTGTAAAACAGCTCATAAATACCATCTCAATGAAGTGTGAGGTATGACACATTCTCAGAGCTCTGCTGAGGGCATCACGCCACATTGAACAATGCATTTAAACTCCTGATGCTATTTGAAATACACCTTGTGTGCTTGGTATCATAAATTGTGCCTTCCAGGCAACAGGAAGTGATGAGGAGTTACAAACTCCTTGGTCAGTTCTGCAACAATTGACAAGGTCGTACTGGCATATAGAACAATCAATCAATCAATCAAGCCATTTTTAAAGCGCGCTACTCACCCGTGAGGGTCTCAAAGCGCTGAAAGGGGGGAGGGGGGTGCTACTACTGCTCGAAAAGCCAGGTCTTGAGGTGTTTCCTGAAGGAGAGATAGTCCTGTGTCATTTGTAGGTGTGTGGGGAGGGAGTTCCATGCTTTGGCCGCCAGGTAGGAGAACGACCTTCCTCCGGTAGTGGTTCTGCGAATCCGTGGAACGGTGGCAAGGGTGAGGCTGGTGGAGCAGAGCTGGCGGATGGGAGTGTAGAACGAGAGGCGGCTGTTGAGGTATTCGGGTCCTATGTCGTGGAGTGCTTTGTGTGCGTGGGTGAGGAGCCTGAATGTGATCCTCTTGTTGACGGGGAGCCAGTGCAGGTTTCTCAGGTGGGCGGATATGTGGCTGTGGCAAGGGATGTTGAGGATGATTCGTGCGGAGGCGTTCTGTATGCGTTGTAGTCGTTCTGAGGTTTAGCGGTGGTTCCTGCGTATAGGGCGTTTCCGTAGTCCATTCGGCTAGTGATGAGGGCCTGGATGACCGTCTTTCTTGTTTCGGTGGGGATCCACCGGAAGATCTTTCGGAGCATGCGTAGGGTGTTGAAGCATGATGACGAGACAGCGTTGACTTGCTTGGTCATCGTGAGGGATGAGTCCAGGATGAATCCCGGGGTGCGTGCGTGTTCCGAGGGTGTTGGTGCGGTTCCCAGTGCCGTGGGCCACCAGGAGTCGTCCCAGGCGGAAGGGGATTGTCCGAGGATGAGGTCCTCTGTCTTGTCTGAGTTCAGCTTCAGGCGGCTGAGCTTCATCCATTCTGGGACGTCTTTCATTCCTTCCTGTAGGTTGGTTTTGGCGGTGGCTTGGTCTTTGGTGAGGGAGAGTATCAGCTGGGTGTCGTCGGCATAGGAGAGGATGTTGATGTTGTGTTTGCGTGCGATGGTGGCAAGGGGGCTCGTGTAGATATTGAAGAGGGTTGGGCTGAGCGAGGATCCCTGGGGTACGCCGCAGATGATCTCGTGGCTTCTGAGCGGAAGGGCGGGAGGTGGACTCTCTGGATTCTGTTGGAGAGAAACGAGGTGATCCAGTCCAGGGCCTTTCCTTGGATCCCAGTGGTGAAGAGGCGGGTTATTAGGGTGTGATGGCATATGGTATCGAAGTCTGCGAAGAGGTCTAGGAGGATGAGGGCGGTTGTTTCTCCATTGTCCATCAGGGTCCTGATGTCGTCGGTGACTGCCAAGAGGGCGGTTTCGGTGCTGTGGTTGGCTCGGAATCCGGACTGGGATGGGTCGAGTGAGTTGTTTGCCTCGAGGAAAGCAGTCAGCTGTGTATTGATGGTTTTCTCAATGACTTTGGCCGGAAAGGGAAGAAGCGAGATGGAGCGGAAGTTCTTCAGGTCTTTGGGGTCCGCTGTGGGTTTCTTCAGAAGGGCGGTGATTTCTGTGTGCTTCCAGCTCTCTGGGAAGGTGGCTGATGTGAACGAGCTGTTTATGATGTTCCGGAGATGGGGTGCGATGATGGTGTCGGCTTTGTTGAAAATGTGATGGGGCAAGGGTCCGAGGGGGAGCCGGAGTGGATGGAGTTCATGATGTTGGTGGTGTCTTCAGTGCTGATGGGGGTCCAGGCGCTGAGGGTGGTGGTGGGGGTCGCTGGTTCGGTGACTGGAGACGGAGTCTGGGGTCCGAAGCTGTTGTGTATATCTGCGATCTTTTGGTGGAGGAATGTGGCGAGGGAGTTGCAGAGTTCCTGCGATGGTGTGATGTCGTTGTTGCTGGCGCTGGGGTTGGAGAGCTCCTTGACAATGTTGAAGAGTTTCTTGCTGTTGTGGGTGTTGTTGTCTAGTCGTTCTTTGAATGATGTCATTTAGGTGTCCCGGATCAGCTGGTGGTGTTTGCGGGTGGCGATCTTGAGGGCTGTCATGTTTTCTGTAGTTCGTTCGTGGCGCCAGGTTTTTTAGAGGGTTCGGCAGGATTTCTTTGATTCTTTGAGGGCGTCTGTGAACCATGAGGTTTTCCTGTTGCTGGTCACGCCTGGGGGGTTCTTTAGTGGTGCGAGGTTGTCGGCACAGTTGGTGATCCACTGTGTGAGGTTGTGGGCTGTGTTGTTGGTGTCAGCGGAGTTGGGTGGTGGGTTCTGGCTCAGCGATGAGAGGAGCTGATCTGTGGTGATTTTGCTCCAGCATCTGCGGGGGATTTGCTGCGTGCGATGGTGGGAAGTATTCTTTTTGAAGGTGCAGTGGATGCATCTGTGGTCAGTCCAGTGTAGTCCGGAGGAGTGGCTGAAGGAGACGTAGTTGCTGGTGGAGAAGATGGGGTCGAGTGTGTGGCCAGCGATGTGGGTGGGGGTGCTCACCAGTTGCTTGAGTCCGAGGTTGGCGAGGTTGTCGAGCAGGGTGGTGGTGTTGTTGTCGCTGTTTTTCTCCAGGTGGAAGTTCAGCTTCCCGAGGAGAATGTATTCTGGTGGGGCCAGGGCGTGCGGGCTGATGAAGTCGGTGATGTGCTTTGTGTGCGTGGGTGAGGAGCCTAAATGTGATCCTCTTGTTGACGGGGAGCCAGTGCAGGTTTCTCAGGTGGGCAGATATGTGGCTGTGTCGAGGGATGTCAAGGATGAGTCGTGCGGAGGCGTTCTGTATGCGTTGTAGTCGTTTCTGAAGTTTGGCGGTGGTTCCTGCGTATAGGGCGTTTCCGTAGTCCAGTCGGCTAGTGACGAGGGCCTGGGTGACCGTCTTTCTGGTTTTGGTGGGGATCCACCGGAAGATCTTTCCGTGCATGCGTAGGGTGTTGAAGCATGATGACGAGACGGCGTTGACTTGCTTGGTCATCATGAGGGACGAGTCCAGGATGAATCCCAGGTTGCTTGCGTGATCCGAGGGTGTTGGTGAGGTTCCCAGCGCCGTGGGCCACCAGGAGTCGTCCCAGGAGGAAGGGGATTGTCCGAGGATGAGGACCTCTGTCTTGTCTGAGCTCAGCTTCAGGCGGCTGAGCTTCATCCCTTCTGCGACGTCTTTCATTCCTTCCGGTAGGTTGGTTTTGGCGGTGGCTGGGTCTTTGGTGAGGGAGAGTATCAGCTGGGTGTCGTCAGCATAGGAGATGATGTTGATTTTGTGTTTGCGTGCGATGGCGGCAAGGGGGCTCATGTAGATATTGAAGAGGGTTGGGCTGAGCTAGGATCCCTGGGGTACGCCGCAGATGATCTCGGTGGCTTCTGAGCGGAAGGGCGGGAGGTGGACTCTCTGGGTTCTGTTGGAGAGGAACGAGGTGATCCAGTCCAGGGCCTTTCCTTGGATCCCAGTGGTGAAGAGGCGGGTTATTAGGGTGTGATGGCATATGGTATCGAAGTCTGCGAAGAGGTCTAGGAGGATGAGGGCGGTTGTTTCTCCATTGTCCATCAGGGTCCTGATGTCGTCGGTGACTGCGTGAGGGTGGTTTCGGTGCTGTGGTTGGCTCGGAATCCAGACTGGGATGGGTCGAGTGAGTTGTTTGCCTCGAGGAAAGCAGTCAGCTGTTTATTGACCGTTTTCTCGATGACTTCGGCCGGGAAGGGAAGAAGCGAGATGGGGCGGAAAGTCTTCAGGTCTTTGGGGTCCGCTGTGGGTTTCTTCAGAAGGGCTGTGATTTCTGTGTGCTTCCAGCTCTCTGGGAAGGCGGCTGATGTGAACGAGCTGTTTATGATGTTCCGGGGGTTGGGGTGCGATGATGGTGTCGGCTTTGTTGAAGATGTGATGGGGGCAAGGGTCCAAGGGGGAGCCGGAGTGGATGGAGTTCATGATGTTGGTGGTGTCTTCAGAGCTGATGGGGGTCCAGGTGCTGAGGGTGGTGGTGGGGGTCGCTGGTTCGGTGACTGGAGGCGGAGTCTTGGGTCCGAAGCTGTCGTGTATATCTGCGATCTTTTGGTGGAGGAATGTGGCGAGGGAGTTGCAGAGTTCCTGTGACGGTATGATGTCGTTGTTGCTGGAGCTGGGGTTGGAGAGCTCTTTGACAATGTTGAAGAGTTCCTTGCTGTTGTGGGTGTTGTTGTCTAGTCATTCTTTGATTGATGTTGTTTTATTGTGTCGCGGATAAGCTGGTGGTGTTCGCGGGTGGCGATCTTGAGGGCTGTCATGTTTTCTGTAGTTCGTTCGTGGCGCAAGATTTTTTCGAGGGTTCGGCAGGATTTCTTTGATTCTTTGAGGGTGTCTGTGAACCATGAGGTTTTCCTGTTGCTGGTCACGCCTGGGGGGTTCTTTAGTGGTGCGAGGTTGTCGGCACAGTTGGTGATCCACTGTGTGAGGTTGTGGGCTGCGTTGTTGGTGTCAGCGGAGTTGGCTGATGGGTTCTGGCTCAGCGATGAGAGGAGCTGGTTTGTGGTGATTTTGCTCCAGCATCTGCGGGGGATTTGCTGCGTGCGATGGTGGGAAGTCATTTTTTTGAAGGTGAAGTGGATGCATCTGTGGTCGGTCCAGTGTAGTCCGGAGGAGTGGCTGAAGGAGACGTGGTTGCTGGCGGAGAAGATGGGGTCGAGTGTGTGGCCAGCGATGTGGATGGGGGTGCTCACCAGTTGCTTGAGTCCGAGGTTGGCGAGGTTGTCGAGCAGGGTGGTGGTGTTGTTGTCGCTGTTTTTCTCCAGGTGAAAGTTCAGGTCCCCGAGGAGAATGTATTCTGGTGAGGCTAGGGCGTGTGGGCTGATGAAGTCGGTGATGGTTTCGCTGAATTGTGTGCATGGGCCCGTGGGTCTGTAGATGAGCATTCCTCTCAGGGTGGTCTTGGTGTCGGTGTGAATCTGGAAGTGTAGGAGTTCGGCGGCGGAGAGTGTGTCTTCGGTGATGGTCGTGATGTTAATGGTGTTCCTGTAAACGATGGCGATTCCTCCTCCGGTTTGGTTGACGCGGTCTTTCCGGATGATCTTGTAGCCGTCCGGGATGGCTATTGCGATGTCTGGGGCCGAGGAAGCGTTCATCCAGGTTTCCGTGAGGAAGGCGACGTCTGGTGCTGTTGTGTCCAGGAGGTCCCACAGTTCGACGGTGTGCTTGTGGATGGAGCGTGTGTTGAGGAGGATGCACTTGAAGTGGTTTGTTGTTGTTGCGAGGTCCGGTGGGTGGTCTGCAGGTTCGGAGGCATGTGTATTTGCAGGCTTGACAGGTGAAGGGTCCCTGGGTTCGCTTCGGGGTGGCTTGGTAGCATGCGGTTGTTCGTCCGGTGTTGAGTGCGTTGAGGGCGGTGGAGTCGTATCTCAGTCGGGTGCTTTGGGTGCAGTGGGGGCTAGGGGTTCTGGCACTGGGCGCGGTCCAGGTGCGGACGGGCGCAGACGTGGCTTCCTCCATAAGAGGACAAATGGGAGGGAGGAGCAGCTGGGAGGTGGGAGCGGGGAGGCCAATGGGCAAGAAGGGTTACAAAAGGCAAAAAGCGGGCGGGCCACAGGGGAGCAGCAGCGGGAGGCATGGGGTGGGGGGAGTCAAGGGGCCCAAGGAGAAGCCAAGGGAATCAGGGGGAGAACAACAGTGAACAGCACGATGAACCAGACAGAATACCAAACAAAATACCAAACAAAATAATGGCACAACAGTTACAGGAATAACAGTCCCAGGGGCACACCAGCGGCGGGCTCCAGGCAGCAGGAGGGAGGCACAGGGTGCGGCGTGTGGGTTGACCAGAGGTCAGGCAATCCCTGAAGTGCTGGTCTGACTGATCAGTTGATAGCCCTGTTTTTTGTTTGTTCGTGGGTCTCTTTTATGGCCTGGTGGGCCTTTTATTTCTCTGATATTTCCACAGACATTCTCTGCAGAAAACGCTGACTTAAGACACAGAGAGGTGCTCCATTTGGCCCTGTCAACAACTAGGCTCTGACCACCCACCTTTTTCAACACTCACCTCACTAAATATATTTAACTATATAACTGACACAAATGTACCTGACATACATTCAAATTATATGACAACTATGAAGCCAGTGAAGTAACCCAAACTTCCTTGCAGACTGTTGCCTCTAAGCAGAAAACCTTCAGTTGAGAATCAAGGACACCTTAGACAAATTGCAAATCCGTTCCAGGTAATGCAGTCAGATCATATCTTTCCTGCTTGAACATTTTCCATCCGTGTTTCTGAATTCTGTTATCCACAATGTAGTGGATCCTATTGGGAAGAGCAATGGAGGACGCAACAAACTTAAACCTTACTAAATTTCTTAAAGCTTTTAATTCTTGCATTGAACAAGGGTTCAGTTGTTTGCTGGTGTACTCGCCCTTTTCACCCACTTCATCTATGTTAGTATTACTCATCTGTGATTCATACCTAAAAACTAACACTGTTATTTCTGTGTGGATGTTACTCTGTAATCATTGTTTTATGTTTCGTTTTGTATCCAAGTTCCAGGTGATACATCTATCCCCTCGATCAAAAAATCACATAAACATCTTGGCACATTATCTTACCAGAGACATCAGCATTTCACCAAACTAAGACACTCCTTCCAAACAGCTTGACGCAAGCTGTGTTCATGCTGAAAGCAATGTTAACTATAGCACATTCGGAGATGTCTGACCTATCCTGGGCCATCGATGGGTCTAGTAAGCCCTGGACAAAAGTAAATAAATATCCATAACTTCCTGGTTCCTTGCCAATCTGCTACACTTCTAAATATGACACACAGAAGCAGCCCTCATCTTGTGAGGGATTACACACTAATCCAAGTAACCACGAGTGCCTCATTGTCCACCTAAAATGTTTCATCTCCTACTTCCATGATCAATGATCAGAAGCAGTCTGTCAGAGTCACTTGTAGACTCCGCAATCGCTAAGCCGTCTCACCTTTACTATTTGTCACATATAAGCTTTCATCCAATTTTTAAAGAGCTCCTGGTTGCACTTAATCGTTTCTACAGAGACTTCTATGCAGACTACTCTCCCTCAAACTCTGCAGTCATTGGAACATTCCTTTCCAAAGTCCAAGGGTGCTTATGTTTTGTAGTAAACTTTAATTATCCAATAGTGTATATTTTTCAATAATTATCCTTCCTAATCCCCAGGTACACAATACATACATTGGCATTGCCAGAACATCAGCATCAAATACTTTAATGCCGGGCCCTGCTATGGTATAAATTGATGGTCTAGGCCAGTGTAGCTCTTGACCTTTTGGATTCAGATATTTCTAATTTACATCCTTTGCAGTTGCCCAATGTGAAAAGTGTGAGGTTCCGCCTATTAGGAAGAGCCCTTGTGTCAACCCACAGGGATCCCCCAGGCAGTTGCTGAGGCAAGGAGAAGTAAAAGTTAACCGTTAGGGTTAGGAAAATATTTTTAGTTAGCAAAGATTGTGAATCTCTTCTGGTAGCTGAACTGGTAATGTAGTCAAATACTCTGGAGCACAGTTAATAATATACGACAGATAGATGCGACCTCTAAATACTTTATTATCCTGTTGTATAGCTGGCCTGACCTAGGTAACCCATTTTAGTGCTATATATTAGATTATTAGGAGGACAAGTCGTTATCGGTTTTATTAAGTTCTAGAGTTTGTAATTCCACCCCTTTACTACTCTCAGTAAGCGAGGTCACAAAATCAATAAACCTAAGTTCAGGTAGGAAGGATCCAGGCCCTGACAGGGTTCCAATGGATCGTATAATGGACCTTATAAAGAGTAACAGTGAACATTGGGGCCCCATGCTCACAAATGTATTTAACAATTCCTTTAGTTCCAAAATACCAGGGTCCTGTGCGCTGTTGATTATTGTCCCCATTTTTAAGAAACAATAATTGAGTCTTTATTTGTGAGATGATAGTTGACCAGGTGTTCGATGGTGGCTAATTGGTAACATGGATTTTAGTAACGAAAGAATAGCTGCTATGATAGTCACGGGAGAGACTAGTTTATAGTGTCTGTGAAATCTGACATACTTCAGATTATAGACTTCAGCTTAATTTCTGCGCTTATAACCTTGAACAGGCTCAGTGTGCTTTCGTGGTACTAGTCATGGAATAACAATTTAACCTTGGCAGGGTCAAGTGGTTGTCTTTGTGTGAGAAATTTTGATGAACGGCAGTGGAATATTTTTGATATGGCCCTTAAATTATACTTTGTTGGCTCTATTATCAATGATGTAAGGACATTCTTTCATAGTCATAAAATGTCTTTTGTCTTCATTTCCGAATTGCAATATAAGGGGCGAGGGTTTGAAAAAGTGGCCTCTCCTATTTGTGATTCAGAAAGGAATCTGTCAGTGGTTAGTGACACTGGTAGTAGAAGCAAGGTTCCTATTTGGGAAAGAAATGACAGTATTTGACTGCATTCGCAGGAAATCATAGGGGGTCACAAATTGGAACCTAACTAATATTTATTTGTAAGGTCCTTTTGCAAAACTCTGCAAATTGACAACTTATAATGTGATCTATTCATGCATTGGTCACAACACAAATTATAATGCAATTTGCAAACCATTTAGTGTGCAAATTACACATCACTTGTCAGTAAACTTAAATCTTACACCTGCCCTTAGTGATGGAAGTTGGTTGACTACTGGATCCCTCATTCTTCGAGAGAAAAGCGGGCCGCCTTCATCATTCAGCCTGGCCACTTCAAACGCCTCCTGCTTCTATTTTCAGTTGCTCAAGTACATGGGTTCTCATGGGTTCTCAACGCACCTTTAATCTCTTCACATCCATAACATAAGCGTTCATAACACATGCACAGCTATGCATAGTACACCCCAAATATGTTATCTCCTTTTTGGGAAAATGTAAAACAGAAGGCCTGGCCCCAGAATCTGTAAACCCTTAGAATGGAAGAAATTAAAAAATCAAACATTTTTTTTATGTAGGTGCCAATAACCATTGCCTGTGACATGATAAGTATCTTTTGGTAACATGTACATCCCACATTTTTTAAATACAGATGATAATAGTCACATTCATGTCAATCTAGATAATCTTATGCTTTGAGAGAAAATTACATCCTTCACTATTTGTGACTGCCCAAATGCAAACTATAATGTGTTCTTGCCTTCTGTTCAGGCCGATAACAATCCTAACCACAGTTAATTAGCCAACCTCCTTGTATTGCCTGATGACGAGCGCATAATGTTGGGGTGGGAAATTATCAGTATTTAATGTTTAAAATCCTTTAAGCAATATAGCAATAAGCGTCGCACACCCTAATGTTAAGTAACAAAACCAGGCAAACAGACCAACCATTTGTGATCTTCCTGTTCCTTTTTAACACTCCCTCTAAACTTAGAATGCAGGCTAATAACAGTAGTTAGTGACACTAATCTAAGGATTCTGTGGAAGCATTCTTGACAGTGTGCTAATAGCAGAAAATGCATGAAAATAGCAATCTTAGTAGAAATTACTATATGTTGGTAATGTGTACTGTTTCTCCATAGAATATTCAATTCTTTAATAATGGATATTATAATCATGAAGCCAATCTAATAAGTAAAACATGTATAAACAACTGCTGAGTGAAATTGAATTTACTAATATCATGCACTATCAGAGATGGTATTTATTACTTTAAATATTAATCCATCTAAGGGTGCAGAAAAAACGCATTTTAAATATGCAAGTAACTAAGCAGAGATTCATATGTAAATGCCTTGAATGTCCTGGCACACTATTTCAGCAAGCTAGGGATTTACATGGAACGCCATGCAGTATGTCAAAGCCAGTGGTCTAATTTCTGGCACTGCTGATGGGCCTGTGAGGCCCAAATGAATGCAATTAGTGTGACTTCAGATTACAGTGGCCTAAACACTTATCATGGTAGATGCCTCAGGAGCAATATTGGAAATGAGAAAACATAATGAATCAGAGAGAATTTAACACACTGCAGTTGGGAGTGCTAAGGCTGAATTGTGCAGCTCTTCTGTGTTAGTGCAGGGAATCAAAATGCAACCTGTGTCACAAAATAAAGCAGTAAAATGGAGTCGCAGGACCTAAACTCCTGTTTGAAAAATACCAGGCTCCAATTAGACTTTATAGACTATCGTCAAACAATTTTTTTCTAATGAGTGTCTGAACTTAAGCTAACATAGAGGGATATGCATGTTGGCCGGGGAAGAGCGCGTGAAGGGAGTCTGAAGTCCCACCTGTTCTATCAAATTAAAGTGCTGCTTTCCTGCCAGTGATTAAATACATTTCAGGAATTTATTTTAATGCCTCCAGTGCAGCAATATTTTCTGTCTGCCTCTTGCTTGTGATGTAGAAATGCAGCTATATCATCAGCCACCTGTTCAGCCCTGTCCTCTGAGGGACTCGCCCAACTATGCCTGCTTACATCAAAGTCAGCGTTATGCAAAATAACTTTGTTTTAAATTACATCACAAAATACACAACTTACATCATTCTTTATTGTTTGCTGAATTAAAAATAATTTCAATATGTATAAAAAACATTGATCAAACATTTCGCGCATACACATTTGGCCTTATTTTAACAAGTAGCTTTGACTAAAATGCACTTGTAATACAGCGGAGATATCTGCCAAATTTGTGTCAAAGTATCCCACCCACCAAACTCTAAAAAATGCTCCTTTTTTGTAGCACTTTGCACCTCTCAACCATACAAGAATACTAACGGGTTACTTATGAAGAACCTATCATTAAGGACTGAAAGTGCTGCAATATCAGGTGCTATAGTCACCCAACTCAATACTAAATTTGCCAACTTTAGAAATATGTACAGCTGACTTTGCCTACAGGCATTTGTAACTCATGACAGATACATTAGCTCACTGAATTATCTCACACTGACCCTTAGGGCATTTACATGCTGTTTACCTATTGCATTCTATAATCACTACATCCGTTTTGACTCAGTTGGAGTACCAGAGCCATATATTACAGTATATCCATTTCAAGAGAGAGATCATGTACTCTTAGTACCTCATTTATGAAAACTGTCGCATTGCTGCGACAAAACAGCGATGCAATAGTTTTTACTGAGCCCTCCTTGCGACACAAAGGATGCGCCATATTTAATGTATGGTGCTCCGTGTCACAAGGAATTACAGATACATAAGAATTCCTGATGTATCTGTAGGCTCAAAAGTGACACTTTGCTGGGGTGTGTCTGAAAACAGATGCAACTCCAGCAATGTGTCAGTCTTATGCCTGCTGTGAGGCAGGTGTAAGATACTGATGCAGTAGCATCTTAGAAGTGTCGCAGTGAAATTTCATAGATTTCACTGCACCACTTCTATGGTCCTTTACTGCGGGGCAACGCCCACCCTGCATACATTATATCTGCCGCAGGTATAATGTAGAGCAGACCTTTACAAAGTGAAGCATCTGCTTAGATACGTCACTTTGTAGGTATGATGAAACATGGCGTATTACTTACGCCGCCTCAGAGTCACAAAAAGTGACACAGTGGTGGCGTAAAAGTGTTGCAGGCCTTCATAAATAATTCTTTTGACCTGCTTATGGCATGGGGAACCTGAAACGTCCAAGATGAGATATTTAGGAAAATAATGTTTTCATATTCGGCCCTATCTTTTGTTAATGAGCTCAGCAGATTGATCTTTTCTACAGCTATGCAACCTATAAATATGTATTACTGTAATATGCACTTATATTCTAGTAATCCATACAATATTGTGCCCACAAAACATCTTTAAAATAACAGTTCAGAGAAAGTCCTCAAGAAAAAACTATAAACTATTTTTTCCACAGTGGCTCATTGCATTGGACTTGTTTGAGTAAACGTATGTATTCTTCGGTGAATTCAAAGTTGGAAGTAACAGTGGATGCGAGGCTACAGTGCATTTTATGTCCTTGTATTTTATGTTGTGTCGTTATTTTATATTTTATATTATGTTATGGACTTGTTTGAGTAAACGTATGTATTCTTCGGTGAATTCAAAGTTGGAAGTAACAGTGGATGCGAGGCTACAGTGCATTTTATGTCCTTGTATTTTATGTTGTGTCGTTATTTTATATTTTATATTATGTTATGTTATGTTAATTTAGTTATAGTACAACATATATACCAGTTTACCACCGATATCCATCAAAAAGGTCATAGACATGAGGGTGTGTTGATAGAAATGCATTCAAAATGTACCCACTCCAGTAATAAATGTATAAAAAATGCACATGCCATAAACTTTACAAGTTCAGTGACCAGAAGTGAGTAAATGACTTAGGGTTGGTTGTGTGGGTGATTTGTCCCCATTAGCTGGAGATATTGGTAAATGTAAATCCATATTTGTCAAGCGCGAACTACTCATCCTTATGGGTCTCAAGGTGCTGGGGGCCGTAGTGAAAATTAAGTGAGCTATTGCCCAGAGTCACATGGCGCTGAGCTGAGCTGCTGCCAGAACCAGGGATTGATCCGTGAACCCATTGTTCCTAAGTCAGCTGCCCTGGCCACTGCACCACACCTCTCCACACCAGTGCAGGAGGGTCCTTCCTGCACAAAACAATCATCCCCACAAGCACAAAGATGTGTCATATTATTGTTAATACAATGCTTCCTGTGCAATTAAAATGACGCAGCTCAGAACAGCAAAATCGCTTTCGACGCCTAGTTACAACAATTTGTATTTTGCAGCCCTCTCTGTTTACGTTAGGAAATAATATGGCCCTTTGTCAGAACATTTTTCTTAGGAGTCCAACACCTGCTCTGCCAAATGTTGAGGTTGCTAAATGACAGTGCTTTGATTCTGCCTAATTCCTTTTTCTTCCATCACCCTATCCTTCTTGTCAAATTTCACTATCTTGCAGATTATTTTTCATCCCTTCTTTCTCTTCCTTCACATCTTATTTATCCTCCTTTGTCTCTTTCTTTCTCCCTTTTTGCCTTTGTCTTTCTTGCTTAGTGCTAGAGTCGGCAACGTTTGTGTTGATGATTCACTCTTTGCATATCTGTGCTGAGTGTGCTCAAATTCCCATGGCACAATTCATTTGCAAATCGAAACGACCCTGCTCACATGAAGCTTCAACACTGGACAGTTCAGTCTCTGTACGTATCTACCATGACAAACGAGCAGGGCATAATGAGACATATGAACTAAAACAGTGGTTCCATAAAGTGTCAAGATTTGGAACCACTAAATTATTTTGCAACCTGACTTGTGCACTAATAGGTTGATTCAAATAAAATAAAATCAAACTAATCTTTATTCGGTTAGAAATAATCAGAACAGATTTAAAACCATATAAATTCATGAAAATAGTGCAGCAAAATTTGAACATGTAAAAATGAAAAACTCAAAGAGGCCCAGATTAATACATTTTGAAATCACAAATCAGTAAAATAGCTCTCCTGAGTAAGGTCCAAGAAACATTAGTCATTAATTACAATGATAAGTATTAGGGGCTCTACTTTGAAAGTAAGGATCTTAATGTAATGGCTTCTGATAAAAAATAACAAGCAACATTCAAACACACAGGTTCATTCAGGAGCATTTGTAAAAAGGTCAGTGTGGGCCTGACCTGAGTAACATGTTTCTCTCTCAAGAGAGGTGCAACATACTTAGGTTACAATTCCAAAAAATGGCCACAGACCATAATATACCGAAACCACTCCTGATTGGAGAAAGAATTACATATACAGAAACCCTAGGGGCATATTATCAAGGGGGTTTATCTCCGCTTTTTTGGCTTTAAAAGCCAAGAAAGCGGAGATAAAATTATCTCACTATTACCTAGCTGTCGCTAACACCAGTTAGCGACAGCTAGTAGGACATAGCGACCATCTTGGGCCCCGCTTTGCATGTCAGTGAAATTTATCACTAATGACATGTAAAGTGGGCGTGCAATGATGTTAGCGACTGGAAACAGTCACTAACATCGCTATCTCCTATTACCAACTTTTGGAGATATTCGTGCTAAGCGCGAATTTCTCCAAAACCTAACACCTGCCCCAGAGCAGTTCTTAGCCATGTTATCCAATTGTAGGTGGATAACATGGCTAAGAGCATTAGCTCGGTAATTCATGAATATCGCTGACTTTTCAGCGATAATCATGCATTTCGGCCGATTTTTATCGCTTAGGAGATAAACCTTGATAATAGCAAGGTTCCTAAGCGATAAAAATCGCCGCAGCTCCGCGATAAAAATATTACCGCTAAGCCAACATAGCGATAATTATCGCTAGTTGTTGGTAATATGCCCCCAGATTTTTAACTTGATTCCATCCTTTGGGAGTATCTAACATGTAATTTATTATGTTTAACCTGAATCTCATTATTAAAAATCTATGATTCAGATTAGGCACTGAGAATGAGGTTTACAATATAGCATGTCCACATTCCATGGGTTTGCTTAGTTCTCTTGTCTCTCTCCTAGCGTGTGCAATAACCATGAAACACGTTTTAACCCAATCCAAGTCAGATCTAACAATAGATTCAGGGTACTCAAATAATTTTAAGTGACTCATGTCCCAGTGCTTAATTTGTAAAACAATAAGTGCTGGGGCTCTTGTCAGGAGGCCACTGCAGCTTGCACCACAAATTGTTCCTGCCAACGGGCTGGAAATGACAGTACAAACACAGCTAATAACCATCACACATAGCTGTTGTTGTGGTACTACCTAAATTAGATGCAGCAGTGACTGCCTGGCCAGGAGGTGGTACCGAAGCGCAGCCTGAGTTGACACTGAACTCAACTGTGAGCAGGTTGTGACTGAGCGGTAGTGTACACTTACTTACAGGCTCAGAATGATGACGTGCTCAGCCTCTAAAAAGTAAACCTTTTTGAGATCCCTGAGTGAGCACCACGGACCAGTACAGGTCCCCACCTCTGATGACTCCCCCGGCAGCATCTGACTTGTACGGCAATGAGGCCCCCGTTCAGTTCAGGCTGCTGGGGCACCACTACTCGGGCGTTGGCCGAGGTCCCGGGTCAGCAAGGTCAAAGGCCTGATACCAATACAATATATGCACAGCATGTCTGCGAGCAGCGGAGGGCGGTGCTGCCAAAGTTCCAGGCTGTCTCAGCAGCAGCCATGATTGGGCAAATCATTATACACTCTCATAACTGACATCACATGAATCTGAGAATGCTGCGTGGACCAGTGTATGTTCTACATTGTAGGCAGAGGAAGTTGACACTGCCCCAAAGCCTACCGTAGCAGCGAGAAGGTGCGCGCTGCCAGCTTTCGCTCAGTCTGTCAGTGCTAATTATTTGTAGTGCTCAGGCTTGGCTGAGGTGCTATAAATGCATGACTGGGCATTGCGTGACAGTGCGGTGATGTGGACCTCCACGCTGAAATCAGTTAGTCTAACACCTGATGCCTGGTACTTGGCAGGGCTGCAGATAAGATAACTTAAGTCAGTACCTACATTTTTAGCTACCATCACCCTAAAACCTGGTACTTGTAGTTCCTCATTTATAGCTCTGCCATAAGACTTACCAGACCTCTTAAAATAGTACACAACAATTAATACATAATTTAATAGTATATAGACACAGTATATGGAACACAGTGAAAGCACTACAAATTGACACCACACCGGTTTAGAAGAATAATAATCTATATCTAAACCAAACAAGACACAATATGACAAAAATCCAACATACGTAAGCAGAGATATCACTTTTTAAAGATTTTGCAAGTTTAGTCCCTAGAACACTATGGATGTGTTGATTTTAGCCCAAAGTACCTTTGATGCGGCAAAATCCATGATGAAAAACAGCTGCAGAGGACTGAAGCGTCAGAAAACACAAGCGATGTGTCGATTCCTGAGTCCCAGGGGAATGGAGGTTCAGCTCTGCTGCATGGCAGGAGAAGTGTTACGCAATTCCTTACTGCCAGGGGAAGCGATGTGACAAATTCCAGACACGCAGCCTAGGCTCCTTCCTGCTGCCAGCATTGCAGGTGCAATGCGAGGAAAAGCCAGGTGCACTGGGTCGATGCGGCGGCGGGGAAACAAGCACTACATCAATTCTACGAGTCGCGGACAGGAGAGATGTTGATTCCTTCAGCCGCACAGCAGGACCTGTGTCATAGTCGTAGGAGGGAATTCGGAGTTCCCAGACATGGTGCTCAGGACTTGGGCTGTGTAGATCTCTCAGCTGCACAATAGGCACTGCATTGATTCCTCTGCCTCACAGCAGCAATGCATTGTTTTTTCAACCTCACAACATTGCTGCAGCGGAAAAAACAGGCTCTGAAGGGCTATGTGTAGATTTTCAGTACCTGAAGCAGCAAAACCACCTCCATGGATTCAGAACTGGAATTGGCACCACTTGGAAGGTTAGAACTCCCAGCCTATGAGTTCGGAGGGGCTTCAAATGAGGTCTTTGATGGCCCTGAGACTTCCAACAGGAGGCAAGCACACACACACCCTTGGAGAACCTTGATAAGCAGGATAAGAAAGTAAAGTCCAGTCCTTCCACTGCCCAAGACAGAAGTAGTAAACAGCAGTCCAGCACAACACAGCAACAGGCAGAAAGGCAGTTCCCCTCCCACAGTTTCTCCTGCTCTCCTTCTTGGCAGAATCTCCTCTTGATCCAGAAAAGTTCTAAACATGTGGGGTTACAGGTCCAATACTTATACTCCTTTCTGCCTTCGTGGTAGGCATACTTCAAAGGACAGTCTTGGTAGTGCACAGATTCTGCCTTGCCCTGACCTGGCTCCAGATAAGCTACAGCGGGGTGGAGACAGCTGTGTGTGAGGATAGGCACAGCCCTATTCAAGTGTCAGTGACAACTCCTCCCACCACTCTAGGTCAGGAAGAACCATCAGCTTGGTGGTAGACAATCAGGATATGCAGGGCACACCTCTGCTCCTTTTGTGTGACTGTGTTCTCCATGCAGGCTGCATTGTAGCCTGCATGGAGAACATGCCCACCCCATTAGCCATTGGCTGGGTGGCATCCCAACCAATCACAATGCTGCTTGCAACTATGTGATTGACTTATGGGAGGGAGACTGACTGCCTGCTTCCTGCTCCTGACTGAGGCAGGAAAGAAGGAGAGCAGGAGCAGTGAAGACCCGAGACCCGGCACAAAGGTAAGTATAATTTAATTTTTATTTTAGTTTATTTCTCTGCGATTCCCCCGCGACACCCCCGCAAATCCCCCCCTGCGACCCCTCGCGCCCTCTCCCCCTCCTGTGAGCAATGCTAGTTGCTACTGATCTATTCACATGAATAGGTTTCATCATCTGTCAGGAAGGGATGTAAGTTAGCCTTTGAATGTGTGCAGTTTCCTTGAATATAGGGGATTCTGACAGACCTCAGTATGTGCTAATTTTAACATCTTCCTGGAACTACCCATAGGTAGGGGTTCTCATTTTACTTGCTTGTGGATGGAACAAATATTTTCTATTTTAAGGAACAAAGGTCGTAGCGAAAATTTCATATATATAGATATACAATTATATCTATACTTGGATTGTCCAACTGGATACCATATTTTAATGAAAGACGTATAAGAAAACATAACGGGGACATGTGAATCGTAAAAATGGAAAGAGGCACAGGCAATAGATGGAGGTGTGGCCCGAAAGAATTATAACAGTTTAGACCAAAATCAGATATGTAAAAGCACTCTTAGCACACATTGACATACGATATACATTTTATGTCGGAGTGCGTACAGTTGACAACGTTTCGACCCCGTTCACGAAAAACTGGCCTGCGTGTTTACCTGCATCTGTCTGTTTTGCCACACCAGCGGAGTGAAGATGTCTAAACGTAGGGGCAAAATTATCAAGTGTCTTTAAGTCAAGGAGCAGACCAATTGCCACATATTAGATTAGTTGGAGCAGGCAAATGACATATTTAAGGTCACCATAGAAAATAGCCCTTTCACAATACATTCTTGAAAATACTAATGCTTTGACCACCGGTATTTTTAAATCATTAGTATATGGCATAACGAAGGGTGATCGTTTCTGATGATGAAAGCAAGGTCTGCGACACTGCTCAAAGGGGAACAAGTCCCAAATGAAGGTCTAGGCTTTGGAGGAAGGGGACGCTGGAGGGTTTTATTCCGTTGGTCGGTAAAGATGTGTTAAATTAAAATTGGATGAAGTAAGAAGCAGTTCGGTTTTGCTGTTTTTAAGGGTTCATGGCCATACACCAGCAATATGCGGTCTGTCATTAAAAAATAAGGATTGTTGGAAGATTTAGAAGATACATCAAAGATTTACTGCATACCAACGGCATACGTAAACAAAATTTGCTTTCATTGGAAGTAAAACGCATGCCAACGGAAGAATCTGGATACTGAAAAGTAACAGGGATAGATTAGAACCCCGATGGACGAGGCAGGCCAGCTTTGTAGGGTGCGATGAGAAAGGATAGAAATGATCTGGCTACGTCCAAACAGAACAATTCTGAGACATCTTTTGAAAGAATCTCCTCTCCGATGCTGTTCTGTGATTGTCTAGTATTGAGAATATTGTGGTGGACAGTATCCAAGGATGCTTAAAGGTCCAGGAACATCCTGGCACCCGAACCTCTCTGCAGTCATCCAAAACAAAGATCACCACCAGTTTAGTGCAGTGGACGGACAGAGCTCGGCTGGCTGGGAGTCCAGATTTTTTTATCATTAGATGCAGATCCTCATGTTCCTCAGTATCCACTGTTAAACTACCTGGCAGGTCCATCGGGTTTGTGTTAAAGGTGTTACTGTCAATAACCCTACAGTCAGCCGTCTTCTGCAAATTCGATGTGACACATGCAAGTCCCGTTTGGTAAACGCGTGGGTGTTTCACTGGTATAGCCTTGTCTCAAATATTAGCAATTGTTTTTATTGCAAAAACTATTTAGCAATACTATAATTGAAAGAAATTATATTCAAAACACAGAAAGTTAATTTCTAAATCCTGATCATCCACAGGAGAGTTCGGGGAGTCAATCAGCACTGCATATGGCGAAGCTTTGTTTCTGGCATTTTACCCTTTTTTAACAAAGCTTTCTAAATCGACACAAGCAAAGATAAAAGCTATGTTTTCGAGATATTGAAATCACGGTGCCACGAGGGACCACTGCAAAAGATCTGATTTGAATTGAGACTGAAGTCTAACACTTTGTTCTTGGCTGGTTAGTTTTTCTCTAATGATACATTTAAGATTTGAGGTGGAAAATAACGCTCTACTTAATATTTTATTTTGTTATGGGTGGAGTGTTTTCCACTGAAACATTTTTTTTTCAACGAACTTGCAGAATAGCTTTTGTGTAAACAGTTTGCAATTAATTGTCTTTCTTTTGTTGTTCCTTGTGCGCCTGTGAAATAGTGTGGAAGATTTATAAATTATTGCAGGTTAATTGCCCAAGCATTAAAATGCCCTGTTTTCTTATTCTTCTTTAGAATAAATACAAATCTAAACAAGTAACTCATCTGGCTAATTTTACTTTTTTCCTGTGACAAAAACATATTTCACGTAATTAAAAGTACAGTCATAATATTTTGTATCGAAGGTCTAACTGACCATTTCTGTGACGTTAGGTCCAACTGTAATGGCCCTCATCACCCAACTTAACTTCATCACTCTGTCAAAAGCATAAATCCACCATAATTCATATAATAATACATTATTGTTCTTATTCATAGTGATTATTATTTTTCTGATTTGCAGATATGCAAGGAAATTGGTGCTTTATTTGGAAATTTGATGAAGGAAAGCTATGTCAATATATTCGCCGTACTATAAGTTCAATAGGCTATACTGCATTTGTAATACTTCAGATGAGACGTCCGCCAAATTTGTGATAGAGTATCCTGTCATCTGTACTCTTAATAAGACGCTCAGGCCTCAATTGCGAGTTTGTTGGTAAAAGCCACAAAGCTTGCACATAGGATACATATCCCTGGGGCTTGGGAAATAACACAAGTTAAATAACACGGGTTATGAGTTTTTACCATGCAATCCGGAATCATCACTTATCACTTGTGTTAAATACTGAGGGGCAGATGTACAATGACTGGCGAAAACTACCGCTACCCCTAGTTACTGCACCATCAGGATTCAAGCAAGCCGGGCCGAAGACGGCTGTAATGCCAGAAACCGGTCCCCGGAAGCTTGTTTCCTTTCCAGTAAAGAATTGGCTTGGTAGTTTGGTCTGCCCTGTTCCCATGATGCACTGGGCCAGGGTCAGACTAATTTGCATGTAGCCAGGTTCTGAGCTGGGATGGTGCAGTGAGCTAAAAAACGGTAATGGATCAAGCCCTGATCTTTTGACTGGGTAGGAGTGTTCTGCTTAATTCAGATACTCTGTCCAGCACCACCCCCTTTATGAATCGTTTGGCCACCACAAGTGTGGAAGGGTATGCTCAGATGTGAGTCCCTTGCTCACTGCACCATCAGGATTCAAGCAAGCCGGGCCGAAGATTGCTGTAATGCCAGAAACCGGTCCCCGGAAGCTTGTTTCCTTTCCAGTAAAGAATTGGCTTGGTAGCTTGGTCTGCCCTTTTCCCATGATGCACTGGGCCAGGGTCAGACTAATTTGCATGTAGCCAGGTTCTGAGCTGGGATGGTGGAGTGAGCTAAAAAACGGTGATGGATCAAGCCCTGATCTTTTGACTGGGTAGGAGTGTTCTGCTTAATTCAGATACTCTGTCCATCACCACCCCCTTTATGAACCCCTAGTTAGCGGCAGTTTTCTTAATGCTGTGTACCCGCTGAAAACTACCACCTTGTTAGCAACGTATGTACAAGACGTCGCTACATGGTGATAGCTTCAGGGATCAGCGGTAAAAACTACTGCTAACATTAGCATGATGGCGTTAGGAATTCCGGCGTTAGCGGGCAAAAACCAACAAAAGGCCCATTAGAGGCAAAAAAACGAACATTAGTCAGCCTAACGTGATTTGTTTTTGCCTCTAATGAAAAAAATAGCCTATCAGTCGGCCCCCAATAGAAAATAGGCAAAACAATGAAATGCAGAATGGAGCAGCCAGGGCCAAGTGCCGCACACATCAACAACCCCCTCAAGCCACCCTATATCCAGGATGACCAGGATGAGAACCTGGATGTGTCGCTGGACCTGTGTCTGGAGCCTGGATGTGTCTCTGGACCTGCGTCTGGAGCCTGGATGCATCACTGGACCTGCGTCTGGAGCCTGGATGCATCGCTGGACCTGTTTCTTGAGCCTGGATGTGTCACTGGGCCTGCATCTGGAGCCTGGATGCATTGCTGGACCTGCGTCTGGAGCCTGGATGCCTCGCTGGACCTGAGTCTGGAGCCTGGAGGCCTCACTGGACCTGTGTCCTGAGCCTGGATGCCTTGCTGGACCTGCATCTGGAGCTTGGAATGGGATGCGGATGAGCTGTGGAGTCGATGAGCTGTGGTGGTAGACATTGAGGAATGGCGATCGCCACTACCTGGTGGTGAAGTCTGGCCGGTCGCATGGAGAAACGTTGCTGACCTGTTTGAGAAGACCGCCTTGCGTCCCTTGGAGCTATGAATGGTAGTGGTGCGCACCAATGTAGGGAGGTTTGCATCGCATACTATGATCCACTACTACACTGGGGGGCACAGAGAGGATACCAATGGTGGGCGGCACCTCTCTGTATCATAGGCGGATGAGGTTGGGCTGGCCGGATGCAGTGGAGGGTGAGGCCCCTGAGTTGCGCCAAACTTGTGTTGCGTGAGCGCTGCAAGTTCATGCCTAAGGGGGCCCTGCTGCATCAACTGCAATGGGAAGTTCACCAGGGGACTTGGTGATGACTGCTGTACCCACGCTTGTGAAATTCCACCTGGCTGACGCTTCTGCAGGCTGAGTCACAGATTTGGGGAGAGTTTAGCGGATTGCGCCACAGTGTCAATGTCCAGGTAAGGAGAAGGTGAAACGCGTACCGGAGGAGGTCCGAGGGTCAAGTCGCCCAGGCCTCGCACCAGTAGATGATGCACCCCCAGTGCTGGCTCATCTGCTATGGTGGTAGTAGGGTCATCCCACTGCTTCCAAGCAGTGCAAGGAGAGGAGCAATCATCACATGATTACTTCCTGATGTGATCGTGCCATGTCTCCTCTGCGGGCGGGAGGGTGGGTATGGCTGCCCCGCTCATGGAGCAGGACATGGGCAGAGTGGCATGCCCACTCAAGTGCGCAGCAACTGTTTGATCGGCCCTCTCAGGCCGCACAAAACAGTCATGCGCACTATCCTGGTCGCAATGCAGGCTGCATTACAGCCTGCATGGAGAAGATACCCACACCTCCAGCCCCTGGCTGAACGCCTCATCCCTGTGCCAATGACCAATCCCAATGCTGCATTGCAGCATTGTGATTTACTTAGAGGAGGGAGCCTGGCTGCCTACTTCCTGTTCCTGGAAGCAGACTCAGGAGAGCAGGAGCAATGACGACATGGGACCTGGCCTCAAGGTAAGATTTCTCTCATTTAAATATATACAACACCTACTCACACACACACCCCCGCGTCCACAGCCCATCCAGTGTTCATTCTGGTGTTTCCCACCTCCCAACTGTCCAGTCCCCCCCACAGCACTTCTCAATGGCGGCTGCTCTGCGGCCATTTGCAGCGTGCATACCACTGGTGTGCCAAAGGTATATATGGAGTTACGACGCATACCATTATATCGCATTCAATTAAAATCCATTCTAATACTAGGTATATTGCAACAGTAGGGAAGGTGTTGGATTGCGGAGATGTAAACATTACTATTCCCACTTCAATGGGTGCAACCCTAAAACTGACCCTTGCCCCCCAAAGCAAACCCTGATCCCTAAAATTAATCTTTTAGCCCCCAAATGCACACCTCAAATTTCATATTTGACTCAATGGAGAAGTGTGGCTCAATGGTTAGAGCGGCAGACCCTGATGCAGAGGTCTAGCCCGGGACCAGGGTTCAATTCCCTGCCTCGGCGGGTCTTGGGCTCAAAATTCCACGGACCTGATAATTCTCGCCTCGGTGCCTATTCCAATCATGGAGTCCCACTCTGCAACTCTGGCCAATAGCTTGCTTAATCTCCACAATGGCCCCCACAACGCTAAGGATGCCTGGCCTCCACCTTGGGGGTGCCCAGGAGTGGACAGCTCACAGGGAAAGCCAGGATGGGTTCCACAGCGGTATTCGTACAAGCGCCTTGAGACCCTTGCGGGTGAGTAGTGGGCTATACAAGTATCAAATTACATTACTCAAATGCACCCCCCAAATGTCAAATTTGACCCAAATGCACACCCCAAATTTCACATTTTAACCCATAATACACCACACATTTCATCTCAGACATCTGAAACCCATACCCACCCTAAATATGAAAAATACCCCATTACTAACCTCACAATGTGTGGTAATGGAATGTGATTTAAAGGCACCTGCGTTGTTGGATTTGCATTCTAAAGGCATTACAATGTAATGCCTGCATTGTAATGGACGTCTCCCATGCCAAAGGCAAGCCATCGGCAAGCCCGTCTGTGTCCCTCTGCCCCTGGACCGTGCTAAGCACCAAGGACCCTTCCTCTCGGACACTCCACCCCTACGGCGCCAGCACCCACCTCATCAGCAACCATGGATGCCACATTGCCTGCCAGGACCAACATCTGCTCCTGATCGGACTTCGCCATGGCCATCACTGACGGCTACTAAATTGCCCGACTGACCATGCACTCTAATGACCCAACGGTGACCATGGAACACCTCAACTTCCAGATCTGGACCAACCCCAACCCCATCCTCTTCTGCACCCTCTTCTGCAGGGCCCCTGGGCCATGGACACCAATTCTCCAATATCATTGTAGGCCTCATTGCACACCAGGCTCCCACATCCACTGATGACATCCTACTCGGCGAACTCAAGTTCCACCTGGACAACCCCAGTGACCAAAACACTACCCCATCGTGGGGTAGCTCCCCAACATCAGACTCAAGCAGCTAGTCACTGCTGCAAGTCACATAGCAGGACAAACGGTCGAGCACATCTCCTCCACCATCGGGACCTTCAACTACAGCCACACCACCGGACTCTCCTGGACATACCATCATTGTATACATCACAGCTTCACCATCCCCACCGTACACAACCACCACCATTGCCTTCCTAGCAGCTGGATCAAGGACACCGAAGTACATCTCGTCTACTCCCCTAGCACCACCACTCCTCCAACGCTTACAGACGATGAAACGTAGCGCCCAACCGCCGCTGATGGTTCTCCAACTGCGCCGACACACAGGCATCCCTCAATAATGGCACTGCATCAGTAACTCACGCCTGCATGATGGCAGGTGTAAGTGTAACACAGTGCCACAGGGATAGACTGGCCCCATGCATTGCTGAAGTTGCGTCATGGTTGTGATGTGACTGCAGCAATGGGCGACTTTAGCACAGACAGATACTTCAGGATTCCAGACGTATCTCTCATTACTTGCGTCATGGAACGCTGTCCAATAAAAACGAGAAGGGGGTCGTGAAAAGTGTTGCAACTCTGTATTGCTGTAACGCTGCAATACACTTTCAGTGAGGCCCAGGTATGCTCACTATTTTATTGACATTGCATAGTCCTACCTTGTAGTTTTGTGGGAGGGCAGCACAGCAACATTGCTTGCAGCATGGTCCAGCAACAAAACCTACTGAAATGAGGCCCAAGGGTTATCTAAATTTTTAAGACCAGCTATTTTCTGGTGTTAAAAATCTGCCTCTAACTGCAGTTAGAGGCAGTTTTTTCAGTGCTCCAAAGTTCAGGAAACCCCTTTTACTTATCGCAAAGTGGGTTTAGCAGTCGTTTTTGCACGGGAACGCCTCCCTTGCATGTCATTATCGCTTGCAGAAGTAGCGCTCTTTAAAATGGACGTTTTAGCTGGAAAACTGCAGCTTGTACATATGGCGATAAAAATATAGCCTCATTACCGGCATAGAAGTGCTGCTAACGCGGCATTAACTCCTTGTACATATGCCACTGAATGTGTGTTATTTGGCAGGTGGCAAATATTGAATACGTTATTTAGCGCACTGGTCCTTTTAAGAAACATGGATTGTCTTTTTATAAAAAGGTTTTTTCCATTTGGGAATGTTACCACAATGACAGTGGTCGGCTGTTCATTGCAGGCCACCATCCCTGTATTTGTATTATATCACAGTGACTTACAATAGTGACATGCCTGATTGATGATTGCTAGTTACTATGAGCCCTCAACATTTTGTTAAATACTTTGTTTGTTCAGCACAAAGTTTGCATTGCAAAATCAGATGCAGAGTGCAAAAATGATTGGGCAATTTTCAACCACTTTTTGTAACCTTTTTATTATTTTTTGACATCTGGCCCTGGGTTTATTGTACATACAAAATGGTAAAAAGTCAAAATGACTTTTTTTGAGGCTATGTAACATTGAGGGTTCTTTGTGCCTAGTGCCCAGTGGCATAGGAAGGGGGTTGCAGTGGGAGCGGGCTGCCTCGGGTGTCGTCATTGAGGGGGTGCCAAAATGGCAAAAATATGTGTTTTAAACACATATTTTTGCAATTTTGTCCCGCTGAGGTTGACAAGAACTTTCCGCACGGGGTACCACCTGACCTTACTACGCCACTGTTTGTGCCATTTATTGTGGGAATGCTCAAAGAGTGATGTAGTATGGAGGTCAGTCCTTCAGATTTTAAAAAGTGAAAGGAGAACTGATCTCTCTTGAAAAAGCCTCTACTTCTCAAAATCTTGGGTGATGACCCGACACAAAAATATTCCAAAGCCAGAATTTGATGCATGGTCAGAAGTATGGATTGATGTCTTGGAGTAAAAAAAGCCAATCATTGTACCACAGGCTGTTCATAGAAATTCAGAAAAGTCTAGAAGACTATGTTTCCAAAACTTTGGTGAGGAATGAGAAAACATCCACTAAGAAGTGGGGTTCATTCTTTTTTTGTTTGTTTTAAAAAAGCAAAATTATTAGAATTGAATGTGATAAGAAATGCCTAAAATATACATTCATAGTAAGAGTGAGAGAATAACATGGAGATGGGAGAAACAAAATAAGGAATTATAATCAAACGACTCAACAGTATCATATTAAACATTTCACAATGCATATTCCATATTCATGGTAAAGACAGTCAAAAAAAAGGAGCAAAATCTAACAATGAGACATGGGTACTCAGATTTATAGATTTAACCCATTGTTTCCCCCTACGTCGAAGAATTGTTACCTCTGTCTCATATATCTGACCAAATCATGGTCACCACTGATATACCATCGGAGAAAGCAGTGCTGTCCATTTTCTAGCAACACATAACAAGCTATAATTATTGCAATACGTATGGCCGTGAATATATGTTTACGAGCATCTTGTTTAAAAGCCCAGCATAATATATCTCACAGCTAACCGCAGGTCACATTGTAAATGCTGAGACAGGTACTGATCTATATTACCCATTATTGTTTTAGATGTGAGCAGCTAGCAAACATTTGTACTATGTCTTCCACATGTAGCCCTACATCTAACAATTACTCCCATTGCTGAATGTATTAATATCCCATTTAGCTATCCTCTCTGGTGTATACTATAGCATACAGAGGGCTCTAAATTGTTGTAACTCCAGATTAACTGAGGTAACAGAAGAATAAACATTTCAAAGACTTCCAAAATATGAAACGTCTGAAAAGGAAGGCTAATCTTTAGGCACCATTTGAGTGCTAAGCTGCTTAGGTCATCCTCTCTATGTTCAGTCATTATTCAGTAAGGATTCCAAATAGTTAATTTACCATCTCCAGAGTATATGTATAACAGCAGCTCTGAGTCAACCCTGATAATATTTAAAGAAACATTGTATCGTAATTAGTTCCATACCTGTAAATACTTGAAGAATGTAGTATGGGGGAGACCATACGTTACTTGTAGGACAGCAAAGGCACTAAAGCCTTGATGATTGTAAAATACCCCTGGCTGGTTTAAATCCACTATAATGCCAAGACCTGGAAACTGTATCCTGAAATATAGACAGTAAAAATGGGTTGCCCCAAGAGTTGTATGGAAGGGCAAAAAAGAATTTGAAAAAATAAGCAGATATCACCTTAAATTTCATGGGCATCAGTGACTAGCTCGAAATGTACCCTCTTAAAGTAATTAGGATTGTACTGTCTACATAGTAAAAACTTTCACTCTTCCCCAACTACTATTTGATACACAAACGTATTGCAACCCAGTTGACAGTCTGTGAGGAGTCACCGTAATCAAGGTCGAAATGCAGCCAAAAAAGAAATCTTAAAATCTGGAACCCAAAAAAAGACTGGTACTCGCAAAGGGATAGCGTGGAAGAGATAGAGAAATTTTAGAAAAATATTCCTCTTTACTACATTACAACGACCAATAATGCCCATTGGTAGTTGGTTCCCCACATTCATTTTAGCTATAGATTGGTGCAACAGTTGCTCATAATCCTAATATGTGATGCGATTAATGGAAAAGGTAACCTTAATTCCTAAATAAATTGTAACTAGAACGGCACTTGTAATGTGTATTTGAGCTTGTAAAGCGCACTGCTACCCGTCAGGGGTTTCCTGGCGCTGTATAACTCTGGGGAACCCGTCCTGGCTTTCCCTGTGGGATGGTCCCTGCTGGGAGTCCCCAAGGTGGAGCCAGGCATCCCCGGAATTGATGGGGCCGTTGTGGAGATTAGGCAAGCTAATGCCCAGAGTTGCCGAGTGGAACCCCTGATTAGAGTAAGCACCGAAGCGAGAATTATCGAGTCCGCTGACCCAAGTCCACGACCCTGCCGCGTCAGGAATTGAACCCTGGCCCCGGGCCGACTTCTGCTCCCGGGTCTGCCGGCTCTAACCAGTGAGCCACACCACTCCACTTGGTCTTTGACAGTAAGTGCATCATTTAGGACTGTGTGAATTTTTGGGAGGTTAACACGATACCCTGAAAACGCCGCAAATGCCTTTGCCTCATTGGCAATTATTGAATAGCTTTAATATTTTCCAATTAGTACACAGCCACACTGTCTGCATAAGCGCTAATCTTAATCTCAACTTCATTCAGAGTAACCAGATCTATTCCTTCATTTTTAATTAAATGCCACAGATAGGGTTTCAAATAAAGGCCAAATAGAAGCATGGATGATGGGCACCCCTGCTGAGTACCACAAGATATCATTGGAACTGATCAAAACTCTGAACCCGGTTTAGATACCTATCACTGATGTCCATAATCTGCTAAATTGACCACAAGTAAGCCCATTACACTTTTTCAAATGCCTGGTCTACATCTAATAAAATTATTCCAGTTAGACCTGTCAGCCTTAGGGTGGTCGTACCCCAAACATTTTGCTTTTTGCCTCCACATTTTATTGAATCTTTTTGTTGGCCTGAGGACTCAGAGTCTTTTACCACTGTTAATCAGGTCTAAAGTGCATGTGCTTCTTCCCTAAACATGTGAGTAATTGGTGTAATTGGTGCATACCATATACCATATGCCTGTAAATTAAATGGTACTAGTGGGCCTGCTGCACGGATTGTGCCACCCACAGAAGTACTCTTACAAACATGTCTTAGGCCTGCCACTGCAGTGCATGTGTGGCCAGTGTACTACCACTTTGACTTTGCATTTAAAACTGCGTGACAAGCCTTATACTCACCTTTTATTTATTTTTATTTATTGCATTTGTAGAGCACACTGTCACCTGTCAGGCATCCTGGCGCTAAAAAGTAAATGAGCTGGCCTACCTCCTTCAGGACCTCAACAACCCCTTAGATCTTAGGGATTAGCCATGTTTTTAACTTCCTTCTGAATGGCAGGAGATCATTAGTTTGTCTCAGCTCACCCGGAAGAATGTTCCAAAGTTTTGCCGCAGCGACCTCAAAAGATCTGCCACCAGCTCTGACTTTTATGAATCTAGGGATTCCTACCAGATTTGCCCCAGAGGAGCGCAATGTACGGACAGGAGCATACCACTCAAATTTGCGTTGCATGGAAATAGGACCAATTCAATGCAAGTCCTTCAATACCAGGCAGAGTGATTTAAACTGGATCCTTTGTTTCACAGGCAACCAGTGTAGCTCAGCCAGAGCCAAAGAGGCCGAAGACCTACTGGACCAGCCTAATGCTAGCTTAGCTGCGGTTGACTGTAACTCTGCATCCTGGCCAGCAGGAACCTTGGGGACTCAAGGAGGAGGGCGTTGCAATAGTCAACTCTGCTAAGTATCGTGCTCCGAACTATCAGGGAGTGCGCCAGAGGTGGCAACAGTGGTAGAATCTTTCGAAGGGATCGAATGATAGCCAAACAACACCCTACTACCTTCATCACATGCGTCTCCAAGGAGAGTTCACGGTCAAATGTCACCCCTAAGTTACGGACTTAGTTCACCGGCTGACCACGTTAGGGGGGTCAGAGGGGCAGAAATTACTGGGCAGCCCAGAGGGGATCCTTTCTGGGGAGCAAAAGAGCAACTCCGTCTTAGACGCATTGAATTGCAGCGGGTTGTCCCTCAGCCACACTGTAGTGTCCCGCATACAGCTATGGAAATCGTCAAGAGAGGTTGACTGAGCTCCCTCCAAAGAAAGAATAAGTTGAGTGTCATCCGTGTAATTGACGATCTCAACATTATGACGCTTAATCACACTCAAAAGAGGTTTCAAATAGATATTGAACAAAATGGGGCTAATGGCTGAGCCCTGTGGAACACCATGGGAGACACTAGTAAACTCAGATTGAAAGGAGGAGAGGGAGACTGCCTGCTGCCTGCCTGACAGAAATGATTGAAACCACCTCAGGACACAGCCCTTCACTCCCACCTCCTCGAGTTGTCTCACCAAGATAGCATGGTTAACCGTGTCAAATGCAGCAGATAGGTCAAGCAGAATAGGTACGGCTGCCTGCCCCCTGTCTGCCCGCCTCCGGAGTTCTTCCATCACGGTAACCAGAGCCGTTAACTAAACCCAAATTGTTCCACCTCCAGGAGCTTAGCTTGTTCTAGAAAACTAGACAGCGAGTTGCTCACCACCTATTCCACAATTTTAGCGGGGAAAGGAAGGAGAGAGATGGGTCTAAAATGTTTAATACACTTAGGATCGAGGGAAGGCTTTTTAAGCAAAGGTGTCACTAATGCCTGCTTCCACTGTGAAGGCACCACCCCCTCGGTAAGGGACTGGTTGCAAATCAAACGAAGCGTGGGGAACAGAACTGCTCTAAATTCTTTCCAGATCTTACATGGCAGTGGGTCCAGAGGAGAACCAGAAGCGATACCCTCAGCGAGCCTCCAAAATTCCTCAGGTTCCAGGGTAGGAAACTCAGAAAGAGAGACCAGAGTGGCCCCCTCCAAGGTTGAATCCGCGGACCCCATACGGCTATCCTCCGAAGCAAGGATAGTCGACCCGGCCGGAGAATGTGGGACACCACCCAGATCCAAAATAATGCCATTGACTTTATCATTAAAAAACCTAGCAAGGTCATCACAAAGACTCTGGGAGGGAGAAATCACCCTCTTAACACAGTCTGGGTTGGACAGACTGTTAAGAATGTTAAACATGCTTCTTGCGCTGTTGGGGGCATTAAGTATTAGGGTAGCATAGTGGTCAGCTTTATCCTTATTAATACTCTTCCTGTATTCTACAATTTTTTGTCTCCAGGACAACTTGTCCAACTCCTGATAGCCAAGCCTCCATTTCCTCTCAGCCCGTTTACAGTCATGTTTAAGGACTTTTAACTCTTCACTGAACCAAGGGGCGGAAGGTCTACCTCTGTTCCGAAGATTCTAGACCGGGGCTTGCGAGTCAAGGGCCAGAGTAATTTTACTACAAAAGGCGTAATAGTTCTTTTCCACCTGAACATCCGGGGAGAAACAGTCCTCCACCAGAAACACCAGTTACATATAAGTATCACCTAAGATAGGCCCTCGGTAGCCCTGAGTGCAGGGTGCTATGTAAGTTAATTGTACAACATTTACTTTTATGTTTTTTATGTCCTGGAAGTGACAAAAAGCCTATTTCGTTTTTCACTACTGTGAGGCCTACTCCTCTCATAGGTTAGCATTGGGAGTTCCTTAATATACTTTTAAGCTGTAGTTCCTGATCAAAGAGGAGTAGATTTTTCATGTTCCATATCTTTGGAATGGTAATGATAAATCCTCCTTTCTGCTGAAGTTGGATTCAACATTGCTGTTTTAGAAATTCCACTCTTAGAAAGCAGATATTTCTCTGCATTACTGCTCTGTGTGCCTGACAGCCTGTCTCCAATACATGTCTGGACTGGGTGACAGCTACAATTTATGCATTCCCTCTAGGAAGCCACAACACAGAAAGGATAGGTGTGTCTGTTTAATTGTCTACATACATCTGCATTCTGCTGGCCTTGCCTCTGCAGGATGGAAGGGAGGGTCTAACACCTCACTTGAATAGGTAGTGTCCTGTCCCCGCACAAATAGCTGATTTACCCACCATAGATAGTCTGTCAGTCAGGACTTGTTGGAAAGGGGAACTTGTGCTCTTCAGAAAGCTGCTTTGAAGTCATCCCCCACACTTTAGGGTATAAGTACTAGGTCTCTGAATCCCTAAATCAGACACGTCTTGATCTTGAACTGAAACTCTGTCAAAAGGACTGCTGTGCTGCTTAAAGAACTCATCTTTGGACTCAAGACTTGCCCTTCTGCCTGCTGCTCTCTGACTCAGCTGAAGGAGAGCTGGACTCCGCCTTCACTCCAAGTAATTTCCAAGGGTGTGGTGGCTGGCCTCTTGTTGTTTGAGACTCAGGGAAATCAATGTCTCTACTCCTGGTCCTGTACCTGGGTCACTGGAATTGGCTAGGAATTTGTAACACTTATTTTGACACATCTCCTGTCTGTGTGTAACAGAACCAGTGCATCAACCCAGTTGAGTAAAATCAGCGCATTGCATCAGAACAAGCGCTTTGCCTCCAGATATCAACAATTCCAACAGCGTATCACCGCCACAGCATCTTGATGAAATCGACAAATCCACTCGACTGCATGGCAGAATCTGGTGCATCACTCAATGATTTTCGACTCCAACACCCGTCTTCAGAACTGACAAATCACCTTTACTGAGTGAAGAAGATCAACGCACCTCGCTGTTTTCCACCAGGAAGTGTACTTTGTTCACAGGGTCCAATGTTGGTCCTTCCGTTGGCCTAGGCTTCCACGAGGTCGGCCCGAACTTGGACTTTGCCCTGGTACAGATCGGCATAGAGTGACCTTTTTTAGTGCTACTTGCTTTTTAGCGCTTTACTGCATTTATTCTTTTAAAATTCAACAAATCAACTGTCATACATTGGATTTGTGTAATTCTGGTCTTTTTTTGTTTAATATAATACTCTATTTTGTTTATAAACCTGTGTGGAGTCTTTTCTGTTACTCTGTATGTGTGTTGCTCAAATACATTACACAATGCCTCTTCAGATAAGCCTGTCTGCTCTCTGCCAAGCTACCAGAGAGTGAGCACAGGTTATCTTTTAGTGTGTATCTAGCTTACCCTGACTAGGATTGTGGATTCTACTTAGACAGTCTGCAAACCTTTGCCAACCAGAAACCCAATTTCTAACAATTACGACCTGTCTCATCAGGGTTTTAGCTACACCAAATTGTCCTATAGCAGTATTTATATGATTGGTGGTATCCTTGCTCAGAATGAAACCATGCTGCTGCAGGCAACCAAGGTCTTGAATACAGATGGCCATCTTCAAGGCCAGCGCTTTTGCATAACTTTTAGCATCCAAGTTATTTAAAGTTATTGGTCGGTATTACCACCTGTCTTCAGCCGGCTTATTCTTCATCAGGGCGATTACAATATTACTGTTATTTCAAGTATCTGGAGTATCACCACCTTGATTAATATACAGAGTAACAGTGAGTAGCACTGGTACCAATATATCTATGAATGTTTTATAGAACTACATGGGTAAGGCATCATCCACAGCCGAATTTCATGAAGGTAGAGAACTTATAACTCTTTTCAGCTCTTCCAGAGTGATCTCATCCTCGAGTGCCTCTAGCTTCGATGAACTCAGACTATGAGTATTGGCTTCTAGTATGTATCCTTCCATTTCCCCCATTGTTGGTGCCTGGGTTTCGTTGCTAAATTATTGATTAAAGATCATAAACTGAGTGAGCATAGCCTGTGAATCAAAGTACTTATTGCCCTCCTTGTCCTACATTTAACCATATTCTGGTGTCCATGTTGGGCAACTTTATAAGCCAGCATCCTCCCAACTCTTTCCCCATATTCAAATAGTGGCAACCTATCAGCCTTATGAGCTGCTCCATCCAATTCAATTCCAATTCCAAAGTTTCTTTATTTCGGTCATTTAGACCATAAAAGATTCATACAAGCAATTACAAAAATTACAAATTAACAACACCATTTAAAATTGCATTGCATTTTTAAAATACAGTGATAATAAGTGCATTTTAGCAACACCATTTAAAAGGTGCATTACATTTTTTTTTTAAATACAGTGGTAGTAGACTTCAGTTATGTACCAGGAGTAAAAAATGAATTGGAAATCGGTTAAAGGCCCTATAAGAAAAATTATAGAGTTAAAAAAGGGATGTTTCTGATGTGGAGAAAAACATTCACAAATTCATCAATTAAGCGGAAGATAGTTTTTTCCTTAACTGCCACGAAGCCATAATAAATTGGGCCACTGCAAATACAATATGAGGCAAAGTGCTTGTTTTTAGAATTCTATACACAGACAAATAGGACCTGGATCCCAGGTTCCTACATATAGGCACCAGCCAGTATTTCCTGGGTTTAATGTAGGCTGGGCAGAAAAAAAAAGATGAATTTCCTCCTCATCGTGCATATCCAGGACAAACTCTATCCCCCCCCTTAAGCCAATTACAGGTGAAGGTTTTTAGAGGCAAAGTGCCTAACCTCCACTGTATGAACAGTTTCCTCGCTAGGATGGGGTATATAATGTCCATAAAATCTTCAAATTCATAGGAATTCTTAAATTGCAAAAAACGATCAGTCAGGGTGCCAATGGTGGTGGCGGATGTGAGAAGAGCTAAACAAGATTCCTTGTGGATTTGCACCAGATTTTTACGAGAAATGGTTCGACATCCATGCTCCGGGTCCTCCCATAGCTCCTGCAGTTTCAACCTATACAATTCCTTTTTGACAAAGGCCAACCATGGGATTCTATCGCGTTTATTCAGACTCATCACATGGGTGAGATCATGCCTGTAATGAGCGAGTTCGCTGGTGGTCCATAGCCTGTGCCAGCTGCTCCATCCTCTAAATTGTATATTCAACTCATTAGAGTCTTTCTCTAATACTGCTTGAGCATGTTTCCACTCCCACCTTTGTAACTCAGAGTACAGTAAAAATACTTGGCCTTAAGCTTACTCTGTTCAAGAAGAAACTGTGTTGTAGCCGCCTATACAAAAGCTTTCAGAGGAAACCAGACAATATTAGGAGCAGAATAACCCACGTTGATGGATACAAATCCTGTTAACACAATAATAATTATTTTCATATACTCGGAGTTTGATAATAATGATCTAGAAAAGGTACATCTTCGCAATTCTTTTTGAAAATCTGAGACCTGAAGAGTCAGGAATAAGGGTTTATGATCTGAAATAATATTGGGACACAGCTCAATTTTGTATTTACTAACCAAGTCCTCCAAAGGAAAGACCATGTCAATCCTAAAATTGTGGCCATGGGGCTCAGAATAGTGTATTAACCCAGGGGCGGCCTAGTGGAATGTCCTCCACAGATCTACTAAGCCATGCAGCCTAACTACTTCCATGTTATACTGCCTTATTGTAATTATATGTGGAGTAGCGGTTCTATTTCTTGTATCCTGCTGGTAACTCATGGCACATTTAAAATAGCCAACAATCAAGAATTCTCCGGCCTGACATGCTAGTTCATATTGTAACATGTCTAGTAACTGGTGGTCTTTGTTGGGGCTATAAACTGCGCAGATGCTATACACTTTACAAGCCATCCTGACCTGAGAAATTGGACACATACCATGCTCATCAAATGAATTTCGAAGTACTTTCCATTCAAAAGAGTGAAGAGTTAATATGGCAACCTGTTGGATGGGACCTGCTGAGTAGTACAAGTTATAGTATTACAGCATATTTACCAAAGAAATGCCGTATTGTTAAAGCCAAGGCAGGTCTCAATCAGAGCACAAGATATTTTGTCTATAAGCTAATACCTATTCTTTGACCAGCGATGCTGCGAGCTCAAAGTAAGTGCTTTTATTTATTTATTTATTTGCACTCCACTGTCCCTTTGTATGTCAAACTCCACTATCCCCCCACCCAGTCACTCCCACGCCCGCCTCTGCATTTTGCTGCAGTTTGGATCGCTTTTGTGAAGTAATACTGGCAAAAAATATTAGTAAATCCATCCCTTAGTCTTATTGGAGGATGGGGAAATCTTCTTGCCAGTCAGAAATCCATCTTTACAGGGGCGTGGCCAGCACCATGACTGGCTAAGACGTGACTCTCCACAGCTCCTGCTGGATGCCTCAATATCCGACACTCTGACTGACCCAAACCACACCAAATTGCTATCGGAGGTGCCCCCGGCCGACCTGACCTTGGCGAGCATGTTGTTTAGTGGCATCGACCACGGAAGGCGAAGCGGCACCGGCTGGAAGGAGACCCCCCTGGCGACTCGGCGATCCTCAAGATGGCGGCGTAGCCGAGGATCCACAACCGGAACGGCCTGGGACCCACCCACGACCCGAGGACATCCCGCGGACGTGTAGCGCTGCTCCCTGGTACACCCGCGGGTGTTCACGCACAGATCTGACTTTGCTGGGAGCCGTGTTGGGGTATCGGGGAGCCCCGCCTGGTCGGGTACCCCTTCACCATCATGGCGGCGGTTCCGGAGCCGGGAAGCTGAAGTCACCCTGGAGCCCGCGGTGAGCACAAACCCCGTGGAAATCTGGAGGCGGGGACAGGGGAAGGCTGGGTGATCCCCCGAGGCCGCATAGACTGTGGAGGTGAGCCCCCCTGACCGCCTGTGCACTTCGCCGACCTAACCAACATGGCGGCCGCCGGCGCCGGATGGTGAGTGGCGCATTGGGCTCTGCTGACCGGCCGCGGTATACCCTTCAACGGAGGGGCGCCTAATACTGCCTGAGGCGGGAACTGTGTGGGCGAGAGCCCAACGGTACCGAGAAGACACACTGGGAGAGTCGACGAAGCAGGGGGGGCACCCGGAAGGGCACGGAAGGAGTGTGCCCGGTGACACCTGGCGGACCCGCTAATGCCTGCGGGGCGCACCAAAGTGCCTCATGGGTGAGAACCCACGGATTGCGCAGTGGCTCCACAGTGCGTGCCCGCCTGCCCACACCCTTGCTTGGCCCGGCTCCTGTGACGAGCTACTGGAGGCTACCAACTGACGACGTTGAAGACAGCCAGCCCTTCAGGCCGCAATCAGCCGGAGACTTAACTGACCCAGGAGTCGAGAAGGAGACCCAGCGTTCCATGTGAGTGACGGGCTGAGGCTCCCCTACCTGACACCCTTGGGGGGACGAGGAACTTAATAGACATCCTCCGGATTGCGAGTGGGACCCGGGACTGGAGGTGCCTCGTGACCCGCCCGAGATATTCGACCAGACCCAGCGAATCATGGGGAAAAGAGACATCCCGCCTAAAGTGCCCAAGCAGGGGACAATGGACAACTTCACAGCTCCGCGCACGGCCTCAGTGGACACCAACGCTACGTCTAGTGCGCGCTCGGACACCGCGCTACTGATGGAAGCCATTCAGGCGTCCCGAACAGACATTCAGGAGTCCAGGGCTGCCTTGGAGGTGAAAATAGGAGAAGTATGCTCTGACGTGACACTTCTGCGGCAGGACTTTCGGAACCTCTCGGACAGGGTCAACTCTGCAGAAACGCGAATGGGCGAGGCGGAAGACTCGATCACCACCCTGCGCAAGGACATGGCGGAACTGCAGGCGTCTCACCGCCAACTTCTATGGAAGGTCGACGATGCTGAAAATAGAGCGAGACGGAACAACCTCCGCTTTGTTGGCTTTAGGGAGGGAATCGAGAAAATGGACATGGTGTCCTTCATACACACGTGGCTCCTGGAGACCTTCCCTACTGTGCAATTCTCCCCCTGCTTCGTCATTGAGAGGGCGCATAGGGCTCTCCTGGCGAAACCTCCGGATGGAGCTAGATCGCGACCGGTCATTGCACGCTTTCTTAATTTCGCCGTCAGGGACCTCATCCTCAGTGGGGCAAGAAAGTTGGGTGAGATACGACTGGAAAATGCTCATATCATGGTCTTTCCGGACTACAGTCAGGAGGTACAAAAACAACGCTGCGCCTTCGACTACTTTAAAGCGAAGCTCAGAGACTTAAAGATCACATATATGCTCCTTTTCCCAGCTAAGCTCAAGGTGATTTATAAAGACCAGTCACTTGTCTTCACCCACCCAGAGGACGCTTGGCAATGGCTGGAGGAATGCCCGATCCTGAACAGCAGGGAAAGAGTCAGTAGAGACACATCAGAGAGATCCCTACATAGCGCTACCCACTGGGACCTTTCTAGGGCACAAAGACAGAGGCCTTCGAGGAGGTCGAGGAGACAATTCCAGGCGACACCCTACCACTGCCGTGCTCTGGGACCCATGCGGAAGGGACGTTCGGCCTCGCCGACGGGGACAGCCGGAACAGGCTCACGATCTGCTAGACTACGATCGCATGCTCGCTCGGATTCTAGAGGGGTGGCAGTCATTGTTAAAAAAACATCCCCACTCTGCATCACACGCACGTGGCTAGACCCGCAAGGAACATACGCCGGAGTACAGGGCACCTGGAACAGGCGCACCTACACGCTTGTCTCGGTCTATGCACCGCCCAAACTACAACCCCGTACACTCACAGCACTTACCCGTTTACTCCTAGAGACCTCTGATACGATACAAGTAGTGGGAGGGGACTTTAATGATGTCATGCACACCGGCAGCGACAAATCTGGAGGCGTGGCTAGAAGCGGACACCAGACCACACTCTGCAGTAAGATGTCCGCCATAGGTCTCACAGACATCTGGCGGTGGCTTCACCCGACACAACAGGCGTACTCATACTATTCTGGGGCACATGGGGTGTTTTCCCGACTCAACTACATTTTTATGTCCCGTCAATACTTGAAGGCAGACGATATTGCTGAATACAAAGCTAGGGGCATATCAGACCACTCGCCACTCTATGTTAGGGTGGGCCAGGCTCAGGGTAGGCACCCCGGGTCATGGCGCCTGGCGGCCTGGGACTTACAAAACTCGAACATACTTAGAGGTATCCGGGCTGACATTAAGGTGTACCTGGCCGAAAATGAGGGTACGGTTGACTCAAGCGTTACTCTCTGGGAAGCCATGAAGCCGGTACTTAGGGACAGGATAAACTCCAGGCTAGGTGAGGAAAGACGGAAACTCCAGGCCGAAGTGGCCGCCCTGGAACAGGGTATCCTGGAGAGGGAAAGGGACTATTCGGCCCAGGCAAACACCGAGACCCTTAGGAGGCTCCTCGATACTCAGAAACAATACAGGGAACTGGTGACTGCCGAAGCGAAAACCCAATCCCTTGCCACCCTCCACAGGCTATACGATGTGGGGGACAAGTCAGGGAAGCTACTGGCGTGGCTCAGCAGGAAAGAACGGGTAGCGAGGTGGATTGACAGTGTTAACTCCAGCGGAGGAGATGTGGTCAACACCGATGCGGCGATAGCTGAAACTTTCGCTACACATTTTGAGGCTTTCTATGCAGCCCGCGACCTTGCCACGCCAGATGAGGCGTTACAGTACTTAGAGGCAACAGTCCTACCGACCTTGCCGCCCAACTCCATGGACGCCCTAGAAGCGGACATATCGGTAGATGACATCACTGAGGCCATTGCTAGATTGAGACCAGGCAAAACCCCGGGTCCTAACGGCTTCCCGACGGAGCTCTTTAAGCGAACGGCGGACCTACTGTCGCGGCACCTTAAGGGCCTCTTCACCGGTGCCCTTAGAGAGGGAGAGCTACCCCCAGACTTGGCTAAAGCCACGATTGTCCCAATATACAAAGAGGGCAGACCCCGAGAGGATTGCGCCTCATACCGACCCATCTCCCTACTGAACACGGAAGTGAAAGTGCTAGCCACCATCCTGGCAACCCGCTTGAGAACAGTCATTACAGGTCTGGTACATCTGGACCAGTCGGATTTTTACCAGACAGAGCCACTAAATTGAATCTTAGAAGAACCCATAATTGGCTGCAAGAGGTTCGGGATCACAGCGACCCCCATTGGTTCCTTTCCCTGGACGCTGAAAAGGCATTCGATGCAGTGCATTGGCCCTTTCTCTTTGCAGTTTTATGTAAGTTCGGTTTTGGGCCGAACTTTATCCAGTGGATGCGGCTCCTCTACACTGCCCCGAAAGCCAGGGTACGGGTGAACGGGACTCTATCGCGCGAGTTCCAGATTCAGAGAGGTACGCGACAAGGGTGCCCTCTGTCCCCCCTCTTGTTTACACTCACGATAGAGGTGCTCGCCGCCAGGATCCGACAGAACATTGACATTCGCGGTTTTGTGAGCAGTGCCACGGACCCGCTGTCTGAAAAAATCTCACTATATGCGGACGATGTCCTGCTCTATGTAACCGAGCCGGACACCTCGATCCCAAAACTCTTCCGAGCAATAGAAAGATATGGCAAGATGGCCGGACACAAAATAAACTGGCACAAATCGGTACTTTACGACCCTAGGGGTCGGAATCAATGGGGTGATATACCAGAAGATCTCCTGACAACCTCCGAGGGCTTCCAATATCTCGGGATCTATATTACCACAAATGAGACTCTCTCCTTTGGTAAGAATTTAGAACGGATCATACTTAACGCGGTGGCAGACATGAACCCGTGGAGGCAGCTCCCGCTGACATTCTTAGGCAGGGCGGCCATGTTTAAAATGGTCACACTGCCGAAATACCTATATGCTCTACAAAATGAGTATTACCCGATACCAGCATCGGTCTTCCACAGGATCCATGCGGACCTGCGATCCTTCCTCTGGCTGGGCAAGCATGCCAGGGTGGCTCTATCAACGCTCCAGAGGCATCAATATAGTGGTGGGATCTCACTCCCTAACCTAGAGGCCTACTTTTGGGCTGAACATCTAACACCAATCAATGACTGGCTCCATGCCCCGGCAGATCACCCGACATACGCTCTGGAACGAGCGAAAATGTCATCCAGAAACTTGCTATACTATCTTTATGGACCCTCTCGAAAGACCTCCCTCCTCCCGGCGACTGCCAGAACAATAGCTGCATGGACGAAGGCCAACCGTCGTATGGGATGGGATAAGAGGCCTACACGACAGACGCCATTGTGGCACTGCCAGTGGTTGGTGGAACTTCACAAACTGCACGGCTTTCAGAGGAGGGACGACATAGGCATCTCCACGATAGGAGATATAATTGCTAAGGGGGAGCTCAAATCGTTCCAGGTACTTCAGTCGGACTTCGGGCTCCACAACACACAACACTTTAAATATATACAATTACGCCACGCCTGGAAGGCCCAAAACATTACACTCACGGATATCCCCGAGTATGCTCCTTTGGAGGGGCGGCTCCTTCAGGAGCAGATGGCGGGAAAGGCTGTCTCCCTGACATATAAAACATTAACTAACCATATGCTGGGTGACCTGGCAAAGCTAAGGGCCACGTGGGAGGCGGACGTGGGTGTGATGGAGGATTTGGACTGGGATACGGTACTGATGCACCCCCGGGAGGTGGCGGTCAAGTCCCGACTGCGACTGATTCAAGTCAATGTACTCCATAGAACATACTATGACAGACAGCGGCTTTGTAGAATGGGGAAAATAGAGGACCCGGGTTGCCTTAGGTGTCATCAAGGGGTGGGCGATTTTTTCCACACGTTATGGTCCTGCAGTGTCATACAAGCATATTGGACCCAGGTATTCACAGAATTGGGGGAGATCCTAGAGGCCCCGCTCCTACAAGATCCCAAGCTAGCGTTATTGGGCATGACCAATGAAGTAGATCTGACACGTCCCTTCTTATATTTCTGGTCCTAGCACTGGTAGTGGCGAAAAGGGACATTGCAAAGCATTGGGGGGGCCGGACCCTCCGGCCCTGGAGGAATGGAGAAGAGGGCTTGATCTATACATGGCAGCTGAAAGGGTAACCTATAAGGCCAGGGGATGTCCCAAAAAATTCCGCAGAGTTTGGTCCAAGTGGAGACAACACCATGGGTTGGATGGGGGGTTGTGAGTGTGGGCTTCCCTTGCCGGGCGCGGGATGGGCTGCCGGGGTGAATGGGACACTGATATTGAAAGGATGTACATCGCTAATGTGCTACTGGACTGGCATGGGACAACTGCGATTTGTGACTCGAAACTATGAAGTGCGCCCCTGGCGCTGGTGAGAGGGGGAGAGGGTGGGAGAGTGTGGCTGCTGCAGTGTTTTTTGTAAGTAATCTAATGGATGAAAACAACCTGTGTTTATTACTGTTCATTGGGCGGGGGGGAGTTCAGCAAAAGCAAAATGCAGATGCTTGGAATACTCTTTGATTGCTCAAAAATGTCTGTTGGATACGTCTACTGGCACCCTATCAAACCTTGCCGCCCTACCTCCGGGATGTGGGCTGAATGGCTGTGTGTCCACCTGCTGATAGTGAGAGGCGCTCTGTGTATCTCTCGTCAGAACTATCTGAGTGTTAGCCACTGAACCACTGTGAATCTGCAATAAAAATAATTTTAAAAAAAAAGAAATCCATCTTTACCTATTTGAAAATCCCTGTAATTTGTGCATTTATGCAGTATGGCCGTCGTGTGTGCCCAGATGCTAATTTATATCCACTGTTTTCATTGTGAAATGCACCCTATCATTATACATACCTTATATTATATAAGAATATGTAGTGCGTGTGCAACTTTTTAATTATGAAGCGAAAAAGGCCATTTAGAGAAGCGCTTTTACAAATGTTAGTAATTAGCGATAAAATAAAAACTTTGCCAGGGAAATGCTTTAGAATTTCCCGAACAAACCAGCACTATCCTGCAGAACATTAAAATAAAATCGTGTTTGCAGACTGTTCTTTTGAAATGTACATTATAGTTTACTAACTAAAGTAAGAAACTGCCTATCTGCTTTTCTGTTTACGTGCAGTACACTATTTATAAAACATGTCTTAATAGTGGTAGTGTTAGATCTGGGGGTCTCTAGTTGGCAGAGGTAGGTACCACTGTCCAAATAGGGACCCTTGCTTCTAGTCAGGACAAGGAGATAACTCTCTGAGATAACCCCTGCTCGCCCTCTAGGTAGCTTGGCCTGAGCAGTCTAGGCTAATCAGAGGCAATGCGTAAAGTATTTGTACCAACACTCACAGTAACACAGTGAAAACACCACAAACTGATTCCGCAACAGTTTAGAAAAATAAAGGTATTTATTCTAAAACTACACAAGACCAAAACGATAAAAATCCAACATACACGGTTCAAGAATATGGTTTCAAAGAGTTCTTAAGGTTGCGTTAAAGTTCTTCAAGTTGCAGTAAAAATAAACCACAGTTGCGTGAAAAGTTCACAGTTGCGTCACGTTTACTCACAGTACCTTTAGTTGCAACAAAGTTCCAAAAGCAGAAGCTGGTGCGGTGGAAAACAAGCGATGCGTTGCTCCTGAGACCCTGGGGAGGCGATGCGACAGCCCCGCTGCAGCAGCGGGCGTGTTGCGACGAATCCGGTCTGTATGGGGAGGAAGGCCACTTGTATGGATTCCGGTGCGTAGGTTCCGTAGGAAGTCTGTAAAGGCACGATGCGACGATCTCGTAGGTGCTGCGACAATCTCCGGGGCGACGATGCGCGGTCCAGCGGTGATCCTTTCTCTCGCAGCTCCTCGATGCGATGATTCTGCGACGACACTCGCAGCGACGTGATGCGGTCCGCAAGCAAGCGGTGCGGCGTTCTCACCCAGCGACGACAGGCTCTGCGACGATACTCGCAGCGATGTTCGATTCTCCCGCACCGGTCTGGTGCGTCCCGCAAACGGAGGATGCGACGTCTCTGGCAGCGGCGTCAGGCGCTGCGACGATCTCGACCTCCGTAGCGGCGGGAAACTTCTCGCACTGTCGGGGATGCGCTCCGCAAGCGAGCGATGCGACACTTTTCAATTTCAAAAGTCTCTCAAGCTTTAGTCTCAAGCTTCCCAGCACAGGTCCAACCTCCAGAGGCCCCACAACTGGATCAAGCACTCTAGGAGGGACAGAACTTACTCAGCAGAGTTCAGGGAAGCTGGGGGTGAAGTCCTTTTGTTCCTGGGACTTCAAAACAGGGAGCCAGCTCTTCTCAGGCCCTTGGAGATTCCTTTCAAGACAGGGGACACAGCTCACAGCAAAGTCCTTCCCCTCTCCTTGGCAGCAAAGCAACAGCAGGTCAGTCCAGCAGAGCAACAGCAAGACAATCTTCCTTCTTCAGAGTCAGCTTTCTCCTTGGCAGAGGTTCCTTCTTGATTTCCAGGATGATCTAATTTTCTGTTGTCAGGGGTCCTGTACTTATACCCCTAAAGTCTTTGTTCTCTTGGTGCATGTGGGCCCTGTGCCCGGTCTGAACCAGTTCTGGGTGGATCCTGAGCACTTTGTTTTGGTGGCTGCATCTTTCCTTTCAGAGTGAGGGGCAGGGTCCTCAGCCGCCCAGCAGGGGGGTGGAGCCAGCATTGTGGAAGGCAGGCACAGCCCTATTCAGCCCAGGTGCTAACTCCTCCCACCACTCAAGTCATTCAGCCTAGTGCTGACTCATCCATCCTGCCGGGGAGTTCCCCAGCCCCTGTCACTCACAAACCAGACAGTCAATACACAAACAGGCCCAGGCACACAGAAGGTTCAGACAAGAGAACAGCAACTTTCTAAAAGTGCTGTTCTCAAACACAGGATTTAAAAACAACCTTTCCTAAAAGATGTGTTATTAAATTCTGAGTTCAGGGATACTAGATACTTATGTCCTATCTTGTTCCTATGGGAAGAAAGGCTGTTAACCACTGTAGCCAGCATCCCCCATGTTAATCTATGGAGCAAGATAGCCTTACAATAGTGAAAAACGAAAATGGCTGTAATTCACTACCAGAACATGTTACCTGCACCAGTACATGCTCTACCTTTTACATACACTGCACCCTGCCCAGGGGGGTACCTTGGGCCTTCCATAGGGGTGACTGATGTGCACAAAAAGGGAAGGGTTAGGCCTGGTCAGTGGGGACACTGACCAGGAGGACATGGCAGTTCTAAACTGCCCATAGGCACTGCAGTGGCAGGCCTGAGACACCATTTTAGAGCTACTCATGTAGGTGGCACAATCAGTGCTGCAGGCCCACTAGTAGCATTTGTCATCACCAGCCCTGGCACACCCAGTGCACTTTACTAGGGACTTCATGGTGATACAAATATGCCAAACATGTATATTCAATCAGAATAACAATTTACACAGGGAGCACTTACACTCTGGCACTGGTCATCAGTGGCAGAGTGTCCAAAGCATCTAAACCAGCAAAAACGAAATCCAGCACAGCATCAAAAATACAGGAGGTAGAGGCAAAAAGATAGGGGAAACCACGCCAAAGATGCCAGGTCTAACACGTGTCCCCTCCAGCTGAAAATGGGGAGAACTACCCACCCTCTTGGGAGTTCTCTTCACTAAGGCGGAAAAACCTGGACAGACCATCAGCGTTGGCGTGTTCCGTACCAGGGCGGTGTTCCACCGTAAAGTCCATTCCCTGTAGGGAGATGGACCACCTCAACAGCTTTGGGTTCCCACCCCTCATATGCATTAACCATCTGAGGGGCCTGTGGTCGGTCTGAACACGGAAGTGAGTCCCAAACAGGTAGGGCCTCAACTTTTTCAGAGCCCAGACCACAGCAAATGCTTCTCTCTCAATCGCACTCCACCTCTGTTCCCTGGGGAGTAGTCTCCTGCTAATGAAGGCTACCGGCTGGTCTCCTCCCTCCTCAGTGATCTGTGAGAGTACTGCTCCCACACCATGCTCTGAAGCGTCTGTCTGAACTATGAACTCACGAGAAAAGTCAGGTGCCTTGAGCACCGGCGCTGTGCACATAGCAGTTTTCAGGGTTTCAAAAGCAGTTTGGCAGGCGTCAGTCCAGTCAACTCTTTTGGGCAACTTCTTGGAAGTGAGTTCTGTCAAAGGGGCGACAATGGTGCCGTAGCCCTTGACAAAACGCCTGTAATACCCGGTGAGTCCTAAAAAGGCTCTCACCTCTGTCTGGGTCTTGGGGGGCTCCCAAGCCAGAATGGTATCAATCTTGGCCTGTAGGGGCGCCACCTGGCCGCTCCCCACCTGGTGTCCCAAATACACCACAGATCCCTGCCCTATCTGGCACTTGCTGGCCTTGATAGTGAGGCCTGCCCTTTGCAGAGCCTTCAACACTTCGCAGAGGTGTTGCAGATGTTCCTCCCACGTGGAGCTGAACACAGCAATGTCATCCAGGTATGCGGCGCTGAATTCCTCCAGCCCGGTCAGTACCTGGTTAACCAGCCTCTGGAATGTGGCAGGGGCATTCTTCAACCCAAAGGGCATGACACGGAACTGGAAGTGCCCCTCTGGCGTTGAAAATGCAGACCTCTCTTTGGCCCCATCAGTTAAGGCAATCTGCCAGTACCCCGAAGTCAAATCAAATGTACTGAGGTAGCGGGCAGCTCCTAACCGATCCACGAGCTCATCAGCTCTGGGGATGGGGTGTGCGTCAGTCTTCGTGACCGCATTGAGCCCACGGTAGTCCACGCAAAACCGGAGTTCTGTGGGGCCACCGGGGGTAGCAGCTTTCTTGGGGACCAAGACCACTGGGCTAGCCCAGGGGCTGCTGGAGGGCTCAATCACCCCTAGCGCCAACATCTTGGAAACCTCTTCCTTGATGCTGGCCCTGACCTTGTCAGCTACCCTGTAAAATTTCTGTTTCACAGGCAGACTATCTCCAGTGTCCACATCATGGACGCACCAGTTGGTGACTCCTGGGGTCAGGGAGAACAGGGAGGAGAACTGACCCAACACTTGGCGACAGTCACTCTGCTGTTCTGGGGTCAGGGTGGGCGAGAGGACCACACCATCCACTGACCCATCTTGCTCCTTAACTGCCAGGAGGTCCGGGAGAGGATCACTATCCTCTTCCATTCCTGCATCTGTAGCCAGGAGCATGGTTACTTCAGACCTCTTAAAGTGGGGTTTGAGGCGGTTCACGTGCAAGACTCTCAGGGGCTGCCTGGGAGTCTTCATGTCAACCAGGTAGGTTACCTCGCTCTTCCTTTCCACCACCTCATATGGCCCAGTCCACTTGTCTTGGAGCGCACAAGGCTCCACTGGTGCCATCACCCACACTTCCTGCCCAGGTTGAAATTCGACCAGAGTGGTATTCTGGTCATACCATCTCTTCATTTCTTCCTGGCTTGCTTCCAGGTTCGCCTGAGCGAGCTTCCTGAAGCGTTGTGTCTGGTTGCGGATGGCCAGCACATAGCTGAACACATCCTGGGGGGTTTTCCCACGGGACTTTTCCCAACCCTCCTTCACCAGTGAGAGAGGTCCTCTAACAGGGTGGCCATACAGGAGTTCGAAGGGACTGAACCCTAAGGACTTCTGAGGCACCTCCCTGTAGGCAAACAACAGGCATGGTAACAAGACGTCCCACTTACGTCTCATGGGCTCCGCTAGGCCCATAATCATACCTTTCAGGGTCCGGTTGAACCTTTCAACCAACCCATTTCCTTGCGGGTGGTAAGGAGTGGTGAACTTATAAGTTACCCCACACTCCTCCCACAGAGACTTCATATACCTAGAGATGAAGTTGGTACCCCGGTCGGAGACCACCTCTCTGGGGAACCCCACACGGGAAAAGATCCCCATCAATGCACGGCCCACCACGGGTGCTGTGATTGTCCGGAGAGGGACTGCTTCCGGGTACCGAGTGGCATGGTCCACCAAGACCAGGATGAACCTGTTGCCTAAGGCTGTCTTGGGATCCAGGGGCCCTACGATGTCTATGCCCACCCGCTCGAAAGGGGTGCTCACCACTGGGAAGGGCTGAAGGGGGGCCTTCAGCTTCATTCCAGTCTTGCCACTGGCTTGACAGGTTTGGCAAGATCTGCAAAAGGAACCAACGTGCTTTCTCATCTGGGGCCAGTGAAAGTGGGTGACAAGCCGGTTTAGGGTCTTGTCTTGCCCCAGATGTCCTGCAAGAGGCACGTCATGAGCCAGACCCATTAGGAAGTTTCTGAAGCGCTCGGGTACCACCAGCACACGGGCTGCACCGGGCTCAGCAAACTTAGGCTCACTATACAACAAGTCATCTTCCCAGTAGATAAAGTGATCTCTGGCTGCTCCACCTGCTGCCTGGTCTACAGCCTGTTGCCGCAGACCCTCGAGGGAAGGGCATTCTTTCTGCGCCTGGCAGAATTCCTCCCTGGAGGGACCACCTTCTTGCTGCCAATGGGTCAGCTCAGGCAATTCTCCCAGTTCGGCTACCTGTTCCCCTGTAGGTTCCAGGGCATCCCCCTCAGGTTCTGCTCCTTCCTGGACCGTGGGAACGGCTGGGGCTGGTTTCCCGCGCCCTCGGCCTCTTCCTCTCCTGGCAGGTCTCTGGGCCACTGTTTCAGGCTCCAGTTCTGCTGAATCACCCTTACTGGCTGCCATAGCACGCGTGGTCACACAGATCCACGCAGGCAGACCCAACATCTCCAAGTGAGTTCTGTGTTCTACATCCTTCCATGGAGAACTCTCCAGGTCGTTACCTAACAGACAGTCTACAGGCAAGGCATCACTGACAACTACCTCCAAAAGACCAGAGACTCCTCCCCATGCAAAGGGAACTTTCGCCAGCTTGCAGAGGCGCACTGAACTGTCAGCTGCCACTACAGGGCGGAGTACACCAGGGATGATTTGCTCTTCAGACACCCACTGACACCTCACGGATGTCACGCTGGCTCCTGTGTCTCTCAAAGCCTCAACCTCCCTCCCATTGATGGTCACCTTCTGCCCATATTTCTTAGTGTTAGAGGGCAGTAAGGTTTCCTGGACCATCTCTTGGTCTCCTAGAGAGACAAGGGTCATAACCGCTAACTCCCCCCAATCACTAGAAACCAAATCCCCTCCCAAAGCTACACTAGCTAACGCTGGGGTGGGGGCACCAGTGGGTGCTTGCTTCTTCTTGGGACATTTTGGAGCTATGTGGCCCACCTCATTGCAGTGATAGCAGGTAGGTGGGCCCCTGTTGTCTTTATTGTCCCGCCTGCCCTTAGAGGGCCATGGCTGCTTAGGTTTGGGGGTTTGGGATTCCTTTCCCTGGGAACTATTTTGGGGCCCTTCTGAGAACTCCTTTTGGTTACCCTTGTCCCCCCCACTCTTCTGCTGGGGACCCTGCCCACCTTTGGCTGTGGTACCCACAATTCCTCTGTGGACCCTGGTACTGGTCCAGCGGTCCGCCTCCTTAGCAAGCTCAATGGGGTCTGTCAGCTTGCTGTCTAAAAGATGCTGGCGCAGCTCTGGAACACAAAGACTACTCAAGTGCTCCCAACTGATTAAATGCAACAACCCCTTAAAATCAGTTACTTTACTGCCCTTCATCCAACCTTCCAGTGCACGCGAGTACAAATTCACACACTCCATCCAAGTCTCAGACTCTTTCTTCTTGGAGTTCCTAAACTGCAGTCTGTACTGCTCTGGGGTAAGGCCATACCTGAGACATAAGGCCTCCTTCATATTGGGGTAGGTCATGGCACCTGCTAATTCTAAGGGCTCTAGAGCACTCCTCCCAGATGCCTCAAAATGTTTCCACAGGCCCGCCCCCCAATGCTGATCAGGCACACCATTCATCTTCAATGCAATTTCATACGAAGTGAACCAGGCATAAATATCCTCACCCCTATGGTAATTCTGTACCAGGTCCTTGGGAATATATACTTTACCCCCATGCACTGGCTGCGCGCTGCCACCATTAGAACTGGCATCCACCTCCTTGGCTTTAAGATCCAGTTCTCTCATGCTCAACTCATGAGCCAAAAGCAATTTCTTCTCTTCTAAGGCGCGGGCACTTTTGCTCTCCTCCGCCGCCTTTTCTCTCTCTTTATCCATTTCAAATTGCTTCATTTGCATTCTCATTTTCATGACTTCCAATTCATATTCTCTTACTCTCTGATTTTCTTGTAACTCTTCTGGGGTGAGGCCCCTACCGGAGTGGTTGCTGCCAGCTCCTGAGCCTACTCTGCCCACTGGCAGATCTTTGATTTGAAAACCATTTTCTACATCCACATCATCTTCTCCCTCTTGTGCCTCCCAATGGGCCATCAAGATTTTCTGCAGCTCCTCCTTTCTGTAGGCGCTTTTTATGGGGCACTCAAACTCAAGGCAGAATTTCCTAAGTTGCTCAACTTTGTATGAATACAAATCTCCAATGGCAAACTCCATCTCTACTTCTGCCTCTTTACTGGGTGCCTTCCCATGCACAGACATGATGTGTTGAAGAGTTACTCAAAAATAGAAAAATCAAAACCAAAAACCAGTAGTATGCGGTGGCGTAGTGGTCTGCACTCACTAATGATGTACACCAATTACTGTGGGTCAAGTACAAATACAAGTTCAAATCCCACCGCCTGACCACCAATGTTAGATCTGGGGGTCTCTAGTTGGCAGAGGTAGGTACCACTGTCCAAATAGGGACCCTTGCTTCTAGTCAGGACAAGGAGATAACTCTCTGAGATAACCCCTGCTCGCCCTCTAGGTAGCTTGGCCTGAGCAGTCTAGGCTAATCAGAGGCAATGCGTAAAGTATTTGTACCAACACTCACAGTAACACAGTGAAAACACCACAAACTGATTCCACAACAGTTTAGAAAAATAAAGGTATTTATTCTAAAACTACACAAGACCAAAACGATAAAAATCCAACATACACGGTTCAAGAATATGGTTTCAAAGAGTTCTTAAGGTTGCGTTAAAGTTCTTCAAGTTGCAGTAAAAATAAACCACAGTTGCGTGAAAAGTTCACAGTTGCGTCACGTTTACTCACAGTACCTTTAGTTGCAACAAAGTTCCAAAAGCAGAAGCTGGTGCGGTGGAAAACAAGCGATGCGTTGCTCCTGAGACCCTGGGGAGGCGATGCGACAGCCCCGCTGCAGCAGCGGGCGTGTTGCGACGAATCCGGTCTGTATGGGGAGGAAGGCCACTTGTATGGATTCCGGTGCGTAGGTTCCGTAGGAAGTCTGTAAAGGCACGATGCGACGATCTCGTAGGTGCTGCGACAATCTCCGGGGCGACGATGCGCGGTCCAGCGGTGATCCTTTCTCTCGCAGCTCCTCGATGCGATGATTCTGCGACGACACTCGCAGCGACGTGATGCGGTCCGCAAGCAAGCGGTGCGGCGTTCTCACCCAGCGACGACAGGCTCTGCGACGATACTCGCAGCGATGTTCGATTCTCCCGCACCGGTCTGGTGCGTCCCGCAAACGGAGGATGCGACGTCTCTGGCAGCGGCGTCAGGCGCTGCGACGATCTCGACCTCCGTAGCGGCGGGAAACTTCTCGCACTGTCGGGGATGCGCTCCGCAAGCGAGCGATGCGACACTTTTCAATTTCAAAAGTCTCTCAAGCTTTAGTCTCAAGCTTCCCAGCACAGGTCCAACCTCCAGAGGCCCCACAACTGGATCAAGCACTCTAGGAGGGACAGAACTCACTCAGCAGAGTTCAGGGAAGCTGGGGGTGAAGTCCTTTTGTTCCTGGGACTTCAAAACAGGGAGCCAGCTCTTCTCAGGCCCTTGGAGATTCCTTTCAAGACAGGGGACACAGCTCACAGCAAAGTCCTTCCCCTCTCCTTGGCAGCAAAGCAACAGCAGGTCAGTCCAGCAGAGCAACAGCAAGACAATCTTCCTTCTTCAGAGTCAGCTTTCTCCTTGGCAGAGGTTCCTTCTTGATTTCCAGGATGATCTAATTTTCTGTTGTCAGGGGTCCTGTACTTATACCCCTAAAGTCTTTGTTCTCTTGGTGCATGTGGGCCCTGTGCCCGGTCTGAACCAGTTCTGGGTGGATCCTGAGCACTTTGTTTTGGTGGCTGCATCTTTCCTTTCAGAGTGAGGGGCAGGGTCCTCAGCCGCCCAGCAGGGGGGTGGAGCCAGCATTGTGGAAGGCAGGCACAGCCCTATTCAGCCCAGGTGCTAACTCCTCCCACCACTCAAGTCATTCAGCCTAGTGCTGACTCATCCATCCTGCCGGGGAGTTCCCCAGCCCCTGTCACTCACAAACCAGACAGTCAATACACAAACAGGCCCAGGCACACAGAAGGTTCAGACAAGAGAACAGCAACTTTCTAAAAGTGCTGTTCTCAAACACAGGATTTAAAAACAACCTTTCCTAAAAGATGTGTTATTAAATTCTGAGTTCAGGGATACTAGATACTTATGTCCTATCTTGTTCCTATGGGAAGAAAGGCTGTTAACCACTGTAGCCAGCATCCCCCATGTTAATCTATGGAGCAAGATAGCCTTACAATAGTGAAAAACGAAAATGGCTGTAATTCACTACCAGAACATGTTACCTGCACCAGTACATGCTCTACCTTTTACATACACTGCACCCTGCCCAGGGGGGTACCTTGGGCCTTCCATAGGGGTGACTGATGTGCACAAAAAGGGAAGGGTTAGGCCTGGTCAGTGGGGACACTGACCAGGAGGACATGGCAGTTCTAAACTGCCCATAGGCACTGCAGTGGCAGGCCTGAGACACCATTTTAGAGCTACTCATGTAGGTGGCACAATCAGTGCTGCAGGCCCACTAGTAGCATTTGTCATCACCAGCCCTGGCACACCCAGTGCACTTTACTAGGGACTTCATGGTGATACAAATATGCCAAACATGTATATTCAATCAGAATAACAATTTACACAGGGAGCACTTACACTCTGGCACTGGTCATCAGTGGCAGAGTGTCCAAAGCATCTAAACCAGCAAAAACGAAATCCAGCACAGCATCAAAAATACAGGAGGTAGAGGCAAAAAGATAGGGGAAACCACGCCAAAGATGCCAGGTCTAACAGGTAGGATTTGTAAACAAGTGATAATGACAACCTTAGAGTACCTTGGAAAAAAACGTGGGTGGTGTCTCCCACGGTGCGGGTGTGGTACAATTTTGCTGATGCACAATTGCACCTCATCACCTCTGTCAGCCACGAGTGATTTAAACCATGTCACAACGTCTGTTACATCTGTTCTATCTGCAACCTGCAAATAAATGTTTGCAAGTAACACTTCGTATAATTTCAATTAAGGTGAATCCAGCACCTGCTCTGCTGCCGACTCTGACTGCTACAACTTCTATTTGTGACACTTTTCGCTTCCTGTGAGAAAGCAAATTTCCAGACAACATTGATTAGAGAGCTATACCACACAAATTTCAAATTGGTTCACTTTTATTTTTTAATTAATACCTAAAAAACCGCCTGGCTTCTTATGCCCAGAACAGCAATTCACTATATTGATGTCTTTATTTAATAGCAGTTTGCCAAAATTACAAGAGTGAATGTTATATACAACGTACAAAAAGGTAGAAAACAGAGGATTAACGAATCACACTGTATACAGGATCTAGGTTACAGGAGTACCCACTATTATTTTAATAAATATGAATGCTAGAAATATGGGAATTAAATATAAATATAACTACAACTTTAATACAATCTTGATACATTTATAATAGCAAGTGGTGTTGGAAAAACAGACTCTTTTATAAAGTCTCATATGAGCAGGTTGCCCTGATGTTTGGATGGGTGCTAGGGTTAACACCAAAGAAGGATTGTTTTAGTATCACTGCCTTCTTGAATAATGACATTTCTAGATGCATGTTGTCTGTATTAGCATCCTGAAAAGCCATTTTCAGGACAAGATAGTTTGATGTCTGTAGTTGAGCTGCTCCTTAGGTATGTAGGCTAGCTTATAGAGGCATGTTGCCTTAACGAGCAGTAGATATATGTTTGCATATAAATGTAAAATCAATTTCTTACCAAATTGATTTTTGAATTTTCATATTTTTTTTAAAGAAAAGTCTTACTTGATTTTGTTACGGATTCAACCCATCAGTTTTATTAAACCTGTGCATGAGTGCAGCCTCTAACAAGCATGTGCTGCATGATCCTGATGAGCAGACTATAAACATACCTTTGGCCAACAATCAGGCAAGAGCACCTTTCTATACATGCAACATTAAATACATAATGATTGATGGAGGGAACATGGCGGTTGGCTAAGAGCCTGAGTGGCGAGCTCCGCAGTCGGGACGTAGAGTGGAACGCTAAAAACGGCTCGTATATGAAGCTGTGAGGAGCGCTTCCTTTGGCAAATTTAAAAACGTACGTGGAACTGTTCGGAGGCTTTTGGGGACTATGGGGCATATTATCAAGTAAGGGCGTTACATTATCGCCGCTTTTATCGGCAGGAAACTGCCAATAAAGCGACGATAATGGGCTTGATAATATGCTCTATGAATTCCAATCGAAGCCCATGTTAGATGTGAAAAAATAAGTGTGCAATATACAAAATCAATAGCAAACAGGGCCAATGTGAGTGGTGGAGTGACAAACTCTTAGCTAGATGGGCGATCTAAAATAGTGACATGGAATGTGAATGGGCTAAGAACAAGTGATAGGCAACAACATTTAAAGTTAAAAAATTGCGATATAATCATATTCCAAGAAACCCACCTTCTTAAATTAGAGTGGCTCGAAATTATAAAACGTGAAAATTGGGTTGGAGAGAGCATCTGCACAAATCAATCCTGTAAAATCAAAGGAGTAGCAATTATCAATAAAAAGTCAGCAAACTTAACATTACGAGGGGAGACTGTAGATTCAAGAGGCAGATGGGCTAAAGCCAACATAAAGTCGGGTGATATCTCTTTATCGGTGGTTGGGTACTATGGTCCAAACATAAATGATCCAGCGCCTCTTCTGTCCCTTTATGTTAAGTTGATACAACGCCTTTTCCAATTAGATTAGGTGGAGATTTTAACATCTTATTGGACCCCAAAAAGGATAGACATCCTCCTGGTAGGGCCCCGAACCTCCCTAAAATTAGAGAATGTCTGAATAGACTTAAAGATGACTTGGGGCTAAATGATATTTGGAAAGTCAGAGGAGATTTGATTGATACATTTTCTTATAGGAATCATAAGTACGGTCATGCCTTGAGAATTGATTTCTTCCTAATTGATAAAACTCTATGTAACAATGTAAAAAAGCTGTCCTTATGCCTGCCCATCTATCAGATCATTCCTTAGTACACCTCGATCTTGGCATAAATTATCTGCAGGGAGAGAAAAGAAGGGCACTGGACCATACACTTTTACTGGATCATCAAGTAATAGATAAGTTAAGAGCTACCACGTTAAATTACCTTACAGATAGCATCGATGGGGAACTCTCCAAGATGATAATATGGAACGCTTTTAACAGTCCTTAGAGGAGTCTTAATTAGCCCAGCAACATTTAAGAACAAAGAGAAAAAAGTCAAGGTAGCACAACTAGAGGCTGATATATTAGGAAAACAAGGGAGGTTGGAGCCGTTCTTATGGAGGAAGATCAGAATAAAGTAAAGGAAGATATACTGAAAAAGAAACATGAGTTAGCTGGAGGAAAGGGTAAGGAAGAGATGGCAGGCCAGCTCTCTATCGAACTATGAATTTGGGGAAAACAGTGGCAAACTCTTAGCATGGAAGCTTCAAACCGAGTCCAACAGAAATAAGATCATGGCAGTCTATAAGGCTAATGGAGGGGAAAAGGTAGAAAATAGGACTGATATAGAAGAGGCTTTTGTTGACTTTTTTCAGTTATTGTATGAGGAAGACCTCTCCTCTTCACTCCCTGCGGTAGACCTATAGAAATCACAACTTTCGAAGCTGGATGCTGACTCCCGCGAATCATTAAATGTTACTATCACGGTGGAGGAGGTCCTGGAAGTAATCAAGAGCTTGAAAATGGGGGAAGGTGGCTGGGCCTGATGCAATTCCTAATGAGCTCTACCTAGTTTGAAGGCATCGCTGGCCCCTAAATTAGCAAATCTCTTCAACTCCATTTACCTAGAGTGTTTACCGATCCCAAAAACTTGGAACGAAGCAACCATTAGTTTGATTTTAAAACCTGGGAAAGACCCTTTAAAGTGCGAGTCATATAGACCCATATCACTTCTCAACAATGATTATAAAATATTTACTCAGATTTTGGCACAAAGACTTGGGTCTCTCTCTAATACCTTATCCATAAAGATCAGAAGGGCTTCATGAGGGGGAGGCAGCTACATGACCTTACCCACCAACTTATCGGTGCCATCGATATTGCAGCCCAGGAAAAAGTCCCTCTTGCGGTTCTTATGTCTGACGCAGCAAAAGTGTTCGACCGCCTAAACTGGTCATACTTGCAGAAGGTCATTCACCATTATGGTCTAGGGGAGAATTTTTCAAGGGTCATCGCGAATATATATTCAGCTCCGGTGGGGAAAATACTTGTTAATGGTAGAGTATCAAAAGGCTTTCAGATCAGAAGAGGCACTAGACAGGGCTGCCGCTCTCCCCTCATCTCTTTAATATATATATATATATATAGAACCCTTAGCCAACATGATAAGGTCCTCTGAGGAAATTATACCCTTTAGTTTTAACAGCTGGGACTTGAAAGTGGCGTTTTATGCCGACGATTTAATGATCTACACGAGCAGCCTGAATGAGTCGTTTGATAGCAGAAACCACCTATTAACGGCATTTGGGAGGATTTCAGGTTACCAAATCAACCATCAAAAAACTGAGGTCATACATTGGAACATAACGATGCCCCTGACAGAATCCAAAAATAAAATCAAATACCTGGGGATCGAAGTCCCAAGAAATATTGATGAAATTGCCTAAGTTAATCTTGACTCTAAAACTAAAGAAATGAGGAAACTACTAAAATCATGGAGCTACCTACTTCTTACCTTTATGGGGAGAGCTAATGTCATCAAAATGCCCATTTTACCAAAGTTCACATTTATATTTAATGCAATTCCCCTGGAGTTCAATTAAACGGGTATAAAAAAGATTTAGAGTGAAATCAACACCTTTATCTGGGCCTCTAAAGCAGTAAGGATAGCTTGGAGAAAGCTCTGCCAAAAGAAAAGTCGGGGGGGATCGCCAGCCCAGATCTAGGTATGTACTACAAAGCCTTTCAATTTAAAGATATCAGGATTCTTCTTCATGCCTACAAGTTCTATCCTGCCTACTGGAAAGCTGTAACTGATTATGATTAATGTCTTTACAAGTTCGGCCACCCGAAATATTTTAAAAAGATCAGATTGAAGGTACTGAGATCAGCCTATAAAATAATGGTTTGAGATAAGGAAAACATCAAAGTTGTCGTATTATAGTCCTCTGGCTCCAATATGGAATTCACCGGGCACACCAGACTGTTTGAAAGACCCTCTAAACGACCCTCTGAAAAGAGCAGGAATAGAGAAGTGGGGAGGTCTTCTTCAAAATGAGAATCCTAAGTGTTGGGACACTTTAGTGGAAAGAACTAATAATTATATATCGAGATGTAAATACTACCAGATGGCCAGCTGAGCTAGAGAACAAATTACAACACTGGACCCTTGTTGGAAGCTAGAGGAAGAAATACAGAAAGATCCTACTCGAAAAGAAGTTTCAAAGTGGTACTGGTACCTGATCGAGGGGAATGAGGTCGACTTCGACATACCAGATGCTGTATGGAAGAAAACCTTTCTGGCTCAAGACTTGCAACATGTCTGGCAAGTATCCTGCACTCTTTTATGGCACATTATTGTTTCTGCACCTCTTAGGAGAAATCATCTTTTTACTTTTCACAAGTCGTATTGGACACCCCAAAAATTGTCAAAGATGAATACACGGGTGATGAAAAAGTGTCCCAAATGCGGTGAGACGAAGGCAGATGACATACATATGTTTTGAACATGCGCCCACCTTGATGCTTACTGGTATGCAGTCGGTAAGGCTGTTGATAAAGTTTAAGACATCAATATCAAGGTAAGCGCCTTTACAATTATATTTGGCATTTTGGACACCGAAGATTCTAATATTAATTTAAGTAAAAATCAGAAACATCTTCTATTCACTTTTATATTACTAGCCAGACGTGAGGTGTGCAAACATTGGATTCTTCCATCACCTCCTAAAGTAGATAACTGGGTTAGAGCAGTGGATACGTTTAGAAATCTTGATGAATCGAGAGGTAAAAGCAAAGGTACAAAACATAGGGAACTCTGGGATACGGCTATGCAGTAGGGCAGGAAGGGACGCCCAATGAATAAAAAAAACACGATCAACCAAATTCTCGTGTTGCTTTATGGCGGTACATTGTCGTTTTAAAACTCAATGGAATTAGCTTTTTTCTAAGACACAGTCTTACCTTGTCTCTTTGGACTTTCCTCCGTGCACGATTAATGGGTGACCTTGTTGCTATAACCATGAAGATCATATAAATGAGGACAATAAAAATAAAAAATCAATAAATACATAATAAGCATATTATCCTGCTAGGAAGGAATTGTCTGAGAATTGGGGAAAAGTTTCAACATTTACAATAACTTTACAAAAACGTATTTAATGTGCTTTGTACTCAAATCTGTTTAACATGCTTGTTACTTCATTTCTCTCAATCTCTCCTTTAAAGTTCTGTGTAAGTAGTCTATAAACGTCAAATCCACACAATCATATTTGTTCTAATAGTATTGGGTTATTCCAATATGTTTAAAATTCACAGTTTATCACTTTTTTGTTGTATTGGCTCTGAGGATAAGTCTGCACCCAATTGTTTGAAGTATTAGCGACACTATTGCTTGGTGTTTCAGCACCCCCCACCCCAAAGTTCCAGTCTAGTTGCGCCCCTGCCTACCCAATAGTACAACAGTTTAAACATAGATTTCAACATATGTATTCATTCTGTGAGGCAAGGAGACAAGGCTTAATCAAGAGGTGCTTTTCACTGTAAATTTTCAGATGAGAGAGTGGGTGTTTTAAGCAGCGACAATGTGAAATGCTACTGAATATTACATTGATGTGCATGTTCCAAATGCTGTTTTAGCTCCTGGTTTAGGTATTCGATAACATGAGACTCTAGTTTTTTTTTATGATGGGGCATAATATCAGAAGGATTACTCTGGTTCCTTTGAACATCAAGTTCACAGGTTTTCAAAATAGAAGATACATTACTTACTGAGACCACATGCACCTACGTTCCTTAAATGATTGTTTTTTTCGCATACTAAATTCTGATCAGAAGCGTAGACATTGGCGTGTGTGCCTGCAGTTGAGAGCAGAGTTTGAAGACGGTTACCATTTATGCTTTAAGTAGGGACTGTGCTATTTTTAAAAAAATATATCACATGAAAGATTATTTTTACGCTAATATAATTCTCTGATATTGTAGTTTCAGAGAATAAAATGAATAAACATTCACTACTCTGATATTCCAGTGTATTTATAATTTTAATTGTATATGGTTAACTAAAACCTTTACAATGTACAATGTACAATACTAATAATACCAATTAATTTTTAGAAAAGTAGACAAAATACTAGGACAGTATAAAAGATCCGGTTAAAAAATAAATAAAGGAATAAATACGAGAATACCGAAAAATTTAACAGGTGCCTTCAATTGCTAGCAGCAAACTGGTTACGGCTTTAAGAAAGTGTAGGTGCTTAAGTATAGCAGCTAATTCTTTGTTGGTAATAAGTGATGATAACCTTTAAAAGCACCCCATTGCAAAGAGGCAGCAAACTGGTTCTGCCCACTTTTTCACAGAGGCACACCTCTGAACAATGAGTAACCATGCAGGTAACAGCTAACAGTGTAACCTCCTGGGAGGAGAGACCTATGGGTTGTTGATGCCAGGCATTGAAGGTGGACCGGGTGACAGCACGGTAACTGAGAGCACAAAGTATGGAAATAGAAATACAGAGCCACCTAGTGAGCCAACTGAGGGCCTAAACCTTTTGTATTCAAGATGGACACATTTAGTCAGTCAGGTGTTTAAGGCAGTCTTTTCTGGCTGAAGTGCACCTTTAGTGCGCTGCTGACATGATCCAAATCACCCCAGAGACTTAATTTGCGCTCATTCAAAAAGGGTGGGCAAAGGCACAGAACATGCTTGAGGGATTCTTCACACTGGCTACAGCCCCTTCATGTAGTAAATTACGGTGCCAAAGGGCAAGGAGCTTCAAAAAAAGGCACTTACCCAGCCTGAGAGCCATAAATCTTGGCTTCAAGTGATTGTAATTTGTGCAGGCAAGGTATGAGGAGGGTGACGCAGGCTGATAAGGGCTGATAACCACCCATGTGTGCTTGCTTTTGGCCAGGATTGCTGTATCTTAGTGGTTTTACCAAATACAGATGCGTATTTAATACTCAATTTAAATGCAGATTGACTTGGGTTTAGTTCTTACAGTACATACCCAGACAGAAGCTGTCCATAGTCCTTTAAGAATGGGCGGTGTGACCCAGTAGGCCCGCAGGTGCTGATGACGGTCCATAACAGGGACTCCAGAGAACCAGCTCTCGCCATTCACAGCTTGTGGTACAGAATCAGGAAGGGACCAGCACCCACCACCTGTTGGTCAAGAAGGCCAATTTCCAGTCTGATCTTATCAGTGGACGAAGACTTCGGTAGCCGCAGAAAATATTTTTAGATCCATGCGGAAAGTTTATTCAGTGAGTTGCTTTCCTTACCCAGAAGGATTTCAGAGCCTTAAGATAATGTAGGAGAGCCCTTGGCTTGCATGACTTCTAGCATTGTGGAAAGGCTTGGGCCTATTAGTAATTATGAAAGTTTGGATAGGGTTGCTTAGAGGGCCACGGCCTTTGCTGCAATTTCTTTCCGGTGTATAATAAAGGAACCCTAGGCATCAATGTGTACCTCCAGATACTTATATGAATGATCCAGCACGCCCCTGGTACCCTTTCCTGCCAAATGTGACCACCTTTGTCTTTTTCAGATTAACCTCCACTTTATTGGTGATTGTGTAGGTGTGCAGCTTATTAAACAAGTTGCAAACCTCCCCTCATAAGACTGAAGAGGGCAAGGTCATCAGAGTATAGGTGGTTTCAGATCTGAGGAGCAGTGTTCCTTGGAGGATGGCAGTCGACTGTGTCAAGAATTTGTGGGTACTTGGGCCTCCCGCCAGAGTGAGGCACCATTCTTATTAGGAGACCTGGGGGAACGCTGGGTGGTAGGAAATTTCTGTCCACCCAGAGATCCCACAAGTTTCCCACACTAAAATGTGTGGAAAAGGTGATTTTTTAAAGATAAATTTGAGGTTTGCAAGGGATTGGGGTAATATAACCTGGTGAGAGCCAGCCAAGTCATTCCATCCTGGATTTCTCTGGGTGTCTAGTTTTCAAAAATGTATAGGTTTGCTGGGTTTCCCTAAGTGCCGGCAAAGCTAGGGTTCAAAATCTAGAGCTAGGCACTTTGCAAAAAAAGGGTCAGTTTTCACTGTGAAAATGTGGTGTGTCCACGTTGCGTTTTGGGCCATTTCCTGTCGCGGGCACTAGTCCTACACAAACAAGTGAGGCACTATTTTGCTCAGAAGACTTTGGGGAATGCAGGCTTGATGGAATTTTGTGGATCCATGCAGATTCCAGAACTTTCCACCACAGAAATGTGAGGAAAATTTGTTTTTTGACACATTTTTAGGTTTGCAGTTGATTCTTGGAACCAGAACCTGGTGAGAGCCAGTCAAGTCACCCTATCCTGGATTTCCCTGGGTGTCTAGATTTCAAAAATGTATAGGTTTTCTAGGTTTCTCTAGGTGCCAGCAAAGCTAGGGTTCAAAATCTACAAATAGGCACGTTGCACGAAAAGGGTCCAATTTCACAGTGAAAATGTGGTGTGTCCACATTGCATTTTGAGCCGTTTCCTGTGGCGGGCACTAGGCCTGCCCACACAACTGAGGAACCATTTTTCACTGAAGACTTTGGGGAACACTGGGTGGGTTTCATTTTGTGAATCCACGCAGATTTCAGTACTTTCTACCATAGAAATGTGAGGAAAATGTAGTTTATTTGAAACATGTTTAGGTTTGCAAGGGATTCTGGGTAGCAGAACATTGAGAGAGCCAATCAAGTCACCCCATCCTGGATTCCCCTAGGTGTCTAGTTTTTAAAAACTGTATAGGTTTGTTAGGTTTCCCTAGGTGCTGGCTGAGCTAAAGTTCACAATCTATAGTTAGGCACTTGGCAAAAAAAGGGTCTGTTTTCACTGTGAAAATGTGGTATGTCCATGTTGGTTTTGGGCCATTTCCTGTAGCGGGCACAAGGCCTACCCACACAAGTGAGGCACTGTTTTACTCAGAAGACTTTGGAGAATGTGGATTGGGTGGAATTTTGTGGATCCACGCAGATTCTAGAACTTTCCACCACAGAAATGTGAGAAAAATGTGTTTCTGGGATACATTTTTAGGTTTGCAAGGAATTTTAGTTTCCAGAACCTGGAGAGAGCCAATCAAGTCACCCCATCCTGGATTCCCTTGGGGGTCTAGTTTTCAAAAATGTATATGATTGCTAAGTTTCCCTATTTGCCGACAGAGCTAGGATTCAAAATCTACAGATAGGCACTCTGCAAGAAAAGGGTCAGTTTTCACGGTGGAAATGTGGTGTGTCCACGTTTCGTTTTGAGCCGTTTCCTGTCACGGTCACTAGGTCTACCCACATAAGTGAGGTACCATTTTTCTTGGAAGACTTTGGGGAACGCGTGTTGGGTGGAATTGTGTGGATCCACGCATATTCCAGAACTTTTCACCAGAGAAATTTGAGGAAAATGTGTTCTTTTGGACAACTTTTTAGGTTTGCAGTTGATTCTTGGAACCAGGACCTGGTGAGAGCCAGTCAAGTCACCCTATCCTTGATTTCCCTGGGTTCAAAATCTATAGTTAGGCACTTGGCAAAATAAGGGTCTGTTTTCACTGTGAAAATTTGGTGTGTCCATATTGCATTTTGGGCAGTTTCCTGTTGCGGGCACTAGGCCTACCCAAACAAGTGAGGCACTATTTTGCTGAGAAGACTTTGGAGAATGCAGGGTGGGTGGAATTTTGAGGATCCACGCAGATTCCAGAACTTTCCACCACAGAAATATGAGGAAAAGGTGTTTTTTGGACACATTTTTAGGTTTGCAAGGGATTCTGGGACCATAACCGGGTGAGAGCCAGTCAAGTCACCCAATCCTAGATTCCCCTGGGTGTCTAGTTTTAATGAATGTTTAAGTTTGCTAGGTTTCCCTATGTGTCGGCAGAGCTAGGGTTTAAAATCTACAACTAGGCACTTTGCAAAAAAAAGGGTCCGTTTTCACTGTGAAAATGTGGTGTGTCCACGTTGCATTTTGGGCCATTTCCTGCTGTGGGCACTATGCCTACCCACACAAGTGAGGAACCATTTTTCTCGGACGACTTTGGGGAACACTGGGTCGGTGACATTTTGTGAATCCACGTAGATTCCAGAACTTTCCACCACAGAAATGTGAGAATAATGTAGTTTATTTGAAAAATGTTTAGGTTTGCAATTGATTCTGGGTAACAGAACCTTGAGCGAGCCAATCAAGTCACACCATCCTTCATTTCCCTGGGTGTCTAGTGTTCAAAAATGTATATGATTGCTAGGTTTCCCTAGGTGCCGGCAGGGCTAGGGTTCAAAATCTACAGATAAGCACTTTGCAAGAAAAGGTTCAGTTTTCACGTTGAAAATGTGGTGTGTCCACATTGCGTTTTGGGCTGTTTCCTGTCATGGTCACTAGGCCTACCCAAACAAGTGAGGTACCATTTTTCTTGGAAGAGTTTGGGGAATGCATGATGGTTGGAATTGTGTCGATCCGCGAGGATTCCAGAGTTTTTAACCACAGAAATTTGAGGAAAATGTTTTTGGGGACAACTTTTTAGGTTTGCAGTTGATTCTTGGAACCAGGACCTGGTGAGAGCCAGTCAAGTCACCCTATCCTGGATTTCCCTGAGTGTCTAGGTTTCAAAAATGTATAGGTTTTCTAGGTTTCCCTAGGTGCCGACAGAGCTAGGGTTCAAAATCTATAGTTAGGCACTTGACAAAAAAAGGGTCAGTTTTCACCGTGAAAATGTGGAGTGTCCACATTGCGTTTTGGGCCGTTTCCTGTTGCGGGCACTAGGTCTACCCAAACAAGTGAGGCACTATTTTGCTCAGAAGACTTTGGAGAATGCAGGGTAGGTGGAATGTTGTGGATCCACTCAGATTCCAGAACTTTCCACCACAGAAATACGAGGAAAATGTGTTTTTTTGACACATTTTTAGGTTTGCAATGGATTCTGGGACCATAACCGGGTGAGAGCCAGTCAGGTCACCCAATCCTAGATTCCCCTGGGTGTCTAGTTTTAATGAATGTTTAGGTTTGCTAGGTTTCCCTAGGTGCCGGCAGAGCTACGCTTTAAAATCTACAACTAGGTACTTTCCAAAAAAAAGGGTCAGTTTTTACTGTGAAAATGTGGTGTGTCCATGTTGCATTTTGGGCCATTTCCTGCTGCGGGCACTAAGCCTACCCACACAAGTGAGGTACCATTTTTCTTGGAAGACTTTGGGGAACGTGTGGTGGGTGGAATTGTGTGGATCCACACAGATTCCAGAACTTTCCACCACAGAAATTTGAGGAAAATGTTTTTTTGGACAACTTTTTAGGTTTGCAGTTGATTCTTGGAACCAGGACCTGGTGAGAGCCAGTCAAGTCACCCTATCCTAGATTTCCCTGGGTGTCTAGGTTTCAAAAATGTATAGGTTTTCTAGCTTTCCCTAGGTGCCGGCAGAGCTACGGTTTAAAATCTACAAATAGGCACTTTGCAAAAAAAAGGGTCAGTTTTCACTGTGAAAATGTGGTGTGTCCACGTTGCATTTTGGGCCATTTCCTGCTGCTGGCACTAGGCCTACCCACACTAGTGAGGACCCATTTTTCTTGGAAGACTTTGGGGAACGCGTGGTTGGTGGAATTGTGTGGATCCACGCAGATTCCAGAACTTTCCACCACAGAAATTTGAGGAAAATGTTTTTTTGGACAAATGTTTAGGTTTGCAGTTGATTCTTGGAACCAGGACCTGGTGAGAGCCATTCAAGTCACCCTATCCTGGATTTCCCTTGGTGTCTAGGTTTCAAAAATGTATAGGTTTTCTAGGTTTCCCTAGGTGCCGGCAGAGCTAGGGTTGAAAATCTATAGTTAGGCACTTGGCAAAAAAATGGTCAGTTTTCACTGTGAAAATGTGGTGTGTCCACGTTGCGTTTTGGGCCAATTCCTGTCGCGGGCACTAGTCCTACACAAACAAGTGAGGCACTATTTTACTCAGAAGACTTTGGGGGATACAGATTGGTTGGAATTTTGTGGATCCACGCAGATTCCAGATCTTTCCACCACAGAAATGTGAGGAAAATTAGTTTTTTGACAAATTTTTAGATTTGCAGTTGATTCTTGGAACCAGAACCTGGTGAGAGCCAGTCAAGTCACCCTATCCTGGATTTCCCTGGGTGTCTAGGTTTTAAAAATGTATAGGTTTTCTAGATTTCCCTAGGTGCCGGCAAAGGTAGGGTTCAAAATCTACAGATAGGCACTTTGCAAGAAAAGGGTCAGTTTTCACTGTGAAAATGTGGTGTGTCCACATTGCGTTTTGGGCCGTTTCCTGTCACGGTCACTAGGCCTACCCACACAAGTGAGGTACTATTTTTCTTGGAAGACTTTGGGAAACGCGTGGTGGGTTGAATTGTGTGGATCCACACATATTCCAGAACTTTCCACCACAGAAATTTAACGAAAATGTGTTTTTTTGGACAACTTTTTAGGTTTGCAGTTGATTCTTGGAACCAGAGCCTGGTGAGAGCCAGTCAAGTCACCCTATCCTGGATTTCCCTGCGTGTCTACGTTTAAAAAATGTATAGGTTTTCTAGGTTTCCCTAGGTGCTGGCAGAGCTAGGGTTCCAAATCTATAGTCAGGCATTTGGCAAAAAAATGGTCAGTTTTCACTGAGAAAATGTGGAGTGTCCACTTTGCATTTTGGGCCGTTTCCTGTCGTGGGCACTAGGCCTACCCAAACAAGTGAGGCACTATTTTGCTCAGAAGACTTTGGGGGATGCAGTGTGGGTGGAATTTTGTGGATCCATGCAGATTCCAGAACTTTTCACCACAGAAATGTGCGGAAAATGTGTTTTTTGACACATTTTTAGGTTTGCAATGGATTCTGGGACCATAACCGGGTGAGAGCCAGTCAAGTCACCCATCCAGGATTCCCCTGGGTGTCTAGTTTTAAAAAATGTCTAGGTTTGCTAGGTTTCCCTAGGTGCTGGCAGAGCTAGGGTTTCAAATCTAAAGCTAGGCACTTTGCAAAAAAAGGGATCTATTTTCACTGTAAAAATAAAGTGTTTCCACGTTGTGTTTTGAGCCGTTTCCTGTCGCAGGCACTAGGCTTACCCACACAAGTGAGGTACTGTTTTTATCAGGAGACTTAGGTTAACACAGATTTGTAGAGCAACTATTATCACCTATTGACTTTCAATGCATTTTTGCCTTCCAAATGAAAGATAATGTGTAAAATAGAAGTCATTTTGAAAAATGACCTATAATTCTCATGCTAGTATGGGTACTCACAATTTCGGAAAGGTGCAAATATCTACTGTTTCTAAACTCTATTTTTTGTTCCAATTCCAGAAATACATAGGTGTCTTTCATATCGATTTTTCCATGTATATTTTTTCCCAAATTAATTGCTTTAAACCCTGTACATAATGAAAAACCATTGCAAGACGCTGCTCAGTTATTGACTCTGGGTTCGTCCGGTTCTTGGTGTCCCTACAAGTCCTAAATATCCCCACAACCAGAAAGGTCCAGCGGATGTAATAGTATATTTCTTTAAAACAGCTGCCACAATTTAAAGAAGTTTGAGGTGAAAACGTTGGCACCAATGGCTGTTTTCTGAACTAATTTTCAATTTTTCCTATATTCAACTGTTCGTTTCTAAAAAGAAACCTTGAAGGATCTACACAAATGACCCCTTGCTGAATTCAGAATTTTGTCTTCTTTTCTAAAAGATATAGCTTTCCAGGATCCATTATTGTTTTTATACCCATTTCTACCATTAACTGGAAGAAGGTTGAAAGCACAAAAAATAGCAAAAATAGGCTAAAACCCAGTAAAATCCCAACATTGTGTAAAAAGTTTTTTCATTTTCTGACAAAAGTCTGCCAGTCCCTAAAAGCTGAGAACATTGCGATTTCAGCCCCACAAACACTTTATTGATACCATTTGAAGTGAAAAAAAACAGATGCTTTCATTTTCAGAACTTTTTTCCAATTTTTGCCAAAAAAGAACCAAATTTAGCTGTATTTTGGTTAACTTATGGGTCCCTCCAGTGCAATCTACAAACTCTGCATACCTTTAGAATCCCCATGATGTTGGAAGAAAAGGACGCACATTTGGTGTGAATACCGTATGTGGTCAAAAAGTTACAGGGGCCTAATTGCAAACTACCCCAAATAGCCAAAAACGGGCTCAGCACTGGGGGTTGGGGGGGATGGCCCAGCAGTTAAGGGGTTACGTGGCTTAACGCCAACTGGTAGATATTGGGTTGAAGAAACGCCATTGGAGCATCTGAAAAAGTGACACTTTAGTAGCATTAGGGGCTTGTTAATATGCCCTCTAGTTTATTGGAAAACCTCTTTGGATTCTGTGGTATTGTCAATGGCAAAAATCAACTGCATATCATCAGCATCGTTGTATGTTTTCACCTTCTGCTGCTGGAGATAGAATATATCAGAGGACGAATATAAAGATTGAAAAGATGAGAGGATAAAGAAGATCCCTGAGACACTCCACAATTCAAATAGAGCTTAGGTGAACAGAAGATGAAAAGATGGACCGATTGAGAGCAGTCCCTGAGAAAGGACTCTATCCAGTCAAGGGCAGTACCCTGCAGCCCTGCGGTCCTGATTTGGTCAATCAGAATAGTATGATCAACTGTATCAAAGGCTGCTGATAAATCTAATAGGATCAACACCTGTGTGATGACTCTTTCAGCTTCTTTCCTCATATCGTCAATAACAGTTAGAATGACAGTTTCCATTGAGTGAGCTGGACGACAGCAAAAATGATGGGGGTTAAGGAAATTAGAGTCCTCCAAAAAGAAGCATAGATGCTGAGCAACATGAGTCTCCATTAATTTTGGCAAGTAATGGAGTAATGAGATCTGTCTGTAGCTCCCTAATTCACAAAGGAAAATCTACACGTGTGTATTAGTTTACGATTTTTTGCTAGGGATTTACGAGTAGTATCTTTACGAGTGTGGAGTCTCTGCACATAAAACGATAGGCAAGGCCTCACTCTGTAAAAATAAAAATATTATATGTATATATATATATATATATATATCGTGAAACAAATGCCCTTGAGCTCACAGAGGGCACACTACGCTGTCCTCACCATCCGGTTTCTGCGCCTCGCAGCTGCTTGCTTTCCATGTCTCCCTTCATTACTGCCATGCCCGACGCGTTTCGAGGCCAACTACGCCTCTTAATCATGGGCTGTTGCATTCAATCAGAGAAGGCTCACCGTTTCAATTTCCAATACTTTCATTTATTGAAAAACCGCCCCCAGTGGGCGTGGCGCACAGGTGATGCTCAAAGCATGATGGTATCTGTGGTCCTAGGAACGGTGAGAATCTAAAACACCTTGGTAGGTTCAGAGTTTGAATGTCCAATTAACACAGTTATTTCCTTGAGTAGGATTGGGTTTTTGGAAAGCGGGCAGAGTTTAATTGCAGAACAGCATTCTTCACAGAAGGAAATAGTTTCTTTCCGAAGCCTTCCCGTTGTCAGCTCGCGCAGCCTTCAGGAAGTGGTGCCCCTCTGCCACGGCCAGGACTGCCGTGTGTAAATACCGTGAAACAAATGCCCTTGAGCTCACAGAGGGCACACTACGCTGTCCTCACCATCCGGTTTCTGCGCCTCGCAGCTGCTTGCTTTCCATGTCTCCCTTCATTACTGCCATGCCCGACGCGTTTCGAGGCCAACTACGCCTCTTAATCATGGGCTGTTGCATTCAATCAGAGAAGGCTCACCGTTTCAATTTCCAATACTTTCATTTATTGAAAAACCGCCCCCAGTGGGCGTGGCGCACAGGTGATGCTCAAAGCATGATGGTATCTGTGGTCCTAGAAACGGTGAGAATCTAAAACACCTTGGTAGGTTCAGAGTTTGAATGCCCAAAAACCCGATCCTACTCAAGAAAATAACTGTGTTAATTGGACATTCAAACTCTGAACCTACCAAGGTGTTTTAGATTCTCACCGTTCCTAGGACCACAGATACCATCATGCTTTGAGCATCACCTGTGCGCCACGCCCACTGGGGGCGGTTTTTCAATAAATGAAAGTATTGGAAATTGAAACGGTGAGCCTTCTCTGATTGAGAGCAACAGCCCATGATTAAGAGGCGTAGTTGGCCTCGAAACGCGTCGGGCATGGCAGTAATGAAGGGAGACATGGAAAGCAAGCAGCTGCGAGGCGCAGAAACCGGATGGTGAGGACAGCGTAGTGTGCCCTCTGTGAGCTCAAGGGCATTTGTTTCACGGTATTTACACACGGCAGTCCTGGCCGTGGCAGAGGGGCACCACTTCCTGAAGGCTGCGTGAGCTGACAACGGGAAGGCTTCGGAAAGAAACTATTTCCTTCTGTGAAGAATGCTGTTCTGCAATTAAACTCTGCCCGCTTTCCAAAAACCCGATCCTACTCAAGGAAATAACTGTGTTAATTGGACATTCAAACTCTGAACCTACCAAGGTGTTTTAGATTCTCACCGTTCCTAGGACCACAGATACCATCATGCTTTGAGCATCACCTGTGCGCCACGCCCACTGGGGGCGGTTTTTCAATAAATGAAAGTATTGGAAATTGAAACGGTGAGCCTTCTCTGATTGAATGCAACAGCCCATGATTAAGAGGCGTCGTTGGCCTCGAAACGCGTCGGGCATGGCAGTAATGAAGGGAGACATGGAAAGCAAGCAGCTGCGAGGCGCAGAAACCGGATGGTGAGGACAGCGTAGTGTGCCCTCTGTGAGCTCAAGGGCATTTGTTTCACGGTATTTACACACGGCAGTCCTGGCCGTGGCAGAGGGGCACCACTTCCTGAAGGCTGCACGAGCTGACAACGGGAAGGCTTCGGAAAGAAACTATTTCCTTCTGTGAAGAATGCTGTTCTGCAATTAAACTCTGCCCGCTTTCCAAAAACCCGATCCTACTCAAGGAAATAACTGTGTTAATTGGACATTCAAACTCTGAACCTACCAAGGTGTTTTAGATTCTCACCGTTCCTAGGACCACAGATACCATCATGCTTTGAGCATCACCTGTGCGCCACGCCCACTGGGGGCGTTTTTTCAATAAATGAAAGTATTGGAAATTGAAACGGTGAGCCTTCTCTGATTGAATGCAACAGCCCAGGATTAAGAGGCGTAGTTGGCCTCGAAACGCGTCGGGCATGGCAGTAATGAAGGGAGACATGGAAAGCAAGCAGCTGCGAGGCGCAGAAACCGGATGGTGAGGACAGCGTAGTGTGCCCTCTGTGAGCTCAAGGGCATTTGTTTCACGGTATTTACACACGGCAGTCCTGGCCGTGGCAGAGGGGCACCACTTCCTGAAGGCTGCGCGAGCTGACAACGGGAAGGCTTCGGAAAGAAACTATTTCCTTCTGTGAAGAATGCTGTTCTGCAATTAAACTCTGCCCGCTTTCCAAAAACCCGATCCTACTCAAGGAAATAACTGTGTTAATTGGACATTCAAACTCTGAACCTACCAAGGTGTTTTAGATTCTCACCGTTCCTAGGACCACAGATACCATCATGCTTTGAGCATCACCTGTGCGCCACGCCCACTGGGGGCGGTTTTTCAATAAATGAAAGTATTGGAAATTGAAACTGTGAGCCTTCTCTGATTGAATGCAACAGCCCATGATTAAGAGGCGTAGTTGGCCTCGAAACGCGTCGGGCATGGCAGTAATGAAGGGAGACATGGAAAGCAAGCAGCTGCGAGGCGCAGAAACCGGATGGTGAGGACAGCGTAGTGTGCCCCCTGTGACATCAAGGGCATTTGTTTCACGATATATATATATATATATATATATATATATATATATATATCAAATCACACAGGTTGCCCCCATGGAGATATCACACAACGAGGAGTTACGGCACTGACAGCACCGGCTGCGGCAACTTGGCTGCTCTGTTCACATCCCTCCAAACACCAAACGCGTTTCGGGCGGTGAGCCCTTGATCACTGGTGAACCATGAGACACTGAAACAGTAGCTGTTTAAAGGAACTCCCTTTATTGTAAATTTGAAGTCCCGCCCCAATGGGCGTCGTCATGCACGGCATTCTGTTAGATGCAGTCTTTGGGCATGGAAAGGACAGTACAAGTTCCTAATTACACCCTAGTGGGTGTCACTGCCCCCGTTGCAAATATGGAAGTGAGCGCACAGCAGCTACTTTGACACCAATCCTCTCCGATGCTGAGGCCTCCTCGATTCCTTACAGTGCTCGTGTTACCAAGCACCAGGAGCCACTGCACGTAGTGGGAAATCTCAGCGGCCGGGCCTGCCGCTATACATCAAATCACACAGGTTGCCCCCATGGAGATATCACACAATGAGGAGTTACCGCACTGACAACACCGGCTGCGGCAACTTGGCTGCTCTGTTCCCATCCCTCCAAACACCAAACGCTTTTCGAGCGGTGAGCCCTTGATCACTGGTGAACCATGAGACACGGAAACAGTAGCTGTTTAAAGGAACTCCCTTTATTGTAAATTTGAAGTCCCGCCCCAATGGGCGTCGTCATGCACGGCATTCTGGTAGATGCAGTCTTTGGGCATGGAAAGGACCGTACAAGTTCCTAATTACACCCTAGTGGGTGTCACTGCCCCCGTTGCAAATATGGAAGTGAGCGCATAGCAGCTACTTTGACACCAATCCTCTCCGATGCTGAGGCCTCCTCGATTCCTTACAGTGCTCGTGTTACCAAGCACCAGGAGCCACTACACGTAGTGGGAAATCTCTGCGGCCGGGCCTGCCGCTATACATCAAATCACACAGGTTGCCCCCATGGAGATATCACACAATGAGGAGTTACCGCACTGACAACACCGGCTGCGGCAACTTGGCTGCTCTGTTCACATCCCTCCAAACACCAAACGCGTTTCGAGCGGTGAGCCCTTGATCACTGGTGAACCATGAGACACGGAAACAGTAGCTGTTTAAAGGAACTCCCTTTATTGTAAATTTGAAGTCCCTCCCCAATGGGCGTCGTCATGCACGGCATTCTGGTAGATGCAGTCTTTGGGCATGGAAAGGACCGTACAAGTTCCTAATTACACCCCAGTGGGTGTCACTGCCCCCGTTGCAAATATGGAAGTGAGCGCACAGCAGCCACTTTGACACCAACCCTCTCCGATGCTGAGGCCTCCTCGATTCCTTACAGTGCTCATGTTACCAAGCACCAGGAGCCACTACACGTAGCGGGAAATCTCCGCGGCCGGGCCGGCCGCTATACATCAAATCACACAGGTTTTTGACACGGATCACACTGAGTGTCTGTATGAAATAAGGAATTATATTTTCATATTCTTCAATAATGTCACCTGTGTCTCCTCTGATGTCATTTGAGATGTCATCAGTGATGTCACTGACCATCTCATGAATGATGTAATATGTGACATCATCAGCAGTGGATTGCGGGTACGCGAAATATAGTTAGTACAACTAACTATATAGGAGCAATTTCAATGGTTTTGTATGAGTGAAATGTCCAGCTAACTATAACACCCCTAAAACTTATAGTTTTTTGAGTGAATTTCAAAGGTTTTTTAAAAGCTAATTCCTAACTATGTAAGGCCTGAAACCTATGGTTCTTTCAGTGAATTTGCAAGGTTTTTTAAATGCTAATTCCTAACTATATAATGCCTGAAACCTATGTTTTTTCAGTGAATTTGCAAGGTTTTTTAAACGCTAATTCCTAATTATATAAGGCCTGAAACCTGTGATTTTTTAATTGAGTATGCAAGGTTTTTTAAATGCTAATTCCTAACTTTATAACCTATCTTTCTTTCATTGAATTTCAACGTTTTTTTAAATGACAATTTTTAAATGTATTAATTTGGTATTTTTTATACTGATTTACTACTTTTTTGCAGGCAGGTGTTCAGAGGGCACGCCCCCTTTTTACAACACTCTGCAGCGCAACCCCTGGCGCGTTTGCAGAGGAGAAACTAATTCCCCTTGCATACTGGGGGTCCCTGGGGGGCAACTAGCCCACCAGGAGCCGCCAGTATGTGCCAAGGGGCTGCGTTGCTTTGCCCCGGGGGCGGCAGTCCCCGGGGAAGTGTGGGGGGATTATGGACCCCCCCACACTTCTTTATCACTATGCCCCCGCGATTTGGTTCCCCCCCCATGGGGTAATTTTTTAAAAAACAGACCAGGTTTTTTTTTTTTTAAATGTGGTCTTTTTTTGTCCTTGTGGGACCACCTGGGCAGGCCTAGGGTGTCAGGGTGTATCTACCCTGCCCCCTTTTTGTGTTCTTCACGTTTGTTTTTTTGCTTTCTTTTGCCTTTGACTATCGAGCACAAGATGGATGCCAACACTTCCTGGTTAGAAGTGTTGACAGCCAATGAGCATGCAGCTTTCTTGGGAAGGCATGCTGATTGGCTGCCACTGTCTGTCAACACTAGCACAAGATGGATGCCAACACTTCCTGGTTAGAAGTGTTGACAGCCAATGAGCATGCAGCTTTCTTGGGAAGGCATGCTGATTGGCTGCCACTGTCTGTCAACACTCCAAACCAGGAAGTGTTGGCAGCCATCTTGTGCCTCGGTAGAATGAAGGCACAAGAAAGCAGTGAAACAAAGGTGCAAAACACGCAAAGGGAGCAGGGTAGAAGCACCCTGACCCCCTAGGCCTGCTCAGAGGGTCCCACAAGGACCCCCCAGGTCCCAATTTTTTTGTTTTTTTTAAATCGCGATATTCCGAACGATTGAAAATGACTTTTCTTGAGAAACATTTGATTTCGGATTATCATGTCCTATACTTTGGAATTTTTGAAAGACTGACTTTGAGGAAGCTATAAATTACTCAAGTCTGCCCGAATTGTGTGGGTAAAATTGATACCTAGTCACTTTGAATAAGAATGTACTTACGTCTCATCTAACATTTGGAAGAAATATCTAGTTATATGACAACAGGATACCGACATAACTTGAAGGAAATAAGAACGCCCTGAAGAAGTTCTGTTGTACAGAACGAAACGCGTCAGCTGTGTGGTACATAAACTTAAGGAAAATAAAAGCATTTGAATATACACCAAGATTCAGCGCTTCAATAAGGACTCTAAGTGATATGATTTGATTGGACTTGTTGTGCAAGTGGTGCTGTGCCAAACTTTGGAATATTCTCCACTACTCTCTACTACTCACTCTCTACTACTCCACTACTCTCTAATACTCACTCTCTACTACTCATTCTCTACTGCTCTATTACTCTCTACTACTCTCTCTCTACTACTCACTCCCTACTACTCACTATCTACTACTCTCTACTACTCACTCTCTACTACTCTCTACTCTCTACTACTCACTCTCTACTACTCTCTCTCTACTACTCTCTACTACTCACTCTCTACTACTCACTCTACTACTCACTCTCTACTACTCTCTACTACTCACTCTCTACTACTCTCTCTCTACTACTCTCTACTACTCACTCTACTACTCACTCTCTACTACTCTCTACTATTCTCTCTCTCTGCTACTCAGTCTCTACTACTCACTCTCTACTACTCACTATCTACTACTCACTCTCTGCTACTCTCTACTACTCACTCTTAACTACTCTCTACTACTCACTCTCTACTGCTCTCTACTACTCACTCTACTACTTACTCTCTACTACTCTCTACTACTCACTCTCTACTACTCACTCTCTACTACTCACTCTCTACTACTCTCTACTACTCACTCTACTACTCTCTACTACTCACTCTCTGCTACTCTCTCTACTGCTCTCTACTACTCTCTACTACTCACTCTCTGCTCTCTATTACTCACTCTCTACTCTCTACCTCTCTACCTCTCTACCTCTCTCTACTACTCTCTACCTCTCTACCTCTACCTCTCTACCTCTACCTCTCTACACGCACAGATATACACATATATATATATATATTACCTACTGGCGGTCGCCAGTAGGTATATATAGTTAGGATTTTTTCTCTATGGGATTTTTGAAAATTCTATGTCTAATAACTTTGGCGTTTGTGGACGGAATTGGCTGAAATTTTCAGGAAAATGGAACATTTTGTTTCTGAGCAGCCCCTGAAAATTCGGGGGGGTTTCGTCAAGGGGGGGCCGAGAAAAAAGGGGGGTCCCAAAACGTGTTTTTAACATTGAGTTTTCCATAGGGCGGTTGGCCTCACTTTTAGCCCGAACGGCTGAATGGATTTGCACGAAACTTGGCAAAATTGTAGGGACTGGTAGCCCGATGTGCCTTTGCTAGGTCTCAATATATGTGCTCCAGTGGATTTTGAGAAATTAACGTTCAAAAAAAGATATATATCTGTAACAGCGGACCGGGCAGCGCTCCAGTTCGCGTACTTTTCGCGTTATGGAGCTTTGTGAAGCGAAGCTGATTGGTTCTCCGGCGTCTGTAAACATTCCAACCAGTCCGTAGCGGCCGCCATCTTGTCTCTCGGTAGGATCGAGAGACAAGAGGAGGCCAAAGCGAAGGGGAAAATGACCATAAGGGGGCATAGTAGATCCTCCCTGACCCCCTAGGTTTGATGTGGAGGTTTTAAAAGGGCCCCGCGGGGCAAAAAGAAAAATAAATAATAATAATCGAACGGCTGAATGGATTTGCACGAAACTTGGCAAAATTGTAGGGACTGGTAGCCCGATGTGCCTTTGCTAGGTCTCAATATATGTGCTCCAGAGGATTTTGAGAAATTAACGTTCAAAAAAAGATATATATCTGTAACAGCGGACCGGGCAGCGCTCCAGTTCGCGTACTATTCGCGTTATGGAGCTTTGTGAAGCGAAGCTGATTGGTTCTCCGGCGTCTGTAAACATTCCAACCAGTCCGTAGCGGCCGCCATCTTGTCTCTCGGTAGGATCGAGAGACAAGAGGAGGCCAAAGCGAAGGGGAAAATGACCATAAGGGGGCATAGTAGATCCTCCCTGACCCCCTAGGTTTGATGTGGAGGTTTTAAAAGGGCCCCGCGGGGCAAAAAAAAAAAAAATAATAATAATCGAACGGCTGAATGGATTTGCACGAAACTTGGCAAAATTGTAGGGACTGGTAGCCCGATGTGCCTTTGCTAGGTCTCAATATATGTGCTCCAGTGGATTTTGAGAAATTAACGTTCAAAAAAAGATATATATCTGTAACAGCGGAACGGGCAGCGCTCCAGTTCACGTACTTTTCGCGTTACGGAGCTTTGTGAAGCGAAGCTGATTGGTTCTCCGGCGTCTGTAAACATTCCAAACAGTCCGTAGCGGCCGCCATCTTGTCTCTCGGTAGGATCGAGAGACAAGAGGAGGCCAAAGCGAAGGGGCAAATGACCATAAGGGTGCATAGTAGATCCTCCCTGACCCCATAGGTTTGATGTGGAGGCTTTAAAAGGGCTCCGCGGGGCAAAAAAAAAAAAAAATCGTTTTTTTGGTGGGGTGCGCCTGGTTAGCGCAACGGGAAGCGGACTGGGGAGCGTACTACAAGGAATGAAGAATGATTGACTTTTAACTTATTGTATGTTTATCGACTTTTTTTTAACTTTTTTTTCTGCTGAGTGACGTCTCGGCCTATCTTCACGGGATGCAGTCCTTACCATCTCGGCGTTTAAGCCCAGGGGGACCGGTAGTGTGGGAGAGATAACGGGGCATATTATCAAGGGGGTTTATCTCCGCTTTTTTGGCTTTAAAAGCCAAGAAAGCGGAGATAAAATGATCTCCGTATTACCTAGCTGTCGCTAACACCAGTTAGCGACCGCTAGTAGGAGATAGCGACCATCTTGGGCCCCACTTTGCATGTCAGTGATATTTATCACTAATGACATGCAAAGTGGGCATGCCAAGATGTTAGCGACTGGAAACAGTCGCTAACATCGCTATCTCCTATTACAACTTTTGGAGATATTCGCGCTAAGCGCGAATATCTCCAAAAAGTAACACCTGCCCTGAGCAGTTCTTAGCCATGTTATCCAATGGGAGGTGGATAACATGGCTAAGAGCATTAGCTCGGTAATGCATGAATATCGCTGACTTTTCAGCGATATTAATGCATTGCGGACGTTTTTTATCGCATTTGCGATAAACCTTGATAATAGCAAGGTTTATCTGCGATAATTTCTGACGATGCTTAGCGGTAAAAAATTCGTTGCTAAGCATCGTTAGGGATAAATATCGCTTAACTTTGGTAATATGCCCCAACGTCTGTTAACGTTCGATTCGAAGGAAATCAGGAAGTGTTGAAAAACATTGTCTGCGCCATCTTGCCTTTTTTCAAATGCCACACTTTTGTCGTGCACGGCAGCCATTTTAGATGACTTGACCAGACCCACTCTCTGCACGCTGTCGATCCTTAGCATGGCTCCCCACCCTCGCAAGCATCTCCCCCAGGCACTGGTCACCCCCGCTCTCTGTTTTATGCATGGGCAATAAACCTCCCCCCATCTGCGCTGCTCTTCCCTGAGAATCACACCCTGTGCCCGCCCGACACCCCCCTTTCGCCCTATTCACTACCGCACCCTCTGACACTCCTCTTCCTCTGTGTCCGATTGTCCAGGCCGGTCCCAGGCTATTAGCTAGCCCTGCAGATGTAGTTTATGGCCCCAGCTGTAAAGAATTACCCCTCTTCAAAGGAGTTATAGTAGATCAAGGCCCACACCCGATGAGATCCGTCACACCACACGCGTTCCTACTATCTGAAAACCATCCTGTATTGTGATTGGGGAGGGGACCGAGCCTGAAGCGGAAGATTCCAGGGATGACTCTTTGTACATCAAAGTTTTTACAATTATGTGTCACATTAAAAATATATAGCACTCCAACAAAGTAGTAGGATTATAAAACTTTAATAACTTATAAATATATACAACAAAACAAAAACAGTAAAAACATTTAAACATTTTTAGGGAAAAAGAAGGAAGTAGCGGTCGGTTGTGCGAATAGTCCCAAGGCAGCACAACGTCCAGATTTCTGGATGGCACCCAGGTGATGTTGGCTGGGTGCCGCACTGATTTCGGTATCCGGCGTGGGGCGTCGCGGGGGGTGGGTCATCAGTAGCGGTCTGTTGTGCGAATAGTTCCAAGGCAGCAGAACGATGGCACCAAGGTGATGTCCAGTAAGTTGCCGCCCTCCGAATAACGGCGTGGGGCGCCCCGGGGGGGGGGAGGCGGTGTGAACGGGCCTCCCCAGGTGGAGCCTCGTCTGCTGTAGTGGGGCGCCCCTTTACCGTTTCAGTTGCCATTCCGTCCGCTTTTGGTCCACTGTGTCAAAATCCGCAATTCAGCTGAGTTGCCGCCCTCCGAATAACGGCGTGGGGCGCCCCGGGAGGGGGGGGGGAGGCGGCGTGAACGGGCCTCCCCAGGTGGAGCCTCGTCTGCTGTAGTGGGGTGCCCCTTTACCGTTTCAGTTGCCATTCCGTCCGCTTTTGGTCCACTGTGTCAAAATCCGCAATTCAGCTGAGTTGCGCCCACTCTTGCGGTGCAGCGATAGGCGGCTGTCACAGGACTCTCAAAATGGCGGCAGGCTCTTTCCTTTTTGGGCCTGGTCCACTGAAATGGCCCTGGGACACCTTGGAAATCGGACGCTTGTCTGCTAGGTCTTGGACCCCATTCTCGAAAGCGTCCCCTCCGCCTTGAGGATTCTACAAAAGTCTTGGGGGCCCCCGACTCCTGCAGGCTTCCGGTGGGGAGCGGCTGCCATGATTGCTCGCGGAATGACCACGACGGAGCCACGAGATGGTGGTGCTTTCATGCTGACGCCAGCTTCAGTCTGAAACATCCAGAAACAAGGTGGGGCTTTCATCGTTTGGGAAAAAAAAATAGTTTTCATCCAATGAAAAGTGTTATTTTTAGGTCATATGATCAAGCCTTCCATCATTAGTAAACCAAAAGTAAAATGAACCAATGAAAAGTTTTATAAACAAGTCACATGACCTGTTATGCGGCATAAGGTATAAAAAGCGTAGAAAATCCGTTGGCACGTGAGGCGGCGTCAGTAGCGGACCGATGTGCGAATAGGCCGAAGGCAGCACAACGCGCCAAGATCCGGATGGCACCGAGGTGGTGTCCAGCAAGTTGTCGCACTGGTGTGGCCATCCTACAATGCTGAAAGTTGGCGTGGGGCGCCCCGTTGGCCTGTGAGATGGCGGCAGTAGCGGACCGATGTGCGAATGGGGCCAAAGGCAGCGCAACAATATTTTCTGAATAGAAGACACTACAAGGCGCTGAGATGCCAAGATCCGGATGGCACCGAGGTGGTGTCCAGCAAGTTGTCGCACTGGTGTGGCCATCCTACAATGCTGAAAGTCGGCGTGGGGCGCCCCGTTGGCCTGTGAGATGGCGGCAGTAGCGGACCGATGTGCGAATGGGGCCAAAGGCAGCGCAACAATATTTTCTGAATAGAAGACACCACAAGGCGCTGAGATGCCAAGATCCGGATGGCACCGAGGTGGTGTCTAGCAAGTTGTCGCACTGGTGTGGCCATCCTACAATGCTGAAAGTTGGCGTGGGGCGCCCCGTTGGCCTGTGAGATGGCGGCAGTAGCGGACCGATGTGCGAATGGGGCCAAAGGCAGCGCAACAATATTTTCTGAATAGAAGACACCACAAGGCGCTGAGATGCCAAGATCCGGATGGCACCGAGGTGGTGTCTAGTAAGTTGCCGCACTGGTGTGGCCATCCTACAATGCTGAAAGTCGGCGTGGGGCGCCCCGTTGGCCTGTGAGATGGCGTCAGTAGCGGACCGATGTGCGAATGGGGCCAAAGGCAGCGCAACAATATTTTCGGAATAGAAGACACCACAAGGCGCTGAGAGCGGGCGGAATGGCAACTGAAATGGTAAAGGGGCGCCCCACTACAGCGTGTCTTTAGGTGAAACGGATTGTGGGACAAGGTCAAGAATGGAAGAGTTACCAAAAGGCAAAAAGTTCCGCTTGATCCCGGGAGCCGGCCACCTATGTCGGGGGCGATCTCAGGCTACACCAGGAGAACACGACCCGGGGAGGGAGCCGGAGCCAAGCGCCCCCTCCGAGTCCGCGCCATCACACCGTCCCTCAGGGGCCTCCGTCAAGCGGTTCAGGGTGGCACCGCATTACATTGTTCACAAATGCAGTCACGTCCTCAAACAGCCCCCACTTTACTTTGAGAATAGTGAAGCTGAAGCAAGTGCAAATAGGCTTCAGACAGTGTTACAAGCACTCCTCAAAACTTTGAACCATCAGAGTGCATGAGTTTCATGCTCGATCGATTGAGCTAGCCGGATCGGGCAACAAAAAGTATAAAATAGTTATGTAAATAGTTGTTTAATAAAATGTTTTACCCTGTTACTTTGCTGGTGTGTTGTATATATTTGTAATATTTGCATAGAGTTTATCGTTATTTTGGGCGGGGTGGGTGGCGGAGCCGAGCTGTATTGCAGCCATCATGGTGTGGAGTTAAGTTCATCTCAATAGTTTCGTGTTTGTCATGAGGGGTTGTTCCTAATGTTTCTATTTTAGCGAGGTCAAAAAGAGATCCCATTAGTGGCCTACTGATTTTGCTCAATTCCTTTTGTTTTTTTACACGATTTTTCGCTATCTGCAAAGACTAAACAGAGTATTGCGACTCTGTGCTTGTTTGTAAATAGAGAATGAACCAAAGAGAACCAATTCTAAAACAGTAAATGCTTGGATAACAATCAATCAAATGGAGAGAGAAGCAGGCACGACGGATTACAACGGGGGCAAAGGCCTGCGTTAACTACCCTTCACTATCTGCAAAGAGAGAGTACTCCTAATAGAAATGAGGGGGAGGGGGGGGCAGCATTCAAAGCAGATCAGTGTGCATAAACACGAAAATGTTTTTACTTACCACGTACTTGACATTCGACAGCTTATGATATTTGCTATTAAAAAACCATTGAAATTCACTGAAAAAACCATAGGTTAGAGACCATATATAGTTAGGAATTAGCATTTAAAAAACCTTGAAAATTCACTGAAAAAACCATAGGTTATAGACCATATATAGTTAGGGATTAGCATTTAAAAAACCTTATTTTACTCACACAAAACCATTGAAATTCCATATATAGTTAGTTGCACTAACTATATATCGCGCACCCGCAATCCACTGCTGATGATGTCACATATTACATCATTCATGACATGGTCAGTGACATCACTGATGACATCACTGATGACATCTCAAATGACATCACTGATGACATCTCAAATGACATCACTGATAACATCTCAAATGACATCACTGATGACATCTCAAATGACATCACTGATGACATCACTGATGACATCTCATTTGACATCAATGACCACATCACTGATGATATCATTCATGTGACAATACAATGCATCTCCTCACACTTTAATATAATCTCTGTTACACCCAGTGTTAAATACAGAGTATAATTTTTGAAACCATTGACACACCAAAACTAGTTACGGATTGGTGTCACTATAACGCAGATTTTCACAACGCATTCCTTTACATCGTAATTTTTACAACGCAGGATCCATTACATCGGATGCCATTACAACGCATGGCATTACATCGCAGATGCTATTACAACGCATGGCATTACATCGTAAGTATAGGTAAGTATACTTTTTAAAAAAAATGTAATTAAGTTAATTTAGTTAATTTAATTTATTTAATTTAATTAAAATACATTTTAAAATAGTAATTAATTTAATTTAATAAATTTAAATCTATTTATTTAATTTAATTTTAATAAAAATTGTAATTAATTTTAATTAATTAATATAATGAAATTATTTTAATTTAAATATGTTTAAAATTGTAATGAAATTAAATTAATTAAAATAATTTATTTAATTTAATTAATTTAATTAAAAATGTAATTAATATAATATAATTAATTTAATTTAATAAATATATTTTAATTAATTTATAAATGGTAAATATAATTTAATTAGCCCTAAGCACAAACCCAACCCTGAACCCTAAAAACACCCCTGTACCCCAAAACCCAAACCCTACCCTGAAACCTAAAAACACCCCTGTACCTCAAAACCCAAACCCTACCCTAAAACCTAAAAACACCCCTGTACCCCAAAACCCAAACCCTACCCTGAAACCTAAAAACACCCCTGTACCCCAAAACCCAAACCCTACCCTGAAACCTAAAAACACCCCTGTACCCCAAAACCCAAACCCTGCTCTGAAACCTAAAAACACCCCTGTACCCCAAAACCCAAACCCTACCCTGAAACCTAAAAACACCCCTGTACCCCAAAACCCAAACCCTACCCTGAAACCTAAAAACACCCCTGTACCCCAAAACCCAAACCCTACCCTGAAACCTAAAAACACCCCTGTACCTCAAAACCCAAACCCTACCCTAAAACCTAAAAACACCCCTGTACCCCAAAACCCAAACCCTACCCTGAAACCTAAAAACACCCCTGTACCCCAAAACCCAAACCCTACCCTGAAACCTAAAAACACCCCTGTACCCCAAAACCAACACCCCTGTACCCCAAAACCCAAACCCTACCCTGAAACCTAAAAACACCCCTGTACCCCAAAACCCAAACCCTACCCTAAAACCTAAAAACACCCCTGTACCCCAAAACCCAAACCCTACCCTGAAACCTAAAAACACCCCTGTACCCCAAAACCCAAACCTAGCCCTGAAACCTAAAAACACCCCTGTACCCCAAAACCCAAACCCTGCCCTAAAACCTCAGTACACCAAAACATATACTCCTATACTCATACTTATTTAAAAAATTACTTAAATTAATAAATTTAATTTATAATATTTAAAAACATAAATAAATATTTTTATTTATTTTTATTTATAATTAATATTAATTAAATCAATTATATAATATTAAATAAAATAAAAAAAATTATATACTTACCAATACTTACGATGTAATGGTATGCGTTGTAATAGCATCTGCGATGTAATACCATGCGTTGTAATGGCATCCGATGTAATGGATCCTGCGTTGTAATAGCTGCGTTGTAACAGCATTACGACGTAAAAGTTGCGTTGTAAGTGATACACACCCTAGTTACTACATACGCACTCAGTGATTCCTATGTTTACACACACATTCACTCATTTACCCATACAATCATTCATACATACAATCACTCATCTTTACAACACTATCATATGCACTCATACACCTATACAGACTCTCACACTCTGTCACTCATCCATGGAGTTACGCACACACCTAGTCAGTCCTGTAAATAATCAATCACACTTCCATTTTCTAATCTATACAGTTAAACATAGAGCACCTTACATTTTGAAACATATACTAACACATACTTACTCTCTTATACAATCATTGATACAAGTACACATTGATCTGCACAGAGTCACACACCTCCCAGCCAGCCACACACACTCAGTCTCCCATACAAATACTTGGGCAATCAATCAATAACCCATATAGTTTCTCATATAGCTACTGACCAACACATGCAGCAGTTTACAGAACAACAGACATAATGATGCACAAATTAAGACAGTTTAGTCACTAACCCATGCACTCAGTGAGACACATTTAATCACTCACTCATACAGTCAGTCACGCACCTACTAAATCCTTCATCCAGACACTTCTACATCTACTCATTCTTCAATATGTAAAACATATTTAAACTTTACAGAAACACACAGTCACTGGATGATGTCATCAGTGATGTCATTTGAGATGTCATCAGTGATGTCATCAGTGATGTCACTGACCATGTCATGAATGATGTAATATGTGACATCATCAGCAGTGGATTGCGGGTGCGCGATATATAGTTAGTGCAACTAACTATATATGGAATTTCAATGGTTTTGTGTGAGTAAAATAAGGTTTTTTAAATGCTAATCCCTAACTATATATGGTCTATAACCTATGGTTTTTTCAGTGAATTTTCAAGGTTTTTTAAATGCTAATTCCTAACTATATATGGTCTCTAACCTATGGTTTTTTCAGTGAATATATATATATATATATGCATATATATGCATATGCATTTATATATATGTATGTATATATATATATATATATATATATACATATATAAACATATATAATCTGCATATCTATATAAATACAAATATAAATGCATGCATACATATACATATATGCATACATATGCATGCTATTTACATGAAAGTTTGAAAAACACTAATAAAAGCAAAGCTAAAAAGCCACCTCATTACAAACAGAATGGCTTTAACTTAAACGAGGGCAAGATCTATTGCATTTTCAATGCTTGTTTACTTTGGTTCCATCAAGAAGGCATTCAGATGTGTCACACATTTGCCATAAATTCTGAATGTTAGCACTCTAGTTGCTCATTAGATCACTGTAGTAAAGCTACTGCTCACCAGGGAAGTCTGCTGCTGGTATTCAAAGTGCATGTTTCAGTCTGCATGTCAGAATTTTTTTAATGAAATAGAAGAGGATTTGAGAAGTCACTCAAAATGTGCCCTAATTTTTCTTTCTTAAGCACTAATCATACTCTCTATGGCAAAATGAACCCCCTCATTTTGTTCCTTTTTAAATTAACCCCTTGCATGCGTCGGACGGCCGGCGGCCGTGTGACGTCACGGTGGGCGTGTGCAGAGGACGGCCGGGGGCCGTCCGAACCACGCCCACGCCATAAATCACCCGCACCGTGGCAAAATTTTCACGGCGGTCAAGGGGTTAAATGTTTTCAGACTTACCACTTCATTCCAATCAAGATGGCTTCTGGTGTGCCATACTTTTGTCATAAGTAAGACTGTTAGCGCTCTAGTTGTTCTTTAGAACACTCTGGGACATTCTGTCATTGGGCTATACTTGGGCTACATCTGGGTGATATTTGGGCTACATTTGGGCTTTTTTGTCTCTGGTGGCCATCTTGGGAGACTGCATGTCAGAATGTTTTAATGAAATAGAAGAGGATTTGAGCAGTCACTCAAAATGTGCCCTAATTTTCTTTCTGCAGCCCTAATCATACTTTCTATGGCAAAATGAACCCCCTCATTTTGTTCCTTTTTAAATTAAATGTTTTCAGACTTACCACTTCATTCCAATCAAGATGGCTACTGGTGTGCCATACTTTTGTCATAAGTAAGACTGTTAGCGCTCTAGTTGTTCTTTAAAACACTCTGGGACATTCTGTCATTGGGCTATACTTGAGCTACATCTGGGTGATATTTGGGCTACATTTGGGCTCTTTTGTCTCTGGTGGCCATCTTGGGAGACTGCATGTCAGAATTTTTTAATGAAATAGAAGAGGATTTGAGAAGTCACTCAAAATGTGCCCTAATTTTTCTTTCTGCAGCACTAATCATACTTTCTATGGCAAAATATACCCCCTCATTTTGTTCCTTTTTAAATTAAATGTTTTAAGAGTTACCACTTTATTCCAATCAAGATGGCTTCAGGTGTGCCATACCTTTGTAATAAGTAGGACTGTTAGTGCTCCAGTTGTTCTTTAGAACACTCTGGGAAGCTGCAGTAGAACACAAAGGAATCAACTGACAGTCTCTGTCCTTGTTGGATGTACATGTTTTACTGAGAATGTCAGGCTTCATTCTCACACGACTGAGAAAGATAATGTGAATTTACAGAAAGTATGCTTTCAGCTTAGCTTACAGATCCCCTTCCAAACCACTGTGGAAAAAGCATGAGATAATAGTTTTCTTTCAAACATGATTCATGATATCCCAGCAGAAGGCTTTTTCACATGGTAAAATCACCTTAGAACACACCACAATTCCTGAAATGAGTATGGTACCATCAACAAATTCTTTATAAAGTAACTAAGGGCCAGATGTAGGTAGGCATTTACCGGTCGGTAACGGCCGAATTCGGCCGTTACCGACCGGTAAATGGAATTTGAGATGTAGGGGCAGATTTTTACAGAATCGGTAAATTTACCGATCGGTAAATTTACCGATTCTGTAAAATACCGAATCGGTATTTTTTACCAATTCGGTAAATTTGATATGTAGGTGGGACTCTTCAGAGTCTCACAAGCATTACAGAATCGGTATTTTACCATCAAAATCAATTTGATGGTAAAATATCGATTCCGGTGTGCATGCACATGTGTGCATGCACACCTGTGCCATATGACAGGCAGACCTGCCCTTAGGGCAGGTATGCCTGCCATATGGCACCCGAACCTGTTTTGGGGGTGCTAGAGGGTGTCAAAGTGACACCCCCTGCATCCTTGAGAAATTCGGTATTTACCGATTCGGTAAATACCGAATCGGTAATGCCCATTCATTCCTATGGGCTTCAAAGCCCATAGGAATGAATGAGCATTACCGGTCGGTATTTACCGAATCGGTAAATACCGACTTTTACAGATTCGGTAAATCCACATCTGGATTTACCTACATCTCGGTACTTCTATTTTACCGATTCATAAATACCGAATCGGTAAAATTCTGTATTTATGAGTCGGTAAAATAGAATTACCTACATCTGGCCCTAAAGTCCTAAAACCTTCTACTAACTGCAATGCTTTTTAATGAGGTGCTATCATGTATATTGGTCCCAAGATGGCTGCCAACACTTCTTGGATGAAGTGCTGACAGCCAATCAGATCTCACGATGAGATGTGTGGTTAGGCTCCGCCCAGATATATATATTTGTTTCCTTTTGATTTTCTCAGGAACTACTGGAGGGATATACACCATTCAAACAAAAGGCACTTCTGCGTACCAGTCCCTACAATTTTGCAAAGTTTGGTGTAATTCCATTCAGTGGTTCGGGCTGTAGCCTTGTCTATTCGTCCTATGGAAATTAACATTGGGAAAACACATTTTGGGACCCCCTTTTTTCTCGGCCCCCGCATGACGAATCCCCCCGAAATTTCCAGGAAAGAAGCGGAGCGGAGCTGGCCTAAATTTTGGAAAATTACACGCAAATTCCTCAACCAGCGCCAAAGTTATTCCCAATAGAATGTTGCAGATTTCCTATGGTAGCTAGGTCCTAACTATATATACCTACTGGCTATCGCCAGTACGTAATATATATATCTATATATATATATATATATATATATATATATACCGACATTTTAGGTGAGCATATTTAGAATGTCACTGGTGTTGGAGGTAGGGTGCTCTATGTAGGAGCTGCTTCCACCTTAAAATTGGAAACTGCCTAGAGTTCTCTGCTTCTGTTTTGCATACTTTGGGCCTGATGTAGGTCACCAAATACTGGCCGGTAACGGCCAAATTCGGCCGTTACCGACCGGTATTTGGTGATTGAGATGTAGGGGCCATTATTTTACAGAATCGGTAAATTTACCTAATCTGTAAATTTACCGATTCTGTAAAATACCGAATCGGTAATTTTACCGATTCTGTAAATCCCAGATGTAGGTAGCACTGTTTACAGTGCTACAGGCCTTCAGAAATCGGTATTTTATCACCCAATACAATTGGGTGGTAAAATACCGAATTCACATCTGTGCATGTACACCTGTGCCATGTGACACACAGACATGCCCTTATGGCATGTATGTGTGCCACATGACACACAAGCCTGGAATTGGGGTGCTACAGGGTGTCAAAGTGACAACCCGTTCACCCTTGCAGGATTCGGTAGCCCATAGGAATCAATGGGAAATAGCGATTCGGTATTTACCGATTCGGTAAATACCGAATCGTACTGAATCGGTAATTTATTACCTACATCTGTCTGCTTCCGATATACCAACTCTTAAATACCGAATCGGTATGATTCGGTATTTAAGAGTCGGTAAATCGGAATTACCTACATCGGGCCCTTTATGTGATAATCTAAGCCTGAAAAGTTATTGCTTTGACTTATACTGGGTGCTCCCTTATGCCTGGTAACAGCTAAACCACTCTGTAGAGCTTTAATGACAGCAAAACATATGTCAAGGGTTATTTTCTTTATTCCAGTTTGGATTGGATGGTGTTTACATTAAGAATTTATTGTACCGTAGTTCTTCTCATGTAAAATAAGTGCGCTGCTACAACTGTAATACAGTAGCAGAGATATAGAACCAGCAGTACTGTGAATAGAAAGAAATAGTATTGTTCTACCATTTTGCAATGGTCATGAACACATACATGAATATGAATTGCATTTATAAAATAAAGTCCATACTCCTAAAATGCCTGTCTAGATGTACCTAAGTGTACCTCACATGGGAGTCGTGCGAACGAGTCTAAGTCTAAGTGCCTAAGCCTAAGTGCCAAGAATCCCACTAGGATTTGGATAAACCCCCATACCTGAATAGTGAGAGTGTGGGACTTCGTCCTGGACTTGAGCAGGACACCCGCAAGGGAAAGTCAGACCAATGTCAGCTGGAGCAATAGCATGTCGGAACTGCTGCGTCTCTGGTCAGTGTGTCGCCTTGAAGTCTCGGTTCCCTCCTGCCTACTGATAGCAAGAGGTGCTGTATTTATACAGTCTATGTGCGTATGTTCCCCATTGTTTAGTATGAGGATGATGATGGGGATTAAACCTTGTGCATCGATGGGAGAGGTGAAGTGGACCTCCTGTAGAGTGTACTCATAAATTATTCATATGTGCTAAGGATGATGTCTCAGCAATATCGATTGGGAAAAACCCACCCTCGGCATGGAACTCGTTGAAAGGTTTAGTCCATAAAAGGCTACAGTCCTTATAAGGTGTTATGTCCATACAAGGCCGTCTGTCCTTATTTGGAGTTATGTCCTTATAAGGCTCGTTCATATGAAATGATGGGGAGATGATGTAGGAAAAGTGAACAATGTTCCCTAGACCTATAGCAGGGTACCGATATGAAATATAACACCCACTCCACCTTATACTTAACAAAGATAATACACATTTGAGATACACAACAGTGTCGGTGAATAAAATCATCAAGCAGTCATTTAAAATGTTTCTAAAAATGTTAACATTTCATTTAAAAACAGTTTAAAATGAGGAAATAAATGTTTTATGTGAAAGTATGACATTTGTAGTAAAGTTCCGCAAATCACAGTTCTAAATGAGTTTGCTCTAAGCGTACTTAGAAGGCCCTGCTTCGGTACAGTAAGTGTCAATTTTGAAAAAGGTTCTTTTGAGAAAAAGAAGGGGAAAGAAAAACTGAATCTGTTCAAAGCACACGGTGAGCCAGACTCTGATTACATGTCCTGGCTGGGAGACATAATATTGTCGTTGCCTGCTGTTGTAGGGGACAAACATTGTAGTACCTCGCATAGCACATCAAGTGTGCATAGATGAAACTCCTCAGTGCTGCCAACAGTTGTTGGTGAGGCAGCAGGTGCTGTATTCGATACCTCACTGCCAAGGGTGGAGCTGAAATCCAACTCGGTCAAGGAATGCATGCATTAAGATGGGAATACGCTGGGTTTAGAGTCGAGCATGGGACTGCAATGGTTCCAACCTGGAGTCTAAGTCCACTGGCGTCTCTGTTAAAGGTGTTAGACAGATGTCTAGCTTGCATTCTCCGCCACAGAACAGTCATCGGAAAACAGGTACAATGCGATCTTCTTAGACTGGTCTGAAAGACAGGACCCAAGAAGCACTTAGTTCTCGAAGGCGAGGCGCACCCAGATGTCGTACCATGCACTCACGGTAATATCTTTCCAGGAGAGCTTTTGCAATCTTGCTGGCAGATGGTCTGTCCATTGCGAAGCAGGTAAACGACAATCAGGATTCCAGCAATAGCATGCAGGATCAGAGGTAGACCCCCGAAAATGCTTCCGAATACGGAGTGTATAAAGTTAGGAACAACTCCGAGGATGGTGTGGAAGGTGTTAAGGAATCCTATGGTTTTAAATAGGTGTACAATACCACTCGTATCTGACACATTTACGATACAACCCACCATTTCTGCCAAATGTTGGGGGCATTTTGTACGGATTAGCGCCTCTATCTATGTCGAGGTCCTCACAACTTGAAGTTCAAAGGTTTCTCATGCAGAGGTCAATAGCACGGTTTGCTGTAAAAGCATGGCTTTCATTCTGCTCAAAGCATCAAACTCTATAAAAGAAACATTCAGTGAAGGCCATACTGGTGCCTCCCTGACTATATTTGTCCGAGGAAACAATACTTGCATACAGCAAGTAACTCTGGTGTTCACGGTGACCAGATAGGCAATGCCCGGGAGCATCCCACAACAACCTTGATCATTTAGCATCAAGTAACTCCCATTTGAAAGTAACTCGAACACTGGCGTGATCGCGGCAGCTGGAGCTCCTTTCATGTGGCAAGACAGATTAGAAACTGAACCATTACAGTCCCGTGCAAAACGATATCTTGGCACATGAGAGAACCGCTTAAAGCACTCTTGCAGTTAGTACCACTAAGAAACACTTCTTGATCCCCACTCCAGCATCAAAATCTATATGGTAAATGCCAGGATTTCTTAATGTATTCCTGACCCACTTTTTCATATTTGTCTTCCTGCCCCTGTTCAAGGCAATAGTGAAACTGAAAGGTCATGACCGGGAGAGTGATGTGGCCATGGATTAGCCACTCTGTGGATGGTAATTCAGCCACTGTGAATGGAAGCCTGTCCAGTTTTTCAATTTGCAGCATTGTATATTAAGCTCCCCTTTGTGCCATTTCTATCTGTGTATCAGTTAGATTGTATTCTGAAAACAGAGACGTACTGTTTATAAAATGCCAAGGCACAAAGCCTGCATGCAAAGATTGTAGCGTCCAGCTCAATAACATAATAGAACGTAACTGTGATTGGCCGTGTTGTTATATCGCTAAATCCTGTTCCAATATGTCAATAGCAGAAGATTCAATGTTGCCTTATAAATATACTCTGGAGGTCAAAGTTGTTAACCCATTATCCACCACAGCTAAAGCTTTTTCTAAGTTTACACGGTCTATTTCCCATATTCTCTCTGCGGCTTCTTGTTGGGAAATCATCCAAATTTCATTATAGGCAGCATAAATGCCTGCATACATGAAACGTTTTTGACGCTGTTTCTTAGGTCCCAGTAAAAAGTCCCTAAGATCCATGTCTTGTGAGAGTAAAAATAAGTGTTGTTTCACTTCTGCAAGTGTTGAGGTTTCCAGCCATTCTAGACACAACTTCCCAAAACTATAGGATTTCACTACCCCTGGATGTTCTCTCTGTACATATCGTGGATCTGGTCTCTGCATACTAGAGTCCCTTGGTGATATGCAGGATCCATTCATGGCATGTGTTTGTATCTAAGGGCCAAACCATCCGCTACTTCCAATTTGGGTCTGATCTATTGTACTTTAGTATGTCATAAATTGTTGCCCCTTCTTCTGAAGAAGAATTCTGCCACCCCACTGATGGTGTTTAGGTCCTTTATCTTGGCTATTCCAAGACAGGATGTCTGTTGCACAGTATCATTTAAAAAAAACATCTGCTGTGGAATGAGGCGTGCAGTAAATAGTGCTTCTATACCTTGGACTTGCCAGCTTCTGGAACCTGGAACCCCAAATCTATTTTGAGTCAATTTCGTCTTGCCATAGGTTGAAACCCTGTTCAGACAATTGGGCCATAAAGGAAGCAGAGTAAATCATTTTCCGAGATGATTTTGGTACAACCTTATACTTAAATGAGACTGGGTCAGTGGTGTTAAACCCTGAAAAGTATGCAAATTTCTGTGCAAACATATGTGAACTACTTTTTGGTGGTGTTCGGGCAATGTTCCCACGGATTGTCCTCAAATACACTCCTAGGTGAAATGGATTTGTGCAAGAAATGATGACCAAAATGTTGATAACAGTACAATTTGTCATAGTGTGAAGAACCCTCTAACATTTCATTATTAGTAAATGCAGCAATTTTCTCTAAATCAGACAACACATTATTTACAGTTTCAGTGTCCCAATCATCAGAAAATGTACTGAAAGTAATGAAATCACTTAATGAGATTTTAAATACATGATTAATTTTTAAAAGTTCGGTTGGTCCGAATATGTTGAAATCAACCTTGTCCCATACTATACCATCATGACGATGTGATGATGGATGTGGCTTCAGGAGGATGTTGACCATTTCCGCTATGTAACCTTGATGAAGAAAGTGTCCATTGACAAGCATACTAAAAGTCAATACTAAGCTTAGCCAGAAAAGACAAGACAATACCCCAGAAATTACCCAGAGTTCAATTCAAGGTCATATAAGGTATGTCTTTTGAAGAACGAGGAAAAAAAGTTCTTTAATTCTTCCTTGAATTGTTTTTTGGCTGGCATCGTTTCTGGTTCGCTTAGATGCAGGGAAACCGTATCAAAGTTAATGAAATAGCCAGAAGCTGTTTGATCAATTGTAGGAATTGCTTTGGGATTGGTTGAAATGTTATTTTCATCTCGACGAGCCATGTTGATGTAGACGTCTGTATTCGGTCTAATTGCAACTTGTGAATTATTCTGATTTCCATTTTGAATGTGAATGTCTGTTTCAAGTGGAACAAGTTCCATACATTCCGTACAGGTGGCTCTTCAAACGTGATGCGTCTTTCTGTTTGAACTTCTTGGTTTGTAGCTAGAGCAGGGCGTCTGCTACCGTGGAGTTCACTAGGCCTACTGTTTAGTATCTGCCACATAGTGTGGTTTGATTAAGTCGATTGAGACACATCTTTTCTCCTTTTTTCCAGCAAGAGGCAGGAGCAGCACAGTTTTTGTTCCATATACTGTAAGGACTGGTACAGGTTTTCTAAAGGAAAGTCCAAATTCCTTTTTATCAGTATTTTTCTCTCTGACCAGATCTCTGACTTTTGTGATCCAGACAGGTCTTGCAGTGACTACCTTGACTTCCTCAGTGGCAGTCTGCTTTAGATGGACATTGCTTTGGTTTGTCCTGGATTCATTTAGATGCTGTAAAACAGCCAAACGATCATGGATATCAAATGGTTTTTCATCCACCACTGTGCCTTCATAATCAAGATCAGGTACCCACGTTTGAGCCCACCCAGTGACTGTGTGTTTCTGTAAAGTTTAAATATGTTTTATAAATATATATGCGAATATGTAATGAATTATGAGTGGGTGTTTGAGTGTCTAGGAGGTGTGTGACTTACTGTATAAGTGAGTGATTAAACGTGTCCGACTGAATGCATGGGTTAGTGACTGAACTGTAAATGTCTGTATCAGTCTGTCTATTGGTGTATGAGCGGCTTCATGGATTGGTGAGTAGGTACATGAGTGTATATATGGGTGATTGATTGGTTGTATCCGTATGGGTGCCTCAGTGTCTGTGTGGGTGGGTGGGGGGGTTTGACTCTGTGCATAAGTGTGTGAGTGGGTGATTCACTGGGTGTATGGGTTTGAGTGCATCTGTGAAGGGCTTTATGGGTGGGTGAGTGGTTGTATGGGTGTGTTGGTGGGTGAAAGGATGTGTCTGTGGTACATGTGTGGGTAACTGTATTTGTAAAAGGCAGGATATGTAAGTGTTGGAGTACATAAATGACTATACGTTAGAGTGAGTGATTGTGAGAGGGGCTGTATGGATGATTGTATTAGAGAGTAATTATGTGTTATTATCTGTATGAATAAGTGAGATGGTGTGTGTATAACTGTATAGGTGAGTAAATGGGAGTGTGATTGATTCTTTGCATGACTGACTAGGTGTGTGAGTAACTCTATGGATGAGTGGTGGTGTGTGAGTGGCTGTATAGATATGTGAGTGCATATGATAGTACCGAATTGATGGTTGACTGCAGGTATGAGTGGCTGTCTGGGTGAATGAGTGGATGTGTGTGTAGACATAGGAATTAGTGAGTGGGTTTGTACTAACTGGTATTGGTGTGTCTATGGTTTCGAAAATGGTAGTCTGCATTTTAGAGTGGGTGAATCAAAGATTATATTAGGGTAGGAGGAGGTGCATCAGATTATCATGTGGATGATGTCATTAGTGATGTCATCAGTGATGTCATTTGACATGTCATCAGTGATGTCACTGACCATGTCATGAATGATGTAATATGTTTCGTCATCAGCAGTGCATTGCGGGGGCACGAGTTATAGTTAGCTTAACTAACTATAACAGTGGAATTTCTATGGTTTTGTACAAGTGAAATGTCCAACTAACTATAACATCCCTGAAACCTATGGTTTTTTCAGTGAATTTCTAAGGTTTTTTAAATGCTAATTTCTAACCACAATGTCCCTGAAAACTGTTTTTTTTGTGAATTTCAAAGGTTTTTTAAATGCTTATTTCCAATTATAATGTTCATTAAACCTATGGCTTTTTCATTAATTTTGATTTTTTTGTGCTATTGTGTAACTTTAATATCCTAAAAATATTTTTTGTAATTTTTTGTTCTCAAAAGTATATAATGTCTTCTTTTTTATTAAATGCTGCTAAAATATATATATATATTTTTAAAAAGTGGAGTTGCACACCCATCGTGTACCTATCTCGGTGGGTGCGCGGTTTCAAACCGCCATATTGGTGAAGCTGCGAAGGATGTGTGTTTCAGCCAGCCCACTCTGCTTACTCTTACAGGGAAGGAACAACAACACTACATGTTCCAGGTTTTCCCTGTAGTGATCTGCTGATCACAGGTCAAGTTGTCATCATGCCACAGCCACTCCAGAATGGCTGTTTACACCCACACCACACCCATGCAGCACAGGCGTCACAGGACATGTGACCCTGCCAATAAAAAGGGTTGGGCGCATCTGCTGGAGGCCATTTCCATTCTCTCCCATGACTTGAAGTACATTGAGTTGGTGGCAGCTGAGGCACTTTGCCTGACACGGGCCTCTTGCCACGTGGTGATGACTAGAGTTCAACTGAGTTAGTGCCACCAAAGCTGAACGGGTTTGCAGCCTGCGATGATGTGTAGTAGGCCTCGATACACCATCCTGGCAATCAAGATCCGATTTGAATTGTGAGCTCAGCTGGACAGCGTGTACGCCACACAAAGATCACTCCTCGGCGCAGTGCATTGATATGTTCTCGGCCATTGCGATATCAAGACCCATCCAGGACTGCACCATAAGTCAGAATGGACATCACTCCTGCACCTGATGAACAATACTCCTTGCGAAGAAGGAGATGAAGAGCTGGGCGATCTAGCATGATGCAGGACTATGATTTGTTGTCATCCCACGGGGATGCATGATTGCTTGGCTACATATGGTTTTCACGAAAGCATGAGCATGTTGTATATGTGAGAAATGAGAAAAATGAATAAAATCTGTTTCCCCCCAAAAAAATGTGCAATATCAAGAACCAGAATCCAATGTGCAACCTTCTGGCTGCCTAGGATTGGAGCTCGCTTCTGCACGTGGTGGGCCCTCTTGGACACACGCCAGTGGCGCAAGGTGAGCAGAGAGGCTTGTTTGCTAGCGGCAGGCAGTCACCTCTGGGCGGTGGGAGAGGATGGTGTGCAGTAGCCTAGGTGCGCATGGGTGGGCAGACACCTCTGGGTGGTGGGAGTGGATGGTGTGCAGCAGCCTGGGTGCACAGGGGCGGCACAGCGATGAAGTTGTGTGCAGTGTTATGTACTCTGCCATTACTTATTCTATACTATGTTTCAGATGAGTTAGCTTGAGGGCTGCAGTATGTCCTGGCACATGGTTGGAGCCACACCGGTGGTGGAACGGTGAGCTGTGAGGGGTTTGTTTGCAGTGTCGGCACTCACTCTCCCTCTCCATCTCTTCCTTTTTCTCTCTCACACTCTTTCTCTCTCTTCCTCTCTCTCTCACTCTCTCTCTCTTTCTCTCTTCCTCTCTCTCTCATACTCTTTCTCTCTCTCTTCCTCTCTCTCACTCCTCTCTCTTTCTCTCTCTCTCTCACTCTTTCTCTCTCTCTTCCTCTTTCTCTCTCTCACTCTTTCTCTCTCTCTCCTTTGATGGGCGCGTGACGCACAATGTTATCTTGCTTTTTGTCTTGCAGGCTGTGATTCACAGATTGTCGATAGATGAAATGCCATGGCTGTACCTACTTTTATTTTGTTGTTTTATTTAAATAAAATTTTTTATATGTAAATCCATAGATGACTGTGGTTCTCATTTGTCCAACCTCATGTGTATCTTGAGTGTTATAATTGTGCGACATCAGCTGATTTGTTACGTTCCAGATTTCCGAAGGTTGTTGTCACATTTGTTTGTCAGGGGGTCAGGGGGGGATGGCGGACAAGGGAGTGGTGGCTGGGGTGTCGGGGCAATCATGGATGTCCAAGCTGCATGATCCTTCGCTCCATGGCATGTGTTGTCATTCAGGTGTGGCTGTGGGCTGGGCTCCCACGTCAGAGCAGGTGTAAACTTCCTGGTGCTAAAGCACCTTATCACCTATTTTGTGTTCTCTTCGCCGATCTTGCTACTTGTTGAGAAATGTGCGAAGTGGTGTGTTTGCTGCTTTTTGCAAGCGAACGCCTACTCTGCATCTCATTAGCGATATTTGCCGGGGTCATCCGTGTCGATGTTATTTTGAGGCTGCTTTCGCTGGTAAACTAGTGATATGGGCTGTTTGCACCAGCTTGTGAATGGTGCGTTAAATGTATCACCATTTTGGCTGCGATAAAGTGCTGTTAACTCGGCAATGTGTCCTTGAGAATATGCCCCTCAGTGTTTTAAAGACATGAGAAGTACTCGAGTGCCGCGCTGAGAGCCACGCACCCAGCATGTTCACACTAAGGAGCTGCAGCGCAGCCTTCGTGTTCACACTAGGGGGCCGCACTAGGGTCACGACTCCAAACATTTTTATTAAAACCCCAGAAATGTTCACTTTAAATAATTTACATTCCCCTCGGCGACCCCATCCCCCGAGGCATGCCCACATCTACATATATATATTTTTTTTATAAAGGGGAAGGGGGCCGTGTGGCCCCCCTACCAGATCACTTATGGCCCCGGGAACCCCATCCCCCGGGGCCTGGCCTCTCTGTTGGGGACTCCTTCTGGATACAGCATTGCTTTTGGGCAACAGGAGCTACTAACATGCAGCTTCCCTTGCCCAAAAGCAATTCTCCCTTCCTTTATTGAAGCGAGAGTAAGTTTTCTCCTCTTGCTTTAACAAAGCAAATCAGGGTTTGCTATCACAGGGTTGAAGCCATGCTCCTGCCCTGTCATAGCAAATGGCAATGTCCCAGGGGTGGACACCCTGACACATTGCAGGAGCCGGCCATGGGGGTGGCGGTCCCCAGGGCCATCAAGCGCTCCAGGAGGGGGCCGCGCAGCCCCCTTCCCTCTGTTTTCAAAGCCCCAGGGTGCTGGTTGTCCCCAGGGCTGTGGAAGGGCTGTGTGCCAAATGTACTTAGCCCCGAGGAGGTGACAGTATAATTATACAATTGACCTGGGACCTGGTCCACCTGGGGGCTCATTTAAATGAAGCCCCCACTACATTTTTTGTTTATGTTTTCATCTGGATTCGTGCCCCCAGCGTGCATTTGGTTGTTAAAAAAAAAGAAATTAGGGGGGTCCTTGTGGTACCCCCTGAGCAGGCCTAGGGGGTCAGGGTGCTTCTACCCTGCCCACTTTTCTTCATTTTTCACTTTCTTTTACTGTTTTCTTGTGACTCGGGTCTACCGAGTCACAATTTGCTCCGAACACTTCCTGGTTTGTAGTTTTGGCAGCCAATTAGAATGAAGCTTGTGGTCGGGAGAGTTCGCAAACCCACTGCGCCCCTAGATTTCGATATTTTTATTTTTTTATTTTCTCACCAACTACTAAATTTGGTGTAATTCCGTTCAGCAGTTCGGGCTGTAGTCTTGGCTAAAGTTTCCTATGGGAAATAGATTTTGTTCACTTTTATTTTTTGAATTTCTCAGCAAATATTGAATGGATTTTCACTATTTAAAAAAAAGATCGCTTTCTGAACCAAGCGCTACCTTTTTGCTAGACTTGCTTTAATTCCGTTCAGCAGTTAGGGATGTAGCCTTGGCTAAAGTTTCCTATGGAAATTAACATGGAGAAAACACTTTATGGAATCCCCCCTTTTTGTCAGTCCCCGCATGATGAATCACCCCCAAGCTTTCAGGATAGGAGCTGACCTGGATAGACCTTTTTGTTTGGAAATTTCGCAAAGATTCGTCGAACAACTCAAAAGTTATTAGCAAATCAAAAAATGCTTTTCCGATGAAGAATAGGTTCTAACTATAACTACCTACCGGCGACCGTCAGTAGGTAATTTATGTATACATTTATATCTATGATCTCGTCTCCTCAAAACAAAAGCCAGGCACAGACTTTATTTATTTATTTAGCCAAATGTCCACCATAACGCGTTTCGGCCAGGACCTGGCCATGTTCACATACATGTTGCGCTACCCACTGGTCATTTAAATATCCTCATGTGATCAAAGGTCAAGGAAGAAAGACTGATACATTGGATCAGTGTTCATGTACATACTCACATACTAATGGTGCCACAATACCTAAAAATACATGGTAGTGCAAATTAATTACCACATATTTAGAAAAGCTCAAGTACACAACAAATCAGTGAATTGAAGAATAGGTGTTACCTAACACAACCTGTATCTCAGTACACTTATTTATATAATAGATGGAGGATCTTGAAAATCAATCTAATTTTCAGTTGATAATTGAGTACACACACACACACATATATATATATATATATAATTCTATTTTGAATTGGTTAGTAGGTGAAATTTAATTCATATGCACTGTTCACTTTAAATGCAGCCCCATATGCTGCGCCCCCACTTGAATTATATAAACCCTTGTCTGTTTCACTGCACGTCATGTGATCAAGCCTCGTTTGGGAGGCGAAACGCGTAATGGCGGATGGCTGGCAACAATTGCACAATAAATCACCGAAGAATTAGCACAAATTCTGGGCTTACTTGCGTTATTCTTTTCGGAGAAGGAATGGTGGTGAATGACGGTTTCATTATCTAATGTACCAAAAGGTGTTCGTGGTACGAGTAAGAAGCCCTTCTCCGAATTTGGCCGTGGAGCGGCAGGAAGCTGGGATTCCGTCAACCGGAATCGGAAACTGTACTCCGGTAGGAGGAAGCTGCCCGAGCCCCTGTGAGGTGAACACACGTACCTATCGGGACGAAAGGAGTCTGAGCCGACCTGACACTTGCGGGGAAGCTGTTGACAGCCGAGTCCAGGTAGGACAGTGAATGCAAGTCACAGAGGAGAGAGTGCCCAGCAGTCAGCACCGTGCAATTTAAAGGTGCGTAGACTGCTCATTTCTTCAGTGTGTGCCAAGAGTACGCTGCCATTGAAAAGCCAATATGTCCGCTGACGTGTTGAAGCGCAGAGAGGAAGTTGCGGGCCACATGTTTGTGGAAAACCCGAAGGGGCAAGTCTTGTACCTACCTCGGAGCGTGATGCTGGGGGTGCTGGCGGTCCCGACGTGAGAGGAATATTTCGGAAGCTGGAAAAATTGATGAAACATGAGCAGTCAAAGTGGTGGGAACATAAATCTTTAACTCGCTACTTGTCAGTTAAACGTGTTCCACGAGGGCTCAGGAGTACATTGGCTCCGAGTTATGATAACCCGGACCCAGCCATGTTGGCTGAGTGGGCCGAGACGAACTTGGAGTACTCTGCACGTTTGATGGCCATCTTAGCCAAGTATGCTGATAGCGACAGAGTCGAACTGCAAATTGAAATTGAGGCTGTGGAAGCAGAATTGGTTACATTAGACAATACACACCAAACAACCAAAATGAGAGAGGATATGATGGCGAGACTTGCAAAAGAGGAAGATATAATTAAAAAGAGAAAAACTTTTAAATTTGAGCGGGACAGACTTGATTACCTTCACGGCCAAATTTTTACCTTCGCACGCCGCTATGACAACATAAAGGTGCAGGTAGACAAAGGTGGACAAAAAACTAGGCAAGACACTACTGCATCTGCTTCTTCAACAGATCTAAGTTCAGCGGCAGAAAGCGATTCAGATAATGACCAAAGGAGAAAAAACATGCAGGGGGGGTTTACCAAACTGTCTCTGGCGCAAGAGGTAAATTGCCTCTGCGAAAGTCGTCGGGACACATTGAGGTCAAAATCGAAAGTAAACCCCCAACAAAACGGCAAATGGCCAACAACAGACGGCTCCAACGCCGTAAGTGCCAGCAGAGGAAATACGGCTGGAGGGAAGAGAGGCAATCGGGGAAACAGAGGCAATTGGAACAGGTTTCAGAATTCAACACAAACCCGGGCCTCGACCTCAACTCAACAACAATTATAAATTTGACTGACATTGTTTTAACTACAAAGGAGAAACAGATCTTGGGTTTGGGGTTATCGTACTGTCCCCCGAGTAACATGAACTATGCGAATCTGAGAATGGATACTTTCAGATTTATCAGGAAACTTAAACTAAGTAAATACCATCATTTGCAGCCATATAGAAAACAAAGGAATTTGGATGCATCAAGTTCCACGTTGCTCACAACTGGAGCAGACGTAACTTTGAATGAAATATGGGACTTACAACGAGAGGGTCAAACTGAGACACAGTCCCTGATATCAAGCAACAACTCTGAAAATGCTCCAGGATTCACTTCCTTTAAAAAGAAATCGACTCTCTTGCCTATCATGACAGTCTGGATCTATATCAAGATTTGGTCATTAAAGACTTTAAAAAAACTATATGCCACCACAAATAAAAAACACACCATTATAAGCCGGCAAAATCAAAGTTATAACAATCTAATTGGGAAACTTAAGGCTGACAAGAATGTGATTGTGAAGCAGGCAGACAAAGGGGGAAATATTGTCCTTTGGCACCGCGACAATTATGTAAAAGAAGCGGAATCTCAATTGGGAGATCTAGATTGTTACAAAAAGAGCAATCTTAAAGCAATCAAAACAGCCTGGTCGGAACAAAATTCTAAATTAATGGTATGGAGGAGTGGTGGTCTCATTTCGAATGACGAATTTAAATATTTGAAGAAAGACTGTCCGGTAATACCTAATCTGTATTTATTGCCGAAAGTTCACAAGAATCAATCAATACTACCTGGAAGACCGATTTTATCGGCAATAAATAGTTCCACTGAGAACATTTCAAAATACATTGACTTTTTTTTACAAGAATGGGTGAAAACATTACCTTCTTATGTGAAAGACACGACAGACTTTATTTGTAAGCTGAGTAACCTAGAATGGGATGACAATTATTTGTTATTGACTTTAGACGTTACCTCCTTGTACACGTCGATAAGACATTGTGACGGCATCAAAGCCGCTGAATACTATTTATACAAACGTCCTGAAAACTGTTCCAGCCATAATCGGATGATTTTAGGCATGTTAAAACTTTGTTTGGAACAGAATTACTTCATCTTCAATGGTCAGATATATCAGCAATTGAGGGGTGTGGCCATGGGGGCCTGCTTCTCCCCCAGCTTCGCGTGCTTGCACATGGGGCTGTGGGTGGGGCGGGTCCTCATGGGATCACATGGTGACATCATGAGAACTCATGTCATGCTGTATTTAAGATATATTGACGATCTCTTTTTAGTTTGGAAGGGCTCAAAATCCAGTGCTGAAGAATTTGTTAAATTGATAAATGTTAATTCTTTAAATTTGCAATTTACTTCTCAAATAGACAATGTCTCTGTAAACTTTTTAGACGTGGAGGTATTCGTCAGCAATCACAAAATAGAGACTAGACTCCATAGGAAAATGACTGCGGGGAACACAGTACTCCACGCTACGAGCCAACATCCGCGTCATCTCATTAACAGCATCCCCTACGGGGAGATGCTTAGGCTAAGGAGAATCTGTAGCGTGGAGGATGACTGTGAAGCTGCACAATTAGCAAGTAAAGGGGTTAGAAAGGGGTTACAAAGAAAATATTCTGGACAAAGTCAATAAAAGAACTAGAGCTAAAACAAGGGAGGAGGCTCTGATTCCTAAAGTCAAGGAACCAGCAATAACCCCTGATAGCACTCACATCAATTCCAGAGGCATAGTCCCCTACTGTCAACAACATTCAGAAATTAAGAAGATCTTCCTTAAGAATTGGAATCTAGTAAAAGGAGATCCAATCATTGGAAGTGATGTCTCCATAAGACCGGAAATTACTTTCCGTAGGTCTCCGACAATGGCAGAAGCCCTGGTTAGCAACAATTTGGAGACAACCCTATCTGGCACATGGGAGGCCCTTAATAATGGCTTCAGGAAATGTGCTTTTTGTAAAGCCTGTCGTTATGGGGTGAATAAAACTCATTCTGTAAGTCCATTTAGAGAAAAAACGATACCCATCACCAAACGCTGGACGTGTAGGATGGAGTTTGCAATTTATGTTCTGCAGTGCCCTTGCGGCTTAAACTATATAGGAAGCACACGGCCCTCAGCACACAAACGCATACTTCAACACATCAGAGCGATAACTGGCAAGGACCAGTCTTACCCGGTGGCGCATCACTTCGAATCACTGCATAACAGTGATCCAAGTAGTCTTCAATACTATCTTATTGACACAGTACTGCCCTTAAAGCGGGGAGGGGACAGAGATGGTAGATTACTTCTCTTGGAGACTAGGTACATCCTTGAAATGAACAGTAAGAGTCCGGCTGGACTCAATGACCGGGAAGACTTATACACCTGTCTAAAGGAACTATGAAGTCCATTTGAGAAAAGGTGTTGTGTTTGCTAGCATTACTGACAATAGATTTTCCAGTATATCTCATATTCCCTATATTTCTCTCCGTTGGTTGCAGACAGCTGCCTTTGACCGTGCTCTGAGTGGGTTAGTCGAGCATACCCCTGCTATGGCTTTAAATTAGTTTAGCACAGCGATACAATAATACAATGAATTTTTAATTGTTCCGGTATCCACAACTTCTGTCTTTTTCTGTGAAATAATTTTACAATGATGATGTAACTATTGGAAAGTTTCTTTTCTTTTCTTTTAATTTTGACATGAGCACTTTATTTCAAACATGTTATGCACATTTCACAGCTGCTCTCATGTTTTTTTTTTTAAAGCAATAGGCGATGGATGTTTTTTGGTGGCTTGGATAAGTTGTTCACTTCTGTTTTCTAAAGACAATAGTTTACACAAGTATATATTACAGTGCATAAATTTACCAATTTAAACGATTTTGATACTTTTTCCCACAGATTATGTGCACATGATTAATTTATAATGTGTATATATGTGTATGATATTTTGTATATATATATAGAGAGAGAGCCATTTATTTTTGATATTTATATATATATGAATGTATTTTTGATAGGGTAATGTATATAGATATATTGTTGATAACTTTGGCAATTTTGATACTTTTGATATCCACATTTATATGTAAATTATTATGTACAGAGAATGAAGATGTATTTAAATCCTATGTATTTGATTTTACATGTTAACTGATGTGGGATCTAAGCAATTGGGCACTGAGCCCTTAATTCTATTTTGAATTGGTTAGTAGGTGAAATTTAATTCACATGCACTGTTCACTTTAAATGCAACCCCATATGCCGCGCCCCCACTTGAATTATATAAACCCTTGTCTGTTTCACTGCACGTCATGTGATCAAGCCTCGTTTGGGAGGCGAAACGCGTAATGGCGGATGGCTGGCAACAATTGCACAATAAATCACCGAAGAATTAGCACAAATTCTGGGCTTACTTGTGTTATTCTTTTCCGGAGAAGGAATGGTGGTGAATGACGGTTTCGTTATATATATATATTACCTACTGGCGGTCGCCAGTAGGTATATATAGTTAGGATTTTTTCCTATGGGATTTTTCAAAATTCTATGTTGAATAACTTTGGCGTTGATGGACGGAATTGGCTGAAATTTTCCTGAAAATGCGACATTTACTCTCTGGTCCTTTCCTGAAAGTTTGGGGAGGGATTCGTCAAGCAGGGGCCGAGAAAAAAGGGGAGTCCCAAAACGTGTTTTCCCATGTTAATTTCCATAGGGCGGTTGGCCTCACTTTTAGCCCGAACGGCTGAATGGATTTTCACCAAACTTGGCAAAATTGTAGGGACTGGTAGCCCGATGTGCCTTTGCTATGTCTCAAGATATGTGCTACAGTGGTTTTTACGAAAATTAACTTTGAAAAAATATATATTGGGCTACTTTGGGCTATATATATGTTAGAGCCCGAATGTAGCCCAATGTAGCCCAATGTAGCCCAAAGAAGGCCACCAGAGACAAAAAAAAACAAATGTAGCCCAAATATCAGCCAGATGTAGCCCAACTATAGCCCAATGACAGAATGTCCCAGAGTGTTCTAAAGAACAACTAGAGCGCTAACAGTCTTACTTATGACAAAAGTATGGCACACCTGAAGTCATCTTGATTGGAATAAAGTGTTAACACTTAAAAGATTTAATTTGCAAAGGAACAAAATGAGGGGGTTCATTTTGCCATAGAAATTATGATTAGTGCTGAAGAAAGAAAAATTAGGGCACATTTTGAGTGACTTCTCAAATCCTCTTATATTTCATTAAAAAAAAATCTGATATGCAGTCTCCCAAGATGGCCACCAGAGACAAAAGAGCCCAAATGTAGCCCAAATGTAGCCCAATGTAGCCCAATGTAGCCCAATGTAGCCCAAAGATGGCCACCAGAGACAAAAAAAACCAAATGTAGCCCAAATATCAGCCAGATGTAGCCCAACTATAGCCCAATGACAGAATGTCCCAGAGTGTTCTAAAGAACAACTAGAGCGCTAACAGTCTTACTTATGACAAAAGTATGGCACACCTGAAGTCATCTTGATTGGAATAAAGTGTTGACACTTAATACATTTACTTTGAAAAGGAACAAAATGAGGGGTTTCATTTTGCCATAGAAATTTTATATATATATATATATATATTCACAGAAAAAACCATAGGTTTGAGACCATATATAGTTAGGTATTTGCATTTACAAAACCTTGGAAATTCAACGAAAAAACCATAGGTTTGAGACCATATATAGTTAGGTGAATATTTTAATCATACAAAACCAATGAAATTCCCATATATAGTTAGTTGCACTAACTATATATTTCGCGCACCCGCAATCCACTGCTGATGATGTCACATATTACATCATTCATGACATGTTCAGTGACATCACTGATTACATCTCAAATGACATCACTGATGACATCACTGATGACATCTCAAACGACATCACTGATGACATCACTGATGACATCATCCAGTGACTGTGTGTTTCTGTAAAGTTTAAATATGTTTTACATATTGAAGAATGAGTGGATGTATAATTGTCTGTATGAAGGATTTAGTAGGTGCGTGACTGACTATATGAGTGAGTGAATAAATGTGTCGTACTAAATGCATGGGTTAGTGACTAAACTGTCTGAATGTGTGCATCAGTATGTCTGTTGTGGTGTAAACTGCTGCATGTGTTGATCATTAGCTATACAAGAGGCTATATGTGTTATTGATTGGTTGCCCAAGTATTTGTATGGGAGATTGAGTGTGTGTGGGAGTGGCTGGGAGGTGTGTGACTATGTGCATAGATGTGTGAGCAGTTGATTCACTAGGTGTATGAGTTCAAGAGTGCATGTGGAAACAGCTACATGGGCGGTTGAGTGTGTGCATGAGTGTATTGATGAGTGAATGGATATCTCAATGCTACATGTCATAGTAAGTACATATGTAAAACACAGTACATGTGAGAGTTGGCATATATAAATAACTGTGCATGAGAGCCAGTGAATGTGTGAGTGGCTGTATGGATCATTGTGAACTTGTATCAGGGATTGTATAAGAGAGTAAATATGTGTTGGTATATGTTTGAATAAGTAAGGTGTGTATAACTGTATAGTTGAGGAAATGGAGGTGAGATTGATTCTTTGCATGACTGACTAGGTGTGTGAGTAACTCCATGGATGAGTGACAGTGTGTGAGTGTCTGTATACACTGAGTGTATCTAAGGTTATATTAGAGTCTGAAGAGGTTCATCGTATTAGCACATGAATGATGTCATCAGTGATGTGATCAATGATGTCAAATGAGATGTGATCAGTGATGTCATCAGTGATGTCATTTGAGATGTCATCAGTGATGTCATCAGTGATGTCATTTGAGATGTCATCAGTGATGTCATCAGTGATGTCATTTGAGATGTCATCAGTGATGTCATCAGTAATGTCACTGACCATGTCATGAATTATGTAATATGTGACATCATCAGCAGTGGATTGCGGGTGCGCGAAATATATAGTTAGTGCAACTAACTATATATGGGAATTTCATTGGTTTTGTATGATTAAAATATTCACCTAACTATATATGGTCTCAAACCTATGGTTTTTTAATTGAATATATATATGTATATATATATATATATATATTACCTACTGGCGGTCGCCAGTAGGTATATATAGTTAGGATTTTTTCCCTATGGGATTTTTGAAAATTCTATGTCTAATAAATTTGGCGTTTGTGGACGGAATTGGCTGAAATTTTCTGGAAAATTGAACATTTTGTTTCTGAGCAGCCCCTTGAAATTTGGGGGGGGGTTCGTCCAGGGGGGGCCGAGAAAAAAGGGGGGTCCCAAAACGTGTTTTTAACATTGAGTTTTCCATAGGGCGGTTGGCCTCACTTTTAGCCCGAACGGCTGAATGGATTTGCATGAAACTTGGCAAAATTGTAGGGACTGGTAGCCCGATGTGCCTTTTGTAGGTCTCAATATATGTGCTCCAGTGGATTTTGAGAAATTAACGTTTAAAAAAAGATATATATCTGTAAGCGCGCTCCGGGCAGCGCTCCGGTCCGCGGACCTTAAGCGTACCGGAACTTCGCGTAGCTAAGCTGATTGGCTCTCCGGTGTCTGTCAACATTCTAAACAGTCCGGAGCGGCCGCCATCTTGTCTCTCGGTAGGATTGAGAGACAAGAGGAGGCCAAAACAAAGGGGGAAATAACCATAAGGGGGCATACTAGATCCTCCCTGACCCCCTAGGTTTAATGTGGAGGTTTTAAAAGGGCCCGCGGGGCAAAAAAAACAAAAAAAAATTTTTGTTTTTTTTGCGTGGGGAGCGCCCGGTCCGCGAACCGGGAAGCGTTCTGGGCAGCGTACTGCAATGAAAAATGAATGATAGACTTTTCAAATGCTGTATGTTAATTGATTGTTGGTTTTGTTGATTATTTTTTATTTTCTTTATTTTTTAAGCATTTTTTTTATTGTGATTGTGTTTCATAATTTATTAAACTTTCTAACATTTCATTGTCAGAAATTTCATAATTATCATTGAATATACATTGTAGTCTCTGAGGGTGTAAAATGTCCTAATTTTCAAGGAGGTTATCTACTGCTTGTACACATTGCAGTAGTTCTTTGTCTAAAGTTTCATCGAAAAATTCAATATCATTTTCATCATTGATTTCTTGGCTGCTCTCTTGCAGGACAATTTGAAATTCAACTTTCTGTTCGCCTTCCATTTTGCCTGAAATTTAGATTAAAAAAATATATATTAGTAGAGATAGGGCACTGTTGGGATTAATTTTGGGCAGTGTATAGTATCAGAGTGGAAGTAGGAATATAAAAAAGTGTATGTGATTTAACGTAAGTAAATTCATAATTATACAAGAGAAGCCTAACTCCAGAAAAAGTTTACCATATTAACTTATAGTGCACAATATACTTCAGTTTTAAAAATAAAAACTTACCTTTAGAAAGAAGTTGAAGGAATTAGTGAAAATCCTATTGAAATGTACACCAAGAAGTAGTAGTCAAAATGGCTGTGTTTTCTTCTCTTCCTTTATATATATTCAGGTATATAACCAATCAAATGTCAGGTAAAAAAAGTAGAAAATGAAAGTAACATTTTAATTGGTTGTCAATTCCAACACTTCAGATGTGTTTTGTGAAGTAATTTACCTCGCGGTATTTAGAGAGGTCTACAGGCTAAATGGCTAAATGGAATTCCAATCAAATGTGTGAAAATGGTAGGGATTGGTATGTAGTATGAGCTAGTCTATATTTGGTGAAATTGTCTCCAGTGGCTTTTTTGTGAACTACTTTCCCACCTTTTTTGATGGTGCGCTTCCCAGGGAGCGACCCGGTACGCGAACCGTTGAGCGCCCCGGTTCGCGAACCTTAAGCGTAACGGGAGTCCACCATTTTGTGTTTTGGTCGAATTAAGATACAAGATGGAGGGCAAATAATGTTCAGAATGGGTAGAAGGGGGCACGGTAGACTTATCTTGACCCCCTAGGTTTTGTGAGGGTGGCTGAGGAGGCCCATATGTGCGAAAAAAAACATTTTTTTTTTAAATTTCGCGAGGTTAGCTCCCGGTTCGCGTACCGGGTAGCGCCCCAGGGAGCGTACTTTGTTGAAAATTAGTGAAAAATGTTAGAGTAAAATAATAATTGTGAGTGATCAGATGTAGGGTAGCTCTGAGAAGAGCTTTTGGGTTTATGGTACATTTAGGTACTTATAAGTAGGTACCAATGCACATTCTTAAATTCAGAGTGAAAATTCTGTTGCCCTCATCTGAGAAGTGAACTCCATCTCCTCTGTAGATATCTTGCATGTAGTAACGCAAGTTATTGTTGTACAGGGAGCCCATTCCATGGTCTCTCATGTAAGCTGAAACAGATTTGTTTACATGCTTCCTCGACTTCTCAATTTGTGGACAAAATTGGTTTGACCACCTCCATTTCTGTCTTTGGCATATATTTGAATATACCAAGGCAGTCTGAGGAAAAAGTGCCATTAATTGCTCAAAGGTGTCCTTTAAAAGCATTTCCAGACCTACACCAGTCAAAGTGCCCAAGTCATTACCTCCACAGTGCACAATTAACAGGTCAGGTTTGGGCAAATCCATAAAGGTTTTCACCAATGGTATCAATTGGTGACATTTTAATCCTCTGTGGCCAAACCACTTAATTTCCACATCTTGTAAATTGAGGTTAGGTAAATTCCTGTTTTCAGTGTACCTTTGAGCCCAGTGAATATAACTATGTCCAACAATCCAGACAGAAAACATGGTGAGAGAAGGTTCTCCTGCAGTCAGATGAAGTGTGGCAATGAAATGGCAGTTGAAAAAATGAGAGTTTAAAATGAAAAAAACTGTGGAGTTTCTGTGTTCATGAAGCAGTAACAGTGATTGGTGGATTTTGATTGCTGAAAACAGAAAGTTAGGGTGCACGGATGAGTTATTTGAAAGATGTATTTTGAATGGTCAATAAAAAATCATTAAATTAAAGAATGCACTGGATATGCAGGTGCACTGAGAGTTCAGAGTTCAATTGCAACATTGTTGTGTGAACTTGCAAACACCAGAAATCTTCCAAGAGGTGGTTGCCATGCAGAAAAGGCAGAAAGGGTAGAGGGGGGAAGGGTTTTCATTTGAAAAAAAGTGAGGGAAGAGTTTTGATTGGGTGACATGAGAGATATGTGTGAAGAATTACAGCATTTCTGTGCTTTTGATAGCTGCAGACTCTGGAGTGCATACCTTTTGCTCTGCTGAAGACAAATTGGTGTGTTTCTGAGACTGTTTTCAAACTCAAAGTATTTGCTAAGGTGAGAAAATATTTCTTTAATTTAGATAGAGAATAGTGTGCTTTAAGGAGAAAATTATGAATTATGTGGCGCAAATTGCTTGTAAATATGCTCCCACCTGTGCAAGGAAAATTTAGATTTTTAATGTTTGTGTTACATAGCCATGTTAAAAGTGATACAAACATGCTGCAAAGGCAATTAAAAAACGCTTTTATGTGTCTTAAGGACATTTTAAGTAATTTTCCCATGTGCAGTGTTTTGAAATTATGATTTGAAAATCGTTTTTGGGGAAAAGGAATTGTTTTTAAATTTATGACAAGGACATAATGGTGTATGCTTCTTTATAAGGCAATTGACTGTCCCTGATGTTATTTTTCCCATTTTAATGTAAGACCTTTCTCTGTGGCGCAAATTGCTTGTAAATATGCTCCCACCTGTGCATGGCAAATTTAGATTTTAAATGTTTGTGTTACATAGCCATGTTAAAAGTGACCCAACCATGCTGGAAAGGCAATAAAAAAACACTTTCATGTGTCTTAAGGACATTTTAAGTAATTTCCCTGTGGGCAGTGTTTTCAAATTATGAATTGAAAATCGTTTTTGAGGTAAAGGAATGTTGTTAAAATTTATGTGCGCCATATGCCCACAAATTTCTTTTTCAGGGGTGCAGCAGGGTGTTATTGAGACACCCCTACACCTTTGGAAAAATTCCTAATTTGCTATGAGCTAATTGCTAATTGCAAATTGCACCTTCTTTCATATGGGCATCCTGGCGCATGGAAATGAATGGGTAATTTGCAATTAGCAATTTGCTCATCGCAAATTTGGAATGGTAAAGAATCGCTATTTATTCCTTAAAATTCGCTATTTTGGAAATGCAAAATAGTTATATGATACATATGGCGGTTGATGTCTAACAAGATAAGAAGCTTAGGGATACATTTATGATGACTGGCGCAATGAAGTGGACATCACTTACTTCATTGGTAGAGCTTTACATGTATTATGTCCTCTGTATTCTTCATCAAGCGTAACTTTAATCTGCAATCCTGAGTAGGCCTCACCTTAAACAAACCTCTGGATAGGCCACATCTTATCGTCATCCTGAATTAATCATTTAAAATGCTAGGGACAGATTTATGATAGGTGTATGCCTCTTTTGCGCCACTTACAAAACACTGTCCATGGGGAAATGACTTAAAATGTCCTTAAGACACATGAATGTGTTTTTTTAAAGCGTTTGCAATTTATTTGGGTCACTTTTAACATGGCTATGTGACTCAAACAGTCAAAATCTAAATTCACCATGCACAGGTGGGAGCATATTTACAAGGAATGTGCTCCATGGGGAAAGGTCTTATAATGTAATATGGGAAAAATGACATCAGAGACACTGAAATGCCTTATAGAGAAGCATACACCATTATGTCCTTGTCATAAATTTGCAAACCATTACTTTTCCCCAAAAACGATTTTCAAATCATAATTTGAAAACACTGCACATGTGGAAATGACTTAAAATGTCCTTAGTTCAAAATTTGCTATTCCTTATTTTGCGATTGCACTGAAGGATTTGCAAATTTTGCGATTCCTTAAATGCAATGTATCAAACAAAAAATATGTAAAAAATGACATTAAGGATTTGGAAACTACCACCAACTTCTAGTTGGTGGTAATTTGTGAATTCTTTTCAAAAAGCTTTTTTTCCAAAAAACAAAAGGTGCCATATGACGCCCATACATGCCCTTAGGGCATGTATGTGCGCCATATGCCCCCAAATTTCTTTTTCAGGGGGTGCAGCAGGGTGTTCTTGAGACACCCCTGCACCCTTGGAAAAATTCCTATTTTGTGATGAGCTAATTGCTAATCGCAAATTGCACCTTCATTCCTATGAGCCTCCTAGCCCATGGAAATGAATGGGTAATTTGCAATTAGCAATTTGCTCATTGCAAATTAGGAATGGTAAAGAATCACTATTTATTCCTTAAAATTCGCTATTTAGGAAATGCAAAATATTTTGATGGTACATATGGTGGTTCATCTGTAACAAGATAAGAAGCTTAGGGATACATTTATGATGACTGGCAAAATAAAGTGCAAATCACTTACTTCATTGGTAGGCCTTTACATGTATTATCTCTTCTGTATTCTTCATCAAGCGTAACTTTAATCTGCAATCCTGAGTAGGCCTCACCTTAAACAAACCTCTGGATAGGCCACACCTTATCGTCATCCTGGATTAATCATTTAAAATGCTAGGGACAGATTTATGATAGGTGTATGCCTCTTTTGCGCCACTGTGCGTCACTTTTATGATGCAGCGGCGGTGCAAAAGATTTGCTATGAGGCGACAAAATTACAAATTGATGCATTTAGGCAGATATGTCATGGTGTAAAAAAAACGTACCACATGAAACCGATGCAGCAGTGATGCAAAAGATGCACCATGTTGCAAGACAGGCCTCACTTGGGGCCATATGTATCAAGCTAATTAGCATTCGCAAAGATCAAAATTCTGCGAATTTCGGCCTTTGCGAATGTTAATTAGACAAATGGTATGTATCAAACAAGTTTGATGCAAAATAAGGAGTAGCAAAATTTGCTATTCCTTATTTTGCGATTGCACTGAAGGATTTGCAAATTTTGCGATTACTTAAATGCAATGTATCAAACAAAAAATATGTAAAAAATGACATTAAGGATTTGGAAACTATTGTGGTAAATTGGTGGTAATTTGTGAATTCTTTTCAAAAAGCTTTTTTTCAAAAAAACAAAAGGTCCCATATGACGCCAACACATGCCCTTAGGGCATGTATGTGTGCCATATGCCCCCAAATTTCTTTTTCAGGGGTGCAGCAGGGTGTTCTTGAGACACCCCTGCACCCTTGGAAAAATTCCTAATTTGTGATGAGCAAATTGCTAATCGCAAATTAAACCTTCATTCCTATGAGGCTCCTAGCCCATGGAAATGAATGGGTAACTTGCAATTAGCAATTTGCTCATTGCAAATTAGGAATGGTAAAGAATTGCTATTTATTCCTTAAAATTCGCTATTTAGGAAGTGCAAAATAGTTTGATGGTACATATGGCGGTTCATCTGTAACAAGATAAGAAGATTAGGGATAGATTTATGATGACTGGTGCATCACCAGGGATGTGTCAGTCATCCTGCGCCGCTGTTCCGCCACCCATGGTGTGCTGCATTTACAATGCGGGGCATCATGGGGCAAAAATGGCACAGATGCGTGATGTATCTGTGCTGTAAAGGTAGTGATTGCTGGAGTTGTATCGCAAGTGCGATGCAGCTCAAGCAAGGCTCAGGGGTGCCCCATCTCCACAATGTTGCGTCAAGACCTATGCCTGCTTAAAGCAAGCGCAGGGTTTTGACGCAGCTTTCTCCTATCTGATTGTAAATACGGCACACCATGGGTGGCAGAGCAGCGGTGCACGTTAACTGGTGCATGCCTGGGGATGTGCCATTTAACATAAATCTGCCCCTTTACATTTAAGTATGTGCAGGACACACAGAGTCGGTGAGGCTTATCCAAGGTTAAGAAGAGATGAGTCCTGTTCACTGAAAAATTAGACATAGTCTTCACCTGATCAGCATTGCTGGACATGGCTAAATAATAGCTGCAAAATATTACTCTTGTTAAACAATTTTACTATTATAATCTCTGAGATTTGTCTCTTACTCTGCAACATCTCATTGTTGTTATCTTTCTTTAAAGATAAAGACAACATCAACATGAGTGACAATCTGCAATCAGTTGATTTTGACCTCATCATTGAACTTGTAACTGAAACATCAGTGGATGTTGATCCATTGGATGATTTAAATCCTGAGGATGAAGAAGAGCGTGATGAGGATGCAGATTTGTCCGAATTATATGACATAGGGTGGGAAGCTGACCTGCTTGAGCCTATGGAAATATAAACATTTATTTTTAAAATGTATAATTAATGAAAAGTAAAAATGTAAACCGTTTAATTTAAAAATAAAGACAGCTTCAAAAACAGGTTATGTGTAGTGTCTTCAATAAAATATTAAAATATGCTCATAAAATTAGATAAGATTCACATATAAAATAGCACAGGTAACATAAATATAAATGTAATTTCTTTTCTGCTATTTCTGTATTGTAAATTTGCCAAGGACTAAAAAATCTTCTATTTAAAATGTCAAGTAGTGTGTTAAGTTTTTGATCATTGTTATTGATTTACTGTTTGGTAATAATGGTTAATAACATTTTTTATTATATTTTACCACAGATTCAACTGCAGATCATTTCACCATGCCAACAATAGAAAGACAGAGAAAGGCTGCAAAACGTCAAAGACAGCAGGTGAAACAAAATAAGCAGCAGTCCTCTAACAAAAATATTTGTCAAGTCACGAAGAAAGCACCGGGTAAGAGCACAAAATATTTCATAAGAAATATGTGTAGTAAAAAAAATATTACTACAGAAAATGTTTCAGTCCATAAAAAGAGAAGCAAATCAAATGGAAAGGAAAGGCCAATCAAAAATGTTACTGCTAGAGCAAGAGATAAGTCTGTGCATGATAGTAGAAGGAAACAACAGTTTAGGGACATTCGTAAACGAATGTTCCGCAACAGGATAATTGGCAATTTGTTAAAAAATATTAAGAAAGGTCAACAGAAACTGTTTTTTTATAAGAGAAAAAAAAAAGTTGAGAAAGTTATTGATCAGGCATTTGAAATTAAACGTAAGTTATTTATTTTGATAATCAATAGAATTAGGAAGCTAAACAAGGCAATTTATGATTTCAAAAGAAATAGTAGATGGAAGAGAATAGTTAATCGTAGTAATTTTTGTGAAGTTTTTTCTGGAGAATGGATGCATAGTTCAAGCTGTGAGGCATTTTTTAATGAGGAGAGTTATTTCCAGGATAATGATTTGGTGCATGCAGTTGACACCAGTGGTCGTGCTTATGAAGTGAAAGATGGTTGTCCAGTTGAAAAAGAAAAACTTGTGACAACAGAGGCAGAAGAGGTGTTAGGTAATGAGGTTTTAGGAAGACGTGCTAAGGGTCCTGTGTACACCTGGAAGTGTAGTAGTATTTGCAGTGTGCGACAGGATTCCATCAATTTGCTTTGTGATTTTGTACGGTCATTTAATAAGAAAAGTTTGAAGCAGAAAATGAAGTTGTTGCAAGAATTAGATCCTTGCAGAGTGAGAGAAGTGACAGGTTTGCATGGTCATTCACTGGCTTGTCTTTCCAGGAGAGTATGCCAGAGTGTTTTTCATCATTTCAGGATGCTAGCAGTGCATCATAATAAAGTGAGGAAATTAGTTAGAATGTTGTATTATGCTAAGAGTCCAGCAATTATGCTTAAACAATTATGCGCTGCTCTTTTGCATGGTTCTGAAATAGATGTGAAGAACATATGTGAAGAAATTGAGTTTTGTTACTTTGGAAGTAAAGAGGAGAATGTTGAAATTGACCCAGAAGAAGAGGGTAATGTGGAAGATAGTGTACAGGTTTCCAGTACAGATAATTTCCAGAGGGAAATTGCGACGTTTCAGGTGAAATCAAGTGAGAGGCCTAATTTCACTTGTGTGTGTTGTCGACGCACTTATTATAAGAATCAGACTAAGTTAGTGGATTTATATGCAAAAAGTGAAAGGGAAAATAATAGTGAATGGAAGGATTTTGCAACATACTTGATGGTAGAAAATTGTTTTGATTTGGGATTTGATCAACGTGTGTGTACTTATTGTTGTTGCAAATTAAATCAAAACCAGATGCCTGCTAGAGCAGTTCATAATAATCTGGAATTGGTTGAGATTCCTTCTGAATTGAAGGATTTAAATACTTATGAATCTATTTTGATTCAAAGTATCCATCCCTTTCAGGCTATTGTAAGAATGGAGCCAAAGACAGGGAAATTGCCTCCATCAGATTTACAGAGAGGATTAAAGGGAAGAGTTGTTTATTTGCCTCTAGATTTGAAGAAAAACATTAACACAATTGGAGTAGAAAAAGTGGAAGAGGAACCTCTGGTTATCTTAGTTAATGGGGTTCCGACAAAGAATAAGAAAATATGGCAAGATTTAGTAGATGTTAGGAAAGTTAAAAAGGCAACATTGTATTTGAAAAAAAATAATAAATACTGTAAGAATGTATATGTTGCAGAAGAGGAAGTAAGTGAGGAAGAGGATAGCGATTTGTGTGCTGGTCAAATTGAGAAAGTAGAACCCTCTACTAGTGAAGAAATATATGAACATTATAGTGTTCATCCTTTGCATTCCAAGGAAGTCATGGGGAATGCTATTGAGTTGTTTCAAATGAAACAAGCCAAAGGGAGTCCCATTAGTGTTTGGGAGGAAAGTTTGGAAGCTCGGTGTTTCCCACAGCTTTTTCCAACAGGTCAGGGAGGAAGATATGATGAGCGACCTCATCAAATTCCTGCTTCTGAATACCGGACTTTGCGATTGTATGCAGGAGATGCTAGGTTTCGACAATGCATTCCCTATTTGTTTCATCTCCTGTTTGAAAGCGATCTGTCTGGACTGTCATATGCAGTGAACCACATCTTGAAAAGTGGTATACACATGCAAAACATCTCGGCAAGTGACTTTATGGATAAAGTCAATGTCCAAGACAGTATTTTGGATTCTCACCTGATTAATCTCATGGCGTGTCAGCGTGGTACTAATGAGTACTGGTACCATCGTCATGGTGATTTAAAATGTATGCTGAGGAACTTAGGTACTCCCACATGGTTCCTCACTCTGAGCTGTGCCGAGTATGGCTGGGAAGACTTACTTGAATTTCTACGAGAGGCAAATGCTAACGTAGATAACATCGAATTCAAGACACCCAGAGAACTGTGCTCTTTGGATCCAGTCAATGTATGTAGGTACTTCAATCATAGATTTGAAGCTATGATGTCTTTCATCATGAATAAGAAGAATCCACCTCTTGGAGAGGTGTTGGATTTCTTCTGGAGAAAGGAGTACCAAGCAAGAGGTGCTCCTCATATACATATGTTGCTGTGGATCAAGGATGCACCTAAATTTGGAACGGATCCAGAAGACTCAGTGATGAGTTTCATCCAACAGTATTCTACGTGTGCTGTTCCAAATGCAAAGGAGAAGAAAAGCCTAAGAGAAAAAGTTCTGCGTTTCCAAAGCCATCGATGTGGAAAGTACTGCCGTCGTAAATTCCGAAACAAGGACAAGTTCTACACCAAATGTCGTTTCGGCTTTCCACGACTGGTGATTTCTAAAGGAAGAGTAAACAGTTTGATGTCTTCGCTGCGACATAATGTTATGAAGAAATCACCTAAAAACACATACAATTTGAAGAGGAACGAAGAGTCCAAGTACATCAACGACTACAACCCGGTGATTTTGTCCATGTGGAATGCTAACATGGATATACAGTTTGTGGCTGATAACTGTATGGCTGTGGCTCGGTATGTGACGTCTTACATCACCAAAAAAGAGAAGACAGAATTGAAGGATATGTGGGAGGACATTTCCCATGAAAAGAGCCTCAGCAAGAAGTTGTACAGTTTCAGTCTGAAGATGTTGTCGCATCGAGAAATTGGAGCTTACGAATGCTCTGACCGGTTGTCTTCAGCAAGTCTCTATGCCAAGTCCAGGAGTATCGTTTGGGCGAGTCTTGGTCTTGCTGCAATGCGTAATCGAGTTCTGAAACCTGTGCGGGAAATTGAGTATTTGGCGGAAAAGGAGCCAAACAGTACCGACATTTTGAAGACCAACATGTTGGATACATATTATCCAAATAGAAGCAGTCACCTCGACAATGTTTGTCTGTATGAGGTTCTTCAAAATTACATATTCAAGAGGAACATCAAAGAAGATACTGAGAAAGGAGTGTATGCTGTAATAGGAAGTGAGGGATGTCTGGTCAAGCAAAGAAAATGCCACTTGGTAAACCATCGAAAATTGAGTGGCGAATCTCCTGAAAAAAAGGAGTTTTTCTATTTAGCACTTTTGCAACTTTTCAAGCCTTGGCGTGCAGAAGAGGAACTGCTTGGAGATTTCCTCTGTTACGAAGACTCTTTCAATGCCGCCAAGGAGACCATAGAATGTCCTGCTTTTCCCAAATATGTAGAAATGTTGAATGCGGAAATTGAGCAGGAAGCAACGATTGCAGCCGAGATTGCCAGAGACAGTTCTCAGGACAGTCAGAGTTCTGCTTCATTGAGTCAGGATCCACTAGGAGGACCTGTTATCGAAAATGAAGCTGCCACTGCCATGAATGAAGTGGAAAGAGCCATGGCACATGCTCAGGAGGATGCGGTTAACTTAGAAGAGTTTGAAAGACAACTCAACGTTGAGCAGAGGAAAATATATGACGAAGTTACCATGCAAATTGATCATGGATTAAGTCATGACAAGAAAGAGTGCTCATGTACGTCGTTGAAGCCTGTCCGACTGTACGTGAGTGGAGAAGCGGGAACTGGAAAATGTTTCCTCATTAAAGCAATTTCATGCTATTTGCAGGAAAGGACAGAGTCATCGCTGTCTTGTGTTGTCACCGCTCCAACTGGACTGGCAGCACATAACATTAAAGGGATTACTTTACATCGTTTACTGATGCTGCCAGTGGAGCATGACAACAAATTACAATATCACAAGCTATCTGGAGATGCTTGTTTTGAAGTTTCAAGAATCTTGAGGAAAATGAAACTTCTTATCATTGACGAAGTAAGCATGGTTTCCAATGTCATGCTTGCCTTTGTGCATTTGAGAATGCAAGAAGTTCTCAAAACAGAGTATGATGTGTTATTTGGTGGCAAACACATCATTGTTTTCGGAGATCTTCTGCAGCTGACACCAGTGAAAGGGCAACCTGTGTTCAAAATGCTCACGCATGAAGATACCAGGAAGTGCCTAGGCAGCATTGGCAACGTCAATATATGGTTAAACTTCAATTATGCTGAACTGCATGAAAATATGCGTCAGGCGAAGGATGAAGTTTACAAGACTATTCTACAAGATGTTAGAATTGGAAAAGTGACCGAGCATGGGAAAGAAGCTTTACATGCACGATTACTGTCAAATTTATATCCAGAACAAGATGTTGTGCCTGAGAATATTTTTCAGAAAATTACTGATAAGAAATCTGGAATATGTTTGATGCCAACTCTTGCAGAATGTGCCAAATTCAACAACAAAATGTTGCATTTAGAAAAGCAAGAGATTGTGAAACTGGAAGCTATTGACAGAGTAGAGCATATGGGATCAACAATTATTTTGTCTGAGAATCTGAAAACAAAATTGGATTCATTAGAGAAGAGTATATCTAAAACTGCAGGTTTTGAAAAGACTCTGAATGTGTGCTTGAACTGCCGTATAATTTTAAGAAGGAATTTACATTTTGAAAGAGGTCTGGTAAATGGATCAATGGGTAATGTTGTTGATTTTGTAAAATACAGAATTAGAGATGGAATTGAATTTTTAAAAATTAAATTTGATGGCATTGAGGAAGTACAGCTAATTGGTCGTTGCTCTGCTAGATTTTTGCTTGTAAAAGACTTATATGTTCGCCGTAAGCAGTTTCCTGTTTGCTTGGCATATGCGGTGACAATCCATAAATCGCAAGGTTTAAGTGTAGACTGTGCATTGGTGAATATTGGCAGTTCTGTGTTCAAGGAGGGTATGGCATACGTGGCATTGTCACGAGTTAGAACTTTATCGGGATTGTACTTGATTGAGTGTGATGTCACAAACATTTGTGCGGATCTAGATTGTGTTAAGGAATACAATAGGTTAAGAAGAGAGTATGCGTCACATTTGCCTCAGTATCCTTTGTTTGAGAAACGTGTGGTAGGCCGGAAACGAAGAAATGTGACCAATACTGGGGAGGTTGTAGCAAAAAGACGAAAAGTCGATGAACCTAAAATTACAAGCAGAAACAAAAAGGATTCTGTTGAAGATGTTGTTGGTTTTCAATTTGAAAACAGTTCTGGTGTCAACTGCTATGCTAATGTAGTGGTTAATGTTTTGTTTTCTCTAGAAAATGTAAAAGAAGAGATTGTGGTCAATTCTGATCAAAGATTTTGCAGTTTGTTAAATTCTGTGTTAGAGAAATGTAGCACTGATAGAAGAAACATAGAAAGTGTGTCTGAAATTCGAAATCTGTTAGACAGATGTTCAGGCCAAACACAATTCTCTCAAAATATTCAGCAAGATTGTCAGGAGTTTTTAATGTATATGCTTGATGTATTGCATGCTGAAGGTGTAGATGTAGATCAGCTGTTTGGGCTTTCTTATCAATGGCAGCATGACTGCGAGAACTGTATGGTATCAAGTACTACTAGTGTAGACTCAGAAAGATTTATATATTTAACTTTGCCAGACAGTAAATCAGTCTCCTTTAATAAGCTAGTAAAAGCAGCTGATCACAACATGGAGTGTAGCCAATGTAAATCTGAAATGATGTCCACAATATTTATACGAACATATGGCCAGTATGTCATTTTAATGTTCCAACGATGTAGGCCTGATGGAACAAAATTGACAACTTTAATTAAAAATGTTGTAGCTTCGCAGTTGTCAATATCAGGAAGGACTTTTGTAACTGCAGCAATTATATATCATGACGGCCCTTCAATAACATCAGGACATTACACAGCTTATTTAAAGTCTAGAAATGGCTGGTCATTCTGCACCGATTCTGTTTTAATTTTCAAAAAAAAATTGCCGTATGACCTTAAAAACTCTTACCTGGTGTTTTTAAAACCAAAATTTTAGGGAAATAATCTTGGGATGTGCTCTGTGGAATTTCAAGAAGTTCTAATGGCTCCTACACAATTTGGCCTTGAGGATAAGTGTAGTTCAGAGACATAAGTTCTAACCATAAGACTGGACGCCATGGAGAAATAAATGCACTTTGAATGAGTTCAGAAAAACTATTTCTTTTTATAAGCTAATTGAAGCAGCCAATCAAAACATAGAGTAGAGGGAATGTAAGTCTGCAACGCTGTCTACTGTTTTACATTGCTTTGTGATTGAAAGTGATGTAGAGAATTAAATAATTGTAGTAGTCATAGAGTTAGTGTAAGTCTGCTTCATAGTAAGCAGTATCAGTGTCATAGGAAATGTAGAACATGACTGAGCAAGAAGGGGAAGATATTACTATTCCAGGATTGTGAAAATGATCTTCAACATTTTAATTCTGAAAGTTGCGGAAATGCCAAATGACGGGATTGGCTTACAAGAAATCCAAGAGTTATAAATGGATCTGACAAGATTTGGCCTTGTGGAAACTTGTGGTAGAGAGCAAGAAGTCATTTATTGCATGTAACATGTTTTTAAAAACGATGGAGATTTTCTTTCAGAAAGTGGCGGGCTGAAAGTAATAACAGCACAAAAGAGTGTAAGCTGTTCATAGGACATCCTTTGACGTCATGGAAAGTAAGTTAACTTTAAGGAGTTCTGAATTCTGATTTCTTATGTTGTATGGGTTTTTTAAACACAATCATTTTGATTGTGTTTTTTTTTCCCCGCTGTTATATGATGAATACCTTCAAGTCACTGTTTTTAGTGAATTTTGATACATTCTGAGAACAGCAAAAATAAACCATTTAACATGTATAATTAATTCTGTACTGTTTGCATTTATGATGTATATGTAGAACTGTGTAGGAGGCATGGAGAAGGTGAGGCTTCTGTAAGTGTCAAAGTTGTTGCATGCAGTGCTGCACTTCTGCGTATTCTTTCATATGCTAGACTACATCTGCACAATGAGATACCTAAGCAAAGGAAACACAAGTGATGTGATTGTGAAATGAGCAAAATAAATTGCACGTATTTCAATTACATCACCTGTGTTTCCTATCATTACGAATCACATTGTGCAGATCAAGTTTAGGTCTGTCCAGGGAAACATAGGAGGTTTGGACTTTGTTCAAGAGTGCAGTGGACATGACTCACTTCATTGGTAGACCTTCACATGTATTATGTCCTCTATTCTCTTCAACAACTCGAAATTTCATCTGCAACCCTGAGTAGGCCTCACCTCAAACAAACCTCTGGATAGGACACATCTTATTGGCATCCTGAAGCAATTATTTAAAATTTTAGTGTCTTGCGACACTTTTCTGAGACAACAGCAATGCAAAAGATGCACCATGTTTTAAGATAGGCCTCACTTCATCTGCATCAAGATACTGTTAGTTTAAAATGTATATCTTTAGGACTGTGTAGGGGGCCTGGAGAAGCAGAAGCTTCTGTAAGTGTCAAAGTTGTTGAAAAACTGTTTGTCCTTCAATCTTTTCCCTTGTCTTTTGTAATTTTTAAATACATGTTTTAATATTTTTGAAATGTTTGTTCTCTCTTTCACAGATTGAAAGTATAAAAACAAAAAGTGAGTAATTTAACGACAATTATAAGGTAAATGCTTTGTACTCTTTTCGTTACATTTCTATCACATTCACCTACTATTAGTTCCACTGCTTCATTTCTTTAACCCTCAGTTTCCTGCCTTTGCTACTTCCCTCATTCCTTTCTCTATTACCTACTTACTCAACTCCTTCCACTCTTTTTCTCAGTCCCTCTCTTCTCATAGTTCCTCACTCTTGTTCACTCACTCCGTCTCTATTACTCTTAGTGTCTTTGACTGATCACTCTATCACTACTTGTTCATAATGCTTTCTCTGTGTAGTTGAAGCACACTAAGGGGCATATTATGAATACAGCCAATAAAATTATTGCTCTTTTTATTGGCAGAAAACTGGTGCAAAAGTGGTTTTAGCGGCAGTTTTCTGTCGCTAAAAGCAGCTTTAGCGACACATTTCTGCCAATAAAAGCTGCAAAACTTTTATTGCCTATGTTGATGATATGGCTCTATGTTACTTACATTTCTTTGCTGTTTCAATTAATCTTTTTCTGTTATTTTTTGTTTTCTGTTTTCTATTTTTTCTCTCTGTTATTCCTCATGTTTTAATCTTATTTTGAACATTCACTCACATTCTCCAAGAAACTCTTCTTTGTTAATGTTATACTCTCTTTTTTTTTCTTTCACTTCGTTATCTATTTTGTTTTTCACAATTATACCCTCTTCCGTCTTTTCTTCGGTAAATAGATCTATTAAACAGTATCTCTTCTTTACTCCCTATAGCTGTCTTTCTTTTAACATAACTCTCTGTTTACTTTCCTTATACTTACTCTTTTTTTTTTTTTGGGTTAGCTCCCGGTCCGCGTACCGGGAAGCTAACCCGGGAGCGAACCAAAAGAAATAGAGCTTGCCAGAGTGCTAAACATTCTAGCAATTTTTTTTGAAAGGGAAGGTAGTTCTGAAAAGAACTTTTTTTTTATATTTTTGTTGTTTTATATTTTTTTTTAATTTTTTGAACATTTTTTGTTTTTTTTTGTATTTTTTGAACGATTTTATATTTTTTGGGGTTTTTTTTGGGGGGGGGGAAACAACAAAAAACAGGCGTTGAAAAGGGCTCAACAGGAGCAAAAAAAAAATTACTGGGGGCGGTTAGGGCAATCATGGTGTTCATACGCCAGGTTTATAGCATTGATGCTCATGTTGCCACAAGCTAACAATGCACGACAGTGCATACAAGAGTGAATCATGTGCCCAAAATTTTCTTGAATATTTGGCACAGTTTCCCGTGCCTCTTCTGATGTTAATGAAATTTGTATTCTTGGTCTGGCCACAGGAGTTGGTCTTGGATTGTCCTGTAAATCCCTTATTTCCGCCCGGCTGTAATTGAGCGGATGCTTCCTTGTCATGTGCCTGTGCATTGTGTGATTTCCGTAACTATATTTCTTGTCCGTCCCTCTGGACAATTGTTCTTTGCATATGAGGCAGGTGACATACCTCGCATTGACTTTTTTTTGGCCATAAGGGATCGAATAAAACTGCCAGATGAAACTGGCTTTCTTTCTGGAAACACGGGGCACCTCTTCTAAGAACTGTGGTTCTTCTCCCTCCTCATCCATTTCTTCCTCTTCCTCCTCAGTGTTGGTCAGGACCTGGGGAGGTGGTCCTCTCTTCCCATGAGGAGGTGGTGGTGGTGGTGGTGGGGGTCCACCAGCTGAAGCTACCAATGAAGCCATTTTCCAACAAGCAAAATAGGTCTTCCTCTCACAATGATGAAAGTCAGAGTGAGGAAAGAAGGAGGGGTTTTCATCATTTGGGAAAAACAATACTTCTCAACCAATGAAAAGTGTTATTTTTAGGTCACCTGACCTAGCCTTACATCATTATGAAACCAAAAGTGAAATGAACCAATGAAAAGTGTTATTAACAAGTCACATGACCTGTTATGCTTACGTTACGCGCTCCGGTCCGCGCCCCGGATAGCTTCCGGGTCGCTGCGCTTCGCGCCTCGGTCCGCGCCCCGGTGCACTTCCGGGTGCGCTAACGCGGTACGTCACAAGACGCATTACGCGGCAACGCGATACGTCGCGTTTTCGCGACGCGCCGCGGATCGCTTCCGGGGAGCTGCGTTTCGCGCCTCGGTCCGCGCCCCGGGGCACTTCCGGGTGCGCTAACGCAGTACGTCATAAGACGCATTACGCGGCAACGCGATACCGTCACTATGTTGATTTCTTACCGGTTCGCGGACCGGGTCGCGGCTTTAAATTGAGCTAACGGGAAGCTTCCCGGTTCGCGGACCGGGAGCGAAACAAAAAAAATATTAAAAAAAAATTATTAATAAACATATAACATATATTTTTGGATTTAAAGAAGAATACATTTTACAGCTATAGATATTAGCTTTTAAAAAACCAATGAAATTCACTGAAAAAACCATAGGTTATAGACCATATATAGTTAGGAATTAGCATTTACAAAACCTTGAAAATTCACTGAAAAAACCATAGGTTATACACCATATATAGTTAGGAATTAGCATTTAAAAAACCTTATTTTACTCACACAAAACCATTGAAATTCCATATATAGTTAGTTGTACTAACTATATATCGCGCACCCGCAATCCACTGCTGATCATGTCACATATTACATCATTCATGACATGGTCAGTGACATCACTGATGACATCACTGATGACATCTCAAATTACATCACTGATGACATCACTGATGACAACATCCAGTGACTGTATGTTTCTGAAAAGTTAAAATATGTTTTACATATTGAAGAATGAGTGGATGTAGAAGTGTCTGAACAAAGGATTTAGTAGGTGCATGACTGACTGTATGAGTGAGTGATTAAATGTGTCTCACTGAGTGCATGGGTTAGTGACTAAACTGTCTTAATTTGTGCATCATTATGTCTGTTGTTCTGTAAACTGCTGCATGTGTTGATCAGTAGCTATATGATTAACTATATGGGTTATTGATTGGTTGCCCAAGTATTTGTATGGGAGACTGAGAGTGTGTATGGGTGGCTGGGAGGTGTATGACTCTCTGCATAGATGTATGGGTTCAAAAGTGTATGTGGAAACAGCTGTATGGGTGGTTGACTGTGTGCATGACTGTATTGGTGAGTGAATAGATATCTCAGTGCTACATGTCAAAGTAAGTACATATGTAAAATACAGTACATATAAATAACTGTGCATAAGAGCCAGTGAATGTGTGAGTGGCTGTATGGATCATTGTGAACTTGTATCCAGGATTGTATAAGTGAGTAAATATGTTTTAGTATATGTTTGAATAAGTAAGGTGTGTTTAACTGTATAGTTAAGGAAATGGAGGTGTGATTGATTGTTTGCATGACTGACTAGGTGTGTGTGTAACTTCATGGATGAGTGACAATCTGCGAGTCTGTGTTTACACTGAGTGTATCTAAGGTTATATTAGAGTCTGAAGAGGTTCATCGTATTATCACATGAATGATGTCATCAGTGATGTGATCAGTAATGTCAAATGAGATGTCATCAGTGATGTCATTTGAGATGTCATTTGAGATGTTATCAGTGATGTCATCAGTGATGTCATTAGTGATGTCATCAATGATGTCATTTGAGATGTCATCAGTGATGTCATCAGTGATGTCATTTGAGATGTCATCAGTGATGTTATTTGAGATGTCATCAGTGATGTCATCAGTGATGTCATTTGAGATGTAATCAGTGATGTCATCAGTGATGTCATTTGAGATGTCATCAGTGATGTCATCAGTGATGTCACTGACCATGTCATGAATGATGTAATATGTGACATGATCAGCAGTGGATTGCGGGTGCGCGATATATAGTTAGTACAACTAACTATATATGGAATTTCAATGGTTTTGTGTGAGTAAAATAAGGTTTTTTAAATGCTAATTCCTAACTATATATGGTGTATAACCTATGGTTTTTTCAGTGAATTTTCAAGGTTTTGTAAATGCTAATTCCTAACTATATATGGTCTATAACCTATGGTTTTTTCAGTGAATATATATATACATATATATATATATATATACACACATTTATAATTCTTCTGCCCTAGGTGTCTACAGTGAATCTATAAGGGAGCATATATACCCTCCCAAGCTGGTCATGAAATCCCTTTGCTAATGTCTGTCAGGTCAGCACTGAGGGAATTGGGGCTTAATAGGTTCTGGGGCTGCCAAGAGGAACTTAGCTGTTTGTCAAAAATTAATCTTATAACAATGTATTGGGAGTCCATCTCAGCTGATATATTTCGGGGAGACAAAGGCATTTTAACCACAGCATTTTTATATTTCAAACCATACCCTGCATATGAGAAGACAATTCTTATGTCCGCATGAAGAACATTGAAACCTGAAACAGGGGTCCCACTGATACTTGGTCCTTTTAAACCAACAAAGAAGAAATTGGCACAGAAGCTGAAATATAAAAGAGCATCTTTAATAAACTCAAATGAGTGAGACTACGTCACACAGAAGCCTTAGCAACTGAATGAGGCAGTCTGAGAAGTACAGAAAACAGAGACTTTATATATGCTTAGGGTTACACACTCAGCATAAGACCAAGGGGCAGTCCTGGCTCATGTAAGCATGCAAAATTACTAAGATGGGCATACAAGATCTGCTTGCTCAACAAAGTGGGAGGAGAGTTACTTCTCCATACAGCAGAAAAATAGCCTGACAGTTATTCTACTAGCTAGGCCCTTCTGGGCATGTGCGAAGGTGGAAGATGCTAAACATAGTTTGTCTCTAGGCAGACTACAAAAGCAGTTAACAGAAAGGTAGGACAGAGCATGTGGCAAACAAAATGGCTGCCAGAAAAAAATGGCTTTCACAAAGGGGATAAGATATCTTCTAAATACAAGATGGCTTCAGTTAATTTCTAACCCATTGCTGTCAATTTACGACACGCATGGTTATGGCGATCAAAGTCTATCCTTGCAGAAGAGCAGGAGCCACAATAATCCAATAATACTATGCGTAAACGATGGGTGGACCATGGAAGGCTTGTTTTTATATGCTGAATCCGTTTATGTGCTCTTTTAGTTTTTATTCTCAGTTTATGTGATTGTATTTTATAATCTAGATTATTTATGCTCTGCAGGAGAAATTTGCACTTTATTGCTAAAACTTGCACTGATGACTTGTTCATTCTACATTTTTTTACATTGTTTGGGTAGCCTTAAGGGAACGAACAGGCCAAATCCTCTTGTTTAAATGGAGCCAAAGTATTGTAGTATGAAGAGATACTAACTAAACTGGCCATATATTTATAACCCTGCTGTTTCTTTTCTGTATTGTCTTTTATGACCACGACTTTTGCTTTTATGTTGTTTTAATGTACTTGTATGACCATGATGACGGTTCCTCCATTTTCTTTTTGTTCATTTTGATATTTGTGGGTGAAGACCGAGTTCAGAAGTCTTGTAATAGTGGGCATATGATTTTTCTGCAAGTTATACCAGTCAATTATGGAACTTGAAGTCAGATGACCTGGCTTTGGTTCCCCTGATTCGGGGACGAACTGCTTCCTATAACCAGATTTGTTTATATTTAAAGTTTAGGCCTGAAGACGGCTTGTGAACTGGGATCTGTGGATCTCCACTAAGGGCTTGATTATGAGTCTGGTGGTCAGGACTCATGGTGGTGCAGTGGTGGTGGTCCAGCCACTGCTGCTCCCGCTCTCCAAACGCCCCATTACAAGTTTAGCAGTAGGACCGCCATTGCACCGCTGCATCTGCCAGGGACCCGTCAAGCATATTACAAGTTTCCTCACAGCCAGCTGTCTCATAGCAGTGAGCCCACATGAAACTGCTGATGGGGAGAAAGTATGGGAGTGCATGAAGGGGGGCCCATGGTGTGCCACCTGTGTGTATGCACCCCCAGTTCCATAGACTTTACAGTCCATGCTATGCTGGAACACGTTTTTTCTGACCCATGCTGCTGACTCTCCAAGGCTCTCCTATGAGCCTTTGAAAGGCAGTGCCTTGGGCCAGCAGCTGCAGGACCATCAGCCAGGATTTCAACTTGCAATTTGGCGGGCGAGTGGCGGTGGAGTATGGAAGTGTGGGAGCGGGACAGTGGAGTGGCGTGGCATGGCATGCCGCCCTGCTCCCACACTGCAAAACACATAATCAGACCCTAAATAACAGTCCAGATATCTCTAAATTGTTAACCCTTTTTTGTGCACTCAAAAATGTTTTTTGAATGCTAATTTCTCAAATACTACTGAAGGAATTTACAGCAAAACTGGCAAAGGCTCTTACTTCAGAAAGTTCTACTTTCATACCAAGTTTAGTGTATGACTGTCCAATACTTTATTCTGTGTCAAGAGCAAAGATTCTCATGGAAGGTAAGATGGGAAAATAACGTTTTACCCCTTGAATCAAACTTGGACCGACTTTTGTATTTTAAAGTTGACTGCAAATTGTTCTAATGCTGTCATTAGTTTGTCATTATACTGTATTAGGAAAACAACAGTTGTATCTTCGAAGGAAATTCTGTTCTGATCCATCTATAACTAGTGTTCGTATCATCCACTCTGTGTTATATTGATTGATTTTTAGCAATGTTTTATTGCAAAATCCTTATCTTCAGTTAAAAGATGTTCATAATTGGCAAATAAAATATTCTTATTTTGGTTCAGTTTATTCTATCTTCCCAGACTGAGTTTGAAACTGAACAACTTTGTGTTATTAGGGGAATTGTGCCAATTTAAAAAAGACTAGATCATTTCTACAACATTATAAATCCAACACCTTTCGCAGGGGAGCACAAATATTGCATAAAGGGATGGCTCTGAGACAGAATAATTTCACCAACCTTTTTAGAGTGCTGCACAGTTTATAGGCTTTAACTAAGTGTGTGTGCCAAATAGCATAAGTACTGATTCTAATATATGGACATAACACGTTTCTTGTGTATATGTTTATATCCAATATCTATTGTCACAAGCAAGGTCTTTTAACGTCTGAACAATGCTGCTAAGCATCTTCCATTTCCACTTTATAAAATAATTTGAAGCAAATATTAAGTATGACATTTCATTTGGAATGTGTTATGTTAAAAAACAAATGTAAAGATAAAAGTACTTTACAGTTGTAAATATTATAAAAAAACATTAAAGCAGCGGGGACCATAATAAGTAAATATTTGCACCCACTTTTTGCTCTCCTGCTTATTTAAGGTATTGCAAAAGGGTCTCTCAGCGCATCTGCATTCTTTGGGTAAAACAACAATACATTTTGCTCCAATGTCGTGTTAGGTGAGCCATCACTCAGCTGCATGATTGCGAGTGCCCTTATTTCATCATGTGCCTGCAACATATTACCATTAAATGAAGCCAACATCCCCTGGTAAGAGTTGCTAATGTGCACTGCCCAGAAGGATATACCCAATTATTGCTTAACTAGACGGACGTTTAAGGATGGTCATGGTAAAAACCCCTGACCCCTGTAGAGGTGAGTACATTTAGGGCCCCCTGTTCAGCTGGTTTCCTGTAGGGGAATAAGAAAAAGCATTCTGAATTAGCACATGCGCTGTAGATGGTATCTTTTCCATGCTCTTTGGGTACCTAATACTGGGGTGCACTTGATGTAGCTAAGGAAAGTATACATCGGTCGAAAGCAAGGCCTTGTGCTAGATAGGTAATCTGGTTCGAACTTGCCAACTTACATTGTTTTCGTTTGCTTTCAGGTTAGGGCAGTCTTTGGTTGTATCTTAAATAGTTTGGCACTTGGTATTTATGTTCACTAGTATATGCAGAACAAAGGATACGTGTATGTAGATCTCCTACTGAAGACACACCTGCTGCTCTAAAATTTGGGATTCTCACTATCACAGTTCTATATCACTTTGTTTCTTTATGCAAGTAACGTGTTTTAAGATTACTTAAAATATTCAAGGACCTGCTTAAAATATTCAAGGACCGGACATCTTCCAGGAAGTGTTCATGACACATACAAGGCCAGAAGCAATGCTGCCCCCTCTATTAAATGATATCTGTCAAGTGGCTAACAATAACAATGTCTTTGCTTATAAACATGTACAGACACAACATAATACTATAAGAGATAATGTATTGATTGGCTGTCTGAAGAAGTTATGATTGGAGGATCAGTAATGTCAGTTTTCAATATGTGGCTAGTTTCATCAGAGTGCCTTATACATGTTTGTTACAAGTAGGATACCTTAGAGGCATTGTCATACCACAAGATTATTTAATGGATATGTGCTCCACATTCCAAGTTTCCTTTGTGATGACACCCAGACTTTAGTTAGACATTGCAATAGAAACTCACATCTACAGTCACTCTCAAAGTCTGCTTTAATGGTGCTTGTTTCCGGATATAGACTATGTAGAACATTTTTCAAAGTAAAAGGGTAATAAAAGGTAGTTCTGATCTGTGGCAATAAAAACATCTCTGGGGTACCTACTTTTTGCTATGTTTATGTTATGCTATATTATGATGCTCGGTATTAGATAATGGGGTAGTTCAGTTACGTGCAGAACCTAGGTATTTGTATATTAAAGAAACAGTGGATAGTTGAGATGAATAATATTTAAAAATAAGTCACACTGAGTCTAAATGTGTGTTTTGAATATATGTTCATTTGTTATGTATATATTGTGTTGTGATATGTAAATATATTCTTTTGTGTTCACTTCAGTTCACCAATTTAAGTGTAATTGTATAGTGTATCTCTGTGTGTGCATATATTTGTTCTATTCATATTTTTTGAGTACACAACTTATTTTAATTCACTATAAAATCATATACTGAATCAGAAGCTTTTGTTTGGACGTAATTTGGATACATATACTTTTAATTAAATGTTAATCTCATCTTAATAGAGGGACAAAATTGTGTAAAAAGGTTTCACGGTTTTCGAAGCGAATAGGTGGCAGAACCCCTGTTTCCTTAATATTATGATGCTCGGCATGTAGGAGGTGTATCACATGTATTTATCCACTTGGATTTGTGATGAACCTAAGGCTCCTTATTTATGACAATATTTACTACAATTTGCATGCTGAAATCTTTGTACAAATCCTGCCAAAGCAAATCAAATTTTTCAGTTTGGACTGCAGAATTCCATTGTTGTCCAAAACCTTACTCTGTTTTGTCACGACTTCTGTAATAACTTAAAGTCCAGATTACAGCAGTGGTGTTTATTTGGGACTGCTGGAGTATTTCATAACTCATATTTTGTCTTAAGTAATGTGTGTTTAATTATTTTCACAGCGCCTGATTCACAAAGGAAAATGTTTGTGTAAGTTTACGATCCTTTACAATTCACAAAGGATTTTATGAGTAGTATTTTTACAACTGCCTATATTTTACAAAAGTGCAGGGTCTCAGCAGTGTAAATTTCCTTTTGCGAATCAGGTCCACAGTGTTTATAAAACGTCTAAATTAACATAACTTGTAGCCATCCCAAGTGATGTTTCTGGCTAGCATTAAGAGTGAGTTATGTATTGAAGCATTTCAAGATTGATCAATAAAATCTCTGTGGAAACAAAATTCTGAAAATCTCTACAACTCTTTTTTCTTTTGCACCAATTACAAATTGTGTGAAAGAGGATGTGGTAATTACAACACCCAGTAAATACCATTCACCCTTGGACCAGATATTTACCAAGAGTGGTAAATACCAACTATTCTTCTTTTTCAAATTGGAAAAGACGAATAGCTTCCAGAATTGATATTTAACACACCACATTTTGCATGTTTTGCTTAGAGTTTTTTCTCCCATATATTTTGGCATGTTTGGTCTACCGAAATCTTCACAGGCCTATTACAAGGGTCTGAAAATTATGAAACAAATCAGAATTGGGTTTGGAATTTAACACCAATCTTGTATTGAGGGCCTAAGAAAAGAGGAATATACCTGTCCAGCTTAATGTATTCTATTCTCCATGAGGATATATATGCTAAACTCTTTTACTTAATGTACCAGAAACAACATTCCCATTGTTTTTATGAGCTTTCCTAACACCTTTGTGAGTGTACCTTTTGCATAGACATTACCTTAGTTTTACAAAATATTCCCACAGTAGTTTTAGTGACTTGCCAATAAATAAATCCCTTATATTCAACTAATCACATAATGCATGCAGTTTTTCCTTACAAAAATCATTAACTTTGTGTGGCACAGTAGAGATCCGAGCAGAAAATGTCTCATGTAGAATAGATTCAAGCAGAAAATATGTCACAGCAGAAATGTTCTAGTGAACTGGTCTCTTTCCTGGTTTCTGGCTTTTGAATGCAATGCAAACCCTCAGATTTAAATTTCACTTGAGGTACCCGAAGTTGTATTTGCACAATTTATGCCATATGTTGCATACCTTTTCATGCATTTTGTGTAATTTTAGAAAAAATACACAATTTCACACATTCTAATGAATAAATGTAGAATACCTATGATCTAAGTGGACGACTTTGCCTCAATCCCTCTCTGACTAGGTATTAGTACTTTGTTTCAATGATGTTTCAACAATTTTATCATAAAATATGGATCTCTGAGGATGTCCACACACAGCTTATTACATTTTAATACAAATGTAAAAAAAAGTCTTTAAAAATCTAAACTATTTTTTTGAGCATATAATTTCATTTTCGGAGAAAAATAACAATTGATGAACATTTTCATCAGAGTGAACATTAACTCTTCTAAACACAAGGCTTTTAAATTTACGGTATGTAAAGTGCAATGAAGGGCTTGCCAAAATGACTTGGGCCACATCTTGTAAGTCATTATTACATAATTCACAAACCCTTTCTAAAGCAGGGGTATTTTACCAAGCTCACATTATTCTCTTTAATGGCAGCATATTCATCGTCAACAGCGGAATCAAACAATGTATTCCATGATAAAGGTTCCAGTTTAAATATAGTTGTGCTTTTCCATGATACAGGAGGAAATAATGAGATTATATTTTTACTTTTAGAGTAGAAATCAGTATACAGCCCATCACTAACAGTACATGAGAGCTGCCTTAGAAAACATTTTAACTGTAGCAAAGGCATGGCTTCAAAATCATCTTGCTGGAACCCCAATAACATCTGTGCATAAATAACGTTTCTATAAAAAGCACTATTTTTCCTCGTTTTGCAAACTACAGCTAAGAACATTATTTTCCATAAGAAATTGTTTTCACTATTAAAAAAGCGAAGCTTTATTGTGTTATGTTATGCTACATTATGTTATCAATATCTGTATAGGACCTTCAGGTTTTGGTATGTCAAGTTAATGATTTATTACTGTTAAAGCCCTTTTCATAGATTTTAATGGCAGTTAGTATGGATTAATGTGAAAGTAAAGCATCTGCCAGTTTTTTAAATATGTTCATAATGTGTGAGAGGAGCGTGAAGGGCCTTTGGGGGGCGGGATCCAGAGAGGGGGCAGACTAACCTTACAGGGTGTGGGATCAATAAAAGGAGGTAAGGTGTAAAGCCCAGTGTAGTAATCAGGAGACCACACTAGAGTGATGATGTCATAGTTTTATTCTGGTATCAAGTAAGTAGGTAAACAGGTAAATAAATTCAGGTATAAATCATAGTAAATCCCACCGGGAGCAGCCTGCTAGCTGCTCAGCCCAATCCATCAACTGTCATTTCTCATCCAGTCACCCAAGCATTCCACTCATAGCCCACACACCAAACATTCCATTCAGGACATTCACACAGGCTGGGCAGCCAGGGACAGGGAAACATGGAAGAGGAAATCCATAACATTAGGATACTACATACCTCTTCCCTAATGGACAGAAGATAGATGTTACATAAACAAAGTATAATAGATAAAAACAGCCTATAACTACAAACATACAATCGCAGCAAAAATAAATAGTTCACAACCCAGGGATGAGGAAAAAACAACATCGCAAGGGGAAAAGAGCTCATAAAGATGAATCTAAAGCCCAAATCCAGGGATGGCGGGATGGCGGAAAACACACATCACTAGAGGGAAAGGAACACATGACTATAGAGAAAGACTAATACATAATAATACCAATCCCCCTCCTCTAATGATAAAAAATGAGAAGACGTAAATAAGTAATATCTCCATGTAAGGAGTATAGTCAATGTGGACAGAAGGGACTAGTACCAAAAGTCCTGCAGCCACCCTAAGTAAGTAAGGGACAACATGTACGTAAATGAAGACTGGAGGGACTATAACCCAATGTCCTGCCCCAACAAATTACGAGGGACAACCTGTGAAGAGAATATGTGAGCTCTCCAATGTGAGAAGTAAGGCAGGATGAAAACCCTGCAACAAAAACCCGTGCAGCGCAAGGGGACCACCCCTGCAACATAAACTTGTGCAGCGCAAGACGTCTTAAGCACACAGGGACTTAGCCCTGTAACAAATGAATGAGACCACCCTCACGCAAGGGTACAATGTAAATATAGCGTAAAATTGGACTTAAAAAACAAACATGTGTGAAAGGGAAAAAACAAAACCCAATCATCAGCCACAAAATGAGGTCACAAAATGAATATAAGGGAGAAAACCCAAATACTTACCCCACGGATCCCAAGCGTCATAGGGAGGTCCGTGGCAGGCAGGAAGACACAAGTAAGTGCGGGCGGCGGTTACAAGATTCTTTGAAATTTAAACAAGACAATGTCAGTTGGAGTCACTGCAAACGATAGATCTCAGTGTTGGCTCACCTGACTTCGCCCAGGCTGGGCTCGATTTGCACACCTGCTGTGTGTGTGTGTGTGTGTGTGTAGTCCACTGCCAAAAAAAGATCCAAACCATTTTGTATTGTGAACTCACCCCACAAATGTGTCAAAATAACGCCAATTCACAGCAGAACCATGAGTAGTTTGAGACCAAGTGACATGTGTAGGGAGATTTATTTTAACACAGGCTGCTATGCGACGTGACATCATTGACGTAACATAATGCCGCTGATGAGATGAGGGAGTCGGTGTGGTTTTGCCAGCGCAGCTTGAAACATGACTCTTGGCAAGACCCAGTGTGTAGGGAGATCTAATTCAATACAGGCATTAATCAAGCACACAATCTGGGCAGCATCATTGTAGTGAAGGTCTGTTTCAACGCAGGCAGTTATCAGGCACACACTTGCAATACCAATAAAGCAAAGTAATTGGCTTACTGTAAATTAAGGCTCAGTCTGCGCAACATCTCTGTAGTGTATGAAGAGACTTAGCGTACCTGTATGTTCAGTGTGCGCAGCACTCATGATGCAACTTGTTGAAGTAGCCTCTTGAGATGGAGTACAACACGCTTGTCTGGGGGCTGCCCGATGTAATAGGCACCAGTGGGGTTGTAGTGCGTGCTGTTGCTGTACTTGTTTCACATTTCTTCTTTGTAGCTTCATGTCTTTCGAGTGACACTGTTGTGTGTCCTCATGTAACTCTTGTTTTTTCCATCTTGTACCTGTCGCTTGCGTTAGTCGGCTTCTCCATGTAGTGGCTCCTTCCCAGAATAATGTAGTAGGCATCATGAAGTTTATCTTGTGCACTTGTACCACTGTAGAGCGTGGGGACGTCTTCAGCTCGTCGCCAAAATTAAGTGTAGCAATCAGGAGACCAAACTAGAGTGATGATGTCAACGTAGGTTTATTCTGGCATCAAGTAAGTAGGTAAACAGGTAAACATAAGTCATAGTAAATCCCACCGGGAGCAGCCTGCTAGCTGCTCAGCCCCATCCATCAACTGTCATCTCTCATTCAATCACCCAAGCATTCCACTCATAGCCCACACACCAAACATTCCATTCAGAACATTCACACAGGCTGAGCAGCCAGGGAGAGGGAAACATAGAAGAGGAATTCCATAACATCAGGATACTACACCCAGCAGTGCCTCCTGAGCAGACTGCTGTAGTGGGTAGTTAGTGTAGGCCTGTTAATAGAATGTGAATTACTGTAGATGGGGTAGAATGTTTGGGGAGTTCTGATATTTTAAGTGTGGCATGCAATGTCCAGTTACCAGTCAGTGTTGGCGTTGTGCTGAGGATACATTATGCTGTGTGCATCCTTGTAATGAGTTATGTGAATAAAGAACTTATGAAATGAAGTCATTGTACTATTTCACTACAATATTTTGTCGACGAGCAAATCTATTTCTGGAAAGTGGACCGGAAGCTAATTGGAACTAGCGACAGTTGAAGTTGGAGTTGGACTCACCCTGAGGGGTAAGAGCATTTTTTTGCAATTCGTGTCACACCGTTAGACCAGAGCGAACTGTGCTGAATGGCGTTTCTGAATTTTGCACATGCTTGGGGTAGCACTTGAATTTAAAGTGTTTGAGGCTGAGCAATGCTACATAGTCATGTTGTGTTTAAATTACATACTGTTGGTGAGCACGGGAAGACTGGAAAGTCTGTGATGCATGCTTAAAATTCCCCGAGCCAGCAGCATACTACCTAGCCAGCAGCACGGATTATGGGAGGAATTCCTGTAGAAACAAATGTGCAGCAACATATGGAACGTTTGTAAAACAAACTTGAATGCCAATTAAAAACTAAGGGGCCTATTAGGATGGCGGGTCCATCCGCCATCCCAGAGGTGGAGGGACCGTCCGCAGGGGCAGCGGCGGTCCCTCCGTGCGAATTAGGATGTGACCGCCACCCTGGCGGTCACATCCTGTATTTTTAACATTGCGGCGGGTGCTGCTTGAAGCAGCACCCGTCGCAATGTTAAAAATGCATGTATAGCATTTACATGCACAAAGCGGCAGGCAATACGCGGTGCCTGCCACTTTGTTCACGTAAAAGCAGGGGGGTACCATAGGTACCCCCCATGTGCAACCCCCACCCCCTTACACCAAGGGGGCCCGCAACGGGCCCCCAAACTGAAAAGACCACATGCTTTTCCATGGCGGAAAAGCCGCCGTGGAAAAGCATGTTTACCCATGCATCCTAATAGGGCTGGCGGTGTCTGATAGACACCGCCACCATATTAGAGCTTTTCCGCTGTGGGACCGTGACGGAAAAGCTGCGGACGGGCTTCACGACCCCCCTTCCATCCTAATCTGGTGGGGGGTCTTGTGAATCACCGCAGCGGTGAATCTGCATCCTCCGGGCCGGCGGTGGCTTCCGCCGGCCCGGAGGATGCGGATTCACTGCAATCATAATCGGGCCCATAGTTTGGTGATGCTTGGCTGCCATTTTAGATCCTTGGGAAGGATATTAATGCACTCTGTGGTATTCATGTGAATAGGCGAAGGAATATTCGGTGTTCAGAGTAACTTGCTTTTTTTTTTCCTCAGTGTCGGAGGAGGAGGTGACTAAACTGAAGCACAGTACATATATCTGCAACCTGCATGTTGGGTACTGAAGTTTTTAGGCGTGATTTACCCAGCAAAGAGCACCCTTTAACAAGTAAACAATAATGTATGCAGCATATTGACAACTTCATTTCAAAGGGTAAATTCTATGTGTTGGGTGTTACTCACACCTTGCCACCATGCCCTCTAGTTGTACTACAGCAGCTTCAAGTGGTGGGGTTGCACATCCTGTACATTTAAGATCAGCCAACAAATGTTTCTTGCTGAACAATATAGCCAACATGGAAAATAATAGTGGTTCATTCACAGATGAGAGAGAAAATAATCGTAATGTACTGTTTAGGTCAAGAAGGATTATGCATCTATATCCAATTATAGAAACCTGACAGGGCAACCTTATAATGAGCCATGTGAATAAAGAACTTATGAAGTGAAGTCGGTAACCATCCCACTACACAAACCCATCTACCAAAGTTCCTGATGCAAACAAAAGTATCCCAGGTATATTGCAAAACCCTGAAAGAACATGCAGAATCTACACAAACAGAGGCTTATTTTCACGTCCCCTGTGCCACTGATGTGTCACATTTAATATGGGAAGAAGTGATGTACCGGCGGCGCAAGGGGCTTGTAATAAACCCCTTAATCCGGTAACCATCTCTGTGCAGAAGTTTCCAACTCACCCATTTCTCAACGTGTGAAAATGACTCTTCACTCGGAAACTGCACGCCAAATGACAATATTGTGTGATACACAGGTGAATCTTATGAACTGGCACGTCTGGTATGAGAGTTACCCTGCTAAAAATCTCTGTAGTATGTAGTGCGTAAGGATGGTTGTAACAAGGAGCTGGGTTGGATTTTGTCCATTGTCTTATCTATGCAGATTGTTTTACATTCCTCACAAGGTAAGCGGATCATCATGGTGGACGGAGCTTAGCGACCTCTTCCGGAGAACTTTGGACTCGGATGGTTTGGTCTGGCTGAACGAGCACCTCAAGAATCCCAGTAATGTCGAGAAGATCATGCTCTGTAAATATGTAATATATTTTGGTCCACACTTAATCCCTTTAACTTTTCTTCAAATGTTATCTTGAGTGAATTTGCAACGTTTATATATGTAACTTTAACTGCTAGTATCTGTAGTAGACAAATGTACTTACTACCATTCTTATGTGAGTTTAGAGTTTATCTGTGTTGTATCTTTTATGTAATTCACGTACTCTGAAGTCCTTATGTAATGTAACTGGTTCTAAAGCACCCTGACACCTTAGGGTAAAGCTCTAGATAAAAATACATAAATAAATAAATAAGCTAGGCAGGTGTAGCCTGCCAGCCATAGACTCGCTTCTAACTCAAACAAATTAATTTCACACTCACGTTACTGGTAAGCTATACTGTCAACAAATCATTACATCAGAAAAATGTTTTTGATGTTTTCCATGCAGCGGGTCTGCTTTGCCACTGAAGCACTACTTCTGAATTTGCACACTCAATAAATCTGTTTACCAAAGTTGCTATAATATGGCGCACACAATACTTTTATAAAAATTAATTTTGTCAGATCTTAACCTTCTACAGTCTCTTAACCTTCTACCGCCAAAAATGTCTAGGCACTCAGAACACCGTTGTATGGACGGGCTCACAAAATAAATCAAACACAACTCTTATATTGTACAAACATTGCTGCACGAAATAACCAATATTTGATGTGCGCTGCACCAATGCCCAATTTTATGAGCGTGGCATGTTTCTATCCTCCAGCATGTCTTCATTTTCCAGGCTAGCGAGAGAAAAAATATAATGTGGGAACGAGAAAGGTATTTCTCTTGCATTCCTTTAATAATACATGGCTGCTAAGGAGTCTGCAGATGTGAAAGGACTGGATAGAAACAAACGTGTAAATATTTTAGCAGCAAAAAATGCCGGAAAATAGCAGTTCGCCGCAGTAGAGATGATAGAGTCCTACATGACAGAATCTAACATAACGATTTGAGTTGACACATGCTGGTGATTATAACATTATTCTTTTGAACTTCCGTACACCGGGACACTGCAAAAGACCAAAAGAACAGATCAGAGTAAATTATTTTCATGGCAGGTGAGTTGGCTGTGATCCAGCGAGGAGTTCAAATTGGTTGGTTCAGTTTCTGATTTAGCTCAGAGGATGTTACAGCATTTTATATGAACCCAGATTTGCTCAATTAAATTAAATCATTTACTCCTCAGCCTGCGAGCCAGGCAGCTACCCTTGGTTTGATTTAACAGATAGATGTACTTCCTCCGATGATTGTTGCTCAACGCACCCACCTTAATTGGGTTTTAATTACAGGGTGTTGTGTGTTTTGGACACCTTCGCTCAACAGTTTTCCCAGATAGTTCAGCATGTGTAGTTCTAACTACTGAGATCAGTGTGATGCCCTCAAGAAAGAATATTCATTCCTCCCATGGCTCTTTCATTCTGAAGGAGCAAGTTTGAGAACCAGTAAATGGGGGTAATAGCTAAACCGAGGGGATTATTTATGAGAACCCTGCATCCATCACTGGTACACCTTGTAAAGTGGCACATGCGTGACACAGGGTTCTCAATCCAATTGATGAAGCCACGCTCTGTTGCCCTATGCCAAAATCCCATAAATAAGCCCTCTAGTATTTATTGAGCTTCTATGGTATCAAGGGCTGTAGAAAAATATGCAAACATACACTTATTACCAAGAAGCTTTTATTCCAGTACCTCTCATTGAATCTTGTTCCTTGTATGTGATGAGAGCAGCACATTCAAATGCTCTACTACTTATTTGCCACCCCAAAAAGCTTATAGTTTCCTTTTTTATCCTAAATATCTTCCAATGCTGATTCACATAAAAGAAATAGATTCACAAACAACAAAATTACTTCATTATTGCTTCTTCAAAGAAGCAAGGATCATATAATTTCCAAGAAGTTTTGTCAATGTTATGCTGCAGTGCATTTCATCATACAAATATAGTCCCCAAAAAAGTAAAGCTTTTCTACTCAAACATTGTCTTGCAATGAATGTCAACAGACTCAATGTGTTCCTGTACCCACTCTTCTCATTTTTCATCACTGTACATTTATTTGAGTGAGAAAATTCTACTTAATTTCAGTATTGAAATTGTGTTCTGATTAAGCTTGGAAGTAATTTTAATTATTTGGAGTAATCAGAGTAATTGCGATAATTCTGCATTACTCTTTGACGCAGAATTAATGACAACTACACAATTACACCTACTCGCATAATTATGAGTAATGGGGGTATTAGCACAGATACAACAAATTTAGCTGCTATTCATGTTGTTCTGCATTTAGTGTTATGTTCTTCAATTTTGGACGGTAGGGGGCATTTATGCGCAGAGAAAATAGTGCTACATGCAGAATTCCTCTTCTTACGTAATTGCATGCAGTCATGCGCACTTTATAGGTAATTCCACATGATTACGCTACATGGAATTATGCAATTTACGCCCACCCCTTCTTCTGATGGTTAGTAGAATATGTATTTCACCAATGACTCTGTATTTCCTTTCACAAATCACTGCAATTTATGTCATTATGATGTTTGTAGAATGTTCACATTGCACCATAACTGCTTCCAAGGGGGCAGAGACAGCAAAAAAAAGGAAGATGGTTCTGCATGTCAATGTCAATTCGGATACAATTTGGGTAAAATGTAAGCAAATTAATTTAGCGAAAATGTCAGGAAGTTGGAGCACCTTCCTGACAGGTACTGGCTAATCTAAAGGACCTTGCTGAAATTTAAATTATTGTATTTAATAAAACAGGAAGCGGCCAGCTCCAGCCACGCTGCCCGCCGGGCCCCCTGTTTGCTGGACAGATTGCGCTACACTAGTGATTTTTTGCTGAATCTATGTCCACTCCCCTGCACCCATCCAGGTACTGGTGATTTGTCCATTTGTAACACTGTTACCTGTGGAACATATGATTTCAAGCTTGCTGTGCGATCGCTCAACTCAACTCCTACTAGCATCTCACCCATGAGGCCTATGAAGGTCTCCACTATATCAGTCGCCCTGATTAATGCCCATTCCCTCAGGAAGCCCTACCTGGACGTTTTTGACCTCCTTGGTGATAGACCTGTGGACATTCTGTTCACTACAGAGACTTGGCTTGATGCCACATCCGATCCTGTTGTCACCCTGGCTACGCCCGAGGGATACAAGATCACGAGAACAGATCACCCAGAGGGAAGAGGGAGTGGAGTGGCTATTATCTACAGCAACAAGTGGGACCTTCGTAGGGGAGATATCACCCCATGGGGGGACTGTGAAGCATTTGATTTTAGCATTCGACTTCTCTGCCCATTTCACCCGGGGGTCTCACTGTTCTACAGGCTTCCCAGTTTCCGCTGGACCCTTTCTCCAGTCATTTGGTGACGCTGTTGCCCATTTGGCTCTCCGATTTTCCAACTATATGGTTTTAGGAGACCTTAATATTCATTTTGACCAGGTAGAGGGCAGGGACTCGTCCATTATTCTGGACATCATTAATCTCGCTCAACTCTCGCAGTGCATGAGTAGTCCCACCCATCAAGCGGGGCACATTCTGGATCCCACATGCACCAACTTCTCCATTGAGGTGGAAGACCCTTGTCCGGTCCCCTGGTCTGACCACTTCCTTACCTATTTCTCATGGGCAAGCACGACTGCTGACCCCCCGGCTAAATGCCATCGTAAACCAGCCTTCAGCAAAATTGATCTGTTGGCGTTCAATCAGGCATTGGATGCCTCTAGGCCTGCCCTCCTGGGTGATCTTTAGGGCGATCACGCTGGATTTACAGATTGGGTGACTAGTGTTGTGGACGGGTTATCTCTGTCTAACCCTCCTAGGCAGGCCAGGCTGTCACCCTCAAAACCTTGGTTTACCCCAGAACTTAAACTGCTCAAGCATGACTGCAAAGTTTTGAAGCAGAGGTGGCACCCTAGCGACTTTTGTCCAGCAGCTAAACTACAACTGAGGTATAAACAAAAGACCTACTATGAGGCCAATAATCAAGGCTAAAAGGTGCTTTTAATCTGCTTGCATTGACTCTGCTAACAACAATGCCAAAGAAATCTTTGCTATTGTTCAGAACAACATGTCACCCATTGCTCAATCAAATACGTCTCTTTCGACTGATACCTGGTGCGACAATTTCTCATGTTTCTTCAGGGATAAGATCTGTACTATACAAGCATGGATATATGACGGTACAACGCGTACCGTCACAACGCATACCTTTACAATGCGGCCGTGACAACGCAAGTCGTTACCACGACTTGCGTTGGGGGGGCACGGATTTCGAATAGTTTAATTTACTATTCTAACACCAGTCCCCGTGGACCCTAGGGAAGGTGTTAGGATAGTAAATTAACTATTTTTAGACCTTGAGCGCCCTCCAGCGCAAGTCGTGGTAACGACTTGCGTTGTCACAGCCGCGGTGTAAAGGTACCGCGTTGTGAAAACATCGTTGTAAACGATGTTTACCTACAAGCATCTTTTACCCCCTGTGACAGTGCCGTAGGGGCTGGGTCGGTGTCATCCTTGGCCCACCCTACTCACCCTCTACAGGCTTTCCACCCCGTGGACCTGTCTGAATCTCTCAGGGGCCTAAAGTCAGGCTCTCCCGTGGATCCTTGTCCAACAAGACTGCTGGCGTCAGTCGCTAAGACTGTAAATGCAGAAGTGAACGGTGTCATCAATCTGGCCCTGCATAAAGCTTGCATCCTGGCTGCCTGGAAGCAGGCCAAGATGTCCTTTTAAAAAAGCCTTCCCTAGACCCCATTAGCTTAGGGAATTACCACCCTATCGCCCTCCTGCCCAGTTTAGCTAAGGTCTGTGAGAAGGTAGTGACTAAACAACTCACTGAGTTTGTTGAAAGCGCTGGCTTCCTGCACCCAGAACAGTCAGGATTTAGGGCCTCTCACAGCACCGAGTTAGCCTTGGTCGAGGTCTCGGAAGCCATTGGGGAGTGTCTGGATGCAGTTGGTAGGGCGGCATAGATTTTACTAGACCTATTGGCGGCGTTTGACACGGTCACACTGCTCACTGAGATAGGGGTCTCTGGTTCAGTATGGGGCTGGATCAAGGCCTTCCTTGACGGACGGGTCCAACTGGTCTGGCTTCCTCCGGGCTCTTCTGATCCGCTGACAGTGAAACCAGGGGTCCCCCAAGGGTCTTCCCTCAGCCCCCTTCTGTTCAACATTTATGTCACACCATTGGTCTACTTGGCCAAAGAACTGGGAGCAAATATCATCACTTACGCGGACGATACCCAGCTTCTTTTTACATGGGAGAAGAATACGGACTCAGTCACTTCTACAAAAAGCACTGCCTATCTTCCATTTTTAAATGACTGGCCTCCTCACACCTCAAATGCAACGAGTAGAAGTCCGAGATCCTCCTCTTCGGGAATATTCCCCCTAAATTAGGAACTCCCTCTGGCCAGTAGAGCCCCCTATGCCCACCTCTATCGGGAAGCCTGTAAAGAATTTGGGGTTTTGGTTTGAGGAGAACCTTGCATTTCACACGCAAGTCAAGAAGCTTGCTGGCACGTGCTTTGGCCTTCTTAAAACCCTTGGGAAATTTCTCCCTCTTCTGCCTAGGGCCGCAAAAGAGACAGTTGTCCGTGCCCTCATTCTTTCGCGGCTGGACTACGCTAATGCGCTCTATGTGGGGATTCCTGGCTACCTGCTGAAAAAGCTGCAGGTGGTCCAGAATGCAGCAGCCAGGCTTCTTATTGACTTGCCTTTTAGAAGTAGTGTGAGCCATCATCTGTGCTCATTGCACGTGCTGCCTGTGATGGCAAAGGTAAAGTTTAAATCACTAATCATTGCCCGTCGCGCTCACTACGGTAAAGGACCTACTTACCTGCAAAAACTTTTTTCCTTCTATGCCCCTATGAGACAATTAAGCTCCTCATCTCAGCTTCTGGCTCTGGTTCCCCATTTTAAATGCCAGAGGCTAGGTGGAAGCTCGCTTGCCCGGAAAGCTGCCGTGGCCTGGAACGCTCTTCCCTTTGCGCTCCGAAACATTAAAGATCCACTGACTGTTAGAAAAAATCCTGAAAACTCATCTCTTTGCCTAGGTTTATTTCTTTTCACCACTCACTGGCTCCACGCCGGGACACTCTTGAGTATCTGTTGTGCGCTATAAAAATAAATAACATACATAACCCACTGCAGACAAGTTTTGAATGCTCTATTACCATACATTCTTCCAAAGGCTACTACCAACAACTTAACCACTCAGCCCTACAAATATGTCCAATCTGTTGTCAACCTTCAGAGGCTAAAGGGTTAGGCAGGCTAGTGTGATTTCATCAAGTAACCTGCGGCTGGCACACAGATTTTGGTAACAGGGCAAAATCTGCGCGAACAAGTATGTTACTTACCATGACCTCACTCTGGCAGGCAAATACTTAAGGTATCCCAAGTCAACGGGTCAGATGTAAAAATAGAAGTTTTTGGTCAAATGGTACAACTGTGTAATGGATCAGAAGCAACTCTGAATCTGAAATGGAGAGAATATTAGGAAAGCTGAAGCGGAACATTACATTTAGGTGATGGAGTTAAAACTTTGAAATGTATCCAAAAAGTAGTGAAATTAGGGATTTAGTTTGTAGAGGAGGCAGTGTTACTGGAACATATTTCAAGGTGGGTGTGCAGGCCATTAATATAATTGTAATAAAGTCATGAGTGCCATGAAAATTGAGGTGCTACGTATTTCCTCATTCTTAAACGTTTAGTCAAAGCACAGGTACTACCCATGGTAAATTATGTGCCTGGAGAAGTAATAATCATCAAAAGCACTGCTTCATTTTAAAGTAAAAAACAAAATGACCGATCATTCCAGACAATTATTGCCATTATACGTACTGTGCGCCCAGCAGAAGTCATATTCCATAAATGTTGCACTTCAATGGAGTACTATACATTTTTACTGTACAAAAGAGCTGGTCCACTTGGAATATGGACCAAGACCAAGGACCTGACATACTAAAGGATTTTCATGATTGCAAACTTTAAATTTCACCAATCACTGGGTTTGCAACCGCAAAATTCATTTTTTTAATGTATCAAATACATTTTAGTCAGAAACGTTTTTCCGAGTCATAAAAAAAGTTTTGTGACTCAAACCAAATTGCAACTTAGTGGGGTCATAAAAGAGGCATTTCACCAAATTGTGATTCGGTAAGCAATGAATCAATAGTTTGGAGGTGCAGTTCTGGTTGCAAACTATTGTATAGATACTTACTTATTTTTTATTTATTTAATGTGATTTTCTATAGCGCGAACATTACCCGAAGGTGTCAGAGCGCTTTACAAAAGAACCAGTTACAATACATAAGGACATAGGATTACATGAGTTACATAAAAGATACACACAGGAAAAAGAATTGCAAATGTTCAAGTTGTAATGTCACACAGGGTATGAGATACAAATAGAAAAAATTGCAAATGTACAAGTTGTAAAGTCACTCAAGGAAGAGATACAAATGGATAAACTCTTAGAATCACATAGAAATGGTAGTTAGTACAAAGGTCTACTACATATACTAGTGGTTAGAGTTATCTCTATATACATATATATACAAATAGTAGATTTTCTCAGGATTCCATTTTACCAGCGATTAGGCTTGGACAAGTATATATCACATATTTACAGAGTGAAAAGAGAAATAAATAAAATTAAAAAAATGAAAATAAAAAGGGGTAGAGAGCGGTATGTGGGGGAGAAGAATTGGAGAATGAGATTGGTAACTCAAAAGAGATGAAAAATGATTGGCAACAAGGAAGAATCATGGTAGTAGCTGTAAAAGAGTAGCTATTGGTCACGGGGACCACTGACTTGTCCACAGATGTTTTTCCCCTTGAAAAACATTTAGGGGCAGATTTATCAAAGTTTAATGCAGCGCAGCATGCCGTCTTGCTGCGCTGCATGAAAGGTAAAGGGCAGAAATGTGCTGTATTTAACATTATATGGCGCATTCCTGTCCTTTCCTTGCGCTGTCGCCCTTTTTGCTGCCTAGTGCAATTTCAGGCACCCTTGCCCCATGGCACTAAGGGGCCTGCGTTGTAGGTAGGATTGTTTTTGAGCAGGAAGGGGCACCTTCCTGCACAAAAACAGTCCTTAGAGGCATTTATGTCTTTCTAAGCGTAATGCGGAATTTATTTTGATGCATTGCCAGGTTTAGCAGTGTTGATAAATCTGGGAATGTGCCAAAATCCTTGGGTGTATGCGTGGGAACACCCACGCTCCACCCATGGAGTGCCTCCAAGGGGCAGAGTAATGCGATGCAGTGATTACTCCAGATTTATCAAGCCATGCAGGGCTTTGCAAAATGGCCTTGTGTGGCTCGATAAATCTTACTTTAGTGTTGCGTCACCCTTTTGCCACTTTGCGTGGTGCAAGGGTGACGCAACACATTGATAAACATGCCCCTTACTTTTGAACCCCTTCCATGCTGATGACGGCCCCCGTCCGTCATGCAACACGGTCGGCGTGTGCTGATGACAGCTGGGGGCCGTCATGATCCCGCCCACTCTTTAGAAGTGCCGCACAGGCGCAGAATCGCGGCCGTGTCCAAGGGGTTAAAACAACATCAGTTCTTTTTAAAAAAACGGCTACTTTAAAAAAATATGTTTTCCATTTGGAAATGCGAACACATGGATGATTATGTGCTGTACCTGTGATTTACCTTGCAATCCACCCTCCCTGAGATTTTAGCCAATGGCAGGAGGGTTGCAAATTGAAACATGCCTAAATAATATTCAATAGGCAGGTCATTTTGCTAATCCCTGCAAATTTCGATTTTGCAAATCGACCTATAGGACATAGATTGAATCGCAATTAATTAGTGCACAATATGCAGCCATGTTTTGCGACCATTATGTTAGTACATCTGGCCCTAAATGGTAAAAATATTGTGTCAGAGGCTGGTTCTAATTTAGCAGGGGATCTCATGCTTTTCCAGGGTTGCATGCTGTGCATGTATCACAAACAAATAAATCAGCAAATATTCATTGTACTTAGTTTTATGGTGTAGGTGTGAAGTTTACATCACTGTAATATATCTATGTAATTGTGTTCGATTGTTATCTGTCTTGGGATAATATTTCAATTCCATTTTTTTAGCCAAATGCTATGTACGAGTCTCACCATCAGGCATGGTGGGCCATTTTAGATTTTTGTCTGAGGAAGTGTATTTATGTAAATCAATGAATGTTTAATGTATTATCCTAAAACAATGTATTGTATATCTGTTTTAATAGTTTTATGCAACTCTGATGGCCTATGGCCGAATAAAGTATATATACAATCATTGTGCTTATATTTTTGTCTATTTTTTCACAAATCCAAATTATGCATTGTTGTTCTGACACCTTCTTTTTGTTGTTCTAATGGTGAATTTGTTTGTTCTTGGCTACCACATATTTGGTGCTCCTGTGCATATTACATGCTTGCAGTGCAACTGCTCAGTAAATGTTCTATTCAAATTTGTGTTGCAATGCACACACCTCAATTCGCTCTGCTTTTTGTACAGTGATTTTAAACTATGTCCTCTCTAATGATTATTTCATTAACATACAACTCGCACACCAGGTACACACATTTTTAAATAATGTTTATATAATGCACATCTGTTTATTTGGGTAAACAGTCATAATATCGATTCCAAAATATACAATGGACATAATATCGAAGTAAAAATAAAGAATGGACAAAAATCGAATGGACACAATATAGTGGTTAAAAATATCGAATTTAAGGTAAGTAATATCGATTTTCAAAATATAGAAGTCAAAATATCGAAGTATACAATATAGGCATTAAATATATCGATTTTTTATTAATATCAATTTTTTTAAAGTGTTTTGTATGTTAGTATTTGTGTGAAAAGTGTATATTAATTTTTGTAATGTATGTTTAATGTATTTTAAGTAATGAATTTTATGTTATTTAATGTTTGCGTAATTTAATTCTGTAGCGGGTTGTGGGCTTATAGGGGAATAGGGTGGGAAGTAATTTAATTATATTAAATTAAATATTAATTTTTAGCAATTAATAATAATTTTTAATTACATTTTGCTTTCTAGTTCTGTAGCGGGTTGTGGGTTTATAGGGGAATAGGGTGGGAAGTAATTTAATTGTAATTAATTAAATATTTGTATTTATTTATTGGTATTCATTTTGAATGTATTGTTAATTTTTAATTGGTAATTAATTTTTATTAATTGCCAATTATTTGTATTAATTGATTAATTGTTAATCATGTTAATTTTATAAATATATTTTCTGTAGCGGGTTGTGGGTTTATAGGGGAATAGGGTGGAAAGTAATTTAATTGTAATTAATTAAATATTATTATTTATTTATTGGTATTCATTTTGAGTTTATTGTTATTTTTTAATTGGTAATTAATTTGTATTAATTGCCAATTAATTTGTATTCATTAATTAATTGTTAATTATGTTAATTTTATAAATATATTTTCTGTAGCGGGTTGTGGGTTTATAGGGGAATAGGGTGGGAAGTAATTTAATTGTAATTAAGTAAATAAATGTTTTCATTTATTGGTATTGATTTTAAATGTATTGTTAATTAATTTTTAATTGGTAATTTTTACCCTTCCAATATCCAATGCTTTCCCTACTGTTGCACTCACTGGAGTGGGAATAGTATTTTTTACCCCTACGCTATCCAACGCTTTCCCTACTGTTGCACTCTCTGGAGTGGGAATAGTCATTTTTACCCCTACGCTATCCAAAGCTTTCCCTACTGTTGCACTCTCTGGAGTGGGAATAGTAATTGTTACCCCTACGCTATCCAACGCTTTCCCTACTGTTGCACTCTCTGGAGTGGGAATAGTACTTTTTACCCCTACGCTATCCAATGCTTTCCCTACTGTTGTACTCTCTGGAGTGGAAATAGTAATTTTTACCCTTCCAATATCCAACGCTTTCCCTACTGTTGCACTCACTGGAGTGGGAATAGTATTTTTTACCCCTACGCTATCCAACGCTTTCCCTACTGTTGCACTCTCTGGAGTGGGAATAGTAATTTTTACCCGTACGCTATCCAAAGCTTTCCCTACTGTTGCACTCTCTGGAGTGGGAATAGTAATTGTTACCCCGACGCTATCCAACGCTTTCCCTACTGTTGCACTCTCTGGAGTGGGAATAGTACTTTTTACCCCTACGCTATCCAAAGCTTTCCCTACTGTTGCACTCTCTGGAGTGGGAATAGTATTATTTACCCCTACGCTATCCAACGCTTTCCCTAATGTTGCACTCCCTTTCCCTCCCTCACTCTGCCTCCCTCTCCCTCCCTCCCTTCCCCTTCCTCTCCCTCTCTCTCTCCCTCCCTTTCCCTCCCTTACTCTCCCTCTGTCTCTCTTTCCCTCCCTTTCCCTCTCTCACTCTCCCTCACTCTGTCTCTGTTTCCCTTTCCCTCCCTCACTCTCCCTCTGCCTCCCTTTCTCTCCCTCGATCCCTCCCTCTCCCTTCTTTTCCCTCCCTCCCCCTCTCCCTCTGTCTCCCTCTCCCTCCCTTTCCATCCCTCCCCCTCTCCCTCTGTCTCCCTCTCCCTCCCTTTCTCTCCCTCCCTCTCCCTCTGTCTTCCTCTCCCTCCCTCCCTTTCCCTCTGTCTTCCTCTCCCTCTGTCTCCTTCCCTTTCTCTCCCTCTGCCTCCCTTTCCCTCTGTCCCTCTCCCTCTGTCTCCCTCTGCCGCCATCCCTCTCCCTTTCCCTCCCTCACTCTCCCTCTGTCTCCCTTGCCCTCCCTCACTCTCCCTCTGTCTCCCTGCCCCTCCCTTATTCTCCCTCCCTCTCCCTTTCCCTCCCTCACTCTGCCTCGCTTCTCCTCCCTCCCCCTCTCTTTCCCTCCCTCCCTCACCCTCTCCATCTCCCTCCCTCCCTTTCCCTCCCTCTGCCTCCCTCTCCCTCTGTCTCCCTCCCTTTCCCTCCCTCCCCCTCTGCCTCCCCCTCTCCCTCCCCCCTTTCATCCCTCGCTCTCCCTCTGTCTCCCTTTCCCTCCCTCACTCTCCCTCTGTATCCCTCTGTCTCCCTTTCCCTTCCTCACTCTCCCTCACTCTGTCTCTGTCTCCCTTTCCCTCCCTCACTCTCCATCACTCTGTCTCTGTCTCCCTTCCCCTCCTTCACTCTCCCTCTGTCTCCCTTTCCCTCCCTCCCTCTCCCTCGGTTTCCCTTTCCCTCCATTTCTCTCCCTCTGTCTCCCTTTCCCTCCCTCCCCCTCTCTCCCTCCATTTCCCTCCCTCCCTCTCCGTCAACTCCTTCCTGTGTGTGCCCGGGCTGAGACAGCTTCCGGGCACACACACGCAGAGCATCACCCGAGCACTTCACAGGTCTTTAAAAGACCACGTTAATGAGGCTGTTTTGTATTTCACCTTTTAGCGCCGCAGCTCCACTCTGATTATGGCTGGCCCCCACAGAGCATCAGAGGCTCTGAGTCACACTGGTAGATGTCTGCAAGATCCGCGGGCCGCCAGGGCGGCCCGCGGGCCGTGTTATGAGTACCCTTACTCTAAACAGACCCCTTCTGAAAACTAGTATTTTGTTTGCAAACGTAAACTGTGTCTTGGGAACATATTGCCAATTTAGGTCTGCATATATGAAAATCCCTTGATGTGGTTGCCCAGTTCTGTAAATTTGACCCTTTGTGGTGATGAAAAGGCTAAGCAAATTTTGCTCCATAATTCTCTATCGTCATCAGTTCCAATTTTACCCATTGAAATTTTAGACTGTTAATCTGGTTCTATTTCACAACAATTTCAATCAAGTAACAGTGCCTGCAAGGGATTTTGTTCAAAACAATAATCAAACTCAATTTAACGCAATCTATTTTGAATCCACTACTTAGTGGCCTCACATATATGAATTATATGAATCAATTACTATAATCAAAAACAGAATATATCAAGAAGAACAAAAATAAATATCTAATTTACAGGGTGCAAAAAAGCAATTCACATACACAAAAATGACGGAGATTAATAATCTTGCAAAGAGTTTTCACCTGGTCACTTCTGTAAATAACTAATTTCTCTTGCCTATTTACAAATAGAAATTATCATTCCACTTTGAATAATTAATTCCTATATAACAAATTTCTGTTGAAAATGGGTTAGATATGTTGATGTTTTGGTCTTCTTTCATGATTCATCCAGTAGACCTTCTTCAGGACAAAGGAATTCATGTGTGGATAAAAGACCCTTCAGATAAATGAGGAACATTGGGTAATTGGTCCAGATGGATAATAATGAATCAAAGCAATATTCCTTTAGTTTCAACATGCAGTCTCGATAAAATCTAAGCCATTAAACATTTGGCAACTCAACACATGTGTTGTCAAATTAAATGAATCCCACACCGCCAAAGATCGGTGTCCTAGACAAAGTCAAACAGCGTCAACAATGTCACACTGTATTGAGTAATCTTTTTACATTATTAATTTGATTTTAATGTCAAACAATATTGTCCTTTCAGTTTTCAACCTAGAACTATTTAGTTATAGTTAGTTATAGTTAGGTCAGTGTGCCCATAGAAAGAACGTATTCTGCAGTGGGGCTCCTCCGCTATGGCGGAGGAGCATCGCCCCACTGCTTTCAAGCAGAATGAGAAGCAAAAACATAAAAGGATAATAACTTTTTAGGTATTATCATTTTGTGTTTTGTGCTGCTTTTCGGGCAGGTGAGTGGAAAGGACTGCTCTGCGAGCAGGGCAGTTGAGTAGTGGTTTGCTCCTAAGTGCACAATAACTGGTGGTCGGCCCTCTCGGGCCCCCCAAACCAGTCATGTGCACTTCCATGTTCTCCATCCATGCAGGCTGCATTACAGCCTGCTTGGAGAACATGCCGACCCCTCCAGTCCCTGGTTGAGTGCCGCGTCACAGCACTTAGACCAATCACAATGCTGCACTGCAGTATTGTAATTGGCTTAGTGGAGGGAGCCTTGCTGCCTGCTTGCTGTTCCTGTGTTGGAAGCAGGAGAACCGGAGCTGAGACGGGATCCTGCAATGGCAAGGTAAGTGATTTATTTATTTTTTCTCCCTTCCCCCCACAATTGCAACCTCCCGCGGAAGCCCTCACCCCCGCACCTGTCCCCCCACACGCCAATAATGCCGGCCGCGACTGCATGTTTTTTGCTTCATTAACAATTTTCCTGGTGTTTGATGAATCTGCACAAAATTTCCCCCCAAAAAAGATCATCCACTTTGGCTCTTTCAAAGATTTGCGCAGATCCTTCAAGTGGTGGCCATGAAAAAATAGGGGGCACAAAAGTCTGATTTACTATGTTAGTTCCCAGAGGAAGTTTCTGTAGTGGAAAAGAAGTGGAAAGTTCATCTCTCATAGATCATAGATCGCGCTATATCAAGAGCAACTTCCTGCCATAGACATTCATGAAATTCACATAAATCACATTGCAACATGTTTGCACCTCTTTATTACTGTTGTAGCAAACACTACACTCTTGTATCCAAAGCACTGCTTCTAATTCCAGCTTGGGTCACTAGTATTCTGTACTCAATCTCTTTTTAGTTTTTTACAAAGAATAATGTTCCCAGTTACCTATATCTATAATGTGATTGGGAATCAATCAAAGTGGCTCTGAGCAACATGTCATTCTGAACAGATAATTAATTCCTCCGAATCCAAAAAATAACGGCACTCAATTTGTTTTTCCTAGCCTGACAACACACAACTTATTAATTTGTTAAAAACTGGATCCTTGTTCAATTCTTCCTTTCAATGGATGTATTCATCACCTCTGGTATGTAGTGCACCTTAAAAGTATACTCCTGAAGACTAAGTACCCATCTTCTGATCCTGGTTCAAATAGCTTCCAATTCCAAACCTTTAATTAAAAATCAAATGGAGTTTTATGATCTTTTGTCAATCTAAAATGAACCATCCACAAAAAGGTTCTAAACATTCTAATCAACCAGTGAACGTCCAAACCAATAGTTCTCTCTTCTCTTTCCCCCAACATGTGTCAAAACTACTCACAAAATGTTTGAAATGGCACTGGCAACTAACATACACTTCTGACCACGGACAGGAACCTGCACATCTGGAGCTTCTTCTTCTTTACATCTCTAAATTGACCCTTTCCCTCCTCACACAAATTAAAATTCATATTTTTCTTTAACAGTGATCTCATACCACATGTTCTCTCTGCCAGTTGTTTTATAAACTTTCCATATAACACAACCATACCCAGGAAATTCAAAAGTAATTTTAGATTTCTAATTGTTTCTATACGTTCTTTCTTGGGCCTTACTCTTGGATTCATTAAAACTGGTGATCGAAATATGAAAGTTCCTCCTTATCACATCAATACTTGTCTGCTTTCAAAGTAAGCCCACTTGTCTGCAGTCCTTCTAATGCTCAATTCAGTGCATAACTTTCTCATACTGCTTCTCTCATGTAAGTTCCTACATTAACCCATCTTCTTAATTGAATATAACTCTATAAAGATATTTAAAAGATGTGACATAGCTCTCTAGAACATACAATTAGCTCAGACAAGGGGCAACAAGCCGTAGCTTTTACTTATAAATTCCAAAAATATGCTATCAGAAGTGTTAGTATATCAGTGATATGTGGAAGAGGATACCAGTCAGTTTCAGTTTCAATACTTTATTCAATTTCATAATAAAATCATAAAAGTGCAGTGAATTACATTATAAAATCCAAATACACAGTGTAATAAAAGCAGTACAATTTAAAATGTTCTTTCTAGCATAAAATACAACACATAGCATATGTCCATGGTAGACAAGGATTGTAGGTAGAGATAAGCAGGGTGGCATTGTGTGAAGTTGAACAATCTTAATATATTAATACCAGTCAACAACCACCTCTTTATTTAGCGATCTCAGCTCAACACACAGTCTTATATTTTCTCCAGTCTTTTTTGCTACTATGATCAGGACTAACCACTCCATGGCCTCTTCTAGTTATATAAGTCCTAATTCACCTGGGTCCAGTTTTACAGAGAAGCCATGCAAAGGAGCACAGTAAGTAAAACTGCTGTGCTGTTGCATGAAAGGGAGACCGCAGAACAGTGCCACATCTATAAGGATTTGGCACTGTTCTGCTTTCTGCCTGGCAAACTTTGTTTACCATTTAACAATGCAGAAGGTGTCCTTTCCAGACCAAAAACTATGATTTAAAGCATTTTCCACTTTTTATTTCTGCTCTATAATTCTGAATTGTAAAGTAACAATATAAAGGAGTATTATTTTAAGTTCGTCAGCCCACAGAATTTAGCAAAGGGTTAGAAGCCCAAAAAGTAGAAGACAGGTCCATTGGATTTATCAAGGGGTCAGCATATCAACATGTATAATGCAGACCTATTGGCTTAGTCAAAAAGTCACAACTATATTTAACTAATAAACACAATTCAATGTGTTCCATATAAATACACACGACATTGCATCGTAATAATAATTGTCAAAAACATAATTAAAATTAAGTATTGTTTTTCAAAATCAGTAACATATGTTTGAGTTTTTCTTTAACACTCTTCAGGCCACAAAATACTTCCATGAAATCAATAACAAGGGGTCTCTGCAGAAGAGCATACAGCTCCAGCTTAGAGTGCTTTAAAATGATGGTGCTATACCTGGAGAATCCCAAACCATTTAAAACAAAATCACGGCTGGTGCCTCTGTTCCTCACCACAAACAAAAAAGCTTAAACAAAGCCCACACAGGGTATTCTGGGGTGTTCAAGCTGCAGAAGAGTGAATACATAATGAGTGGCCTTAGCAAGGTAGTGGCTATTTTTCTTTCTTTTTATTATATTGTGGGTGCCCCGTCCCACCATGGGTACCCTCAGTTTTTCTTCCCTTACTGGCAGCTCAGGAAGCCTACTCCTATGCTGCTGAGCTGGCTCCCTGCCTGCCAGCACAGTGCCATGCGGACATGCGAGACTACAACTTCCTCTGCCCTGCTTCTCGATGTGGACAGGTTGCTGCAGTGTGTGCCCCACTACCCCAGTTACAGGGAGCTAGAGGGCACACCATATTGTGTGGGGATGCGACATAGTTCCCCTTCACTTTCCAATGGGGTCCTGGGGATGTGGTCCTGGAACCCCATGTAGCTTGGTTCCTATACCGGGGAGATGGGGACTCTGGGGGCAGGTATTGACATTTGTGATGGTGCGTGACTGTGGTGACCCCCACACTTTCTAACAAGGGCCATGTGTTGGGATCCCTTCCAACCTGTGCTAGCCTCAGGGAGGAGCCCTGCACATGGCCCCTTCCCAAATATAATGAAAACGATTTAATATGTTAAACCACTTAGGACTTTGGCTCCCCAGGGGCATTCTGGTTGAAAAGGGTGTTTGGACTCCTGCCAATGGTTTACCTCCATGGTTACTTAGACTCCTGCCAAAGTATTGCAAGACAAAAAAGATTCAGCATGTTGGGCAGAGGCTCACAAGGGGTTAACCACCCAAGTGGGATTGGGTGCTATGAGCGTTGACCACCCAAATGGAGCTGGGTGCAATTCAGCCATGCACAGAGGGGGTTGGCCATCTGAGTAGGGTTGTCTGCAGAGCTTGGCCGCAGATAAGACCCTGTGGCCAACCACAAATCTCACATGGCCAAAAGCCATGTGTGGCAGTGGATTGGCCACCCATGTGAAGTTTGGTGCAAGGCCTGGCAAAAGGCAAAATCCAGCATCCTACCTGTTGAGGCTTTGGCTGCAGGGTCTGGCCACAGGTCAGGCCCTGCGACCCACCCAACACCATGCACAGCTGAAGGCTGTGCATGGCAGAAAGTGGGCTACCCTCATGGGCTTGGGTGCAGTGTGTGGCCATAGGTCAGGCCTTGCACCCAACCCCATGTCTTGTAATGAAGGCAGGTGTGCCCCACTGGATTTTAGTCACCCACGACTAGAGACTGTGTACCGTGGGGTTCAGCTGACCATGTGCAAAGATTGTTTGTAGTGGCGTTTGGGTGCCTGCAGAGGGTTGGGCATTTGGCCTCGATACAGGCCAGGCCCTGAGGCAATACCACACCTTGCAAGGGCAAATGATCTGCAGGGTAGAGGGATGGGGGGCCTACTGGGGGCTGACTGTCTACCTGTGGGGGTTGGCTGCAGGCCCAGGCCCGAGCTAGGCTTCTGGCCAACCCCATGATGTGCATGGCCGAAGGCTGTATGCACCGGCCTGGTTGGCTACTCATGGGGGTTGGGTGCAGGGCAGGGCCGCAGGCCAGGCTCCATAGCAACCCCATACCCTGCCCAGCTAACGGCGATGCACAGCAGTGCAATGGCTGCCCGCATGGGGGAGGGGGCAAGGCCTTGCAGCCAATCCCACACCTTGCATGGACACAGGCTAGAGGTTACTGCTTGGTAAATAAAGGTGAGGATCTAAATATATTTCTTTACACTTGGCTATGGTTTTATTTTAGCAGGTTCATTTTCGCCTCCCTCTTGCTTTCTTAATATTTGAAATTTCGCACGTTTATTGATTTTTCAATTTGGAAACTTGTTTTTCTTTTTTTACAAGTATTATTGATGTCGCTACAGAAGAGACTTTGAATGAATGAAAACTACTGGATTAGGTTTTAGTTTTTATTATAAAAGCAGTGGAGTCAATTAAACATTTTTTTTCTTAGATCCACAAAGGTATTTATATAAAAAAGCATTCTAATTCTATTCTATCCAGTCCATTTATACTTGTATGCGTATGAGAAAAATAAAAGACAAACATTTAAACAGAGCCAAAGGAGCTAAAAAAAAAACATTAATGCAATAATTTGTCACACCTATTAACGAAGCAGTCCCTTAGCTACCAAAATATAATTCAGTTTAAAAAATGAGTTGAGCACTGACAAAATACAGGTGGAAAATCCCTGGTGGTTTAACGTTATTTACATGACCTTTAGATGACCTTCCAAATTAACCTTAGTCAAGAAACCCTACATGACAAAGGCGCATTGACATTTTCTTTGATTTAATTTTTCAAAGATTCCCTGGGCTCAGTGCTTATCCATTCTAGATGTGAAAGTGATGTATGAATCTAGAGTAACAAATTAATATGAATATTTGTTACTACATCGAACTATATTCACCAGATAACACTAAAATGTCATTGGGCAAAATCGACATTACTGTCTTTTTAATGTGTAATTGTATTGGCCTTACATTAAAAGTGGTTTCAGGAATGGACAGAGCAGACCACGTAAAAGTGGTGAATTTTCATACGTTATCTTTACTGACATTATGGAATTTATCATCAGTTCCAGGCCAATTAGCATGGTACAGATCTATATATATTAAGGCCTGATTACAACTTTGGTGGTCGTACCGTTAATTCCTGGTCTTGCGGACGGTGCTGAAGCGGTCTGAAAGCTGCGGTGTGTCAGGCTCATAGAAAAGCCTAACATGCAGACTGCCACTGGGTAACAAATTCAGGATGCCACTACATGTGAATGTTCATATGCAGCCCCTGGGCCAAGAGGTGACAGGCGGCCCGATTAGGTCCCCATTGGTTGCTTCACCACCACTCTTTTCATGGTGAACTCACCGGTATGAAAAAGGTTGCTGGTTTGGCAACTCGGAATATGCTTGGCAGTGCCGCTGCAGCACCACCAGCATATTCCTGCGTCAAACCGCCATGCCGCAGGATCTTGAATCCCCAGCGTACTCGGGTCCTATGACGGTCTGACCGCCATACTCAGAATGTGGCACATGGTAATCAGGCCCTTAAGGTTTACAAGAAGTTTTGCTTGTGCTTCTACAATTTGAGGCAGCCTCCTAAAATGTATCATAATGCATATATATGTGGAGTTATATTTTAACAAAATCTGAAGACCTCTTACTATGCTTCTTGTATTTGCACAAAGAACATCAGCCCATTGTAGACTAAAACAATGGAACTGTTACGTCAATCCAGTTTTGAAAGCTCTTTGGCAAGACTTCCTCTCCATTTTACCTAGATAATCCACTTTCCCATGCAATGTTTATAATTGCCAGTAACATGTACAACAAAATGCTCATTTGTCTGCATAGAATGCTGCACCCTAATGGGGATTTGAAAAATCAACATGTAGATTAGTTTACATGACAAGAGGGAATATGGAAAACGGATATGGAATTGTGTTGTAAATCCCACTTTCTGTCACTATTCAATCTGTGTTAGAACTTCGGGAAAAAGCAGACATCAGTTTTTTTTTGTTGTTTTTTTTTATTTCTGTAATTTTTTATTGTAGAAAAAAATATATATTTACATGGAGCATAACATATACATGGGTGGGGAAAGAAAAAAGACAAAAAAAAAAACGAAAAAGAAACGCCCGGGGGGGAGGCTCCTTCGTTTTCCCGCTTTCAGTCTTATTGGGGTAAGTCCGATTTCCAGTCGTTCGAGCGCGACTTTGTCGTTTGGTCCTCCGTCCCCCGTTTTGCATTGATTGTCCTTCTTGGTCCCACACCCCGGCCGCATGCGGTAGAGATAGAGAGAGAAGAGAGAAAAGGAGCAGCGCAGGTTTCTGGTGTGTGCACTATCAAGAGGGCAGGGGTACACGGCAGCTGCTGGTTTGGTGTCTGGCTGTGCTACCTGTGGGGGTTTGTGCGACGATAGGTAATTGTCTAGGGAGTCCCACATACTTGACAGCAGACATCAGTTTTAAGATTAAAAACAGAAGCTCGCTGAAGTCGATATACAATCTACTACATTTGCTTTTAAATACTTTAATCAAGTCAAAACTAACAAAATGCATTTCTATTACGAAGTGTTTCAATTCGCATTGAGAATGAGGCACTGGAATAACCAATCAACCTGTTACATCACAGGAGCCTTAAAAGTTGCCATATTAAAACAAGTCAAATCACGTTTCTAACATTAGAATGCATCAAATTAATTTGATCCAATGCTAAATGTCAAAATCATTATTCACAGGCCTTCAAAATGTGTTGAATCAATACTAAAAGTCAGAGTCAGTGTTTATATGTCAGAGCAGATCATCAGTTTTAGATGGCCACTATGGACAATCTTCATTTATTATATGTAGCACTGCAGCCCCATCAGTCATGAATTCCCATGAATCTAATCTGCTTTCAAAAGTAAACGTGTAATAATCTCTTTAAAGTGTTAAGAAAGTGTTGCAATTAAAATAATTGGTCACGCCTGGTCAACCCTGGTCAACCAGACTTATATATATATATTCTTGTTACATCATATCAACATTCTCCATTCCAGAAGCAAAATTCGCTTGATTAAGATTTCTTAATCCTATTCTTCCTTTCAATATCACAAGGGCAACAGAACACGAAAAACAGTCAAGAGCAGAGCACCATGAAGTTTGCAAACCAAACGTCACATACAAAACCATTTAAACAAGGATGTACAAACGGGATTCGAACCACGGGAAACTTGTCAGATTTTCAGTTGAGCTGCTGGCTGTGTATATAAATACCATTTATATTCATTATATGCAAATGTATCATAGATAGATAGATAGATAGATAGATAGATAGATAGATAGATAGATAGATAGATAGATAGATAGATAGATAGATAGATAGATAGATAGATAGATAGATAGATAGATAGATAGATAGATAGATAGATATCCTGAAAACTCAGTAACGATTCAACGAGTCTGAACCTATACTTACACCCTTAAAGTAACTATATTTGCAATATGATGCAAAAACAACATTCCCTGCACAAGCAGTCTACCTGCTCACCTAGATTTGTAAAATTTACCAAGGTATGGCTAACTTTTCAAAAACTCAAAGGTGCTGTGATCTTCGGAGCTTTACAGGAATTGTTACTACTGAGCATATGTAAATATACCAGGTGTACATTTACTCATAGGTCAATATAAGGTAAAACAGTACGTTCAGCTGAAAGTACAGATTTTTTTCTATATGTAAATAACATTTTCCACTTTAGAGATAAATGTACTCCTGGACGTGTCAGGAGTAAATCTTCTAACATATTGGAATGTGTCCTAAAAATATCAGTGAAGAACCATTTTGTAGCGAATATTTCCCCTACTGTGCACTCGGGGGTCTGATTCACAAACGTAAACTTACTCTCTTGTGTAAGTTTACTCTTTTTCTGTATTCACAAACGAATTACTTTTTTAATTCTTTGTTTACTAACCTCCGGTTTGGATGTTTTACGCTATATGGTGGTCCGTCTTGTGCAACTCTAGGTGCCATCAAAAAATCCATCCATCTATCCATCCTAAAAAAAAAGATTACTAAAGCACCTTATTCACTTGAAGGCTTAGTGACAAGACAGAAGAAGTACACAGTGACCGATGATGGACCGAGCCCCAGCCCAAGGACTACGGGAAGGAAGAGAGATTCATGAATACAGAAAACATAATGGGGCAGATTTACAAGTCCCTTGCGCCACTTTTGCGCCACTTTTAACATTGGAAAAGTGACGCAGAAGAGGCGCAAGGGGCTTGTAAATCTGCCCCTATGTTTCTTCCCACTACTGAGTCTAGGCCTAGTCCTTAAAATTGTCTTTCCATGGAAGAAAATACATGATCTGCATGAATATGAGGATCTTCCTTCTTAAGAACTCCTAACAGCCTTTGTGCAGTCATGATGCATCAACTTATTTGAAAACATTTGAATCAGTTTGGCTGGCTGTCTTTTACTGCTTGGCCACATTTTGGTATTTCCGGCATTAGCGCGGTGCACATACTAAAGAGTGCAAGGGCAAAATAAAATGGAATAAAGATACCTTACAATATGTTTCTCATGCCTTGTGTTCCAGAAAACAAGGAAGGTGATCCGATAAAAAAACAAAATGCAATAAAGGCGACATCAACGTACCATTATAGAACAGCAGGCAGATTAGCGTGCCCCCAATTCAGTGAATGAGATATCTGCTATTATGTGTGCTTTCTTTTATATTACAATCATTGCACTTCTCTTTTTTCTGGCTGCACCTGTAAACCAATAGCAAATCTGCCCTGTTTGTTTTCATGCTTTTATATATACTGAGAGAAAGTATAACTATTGTATTAATTGAACACCACATTGCCGCCAAACCAAATACTCTTCTTTCCGTTGGTAGTTTCTCACATTCTTAAAAACAAATTAGCCTTTTCCAAGCTTGGGAGAACGAAATGACCTCACAGAGTCATAGCAAAGCAGCATATTAAGGGAGTAATGCACATACACACCTATAAACCTCAGCTGCACGGAGGATCTTTGGTGGAGGGCAGTAACAGGTAAGCACTGTCCTGTGTTATTGGTCCTGTACAAATGAGAGTCTTTGGGATGCTGTATCCCAATGCCTCACTCATTCCTGATGTTGTTTTGGGTCGAGGGTTGAGATGGACTGAGTAAGTCTAGAAAGTGCAGGCCCCGAGTACTGCCTGCTCATTTGACTAGTGTAACTGCAACAAACATTCTCCCCCAGTTAAGAGATCTGGGTTAAATCCATCGTTCTTTTGCCCACTATGCCATCCCAGTTTTGACCCAGCCATATGCAAAGCAGACTTGAACCTGTGCCTCATGGGAACAGTCCAGACCGAACTTCCAAGCCAGGCCCTCCCTGGACCAGAAACAAGCATCCTGGTCCTCCCTGGACCAGAAACAAGCATCCTGGGACCAGTTTCGGGATATGTCACCCTTCATCAGCCCGGCTAGCTTGAATCCAGTGGCACAGTGAGCAAGGGACCCACGTCAGGGCACATCCATCCCACTTAGGGCAAAAAATGTAACCACAACAAATGATGGACAGAATGCTGAATGATTAAAACATTCTCCTCCAGTCAGTAGTTCTGGGAGAAACCCATCTTTATTTTACCCACTACGCCACTCCAGTTTGGACCCAGCCATATGCACATCAGTCTTGACCCCGTGCCAATGTTAGGGGTCACAGTGATCCCATTCGCGCAGGCACGCTCTAAATCAGGAAAAGACTCCAATTCCCAGCAGCCTCGGCACAGCGCATCGCGTCAGACGTAGCGTCTCCAGGGCGTCTCACGTGATGCGGAAATGTGAATCTAGGGAGGTGGCAGGGAGAGATTGCTGCCGATTATTCCGCTTAGCTGGTGATTCCTTTTGGGCTGCAGTTCCTGTTTCTCATGTTCTGGTAAGGGTGCTGTGAGCACCGCTTCCCTTTTACCCTGTCCGGATTACTAGAGTGAGTGATTGCTCCTTGGTGTGACCCTGATTTACCGGAGTAAGCAGTACCCAATTTTTTCTTCGTTTGGCTGAGCTCTTCAGTTCTTTCAAAGAGTTCTTGCGTGGGAACCATTCGGATACTTTCTTTGGCCTGAAAACATTTGCACTTATCTTTGGCATTTTCTGAGGGTATAGCTTTTCTTGCGTAGGCAAACTTTCATCTTCATCAAAAGTTCTTGCGGGGGAAAGACTTTACCTCAGATATATATTTACTGATATAGGGGATCCTATTCAGTTCCGTTTGGAGTACTTTTACATTACGGGGAGAGTGACGTAAGTTCATGTTACATTTGGAAATTGCTGACTATTGGAGTACGATTCCTTGTGTGCATAGTCCATCTATTATATGACATTCACTGCTGCTGCTCATCGTTGTTCTGTTGCTTTTCTTGTATTCCTCCACAAGGGTGTCTAGACAGAGTGTCTGGTTGAGCCACAGTTGGTACCTCATTATTACAGGTAGACATACAGGGGACCCTAGAGTGATGTTTAAAGTGAAGCATTAGAATATCTGGTACTGATAGACCTCTTTATGTTTTACAGCAATTTTGTATGATATTACGAGGTGCATGCTCAACACCCCCCTGTATTTCTGGACTACGTATTTTCCTTCACAGGTTAGTGGAAATATGGGTGACCAGAGAATATAATAGACACAGAAGAGTTGTAGATCAAGTAGTAATTGCATTTCTTTTCTGTCTTGTTACAGGTCTCCCTCCCTGTTGTCCCCATCCTTCTCTTCCCCCGCTTAACCACCTTTTAGTCTCTGTGTGTTTTATATCCGGACATGGGGCTGTTGAGAGGTAGACCCCATAGAGCATCGGTTCGATCCTGAGGATACGTTCAGGCCTGGGACAGCCAAGACAGGTCCTCCCTGGCTTGGAAACAAGCATCCTGGGACTGGTTTCAGAGTATGTCACCCTTCATCAGCCAGGCTAGCTTGAATCCAGTGGCACACTTAGTTAATTAAGTCCTTGAACTTAATTAAGTCCTTGAACTTAATTTTCCACCTCACTTCACATTTAGAACAATTCTCTCCTTACATTCTCTCTTTCTCCTTGTGTCTTAATGAGTTAAGGGTAAGATATGGTTTGCTTTTGGTGTGATCTCTATTGAAGGAGAAAAACAAGTTTAGTAGTTTCCTAATGTTGACTGGTATTTATATATATATACATATCATATCAACCAGCTTCTTAATAGTGAATAGTGACCAGTCAATGAAGATGTAAGATGCTGTATAATCGGGAGTTATTGCACTCTCCTTTAAGTGAATCCTTGCATCATGATTGCTGCAAGAGTAACAGTTGTTTAACAATAAAACAATATGCACAACCATACGAGTTGAACAAATGTAATGGTGCTGTTTGTGGGTAAACAACAAATATAGGGTTGGAATCTGCAACAGATTAAAGTAAGTCTTTTTGAGAAAGCCTTTACAATAGTCCTTTTCTATTTAACAAGTCTTTTATTAGTTGCAGATACTTGTTCCAGGCCTTCCAGCGCTGAATGCATCACCAGGTAAGTATATTTTGACACTCTTCCTAAAAAGGAGCTAGCAATTGCACTTTTCCACCTTTTAGTGACCGTCGTCACGTCTGATACTTGTTCTCTGTTCTTTTCCTCAGGATTCTCCAGTTATGAGCCTGAACTCATTGAGGCAAAGGAAGAAGAAACCAATTCCAATTCCCAAAAACTTTATTTCGGTTAGTTTTAACCATCAAAGGACATAAAAAACATGATCATTTTTAAAACAGTTCATTGGTAATTATATATACTAAAATAGATCATCTAAAATTCAGAGGGGAGAAGACAAAAAGTTAAGACTATAAGACTTTAAATTATTTAAGAAAAATTTAAAAAGTTAAAATAGCGTTAGCTGATCCACTTAATTTTCAAGTCTCTACAAGTATGTACATATGTGCCATCTTTAAGTAAGCAATTTCCTTCTAATAATCCACATAGAGAACAAAAACTTAGATATGGCAAACACTATTACTGAGTTTGTGTCTGACTTCATGATCTTAAAGAAGGCTAGATAGTTTCTAATGCCCAGGTTATTGCACAATTGAATTATCCACTTTCTCCTTTTCAGTAAATAGGCTGGACAAAAAAGGGTGACATGCAGGATTGTTTCTTCTTCTGTTGGGCAGCCAGGGCACAGATGTGCGAGCCCCCCATCCACCTGTCAGTAACAGAATAGAGGGGCAGTGTTCCAAATCTAAACTGTAAGTAAAGCTTCTTCGCTAGAGTAGGTTGAATTACATCTATTACATGTTCAAAGCTATAGGATGACTTATGATTCAGAAAGGCACCAGTCAAGCTTGTAGGTGTAACTGAGCTGAATGTCTTCCTGAGATTAAAGTCCTTAATAGTGTTGGACAGTATTTTCTTAGAAATAGCTGCACAGGACTTCTCAGGTTTTAACCATTGGTCATCGTGACCGATCAGATCAAAGGACTGCCTTATGAAGCACAGCCATGGGATCCTACCTGCTCCTGGGGAAGCCAGCACCACCTTTAGTTCCTCCTTGTAGCTTTCCAGCTCAGGGGTGCTCCACAGCCTCCTCCAATAAAGTAATGGACGTGAGGCTATAGCATCAGCGATAGGGCTAATGTTCAAATCCAGCCTGAGTGGGACAAGAGGGGTATTTCTGGGCAATGTTAGGATTTGCCTAATAAAGTTATTTTCTGTGGTGGTTAGCTCAATAGGAGGAACGTGCCCCCAAAGTTCAGCCCCATAAAGGGAAGAGGACCTTGCTTGAAGTTTAAAAATTTCCATTGGGGCACTAACAGTTTTATAAGCACAATTTGTTTGAACTTTTAAAATCCCCCCAGTTGTCTGGGTTAGTTTTAAATAGTCAAAGGTTGGAACTCTTTCTAGTGATCTACCGTTCATCATAGGATGGGGACAGTTAGTGGTGTTGGCATTAAATACCATATACTTAGTCTTATCCATGTTCACTACTAGATTTCTTTGGTTACAGAATTTAGTGAACTGGTTTAATACCCTCTGCATACCCATGGGGGATTTTGAGAGTAGCAAGGTATCATCCGCGAACATTAATGCCGGAAATCTCTGAGAGGCCAATTTCGGGGAGTCAATATCCTTAATGGATAGTAGATCTTCTATGAGCCCGTTGAGAAAGAGGGACAAAGAGGATTGGTGCAAGCACACAGCCCTGCCTGACCCCCTTCTCGACCGGGAAAGGCCCAGTTAGTTGGCCGTGCTTACCGAAACGTACTCTGGCAAAAGTGTCATCGTGGAGGAGTTTAAATTGGTAGCATAGGTATGGTGGTACCCCCATGGATAGTAGAATAGACCAAAGTTGGTTTCGATCCACCAAATCAAATGCTGACTTTAGGTCCACGAACGTTAAGTATAAGCTTCCCCGGTCCAGAACAACTTGCTTCCAGTAAAGAACCTGGAGCCGAAATAGTTGGTCTGTTGTGGACGTTTTGGCCCTGAACCCGGCCTGGAGCGGAGTCAAAATGTTGTTATCATTGACCCAGTCCAATAAACGTTGTAAATGTAGCCTTGCATAGATTTTTTGACTTACATCGATAAGGCTGATTGGCCTGTAATTTGCTGGTTCGAGCGGAGAACCCTTCTTGTAGATGGGTATTATCTCCGCCCCAACCAAGTGCCTGGGAGAGGAAGGCCCTGCAAGATTGCATTGTATAATAGTAGTAGATAAGGGGCCCAAACTACCAGTTCCTCTTTAAAGAGGCCGCCTGGGATCCTATCTAATCCAGGCGCTTTATTGGGTTGTAGGCTATGTACTGCGATGTGAACCTCATCAAGAGTAAAAGGCGGTGTAGGCCAATTGGGATCCATGGCCAGCAAGGTTGATGGGGCTACACTTTTTAGGGTTGGGGGGGATAGAATAGAGCTCTTTAAAATGCAGAGACCAAGACTCTTCATGAATTTTTTGGATCGATCGAGGTCCTACCTTCTGGTTTCCCGGTATGGACGAGATTCCAAAAGGACCGTGTGTCGTTGGCCTTGAGTGCAGATCTGATGGCAAGCCATCGTTCTTCTTCCCACTCTGTTTTTGCGTTAAAAATCATTAGCTTGTAAGCACGCCTAGCTTCGGACACTGCGACCGGCGTACCTTGTTTTAGTGCCCTAAGCAGTGCGTGCTTCAAGACTCTACAGCCCTTGTTAAACCAGGGGTGTTTGGTAGCCGGAGGCTTAGGTTTAATAGATGCTGTTTTATAAAAGGAGGTCGCCAGTAGGGCGGTGAGTTCCTCATGTAGTTCTGATAGAAGCCTTTGAGCACTGTTTCCAGATGGAAGAGCCATAATAGAATTTGCCCTTTCTAACAGAGGTAGTAAGCTCAAGTACAGTTTGGCCATATCTTCAGCAGACTTCTTCTTATTAGCCCATCAGATTCTCCTCCCCCCTTGGATTATTCTAAGATCACTGGATTCATGAGTTTCGTAACCCTCAGGGGTCAGATTAAAGTTCTTCTCAATTGTCAGGGGATTGTGGTCGCTTTCCAAACGGCTAGGAATATGGAAGTTAAGGATCTTAGACTAGAGGGACGTACTAATCATAAAATAGTCGATTACTGAAGTACGCCCCATCCCACTGTAGGTTGGTTGCCCAGGGCTGTCCCCCTGTAGTCGCCCATTACATGCTCCTGTAGAAAAAGAATAAGTAATGAAAGTTAACTGGAGTACCAGGGCTGACCATTGTTTTGCTGGGTATATGTTCGGGTGAGGAATTGACCATATTTAATCCTCATCTGTTGAGATCCGGGGGACTCCAGTAAGTGGTTCATAATGACAGTTAAAGTCACCACCGATCATCAATGCAACATCTCCCGGAAGGGAGTGAAGAGGAGTGGTCAAAGAGTCTAAAGTCTGGGAGGTACCTCCCGATCCTGCTGGCCTTGAGTAGATATTAATAAGTGCCAGTTTGGGTGCATTGGAATGTGAGAGTAAGATACATATCAGGTCGGGGCTATTGGTGTCTATTCTTTTCAAGGTGAACCCTAAGTGAACACCTACCCATAAACACAGTCCCCCCGATGGTCTGCCTCTCGGTCCCTTCATAGCTGGTTCCATATAAGTGGCGTAACCCAGTCTATGTATGGGGTTAAGAGCCCATGTTTCCTGGAATAAACATATCCCGTGAAGGTCAACAAAGGCACACCAATCCGGATTATCTAGATTGGCTGCAAGACCTGCTACGTTCCAGGATAACATTTTTAGGGTTGTGTTTTGATGAGATTTTTTGAATTGCTGGCTGACACAATTGGTCATATTTTTCGAGCCAACAGGTACCCTCATAGATCCCTACAGGGAGAGCACCTGCAAGCCACATAGGACGAAACAAAGGAAGCCGGTAGACCACTGATAGATGCCCACTCCGGTGATCCATCTGAATGGTAAGCGCCTGGTCGGCTCCTTATTCTCTGGCTGTCAGTTTCCTTCTGACAGTAGTGTGTTGTGGATACAGAGGCAGAAGCCTCAATAATCTACATTAATTTTGAATTTTTAAGTCACCATTTTGTTTTCCTATTGCATGGCTTAAATAGCGGGCTACACCAATGACGGTCCACATCATGGAATTAGGCAAAGTACCATTGGTGGAGGCCCAAGCTCCCCATTTGGTATCTACAGGAAAACCCAAACCATGCTCAAAAGCTATAATAGCTGCTGCTCCATTTTACACAGTTCTTGTTGCTCACACATTTCTTATGTAGGTATTGGTATTTTGCCTGTATGTGGGGAGCAGGATGAGATAAGCTGAAAGTCGTGACATTAACTTTTGAATCATGGCAGACCTTGTTGTATGATTGAAGGCTTGTCAAGATATACAGTCAGCTTTTGCCAAGGAGCATGCATCACACACCAACTTATAATATGTGATTCTTTCGAATTTACTAAGCCACCAATGGCATTGCTTACAGCTGACAGGGCTTTTGCTAGAATTGTTTAGTTTGTAGATACACATATCTCCAGAGCAGACCAGAACGTCTAGAGTATCTGAGGGCTTCTGAGATATTAACTACTGCATGTTTTCCTCAGATCTTTCATCTTGCTTGAACGCAGAAATCCTACATAGTAGAATGGAAAATTGGTGAACACCACTTTGTCTCCAACAAGATGTCATCTTCCATCTTATTGGAATTTCCAGGACTATCCTTTATAAATAAGTTTTTTAAAACCCCAAACTAAAATATTTTTAATGTTGTTTAAGACAGTTTAAATTCTCAAGGGCACAAGACCTAATGCCTATGGTTGAGTTAAAAGCTAATTTGCTGCAATGTGGTATGATTTTGAAAAATGTTTTTATTGAATCCACGTAAATCTACTTCTTGGTTAAGGAGATAGAGTCCCACCTTCTTGTAATGGAACGCAATGATGGACCAAGTGAGTTTTTAGCTGATTGTCATACTAGACCCAGCAGGAAAAATGTTTGTTCAATGTTTATTAAAACATAAAATTGTGGAGTTTAGAGCAACATGGCATTAGGCCTAGGTATCTAAAAATATTTCCGTGCATTTTTATTTGTAGAAACGTCAAAAATACATGACGGAGAAGAGTCAAGACCTAACTTCTAGTTCAGTGGAAATGGAGCACAATATTAAATAGGCAATGCTCCATTCCCTACCAAACTCACTGTTCCTTCCCTCGTTTAGCATCAGGGGGACTGCAGGTTTTCCAGAAGCAGAGCCTCAGCTGGTAACACTTGACCTGATGGTTGCAAGTAGGATGCTAGCTCAAAGTGGCACTTGTTCCAACCTATTTCGGGATGGGAGACCATTGCTGGACTTTCCTGCCACTGTCTACCATGAGAGAGATAGGGGACCTTGTCAAAGAAAACTGGCAATGAATTCCTACTTTATTCATGTAAAATACAGACGAATACCAAGTGTTCAAAACAAGCATTGCACCAGCTTGGCATTTCACTCTGCTTACAGTGCTTCTGCTGTACTAGTGATAGCATAGCGGGCCCACAGATCCTTGCCAGACCGGTGGGTATCTCTAGATACACAAGTGGGTTTCCACCAGGGAAGCATATGCGAAGGCCTGAGCTGTCCTGGTAGGCTATTGAGCCACATGCCATATTATAAATGACTCCCAAAGGCATTTCATAGCTGGCATATTACCAAAATATTGAGTATAATATCACTGTACAAAATATCTTTACCCCAGTGTATCAACTGCCATAAAATCATGATATTATGGCAGGTGATAATCTGGTAATCATATATATATATATATATATATATATATATATATATATATATATATATATATATATATATATATATATATATATATATATATATATATATATATATATATATATATATATATAATTATTTTTAACCTTACAAAATAATAGATCCCTTTGAAAATTTGCACAATGCACTTTATTTCCCTGCTATTTTGCACAGAAAGTTTTGTACAGTGATCTACATAGATCTTTGTATATAGGTGTATTGCAATTTTGCACATGTATAAATATTTATTTTAAGTATTTATTGTATTTATTGCGAAATGTTGCACAATTCATGGGATAAACTATTATGACGATGAAATAAGGTTTCAAATACAAAAATGCAATGTAAATGTTGGTTTGTCAAACAGTCCGGTCTAGGCTGAAGTATTTTCTTTATTTCCATAGGCTTGGAACCATGTGACTAATCCGGCACTACAAATCACTGGGTGTATTTTGACCATGTCATGTGATCAAGGGCTTCAGGGCCCGAAACGCGTCATGGCGATCGAGAGGGTGCACAGAAAATAAAGAGCGTTTAAATCATCCTAATGGGTCCGTTTCGTTATTTGGCCTGCAGTCGTGTTTGCTAAATTTCGGAGTTCCAGTTATATATATATATATATATATTTATATACTGGAACTGAATAAATTTGTGTTGAAATCCCCACATAACTAATCAGGCGTAAAATTGATTGAGAATGTTGGTATAAGTTCTATATTACCAGCCAGACAATGTTATAGAAGCCCACTAGAGTTCAATTGTGGAGATGGTAATTGATGTCCTTGGGACAATCGATGAAATAGACAATAGGAATGTATGACCAAATTTCTTAAGGACATTATAATGGAACAAGCCCACTGGGGCGGAATTGTCAATGCAATGTTCGAGCTGTTTAATGCCATAACGAAAGTGACATTAGACGCCTGACAAAGGAATGAAGATATAATTACTATTAATAGGGAAAATGAAACACAAGCCCACTGGGGCTCAATGTTGAATATGTAAATATAGAGATATGCACAAGCGAATGGCAACAAATTATTATCTATTGTAGGTATTGCTTACTATGTTTGAAATGGAATTTGTCGATATGAAACAAAAACCGGCAGCGAATAATGGCTTGTGGGACTAGTAGTTCCAACGAACAAAACGTCACGGAAGTTGACTGTTCAAAAGTGTTTAATTTATAATGAACATTGGAATGCAAATATATAAATTGAAAAGTACAAACTTGAATATAGAAAGTGAATTATAATGTTTATCATGAAGAAATGTTGAAACGTTGAGAGTCTGGTTTCACTTGTTATTTTAGTCACATGACAATGTCTTTTTTTCGTTTTGTATATAACTTTATTGTTTAACACTGCTCTTCACTCGTGAGCAAGCGGCTGCGGCTGCGAAACGCGTTGGGTGTGATCGCCAAATAAATTTCACTTAAAAGCAGTTTGGGCCTCGACTTGTTGTCTTTGAAACTGACTGAGACGGCGTTTTGTTGTATATATATATATATTCACTGAAAAAACCATAGGTTATAGACCATATATAGTTAGGAATTAGCATTTAGAAAACCTTATTTTACTCACACAAAACCATTGAAATTCCATATATAGTTAGTTGCACTAACTATATATCGCGCACCCGCAATCCACTGCTGATGATGTCACATATTACATCATTCATGACATGGTCAGTGACATCACTGATGACATCACTGATGACATCTCAAATGACATCACTGATGACATCATCTAGTGTCTGTGTGTTTTTGTAAAGTTTAAATACGTTTTACATATTGAAGAATGACTGGATGTATGGAAGACTGAGTGTGTGTGTGGCTGGCTGGGAGGTGTGTGACTCTGTGCATATCAATGTGTACTTGTATCAGTGATTGTATAAGAGAGTAAGTATGTGTTAGTATATGTGTGAAAAGTATGGTGTTCTGTGTTTAACTATAGATGAGGAAATCGAAGTGTGATTGATTCTTCACAGGACTGACTAGGTGTATGAGTGCATATGATAGTGTTGTAATAATAAGTGACTGTATGTATGAGTAATTGTATGGGTGAATGAGTGAATGTGTGTGTAGACGTACGAATCAGTGAGTGTGTATGTAGTAACTGGTATTGGTGTGTCATGATGTCATCAGTGATGTCATTTGAGATGTCATCAGTGATGTCATTTCAGATGTCATTAGTGATGTCATCAGTGATGTCACTGAAGTATGGTGTTCTGTGTTTAACTGTATAGATAAAGAAATGGAAGTGTGATTGATTCTTTACAGGACTGGCTTGGTGTGTGAGTAACTCCATGGATGAGTGGCAGTGTGTGACTGTCTGCATAGGTGTATGAGTGCATATGATAGTGTTGTAATAATAAGTGACTGTATGTATGAGTGATTGTATGGGTGAATGAGTGAATGTGTGTGTAGACGTAGGAATCAGTGAGTGCTTATGTAGTAACTGGTATTGGTGTGTCATGATGTCATCAGTGATGTCATTTGAGATGTCATCAGTGATGTCATCAGTGATGTCATTTGAGATGTCATCAGTGATGTCATCAGTGATGTCACTGACCATGTCATGAATGATGTAATATGTGACATCATCAGCAGTGGATTGCGGGTGCGCGATATATAGTTAGTGCAACTAACTATATATGGAATTTCAATGGTTTTGTGTGAGTAAAATAAGGTTTTCTAAATGCTAATTCCTAACTATATATGGTCTATAACCTATGGTTTTTTCAGTGAATTTTCAAGGTTTTGTAAATGCTAATTCCTAACTATATATGGTCTATAACCTATGGTTTTTTCTGTGAATTTCATTGGTTTTTTAACAGCTAATATCTGTAGCTGTAAAATGTATTCTTCTTTAAATCCAAAAATATATTTTATATGTTTATGAATAATTTTTTTTTTAAATATTTTTTTTTCTTCGTTCCCGCTTCGCGAATCGGGAAGCTTCCCGTTAGCTGACCTTGATGCCGCGAAATAGACCGCGAGCCGGTAAACGTTTCTTTACCGCAAGTGCCGCGTTAGAAAACAACATCGTGACGCCTCCCGTCCGCATGACGTTTCACGTTGTCGCGTGATACGTCATATGACGTACAACGTTAGCGAACTGGTACGCGAAGCGAGTCGCAAAGCGCAGGTTTCTGGAAGCAAACCGGGAGGCCCTGCAAAGCGCTTAACGTAAACACAGCAAGTCATGTGACTTGGTAATAACACTTTTCATTGGTTCATTTCACTTTTGGTTTCCTAATGATGTAAGACTAGGTCATATAATCTAAAATGAACACTTTTGATTGGTTGAGAACTCTTGTTTTTCCCAAATGATGAAAATCCCTCCTTCTTTCCTCACTCTGACTTTCATCATTGTGAGAGAAAGACCCTTTGTGATCACTGAGCAATGGCTTCTTTAGTAGCTTCAGCTGGTGCTTCCCCACCACCTCCACCACATCCAAGGAAGAGTGGACCACCTGCTCAAGTTATAATTCAACAAGAAGAGGAAGAAGAGGAACAGGATGACGAGCACGAAGAGAGGCAGTTTTTGCCTGAGCAGCCCAGGACGTCTCACCGGAAAGAAAACTTCATTTGGCAATTTTTTAAAATTCCCAAAGGTCAGAAAAAAGTAAATGCAAGATACGTAACTTGCCTTATATGTCAAGATAGACTGTCCAGAGGGACCGACAAAAAATACAGTTTCGGAAACTACACAATGCATCGCCATATGACTAGGTGGCATCCTAACAACTACAGTGCTGCACAGTTTCGGAACGACCTAGATAATCTCCCTATTATGGCCAGAAGATCTGTTGTACCGGAAGTAACGGGACCAGAGGGCAGGGAGATGGTGCCAAATATACAAATGAGATTTGGTGATGTAAAACACATCTGCGTATTTTGCGATGGATTCATTTCCTACGGAGAAAAAAGCATCACTCTGATCAACAGAGCTATTGACTATCATATGCAAGTTTGTACGAAACGCCCAAAATAATAAATACTTCTTTTTTTTGTTTTGTTGCTCCTGTTGAGCCCTTTACAATGAATCGTTTTCATTGCCCCCTCCAAGAAAAACCCCAAAAAATATAAAACTGTTCAGAAAAATTCAAAAAAAGTACAAAAATGTTCTGAAAAATAAAAAAAAAAGTTATTTTCAGAACTACCTCCCCGTTATTAAAAAATTGGTACAATATTTGGAACTGTGCCAACCTCTATTTCTCTTAGTTCGCTTCCCAGTTCGCTCCCCGGTACGCGAACCGGAAGCGAACCAAAAACAGTAAGTATAAGGGAAGGAAACAGACACTTATGTTAAAAGAAAGACAGCTATAGGGGAGTAAACTAGAGATACTATTACCCGTAATCCACTGCTGATGATGTCACATATTACATCATTCATGACATGCTCAGTGACATCATCAGCAGAGGATTGCGGGTTTTTTGGCAACGTGCCTTATCCACGGTTTAATAACGCTGCCTTTTGCTTTATATAAGTTTTCAAATTGTATGAAATATATACCAATAGGTCGTTATGAACCTTTAGGTAGTGCTTTTCTTCATGAGGTCTGGTCGCTTCCATACACATACAGATGTTTCAAAGATGATCAAGAAGTTTATCTGAATGGAGAGGAATGCACTGAGACGCCAGATCATTCACTAATGTGTAGGCACATACAGTTACACGGTTCATGCAACAAACACCGACCAAATATGGCTTGCGTGTTGCAAGGCACGCCAGTTCCTGCTATCATCCCCACGTTCAAGTTGTTGGAAAATGGTAGTTATTTGATGCTCAATAATGAAGATTGTTCTGAGTTAATTAAAAGTATTCCTTTTATCGTAACAGTAAGTGAACGGGTTATTTGCTGCAGAAATGTTCTATTTCCTCCCACACATGAACATAGGGAGTTTTCAATCTGGCCACAAATACCAACCTTGGGACAGATTTCAACGGCATGGCAAGAATAAGAGCTCTTTTGTCTCAGAGAGAGGTGGCCTTGAGTTCGGCCCGTGAAACTTTCGTGCTTCACATAGCGAACACCCGTACAGAGGTGCACACACTTTTCAATTCAGATTTGCCTTTCAAATTCAGCAAGATGGTTCCGACTATCTTTAACGCATCCTCCGCAAAGTCCCTGGTGCACTTTTTTAAAGTTGTTACCAGTGGTCTCGTGACTTCATTTGAGAAAATCTTTGGACTCATCCCTGCTTCCTTTCATTCTATTTTCTCCACTCTGGTTCGTGGATTGGCATTTTTACTTGCATTACCAGCGGACGCTCTTGTGCTTTTTTACATTTTTAAATATGGATGTCCCTCCTATGCAACCTCCCACCCTGCAGCTGCTGACACTGTTCCGCAATCGCATGCTAGAATATTATGGCACAATGCCGTTGGCGATATTAAGCACGGCATATGGATTATCTTTTCGATTCTCCTACTTCACCTGTGTCCAGCCTGTATTTCACTGCCTGACCTGTGATTTCGATTGGGCCATTGATTTGTGTCTCTGCGGACCGGTTTCTCCTGACGTCGACTTTAATCAGCTGATGACTCCTATCATTACTCACGAGTTGGTTTGTCCTGGCGAAAGGATTATGGCTGTGGCATTGATGCATGGACTACTTGGTCCCTGGAATTTACTGGCGGCAGCACAGTCTTTCTTGGAACAGAGCTTTCTTGAAAACCCACCGAGCTGTCCTCTGATGGTGATAGAGGATCCGGTGCTGGGAGAGCACGTATGTTCTTTTCCGCTTTTAAATTGGATGGCTGAACTGTTTTCGGATGAAGACGGTGACTTCCTATTGGAGGCTGTTGCAGCTTATTTTGCATACACAGTTATGTCATAGACCTTTTTCATGTTTGATATGCTGAGTACTAGCATTTCATTGACAATTCATTGACTTATTTGTCAAGTTTTTATTATTTACCTTGCCTATTGGCTTAAGACTCGATAAAGTACTTGGCTGTTTTATTTTTCTTTAGCATTAAATTTTCCTAGTTTTTAATGCTTTACCTTGCGGACCGTCCACATATAAACTTGCAATCTGCTCTCATGAGATGGCACTTCTATTATCTTATTCAGTTCGTTTCCGGATCATAGGGAGGTGTCATCTAGGTCCTGGATATCTTTACACCGTGTTAAGTTAGCATGTGCTCATTACCGGTTTAAACGCCATTTTTCCTTTTTTGCAACTTCTGCACACGACACTTAGTTGTTGCTTTAGCTTTCCACCTAGTAGTTCATCGTGGTTTACATGAGAATAATATGTTATTGCTCTACTATCTGCTTTGCTTGTTAAACTATATCTGTACAGCGAGTGCTAAAGTTTCAAGAACAACACGATACAGAATTGTTATGAGGTCTGATCTCCACGACTTCATACTCATAACATAAGTGCAACTTCTGCCAATTCTGGGCATGAGGCGGGTTTTATATTGTTTTGCCGAACACACATACACAACAGTTGATGCGGCTCACATGAAGAGAGAGCTGGTGTATGCTGATGTGATTCCTTCAAATCTAAGACACTAAAGTATGGGCACGCCCTAAACCAACACAAAGAGACCTTCTTAGCAAATAATATAATATGTGTATTAGGGAGGGTGAGATATAAGCAGCCGCGGGCCGTGGAGGGAGTTACGGTGAGGCAGGGAGGCGGGGAGGGGGAGAAGCAGGGTGGAGCCCTCTCTACCTTGCCCCTCCCCCTCCCCGCCTCCCTGCCCCACCGTAACTCCCTCCACGGCCCGCGGCTGCTTATAAGTGTTGCTAACTCTTATTCATTTACAGCATGTTAACATACTATCACCATTCGCTTTTTATGTACTAGTAACTATGCTGGTAATTTTGCTACTGATAATATGTGTACTTGTATTATCTAAGATACTACGCCTGTGAAGACGGCATTAGTAAATAAACATTTCAAATACACATGTGTTCTTCTTAACTCCATGTTCTGGTTTCTAAGAAATATATAACGACCGACTGTTCATGAGTTCCACGTATCCTGAGGTACTATAAGTTCATATTCTGGATTGTCTAAACATTGAGAGTTTGTTATATCCAATGTGACACTGTACCTAGCTTGCTAAGGAGTTTTTGATTACTAACGTGAGTTTTGGGACACCCTAATTCGCCGAGGTTCCAATCCTCTGTCCACAGTTCTGTGTGAGAACAGAAACCCTGCGACAGGGGCACCCCCGACCCTTGCTGGAGCTTCATCACACTTGCGATACAACTCCAGCAATGCGCCACCTTTACGGCACAGATACATCACGCATCTGTGCTGTTTTTGCCCCATGATGCGCCGCATTGTAAATGCAGCACACCATAGGTGACGGAACAGCGGCACAGAATGACTAACACATCCCTGGTGATGCGCCAGTCATCATAAATGTATCCCTATGCTTCTTATCTTGTTAGAGATGAACCGCCATATGTATCATCAAAGTTTTTTGCAGTTCCTAAATAGCGAACTTTAAGGAATAAATAGCGATTCTTTACCATTCCTAGTTTGCGATGAGCTATTTGCTAATTACAAATTACCCATTCATTTCCTTCATTTCCATAGGGCGGTTGGACTCACTTTTAGCTCGAACGGCTGAATGGATTTCCACGAAACTTGGCAAAATTGTAGGGACTGGTAGCCCGATGTGCCTTTGCTATGTCTCAAGATATATGCTCCAGTGGTTTTTACGAAAATTAACTTTGAAAAATATATATTGGGCTACATTGGCCTATATATATGTTGGAGCCCAAATGTAGCCCAATGTAGCCCAATGTAGCCCAAAGATGGCCGCCAGACACACAAAAAAACAAATGTAGCCCAAATATCAGCCAGATGTAGCCCAACTATAGCCCAGTGACAGAATGACCAATCAGCTTCGCAAACCTCCGTTACGCGAAGCGGAGCGCTGTTACAGATATATATCTTTTTTTGAACGTTAATTTCTCAAAATCCACTGGAGCACATATATTGAGACCTAGCAAAGGCACATCGGGCTACCAGTCCCTAATATTTTGCCAAGTTTCGTGCAAATCCATTCAGCCGTTCGATTATTATTATTATTATTTTTTTTTGCCCCGCGGGGCCCTTTTAAAACCTCCACATCAAACCTAGGGGGTCAGCGAGGATCTACTATGCCCCCTTATAGTTATTTCCCCCTTTGTTTTGACCTCCTCTTGTCTCTCGATCCTACCGAGAGACAAGATGGCGGCCGCTACGGACTGTTTGGAATGTTGACAGACGCCAGAGAACCAATCAGCTTCGCTTCACAAAGCTCCGTTGCGCGAAAAGTACGCGTCCTGGGCCGCTGCCCAGTCCGCTGTTACAGATATATATCTTTTTTTAAACGTTAATTTCTCAAAATCCACTGGAGCACATATATTGAGACCTACAAAAGGCACATCGGGCTACCAGTCCCTACAATTTTGCCAAGTTTCGTGCAAATCCATTCAGCCGTTCGGGCTAAAAGTGAGGCCAACCGCCCTATGGAAATTACCATGGGAAAAACGCGTTTTGGGACCCCCCTTTTTTCTCGGCCCCCCCTTGACGAACCCCCCCAAAATTTTCAGGGGCTGCTCAGAAACAAAATGTGCCATTTTCCTGACAATTTCAGCCAATTCCGTCCACAAACGCCAAAGTTATTAGACATAGAATTTTCAAAAATCCCATAGGGAAAAAATCCTAACTATATATACCTACTGGCGACCGCCAGTAGGTAATATATATATATATATATATATATATATATATATATATATATATATATATATATGTTATATACATATATATATATATATATATATATATATATATTTATATATATTTTACCTACTGGCGATAGCCAGTAGGTATATATAGTTAGGATTGTTTTCCATAGGGATATTGCAACATTCTGTTGGGAATAACTTTGGCGCCGGTTGAGGAATCTTCCTGAAATTTTCCTTAACTTTGCCTCGCGGCGCTCCGGTCCTTCCCTGAAAGTTTGGGGGGGGATTCGTCAAGTGGGGGCCGAGATAAAAGGGGGTTCCCAAAACGTGTTTTCCCCATGTTAATTTCCATAGGGCGGTTGGACTCACTTTTAGCCCGAACGGCTGAATGGTTTTCCACCAAACTTGGCAAAATTGTAGGGACTGGTAGCCCGATGTGCCTTTGCTATGTCTCAAGATATGTGCTCCAGTGGTTTTTACGAAAATTAACTTTGAAAAAATATATATTGGGCTACATTGGGCTATATATATGTTAGAGCCCAAATGTAGCCCAAAGTAGCCCAATGTAGCCCAAAGATGGCCACCAGAGACAAAAAAAAACAAATGTAGCCCAAATATCAGCCAGATGTAGCCCAACTATAGCCCAATGACAGAATGTCCCAGAGTGTTCTAAAGATGTGCCTTTGCTATGTCTCAAGATATGTGCTCCAGTGGTTTTTACAAAAATTAACTTTGAAAAAATATATATTGGGCTACATTGGGCTATATATATGTTAGAGCCCAAATGTAGCCCAATGTAGCCCAATGTAGCCCAAAGATGGCCACCAGAGACAAAAAAAACTAAATGTAGCCCAAATATCAGCCCGATGTAGCCCACATATAGCCCAATGACAGAATGTCCCAGAGTGTTCTAAAGAACAACTAGAGCGCTAACAGTCTTACTTATGACAAAAGTATGGCACACCTGAAGTCATCTTGATTGGAATAAAGTGTTAACACTTAAAACATTTAATTTGCAAAGGAACAAAATGAGGGGGTTCATTTTGCCATAGAAATTATGATTAGTGCTGAAGAAAGAAAAATTAGGGCACATTTTGAGTGATTTCTCAAATCCTCTTATATTTCATTAATAAAATTCTGATATGCCGTCTCCCAAGATGGCCACCAGAGACAAAAGAGCCTGTGCTTAAAAAACTGTGTTAGCAAAGCAGGCATTTGAGATTCTAAAAACGTTTTAATATATAAAAACGTTATCCGCGAATAGAATTAGCATTTAAAAAACCTTGCGAATTCAATGAAAAAACCATAGGTTTCAGGCCTTATATAGTTAGGAATTAGCATTTAAAAGAGGTTGCAAATTCACTGAAAAAAACATAGGTTTCAAGCCTTATATAGTTAGGAATTAGCATTTAAAAAACCTTTGAAATTCACTGAAAAAACCCATAGGTTTCAGGCCTTATATAGTTAGGAATTAGCATTTAAAAAAACCTTGCAAATTCACTGAAAAAACCATAGGTTTCAGGCCTTATATAGTTAGGAATTAGCATTTAGAAAACCTTTGAAATTCACTGAAAAAAACATAGGTTTCAGGCCTTATATAGTTAGGAATTAGCATTTAAAAAACCTTGCAAATTCACTGAAAAAACCATATGTCAGAGATACAAAGCACCTGAAAAGCGTTTGGTAACAGCAGCATGTTGCGAGTTTGAGGACGCATGAGACACGACTCAATACCAACAGTAAGGCAGGGTTTTGGATTACAACGAACCGTCAGGTGGGGAGGTGTGCATATCGACAAATACTGTGTGTAGAATATAAACACCGGCAACATTACAACATCCATAATCTTAAATATATCCGAGGGTGACGTGCTGCAAAATAGGGAAGAGACAGCAGAAACATTACTTTTAAACTTACCAGAAGTTACTCCCAATAGGAGAAATGGGGCATCAATCAGTACCACGCCAACAAATGATACGAAGTAACTACTGAGAAGTTTGGAGAAAAATATGTGCACCGAATTAACAAAATGGTGGGAAAAGAAATCATTGGAAAAATATTGTGAGGCGGGAAGAGTTCTGCGAGGATTATGCATAATGATAGCGCCAAGCTTTGAAAACCCAAATCTGTCAATGCTCAATGAATGGGCTGAAAGTAACCTATAGGCCTCAATGAGATTACTATCAATATTGATTAAAAACCCTGAAATTGATCGTGACAAAACATTGAAGGAATTTGCGCGGATCAATGGTTTATTAAGTGGTTTAGAACAAAAGGACGCTATTGCAAAAGGCCACAAGGACATAGCGGATCGATTAAACAAACATGAAGAAGTTATCAAACGTAGGTAGGCGTTTAGGTTTGCGAGGGACTAAAATGGTTATGAATCTGGTCAAATTTTTACTTTCTCCAGAAAATTCTATAGGTCCAAAAGACAACATCTCACAGGCTCTAGGGAAATGAACCATCAGGCAATACCCAAAGATAATGTGTTGGAGGATGCAGCAACTTCGGATATAAGTTCCCTTCAGAGTGAAACTGACTCGTAGGATGGCAGAGAACTGGCCATCAACAAAATGAATCTCAGGCAACCAATTTCACTCTTGCGGAAGAGTTTATTTTTTTAATGCAGGAGCGCAGACAACTGCAACGCCCGCGGAATCCACAACAGAAACAAAACGGAAAAGGTCTCACATAGAAAGGCGAGGAGAAAGCGCAAGAACAAACGCAAACAAGAGACCACAAAACAACAAGTGGAGGAGAAAGTAAAAGCAAAAGAAAAAACAGTAATCAATTTAACGGAAGTTGAATTAACAAAGTCAGAAAGGAAATTATTTTCTTTGGGCCTTACGTTTTGTCCAGAAAGCAATTTTAACTATAATCAAACCAAAATTGACGTGTTTAAATTCATAAGAAAGCTCAAATTAGTAAAATTCTTTAAACTTAAGAATGCTTCTAATCAACCACCCAAAAAAATTTGGAGATTCGAAAGTCAGCATTGTACGTTACAGGCTTCCGATGTTGAAACACTGAAAACCTTACAGGCACTAGAGGATGAAGATAAGACCCTTGCATCATCCATGTTGACTCAACAAGCAATGTATGAAGCAGGCATAGACATTTCAGGAACAGCAAAGAGCCTGTTTAAGCCTGTATCAATGTTCCTGCCAATAATGCCCAGAGATGAAGTAGATGTTTTCAATGATTGGGTTGTTGATGAATTGAAAAAGCTGAATTACAGAATCAAAACAAGGAGCCCAAAACACAAATATCTAGAAATACAATATCACAACCTAATGACGAAATTAAACTACAATAATGATATAATTATAAACAAATCTGACAAGGGAGTAAACATAGTACTGAGGCCCAGGTTGGAATATCTCAAAGAGACCTATAGACATCTGGATGACACTGATTGCTATTCGAGAATAACATGGCAACTTTTCAGGACAGTCAAAAAAAGATTAAAAGAAAATTTAACTCAATGAAAAGTGGGGGTGAGATGACAAGAGGTGAATTTTCATTTCTGTATAGTGAATTTCCGCCTATGCCAGTAATGTACTTCATCCCTAAAGTGCATAAGAGAATGACACCAATACCAGGTCGACCTATCATCTCCGCAAAGAAATAACTTTTTGAGAAGATCTCCCAATATGTTGATTTTGTTCTGCACTAGACGATATTTTCTAAAGAAGATTCATTAAGAGACTTGGCACAATGATTATACCCTAATAACTATGGACATCACTTCGCTATACACTAGCATACCACATGACCATATATGAAGAGACCAATCTGTTTTTACAATCATAACCGCATGCTGATGAAAATGATAGAATTATGTCTAACAAAAAACTATTTTTTATTTGGAAAGTAAATCTTTCAGCTATTGTGAGGAGTCACCATGGTGGCCTGCTTCTCCCCCAGTTTTGCGTGCTTGCATGAAGGTTGATGGGAGGAGCGGGTCCTTAGGGTGAATCACGGTCAGGATTGGAATGACCATGTGGTAAATTGGTGGCATTTCATTGATGATGCTCTTATATTCTGGAGGAGTCCTGAAAATAGTGCTCTTACATTTGTGAACACCATCAATAATAACAATTTAAATTTTGAATTCACAGCTCAAATTAATAGCCAGCGGGTAGACTTCCTGGATGTTTGAATATATGTCAAAGAAGGGAAATTGCAATTAAAATTGCACAGAAAAGAGACAGCAGGAAACTTAAACTTACACGTTACCAGTTTCCATCCAAAAGCATTTAATAAAGAGCATCCCATTTGGGGAATATCTTAGAATGCAGAGAATTTGTAGTACAGAGGAAGATCTAAATGAATGTCGAAGGAAAACAACAGATAGATTTATAGAGCGAGGATACAATGTGCAATGCATAAATCAGGCAAAATTGAGAGCTAATGCTATACCCAGGGAGTCTATACTTAGTGCAATTTCAACCAGTACCAAAGAGGAGAAGAATAATGACTCTGAGACTCCAGTTTAAACCAATAACATCAGATTGATCACTACCTTCAGCAAGCAAGAAATATAAATAAGATCAATAGGTTTTTTTTCTTCTCATTTTGGAGTATTTTTTTCTGCTTTTTTTCTTTATTTTAGTTTATTGAAAATGGTACCTACTTAGGTCACATTCGTAGACAAGAGACATTCATTAGTTGATAAAAGACTTGCTGACAACATTTTCTACATATCGTCACAGCACTACATAACATTATGTGGACCATCCCTGCTCGTCTTCCGACATTTCTGAATGTGGATGTAACATTGTACAGTACCTGAGGGGAGGCTGCACCTTTGTAGCATGTGTTCTCCCGGGGAAGTCATCCCCAGGGGTCGGCAGTCTGCTGCTTTTTAATTTACTTGGGTGTGTCTTGGTCACCAACATCCAGGTGCGCCAGTAGGTATGCCCGGAGCGGCTCCCATAAATCCCGTGGGCGTGAAGCAGTCAGGAGTAACTCAGCATATAAGCATGTCTGATCCTGCCACAAAATCATATCTCTGAGCCAGTCCCCGAATTTAGGTGCTCTCCCTCTACCCCATCGACAGGCCATCCGCTGTTTTGACAACATGAGGCCAAAGGACACAAATTTGCGATGCTTTGCCGGGATCTGTTGAGTATAGCCAAACAGCGCCACCAGAGGGGATCTCGGAATATGTATAGAGACCATGTGGTCTAATGCTGTTAAGGCCACGGACCAGTATTCGTGTACCCCTGGACACGACCAAGCTAGATGGAGAAAGTCAGCAGAATCCGCTCTGCATCTGTCGCACCTGTTCATGTTTCGTAGCCCGAATTTGTATAGCTGTAATGGGGTGTAATAACTGCGCTGAAGAAATTTATAGTGAATGATGCGCAGTCGACTGTCGAGAGGTCGATCCAGTTCAGCTTACCATTTTTCCCGGGCAGCACATGCTGAATATGTGGTATCAGTGTACATATCACGGTATAATGCGGACACTAGGTTATAGGCTGTGGGTGTGCGTAGTATATGGTGCAATGGTGCAAGTGTCTTGGGCTCATCTGGTTATGCAGGTGTGCAATCTTTCAATCCATGCCATAGGCATGAGTATAAGAAGGTTTCCATGGTGTTGGGCTGGGGGTCTGAGAAGAGTTGGTGTAATGTGCGGAATTTACCATTTAAATATAAATCGCCCCAGTAGCGAATATTTCGGGCCCTTTTGGTTTTGTGAAACACACCTTCCGGCAGCAGAGGCATCTGTGGATGATATACCAGTGGAAGCAGTGACGAGTAAATGCATATTACTTGTGCTGTATTAGCGATCTATCTCCATGCTTTGAGTGTACACTCCACAGAATTAGGCCGTGGTTCCCGAGGTTTGCTTGTTGAAAGTCTTACACCCACTAGCGGAGTGGGGTGTGCAAGCCAGTGTTCAGTTGCTCTCTGAGGTGTATAGCGCGGGGTTGGACCAGAAATTAGCTAGTGTGCCTAAGCACATTGGTAGTATAGCTCGAAATTGGGAATGTCAAATCCCCCATGTCCATGTGGACGCATTAGCGTGTCCCATGTTGTCCAGGGTTGTTTGCCTCCCCACACCAGTCTGATTAGCTCGGTGCATAGGCTAGCGAAGAAATGTCTCCTTGGGTCATATGGGATATTTAGAAATAGATAAAGAAATTTTGGTAAAATGACCATTTTTATTAGGGAGATGCGGCCCGCCATGGTCAATGGGAGTGCATTCCACCGGGTCACACATCCAGTAATATGGTCCATGGCACGCCAATAATTCAGTTGCATCAGCTCCTCCCTGTCTGCTGTAACCGTGATCCCCAAATACCTCATCATCGTACCAAGCTATGGGATAGTCTATATCGAATGGTGTGGCAGCCGCGGTCAATGGGAAAACCTGGAACTTAGTCCAGTTTAAATGTATCCCTGATTTGCCGCAAAATCTGATGAATTCCCTGAGTAGTGGGTTCACATAGAGCGTGACGTCGTCTGCGTATAGAGATATGAGTATGGGGCATAAGAAACATCGTAGCCCTTTCTCAGCATGGTGCTGTCTGATTCGGCAGCTAATGGCTGCATTGTGAGGGCAAAAAGTAGGGGGGATAGTGGGCATCCCTGACAGGTGCCCCTTTAGAGTGCGATCGGTGGCAAAAGCAATCTATTTATTTGGACCTTAGCAGTTGGTGCCGTGTATAAGAGCCTGAAATAAGTCATGAACCCAGTGGGGGGCCCCATGTTTTGGAGTATTGTGAATAGGTATCCCCATTCTACCGAATCAAAGGCCTTCGTGGCGTCCAGAAAGACGGCCACTAGGGCCAATTTGGGGTCCACATTTTGGAGTCTGGAAAACAAAGTTCGTAAATTATGAGCGGTGGCCCTTTCAGGGATGAAACTGGCCTGATCTGATAGAACCAGCTTCTCCATAAGGAGCTTAAGCCGGTTTGCGATTAACTTTGCCAGAATCTTGGCGTCTGTGTTTATCAGCGAAAGGGGGCGATATGACTCGCACTTGTATGCAGGTTTACCTGGTTTTAAGAGTGAAATTATGAGCGCCTCTCTCATCGAGTCAGGAAGTAGCCGTAGTTCTTGCACCTCCAAGAAAACCTATTCTAAAATAGGGAGAAATTGGTCAATGTAAATTTTGTAGAACTCTATTGGGATGCCATCGGGCCCAGGGACTTTCTCCGATGTCTTCTGCATGATGGCTTCGCGAAGCTCATAATCTTCAAATGATGCCTCCAGAAACTTCCTCTGACCATCCCCCAACCAGCCCAGCACTGAATCTGCATGGTACTGTTACAGATCCGGAAGGGTACTTTGACGTGTGATGTATAGATCCGCATAAAATTGAGTGAAGGCTTGCAATATGTCCCGGCTATCCCTATGTCTCATCGAGTCCCCCCCACAACCTCCAACACATAGTTGGAGAATTGAGTTGGCCTTATCTACGATGCCAGTGCTTTTCCCGATCTTTCCCCTTCGCCATAACGCCGTGCTGTGACATATATGCCTTTAAACCTGGTCTCCCGCTACGCTGTGTCTGTATATTCAGACATTATTTCTCATAGGAGAGACCTCTGGGTGCCCGATGCCTCAGTCCACATGTTCTGCTCCAGTGCCTTTATGTCTGTTTCTAGTGTGCGTAGTGTGCGTCTTAGACCCCGAAACTTTTAGACATGCATATGCCACGCATGGTTACCTTAAAGGCTTCCCATACTGTGTTTACATACTCAACTAAGCCTTGTTCCTGGCGAAGAAGTCAATGATCTCTTCGCCTACCTCTTTTTGAAACACTGAATCCAATAGCGCTACCGGCTCCAGCCTCCAATATCGTTGGGACGCTATCAAGTTGGGTGGCACAATTGTCAAACACACAGGGGAGTGATCGGAGTGCGTTCGGGCCAAGTGCTCGACCGAGTGTATCCATGTGCTGACCCCCTGGAACAGACCCATTAATCCAGCCATGACCAAGTCTGATGTCCAGCCATGTAGTAAGTGCCTTCTCTAGTAGATGGGTGCGCGTAACTCCAGGCGTCTATAAGTCTGTGGAATTGGTATTTGTGTGTTGGTATAGTGTTGCTGGAGGGGGTTGGATCTATCTAGTGCGGGACGCAATGCAATGTTAAAATCTCCTCCCCATAGGATGTGAGTGGACCCCATCTTGATTATCTGTCCCCATAGGGTGGTGAAGAAGTCTGGGGTATCTATATTTGGACCATAACCGGAAACCAAAGTAACCGACTGGGTGCCTAGTGATCCCCAGAGCATGCAGCTGCAGCCCGAGGGATCGCTGTAAGTGTTGCCGAGTATGAAGGGCGTGGCTCTTTTGATTAATATGAGTGTGCCTCTTGAATATGTGGAGTAGGGAGAGAAAACCCTCGTAGAGGCCCACCTGCTCCCGAAACGCAACCCTCGGCGGGGATCTATATGCGTTTCTTGTAACATCGCTATCTGTATGCTGTGCCTGTCCAGATATGCCAGTATTTGACGTTGTTTGCAGGGATCTTCCAGCCCTCTTACATTCCATGTGAGTAGTTTAATTCTCACAGGTTCAGTGTGTGTCGTCATTAAGAACGGGTTTCTGAAACAATTGGGTGGTTGCTATTGGCAACGCGTGTGACCTCAAGTATTCTTCGTGCTGCTGGTCCACAAGAATCAGGCATGCCGGACAATCTTAGTCTCTTGATAGAAATAACATCTCCCAACATCCCCATCCCATCCCTTTCCTCCCCAACAGTCCCCCAAAATTCGCCAATTAGGCAAGTGTCAACATCCCAACCCACCTCCTCCCACAACAGCACCCCAATCATGCCGTTACAACGATACCCTCCCATCCTCCCAAATAGCCAAATAGCCAATCTGTGCTATTTAAAGTCACAACAGTAACTCCGTGGTAATGAAAGTTTCACTATATAGAAATTAGGGTGGAAATAAAACAGAAATGGGGATCTCCCATAAAGAGGGGGCCCCAGTGAGCCACAACAACCCTTCCCATGGTCCCACTCCGCTGCCTTGCAGTGCTCACCTGTTTCCGTGTGGGGGTGAGGAGGGAGCGGTCAGGGAAAGGGGCCCGGCGATAAGTATTGCCATATGACTACTACCTGGTCTAGAGTAGCTTTGGGGGTCTGCAATTTGGAAAAAGAGCTCTGCCAACAATCATATTATACTATTAACACATTTTGCCCAGGAGGGCACTTAGCTGTTCACAGTAGACCCGGACTTGAGGCAAATCTTTGTTCTTTGCTGCTATGTCCAGGTGCGACACCTGCTTCTGTTTCTGAACCATGGCATCCTCATTGTCCGATATTCGCCGTTCCACTTCTTTAATTTGCCCATCATGTTTGTCTACCTTTTGAAAGAGGAAGTCCAGTCTGTTATTCATGGTGTCCATCTTACCTAACAGGTCACTTAGACTGTGTTTCATGGCAATAAGTAGCGTTTTGACGTCGTCCTCCCGGGTTAGTGGGGAGGTGTGAGACTCTTCCATGCTGGTGGAGCCGGAGTCCACTGAGGTGGACCTAGTGGATGTTTTCTTGTTGTCAAAGGTAAGACGGGGCTGGCAACCATCAGGTTTTCTCATTTTGTAGGTGGGTGGGTCCAAATCCCCTCTCTGTCGTCAGAAGATGGCGTGGCGCAAGTTGATGCTTTCAGTACGCTGCCGGTCCCTCCATCTAGTATTTTAGTGTCCTGCTGATCCAGGCCTGCCTTTGCCACACCAGTTGCAATGTCTCGGGAGGCGGGGGCCAGAGGTAGCAATCTACGTAAGGTGGGGAGCCGGCCCTACTGCAACGTGGGTGAGTATGGGGCTTTAGGCTGAAACTAGAAGCTCCAGTGTCTTATTGGCCTGTCCACCCCCAGCCACGGCAGCCAACTATGACCAGTTCCCGTATGGGGCTGTTTGCTGTATTGCTGCTTGGCTTGTATGTTTAAGGCCGCTATGTATGTGCTCTACACCTATGTCTCCGTCTGCCAGCATCTGGGTTAGCCCCCCTTCCCGCCTCTCCGGTGTTGTGTGCTCAGCGTCTCAGCTCTCAGGCGCTGTCTACCAGCTCCCCTGCTTGTTCGGGTGTTTCCTGAAGATCCCAATCTGCTGGTTCGTTCGGTTTGCGGGAGTCGGAGGTTAGGCTTCAGTAGGCCCAGTGCAGCCCAGGAGGGTACAGTATGATGCAGTGCGGCGGGGACTTGAGCCGATTAACATAAAATAGCTGCTCGCCTGTGGGGGAAGTATCTTGTGACTTTTTGTCCAGGTCCAATAGCATATAGCGGACCAAGGAGCCTCACTTGAGGGGGGCACATTGTGCAGATTGGGGCTCTCCCGCACTGACCTTTCACCAGCACCCCTGGCGGCAGAGAAAGATGGCGCCAAAGTCTCTGACTTTCTCCTTCTCTGTCCCTTCGCCCTGCTTGATCGGTGGCTCACCTCTGCCTTCTATTCACGTAGAGACTCAGCGGGTTGCAGGGCTGCTCTACACTCACCTCTATATTTATCCAGCGTATGTGGAACAGCTGATGTCAAGTGTAGGGCCTGGTGCCACGTGTGATCCCCAGGGCTCCAGTAGCGCAGCAAAACCATCCCAGAGAACCACGGCCACGGTTCCTCAGTCCTCTAGCAACTACCACGCACTCTAATTGCGCCTCCGCTCTTCGGTGGACCGGGATTTTTTCACCCCTGCTGCAGCTCTGTCTCAGCAGACAGATCTCTATTTTCCAAGCCGATCTTTAGTGATAATAAAGGATAAATGAAGGATCTATCTCACCAGGCCACCAGAGACTCACAGGTGCGAGGCCATCTTGGATGTGCGCCTACTAGCGCCCCCAAAATAAGACTAATAGTTGATAAACAATGGCCCATTGTACTTTCAGATGTTACACTAGGAGAAGTTCTCCTTAATAAACCCACCCTTATATTCAGGCAAGACCCCTCAATTAATGATGACTTGGTCAACAGCAGTCCTGAATTAGGCACGAAGTCCAACTGGCTATCCCTCAAAAAATTGATTTTACTGACCATATCATGAGTGATGTAATATGTGACACCATCAGCAGTGCATTGTGGATGCGCGAGTTATAGTTAGCTTAACTAGCTATAACAGGCGAATTTTTCTGGTTTTATATGAGTCAAATGTTCAACTAACTATAATTTCCCTGAAACCTATGGTTATTTTAGTGATTTTATAAGGTTTTTTAAATGATAATTCCTAACTATGACGCCTGTAAAACCTATGTTTTTTTCAGTGAATTTCAAAGGTTTTTTAAATATTAATTTCATATTTTAATGTTTTTTAAACCTATCATTTTTTTATTATATTTTTAAAATATTTTGGAACTCTCTTATACTTCTTTTTTACCTTTAAAAATTATGTAATGTTTTATATCTTCCCCCAAAAATATGTAAATATTTTTTTTTTTAGAAAACTGTGCTCCCTTACCAGTAGTGTACCAAGCTCCATCACCATGCGAATCATATCCGCCTTATTGCTAAACTGGTAAATGATGCGCATTTCATATCCGACGGGTTCTTGGCATTGCGTCCTGCGTAACATCATAAACGCATGACGTCACCCCAGCTGCTACTTTGGTATCCGACGGGTACAAAGTACCAAGCCATGCGTTATGTATTGTACGTATGGGGTCACGCCCGCTGCGCGTTGCGTATGCGATGAGTACACGCTGCCAGGCCCTGTGTTATGTCACAGACGTTTAGTGTGGCGCCGGTACGCCATTCCCTCGATTTTTATTTGTCTCAAAAGTATATCTAAATAACTTTAAACAGTATATGAGAGCAAGCGATAATCTAAAATATTTAAGCATTTATATATTTCTAACTGCAATAAACTTATATTATCATAAATACATTTTGTCAAAATCGCGTCGGGTGCTGCCTCCTTGTGCGCACGGTGCGCGATTACAATGTGACCTTAAAAAAAAGCATTTGCTTGCTTCCTAACATTTCCATTTTAACAGTTGGACGACCCCACCCATTTTACTCATTCTCTCTACAGTGTTTGATGAGAGATCCCTCTTCTGCTTAGAAAGCTTTTTCGAAATGTGATTTCCTGTATACACATATCTTATACTACACACAACATGCAATGATCATCTTGATCAATATTCATGGTCTGTACATTAGCCTTCCACATGTGATTGCCATGCATCTCAAACATTCCATCAAACAACAAATATGGGTTACACAATGACCCTGGTGTGTGTGTCTGTGCACATTATTGTGCTCCCTTTCGGCCTGGGTATTCGTTGCTCTAAGAAGTATCAGGAGCCATGGGCAGGGTGCACATCCTAGATCACATGTGCCAAACAGTAAACAGCAATGTGTAGATTTATTTTGCTGTACGCTCTGTTGTCATGCTTCACCAATATAGTAGTGTGTTATATGTGAGACTTTCAGATTCACATTTGACATGCTTTGCTTGACTGTAATGAGTGTTATCACTGTGTATGACGAAGCCTCACTGCTGATCCTCCCTCCTTCTGAGCACATTCACATGTGTACGCTTCACAATAGCAACACTTTCAATAATACCACAAACCATTGACGTGCGTGTCTGCACATATCCTCAACCTTGACAACGACATGTGATTTTCGCCATTCAATCTTTTCAAACACCATCTCATTAGCGATTGATGCCGCCCTCCCGACACATGCTGCACTAATGTAAATTGCACACTCTGCGAGGTCAAAACTACAAAAGAAACACACATAAGTACAGTACCTGGCCAGGCAGGAATAATTATTCACACCCCTATGATGGCCTGGCGTACACGAGCCCAGCCCACTTTGTGTACATATAAATAGGATAACCACAGTGCCACACGTTCCTCTTCTTCCACACTGCCTCAGGTGATATGGCCGCATCCACCTCGTGTATCACAATAAAAAAAGGGGATCCATGAGGTGTACACCATCCTGGGAATCAACACTGGCACTAAATTGTGAGGCCTACTGCCCGTCATCTTCAAAAGTGATCCATGAGGTGTACTCCATCCTACAATCATCACTCCAGCTGAATTGTGAACACTGCTGCCCGTAGTGTTTGGACACACAATGACAGCATGTGAGCAGAGCGGCCTGGGTGCACAGGGCTTCCAATTCAGCGCGGTGCGGCGGAGGGGCGGGGTGCAGCTGCCTGGCTGCGCAGGTGCGAACAAACGATGATGCTGTGCATAATGATGTGATCTCTTACTTGGATGTGGTCTCATCTCTGTCTCATTTTAAAGACCTGCTGGACCATACTGTAGGCCTGAGCCAGCGGGCAGCGCTGCCCTACAAACACGTGGCATTGACTTTTATGGCACTGTAGTGAGCTCATTACTAAGTGTACATGCAAACAGCCTTCCGCCACTGCATTACACGCACACATTATGCTCCTACCATGTGCTCTGTTAATTTCTATGTAAATGTTTGTATAACATATTATTATTTAACCTTGTGAATTCTCGTGCACTCCAACTCCTCTTTGAACCACGATTATAACTAACAGTTGGTAAGTCGTATTTCAAAAACTAAGCATGCACTCAACACCTGTTTTCTATCAAGCTTTAAATAAACCTTCATTTACCTCCAGACGTTTCCACCATTACATTATTTCCCCCTTTTCAGACACTGAATTGATTGGATCAAGATTGGCGGAGCGGGAGCACACCCCGGGATGATGCCCTGGGCATTCTGACACTTTCCATCGTGGTTTCAAGACACCGTCCCCGACTGAGACCTGCTCTCCTACTGTACAAACGTACCCCGGACTCGCTGCTTGCACCAACACGTCATGGGACACACAGGTGATGGCAGGTGAAAAGTGAAACCTCGGTGTGCAAGACCTACAATGACAATTGAGCACAGTGCAGGGGAAGGGACTGGGGTGCAGCACCCTGGGTGCACAGGTGCATGCAAGCGATTTTCCCGTAGCTAATAATGTAGGACTATATTATCAAACCAGGTTCACACCAGAACCTTGGCTTCTATGGGAATTCACAAGGGCATATTATGAAGCCCCTTATCGCCGCTATAGCAACAGTTTTCTGCCGCTAAAAAGGCGATAATATTATCACCGTTCCTTGATAATATGGCCCCTAATCTCTGGACTCATATGTTTCATTTTAAGGACTTGATTGACCACACTCTTTCTCGCGTACCCCAGTGTCCTAGACAAATGGGTGACGGGAGGGTAAACACTAAGGGCTGGGTGCAGTAGGCCGACGCTCTGTCGCCTCCTCCCTCTCTTCTTTTGATTCTCCCTCCCCTTCTCCCTTCTACCCACTCCTCCTCCCTCCCATGCTCACTATCGAACTTTCAATCGGACTACCTTTCTTTACCTCTTCCACATAGCAGACATACTTATGTTTCATTTTTGTCTTGCAGGTTTTCTACGCTGCATCCACTGGAGTCCAACCCTGGGCATTCTGACACTTTCCATCCTGGAGTCCAACCTGTGTTTTTTATATTATACTGTTTCTTCTAATAAACTTACGTTTCTATTTATTTGTGTTTTAATAAAGGTTACTTTTTTCTCAAATAAATAACTGAGTGTATAGCTCTCCTTTTTCTGACAACACTTGTCTATATTTTATTGCGAAAATCATCTATTTATAGGAGATTATGAAGGCAAACCTTTCTAATATTACAGTGCACCTACCAAACATAATCTAACTGACTATTACACAAATGAAGCCTGGGTAATTCTACAACTGCAAGAGTTCTATGAGCGTTTCACTTTATAACACCATGAGTACTGCCCGTGTGATTACAGAACCAATAAGGCACTGCATAGGACCACCGAGGCTTCAGGGACTGCCGAGTCTCACCCTGCATATTTAAGTAAAGCCCCGGAGTGTGGTGATCCCCGGACTTCAGTTGGCCTCGAACCCCCTGAACAATTAGTAAACAATACCTGGAAGGTGGCGGTCCCCTAAGCTGCGAAACGTCTCTGTGCCCTTTCGCGCCTTATTAGATGTGTCATTAAGATCCCCAGTCCTACAGAGACCCCAAAATATAATAATTAGATTGGCCACGGAACATTACCCACCAGGGGCCTCATTTGAATGAAGGGGTGAGACCCCGCTTTTCTTTTTTTTTCTCTCCATTTTTACCATCCGTATCCCCTTTATTAAAGCGATACAAGGTTTTTCTCCTCTCGCTTCAACTAGTCAAACAAGGGTTTGCTATCACATGGTGGAAGCCATGCACCCGCCCTCTTTTAGCAAGCATGAATGTCCCACAGATGCACACCCTGGACATTGTATGAGGTGCGCCTGGGAAGTTGCCCTCCCTAGGACCATGATGCATTTCTTAGTAAAAACGCATACAAACACTACTTACACACGTGTAGTACAGCAACCAGAATGTAGTGAAGAAGCAGAGGAAGGGCAAAATCTAAAAATATAAATCCTACCAGAAGTCGGATGACATAGTTCAATGAGCTGACGACCCTGACATGAGTAGAAACAGCTACATGAACAGCTACATGAACGAAATGGGTCTTCAGCACAACGCAAGCAATTTGGAAATATTGTAGAGTGCTGCCTTCTTTTTACCTTCTCCCGCTCGTCGGCAAATTCATGTAGTGAAGAGGCAGACAGCAGTGGATCCAATAAGTAGATTAATTACAGGAAAACAAGACACCTGAAACAGCCACCAACAGGAGCAGACAGCAAGGCAATCATCTTCTCCAGCACCGTGTACAAACTTCGCAAGTTTCCCCTCATGACAGCCCTACATTCTAACATTACATACTTAGATTCGAGTAGAATTACATACTCCCATTCTACTATGACTTACATTACATTTTAACCGAATAAAGGAACTTTGACTTTGACTTTGAATACTACACAGAGCACATGACTTTACAGCAATGAGCTTATGATTTCATCCAGGAGTCTTGAGACCGGTAGAGGTGAGTAGTTCACTTCCCACACCATGTATTGTATAAATGTAAAATTACACTACTTCCACAGGTATGCTACAGCGCCCAAAGCACATCACTTTACAGCAATGCGCTCACAATTTAGGCTCACGGTTTAATCCCTGAGTCTTCTCACCTGTAGTAGTGAGAAGTTCACTTCCCACTCCCTATATAGTATAAACGCATAATAACACTACTTACACACTTATAATTCAGCCGCTAGTATCCTACAGCGCCGAGAGCCCAAAATTTTACACCAATCAACTCGGGTTCATCCCCACCTCTTCACACCCGTAGGCGTGACTACTTCGCTTCCCACTTCCGGTATGGTATAAATGCACAGTACCGGTCAGTAGTTCGCTTCCCACTCCCTGTATGGTATAAACACCTACTAACACTACTTCCACACATATACTACAGCACCCAGGGCCCATCCCTTTACAGCATGCCCAACTCATCACACCGGTAGGCATGAGTACTTCGCTTCCCGCTTCCGGTATACAATAAACACACAGTAGCTGTCAGTAGTTCGTTTCCCACTCCCTGTATGGTATAAATGCCTACTAACACTACTTGCACACGTATGCTACAAAGACCAGACCACATCACTTTACAGCAATCACCTCATAGTTTAGGCTCTTGGTTTTATACCCGAGTGTAGTAGTACCATATCATATCAGCTCCATGTCCCTCTGAGCAACACCGCACTTTCAGACCGGGAACAGTGACTATCCACAGAAGTTACAGTGCTCTTACCCTCCTTTCCAACTTTTTTCACCATTTATTCCCCTTACTCGCTTCAACGGAATCACAAAATGGCGGCCAACACTTCCTAGTTGCAACCGCTCGCAGCCAATAAGCAGCAAGCTCCTGCTCGTAACGCCTCAGCCAATCATATGGCAGAATTCCCAAACATCGCTATCTGTAACTTTTTATATTTCTCAAAAAATACTGAATGGATTTACACCAAATAAACAAAAGTGTGCTTTCTACACCAAAACCCTTCTCCCTGCTAAATTTGGGTTAATTCCGTTCACCCGTTCGACCTGTAGCCTTGTCTAAAGTTTCCTATCGAAATTAACATGGAAAAAACACGTTTTGGGACCCCCCTTTTTTCTCGGCCACCCCTTGATAAATCACCCCCAAACTTTCAACATAGGAGCTGATATGAACAAAGAATTCGTTTTCAAAATTTCTTAAAGATTTATCAAACAACGCCAAAGTTATAAGCAAAACATAAAAATGTTTCTTCCTATGGAAACTCGGTCCTAACTCTATAAATACCTACTGGCAACCGTCAATAGGTAATAAAGAACAAATTAGAATAGTTCCTTGATTCTTTTAGCTTTCAAAACGTCTCTCTATTGCTGTCTTTCTAATTTTCCATATAAACAGTTTTTTAAATATTCAAGTACACATAGAAGTCAGAAATGTAACGTATTTAATCAACACACTTTCTAGAACATTCTACAATACGTGGAGGTTAAAAGCTCATAATTTTTTTTAAACCTAACAATGTTTTTTTGCAACATTTTCTCGAACATTTAACGGCATGTGCCGGTTAAAAGTTCACAATTGTTTTAAGTTCAAATACTGCATTCCAAATGTAAGTAGAAGGTGTGGTTGAGTTGATCAAATGTTATCCTATAATATGTACTCCACGTTCAAACTTCTTTTTCTTAACCAATCACAAAGATGCTTTTCCTCAAAACGAATGTGCACCCTACTTTTAAAAAAACAATGCTTTTCATCTCCCAATCAGGTACCGTTTTGTATGTAAAAAGAAACTAGCTAGTTCCCCATCTTTAAACATATCTCTTATTCTACGAAGGAACTGCACGAGCTACAGACATCTTTTATTTATTTGAAGAGTTTTATATAGCGCTGGCGAGACCAGGAGGTATCAGAGCGCTTTACATGAGGAACATTGAGTTACAAGATACAAATTACATCTGTTACAAGTAAAAACACAGGCAAAAAAAATATTTTACAGTAGTTCGTTGGAGGGAGGGGGAGGAAGGACTCACAGCGAGGAGACAAGGAGAACTGTGCCCAATGACCGGCTGGGTAGGTGACGGCCAAGGGGGAAAACCAGGACCAATCTCCTCTATAGCCGTCTAGCAGCTCCACGGGGCATCAGCCATGTTGCTCAGGTCTCCGAGGTCAGGGATAACAAGAATAGCAGTTTTGCATAGTTACATTTAGTTACAGTTGCATAGACAAACATATAGGGACAAGTCCCCAATGGAGGATGGATGAAAATAGGGAGGGGAGTAGAAACAGGAGGATGGAAAGCAGCTCAGTTCTGGCACACCGGCAGGGGAAGACAGGTACCTCATGGGAGCCCAAAAAGCCCAAAAGGTCCCTCCTCATCTTCCCAGCAGCTCCACATGATCCGGAGGGCTCAAGTGAAGTCCCAGGTGTGGAGGGGCTTATGCCACATTTATAAATATGGTCTGGTCCTGCCCAGAGGTCCGATTGTACTGGATTGGCATTCTACACGTATTGCAGGAGGCGTCGGGAGGGGTAATGTTAAGGGAAGTGCAGGTAGTGTTGCTTGGTTTGTTGCCCGACCTAAAAACAAGAACCTTAGTCGTAGATTCGTCCTTTTGGGACTAGTATTAGGAAAACGCCGGATAGCTATTACGTGGCTGAGCCGCAACCCACCCAAAATGCTGCAATGGGTGCGGGATATGAAAGAGTGGGTGACAGCGGAGGTGGTGCGCATGCAGCGGACTAGACGTGATGAAAATCTGGAGGATGACTTGAAGGCATGCAGGGCAATGTTAGAGGACCTGAAAAGTGAGGGAACTGACGCTACACCACAAGATGAAACCACCGAGAATGCATTGGTAGCCCAGAGGGTCTGTAAGAAGGGGGGAACACCCATCATAGGAATATTGGACAGCGTGTTATGATGAATGGAAGTTAGAGGAGCTGGTCTATAATACAGAGATACACTCCAGACATGGAGGGGGGTATGTTTTAGTTGTGGGGGGGAGGCTGTGCATTGGGTTTATGCGATACAGGACAGTGTTTGGATATTGTGAAGACATGGACTGAGGCAATAATCCTTATGGGGAATGAGATCCGAAATGCAAATTCATGTACAGGGATATTGGCTCCCACGGCATGATCTTATATATATATGCATAGAATGTACTTGCCCCACTCAACTTAATATGCATGTATGTCTGATGTGTCTTCATGTACAAGTTTGTAATAGTCCATGCTGGTTCTGATAGGTTTGTTTTAAAAGTCAATATATATTTTTTTAATGCATAAAATAAAAACATTCTAAAACTGCTTACAACACTCCAGAAAAGAATTGACATTAATTCTGAAACTGGCAGGTGGTGACATCCGGTGTTCTAATGCAGGAAATAGCACAACTTTGTATTATCCTTAGCAACAACAAAACAAAGCCCCCATATGAGGGGGGAAATCACGAGGGCCGGGGAGGTGAAGCCTGACCACTAAGTGGCCCGCGGCAAACCCCTACCGGGGGGCTGGCCAATGAGCGGATACCCGGGAAATCGCTGGGCACAGATTAGACCGCATGGTTCAAATAGCCCAAAAGGCAGGGGGCCCCCGGGGGGTGCACCAGCACTTTAGGGCATAGGGGGCCCCCCACCAAGAACATGCAAGAGTGGAGTGGGGCAAAGAAAAAACAGACACAAGGGCGGGTGGAACGGGACATGGTTGGAGACGAAACAGGGATTGTGGGGTGGTGAGTGAAGGCAGGTACAAGGAGATAGTGATCTAATAAATGCTGATTGATTTGGAGAAAAGATGTTGTGTAACTTCCAGATCTGCTGACTTTGGAACGGGGAAACAGGGTTCGAGTCTCAGCATCAGCTTTCCCCAGCACAAACTAATTTTTCGCACAGCATACGTCATTTTTAATTCCACACTATATTAATGAAATCAAAAGTATAGTGCTAGAGTGTGGCCAAAAAGTCGGACAAGCACTCCAACAGGAATACTAACAAGAAAAGGATGAGGGGGAGACACAGACAAGAGAGCGGGTGGGACACGGTCGGGAAATGAAACAGGGATTGTGGAGGGGTTAGGTGGGTGAGTTAAGGCAACTTCACGGAGATGGTTGTAGAAAAAATGCTGATGTATTTGGAGAGCAGATGTAGCATAACATCCAGAGCTGTCTCCTTTGGAACTAGGTTCGAGTCTCTGCTTTAATACACAAAAAGGAGGGACATTTAACCAACACAGACCACAGAGAAGCAAGCCTTTGCGAAGGATGCGCAAAGCAACAAATTAAAAGCGATAGGTGGACTATCAGCCCACACAGTAGATACAGTATATGTTGAAGAGAAAGCACATGCGCTGCCTAGGAGAGACCAACAAATAGAGTCAGATTTAATAAACAAAATTACAACAAAATGACAAGCTCGCTGTAACTCTTACCTGGAGCATTGTTTTTGGAGCCGCCACCGTCGAGAGTCACTGCAATAACGCCATTCCTGGGAGGTCGGACTCCGGGAGAGAGACGAAGTCCGCATCCCAGCATCCTCTGCAGCGTGCACGCCGCTGACACTGCCACAGAGCGCAAGGAGGCGCTCAAAAGGACTGTCGGTCTCCCGCAGCATGGAGCTCGCTGTAACTCTTACCTGGAGCATTGTTTTTGGAACCGCCGAGAGTCACTGCAATTACGCCATTCCTGGGAGGTCGGACGCCGGGAGAGAGACGAACTACGCCTTCTAGCATCCCGAGCGGCGCGCACGCCGCTGACGCTGCCACAGATCACAAGGAGTCACTCAAAAGGACTGTCGGGCTCTGGCAGCGCGGGAGCTCGCTGTTACTCTTATCTGGAGCATTGTTTTTGGAGCCGCCACCGCCGAGAGTCACTGCAATAACACCATTTCTGGGAGGTCAGACGGCGGGAGAGAGACAAACTATGCCTCCCAGCATCCCCTGCGATGCGCACGCCGCTGACACTGCCACAGAGCGCAAGGAGGTGCTCAAAAGAACTGTTGGGCTCCCGCAGCGCGGGAGCTCACTGTAACTCTTCCCTGGAGCATTGTTTTTGGAGCCGCCACCTCTGAGAGTCACTGCAATAACGCCATTCCTGGGAGGTCAGACGCCGGGAGAGAGACAAACTACACCTCCGAGCATCCCCTGCAGTGCGCACACCGCTGACGCTGCCACAGAACGCAAAGAGGCGCTCAAAAGAACTGTCGGGCTCCCGCAGCATCGGAGCTCACTGTAACTCAAAGGACTGTCGGGCTCCCGCAGTGCGGGATGCGCGCAGGCGCGCCCGGGTAAAGCCCGGGCCAAGGGCGGATCCGTCTGTGCCTGTCCGAGCGAGGTAGAGGCAAGGCTGGGCTGTCCGCCTTTCATCTTCCGTCTTGGACCAGTTCCCGATACATGTACTTTACTTGAAGGAACTGGAATTTTACTGGAACTCATTCTGGTCTGTCTGTGAACCGCCTATTAGGCATATGAGTGAACAAATGTATGCATAATCCAATACTGTGGCCCTATTGACTTTGGGTTAGGCTGTTTGGACTTTAGACCTGGAATGCTACCTTTTTTCATTACCCTATGTTCTGTCATGCATATATTTTAACAGTGCGCTAGATATCTTAACTGTTGGTAGTTCATTTGCATTAGTCTAGTGTTAAGATCTTGTGCTTCTTAATTGTTTGAGAATCTCCTGTTATAAATGAATAGGAGGAAAAATACTATGGGTAAAGGAGTAGTTGGAACATTAGATGCCTTCTTAACCAGGGCGGAATCTGTCCTCAACAATGAAATCCTGATAACGGAGCGTAGGCTATCTTTGGAGCCTTCATATGGTAGACTGTCCCTTACTCCTGCTATCCCTGTTGTCTTGTCTCCACTTAACCAGGAGCTTCTACTGGAACAGCGCAGTCAATCACCAATAGCAGACACAATACAGATGAATGAAACAGTCCCCTCTATAATAATGGAGCAGGAATCGAGTCCAACTTAACAAAAAGTAAGAACAAGAGAACAAAAATTAAAAGCCCACCCGCCTCGCCAATCCCCCAGTGGTAACTAAGAAAACTCGGGTAATTAGGCAGACGAAGAAATCTGGGTAGGGCAGTCCAGGGAGGAATAGGGTAGATGATCCAGAAACGGTGATGTTAGCTTTGCAAATCCAACTTCTCAGATTAACGCCAGGACAGGGATACCATCTGTGTGTTGTCTAGAGAGGGATTATTGGGGCAGGTTAGACACCATGCTGACCACACTAATTGAACCCACATTCCAAAAAGTAGGTAAATCGAAGCCAGGCTGTCTAACTTAGAAATGTTGGTGTCAAATATTCCCCAGGATAGTGCTATTGCAAAGCAAAGGAAGCCCAACACCCATGTTACCAATGAGAGAGTTAGATCAGGGTTGGACAGAGATGGGGGAGCCGCTGCTGTGAATTTAACCACTAATAGCAGGTCTCCAGAAAATATTCGTCTAGGCAGTCACAAGTCAGTAAACCCTAACCCCACAGACTCTAGGCAGGTCACATCCCGTAAAACAGGACCTTCTAAGCTGCAGAAGGAAAAGAGCCTAGAGTCGAAGTCTCCCAGGTAGCCAGTCTCCCTACCATTCATCTTCCCACATGAATCAACCCCCTATGTAGCAATTTGGGGAATGTCCCTGCCCTTCCACCAGGGAAAAGTGAAAAATATGGGCAGTTACTAAATAAAATAAGACACTGGTTTGCACAGAACACTATAGTTGGTGCGAATATATCCAAAAATATAATCATGGCACGTAGGGTGAATTGGATCGGAATTCATGTAAACAAGGGACTAGTGATTGTATTATAATTAATTTTGATAACCCCCATACTGCAAATCGTATATTCTCAAGGGACTACAGTCTTTCCCAACTAGTGAGTTCTGTAATAAGAATTCTACCCCTGGGTTTCTTCTACAAGCCGTCTATTCGCAGGGTCACGGTGGAAGTAGCCTATGGTGAACTTCAACAAGGAGATGCCAGAATTAGATCTGAATCTACTCATCCACGTATCATTCCGCCCCCCTCCAACCATTGATGGACAGGCATCTTGGAATCAACTATAGCCAGACCCTAAATAATACATTTGACACCTAGACGGGTATGGAGGAATGTGATTGACTGAGGGGCCCTGTTTCTGCTGGGTTGAAGCTGGCCGCTGTACCCCAGGACCTCAGGGTTGTAACGGCTGGGCCTCCAAGGCGCTGTTCAAACAATGTTTTATCCTGGAACATAGCAGGTTTGGCTGCCAGGGTTCAGGACCCTAGTTGGATAGCTTATGTAAAGCTATTTCTGATAATTTGTCTACAGGAAACATGGTCAGTAGTCTGTGACCTCTTCCTGGAAGGCTATAAAGCGTTTTTTGTCCCAGGTAAACCCTCTTTATGGGGGAGACCAAAGGGCGGTTTGGCCATTTATATTTCCGTGAAAATCGCATGTAAAATGCAGGCCCTACCAAATACACACCCAGGAATCCAAGTACTAAGGATACAAAAGGGTGTTATTAGCTGGGGATTGGTTAATTTTTATAATGCTGTTGTTTCCTCGTATGAGACCAGCAATGTAACCGCCATTAGCAATGCGATAACTCAATTCCTGAGCCAAAGCTTACCTAGCCTTGTGATTGCCGGCGATTTTAATATACATCCTTGTGGTGAGCCGCTAATGTCCTGTATATCTGACTTGGGTTGTCCTCGTATGCATGGTTTCCACTTTGAAAACACAGTTGAAGGGGAGTTATTGAATGCTTTGATTAATGAATTAGACCTGATGGCAACGATAGCTCTAACAGACCCTCGTACCACTTTCTCCATTTCAATGTTTAAAGGACATGGGAAGGGGTCATTTATTGACTATGTTTTAATTTAATCTTCCCTACAATCTTTAGTAAGCTCCTTTAAGATCACAGAGAGTGAATTTAGTGATCACAACCCTATACCACTTTATGTGACAGGCCCCCTTGCTGAACAAATCGGGGCTGCACCAAGACTGGGTTCACTGCGACCTACATATGGAATGCGCAGACTGAAGTGGTCGCAGGTGACCCCTGAATGAATCGCTGATAGAATAAAAAATGTATGTGTTGATGAATTAACCCTTTGCACAATGGAACGGTCCTCACCAAGGGAGGTGCTGGATGCTTTTAAAACCATTACGGAAAAGGTTGCAGGGATGTTATCTGTCCCAGCAAAAGGTCAAACCCTGGTCGGTCCCAGATGGTTCGATACCCACTGCTCCAAAGCAGCGAAGAGGCTTAGGGAAGCGCTGGCAATAAAACCAAGAGTGCAGGTTGATGTTTCGGCCTGCCGTAGGGAATACAAGCTGGCCCTTGCTGTACGAAGGAGATCATTGAAGGATTAAGCATGGAGGGAGTTGTTGGACCCTGACACTCTCCGAAACAGTTCAATGTTTTGGAGTGTGGTAAATAAACCTCTGTTTGCCAAGGACGGGGGGGGCCTTGATTGTCACATGACAGAGGAGGAGTGGGAATCCCATTTTGAACTTGTTTGCTAGTCCCTCTGTGCTAAATCAAGGAACCCATAGTGGTACCCAGGAGGAGGCATTAAGATTTGAGAGGGAGGAGATCCTAGAAGGTATAATAGGCCTAACCACTGGAAAGGCACCTGGCCCTGACTGAATCCCCCCAGACCTTTTCAGGTCGGATCCCACCTTCTGGGCACCGATATTGGAGTCCGCTTTTAATGCGGCGGCACGGTATGGATGCCCCCAGTCTTGGGCCACCTCCACCATAGTCCCCGTTTTTAAAAAAGGCGACAGAGGAAGTCCAAACTGTTATAGACCTATATCCCTCATAGATTCAGTGGTAAAAGTGGTGGGGAGGGTCCTCCTTCAAAGATTATCATCTGGGGCAGAGGATAGCATAATATTGTCGGAAGCTCAGTATGGGTTTCGACAGGGACGGTCTCAGTTGCCCAGTGTCTCAATCTCTTTTTGATTCTGAGCAAATATACCGTCACTCGCCCAGGGAACATTCATCTCGCCTTCATGGACTTGTCCTCGGCTTTTGATTGTGTCAATAGGAATAAGCTATGGCAGTCCATGAGGGCAATAGGTGTGGATACCAGCATTGTAAACTTTATAGAGGACCTACACAAGTTGACAAAAGCTAATGTTAGGTTTTCACAAGACCTACATGTCAGGAGGGATTTAACATTAAGGGGTCGATTCCGATTCGGGAAAAAAAACATCCGTACGATTTGTATCCGGAGCCCTCTCCGTATGAATCGTACCCGTCCGTCCGAGTCGCGAAGTACGATCCGTATTCCGTGAATCCGTCCGAATCGTCGCGATCCGTACGTATTGCAAGGCTGAAACCGTGAACCGTACAACTCGTACACATACCGTACGACTCATACACATGCCGTACGACCCGACAAGTACGATCCGGACCGGGGTATGAGGACGCGATTCGTACGGTCCACGTCAGGTAAGGGCGAGTCGTACGGAAAAGCACACAAACACATACACACCGTAAGGTCCGTACCCCACATAATCGCAGGGGTACGCACCGTAACCCTGCCATCATGGGGTGTATGAGCCGTACCCCCATTGTACAATCGGTGTATGAGCCGTACCCCATGTACGATCGGTGTACGAGCCGTACCCCCATTGTACGATCGGTGTACGAACCGTACCCCATGTACGATCGGTGTACAAGCCGTACACCCATCGTACAATGGGGGTACGGCTCGTACACCGATCGTACAATGGTTGTACGGCTCGTACACCGATCGTACAATGGGGGTACGGCTCGTACACCGATCATACAATGGGGGTACGCTCGTACACCGATCGTACATGGGGTACGGCTCATACACCGATCGTACAATGGGGGTACGGCTTGTACACCGATCGTACAATGGGGGTACGGCTCGTACACCAATCGTACAATGGGGGTACGGCTCGTACACCGATCGTACAATGGGGGTACGGCTCGTACACCGATCGTACAATGGGGGTACGCACCATAAACCCCATGATCGCAGGGGTATGGTGCGTACCCCTGCGATCATGGGGGATACGCACCGTACCCGGGGGGGCCGTTCCGTACCTGTTTCGGCACGAACTCTGCTTTTACAGCTGTTTTCAGCTCCCGTAGAAAAAGGGTCGTACGGTGCGTACCCGACACATATCGTACTTGCTGGGTCGTAAAAACCAGCCGCGAACCTTACAGATGTCGCGTACAGCGGGTTCCGAGGGAGAATCATACGGAGATTAGAGTCGTACGGTGTCTTATATGACTCCTACGGAGTACGGCTCCTGGTACGAATCGTACTTCGTCGTACGTACGGGACGTTTACAGGTACGATTCGTACAGGGAATTCGGAGCGCTTTTTACCGGATCGGAATCGACCCCTAAGAAGGCAGTCCGGCAAGGTTGTATGCTGGCTCCCTTTTTATTTAATTTTTATATTAATGAATTGGATAGCGTTTTACAGGCTTTTGGGGCTGACAGTCCCATGGTAGGAAGGCGAGGGATTCCTGTCCTGTTATATGCGGACGATGCCGTCCTCATATCCAGGAAAGAAAGGGGTTTACAATCACTCTTAACCGCCTTTTCAGGCTTTATGTCAGACAGGGACCTGGCAATCAATAACATCAAATCATATGTCATGCAGGTGGGGCAGCCAGTAAAGAAGAATTTTCAATTTAGAGTGGGAGACTCTAAAATTCCCCATACAAATGTGTTTTCATACCTAGGGGTCCTCTTCCATAACAAGCTCAATTGGGGTCCTTTGTTAGGGAAACAAAAGGGGGATGTTCATAGTGTGAATGCAGCAATTTTTAATTTTGCCTCCAAACTGGGGAAGAAACCCACTGGAGCGATACTGCAAGTGTACCAGGCTAAAAGCCTGGCCATCGCTGCATATGGCAGGTAAATATGGGGATATAGGACGGGAAAATCCCTTCAAATAACGGAAAATGATTTTTTGAAACGGCTTTTGTGTGTTCCTCATGGTACGCCTAATTTAGTGGTCCATGACGAATTAGGGGTCCCGAATATAGATGATGCACTCTCCCTGCGCCCACTGACATACTGGCTAAAGTATTGGCTGAACCCCGATCTCCCTCTGACCCATATGATTTTAAAAGATTGTGCATCACTTGACAACTCATCTTGTATTCCATGGTTGAGGAATGTCAAGTAAAATCTGGATAGGTTAGGGTGGGGGGATATATTCTCTAACCCTGAATTTATCAATAAGAGAGATGTGGAGGAAATTAAAACTGCCTTTTTGGCAGCAAGGAACCTGGAAAGAGAGGAAAGGGAGGTACAGAAACCAAGGGTGTGGTCGTACATAATGTTCAAAACAACCCCGGGAGTAGAGCCTTACCTTTTGGGGTCTCTGTCCACCCATGAAAAATTCCTCCTAACCAGGTTTCGGCTGAACATTTTTCACCTTTTGCTTGCCAGACCCAAATGTTTTACTAGTAGTAATGTGGCAGCTCCCTGCGGCTGCGACGGAGAGTCTCCGTAGGATATGCTGCATTTTATGTTTTTCTGCAAAAAGTATGAATTTCATCGTAAACACCATCTGGTTCTGCTTTAAAAAAAAAAAAAAATTTAGGCAGGTCCGTCCAGCATTAGTTTATCTTAAAATTTGAAAGAGGACTGTTTACTTTTTATTGTGGGTTTTTTAAAAGCAATTATTAACTGTAGATATTACATGGACCAGTAGTGAGTGCTCCCCCTGTCTTTTAATATCTTCTGCTATTTTGAGTGTCTTTTTTATATGGAAGACAGCCATGACAATGAGGGCTTTACACCGCGCTGCCATTACGACGCTGCCATCACAACGCAAGTCGTTACAGCGACTTGCGCTGGATGGCGCTAGATACAAAGGAATAGTAGATTTACTATTCCAACACCTTCCCTACTGTTGCATAGGCTGGAGTTGGAATCGTAAATCATACTATTCCAAAATCCAGCGCCTACAGCGCAAGTCGTTGTACCGACTTGCGTTGTAATGAATGCGTCGTAATGGCAGCGTGGTGTAAAAGGCCGCGTTGTCATGACGTACATCCCTTTTATATAACGCACTGTCACTTTTATTGTACTTGGTTGTGTAACTTTTATGGTTTACATCTTCTAAGCCGAATAAAGTTTTATTGAATTGAATTGAATTGACAAAAACCAAAAAAGGGGAAACTGGGGATATGAACTTTTACATTTCTAAATAGAAATCGCGCCAAAAAGAACACATTTCCAATGATAGTCAACGGTCACAGTAGACTGGGGCTTATATGTAGTTTGAGTCTGACTGTGATGGAACACGGGTCAAATACACCAACCAGGTTCCTTCTGGTCAAAGATTTCATCTGCTGACTTCATCCTTAATGCTCAAATCCACCACAGGAGTACAATTCTAAAGCCCTCCAGGACGTCATGGTAGAAATTGAGAGATTCAGAGGGCGTCAGGCAGAGGCCAACAGCAGAGTCCAGTTGCAACTGGTCAGCTGGGTACTTCCAGGAAAGAGCCTCTAGTAGCTTGCTGTATCCCAGTAACATGAACAGGAGATCAGCTTTATGACCATACCTTCCAGCCATACCTTCAAAATGCTATGGTGGATCGTAGGACATAGCTATGTTTTCTGGTGCAAGATGTATGCAGAACAGAGACGTATTGACTTAGACCTCGGTTTACAAAATGTGGACAATAAATGATTTGGACAGAGAGGATTGAAAGCTTTGGAGCTTCAGGTTCGATTCTGTCCTGGTTTCGGACCTTTCTTGAGGAGCGTTCGCATCAAGTGGCGTTACATCCATTTACCACCGAAACCAAGTGGCTGTCGTGCGGAGTCCCTCTCTTTTTAATGTTTACCTGGTCCCTTTGCCTTCAATAGTTGAGAAGTGCGGTGTGAGGGTTGTCAACTATGCAGACGACACCCAACTGTTGTTCTCCTTTAAGGAAACAGCGGGGTCTGACTGGCTTCCAAAACTATAGGTTAAACATCAAGTCATGGATGTCAGATAACTGCTTGAGGCTTAATACTGAAAAGACGGAGGTCCTCTTTTTTAACAATAAATCTCTGATGCACTCTGCGCAGTGGTGGCCTACTGCTCTTAACCCTCCCCCGGTCCCGGCCAAATCTGTTCGTGATCTATGTTTTAAAATGGATACAGAAATGTCGGGAAAAGACCATATTGCGCAGTTGTCGTAAGTGTGTTTCTGGAAATTGAAAACCCTGCGCAGATTTCTACATTACCTTCCTATAGATTGCCAGCAAGCGGTGGTACATGCCACCATCACCTCACGCTTGGATTATGCCAATAGTCTTTTTATTGGTTTACCTGAGTACCTGATGTCAAGACTCCAGCTTATTCAGAACGCGGCAGCCAGAATCATCAGAAATATTCCTGTAAGACATAGTATATCCCACCATCTGGTGAGTCTTCATTGACTGCCCATAAAGAAAAGAGTTGTGTTCAAAAGCATGATTTTGGCTCATCGAGCCCTTCATGATACTGGCCCTAAGTATCCCAGAGTTAGAATTCAGAGATACTTACAAACAAGAACTTTGAGATCGAACAGTCAAAACATTATCAAAGTTCCCAGATTTGCTAAAAGTAGGAATGGGAGCAGTGCTTTTTCTGTACGTGCCCCCATGGTGTGGAATTCAATGCCGAAGGAACTCAGAAGGATAGAAAAGGAATTTCCTTATAGAAAGGCCTTAAAAACCTGGCTGTTTCGACTGAATTAACTGTTCTGCCAGGTTTTGGTTGTATTTTTGTAGTATACCGTTTTTTTTAGGAAACTGTGCCGGTACACTTCCGTTGGAGGTAGCTGTGCGCTATATAAGTGTTTAATGATAATAATAATAATAATAATAATAATAATAATAATAATAATAATAATTTAAGTGACACCAATTGTTGCCTTTGGTTAAAACCTGTTTGCACCTCCAACACCCTGACCTCGTGATTGTGCACTGTGGTGGAAACGACCTAGGCACATTGACTGGAGTAGGTTTGTAAATGCTTATGAAGGACACCTTCGAACAATTGATGTTACTTTTGCCTCAAACTGTCTTTGTATATTCCTTTATATGCCAAAGACAGAAATGGAAATGGTCTAAACAATTTTGTCCTCAGATTGAAAAATCTCGGAAGAAAGTCAACAAATCTGTCTCTGCATACCGTAGAGACCACAAAATGGTGTCCATATACAACAACAACATACGGTTTGATATGGCGGGTATCTACAGAAGTGATGGAGTACACTTCACAGATCAGGGAAACCGAGTTTTCCTGAATAACTCGATGCTGTGCATCTGCACTTATATGTAGCTCCAACTAATGAACACAAGGACTCTTTTTAGAGCCACCTTATAACTTACAACTTAGGCCCACTATTTTAGGGCCAGGTAACTGCAACTCCCGGACCCTTGCCAAAATATATTCTCCACACAGCTGTGGCGCAGTGGCCAGACCATCTCCCTTTGCAGCACAGAGCTCTTGCTTTGATCTCCGGCTCTACCCACCTATAGGGGTGTGTAGTCTGTGCTTTACAAATACCGTATTGATTTACCTTTAAACTCCCTATACCACACCACCTAAGCACCATATACAAGTTGGACAGGTGTGGCACAGTGCCCAGAGCACATGACTTCACAGCATAGCACACTCAGTTTAGGCTCACGGTTTCATCCCCGAGTCCAGCAGCAGCTCAATTTAACAGCATGGCACTCAAGGCAATACCTCACTTAATTTCCGTACCCCACACTTTCAGACCGGTAGGGGTTAGTAGTTCAATGCCTTTACCCCGAGTCAGTCAGCAGCTCACCTTACGCCCCCAGCGCCAACAGACCCATAGGAGTGAGTAGTTAGCACTTCACAAATACCGAATTGATTTTATACGCGCAAATTTACCTTCACACTTCCTCTATAACACCCCTAAGCACCATACACAAGCTACAATGTTTGAAACAAAAGTTCATCTAAGTAGCTCTAACTACATTCTCACACTACTTGGACAGGTATGACACAGCACCTAGAGCACATGACCTCACAGTATATGACACACAGTTTGGACTCACGCTTTCATCCCGAGTCAGGACTCAGCTTAGCACCATGAGACTCTAGACAATACCTGATACATTTTCCGTACCCCAGGACTTTTAGACCAGTACGGGTCAGTAGTTTATCCTAGTAGGTATAAACACATGCGGACACTACTTCCACAGGTGTAGTGCAGCGGCCACGGCACATGACTTCACAGCATAAGACACTCAATTTGGGCTCACGCTTTAATCCCCGAGTACCGCACCAGCTCACCTTAGCACCATCAGACTCTAGGCAATACCTCACTTAATTTCCGTAGCCGACCACTTTCACACCGGTAGGGGTGAATACTTTGCTTCCCACCCCCTCTATAGCACACCCTAAACACCCCACGGAGGTTACAGTGCTCCTACCCTCCTCTTTCCCACTTTTATCGACCTTTTTTCCCCTTACTCGCTTCAACGGAATCACAAAATGACTGCCAACACTTCCTAGTTGCAACCGCTCACAGCCAATCAGCAGCAAGCTCGTTCTCGTAACGCCTCAGCCAACCAGATGGCCGAATTCCCATATATTGATATCTGAAATTTTGATATTTCTCAAAAACTACTGAACGGATTTACACCAAATAAACAAAAGCGTGCATTCTAGACCAAGACCCTTCTCCCTGCCAAATTCGGGGTAATTCCGTTCACCCGTTCGACCTGTAGCCTTGTCTAAAGTTTCCCATGGAAATTAACATGTAGAAAACATGTTTTGGGACCCCCTTTTTTCTCAGCCGCCCCTTGAAGAATCACCCCCAAACTTTCAACATAGGAGTTAAAAATTTCATAAAGATTCATCAAATGACGCCAAAGTCATAAGCAAAACAAGAAAATGTCTTCCTATGGAAACTCGGTCCTAACTATAACTACCTACTGGCGACCGCCAGTAGGTAATATATATATATCCACCAAAATTCGCGTATGCCTCTGCCCTCAAATGGTGGTGGGCTGCCGGCAAGGTTGCATACCTCAAAACAAACAAAAACAATCCTTGTTACAGTGGGTAAAAGATTGTGCTGAGCCCAAATTTGTTTTTAACGTGGTTTATTCAATCCAATTCATATAGCAAACAATGCCTGCTGCGTTTTGGAACAGCCATTCTGTAGTGATGAAGGTCCACTCTGGAAGGTTGTAATTCAGGAAGATTTATTCATAAAGATAACAAGTAGTAAGGTACAGGACATCATGTAGATAAGTAGTAAATCAGAGCCCCACCAGGAGCTGCCTGACAGCTGCTCAGCCCAGGACCAACTGTCACTCTGCCTCTCACAGTCCCAACATTCCGAGGCATCACCAGACTCCAACATTCCAATGAGTCAGAGCACAGACACCGGCTATACAGACAGGGATGCGCACGAAAATAAAATTACTTGAATCACCAGGCAGAGGTTGTAAAGCACAATGAAATGAAGAGTTGAAGACAATCCTCTTCTGTCAAAGACATACCACGTGACCACAGTGTAATTTACTGTCAACGTTATCCCTCACATGTATACATTGGAATTTCCTCAAAAGATAACAGGGACACTGTAGCAGAGGGGTGATTTCAGCACGATGTATGTGGCAAAGGTGGGAGATTTTGCTAATTAGAAAATGTCCCAAAAGAAGTACGTAGAAAAGCATCAAACCAGCCACACTAGTGCAACCCATACGAAGGTCATTGAAATGTGCTTAAGAGCACACAGTGCAGGGAGCAGGTGCTGAGGATCACACAATGCAGGAATCAGGTGCAGAGAATCACACATCGTAATTGATTTTGAAAGGCATATAGTTCAGTAGCCACATCTTACCACTTTTGGTAATCAAAATGAAACAAAAAAGGTGTCTGTAATTTTTGGAAAGCGTGTGTTAGTGTAACAGACTGAGATAGTAAGGCCAAAGTCCAGGATGAGTAGAAAGGATGAGCTCAACACGCCAGAGCTAGGGCTGGCCGATGGTTTTGACAACACTGGTAGGGGCTTAAAGGCGTTGTGCTTTGTGCTTACTTGATTCGTGATGTCTTCTTTTCTTCTCTGTGAGAAGCTTGATTCTTCCTTGTAGTCATGTTTGTAGTTCTGCGTTAAATACATCTTTCTTGTTCGTTGAAATTACCATCTTGTGGATACCTCCTCCTCTGTAAATTGTGGTTGTTCCCACTGTAGTTTCTGAAGATTGCGCCATCTCTAGGACCACTTGTTAGTCAGGTACCTGAGATTTTCTTGTAGCTGTAGGTTTTTTTTCACCTCGTCGCCAAAATATGTAGTGATGAAGGTCCACTCTGGATGGTTGTAATTAAGGAAGATTTATTCATAAAGATAACAAGTGGAAAGGTACAGGACATCATGTAGATAAGTAGTAAATCAGAGCCCCACCAGGAGCTGCGCATGACCAACTACCCATCCGCCTCTCACAGTCCCAACGTTCCGAGGCATCATCAGACTCCAACATTCCAATGAGTCAGAGCACAGACACTGGCTGAGCAGGGAAGGTAAAACACCTTAAAATAAATATGCAGGATACTACACGTTCCTTTCTCATGGGTCGGTTTGACATTTGTTTTTACACATCATATATGGTGCTAAAAAGTGTAAAGTGTAAAAAAGGACTACATCATTACCTTAAATTTGAGGAAAAGATGGTATTCATTTTAGATTGGTCGATTCATAAAAACACAGTGTTATAGTGAAATAAACGACATTTCAAATCAAGTGGAAATATCTCTTAATACATTAATTTGTATCCACAGTGTATACATTTGCGACCTATCCACATTGGCGTACCCAAAATAACAAAGGTATTTATATTTCTTATACGCCGATCTTAACAGAAATAATACTACAAATATGCCCCAGTTGGCCATGATAATTTACAATAACTCAATATACCCCATTGGATAGGCATGATTAAGTCTCATATTATCCAATTCAGCCGCAATGGGCAAACTCTACATATCACACACACTGCTTAGTCTTCACATTTGATACCCTCTATAGCTGCTCTTTTGCATTCCTTCATAGGAAGGTATTAACTCTGTCTCCTGTAGAAATTAGAAACAAATGCACTGATCACTGAAGATCTAATTAAATCTATAAATACAACCATCCTACCAACTGGGCAGAAACTTGGGATTTCATAAAAACAGCTTAGTAACAATGGACTTTTTTCAACATTTAACCTAAATGTACAGATAACTCTTCATCTTTATTTATAACTTCAGGGTACTTAGTTTCATATTTTACAATTTATTGTAAGATTCTACATGCCGTAGTTCACGGATCCTGTTTCCCCCTCTCTCAGACACAGGAATTATATCTAGAGCCCGGTACTCAATCAACTAGCATTTTTGTTATGACAATCTTTAAAATGATGAGCAATGGCCTATCCTCATTGGTAATTGGCCACATATTCTCCAAGATACACCTTTTCACCTAATGAAATGTGCTGCCAATGTATATCAGAGGGCATGGGCAGATTAAGGCATATACACAAAAATCTGATTTACATGTCAGATGTTTTAAAATTGTGAATGGTTTCTGGGATTTTGACAACTTTATCTGCTTACAATTAGTACTGTTTTGCCATGCCTTACATGATTTACAAGTATAGAAACCTTGTGTTTTAATTTGTGAATTCTCAAGAGTGAACTACAGCATTTCGTGGTGATTCCTCAAGCGGGGGCTGAGAAAATAGGGGGTTCCAAAATGCGTTTTCCCTATGTTAATTTCCATAGGAATTTTGAAACAGGTTACAGCCCGAACTGCAGAACGGAATTCCACCAAATTTGGCAAAATATAGGTCTTGGTCTAGAAAGCGTTTTTTTTTAAATAGTGTAGTCATTTCTAAGAAATTAAAAAATTAAAAAATATTGATATCTGGGCAGAGCCTAAATACACATCTCATCGTGAGATCTGATTGGCTGTCAGCACTCCAAACCAGGAAGCGTTGGCAGCCATCTTGGTAACCGAGTCACAAGAAATCAGAAAAAAGAAGATAAAAAATTAAGATGAAAAATTAAGAAAAGGGGGCAGGGTAGAAACGCCCTGACACCCTAGGCCTGCTCAGAGGGTCCCACAGGCAAAAAAAACCCCTTTTTTTTTAAGTCCGAATTTGCGCTGGGTGCCCGAATCCGTTATTTGTGAGCCCCCGGGTGGGCAGTCCCAGGGGGCTATGCCTAATAAATTAGCGGGGGCTCAAGGGGGCTGCCACCTCCCTGGGGCTTTGCTTTAAAAATGCATAGGGGGCCTCCTGACCCCCCACACTGCCCCGGGGATCACCACCTCCCAGGGGCACTGTTTAATTATATGCGGGGGGCCTCATGGCCCCCCAAGCCCTGGGGACTGCTACCTCCCCAGGGCTTAATTAAAAAACATTAAAGTGTGGGGGGCTCCCTGGGACATTGCCGTTTGCTATTGCAGGGCGGGAGCACGGCTCCTGCTACGTCATAGCAAACTCCTGCTTTGATTTTTGGGAGCAAGAGCAGGAAACCTGCTCTTGCTTCCAAAATGCAAAGCAGAATTGCTTTTGCACAAGGGGAGCTGCATGTCAGCAGTTCCCCGTGTGCAAAAGTAATGCCGGCTCACACAGCTGGGACCGTGCGGGCATTGGGGCTCCCCCCACAGTCCCCAACGGTAAGGCCAGGTTACAGAGGATGGGGTCCCCATGGTCAGAAGTGGCCCGGGAGGAGGGTCACATGGCCCCCTCTCCTTTAAATATTTTTTTAAAAGAGGCCAGCCCCCGGGCCAATAGTGCCCTAGCGAAGGGGGGCTATGTGGTCCCCCCTTCTCAATAAGATTTTTATTTTTGTGGCCTGCACCGGGGATGGGTTCCCCGGGGCCAATAGTGGCCCTGGAGGGGGGCCCCTTTGGCCCGCTCTCCTTTAATTATTTTTTTTTAAAAGAGAGGGTTTCCGGGGCCAATAGTGGCCAAGGGAAGGGGGGCCATGCGACCCCCCTTGGCCCTCTCTCCTTTAATTATTTTTTTAAAAGAGGGGGTTTCCGGGGCCAATAGTGGCCAAGGGAAGAGGGCCACATGACCCCCTTCTCAATAAATACTTTTTTTAAAGAGGCCATGCCCCAGGGGATGGGGTCCCTGGGGCCAAAAGTGGCCCAGGGAATGGGGACCACTTAGTACCCCAACTTAGATCATGCCAGGAGGCGCATTTGCACAGTGGTGGGGAAAGGGAGCATGTTCTTTGTCCACCTCTCAGCAGTCCCACTGTGTGGGGCTTACTGGAGGTAAGAAGTAGGCTAGTTGGCCCCTAAAGGACCCCCAGCATCAAAGGGGACTTCAATCCCCATCCAAGAGCACACCAGGGAGCGCGTTTGCAGAGTGGTGGGCAAAGGGGCCGTTGCCTGCTATTGAACGTAGTAGTTATGCTGTGTGGGACTTACTGGAGGTAATAGGAGGGGTAGTTGGCCCTCAAGATTTCCTTGGGGGCCAACTACCCCTCTTGTTAAATCCAGTAAGTCCCACACAGTGGGATTGCTAGGATGTCTTTGAAGGCGATGCCCCCCTTTCTCCACCACTCTTCAAACACGCCTCCTGGCAGACTACGGGATGGGGATGAAGTCCAATTTACTCCGGAGGGACTTTGGGGACCAAGAAGCCCTCCTCATACCTCTTGTAAGTCCTACGCAGTGGAATTACGGATCGCTGGTCGGAGGCCCAGCACCCTTTCTCCATGACTTTGCAAACGTGAGTACTAGTTAAAGAAGTATTTACGATGTAATAGCTTTCACATTTGTGAGAATTAGAGCTATTGGGATTGTAAATGCAAACATTTTTTACAATTTTTTTTTTAGTGGAGTGGATGTACGTTGTGTCTAGAGGAATTATGTGGTATGTTGTGCAGTGAAATTATGTGGATAGAAAGTATGTGGTGTGGGATTATGTATTATGGAGAGTAATTATGTGGTACAGTAGTCTGTGTTGTGAAGTGGTAACCTCAGGTTTAGTCTTTTTCATTTCCATAGAAACCCAAGTATGAACTCAGTGAGACAAAAAAAGAAGGAATCACTGAGGAGCACTTGTGGACCTAGTCAGAGATGAGAGCAGGGCCACTGGAATTATGTGACTGTTTGGCTGCACCGACATTTGCACAATTATACATTTTTTGCATTAGCCACATCATTCATCATCTGCTCCCTAATCTGCAGATGTGTACCAAAAAAGCCTTGTTTCCATCTCAAACGGGTAAAGCGTTACCAAAAAATGCAGGGACAAGTGTTACAGCATGGTGGAAGGGCCTTTGGAAACCTAGAATGGTCACCTCTTACTTATTGCTAAATGTGAGTGTTAAATTGGTACTAATGGTGTGCAAGCCACTTTTGCTTTCCTCCTCGCTTCTCTTGCCTCTTTCTGCATTTATGTTGCTTCTTTCTGCATGTTTCTTTCTTTTTTTGCACTTCTCTTGCCTCTTTCTGCAAATCTCTTGTAATTTCCGCAGATCTTTTCCCTCTTTCTGCACCTCATTTGTTTCTTTCTGCACCCTTTTTGCCTCTTTCTGCACCTCTGTTCCTTCTTTCTGCACTTCTTTTGATTCTTTCTGTACCTGCCTTGCTTCTTTCTGCATCTCTCTTGCCTCTCTCTTCACCCCTCTTCCCTCTTCCTGCATTTCTGTTGCTTCTGTCTGCACTTATCTTGCTTCTTTCTGCACCCCACTTGCCTCTTTCTGTACCTCTGTTACATCTTTCTGCAGTTCTCTTGTCTCCTTCTGCACTTCACTTGCCTCTTTCTGTAACTCTCCTGCCTCTTTGTGCACCTCTCCTATGTCTTTCTGCATCTCACTTACTTCTTTCTGCATGGTTTTTGCCTGTTTCTGCATCCCTCTTCCCTCTTTGTGCAACTCTCTTGCCTATTTCTACACCTCTCTTCCCTCTTTCTGTACCACTCTTGCCTCTTTCTGTGTCTCTGTTCCTTCTTTCTTCCCTTGTCTGGTCCCTTTCTCTATCCATTGTGCCTCTTTCAGCACATCTGGTGCTTCTTGCTGTAGTTTTCTTCTTCTTTCTATACCCTTCCTGCCTCTTTCTTTATCCCTCTTGCCTCTTTTTACACCTCTCTTGGTTCTTCCTGCACCTCTTTTGCTTAATCCTGCACTTCACTTGCCTCTTTCTGTACCCCTCTTGCCTCGTTCTGTACCTGTGTTGGTTCTTTCTTCATGGCTCTGGCTTCTTCCTGCACCTCTGTTCCAAATTTCTGCATCACTCTTGCCTTTTTCTGAACCCCTCTTCCCTCTTTCTGCACCTTTCTTGCCTCATTCTGCCCACCTGTTCCCTATTTCTGTACCTCTTTTACCTGTTTCTGCAAATCTCTTGCCTCTTTCTGTACCTCATTTGCTTCTTTTTACACTCTGTTGGTTCTTTTGCATTGCTCTTGCTTCATTCTGCACCTCTCTTTTCTCTGTCTGCAAGTCTGTTCCCGCTTTCTGCACCTTGTTTGACTTTTTCTGCACCCCTGCTGCTTCATTCTGCACTTTCCATGCTTCTTTCTGCTCCTGTCTTGCTTCTTTCTGCACCCCTGTTTTCTCTTTCTGCACTTGTCTTCCCTCTTTCTGTGCCTTTCTTGCCTGTTTCTGCACCTCTAATGCTTCTTTCTGAATTTCTCTTGGTTCTTTCTGCACTGCTCTTGCCTATTTATGCATCCCTCTTGCCTCTTTGAGCACCTCTTTTGCTTCTTTCTGTACTTCTCTCTCCTCTTCCTGCACCCCTGCCTCTTTGTGCACCTCTGATGCCTCTTTCTGTACTTCTATTGCCTCTTTCTGCAGCTCTCTGGCTTCTTTCTGCAGCTGGCTTGCCTCTTTCAGCAACTCTGTTAGTTTTTTCTGATGATCTCTTGCCTCTTTCTGCGCCTCACGTGCCTGTTTCAGCACCTGTTACTTTTTTCTGCCGATCTGCCTCTTTTTGCACCCCTCTTTTCTCTTTCTGCGCCTCTCTTGACTCTTTCAGCACCTCTGTTACTTCTTTCTGCACTCCTCTTCTTTCTTTCTTCACCTCTCTTGCTACTTTCTGCACCCCACTTGCCTCTTTCAGCGCCTATGTTGCTTTTTTCTGCATAACTCTTGCCTCTTTCTGCACCCCTCTTTTCTCTTTCTGCACCTCTCTAGCCTATTTCTGCACCCCTGTTCCCTCTTTCTTCACCTTTCCTGCCTGCTTCTGCACCTCTGCTGCCTCTTTCTGTACCTCTGTTCTGAACTTTTCTTGCCTCTTTCTGCACCCCTTTTGCCTCTTTCTGCCCCTCTGCTGCTTCTTTCTGTACTTCTGTTGCCACTTTCAGCACCCCTCTTGCTTCTTTCTGAACCTCAATTGCCTCTTTCAGCACCTCTGTTGCTTTTTCCTGCAGCTTTCTTGCCCCTTTCTGCACCTCACTTGCCTCGTTCAGCACCTCTGTTGCTTTTTTCTGCAGATCTTTAACCTCTTTCTGTACCCCTCTTTTCTCTTTCTGTATCTTTCCTGCCTGTTTCTGCATCTCTCTTACCTATTTCTGTACCTCTGTTGCCTCTTTCTGCACCCTTTGCGCCTCTTTCAGTAACTCTGTTACTTCTTTGTGCACTTGTCTCCCTTCTTTCTGCACCCCTTCTGCCTCTTTCTGTACCTCTCTTTCCTCTTTGTACACCTCTCCTATCTATTTCGGCATCCCTCTTGCCTCTTTGTTCCCTTCTGTTGGTTCTTTCTGCACTGCTCTTGCTTCTTTCTGCATCTCACTTGCCTCTTTCTGTGCCTCTCTTGCTTCTTTCTACACCTCTGTTGCTTCTTTCAGCAATTCTCTTGCCTCTTTCTCCACTTCTCTTGCTCGTTTCTGCACATCTCTTGCATCTTTATGCACCTCTGTTGCCTCTTTCTGCACCTCTCTTGCTTCTTTATGCACCTCTCTTGCCTCTTTCAGAAAATGTTGGGGGCACAGGATGACTTTGCAACAAGGTCTTTTTCTGCACCTCTGTTGGTTCATTCTGCATATCTCTTGCTTCTTTTCTGCACTTGTCTTCGTCTTTCTGCACATGTCCTACCTCTGTAAGCATAGTTAGAAATTAGCATTTAAAAAACCTTTGAAATTCACTGAAAAAAACACAGGTTTCAGGGACTTTATAGTTACAAATTAGCATTTATAAAACCTTAGAAATTCACTGCAAAAACCACAGGTTTAAGGACGTTATAGTTAGTTGGACATTTCCCTCGTACAAAACCAGAAAAATTCGGCTGTTATAATTAGTTACGCTAACTATAACTTGTGCCCCCGCAATGCACTGCTGATGACATCACTTATTATATCATTCATGACATGGTCAGTGATATCCCTTCCCACTGCCGATTCCCTTGCCGCTTTTGATGGCGGCCCTGAAATTTCAAAATAGCAAATGATCATTTTTAATTACTGATTTTAGCACTGTACGTTTTACATATAGTCCCTTGTTTATGTATTTGAAATTTTACAATGTGATTGATGCGTTTGCACTTTACAATCAATAGGAATGATTTTGCACTTTATTGCTCATACACCGAAGGGTGTACAGTTTTTACTGCCAAGATGCAATGCCTACCAGAAAGTGGAGAAAGTGGCCAATGCATTTGCACTTTATTAATCCCATGATTGATTTTAAATGTGATTGTTTTATATATGAAATGGACCCTATTGTGCAAGTAAAAAACGATATTATTCACACCTAAAACATATTTTAACACATTTTTGAAATATGTGCCCAGTAATAAGTTTGAAATTCATATGTGCGGGTTTGGAACATCGCATTGGAATATTACATTGTAGTACACATTTGACTTGGAAGCTGTCCAATATACATGAAATGTATAAATGTTTATCTTTTATGTTTTTTTAATCGAATAAAAAGTGTGAAGAAAAAAATACCAAGATGTATAGGGTGAATATTAACATAATGCATGCAATATATATGTTTAAATTGCCCATAGTATCACTTACAAACAGGGCCAGGTTTACAAAGGTGTCACACAAAGCAATGCAGCAAGACAAATTTTGGCGCACAGCTGCGTGACAGGGAGAGAGCAGGAATGTGCCATATCTACTAAGATATGAGTCATTCCTGCCATCTCCCTGTGCTGGCACACTAAGTGCAGACTAGAACCAGCATAGGTACCCCATGTATCATGGTGCAATGGCACCTGTGTTACAAGCAGGATTGGTTTTGTTAACATCAAATCCATACTGCAATTTTACCCTCTCTAACAAACATTTGCAGATGTATGATAATGGCCATGCTTCACACATTCTCATAAACAAATGTTCTTTTTGCACCAGAGGACACATGTGTTCACAATAATTGTTGCAAAGATATAGCTAGCTATCTATTCTATATATTTACACATCTATATATACAGATTCAAAACTTTCACAATTTGCTAAAATAATGGTACCATAGAGGGACGCTGGAAACTGAAGAGTATCATTTCTTACATTACCCATGCCCACATACTCAAATGTTCTATCACCTACCAAAGACACACAAACATAAAACCAACCCCCCAGGATGACCAATCATCTTTTTCAAACAAAGGCTTTTGGAGAAGACACCGATATACTTTGACAAATTCCTTTTTCACTTTGTAAAGACTTTACCATCCTATATTTGTGACTGTAAGGACTTTTTTCTATAAGTTGAGAACAATGTCTGGGAAAATTACTATTTAATGATTACTATGGACATTTCTAGCTTATTTACAAGCATCCCTGAAGATGACCTAAAAGCTGTGGAATTTGTCTTACAAAACTGACCTCTGATATATCAAAAGCATAACCCTATGATCATGAATTTTTTCAAATTCTGCTTAACCAATAATATCGTCTGGCCTATATTATCTGATGACAGGGCCTGAAGTCTTTGCAAATTGGAAAATAAAGTGGAAGTCTCACACTTTTAGATACTTGGGTGTGAGGGTGTACCATACTGATGCCAATCTGAAGGATGACAATCTAGATCTTGACTTGTGCTCTACACTTGTAGGTTTCATCACCTCTTTTGCTGTAGGAATGCCATTCTTGATTTCATAACATTGTGCTCTGTAATCAATAGCATGAATTAATATATTTTCTTGGAGATAGCTTTCTTCATTAAAGAAAGATTCTGTACCAGAAGTATGTATGCATTCTCTACCAAAATCTGTACAAAAGTTACTTCTATTCACAAATATTTTTTTCTGGTTTTGTCTCCCCAAGGACAAACTCATTTTTCAAGAGTCTTCATTCTATTTATAAGCAAAATAAAAAAGCAAAGCAAAGTCTGTTTCAACTACTCTCTCAACTTGTTCTTTCTGTTTTGCTGCCTGTCTCCTTCTTCTATACTTCTTCTTATTTCTCTGTAGATTCATAACTACTCTATTACGAAACATCCTAGCTCTGATTTTCTAAAACTGATCCTGTCTCCTGGTTATGGTGTATAAATGCTTGTTACATTCTTTCCTGTTCTTGCCAGATAGATTTTGTCCATTATTATTCTTTCTCATAGTTTGAATGCTATTTTCATTATTTCAAAATCTTCATAAATGTCCACATATTTTAAGAAATTAGTTTGTTCTCTTACCAATAGCTGTTCTTTTGTTCAACACGTTTCCTTTATTTTGTCCCTTTAATCTATATCTCTGGAGCTATTCCTTTTTATATGTAATCATTTTCCGCCTGTGATACTATTAACTAATTTGATGGGATAGCTGCTGGCAGCATGCAACACTGCATTACCTGCTGTCGGCTTCCTATACAGAGTTTGTATATCTTGTTATTGCTGATAAATACCTGTAGGTCTAAAAAATGTACCTATGTGGAACGTATCTCATAACCCTCATTCCTCCAGCTCAACACAGACAGATCTTCTACAATGTGGGGTACGCATTTAAAACTCCCTAGCAAATTGTGGACTTTTAAACGCTCGCTTAACCACACATTCCCAGATCTCTGCCACCTGTTCAATTAGATATTGGGTACCGCAAGGTATCCGAGAACCACACAAGAAGTTCCATTAATTAATGCTCAGCATTGGTGCCAAGAAGTAATCTCTTCTCCCTGTTATCATCTTCATATGGCCACTGCGACACATACCGTCACTTAGTGGTATAGTAATAAAGCTCTAAATCCGACAAACAGATGTCACCCTCCACCATATCTTGCTTGAGCTGAGATAGGGCCAGCTATCCTACCCCCAGCCCAACCAAGCTGTTCTGCCTCTTCAATAGTGCGCATGAGAGTGTAAACAACAAAATCTGCATTGTTTTTAAATTCTACAGCGACCATCTTAGTACTATACACAATCATAGTACAAGGTCCTGTGACAGTTCATTATCTTATCATTCAGATCTACATAGGATAAACAGTTGCAGGGAAACACATATGTGTGTCAACAATACATAGTTGTCGGTGATACGTGCAAAAAATCATTCATTAATATACAACGTCCACCCTATGTGAATTCATTACAGATTATAACACCCACAATCTTTCCTGTGTTACAAGGCCATAACAGATAGGACATAATTACTCTCACTATGGATCACGACTTATGACCACCTAATTTTGATACATCTCTGGGAGCCCTCATTCAGTATGGTAAAACACAATTGTTCCCCTATATGGGCAAATGCTCTTTGTCTTATCTTTTCCTTTCCGGACCAACATAATATTACATATGTTTCAATACTACACCATTTAAACTAATTCAGATGAAAAGCAATTTTGTAATCAGTAGACAAACGCTTATAATATGTTGTGAGTCTTGACCTGTAAGAGGTAAGTACTTTGTTACAACACAGCTAAATTACACCCTATATGGGCAATACCCATTGTTGCCTTTTTTGTAGTATGCAAAGCAAGACCTCATGTATTGTATGTATCATGGACTTTTCAAGGTAACCTATTCTACTCTATCAGTTACCTGGAGGGAGAGGTAATTTACATTCATACTTGGTGCAAGATATGAACCACTTCTGTATGTCCCATTCAGAATGGGAGATCTTTTAGGATGTGACATTTTAAAGGACAGTCTCTTCAATCTTAATCACCCAGGTGTGAGTTAATTCTTCCTTCCTATTTAACCCTAGGGGTATTTGTATCTCTAGATCTAGGATTTAGTGTAATTCCAGCATCCTTAATTTCAGGATTCTCTCACCCCCTCTTACCTCTTGTGCTATATGGACCAAACAGAAGAATCCCAGCTTTGTCCTATCACTTTGATGGTATTCTTTGTAGGGCCTTGCTACGGAAAAGGAGGATTATTGATTAGATCATATGTTCCAATATGCGCTTTTTTGGGGGGTGTATCGTATGTCCAATATACTTTTTCTGGCAGTGGCATACTACAATATATTAGGAAACTTGTGTTGCAATTCATCAGAAATGTGATCTTCTTTGGTGCTCCCTGACCTGGTCCCTTGTATGTTAGTGTTTTGCAATTATTCTTGCATGCTTTACATTTTGTACAGGGAAAGAAGCTGGTCACTCCTTGGAGTCTTATGTTCCTAGAACTTTTACTCAGACCACTGTACCAGTAAATCTGTCAGTGATTTGCTTCTGCCGTATGTCACGGGCAGAAAAGGTGGTATATCTGGACTGAGATGAGGATCTGTGTGAAATAGTTCCTATGCAATATTTTGTACATCTCTGATTTGTCTTCTGATAAATCAATGATTAATTTGATATTAGTGTCTGTGTCTTCCTTTTGTCTGTCCAACATTAGTTCCGGTCTCTTGTTTGAGCAATTTTTCTTTTGCTCTCTTACGCATCCTGTTCGGATACATTCTGGTCTTAAGTCTAGTGATCACATGCTTTGGTAGTAGTTTCAAATTCCTCTATTGCAGTACTAATTCTCAAAGTGCAAAGCAATCACCCACTGGGGAGGCACCATTTCTATTTCTTGGGGTGGCTAATCCTAGCGTGGATTAGAGAGTTTTCTGCCGAAGGTTTTCTATATGGGGACACACATGTGATATTTTCCCATCCGCCACAAAGACCCTGAGATCAAGGAAAGGTACAACGCTGGCACTATTCACACTAGTGAATTTCAGATTGATGTTATTAGTGTTTGGAGTGAAAATATACTCAAGTGCTGATTGTGTAGAGCCATCCCAAATTATAAACAGGTCACCAATGTAAAGATTCCAACTTACAATCTTAGCCATCCTGGGATCATTGGCTTCTGCCCAGGCTACCTGTTTCTCCCACCAGCCCATGAATAAGTGTGCATAGTTCGGTACGAAGCAGGTACCCATTGCCGTACCATGTATTTGTAAAAGAGGTGATGGTACCTACAAATGTAGAGCACAAGTCAAGATCTAGATTGTCATCCATCAGATTGTCATCAGTATGGTACACCCTCACACCTGCATACCTAAAAGTGTGAGACTTCCACTTTATTTTCCAATTTGCAAAGACTACAGGCCCTGTCATCAATTCTGGTTCCATTGGAAAGCCACAAGTCTTACTCCAGTTGGTGTGGATGCACGAAAGCCTTCCGAAGCAAGGGCAGGGTACTCCTTAAATCTGCCTGCCCATTCCTGAAATTTATTAGCATGCCATCTGCATATAATGACATGTAGTGGATCCCGACCCTCAAAGCTATACCCCTGGGTCCATGCGTCTTACTAAAGGTTTCTGCAAATGGTTCCACTGCTAGCGCAAAAAGCGATGGGGACAAAGGACAACATCACCTGGTCCCATGGAATATTTCAGAGGGGAACAATATTTTTTTTACCTGTTTTCACTCGCACATCTGTTTCTGTGTAAAATAGGCTAACCCACTGCACTCACCCAGTGCCCCTATTCATATGCCTGAGTATAGAGATTAAGAATCTCCAATTCAATATGTCAAAGGTTTTTTTCTAGGTCTATTGACAAAATTAGCACTTCCACTCTATCTTAGCTAGGCATTACTCAAGACTCAAAACAGTTGCATAACATTTACAGAAGTGCTCCTGCTAGGTATAAACCCAAACTGGTCTGAGTGGATCACTGTAGTCCTCAAGGGAAGAGGATGGGTAGCTGCTTTCTAACTAGGTATCTTGTAATCTGAGTTGAGCATGGACAAGGCTCTTTATAAGGTCTTATCCATCCAGTTCCTGTGGTTTGGGTAATAATACGATTAGAGCCTCCTGCATTGTAGGCGGTAGCATCCCCAGTTATTTTGCAGCAGTGTATAGTCTTGCAAGATGTGCTGCCAGTAAATCTAAGCTAGTGAGAGAAAATTCCCCAGGGGTGCCATTCATTCCCGGAGTTTTCCCTGTCACCATGTCCTTGACAGATGCTTCAACCTCCTCCTCTGTGACTGGAGCAACCTCTGCTGTCACCCGCTTCAATTCATTCTCAGCCAAGTACACCTTTATGTTGCGTTTTGTGGTCTCTAAGGGTCATGGGTTAAGGACTTTATAGTATTTAAGAAATATCCCATTGAGCTCCGCCTGAGTTCTCTGAATGACCCCATGATCAACTGTAATTATTATTATTATTATTATTATATTTGAGTTTATAGAGCGCACAGATACCCAGGGGTTTCCCGGCGCTAACAGAGCAAAAGAAGCAGGGAGACAAAGAAGAAGATGAATTAGGCAGAGAAAAGCCAGGATTTCAGGCCTTTTCTAAATTTCAAATAACAGGTTTCAAATCGCAAAGCGATGGGGAGAGAATTCCAGAGTGATGGCGCCAGATAGGAAAAGGAGCGACCACCCACTCTGGTGCGTTTGAAACGAGGCACGAAAAAGGTGCCAAGAGAGGAGGATCTGAGAGTACGCACTGGACAATACGGATGGACCAAACTAGAGAGGTAGGGGGGGGGAGTTACCTGTTTTAATCCGGTGCATATAACAAAGGGCTTTGAATTTTGCTCTTGATTCGATGCGCAGCCAATGAAGGTTGCGCAGGGAAACAGTGGCAGAGGCAGTTCTGGGCAGGTTGCAAAGCAGGCGAGCTGCCATGTTTTGCACCACCTGTAGTTTACGTATTACCTCCTTGCTAGCCCCAAGGAGTAGCACGTTGCCATAATCCAACCTGGAGGTAACCAATGCCTGGACCACAGTTCTTTGAGTGTCTGGCGGGAGCATCCATGCTATTTTCCTCAGCCACCGCATGATGTTAGTGCAGGTGGCTGAGACTTTCACAACATGCTGCTTCATGGATAACTGGTTGTCAAAAGTGACTCCCAGGTTGCGAGCCTTGGCAGAAGGAGCCGGCAGAGGACCCATTTGCTGCGGCCAGTGCTTGGGGCCCCAGAGAGAGGTGTCAGGACCGAATAAAAGGAGTTCGGTTTTGTCACCGTTGAGTTTTAATTTATGGGTCTGCATCCAGTTGGCAATATTGATGAGCCCGGATCTAAGAGATGAAGAGGGAGCGTGTTTATTAGAGGAGAGAGAAAAAATAATTTGGGTGTCGTCCGCGTATGAAAATATCGAAAGCCCAGATTGTTCTGCCAAAGAGGCAAGGGGACTGACATAAATATTAAAGAAAAGGGGGCTTAAGATAGAACCTTGGGGTACACCGTGTGGGGACAGGAGGGCAGTGGAGGCAATATGAGTGATAGAAGTGCCGCTTCTGCCCAACCTCATGAGCCATGCTAGTACACTTCCTGGGTAATCCCCTTCCTAATGTTGTCGAGTAAGATAGTCCACATAGATTAAACACCTCATCCATTCTACTAATGTAGTCTGTTTGACTAATGCATTCCAGAGGTTGGTATAAACAACTAGTGCTTTCTCCAGGCCTTGCAGCGATTGATCTGATGACATTGATTATCTGTGTGGTAAAAATGGATGTAAATGATTGTCTATGTGTTCTACATTGGAGGCCTGATTCTCAAAGGTAAACTTAGACTTCTGTCTATGTTTACTACTTTTTGGTATTCACAAAGGTAAGTTAATACTAGTAACATTACAACTAGTAATTTTACTATTAGTAACTTTATTAGAAGTAAAGTTACTAGTAGTAATTTACCTTTGTGAATACAAAAAATTAGTGAACTTAGACTTAAGTAGTAAACTTAGACTTACATCCAAGTTTACCTTTGTGCAGGACCAGGCTGTTCAGATTCAACGGTTCCTATTTCTCCCTCTTGCAACAAAAATACAATATATAAATACAATATATATGAAATGTCTTCTAATTTCTTTATGTGATATGACTGTAATATTTGGGTATTTTGTTAAACAGGAGATAAATGTTGTGTTAAATGTGGGGTTAAGAAACACACAGAAGAGAATAGGTGCTTGAGTATATATTGTACTGAGTAGGTGGTATTTCATTGAAAAGTTCACCTCGGTATTAGTAAATGAAAAAAAGTACACACCAGATGTATTGAGATTACCTTTCTTAGGGTGGGGCGATGTAATCAAAGGTACAAATAAAAGGCAGAGAGTAAAGCTCCTGCCTGCAGGACTCACCTGAAGTTAAAAATGGAAATTCTGCTGGAAGTTTGATCCTCACGTTTATGCCTGACTAGAATGATGCCATCTGAAGACATGTACCACCAACAAAGTTTATTATTAATTGCAACGTTTCTATCAGAATTTTACAAACTATGTTATGAAATTCTTATGGTAACTCTAGAAAGACTAAAGTCTGGACTCTTCCAATTCATGGAAGCCTTGGTGGGACCTTTTCACTGTGTTTGATATGACTGGTCGTTCTTTTCTGGATGACTAGCTAATCTCAGCTGATATTGCAGGAGCCACTTACAGCTTACTCTGTTTATTCTCGATCAACAAATTTCAAGGGTCCTATCTCTTACTTTTTCATTCAAGTAGTTTTCACATCCCGTATGACAACCACCAGGGCTCTCTTTACTTTCTCCTGTTCCTTCAATTTTTATTTGTAGCCATTGGCATCCTTGTTAAGCTTTTAAGTAGTTCTTGTATGCCTACAATACGTAGACTACACTGCACCTTTATCAGAGTCCCATCAGCACTATTTTTTATTTTGGTGATTGCCTACTCACCATTCATGGTTGGGTGAGTCTAATGTTTCTTAAATTCAACATGGCAAAATCTATGGCCATATTTGTGACACAGTTTGTGTCAGTCTTGCACCAAGCAATGCGGGGTATTCCCACTCAACTCCCATGGTTTTTTGTGCATTGTCAAATTTACAAGATCTTTTAAGCCTGGGAATACGCCAAAAAGATATACCTCGCCAAGAGAGGCATAACGAGTAGAAATATCTTGATTTCTCCTTGTTTTTTCCTCTTTGTATGTGTCCTGTATTCTGCAGAACACATACACAGGGCCGGACTGGCTACCAGGCAGTTGTGTGTCCTGCCGAGCAGGGGGATGATTTTGTTGATGGGGACCTGTGTGTGCAAAACGAAATTCGTTTTGCTTTTTTTATTTCAAAGTGCACGCACGTCCCCATCAACGAAATAGGCCCACACCACAGAGAAATTAGCCCCCAGCTCGGCAGCACACACAACTGCCTGGTAGCCAGTCAGGCCCTGCACATGCAATGAGGAAAAAGCCTCTCAGGATTTCTATTGTGCAGGGAAATGCCCCCTTTCCTGCCCAAAAACAATCCTGCCTATAACACAGGCATCCATGCATATGATGCAAGGGTGCCTGCATTGGAGGGAGGCTGCCAAAACGGCACCAGCGCAGGGGAAAAGGACAGGAATGTGTAATACAATGTATTCCTGCCCTTTTCCAGTAACGCAGGGCAAGGTGATTTGCTGCACTGCCCTTTGCCACAAACCTCATAAATATAGGCTTTAGTTTCCACGTGGGTAGAGACAGGGTGCAGTGGGATTCATACATCTAGCCAAATTTTATGTATTTATTTATTTATTTGTATAAAGTTTTATATAGCACGAACATGATCCCGAGGGATATCAGAGACCGTCACAATTAAGGGAGGGAAGATAATCATGGATGTACATGCGTCAAATAAACATATCAAACAAGACAGTTACAAAGGGTGCATCAAAGAACATCACAATAGCTAAAAAAATCACAAAACTGGGAGGGGAAGAGAAGGTTAATTAAGGAAATATAGCAAATCAATTTAAGACTTGAAGGTGTAAGTCCAGTATCTTAAAGCAAATGATCCAAACCCATTTAAGGTAAAAACTTGTTCATAAGGAATATTTTTACTTCCAATTTGAAAGCAACCATGGACGTGATTCAGCGTACTTAAGGTGGGAGAGAGTACCAGATCCTCTGGGCAGAGCCGAAGAAAGCTCTTTGACAAGTTCTCTTTTTGCAAAAGATCTGTGGTTTCAGGAGGAAGGAGTTAGTATTTCTTGAGGGTCTACCACCTCCAGATAATTCTAGCTTTTAAACTATATACCTGGGGGTTTTGAAATGGAGGGCTTTGTGAGACAGGCAAGCAATCTCTAGCTGTATTCTTGCTTCAAAAGGCAGCCAATTTAGAGATTTTAAGACTGGGGAAATGTGCGCATTTCTTTTTGTGCCCGTAGTCAGTCTGGCCGCAGCATTCAATGAGGCCCTAATTGGGGCCAATGTATATTTAGGGAGGCCACAGAGTGAAGCAATGCCATAGTCTAGCCGCAGCAAAAACAGCGCTTGGACCACATGCTTGAAGTCAGCTTGTGGATGGAAAGGTTTGAGAGTACTGAGTAACCTCATCAGGTTATTCGCTCCCTTGCACACCTTGCTAATATGATTCTTCATATCTAAATGCTGCTCCAGTGTGAATCTGAGAGATTTGGCTGAGTCAATAATATGGGGGGAGCAGTTGAAGGCAGTAAGATGGTTCATAACTTGGGGGTATGATTCGGAGGAGAAATGGGAAGGAATTTAGTTTTGAAAGTGTTGAGTAGGAGGTGGTTCTCGGTTAGCCAGTTTTAAGTATTCATGAGGGTAGTGTTGAGTGAAATAAGAATTTCCGGGGAGAGTTGTGTGTCATCCACGTACATATGGAAGAGAATGTTCATTAAATTTAGTGCATTAGCTAGTGGTTCCAAGAATAGGTTTTAGAGTATGGGAGATAAGGCAGACCCTTGTTCGACCACCATGGATACTGGCGTGGGCTGGGATAGAGAGTGGTTCACCTTCATTCTTTGGGATCTGTGATGGAGGAAGGACGAGAACCGTTGCAACACCAGACCAAAGAGGCCCATCCAGTGCCCCAAAATAGATAAGAGGTTGTTGTGATCTACTGTGTCAAACGCCGAGGAAAGGTCAAGCAGGATGAGGAGGCAAGATTCATTTTGGTCGAGCATTTTAAAAATGTCATCCACAACGTGAATGAGAGCCGATTCGGTGCTGTGCCCACTCCGAAAGCCAGATTGGTGTTGGTCTAGGAGTTGGAAATTCTCAATGTGAGCGCAAAGTTGTGATTGGACTAATTTTTCAAGGAGTTTGGCCAGAGATGTGATGTTGGAGATAGGGCGGGAGTTGTAAAGGTCGGCACTATCAGCATTAGTTTTTCTTATTATAGGTAAAACCTGGGCTGCTTTTAGGCAATCAGGGATCGTACGTTGTGTCAGTGAAGCATTGCTAATCTTTGTTCAAAGGGGAATAACGACTTCCTTGATTTTTTTGAAGACGGAGGGTGGAAAGAGGTCACTAAAATGGTTAGATGGGTTGATACTCCGAAGAATCTTGTTAATGTCTCTTTCTTTGAAGGGAGTAAAGGTGCCCCATGAGGCATTGTTCTTGGTATTCAGATTAGTTGGTTTGAGCTTTCCTACAATGGCCGGATGGTGTGCAAACCCATATGGTGGCAAAGAAGCCTTCTTAGAATCCAGTTCAATATTGATGACTCTTTATTTCTCAGTAAAGAAAGCAGCCTGAGCGTCGCATGAGGGTGGGTTAAGTCCTGGGTTAGGGTGATTGGGATTTCTGCCGATTGTTGTTTAAAAATTTAGAAAAGTTTCTTGGGGCGATTAGAGGCTTAAATAAGTTGGGATCTGAAGTAGTCAGCCTTGGCGCTCTTGATTTGTATGTTATAAGTGCTCCTTACTGTTCTAAGGACTTTTAGCAGATCTGAGGATGGTTTGGATCTCAATTGCCCTTAGGTTGCGTCGTTCAGAATTTAGGTTGCCATTAAACCACGGTTTAGAGATTTTTGTTGAAGTTTTTTTTTGTTGGCGTGGTGCTATTTAATCCATGACACTTGAGACAGTAGAGTTGTAAAAGTCCATGAGTAAATGAACCTCTGACATGTAAGCTTGGGATGAAAGGGCAAAGTTACATTGGGTTGCTAGTTCAGCTGTATTGCTATGTCTAAGGTCCCTTTTCCACATCTTCAGCTTCTTCGGTTGAACCTTCCTCACGGACACCTCTCTGTTAATGTAACATCAGATGCTGTGATGGTCAGATCAATCACAGGGGGTAATGTTATCCAGTGTGATGGTGTTTCCTTTGGAGATGATAAGATTCAGGATTTCTCCTTTATAATGAGTTGCCCAGTCACAGTATTGAATCAGCTCGTGATCACATAAGAATGATTTAAGGCATGTAACAGCTTGGTCATTGGGGTTAGACCAGTGAAGGTTGAAATCACTGGGGAAGATTTGGGACACTACGGAATCGACATTGCCGAAAATGATTTCCATTAATTGTTCAATGAATGAGATGGGTGATAGAATGTATGAAGTTTGCATACTGGGAGGTGGTTACTTGAGATGTTGAGACATAGGTATTCAGTAGAGGAAAGCGTATAGGACTCAGAGTGAGAAACCAAGAGTATACTCCGATGTATACAAGCTAGACCACCGCCCTGCTTCTTCTCTCTGTCTAGACAAATTATGTTCTGGGAAGGAGGAACTAGCAGGTCAAGGAAAGGAGTGGAAGAGGGATTCAGCCAGGTTGTCGTTATTTATGACTCTGAGGTTGTGTGGGGGTTCTATGTTCGGGTTAGCTTGAATGACTTGAATTTGAGCTAGAGGAGTCTTGTGGTGTCTAGAGTCAAGGAATAAGAGATGAGCAGATCATTGATATCATTGATCATTGAGATCATTGATATCGGACTTTGTTCTTCTGGGCCGGGAGTGGGCGTTAGAGAGAGAGAGGTAAGGTATTGTAGATAGAGAGGGGAGAATGCTGGACAGGGCGAGATATAGCACTAGAGGGGACTCTGGGTGAATTTCCAAGGGAGAGGAGGGAGCTCATCAAGGGGAGATGCTCAATTGAGAGTTCTTTCAGATCATGAAGTTCAGCAGTAAGAAGGTGCAACTGGAGAGATATATCATCAAGGAGCGCCACCAGGTCTAAATGCTGGGTGAGTTGTAAAGGATGTGTAGGGGGATCCTGTAGAGAGGTGGGGCCACAAAGGAAGCCAGAAAGGCCTAAGGCGGTGCTGCGAAGTTCCGGGAGGGAGCTGGTCATTGAGGATTTGCAATGTTCCTGATAGCTTGGAAAGTGAGAGGGCAGGTGGATGAATTGCCTGTGTGTCGAGGGTGGTCAAATGGGGGTTGAGTGGGTTTGGCTGATCGTGATTAATGGAGGGCCATTGCCAGGTCTCCTGCCTAGCAGGTGGCGTAGATAGAGGGGTGAAGGAAGGGGGGTGATCTGTTGGGAGCAAAGGCGGTAGTGTGTGAGGGAACCTCTCTGCTCGAGAATCACCCTGTATTGTGCTTGCGATCGGCAAGTAGAGAAAGCCCATAGGCCCGACAACCATCAGAGTTGGCGATTGAGTGGATTGATATAATCCGAGCAGGGAAAGGGAGGATCTGAGATCAACTAATGGGGGAGTAGAGTGTCGAGAGAGTGAGGTACTCTCAGCTGTGATAGGAGTGAGGGGAGTACTGGTTAAATCCAGAGTAATTACAGGGTAGGGGTCAATGGATTTAGCGTACACTGATTTTCTGTAGGGAAAATATTGGCCATCTTAGCTAGGTTGACATTAGAGGCTTGGATTAGGATGATACCATTATTGTAGAGGGTGATAATGGTGTTAGCTTTGAGAATGGACGAGGGTGATGTTGTTAGTTTGAGACCATGTGGGGTTTTCCTAGTGCCTGATATTCAAAGCATGGAATAGAGCACAGTCCATCAGCATGCCCGTTTTTTGGTATACAAGATGAGGTCCTTAACAAGAGTACCCTTGTTTGCACAGAAGTAGGGGTCTGAGATTAAAGTTTCAGTCCGGCTTTGAGTATGTGATGTTTGTGTTTTTTTGTCACATTTTGGAGAGGTTAGATGGGTAATTGATAATGAAGGCATTGGAACCTGTGGGGTCGGGATTTATCTCCTTTCTGAGAGTGTGTCCTCATGGGAATGGGGGCCCAGTTGGACATTAAGGAGGTAAGAGAAGGTTTATCTATTAAATGAGGCGTATATAGGAAGGTAATAGTCATATGTTTCTTTCCCCATGAATATGGTCAAAAACTTGGGCTTCAACTTTGAGAAGAAATTTCAACTTTCTGTTCAAATCAATATTGTTTTTATACATGTTAACAACATCTTCATTTACTCACAAAATGTTTCAATGTATTTACCCGGATCAAAACATGTCAGTTTTTAAAGCCTTTAATTCCTCTTGGCTGGACTAGAGCACAGAACTTTCTCTAAGTCTACCATCATTTCCTCTGTCCAAGAATGAAAGAAATCAGAATGGACCTGTTCAGCAAACCTTCAGAATTGACCTGTTCGGCAGACCTCACAAGTTTCATCATATTTCTGAAGGCCACAGGAAACTTGACTGGTTTCTGATATCACAACAGCTTTCTTCTATGTACTAGGGTGTATTCACTGCAGCTTCGATTTAATAGGTCCAGGCATTCTATAGAACACATTTTTTTCACTATTAATTCTCAGGCTTGGTGATATCCAAGAATTTTGAGAAAAACTTACTGAACTTAAAGTAATTGCACTGGCAGCCCCACCCTGTTGGTACTCAACTTTACCCTCTGGACCTTGTTTCCATTTCATGCAACTCAACTTTATAACCATCTGTTATTCAGAAGGCCATTGAACGCGTTTTTGTTCTTCTGACTACTCTTTGTTGCAGCGATCTTTAAATTTTGGTTAGTCCTCATGATACAAATCTGAAAGTGTGTGCTATAAAAATAAGTAATCATCGATAACGTAAAAGTGTTTGTGCACAAGTCCAATGCATCACATTACTGTTTTGCAATAAGATCCCTCTAAGTATCACATTCACTCTGGTGTTTTTTAGGTTAAATCTTATGCTATTTTGGGGCAGTAGGAAGACATTGGTTGGATTATGTCTCCCATCTGTAATTCTTCTTAAAGTGTTTATGATTGCAGAAATTTAAATCAACCTGAAATTAACTAGTTATATGCATATGTTTTGTTAATTTATAGTCTTATCCACATTTCACAAATATCATACTCAATATCACCAACTAGTGCTGATTCAATATAATTAAGTTTCAATATATAGAGTCACAAAGGGCCGGACAAGCCTTGTTTGCCACCGGGCATTACCTGATGTGCTGGAGTCCTGGGATGCCAGTTTTAAAAGTCCAGAGCTGCTCCTGGAATTTGCCACTTTCCCCTCCTCCCGGTGGTTAATTACAGTATGCACAGGAGTCTTAAGAGAAAGAGGGAGAAGGGAAGGCAACCAGAGAGGGAGACGAGAGAGAGGAGAGAAGGAGCGAGAGAGAATAGATTGATGGAAAGAGAGCTATAGAGTGAGTAGGTGAGTGGAGCAGGGCTGGTCTGAGCATTTTCGGCATGGCAGGGCATTTTTCCCAGTCCGGCCCTGGAGCCACAAGCGGCTTAATTGGTGGGTGCTATTAAATACACAGTATTAAAACATGGAAAACACATAAATCTATATCCTTCAATTATTTGTTTATGTTATGTATTTGTTGGCCCCTTGACAGCCAACGTGGGTTGAATGTTTTGGCATTTCTCGTTGCTGTTCATTCTGCTTTTCTTTATTGTAAAATGGTGAAATAAGTTGGTACATCCAATACGCCAAAAATGAAAGCTAAACACAATTTCTACTTTCCGAATTTCTGCTGTCAAAGTTACAGTAGTGATCATTATATTAGTCCATTTCAGATAAAGTTTGGATGAATTTGGCGTTCTGCTTCCTCTTATGCAGTAAAGTAATGGACTTATTTGTGTAGTAATGACTGCTCTGGGGACGCTTTGCTGACTGAAGAGCACTCTGCTTGGGACCTACTTGCCTTGCCTGTCTGCCTACTGCTCGCGGAACCCGCTCCGCGGGTCCCGCATCGCGCTGTGTTATCTGCAGCAGCCTTGAGATTGGAGGGTCAGCTGGGGGAGACTTTTGACGGGGCTGCGAGCGGCGTGCGCTCACGGAGGGACTCCAATTCCCAGGAGCGCCCGCCAGCCCGGAGGAGCAACACCTGGGCCGCTCTCCCCGACCCCTCCCACCCTTCCACCGATCATTTTTAAACAGCACTTCCCTGTTAGCGAGTGGGACGCTTTGCTGACTGAAGAGCACTCTGCTTGGGACCTACTTGCCTTGCCTGTCTGCCTACTGCTCGCGGAACCCGCTCCGCGGGTCCCGCATCGCGCTGTGTTATCTGCAGCAGCCTTGAGATTGGAGGGTCAGCTGGGGGAGACTTTTGACGGGGCTGCGAGCGGCGTGCGCTCACGGAGGGACTCCAATTCCCAGGAGCGCCCGCCAGCCCGGAGGAGCAACACCTGGGCCGCTCTCCCCGACCCCTCCCACCCTTCCACCGATCATTTTTAAACAGCACTTCCCTGTTAGCGAGTGGGACGCTTTGCTGACTGAAGAGCACTCTGCTTGGGACCTACTTGCCTTGCCTGTCTGCCTACTGCTCGCGGAACCCGCTCCGCGGGTCTCGCATCGCGCTGTGTTATCTGCAGCAGCCTTGAGATTGGAGGGTCCGCTGGGGGAGACTTTTGACGGGGCTGCGAGCGGCGTGCGCTCACGGAGGGACTCCAATTCCCAGGAGCGCCCGCCAGCCCGGAGGAGCAACACCTGGGCCGCTCTCCCCGACCCCTCCCACCCCTTCCACCTTTGCAAGTCCTATAATAAGCCAATACTACTCCCGCAGCGCGGGAGAGCGCGCGGGAGAAGCCCGGGACAAGGGCGGGACCGTCTGTGGCCGTCCGGGGCCACAGGAGGCCGGGCTGGGCCAGGTTATTAACATTTAGTACTGTTGTTTGTTGTAAGTCCATTCCATTGTTTTTAAATCACTGTTTGTGGGTTTCGTCATGAGCCAGTCTGCCCCCCCCTGGTGTAGGCAACTCGGTTCTTGGGCCACTCGACAAATTTTTTTAAAAATCCACAAAGGATGTTGATAAGGATCTACTCCTAGCCGAAAGAAGAGCAGAGCGTCGGCAATCAATTGAGCATTTAAAGAGAACTTCAATGCAGTCTCAAACTGTCTTGAATTCTACCCATGATATGGTCGCCCATGGGTTGAGCTCTTCTGAGGCCGATGCTACCGACATCAATTTAACCCCAAGTATATTTAGATTCCCAACTATTTCTCCGCTTTGTGTTAATGCTACCAGCGGCGATGACTTGGGTTGCCCGCCTGTTGATCACTCTAGTTTTGTGGAGATTAACATTCCCCCTACTAATCTAATTGATCTAGACTCTCGCTCCATGTTGCCCACCCCTCCTCTGGTTGGTCTAACTTTAGGCGATGGTATATCTTCGAAGAGTGATTGTAATAGTAGAGCCAAGCCTGCCGTGGCCAAAAGGGCTGCGCAATCACCACCAAGGAAAAGAAGGAGGAAGGGAGGGGTAAAAAGAAAAGGATATAGTGGTCGGCCTCCCACACCAGCACCAGTACCACCTCAACGGGTAGCTGAACCGGCTCTACCATCCATCGTAGAGCCCATGGCTTTAGACACTCAGGGGTTGGAAACTAATGAACTATGTAGTGAAGGGGTTCCGGAGGTGTCCCTTGCCAACTTAGAGAAGCTTATTAAATCGTATATGCTTCCTGTGTTGGAGCATGTTAGGATACTGGGGGACAAACTGGACCGTTTGATGGCGACCATCGAACCCATTCATGCTCCTAGCGGGGATAAGGTATTGGGACCCCCTATCTTAACTCAGGGTATACCCCAGGTTGCCGCGAACGTAATTAGCTCTACTAATAGAACTAGTAAACATGCTTCCACTAATGAGAATGCTACTACAAAAAACAAAGCAGTGGTTCCAGTGGCCAAACACCCCCCAGCAGCAAGTACTGCTAAAGCACATTCCAGGGTGGGAGTTAATAACAAACCCTCTGAGAAGGTGGGTGTATCCCAGCAAAGGAATGGGGTGTCTAAACCCGCCCTTCCTACTGGTAAAATAAGCAGAACCCTCCCACATAAGAAAAATGTTGACCTGCCACCGGATTCTACGAACTATGTCATCGTTCTGACGGGTGTGCCCCCAGTTGCGGAAGGGGATAGGGAAAATTATGATAGCCTGAAAAATAAAGTCATCTTCTGGCTGAAAACAAATAGGCCCCTTCCTTCTCATCTAAATGGGGACATTGTTACAGTCAGAAGATGTCGGTGGGTAGGGGTACGCCCCAAGGACATAGAGGGGGATATAGTTATTATTAACTTTAGGGACCACAAAGTTGTATCCCACCTCTCCGACTGGTATGTTGGTAATAATGAGGGTGGGATCTCAACGAGGAACCTGACCTATTTTTATCCAGAGACTTTGCTCAATCCATTAGATCAACCCTCAACTACTTTTAGTAAAAACACTAATAGCCTCCTTAAATGGACTAATTTTACCCCAAATGTTTATGGCTCTCAGTTCAATCCGGAGGCACAGTATCGATTTTACACCCAATCAAACTACAATTGTCCTGACCAGGCGCCAGGATGGGCAAATATCAATACTCAGATTAAGGGCCCTCCAGTTTTACCTGACTCCTTATTCCCCAACAGGCCCCTGTATCCACCGGTCCCCATAACATCAGTTCCTGCACAGATTCAGCAGTACCCAGGTTTTTTCCCAACACATTCCCATCCTAATATGTCTATCCAGCCCAAGGAGTCTTGGAAGATCCCCCTGAGAAATCTATACGATCCATTATCATGGCTGGCGACCAATGATTGACCAGCACTCTTACCGGGGGTTGTTGTCTCTAATCCAGAGTGCAGGAGGGGGGAGGAAGGTTTGGGCATTTTACCTTATGTTGTTGAGAATCCAGTGGACCAAGATTATCAATCTGTGGAGGGCTGTACTAGTTGTACGGAAGAGCCGGAGCTCTTAACTTTGTTAGCTACCCCAATGTACACTACTGAAGTTAATACTCAAGGAGCAAGTTCGGGGCCAACCTGTCTAGTTAGGTCATTGTGTTTAACCATGGACGGCCCGTCTACAGATACTGTGGGATATGTTGAACCCGTCCCCATGTCTAATGAACCTAGCTTAAATGTTATTACTAATATGTGTGACGAACCAAGCGGGAAGGGTACCACCCTGGGATGTTGGAATGTTGCTGGAATTGATTCTTGTGTATGTGTACCTGATTGGGCCGATTTTATACATCAGGGGGACATCTGGTCGTTCCAGGAGACTTGGGCAACTGAATCTGTCTATTTTCCAGGTTTCCTGAACTTTAACAAACCGGCAGTTAGAGCCCAAAGAGGCAGGGCCATGGGTGGTCTCACCATTTGGGTTCGTCAGGTAGCTGGTGTTTCTGTAAGGGAGGTTTCTATTGATTGCCCGGACATATTGATAATCAGATTGGAACTAAGAAGTGGCCTAAACATATTGCTTGTTAATGTGTATGCAAGAGGCATTGCGGGAGCCCGCGTGTCACCTACTCTCACATGTTTGGATGACTTCCTGGGTTCCACCCAACTAACTGGTCATGTGATAGTGATGGGGGATTTTAACACGTGTTTTGAACCTTTAGGCAGTGAGGACGGACTATTAACTGATGATGAGGACAGGACATGGGGGATTCCCACTCTTGAGTTACCCCCGATTCCCAAATGGTCTCAATCAGCAACTTTTATTAAAGGTTTTTGTTTAAACTGGGGGATGCGCGCCCTGAATGGTCGCACATGCTCCGACAGGGTAGGCAATTCTACTTTCTTTAATGGCAGACATAGTAGTCGCATTGATTATATCTTAGTTGATATAAAAATGTGGCATTTAGTTCTGGACATGACTGTTAAAATTCGTCCAGAAAGTGACCATGAACCGCTTTTAGCGGAACTAAAGGACATGAGTTTTGCAGGGCCGATCGATCGACAGACCAACCCCGTACAAGAGGCTGTGGTCCTATCTAATGACATGAGGAGGGTGCGATGGCAAAAAGTTTCTGTAGATCTAGAAGCACGTGCTAAGATCAGAAGCCTGGTATTAAATTCCATATTGGAAATTGATAAGTGTGACAATCAGGACACGCTGATTACATCAATCACGGATATCCATGCCAGATTGTTTTTGTCACTAAAAACTTTGTTTGTTAATTTTGTGGTCAACAAGGGTAGGGGGATGGTTAAGAAACCAGCTAATTGGTTTAATGATGCCTGCCGTGAGTCCCATAAGTCTCTGTTTTTGGCCCTGAAATCTAAAAATCCAGCCTCAATTAAAATCTGTAGGAAGGCGTACAAAGTAGCTAAATATCGGGCGAAAACTGTATGGGACGACGAGCGATGGTGCCTTCTTGCTGAGGCCTGTGGCTCTAGGAATTTCCAACGCTTTTGGCACCTGCTTAGGTGGGGCCAGTCTCAGGACGACCGCCCTAGCCCTGCATCCATTGAACAAAAAAAATGGGTGTCATATTTTGAGGAACAATTTAGCAGTCAAGACCTTACGCAGGTCGCCATCAATTGGCCGATTTCTTTTGACTCACTCGTGTTTACGGCGAAAGAGGTAGAGTCTGTCTTGAAAGCCATCCCCAGGGGCAAAGCGCCCGGTCCGGATTGTATCCCGGCGGATCTTTTCCAACAAGATCAGGACCTATGGGTACCATACCTAGTGCATTTGGTAAATGTGCTGGTAGTGGGCGCCAGGGTTCCTGAGTCCTGGACTGGCGCCGAAATTCTGCCCATATTCAAGAAGGGTGATCGGTCGGTTCCTTCGAACTACCGGCCGATCAGCCTAATTGATGCAGTTCAGAAGATCACCGCTCGCCTTGTTCTGTCAAGGGTCCAGGCTTGGATTGAGGAATTTAACATTCTTACTCCTCTCCAAGCAGGGTTTAGACCCTTTGTGAGTACCCTGGACCAGGCGTTTCGCTTCATGCTCCTGCATTGGAAGACGGTTACCTTGGGCAAAGGCAATTTATATGCCGCTTTCGTGGATCTTCGATCCGCGTTCGATCTAGTCCCGAGGGCCGGTCTTTGGAATTGCCTATTGGATATGGGGATGCCTCCCATTTTGGTCCGGCTTATAGTGAATCTCTATGCCCAAACAGTCGCATTTGTACGATGGGGCAAACCGGGTGAGGTGACAGAGAAATTTCCAGTGGCTAAGGGTGTCAGGCAAGGTTGTGTTTTGGCACCGACCTTGTTCTCTCTATATATCAATAGAGTTACCAAGTATTTTGACAACTCTTCCACGGATGCTCCAACTTTGGCCGGCATGAGAATCCCCCTGCTCATGTTCGCTGACGATACTCTCTTGCTCTCACGCACCAGGCAGGGCTTGCAGAATGCCCTGTCAAGGTTCGAGAGTTTCTGCAGCGAACATGAGCTGGAGGTGAATGTCTCCAAAACCAAATTTATGGTTTTAAGGGGGAGAAAGTTAATAAATGCCAGGGTCACCTTGGGGGGTACCCCCCTGGAGCAAACAAAACACTTCACCTACCTGGGTGTTACTTTTAGCGACACCTTGAGCTGGACTCACCAGATTGAACTAATGACCATGAAACAGAAACAGTTAGGCGGAGCACTGATAAAAGAGCACAAAGGGTCATTTACTAGGCCAATGTCTCCGCTCATTAAGATCTATGGTGGCAAGGTTCTACCAGCGATTCTCTATGGTGCCGAATTGTGGGGTGGCAGTAATTTGGATTCCCTAAAGCATGCGCACAACAAGTTTTTAAGACAGGCAGTAGGGCTTCCTCTGTCGACTCCAATAATCCCCCTCCTCTATGATTTAGGTTGTCATCCGGTGGTAGACCAGGCAAGACTCCGTCCCCTTACTTTTTGGCGCCGTTTATGGACTACGCCAGAACTCCATTTCTATGCAGAAGCTTGTCTGGAGGTTAAGAATAGCCCTGGTGCCTCTAACATTGGATGGTTCAGAGACCTTAAGTCTACCCTATTGGCCCTCGGTTATGGTGAACTGTGGTCCTCGCCCGACACAGCAATTTTCCCCTCTAAAAGGGATCTTAAATCTAGTTACTGGATCTGGGTGACCCACAACATGTACATGGAAACTAACTCGTGCAGCCTCACTGGTCTGTTTATTGTACACAAGGATATACCCAAGTTAGAGGGGTTCTGGGACATCATTACTAAACCCCTGGACCGCAAATTATTTTTTCAATTTAGATGCGGCTCACTTCCCATTGGGGAGTTTACAAGAAAATGGGGATCAGTTAGCTCTGGCTTTTGTCATAACTGTCAAGGTATCAGGGAAAGCGTAGAGCACTTGTTATATGTGTGCCCCCTGTACTCGGCCCCCAGAGTTAAATGGCTAAAGCCTGTGTGCAGGCATTTAGGAACTAGATTGGCTGTCGAAGCCACAAGATTGTTAAAAGTTACTCTGGATCCCCTCATTGTTGTGGGGGTGGCTAAATTTCTCGGGTGGGCATGGGTGCTTAGAAGCAGGTCCATCAAAAACAATTGTATTGTGACCGCATAGTCTTCTGTAACATGCTGATGTTGGTTGTCCATGTGTGTTTATTCTTCTTTTTAATTGTATATATTGTTTAAGAAGCTGATTAGTTTGTTACTGATTTAATACCTGTATTAACTGTTTAATGTGTATATATATATATTGTATTTTTTATTATTGTCTTTTATGATTGACTAATCGAATAAAGACTTCTTGAACTGACTGCTCACTTGTAAACACATTTGACACATTTCTTTCTTTCTTTCTTTCTTTCTTTCTTTCTTTCTTTCTTTCTTTCTTTCTTTCTTTCCTTCTTTCTTTATTTCTTCTTTCTTCCTTCCTTCCTTTCTTTCATTTCTATATCTGTTAACCTAAAATGGCGATTGCTTGATATTTTCAGCAACGTAAACTGCAGGAGACATGGGTTTTAAATCACGTTTATTACTTTTACATGGCTTAATGGCTTTGAAAAGTGTCTTCTGAACTATTTTAGCCAACATTTAGTAAATGCAGTTTTAATTACTGTACCATATTTGTACACTGCTAGTTACTTGACTTGTAAGAAAGATTAGAAGGTCCTGATTTAAAAAAAGCAAATTGCTGTGCTAATCTGTAGGATTTCTCTTCTTGATTTACTGGCCAATGTCTAATTTCAGATACAGTACGCAGGTCCTAATCACGGTGATTTTCAATAAATCATTGATTTCCTACACTACAGTACACAGCTGTGCATGCAAAGCTGGCAATGCGTTGGAAAAATTAACTTGCTTACAAATATAGTGATATATATTCAAGATACGTTTTCAAATTCTTTATTGCATTTTAATGTTTTTTTCTACTTACATTTCCTCTTGGAATGTTGTAGTACATCGTTTTTAACGCAGCTCCCTCTGAGTGAACTTTCAAACAGTTGCATTTGTTCCCTATTTATTGTATGCATATTTTTTCAAAACATTATCTTCGATTATCCAATAAGCCTATTCTGCTTTCATTCATACATCGAAGAAATAAAACGTGACAATGCTGACAATAGGCTATGAGGGAAGGAAATCTTGTTCATAATTTTAAATTTGCAACCTCGGACACAGAAAGTAACATATTTCTAGGAAACGACTTATCCCATCAACGATAGGCGGCAAAACAATAAAGAGTGTTACTATTTTCAACAATAAAATGCATATTCAAACGAAAACCCATTATAAATTGTGGTTTGAACTTAACCTCTAAAAAAGCAAGAGCATATGTATGTGCCATGCTTTTCACTGTTTTTCAATAGTCTGTCTCACTTTATAACATATCTCGCCCCCCCTCACAAGCCTTATCTCTTTCCACTAAATATGGTAAATATATTAAGTTGTTATTTGCATTTCCAGGATTTTCGAACTACTGCAAGGTACATCATTTTGAAGGCCACAACTAGGGCCAATAAAATCTATGAGACATATTTTTGTTTGCTGAAAATACAGATTTCGTTGTATGTATATATGTACATGTGATTTTAATAGCGCATATTAGAAATGGGGTCTCTAGTTGGCAATCGGTATTCACCCTGTCCAAGTAGGGACCGTCACCCTAGTCAGGGTAAGGTGATCACACAGCTAATATAACCCCTGCTCACCCACTTGGTAGCCTGGCCCGAGCAGTCAGCTTCCAATAAGTAGGTCCTGTGGGAAGGTGGGGTGCTGGATGGCAGGAGGAGGGAAACAGCGTGAAGAGGGAAGAAACTAGCAGAAAACGGCAACACAGAGGGTAGAAAACTAGCAGAAAAGGAGAAACAGAGCAAAAGACGAGCAGAGGAAGCTCAAACAGAGGACAGCAGGTAGACAGGCAGCAGAGGGTTGTGGACTGCAGGCAAGCTGGACAGGAGAACTGCTGCAGGGGAAGCTGGCACTTGGACCTTTATCTTCAAAAATGCAAGGTCACGCAAGGTGGCCTTGTGTGGCCTTATAAATCCCACCCATTAAGGCCCATAAATGTCATGGTTTTGCGTTACCCTTGGAGGCGCAAGGGCGATGCAAAACCTTGATAAATATGGGCCTGAATGGGTAAATCTGTATTTCTGAATATCTCCACTGACACATATCGCCATTTATGACATTTTTCTGCCGAAAAGTTTGCAGAATGAGGAAAATTCTGAGCAAGTAGGAGCACATAAATTCCAGCAGTTCAACATCATTCCCTGGACTAAACAATATACCCCTGATGGAACCATGCACACAGATTCGGTATTGACAGGGTGCAGGATTTCCAGCCATATAACTAACCAAGGCTTAATGAGGCCCTTTGTGATTCATACTGAAACCTCATAAGGTTAATTTCAAACAAAAAGGTTTTTGTCTCTGTAAGTCTCAGGATGCTGGAGGACGAGAACTGACAGATGGAAGAGTGACATTAAGTTGCAAAAAACATAGGGGTTTATTTATGAGCCCCTGTGTCACTTTTGTGCCGTCGTTGCTTCACTATTTGTGACACAGCAGCGGCATAAAAAATGCACCACGTTCCACCCTATTTACAAAGTGACATATCTAAGGAGATGCGTCACTTTGTAAAGCCCTGCGCTACATTATATCTGTATCAGGTATAATGTCTGCAGGGTGGGCATTCTCCCACAAACAGCCTTGTAGAAGTGGCGCAGTGAAATCTACAGCGTCAATTTCTTACGCCTGCCTCACAGCAGGCCTGCCCCATGTGAAGGGATACATTGCTGGAGTTGCGTCTGTTTTCAGACACACCCCAGCAATGAATCACTTTTTGGCTGACAGATACGTAATACTGACGTATCTGTCATTCCTTGCGACATGACGCATCATACAGTAAATATGACGCACCCATCAAGTCGCAAGGAGGGCGCAGTGAAAATTGTTGCATCGCTTTTTTCACACAGCGATGCGACAGTCTTCATAAATGAGGCCCACAGATTCTTTGCAGGAATGAAAGGACCATAACTAGTCGTGTAACAGAAAGGAAAGCATGGCTTTCATGTGAGACAGGTTTAAAGCTATGTTCTTACAAGGAACCTGCCAGAATGAGTCAGGGGCTGAAGAATACACTTTGTGGACACAAATAATCGTAAAGCCGGAATAGCACCTTTAGGCAGAGGCATTTTTTTTATTGTTGTAAGTGGGGCTGCTGATGTGTTCTCTGGGGGGCTGTATGTGGTGGAGCAATGGGGCTTTATCTTTATCAGGCTCTCTCAGAAGGAGTGCGGGAAAGCTCGCTTGCTCGGCTTCTCTGTGATTGATAGCAGATGGCGTGCTTTAAAATAAACCTGTCCATTAGCAGCGCTCAGTGTTTTCACTCAGGGCATTTACAACCGTCTCAACTAGAAAACACATTCACTCAAGGAGCTAGTTACTGAGTACAGCAGCTGTACAGGTGCAAATCTTTCATTAAATCCAAAACGGTAGTGGCATAAGTGCAAAATTGTATTTTTTTTTTGTAGTGAGAATAAACTTCAAGGAAGCAGGCGGGCTGCAATTTGAAGCACCCGAGCTATGAAGGAGGCTTTACTTTAGTCAAACAAATGTATTCCACTTCTGTCGGCTCTTCCTTGGAATACGCAGTTATGGGTGTCTGTCAACGGAGGTGACAGTATTTTGGACTCGACTGGCCTATGAGGGGCATGTCAGGTCAGACGCAAAAATACAGTGATGAACAGATCACAAGAGCGATTACTTTGACAAAAGCAAGCACATGCTTCATACTTGCCATAGTAAGAAAGTCGAGAACCATGGTCAGTGTTCATGCATGTGGGAAAGAAAATACTCAGTGACCAACCTACTGGTGGATTGTGGATTGTTTCTAGAGGAAAGGAAGGCGTTTCTGGATTTTTCCTAGAGCTGTGTTCTTCAAACATCTTAATTCTGCCCCCCACCCCCTCGGAAAAAAATCATCTGGCCCCCCTCAGAAAATTTCACAATTATTGTGTTACATTGTATCTATTAAAAGTATCCACAGTGTGTGGCTGGGGGGTTTGAAGAATATTTGGAGTCCCTTAACTTTTGGCACATACTCCTGGCTAGGATATAAATGACAGAGGATGTTAGTGATAGACCATTACTGAGCATAATGTTTCTTGTGCTCAGAGCCTGATATCCCCTCTGAGATCACTTGAGGCAGCCCCCCGCCCTGAGCCCCCCCCCCCACCCCCCTGTCCTAGGGGAAAGAAAGACATTTCTTTGGCCTGTGTTAAAAAAATATTGGATAAGGTTGAGACAAGTGGGGTCAAACCTGATACGTGGTCTGGAATACCAGGATGTAGCGATTGCCATTTGATGATATCTGTGCAAAATTTATATCATCCTATGCCAGATTTTCTCCTTAGTTGTTCGCGACCTGTGTCAGTATTTCACTCAGGGTCGCAAGGATGCTTTTAGAATTACTAGGCTGCTGTACATCAAACTAGGATGCCTTGATTAGGATACTGGCCTTGAAATTGGATTACTGGGTCTGTTAGAGAGGACGGACTGAATGAGACTTTTGTGAATCGTGATAATTTATTCCCACACAATGCACTTTTCTTCTCATAATTGAGATTTGACATGTATGCCCCTCTAGGGCTAAGTCCTCTATGATGCTGTATTCAATGAGATTTATAATGCGGAATGTTTCTCTGCCGGTTATGTTGTGCTGGTTTATATAAAGTTCTCTAGTTGCCCAAACTAGTTCTGGGTGCCTGGCTAAACTGTTGCACTTTCAAATATTTTACTGTGTGTGGTATAAAGGGCTGCAGATCGCCCAGTGATTGAGACAAGATATTTTAATTAATATACCATTTTATATTCATTTTAGGCTGGTGATATATACTTGTTGAATTGATTTAATTAAATGGTATGTATTGGTGATTTCTATGACATTTGTCATTATATATATCAATGAATTGGGGAATGGACAATCTTTATGTAAGAATTTATTTCTTGGAAATAAAGAATTTGAGCTTGGTAAGAAAGTCTTAATTAAAAGTTCCATTTTTTATTTAAAAAACATATTGTTCATTGGTTTGAACAAAGAATGGGCAAGTAGTTATTCGTCACCACGCAAACAAATAACATGTACTTGCTTTTATGTAGAGCTTTTTTAATAGTCATTATCACTATTACTCAGTTTAACGGTGCAAAATCAATCGACACAAAACAAAAGCAATTGGACTACCGATTGGAGTTGCCGGATTCGAACTCACGACTTCTAAAATAACGCTTGTGATAGTAGCGAGAGGTCCATTCAAAATAAACCTGCACCGCCCAGCAGTACAATAGGAAAGATGTTATATACAGTCACACACAGCACATACATACCTCTTCCTCGGAGTGCACTCTCTACATTCCACATCATGAACATTACCGCAATCTGCGAAAAACAGTAGCTGAGTGTTGTGGATTGCACGGACGCCGAGGTTTAACCACCCAAGGGTAACAAAAGGAGTGCATTCGAGTTGGTCATATGAATTGATAGTGTGAGTGTGTGCTATTAGACAATTATCGTTCTCCACTTGAGTTTTAATTTGTTAATATACCTCGCTCGCTGCTCATTAAACCATAGCGGCAATTTAAAATCACGGAGAAAATCCAGAGTTGACAGCTTAACCGGCATATGTGAATCGCCATTTTTTGTTTAAAGTATTGTAGCGGGAAGCTCTAGCTACTACTGTTTTATTAAATAAAGATCAACAAAGTCCAGATGGTGACCATATGATTCCTCCTTCTGTGAATATTTTCCCAGTACTTAATGTTTTCCCTAAAATGCGTGTGAACAAGCCTGATAAACGTTACGCTGTCATCTCATCCCGGTGGTCCCGTGTGTAAAGAAAATGTCACGAAAGTGAATGAAATATGAATATAAAGCCAGCTTAGTGGCTAATGGTTCTCATAGCCTGCAGGTAGTCAATCCATGGGGCAACGACCATCCGAGAGTACTTGTTAGAAGATAACAGAAGTGGTATTACGGAACTTCAAGCTCTCCGCCTCCCCCCCCCCCCAATAAAGGGGGACACCCCAGCACAGCAGAGGCTGCGGGGGCTTTTGTTATGCCACTGAAGAGGCTGGGGTGGAGGCGAGGCGGGGTCGGAGTCGATACTTCCACTGGGCCTTACTAGTAAAGGCTTTATTTCAAGAGCTGTCAACATCTCTACAGAGCTTGGATTGTTCAAATCTTGCTGCTGCTGGGAAGTGTTTTCTGATGCCAAATGTAATTTCCTTATCGCATCTTGCAAATCCTGTTTAAGGCTGCTTATTTCCGCCTAGGTGTTTTCAATTTGTTTCTTCCAATTAGATTTACGGGGAGCACACGTTTAAACAAGCATTGGCAAAACTGATGTCTGTCTTTGGCGTACTAGGCCAAATGTCTATCTTTTAGCACATATTTTTATTGCAAGTTTATACAACGAAAAGGACAACAAAAAAAGCCTTTCAGTTGTGCAACGCAATGCATTTGTTGGTAAAGGTGACAAGAAGAAATCATCATTCTATGAAACAATAAGATCGGAGGAAGCTACAAAGTTACAGTCTCACTTGAACTCTATATAACAGTACATTTAAGAGTGAGAGAGGACATTAATCACCATCTAAATGGACACTCAGCATGCATTGCAAAATAAGTAGCTATAGTTAAAGATAATGTAAAAAAATGGTACAAAATAGCATACTTTGAGCTAGTTTATAGCTGTACAGAAAGGGATTAGCCACTCAAAGTGAAGGGAGTCAATGGGTTAAACGGGCAGATCCATTGTCCCATACTGTAAGCTGTGGTGGGCAGAACCAAAATGTGAATGACAGTTTATCAGACCAATTGATGTAGCTTGCAGACCAACTGCACCTCTATGTATGTATGTTATGTATGACAATTTTGGAAAAACAATAGATTGTGGGAGACAGCTAAAACTGTCTGAAAGGCCAGAACTAAAAAATAATTGGTTGAAATCATTGTTATTCACAACCAATGGCAAGGAGAAATGACATCACAAGCAAATAATACTGCTGCTGAATGTGATGAGAAAGGATCTAAAGTGTAATATTCCACGAATTCACCATTGACCATACTGTCTAGTCTCCAAAATAGGGACAAGGTGCTACGTATTGTATGTGGTTTTTCCCAATATGCTTGCTACAATAGAAAAACAACATAAACTCTCATTGGGTTAGGCACTCACTGCTGACATTTGAATGACACCTGTAGGTTACAGTTTCAAACTTCATGATGATGATCTCAGCATTTCATCCTACTAAAGCCAATGAAAGAAGCAGTGATTTGGGAGAGTAATACTTACACGCAAAATGCTATATAGAGCTTTCTTTAGAGAAAAGCTTTCAATGATTAACATAAGTAGCAAATGTTTAATGCATTTACATACTTCTGTTAACTTGAGTCAAAGAATCATCCATCAAACCATTGGTGATGACGTCCCGACTCTTTGAGGCACGAGTACAGTGATTAAAGGGTAATTGGTGGGCCGTCCCTTTGAATTCAGTTTAGCTTGCCCAATAAGCCCTATTCAGAATGAGTATGTGATTGACACAAAGACTACATATGCTTTTGATGGCCAATTGGTCATGGGGCAGAAAATGATGAATCTGCTCAGCATGCATTAAAGGCAACACTATTCTCTCTTTCTACAACTTCGTGGGCTGTGCAAATTCACTCTGCCACCTTGTGGCCAGGATTTCATTTACCTCAAGAGATTAACTTGCTGGTTCCTCCAAACTCAGGCACATGATTTTTTATCATGAAGTTTCTGTGATAATTTGATTTCCAGATGTGCTCAACGCAAATGAACTTGGGAATACTAATTCCATCCATGATAACATCTCTTTGATTAGCATTAGCACATTGAGGGGGGTATTTATCAAGACTTTACAAGGTGACGCAAAGCGGCACAATGCGGTGCAAAGTCTTCCTATGGTGTTTACTGTCCATCTCAAAACTGTTTGTGCCTTGTAAAAGGGCCCATTTTGAAGCGCAAATTGCCCTTTATGATGCTTTGAGCAATCACCTATATTTTTTACCATGACCCTACATGAACTAAAACCGCGATGATCTAAATATCCTTGTATATTTAGTTCTTGACTATTGAAATACAACCTAACTGCACAACTCAGCTGTTTTAATGTAACTTAGAAATCTACAAAAATAAAGTATTTCTATTATAAATTATAGGCTGAATAAACAAACATTCTTTAAAAAAAAAAAAATTATTTTATTATTTTCTTGCAAGGAAATACAGCAATACATAAGAATAAGCAAAAATTCAGCTGAAATACAAACGGAAGTACAGAATTAGACAAAAGAAGGAATCAAACAAAAAAAAATAACTAAATCCAGTCAGCAATTGGTGCCCAAATTTTCTCCCCCAGGGCTCTTCTTTTGATCCCTTTTAACTTATAGAGGGCAGACTCAGTATTGTACATAAACAGTAATTTTTCTCGCCAAGTAAAAAAAGAAGGGGGGTCTGAATTAATCCACTCCCTGGTGATACAAACTCTGGCTACTGCCATGCAAATAAATAAAAAGTAAGTTACTGGCTTTGGTCTAGAGATAGACGATTGCAAACCCAATAACACCATCTCGGGGGTTACAATGATATCACAGCCGAGGACAGCAGCAAGAAAGCTTTCAATTTGTTGAAAAAAAATCCTAAGTTTAGGGCAGTGAAAAAAGATATGCATATCGTTAGCTGCATAAAGCCCACAGCGGCTACAATTCGTTCCGATAGTGGTGCTCCACTTAACAACCTTACTTGGAGTGTAATAAAGGTCATGTATGCACATAAAATGCTGAGATTTCATCATCCCTGTAATTAAACATTCTGAAGCACACTTAACCGAAAACGAAACATCAATACCGGGGATGCCTAATTTATTAGTCCATTTCAACTGACACTGTTCCATATCGTCCCCACATTCTTGAATCAAACTTAAATAAAGAGAACCTATAGCAGCTTTTTTCTGCAAAAGTTCCAATAAAGGAGTTCTTGTCATTTTAGCTAAAGAGGTAAATGGGTAACTGTAAAAAACTACAAATCTGAAGAAATTAAAAAAAATCATTTCTTGCCAAAGAAAATGTATTCTCTAATTCCTGGAATGAAGCAATTTGGCCATTGATAAATAGGTCGCCCAAATAGCGTATTCCTTTCAACTCCCATCTATAAACTGTTAAGTCACAAAAAATAGCTGGCAGGAGACCAGGCGAAACTAAGGGGGTATATACATTTAATTTAGATACACCCAGGTGCCTCTGCACTTTTTGCCAGACTCCAAAAGCTGCTTTCAACGTCTTATACTTAGTTTTTTTATGATAGCTGGGCTCAACAGCCTTAAGGAAGCTACCCTTCACCTTCTCGCCCATAATCATTTCAAAAATAGTTGGAGTTTGACAAACAGGCATATTTACTCTATCTCCAATTATAAGAGGACTAATGAATTGAAGTGTGGCTGCAAAAAAGTAAAAAAAAAACAATAGGGAACTGTCCACCCCCCACACTCCTTACTTAATATCATTTTTTAAGGGCTTTCGGATGGCGTTTATAGCCCCATAAGAACCTGGAGGTAGTCCTTTCCAAGTTTTTAAAACAAGAGGGGTGGAATTCCAGCGGTATAGTGTGATACATATACACCACTTTTGGTAGAATCAGCATTTTTAAAATGTTAAGTCTGCCATACAGTGATAAATGTAGGTGGTCTAGACGCTGTAACATAGTATTAATTTGGGCTATCACGGGTTTAATATTACGTTACGGTATTTTCTCTATGGGCAATGATATCTTAATTCCCAAATATGTAACATCCGAGATGGTGGGGATATTCAACGGTAGATTGGGTCCAGAACATAAAATCTGCGTTTTCTCAAAATTGAGTTTATAACCATAGAATGATCCAAATTGTTTATCAAGCTTATTAATTACCGGAAGAGCAGTCCGGACATCGGTGGTGGCTATCACGATGTCGTCAGCATAAGCTAATGCCCGATAGTTAGTGTTAGCTAAATAAATGGGGCTAATCTTTTGTTCCAAAATAAAGCGATTAATTAAAGGGTCAATATAAAGTGCAAAAAGTAAAGGTGAACATGGGCATCCTTGACGGGTGCCCCTAGTGATTGAAAAAGAAGGGGAAAGTTGGCCGCTAATTCGAATACACGCTTTTGGAGCAATGTACATAGTTTTTAAAGCGGTGATAAAGCCTGGGCCCAATCCCTCCCTAGCAATCACGTCCCACAAGTAGCCCCATGAAACCCGGTCAAAGGCTTTTTCAGCATCTAAGAATATGAGAACAACATTAGACCGGGTTGCCTGGGACCAATCGAGAAACGTGATCACCCGTCGAATATGATCCGCGGTGTCACGGGAAAGGATGAATCCATGTTGATATTTGGAGACTAACGGAGAAATAAGATTGGATAATCGTGAGGCAAGGATTTTTGAAAAAATTTTGCTATCAGCATTTATAAGTGAAATAGGACGGAAAGATGACGGTAGCAGAGAAGGTTTGCCCTTTTTAAGAAACACAGTTATTATAGAGTCATACCAAGACTGAGGGGCAATACCTTGTTGTGCTCTTAGAAATAAATCCAGCAGTTCTAATCTTAAGATACCACGAAAATGCTTAAAAAAATCCAGGGGAATGGCGTCAGGCCCCGCAGCTTTTCCAGAAGCTAAAGATAACAATTACAACTCAATCTCCTCCCAGGTAATAGGGAGATCCAGCTTCTCCCTCTCATATGTAGATAAAATACCATTCAAAACAGGTTCAATGAATTGAGCTATCCGATCTGTACAATCTCCTGCCACATCCTCAGTATATAATTTTGAGTAGAAATCACAAAACACTTTAAGTATGTCAACTGTATTATTAGCCGTCACCTCTGCATTATCATTGATTTTATCAATACTTGCAAGCACAGCTTTCTGCCTCGCCCTCTTGGCTAGATGTTTGCCTGCTTCATAGACCTCCGTACGAAAAGCTTCAAGTTGCTGGGCAAATTTCACGGCAAACCCTTGATGGATCTTAACCTTATGTGCCAGTAGCTCCTTAGTAATGTCATCTGTAACAGAACCTTTATTACAAGCCTGCATAAGGTGGATCTCTAACAATCTCAGATTATTCATCTCTGCTTCCTCTTTATTTAGCGTCTCTCTCTGTTTTCTTATTGAATAACTCAAGGTTTCTCCTTGAACCCCACACTTGAAAGTATCCCAGATTACCTCAGCCAAAGCGGATCCCCTGTTATTGGCAAAAAACTCAGGAATCCAGGTATTCATATGGCCAACATAGGATGCATCAAACAGAAGCTTACGATCAAAGGACCATGCCCGGGGACTAAATGGAATGTAAATGTAAATGTAGTTGAGCTTATATAGCGCACAGCTACCCGCAGTGGGTTTCCCGGCGCTTGCTTAGGGAACCCTTCCTTGTATTCCCCTGTGAGATAGCAGGGTATCCACAAGGTGAAAGTCAGGCATCCCGCCGCGAGGGGCCGTTGTGGAGATTAAGCAAGCTATTGCCCAGAGTCGCAGAATGTGAACCCGTGAGTCGAGGAGGCACCGGGGCGAGAATTATCGAGTCCATGGAATTTTTAGCCCAAGACCCCGCCGAGGCGGGGAATTGAACCCTGGTCCAGGACTGATCTCTGCTTCCGGGTCTGCTGCCTCTAACCCCTGAGCCACACTTCTCCAATGTTTAAGTCAAAGCTAAGATTAATGGGGTTGTGATCCAATATAATTTTTGGTAACACCCTATACTCCATTTGAACAAGTTCATTAAATAAAGTTCTAGCAACAAAAAAATGGTCTAACCTAAAATGTCTTTGATGAGGGGCAGAAAAGAAAGTGCAACCATAAGTTCCCCCCCTTCTCTCATGCCCCACATCTATCAGTCGATATTCTTGGACAATCCCCTTAACTGCCTTGAATACATTCTTTTTTTCTCCCTGCATATGCAATATTTCCACAAATATCAAATGTTTCATCCAAATGCAGGTTGAGGTCCCCACATAATATTAACCGAGGTGGCCACAAAGCTAACTCCAAGCTTAATTGATGCAGCACCGAGGGGTCATCAACAGTGGAAGCGTAGACTCAGCAAATAGTAATAATCGAGTAATAATCGAGCCCCCAAGTTTGAGCTCAGCAATAACCCATCATCCCAATGGATCTTCTTTAAATCTCTTAACTTCCCCCAACCCAAACCTCTTTAAAATGGCCACCTCAACTTCCAATCCAAGATCTTTGAGCCATCCTCTGTTAGTCCAGGAAAGATGAGTCTCCTGTATACATATTAGATCTGCCCGCATAGCTTTAAACACCTGAGCCGTTATACCCCTTTTTCTTTTGTCATTTAAGCCACAAACGTTGATGGAACACATCGAGAATTTAACCATTTTCATATATTAATACAATTCTGCAGTTAAGCTTGCACTTGCAATAACGAAAAATTTCAAAATTCACAAGAAACCGCAACCCCAAAAATGGACACCATTCAGCGGTACTTCCTTGCACCCAACATAACACCCTTCTCCACTCAGACCCCCCCCCCCCATGACCCACCCCACCAGACCCACCCTCCTCCCAGAACCCCACCACCAGAAGCTTAAGGGCAAATGCCCTCATTGATGGAAAGTGAGTATAAACTGTGTACTTCTACCTGAGCCAACCGGACCCTTATCATACCTTGCCCTCAGCAGTCCTAGAAGAAGAGACCACAGAAACCCGCAAAAGAAAAACATGAGGGAAACGTATTACACTCATCCTATTTCTACTACATTGCATCTAGGAATTTCTGTGCTTTAACCTCAGACACAAAAAAGGTGGTTTTCCCCTTATGCACCACCTTAAGTTTAGCAGGGTTTAGTAGAAAAACTTGCCCCCCCCTTAGACTGGATGGGTGCCATTAGCTGTTTAAGCCTCCAACGTTGCTGCACCGTTGCAGGGCAAAAATCAGGCCGTACAAAGAACTCATGCCCCAGTCCCTTTCTAGTCTTTAGGGGTCTAGCCAGATCGTACAAGATCTCATGAAGCAGGTAATTTTGTAAACATATGAGAATGGCTCTTGGGTTCTTGTTTTCACCCCCCTGATCACGTTTTTGATTTCTTTATCCCAAACCCATCCTTGGAGATCTGGAAAAGCATCCGAAAACAAGTCTACAACAAAACGACGAGTATCTCTTCCCTCTGATTGTTCAGCAATCCCCAGTATGCGCAAGTTATTGCGCTGTGCGCGATTCTCTAGATCGGTTCATTTCCAGTCAATATCTTGTCTGGTACTCTCCAAGTCCTTAATTGAATTTTTCTGTGTGGAGAGTTCGTCTTCCACAACGGAAATCCGAGCCTCAGTCTCTTGTACTCTTAAAGTAGTTTCGTTGCTAGATTTGGCTAGGCGACGAATAACATTCTGCAGTTTACGAACCGCTCCTTGAGTACAGAGCCCTTCTGCCTTAGTCTCCTCTCTGTGTGCCATGATTAATCTATACATCGAGGTCTGCAAGTTATAGATGGATTTTAGTGTGATTTCTTCATCCCCCTCCAAAAATTCAGGGAGTTCAGACTGAGTTTCAAATGCCGCTCCAGCCCCTTCCCACTGCGGCTGGTCTATCGCACCTAAATTATCACCTAGAAGAGAGGTCTGCACCTCCACAACCCTACGGACAGTATTAGGCGTTCCTTCAATCCCCAAATGGTCTGGACCAAGAAGTTCTTCCTCAGAGGTTTGATTACAGTCATCAGCCCAGTCTTTTGAGAACAAATGACCTTCATTAATAACCTCCTCGCCAGTCTCAACGTCAGATCCTATCGAGACATCGGACATAGAATAGAATTCGCCCCCTGATTCAATGGATTCTACATCATTTATGGTTACCACTGCTCCATTTTTCTCTCTGGTGCCCCCTTCAATGACCCGTGGCGAAACTCTGACTTCCCCTACCACTAAACAAAGTTCAGCTAGATCTTTATCCATGTCTTTTCCATGGGGGGGAAGCCCACAATCCCCAATTGGGAGTGAATTTGAGTCTGTGGGGGTCAATAGGATATTAGCAGCCTGGGTTTTAGATGCAGCACCAGAGGGATCAGCTGCTCCTTGCACATTTCCTTGAATGGGACCTCGGGGTGTCTGAATAGCACTCTTAGATGAGGCAGTTATTCTTCTTTTTGAATAAGTCAGGTATTACTGGCTCCTTAGTTACCTCATTCTGTTCACGAGCTCGGGTCTTGGGAAGAGCTCTATTGGGCAAGACAGGCTCTACCACTGGCGTTAACGTGATATTTCCCACACTGTTAGGTATTGAATTAGCAGCATTAACTGGGTTGGTAACTGCTTTTGTTCTTGTCCCTCTGCCTTTAGGCGCCATAGTTATCCCGTAGAATGTTGCAGGGCTAGTGGGAATAGAGGCCGATAACTGTATTAAATGCCCTTGTACTGCCCGAAAAAAGTTAGTCAGTGAAATATAACAGTGCTAAAAGCAATTGATCGCGATGTATCCGTGAATTTTTAAAGGCAGCTAAATGTTATTAATGATATCCCAAATATCGTGCCTTCAAAGAAAATAAAGAGCACACCTGCTCGACTACCGCAGGCGCCGAGAGAATGGCAACAATGTATACACTCCCAGGCTTTTTTCAGCCTCACCTCTCACAGCAGCTCCATTACCGCAGCCGCTCTGATTTCCATCGGCGTCCACATCCACCGCCACTCTCCCACAGCTTTGAGGTTCACTAAAGCTCACTAAGCCGGGTGCCTGCAAAGCAGTGTCCTCCCTCTGCGTCTTCCTTCTGCACGCCTCCGCTCACCTTCCACCACGAGCCGGGGACTCTTTCACAGCCTTCCTTGGGTCTCCGTAACGCAGCGGCTCCGGCCACGTCCACACTAGGTTCGACAAGGTGAGGCGCACCGTCCCCAAAAGCGACGCCGAGCGAGAAAGAAATGTCGCGGAGCAGGGCAGCGGCAGAATGAGAAAGCTCCACTCAGAGAAGGACGAAGAAAAACGGCAGCATCAAACAGCGAGCCGGTCGGACCGCAGGTAGGACGCCACACAGCTCCTCACTCGGCTGCAGTAGCGTCCGCCATCTTGCTTCTACAATGTTATAACAAATATTCAATGCCAAAAGTTACTGATGTTGCTGAAGCACCACCCAGAACATTTAGATGGAAGTGAAAGAGGTATGGTAAACGAACTGTGCCAAATAATAAAAAAAACGAGCAAGTTTTATAAAAGCAGATTGCTATATACTGCGGGGCATTCTTAAGAAAAAGTAACTCAACGCAGCACAGCAAGGATCTTTGCTGTCCTGCGGTGCATTACACAGAAAGGGCAGGAATGGGGCATATTTATTTACAATACAGTACATTATAGTCACTTCCCCAGCGCTGGCACTCAATGGGCAGCCTAGCACCAATGTAGGCACCCTTGTGACATGGTGCAGGGGTGCCTGTGTTGCTTGCAGGATTATTTTTGTCCCAGAAGGGACACCATCCTGCACCCAAAAAAATCTTAGAGGAATAGCGTTGAAATACAGACGCTGAGCTCATAGAAAACCTTCTCAGGGCAGAGTAACGCAATGCAGCGATTTGTGGTGCATTATGTTATTTCTGATTGCTTAGCCTGATAAATCTCATTTTAGGGTTTGCGTCGCGTGTGCTCCATGTTGCCTGGTGCAAACGCCACACAAACCCTTGATAAATAGTGCCCTGAGATGTGTAACCAGAATTTTACGACAGGTACATTTTTAACAAGTAGCCAATGTGCGTCCTGTTGAATGTGCCCTGCCATGTCTTAGCTCAATGCAACGCCAACAGTGAAACAAGGCCTGATAAATGCAGCCATCACCCTGCTCAACACCTTCCAAGGTTGGCTTCTTTTTAACCTCTGTGCAGTACTGAGTCAATATTATTGACTAACACGTCGGTTGAGACCGAACTCTAGTGAACAGTCCTGGAGGTACATCAATCAGTTTTTTGGGTGTGGTGTGCATTATTTAAAGAGAAACACTAACAGCAGTGTTAAAATCAATCCCAGAAAAGAAGGTGGAAGTTTCTGTTTGTTTTCATGTCGATTGTATTTTTTCTTGTTGCTTTTGAAATGCACAGAATCGGAAAGTTTGTAAACGAAGGTGGCGAGTGCCGGATCTCATAAAGTCAGCGGGCCAGTTCGGGCTGGACTGTTCCCATTGGACGCAGGCTCAAGACTGATTTGCATATGGCTGGGTCCAAACTGGAATGGCACGGTGAGCAAAAAAACGATGTATTTAGGCCCAGATCTCTGTACTGGGGTGAATGCATGACATTGTTCAGCATTCTGTCCATCAATTGTTCTTTTTGCAGCTTATAAGCATGGTCTGTAACAGTGCAGAATGATTGGTATCATGCAAAGTTACAGTGACAGTTCACTAACGTTTTTGTGATATAATGGAAACTGTTTAGCACAGTGCCAAGAAATTGAGTTTCTAGAGGTAGTAGTGTTTAGCAAGAGGATTTGTGAATATTTCAGCGGACAGGCTGCGTCAGAAATACAAAAACATAATAATGTTACAATAACATTTCACAACAAAACAGCAGCAATACAACCCTGCAAGAAAAAGCACCGACATGCTACACCAATATAATATAACAATAACAATACCAAAACAACAACACAAACACTAACATAATCCAAAAGCATAATATCAGAGCACAACAATCATCAACAATAAAACATAATCATATCAACACAACACAGCGCAGAAACGAAATCACAATGCAAGCCAATCAAGAGCACACAAGCACATAAAAAATCACCAAAATTTCAGAATACAATTCAACAAATACACATGACACCCCCTCATCAACAAACATTAACTCTGCACCATAACGCAAGAACATAAGTACATTTACATAGCGCAACCCTACACCAACGCAAAACCACATAGGAGTATTACAATAATACAAAGTACACTAAGACATTTAAGTTGTGTGTTTGCAGTGGGGCATGTTCACTTGCCTTGTTGTCAAAAGCAGCTCCTCCATAATAGTGGAGTAGCTGTGCAACACTTGTCAAAGATAGTGAGCGGGAAAAAAAAAGTATTATCATTTTATTTTCTGCTTACTTACTAACCTGATGTCTTTGTAGGGCAGGGTGGGGTCGGACCATGGCAGGGGGAGGAGTGATGGGCACTGTAAAGTGGGCACGTTGGTTTGGCTGCTGTCTTAGGCTGGCGAAACAGACATGCGCTCCTAGGTTTCTCCAACCCAGCTGTGTGGCACAGCCAGGTTGGAGAAACAACACCGACTCCCAGGTTCTGTCTAACCAACAGACCAGGCTGCTCAGACCAATCCTGGTGTTGCTCTCATGCTATTGAGTGCAGTGCTGGGATTGTGAGGGGAGCCTGTGCCCCAGTGACTACCAGGAGGAGAACCATAGAAGAACACACAGTCGGCCGGCATAGACAGGTCATTTTTTTATTATTCATTATTCCGCCACACCCCACAATGTATGCCTATGTGGCAATTGCCACTGCTTGTTGCTATATTTTTGTTTTGTGGTCTGTTACTGTATAATGTCTATGGTGTTTTTTGTCTTCTATTTGGTTACACTGATATGTTGTGTGTTGGGTTGTTATTGTGTGTTTCTTTGTTTTGTTTTGATTGCAGGATTGCTTTATTGTATTATTTGTGTTCCAGAATGTATGTTTTGTTGTACTTTTTTGTTTTATTCTACTGTGCTTTGGTTGAGTTACTGTTAGTGTGTTTTCCTCCAATGTACAGTTTTGGGTTATTGTGCTGCTGTTTTATTATATGCTACTGCTTGTATTATTATGTTACCCATTTTGGTATTGTTGTGTTATTTCGTTTCTGTTAAGTACTTCAGTAAAACGTTGCTACATTTACAGGTGGAAACAGCTCATGCAAATAGTATCCCAGTTCTCAGCAACCACTTTTCATTGTCACAGATGTGAAAAAGCTGACATTTCAGCACTTCATCTTTACTTGATACCAATCAGCCTGATTCAAATAAACCTTTCATGCTTTAAAAGTGCACTTCCCATGCTCATTTCATGTGTTAAGGGGCACACAGCAGGTATTATTGATTTAGGATTGTTGGCAGTGATAATTACTAAGCCGGGGCGGTGAACTTCACTCTGTTCACGGAATTTGCCGAGTTTTGCACACTCTGCGCTCCACAAAGCTCTCGGTGTGCTGAAGAATGCCACTTTGTTGGCGAGCGAGGAAAATCCAATGCAAGACCACTTCCCAGCGAGATTTCTCAACGCGGGCCTTCACGGATGGTCGCTACCGCTCTCATTGAGGAAGCTGCCGCTTGAGTAGAACTTCTGCTCGAGCTGCAGAAAGAAGCAGCACCCTTTTGCACTATGTGAGATGCCATTCACGCTGAATTTACAGTGCGGGACATAAAGCTGGCACTAAAGGTCAGTGTGAATGGTGCAAGATAACCCAGTCTGCCACTTGCAGAACTCCACGTAGCTTGACGGAGTTGTTTTGTCACTTTGTGGAATTCAGTGTAGAGGACTTCCACAAACTCAGCCCAGGCTTAATAATTACAGACTGTAACACAACACATCAACATTACTCAACAAAAAAAATATCAAATAGTAACACAAAACAAAAACCCACCAAGGAGATATTTTTGTTCAGTTATTATTTTGCAGCTGTGTTATGGTATTGTGTTGCTGTGTGGTGTTAGTGCATAAATGCAACCATGTTATTTTAAAATTTTAGATACATTCTTGTCACACAATACCCTTTCCACAAACTGACTTTTATTATCCAGCTAGAAAAGGTGTTTGCAAGAAATCGGGTTGTTGGTTAACTGTTGTGTGAGCCCGGGTCAAGCAGCAATCATATTTCTTCTCCGGGTGAAGTCACAAGCAAACCTTAAATTAACCTGTCCTCAACCATCAGTAGCGTGGCACTGAGCAGTCAAGCTTAACTCAGAGGCAATATGTAAAACATTTGTGCAACATTTCAACCAGTAACACCGTGAAAACACACCACACACGAAGCCTCCACCGGAATTAGAAAAATATGATAGTTTTTAATAAATAAAACGAGACCAAAATGAAATAAAGCCAATTAGTAGATCCAGAGATATTGGATTTTAAAGTTTTTAGGGAAAATAGAGCCAAAGGTGTAAATCTCTAATTGCAGATAGCTGGTCGCACTGGACCGGGACAAAGTCACAAGTTCCGCCTGACCCATATGGAGTGCTGGCAGGCTACAGTGACCTAGTTAACCCCACTGAACAAAAGTATATTTATTCCTGGTTTATGGAGAATTGTATTGATCTGTGTTAAAGATGCCTACTCTGGGGTTGCATATGTATTAAAAAGTAAGGTTTGAGCCTCACAAAAATTTGGGGGGAAGACCACCCTAAGGCTGGCAGGTGCAATAGCTTTGAATTAAACACTACGCTGTTTATAAATCCAGGACATGTTATAACTTTATTAAAAAAAATTGTGAGGTGACTCCTGGACATACATTTGTGAAGCTGATACTAGGGTTGAATGATATATGCTTATTCTTCCTTTCCTCATAGCAATAATTTATTAACTGTATATGCAAATTATGTAAGGTAAGCTTTATACTGATCTTTTTATTTGCCATATCACTTCTCAATATGGCTGCATCAAGTTTACAGCGAGCTCTTTTGATATTTCCAACTCTCTTACCAGACATCTACTTAAGTGTATTCTGATAAAGAAGAATACAGGAGCAGTGCCATAAAGCAAAGTAGGCTCTGAGCCCTGCATAATGTGAGGACGTCCCATAGTGCACCTGTAACTCAGAGCTATTCATAGGGTTTATGTTGAATAGTGTTCCCTGGAGGGTGCCTTAACCCCAGTGCTGCAGGGGTAGAAGGGGCTTGTGTGGCGCCCATGTCTTTGAAACGTGGCTCATTTAAAGTCCTGAAGCAATGTGAGTGCCCCCTCACACATGCAACATTTAGCCACAGTTACTAATTCCACAGAACTGCTATATTTAGTAGGCTTCTTATTGAGATCTATTTCCCTTGACAGTGTTTTATTCCATTTTCCTTATCAGGACTGCATTGTGGTATCCAACAATAAGCACATCTAAACTATTTTCCAATACTGTGGTGAATATGCATTGTCCAATCCAAATCAGTCTCAGAATACTTATTTGTGCCATCATGACACAGTTTTATAAAGTTTTCTCCTCTATTCCCTATAAGCAGTCAAGAAGAAATCCAATATCCATTATGTTATTGAAGACGTCACCCTATCTAATATCCTCATTGAAAATTGGCTAATTGATTAATTGGCAATGACATTCATCAATGCATTTCCAGCAGACTATACATAAAATCAGGCTGAACTATTGCATCATAGATGATGTGGGTGTGACGTTTGCCATTTTCCAAAAGTGGACCTCTGCAAATAAATAAATTGACTTATAAGTCCTTTGGCCTCCAACTCATTAAATGTATTATGAGTATAGCTTTCCCTTCGTGTGTGTAATGTACTCCAGGTCTTCAAAAAGTTATTTGACTCTTTCCTGGACTTACCTACTCATATGCAGTTTAATTCAAAGCATTAGTACCATCTAGGAGATTTGAACATTTGGGCAGATGATGCCTAGGGATCATGGGCATGAGGTTTGAAAAAAAGAAATGGATAAGCTTCAATATAGTCAGCTACTGTAAGCTCACATGTGCATAAAATAAGTATGGATTTGTTGTAGGAAATCAGCCTTTTTCTACCTAGTCACCCTGGATGTGTGCCCTATCTGCTTTGCTGGCTTTAGAACTCTGTGCCCTTTACCACTGACCGTCAGGAGCAGAGTGCCTGTGCTCCGCTTTTAAACACAATGAAATTATTTTGTTACTAAATGGCACATTTAACTTGCCTGTACATCCCTTGTATATGATACGGAAAGTCCACCCAGGGTGTGGAAGTTAAATGCCACGTGTGGACTGCAGCCATATGTGGACTGCTATTGAGTCATTCACTACAGTTGCCGGTCAAACATGGCTATAGGCCTGCCCTGTGAAACCTGGCTGCTGCAATGTAAAACCTGAAGTGCCACCTGTTAAAACTCTTTTGACAGGTAAAAAACTCCCTTTTAAATATTAGAAAGTTACTCATATGTAAACTTATACCCCACAAGGTCAGGTGCATAGTATTTAAAAGTGGAACATTTAGAAATTAATATTACCCTTTCCCTATGGCGACAACACCCCAAAAGCCTTTTTAGCTGTGGAAGGTCTAGCTGTCTATGTAGAAAACTAGAGTGCTGATTAAAATACTATTAATGCAAACTTGGAAAAAGGAAAATCTAGAAAAATAACGAATCAATCATTTAATAGTTATTAAAAACCCAATTTAATGGTAATATATGTTTTTTTCTACATATTGCGGTAAAGGAACTTTTTGAAAATTAGCGATTACCCGCCTGAAGTTTCTGGCAACTGATTTGCATTAGCTCTTCAGCAACTCTCAGTCTTTATGTAGCCCAGGAATATGTGTGAAATATGTTTCAAATGCCTTCCAGGAGCAAACAACAGCCTGGCTTGAAAGGGCAGTGGTGACTCTTGTTAACTTCACAGAACTTTGGGTGTTGTCGGTATCCTGTGACAGCACATTGCCAGATACTGCTTGACAGCTCTGTTGAGCCACATGTAACGTTTGGGGCACATTTAGAAGGGAGAGGATAAGATGCCAAAACAGTTCTTGTTTATCCTTTGTCTGGTTGCTGAAGGAACCTGCTTTTGCCCTACCAAACGTCTGTCTCTGGGTTTGTTGTGAGTACAGTGCCTGCCTGTAACTAGATTGTAGTGTTATATGTGGGAGGACTGTGGTGATTCCGCAATCATATTTCCACATATTCACTCAGCCCTAAAAGCCCAAGTTTAGTGTGGCCGAAGACTTTCTCCATCATGTAAAATGTCCTGCCACACTGAAGTTTGGACCTGTATGGCAAACAAGAGCTAATGAAAAAGTTGGCAGGGTTAGACCCACAAATATTTACTCCGTGGTTTAAGGAGTGCCCAGGAGTAATCCTCACCCTATGACTGGTTTCAGATATAAAAGTAACACCTCCAGGCACCACTTCAGAACACCTTCTGGACCTGCAGATTATCAGAAGAGAGCTATACATACTGTATGTGACCTCAGAGGAGCCCCAAAGGACTTGGCCTCCCCCCCTTGTACCCGGGGCAGAGAAGTGGACTCCAATGGTCAGTTGACTGACCTCCTTTGTGGCTACAAGGAAACAACAAGTTGAAAGAAGGTTTTTCATGAAAGTACCTAGCAAACTAGTAGAAACTGGACCTGCACTATACTCTCATGTTGATCACTGCCTGACCCCCTGTAAGCCTTTAAGCATCTCCCTGAAGGTCCCGGGGAGCTTTAGAGGTGTACCTCTGTCATTGATTGGTCACCAGAAGAAAGTCTGGACATTTTTTTAAACATTTCCTACGGACCAGTAGGACTTTGAAACATTTTTGACTTTCTGACTTCCACACTTTCACTGGGATCAATCCACTTAGTTGTGATCAATCATGGCAGGCCATAAATTTCACCTTAGTATTAGTCTACCATGACCACTGACTGTCATGGGCACTTTGCTCTTTATTTGGTGCTATTGTACTTAAAACTACTACAATATCACATCCCTGGGCCCCATACTGGATTTTTGACAGTTTGGTGTTACTTTGTTTTTTCCTCTATTGTTCTGCTTCAGTTTGTTGGCATTTTGGCTTTATTTCTGTTTTTGTACTGCATGATTACTTTACATATTGGCCTAAGTTAAATCTGTCTGCTCTGTGCCATAGCTACCAGGGCATTGGTCTGTGGTTAATTTAGTAACTTGGAGGATTCACCCTGACAAGGGTACTGATTATACTTAAAAGTGGGCAATTGACTACCCCAAATAATATTAAAATTTCTTACACTTCTCAAAAGGCCATGTTATATCTGCTACCTAAATGCCCAGATAATCTTTCTCTAATGGGTTATAAAATAATAGAAGGCCTGTGATATTAACTGGAAGAAAGCAGGTGATTTCTTACTGTGTCATATCCATGATTGTGGGTACAAACATGCTACTTACCAAATGAAAAGAAATTCATATTTACAATCCTATTTTGTAGACTAAATCAATTCATCACAAGTGAAATGTCAAAGTGAAGGATGTTCTCTGTCTTCTCTGCACCACCATCTCAACTGCTGTGTAATGTCCAAATTGGATCACTGGCATTACATCGATCTCAACAATACAGTGAGCAGAAATATTGTGTAAAAAATATCAATTTCAAAAATATTGTTTCCCTATAATTATAATAATAGGTACAAAAATGTTAAAAAAACATACCTTTTTACACAAACATCATTAAAAAACATACACATATAGTTTTTAATATATAGTTTAAAATAATAAAGCTTGAATATCTCGACATATAGCATTATTATAATGAATATAAATCTAATAAATGTATGTAACATGAAAAATGTTAACAAATCAAATGCAAAACATTAAATAAATTACCAAATGTATTAACTTTATAAACAAAAAAAGATATTTACTAAAAATATTTAAAATAGTATTATTTAAAACAATTATATTTATAAGCAAATAATATAAAAAATTAAATTAAAATAAAATAAGTATAAATATTGGATATATTTGAACAATATTAAAAAAGTGTTTAAGTCTGGAAATAATAGATACATTATTCTCACTGCAGTCTGTGCAACAGTAGGGAAAGCATTGTAGTTTGGAGCAGTAACATTTACTATTCCCACTCCACTGTGTGCAAACGTAGGGAAAGCATTGGACTTTGAAGTAATTACATTTATTATTCCCACTACATCTTTGTAACAGTAGGGAAAGCTTTGGACTTTGGAGGGGTCTGTGCAACAATAGGGAAAGTGTGGACTTTGTAGGGGTAACATTTACTATTACCACTACAGTCTATGTACAGCGTTGGACTCCAAAGGGTAACATTTACGATTCCCGCTGCAGTCTTTGCAAAACTACAGAAAGTGTTGGACTTCGGAGGTGTAACATTTTCTATTTCCACTCCAGTCTATGCAACAGTAGGGAAAGCTTTGGACCTCAGATAAGTAGCATTTACTATTCACACTAGTCTGTGCAACAGTACGGTTACATTTACTATTCCTATTCCAGTCTGTACAACAGTAGGGAAAGCAATGGACTCTGGAGGGGAAGCATTTACTATTCCACCTCCAGTCTGTGCAACTGTAAGTAAAGTGTTGGTCTCCGGAGAGGTAAAATGTACTATTCCTACTCCAGTCTGTGCAACAGTAGGGAAAGAGTTGGGCTTCGGGGCAGAGGGGGGCAAAATGTATTATTCCCACTCCAATCTGCTCAACAGTAGGGAAAGTGTTGGACTTCGGAGGGATAACATTGACTATTCCCGCTCCAATCTTTGGAACAGTAGGGAAAGCAAAGTACTTCACTTCAAACACATAACATAAATGAAACATAACCCTATTCACTTATAACAAGTATAAACTTTATTATTTAAACAAAAAACAAATATATATAAATAAAAACCATTTAATCAATTAACATGAAGATTACAAAATGTAATAATTAGTTATCAATTTAAAACAATTGGCCATTATTTATTACGTAATTAACTTATCACACTATACCCCACAAACCTAGCAGCCCACACTTAAAATATACCAAAAATAAATAAAGGTAAGACCATTACCAAAATTAATAATTACTTAATTAATCATTAACATCCCAACTCATACCCCTACAAACCCAGCAACCCGCACCTAGTATCTAACTTAAAAATATAATTATTACTCATTTCATATAATTTATAATCCTTTAAATAATTGATTAATTAATTATTATTTTTTGTTAATTAATTAATTGTAACTTCCCTCCGTATATCCTTACAAACCAAGCAACCCACCCATAATATGGTATTCAAAATATATATTTATTACACATTAAATATTAATAATAATAATAATTTAAATAATTAATAATACATTTGTTAATTAATTACATGTCTCACTCCAAACCCCTGCATACCTAGCAACCTGCTATGACAATATAAATTAATATTTGCATTTACACTAAAAATTACAACTCACACAAAAATTACAAACTATTTTTAAAAATATTACTAATAATTGTTCAAAAAATAATAACACATAAATAATATATGAACTAACCACAAATAAAGATAATGAAGAAATGATATATTTTTCAACTGCATTATTGAAAACGATATTATCAACAATGATATTTTTTTTAAAGATACTACTTACCTGAAAAATTGATATTCTTGACAATGATATTTCTGCATCACATTATTTTTGTGTCACAATATTTTTTCTGATATTTCTGCAACTAAATATTTAAAGCTCAATACTTTGTCCAAATACCCTCCAAAGTAACACAAATAAAATAGATATTCTTTATGTCAGTATGACATGGGGTATCTTCTCGCACTAACATGTAATGGTATACAGCCATGTTGTTGACCATGGTTGTGAGCTTACACCTTGATATCACCTCTATTATCAAGAAAATCACACAGCAAAATAAGCTAGCAACCACTACTGGCTTGTCCCTTGCAAACCCACATGTAATTGTGCGTACCCTCTTATAAGAAATCTTCTCACTGTCTCTCTCTGTCATAAGTCACTATTTAGTGCCTTTCTTAGGCATATATAAGAAGGCATTGGTTTCAGGAGGATGTGTGGCAACAAATGAATTCCCTGATTTTTCGCAGTGTTCATCACCTATCATTATTAGCTTTGTCTTTTAGTTTTTGCTTTTTCTTATTAGGATTTCTGGTGGATTGGGCCATCAGGAAGAATAATGCTGGGGCACAGCACAGACTGCAGCAGAATTTTGAACTCTGAAGAAGTATAGCATAGCCAATATGACTACAAATTATTGGAGTGCAGCAATAGTTTGGTCAGGACAGAATGTTGATTGTTGGACCACAGCACACGCCACTGTAACACACCATAGACTGTATGATTTGGGATAGACCGTTTGAGCACAGTACACTGTTGGAGCAGGTAAGGGACTGCAGTAATCCAGCACAGACTGTTATCAAGCAACAGGGACTGCAGGAGGCCAGCAGAGACTACTTACGCACATCACAAGCTACTGCAGCACAACAGTGATGGCAGGAGCATTGCGACAACTGAAGGAACACAGACTTTTACAGCAAAGGCTGAAAGAGCACAGTATAGATTGAATAAGCAATGAACAAAGGAGCACTGTACAGACTGCTGCAGCACAGCACAGACTGCTGCACAAACTCAGAGAATTATGGAGGTCAGCAAAGATTACAGGAGCACAGCAGCAGTGTTAGTCTACCTTGAATAGAGCATTTACAGCAAACAGCATTCATGCAAAATATCTCCACAGAAGCAGAGCCAGTACCACACACACAGCAATACTGTAGGCATTCCTTACACAGAGAGAATAGTTAAAATGGGTGAAAATATCTAAAAGCGTATGTAACTCACATACATGTGAAATCACACAAATACACTTTGACACATTGGGGCTTATTACGATTTTGGTCTGAGTTGCAACCGACCAACACCGTCTGGGACTCGGGACTGACCGACCTGAGGTCCTCAGTTATGACCGCCTGATTACGATGTGATCGTACACTGTTCTGTCGGATTACCACTGTTCTCTGTGGGAGCTTGTGTTACGGCTGTAAACCGGCCATAATGCAGGCTCCTATAGGGAAAAGGATGTGTGTGTAAAACCCTTCACCCTGTGGCAGGCACCCCATGGTGCCTACCACACAGTGCAGGGTTTTACAGGGGGGTACCCCCTCGACCAGCAATCGTATACCGCAGAGACAAGGGGGCCCTGCTAGGGGTCTCCAAAGTCACTGTCTGGCAGCTTTTCTGTGTCGGAAAGGCCGGCACGGAAAGGCTGTGGGAAGCCGACATTGTAATCCCAAAGGTAGAAACACCATCCATAGGGGATTGCGGTGCTGTTCAGACCAGCTGGAATACTCCAAGAGCCAGTCAGAACCGAGTTGGAACGACTGTCCAGTTTACGTTCTGACTGCTGACATCGTAACCGGTCAGTCGGACCGAAAACCCAACCGTGTCGGATAGAAAGGCTTCGACCGCTGTCGGAAAGCTTCCGACTAGCTGTCGGAGGCTTTCCGACTGACATCGTAATCGGCCCCATGGTAGAGATCCAGCACCTACATCAGCAGTGCAAGCTTTTTTCTGGAAGCTGAATGCCTGTGTACTGAGTGATCGTAAGAACTGAGATAAGGGGTTAAATGTTGATCTTTCAAGGTGCTCTAGGTGGGGGGCAAGTGTATCTGATCATGTTTTGACAATAACAAGTGCAATATTTTTTCTGCTGCTCATGATATTACAGAAGCAGCATCAAAAATGCAGACCGTCCTTCCAGCAGAACTTAAGCACAAATTAAAATTTGATATTCAGGGTGTACAACTTGAAAACAGGAAATGAATGTTCTTTGTCATTGCACACATTTTCTTTGTGTATATTAAAGAAAGTTCCCTAGCAGCTATGAGTAATATGTGTTTATACCAGAGGTGGTGCCTATGTGCCATCCCGATTCTGGCCAGTACCTTCCAACATACTTGTCATCATGCGTTGGTGCATGTTGAGGTGGTATTAAAGGCTCAATTTGTGCATGAGGATTGTTGTTCCTGGGCTCTCAGGTGTACAATTCAAACAGTTTGGGTAAGAGGTGCAGAGCTGGTTACACCGGAAAATATGTGCACACATGTGTGCTCACAGAGGTAGGCTGAACAAAAAAAACAGTCATCTGAAAAAGCCTGGTATCTGCAGATGGGTGGCCCTGCATCAGAAAGTCATCCAAATAAGTTGATTATAGCCTGTGTAGTTTATAAATAATAAAAAAAGAAACCAAAACGAAACATCTCCTCTCTTTTTGTCTGAACTGTAAGTCTGCAATGCTTAACTACAGACTGAGGACCTGATTTAGGTTTAGAGTTTATGCGGATGGATTATTACTTCACAAACATGTCAAGTATGTTGCCTTGTTACTAGTGTCATAGGACAAAATGAACTTATAATTTTCCAATACATTTTTGCAGAGATTTGCCCAGGACAAACCTAGACAATTTGCAAATTACTTGTGCTTAGTATATACTACTACTATTGCCCATTAATCCAGCTGGCATGTAGGGTAGCAATGAAAGACTTCCACTTCTGTTTTTCTTGGGTGAGTTTCTGGAGGGCACCCCTGCTGTAGTCCAGTGCCTTAATTTCTGTTTCCACAGTTTGCCTGCAGGTGTTCTTTGGCCTCATCACAGACGTTATTTTAGCCATACAAAATTTGTGTAGAGATGTCTCTATTAGAATGTCCATATGTATCTAAGTAACGTAGAATGTTATGATTGAAAAGACTGTAGAGGCAGAGTGAAGCTGGTGGATAGAGGAGCTGGAGTTTCCTGAGCTGATTCTGCAAATAAAGCAACATTTCTACAATCCTACAAACCTTCAATTTCCTTTATTTAATCATAACAATGGTGACGAGGACGGGATGATTGTAGTTATTTCTGCGCAAGGGACAGACTAATATTGGAATCTCCACCCTTGGATTATCATTGTATAATAGAATAAAAAAAGCCTCATCCACGCTGTGAGTACAATTTTACCTTTTGAAATTAAAAAGGAAAAGTATTTGGTTCCAGAAAGACTATACTGAATTTATTGAGAACATTTTAAGTTCAGAGACTGAACATTAAATTTAATTGGACATTTTACCCGATTTAATTCGTGGGAGAACCTGTAATTCGAGTAACCTGATTTAATTCGTGGTGGAGTTGAATTCGTGAAATGTTCGGATTTGTAAAATTTTCCTAAGTTGTAGACAACATTAGAAACGGAGAAACGAACAACCGCCATAAAGAGAAATGAACAACCGATTGAATTGATGCCATTTTATCGTTACAACTACTTTTACATAGGCTAGCAGATAAAAAAAGACAAAAAAAAACGTGCTTCTAATTGTTTTATTTTTATTTTGACAAGCCTTATTTCTACTTTGGCATCGTTCGTATAACGTTTCTTACTTTAAAAGATGCAGTGTCTGCAGCGGCTGCATTCGAATCCTCTGAAACTTTGAAGGACGCGATTCCGTCTTCCTTGTGTTTCAGTAATCACGACGTCATCTAGAAGCTAAATTTCCCTTAGAAACAAACGTGAACCACGTTGTGTGGCGGCCATTTTTCACAGTTGGGGAAACTTCAATTGTTTGACATTGGAAGTACGTTAATAGGAGTGTGTTTTCATCGTGCATCATAATTGGACCAATGAACGCTGTTCTTTAACCAAGATCTTTGGAACAAGCCGATTCTCACAAGATTTCACGTGTGACGATTTCTAATACTTTGAATGCTGTTTATTTCGTCACACTAAATCTCCTGGGACTCTTACAAGATCCCGATGAATTCAATCTTCGTGTCAAGTAAAGCTAATATTTGTTTATTTTAGCTTGTTATTTTAATTTATTTCTTTATTAACCAATTTTATTCCTACAGGAACTGTACTCATTTGATTTTATCATTAATCTTTAACATAATATGGCTGACCAAAGTTTATCTGCTCCTCCCTCATTTCTTCCTACTCCTGGCGAACCTGCTATTCCGTGGAAGGAGTGGAAGAAGCTATTTTTAACGTATATTCTTGCTACGGGTGCAGATAAATATGGACCAGTACGCAGACAGGCAATTCTTCTTCATAATTTAGGAGTCGAGGGCAGGAGATTGTATGAAAATTTACCTGAAGTTTCATTAGGTACTGGTGATGGTCAGCCTATTAATTTATACGAGATGAGTATGAAAATGTTAGACATTAGGTTCATCACTAAAGTCAATGTAGTACTAAAGAGGCATAAATTCTTTTGCAGGGTACAAAAGACAGATGAAGACATATTATCTTATGTAGCAGCCTTAAGAGGATTGTCATTAACTTGTGAATTTGAACAATTAGCAGACTCTCTATTACGGGACCAAATTGTCAGGTGCACGAATAATAAAAGAGTACGTTAAAAATTATTAATTAAAGATTCTACATTAGAAGAGGCAATTCAAATTGCGAGAGGTCTGGAGCACACTGACATTTGGATTAAGGAAATGGATAAGTGCACTAATTCTGTAGTTAGCAAGGATTCCGGATCAAAAATTGTATCATCTAAAGAATACTAGCTGACATTAGTGAAACTAAAACCATTAAAACTAAACCAATGTCTAAGCCACCCTTTAATAAGGTCACTGATAAAAGTAATGAGTCTTCTCAATTTAGAGGACTGTCTTTTGGCACACGACCTGTTACTTGTTATCGTTGTGGTGCACCCGGCCATATTGCTTCTAGTACAAAATGCTTGGGGAGGAATGCAATTTGTAGAACTTGTGGTAGAAAAGGACATTTTGCTAAGGTTTGTAAAACCAAAATGCCTATTGTACATGAAATTGATGATTCTTGTGAAAGTGTCCATGAATTTATTCCTTCCATTAATGTTGTTACTACTCAAACTGAAGTTTTCAATGTTAGAGCTGAGCTTAACATCACTGATCCATCTATCAAAATGGAGAGTACTTGTAAATTAGATAAACCTCACTATGTAATTAATTTAGATTCTAAAGGAGTAAGAATGTTGATTGATTCTGGAAGCCTCTATACTCTTTTATCTAAACAAATGTACCTTGAATCTTGAGGGGAAGTCTGGTAGCGAAAAGGATTGGGAAACCCCTGATATTAAAGCTGTAGGTTATAGTGGTAAAACCATTGATATATTGGGGTTGAAATGGATGGTGATTGAATTCGAATCTAAAAAGGTTTATGGACGTGTTTACTTAACCAAGCAAGGGTCAAATTTATTGGGATGGCGACATCAAAAAGATTTGGGGATTGTCTTGAATTCAAATGCTAGTGAACCTGTTCAATCTGTGGTTGTAAATAACATAGATGATTATGAGTCCTTGATAATGAGCAAATATGGCGATGTTTTTATTGAGGAATTGGGAAAAAGTAAGAATTTTTCCCATAAAATCATTCTTAAGAGTAATGCTACCCCCATTGTTCATAAAGTTAGGTCAGTGCCTCATTTAATGAGGGGTCCCCTGCAAGAAGAACTTGACCAGTTGCTAAAAATGGGTATTATTGAGCCAATCGAAGCTTCTGAGTGGTTGGCGCCCATTGTTGTCGCGCCAAAGGATGGTAGGAAGAAGATTCGTTTATGTATTGATCTCCGCAATTTAAATAAGAATATATGGGTAGATCGTCAACCCTTGCCCAATATATCAGAGATGCTCACTGCAATGGGTGGGGTAGTGTATTTAGTGTCATGGATATGTCGGCGGCATATCATCAGATTGATCTTGATGATGAATCTAGACACTTGACATAATTTGTAACCCCCTTAGGTGCATTCCGTTATTGTCAAATACCATTTGGCCTAGCCTCAGCCTCAGCAGTTTTTCAAAGGGTCATGCAAAAAGTATTACAAGGGTTAAAAGATGTGCTCTGTTTTCAAGACGATGTGCTCATTGTGGGCAGGAATTATGAACACCATGATATAGTAATTGAAGATGTTCTATGTAGGATGCGGGAGAATGGTTTGACAATCAAAAAAGAAAAATGTCACTTAAGAAAGGATGTAGTGTGTTACTTGGGCCATGAGATCTCTAAGCATGGAATCAAGCCTAAAAAGAACATTGTTTTAGCTATGTCAAGAGCGTACCTGAATTCTTTTGAATCTGTGGGAGCAGACGGCTAGAAGGTTCTCTCTTGATGAGAATTTCCCAACTCCCCCACACCCCTGGACCCAGAGAACTCTAAGCCCAGGAATGAAAGGGAAAGGGGAAGTGGATAACAAAGAGAGACTGCCACACAGGTTTTCTTCTACTACTCTTCTATCTGGGAGATCATCTCCTGTAAAAGTAAGCAGAACATTACTACAGTTCCCACTAATTTCTGGCTCTCTACACCCAACACTCCATTTAAATATAATAAACAATTACCTCAGTGTGTGTGGTCATTAGACCGTCTCTGTAAATGATTAATCTTTGTGTTCCAAGATAGGAATAACTGTATCCAGGAAAGCAGGCAATTTAACACAGTGCGTAGAATCTCCTACTGGCTGAAGAACTAAAGGTGGTATAATATTGTATTCTAATATGCATATCAATTAATACACTACTATACTTGAAGTCTTCAAAACTCAGGATGGTGTTGAGAGATGCTGCTAGACCTGGCTCCGAATATGAGTCTATTGCTCAGTAATATCCTTTAACCAAAACGCTGTCTTTTCTTTGCCAATTAGAACATACGGGAACTCTGTGGCAAGGTACGGAGTGCTGCTTCAAAATACTCTAACTAAATGTCTCTGGAGTAATATTCAGCATAAACTGGACTTGATATTAAGTAACATTGAATTCTTACCGCCGTCTTGTAGATAAGTACCTCTGAATGAAAGTCTCTTCTTACCAGGTACTTGCGTGAGGGAAAACTTCAAACTGAGCGGATGCTTGGAACTGCAAACGGAGCTGAATAAATATGCGCACACTGACGAGTAACCTAACGTCAGAAGCGCACGAGGAAAAAATGGAAAATGAATTCGCTCAGAACTTCCTCCAGAAAATTCCTCCTCAAAAGGAGAACGGAAAAGAACAAAAGCGGTTCAGGAAAGACGCTCAACAAAAGAAGCGTCTTACCGCCAGGAAAATGACCGTTGAAGTGCACCGTGTATAATGCACGAGCGCACGACATGGCCGACAGGGCAAAAGGCTAGAACGTCAATGCAAGTGACAGTGGCACAATCAGGAAGTGCTTACTTGCATCGGAATTGAGCTACTCTCTGCCTCCAATTACAGGCAGAGAGTGAATGGACGTAACCAGCATTGAACTTATAATGAAGTTTTGGGACAGAGCCTTCTTCAACCTGCTGGGACCTGACAAGCTATCAAAGATGCTCCTACTCCAATAAACAAAGAACAACTTAGGAGTTTCTTGGGATTAGCAGAATACTGCTCAAAATTTGTAAAAAGTTTTACCAACATTGTTGAACCTTTACCATTGCTTATGAAAACAGGAGTAGAGTTCATTTGGACTGATGTTTGTGAAACAGCCTTCAAACAAGTCAAGGAAGGGATTTTGTCTGCTCCTTCTTTAGGGCATTTTGATGTTAGAGCAAAAACTTATGTTACGACTGATGCCAGTGCTGTGGGCATTGGGGCAGTCTTATCACAGATAAAAGATGGGAAAAGGTAATTGGGTTTGCATCCAGGAGATTACAAAATGCTGAAACCTCGTACTCTGTGATTGAAAAAGAGGCTTTAGCATGCTGTTGGGGTATTAAACATTTCAAGTATTTTGTTTGGGGTATTCCCTTCAAGCTTAGAACTGACCATAAGCCCCTTGTGCACTTGTTTAAAGGTGGGAAAGGATTGGAAGGGAGTGTGACTCCAAGAATTTCAAGGTGGATTCTTTCTATATTGGATTATAATTTTGAAATTGAGTATTTGAAAGGTAAGAAAAATGTCGTAGCTGATTGCTTATCAAGAATGCCCATTGAACTAAGTAAGGAAGAAGAAGTTATTGAAGATTTAATATGTTATACTGAAGAACAATCTTTTGATAGAGAGGAATGGGAAGCTGCAATGTTGGATGATGTTGTGTTAAAAGAGGTCATTCTTAGAGTGTCCAATGGTTGGAAGGGTGATTCTTGTCAGGATTCGTTTTTCAAGGGTTACAAGAATGTGGAGGAAGAGTTGAGCGTGAGAGAAGGAAAGTTGTGGAGAAGAGATAAACTTGTACCTCCTCAAGGTCTTAAAACCAAGATTATCAATATTGCTCACGAGGGTCATATGGGAAGGAGTATGACTAAAATACGCATTCGTCAGTCATTCTGGTGGCCAAAAATAGATAAGGATGTTGAAGATGCTGTCAGGGATTGTTATGCATGTGCTGCTAGTGACAAAACCAAAGTTGTTCGGCAACCACCACTTTCGTGTGTTAAATTTCCTGATCGTCCTTGGGAAAGGATAGCAATAGATTTTCTTGGTCCCATCTCTAAGTTGGGATCAAATTGCATATTTCTAATGGTTTTAGTGGATTACCACTCCAAATGGTTTGTTGTGGAAACAGCTAGTAGTATTGTAACTGAGAAAGTCATAACATTTTTAGAGAAGGTTTTTATGAACGAAGGAATTCCCAAGATTCTTGTGTCAAACAATGGTCCTCAGTTTCTTTCTAGAACTATGCAAGATTTTCAACATGGGAAAGGTGTGAAACATGAAAAAGTTGCTATGTTCAGACCTCAAGCGAATGGTCTAGTAGAGAGGATCAATCGGTTGTTGATGGATAACATTCAACTTTCTTTGTGTAATGGTTTGTCGTGGTCAGATGAGTTAAGGAAATTAATTTGGTCTTATAGAGTGACACCTCACTCTGTGACGGGTGTTTCACCTTTTGTATCACTCAAAGGAAGAGAGCCTGGGGTTAAGGAAATACCTGGATGGCTAAAAGACAAGGAATGTGTGTGGGTGGACCGGGAGAGTATTGGTAGAGATGTTAAGAGACAACAATTAAATGCTACTTCTCGTTATAATCAAATGAGAGTTGTCAGAGTTCCTATTATTGAAGTTGGAGACTGGGTGGTTGAGAAACGAGGAGGTGTTGTACTCAAAGGGGATAGTAAGTTTTCTAAACCTGTTCTAGTCAAAGAAGTGAAGAAAAGTGTAGTAGTTTTGAGTGATGGGTCCACTTGGAGTTATGGAAACATTTCTAAATGTTCATCACCTTCGTTGTTACCATGCTAATGATTCTTTAATGCTCACTGCTATGGATGTTTGTATATAATGTATATTCAGAAAGTCTTCAAATGTTCTAATATTGAAATGTTTAGTTAAAAATTTTGTAAGGGGAAGATGTGTAGAGATGTCTCTATTCGAATGTCCATATGTATCTAAGTAACGTAGAGTGTTATGATTGAAAAGACTGTAGAGGCAGAGTGAAGCTGGTGGATAGAGGAGCTGGAGTTTCCTGTGCTGATTCTGCAAATAAAGCAAAATTTCTACAATCCTACAAACCTTCAATTTTCTTTATTTAATAATAACAATTAGCACATTCCAGAATCTGATTCTGGTCTTGTATTTAGCACTCAAAACTATTGTCAGTAGTTTACTTGTGGCATTGACTACTGTCAATCCTACATATTTCTTGCAGAGAATCTGAAAGTCCATTGTGCCCGGAAGATTTAGAAGATTTTGTTGCTGTTTCTAAACAAATGTTTTTTTAATGGGACTAGGGTGTCAGCCTTGTGCCCAACCTACGACCTGAAGACCAGTCGATTGCACTTCGTCTGGGCTCAGAGCTTTGATCTGTCCGTCTTGTGCGACCTTGCCATGAGACTAATGTCCCATCGACATAGCTCTCCAGGCCACTGAGGCATGCAAGCTCCTCAACCATTTCAAGGTGGTAATCCTCCAATGGGGTTGTGGAAAAGTAAATTTTGCCATGTTCTGTGTCCCTACGCCTCATCCATCATATGTTATGTGTGCATGATTAAATATGCATATGTACTCCCCATGTCCGATTGATGACGCAATTACAGTTGTGTCCACCTCTAGTATGCCAGTTTCCAGTCCTCGTGAATACTACGAATATCAGGCCTATGTAAAGTTACGTTGCCACGTTTCCCAGTGTGCACGTTATTCCATTATAAAGTCCCCGTTTCTAGGCCTCAAAAGGGCCCGGACATCAGATTCAGCTCCTGTCTCCTGAAGCCTCGCTAAGGAGCGATGCAGCCCCCACCTGTATCCTCGACCTTTCACTTACTTCCTGCCTCGCAGTGCCCGGCGCAGCTTGGCTCTGCCTCTGAGTCTGCCAAAAGTATGTTATAATTCCAGTTATCAGTTCAGTCCTCCTTCTCTGCATTCCTAAGCTACTGAACTGCATCAATAGTTTCCGTCATTGTCTAGCCTTCTCGTCTCCACGTTAGAGAAATACTGCATTTAATGGTCATTTAATATTCTTCATCACGCACTACATGTAGAATAATGCATGGTCCAGTCTTTGAATCGAGTTAGCTTTTCCCCTCATGACTTCTAGTTATATCAACATGTTCTCTAAACATCAGATACTAGATAGGGTTTAGGTACATGTCGCTCCGACTCTCCAGACTTTAGTCTCTGCTCCTAGCACAGAGTTCATAGCCCCCAGCTTCTCCTAGTAATACGTCATTGCCAGTTTGCGCGCACCACCAGGTTAGAGGTCCCGGCTCCTTAGGTAGCCCCCTCCAATGTTTCCGCCCCATTCATGACATGCTCTGTTACGTCTGCACCACATGTCTATGTATACGCCCAGTTACACCTACTTTTACTCTTATCTTTCGCGACTGCTACGCGTCACGCCTTCTGCTCCACCCACTGCTACGCCTACTGCAATGTAATGCTATGTGTTTGCGTTATGTATATAAGTTCATGTATTGTTATTAAAAGTTGGCGCGCTCATCCCAGATCCAGCCCCGGCAGCTGCCGGGCCCCTGTCTATGCAGGTTGTCCTGTTCCTGTCCTTATGCTGTATTAAACCTGCAAAAACTCCTACTACCTCGAATCTTGACTCTTATTTATTGAGCTATCTGTTATGATATATGCCTAGTCAAAAATAGGGTATTATTTATTTATTTACCACATAATGGCGCCCGAACAGGGACTTGCCCTTTCCCCACGCGTCGGTGAAGCCACGCCGACCCCCTGACCCTCTGCAGTCGTGACGGAACCATACCGTGCACCGGCAGATATTTCTGCTTCAAGTATCCCTCAGGCCCACGGAGGAGACGGAGGAGGCGGTCCAGCATCCAAACGAGACGGTGGAGTAACGCGGCGAGTCCCGACCAGAGCCCAAGCCAAGAGTCCAAGGTCCGAGGTACCCGGAGGCCCACCCGTAAATGAAGTCCGAAGTTCGTCGTCCGTCGTCGTAGCAGTCCAGTCCAGTCCGAGGCCTTCCGTTCTTGCTGCCCGGTGAGTACCATTACTGGGGTAGTATCTAGACAGGGTCAGTCTAAATTGACTCCTGGTCCGTGGGTTGGTGGTACCCAGACTCACAAACGAAGTGTTCACCTAGGTGGATACGGGTCTTGATGCGTCCCTTTATGGGACCGGTATGTTCCGTACTGTTACAGCAGTGCATCCAGTAACTCTAGTCTGTTCTGTTCTCGAGAAATTCTTGTGTTTCTGTTCTCAGTATTCCAGGTAATATTCTGTCCGAACTGTAATGTTATGATGTTGTTCAATGTATTTCCAATGTCGTGGTATGCCTGAATTGTTCTCCCAATTGTTATTGTTCCTCGTCTATTGTATTGTGTTCCGATTCAAGTTTACAATGTCTCTCTTTTCGAGACTACGTCAGTTAAAAACTAGAAAGGGTTTATTAGAAGAAGCAGTTCCTGTCCCGCCCAGGGACAGTCCAGGTCATTTTATGTATCAGAAGCATGGCATAAGCGCCATATTGTATCTAGATTTATGGGTAGAGTATACCAAACAGTTAGAAGAAAAGTATAGATGGCCCGTATCGGGTACATGGGATGCCGAATGCATCATGCGAGTAGAAGAAGCATTATGGAAAAAGAAAGCCAGACAGTCACAGAAAGATGCCATCGAGTTATGGCGCAAGGAAGCTCATAAAAGAACCGAAAAAGAAATCAGAAAGTCAGAGTTAAGTAGAGAATCCCAAGAACGAGCCCAAGAAAGAGAATTAATCGAGATAGGTGAACGAGTTAGAGCCGAACAGTCAGACAGACAGAGGCATGCCCTCATTAAGGGTATGTATCCTCTTCTTGCCGAGGGCTTGCCAAAAGCGACCCCAGAGGCATCCAGTAATTTCCCGCCACCATTAGTTCCGACCAAGCTACGTCACAAACAGACCGCAGCTGATATTTTTATTTCGTCCTATCTGGACGACACAGTCCCCGAATATGCAAATCCTGTTCGCGCTCCGCCAGTCCCTGTAAATCAGGCACATCCTGCTCCTCCAGACACCGGGGTGCCTTTAACAGCCCCCCCGGGTCAGCCCGCCATACAAGTCCAGCCCACGTTACAATTACCGACCCTGCCAGGACGAAAAGCATCAGTTGATGATTCCAGTTTAGGGGCCGCAGGAGGAGGTCTTCCTCAAACCCCGCCGCCATACAAGCGTTTATCAGCACTCGAATTACATGCTCAAGCATCACAGCGTACTCCTAAAAGTAATAAGTCTGTTGCAGAAATCAGGCAAACCCTTGGCGAATGTGTCTATGACCCAGTTCCAGGCGAATTTAATATGGTTTTATATTCAGTACGCGTAAGGAGGGTGACTGAGTATCTAGTCACCTTGCCGAATATGAAAGAAGATCTAGACAGAATATATCGTTTCATCCGTACAGGGGATGATCCAGAAAGTATTAGTGATGCCATGTCTCAAAGGAAAGCCGAGATTCAGCGTATGATATTAAAGTTCTTAATTAATTGTCTAATAAGAGAACAAGATTACCCGTCTAAAGATCCAGCCGAAATGAAAACTCTGACAAAGTGGAGTGATAATATAGCCGAAGGAAAGCACAATACCATTAGTGCCATGGAAAGTATGTACAAGAAAATCCGTAGAGAGATAATAAAGATACACGAACAGCGTAAAGCAGCACAAGTAAGCGAGAAAGGCACGTACCTCCTCCTTCTTGAAAGTACCTCTGATCCTGAAGAGGAAGACGACGAGAATACTGCCAGAATAGCGTATGTAGGAAAATCTAGATTTCCAGATCGCCATTTACGTCTAGAACACAAGTCTATTTTCCATCATCCAGCACCAGAACAAGGTTCCCTAGAACAAGTATTCCAAGCTACTGATCACATTCTAAAATCACGAATTGGTTATAGTGAGTTAAGTACCATGCATGAACAGGAACTAGCCCGATCAGCAGTCCGATGGATTACTGATTCTACCACTTTTCCAGACGAAATAGTGGCACAAATGTTTCTGAAATTGCCCCCAGCCGAGCAGCGACTGGTGGGTATGTATATGATTCAGCACCTCATTACTCTGTATGAGGGTCAACATTCTGATCCAGGTCCGTTACATGATATCCTGAACGAGTTACTCCAGTACAGATGGAGAGGTCTAGGTACCGATTTAATTAGTGTCATTCTAGAACAACGTCACAAATATAGAACATTCTTGAACCCGCATTTTGTTCATGTCTCACCCCCAGAAAGTAAATCATTCTACATAGACAGACAGAATCCGTTACGAGAAGTCCACCCAGTCAGAGGAGCGGGTGGCGAAATGCAGCGAGTGTTTGTATACACTCCAATCACAAAGATGGAACTCCTTGAAATGAAGAAATTAATTCCCTGTCATGACAAAGATCCAGCAGGGTTCCATAGAGAATTAAAAGACATGCTCCGTATGGGAGAATACACTTACCCAGATATCATTAAAATGTTAAAGGTCCTGTTGCCCGCAGGGGTGTATGAAAAGCTAAAGGAAAAAGAATGGGAGGTGGGAGAGAAAAAGATCGATTGGACAGCTCTAGAAGCTGAAGACAAGGCACGAGTACCAGGTACCGGTCTTGGAGATAAATGTAAAGAATTACCAGAATTATTGATTCAAGTTTTACCCAGATTATTGACAACTAGAAAAGAAGACTGGGATGCAATCTCAGCCTGTAAACAGAAACAAGATGAAGATATTAGTGATTTTTATTCTAGATTTGAAAAATGTTTCAGTATTAACAGTGGTCTCAAGACAAGTAGTGAGTCATACCCTCACCTTTTTGTTACTAAATTAGTCGAGAATTCAAGTCCACCAATTAAAAATCGAGTTTTGAAAGTCGAAAGCACCTGGCAAGCTAATACTCCGTCCCAGATGCTCCAATACCACCAGAATAGAATCAGGGAAGAGCAAGAACACGAAAGAAAACGTATGAAAGACACGAAAATGAAAGTGCTAGTTGCACAATCTGTTCCTCAAGACAGTCAAAAGAGGGGTCCAAATCAAGCCAGTCATCCTGCAGCTCCCGTTAAAGGGAACTGCAATTATTGTAAACAGCCAGGTCATTTTATAAATGAGTGTGCAGTTCTGAAACACAACATAGCTACTGGTAAGACTAAAGAAAGACCACGTCCGCCTAGACAAGAACAAGTTTCACAGACTCCTCAGTCACAGAATGCACCACAGACAGTTACAGTACCGCAGCCTATCGCTGCAACACAGCATGTTACATCGCAGATGTACCAGTATGCACAGTCTGAGTATCCAGAGTATCAGCCATATTCATGAAACAGCCTAGAGAGGGAGGTAGGCTTGCCTCTCATCGAGATACCTGTAGATCAAGAAGGTCCCTATGTTCATAGTCAAGTATTAGGGAAAGACAGAAAGTTTCTGATTGATACAGGGGCAAGTAGGACCACAATTAGTCATGCCGAAGTTCCAGGGGCTCCGCTCTCAGGCTCAAGAAATGTTTCCCTTGGATTTTCAGGAAAACCCATTATAAATGAAATATCAAAGCCAGTCACTCTAGAAGTAGGTCCATTGTCCCGTATTACTGATCTGTTACTTACTAAGTCATGTCCAGAAAATCTATTAGGCATTAAAACACTGAAAGAATTAGGTGCAGTCATTTGCTGTTCCCCAGAGGGAATACGTCTGTTCCTACGTGACTTTAAGGGTCACTATGTATTACGAGATTTTGATTCGAGACTGTCTAAAGTTCCGCAGCATTTATGGGCACAAGGTCCAACTGATGTAGGTTACATGCAAATCACACCCTATCGTGTGACTCTCAAGCCAGGTGTAGTGTTACCCCGAATCAGACAGTACAGATTGCCACCCGAGGCTGTAGCAGCCTTATCCAAAATTATTGACGAGCTCATCGCTCAAGGAGTGGTTGTAGAAACTGACTCCAATGTATGTAACTCTCCGATCATTCCAGTCATGAAACGTACTGATCCTAATGCACCCCCAGTATATCGATTAGTGATTGACTTACGAGAGCTTAATAAATGTATTATTCCTCAGTACCCAGTTGTCCCAGACATCTCTTCTTTATTGACAGCCATTGATTCCGAAGCCACGTTCTTTACAGTAATCGACCTCAAGAACGCATTTTTTAGTGTTCCAATTCATCCAGACAGCCAGTTTCTTTTCGGATTTTGTTTAAATGGAAGGAGCTATATGTTCACACGCGCTCCTCAAGGTTTCACAGAAAGCCCTAGTATTTACAGTCAAGCACTTAAGAGACAACTAGATAATATTCATATGCCAACTGATACTGCCCTGCTCCAGTATGTCGATGATCTACTAATCACAGCCCGTTCTGAACGTGATTGCGAGCGAGCGTCACTGACGGTTCTGTATTTCCTAGCCGAGATGGGGCACAAGGTGTCCCCTTCGAAGCTTCAATTCTGTGTCCAGCAAGTGGTATACTTAGGACACTTGCTGTCCAAGAGGGGTAGGCAGTTGACACCAGACCGTATCCAGTTAATAGCGAGTCTTCCCCAGCCCAGAACCCAGAAGGAGGTACGTGCCTTTATCGGCCTTACTTCTTATTGCCGACAATGGATTCCCCAGTATGCATTTCTAGCCAAGCCACTGATACAGTTAACGACACAGGAGGCAGCCGTATCGACTGTTCTCCCTTGGACATCTGAACATACACTTAGTTTCAACGAGTTAAAGAAAGCTTTATGTCAAGCTCCAGTTCTAGCTACACCGAACTACAATAAGCCTTTTACACTTTTCGTTACTGAACGCGAAGGTACAGCATTATCTGTTCTTACACAAGATCAAGCAGGACAATACAAGCCTTGTGCTTATTTTTCTAGCACATTAGATCCAGTCGCCCAGGCATTGCCTGCGTGCCTCAAGTCAGTTGCAGCCACCGCACTAGCTATCAGACAAAGTGATTCCATAGTCTTAGGACACTCCCTGACAGTACAAGTCCCACACTCCGTGGAAGTCCTTTTAAACCGAACACAAACCCAGCACTTGACAATTGCACGTTTAACAGGTTATGAATTGACATTGTTCCAGCCACACATAGAAATTAGACGCTGCAACGTCCTGAATCCTGCTACACTGTTACCATCAGTTAATTCAAATCCTGACCCACATGACTGTGTGGAAGTAGTTAACATTACGACAAAGCCAAGACAAGATCTGACAGATATTCCGTTGCCAGATCCTGACCTGACACTTTATATGGATGGTTCATGTATGAGAACTAGTACAGGAGATTTAGTTGCCGCATATGCAGTAACTACTGACACTGAAGTTATTGAAACACACCGTATTGACACCCTGTCCGCTCAAGCAGCAGAGCTAGTTGCTCTGACACAAGCCTGCATACACGCCAAGAACCTGAAAGTTAATGTTTACACAGATTCACGTTACGCATTTGGAGTTGTACACGACTTCGGAGTGCTCTGGCAGGAGAGAGGTTTCATGACTTCTCATGGAACCAAGATTCAGCATGGTTTCCTTATTCAAGCCCTGTTAGATGCCATACATTTACCGACATCTATCGCTATCATGAAGTGCAAAGCACATACGAAAGTTACTGACATTATTTCTCAAGGTAATGATCTAGCAGACCGCACAGCCAAGCTTACAGCACAGACTCTAGACATTCCAGTTAATTTGACACATACTCCAGACCCGGCTACATGTATGACAGTTAAGGACCCTACACAAGATGTCATAGATATCCAGTTACATGCTACTCCCGATGAAATCAAGAAATGGTCTGAACAAGGAGGGGTCCAGACAGATCAAGGATGGTTAACGAAGGGTAGAGCCACATGGTTTCTCCCCGACTCTATGGTTCAAGTCATTATTAATACCGCACATAGTCCAGCACATTTAGGAGAAAAAGCTATGTTAGACAGTATCCAGAACATTTGGTTCAACAAGCATTTACGAGCTGCAGCCAAGCAGAAAGTCCGTACCTGTATGATATGTTGTCAGTTTAATCCAGGTAAAAGTGTCCCGGTGGAACAAGGTGGTTTCCAGCCTCCTGACCACCCTTTTGAGGTCCTCCAGATGGATTATATTCAGATGGAGCGATGTCGAGGTTTCAAGTATGTCCTTGTAGTAGTATGCGCTTTGTCCAGGTGGACAGAAGCATATCCAGTCCCAGATTACACAGCCGCGACCACTGCCAAGCAGTTGGTTCGTGAGTTTTTCCCTCGATATGGACTCCCTAGAGTCGTATATTCTGATAACGGTCAGCCATTCTCATCTGAGTTGATGAAGCACGTTTCCCTGTTGTTAGGGTACCAGTGGAAGTTTCATTGTGTACGCCATCCTGAAGCAGCCGGTCTAGTCGAGAGACATAATCAGACTCTGAAAATCCGCATCGCCAAAGTATGTAAAGATAAGGGTGTGGACTGGCTAGTAGCTCTGCCAGTCGCTTTGTTTTATATGCGCATGGTCGCACATTCCAGATCAGGTCTGTCCCCGTATGAGGTCGTATTCGGCCGCCCCCCTAACATGTGGGGTACTCCTAGACCCCGAAGTATTACCGATGTTTCATGTAATATGCTGACAGATTACCTAGCTTCCTTGATGTCTGCCCTCAACTCATGTCGTTCACAGGTTGCTGCCGCATTTCCAGACAATACCGAGGTGGCACCGCACGAGATCGTTCCAGGTTCCATGGTGATGGTCCGTAACTTTGACAGATCAAGTCCGCTGGAGCCTCGATGGAAAGAGCCCCGTCAGGTCCTCCTCACCACCCGTACAGCCGTGAAGTTGGAAGGCCGAAAAGGATGGATACACCTTTCTCACGTTAAACTTTTTAAAGGACTGAAACCCGTCTTTAAAAACATTTCCCAGGATATCAAGACTTGCCAGAACATTGTTCCTAAGGACTGTCCCGCAAATGACATTGTTACAACCCCTCCCTTGGTAGAGAAAACTCCGCAGCAGGAGTATAAGCAAAAGTTAAGGTCTAGTAAATTAAGTCAGTCAGTTTGATTGTATAAGTCCTCCCCTAGGTGAAACGGTTAGACTGTTTCTGACATGTATAAAATAGACCCCCATAGTGAGAGAGTTAGTAAAAACTCAATTCAATATATCGTTTTTCTAAGTTTCATATTATTCATCAGCATTATGATTTCCTGCACCAGTTATGCCTTTTTCCTATATTTTCCAGTTCTTCATGTAAATAAGTCTGCCAATGCTACAGTAGAGCACACGTTTAGTGATCTGCCTCCTCACGAATATTCATACCGCCTCGCTATGCGTAACAATTCATTTATCCGTATGTTACATTACTCACACCAGACCAGCAATGCCACTAATTGTTGGGTGTGTGGTCGACTCCCCCCTTTCCAGACCTCGAAGGGAGTTCTGCCACTTTTTCCTTATCCATTCTCACATAATGGTTCGTGTGGAGCATGGTCCACGTTAACGTCATCCTCAACAGATATGTCTTTTCTTAACAGCACATGTTTCCCGGACAAGCAAGGTTTCCCCCACAGAACCGGGTTAGATCTAGAAAATGAAGTGTATAATTTAGGTAATTATTCGTCGAATTTTATGGTCCTGAATGTTCAGTCTGATACTACTTCAGACTCATCCGCTATTTCAGTACTACCAGTCAAAGGCGAATTATGTGTCCGAAATAAGGGTTCCGTACATATAGGACATAGTGAATGTACTACTATTGTCAAGTATAGTGACAGTGGGAAATCTATTTTTAAAGCTTCACGTCATTCTTATTTTGTTTGTGGTCAAACTGCATATGTTCGTCTGCCCCTCGATTGGGAGGGAACCTGTTACATTGCCTTCCTACTGCCACCTGTTTTTCTAGCCCCACCTGACTACCATAGGAATTCCTTCCTAGTACATGCTAGACACAAGAGAAATCTCCCGATTGTTGATTATACTGAAACTGCTGCAGAGCAATTCATTGATATTGATAAAGGTGTGTTCCCTTATTTAGGTACAGTTGTAAACAGTAAGTTAATCCGTAGGTTAACAAGAACCCTTGAAGCAGTAGTAGATGAGACTGCCTCTGCTCTAGGTAACTTAACTGAAGAGCAATCCTTTATGAGAATTGTCGTTTTACAAAATCGTCTCGTCCTTGACGTCATACTGGCCGATAGGGGCGGGGCCTATAGAGTCATCGGATCTAGTTGCTGCATTTTCATTCCAAATAACGCGCCGTCTGTTTATTCAGCTATAACCAGACTCCATAAAATTGCCCATCTGTTACACCAAGATCCAGGCACCTGGACATGGTCCGGTTGGTTCTGGAATATAATTTCCGCATGGGGATGGAAAGTCCTGTCCTTTCTAGGTATTGCAGTAGCGATCATATTCAGCTGCTGCCTCTGTATACAATGTGGCCCTGCGATTTGCGGCATTTGTGCTACCTCTTGTATTCCTAGTCCTAAGCCCCGTTCTAAATCCCGTTCCAGGATAATTCGAGACGAGCAAATGATACTGTATGAAATGATAGATGGTATCATGAATATTGATGTTTCCTGATGGAAACGTAGTGACAAGGAGGGAATGTGGAAAAGTAAATTTTGCCATGTTCTGTGTCCCTACGCCTCATCCATCATATGTTATGTGTGCATGATTAAATATGCATATGTACTCCCCATGTCCGATTGATGACGCAATTACAGTTGTGTCCACCTCTAGTATGCCAGTTTCCAGTCCTCGTGAATACTACGAATATCAGGCCTATGTAAAGTTACGTTGCCACGTTTCCCAGTGTGCACGTTATTCCATTATAAAGTCCCCGTTTCTAGGCCTCAAAAGGGCCCGGACATCAGATTCAGCTCCTGTCTCCTGAAGCCTCGCTAAGGAGCGATGCAGCCCCCACCTGTATCCTCGACCTTTCACTTACTTCCTGCCTCGCAGTGCCCGGCGCAGCTTGGCTCTGCCTCTGAGTCTGCCAAAAGTATGTTATAATTCCAGTTATCAGTTCAGTCCTCCTTCTCTGCATTCCTAAGCTACTGAACTGCATCAATAGTTTCCGTCATTGTCTAGCCTTCTCGTCTCCACGTTAGAGAAATACTGCATTTAATGGTCATTTAATATTCTTCATCACGCACTACATGTAGAATAATGCATGGTCCAGTCTTTGAATCGAGTTAGCTTTTCCCCTCATGACTTCTAGTTATATCAACATGTTCTCTAAACATCAGATACTAGATAGGGTTTAGGTACATGTCGCTCCGACTCTCCAGACTTTAGTCTCTGCTCCTAGCACAGAGTTCATAGCCCCCAGCTTCTCCTAGTAATACGTCATTGCCAGTTTGCGCGCACCACCAGGTTAGAGGTCCCGGCTCCTTAGGTAGCCCCCTCCAATGTTTCCGCCCCATTCATGACATGTTCTGTTACGTCTGCACCACATGTCTATGTATACGCCCAGTTACACCTACTTTTACTCTTATCTTTCGCGACTGCTACGCGTCACGCCTTCTGCTCCACCCACTGCTACGCCTACTGCAATGTAATGCTATGTGTTTGCGTTATGTATATAAGTTCATGTATTGTTATTAAAAGTTGGCGCGCTCATCCCAGATCCAGCCCCGGCAGCTGCCGGGCCCCTGTCTATGCAGGTTGTCCTGTTCCTGTCCTTATGCTGTATTAAACCTGCAAAAACTCCTACTACCTCGAATCTTGACTCTTATTTATTGAGCTATCTGTTATGATATATGCCTAGTCAAAAATAGGGTATTATTTATTTATTTACCACAGGGTGCATACTATGTGCTGGTTGATTGTAGGTTTCATTTAGGCTGGGTAAGTAATGGCCATCTGTTAGACCTGTCGTCCTTAGAGTGGTGCCTCCCCAACTTTATGCCTGCTTACCTCCAATTTTTGCTGTATCTTTTTGTTTACCATGGGACTCTCAGCACTTTGCCGTTACTAACCAGTGCTAAAGTGCATGTGCTTCTCATCTAAACATGGTGACATTGGTGTATACCTAATTGGTATATTTAGTTTGCCTGTAGATTCCTTGTAAAGTGTATACCATATACTCAGGGCCTGTAATTGCATGTGCACACTGATTCCAGGGATTCAGCCTGGGACAGAAGAACCGCTGACATTATTTAGAATCAATTTAATGCATCAAGCTGATTTATCCGGCTGGCACAATTGATTTACGCGGGATATTTTAATAAGGACCTTGACTGTTGATGGCCGGTCGTACCTATGATCCTTGAGAAAGCTCCAGGCTAACGGGCCTTTAGGGGCGAAACATGTCTTGCTGCCTTGGCATCTGTCATATTGTGGAATACTCCAAAAATGATGGAAGCATTTCTACTGTGAATACAATATATAACTGAGATAATAGACAAGAAGTGGTGTCTGTTCTTACTACAGTTCGGACCACCTTTGAAAATGGAACAATGAGAAGCGTAATATGAAAGGGAGGATACACTAATTCCCTTTACAAATTCTGATAGAGAGACATGAAAGGTCTAAACCTTAAGTAGCGATCCACCCATACCAAAAAGGGTGTTGCTTAACAGAGAGGGAGAGCTTGACCTTGGAACATATTACGGTGACATTAGTGTATACCCGATTGGTATATTTAGTTTACCTGTAAATCCCTTGTAAAGTGGTATACCATATACTCCGAGCCTGTAATATAAATGCTACTAATGGGCCTGTAGCACTGGTAGTGCCACCCACACAAGAAGCCTCTCAGAACTGTCTCTGGACTGCCATTGCAAGGCCTGTGTGTGCAGTTTTGCTCCAACTTCGACTTGGCATTTAAAATCCCTTACCAAGCCTTAAACTCCCCATTTTAGTACACATTGGTCACTCCTAAAGTAGGCCCTAGGTAGCCCTAATGCTGTGTAAGTAAAAAGTAGGACATGCTCTTTTAAGTTTTAGATATCTTGGTAGTGACAAATAGCATTGGGAATTTCTTAAGAGTTTTTAAGCTGTAATTCCTGATTAGAAAGGAGTAGCTAAATCATGTTTCATATCTTTGGAATGGTAATAATAAATCCTCTTTAGTGGTAACATTGGATTTGACATTACTATTTTAGAAATGCCACTTTTAGAAAGTGGACATTTCTCTGCTCTTAAATTAGCTTTATGTGCCTGAAACCTTTCTCCAATAAACATCTGGGCTGGGTGGCAGCTACACTTTGTACATTCCATATACACAGTCACAAACATAGGAAGGGTGGGTGTGTCATCGGCATACATCTGCATTTTGATAGCCTTCCTGGGCAGGAAGGGGGCGAGCGAGCTGGCACATCTGAATAGGCTTTGTCCTGTCCCCAAAGGGCTGATTACTCCCACAGATAGCCTGGTAGACAGGGCTGGGATGAAAGGTGACCTGTGCACTTCAAGGAGCTGCTTTGAAATCTCACCCACTTCAAAGGTACATTTGGGAATAAGTACTGGCACTTCCACCCTACCAAGACTGTATACCACTTGATCTGTAAAGAACTATGTCAGGAGTAAGGACTGCTGTGCTACAAGGGCGGCCATTTTGCTTGACTGACTGTTTCAAGGAACTACTGCACTGCTGTGATACCCAACTCCAAGAGCCTAATGCCTTGCCTCCTGTTTACACTTGTCTCTGGGTCTTAAAATATTCCTTTTAATTCTGCTGGTGATGCAGGACTCTGTCATCTACACTTGCCTGAGGTGCCCCCTACAGTCCCGGGCTTCTGAAATGTTTTTGCAGCTTTTCCTGCATCAACGCCGACACAGCAGCAACTTTGCACCAATCAGAACTGATACACCACCCTTCGATGCTAACGCAGTGGCTACTCGACGACAGCGGTTCTACAGCTAGTGCGGCTCAATGCCGAAGGTCTGCGTGACTCGACGACGAAGCAGTGCCCGCATCATACAAAGGGTTTGTCAATGAAGTTCCATCAATGGAGCAGATTGGCACAAACACTCCCCTCCATCCACGGACCGATGATGGCACAGCGCCTTCTCAAGTTGCCCATATTCTTCGATGCCGACACTTTGCTCCATCCAAGGTACTTTGCTAGAGGGACCTGTCCTGTAGCCGGCCTGCCCTGTATCTCAGTAGGCCTGAACTTTGGATTTATCCCTGTCTAGCACAACCTCAAGTAACCTTTGATCGCTATTGACATCTTAGCTCTATTTTTGGTTCACTCAAATTCGGAACTCCGGTTCTAGTTACTGGATTTTTTTCATGTTGGTCTTGATTTACTCAAGATAAATATTCTCTATTTTATCTGCGAGGTTGGAGTCTTTTTGTGATGTATTAATGTTGTTACTCTGTGTTTGTGTGTGTGTGTTGCAAAAATACTCTACACATTGCTACATAAGTTAAGCCTGCCTGCTCTGTGCCAAGCTACGAGAGGGTGAGCACAGGTAATTTAAAGTGTGGATCTAGCTTACCCTGACTAGGATTGTGGCCCCTCTTGGACAGGGTGCATTCCTCTGCCAAGTAGATACCGCATTTCTATGAACAGCCGTCAGATGTCTATTCTTCATTCTCTGTTTTCCCAGTGCCTATTTAGAAAGCAGTGCAAGACAGCACATCAGATGGTCAAGGTTCTTTTGCGGCCAAAATGGTCATCTAATTTAGATTGTCAGATCTTCCACCATTTACATCACTTCTGTTCAAGAATATTGTTGTGAAATTGCCTGTAACATGCCTGTTGAAAATTAGCAGTAACAAGGACATTTTAAACGTGGGCAGCGTAACGCTGCCTCCAACTTGGAAGTCATATTCCAGGACCCAAATGTATGTAAATGTGTGTTGTATTTGTAAAGCGCACGGCTGCCCACGCGACGGGGCGTCCCGGCGCTGCACTCATACCGCTGTGGAACCCTTCCTGGCTTTTCCATGTGAAATGTCCACTCCTGGGCATCCCCAAGGTGAAGCCAGGCATCCAAGCGCTGCTGGGGCCGTTGTGGAGATTAAGCAAGCTATTGCCCAGAGTCACAGAGTGGGACCCATGATTAGACTAGGCACCGAGGCGAGAATTATCAGGTCCGGGGAGATTGAGTCCAAGAGCCGCCGAGGCGGGAATTGAACCCTGGTCCCGGGCCAGACCTCTGCATCAGGGTCTGCCGCTCTAACCATTGAGCCACGCTTCTCCACGTATTCCATATACTCGGGTGATAATGGCAGAAAGGGGATGATTTGCATAAGCTGCAACCCTAAGTGATTATCTGGAGGCACAAAATCAGTGACTCTCAAGCTGGATCCTACTGTCAGAGTGGAAAATATCTCTTGTGAAACCGCCACGCTGCAAGAGGGGGAAAACCTAAGAGGGGAAGACAGTCCTCCACAGATGCGACGTGCGTTTACTATGCCACACCGGTGGTTTGGTGGTACTAAAAATATTGGCTAAATTGGTCTGATAAAAGTTTGGTCCTATTCAACAAAGGGCTGATTCACAAAGGTAAACGTATACTTTTTTGTAAGTTTGTGATTGTTTGCTATTCACCAAGGTATTTTATGATTAGTCTATTAATGACTGTGGAGTCTCCGCGCATTAAAAGATTAGATTGTCCTATGTGCTTATGTTTGAAGGCTCCGCAGTTGTAAAGATACTACTGGTAAATTACCTTTGTGAATAGCAAACAATAGTAATCTTACACACAAGCATACATATACCATTGTGAATTAGGTATTTAAGGCCTTATTTTTAGGTCGAGTCTAGGCAGCCCGCATGCGCTGTCTGCAATCCCTGTAGCACTTGAAAAATGACTTGCCTCTTGCCTGCTGGTTTCCCATTGGTACACTGCAGGGGTGCTCTTCTATTCTGTGTCCTAAATGGCTCTGGTAGTGTATCGTCACTTCCGGGTTCTTGCACAGCAGCACGGCCCAACTACAGTTCTCTTTCACTTCAATTGCTTTTCTAGAATTCAGAGAACTCTTTTTTTATTGCAGTGCAGGCATGCCCAGCCGCATCTTCAACTGTGGCGGCTGCACCTTTGTTTTGCACAAAGTGCATTGCACACACCTCCATTCCCTTACCCGTGCGATGAATGGGGTCCGCTGCATGTGTTCCTCTGTTTGAAAAGCTGGAAAGTGGCTTCTGCCAACAGATGTCCTGGAGGACCTTCTACAGTTTCGTAGGGCGATTAAGACTTTTCTGTTTTAATTCTGGTTATTTTTGTGCTCCTCTGCCCTGTTGTTAGCGGTGTTGTGTTTCACCTTGTCATGCGCCAGGACGCTCCTTTGCTGGAGCAGCTGTGCGCACAATAAATACCGTTAACATAACATAACATAACATGCCAGTGTCTCAGGATGCCTGCAATTCACTGCCATGCGGGAGTTTTGCAGCGGTTGCCAGTGGAGAGGCTCCCGTGCTCGAAGCCACTCTGCGGCCGCGATAGGCAGAGCCAGAACAGTCTGCCAGCAGTAGCACCCCAGGCATCCTCATTGCTTTGCTGCCATGGGTTTGTTTACGCTGAGTCAGGCGCGGTGTATGGAAGGTTAGTGTAAGAGAGTGCCCCAGCATGGGCGTAGAAAAAGCCTTGTAACCTCAGGGTGGAGAAAGGAAGCCACAATTTACAATGTGCTCTGCACAGAACTGAGTTGCCAGCCTCCCTCCATTGGTCCCACTCCCTCCCCAGCCTCTCTCCCGCCCTGCGATCATGCTGAGCTCATCTAGAACAGTAAGTGCCTCGCAAATGCCTCACTGCTTTTTAAAGCCCCTTTATTTTCCAAAGGGGGGTAGTGGGGGTTAAGTTTGTTTTTAATGTAAGCTCTCATTGCAAACATCTTCTATGCGCGACTGATTGGGGAATTGTTGGGGGCACGATTGATAGAATTGTTTTTTAAGTTATTTTAATTGCACTCACAATTAATGCCAACTGCACCCTCTATTTTAAAAAGAAAAACTTTTTTTAGCCTTCCTACACGTATCTGCATTAGAATTCTCTCACGCTGATTGGTTGGCTCTTAGCCAATCAGTGCACAGCATGGGCGGAGCCTGTTGAGCTCCCGTGACTTTAAATGCACGCCGCTGTGACACGCAGCATGACTCAGCGGTGACTTGATTGGGGGATTGGTGGGGGAACGATTGATATAATTGTTTTGTAAGTTCTTTTAATTGCACTCACAATTGATGCCAACTGCACCCTATGTTTTAAAAAGAAAAACCTATCTTAGCCTTCCTACACGTATCTGCATTATCCTTGGGGTTGCTCATATTTCCTGCTTCAGAATTCTCTCCCGCTGATTGGTTGGCTCTTAGCCAATCAGCGCGCAGCACAGGCGAAGCCGGCTGAGCTCCCGTGGCTTCAAATGCTTGCCGCTGCGAGGACGTGCAGTTGGCACGCCAAAGGCGCGCCTAAGGCAAGACAGTCTGCGCCCGTCCGCACCTGGACTTCGCCAGGAGCCAGGGACTCTGCCCCTCCTAAAGCCCAAATATTTAGTTACTACCACGAAGAACTACGGGCTCTACATAGAGAAGAAACCTGCGGGACTCACAGCTGGGCCCCAGATGACTGCCCTTCCCTCTGTGAACATTGCACTTTTAGATTGTTTCCCTTGAAGCACTCTACACCCTCTGGCCCTAGGATGTTGACATTCACTCTTCTGAGTATTAACTGTCGATCACTACCTAAATATCATGCTGAGGTGTTCGATCTTCTCGAGGAACACTCACTTGAGATCCTTTTCCTAACGGAAACTTGGCTATCTGAGTCCTCTATGGCCATATCAGCACTTGCCCTGCCTACAGGCTATGCCATATGCAGCATAAACAGAATTGGAGGGAGAGGGGGTGGTATCGCGATCATTTTCAAATCAGCCCATTCTTGTAGTCTGTCCCCCCTAGATCTCCCCGACTGTGAAAGAGCACTTTTTAAAATCACACTGATCGCAAACTTCACCTTCTCTGGCCTCCTCATCTATCTACCTCCTGCCCCATCAAAAACCCTTAGAGAAGCCTTGCTAAACACTGTCACAGTACTAGCTCTACAGACTGTCAATTTTAATATTATAGGCGATCTGAACCTTCACGTAGAGCTGCAAGAATCCTCTGAGATTCCCAGCTTTTTAGGGGACTTGGAAGCTTGTCAGCTGACTCAACTGGCCCCCAGTGCTACGCACAAAGCGGGACATCTCCTTGACCCTATTTTTCTAACCTAGAGTCACTGGAAGTTCTAGCACCGCTTCCTATGATCCGGACAGATCATTTCCTCATCCTTATGCGGTTAACGATAGCTGGCCCCAAGTCCCAGCCTAACCAGCATCCCTCACTAAAGCGGCCCTGGCATAAATTGAACTAAGCAGACCTCCCTGGCACTTGGTGCTCACCCGACCCTAAACCCACGGTGAAGAATTTGAGCTTCATACTTGACAAAGACCTTAATCTTGAAACACATACCAAATCAATGGCGGGGAAGTGTTTTGGACTACTGCGCTGCCTCAGACCGATTCTGGGGCTTTTTGATGCCCAAACACGCCAGTTGATCATTCAAGCCTCTATCCTGGCTTGCCTGGACTACTGCAATGTGCTTCTACTCTGCTCTAATAAATCCGTGCTTAACCGACTTCAGCGGGTCCAGAACGCGGCAGCACGTGGCATCTTCACCCGCTCTAAATTCAGCCATGCCTCTAATCTCCTCCATCGCCGACATTGGCTGCCCCGCGAACAGCGTGTTGTTTTAAGGTGCTCTGCATCACGCACAAGACACTGACAGGAATCGCCCCAGACATTCTAGGCGATCTGTTCACCCTGCACACCCCACCGCCTGCACTGCATTTGGCGAACCTGCGTCTTGCACGTATCCCTCACATACGCAGAACTAGATCTGGAGGCCACTCCTTTAGACGCCTGGCCTCGCCCTATGGAATTCTCTTCCCCTATACATTCGCAGTAACCCTGACCATCAGGCCTTCAGACGTCTTATGTAGACCTGGCTCTTCTCTCAGGTCTAACCCCTTGGTCTTGTCCCCTGCTCAGTCTTGCTCCAGCGCTGGGACACCTCTTTGCTGAGTAAGGCATGCTCTTTACAAGTATTTTAATTTAATCTAATCTATGCCTTTACCCCTGCAAACCTGTAAAAATGTACAACAAAAGCTCCATGCTTAATTCACGCAAATAAGCAGTACAATCACGAAGTAGGCAGCGCATTACATAGCAGAGAAAGTTATTTGTTTGCACAATATTTTTATTTTTAAATTTGCTTCCTTTCTTTGCCCATAGTTGTTGCAAGATTAACACGTCCACAATAATAAGTACCCCATCTGAGTAGTATTTGTCAGACAGCAGCATGTTGCACCAAAACCACCATTAACAAGACATCCATTTACCAGAGGCATATGGCCAAGTTTAAATATATAGAGATTGGCTTAAGTTTGTTCCTGATGTATTTTTTTGGGGGGTAAATTTGCAAAGTTGTAGCAAATGCTGTGAGGGAGGAGGTCCTTCCACAAGGTCTTTTTGGCAATAAAACTAAAAGTGAAACTGAACATTAAAAATAACATGTTTTGCGTAGCCAATGCTTGCAGCTGAAAGGTAATTTTGTTTTTCAACTCTTTTCTATTTCCCCTTGGTAAACACATGGTCTGCGTTGGACTTGGCCCTTTTTGCAGGGTCATCCCTGAACCTTTTGCCTTCCTCCTGTATTTTTTCTGACCTGTTTTTGTTGGTTTTATGACTCTGGGCACTTTACCACTGCTGATCAGTGCTAAAGTGCCTATGCTCTCCCTATTGTAAATTGATGTATGGATTAGTTACTCCATGATTGGCTGTTTTAGTTTACTTGTCAGACCCTAGTACAGTGCACTGCGTGTGCCCAGGGCTTGTAATTCAAATGCTGCTGGTTGGCTTGCAGCACTGGTTGTGCCACCCACAGAAGCAGCTTGTACAGTGTGTTTCAGGTATGCCATTGCAGAGCCTGTGTGCAGTTTAGTACTGCCATGCTGACTGGGCAAGTGCACCCACTTGTCAGTACCTAAACCTCCCCTTTTCTGCATATTAGTCAACCCCAATAGTAGGCCCAAGGGCAGTGTGCATTGTAGGTAAAAGGTAGGATATGCCCTGGTGTGTGTGGCATGTCCTAATAGTGAATTACAGCCATTTTAGTTTTCCACTATTGCAAAGGCTACCTGTTCCCCATAGGCAGATCGGGCAGTTTGAATATAACATCTTATAATCCTAACTGACTCAGGGAACTAGGTAGAATTTATATGTGTGCCTGAACTTAGAATGATAAAATGTATCTTTTAGTGAAGTTGATTTTAACATTCTGTGTTTGAAAATACCACTGTTAGAAAGTAGGTATTTTCTTGTATAACTATCCAAGCCTGTCTCTGCTATGTTGTGTATTCCTTGTCTGGAGTTTTTAGTGACAGGGGCTGGGGCTCGGGGATTCCAGGAGACAGGGTGAGTCAGCCCACTGCTGAATAGAGAGATCTGCATCTAGATGGGAGGGAGGAGTCACACCTGGGACCTGAATAGGGCTGTGCCTTCCCTCCACAATGCTGGCTCCACCTCCTGTGGTGCATCTGATGTCTCTGCCCTACACTGTGAAAGGAAAGAAGGAGTCATGTAAACGGATTGCTCCAGGGCTGACCAGAACTGGTTTGGACTAGGCAAAGGCCTCTCTGCCTTCAGAAAACAAAGAGAAACTGTGTATAGAAGAGGGTACCCAAACCGCACAATTCTAGATCACTTTTGGACTACAAGAAGAAACCTTTGCTGAGGAGTGGAACCAGAGAGACTGAGGAGAAACTATCCCTAAGCTGAAGTGCTGCTTGGGTTGTTGGCCTGCAGTGGTTGTCTGACTGCCAAAGAAAGGAGAGAGGAACTTTGTGTGTACTTTCATCAACTTGTAAGGATCTCCAAGTGCTTGAGAAAAGAGCTTGCCTCCTGCTGAAGTCTCAGGGACAACAGACTTCACCCACCAGCTTCATAAGAGTTCTTTTGAAGTGCCTGCAATTGTGTAGTAGTTTTTGAGGAACTTTGCATCGCAAGGAGCTCGAAGCGCAACTCACGAGCAAGAAGTGTGATGCCGAACTGCCACAACCGCTTCACAACATGAGAGCGCCTCACATCGCCGGAGAAGAGGATTGACGTCACAGCAGACACTGCTGCATCACCTGGAAGCATGTCGCAGGGCCTGTCGTGGTCCCCAGAACAGCTGAGTCATTGCAGGGCCCCTGAAGTGCCTCGCATCTCCGGAGAAGATGATCGACGTCGCAGCAGATGCCGCTGCATCACCAGAAAGCGTGTTGCAGGGCCTGTCGTGGCTCACATCATTGTTGAAGCACCGCGCAGTGCCGGAGAAGAGGATCGACGTCGCAGCAGACGCCGCTGCATCACAGGGAAGCGTGTCGCAGGGCCTGTCGTGATCCGCATCGTATCACACCAAGAAGAAAACAACATCTTTACTTCTTTGCGCCAAATCTTCATTGCATCATGGCATTGCTCGCCGCATCGCCACTGAAGCACAGTTAGAAACCGACACATCAGTTCCCCTCGCAGAGAAGAACCGATGCATCGCCGTCACCTACGCAGCAGTAGAGAACCAACGCATCACCATTTGTGCATGCATGGAACAGACGCATCACCTTCCCTGAAACACTTTCGTGTATTGCTTTACGCATATTCAGGTACATTGACTCAAAGTGTCGCATTTTACATCCAAGAGAGAACTAAGCTAATTCTACTATTTTAAGTACAGTATTGTGGATTTTTGTCGTTTGTGGTCTTGGGTTAAATCTATATAAAAGATACTTATTTTTAATATACAACTGGTGTGGTATCCATCTGTAGTGTTGTCACTGAATTACTGTATGTGTTCACAAATGCTTTACACACTGCCTTTTAGATAAGCCTGTCTGCTCGTGCCAAGCTATCAAGTGGGTGAGCAGGGGTTATTTTAGGAGTCTACCCCACTTACCCTTACTAGATGCAAGGGCCACTGTTTGTCACTGGTACCTACCTATGCCAACTAGAGACCCCCAAATCTAACAGTCTGCTTCTCTTTTATTTGGGCCACCATGGGCTCTGGATAAACAATATGCAATGGCACATTTAAATGTATTTTGAATCCTGTCTGGAGGTGTTGGTAGTGTCATTTTATAGCGCCTTTATGCATCCTGCAAGATGTACATAAGGCGCATACCATAATATTACACTAAACAACAGTCATCAAATTCGTCTAATTTTCCAATTTATTTTCTTCATTGAAAAATGTTTTCCTTTTTTCAGTAGTCCAATTTATTCTGACGCAGCCAACACGTGTTTCGTCTGGTCTATGTCGACCTTGACTTCTTCAGGGCTGCAACCCAAAAATAATAAAGATATACAAATACAAAATGGGAGAATCCCACATCTAGAGATCAATACTATCTCTTCAAGTATACACAATATATCAAATTAAAACTGTACATAGTTAGTCTATACCAATCTCTTTCATTAAAAAGGGGGGCAAAGACTGAATTCACATTTGAAGCACTTCATGGTTATAATCGTCTAAATATACCACTTATTACATTGCTAAATCAAATTTTCAATAGGTCATACACAGTCTAAAACTAAGTTATGTAAAATAAGTTTTTAACTAGATGAGGTCTATTCAAGCGTACGTATCGTACATGGAGAATTAATTATGTTTGAATAACGACGTGAATTTTGGGAGAGAAGGAAGTGTGTATATATATAAGGTGAGGATATAAGCGGCACTATTAATCATAAGACGTAAAAGTAGACAAACAGAACCTGATACAGATAGATAATACAAGTTTACTTTTTAGGTGACGTCCTCGTACACCTAATGGGATGTAACGCTGGAACTTAGACGAGTAAATAATACACGACGAGTATTTTATGAGAGAAGGAAATGAGTGTATATTTATAAAGGTGAGGATATGTGCGGCACTATTAATCATAAGACTTAATAGTTAACAGACAGAATTAGATACAGATAAACAACATACTTTTGTCTTTTATCTTAGAGACTTCTGTATCATCAGGAACTCTAAATACGTTAATACTTAGATGATGTAACATCTGACGGGTAAGCCCTTCTTTAATTGAAATCGAGATTTCAGTAATGACAATGAATTTAGAACTAACTTTTGGTCCTTAACATATTGTATGGGTGTACTATAGCTTGAATAGACCTCATCTAGTTAAAAACTTATTTTACATAACTTAGTTTTATACTGTGTATGACCTATTGAAAATTTGATTTAGCAATGTAATAAGTGGTATCTTTAGACGATTATAACCATGAAGTGCTTCAAATGTGAATTCAGTCTTTGCCCCCCTTTTTAATGAAAGAGATTGGTATAGACTAACTATGTACAGTTTTAACTTGATATATTGTGTATACTTGAAGAGATAGTATTGATCTCTAGATGTGGGATTCTCCCATTTTGAATTTGTATATCTTTATTATTTTTGGGTTGCAGCCCTGAAGAAGTCAAGGTCGACATAGACCAGACGAAACACGTGTTGGCTGCGTCAGAATAAATTGGACTACTGAAAAAAGGAAAACATTTTTCAATGAAGAAAATAAATTGGAAAATTAGACGAATTTGATGACTGTTGTTTATGGACAATGAGTGTTCGGTAGTAACTTGGATAGTACTGTAATCACCTCTGTGATTTGCTTTTGTGGTAGAGGTAACCTACCTCCTTCATACCTGAGCACCGATTGGATAAGACAGGGTTATTACTTAAACCTTTACATGCTGAGCGCTCAAATATAACTGTTACCAGAAATGTAATTGTTTATATAGTTATTGAGCAGCCGTAGAGGCAAAATGAATCGAGACAAAGAAGCGGAACAATTGTTTAGCAGTTTAAAAGCAGGAGGTACAATTGGTTCGGCAGTGGGACCACCGAAAACCAACAAAAAAGAGGGACTTAGATCAAAATTCATTAAACTTGAATCACTTAAAATAACAGAATTAAACAAATGGTGGGATGCTGCCACTCTGAAACAGTATATCTCACTTAATAGAATCCCTCGTGGCTTGAGATCCCAAATAATACCAGCATATGAGGATCTTGAACCAGATCTATGCATCACTTGGGAAAAGGAACTTAATGATAGTTCTCGTAATTTGATTAAAATCTTGATTGAAAATGCAGAAAGAAAGATAGAAAAACTTTTAATTGAAATTCAGAAAATTGAAGATGAAATAAAAGAATTGAATTTACCGGAGGCTACGATAAAAAACTATACGATTTTGGATGATATTTTGAATGAAGTCCAAATGGACATTAAAAAGAGGAAAGCGCGCAAACTTAAGCGAGACAAAAATGACTATCTATCAGGACGCATATACACATTCGCTAAAAGATTAGATTATCTCGTAAATAAGAAACCGACAGTGAAACAGTTTGGCAGCACACCATCAGTTAGTGATAAAGATGTATCCTCTAGCAACATCTCGAGTGATGAAAATGAAGATGTACCTAATCAGACAGCTAACTTCACACCTGAGACTAATTTTTTAAAAGAGGTTCGTCGACTCAGGAGAGGGAATCGAGATACAGAAATACGAAATCGCAATACTACAGCAAAAAAAACAGGAGAGGGAGGAGAGGAGGTAGGAGATCCGGAATCAAGGATAAAGAGGAGCCTGAGATCATGGAAACCGCAGCCGAGAGTGGTGAACCTAATGTAAGTGATATTGAGATTATCAACCTGTCAGAATTCGATCTATCCGAAGATATGGTCACACTACTTAAGAAGGGTTTAGGCTTTTGTCGTGCTACAAGACAAGATTGGTACATGACTAAAATAGACCTTTTTAAATTCACAAGGAGACTTAAACTAAAGAAATTCTTTTCAAATACACCAGAAAGGAAGAAACAGACAGTAAGTGAATTAAAAAGTAATCTGACTATTCAGGAACTAAAAGATACCCAATTATTATTATCACTTACAGAAAGAGAAGATGACCCTATAACTCTATCTAAACTTATAGAAGACTTAGAAGTAGAACGTTTTCAAACTGTAGGGAGCGGCCTTAAGTTGAGATCAAAACGGACACCACAATTAACTCCGGGTAGCACTATAGATGTTTTCTTTAAGGCAGTTAACACCGAAATAGATAGAGAAATAGATAAAAGACAGAGCAAACAACTTAACATTAGAGAAGATAATCTATCTTTGAAAGAAAGGTCAGCCTTGAAGGAACTTATGAATAATAGAACCATAATTATCCGGAGAGCCGATAAGGGCGGTAATCTAGTACTTCAGAATACTATTGATTACAACAATGAGGTACAATCCCAACTTGACAATAATGTATACTATGAGAAACTTTCATCCAATCCGACGAAAGATCTTACGGATGAGATCAATAAGAAAATCAGGGAGTGGTATGACCAAACACTCCTTGATCATGAGGAGTACATGTACTTGCAGGTGACCTATCCAAAGGCACCATGCATGTACATTTTCTGTCCTGGATGGAAAAGCACTGCTATGCAAGTTGGTCTCTTCTAATTAACAGAGACTATTCAACTTTTCAATTGTCCTCATATGTAAACGCTGAGTCGTGATGTATAGTTGCTATATTCATTTAATAATCCATTCAGTGAAAAAAGTATCAGCCAACGCGTTTCGTTCTGAAACCAGAACTTCTTCAGGGCGCAATAGTCATGTCGAGGTGTGACGGGTTTCCAAATTCGTTGTTTATCCCATTAATAATAGAAGCTATGACTTACATGTCTTGTTAGCCTTTTTAGACAGTTCCAGGAAATGGAAAGACTTTGTTTTCCGACCCGTTTTATTATTTATTTGATTGTGCCTTGATCAAAAAGAAAAACGTCCTGTGTGGTTATCAGCTTTCGTCTTCTTATTTTTTTCGTGTTTTTTCAGAAATGATAAGTATCCTTATGGTAGTTACCTGGTGAGTTGATCACAATAGGTCAACCCTTCGGCGTCTTTGCTATCTCGACACGCCGCGTCTCCACCATGCATGTACACTTTACCAAAAATTCATAAGAGCCGTGACAAACCACATGAGAGACCGATTATATCGGGAATTGGTGATCCGACAGAACATTTGTCACACTATATATATACTTTCTTGAGAGACTATGTCTATAATCTACCATCATTTATAGAGGACACAAAACATGTTTTGAATCTGTTAAATGACTTTACGTGGGAAGAAGGAATGATACTAGCAACATTAGATGTTGTATCATTATACTCTAATATTGACCACAAACTTGGTATTGAAGCACTTGACTACTTTCTGAGCCTAGATCGGCTGAACTTTACGACCATACTCAGATGATCTTACAAATGACAGAGTTGGTTTTAAAAAACAACATATTTTTGTTCAATGGCCAATGGTACAGACAACGACTCGGGACAGCGATGGGATCCAGATTCGCCCCGTCTTTTGCGAACCTCTTCATGGGGTGGTTTGAGGCGGGGCGAATCTGGGGTCCGGAAAACAAAGAATGGATACAATACATACAATACTGGGGTCGTTTTTATAGATGACTGTCTTTTAATCTGGACAGGAACTGTAGAACAACTTAAAGGTTTATTTGATTTCTTGAATGATAACACTCTCAACCTAAAGTTTACAACACAATATAACTTCAAGAGCATCACATTTCTCGATATAGAATTGTTTGTTGAAGATGATAAACTCATTAGCAGGATGTTCAGAAAACCTACTAGTTGTAACGCGATATTACACGCTAGGAGTTGCCACCCCAACAGCCAAATTAACGCCATACCATATGGGGAAATGGTTAGAGCACGAAGGAATTGTTCTCGAGACAGTGACTTTGCTTACAGTGTTGAAGATATGTTACAAAGATTTAAGAATCGTGGGTATGGAGAGAAAGTAATAAAATCTGCCCTAAATAGAGTCAATAAAATTAAACGCGGTGCAACTCTGAGAGAGAAATCTAAGAATGTAAAAGAAGAAAAAATTAGAATGATAACTAATTATAGCACTGAGAGTACTAAACTCTTTTCCATTATGAGAAAACACTGGCATCTGTTGAGACTAGACCCAGATCTGCAACCTTATCTTACTGACAATCCTAGCATTACATTTAAGAAAGGATTAACCCTAGCTAATATGCTGAGCCCTAGTTACCCTAGAAAATCAGTAACTATTGACTGGCTAACAAAACATAGAGGGTTCCACAAATGTGGGAGATGTAATACCTGTAGGTGGGCAAAAAAGAAAGTAGTGACCTTTAATTACAATGATACAGGAGATTACAATATACGAAAGTTCATAAACTGTGATACCACCTATGTGGTATATGCTATTGTTTGTACATGTGGTAAAATCTACATAGGGAGTACAATAAGGAGACTAAGAGATAGAATAGCGGAACATTTCAGAGCACTTAAGCAAGGAGATACACGCTATCCAATAGCTTCACATATGGTTCAGCATCATGAAGATAGTGAGTATCATAATTTCAGTTATCATGGTACAGATCACATCAAATATGATCCCAGAGGAGGTAACAGATTACTGACACTTAGAAGAAGAGAGGTAATGTGGCTGATTAAGTTGAAAGCAGTGGAAAAGGGACTTAATATAGACCATGAATATGAATTCTATTTGGGTCAGGATTAGCTCTTAATAAGATGTGATTATGGATACTTAGATATGAGTGTTACTGAGTATAATTTCTGAGAGAGATGTAAATTGATGATAATAATATAAGACAAATGCTTTTAAGAACTGTTAATGAATATATCTAGAAAATGATGTCTCTTGATAAACTAAGTATTCAAAGAATGAATTTGAATATGTAATTATGGATTATATACGAATTTCATAATCTATAAATATGTTGGAGAACTGAAGAAGAAAACGTATATGAGGCAAAATGTATGTTTCAAACTTAAACAGTAACCTACTCTCTTTTCGAACCTGAAAACTTTGCTCTTTTGTAACAAATTTAGTAGAAACAAAAGATGGGGTCTATGTAGAGCGTAATACACCTCGTATAATATTAGGCAACAAACTACCTAGTTCGGAAGAATAATAGGTTTCGAATTACAAAACGCTATTTTTCAATGTAATATCTAAAATAGAACAGTAATTGAACAATGATAGTGACCGTTCCTCCCCCTAAACTTTTGAACTATACGTGATAACGTAATCCGATCTAAGATGGCGACCACTGTTTTGTAATTGTATACTACGTTTTAGAACTTTTCGTTAAATTTACTCTTAACTGGTTTAACTACTTAGGAGATAAGAGCTATGACGAACGTACGATAATTTACTTAACCTAGACAATTTAACTCTATTAATACTACAGACTCAAACTTAAGAGCAATCATTTAAGATATCGGAAGAATAATATAGAATATACAGACAATAATTGTTATAAGGATATAATTATAATTATGTATAATCTATCGAACAAATATCAGCAGATCGGTAGGCAACTACTAGTTATATGATATTACTTAACCAATATGGCGCCTATATATTTTTAGTATAAATAAGAACACTAAGATGGTGCCGACGCAGAACGCTACGGACGTTCACGTGTATCCGAGACCTCAGGTGAGCTAAAACTTAGGTCGTATCACTATCTACACTTTATTTGAGAGTTTAGATAACTAAAAATTTATAAATGCATTTGAATTGTAGGTGACGCACTCGTACACCTAATGGGATTAAAACGATGAAACGTAGACGAGTATAAATACATGGAGGATCTACGTATCGTACATGGAGAATTAATTATGTTTGAATAACGACGTGAATTTTGGGAGAGAAGGAAGTGTGTATATATAAGGTGAGGATATAAGCGGCACTATTAATCATAAGACGTAAAAGTAGACAAACAGAACCTGATACAGATAGATAATACAAGTTTACTTTTTAGGTGACGTCCTCGTACACCTAATGGGATGTAACGCTGGAACTTAGACGAGTAAATAATACACGACGAGTATTTTATGAGAGAAGGAAATGAGTGCATATTTATAAAGGTGAGGATATATGTGGCACTATTAATCATAAGACGTAATAGTTAACAGACAGATTTAGATACAGATAGACAACATACTTTTGTCTTTTATCTTAGAGACTTCTGTATCATCAGGAACTCTAAATACGTTAATACTTAGATGATGTAACATCTGACGGGTAAGCCCTTCTTTAATTGAAAACGAGATTTCAGTAATGACAATGAATTTAGAACTAACTTTTGGTCCTTAACATATTGTATGGGTGTACTATAGCTTGAATAGACCTCATCTAGTTAAAAACTTATTTTACATAACTTTTATACTGTGTATGACCTATTGAAAATTTGATTTAGCAATGTAATAAGTGGTATATTTAGACGATTATAACCATGAAGTGCTTCAAATGTGAATTCAGTCTTTGCCCCCCTTTTTAGGGCTCGGGGCGGAGCTCCGAGATCCTATTAGTACAGAAAGAAAAAAAAAATTCTAAAGGGCTCGGGAAAGACGCATTCCTTAGTTTTTTTCTTATCTGACTGTTGATTGGTCATCGCGGTGCTGTTTTTGTAGTAGTCTTGATGCCATAGGGCATTAGGCGTCCATGTTGGCATTTTCTCGGCGGTTTCGCGCACGGCCGTCCATAAATATCAATTAGGAGCTGTCAGGGTGGCCGTGTAATGCATTCCAGATGGTGTGCGCGCGTTCACCATCGAGCAGTGCGTTTGTCGGGCGCGCGTCCTCCTCACGTGCACCATAAACTACGGGTATATCTCTCACACCTCTTCCTCCAGCACTCTGCTAAGTGCCGCGTCTCATAACACCATAACTAAACCGCGACAGGACATGACAAGCTATGGCAGACTTGGAAACTTTATCTGATAGACTGTCTAAACACGGCAGCTGCTGAAGGCGCCATGCCCATACGACGGTCACAGACGTCTCTGAACTCCCTCTTACAACACAGACACTGGCATTAAGGACCCACTAAAAGTATCAGCACCACAAACTCTCGCGAGATCTCATTTAAAGGTGCCTCGCGAGCAGCAGGCGGCGCGGAGGGGTGGAAAGCATCTCTTGTGAATTGTTGGCAGATATTTCCTGTTGCATAAGGGAGTGTGCACAAATACCTCACCGTGAGAAGGCGGAGTCCTGCTGCGAGCTGGCGAGTAAGTCCTGCACAAAGCTGCTGCACAGAACACTCCTCCTCCTAAGACACTCCGTCCGCCTCCCTTAGCGCCTAGAAAGCAGACTCCGCTCCCGCGAGCCAGCCTCCGGACTGCCTGCTCGTGCGGGAGAGGCGCTGGGTGTGCAGCCCTGAACCAAGTGCTCGCCTCCCCAGCCCCTTGGAGCCCTGGCACTGGGCCCACTCGCAGCGAGGTGGGCCTTCATGTCAGGCAGCCTACACACGCACCGACATGCATGATCCACCAGCTGTGTGCACGAGAGGATGGTCGGGCTGTGTCATGTCTCAACCTGGTACACGGGGGTGGGGACGCCGGGCAGGTGATGGGGTTTCATCAAGAAGTCCTCGAGCAAGTCCCGGTATGCCCCTAGCGTGCCTTGTGATCTCAGGCGCATGTTCTCCCGAAGCATCGGTGTCTCTCTCTGGTGCACCTCTGTGCTCTTTCCAGGGGGACGAGGCGCTTTATTCCCGAGGAGGAGAGAGGGCTCTGTAAAAGGTCACGGGGTTGGTCACAAAAAAAGAGAAGTTTACACGAGGCACTTTGGAATCCTTCTGAGACCCCTCACACTGCTTAGCCCTGCGTTTCAACACTAACCAAACTCCAACATCACACCACAGGTGTTGGAGCACTATGACAGGCTTGGGAACATCATCTGATAGGCTGTCTACACAAGGCGGTCCCTGAAGACGCCGTGCCGCTTAAGACAGTCCCGGGCAGAGCTGGCGTATTTGAAGCTGGGGAACCAGGCTCGCGTGGCTTTAAGTGGGATGAAAAAACTGGAGGGTCTCTCAAAAGGGCGTGGCCAATGTAATTAAGGGCGTGGCTTAAAAACACTCAAACTAAAAAATCTGTGCTTAGCATAGTGTGCTTCTCGACTTGTATTTGTTTGTGTCTGTCATTGCATTTAGCTATAGGATACAACAAGTAACATCATACCTACAAGTCAATGGCTTTGTCAACGGTTGTTAGTTGCAGTAGACAAATAAGCAGCAGCTAAGGCTTGTTGTATGGAATATTGAAAAAAATTCCACTTAAAGCCCAGGTGACACCAGGACAGTGTTGCTGCTCCGAGTTTCAAAAAGAGAAGGGAAATCCAGAGAACAAATAAATGACTCTCTTTAAAGGATTTCCCTTCCCCTAAAAGGCTCACGTGGCATGACGTCATGCCGTAACTTCTCCACTAGGTGTCACTGCCGTACTGATTGCTCCAGAAGCTATACTAAGGCTACTTTGTGAATGGCCACTGGCTGTCACTGTTGCACTGGCCACTCAGGGCCCCTGCAAATTCAGCCTGTGATTGGTCACTGGATGTCATTGCTATATTGCCCAATTAGGGCCCCTACTAAAGCTACATTCTGACCAGCGGCAGGGCGGCACTGCCGCACGGAGCATTCTAGGACGCCAATGCTCTAACCACTGGGTGTCACTGCTGACTCAGCAAGACATCAGCAAATGCAGTAATGTAACTGACCACAAGGTGTTACTGAGCACTGCCCAGTCGAGGAATCACACCAGTGCCGCACTGGTTGTCACTACTATACTGCTCCCCTGGGGAGGGGCTAAAACTGCCCTTGGAAAGGCCACTAGATGTCACTGCTGACTCAGGACCCCTACAAATGCCGCTTGTGGCTGTCTGCTAGCTACCACTACTGCACTGTTGACCCACGTCCCCTACACCTGCAGTACTGTGACTGGCCACTAGGTGTCCCTGCTGCATTGCAAGGCCTATGACAGCAGTGCTCCATTTTGACTGGGCTGGAACCCTACAAGTGCCACACAGGCCACTGGATGGCGCTGTTGCACTGCTCACCATAGGACTCCTACCGAAGCCGGTCTTATTGGTGCACTAGACTGGCAGCTGGATGCCATAGGTGCTGCACCTTCCCTTACGTGATGGAAAAAATATGACGCACATTAACCCCAACCGAAGAAGGACATCACAGGCAGTAACGGTGCAATATTCTCACACTCACAAGGAGATCACTGGCAGTACACACCACATGAACACACTCCATAACACATAGCAACAATACATTGGCATTTACAATGCCATTAGCTCAAACTCAAATAAATACGAGCCCGATTGCATTTCTAATGCTTGTTAATGAAAGAGATTGGTATAGACTAACTTTGTACAGTTTTAATTTGATATATTGTGTATACTTGAAGAGATAGTATTGATCTCTAGATGTGGGATTCTCCCATTTTGAATTTGTATATCTTTATTATTTTTGGGTTGCAGCCCTGAAGAAGTCAAGGTCGACATAGACCAGACGAAACACGTGTTGGCTGCGTCAGAATAAATTGGACTACTGAAAAAAGGAAAACATTTTTCAATGAAGAAAATAAATTGGAAAATTAGACGAATTTGATGACTGTTGTTTATGGACAATGAGTGCTCGGTAGTAACTTGTATAGTACTGTAATCACCTCTGTGATTTGCTTTTGTGGTAGAGGTAACCTACCTCCTTCATACCTGAGCACCGATTGGATAAGACAGGGTTATTACTTAAACCTTTACATGCTGAGCACTCAAATATAACTGTTACCAGAAATGTAATTGATAATATTACAGTAGACGCCTCTCTGAATTGCTGAACTTTTATTCCTTTGTTCTGCTGCTACTAAATAGAAGCCCTGAGTTTATTTTTCCTACTAGGTGTTTTCTGTTGTGAAAGTCATTAATTCATCGGGCGATAGACATGTTGAGTCCGGTATCTGACTGAGAGAGTGTGTTTGTTTTGTAAACTTATTACTATTTTTTTAATGTAGGTTTCTGTGTCCAATTAAAATTGTCCTTCGAATATATTTTATGTACATTGCCACTACGATTAGCCTTAGGGTATTGAATGTATATTTGTTTAATTTCTCATCTACCTTCATCTATATAAACATCCGCTAATCCCGCCTTTGCCACTTGGGTCAGGGAAAAATATAGGCAGATATGTGTTATGGGATTTTGGAAAGGCAGAGCAGATTTCTTTTTTTAATGCCCTTTTTGGTTAACTGTTTTTTAAGTTTATATTTCTTGAGGAAGCAGCTGCTTATTCATTGTATCCAGGCCCATATAAAAATACTGCCCACGTCATAAAATACTGCTAAGCGGTGACGTTAACTTATTTTTGTATATTATTTTGTTCGTTGCTGATACGGGTTCTGTTATCGCTGCAGTGTTTGCACATCGAGCCTCTTATAGTTTGGTCAAACTCTTAAATTAGAGTAATTTTGAGGATTTTGGGATCCTCAGGCAAGAAATATGCTATGGGGAGCGGTGGCTGTTCAAATCAACTTTTTATTATTACCTGTTAATGCTAATTCAAGTTGTATGATATCAAACAAGATTGAATTTTATGCGAAAGGTTGTGACGAACTAAACTACACACAAACTATAAACTTCACTTTCCGGGTGGGTTATTAAGTTTTGGAACGTGGGACCCTGGGCATTTTCCCATATCTATAAAAGCCTCTGCTGTAATGTCCATGCACCCTCTCCCTTGTTTTTCACAGAAGCACATGTGGCCTGATTCACAGAACTAACTAACAATAGTAGTAGTAATGTTAGTGGTCCTAACTTTACTACTCCTAAACTGAGAAAAATCCTAACTTTAAGACTTTCAGTATTCACAGAAGGCATTTAGGAGCCCTAAAGTTAGGAGTCCTCACTTCTGTGAATGCCGAAATGAGTAAGTGTCTTCTGTGAATGCCAAAATGGTAGTAAGTTTAGGATTTTGTCTTAAGTTAGTTCTGTGAATCGGGCCCATAGTTTATATATTTTAAAAAATGTATTCTCTGTTTTGTTGGATGCTAACCCACTTGGTCTCGATGAATCATAACCTCATAACTATGTGTAGATGAAAAGCTGCACAAAATATAAATGTACTTTCTATATACCACGGCTTGCATATTCTGATAATTGCATTAGAAATATTTGTGGCACTTTTCTGCATCTGTTTGACCCGACGTGCGTGCTGTTGCACTTCCTTTTACATGAAAGAGAATAAAATGTCTTGCATCTCCGCTTCACACCGGTGTGGGGAAGGGGGAGTGTACCACCCAAGCATGTAACAACGTCTCGCTAGGGGCCGGCAGTCAGGGGGATGTAGCAGGAAATGGAAGAGCTGGTCGAGCCCCCGAAAACTCGAGCTTGAACTCTGGCTCAGCTCTGTTCTCCTGGAACCTCAAGCGTATAACAAGCCAAGCCTCCAACTGGCTTCTGCCTTCCCACACTCCCTCTACCCAGGATTTGAGGTTATGGCTAGACCTTCAGTCTTGGGAACTAAGGGGTCTATTAGGATGGCGGGCGGTAGACATCCACCCGCGATCGCAACCCAGAAAACCGCCAGTCCCATTAGCATGGTGGTGATGACCGCGGAGGTAAGAAAATCCGCCGGCCACGTTTCCGCCGGTAGCAGTCCGCACGCCTGCCTGATGGGTGGAACTGGACCGCTACAATAGGGCCATTGCAGGACCAGGCTCTGCTAGCATTATTATGATGCCGGCTGTAGCCAGCCTTTCAGCAGCGGTGGAACCGCCATGGAAAGGCATGTGTAGGATGTCTCAAGGGGCCCAGTGCAGGCCCCCAATGTGGTGGTAGGGTGTGGACCCCCTACATGTCCCTGTACCAGGTGGCAGGCACTGTGCAGGGCCTGCCACGCAGTGCAAGGATATGCATGACATGCTCCTTTCCACATCGCGTCAGGGCTGCTAGGAGCAGCAACCGCCACAATGTTAATGCCCGTGATCGTACTGCTGCCGTCGAATTCCGTCTGCGGAGCATGCTAATCGGACCGGGGGTTATGCCGTGGTCCTTGTGGGTGGTCTTTTCTCGCTAACATGGCAGTCGAGGTGATTTTCCGACCGCCATATTAATAGACCCCTAGGTTCCTATCTTGACGTCGCCACAGTTATTGGCTATTGGCAGCCAATAGCTCTGGCTAAACACTTATAAGGTCTCAAATTGAACCTTTTCTCGGACTTTTGGACTACGTTGCTGAATGATATTTCATGCCTTTTATTTCTTTGTTTATGTTAATGGACTTGCCTTTAATGGACTTTATTTGGAATCATTTTCCAATCTTCATAGGACTCGAGCTATTAGACAATGAACTATCCTTCTGCCTTTATGGTGGTAGGACTCTGTAACTCAGTAGTTGATGCTGATTAGAACCATCCAAGAAATATTGCTTAAATGTTTCCAATTGTTATACAAGCTGTGATATTATTAACTGAAGTTCTCAAGAAATTACCTGTGGCAATGAACTTTGAATCTTTAATACAATAACCAAATTAATCAATTATCTGTCTAAGTCCATTACTGAGTCTTGTTGGTTCTTCCATTCAAACTGCGCTGTTTACTTATAACTTAAAGTGTTGTAATCAATGAGCTGTTGCAGAGCTTTTGGTCTGTATAATCTTAACTTGACTTAATTTCTTTAGGAGATAGGGAGTACTTGTTGCTATCCTTAATTTCTCCAGCAAGATTTTAAGAGTGGTGTGCCTGAATTTGATTAATGGTCCTCACTGGGCAGTTAATGTGGAGTTTGGTCAGACCTAATTTCCACCCCTGCTATCGGTGGAGAAAGACTCATCAGCGGATCATTGCCTCTGTGTTAAGTGTAAGCACTGCAGTTTGTCTAATCGTAAAGGGCCTAGTATGGAGTAGTAAGGAGAGTAAGCGTATAATAAATAGGATACTACGCTTTACGCTCCAACAAGACCACATGGGCTATCATGCTTGGGACACGGTATGCCAATCAACTCTGAAAGCAGCCCCCAGCCTGCAGCCAACTTTGAAAATGCCATTGTGGCTGAATGGCTAGTACCACCCTGCCCTCCATTAACATGCACTGTACCCAGAGCACACGTGACTGGTCAAACTGTATGCTTACCTGCCCCGAGGAGCTTGTCATTGGCTATCACCCAGCAGGTGGGCCACTGTTGTTCCATTTTTGTGCCTGTGTTTTTGGGAGTAGTCTGTACCAGGAATGTGAGCCACTTCATTACAGAATCTTTCCAGGTAGGCAGGGGCATAATTCAGGCACCTGTTGTGCAGGGGGCCTCCAACCCTTCAGGGGCCCACCAATACTTCAGCGGGGAGGGTTTTCAGTACAAGCCCTATAAATATCTGTAGGAAGAAGGGGCTGCTCTTCACATTCTGCAGGGGAAGCTATTTAAAGATGGTAACCATGCTTCATGCTCATGGTTTCAGGAACAGTGCTTCAACTGCATGTAAACCACCACAGCAATATTGCACTGGAACAGTGAACACAAGAACCAGGGGCGGCTACTTCTTGGCACGTCTATGTCGGAGTGAGGCCCGTCACTGCAGTATTCACTATATTGACGGTGTTCAATTGACGTTCCCTGTGGGGAGATTGCTGCAGGTAGGCACTGGCAGCCAGGAGTCTTAATGTGCAAAGCTAGGCGATTAAAGCAGCAGGGTGGTTTAATCCTCATTGCGCCTGCGCTGTTGGTACTGCCGCTGTGCATGGGAGAGTGCCGGTAGTCACCGTGTCAGCTCACAGCCAAACTCCGAGTCTGTGTGTGTTCTGGCGCTGCTCACGGCATTTGGGTCGCGTATTGCTGTGCCCGGCGCACGGTGCTGTGCACACAAGCTATCTGAAGCAGTTGCTTTTACTCACTGCGCCGCGGCATGGCTGTCTTGTACTCGCTATGCTTGAGGAGTTGCTGCATGAGAGCACTGTGCCTGTGCTGGGTGACACGCGGAGTCTGGGAGAGGTCGCTGCTGGTACTCACCGTGTCTGGGGCAGTATGGCACTGGAACTCACTGTGCATAAGAAGAGCCGTGACAACTGTGCCGAGTGGTACTCAGAGTCTGGGGTCAGTGTATTGCTGGTACTCACTGTGTACGGAGAAGTATCATGTGTGAACGGCAGTACTTGTCTTCGGACACAGTTCTCTGCACAAAATGCCTGTGTGTGGGCAGCACGGTGTTTGGTGTACCCCTGGTACTCACTGGGCTTGGAAGAGCACTTTTTTGGAACTCACTGTGCACGAGAAAGGTTTTTGTGAGAAATGTACGTTTAATTATTGTGTAGCGTAGTACTCAGAGCCTGAAGTCAGTGTACTGCTGGTACTCACTGTGTATGGAGCAGTATTCTTATTGAACTTGCGAAATACATTGAGCACTAAGGCTGCGCCAGGTACTCATGCACGTAGAAAATGACACCGCATGACTGCCCCTCACTGTGGCAAGGGCAGTGTGCTGCCTGCACTCAGGGTGCGTGCGAAGGGCAGCACTCGCTGTCTGGGGCAGTTCTTTGCATGTAACGACTGTGCATGTGCTGCGTGGTGCTCGGAGTCGGTGGTCAGGGGCAGGCACTGCTGGAACTCACAGTCCACGAGAAGGGCAGCTGTCCCTCTTTTCGAACAATTCCCTGTATGTAATGACTGTGTAGCGCAGTACTCAGTATCTGTGGTCAGTATACTGCTGATACTTACTGTGTCGGCACCAGTATGTTGATGGAACTCACAGTGCACGAGAGGGGCAGTACCTCGCAGTTTTGGGGTAGTTTGATGCATGACATCACCCTGACACTGCAGTGTGGAGGTCAGAGATCGGGGCCGGGGCACTGTTAATTCTCACTACATTCGGAGCAGGAAGCTACTGGTTGACTGGTACTCACTGTATTTTCTAGTACCAGTACTCAATGAGTCAGGGAGAAGTCCCTCACGGTACTCATTGTGTCCAAATCATCATGTCAATCGTACTCACAGTACTTGAGAATGTGTACATACATCGGTGCACTGCGATTCAATCATCCACTGGCTTACATCTCAACAAATGATCAATAAAGAACTGTTCCCACCACCTGCACAAGTGCTGAGGGGAACAAAGAGTGCCTACGAAATTAATTCACAACCTCTCTTTCCTTCTTTCATTTAGTTGCTTCCCTGTGAAATGGATCCAAAAAAGAACAAGCCCGCGAGTGGTGTGATCGTGCGAGCCACAGCGAGACATCTGTTTTTAATTATCACGCCCGTGTCTGGGCACGATAATGGAAACCACATGGTGGATGTGCGGGTAACTGACGCCAATAGGCCATGGGCGGAGCAATGCGCCCGCCTTTGGCCAATTGCGTGCTGTCTTTGTTAAAAAGACGCACGCAAAGGCCAATAGTGTGGGCCAAAACAAAAAGCACATGCACGAGAGTGTGCGATTCTTAGGTTAGTTTTGAACCCCCCTACATGAAGTGTTTGCCAGAACAGCACATGCGCGCTGTTACAGGCTCGACCTAAAAACTAGTATGCACCTATTGTATAAGGAGGCACGTTGCAGTTGCCGACTATGATTAAAATGCTGCATCTTGAGGAGTATTCGCCTAATTGTACATAAGAAGTTGCCTTTGGAGTGTGGGCCCTTAACACTAATAACATAACTTAGTGAGTTAATTGCTTTCTAATGAAGTCAGGATTCAGCCAGCAGGTCCTGGTCATAGTTTCAAATAAAAGCCAGGCTTACCATGCTCTTCAGTCTTCCAATGCAGGTACACCTACTCCCTTTAAATTAATAAAAGAATAACTAACACCAGGTAATTTCAGTCAGAGTTGCTGCAAGAGGTAATGTCACCGTAAGCAAGTGACGTTTTTACTCCCTTCAATTAGGCCCAATTTTAGATTACAGTGGTCGTTTGGCATTCCCCTTCATTGTCGTGTAGCATTGGCTTTGCAAGAACTACTCCTGTTTATAATGCTAATAAATTATAGTGGCGTATGAAATGCCATATAGACGAATGAAAAAATGCTACTAATAAGAAATTTCCTGAAGCTATGAACCCACAGGCAACATTGTGAATGGTGCAAGCACATCAATGTTGCAATGCAATATTACGTGTCTTGGTGTCTATATTTACTATTGGTGCTATGGTGCATTACTCACAAATACGCTGCAGTGAAATGTAATTGTTGAGCTATTTGCTCAACCCTGGGCTGAATGCGTTTGCCTTGCGTGAAAGGGTACAGTACCTTTCGATAGCAGAACTCTTTTCTGCTTAGCGAGCGTTTCCAGCTCTTCCTGCGTCAAAGCACGTGCTTCCTGTGCCACGCGCTTCCTCTTGCATGCCAGTGCACTTCCTTTAAAGCAGAGCAAACTATCTTCTTCAAAGTAGCACTATGGTAATCTCTGAACTGGTTTCTCTGGAAAAATAGATAAATAGATCAACAAGGGGTGTGTAAACCTCATAATTTAAAATAAACCCTGAATTGCTAAAGCATAACTGCACCACTGTTATGAAGCAGCTTGGCGGTAACTGAGAAGTGGCAAACCACAACACAGAAAGTGTAGTGCATCACCCAGTTACCAAAATAAGGACACATTTATCAGCAAAAGCATGTTCCTTAAACGCATGCACATGTATGAAACCCCATGTGGATGCATCATGTTGCACCCATGCTGTACGCAAGCATCTATGCCAAAAGCAAATCACATGTGCAGATATATGCCAAAAACTCACTGTTGTTTCACATGCAATGTGCTGTGTACAGTGCCAATTACCGTCAGTGGTGTATGGATCGCAGAAATACCAGTATGGCCAACTCTGAACGTCACAGAAAAAGAGACACCTTTTAATAAGTCTTGGGATCGTTCCTTTTACTCAAAACGTCTCCCTATTCTGGGATCTGGTTTATTTTATGAAAATAACCTGCTGACCTACTACTACTACCTTGATCCATTGGGGCCTTGTTGGCTGACTGCTGAGCCTACTTCTGTGAGATTCTTACTTATTGAGTACTCAACAAGAACAATATTTTCTTTCCATATATATTATTTTGAACTGATATTGCTAAAATATTCTTCTGAATGCACTCACATTTACCACCTGTAAGACTGGAGCAGCAACTACCTTCTAGGCCCATCCTGTGGCTCTAAGTTGTTATCACAATTGAAACACCTGGTACAATATTTTTACAGTGCACTGTGCACGTCCACATTGGTTAGTGGTAAGGTAAATAAGGCTGCTCTGTTTAGCTTCTTCCCCCAGCCAACTCCCTAACTCTTCTAATGTCACTCCCAGCTCTATTGCCCCACATAATCCATCACTGACCTCCATTCACTCTCCTGCTTTAGGAATCCTCCTGGTGCCTATTTACTATCACACCCACAAAAGAACTCATGCTCTGCTCTTTCTGCAGTACCACAAATTACAATATAATTATCCACTTTAAATGTTGACACCACAGCTACCTATTACTCTACCTATATGTTATGGTACCACCCAGGGAGCATGCTTGTTTGCACTTTCACGATGATTACCAATACCTTTCTCAACCCCCTACACGGTGTGAGAAATTTTCGAAATAGTTTTTTCAAGAATTCTGTGAAAGTATGCGAAATTGCACTTAATTCTGCTTGCACTCAGCCTGAAATAAAAAAAAATAGGTACAGTGTGTTAATGTCGTGTTTTAAAGAGCGTTATGGATATGTTTTCCTTTCTTACCACAGCCAACCTTCATAAACTGCTTTTGATACTCTGACTGCAGTACACTTTTTATACGTTTTCTCTTTTTTTTCCCCTACTTTGTTTCCAGTATTTTTACTGTCAGGTCGTAATATGGTTTATTTAGTATTTTTCTTCTACATTTTTTGCTATATATTTTTTTACTGGCATGGCAGAAGAGGCCATTTATAGGCAAGGGACCACTGCACCTAATCCAGCCTCCCAACATTTCTGAAGGTGAAGAGGCTTGGGCACTGTTTCATTTGTACACAAACAACCGCCCAGGGTATTTGTGCCAGGCCAGAGAACGGCTACCTGCTTGCAGAGTGAGGGGTACAGTTGGGGACTGTGCACTGCTACGAGCATGAAGTCTCAGGTTCTTTGTAGTAAGAACATTATTGCTTGGCTGTCGTTGTCGGCTGGGAGGTGTACTCTAGTATCACCTGTGCCAGGTGGTTAGGGACTAGCTGGTAAGTCACTATTGACATATGTTAATTCTAATATTGTTAAAATTCATTTATTAGGTAATGGCACAGTGGCACCGATTTCTCATACATTTTCTAGCTCCGAAACATATTGCCCAAGGTGTAGCAGACATGAAACTTTGGCCGTAATTTCAGAAAAGTTAAGGTTTCTGACTTTGCTGAGACACCTGCTGTATGATGATTTGAATGTATGAAGTATGAGGAATAGTACTAGTGGGAAAGGGAACTGTTGGCAGAATTACAGCGAGAGTGGCTGCTTGTAGGATGGGTACTGAATAATTAATTAGAAGTTCTCTGAACCAGCATGTGTGACTCTTTTTTAACCTTGTCAATGTGTGCTTATTAGACTAGTACTAATTAAAGCCTTTTTTTTCTTTTTACCTTTTAGGATGAACATAGCCTGTGGAGGAGGATGTAGTGCCAAAAACACACCAAAACCTTATGAACGAATAATATAGCATCATAGTATTTTGAAACGATTTGAAAGAGGTTTTATAACATCGACTCAACATTGAAATTCTTACTACTTTTATTCATTGTAAAATTTATGCAATGCAGTTTACTAAAAACCTTTTCAGAATTGGAAAATATTTTTCCTTTAAAAAACTCTAACTTATTCTTCCCTGCCAAATTCCAATCATGATCGTACGATATTTCTGCTGCATACACAAATAGGTTCTGTTATCCAGAATTCGATTGAGAAATCGTGCAATGTTGCATAATCTACAACAGGTCCCGGGTCTTATAACAGTACATATTGAAAGATTAAAACATTATTAGACATTTCAGTGAGTATTATTTGGCAACCACCTTCTTCAGGCCGATTTTTATATCGCAGCTGCTTTACTTATCAGTGGTAGAGCCCTGTGCCTACGTTTCTAATATCTTCTTCTTTCTTCTTCTTTTGGAACACAAAATCTATTTTTACAGTTTGCACATAATCTAATCTGCCCTCCTTCAAATTGGACTCCTAGCATTCTGTATTCTCCATCACTCCATGTCTTGTAGCTTGCCCTATGCTTGTTTGATTACAGCCCTAATTGAAGTGGATGGACATTTGTTACATGCTCCTGCCTTATAGAGTCTGGGCTGAGGTTTGTGGGACTCTTTTTGGTACCACTTTCACAGTACTCTTAGTTGGGTTGCTTTCAGGTATCAAACACACAAGAGGTGCTAGAAGGAATGCATGTAAATAGTCTAAATCACTGGCAATCTTTTTGGAGGCATCCCAACACAATGTGTTTTGCCCACTGTGCAAATCACTACTGACTGGGCAGTTCTGGATGAACTGTTTCTGTGTGAAACAGGGTCAGTAGTGATTTGCACAGTGTGCATTAAACATTGGGTTCCTGTGGCATAAGCGACCTAAAGTTGCTATGAAGTCTGTGTTCTTCTCTGTGGATAGCCGTGGATGTTTGCATGCCATGCGAAACCTAGCGTTACCCTCTGGTGGGATACACATATCTCTTTTCCTGATTCAGGTTGAGAGAGTGTGGCAAAAATGGAGCAACTGTGATTGCTGCACTTGTGCCTCCATCTCTACAGACCTGCCTTCATTTTCTGGGTAAGTGGTACGACATTAGCTCATAAAATATTTAGATTTGAGGGTTGCTTTTCACTTCTAAGTGTTTTACTGATGTTTCAGATATTTTAAAAGGACTTGCAGGTTTTCAATTCTCTTTTGTGCTCTTTTTAAGATAAATCTCTCTGTGCTGATTTTACATTCCAATATCTTTCAAATTCGGCTGAGACACTTAGTAGGACTGATAGAGACTTCCTCACATCAGTTATCATCAATAGTACACCATCTGTGAAGAGTGGTATACGGTGCTCTACACCCCGAAATTGTACACTTGTATCTACTGCCAAATACTGTATTCATGCTTTGTAGTGTCTCAATAGTCAACACGAAGAGGAAAACGGAAAATGGAATGATGTTGTTTATTCCTTCTTGTTAGTCCAAACAATGGTGTCTGCACCCCATTGACAAGTATTGTAGCACATGCTTGGTTATAGAATACCTTTACCATACTTAAGATTCTTCAACCTCATGGTGTTGTTCACAAAGGTTAAGTTAACCTTGTTGAAAGCTTTTTCAGTATCAAGTACTTTTCAAGTGTCTTTAGTTTCTTCCTGTTCATCCTTTTGACAAGGTGAGCTTACTGAAATGGCATATTGTTTCACCCCCCCCCCCGCCCCCAATGGACAGGTTCAAATCTTGAATGCAGTCACATGAAGTTTGCCAACTAGAGTCTCCTTGGGATGCAGAATGTAAAATGAAATATGAAGACAACATAGCCTTATCCTGCAACTGCAAATGGTCAGCTCCAGGATATTACATAGGTAGGATGGGAGAATGGTGTGGGCAACTTTGCATTTTTTCCATACTCATCAATGAAACATTAAAAAAGCAATGTTTGCTAAGGCCCTTACAACCACTACATTAGTAACATTAAATGTGTCATTCAAGCTATAATCAGCATTTGTTCCTAATAAATCACCTGTGACTCTATATTCCCATAAGAGTAGGTAGCAAGAGATTGGTATTTATCCCAGTTGTTGTGAACCAAGCATGAACATTTAGGTTTAGACCTGTTGAAAGGGAAAATGTCAATTGATGAGACTGAGTCTAGGTAACTGGAGACATCTCAAAAGAACCAAAAGGTGACAGACTGCAGAGATTTACTGGCTAGTCAAGTGCTATTGTAGTATAGTTCCTATTTTCCCAATAGGCTCTGCGCATTGGAATAATATAAACGATAGTTTAGACGTAGGACTTAGGTCGACTAGGTCTCTATTGAATATGTTAGACTTAATTATGAATGCCAGCTAGCTCAGAGGTCACTAGAAACTTTCTCGAATTCACAAGAAGGGATTAGTTTCTGACAAAAGCATAAACATGACAACTTTGCTCCCTCCAGAATAAGGAGTATACCTCCAGAGTCGCGGAAACAATAGATAACTATTTTACTCAGTCAATCGTGCATGCTTAGTTTCACCCGAAGTGCAGAGAAACAGAGAGACAGGCGTTTTCAATAAAAGAGGTTATTTATTGAACAGTCTTCTTTCTCATGCAAGAGAAGTAAATTGCTACAATTGCAATGCTTGTCATAAAGTAAAGTGCGTACAGTAAAAGGAGTATTATAAAATAATACTGTAAAAGCATGGTATGGTTTCTAAGCCATACGGTGTTTAAAATGGGGAACATCCTTTACGACGAAACTTTAACAACGTGGTACTGTTACCACGTTACTTTTACAACGCAAGTCGTTACAACGAATTGCGCTGGGGGGCGCTCCAGGATAGTAAATAGTTTAATTTACTATCCAACTCCTTCGCCAGAGTCCACGGGGACTGGAGTTGGAATAGTAAATAAAACTATTTACTATCCAGCGCCCCCCAACGCAAGTCGTTGTAACAACTTGCCTTGTAAAAGTAGCGTTGTGATGGTACGCGTTGTCAAAGTACGCATCGGAACATCATACATCCGTTTAAAATGGATGTAATATATACAATGATAAAATCATGACTAAACGTACTCAACTGGTGCTTCTAAGATACGCCTACCCCGGTGTACCTAACCTAAGCCTAGTACATGGGAAGGAGTAAGTGAGCTGTAGTTTGAGTTAAGATAGTTTCTGCCAAGAATCTAAATCAAGAATTCTCTAAGGGTCTAATCAGCTCCGTACCTTGGTTATAGAATGAAGGAGGTCTTGTATCTCTCTCTCAGGACTCAATCTCCCAGCAACCCATAAGGGTGACAGGGGAACACTGGAGCTGGATTTCTCGGCAAGAGAAAAGACAGCGTCTCTCTCAGTGCGTCAGCGGGAGGGTCGGCTTCCTTCGGCACTTGCTACAGCAGGGCGTCGGGCAAGTAGATAGTCGATCTGCTCCAAACCACCGTGTGTTTTGCTAGGGCAGATGCTGGTATATTTATCCCTGGAAGGTGCCGAGTTTGACGTAAGGTTGGACATAAGATGTCACTAGGAACTCGCAGTTCTTTTAGGACTCCGGGAGTTCTAGGACAAATCAATACAGAATGTTATGTTATGTTATATGTTATACATATTTTTATAGCGCACAGCTGCCCCAGCAAAGGGGCGTCCCGGCGCGTTTGAACAGGCAAATGAACACATAACACCACACAAAGTGTAGGGCCTAAGCAAGAAAGGGAGAAGGACTAAGAAACACTAGGGAACAAGTAAGTTTTAATGGCCCTCCTGAATATAAACAGGTCGCAAGTGCACGGATGCGGAGCGGAAGAGAGTTCCAGAGTTTAGCAGCCATAACCTGGAAGGACCGTCCTCCAGCTCTACACAACTTAAACCGAGGTACCACCAACAGATTTTGACAGGCAGATGTCAGGGAGCGAGCAGGAACATAGGGAGTAAGAAGATTCTCAAGAATCTGAGGAGAGGACAGATTGAGGATCTTAAAGGAAAGACAAAGAGTTTTAAAGTCAATCCTCTGCGCCATAGGCAGCCAGTGAAGAGACCAAATAGTTGCACTCACAGAGCAAAACCTCGGTAACCCCACCAGGGCTCTGGCCGCAGCATTCTGAACGCGCTGCATCCGGGCGATTTCCGCCTGGTTCGCCCCTAACAGGAGCGAACTGGCGTAATCGAGCCGAGACAGAATAGTGGCCTGGATGATCAGCTGCCTAGTAGGGGCATCAAAGAACCTCAAAATGGGTCCCAGTCCTCCAAGGATCCCGAAACAAGTCGCTGCAACTTTTTTTGAATGGGCACAAAAACTAAGGGCAGAGTCTAACCACACCCCTAAGTTTTTTACCTCCGATACCGGAGTAGGCGTGACACCTAACTCTGGAGGCCACCACTCATCACTCCACATGTTACTATGCTTACCAACAACCAGTATCTCAGTCTTCTTAGCATTCAGCTGAAGACAGTTGGCTGTCATCCAACCAGCCACCGCCAGGAGACCCGCTCTGAACCTGGGGGCATCAAGGTCGGACTTCCCACTCAGAACAACCGCCAGCTGCGTGTCGTCAGCATAGGAGACAATGGTCATATCCCACTGCTTGGCGACCGCAGCCAGTGGGTGTACATAAAGATTGAATAATGTGGGACTTAATGCCGACCCCTGAGGCACTCCCAGTTCTAACGGATAGAATTTGGACTCAAAAGGCGGAGTGACGACCCGGAATGCACGATCACTCAAGAAAGACTGGAACCACTTCAGTGTCATGCCAGAGACACCAGCTTCTCTTAGACGTTGCACCAGTATCGAATGCGAGACCGTGTCGAACGCGGCACTGAGGTCGAGTAACACCAGTGCCGCTGTATGACCGGAATCGAGCACGGCCCGCAGGTGTTCCGTCATTGAGAGAAGGGCAGTCTCAGTACTGTGGCCGGCACGGAAGCCATTCTGAGAAGGGTCTAGAATGCTAGTCCTTTGGAGATGCTCAGAGAGGAGAACATTAACATGAGCCTCAGCTACTTTCGTAGCCCAAGGAAGGAGTGAGATCGGGCGATAGGTTTCCAACTTGAGGGGATCTAGTGTAGGCTTTTTGAGGATAGGGGTGACCACCGCCTGCTTCCATTTAACCGGGACTGAACCTGAGGACAAAGACAGGTTGATTAAGTAGCGCATTAGGGAAAGACAGAGAGTCGATAATTCTCTGAATTGCGCCGGTCTGAGGGGGTCAGCAGGAGATCCCGATTTTACCTTAGTGACTAACCTATCAAACACCTCCTGTGACATAGCAGGGAGGGAGGAGAGAGCCCCGGACATGTTGACACTAAGCCTCGGCGTCTCACAAGGAGAAGGAGTGTTAGTAAAAGAGCGATAAATCGCCTGAACCTTCTCTAGGAAGAAAGCCGCTAGGTCTTCACAGTGAGACACCGAGCAGATTTCTGCTGCGGGAGCTCTTTTGGCAGTCAGATCTTTAAGAACCTTAAAGATCAACTTCGAGGGATTTGGGCTGCTCTTAAACTCTTGAGAGTAGTAGGCTGCATGGGCCCTACATATAGCTCTATGGTAACTTTTAACCTTAGAGAGATACAATGTTTTTTTCCCTGCCTCATAAGACTTGCGCCAGTTCCTTTCTGCTTGTTTACAAGCTTTCTTAAAAAGCAAAAGAGTACCATCGTACCATGGACTAGGTTCTAAAGAACGAACTCTACTCCAGGTAGCAAGAATCAGAGAATAAAGGGCCCCAGTGATCCAATCACAGAGGAGATCATACCCCGATTCGACATCAGTAATCTGACCCGGCAGGTTTTTCTCAAGCAGACGATGGAAAACTTCTAGCTTAAGTTTTTTGCAGGGGCGCTTTAAAACAACTCTGTCTAGAGGTTTAAAAGGCAGATCCTTGGTAGTGATGTGCAGTTTCACGAGGAAGTGGTCGGACCATGCCACTGGGCTTAGCTGCAACACCTTTGCCCCAGTCAGGTTCATAAAGATAGGGTCTAATATGTGTCCACCCACATGCGTGGGATGAATAACCAACTGACTAAGCTGCAGTGCTTCTAAATCTGCAAGAGTACTACTTATAGTCGGATTCTGGCAGAGATCAAAATGGAGATTGAGGTCTCCAATACCACAGAAATTCGCAGAACCCATAGCAAGCGAGCCCACTATTTCGGGGAGAGACCTTCTAAAGGCAGTATAGTTGCCTGGGGGTCTATAGATCAAAAGTCCGGACAAAGTAAAGTGGTGGCTGACCGTTATGCGGAAATACGCACTTTCACAGCCATCCACATTCTGTACCTTCCAAATGCACGGATAACAGGACTTAACAATCACGGCAATCCCCCCCTCTAGAGTTACGATTGTGAGTATAAATAGAATATTCTGTAGGCAGAGCAAGATTTACTACAGCCTGGCATCGTCCTGTAGTCAAGTTTCCGTCATGAAGAAGATATCCGGAGTCTCCTCCGAAATAAGGTCATGAATCTCAGAATGGTGTTTGGGCAAAGACCTAACATTAAGGTTCCAGATAACAAGATCCTTAGGGCTAGAGGAGATAGTATGGGGAACTACAATCGGGGGAGAATCAATAGAATCAATAAAAGCTACGGTGGGGGCTGGCTTAAAAAGTGAGAAGTTCTGACACACACACTGGAAAGGGCCGGAGAGGGGATCTATAGAGTCAACAGCACAGTGTGGAAGCATATGCCGGATACTCAACAGATCTTTCCTTGAATACATACCTCCACTAAGCGTAGAAGGAACAGAGTCCTGCCTAGCGCTAAGCGCCTCCTTAGCGCTGACGGGCACAGACGGGCAGTGAAGTAGTGTGGCTCACTGGTTAGAGTAGGCAGACCCGAGAGCAGAGGACGGCCCGGGACCAGGGTTCGATTCCCGGCGCGGCAGGTTTCTGGACCAGGGTCAGCGGACTCGATAATTCTCTCGCCTCGGTGCCCACTCTGATCAGCGTTCACACTCGGCAACTCTGGGCATTAGCTTGCCTCATCTTCACTAACGGCCCCACCAGACCGCCGGGGATGCCTGGTCTCACCCTGGAGATACCCATTAAGGGACCATCTCTCAGGGAAGCCAGGAAGGGTTTCGCAGCGGTCGAAGCGCCTTGGGACCCTACGGGTAAGTAGTGCGCTATATAAATGCCTATACATTTAAATTTACATGACTCTGGCTCGACTCCGGCGCCATTACGGCGCGCCCGCTGCGCGTTACCGCTGCGCGTTACCGCTGCGCGTCTCCATGGCGGAATTATGTAGGGAGCTCGTGAGCCCACCTGAGCACTAGAGCGCTCAACAAGATGGCCGCAAACGTCCCCAGCTACCCCCAAAATGGCCAACAAACGGGAAGAACAGCTACTGACCCGCCAAAGCAGCAGTGGTGATAACCAATTAGAGTGCAGGTGTGTGCTAAGGTGCAATTTAAAAACAGGGGCTGAAGAAATAATTTATAAACCAAAATACACAAAAACGGGAACGATATTTAAAATGCGCGAACGCCTTCACAATACTACTCGCTACAGCGCTATGATCATGAAGAGCGCAGCGTGATGCAGATAAGCCTTGTCCAAGGCCGACCTGTCAAATGAGCTCGACTTAAGTAGGGAGCTCATGTGCCCAACTGAGCACTAGAGCGCTCAACAAGATGGCCGCAAACGTCCCCAGCTACCCCCAAAATGGCCAACAAACGGGAAGAACAGCTACTGACCCGCCAAAGCAGCGGTGGCGATAACCAATTAGAGTGCAGTTGAGCGTTAAGGTGCAATTTAAAAACAGGGGCCGAAGAAATAATTTATAAACCAAAATACACAAAAACGGGAACGATATTTAAAATGCGCGAACGCCTTCACAATACTACTCGCTACAGCGCTATGATCATGAAGAGCGCAGCGTGATGCAGATAAGCCTTGTCCAAGGCCGACCTGTCAAATGAGCTCAACTTAAGTAGGGAGATCGTGTGCCCAACTGAGCACTAGAGCGCTCAACAAGATGGCCGCAAACGTCCCCAGCTACCCTCAAAATGGCCAACAAACGGGAAAAACAGCTACTGACCCGCCAAAGCAGCGGTGGCGATAACCAATTAGAGTGCAGGTGAGCGCTAAGGTGCAATTTAAAAACAGGGGCTGAAGAAATAATTTATAAACTAAAATACACCAAAACGGGAACGATATTTAAAATGCGCGAACGCCTTCACAATACTACTCGCTACAGCGCTATGATCATGAAGAGCGCTGCGTGATGCAGATAAGCCTTGTCCAAGGCCAACCTGTCAAATGAGCTCGACTTAAGTAGGGAGCTCGTGTGCCCAACTGAGCACTAGAGCGCTCAACAAGATGGCCGCAAACGTCCCCAGCTACCCCCAAAATGGCCAACAAAAGGGAAAAACAGCTACTGACCCGCCAAAGCAGCGGTGGCGATAACCAATTAGAGTGCAGGTGAGCGCTAAGGTGCAATTTAAAAACAGGGGCTGAAGAAATAATTTATAAACCAAAATACACAAAAACGGGAACGATATTTAAAATGTGCGAACGCCTTCGCAATACTACTCGCTACAGCGCTATGATCATGAAGAGCGCAGCGTGATGCAGATGCAGAAGCAGGGGGAATTCCCGTGCTGCTGGAGGCTTGGTTTGTTTAAGAACGCGTTGTGCTTTCTAGGAGTCTATGGGAGTAGCCTTGCCGTATTTGGACTGCACTGGCTATGTCTTAATATGGGTATGATTCTTATGCCTATATAAGGATATGATTTGATATAACCACATAAGGGCATAAATCGGGAATATTTACTAGAGTCCTAGATTCGTCTACAACACTATCCCAAGAGATAAACCCAGCCACATAAAAAAACAATGTTAATTAAGCACCTCACATAAACCACATCAATCATTTAGCATTCATTAATTATTCCATAGAAATAATGCACACATGCACTCCGTTTCAGTCTTGCTCCTTGATGACATTCGACCAGGGGAGTTGCAAGGTTAAGGATGGGAAGCATTAATTGCAACTAGTTCCCTCATTGCAGTGGCTGTTGGTTATTGAAAGTCTGTGGTTGACATCATGGTTGAATTAGTTGTAAGCATGGGCGTAAAATCCGTTCCGCTCGCGGATTTTGCGGATTTTCGGCAAATTCGCAATCCGCGAACTCTCACGAACTTGCCGAAAATTCGTAAAATCCGTGCGAAGCGGATTTTTTGCTTGGTCGCATTTGCCAACTAGAATACTATACAATTTCGCGGGAGTAAACACTTGCGAACACGTAGATGCGGCGGGCAGCGACAATCTCGCAATTGCGAGATTGCAAAATTTGCAATTTCGCACAAGAAATTCACCAGCAGGCAGCATAAACCTTGAAAATTATGATTTTTATCAGAATAACTCCTCAGGGTGACATTTGCCTGCACTTTTTCTTTGCAAGGAGTCCATTTTGGGGGGGGGAGGGGTGGGAGGAAGGAAGTGCCCCACAGTCTCCAACTTCCTGTTCCTGTCCAGCAGGCTCCTCCCAGTGCTTTCTTCATGTGCTGGTCACTTTGATTTGGATATTGACCTGGAAGGGTTACTTTTTGTGGATGCTGCTGGATATTTGGATTTTTGCAAAACTGAAAGCACTCAGCAGGTGCAAAAGTTCAATCTTATCATTAGTAACCTTTCCCTGAAGTGCTTCCTGAGGAGCCCCTTCAGAGTTCATTTGCCTACTTGCAACTATTCTATGACCCTGCTCTGACCCTCACAGCAGGCTCAGAAAATAGCTACAAGTAGGCCACAAAGGTCCTGTGAAAAAAAATTGCACTGCAACAGAAAGCAAATTACAGATAAGGAAGCAGGTGCCAGCCAGACTGGAAGTTTAAATTCAGTGACACATTAATCAATCCCAAATTAATTCATGTCAGTTGAAGCAGGGCAGGTGTGCTTGCTTTTTTTCACCCCCATAATCTACAGTGATAAACCAACCAGATGGTGGCAGTGATGTACCAGAGGGTGGCATGGGTGTACCAGAGGGTGGCAGTGGTGAAACAGAGGGTGCTGTGAACCTGTGATGATGAACCAGACGTAGAAACAACATAGTCGCGGCCGTTGCGAGCCGACAAGTAAGTTCGCAATTGCGAACTGGTACACAACCCTGCGAACTGGCAGAAACCCTTGCGAACACAAAAAAAAAAATCCGCAAATTCGCGAGAGTTCGCGGATTTTGCGGATTGCGAATCTGTAAATACGCAAGTTCGCGGATTGCCAATTCGCAAAATCCGCCCATGCTTAATTAGTTGTTTTGATATTGTCAAAAAAACAAAAAGGTGTGGAGGGTCGGGGGGAATGTTTACCGACCTGTCTACTCGCTCCCCATACTTTAAATACATGACACACAGAAGAGTAAACCAGGTCTAAGGGTGGTGTGTGTCTGAGCAAACGGCTGTGAATCAATTGGATGTAAATGTAAGTGAAAAAAGGGGGACTGTTAAATCACAGAGGTTTGAAAAAATCCCATCAGACCACCCTGTTGGTGGAATATCATCATGTGGGGATTAATAAGTGTTCAAAACCTCTCCCGGCCTTATAGTGCCAGGATACTATCAAAAACTTTGTTTGACTATATATATATATCGTTCCTCAACATTATAGTGTTATTAAAGTGCAGTGCTCAAGTGATCATGGTGAATAAAATTGACTACTAAGACTCAGAAAACTATCAAATAGAAGTCTAGGTGTCAAAAGTTAAAAAATCCGCCAAGTAGTTCAATATGGATACTACCTTGTGGCGCTTAGCAGGACGGTCGACATGTTTCAGCCTATGGGGGAACTACCCCAGCTTTCTTCAGGACCTATCATATGGAGTTGCTACTGCTACTGACAGATATTTATGATGTGAGGAACAGTAAAAAATGTACTTAAAAAAGTCACATATCTACCAGGAACTGTGCTCTTCAATGTTCGCTGGAGGAAGAGAGACAAGACTTCTTCCTATCGGGAGACAACAAAGTAACACAACAAAACAGGACAAAGTCACCTACTTACATCCGCATGAATACACATACAATACTCAGATAAACACTCATGCGTGAACAGTTTTTATTCCGCATTGTTAAAGCAAAAAGCATAATAGCTACATCACACAGAGGCATTTCCTCGTAGTGATACTCACCCAGCTTTGTGTGGGTGAAGACCTCACCTCACCCGGCAACCGCTCGGGAGAATGAGGCCCCGCTCTACAGTGTAGAAAAAGGACATAGTAAGTGCACATCATCTTCTATGTCTAGCCAAATTACTCTACACATAAAACCCAACAAACGTGTGATGGAAACCTGAGTATCAGACCACAAGGTTGTCTTAACAGGGATTAAAAAGGAGACAACAAGAGTTTCCAAATACCAAGTGGTTTAGAAATGTTTTCAAAAACCGCCATAAAGGCACTCTTACATAACCCTAAATCTCCGCTTTCTTTCTAGTTGCATGGTTCTCATCTTTCATCTCTGACATGCAGTGTTCTAGATGTCCTATTTGCTCATTAACTTTTTCCTTCAGATTATTAAATCTATTGGTCAGCAGGTCAATTGTAGTATCAATAGTGGTTAAACTATGTTTAAGGTTCAAAACATAGTGTGGATTTTGATGCATGAGTTGCTTTCTCGCTCGTACTCTTGCTGGGCTGCAGGTCATCTATGGATGAGTCCGTCATGCACGTCTGCCTGTCTTGATCAAAGGAGATCTTTGGTTGTTGTGCGTCAGTTTTTCCCATCTTGTATCAATGGTAGGTCCATGTCGCCCTGAGTCTGGGGGGGTCACTGCACCACAAGGATCGCAGTCGCAGGTATGGATGACTTCAAGATCCCACCTCAAACCCGAAGCGGCATAAAGAGGGGCATAAGCAGACCCAATTCACTCTTGCACAAAGGGTAGTCAATTAGGGGAAATAATATGAAACTAAAACATGGTGCATTGTTGGGGGCAAAGGGGGTGGCCCATAATATAGTTCAGGCCCGCCATTTAAGGTCCGGCTTGAATACCCTGTTGGGAGGTAAGGTGGAATGCCCAGGGTGTCCTCTATGCCCAACACGCACCGGTAATGCTCCTCCAGTGGCACGATTAGATGAGCATGGGCCAAAATGTCATGCAGTCCCCGGTTTGGGCCAAACAGTGCTAGCACAGTACTCTCCATCAGGCCCAATTCCACTGATGTGCACCGTAAGTGCAAGATCGAGCAGTGCAGAAGGCCCAGGTCTAAGCAGGCTCGCACAGCTGCAATCAGGGCAGCCTCCCGGCCTACACCTTGATTCAAGCAGCACGGCAGGGGTCAGTACAGATCGTACCACTAATCACTGTGGTTTTCATGATGCGGTCTACAAATCACCCTTGGCCTTTAGCCGGCAAGACAAGTAGCAATGCAGTCACATGGGCCATCTGCCAGAAGGCATCCTGCTTTCATATGCCTCATGGCCCAGGACTCAGGCTCTGTCCACACGTATGGCCTGCAGCATTGAAAGTGATGTCCACTTTGCAAGCGCCGCCGCTCTATGCTGCTGTAAATCCTCCTGCTGCAGTCAGCCATCCTGGCTCCCTCTGCTCTACATCCTCCAGTCATGCACAGGCCGGGGCAGGCTGGTGGTCCTCAATAAGCCACTGGGCTGGGCCAGGGATGGGCCTGGGCTGTCCTCACCAATCATCCATGATGGGCACAGGGGCGCCGGTCCGAGTAGTCTGTCACTTTGTTTCCAAGGCCTCTGACACTCTTTCGGCCCTGAAGCCATGTAACTTGCTTGCACTGATCCGCCAGGCCAAGTGCAGGCTTCGAGCAGCCCTGCTACAGTGTCTGCTTCCTGCTGCTTTTCAGCTCTCAAAAACGATGAAAACGATCACACCATTATTAGAAGTGTGTTGAGGCCTCCACGCTGGTCCAGAAGCCCCTTATACTGCAGAATAATTGCAAGATTAGTCCTCAGACAGAGTCTCTCTAGGTGGTGGCCATCCTACAGCCAGGGTTTCTGGTGCCCCCCACAAAAATGGTTTGATTACCCTTCTGTAGTGAGTCTGGAGCCAGGACTGGGAAGTGAGGACCTCTTTGCACTTTAAAGCACCTCTTTGAAGTTGTCTCCACTTCAAAGGCACAACTGTGTATAAGGACCACATCAGACCCTTCTGGACCTGTAGAGAAACTGCCATGAAGAAGGACTTCTGTGCTGCCACAAGGACAGCCACTTTGCTGTACTGTTGCTCTGGAAGAACAGCTTTTCTGCTGTGCTGCCCTACTGCCTGTTACCTTCTGCCCTGCTGAGGAAACACTGGACTCTGGATCGAACCCAGAGTGATCTCCAAGGGCATGCTGGCTTGTCTCCGTTTTTAAGACTTAGAGATATTAACGTTTTACCCCCTGCTTCTGATCTAGTAGAAGTGGATCCAAGTGCTTGCTACTGTGGAACTGACACATCTTCTGCTGCATGAAGCAGAGAAATGCATTGCAGAAACAAGACGGTCGCATCTCACTTGGGAGCAGTGCATTGCCCGCGGAAACAACGTATTCGAACCAACGTGACACCACTACTGAAGTGAGAGATGATCAATGCACCCCTCAACTGCATGGAGAAAACTGAGGTATCAGCTTCAGAACCCATACATCTCGGAACCACTGCTTCGTCTCCGGAACCAGTGCAATTGCCATTGTTGCATGAGAAAATTGACACATCACTGTGACTGCATGATTGACACCAACGCATTATTTGGCTACACCCCACAACTTGCTGTTAGGACCAGGATCAAGGTACTTTTCTTCATCGGGGCTTGCATGGCTCCTGTATCTGGCCTGCACTCAATCGAGATTGGCCTGAACTCTTGACTTTGCCCGAGTCCAGTGCTACCAGGTAACCCCCATAGGCGCTTATTGCTTCTAGGTGACATTTTTACTCTTGTTATTTAAAAAATCATATTCTGACTTCTGCTTATTGGATTTTTGACATGTTGGTCTTGTTTTATTTATAAAATTGTCATCTATTTTTCAAACAGGTGTGGAGTCCTTTTGTGATGTTTTCACTGTGTTACTTTTTCAAGTGTTGCACAAATACTTTACACATTGCCTCTTAAGTTCAGCCTTACTGCTCTGTGCCTAGCTACCAGAGGGTGAGCACAGTTTAATTTTGGGTGTGCATCTAACTTCCCCTCACCCAATTTCTAACAACAGCTTCATCTTCAAACAGTACTAGCAAACAGCACTGTCTGCACTGCACATACAAGTTATTTGAGAGACCATTGGTGGGTGTCTGGCCCTAGGGAAGGTAGCAATCTGTAAATGCAGCTGGATTGTGAGCTGCATCATGCCGAGTACTATTGGTGAAATAGATGCAATGTCCCTGGGCTGGGATGAGGCATAACAATAGCATCTATGCTTGGGCTGGTCCACACCTCTTCTGATCCTCCCAAAACCTCATGGAGTATCTAGAGGCTAAGTATTAATTCAATACCCCTATACTCCGGTAAGTGAGACCACGTCCTTAAGCTTCCTACTTTTACTTTTATAATTTATTCATTGGCATATTGGTATCAAGAGTCCAAATAAATCTGAAACTCTGTAGAGGCAGAGCTGATGAGAGTTCTTTTGACATACTCCAATGTCCTCTGTCACCCACATTTCAGACTGCACTTTCTTGGCCAGATATAAAAGCAGAATGGCAACAGTCACTGGAGTTTGAATAAACATCAACACTATTGCGACTCATACTTCCCTAAAAGCCTGTTCATGCTTCATAGAGTTTAATTAAACACACTGTACAATTAATCCCACATATACATGATCATTAATGGAAGCATAGACATTTGCTCACGATCACAAACTGCCTGCTGAATCTGCTGCATAGTATGTTGGTACACGCAGAGCACAGCAGCAATTGGTGGTCACCTCACTGTGTACATTTATGAGTTACTCTGGGGCATATTTATGAGCTCCTTTTTATCGTCACTCTAGAATGAAAAACTGGATTTATTAAGCCATGCAAGGCCACCTTGAGTGGTCCTTTGTGGCTTCATAAATCTCTAGTAATGTAACTCAGTGCAAATCGCTGTGTTGCATTACTCTGAGCCAGGGAGGCCTTTCCTTGGGTGTTGTGTGGGTGTTCCCATGCAACATCCAAGGATTTTGAGAACAAGTAAGCCAGGGAATGCGACAAAAAGATATTGTTATTTCTCCTCATTCTTTCCTCTTTATATGTGTGCTGCATTTGGCAGCACACATAGGAAGAGAAACAAGCCTCTCAGGGTTGTTTTTTGGCATGGAGATGCATCTTCCTGCACAAAAAGGCTCCTGCATACAAAGCAGGCACCCTTGCACCATATTGCAAGGGTGCCTGCATTGACACTGGCAGCCCATTGTGTGCCAGCACAGGGTAAAGAACAGGAATGTGCTGTATTGCCTAAAATATGGCACATTCCTGCCCTTTCCCAGTGACACAGTACCACTTTTTCATAAATATGTCCTTCTGTGTATAAGTGGGAGATTGACTGAGACCATGCAGGTCATCCTTACAAATTTCCAGGAATTAGATGCAGTAATAATGAGGGCCTGGAATCTCTGATTTCAGCAAGTCCCCTACACTAAAATGAGGCCATTACAATTTAAAGTCAATGGCATGTGGAACAACTATGCAGACCTGGGAATACTGGGTAAACACCAATTCCAGGGGCTATTTTGCTACTGGCCACCATTGAAAAGGTGGTAAATATCAGTGGGAGGGATGGTGCGAGTTAGAGGGTGGGAAGCATGTGCATGGGCACTCCAGGCAAAGAGCGTCTCTGGCCTGGATGGGGAAAGTGTTGCCTGCTCCACTAATGTCTTGGAGGGGTAGGGCAAAGGCTGCACACTGGCTTTACCCATAGCCCATTCAGTGGTGATTTTACAGTGTGAAGATTCGCACCCATTAAATGAGATTCCATGTTTATGAACATGGTAATGTCATGTTTGAAAACAGCAGATCACTTGTAGTAGGGCAGCCATTTGATATATGGCAGGATTTAAAATGCTGTGCACCACTTCTGCCTCATACTCAGTCTTGTCTTAAATACCTTAAATGTTACTAGTCAAAGTAGTTTGGATCAGAACACCTGACTAGACATCCAGACAAATCTGGTAAATGCTCTGGGAGATGGATTCCAATAACAATGTGGATAACGATTTTCCCTTTGTGGCTCAAAAGTAGAAATTTCATTTTTGAAGCTTAATAGTTTGGTGGGCTTGTTTAAAGCCCCATTGTTCAGTTACATTTTTAAAAGAGATTTAAATCCTAAAATGAGATGTACAATATGTTATGTTAAAAGTTTGTAAAGTGCATGGTTGCTGCCGGTGGAGCGCCCCACACTAGGATTACTCTGTTGAGGTGCCTAAGTGATCAGAAAAATCAAAAAGAAGGGGGACAGAACCCCAGAGCAGAAAAGAGGGCTAAACATGGCCAGAACAAAGAATGATGAGTCAGGCAACCCAAACAGCCAGGTTTTGAGTTTTTTCCTGAAGATTGTCTCAATAGCTTCTTGTCTCAAAAAGAGGGGCAGAATATTCCATCGCTTAGAGGCCCAAAAGTCAAAAAAAGAACCACCCGAACAAGCTTTTTTTATGATGGGCACTGTTGCCTGTGGATATGAGTCTTCTGCTTGGTTTGTAGGATTTAATTAGAGGGAAAAGGGAGGAAGGGCCCTTGCCATGAAAATCCAGTGGCATAAACAAATGGCTTTAACCACATCGCTGCGGCGGCTATTCCGCCGCAGCGCTAAGGGGGTGGGGGGGGGCGCACGGCGGGCGCATGCTGGTGACGGAACCGCTCCATCATCAGCCGCGGTTGAGCTGTGCTCATGACGGAGCGGTTCCGTCACGGCCCCGCCCGCTTAATAGAACGCACCGCGCAGGCGCAAAATCAGCGCCGCGCAGGTGCATTGGGCGGGCCATGACGGAACCGCTCCGTCATCAGCACAGCGCCACCGTGGCTGATGACGGAGCGGTTCCGTCAACAGCACGGAACCGGCTAAAAGAGATTCTTTTCCTTAGCTGCAGCAATGGAAGATCTTCCATGGCTGCGGACCCATAGGTGCCCACCTCTGGAGTTTCAGCAAGAGATGTGCTGCAGCATTCTAGACTCTCTGGAATGTGTTTAATCTGCCTAATGAGGTTCAGATGTAAAGTATATTACAATAATCCAGCTCCGACATGACCAGTGCATGGACAACTGTTTTCCTGGCAGAAAAAGAGAGAAGGTCTAAGGTTTTGACCAGTATCTAAAGGGTTGCAAAAGCACTCAAGAAGCTTGTTTGTCAAAGATGAGTTTAGAGTCAATCCGGAAACCCAAGTTTATGTCTTTGGGCTTGGGGTCTGGAATAGGGCCAAGTTCGTTGGGCCAGCAGGCTGATGACCAGAAGGAGGGTTGTTTCTCAAAAATAAGCACCTCTGTTTTATTTGCATTCAGCTTGAGGCAGCTCATGTTCATCTAACAAAATACAAAATTACATCCATTAACACAACTTTAAAAAGGAGCTAAACAATTTAAATATTTTATAGCATGTTAACTGATTAACTAGGCAATGTATTATCTCCATAGCAGCTCTTACCATTGAAATACAATATTTTATAATATGTGATTTTAAAAAACTCTGTTGATGAAGCAAATATAACATGTTCAATGGTCTGTGCATCATTACAACATAAAGTGCATATTCTCTCCTCCCAAATTATATTCTGCCATACATCCATTTTTAATGGTAAACATTTTTATCTTTATAGCACTATGTATCGTCATACTCTATGTTCCAGAATCTAGTTCAAATAGACTTGAGGAACTGCTGCCTGACATGATAATATAATACTATGGCAACAATATTGTGCTCTACATATCTCTATATCATTTTCCATCTGAGGTACTTTTAATAGTATATTTTAGGTATTTTTAAGATGAACATGGCTCATATTCCAGATATCTGATCTCGTCAAAGAAAAGGGGTGAAGTGCAGTTAAAATATTGTTTTAAAATGATCCAGTCTCCATAGCAGGAGGGAGACATTCCAAAGCCATTACTCTCCTTAAGGACTTTCTTTGGCATGTAATAGACACAGATAGGATCACAAAATAGCAACCAGTCCTCTTACAAAAGAGCTCACCAATCCTAATCCCAATTTTAGAGCTTCTATTGAGACCAGAGAGTTTAAAGTGCAAATAGTGCGAAGAATCTTCCCCTTTACCATAGGCATCAATTGCCATTGAAAAATATTTATCGCCGCTAATGAATACAAGAGTTTTAGAGGAATCTTTATTTTATATACTGCTAAGGGATTATTAAAGTGCCTGTGACCCGTTCCTCCATAGAGTGCCTGTAGTGCATTTCCGTGGGCAGGCACCTTATATGACATATGTGAAATATGATCACTGTCAGTCAAATTTTCTAACATAATTATTCCAAGATACGGAGAGGATTTTACTAATTCGAATCACTTATATTTTATATTTATCTGACACCCCTTTGAGTGAAATCTCACAACCCTAGTTTTTTTTTATATTTACCTTAAAGAACTTATCGTCTGAGCATAATGACGGGGTATCAAGACGTTTAGGAATCAGGTCTACAGGACAATATCGTCCACATAGAGAAGGGTTCCTAAGGGATAAGAGCCTTATTCTGAGGCATCACCAGCTACCTTACTTAACACATTAGGCAAGTTTGCCATATATAGCGAAAAAAGGAGAGGCGCAACCAGGCATACTTGTCTGAATCCATTTCCAGTAGGGAGGTTTTGGAGTCATACTCTGCCTGCTTCCTAACATCACATGACACCAAGTAGTGGCGTGAAGAGCAATAATAACTTTCAGAAGACCCCCTGGTATGCCCATGGAACACAACTTCCTCCAAAGGGTCTGGCGATCAAAAGCACTTGAATAACCGATATAGGCCACATAGATAGGCATCCCCCTTTGTTTCACATATTTCTCCAAAATAAGGTGCATTACAGTCATATTATTCAAAGCGGGGTGACCTGCTCTAAAGCCTGCCTTCTCCAAGGGAATAATTTACTTTCTTCCACCCATTCTAGTAGGTTAGATAGTACACATTTAGAAAAAAAGGTTTCCTGTGGCATTCAACAGGGTAATCTGGCTATAATTGCTAGGAATATTTAAAGGGAATTTGATATGTAGCAGCAAAATAATACTGCCCTCCAAGAGCTAGCGATCATTCCTGCGCAATAACAGTAAAGGAAGAGTGCCACTAAGTATAATTCCCATAGGTCCAGATCCAACTTAATGATAGAAATGGCTAATTTCCTGGCAGCCTTGAGATAATGTATCATCTCTTGTCTATTTCACCTAGGGGCTCTGCAACATTGTTACTATCCATCTGAATATTCAAAGCCTAGTGAGAAACTATATCTTTTTACCATTCCTTGCTAGTGTTATTGTTTATCTTGGGCTTAGAGAAAGAGCCACTATTCTCCCCTATATTTTTACATTTGAGTGCTTCAGTTATACCCAGATGTTATCAGAGATAGATCTTTTTTAATTCTTGCCCACCTAGTTCTTCTTTTCAAATGTGAGATCCACTTTTTGGAGTAAAAGCATATTGCCTTCTTTTTAGGTGATTAATAAGCTTATTAAAGGCAAACAATTTTTAAAATGTTTGACTGCCTTATAGATTTTATATGTGGGGTGCTTATCAATTTCAGAGTTACGTTCACATATTTTTCCATATGCTCCTCAAATAAATAAACTGATATCCAATCTAATGGGGAAAGGCTTTCAGTCATTTTCTTTAATTCTACTGATAGCGGCAGCTTTCTCTTTCTTACTCCATAATAGTTTCCTAGTCACAGTACTGAATAACACATCATTACCAAGAGGGTTTTGCCATAGGGCTTGTGTCACCAGGTTTTCAGTTGATAGTAAGAAGTGGTATATTAGCCCCATAGGAAATTGCCAGTTATGGAATCAAGGAGATGAAAGAATGCATTAGTTATGTCAAGTGGAATTGATCAATAAATGTTTAGGCATTTTCCACATAACGGCAGAGAATATTTAATCCCTATTAAGTCTAACTATCTGTTTAAGTCTGTGAGATAATCTGACGCCTGGATATAATGCCTTTGAACCCAAACAAACTCATACCAAGTAGTTTTGCAATTACGTATCATGTGACTCTTACAAATATTTAACTTGTATCCAACTATGTGCTCAAGTTATGCAGCAGCCAGGTCTATAACGTATTCTCTCCTGTTTGACATGTTGGCAAAACATTACACCATCATCTGATTAGACAGCTATTTTAATTTGATAATAATTCAGTTCTATGAGTGGCATATCTTAAACCTTAATTATACTTCCAAGTATGTTTGTAAATCTAAGACACAAAATATCAGTGATGCTGGCCATCCCTACCACGTTCCCCAGTATATTCTGAAATGTTCTGACATAACACCATAGTTACAACTAGCTGTTTGGACCTTATAAAGCTTCCACAAATGTGCTATGAATTTTGGGCTAATTTACAATTATTTCATTACCATCCATAAATGTGCCCATGATACTTTGTCACAGGTTTTTGGGTGTTGAGCAGGAAAATACCACTTTCTTTTGCAGCTCAAAGGCTGCATAAAATAATGGGGTAGGCATATTTGTTTGAGAGGTGGTGCCAAAACCTGAAACACAACCATATTGCTGATCTGACATCAATTGCTATATGTTGTTAAAAGTTGTTTAGCAAGAATTGTTTTAAACAAATGTGATCCACATTGATTAACGAGATTGTGTGGTCCACCCCTCAATTGATAGCTCATATTTATTTAAAATAAAGAGCAAATAAATATGCTCCAAAAAGCTGAGATAACTGTAAAAGGCATTAATTACTGCTAATAGTTCATGAGTCAGAATTTCTGTAAAGGCCTTTTAAAACTCAACCAAGATGAGATCTTTCCCTGCACGTTTCCTACTAGGCAAGATATTTATAGCATGATCATCTTGTCAGCTGTGCTTAGCATGTACAAGCAATTAGAGTATTCTGCTGTAGAATACTTCGCAATATTTGATCCATATAAATCTTAATATTTCCTGTCAAACATTGATCCTCGTTGCTATAAAGATTTTGATAAAAAATTTTAAACAGTTCTGTAATTCATTTTAGGCCACTGCCTACCTGACGCCACTGACTACCTAACCAACACCCCTTTAGCTTGCTTAATATAATATACAGAGGCATTATCTTTAATCTTATTTCAAAGAAGATGCCAATGAATAGTAATTATACGTAAGAGTTTGATTATGGAGGTACAGTAATTCTGCTTTTTACTTTAAACATGTTTACATTCATGCATGGAGGTTCAATATTGTGAAATACATTGTTGCAGTCTTAATTGATCATTTCTGTATTGCTTTGACAAGTTCATTCTCTAATTTGCGAATTTGTTTACTGAAATATATGAATGCCGGGCCTCAGAGTAGCACCTTCAGTGTATTCCAAACTACTGCTATTGGAGTATAATTCTCATTATGGGCAAAATATTATTTTGTAACTTGCACTGTGCATGTTTTAAATGTGGTATCTCATAATAGCACGTGCTGAAAATTCCAGCAAGATATTTCTTTCATGTGACCTACAGATCGGACCTTCACCATCAATGGATTGTGAACCATTGTTATTCAGGGGAAAATACTCATTTTATTATACAGGAGACAGCCACTTGGAAGTCAAAGATATATATTCTAGACTATTGATAATGGGGGTTTGTGTGAGTAATATGTAAATCCTAGGTCCCAGCTTAGAAGTGCACACAAGTTTTAGAGTTGGTGCTTTGGACATGTAATCACACGCTTGACGATTACTTGCGTATGCCTCCATATTCAAAGTACAATCGAAATCCCCACACCCAATGTATTGGCCATTCCAGTAAGTCAGTTTTAGTTCTTTATTATACAAATTTGCTCTGCAGTGCTAATAGCTAAAAAATATTTGGAAAGAAAGAATTGTATTTGTATTTGGAAACCTTTAGCACCACTTATAAGGGTGAAGTCTATGACTGGAGAAGCACCCCTTGGAGGGTCAGGACTCACTCAGGCAGGGTCCAGGTGGGTGTTCAAGAAGGTTGGAGCCTTTTTTTGTCACTGAGACTATGATCAGGAGGCCATCTAACTAGCCCTTGGAGTCACTTCTGGAAGTACTGGTTTCAAGGAGAAGAGCAGGGCTCAAGCAACAGAGCAGACCTTGTGGCTCAGAGCAGGCTTCAGGAAGCAAAGCAGTCCGTCTTGATGCAGCAAAGGAGTCCATCTGAAGGTCACAGAAGGCCCCAGTGCCAGGCAGCTCTCTGAGAGTCCTTCCACGGGTCCAGGAGTGAATTGAAGAGTGCATGTATGGGTCCCATGATTATACCTGATGCCTTATTTGAAATTGTAGAAACCTCTGGAGGCTTCCCCCCACAGAAGTCTATGGAATTTCCTGCCTCGCTGCCTTGGCTTCAGCCTGGCCACAGACACAAAAAGCTAGTGTGCAGTTCTTTGAGCAGTGCCCAGCTTATTGATGTGTAAATTGGGCAGTGCACAGCTCCACCCCCTATAATTCCTGAGATTACCTATTCAATTACACCTATGGTGTTGCTGTCTGGGAGGAATATACAAAGGCCAAATGCCACTCACACTTAGTCAAGTAACTTAGCAACAGGCTGCAGAGTCAAATGGGTAGGGCTAGAACATGCCAACTTTCAGAAAGTGGAATTTTCAGAATTGTAACCTAATCCTACTTTATCATTAGAGAGGATTTTAAATTACATTTCCTCAGACACCAAACATGATGTTCCTACCTACTTCTAATCAAAAGGTATCACTTTTTGAATGTTATAAGGTAATCAAATGTTATCCTATGGGTGATGTAGGCCTTGCAATAGTGAACACGTTTGAGAGCTTTACACTACAGGACAAGTAAAACTTAAAAGTACATTTTCAACTTTTAAATACCACACACCCTGACCTTTGGGATTTTTAGGACCTACTCTGAGTGTGACATATATGAATGACCTGGGACATGTTTGAAAGGCTACTTAAGTGGGTGGAACAATTGATACTGCAGGTCCACTATTAGCATTTAATTTACAGACCCTGGGTATATGGTATACCACTTTACTCTGGACTTATGAATTAATTAAATATGCTGTAAGCCAATGTTACCATGTTTTAGGGATTGAGCACAAGCACTTTAGTAGTGGTAAGGAGAGGTAAAGTGCACAGAGCCCTAAGGCCAACAAAAATGAATTCAGGAAAATAGGATGGTGAAGGCAAAAAGTTAGGGGGAAGGGCATCCTAAAGGTGACAGGTCTAATACCAATGCTCATGTCAAGGCAACTGCTCACTAAGCATGGGCGTAAAATCCGCTCCGATCGGGGATTTTTCGGATTTTCGGCAAATTTGTCGAAAATCCGTGAATCCGCTCGCGGCGGATTTTTTGCTTGGTTGCGGCGCGCGGCGTGGTGCACGGCGTTCACTTTCCGTCATTTAGCGTTTGCCGAGTTGTTTTTCTTTGCGAGTGCCGCTCAATTTTGGATCTTGCTGCGTGATCCCGCGGGAGTTTGGCGCCCGCGAATACGTAATCGCGGCTTGCCACCTTGCACAGCACACCTCGCGAGAGTTCGCAATTGCGAACACGTAGTTGCGGCGGAAAGGAACAATCTCGCACTCGCGAAATAGAGATTTTGCAATTCTGCACAAGAAAATCACCAGCAAACAGGATAAACCTTCAGAAAATTATGATTTTTATCAGAATCACTGCTCAGGTTGACATTTGCATGGCCTTTTTTTTTGCAAGGAGTCCATTTTTGGGGGGGGGGAAGGAAGTGCCCCACAGTCTCCAACTTCCTGTTCCTGTCCAGCAGGCTCCTCCCAGTGCTTTGTCCATCTCCTGGTCACTTTCATTTGGATCTGGAGCTGGAAGGATTACTTTTTGTGGTTGCTGCTGGATATTTGGATTTGAGGCCTTTTTGACTGTCTTTGGATCACTTTTGGATTAGAAATCAACTTTCACAAGTAAGTTTGTTTGGGGCATTACAGTTGCTGCAAGTACAATTTTGGAACTTTTTCAGAACATTAAATAAATTATATTGTGGGTAGCCACAGTATCCAGTAGGACCAGGGTTGGTTAGGGGTGCATGATACAACGGTTTTGTTGAATTTAAACACCATTGAGGCCATGGATGGGCTGGGATTGTGCTGATTTTATTGTTTTTTTGTCGTTTTTTTGGGGCTGCTGGTGGGGCCTTTTGACAAGGGGTAGTAGTGGTGCATGGACTGAGTGTGCCTGTGGTGTGGTCTCACTCTCTTTAATGTAAACATCATGGATGGCATTGGATTGTGGTGATTTCTGGCTGTTTTTCTGTGTTTTTTGGGGTGTACTGTTGATGTGGACTGGCCATGTGGGTGGTGGTGGGTGGCCATCTTGAGTGCTGCTGGCTGGTACAGGCAACATGTGCTTGGGGTGTAAGGGGCCATTTTGAGGAGAGGCAGTGTCTGAGGCCTGCACTTATTTTGCCTACTTTTCATCCATTATGCCCAGGGGTAGTGAGTGTTGCATACTTGCATGTCCCTAGTCTTTCTGTGGGGTGTCTTCAATGTAAACATCATGGATGGCATGGGATTGTGCTCATTTTTCTGTGTTTTGTCGATTTTTTGGGGTGTATAACTGAACTGATGTTTCTCTGTCTTCCATTGCTTTTAGGTGCACAAGACTCAAGAGAACCACCAGTGCCAGGAAGAAGTCCTGCAGCGGTGTGTGTGTGCAGCATAACGTCACGCGACGTCACGTCTGGACACAGACAACTCTGCAACTCGTGCAACTGCTGCCTGCTGTTCTGACCTGCTCTGAAGAAGATGGCCCCAAAAAAAGTAACCCGTAGCTCCTCTAGCAAGAAAGGTGCCAGTAAGGAGCAGAAGAAGCAAGTTACCAAGGAGACTGGTGTGCCGCCCGCCCCTTTTTTTGGTGGTAAAAAAAAAAGTATGCCTGCAGCAGCAGCGGGATCTGCTCGGGACCAAGCTGGCAGCAGCACCCCCGCTCCATTGGGCTCAGTGCCACCACCACCACCACGCCAACTTAAGTCCAAGCCCTTGAGTGCTGCAGAGGCAGCCAGTATAGTTGTTCAATCACCATCGACCAGTGATGTTGGCTCATCGCAAGAAAGCAGCAGCAATGTCCCTCAATCAACACAGGTTGTTGTAGCTCATCTGACGAGTGTTGAACAACCACAGCCGCAACAACAATCACATGTGCAAGTACAAGCCCAAGTACATGTGGAAGGAAAGGCAGCGCAAGGAGATGCGCAAGCAGAGGTGCATGGAGGGTCACAAGTGCCCACAATAGTTGTCCCTCCCGAAGTAGGGGCACATCAGGAAATCGACAATCAAGGCGAGGTATCATTTGAGGAAGCCACTCCTCCTGATGATCCTTCATTGTCTTCCACACCCCTAGCAAGGAAGAGATCAAGGGTGGTGTCTACATCTTCTTCAAGCACACCTCCTTCTGATGATACGGATCAAACTTGGGGACCAGCACCACTGTCGTCTGAGAGTGAGGCACACCATGATCCGACAAAGGTAGTTAAGCGTAAAAGGAAGCTCGTCCAAAGTCTCAGAGTTATGGAGTGTGATGAGGCTCAACAAGAAGTGGCGGATACTGCTGCTGATGAAGACTCTGCCAACGACGACCCAGTCATCATAAAGGTCACTGCAGCCCCAGCGGGCATGCAGCAAACAGACATTTTGACCCTAGCCCGAAGAGCTGCTGAGCGTGATGATGATGATGTTGTCGATGAGGAGGCAGTGGAAACACCACAATCATTGGAGTTAAGTAGTACACCAACTCGTCCCGCTTCCATATTTCTTTCTGGCAAGAAGAGACCTCCATCCACCTCGACCTTAATTAGTGGCGGTGAAAGTGCACAACGTACAAAAGTTGGGCAATCCAGATCCTCCACTTCATCTGGCATTAGCTTCATGACCACCACCACCAGTATCGCCGCCTCCTCCAGGTCCCACAGACACTTCAAGTCCCCAGTTTGGGACTTCTTTACTGTTTGTCAAAACAATCCAAAGTTTGCCATTTGTACCCTTTGTAAGCTTGCAGTTAGTCGTGGTAAGCCAGGTACCAACTATGGTACCGGAGGCCAGAGAGGTCATCTTAGGAGACAGCACACTGTCCAATGGTTTGCGCACCTAGATGCGATCAAGAAAGGCCGAATTCAAGGAAACGTTGATGTTGCATCTGATGATGACGAGGAGGAAGAAGACGTGTCAAACACTTCCCTTACACCCAGTACCCCTGTCAGCAGCACACCCAATGTGAGGCACACTAAGAGTGTTGGAGCGAGTGAGACACCAACGCACAAAAGTTCACCAGCGAGCAAAATTGGGTAAACGAAGTCATTATCAGCCCGTAAATGCTTGGTCCAGGGCAACATTAGAACAATGCTTACTTCAGACGTGCCATATGAACGCAACCACCCACTGACGCGTCTGTATAACACTAAGCTGGCTAAAATGCTAGCTGTGGACCTTCTCCCTTTTTCTTTTGTAGAAGCGGTAGGTTTTCTAGAATTAGTGGCAACGCTCTGCCCTAAATGGAAGGTTCCTAGCCGGTTCTATTTTGCCAGAGTTGCGGTCCCAGCACTACATGAAGATGTGCTGGAGGCGATTGGGGCAGCTTTGCAGAAGAGTGCTGTTCACACAATACATCTGACAACAGACATGTGGACCAGTGGCGCAGGCGCTGATTACATGTGCATCACTGCACACTGGGTCTCTTTTTCAGGTGTTAAAGCAAAGCTAAACGCAGGTGTTGACCCGGACAAAGTTTTCAAAGCTGCTCGGAAACATGCAACACTAGCCATGTTTGGCTTGGAGAAAAGTCACACATCCCAAAACATTTTGGACGAGTTTGACAAAAAGGTCTTGAAAATGCTATCTCCAATAAAACGCAAGATTGGTTATGTTTCCACGGATAATGGCGCCAATATAGTTAAGGCCATGTCGCTGGGTGACTATGTTAGAGTGCCGTGTTTGGCGCACTGTATCAACCTGGTAGTTCAAAAATTCTTGAGTGATAGAGACAGTGCAGCGTTCGCGGTAATGGCCACCTGCCGCAAAATGTGCAACCATTTCAGCCATTCTTTTAAGGCCCGGAAGCATCTGAGGAGGCTGCTACTTCAAAGTCGAATACCAGTGAAAGCACTCATCCAGGAGGTGGCAACACGTTGGAACTCAACCTTCTACATGCTTGAGCGTCTGTATGAGCAGTATACGGTACTCGATCACTATTTCTTAACAGAGGGTACAACTCAGAAGGAGGACCTGCGGATGGCTGCGGCGCAATGGGACATAGTTAAAAGCCTGACAGACATGCTTCGTCCTTTTGAGTTCTTCACGCGTGCAGTCAGCCAGGAGGACTGTAATTTGGGAAAAGCTATCCCATTGTTGTGCATGCTGGAGCACCAACTGATGGCGGTGTCTTCTGAGTTTCAAAAAGATGTACAAAAAAAAGACCATTTTATTTTGTCTGAGAAATTATTAGAGCGCCTACGTGGTGATGAACGTCTTCAAAAGATCAAGTCAGATCAGCATTACATTTGTGCTACTATTCTGGATCCACGCTACAAAAAGGCGCTGGCAGGCGAAGCATTCTTTCCTTTTGCTGATGCAGATGTTCAAAAGTACAAACATTGGTTAGCCTGGTCAGCCAAGAGGTTTGAAAAAGAACGGCAGGTTATTGAAGGAGAAGACAGTACATCAGCATAAGCAGGCCATCCCCAGTCACAAGAATCCACTTCTGCACCTGTGGCTGGGGCACAAGTGACCTCTCAGCCGTTAAAGACACCGGCAACTGGATCATCTGCACCACACACAACACTAACAGTGGCTGCTGAGGAGGATTGGCTAAGTTTGCTTGGCTATGGTTCTCGAAAAAATGTCAAAGGCACAGCAAAAAGTAAGCAAAGTGGAGGAACCGTTGATGACCTTGAGTCGATGGTGCAGGACTATATGAATGACTCAACAGAGGTCTTTCTTAATGATGAGCCATTGCAGTATTGGCATGGCAAAAAACAATTGTGGCCACAGCTCTCCAACCTGGCTATAAACTATTTGTCTTGCCCACTCGCAAGTGTGTCTTCTGAACGTGTTTTCAGTGCTGCTGGTGGCATTGTAACTCCCAAACGGAGCCGCCTCTCGCCCAAAAATGTGGAGCGGCTGACAATGATCAAGATGAATCAGCACCTCTTACCACCAGATTACAAAGTACGAGAAAGCACGCCGCATGAAGACGAGGAGGACGGCAACGTAGATGAGGGGATTTGTTCTCTGTTCAGTGGCACTGACCTCATCCTGCCTGAATTCGCAGAGTATGATGACGAAATCTTCTTCTTATTCCCTGACACCGAGCCCTGAAAATGAGACAATGAATAAAGAACTTTCTTTTTCGTCCTTATTCACTTTTATTCCTGTGTGTCTCTCTTTCTTTGTTTTGCACAATTAATTTAATTCAAACTTTAATCACCTAATCCCAAAAACAAGACCATCAGCAGAACTGTCTTCACTTGTTTGCTTATTGATTTGAAGGTGCCGCAGTCTACATTCCTCAGGTTCACAAGTTCTGAAGAACATGCTCCTCTATCCTCCTCCTCCAGACTGCGATTTCCCTCAAAGCAGAGTGCTGGATTACGCCCAATGAAGAAAGACTCAGCACTTGTGGGGGTGTTGTACTTCTTTGCGGGTGAGTTGACGGATTTGGGCCCATTGCTGTGAAGCTCTAATAATGGACAAAAGTGTTTTGGACCAAATATGAGGTGGAAATTTCTTGCCGTTTTTGCTGACTTGCTTGCCTTTGAGGTGCTCTTTGGCGGGGTTCCGGGTGTTTGTGGGTGATTTTTGGTGTCTGGGAGCACTGCTGTGACAGTCTAATCTTGATTGCATTTTCTTTTCAGGAAATCCGTGGTGGAAAACAGGAGTTATGATTATTGATGATGATGACCTAGCTGCACAGCGTCGCGTTTGGACCGAAGGCCGAGAGATATTGTAAGTATGAGATTTAGCATTTTCGCTGTTTGGGGGTGTTGTCGGGTGGTTTTTTGCAGGTGGGTTGGCGGGTCTTGCCTGGGGCATCCCTGGGAAGGTCTAATACCGGATAGAAGTGTTTTGGACAAAATCCTTAAGGAACAGCATTTTTGCTATTTCTTCTGACATCTTGCTCAATGTAGCGTTTTGGGGGGCTTCCTGCGGTTCGTGGGTGGGTTGCGGCCGGGGTCTCTGTCGAAGCACTGCTGCGACAGTCTAATCTTGATTGCATTTGCTTTTCAGGAAATCCGTGGTGGAAAACAGGAGTTATGATGATTGATGATGACCTAGCTGCACAGCGCCGCGTTTGGACCGAAGGCCGAGAGATATTGTAAGTATGAGATTTAGCTTTTTCGCTGTTTGGGGGTGTTGTTGGGTGGTTTTTTGCAGGTGGGTTGGCGGGTCTTGCCTGGGGCATCCCTGGGAAGGTCTAATACCGGATAGAAGTGTTTTGGACAAAATCCTTAAGGAACAGCATTTTTGCTATTTCTTCTGACATCTTGCTCAATGTAGCGTTTTGGGGGGCTTCCTGCTGTTCGTGGGTGGGTTGCGGCCGGGGTCTCTGTCGAAGCACTGCTGCGACAGTCTAATCTTGATTGCATTTGCTTTTCAGGAAATCCGTGGTGGAAAAACAGGAGTTATGATGATTGATGATGACCTAGCTGCACAGCGCCGCGTTTGGACCGAAGGCCGAGAGATATTGTAAGTATGAGATTTAGCTTTTTCGCTGTTTGGGGGTGTTGTCGGGTGGTTTTTTGCAGGTGGGTTGGCGGGTCTTGCCTGGGGCATTCCTGGGAAGGCCTAATACCGGATAGAAGTGTTTTGGACAAAATCCATAAGGAAACACCAGTTTTGGCACTTTTTGTAAGTTAGGGTTCGTTAGGGTTCGCCCTAGCAGCAGGATTGCATGTGTTTCGGGGGGTTCTATTGCAACGCAGTTCTGGGGTTTTAGAGCACTGTTGGAGCGATGCTGGCTATGGATACTTTTGCTTGCTTGCAAGTGGTTTGAATACAATCCACGGTCTGTATTTGGGCCTACTGTTACTTTCAAAGTACGTTTTGTCACCCTCACCATTTTTCTGCTAGGCATCGTTTTTGGAGATCTGATTGGGGGTCTTCTACATTTTTGCGACTGGCTTTAGTAAGGGTCTTGGTGAGAGCATTGCTGGGAAGGTCAAATTTTGTTCTAAAACACAGTTTACAGTACACCTACCTTGAGGGGAAAGATCCGCTATAATATTTTGGCCATACTTATTTATCCTTAAAAAGGTGACTCAGACAGAGCACGCAATTTCAAAAATATTGTACTGTCTATTAGGGAAATCAAAGTGTCACTTTTTGCACCACACAGCGTACATACCTTTCATTTATTTATCAGTGGTATTGTAATAGCACTTCCTGTTTTCCGTTCAATAATTACAGGCCGTGTTTCAGTCAACATCCGCCAGGCAGGCAGTGGACAGGGTGTCTTCTGTCAATGGTCACCAACATTGATGGACGAAGCGTCAGCTGGAATGGAGGAGTGCCGCCAATAAGAGGAATTGTTTGCTGCATGCAACTTACTTACCAAATTCAACAGGACAACTCCAACAACATACGCAATACAGATACAGTATCCATTGTTTTATTCTATGAGTGTGACTGCATGTGCTTAGCTGTAGTTTGTACCCAAAGATTCTCTTTATCTTCAATTATTGTTTGTCCATGCTGTGCTTTTTTTTTCTTCTCTCAACAAAACCTACCCAAAAAGAAACCCCCATTCCCATCCATTTTCCAAACCCTAACCCTCTTCCCCCGGGCTGTGTTGTTTTGCTTGATGTCTGACTAAAATGACATCAATAATTCCACACACTTACTGGGGAGGATAAGGTCATAGCAACAGGCTGGTGAAGGAATACGAGGACATCTTCTAGACTTACTCAGCTTCAGTACTATATCTTCTAGTAGTAGGAGCCAATGTCAAATAAATTCAACGCAAGTACTAGTTATACTTGCAAGCAAATACTTTACCATTTGTTAGGCTACATTATGGCACTGTTCTAGTGTACTGTCACCTGCTATATTCTCGATGGTACCGTAACCGTTGTAATGCTACAGTAAGGACAAACCAGGTTTCGTTTTCTTTTTTTCCATAGGCATGCAACTGCCACTGTGTCACACCACTAGTACCACCGCAATGAGGAAATTTCACCCGCCCAGGATTGCCAACGTTAATCCCCATTTCACGTGGATCCAGCCCTGGGCCTAGCCCTAATTTCTAACACAAATTACAGGTAAGATAAGCGTTTGGTGGGAGGTAGTATAATGGAGTATTATTTAGGACTAGACGAGAGATTGACGGTAGTACTACTAAAGTCCTACGACTGTTCAGGAAAACAAACTTACTGTTACACCCCCGTCCCCCACCCACCAGACTGAAAAGCAGTAAAAAACAGGTATGGTCAGATAAAGTTTAAAAATGTATATTTATGTAGCCCTAACAAAATAATCTCCCTCAAGACCCACCCTAACCCCAACGATTGTCTTTGAAAAGTCCCAAAACGATCCCAACTCCCAAATCCCACCCCCCAAAAGTCTATAAAAAAAGGGCAAGGGACACTCCACTACTGGAGGGTGCTGGACCTGGTGCATTTTGCGGCATGGGCATCATACTCCTTGCGGAGGGTGGCAAGCTCGAAGCGGAGGCCCTCTACCAAGTTCTTATAGTTCTGGACCTCCTGCTCCAGGTAGGACATTCGGACTCCTAGGCGGCGTTGGCGTGCCTTGCAGCTCCTGTGGGGGGCAGCTGGTCTTTCTGTTGCTTGGCTGTGGCGGTTGTCTTTGTTAGCCCGGCTCGGTCCCGCTGGAGCACTGCGCATGCTGGCGTCCCGTGGGGTCACGGAGGAGGATGCAGCGGTCCCAGTCGAGGATGTTGTTGTTGCACCGGTCGACTGCGTGTCCTCCTCCTCCTCCAGGGCCACCAGCCGCCGATATTCGGCGACAGTGGCATCCAGCCTCCGTTGCCGGGCCATTTGCGCCTGCTCCCTCCGTGATGTTGATTTGGAAGGAGCAACTATATGAAGAAAGAAAGACATAGTCTGTAACCAATGCTCCTTAGCATTAATAACACAAAGTGATTGAGCCGAAAGTTGGGTCACAGTACAAGTAGCAAATTGAAAGCACAGTACATAACTATTGAGGACAGTATCTATGTAACCTCCCACTTCTGCATCCTTGCTCTAACATTAGTGGTAGTTTAATGAACAAATTCTACGACCACTATGGACTTCCATTACAGTCGACTATGACAGTACACCAGTCTTATTCTTCTTCTTCTCTCTTGTTTAGGAAAATTGGTACGTTATCTTATGCAAGCCGGCAGAATGGCAGCACAGTGAACTTGCACCCGAGAAAAACAGTTGCACACCATGATGAGTGAGACAGACTTGCGTTACTGTACCCGTCCAGTACATGCGGGTGGTGAAGCTATTACTTTTCTATTACGGGTGGCACTGAGAATACTCTGTTACAAGGGCTACTGCTTAATTAATTTACCTTTCACCCTACAGTGCAAATGAGTACTAGAAAAGGAAAATGAAGAAGATAAATAATTTGATTATCTATCACTTCACATGGGACGTATTTGATGACATATGGGATGACTTTAGGTGCTTTGCTTAGTATTGAGTGAACAGTGATACACCCACACATGAATGACGCACTACAACTAAACTAAAGTTATTAAGAGAGGTACGGAGTGTCCACCGTAATAACCAGATATATGCTGTGCTTGCAGTTGCAATACAAAGTACTGCTACTATTCATGGTAGTATTGGACACATTTACAATTTCTTTTCCTTGCCTTCCCTACACTGGAACGGACGTGCGGGTGCGGTGGTACATGCTCTTCAAGGTAACACTTAGTTCATCCAGCGACCATCTACTCTCTATAGATACACATGTGCTATCTAAGAGTCAGAGAATACCATGCTCCAGGCATCCATTCATTCAAAGTATACGCACACATACAGTTTCTGTTTCACCCACCCAGGCTGATGTCCTTCCACCCATCCTTGCTTCATCATTGACCCAGCCATGCACCATACCATATTCTTTCCTTCCCAGCCACCTCGGGGGCCAAGCAAACACATATCGTTCTTCTTTGCCAGCCCTCATACAATTTCGCGTCCCACTTACTTACACCCTTCTTTCGCTTTTCGTTCATCCCATCCATCACGTTCGTCTAAGAACTTATTGGGATTCTTCTCACCAAAAACTTCACAGCTAAGTCGAAGTACATTTCGAGGAGGCTACTACCTGGTTGATTTGTAATACACCCGTGCAGAAAGCACACTATGCAGTCTTCAATCTCAATAAGTAAGGAATATATAGCTTACCTGTTCCCGCCACCACCGTGCGAACCCCCACAGGACCGTCCGCCGGCTCTTGCACCGCCTCCTCCCCAGAGTCCTCCGAGTCCTCGCCCAACACCGCCACCTCCGCGCTGGCCCCGTCACCAGATGTTACACCTACAAAGTACATTTAAGAATGTTAGAATACACCACTCACTACTATATAATATTTGGTCTAGGAAAAATGTTAAAAAAACAGAATACAATGTAATAATTTGTGACTGTCTACTCTAAAGTAAAAATGTCCCTTTTTCCAGGGAAGGCTGTTGTCTTGCTGCACTTTTATGCACAACTGATGAATGCTTGCTTTTTATTTTTAACACGCACCACTTTTTCTCCTAACAGACAGAAGCTTGACTCCTAAGAACACGACCAGGATCAAGTTCAAACCAGGTGAGAGCTCGGCTCGACCACAAGAAATGTGTCCAATTAATCGTCAGCACTAAGCACTTTTCCGTTTTCAGTTAAATAGTTTTATGACAAAGTAGATTTTAATAAATGTGTTTACTTTTAATAAAGCTTTTAAACTTAAATAGACTCTGTGGTTTTGGGTCCTCCAGACTAGAGTGGATGAGCTAAAGGTTTTGGAATTTTTGCAAGCATGAGTGCCTCTGACACTTCTTGACTGTGCTGTGACTCCGTACTCTCTTGTCCTGCGTACGATAATCTAGAGATCATTGGGGATCAATCATCGGTGACTTCGGGAGCTGAATGACTCTGCCACACTATCTAGTCAGTAAGGAGACAGTGCATAGAGCTATTGCTGAATAGGATGGGAGTCCAATGGAATTGCCAAATGTCCAATCTTAGTTAGCTACACAGACAGACTAATAAGAATAATCTACTAATACCACAGGGAGTCATATTCGAGCCAGGATAAGAATTTGTATCCAGTCTACAAGAAGATCAAAGACGATTTAGAAAAAATCGAATGAGGAACGCTAGGAAAAAATAGGTACTCTTTATTACAATTAAAACTTACTGGGGCCAGCAAAGGAGCCCTCGCCTGCCCGATCCTGGCCTGCATCCTGAACAGCACCCTCCTCCTCCTGTGTCCTCTTGCCCTTGGGGGGAGCTGATGTACAACATGAAAGAAAGAAAGACCAGAAAACATGGATGAGATTTGTCAACCAAATCAACCATTTCAAAAGAACAATAACAAAATTTTTTGGAGAAATAGCAAATAGATAGACAACTATTCCACGGGATCTATCTCATGTGGTATACTACGTTATTCGTATTGCCTGATTTGCGGACCGTTGACTTAGAAAGTTCCTATGTAACTCAATAAACAGACTACTAAAGAGGTTTACCTAGGCCTGGCACTGCAGGCAGCAGTCCGCAGCACGCAAAGTGACAGACAAAGTCCATCCTGCTTGCAGATCAGTGAATACTCCAACTATCAATCCACCCACCACCACCACTATTTCTTCTTATAGCCATGTGTCTAAAGGAAGGACTGGACTTCAGTCTGTTGGGGCTGATTTAGAAGTCCCTTGCGGCTCATTTTCCTCCATTGTTGCGTGACTTTTGTGACGCAGCAGCAGAACAAAAGACTCGCCAATCGCCATGGTGTTGGTGCGGCGTATATATTAAAAAAAAATTATGGCCGATGCATCACGTTGTAAAGCCCTGCGCCATCAGGGGGCGTTCCGGCGCAAGGGAGGGCGTACCTGCGCAGGGACGAATCCTAAAAGTGGCTGAGGGAAATCTACAAGATGTCAATCAGTCACTTTTAAGACAATGATGCATGAGTCAAACCCTGCGCGCTTGAAGCCGACGTACGGCTTGATGCAGCATTGGGGAGATAGGGTACCCCAGAGCATTGCTGGAGCTGCGCCATCGTTGGCACGCAACTCCAGCAATGCGCCGCCTTTACGGCACAGATGCGTAAGGCTTCTGTGACGTTTTGGGCCAATGGGTGGTGGTGGCATGGCACACAATTACTGCCGCATCCCTGCTACTTTGCAGGGATGCGCCGGTAATTGAAAAAATGACCCTTAGTGTCTAGCATTACGCAGTTCTTATCTTTACACTACACTCATACATAATTTCTCAGGCCAATGAAATGAACACAATTTACAAAACAAATAAGCATAGTAGCAAGCAAGGCTACTGAGAAGGAGAGCAGTGCACCTGAAATGCATAGAAGACTTTGAAATATAATTTACCTACAATGTAATCGGCAGCATTATTGCTCTTGGTAAAGAACAAAGATTTGCAAATAACAGAGCCGTATAAAACAGAGTAGTGATGAATAGCTACTACTACTCACCAAGCCCGGGGACCTCTACGCCGAGCGCGTCCAGCAAGTCCCGCTCCCGGTCCATGACATCGGTCCAGCGGTGGGTGGCCTGGTTATATGTGCGCCGGACCCCAGAGAGCTTATACATGGCCCGGTACACCTTCTCCCACCGCTTCCGGCGCTCCCGGATGCCATAGCCAGTTGCGATCTTGCCGCCTCCCAGGATCGTCTTGGGGAGGCGGCGCTGGACGTGGAAGATGAGCGCGGCCACCTCCTCCGCGCTGAAGATCTCCCGTGGCACCACTTGCTCCCCCCTCAAACGCCCGCACGGGAGCCGGGCACGGGGTGCGGGACCCTTCCCCTTCTCAGGGTGCTTCCCGGCTCCCTTTACCATGGTCTGGGCAGAAATAAACTTAAATGATAAAGAAGAAATAGAATAGTGAAGAAGAAAAGAAAAGAGTTTAAAAAAGTAGTTTAAAAGTAACTAAAAGTAGCAGAAAACACAAAAATATACAGCTAGAAAAATAGAGGGATAGATAATAAGTAAAATAGATTAAATAAACTTCAAACAAGCAAAGGATGGCAGAGATTCAGAGAGGATACAGAAAGCATGCCCAGAACCATAGCAATGAATGAGAAACAAGATGGCCGCGCCCGTTCACGACCGCGTGGGTAAGTTCGCGCGAGATTTTCCTCGCGAGCACGCGCGAAATTGTACTAGCGAGCAGCACAGTTTGCGAGATTACACATAGCGGGCGGAAACGGAATTACGTCACGCAAACAAGATGGCCGCGCCCGTGTACGACCGCTAGGGTAACTTGGCAAACGTATAGCTACAAGCGCCTCGCGAACACGCGCAAAAGCACGCGAACATACACGTCGCAAAAAAAAAATGTGTGTATTCGCAAGCATTCGCGGCTCCCGAAATCGGTCTCGCACGGATTCGCGCCCCAAAAAACGCACGAAATTGCAGAAAAAACGATTTTTGCTAAACTGAAAGCAATGAGCAGGTGCAAAAGTTCAAACTTAACATTTGTAACATTCACTGTAGTGCTTCCTGAGGGGCCCCTCCAGAGTTTGCAACTATTCTATGACCCTGCTATGACCCAAACAGCAGGCTCATAGAATAGCTACAAGTAGACCATAAAGGTCCTGTGAAAAAAAAATTCACTGCAACAGAAAGCAAATTACAGATAAGGAAGGAAGCAGGTGCCAGCCAGACTGGAACTTTCTAAATAACTGACACATTAATCAACCCCAAATTAATTCATGGCAGTTGAAGTAGGGGAGGTGTGCTTGCTTTTTTCACCCCCCATAAACTACAGTGATAAACAAACCTAATGGGTGGCAGTGAGGATGTACCAGAGGGTGGCATGGGTGTCCCAGAGGGTGGCAGTGGTGAAACAGAGGGTGCTGTGAACCTGTGATGATAAACCAGACGTAGAAACAACATAGTCGCGGCCGTTGCGTGCCGAAAAGTAAGTTCGCAATTGCGAAATTGTCCCAAAATCGGCGCGAACGCTCACCAACACAAAAAACGGGAAAATCCGCGAGAGTTCGCGTATCTTCGCGGATTGCGAATCCGTAAATCCGCAATTTCGCGTACGCGAGATCCGCTAGATCCGCCCATGCTTACTGCTCACCCTATGATTTTTTGGACTATAGAGACTGACTTGATTAAACAAATTACACACTTTTATGATCCAATATTGACTTGAAAAACACAAATTTTAAAAGTGTGTGTCAACATTTTTGGCTAACAAACTTCTGCTGTCCTGATCACTGGTTATTCACAATGACTAGAAAAATCATACAAACATACAGTATAAATAAGGCAATCTCTCAGTAAAACAAAGCAAGACTCTATTGTAGTAAGTTACATTTTCTCTATATTTGAACTCACAATGGGTCAGAAACATTACTTTGTCTTTCATAGTCTGATTTGGCTTTGCGTCCACCTAGAAACTGGATATCTCTTGATGCTGGTTGAAAAGCTTCTCATCCATGAAATACATATCGTGATACAGAAGACAAGCATACATGAGACTGAACCTCAGCAAAATTTGAGACATGCGCCCATTGGTACAAATGTCAAATGCAAGGAAGAATCAGAACCTCTTCAAGCTTATGGGACTAGCTAACATCCTGGCCAATTGGTCAATGGACCTCTGAACAACAAGGTATACACAGGAGGCTTTGGGACACTTCTTTAGCCACTGAGAGTGGTGACCTATTTGCGCTCATGTTATATCAAGCACAGGATACGTAACAAAGAATAAAAACAAATATTGACACCGAGAGGGAGAGTGCCTGCTTTACACAATCAACAATCAATACACCTGCACTTGTGGATAGGAGATACTTTAGGAGCCCGCCTCCAAACTCCGATAAGTCGTACAGAGGTTTAATTGACAGAGTTTGTTCACACCATTGAGGTTGGACAATTCCATACAGGCAAGATAGTAGAAGAGGCAAGGAGTGCCTGCAGTGATCTACAAAGTTCTGGGTTGTTATACATCGTCTGATTGTTAGTGTGGTGCTCCAGCTTAAATGTACAGTCTTTGGAAGCTGGGCAGCAGGCCACTGCCAGTTAGAGCCAGCATATTCTCCAGTTTAAAAAATGCAATCAGCCTTGTAGGAGAATAATTTCTCTCCTAGGGATTCTCACTTAGCATGCCTAGACCTGCTCTTAGAATGTGCTGTGTTTGCTGGTGCCTGGATAACAACAGGAAGGTATTTTCTCCAGAAGTCTACATTGTCTAGAAACCAAGAAGGACTTGTAGATTTACAACCACAGAGAGAAAGAAGTGCACAATGTGTGTCCTAGTCATTTTAGTTGTTTAGTGTTCATGCAAAAATATGTGCATGATCATATAAGAGTGAACCTAAAAAAATCACTATACTTCACTGTACACAAAACTTCAAAATGCTACTACAAGCCAAGATCTGGAAAAGTGAGTGAGGGTGGATATGTCTCAAGACTACATGGTGGCAAGATGGGTTGAGATTCTCCCTGTCCCTGAGTACAGCATACATACCCCTAAGGACTACCATTTTTGCAGTTTTAGAGTCCCTTCAAAAACAAATGAATGGGAGGGACTGAGGTAAAAGTAGTAGGGCTGGAGAAGGTAGTCAACTACATTAATCCTTACACATTTCATCATATAAAACCTATATCCACAAAACACAACATATAGTCTGAATAAATTAATGTTAAAAGCTTGCGTTATTCACCAAATAAGCTCTCTGCAACTTCTATCATTCACTACCTAAACCTACACATTAATACATGCACAACAATCTACTACCACTCTACATTCACCATAAATCACGACATAACCATGCATTATAAATAGCCCGCACAAACAATAATTTATAGTGCCACATTTGTCTGATACAGGAACCATCTTAACATCTGCTAAATCATACACCCTTACCCAGTCCCCTGGAACCATAATGCACCAGCTGTACAAACACCACATATACCTAGAAGCTACATTCTTCCCCTATACCACTTAACCACCATACACTTATATGACCAGCAACACACTACACTTACCACAGCTGCAACTACACACTGCAAATTATAAATCACTATTAGCACAGCATCTACAACACTATCTACAATGTGGACCACTCCACCACAAGCTATAGTAGCAAACATGTTGATAATTCAGGGTTTTGCACAGGAATGACTGGCAGATGTGATGCTGCTTCACAGCACTCCTTGTAGGATTTAAAGCAACATTTATTTGTCTTGTTTAGCATTTGAATGTATATCTCACCAGGGTTTTGATTGTTTGACTGTACAATGTGTATGTGTGTGTTTTGTTTTTCAGAATAGTCTAGTGCAAGACTGTGCTGCAACCTCCTATGATGTTATCATTGAATTTTAATGTGAAGGAGAACACTGGCGAGTAAGGAGTTGAACGTAACACTGGTGAGTAAGGAGTTGAATGTCAGCAAACAAGCAGCTCTAAAATAGAAAATTAAAAAATAGAGGCTAGGAGATGCATGCAGTTTTGCCATTGACTCTAAAGATGTCTTTGCCAGTTAGCCCAGGATAGCTCCTAATTTAGAGTGCAACCCAATGCCTTTCTCAGGCAACACTTTTTAGATTTTCCAGCTTCTGCAGCCCATAAACTGTGTTTCAGTGAATCACACGCCCTGTTCCATTTTGAGAGCTGTTGGTTGAGTTATGGGCACTGAGGTAACCATTGACTGAGTAAACCGTCCAGTCTCGGTTTCAATGTGTTCTTGCCTGGAGAGAACCTGCTCTGGTAGTTCGGGATACACTTCCTACTGGAGCAGGACAGAGACTGATTTACCTATGGTGACACTCTCTATTGAGTGGCACAATAGTTTAAAAGGATGAAGGGGAATTCAGACCATTCAGACTACCAGGGGATGACGTTAATTTAAGCATTCCTTCTATGACATTATTGCTTGTTAGAATCGATGCCATAAATGGATCACATATGCCCTGATTTGGCTCCTCTTCTCCCTGTGCCACAGGACTCAAGCTATACCTCACTGGGGAGGCATAAGCAATCCAAAACTGGTCTGGGGTTGCTTGGGTTCCTGGCTTGTCAGATTTGCCTGTATTTTTTCTTTTGAAGCAGGACCAAGACTGACTTGAATCTGGGTGATCTCTGTCTAAGATGACATAGTGGACAAAAAATGATGACATAGAATCTAGACCCCAGAGCTAGGAACACATATGGTGTTGGACAGAACTTAGCTAGGACTACATGAAGGATCCTGTTTTTCAGAATACCACAGAGCTGACACATGGATTGGCAGACAACTAGACCCACTTTTGAGCTGAGGATACACTACATTGTACACCTATACCCCTACCTCTATGATGATATCACCTTCAAACTTTGAAATTCTAGCCTTTCTTACCTGCACCATTCAAAAGCTATAATATTCTCCAGCAAATATACTCTCTGTTATCACCTGCACACCAAACCTTCATAACACCACGTATACTATAAACCACCACCTATACCATATGTCAAACATCTGTATCCTGCACCACCACTTACAGCACCTATACCGTACACAACGTATGTCTTACACTACCAACGTCTTACTTCTTCTAAGCAACCACTTACATCCTATACCAACTACTCCATACACATGGCCTATGCCACTATATGTACCTTTCACACAAATTCATGCATCTGGTAACCTACGCCTAATATAATATTCACTATTCACTTATACAATGCCATAAACCATATTTCAGTATGTTTACCATACACAACCACCTACCTCATCACTTACATCACCATACCTCCACCTACATTCTTCTAAGCCCACTTTACACTATCACATCACAATCTAAAAATGTCCCCACCATATACACATGAACTGGCATTGTTCCATATACTGCTCCCACTAATATGCGGCCTTACACACACATCACTTACATCCAACACTACCAGCTACATCAATAACTACGCAATCAGCTCCTTACACCACTTTGTATGCTACAAAGTGCACATTGAAACTTACAGACATCCTTTACACCAATATGAACACCCACTGCTTACACCTACTACAAGTACAACCTATGTGTACACTGAGTATCTTATACCAGATCCTCAGCTAACACTACAATAGACCCTCAAAATCACACCCTCTACTAAAATCTAAACTATAATCAGCTCCCTAACCTACCTACCCCATTAATATTCAGCATTGTACATTACCTTCCATGACTTACAATAAGCTACACCACCTGCATTCAATGCCAACTCTACCACATCACCAACAACACTCTACTTACCGTACCAATTCTTCATGTGCAATGAAAAATGTGCTTTCATTTTACATGTCTTATATTACAGCAGAATCACACAGCACCAAACCTACAAAGAGTCACATGCTGATGATCTAATGGTTTTCATGTACGTACAAAATGCTTGTTTATCATGATGCTAAGCGTTGGACTATGACGCAAAGAAGAGGTACAGGTGAATTGTACTCAGCCTGTACGTGAGGTACATCCTCAAGTACAATGGGATGACAGCCAACAAAAGTAATGCTGTTTAAAATGTTTAATTTTCCTCAGAATATGCATTATGCATGGTACAACCAAGCAGTAATCTGCTTGCCCATTGTTTGCTCCTGATTGTATTTGTCCCTCCCCATTAAGCCAGCTTTGCATAACATAGCACAAAGGGTTTTTATCACTTAGCTGTGTCAACTTTCTGTACATAGTAAATTTGGCATGAGAAAGTTGATGAGCGTGCTGTCTTACACCACTTGGACTGAGTGTGATAGCTTAGGGTCATGTGGGCACCAGTGCTTAGCCATATTAAATATGTGCATTTATTGCCTCACTAAAGACCTCCTTAGGCTCTCAGAGACTGATTCTTCACAGAAGAGAGGCAAACGATCTTCTGATGGGTAGAAAAGTCTTGAAAACAATGACCACTGGCACCTTTGTTAGTCTTCAGGTCTCCACCCACAATCATTGTTCTGGAGGCATAGTTTTTAAGTCTGGTTTCAGAAAACGTTTAGGTGTCTGGAAACAGTTTTGTCATGAATACTCCCAAAAAAGTACAGTAAGAGCAACAAAGAGAGTGAGCAGCCTTGGGTTAGCTCCCTTCAACCTCTTTGTTATGGTTTGCCATTGCATGAATAGATTGCCCATAAAGGTTGAGGCATTTCACAGGTTTTACATTGTCCATGGACAAGGAGCTGAATTAGTCCTTTTGTTAGATGTGTGCTCTGTATTTACTTTGTTAACATAACAATATTTCAATTGCTGGCTGATAATGATTTTTGTTTAGGAAGGGTTTGCAGTTTGGATGCACTGTCCTGTTTTGAAGACAGTGTTATTGAATAAAAGAACCCTTGTTCATTCATATTTTTACTTTGCTGTTAGGATAGCAATATGCTCAGCGTGTTTGTTAGGGTTTCTCAAAAACGCAATGAAAATACTTGTTCATCTCAAAAGTATCTAATATGCAAATTCCTGAGTATGTCTTTACAATGCAAATGTCATCTTCTGACTCCTTTTCATAATGCTCTTCTTTGAGGGTACAGCTTAACTTTGTGATTGGAGTTTGTTTAGGAGGGTGGGCCTACTACCAGCTTCCACACTGTAATAGACTAAGATGTTACGTCTTAATGGGGTTTTCTTTCTATGCAGGCTTTGGGCAACACACAGTGTTGCCCAACTTTTACCAAGTCCTTACCTTAACAAAAAAGCCACATCTACTGACTTTTCCATTGCTGGTTTCTTTTATTTAAAACCATTCTGTCTTCTAGGTAGTGCATTGGTCATCTTTTAACTTCGTCCACTAAGGTTCTCTCTGTCTCTTTATACATTTCTTCCTGCAGCATATTGAAAGAAGCTTGCACTGCTATTTATTGTGCTGTTTGGTGTGAGTGTGTATGTGCGTGTTTGTGTAAGGAAGATCGTACTACTGTGCTGCCCCTGCTGTGTGTGTGAGCATGCACCCATTTAATCTCTCTGATTCTGTAGGAATCTTGCACGACCGCTGCTCTCCTGTGTATAGTGATGTCCTTAGAAAACATTCTCACTATAAAAATAATATGCATCTTTAAACATATTGGTTTGTCATTTTACAGGTCACAACAAATTTTACTGGAGTGGCAGCATCTTTGTGACTGGCGTGCAAAATACTTCGTGAAATCGGAATACAGATAAGAACATGCTTAGGTTGTTTCCTGCTGTTTCTTTTAAAGCAAAGTGAAACCCAGGAAATGGGCACGATTTCTACTTCTTCATCAGGTTACAGATATCAGACTTATCTGTGGCGGAAACTATTTGCACAGTAGAATACAATTATATCTCAAATGATAATGGAGGCACGTTTTAAGCTAGTGAAGAAAATACTGATTTTAGTAAAATAACACGATTTAATCAGTTTTGTGGAATGCCTCTGCAATAAATCTGTTCCGTAAATATACCGAGAATTTATGAAGATTATTAACCCTAATTTCCTCACCGCTCAAGGATAGAACACGATGCAATTTCACATTCTGCTGTATTTGAAATTTGAAACTCCAGATGTTCTTCGTTCTAAGAAGCATAAGTAGCTGTTGAAAAAATGTGTCTGAAAATAACAGTGACACTGTAACGCAAGGCAATAGAATACACAGTTTTACAGTTCTGTGCCAAAGTGTGCATTTCATGATTCCACTTTGACATGAGAAAATACAACATAATGCCACACACTGAACATGCAGTGCAGCCTCGTGCATCCTGGAATGTACACAAATCGAAGACGAGAATTACCCTGCTAGTTAGAAAACATACACATGACATTTCTGGGAAATTAGTATGAGAGAGACACTCCTGCTGTCGACCTCCTACTCACAGAATGCATTACCCACTGCACTCTAACCATAGCACCGCTTCAGAATAAATGGGCGCCAAACACACCGAGGCACCTCTAACCCGTGGTTGCTTTTTGTAGTCTATTGAATCAAATCCACTTTCTAATTGTTCTCACATTGCAGACACAGAGACACTTTTGTAACTTGAAAGCGTCGTTAATGCATAATCGTGACACTGATCATTCATTTGAATTCTTAAAGGAATTTCGAGCAATGTATGAGCACATTTCGAGCAAGAATTCAAAGATTTCTAATTCCTATGTTTACTGTATTTGAAGGGATCATCTTTACAAATGGTTGGCTATGTTTTTTTTGCAACTCGAACTATTTAGCATATCATTTGCATACCTTGAGAAAACAACACTTACTATCAACTGTTTGCTTCATACTGACCTATATAAAAAATAGACATGATACATTTTTTTTTTTTAAATATTGGTGCAAACAGAAGATTACATGTTTTCATACGACCGTGTAAATATATTGAGGGACATGTTGTGCTCGTGCTGTGGCCATCTCCACACCTCCAATTGATTTTAAAACAAAGCGCATGAGTGTCCGAACAGGTCAAAAGGTTGACAATGAACACTAAACGTTATGTAAGTAAATACAATAAATAACTGAATTCCCATACTAATAGCTGTATTAACTATTGAATTAACTTATAAGAATAAGTGGACTCAAACATAGTTATCACAGTTACCGGACTGTAAAATAGATATATAGCTCCAAATTATGTAAAAGTAGTTCACATTAAAATGTGGAATGTAATGGAAATTCTTCCATTCACATACAACATTGGAAGTGAAGCAAAGATATCGATGGACAAGCAAGCGGTGGCCTGGACAAGCAAGCTGTGGCCGTGACAGGTGTGATGGGTTCTATGCCAGGTAAGGACCAGCCACGCCGTGGGGATTTTCAATCCTTCAAAAGCTTCACCACAATTCATAATTGATATGTTGTCCTAGCTGGTAAGGTGCACCAACACTGAAGTACATATGGTCTTTGACGATGCCAGTGAAGACTATAATATCAAAAGTCAAGAAGAGAAAACTAGTAAAGAAGTGCCCTTGACCTCTACAGACCAGTCAGGCACAGCATATTCTGTAGGTTTAATTTTAGCCAGAAGCCTTGTAGGCATTTGTGTTGCCAAAGTAACAAAATCTGTCTACATGGAGGAGGAGTCATATGCTAAAGAAGATTAAAAGGAGATTAAATACATAAAGGCGAAGGTCAGACGTATATAATATGCCATTTGCATAGTTTGGGTAGGTAAAATCATATATGTATTTGCCAAATTGTTATCTTTGTGAAACTATAGATCCATGCACGATAAGAAACCAGGGACGTGCAAAGAACAAAGCCTTCTGGAAATGTTGAGTGAAGTTCACGACAGGGAGCCAACTTTTCCTGTAGAATTCACTTGCTAAAAAAGTTTGTCATGCTTTTTCTAGTGAAAAACTAACTTTTGTGGGGTTCTCAACCTATTTAGGATGATGAAAGGTTGTCCAATAAAGTGTTGTATTGTGGTAGCGATGGCAGACCACTATGCAGTTTACAAAAGTAGTTAATTTTGTCTGCACAACAATGAATAATGGACATACTTGAATTTATTTTAGAAGGCATTGCAAAACACCAATTCATTTAGGGATTTTAAAATGGAAAGATCAAGGTTTGAATGCTGCTGTAGAGTTGGAGAGATGTGGACTGAGAGGTAGGTCTCTGCATTACATTTAGGGACTGGAGACTGGCCCCTCTAGGATGAAGAACTTTACCTACTTTAGAAGATGATAGAAAGAAGTGGTCCTGAAGAGGACACAGTGGAATAGACTAGAAATACAGTTGCATGGAGTAGAGTACCTTTGTTTATAGAGTAACGACAACTGGGTATGGGCTGGTGAACACAGTATCAGTTTACAACAGATACCTATTTTTTGTCATCTGTTCTGCACCTGCAATGCTTCAATAATACCACCAAGAACAGCTCAACAGCTGCTGATGCAGGCTCCGAATCCAGTGAACTGAAAACTCCACCCTGTGAGTATCACTTTCCTTTGTAGTGTGCCTGGCCCACCAGCTTTGCGTGGCTTTCCTAAATCTTAACCTTTCAAACACAGCAGGCTGCTTTTCAGGAATGTTCTCAGTTGTACATATCCATTTAAGTATCTAGCCAGGACAGTATATTACTATGAACCTCCCACATACATCAGTATATATGACAGTGCAGGGTCACCACAACTGCTGACGATATGCAGTCCCACATTACTGCCCGCTTTGGTCGTCCAATGTAGCCATTGTTAGACCAGTTGCAATCCCATTAGAATGAAAAACAACCAAAAGCCCCTTTCTGCCATAATAAGGTCAGGCATTCCTCGATGGTATACAAAAAGTGGAAGATCATCTTGAGGACACGCTAACCCTTATTATCTTTAATGGATGAGCATCATCTTAGACCTTAATAATTCAATGACACTTGTCAAAACATAGTAAAATCTGAACACTGTCAGATGCACTGTCAGAAAAGTAATATCCTATTCCAAATTGAATGGCGTATCTGCTGTTCTAAAAAAATAATCACTCTTTGCAATTTGAAACATAGATAGGTATTAGTCTCAATCATTCAGAAGAAAACTCCATAGAAAGAATATAGATAACATATTGTCAATAGACATGGCTGAGGAGACAGTGACTGTTGGATCTGGCCCTTTTTGTCGGGTTATTCCACAAACATTTTGCCTTCATATTTCTGGCCTGTTTTTGCTGGTTTTAGGACTCTGTACACTTTAACACTTCCAAAGAGTGCTAAAGTACATATGCTCTATGCTGTGTAAATTGCATTGGTGATTGGTTTATCCAGGATTGGCATATTTGATTTACTAGTAAGTCCCTAGTAAAGTGCACCAGGTGTGCCCATGGCCTGTAAATCAAATACTACTAGTGAGCCTACAGCACTGATTGAGCCTTCCACCTCAGTAGCCCTGCAGCCATGTCTCAATCTTGCCACAGCAGTGTCTGTGTGTGCAGTTTTGACGTGGCAGGAGAGCCAAGTTGGGGTGGGAATGCTTGGTTTAAAAACCGGGCCGTTGCATTGAGGAGGAAGCACCTTTTTCGGTCTTTCGCCTAGCGTTGCAGTGTGCAGCACTGCTTGTGCAGCACGAGATCTCTTGAACGGGGTTTAGAAAGCTACCCACAGGCTTGTGCGTGTGGTTTTGCTTTCACCGTCTGACATTGGCTTGCGAGTGCTTTTTTTTTTTTAAACGGCACGTGATGGGGCAAAGGCGGGACAATGTCCCACCTTTGAAACGCCCATTTCCGCCGGTGGCTAGCACGCACAGCAGCGCGCGTTTGCCTCGCTGCCGCTGCTGCGCTCCCTCCTCCCGCTCCTCTGTGGTGCGCACCCACCACTAGTTAAAATGAGATGCTAGAACAGAGGTGTTAAGTAACCCTTTGCAGTGACCCCTGAAGAAGGGCTTGCTAAGCCTGAAATGCATTGGGTTTTTAAATAAACACTGCTTTTAGACGAATCATCCGTCTGTTCGTGTTCTTGACAAGAGGTCCGGATGGGCACATCTCAAGCATGAGAAACTTTGGAAAATAGCATGACACCCCAACGTGTGGAGCAATTGGGACTAAACTAAAAAAGTTGAATGCAATTTGGAGTACATGGAATAAATGGAGTTAAATGGATTACTATGTGTGGAGAAACGTGATATTCTTACCTAAAAGCTGTGCGACTGGACGTGGGGCAGCAATGTTCACCCACATAGTATGTTTCAGATTCTATGTGCCACCACGGCAAGGCACTAAACCCAGTGAGCATACGTCTTGTGATGATAATTGGACAAACATGGTTGATTCTAGAACGAAGAATGGTGTGCATCCCATTCACTTCGCTGATCAAGAGAGGCAGAAGCCTTCACTTTTACTACATGTAAGGCACCCCTAAGGTAGGCCCGAGGTAGACCCATGGGCAGGGTGCAGTGTATTTAAAAGGTAGGACATGTACTGGTGAGGTTTACATGTCCTGATAATGAAATACAGCTGATTTCGTTTTTCACTATTTTGCAAGGACCATCTCTCCCATCGGTTATCATTGGAGCTGCTTTGTAACCTCTTCCAAGTGTAACTTCCAAATGGGAAGAGAGGGGGATTTAGAGTTTGGGATCCCTGAATTAACAATTTAAACATGCATCTTTTAGTGAAGTTTGTTTTTAAATTTCATGTTTGAAAATACCACCTTTAGAACGTGAGCAAAAAAAAATGGCCAACCCATTAAACCCTTGGAGGCTTGAGTAATACAAACATATGACCAAAGAACAGTGCCTACAAGGGCTTCATGCATTTGAACAGATAAATATGTTCTCAGTCTTCAAGGGTCTCCAGTCCATATAAGAACAATTCATCCTGAAGATGGCCTTATAGATGTTATCGCAGCAAAGACTGAAACTTCGACAATTTAATGCATTTTCATTGTAATGATCATCTCAGTGATTGTTTCACGTATATTTAATGATTATTTGCCTGCTTTTTATGTTTACAACCAGTTATGTCAAAAGTGCTCATGAGATAAAAAGGTTGTAGGGCAGTATCTCTATCTCAGTCACTCTTGCCTATATAGGAATTGTATTTTGTACCCTTTTAAACAACGCAGTTCTTTACATAATCTTGTATTTTGAAAATATACACCCGGTTTACATTGTTTATTTTTGTTGTTCACCTGTTTTGCGATAGATTTGCTTTAAAGTAAAATATTTAATTTGAAATGTATTTAGAAGCCACTAAAAGGGGATGAACACAATTAATTTTTGAAGTTTATTTAAGATTTTCAACATCCAAATGAGCCCCTTTTAGGCACTGTTACCTGACAAAACATTTAGAAAGTGACCATTTTCTTGCTTTAATATTCTGCGTCTCTTCCTGCCTGTAGAATTCATGTCTGAGGGAGGGAGCAGCTGGGCTGTTTGTGCATTCACTCTAGACAGTCACACAAAGAGAGCTGAGATGTCCCTTGCACATCCTGATAGCCCATCACCAGGCTGGTGGATTTTCCTGAGCTAGAGTGGTGGGAATGGTTATCAGTGACACCTGAATAGAGCTGTGCCTGTCCTCACACAAAGCTATCTCTTGCCCCTGGTAGTGTGTCTTGAGCCAGGACAGGGAAAGGCTGGGTCTTGTGTACCACAAAAACTTTCCTTTGAAGTTTGCCTACTTCCAAGGCAGAAACGGGTATTAATGAGGACATTATGCCAAGAAGAAGAGCAGGATAAGCTGTCAGGAGGGACTACTACTTTGCTGTGTGCTTTTCTGTGTAGGCCTGCTGCTTGCTTCTTCTGTCTTGTGCAGCAAAAGGACTGGACTTTGCTTTCCACATCCTGCTTGCCAAGGTTCTCCAAGGTCTTGTGTGTACTTGACTCCTGTTCAGTAGTCTCAGGGCCATCAAAGACTTCATCTACAGCCCCTGACCTCCCCTCCTGGGAGTTCTGACCTGCTAAGTGGTGCCAAATCCAGTTCTGGGCCCCTGAAGGTGGCTTGCTGCAAAGAACCAAGCATAGGCTCTCAGCTCCAGTTTTTCCCAATGCAGCATCGCCGTGCGGTTAAAAAACCAATGCATCATCGTGGTGCAGTGAAAGAATCCACGCAGAGGCTGTCGTGTGGCTGAAAGATCATCGGAGCCTGAGTCCTGAGCACTGTGTCACCGACTTTCGTGGCACCTGAACCAAGTCTGAAACAAGCCTTGCTGTGCAGCTGAGGAAATAAAAGCATCACCTGTTTCACAGCAGAGAACCCTTGCATCATGGTGCCCTTTCCCTGTGATGCATAGCAGCCCAATAAGATGACTTGCTGTGCTACACTGTGTGACTTTTTCATAAATCTGCCCCTATGTGTCAAGAATGTAAGCTATAGATCTGCCCTACAAAAACAGAGGAGCATAATTGCACCAGAAGTACTCAAGGAGAAAACAATATGGTTTCTGATACTGGACAACATGGTAGATACTGCTCATCAACATTTTCCTCTGTGGGTTAGTACCACAAGCACAAGCGGACAGTGCTCCTCCTACGATAGTGACGTATTCTGGGTCTAGAAGAGGAAAATGAAGAGGTGAAGGCAAAAAGGCCAATAGCCTTGACTAGCGATAGAGTTGGATGGCTGGAGTTAAGAGTCCACGCTAATAAAGGAAACAACAGTAGAGAGGGACTTGTTAACAAAAAAATAAAAATTACAATAAAGAACAAATACCCGTTTTCTGTCATCTGTTTGGGCCTGCATTCTTCAACAGTTCAGTCGAGAACAGGTGAATGGCTATATAATGGAAGTGGGTGAATGGCTATATAATGGAAGTGGGTGAATGGCTACATAATGGAAGTGGGTAAATGGCTATTTAATGGAATTGGGTAAATTGCTATATATTGCAAGTGGGTGAATGCATAAGCATTAGGCAACGCTTAATCTGTGTGGTTGGGGTTTGAGCCCAACCACTGGCCTGAGAGAAAGTAGCTGTCAAAACTTGTAACACTTGTTAGCGTTCATCGAGCTGTTTACAGAATGACGAAGCAGGCACGTCTCTCAAAAGCAAACACAACACTGTGAGAAAGTCCGTGAAAAGAAGGACTGGCACAGTGGCTGCAGTGGAATGTGGAAAAAATGAAAACATCCATTTTATTGCCAGTGCTGGAAAGCGAAGTCACTGAGCAGGCCGAAGCCCAATTTATGCTGCATGCAGTAGTTAAGCTTTCTGGAGAAATGGGTGTAACTTTGGGTTTTGTACAACTGGCCTTTCAGACCTCACTTGAGATTTGTACACCCCTGGGGGATACTGCGGTTTGGAAAGAGAGCATGCATTTAATTTCACTCCTAAAAGTACTGGGCTTGGCACATCAAGAAAGAATGCGAAGTGTATTTTTGTCATGATTAGTGGGCTCTCACCATTACATTTGATTACTTTGGACGCGGGAAAGTTTAATGCTTATAAAACACTGATTTGCAACGTACTCTTCTCCAGGTAGGGCACATGAATCTGCCAAGTTGGTCATGATGCGAGCTCTTTTTTTCGGTACATGCAAGACAGAAAAAGCAGAAAAGCAGAGAGGGAGAAAACACGTATTTTGTTTTGGATGGGTCTTTTACTCTCAGTATTCTGGTTACAATTAAAGGTATTTATTGACCTTAAAAAAGTGATATTAGCTTTTGTTTGATTTGACTGTAATGCATGGCAATATGAGCAGACACACAAAATAACGACAAACTAATGACAACATGTAGGCATTACGGTTAAGCTAAAATGGGCAAATATTCAGCAAATCCTACACATTGCTTCATGACAGAATCATGTTAGTAGCATCCCTTCCCTTCATGTTTTTAATGCATTCTTTCTTTATATATATATATATATATATATATATATATATATATATATATATATATATATATATATATATATATATATATATATATATATATAAAAAAAAAATTTTAGAACAAAGGACGCCGCACACTGCAACTTTGATTTTTAGAATTTATTCAGTGCCCAGTCTGACACACCAACGCGTTTCAGCCTTACGGCCTTACTCACGGTCAGTGGCACTACTTTTTTGCAACTGTTTATACTCTTTCCTGTTTCAATCACTCCCATGAATTCTGGGACATGTAGTTTCAAATTGTTTACTCACAGCTCACCTTATGACAGACATTATCCTGTTGCTAAATGAAATAACGCCATTGTATTTAACATTTCACAGTCGTTGAAAACAAACATTAATGTCAATAAAATGGAAAAAGGGAAATTCGATCTTTTTTCACTTTTCCTTCATATTTGTGACAGCAGGAAAAGGGGACATAGTATGCTCATTATTGTATAGTACATCGCATCATTAATTAAATCACATGAGAGTAGTTGATATTAGGACAGTCTGGGTATAGTACCCTATCCTGCAACCTATTTTCCATTTAAAGTTTTGACATAAGTTCTCTTTGAATGATGTTATTTCATATTTCATAAGAGCAGTGGCTGTTTATTCTTCCTATTCTAGATGGACATAAAGTTCCTCTTCAAAGTCCATGCCTCTCCGGCTTTTGTTCCGTAATCGTATTATGTATTTCGATTCCAATTGATGCAATTTCTGTTTCTGATCACCCATTCTTTCATGTTGTTCTACAGTGTCTATTGCAAAGTAGCTCATGCTGCGCCAGTGTCCACCTTGGCATGTTAAAAGGTGTTTAGCTGTAGCATACGTTAGATCTTTGTTCTTTACTGCCCTAATGTGCTCCAAGATTCGCTTTTTTAACATACAGATGGTGCTGCCTATGTAGAGCATTCCACTGTTGCATTGAATGGCATATGCCACGAACTTCGATGAGCATGTACTTCTTTGATTGATTTGAATCAATCTTCCCTCTGGATCTCTTATATTTCTTTTATTTACACCAATCTTGCAAGCTTTACAGACATTACACTTCTTAAAGCCACTCTGTTGTTGTTCTAACCAACTTTGTGTTTTGGTTATTGGACTGAAGTGGCTTTGGGCTAATTTGTACTTGATAGATGGTACTTTTCTGAAGGTAATTTGTGGACCTGTGCCGATGATTTTTGTCAACTCTTGGTCTTGTTTTTAAAGGGGCCAGTATTTTTGCAAACTCTGGCGTATTTTGTGGGGCTCCTTGCTGTATGATAGAATCAATCTTGGGATAGGTGGTCATTTTCATGTTCGATTTCATTTGACTTTTTAGGTTTTTTTATCAGGATTTCAGTTCGTGTTCGATTTTCAAATTTCTTCATGCATGTTTGAAGTTCTATTTCTCGATATCCTCTTCTTCTCAATATATTGGCACTGTTTTCAATTTCTCTTTTGGCATTGTCATCTTGCAAGCAATTCCATTTCATCCTTATAAATTCCCCGTAGGGGATGCTTCTGATTAGTGAATGTGGATGGAAACTTTCAGCATGCAAGATACTGCTAGTGGCTGTTTTCTTTCTGTATAGTGTTGTTTGGGTTTGACCTTGATCAATATATATACAGATGTCAAGAAAGTCTATTTTGTGACGACTGATGTTATAAGTAAAGGACAGTCCAATTTCATTCTGATTAAGTGAATCAAAGTATTTGATGAATTCCTCTTTACTTTCATTCCAGATTCTGAAAAGGTTGTCTATGTATCTTGTCCATAGTACGATTTTGTCCAGATTTTCGCCATTGTTAGGGCCACACGCTATCTCCTTCTCCCACCAACCCATGGTCAGATTTGCATAGTTGGGGGAGAAGGACATGCCCATTGCACAGCCACAGAGTTGAAGATTTTTTTTAATTATTGAGACACATTTGAATCATGGTAAGTAGCATGGCAGAGTGTTCTAATTCATTTATATTCCTTTGTCGTAGGAAATATGCACATGCATTTAAGCCAACTGAGTGTTCGATGGACGTATATAGAGAGACTACGTCGATTGTTATTAGTTGATATGATGGATTCCATGATATGTTTGAAAGGATACTAAAGAAATCTCCTGTGTCTTGGATATATGAAGTTAGGTTTGTGACCATAGGTGCCAAGTAATGATCAATGTATGATGAAATGTTTTCATAGGCTGAGTCACATGAGGACACAATTGGTCTCCCGGGAGGGTTTATTATTGTTTTATGCACTTTTGGCAAAAAATAAATTGGTGGAATAGTGGGATTTTCCTTAAATAAGAGTTGATGTTCCTCAGTGTCTAGGAGTTTGTGTTCATGCCATTCGTTTAGATCATTCCAAATTTCATTGATCATTTTGTGTGTTGGATTTGTTGATAATTTTCTACATTTGCTAGGATCGAGAAGTTGCCGATATGCCTCTCTTTTGTAGTCGCCCACATTTTGTATAACAATGTTACCGCCCTTATCTGTGGGCTTAATCACTATTTTGGTGTTATTTGCCAATGCCTGGATTGCTTGGTTTTTATTACAGGTTGATAGATTTTCTCTGGTTTTGGTATTTCTCAATCGTTCCATTTTGTCAATTTCACTCATGATGGCTTCAGAGAAAGAGTCTATCTTATTGCCCTGCGATAGTTGCGGACAGTATTTTGATTTCTTTTTCAGTCCACTTCTTCCATGTTGTTTTGTGTGGATCTCTAAGTCTTGAAGTGCTGTGATTTCTGTACTTTCGTCGTCTTCCAGATCATTGGCTAGGTCATAGAGATTTTTCAGATGGGGTATCTCTTGAATTGTTAGTGATATGTTGTCCATAGGTAATTCATTTGATGTATCTTGTGTTTGACAACTAGATGGTAATTTGGTTGCATGAATTTTTGCAAGTTTAAGTGTGCGCACACATTTAAACATGTCAATCTTGGTATCTGTATAATTGAAGTGTTTTTGCAGTCAGAACAAAAGTCCTTTATTGAGTAATTAATGTTCTATCTGTGTCAAGGGATGGTCTGATAGGTTGATTACTAGATCTTCCGATGTCAGTTCCTCTTTGTGCGATTTCTGAGAGGGTAAAATCTTTTTGCGCTTTGATCTTCGGGTCTTTCTGTGGCTTCTGAAGATTTTGAAGCGTCTCTGCCAAACCCTCTGCCTCGTCCTCTGCCTCTGCCCTGTCCGCGATTGCGAGAGATGTTCTGGTCTAGATTGACCAGGTGCATTTCCTCTAAAAAAGAGAATGGAGTAAGAGTTGGGCTTTTTGTGTTCTTACTTGTAGTGGCGTCACTGTCACTTACGCTTACATTGGATTCGCTTCCAGATTCAGTTTGCGGTGTGCAGTATATATATATATATATATATATATTACCTACTGGCGGTCGCCAGTAGGTAGTTATAGTTAGGATTGGCTACCATAGGAAATCTGCAACATTCTATTGGGAATAACTCTGGCGCCGGTTGAGAAATTTGCGTGTAATTTTCCAAAATTTTGGCCAGCTCCGCTCCTTCCCTGGAAGTTTCGGGGGGATTCGTGGAGTGGGGGCTGAGAAAAAAGGGGGGTCCCAAAACGTGTTTTCCCCATGTTAATTTCCATGGGACGGTCTGACAAGTCTACAGCCCGAACCGCTGAACGGAATTACGCCAAACTTGGCAAAATTGTAGGGACTGGTACGCAGATGTGCCTTTGCTATATTTGGTGAAAATTGCTCCAGTGGTTTTTTTGAAAATTAACTTCAAAAACACATGTATATCTATAGGCGCTCTCCGAGCGCTCACAGGTGCGCGTACCGGGGAGCGCACCCGGCGCGCTAAGGGAGTGCGCGAGCGGAAAGCTGATTTGCCTTCGGGTGTCTGTCAACATTCTAAACAGTCCGGAGAGTCCGCCATCTTGTGTCTCGGTAGAATCGAGACACAAGAGGTGAAAAAGAAAGGGGGAAATAATTAAAACGGGACAGAGTAGATACCGCCTGACCCCCTAGGTTTTTTGAGGGGGGTCTAGAAGGACCCTGAAGGGCAAAAAACCTTTTTTTTTGTTGAAATTTTCGCAGGGTAAGCGCTGGGTGCGTTACCAGGTGCGCGCTCTGGAACGCGCATCCTGAGTGCACCGCAGGGAAAAACAGTGTAAAAAATTATAGTAAAAACGTCACTCCTCTTCTATCACACTCACTCACTCCCTATAACACAGCCACACTGCCTCACTTATGTTTCTTTCCTCTCTCACTCAGGGCCTCGTTTATGAGAAATGACGCATCGCTGCGTGAAAGCAGCGATGCATCACTTCTCAGTGCGCTCTCCTTGCGACATTCCTGATGCGTCATATTTAATGTATGACGCATTATGTCGCAAGGAGTTACAGATACGTCAGTATTTCTGACGTATCTGTAAGCGCAAAAGTGATGCATTGCTGGAGTGTGTCACAAAAGTGACGCAACTCCAGCAATGCATCCTTTCACATGGCGCCAGTTGTGAGGCAGGCGCAAGATTTTGATGCAACAGCTTCCTAAAAGTGACACAGTGAAATCTCATAGATTTCACTGCGTCACTTCTACGACCCTTCCTTGCGTCAATACGCCCCCTTTGCATACATTACACCTGGCGCAGGTATAATGTGGCGCAGGGGTTTACAAAGTGACGCATCTACCTAGATGCGTCACTTTGTAAATATGACTCAACAAGGTGCATTTTTTACACCACTGGTGCGTCACAAAAAGTGACGCACCGGCAGCGTAAAAGTGACGCATGGCCTCATAAATGAGGCCTTCAGTTTTCTTTCACTTTCTCTGTCTCTTCACTCCCTTACTCACCTTGTCTCACACTCACTTGTCTTTATCCAGTCTGTATTTCCACTCTTTCCTAAACATCACTGCTCTTTTCTTACCCTTCCACCCCCCCGTTCCTTTACTAGATTTTCTTCACTTATCCTCATTCCCCATGTTCACTCTTCTTCTCCTCTCTCTCCCTTCCCACACTCACCTTCTTTCAGTCCCCCTACTTCACTTCCCTTCCCCTCTTGTCCCTTTCTTTGCTTTCTCACTCATTTTCCTCTCCTCTCTCACTGCACTCTACTTCAGTTACTCTTTTTCATTTTTTTAAGAATACAGCTCTTTTTTGAGAATTGGAGGTAGTTCTAAAAAGAACTTTTTTTTCTTCTTTTTTCGTTTTTTTCAACAAAAACAAAAACAAGTAATGGCAAACTGCTCAACAGGAGCAAAACAAAATAACCAAAATTAGGGCTGGGGACGGCAGCGGTGGTTCTCTATTGCTCAAACAATGTTCATAACACTTTGTTCCCCATAACAAAGTAGTTGATCACAATGCATTTGATTGTGGCTTCATTAAAAACAGGCTAAATATTTAGGATCAGCTGTTCTGGTCGCCCCTCACCGATACAGTTGCTCCTCCAGTTGAAGTAGAAGCACCATCCCTTGGAGCCTCTTGTGCCAGAGCCCTGACACTCTCCCGGGCATAGTTCTGGGGGTGCCTCCTCGGGATGTGCCGAATCATGGTCGAATTTCCGAATGAGATTTTCTGGTAGGGTCAACCCGTGACAGGACAGTGTGACAAATTCGGCACTCCACCTTTGGAGCATTTACTTTTTTTTGGTCTGCAGGTATTGAAAAAAATTTCTATATGAAATGCTCCTTTACTCTAGGCTGAGGAGCCTCTTCCTCTAGGAACCCATCTGAGTCCTCACTGCTACTGGTGGGTCTAGCAGCCATGATAATCCAAAAAAGATTAAGCAGGAAAAAGACAGGTCTTGCAGTCACAAAAATGAAAGAAGAAGTGAAGGAAATGGGTGGGGATTTCATTCTTTGTAAAAAAAACTGTTAGCAACCAATGAAAAGTGTTATTTTAAGGTCACATGACTTGACGCGCTTGCGCTGCACGCACCGGAGCGCTTCCGGGGGCGCTTACGCGGCGCGAACATAGGCGCTTCCGGGGGCGCTTACGTGGCGCGCCTGAGTGACGTTTTGGTAGCTTTACGGAAATGCAAAATCATTTTCATTCGGAAAATCAAAAATACTACTTTTATAAGCATGGTTCTGAATGTCTTGCATTATTATTTAGTTTTCATACATTTATTTTTACGAACGCAGAAATAGCGCTCTCACTGCGCTCTCGGGAGAGCTTACCAGTGCGCGCACCCTGAGCGCTCCAAGTCAAAATGATACGGGTAAGCTTACCGGTGCGCGCACCGTGAGCGCACCAGGAGAAAATGATAAAAAAAAAGAAAAATACAGTGAACAATAATAATTATAATTAATAGTTATAAAAAACAGCTAATAAAAAAAAATTTGTAGGTAACAAAGTCGATATACAAAGGAATTAACTTTTAAAAAACTATGAAACTATGAAATTCACTGAAAAAACCATAGGTTTCACAAACGTTATAGTTAGGAATTAGCATTTAAAAAACCTTTGAAATTCACTAAAAAAAACATAGGTTTCACAATCGTTATAGTTAGGAATTAGCATTTAAAAAACCTTTGAAATTCACTGAAAAAACCATAGGTTTCACACCAGTTATAGTTAGATGAACATTTTACTCATACACAACCATTGAAATTCCCACGTTATAGTTAGTTGGACTCACTATAACTCGCGCGCACGCAATCCACTGCTGATGATGTCACATATTACATCTTTCATGACATGGTCAGTGACATCACTGATGACATCACTGATGATATCTCAAATGACATCACTGATGACATCACTGATGAAATCTCAAATGACATCACTGATGACATCACTGATGACATCATCCATGTGATAATACAATACACCTCCTCACAATCTAATCTAACCTTTGATACACGCAGTGTTAAATACAAACTACCATTCCTGAAACCATTGACACACCAATACCAGTTACCACATACGCACTCACTGATTTCTAGGTCTACACATACATCCACTCATTCACCCATACAATCACTCATACATACAGTCACTCATCAATACAACAGTATCATATGCACTCATACACCTATACAGAGACTCACACACTGCCACTCATCCATGGAGTTACTCACAAACCTAGTCAGTCATGTAAAGAATCAATCACACTCCCATTTCCTCATCTATACAGTTATACTAACAAACCCTTACTTATTTAAACATAGACTAACACATACTTACTCTCTTTTACAATCACTGATACAAGTGCACATTGATAGATACATTCACTTATGCCACCACAGGCTGTCATATATAGTCATGTATATATGCCAACTCTTGCATGCACTGTGTTTTACATATGTACTTACTTGGACATGTAGCACTGAGATATCCATTCACTCACCAACACACCCATGCACACAGTAAACCGCCTATACAGCTGTTTCCACATACACTCTTGAACCCATACACCAACTGAATCAACTGCTCACACATCTATGCACAGAGTCACACACCTCCCAGCCACCTCCACACAGACTCACCCTCACATACAAATACTTGGGTTACCAATTAATAACCCATATAGCCAGTCATGAAGCTACTAATCAATTCATGCAGCGGCTTACACAACAACAGACATAATGATGCACACATTCTAACAGTTTAGTCACTAACCCATGCATTCAGTAAGACACATTTAATCTCCAACTCATACAGTCAGTCACGCACCTACTAAATCCATTATCCAGACACTCATACATACACTCATTCTTCAATATGTTAAACACATTTTAACTTTACAGGAACACACATTCACTGGATGATGTCATCAGTGATGTCATTTGAGATTTCATCAGTGATGTCATCAGTGATGTCATTTGAGATGTCATCAGTGATGTCATCAGTGATGTCACTGACCATGTCATGAATGATGTAATATGTGACATCATCAGCAGTGGATTGCGGGCGCGCGAGTTATAGTGAGTCCAACTAACTATAACGTGGGAATTTCAATGGTTTTGTATGAGTAAAATGTTCAGCTAACTATAACTGGTGTGAAACCTATGTTTTTTTCAGTGAATTTCAAAGGTTTTTAAAATGCTAATTCCTAACTTTAATGATTGTGAAACCTATGTTTTTTTTAGTGAATATATATATATATACACTCACTGAAAAATACAGTCACAGTTAGTTATGATGATGATGATTACGCACTTGTATAGCGCACGACTACCCGTAGGCATCTCGGCGCTTTCACGAATACCGCCGAGGAACTCTTCCTGGCCTTTCCCTGTGAGGAGCCCACTCCTGAGCACCCCCAAGGTGAAGTCAGGCATCCTCAGCGTTGTTGGGGCCGTTGTAGAGATTAAGCAAGCTATTGCCCAGAGGTGCAGAGTGGGACTCATGATTAGAATAGGCACCGTAGCGAGAATGATCAGGTCCGAGGAAATTGAGCCCGAGACCCACTCAGGCGGGAATTGAACCCTGGTCCCGGCCAGACTACTGCATCAGGGTCTGCCGCTCTAACCATTGAGCCACACTTCTATTATGTCTCAGAGTATACAAAAAATGAAAAGAGCCTGAAATTCGCCGGTTATGGTTTATGGCACACATAAGACACAACATAACTCATATCACCAACCATGTTTTGCTCTTGGTATAAAGATCTTTTAGTTCTGGCTGTAGGCAGTTTTCTTGCCAGCCTCATGATTTCCTAAAAACATCATACGTAAGTAAATACATACATATATAGACACTCTCAATCAACACTTTCATTGTTGGGCTGTTCAAATGTAACTCATATTATGCTATCTCTCTCACCAAAGCACAAAGTATAGATCAATAGACATGTAAGCCACTTGAAGCCTTCACGTCGAGGGATTAAGTATTGCCCATGAATATATATACATACCTAAAAATTAGTTCCATAGGACTAAAACCTTTTAGACAATTTTACTTCCAAGTGACTGCTCGTCCCTATATATAGCAAGGGATTATCAACTATTTCTGTAACACTCAAGGCAATGATTGCAAGTTGCAATGTTGACTCCTCACTATGGGGCCCATTAGGATGGCGGGCGGACTTTGTCTGCCTGCCATCCCGACGTAAAACGGGACCGCCCGCCGTAAGGGCGCATCCCACATTTTTAACATTGCGGCGGGCGGTGCTGAAAGCACCACCCGCCGCAATGCTAAAAATGCACATTGTGCACTTCAATGCACAACGTGACAGGCACCGCTTGGTGCCTGCCACGTTGTACAGTGAAGTGCAGATGGTACCATAGGTACCCCCACAAGACATTCAGGCCCCCACAAGACATTCCCGCATGCCTTTCCCTGGCGGCGTTGCTGCCATGGAAAAGCATGTCCCTGCACACACCCTAATATGGATGGCGGTGTCTAACAGACACCGCCACCATATGAAACCCTTTTCCGCCCGGTCAACTCCTTGACCGGGCGGAAAAGCGGTGGCGGTCTTTCCGTCCGCCGCGGTCCCCCCACCGTAGTGATATGGCGGGGGAAATAGGTGGCGGGCGGGGACATCCTAATGGGGCCCTTTATTCTCACTTTGGTATATGTATTAATCCTACAGAAAATGAGCAGGTCATTAGAGTAGCTAGAGTGTATAGGCACATTTTTAGGTTGAAGCTGCATCCCCTCAGGATTGTGATTGACAATTCAAGCATTTGTGACTTACTTGTGAGGAACCACAATGTTCATGGGGTCAGGGTACCACTTTCCTGCCCTGTTATACCTTATTATTGTCATTTTCCGGACACAGGAACCTGCGAGAATCTCTTGCTCATTGGGAGCAAGGTTGACTGTAAAAAAAACCTTGGCAATTCATATCACGCTATTATCACTATATTATTTGAAGTTGCATGTCTGTGAAACTCCTGACGGGCCACTGTGCAATATATATGTATAAGAATAAAAGAACCTTTCAGTAAATATCTTTATCTATTGTGTTGATGCCCTGATATTGACATTTCGATTCTACCTAACGCAGCATAGAGCAATGGCCTTTGTTATAAGTGATTGGGATTATTGACACACATGTATAGTGCCACTCAAAAGCCAGTTTGCTACGAATACGTTTAACAACACATGTATTTACTATTGACTTCTAAAACTTTCTACATGAAATTTGTCAGCCTGATGTTTTCCCTAATAAAATTATAAAAATGTATAAGCACCTTCAGTCACCCATGACTATGCATTACGTTGCTCAGCTATTACTCAAGTAATCCCCACTCCCACAAAGCACAGGATAGATCAACAAGTAAATCCACATATCTTTTTACACCCACCTCAAAAAACACGATCAAAATTAGATAATTGAAGAACTTTTACTTACCAGTGAATTCGAATTCCCTCATATAGTTGAGTGTCATCACTTATTTTGATACAAATTAAGACATTTATTGGAATATGTAAATTTGACTCATTATTGCAAACCAGCTTTAGAAGCATAGTTTATCCTATGGAAAACAACCACAAATCATTACAATATCAAAAGTGTGTATGGAAATGCATATGTTGAACCCAGACCACCTCATTTTGGGGAAGATCACTTGAAGCAGGTGCATCTGACTTGAGAGAGATATATAGCAAAGTGTTGAAAGGGTGCAGCTTAGTTAAAGACTTTACGTTGTTGCACCTGACTTAAGGAGGTCATCTACTAATTACTTCTGGTACTTTAGCAATATGTAAGTCCAGCCAGACTGGCTTTGCCAAATGCTTATTTACATGTGTCATCACCAAAGAGGTACACTGAAAATGGCAGACAGATAGACCATGTACTAATCCTCCCCTTTAAATTTGCCCTCCTTTGTCTGTCCAGGAATCCATATTTGATTCTAATGGGTTTAATTTGCTTTCTGACAAATTTTACACGGTTTCATTAAACAGAACCAAAACTATTAGTAAATTGAACTTTTATTGCCCTCTTTGCTCTTTGCATACTCTTGATGGGCCTGCTCAAAATATGCATACTAAAAGAAATCATAACCTGATAGGTGTCTGCCAAATTCAATGTGGATTCATCTAATGATGCAAAATGCATTAGCAACGGAACAAGTTGTTGACTGCCTTGGAAAGTGCCCCTCCCCTTGATGGAATTACAAGATTTTAAAAATACCAAGCAAAACATGTTAAGCCTCTGCTAAATTCCTTGGAGATCCAACACATAAAGCCACAGTTATTAGTACATTAAATGTATTCATCTGCTTCCTTTAAGTTTGCAACACCTGAAATACCTGCAGTTTCCTCAAACCATCTCAAGGTATTTGAAAGTGAAAACACTATTGCCTCCTCCTTAAATGGATTATTATAGACATAAAACATACTTAGCAACTGAATCCTTCTAAAGTTTTGGCAAACGTTATGTAGATTTATTACTTAGTGGTTTATTTCTAAGAGGCCTGGGCTGCCGGGGCGTCACTTTTTCTGATGTTCCGGTGGCTTAAACCTCTCAATCATATCTCTGAGTCTATGGATCGCAGCAGCAGTTATTTTACAGGATTTTTAAATATTACTTTTACAGGCCCTTCTAGTTTTTCCATTGTTCTGGTGAGACCCAAAGGTGACAGGACCGAAACGTGCCGACACCCTTATTAGAGGAGTCTGCTGAAATTAAAAAAATACCTGTGTATAACATCGCATCAGCATTGAAAGCATGGGGACTGACCAGTCCTTAATGAATGTTGACCCAAAAAGCCTACCTCTGTACTGTGGGCTGTAAATTGAATGTTGTGAATAGAGCCACATAATTTTCAAATACTTGGAAAACTGAGATCAAATGGTCAAATACGATATTGCCTGTTCATAAACACACAATGAAGACACTTGGTTGTGTCTATACAAAAAATGTTCTGTCATTGATGTGTTTTTGTGTAGATATGTATTTGTGTACGTGTTTTTAAGTAGCAATACAGAGAGAACCAGTTAATTCGCTTGTCTTGGCTAGCAATAACATTTATTTAGTAATAGATATATTTCTGACCAGTGATTAATTTGTGTCTTCACCTGGATAGACTTGCGATGTGGTGATTTTTGTGTGTTTTTTTACTTTTTGGGTGCTGTTGGGGACTGACCATGTGGGTGGGGGCCATTTTGAGGCCTGGTCCAGGTAGGGTCTGGCCATGTGGTGGGGGTCAAGGGGCCATTTTGAGGCCCGCAGTGTGCTCAGGCCTGCACCCAGTTTGCCTTGCTTTCAACCATTATGCCCAGGGGTACACAGTGGTCCATGGACCTAGTCTTTCTGTGGGGTGTCTTGAATTTAAACATCATTGAGGGCATGGATGGCATTGGATTGTGGTGAGTTTTGTGTGTTTTTGCGATGTTTTGGGGTGTTTAACTGATGTTCCTCTGGCTTCCATTGCTTTTAGGTGCACAAGAGAACCACCAGTGCCAGGAAGAAGTCCTGCAGCGGTGTGTGCAGCACAACGTCACGTGACGTCACGTGTGGCCACAGGCAAGACAACTGGTGCAACTGCGGCCTGCTGTTCTGACATCTGAAGAAGATGGGCCCAAAGAAAGGTGGCGAATCTCGCGAAATTACCGAAAATTCACAAATTCTTGAGCGGAACAGATTTTTTGGCCCATGCTTGCGGCAGGGCCATGCAGACGGTGAAGCCAGGCACCGCTGAGTGAAGCATCCTGATGTAGCATACCTAGGCTCTTTGACACAGACAGACAAAGCATATCTAGGGTTTAGATTTCAGTGCGATTTACTAGGGTTTTTGGGTTTAAGTTGGTAGGGTTCCCGCTGAGTCTAGGGCTCAGGGCCCAATGCAGGCTCATGCATAATGATGTTGGCAAGGTTTTAGAGGCGTTTGGCGTTCTTTGGTCCAGAATTGGCAGAATTTTGGCCTCTTTTGGTGTTTTGCGGGCGCGTGTGTTTGGGTGAAAAGTGAAAACTAGTCGTAGACCTTCTTCTTCTTCTTCTTCAAAGGGCGCAGTGCTTCGATTTTGTTCTGCCTTGCTGAGATTCTTGGGAATCGCTGGAACAAGTGTCCAGGTAAGTTTCAAGAGGATCGAAGTAGTGGCAGTGCTGAAAACAGCATTTTTTTGTGAACAGCGCAATTTGCCATGTTTTGGATATACCAGTATTGCATGTTTTTGGGGGGCTGTTTGGGGGGTGTTCTAGATTTGTGGGGGTGGGTCGGGGGTCTTGGAGCACTGCTGGGAAGGTCTAATTTTGATTACAAGTGGTTTGAAGAAAATCCATGGTGAAGAGGGGGGGGCTGGGCCTAGTTGCAGACAGCGTTTTGGCACAATTTAAACTGAGGCCTAGTAGTATTGCATGTTTTTGGAGGGCTGTTTGGGGGTGTTCTCGATTTGTGGGGGTGGGTCGGGCATCTTGGAGCTCTGCTGGGAAGGTCTAATTTTGATTGCAAGTGGTTTGAAGAAAATCCATGGTGGAAAAGGGGGGTTTGGGCCTAGTTGCAGACAGCGTTTTGGCACAATTTCAACTGAGGCCTAGCGGTATTGCATGTTTTTGGGGGGCTGTTTGGGGGGGTTCTAGGTTTTTGGGGGTGGGTCGGGGAGTCTGGGAGCACTGCTGGGAAGGTCTACTTTTGATTGCAAGTGGTTTGAAGAAAATCCATGGTGGAAAAGGGGAGTTAGGGCCTAGCTGCAGAGCGCGTTTGGAGTGATTTTGACTGGTAGGCCTCAAATTTTCAAAGTGTGGGATTTTCATTTTTGCTTTTGGCCTGTTTGGGGGTGTTCTACTTTTTTGCGGGTGGGTTGAGGGGTCTGGGGGCAATGCTGGGAAGGTTTAATATCGGATGCAAGTGATTTGGAGAAAATCCATGGTGGAAAAGTGGGGTTTGGGCCTAGCCCTAGCTGCAGAGAGCATTTTGGCACGGTTGAAAGTTAGGCCTAGTAGTAGTATCGCATGTTTTTGGGGGGCTGCTTGGGGGGGTTCTAGATATTTGGGGGTGGGTTGAGAGGTCTAGGAGCACTGCTGGGAAGGTCTAATTTTGTTCTAAAATCGCAGTTTACTCTTTACACCTAGCTTGAGGGGAAAGATCCGCAAATTTCGCCCACACAAGTTATTTATCCTTGGAAAGGAGACTCAGAGTACGCACTTTTCGAAATGATGCTTGTATGTAATTTGTAATACTGTCGACTCTGAAACTGAAAGTGTTATTTTGCACTACACAGCGTACCTTATATTTTTTTCTCCGTGGTGTTTTAATATCACTTCCTGTTTATCCATCAACAATTACATGCCGGCTTTTACCCTCTGCAATGGGTAAATGGATTAACTCAGGCTTACCATTAGTGAGCCGTAATTCAGCATCCGCCAGGCAGGCAGTGGACAAGCTGTCTTCTGGTCCCCAACATTGATCGACGGAGCGTCAGATGGAATGGAGGAGTACCGCGAAAAAGGGGAATGGCTGGATGCATGCAACTTCCCAAATTCAACAGGACAACTACAACAACATGCAGTTACAGTATCCATCTTCATTTCTGCTTATCTTTTAAGTAATGTTATTGCTGTGAACTTCTATGAGTGTGACTCTGTGCATTTGTTTGCTCTCTGCTTCAATTCATTCCTCCAGCCATCGTATACTTTTTTCTTTGCTATTTTTTAAACTAATTTATTGTACTAAGTGTTTCTTCTCTCTGAGGGCAGATAGGCAAGTGAAATTGCTTAATTACTGCAGCCCTGTACTGTCACATTGTTTCTTCATAGTTAGTACATTGTAGAAAGTACTACTTACTTTTGAGTAACCTATCCATTTAGCAAACAACTTCATGCATGCAGTAGTTATATCCCTTAAAAGATTTATGGATAGCTTCTTATTCAAAGATTTGTTTATCTTCATTTGTTGTTTGCCCATGCTGTGTTTTTTTTTCCTCTCTCCAAAAAACTTTCCCCACAAACCCCATTCCCATCCAAGTTTCAAACCCTAACCCTCTTCCCCCGGGCTGTGTGGTTTTCATTGATGTGTGAGTAAATTACAACAATAATTCCACACACTTGCTGGGGAGGATAAGGTGCAAGCAACCTCCTCAAATCAATTTTAAGGCAGCTAGATGAATCCTAGGATATTGTAATTCTGGTTAAAAAAACAACAATGAGTATTTTAAAATAAATTCATGCCCATTCGATTGGATCCATCGTCAACATCATCCTCCTACATTGTCAAGAAGACTTGTTGTTACGCTGCTGTGTCACTGTTCTTGTTGTAGCCATAATCATCCATGCAATTTTTTTTCCCCATACTTATCTTCAGCATTTCTTAGGCTACTGTTCCTTCTAATCCTCACAGGCCACTCAATGTCTCATTTTTTTACTTTGCTTTTCATATGCTGCTACTGCTAGTGTGGTACCACTCTTACTAACACCACAACAACGGAATTTCGGTCCGGGATGGCGTAATCACCATTTGCCATGCAGCCAGCGCTGTGTCTAGCTCTATTCTCAAACACGAATCACAGGTAAGATAAGCATTTAGGGGAGGTAGAATAATGGGCTAGGAGTCGGAGGAGAGACTGACAGTAGTACTAGAAAAGTACTAGTAGGCCAATTGAATTCACTAACTCTGTTAGTGGCACTTTTGAACATTTGTGGACATTTTAGATAATTCATGCTGGTAAGTTTGAGGAAACCAAACATGCCGTAACCCCCGCCCACCACACCACAAAATAAGATCAACGCATACACTATGTTGAAGTATGTAAAAAGAATAATGATATATTTCCCCTAACAAAAATAAACTAGTCCCACCCCTCCCTAACCCAAACAATTGTCCATTTCAAATAGTCCACTAGTCCCAAATAATCCCCAACTCCCGATTCCCACCCCCCAACAGTCTTTAAAAAAGTGGCAAGGGACACAGTCACTTCCGGCGGTGTTTGGACAGGCGGTCCCGCCGCTCCTTGCGGATGTCCCGGAGCTGTTTTTCAAGGTCGTCCACCTTGCGCGCCAGGTAGTCCACTCTGGGGCTTAGGCGGCGCATGCGTGCCTTCCAGGCTCTGGGGGAGGCAGCTGCGGATGTTCTTGCAGCTGAGCGGTGGCGGAGACTGTGCCGTGCTGGAGGCTGCTGGCTGCTGGAAATGGGGGCACTGCTGGAGGAGGTTGTTGACGCCCCCTCCTCCTGTTCCCGAGCCCACAGCCGGCAATATTCCACCCGAATGGCCTCCAGGTTCCGGGCCCTGGCCCGGACAGCCATCTCCCTTCTGATGAGCTTTTTGGGAACATCTATATGAAGAAAGAAAGAAAAATAATGTAACCAATACTCTTTAACAATAACACAAAATAATTCAACAGAAAGTTGTCTCACAGTAACACTAGCAATTTGCAAGCACAGTATAACATTTTGGCATGTATCTTTCCGCCGTCTTTGTAGGCCTGTAACTGTGGGAGTTTCAGGAATTCTACTACCAGGCAGCACTATGGACTCAATACATAGTCAGAGAGTCAGAGTATAAACCAGTTTTCTTTTTTTCTCTAGTTATGTGAAAGAAATTACTTGTACGTGAACTTGTTGTAGCCGGCATAATGCCAGCTCAGTCAGCTTGCACCAAAGAAAAAGAGACACGAGCCATGATGATGCAGACTTGCATGCATTACTTTAAGCAGTACATGCAGGTGGGGATAGGGAGGCTCTTACTTTTGTATATGGGTGGCACTGGCCATTCTCGGTTACATCAAGGGCTACTGCTCAATGTAATTTATATTTCGCACTGACCCCCTTGGGCCTTCAATACTACGAAAGGAAAATGAAGATTATTCATTTCTGATCATGTATCCAGCCGATCACATGATCTCTTTGCTTATATGATGGATGACTTTAGGTGCTTTGTTGTGATAGATTGAGTGAACAACAGCGATAGTCCACCCATGATTAACAAAGCAGAAAGAACATTATGAACATAGGGAGTGAGTGTGGTAACCATAATTGCCGGAGGAAGGGACTTGACTTGATATAATTGTCAACTATACAATACATACACAATATATGCCGAGCTTGCAAAGTAAACTACTGCACTGTTACTTTAGGCAAGGGAGAGTTTCTGAACAATCACAACTTGTAGTATTTGGATTTCCTCTGCTTTGCTACTCTGGCACGGACATTTTGTTCGAACATAGTAACACTCTTCATGCACTGAGCGTCTGCTCTACACATACACCTCTGCTATGTATGAGGAAGAAGATACCGTCCAGGCTTCCAAAGTAAACATCTATCATTCTTCTTAATGTCTCAACTGTAACAACTTTACGTTTTCTCAACAACCAAATAACACCCTTTTCATTTTATTTGGTAAACCACCGTCTTGACTTGCATTTGAGTGTCACCAAAATGATATATTGCAATGCACACCACACATGAATTTTCTGATTGACCCACACAGGCAGTCATTTTTTCTTTCTCCTCCAACCATCCTTGCTTCAAGCAGCCATGCATCTGATTCCTTCCTATCAGCCACCTCTGCCTGCATTCAGAAACACGTATCATTCTTTAGTCATAAATGTTGCGACTTGCTTGTGCTTCCATTGACCCTAAGTTCTTTCCCTTCTCGTTCATCACATCCCTCAAGTTCATCTGATATGACTTGGCTTCACAATAAAAGTTTCCCAGCTGATTTGAAGTCAAATAGAGGGGGCCATTGGTTACTCGAGAACTACAGCCGCTAATGCTATTACTAAGTCAAGGGTGACTGTCTTCTCCGTGATTGGCTAAAAAAATTTAGTTCTAAATCAGTAACTGTTCTTAACAGTACAGTGTACTTGTAGTAGTGTACTGTCTACTGTACAGTACATCATACACTCCTTTGCGAGCCTACTCTAAGATGTCAATAAGTAAGGAGTATAATAATAACTTACCACCGTCCGCCGCTGCTGAGCCATCCCCCTCAGCTCCTCCTGGTGGCGCCGCCGCATCGGCCGCTTGAGTGGATCCCTGCTGGCCCCGGCACTGGTGGTGGCAAGTGCTGCATCGGATGTTGTGATGCCTAGAAAAAACATGTCATATTTTTAGAAGCCATACACCACCCCCTACTTCGTCTCGTAATGGAAGAGAAAATGTTAAACAATTTTTAATTATTGGGACTGAAAAGAAGTCACGGTTTTGGGGAGGGTGTTCACTTATATGCTTAGCCATAACATGCAACTCTTTTTGGCACAACTGATGAATGCTTACTCTTTAACGTGCAACATTTTTATAATTACAGACAGAACCAACTACTCCTCGTCACCACCAGGAGGACTTGAAGTTCCAACAAGATGAGGGCTCCCGAGTCCCGCACAGTTACTTCTAGTTGAGGTATGTGGAAAGTCGAACTGCACCTATCATCAACAATGTCCTATTTCTCTTGTCCATACTTCTTTATGTGCAGAATAGTCCCTGAAACACTAGCGGTATGGTATACGCTACTATCAAATCAAAAAGCCAACTACAAGCTTATTCTTGGTGGACATTGACATTTTGCTGTTGGAAATTGTGAAAGCACTAACATTAAGAAGACTGGAATAGACAGCAAGGGCAACCCAGAGGACTCCACTGAGTGCCTCTAGAGCTATTGCTGGATCAGAGTTTTGTTTAACACCGTTTGCCGACTGGGCAAGCTTAGCTACCTACACAGACCGACTCAGAAATAATAGTAAATAGTAGTAGCACAGAGAGTGATGGTAGAAAGGCAGGATAGGAACGTAGAAACAGTCTACAAGAAGATAAACGACTATTTTGTAAGAAATAGAATTAGGAAACAGTTTGGAATGAATATGAGCTGTAAAAGTTAGGGAAGTATAATTATATTAACAACAGAAAAACTTACTGGGGCTAGCAGAAGAACCTGCAGAGCACCGTTCCTGCCCACTCTGTTCCGCCAGAGTCTGGGATGTTGCTGCCTTGCCCCTGGGAGGTGCTGATGATCATGAAATAAACACAAACATGGATGATTGTTTTTTGGAAATATTTGATTTCTTTGACCACAATCTAAAATTATTTTGGGGAAACAAATTAGCAACAATTGCACTACATTTATTATTGACCTATCTGATCTGGTCAACTAGAAAGAAACTAGTACAGTATTGCTGGTTTCGCAGACCGTCTACTTGGAAAGTTATGTAAATCACTAACTAAACCAACAACAAAAAGGTTCTACTACGACTGCCAGCACTCAGCAGCACACGGCGTGACAGACACAGTCCGTCATCATGATTGCAGAGCACTAAAAGATGTCCTACTACTAATAACAAGTCATAATATACTCAACCTATCAATCCATCACTATCTCTTCTTCTTAGTGGCAGCAGGAGTACAAAGGAAGGACTAGACGTGAGTCTCTAGTCTCTCTAGCATTACGCAGTTCTGTAAAGTACTACACTCATACCTATTCAGGCCAAATGAGCACAAAGTTGCAAACAAGTAAGCATAGTAGGACAAAAAACAAGTGGCAGATTTGCTTAGCACGATCAGCACATCATAGAATAGAATATCTCCCTTGTTATGGATGTTTACAATGTCAATTATATCACTCTGTTGGAGTGCAGGCCTGATGTAGTGCTCATCCACGTTTTAGCACCAATCTACGATCCCCTACCCACTCAAGGTGAGGTAGAGTTTCATATACAATTTACAAACAACCACCAGTGCACATCCTTTTTAGTCCCTATTATCCAATGGGCATCCGGCCACGTCAATCCAATATCTCAAGTGTTCTTTTTCATCCACAATATAGACGCACAATGGTCATTGATATCCAGTGTTCTTTTATTAATTTTTTTTTGTCACAGCCGACGCGCGTTTCGCCCTCCGCGGGCTTTTTCAAGGCTGTAATTTACATACAAGACATAGCACCATATTAGATTTGTACATTATGGGCCACCTTCTAATCATCATTACCTATTCACGTAGGTCTAATCCACACACGTGAATTGTGCCACCACCACCTGTAGATTTCTGGTGTGCACCTTGTACAAAATAAGTTCTCACTCATATTTGCTGATCAATTTACTATTATTTCATGTACTGAGGGCACACCCACTGTGTGCGATCACCTTCACCATGATACCCAAGCCTTACTCTAAATATTCCCAGGCAACCACTGTGTATTTGATCGGACCACATGTTCTGTTAATTCAATTACCAATGTGCCCATGACCGCAAACTCTTTAAGAATATATTCCTAAAAAGAATTCTATAGTAGCACTTACCAAGTATATTTTAGGTGAGCAGCATGTGTTCTAAGAATCGATAATTGATAAAACACCTTTGGGCATTATTCCTGTGAAAGTATATGGACGTGATATTAGCTTTTTGCCAAATATATGGCTAGAGAGTTACTCCAATTCTCATTGTATATGCATTCATTGATCTACAGGCTTACCTCCAAGCCTTACACTTTCGTATGTCACGGTACTGTCAATGTTGTTCCTTAATCTAGGATCCATCCACATGTTATGTTTCAGAGTTTGGACGCGCTACTAGGAGCCTTGATAAGTTCCATCTAGAATGTCAACAAAGTTTTGCCATCAATTATATTGGCCATGCAAATATCTCTAATTTACTACCATTCCATTTATATATATAAATGTCAGAAGTTTATGCAGACTATAGTTTTATTGGAACGGTCGTAAGTTCACTCACCTAGCCATGTTAATATTTAAAGCTGCTTAGTTACTACTATACATTTGACACCTTCAGTTAAAACTAATAATATCCTATCTCTAAAAAAGTCCCCAAGTGCAACAAAAACTGAGACCAATTCATCCGTGTTAATTACAGATCGAATCATCCCTCCTCATAATATTAACTATGTATACACCAATCCAGCTTTGCCAATATGACGTTAATATTATGTCTAAGACAAGCGATATCAAAAGCACTTTTGAAAGCATGTATCGTTTCTCGATCATTATTTACAATGCATGCTCCAATCCGGCTTAGACAATATGACGTTAGTATTGTGTCTAAGACAAACGGTATCGAGAACACTTTTAAAGGCATGTTTCATTTCTCGACCATTATTTAGTCAGCGACTCGCGGACAAAGTAATCCCGCCTTTGGTATTACATATGTTAAGCTTAAACACGTTATAACAGTCCTAAATCTACAGAATTCTAATTTTCAAGCTTAACGCCATTACCGCGTCTATTGGCGTCAGAAAAGGTAGCCTCCTTCCGCGTTTCCCTTCCGAGGCCCTCTCAGTTTCACCTCCCCTTTGTTCCTGTAAGAGGCGACGACGGACCAATCTCTGGCTCTAGTGTTACAATCCGTAGTCGCATATCGGCCATTTTGGAGTGTCCGAAATTTTCATTGAATGATTCTGGTTCTCGTACCCACCAAGTATCTATATCTATATTAAATCCATTCCCTAGGAGATGTAAACCGATTTGAACCATTTTCTAGAGTACAGGTTTCAGGTGATCGCACTTAGTTGTCGCTCTCTTTAAAAAATAACAAGTTTTTAATCAATTAATATTTAAATTTGCATACCACAATTCGATTTGTTACTGTTTCTACTAGTATCTTCATTACATAAAATCTATTCTTCCTTTAAGATCAGATTTTTAAAAACACAAACTAATATCACATGCTTGTTATATGTATTTTTGAAGGGCACATTGCATATCAACTTGTGCATCGATCATATGCTACCCCAGACATGAAATCTTTGCGTTTTTCCCAGAAACTACGCGGTCATCTTTATAAAATCATAACAGATTCATAATCTTTCACAAAAATTCATACATCTCTTTATCAATGTTAGCCCCCTTCTCCACTGCTCTCAAAGAGATAATCCATTTGCTTTCCAGCTGACGTAATTTACGCTCACGGTTGCCTCCCCTGTTTCCTGCCATTACCACATCAATTCCATGAAATCTAATCCTATGCAGTTCATTCTGTTGGTGTGTTGTATTGAAGTGTACTGCAAACGGATATTGCATATTGTTGTTGCGTATGGCACGAATATGCTCCTGGATCCTTTCTTTCAAGGGCCTTATCGAGCTTCCAATGTATATCCAATCGCATACACAATTTAAACAGTACACTGTGTGTGTCGCATTACAGTTAATGAAATGGTGCATAGTGTATTGTTTCTGACTGTTGTATTGGAAGTTAATTGTCTTGTTCAGTGCAAAGCAGCATATACAACAACTGCCACATTTAAAAAAACCTTTAGGCGCTGTGGGCATCCAGTCCTGTGCTCTCTGTGGTGGAAGATAACTTGGACATAGTTCCTGTCTCAAGGTTTTGCCTCTGCTGAAAGTAATTGTCGGCTTCATTCCTACTTTGTCATGTAGACTGGTGTCCTCCAGTAACAAATGCCAGTGTTTATTTAATATTTTATATAGATCTGTGCTCACTGTACTATATGGGGTTATAAATCTTATGTTCTTCTTCTTTTTGGCAGATTTATGTTGTTTGTATTTGGGCAGTGAGTCTCTATTTATTTTGTTTATTCTGTTTCTTGCACTGGTTACCATTTCTTTGTTATAGCCCCTAGATAGGAATCTATTTTCTACTGATCTTAATTCTGCATCCACTCTATCTATATCGCTACAGTTTCTTTTGATTCGTAACATTTCCCCAAAGGGGATTGCTTTAATGTGTGAGATAGGGTGAGCACTCTGCGCTTGCAGTACCGAAATGCACGCGGTTTCCTTTCTATAGGGAACGGTGTGTAATTTGTCCTTCTTAACCACAATAGTAATGACCAGAAAGTTAATTTTTGACATACTTTGTTCTTTCGTGAACTTTAGATTAAAGGGGTTATCATTGAGATGTTCAAAAACATGTCCAATTCATCCCTACTGCCTGTCCAAAACATTAATAGATCATCTATATATCTACCCAGATATTGGATATTCTCTGTCAGGTGCACCGGGCATTTTCTCCATATATGTATCAGCTCAAAATAGCCCATATATAGGTTGGCCAATGAGGGCGAAAATTTCGCCCCCATGGCCACACCCTTTGTCTGGCGATACCACTTCCCGTTGTGCAGGAATACGTTGTTCTCAAGAACCACTTGTATCATTGTGATCAGCATGTTTGAATGTGCATAAGTCTAAATGGGTCTGCTGTCTAAAAAATGACGTACCGCTTGTAACCCTTTGTCACAGGGTATGCTCGTATATAGCGAGCATACATCTAACGTTACTAAGAGGTGTCCCTCTACCCAATCCACATCTCCAATCTTGTTTAGGACATCCCCCGTGTCTCGGATATAAGTGGGTAAATTGATAACAAGTGGCTGCAGAAAAAGATCAATATATTCTGATATTTTTTCAGTTGGAGATCCAATACCAGCTATAATGGGCCTTCTTGGAGGAAAGTCACTTTTCTTATGTACCTTGGGTAGGCAGTATATACAGGGATGTGTAGGTGAATCATTAAAAAGGTATTTCATCTCGGTGTCTGAAATTAGACACTGTTCTTTCCAGATCTTAAGATGATCAAGTATTCTCTCCTTCGTCTCCTTCATGGGATTGCTTCTCAATTTAGTATACGTACTGGTGTCCCCAAGTTGTCTATCAATCTCACCCATATAATCACTACGATTCATCAGAACTATGTTTCCTACCTTGTCAGCCTCACAGATGACAAGGGAGTCTCTCTTTTTCAAATTCATCACTACCTTACGTTCTTCCAGGCTTATATTTTGTGTTTTATACCTCTGTGTACTGAGATATTTGTCCTCCAATCAATACAGGTCCTGTACTACACTCTGTTGGAATCTATCTATGTTGTTACCTCCTTGTAGTTGAGGTGTGAATCTAGATTTGGTTCTAAGACCACTATTGATTTCTGTGTATGTTTCTAACTGTAGGTTTGTTGCCAAGGATTCTATACTCTCTATACCCTCCTCATCATTTAAGCTTAACAATAAATGGGTGTCTCTGATTTCTCTAATTGAGGGATTAGAGCTAGTCATTGATACGTTCCTCCCCCCACCAAGTCTTTCTGGTTTACCTGCAAAGAATTTGTACAATTTGATATTTCTGATAAATTTGAAACAACTGATGTGGAACGACGTAAAGTCAGGTGTATTACTTGGACAGAAACCCAATCCTTTGCTCAATATTTTTATTTCTGATTGTGTCAACACATGGTCTGAAAGATTCACAACATCAATTTTGTCACAGGTTTCTACACATTCATTTACATTTTTTGATTGCGTGTCACTGATCTTGTTGCGACACCCACCCTTCCTTTTTGATCCTGCTCTCTTGATCCCCCTCCTTGTCCTTTTGCATTTGTATCTTTCTTGAATGCCTCCTTGTTGCCCTTTCTGAAGCGCTGTAGTTCTAAAAAAAAAAAAGGGATCCTGCACAGGGCCCTGTGCACCTCCCTCTGTTCCTGTTGATTCACTACTCGTTATACTAATTATACTTGAGATGTCAGACATACTGGTAGTACCCGCTGTTTGTGATGTAACATCTGAGCCATTTTTGTTATTGTAGGGTTTTATATTGTCAAACTTTCTTGCGAAGGTGTATACCCTACCACATTTATAGTCCCGTTCATCACGTTTTATTTTTTGGGACGTTTTGTCTCGTAGATATATTTGATGTTTCTGGAGCTCATCTTTTAAGATGGCCCAGTTTTTGTCTGCTACTTCAGGTAAGCCCATCTTCTTAATCTCCTTTTCCAGGTTTGCAATCTCCAATAGTAATTTTTCTCTTTTGAGTTCCGCATCCCTAACAAGGATGTCCATCATACCCATGGAGGAATGCAACAGTAATTTTTCCCATTCTTTTAAATGTCCCCTATCCAAATCCTCAAAGGAGGGGAATATTAGTACTGGTAGACCTCTAGGGACCTGTTCTTTGTCCATGTATTTACGTAAGACAGTGGCATCCCACCATCGGGATACTTCCTGTTTTTTTACCCTCTCTAGTCTCATGAACTTTTGTCTCATACCCTCATTCACAGTTGTTTTAGGAAGAGAATTCTTTCTGGGGTTCTCGCTAAATAAGTCATCAAATAGGGCATCTCTATTGTCATCAAAGGTGGCCATTTTCTATTTTAGATCTGTATTCTTTTTTTTGGATCCTCAATTCCTGTGCTCATTTGTTTCTGACTCTAAATCACATTGATTTTCACAATATTATATGATTTTCACAGTATTATGTGATAGAACAATCAATATACAATATATAAACGGGAAAAGAGTGCTAGATCAGCAAAATTAATATGACAAAAAACAAGTGGCGGATTTTCTTAGCACGATCAACACATCATAGAATAGAATATCTCACTTGTTATGGATGTTTACAATGTCAATTATATCACTCTGTTGGAGTGCAGGCCTGATGTAGTGCTCATCCACGTTTTAGCACCAATCTACGATCCCCTACCCACTCAAGGTGAGGTAGAGTTTCATATACAATTTACAAACAACCACCAGTGCACATCCTTTTTAGTCACTATTATCCAATGGGCATCCGGGCACGTCAATCCAATATCTCAAGTGTTCTTTTTCATCCACAATATAGACGCACAATGTTCATTGATATTCAGTGTTCTTTTATTAATTCTTTTCTTGTCACAGCCGACGCGCGTTTTGCCCTCCGCAGGCTTTTTCAAGGCTGTAATTTACATACAAGACATAGCACCATATCAGATTTGTACATTATGGGCCACCTTCTAATCATCATTACCTATTCACGTAGGTCTAATTCACACACGTGAATTGTGCCACCACCACCTGTAGATTTCTGGTGTGCACCTCGTACAAAATAAGTTCTCACTCATATTTGCTGATCAATTTACTATTATTTCATGTACTGAGGGCACACCCACTGTGTGCGATCACCTTCACCATGATACCCAAGCCTTACTCTAAATATTCCCAGGCAACCACTGTGTATTTGATCGGACCACATATTCTGTTATTTCAATTACCAATGTGCCCATCACCGCAAACTCTTTAAGAATATATTCCTAAAAAGAATTCTATAGTAGCACTTACCAGGTATATTTTAGGTGAGCAGCATGTGTTCTAAGAATCGATAATTGATAAAAAACCTTTGGGCATTATTCCTGTGAAAGTATATGGACGTGATATTAGCTTTTTGCCAAATATATGGCTAGAGAGTTACTCCAATTCTCATTGTATATGCATTCATTGAACTACAGGCTTACCTCCAAGCCTTACACTTTCGTATGTCACGGTACTGTCAATGTGGAGGCGAGCACCTGCAATCACAGAAGCTATTTAAACACTACTTTACCTGCAATGTAATCGAATAGGCAGCATTCTTGCTCTTCGGGAAAATCTTATATTAGCAATATAACACAGAGGAGAAGAATACAAAGTAGTTATTAAATAGCTACTCACCAAGGCCAGAGATCTCCACACCTAGCAGGTGGAGCAGGTCCTGCTCCCGGTCGAGGACGTCGGCCCACCGGGGCGTCGCTTGGTCATAGGTGCGCCGGACCCCCGACTCCCTCCTCATGGCCCGGCACACCTTATTCCACCGCTGGCAATGCTCCCGGAGGCCATACCCTTGACCGGGCCTGTCCCCTGCTGCCACGGTCTTAGGGAGGTGGCGCAGAACAAAAAATATAAGGGCGGCCACCTCCACCGCGGTAAAAACCTCCCTGGCCACTACATCCACTCCCCTCAATCGCCCGCATGGGAGCCGGCTATGGGGTGCGGGACCCTTCCCCTTTGACTTGCCAGCTCCCTTTTCCATGGTCCTGGGCGAAAGAAGAAAAGAATAGGGGGAAAAAAATAAATAAAAGAGAGAGCTAAACAAAAAAAGTAGTTATTAAAGTAACAAAAAGTTGAAAAAAACACAAAATATAGATCTAGACAAATAGAGAGATAGATAATGAGCAAAAAAGAGCAAAAAAAGTTCAAAGAAACAAAGGATTGCACAGATTAAAAGAGGATAGAAAAGCCATGCCCAGAACCATAGCAATGAATGAAAAACAAGATGGCCGTGCCCATTGAGGACCGTGTGGGTAAGTTCGCGCAATATTTCCCCCGCGAGCATGCAAAAACACACGTGAACTCGTAATAGTGCGCCGCACACAACGCGAGATTGCCAATAGCGCCCTGAAAAGGAAATACGCAACGCGTACAAGATGGACGCGCCCATGTACGACCGCATGGGTAACTTCGCTGTCGATGCGCTGCAAGCGGCCCGCGAATACGCAAAAAAACCCTGCAAACACAAAAAAAAATCCGCACGATTATGCGGATCGCGAATTCGCGGACCGCAAATTCGCAAATTTCGCCCATACTTAATCAATTCACCCATCCAAACAAGTAGACCTTTAAATATAACTTGTACCTGGTACTGGAGAGTATGCATGTGCAGTTTAACTGCCAAGTTGACTTGCCATTTAAAACCCCTTGTCAAGCTTTAAACTCCCCTTTTTCTACATATATGTGACTCCTAAGGTAAGCCATAGGTAGGCCATAGGACATGATGATATGTGTTTAGAAGGCAAGACATGTAGATTGAGAGGAAGTGGAGCTGTTATGTTTAATTTGTGTGTAATGGAATAAAATACATGATGATTTTTGTTATTATTTAGTTGTTTGAACTATGGAACATAAAATATATACTATATTTCGTTTTCAGAATCTACTTGTGTTCAAAGAGAAGAATCAAAGATGACAAAAGCACACACGAAACAGTACTACCTGCAAAAGAGTGAGAACAAAAAGAGAAGATCATGGACAGAATGTAGGGAGGGAAAAAATCTGTTGGTAAGAGAACTAAGGAGCTTCTTACAACAAGATTAAAAAAAATGAGAAATGCAGAAAAGGATGTGAACAAAAAGGAAGCTTTACCAAGAACTCAGAACTCTTCCCACGGCTGTATCAAAGCTGTTGCCAGTCGTTGGATAAAGGAGAGGTACCTGAAGGCTGGAAGCAGGCAATGGTGACTCTGTTGCTTAAGAATCCTCATTTGACCCTCTTTGTCTGTCTCAGCTATGCAGGCTCGTGGCTGTGGAATGCTCCCCCCCCTAATATTAGACAAATTCAGGATTTGATTCAATTTAGGAAGAAGCCGAAAACTTGGTTGTTCCCTGGGGAGGAGTAACCATAAAGACATTGTCTGTGATTTTGATTTCTTCAGATACCTTTCCTTCCCCCTCTTCTTTCCTTGCCTGTTTTCCAGACTTGGGGATAGCTGTTTTTTGGCACATAGACATCTTGGTAACTCGCAGCGCCAAGATACCCAGTGGGCGTCAGTGCGCTATATAAATCTAACTTACAATTACAATTTACAATTACAATTACAAATGAAAAGCAGTAACTCATGTTCAAAGTTGGAAAAGTTCTAAACAAACAACTCATATGATAGTAAGGCAGAAACAATACAAAGACATAAGAAGAATGTTTAAAAGTAGAGAAATACAAAATTGGTAAAGAAATAAAAAACAATATGGGAGATCAGCAGCTTGCAAGCAAAAAGAACACACATAAAGCGGTCGATTCTGATTTGGGAAACGAATCCGTACGACGATTCGTATTCTTAGCCGTTACCGTACGAATCGTACAAATCCGTCCGAATCGCGTAGTACGATCCGTTGTGAGAAAATACGTCCGAATCATTGCGAACCGTACAAAAATGAAGGGTAAATCCATACGACATCGACCCGCACAGTGAACTGTACGATTCATAAAAATGCCGTACGAGCCGCCAAGTACGATCCGGACTGGGGAATCAGTACGCGATTTGTACGGTAAACGTCGCGTATGAGCAATTCGTACGGAGGGCAACACTATCACATATGCACTGTACCCCTAAAATCAAGGGGTGTACGCACAGGGTATACGCACCGTACACCTATGACCTTGGGGTGTAAGAACCGTACCACTACGGTGCGTACACCTACGATCATGGGGTGTACGCACGGGGACATACGCACCGTACCCCTGAAATCCAGGGGTGTACGTACCATACCCCGATGCACCATACCCATGCAGTCATGGGGTCTACGCACTGCACTCAGGGGGGTCCGTTTCATATGCATTTCGAGGCGAAATCTGCTTTTATGGACATTTTAAGCTCCCGTAGGAAAAGAGTGGTATGGAGTGTTGTCGATACGATTCGTACTTGCTGGGTCGGAAAATGCAGCTTCGTTCCATACGGACATCCCGTACTGTGCGTTCCAAATGCGATTCGTACGGATTAGTGAGTTGTACGGTCTTCGGTACGAATCAAACGGAGAACTGCTTTGGGTACACATCGTACCACATCGTACGTACGGGTACAGTTCTGCATACAATTCGTACGGGAAAAAAGCTCCATAAGGCTATTCAGAGGGCATTTTACCGAATGGGAATCGGACCCAAAGTGTAGTCGATAAAACATTTGCCTTGAAGCGTAAGCTATTTATCTTAATAGTAAAGAGACTGAGAGCAATGTTCTGCATGAAGAGGAAAAGCCAGAAAGAAAGGCTGATTAATAAAAAAAATTGTTTTATGAATATTCAGTGATGAATGGAAACATACTTCCAGTACTGAGGCATTCTTTAAGAAATCTCCTTTCAAGAGAACACATTAGTGCATGTATGGTCGATGTTATGAGGTTATGTATGGTACTCCGATTCTAAAAGAGGAGATCGTTCATAGGAATGTACAGAAAGAGATAGCTGCAGAGGTACAGGGAAGGCATAGACAGGCCCCTGGGTACAACTGGAACTGTAGCATTATTTGCAGTATTCAGCAGAGATCAAGTGATATTTTAAGAGGTTTTATATGTAGCTTTCCATGCAAAAGTCTGAAACAGATAATAGAGATTTTATAAGGATTAGATCCAGGCAAAGGAAGGAAGTATACAAATTTACAGGGACATTCACTGGCATGTAATAAAAAAAGGGAAAAGTGCGGTCCAGGAATACTAGGACTGGACATGAACCCAAATATTTTTCGGAGGAAAATTTGCTCAAGGCTCAGGACCTCTCCAGCCTCTAGAGAACATACGTATGCGTTGGATTTATCCGGTGACCTCCGAACTGATGATGACCTCTTTTTCAAATTTGATTGACCGCTCATGATGCTAACTACACTATGTGAAAATGAATTAATTAACATTGATACTTTGCTGCCAGAATAATCCAAGAAATAGCCTTGAGAAAGCCCAGGCCTTACTCGCCATAGAGGGCGAAACACGTGTCAGCTGTTCTGCTCTTTTGTTTCTAAAGAAAAACCTCACAATGAATATCTGAAAAAATGAGTGGCAATGGATGAAATTCACCAATAAAAAGACTTCTGTTCACTCAAACTAACTGGTATTGTGCTAACTTCTATTGTCAAGCATAACATACCCATTGATGGTAGTGAATTACAACATTGGGAAAGGAGGAATACGTGCTCGCAACCCCTTTTTTACATTCACTGGCATGTCTATTAAAGAAAGTGTGCCAAAGCACCTTTCATCACTTTAAAATATTAGCTGGTCACCACTCGAAAATGCTAAAGTTAGTTAGGAGGCTTTACTATGGACAAACTCCTGCACTATACTTAGGAGAAGTAAATAGAGCTCTTTTGCATAGTGCAGTAGCGGAGGTCGAAAATGTTTTTGTAAATTTTCAGTTTCAGTTCAGTTCTTTGTTCCTGAAGAGGAGTCTAGGGAAAATGAGCAGTTGGCAGGTGCAAATATAGTATTGTATTTGTTGGTGATGCACTCACCACAAAAGCCAAACTCGCAGCATTGTTTTATTGTCAAAAATGGAACAAGAGCACAGAGGTAAGTGACAAGAATTTGCTTTTTATTTATTTGCAAAAGAACACTTTGAGTTGTCCACACAGGAAAGTATATGTATGTACTGTTATGATTACTTAATGAAAATAACAAAATGTAGTGCATAACAAGCTGGAATTAGTATGTATTCCACAAGAACTATGAGATTTAAATGTTTATGAATGTTTTCTTATGCAATGTTTACACCCATATCAGGCTATAGTTCGTATGGAGCCAAAGACAAGGAAGCTTCCAAAAATTGAGCTGCAGCAAGGCCTTAAGGGAAGAATTGTACAAATACCATTGCCAAGCCCAATAAGTTAGAATCAGTTACATGTTACTGAAGTATTCTATCTTTGAAGAAACAAATGTGTTTAAAAGGCTTGTTTTTTTTATAAGTAGTCATGAATTATTGCAAAAAGTTGCGATATATATATTCTGGTACCGCTGTTATTCGCAAAATCGGCATGATTTTTTAGAAAGTCTAAAATATCATATATACACATATTGGAAATAATGTTTGTGATCAGTAGTTTACTAATTTAACATATAAAGTGAGATTTGCCTAAGTAATTTTTTGGTCCAATACTGTTTAATTCTATTTTCCGTTATCACAAATACATCAGCATTCACAAATATGTTGGCATTCACAAATATCACATGACAGTGGAATAAAGGGATTTCATTGGACACAACACTTTTTATTATTCCAGAAAGAAAGACCCACCTAGTTTTCTTTTCTTTAAACTTCCAGTGCTGAGATCAGTGGTTGACTTTTGAGCAAATGCATTTTTCTTATTCCCACATTTTTGGGGGATTTACATTGCAAATGTAATGGCATCTGGTGGCAGTGGAGATCAGCAGCTGCAACCTGTGGAGGACAATTTATTGGAGGAGGAAAGCCAGCGAAGCACCAATCCAACACGTGGGAGTGTGTTGCCATCCCCTCCAGGGAAAGTAAAGGAATGTCCAAGCATGTGAAGGGCTCTTTATGACCCTCTCTAGAGGTTATTCCAGGAAAAAACATGTGTAACTACAAGTATGCTGGCACACCTAAAGATGTACCACTTCAGGCACTCAGCCATTGCACAGAGGCAGTGCAGTGCAGGAGATGCATCCACGTCAAGTGCAACACCAATTTCCTAGGGACCCTATACCAACTGAGGTCCAGCAACATTTCCCCGAAAAGTCACCAGAGTTGCACAGAATTGTGACATTTTTTTGGGACTGCAAGCAAGTCCTCACTGTAGGAGAATAGTCTGTTGCTGCAGGTCTGGAAACAAAAAAGTGCACAAATATTTGTTTTGTTGATCAATGACACTTGAATACCCTGTTTTGAGTTTGTTTAAATATAATATTTTCCAGTTGCCATTTTATTTGTGAAAAAATGCACAAAATGTAAAAAAGAAATAGTTGTGAGAATTACACAAAAAAACAAATGTTTCTGTTTGAACCACCTTTCTTGGTTTAAGAGATAAACTGGAACTGTATGTATGTGCATGTATAAGAAAGTATATCAGTGAGTGAGTGGATTCATGAGTGAGTAAGTAGATGTGTAGGAGGCTGAGTGAGTGCATGTGTGGGTGAGTGTTTGGTTGTGTCAGTGGCTGTATGGGGTCGTGAATGAGTTTGTGAGTGTTTGTGTGGGTAATTTAGTGGGTGCATGAGGGTCTGTATTGGTGAATGAGTGGGTAAGTGAGTGGTTATATAGGTGCATGAATGGGTGTGTGAATGAGTATATGAGTGAATGTATGGGTGAGTAAGTGGATGTATGATTGTGTGAGTGGGGGTGTACGTGAGTAGGAGTATGGGTATTGGAATGGGACTGTGAGTGACTTAATGGGTTCATGAATGAGTATATAAGTGTTTGTATAGATAAGTGAGTTGGTGTATGAGTGGCTGTAAATTGTTAATATGATGGTGCATAAGTGGGTGTATGGTGAGTAAGTGGGTGCATGAGTATCTGTGTGGGTGTGTGAGTGCCTGTATGGGTGAGTGAGTGAGTGAGTGACTGTGTCAGTGACTGTGTCAGTGACTATATGAGAGACTGAGTGTGTGTCATTACCTCTTATGAGTGACTGTCTGACTATTTTAGTATCTGTATAGGTAAGTGAGTGGCTGTGTCAGTGACTGATGTGGATGAGTGAGTGAGTAGGTGTGTTTCTAGCTATAGTGTTAAGTGATTGGGTGTGTTATTGGTTACATGGGAGAATGGCTGGGTGTGTTGGTATTGTTTGGGTGACTGAGTGGGTATATGAGTGGATGTGTGGGTCAGTGAGTGCATGTATCAATAGCTTTATGAACGAGTGAGTGAGTGTTAGTATCTCTTTGTGTAACTGAGGGCATGTGGTAGTAGATGTATTGGTAATTGAGTCTGTGTGTTACCTACTGTGTAGATGAGTGTGTGTGTGTGTGGGAGAGAGAGTACCTGTATGGGTGAGTGGGTAAATGAGTGGCTATATTGGTATATATCTCTGGATTTCCCAGTGCCTGTATACCTTGACACTGTAAATGTGTTAAAGTACACAGAAACAAATAATTATGAAATTAATTTACTCCAAAGGATGGCATAATTCATCTGTATAAAAACAAAACAATCATAAATATAAGTTAGTATTACTTTTTACAAAATTCTACAATACAATTGTAGTTTCTGCAATGCACAAGTTTATATCTTAAACAAAACAGTAGACGTTTTTATGCAAAGCGTTTCCTTTTCTCTTTATTACTGTTCTCAGCTTTTGGACTTGTACACCATAAACAATGTACTATATAAAGATTCATCCTTGAATAGTGAGGTGAAAGCAAATACAAAGACTGTAGAACAAAACAGTTCACAATTCAGCACCTGCTCTTTTTCTCTTTTAAATTTTTGTAGGCAATAAAAAAAATCCAAATAAAATATCATCTTGTGGCAGTGAGGATCAGCAGCAGCATCGCATTGAACACAGTTCTTCAGAGGAGGAATCACTGGTAAAGCAGCAAACAATTGCATGAGAGTTTTTTACCATCCCCTCTGAGGAAAAGAAAGTGGTGGCAAAGCATGTCAAGTGCTCTTTATTTGACAAGACCCTCTCCAGGGGTACGTCTAAGAAATATTCATGTGACAAAACAAGTGAGTTGAAACTTCTAAGACATACCACTCCAAGCACTGTTGAAAAAGAACATAAATATAAGTTTGTATTACATTTACAAAATTCCTGAATCAAAACAGTACACATTTCTTATGTTGTAATGGTATATCACATTATCATAAAACATTTAATTTCCCCTTTTTTTCTATTTTCTATTTTTATTCTTGTGTCACCACTTTGCTCGAGAAACAAGGCACAGCGCTTCAGCTACTGTTTTCCAACTTCCTCACCGGACCTTCAATCACAGCTTGCGGTACCCGCTCCGCGGGTCCCGCTTCGCCCTTGGGGGCTCATCTGACAAAGAACAGCATCCGTGGGCTACTGCTCCATCTGGGAGGTAGGGACAGCGGGGAGGCGTGCAGGGCTGCGAGCGAGTGCAGGCGCAGGACTTCAAGTCCCAGGAGCGCCCGCCAGACCCAATTGTTAGCACCTGGGCCGCTCTCCCTGCACGCTCCGCCCCACCATTTCCCATTCACCAGCACTTAAGCCCCAACGCGGTCTGACACCGTCGTGTCACCACTTTGCTCGAGAAACAAGGCAAAGCGCTTCAGCTACTGTTTTCCAGCTTCCTCACCGGACCTTCAATCACAGCTTGCGGTACCCGCTCCGCGGGTCCCGCTTCGCCCTTGGGGGCTCATCTGACAAAGAACAGCATCCGTGGGCTACTGCTCCATCTGGGAGGTAGGGACAGCGGGGAGGCGTGCAGGGCTGCGAGCGAGTGCGGGCGCAGGACTTCAAGTCCCAGGAGCGCCCGCCAGACCCAATTGTTAGCACCTGGGCCGCTCTCCCTGCACGCTCCGCCCCACCATTTCCCATTCACCAGCACTTAAGCCCCAACGCGGTCTGACACCGTCGTGTCACCACTTTGCTCGAGAAACAAGGCACAGCGCTTCAGCTACTGTTTTCCAGCTTCCTCACCGGACCTTCAATCACAGCTTGCGGTACCCGCTCCGCAGGTCCCGCTTCGCCCTTGGGGGCTCATCTGACAAAGAACAGCATCCGTGGGCTACTGCTCCATCTGGGAGGTAGGGACAGCGGGGAGGCGTGCAGGGCTGCGAGCGAGTGCGGGCGCAGGACTTCAAGTCCCAGGAGCGCCCGCCAGACCCAATTGTTAGCACCTGGGCCGCTCTCCCTGCACGCTCCGCCCCACCATTTCCCATTCACCAGCACTTAAGCCCCAACGCGGTCTGACACCGTCGTGTCACCACTTTGCTCGAGAAACAAGGCACAGCGCTTCAGCTACTGTTTTCCAGCTTCCTCACCGGACCTTCAATCACAGCTTGCGGTACCCGCTCCGCGGGTCCCGCTTCGCCCTTGGGGGCTCATCTGACAAAGAACAGCATCCGTGGGCTACTGCTCCATCTGGGAGGTAGGGACAGCGGGGAGGCGTGCAGGGCTGCGAGCGAGTGCAGGCGCAGGACTTCAAGTCCCAGGAGCGCCCGCCAGACCCAATTGTTAGCACCTGGGCCGCTCTCCCTGCACGCTCCGCCCCACCATTTCCCATTCACCAGCACTTAAGCCCCAACGCGGTCTGACACCGTCGTGTCACCACTTTGCTCGAGAAACAAGGCACAGCGCTTCAGCTACTGTTTTCCAGCTTCCTCACCGGACCTTCAATCACAGCTTGCGGTACCCGCTCCGCGGGTCCCGCTTCGCCCTTGGGGGCTCATCTGACAAAGAACAGCATCCGTGGGCTACTGCTCCATCTGGGAGGTAGGGACAGCGGGGAGGCGTGCAGGGCTGCGAGCGAGTGCGGGCGCAGGACTTCAAGTCCCAGGAGCGCCCGCCAGACCCAATTGTTAGCACCTGGACCGCTCTCCCTGCACGCTCCGCCCCACCATTTCCCATTCACCAGCACTTAAGCCCCAACGCGGTCTGACACCGTCGTGTCACCACTTTGCTCGAGAAACAAGGCACAGCGCTTCAGCTACTGTTTTCCAGCTTCCTCACCGGACCTTCAATCACAGCTTGCGGTACCCGCTCCGCAGGTCCCGCTTCGCCCTTGGGGGCTCATCTGACAAAGAACAGCATCCGTGGGCTACTGCTCCATCTGGGAGGTAGGGACAGCGGGGAGGCGTGCAGGGCTGCGAGCGAGTGCGGGCGCAGGACTTCAAGTCCCAGGAGCGCCCGCCAGACCCAATTGTTAGCACCTGGGCCGCTCTCCCTGCACGCTCCGCCCCACCATTTCCCATTCACCAGCACTTAAGCCCCAACGCGGTCTGACACCGTCGTGTCACCACTTTGCTCGAGAAACAAGGCACAGCGCTTCAGCTACTGTTTTCCAGCTTCCTCACCGGACCTTCAATCACAGCTTGCGGTACCCGCTCCGCAGGTCCCGCTTCGCCCTTGGGGGCTCATCTGACAAAGAACAGCATCCGTGGGCTACTGCTCCATCTGGGAGGTAGGGACAGCGGGGAGGCGTGCAGGGCTGCGAGCGAGTGCGGGCGCAGGACTTCAAGTCCCAGGAGCGCCCGCCAGACCCAATTGTTAGCACCTGGGCCGCTCTCCCTGCACGCTCCGCCCCACCATTTCCCATTCACCAGCACTTAAGCCCCAACGCGGTCTGACACCGTCGTGTCACCACTTTGCTCGAGAAACAAGGCACAGCGCTTCAGCTACTGTTTTCCAGCTTCCTCACCGGACCTTCAATCACAGCTTGCGGTACCCGCTCCGCGGGTCCCGCTTCGCCCTTGGGGGCTCATCTGACAAAGAACAGCATCCGTGGGCTACTGCTCCATCTGGGAGGTAGGGACAGCGGGGAGGCGTGCAGGGCTGCGAGCGAGTGCAGGCGCAGGACTTCAAGTCCCAGGAGCGCCCGCCAGACCCAATTGTTAGCACCTGGGCCGCTCTCCCTGCACGCTCCGCCCCACCATTTCCCATTCACCAGCACTTAAGCCCCAACGCGGTCTGACACCGTCGTGTCACCACTTTGCTCGAGAAACAAGGCACAGCGCTTCAGCTACTGTTTTCCAGCTTCCTCACCGGACCTTCAATCACAGCTTGCGGTACCCGCTCCGCGGGTCCCGCTTCGCCCTTGGGGGCTCATCTGACAAAGAACAGCATCCGTGGGCTACTGCTCCATCTGGGAGGTAGGGACAGCGGGGAGGCGTGCAGGGCTGCGAGCGAGTGCGGGCGCAGGACTTCAAGTCCCAGGAGCGCCCGCCAGACCCAATTGTTAGCACCTGGACCGCTCTCCCTGCACGCTCCGCCCCACCATTTCCCATTCACCAGCACTTAAGCCCCAACGCGGTCTGACACCGTCGTGTCACCACTTTGCTCGAGAAACAAGGCACAGCGCTTCAGCTACTGTTTTCCAGCTTCCTCACCGGACCTTCAATCACAGCTTGCGGTACCCGCTCCGCAGGTCCCGCTTCGCCCTTGGGGGCTCATCTGACAAAGAACAGCATCCGTGGGCTACTGCTCCATCTGGGAGGTAGGGACAGCGGGGAGGCGTGCAGGGCTGCGAGCGAGTGCGGGCGCAGGACTTCAAGTCCCAGGAGCGCCCGCCAGACCCAATTGTTAGCACCTGGGCCGCTCTCCCTGCACGCTCCGCCCCACCATTTCCCATTCACCAGCACTTAAGCCCCAACGCGGTCTGACACCGTCGTGTCACCACTTTGCTCGAGAAACAAGGCACAGCGCTTCAGCTACTGTTTTCCAGCTTCCTCACCGGACCTTCAATCACAGCTTGCGGTACCCGCTCCGCGGGTCCCGCTTCGCCCTTGGGGGCTCATCTGACATAGAACAGCATCCATGGGCTACTGCTCCATCTGGGAGGTAGGGACAGCGGGGAGGCATGCAGGGCTGCGAGCGAGTGCGGGCGCAGGACTTCAAGTCCCAGGAGCGCCCGCCAGACCCAATTGTTAGCACCTGGGCCGCTCTCCCTGCACGCTCCGCCCCTCTCACAAGTAGCCAATATAAACAAGTGACTCTACCCGCTGCGCGGGAGGGCGCCGGGAGAAGCCCAGGACAAGGGCGGGCCCGTTTTAGCCCGTTCTAGACCGAGAGAGACCGGACTGGGCCATTCCTCTTGGTTGAGTGGTCGTTTTACTTTTGGTATTATCTTTTTTCCCCCATCATCTGGATTAGGGCACCTTTTCGAACAATGTCTACACGCGTCACTCGCCACACGGCGAAAAATGTTAAAAAAGTCACGGGCCCTTTGGATGACTTCAAAACCAGGACCAACACAAGTATTGACAATGAGATTTCCAAACTCCAGCATAGAGTTTCCTTGGAGTTGGAGGAAGCAAGGAGACTTTCTATTGATTTAGGCTTGACAAAAAAATCTTCTTTAGGTAGTATTGCCTTAGCCAGGACTCCGGAACGCTCCACTGTTACTAAATCCCTTGTTATACCGGTCGAAGTTCATCCTGTTCCCGAGGATATTTTGCCATCTGCTAATGTCTCACTGGCTCCTTCTGAGGAAACGCTCGAGAGGATGTTACCTGTTGCATCTCCTAAAATGGATATGACACCGAAGGACAATGTAACTAAAGACACTGAGGACATCAATAAAGTTTTGTATCCCATTAAGGTAATGCCAACACTAAAGAGAAAATGTAAGTTTGGGTCAGCGTACCTTAGGAAAAAAGCTAAAGTGGCAAAAAGCCAGTGTTTAACAGCTTGGTCAAATTCGAAGGGGGGTATGAACGATCTATTTTCCCAGCCATTACCCAGTATAGAATTGTCTAAAAAAGATAATACGAAGGAAACCAATAGTACAGTAGACGTCGCTAGTATTGACGTGCAAGACGACCCAATGGTAGAGAAAACAGGTACATCTGTGCTAGAATTGGAGGGGGGAAGGAGGATTTTGTTAAAACTGTATGGGAGACCCTAAAAAAGCTACTAAGGCCACTTGAAGTTAGGCTATCTAGTATCGAAAACCAACTATTGGAACTGGAGAAAAGTATCATCACCTTGTCTAGCATTAGCTTAGACACTTGTGGTATAAAACCACAGCCTCCAGATGCTGCTCTTAGCAGCTCTCATGTTTCCACTTGCCCTGTGCCTATTTCAACAAATATGGGTGTTAAACAAACTGCTATAATGAGTGTTCCCCAAATAGCTGATCGTGGAGTGACTAAAGTTTACACTTTCTCTGCTACCCCCTTGGTTCCCTCGAAAGGTAAAAATGTAAATAATCAGAATGGTAAAGGCTCTGCCTTTGTAGCTAATACAGGAGCTGTGGGTACCAAAAATGTTTGTCCTACTAACTTGATTGTTCCCAAACCCCCTGTATGCGTAGCATCTACCCCTAGGGTGACTTCATTGAATAAAATAGTGGAAAAAACTATACAAAATGATCACACCTCCCAATCTAGCAAAATTCCCAGGGGAGGATTTATAGATCTTCCACCGGATGCAAGCCCTTTTGTAATTGTACTAACCGGGGTTCCCGAGCTAGATAACCAATATGAGGAGAACTTTTTGTCCTTGAAAAATAAGGTAATATATTGGTTAAATGAGAACAAGCCCATTTCAAATGATATTAAAAGCAAAATCCTTATGGTAAGAAGGGTACCGTGGATCGGCCCTACAAATAAAACTACCGTGGGAGACTGTATTGTCGTTTCTTTTGAGGGTTCACTTACCGCCCAATATATTTGTTCACAAACCGCTTATGCAGGAACATCCCCCATAGAAGTAAGGCCCCTCACATTCTTTTACCCTCCCTTGAGGCATGTGAACAATGGAGGTAACTGGACTACGGTTAATTACCGTTCCATGCCTGGTAGGCGATATGGTAGATATGACACTGGCATTGGGTGGAATGGTGTTTCTACCTATAATAGGTTCAGTCCTCTGGATGGAGTTGATTGACTCCCAATCCAGAGAATTGGGCTCCCTAGCGGATACGCCAGTGATCGCCTAGTTGATACTGAGGGTATTTCCAGTAAACCTGTCAATACAAACAGAATGACTCGAGTTGGAGAGGGTGTTAAGGATTGTCAAGTTATAAAAGGGGCCTTAGATATGCAGCACGGTTTTGTGTTTAGTATGAATAATTGTGGGGAAAATCAGATTGGGTCAGTTGATGCTGTACCTAACTGTGTAGTGGACCGGCCATTTGATTCAGTTCTGTACCTTGGAGATGAAACAGTCAAAGACCCAACGATAGGTTCAGAATTGATTATAAATCCTACCTGCACTGTAAATGGGGCAAAACCATCTTTGTTAATTATCTCCTGGAATATTGCGGGGGTTTGTAAAAATCTGAAGGACCCAGAATGGGCAGAATATATAGACTCCTGTGACTTTTGCTTCCTACAAGAAACTTGGGCAATAGATATACCCCATAGGATGGGGTATAAAACCTATGGTATTGAGGCTGTCCAAGCAAGCAGGGGAAGACCCTCGGGGGGTCTTATTATATGGGCCAAAGTCACGTTGAAGATTAAGATTGAAATAATTGACACTGGCTCACTAGACATCCTGGCTTTGAAAATTACATCTGTAAAAAACGAAGAATGTTATTTGATCAATATCTATAATAGACCTTCCATGCACTCTAAAAAATCCCCCACTATTGAAGCCTTAGATGACTTTTTAAAAAGGGTGGTTAGTGAGGTCCCAGTAATCATGGGCGGAGACATTAATTGTAATTTCGAACCCGTCCTGGGACTTGTGGACATTCTTGAGGAAGAAGACCTTGCTAATAATATCCCCCAACTTGAGAGCACAAAATTTGTCAACTGCTCTGCATTGGTCGTACAATTGGTAGGATTAACAATCGATCATAATCTCAGAGCATGCAATGGTCGCTTCCCCTCTGATCTTTTAAAATGTCCCACGTTTGCAAGGTCCAATATGACAAGTAATCTGGACTTTATATTTGTTTCACTGTGTATTTGGCAATTTATGTTGGATTTTGTGGTGTCTATTAGGGGTGAAAGTGATCACTACCCACTGGAACTTTTGGTTGATGGTACCTTGTTCAGTGAAACACCTTCTCATGTAACAGCTGAGGTTTCAAACCTTAATTCATGTGATGAGCACCATGTCAGTAATAATAGGCGTGCGCTGAAATGGTGCCAAGTACTTGAACACGAAAATGCACTGGCTAACGTATACACAACCTTTGACTCAATTTTTGGGTCTCTAGATGATCACTCTCTTTCACCTGAATGTTATGATAGCTTTATCGAACTTCACCATGTATTTTTTGAAAAATTTAAAATATGTCTGACAAAAATGCCGAAAAAAAAACACCAAAATGTGAGAATGGGGTGCCATGGGAAACTATGGTATGACAAGTCTTGTAGAGTAGCCAAAAGGGATCTACTGGTGGCAATAAAAAACAAATCGAAGGAGGATGTTAGAGAGGCTAGGGATTTCTATAAGTCTACCCAAAATAGCTCAAGAAGAAGATGGGAGGAGTCGATTTGGGCAGAGATGCTGACTGCAGCTAAGGCAAAAGATAACGTGGGGTTCTGGAGGTTGGTGGCCAATGGGTCCCATGCAGGTAGAGTTGCGAAGGATGTTTTTTTAGATGAGCTGACTTGGGTAAATCACTTTACATCGCTCTACAAACAATTTGATAATGGGTCTGATGTGACACCTTGGTCTACCCCACCAATTGAGTGCATGAACTTTACAATCAATGAGACAGAAAGAGCCATTGCTGACCTAAAAAGTAGCAAAGCCCCTGGCCCCGATAAAATTCCAGGTGATTTGTATAAACATGAGGTCGAAGTTTGGGCCCCTTATATAAATCACCTGTTTAATGCCCTGTCTAGCAATTGTCAATTTCCAGACAGTTGGCGTGCTGCGGAGGTTGTTCTTATATTTAAAAAGGGCAGTAGGTCGGTTCCGTCGAACTACAGACCGATTAGTTTGATGGACATTCTGCAAAAGCTCTATTCCAAACACTTACTGTTTAGAATGAATGATTGGATTGAGGAAAATGCCATACTTACCAAACTACAAGCTGGTTTTAGGGGTAAGATCAGTACCATAGACCAGGTGTTTAGATTTTGTTGTTTATATTGGAAGTATGTGCTTATCAGAAAGGGTCGTTTGTACGTCGCCTTCGTCGATCTGAGGGCGGCTTTCGACCTCGTTCCTCGTAATTTGCTTTGGAGGTCACTCAGTGAAGCTGGTCTTCCTGGATGCCTCCTGGCCCAAATAATCCATCTACATGATAGGAACCATGCCAACATTAGGTGGGGCCCATGCGGAGAACTGACACGCGATATCCCCATAGAGCGTGGGGTACGCCAGGGATGCGTTTTGGCACCCACTTTATTTTCGCTTTTTGTCAACGATATCCCTGATTATCTGAGCCGTAGTGCCAGCGACTCACCAAAACTTAGCGGGGAGTTGGTGCCGGCGTTACTCTTTGCGGACGACACCATTTTGGTATCACAAACAAAGAAGGGTCTGCAAACCCTTCTGAATTCCTTTAGTATTTACTGCATGAAGAAGGGCCTAGAGATAAACATTAACAAAACCAAATGTATGGCTCTAAACCCACCTAAGCCTGATAGGGGGACTTTAACTTTGGATGGTCAAACATTAGAAATAGTGGATAACTTTTCCTATCTGGGTGTAGTGTTAGATTCGAACCTAACCTGGAAAGACCAAATAGAGAAAAGTTAGATGTCATATGCCCACAACGTTAGACCAATTATCAGTAAACTAAAAAATTGCTCAAGTAAAAGTATTACTCCTGCACTTGAGCTATTCAAATTCAAAACACAGTCTGCTGCCCTTTATGGGGCCGAGTTATGGGGAGCTTGGTCGAAAGATAGTTTCTATGGACCAGATAACAGATTCATGAGATCAATCGTAAGGGTCCCTAAAAGCACCCCCTTGATTCCACTCCAAATGGATTTGAATTTTAAAAGAACTGATAATTATGTAACCTTAAGACCACTAATGTTTTGGGTACGCCTATGGTCCACCCCTGAATTAATTGATTATAGGAAAGGACTCCAGGAGATATTGGGTCTTGATTCTCTGTATTCCATTGTATGGCTAAGGCATATAAAAAAATGGTTCTCTATCCTGGGCTTATCACAGTTTTGGGAATGTCCGGAAGGGTTACCATTTAACGCAAAACTTATGGTGAAACACATATTTTGGTCCTTCATCTCAACCCGCCTAGTAACCGGTAACAGCATCGGATCCCTTACTCAAAGCTTCCTAAGGTTTAAGGAAGAGCCTTTTTTTGAGACTTTTCTGGACGAGATTGAGCCCCCGCTCGCTAAGTCTCTATTCTTGAAGTTTAGGTATGGGAATCTCATGACAAGCTGTAATGTTGAACGCTGGTCTAAGAAAAATGGGGACGGGGTTGACCCTATATTGGGGAAGTGTGTAATGTGCCCAGGCTTGCATATGGAAGATGAGAGACATATCCTTTTTTTCTGCTCAGCGTACGACAAAGCAAGGAAAAAATGGGTTAAAGCCTTGTGCAATATCCTAGGAATAAGAACATGCTCTCAGGCGTATAGGATTGCAAAGACAAATACCCTACAAATTGTCGTATTCAGTATCAGCAGATTTCTTCTGTCAGTTTATTATTCAAGAAGGAAGGTTGGTCAACCGTTATGAGTAGTTAAATTATGTAAATACTCTGCCAACTAATATGGTGTATGACTTTGCTCCTCGAGAAAAAAATGCAATTGGTGACACAACTTTTTTATTATGTATCCTGTATTTTGTTGGATATGGTTTTAGTATCTTATAATAAGATGTATTTTAATATGTATATGCAATATATATGCTGTGTGGTAGGCTGTTGTTTTATATGCATCTTTTATGGCTGAACAAGTCGAAATAAAGATTAAATTGAATTTATTCTTGTACACCATAAACGTTGCATGGCATGAATATTCTTCCATGAACAGTGGGAAAAAATCACACAGACTGTAGAAAAAAGTGCACAGTATATAACTGCAAATAAGTGACACCATGCATTGCACTTTCTACAGTTATTTAATCTATTGTTTTAGTTATAGTTACTGAGGCAATCTAAACAAACATAAGTTTAAAATAACTCTCTTATTATTAAAACTGATACAAATCTACTAATAGATATAGAGCTCACTTGAATTTTGGAGACTCTTTTGAAAACATCACCCATGGTAGACCAAATGATGTCTTAAACACTGACAATCCACTTAGAAGAAATTCTGTACGCCACCTTTTTATTCTGTGATCCTCCTTAGAACTTTGGTTGAAGAAACAAAAGGTAAGACTTTGGTAATTTGAAAGGCAGTTTTTGTTTACATTTAAGGTTGATGTCATTGCATTCCGTCCACGCAGCTTCTGTATTCAAATAGAGAGTATAGTGTCCAGATGTCACATTAAGACCCTCGTCAAAGATGGTAGCCAAAGTAGTATAAGTCCTCAAGAAAGTGATATTTGTCCCACTTCAAAGTTTGTCATTTCAGTTTCCAATTTAGATCCATCTTCTCTGTATAATTGTAGCATTAATTTATGGTATTTCCCACTTCTCCATATATGCAATGTAGATATAACATCAAATCTACAATTTGGACAGGGCGCATTTTGGAAAGCATTTTTGATAATTCTATCAAAATATATACTGTTGTACAGAAATCATTCAGAATTGATTTAAGTGGTAGATGTAAAAGAGCAATCTTTACACTCATGGTTCCATGTGGAACTCAGTTCAAATAAGTCATCACAGTTTTTTTCTTCTTCTTCTAGAACTATAAGTATGACATTAATGCACTCTTGTGCGCCTTGTTGAGTGTTGAGAGTAAATTGTACTGATCCACATACCTAATAGATGTCAAATGCCTGAAGCACAATGTATTACAGTCATATAACTATGTAAATGTTGCAGCAAATCACGCAGTGCTGAAAATAATCTGTTTTCTGTGGTTTCAGTTCAATTGCATTTTATAAGATGTGTTAAATGAAAGAGTTCATTGAGGGCAACATTTGCATTCCAATATCAGCAACATCCATAGATTCTTTTGTAAGCTTCAACTTTGGACAGATTATCAGTTTTTCATGAATGGGATACTGTCCTAAATGAGGAGCTAAACTTTTTAGCTGATTGTACTCTTTGACACAACTTGCATCAGCACTAACTTTACTATCATCAAAGTCAACAAAATACAAATTGTTCAATGTTCTAACTTGAGACAAAGCTACATATGACATTAAATACAGTAGTGACAATATTAATAAAAGCTGCATCTGCACTTAAACCTCAAGATTTATGGATAGCTACAGCATATGTTAGAGACTTGGAACTGCTGCTGCCTGACATATATGCCTTTTACAAGCAAAAAACGTACAATACATCTAGCAATCTTCTTCACACCATCAATCTGATAAAGTATTCAACCTCATCCCTATTTGGAAACTAATGACTTCACTTTACCCATAGCACCACTTACTAATCCTTCCTCAATGTGTAAATACTATTCTAATCCTGCATTCCTGGAAATAGATGTTATCAATGAATCCAATTTTGCATGTATTTTTTCGCTTAGCAGTACTGTAACATCTAATGTTCCATTTTGTTGAATGCTGTAATTTCCAGAATTTCTTCTTTCTCCTATCTTAGTACTTGTTCTTTAAAATTGGAGCACTCCGGAAGTTTAAGCTTTAGCGAGACTGTGGATTTCCCTTCTTCAATGAAATTGTACATTTACTGTGCTACTGTTTGTTTGAGAAATATATCTTCTTGATAAATCAACTTTCTGAGGAATGTTACCCCTCCTTTGTCAGATCCCCTACTCTAATGTCCTTCAGGCGCATATTCCTAAGCAGTTCCATCTATTTGATGTTTAGCCAAAGTTTTCACTGCCAATACCTCCCAAAGAATTCAGAGTATCATCATGGAGAAGTGTCTTGAAAACAAGCTTTCTTTTGATAGGGGTTAGTTGCAGTAGGTCACCGAAGACAATTATATGATTACCTCTAAGCAGCCTATCATACACTGTTTTTAAAATCTGTTGCATTCTCAAGGGTATGAAGGCAAGCATTATGTTTCAGACCATGCTCGATGATTGAAAGCTTTGGTTTCTTCAGTACTTTTCAGACTTCATGATAAGCTTCACTAGATATCTTCTGGTCTTCTAGTTTATTATCATGTCCAACAGGTAGCATAAGTAGTCGATGTTAATCAATTCCTTTAATGCTGTGTGTAGCTAATCTAGTTGATGCTGTTACTACTCATGACAAATTTGATTCTATTGTCCTCTGTAGGTGAATGGTGAGAACTTTAATTAAAAAGCTTTCCCGGTGCCACCTTGACCACTGATGTATAAAAGTATTGTCTTAACCCCTTCCCCGCAGGGCTAATTCCCACGCGTTGTGGGGGGAGGGGGGGCATGCGCGGCGCTGTGGTGCTTGTGACGAGCTCAGCTCATCACACTGCACAGTGGAGCTGTGCTCATGATGAGCTGAGCTCATCATAACCCCGCCCACTTAATGGAACGCCCAGCACAGCAGGGGAATTATCCCGGCATGGGCATTCCACGGCCGTTATGATGAGCTCAGCTCGTCATGAGCACAGCTCCACTGTCGGATAACGGGACCGCCTGCCATAAGGGCAGGGGTCCCGTCGGGGGTATTAGGATGTGCCCGCCACAGTGGCGGGTGCATCCTGCATTTTTAACATTGTGGCGGGCGGTGCTCTCAGCACCGCCCGCCACAATGCTAAAAAATGCTTGTCATGCATGTGCATGCACAACGTGGCAGGCACCGCGCGGTGCCTGCCATGTTGTGCATGCGCAAGTAGGGGGGTACCTATGGTACCCCCATGTGCCTCCCCCATCACCATGAGGGCCCACAAAGGCCCCCCAAACAGAAATATTACATGCCTTTCCGTGGCGGCCCACCACGGAAAGGCACCCTCCCGCCCTCATCCTAATATGGTTGGCGGTATGTCACAGACACAGCCACCATAGGAAAACACTTTTTCCGCCAGTCGACTTCGCGACTGGCGGAAATGTGGCGGACGGACTTTCTGTCCGCCGCGGACCCCCCAGCCATGCTAATGTGGCGGGGGGTTATTTTGTTGAGGATGGCGGGCGGATTGCCCCCGCTGCGCTGGCGGTAGCCATCCTAATGGGCCCCTAAATGTTGCCTTTCACAGCATTGAAAGAATCTTCATAGTAGTCTTGGGGTAGAATTACAAACATGTTGTGCTTGGTTAGCATCACAAAAGTAACGCTAATCAGCACAAAAGAATTTCTCATGAAGTTACTTTCCAGCACATAAATTGTTTTACACTGGAAAGTACCCTACAAGTATCGCAAATCAGAGTTAAGCATTGCTTTTCATTACTTAGTGCCAAGTGTGTGTTACATGGGTGGTACATGGTAATTCCCATGCAACCCTTAATGTCTTTTAAAACAAAACCCTATCTACAAACAATTGTAGACAGGGTTTAGCGCCAAAAATTAACGCCATCTGAGAGGAGGTGTTAAGAGGAGAAATGTTTTCATTTCTCCTTTCTTTTACTATGTTGCATGCATGCTGCACTGTGCACCACACATACAACATGGAAAAAGTATTTAAACTTGTCTAGGCATAGCATTCTGTACAGGTGGGGACACATCATGTCCAAAACCTATGCTAGACTCAGACACGCGCCTTAGGACTGCTATTGCACTAAGGTGTGTTCTTGGAACATGGCAGTTGAAATCAGCACTCGTGCTAGGCAGAGGGCAGGAGAGAGCTATATCTCAGTTGATATGGTGCTCTCCTGATTCCTCCTCATCACACAACGTAGCGCAGCATTTTTGGCAGCTGCTCTGCATTGCATGACTTCTTTGAAAATCTGCCCCTTACTCTCCCAGTCAGTGCACCAATGCTTGAAGAGTTGTAGAAGTGCTAAATAGAAAAACTTTTGTCTGGAGTTTGGCAACTAAGTTTTCTTTAGTTAATTAGATTTCATTTGTGTGTCTGACCAAACAACCGTCACACCCAACCACTGCATATTTCCCTTCTTCTACGGTTTCTTTTACTTTGCTTCTCTATCTATAGTGCACCTATGTTTCTCAGCATATGTTTCAGTTCTCCATGACGACAATATTGATACTCTTTGGTCCTGCATTAGCACACCATCAAATTAATGAAGATGTTTTCCATCTTCTCATCTTTCCCATGAACTTTGTTAGTGAATTTCTTTGCAGAGAGATTTTGTAGGTTAAATCCTATCTTCATGATGTGGTTTTACTGCATCCAGACAATCCACTCTCAAATAGAAGATAGACTATGTATGGAATACACAGGCAAAATCTAAGATCTTCTGAATATAACCTGGTTGATCACAATTCAGCTGCTGGTACTTGTACAGGGTGGTCATCATTGCATCCACCTGCTGCATTAGGAAATAGTTGTGGAAGACAGCAAGCCTCTAAAACAAAATTACTGCACGCTCATGGGAGCTCATGGGAGCTCCTTTTGCTTGTTTCGTTTGAAAGAGATCAAGAGCATCACCAATGGCTTCTTTAGAATGCAGGGGAAGGATGCTGTAGTGTTCATAAATTTCAATCTACTTTTGCAGTCTGTCCGCTTCTAATAATTTTGCATTCTCCAATCATGTTACATCTTGAACAACATCAACATTTTTATAATGAGTATTACTTTGTACCAGGTATAGGGTTGCTGATTTTACTTTATTAAAATCCACTAATTCTTGTCAATTTTTTTTGATCTTGGTCGGATCACCATTTACAAAAATGATAAGTGGTTCATCAATCTCTCTCTCCCTACCCGTACAGTTTCAATATTATTTTTAAAATCTAAAAGTAAATAAACAACTCTTCCTTTCAGACCTTTAAGGCCTTTTTGTAGCTCTGTTGGAGGACAATTTCCAGTTTTTTGTTGTATACAAAGCATTGCAAGTACGCTTTCATTAACCACTTAAAATATTTGAAAAATGACTTCTATTCAAAAGTATTTTTTTGGCTTCTTCTCTTTATACAACAATCAAAGCGGGAGGAGAATGGACCACTTGTCCTGTATAACCAGGGTCTTTGTTTGTGTGGGAACCATCATAAAAAACCCTCAAAAGAGCACACAGGCCGTTGGCGGTACATCTTGATTCTCCGCCTACGTGTACTGCTTCAGCATCATCATTGGGTCTTTTTATTTGTAAATATGCTGACCTCCAGCTGGAAGAAGACCTACTGGTTTGTCATTAGTGGTCAGGAATAAAAAAGGAGGGTGTGCTCGTGCTGTAGTGTAGTGAATTAAAATTCCCTACATCACTTTCGTCATAGGTATTTTATTCGGGAAGTAGTGATGTGGAAAATTGAAAAAGGTATTCTTCTCTTCATAGACAACACTGTTTAATCCAGTGTTCTCGTTTGGATCAGTATAAAAATCAATAGCTCCCTCTTCAGGGTAAATGCCTTCTCAACTACAGCCTCAAAACGTTTCTTTTGTTTGACTGCTTCTCTTCTTCATAATTCATACGTGTTTGTGAGTTACCCTACCACAACACATTTTGATTCTTATTTCGTTAAACATCCTTTGTCTTCTTGTTAAACTATCTGCTTTCATATATGATTTATTAATCTTAATGTCACTTACCTTTTGTCTTTTGTTAGCTGATTTGAAACCTTGCATTTTATTAACTTTCTTTTGTTCGCTTTGCAGTGTACCACATACCATTTTAGGAAATAGCTTAGTTTTCTTTCCAGCAGCTCTTTTCTCTTTATCAACATTGTCCACATTCTCTCCCTTTTGTTTCTCTGTTGTAAGTAGATAGTATCCTTTCCTCTGTTTCGTTACTCTTTCTGTTTTTTTAGCATTATCACTGTCTGATTTTATGTACAAATAGGTGTCTGAAATCAAAAACAAATCAATATATGTAGCTTTGCATTATATACTATTAAATTACATATCATTAGCATTTAGTTCTAATACAAACTCTCACATCACTAAGGTATAGGCACTCTAAGGCTTTTACTTTTTGTATTTAAATCAGAGTGAGCCTGTCTGTGTCACTGTATGCATCAGTATGTGACTGAGTGTATCAGCGTGATTCTGGAAATGTTAGTGTATGCATATACTCGGGCGCGTCTGGTGCAGCCTCTATGGACATACTAGGCGATTCGGATCCATTGTTACAGCCTTGGGACCCCGCTAGAGGCCGCTTCATGGCTCGCCCTTCCGCCACCCCCCTCATCTGTGGTCTACTTAATGTCCGCTCGCTTGTAAAACATCATGCAGAAATTGCATTGTTGATAGACTCCTTACATCTGGATGTCCTCTTTGTAACAGAGACCTGGACCAATACGAGCTGTGAAGTAGAGCTGGGATGGGCCTGCCCGTCAGGGTACCTCATTAAACATCTACCTAGAACAACTGGCAGAGGTGGTGGGGTAGGATATATCTTCAGAGATTCCATCGCGCTCACACAGTTGGAGGTGAAGGAGGTATCAGGGTTTGAGCTTATGGGCTTTTCCATCACGGCCCAAGGCGGTTCCTTGCTGGCGGGTCTTCTTTGTTATAGACCTCCCTCCCCAACCTCCACGGATGTTCAGCCTCTGATTGACCTGATCTATGACCTCTCAAACTCCCACTCTAGATTAGTGGTGTTAGGTGACTTTAACCTTTGGCCTTCTGGCCCTCAAGATATGGCGTATAGAGAGCTATGCCAAGCGTGTAACAATGTTCAACTTACACAGCTGGTTGAGGCTCCTACTCATACTAGAGGACACACTCTAGATTTGGTTTTTGCCAACAGTGACCTTGTCTCGGTGGGGGAAGTCATGGCTCAATGCTGGACCGACCATTCATTGGTTCTGCTATCTGTCCTTTTGCCTGGTACTCGGAGGATGGGTGGCACTGGTGCTGCTAGGACTGGCAGGCGGTGGTCACGTCTTTTGAAATCTGTAACTAGACCTACCTTGCTGTCCAAACCCTTCGTGGCAGAGGATGATGTGGGTAAAAGTTATCAGACTTTATGTCAGCAGATTGGAACATCTCTGGATAAATTGATCCCTCTAAGAAATGTAGGGGACAGGCCTAGAAGAACCAATGCTTGGTTTACGGAGGATCTGGGCCAGCAAAAGCTCCGCTGCAAGCAGGCGGAACGACTTTGGAGAGGAGATTATAGGGAAGTAGACAAGGTGGCATATAAAGCGACCTTGCAGGAATACAAGATCCAGCTGAGGAAAGCCAAGGCTCAGTTCTTGGCGGACACTCTGACTAGGGCCGCTAACAAAGCGCAGGCGTTGTTCAAATTGGTGAACAACTTAGCCCATCCGCCTTGTGCTGCCTCGAGCGTCCCCATCTCCCAGGACTTGTGTGATTCTGTGGCTGACGCATTTGAGGAAAAAATTAGGAAAATCCTAAGTGGACTTCAGAGCTCGGAGCAGGTAACAGCTTCCTTGCTCCCCCCGATAGAACCATCTGCTACTGGGGTTCAGCTGTCCTGTTTCCCGTGCCCCTCCTTGGAAGATTTCTGCCTTCTTGCTAATGGTGTGTCATCAGGATCACCACTTGATCCCATGCCCCAGAAGTTCTGGAAGGCGTTCCAAAACGAACTGTTCCCGCCGCTCCACACCATCTGCTGTCAATCTCTAAGCACAGCAGTGGTCCCGGAAGGCTGGAAAATGGCAATAATCACACCATTGCTGAAAAAGGCCTCCCTGGACCCCTCAAATCTGGCCAACTATAGACCTATCTCGCTCTTGCCTTTTATAGTAAAGGTCGTAGAGAAGTGGGTCACAAGAACTTTATCCAGCTTTCTGGAAAATAACTCTTGCCTGGATGTATCTCAGTTCGGCTTTAGGCCGGCTCACGGCACGGAAACTGCATTGGTCGCCGTGTTGGACGATCTAAGGGCGCGGGTCGACATGGGCAAATCAGCATTCTTAGTGCTGCTTGACATGTCGGCCGCGTTCGACACGGTGGACCATGCAGTATTGCTGAGCCGTCTACAGAGGGCAGGAGTCACTGGCCTGGCCTTGAGTTGGATTACATCTTATCTTAGTGACAGACAGCAAGCAGTGGCGTTTCCACCTTACCGATCTGCCACGCATCGCGTGGAACAAGGTGTCCCCCAGGGATCGGCGATCAGCCCTATCCTATTTAACTTGTACCTTCAACCTCTGGTCGCCTTGATAAAGTCATTCGGCATATCGGTCATCAACTATGCCGATGACACTCAGTTGATCTTTTCATTCGAGGGCACTAAGGCAGTATCAATGGACACATTTCATTGCTGTATGTCGGCAACGGCCGAGTGGTTGGGTGCGAACTCGCTACAATTTAATAGCCTAAAAACGGAAGTGGTCCACTGCTCCTTAGATCGTACACCGCGCCCGCTCCCGGACGACTTCTGGCCTGCATCTATTCCTGGCACGGTGGAGGCAGCAAAGTCGGTCCGGAATTTGGGAGTTCTATTTGAACCCAACCTGCAGCTTGATGCGTCGGTGAACAGAACAGTAGCGACTTGCATGGGCCTACTTCGGGCCTTACGCAAGATTTTACCTCTTCTCCCTGAAAATGCTAGAACAGAAGTAGTGCGCAGTTCTATCCTTAGCCGGTTAGATTACTGCAACGCACTACTCCTGGGGGCCCCAAAACTTCTAATTTTAAAACTACAGAGGATACAAAATATGGCGGCTAAGCTGGCTCTAGCGCGTCCTCGATCTGCCTCTTCCACGGGAGCACTGGCTGATCTCCATTGGCTACCTGTCCAGCAGAGAATATTGTTCAAGTCAGCTTGTCTTGTTTTCAAGGCCCTGCATGGACAGGGGCCAACGCCGATCCAAAACCTATTTTCCTGGTACTGCGCTACTAGATCACTAAGATCTTCCTCGGCGTTCTTAGTGACGGTCCCGAGGATAAATAGAGTGAGGATGGGCGGCCGGGCGTTTGGCTTTACGGCCGCTACACTTTGGAACTCACTCCCGTTGACATTGAGGAGTACACAGGATCTCCCCTCTTTTAAAAAGGACCTGAAAACGTTCTTGTTCCCTAGGAAAATGTAATGATAGACCTGTTGCAGCACGGACGCAGTCTCAGCGCCAGGGTACCCTTTGGGTGGCAGTTGCGCTTAATCAAGTAAATAAATACATATATACATACATACATACATGTGTGTGCTGGGGTGTGTCAGTGTATGCATCAGTGTGTGATGGAGTATCTTAGTGTATGGGTCAATGTGTGACTGGGTGTATTCGTGCGTGCATCAGTGTGTCAGTGTATGCATTAGTGTGGGTGTAACTGTGTCACTATATAAATCAGAGTGTACCTGGGTGTGTTGATATATGCATATGTGTGTGCCTGGGTGTGTCATTGTATGCGTCAGTGTGTGTCTGGATGTGTCAGTGTAGGCATAAGTATGTGCCTGGGTGTGTTAGTGTAAGCATGACTGTGTGCTTCAGTGTGTTAGTGTATGCAGCAATGTGGGCCTGGGTGTGCTACTATATGTATTAGAGTGTGTCTGGGTGTGTCTGTGTTTACATCAATGTCTGTTTTCCTACGGCCTATATTAGACCGCGACCTATATGTAGATTAACAGGAGTTTAATTCTTGGCAATGGGTTTTAAATACCTACTCAACCTTACAGTAAATCTACACACACAGGCTGTGTAGTAGCAGACCCAACATATGTTAAAAGGGCTGCTTGTCTGGATAGGTGACTTAGAAAGTCACTACTTGAGTACAGACTTAAAAAAATTCATCAGTACCTCTCTGGGTGCGTCAATGGATGTGTAAGTAACTATGTCACTATATGACTATCTGCCTTAGTATCTCTATGGGCCTGTTTATGTGTATGTAACTGACTGTATATATTACTTAATTGCTCTATTTCTGAGTGTGGGGTATAGCATGGTGTGCGCAACTGACTCTGGTTCCTACTTGATACACTAGTGCTGTTGGGACGTGTGACTGAGTGTGTCAATGTCTCCATGTCTGTCTGACTGGTGGGTGAGTGCCTCTATGCTTTTGTAAATACATATATAACTTGCAGTATGGGTGGGAGAATGGATGTTTACCTGTGCATTTCAGTCTGCAAGTGTTCATGTAACTTACTAAAACTACAAAGAATATGTCTTACCTTCTGAGGCCCTATGGTCCATATACACCCTGCTTTAGGGGTGACATATGTAGTAGAAAGTAGGTTTAAACCTTGGCAACAAGTTTTAAATGCCAACTCAACCTGCCGGTAAAACTGCATATACAGGGTCTGCAGTAGCAAGACCAACACGTTTTTGTAGGATTCCTGATCGGCATGGCTAACTTGGAATATCAGTACTTTAGAGGAGACAGTGTTAACAACGCTGTCAGTGCCACGCGCGTTGGTAACAGCGCAGACGTTACATCATCCTCATTGTTACCACGCATGGCATTACATCGCAAGTCTTTTCAACGACTTGCGCTAGATGGCGTGCAACACCAGGGAATGTGTTGGATTTTAAGTCCAACACATTCCCTGCTGTTGCGCTAACTGGTGTAGGAATAGTAATTTATACTATTCCTAAATCCAGCGCGCCATCTAGTGCAAGTCGTAGAAGCGAATTGCGTTGTAATGCCATGTGTGGTAACAACACGGACAATGTAACGTCCTTGTTGTTACCTACCGCAATGCAATATGTGGCGTGGTAACGTCACATATTCGTACTTTAGTACATACCTAAATAAGTGTATCTGTCCTTCACTGGGTGTGTCACTTCATGTATAAGTAACTATAACATTATATGCCTAGCTGTCTCAGATTCTCTTTGGCTATCTATATCTGTATGTACCTACCTGTATATATTAGTTACTATCTCTATTACTGACTATTGGGTTTTATAACTGTGAGTGCAACTGGCTCTGTTACTGCTGAATACATGAGTGCTGTATGGGCATGTCACTGAATATCTACATGTTTCTGTTTCTATCTGACTGGCTGGGTGAGTGACCGCTTTTCTATATATGTCTATAAGTTGCAGTATGGGTGAAAAACTGGGTATTCAACTGTACCTAGGGGTCTAAAAGTACATATTTGACTGACTGAGACTTCAAAATATATGTCTTACCTAATCCTATTGCACACTGACCATAATTTACCTGCACCGGAAGGGGTAAGTAGTACATAGTAAAACAGAAGTGTAAATTTTAACAAGGAGTTTTTTTTCCCAACTCGACATTGCAGTAAAACTACACATGCACGCTGCACAGTTCCAGGCTAATACATGATTACATGACTACTCAAATACCTACTCTCAGACCCAGACAGACAGCCACATACTCACTTACACCCCAACAGAGACACTCACACACCCATTCATAAACTCACAAAAACACACACATATACTCACAAATCCCCAATTACACTCACATTACTTTTGTATATATATCATACACACTTCCATCAACCTCATGATCAACCTCATGTACACATATACCTTTTCAATTACATTTTCACTCTAATTCACATATCTATAAGTTGAGTTGGTTTGTCAGAAATTTCATTTTGAAGTTCGCAGTTACAATGTACTCTCAGGGAAAATGTGAAATCTAAGCATAAGAATGGTACACCATTCTGATACAAAGCAACCAATAATGGCAACCTTTTCAACTTTGCTCTCAGTGATACTGTGGAAGTTAGAAAATCAAAACGTCTGTTTCATATTTGACTTTTATTATTCTACTTCTAAATGGTCAGTATTTCTTAACCCTTTCTTTCACTTCCATAAAGAAACCCAAACTGGTAGTGTTTTTGGGCGAATTCACAAACTCGTCATGACCCTCAGCATGGACCCCCATGTAACTTCGCAACAAATTGGGAATATCGATGGGAGTCCAAAAAAAGGATTTAACATTGTACTCTTAATACTTTACAACTACAATGCACTTTATAATATAATTCTGAAAAGGAAAATAAACCCTCCAAAATGAGTAATGAGTCGAAACCACACTAATTTGAACAGACTAGTTTGTTTAATGCCCAGGATGCTTGTTTTCTGGTCCAAGGAAGACTTGGCCTGACAGGCTGGGCTGGACTGTTGACAGGGGGCAAAGAGTCAAAATTGTTTTGCACATCTGTGACTGGGGGTGAGTGTTTGAAAAGTTTCAACAATCCATTTATCATTTTATTTTGTGATGTTGCTATGTGCACCCTAAGTGGCTACGGGTATGCCCAAATGTGGGTCCCTTGCGCCACTGCACCACTAGATTCAAGCTAGCCTGGATCATTATGGGTGATACTCTGAAACCGGCCCCAGGATGCTTGTTTCTGGTCCAGGGGGACCTGGCCTGGCAGTTCTGGCTAGACTATTCCCAAGGGGAGCAGGCTCAAGATTGATTTGCATATGACTGGATCCAAACTAGAGTGGCACGGTGAGCAAATAAATGATGGTTTTAACCCAGATCTGAGACTGGGGTGAATATTGGACAATGTTCAGCATTCCATCCATCACCCTTTTAGGTTTTGCCCAGACGTGGGTCCCGTGTTTGCTATGCCACTGGATTCAAGCTAGCCTAGCTGTTGAGGGGTGATATACTGAAACCAGTCCCAGGATGCTTGTTTTCTGGGTAAGGGAGGACTTGCTCTGGCACTTCGGGATGTACTGTTCCCATGGGAAGAAGGGCCAAGACTGTTTTGCACATGGCTGGGTCCAAACTGAGGTGAAATGGCAAGTAAAATAATGATGGACTGAACCCAGATCTGTGACTGGGGGTGAGTGTTTGAAAAGTTTCAACACTCCGTCAACCATTTTATTTTGTGATTTTGCTATGTGTGCCCTTAGTGGCTACGGGTATGCTCAAACATGGGTCCCCTGCTCACTGCACAACTGTAAATCAAGCTAGCCTGGCTGATGAGGTATGATACTCAAAACCGGTCCCAGGATGCTTTTTTCCAGTCCAGGGAGGACTTGGCCTGGCAGTTCGGGTTGGACTGTTCCCATGGGGAGCAGGGTCAAGACTGATTTGCATATGCCCAGATCCAAACTGGGGTGACAAAGTGAGCAAACAATGATGGATTTAACCCAGAATTGTGACTGGGAATGAATGTTTGTTAATGTTCAGCATTCCATCCATCAACTTTTTGGGTTGCCACAGATAAACAAAAGTCAGGAAATATGTCAATACAAATGTTTCTGCCTTCCTCAGAAACCATAACATGGGCTCTAGCTACAACACTTTGACATGGATGGTATTGATAGAAGTGATGGAGTTTATTTCACAGAGAAAGGTAACAGGGAGTTCTTCAACAACTTGAAACACTGCACCCTGTTTTATGTGTAGTGTTCATCTACACACAATAAACACAACAACTCTTCTAAGAGCCACCCTACTTCTGAAACAAAACACTAGTTAATTTTCTTTTATAATCACTTGTTTTTGTTCTTTTTCGAATTTTCAAATACATTGTAAATCCACATAATAAAAGCAAACATTCAATAGACCACCAGATTTAAAATTCACAACTATATAAATAACTCTGTGCATTTGACTGGGTGTGTGAATGTCTAAATGGGATTGTGAGTGGATGCACGAGTCTCTGAGTCGGTGAGTGACTGTGTGCATGAGTGTCTAAGTGGGTCTGTGACTGTGAGCATGAATTTCTGAGTGGGGCTATGAGTGGATGCATGAGTGTCTGACTGGGTCTGTGAGTAGGTACGTGAGTGTGTGAGTAGGTATGTGAGTAAATTAATGAGTCTCTGAGTGAATGAGTTTGTGGGTATTTAAATGTGTGAGTGATTCTGTGTGTGCATAGCTGAATGTCTGAGTATATCTGTAAGTGGGAAAATGAATCTCTGAGTGGGTTTATCAGTGGATACTTAAGTGTCAGTATGGGTCTGTGAGTGGGTACATGAGTCTCTGAGTCAGTAAGTGAATGGGTACATGAGTAACTAAGTGGGTCTGTGTGTGTCTGAGCTATACAAAGCAGACGTATGAGGCCCGCGCATGTTCCCGACCGCTTTGACGGAGGGCAAACCCAATTAAAATTATAAAAACTTCCAAACGGCCAGATACAGCGGTATTCACTCGCACAGCCACAGGATTACGAAAGGAGCTTCATATTTAGAACTTCCTCTCTCGCCATCATAAAGGGAAAATATTGCCTCCCAAGAAAATACCTCTAATAGCTGGATTGGCTCAAATGTTATTGTAAAGGTGCTAATCACTTAATTGAAGCTTGAAATTAGAGCGAACCACGAATGAGCATACATCAATAGGCCCATACCTTTAAGATATTACAGGAGCCACTGGAAGACTAAAGCCGCTTTCCCTTTTCGAGAAGGTTTATCCTCGAAACAATTGACAAAGAGAGTCATTATTTGGTCTTGATAAAGATGGAATAAACTAAGAAAACCATCGAAACGCGTCAACGCCCTAACTATATACACAATCTATCTACTCTGCATTGTTGGAGCAAGGAAGAAAATGTACTAAGCATCTGGCAATGCGAGTTACACGCCCCTTTTTTTAATAGATGTGTTAAACTACAAGACCAATTAGTCTGGTCTGTTTGAAACTCTCTCTTGCCGCTATATTGTTTTTTTTTATTATGAGCTTTGTCACAAAATGTAACTGTTTTTACTCTTATGTTGTTTTTAATTTGTTGAACTGTAGATAGAGTGTCTTCAGACAGAACATTTTAACTGTTTTTTGTAATGAAATAAATGTGATATTATATTTCATTCAAACAACTGCCTTTGAATTATATGTTGTGTATATTGTTCCCCTAGTATATGTGGCACAAGTACTTACCAGAGTATGAAGTGTGAGAGAAGAAAGTGAGTGAGATAAATAGTAAGGTGTGAATATGAAATTTTTTTCTCTTACCTTAACGCATATAATTAGTTACCCCATGGGATTTCTCTTTTGTTCTAGTGTCTGAGTGAGCCTGCCAATGGGTGTGTGAGTGTCTTTGTGGGCCTGTGAGTGAGTGTGTAAGTATCTGAGTTTCTGAGTAGGTCTGTGAGTGTCTGAGTAGGTCTGTGAGTAGGTGTGTCACAGTGCCAGTGGGTCTGTAAATATGGAAATGGGTCTCTGGGTGGATGCATGAGTGTCTGACTGGGTTTGTGAATGGGTTTGTGAGTGTCTGAGTGGGTCTGTGAGTAGTTATATGAAAGTGTGGGTCTGTGTGTGGGTGTGTGAGCATGTGAATGAGTCTGTTAGTAGGTATGTGTGAGTCCGAGAGGGTCTGTGAGTGGGTGCCAGAGCATAGGTAGCTCTGTGTCTGGGTGTGTGAGTGTGTAGGTAGGTCTGTGAGAGGATGTGTAAGTCTCTTAATGGGCCTGTGTATTGGTGTGTGAATGTCTGAGAGGGTCTGTGAGTGGGTGTTTGAGTATCTGAGAGGGTCTATGGGTAGGTGGATGACTGTCTGGGTGGGTCTGTGAGTGAGTGTGTGGGTTGCTGAGTAGGTCTGTGAATTTGTGCATGAGTGTCTGAGTTGGTCTCTGAGTGGGTTTGTGAGAATCTGAGAGGGTCTATGAGTGGGTGCATGAGTGTCTGAGTGGGTCTGTGAGTATATGCATGAGTGTCTGAGTGGGTCTCATAGTGTGTACATGAGTGTCTGAGTGGGTCCATGAGTAGGTGCATGAGTGTCTGAGTGGGTTTGTGAGTGGGTGTGCAAGTTTTTGAGTGGGTCTGTGAGTGGGTGTTTGTCTCTGAATGTATCTGTACATGAGTGTGTGAGTCTCTGTGTGGGGAAGTCTGAGCGGGTGGATGAGTGTGAGTACAACTCTGAGTGAGTACATTAGTGTCTGAGTGAATGTCTGGTTGTATTTTGGTGATATTCATGAATACATCATTAGTGGTTCTGTGGGTGGGTGGGTATGTGTGAGTCTCTGAGTGGGCCTTTGAGTGAGTGTGTGAGTGTCTGAGAAGGTCTGTGAGTGGATGCATGAGTGTCTAAGTCGGTCTCTTAGTGGGTCAGTGACTAACTGAGTAGGTCTGTGAGTGGATGTGTGAGTGTATGAGTGGGTCTGTTAGTGTATTCATGAGTATCTGAGTTGGTCTCTGAGTGGGTATGTATCTGAGAGTAGTGCTACAAAGCATTGGAGGAGCATCAAGGGCTCTCTGGCCACTTCGTTTATATGACTGCATTTGAGAAACTCGAGGTCACCCAATCACTGCTCCTCCCAGGCTGCTTATGAAGAACTTACCAGAGACAGATGCTTCAACTTCTGTGCCCACGAAGAGGACTCAGATCACTCCTATCATGCTTGTGTGGGTAAAACTGATTTACAGGATAGACAGCCCCAAAGAAACTTTCCTGCCATGCAGCAGTTAGCTCTTGAATATATTTGACTATAATAAAGAGCCAGAGTGGAACTCCTGGGACTCTGAATACTAGGAGGGGTTTACCTGAATGTCGCCTATAGTGAATGGGAAATGGGAATTAGAGACCCACCTATAAAACGCAAGATACTTACCCTCAAGGGCCTTTGTGCATTGATTGTGCATGTCATATTTTACTCTGTGCTCATAAATAAATACTTGTTGACTAGAAAAATATTTACTGCAGCTGCTGAACGTTTTTGGGAATTGTAAGCCTGCGTTCACCCACCTCAATATACACCCCCTAACGAGAAGCCTTTGAATGCTCTGCATGCTCTACAACTGAGAGTCAAGGAGTTCTTGGCCCAGTTGCTCAGGATTCTTATTAGGTCAGGTCCTGGGTCATCAGGAGTAAAAGGCCACAACCCCCATGGCTGGGTCCAGCAGCTCCTACTTCCCTGTGGCTCTCTGGATGGTTTCTGAAAATATATTTAACAAATCCGAGTGCCATTAGATTGTGAACAGTATTTTTTATTGGATTCAGCTACTCTTGGAGTGCCTTCAATACAGCAGTAGCAGTAAAGAAATGCAGAAAGCATTGGGTCTTTTCTCTCATGTGAAGTTTAGTATGAGGTAGTCTGCCAAATATGTTTTGCTAAATCATATGTTCATAGTTCAACCTTCACCTCAAAATATGTTTTCTTTTAGTAGCTTAATCAGCTAAGTGACACAGCTTGTATTGTGATACACATCATTCTGTGCCAAGTTTTTCATAGGGAAAATAATAACTTGGTATTTAAACTAGGTTTAGTTGAGCTTATGAGTACACATGCTCTTAGGTCTTAACATAGTTCTCATGTTTATTATATTCTTTTGTTTGGTGCCTAAGCTGGGTCCCAGCTGCTTCAAGGTGCTGTGATACATCAATATGAAAAATAGAGATCAACAGAGTAGCTTCCGAAAAATGCCCACCAGTTGTATTGTTGGAGCTGCAGCCTAAAACTGCACAGGTGGGTGTACAGTCAGCAAGTCAGCTTATGTATAGGTGCCAAGACAGGACTTTACAGACCTTAGAGTCTTGTACTTAGCAGAATCCTCACACATTTAGTGCTGTGAGTTGCATAAAGGTACATTCAAGAATCATTGGGATGCAAAAAGTGTGAAACATATCCGAGGGGTAGTCTGGGACTGAAGACAGATTGGATATTCACACAAGCACGAGCGCTTTCTATTTGACATTTAGGCAAGAAACATGTCTGCACTCACTAGGCCCCTCACACGCACTGCACCTAATGGCAAGGAATAAAAAATCTCCACTAAAGAGCCCCTTCTAGGGCGCCTGTCGGGTATTGCAGCACACACCCGACGAGGAGTAGACCCTTTGATGAAGCATGACACTAGCTGGCTGGGTGTGTGAGGGTCCCAATTCCAAAAGGAAGAATTCCCCTCCTCCATCTAGCTATTAAGTGAGCTCAGTTTCACTTAAGCAACCTGTTCTGTCCTATCCTGTCAGGAACTGCATACCCTGCTGTATTGATTAGTTGTTGGGCATGTATGCTGGTTCTGGTAAAAAAGCCCTTAGAGAGTAATTAACATAAGGCCCCTACCTATAAACAATAAACACTAAAACAATGCTAATTTTTAAATGTTAATATGCAGAATGACGTTCTTGCATGGCTATGCGGGATATATTATTGGTTCAAAAAATGCAACTGAAATTAAATGGCGAAAAAACTGAGATTATGCTTTTGGCAAAATCCAGTATCCAGGCACCCCTGAAACATTGGCCCCCTTGTATGGGAAAACCACCTATACCCAAATCAGTTATAAAACCTTGGGGGTCCAGATAGAAAACTCACTCATGATGGATTGCCAATCCAGGAAACTGTCAGGAATATGTTTCTCTCAGCTTAAAATACAAAGGAAGATTATTGAGGTGATCCCGGAACATCTGAAAAAAATGGTCATCCACTCTCTTATAATCTCGCGCTTGGACTATGGAAACTCACTTGACATGGACGCGCCTAAATATGTGATGAAGATACTCCAGGTAGTACAAAATGCTGCAGAAAGACTCCTTCTAAAAATTCCCAAACGCATTTCGATTAAAGAAGCACTGAAACAGCTACATTGGCTCCCTATTGAAACAAGAATAATGTTTAAGTCCCTAAGACTGGCATATAGGGCTGTTAACAAAAAAGGTCCAATAAAACTGAAACAAATGATGTCCAGGTATATCCCGACCAGGCATCTAAGATCAGCCCAGCAACAGCTTCTTAGGACAACGAGAGTGAAAAGAGCCAGGTGGGGGGGGGGGGGGGGGGGGGGGCAGATCATTTGACCACCTGGTACCGAAGATGTGGAATGCCCTCCCATATAAAATAATAATTCTACCCAACGAAACCGTTTTCAGGAAACATCTCAAAACTTTGCTGTTTCCCTTGTAGATGCCCTATGCATAGGAGCTTGTAAACAGTCCTCTTTAGCACTGGGAAGCCCTCGGGCAGCTATGCGCTCTCCAAATTCTTAAACATAAACTGGATTGTTAAGAGAGGGATGCAGGGTCTCATGTACTAAGATTCTAAATAAAAAATCGTAAATTGTTATTCACAATTTGCAGTTTCTTATTTGGAATGTACTAAAATGAATTTCATAAAAGTGGTTGCAGTTTGTGCACCAGCTTCCACTGAATGCCTTGATACATTGTGAACGGAAATATATAATAATAGGTCAGTTCACAAAACAGAATCATTATGGGTCACAATTTGACCTACCTCAGCCATATCCTCGAGGTAGGTTGCAAATTCCGAGCAAATTGGCAACAACCACAGGTATGGTTGTATGCTGGGGTTAACAGACCATCATCTCTGTGAAAGCTTGCAAACAAAGTAGTTTTTTTTGTTAAAATGTGGACCATTTTACTGAAAATAAAACTGGATGTGTTTGAAAAAAGAAAGAATAGTTTAAATAATCTTACTTAGTAGTAGGCAGTGATTCCATGGCTACATCACAGAAGAGTGCCAGAGTAGATTTAAAGACATGCAAGGATTAGCTCCCATACTCATAAAACACAGAAAAGAACCCTTAGGTTTAAAAGTATTACTCACCTAGTTGTACATTTAACCAAGAAAGGGCGTCCCTTTTCTAGGACAGTTTCCTTTACCCGCCAAAAGATGGCATACTTCATCATTGGTGTGCCTCCTCGTATCGTGATGCCTAGTCGCGATACTGGCTACAACCCACTCACTGAGAGGGAGGAGCTCAGGGATACTCATGCTCACAGAGGTGTAAACTAAATACTCAAATGTGGAGACAGAGATGTTGAGGGCAGCAGGGCAAATGAAAGAGGTGATTTAAAACTAGGTATGCAGTTTGCGAAAAACTTTAATAGAGCAACCCTGGGCTAGGATTAAAAACAGTGTGGCACTGTGGGAGTGATTAAACCCACTTGTGTGTCACAAAGGTCGACAAGTTTCAGCATATGACCCAGATAGTGTTGGGGCTTTCATCAGGACCTAGGGGTGCTACTGCTTAATGTCCATCCACAGCAGGTACTGCCAATGAATACTTCACCCTTTGATGTTCCATAGGTATCAAGCACTAATGAGAAGAAGGTACAGTCACTCACCCTGAGATTCCTAATCCTCCCAATGTCAAATAGGCAGTATTGACATATCAGGCCCGTCAGCACTTTGGAGGCAGTTAAGTGTGTGCAGATAGAGGGCCCACAAAACCGTGGTGTGAGATGAATTTTTATATATTGTGAAAATATTCACAAAGAAGTCAGAGTGGTCTATATTTGGACCATATATACTGACAAACGTGACTTCCCTGTGCTCAAATTTAACCTGGACTATGAAATGTCTACACTGATCATCCCTGACTGGGGCCAAATACTGAAAGGCGACAACTTTATTTATAAGTATATCCACTTTCCTGGCATGAGAGCCGTAGGATGCAAAATGGTGAGAAAACCAATAAATGCCACCCTATCAGAGGTCAGATGTGTTGTTGAAAAATAAAAGCTATTGATGTTATGTCAGATTGTGCCAGTTTTTTTTTGTTATTGCTCATCCCCCTGATATTTAATGAGTGAATATTTAGCTTCAAATCCCTCTAGCTTTCTCCTCAAAATGGCCACGGCAATTTACATTGTGGACCAAGGTACAGCATATAATACTTCATGTAACTACCTGCTGCTGATGTTAGGAGAACTAGAGACATGGTGAAAGTAAAAACTAGTGTACTGCCTGCCTGATTCTTAATCACCCCTCCCTTCACCCACTCGGTTCTCAAACTGAGAGGCTTGTATCCCATGTAGAACTAGTTAAACTAGTAGAAAAAAACATTAACTTGTTCATTACGAGTTATGTGTTACTTCCCGCTTCCTACTGCCACAACAGCCCATCCAGCCTGACACAGCTCTGCGTGAAAAATAGCACAATAACAGGGAGAATCTAATACTTGCATTTCAACATTGAAATTCCCATTGAACACACAGCAGTAAGAAACCCAAACTTCAGGGCCAAAACTGGTACGTGCATACTGTAATAAGAGTCATGTGACCAGGCCATACATTGACAGTCTAAGTCGCCTCATTGCTGCCAGCATCCTTAACTTGGAATCCGTCATCACCATCTGTCTGCTTCACATTCAGTTTACCTTTAGTAAAAGCATGCCTTCTGACAAACTGCAGTGTCTTTGTGACATCTACATATATTTGTGTTGCTCCATTTAGGGTGATTTCCAGCCTACCTTGGTAGAACATGGCATATTGATCCTGGTGATCACTAAACAGCTTTTTGTTGGAGAGTTTATGTGAAGTCTGGATACAAACAATCTTCCTAGCTTGAAATTCCAGGTCTTCTTTTTCTCTGGCTTGTGCATCACAACATCTCTGCTTCTGAAGTTTATTAATGTGCAATAATAGGTCAGGTGTGCCCTAAGTGACGGTCTGGCCATCAGCACCCTGTGAGGCCTCTCTACTAACAGAAAGTCAAAGAATGCATCTGTGTCAAAAATAACTTTCAGCTCCAAAAGAGTTCAACTTTAGATAGTGCAGTAGATGCTCACTCCTCCATTATGCATGTTATTGTTTCATGATCTGGCTTCTAAATCATCATTTTTAGGTTCCCCATTCTCAAGGTGTTCTTCCAGTCGAGAAATGATTTTGTCATGAGTGATGAACACATCCTCAAAATTTGATACCACGTGCAGAGCCATATCAATTTGTGTGGTTTGATTATCAACTCACTTCTTCAAATGGTCCATCTTGGTAATTAGAGTGTGTATTTAACTGTCCATGCTGACCAATCTACTGTTCATCATTGTCAGGTAGCCACCACTCTGACATGAGGGTATGTTGGACCGGGCACTTTTTGCTGGGTCACCCCCAGCTTTTGCTGTCTGTTGCTGAACCAGTTTTTTAGTATTAGGACTCTCTCAGCTTGGTAACCAGTGGTAATGAGCTTGTGCTCTCTCGCTAAATATATACTAAAATTGGCCTACTTCTTTTTGGCTCATTTATCTTACTTGTAATTCTACTACATGTACCCTGGGCCTGTAAACTAAATACCACTTGTCAGCAGCAGCACTCATTGTGCCACTCTCTAAAGTGGCAATTCAAAACATGTCTCAGGCCTGTGAGACTGAAGCCTTTAGTGCAGTTTAAAACTACAATTTTGACATTGCAAAATAAACCTTTTACCAGGTCTAAACCTTCCTTTTCAATTCATAATACATTTTATTGTATTGCATGATTAAAGAAAAACCTTTGCAATTCAACATATGTATTAAAATAATATAATGTAAGCTAGCATGCGGGCAATACGTGTACATAAGAAATGTAAAATACTTCTTTTAGCTAGATGTTATTCAAATAGTGCAAATATCAAAAAGTGACAGTGCTATTATATTATACTGATTTTAAAGAAAAGATACTGATAGACCATAAGGTAAATATGAATAAAGTCAGATAGTATAAGCAATTCAGGTTTTAAAAACCTGGTGTTGCAATATACACAATTATTGCCCAAGTGCACACAGGTATACTGCAGTCTTCACAATTGTGTGGCTCCAACAGAAGGGAGAAGATTGACAGAAACTTGACCAGTCTGACATTCAAAGTTGCATTTTGAGGATCCATGGCTGTTATGAAAGTTGTTTATGCGTCCTCATACTCAGAAGGTTAAAATGCTGGCACCGACTACAGTGTTTGAGCAGAGAAAGACATAAACATATAATATAAAGCAGGGCCACCTGCTGTTTTTCACAAAGTGTGCATTTCATCTCTGGGGGAAGAGTTTGCCATGTTGGTAGATGGTCCAGCGTTGGGAGTACTCCAAAACGAAACGTTAGAAACTATTTTTTATGAATCTTTGGTAATTTGTACCCAAATGGGACTGTTTCTCCAGAAGATTATATGATGATAAGACCATCCATGCGTGAGAGCGCCGGGACAGGATAACTTTGTTGACGATTGTGCCCAGAGCCCGGGCACTCAAGTTTACCACTTTCTTGAATTCAAATCAAAGATCTTCCAGACCTGCTTCCATATATTGAGCATGGGTGACTTTAACTATAGTCATCTTTAATTAACTTCATATTACATGTTGAGTTTGTCTGGTGGCATCGACCTGACACAGCTTGAAGAATGTATTTTTCCTGTAGGCTGATTGATGCCTAAAGCAAATCTCTAAGTGAATCTGAGCTGGTGATGCTGATATTGGGAGGTGAGGATTCCTGTATACATTTTTGTTATTAGAATGTCTAGCAGTTTAGCCTCTTCACCCAGCATGACTTCACATCTGTAGTGAAAGTGTCTGGATGGGGAACATGGCGGCTGTCAGATAAGCGGGTTCCTCCCTCCCGCCTCCCACACTTACCAGACTTGCTCCTGCCTCCAGTGCTTTCCCGGGGCGCTGACATAATGCGTCGGTTGGGGGTCAGAAATGTTGCATCAGCCGGCCGCTGATGAGGATAGCGGTGGGTGGCGGTTCCTCTCCTTCTTGGGTCCCACGGTGGAGGGACACAGAAAGGAGGCTCCGTCGCAGCCATGAGGCTGCTGCTTTTTACCAGACTAGCGGAAGCAGCAGAGGCTGAGTCAGCACAAGTGGCAGCCCTAGAAGACCCGAAGGAGCTGGGGATACTCGAAGTACTGGAACATCTCTTCAGGGCCATGGTGGGGGGTCAGTAATTCCTTTCCCCACAGAAGGTAGGACGTTTTCATCTATCTACCCCAAGGGAGGTAAGGAGAGATAAGAAATTATCTTTGGTTGACAGAGGGGCCTGGGGAAGGGCAGGTGTCTCCTCAGTTTATGGAGAAGGGTAAAAACTTACAGCACAGGACTGACAACCCTGGGGAGAAGATCGCTCGATATACTTTGCGTACTGGGGGAATTTCGATAACCCCTACATCAGGGCTGACATCTCCTCTTCCTCCTGGTTGTGACACCCCCTACGATACACACTCACATCCATAATCATACTAAAGGTCACAGTACGCACCCAGTCTCTGTAAGAAGCGAGAGGGGTCCTCTTTTGGAGAGAGTAGGACAGGCCACCATTGGGAAGAGCCCATGGAGTAGAGGTAGGGGAAGAAGAGTACCCCAAATTAAAGTGAAAGTTACCCCCTCCCTAAAATCGTACTACAAAGTTCTAGTGTCTCCAGTCTAACCTGTTGGGGCAGCATAAGCGAGGCTGTAAGCCAGCATCCTGCTATTATGGAGCAGAGTTCTAGCATAATCACAGGGGGTAATTCAGTAAGATCCGCCCGTCCCCCGAACTCCAAAATTGTTCATCATTGGATGGCCCTAACCACTCTCTCCTGTTGACAGGTCCAACGTCTAACAGGTTTGAAGATTTGACCCTCCAGGATGAACAGAACTTGGTGGAGCCTCCTAAGCAGGGGTTGGAGGTTGGGAGTTCTCCTCGGGCCAGTCCAGAGTAATCTTTGGCATCTATTATTCTAGGACTAAAAGTAGAGATGAGGAGTGGATTTAGGGCTTCTGAGCAGAACCAGGCAGATATACAGGCCTCCTGCGCAGCTTTAGCCCAGAAATTGGAAGAGGTCTCTGCTGGAACTGTTACTCTGGAGCATGAGGTGACAAACATGAAACAGGCCATTGATTAGAAAACAGCAGGCATGAGTTGCTCAACCAATCAGAACACGGAATTGAGGGAAGACCTAGAAAGGCTTGAAAACCACTAGTGCAAAAACAGCCTTATACTTCTGAATGGCCCAGAATATACATAGGCGTCGGATATCATGGCTTTTGTTGTCTCATTGCTACGGGACACAGTTTTGAAAAATAGGCCAGATATCGATCTTGCCTTTGAAATCCAACGGGCGCATCAAGACCCCTTTAGAAGGAATCCCGGGAGCCAGAAACCAAGCAAAATCGTAATCAACTTCTTCTCATATGTAGTTAAAGAGACGATTTTGACCTTGGCATTACAGGATGGCCCCTACTCAGTAGGAGCCTACTCATTTTTTCTAGGATCAGATGTTTGCCATTTCACTGCTCAGAGACATTGGGAGTTGGGGAAGAGGATGGATGAGCTGAATAAACTGGGGGCGAAATAACAGTTGAAATACCCTGCTTCACTGCGCATTATGTGGAACAACCACATAACCATCAAACAGTGGAGGAGATAGACGATCTGATTGACACGTTTAGGAAGGGAGCAGGCCCCTGAGGTTGACTGGGAATGATAGATCAGATGGGTAAGGGAGGACCCAATATAGTTTCTAATACTATTTTGTTAGTTTCCCTCTGGGAGAAGACCACTAGACATGGGAGGCGGGCAGGGGCACAGTGTTTGGTTGGACGGTGGAGTTGTGGAAGAGCACGTGGTGGGACAGTGAGAAAAAATAAAATAAAAAAGAATTCCTCAATACCACCATTATATATCAATATAGCACAGCAGTAGAGGTGTGCAACATTATGTTAAACTATCCAGATGAGAGGATTCAATGAGTTATCTATTCTATCCTGGAACATAAATGGCCTCAGGGCTACGCGTAGACAGAGGTTAATAATGAAGTATCTGTAAGGAAGCCAGGCCCATTTTATTCTATTGCAGGGAACTCACTTAGCTCCTAGTGAAGCCAGGGCTCTTTTTTCTAAATGTAGCTGGATAGAGAACTTTGTTGTTTCTGAGAAGGCAGAACACTGTAAGGGCGTAGCGATTTTGATTAGGAGAGGGGATGGATGTGTCATAAAAGATTCTAAGATGGATAATTCCGGGAGATGGATTGTAGCGACTTTAGGCTGTGGAGGTACTGACTTAGTGCTTGCTGTCTTTTACGGCCCCAATATTGATGAACCTTGTCATCTCGCTAACTTAGAATGGAATTTGATGGAGGTTATTGCTCCAATCATTATTTGAGGGAATTTTAATGTTCTTCTTGATCCAATGTTGGATAGGTCAACCCCCAAAAGATATGTTCATGCCCAGCACGTACAACAGGCTCTCTAAAATATGCTACATGAACTGGATCTATTAGACGGGTGGAGGCATAGGATGGGAGTCAATCAGAGCTTTACCTTTCATAGTAAAAAGTATAGGCACTTCTCCAGGTTAGATAAAAAATAATTATAGCTAGGACCATAGCTGATAATATATCTACAATGACGATCCTACCTGCTCACATCTCGGATCATCCTGCGAATATTATGTCACTAAAAGGTACAGTAGTTCTCCCAGGTCCAGATGGACCCTAAAAAGGGCTATCGCGTCTGACTCAGAGGTTGGGGAGACATTAAAGCACGCATGTACAGCCTATTTTCTTGATAATATGGGGTCCACTTCCCTCGATGTAATTTGGGACACCTTTGAGGCTTATATCAGAGGCGAGCTACAGGATTTGGTATATACCAAGGCAAAGATTGAGGAATTAAATATGCAGAGATTGGAGGACAAAGTGGGCTCCCTAGAGGCTGAGTTGTCATGGCTTGGCCCTAATATTGATGCTCTAGAAGAACAGCTATTGAGGCAGTTGGAAGAGGCTAGGCTGAACAATAGGGTCAAGCTAGATCAGAAATGCAGCGAGAGATGGCAGGCTGGCTGTATGAAGAACTTTGAATATGGAGAGAAAGCGGGGCGCTGCTTGCATGGAAAACTAGAACTGATAGATCACAAAATTATATCAAGTATTGGTGGTTAACCCCAGAGGTGATCTTACAGAAAAATGGAAGAGATGCAAGCCTGCCTTATTTCTCTGTTCTCCAAATTATATACGGAGGAGGTCTATCCAGACCAAGATCTAGTTAAAGCTTGGCTGAGGAAACTTCGATTGCCAAAGTTTACAACTGAGGGCAAGGAGGGACTAGATGCACTGATTACTAAGGAAGAAATTTGCTTGTGTCTGTCTTAGAGTAAAAATAGTAAGGCGGCCTGCCCTGATGCCCTGCCAGTTCAGGTGTTCAAATTCTAGCAAAGGAATTGCTTTCAGTTTTGGAGAGTTTGTTTAACTCAATGTATCGGCAGGGTGGGTGTATTCCTAGATCATGGAAGGAAGCTATTATAGTCCTGATCCTTAAACCATCCAAAGACCTAAGCATGGCCAATTCCTATTGCCCAATCTCACTGCTGAATGCTGAGTACAAAATCTTTTTGAGCATTTTGGCTGGGAGATCGGCAAAGCTCGTGCCGCAGCTAATACATTCAGATCAGAAAGGGTTCATCACTAGGAGACAGATTCATGAGTTGACACAGCAGCTTATTGCTTCAATAGATTTTGATACATCCCTCTCGGTTCCCTTGGCCGTCATCACAATAGATGCAGCACAGGCATTCAACCGGGTTGGGCATATCTCTGGGAGGTCCTGAGGGTAATGGGATTTGGCCTGTGTCTTATACATGTCCGTTGGATGCTATATCAAGATACTATGGCCAGGATTCCCTTCAATGGTACACTGACCCCCAGTTTTAATATTTCAAGAAGAACGAGGCAGGCGTGTCCACTGACACCCCTCTTGTTCGATATTTACATCGTGCCATTGGCGCAGCTGTTAAGAGCAGATAACCAGGTTGTCCCTTTTAGTTCACCACCATATAGCAGTAAGGTCACCCTTTATGCAGATGATTTATTGGTTTATACGGCAGACCCTTCTATGACTATCCAGAGAGTAGAACATGTGGAATTTGGAGCCCTCTTGGGGTATTTAGTAAACTCTGAAAAAACTGAAGTGATGTGTTGAAATATCAAAGATTGGGGTGTGGGCATGGCTAGCTCTGTCATTAGACATCTAGGTATTTTAATTATCAGCAAGGTAGATGAAATCCCCCGTATAATCTGCAAAAGGTAGCCAAAGAGATAGATCGCCTTCTAGTTAGGTGGAAGAGCTTGCACTTAACAATATATATGGCCGTGTCAACTTGATAAAGATGGTGGCCCTTCCTAATTTGACATATATTTTCAATTGCGTCCCTTTGGGTTTCTAAAGTGCTTCATTGATAAAATTCAGGGGAAGGTAGTTAGCTTTGTCTGGGCAAATAAGGGGGCCAAGTTGGCCTGGAAAAAGCTACGGTGTAGGCTTGATAAGGGAGGCCTGGCCCTTCCAGATTTTAGTCTGTATTGCGTCGTTCTCCAGTTTAAAAATGTGTAAATTTTGTTAGGGAAACCCAAAAACTCGACTTGGGGGAGCCTTTTGGATGAAATGTTGAGAGAATCAAGTGAGGTAGGTTTTTTGTATAAGTTTGGGGCCCACAGATATTTCAAGAAGATACGTCTAAATGTTTTGAGGTCACCACTAAACCTATGGTATAAGATCGGGAGAATGTCTGGATTAGGGCTCTACTCAGATTTGCCCCTATGTGGGACTCCCCCGGAACTCCTTTATGTCTAAAAGACGCTCTAAGCCTTCCATTAATGAGGGCTCGTATTACTATCTGGGCTGATGCGATGACATCTGAAGGGCTACATCCATGGGAAGTTTTTAAAGCGAAAGTTGGTGAGAGCCTGCCTTTGTTCAAATTTGCACAATTATGTTTCTGATTTGCGGTCTCAAAGAAAGAGATTGGGGTGATTGGGTGTTGGCATTTGGGGATTAAAAACGGATATAGGTTTGAACGTACTCTCTCCTCCATCCTGTTCCACACCTACTCAAATTGCTCTTTCTGCTATGGTGTTATCAGCAGCTGATGTTTCTTCCCCTTCCAATCTTAAATTTTCTAAAAGTTCAATGCACTTGAACAATGCTTTATTTACATGCCTCTTTGAAAGTGCTATGAACACAGAGGAAGGCTCCAAGGTGAAACGTTTGTTTCTTTGGCTGCCGAATAAAAGTTTGGATTAGCCCCCCCCGTGATTGCGGTGATTTCTTCGTTAATTTTGGAGGACTGGAGCGTAAATAATTAGCGGGTTTCCACTACCGCAACCTGCACCCGCCTACGAGTGCACCGTTTAAACCAAGTGGTAAGAGAGCATTTAAATATATATATATATATATCCAAGTAAGTCTCCTGACCGCCGAATGCAGGGTGGATCTTTTCAGGTGTAGACCACTTACAGAAATCCTTCGCTAAGTAACGGACCACCACACAGATGGATTGTGCAAGCAGTGTCTCTTATTTATTCAAGCATGTTTCAGACAAATGTCTTTCAATATATTTATAAATATATATATATATATATATATATATATATATATATATATATATATATATATATATATATACAACTTTTGAGGATATCAGGTGCTATAGCTTCGTCTCATTTCACCCTCCTCACATTTATCATGTGTGCCCCAGACAAAAAAGCTGTGGACTCCATATGGGTCTGGATGTTCGGAGATAGAAATGTATTTTGTGGTAGGTGATAGGCATCTGCAAGTAAAATTGTTTGATATAGCTAAAAAGAGTGGCATTTGCAAGTGTGTAATCCAGGTAAGAGATACAATTTTCCATTCTTCTTGTCCAGGTGGGTGTTTATTGCCAGGGAACCTGTCATTCAGGACCATCAGACCAACTGAGGAACAGTAGTCAAATAGTGCTTTTCCTAGTTTGTTTAGTTGGTGGCATTGTTTGATCTGGAAATACCCTGTTGATGACCATTTCATATACAATTGCTTAATCTTCTTGGTAATAGAATAGGTTCACAATCTTATAAGTCACACCTAGGGTAGGCCCTAAGGGCTCAAAGGGCAGGATACATTGTATTTAAAAGGTAGGACATGTGAGCTTACGATTTCCATGCCCTGACAGTGAAATACTCCTAAAGTTGTTTTTCACTGTTGCCAGGCCTATCCTTCCCATTGACTAACACTGGGTTACCTTATTACATTGAATAAGTGCTAACTTTATATTGGAAGAAGAGAGAGATATGCAGTTTACACTCAAAATACTAGCAACCTAAAATCCTCTTTAATGGTCGAATTTCTAGGTCACAAATCTGAAGGTGGCACTATTAGATAGTTGGCACTTTCTTGTCCCACCATTTGTGCCTTCTGCTGGTGTCCTGGGTCACGGTTGTGAATGCCGCTGCTGTTGGGGTTTGTTTATTGCTTCCTGACCGTGACACCAAGGGGGCTTAGGTGTGGACAGAATGAGCCAATCTGACAAAATGACTGGGGAGGTACTCTATTACAAATACACCAAATGTGGGTTTGCTATTCCGTCTGCACATCTGCCGACATTCTAAGTCTAAAAATATAAATGTCTAAACTCTCATTAGTTGGAGGTGCTCAAATGGCGTCTGAACACCCACCCACCAGGGTGTAAATATATCTGAAACCCCAAAAGATCCTGATCAAATATTGACCACCCTGCACCAGAGCACACTCAAGCATTATATCTGTAATCCAGTAGAAACTTTTTTCAAATGACAGAAGAATTTTTCTGCTCTTTCCCTCTCACCGGTTCCGTGTAGTTACTAAACGGAACCGGTGAGATGGAAAGAGCCTGCTGGAATCCAGGTCTTCGAACTTATCAAGGTCCGCTATGTACCACTTGGGCTCTCTGTGGGCTGCGTAGGACCGTTTGCAGTCCCGAATGTGCATTTTTCCTCAAAGCAACGTTACTGAATTTATACTCTTCGAGGCATTATGGGAAACTGAACACGCATATTGTTTAGAAGTTTCATCGTCAATACACCGATCTTTATTCGTCAATGACAATTAAAATTTGTAAAAAGAAACGTATCTCGGAGCCTTGAAAAAGCCCTGCAGGCGAAACGTGCGTCGGCTGCTGTTGTGTCTTCACTCAATTTGGAAATAAAAATCACAAGACCTGCTTTTGGAGTGTGGCAGGAGTACTTATTAGAGTCTGACTTTCAGGACATTGTACTAAGGACTTTTACTAGGAGGGAGTTCTCATATCCCCCAAAAATTCTTCTGTCATTTGAAAAAAGTTTCTACTGGATTACAGATATAATGCTTGAGTGTGCTCTGGTGCAGTGTGGTCAATGACTGGGGAGGTACTCAACTTAGCCCCTCTTACACTTCAAAGGGCTTTGCCTCCTGCACGCATAAAGGAATTAAGCATGGGCGAATTTTGCGGATTCGCGGTCCGCGAATTCGCGCAAAATGGCAAAAAAATCAGCGAGTTCGCAGATTTTCTCGCAAAAATCGCAGATTTTTTTGCCATTTGTGACACGTGTGTCTGCAACTTTGCCACCGCGCCGAAAGGTGCCAAGGTCCCTCGAGTGAGCTGTCCATCATAGTGAGGAAAGGGCGGGAAGATGGTGCATACCCTAGTGTGTGTGGGGCGGGGCTTCTATGTGAGTACATAAGCCTCTTGTTTATAAAGGGTTAGAGACCGATCAGAGCACCAGATGAGGAGAAATAAGCCTCCTGAATAGTGAAAGTAGGGGGACCCCCTCTAGGAATTCCTTTCAGGTCAGGGAGTAGAGGGGAGAGAAACAACAAACAACTGAAAACGCTCCCTCTTGACCTATAAATACATTTGTCATTGGAAAAATCTCTCAAACACAGGGCATATACCAACAATGTCTACACAGAATGTGAATTGTTTCTCATTTTATTTCAGTTTTCAGTAAAAAATTCATTTTTTTCATTTTTATCATAATTTTCAAATATAACACTTATAAAAATATATACATATTACAAGGAAGCTTCACATCGAAGCTATGCATATATGTCTATTTAAATTCATGAAGACACAATTAAATATGTACAAAACAGGTAAAGAGCCACACACGCACAACACATACATACTACCTAAACATCCATCCCATCACAAAAACAACAACAAATGTGACCTATAGCATTGAATCTGGTGTCCACTACATGACCAAAGTCATGAGGTTTTGACAAGAGGGAGAAGGTCGACGCGTTTCGGTGGAAAAGACAGGAGTACGGACCACCTTCTTCAGGACCAAACAGATACAGTGCGGTATAGGAACTCTAAACCTGGAATGCAAATCTGAAACAATATACACAAAAAATAATAATTTATAATTGTGCCCTGTAGAGCATAGTACATTCTTATATACATTTGGAACAACAGAATGGACCAGAACCCACACTTAAAATTCTCACAACTTAACACCACCCGGTGAACCTTATAGCCCATACAGTAAAGTGTGATCACCAGTTGCTGGAAGGAGAAAGAAGAATCTTTTCAACGCCACAGATGGTGCTGAGGTCAAATCATAAGATATAAAAATCTGTTTAATAAATACCTTTCCCAAGAGATGAACATATATGGTGAGATGTTTCTAAAGGATGGCAACGCTCTGTCACGCAATCTGAATTACGAAGGACGTAGAAATTTTTCATCCTTGCTGTGTCTGGAATTAACCTAAACATTTGCTAGTGATGCAATAAAAGATAGTCATCATTTATTACCTGGAGGTTTGCCGAAATCAGTGGGACCAGATATACATTACTTTTAGTCAAGGCAAATAAGACAGCTAGCTGCTGAAAGATATAACAACAAAGGACATTTTGCTGTAAGGCCTCACTCAGATTGAAATGCTATTAAAAGGTATTGGCCTAAAAAAGATGCTTTTTACCTGTGGGGTATAAAAAATGGCAGAACGAGGCAGGGAGCGGCTATTTGTAGTCTATCGATTTGGCCTTTTTCCTTATTCAATGGTGTAGAGGGGACGCCACCTCTATAGAGAAGTAATCAGAGGTACATGACATGAACATCCTTGCAAAATTGGATGTGAGAAACCATTATGTAGAACACGCATATGCCTACTTACTTTTCTGTATTATTCACTTGCAGTATGAGTGTCACAATCGTCGCCAAAGTACGATGTATGCCGACGCCTAAGAAAAAAGCATACGTACATTAGAAAGGAGAGAAACATCTCCTATGAGACTACGACCCCACAGTCAAAGGAAGTCTTTATGTCACAAGTGCGGCAGTTAACTGAGGCTCAAGTACAGTTGTTCATAGAACCATATTGCCCACGAATTGCCAATATAGCAAAATGTAAGGGGACCCACCAACGCATCCTCAAGTGCATGCTTGGCTGCAACTCAACCAGCAACCTCCTATCACTAACCAATAGCACCCGGATTTACAAATACGCCGAGAAGTCTCCTAATTTAAATCTGCACTACTTGCAGTGAAGCATTTTTGCTCAGCCGAGTATAGAGACGGTCACACCTATGTATAAGTTATATTAACCTCACCCTTTATATAACGATGTAACCGCGACTACCTTTAGTTGGTTTGCAGCGCCTTTCTAAGCAAGTCGTAAGCCATAGCAACAGCGTTAACAAACCTTCAGTTACTCCTTTAATTAAATAAATGTGTCCACACCGCGACTACCTGTAGTTGGTTTACAGCGCTTGTCTAAGCAAGTCGTAGACCACAACATTAAATAATCTTTCAGTTACTTCTTTAATTAAATGTGTCCACACCCTATACAGGGCGAGACAACATTTACTAACCTTGAGAGAAATATTTACAGACATTAACCCAGCAAGCACTTACGTTTCAAAAGTCCGAGATTTCGAATCCCCTTCGCAAGCCGCCACCGCCATCGTCCTCAGTTTGTTCGATGCTAAGGAGTGGCAAGCGAACCTACATCTTAAATAGCCCGCGAACAGATTAGTAAAACGTTGCAGCCGTGATTACATCGTCCAGTTCTTTCTACGTCATCGGCGACTGTCTTAAGTTGAAAAACTAAATAACGGACTAAGCTAAATATCGCCATCTTGAGGTTGTCTCGGCACAAAAGGCAAGCACAGTCACCTATTATGTGGCCACCAGTGACCGTCGAAGTACTAAGAAATTGTTTAAAGTTAGTTGGCCAAACCCATGTATTCCAATAATTTATGAGTTGGACATATGGAAAAATAACACGGGGCCACCCAAAAAAAGACCCCATTGTCGACATGCTTAAATTAGAAACTGTATTGTCAGTCTATTTACAAGTTCTCACTCATATTAAAAATCAAATATTATCACAAGATTCTAACAGACGATTTCTAAGTCACAAAAGATGGATAGTAAAGACTAATATTTATTTTTTATTCCAGAGATATATGTGTATGTATATTAGTCGATATTGGTGTTTGACATACACATAGTCAATACTGAGTATCAACTCTGGCAGGCCCTATCGCAGCCTGCCAGAGGTGAGTAGTCCACCTCTACCAGGCGACATGACGTAAATATAAGCATAGCTGACCACACAGTACCCCATTTTTGCCTAAGATACGACAGAAAGGCCTGAACCAAACGTTATGTGTTGGTAACTACCAGGGTTTGGTAATGATCCACTGAATTTCTTCATTAAGTCCCTGTTTTACAGAGTCTAGGAAGAAAATCCGGAAACACTCACGTCGTTTACGTGAGATGTCCATGGGAGTACCAACACTCCCCTTTACCTTTTCCAGAATGCACCAACGAACGTCAGTTTCAGAATGACTTTTTTGAGAAAGTGTCTAACAAGAGGTGCTTCTATACGATGGTTTCGAATAGAGGATTTATGTTCGCTGAGGCGAACACGGAATTCACGTCCTGTTTCACCAATATAAACCATGTTGCAGGGGCAAGAGATGCAATATATTACATTCTTGCTCCGACAATTGGTGAAGTCCTTGAGTTCGATCTTTTTATCTTTATACTCAAAACAATCTGTGACGAGGGCTGTGTCACATGCTTGGCAGCCGCCACACCTGTGATTTCCCACAACGGGTGGTAATCCCGTGATGGTACTTTGCCTTAACTTGTTTGTATTTTCAATTCTGGTATGGACTAAGATGTCACGTAGATTGCGATTCCTGCGGAATGCTACCAAAGGTGCTTCCAAAATCGGCTCCTCATCTCCCATATTCAATATCCTCCAATTTCACTGGATGATGTTTTTGAGTTTGAAATTGAACGGGGAGTGATTCAACACGCAGACCACTTGGTCTTTCTTGGCACGTTGATTACTTTCTAGTAGGGCGTCTCTATTATAAATTTTTGCCCTCTTGTAGGCATGGCGGACTAGCCGATTTGGATAACCCCTAGTTAATAGTCTTAATTTGAGAGTATCCCCATGTTTGTGAAATTCGGACATGGTGCTACAATTTCTTCGAATCTGAAGAATTCTCCAAATGGAATTGAATCTTTTTGTATAAAAGGATGGTAACTTTGGTATTGGAGAATTGTATTTTTGGCTGTAGGTTTGCGAAACAAACTAACTGTCGGGCGATCAACAGGCTCCAGGCAGAAACCAGCTCCTCAGAAGCGTAGACAGTGCCCCCCTCTGTTCCTACGACACAACACCCCCTGCGGTTAGCAAGCACACACAGGACGGGCGGTGACGCCAGAAAAGAGAGAGACCTAAAACCCTTAGGTCTCCTTGTGTGAAGACAGGGTTCTCAGACGAGGTACACAAATAGGAAGCCGCAGCCTGCAGGGGAGAGAAGAGAACAAACATACAACAGACTGCTTAGTACACTACCATAAGAGAACAAGGACTACTAATCTACGTTTTCTGTAATGAGTGTGCTGCAAGGCTCTTACCTGCCCAACGTGTGTAATGCACCCAAAAGGTATCCACAAAAAATAATAAATACGAACCAAAAAAGGTGGGTGGATACTTAGGTCTCTCTTTCCAAAGGAATGATTCCACGGAAGAAATGAAGGATTCAAAACACAGTCTCGAACACTTCAAAATAGAAGAATCCAAAAGAAAAGGTATATCAGGGTCGTGATACTTCTCGCTGAGCCAGCAAGGTAAACAAAACAAAGTTCACTCCGGTGGAGCCGTTCCCGGGCGTTTCCCACCAAGAAACAGCTGACGGACGCTAACACTCGGCGTCCTTCGCATCAAAAGAAAGGAGAAGCACAATCCAGCGGCAATAGTCCTGTCAGAAAAACTGACACGCCGAGAAACCACTGCGGGTACCCCAGCCTCGGGTAAGAGTGAGCAGGGACACAGCGGAGGCTCACAGGTCTGGGTGACGTCTAGGAACGCCACACCGATGATCCGCAATCCGCGGGAAAGGAAGAGAGGCACAAGAATCCGGTGTGCACTGCGGCGAGGAGTGCTTGCTCAATGCCGCGTGGAGAGTAGCTGAAGGGTAGGTTGCAAAAGCCAGCGCGGCCGCGCGAGGCTTCTGCTGCAGAGACGAAGAAAAGAAACACGAACCAGTTCAATGGAGCAAGTACTGTAACAACGATCCAAGGGTCGGGACTCAGGCAGGATTCCAAATGAAAACCAAGCACCGCCGATAGGGGAATGGAGACATAAGAACCTCCCAGTCGGCATCTGATTGGTGCATGAGGCTCATAGTCTTCTCCAGAGCGCCTCAAGGCATTATGGGACTTGTAGTCCCTGTTAGGCAAAAATCACCGTACAACACACTCAGAACATGCCCTAAGAACTCCGGGTCCTAACAGTACCCCCCCCTAAAGGTCTTCTCGCGGGTCTAGGCTTGGAGGGATTGAGCGCATGGAATCTACGCACCAGTCTAGGGGCATGAATGTGTTCAGCAGGTTCCCAAGTTCTATCCTCTGGCGGATAACCCACCCAATCAATGAGATACTGGAGTCTGCCTCTGTGTCTACGTGAGTCTAACACCCGTCTTACTTCATATTCGCTTTCACCTTCGACCATAACAGGGGGAGGAGGGGGTTCAGGAAGTATTGGGGCCACATAGGGTTTCAGAAGGGAAGTATGAAAAACAGGATGTATTTGCATCTCGGGGGGCAGAACCAGTTTGAGGGCAACAGGAGAGATGACTTTCAGTACTTCAAAAGGCCCAAGATAGCGGGGTTGTAACTTGCGTGGCCCTTCTATTCTTAGGTTCTTTGACGATAACCAAACCCTGTCGCCCACTGCATAAACGGGAGCAGGTCTTCGATGTTTGTCCGCTTGGGCCTTCATTATCTCTTTAGCTTGCGTTAGTTCCTTTGTCGCCAGCTCCCATATCTGTGACAGTGTTTGGTGATGGTCAAGAACCGCAGGATTCAGTGTGTCAGAAGGGAGTACTTCAAGTGGTATTATTTTGGGATGATAACCGGTGGTAAAAAAGAACGGAGAGATCTTGGAGGCTGTAGGGGTAGAATTATTGTATGCGAATTCTGCAAGGGGCAGGGCTTGCACCCAATCCTGGCATGTAGTAGTTATCAGACACCTGAGGTACTGCTCTAAGGTTTGGTTTGTCCTTTCGGTTTGACCATCGGTCTGGGGATGATAGGAGGAAGATAACCTGTGATCAATGTAAAGGGTTTTACACAACCCTTGCCAAAATCTGGAGATAAACTGGGGACCTCGATCTGATACTAAAACAGAAGGTAATCCATGTAACCTGACAATTTCTTTGATGAATATGTCTGCTAAATCCACAGCTGAGGGGATCTTTTTCAGGGGGACGAAATGGGCCATCTTGGATAACAGATCTACAACAACCAGGATTGTGGTGTACCCATGAACGTTAGGCAAGTCGGTGATGAAGTCCATACTAAGGGTAGTCCAGGGGCTGTTGGGCACGGGAAGAGGTTGCAATAACCCTGCAGGTACAGCATGGGAGGCCTTCTGACGGGCACAGGTAGAACAGGCCTTGACGTGTTGCTTAACATCATGAGATAGTTGCGGCCACCAAAACCATCGTTGGCAAAGACTTTTAGTCTTGTTTTCCCCGGGATGACCAGCTAAGGGCATGTTATGACACCATTGTAGAACAAGGCGGTGTAATTCGTCATTAGGCAAAAAGATTTTATTGTCATGATACCACAGATGGTCCACGATGGTGTTGTTTGGATCTTGTAACCAAGTGACCTGATCTAGAGGTGCATATGCCTGTTCTAATAGGTCCATGAAGGTATGGGAATCAGGGATCTGGACTCCTAAGGCCACTATTCTACTCTCGGGAATAAGAGGCAAAGGTTTCTCCTGCACCCACTTGTTCTCCACTCCTAGCCTGGATAGAGCATCTGCCTTACCCTGTCGTATTCCAGGTCTAAAGTGTATCAAAAAATCATATTCCCCAAAAAAGGCGACCCACCGTAGTTGTCGGGGTGTAAGGGCTTTAGCAGTGCGAAAATATTGCAGGTTTTGATGATCAGAATAGACAGTGATTACATGGGAGGATCCTAACAGGTAGTGACGCCACTCCTGGAAGGCCCGTTTGATTGCAAGGAGTTCTCTTTCTCCGATGGTATAATTTTGCTCTGATTGGGTCAGGGTTTTGGAGAAGTACGCCACAGGATGGAGAGTGCCTTTTAGACGATCTCTTTGTGATAACACACCTCCCACTGCATATTGAGAAGCATCCACTTCTAGGAAGTAGGGTTGTGTTTCGTCTGCATGTTTCATGATGGGTGCAGATGTGAAACGTGCCTTAAGGGCCTGAAAGGCCTTTTCCGCTTCCTTGTCCCAGTGGAACTCAACCCCCTTCCTGAGCAAGCGAGTGATGGGTGCTACTAGGTCCGAAAAGTGGTCCACAAACCTCCTATAGAAGTTTGCAAATCCCAAGAAGGATTGAATGTCCTTCACCGACTTTGGACTTGCCCATTCTAGGATAGCAGATATTTTGGCCGGATCCATATGTATTCCTTTAGGAGAGATGATGAACCCTAAAAAGGCTACACTGTGAGTATGGAAGATGCACTTATCGAGTTTAGCAAATAGGTGATGTTCGTGTAGTTTACTCAATATGGCTTGTACATGAGACACATGGTCAGACTCATTAGAGGAGTATATCAGTATATCATCGATATACACGATGACAAAGATATCCAAATATTCCCGCAGTATCTCATTTATGAAGAATTGAAATGCTGCGGGAGCATTACACAGCCCAAAGGGCATGACGTTATACTCATAAAGCCCAAATTTTGTCCTAAAGGCTGTTTTCCATTCGTCCCCTCTTTTGACTCTGATAAGGTGGTAGGCTCCTCTTAAATCAAGTTTGGTAAAAATGGTGGCCTTCCTAACCTGATCGAGCAGTGTGGAAATGAGGGGGAGCGGGTATTTGTTCTTGATAGTGGCTTTGTTTAACACCCTGTAGTCCAGGCAAGCCCGTAATCCCCCTTCCCGTTTGGGTATAAAAAAAATGGGGGAGGACACTGGAGAGGTGGAATGACTGATAAATCCCTTTGCCAACATGTCTTGCAAATACTCTTGTAGGTATTTGGTCTCTGTCTCTGTAAGCGCATAAATGCGGCTAACAGGTAAATCCGCGCCAGGTATAAGATCTATCCTACAATCGTAGGGACGATGAGGCGGTAAAGCTACAGCTTTCACATCGTCAAAAACATCAGAATATTGCAGATATTCAGATGGTAACGTAGCCCCATCGATCGTGGTTGCAGAACAATACACCGGAGTGTGCCAGTGGTTGATGTCTCTGTAACAATGGGTAAGACAGTGAGCAGAGCGTAGGGTAACCGTTCTAGCGACCCAATCGATATGGGGGTTATGGGTCTGTAACCAGGGTAGTCCTAGTATCGCACCGAAGTTGGGTGTATCAATCAGGTCGAATGATATACATTCGCTATGTCCATTATCACACAACACAATGATCTCAGGGGTGTGGTATTTTAACATTCCTGAAGACAGGGCAGACCCATCCACAGCTCTGACATTTTCAGGGATATCTTTCTTAATAAACTGGATGCCCAAAGACTTAGCTAGGGTGATATCCAAGAAATTGCCCGTGGCTCCTGAATCCAAAAGAATAGCCATGGTATGTCTTCCTTGCGAAGGTAGCACTAACACCACCGAGATGGTAAAGGGTTTGGGAATGGCGGAATAGATGTTTGCCACATGTTTGGAGGTCAGGGACAGCGAAGGACTTGGAAGAGCGACCTCAATACTCCCCAAGTCAACTAGTTTCCCGACGGCATAGGTTTAGTGAATTTAGGCATCCCTTCTCTCAAGGAGCCTTTTGGTTTCACCTGACATTCTCGGGCGAAATGGCCAGCCTTTCCACAGTATAAACAGAGATTCAACTTGCGTCTTTTCTCTTTTTCTTCGGGTGTTAGGGGGCCACGTATTCCTCCTATCTGCATTGGTTCACTTGTGTCTTTGGGTTCTCGTTTTTCAGGTTTAGTTATCAAAAATTTGGGGAGATCACCGCGAGTTTTTTCACCCTTTCTCTCAGCCAGTCGGTGGTCTAATTTGACCACTAGATCAATGAATTCAGAACAATTTTCAGGGGGATCCACTATTTGAGATAAGATATCTTTGAGTTCGTCTTTCAGCCCTCTGTAAAACAATGAAGTTCTTTTATCGTCAGGCCAGTGTGTCTCTGTCACCAAGCGGTTGAAGGCGGTGATATAGGACAGCAAATCTTTTGAGCCCTGTCGCAGATTAAGGAGCTCATTATCACTTGCCTGCATATACGTATGCCTAGCAAAAAGGCTTTTCATATGCTCCTTAAATAGGGTGAGATCGTATAAGACAGGATCGTCATTCTCGACCAGTGCTACCGCCCATGAGGCGGCGTTCCCACTTAAATAGGAAATAATAAAAGCGATCTTCGCCGCGTCATCAGGGAATGAGGAGGCTTTACACAAAAACATCAGGTGACATTGGTTCATGAATACCTTGAATTTCTGACTATCTCCGCTAAATCTTTCTGGCATTGCTAACGGTGTTTGAGGTGGGGTGACTACTGTAACCTGAACAGGAGAGGTGGATGAGGCAGGTATAGGAGAGACCTCAGGGGTACTACCACTAGGCACCTGAAAATGGGAAGGGTGTATATAACTCCTTCTATGTCTAGCTTGTACCTCATGTGTTTTACTTGCTTCTATCAGTCTAGTGTTTTCGGCCATTAACCTCTGGTTTTCGTTCCTCATCAATTTCAGTTCGGTTTGTAGATTCACCACTGTGGTAGCTAGGTCTCTAAGGGTTATCTCGTCTGTCTCTCCCTGCATGACTGCGTCGTCCTTGACTGTCTACACTCGGGAGGAGAGAAAAACGTGGGCTTGGTTTTCTGTCGGGCGCTCAACAGGCTCCAGGCAGAAACCAGCTCCTCAGAAGCGTAGACAGTGCCCCCCTCTGTTCCTACGACACAACACCCCCTGCGGTTAGCAAGCACACACAGGACGGGCGGTGACGCCAGAAAAGAGAGAGACCTAAAACCCTTAGGTCTCCTTGTGTGAAGACAGGGTTCTCAGACGAGGTACACAAATAGGAAGCCGCAGCCTGCAGGGGAGAGAAGAGAACAAACATACAACAGACTGCTTAGTACACTACCATAAGAGAACAAGGACTACTAATCTACGTTTTCTGTAATGAGTGTGCTGCAAGGCTCTTACCTGCCCAACGTGTGCAATGCACCCAAAAGGTATCCACAAAAAATAATAAATACGAACCAAAAAAGGTGGGTGGATACTTAGGTCTCTCTTTCCAAAGGAATGATTCCACGGAAGAAATGAAGGATTCAAAACACAGTCTCGAACACTTCAAAATAGAAGAATCCAAAAGAAAAGGTATATCAGGGTCGTGATACTTCTCACTGAGCCAGCAAGGTAAACAAAACAAAGTTCACTCCGGTGGAGCCGTTCCCGGGCGTTTCCCACCAAGAAACAGCTGACGGACGCTAACACTCGGCGTCCTTCGCATCAAAAGAAAGGAGAAGCACAATCCAGCGGCAATAGTCCTGTCAGAAAAACTGACACGCCGAGAAACCACTGCGGGTACCCCAGCCTCGGGTAAGAGTGAGCAGGGACACAGCGGAGGCTCACAGGTCTGGGTGACGTCTAGGAACGCCACACCGATGATCCGCAATCCGCGGGAAAGGAAGAGAGGCACAAGAATCCGGTGTGCACTGCGGCGAGGGGTGCTTGCTCAATGCCGCGTGGAGAGTAGCTGAAGGGTAGGTCGCAAAAGCCAGCGCGGCCGCGCGAGGCTTCTGCTGCAGAGACGAAGAAAAGAAACACGAACCAGTTCAATGGAGCAAGTACTGTAACAACGATCCAAGGGTCGGGACTCAGGCAGGATTCCAAATGAAAACCAAGCACCGCCGATAGGGGAATGGAGACATAAGAACCTCCCAGTCGGCATCTGAATGGTGCATGAGGCTCATAGTCTTCTCCAGAGCACCTCAAGGCATTATGGGACTTGTAGTCCCTGTTAGGCAAAAATCACCGTACAACACACTCAGAACATGCCCTAAGAACTCCGGGTCCTAACACTAACCTCCAGAGCCAGGTTAGTCCCAGACATACAGATATCCAGGAATTCCACACTTTGTGGGCTATAGTTAGCAGTGAAGGTTAAATTACAATCACTAGCGCTGAGCCATAACAGATATTCTTTCAGGGAGTCTTCATCGCCTCTCCAGATCAGAAAAATGTCGTCAATGAATCATCTCCACGTGACGAAATCAGCCTCCTGTTCACAGTAAGTACAAGGGGATTGAGCTAGAGAAACTCGTGGATGCAAAGACCTCCATCAAGGATTACATCTAATTGTAGGCGGTATATATGGGGAGGAACCACACCTGCCTAGCCTAGACCGTGCTCACTAGTCACTAGTTGTTTGGGGGCTGATTATTTGAGTTTCAACTCGGGCATGTGCAAAAATCAGCCCGCGAGCGAATTTTTCGGCAATTTCACGCAATTCGCAAATTTCGCGAGCGGAACGGATTAGGCGCCCATAGTAAAAAGGAATCTGACATCAGGCCTGCCCTGCCGTTTGTCACTCCCAGACAGTTTGGAGCCTTGGCAAGTTAGGTAAAGAACTCTCAAGAACCAAATGTGTGTGTAGAAGAGGACGTCTCTGCACACAGCATTTTAGAGCTCCAGAACCATTCATCAGTACACTCTAGGACCTGCAGGAGATTCAGAAGAAATACTGCCCGGCTGCCAGAAGGACATCCCTGTTGCTTAAAGGATTGTCTTGCTGTCTGAAAAAGGATTGGACCTACTTGCTTTCCTCACGTACTTCCCAGAGTGACACCAAGGGTCAGTTGGCCGGCATCCAGTAGGAGCTATGGGGACACAACAAGCTTTCAGAAGCCTCACTACAACTGCACAGCTGACCAGTTGCGCTTCTTGGTTCTATTAGTGCTAAAAAAAAAAATTCAATATTGTGAGTTCTTCTAGTTGGATTTTTGCCATTCTGGTATCATTTTATTGATTAAAATGTACTCCACTTTTCGGAATTGGTTTTTGTGCTGCATAAATACTTTACACATTCCCTCTAAGTTAAGCCTGACGTCTTTTGTGCCAACCCAGCAGAGGGTTAAGCAGTGGTCAATTTAATAACTTTTGGGATTCACACTAACAAAGACTGTGTTTGTTGCCTAAATGGAGCATCCTTCCCTGTCCACCAAAAAACAATTTCTTACACAGTGCGAGCCTCTGTCAGTGCAAAGTTTTCTGTGCCACCGCTGGCTCCTCAGCCTCCTTGTCTGCCCTGCCACTGAAGCCCCAAATGGAGACGCCATAAGTCCACCGCCGGGCAGGAACTCCAGCACACAGAGCATCTCCATAGACTTTCTGTATCATTCTGAGCAGTGGTGCCACATGAAGCTCGGCTTCCGGTTTCCTGCTACACTCCCGGTCAGTTAAAGTTTTATTTGCTGTTAGAAAGGATTAAAGTGAAAAGGAAGCACAATTTTGAGGTACAGATTCTAAGGTTGGGTATCTTTTAATTTGAGGGCAATGGTTCAAGCATTATAGAAATTAATATTCAGAGGATGCCTGTCACGGCAAACACTGTACCTTGTTTCCTTGATTGAAACATTTTGCAAAAGAATCCTCGGATTTGTATCAACCGTTTTCTTAATTCTTTAATTGCAAACATAGAATTATTCCCCCTTGTGATGGAAGTCTGGACAGATCCACAAAGGTAAAGAAGCAATGGTCGGGAAAGAAATGCGTCCCGCTGTTTGTGAGGATCTGTACAATAGAGTGATTGAGCGGCAGGATTATTATTCCCTCTGCAAATCTGTAAAGGTTTGAGGAAACCGTGCTCTTTGCAAGGTATGTTTCCACATATGTAGAAAAAGTACTCTATGGTAGGGAGTTAATTAATTTGTGATTCAAACATGATACGGATCTCCTCTGTTGCATGGTTCTTCTTCTGACATTTAAACACAGACCACTGAATTTCACTGATTTATCTCCACTATGAAGGCCCCGGGAGGTAGATTTACTACCATTTCAACCAACGCAGTGCAGTAAAGTTGCCTCACTGCCTCACATGAAAGAGCGAGAGCAGAAAAATGCCATATCTGCTAATAGCTAGCATAGGTGTTGTAGTGGGAGGCCACCCTTCCAGCAGAAAATACTCTGCTTAGACAGCTTGAAGCATTTTCCACTTTGGATGTGTGCTGTACAGTGCAACACACATGTAATATTAGAAAAGTTAGGAGAAATGAAAATATTTCTCTTTTTTAACACCTTCCTAGAAGTGGTGTTATTTTTTTGCACAAAGCACTGTCTGCCATTTTTAGGAGATAGGGCTTTGCCTCTAAAACTCGATGATGGTTATACGAGAAAGTCTATGTACCAAATATGCGATGCCCCCTTAACACAAAGCAGTGCAGTTACCTTAGGGCTACATTTCAGCACAAATAAAGTTTTGCACTGGAATGCAAATCCCAAATCAACAGTTTGCAATAGTTTACATCAGTTATGTATGTGAAGGAAAGCTGGTGAAAATTATTTGTAAATCTGCACCTAATTTAGAACGCAGGCTGAAAGGGACCTGGGGCCTTATTTATGAAGGTCTTGCGCCGCCGGTGCGTCACTTTTAAAATGGGAAAAAATGACGAACCAGTGGCGCAAGGCCCTCATAAATTAGGCTCCTGTTCCTTACAGTACAAGCTATCTTGAACCATACTATTTTCTACATAATGGTTTTGGGACGGAACTGCAATATAGCATGCAAAATACTGTACATTAAAACTTTACAGCGGACAGACTATAATCCATTTCCACACTGTGGTTGTTACTGTTGATAAATGGCTCCCGAATTTAGCCCTTCTGGACACCACAGAAACACAGGGTTTAAAGTTGGCATCCTTGTTTTGTAGGTGGCAGCCATGCAGGTAAGAGTGGTAGGGCCTGCTGAGGAGGGATTTCGACGGACGGTGACAGCTGCGGCCCGTGCAGGTAAGAGCGGTGGGGCAGTGAGGCCAGCTGCAGGGTGAAGTTTCAGCGGACGATGACGATGGAAAATGAAATAAATAATTAATTTTCCCTCGTCCTTATCCGTCGAAATCCCCCCCACCCGGCCCACCGCTATTACCTGCAAGGGCCGCGGTTGGCTGTTGTTGTCATCAATGGAGGAAAGTTTGTTTAAAAGGCAATATATTACCATACCCCAGATTTAACTGTGAAATTCTACTCTTTAAAATGTTGACTGAAAAAATGCACAACGTGGTATTTTGCTCATTGCTTGAACAGCCGAGCAGTGGAGACACATTTCGGTTCATGTGAATAAAAACAAAACAAAAAAACAATTAGTGGCTTTAACATGGGTTTCACAACTATGTTCTTGCTTTCCTTAGAAATTGTAAGAATATGATTCAGCTGTTGGAGAAGGTCCAAGTAGAAATTTGGTCACTGCGGCCAAGGTTTCAAAGAGCTTCTGATTTCAGGCATGCAAGTTAGAAGTATGGCAGCAATCCAGATGTGTAAGGGTCACTGGATTCTTATTTGCAATATCTTAACAACTATTCATGATTGCAGCTAAAACTGCCAAAGCCTCATGTTTCTTTGGGGTATCTTGTCAATCTCCCTTGCGTGTCACATTTTCGCAACATCACAAAATGTCCCACTACCGGTGGACCCACAACTAGCCCACCTAGGTACCCCCCACCTTTCTTCCCACCCATCCTCTACCACCGCACCCTTCTACGTCATCACTCCTTATTGCATTGACCTCCAGTATTGTACTGTGCTCTGTTGTTTTATTGTTAGCGTTTTCATATATAAGCCATTAATACCATTGACCATCGATTAGAGCAAAGAGCAAAAAAAACACATCTGTATGTGGATATTTCACAAGGGTCCTCTGTTGGTGGCCCCGTGCAAACAAATCAAATACAAAGGTTTAGTCGACTTTATCTAAAACCAAGCAAACTTTTCCCACATTCCTACTTTCTTATTTATACAAATATAAACTGTAACTAATTCAGCCATCTGGACCCACTGTAGTGCTTCAGCATGGGAATGAAGCACTATACAAACGCCACAGTACAATACAATACAAAATCTACTTTGCATCTGGGGTGAACTTTTCTAAGTGTTCCAAACGTATTACTATTGGGGCTACCTTGGGCCATGAGCGCTGCCTTGATTCCTACTGGTCAATGTACAACTGCACTGCACGCTGCAGGCAGCAGCACCAGGCCAGCACCAATGCATCGGAAAATTGAATAGTGGTTCAAGTCTGGGTTAAGGCTCTTTCCACACCCGTATGGATCCAGTAAACTGGATTAAAACTGCTGATGAAGGGACAGGCTAGCTAACGACATATTGCTTTTCTCTCCTATTCTGTGTATCGCATCTTAAATTTTCAATCTATGATGCTATGAGTAGACAATTCACTTGCAAAAAGTAATAACGTTTTAATTAATAGTGCAGATGGAACTGGTGGAATCAGCTGATTAATTCTGTCATGTCCTAAAAGCGGCACATGTTACTCGATGCGTGCCTCAATTCACATTGTCCATATTCTTTCACTTTTGACAAAGTGTGACATGCTGTCACTTCATGGGATATATGCCACTGGTTTGGTGGACAAGGTTACTGCTCACATCTGTACTTGTTTCTTCTAATGGAAATCATAACGTTTGATTGATTCATGAATGAAAACTGCTTGAGCACATCCTATAATGCCTTCAAAAACGAACCTTATAATATCTTATAATACTTTACAATATTAGGCATGAGTCAGATAGACTAAAAACACAAAAATCACCTATTGTGAGTTGTTCGGGACTAACATGCAGATTTTGATGCTTTGCATACCAGGTAGATGATACCTGTCATTCACACCTCCCTCCCCCACCAACACCATACAACCTGGTATATTTTAGTTGGGTTGACCTGCTGATACTAACAAGAGGGTGTTACTGGACATAGCTCAGTTAAGCACGGGTAAAGTATTAAATGGTGACTCTCTGGCCAGGGTCGGATTGGTAAGGCGGGCACTTGGGCAATGGCCGAGGGGCGGTACCCGAGTTCCATCTATGAGCTGCTTTCTAGGGCAACGTGGGGGGCCGATTTGGGCGGTGTCTGTGCTGTTCGGATGCCGCTAGTGGCCCAGTGGGTGCCTGAGTGGCCTTTCTGGAGGCAGATGGGCACCCATTAGCTCCCTTTTATCAAGAGACAGAGGTGTCACTCCCTTCCTCTCACTGGGCCGGCCCATTAATGTACGCAGATTGAGCAGGGGCGGGGGCCTGAGCAGAGGTGGCCTCACTTGTTTTCAGGTGTGTTTCTTCAGTGTGAACTAACCCATGCATTTTATTTATCTAAGTAAAGTTAAGAAAACATGCCTCTGTCAGAGACCCACTCCTTTCTTTTGATCAAACTTCCACGAAGAAGTGCTTGCGGAAAGGCAATATGCAAATGTGGGCCTCTTTTTTTTAGTGTGCCCGGGTCGATTTTTAATCCTAATCGAACCCTGCATCTGACAAGAACAGGGCACTGTGGGTTGATGGTATTGGAGGATGCAAAGAATAGACTTTTAGGCCGCTGAATCTGCCTCTCACTGTCATTTTCAAAATGTTTTATTTGATTGCATGCTTTCCAAGATCTATAATACATTACTGGAGATGTGGTAATTTCTGGAGATAAATCTGTAAATTTGTAATTTCAGAGATGTTTTTGGTGACTGGCAGAGAAAAGTTGCAAAAACCCCACCAGTGACAGTGTTATTACCGCTCTTGCCCCAATGTTGTGGTCCTAGCAGATAGTGTGTTGAAAAGTAATGCCAATAATTTTGAATAGCTACAGCACATTTAACAACACAGTCTCGCACATAATTAAACGGTTTCTTCGAAGGTTCTCGGGGCATTTATTTTTTACATTTGGGAGTTTTTTTACCTCTCTTTCTGTGAAAGTTGATCACTGTAGGGACTCATCCTGGAGGTACAATTATATAACGATTGTGTCTGGTTAGTGTGAGAGGAGCTAATGTTTTAGATTTCATTTTTTGTGGGGAGTCCTATTGCCAATTTATTATATTATGAATTGAATTTGAATTTGAATTTTAATGAATTTCTAGAGCGCACTGTTACCGGGACGGTTTCCTGGCGCTAGGTAGCGGTGAGCCGGTGGGGTCAAGGGCGGGGGCTAGACTGCTGGGGATCTGGGAAACAGGAAGGTTTTGAGGAGTTTACGGAATTCCACATAAGAAGTGGAAGCTCTGAGGGCAAAAGGTAGGGAGTTCCAAAAAGAAGGGGCTAGGACCGCAAATCTCGTCCCCCCAGACCTCTTCTTCCTGAAGCGAGGGACTGTCAATAGAGCTTGGTTAGAGGAACGGAGCTCTCTGGCCGGGAGGTAAGGAGATATAATCTCGCAGAGGAAGGCAGGGGCGGTCCCAGACCTAGCCTGGTATGTCATACATCCCAGCTTGAAGAGAGCCCTCTCCTTCACCGGTAACCAATGCAATGATTGCAACAGGGGGGTGGTGTGATGAAATTTGGGGAGTCCATAAATCAGGCGGGCAGCCTGATTTTGTATCTGCTGGAGTCGGTGAATCAGGTAGTCTGGGGCGCCGTTATAGACCACATTCCCATAGTCAAGGCGTGATAGCACCATGGCCATGAGGATGAGCTTAAGGGCAGGGACAGAGAAAAAACGGGAAACCTTACGAATAGTGCGGAGGGAAAAGAAGCAGGAGGACACCACCGAGTGAACCTGTGTGTGGAGCGAAAGCTGGGAATTGATGAAGATGCCTAGGGTTTTGACCTTGGGGACCGGGGGGGGAGGGGGACCGAGTGAGTCAGGCCAGAAAGACGGGGACCATGGACTGCAACCACTCCCAGTCAAAACCAACTCTGTTTTGTCGGGATTTAACTTGAGGTGGTTGCAGTTCATCCAGTTTTGGATGAAGAGCATCACCCTCTGAAAATTCTGGGCGGAAGAAGGAGAATGGGAAAGGTTAAAGATGAGTTGGAGGTCGTCGGCGTAATTGAACACCGAGACCTCCATCTGCTGTAAAGAAAAAATGAGGGGTGAGATGTATAAATTAAATAACAAGGGGGACAGAGAGGAGCCCTGGGGAACGCCGCATGTCACTCTGCGGGGAGGGGCGGCAAAGCCTGCCAGGTGGACTGCCTGCTCCCTGTCCGTTAGAAAGGATCGGAGCCAGGCGTGGGCCGTGCCCCCAATGCCCGCCGCCTCGACACGGTTCAGAAGAATGTCATGATCCACCGTGTCGAACGCGGCGGACAGATTGTCAGATTTGGGACAACTACTGGAAAATATCAGTACTGCTTAGTATTTAGGCTGTGTAAACTGTCACGTGTAGTCACACAAGGTGTTTTTTTAAGTTGGTCATAGTTTGGTTGTTCAACAAGGCAGTTGTGTTTTATGCACCAAACAATGAACTGAACAACCAACCCACTTAAGGAGTCAAACTGAAGTTCGGCCTGGACTGTTGCTATAGGAGCAGGGTCAAGACTGATTTGCATATGGCTTGGTCCAAATTGATGTGGCATGGTGTGCAAAATAGCGGTGGACTGGGATGTGGCCCAAGTAATTACCAGTGGCTGAGATTGATTTAAGCATTCCATCCATCACTTTTTTGTATACTTAAGTAAGTTGGATGTGGTTGCCCACACGGGGGTCCCATGCACACTGTGCCACTAGAACTCAGCTATGACTGACTGATGAGTCCTAATAAGGTGAAAACAGTCGTGAATTGCTGATCATATGGTTTATAGAGGACATGGCCAAGCTGTTTGGGCTGGATTATTTCTCCTGGAGCAGGGTAAAGAATGATTTGCTTATGGTTGGTTTCAAATTGAGGTGGCATGATGCAAACTATTGATGGACTGGGATGTGGCCCCAGTGGATGAAATTAATTTAAACATTCCATCCATTCTTTTTTTGAATACTTCTTTCTTAGGTATGGCACATATATGAGGCAGAGGGCTATCTTTTAGAGATACATACGAATATATTCTATAATACTGTATGAGCCATATTGTTCCTTAGTTTCTGAATCCAGATATGCTCTTGCTCTAATCAATCAATCAATCAGGTGTTTGTTACGCGTGACTACTCACTCGTAAGGGTCTCAAGGTGCTGAGGGGTAAGGGGGAGGTTGCAGGTTCCAGTCCATTAAGGAGGGGGTCTGTCAAAGAGCCAGGTTTTGAGGTTTCTTGCGACGATGGGGAGCGATGTTATCTGTCTGAGGTGGAGCGGAAGGTCGTTCCAGGCTCTGGCCATGCGGAAGGAGAAGGAGGGGCCTCCTGATCTGGTCTTTCTGGTAACCAAGACGAAGGAGAGCTGGGCTGATCGTCAGGTCCTTTGGTGTGCATGGAATTTGAGTCGCCTATTCAGGTATGCTGGTCTTGTGTTGTGGAGGGCCTGGTGAGTGTGAGTTAGCATCTTGAAGGTGACTCTAGCTTCGATGGGGAGCCAGTGAAGTGTGCACAGGTGCTGGGAGATGTGACAGTGTCTTGATAGGTGGAGGACAAGTCTTGCGGCGGCGTATTGGATGTTATTTAGCTTGTGGGTGAGGTTCTTGTTTATTCCGGCATAGAGTGCATTGCCGTAGTCGAGTCTGCTGGTGAACACGGCGTAAATGACCGTCTTTCAGTGTTCTAGGGGGATCCATTTGAAGGTCTTACTTAGGAGGGGTAGGGTGTGAAAGCAGGAGGATGAGACGGAGTTGAACTGGTGGTCCATTTTGAGCTCTGAGTCCAGGATGATTCCCAGGTTGCATGCGTGGTCCATGGGGGTGGGCTTGCTTTTGAGGGCGGGGGGCCACCAGGTGTCATTCCAGGCATCCGGGTTTGGGCCTATGATGAGTGACACGCTGAATTCTGCCTCAGAGGAAGGAGCAGATCCAGTTGAGGGCCTTGTCTTGGATCCCTGAGGCATGGTGTCTGCTTATTAGGGTGCAGTGAGAGACTGTATTGAACACCGTTGAGTGGTCGAGGAGGATGAGGGCTGCTGTTTCTCCTTTGTCCAGTAAGGTACGGATGTCATCTGTTGCGGCGAGGAGGGCATTTTCCGTACTGTGTTTTTTTCTGAAGCCGGATTGGGAGGAGTCGAGGATGTTGTGCTCTTCGATGAATGTGGCAAGTTTGCTGTTGATGGCGTTCTCAATGACTTTCGCTGGGAACGGGAGCAGGGAGATGGGTCTGAAGATTTTGAGGTTGGTGGGGTCCGCCGAGGGTTTCTTCAGGAGGGGGTTGATCTCAGGGTGTTTACATTCGTCAGGGAACAAGGCAGTTGCCAGGGAGTGGTTGATGGTATGGAAGAGCATGGGTACGATGGTGTTGGCGGCTCTATTGGAAATGTGGTGGGTGTATGGGTCTGTGGGGGCCCTGGAGTGGATTGACTTCATCGTCTTCAGTGTGTCTTTGGTGGTGAGGTCTGCCCAGTTGTCGATCGCTGGCTACAGGGAGTCGGGGTGGTTGGTGAGAGTTCAGAGTATTGGTTGTCTTCGTCGAAGTTGCCGTAGATGCTCTTGATTTTGTGGTGAAAAAAGGTGCTGAGTTTGTCGCAGAGGTCTTGTGAGGGAGGGATGTCGGTGGACTCACTGGTGGGCTGGGTGAACTCCTTGATGATGTTGAAGAGTTCTCTACTGTTGTGTGCATGAGTGGAGATTCTGTCTTAAATCGCTTTTTTCCTCGTTTTTCTGCTGAGTTGGTGGTTGGCGTTGGTGGCGGATCTGAAGTTGTTGTGGGCTTCTGTGGATTTGGTGTTCCTCCAGGCCTTTTCGAGGCGGCGGCGAGTGCGTCTGGACTCTCGAAGTTCGGTGGTGAACCATCTGGCTTTCGTGGCGTGGGTGTTGTTGTTTTGCTTGAGGGGGCAATGGTGTTGGCACTGTCGGAGATCCATCTGTGCAGGGTTCGAGCTGCGTTGTTGGGGTCGTCGTTTTCCGTGATGGTTGGGGTGGAGTTGATGAGTGATGAGGTAAGCTGGTCGTCGGTGATTCTGGTCCAGTTTCTGCGTTGGAGCAGGTGTGTTCTGTAGGTGAAGTGAACACATTGACGGTCAGTTCATTGGAGTTCGGTGGTGTGGCCGAAGGTGATGGAGCTTCCTGTTGTGAAGAGGGGGTTGAGGGTGTGTCCTGCAGTCACGATCTGGCGGAGTCCAATGTTGTCAGCGTTGTCCAGGAGGGATGTGGTGCTGGGGTCCAGTTGGTGGTCGAAGTGGAAGTTGAGGTCTCCTAGTAGGGTGTAGTTGGTGGACGCGATGGCATGCGGGGAGATGATATCTGTGATGGAGTTGGTGAAAAGTCCGCTATGTTCTTGCTTTCCTTAGAAATTGTAAGAATATGATTCAGCTGTTGGAGAAGGTCCAAGTAGAAATTTGGTCACTGCGGCCAAGGTTTCAAAGAGCTTCTGATTTCAGGCATGCAAGTTAGAAGTATGGCAGCAATCCAGATGTGTAAGGGTCACTGGATTCTTATTTGCAATATCTTAACAACTATTCATGATTGCAGCTAAAACTGCCAAAGCCTCATGTTTCTTTGGGGTATCTTGTCAATCTCCCTTGCGTGTCACATTTTCGCAACATCACAAAATGTCCCACTACCGGTGGACCCACAACTAGCCCACCTAGGTACCCCCCACCTTTCTTCCCACCCATCCTCTACCACCGCACCCTTCTACGTCATCACTCCTTATTGCATTGACCTCCAGTATTGTACTGTGCTCTGTTGTTTTATTGTTAGCGTTTTCATATATAAGCCATTAATACCATTGACCATCGATTAGAGCAAAGAGCAAAAAAAACACATCTGTATGTGGATATTTCACAAGGGTCCTCTGTTGGTGGCCCCGTGCAAACAAATCAAATACAAAGGTTTAGTCGACTTTATCTAAAACCAAGCAAACTTTTCCCACATTCCTACTTTCTTATTTATACAAATATAAACTGTAACTAATTCAGCCATCTGGACCCACTGTAGTGCTTCAGCATGGGAATGAAGCACTATACAAACGCCACAGTACAATACAATACAAAATCTACTTTGCATCTGGGGTGAACTTTTCTAAGTGTTCCAAACGTATTACTATTGGGGCTACCTTGGGCCATGAGCGCTGCCTTGATTCCTACTGGTCAATGTACAACTGCACTGCACGCTGCAGGCAGCAGCACCAGGCCAGCACCAATGCATCGGAAAATTGAATAGTGGTTCAAGTCTGGGTTAAGGCTCTTTCCACACCCGTATGGATCCAGTAAACTGGATTAAAACTGCTGATGAAGGGACAGGCTAGCTAACGACATATTGCTTTTCTCTCCTATTCTGTGTATCGCATCTTAAATTTTCAATCTATGATGCTATGAGTAGACAATTCACTTGCAAAAAGTAATAACGTTTTAATTAATAGTGCAGATGGAACTGGTGGAATCAGCTGATTAATTCTGTCATGTCCTAAAAGCGGCACATGTTACTCGATGCGTGCCTCAATTCACATTGTCCATATTCTTTCACTTTTGACAAAGTGTGACATGCTGTCACTTCATGGGATATATGCCACTGGTTTGGTGGACAAGGTTACTGCTCACATCTGTACTTGTTTCTTCTAATGGAAATCATAACGTTTGATTGATTCATGAATGAAAACTGCTTGAGCACATCCTATAATGCCTTCAAAAACGAACCTTATAATATCTTATAATACTTTACAATATTAGGCATGAGTCAGATAGACTAAAAACACAAAAATCACCTATTGTGAGTTGTTCGGGACTAACATGCAGATTTTGATGCTTTGCATACCAGGTAGATGATACCTGTCATTCACACCTCCCTCCCCCACCAACACCATACAACCTGGTATATTTTAGTTGGGTTGACCTGCTGATACTAACAAGAGGGTGTTACTGGACATAGCTCAGTTAAGCACGGGTAAAGTATTAAATGGTGACTCTCTGGCCAGGGTCGGATTGGTAAGGCGGGCACTTGGGCAATGGCCGAGGGGCGGTACCCGAGTTCCATCTATGAGCTGCTTTCTAGGGCAACGTGGGGGGCCGATTTGGGCGGTGTCTGTGCTGTTCGGATGCCGCTAGTGGCCCAGTGGGTGCCTGAGTGGCCTTTCTGGAGGCAGATGGGCACCCATTAGCTCCCTTTTATCAAGAGACAGAGGTGTCACTCCCTTCCTCTCACTGGGCCGGCCCATTAATGTACGCAGATTGAGCAGGGGCGGGGGCCTGAGCAGAGGTGGCCTCACTTGTTTTCAGGTGTGTTTCTTCAGTGTGAACTAACCCATGCATTTTATTTATCTAAGTAAAGTTAAGAAAACATGCCTCTGTCAGAGACCCACTCCTTTCTTTTGATCAAACTTCCACGAAGAAGTGCTTGCGGAAAGGCAATATGCAAATGTGGGCCTCTTTTTTTTAGTGTGCCCGGGTCGATTTTTAATCCTAATCGAACCCTGCATCTGACAAGAACAGGGCACTGTGGGTTGATGGTATTGGAGGATGCAAAGAATAGACTTTTAGGCCGCTGAATCTGCCTCTCACTGTCATTTTCAAAATGTTTTATTTGATTGCATGCTTTCCAAGATCTATAATACATTACTGGAGATGTGGTAATTTCTGGAGATAAATCTGTAAATTTGTAATTTCAGAGATGTTTTTGGTGACTGGCAGAGAAAAGTTGCAAAAACCCCACCAGTGACAGTGTTATTACCGCTCTTGCCCCAATGTTGTGGTCCTAGCAGATAGTGTGTTGAAAAGTAATGCCAATAATTTTGAATAGCTACAGCACATTTAACAACACAGTCTCGCACATAATTAAACGGTTTCTTCGAAGGTTCTCGGGGCATTTATTTTTTACATTTGGGAGTTTTTTTACCTCTCTTTCTGTGAAAGTTGATCACTGTAGGGACTCATCCTGGAGGTACAATTATATAACGATTGTGTCTGGTTAGTGTGAGAGGAGCTAATGTTTTAGATTTCATTTTTTGTGGGGAGTCCTATTGCCAATTTATTATATTATGAATTGAATTTGAATTTGAATTTTAATGAATTTCTAGAGCGCACTGTTACCGGGACGGTTTCCTGGCGCTAGGTAGCGGTGAGCCGGTGGGGTCAAGGGCGGGGGCTAGACTGCTGGGGATCTGGGAAACAGGAAGGTTTTGAGGAGTTTACGGAATTCCACATAAGAAGTGGAAGCTCTGAGGGCAAAAGGTAGGGAGTTCCAAAAAGAAGGGGCTAGGACCGCAAATCTCGTCCCCCCAGACCTCTTCTTCCTGAAGCGAGGGACTGTCAATAGAGCTTGGTTAGAGGAACGGAGCTCTCTGGCCGGGAGGTAAGGAGATATAATCTCGCAGAGGAAGGCAGGGGCGGTCCCAGACCTAGCCTGGTATGTCATACATCCCAGCTTGAAGAGAGCCCTCTCCTTCACCGGTAACCAATGCAATGATTGCAACAGGGGGGTGGTGTGATGAAATTTGGGGAGTCCATAAATCAGGCGGGCAGCCTGATTTTGTATCTGCTGGAGTCGGTGAATCAGGTAGTCTGGGGCGCCGTTATAGACCACATTCCCATAGTCAAGGCGTGATAGCACCATGGCCATGAGGATGAGCTTAAGGGCAGGGACAGAGAAAAAACGGGAAACCTTACGAATAGTGCGGAGGGAAAAGAAGCAGGAGGACACCACCGAGTGAACCTGTGTGTGGAGCGAAAGCTGGGAATTGATGAAGATGCCTAGGGTTTTGACCTTGGGGACCGGGGGGGGAGGGGGACCGAGTGAGTCAGGCCAGAAAGACGGGGACCATGGACTGCAACCACTCCCAGTCAAAACCAACTCTGTTTTGTCGGGATTTAACTTGAGGTGGTTGCAGTTCATCCAGTTTTGGATGAAGAGCATCACCCTCTGAAAATTCTGGGCGGAAGAAGGAGAATGGGAAAGGTTAAAGATGAGTTGGAGGTCGTCGGCGTAATTGAACACCGAGACCTCCATCTGCTGTAAAGAAAAAATGAGGGGTGAGATGTATAAATTAAATAACAAGGGGGACAGAGAGGAGCCCTGGGGAACGCCGCATGTCACTCTGCGGGGAGGGGCGGCAAAGCCTGCCAGGTGGACTGCCTGCTCCCTGTCCGTTAGAAAGGATCGGAGCCAGGCGTGGGCCGTGCCCCCAATGCCCGCCGCCTCGACACGGTTCAGAAGAATGTCATGATCCACCGTGTCGAACGCGGCGGACAGATTGTCAGATTTGGGACAACTACTGGAAAATATCAGTACTGCTTAGTATTTAGGCTGTGTAAACTGTCACGTGTAGTCACACAAGGTGTTTTTTTAAGTTGGTCATAGTTTGGTTGTTCAACAAGGCAGTTGTGTTTTATGCACCAAACAATGAACTGAACAACCAACCCACTTAAGGAGTCAAACTGAAGTTCGGCCTGGACTGTTGCTATAGGAGCAGGGTCAAGACTGATTTGCATATGGCTTGGTCCAAATTGATGTGGCATGGTGTGCAAAATAGCGGTGGACTGGGATGTGGCCCAAGTAATTACCAGTGGCTGAGATTGATTTAAGCATTCCATCCATCACTTTTTTGTATACTTAAGTAAGTTGGATGTGGTTGCCCACACGGGGGTCCCATGCACACTGTGCCACTAGAACTCAGCTATGACTGACTGATGAGTCCTAATAAGGTGAAAACAGTCGTGAATTGCTGATCATATGGTTTATAGAGGACATGGCCAAGCTGTTTGGGCTGGATTATTTCTCCTGGAGCAGGGTAAAGAATGATTTGCTTATGGTTGGTTTCAAATTGAGGTGGCATGATGCAAACTATTGATGGACTGGGATGTGGCCCCAGTGGATGAAATTAATTTAAACATTCCATCCATTCTTTTTTTGAATACTTCTTTCTTAGGTATGGCACATATATGAGGCAGAGGGCTATCTTTTAGAGATACATACGAATATATTCTATAATACTGTATGAGCCATATTGTTCCTTAGTTTCTGAATCCAGATATGCTCTTGCTCTAATCAATCAATCAATCAGGTGTTTGTTACGCGTGACTACTCACTCGTAAGGGTCTCAAGGTGCTGAGGGGTAAGGGGGAGGTTGCAGGTTCCAGTCCATTAAGGAGGGGGTCTGTCAAAGAGCCAGGTTTTGAGGTTTCTTGCGACGATGGGGAGCGATGTTATCTGTCTGAGGTGGAGCGGAAGGTCGTTCCAGGCTCTGGCCATGCGGAAGGAGAAGGAGGGGCCTCCTGATCTGGTCTTTCTGGTAACCAAGACGAAGGAGAGCTGGGCTGATCGTCAGGTCCTTTGGTGTGCATGGAATTTGAGTCGCCTATTCAGGTATGCTGGTCTTGTGTTGTGGAGGGCCTGGTGAGTGTGAGTTAGCATCTTGAAGGTGACTCTAGCTTCGATGGGGAGCCAGTGAAGTGTGCACAGGTGCTGGGAGATGTGACAGTGTCTTGATAGGTGGAGGACAAGTCTTGCGGCGGCGTATTGGATGTTATTTAGCTTGTGGGTGAGGTTCTTGTTTATTCCGGCATAGAGTGCATTGCCGTAGTCGAGTCTGCTGGTGAACACGGCGTAAATGACCGTCTTTCAGTGTTCTAGGGGGATCCATTTGAAGGTCTTACTTAGGAGGGGTAGGGTGTGAAAGCAGGAGGATGAGACGGAGTTGAACTGGTGGTCCATTTTGAGCTCTGAGTCCAGGATGATTCCCAGGTTGCATGCGTGGTCCATGGGGGTGGGCTTGCTTTTGAGGGCGGGGGGCCACCAGGTGTCATTCCAGGCATCCGGGTTTGGGCCTATGATGAGTGACACGCTGAATTCTGCCTCAGAGGAAGGAGCAGATCCAGTTGAGGGCCTTGTCTTGGATCCCTGAGGCATGGTGTCTGCTTATTAGGGTGCAGTGAGAGACTGTATTGAACACCGTTGAGTGGTCGAGGAGGATGAGGGCTGCTGTTTCTCCTTTGTCCAGTAAGGTACGGATGTCATCTGTTGCGGCGAGGAGGGCATTTTCCGTACTGTGTTTTTTTCTGAAGCCGGATTGGGAGGAGTCGAGGATGTTGTGCTCTTCGATGAATGTGGCAAGTTTGCTGTTGATGGCGTTCTCAATGACTTTCGCTGGGAACGGGAGCAGGGAGATGGGTCTGAAGATTTTGAGGTTGGTGGGGTCCGCCGAGGGTTTCTTCAGGAGGGGGTTGATCTCAGGGTGTTTACATTCGTCAGGGAACAAGGCAGTTGCCAGGGAGTGGTTGATGGTATGGAAGAGCATGGGTACGATGGTGTTGGCGGCTCTATTGGAAATGTGGTGGGTGTATGGGTCTGTGGGGGCCCTGGAGTGGATTGACTTCATCGTCTTCAGTGTGTCTTTGGTGGTGAGGTCTGCCCAGTTGTCGATCGCTGGCTACAGGGAGTCGGGGTGGTTGGTGAGAGTTCAGAGTATTGGTTGTCTTCGTCGAAGTTGCCGTAGATGCTCTTGATTTTGTGGTGAAAAAAGGTGCTGAGTTTGTCGCAGAGGTCTTGTGAGGGAGGGATGTCGGTGGACTCACTGGTGGGCTGGGTGAACTCCTTGATGATGTTGAAGAGTTCTCTACTGTTGTGTGCATGAGTGGAGATTCTGTCTTAAATCGCTTTTTTCCTCGTTTTTCTGCTGAGTTGGTGGTTGGCGTTGGTGGCGGATCTGAAGTTGTTGTGGGCTTCTGTGGATTTGGTGTTCCTCCAGGCCTTTTCGAGGCGGCGGCGAGTGCGTCTGGACTCTCGAAGTTCGGTGGTGAACCATCTGGCTTTCGTGGCGTGGGTGTTGTTGTTTTGCTTGAGGGGGCAATGGTGTTGGCACTGTCGGAGATCCATCTGTGCAGGGTTCGAGCTGCGTTGTTGGGGTCGTCGTTTTCCGTGATGGTTGGGGTGGAGTTGATGAGTGATGAGGTAAGCTGGTCGTCGGTGATTCTGGTCCAGTTTCTGCGTTGGAGCAGGTGTGTTCTGTAGGTGAAGTGAACACATTGACGGTCAGTTCATTGGAGTTCGGTGGTGTGGCCGAAGGTGATGGAGCTTCCTGTTGTGAAGAGGGGGTTGAGGGTGTGTCCTGCAGTCACGATCTGGCGGAGTCCAATGTTGTCAGCGTTGTCCAGGAGGGATGTGGTGCTGGGGTCCAGTTGGTGGTCGAAGTGGAAGTTGAGGTCTCCTAGTAGGGTGTAGTTGGTGGACGCGATGGCATGCGGGGAGATGATATCTGTGATGGAGTTGGTGAAAAGTCCGCGGGGACCAGGGGGTGGGTAGATGAGGGTTCCTCGGAGGTTGGAGGTAGGGCTGGCCAGTTTCTGGAAGTGAAGGTGTTCCATCAGGGAGTGTGCTCAGGCGGAGGGGGGATTTGTGGACGATGGCGATTCTTCCTCCCGGGCGGGTGGGGCGGTCCTTACTGGAGACCTTGTATCCTTGGGGAATGGCGATGGCGATGTCTAGTCCCGATGTGGTGTTGGTCCAGGTTTCTGTAAAGAATGCTATGTCCGGGGTGGTGCTGTCGAAGGGGTCCTAGATTTCAGTGGCGTGTTTATGGAGAGATCGGACTTTGAGGAGGATGCATTGCAGGGTCTTCGGTTTGGTTGTGTTCTTGCGGGCAGGTTGCGCTGGGTCTGTGGTCTTGGCAGTGCTGCAGGTATGTTGGCAGCGGTGACTGCTGAAGGGTCCGTGGGTGTTGTCTGGTGATGCTAGCTTGCAGTTTTTGTTGCGGCTTGGGTTGAGAGCGTGGAGTGCCGCTGGGTCGTAGAATTGGTGGTGCAGAGAAAAATAGGTTGAAAAAGGCAAAAGGAAAAAGGCAAAAAGAGAGAGAAAAGTGCAAATAAGGCAGCAAAAGTGTAAGAAAGAGTGGAGGAAAGACACAGAGGACACAGAAGGAGAGTGATGGGGGAGATTGAGATTAGGGTAAAAAAATTTGCAAAATGGAGAAAAGACACAGAAGGAGAGTGAAGAGGAACTTGAAATTAGGGGAAAACAACAGAGAATTGAGGAAAGACCAGGAAGGAGAGTGAAGGGGGAGATAGAATTGAGGGGAAAAAAACAAATGAAAAAGGAGAGAAAAAGCGGCGCGAGAGAATGGAGACAGAGGTCCACTGGACCACCAGGGATAAGGCGCAGGTGAAACCTGCGGGTGGAGGAGGGCCTCGAGCACCAACACTCGAGAGTGTAGGGGCTCAGGGAAGACCTCACCTAGTGGTGGAGCTGCGAGGGAGGGAGAGCAATTTCACTGACAATGAGTCAGTGGTCTTGCTCACCTGTCCCCGCAGTGGCCGCCATGAAGTAGGGGTCGGGGAAGGCTGGAAAGCTGGGAGGCAGGAGCGGGAGGGGAGCTGGATTGGGCCGGTCGCAATGGTCGTGCTGGGAGGGAGGGGCCGCAGGGGCAGTGGCGGCAGGGAAAAACGGGCTGAAAAGGGCAAAAGGAAAAAGGCAAAAAGAGAGAAAAGTGCAAATAAGGCAGCAAAAGTACAAGAAAGAGTGGAGGAAAGACACAGAGGACACAGAAGTAAAGTAAAAGGGGGAGATTGAGATGAGGGTAAAAAATGAGTGAAAAACAGAGGAAAGACACAAAAGGGGAGTGAAAGGGGAGCTTGAAATGAGAGGAAAATGACAGAAGATAAAGGAAATGAAGGGGGGAGATAGAAGTGAGGGGAAAAAAACGAGTGCTTAAAGATTTAATGACTCTATGTCATTTTCCTCAGGTCCACTAGTCTTCCCTCTTGTAACAGTGTTTCATCAACAGTAGACTAAGCCAGACCAGACCACAGGGGCCGCTTAGGAAAGTACACTATTGGGCTGTCATCTCCAATCAAGAATTCATCCAAAACTATCTGGTCTGTCTAAGGTACCCACGTGATGCTGTAAGCCAAAGTTAAACTTCAATTTAGTCATATCTTCTAAATGGCTTACACCTGACAGGCAGCAACTTAGCACCAGAAAAGTCAAAGTCAACAAGGAAGCCTATCTGCTCAGATTTCCACCAACACAATGGACTGCAGAATGGTGTTGTGGAAAAGGTGCAGTGAATGAGTCATTGGAGATGACCCAGTGGCAACAGTTGGTGTTGGGCAGCATATCACACCAAGGACAACCCCTGCCTACTCTTGTTGATAACCCTTTCTATGCCATATATCACCAGTGTCATATAGTGTGTAAAATTTATATTTTGCAGCGAATTGGCCAGTCTAGTGGTTAGTATGTCGCAAGTTACTTATGCTTCTTTCTGACCAAACGTAATTCCCATGGGTAATTGTTCACCTTAATAACTCATGTGGATTTCAGTCCTAGTACAGCTGCTATTGTGGACTGTTATCTTGATATAAATTACAGTTATGTTATCCAATTCCATATGTATAAATGAATACAAACATAGCTGCAAAAATATTTGCAGTGTGTTTAAATCATGATCAATTTAAGATGCAAACATAAGGCTAGGCATGATTTCTCCACTATTCCTTGATGTGAACCTGAGTGTTAAAAAAGATGGATGAAAAGATTACCATACTTGAAGTGTGTGTGATTAAACACATCCTCCTTTGAAAGATTATAACCTAAATGAACCTCTCCATCAATGCCAAATTTACTTTTCTGAGAGTATAGGGCCATATATCTTTTCCCCTAAAACTCCCAAAACTTGCTCAAAACTCTCATCATGCATTTTGTAATCGTCCCCATTCAAACCTGTGGCTCCATGCCATTAAAGGAAGCATCCATTAGACTGAAGAAACATTCAAAACAATCCCAATCCAAAAGGCATTCATTGTCTTATGTAAGCTCTCTCTGCATTATAAAAAAATTGAAATACCTTGAGTCTTTGCGTCATAGTACACTACAACCTGACAGAAGGTAGAAACCATATCTAAAGCAGAAAACATAGTGGCATATTAGCAAGAACCTCACTAAAATTATCGCCGTTGTAGCGGCAGGAAACTGCCGCTAAAGCGGCGATAATGGGCTTGCTAATATGCATTATAGAATTCAATTAGAAGCCCAGGTTAGATGTCCTGCATATCTAACCTGGGCTTCTATTGGAATTCTATAACGCATATTAGCAAGCCCATTATCGCCGCTTTAGCGGCAGTTTCCAGCCGCTAAAACTGTGATAATTTTAACAAGGTTCTTGCTAATATGCCCCATAGTCACTTGTTTTAGTGACACCAATACTTCCAAAGTTTTAGGCAGGGGGTGCATGCCTAGCCAAGTTTTGACCTTTGGGTTGCAGAGGTCCTCATACATTTTGAGGGATGTATTACCCTTCCAAGCCTGTGCCTCTGGTGGCAAACATCCAGAACTCTCAACATCCTTCATAATATCTTCACACCCTCTTTATTTGTTGTTTGAGTTCCTCATTCAAAGACAGGGGTACCCGAGACATCATGCAGATGCAAGGCTGAACATAGACCTCAATGTTATCTCAATATGATCAATACGTTTGCCAGTAGTTTCCCATTAAAACCTTAAGGAAATTTGTTCTACCACATTGAGGCACTCATCTTGTTGACTGACATGACCACCCTTCTCATCAGTACCTGGTCTATGTGATTAGGTTCTAGTAATATTTCCAAATTAGTTTGCTAAACCCATTCATGCAGTAAAAATCTTTGGTATTTTAGGGCATATAGCCCTCCATTAAAACGTTAAGTAAATATGTCATCCCACAGTGAGGCACTCTTCCCTGTCCCTACCTCCTACAGCATCAACTCTTTTCTTGACACTAGTCACTGCCTTGCAAATACAGAAAACATTTATTTAGTATTGCGCTTTCTGCAGATACGTATGTTGGCACGCCAACACATGAATTTTCCAAAATTCGTTCTGACACATCACTTCTCTACTTTCAGCCTTCATCTGCATTCTGTTTGTAATTTTCCAGCTCCAAAAAAGTATAGACCTTCCACCTTTTTCCTTCATGACATCTCCTATATTTAAATCACTGCAATCTCAATTCTTCTGGCTACCTCAGTAGCTTTCAGCAAAGTCAGTCAATCAATCAATCAATCGATCAATCAATCAGGAGTTTGCATAGCACAGCTACTCACCCATGAGGGTCTCAAGGTGCTGAGGGGGAGGGGCAGTGGGGGCCACTGATCTGTCTGGGTGTGGAGGTTCAGCCAAAGAGACAGGTCTTACGATCTTTCCTGAATTGGATCAGCGACGGGGATTCCCTGAGGTGGAGGGGCAGGGTGTTCATGTTTTGGTGGCAAGTGAGGAGAAGGATCTTCCTCCGTTTCTGGTCTTGCAAATTTGTGGGACGGTGGCCAGGGCAAGTTGGGTGGAGCGAAATTGTCTGGGGTTACGTAGAATGAGAGGCAGTGGTTCTCAGATATGCCAGTCCTGCATCGTGGAGAGCTTTGTAGGCAGTAGCGGTCGGTGGTGGGAGTAGCTGCTGGGCGGTGACGTGGGGAGGGGAAAGGGGTGGGTCAGGGTGGGGTGTAGTAATCTATGGATTACAGAGGATTACAGGTAAGTAAACATATAAATAAATAAAACAAATTTCATTGCATACACTGCATCACTTTTGGGGATGCAGTGTGTGCAATGAAACAACCCCACTTAATAGCCACATGTCTCTTGGCTAGCAATAGCAGCATAGCTAGTAAGCATCTAGTTTCCACTGGGGCGTCCTTTGAATAGACTAGAAGCTACAGTAGGGGTGATGGTTCCATTGGCCTCTTGGGTATTTAACTAACTAATTTGAATATCTCTGACCAAAATTGCACAATCAGGCAAAGGTACCTGGCAAAGTGGAGAAAGGAGGACTGGGCAGTGCGACATCTCCAGCAGTTCGAGTCTGCCCGAAGCCCCATGCGAAGTAGCTGTACAGGTGTACTATAACACATATGTAAAAACTTAAAGTGAATCAGGTGGAGTTTGTAATTTGGAAATAATGCCTCCAGTTGGTCCACGCACGCAACCTGGGCTTCATCCTGGACTCCTCCCTCTCCATGACCAGACAAGTCAACGCCGTCTCCTCGTCGTGCTTCCACATCCTGCGAATGCTACGCAAGATCTTCCGATGGATCCCCACCGAGACCAGGAAGACAGTCACCCAGGCCCTCGTCACCAGCCGTCTGGACTACGGCAACTCCCTCTACGCCGGAACCACCGCCAAACTCCAGAAGAGACTCCAGCGGATCCACAACACCTCAGCACGACTCATCCTGGACATCCCCCGCCGCAGCCACATCTCCGGACACCTGAGAGACCTGCACTGGCTCCCGGTCAACAAGAGAATCACCTTCCGGCTCCTCACCCACGCACACAAAGCCCTACACAACCAAGGACCAGGATACCTCAACAGCCGCCTCAACTTCTACGCTCCCACGCGCCAGCTTCGATCGACCAGCCACGCCCTCGCCGCCGTCCCCCGCATCCGAAGAGCCACCACAGGAGGAAGGTCCTTCTCCTACCTGGCCGCCAAGACTTGGAACTCCCTTCCAACCCACCTCCGCCTGACCCAGGACCACCTCGCCTTCAGGAAGCAGCTCAAGACCTGGCTGTTCGAGCAGTAGCGGATCCCCCCCCCCCCCAGCGCCTTGAGACCCTCCGGGTGAGTAGTGCGCTATACAAATGCTCTGATTGATTGATTGATTGAGTTGGCCACAACAAAATCTCCACTGTTCCTTGGTCAGAGGCAAGGGTAACTCCTCATTCCACCCAGCTAGGGCCTTTGGTTGCGTGACCGGGGCAGTACATTGTATTGTATAAGTGTGTTATCAGCTTGTGTGGGGATGGGTTATTTAATTGTTGCTCTTGGGCAGTGAGTGTGAGTGGGGGACCGAGAAAGAGATTATTCATCTGGTGGCAGGACGCTCTTATAGGGTAATACAACGGAAAGTCCGAGAAATGGGACCTGGACTCCCTGTCTGGCAATGGCTGAGATATAAAGGTCAAAAAGGAGTAGCAGGATGCACAGCAATTCTAAGTAGAAGTTATTTAAACTTCATGGTGCTCCGGGGTAGCGCCCTCCGACTGAAAGCGTAATGGATCACTGAACTGAGGTAGCACTTCCCCTTTGGGAAGTGTCCCCCAGGCTCCAAACTTGTCCTTATATAAAGGATTCAATTACGTTTTTCCAAATGAATGCACTCTAATAATCCAATGCATTTCGGCAAACTGAAGTGCGTTCCGGGTTCTTCCATTTCACGCTAATGAAATGGAAGAACCCGGAACGCACTTCAGTTTCATGGACGTATGATCACAGACGGAATTTTGGGTCTGTAATGAGACATATAGCTCTCATATTACGAACTCACATCCCCAGAAGAAGGCATTTAATCATGCCGAAATGCATTGGGATTATTAGAGTGCATTCATTTGGAGATTTGATGGAATAAATAAACAATAACAGATTGTACGCTTGTGAATAAAACAAGATGAAATCGTAAACAAGTAAATCCTTATCATTACTTCGTTAACAAAACTTTGGAAAAACGTAATTGAATCCTTTATATAAGGACAAGTTTGGAGCCCGGGGGACACTTCCCAAAGGGGAAGTGCTACCTCAGTTCTGAGATATAAAGGTGTCATTAGGATATAAATCAGCTAAGGAGGTCACACCAAGTTTCGCAGCTCTTGTCACCGCACCTCAACCCGCCAGTGCCGGATTTCTGTGGATTGTGCACTAGCTGGGCCGAGGGGGCATGAAGCAATTCCATCCCTGCTCTTGCGCGCAGCCTGTCCCACACCCATCTCAACGTTTCAGTGGTATCTATTTCATTTGAAGGTCTTTTGAATTTAGTAAAATTCACCACATTCAGAGGGGTGGGTGCAACTCTATCCAGCTCACTCACCACATGTGGCTGAAACGGGGTGCGGTGTATCCAATAATGTAAGAATTGGGCTTGGCCACAATAAGCGTATATGGGGATATCTGGCGAGCCTAGTTCTCCCTGCCTGAGTGGTAACGTAAGAAGCACCCAAGAGATCCTCGTCTGTTTTCCAGCCCGGACCAGTGTGATCATCATGGATCTCACCTCATTTAAAAATGTCTGAGTGAGGGGGAGCGGGAGGTTGACAAATAAATGTAATAATTTAGGCAACACTATCATTTTAGCTATAGCTATTATTCCAGCCAGTGACAGATGTAAGTAATACCAAGCTTTCATCTTCTCCCCAAGCCAGTTGATTGTATGCCCATAGTTCATCTCCCATAGCTCCTGTATATCACAACTGAGCCAAATCCTCAGATACTTTATCTGATCATCTGCCAATTTAATTGGGTAATCAAGCCGAAAAGGAGCTGTGAAGTTTGTTAAGGAGAACATTGTTGGCTTGGGCCAGTTAATTTGAATATCGGACAGGCCTCCGAATCTGGTCAGTTCACGTAATATAGGTAATGTATTTTCTGTCGGGGTGCTAAAATAAAATGTCACAACGTCTGTGTATAACAAGATTATAAGGCCCCTGGAAGTGAGTCCCACCTCTCTGTCTGTGTGATGTTGTCGGAGCCGAGCAGCTAGAGGCTCCATAGCGATGGCAAAAAGGAGTGGGGACAGCGGGCACCCCTGCCTCATGCCCTATATGATGGGGAAGCTCTCAGAAAGAAGACCATTTACGTGCAACCTGGCAGTGGGTTCACAATACAGGAGTTTGGTTTGTTTAATAAAACCAGGGCTAAGGCCTAATCTGGTCAGTACATTGAACATGCACCCCCATTCGAGAGAATTGAATGCTTTGGTTGCGTCCAGCAGTACAGTCACTGCTAGCGTTTTGGGATTGAGCTAATGAAGCAGGGCAAAGAAGGTCCTCAAATTCTGTGATGTAGACCTGCCTGGAATGAATTCTGATTGGCCTGGGTGGGCAATAAGGGGGAGGAGAGGTTGCAGACATTGCGCTATAAGTTTGAAATAAATCTTATTGTCAATGTTTACAAGTGACAAAGGGCAGTAGGAATCACAGCTCATTGGTTCGTTAGCAGTTTTTAACATGCGTAAGAATCGCAGTCTCACGCATAGATGATGGGAAGAAACCGGAATCAAGCGATTCTTGATAAACTTCCAATAGATGGGGGGCTAATATTGTACTGCATGTTCTATGAAAAGATGTGGTCAGGCCATCTAGTCCGAGGGCTTTGTCATTTGGGAGACTATTGATGACCTGTAAGATATCATCAACAGTATACGGATCGTCCAGGTAATCTCTCTGTGTCTTGGCCAAAGATAATAATTCTAGTGATTCAAAATAGGTTTGCAGATCTACTGAAAAGTCTGGGGTCGTTGAGGTGTATAGCGTTTTATAAAAGGTAGCGAGATGGACAAGTGTCTGCAATGACCCTCTTATTGGTTCACTGTTTTCGTCCCTAAGTTCCTTTATGTGAACCAAATTAAGTGATGGCCTAAGTGTGTCTGCTAGGGTTTTCGCAGAGCAATCGCCCTCCCCGTAGCTTCTGGCGGTGTGATATTTCCTCAGAAATTTTACTTCGCAGTGTGCCTCTTCTACAAATTCTGATAACATTATCCTAAGTGCTGCCAGGTGTCCAATGTCCCCTGTTTTGTAATATTCAACCTCCACCTCCCTAATCCATTGCTCTAGGTTCTGAAGTCGCTCTCTTATTGATTTAGATATGCTTGAGTGTTTAGCAATGCAATGTCCCCTGACAATCACTTTGAAGCCCTCCCAGAGTGTCCCAGCAGAAGAGACTGATCCCTCATTTTCCGCAAAGTAGTCAGTTTTCCCCTATTTCTTCCTGAAAGACTGGATCTAATAGAGCATGTGCAGGGAGCCTCCAGGTAAACTCCTGTCTATATAATGTCAGGATATTGAGTTGTAGTATGCAAGGGGCATAATCAGAAAGTGTTTTGGATATCAGTCGTCCAAGCCGCCAGGTCACGGGAGATCAGCTGGTAGTCCAATCTCCAAACAATAGTGTCACATCCCATACCTTGGATATGTGCCCACACATTATAGAAAAATTCTGACTTGTCTGTGTTGGGCCCATAGATTGCCACCAATACCAATTCTGTTCTGCTCAGCGAACCCTCAAGGAGTACAAATCTACCCTCTGGGTCCAAGTGTGATTGTGTCTTGTTCCATTCCAGCCCTCTGTGTGTGAGTATAGTCATCCCCCTTGCATAGTTGGAGTACACTTCTGAGTAAATGACCCCCAGTGTCTGTGCTGTAGTCTGACTTTTGATGTGTTAGTCATGTGGGTTTCCTGTAGAAAGCAGCAGTCTATCTTGTGCCGTATCAGAAAAGCCTGGACGAGCCTTGTCTTGCAATGATCGTTAAGACCTCTAATGTTCCGTGTCAAGAACTTATAGGATGCCATATCTTGTTAAAACTGGGTGAGGTATGATGCTTGAATGGTGTTGAGCTCATGACCTGTCACAGGATTTCTAAATTCATCTTGATATATTGGAGCTATGTGCCCAACTCCGACTGCACTCTCCTATGCGTCCAATCATTTTAGGGCATGGTGTTTCTATGTTCTTGGCCACAAGTCCAACATTGGGTACAGAAAACTGCTGCACTGTGACCCAAACATTACCCCATAACCACACTAACCCCCAATTAGGTTGAGTTTCAGTACCCCACCCTCACTCAAGAAACTCACAACATCCCAACATAACAACGAAAGGACCAATTGTGGGAGTTCTCCTTGGGGGCAGGGTGTCTCCGGCATGCACCCTGACCGTAGGTCAGGTGGCTGAGAATTATCTGAGAACCATCTGTTTGTTCCCATTCAATGGTACAGTGTTCTACTAAACGAAGTGTCACAATACATTATCAGCATCCATTTATCCACCTCGTCACGTTGCAGTAGCAGGCCCAGAATAGTCATTGTCATTTAGTGCCGCCTCTGCACGGCTCCCAGTGGTCAGCGATCTTTTGTTTCCTGCAACATTTTTGGCGAACTTTAGGGCTCAAATTGCATCCTAATAGTGATGTTGGTTTTGGTCCTGTGTAACCTTTTTGCTAAGCTGAGTACAACAGAGCTTGTTCAAGGATACGTTTGACTGGCACAAACTCTCTTCAAGCCAGTTGAACAGCTGGAGTGAAGTCTATGAAGATGGAGATTTGATTGCCCTAATGAGTGATTTGCCCTATCTCTCCAGCAGCACGAAGTATGCCATTCCGGAAATTTAGGAGTTTCGCTAGAATGGGCCTTGGCGGGCCTCCCAATGGAGGTCGAGAACCAAAGGTTCTATTCGCCCGCTCCACTATAAACATTGCAGAGAGTGTGGAACCGAACAAGTACCGCAATAGTGTTTCCACAAAGTCTTCCACCTTTCCCATCGCTGTTGTCTCCGGTATTCTCATGATACATATATTCTTTCTGAGATAACGAGCCTCCAAATCTTCATTTTTTGCTTTTTTTACTTCGAGAACCTTTTCCATATTCAATAGCTGCTCCCTGGTTTCAGTCTGAAATACATGGGCATCTGTGGCACGATTTTCCAGTTTATCTATTTGGAGCTCATGGGTGTCCACTTGTTGTTTTACCTGGTCTAAGTAGACTGTAAGTTTGTCGATCTTGTTATCTATTGTTTTTAAACTTGATTTCACCTCCAGGAGGATGGACCGCAGATTGTCACCTTTCTCTGCCATCCCCACTCTGTTTTCATTGTAAGGGTCTGGCTCCGAGTCTGTGTGTCTCGTAAGTCTCTTGTTCTCGAATGGGAGCTTGGATTGCTTCATGCCTGTTTTCCCAATAGTTATAGGGAAAGGCAGGCCCGGATCACCAGGCCGCAGTTAGCACAATGCAGATATTGGGCCAACACCAGGGCAGCAGATAGCACCAGCACCAGTGTATTGGTGCCCGCAGTCCCTTACGTCCAGCTGAGCCGGTGGTGGGCGACAGTGTCCTAGGCCAGTCCAAGACGACCAACCAATAAAATCTGGGTCTACACTAGAATACAAAATAGCCGTGTGGTGTTATCGGGGACCAAAGAGCATACGCTGCATGTATACACCTTTTGAATACCATCTGAGGATGTTTGAATACGACGTTCACCTTCTCAATCCTCGATGTCCCTACTTAGGGAATTATTGCAGTCAAGCCAACAGAATGACAAGCAGTGCAAGGATGTCTATAGGGGGACACCTGGTTGTAGTTCTCAGCGGTCTCCCACACTAAAATTTTAGGGAATACGTGCTAGCGAGGTCACAGCTGCCTGAAGCTTCTCTGATTGAACCAGAGTATGCCCAAACGGTGCCGGCTCCCATTAATACATGCTGTGGGCAGAAGAGCACGTACGTCTCTCAGCCGGGTGCGTTCCCACCTCCGGCTTCCCTTTCAGCAAGCTCTGGTTCCACACCTGTGCGATCTGCAGCATCCTCATGACCGGATTTCTCCAGCAACCAACCTTCTCTCTGCCGTCGGGGCTCGGATATCGCATCAGACAATAACGGAGCAATGCAGGTAACCACTGGTGCAATATGAATTGCCGCTCAGCTCAGTGACTCTCTGCTACCCGCCCATCAGCACCTGACTCCACCGCTCATCCCAGGTCCCAGAGCTGGCCCGCCCTCCGAGGCCTCAGAGGTTTCCTCTCAACTAGCGGGGGCAGCGCGAAGTACCAGCTGGCAGTGCGCAACAATGGCCGGACGACCCAATCCACCGTCCCAGCTCAAGTTCTTGCCAGATTTGAGTGCAGTCCGTTCCGCCCGGCGGCCACTGTGGTGCACCTCTCCCACGTTCAGACCAACCAGGTCCGTCTCACAGGCAGAGATGATGCACGTCTGCGCCTTCCAAACTGCCACCCAGCACTGTGCCCCTATTCAGTCTTGCAACTTGCTATGTCGCAGCTCGCCTTGCCCAGCGTCCCACAGCGAAGCACAACACTTTTGCCGTCAGGCTTACTAGGGCCGCCTTCCGGGGTCTGACTGTCAATGACGAGGGCGCATCGCGCAATAAACAGACCACGCAGTGTCAGCGTAAAAGGCCATTTATTAGACCAGAACTGCGAAATCTGTACATAACAGAAAACATAAACAGTAAATAACATCAAACCCCCACTCACACTCCCCTCTCATTCGTTTCACTCGTTTCACCTCATCACAAACCCCTAGAAGCTCCATACCATACTTTATTCCTGCCCCTCAATCACTTGTCATCCAGCCCCCTCCTTGCGTCCTTCCAGTCATGCCTCTATCCGCCATTCGAACTCCCCCCCCAAGGGATTGGTGTGCCCGCTCTTGACCCCCCTGTCCCTTCCAAGTACCGCCTATAGCAGCTCTGGCCTAAACTGGCAACGCTAGAGACTGACCCAAAAAACCACACCTCCAATTGCCGGGTGGGTGGGCGGCCTTTCTTTCCTTTCCCTCCCGATGGTGCCAGGCGCAGGAAGAGGAAGTTCCCTTCCTCCCCTGCGCCTATATACCCACCCCCTAACTCCACCCCTTCCCCTGCCTGTCCTATCTCGCGCGAATGACCCCGGGGGAAGACTAGTCTGCGACTCTGCTTCCCCCGGGGCCCGGCAATCCACGCGTTGTCCCAAGGGCTATAATATAAAGTGGACAACCGGTGACGCTGACTCCCTGTACCGTAAGATTTTGGTCAGACATTGTCTCAGCTGGCAGAGACTTCTGAAAGAGCAGCCGTCTTGCTGCTCAGAGAGACTACGCCCCCGTCCTGGCTACACATTGATTAGTTGGCCTTATTTACAAGATTTTGCTGTATGGCAGCGCCGCAGAGCTTTCTGCTGCACTGACCCATGGCAAAAGAAAATCACACAATGCCTGAAACCAAGCCAAAGCAGGCACGTTGGCGCTATGGTGCAAGCGTGCCTGTGTTGCAGGGATGATTATTTTTGTGCAGGAAGGGAAACCTTCATGCACGAAAACAATTACAAGAGGTTTTTTCCTCTTTCTATGTGTGCTGCAGAAAAAAGTAATGTGTAATTAAAGGTATTTCTCCTCGGAGCGCCTCCCTTAAGCCTCCCCTAGGGGCGTGCTGCCTCAGAGTTACGATTCCCTATAAATCTGGTTCAGTGTCAAAAAGCCATGGGTGTTGTCGGGAATTACCCCAGCAACACCCTTTGCACGCCCCTTTAACAGAGAAAAGTCCATTAAAGGGAATGATATTTACAAGGCCGCATAAAGCCACGCTAAGTGGCTTAGTGCTGCCTGGAGAATATGGAGCAGGCCCCTGCGCCACCGGAGCGAAGCAAAAAGTGATGCTCCTGTGGCGCAGCCCCATTGCAAATGAGGCCTTGAGCCTTTTCCACCACACAACGTTCGCCAGTAAGCTTTAGAGCACAGGACTGCACTACCCTGAGTGAGGGTCAAGTTCTTATGAGTGCATTTGGTGCTCAGTTTGTCTTTGATTGTAACTAACTCGGGTCAGTAAACCCTGTCTGACCTTAGACTACGACATTCTCTCTCTGTCAGATAACTAAATAATTTATGTCAAGCAGGATATGCAACTCATCACGTAGAGTACTCTAAAAAATGTTCCACAGGACATATTAGAGTTTAGATTCGATATCATCTGGCCATAGTAGGTAAAGGAGAATTCAGAATTGACAGCAGCATGCACTGGCGTGCAGTATTTACATTACATATGATCCATTCAAAACAGCACACCAGATTAAAATATTCGTCGAAGTGTTGGAGAAGCAAACATTTCGACACCGAATAGAAGTTATCAATATGAAGAAAATATTTTCAAAAAATATTAATGTTGAAGGTGACTTAGGTCCAAAATAGGAATCCTATTGTATCTTATTAATCTTCCTGTACGCCTGCTCCCTCAATTAAGTCTACGCACATCAACTTTAAAGTGCTGGCAGCGTCTATCAATACAAATCATTTTTTGCAATCCCGTGTACCGAAATAACCTATCAAATTGTTACAAAATTAACCCAATATGAAAAGAATATGTTGCCTCATTTTGAAAATGGTGCCAAAATATAAGCCTTTGAGCATCATGTGCAGACATGTGGGGACCACATGCGACACGTTTTACTTTTGCAAATGGCCCTATGTGACTTCAGCATTATGCTTTTAATACGATTCTCATTTTATTTATTGCGTTTAATGGCATCTACAAAAGCATCCAACTGCTTAACTAAATAATTAATTCCCACTGAAGTTCCACATTCAGATCTGGATAAGGTTTAATGAAAAAACTTCGTTGGCAGCTGTAATAGTAATGGACTGCTTAACTAGTCCAAGACACGCGCCTCCACTACACTACCCTACATGTTCATTCTCCTCTTTGATAAAAGATGCACTTTATCACTAGCTTTATTTTGATTCTACCCATGAATTATTGGCATGTCTTTAAAACAACAACTACGAAGTGAGACAAACACATGGAAGGCTACTGATAATTTAACTATTAATAATTTAAGACCTTCTGACAATAAATATGTTATGTACCTGACACTTTATGAATAGTTTATCCTTGTCTAAAGTCTTTAAACATGGCATCAATGGCATTAGTTTTAATGTGAAAACACACCTTAGCCAAAGTCAATAGACTGCCGGGACTGGGTCAATTAAACACCAGTATCATAAAGCGCGGACGGCACCTGTAAGAGCAGTGGGGAGGGGCGTGGGTGGGGCGGGGTGAGAGGGAATTCGATAGTCGGCAGGATTGGTAAAATAAAAAATAAATAAAACCACTTACCTTGCACTTGCTGTATCGCTGATATGGCGATGTGGTGAGCACAAGGTAAGTGTTTTTATTTATTTTTCTATTTAATTTTACCCATCGTGTTGTCTTTTGACTTCTCCTAACCCCGCCTTGCCCCTGCCCCTTGCCCCCAGGGTCGGACTGGCTACCTGGTGTTTTAGAATGCTGCTGAGCTGGGGGCTGATTTCGTTGATGGTGACCTGCGTGTGCTGAACGACATTCGTTTTGCTATGTTTATTTCAAAACACACGCAGGTCTCCATCAACTCAATCAGCCCCAACCGCAGTGAAATCAGCCCCCAGCTCGCAGCATTCCAAAATGCCCGGTAGTCAGTCCGGTCCTGACTGGCCCATCCCTCTCACTTGAGTATCATAATAGTAAACTAAAGACATCATTTTTACCTAGAGCAATGGTGTTGATGGTAACGTTAGAAACTGAGAATACCTCAAATTTTCTTTTTACAAACAGAAAAAGTATAGGAATAAAAGACAATCACAGGAACACAAGCTAAACAAATAAAAAAGTAAGTCTCACATTAAGAGTGAATGTATACACTTCACAATGAGAATGTCAAGTCTATTTGCCAATCTTCACCGAAGAGGTAACATAATCCGTAAATTCAGTGGAACACACTAGAATCACGTTTTCTTGCCCTTCACAAAATACTTTTTTCACCATAGCAACTCTAACTGCATTCCCCATGTTCCCCACCTTCAAACCCAAATGTGGTTTCTTTAAACCCACTTTATTATATCGTATACTTCCCAGTACACCACCATTCATGCATCTCATTTACCAAATTCTCTCATCATCAGTTTTCACCTCATTGCAAAAGAGTTTGTCTATTCTCATCGCTCTGGTGTTTGTTGACCAGACCTCCATACCCATAGGTGCCATTATCTTTACCCAATCTCCTGCTGTGACACTCACGCTATTGGCCATATTCTGATTGTCATACCTCACTTTACTTTTCTTCTGAAAAGTAAATTATTTTTCTTCCATTCATCATCCGCATCCACTTGCACCCAGGGCCGGACTGGCTACCGGGCAGTTGTGTGTGCTGCCGAGCAGGGGGATGATTTCATTGATGGTGACCTGTGTGCAAAACAAAATTAATTTTGCTTTTTTTATTTCAAAGCACACGCAAGTCCCCATCAACGAAATAAGCCCACACCACAGAGAAATTAGCCCCCAGCTCGCAGCACACACAACTGCCCAGTAGCCAGTCCGGCCCTGCTTGCACCCATCCTTTCTGGCACCTCAACCACCATGGTCTCGAATCCTCCTGTAGAGAATATCTTTTCCAAAAACCTCCAGGCACTTCTGGTGCTGATATCACAGACACACTTTACCTGAGGCCACCGAAAAAATCAACCAACACTAGCAGATACAGGATATTCCCATCACCAACCAGGGAGCCTACAATATGAGTCTCCTCCCATGGCCTACGTTAGAGATTCTTTTAATACATTAGTGCTTTCCTGGTAACAAATTCCTTATTGCTAATACATCACCCAATACAATGCCTAGCTGCTCTTTCCACCTGGAAATCTATTCTGATTCACCATAAATCTAGAGGAAGATTTACTTTAGATTCATCAAACGTAGTGCATCAAGACAAGTTGTTGCGCTGAGATGCGTGAATGGGAGAGAGCTGAAAAGCACAATATCTAATAAGATATGGTGCTCTTCTGCTCTCTCCCTGCGCTAGTGCACTTCAGACCGCCAAACGCCAATGCAGGCACCCCTGCACCATAGTGTAAGGGGTCTTCATTGAGGACAGGATTGTTTTTGTGTAGGAAGGAATACCTTCCTGCACAACCACAGTCCTTAGAGGCATATTCCTCTTTCTGTGTGTGCTGCAGAATACTGTACATGAGGAAAAAGTAACAAGGAGAAATAAAGGTATTTCTCCTTCTTACGCCTCACGTGGAATGTCATCGCATTTTTATATATTCCCAGCTTTACTAGCTTTAGTAAATCTGGGAATTCTCCAAAAATACATGGGTGGATTTATGGGAACTCCGATACTCTACCCTTGGAAATCCTTCCTAACGCAAAGTACCACAAACCAGCGTCAGCTGCCCTGTGTTACTCTGTATTTACAAACTCACAGAAAAGTTACTTTGAATGGCTTAGTAAATACCAAAAAGGCTGACCCACAAACCAGCTGCTAAACCTTAGTAAATCTGCCCCTTGATCTCAATATTTCCTTCATTTTGTCAACGCCTAGTTGAACTTTTTGGACTCATTTTATAAATATTTCCCCTGCTGTCTTGGGAGGAATCAATTTTGCTCTTTGAAATTAATAACCTTCCTCCACCACTAACTCTTCTCTTACTGCTAAAAATAAACATGAACTTAGTAACTATTTTCTTATACCTTTATTTTGTATCCATCTCTCTATAGCCTCATAACATCTATCAACACACAGCCCTTCTCCAACTCTTCCCACAATCATCCTTAGTCACCATACCTGCTGTGACCACAAATATCTTTTCTGGGGACAACTCTTCATCCTCAACACCTTCTACCTCAAAATCGTCATACTTCTACATTTCCACATGTCTTGACAATAAATCTGCTGGTAATTACTTTGTGCTAGGGATATAGATAACACCAAATGTATGTTCTTCCAGACCAATTACTTATCTGTGGATCACACCAGAAACTGTTTCCAGCCCTCTCAGACCAATTAGCTGTCTACGGAACCCATCAAAAACTTCTTCCAGCCATTTCTTCATAAATGTCTTTTGTTTACGATCTGTTCTTTTCACAGAGGTGGTACCCATCAAGAAGTTCCTAAACTTACCCACTGCCCACTGAACAACCAACTTCTCTTTTTTAATAACCAAATAATTGAGTCTCAGTCTACATAGAAATCTAGAGGCAAAAACAATTGTCTCCTCTGCAACCTCAGACATCTGAAGCAATATAGCTCCCAGGTCCTTATAACTTATATTTGTTACCACGAATACCTCTCAACCATCAATAAAGGCCTAAGGATTAGGAAGTTCAGTCATGCCTCTTTTCACTGAAGCAAACATTTCTTGACTCCTTCAAATTTCACTTTGATTTTCAGTAGTCTTTACATTTTGAATGGTTTTTTTTCTGCAAGATTCTTAATAAGCATTCGACAAAGCTCAACCGTACTGAACAGTTTACCTACTTCATATTTACATTTGTGCTGTGCCAGTTTTACAATAGTTTTGACAAGTCCTTTATTGACTACACCCCAGTTGATGAATTACCTAAGACATTCATCTCTCCGCCACACTCAAAGAGGCACTTGCCAGCTCTCAGTATAAGCCCATAATCTTTGAAATTTTCCAGCTGTCTCCTTTATGCGCCTCTCGGGTGCCATTGAGAACCAGAATATCTTCTCGATAATATAAAACCTCTTCAACTTCGCAAAAATTGGAAAAAAAAATCCCTCTGAAATACAGAGATCATCCTGGGGTGTTATAAAAGAAGCAAGTTCTTGGAATCTTCATGAAACCAGGCCTGTGGTGTCCCAAGCCAAATCCGACACCTTAAACAGTTTAGCAGCAGCCACTGCCACCAAAAGTTCAGGAATTAGAGATTACTATTCTGTTACCTCCATTTCTCCTCATCCCCTTTAACTTGTATTTGTCTCTCAGCACTGTGATCTAAAAACACAGCATTTTTTTTTGCTGTAGCCACCCCAGGAACTTGTCAACTTTTACTGACACATAAACTTTACCTTTGGGGGTTCTTTCTTTATACTTTATATTATAGCTCAGAAAAGAACTTCCAAAGGAAAAAGGCCTCCTCAATGACTATGGGCCATATTACGACTATGGTGCTCCATAGACTGGCAGTCCACCCACCTTATTATGACTTGAGTGGTTGGATCGCCACAAGACCGCAGCAACCGCTGGGTTATCAGTGATCCCACGGTGGTTGTGCAGCGGTCTGAGGTTGCAATATGCTGGTGGTGCCGCAGTGGCACCACCAGCAAGTTTACTCACTGCCACATGAAAAGTGTGGTGGTGTGGAAAATAAGGGGGCCTTGCAGGGCCCCCTCTTGCCTCATGGCCTGGAAGTGCATGCTGACATGGGCCACATGTTGTGCCCCATGTCAGTATGCACCCACTGTTCCTGCACGGCATGGGCCGCACAGGCCATGCCATACATGAATGTGCTTTGATGCTTCCATTTTGGTGCTTTTGTAAAGCTCAGATATGAGCATTTGAAAGGCACCACCATGAGACCGCCAAAGCACTGCCTGCCAGACCACGAATGAGCTCATAATCTGATGGGTGGTGTCTGGACGAGTTTAGCGCTGTGGCAGCAGGGTGCTGGCATGGCGTCCCACTGCCATGTCGCAAAACTTGCAATAATGCCCATTGTATGTTGCAAAGACACAGCAATACCAAGAACACTGAAGAGATAAATATGTTTCAAAACATCCCGTACCAAATGAGTACAACTTATTGGCTAAAAATGCACCAAAGCAATAGGTTTAAGATACCAGGAGTAAAATAATAAAATGGCATTTAAAGGAAAATATGTGAATCTCGAAAAATCAATCATTCTAAAGGGCAGAGTTTACCCAGTCAAGGGCACACATTTTTGCCATTTGTGACAAGTTTAATCTTAGAACTTAGTGGGTTATTTCGAGTTCGGCCAACAGGGTACTCCTCCACAAACATGGCAGAGTACCTTATCAGCCAATCTCTCTGTTACCCTCTCTATTTAGAATGGGGAAAACTGTCATGATTCTGCTTGTAGAGCCCCCACTGGCTCCTTTGGCCTTAGACCAGTCATCGGGAAAGAACCTCAGACCATCAGCCAAATTTAGAGTGGACATGCTGACATAATGTTTTATGTAGAGGAATGCCATAAAATGCCTGGTTGACCCGAAAAGAAGAGAAGAAATATTACCCCTTCACCCTAGGAGAAAACTTTCAGTGTGTCAGAGCCATTCGTTTTTTTTCAAAAATACTCCCACTCTGAAGGCACTTTTAGTGTCTTCAAAGGAGGCACCACGGGGTAGCTCTTCTGAAGAAACTGTGCGGCATATTAGCAAGAGCCTCGTTAAAATTATCGCAGTTTTAGCGGCAGGAAACTGCCGCTAAAACGGCGATAAAGGGCTTGCTAATATGGATTATAGAATTCCAATAGAAGCCCAGGTTAGATGTCCTGCCGTCCAACTGTAGGGTCTCATCTTACCAAATGTGGTGCAGATTTGCTTTAGGGAAGGAAATTACTTGTAACTGTACAAAACAAAACTGGACTGCACAAAACATAGAAGGTGTACTCAGCAGGGAATTGCCACCAATGTTAGGTTGGGCACAGGCTCTATGGAAAATTAACACCGTGCATAGCTGAAGGCTGTATGCAGTGGGGGTTGGCCTCCTATTGTTGACTGTGTGTACAGCTTGCGAATAAAGTGGAATATTAAAAAAACAAAGAAATGCACTTAAAATACACATTCAAATATTGAGTTATGGTTCTGGCTCAAACTTGCAAAATCAATAAAAGGTGTCAATTATGTATGTAACTTAGATACAAAATCAGAATTCCCTAAACACTATAAAATAACTGATTATGATTGTAGTATTAATTAGCAGTTGTTATTTGATTACACTGTGGTTGTTGCTGTGCTACTTTAAAAAAATATATATTCTGAGATCATAAACATTGCCTTTGGTGTGTGTGTTATGATTTGCATGACTGTTGTAAGAGTTATGGCTTGGCCATATTATATATTATAATTTCATATCATACCTTTTTTTATTGAAAACCATAGAGAAAACATCAATTTGAGTCCAGATATACATCCATTAAAATCCATCATTGACATCCGAAGAGCTAATAAATAGCGCTAATTAATCAAGAAGCAACACATCCAGTAATCAATAAGCAGGGGGATCTTTAAAACATTATTAAGATGTTTTGTCATATCATATCTGTTTTTTAACTGTGATTTCAATTACATTTCTGAGCTCTAAACATACATAATCTACTACATGCTGTTTCAATAATAACATACCCTACCCCATATGTGTTGAGTGGGGAAGCTTGTAGGAAGTCAGAAGTAAGGGTGGGCAGTGAACTCTGCTCCACCGGCAGAGTTCACAGAGTTTTGGGCACTCCACACTTTGCTTGGAGCACGAAGTTCGTAAAAACTCTGCCGACTGACGGTGGAGTGGAATTTACCAACACATGCACTCACTTCTAGTATTTACCACATACATCATCTGTCAATCATGTCATTAGTCGAACCCGCAAAGTGCCCTGGCACAACAAAACTCTGTATTTATTTTCATGTTGAAATCCCTGACTCTTCGCCATAAGTAACGTGACTGTAAAAGAATAAGTAGTATGTTCAAAGATGTGCATTTACCTGTCAAAGAGGGTGAGTGCAGTAATGGCCTCCTCTTGCTCGGCCGTCTTCTTCATCGTGCGTTTCTAGTTTGGCCTCAGCGAAGGGTCCAGAGCGGAGGACTTTGGGCCCATGGTGTCCCACACAACAAGCTTCCCTGCAGAGGTGGCAGACGCAGTCCAAGACTAGGATAGACTGCTGATGCTATGTCCGGGCCCTTGAGGTGAGATCGTGAATGGTTTGCCAAAGACTCCCGCTTCCTCCACAGCCAGGTCCAGAAGAGGTGCAATGCATTCATGTTTCAAAAGAGGCCTGAATGTTCCCCCCACAAAATGACACAAATGGTCCTACATTTCCGTGATAATGGGGAACTCTGCCAGTTCATGGAACTTCGCTGAATTCCACTGAGTTTTTCAATGATTTTGTGGAATTCTGCAGAATGAAACTCAACGAACTCCACCCAGGCGCGCAACACCCATTGGGCTCACGGGGCTTCAGCCCCCCGCCCCCGTCGTGTGTGTCAGCCCGGGGGAGACAGCTTCGCGGGCTGGCAAGCATCACATTGCAGCCGGACCCGAATACTTAACAGGTCTTTAAAAGACCATTTACTTGTAAATGAGGCTGATTTACTTGTAAATGAGGCTTCTTACAGCCACTCTGTCCGTGGTGGAAGAATCAGCCCCCCCCCAGAAATATTTTCTAGCCCCCCCCCCCGAAATGTGGCTCTAGTTGCCCGCCTGACTCCACCCAGGCCTAGTCAGGAGATGTTTGGGTGACAGATACTATAAAATAATTCAAACAATTATAACTATGCCATAAGGTCTCCGTGAATCATAGCTGCAGAGGCTAAGATCAGATACTAGGAAATGAAAACAGATTTTAGCAATAGAGCTAAAAAAAACTTGCTCCCAATGAACATTTCATGATGAAAATTGACACATGCAGTGACCCAAGTCACATATTTAAGCATGCAGTCTTTGAATTCAGGATGCATACATGCCCTTTGAGCAATGTGATGAAATCAGACATACATATTAAGGGACCATGAATGTGGGTGGGAACAGATTGTAGGTGATTTAGAAGGACTTGAAATGAGTGGAGATGCTATTCTTTTTGTAGGAAGAAAAAACTAAGACATGTCCTCAAATGGCTAGAGACACAAAGTTAAGAGTAACACTGTCTTAAAATCATCTGTCTGTGAGAGGAGCCACATTAGCAAACATCAACCAAACATATTAATACAATTGGTGAGCTTTTGCCATGTATCACATGTCTGCTAAAAGGTGTAAATATCTTTCATGCTTTTCTAGTCCAGGAGCTCCTGGGTCTGAATTACATAATGTGACTTTTGGGCAATACAGGTTACTGAAGAAACTAAAATGTGCCAACGTTATTTAAAACAGGTAATTACTAATTACATCTGTTTTTTAGAACCCATGGAGAAGATAACCATCTCCTAATTTGTATTTTATCCAGAGTGCTTACCCAGAGTGGATAGATGTAGTAGTTGATTTAGAAAGTGTTTCTGAATGTTTACTTCTCAGAGTCTTCTCTATTCTGAGTGCTTGATAATCTGCAATAGCTAGTAACTAAAATTGTGCCTGTCCTACTAGATCTGTTGGTGGCATGTTTAAAGACATTCCAATCCAAACTTCTCAAGGCTCTGGTCCAGCAACAGTGAGATCAAGGTCTATTTCGTTTTGTTCCATTCTCTAGGTACACTCGTATGTCAATTTGAGTCGGTGTTCTACATTTCTTCTCATTTGACACTGCTTTGCTGGCAGGCTGTTTGTTTGAGGTTGTATTACAGAAAATGGCACTGGAGTTCAATGGTCATTTATGCCTATTTTATGTGATAACTGTCCATTTCAGTATTACAGCAGGGGCTGCAGACACTTGCATGGCCCCTTCTGCAATACACATCACGCAAGTGCAAATATAGCGCAGCTCAATTCTAAGGGGGCATGCCTGCATTAGCATGGGGGCATGCAAATGAGGGATTCACTTTGCCTATGCATGGAGTATGCAATTGGTCTATAACTATCCTCTGCAAAAGAGAAAATAACGTACATCTTTATGTGGGCTGAGTGTAAACAAGTACCTGGACTTGATTAAGCATTTCGCATTACGATTTGATTGGAAAGACCATTAATTAATTTATCTTCCCTGTACAGGTTTTACCAGCAAAAACCCGGTGAAATTGGTATGTGGTAAACTGGTTAAAAAGTGGCTAAAATGTGGTGATACATTGTGCAAATGGCAGTATTGCAGATTATTATGCATACAGAGGATGGGGATTTGAAATGGAGAGGAAAAACACACCCGAATAAAACCACATCATGCAATATCAGTGCCCTGGGTGGCTTAACCGCATCCAAAAACTAGGCCACTCGGAATGAGGACCTATGTACACAATCAGTCTGGCACTGAAGAGGGCGAGGCCCAGATGAATGCTTGTCTTTTTTCTTTGTAACAATAATGGCTAAGTACTCTACAGTGTTTACTCTTTCAAAACTAACGAGTACATAAATGTTACAGATTTAAGACACGAGCTAATGTATATCACCCACACTAGTGACCCACTTACTTGCTAGAAATAACTACAATATAAATACCTGGCCATGAAAGCAGAAATAAAATAGCCTATTGTGGTACTCCCTAACTCTTAGCACTTTGTAGATGTATGACAGAAATTGGCATGTTATGCTAGTCTACTCTCTGGGAGCCAATTTAAATCATTAGTGCCAATTTCGAACTCAAAACAACAATAGCTCGAAAGAAAACAGATAACATATTGTTTCATTTTGATGAACCGGTGGAGGGGTGGGGGTATGTTAATGTTTCCATGAGTCCAAACAGGGTGTTGAGCTCAGTGAGCAATCGATGGGCACACCACCACAAAGATCTGCAAAATGCATGTCTTCGGAGAGCTACAGAGCAATGTCTAATTCTTGGACACATCCCATGAAAAGGATTTAGAAAATTGACCACGCTTTCCTGCAGGGATTTCAAAAGTAGGTTATATGTAGGAAATAATGTAGAAAGAAAGACCGTTGAATATTCTTATTTCTATTCTACTCAGTTCCAAACATTGAGGTTTTGCCTTTTTTTATCTAAACACCCCTTATCTCTGAACGATGAGGAAAAGGAAATGAGAGAAGGATGGGAAATAACACACATTTTGAAATTCATTGCAAAGAGAAATTGGGCAGCCAATAACTTTTTTATTATCTTTTGAAAGGATTACATGTAACCGCACACGACTCAGTAAAAAACATAAATAAAGATAGAATGCAGCTCTCAACTTTTATACATATTGGGATTTTTGAATTACTAAACGTGTTCTTCATTTTTCAAAACAATTTCCTTTCGGCATAGAGAAAATGGAGGACAGTGAAGGCGAACGTAAGGGGTACAAAGGAGTAAGATGGGGGACGGTGTGCATAAGAGTGTGTGTGTGTGTGTGTGTGTGTATGCTGCTTGTGTTGTGTGTGTGAGAAGGGAAGAGAAAGAGAGCTAGTAGCACTTTTCATTTTGGCAGAAAGTTCTCAGTGTTAAATTACACACTGAATCTGGTGTAGAGACATAAGAAATTATAGAGCAGAGACTGCCCAGAACAGCATATAATTTAAAATACACTGAAGAATGCATACCGCATGGCAAAGTCAGTATAATGCTACTTCAGATGTAAGTGTTTTCATAGAAAGGCTGTAATTATCTGCTCTTAGGGAAATGTTTGCATTGATTCTAAATCAATATTTACCATGATCTCTTATGTTCAACAAAACAGGAATTTATTTTTTATGTTCGTTGCGATGTCGTACTTAAACCAAAATAATTCTGCAAGGTCATAGCTTGCACACAAAATGTCGCCAAACTGAGCTGCTTTTTCAGGGATTGCTGGTTGCTTGTAAGCACAAGAGTACGTGGAATTTGCCACTTTTGTGCGGTTTGACTTCTATAAGGAATGAAGGTCCCTTGGCTATTGTACTCTATGGGAGGAATTCTTCCCCTTATAGACAGGGCCTCCATCTGTTACTGTGTGGGCGGGTTTTCTTCATGAAAATATGAGTCTGGTGTAATGAGATGCTGCTCTAGAAACCGACACTGTGATTAAATTGTCTCTTTTCGGTGATAATTCAGACAAGCATGGCTGCACTTCGGAATGCATGTTTGGGCTCACAGAAGCAAACCTACCATTGCTTTCAAGATCTATGGTAATGTTTTTCAAAATGTATGACGCATCCATACATCTAATTTCCACCTTTCAGACTTTAAGTAATATGTCATGATGTGTTAACTCAAGGACAGCCCACTCCCCTTCTGATAAAAAAGGACTAATGCGATAATTGTGCCCCTATGCCGTGCACGTGTGTTTGTGACACACTGTGTAGTCACATGATCAACGTTTCTTGAGTGGTAGGCAACACAGTAGCGTTATGTGGGTTGAGCTTTTATTTCCCGAGACCTGCGACTCATTTCTTTGGGATACCTTTACTTTCAGAACATTAATAGTGAGGACTACCATTATTCCCATAGCAAAGACATGAATGTTAAAATAATCTAACTGTGAGTGTACCTCACTGCAAAAGCATTAATACATTCAATGGCATTTACCATGATGCATTGACAGAGGACTGGTGCAACACGTGAGAGTGTAACTCACACCAGTGAAGTATTAAAAGATGGTCTTGGATTGGGTGTTTGAGTTTAAGTGTGCAACTGTACAGTGGCAGCTCCTCTGCTAAGGTGGAGGCGATTTGCCCCACTGCTTTTTAGCAGTGAAATAAAGGAAAAATAAAATAATAATAACAACATTATTATCATTTTATTTGTTCCTGCTGCGGCAGTTTGCGGGGCAGGGCTGCTCTGCTCTCAGAGCAGGGAGAGGAGTGTTGGGCACACTCTGTAAGTGTGCATGAATGTTTAGCTGACTGTCTCGGCCGGCCAAACGTTCATGCGCACTTTGCATGTTCTCCCCACCAGGCTGCATTACAGCCTGGTGAGTCGAGAACATGCCAGGTACCCATTCCCTGGCTGAGTGCTGAACCAAGGCGCTTAGACCAATCACAACGGTGGATTGCAGCGTTGTGACTGGGTTAGGGGCGCCTGGTGCTTCCTGTTGCATTACCAATGCAGAGGAGAGTTGGAGGAAAGACGCAGCGAGGGCCTCCCGCCTCACCACCCCCAATCCGTGCCAGCCGCCACTGTAACTGTAGCTCATGTTGCAGAGAAAATGCTCAGAAGTCCTTTCCCATAGTGACACTGTGACACAAAAGGGCCTAGCTACACAACTATTTTGATATAGTAAAGATTTGTTCTAGTAAGACTATTACAAACAGTTACTTGTATTTATGAATAGGCCAATAAACATCTAAAATGAGAATAACATGGGAATTTCTAATGAAAATTCACACAAAACTAGCTCAAAGAGAAAAGACTGTGCCCCCTTTGCATTTTTAGTAATAGGAAGTTGGACATTGTAAGGCTGAATCACAAAGGCATGTTCTCCTTGTATAACTAGTCCCCTTTAGTCATACATGTTTTTGTGACTCGGCCCCAACATGTGCACTGTCCATCTAGAAGGGGGACTTTAATTTTGACAAAACAGCAATAAAGTTGAAGAAGGCTATGAAGCAGCAAGGCACACATAGGCAAGTAGGAGAAGTGAACAGATAAAAAGTGCTACATTTGTAAAAAAAAAAGAAAAAAGAGAAATACATTCAGTAGCCCAAAGTTTAGTCTGTCATTGGCAGTCCTAAATGCCAAATCGCAGAATAACAAAGCTGACCAATCTTGAATGGATCTCACCTCCCTTTATTCCACACCGTACACTTCCTCTCTCTTTTTCTTACCTTTGCAAGTCATTTTTCATCCTTGGTTCTTCGCTTTGTCACTTTTTTTTACATTTCACTCCCACCTCCTCTTGCTTCTCTCTTTTGTATCCCTGCTCTGTCTTGCTCTGGGTCGAAGTCTAATGATGAAAAATAAGTCCTTACTAGTCCCAAAAAATAGTGATGTGCTCATAACCTGCAACCATCACCATAGAGACCAGGTTTAAAAAATGAGTTAAAATACTCCATACTATAATGTTTATACCTGTTCAGATTTAAGACCTGATCTAGTTCTTGGCAGAAACAGTCCCACCGTTGATTTTCCATTTGACTTGCCAGTCCACTCACCCGATTTAGATGTTGATGATTCCATAGATGAAAGACCACCAACGAACTAACATCATCACCGCCTGCGTGATGGTGCCATAGGCATATGCAGCTAGCGGTGGGACTCAGACCCTTTTCCCGCCAAATCAATCACAATGTGCATTCCTGCCTACATATCTGTGGCAGTCAAGCTGCCATACTTGAGTCGGGGGATTGGAAAAGATGAAAGCAGGAAACGTAACTTTACTCTAATTTTCCCATTTCCTGCTGCCATGAATCTGATTATACAAATCTTGCCATTGCTGCTGTTCTGTACCAAGATGGAAATCAACCCTGTTGTCACCGGCACAGAATGTAAGGCACTGTTTAACTTGTCATCCTCGAAATTGTAGCTGCAAATTAGCACTGGTCCCAAGCATGCTTATGTAAAACTTGAAAGCAATACTACAATGATGTGTAATGCATCGGTATGTAATGTCGCCCTTACGAACATTTTTAAAAACACGCCTTGAAAGATTAGTACAACCCACCAATCTGGAAATAACTGTCGTCATAGCAATGGACACCTACACAAAAAGTCACAGCAATCACAAGTAGTAATTTGTCCATACAGGTGTGTGCAAAGATGTTCCCTAAATTAACATAGCAAATACATAAACAGTACAACCAATAGGATCAACTCAATTCCATGAAAATGTAGCAATTGTATTACAAAATGCTGCAAGTGGGTGCACACAGTATGTACAAATGATCTGACCTCTAAACTGCAAAAATGTGAGAAAGGTATAAAAATCACATGTCCTTTTTTTGAGCAATTAATGACAAATATTAGATGGCTTTTAACTGTAAAATGTGAGGTTCCCTGTGTAATGCATATGGGCATATTACGGACATCATGTTAAAAAACGCACATGCTTTCCCCAGTCACAAAAACAGAAATACATATAAAGTTGGTGTGTTACAAGATGTCCCATGATGAATGCTAACACCCAAATTAATTCCATCACACATGTACAACACTAAGATATGTCTTATTACATATATATAAAATATCAGACCTGTGATTTTCGCTGTTACAAATGAGAATAAGGGCATGACGCACACATTAGCAGAAATACCATCAACAGCAAACCATTGATCACCATGAGATAACTCTCTTATATATTGAGTAAAAACTAAAAAAACAAATAAAATACAATTCAAAGCATTAGGCCTGAAAGTCCCAAGTCCGGGTTGTATGTCTATAACTTGCCTCCAAATGACACTGCCAAAACAAATCTCCTACTGAAGGGGCAGCTATGGGGCAGAGAGCAGACCCCTCAATACTCTTACTTGGTTAGAGGTCCTTGGGTTTGGCAGGGCTGGGTTTGTCTTTGAAAGGGGAGGTTTGGGATGAGGAAGGGGTGGGTTTGGGTTTGGCAGGGCTGTGTTTGTCTTTGGAAGAGGTGGCTTGGGACTTGGAAGGGGTGGCCTTGGAAGGGGTGGCCTTGGGTTAAGCAGTGCTGGGTTTGTTTTTGTAAGGGGTGGCTTGGGATGTGGAAGGGGTGTCAAGACATTTGGGGGGGGGGGGTGGTCTCGGATGAGGAAGGTGTCAGGGCCAGGGAAAACATAAGATCCTCCTTGGGAAAATTGGTAGGGTGTTCGTGAGGGAGTTTGACTTGGGAGGTTGAGGGCGTGGCAGGGTCTGTTGTGCATGTGTCTGCTGATGCTGTGGGTGCCTGTGGATCTTGTGGATGTGGTATATGTTCTGTTTTGTGTTTCTTACTCGGTGACTGTTGTGTGGGTGAGTCTGGGCATGTGTACAGTAGGTGTGTTTGTGGCTGTGTCTGTTGTAGAGGTTTGTGGTGCCTGTGGATGTGCTGGTGCATGTTTCTGTTGTGTTGGGTGTGTTGTCTGTGGGTGTGCTGATGGTGCCTTTGGATCTTTAGGTTGTGTTGGGTGGGTTGTCTGCAGGTGTGCTGGTGGTGGTGGCTGGTTTTTGCATGTCTGCGTGTGTCTCTTCTCTTTTTTTCCATGTTTGCGTGCATGTGAAGATGTGCTGGCTGTCTGTGTCTGAGTATATGCCTGGAAAGGTGTGTATGTGCTCTGGATTGGTCGAGGAAAAGGGATTTGGGATGGGAAGGGGTGGGTTTTGGGGCATGTGGTTGGGGTGTGTGGGAGTCTGTGGCCAATAAGGAGGCCAGACCCTGTAATGACCTATGTAGGCCATGGATGGCATTGCGAATGCCATCTAGGAAAACCAGCGACTGGGTCATCTGACTACTAATCCCCTGGATGGCATTCAATACTGCAGTCTGGCCTACAGCGATAGTCTGCAATAAATCAATAGCCTTCTCATTGTGGGCAGCCTGGGAGACAGAGGCAGGAGAAGGAGTCTGAAGCAAAGGTGATGCCATCCTTCTTAATGGAGCGGCCATGGCCAACTGGGGAGTGACCAAGATGGAGGGTGGAGATGGAAATGTGTGTGATGGATGACAATGCAGGTGGAACTGTAGCAGTCTGGTCTGCCACCACTAGGGACTGATCATCAGTAGAGGCCTCCGAAGATGATGTGGAGTCACTCATGGCCTCTGTGCCAGTCCCTTCACCCTCCATGGCACTGGCTCCCTCGGTCTCAGGGGAGTCTGCACCAGGGCCACAGTAGCCGCTTCATCCCCGCCAACGTGGATGCTGTCACCTTTGCTTTGCCCAGATGATGCTGTAAAGACAGATAGAACCGTTTGTGGGTATATGGGCAAAGTGAATTAAACATGAATTAAGCATTCAAACCATTTGCCAAGTCTACATATCAAACTAGCGTATAAGCTACTCAAACTTGCCTTCTGAATCATCAGTATTTGATGCCTGTAGGGATGTTTTCCACAAACCATTTACTCATACTCCAGAAAATTCCCATGCAAGCTCCTATATTACGCAGAGCTTTACTTTTTCATACACTTTTATTTCTCTGTATGACAAATGGCTTTGAGCGTTATGAAATACATGCAGCTGAATATATTCCTAAACCACTACAGCACAGAGCATAAACATTTCCACACATGCAAAAGGGACATACTTTGGCCCTGATATTGATTTATCAAGGTGGGATACTCAAACATCTATGTGATGGAACCTTCCATCTGCAAATGTCCTGTTAAGTGTCACGTTTCTCAACATTATTGCTTTCTCATCTGGACACAACTAAGAACACCTAAATGTCATTTGGGGTACTTGTAACTCTGTCACCAATGTGGACACATTCCTGCCTGTGTCAATTAATTCTGTCGTGAAAATTCATGTTGGTTGACACAGACTGGCTTACATGCACATTAGGAAAAGGACTGAGGATTCATGACAATCTACTACTGTCTACATAAAAAGAATTGAACTTAGCTATTGAAACATATTTATGATAAGGAAATATACCATTGTACACGTTTCCAGTCCTTCTGGTGTAGATGCTTAAGATCATATTTTTATTGTATCAACTTAGCAATGTAAAGTCTGAACATAAACTATCTCATGCGTGCTGACTATGCCATGTCAGCAGGAATAGGGCCTACATAACATACTCACATTTGTGATGGAGCATCATACCTGATCCAATCCTCAAATGGGGCATGTTGGATACAAATGTCCCAAAAATCGAGTGATTCGAGCACTGCTCAAGTTGTTCAAGAATATCCACACGTTTACTGTGCTCCGGGTACACCCTCCACTCAAGGGTGTGGTAAATACTTAATAAATTTTACAAGTTCTATGATCAACTCGTATATCTGGGCACAAGTATATGTTGCCTCAGCAACCGTTTTCAATAAAATGTTTGAACAAATATGTTTGTGATGAGTTGTTTCTTTATTAATTGTTCATGAGTTATCCAGATATCTTACTGTTACTTCACATTTAATATCTTCATGAGCAAATTTCAGCAGTTTTTGCACATTTTAATCGCCAAAAACATGGCCTCCAATGGCCTCCCAATGCATTTCGGCGCCGCCCCGCGCCTTTGTCAAGGGATCTGTAAATTTTAAATAATAATCATTACCACCATATCTATCGCAATCCACAAAACTATCTGCACTGACATAGTGCCATTCAATTAATTCAAAATATCCTAGTGCACAGTTGTTTAAACAATAAAGTTGTAGCATACTACATGCACTGCTATTAGGGCTCACATTTAAACATTACTCATTCATTAGACCTCTTAGTGCCTATCTTAGCGGTATCTGCCACTATACAAAATGACTCAACTCAATGGGGCGCGTATGCACATTAAAGATCTAGCTACACAGTAACGGGTTGTTTAATGGCGTTTTGTTATCAAGACGCTACGTTCACTGCTTCACTGCTAAACATTACATTTTAAATGGCCCCGTCCCTGAGACTTGACGACAAGTCTCTAAATATAATTAAGTACATCTCAATGAGTCGAAAAGCTCGCTCTCGAGCATGGGCATAATGCGCGCTGCTTAAATGTTTATCTCAATGGTACAGCAGTATACGCTGCTCAGTTTATAAAAGCGTTCGCGCTTACCGGATTCAGACAAACAGCCGTTCTCAACCGCGTGTTAGACTCTGCCTCTTACTGCGATGAATGACGAGGGTAGTTAAGTAAATTAAGGGGAAGAGTGACACCTCCTAGCCCAGCGCTAAGCATCTTGGACTTTGTAGGCTGCAGCCTCACTATGCTACAAGTTGAATTTTAACCAAAAATCCTGCACAATGCATGTTGGTGAAATGCTACACAATGACAATCAGAGCACCCATGCATGGAATATATACATACTACAGATAATCGCTTTACAGGTAACATTGAAACTCCACCCTTTCATTAAGCCCAAACGGTTTAAGGGTCCGAAGACGATATATCCAATGGTTTTCTCTTTTGAGCAGCTGAACTTTATTGTTCGTTCCTTCATGTTTTTCCACATTTTCCAAGATACAGGCTTTCAAATCACTGAGTTCATGACCTGCTTCCATAAAATGTACAGCGACTGTAGATTTGAGCTGTTTAGTGCGAATGTTGCTCTTGTGCTCATTTAAACGGGTCTTCAATTTACGCTCTGTGTGGCCAACATAATGCAATTTGCACGGGCAGGTTAAAACATAAATTACGTTCATAGAGTCACATGTGCCATTTACTCGAAGATTGATGTTAACTTTACATTCTGGGGTTGATAGCTGATTGCCCTTCTTTATATTCCCACAGTTGCTACAATTTAAACATGGTAATGTGCCTTTCCAGATCCTATATGGATCAGTTTTAACTTGTGTTCTCAATAGTTGACCAATGTTTTTTGAGCGTGTGTGAGCAAACAAAGGATTTAGTTCAAAACCTCCCTTGAAATCTGGTTCTAAGCGCAGTATATCCCAATGTTTTTTAATGATATTTTTAAAAACTGTACTTGCTGTAGAAAATTTGCTAACACATGTCATCCGCTGCTCCTTGGAATCAGGTTTACTGCTTAGCAGAGCCTCCCTTGTTAGTTCCTTGACTTTATCTGTAACTGTGCACTAGGATATTTTGAATTAATTGAATGGCACTATGTCAGTGCAGATAGTTTTGTGGATTGCGATAGATATGGTGGTAATGATTATTATTTAAAATTTACAGATCCCTTGACAAAGGCGCGGGGCGGCGCCGAAATGCATTGGGAGGCCATTGGAGGCCATGTTTTTGGCGATTAAAATGTGCAAAAACTGCTGAAATTTGCTCATGAAGATATTAAATGTGAAGTAACAGTAAGATATCTGGATAACTCATGAACAATTAATAAAGAAACAACTCATCACAAACATATTTGTTCAAACATTTTATTGAAAACGGTTGCTGAGGCAACATATACTTGTGCCCAGGTAAACGAGTTGATCATAGAACTTGTAAAATTTATTAAGTATTTACCACACCCTTGAGTGGAGGGTGTACCCGGAGCACAGTAAACGTGTGGATATTCTTGAACAACTTGAGCAGTGCTCGAATCACTCGATTTTTGTGATTATAACTATATCTACTCAGCCAGGTTCGAGGCACGCCATATAAGAAAGATGCAATATGATGACATTACCCACATGACCGAAAGCAGGGCGGATACTTTCGCCTTTGATGAAAATGCAAGTGCACGCATATACTCTTTGATACAAGAAGATACCACGGAGTTCGCAACAAACAAAACTAAAGAGCAACATATCAAACAACTACTATACCTAACAAGAAAGACAATAAATCAGAGACTCCATGCTAGTACCTTAATTAGGTACCATAAATCGCAACGGATCCCTAGAGGACTGAGGATTCCTCTTAAACCCTCTTTATGTAAAAACAGCAAGCAATTTGTCGATAAGTGGTATGCAATTTTGAATAAATGCAGCCTAGACTTAATTTTGCTAATCATTGAGGAGTTGTCGAAAATACTACTAGAATTGAACACTGAAATTGAGGGAGTTCAGGAAGAACTGAAGAAATTTATGAGTACAGAAGAACTGGCTAAAACGTTGGAAGATATTAATCAACAATTAGTAAAACACACACAAGAGGTGAATGAACGCAAAATCAGAAAATATCGTCGAGATACCCTCGACTACAAACTTGAGGAAGTTTATTCATGGGCGGAGGTCTATGCAAAAAGAAGGATTAACAGAGGACAAAATTCACAAACGGATTCCTCGTCCACAGGAAGTGAGACATCCACACGGAGTGGTCAACCAAGAACACAGACACAGGGACCAAAGGAAACACCGTCAACCTCTGCACAAACGTCTTTTTTAGAGGCAGGCCCAGACAAAAGGGCAGACCCAGGAGGGGCAAAAAGCGCGGAAAAAGAACTAGAGCAACCTACAGCAAAGGACAAGCCCAGGAGGAGGCCGAAGTAATGGATGAAAATAATTTAGTCATTAACATATCACACAAACTTATGACTGATAAAGAATTGCAAACATTACAGAAAGGTATGTCTTTTATCCCTACCACAGGAACCGATGCCCTTGAACTAGAAGTGAGCTTATTTAAGCTAACACGGAAATTACGCCTCAGAAATTTCTTTGACAACGTCATGACAGAAACTACTGGGACAGAACCAGATGAACTAAAAGGCCTTAAAACATCGAGCAAATATCTGCCACCAGTCAGTCATAAAGCCATTGATTTATTTGAAACCCTATGCAAACAGGATCTACTTTCGATTAATCCTCAATGTAAAAAGCATAGCAACATATCACAAGGAGAACTCAACATCATTAGAAATATCAGCCAGGATGAAAGCATACTATGTCAGAAAGCTGACAAGGGTGGAGCCCTTGTTATAATGGACCGATCATACTATGATTCAATTGTTAATCAACATCTTAGTGACACAAACTTATATATGATCATTAATCATAATCCAACAAGAGAAATACAAGACACCCTAATGCAAGTCTTGCAGAAAGCAGTAAGAAATGGCACCATCAAAGAAAAGACCAAACAATATCTCACACAAGCAGACCCACGGAGTCCGTCATTTTACATGACGCTGAAAATCCACAAAAATTTGTATGAACCTCCGGGTAGACCCATCGTGTCAACGGTCAAAAGCATACACGAAGCTGTCGGAAAATTCCTCGATAAATATCTTCAAGTGTTCGCAGTGGAAGCTCATTCACACATCAAAGACACTACTGATTTTTTAAAGAAACTGGCGGATATAAAAATCAATAAAGAACAAACCATCTACATGGTCACGATAGACGTACAAGCCCTCTATACTTCAATACCTCATCTGTCAGGCATTGAGGCAGTAGAAAAAGTGTTATTACAGAGCCAGTATGAAGATGATATGAGAGTTTTTTTGATGGAGCTTCTAGAATTTACCCTTATGCACAGCTATTTTAAGCATGGCGAACAGTGGTACATCCAGAAGAGCGGTACAGCTATGGGAAATTCGGCAGCGCCAACGTATGCCAATATTTTCATGAGGATTTTTGAGGAGACAAACATTTTGAGTCAGAATATTTGGAAAGAGCATATCAAACTTTATGTTCGTTTTATTGACGATATTTTTATTGTTTGGGAAGGTGCTAATGAAATTTTGATATCAGAAATCTCCAAACTCAATGTGATTGATGAACGTATTAAGTTCACCTGGGACATTCAGGATAAAACTATCAATTTTCTTGATGTAAACATAACTCGAGGAGAATCCAGTTTTGAAACGACTCTCCATAGGAAAAACACAGACCGCAACAACCTATTAAGCTTTGGCAGCTTTCATCCCCCAGCACTCAAAAAACATCTACCACTTTCACAACTTATGAGGGTGAAAAGAGTCGTCTCGGACCAACAAAAGGCAGATATTCAAATTACAGAAATGTGTACACGTTTTGAAAAAAGAGGCTATCCCCAAACCATTTTGAAAGAAGCTACAGATAAAGTCAAGGAACTAACAAGGGAGGCTCTGCTGAGCAGTAAACCTGATTCCAAGGAGCAGCGGATGACATGTGTTAGCAAATTTTCTACAGCAAGTACAGTTTTTAAAAATATCATTAAAAAACATTGGGATATACTGCGCTTAGAACCAGATTTCAAGGGAGCTTTTGAACTAAATCCTTTGTTTGCTCACACACGCTCAAAAAACATTGGTCAACTATTGAGAACACAAGTTAAAACTGATCCATATAGGATCTGGAAAGGCACATTACCATGTTTAAATTGTAGCAACTGTGGGAATATAAAGAAGGGCAATCAGCTATCAACCCCAGAATGTAAAGTTAACATCAATCTTCGAGTAAATGGCACATGTGACTCTATGAACGTAATTTATGTTTTAACCTGCCCGTGCAAATTGCATTATGTTGGCCACACAGAGCGTAAATTGAAGACCCGTTTAAATGAGCACAAGAGCAACATTCGCACTAAACAGCTCAAATCTACAGTCGCTGTACATTTTATGGAAGCAGGTCATGAACTCAGTGATTTGAAAGCCTGTATCTTGGAAAATGTGGAAAAACATGAAGGAACGAACAATAAAGTTCAGCTGCTCAAAAGAGAAAACCATTGGATATATCGTCTTCGTACCCTTAAACCGTTTGGGCTTAATGAAAGGGTGGAGTTTCAATGTTACCTGTAAAGCGATTATCTGTATTATGTATATATTCCATGCATGGGTGCTCTGATTGTCATTGTGTAGCATTTCACCAACATGCATTGTGCAGGATTTTTGGGTAAAATTCAACTTGTAGCATAGTGAGGCTGCAGCCTACAAAGTCCAAGATGCTTAGCGCTGGGCTAGGAGGTGTCACTCCTCCCCTTAATTTACTTAACTACCCTCGTCATTCATCGCAGTAAGAGGCAGAGTCTAACACGCGGTTGAGAACGGCTGTTTGTCTGAATCCGGTAAGCGCGAACGCTTTTATAAACTGAGCAGCGTATACTGCTGTACCATTGAGATAAACATTTAAGCAGCGCGCATTATGCCCATGCTCGAGAGCGAGCTTTTCGACTCATTGAGATGTACTTAATTATATTTAGAGACTTGTCGTCAAGTCTCAGGGACGGGGCCATTTAAAATGTAAAGTTTAGCAGTGAAGCAGTGAACGTAGCGTCTTGATAACAAAACGCCATTAAACAACCCGTTACTGTGTAGCTAGATCTTTAATGTGCATACGCGCCCCATTGAGTTGAGTCATTTTGTATAGTGGCAGATACCGCTAAGATAGGCACTAAGAGGTCTAATGAATGAGTAATGTTTAAATGTGAGCCCTAATAGCAGTGCATGTAGTATGCTACAACTTTATTGTTTAAACAACTGTGCACTAGGATATTTTGAATTAATTGAATGGCACTATGTCAGTGCAGATAGTTTTGTGGTTTGCGATAGATATGGTGGTAATGATTATTATTTAAAATTTACAGATCCCTTGACAAAGGCGCGGGGCGGCGCCGAAATGCATTGGGAGGCCATTGGAGGCCATGTTTTTGGCGATTAAAATGTGCAAAAACTGCTGAAATTTGCTCATGAAGATATTAAATGTGAAGTAACAGTAAGATATCTGGATAACTCATGAACAATTAATAAAGAAACAACTCATCACAAACATATTTGTTCAAACATTTTATTGAAAACGGTTGCTGAGGCAACATATACTTGTGCCCAGGTATACGAGTTGATCATAGAACTTGTAAAATTTATTAAGTGGATACAAATGTCCCTCATAACGTGGAGAAAATGTGTCTACTCAAAACAGTACTTGGCTTGTGATGAGGATTCTAGTGACAAACCTTTGCACAAAACAATACACCAGACACAACATCAGACACTGTCTGAAAAATGTACACCTCCAGAAATCATCACCTGCGTTGGATGTGTGTCAACCGTCATAATGATGCCAAATAGACATTGCTGTAAATTGGAAAGGTTAAACAACACTATAAGCTACATACAATGGCTCATCCCCTTGACGCTGCTGTTGGGCCCTCAACTGCCCATTAAGCTCCGGGTATGCCGCCACAAGGTTGCGGGCCATTAGGGGAGTCAGGCTGCAGCACACACGTTTGCATCTTTGGGAGGCCTGGCTTAGCTGGACTTTGCCTATCTTCCTGGTACAGTGTCGGAGGTTCTCCTCCTCTTCCTGTAATTCCGGCTGCACTGCTTCTGGACCCCCTGGGTCCACACGGTCTCATGGATGGCCTTCCCCAAATCCTGCTTCTGACGGTTGTTGACCTGCATGGGTGATAACAAAATAGAACAAAATATGTTTTGAGTGACTTTTTTGTCTGTAGTGCAGTGACAAAATATGTTTTGCCATCTTCCATATGCATTCCCAGAACAGTCAGTACAGATTATTTACTAACATACCAATGGTCTTAGGAAACACTAATTAGCAGTGATCTGTGGAGTAGCCTCAACACTTTCTTTCTCCTCATGTTACCAATCCAGCACACAAGTATCATTTTCTTCGTGCTTATCCTTCTAAGTGTCAGATGCTTTGGTGTGCACCACATGCAATGGCTAAGGGCAGTATGGGAGGGCTGCTCTGTGTCAATGAGGGTATGATTTTGGGCGAGGTATGAACAAGTGTATTTAGTAATGGGACATACTTGTCTGGCAGGTGGAGAACCTGGGTCCTTTAGACTGGCTGCACAGAAAAGACCTTTCCCACTATTTGGCAACATGACATGTTTAACACATGAATATTCTCACCAACATATTAATTTCAAAACACAGACATTTCTAAGATTCTCAAACAACACCCTGTACCTAGCTAAATCATTGAGTTAAGTATGCTCCAATCTCAATACTTCACTCATGACCGAAAAGGGAGCAAATAGCCTGCCGACAAATTTGGCAAACAATTCCCATTCAAACATGTACCTGTTCGTCTGGAGTCCCATAGAGCTGGCTGTACTGGGAGAAGCGGTACAAAAGGGGTGTTGATGGATGGAGCATCTGAATCAATCAAACACTCAGACTCAGTCAAACGATCTGGGTTTAATCCATCACCGTTCTTTAGCCCACTCTGCCACCCCAGTTAAGACATGGATATATGCAAATCAGTCTGACCCTGTGCCTCATGGGAACAGCCCAGCCCAAACTGCCCAGCCATGTCTTCCCTGGACCGGAAACAAGCTTCCGAGGACCGGTGTCTGGCATTCCAGCCGTCTTCAGCCCGGCTTGCTTGAATCCAGTGGCAAAGTGAGCAAGGGACTCACGTCTGAGCATATCCTGCCACACTTATGGCGGCCAAAAGCGGTACAAAAGGGGGTGGTAATGGACGGATTATCTGAATCAATCAAACACTCACACCCAGTCAAAAGATCTGGGTTTAATCCATCACCGTTCTTTAGCCCACTCTGCCACCCCAGTTCAGACATGGCTATATGCAAATCAGTCTGACCCTGTGCCTCATGGGAACAGTCCAGCCCGAACTGCCAAGCCATGTCTTCCCTGGACTGGAAACAAGCTTCTGAGGACTGGTTTCTGGCATTCCAGCCGTCTTCAGCCCGGCTTGCTTGAATCCAGTGGCAAAGTGAGCAAGGGACTCACGTCTGAGCATACCCTGCCACACTTATGGCGGCCAAAAGCGGTACAAAAGGGGGTGGTGATGGACGGAGCATCTGAATCAATCAAACACTCACACCCAGTCAAAAGATCTGGGTTTAATCCATCACCGTTCTTTAGCCCACTCTGCCACCCCAGTTCAGACATGGCTATATGCAAATCAGTCTGACCCTGTGCCTCGTGGGAACAGTCAAGCCCGAACTGCAAAGCCATGTCTTCCCTGGACCGGAAACACGCTTCAGAGGACCAGTTTCTGGCATTCCAGCCGTCTTAAGCCCGGCTTGCTTGAATCCAGTGGCAAAGTGAGCAAGGGACTCACGTCTGAGCATACCCTGCCACACTTATGGCGGCCAAAAGCGGTACAAAAAGGGGGTGGTGATAGACGCAGCATCTGAATCAATCAAACACTCACACCCAGTCAAAAGATCTGGGTTTAATCCATCACCGTTCTTTAGCCCACTCTGCCACCCCAGTTCAGACATGGCTATATGCAAATCAGTCTGACCCTGTGCCTCATGGGAACAGTCCAGCCCGAACTGCCAAGCCATGTCTTCCCTGGACCGGAAACAAGCTTCCGAGGACCGGTTTCTGGCATTCCAGCCGTCTTCAGCCCGGCTTGCTTGAATCCAGTGGCAAAGTGAGCAAGGGACTCACGTCTGAGCATACCCTGCCACACTTATGGCAGCCAAAAGCGGTACAAAAGGGGGTGGTGATGGACGGAGCATCTGAATCAATCAAACACTCACACCCAGTCAAAAGATCTGGGTTTAATCCATCACCATTCTTTAGCCCACTCTGCCACCCCAGTTCAGACATGGCTATATGCAAATCAGTCTGACCCTGTTCCTCATGGGAACAGTCCAGCCCGAACTGCCAAGCCATGTCTTCCCTGGACCGTAAACAAGCTTCCGAGGACCGTTTTCTGGCATTCCAGCGTCTTCGGCCCGGCTTGCTTGAATCCAGTGGCAAAGTGAGCAAGGGACTCACGTCTGAGCATACCCTGCCACACTTATGGCGGCCAAAAGCGGTACAAAAGGGGGTGGTGATGGACGGAGCATCTGAATCAATCAAACACTCACACCCAGTCAAAAGATCTGGGTTTAATCCATCATCGTTCTTTAGCCCACTCTGCCACCCCAGTTCAGACATGGCTATATGCAAATCAGTCTGACCCTGTGCCTCATGGGAACAGGTCAGCCCGAACTACCAAGCCATGTCTTCCCTGGACCGGAAACAAGTTTCCGAGGACCGGTTTCTGGCATTCCAGCCGTCTTCAGCCCGGCTTGCTTGAATCCAGTGGCAAAGTGAGCAAGGGACTCACGTCTGAGCATACCCTGCCACACTTATGGCGGCCAAAAGCGGTACAAAATGGGGTGGTGATGGACGGAGCATCTGAATCAATCAAACACTCACACCCAGTCAAAAGATCTGGGTTTAACCCATCACCGTTCTTTAGCCCACTCTGCCACCCCAGTTCAGACATGGCTATATGCAAATCAGTCTGACCCTGTGCCTCATGGGAACAGTCCAGCCCGAACTGCCAAGCCATGTATTCCCTGGACCGGAAACAAGCTTCCGAGGACCGGTTTCTGGCATTCCAGCCGTCTTCAGCCCGGCTTGCTTGAATCCAGTGGCAAAGTGAGCAAGGGACTCACGTCTGAGCATACCCTGCCACACTTATGGCTGCCAATAGCGGTACAAAAGGGGGTGGTGATGGACGGAGCATCTGAACCAATCAAACACTCACACCCAGTCAAAAGATCTGGGTTTGATCCATCACCGTTCTTTAGCCCACTCGGCCGCCATAAGTGTGGCAGGGTATGCTCAGACGTGAGTCCCTTGCTCACTTTGCTACTGGATTCAAGCAAGCCGGGCTGAAGACGGCTGTAATGCCAGAAACATGTCCTCGGAAGCTTGTTTCCAGTCCAGGGAAGGCATGGCTTGGCAGTTCGGGCTGGGCTGTTCCCATGAGGCACAGGGTCAGACTGATTTGCATATAACCATGTCTGAACTGGGGTGGCAGAGTGGGCTAAAGAACGGTGATGGATCAAACCCAGATCTTTTGACTGGGTGTGAGTGTTTGATTGGTTATGTTATGTAACATTTTTAATGCGCACAGATGCTCCAGCAAAGGAGCGTCCTGGCGCAAGGGAAAGGCAGACACAACACAACACTAAAACCAGCACCAAAAACAGAGCACTTAAAACAGGGGGAGTTTAAAACAGAAAAGTTTTCAAGGCCCTACGGAAAGATATTAGATCATCCAGAAGACGGATTTCCAGGGGGAGCGCATTCCAGAGAACTGCAGCTTTCACTCGGAAGGAGCGTCCTCCCATCCGGCTGAGTCTGAACCGAGGCACAACCACCAAGGATTGTCCAAGGGAGCGAAGTGAGCGAGTTGGCACATAAGGAGAAATCAAATTATTAAGTAGCAAAGGTGCCGACTCACGAAGAATTTTAAAAACCATGCTGAGGGCTTTAAATTGGATTCGCTTATTCATCGGGAGCCAATGTAGGGACCGCAGAGTGTTGGAGGTAGGGCAAGCCCGAGGCAAGCCGACCACCGCCCTAGCCGCAGCATTCTGGACTCGCTGTAAACGGAGAATCTCAGCTTGGTTCACTCCTAAAAGGAGTGAACTAGCATAGTCCAGGCGAGAAATAATCATCGCTTGAATGACCAGCTGTCTTGTAGGAGCATCGAAGAATTTGAGCAGGGGTCTTAGCCCGCGTAATACTCCAAAACAGCAGGCCGCCACTCTCTTCGTGTGAGTCACAAAGCTTAACGTATGGTCAAGCCATACTCCCAAATTCCTGAGTTCCAGGACAGGGGCTGGCGCTGTTCCCAGCTCAGAAGGCCACCATCCATCTCCCCAGAGGTCCGCATCCCTTCCAACGATCATCACCTCCGTTTTTGATGCGTTCAGCTGGAGACAGTTGTTATTCATCCAGCTGGCCACCTCTCTCAGTCCACTGCGGAACCTGAGGGCATCCTTCTTGGCATCCCCGCTGATCGTAACCGCCAGCTGAGTATCGTCGGCATAGGAGACCATGGTTAGGCCCCATTGCCTGGCGACTTCAGCCAGCGGCTGCACGTACAGATTAAAAAGCGTGGGACTCAGCGAGGAGCCTTGAGGCACCCCCAGGTCCAACGGATGGAATTTGGACTGAAAGGGAGGGGTGGCAACGCAGAAGGAGCGATCACTAAGGAAGGAGCGGAACCACTGCAGAGCTGAACCACCAAGGCCAATGTCCTGCAAGCGGTGTAGAAGGATGCGATGGGAAACAGTGTCAAAGGCAGCGCTCAGGTCTAATAAAATAAGCGCTGCCGTTTGACCTGCATCCAATACAATCCGCAAGTGCTCAACCATTGCCAGAAGGGCCGTCTCGGTGCTGTGACCAGCACGGAACCCATTCTGCACGGGATCCAGGACATTAACCTGGGTCATATGCTCTGTGAGGGCCAGATTTACATGGGCCTCCATGACCTTGGCCGGCCAAGGGAGCAAAGATATCGGGCGGTAGTTTTCAGGTTTCGACGGATCCAAAGATGGTTTTTTCAGGATCGGGGAAACTACCGCTTGCTTCCACTTGGCAGGAACAAGGCCAGAAGTCAGGGAGAGGTTGATCAGAGAACACACTATTGTGCGTCCCTGGAAGGCAGCATCCCTGAAAAGGGCCGACCTTACCGGATCTGCAGGCGAGCCAGATTTGACTCGCAAGGCCCATTTCGCAAACTCCTCGTTAGAAAGAGTTGGAAGGGAATGCAGCGATGGACAATTGCTAGAGCCACTCCAAGGAATCACAGGTGGTAGTGGACTCGGAAACGCCTGGTAGATTTTTTTAACTTTGTCCAGAAAAAAAGTGGCTAATGCTTCACAGTGGGAGGTAGAGCTGTCCAACTGCGGAGGAACCCTCTTTGCCATCAGATCTTTTATGGTTTTAAAGATGGTTTTTGTGGGGTTGAGGCTGTTACAAAATTCTGCTGCGTAAAACGCCGCCCGGGCCCTACATATGGCTCGATGGTAGAGCTTAACTAGGGCCTGGTAGGCGGATTTCCTATCGGCGTCATACGTCCTGCGCCACTCCCTTTCTGCCCGTCTACAAGAGGACTTCATGGCACGCAACGCACTGTCATACCAGGGGCTGGCCTGCCGAGGTCTGGACTTACTGGAGATGATAGGTACCAGGGCATCAAGCGCCCTGGTAATCCAGTTACAGAATCGATCATAGCCCGAGGTGACGTTCAGCAATGGACCCAGAGGCTCAGCACCCATGATGCAGTGAAGATCCTCCAGCCTAAGTTTATTCCAGTGGCGCCGAGGTATCCGCAGAGGAGGTGGAATAATAGGGTTGGCAGGAAGAGGAAGCCAAGCAGACACCAAGTAGTGGTCAGACCAAACCACAGGATCAACCGCCACGATCTGGACATCCAAGAGGGTCGTAAAAAACGGGTCGAGGATGTGACCAGCCACGTGTGTAGGCTGGGTGACAAGCTGGATCAGCTGCAGAGCCTCTAAGTCGGCCAAAAAACCACTGATGGCCAGAGACTCCAACCTATCGAAGTGGAGGTTGAGGTCGCCTAAGATCGAAAAATTGGCGCAGCCACTAGCCAATAGGCTCACGGCCTCCGGAAAGGCACCTCTAAAAGCTACATCGCTGCCTGGGGGGCGATAGACAACCATTCCCGACAGCGAGAACTGGGGGCTGATGGTAACTTTGAACAGCGCACTCTCGCAACCTGCAATCTGCAAGACCGTCCAGGTGCAAGTATAATCAGATTTAATGAATAAGGCAATACCTCCACCTCTCGAATGGCGATTAGATCTAAAACATAGGTAACCCAGGGGACAAGCAAGGTTGACTATGGCGTCATCAGTGTCTTGAAGCCAGGTTTCAGTTAAAGCCAGCAAATCTGGTTTCTCATCCAGGATAAGGTCCGCCACAGATAGATGGTGCTTTACTAGAGATCTGGTATTAAGATTTAAAAATCGTAGACCAGATCCCAGGCGACCAGATGCAGGAGAGACACCGGGACGAACTCGTGGAGCAGGGGAGGAGGCAAGCTCGCGAATACCTCCAGGCCGATCAAGCGACCACCCATTACAAACACATTGACACGGGCCACATAGCGGGTGGGATAGTGCGGCCGAGCAACGTGGGAGAGAATCCCTAATGGCTCGAAGCGAGGCACTGCAATAGACAATCATCCTGACAAATCAAGGATGAAAGCGTACAGCGATTCCACAAAGTAAAACCCCCAGCGTCCCGCGCGTCCTTAGCGCGGACGGGCGCAGACGGTTCAGATGCTCCGTCCATCACCACCCCCTTTTGTACCGCTTTGGCCGTCATAAGTGTGGCAGGGTATGCTCAGACGTGAGTCCCTTGCTCACTTTGCCACTGGATTCAAGCAAGCCGGGCTGAAGACGGCTGTAATGCCAGAAACCGGTCCTCGGAAGCTTGTTTCCGGTCCAGGGAAGGCATGGCTTGGCAGTTCGGGCTGGACTGTTCCCAAGAGGCACAGGGTCAGACTGATTTGCATATAGCCATGTCTGAACTGGGGTGGCAGAGTGGGCTAAAGAACGGTGATGGATCAAACCCAGATCTTTTGACTGGGTGTGAGTGTTTGATTGGTTCAGATGCTCCGTCCATCACCACCCCCTTTTGTACCGCTTTGGCCGCCATAAGTGTGGCAGGGTATGTTCAGACGTGAGTCCCTTGCTCACTTTGCCACTGGATTCAAGCAAGTCGGGCTGAAGACAGCTGTAATGCCAGAAACCGGTCCTCGGAAGCTTGTTTCCGGTCCAGGGAAGGCATGGCTTGGCAGTTCGGGCTGGACTGTTCCCATGAGGCACAGGGTCAGACTGATTTGCATATAGCCATGTCTGAACGGGGGTGGCAGAGTGGGCTAAAGAACGGTGATGGATCAATCCCAGATCTTTTGACTGGGTGTGAGTGTTTGATTGGTTCAGATGCTTCGTCCATCACCACCCCCTTTTGTACCACTTTGGCCGCCATAAGTGTGGCAGGGTATGCTCAGACGTGAGTCCCTTGCTCACTTTGCCACTGGATTCAAGCAAGCCGGTCTGAAGACGGCTGTAATGCCAGAAACCGGTCCTCGGAAGCTTGTTTCCGGTCCAGGGAAGGCATGGCTTGGCAGTTCGGGCTGGACTGTTCCCATGAGGCACAGGGTCAGACTGATTTGCATATAGCCATGTCTGAACTGGGGTGGCAGAGTGGGCTAAAGAACGGTGATGGATCAAACCCAGATCTTTTGACTGGGTGTGAGTGTTTGATTGGTTCAGATGCTCCGTCCATCACCACCCCCTTTTGTACCGCTTTGGCCGCCATAAGTGTGGCAGGGTATGTTCAGACGTGAGTCCCTTGCTCACTTTGCCACTGGATTCAAGCAAGTCGGGCTGAAGACAGCTGTAATGCCAGAAACCGGTCCTCGGAAGCTTGTTTCCAGTCCAGGGAAGGCATGGCTTGGCAGTTCGGGCTGGACTGTTCCCATGAGGCACAGGGTCAGACTGATTTGCATATAGCCATGTCTGAACGGGGGTGGCAGAGTGGGCTAAAGAACGGTGATGGATCAATCCCAGATCTTTTGACTGGGTGTGAGTGTTTGATTGGTTCAGATGCTTCGTCCATCACCACCCCCTTTTGTACCACTTTGGCCGCCATAAGTGTGGCAGGGTATGCTCAGACGTGAGTCCCTTGCTCACTTTGCCACTGGATTCAAGCAAGCCGGTCTGAAGACGGCTGTAATGCCAGAAACCGGTCCTCGGAAGCTTGTTTCCGGTCCAGGGAAGGCATGGCTTGGCAGTTCGGGCTGGACTGTTCCCATGAGGCACAGGGTCAGACTGATTTGCATATAGCCATTTCTGAACTGGGGTGGCAGAGTGGGCTAAAGAACGGTGATGGATCAAACCCAGATCTTTTGACTGGGTGTGAGTGTTTGATTGGTTCAGATGCTCCGTCCATCACCACCCCCTTTTGTACCTGTACTGGGAGAAGTCCTCCCTGGTGAGGAGCTCTTACTCCTCAAGGGAAAAGGCATGGGCCCCCTCACCAGGATTTCCTGGCATCCTGGCGCCCAGAGGGCGGTGACAGCAGCAATAACTACAACAACGCCAACTCCACCGACTCCTAGGAACTCTTCAGTGTCATCTAAGAATTCACCAACCCTCACAGCGAAGCCACAGACATCACGCCATCCCAAGACCTCTGTGACAAACTCAGAACCTACTTCCACCTCAAAATCAAAAACCTCTATGACAACTTCATCGACCATCCACCAGACGCCACACCAGCCCGCCCACTAGACACACCAGCCAGCCCATCATCTCCTCCTGGACACAGATCATGGCTGAATATACTGCCTCAACCATGAAAGGCATCCACTCAGGGGCCCCCATCGACCCCTGCCAACCACACATCTTCCACAGAGCCGCCGCCGCCGCTATCGCACCCGAACTACAAAGCACCATCAACACCACCTTCAAAACAGGCACCTTCCCAGACGAGTGGAAACACGCAGAAGTCAGACCCCTGCTCATGAAGCCCACAGCTGAACCCACTGACCTCAAGAATTACCGGCCCATCTCGCTACTCCCCTTCATGGCCAAAGTTGCAAAGAAATCAGTCAACAAGGAACTGACATGCTTCATTGAAGACAATGCAATACTTCACCCGTCCCAATCCGGATTCCGAACCAACCACAGCCCGAAACCGCCGTACTCACTGCCACAGACGTCATACGCAACATCCTTGACCAAGGCCACTCCGCAGCCCTCATCCGACTCAACCTCTCACCAGCCTTCATGGCGCGGGCATACAAGGAACAGCCATAGACTGGATCTGATTCTTCCTCATCGGAAAAAAACAAAGAATTAGACTAGCACCCTTCCTCTCCGATGCTACGGAAATCACCTGTGGAGTCCCACAGGGATCATCACTAAGCCCGACCCTTTTCAACATCTACATGGCCCCCGTCACCACCATAGTCTTAAAACACAACCTCAACATCATATCCTACGCTGACGACACCCACCTCATCCTCTCCCTCCGTTCCGCCAGACCAGACTACCAGAAAGGAAAGCAGGATGTCACAGTCTGGATGACCAACATCTGCCTACAAACTCAAAGCAGAGAAGACAGAAGTACTCATCCTTGGAACCACCCCCTCAGAATGGGACAGCACCTGGTGACCGACTGCCCTCAGAAGCTCATCAACCCCCTCAGACCATGCCAGAAACCTCAGCATCGTACTCGACTCATCTCTCACCATGAGCGGACAGGTCAACACCATCACCTCCAGCTGTTTCAACACACTCCGCATCCTCCGCAAGCCCTTCAAATGGATCCCCCGAGTCAAGGAAGACCGTCACCCACGTACTCATCACAAGCAGATTGGGCTAGGGTAACACACTCTATGCCAACATAAACAAGTCCCTACTCCTCAAACTTCAGACAATACAGAACACAGCCGAAAGACTCGTCCTCGGCATCCCCCAGCATGAACACATCAGCCATCACCTGCAAAGCCTCCACTGGCTCCTTGTGGAGAAAAGAGCCACCTTCAAAATTCTCCCCATGCCTACAAATGCCTACACAACACAGGACCCAAAAAGCTCAATGTCAGAGTCAACTTCCATGTACCCAAGAGAAACCTCTGATCCTCCAACCTCGCTCTAGCCGAAACCCCGCACATTCACAGAGCCAGGGCAGGCGGAAGATCCTTCTCTCACATTTTGGCCAAAAACTGGAACGAGCTCCCGGCAAACATCAGACACCGTTAGGAAGACCCTCAAGACCTGGCTTTTTGGCTGACAGATCTGCCGACCCCCCCAGCGACTTGAGACCCTCACGGGTTAGTAGATCACATACAATTCACCGATTGAAGGATATATTGTTGGCTGCAGTGTTAGGAGGTTTTTTCAAAACACCCCAAACACGTACATGGCGCAAGCAATCTGTGATGAAGACAGACATTGGCATTGACTTTCATGCATAGCCATCACATACATTAGCCTATGACTGGGTACGACTTGGAGTATACTGCCCACAACGAGGGCAACTTCCTCCATGGCTGTCTGTTTGCAAATGTTCCATCAGCGAGGTCAGGCAGCTGCCATTTTAGATGTTCAAAAGAGTGTGTTTGTGACTGATAAGTGCTTCACTACAACTCACAATGGGGGCTAGTTTGTTTACATATTTAAACTAACCCTGGGCGTAGTTCGCGTAGTCACGCAACTCGTAGCTACGCGAAGTGCACTTAGCACTACGCAAGCTGCGAGTAGCTACGCAAACTGTGTAGTGCGATAGGGAAAATGCTGTTTGCACTGATTACACAGTGCCGGATGCTTGTCCGCACTGTGCAATCATTGCAAACGGCATCTTGCACAGTGCAAGCTGTAGCTTTCTGCCGCTCGAGTAGATTTGTACTCGAGCAGCAGTTTTCCCAATGCGGACTGGTAGTATCTTATCGCGAGCGGTCGCGAGCATACACGACCACTCGCAATGAGGAACCTGACCTCCCCGCGTTGAGAATCTCACCGGGAGGTTTATTTTCCATGCTCCTGATCGGCAACTTGATGTTGCTGATTGTGAATGAGGAAAAAGTCTCACCGGGATGTCATTTTGCTCACTCGCGGTCGCCAACTTGATCTTGAGGACCATGAGCAAGCAAAGAATGCCCGCGACGCTACGTGTTTTTGCACTGTGCTACGTGCAATTCACATAGCGCGTAGTTGCGCAATCTATGCAAATTACATGAGCGTAGTGTAGTCCTACGCCCAGGGTTAATTTAAACTTCGATGGACACTCATTATTTGTATGGTAACAATCATGTGCAGTGTGTTACTGTGCTGAAATGCTATATGTGTGCGGTCTACTGTACACCTGCCTTGAGTGTGTATTTTGGAGGGAAACATTACAAAAAATTAAAAACTCACAATAATACATTTGAAATGTATGAATTACACATTTCATCATATTGCAATCCATGTTAGACTTTTATAGTAATGTGTATGAATAAAGGACAACCAGCAAATGGTTGATAATAAATTGCAGTTATATTTTGTAGGAGTATATGACTTTGGTGATCAATATCAAATAAGTTGGAGTGGAAAATCTTGGTAATGTGCAATACTTGTTTCCCCTGCAGACATAGGAACGCTGGAAGAATGATGAGACTACAACCTCAGGTGTTCTGGCGATTTTCAGACCTTTCCACCATGGAGAAAAGGCATATTGTAAAGAAGTTCAGATTGAACTGGCAAACAATATTGGATTTATGCCATCAGCTGCAGCCAGATCTTCAGGCTCATAACAGAAATTCCACATTTATTACCCCAATTGTCAAACTCAAGCCAGTACTTCATTTTGTGGCCACAGGATCTTTCCAATACACTGTGACAGTATCTGGTGGAATGTCACAACCAGCTTTCAGTGGTGTGCTACAAGAATGATGAGACAAGTTGACAGCTTTATCCAGTTTCCACAGCAGCAGTATTTAGCCAAAGTGCAGGATGACTTCTACGGTTTGGGTGCCAATCACATATGCTTGGAGCAATTGATGGCACACATATTGCCTTCATGCCACCACATGCCAGGGAACATGTCAACAGGTCTACTGTAATCAGAAACACTTCCTTTCAATCAACGTGCAAGTTGTCTGCTTACCTGATTTGTACTTCAGAGGTGTCTGTACATGTTTCCCTCAGCTGTGCCCATGATTCCTTTGTACTACAGAACAGCACCATGCCCATGCAAATGCCACAACATGGACCAGAGAGGGCCTGGCTAGGTGGTCAATTCAATCTTTCGTAATTTTGTTTGTGGGAATTCTATTTGAACAATATGAAAATGTCATCATTTTCCACTTATTTTGTCTTCCATCTAGGAGACTCAGCTTATCCCAACCGACAATGGTTGTTGGCACTGATGAGGAATCCAACAACTCCAGAGTAATTCCGCAACAATGAGGCCCGTGGCAGGACACAGCGGCCAGTGGAGCGGGATTTCAGACTCCTAAAGGCAAGATTTTGTTGTCTAAACAAAAATATGGTGGATCTCTCCTCTACTCATCTGCTAACATGTGCCAAATCACCGTGGCTTGCAGCATGCTCCATCACATCGCCCTGCGATGGAACATCCCCTACAATACAGAGGATAGAGAGCAATAAGAGCCATCAGGTGAGGATACAGAAAGACCAAATGAAGATGATAATGGTGAGGCGGAAGGAGTTAACTTATGTCAAAATGTTATTGAGAACCGTAAATACATCTGTGAATGTTGTCACTTTCACGGTCCAACCAACTATGCATTTGATGATGAGAGAAGTACGTGGTAGGCAATTGTTAGGAAAGGCAAGATCAGGAAATGCAGGCCAAAGCTGCTTGTTGTTGAAAGTTTTAACACATTATTATTATTATTATTATATTTAATTTTATACAGCGCACAGCTACCCGGAGGTTTCCCGGCGCTAAACAAAAAGAGAGAGAATGGGGTAGTTGCAGAAGGACGGGCTCTAGAGAACATAAAGGATATATAGGTTAAATAACCAGGTCTTGAGGTCTCTGCGGCACCTTAGATAGCAGGATTCAGAACGTAGGGAAAGAGGTAGGGTGTTCCACAGGGAAGGAGCCAAATAAGCGAATGAGCGGCCGCCCATTCTGGCTCTCTTAATACGAGGCGCCTGATATCTATGTTGGGTCGACGAACAAAGAGTGCGGGGGGGACAATAGTGTTGAACCAGAGTGCTTAAATAAAGAGGGGCATTACCTGACTTGATACGGTGAATGATGCAGAGGGCCTTGAATTCAGAGCGATTTTCAATCCGGAGCCAGTGTAGGCTACGCAGAGAAGCAGAAGTAGAAGAGGTACTGGGGAGATTGCAGAGTAATCGAAAAGCCATGTTTTGAACCGTCTGAAGTTTGCGAGTCACCTCCTTGCATGCACCCAGAAAAAGAACATTCCCATAGTCCAGCCGAGATGTAATTAACGCTTGGACTACGGTTTTCTGGGTGTCATGGGGAAGCATCCATATGATCTTTCTCAGCCACTTGATGATGATAATACAGGTGGCCGAGACCTTGATCACATGTTGCTTCATCGACAGCTGATCATCAAATATGATGCCTAGGTTGCGAGCTGTTTTGGAGGGAACAGGTAGGGGACCCATTTGCTGTGGCCAATGGTGGGGACCCCAAAGTGTGGTATTGTGGCCAAACAAGAGAAGCTCGGTCTTATCCCCATTTAATTTTAATTTATTGTCATGCATCCAATTAGCTATGTTATTGAGACCAGAAAGAAGGGAAGATGTATTGGAGTTTTGGCCTGTGGAAAGTGAATAGATGATCTCAGTATCATCGGCGTAAGAATAAATGACAAGTCCGGCTTGCTCTGCAATGGTGGCAAGGGGTCTAACATATAAGTTGAAGAATAGTGGACTCAAGATAGAGCCCTGAGAGACGCCATGAGTAGAGTGATGGATTTTTGAAGTTGAGGAAGGGGAGAAAACTTGGAACGTGAGGTCAGAAAGATAGCTGGCCACCCAACCGAGAGCTGAGCCACTGATGCCGATGGACTTAATGGCAGTAAGAAGGATGGAATGGGAAACAGTGTCGAAAGCGGCACTCAAGTCAAGTAGGATGAGTGCCACAGTTTCCCCTCTGTCTACCTGGCATCGAATGGTCTCAGAGACCCCAAGAAGAGTAGACTCGGTAGAGAAGCCAGCCCTAAAACCAGACTGAGACTGATGGAGAAAGTTGCCTGTGGTAAGCTGTTTATTAATGTGCTTTTCCAGGATTTTGGAGCAGACCGGAAGTAGTGAGATGGGACAAAAATTAGCTGATTGTTGGGATCAGCATTGGCTTTCTTTAGTAGGGGCACAATCATTGCGTGCTTCCACGTACTCGGGACCTTGGCTTCTCTGAGTGAAGCATTAAGGAGTTCTAAAATTAAAGTGAGTGCATGAGAATCAAGAGTTAAAAGGATTTGTGGGGGCATGGGATCCAAGGGGGAACCAGATTTAATGCAACCCAGAATATGCTGCAGAGAATTGATGGTAAGAGGGTCCCATGCAGTCAGCTGAATCGTGGAGGGCGGACACATTTGCGTCCCTGTTTATGAATCATACAATGGTGCAGACATGACCGTCTCAGGAGGGGATGCATTGTGAGTAGGAACTCCAAAGTTAGTATAGATGGTCTCGATTTTGGCAGTGAAGAATTCTTAATTCTTAACAACTGTGTTCTGTTACATTGTGTCCCTCACATTGATTTGTGGAACTGTATCCTCCAAAATTTGCCTTTGGTATGTATCCATTAAATTATGTTTGGTTGGTAATCTTTTGGTTTTGATCTCTTTTTAGGTTCCTTCACCACATTATTTTCATTTGGACAGAGATGTGACAATTGCAGCTCACATGGACGGAAGCAGGGTTATATACCTTCCTTGTTAAAGCTATTTTATTTCCTTGTACAGCACGGTGTACGCTCTGGGAGGTGCCTGACTCCTACTGGGCCTTTTCTAGTATTGTTATTGCTTTTATGTGCTACTCATTGCATCCTTTTCAGTTTGATTCAGTTTTCTTTACGAGTACGACTCTGCGAGCAAGGAAGCCTGTTTTCAGAGTCTGAGGTTGCTGGACCCTGGTTAGTAAGACAGTCTCTTTGCCCAAAACTTTTTTAATTTTGCGCTATCACAGTAACTGGACATGCCCACATGGCCCACCTGTCCTCGCATGGGGGGTTACTTAAACCCAGCTAATCATAGAAATTTACCTAAATGCACTCGCTAATCCTGCTAATAGCCCCAAGCAAAGCAACAAATCATTGCGCTGCACTCTTTTAAATGCTAGGGGCCTCATTTATGAGGTTGTGCTTCACTTTTACGCCGCTGGTGCGTCACTTTTTGTGACGCACCAGTGGCGTAAAAAATGCGCCTTGTTGCGCCATATTTACAAAGTGGCACATCTAAGTAGATGCGTCACTTTGTAAACCCCTGCACCACATTATACCTGCGCCAGGTATAATGTATGCAGGGGGGGGCGTTTTGACGCAAGAAAGAGTCATAGAAGTGACGCAGTGAAATCTATTGGATTTCAGTGCGCCATTTCTTGGCCGCTAATGCATCAAAATCTTACGCCTGCCTCGTGGCAGGCTTAAGACTGATGCAGGTACTAACAACATGGGACTTGCCCATGTGAAAGTACACATTGCTGGAGTTGCGTCACTTTTGTGACACACTCCAGCAATGCGTCACTTTTGCACCTACAGGTACGTCAGAAATACTGACGTAACTGTAACTCCTTGAGACATGATGCGTCATACTGTAAATATGACGCATCGTTAGTGTCGCAGGGAGAGCGTATTGAAAAGTGGCGCATTGCTGTTTTCACGCAGCGATGCGTCACTTTTCATAAAGGGGCCCTAGATCACTAGTGAAATACAGTGTTTAGTGTGCTGAACTAATAGAAAGTCACAATGTAAAGATTACATTAGTTATAAAATCTTGGATGGATGCGACCTCGTGCCCCGATATGGTCAAGGCTACACCTACAGGGTTCATCTGTCACACCCTGAATAGGCCTCTCGGAGGGGTGGGGGCCTGGCAGTTATTTATCACAATTTCCTGTCACCTACTTTCGCAACGGTTACCCCTCCCACCTGCAAAGCTCTGTCCTTCTGTTTCCAATGCTCCAATCACTACTCCTATAAGGGAATTTTGCTTTATGGACCTCCAGATACAAAAAGCGCTTTTGTGGCAAAACTAGGTACTCTATTAGAAGATGATTTTGCACAAATAATTTCACCATGCTCGGTGACTTTAACTTCCATCTAGAATCCACTTTGAGTAGTACAGGGCTAATACAGTTAGTGCACGACCCTACCCACAAAGCAGGACACACATTGGATGGCATTGTTTCCAATCGTCCGCATTTAACATATGCAGGTTTATTACCACTCACATGGTCGAGTCACTCAGTGATCCTATTTGAATTAGCTGCTCCATCCTTTTATCACACCGGCTCTACTTCCAACAACCCACTTATCACTCCTGCATGGAATAAAATCAGTGGGGTCCTATCAGAGGCACAGCTCTCTACCTCTTTGTCATCATTTCCTAATGATATAGATGTAGCCACTGTGTGCTATAATGACTGGATATATTCAGCGTGCAGGAATTTGCAACCTGGAAAAATATGCAAATCCAAATGCTCCTACCCTACCGCACCTTGATTTTGAGAGGAACTTAGGGAGCAAAAAAAATGATTTGCAAGAGCCAGGAGCGTAGCTGGAAAAAGAGCTATAATAGCTCAGAAAGAGAGAAATACAAACAATGCCTTACCTAATATAAGGCATTGTTAATAAAAACGAAAACGGATTTCCATGCCAATCAAATAACCATTGCAAAACTCTCTACCAAAGAACTCCTTAGGACAGTATCAAAACTAGCCTCTCCCCGCATTCCAAAGATTCCTAGCAGACAAATTATTTGTGATAAAATTGCATCGTTCTTTCTAACTAAAGTTGAACAAATCTTTCACACCTTCAATCACTCTTTGGTGGTGAAAAGAGAGGTTCCATCATCTCTGATAGCGAGAACACACATATTACCTCTGGCCCACCGGCGGCCCTGACTTTCACAGAATTTGTCCCACATTCACAGAAACAACCTTAGACTTATTCCAACATGATATATCAGGCTCCCCCTTGAACCATGCCCAGTAGCAGTGATTAAAATGGACCGTGAACCAATAGTTGAAATACTCACTTCACTGTTCAATGATATTTTCAAAACAGGACTCTTTCCCAAAGCATGGAAGGAGGTAACTGTGCTCCCCCTTTTGACAAAACAAAATCTTGACCCAAAGGGCCCCAACAATTTTCAACTCAGAAAGGCTTTGATTGTCAGGGGTAATGCAGCATTGATATTACTAGATCTCTCTGCAGCCTTCAAAACTGTCCATCACGAACTGCTGATGGACTGCATGTATGCGAGTGGAATTCAGGACACAGCCTGGAAACTACTGTGCCCCTTCCTCAGGGACAGGAAGCAAGCTGTGGCCTTCAGCATCTTCGTTTCAAAACCTTTCACTCTCCATTGCAGGGTTCCTCAGGGGTCATCACTTAGCCCTACGCTATTTAAGGTGTATATTTCATACTTTGCACAATTAATCAGAATATTTGGATTTCTTATAAAATCTTATGCAGATGACACACAAATATTGGTGTCTCTGCTGCCAAACCAGGAAAGAGAAATAGGAGACAAATTCCATGACTGTATTCAGTCAATAAAAATTTGAATGAGCAAAAACTGCTTAAAGTTGAATTCGGGTAAGACCTAAGTGATCATTTTTGGAAATAATGCCAATGGTCCCCTAGATAGTTGCCAGATGAATTGGGGACTATGCCAATGCCAGTTAGGAAAGCAAATAATGTAGGAGTATTAATAGATAGCAAACTCACCTTTGGGGATCAGGTGAATGCTGTGACTTCTTCCACTTTTCTGACTCTTACAATCATTAAAAAGATATTACACCTAGTACCACAGGAAAGCCAAAAAATTGTAATGACCTCCCTCATCCTGTCAAAACTTGATTATTGCAATGGTGTATATGTGAACATGCAGCAACAACATCTGAATTAATTACAACTATTGCAAAATGCAGCAGCTAGGCTGCTAACAGGCATACCTAAAATTATGTCTGAAAAAATGAAATCAGAAAGCTCCACTGGCTACCGATTAGGCAATGTGTTAGATTGAAAGCTCTTTTTCTGACTTCAAGGCACTTCCTGATTTCGGACCATGTAATCTCAGGCAGTGTTTCAGACGGTACTCTCCCAATAGAACCCACCGCCTAAATTCAAAAGAGCTAACTGGGGCGGCAGAAGCTTTGTTGCCTGCACAGCCAGGGCCGGGAATGAACTTCCGTTCCACATATGACCCTATCCAGACTTCTTGACTTTTAGGAAAGCACTGAAAACCTGGCTCTTTAATAACTAGTCTAATTCCACTATTTTATTTTCCGTTCACTGATTTCTTCCGACCTAAGCGCGAGGATACCTTAGGGTAACCGCTGCGCTATGTACATTTATATAACATAACATAGCATAACAGGTATATGGTGCTGCATCAAAGTACAAAAGGAGCATGAGTTGATCCTGGGAAACACAGACATAGACCTTGGGTGTAGAAATCTGGTACCAAGGCACCTTGCACTGTGATTGAATGGAGGATTAGAAGGTTACATTGGTCTTGTTCTCTGTCGTGGGTTGGCACTAAAGCTAAAGGTGTGCCATCATTAGCTCCAACCAGATGTGGTATAGGAGAAAAATCATGGTGTTCTCCTTTCGTATTGGCCGTTCTTTGCGAGGTCTAAAGGCACTCAGCACTTTACTTTACTGGGACCACATTGCCCAGCAGTACCTACGCCGGGAGGCATGTGCGTGTTCTGTTAGTGACCGGTGGTGCTCAAAAGCAGCTGCGGGCTCCCGCAGCACGGGACGCACAGGGGCGTGCCTGGGCCTTGGGCGGACCCATCTGTGCCTGTCTGAGACTGGACTAGGCAGGGCTGGGCTAGGGCTCTTGGTTGATCACCAGTGCAGAGGAACACCTGCCAAATCCTCTGCTATAGCTAGCTTGCTGGGGAACATTTCAACTGAAAGGTAAGGAGATGGGGAAGCGCAAAACAGTTATGACCTCTGGTAAGGGTTGGCTGCTAACTTCATAAATTACTAACTTTCTAACGACAGCAATGGGGCAATAAAAAGCGAAATAAAGTTGGTGGAGGAGAGATTGGGGGAAACACAAAGAACACTACAAAATGACACTACAACGGAGATAGTCCATCAGCAAGATAAATCATTAGAACACCTTGCATCTATTTGCCTGGACACAAGCAGAGATGAAGTTAATACTGGCACCATTCAGGAGGATGGGTTTCTTGACACTCTTTGCCCTATTCCACCCAAAAAATCTAAGGCCTGTGGGAAAGCGAAGTAAGACACATTACCCATGGTAACATGCAAGAAAATCACGGCCCCTCCTCGAAAGTCAGTAACAAAGACTCAAAATGTGGACATCGTTACGGACAAGAAGAATGTTGAGCCACTGGGGGATATTGCGGTAATTAAACATTTCACTAGCTCGGTGGAGGCTTTTATTAAGTCTATTATTGATCCTCTTTTTGGGGTGTTAAATAGCATTGATGTATCGCTAAAGATACTAAGATAACCTCTGGTACAGATTTTACGACCAACTCTATTCCCAATGTTAACTCGAACTCTGCCCAGGTGGCCTCCCCTGTTAGCGCCAACAGTGAACCGACAACACCAAGACTGCAATGCAATCAGTAAAAAAGTCAGAAAAAGGAGGTTGGGTTCCACATCTGTGTCTGGGGAAAACAGTGGGCTTAACCACATTGATAGACATTACATTGACAATGTTTTCCCTCTGAGGCGGAAGCCGGAGGTCTGCTCTGTGTACTTTGAAAATTTAAAAACGACTGATTATTATATTCGTTTTTATTTCGTTTAAACCTCTGTAAATATTTTAAACTGCTCCAGTTTTACTTGCCCGCCCCCCCCACCCAGGCGAGACTACTTCGCCGAGACTAGGGTTCATTATCACGCGCTGGGAAGCTATCAGGTCGACTTTGGGCGCCATCTTGTGTTGGGAAGGCTGCCCGGTTTGCTCGGCGCCCCTCCCGCCCTCCCAGGGTATTTAAAAGGCGTTTCACTCGCTCAGCAAAGTAATTGACAATGTTTTCCCTCTGAGGCGGAAGCCGGAGGTCTGCTCTGTGTACTTTGAAAATTTAAAAACGACTGATTATTATATTCGTTTTTATTTCGTTTAAACCTCTGTAAATATTTTAAACTGCTCCAGTTTTACTTGCCCGCCCCCCCCACCCAGGCGAGACTACTTCGCCGAGACTAGGGTTCATTATCACGCGCTGGGAAGCTATCAGGTCGACTTTGGGCGCCATCTTGTGTTGGGAAGGCTGCCCGGTTTGCTCGGCGCCCCTCCCGCCCTCCCAGGGTATTTAAAAGGCGTTTCACTCGCTCAGCAAAGTAATTGACAATGTTTTCCCTCTGAGGCGGAAGCCGGAGGTCTGCTCTGTGTACTTTGAAAATTTAAAAACTACTGATTATTATATTCGTTTTTATTTCGTTTAAACCTCTGTAAATATTTTAAACTGCTCCAGTTTTACTTGCCCGCCCCCCCCACCCAGGCGAGACTACTTCGCCGAGGCTAGGGTTCATTATCACGCGCTGGGAAGCTATCAGGTCGACTTTGGGCGCCATCTTGTGTTGGGAAGGCTGCCCGGTTTGCTCGGCGCCCCTCCCGCCCTCCCAGGGTATTTAAAAGGCGTTTCACTCGCTCAGCAAAGTAATTGACAATGTTTTCCCTCTGAGGCGGAAGCCGGAGGTCTGCTCTGTGTACTTTGAAAATTTAAAAACGACTGATTATTATATTCGTTTTTATTTCGTTTAAACCTCTGTAAATATTTTAAACTGCTCCAGTTTTACTTGAAGGCGAGACTACTTCGCCGAGGCTAGGGTTCATTATCACGCGCTGGGAAGCTATCAGGTCGACTTTGGGCGCCATCTTGTGTTGGGAAGGCTGCCCCGTTTGCTCGGCGCCCCTCCCGCCCTCCCAGGGTATTTAAAAGGCGTTTCACTCGCTCAGCAAAGTAATTGACAATGTTTTCCCTCTGAGGCGGAAGCCGGAGGTCTGCTCTGTGTACTTTGAAAATTTAAAAACGACTGATTATTATATTCATTTTTATTTCGTTTAAATCTCTGTAAGTATTTTAAACTGCTCCAGTTTTACTTGCCCGCCCCCCCCACCCAGGCGAGACTACTTCGCCGAGGCTAGGGTTCATTATCACGCGCTGGGAAGCTATCAGGTTGACTTTGGGTGCCATCTTGTGTTGGGAAGGCTGCCCGGTTTGCTCAGCGCCCCTCCCACCCTCCTCCCGCCCCGCCCCACTATGTATATTAATAACAGAGCCGCCCGTCCGCGCAGCGGGCGGGCGCAGCGGGCGCGCCGAAGGCGCGCCGAAGGCGCGCCAAAGGCGAGCCCGTCTGCGCCCGTCCGCACCTGGCCCGGGCCTAGGGCCATCCCCCCTGGTCCATCCCACCCTATCCCCCGTATATGTTATACAGCAGCTCAGCTACGGTCTCTACGCCCCACGACCAGCCATTTATGTTGCATATCCCACCCTATGTCTCTGCCCATAAAGCCTGCAGCCCACTGCCCTGGCTGTTACGTTATGTTACCGTCCATTCGTAAATCTATTCAGACTGGCAAGCACCATCCCACGGAATCTTACACCATTGCGCTTACAAATGTCCGCTCGCTTGGCAAACACAGCCAGGACATCCATGAATTGATACAGGACCATAAAATAGATATCCTGTTCATGACGGAAACGTGGATGGGACAAGCATCTGACCCGGATCTTGTCATAGCCGTCCCAGCGGGGTTCACCACTTACAGACTGGACAGGCAAACTAAGAAAAAAGACGGCGGCATTGCAATCATTGCCCGTGACACCTATATCGTAAGGCATATGCTAATTCCCCAGACTTCCTGCGAAGCACTAGAATTCGCAATAAAACTGACCCCTTCCTACACCTTCAAATGGATCCTCCTTTATCGACCACCAGGACCCAGGTGCGATTTCCTGGGGGCTCACAGATCCTTTCTGGAAACATCCGCGCTGGAGAACTCCTTCACCATTTTAGGTGATTTTAATTTTCATTTTGATGTGCCCGACAATCCCGACACAGCCACGCTTTTAGCTGACATGTCTACTTTTGGTCTATCCCCTTTGGTTCATTCCCCTACGCATGAAGGAGGTCACACATTGGACGGCATCTTTTCTAATGCCCCGGGCCTCAAACTCACAACAATACTCCTTTTAATTTGGTCGGATCATTATCTCATCCTGGCCTCACTTCCAGTAAGCGACCCCCTGGTCGACAAACCCCACCCTAACCCCTGTCTCCCCTACTTGGCATGGGATGATCTAGATGTATGAAGGCTGGAAACCTTGCTTAATGACACCCTCCCTACGCTATCTCCGGACCCTAACAATGCCACGTCCCAATTTCACAACTGGGTGAGCTCAGCAGCCAAAGATCTGGTCCCAGTTAAACAACGGTCACGCAACAGATCTACTCCCTCTGCCCCGTGGTACTCAGAGGCACTGCGTACCCAAAAGCAACAGTGTCGAAATAGAGAGAGACACTGGCGGAAGGACTACTCACCCGAAGCCAAACTCTTATATAAAGAGTCGGTAGCTAAATACAAACAGCTTATCTTGGACGCAAAAAAAAAGTACTACTGCAATAAAATTGAAACCGCCCAAAATTCCAATAAATGCCTATATGAGACCACCAAACAACTAGCGGGTTTCTCTGTGGATCTCACACCTCCCCCATCTCAAACCCTTTGCGACGCTTTATCAGAGTTCTTCTTCAGCAAAGTTGATGACATTTACAGGGTTTTCGCCAATAACGTTACTCTCCCCCACAGGCCATCAATTCAACCTGAAGGACCCATTCTCTCGCAGTTTTGCGAGGTCACGTGTCCGGAGGTGCTAAAAACAATATCCACCCTCAAATCGGGATCGGCTCTCGACCCATGTCCCTTGAAGGTCTTGAGACCTATCATGGATGCAGTCTTACCCTCTATAACCAATATCTGCAACTCCATGTTTAATACTGGCATCTACCCCGAGTCACTAAAGAAAACCCTAATAAAACCGTTGCTCAAAAAACCCACCCTCGATAAAGAAGAACTCAAAAGCTACCGCCCCATTGCCAGTCTCCCACTACTAGCTAAAATAGTGGGAAAAATTATGAATGCCCAACTCTCCTCCTTCATCGAGGATAACAAATGCCTAGATGAATCTCAGTTTGGCTTCCGTCGCTTCCACGGAACCGAGACGGCCTTGGTTAAAGCGGCGGACGACATCAGATCCATCCGGGATGCGGGAGGCACCGCCGTCCTGATATTATTAGACCTGTCGGCGGCCTTTGACACGGTCGACCACACCACCTTGGTCGACCGTGTCGAGAGCATAGGCATTCAAGGTAACGCCAAAAATCTACTGGCCTCTTTCTTGGCCAACAGGACCCAGGTCGTTACTGTGGGACCTTTTGAATCCTCTCCCCTGTCACTACCGTGTGGAGTTCCCCAAGGCTCATCCCTCAGTCCGACACTATTTAACATTTATGTGTCGGACCTTGCTAATGTCATCAGGGCACACGGGATGAGCCTCACTTCATACGCTGATGACACTCAATTGGTCCTAGCCGTAAAAAATGATGGGCTTCAGAAAACAAACATGTTCAACCAGGGTATGTCGGCTATCGGGAACTGGATGTCACACAATTGTCTGAAGTTAAACTCCGATAAATCAGAGGTGGTACTTTTTGGCAATCTCTCTCCGGAGTGGTCCCCCATTTGGTGGCCGTCATCCATGGGCCAGCCCCCAGTCCCGGTCGACAAAGTGAGGAACCTGGGAGTCATGTTCGACAACCGCCTGAACTTCCTTCCACACGCCAACCAGATATCCTCCTCAGCCTTTCATAAACTTAGGCTCATCAAAAAAATTCTGCCCTTCTTACCTGAAAACATGGCGAAAACGCTGGTAAGCTCCCTGGTGCTCTCCACCCTAGATTATTGTAACGCTTTGTTTCTAGGGGCCCAGGAGAGAGTGTTAACAAAAATGCAGTCTATACAGAACGCGGCCGCCAGGCTCTTAGGACGAATCCCTAAATTCCACCCGGTTTCACCCACCATAAAACAACTCCATTGGCTTCCGGTGAGGAAGAGGATTAAGTTTAAAACCTTATGCCTGGTATATAAGGCTCTACACAACGCTGCCCCAGCGTTCTTCACTCAGAACCTTACCCTCTACTGCCCATCCAGAGCACTGCGCTCTTCCAGTTCCCTGGACTTGGTGATCCCCCGAACTAAATCTGTCAATTGGGGTGACAGAAGATTCCTTGTTGCTGCTCCAAAACTATGGAACACTCTGCCTCATTCGATTAAGTCCAGCACTTCCTTATGGTCTTTCCGAAAAAACCTCAAAACTTGGCTTTTTAATCAATGATCTTCTGACCCCCTTGTTGGCCAAACATTGCAGTTACTCAGCGCCGAGATGCCCATGGGCCTTCGTGTCGCGCTTTACAAATGTTAAAATAAATAAATAAATTACAACAAACATTCAGTTGGAACCCGTAAAAGTAACCAGAGAACACTCCATCTTCCCCCAGAAGGCGCCCCTTGTGTCATTGTCCTTAACATGTTCCCTCCCTGCCAATTAACAAGGAAGAAAACTGGAAACAGATCAAAAATAAAACAGTGCATTGGTTGGCAAAGACTATGAATTGGTCAGGTCAGTGATGCCTTGCATGATCACATAAATAATGTTGAACGTGTGTCATGGGTGGGTCCACAAGCAAAAACTGAAACAGGTGACGGTATTGTTGTAAATTTTAGGGACAGGACCTTAGTACATTGGCTTATGTATAGACTCCCCTGGAGTAACAGTGCGGGGGCCCTATAGAAGCTGTACCATTAGGATATTTCTACAAGCCATTGTTAAATAAAGGCGTTGGTCTTGATCCCCCACACACTAAAACGTTCCCTCCGTTGACCATCCCAACTTTGAACTATTTACCCCCTTTAGATCATGTGTAATGACTGAATTATCAGCCATTGAGGGTGCTCGGTCTTGGAAACTTAATCCCACTCTTCCTTAAATAGATAGTGTTAATTAATATGCCCTAACAGCGATTTACTCACTATCTCTTATCAGTACATCTTCAAGAGAAGTTTCTCTGTCCAACCCTGGTGGTTTGTTAAATCTAATTCATCCCATAATATCTAATTCAGTTAGCCCTATTTCTGATGCTACAGCAGAGCTCTTGCCAACATTGCCTGATGTATCATCTCCTGTTGTGCTGGATTCTAATGTTTTAATAGACACAGTGATAGAAGAAGGTGGTGTTGCAGTTAATTGCTGCTAAGAGAGCGAGCACACTAATCAGACCAGTGTAACCACATACGGCAGTCTATTCTGGAATATTGCAGGACTGTTGAATAAACTATGAATTAAAGAATGGGCAGCTTTTTTTGGGAAGTATAGCATAGTATGTTTACAGGAAACCTGGACGTGTGAGACAGCTCATATAAATGGTTTTTACTCCATTCATACACCAGCTAGAGCCTCCCTAGGTGGTCACAACAAAGGAGGATTACTAACTCTGGTTTCAACAACATTAAATGGCAGAGTATGGAAGATGCAGCTGTAGTCCCCGCATTTCCAGATCATTAACATTTTATTTAGGAAAAATCTGACTTTGGTGGTTGTCAATTTATATTACAATATTTCAAATATAATGAACATCACTATTGCTCAAGAATTGGAAATGCACTAATGAAACATACAGAGGAGATAAAAACGGACTTTGTAGTGCTCTGTGGGGGTGATTTTAATTGTAAATTATGTCCCCTTTCCAAACGTGCTGCATGTCCCCGATTAGCGGGGGACATGGTGGGTGGTTGTCATTTTGAACATAACTCTTGTGGGAAAATTTTTAATTCCTTGCCATTGATACTCTCTCTATTTTTAACTTTAGATTTTATAGAACTGTCAAAATCTGACGTGGTAACATATGTTGGTAGAGGCCAAGGTGCTTTGATTGAGTTTATTAGTTCTGTCTGATTATTTTAATTTACATTCTGTTATTTTTAACATACCTAAAATTTAATTTAGTGATCATTATCCATTGTCTTTAGAACTGGTGGTCCCTTCTGATGATTCAATCATGCCAGCCAGAATATCCCCCTTGTCTTATGCCAAAAACAAGGGGTTAACACGGAAGTGGTCCACTGTTAACCCTGAATTTGTCCTGGAAAAGATCATAAAAAGTAATCATAGGCAAGTTCTGGAATGCCTGGAAGATAATATAAATGTACAAGTTATGATTAAATCTTTCAGGGCAATAACTGAGACAACTAAGGTGCTTTTAACCAATAACCATAATGATAGACCACGGAGTAATAAAAGGTGGTTTAATACTGAATGTTCTCACCTCCACAATAAACGAATTAAGATTTTAAAAATCAAACCCTGTAAGAAGATGGAAGTGAGACAGACACGCTTGGAATATAAGCATGCGTTAGAGAAATGCAAGATGGAAATCAGGCAAGAAGTATGGGGCCAACTACATGTGGAATGCCAGATTAAAGATTCTAGACTCTTCTGGGAAACTGTACATTAAGAGAATTTTAGTGACACTAAAAATGGCAATATTGATCTAACAATCATGCCCGAGACTTGGGTGGATCACTTTGCTGGTCTCTATGGAACTGGTACTGATTCACACTGCTGTACCGACCTCCAATATGTGGCACTTACTCTGGAACCCGGACCTTAGATGAGGTAAATAGGGCGTTATCTCAGACCGTAAAGAATAAGGTTTCGGGGCAGGATGGTATGCCCGCAGACCTGTTTTTAGCTAACCTCCCCCTGTGGCTCCCTTTGCTAACTAACATATTGAGATGCTATGTGGCCCAAGGTCCCCTGGACCCTGGGCCGCATATTATAACCGATCTCTTGGAGATCGGTTATAATAGTTCCCATATTAAAAAGGGAGACAGGTCGGACCCCAAATTTTAGCGACCAATATCTTTGATTGCTCCTCTAAGATTATGTGTCGGGTAATATTAGAGAGGTTGAAGACCTGGATAGCAAAAAATGGGACGTTTTTCGATGTTCAGTATGGCTTCAGAAAAAGGCTTGGGCACGGTAGACCAGTGCCTCAATCTGCACCTGGTCATTGGCAAATAGACTATGGCTAAGTCTGGGTCTTTATACCTTGGGTTGATGGACCTGACTTCTGCCTTTGTCTGGGTGCAGAGGGGGAGGCTCTGGGAGAAAATGCTGCTTATGGGCATTGAACCACCTATTGTCCACTTTTTAGCAACAATGCATCAGGGAGTCACAGGGAGAGTGTGATATGGAGCAGATGAAAAACTTACTTTACCGATAAAGATGGATTGCTGGGTCCACCAGGGATGTGTAATCGCCCCTTTTTTATTTTGTTTATACATAAAGTATTTAGAAAGCCACATTAGAATCGGAAATGTAGATGCACCCCTGATAGGCCGTAGGTCCTTTCCAGCATTATTATACGCCGATGATTGTGTTTTAATGTTGAGAACTGGGGTGGGATTGCAAAGGTTTTTTACCAAATTTAATAATTTCATGAGTGACCTTGGTCTAAAAACAAATGTTGCAAAATCACACGTCAGGGTTTTGGGCAAATCCTCTTAAAAAATAAAATCCTTTTATATAAAGAATGAAATATTGCTCCAGGGGCAAACTTTTTCCTATTTAGGCATCCTTTTCAATGAACAAAAACTCTTGGTCTCATTTGGTTGACACAAGGATTTGACGTTTTAATCAAAATGTGGAGGCCATTTTTAGATTTACATTTAGATTTTTAGTTTTAAACTAGGCTCTCTGCCCATAAAAGCTATTATAGATATTTACAAAGCATGTGAATGCGCTGTTACTTTATATGGCGCCGGAGTCTGGGGTTGTTCCAACACTTTGGGCCTTCAGAGAGCTGAAAACATCTTTTTGAAAACGTGTGCTGGCAGTTCCCAAAAGCACCCCTGCTACTATCTGTCATAAAGAATTGGGTGTAACACCATTATCTTTTCGCACACAATTAGCACCTTTGATGCTATGGCATAACATTTGGGTAAAAGAGGAATCAGTTCTGATCCGTGCTATAATATTGGACAGTCTGTAGCTGGATTGTGTGAAAACAATTCCCTAGATTACCTATATACAAGAACAATTGGGAAAGTTGGGAGTGCTGGATTATTTTGATATCCCCAGAAACATATCTACAATCCCAAGAGCCAAGCTGAAAGGAGACTTTCTTTCTTATTTGAAGCACTCTAGAGACAGTCTAGAGATGGTAAAAAAATGGGTTGTAGAGCACTAACTGTTAGTCAGCTCATCAGGAATTGAATCCTACCTTTCTTTTTATTTTAATCATGCCAAAATGTTTTATCTGATTAGGTTTAGGATGGCCATCTCTCACTTCTTGGTCTCATATCCACGAGACGCATATTGTGATGCCAAATTAGAACTGTGTCCATGTGATTCAGAGTCCGTACAGAGCACCTTGCACTTTATGTTTGTCTGCAAACTTTATATTTACCCAAGAAGTGCCTTTTTAAAATCATTGTGAAGATTTTTAAACATAAGAAAATGTTGGTCCCCATTACATTATTTACTTTTTTTTAATGATGAAATTACTTGTTATTTAAAAAACTTCCCACCCTATACCTCAACAAACACACACCCAAAATATAATTTAACTAATATGATCATTTCAAAATGTACATAATTATCAATTAAATAATTAACAACAAATTCATAATTATTAAAAATATTTCCTAACAAACTTCCCAAACTGTTCCCTCAAAAAACAACAACCCACACCTAAAACATATCTTAAAAATAGTAATAATAACACAATTTACATAATTCATTATCAATTTAACATTTAATAATAATTAATTAATAATTAATTCCCTATTTTAATTGACTTCCCACCATTTACTGCTACAAACACAACTCCCACCTAAAATATATCCTTAAAAATATCGTGATTGCACAATTTACATAATTAATTATCAAGGAAATAATAATTATTAATTACAGTAATTATTGATTAATTATCATTAATTTGCTTCTCACCCCGTACCTCTACCAACACCACAACCTGCACCAAAAACATAACTTATAAAATAAATTAATGACACAATATACATAATTAATTATCAATTACATAATTAATATTAATTAAAAAAAATGTATTTGATTATAATTAATTTGCTTCCCACCCTGTACTGCTGCAGACCCCACAATGCGCCATGACACAAAAATTACCATAAACAAATAAATAAAATTTAAAAACAACTAAAACAACTAATAATTTACGTGTATAAAAACATTAACAATAATTATACAAACAATTTATAAGATAAACAATTTAAATATAAACTAAAATACCTAAAATTATAAAAAAATGATATTATTAACCACAATATTTTTAACCTCGATATTAACAACATAGGTATTCTTGTAAACTATATAAATAACGGAAATATTTTTGGTATCAATATTACTTACCTTAGAAAATCAATATCTTTGTCAGCGATATTCCTTCGTCTCGATGTTTGTGGCTCAAAATATAAAAAATTGGATATTTCTGCATCACGATATTGTTTACTCAATATTTTATCCGAATACCTGATAATTTACCTATTCAATTTGATTGTTTAAGATATATCCCCTTCTTCCATGTTGGTAAGGTCTGAAACTGGAAATGTGTATTCTTGCACTGAGTATTAGTGTCATGTATGGATGGATTGTACTGTTAGTGAAATGTAATGTTGAGGGACACATTTTGGTCTCATGGAATGAAGATGTACATTGATGTTCAAATGGTAGGACATAATTGGGAGCTTGAAATAAACATTACCTACTTGCAAATCTTCTTTGTTTACACAACTTTTGATGTTTGTCATTTTTAAGTTATGATAGAATAAAACAAATGCATTGTTCGAGTTGAGATATACAACTCAGGTCTATGATGTTTTGAAAATATCAATGTATTGTATTGAACGTGATGAAATTAAAGAGGGTGAGCATACCATAAGTGAAACAAAAAGTGAAGAAGTCAGTTATGGTGAATGAAACCATAGTTGGAGAGTCACAATTACCAAGACGCCAGACTCCGATACGACGCCAACACCCTCCTCGCCCTCAACACCAGCCGAGACCACCGCTGCTTCCAGGCTGCCCCAAAACTCACCCACGGACCCTTCTCCTGCCACGCCTGCAACTTTACATGCGTTAGAACCACCAATCCCCCACGGACCGGACCCAACCACCTCCGCTGCATACTCCTCAACACCCTCTCCGCACGCAAACACGCCGTCGAGCTCTGAAACCTGCTCGACACCACTGCCCCAGACGTTGGCTTCCTGACCGAAACCTGGTGGAACGACTCCTCGGCACCTGATATCGCCATTGCCATTCCGGACAGCTACAAAATCTCCCGCCGAGACCGCAACAACAGGATCAGAGGAGGAAAAGCCATCGTCCACAAGTCCACCCTCCAGGTCCACACCCTTGCAGGTGACTACCTCAACTCCGCCGAACACCTTCACTTACGGATCCACACCGACCCCAACACCACCCTCAGGGGAAAACTCATCTACAGACCACCTGGACCCCGGGCCCTCTTCAGCGACTCCATAGCCTCCACGGACTACATCCTCCTCGGGGACCTGAACTTCCACCTCGAGAACAACAATGACGCCAGCTCCGCCACCCTGATCGACAACCTCACCAACCTCGGCCTCGGACAGCTCGTCACCGAACCCACCCACCCCGCCGGCCACACGCTCGACCCCGTCTTCTCCACAAGCACCCACGTTGCCTTCAACCACACCACCGAACTCCACTGGAGCGACCACTGATGCATCTACTTCAACTTCAAGAAACCAACCACGCACCACCGCACCCAACAGCTGCCTCGCCGCTGCTGGATCAAAGTCACCGAAGACCAGCTGACCAGAACCCACCCACCAACCCCACCGACACAGATGCCGCTGCCCGAAACTTCAGACGGTGGATTGATGACAGCACCAACACCCTCATCCCGATCAAGAAACACTCCATCAACCACCCCAGCAAGAAAGCCACATGGTTCACTGAAGAACTCCAGACCTCCAAACGACCGCACACCAGACAGCCACGCAGCCCACAAGGACGCCATCTGCCGACATCACCACCTCATCAGAACAGCCAAGAGATCGTCCTTCAAAGCCTGACTGGACAACAACGCACACCACAGCAAATAACTTTTCAACATAGTGAAGGAACTCTCCAACCCCAGCACCAACACCAACGACATCCCGCCCTCGCAAGATCTGTGCGACTCACTGGCCACCTTCTTCCATCGCAAGATCACCGACATCCACAACAGCTTTAACTCCTCAGCCGCCCCGTCCGCAACAGACCCCACTGGAACTCCACCTGCACCAACCAGCTGACCTCTTGGTCCCATGTCAATGACGAAGAGACACACAAGGTCATGAACTCCATCCACTCAGGATCTCCATCAGACCCCTGCCCACACCACGTCTTCAACAAAGCTGACGCAACCATCGCACCTCAACTGCAGAAGGTCATCAACTTTTCCTTCGACACAGTGACATACCCAGAAAGCTGGAAGCACGTCGAAATCAACGCCCTCCTCAAGAACCCCAAAGCGGACCCCAAAGACCTCAAGAACTTCTGGCCCATCTCCCTGCTCCCCTTCCCGGCGAAGGTCATCGAGGAAATTGCCAACATACAGCTGACCCGCCACCTCGAGGACAACAACATCCTAGATCCATCCCAGTCCTGATTCAGACACAACCACAGCACCAAGACTGCCCTCATCGCCGTGACAGATGACATCAGACGCCAGCTAGACAACGGCGAAACTTCAGCCCTCATCCTCCTGGACCTGTCAGCCGCTTTCGACACGGTCTGCCACCACACACTAAGAACACGTCTCCAAGAAGCCGGAATCCAGAAGAAGGCCCTAGACTGGACCACGTCCTTCCTTTCCGGCAGAACCCAGAGAGTCCACCCCCCGCCCTCCTGATCCGAAGCCACCGACATCATCTGTGGCGTACCCCAGGGCTCATCCCTCAGCCCGACCCTGTTGAACATCTACATGGCCCCCTCGCACAAGTGGCCCTGCAGCACTACCTAAACATCATCTCCTATGCCGACGACACCCAGCTCATCCTCTCCCTCACCAAGGACCCGCACATCGCCAAAACCAACCTCCACGAGGGAATGAAGGCCGTCACCGAGTGGATGAGGAGCAGCCGTCTGAAACTGAACTCAGACAAGACGGAGGTCCACATCCTAGGTCCCACCCCATCTGCGTGGGACGACTCCTGATGGCCAACCACACTGGGAGCAGCTCCAACAGCCATGGACCACGCACGCAACATAGGATTCGTCCTCGACTCCTCCCACTCCATGTCAAAACAGGTCACTGCCATCTCCTCCTCCTGCTACAATACCCTCCGCATGCTTTGCAGGATGTACAAGTGGATCCCGACCGAAACTAGAAAAACAGTGACCCAAGCCCACATCAGCAGGAGGCTGGACTACGGCAACGCACTCTACGCAGGAATCCCGGCCAAACACCTGCGACAATTACAACGCATCCAAAACGCTTCCGCCAGGCTGATTCTCAACATCCCCCACCTCAGCCACATCACCTCCCACCTAAGAGTCCTTCACTGGTTCCCCGGCAACAAGAGGATCACCTTCAAGCTTCTCACCCACGCACACAAGGCACTCCACAACACCGGACCAGCCTACCTGAACAACAGACTCAACTTCTACACCCCCGCCCGCCAGCTCCGCTCCTCCAGCCTCGTCCTCGCCGCTGTCCCGCGCATCCAATGAACAACCTCTAGTGGCAGATCCTTCTCCTTCCTCGCCGCCTAGACCTGGAACACCCTCCCCACCATCTGCGGCAGACCCAAGACCTGCTCACCTTCAGAAAGCTCCTCAAGACCTGCCTCTTTGAGCAGTAGCAGCACCTCCCCCCCCCCCAGCGCCTTGAGAACCTCACGGGTAAGTAGTGCGCTTTACAAGTTCACTGATTGGTTGATTGATTGAAATGGTGCAACTTCACATCATCAGGTAATTAGATGCCCAGAACTGTTCAGGAAGTGGAGTACACCTGACTTCTCCCAACCATTCAGGCCCAACACAGTGGAGAGGTGATAAATGTAATTGACAATTCCAAGTCCTAACTGACTACAACAAATACATTTCCACTACTTGGATGGATATTTGGCATTGGCAACATGTGAGCAGTGCTGTGTCATTTTTGTGTAGTGCCACTTATATTCAGCATAGCAGTTTGCATACCTGACACAGTTTGGAGCTTATTACAATGTCGGTCGGAGTTGCCTCCAACCAACACCATCTCGGACTCTGGAGGACTGCCCTGAGGTCAGCGGTTCTGACCACCTGATTACAATGCGACCGAACACTGTTCGGTCGGATTCCCACTGTTCTCTATGGGAGCTTGTGTCACGGCCATAAACCGGCCATAATACAGGCTCCTATAGAGAAATGGGAGTGTATGGAAAAGCCTGCACCCTGTGGCAGGCACCCTATGTGGAAGGTACCCCCTCAACCAATGAGCATTGACTGCGAGGCAAGGGGGCCCTGCTAGGGGTCCCCAATGTCGCTTTCCGATAGCCTTCCTGTGTCGGAAAGCTCAGCACAGAAAAGTATGGAAAACCGACAGCGTAATCCCAACGGCTGGCACGCTGTCCATAGGGGATTACAATGCTGTTCCGACTAGCTGGAAGACTCTGAGAGAAGGTCTGAACTTACTCTGAATGACCGGCCGGTTTACATTCCGACCACCGACATCACAATAGGTCGGATGGGACCGCAAACCACCGAGTTGGTTGAAGAGCCTCCAACCACGGTCAGAAACCCTCAGACTAGGGGTCCGAGGCTTTCGGACTGACATCGTAATCAGCCCCTTTATGTCAACACCGTTTGATTATTGAAACTCAGGACATCAATACATTTCTTTAGGTAGAACAGAACAACATTCATAAAACTTAACCCATTTTCAGTAGAGAGCATTGAATGGGAATTGATCACTACATGACACTTTGCCATATGTCGAAATCTGTTAAGAAAGAGAGAATGAGCATCATGGTAGTTGTAGTCATTTCAAAGACAACTTCCCAAAACTTGCAAAATGATTACAGGAACATACCTGTGGAAAGTATGCAGTGGACACTTACGATATGACACACATATGGGTACTGGGTTATTTGGTTTTGTAACACTTAACAGGCACCATACCATCATGTGTCATGTAATGAAGACTGACACATGAAACCTTAGATGCAACACAATGCATTCACACAAACAATCCCAAATTTCTGATACTGATAGTTTGAGGTTTCTCTGTTATTAAAATATGTGAGGAAGACATTGGCAACAGCCGAGCTGAGAACAAATTAGACATTGAGGTTTATTGAGACTTTGCAAAGTGTAACTTACCTAGCTCCACTCCGTAAGGTATTCGTGGCCTTCAGTATGTAGGCACTACAAGACTTTCTCCTCCCAGGTTATGAATGGGAGCCTGGGAGAACCTACACGAATCCTGTCAACACGAATCCTGTTGGCCTCCATAGAGGACAGGGAACGCACCCTTCCCGCAGACCGTTTCACGTCTTCCTAATTTCCTGCTGTACGCACAGGTTGTTTGCTACAGCATTCACTCTGTTGACTATTCTAGCCCTTGCTTGCCTGTTCTGTTACAGGGGTGCATTTTTCAAACAAATGTGGTTCACGTCTTAGAATTTCATGCACCATGACTGCCAACTCTCCCTCAGTAAAACATGATTTTTTGGGACCTGGCATTGTGCAAAGTAATTTGATTAAATGAAAATACTTGACCACAAGGTAACAAATGTAAGAAGATAAAGGGACAAGAAACAGGGAAAAGAAACAAAAAAACCTGACTTCACTGCCAAAATCTCAGGAAGCAAATATTGTGGAATGGCAATGGATCATGGTCTGACAGGGAGTGTGTTTTATAGTGTGGTATGCAGGTTTATCCATTTGGCCAACGGACATCAGGTGTGTTCTACTGGCATCCATCCAATGGCCACAGTGTTGGTGCAATGTCAATTGTGTACCAGGACAGAATCACTCCATCGGGGAGGTGCCAATAGTAGTAGATTGCCAGCATAACTGTGGCAGCGGCAGGGTCATATTTGCCAGCATTGGAGTCCTCCGCGATGGTTTGTAGCAACCACAGTGGTAAACACTCCATTCACCTCTGAAGGCGATTCCGCCTGCATGCATATAAATATGGTGGTTGGCAGATCGAATCAGCGGAGTACTTGGGACCGCTGCCACTGTGGGACGGCAGTTAGATCATCAAGATCTAAATCAGACCTTTAATTACAAACTCTGAGCTCAAGCTCCCATAAATGTAATAGTGGAAAATTGTCACCTACAGAGATACCTGTGAATGATGTCTGGACAAATGGAATCCTACATGGAGGATGCACATTTCTTTTTGGTTGGTGAAAGAGTCCTTTTTGGTTGGTGGAAGAGCCCCATACCATATGTTTATGATGAAAATGACCTATGATGTTGGCTAGTACCTTCATCAAGAGTGATGGCTGAACTCCCCATCCTCCCCAAGGGAGCCAACTAGCTCTCAAACCCACATTACAGGTAAACAAATGCAACAGGACCACAGGCAAGAGAGACTGCACAGACTTGATCCGGAGGGTGACTAATATATCACCCAAACTTGAGCTCAGGGATGCATGTATTGCTGCCACCACTGTCAGTCTACCACAACCTGGCTAGAAAAGGCAGTAGCCACTTTCTGTGCAATAGGGGTGCATTATGCATGTTGCCTTTCGACCTCAGAGCCAAGCTCTAGGGTCTCAAGTCATGTAAACAGGGAGTCACTCAGTGGACATGCATGATTGTCATGCTCAGTGAGGGAGAGATCTAGAAAAACATACTGTAACAATTTAGTGATTTGCCTGGAGATCGGTATAAGGCAGGGGAAGCACACTCTCCAGAGACATGTGGAAGACTTCCCATCCCAACAATGGTTGAAACTGAAAGATGAGGGAAATTGAAGCATTAATTGTTCAGCTGCTGAAGACAAGCAAGATTTACAACATACTAGCTCATCCACTCTACCTGTTTTAAATGGGTGTACCTCAATGTTTCTTAAATCAGCATCTGCCATCTACTAACAGCTAGGACAGCATCTACAATGGGGAGGTCCTAAAAGTAATTTGGACTTGGTATCTTCACTCCTTCTGCACGCGAAAATAGTCTACTTAGGCCTCAAGCAGAATCCAACTACAAATTCTTCTAGTAAAGGTGCGTGTCAGCAACTTCAGTGCCCATCGATTATCCATATATGTCACTTGAGGAGAAAATGTAAAGTCAATTGTGAGACATTGATAGACCTGCGCTAACAGGGGGCTACGTTCTCCAGACCCAACACCCCACTATCCCCACTACTCGTGTTGCATATTAATGCTCAAAAGCATGCTGTAAATGCTCTCTTTGATTACATTTTTATTGTGATTTGAGTTGTATTTATGCACACTGCGATATCTTTCTATATAAACTAGTATCTCTATTCTCAAATTCACTAACGAATTTCTAGCCTTTGACCAATTGGAGATTTATTTCCGATACTCACAAATGTATTTTCTAAGAATAATTCGAAGTTTTCACTCGTTTTCCCCCGTTACAAATGAATGCGTTAAATGTTCCCCGAGTACTGTTCTGCGCAACTGCCAAGATTTCACAGGAATGCAGTAAACTTCACGAACTCCACCTCTGCCTCTGGCACCCATTACTTGAGTTTCTGCTACAGAAACCACAAAGAGAAATCAATTATTTTATTAGACTTCTAAAAACCACAGAAAAAGTTCTAATCTGAAGGCTTTTTTGTGAGTCCTAACCGAGTGAAACGCTTTCGAAAACAAGTTTTCGCAGTACTATTAAGATATTGAGACCAACTGCGTAAGCAGGATGTGTTCGGCTTCTATCAGTTGATAAAAAAAATTAAACTGTGCTATGCAAAAATTTCCATTTTTACCTAACGAGTAAAACAATTGTTCCGATTTTTTTTTTTTTATGGAAAAAAATGAAAAGGAAAAGCCAGGAGAAACGACTGCACTCAGCTCGAGTATTGATAATCTGATAATCTTTCCCACACTCCCTGTTTAGTGATAATGTGAAAAGGCAAAGCAGAAAAACGCAGACTGATGCAATCATTGACTTGTTCTCCATCTTGATAAAGCAGACAACACATGGACTGTTCTCATGGCCTCCCCCTCAGGCTGTAATTCCAAAAGAGGTCCTGGAACAGCCAACTTGAGGATCAGGGAAGCTGTCACAAAGATTTATGAGCAGCACATCATCCTGCTCTTTAACTAAAGTTGATGTCAGTGGTCGCCAAGAGATAATCGGTATAATTTCACTGGAGTTTAGACATTAAAAAGACATAACCGGCCACCTGGCTTTGAATGGGAATACAAGCTAACATTTCGTTTTGAATTCCGTGTTTAATGGGAAGTCTCCCTTTTCCCAGGCTTTCTCAACACGAGACATACATTCCGTATCCAGGTGAAGTGTGTAATCACAGAAGCAATGACATTACTATAAACAAATGCAACATAAAATTACAACTTAACGTTATCTTCGTGGTGCACTTTTATTTTACATACATTTCCACAGTTGCACACTGAACAATAGCCTTTAATCGTCTTCTTGCATGTAAACAAAAAGTATGTTATGGTTAGGTATACATTTTGTTTGCGCTGGACTGATCTTCCAATGATGTATCAAAATAAATTATAAATGGAGCAAGTCAAGAAGGACGCTCTTAACTTAAAAAATTGAATTATATCTGAATATTACTGTTGTATTTATTATTATTTGTAAGGTATTAAGGGCCTGACTACAAGTTTGGCGGCATAGGAGCGGGCCGCAACACCAGCACTTAGCTCCCACACTGCCAAACTCATTCGCCGCCCGCCCGCCAGATTAGGAGTTTTCTACTGGTCTGGCTGCTGTTCAGGGCCGAACTAGGAACACAAACCAGCCCTGGTAATTAAGTCAGACCAGCCACGGGGGGGGGGGGGGGGGGTTGGGGGCTGCTGCTGGGAAATACTGCTGCTACTTTTGCTGTGAGCGGGCCGATATTGCAGCACGGCTGCAAAATCAGCCCCGTGTACCAGAAATGCCCCCCACCATGTCCATAACTGCCCTCCACCGTTCCAGTCCACAGGGAAAATATCCAGTGCCCGCTAAGGGCAAGCTGGCCCTGCCGGTCCTGCTGGAGGTCCTTTGGTTGTTCTATTAAAGAGGCTCCACAGTGAGGGCACCAAAGCATGTTCCTGCATGGCATTGTCTGTGCAGTCCATCCCGTACAGGAAAGAAGATGCATGCACACTGGTGGGAACACCATGTGCCCCTCTGCATGCATCCCCATGGCCCTGATGAAATTGGGGGCCCTGTAGGGACCCCTTAGTTTCCTCACCATCATCAGCATGTTGCAGGGCTCAGACTGCCGGGCCACAGCAGAGGGATCACAGATCCCGGTGGTTGTGGTGGACCAAAAATTCGAACCACCGGTGCACACTGCCACCACTGTGCCACCCTGGGTTTGGTGATCCACAGACCTCAAAATTTGGAATTAGGCCCTGAATCTGAGCCTTTGTGTCCCCATTGTGTGGTAGCACTATTAGTTTGCTGAAGCTCTGTGCCATGTCTTTTTGTCTGTCAATCTAAAGGGTCTGAGGTGGTCCAGCCAGTGCTTAATTTGTTCCAGTGGTTTCCAGTGCTCAGCAACTGCACGTTATTGTCAATACCAGCACTTTTGACAGTCTGCCACATGATTGCGCTGCCTGTCTAATTTAGAGATGGACACAACAAAAGTTGTTTATAAATTCAGTATACTTTAACAATGACTAATACCTTACATCCAAGCTATTCCTAAAGCGTTGGGGGCCTGAAATAGTCTGAACTGTCACACTTGTAGGAGCATGTTGATTAGAAGGTATGTTGATACTATCATTGACAGCGCTGGCAGGGGCAATGACTGTTGCCAGCTGCAGTGGCCCCCTGATGAGGGCCCTGGTACTTATTTTCTCAGAGATTGAGCATTGGGTGCAGCAAAGCCTCTACTTCACATATCTAGGTCCATGGAGCGATGGGGGAAACAAAACAAACTGTGCATGTATAAGAGTCTGATGTGCCTTCAGTTGCCTGTCTGCTGTTTATAGTTTGTATGAGTTTGGAACACTTTTACATAGCTCTCTACTAGAGAAGTGGTGAAATTAAATCTGTCCCACATGTTTCTAGCAGAATACTGCACACCCGCACTCCAATGTTGCTGAGGTGAACTCATGAATCTTAACCATCACCTTTTTCCTGTTCAAGAAAAGATACTCTAAGTGCAATTGGGTTGCTCAATGGTAGGCCCCATGCTCACTGTGACAATCAACCCAAGCAGCACTTAACTGATGATGTCGAGCAGGTAATCTGCTGTTGCCTATATTCCTTTCTAGAGGGAATCCAGCCTGGCACTTTCGGCTGGACTTTCCCTTTTGGAGAAGGTCCAAGTCAAGTTTTCATGTTACTGGTATTTGGCTGGAGTGAAATAGATTTATTTGCATGTGGTACTTTTCTAAAGTGGAACATTGGCAAAGCAAAACAAAATATGGAATTCCAGTGGCTGTGATTAATTTACGTATTTCAGTCCTCCCTTCTTTGTTTTCCAAAGTTAACGACAGTCACGGCATCACACTAAAAATTGGCAAAGTCCAATTTGGTCTAGTGCTGTTGCTCATTCTGTAAATGCGACACAATGCATGTCATATTTGCTGAACCAGAACACAATGCAAGTGTTGGAAAGGTGAGTAACCTTAGAGGAATATTTGGAGGAGGCAAGCACCAAGATATCTTAAAAATCCTGATTACTGCTGTCACTGTGTGTATGCACATACATATGTATGAATGCTTGCACGTGTCATTGTGTTTGTACTTATGTGGATGTATATAACAATGTGAAACTGTAATATAAGTACCCATAGAAACGTTCTGGCCTTGGAATAATGGTGGTAATTTTTGGCAGTTTCTGATCATTCCTTCATGACAAGCCTATACCTACTAAGAAGTTGGCCCTAGCATTAAGGAGGAAATATCTGGCTCATCATGGGATTTTATGGTATTATGTTACCAACCCAAGGTACTGTTGGTTCTTGCATAGTTGTGTGACAGTTGCCACGTTGTGGGCATTCTTGGAATCATAATATCCAGCCTTGTGATAATGCTGGCCCAAGTATAATACTGACTTTTCCTTACTGATTGTGGACATATATGCCCTACTTTAGTAGGATTTTGGCTCTTGCATAATGGTGATAATTAATGGCATATTATCCTCATATATGGCATAAGATGGTGATACATGAATTAAGGCAGAATGTATACACATTTTGCAGTCATACATGTGCTTGCTTAATAAAAGTGACAAACTTATGTTTTTATGCCTGCATTATCTTACTACAAGTGAACACCAGATATGTAGGGCAAAAATTGTTTGGAAATTGTGTTTTTTTTCTTGGAAATGATGAGCTTTTGGTTGAGGAAATTGTTTGTTTTTTCAAAATTACATTTTGTATTTGATAGCAAAACTACTTTTTGAATCAACTGACAAGCCTGTGTGTGGGGGCTATAAGAAGTTGCTACTGTTCTCATGGTCACCCCCATTTTATTTTTTGGGCAGATACTGCGTTTTATTCTGTGCACTGGGACACCTCTAATCAGACCCCAGTGTATGTGTTTGACCCGCACAATATGGTACAATTTTCTGTTTATTGGCACCTTTACCTTTCCCAAAGGCCATAGTTTATGGTGTAAAAATACACTCATGGAGTGAAACACTAAATATAACCTGTTGACTGCAGCACATATTGTGCCATCCGCTAGTGTGATAAAGGAAATCTTGGCTTCAGGCATACCATTGTCAACTAACTGCTGCAATTTACATCTGCAACCTGACCTATAAAAATAACCCCTTTGATGGGGTAAACCTTCCTTTTAAATAGTAATATGTAACTCATATATAGGCCTTGTTGACCACAAGGTAGGGTGCATGTTATTTTAAAGTGGGACACACAGAAATGTAGTGTTCCCATACCCCTACAGTGATAAGGCCCAAAAAGCTATTGTCACTGAGGAAGGCTCTGGCTGTCCTATGAGGAAAGCTATATGCAGATTAATATATTCATTTTGCTATCTCAATTTTGGGTCAAGTTAGAGAAATGGTTCTACCACTATTTTTACTATTTCGTAAAAATCTAATTCAATAGTGAAGTTAGATGTGAACAACTATTTAGGAAAAGTTGCTTTTAGAAAGTTTCCTTTTCACTGCCTGAATCTCCTGGAGCCTAATTTGGATTAGTCTACCAGCAGGTGCCACTGCCAGTGCTTGTCCTTAATTAGGTGTGAAAAGTTCTCCCAGAGCAGGACAATGACTTAGGCCTGATGACAGGGTGATCTGGGTGTGAGACAATTCACCCCTATCAGCTCTGGAAGGGCAGATTGAAAGGCACAGAGGCGAGGCCTGTACACTTATAATTTAGTTTAGGGAGAGTCCTGGAAGGTAGAATCTCTTTTATCTCAGGGCACAGGGTAGTTAAACTGGCTCTGTCACAGTGGGAGTGTGATCTAGCTGCAGAGCCAGTTTGGAGGAGCTGAGGAGTAAGGGGTTGCTTATTGCTCTAAAAACTCTCCTGGCTGGCACACAAGTTCCCTCCAAAGCCATCTCCGATTTCCCCCTAGAATAGTACATTCTGGGCCAGTTTGCAGTCAAAAATGCATGACGTGCAGCAAAAGTGGGTAATGCGCAGCCAGCAAGATCTCCATACTCTGATAAATATAATATTACATATGTATTTACCTCTCTTTAGCGGAACTGCTCCTAAGGCTGATTTGTGCCAGGGCCACTGTTGTGCAGCTGCTCCCCACTCCCAGCCAGAGTGGCAGACCTTTTTACAGTTCATAAAGGGATGACAGAGTGAAACTTGCTAATCGTGTGAAACGGTTCAAATTGACATGAACCAAATTGAGGAACAATGGGTGTCCCACAGTGCCACATTGTGTGTGGTAGAACATGATCCACAATTCCATCACAAACCTCCAAAATGCGGCAATTAGCCACAGTAAATGCTGTGAAGTGGAAACCATCGTACTAACCTCAAGACTGAATAAAACACTGCTATCAAACGCGTTACTTACTAGTAGTCTTGGTTAATTACTTTTAATTGGATGACTTGAGGCTCTAGGGGCCTCATTTATGAAAAGTGACGCATCGCTGCGAGAAAACAGCGATGCATCACTTTTCATTGCGCCCTCCTTACGACCCCAATGATGCGTCATATTTACAATATGACGCATCATTGCGCAAGGAGTTACAGATACGTCAGTATTTCTGACGTATCTGTAAGCGCAAAAGTGACGCATTGCTGGAGTGTGTCACAAAAGTGACGCAACTCCAGCAATGCGCCCTTTCACATGGGGAAAGCCCCATGTGAAAGGGCTTGCATCAGTCTTACGCCTTCTGTGAGGCAGGCACAAGATTTTGAAATCTCATAGATTTCACTGCGTCACTATTACGAGGCTTTTTGCGGGGGAACGCCCCCTCTGCATACATTATACCTGGCGCAGGTATAAAGTGGCGCAGGGGTTTACAAAGTGACGCATCTACCTAGATGCGTCACTTTGTAAATATGGCGCAACAAGGCGCATTGTTTACGCCACTGATGCGTCACACAAAGTGACGCACCGGCGGCGTAAAAGTGACGCAGGGGCTCATAAATGAGGCCCTAGGGGTTTCTATGTGTATTGACAGAACAGTTCTCTTTACCTTTGACTGGTGATTTGGTTGACTATTTAATAGACAATATGATCACGCAGGATGTTTGTTCATTGTCCTCCAAATAGTGCACAACTGACACACATTTGAACGTAGACTTAGCAAAACATAGCACTGCTTATATTTGCAACATAAAAAGAGACAACCTTTGTTGACTGCTCGGTACGGTGCAGTGTTATTGCTTGTGGCTGCACTCAGAGACGCAGTGCACAAGCTGGAATGAAGGACAGGTCTCTAAGAACCATAAATCAAGAAGCATGCAACAAGGGAATTTGGAGCTTCCTGAAAGCACATCCAAAAAACCATTAAGGAAAAAAGAGCCACTGATTACAAACAGCTTTACCAAAGTAGTTTGAGGAGGTGAGGACATCCGTCCCATTTCTTTTCAGTCAAGCAGACGGTAATCGAACCTTTTTTCCAAGACCTTGATAGAGTAGAAAGAGGAAGTGACGAATTGTGCGGGTGTTTCTCTCAAAAACAGATTCGGTAACCACTTATTTCCCAAAATAAACTAAAGTATCCGCACCGGAGACTACGTGTGTTATCTTCAATAGGTTATCCTCGTATCTGATCAAATAGTTATCCAGTATTTAAGATCATCCAGACCTATCATTTAATGGGTTAAATGACTAACCCATGTTATATGAGAATTTTCTTCATGCCCTATATTTAAAGCACTTACGATGGGCCTGATCTTTCTGCTTCATCCTGTTTAAAGATCGTATTATATTTTTAGCAGTACAATTAACATTACATTGTTAATTGGATGAAAATGTAACTTTCCAAGCTGGTTCCAGATTTTTCACATCAGCTGAGTTAAACAAATATGGGAATTTCCACATTTGCATATGCCATCGAGGTGTGTAATGCCCACGGTGTATCCAGCTTTAAGAGCATACATGTACATTATTGAACGCATACCATACCTAGGGCAAATTGTAAAAAACACTTACATCAATGGCAAACATATGGGCTCAGATTTACTAAATTATGGCTCAGTGCAGCAACCGCAAATTCTGCACTGCTTGAGGAGAAGAGAGCAAGAGAGCGCCATATTTAGAAAAATAAAGGGGCATATTACCAACCAATAGAGATAATTTTTGTCTCTAACTTATTTAGAGACAAAAATTATCGCCGCACATCGGCGATTTTTATCGCAGATAAACCTTGCTATTAGCAAGGTTTATCGCAAATGCGATAAAAAACGGCCGCAATGCATGAATATCGCTGAAAAGTCAGCGATATTCATGCATTATCGAGCAAATGCTCTTAGCCATGTTATCCACCTCCCATTGGATAACATGGCTAAGAACTGCTCCTGGGCAAGTGTTAGCTTTTGGAGATATTCGCGCTTAGCGCGAATATCTCCAAAAGTTGGTAATAGGAGATAGTGATGTTAGCGACTGTTTTCAGTCGCTAACATCTTGGCACGCCCACTTTGCATGTCATTAGTGATAAATATCACTGACATGCAAAGCGGGGCCCAAGATGGTCACTATCTCCTATTAGCTGTCGCTGTCGCTAACTGGTGTTAGCGACAGCTTGGTAATAGGGAGATAATTTTATCTCCGCTTTGTTGAGATAAAGCCCCTTGATAATATGCCCCAAAGGCACTCTCCTCCCCTCTCCCATCTGTTGGCACAGAAATGTGCTGCCATGCGCCACACACACACACCTTTGCACCATAGTGCACGAGTGTCTGCGTGAGTCTAGCATACGATTTTGTACTGGAAGGTTATCCTTTTTATGGGGGATTGTCGTAGGGCAGTACAGCTAGTCAGCTTGCTGCGCTGCCCTATGCCAAAGTGAAAGGGCAGGAATGCACCATATTTATGCAATATGGTAAATCCCTGTCCTTTCCTCCTGCCCTGGAGCTATTTCTGCAGCCTAACACCAACGCAGGTAGTCTTGCACCATGGTGCAAGGGTGCCTGTGTTGTCAGCAGGATTGTTTCTTCCTACACAGAAACAATCCTAAGAGGAATTTCCTCTTTCTATGTGTGCTGCCCATGGAAACGTCCATGGAATGCCTCCCGAGCACAGAATAAGGCAAGGCAGTTATCTCACTGCATTTGGCCATTCAAAGTCACGCACTGTGACTTTGTGTGGCCTCATAGATATAATTTTTTAATTTGCGCTGCGGAGCATCAAAAAAGTAATGCTCCGGTGGCACAAGCAGCTTGTCAATATGCTGCACTATGTTTAGACTAACTGTAAGACATTTCCCACCTTGTATGTTTGCTGTACAGTGCAGCACACATGCAAAGTCGGAAAAGAAAGGAGCACCTGGTTGAACTCTGCACTATTTTTTACCCAAAACCCTATCTGCTCTTTTAAGTAAATTGGGCTTTGTGCCGGAAACCTTGGGTGGTTGCATGGGAACTCCCATGCACCACCGCTGGAAGGCCCTTTGGCGCCAAGTAATGCAAAGCAGTACTATGCACTGCTTTGCGCTACTTTCAAGTGATTTTACCGCACAAAGAAAGTTTTGTGCTGGAAAGTAGACTAGTAAAAAACGATTTTGTGTCACTTTTAGCAAAAATACCCAAAGTCTTTACAGACACAAATTATAGAAAATGAAATATATGTGTATAAGAATGTGCACTTATGGGGTCAGATTTATGAAGACCTTGCACTGTTTAATTGCTAAAGCAGTACAAAAGGGGGTGGTGATGGACGGAGCATCTGAACCAATCAAACACTCACACCCAGTCAAAAGATCTGGGTTTGATCCATCACCGTTCTTTAGCCCACTCTGCCACCCCAGTTCAGACATGGCTATATGCAAATCAGTCTGACCCTGTGCCTCATGGGAACAGTCCAGCCCGAACTGCCAAGCCATGCCTTCCCTGGACCGGAAACAAGCTTCCGAGGACCGGTTTATGGCATTACAGCCGTCTTCAGCCCGGCTTGCTTGAATCCAATGGCAAAGTGAGCAAGGAACTCACGTCTGAGCATACCCTGCCACACTTATGGCGGCCAAAGCGGTACAAAAGGGGGTGGTGATTGACGGAGCTAAAGCAAGCACAAACTTTGAAATCAGGATGTTCTTTTAAATGCAAATTTTGTTTTGCCCTAGAAAGTAGGCCTAAAGAAACTCCAAGTAGCACTTTGCACTAGATTGCCCAACTTTGCCTTACGAGACATCCTATGCGTGGGATATCGGTGTTACTATTCAACCACTTAAGGATTTAACCCGTTGCGTGCTTCCGTCGGCCAACGGCCGATGGGAGCACTACCTCGCTAGTGCGGCCGTCGGCCAACGGCCGTCGCGGCTTCGCCCATTTTGCGGAAGTGCCGCACTGCCGCGAAATTGCGGCCGCGGCAAATGGTTGAAAGCAAAATCATATCTACTAAAAAAGGAAGGAAAGCTTTGCAGTGAGAATTTCATATTCCTCTAAGTCAGAGTAAAGGTTGAGAAAGGTTTCTATTCTCAAAAGGTTTCTAACTTTGTATGTGTGCGGTAATGTACAGCATGTATACAAAGTTACAAAAATATAAACTTTATCTTAGCATAGTATTTCATGCTAGTAGGGTAGCCTTATAGTACAAAACCTGCGCTTGACACCACACCCACATCCTTGCATTTGCATGGCACAGGGGAGCCGACAAAGATGACAGCAGTAGTGCAATATCATTTTAGAACAATAGTTGCTCCACTGAGTTGCATCATTTCCATATCTTGTCATAACCAAATTGCATGGAAATACCCTGTTGCACAGTCTAAATAACTCTTCCTTGGACATATTCTTCTTTTCAGCTAATAGGAGCATAAATCAAACAATTTCACGGTTTCTGTACATGGAAGGAATGAACAGTACCTGCCCAAAGGAGAAGAGTTGGCCATCGGGCTAGGGTGGCCGACCTCGAATCTGGGGAACTGGGTCCTTTTGATACCCTGGCACCCTTGAAATTGCAATCTCAATTTGCGATTCTCTAATCGAGAATCGCAAATTGAGAATGTCTTCCTATTCATTCCTATGGGCCACTAGACCCATAGGAATGAATGGGGAGGTATTCCTTAATTGCGGAATGTTAAGAAATCGCTATTGTTTTAGCGAGTTCTTCATGCATTGCTTTTTGCTATTCCTTATTAGCGAATCCTTATTTTTCGCTAATAAGGAATCGCAGAATGGATGCTTGATGAATCTATAGGATAATCTCCCCGTGCCTAACAAAAATGAAGGTGTCCTCATGTAACTCAACTGGTGCTATTTAAGCTCTCTGATACTAAGTTCGCGCTATATAAAACTCCATAAAAAAAAAGATATATTTTATTGGAAAACACAACAAACGTCTGCTCTTTTGCTTCCATGGCAATAGTACTCAGACTTTATTCCAACTCAAAAGACTTGAAACATTCAAAATAGTGCCCATAGTCTTTGTACCCAGTGCAAAGACTGCATAGACTGTCACAGGAGCCCCAAAATAGGTCCGCAAGTTACATATTTCAAGTTCCTGGTTTCGAGACTGCAGACTGTTGAAGGGGATCCGCCTTGGGATTTCATAGTTCATGGCCTCAATTCAAGACTTGGGACTATTAAATGGGAACTAAAATGGACTTTGGAGGGTGAGAGTGGTGGGTATGTTATTGCAAAAATCTGTGAAGTGTGAGTGGAGTTTAGGGACCATGTGCATCCAATAATAATTTTTTACAGGACCCACACCTTGGAATTGGTTAAGGAATTGTCCACCAAGACCTTTCAATTTTTTCATGATGCAAGACACAACAATGGCCCCTCAAAACTGAAAGAGGCAGCTTAGCAAACCTTTTTTGTTTTTCCAAAACAAACTGCCAAAGTAGGAGTTTGCTTTTGAAAATAAAAACGAATGACTCCGGCACATGGGAATGTTGTTTCTAGAGTGTGAGGTTCATTTAAAATTATTTTCTGTTTGGGACCACCAGGGTTTCCTTGACAGACTAAAAATGAACAAAGGTACATTAGAGTGTCTGCTCTAAATAGGGGGACAGTTTTAGGCACCTACACCTACATTTCCAAATCTGTAGGGGTGTCGGTGTCGAGTTTCCACCTGCAGACTACCAGAGGCACTTCGGTTGAAAACATGATGGTCTGCCCCGATTCAAATTAGAGCAGGCAGGTCATCAGTTTGATGTACAGGGGACTCTGCCACATTTCTGCAAAGTATCCTGTCCACCATGCTCTAATATCAGGTGCTCTGTCTTTACCTCTAAAGAGCAAAAGCTGTTTAGGTTCTTGAACAATCTAAGAAGACCAAGTTGAAGGATCATCTCCATCACATTTGTTAGTATGGGCACCTAGGGCTTGGACAGACAAATATGGCTGCCACTGAGAAGAAAGCACTCCAAAATCTTACTCCTTGAATGATGAAGATAAACACATGTATAATTGTAAGTTTCATAATTTTTAGGTGAAAGGGTGTCTAATCCTGAACTGCAGTTACTTAACCCATGTTAAACTTCCATAACATCCATGTGTGATCATACAGTAAATCTAAATTGAAATCATTTGTATGCTTGGTGTTCCAAAAATGGTCATATATTCTTGTGATCCTAATGTTGCTAAGGAAGGAAGCGGTCCAGTGTGTTATGGACTCCGCCCTCTTCTGCCAAAATGGAAAACGTTGCTGTTTTAGTTGGACTGCTGCCATATTCTGCCATGTTGGATTATGATGTTGGCTTTTTGCAGTACTCTAGTCAAAGTGTAAGGTGCATGATAGAAATTGAGTCTCTGGGCTTTGTTTCTGACCTCAAAGAGCACACTGTCTCTCACCCCATGAAATCAGAAACCTGTCTCATGGTGGCTGCCTGGCAGGGGCAGGTCTGCCAATATACTAGATGCTGGTCGTTTTTCACAGGGGGCAACTCTAAGATGCCCTCTGAGTGCATTTTATAATAAATCCAACACTGGTATCCGTGTGGGTTTATTATGCTGAGAAGTTTGATACCAAACTCCTCAGTCTTCACTGCACTTACAGTGTCCAAGATAGGGCTCAGACGCTGTAGGTGCATACGGCTCATGCAGCTATGCCCTCATCGGTGATATAGTGCACCCTGCCTTAGGGCTGTAAGTCCTGCCAGAGGGGTGACTTACCTATACCACAGGCAGTAGTGTGTAGGCATTGCACCCAGGAAGGTGTGCCATGTTGACTCTTTCAGTTTAGCTACACCACAACACAGAGCCTGTAGTGTGTATGTGTTAGGTGTGTGGTACTTTAGGGTGGCACAATGCATGCTGCAGCCCTAAGGAACCTTCTCTATTCAGAAGGCCCTATGTACCAAGGGTACCCTCCTTTTACAAGGGACTTCTATATGAGCCAGAGTGGTGCCAATTGCGGGGAGCAATGGTACAGGTTTGGGAAAGAACACAGGCCCTAGGAACCTGTTTGGCAGGGGCCCAGCACACACCCAGTCAAAATGCATCAGAAAACTGTCACAAAGTGGGAGGGTTACTACAACAGAAACCCACTTTCATACAGTCATCATTTGGAGCTAACAGATATAAACCTTTGGGAACAGTGAAAGTCATTTGCAATTCCTCTTGAAGATATAGAATTAATGAATGTATAGTTATAGTTTTGACAAGGCCTGGAAGTCAAAGTCTTTATTTCACGTCTAAAGTATGGCAAATTGTGCATTTCCTTTTGCCAGTAACAATCAGAATATTGTTTTCAGTTGCTATACACAAGATAAATTCCAGGACTAATGTGTTCTCAAACCAAGCAGACTTTTAGTCCAAATAAACACAGAAACATAACCAAAGGGCAATGGCTAGACCAGATAAGATTTGTATGGCTTAGCCCACTGCAGTGTCACAAAACTTGCCTCAACTGACATTGCTAGGATAATCTCCCCACAAAGGGGCATCCATTGAGCAGGGCAGACACCTCAACAGATGTCTGGGATGGGGATGTTTAGTTTTCTGAAGGGTTTGCTTGGGCTGAGAAGTGGTGGTTTTGGAAGAGGAAAGGGTGGACTCATGTTTAGGAGAGGGGCTTTGGGAATGGAAAGTTGAGAAACGTTTGGCATAAGTACCTTGGGAAGTGGAAGGGGTGGATGGGTGCGTTAGAGGGGTGGATTTGGAGGTAGAGGGGGTAGTTGTTGGTGTGGCAGGGGTAGTAAGGTCCTTGTAAGTGGTGGTTGGAGGTTTGGAAGGGGTGATGGCAAAGGAAAATGAGGGATCTTCTATAGGGTACTTAGAAGTATGAATGGTAAGGAGTGAAGTCTTGGAAGTAGAGGGAGCGACTGTGTGTGTTGTGCTTGGGTCTGTTGCAGGTGCAGGTGCATATGTGTCAGGTGTATGTGCTGCAATTAGGGGTGTGCCTTGTTTCTGTGGTGTCTGCTGGGTGCTTGATTGTGTGGGTCTGAATTTCTTAGGTTTGTAGAATATGACTGGTGTATCTGTGGATGTTGCAACAGTGGAAGTGCTGGGTGTGGGTGCTGTGGATGCTGATGTGGTGGTGACAGTAGGTGTGGTTATGTGTGGTATCAGTATGGAAGTGATGGCGGTTGTGGGGTGGGTGTGGTGTCATCTCTGCTGGATGTGGTTGTGGTTGTGGTGGTGGTGATGTGTGTGAGAATGTGTGTGTGCTGTCATCTGTGCTGTGTGGGGATGTGATGGGGAGTGGTGTGAGTATATGGGTGTGATGCTGTCAGTGGTGGTTGTATATGTGATGGTGGTGGGGGTGCCTGTGGTTTTGGTGGTGGTGCAGTGTCCGTCTGTCTGAATGAATGCCTGCCTTTTTGTGAGGTTTTTGCGTATGTGTAGACATACTGCTCGGGTCAGTATGAGTGTTTGCAAATGTTTGCATGTGCTTTGGATAGGTGTAGGAATAGAGTATTGGTATGGGTAAGGGGTGGTGGACTGGAGGGATGCAAGGTTGGAAGGATGGGAGTTTACGCTGAGGGAGGAGGTCAGAGCCGTTAAAGATCTCTGTAGGCTAGGCCATCCACTGTGAAATGTTGCAGATGGCTGTCTTCCCCCTGGATGGCATGAAGTAGTACAGTCTGATCTACAGAGATGTTTCTCAGGAGATTAATAGCCTCCTCACTTTGTGCAGCAGGGGAACAGGGGTAGAGGCTGAGATGCCTGGAGTGAAGGAGACAGCTCCTCTGTTAGGGGAGCAGGCCTGGCCAACTGGTTGGGGACCAATAGGGAGGTTGGCGATGGAACTGGAGATGGCGGACAAGGTGGGACAAATCATGTGAGGTCCACCACCAATCAGGAATGTCTACTGGAAGATGACTCTGTAGATGGCAATGTTGAGCTTGCGTCCTCCATGGTACTCCCCAAACCCTTGTGATCACTGGTTCCCTCCTAGTCTGTACTGTCATGACAAGAACCACTGTGACCAGCTGTGTCCCTAATGATGTTGGCCATTTCTTCTTCACTCACCCAGTATGAATCTCAAATGACATATAAAATGGGTTTATTGCAACTGCGATACTACACCTTACCATCAGATTTCAACACAACATATTTCTAAAGTGCACAGACCACACCAGCTTCATGGTTTGTTATACAAGCTCCAACATTAGCATGAGCACATCCATGCATGCTACATTACCTGGAAACAGTTGGTCACAGTGATGAGTCATAACCCCAGACATCACCAAATCCATTAAAGGACTACACTCCATCTTTATGTTCATACCAGGATAGTTGATCACTTTGTATACTTTGGCCCTTGAAGTATATCAAAGTAAACTGGTGGCACCAAACAGGATGGCTACTAAATATACTTTCCACATTGTTCACATAAGGACCAGAATTCACCACATGTTCATTTACCTCATACCACACCATGGTGTCATGAAGGTCAAGTGATAGATCAATGTAGCACCAACATGTGATGTAGCAGAAATCATGTCACATGCAAGTGTTCATTGCACACTGAAGACACTTTTGACTTGAAACTACATCATCTGTCCACTATCCAAAATTTTGAATAAAAGCTGTACTGAAGTAGTTTGGTTAAGCATCACATGTAGCATTGAAATGTAGCCTGGATAAATTGAGGGCCAAAGTATTTATGAGATAGAGACTCCAAATGCACTGAGAGTTCTTATAGCCCTATGAACATCTCCAATCCTGCATGATACTGGTGACAACACCCTTCTTAGATTGCATTCCTACAAGTCAATACACCTTTAAAGGAGTGTCAGTGAATATCTATGACATGAAGAGGTGGTATTATTGTAGTCCTAATAGGATGGCCCATCACAGCACCATTGTATATATCAAACAAAAATTGCCTTGAAAGACTGAGTGTAGACACTTACATATGATCTCTACGTTTCCACATCTCACTCCCTAATGCATGTCACTAGTCAGTGAATGGACCCTGAAACAGTCTTACACATGAAATAACAACAGGGAAAGTTACACAAAGCAACTTGTAGGCTGTAATGCGGATGGCACCAGTAATGTTTGCACACTCATGTAACTGCAAAATCGCAAATTATCATTGGGAAGTGTTGTCCAGTCACTGCATAAAAAGTGCACTTTATGCCATGTCGCATGTAATAGGGCTGCCATCACACGAGAGACAGTAGTGCGGAAGCATCACTCCTTACACAATGAAGATAAGTGGCATGTTTGGTACAACTGTCACCCAGAACATCAAATAAGGTAAGACGATTAAACACTTTACTCAGTCACGTGTTTGCTCAAGACAATGGTAGTGGACTGGACTCTGTTGTGTTCATGGCCGTAAAGACAATAGGCAAAACACATCATCATGCACCTACTACCAGACCTACAAAAACAAGAACTCTTCTTGTGCGTCTCACATGGGTCACCCCCGATGTTGATGGGGAAATGCCTGCCTGTAACCAAAAAAGTTGGCAATATAACATATACAACTCTGGCCAGGACTGACCCCCTTGTAGCTGCTGTCAGGTGCTCAATTGATCATCAAGCTCCAGGTAGGCCACCGCCAGTAGGCAGGCCTTTAGGGGGTCAGGAGCTCCTGCTCCTTCCATGTAGAAAGGACTTCCCCAGCTGGACCACCTCGATTTTCCTGGTCCAGAGCCTAAGGTCATCCCATCTTTTCCTGCACTGGACACTGTGCTCGCAATAGAGCCCAAGACTACACACCTTCCGGGCAATGGCTTTCCAAATGGGTCGCTTCTGTTTGACATTGATCTGTATGGATACAAGAGATGTGTAAACAGATTATCACTGCAACTTTTTGGATATCTGTTTTGTTGACACATAATTTGCATACATTAGGCACAAACATAAATCAATAGTTAACAAACAACATGTGTAGTTTTCACAAGCTCAGCACCACAAAGACATGAATACACACTTTTGTAGTCATCTGCTGACTATCCTCATCCCTGGTTATTTCCTACACAAACTGAGCCAGCCCGCTAACATCATGTAGCCGAGCCTTCCTACATGTCCTGTGTTGTGAGCTATTATGAAACATGACACACCATTGTGACCTTCTGAAGAGTAAACTACTTGTGCATTATTGTACAGACACCTTTGCAACCAGGTGCATTGACTTGATGCATACAGTTTATACAGCCTCGTATCATTTTATAGACTACATCCTAAAACATAGGTCACTATGAAAGGGCTTCATCTTTGGGGATGCGTGGACATGTGGACTACATAATGGGATATCATATTACGTTTGATTGAGGTTGTGTGGTATATACTGCCATCACAGGGCACATCTTTTACCATATGTGGCACTCCTACAGGGATGACGGCAACATAACATTGTATTTCTTGTCTGATCGGTTGTATGTAAAAAAGCTGGTGAGTCACATATCAAAACCGCTTCTGAAGTAACCAACTATCTGCATTGTCAATGTGTTGCATGTGAAATAGGCCTGTATAGTGCAAGCATAACTTATGGAAAAGTAAAAACAGATCTGTGGGAGTAAGGGGCCTGTCATAAGTAAGTAATACACATTGACAATGTCAGTCAATGGAAAGAAGTATCAGAACAGGGAGTTGCCTCAGTCACCAATCCAAATGTAGTCCAAGTAAAAGCAATCAAGGCTATTATTGGTTCCGAAAACTCAGTTTGGGATCATCCAATAATCTGCAGGTCTACAGGGAGATTAATCCCTGCATCATTCGTATTGTCACAGTAACTCTACCCCCGGCTGGCCCATGGTCCAGGCTGGACACAACTTTGTCCAGCCCTTGCTCTTTGCAGGCTGAGCATACTGATCCCATATGAACATCACATTTCCACCACTTTAATATATAAATATACACCTTGTAGCCATCTAATATGTGACCCCCAGGGTTGTGTGACACTTTGAAGGGGTCTGTGAGGAATAGCTAGCCACCAGCCAAAAGTTTGGCGAGCCCTAATCTGGGCTGAGTGATATGTGGGGCTGTACACATAGCAGACATCATCCGCAACAACTTCTTACAGAATACATACACAGCTCATGTTGTAGAAACTATACATAGGTTTGCACATTTAACATGATTAGATTAGTAAATATATCAATGGGACCATTAAATGTATACTGGATACATATGTGCATGCACCACAAGTAGAATCTAGGGCTTAACACACATCACACAACCCAATAGTGATTTTAGGTACACAGGGCCTCATTTATGAAAAGTGCCACATCGCTGTATGAAAGAAGCGATGCAACACTTTTCAGTGCACCCTCCTTGCGACACGATGGATGCACCGTATTTATTGTATGGTGCACCATGTTCCAATTAATGACAGATATGTCAGGAATCCTGACGTATCTGTTGGCGCAAAACCAACGCATTGCTGGAGTTGTGTTGTAAGCATGAGGCAACTCCAACAATGCATGGGGAGGCCTATTCCCATTGCTGTGAGGCAGCCATAAGGTTGTGACGCAGTAGTGTCCTATGAGTGGCGCGATGAAATCTGATAGCTTTCCCTATGCCACTTCTACGAGGCTTTTTCACATGGGAACACCCACACTGCATAATTATACCTGATGCAGGTATAATATAGCGCAGGCATTTACAAAGTGATGCATCTGCTTAGATACGTCACCTTGTTAATATGGTGCAACATGGCACATTATTTACGCTGCTGCTGTGTCACAAAAAGTGATGCAACAGCAGCATAAAAGTGGCATAAGCCTTCATAAAGAAGGCCCACAATGTACAGTGCTCAACAATCCATGACATGATCGTCCTTCACTATGGAACTCAGAGGCAAATTATAGCCTGTGGGAATGGAAATGTTGGAGTTACACAGAGTAATATATGCATGTAAAATAGTTACCTGTGCCTCTAGTGAGCCATAGAGCTGTCCTTTTATGGAAAGGACCTCATCAGCCTGCAACTCCAGCTCCTCTGCAGAGAAGGCAGGGGCCCCTTCACCTGTGTGGCTTGGCATGCTTGCTCCCCGAGGTGGCAAACTGCAGCTAAAGTGGATGAGGTCTTGAGAGCCGCAGTGTCAGGAGACAAGTGAGGTATTTTTCAATGCGCAGCGTACATGTACTCCACGTGTGCAGTAATCAGCATATACGGACACTGCCATTGACCCTCTACTGTCGCAGTTACCATTGTTAGCCTATGGCTGTGTCATTGGTTGATGAAAATGCCCACCACAAAGTCAACTCCCGGTGGCAGCAGCAGGTTCAGAATGCCAACATGCGAAGTCAGGCATCTGCTGTTTTAGTAGTTGGAAGTACAGTATTGGTTACTGTTAGGTGGGTCACCACCACTCCAAATGAGGTGTTACTTGTTTCCATTACACAAACATCTGTGTAGTGCGTTATTGTGCAAAAATATTACGGATCACTGAAACAATATCCATGGCAATAATATAGAACTACAAAAATATCGAGTAAAAAATATAGAATGCCAAAATATCGACTTCCTATCTCCAAACAGGTAAGTACAAAAATATCGAATCAAAAATATCGTTGTAAAAAATATAGATAGTCAAAATATCGAATTTTTAAAATAGTTAAAAGTAATTTAAAATTAATGAAATAATAAATATAACTAACTTAAACATACTTAAAATACTTAAATAACATTACAATTAATAAATATTTAATATAAATATTTTTTTTAAATATATATATATATATATATATATATATATATATATATATATATATATATATATATATATATATATATATATTCACTGAAAAAACCATAGGTTATAGACCATATATAGTTAGGAATTAGCATTTACAAAACCTTGAAAATTCACTGAAAAAATCATAGGTTATAGACCATATATAGTTAGGAATTAGCATTTAAAAAAACTTTTTTTACTCACACAAAACCATTGAAATTCCATATATAGTTAGTTGTACAAACTATATATCGCGCACCCGCAATCCACTGCTGATCATGTCACATATTACATCATTCATGACATGGTCAGTGACATCACTAATGACATCACTGATGACATCTCAAATGACATCACTGATGACATCACTGATGACATCTCAAATGACATCACTGATGACATCACTGATGACATCTCAAATGACATCACTGATCACATCACTGATGACATCTCATTTGACATTACTGATCACATCACTGATGACATCATTCATGTGATAATACGATGAACCTCTTCAGACTCTAATATAACCTTAGATACACTCAGTGTAAACAGACACTCACAGACTGTCACTCATCCATGGAGTTACTCACACACTTAGTCAGTCATGCAAATAATCAATCACACCTCTATTTCCTCAACTATACAGTTATACACACCTTACTTATTCAAACATATACTAACACATATTTACTCTCTTTTACAATGCCTGATACAAGTTCACAATGATCAATACAGCCACTCACACATTCACTGGCTCTTATGCACAGTTATTTATATATGTCAACTGTCACATGTACTGTGTTTTACATATGTACTTACTTTGACATGTAGCACTGAGATATCCATTCACTCACCAATGCACTCAGTCAACCGCCCATACAGGTGTTTCCACATGCACTTTTGAACCCATACATCTAGTGAATCAACTGCTCACACATCTATGCACAGAGTCATACACCTCCCACCCACCCACACACACACACTCAGTCTCCCATACAAATACTTGGGCAACCAATCAATAACCCATATACTTACTCATATAGCTACTGATCAACACATGCAGCAGTTTACAGAACAACAGACATAATGATGCACAAATTAAGACAGTTTAGTCACTAACTCATGCACTCAGTGACACACATTTATTCACTCACTCATACAGTCAATCATGCACCTACTAAATCCTTCATCCAGACACTTATACATCCACTCATTCTTCAATATGTAAGACATATTTTAACTTTACAGAAACATACAGTCACTGGATGTTGTCATCAGTGATGTCATCAGTGATGTCATTTGAGATGTCATCAGTGATGTCATTAGTGATGTCACTGACCATGTCATGAATGATGTAATATGTGACATGATCAGCAGTGGATTGCGGGTGCGCGATATATAGTTAGTACAACTAACTATATATGGAATTTCAATGGTTTTGTGTGAGTAAAAAAAGGTTTTTTAAATGCTAATTCCTAACTATATATGGTCTATAGCCTATGGTTTTTTCAGTGATTTTTCAAGGTTTTGTAAATGCTAATTCCTAACTATATATGGTCTATAACCTATGGTTTTTTCAGTGAATTTCTTTGGTTTTTTAAAAGCTAATATCTATAGCTGTAAAATGTATTCTTCTTTAAATCAAAAAATATATTTTATATGTTTATTAATAATTTTTTTTATTATTATTTTTTTTTGTTCGCTCCCGGTTCGCGAACCGGGAAGCTTCCCGTTAGCTCAATTTGGTGCCGTGACCCGGTCCGCGAACCGGTAAACGTTCCGTTTGCGCAACTGCCGCATTAGAAATCAACATCGTGACGCGTCGCGGAAGCGCGACGTATCACGTTGTCGCGTAATGCGTCTTATGACGCGCCGCGTTAGCGTACCCGGAAGTGCTCCGGTACGCGAACCGAGACGCGAAGCGCAGCTCCCCGGAAGCAATCCGGGGCGCGTCGCGAAAGCGCGACGTATCGCGTTGCCGCATAATGCATCTTATGACGCGCCGCGTTAGCGCACCCGGAAGTGCTCCGGAGCGCGAACCGAGGCGCGAAGCGCAGCTCCCCGGAAGCGATCCGGGGCGCGTCCCGCAGCGCGTAACATAAGCGTAACAGGTCATGTGACTTGTTAATAAAACTTTTCATTGGTTCATTTCACTTTTGGTTTCCTAATGATGTAAGGCTAGGTCATGTGACCTAAAAATAACACTTTTCATTGGTTTAGAACTATTTTTTTTCCAAAATGATGAAAGCCCCCACCTTTTTTCTCACTCTGACTTTCAACTTTGTGAAAGGAAGACCTATTTTGCTGAGTGGAAATTGGCTTCACTAGTAGCTGCAGCTGGTGCACCCCCACCACCACCACCACCTCCTCATAGGAAGAGAGGACCACCTCCACAGTTCCTTCCCAACACAGAGGAGGAAGAGGATGAAGAAGAGGAAGAGGAAATACAGGCAACACAGTTTTTACAAGAGGAGCCCCGGATATCTCACCATAAAAATAGTTTCATTTGGCAGTTTTTTTCTTTTCCTGAAGGACAAAAAAAAGTTAATGCTCGCTATGTGACGTGCCTCATATGCAAAGAGGACTTATCTAGAGGCACAAATAAGAAGTATAGTTACGGCAACTATACTATGCACCGTCACATGCAGAGGTGGCATCCACTAAATTACAGCAGGGCAGAGATGCGTGACCTCCAGGACAACCCACCAACTCCTGTGGCCAGGACATCGGCACAGGTAACTCTGTCGGGGCCAGAGGCACGGGAAACAGTGCCAAACATTCAAGACAACTTTGTCCACATGAAGATAGTGTGTTTATATTGTGGTAACTTACTCTCATGTGGCAATATGAGTATTAATTTAATAAACAGAGCATTTGAAAACCACAAGTGCTCAAAACGCCCGAAAAAATAAAAAAAATTTTGCTCCTGTTGAGCCCTTTCCAATGCCTGTTTTTCGTTGTTTCCCCCCAAAAAAACCCAAAAAAAACATAAAATTGTGCAAAAAATACAAAAAAAACAAAAAATGTTCAGAAAAATAAAAAAAATATATAAAACAACAAAAACATAAAAAAAAGTTCTTTTCAGAACTACCTCCCCTTTATAAAAAAATTGCTAGAATGTTTAGCACTCTGGCAACCTCTATTTCTTTTGGTTCGCTTCCCGGTTCGCTCGCCAGTACGCAAACCGGGAGCGAACCCAAAAAAGAAAAAAAAAAAAAAAAGAAGAGTAAGTATAAGGGAAGTAAACAGAGAGTAATGTTAAAAGAAAGACAGCTATAGGGACTAAACCAGAGATACTGTTTAATAGATCTATTTACCGAAGAAAAGATGGAAGAGGGTATAATTGTGAAAAACAAAATAGATAAGGAAGTGAAAGAAAAAAAAGAGAGTAGAAGAATAACAAAGAAGAGTTTCTTAGAGAATGTGAGTGAATGTTCAAAATAAGATTAAAACATGTGGAATAACAGAGAGAAAAAACAGAAAGCAGAAAAGAAGAAGTAACAGAAAAAGAATAATTGAAACAGCAAAGAAATCTAAATAACATAGGGGCATATTATCAACATAGGCAATAAAAGTTTTGCAGCTTTTATCGGCAGAAATGTGTCGCTAAAGCCACTTTTGCGGCAGAAAACTGCTGCTAAAACCGCTTTTGCAGCAGTTTTCTGCCGATAAAAACAGCAATAATTTTATTGGCTGTGTTCATAATATGCCCCTTAGTGTGCTTCAACTACACAGAGAAAGCATAATGAACAAGTAGTGAAAGAGTGATCAGTCAGAGACACTAAGAGTAATAGAGACGGAGTGAGTGAACAAGAGTGAGGAACTATGAGAAGAGAAAGACTGAGAAAAGGAGTGGAAGGAGTAGAGTAAGTAAGTAATAGAGAAAGGAATGAGGGAAGTAGCAAAGGCAGGAAAGTGAGGGTTAAAGAAATGAAGCAGTGAAACTAAAAGAAGTTAAATGTGATAGAAATGTAACGAAAAGAGTAGAAAACATTTACCTTATAATTGTCGTTAACTTAGTCACTTGTTATTTTTATACTTTCAATCTGTGAAAGAGAGAACAAACATTTGAAAAATATTAAAACATGTATTTAAAAATTAGAAAAGACAAGGGAAAAGATTGAAGGACAAACAGTTTTTCAACAACTTTGACACTTACAGAAGCTTCTGCTTCTCCAGGCCCCCTACACAGTCCTAAAGATATACATTTTAAACTAACAGTATCTTGATGCAGATGAAGTGAGGCCTATCTTGGAACATGGTGCATCTTTTGCACTGCTGTTGTCTCACAAAAGTGACGCAATGGCAGCGCAAAAGAGGTGCACAATCATCATAAAACTGTTCCTAACATTTTAAATGATTGTTTCAGGATGGCAATAAGGTGTGTCCTATCCAGACGTTGGTTTCAGGTGAGGCCTACTCAGGGTTGCAGATGAAATTTAGGCTTGTTGAAGAGTATAGAGGAGATAATACATGTGCAGGCCTAATAACGAAGTGAGTCATGTCCACTGCACTCTTGAACAAATGTCAGACCTCCTCTTTCTCCTGGAACAGGCCTAAACCTCATCTACACAATGTGATGTGTAATGTTAGGAAACACAGGTAATATAATTGAAAAACGTGCAATTTTTTTTGCTCATTCCACAATCACATCACCTGTGTTTCCTTTGCTTAGGTATCTCATTGTGGAAATGTAGTCTATCATATGAAAGACTATGTAGAATGTGAGCACTGTATGCAACAACTTTGACACTTACAGAAGCCTCAGCTTCTCCATGTCTACTACACATTTCTAAATGTAGATCATAAGTACAAAAAGTACAGAATTAATTATACATGTTAAATGGTTTATTTTTGCTGTTCTCAGAATTTATCAAATTTCACTAAAAACAGTGACTTGAAGGTATTCATCATATAACAGCGGGGAAAAAAATCACAATCAAAATGATTGTGTTTAAAAAACCCATATAACATAACCAATCAGAAATCAGAACTCCTCAAAAGTAACTTACTTTCCATGACGTCGAAGGATGTCCTATGAACAGCTTACACTCGGTTGTGCTGTTTTTATTTTCAGCCCGCCACTTTCTGAAAGAAAACCTCCATCGTTTTGAAAAATATGTTACATACAATAAATGACTTCTCGCTCTCTACCACATGTTTCCACAAGGCCAAATCATGTAAGAGCCATTTATAACTCTTGGAATTCTTGTAAGCAAATCCCGTCATTTTGTATTTCCGCAACTTTCAGAAAGAAAACGTTCAAGATCACTTTCACAATCCTGGACTAGTAATATCTTACCCTTCTTGCTCACTCATGTTCTACATTTCCTATGACACTGATACTGCTTACTATGAAGCAGACTTACACTACCTCTATGACTACTACAATTATTTAATTCTCTACATCACTTTTAATCACAAAGCAATATAAAACAGTAGATAAAATTATATCAACCCCTAGAATCATTATACGCCAGTTACCTACCCTAAATTCTCTTTTCTGAAAACAGAAAGTAGGAATATTTTTAAATAAAAAGGCAACATTGTATCGTAGTCAAATGGGAATAATTTCCGAAACAGCAAATTTTTTTACATTTTCAATAAGCTGTGTAATAAGCGGATCTTGTCAAATGACCATCATGCCATATAATAGCTGCAGTTACAAATGTTCTTCCTAAAATCAACGACTGTGTAGCCACAACATTTGTAATTAAAGTTGAAGACTTACTTTCATCAGGTTTATATAGTTGGATTTTTAAAATGACATTATAATCAAAAGTTTGGACCAATAATCTAGACAGCATTGCAGACTTACATTCCCTCTACTCCACGTTTTGATTGGCTGCTTGAATTAGCTTATAAAAAGAAACAGTTTTTCTGAACCCATACAAAGTGCAGTTATTTTTCCATGACGTCAAGTGTTATGGTAAGAACACCGTTTGCTTTGGGAAATACTCTGTTGTCCTTCAACTAATCTCTGCCCACCACTTTCTGTAAGAAAATCTTCTTTTTTTCCAGGAACTATTTAAAACTCAAAAATAACTTTTGACTCTGTACTACACTTATCCTCAAGGCCAAATCGTGTAGGAGCCATTAGAACCTCTTGAAATTCCTCAGAGCAAATCCTGAGATTCCTTCCCTAAAATTTTGGTTTTAAAAACACCAGGTAAGAATTTTTAAGGTCAAAAGGCAATTTTTTTTTGAAAGTTAAAACAGAATCATTGCAGAATGACCAGCCATTTCTAGACTTTAAATACGCTGTGTAATGTCCTGATGTTATTGAAGGACCGTCATGATATATAATTGCTGCAGTTACAAAAGTCCTTCCTGATATTGACAACTGTGAAGCCACAAATTTTTTTATTAAAGTTGTCAATTTTGTTCCATCAGGCCTACATCGTTGGAACATTAAAATGACATACTGGCCATATGTTCGTATAAATAATGTTGACAACATTTCAGACTTACATTGGCTACACTCCATGTTGTGATCAGCTGCTTTTACTAGCTTATTAAAGGACACTGATTTACTGTCTGGCAAAGTTAAATATATAAATCTTTCTGAGTCTACACTAGTAGTACTTGATACCCTACAGTTCTCGCAGTCATGCTGCCATTGATAAGAAAGCCCAAACAGGTGATCTACATCTACACCTTCAGCATGCAATACATCAAGCATATACATTAAAAACTCCTGACAATCTTGCTGAATATTTTGAGAGAATTGTGTTTGACCTGAACATCTGTCTAACAGATTTCGAATTTCAGACACACTTTCTATTTTTGTTCTATCAGTGCTACATTTCTCTAACACAGAATTTAACAAACTGCAAAATCTTTGATCAGAATTGACCACAATCTCTTCTTTTACATTTTCTAGAGAAAACAAAACATTAACCACTACATTAGCATAGCAGTTGACACCAGAACTGTTTTCAAATTGAAAACCAACAACATCTTCAACAGAATCCTTTTTCTTTCTGCTTATAATTTCAGGTTCATCGACTTTTCGTCTTTTTGCTACAACCTCCCTACTATTGGTCACATTTCTTCATTTCCGGCCTACCACACGTTTCTCAAACAAAGGATATTGAGGCAAATGTGGCGCATACTCTCTTCTTAACCTATTGTATTCCTTAACACAATCTAGATCCGCACAAATGTTTGTGACATCACACTCAATCAAGTACAATCCTGATAAAGTTCTAACTCGTGACAATGCCACATATGCCATACCCTCCTTGAACACAGAACTGCCAATATTCACCAATGCACTGTCTACACTTAAACCTTGCGATTTATGGATTGTCACCGCATATGCCAAGCAAACAGGAAACTACTTACGGCGAACATATAAGTCTTTTACAAGCAAAAATCTAGCAGAACAACGACCAATTAGCTGTACTTCCTCAATGCCATCAAATTTAATTTTTAAAAATTCAATTCCATCTCTATTTCTGTATTTCACAAAATCAACAACATTACCCATTGATCCATTTACCAGACCTCTTTCAACATGTAAATTCCTTCTTAAAATTATACGGCAGTTTAAGCACACATTCAGAGTCTTTTCAAAACCTGCAGTTTTAGATATAGTCTTCTCTAATGAATCCAATTTTGTTTTCAAATTCTCAGACAAAATAATTGTTGATCCCATATGCTCTACTCTGTCAATAGCTTCCAGTTTCACAATCTCTTGGTTTTCTAAATGCAACATTTTGTTATTGAAGATGGCACATTCTGCAAGAGTTGGCATCAAACATATTCCAGATTTCTTCTCAGTAATTTTCTGAAAAATATTCTCAGGCACAACGTCTTGTTCTGGATATAAATTTGACAGTAATCGTGCATGTAAAGCTTATTTCCCATGCTCGGTCACTTTTCCAATTCTAACATCTTGTAGAATATTCTTGTAATCTTCATCCTTTGCCTGACGCATATTTTCATGCAGTTCAGCATAATTGAAGTTTAACCATATATTGACGTTGCCAATGCTCCCTAGGCACTTCCTGGTATCTTCATGCGTGAGCATTTTGAACACAGGTTGTCCTTTCACTGGTGTCAGCTGCAGAAGATCTCCGAAAACAATGATGTGTTTGCCACCAAATAACACATCATACTCTGTTTTAAGAATTTCTTGCATTCTCAAATGCACAAAGGCAAGCATGACATTAGAAACCATGCTTACTTCGTCAATGATAAGAAGTTTCATTTTCCTCAAGACTCTTGAAACTTCACAACAAGCATCTCCAGATAACTTGTGGTATTGTAATTTGTTATCATGCTCCACTGGCAGCATCAATAGACGATGCAAAGTAATACCTTTAATGTTATGTGCTGCCAGTCCAGTTGGAGCGGTGACAACACAAGACAGCGATGACTCAGTCCTTTCCTGCAAATAACATGAAATTGCTTTAATGAGGAAACTTTTTCCAGTTCCCGCTTCTCCACTCAAGTACAGTCGGACAGGCTTCAACGACGTACATGAGCACTCTTTCTTCTCATGACTTAATCCATGATCAATTTACTTGGTAACTTCGTCATATATTTTCCTCTGCTCAACGTTGAGTTGTCTTTCCAAGTCTTCTAAGTTAACCACATCCTCCTGAGCATGTGCCATGGCTCTTTCCACTTCATTCATGGCAGTGGCAGCTTCATTTTCGATAACAGGTCCTCCTAGTGGATCCTGACTCAATGAAACAGAACTCTGACTGTCCTGAGAACTGTCTCTGGCAATCTCGGCTGCAATCGTTGCTTCCTGCTCGATTTCCGCATTCAACAATTCAAGATATTTTGGAAAAACAGGACATTCTATGGTCTCCTTGGCGGCAGTGAAAGAGTCTTCGTAACAGAGGAAATCTCCAAGCAGTTCCTCTTCTGCACGCCAAGGCTTAAAAAGTTGCAAAAGTGCTAAATAGAAAAACTCCTTTTTTTCAGGAGATTCGCCACTCAATTTTCGATGGTTTACCAAGTGGCATTTTCTTTGCTTGACCAGACATCCCTCACTTCCAATTACAGCATACACTCCTTTATCAATATCTTCATTGATGTTCCTCTTGAATATGTAATTTTGTAGAACCTCATACAGACAAACATTCTCGAGGTGACTGCTTCGATTTGGATAATATCTATCCAACATGTTGGTCTTCAAAATATCGGTACTGTTGGGCTCCTTTTCCGCCAAATACTCAATTTCCCGCACAGGTTTCAGAACTCGATTACGCGTTGCAGCAAGACCAAGACTCGCCCAAACGATACTCCTAGATTTGGCATAGAGACTTGCTGAAGACAACCGGTCAGAACATTCGTAAGCTCCGATTTCTCGATGCGACAACATCTTCAGACTGAAACTGTACAACTTCTTACTGAGGCTCTTTTCATGGGAAATGTCCTCCCACATATCCTTCAATTCTGTCTTTTCTTTTTTGGTGATGTAAGATGTCACATACCGAGCCACAGCCATACAGTTATCAGCCACAAACTGTATATCCATGTTAGCATTCCACATGGACAAAATCACTGGGTTGTAGTCGTTGATGTACTTGGAGTCTTCGTTCCTTTTCAAATTGTATGTGTTTTTAGGTGATTTCTTCATCACATTATGTCGCAGCGAAGACATCAAACTGTTTACTCTTCCTTTAGAAATCACCGGTCGTGGAAAGCCGAAACGACATTTGGTGTAGAACTTGTCCTTGTTTCTGAATTTACGACGACAGTACTTTCCACAACGATGGCTTTGGAAACGTAGAACTTGTTCTCTTAGGCTTTTCTTCTCCTTTGCGTTTGGAACAGCACACGTAGAATACTGTTGTATGAAACTCATCACTAAGTCTTCTGGATCTGTTCCAAATTTAGGTGCATCCTTGATCCACAGCAGCATATGTATATGAGGAGCACCTCTTGCTTGGTACTCCTTTCTCCAGAACAAATCCAACACCTCTCCAAGAGGTGGATTCTTCTTATTCATGATGAAAGACATCATAGCTTCAAATCTATGATTGAAGTACCTGCATACATTCACTGGATCCAAAGAGCACAGTTCTCCGGGTGTCTTGAATTCGATGTTTTCAATGTTTCCATTTGCCTCTCGTAGAAATTCAAGTAAGTCTTCCCAGCCATACTCGGCACAGCTCAGAGTGAGGAACCATGTGGGAGTTCCTAAGTTCCTCAGCATACATTTTAAATCACCATGACGACGGTACCAGTACTCATTAGTACCACGCTGACACGCCATGAGATTAATCAGGTGACAATCCAAAATACTGTCTTGGACATTGACTTTATCCATAAAGTCACTTGCCGTGATGTTTTGCATCTGTATACCACTTTTCAAGATGTGGTTCACTGCATATGACAGTCCAGACAGATCGCTTTCAAACAGGAGATGAAACAAATAGGGAATGCATTGTCGAAACCTAGCATCTTCTGCATACAATCGTAAAGTCCGGTATTCAGAAGCAGGAATTTGATGAGGTCGCTCATCATGTCTTCCTCCTTGACCTGTTGGAAATAGCTGTGGGAAACACCGAGCTTCCAAACTTTCCTCCCAAACACTAATGGGACTCCCTTTGGCTTGTTTCATTTGAAACAACTCAATAGCATTCCCCATGACTTCCTTGGAATGCAAAGGATGAACACTATAATGTTCATATATTTCTTCACTTTTAGAGGGTTCTACTTTCTCAATTTGACCAGCACACAAATCGCTATCCTCTTCTTCACTTACTTCCTCTTCTGCAACATATACATTCTTATAGTACTTATTATTTTTTTTCAAATACAATGTTGCCTTTTTGACTTTCCTAACATCCACTAAATCTTGCCATATTTTCTTATTCTTTGTCGGAACCCCATTAACTAAGATAACCAGAGGTTCCTCTTCCACTTTTTCTACTCCAATTGTGTTAATGTTTTTCTTCAAATCTAGAGGCAAATAAACAACTCTTCCCTTTAATCCTCTCTGTAAATCTGATGGAGGCAATTTCCCTGTCTTTGGCTCCATTCTTACAATAGCCTGAAAGGGATGGATGCTTTGAATCAAAATAGATTCATAAGTATTTAAATCCTTGAATTCAGAAGGAATCTCAACCAATTCCAGATTATTATGAACCGCTCTAGCAGGCATCTGGTTTTGATTTAATTTATTACAACAATAAGTACACACACGTTGATCCAATCCCAAATCAAAACAAATTTCTACCATCAAGTATGTTGCAAAATCCTTCCATTCACTATTATTTTCCCTTTCACTTTTTGCATATAAATCCACTAACTTAGTCTGATTCTTATAATAAGTGCATCGACAACACACACAAGTGAAATTAGGCCTCTCACTTGATTTCACCTGAAACGTGGCAATTTCCTTCTGAAAATTATCTGTACTGGAAACCTGTACACTATCTTCCACATTACCCTCTTCTTGTGGGTCAATTTCAACATTCTCCTCTTTACTTCCAAAGTAACAAAACTCAATTTCTTCACACATATTCTTCACATCTATTTCAGAACCATGCAAAAGAGCAGCGCATAATTGTTTAAGCATAACTGCTGGACTCTTAGCATAATACAACATTCTAACTAATTTCCTCACTTTATTATGATGCACTGCTAGCATCCTGAAATGATGAAAAACACTCTGGCATACTCTCCTGGAAAGACAAGCCAGTGAATGACCATGCAAACCTGTCACTTCTCTCACTCTGCAAGGATCTAATTCTTGCAACAACTTCATTTTCTGCTTCAAACTTTTCTTATTAAATGTCCGTACAAAATCACAAAGCAAATTGATGGAATCCTGTCGCACACTGCAAATACTACTACACTTCCAGGTGTACACAGATTCCTTAGGACATCTTCCTAAAACCTCATTACCTAACATCTCTTCTGCCTCTGTTGTCACAAGTTTTTCTTTTTCAACTGGACAACCATCTTTCACCTCATAAGCTCACCACTGGTGTCAACTGCATGCACCAAATCATTATCCTGGAATTAACTCTCCTCATTAAAAAATGCCTCACAACTTGAACTATGCATCCATTCTCCTGAAAGAACTTCACAAAAATTACTACGATTAACTGTTCTCTTCCATCTACTATTTGTTTTGAAATCATAAATTGCCTTGTTTAGCTTCCTAATTCTATTGATTATCAAAATAAATAACTTTCGCCTAATTTCGAATGCCTGATCAATAATTTTCTCAACTTTTTTTTTTCTCTTATAAAAAACCACTTTCTGTTGACCTTTCTTAATATTTTTTAACAAATTGCCAATTATCCTGTTGCGGAACATTCGTTTACGAATGTCCCTAAACTGTTGTTTCCTTCTACTATCATGCACAGAGTTATCTCTTGCTCTAGCAGTAACATTTTTGATTGGCCTTTCCTTTCCGTTTAAATTGCTTCTCTTTTTCTGGACTAAAACATTTTCTGTAGTACTACTTTTTTTTTTACAAATGTTTCTTATGAATGCTTCCGTTCTCTTACCCGGTGCTTTCTTGGTGACTTGACGATTTTTTATTGTAGAGGACTGCTGCAGTAATTGTAGAACCTGCTGTCTTTGACGTTTTGTAGCCTTTCTGATTCTATCCTTAGACGGCATTCTCAAATTTTGAAATGATCTGCAGTTCAATCTGTGGTAAAATATAATACAATTTTTTATTAACCACTATTACCAAACAGTAAATCAATAACAGTCATCAAAAACTTAACACACTACTTGTCATTTTTACTTAGAATAATTTTTAGTGCATTGGCAAATTTAGTATTCACAAATAGTAGCAAAGAAATTGAATGCTTCTACATTTTACCTGTGCTGTTTTATATGTGAATCTGATCTAATTTTATGAGCATATTTTAATATTTTATTGAAGACACTACACATAACCTGTTTTTGAAGGTGTGTTTAATTTTAAATGAAACGGTTTACATTTTTACTTTTCATTTCTTCTAAATTTTAAAAATAAATGTTTATAGTTCCATAGGCTCAAGCAGGTCAGCTTCCCATCCTATGTCATATAATTCTGACATATCGGCATCCTCATCATAGTCTTCATCATCCTCAGGATTTAAATCATCTAAGGGATCCACTTCCACTGACGTTTCAATCACAAGTTCAACGATAAGATCAAGATCAACTGATTGCTCATTATCACTCATGCTTGATGTTGTCGTTATCTTTAAAAAAAGAGAAGAACAATGAGATGTTGCAGAGTAAGGCACAAATCTCAGAGACTATAATAGTAAAATTGTTTAACAAGAGTAACATTTTGCAGCTATTATTTAGCCATGTCCAGCGATGCTGAAGAGGTGAGACATATGTCCAAGTTTTCAGTAAACAGGACTCATCTCTTCTTAACCTTGGATAAGCCTCACCGACTCTGTGTCCCCTGCACATACTTAAATGTAAAGGGGCAAATTTATGTTAACTGGCACATCCCCAGGGATGCACCAGTTAACGTGCACCGCTGCTCTGCCACCCATGGTGTGCCGCATTTACAATGTGGAGCACCATTGAGTAAAAACAGCACAGATGCGTCATGCATCTGTGCCGCAAAAGCAGCACATTGCACGAATCACGTCGTAAACACGACATGTCTACTGCAATGCACAGGAGGAAGCCACACATTGCATGGTGCTTCACTCCTTATGCCTGTTTCAAACAGGCGTAAGTATTTGATTCAGCAATGCTATAAAGCTGACTCAGTGAAATCTTCTAATTTTCACTGTGTTAGTTTTACAGGGCTTTCATGCAAATGAAGACCCACCCTGCAACAAAACACCTATATGAAACCTGACGCAGGTTTCATGTGGCACAGGACTTTACAGCATAACACATCTGCCTAGATGCATCAAGTTGTAAATATGTCGCCACATAGCAAATCTTTTGCACCGCCGCTGCGTCACAAAAGTGACGGACAGTGACGCAAAACAGGCATACAACTATCATAAATCTGTCCCTAACATTTTAAATGATTGATTCAAGATGACGATAAAGTGTGGCCTATCCAGAGGTTTGTTTGAGGTGAGGTCTACTCAGGGTTGCAGATGAAATTTACGCTTGTTGAAGAGTACAGAGGAGATAATACATGTGAAAGCCTACCAATGAAGTAAGTCATGTCCACTTCACTCTTGAACAAAGGCCAGACCTCTTCTGTGTCCGTGGACAGATCTAAACCTCATCTGCACAATGTCATTCGTAAACTTAGGAAACACAGGTGATGTAACTGAAAAATGTGGAGTTTCTTTTCCTCATTTCACAATCACATCACCTATGTTTCCTTTGCTTAGGTATCTCATAGTGCAGATGGACTCTAGCATATCAAAGAGTACACATAAGTTGAGCAGTGTATACAACAATTTTCACATTTACAGAAGATTCAGCTTCTTATCTTGTTGGAGATTAAATGAGGCCTGTCTTGCAACATGGTGCATGTTTTGCATCACTGCTGCATCGGTTTCATGTGGCACAGGACTTTACAGCATGACACATCTGCCTAGATGCATCAAGTTGTAAATATGTCGCCACATAGCAAATCTTTTGCACCGCCACTGCGTCACAAAAGTCACGCACAGTGATGCAAAATAAGCTTACACCTATCATAAATCTGTCCCTAACATTTTAAATGATTGATTCAGGATGACGATAAAGTGTGGCCTATCCAGAGGTTTGTTTGAGGTGAGGCCTACTCAGGGTTGCAGATGAAATTTACGCTTTTTGAAGAGTACAGAGGAGATAATACATGTGAAGGCCTACCAATGAAGTAAGTCATGTCCACTTCACTCTTGAACAAAGGCCAGACCTTTTCTGTGTCCGTGGACAGACCTAAACCTCATCTGCACAATGTCATTCATAAACTTAGGAAACACATGTGATGTAATTGAAAAATGTGTAGTTTCTTTTCCTCATTTCACAATCACATCACCTGTGTTCCTTTGCTTAGGTATCTCATAGTGCAGATGGACTCTAGCATATCAAAGAGTACACATAAGTTGAGCAGTGTATACAACAATTTTGACATTTACAGAAGATTCAGCTTCTTATCTTGTTGGAGATTAAATGAGGCCTGTCTTGCAACATGGCGCATGTTTTGCATCACTGCTGCATCGGTTTCATGTGGCACGGGACTTTACAGCATGACACATCTGCCTAGATGCATCAAGTTGTAAATATGTCGCCACATAGCAAATCTTTTGCACCGCCGCTGCGTCACAAAAGTGACGCACAGTGACGCAAAAGAGGCATACACCTATCATAAATCTGTCCCTAACATTTTAAATGATTGATTCAGGATGACGATAAGGTGTGGCCTATCCAGAGGTTTGTTTAAGGTGAGGCCTACTCAGGGTTGCAGATGAAATTTACGCTTGTTGAAGAGTACAGAGGAGATAATACATGTGAAAGCCTACCAATGAAGTAAGTCATGTCCACTTCACTCTTGAACAAAGGCCAGACCTCTTCTGTGTCCGTGGACAGATCTAAACCTCATCTGCACAATGTCATTCGTAAACTTAGGAAACACAGGTGATGTAATTGAAAAATGTGGAGTTTCTTTTCCTCATTTCACAATCACATCACCTATGTTTCCTTTGCTTAGGTATCTCATAGTGCAGATGGACTCTAGCATATCAAAGAGTACACATAAGTTGAGCAGTGTATACAACAATTTTCACATTTACAGAAGATTCAGCTTCTTATCTTGTTGGAGATGAAATGAGGCCTGTCTTGCAACATGGTGCATGTTTTGCATCACTGCTGCATCGGTTTCATGTGGCACAGGACTTTACAGCATGACACATCTGCCTAGATGCATCAAGTTGTAAATATGTCGCCACATAGCAAATCTTTTGCACCGCCGCTGCGTCACAAAAGTCACGCACAGTGACGCAAAATAAGCTTACACCTATCATAAATCTGTCCCTAACATTTTAAATGATTGATTCAGGATGACTATAAAGTGTGGCCTATCCAGAGGTTTGTTTGAGGTGAGGCCTACTCAGGGTTGCAGATGAAATTTACGCTTTTTGAAGAGTACAGAGGAGATAATACATGTGAAGGCCTACCAATGAAGTAAGTCATGTCCACTTCACTCTTGAACAAAGGCCAGACCTTTTCTGTGTCCGTGGACAGACCTAAACCTCATCTGCACAATGTCATTCGTAAACTTAGGAAACACATGTGATGTAATTGAAAAATGTGTAGTTTCTTTTCCTCATTTCACAATCACATCACCTGTGTTTCCTTTGCTTAGGTATCTCATTGTGCAGATGGAGTCTAGCATATCAAAGACTACGCAGAAGGTTAGAACTGTATGGAACATGGCTATGTAAGTCAAATAATCAAAATCTAAATTTGCCAAGCACACATGGGGGCATATTTACAAGGACCTTGCACCACAGGGAAAGGTCTTAAATTAAAATGGGAAAAATAACATCAGAGAGACTCAAAGGCCTTATAAATATGCCCCAAGCAACCTATGAAGCTCTAGCATTACATATCAAGAAACCTAATTGATTTCAAAAATCGTTTTTAAACACATCATCTAAATAAATTATATACCTACATTCAAGGGGAAGTGACTTAAAATGCCCTAAGACACATGAAAGCGTTTTTTTAAGCCCTTGCTCCATTTTTAGATCACTTTTAACATGGCTATGTAAGTCAAATAATCAAGATCTACATTTGCCAAGCACAGATGGGGGCGTATTTACAAGGACCTTGCACCACAGGGAAAGGTCTTAAATTAAAATGGGAAAAATAACATCAGAGAGACGTGAAGAGAGGCCCACCGCTGGTAGCGGCTCCTACCGAGCGCCAACCTGGTGCTTGAACTGTAGGAAGGACGAACTGCTGGCGTTTCTGCAGGGGAGTGCCCGCTTTTCCGTGATGACAGCAATAAAGCGGGGCAGGGGACAACAGTGACTCATTTCTACCCACTGGGGAATTATTCGTTTTATTTGAAAATGGAGTGCACCCACTGGGAGGGACGCTTCGCACTACGACATCCAGAAGGCCATGCTGTTTGCCTGGCCGCGCCCACTGAGGCAGGAGTCTTAATTGACTGTGCGCGATGCATGCGCTTCCATTTTCATTCAGACTTTGAGCCACCGAAGAAGGGAAAGCAAGATTCCCGAAACGCGTCTGGCATATTAACAGTTTGATTTGAGATGCTGAGAGGTCTCCTGCTTGCCTGCTGCCATTAAACTTGCAAAGGAATAATTTGGTGTCCTGAGGTCTCTTTTCGAATGGGTTACCTGCGTTCGTTGGATATATATATATATATATACACATATATTACCTACTGGCGGTCGCCAGTAGGTAGTTATAGTTAGGATTGATTTCCATAGGAAATCCGCAACATTCTATTGGGAATAACTTTTGCGCCGGTACACGAATCTTCGCAAATTTCTCAAAGAAGATGGCCCGCTCCGCTCTGCTCCTTCCCTGAAAGTTTGGGGGGGATTCGTCAAGCGGGGGCCGAGATAAAAGGGGGGTCCCAAAACGTGTTTTGCTATGTTAATTTCCATAGGGCGGTTGGACTCACTTTTAGCCCAAACGGCTGAATGGATTTCCACAAAACTTGGCAAAATTGTAGGGACTGGTAGCCCAATGTGCCTTTGCTATGTCTCAAGATATGTGCTCCAGTGGATTTTGAGTAATTTAGGTTCAAAAAAATATATATATCTGGGCGGAGCCTAACCACACATCTGATCTGATTGGCTGTCAGCACTTCATCCAAGAAGTGTTGGCAGCCATCTTGGGACCAATATACATGATAGCACCTCATTAAAAAGCATTGTAGTTAATAGAGGGTTTTAGGACTTTAGTTACATTATAAATCATTTGTTTATGGTACCATACTAATTTTAGGAATTGTGGTGTGTTCTAGGATGATTTTACCATGTGAAAAAGCCTTCTGCTGGTATATCATGAATCATGTTTGAAAGAAAACTAATATCTCATGATTTTCCCACAGTGGTTTGGAAGGGGATCTATAAGCTAAACTGAAAGCATATTTTCTGTAAATTTACATTATCTTTCTCAGTCATGTGAGAATGAAGTCTGACATTCTCAGTAAAACATGTACATCCAACAAGGACAGAGACTGTCAGTTGATTCCTTTGTGTTCTACTGCAGCCTCCTAGAGTCTTCTAAAGAACAACTAGAGCGCTAACAGTCCTACTTATTACAAAGGTATAGCACACCTGAAGCCATCTTGATGGGAATAAAATGGTAACTCTTAAAACATTTAATTTAAAAAGGAACAACACGAGGGGGTATATTTTGCCATAGAAAGTATGATTAGTGCTGCAGAAAGAAAAATTAGGGCACATTTTGAGTGACTTCTCAAATCCTCTTCAATTTCATTAAAGAAATTCTGACATGCAGACTGAAACATGCACTTTGAATACCAGCAGCAGACTTCCCTGGTGAGCAGTAGCTTTAATACAGTGATCTAATGAGCAACTAGAGTGCTAACATTCGGAATTTATGGCAAATGTGTGACACATCTGAATGCCTTCTTGATGGAACCAAAGTAAACAAGCATTGAAAATGCAATAGATCTCGCCCTCGTTTAAGTTAAAGCCATTCTGTTTGTAATGAGGTGGCTTTTTAGCTTTGCTTTTATTAAAGTTTTTTAAACTTTCATGTAAATAACATGCATCTGTATGCATATATGTATATGTATGCATGCATTTATATTTGTATTTATATAGATATACAGATTATATATGTTTATATATGTATGTATATACATACACATACATATATATAAATGCATATGCATATATATGCATATATATATGTGTATATGTGTGCGTGTAGAGAGAGGTAGAGAGGTAGAGGTATAGAGGTAGAGAGGTAGAGGTAGAGAGGTAGCGGTAGAGAGGTAGAGACTAGTAGAGAGAGAAGTAGAGAGAGGTAGAGAGGTAGAGAGTAGAGAGTGAGTAATAGAGAGTAGAGAGTGAGTAGTAGAGAGTAGTAGAGAGCAGTAGAGAGAGTAGCAGAGAGTGAGTAGTAGAGAGTTGTAGAGTGAATAGTAGAGTGAGTAGTAGAGAGTAATAGAGAGTGAGTAGTAGAGAGTGAGTAGTAAAGAGTAAGTAGTAGAGTGAGTAGTAGAGAGCAGTAGAGAGTGAGTAGTAGAGAGTAGTAAAGGGTGAGTAGTAGAGAGTAGTAGAGATTGAGTAGTAGAGAGTGAGTAGTAGAGAGTAGTAGAGAGTGAGAGAGAGAATAGTAGAGAGTAGTAGAGAGTGAGTAGTAGAGACTAGTAGAGAGAGTAGTAGTGAGTAGTAGAGAGTAGTAGAGAGTGAGTAGTAGAGTGAGTAGTAGAGAGTGAGTAGTAGAGAGAGAGTAGTAGAGAGTGAGTAGTAGAGAGTAGTAGAGAGTGAGAAGTAGAGAGTGAATAGTAGAGAGTAGTAGAGAGTGAGTAGTAAAGAGTGAGTAGTAGAGAGAGAGTAGTAGAGAGTGAGTAGTAGAGAGTAGTAGATAATGAGTAGTAGGGAGTGAGTAGTAGAGAGAGAGTAATAGAGAGTAGTAGAGTAGTAGAGAATGAGTAGTAGAGAGTGAGTATTTGGGAGTAGTGGAGTAGGAGAGAGTAAGTAGTAGAGAGTAGTGGAGAATATTCCAAAGTTTGGCACAGCACCACTTGTACAATAAGTCCAATCAAATCATATCACTTAGAGTCCTCCTTGAAGCGCTGAATCTTGGTGTATATTCAAATGCTTTTATTTTCCTTACGTTTATGTACCACAGCCAGCCGAAACGTTTCGTTCTGTACAACAGAACTTCTTCAGGGCGTTCTTATTTCCTTCAAGTTATGTCGGTATCCTGTTGTCATATAACTAGATATTTCTTCCAAATGTTAGACGAGACGTAAGTACATTCTTATTCAAAGTGACTAGGTATCAATTTTACCCACACAATTCGGGCAGACTTGACTAATTTATAGCATCCTCAAAGTCAGTCTTTCAAAAATTCCAAAGTATAGGACATGATAATCCAAATCCAAATGTTTCTCAAGAAAAGTCATTTTCAATCGTACGGAATATCGGTGTTTGGGCAGATATGACCCAGGGACCCCCAGTATGCAAGGGGAATTAGTCCCCCCTCTGCAAACGCGCCAGTGGCCTGCGTTGCAGAGAGGTGTAAAAAGGGGCATAGCCTCATTACACCTCTGTGCAATGCAGCCCCCTGGCGCATACTGGAGGTTCCAGGTGGGCTAGTTGGCCCCCACGGACCCCTAGTATGCAAGGGGAATTAGTTCCCCCTCTTCAAACATGCACAGGGGCTGCGTTGCAGAGAGGTGTAAAAAAGGGTGTGGCATCATTACACCTCTCTGCAATGCAGCCCCCTGGCACATACTGGAGGCTCCTGGTGGGCTAGTTGGCCCCCAGGGACCCCCAGTATGCAAGGGGAATTAGTTCCCCCTCTGCAAATGCGGCAGGGGGCTGCGTTGCAGAGAGGTGTAACAAGGGGCATAGCCTCATTACACCTCTGCAATGCAGCCCCTGGTGCATACTGGAGGTTCCAGGTGGGCTAGTTGGCCCCCAGGGGCCCCAAGTATGCAAGGGGAATTAGTTCCCCCTCTTCAAACATACACAGGGGCTGCGTTGCAGAGAGGTGTAAAAAAGGGTGTGGCATCATTACACCTCTCTGCAATGCAGCCCCCTGGCGCATACTGGAGGCTCCTGGTGGGCTAGTTGGCCCCCAGGGACCCCCAGTATGCAAGGGGAATTAGTTCCCCCTCTGCAAACGCGGCAGGGGGCTGCGTTGCAGAGAGGTGTAACAAGGGGCATAGCCTCATTACACCTCTGCAATGCAGCCCCCTGGTGCATACTGGAGGTTCCAGGTGGGCTAGTTGGCCCCCAGGGGCCCCAAGTATGCAAGGGGAATTAGTTCCCCCTCTTCAAACATGCACGGGGGCTGCGTTGCAGAGAGGTGTAAAAAGGGGCGTGGCTTCATTACACCTCTCTGCAATGCAGTCCCCTGGGGCATACTGGAGATTCCTGGTGGGCTTTCAGGTCTTATATAGTTAGGAAATAGCATTAAAAAAACCTTTGAAATTCACTGAAAAAAACATAGGTTTCAGGCCTTATATAGTTAGGAATTAGCATTTAAAAAACCTATGAAATTCACTGAAAAAACCATAGGTTTCACACCAGTTATAGTTAGGAATTAGCATTTAAAAAACCTATTAAATTCACTGAACAAACCATAGGTTTGACACCAGTTATAGTTAGCTGGAAATTTTACTGACATAAAACCATTGAAATTCCCACGTTATAGTTAGTTGGACTCACTATAACCAGGCCCGGACTGGCCATAGCGGGCACCGGGCAATCCCCCGGTGCGCCGCAAGGGTGGGGGCCGGTTTTGAGCCCCTGGGGGCCGATTTTGTTAGAGGGCTGTTTTTGCAGCATAGCTGCAAAATCGGCCCTGCAATGAAATCGGCCGAAAACCGGCCCTAGCAAAGCGCTCGGCGGCACCTCCAACCCCCCCGAGTGGGGAGGGGGGGCCGGCCGAGCACTTTTCCAGGGCCGGTTTTGGTTCCCAGTCCGGCCCTGACTATAACTTGCGCGCCTGCAATGCACTGCTGATGACGTCACATATTACATCACTCATGACATGGTCAGTGACATCACTCATGACATCACTGATGACACCATCCTTGTGACAGAGTGACAGACCTCCTTTCAGTGTAATGTAACCCTTGAAAGACATATTCAAAAATAGAAACTAAAATTTTCAAAAAATAGAGATACCATACCAGTTACAACAACCAATTCAGTAATACCACCATCTATATACACATCCACTCATTCACCAACAGTTCTATATAGTCACTCATACATATATTCACTCATCATATGTAGTGAAACACCTATACATCCTGTTACACACCAACAGTCATCCAAAAGTTACTCACACACATAATCACACATGCAAATAAACTATTGAACATCCATTTATTTGCATATACAGCTATACACACACTACCACCTTACTTCTAAGGAAACTTACACATACTTACTCTCTTAAACAAGCACCTATAGAAACACATACTTATTTAAACAAGAACTCTTTCAATCTCTCACTCTCACATATACTCACTTATATACATCAATACTCACATATACTAGATTAAAACATATGTAGTTACTGATAAAGACACTAGTGAGACAGTCATTCACTCACTAACACACACATATACACACTCATCCACCCATACAGTCCTGCACATATGCTGTCTTCAAAACACATACAAACAGTGAGTCAGTCATTGATGCATCTATGTGCTAAGTAACACCCCCACCAAACCATACAGACACTCATACTGATACTAAAAAAACATCTAATAACCCATATACACACACATGTAGCTACTCACCAACCCATGCAGCCACTTATACACAAAGTGAAAAACTGATACAAACATTTAAATATTTAAACAATACTCGCTAATATATGTATTCACTAAGTTACACTTAATAAGCCAGTTAACCAATCAATTTTTTTTTTTAAACATCCATTAAGACACTTATTTAAACATTTATTCTTCCATCGACCTTTACATATACATATATAAAACATATTTATTTTTCAGAAAGACACACATTCACTGGATGGTGTCATCAGTGATGTCATGAGTGATGTCACTGACCATGTCATGAGTGATGTAATATGTGACGTCATCAGCAGTGCATTGCAGGCGCGCAAGTTATAGTGAGTCTAACTAACTATAACGTGGGAATTTCAATGGTTTTATGTCAGTAACATTTCCAGCTAACTATAACTGGTGTCAAACCTATGGTTTTTTCAGTGAATATATATATATACATATAAACATAGTATTAATAAAAAATATACAATATATTTACCATAGGATAGCAAAAGGGTTAAATTTATTATTACCACTCCAGTGAGTGCAACAGTAGAAAAAACATTGGATAGCGTAGCAGTAAAAATTACTATTCCCACTCCAGTGAGTGCAACAGTATGGAAAGCGTTGGATAGCGGGAGGGTAAAAATTAATATTCCCGCTCCAGAGAGTGCAACAGCAGGGAAAGCGTTGGATAGCGTAGCGGTAAAAATTACTATTCCCACTCCAGTGACTGCAACAGTAGGGAAAGCGTTGGATAGCGGGAGGATAAAAATTACTATTCCCACTCCGGAAAGTGCGACAGTATGGAAAGCGTTGGATAGCGTAGGGGTAAAAATTACTATTCTCACTCCAATGAGTGCAACAGTAGGGGAAAGCGTTGGATAGCGTAAGGGTAAAAATTACTATTCCCAATCCAGAGAGTGCAACAGTAGGGAAAGCGTTGGATAGTGTAAGCATAACATTTACTATTACCACTTCAGTGAGTGCAACAGTAGGGAAAGCATTGGATACCGGGAAGGTAAAAATTACTATTCCCACTCCAGAGAGTGCAACAGTAGGGACAGCGTTGGATGGCGTAGAGGTAAAAATGACTATTCCCACTCCAGAGAGTGCAACAGTAGGGAAAGCGTTGGATAGCGTAGGGGTAAAAATTACTATTCCCACTCCAGTGAGTGCAACAGTAGGGAACGTGTTGGATAGCGTAGGGGTAAAAATTACTATTCCCACTCCAGTGAGTGCAACAGTAGGGAAAGCGTTGGATAGCAGGAGGGTAAAAATTACTATTCCCACTCCAGTGAGTGCAACAGTAGGGAAAGTAAATACTTCATATATAAATAAAAATAAAATAAATATTAATACCAATTACAAATTAATTAAAATACTTAACACTTTTATATAATATATTAATTTATCAATTAAAAATACAAATACAAATCAATTATTAAAAATAATTACCTACTAATACAAATTATTTACCAATTAACAATAAATGAATTAACAATTAAAAAAGAATTAAAAACTAGGTTAAAAAAGAATTAAAAAATGTAATTACTTATAATTAAATTACTTCCCACCCTATTCCCCTATAAACCCACAACCCACTACAGAAAATAAATTAATGAAATTAACATAATTATCAATTAATAAATTAATTAAAATAATTACCCATTATATTTTATTTAATTACCAATTAATATTAATTAACAATTGATTCAAAATAAATACAAATAAATAAATTAACATATTTAATTATTTATAATTAAATAACTTCCCACCCTATTCCCCTATAAACCCACAACCCGCTACAGAGAATAAATTACTAAAATTAACATAATTATCAATTAATCAATTAATTACCAATTATATTTTAATTAATTAACAATTAATAATTAATTAACAATTCATTCAAAATAAATAAGTTAACATATTTAATTAATTATCATTAAATTACTTCCCACCCTATTCCCCTATAAACCCACAACTCACAACAGAATTATATTACGCAAAAATTAAATACCATAAAAATAATTAATTAATATAAATAATAAAATAAATATACACTTTTCAAACATATACTAACATAAAAAAAACAAAAATTGATATTAACTTACTTACCTCAAATTCGATATTTTTGTAGTCCATATTCTGTCCATTCTATATTTTTGTAGTCTATATTCTGTCCATTCTATATTTTTGTTGTCCATTCTATATTTTTGTTGTCTATATTCTGTCCATTCTATATTTTTGTTGTCTTTATTCTGTCCATTCGATATTATGTCCATTCTATATTTTTGATTCAATATTAATGCTATCCTATTCGATATTTTTGTAGTCTATATTCTGTCCAGTCGATATTGTGTCCATTCTATATTTTTTAATCGATATTAATGCAAATCGATATTAAAAACTCGATATTTTTAGTGTATACCATTTTTGTATGTATAATGTGCACATTTATATTACAGACACATGTGAGGCTACAAGCGGGATTATTGATGGATGTTGGCTAGTAGACAATTATTATGTGAATAATGTGTAATGCTTTCACAATCAGTTATGATTTGTTACTCTTTACATATGTTACTGTGGACACTGTGACCAATGTTCAAAATTGTTTTCACTCCACACATAGGTACCCTGGGAGAGGGAGGAGACAACAGCCTTCAGTGTACCTCCCATTTCCAGACCTTCAGACCATGGAAGAAAGGGATATCATCAAGACGTTTCATTTTAATAGGCAAACCATGCTGGTTTTATGTCATTGGTTGGAGCCTGATCTCCTACTTCAAAACACTAATCCCACATGTATCCCACCAATTGCGAAACTTATGGCAGTATTGCATTTTCTGGCCACAGGTTCCTTGCAATACATTGTGGCTATATCTGGTGGTAAGTCACAGCCAATGATCAGTGGTGCACTACAACATGTGCTTTCAGCAATAATAAGACACATTGACAGTTCCCCAGACATGAGGATTTAGCCACAGTGAAGGATGATTTCGATGAATTTGGTCAACTCCCACATGTGGTTGGAGTCATTGATGGCATCCACATTGCCTCAGTACCACCGCAAGCCAGGGAATACATTTACCGTAATAGGAAGCACTTCAATTCTATCAAAATGCAAGTTGGCTGCTTATCGGATTTGTATATCTCAAACATCTGTGACTGGTTCCCAGGATCAGCCCATGAATTCTTTGTACTGTGGAACAGCACCATACCACAGATGATGTCATAAATACTGCCGGATAGGGCCTGGCTTTTTGGTAAGTATGATCTGTACTAACTTTGTATGGGTAATGACCGGTAGTATAATTAGAAAGTGTGCAACTTATTGTTGCACTTATGTCTGACTTTCATTGAGGAGACTCAGCGTATCCCAACCATCCATGGTTGTCAGCACAGCTGAGGGATCCAACAATGCCAATGGAAGCCTGCTTCAATGATGCCCATGGAAGGGCACGGCGGTCAGTGGAGTGGGCTTTTGGTCTCTGGAAGCCCAGATTTAGATGTCTGGGCAAGACTGGGGGAGCCCGCGTCTACTTATAGAGAATGTGTATCAAATCATCATGGCCTGCTGCATGCTCCAAAACATTGCCCTACCATGGAATATCCTTTATATCGCAGAGGAGGGAGACCATGAAATGCCACCAGGTGAGGATTCTGGCAAGGCAAATGATTATGATAGTGGTGAAGATACACATGTGGAAACAACTTTCCAGAAAAGCCGAAATGCAGGAGATGCCTATAATACATGCAAAGTAGAGCGAGAGGCAACAGCTAAGAAAAACATTACCAGCTGCATCCATTAATAATCAGCCATTGAGTCAGGTGCTTTACATAACTATTCATGTAAGGGAACCATGCTAATAGCCCCTTCTAATCTGCACTTGAATACCCAAGGAACACAGAAAGTTTAATTTGCCAAAGATAATCGTGCAATCAGGGACCAGGATGAACTTCATGAAAAGTGACTTTCTTTCCTGAGTAAAGATACCCACTGCGGCTCAAGTTGATAAATCTATGGACATTTACCACCCACTGCACACATAATATAAATAGTCTTTCCTGTTATCAGTTTCTATTTTTGGTAAATTCTGAAGGTTTTTTTCAGTGTTTTCAAGTGATTTCAATACCTTAAAAAACAGTGTTTATTAGTGGTTACACATTTTAACTCCATTAAAAACAACAGAAATTGTGTTTTTCTGTTGTTTATGGAACGTTTTGCTTTTATTATTGCTTGCTTTCTGCACTGATGGTGCATGCTATATATTCAGTGTATGTACAGTGTATATGAGGTACAAATACATTTTTACAAATCAAACTTCTTGTAGTACACCATACAAAATGTTTTTAGTGAGTCTTGATCATGGGAGGTCACTATTTCCTTTCAATGTAAACTTTTATCTGTGAAAAGGCCCTCTCAACATTGGCACTTGAGACTGTCAGTGCTAAGTATACAGCCAGTACACAATTTTCTAACTCTGGCCACGGACATAGCTTTCCATGCCAATACTGGTGCACATGAACAATGCGATTCTCAGGGAGACGTTCTGCAACAAATGCATTGAGCTGGGCGCATATGCCCTCGGCGTTACTGAAGCGGACAAAAATGAAGCAACACTTTTGTCCTGAGAAAATTCCCCTTTACGGAAGGGATCTAGAACTTGTGCAGAGTACCACTGTGAGGCTTCATTGACTTCAAATGCCATGGTTGGTGAAGGGACATTTCCATGCTCATTGCAAGCCATTTCTCATACATTATAAAAAAAATCCTGAATTGCTCGTCAACATTTCTTTTCTTACCAAGTGGCAAGTACTCTCACATGGAACATGTTGCAGTGCCAAAGTCGCTAAAAGTGTTGCCCAGCCTACTCTCAATGAGATGTTTCACATCTACACCAATTATGCTGAACACTTGGGAGACAAGTATGTTTTCAGACTCTGGCTTTTTTATTATGTCCACTACAGCAGTCATGGTTTCCTATAAAAATCTAAGAATGTAGTTGAGTGTACTGTTTTCACATCACTATCAATATGCAACTGAATATCCTCAGATTTCTTGCCTTTGGCATCATCATTCAGCAAAGATTCTGTAAATGGTAGCCACATGGATACTATAGCATTCACTGCCTATAGGACTGAGAACCACCTGCTAAATGACACAGTTGGGATGACCCTTTCTTTGATGCCACACAAAGCACAAAATGAGAAATATTTCAATTTTAGTTCCCACACATAACAAAATAGTTCACCAAATTGGACTAAAAATTCAATAGAATTCTTCAGTAACTCTGAAGATTGTAAAGATGCTTTCAGCATACCATCTAGCAAGTGGCAAGGATCTCTTACAGGGAAACACTTCAGCTCAGGTATCACTTTTGACAGGCCATCAAACATCTTTTTGATAAACATTGCTGAATCACTGCAAATACAAACAATATAACATCAATCTTTGCTGAACTTGGTAAGAACTTTTTGCGATAGCATTCCAAATGACACTGCGTTCCATGTTTTCCAAAGGTCTGGTGTCATGTTTTCACCACTATCCCAGATGCTTGGTGACAGCACTCTTTTCACATATACCTGTCACTACACCATGAATTGAATGTTTGAAGCCTGGGTGTTTGGCAGTGCACGTATTATCAATACTGGCTCGCTAGAAAAGGGAACTCATGTATTAAGGAGTTTTAACCAATGTCTCTGGTTAAATGTGATGGTACATATTGGGAAAGATTCTTATGAAACCAGCCGTTGTACCTATTAGTGAAATAATCAAACGAAGCCAAAATAGCAAATATGATTTTGATATTTACTGATTCTCTACATAATTAAACCAGATCTAAAATGTGCTTCTAAACCCTGCATCTTTAGACCAAGGACCACCAAACTGAAAAAAGCAAAAGGAAGAAGAAACAACATTTTACTGACATTCCTAAACAACAAAACTCAAGCAGAATAATGTTAGCCCAGACTTTGCATTTAGTTTGTGGTTATAGAGGTAGTTTTTCAGTCTTTATATGTTTACATTGGTGAGGGCTAATTCCCTTTCAGAAGGGTGTTATCAGTCATTATAGGTTTAAACCTAAAACAGGATTTCCTAAATATAATAAATATAGTGCTCCGAATAGTAGCTCCTCCCCACTTCCTATAACCTTTCGCAGCCACCACTCAATAGTTCATTGTCCCTTTCAGGCCCAAATTGGTCCACACTGCAGCACGACCTGCAGCCCACGAGCCGCACTGATGTTGCGGCCAGAGCTACTTGTGTCTGCGCCACCTCAACCTTCGAGTTGAGAATGAGAGCTTTCATGGAAGACAGGGTTAAGTCAATTAGGGGTTTCCACTGGGCTGGTCGCTTGAGGAGAATAATGTGAGGCCGCTGATCAGTTCCAACATGCTGCCTCAGTAGAGAAAAGGAGCAGGTAAGCATGCAACTGGTGCTTACAGAACTGTCTAATGTGCTACTCAGTGTTGCCTCCCGATTGGTTGTGAAGGTTTCGGCTTTGTGACGCCACTGCCTAATGTATCAGCACTAGAATGTAGTAAGAGTGTGACTGTACTGCAACTATATTAGGTGTAGAAAAACAACTCGGGACTGGAGTCGGGTGTTGGTAAACTCTGCTAAGCGGCAGTTGTGCAGTTTCCCAAACTCTGTACTATCCCTAGAGTGGCAAAACTCTGCAAACTCCGCCGGCAGAGTGGAGTTTACAGCCCATCCTCAGTGATGAGGAAGGAGCTGACTTGCATCAAGATCTCATTAAGAACTTCTTCTTCTGAGTGCAAGTATTTTGTGAAATGTCTTGACTTTGACTGTTACAGCAACTCTTGTCATGATGATGTGAGGAGTATGTTAAGGTAAAGTATTAGGAAGGTCAAGCTCTGGAAAATCCAGGTGTTTCCTGAAGAAGGTTTTGACACACTGTCATTTTGTTTTTGTGGCATTGTTTAGCTTTCTCTTTTTGTCATAAACTGTGTTCTCCAGATGTTGACTAAGGGCCATATGTATCAAGCCGTTTTTGAGTCGCAAAGGCCGAAATTCGCATGTTTTGGAATGTATGAAACATTCCCAAAATAAGGAATTGCAAACTTGTGCGATTCCTTATTTTTCCATAGCATTTAAGGAATCGCAATTTTGCGATTCCTTAAATGCTATGTATGTAGCATTTTTGGCTTGCAAATTTTGGTTAAGAATTAGCAAATTACCACCAACTTGTAGTTGATGGTAACTTGCGAATTCTTCCGAAAATGCACAATTTGGCATTTTTACAGGTGGCATGTGATGCACACACATGCCCATAGGGCATGTATGTGCGCCATATGCACACACATGTTCTTTTCAGGGGTGCAGCAGGGTGTCTTTGAGACACCCCTGCACATTCTCAAATTGCAATTAGCAAATTGCGAAATCGCAATTTAAGAATTATTTTGCATTCATTCCTATGGGCCTCCTGGCCCATAGGAATGCATTGGAAATTATTCCTTAATTGTGAATTCGCAAAATGCGAGTTCGCAAATAAGGAAGCTTAAGGAATCGCAATTAAACAGCAATTTTTTTCATACATACTATTTTGCATTTCCTAAATAGCGATTCCTTAAAATTCGCTATATAGGAAATGCAAAATAGTTTGATGATACATATGGCCCTAAGTGAATTGTCTCACATGTATGGTTTGACAGCTAATATCTTTGTTTTGGTCTGTTTTAGGTACATTCGCCATAGCATCTTCATTTGGATATTTCAGAGATGTGAAATCTGTGGGCATATGATGCTGTTTGGAAGTACGAAGAGCACATGGATTGTTACTGGGAATGACTGTCACAGACATTTGGTGTACAAATCCTGTACCGTGACAGCTTGCACAGTGATAGAATGGAAGTTATGAGGAATCCATTGGGCTTGTTCCTTGTTGTGTGGTTGTCCTAATGCAATATTTGTGAAATGATGTGCTCCAGAAAAATGTTGTTGTGGGGTGAAATCTTGCCAGTCCCCCTTCACTTTGGCTATATCCTCATTTTGTGTAAAGTGTATGTAGCTGTTGATGTGTCTCCTCATTGTAGAGCAGCAAAATGCTTGTGGCACACCACTGACATTTGGTTGTGACATTCCACCAGATGTGTAAACAATGAATTGAAATGATCCTGTGATCAGAAAATGTAGTACTCTCATGTGTCTGTCTATTTGTGTAGTTGATGAAGAATTCCTTTTGCACGCTAGGCAATATGGCTCCAGCTGATGACAATGACCCATTTCTTTTGCCTATTCAATGGGAAATTGATGTATCTCCTCCTTCCATATTGTTAAAGTCTGAAACTGAAAATGTGAAAATTGGCACAGACTATTTGAGTCATGTGTGATTTGCTATGTTTCTGACATAATGCCAGCCTATTGTTGGAAAAATAGAATAAAGATGGTGTAGGAGAATACACTTGTACATATGTGTTGGTGAGACATGTTAGTGATCCTGAGCTAAACATTGTGTACATGGAACCTATCCATGCTTACACAAGTTGATATTTTTGGCATTGTAAAGTTCAGATGGGAGTACATGTATACATTTCTAGATGTGAGCTATACTACAGCAGACAATTCTTTTCTTACTAGTGTATTTATTGAAGTGAACAAGGAGAAAATAAACATTGTGCAAAACCAAACAGGAAAAAACAAAGGTAAAAAAGTCAGTCATAGTGAATAAAACTATAGTTGTAGATGCCAAATTGTTTGAAGTGCAATGTCCAAAATACTTCTCCCATTAGAAAGGTAAATGTGTCCGAAAATAGTCCACAGAGTGAATGTCTTACATACACTTGAGGAAATTAGGTGTAAGCTTATTGTTGGCGGTGGTGGAGGTCTTGCCATCTGCAACTCCTGGAAATTTGCGTGGTCATCCCTACTTGACAGTACAGAGGGATCCACTGCTGTGGGGACAGGGGTGTCTGCAGGTGTATCTTTCTCTAGAAGGGCCTCCCTTCCTGTTGCTGCTGCAGATGTTGATGGCCCGATGTTGTTGGACCACAGGAAGAGGTAGATGGTGCTGGAAAAGCCCGGCACTGATGTGTGTGAATCTCCTGCAGCACCCCTATGAGGGAGCCCATGTTGGTGTTATGGGCCTGCATCTCTTGGGGTCTGTCCCGCTGCAGCTGCTTCATCTCCGGGATTTTGGCTAGTACCGGCCCATGATGCCTTGAGAGTCCTGATAGGCTTTCAAGATTTGGTCGATGATAGCCTGGGTGTGAATGGTCCCATTGGCCTCACTCAGCTGGCCCGCTCAGCAGTATGCCTCCCATGACCCCAAGCTTGTGCTCTTGGCCCAGGGTGCCCTCTCCCACTGGGTCCTTGCTCCTCTGTAGCTGGGCTGGTGATTGTCACCTCAGGATCCAAGACTGGGGGGCACACAATGGTTGTAACTGTGCTAGGTACACAGGTTGGATGGACTAGAGCTGGCTGAAGTGTTGCAGCTGGAGTGGGAGGTATTGGTCTGGGCACAGTGAAACTCAGTGTTGCAATCTGCCCAGGCTGACCAGATGGACCCGCACCATAATCGAATTCCAGATATCCAAGAGTGTTGTCATCATTGAAGGCTTGATCCTGGGCTGCAGTGGGAGTCTCTTCGATGGCCAAGCTCTGGCCAGGTGCTCTGCCAGATTGAGACACAAATGAACCAGGTTAGGTTCAAATCAAACTGCACAGCCAAACTCGAATGAATCCAATCAATCAAATCGTCAAATTTCGTCATAATTCATCCAAGTGTACTAGGCATAAGTAAAAATCAGGAGCCATTAAATCCTTGCCATATGTCACAATTTATTGAAATATGTCCCGTCGGGAAACTTCCCTTCGTCAGGGGACTCATGGCCTTTCTCTGTTTATTGTAACGGTCCAAACTTCATTTTCACCCACTCTACTCCTCTGCCAGATTGACCTGTTGTGAAAAAGAAAACATTGTTTTTATTGCTGGATGGGTGCACCCTACATCCAAATGTTTTATGACACTGTAAGTAGAAACCTCAGAACATCAAAATAGGTAGAGGTTACTATTGTAATATATTTCAGTGGTATTGAATGTGTTAACAAGTCATTTGAAGACATTGAATATATGTGCTTGAATTAAACAGCTCATTAGATGTCCTGAGATGTTTCATTTTGGATTAAGGAATAAACATGACATTTCACAAACATTTAAGGCAACACATTGGAGTGGCAACATGTGTATTTGACCATTCAAGGCCTGGGTGTGTATAAAACAGGCGATCACAGAACATGGTTGTATATTCAGCATTAGTCATCATGTGAGCAGTGCAGATTCAATTGGTCAGCTGCCACTTATAATCAGCTGAGTTACCTTGATGCCTTACAAATATTTGAGCTACACATTTGGTGCGGTATAACTCATGCCATCAATAGTTTCAGTTCAGGGGACCAACACAACAGGAAGCTGAGTAGGTAGCCATTTCCCTGAGTATAGCATTGAATGTAGGTTTCTCAGTCCATGATAATTGGATATCAGATGTAATATCTCAGACAAGTGAGAAAAGGAATTACAGATACAGGGCGTCATAGAAGTTGGAGTCATTTCAATCTCCACTTGCCAACACTTGCAAAATTGCTAACTACATGAAAAATGAACATCAGTTGTAATATGTCAGACAAGTGAAACTGGGCAAAATCACAAGTTCATCTTGTTTTGAGTTACAGACACTGGGCCTCATTGTAATTGTAGTCATTTCAATCTCTCTCTGTTACATGAAAAATGGTTGGTGCTATATACCTGTTGCGAAAATGCAGTTGGAATGGACCATACATTTACATATTAACAATATCAATGCTACAGCAATTCATCCTCTGTGCTGCAGATCCTCGATTCCTATTGTTCATGACGAGCTCAGCTCGTCATGAGCACACAAGCAGTGTACTGCATGACGAGCTGAGATCGTTATGAGCATGGAAGGGGTTAACACGTATCGAGAGTCCTGGAATGATATTTATATAGTAATACATTAACAGGCACAATTCCAACATGTGGCATGTAATGGAGATTGATACATGTGATCTTATTTGCAACAATATACATTAACACAGAGAAACCAATATATTTGATACTTTGAGGATTGCATGTTAGGCACTAGGTACACAAAACAATGGCAAAAGTTATGTTGAGAGAAGACAGACCATTGAGGTATTGTAGCAGTTAATGAGGTGTGATTTACCAGACTCTACTCTCCCAGGTATTACCGTCAAGCCCTCAAAATGTAATCCTCCTTGGGAAACAGACATATTGGGGGTGCAGGTAGGACCTCGCCAGTCTTCTGGGCCTCCAGGTGTTGCTTCGAGGCCAGGGAACACGCCTTCCCCCTCAGGTCATTCTATGTCTTCCTAATTTCCTCCTGTGTTCATAGGGTGGTACCTATAGCATTCACTCTGTTGACTATTCTGGACCACATTTCCCTTTTCTTATTGAGAGCAGTGTGCTGGACTTGGGCTCCAAACAATGGTGGCTCTACACTCATGATTTCATACACCAATGCCCTTATGCATAGACAGTGGAACTGTGAGGTAGCTATATGGGCTGGGCAATTGAGGCCCAATTCACAAAGGGCATATGCACTTGTGGTGGTGACCCCATAGTTGTGGAGGGCGCCTCACACTTATGGCAGGGGCTCTACATTGCAGTTTCTCATTACGGGGGCACTACCACAAGTGCAGGACCCTGCCACCACTGTGGGGTCTCTGCCAGGAGTGTGAGGCCCTTTGTGAAGTTGACCAATTGGTGTATTTTTGAGGATGGTCCCCAAAAATATCACCATACACTGTTTTCTAAATTATTCCATCTGCTGATTCATAAAACAGTATGCCTACTTATCTACTTATCAGGGCCATATTGTGCATATGGTGCAGTAACTAAGTTTGCATCATGGCATACTTTTCAAAATGTGTGCCGGGTGCAGACAGAAAGAATGTGCTGCCCCCAGTGCAGCTGCACACTCGCATTGCCCCCAGGCCAAAGCGTTCAAGTGAAATATGGTGCTTCAACTAGTGCGAGGTTGGCAGGTCAGAGGTTTCTTTTGGGTACGTGGAAGTTTATTCTGTCATTGAGGTATTTGGGTCCGTTGTTGTGTAGGCATTTGTAAGCGTGAGTGAGGATCTTGAAGGTGACTCTCTTCTCCACGGGGAGCCAGTAGAGTCTCTGCAGGTGTTGGCTGATGTGTTCGTGCCAGGGGATACAGAGGGCGAGCCTGGCCTTGGTGTTCTGTATTGTCTGGAGTTTCCGGGGTAGGGACTTGTTGAGGCCGGCATTTCCATAGTCCAGTGTGCAGGTGATGAGTGCATGGGTGACTGTCTTCCTTGACTCCGGGGGATCCATTTGAAGGTCTTTCGAAGGATGCAGAGGGTGTTGAAGCAGCTGGAGTTGATGGCATTGACCTGTCGGTTCATGGCGAGTGATGAATCGAGTACAATGCTGAGGTTTTTGGTGTGGTCTGAGGAGGTAGGTGGGCTTCCGAGGGCGGTGGGCCACCAGGTGTTGTCCCATGCTGAAGGACCAAGGATAAGGACTTCTGTCTTTTCAGCATTGAGTTTTGGGCATCTGTTGGTCATCCAGACTGTGATGTCCTGCATCCCACTCTGCAAGTTGAGTTTTGCTGTGGTGGGGTCTCTGGTGTGGGTGAGGATGAGCTAGATGTCATCGTCATAGGATACGATGCTGAGGCCATGTTGTCAGACGATGGCTGCATTGGGGGTCATGTAGATGTTGAAGAGGGTCGGGCTCAGTGATGACTCCTGTGGGACTCAGCAGGTGATTTCCATGGAGGCGGAGAGGAAGGGTGGTAGTCTGATCCTTTGACTTCTTTCGGTGAGGAACAATCGGATCCAGACCAGGGCAGTTCCTTGTATGCCGGCGTCGTGTAGTCTGTCGACTAGTGTGCGGTGATAGACGGTGTCGAAGGCTGCAGACAGGTCTAGGGTAAGGGCTGCAGAGTAGCCTTGGTCCTGGAGTGTGCAGATGTCGTCTGTGGCAGCGAATAGGGTGGTCTCTGTGCTCTGGTTGCTCCGGAATCTGTATTGGGATGGGTCGGGGACGGCGTTCTCTTCGGTGAATCGTGTCAGTTCCCTGTTGACTGCTTTCTCTTCCACTTTAGCTACAAAGGGGAGGAGCATGATGGGTCAATAGTCCTTGAGGTTTGTGGGGTCGGCCGTGGGATTCTTGAGCAGGGGCCTGACTTTTCCACGCTTCCAGTCATCTGAGAAAGTGTCCGTTGAGTAGGTGGTGTTGATGGTCCGTTGTAGTTCAGATGCGATGTTGGCAGCCCTGTGGCAGATGTGCAGAGGGCAGGGGTCGGTGGTGGCCCACAAGTGGATGCCTTTCATGGTTTTGGTGGTGTCCTTGGTTGTGATAGGTGTCCAGTTGGAGATTGTGGGCTGGCTGTTGTCTCTGGGGGGGGGGGGGCAGAGGGCCGGCTGTGGCATCTTGTGGGTGGTCGAAGAAGTTGTTGTAGAGTGTTCTGATCTTGAGGTCGAAAGAGGTTCTAAGCTTGTCACAGAGATCTTGGGACGGGGTGATGTCTGTGGCTTCGCTACGTGGGTTGGTGAGTTCCTGAATAACACTGAAGAGTTCCTTGGAGTTGGCGTATTTAGCGAGAATTTTGTTGTGATTAAGTTCCTTTTGGTTTTTGGTTATTATGATTTGGTTGTGGTAGTCAGTCATGGCGTCCTTCTAGGCAGAGTAGCAGTCGGTTGTCCAGTTCTTCTCCAGGCGTTTGCAGGTGTGCCTTCCTTCTTGGAGATTGGTGGTTAACCAGATGGCTTTCTTAGGGCGCTGTTTGCCTGGATTGCATATCGGACAAGCTTGTCTGCTCAGTTGGAGATCCAAGTGTGGAGTTCACTGGCTGCGATGTTTGCATTGGATACCCAGGTGAGGTTGTCTCAGGTGAGGGTGGAGTTCAGTTGCTTGTCTGTAACCTTGCTCCAGTTCCTTCGTGGTGTGTGGGGAGGTGGTTTTGGTGGCTTGGGTTTAATGACGATGAAGTGGATGCAGGGATGGTCGGTCAATGGTGGTTGCGCTGTGTGGCTGAAGTGAACGCTGTTACCTGAAGCGAAGATGGGGTTGAGGGTGTGTCCCGCCCTCTGTGTGTAGGTGTGGTGACAAGTTGGTTGAGTCTGATGTTGGCGAGGTTGTCCCGGATGATGGTGAAGTTGGGGTCGCTGGGGTTGTCGAGGTGGAAGTTAAGGTCTCCAATGAGTATGTAGTTCCTAGATGCCATGGCGGCATGCCACCTGTACTTTGAAGAGGGATTGGAGATTTCCCAGCAGACGGGTGAAGTGAATAACTTTACCCGGGTGCAGGGGGGTATTTGGGGTGTCCATCAGACTTTTTTTCTCCCCTCCAGAGGGCTGTCTTCAGGAGGTGAACTGAAATTACGCCACCTTCTAAGGGGATCTATGCCTTTGTGCCAGCATCCCTAATACTGTGCGGACTCAATGTGATTCCCTCATTTGTATGAGAATATGCCCACATCCAAATGAGGGAACACCCTCTCATGATTGCACTGTCACTGCATGTGCACCAGCACTATCAGTATTACAAAACGGGACATACAAGTTTCTGAGGCCCCTTCTGTAACACTATTCTGCCCCAGGGGTGCACAAAGAGAGCTCACATGTTTGTTGGGCCACAGCTGCACACTGTATAATGGCTCAAGGTGTAATACAATTTGATTAAACTTACAACATGTAGAAATGTATTAAATGTGAATAGGTAAGTAAGCATTACAAACCCTGGCAATGGGTGCATTTTTCTGATTTTGTTACTTTAGAACAATGCATTAGTTTAAGTTTTTATGGTCATTTCTGTGTGTTTCTAAAATGAAATACAATTATGTAGACTTGGGAAACTACTCAATTTGTGGGGTCTTTCCTATGATACTAGACACCTTGAGCTACCGTCATTAAGATACTGCTACCTGTTTTTCAGGGTTTGTGGTTTTAAATTCATACGTTTTACAGTCATAGGGTAAATAACCTATCCAAAAGTTTAATGTTGAAAGTGTGTGTGAGTATGCGTGCGTATATGCACATTGTGAAAGCAAATCTTGCAATATTTTGCTTATTTAAATCCTGACAGATATAAAGGGCCAATGTGATAGAAAGCAGTAGCTGCAACACATTATGAACTAATGCAGTAAATCATCTTTGAAAATAAATAGTTTTACTTAGTCCTGACAGAATTTAAGACCTAAAAATAATTATAAGTCTAAAAGGTAAACTGAGATGTACTGTAGGTTTTTGTTCATACACAAGGGCAGAGTATTGGCAGGAGCAGTGCATACTTAATATGTTTGACTCTTGCTTTACTACCTAAGCTGGGGCTTTCAACTTCACTGCTGTAAAAATAAGTCTTAATTCTGTGCGTTTATTCAACTTGGGTCATCTTTTTAGCAGTGCAAATATATAGGCAGGTTTTTTAGCTAACATTTAACTTGAAACATGCAGATGATTTTTCTATTTAAACACGCCCATAACTTATTTCATATAAATGACATAATGAAGGCTAATGATGATATGTATGTGAAAAATTTGCCCTCATGCTTCAATATATAGCCCAAGCTAATTCGGTATGAAAAATACAACACATTTTTTGGAAACAGTTTAGGTACATCAAACCAGGTCATCGAGTTTTGTTTTTATAACAGTATCGTTTTTAGAGGCTCGAATACTTCTCTTTACCATTATAATAAATAATAAATAATAATAATAATAAAGGCAGATGACAGAAATGTTTAGTAGTAATAAAATTCAGGTAATCTCGTTTTATGATTGTACATTTCTGAACACATTTATAGAGTGCGTAGGCCTTCAAAGTTACTTGCCTATAATTCCGAACGGTCGGCACTATTTATCTTTACCGACTACCTTCATAGTAATACAGTAATGCAAGAGTTCACTGGTTTTTCATATGGACATTTTACCTTGCAGAATTTACTAAGAAGAGACCCTCATGCAGCGGGAGGCAGAGAAGCAGCGCATGGTGGGTAAGCGGCTGTGAGAGGGAGTTCAGCCAGGGAAGGGTTAAATAGTAATAAATAGTAAAATCCATTTGTGGGATTGTTCATGCTACAGTATGGGACTACCTGGGGATTCATCCCAGCATCCATTTCTTAAAGGGGCAAATTCTGAATACTTTGAAGTCATTTTCACTGCTTTTCGATAGTACATAGTCATTGTAGTGATGAAAAAGTAGGTGATGGCACATCAATGTTTTATGTTAAATGATTTTTATTAAGAAAGAAGCAGCAATTACAATAAAATAAGGCAATATGAGTCATATAGTGAAAAATACTGAATGTGTGAGAATAAACAAAATAACAACATATGTAATGAAGAAATTATTTTTTTATTTTTGATTACCATTTTATATAAAAAGGGAGAAAAAAGGGAGAAAAAGGAAGAAAAGTGACTAATCAAAGGGAAAGAGAGCGAAGATGAAGAGAAAGGAAAAAAGAGATAAAAAAGACATTTTAAGTTATTTATGAATACATTGAGAAAAATGTAGTAAAGGGAAACCAATATAAATCAAACATAATCTTCTGATGTAAAGTTAATGATGATACAGTATGTACTATGATCCTCACATATGAAATTCTACCATGTTAATACAGATATCTTAGAAGTAGTTTTTCCAACAGTAGAGTAAAACTTTAAAAGCAAGTGCAATAAAAAGATCAAGCCAGTGTAGGTTTAGGAGCTAAATGCTGAAAACTATCTGACAAAGAACCTTAGAAAATAGTTTTTAAAGTAAGTGTAACATTACATTGGACAATTGTTAAGCATTTAGACCATATTGAGGCCCAGAAATTAGTAACATAAGAACAACTATATATCACATGCATAAAAGAAAGATTTTCTTGACAACCGGACCAGCATAACAGGGACACATATGAGTCACATTTAGCAATACATTCTAGAGTAATGACAGCTCTGTTGTAAATAAAAAAGAGGGTCTGTGTAATGCGAGCAGCCTAAGATGTACTTAATATTTTAAGCCAAATTTTGTCCTAGAACTGAGCAAAACTCGAGATAGATAAATCAGCTTCCAATATTAATTGAAGAGAACGTTTGGATCTAATATTGCTATTTGATAATAGCATTTTATAACTAGAAGTAGCTTTGTGGATAAGGTCATGTGGGTCCCTATCAATGGGCGTCACATGTACAGATGTAAGTGAGTCAGAATAGGATTGTAGAAAGAGGGCTTTGAAGAGAAGAGGAATCCTATATTCCTTTGCAAAGGAGCCAAGTAACTGCTAAAGTAGTTTTCAAAAGATACAATAGAATTATTTTTAACAAATTGATGTACAGACATAATACCCTTCTAATTTCAATGCTTAAAGTATAAATATTTATTGTGGAACTGAAAAAGTTTGTGATACCAGCTTGAGGAATGTAAAATTATTGTTGAGAGTTAAGATTAGCAGAAATAAATGTATGAAATAAAATCTGGAAATATTTTAAATGGGATATTTAGATATAAAAATATAATGAGACATACGAAGGATATCTTTAAAGGAAAAATCATTCACTAACGAGCATTCAAACGTAAGCCAACATGGAGTAGGATGATCTTGAAAATCATTAATCATAGCATAAAATTGTTGAATCAAAAGAGAAGAGTGGTAAAGCTTGAAATCAAGAAATCGCACACCCCCTTCAAATTTTGGTCATTGGAGTTTAGAGAGGGCAATACATGAATGCTTATTATGTCCCTGGAAATGTGTATAAATGGAGTCAATTCGTTTAAAGTACTAGTTAGGGCTCTTAAAGTGTACCATAGAAATTAGTATATAGAACATGTGGTACAATCATCATTATAATGGTATCAAGTCATCCCCACCATGATAGATGTAGAAGAGACCAAGTTATAAGTAATGTTTTTAATTTAGATTTTAACATTGTGAAGTTATAGCGAAGTTTGTCAGATATGGTAGGAGAAAATCAAACACCAAGATACTTTACTTTTGGGACACCATGTGATGTAAGTACTGTCAAACAAATATTGATAACAAGAGAAATTCAATGCTTAGGTTTATAACCAGAAATGTTAGAGTATAATTAAATCTCTTGTATAAAAAGTTCGAGGGAGGTCAAAGAGTTGGACATATAGATTGGAACATCGTCTGATTAGGCAAATAGTTTAACCTGCAAGGAACCCTGTTTAAATTTAGAGTTGAGGTTATTGCATCGTATGCGTTCAAGGAATGAATGTAAGCAGAGAAAAAACAATAAAAGAGAGAGGGGCAACCCTACATAGTACCTCTATGCAAAGTAAAGTAGAGGGAAAACAATAATTGATAAAAACACTGTCACGAGGGTCGGAATATAATAATTTTTATAAATGAGATCCATTCTGGGCCAAAACCAAACAAGTGAAGGGTAGTAAATATAAATTGACAAATAATGCGTTTGAAAGCTTTTTCAGCATCTATAGATAAGGCCACAAGAGGAGTACAACTTTTTCCAGCCTTACCTGGAACATTACAAAACAAATTACTGTTGTCTGCAGAAAGTCTGCTATTAATGAAAGCTTCATCAGGTTGAAATCCTTGGCAAAGATCTCGCAGTCATAGTTGATCAGAGTGTTGGATCTTTACCTGGCTTGGGAATTATAACAATGAGGGCTTCTAAAAAGGATCCACTAGCATTAGAATCAGAAAGAAAAGAGTTAAAAAGCTCTAATAATTTGATAGAGAACCCATATGGACTTGGTATCTTAGCTTTTTGTAGGGATTTGATGGTTTCCAAAGCCACTTAAAGCATATTAACAGCTTCTAAATCATGAAACATACGTGTAAGGGATGGAGGTTTGGGAAGACTGTTAAAAAGTGTTGTATATTATGTTCTGAGGGGGTAGTGTCTTCTTTACATAATGTTTTGTAAAAGGACTGGAAGGAGCTGGAGATTTCAGAGTTGAAGATCAAAATGGAATAATCAGATTGATGATGAGACCAGTAGTTGTACTGTCTGTTTTTGGATATTTAGATTGAACTTTAAGCAAAATGTTGCAGGTATCTATGGTAGCAAGATTGTTAAGATAAGATTCGGCTTTAGTCAAATCATGTAATACAGGTGAAATTGTAGAAGTAAAATAGGTGTGTTCAAATGTTTTTAATGTGTTGGAGTTAGCGGAGGTATTAAGCATTTACAATTTTCTTCCTTCTGGCAGAGTAAGCTATAGTGAAAGCTCAGAAGAAAGCTTTAAAAGCATTGCAATTATTAACATCAATGTTTTGGATGCAGACTGTAACTTGATTTTTAAGGGTTTCTGGGGGTCACCAAATTGATGGCCTTCTCCTTCCTCTCAATCTCCTCATAGGACCCTGTTCAGTGGTCATAATGGGCCCTAGGGTCCACTGGCTCCATATCCTACATCTTCTGGCCAGGCTGAAACTCCACCAGCGTGGCTTTCTGGTCTTACCAGAGTTTCATAACCTCCTGGATTGCTTCCAAGTTCTCAGAAGCCTTCTTCCAGAACATGGTGATCTATTTCTGAGGGCTAGAATGAAGTTAGCCATATCCTGGCGGTTTCCGAGTAGCTTGCGACCACTCCTCTTTCACTAGATAAAGAGGTCTCCTATCAATAAAGAATTTCCAATGGGCTGAATGCAACTGACTCTGTGACACATCCTTGTAGGCCAACATCAGGAATAGTAAGAAGATGTCCCATATCATCCTTATAGCCTCAGGTAGGTCCAAAATCATGCCTTTCAGGATCTTGTTGAAACTTTCAACAAGCCCATTGTTTTGCGGATGGTAGAATGTGGAGAACTTTGTATGATATTTGATAAACAACAGAAGAGTGTGGTCAAACTCAAAAGAAAATGTGGTGAGAAAAATCCCTCTTGAGAGTTAAAAGAACACTCACTCACCAACCTAGTTGGTGACATGCTTCATCATTGGGTTAACTAAGACTCACTATAAACCCATGGCTAGAAAAAACTTTACTTGAGTTTTCCAGCTTCCACCCAAGACCCCTACGGGGAATCTACCCTATGGTCAGTACCTGAGGATTAGACACAATTGCAGCAAGATCGATGACCATCGCTCTCAGGCCACAGATTTAACAAATAAACTTCAGAAACGTGGCGATCCAGACTGGATTATGAAAAGAGGTTGAAAATGAGCTAGAAATCAACCAAGGGAAGTCCTGCTTGAACACAACACAAAACACTCTGATGAGGTTTTACTGACTTGTGTCACCACATACAATGTTGCCTCGAATGCCATCTCAAAATCAATAAATAGGCATTAGGAGATTCTGGAAAGCAATAACAGAAAATGGAGAAAAACGTTGTTCTCATACAAGAAAGCGCGGAGCATCAGGCATGCTTTGGTACACACCTGCCCAAGGAAAATTGTGAACGAAGCAACACCAACTATTTTGAATACTTGGGGACTGCCTAAAGTCCAGGGACATTTCCCGTGTGGGAATTGCAGTGTTTGCCACTTAACTGCACCAACAAAATCCTTAGCCCTGGAAAGTAGAAGAATCTGGATGAAACGCTCACATACTAACTGTAACTCAACCAACGTGGTCTATATGATCACATGCCCATATGGCTTGAGGTATGTGGGCATGGCCACACGTAAAGTAAAACAACATGTGTGTGAACGTGTGTGTGAACATCGCAGTAATATCCGACACTAGGATGATGGAGCATTTTCTTCAGCCTAAGCATACAACGAACGATTTGCAATGGACTATTATCGAACAGATCCTGTCCAGAAGCAACACGTCTCAAGTATTGTTTGAGAAAGAACAACGGTGGGTCTACCGTCTTGCAACCCACACCTAAGGATTGAATGACAACATCCCTTGGAGTTCAGTATTACGCCACTAAACTTGTAATATTTGGATTGATATACCTACAGTCGTTAACACTGTTACCATTTACCAATGTAGTCTTCCCAAGTATGGAGTGATAGATCCCAGCAAAAAGCACCACTCTCTAGGCAAACTCTTCTGGTCTTTTTAGTCTAGCGAGTGCCTTTGCTGAACATTCCTGTTCTGTTGCCAAGTCCAGCATATTCATTTGTACCTTTATTTGCATCAAGTTTTTTATTCCACTTTAGTTAACAATACCTGTTCACAATAAACTACTTGTAGTGTCACTTATATTCATCTAGATGACACTCAGAGTTAGTGGGATCTCTCCTCTCCAAACGCCTTATATTCATCCAGGGTTGTTGTAAATGAAATAGTCTACTGCGACTGTACACAGTTTCCCATGAGTAATAGCCTGGAACTCTAAACTTTAAGTCATGTAAAGTCCCTGTCTCAGAAAACAACAAATAATCTTTAAAAAAATTAAAAATTAAGATTGTTTGTTAAGGGGATCACATTTACATTTTATGCATCAGACACTTAGTACATTGAAGCACTATCTAATGGATCTCTCCGTTTCGGGACTGTGAGCACTAGATGTGCTGACTTACATACGCGCTTTTAACAAGCGCTTAATAACATTTGTCAGTTTCAATTTACGGGGGCAGCATTGTGAACAACAGGTCTAGTTGTTATTAATGGCCGTAAGAGCCGCTGTGATGTCACGACATCTGCGCTGTGATTTCCTGAATACAGAGTAACTGTAGGGTCCTGAAGTATGGAATTGCAGGTCTACCACGGGCGGCGACCATTGGCGTATTAAGTAGAGCTCATTCCCAACACATGCAAACTGCTACGTGAGGGAATCCGGTTTTCATTTGCCCCTGGCATTCTTTTACTTTTTGATGGGTACAGAGTGAGACTATAAGTTTGCGCCCCCCACCGGGACCCTTAGGGTATAATTACCGGACACTCTAAGTAAGCATTGCTTGTTGTTTTTCTTTCTTAAACTTGCACTTTTGTCTTAAATAATCGACAATAGCGAGCTACATGTTCCTTTGCATTTTCTGTTCAGCCTAGTCCTATAAGTTTTCTTATTTGATTCAGTCTAACTCTCAGCAATTGCGCACCAGATATAGAGGCGCCTTTTCACATAGAAATTCTACGAAAGTAACCAAAGCCTGACTTTTTAATGATTGACACTAAATATATGTTGAAGTATCCAGCCCACTATACCACTAACTGTAGAGTACTATTGTCAACTGTGGGATAGTAAAGAGCACTACCCATATAACGGTGTGAGCATGATCACTCATGGGGCGATTCAAGCACTATTTACAAAATACATGTTTGGTTGTGTGACTTATATTGTCTCTCTGTATGTGTTCTTCTCATTTCAAATACACAGGCTTTCACAAATGTTGAAGGCTTGACTACAAACCGTAAGTTACACAGGTTTCCAGAACACAGGTTAGGGTGCGCCTTAGCGTTCACACACTGCCATGGTTTTTCTCTAGTTTTTTGGTCCTGACGAAAGCCTCGCAAACTGTGTATGGAGGCAGAGACATGTTGACAAACATTTTTCTATTATCTACCATGTATGTATCTGGTCAATCTAGCCAGTCCCTATAACATCAGCCACACTGATTTTAATAGTGCTCAATTCACCGTGAATAAAATCTATTTATGGTTGAATTGGTCACTTTTTAAACCACTTTAACTTAATCACATTAGGATTACACAAAACCTGCTCCGCTGCAACCAAGCGTAGTAGCACACCAGGGAGGCATTATGCCTCTCTGGTTGGAACCCAATAATGAAGCATGTCATCAACTAGGTTTGTGAGTGGGGGTTCATTTAATAGTGATTTTTCTCACAGCATTTTCTGTTGAGTATGACCACACTCTTCTGTTGTTTATCAAAGATTATTAACAGGGGGACTAAGAGTGACTTGGTATCCTTTCCCTCTCTCTCCCGTTGTTTACATTTGAACTTGTATAATACCCAACACTCTTCTCACAAGGACTTCATGTAGACTGACATGAAGTTGATGCCCCTGTCAGACACCACTTCTTTGGGGAATCCTACTAGGGTACAAAATCCCATTAGCGCCCTACCAACTGCAACTGCAGGTGTAGTCACGGATGGCCTCTTAGTAACATGGTCAACCAAAACCAGGAAAAACCTACTGTCCAAGACAGTGTTGAGGTCTAATGGCCTTAATATGTTGATGCCCACCCATTCATAGGGGTGTCAGTGATAAGTAAGGGACTCAGGGGACCCTTGAGCTTTTCTCTGTTTTCCCATTAGCCTGGAAGGTGAGATAGCTCCTGCAGAAGTTATTTTATGATGCCTTCATCAGGGGCCAATAAAGGTAGGAGACAAGCCTGACAACGTTCTTGTTCAGCCCCGGATATTCTTCCAGGGAAATGTAGTGAGCCAAACCCAGCAGGAAGGCCCTGCTCCACTGAGGGAACACAAACACACGTGTTGCTCCGTGCACAGGTGTCTTAGGCTCACTAGGTGCAACCATCTGACTGGGCTTCAGCCGGCCACCTCATGCCCTCTAGGGTTGGGCACTCCTTCTGTACCATTCAAAACTTCTCCGAGGTGGTCCCACTATCTACTTGCCATGCAGAAATCTGAGGCAGGTCTCTTACGGTAGCAATGTTGATCCAGGTAGGCTCTGGGGTGGCCTCCTAAGGCACCCTATTAACTTGTATTGTGGGAATTGTAGGGGCTATGTACCATCACCCCCTGCACTTTCCTTTTTTTGCAGCTGCCTGTGCCATTCTTTCAGGCTCAAGACTTCTTTGACTTCCTTCTGGGCAGCCAGGCCCACTCAGTGAACCCCAACATTTCCAAGTGTGACCTGAGCTCTACATCTTTCTAGATAGTGTGCTTCAGATCCTTTCCAACCAAACAATCCACAGAACTGTCAGGGCTCACAGCTACCCTAGTAGAACTTAAGTCTTCCACTCATTCAAAGGGAAACAGAGCCACAGGGTAGTGCCGTTCATGGTTGTCTGCTACTAAAACATGATGGAATGTATTGGATATCACCTGGTCTGAAGACACAAAATAAAACCTGACATTTGTCATTCTGGCTCCTGTATCTCTCAGAGATTCCATTTTCTTTCCATTCATGGTGACCCACTGCCTGTACTTAGAAGTATTAGAAGGCATGTTGGTTTTGGGCACCATATTGCTGTTACCCTCGAACTCTTGGGTTACCTCAGCTCTAATTCTAATTCAGTCCATCTCCTCCCCAAGCGCTACATTGCCCTACCACTCTGGCTGCCCACCATTGGGGGACTGTGCCCTCTTAGGGCACTTGGGAATCACCCTTTTAGTGTCCAAATCTGCAGCACTCATAACACTTGGAGAAAAACTTACAATTATCTTAGTCCCCAAAGTCAGGTTTCTTGTGGTCAATTTAGGACTCGGCCTCTTTCCCCCAAGAACCATTTTGCAGGCCTTTCTAATTGTATCTCCCACCTCCTCAAGCCAACCTTTTGGTATACCTTCCCCCTTGAGATACCTTCTCGTGTCCCTGGTGCTGAGCCAGCAGTCCACCTCCTTGGAAAGTTCCCTATAGTCAGAGAGCTTACTATCAACAAGGTGTTGGCACAGCTTTGTAGAACAATTACTAAACAGGTGCTGATTGGCAATCAAATTGTGCAGCCCTTGGTTATCTCTGACATCACTGTCCTTAACCCAACCATTCAGTGCCTTGGAAAAGTGGTCCACAAAATCTACTCAGGACTGTTGGGGCAACCTCTGGCTGTCCCATAACTTTTACTTGCACGTTTCTGGGGTAAACCCGTATATCCTGGTAAGAGTGTCTGTCATGAGGGGATACCTCATCCTGTCTCCTTTTCCTAGGGCTAACAGGGCATCCCTTCCTTTATTTGTAATGAGATTGCAGAGGATGCCCCCCGAATCCTCTTCAGGGGCCATCTGAATCTCCACAGCTACCTGATAGGCCTCAAATCATGTATCTATGTTGTCCCCTGCAACAAATTTAGGAACCAGATCCTTGGGGATGCTAACCCTTCTTTCTCTAGTTGACACTATAGGCATGTTGCCACCATACTGCTGAATACTGAAGTTTGCCTGCCCTTGAGCTGCAACTCCTCCAAGTTCCGTTCGTGCTCCATCATCCAAATTCTCTCCCACCTCATCGGGGCAGTCCTCCTCTGGTGTGTCCTGAATTCCTCATTTGAGGAAAACCTGGAGATACAACTTTGTGACCTACCTGCTTCCCTTCAGCCCCATTTCCTTGCAGAGCCTCTGCAGCTTAGCCCTGGTCAGGATGTCAATGTTGAACAGCTGCTTCTCCATGGGAGACATAAATGGGAGATAGGGCACTTAAATTGAGAAAAAAAGAATACAGCCAATGGAAAACTAAGAGAAATGTAAACATATGTCAACTCTGGTGTCAAAATATTTATATGGGATTTTTGTTTTGTAGAAACACTCTACGGTACTGCAAAACCACAAGTACCGGATCCGACCGCTGAACACTGATATGAGAAATTGGGTTGTTGGTTGAGTGCGGTGTTAACCGGCTCAAGCAACAGTCACAGTCCCTATCAAGATGAACCACTGAAGTCACTAAATGAACCTGTGCTTAACCTTTTGTTAGCTTGGCACAAAGTAATCAGGCTTAACTAAGAGACAATGTGTAACGTATTTATGTAGTATGCAAACCGCCATACAGGGAAAACACTATACGAAAAATCCCAAACCAATTTAGAAAATAGAGTGTATGTTAATCAATTACTAGAGCCCAAAACAACAAAAATCCAATTAGTAGAACCTGAGTTATGAGTTTGTAAAGTTTACGGTAAAAACTAGCGTCTAACAGATCAAAACACCAACCACAGGGATCTAGTTGCGTGAGACTGGGTCAAAGTAAAAAAAAGTTAAAAAAATATGGCTGACAAAAAGTGTATTGGGCCCAATCAGTATCCTTAATACTTGAAGAAACTTCACCAAAAAGTCCCTGAGTAGGAATCCGCTCTGTCCGTCGTTGCCTCTGGCCGGTCCCCCTGACTCAGTACCGGCCAGAGGCAACGACGGACAGAGCGGGGTCTCACATGTCTTGAGCCAGGTCCAGGAGAGGTGAGAGGTGAGGTCTGTTCCCCGGACAATCTGGATGTAATTTAATACACCAGGTGTCATGGAGGAGAACTAACAGATGTCGGAGAAATATATATCCTTTACTGTTATTCACGTTTATTTTACGATATTTTTGCATTTGTAGCATCATTCACACTATAAGCAGTAGCATTATTCTTGAGAACAGAGGCCCTGAAGAAAGCCTGGGTCCCCTTTCCCAATAGGCTGAAACATGTTGGCCCCCTTGCAGATATTTGGTTTAGCTGCTATGTTATTGCACTGTTCTTGTTTTTAACAGGAAGAGACCTTTCCTATTAAATTTCTCTTTAAGGTTCTCTATCCTATTTTAATTCACCACTTTTTGTGTTTCTGCACTGCACTAGTACCCATCAGATCATTATCATATGGTCCAACAGTGATCACGGGTCACAACCCTTGTCCATCATAGGGTACGATCTTTGTCTCAATGCTCCAGAGACACACGACCCTAAGGATGACCAAATGATAACATTGATCATCACAAGTCTTTGATGGGAATCCTAAGAAGGTTTTTCTGATCTATAATCACTGGTGGCCCCCATTTGAGATTTTGTGTCTTGTTCTAAATTGCTAGTCTTGACTCTAACCAGATGTACTCAGGCAGACGTCCGGTTAAATAAATAGGAATCTCCATGGTATTTTCCTACAGAGACCCCTAGGTTTTCTTGTTGTTCATTTGATTTTGTAAAGGGATACTACCTAGGCTGGTCTTTAAATGTCCCTTAGGCCCTCCACTCCTATTTTGTTATTTGTGTTTACTGTAAATTCAACCACAGTGCTCCTCTCTACATAAATCCAGTATGGAAGAACTTGCTTTCCTTTGTCAGAGCTCCCTGGCAACAGCAGGTATGATAATGAGCAATCACTCCCTTGTTGTGACTCCAGACCAGTTCTGGCAGATCCCCCTGCTACTGGGTTTGGAGCCATGTTCACTGGAGCGAAAATGAAGAGGGAAGGCCTGGTGTCAGACTCATCTGCTTGTGACAAGGCAGGCCTCTTTGAAGTGCAATGAGATCTTGGGTAGGGCCCACACGTCCATCTGTTCAAGAGAACGCCAACATCTCCCCACAACCAAACTCTTTGGCCTCTGTCACATCTCACAACAGGAAAGCCAGCAGCAGGCAGGTGACAGCTGAATACTGGTAGACAGGCCTTCAGTGGTTTAGGCAGGAAAGGGTTACTTTTCTAAATGTATCTCTTCCAACATAGTAATCCAAACTATGATTTTACCATCAATTGAATTTAGAATAACTCAAGTTCTTGAGTTATATTTTTATCACTCATCAAACTGAAATTTTCCTTATAAGGTGTTATAATGTAATTCATTGTTTACATGTGAGGCAGCTAACCTTGGAACAGTCAGAAGGGCTTTTCTAGCATTTTCGCTATTAGAACATGGGTAACATCAATATCTGCAAGTCCTACTTTTAAACACCATACACCCTGTCTTATTGGGCAATAAGGTCTACCTTAGAGAGGACTTAGAAATATTTAACACCATGATTTAGGCCTGTCAAAAGTGTGCTTCTGAAATGTCAAATTGTCAATTAAAAAACTGCACAGGTAGGCTGCAGTGGAAGTCCTGGAAACGGGAAACATCCATTACAACTCAGTCATTACATCGCACTAATTTTACACCTCACAGTTGCAACGCAACTGCCATTACAACGCATGCCATTACAATGCATTCCATTACAACGCATGTTACTACAACGCATGCCATTACAAGGCATACCACTACAACGCATGCCATTACATCGCAATATAAAGTAAGTAATGGAGATTATTTAGATTCAGGGTAGGTGTGGGTTTTGGAGTAGATAGGAATAGTATAATGGCATGCGTTGTGATGGTAGTTGTGATATAACACGAGTTGTAAAAGCATGCATTGTAAATGTTGGTGTTATAATGTCAAATATTCCCTGTAGACATATTCTATAGTTCTACTAGAGGGGTGGCACAATGAGTGCTACAGATCACTGGCACCAATGAATTTACAGACCCGGAGTGCACTTATTGCCTTATACTAGTGACTTATAAGTAAATTAAATGTGGCAATATGGTGTTTGCCAATTACAGAGCATTTTAAGGGCATGTACAACACGTAACTACTGGCTAGCAAGCGATCAAAAGGCCAACAAAAACAATTCAGGCAAAAATCTAGGGTTATAGCATGCAAAAGATGGTCACTTCCAACACAAACAATTGTAATAAGAATGTTTTGGCACCAGACAATGTATGTATTGGCTCCACTTATCCATTTTGGCTTGCATGCAGTGGCTGCTCCTCCGCTAAGGCAGAGGAGCATCGCCACACTGCTTTTTTTGCATTGAAACACAGAGAAAATAAAATGAAAACTCATGTTATTGTAATTTTATTTTCTCCAACTTACACCCACAGCTTTGCGTGAGGGGGCGGTGGCAGGGGAGGAGAGGTAGCACCCTCCTAAAGTGCACAATGACTGCTTGGATGGCTTTCTTGGGCATCCTCAAATGCAATGCAGTGCACGCAACGAAATTTGTTTGATTTATTTAAATGTTTACCTACCTGCAAACCTCCATTATCCATACATTACTAACCCCCACCCTGCCCCTCCCCCTCCCCACGTGACCCCCCCGGCAGGTGCTCCCCTACCGACCGCGGCTGCCTACATGGAGAACATGCCCTGGCCTCCAGTTAGTGTCTGAGCCTGAAAACAGGGTGCTCAGACCAATCACAATGCTGCTAAGGCAGTGTTGTGATTGGCTGACTGGGAGCCTGGGTGTGCTTTCTGTGGTCGAGCGAGGGAGGACTACGAAGGAGCGACGCGGCAAGGAATCAGCGAAAAGGTACTTTTTAATTTGTTTTCTGTAGCCGCTCCCCGCATCCTCCCCCCTCCTGTGTACTCCCCATACTTCCTGTGTCCTCCCCCCTCCTGCCTCACCCCCTACCTCCGATCCGTGCCGGCCGCCGCTGCTTGCATGAATTTCTGACTAGTGTTCATTCAAATCACATAAGTTGGACATTGGACAAGAAAGTTACTTTAAGAGTTTTCTCCTTAAAAGAACTTACTATTAAGACCGGCTGAAAACTCCAACATACATCATTAATTGATAAAATATTTTAACCATAATAAAGATTCTACACAGTCTGAATTCAAGAACAACAAGCATTGGCATAGCCAATAGGTCTAGCCTTTGGGACCTTATAAGTGTTTAGCTAGAGCTATTGGATTTGCCAATGTTGTTAACCTATGTTATAGAGCATTGAGCATTGTGACCGCTGTACAGCATGTTGAAAAGTTATAATAAAACAAATGTCATAGCATTTTTGTTACCTTTTATATAACCAAGAATACATTATGTACAACTGAACTGTGGGGCCGCTCAGTTCCATGTCCTTGTTGTGGTCACAGGAGAGCTACTTATTTACACATGGAATGGCTTTGCAACAAAGTACAGGTGTACTGGCTAGAAGTAGTTTAACAGATCCGTGCAGCGACAGGGTTAAAGGAGGTTTCTACCCTAAAGCAGTGCCTGCTGGGTATCGTAGGGTGTACCAAACAATGGAAAATGCAACAATTGAGAAGCAGCAGATCCGTCTGGGATGGTTGGGTGCACTGAGGCCCATAAAAGAACGATGGGTAAAGTGCACCATTGAATGGTCACTGGCAGAGGAGACACACATTAGGCTCTCAAGTAGAGATGACAAGGTATCCGCAGGCTTAGGGTTCTGGGGAGAGATACGGGAGACCTTTGAGAAGGTGGGAACACAAGAAGGGGACCAGATGACTGCACCGGGTGCATCGGGGAGGTTCCCCTGTCACCTCAAGATGCTGCCGAACTGGAGCAATAGGGCCTGAATGGATACAGGTGGATTACAAGGTATTTCTACTGCGGTACAAAACAATATGGTATGGAATATACAGTATTCGAAGGGGTTGGAGGAAAAATTATATGCTATAATCAAAATGGGGGCATGTACAGGAAGCCTGGGTTACTATAACAACTCTAAAATGCTGGTGGGATTGGAATGTAACTGTCACAGTCTTTATGTTTTGAATTCATAATGCAATGTTTAAGCATAAATAAAGACTTAAAAAAAGACTGTGTGCACATTGAAGAGGCGTGAACATCGGTAAACAAAGCAGTCTGCATCCAGCAAATTACAAAACATTGTGAACTGAGGCACACATAAACCTGTCTGCCCCCGCAGGAGTGTGGTGGTGATTACATTCACCTGTGTCAATCCGTTCTTTAACATCTCCTTTTAAGACGAGGAGGTAAGGACTATGTTTGGCAAACTGAAACCTGATTGCATGCTTGATATATACAAATGATGGTTATTCAGGCGCAGAAGTAGTGTGCTTTTGCACCAATATAATAATCTGTTAAAGTACTCAGTTTACCAATAACAATCAAATCCAGCAACAAAAAGCCAAATGAGAGACGATTGAATGAAATACAACTGGCAAGCGTTCCATTGACCAAGATCAAAACAACGGATCATTTAAGTGCCTAGAGGTGATTCTGTCTGTGGTGCGCTTTGGCTAATTATATGTATCCAAACACAGTATAATATTATGTAATCCTAAACCAAAACATGCCTTTTTAGAAATGGAGCAGGAACATAAACTGACATCTGTCATCCCTCCAACAGTCTTCAGAGTTCACCTTAAAATGATGCCTATGCGGTGGGAAACAAATGATTGTTGACAATGAGAGTGGGCCGACACATACGCTTCTACTCAGGGAATAGCAACAAACACAAAGTTTAATGGCTCCGCCAGCAGGAGGCGCTGGCTCAGCACCTTGGAATCCAGTCTGGGCTCTTTCACTGTGTCTGGGGCTCATGGCTGTCGGCAGAGGTGGGCCTCCGTCAGCTCATGCAGGAACCTCCGCGATGCTCAGGCAATCCTCATTAATTGTTTGCCCCTCGCTCATTGGTAAATTAGGGAGAGCAGCGGGCATGCTGGGATTCGTGTCCTCTGCCACCTGGCACCCACCCACCGCACAGGCCTTCTAACCTTCAAATGCGCTTTTTAATTGTGACCGGCTTATGGGAGGGGCGGGGGATGGGCCACGCTTACATAGCGGTAAACAACAGGCTAGCTTGTATTAGGCACATGTCCGGGCTCGCCAACAGCCCTAGAGGATGGCCACACAATGAGACGGGGTTAGAAGGGGTTTAAGGTGCTTTACCAGACAACAGACCCCGCTGTTAATCACAGAGAGAAGTATTGCTACTCTCAAGATCACACGGTGGTGCATAGAGGGCAGGAATTACTAACATCCTGCCTACCATGGGAGAGAATATCATCTCACATCTGTAAAACTGGAGATAAGCGCTTCAACGCCACATCGGGGTACTATACACTGTCAACCATGCAATGGGAGATGATGTGGCCTTACAGTCAGAACTGCCGGCGGTGAACAGGCCGTATGAGGGTAGGGGAGGGCTGTCTCGGAATGGAGCGGGGGTGAGATGGAGCATAGCGGGACACTCTGGGGGACCGGAGGGTGGGAGATGAGCCCTGGCTGTGGAAGCATTGGACACAGAGCACTAGGGGGAGGCACACAGCACACAGACATGGCTACGGGAGAAGGGCGGACCCAGGGGGAGCTGGGCGCTAGCCGGTCTCCCCCTGGGTTGTTTAGCACAGTGGGAACGGCCACGCAGGTGCACAGAGGGCCTAGTTAGGCAGGCAGCGGGCGTGTGGGGAAAGCTATTTATAGGGGTTAGGCCGGGGCGGGAATTAGCAGTGCCTGAAGGTGGCGGGAGATAAGGCAATTCTTCGTTGTCCAGAGCGTAATATTTTCAGACGTCACTCACCCTGCTTGGCCTCCAGTTGGGATGGCGGGGAGCGACGAAGTCAGGGAGGCGGTCCGGGTCCTCTGCGCAGCGGGCAGAGACGACCTACTCCAGCCTAAGGTCCAGGGTGAGGCTTGGGTGGGTCTCTCGCGCAGGAAGAGGAAGGCAGCGTGGGGAGTGTCTAGTGCGGTGGCTCCCTGCTTATTCCCACCCACTGCTGCCGAGGAAGACAGCGCCGCGGAGGAGAGCGTCCCATTGCAGGTCCTTGTGTCGGGGCATGCCGAGTCGACGCAGGAGCCCCTCGCCCTCCCACAGCGTGCACAGAGACAGGGCAGGTATGTGTGAGCCCTAGGGTCTCAGCTGACGAGCTGGGCAGCTGCGGGGAGGTTCATTGGGTAGGCTTGCTGCAATGGGAAAGCGATCTATAAGAGGCAGGAGAGTCAAGAGTGCAGGGGTGGAGCATGTTAGCCACCGCCAGTTGCAGGAACCGGACTCTTACGAGGATTCAGAGAGTTCTGGCTTGTTTTCCCTGGGGGACACAACCTAATTGATGTTCAAGGGCAAACTTATGAGTTAAGCCCAGCCCCTGCGTTCTCATATGTCTGTCCCGCAGCCTTGCATGGTAAGGCATTTCTTGAAGGGATGCCAGGGGGTTTACATCATGGTGGTGTGGGTTTAGCCCAAGGGGTGCGGGCAGGACTAGGTTTCAGAGGTGGTGTTTTTGCACCATCCTGGTTTCCCAGATGGCACATGGGCAGTACAGCCAGCTATTTGGTCATGGCGCAGCGTTGGCGCAAGTCTCACGCTTCACCAGGGGGTCCATTCACGCCAGGATATTCAGCAGCTGGCTGGCCCCGCCTTTGTTGCGGGTCAAAAGAATTTGAGCATGGGTGGGGCAAGTCCACGGGTAGCGCAGGATCTAGGGGATGGTCAGTAGGTGTGTGTGAAGAGTGGGGGCAGCTCCTTGGAAGAGAGTGGCAAGGGGTCGGTGGGTGCGGAGGGTCCACCAGGCACTAAGGAACAGTCAGGCCGGAGCTGCTTGAAGGGCAAGGTGCCAGTTTCTTCTAAGAGGAAAGCGGCTGGCAAGTGTTTGTTGCGGACAGAGCACGCCGCAGCTCCGTCTAGAGGAATACTGGTTGAAGGGAGATCTGGAGCGGATTTTCCTTTTCAGGCAGATGAAATGAAGGTTATGACTAAGGTTCAGTGGAAATGTTATGATGGAGGGGTTGGTTATGTGGAAATGCCAGGGGGACGCGGTGTTTTTGTTTGGGGATGTGAAGAGACAATGATTTGTTTGCAGACAGTGATGAACTTGAAGAAGGGGAACTGAAGGAAGGGGATTGCGGGGACGATGGGGTTAAATAAGTGATTTCTATGGGGGAAAAGAGAGGTGTCTCGAGGCAAACCAGTGTTTTTAGCTCTTTGCAGACGTCAAGTGCGGATGGAGCAAGGGTACCAGTCTCAAAACAGGTCCATCAACAGCAGGATGACCCTCAGGAATTTCTCAAGCGTGCATCACAGGTGCCAAGAGGTAAGGCGGGCTGGTGGTCTGTTTGGCAGCAAGGGGAACAATCACAGAAAACGTCCAGATCTATTGGCGTTTGTTTTGGACAAGGCTCTTCCTGGGGCTGAGCTCCAACAAGAGGTGGTGGTGAGCGGGGGTTGCTCTGGCAAAGTTGCACAAGATGTTAAGGAAGGGGACAAGGATGGTAAAGACAAGGCGGGGGAGTATAAAAATATTCACAAAAAACTTCCCTATATGGGGATTGGCATGCCCTTAGGTTCCCATTTATCGGATAAGACCAAGAGCAGAATTTGGTGACATGAATTTGTAGACGCTTTTAAGCTCCTACTTCGTGATATTCAGGCCAAAGAAGGCTCTAAGGAGGAGGAGTGGGAACTGACCAGGAGATCTATGGTCCCTAAAACGATTGAGAACTGGACTACTGCTTTTCTTATCTATGCTAACATATAGTGCGAAAAACATCAGGAGAGAGCAGTGGCGAAGTTCAAGTACATGGACATCATAAGGAAGGCCCAGAGCTATTTCGGTGGATATGCATGGTTGTCATATGATGAGGAGTTTAAAGCACGCATGAGTGTTTTTAGCGACAGGCCATGGGGAGATGTGGACTCTGAGTTGTGGTTACAATGGATGGCGTCTTCGCAACCGTCTGGTACTACTCATACAGCGAGTGGCTTGCCGGTCTCCTACTGGCCCTTTGAGTACCGTCCCGCCCAGGGTGGGGTGGGGTTTGGTGGCAGAGGTCAGGCGCCAGTGTTCGGTGCCTGTTATAATTTCAACAGAGGTTTTTGCAGTAGGCAATTCTGCAGGTACAAACATGAGTTCTCTCAATGTGGGGGCAAACATCCCCTCACACAATGCTTCGCAGGTCGGAGATTTGGAGAGCAAGGATGGGAGGTCAGAGGGGAAGAGGACAGGCATTTCAATTTGTACCAAAGTGCTCATACGCCAATTAGGCTGGAGGTTTTGGCTGACTGGCTGGGGACTTATCCTGACACTGAGGCAGCATCCCGATTGTTTTGGAGTTTCAAGGAGGGGTTTAAGATAGGCTACCAGGGTCCATATCTGAGCAGGTGGTCTGATCATTTGGAATCAGCTAAAGAGTTTCCACAGGTTGTCAAACAAAGGTTACAGGCTGAGATAGACGCAGGTAGAGTGGCTGGTCCTTTTGCTCATTGCCCTATGCACACCCTGATTGTTTCCCCTCTTGGGGTGGTACCTAAGAAGAAATCTGGAGAGTTTTGTTTAATACACCACCTCCGTTAATGACTTCATCTCACAAGTAGATTCTAGTGTGTCCTACGCTTCTGTGGATGATGCGCTAGGGTTGGTCAGGTCAGCTGTGACATACAGTCAGCTTTCAGGCTTTTACCCATTCACCCTTCTGATTTTGAACTCTTAGGTATGCATTTTCAAGGAGCCTTTTATGTTGATAAAGTCCTTCCAATGGGATGTTCAGTGTCATTTGCCTTATTTGAAACCTTCAGCACATTCTTACAGTGGCATTTTACATACATTAGTGGCCCTGAACTAATGTGTAACTATTTACGATTTTATGTTTATTGGTGAACAGAACACAGGACAGTGCCAAAGGGCTTTGCATGTTTTCCAGTCTATGGTCCAGGAGCTTGGTGTGCCGCTGGCACTTGACAAAACTGAGGGACCCAGTACCAAACTGACATTCTTGGGAATTGAAGTAGACACTATTGCCATTGTTGCTAGATTACTGGAGGCGAAAGTGCAGGAGATCTCCCCCTTTTTGTTATCTGTGATTGGGGAGCGTAAGCTGGAGCTCTGGAAGGTGCAGAAACTGTTAGGTTATATGAATTTTGCATGTAGGGTGGTCAGGGCTGGGAGAACCTGCTGTAGGAGGCTGGGAATGTCCATGTCTGGGGCTTATCTCCCTCACCACAGAGTGCGTATTTCGTCTGCTACCAGGGCAGATCTGTACATCTGGCTAAGTTTTCTTGCAGACTTTAATGGTGTATCTTTGTTTTTTGCGGATGAAAATATGATTTGGCAAATTCAGATTTATTCGGATGCGTCTGGGTCAAAAGGCTTTGGCATATTCTGGGAGGGGCGGTGGTGTGCCCGAAGCTGGCCAGTATATTGGTTACAACAGGGTCGAAGTATTACCTTTTTACATTTTTTTCCTCTACTTGTGGCATTACATGTATGGGGTGAGGAGTTCCAGAACAGACCAGTCTTTTCAACATTGACAACTTAGCTGTAGTCGAATTGATCAATAATCAAAAGGCTAAGGATTTGAGAGTTTTGAAATTGTTACATGCCTTAATGCTCAAATGTCTGCAGCTTAAAGGTGTTTTCAAAGCAAGGCATATTCCAGGAGTCAATAATTGTATAGCGGACGCTCTGTCCCGTTTTCAGTGGACAAAATTTCGCTGGGGGGCTCCTGGGGCAGCGCCCGCCAAAACTCAGATCCCACGATGTATCCGGGCATGGGGGGAATGAGAATTGTCGAGCTGGTAGAGAAGTCAGTGGCAGCTTCTATGAGATGAAATTACCAACAAGCATGGAACGAGTTCTTAAGTTATGGTAACACATCGGATTTGCATGGGAGGATGGTCAGTGATGAGCAAGTTTTATTGAGTTTTGTGCTACACTTGATAGATAAAGGTTTTTCACACACTACCATTGCTGGCAAATTGGCAGGAATTTCCTTTTATGGGCAGTTGAGGTGGGGGAGGGATCTGGTGGGAGGGGTTCTAGTTAAAAAGGTTCTTAGAGGTTTAAGTAGGGAGCCGGCAGGTACCAAGCCGTTACGTCAGCCAGTGACTTTTGACCTATTGCAGAGGATGTTGCTGCAGTTGTCTTCCTGTTATGATGCATTTGAGAGTTGCAAATTTAGGTTATGTTTTTTGTGGTTGTTTTTGGGGCGTTTAGAGCATCTGAGTTACTTGGCCTACGCAACAGGGGTGGCATACGTCATGATGAAGTGGTTATTGAACAACAAAGGTTGAGAATTTGGTTGAGGGCTTCCAAGACTGATCAATTGGGCAGGGGTAAACGGGTTGCTGTCCTGTGAAGGAATAAGAAGTTTTCCTAGCTTCTAGTTTGTTCACTCCAGGGCCCATATTTTGTCACGCACAGGGCAAGTCGATTTCTATTGCCCAACCATTGGCTGTGATGAGAAAGGTGCTCCTTGCTTTAGGTGAGAATCCTTTGCGTTTTGACACACACTCCTTCCGTATTGGGGCAGCAACAGAGGCTGCGAGGTTGGGATGGTCCTGGGCAGACATACGAAGGATCGCGAGGTGGAAGTCCAAATGTTGTGAAAAATATGTTAGGAAGTGATTTTCAGTGCACCTTCCATTTCTCTTGTTAACGTTTGTTTTTTCATTTAGGTCAAATTCAGCGGTTTGTAAGTTTGAAAACGACAACCTTGATAGTAGGGATTTTTTATGGGCGCACTACGTGATTGTTTTTAGTTTGCGTGGTTGTATGGTACTCCGAGGTATCACTCTCTGATGAAGAGTGTAAAATGTAATGTATAGAAGGTTGATAATAGGACACTCCTTCGGAAAGTGGGCTGCTGTTTATGCTGAGAACCAGATTAGCGGGATATCGCTAGGACTCACAAGTGTTAATTCATGAGGTGGTATGGAAAGGAAAAAGGGGAATGCCTTGGGGGGGTTTGTTTCCCACATTGTACCTGATGTGTTCTGGGGGGGGTCCTCCTGATTTACCTGTCATTCATCCAGGGGAAAATGACCTAGTGGACTTATCTGGCCTGACTTTAATAAAACTGATGCAACTGGATCTGAAAGTTATCAAAAGTACCTGGGAGGGCACCATGGTGATTTGGATCGAATTCATAACATGGCTGCATTGGAGAGGAGCACGGTGCCACGCAGCAATGGAGAAGGAGCAACACAAACTTAATAGAGCCATGAGAGTTTTTTATGGGGACATTGGCATAACGGTACTCTCGGATGGTAACATCAAAAGTACTGAGGGGCATCTTTTCTGGGAAGATGGGGTGCATTTGTCTCAGATGGGACAGGCTTTTTACTTACTGGAGTTACGGGATTTGCTTATAGAAGGAGGATATATGGTGCTCCAGCAGACAGTCATAACACATGTTTTTCTCTATTTTGAAGGGTGGGGCAGGAAAACTCTTTTCGGTTTTCCTGGATGGCGTAATTTTTCTGGGGGGTTGGGCAGTCTTGAGGGGGATTGTCCATCCTCCAAGGGGGGAGGTGGGGTCTACAGTTCACGTGGAAAAGGAAGAGGAAATGAGGGGGATCCTTCAACAGGAGTCAGTTCTTCTGGGTTTGCATGGGTCAACAATTTTTGGGGGGTTATGTTTGAAGATATGTCAAGATGTTTTGGGGATTACTTTATTATCTATTATGTAAGATGTTTTGAGAAATATACTATGCACCTGTCTTAATAAAGTGGTCTTTTTGCTAAAATAAATAAAGAAGTGTGGGTCATGAGTTTTTGTGTGAGACTGGCTTTCGGGGCTCTGGGCATGGTGGCGATAATAGTGCTCACAATGTAAATAACACATACCACCACATACCATGCTACACTTTAAGTAAATGGGCTAGTAACCATGGAAGGGATACACATGACGACATGGCCGTCATGAGGAGGAACTAACAGCCTATCAACCAAACGGAAGGCAGCATTTAGAAAGGACAAAGACACAAGCCAATGAAAAAGATTGGCGGATAGTGGGTGGAGCTTAAACAGAGTTATCACACCATACTGAATACTATATGCCTTGCAAAGCGAGCAGCGCATGCACGCTGCCACTACAGGCTCGACCTAAATATGGCATTCTACTTAAGAATAGCTCTGTCTTTACCATTTGACCTCATACACATCTAACTACAATGGCACTTGCTCTTAATGTACAACATGAGACTAGACAAACACATATCATGAACGCCCAGAAAATGTGAGATTATAGCCAACAATGCAAAATCAACACCTAATTTAAGACGTGGTCACGGCCACAGTTTTCACGTTTGACGAAATCATAAATTGTTGACATTTAGCAGTATGTTGACAGAGCAGTGTTGATATATCTAAAATGTAACAGGGCACAGCACAAGAAAACAATCCAAAGAATGCAGCACAGAAACCACAGTACAACACAACAGCATCATATTGCAATAATACGGCACATAAAAAAACATAAGAAAAACAGAACATATAACCATCACAACTAAATGTCACGCATTAAATATGCGCAAACATTTTTGTCACACATTTCTACCTCCAGAAACCTGCTTTCTAATTATGATGATAAAGGGTGTTTTCACCTAGAACTGACTTACGTTACTACCGAGGACATCAAATAGTACCACTTACTATTGTAAATAACATTAAAGATCACAGTGCTGCATTCAAAGGACTATACTTTTAGATATGTATATGAAAAAAAATTGGCTTCTCTAATCAGTGGTATCACGTTACCTTTCACAAGAGCACACTTGAAAGCAACATACATATTCGAGATAAGGAAAATTTACACATGAGTTGATCTATATGTGTAAATTTACTATTGCTCTGTGTTGTAGGAGTGAAAACATGTAAACATTTAGAGAACAGTGTGAATTGATTATGGTACCATAGTAATGTAGAGTCTGTTCAAACATTTGGTGGCTATTTTTATAAAATAAGGACTAGGTAATGAACGTGAGAAGGGGACAGCACCAACAGTTGCTGGTCAGCATCAAATCAAATGATATTTGCACGTGCAATATCTGGATGTACTAATGGCTTGTGATTGAGAGGCTTCAGAGCTCATGTAGGACACTGATTTCTAGGTTACAAATGCTCTCTAGAATACAAATTTCCAGTTTATTCATATTTGCTCTAAGAATTGTGTTAGCGCCTCACATTATGTATGCTGCTTCATGATAGTTGTTGAGGTTTCTAAAGAGTAAAACATCTCACAGACAGGAAATTCATCAGCTCCATTTGCAATGCTTCTCTTGTGCAAGATGACGAAACCTCAAAAGTGAAACTGGCTATGTCATGGAGGGTGTATGAAACCACCTGGCATTCTTTTCCGAAATATTTTTATTTTTCTTGGCTTTCGGACAATTTAGAGACCCCTGAAGCACATAACACAGGTAGAGCTATCAACTATATCGTCAACGTATTTGAAAGGTCAGGGTCACACGTAAGCCTATAATCTCTACTTATCAGAAGGGTTTATGTAATCTACTGCTGATGCATGAATGAACATTCAGCTCTGACAATATTATTATAGGAGCGGAGTATTAATGGAATGCATGTTAGATGCCACTGGACATTATGCTGGTATGTGAGTGTAATTAAATGCCCTTTTCATTTTGTCACCCCCATCACTTTTTGCTACATTTTATTTCTCGTCTATGGACTCTGAACACTACCGTTCAGCGCCCAGTATATGTGCTCTGACCCTCAAAAACATGTAGAATTGGCTAATCCGTGACTGGCATACTTAACTTACTTATATCTATCTAATATAGTGTACCATGTGCACATGCGCCTATAAGTTACATGTCGCTAATGGACTGCAGCACATATTGTGCTACTACATAGTGACAATGCAAAGCATGTCTTCAGTCCTTCCCCTACAGCCTGAGTGTGCAGTTTTACAACCTCAAATTCGACCTGAAAAAACAACTTGTAGAAATGCCTAAAGCTTGCTTTTTAATACTTTTTAGTCACCCTTAAGGTAGGATCCAAGGGGCATATTATCAAGGGGGTTTATCTCCGCTTTTTTGGCTTTAAAAGCCAAGAAAGCGGAGATAAAATTATCTCCCTATTACCTAGCTGTCGCTAACACCAGTTAGCGACAGCTAGTAGGAGATAGCGACCATCTTGGGCCCCACTTTGCATGTCAGTGATATTTATCACTAATGACATGCAAAGTGGGCGTGCCAAGATGTTAGCGACTGGAAACAGTCGCTAACATCGCTATCTCCTATTACCAACTTATGGAGATATTCGCGCTAAGCGTGAATATCTCCGAAAGCTAACACCTGCCCTGAGCAGTTCTTAGCCATGTTATCCAATGGGAGGTGGATAACATGGCTAAGAGCATTAGCTCAGTAATGCATGAATATCGCGGACTTTTCAGCGATATTCATGCATTGCGGCCGATTTTTATCGCATTTGCGATAAACCTTGGTAATACCAAGGTTTATTTGCGATAAAAATCGCAGCAGCGCAGCGGTAAATTTTTGTCTCTAACCAAGCAATAGCGATAATTATCGCTATTGCTTGGTAATATGCCCCCAAATTCCGATATGGGCAACGTGCATGGTATTTAAACAGTAGGACATGTACATAATTACTTCTTATAATGTATGACCCATATCTCCCAACTTGTTATTTAGCCATGCATTAAAGTGAAATTATAGTTTAGTGAATATTACACAATGACAACTATATTAATAGGGGCAGATTTACAATAACTGGCGCTCCCCTGCATATTAGCAGGGATGCGCCAGTTATTGTGCGCCATGCCTCAGCCACCATGGATGCGCCGCATTGTAAATGCGGCGCACCATGAGGCAAAAACGGCACAGATGCGTGACGCATTTGTCCCGTAAACGTGGCGCATTGCTGGAGTTGCGTTGCAAGCGCAACACAGTTCCAGCAATGCTCTGGGGGACCCTATTCTTACAATACTGCGTCAATCCTTACGCCTGCTTAAAGCAGGCGCAGGGTTTTCACGCAGCATGGGCCCAAAAGTGACTGAGTGAAATCTTGTAGATTGTACTCAGCCACTTTTAGGAGGCGTTCCTGCGATGGAATGACCCCCCCCGCGCAAGAACGTCTCCTTCTGGCGCAGGGCCTTACAACGTGACGTTGTAAGTACCCCGTACCATGGCCCATCTTTTGTGCCTCCGCTGCATCACAAAAGTGACGCAACGGCGCGTAAAAGGGGCGCAAGGGGCTTGTAAATCTGCCCCATAATTTTTAGCAGACCACACCCAATTATCACCTATTGACTATTCCTGCCTTTTTGATTTACAATTATATGATCTTAGTATTTTGTAATCTATTCATATCACAGAACAGCACATACCCCATCGCAAATCTTATGTATCCAATGGATTTGTATAATGCTGCCTTGGGCAGTTGTGTACAGCAGTCATGTCAGATTTGCAATTTGTCACACTCAACAGGGCTACGTAATAAATATGAGGATACATCCTTGCCTATATACAACACAGGCATATGAATTACATACATATTGTAGGTGTCAGCATTAATCCTACCTTACTTTGTCAAACATAGAGCTTTTATCGGCCAGAGCTGTGTAGAGGTTCATAGATAAACACAAGAAACAAATATGTAAATATTGAAAAGACAGGGAATGTATCACACACAAGAGGCCCTGAAAACTTTAATTAACTTGGCATATTTATTTACTGTGGATAAATGTACTTCCCACTACTACTGTAACAGAGTGGTGCAAGCAATAATTGTGTCTAAAGGGACAGTTGCATCTCAAAGATATATATCAAGATGACTGATGGCAAAATGGAAGATCCCCTGCAAAGCACAGCAAGTGGTAAACAAAATCAAATTTTTTGGTATCAAAAGGCCACAATTTCTGCTAATTGCTGTTGTTTACATATTACAAAAAATATGTAAAATGCATTATTCCGTAAAATGACAACGAAATTAAACCACCTCCGCAGCTATGGGTAGTTCACAAATGTGAATAAAAGGAATTAAACCAGCAGTTTGTATTTAACAAGTGAAATCGTCCGACATTGAAATATACATGAAAACATGTATTCTATGACAAAAGTGTTTTGAAAAAATAATGAATATTTAATTTGAAGATTGTAATAATTTCCTGCAAAGCGAGCTTCGAGTTATATCATGACAATACACCAGACATCTAAAGTGACGCACCAGCGGTGCAAGGGGCTTGTAAAAAAGCTCAAAGATGCACAATAGTAATATTTGTTTTTTTGAAAAAGTTACTAGCGTGAAAGTGTTGTTACAAACTTGATTTGGGGACTCAGGCATATTTACAAGTCCCTATCACCAGCACATCATCTTTTTTCTCGACGTTGTGGTGGCGATAGGGGCTTACCCGTATTCACAAGGCAGCGTTAAGCACACACACACACACATATATATATAGAAGCAGAGCACTCAGGGAAGTTCTCAGGTTTAGGTGGAAAGCAGCACCTGTGTAGAGCACCCTCAACACCATCGACACTGTAAATCTGCTCACCTCAAATGTCTGCCTTTCTATAAAAGTCTTTAAGCGTAGGATTAGCACAGTGTTATCCTCTCCCAGATAGAAAGGGACAAGATCTTTTGCCATTTCTACCGGTATGTTTTTAAGCTTAGGACCACCTCAGTGCCATGCATGCCGAGCTGTAAAATGACAATAGCCTTTTTCCACTCCAGGCACAGTATTACAGATTTGAATTGGTAAAATACCAACAAAGCCAAACTGAAATTGCCAAAAGCAACTCCTGACACATGTTTAGCTCTCATTAGAGCTCTTTGGAGAGGTATAGCTTTGTCCAAACACAAGAGAACACCCAGTATAAGTCAAAACAATACCCTTTCCGCATAGAGTGTTGCATAAATTATGCAAAAAAGAAGTAGAGAACTCTGGGAAGTTCTCAAGTTTAAGTGGGAAGCTGCTCCTGTATAGAGCACCATCAACACCAGTGGTACACTATATCTGCTCACCTCAAATGTCTGCCTTTCTAACAAAGTTTTTAAGCATAGGATTACCACAATGCCATCCACACCGAGATAGAAAGGAACAAAGGGGCATATTATCAAGGGGGTTTATCTCCGCTTTTTTGGCTTTAAAAGCCAAGAAAGCGGAGATAAAATTATCTCTCTATTACCAAGCTGTCGCTAACACCATTTAGCGACAGCTAATAGGAGATAGCGACCATCTTGGGCCCCGCTTTGCATGTCAGTGATATTTATCACTAATGACATGCAAAGTGGGCGTGCCAAGATGTTAGCGACTGGAAACAGTCGCTAACATCGCTATCTCCTATTACCAACTTTTGGAGATATTCGCGCTAAGCGCGAATATCTCCAAAAGCTAACACCTGCCCTGAGCAGTTCTTAGCCATGTTAACCAATGGGAGGTGGATAACATGGCTAAGAGCATTTGCTCGATAATGCATGAATATCGCTGACTTTTCAGCGATATTCATGCATTGCGGCCGTTTTTTATCGCATTTGCGATAAACCTTGCTAATAGCAAGGTTTATCTGCGATAAAAATCGCCGATGTGCGGCGATATTTTTTGTCTCTAAACAAGTTAGAGACAAAAATTATCTCTATTGGTTGGTAATATGCCCCAAAGGCTTTTGCCATTTTTACAGCAAAGTTTTTAGGCATAGGATTAGCTCAGTGCCATCCATATATGTGACATTTTGGTGGTCGCCAGTAGGTAGCTATAGGGAGGACCTTGTTTGCCTTGGATAAGCATTTTTTGACTTGCCTATATCTTTGACATTGTTTGACGATTTTGCACTAACTTTTCTAATAATAAGTGTGCCAGGGTATAGACTCAAAATATCGAGTTTTTAATATCGATTTGCAATAATATCGATTAAAAAATATAGAATGGACACAATATCGACTGGACAGAATATAGACTACAAAAATATCGAATAGGATAGCAATAATATCGAATCAAAAATATAGAATGGACATAATATCGAATAGACAGAATATAGACAACAAAAATATAGAATGGACAGAATATAGACTACAAAAATATAGAATGGACAGAATATAGACTACAAAAATATCAAATTTGAGGTAAGTAAGTTAATATCAATTTTTAAAGTGTTTTTTATGTTGGTATATGTTTGAAAAGTGAATATTTATTTTATTATTTATATTAATTAATTATTTGTATGGTATTTAATTTTTGCCTAATATAATTCTGTAGCGGGTTGTGGGTTTATAGGAGAATAGGGTGGGAAGTAATTTAATTATAATTAATTAAATATGTTAATTTATTTATTGGTATTTATTTTGAATTAATTGTTAATTAATTATTAATTGTTAATTAATTAAAATATAATTGGTAATTAATTTTAATAAATTGATTAATTGATAATTATGTTAATTTTAGTAATTTATTTTTTGTAGAGTGTTGTGGATTTATAGGGGAATAGGGTGGGAAGTAATTTAATTATAATTAATAAATATGTTAATTTAATTATTAGTATTTATTTTGAATTAATTGTTAATTGATTATGAATTGGTAATCAATTAAAACATAATTGGTAATTAATTTTAATCAATTAATTAATTGATACATATTTTAATTTTAGTAATTTATTTTCTGTAGCGGGTTGTGGGTTTATAGGGGAATAGGGTGGGAAGTTATTTAATTATAAATAATTAAATATGTTAATTTATTTATTTGTATTTTTTTTAATTAATTGTTAATTATTTATTAATTGGTAATTAATTAAAATATAATGGGTAATTAATTTTAATTAATTTATTAATTGATAATTATGTTAATTTTATTAATTTATTTTCTGTGGCGGGTTGTGGTTTTATAGGGGAATAGGGTGGGAAGGTAGGAAGTAATTTAATTGTAAGCAATTCAATTTTTACATTCTTTTTTTTATCTAATTTTTAATTATTTTTTAATTGTTAATAATGTATTGTTAATTGGTAAATAATTTGTATTAGTAGGTAATTATTTTTAGTAATTAATTGTTATTTGTATTTTTAATTGATTAATTAATATATTATATAAAAGTGTTAATTATTTTAATTAATTTGTAATTGGTATTAATATTTATTTTATTTTTATTTATATATGAAGTATTTACTTTCCCTACTGTTGCACTCACTGGAGTGGGAATAGTAATTTTTCAATCAATCAATCAATCATGCCATTTGTATAGCGCACTACTCACCCGGGAGGGTCTCAAGGCGCTTGGGGGGAGGGGTATGCTACTGCTCGAACAGCCAGGTCTTGAGTTGTTTCCTGAAGGCAAGATGGTCCTGGGTCAGCCGAAGGTGGATGGGGAGGGAGTTCCAAGTCTTGGCAGTCAGGTAAGAGAAGGATCTTCCTCCGGTGGTGGCTCTTCGGATGCGTGGTACGGCTGCGAGGGTGAGGCTGGTGGACCGTAGCTGGCGGGTGGGCGTGTAGAAGGTCAGGCGGTCATTGAGGTACTTGGGGCGTTCTGGATGCGCTGGAGTCTTTTCTGTAGCTTGGCTGTGGTTCCGGCGTAGAGGGCGTTTCCGTAGTCCAGTCGGCTGGTGATGAGTGCCTGGGTGACAGTCTTCTTGGTCTCGGTCGGGATCCAGCGGTAGATCTTGCGAAGCATACGCAGGGTGTTGAAGCACGATGAGGAGACGGCGTTGACTTGTCTGGTCATCGAGAGGGAGGGGTCCAGGATGAAGCCCAGGTTGCGTGTGTGGTCGGTTGGCTTGGGTGCGGTGCCCAGGGCTGGGGGCCACCAGGAGTCGTCCCAGGCTGAGGGCGAAGATCCCAGGATGAGGACTTCCGTCTTGTCCGAGTTCAGTTTCAGGCGGCTGTCCTTCATCCACTCGGCGACGCCTTTCATCCCTTCGTGTAGGCAGGTTCTGGCGGTGTCGGGGTCTCTGGTGAGGGAGAGGATCAGCTGGGTGTCGTCGGCGTAAGAGATGATGTTGAGGTTGTGCTGGCGTGCGATGGCTGCGAGAGGTTTCATGTAGATGTTGAAGAGGGTGGGGCTGAGTGAAGATCCTTGCGGGACGCCGCAAATGACTTCGGTGGCCTCGGAGCGAAACGGGGGGAGGCGGACTCTTTGTGTTCTTCCAGCGAGGAACGAGATGATCCACTCCAGTGCCTTCTCTTGGATACCGATGTTGCTGAGGCGCAGGACTAGGGTGCGGTGGCAGACCGTGTCGAAGGTAGCAGAGAGGTCCAGGAGGATGAGGGCCACTGTTTCCCCCTTGTCGAGCAGGGTCCGGATGTCGTTGGTGGCTGCGATGAGGGCGGTCTCGGTGCTGTAGTTGGCTCTGAAGCCGGACTGCGAGGGGTCGAGGGATCTGTTCGTCTCGAGGAAGGCGGTCAGCTGTCTGTTGACGATCTTCTCGATGACTTTAGCAGGAAAAGGGAGGAGCGAGATGGGGCGGAAGTTTTTGAGATCGGTGGGGTCCGCTGTAGGTTTCTTCAGGAGGGCGCTGATCTCGGCGTGCTTCCAGCTCTCCGGGAAGGTGGCGGTGTTGAAGGAGGCGTTGATGATGTTCCGGAGTTGGGGTGCGATGGTGGAGTCGGCCTTGTTGAAGATGTGGTGTGGGCAGGGGTCGGTCGGTGATCCGGAGTGGATGGTGTTCATCGTGCAGGCTGTGTCTTCGGTGGTCACCGTGGTCCAGGTGCGAAGGGTGGCGGTGGGGGGCGTTGGTTCGACGGTTGGGTGCGTGGGTGGGGCGCCAAAGCTGTTGTGGATGTCGGCGATCTTGCGGTGGAAGAACGAGGCGAGGGAGTCGCAGAGGTCTTGTGACGGAGTGATGTCGTTGGTGCCGGTGCTGGGGTTGGAGAACTCCTTGACGATAGTGAAGAGCTCTTTGCTGTCGTGGGCGTTGTTGTCCAGTCGTTCCTTCAGGGATTTCTTCTTGGTGGTGCGGATGAGCTGGTGGTGCTTGCGGGTAGCATGTTTGAGGGCGGTCATGTTGTCGGTGGTCCGGTCGAGGAGCCAGGCTTTCTCGAGGGTGCGGCAGGTCTTGTTGGAGTCCTTGAGGTCGTCGGTGAACCAGGATGCCTTCTTGCTTCTGGGTCTGCTGGGAGGGTTCTTTAGTGGCGCGAGGTCGTCGGCGCAGGCGGTCAGCCACTGTGTGAAGTTGCGGGCTGCTTCGTTGGGGTCCGTTGTGTTGGTGGGTGGGCTCTGGCTGAGGGAGGTGGTGAGCTGGTCTGCGGTGATCTTGCTCCAATTCCTGTGAGGTACCTGTTGCGGGTGGTGGTGGGTCGTGGATCTTTTGAAGCTGAAGTGGACGCAGCTGTGGTCGGTCCAGTGGAGTCCGGTGGCGTGGCTGAAGGTGATGTACTTGCTGGAAGAGAAGACGGGATCAAGCGTGTGGCCGGCGTAGTGGGTGGGGGTGTTGACCAGTTGCTTGAGTCCGAGGTTGGCGAGGTTTTCCAGCAGGGCGGTGGTGTTGCGGTCCTTATTGTTCTCCAGGTGGAAGTTGAGGTCCCCGAGGAGGATGTAGTCAGTGGAGGGGAGGGCGTGCGGGCTGATGAAGTCTGTGATGTCTTCGCTGAACTGTGTGCGTGGTCCCGGGGGTCTGTAGACGAGGGTGCCTCTGAGGGTCGTCTTAGGGTCGGTGTGAATCTGGAAGTGGAGATGTTCGGCTGCGGTGAAGGAGTCGTTGGCGTCGGTCGTGATGCGGATGGTGTTCCTGTGGACGATGGCGATGCCACCTCCGGTCTGGTTGATGCGGTCCCTCCTGATGATCTTGTACCCGTCTTGGATGGCGATGGCGATGTCGGGTGCAGAGGAGGCGTTCATCCAGGTTTCCATGAGGAAGGCGACGTCCGGTGATGTAGCGTCGAGGAGGTTCCAGAGTTCCACGGCGTGTCTGTGGACGGAGCGGGTGTTGATCAGGATGCACTTGAGGTGGTTGCTGCTGGTGTTTTACCCTCCTGCTATCCAACGCTTTCCCTACTGTTGCACTCACTGGAGTCGGAATAGTAATTTTTACCTCTACGCTATCCAACACTTTCCCTACTGTTGCACTCTTTGGAGTGGGAATATTAATTTTTACCCCTACGCTATCCAACGCTTTCCCTACTGTTGCACTCACTGGAGTGGGAATAGTAATTTGTACCCCTACGCTATCCTACGCTTTCCCTACTGTTGCACTCTCTTGAGTGGGAAGAGTAATTTTTACCTTCCCGGTATCCAATGCTTTCCCTACTGTTGCACTCACTGGAGTGGGAATAGTAAATGTTATGCCTACGCTATTCAACGCTTTCCCTACTGTTGCACTCTCTGGATTGGGAATAGTAATTTTTACTCCTACGCTATCCAACGCTTTCCCTACTGTTGCACTCTCTGGAGTTGGAATAGTAATTTTTACCCTCCCGCTATCCAACACTTTCCCTACTGTTGCACTCATTGGAGTGGGAATAGTAATTTTTACCCCTACGCTATCCAACGCTTTCCCTACTGTTGCACTCACTGGAGTGGAAATAGTAATTTTTACCCCTACGCTATCTAACGCTTTCCCTACTGTCGCACTTTCTGGAGTGGGAATAGTAATTATTACCCTCCCGCTATCCAACGCTTTCCCTACTGTTGCACTCACTGGAGTGGGAATAGTAACTTTTACCTCTACGCTATCCAATGCTTTCCCTACTGTTGCACTTACTGGAGTGGGAATAGTAATTTTTACCCCTACGTTATCCAACGCTTTGCTTACTGTTGCACTCTCTGGATTGGAAATAGTAATTTTTACCCCTACGCTATCCAACGCATTCCCTACTGTTGCACTCTCTGGAGTGGGAATAGTAATTTTTACCTCTACGCTATCCAACGCTTTTCCTACTGTTGCACTCTTTGGAGTGGGAATAGTCATTTTTACCTTCCCGGTATCCAATGCTTTCCCTACTGTTGCACTCACTGGAGTGGGAATAGTAAATTTTATGCTTACGCTATCCAACGTTTTCCCTACTGTTGCACTCACTGGAGCTGGAATTGTAATTTGTACCCCTACACTATCCAACGCTTTCCCTACTGTTGCACTTTCTGGAGTGGGAATAGTCATTTTTACCCTCCCGCTATCCAACGCTTTCCCTACTGTTGCACTCACTGGAGTGGGAATAGTAATTTTTACCCCTATGCTATCCAACGCTTTCCCCACTGTTGCACTCACTGGAGTGGGAATAGTAATTGTTACCCCTACACTATCCAACGCTTTCCCTACTGTTGCACTCTCTGGAGTGGGAATAGTAATTTTTCCCCTACGCTATCCAAAGCTTTCCTTACTGTTGCACTCACTGGAGTGGGAATAGTAATTTTTACCCCTACGCTATCCAATGCTTTCCTTACTGTTGCACTCAGTGGAGTGGGAATAGTAATTTTTACCCCTACCCTATCCAACGCTTTCCCTACTGTTGCACTCTCTGGAGTGGGAATAGTAATTTTTACCCTCCCACTATCCAACGCTTTCCCTGCTGTTGCACTCACTGGAGTGGGAATAGTAATTTTTTACTGCTACGCTATCCACTGTTTTTTCTACTGTTGCACTCACTGGAGTGGTAATAGTAAATTTAACCCTCTCGCTATCCTATGGTAAATATATTGAATTTTTTAATACGATGTTTTGAAATTGCTCGGAATATATATATATATATATATATATATATATATATATATATATATATGTATTACATTTTTTTTAATTTATTTACATTAATTATTTATTAATTTTAATGTTATTTAAGTCATTTAAGTATGTTTAAGTTAGTTCTATTTATTATTTCATTAATTTAAAATTACTTTTAACTATTTAAAAAATTCGATATTTTGACTATCTATATTTTTTAAACGATATTTTTGATTCGATATTTTTGTACTTACCTGTTTGGAGATAGGAAGTCGATATTTTGGCATTCTATATGTTTTACTCAATATTTTTGTAGGTCTATATTTTTGTCATCGATATTGTTTCAGTGATCCGTGTGCCAGTGATTTCAGTTGTGCATGGTAAGATTTGGGCTCATCTGACAGGATGGCTGAAAAAAGGGGGGGTAAAAAAAAGTGTGTTTTCCATGTTAATTCCACACTGGTTTTGAACACTACTACAGTCCGAACTGCTGAACAAAATTCCACCTAATTTGTCAGAAGGGTACATTTTGGTTATTTGGTGTAAATCTATTCAGTAGTTTTGGAAATATTAAAGGATATTCAAATTTGGATGTCAAGAGGCGCAGATCCTTCATGAATTGTTTACAAATCCTTCACAGAGCTTCCTGAATTCATGCACCCACAACACAGCTGTGATTGGTTGTCCGCAACTTGAGTAGAAAGTTGCAGCTGCTGTTTTACGCACTGGTGAATGGTCCTAAACTGCCAAAAAACATATGAAATATATTAGAAGGGGTATGGTAGAGATACGCTGATTCTCTGAGAGGTATATAGTGGCCTGTTAGGGCCCTATGGTGGGAAGAACATGCCCGGAAATGTTTTTTGTATTCTACATGTGAATTTTCGTGAATCCATCTCAACGCTTAGCGCACCAGTGTGTAACTTCATTCCAGATTTGTGAATTCTATTAATAAATAACTTTAAAAAAAGACTCAGTCACCCACTGAGAAATGTACCCATCCATTCACAGAACAACTCTGACTTTCATGCACCCACTCACACACCCAGTCAGACCCTCATGTACCCACAAACAGACCCACTGAGACACTCACGCACCTACTCACAGACCCATTCAGATATTCACATACCTACTCACAGACCCACTAGAACACTCACCCACCCACTCAGACTCATGCACCCACTCACAAACCCAATCTAGCCCTCATGTACCCATTCACAGACCCACTGAGACAGTCATGCGCACACTCACAGACATAGTAGGAAATTCATACACCACTCACCCACTCAGTCGGAACCTCACATACCCACTCAAAAACCCCACTGAAACACTAACACACCCACTCACACTCCCATTCGAATTCTTATGTGCTCACTCCCATATCCACTGATACACTCACGCACCAACTCAGGGACCCATTTAGTCACTCATGCACCCCCTCACACAACCACTCTAAGACGTATGATTGCACTCACAGACCCACTCAGACACTGATATACCAATTCATAGTGGGAATAATGCACCCACTAACAGACCCAGTCAGGCACTAATGCACCCACTCACAGACCCACTCAGACACTGACACACCCACTCAAAAATGCATTCAGATAGCAATGTACCTACTCACAGACCCAGTCAGAGACTTATGCAGTGTCACAGACCCAATCACAGACTTATTCACCCACTCACAGACCTACCAATACCCCAAACACAGTGTAAGTAGCAAAAAATCTGGGAGTTAAATTTGATGCCTCACTCTCCTTTCGACCTCACGCCCTGACGGAGGCAGGGACATGCTTCAACTTAGTCAAAATGCTCAAAAAGTTCTTTGACTATATTCCACTCCCTGTGAGGAAGAAAGTTGCAGTGGCACTCACCCTGTCACGACTAGAATACTGCAACAGCATACTCACTGGAGTAAATAAACAAGTACTCAGGAGATTATAAATTGTACAGCATGCTGCTACTCATTTAGTGCTAAAACTACCATGCAGATCTTCTGCCTCAGCAGCCCTAAAACCCTCCACTGGCTACCCATGCATAAGAGAATCCTATTTAAGGTACTTTTAATCTTATGCCTACGCACTTACGGTTTATAAAAACAGAAATCCAGTTTAGAAAGGCCTTGAAGACCTAGATCTTTGGATCCTCAGACAAGATTTGCTCATCACTGGTATAGGGGTTGTTGTGCTTACTCTGACCATCTCCCACATAGCCCCAGGATGCTCCTGGGGCCTTGTGGGAGATGCCCCAGGATGCTCCTTTCGAAGTGACAGTTGTGCTCCATAAATGCCCTTTCAAATTCAAATCAAACATAGACATTGATGCACCCACTTACAGATCCACTCAGATACTCATGCACCCAGTGACAGACCCACTCAGACACTCACACAGACACTCGCACAGTCAATGAGAGATAGAGAGAGTTAATAAAATAGGGCTTGATTTAAAACTTGGCATAGGGGAATAATCCATTAAAAACATGAAGAAGATCCTGTCTGCCGTATTCTGATCCGATTCTACCCTTTGGAGACTGTAATATGGCGGACGGGATATTCGTCATCTGTCGAGAACCAAACCAGGTCCATAGTTGTAAATACTAGATGTGTTGGTCTGTATTAAATGTATATTTTTGCTTTGTGGATTAGAGACGAATTAGTGATCCCAAAATGTGCTGTTCTATATTGAATGTGTGTTTTTGCTTTGTGGACTCAAGAACGATTCGCCAATTGGGGACTCCATTTTACACACCGGAGAACAGTCCTCGGCTGCGAAAACAAATGAAATGCAGAAGAAGTGTGCAGGGTAGAGCTACCCTGACCCCCTGGGTGTAACTTCATGATGGATTTGCAAATTCTATTGATAAATGAATGAAGATTCAGACATTCACTAAGAAACGTATCCATCCACTCAATGACCCACTCTGATACTCTTGTACCCACTCACACAACCACTCAGAGAATCATGCACCCACTCACAGACCCAGTCATTCATGCACCCATTCACACACCCAGTCAGATTCTCATGTATCAACTCACAGACTTACTCAGAGACTCATGCATGCTCTCACAGACCCACTCAGACACTCATGCACCCATTCACAAACTCTCTCACAGACTCATGCACCCATTGACTTACCAACTGTAACACTCACTCACCCACTCACAGACCCACTCTGAGACTCAAACAACCACTCACAGGTCTACAGAGACAGTCATGCACGCACTCACACATCAAGTCAGACTTTCACGGACTCACTCCCAGACTCATTGAGACACTCATACACCCACTCACAGACCCACTGAGATATTCACAAACCCACTCACAGACCCACTGAGACAGTCATGCACCCACTCACAGACCCAATAAGACACTCATGCACCCACTCACAGACCCACTTAAAGATATTCATGAACCAACTCACATATCCAGTCAGAAATTCATGTGCCCACTCACACACCCAGTCAGACCATCATGTACCCACTCATAGACCCACTGAGACAGTCATGCAGCCACTCACACACCCGCTCAGATTCTTATGTACCCATTCACAGACTCAATGAGTCACTCATGCTGCCACTCAGAGACCTAGTCAGTCACCCACTCTGAGTCATGCACTCCCTCAAAGGCACATTCAGACAGTCATGCACCCATTCACAGATCCACTGAGAGACTCATGCACACACTCAAAAACCCACTGAGAGAGTCATGCACCCACTCACAGACCCACTCAGACACTCATGCACCCAGTCAAGGACCCACTAAGTCACTCATGCACCCACACAAAGAACCACTCAGACACACATGTATGCACTCACATGTTCATTGAGAGATAGAGAGAGTCAGCCGCATAGTTGTGAATACTAAATGTGGTTGTCTGTATTAAATATATATTTTTGCTTTGGGGATTTGAGATGGATTCATGGACCCAAAATGTGCTGTTACTTTTTTTTTAAAAAGGGGGTTTTAACATAACCTAACCCGTGGCTGAGATGAGCCATTTTGTTTATGGCGTGTAGGTGATTACACATAAGACAGGATGCAGTCTTTTAAGTTGTTAATGAATATCCTGTTGCCATTCTCAGAGAAATGTACTCCATCACTTCAGTATATATGCTCCATGTCACAGCGCAAGTTGTTGTTGTGGATGGAGCCATGTTTTGGTCTCTAAGGAATGCAGAAACAGTGTTATTAACATGTTTCTGGCGTAGTCTATTTGGGGACAGAATTCATCTGATCTTTTCCATTTCTGCTGGAGAAGACTAAGGCAGTGTAAGGGAAAATCACCTTTAATTGGCCGAAGATCTCCATCATTGCAAATTCTAGTACTAGCCCTGTAAGTGCATCTAGGTCATTGCCACCACAGTGCGCAATTAAGAGGCCTGGATGAAAGCAATCTGCAATGCTCTCAACCAAAGGCAGCAATTGCTGCCACTTTAACCCTCACTGGCCAATCCAAGTAATGTCGACATAAGGCAAACCCAAGCCCCTGTCAATGCCACTCTTTATAGCAGACACTCAGGCCCAAAACACATAGCTGTGATCCACTATCCACACAATGACCATTTGTTATGTTATGTTATGTTATGTTAGGGTGATTTATTATGCGCACAGATACTCCAGCCAAGGAGCGTCCCGGCGCAAAGACAAGGCAGAACATAACACAACAAAAAATAAAATCAGAACAGCTAAAACAGGAAAGTTTTTATCGCCCTCCGGAAGGTCAAAAGGTCCTCCATCAGACGGATTTCAACGGGGAGGGAGTTCCATGCTGATGCAGCCATGACCCTAAATGAACGGCCTCCCATACGACTGAGCCTAAATCTGGGGACCACTGCAAGAGCCAGACCCTGGGAACGGAGACTGCGGGTGGGGACATAAAAGGAAAGGCAGCTCGACAGAATTTCCGGGCCGATACCTCTCAGAATCTTAAAAGCAAGACATAAGATCTTAAAAAGAATGCGCTTCCTAACCGGAAGCCAATGTAAAGAGCGAAGGACACCTGCCACAGAACTGAATCTGGGCAGGCCAACAATCGCTCTCGCCGCGGCATTCTGAACCCGTTGCAAACGGGTTAGTTCGGCCTGGTTAGCCCCAGCCAGGAGAGAACTGGCATAATCCAGGCGAGAGATGACAGTAGCCTGGATCACCAGTTGCCTGGTTGGGGCATCAAAGAACTTGAGTACTGGTCTCAAGCCTCTTAGAAGTCCAAAACAACAGGCCGCAGTCTTTTGTGTGTGCCCTACAAAAGAGAGGCCGGCATCCAACCATACCCCGAGATTTTTCACCTCCGACACCGGAATCGGAGTGGGTCCCAGCTCTGAAGGCCACCATTGGTCGCCCCACAGCTCCACTCCCTTACCGACGACCATCACCTCCGTCTTTGTGGCATTAAGCTGAAGGCAGTTGCCTGTCAGCCAACTAGCCACCGCCTTCAGTCCAGACTGAAACCTGGGGGCCGCAGTTTCCACGTCCCCGCTGAGAGTAACCGCCAGCTGTGTGTCGTCGGCATATGAGACCAAGGTTAGGCCCCACTGCCTAGCGACATCAGCCAGCGGTCTCACGTAGAGATTGAACAACGTGGGACTCAGCGAGGACCCTTGCGGAACCCCCATGGCCAGCGGTTGGTAGTTGGACTTGAAGGGAGGGATGGCAACACAGAAGGAGCGGTCGTCTAAAAAGGAGCGGAACCATTGCAGCACCTGACCACCAATACCAGTCTCCTCGAGCCGGTGCAGGAGGATGCTGTGGTCCACCGTGTCAAAGGCGGCGCTAAGGTCTAACAAGATAAGCGCCGCCGTTTGACCAGCATCCAACCTTGCCCGGAGATGTTCCACCATCACAAGTAACGCGGTTTCCGTACTGTGCCCAGCACGGAATCCGTTTTGTGTGGGATCGAGGGCATTGGTTCGTACCAAATGCTCAGACAGGGCCAGATTGACGTGGGCCTCAGTAATCTTGGCTGGCCAGGGTAGCAACGAGATGGGGCGGTAACTTTCAGGCTTGGATGGGTCCAGAGTGGGCTTTTTAATAATTGGGGACACCACGGCTTGTTTCCACTTGGCTGGAACTACTCCCGTTTCCAAGGACAGATTGACAAGGGAGCATATAGCTGAACGCCCCATAAAAGCCTGATCCCGAAAGAGAGCAGGCCTTACCGGATCGGATGGAGATCCGGATTTAACTTGCAATGCAAGTTTGTCAAAGCCGTCCGAGGTGAGGGGGGGGAAAACAAGCAGAGTAGTCTGATGGTGAGCCCCATTGGTACTTTCCTCACTGTGCCCTGTAACAGGGAATGTCCGATAAATAGCTTGCACCTTCCCTAAAAAGTAGGATGCAAGGGATTCACAGTGGGAAAGAGAGCTTTCGGTCGTAGAGGTGATCCGCTTCGTCGTAAGATCTTTAACGGCCTTAAGGATGGCTTTCGACGGATTAGAACTGTTCCGGAATTCAGCGGCGTAGAAAGCCGCACGGGCTCGGCAAATAGCTCGATGGTAGAGCTTGACAGACCTGGAGTATGCGGCTTTTAGGTCAGCCCCATAGGTCTTCCTCCAGGCCCTCTCAGCCCGTCTACAGGCACCCTTTAAGGCCCGAAGGGCGCCATCGTACCAGGGGCTCGACTCTCTAGAATTGATTTTAGTGGATACAATAGGTATCAGAGAGTCCAAGGCCCTGGTGATCCAAGAACAGAAGAGGTCATACCCCTTTTCTACATCCGTCAAAGGGCCGAGCGGCTCCTCTAATAGAAGACGATGAAAGTCTTCTAACCGAAGCTTTTTCCAAGCCCTCTTCTGAACCCATCTAGCCGAGGAGATGGAAGGGGTGGCAGAGACAGGGCATAGAATGGATACCAAAAAGTGGTCTGTCCACTCCACCGGTGAAACAGAGATAATTTGAATCCCCGGCAGATTAGTGAACAAGGGATCCAGAATATGCCCCCCTGAATGGGTAGGCTGGGAAACCATCTGAGGGAGTTGAAAGGCCTCCAAGTCAGAGGAGATGGAACGTACCGTCAAGCCAGAGAGGGTGTCGAAATGCAGATTTAAATCTCCCATGATAGAAAAGTTGGCACAGTCTGCAACCAGAGGGCCAACTATATCAGGGAAAGCTTTCCTAAACACCACATCACTGCCGGGTGGACGATAGACGACCATACCGGACAGGGTAAACTCAGGGCTGACAGAGACCTTGAACAAGGCACTTTCACACCCAGAGATGCTTAGGGCAGTCCAGACACAAGGATAGATGGATTTTACCACTAGGGCTACACCGCCACCCCTACACCGCCTATTCAAGGTGTACATCGAATAGCCGGGTGGGCAAGCTAGATTAGTAATAGCGGTGTCGGCATCCTGTAGCCACGTTTCAGTCATGGCAAATATGTCTGGAACTTCCTCCTCCATGAGGTCATAGATGTTCTGGTAGTGTTTCAACGCCGACCTCACATTCAGGTTCAAAATCTTCAGGGTAGAAGGAATATCGGAAGTACGGCAAGTCTCCGAGGACAAAGTCCCTGAGAGAGAACACGGAGAGTCAAGAGCCCACCCATTACAGGGGCAATGGTATGGACCACGCAATGGGTGTACCGGTGGAAGGGTACAACAGCGGCTTACCTGACCAATGGCCAACAGGCAGTCCCGTGTGTACGTCCGCATGATGGACCCAAGGCGGAGTAATAGTTAAATAGTCGATAGCCAGAGCCAGCCACGTCCAGCACGTCCTGTCGCGGACGGGCGCAGACGGGCAGGACTCTGGCACGACTCCGGCCACGCGAGGACACGCCCGCTACGCGATCCCGCTACGCTAGAGGAGGAGCATTAAGTAGGCGTCCTGTCTCCGCGCATGCGCAGTCACGCGCTGGTCAGAGTACCTCCCCTTGCCCAGGCCAAGATGGCGACCACCCGGGAACCAAGCCCGCCAAACGGCGGTGGGGGCACGAATTAAAATGCAGGTGAGTGGGTTTTTAAAAAAACGGAAACACCCCGAGGCCAATGCCCTCGCAACACAAGTCTAAATTAAAATGATACACGAGCGCGCGAGCCGCTCTATACCGCTGTGCGCTCCGCTGCCTTGTCTAACAATAGTTGACAGGACTCGCCTTAAGTAGGCGTCCTGTCTCCGCGCATGCGCAGTCACGCGCTGGTCAGAGTACCTCCCCTTGCCCAGGCCAAGATGGCGACCACCCGGGAACCAAGCCCGCCAAACGGCGGTGGGGGCACGAATTAAAATGCAGGTGAGTGGGTTTTTAAAAAAACGGAAACACCCCGAGGCCAATGCCCTCGCAACACAAGTCTAAATTAAAATGATACACGAGCGCGCGAGCCGCTCTATACCGCTGTGCGCTCCGCTGCCTTGTCTAACAATAGTTGACAGGACTCGCCTTAAGTAGGCGTCCTGTCTCCGCGCATGCGCAGTCACGCGCTGGTCAGAGTACCTCCCCTTGCCCAGGCCAAGATGGCGACCACCCGGGAACCAAGCCCGCCAAACGGCGGTGGGGGTACGAATTAAAATGCAGGTGAGTGGGTTTTTAAAAAAACGGAAACACCCCGAGGCCAATGCCCTCGCAACACAAGTCTAAATTAAAATGATACACGAGCGCGCGAGCCGCTCTATACCGCTGTGCGCTCCGCTGCTGGAAGGCAAGAAGCAGTAGCACTGGATTGAATGACGCAGTTTTCAAAATGAAAGGTCAGGTGCTGCTTTAGAGAAGGACATACTTGATTAGGTTCTATAAATATGTTGGTAGCTAAAAATAGGTTGTGATTTATTATGTAAGGAAGGTGGATCTGTAATTGGTTCTGGTTCATTTAAAAAGAAGATATGCTGTTTTGGATATACTAACATTTTCAAAGACTTAACCGCAACTGCTACAGTTGAACTTGAAGCCATTGTGATGCTGACTGAAAGTACAGTGAACTTATGACCTACTGGTACAGTTGAGTGTTGCAAAGGAGGTTGCTATGGCAACTGAGGTAAAACAGTGAGAAGAGAAGGGTTCTAAAGGCACTGTACTTTCAAACAAGAAAGGCGAGTGGTTGATATGTAGTACCAATTTGGAAATACAAATTTCCAAAATCAGCACTTACACAGTATGTGAAATAGAGGTGAAAACTATTAGTAGTATTATGGTAAAGCATTGACGGGCTCCCATAGAGATTCATGAATTTGTCGCAAAGTTACACCGGGGCCTCATTGAGCGTCATGTCGGATTCGCAAATTTCCCCACAGACACTATCAGATTAGGTTAAAAAACGAACCATTCATAAATGGAATACTAAAAGGGAAAAATTGAAAGCAAGGTTACGATTTGCTAAGTACAAAAGTATCACTCAAAAAATAGTGGAAAAGATTGCCATAGCTAGTTCTTTATTACAGAGAGCAGTAGTTATCATTTTATTGCTGCTTACAAATTCCAAGTAAAAGTGCATTACAAATTGCAGAATGTAAGCGCCACAACAGAGGTATATTAATAATGGTGGATATGGAAAATGTGCATATAAATGTAAAGTAACATATGACTACTAGATGTATTATACATCTGGTTGTGCAACCCAGAGAGGTAGAACTTCAAATAATTGTGAGGTGTGCTAGTCCAGAACATGTGTCTTTAGTTTAGACTCATATGTAGAAATGAATTTTAAAGCACGTAGAGAAATCCTAAAGTTTACATTTATTATGTTTCAAAAACCCTTACGTAGACTGTATGCGAACCAATAGGTGAGGAATTTGTTTGTTTAAATATGTAATTTAATATTTTAGTGACACATAAATACAGTTATAGAGCAGTATTTCTCATTAAACATACTCTCATCCATATGTGTGCTCATTGAGATGTGTATTTATAATACCATACAGCCACTTAGAAACACAATCATACAATAACAGATGTGCACAGAGATTTACTTTCACACTGGTACACTAGTTACGTATGTAGCAAAAACACATACATACACTTTTAGAATTCATAGAGACACTTACATACACATTTATCCACCAATAGAGTAATTAATACAGTAAGTAATAAACTGGCATGATATTTTCAACGTCTGGTGGTACACACATAGAAGGAGTGATACACTCATTAAGATATGTAGCCAAGCAGTGTCAGACCTAGATACTTATTGACCGAAGCGCTCCTTAAATCATCGCTTGGGCATACTACTGCAGAGCGTGTGTGAGCATTTTTGCTGGCATTTGTTCCCGCTAGGATGAGTTGAGATTTAAAACATATTGCTAAGCCTTAAATGTTTCTTCTACTACAAACAAGCCACTCCTGAAATCGGGTATATGTAGGGCATAGGGGAGGGAGCCATGAGCCTAAAGGATGAGACATGGTTCCTGGTTAATTGAGTTATATGTGCAGTTACAGACCTATATCTCGAGTTATACATCCAGCTTTCTATCCATACTGGAAGTTCACATTCCTATATGTAAAAGGATAGAGACACTAATACATCCAGTCAAACAGTGACAGAGGCACTTAATCATTTAGTCACACACACACATGCATTTCTTATGTCCAGCAGTAATGGTGGGAGTTGCAGACACAATTAAATATGTCAATAGTCAATAACACTGCCTGAAGCAATCCATGCAGCTCCTTACATACAGATTGAGAGACAGTTAGACTAACTGAGCAAGGCATACACCAACATACTTACTTACATATGGAATGATACATCCACATAGGGACTGAGACACTTATTCAGACATGTACTGAAGAAGTCACACTATGATGTAATCCATCAGGGCAAGTTTGCATTTAGACATGTCTCGGAACTGCTACAATAGAGTGTATATGTGCAGTTTTCCTCATAGGTTGAGTTGACATATATAACATGCTGCTAAACCTTGTACTCATCTTCTAGTACATATATGTCACTCCTGGGACAGGTTGAAGGTAGTCCATACGGCAGGGAGCTATGAGCTTAAAAGATAAGACATGTTATTTCCAATACTCACACTGGAACTCACTTACAGATAAGTAAAAGGATAGAACCAGTAATAAACCCAGTCAATCAGTGACATAGGCAGTTGGACATTCACTCACACACACATAGCTCTTATGTATCCAGCAGTAATGGAGGAAGTTGCACACACAGTTAAATACCTAAAAACATAATAACACAGCCATTAAGAAATCCGTGCAGCTCCTTACATACACATTGAGAGACCCATAGAGTAACGAAGAGATGCAGACATACACCAACAAACTTCATTACATATGAAATGAAACATTCACGTAGGGACTGAGATACTCGGTCATATAAGTGCTGAAGTAGTGACACTAAGAAGTAATCCATGCAGACAAGTAGGCCTTTAAACAAGTTTTGGGCATCCTACAGTGGGGCTTATATGTGCAGTTTTTCTGTTAGGCTGAATTGACATTGAAAACATGTTGCTAAGCCTTGAACTCATCTTCTAGTACAAATAAGTCACTTCTGAGACAAGCTGTAGGTAGGCTATATGGAGGGAGCTATGGGGCAGATGTATCAACGGGATTTTTAGTCGCAAACGCTGTGATACGCAAAAAAGCAGCGTTTGCGACAAAAATCAGGAAAACAGGATGTATGAAGGAAATGTCATCGCAAAATTAAGGAATCGCAAAATTTGTGATTCCTTAACTTTGCGCAAGCATTTAAGGAATCGCAAAAAGCGATTTCTTAAATGCTATGTAAGAAACACTTAAGTTTAGCGAATTCACCTTAAGAAATCGCAAATTACCACCAACTTCAAGTTGGTGTTAATTTGCGATTTCTGTCACAAATGCACTTTTTGGCATTTGTGAAGGTGCCATGTGTCGCTCATACATGCCCTTAGGGCATGTATGTGCGCCATATGCGCACACATGTAAAATTCAGGGGTGCAGCAGGGTGTCCTCAAGACACCCTTGCACCTTGTTTTTGTAGAGAGTGTTGGAGTGAGGTGTTCCTGACCGGCATCGACCCTCTCCGCCTCCTGTCATCCGCTGCTACTGTTCGCCGGACCCGCTCCATGGGTCCCACTTCACGTGGGAAGCTAGCGTGGGCTGCGGCGGCTCAACGGGGCTGCAAGCGTGAAGGGCAGGGACTCCATTGACCAGGAGTCCCTGCAAGGCCAATTGGAGACACCTGGCCCGCTCTCCCCGGAAGCCACGCCCCCACCCCTCACGTTTATAATCTGACTCATACCCGCGCACGCGGTACGAAGCGCGGAGCGAAGCCCGGGCAAAGGGCGGGCCATTTGTGGCCATTATAGGCCGAGAGAGACCGGACCGGGCCACCCATCGTGGCTTTTTAACTTCGTAACATCAATCCTTGCCCTGTTCTTACTAGCTCATCATTGGAACCAAGGAACAATGTCCACGCTTCAAAGCAGAAGCAGGGCAGCTAAAGGGAAGCAGTTAAATGGGACTCTCGACGACTTCAAAACAAGGACAAATACAGCTATAGATGTGGAGATTAATAAAATGCAGCAGAGAGTTTCTATGGAACTTGATGCAGCTAGAAGAATATCACAGGAGCTGGCTATGGCTAAGAAATCATCTTTAGGTCACATTGCTTCTGTTAAAACCCCCGAGCGTCGGAACGGCCCTGTATTAATTCTGACGCAGGCAGACGTTCATCAGACATTGGACACAACCGCGCCCTTGCCAGTCCCTAATTTGGGGTTACCCCTTCCATCTTCCAACCTAATTCCATCCTTGGGTGGGGAGGATTTGGCAAGGGGGGCTCCTATAGAGATAACTCGCAAGGGGAAGGGGGCGTGTGGGAGGAGTCTGTTTGCTATCAAAGAGGGTGCTATCCAAAAAAGAAAGCGCAACACTACATCTGCCTACTCTAGGAAGAAGGCTAAAGTAGCAAAGGCCCAGTCCTATATGGGTGGAAAGTCTACTGTAGGGGGGGCGGTATTCCCCTTCATGTACCCCCAGCTATTGAGACCAACAGTTCGAATGCCGATGAATCTAGCCTGGTTGGAACAGACTGGGAGCAAGATTTAGTAATTGAAGGCGAGAACGACGGGGTACCGGTGTGTGTGGTAGAGGGAAGAGATGTAGAATTTTTGAAGATTGTTTGGGAAACGTTAAAAAACTCTTAATCCCTCTGGAGGTCAGACTATCGCGCATAGAAAACCAGCTGCTTGAGGCAGAAAAGAGTGTTCTAACCTTAGCAACTCTTAGTATAGCTGGAATCAATTCTAATAGCAAACCTGGTGCAAATCACACTACACCAGCACCCACAGTTATCTCATCCACAACTCCTGTGACTAAACCCATACCTAAACCCCGATCTAAGGCTTTCGAAATCAAAGTTAACAACACAGTAGCGGAGGTATCTAAACAGCTGCCTGTACAATCTGTATTAGCTCCGAAAGATACGGCAGCCCTGAGGGTTAAAGAATCTAAGACACACCAGCATAACCTACAGGGGGTAAAATCTAGTGAGAAACAGCGTGAGGGCTTTATAGATCTTCCCCCAGATGTAAGGCCATATGTAGTGGTGCTAACAGGAGTTCCTGAAATTGCCTATCACCAACAGGAAAACTTTGGGTCACTGAGAAATAAGGTAATACATTGGCTGAATGAAAACAGGCCGTTACCCAATCAACTGAGAAGTAAAATTCTTATGGTGCGAAGGGTACCATGGATAGGTACATCACACAAATCTATCCCAGGTTATTGCATTATTGTCTCATTCGAAGACCCTAATACAGTACATCATATATGCTCATGGAACAACTACGGGGGGAACTCGCCCATCGAAGCTAGACCTCTTACCTACTTTTATCCACCGCGAATACGCTCTAACCCCGGGGGGAATTGGGCATGGACTAGCAACTATGCTCGGGGTGGGACAGTAGACAGTTGGCAGGGCGGCCAAGGCTGGTGGAAAGAAGCACCCACCTATAATAGATTTGGCTGCCTTGAAGAAGTAGATTGACTCACCCCAAGGGTAGTTGGCACAACCTGTTTTGATGACATATTCTCTATATTCCGCCCTATCCCCATGCTAATCTCATGCATCCCTGAAAATAGCAATTTACCGGCTAGTATGGTCTCGACCACAGGCGGGGAGCATCCAATTATCTGTCATACTGTCACAGTCCCCCAGTTCTCCAGCGATAAGATCGGCCTGGAAGTCCCAGTTGCACATGGCGTGAAGGGTTACTCCTTTCAAGGGGAGACGTACGAATTATGTAGGTTCCCCCATGACGGGTTGACTTTTCCGGAGGCACCTTTATCGGATGTAGCCACCCGAGGTGAAGGATCTCCTGGCAGCAGTCCCGACCCTTTGTTGCCGTTGGCTATGGGGAGGGAGCTTGCCCGGTCCCCCGTGGAGGCTTCAGGGGGGGAAGCATTATCCCCGACTATGGTTGAGGCCCCTAGCTTTGTCTCTGACCCTCTTACGAGTGATTGTGTGCCGGGTCTGGAGGGAGCTGGTGGCGAAGCGCTGAAGGTGCTTAGTTGGAACATAGCAGGCCTTGCACGGAATATTGACCTACCCGAATGGAATTCATTTGTTGAATCCTTCGGGATTTGTCTATTCCAGGAAACCTGGTGCTTGGAACCACGCCACAAGGTGGGCTTTACCACCTACTTTGTGCCTGCGTTACAATCACCCGGAGGGAAGGGCCGCCCTTCGGGCGGCCTACTAATTTGGGCAAGTATTTCACTGGGTCTCTCTATCAGGCCTATTGCTACTAAATCGCCTGACCTACAGAGAATCTCAGTTAGAGGGCCATGTGGGGGGAGGAAGCTTGCCGGGGACTTCAATTGCACATTTGAACCCCTGGCTAGGGAGGATATATTGGGCACCAGGATGCAAGGAGAGATATCCCCTCTCTTACATTGGCCCCAATCAGAAGCTGGTCACAAAATGCCATCAACCTTAATGCTCTCTGCTTGGAACATGGCCTCAGGGCGACCAAATGTAGATCGAACTCAGATCCCACAGGAGCACACACGTTCAATAGAGTGGGTCATTCTTCGCGAATCGACTTCATTCTTTTGAACTACAGTCTTTGGGCCCACCTGGTAGATATGGAGGTCTTACAGTCTTCTGCTAGTGATCATAACCCTCTATTTCTGTCCTTGTCCTCCCTGTGGATGGGCGCGACCCTAGCCAAAACCTCACACGTGTGGAAATCCACGCATGAAGAAATCCCCTCTAATTGTGGCAGGCGTCTAAAATGGAATACCATTGCGGCAAATGAGGAAAAGATCCTAGGTGTTAAATCTATAATGTCGAATACTGTGTTGCGCCTAGACTCTCTTGGAGCCAGCATGCTTGAGGTCCCAATTTTGTTTGCCGAAACAACAAACGCGTTAGGCGAATTGTTTATGGCTCACCCTACAGGTTCAAGGGGCAATGCAAGAGGTAGACCCATGGGCAATGCGGGCTGGTTCTCCCGTGCCTGCCGTGTTGCCAAAAGGGAGCTAATTAAGTCAGTGAAAGCAAAGGATGGGGTCCAGATTAGCTTCGCTAGGCGCAACTACAGAAAGACTATATCGAAGGCAAGGGCCGAGCATGAGAATCAGTTTTGGCACGATTTGAAGGCGGCTAGCTCAAGGAAGGACTCCAAGGGTTTCTGGGACCTATTAAGAACTAGGGACAAACCCGCGGACTCCCTCATAACATGCAACATTACTGAGGGAGTGTGGTTTGACCATTTTTCCAAGCTTTATGCAATGGTCACGGCCCCGAGTCACCCCGATGGAACAGTACCCCTTGGTTCGCACAGAGCCCAGTGAGGAATTCCTGTTTACACCTAAGGAAGTAGTAGGGGCGATTAAGTATCTTGTACCTAACAAGGCAGCGGGCCCTGATGGCCTTCCGGGAGATTTGCTTCGTGTCAACCCGGTCGAGTGGGGGAGACTTATTGCCTCCCTAATGAATGCTGGCTTGGCTGGTGCGGCTCTCCCGGACTCATGGAAGGGCGCAGAGGTCGTCCAGATCTTTAAGAAAGGGAGTCGGGACGACCCTTCTAACTATCGTCCTATAAGCCTCCTGGATTCCACACAGAAGGTGGCAGGCAAAGTGGTCCTAGGAAGGGTCTTGCAGTGGGTCGAGGAGAATCATATCCTTTCAGACTTTCAGGCCGGTTTTAGAACTGGAATGGGGACGATCGAGCAAGCATTTCGGTTGATGATGCTTTTTTGGAAAGTGGTTGTACTGGGCAAAGGCAGTTTGTACCTTGCATTCATAGATCTAAGGACTGCCTTTGACCTGGTCCCACGTAACCACCTCTGGAGTGTACTCGATGCGTTAGGTATTCCCCCATATTTACTGGACATGCTGATAAGAATCCATGCAGACAATTTTGCACAGATCAGGTGGGGTAATGAGGGACAAAAAACATCACGAATACCTGTAAATAGAGGTGTCCGCCAGGGTTGTGTGCTAGCCCCCACTCTGTTTTCATTGTATGTCAACGGAGTGGTGGAGCACCTGCTACAACATCCTGCAGACGCACCATACCTGGCTGGCAGGAGAATACCTACCCTCTTATTGGCGAACGATACCCTCCTGATCTCTAAGTCACCAGCAGGTCTGCAGAGCCTCCTAAGCAGCTTTAAGACCTTTTGCGACTCAAGGGGATTAGTTATAAACACAGGGAAGACTAAGTTCCTGGTTTTAAACCCCCCGAAGAAGTCAGTCAAACCACCTACCTTAGATTCTGTCCCACTCGAGAGGGTCAAGGAGTTTGATTACCTTGGCATCCACCTCTGTGACTCCATGAGCTGGAAATTCCACCACCAAAAGATGCTGCTGACCCACAAGAGGGTGGTGGGGGCCCTCCTCAAGGAACAACGTGCCTCCTCCCTCAAACCAATTGCACCGGTTCTCGATATTTACAGGGCACGAGGTGTCAGTGCAGCTCTCTATGGGGCAGAACTATGGGGTGTGCAGAACGTGGACCAGTTGACCCGCTCCGAAAGTAAATTCCACAAGGACCTAATGGGCCTCCCTCATAGCACCCCAACTCTTCCTCTTCTTCTAGACATGGGCACCCGCCCCATTAGCCATCAGGCGAGGCTGCGCCCACTCCTTTTGTGGGCACGTGTTTGGAGAGTCCCTGAAATGTCCAGCTATGCAGATGGTTTAAAAGAGATCCTCCTAATGCCTGGCTGGGCGAAGATTCAGTGACTAAGGGAAGTCAAGCGCCTTCTTATTGATCTGGGCCTTGAAGATGCCTGGATTACTAGATCTGCCCCCGCACAAGTCAATTCTGAGGAAACTATTTTGGAGTTGGGTGATCGACGGCAGAAACAGTAATGCCAATCTGTGTAGGTCAACGGTGGACTTTCTTTTGGTTAAGGAGGTGCATTTCTGCGAGCCGTACCTGGATACTATCCTAGCGACCTGGGACAGGGCTCTCTATTTTAAATTTAGGGTAGGCGTACTTCCAGTGGGAAAACTGACTGCCAGTTGGAAGGTCCCGGCGCAGACAACCCCTTTCTGCCCTTGTTGCCCGGACAGATTAGAGTCAGTCTCGCACTTATTGTTCGAATGCCCGGCCTATGCAGTCTCTAAGCCTCTCTGTAGAAAACTTGGGACTAGATCCCACAAGGAGGCCTTAAGAATTCTAAAAACGGACCCTCGGCCCCTGTTTGCAAGTGGACTGGCTAAATTTCTAGGCTGGGCATGGCGTATTAGATCTAACAGACTCTCGTACCTTACCTGAGATGTATTTTAGATTGCTTTTATGTAATTTCATATGTAAATTGTTGTTAAATCATATGTTATTACTTATGCACTGGCTTTTACTGTTTTTTAATGTACATGTATTGCTTTTTATGATATGAATTATATCGAAATAAAGCTATTACTTACTTAATTATTCTCAATTTGCGATTCTCAAATTGCGAATCGCAAATTGAGAATAACTTCCCAATCATTCCTATGGGCCTCCTGGCCCATAGCAATGAATGGGAAATGATTCCTTAATTTCGATTTCGCAATTTGCAAATCGCACTTGAGGAATATTAAGAAATCGCTAACAAATTGTGATTTTCTACATACATCCCAAATTGCAATTCTTAAAAAGCGATTTCCAAAAAATCGCTATTTGAGAATCGCAAATGATGGTGATGATACATCTGCCCCTATGAGCTTAACAGATAAGATATGTTGTTTGAAGTTTGAGTAACATGCACACTTGCCGACCCTTAGGTCCAGATATACATCCAGCTCTTTATCCATACTGGAAGTTCACATACCTATAAGTAAACGGATAGAGTCACTAATATACTAAGTCAGACACTGACAGAGGCACTTAAACATTCACTCACACACACATACAGCTCTTATGTATCCGAAAGTAATGGAGGCAGCTGCACACACTGTTAAATTCCCCAAAACTCATACACACAGCCATAGAGATTGAGAACCCCATGTTGTAGCTTAGAGACCCAGACATATATCAACATACTTACTTAGATATGCAATGATACACCCACAAAGGCACTAAGACCCTCATTTAGGTATGTACTGAAGCACTGACAGTAACAAGTCATTCATCCAGACAAGTCTATTACATATGTCTCGGGCCAGCTACAGTAGAACGTATATGAGTCACTTCTAAGATAGGCTATAGGTAGGCCATAGGAAAGGGAGCTATGAGCTTAACAGATAAGACCTGTTTCTTGTTTGATTGAGTTACATGTGCAGTTACAGACCTAAATTTAGAGTTATACATCCAGTCTTCTATCCATTCTGGAAGTTTACATTCCAATATGTAAAAGGATAGAGGAAGTAATACATCCAGTCAGACAGAGGCACTAAATCATTTAGTCACACACACATGCATTTCTTATGTCCAGCAGTAAAGGTGGGAGTTGCAGACACAATTAAATATGTCAATAGTAAATACCACTGCCTGAAGCAATCCATGCAGCTCCTTACATACACATCGAGAGACCAATAGACTAACTGAGCAGGCATACACCAACATACTTACTTACAGTACACATGTCTCAGGTCTGCTACAATCGAGCGTATATGTGCAGTTTTCCTGCTAGTTTGAGTTGACATATAAAACATATTGCTAAACCCTAAACTCCTCTTCTAGTACATATAGCTTAATCATGGGATAGGTGGTAGGTAGGCAATAAGGCAGGGATATTGAGCTTAAAAGATAAGACATGTTCTTTCGAGTTTGATTGAATTATATGCACAGTTGCAGACCCATATGTACAGATATACATCCAGTCTTCTATCCATACTGGAAGTCACATACCTATATGTAAAAGGATAGAGGTACTAATACAATCAGTCTGATACCGATAGAGGCACTTACACATTCACACACACAGCTCATATGTATCCAGCAGTAATGTAGGCAGCTGCAGACACATTTAAACATGCCAATACTCACTAACACTGCCTGCAAGCAATCCATGCAGCTCCGTGCGTACAAATTGAGGGTCCCATAGAGTAACTAAGAGACCCAGACGTATATCAACATATTTAATTACATATCAAATGATGCAGTCATATAGGCACTGAAATACTCATTCAGATATGTAGTGAAGAACAGGCACTAGCAAGTGACCAATCTATAAAAGTAGGTCATTAAACATCTCAAGTTTGCTATTGTGGAGTCTGTGTCAGTAGTTTTCCTGCTAGGCTGACTGGTCATTCAGAACATGTTTCCAAGCTTTAAACTCCTCTTATACTAGATATAAGTTACCTGTAGGCAGACCTTAGGGAGTAAGCTATGTGCTTAAAACATAACTTATGTACTTTCAAGTTTGAGTGAGTTATATGTGCACTTAGAGACCCATTTGACTATTTATATATCCACACTTCCGCCCATACTGTGACTCAATTACCTATGTACAAAAGCATAGAGTGGCTCACGCATATTGTCAGACAATGTTATAGGCACTTACACATTCACTAACACACCCACACATCACTTGTGCATTGAACAGTAACAGAGCCTGTTGCTCACACAGTTACCCCAGGACTCACTAACACAGCCAGTAAGCAGCTTATAGGCCCACTAACATGCACATTGAGGGTCTCATACAGTTATTAAGAGAGCCAGTCATATAGTGGCATAGTTAAAACTAACACACTGGTGTGTCGGAACAATCTTTAACAGGAGACATTAAATTTAATGTAATAGAAAGCATAGAAGAAGGCAAATACACAGTATTTGGGTGTGATGGTTGTTTGGTGAGACATAGCAAAATACATTTTATTAACCACATAAACCTGAGTTGCAAAACTGCAAACAGAAGAGAGTTTTTCTCTTTGTCTCTTCTGGAACTGTTCAAGCCTTGGCATGCGGAAGCAGAACTACATGGAGACTATGACTGCTACTCTTTCAATGCTGCAAACAACAACATTCATGTGTAAGGTGGAGACTGCAATGCAACAAACAAGAGAGGAAAATATTGATTTGGAACACTTAGTGGCACAACTGAATGACAACCAGAAGTTTTTTATATTGAATTATAAAATCAAATAGAGCATGGATTTCTGCATGAGAAGAAATAATGGGAATGCTCTTTGTCTAAGCCAATAGTACTCTACATCGTGGTCAAGATGGCACTGGGTAAAGCTGTGCAATTAAAGTTTCCACTGCCTATCTACAGAGGACTACATACTCAAATGTATCATGTGTAGTAACAGCACCAACCGGGTTAGCTATGCAGCATTAAAGGAATTACTTTACACCAACTCCTTATGCTTCCTGTTGAACATGACAATATACTGGAATACCCGAAGTTATCTGGTGAAGCTTGTAATGAGGTTTCAAGAGTATTGAAGAAACAGAATCTTTTAATCATTGATGAGGTGAGCATTGTTTCAAACGTAATGCTTGCCTTCATACACTTAAGATGCAGCAGATTTTAGAAATAAATAGTGTGACATGCTATTTGGAGGAAAGCATTTAATTGTCTTCAGTGACCTACTGGACCTCACCCCCTTGAAAAGGCAGCCTGTTTTCAAGGCATTTCTCCATAATGAAACTAGAAATTCCTTGGGAAGTATTGGCAATGTAAATATTTGATTAAACTCCGAATACAAGGAACCAGTGAAACATGTTTGTCAACTATCTGAAGTGGAATATAGGTATATCCTGAAGGACATTTTGCAAGGAATTCTGACAAAAGAAGGGAAACGTGCTTTGGTGAGTCAACTTGCCAAGAAACTATTTTCATAAGAGAGCACACCAGCCCAACTAATGTACAATTTTATTGAAAAAGAGAAATCCACACAGTGCTTAATGCCTACACTTCAAGAGTGCTCCACCTTCAATGAACAATAACTGTAGCTGGAAAAAGAATATATTTTGCAAATTACAGCTATTGATAAATAGAACACCAGGGAGTATAAATACTACTAAGAAATTGCAAGCAAAATTAGATTCTTTGGAGATGTCTGTATCAAGGACTGCAGGATTAAAAATTTGAATTGATTCGTGGCCGTGCCCCAGGGATAGGGTCCAGGGGCCAAAATCGTCCCGGGGAGGAGGGCTGTATGACCCCCTCCCTGGGCTCATATTGGCCCCTGTGTCTCTATCCCCGGGTCCCGGCCATGTCAAACTAGGTGCCTTGGAGCCCACCCAGGGCAACCAGTCTGCATGTTAGGGGAACTGTCCCAACTGGCAATCCACTTCCTGTGGGAGCAGGCATTGCTCTTGCACTCAGGGAGCTGCTAGAAATGCAGTTCACTGCGTATGAGAGCAATCCTTACATCACTTTCCCTGCCTGCATGTTTGCAGACAGGGAAAGGGATAAAAACTCAGCTTCCAGCAAGCAGGAGCAGTTTTACAAATCCCGCTTGCTAAGAGCAGAGTGTTTTCTTTTGCTTTGGGGGCGCTGTTACAGCTCCCGCAAAGAAAAAGCATACAGCTATGTCCCAGGGTGGGCACCCAGGGACATTGCAACAACTGGCTCTGGTGGGTGGCATTCCACAGAGCCATTAATGGTTCCAGAAGGGTGGGCGCACAGCCCCCCTCTTTTGTTATGCATGAGCCAGTCCTGGGGAGTTGGTGGTCCCTGTGGCATATGTGGCCCGGGAGGGGGGCTGGGCAGTCCCTCTCCATCTTTATAAAAAAACAATTGCACCGGTGTGGTGCTGGTTCCTGGGGCCAGGTGTCCACAAGGATCCCCTTGTTCACTGTTAATCTTAGCACCTGGGAGGTGGTGGTCCAAGGGGCCCAGGAAGGTACATGTGCCCCCCAATTAACATTTACATTAGTCCTGTGGAGGTGGTGGTCCCCGGGGCACAATGAAGGACTAGGATTCTGGACCTATGCACGCCCTCTTTTTTTCCTAAATACACTCTGCATGCCCCCAGGACCTAGCTCACCCGAGGACTACAATTGAAACGAGTGAGTCAGACTGTGCTTGTTTTTTTTTAAATTCACAGCCATATATGCAACAATGTAACACCATTATTAATTATGATATTTAACATCAATATTGAACATCACAGCCACCAACAAATGCAGACACACAGCCACTCACTTACCCCACAGCTACTCACACACTCATGTATATACCCGTACAGCCACTTACCCATTCACACATTCATACAAGTCCTTCTAATTCAGCTTACGAACCTATGCAGCCAATCACAAGACACTCATAATCCAATACAGCCACTCACGCACCAACTCATTTAACCAAGCACCCACTCAGTCACTCACTCACTTATACAACCACTTACATGCCCAGTCACTAACTCAAACAGCCATTCAGACACCCACTCACTCAGCCATAAATTCACTCACACACCCACTCACCTGTCCATACAATCACTCACACAGCCACTCACTCACTCATACAGACACTGTCACACCCACTCTCACACTTATACAGCCACACAGATACCCACTCATACAATGATACACAGGTACATACAGCCACTCATTTAATATATTTTAGAAATAGTATCACTTATTAGTAGTGCACCTAGTATACTAATTTAACTTTTGTAGTAGTAATTTACCTTCTGTAGTAGTCATTCATACAGCCACTCAGTGAGTGAGGGTTTAACTGGCTGTATTGGTGAAATAGGGGGTGTGCGAGTAGCTGTTATGAGTGAGTGAGTGACTGCATGAGAAGTTGTATTGGTGAGTGAATGGGTATGTAAGAGCATGTACGGGTGGGTGAGTGGCTGTGTGAGTGGCTTTATGTGTGAGTGACTGGGTATGTTAGTGGCTATATGAGTAAGTGAAAGGCTGTGTGCATGGCTCTATGGGAAAATGATTGAGTGTGTGAGTGGCTGTATCAGTGACTGAGTAGATGTGTGAGTGCCTCTATGGATGGGTAAGTTAGTATGTGGGTGTTCAAGTAGCTATATGGGGTGAGTGACTGTCTGTTTAAGTAGTTGTTTGGTTAAGTGAGTTGGTGTGTTAGTGGCTGTATTGGAGAGTAAGTGTCAATGTGAGTGGCTGTATGGGTGAGTGAGCAGGTGTGTAATTTGATGTATGTAGGTGTGAATGGGTATGTACGTGGTTGTGTAGGTGTGTGAGTGGGTGTGGGAGTTATTGTATGGGTGATTAAATGGCTGTGTTAAATGCTATATGGGTGAGTGACTGACTGTGTGAGTGACTGTATGGTTGATTAAGAATGTGTGTGAGTAGCTGTATGGGTGATTGTATGGCTTTGTGAGTTTTATGATTGACTGAGTGGCTGTATCACTGTATAAATGAGTGAGTGGCTATATGAGTGATTGTATTGTCAGATATGGGAGACAGGGAGAGTGCACCAAGGCATTTCCAATTGATAAGGGTGTCAGACAGGGTCGCGTGCTCACCCCATCTATTTTTTCCATCCAAACCAGTGGGGTAGAAGCGCCCCTGTCTGACTCAACTCTTGACATTTCCAAAATCAACAATGTACGCATCCCAGTTCTCCTGTATGCTGATGATGCAGTGTTAATTGCCTGCACAGGCCTGGCTTTGCAAAGGTTACTAGATATTTATGTGAATTATATGCATAAAATTAGACCTTACAACTAATGAGGCCAAGTCCTTTATTTTAATCACTGGCTGCAAGGATAGGAAGGTCCCAAGCTTCCATATATCTGGTCAGAAAATAGCCCATACTGACACCTTTTCTTACCTAGGTATAACTTTTGATAAGCAACTAACATGGTCCAATATGATTACCACAAGGGGTTTATCACTAGAAAAAAGGTATTATTGCTCTTCATTCCTTTATTAAAAAACTAGGTGCTAAACCCATTGACATGGTGAAAAAAGTATATGCATCCAAATCGCTTTTAGTAGTAACTTACGGAGCAGGCTTATGCAGTTATACTACCCTCAGCCCTCCAGAACACAGAGGACACTTTTTGGGAAAAACTGGTAGGTCTCCCCCGTAAGCTGCTCCAATTTTATATCCCACACAGAACGAGATGTCCCATAACTTATAGATACAACTAGCCTGGCTCCAATCATCCTGTGGCACTCTATTTGGAGAAGGGAATCCATTCATGTCATCCAAAAGCTAATTGAAGATTGCCTATCCCTGGAATATGCCCATAGGATCCCATGGATCGCCTATATCAAATCCACTCTTTCTTCTCTTGTTTTAGAGTGTCTATTTGTTTCCCCTAATGAGTGCTCCAATATTTCAAAACGGGAGATAAAATCCCACTTTCTTAAACAAAGGGCCAATGAAAGATTGAAAACAAGCCTCACAAAAGTGTTGGTCAAATTATATTTAGGGGGACCAATGGCACAGGAAGGGACATCTTCATATTTATTCACTGTGACAAACTCATGTCATAGATTATTTCTACTCAGATTTCGATGGAACTTTACCCCATGTATATTGGCCCATCCAGATGGAATTTATTCCATAAATGATTTACCATTCTGTCCTTGCGATGGTGTTTCTGCACAATCAAATTTGCACATTTTCTTCTTTTGCAAATTTTACATGGAACCCCGCAAAAGAGTTATATTGCCACTGATGTGGAAATATGATTTTAAACAATGCTGTTTAGGAATGTACTTTTTACAATCTTTGCCTGATCCTATGGTTTGCTTCTCTGTGGTGTCTTTTTTAATTTAATCATGGAAGATCAGACGATTGTATAATACCCATGAATGAATTGTTAACGTTTGTTTTTATCAGCCGGGTTTTTATCAAATGTCTCATAACTGCAAATTCAACTAACTTTTTAATGAATACTGTTTTATTTGTTTTCTTAAAATAATTTTCGTATGGAGGTTTCTTAATTGTGTTTACTTGTACTTTTATGATCTTATTACATAAGAATCGAATAAAGTAAATTGGCTGACTGAGTGCTTGTATGAGTGAGTGAGTGGGTGTGTGCGTGTTTCTATGGAGTGAGTGGTTATATGGGTCTGTGTATGGGTATGTTATTGGCTGTGTGGGTGTGTCAGTGGTTGTATTAGAGGTTGTATGGTGGTTGTATGGTGGTGTGAGTGGCTGTCTGACTGGTTCTGTAGATAATATGATCAGTGGACTACGGCAACACACTCTACGCAGGAATCCCAGCCAAACACCTACGATGACTGCAACGCATCCAAAACGCCTCCGTCCGACTGATCGTCAACGTCCCCCGCCGCAGCCACATCACCCCCCACCTGAGAGACCTACACTGGCTCCCCATCGACAAGAGGATCACCTTCAAGCTCCTCACCCACGCACACAAAGCACTCCACAACCCCGGACCAGCCTACCTGAACAGCAAACTCAGCTTCCACACCCCCACCCGCCAACTCCGCTCCACCAGCCTGACCTCTGGTGGCAGATCCTTCTCCTACCTCGCCGCCAAGACCTGGAACACCCTCCCTACCCACATACAGCAGACCCAAGACCTACTCGCCTTCAAAAGACTCCTCAAGACCTGGCTCTTCGAGCAGTAGCAGCACCCCGCTCTCCCCTCAGTGCCTTGGGACCATCACAGGTAAGTAACACGCTTTACAAGTACTCTGATTGATTGATTGATTGATTGATTGATTGATTGATTGATTGATTAATTGATTGATTGATATCATCATTGATGTCATTTGAGATCTCATTAGTGATGTCACTGACCATGTCCTGAGTGATGTAATCTGTATGGTCATAAGAAGTGCATTGTGAGCAAATAAGTTATAGTTAGCTCAGGTAACAATAACTGCTAAGTTTCACTGGTTTTCTGTGAGTAAAATATGAGCCTAACTATAAAATCCCTGTAACCTTTGTTTTTTTCAGTGAATTTCTAAGGTTTTTTTAAAATTCTATTTCCTAACTAAAATGTCACTGGATTCTTTTCTTGTTTTTTTCAGTGAATGGTTATGGATTTATAATGTTATTTCCTAACTAAAACATCCTTGTAATCTTCGTTTTTTAAGTGAAATTTAATTTCCTAACTGTAACCAGTAACGGTTGTAAAGTAGTTGTGCAAGTGGATATGTCAGTAAGTAGGTGTGTGAGTGGCTGTATGGGTCTTTGAGTAGGTGCATGAGTCTTTAAGTGGGTCTGTGAGTGGGTGCATGAGTGTCTGAGTGGGTATGTGAGTGGGTACATGAGTGTCTGGGGGTCTGTGAGTGAGTGCATGAGTGTTTGAGTGGATTTTCCAATAGGTGTGAGTGTTTGAGTGGGTCTGTGAGTGAGTGTATGAGTGTCTGGGTAGTTTGTGAGTGGGTGTGGGAGTGCTTGAGTGGGTCTACGAGTGGGTATATGAGTCTCTGAATGGGTCTGTCAGTGTGTAAATGAGTCTCTGAGTGTGTCTGACTAGGTGTGTTAGTGTTTGAGTGGGACTATGAGTGGATGGGCGAGTGTCTGATTGAGTCGCTGAGTGGTTGCCCAAATGTCTGAGTGGGTTTCTGCATGGGAGTGTTACTGTCTGAGTGGGACTGTGAGTGGGTGCATGTGTGTCTGTGTGGGTCTGTTAGTGGGTGTGTAAGTCTCTAAGTGGGTCTGTGAGTGGATGCATGAGTGCCTGTTACGAGGTATGTGAGTGTTTGAGTCAGTCTCTGAGTGGGTGTGTCAGTCTGTGAGTGGGTGTATGAGTGTCTAAGTGGGTGTCTGAATGTCTTACAGGATCTGTGAGTGGTGGTGTGAGTCTCTTAGTGAGTCTGTCAGTGGGTGCACAAGTCTCTGGGTCTGAGAGTGTGTATGTATTTGAATGGGTCTTTGAGTGGATGTGTCAGTGTCTGTGTGGGTCTGTGAGTGGGTGCATGAGTCTCTCAATGAGTCTGCAGGTGGGTGAGTGTCGGAGTGGGTATGTGGGTTGGTGCATGAGTGTCTGACTGGGTCTATGAGTGGGTGCGTGAGTCTGAGTGGGTCTCTGAGTGAGTGTGTAGGTCTCTGAGAGGGTCAGTGAATGAGTGCATGAGTTTTTGTCTGTGTTGTGAGTGGTACATAAGTGTCTGAGTGGGTCTGTGACTAGTAGGTCTGTGAGTGGGCGCATGAGTCTCTGACTTGGTCTGAGTTGGTGCATGAGTCTCTGAGTAGGTCCGTGAATAGTTGCGTGAGTCTTTGAGTGGGTCTGTGAGTGTGTGTTAGTGTCTGAGTGGGTCTATGAATGGGTACTTGAGTGTCTATGTGGGTCTGTGAGTTTGTGCTTGAGTCTCTGAGCTAGTCTCTGAGTGGGTGTGTGAGTGTCTGAATGTATCAGTGAATGGGTGTGAATGTATCTTTTTTATTTGGGGCGATATTCGCAAATTCTTTGCAACGTTACATGGGGGACGCATTGAGCATCACAAAGCATTTATAAATAATGTATGAGGAGAAAAAACACCTTTTTGGACATTTTGAACACATAAGGTGTCACAGAGACTCCTCTATATGTCATCCATTTGGTCAGGGTACCTCTACCTTGACCCCTTATACCATGTTGTATTTTATTTTCAGCTCCAGTGACTGTGTCCTATTACTTAATATTAACCCCGGGCATAGTACTCCCCTCCGCCAGCAGAGCTTGCAGAGATTTACCAAATCTGTGCTCTGCTAGGAACGCGAAGTTGGGCAAATTTCCCCCTCTGTGGAGGAGCAGAGTACGAGGCTAGCCCCATATTACAAAAATTTAAAAAACAACACTTACCTTATCTTCTGCCTTCTCTCCTCCTCACCGCAGTGTCTCCCTTTTTCTGGCGTCCTCCTCCTTGCTGCCCTGTAGGCATTACGTCATGCGTGAACTGCGCATGCGCTGTTCACAGAAGATGTAATGCCTAGAGGGATGTGTGAGGAGGAGGACGTGGGAATAAGGGAGACAACACAGCGAGGAGCTGGGAAGACAGAAGACAAGGTAAGTGGTGTTTAAAAAAAAAAATATATTGCTTTGTGTGGGTGATGGTTCCGGGGGCAGAGCAGAGCTCCGAGTAGTTCCACAGAGGTTTTTTTACTACGTAGAAATACGCGGGGCTCCACTATGCATACTCCACACAGGGTTATATGAAATGGCAGCCACAATTTTCTTCTCAGGTTGCAAACATCCAATCACTGCATTTCTGTTGATGCGCATTCGCAATTTGCTGCAAATTGGTTGCAACCCTAGATGTACAAATTTGAATTTCCTTAATATCTATAAAACTCCTGAACGCATTCACACCAAATTGCGAAAAGCTTGCTTTCTGGACCTGGCTACCGTTCTCCCAAATTTGGTGCAATTCCATCCAATGGTATGGACTGTGGGTGTTTTCAAAATGTCTTGGGGAATTAACATGGGAAATACACTTTTTTTACGCTGCCTTTATCTCGGTCACTGCTTGACCGGTCACCTGAAACTTTCCATTTACAACTAGAATCATGAGCAAACTTTTTTGGGAAACTTTTGTGAAAATTTGTCATTTGAGGTGAGCACATTTAGTGTCGCTGGTGTTAAGGGTGCTCTATACAGGAGCTGCTTTTCACCTAAACTTGAGAACTACCCGGCGTTCTCTGCTTCTTTTTTGCATAATTTATGTGTGCACTCTATGCCAGAAAGGGTATTGTTTTGATATATATATATATATCTCCAAATGAAACTGCACCACAATTGAGGCGCCACACACGTTGGATAAATGGGCAAATGCGTTTTGGGCTTCCTTAGCTCTTGCTCACTGGCATCTGGTAGGGAAAACAGCAGCAAAAGTTTTCTGCCGCCCTTGCAGTGATTCAATTTCAGTCCCACCCAAGTGGGCGTGTCCACCAACTGCATTGTGGTCTTTCAAGTTTCAGCATGTTTTCATATCCATGGTGGCATGCTGCTGTGACTCCCAGTTGACTTAATGCCTATGGTAGGTCCCTGCACAGGGTAATGTTGGGTCCCTGCTCACATTCACCTCGCCGAAGTAGTCACGCTGTTCCTTTGACGCCCATTATCACCAAGAGCTGCTCATCCACAACGGGGCGTCTCGCGATCTGGGACCGACTGCTATTTATCCATATGAAATCGCATCACAATTGAGGCGCCACACACGGTCCTGTTAATCATCTTTTAGTTGGCAGGATAGCAGGGAAACACCCTTCCAGCTTGAATAAAAGGCCCTTGCTCACTGTAATCTGGTGGGGGAAACAGCAGCAAAAGTTTTTCGACGCCCTCGTGGCTAATCAATTTAAGTCCCGCACAAGTGGGCATGTTCTAATATCCATGATGGCAATGCTGCTGTGCCAAACCCAATGCTGAATAACGTGTATCTTTAAAAGTATTTCCTAACAGAGCAAGTTATTAGATACATTCATTAAATATGTTTTATTAAACTCAAATAAGGACCTTTGGGGCATATTCCATCATCTGATTAATTTGAACAGATGTCTATGTACAGTATACCCGATTTAAAACATAGTCATAAAAGTGCACCACAGACTCATTTTCTTAAATTGATTATATCTTTTAAAACTTGTTTTGCATCTGCCTCTATGTGGGGAAGGGTGAGTGATGAGGCAGTACTAGATTATACCGAGCATACATGGACATATAAGTCTTCATCAGAGTTTAGGCAAATTTCGGCTCCTACAGTCAAACATTACAATGTGTCGCAACTCCAGTTGCCTCAGCTTGCCGTCATGGTTCCCCCTTCTTCTCTTTTTGGGAACCGAGTCCACTACAAAGTATGTTAGATCCTCAACTAAGCCCTTTTGTATCTCATTTATGTGGTGGACAACTAGATAAGATTCATCCTTGTTCTTCACAGCCCTGAGATGCCGTAGATTTCTGATATGCGCCATATGGATTGTGCTGCCTACATATATCAAGGGGCATGTGTTGTGCATTGAAGCACGTACACCACATGGTCACTTTTACAGTAAAAGAAAACGAGGAATCCTCCAAGGTTTATTCATAAAAAGCAGCTGTATCTCTTTCTTATTCACTCCATATTTGCCAGCCTTACATTTAGGGCATTTATTAAAACCAGTGTTGCCCTTTAACTGCTTCTGATTTTAATTAACTCTGGGCTGCTATTCACTAGCTGCTTTCGCATTGATTTTGCTCTCCAATGGGACGGGAGAAAAGGGGTCTTCGTGAGACTAGGCTATTAAGGGTAGCATCTCCTTTTACCAGGTGCCACTGCCTATTCATGCAGTCTCTCACCCTTGCATGTTTGGCATTGTACCCGGTAATCATCCTAAAGTCCTGTTTTAGGCCCTCATTCTTTTTCTTTTTTTCTTTCCTTTTTCCAAAGAATATTTTTGCCTTGATCGTTTTTCTACCTTTGCTACTGCTTGATCAAGGACGGTCTGACTATACCATCTCTCCTTAAATCTCCTAGTTAGATCTGTTTGTGCTTGTTTTAAGGAGCTCTCTTCGCTGCAATTTCTCTTCATGGGAGCTGCTCTGCGTAGGGAATGCTCTGTTTGAGTTTCTGAGGGTGAAAACCACTGCAATTCATTAAAGAGTTCCCCGCAGTGGGTTTTCTAAAAGTACAAGTATGTAAAATACCATCACTTATAAAAACCTCCAAATCTAAAAAATGTCCTGTAGAATCACTTATGTTGCACGTAAACTTCAGATTAAGAGTATTCACATTGAGCGCACTCTAGCACTGACTACTGACCCTTTCCATATGATGAACAAGTCATCAATAAATCTGATAAATCTGATGTTTTCCTTCCACTCCTTCCTGTGTGTGACTCCTCCCACCTGCTCCTCCCACCAACCCATGTGAAGATTCACATAGCTTGGGGGAAAGCAGGTGACTATGGCTGTCTCCCTGAGTTTCTATAGGTGTCATTGCCAAACAGGAAAAAGTTATTCTCCAAACACAGTACTGCCATTTTTTATAGCATTTCTGAATGTTGGTAGACTTGTAATGGTCAGCTGCCTAAAAAATGGCTAAGGGCCCTTAGTCCATCTTTGTGTGCAATGCTCGTATAAAGTGAGGTGATGTCAAGAGTGATTAACAGATATTCCTCTTCCCACTCGATTACATGTAGTTTCCTCAGAAAGTCCCCAATTTATTGTATATGGGATGGTAACGTGATAACAAAATTATGCAAAATTTGATCTAGGTATCTGGAAGTGGTTTCAAAGAGATTTCCAATAGCTTATATTATCAGCGTGCCGGGGAGGGGTCACCATATCTTCATGAACTTTCGGTATGAGATATAATATAAGAGTCAACGGATTGTCTACTGTTAAATATTGCAGTTCAGCTTCTAATATTAGACCCATGCCCCTCCATCTAGCCAGCTTGTTGTGGAACTTTGTTTTCATTTCCAGAATATTGCTATGTGGGACTCTCTGGGAGCATTTCGCATCTCTCAATTGCAACCTTGCTTCATCATTATATTTCCCCCTTTGTCTGATTGCCTCACTACAATGTCCGTTCTTGATTTGACTTTGTCCATTATTTTAGCATAATTTCTCTCTTCCTCTTTTGTGTTTTTTCTAAAGTTCTTGCTAGATTCTTTTGCCAGTTCATTGAGGTCCATGACCACCCGGTACGAAAATAGATCAATAGAGTCTTTCGGCATGATTGGTGTAAATGTCGACTTCTTTTTAAATTCATTGGCACTCGTTCCATATATATCCAGGTCTAGTCTTTCTGTGATGTTAGTGCAGGACAAATCCAAACCTGGATTGGTTACATTCCTCTCTAGTTCATGCAGCTCTCTAAGCAGATAGATTCAAGTCCTCCAACACTAGGTTGCCTTCACTCCCTGGCTCCAATCTTTCCATACACTGCTTGCTTTGGGTGACTCAATTGCTGAAGTATTTGCTTAGTGTAAGTTTTCGGACAAAATTGAAAAATTCAATACGAGTTTGTACGTAGTTAAAATTTGTGCGACTGCAGAATGACAAGCCTAGTGATAACATGTTCATCTCTGCCTCGGATTACTCCAAATCAGAAAGATTGATCACAGTGATGGAAGTAGACTCCGTTAGTTCCGCTTGTTTCCCTTCATCCTGGATCCCGACCGTAGTTTTATGCCTTCTCCTCCTTCTTTGATGTTTCGTTTGAAACCCCAGCCTCTCTCTCTCTATATATATATATATATATGATTGTGTGGACTGTGAGGTTGATAAATAATCTCACAGTCTACACATTCATCCCTTTCTGCTTCACCCACATAACTACTTATAACATTCTTAGCCACCATGATTTGGCTGCGTACACAAAGCGCTGCTGTGGCCTAAATGTTAGCTTGAAAATGTTCTAAATTCCCAATGGAGGCAAATGAGATGTTTCATATAAGCCAGGCCTTCTAAAAGGCATAATAAGTTCATTCTTCCATTACTTGCTGCCAGTATCTCTACACAAACCTTGCAACCATATAGCCATTGAAGTCACATCGATTCAAATGAACACCAGAAAAAAGGTCACATTCCTTCTGCCCCAACACCCTGAGTCAACCACCCTATTATACAACCTACCTACCATCTTGTTGCGGTGAGCATGGACTAACTTCCATAAGACCTTACTTGGCGAGGACGCTTATCAGGGACTTCCTCATCACGTGTTCAAATCAGTTCTTCTATATACGATTTCTAATGACAAGCCCAAATTGCAGTAGTATTTTACTTTGACCTAATGGCAACCTTGTATTTTATTGGAACATGGACGGTGCCCTGGGATTTAAGACTGATCTTCCGATGACTCACAAATTTGGATTCATACGTACTTACCTGGCCATGAGTTTTGACGTTGTTGCGGTGGAAACTTATGGCCATTTATGACTAGAGAATTGAACTTGGAACTGCCTTGAAAAAGTTTATGAAAGACTAAATACGTGTTGGCAGACCTGTGCTGGAAGTACCTATGAATAAACCAACAGTGGAAATAATTTGAAAAAAAACAATGGACTCTTGTGTTTTCTTCACTCCAGAGAAAGAAAACTTAGGGGCTTATTTACAAGTTCCTTGCACCACCCTTACGTTATTTTTCTCATGTTAAAAATGACACAAAAGTGCCGCAAGGGGATTGTAAATCTGCTCCTTAGTGACTGTAGACAACTTGTGCTAAAGTAATTCTATACAAACTGAATTTCTGTTTCCAATGGGTTCACAACTTAATGTGTACGTCTACTAATTTGGGAGGGTACCTCTATTAGATATATTGGATGTACATTAGTTTTCTATTGGATTAATTGTCACCTTTGGTAGTAGGATGTCAGAACCGTAATCGAACCTCTACACCACAACAATTTGTCTCAAAACATTTTTTTCGTTCACTCATAACTGGATTGAAGTTAAAAAAAACAAGTCAACAATTGAGGTGCGGTAATATTCCCAGCAGGGACCACTAATACCACATTTAAATTCATTGCTACCATCAGAGGTGACCAGGTGTCCAGTAATGTCATTCAACCTCAATCACCTAAGAATATAATAATATATTTGTGCTCTCATTGACCTAAAATATTGCTATCCTCTAGGTTAGTTCCATTGGATTTTAAAAAGGCTACATCTCCATTACTCAAAAATGTAAAGATCAATAACACCATACTCTCCAACTACTTTATTCTGTGCTGTAATAGTTGTGGATCACCAATCGCAATGCTTCCTAGAACCATGCAACTTTTGCAGAATTTGCCAACATGGATTTAAGCCAAACATTGCACATATTTCTCACTCACAGTAGTCAGTGTAGCAATATTATTGGAGGCTGAAGTCAAAGTTCTGACTAGGCCTGATTCTTCTTGAAACTCAGAGGCTGTTGTACATTCTGACTCATGAAAATTACAGAGTTTGAGGGTCTCAGACCTTAATATTCTTAGCCTCCTTCCCACCGCATTAAGAACCTGACGGTTCACCCTAATGGAAGGCTCATTGTTTTTAGTTAAATTGAAATAGCTAACAGAGGCATATGGTACTAACCTAGGCTTCTGGAGAAAATCCTCTCCTAATTTACCCAGCTCGCTCATATGCCACTTGGAGAGCCAAAACGGATTCCCAGTTCTCCTAGAATGCATGTCACACTACAAAATGGGAAGTACAATGTTACTAACTTTGACTGAGGATTGAGGAACTGTGTTACCTTAGCTAAATAATACCAGATTTAATTTCAGGCAAGGATCAATTTCCTAAGGAATCATTGAAAATCCTCATACCGCTTTTCAATTAACCTAACCTTACCAGTGACAAGTCCCATCACCAAACCCGGCAGATGTGGTAGCAGATGTGCATCTAGCCAGTAACCATATCTTGAAGGGTTTCCACCTGAAGGCAGTCCCTGCTGCTCCATCCTTACATTATTTGTGTGTATTTTTTTTTATATAGTGCTGTGCAGACCCTTACTAGATTACTAGGTTGAAAAAGTGATATATATAACTGCAAGGGCAGAGTAATATCAGTCAGTATTTTTTACAGAGTAGGTAACATAGCAGTTTGACATCTCATGCTCCATAGACAGCGAGTCAAAGTGAGACAGAGCAATTGTTCCCATCTGTTAGCAATGGGGGCTATTCAGAAAATCCTTTCTGAATGTGTAAGCAAGTACTCCCATTGTTTTGTGTTACATGTTCATGAATGCTGTCACAAAGGTCTGGGTGGACACCTGTTAGTATCTATTATGAGTGAAATTTCCCAGCACAAGTGCAGATAATTTCACAAGCCTATTTGTGCATTTTACATGCAAATGTAGGAAGGGCACTAAATGTTAAGGGGCATATTTATGGAATAGTGGAGCAGCGTTGTAAGTCGCCTTGCTGCTCTGCACTGAGCCACTGAGAAAGAGCAGGAATGTGCTGTAATTAAACTATTTGGCAGATTCCTAACTTTTCCCCCTACACCGGCGTACAATAGGCTGCCTAGCACAATGCAGCCCCCCTTACATCATGGTGCAAGGGTGCCTGCGTGGCATGCAGGATTGCCTTTGTGCAGGAATGGACACCTCCCTGTGCAAACATAATGCTGAGAGGCATATTTCCCTATCTAAGTGTGCTGTAAAATGCTGCTCACATAGAAAGAGGAACTAACAAAGAGAAATAAAGATATTTCTCTTTGCTACGCCTCTCCAGTGGAGGATTATCGTTCAATAACATTATTTCGCCACATCGGACCATAAAAGTACAGAATAAAAGGCATACATTACAAAAGTAAGATAATAAATACATACTACATTTAAAATATACAGGTTTACAGATTAAAACTAAAACTCTGTAAAAAACCTAAAAGTGAATTAAACATTGGTTGCATTATCGACAAGGACATCATATTAAAACAGAATGGCGCCTATTAGTCAATGGCTGCATTTGTCAGTTTCCTGCATCTGTGCAACATACCATTCAAGAAACGCGAAACAGCAAAAATGATGGGCGGATGGGTGTCACTGACGAAAACCTAAGTTCCTGCAAGTTGGTATCACCCAATATTTCCGAACAGCCTGATATGCTGCACAAAAAAAGAAAACGTGAATTTAATTTTCCAAGTGGGATTCACAAGCTGGGCAATCCATGCTCTTCTTGCTATCCCATTTGCTGGAAAATACTCTAAGTGGAAGAGTACCCATTCTGAATTGCATATATAATTTTCTGGCTGATGCAGGGTACATCAGGTCTAAGAATTCTTCCTTTTTGTAGTCTGTTTTGACTTGGAGGAATTCATTGGTGAGTCTTCCCCCTTCAGAGCTCGCATGTAGGGATGCTAAGTTATATTTCCTGTAGTGGGAGATCAAATCAGCTTTGGTTAACTCCACACAGGCTACATCAGGAGTTTCCCATATCTCCGGTAGGCCAATCCGTAAGCTAGTGGCCTTAATATGGGTCAACCGCCGGATAATCTTACTTTTCAATGCATCCCAGACATCCCTAAATTCGTTTTTATTGCACACGAGTTCAGGCACGGACCATAATCTCTTCCAGTATGTTAAAGGGCGTAGTGTCATGACCTCCTCAATAGGGAGTAGCCCGAGGTCCAGGCGGAGGGGTATGAGAGGGGTGCTCACAGACCCAATATATTCCTCATGAATGCGTGTTCTACCTTGACTAGGCTGGAGGATTTTTGGTGGCCCCATAGTTCGGCCCCATATAATGCTGCCGATCTAGCCTGGGCATTATAGATTTCGATCACTGGAGCCGCCGGCTTGAACTCAGACTCTCTGTGCAATTTCAGGATCCCCCCCTCCACTTTTGTTAGCTTAAGTGCAGCTTTCGCCAGCTGCGAATCCCAGTCTAGGTGTTCACCCAAAGTGATACCCAGGTATTCAAAGGTCTTAACTCTCTCCAATGGGGTTCCACCCAGAAGGGGATTCTGGCGTGTCTGCCTCGGGGGGTTAAAAACCATAAACTTGGTTTTATCCAGATTTATCTCCAGACCTCCGGATGCGCAGAAGTTGGCAAAGCCGTCCAAGGTTCGTTGGATGCCCATTGATGTCTTGGACAACAACAAAGTGTTGTCTGCGAACATAAGAGCGGGCACCCCTCCTAACCTCGGGGCATCTATATCTTTCGCTCCAAGGAGATGATTAACTAGTTCATTAATGTACAAACAAAACAAAGTTGGGGCCAGGACACATCCCTGGCGCACCCCTTGGTTCACCAGGAGGCGAGCTGACAAGTCGCCAAGCTTCCCACACCTAACCTGCGCATAGATACCAATATGTAGCCTCATTAAAACATTCAGAAGGTAGCGTGGGAGGCCAAGTTCAAGTAATACCCTCCATAGTTTATTCCTGGGTACCAGATCAAATGCTGACCGAAGGTCAACGAAGATCATGTAGAGGCTGCCACCCTCTACAATCACCGTTTTCCAATATAAGACCTGGAGTCTAAATAGCTGGTCCACAGTTGATGTACCCAGCCTAAAACCAGCCTGGAAAGGAGATAAAATCTCCTTGTCTTCCATCCAGCTCTGTATTCTGTCTAGAATAATCCGGCCCATCAATTTTTGAGTAACGTCCATCAGGCTGATAGGCCTGTAATTAGACGGTTTGAGAGGGCAGCCTTTTTTGTAAATAGGGACTATTTCGGCGCCACGCCAAGTGTCCGGAGGATTCATGCCATTTAATATGGTATTGTAAAGAACACATAAATAAGGGGCCCAAATTTTTGGTTGGGACCGAAATAAATCCCCCGGTAACTTATCTAAACCGGGCGCCTTGTGAGGAACTAGTTTGGAAATAGCACCTTCCACCTCCAGGAATGTAATCTCCCAGGCCCCCTCCAGTTGATACTCATGGAGGAGGCAGGGGAGAGGAACTGCGGGGCCATCGTCGATCGGAGAAGCATACAGGGCCTCAAAGTGTCCTTCTACGGCAGACGCCACTATATTGGTTTCATTTGCCAAGTTGCCCACCCTACTCCCACAAGTGGAAATTGTCAAAAAGGATTTCGAATCCTTTGACTTTAGAGCAATTCCAAGGTCTTCCCAGTTGTCTGCCTCCCACTCTTTCCTTTCCTTCTGAATGACCCGCTTATACAGGTGCCGGTGATGCTTGATCCTTATTTTATCATGTGATTTAACCGCTCGGATCAAATCCTTTTTGGCTTTCCTACATTTTGGTGCATTCCCAGGTTTACAAGGTCTTGGAAATCTGGGAATGTGTCAAAAACCATGGGACTTGTGAAGGAACATCCATGCAATGCACATGGAACGCCTTCCCAGGACAGAGTAATAAAGCACAGTGAATTGCGCTGCATTGAGTTACTCCAGATTGTTGGAGCCACTGAAAGCCACGCAAAGTGTCTTTGCGTGGCTTCCAAAATGTGACTTAAGGTTTGCGTCACTCTTGAACTATGTTGCATGGTGCAAGAGCAATGCAAACCAGGTTTTAAATATGGCCCTAAGTACTAAACTAGTTGCTATTGCTGAAAGATACCCCCATATTTACACCAGTAGTACTACAACCCAAATAGGCGTATCTACTCTAGCAAATCCTGGGAGTAAGTCAAATAATACTCTGGGACTTCATAGCTACTCTAAGGAAATCACATACAAATCCATGATGGAAGAGAATAACGCTTCCAGCAAACATGGAAAAAGTAGGGAGATATATCATTTTACTTGAAAAAATATATAGAATAAAAATAATTATTTTGTTAATGACATCAATTTCACATGTACTATAGGAACTAATGCTCACACAATCAGTAAAACACAGGTAGAAGGTACATAAATATTAAGGCACTTAATAGTGCTCCATTGGTACACAGAAGGAAGCGTATTTCAACCATGCCAGCTGCTCCTCAAGATGCAGGGATATACAGATGTATTTTAGGTGAGCAAGGAGGGCGAGGTCCTTGGAATCTGTGTGGCAACAGGCACACTTCTCCTCTGTGTACCTATGGAGCACTACTAAGTGCCTTAATATGTATGTACGCACTACGTGTGTTTGATTATTGTGTCCAGACTGCATGACACTTGGTTTACTCCCGTATGAGTCCTAGATGTGCCATGTTTGCATTTGTTTATTCCCACTGGGACAAGCCTTATTTTTGTGACATAGCCTCACGGTTTTAGATGGAAAACATAACGAGATGGCTACATGATACTGCTAATAGCATGAACAACGAGTTGAGATCATGGTCTTTCAATATCTGTGCATAATCCTTGAATAATGCTGTGTGTTTCCTCTCTTCTTAGATACCCATTTAGGGAGAGTGGGAGGTACAGGTGTGTTTGATGTATGTATGGTAAATTCCCCAGTTACATCAACTTTATGGAGTAGGTGTGGATTGTGGTAGTATAATCAATCCTGATTTGGTAACATAAGTGGCAGAAACATTTTGACCCTAAGAGAAAGTAGGGGTATATAAAGCCCTGGGACTTTTCCAGTTTTTAATCATACCAGCTGGCACCCATATTAAAATGTTAGGGCTACCAGGCAGGTATTTTTAAAGAGCAACCCTAACCCCACTCACTACCCTAATCCTTTTCCAACAAAGTGCTCCCATGCAGCTCACAAGCTGCAGCAGGACCTATTCCGCACCGGAACGGGAAGGAACAATTTCATGAACTATGCCAACAAGTGATGCCCCTAGTGGGTGAGAGTTCTTTAAAGCAAAATTATTCTTTTCCCCTTAGTTCAATAGGAGAGTTCATAGACTGAGTCAATTGAGTGGCGAAATGTAATTTGTGTAAAGTGGCAATGGTTATGGATGCTAGAAAGTTTATTAAATGCATGGAATTATCTCACCAACAGCCTAATTCCTGTTTGCAGGATATCTCTAATGTGGTCTGGTGGGTGTAACGTTGTGTTGACATCCTGAGACCTTGTATCATTGCACCTTGGGGTAGACAAACATATACAGCCCTGAAATGCACCAACACATAGAGAACAAGGGTTCAGGAAAATGTTTATATTACACAGAAAATAAGCCGCCACAGATCCTCTCCTGTATGAAAGCCACTGGGATAATTTTATCAATCATAGGCAGATAGTGGCATGATCTAAGAGAGTGTTAGGAAAAGTGCCAAAGTATAGATCACTCTTTGATTAGCTGCAATCAGGACATGGGAAGTTTGTGAGCATGACAAAATACCTCTACATACGCCTACCAATGAATAATCTACAAATCAAGGTGGTATTTTCTGACATATGAACATGTACATCAGATTTAGAAGTTCACCTATCAGATTTGTTGGTGAGGCATGCTGAACATGTTGTCCCTTTTTTGTAATCGAATTACATTTTCACTCTCCTCACACTGATGCAGAGGGAGATATCCTTAGGCAAATGACAATTTACTTAGATGTCAACTAATGAAGCTTTCCTATCTGTCTGATATCTTAAGCAAGTCCATATGTCAAACCAGTTAGTGTAGCAGTAGGTGAGGTAGATTCTGGTTGTAGTGGGGCACCTGTAGTGTAGTTCCTATATTCTCAATAGGCTCTGCGCATTGGAATAATATATTCTATAGATGTGACGTAGGATTTATGTCGACTAGGTCTCTATTGAATATATTAAACTTAATTGTGAGTGCCAACTAGCTCAGAGGTCACTAGAAACTTTCTCGAGTTCACAAGAAGGGATTAGTTTCTGACAACCGCATAAACATGACAACTTTGTTTCCCCAAGAATAAACTGATCTTCAGAGTCGTGGAAACAATAGATAGATATTTCACTCAGTCAATCGTGCATGCTTCGTTTCACCCGAGGTGCAGACAAATGGATAGACGGGCGTTTTCAATAAAAGGATTTAATGAACAGTCTTCTTACTCAAGCATAAGAAATGAACTGCTACAATCATAAGACTGGTTGCAAAATAATATGCATACAGTAAAAAGAGTAGAATAAAATAATACTGTAAGAGCATTGTATGGTTCCTAAACCATAGATAAATACATACATAAATAACAGAGGCTAAAAGTACTCAACAGGTGCTTCTAAAGTACGCCTATCCCGATGTACCTAACCTAAGCTTAGTACGAGGGAAGAAGTAAGTGAGGTGTAGCATAAATGTAGTATTCTTTTGCCAAGAATATGTCCAAGATTTCTCTTAGGGTCTAATCAGCTCCGTACCTTGATTTGGAACGAAGAAGGTTAGGCTCAGGACTTAATTTCCCAACAACCCGCAAGGGTAGCTTGGAAACACTGGGGCTGGATTTCTCGGCAGGAGAAAAGAAAGAGTCTTTCTCAGTGCGTCTGCTGGAGGGTCGGCTTCCTTCGGCACTTGCAGTAGCAGGGAGGGTCGGGCAAGTAGATAGTCGAACTGCTCCAAACCACCGTGTGTTTGCTATGGCAAGTGTGGGCATATTTATACCTTGAAGGTGCCGAGATTGACGTAAAGGTGGACATAATAATGGCATCAAAGAGTCTCAGTTCTTTGAAAACTCCATGAGTTCTTGGACAAGTCAGTAATCAAGCAAAGGGAAGTCCCTAGCTGCTGAAGCCGAGTTTTCCAAGAAATCGTTGCGGATTTTCAGAACTAGTGGAAGTAGCCCTGCCGTGTTTGGACTGCATGAGCTATGTCTAAATATGGTAATGATTCTTATACCTATATAAAGATATGGTGCTTTATTTCTATATAAGGGCATGAATTGGGAAAATTACAATAGGGTCCTAAAATGTTACATAACACACCTAGACCTGCAATGAAAAAAACTTACATTGTATGGTTGAGCATACATGTGGCCTATTTATTCTAAAAATAACTTTGTGAATAGTATATTAACTATGTGCCATTCAGCATTTTAGAGAGTTTTTGCAACATAATGACGGATGCACTGCAATACTGTAGCAATCTTGCTAAAGAATTTTGGGGCATATCAGCAACAGCCAGCGATAATTATCGATAAGCGCTTAGCACAAGTTTAATTATCGCTGACTATCGCTGGATTAAATCGCGAGGTAGTGCGTTATCATCAACACGTATCTCCAAGGCGATAAAAAATCCAGTGATAGCGGCAAAATGTGCGTTTAGCGCTGGAAATCCAGCGATAAACACACAACGGTAGGCAAATCCTTGATGATCGGGCAAGGTGGACTTATACTCACAATCCACCTCCCATAGCATATAATGGCTAAGTCAGTTGAAAGCAGGCGTTCAGAAACCAGCGAGAAGCGCGGTTAGCGCTACTTTTATCATCACTACACAGGTTTATGGCCAGATTGATAATAGGAGGAAGCTGTGTTAGAGACATTTTCCTCGTTATTTTAGTAAGGTACGCCCATTTTGCATATCATTAGCGTTGCGATGCAGGGCGTTAAGTAAACGGGCACTGAGGCATGGATTTACACGCTAGCATGTCCTTGCAAATAGAGCAATAAAATTATCGCAGCGTTTTGCCCGAAAACGGACGCTAAAGCGGCAATAATTTTATCGCAGCCCCTTGATGAAATGGCCCAAAGCGGGTAGAATTTGGACAATCAGCTTTTCTGCTCATGTTGCTTGATGATCTTCATAGGATTGCTGACATTGAAACCTGTAGAGCTCTGGTTCTATGAGTAACCCACCACTGCTGCATTACAATATTTATCCAGCGGTACCCTCACTGCTGATGCGGCCATACTTTTTGAACCAGATGGACCTGATAATCATTCCATTTATGCCCAGAACCTCTTGGCCAGCAGACAAGTAGATACATTTAATTAGAAAAGGCAGTGAGGAAGTATGTTCTGTTTGGGTAAACTCATATGATCAACTTTAGCCCGCTTTAAGTATAAAGATCCAGTTAATCAAGTCGATTGTCACTATGTACAAAGACACTTGTGCCCATCCAATTATTAATGGCACAGATGGGAAAATGTTTTGAAGAGTTAGCTTTTTGTGGTCTTTATCAATCCTTTAGCAATTCGGATCCAGAATGATGCTAGGCTTAGGAGCTACATCTCCGGCGGTCTTTGAATGAATCCTATGCAGATGGAATGGTGCAGCATCTTAATAACAGGCCTGAAATAAGGATGAAGCCCTTGGCCTTATTTCTGATTTTTTTAAAGTGGCAATAAACTCAATAGCAATAACACTAAGAACATTTTATTTGGTACAGTACAACTAGTTGAGCAGCATCCTTCACTTTAAAATGTGCCAATAAGATATCTAGTAATAATATAGAAGGAAGTAAGCTGTATCCGCTGGACTTTCACTTACATAAAAAGATACCAGGCCAATTAAAGTGTTAGGACGCCCCACCTTTTACTATAGTTAAGTGCTCATTTAATCAAAAGGAAAACTGATTATGGCACTATGGGCACATTTTCAAAGGAAGTTGAGGTGATATAATTACTGGCTTTTGTATCTGACTCTGTCAAATTACTTCAGTACCTTTCCATAGGATGTTTTTTTATCCACTTCCTATGATGTCATGTTCTATGATGCTACTGCCCACACGACCACTTGGTAAGTTGTCACATGTTGTCATTGCTATACCGGCTGTGAATGTAATTGATAAGCCAGTTTTCAGGTTTTTACAGGTGCCACCCTTTTGACATTGTCTGTAGAATGGCGTCAGTAAACTATGTGTTAGATTGCTATCACTACAAAAAAACCACAAAAAGCTGTCTTGATCTGATGGAATGACTTGTTTGATTTCGCCCATGGTTACAGGCATGTTATTCCAAGTTTGCATTGACAGCAATGACTTATGTACAAAGTGCTATAGAACAAGATGTTACAAAAGTCCTAACGTTGCTCTCTGGATCCGTGCAGGATTCCAGCATTACAGAAAATAGATACCAGGAGACTGGGGAGATTTATGCAAGAATTTGCAGAAATAAAATCCACCCACCAGCTCCCTTGCTGAGGATTACAACCACCTCCTTGCTGCCAAGTTCTCTGTTTAGGTAAAGCTTGAGAAAATTCTTTCTTTTTAAAGTCACTGAAGGAGATGTGTGCAGGGGTCTGTGAGAAACGGATCATAATTGCGTGCGTTTAAAAAGCAGCTGTGGCTTCTCAGGTACTGTTATGAATGAGCCCTAAGCTAATGTTTGCTCAAAAATATTTCTAATTGAAACAATTTGTTTTGACCCTTAGAGAATAATAACATTTTTTATGTTTTCCTTAAATCTGTATTGAGGCTTGAATCATGGAAAACTTAGATGGCGCCATATTAGTGTTATAACCCTGTGTCTATTGGTCATGTGCCAAATGGGTATGAATGATATATTCAAAAAGAAATCATATTTTCTTCTTTTGCAGTATTGGTAAATATAAAAAGTACAGATGATTATAATCTGGAATTATCTGCGCGCCAAAATATGGAATACGTTGGTGGTATCATTTCACAAATAATTTATAGTGATGCTGAACACTTGGCTTGTATTATCCCCATGTAGTATATTTTTCCACTTCAAATATAGCAATATTACCCATTAAAAGCTGCCAGAATGGATGCCACATAGTTGGCCTCTGTATGAAACGTACATGGCAGACATTCGAAATGGGCTTGCCAGTGATAGACTTGTGCAGGAAAGCACACCCCTGGTGTATTGCCCTTTCAAATCTCAACATATGACCTGCACCTTGCCAATTCAAGTTGTCAACCCCTCTGTTGAACTGCGCGCAATTGCCAAGCCCGTGGAAATGATACAGAATAAATAAACCAAGGGGCTGTTTTACCTACTAGCTGGTTACGTGTTAAGAAGGACGGAGAATTGTGAAATGGTAACGCAAGTTCTTTCTCCCTATTCATTTTTGGCCTCATTTATGAGGCCGTGCGTCACTTTTACGCCGCCGTTGCGTCACTTTTTGTGATGCACCAGCAGCGTAAAAATTGTGCCCTGTTGCACCATATTTACAAAGTGACGCATCTAGGTAGATGCGTCACTTTGTAAACCCCTGCGCTACATTATACCTACGCCAGGTATAATGTATGCAGGTGGGGCGTTCTGATGCAAGACAGGGTCATAGAAGTGACGCAGTGAAATCTATAAGATTTCACTGCGCCACTTCTAGGACACAAATGCATCAATTTCTTACACCTGCCTCACAGCAGGCGTAAGACTGACACAGGCCCTTTCACATGGGGCAAGCCCCATGTGAAAGGACACATTTCTGAAGTTGCGTCACTTTTGTGACACACTCCAGCAATGCGTCTCTTTTTGGCCATACAGATAAGTCAGAAATACTGACGTATCTGTAACTCTTTGCGCCATGATGCGTCATACTGTAAATATGACGCATCATTAGTCTTGCAAGGAGGTAGCAGTGAAAAGTGACGCATCGTTGTTTTCACGCAGCAATGCATTACTTTTCATAAATGAGGCCCTTAGCTGGAGCGTATTTTAAGTTGCGTTTAGGTTACGTAAAATGGTCTCCCGTCACTGTTGGATTTCGGGTACCTTAACAGCCTGGTCTTTAAGATTCCGTCTTGAAGACTTCTGCTTGATGGTAGAATATTATAAGTAGTGTTGTAGTGGTTAGTTTGCTATTTTTACTATATTTTAATATTATTTGTTTTAACGTTTATTTGTTCTGATGCGGTCTGTTTGTAGCAGTTTGTTGGTACTTTTGTCAGCTTGAAGCTCTGAGGAATATCTGTGTTGCATTGGGAATGTGCTCACTTTTCTGTCTAATGTGCTCTGTTGGATGTTTTGTGCTATACCCTAGTGAAAGATACTTTCTATATTCTCAAGAACATCCAAATATCTGTAGTCTGCAAAACTCAACATTTATTTTGCAGCCGCGTTCACTGCGGTCTGCTGTATTGGGTATTTTGAGTGCGCTTTTGTGATCTCTCTGGCACCTAACTGAGCTGTGTTAGTTGTGCAGAGTATTATCTAACGTTTGATGTTGGATGTTGCTTTGAGGCGGGTGCTGTTCTGAGGGCAGTGATATCCTGGTATATTTTGAATTTGCACTGTTTTGAATACATGCATAGTGCTCTGTCGGTTTATTGTTTCTTATTATGCGCGTGGTCTGCGTGCTTATCTGCTACACCCTCCAAAGTTCCACCTAAAGCAAGGTTAACCTGTAGAGGAATAGAACAGATGAGGCAATAAAAGGCAGAAATCCCCAGATACAAAAGCTGCCTGGTGGTCAGGCTCTAGACATCTGCAAACATTGAAAAGTCGAATACCCAAGAATGTTCTTCCACTTTCCCCTACCAGAGCAAGTTCAAGGCGATAAATCCCTCCCATCACCCTTACTGTCTCCTTACCTCGACAGAAGTCACAGTTGTACCTGTCACTGTCCCACCTCACAGCTTTTGCGGAACACCAACTGAAATTTATAAGTTTAGATCAGTTATGCTCTTTTCAATGCCACAAGAATATGTTATGTGAGACTGAAGTGCTGCTCTGCAGAACCAATGCTAAATGAAACTGCATTATGGTTCTGTGTCCTATTGTGTGAGGCCAAGGTTGCATCAATCTGTTGAAATCTCTCAAAAGCTACAACAACTTTTAATCCCCTCCATTGGTTCCCAAGGACATTCATCCAAACAAAATACCTCAGTCACAAAGATCACGATGATGATGAAATCATGTATGCTTGCTGGATGCCTACTTAATCATAATTAACTTCCTATGTCAAGGCTCTAATCCCCAGAGCTGCAGGGGTCCATGCATCAGGTAACATTGTGATGTTGAGCCTCAGCAAGGCCTACCAGTGCAAGGGGTTCGCCCTTCTCTGCAAAAGTCCTCAGACCAATAGGAAGAAGTTGGCACAGAAACTGGAATAGAAAATACTAAATGTATTAAACCTCATGAGGTGGAACTACATTCACACAACACCCTTCGGCAATGTATGAAGTAGAACACTGAATGGAAGGAGCTTGGTCCTTTTATACCCACACAGGGGCTCAAAAGAAGGCGGTACAAGTACAAGAGAAGGTTTCAGGTACATATAAGGTCATACAGAAAATGCACAGTCAACAAGTGGGAGGAGCTAACAGTTGCTAATTCTGGTGAACACATCCTGACATTTACAGACTAGGGACAGCTGCAAGCTCAACTGAGCACGTTCAAAGCAGAGGAGGCTAAATATAACCTGTCTCTAGGCAGATTTCAAGAGCAGACAACAGCAAGGTAGGACAGAGCACATGTCACGCACGTGGTAGCACATGGTAAACAAGATGGCTGCCAGAAATACAAAATGGATTCCACAAAACGGACAAGATAACTTCTAAATACAGGATGGCTTCTGCTAATGCTAACCCAATAGCTGCAAAATTACAACAACATGTTCTCTCATATGTGGCTTCCCATATTGCATAACAAATATCTCTGTATGGTCCTTTCACATGAAGAAACAGGTGATTTCCTTGCAGCCTGGAAGACAATTGAATAGAGCTAGGAAGATGTGGATGCGCCGGGAAGAGATGTTGAGTAATGCTAAATCAAGAGAGGAGTAAAATCGAATGTTTGCTTGATTGATAGCGTGAGCTTTATTAAGTGTCAACTTGAGTGTGAGCGTACATTGATTGTGAGCACTTCTATGTGGTCCTTGTGGAAGAGCAATGGTTATGGATCCAGCAAATCCACTCCAAGGGCTCGAGGGAATGGTCAGAAGAAGGGAAACAGTGCATACATTAGATGCATGTGTATATTGAGGTGCGGGGTTCATGAAGTGGAAGGTGCACATTGAAGATCATAATGTGAAGATACCCAGGAGAACAGGCCTCTTGGGGAGGATTGCTTGTTTAATCAATAATTAGGAGGATTCTCACTTTGATTGGGGCTAGGGTTCCATACTGAGGGACTCCAGCTTCCTCAGTGTGGGTCACAAGTATCAAAGACAGAATATCAAAGGGTCAGAAAAGTGTGACCGGAATATCGAGGGACAAAATATTGAAAGGTAAGTTTGTATATATTTTCCATATTTAAATCCCCAAAGTGAATCTTGGTGCTATATACTTATTCAAGGTAAGTTCTTGTTGACTTAAGATTAGTGAATGCTTACCTCCCTCTGTAAACTCATCTCGTTGATGCTTTGTCCCTCAATATTCTGGTTACAGCACTGTGACCCTTCAATATTCTGTCTTTGATGTTCCCTACAACAATCAGCTTTCTTTGCTGGTTTACCCTTGACTTCACAATGGGGGCGTACTCAAGGCCTTACTGCTAAGTTGCAATAGGACCTGTGAACATACTGCCATTTCCACTGGGTCCCACTGTCCTTCAGTTGGTGGCACCTTGTGCACTCACTTTCACTTCGCCTTCAATTCAGAGCATCTTGGCAGACCAGGTATCACTTCCAGTAACAGGACACGTGGGTGTCTGAAGGTGCAATCTGCTGTTCAGTTAGCAGCAACAGGGTTTCAAAGCTTTCATTTCAGTGCAGTTAATTGCTCAGTAGTGGAAAAGATTACAGAATGACTATTGCTCAACCCTATTTAAGATGCACTGTGATTTGTATTTCAGAGTGGGAACTGGTGTAGGTTGATTAGTTAAAGGCATATTAGCTTTAGCTTTCCCCATTATTCCTGGTAGTTTTTTTAGCTGCTATATTTCTTAGTCTTCCAGGCATTTGTTTTGAGGTTGGCCGTCCAAAACTGAGATGGTATCTTCTAGGTCTTAGGTTTCAATCCAAAGCAAAGTGTGGAAGAGCTGGACAGGATTGTTAAAACATAAGGCCTTGGAAACTCTCTGGACCGCATTAAGGAACTTAGCAGTTACTTACAGATATACTGAAAGCTTATGTAATGCCATGAATGCACCTTCATCACTCGTCTTGTCCCCCTCATATGCAAAATCCAAGGATCGGCTCACCATTTCCCTTCATTCCCCAGCAACTAGACAAGCTTTTGTCAAACACTTAACAGTCATCCTGTCATCTATGACATTCTCTCCAAAAGCCATTGCCTAATAACTACTCCTCCCCTTCTGAGATTAATGGTACACACACAGGTATTGCCAGATCACAGTGATGGCCTCTCGGAGAGGGAAAGCACTACCAACCTCTATATCCTACTAGGCACCTCGGTGATCCATATCCTGAGTCTTTACCTTGGCTAAGAAATGCAACACATTCCCAGAAGTGAGACCTCAGGTACACTGCAGGAAGAAGATTATCAAGGACATTCGTAGGCGTTCCTGAAAAAGCGCTGCCTCTTCAAGGCCGTAAAATGCAAATGATGTGCAGCCAGATAAGACTTAAAATAATGTAAGCCAGTAGATATGTTGAGAAGAAATGTAGGCACAGAAGATAGGGTGTAAGAACAGTGGAAGATAGCAAATGAGGATAGACTGTCAAAAGTAGCAGTGAGATGACATGATGGTCATGGCTAAGGATGAAATGTGTTGTACATAGAAGGCATATGGATCCCAAAGGGAAATGGTATCATGGTCCATGTTCCAAGCAAGAGGCTGTTTTGACCCTTACATTTCTGTTGACAATCTGCTTGTGAAAAAACTCACTTAGAGATTTTGTCTCTGTGGTTGTGACCCTATTTGCCTCTTTACCATTTCGGGGGACACACAGTGAGTTTGGAGAATTTGGAGATACGATTCTTTACACTGTCATGGGAGATTGCACATATTCTGAAGAGGTCATCTGAGAACTAGATGTTCATCTTTGTTCTCGCATGATTCCACAAGACCTTCTTGTCGAAGGCATATCTGTATGAAACGGTCTGTGCATGAGATCTTGGGCAGGTTAAAGGGGGATTAAGGCAACATCAGATCTATACTTCAGCTGTCAACTGCAGATGTTGTGCCACATGAATCACCCTACAGCAGGAGCTATCTCCATTGGAAACAGATACTAAGCACTAGAAATGTGGATGGGTGGTTCACAGTCCAGATGTGCAGCTACAGTAAGTGTTCAGAACAGAAAACTACACTTATAACTTATTTCTTAGGTATTGTGCACAACCCTGGTCTCCGAGATCCTGGGCCATGGAATGCTAGAGACAGTAAAAGAAGGTTCAAGGTGCACATCTTCAGTATTCCACACTATTTTCAGCAGCCATCTCTTCAGTATTAACGGACAGTAATCTTATTTGAGCTCTTCGATGCCACTGCCCTGGACTTTGGTACCCCTCCCTTTTAAGTGGTAACTGCCCAAAAGTACATTATTGTCAGAGCTGAGCCTCCTGAATGACGACGATTAGGAAACCTTCTTCAATAGGGAGAACTGTTTTAGTTTACTCATTACTAAGAACTGTATCACCCTACTGTGCATAAAAATCACTCTGTCATTAGCCAAGTGACTAGATCCCTAATAGATTGATGATACCATCAATTTGAAATATCTAAGAGAAGAATGGTACCTCTAAGGTTACTCGTGCTTAGGTTGACGTTGAAGCTAGTAAATTTATGTCTTCATGACCTAAGAGGTTTCCATTGAATGGATGACTATAATATGGGGCCCCTCCTCTTGCTCCAACATCGGGCAATCTGACCCACTCCTAAGAACACCTCCAATGAGAGGGCCAGTTGGGAACAACATCACCCAAGGCCTCCACACACAGCATCCAGCTATCAGGCTTTATCGCCTGCATCTTCCCTCAGAGCTTTGTCACAGTCTTCAAGTGCAGCCGCTGTGGGACCCTGAGGCAATAGTCGAGAGAGTGGTGCAGTGAACAGCAGGATCACAACGAGGTCCACGAGGACTCTAGCCCAGGAGTACTCAGGATTTCTAAGGGTTTCAACACAGATCTCTGGAAAAGTGCAGCCTCCATAGTGGTCAGCAAGCCCCACCCCATCTGTTCACAAACTTTATCTGGAAAGTCAAACATATGAAAGCCCTAATGCATAGAAAACACTGCTGTCCCTTCACCTGGAAATTATCTGTTTAGAGGACACTGAAATAATTTCTTCTCCCCATAGGGTTAATATTAGTAGGGTGGCAAAACTCTGTAAGGCCAATAGTTGCCCAGTGGAAGATGACAAGGGAGATGATCATGGAGGACGGTCTATTGCGCAATTGTGGAAGAGCCAATGAAAGGCGGTGTTCTGCTCCTTATATAAATCTAACTGTGGCAACACATTCATATTCTCAAGATTACTGTAGGAGTTTTCCCTATTGCAGGGCACCTTTGCCAATTCAATATAAAAAATAATTTGTACTCACTAACAAAAACTCCCCAAGGCATGGCTCTTGTACTCTACATGGGTGACAAACGGCTGGTGGAGTGGAGGTCTATCTTTAGGAGGCTGTGAGGCTTGTGAATGGTACTCAGGTATGGTATAAGTTTTATTCAGCTTCTAATAAACAATTCTTTAGATACAGTCTGCTTTTATGATCATATATTTTACTTCTATAGGCCCAGATCAAATTACGTCTCAAGACTTGTTCTGATGACAAATCCTAAGTGCTGAACCTAAATCCTTGGGGTTAGGTTCTTATTAGGTAAGGGCAAATTCCCATAATTTGCTTTGACATAATTTCACAAAATTACAGCAAAATTAGGTGAAATTATGTGTATTTATTCAAAATACAAATCCATAATATTTTGCTCCATCTTAGTGAAAAATGGATGTATGACATTACAATGCATGCTTTTACAACGCATGCCATTACGACGCAACTTTTACAACGCAAGTCGTTACAACGACTTGCATTGGGGGCGCTGGATAGTGAATAGTTTAATTTACTATTCCAATTCCAGTCTCCGTGGATAGTAGGGAAGGTGTTGGATAGTAATTAAACTATTCCCTATCCTAGAGCGCCCTCCAGCGCAAGTCGTTGTAATGACTTGCGTTGTAATAGTTGCGTCCTAATGGTAGTGCATTGTAAAAGTTGCGTTGTAAAGGATGTTTCCCGTGAAAAATGCATACGCATGTAAATTTTTTATGTAAGGATGCACTGATCAAAAGCTCTGTGAACAACAGTCGTTTGCATTCTGGGTTTCTTGGGTGTTGACTATAAACTTTACAGCAATTACTGTGAAATGCACATTTGCAGTAAGTGTTTACCATGAATAGCATGTAATTACACAAAGTGGCGTAATATCAAAATGTGGGGTAATATTGTGCAACAAACATAATGCATATTCCCCAAAGTATCTGAATTGTGAATCACAGCTCCTGTCTTCAATGAGGACACTGCACTCTCGGAGTTCATTTTAAAAGCTTTATTGCGAGGACGCTTTTCGGCGTATCTGCCTTCTTCTAGCTCGCACTTTACAAACAAGCAGCCATGCGTGTCGGTCCTTTGAATACATAAATAGATGCTCATTGGATGCCCTCAGGTGAAAGGAAAGAGGGGATTGGCCAGTTATATTTCACAATTGTTTCCCCTCGATTGTTATTGTTGTGTACTCCGGGAGTTCTTAATAGCCATTAGATAGTCTAAATGCCATAATGTGAGCATTTACATATTTCACCACAACATGGGCCATCCCGAAGGAACACAAAGTTGTTTTCACTGTTCCTTTTTGCTGCTGCCATTCATGTATATATATATATTAAATATCTGAACCTTGCGCCCCAAAACTGGAGACGTCCTGTTGTACATCTGCCCACGCTTCTTTAACCTCTATTACCTTTTCTTCTTTCCTGCTTTGTCTGAGGTGGATCTCTTCTACTACGGTCCCCTCCATCACGTCCTTAACCCATAGCTCAGCATTATGGCTCCTCACTGGCGACCTTGCCAGTAACAGAGCTCAGTATATAAACTTCTATTTCATTTTGTTCTTCTTGGTCAAGCAATAATTCAAAAAAGGCAGGGCTGTGGTGAGAAGGGTTCTCTGATTTTCGATGAGTTCCTTCAGGCTTTCAATAACATTGACCCAGAATCGGGCCACCTTTGAACAAAACCAGGCCGCATGGAGGAACAACGCCTCCTCTACCCCACACTTAGGGCAATCAGCTGATCTAGTTGTATAGATTTTGCTCAGAATGATGGGCATAGGGTAGATGTGATGCAGGAAGTTGATGTGGATGAGTTCAAAACAAGAATTACTCTAAACCTTCCTCATCAAAACACAAGCCATCATCCAGCTCCTTTCAGTGAACTGCTCACTCAAATCTGTCTGCCATGCTAGTCTAGCTTTCAGTGGAGGTCTGACTGTCAGATCTCAGAGCTCTACACATTGGAGTGATAAGGCGCTAACCATTCCTAATTGCAGTATACCCACCAGCACATGGAACTGATGGGGTGCATCAGAAAAACTCATCCAGATTTCCCGGGAAACTTTGGTGTATTGAAGAAACAGCCCTGGTCATGTTCTAACAACCTCCAGTGTTTTCAGGGAAGTGATGAAAATCTCCACTGGATACAAATCACCCACTAGTTCACATCTCCCCTCTCTCCAACAGCCCGTTGACATTGTGGAGTCAATACTCCAAAACGGTGTTAGATCCCATATATTTCTTTAGGAGTTTAGACACTATGGGGCATATTAACAAGGAAAGGGAAAATTAACGCTAAGGGCGCTTAGCGTTAATTTTTTAGCGCCCGCTATCGCTGGATAATATCGCCTGGTTATTGTGTTATTAACAAAGATAACCGCCTAGGCGATAAAAAATCCAGCGACAGCGGCATTTTGGGAGGTTATCGCTGGTAATGCAGCAATAAAACTACAAGGATAGGAATATCCTTGTTGAAAGCCCATGGTGGATTTAGCCATGTAATCCACCTCCCATTGGATTACATGGCTAAATCTGAAAATTAGCAGACGTAAAAAAGCGCTGCTTTATTTGTCTCTAACAGGCGCGTGTTCGCACCCTGTTGTTGATAGGGCGATATTTGATCTCCGCTTCTTTGGCTTTTAAAGCCAAAAAAGCAGAGATAAAGCCCTTGTTAGTATGCCCCTATATTCTCCTAGATCACAGCTGCCTGCCTAAATATATAGATTTTTTTGGGTGCTTGCACCTCTGTTGCACAAAATGGAGTGGTGTAGAAATAAAAAAAATCCATGTTTCATAGAGAACCATGACGTATGAAAAATATTTCATGCTCTCCTGTGAAATAGGCATTTTTTCATCAAAATGATAGCCCTCAAGCCACTCTGCAAAGCTTTGCCATTATAAAGGCAACAACGATAATACAGCTTGGAGGACCAAATTAAGCAGCAAGGCTATCAAACTTGTGTGGCTAAAAACAATTTAAGCAGCAGAATTTCTGATTGTCATTTTCATCCACTTTTGCAAGAAACATTGTTATGAAACCTGTAAAATAATCAATTATGTGGCACATTGAGTTGAAATTTGGCAAATCCATTATTTTAGAATTGATGCCGCTGCTACAGAAGTACATATATCTATTAGCCCTCAAGATTTTATATTACTTTATCAAAAATGTGTTCTTGAAAAGTAAACAATGCTTAAACATTCTAATTCCAATCACTACCCGTTGTTAGCTGTACTATGAATAATAGTTTTTCCAAGTTTTTCTAGCTGCCCGCCAAAAATATACAATATAAAATGCAGAAAATTCAATACTTTGCCATCTCGAGGTTATGATGCCATTTACTAACCGCTTTGCCTTTGGCTTCGTGGTTTATGTCACCAGAACCAAACAATAGTAATATTGGGCCATATTACATGGTTACATATTTACCCTCTCCCTCTCTCTCTCTCTCTCTCTCTCTTTCTCTCTCTCTCTCTCTCTCTCTCTCTCTCTCTTCTCTCTCTCTCTATTTTTCCCTCACTTTTTCTTATATATAACATATATATTTATATATAAATATATAGTATGTGTGTTAGAAATTACATTTCAATACATTACTTAGATATGAGTCATTTTGAAGAAATCTATAGCATTTTAACACTGCAAGTTTACTCATACTGACTGATTCAGTGCTAATGTGACTACGCTGTCATTTTTAATTAGCTTTACGTTCCTCTCAAAGGCTAATTAGTGTGCTTTTTATTAAGATTCCTTGATTGCTGATGACAAGGGTGCCATGGTTTCATATTTTTACAGAATTTCCAAATCTGCTTAACTGAATGTCTTTCCATCCCGCGGGATCCTTCGTGTACTGTAAAGCCTGCAGGAAGAAAAAATGTTTGAGAAAACACACTTTCAACCGGGTATATTGGAAAAAATACACAAGTCCCCTCCTCATTTTTTGGTCGTCATTTAGCAAGACAAATACAAAACAAAATCACATTTTTAATTGGTTCAGGCAGCCTTCAGTTCCTTCAAATGAGAAAACAATTCAGCATAACACGGGGCATGATGTGGAAAACAACTTCTTGTCTCCTATACAACAGAATTTATTTAAGTGAATTCCAGATCATGGGATACATGATTAGACAGATAGCGTGCTTTACCCAAGAATCCGTGACTAGACAGGGCTTTAATTGCATATTTCAACTTCATAAAGAAATTCTGGTTGATTACATTACTAAATGAAAATGCGGCCCTCTCCGTACCACCCCGCACCTCCGCCAGGGGCGGTCTTCAAAAGCACTTATATAATAACTAAAAAATAACTTAAGGGAGTGGTACAATTACACATCTACAACACCGCTTTTCGTTCCTTTGGTAAATATTTTTTTGTCTGGCAAGGTTTCCTTAATTCCTCGTAAAGTTATGCAGAGAAGGCAGAAATATATTGCACTCATATGAATTTCAAGGGATGTACCTACGGGACGTTACGATTCTCTGTGTACCAACCAGTATTGGTACCTAACATGACATTTGGCGGCTACTAATAAGCCCAAGGTGGCCACTGCAGGGGACTATTATCTATCCCTCCAAAGCGATCTGAGGATGTCTCACATGAATGCACTAACCATGGTAATCACAAAGAATATTGTAAAGCATTTTACACCAAGCACACAAGCAATCGCAAAAGTGTCTAGTATGAAATATCTGGATTCGGTGTAAACTTTACAGATTTTTTTCTTTCATTCTTTCATTTGTTTAGGTATTGCACTGTTGTTCAGCGTGTTTTCATTTTTTTTTTCAGACTGTGAAAATATGATACCACCCCGTGATTGTGTTTGCGGCCGCTAGATATTTGTTGTCAATGTGGTGTACTAGAAGAGCAAGAATCAATCTAAAAAACTGTTAATCGGTTGCTCCTGCGCTGGCATATTGTAACCCAGCAGGTTGCTCACAAATTAAATCGCCCTGGGTCTACTCATTGACTGCCCTATTTTTAATCTGAATGGGCTTCTATTATGTCTGTATCCCTACAGTTATTTTTATCCATTTTATGAATATAGGTTTTTATGAATGTAGTATATTATTCTAAATGTTTTTATCTGTATCTTGTATATTGTGCTTTTATGGTTTTTTAACCGATAATAAAGCTTTTTTGACTTGATTTGACTTGATTAACTATGGTGCAGATTAAAAGTTGCCCCCTCTTTACATTTCATAAATACGCCACGGATACTTAAGAGACACCCAGTCAGAAGGTGCACTTAGCACATTTATTGTGTTGTCAAACGAACTAATTTAAGTGTTGTACTTGACATTATTAAAGAGTGCCTTCACTGTAGGATTAGAGAATTTTCTCATATTAATATGTTTTACCATAACTGAGTGTGGCAAATAAACAATCTTCATTTAGTAGATGATTTACTCAACATAGAGATGAAATGTGATTTCCCTAATATGTGTGCTAATCACACATATAACATTTACTGATTTGCAAACTAGATCGAAACCATCCTCATGTGTGTAGAATGTGATTCTACATGAAATTACATAATGTTTATGTAATTTGTGCATTAATAATTAATATATTTGATTTAAATGTTATTCTTAGCCATCCTTATAAATGATCATTTCAAGGACTTATGGCTGTTACATGTAATGTGAAACCTAATGCATTACAAACATATATTCATTTGAGTTTAAATATACACACGCATATTAAATGTGAACCACTGAATTAACGTTCAAAGTTGTCCTATCCGTCATAAAACTGATTTCATTTTTGTGCTTGCCCGATAATTCTTGCAGTTATTTACATTCATTGTTAGTTGTAGAATAGGTACATCACTCTACTAGGGATAGTGACAAGAGTCTGCGAAGAAGACCTTGACGAAGGAACAAGGGGCACCGGAGAATAAACTGAAAGCCCTATTGAGTAAATGTGACCAACTGATATGTATGTGAGAAACTGATGTCCTTCTCATATCTAGTGTGCAACTTTCTCCTGATGTAGCCATCTGCTAACTGAGGACTGGACTGAAACAATGAATCCCTGATGATGTGTGCAAAGGGAGTGTTACCCAGTGGACTTTATTTGTTATAATATATTCTTTACCTTGTCAGACTTCCAAACCCCTTTTTGCAGAGAGGCTGCAGGAGGTCTTGTTCAAACTTGTTCTCCCCTCAGAGATTTAGACCTCTATGCCTTCCTAAATGTGGCTTAGGCTAGCACTTTTCTCCCTAACCCATAGGAGACTCTTGACCGAGCTTCTGAAATTTTGACACTGTCTAAACTTAATCATCCTTGCTTGATTCTGATTTCCTTTATGTAATTCCTTGATTTTTGAGGCTCTTTAGATTAACAGACCCATCCTGTTTGTTTGGACCTTCGTTGCTGTGAATTCTAGATATACCTATTTATAGACAACAAAACTTGAGACTTTTCTCTGAGCATTGATTGCTTTTATTAATATTTTGTATTGCAGCGACAGAATATCTCTTTTGTTTAATTCTGGTGAGGAGTTTGGGCTGTTCCTTTATAGTATGGTGCTGCAAATAGTGTAGTTGTATTTAATTTTGAATTTGAAATAAATCTTCTTAACCCAAGCTACTGATTCCTGGTCCTCATTGTGTAGCCAAATGTGTTGCACTGTTAATTGAGTTTTGCTTGATGTTAACACTAACTCCCACCACCTCTCAGTCTGAGAGAAAGGTCTATCAGCAAACCAATGGTGAGCAAGTGGGCCCAGAAAATACTGTATCAACTATAATATCTCTTATGTGTAGTTAATATTCATGGTACAATACCACATTTATATTAGAAAATCAGTATGTTTCATTTTCAGTCTGTGCTTGGCGTACTTGGAGTAGAAAAGTATGCAATTGAGAGAGAAACAGGAACTTGAGGGCAGCCGCGGCCCGTGGAGGGAGTTGCGGTGGGGCAGGGTGGCAGGGCGGGGGAGGGGCAGTGTAGGGGGTGATAAAAACCGGCATATGGATATTTGGGGGTAAGTAAACAATTTAATTAATAAAACGGATTTCGTAGCGCGCGCTCCATTGCATTTTGCGATGCAGGGCACTCTACGAAATTCGTTTTATTAATTAAATAGTTTACTTACCTCCGAATATCCATATGCCAATTTGTATCACCCCCCACCCTGCCCCTCCCCCGCCCCGCCTCCCTGCCCCATCGCAACTCCCTCCACGGGCCGGGGCTGCTTGAGGGTGAGATGGAAGGGCTATATCATGATGCAGTAGCAAAGCCAGTAGGTCTCGGATTGTTTTGCATTAATGATGTATGAACTTGAAAGCTGCAAAGAACACTTGCTGATTACAGGCTGCAGTGCACTATTGTGCTTTGTGTAATGATTTTCATTCATTATTTTAATAAGGTGGCACAAACGTCTTGAGGTAGGGAGAAGGGTGTTGGTAATTGCGTGTGGGAAAGTGTGAGTGGCAGGTGGATAGAATTGAGAAAGCAAAGATCTACAAAACTAGACATTAAAAAAACGGAAGGTAAACCAAAATCAAAATTGGGAATGGACAGAGGAAGTACTAATGGAAAACAGAGCATTTGTTTCACAGTAAAACCAAACTTCAGATTGCATTTCTTCCAGGTACATGACTACCTGTAAGGCAACACAGGCAAATGTTACTACAATATTAGCCATCTCTGTTGGCAGAATGATTGTACTACAAGCACTTTGACATCAAAAGGTAAGTAAGGACTCACATTTGAAAGGCATAGTGAAGTTAAATTGTGCATGAATAAACTCATATCAAAGGCTTCACTCTCGTTAGAATTTAAAACGTTTAGACTTTAAAAGAAAAGTGACCTTGCAAAGAAGAGGACTAGTTAAATGACATAAAGTCCAAGGTTTATAAAATCATAAACCTTCAAACACGGTCAGCTGCCACCAACAAAGTATTACTGGCGCACACCTATAAAATAATTGGAATGCCACACTTGCGGTCGGATTTTAAAGGACCATGTTGAAAGTGATAATTATTTAACCTGATAAAATCTGACACAAAAGTGTTCAGAAGGTATGGAGTACTTTAATTAACATCTATCACAACCTTTTAGGGAGTAACACAGTGGTACTGGGACTTTTTCTGATTGTGTGTACTGACATCAATGGTATTTCACTGAATTCATAGGGATGGTGAAAAATCAAGTCAAACTAAGAGATATTGTAGAAGATGAGCCACAATCAGTCAGCAAGAGAGAGGTGATTTGGCAATTTGAAGCATTCTGTTGCAAATATATGACTGAACTATGTCTTAGTTACACACTGTCATTTACAGACAGCACATATTCCATTAACTTGGCTACATACATACAGTTTTACTGATAAAACTATAAAACACACAAATGATAATGTGTGGAAATCATGTTTTAGCTAATATTCGTCATTTGCACATCACAAAGTAAAGTGTATTGATATAAATCTATTAAAATCTTTGTTTTACTTATAAATTACAAAAAAGTGCTTCATTTGTGCTTTCCCAACAGCGGATTTATTTAGAAATGATTGTATAATTCATTTTACAGGTATTTACATGTTGTTGTGAGATAGGACATGACATGATATAAGTATGTTTTCCTTTCACACCAGCAAGATGGTCACATATTTCACTTTACAAAATCCTCTCACTTTGCAGCTGGTGAAAAAAAAGTAAACACAATCTCCATCTTAAAACAAAAAGCAACAATTTGTCAAAAGCTTAGAATGACATTTCACCTCTGTCTTTGAACGTACACTTCATGTGACAACATGAAAACTACATTTTAAAGCATCTTTATCACTCATTTACCTTCTGAACTCCAGGATGATGTCCTCCCATGCACGCCTACCTCCAGCACCTATGGTAATGTGGATTTTGGTGCTTACTGCACCATAATCCACAGGCCCAGCAAGCACTCTCCCCACAAAGTCTCCGTCAATGTAAATGGTCCATCCTCCAACTCCACAATTGACCAGTACCACAACGCGACTTCTTTTTTTATTGGCCTCTCCATCCCCAGATTCTCTTCAAAAACATTATGCTGACCGATTAAATTAACCTTACCGGATCGCGTCAGAAGACCAATGGCAAGTAACTATGTTTACTTTATATAAAGTGGTTAAACCTGCAAACCTAAGGAGAAATCACTTGTTCACTCTCCACAGGGCATATTGGTCCCCCAGAAAACTATCTAAGTTTAAGGCTGGCGGAATGGTGGCGTGTCCCAAATGTAACAGCTCTAACGAAGACGATTTACACATGTTTGTCACGTGCCCGGCGATAAAGAACTTCTGGGACGCTGTGAGGACATGTCTGTCAGCGGTACTGGGCCAGCAGATTGAGGTAAGCCCCGAACTTGTTATGTTGGGAAGATTAGATTTACAAGCTAAGGGCTTGGATGATAAAGCAACATTTCTCTTTTAAGCTATACTGCTGGCCCGGAGGGAGATATGCAGAAACTGGGTGTCGGCCGACCCTCCGACAGAACTAAAATGGTTAAGAGCACTGAGTGCTATTGCTAAGCTGGATATTGTGGATCGGCAAAAGAAAAGATATAGATTTTGGACTCCTTTTTTGTTATTTTTGGGTGAAGGGTGGTGAAATTAGGGTAAAGGTGTGTGAAGTCCTATGATTAAGCCTTCTTAAATCTCGGTGGGTATAAGTCTCGAGGAAGACCGGTCAAGGTGGTACACTTCCTCCTAAGAGCTAAGAAACCCTTTCATATGAGATGAGTAGCCCCAGGGCGGTACCGCGAAATCAGGGGTGAGGAGAGGGCAAATGAGGACAAAAAAAATATATAATAATCCACAGGCCCCAGTAAATGACAGGTATTTTTCTCTTTTCAGCTGGTTAAACCTGCAGATGTTTGCAAAGGTTGTGAACATTATCGCACCCTTTGTTTACATATCCACACCCCATCATACGTAAACAATGTAGTACAGGCGGACAATAAATGCTTGGGTACAGAGGTGTCTACTACAAATGAAAGCAGACATTTGAAGGAGGATGTACTCAGGTTGTCTGAGAAAAATGTAGATTAAATATTACTTGGAAGTGGGTTCAAAAAGCGAGAATGGTAGTATACTGTAGATGATGGAACAGGCTGCAGATAGCTCACCTGCCATGATGCACAGAATATAGTTCCTTAAAAGGTGTGTTGACATTTTGATAGAACATACTCAAAAGCTTTTTGGGTTTGCTGGGTATTTATTTCATCAGCATGTTGATGATGGATGGAAAGCTTTCCTCCAATGTTCTTCTAGACAAAAAAATTCAACAGACAACAATTGCCTTCCTATCTGGGATGCATAAACATCTTGTTTAGAACCAGGCGATGTAAGCTAAATGTATTCTGTAGACAATGATGATAGACATAGAAGAATGACTGACATATGACTTCATAAACAGTAAAAACATTTATAAGAACCTATTTAAATTTGCATATAGGTTTTTCTGTGATGATTCTGATCACATCAGGTGCCAGGGAGAGTATGGTTAAATTCTATACACTAAGGAAAATGCAGTCTTTGCTGGCCAACCACATTTCTTACCCAGATTATAGTACTTTCAGTAATGGCATAGTTCAACTGTCTCTCAATGCATGCTATGGTGGTGGACAATAGCATGTAATGACCCAAATAATACCCACCAATAAATAATGAGAACATGAGCAAAGCAACGCATGTTTTGAAGTCTTAGTGAAACTCTATAAGGACTGCAGATTATATATAATTTATTATCGTATATAGAACAATCAATCCATTTATTGTAAATTATTATTTTTTTGATTGATTTCTTCTTAGGGTTTAAGAGCAAGCAAGACAGAACAGAGTATAATGCATACAAAATTGCACAACACCTCCAATAGAAACAACATTGCACATAAATTCCATAGAAAATATTAGAAGCAGAAACCAAAGCCATACATGGACAGGATTGTTTCCTCTCTATAGAACTCTGAGTTTACAGCTTGGACTAACAGTCCCTAGGCATGATAACACCAAACACCGGAATAACGTATCAGTGTGAACACAACATATGAGAGGAGTCTAGATGATCTCTTGATCAGAAAATCTGAAGATGATGGATTATGTAATAAGAGTCAGAATAATGCAAGAAGAAACAAACTGATGATTTAAAAAATCTGAATGTAGTACACATAATGGGGGTTAATACATAATACTTTAATAGGTTGTTTGGACTGTCACTAAGAGAGCTTTAATCAATTGCATTGACGTTCATTAGCAGATAAACAATTGCCCTGATTCACGATTCTGTATCAATTCTATTTAGAACAAGTTGGCAGGGCAGTCTCAAGGCAAATTTACAATTTCCTATTTTGAAAAAACATCAAGGTTCAAAGCAAAATAGGAACTAACTACCTATCCCTATATCCACTTGCTCGCATTGTGTAACTATAGAAGACCACCAAATAAAAGTCTCAGTACAAACAAAGCTCAGGAATTGTTTGCTTGGCTTCAAGATTTTTGCACTTTGCATAGCAAACTAGGTTTCTACATAGGTCTTGATTTTATTAAGGATTCCAGATGTTTTTCTTCCAATCAGAATCTCCTAACGTGTTCAGAGTAAATTTTTCAGGTTATCAAGCATTTGTCTACAAACATATAAATTACTATTTGGAAAGGATTTGCTCTCAGATTTTAGTCTGGTGAGCTTCGCTATTCCCATTCCCTGATATGTCTGCATGTCTTGTTTTCTTAGGCAAAAGGGAACCTTTTCACTTCATGTTTCATGTTCAGAGTATGTCCTAGGATTCATGTTCAGCCTGACTTCAAAACAATGGAATAATAGTTTGCCCTTGCTTCACAGTAGTGTTGGATCTTCCTTACCTGTTTTATCAGACCTGAAATTCTGCTTCCTCTTCTCTTTGTCGCTAGCCCATTGTCCTGTTTAGGCACATCTTTTTTGAATGAACCACAGTTTAAAGAGGCTTATAAATGACACCAGCCATAACGTTATTCAGCATTCTCTAAATAGGATTCTTGTGCGAACAACTGAAGGGCATCACACCAGCCCACAGGTTACTATTACTTGTGAGGAACCCTACAAGATATTATGCTAGTTTGTGTTTCCTAGTGCCACGGTCTCATTCCCTCCAATCAAATCGTAGAACTCCTTACTGATCCACTCAATAACCAGGCATATCACCAATGCTCTTTCCAGAGATGTTACCTGATGTTACTCTTCCATGTTTCAAACATCTGTCTGTTCTAAGTATCTGATTGAAGAGTGAATCCAAACACTAGATTCAGGCAGTGCCTCCTCCAAGACGATTCCAGACTTAACAGCATATTAAGCTCTCTGTCAGATCCTGTGACTTGTCAGGCTGTTGATTGTTTACAATTTGTCAGATATAAGTTGGGTCCATAAATAATGGGTCTTAACATGCACACATTTGACCATATATTGACAGCTTCTAGACTCTTGTCTTTCTAAATTGCATGGAGAGATACTTGTGTCTTCTTTGATAAGGAATAACTATTCTCCAAGAGAGTACTTTGCATTTTGTGCCCACAGCCGTAAAGTGCCAAATCATTGTACATCTTTACTTTCTTTTATCACAATTATAGCTTTCAGTATGTCAATAGAATGTCTTTATTTGACTAAAAAGGAGGCATCTGTATGCTAGGCATAGTGATTACATCTATGTAGTACTTACCAATAAAAAGGCCTCATTTTTTAATAATTTATTTGTTATTACCACTTGCTATCATATGAAGCGAACTATGGGGCATATTTACAAAACAATGACGAAGCGTTGCGGTAAGCAAAAATTGTTAAAGGCACTCTTCACCATTCTAAAAACACAGGGATATGCCGTATTTACAAGAATGCTGTACGTCCCTACATTTCCCCTAGACCTGACGTTAAATCTAGCTGCCTAGCGCAAACGCTGGCACCCTTACACCATAGGGGAAAGATTGTTTATGTGTTGGAAGGTATCCCAGAATGCCTATTTGAAACTCCTATGTGTGCTGCATTGGTTAAAGGTTAAAGAGAATATGCTCTAAAAATTGTTGCTGATATCCCAAAAGAATAACAATATTTGAAAGGGGAATTGATCTTTTATTGATAATGCTTTGTGATCACTGCCTTTAGTAATGTCGAATGCATTGGTAGGACAGGCAAAGCCAGTAGTGGTGACTAGCAATTTTGAAAGCTCATTTCTCATACTTTCGAGATGGCCATCATGTTGCCTACCAGCAGCACCTGCTGCAATGGAAAATATATACTTTGAAAGTATTCTATCGTATTTATTTGATTTATATGACTTTTTTGGAATTTATACCTACGTTTTAGCAGATATGTGATATTTCCCCTGAGGTATGGTCCGGCGGTCTCCCTTTGTAAATTAAGGTAGGATACATATTAGAGGGCTTTCGTGTAGTGTTTACCTTCGTTGAAAAAAACTACTCCCTGACGAGTGAACTAAGGAGTATGAGTTTATGCACAGTCCCCTTTTGATGTTGCTGACAGAACACCCCGGTCACGTGGGGCGCGACGTTCACCACTCCCTATAGAGGAAGTAGTTGAGCATGTTTGCCGAGGTAATCCCGACCATGATGGCGGTTCCGTTTGGTGGATAATTGAGGAGTGACTTGCTGAGTAGAGGTAAGAAGTGCGGTGACTCGCGTGTAACTTTGTGTAGTTTTTGCTAGTTGTAGAATATCCAGGTTTGAGCATAAGGCATGACCTTACGGTAGTGATTTCTCTCTAGTGAGCCCGTGGACTGTGCAAAGAAAAGCGACTGGGATGCGATTGAATACACATTACTACCAGCAGACCATAAGGGAGGAGACCCGGACAACGTTGTTTGAGATTGCGCATTGAAAATCCTGATGAAAAATAGATTCCGATATGATAACTAGGTATTCGTGCATATGTTAATAGGCTTGTGCTCTTTGCCTTACAGAAGTTATTGGAGTTTCTTGAAGTGACCTGTTTTTCCTGCAGCTGCCGGATTGAATTATTTTTGGAAGTGGCAAGACCCAGGTTATAGAGGTGCATATGTTGTGCATATGTTGTGCATGCAGTGGCTTTGGTAGTGAGTTGCACTAATCTTGGTTTTACTTCAGCACGTGGGATGTTTTGGTGTTCCACTTTAAGCATATGGAACTGGCAATTTGATTCCTTTTTTGTTATTTTGATTTGTGAGTCACGGAGGGTGTTGAGGTTGCACGTCCTCTTCTTTCCCCGTGGTATATTTTGGTCTTTTTATGCACCACGATTGTTACTTAATTCTTGTCTCACAGTGGGCGCTGGTTATGGATCGTGAGTGAAGGTTAAGAGGGCACAGAGTATTTGATTGGATCTCCAGATCAATTTTTTTTTATATTGTACTATATGTACTTTTAGGTTCTTTATCGCCCTGTCCTGAAGAGGCCAGAGTTACTGGAAGGCCGAAACGCGACCACGTTGACACTTTCCAAATGGAGGAGTCCTTGTGTTGAAATTGATTAGGAAATTAATGCCTTGTGACACATTTTTTTGATTTAGGTTCTATAAATTTGTGTATTGAAATTGAACCATTGGTGTCCGACTACCTCCTAGTGCACCCCCTAGAGTTAATGGGAGGGCACTCAGCTTTTTTTTTTTAGGGTGAAAAAAGAAAAAGTTTGTATATTCTATATATATTTTTGTGATTTTGTACTTTTGTCTAAAGTGTTTATGTTTTTATTTGTTGTATATAGGTGTGTATATAGATATGTATATAGTGGTATATGGTGTATAAAGAGTTTGTAAAAAATATTTTGTTTTGTTAAAAGAAAAAAAGAGAATAAGAAATGAGATAAAAAGAATTTATGTTGATTACAAAGAATAAAATGTGTAATCATGTCCCCTTGTGCGAGTGGCGATGTCCCGATTGTCTGATTAATTCAACATTGAACATATGGCATAGAAATAGGCGAATTGACTGTCTCCTATTTTTGTAGATTGGTTCCTCCTTTTTCCATTTTTCCTTGTTTCTTGCAATGGAAAATATGGCACTTGTGGCCATACGTGGAACTGCCGCCTTATATACATGCAGTCCACATCCCCGGGACAATGGCGGTCAGACTTCTGTCCGTCTGCCACCATAATCAGGCCCTTTGTGTGGGATCCTCTCTATGTGGTGAATTAATGTTCTCACTATTTGAAGTGTCCCACAAATACTTTACACATTCCCTCTAAGTTAAGCCTAACTGCTCTGTACCAAGCTACCAGAGGGTTGAGCACAGGTTAATTGATGGCTGTCTTGTGCCGCAACCTTACAAGGACTGTGTCTGTTGTTTGACCAGGATTCACACTCCATTCAGCCAACAGCCCAGTTTCTTACACCCCCGATTACAATATATTTGTGAATCCATAGGGTGCAGTGTGTTTGTTTAGTGGTTGGGATGATGCTGTGGGGGGATGAGGGAAAAATCAAGTTGGGAATAGTTTCACTGGCGTGTATTGCTGCAGCTTTATAGTACATATGCACTACTGCATAAATAGGAAGAAAAGAAAAGCAGTATCTCTATAAATAACATAGAAGCAGGTACACTTAGAATCACGAGTGAAGCTATATTACCTATGAAGTACTGGAATACACATGAGCTAAACAACCCTCAGGAGATTAGAATAGTTTTAGCATACATAGACCGCTACAATATAGACACAGCTCTTCGATAAAAGACTCCTTTGACTAATACTTGAGAGAGCACTGTGGCAGGGAGATAGATGGCTCAGAAGTATGCTTCACCATACTCCCCTTATTCAAGGTAGGTCACGATTTTAATAAATACAGGAGTACCATTTCCGCACCTAGACACATATAAGGATTTAAATGGAAGATTTATATTAGTGCAGAGCATCCTACATGATACACGTCACACTGGTCAATACATACAGGTCTAATAATGATGACCTGTAATTCTATGCTGAACTGTTGAACAAACTATTAGGTCTTTCACCACACGCAGTTCTTTGGGGAGGTGATTTCAATACTGACCTAGATCCAGCTATGAATAAATCAGCACAAATGGGTGGGCATGGTATGATGGCAGCTGAATTCATGGTAGAAGAAATGAGTGACCATGGCCTTGTAGATTTATAGAGAGGAAGGAATACCGTTAAACAGGAAGGCACCTTTGTCTAATCGGTGACAGTTCTTGGTCCAGGGTGAATGGCTGGTACGCCTCCAAAGATGTAAATGCCTGAGTGAATACCCTATTACATCTATCATGCATAATATCAGACCATACTCCCGTGTTGCTGGTGATGACCCAACCTCCAAATTCCCATTCTCCTTTTGAATGCAAACTCCCTTCTTGTGCTCTATCTGACCGAACATTCAGTGAAGGGCTAGAGACATAAATTAAATATTAATTTGCAACCAATATAGAATCAATGAACAGCATGGGCACCATATGGGAAGCATTCTAAGTGGTAGTCAGAGGGTCATACATTGCAAATTAAAATGGTATTCTGAGAACCCTCTCCTTGCATCGGTGGATATTAGAATGTGATTTAAAAGGCCTAGAGTGCCAGGATGCAGCACATCTAGCATATAATGGCCTCAATTGTGAATTTCCACTCTGACCTATAAACTTTCAAGGTTGCCATGACTGCACAAAACTTGAATAATACTGTGCTGGTGTTGTTGAATAAGGGTTATTATGAGTTTCTAGCCTAGCCAATTACAATAGAATGGATCAAAAAGGCTACATAATCCCTACTTAACAACAAAACCCCAGGTCCTGATGGGCTGACAAAAGAGTTCTATAAAATGTACGCCCATCTTTGCACCACACTCTCCGTCAGTACATGAGGAAGCTAAAGAGACTTGCAAGCTACCACCTCCTACACATAAGGCACTGAGTGATGTTAAAGACAAAACACCGGACAGATGTGAATCCTATAACCCCCTTTCATTGATAAATTCTGATGCCAAGATCATTGATAAAATTCTAGTGAGTAGATTGCTGTCAATTTTGCCAGACACGGTCCTACTTGAACAGGCATGCTTTGTGTCTAGTCACTCCATAGCCCACAATCTACAAACTTTATTTGCCTTGTTTCTTCAACTTGAACTTAGGTGGAGGCAGTGGCCGTACTGCTCGAAGCAGTCAATATCTTTGACTCCATAGAGTGGCAGTATAAGTCCACAGTGCAGAGGATAAGTTTTCTAACCTATTTCCTAGATTGGACATGACTGTTGTACATGTGAACCACTGCTCGATCATAATAAATAGATTAATTTCAGAACCGATTAATATACACAAGGGTAACAGACAGGGTGCCCACTTACACCTATCCTTTTTGCCCTATTGGTGGGGCCACAGGCATGTATTCTGTACAAATCTACTCAGAATCTGCACTTATTTCGCCTCTCAAAAATTGCTGATATACCGTATACAGACAATATGGTACTCTATGTAAAGAATCCTTAAACTAATTTCACCCTACTAATAAGGAAAAGCATTAGATTTGGAGGACACTCAGTCTTACTAATAAACTGGTCGAAATTTCAGCTTCTTTCCTTAACCCAACTGGATTATACACTAGATTGGTATGATGAATCAGTAAAATACTTAGGAGTATGGCTACATAGAGATCCAGAACACATAGGGGCGCATTAGGATGATGTGATGTTCACCACCACCTCATTATGATGTTGTGGCAACCGCCACAACATCATAATCAGTGAAACCCCCGCCATATTATAATGGTGGGGATTTTGCAGCAGACGCAAAGTGCGTCCACCGCTTTTCCACTGGGTGGCAATCATTACGTTTGCTGGCCGGGTGAATTGGCCCCTAATTTGGTGGCGGTGCCTAGCAGACACCACCCTCCATAATAGGATGGTGTGATGTGAAGCCACCATAGAGAGGCTGGCAGAAATTGCTGTGGGGGCCCATTGTGGGCCCTCAGGGGGGTGGGGTGCTGGGGGGCTGCACTTGGGGGTACCTATTGTACCACCCCTCATTGCCATCCACAAGGTGGCAGGCACCGTGCTGTGCCTGCCACATTGTGCATGGCAATACACAACATGTATTTTTGGCATTGCGGTGGGTGCTGCTCACAGCAGCACCCGCCGCAATGTTGACAATATGGAATGCGACCGCCAGGGTGGCGGCTGCATCCTTATTGTTGGTGCGGGACCGCTGCACCTCTGACGGACGGTCCCAACACCGCTAGGGTGACGGGCGGAATGAAGAAACCTGGGATTAATCCTTGACTCCTCCCTTACGATGACCAAGCAAGTCAACACCGTTACTTCTTCCTGCTTCAACACCCTTCGCATGCTCTGCAAGATCTTCCGCTGGATCCCCACCAGAACCAGGAAGGCGGTCTCCCAGGCCCTCGTCACCAGCCGTCTGGACTACGGGAACGCCCTCTACGCTGGTACCACAGCCAAACTACAGAAAAGACTTCAGCGCATACAGAACACATCGGCACGACTCATCCTGGACATCCCACATCTCCACCCACCTGAGAGACCTACACTGGCTCCCCATCAACAAGAGGATCAAGTTCAGGCTCCTGACCCACGCACACAAAGCTATCCACGACATGGGCCCGAATACCTCAACAACCGCCTCAAGTTCTACACACCCACCCACCAGCTCCGCTCCGCCAGCCTCGCCCTCGCCACCGTCCCGCAGATCCGCAGAACCACCACCGGAGGAAGATCCTTCTCCTACCTGGCTGCCAAGACGTGGAACTCCCTCCCCACCCACCTACGTCTGACCCAGGACCATCTCTCCTTCAGGAAACAACTCAAGACCTGGCTATGCGAGCAGTAGCAGCATCCCCCCAAGCGCCTTGAGACCCTCCCGGGTGAGTAGCGCGCTCTATAAATGATCTTGATTGATTGATTGATTTGTGGTGCACTATGTTGATGAATCTGCCACATAGAGTCACAGTGCACTGATAAGACACAAAAAAGGAACATTCTGAATCTATCTGTTTTATTACATGTGAGCAATGTTTTTCAGCAGTTACTCAACTGACCAATACATATACAATGAGGCCTACACACAGAGGTAAATTTACACATGAGTAAGTCTACACATGTAAATTTACTTTTACACTTTGGGGTGACTTCACTACTTTTGGGCAGTCAGAAATTTCCAAGTGTAATTTTAAAACAATGAGTAGACTTTCATGTCTCCACTCCCTCAGCTTAAGTGTTGAAGTCTGGAAAAAATGTCAAATACAACTGTAAAGTTGCACTTGCAGTCACTTTACGAACATTTTGTGCACACACTTGATGCAGAAATCTGCAACCGGGATGGCGATCTCCCTGTGGTAAAGTATGAAGGAATTTATAATAGTTTATTCAAGTTGAACAAAAAGTACAAAAATGTTTATCCTCTGTAATAATGGGAATTGATTTGATATATTGATTTTAAATGTAGAACACATTACAAACAATGCTACAACATTATTAACATGATTATCAATGAAACATTTATTTAAAGTATAATAAATTAAATTCCTTAATTTGTTCTTAAAGATCTATAAAAAAACATATAGAGTAAAATGTTTTATTTGTTTGTTAATAATTACCAAACGTTATGTACAGAATCATTTAATTTAAATTAATGTAAATATTTTTGTAAATCAAAGATGTATTTATTTTCAAATCAAATAGGTTAGTAAAATATTGTACAATAAAATAATATGTATTGTTATTTAAATTTCATTTTTTAAAGATCCAAATAGATGTGTATATATTTTTTCAAAAGTCTAAACAAATTAATTTTGTCACATTATTTCCTGTAGGGTTTTATTTTCAAATTGATGTCTCTATTATTTTCTATAGGAGGGTGATGCAGTTTCAGTGTGTGGCCAAATATTGTGCTGGACTTACTCAATTTTGGAGCTGGGAAACACTAACTAATGTTTTGGATTCTTTTTGGATGTACAACATATAGACGCTCAGTTTATGAATAGTCAAAATTGTAGGTGGGTCTGTGTCCTTCCCTAAACTCTTCTTTAGCCATCCCCTAGCACCTCCTTGCTCATCTCAAAACCCCTGCCATTAAGTAATAGGTATCACCAATTTTCCAGCCACACTACAGTCACCTCCACATTTACTACTAAAATGTAGGGGGCTTATTTATGAGAGGCTTGCTCTGCCGGAGCGTCACTTTTTTTGATGCTGTTGCGGCAGAACCCTCTCAATCATATCTATGAGGCAACACAAAGCCACTTTGTGTGGCTTTGCATAGATATGGCGTAAGACAAAGCTACACAAGTAGCTGCCTTGCCTTACTCTGCATTAAGGAAGCGTTCCATGGGCGTTGCCGTGGGTTTTCCCACATAACACCCATGGATTTTGGCGCTTCACATGATTTACTTAATCACATAATCCTAGAACCGAAACTTTATGAGTCCCCAGTGCAGGTGCAACAAGGAGGAATATTTTTTTTTCTCCTAATTGTTTTGTCTTTCCATGTGTAATGCAGTCTGTAGCACACATAGAAAGAGGAAAACGCCTCTCGGGATTGTGGTGCACGGCGCCTATATTGACGCTAGGGAGCAAATTGTGAACCAGAGCTGGGAGAAAGGGCAGGAATGCACCATATTTCATAAATCCTGTGCATTACTGCCTTTTCACATTGGCATAGGGCGGTGCAGCAAGAAGACTTGCGGCGCTGCTCTAAGCCAATTCCTCAAGAGTGAGGCCCATGGCGTATATGTGTGGGTGAGAGATCTCCACATAGAAAAGACAGTAGAAGTAGAGGAGTGGATCTCTGCTTGTAGGTTTATGAAAAGCATTTTCTAGCACATGAATAGTACTATCGTAGTACTATGAAACTACTACAAAATGCAGTTTGTGAGCAGACCCCAATATGTAGATTTGCCTCTTGTCTGAAATGCGATATTAGCATGCTCGAGTCCAAGGTAGCACATTTAAACAACATTCCAAAAACATTCAGTTTAAAAGTACTTTAGCATTGCACTCAAAAAAATCTTTCAAAATCCAATAAAAATCACCATCTGATAATTTAATATAGGAAGGAGAGAAAAGCTTTGCGCTTGTTCAATCTATCTTCTGAATATCCCTAAAACTTTATCAATAGGTCAAAGAAATGTAATGAACCTAACACGAAATCTGTTATGGCAAGCGTTTAAAATGTTGACGCCAAACCAACCAGTGCATGAACTGCACTTGCTGTTTTAATTAAAAATAAAAGATGAATAACTTAGATTTTGAAGTTGCAGTATCGGTTTGTGTAATATCATATCCATCACACGGGAAATATTATGTAGATTAATGTTAAATACTAGAAATGTGCATAGATACTTTATCTTCTTTCTAAAACTTATTCTTCTGTGTATACACAAAATGCTCGCCGAAGTACATGATAACGTTGCTAATAGACATGCATAGCAGTTTGAAAGACGGGGATGCACTGGAATAATCTGCAAAAATGAGCAATTAAAAAATAAATAATAAAAAACACATTTACTAATTTTAAAAGACAAAGGTTAATCTAAAATAACTACAAGCGCCTGGAAAGGTTATCTGTCACATTTAATAATATGAACACGTACCGGTCACTGACGACTCAAGAAATACACTGGTATATAATTTCTCAGCATGTACAAAGAGAATACGCTATTATGCGCCTTTGGCAGACTTGCTGCAATCAAACTGTGCTTTCTATAGTTGGCATGTTTTAACCTTGTTGTTGCTTTGCCGAAGACACATAAGAGGGCTTATTTACAAGCCTGTTGCGCCGCTGATGCTTCATTATTTTTGACACACCAGCGGCGCAGTGTGCCTGCCCATATTTAAAATGCCATGAAAAGCCACCCACCGTGGCTATTCATGGCCTTGTAAATATGGCCCCGTTTCACGCATTACTCGGTGTGAAAGGGGATTCCATGGGTGTTGCTGTGGGTGTTGCCATGCAACATCCATGGAACATGACGCGTTCCTAGATTTCCAAGGTTTTGTAAATCTGGGAATGGATCAGATTCCTACGCCTCCTCAGGGATGTAATGGAGGTGCAACAAGGAGAAATACCTTTATTTTATGTCAAAGGCCCGGAGGCCAACATTATGCATATCCCTTTATTACCGCCAAAACACAGCAGCAACAATATCTTAGAATTTAGAATATATCCAAACATTCCAGAACTTAGAACATGTATAAGTCCCCTTGATCAGCAGCCATCTTCCTCTTTTGTTGCTGCTCGAACACAAGATAAGTACTCTGTTAAATTCTCATAATTTATACGGGTATGTTTGATTAATTAACCCGGAATTAAGTATGAAAACGATGGAATTGACGAGTAAAAGAGAAAGTTTATGAAAGGATTTGTTTAGTGTTTAATGAGAAAGGTTTTTTAATATCGGGCGTATGAATTTGTTTTTTTATAGTAGACTGGAGTATGAGAACGTAGTGTAACGATTTATTAAATATGTTTAATAACGGAGAGTTAATAAATTATTAGTAGCAGATTACCGTCTCTTGGATCTGTTGACAGTTGGTGAGCGTGTGGTCTCGAGCGTTCGGTGTGCGCTTCCAGGCGCGAGAGCAGTGGCTGCTTGGAACGCGGTGTGAGGAGAGATTTCGGAGGCAGGAACAGACGCGCAATGGAAGGGAAGATATTGTGAGCCAAGGGGGCCGCCGTACGTGCGTATCGTGCGGCGGCCATTTTGAGTGTTTGGGATACGTCAAGGATTAGAATAGAAACGTGATCGGCCATATTTAGGGAAGTTTGTTTTGTCGTCTGACTGAATAGTGTCGGTTTCAGTCAGACAAAGATCGTGAATTCAAAGAGGTGTGTCGGTTCGTTGTAGTTAAAGAGGTGTAGGGTCAAGGGAGTTTATTTTTTAGTCAAAAAATCGGAGTTTTATAATTAAGGAGTGGAGTATTGGTTAAAATTCTCTTTTGAAGGAGGAATTGAGAGAAGGAAAATTAAGATGGAGGAGGAGGAGGATTTAGGCTTGGAAGATAGAATGAAGGAGTTTATGGAGATAATGTTTGGAGAATTTAGTGCTTCCATGGAGAAAAAGATAGAGAGCACAATAGCAAAGAGAGTAAAGGAAGGTGAAAGTAAACAGAGGTCTGGAGAGGAGGACAGTTTCTATTCCACAGAGGAAGTTGAAGAAGTGGCAGGTACTTCTTCTGGGGGAGCGAAAAGGAAGGAAAAGAAAAAGAATGTGGTTAAAGGGAAACCATCAAAGGAAAAGGAAAATAGAGCACAGAAAGAGAAGGCTATAAAGGCCAGAGAGAGTTCTATAAAGGCTAAGAGAAAAGGACATATTACTATGGCATGTGATGGCAGTTCAACTAGTGGAGATGTGGAGATTATGTGCAGTTCAAATCTGGATGATTCGGATGTGGAAGAGGTTAAAGTTAAAAGAAGGAAGGTGGATGAGGAAATTAAATTGGAGTTTGAGGATTTTGTTGATCCTCAAGGAGAACAGATGTTTGATCCGTTATTAATACAACATCCACTTTCTCCACAGTGGTCCCCTGTTGAACATGTTACAAAATACATCAGGAGGGAGATGCCAAAGGAAATAAGAACTCGGCTGCGGTCGGAGTGCCCGAGGCCTACTTTGAATAGTAAGGTGGCCTTTACGCCAGAGTTAGATCAACATTTTTTAACTTTTTTGAATAACAGAGTGGGAAGAGACCCGAGAAGGTGACTAGACAAAGGATTGAAGGGATGCCAAGATAGAATGCTTGATATTCTGGGTCCTTTGGCCAAGATTTTTGATTTGTGTGAAGAAGCACATAGCAATAATACCGGAGTTGACGTGAGAGAAATGCGTCAATGGGTTCAGCGTGCAGTATGCTTGCTGGGAAACGCAAATGCAGCACTCTGTTTGGAAAAAAGAAAAAGTATCTTGTTTAAGATAGATCCAAAGCTTGCAGATTTGGCTGGCAAGGAGTTGGGTGAGCAGAGCGATGGGCTACTCTTTGGGGATAACTTTGTGAAGGATATGGCAAAGTACGTGGGTACTTTCAATTCTTTACAGAAAGCACAGAAGGACATTAGGCTTATTTTTGGTTGGGCCAGGAGAACAAAGGGTTGGTTCCCCGGCCGAGGAAATGGAGTTACCAGAGGATTTTATGGAAGGGGTAACAGGCCCTATGGAGCAAATCATGGAAGTGGATTTGGATATGGATATTCAGGAGGATATGGTTATCAGAGAACCAATCAAGGAAGTTTCTTCCCTCAAAGACAGAGGGGGAGAGGAAGAGGAGCAAGATCAGATAGGAGGCCAAGAGGAGTCTCAGGTAAGCTTCTTACAAGACCCTTTATTTATGGAAGTAAAGTTGGGCGGCAGACTAGCCCAGTTTGTTTCCAGATGGCAAGAGATAACGCAGGATCCTTGGGTTTTGGAGACTGTAGTTGGATACAGGATAGATTTTATCAGTGGTCCAGTTCAGGGAAGGGTTCCGAAGGTGTTAAGGTTTTCAGAAGAGATGGAAAAATTGGTAACAATGGAAGTATTAGAGTTGGAGAGGAAAGGAGCGAAAGAGTATGCAGAGGAAGTGCAAGGTTGTTTCATAAGCAATTTGTTTCTAGTGGAGAAGAAGGACAAAAAGATGAGACCAGTAATCAATTTGAAGGAGTTGAAAGATTGGGTTGTTTACAACCATTTCAAAATGGAAGGGATACATATGTTAAGAGACTTATTGAGAAAAGGGGATTGGTTGACGAGGCTGGACCTAAAGGATGCTTATTTAACTGTCCCGATGAGTCAGGAACAAAGAGATTACCTTCAGTTCAGGTGGTTAGGGAGGCCCTGGAGGTTCAAAAGTCTCCCTTTCGGTTTGACGTCAGCTCCTTGGTGCTTCACCAAAGTGATGAGACCAATTGCGGCTTGGTTGAGGTCAAGGGGGATTCGTCTGATAATATATCTAGACGATATTTTGTTAATGGCAGAAGGGAGAATGTTGGCGAAGGAGCAAACGGAGTTTGCGGTGAAAGTAATAGAGGATTTGGGATTTGTCGTGAACAAAGAAAAGTCTTGTATGGTTCCGAAGCAGGAGATGACGTTTTTAGGTTTCAAGATACAGACGTTTGATTGTGTGTTGAAGTTGGCTATGGAGAAGGTGAGGAAAATCAGGAAGGAGGTGAGGAGAGTGATGTCTGCGGAATGGATTACCTTGAGGCAGTTGGCACGTCTGTTGGTTCTTCTGTCTTCATCGATTCAGGCAATATTCCCAGCTCCCCTGAATTATCGTGCATTGCAGAGGTTGAAAACACATTATTTAAGGAAAGATGTGAGGTACTCTCAGAGGGTTGTGATGAATCTGGAGTCACGGGAGGAATTGGAGTGGTGGCTGATGAGTCTGGAAGCTTGGAACCGTCGAGCGATATTTGGTATGATGCCAGAGGTGGAGATAGAATCGGATGCGAGTATGTACGGTTGGGGTGCTCGGTGTGGAGAGATTTCAACAGGGGGTCAATGGTCAAAAGAGGAAGGACATATGCACATAAATTGTTTGGAGTTGTTGGCGGGTTCGTTCGCGATAAAGAGCTTTGTGAGGGACAGGATGAGATGTTGTGTGCTTCTGAAGATGGACAATCTTTCTGCGGTTCAGTATGTGAACAAGAGGGGTAGTCCGCGTTCAAAAGGATTAGCGGAACTAGCGAAGGAGTTTTGGAAGTTTTGTCTGGAAAGGGAGATTGTAGTGCAGGCTCAATATATACCAGGGTTGAGCAACGTAGAAGCGGATTGGTATTCAAGATACCTGAGGGATGCGAGCAGTTGGAGGTTAAAGAGAGAGGTATTTTTAAATCTGGAGAAAATGTGGGGGCCTTTGAATGTGGATCTGTTTGCGGACAGGTTGAATGCTCAGTTGAAGGAATTTTACAGTTGGAGACCGGATCCAGAGGCGAAGGGAGTGGATGCTTTCCTGCAGAACAGGAAAGGGGGAAGAAGTTATGCGTTTCCCCCATTTTCAATGATTCAGAGAGTTCTGAACAAGGTCAGAAGGGAAGAGGTAGAGTTGGTTTTGATAACTCCTTTTTGGAAGGCACAGGTATGGTTTCCGGATGTAATGAATTTGTTGAGAGAGGATCCAGTAGTCCTGCCAGATTGCAGGTAGATTTTGATGGATGTTCAGGGAAATTTTCACGACCTTGTGATCTCGGGGCAGTTGAAGTTGATGGCGTGGTTGATTTCAGGAGAATTTGGCAAATGCAAGGATTATCAAAGGAGGCTGAGGAGCTTGTGTCAAAGTCGTGGTCTAAGGGAACATCTAGGGTTTATGGATCAGCTTGGAGAAAGTAGAATGGTTAGTGTGTTGAGAGGAGTTTGGATCCCATTTCGGCACCTGTGGTAGAGGTGGCAAATTATTTGTCAATTCTTTTTTGTAGTGGTTTGGCTTATAATTCGGTTAATTTGAGTAGATCTGCAATTTCAGCGGGACATGTTTTGGTGGACGGAGTTCCAGTGGGGCAACATGCTTTAGTTAGGAGGTTGGTTAAGAGTGTTAGAGTGGTTAATCCACCAAAATCAAAGTATGATTCTCTTTGGGATGTTATTTTGGTGTTGAAAGAGCTTGAGAGTTGGGGAAGGAATGCGGATTTGGATTTGAAATTGTTAACATGGAAGTTGACAATGCTTTTATGTTTGGTCTCTTTTAGGAGGGTATCAGATGTTAGAGCTTTGGATGTTAACTCGAGGTTTTATCAACCAGAAGGTGTTTGTTTTGAGTTGAAGAGAAGGACTAAGACTATGTCAAGGACGATTTTTTACCCATTTTTAGAGGGTGAAAGTACTTTGTGTGTGGTTAAATGTTTGAAGGAGTATGAGAAAAGAACTTTTGCATTTAGGAAAGGAGATTGTAAACAATTGTTGATCTCATACGTTAAGCCGTTTAAGGCAGTGTCAAATACCTACTTTGGCAAGATGGATAAGGAATGTGATGGTCAAGGCAGGGGTGGATATTGGTGTTTTTGGGTCACATTCAGTTAGAGGGGCTATGGCTAGTAAAGCATTTGTGAAAGGTTTTAGTTTGGGTGGTATTTTAAAGGCTGCAGATTGGTCTAATGATTCAACTTTTAGAAAGTTTTAAGTTAAGCCTGTGGAATATGTTTTGGGTAAGGTTTTGGAAGAACTTTGAACATGCATAATGTTGGCATCCGGGCCTTTGACATAAAATGCAGATTTTCCACAGTTTTAATGTAATGAAAATCATGATTTTATTAAAAAAGGCACGGAGGCTAATATTATCCCTCCGCTGTGCCCGCCCTGTGGTTGATTTATTTGATTTGTTTTAAAGGTTGAAGATGAAGAAGAAGATGGTGAAGGAGTTCGGGATGGAAGAAGGAAGTTGAGTTTGGAGTTTAAAGAAGATTTGGAGACGGTGGAATTTATTTGGAGTTATTATTGATTGTTCATTCGCAGTCACAAAAGAGGAAGATGGCTGCTGATCAAGGGGACTTATACATGCTCAAAGTTCTGGAATGTTTGGATATATTCTAAGTTCTAAGATATTGTTACTGCTGTGTTTGGGCGGTAATAAAGGGATATGCATAATATTAGCATCCGTGCCTTTTTTAATAAAATCATGATTTTCTTTACATTAAAACTGTGGAAAATCTGCATTTCTCCTCTTTTTCCCTTTTTCTATGTGTGCTGCATTCTACAGCACACATAGAAAGAGGAACACACCTATTGAGATTGTTTTTGTGCAAGGGTGTTCCTTCCTGCACAAAAACAATAACCCCTACAACGCAGACACCATTGCACCATAACGTAAGGGTGCCTGAGTTGGTGCATTGGCAACCCATTGTGTGCAAGCAAAGAGGAAAGGGACTGGAATATTTGTTTGATGCACAGCAGGAAGGTTTCTTGTGCTACCTTGCAGCAAAATATTGTAATGCGGCCCAACAGAGGGGCCTATTATGATCCCTGGTGGATTGCCACTGCCGGCCCGGCGGTGGCGATCCGCCCGCACAATATCCCTGTGACACCCCTTGCCATATTAGTATGACAAGGTGCACCGCGGTGGACAGAAAGACCGTACACCACTTTTCCGCTGGTCGGATTGCCAGCCGGGCAGAAAAGGTAGATAATATGGTGGTGGTGCCTTGAAAGCACCGCCATCCATATTATCATGTGCCATTGAAAAGGCCTTTCCATGGCGTAGATGCCGCCATGGGAAGGCCAGCGGAAAATGCTTTGGGGGCCCATTACGTTCACCGAAGGGGGTGGGAGGGCTGCACTTGGTGGGTACCTATGGTACCCCCCTTCATTGGCATACACAAGGTGGCAGGCACCGCACGGTGCCTGTCACGATGTGTATGCCAATGCACAACATGCATATTTTACATTGCGGCGGGTGCTGCTTACAGCACCGCCCGCCACAATGTAAAATATGCGGGATGCGACCACCAAGGTGGCGATTGCATCCTAATGGGTCTGGCGGGACCACCGCTTCGGTTCCGTTTACCGTTACGGTGGCGGGCTGACTAAAAGAAAACCACTTACCTTACGATCACAAGGTAAGTGTTTTTCTTTTTTAATGTTATTTTCCCTCACTGTCGTCTGTCAACTCCCCCCCACCTTGCCCCACCTCGCTTACCTGCACTGGCTACTCCTGGTTTTGGGGCTCGACCACCACACCATAAAGCACTCCTCAACCTGTGAATGATGTGCACTCATTCAGGGCATGGAATGTGGGAAGATGGAATTTTCAGACTTTTACGCCATACCAGTTTTATGATTGATTCTAAAGTCATATTCATTACACAATTCCACCACCTCTTAATCAGGTATACCGTTTTGAACCTGGATTGGCACAGATGGGCCATCATGATTCTCAGCAGTTTAACATACATCTTGTTGAGAGTAACCCTGCTGCTCCACTCCTGTCAAGGCATTCTTGTCTGTGAAAAAGCGACTAATTGTTACATCAGATATAACTTTCACTACACTTCAGCAGTCGAGGCTGGCAGTAGCAATGCTTGCCTTCTTTAAACTTACGGCTGCTCACCAAGAGACCAATGGGACAGTCTCGCATTTTGGCCCATCAAGTAGGAGGGGATGGCATTGAGAGACAGCATGTATGTCTATGCATCAGCTCACATTCTGCTCCTTCCCTTCCGGTCGTCTGTAGCGTTAGGGACGTCTATACATGAGGTATGGACTTGACTTCAAATACACGCATAAGCGAATAAAATGTAATTTTTTATTTTCCAGCAATAATATTCAATGTGCATTTACACCTGACATTTTACTTGTATAACTCATGTACCTGTCTTCAATATGCTCTGTAGTTTTGTTGTGCAATGTTTCTAGAGTTGACATATTTAGTTTTTTATCCTGCCAATCAGTATACACAAATTAGACTGTGAATTGAAACCTGTTATGCACGATGAAAGTTACTGTTTTCTTTTGTTCACTCTGATTCTAATTTCCGTAAAGTATTGTTCCTATGCAAAAACAAACATCTGTTTCAACAATACTTGTCCAATGCTCCTGTTAATCCACATGATTTCCAGCGAGGCTAATACTTCCGAGACCACATGGTCAGGTAAGTCATTCCCTGTTGCTAAAGAAGTTCAAAGTGAAATGCTCATGTAAGTATCTCTGTTGCAGAAATGCTATTCTACTTGCGTCAGTTGCCGGCAAGAAAACAAATCCCATAACATGGCAGGTTATGATTTATATAGCATGTGCCTTCAAGATGGCTGTTTTGATTTCAAAATCTCGTGTGACCTAGTTATAATGGATACTTACGGGCTCAATGTTAATCTAGATGACAATAATTGATATTCTGGTTACAGAGCACAGCCACTGAGTTTCACTGCTGACTTTGTTGTCAGTATTCATTAAATATAAATTTATAAGATCAATTCATATATCAATTATAAAAAACAAGTAAAATTGACACGTCGGAGGTGTTGAGGAAAAAGACAGCCGACACGTGTTTCGGCGTAAAGAGGCCGTCATCAAGGCACTATACTGGTTGCGAAGATCATAGTTTGGATTCTTCGAAAATCTTCAAACTTTGTGAGATGTATCCTGGCAATAGTATTGTGACGGTTACTTTGAGTAGAGTAAAGCTAGTATACGCTGTCCTAACTCATAAAGAGCTATAGTAATCAAGATGACGAGCTAATCGATGCAACTGGTAATCAATCAGTCCAGTATCCAAGTGTGTATTCTTATAATATGTAGAGAATCACACAGAGCATTTATTTGCTTGCACCGAAATAAAACAGACCCCGTAGTTCCAAGGGGCATTGTTTAGCAGTGCAGCATCAAAATCCCTGCTGCTCGCATCCTGGTGTAGACGAAAAACGCGTCTCTGCTCTCCTGGAGAAAATCCTCGATAACGTTCTTAATAAATAAGCATTGTTACATTTCCAAGACAGCAACCAGAATGGTATCACTAACTTTAATGTTACCCTCTCATGAAAATACCTGGGATTTTCATGTCAGGGTCTCCAAAGTGATTTAATGACAGCCGCCCCCCACCTTCCTGCTCTTTCCCTAATAATCTAGAATCCTGAATTAACCACCCAGAACCTACTTCAATACACAACATGATTGTGACACAGGCATTCAATGTTGTCCTTCTCAGTGACTACTGAGTATGTTTCTATTAATACAAAATAGCTTGCAGACCTACCAGGCTGCTGTCTATTGTGAGGTTAGTACAACTGTTGGGATAAACTATTCCATGTTATCCACAGCTGCCACATCAACTTTTTATTTTAAATGCTTTCCAGCATGCAGGTGACTACTCAAATGCTCTTACCTGTTTTAAGAGTCCTGTGATGGAGATACATATTTTGTCAATGTCCTTAATGTAGTAGGAGAAATAGCATGCAATCCATATAAATTAGATCCTCAGTATCCATAGATGTAGTCATATTTCTAAGTGCATTAACTTAGTTCCAGAATTTCAAAGGATGTGCACACCTCCTGTATAACAATACTTATCAGTTATTTAAAACAAAATTCAGCATAGGAGAAATATTTAGTCAGGGGCAGATCTGCTCATGTAGGTGCTTCTTGAGTATTTCAGCTTCTCAAAAAATGCCAACATTGATTCCTGTGTACAGATCGAACTTGAATTTTAATTTGGCAGTACAGATCCTTTTGGGTTTAGAGACAATTACAGACCAATACCAATTTAGATCACTGATTAGAGCAATAAAGTGGCATTGTGAATGCCATTTTTTATCAAAAGCAGTATTTAATAGTTGAATATCCACAAGGATGCATATTTTCATGTTCTCTGCTGAGGTACAACTTCTTTCAGGCAGACTTACGATACTGAATACATGTTTTATTCAATTATGTCCTGGACTAGTAGACTGTTGATTTGCCCCTCAATGTGGTCCCACAAGTAAATCGCAATCTGTAGTTATTTTGTGCCACAGCTTCCCTATTGTTGGAATAGTGCTGCAAACTTCATTGTGATCCTAATTGGAAAATAGGTTGGAAGTCAAAACCATCAGCCCCGTGGTACGCACCACTCAGTAGTTGGATCTCCTCCAAAAGAGTTGCATGTCAATAGTGGAAGGATTATAGGACTTACCCATTTTTTGTCTGGGCCTTCCCACCCTATGCAAGGACCCAAGCCTATTGTTTCAGCCATTTTCTTATTTTCAGGCAAGCAGAAGGTGTTGTCTTTTTATCTGTAGTCAAAATAAACCTTACTAGATGTAGTTTTATATTTATATGTATATTTAGTTTAGAAATGTATTCCTTTGTAAGGCAATTTTCAGTAGTATATTATCTACTTTTTTAGTAGCATAGACAGGTGACTACTGTTTATTACACAGTCATCATATACAGCTTCTTATCTGATCCACTCCGTAAATGTGAAGCATCTGAGAATTTACACCCTTTCATCTTCATTTACTGATTGTTCAAATATTTCTATTAGGCTTTTAAATTATTCAATACAGTAATACAATACGACACACTTTTTTACACTTCATAAGTTGAAAGAAATGTATTCATCATCCTACAAACATTTAGGGCCCTATTACAATGTCAGTCGGACGATCATCCAACCGAAACTGTAGTGGGATGGAATCCGCCTGACTATCAGTCGGTGGTTCCACTCACAGTATTAGGATGCAAACGTAGTCGGAAATATCCATATTACTATTGCAGCTTGTGCGGCGGCTTGAAAGGGCTGCAGCATAAGTTGCAATAGAAAAATGGATGTTATCAAACATCCCTGCACTATGTGGCAGGCGCCATGTGGTGCCTGTCGAATGGCTCTGTGAGTGCATCGGAAACAGAGCGGAATTCTTACGCGGGGTTTCCCTCCGATTGCCAGTATCATAATACGGTGTACGGACAGAAACCTATGATGTCTGGACCTTAGTGTTAAGTGGTGGGTTCGCCAGCTGTTGCACTATGACTGTAACACATTTTGTTCCTCCGTCATGGAGCAAGAGGACATTTATAATGATAAGAAAAAATGTATGTTTGGAAAGTCCAACTTGGAGAAGGTAGAACAAAGACAAATATTTGAGCAGAAAGCCTGACTAGGCAAATGAGGGGATAGAAGGGATACTGTTTAGGGTGGCAGTAAGTAAGTAGTATGAGGCTAGATCCACAGCAGTATTATTTAGGTGACCATAAACAAGTAATTTGGGGCCAGATGCACTGTATGTCCTGTTATTCCCCATTAGGGAAGGGCAGCAATTGAGATTTAAAAGGGAATGTTATTGGATATGTGCTTTCTGCTAGGAAACAGGAGGAGTAGACTGATGTGAGGTGGTACAGGGATACTCTGCCACATGCTCTTAGAATTGTATTAGCATGGTGTCCCAGGTTGCTGTTATGGGACGTTTTCTTATTCTCCTGGCTTTCTGGACCTTCATGTAGAGGGCACCTAAATACCCTTCCCACCCCATTTAATACCTGTCTAGCATATATGCGGCGTTCAGCGGACGATACAACCAGTGGTTTACTGTGACTAGTTGCGAAGCCCAATAATAGAGTTGCATGTCCGGGAGGGCGATCCCTCCATCGCAGTGTTATGTATTTTAGTATGTATTTTAAAATTATGTGATTTTTTTGTATAATAATTGCTTTTGTTTTTTAATATATGTGTTACATTTTTTGTAGTTATTACATTTATTTTAATTAAATGTTGCATTTTTTTATTTCTGTAGCTGGTTCTGAGCATATAGGGGAATATGGATGGAAGTAATTTAATTATAATACATTCATAATTATTTTGTATGTATTAGTATTTATTTAATTCAGGTTTTAAAGTGTTAATTGTGGGAATTAATTTATTATTAATTATGTATTAATTGATTGCTAATTATTATTAATTAATTAATTCGTAATGATGTTAATTGTGTCTTTTTTTAGGAACGGGTTGTGTGTTTTAGGGGAGTAGGGTGGGAAGTAATTTAATTATAATGAATATATTAATATTTTGCATTTATTTAATTTATATTTTATAGTGTTAACTGTAGGAATTAATGTATTAATAATTATTCATTATTTGTTGTTAATTATTATTAATTAATTAATTGGCAATTATATTAAGTGTGTCATTTTTTTGGAGCAGGTTGTGGGTTTACAGGGGAATAGGGTGGGAAGTTACTCAATTATAATAAATGTATTAATATGTATTTATTTATTAAGATGTATTTAATTTATACTTTATAATATTAATTGTTGTTAAATAATTTATTATTAACTATTTATTAATAGGTTTTTATTTATTATTCATTCATTAATTGGAAATTGATTTAGTTAATTGTTTCATTTTTTTAGGAGCGGGTGTGGGGTTTATAGGGGAATAGGGTGGGAAGTAATTTATTTATAATTAATTCATATTTTTTTTGTTAATTAATGCTAATTAATTACAATTTAAAATGGCAATTGTGTAATTATTTGTAGATGTAAGTTTTGGGGGTTATAGTAATAAAAGGTGGGAAGTAAATTCTTTTAAATTAATTATTAAGTTGTTACTAATTTATTATTGTAAAATTAGTTATGAAAGCCTGGGTGGAACATCTGGAGACGTACTCCGAAGCGCACAACAGCCCAGCACGGCGGCCCACTTGTAGGCGTGTGAGGAGTGTGACGAAATGGCCTGGGGCTCTGGGCATGGTTCAGGTCTGTGCTCTGGGCATGGTTCAGTTCTGGGCTCTGGGCGTGGTACAGTTCCAGGCTGGCCACAAAAGTAAATATGACGTGTGTCTATGTTGTAGTGTTGGCTCCACCCGGCCCTTAATCATCAATGTTGCAATGTAGCATGCACACGGAGGGCGGGCTTGCCTGAATGGAAAAATAAAGGAGTGCAGGACCGCTCGGGGTCTTGACTCATACATGCCGACTGTTGTGTGTGTATCTGCATGAGCCATAGTTCTAGCCTCAATCGCAGCGCAAGTTCAGCCAGGCCTGAACTCCACATATGTGTCCGCCTTATCCTTATCATAGGCCTACACACACGTCGCCGCCCACCAAATCTGACAGCGGCGGAATGAGGCAACGAAAAACCGCCCATAGCGGACAGAGAAGGCCAAATTCCATCCACAGTGGTTGAATTCACAGCAGAAAATTGCCAAACCGCCACTAGGACAGAGGAGAAACCGCACAGGAAATTAGGATATCCCTGATGTGATCGCGGTACCTTCCGCGGTCTCCGACCGCCGCGATCGCTAACAGTGAGGAATGGGAGAGCCGGCAGAAGAGCTGTAGCATAGCCACCACTGCGGACGCTCTGTGACAAAGATGGCGGGCGACAGAAAAAACTCACAACAAGGCCACAAAGTGCACATAGCAAACTAGCCCTGCCCCCAAAAACACCTAACACACCCCAATGGCACACCCCCATGGCAACAACAAAACTACAAATCCCAGGATAACCCACACAACACACCTGACAGCAATACCCCATTTTGACGCACCCACAAAGAGGAGTATAAAACCAGCCCCTTCCCTGACCACATTCCTTGCAAAACTCCAGAAGTGAAGGAACATACACCACAGCTGAAAGGAGAGGCAAATCAACACTCCATCACTACTCACACCACACACAGCATCGCCACCACTTCCACACCTGCAACTCCAACCCCTCTGCACATCACACACCATACACATCCCCCCATCCCCATCACTTACACCCCTGCACCTCTAACCCCTCTGCACATCACACACCATGGCACCACAGAAAATGCCCAAATTCACAGAGAGTGAGTTGACAGTCACGGTAGATGAGATAACCAGAGTAGAACCACAAGTGTTTGGTAGCCTGGTCCAACAGACTCCATTAGCCACAAGAGCACAAATGTGGGCTAGGATAGTCGACAAGGTCAATGCAGTAGGGACCACCCGCACTCCAAGCAGGAAATCATGAAGTGGTGGCATGACTTGAAGAGTGTTGTCAAAGAAAAGAGGAACAAGAACTGTGAGCTGGCTCAGAGGACTGGCAGTGCCCTCCAATTCCACCAAGAACATTCAATGCATGGGAGGAGAAGGTGCTTGCGATACTGCATCCAGATAGTTTCACAGGAATACCCGGGGGAGTGCAGGCTGGTAAGTACAAACAAATGTAGACCATCACACGGCTATGTACTGTCCAGCACAACTAGAAAGCTACATCTCAGAGGAACAAGTATATTTAAATGCACCACAATATCCAACACAAGTCCCACAGATGTAACATCCACTCCATCTGAATCACCCCATAGGTAGACAACACATACAGGGTTGTACGTGTCCAGGCAACCAGCACTACAACTCCCAAAAGGCCCCCTTGTCCCACCCATGAGCAGGATGTAGCACTCACCCTCACCCAGAAGCATGTGACAGCCATTATGTGGTTCCCACTCACCTAACAGATAGGTAGCCATCTTCCCAGGTTGTGCTGTTTGAAGGTGTGAGGCCTGCACTACAACTCCCACCAGGCACCCCTGTTCCACCCCTGAGCAGGAAGGAGCACTCCCCACCCACCCAGATGCATGTGACAGCCATTGCATTGTAACCTTCAAAATAACAGGTAGGAAGTCATCTTCCCAGGGAAGGCAGTTTGGGGGGTGAAAGGCCTGCACTACTACTCCCACAATGCCCCCTGTCCTACCTCTGAGCAGGATGTAGCACTCCCCCCACCTAGATGCATGTGGCAGCCATTGCATTGTTCACCTTCCCCTAACAAGTAGGTCGCCATCTTCCCAGGGAGGGGTGTTTTGGGTGGGAGGCCTGCACTACAACTTCAACCAGGCACTCCTTTCCCACTCCTGAGCAGGATGGAGCACTCCTCACCCACCACCCAGATGCATGTGGCAGCCATTGCATTGTACATTTCCAACTAACAGGTAGGTAGCCATCTTCCCTGGGAAGGGAGTTTGGTGGTGGGAGTCCCGTACTACTACTCCCACCATGCCTCTTGTCCCACCCCTGAGCAGGATGTAGCACTCCCCCAACCAGAAGCATGTGGCAGCCATTGCATTGTTCACCTTCATCTAACAAGTAGGTAGCCACCTTCCCAAAATATGCTGTTTGGGGGTGGGAGGCCTGCACTACAACTCACACCAGGAACCCCTGCCCTACTCCTGAGCAGGATGGAGCACTCCCACCCACCCAGATGCATATTGCAGCCATTGCATTGTACACTTTAAACTACCAGGTAGGTAGCCATCTTCCCAGGGAAGGCAGTTTGGGGGTAGGAGGCCTGAACTACTATTCCCACCAAGCCCCCTGTCCCACCCCTGAGCAGGATGTAGCACTCCCCCACCCAGAAGCATTTGGCAGCCACTGCATTGTTCACCTTCACCTAACAAGTAGGTAAAAATCTTCCCAGGGTGGGGTGTTTGGGGGTGGGAGGCCTGCACTATAACTCCCACCAGGCACCCCTGATCCACCCCTGAGCAGGATGTAGCACTCCCCCCACCCAGAAGCATGTGGCAGCCATTGCATTGTTCACCTTCATCTAACAGGTAGGTAGCCATTTTACCAGGTTGTTCTGTTTGGGGGTGGGAGGCCTTCACTACTACTCCCAGCATGCTCCCTTGTTCCTCGACTTCAAACTAACAGGTAGATAGGCATCTTCCCAGGGAAGGCAGTTTGAGGTGCAAGGCCTGCAAAATTACTCCCAGCATGTTCCCTTGTTCCCCAGCTGAGCAAGATGGAGCACCCCCCCCCCCACTCAGATGCATGTGGCAGCCATTGTATTGTACACACTAATCTAACAGGCAGGTAGCCATCTTCCCAGGTTGCTCTTTTTGGGAGTGGAAGGACTGCACTACTACTCCTAGCATGCTCCCTTGTTCCCCAGCTGAGCAAGATGGAGCACTCCCCACCCACCCAGATGCATGTGGCAGGCATTGCATTGTACACCCTTATCTAACAGGTAGGTAGCCATCTTCCTAGGTTGTTCTGTTTGGGGTGGGAGGCCTGCAATACTACTCCCAGCATGCTCCCTTGTTCCCCAGCTGAGCAAGGTGGACCATTCCCCACCCACCCAGATGCATTTGGCAGCCATTCCATTGTACACCCTCATCTAACAGGTAGTTAGCCATTTTCCCAGGGAAGGCAGTTTGGGGGTGGGAGGCCTGCACTACTACTTCTACCTGGTACCCTGCCCCACCCCTGAGCAGGATGGAGTACTCCCTCCCACCCAAAAGCTTGTGGCCGTCATTGCAATGTTCACCCTCATCTAACAGGTATGTAGCCATCTTCCCAGATTTTTCTGTTTGGGGGTGGGAGGCCTTCACTACTACTCCAAGAATGCTCCCTTGGCCCACCCCTGAGCAGGATGGAGCACTCCCTCCCACCCAGAAGCATGTGGCAGCCATTGCATTGTTCACCCTCATCCAACAGGTAGGTAGCCATCTTACAAGGTTGTTCTGTTTGGGGGTGGGAGGTCTGCAATATTACTCCCAGCATTTTCACTTGTTCCCCAGCTGAGCAAGATGGAGCACTCCCCACCCACCCAGATGCATGTGGCAGCCATTGCATTGTACACTTCAAACTAACAGGTAGGTAGCCATCTTCTCATGGAAGGCCATTTGGGGGTGGGAGGCCTGTACTACTACTTCCACCTGGTACCCTGCCCCATCCCTGAGCAGGATGGAGCACACCCTCCTACCCAGAAGCATGTGGCCGTCATTGCAATGTTCACCCTTGTCTAACAGGTATGTAGCCATCTTCCCAGGTTGTTCTGTGTGGGGGTGGGAGGCCTGCACTACTACTCCCAGAATGCTCTCTTGTTCCCCAGCTGAGAAAAACGGAGCACTCCCCACCCACCCAGATGCATGTGGCAGCCATTGCATTGTACACTCCAAACTTAACAGGTAGGTAGCCATCTTCCCAGGGAAGGCAGTTTGGGGTTTGGAGGCCTGCACTACTACTCCCACCATGCCTCCTGTCCCACCCCTGAGCATGTTGGAGCCCTCCCTCTCACCCAGAAGCATGTGGCAGTCATTGTACTGTTCACCCTCATCTAACAGGTAGGTATCCATCTTCCCAGGTTGTTCTGTTTGGGGATGGGAGGCCTGCACTACTACTCCCAAGCAGGCTCCCTTGATCCCCAGCTGAGCAAGATGGAGCACTCCCCACCCACCCAGATGCCTGAGGCAGCCATTGCATTGTTCACCTTCATCTAACAGGTAGATAGCCATCTTCTCAGATTGATCTGTCTGGGGGTGGGAGGCCTGCTCTACAACTCCCACCAGGTACCCCTGTCCCACCCCTGAGCAGGATGGAACCCTCTAGCACACATACACACAGATGTGTCACAAATCCAACACAAATGTGAAAACAGAACAGTTAAGTAGCCAGTACATGCACCTAGCCATTCCTCTCAAAAAGCATGGTGCCATATGACAACACCAGCCTTCTCATCAACAAAAAATCCATACAAATCCTATTGCCACTCACAGTGTGCAGACAGCTAAGCAAATGTAACTGTCACAGCAACCGAAGTGTGACAAACCAATTCACATGTAGAAGAAAGTCTGTGCACAATCATGCAGAGCACTGCATGCCATGTGTAAGTGCCATGTGGCCAAAGCTTCAAGGACCATATAAAAGCAAAGAAAGCATGGTTGGTGGTACAAATTGTGATTTGCAAATGACATGACAAAGGTACGCATGAGATGACAATGGCCAGTTCAAGCTCAGATGTAACGTCTGCCAGGCAGGCCTCACATAAATTCTTTGTTGCACTAGTCGGTAGATGGCAACATGTCCCTGTAATCACAAAATATGCACGTGGCGCATGGTATGTTTCAACATGTCACACCAAGGACAAGTAATGCATGTACCTCAATATCATGTCAGGAGGCACAGTAGTCTGCATACAAACAATGTGATGATTAGTCAACTGCGTGGTGTATAAACAGTGAATAATACACATCTAACACAAAGCTTGCAGGGTGCACTACAATGACCATTTCCCCTCTGCCCCACAGGTGACCAAGAACTGACTGCAGAAGACAACAGGAGCAACCTTCAGAGCCAGTCCCCCCCCCCCAGAACATGGACTCTCTGATGTATTAATTGATGCTTCACTAATCATCTCAATGTAAATGTTCACCCCCTCACATGTCACCATTGTAAGTAAATACTCCTTACACACGTTGTTGCTTCTGCTCCATGTTTATTCCAGGATGTGCAGTCTTCATCGTGATTACAATGTACCAGGAATATGGAATGTATGTAGGCAAAGAGAGGCTGAAGGGACATAGGAAAACACAACAGCACAAGATTCACTAGTCAGGGGGTGGCATCACAGACATCACACAAAACTTACCATCAAGCTACTCCATCCAGCACTCATCATAATGAGCAACAGTGCCAGCATACACATCCTGTAGATGTGCCAAAATACCCTGTTCTGGAAACATTGTATGCCACCACTGAGTCAACAACCGGCTGCAGTCACAAAGCTCACATACACCTTGCCAACAATAGCAACATCATCAGACAATGGGTCCGTTGTACATCGTCACTCACCTTCAAGTGAAGTAGCTGTTGACGCAGGTCGACGCATTCCTCCTCTCCACTATCCTCATCACTAGACACGGGTTAGTTAGCAGGTGGGGGCCTTGGCTGCTCATCAGCATCCAGGAGCAGGGGATCTCTTTGCGAATGGCCAGGTTGTGGAGCATGCAGCATGCAATGACAATCTGACAAACCTTCCTGGGCGAGTACATAAGTGCACCTCCGGTCTTGCATAGGCAGAGAAATCATGACTTCAGGAGACCAAAAGTACGCTCCACCACATGACGTGTCCTCCCATGGGCATCATTGTAGTGGACTTCAGCAGTTGTCCTGGGATTCCGCAGTGGGCTCAGCAACTAAGGTCGGTTGGGATATGCAGAGTCACCTTGGTGTGAGAAACACAGAGAAACCTTGTAATGATAATGTGGCAGAGGACAGCATGCCACACACACAGCACGCCAATTGACTCTGCATACTCACCCACAATCCATGCACGCTCAGGTAGCAGATTAGCCATCAGCTGTGGTACAATGCTGTTACGCGTGATGTAAGAGTCATGGGCCGAGCCTGAAAATTTGGCAAACATGTGCGAGATGATCACATCCGCCTTGTACACCACTTACACATTTATGGAGTGGAAATGTGTACGATTCCTGTAGATGTGCTCATGTGCCTGTGGTGGAACCAGCCTAACATGTGTGCAATCAATGGCACCGACAACATGGGGGATGTGTCCACGGACATAAAAATCACCCTTAACACCCGCCAAAACACAGCCCCTAGGAAATGGATATATCTGTCCCTGTAGATCATCATAGCGGACAGGACTTCACGCAGCACCATGCTAAACATAGGTTGTGACATCCCACCTGCGTTGGACACAGTCTACTGGAAAGATCCAGAAGCAAAAGTGGGGCTCCAACATAGCACATAGGTCTTTGAGGGTGTCTCTATCCAGACGGAATTTCCGTATGACATCCTCATCCTCCATGTCTGCCAGCACTGTGAAGGGACGATGCACATTTGGTCTCCTCCTAGGTGAGATGAGAGAGGACAGAAGTCAATGCAATACACCAGGAGAATTGTCTGACATTCTACGTTTTGACTGACACAACAGCAACAATGACTAGCATCGCAGTTGAGCTTACAGACCTTACATGTAGGGACACCTTCAGCTATACTAGTCGTACACTTGTCCACATTTCACGCAGCAAGTACCTACAAAACAATATCTGACTATGAGAATGCCCTAAGGGATATGGCCACATCTTGCATGAGCAGCCCTGAGAGTAGTTCAAACAGCATATGTGTGTAACAGCAACACAACTGTCTCATACCTAGCTGCAGTATCTGCCACACCCTCAGGCGTAAGTCAAACAGGGCACACATCAACAATAAAATGAGCACAGTCTGTGTGAGAAAATCAGGTATGTGCACGAGCCGGGAAAAGTAGACACTCAAATCAGCACATTGGTCAGTAAGACAATCATCACTGTGAATTGCTCAGCACTTACACACATTGCCATGTGCACCCATTGAAGGGTCCATCACAACACTGTTCTGAGTCCATGCCCAGCAATTTCACAAGGACATGTGAGGGAGTACATGCTAATGCTCCACCACTATTGCAGTAGCCACCACCTGGCACCAGCGGGGTGTCACAGCAAATGCCCAAGACTCAATCACGGTAGTGATAGGCAAATACACATGGTCAAATGGCGGTTGGCATGCTCCGCCACCCAAATCGTGGTAGCTACCACCTGGCACCAACGGTGTGTCACCGCAAGTGCCCAAGACACAATTGCGGTAGTGATAGGCATATACACTTGGTCAAATGGCAGTTGGCATGCTCCGCCACAAAAAACACGGTCATTCATAGCAATGAATGGCACTCATATTGTGGTAGCTATCGCCTGGCACCAGCGGTGTGTCACTGCAAATGCCCAAGACTCAATTGCGGTAGTGATAGGCATATACACATGACCTTAACCCCACCAGGTAGGTCGCTCCCCCTCCGCACAGCACCGCCTGTGTGTCCCTGCCCCAGGTGCCCCTGCTGATGAAGTTCTAGGCCCTCCACCACGCACAGTCTACCACCTGCACCTCATCCCTGGTGGCCAGTGGTAGGCCGTAGGTTTGTTCATCTTCCGCTTCATTGTTTTTTTGTATTGCCTGTATTTCACTGTTGTGTCTGTGACTGCTGTTGTTCTGTCTTCCCCGCTGCCTGTTCGTGGTCTGTGCCCGTTTTCCTCCCTCTGTTCCCCTCGCTGTTCCTGTGTCTCTCAGCCCGGTTTTTACTTCTGTACCCCTTGCTGCCCCCATGTCTCTGCCCGGTTTTTCCTTCTTTACCCCTCGCTGCCCCCATGTCTCTGCCTGGTTTTTCCTTCTGTACCCCTCGCTGCCCCCGTGTCTCTCAGCCGGGTTTTCCCTTCTGTACCCCTCACTGCCCCTGTGTCTCTGCCCGGTTTTTCGTTCTCTACCCCTCGCTGCCCCCATGCCTCTGCCTAGTTTTTCCTTCTGTACCCCTTGCTGCCCGTGTCTCTCAGCCCGGTTTTCCCTTCTGTTCCCTTCTGTTCCCCTCGCTGCCCCCATGCCTCCCAGCCCATTTTTTCCCTGTATTTCTGTCCCCTCTTGCCTTTTGTGACACTCGCTTTTCCTGTATTTCTGTGCCCTTTTTGCCTTTTGTGCCACTCATTTTTTCCCTGTATTTCTGTGCCCTCTTGCCTTCTGTGACACTCGCTTTCCCTCTTTCTTGTGCCCTTTTGCCTTCTATTCCCTTCATCGTCCCTCACCGCCCTGGCCGCTGCATCCCCTGTGGCCCTGCCCCCCTGATTGCCCGCTCCCTGCCTCCGCCTCCCACCTGCTCCTCCCTCCCATTTCCCCATATATGCCGGCCGCTGTGCGGGCACGCCTAAGGCAGGCCCGTCTGCGCCTGTCCGTGCCTGGACCGCGGCCAGTGCCAGAATCCCTGGACCCACACATGCCACGACGACTGCCACCACTATGACGCCAGCACTCTGCATGCTCTCAACTCCAGACGGACGCACACCTGCTTCAAGGCCGTCCCAAAATGCACACACGGTCCCTTCACCTGCCGGAACTGCAGCTACACCAGCCTCAGAGCCGAAGAACCACCCGCCAAGAAAGACCCCAGCCACCTCCGATGCATACTACTGAACACCCGCTCCACACGCAAACACGCCGTCGAGCTCTGGGACCTGCTCAACTCAAAATCCCAGGACAATGCCTTCCTGACAGAGACCTGGTTGAACGACTCCTCCGCACCCAATATCGCCATAGCCAACCCAGACGGCTACAAGATCGCCCGCAGAGACCGCACCAATGGAGTTGAAAGAGGAATCGCCATCGTCCACAAGAACACCATCAAGGTCTCGACTAGCACTGACGACGCGCTCAGCACCACTGAACACATGCACTTCCTGATCCACACAGACCCTAACTCCACCCTCAGAGGCACCCTCGTCTACCGACCCCCCGGACCCTGTCCCCAGTTCAGTGACTCCATCCCCGACTTCATCAGCACGCAGGCCCTAACCTCCACCGACTACATCCTCCTCGGAGACCTTAACTTTCACCTTGAGAACAACAACGACAACAACTCCACAACCCTGATCAATAACCTCTCCAACCTCGGACTGAAGCAACTCTTCACAACGCCCACCCATGCCGCTGGCCACACGCTCGACCCTGTCTTCTCCTCAAGCCTGCACGTCTCCGTCAGCCACAGCCCCGAACTCCTCTGGACCGACCACCGCTGCATCCACTTTGCCTTCCAGAAACCCACCACACACCACTGCACCCAACACACCCCCGCCGCTGCTGGAGAAAAACCACCAAAGACCAACTACATGCAAACCTTGCTCTCAGCCCACCCACTGATCCCTCCAACACTGACGACGCTACCCACAGCCTCAGACGCTGGATCAAGGACTGCACCAACACCCTCGCCCTGCTGAAGAAACCCCCCCACAGAGACACCAGCAAGAGAGCCAGCTGGTTCACCCAAGAACTCCTTGCCTCCAAGCAAGCCTTCCGGAAACTAGAGAAGGAATGGCACAGTGAACAAACTCCGGACAGCCACGCAGCACACAAGGACGCCATCCGCAACTACCACCACCTCATGAGGGTGGCCAAGAGGACCTCCCTCAAAGTCCGCCTTGACAAGAATGCACACAATAGCAAGGAGCTCTTCAACATCGTGAAGGAACTCTCCAACCCCATCTCTAACACCAGTGACATCCCGCCGTCGCAAGCCCGGTGCGACTCCCTCGCCACCTTCTTCCACCGTAAAATAGCAGACATCCATGACAGCTTCAACACCCAGACAGCCCCAACAGACAAGTACACAGCAGACCCTCCGCACACCATTGACCACAACCCCCTGCTAGCCTGGGCCAGCATTAGCGTCGATGACACCATCAAGACCAGGAGCACAATCCACTCCGGCTCTCCGTCAGACCCATTCCCGCACCACGTCTTCAACAAAGCAAGCAGCTCCATCGCACCCCACCTGCACAATGTCATCAATCTCTCCCTCAAGACCGAGACCTTCCCAGAGAGCTGGAAACACGCCGAGATCAACGCGCTACTCAAAATACCTAAGGCAGACCCAAGAGACCTCAAGAACTTTTGGCCCATCCCTCTGCTCCCCTTCCCGGCCAAGGTCATCGAGAAAATCATCAACAGACAGCTAACCTGATACCTCGAAGAAAACAGAATCCTGGACCCCTCCCAGTCAGGGTTCCGCAGCAACCACAGCACCGAGACTGCCCTCATCGCCACCACCGACGACATTAGGACCCTGCTGGACAATGCAGCAGTCATCCTCCTAGACCTCTCCGCTGCTTTCAACACCGTCTGCCACCGCACTCTACGCACACGCCTCCATGCCACAGGGATCCGAGACAAGGCTCTGGAATGGACTACCTCCTTCCAGTCCGGCAAAACACAGAGTGTCCACCTCCCCCATTCCTTTCCAAAGCCTCCTAGATCATCTGCGGCGTACCCAGGGATCCTCCCTCAGCCCGACACTGTTCAACATTTACATGGCCTTGCTCGCACACGTCGGCCGACAGCACGACTTCAACATAATCTCCTACGCCTTTGACACTCAACTGATCCTCTCCCTCACCAAGGACCCCATCACCACCAAAGCCAACCTCCATGAAGGAAAGAAGGCCGTCGCGGACTGGATGAAGATCAGCCGTCTGAAGCTGAACTTGGACAAGACGGAGGTCCTCATCCTCAGCTCCATCCTTTCAGCCTGGGACGACTCCTGGTGACCGACGGCACTGGGGGCAGCTCCAAAACCCACCGATCACGCACGCGACTTGGGAATCATCCTCGACTCAGCGCTCTCAATGACCAAGCAAGTCAACTCCTCCAGCTTCAACACCCTCTCCATGCTCCGCAAGATCTACAGATGGATTCTGACAGATACAAGAAAGACAGTCACCCAGGCCCTCGTCAAGCGGCGGACTCGACTACGAAAACGCCCTCTATACGGGAGCCCTGACTAAGCTCATCAAACGACTCCAATGCATCCAAAACGCCTCGGTACGACTGATACTTGACGTACCACGACAACACAGCCACATCACCCTCCACTTGAGAAACCTGCACTGGCTCCCCATCAACAAGAGGATATCCTTCATGCTCCTCATCCACGCACACAAAGCACTCCACAAGACCGGCCCAGCCTACATCAACAGACGGCTCTGCTTCTACAACCCCAACCACCAGCTACTCTCTGCCAACCTCTCACTCGCCTCCGTCCCGCGCATCTGAAGAACAACCACCGGCGGGAGATCCTTCTCCCACCTCGCCACCAAGACATGGAACACCCTCCCACTGAGACTACGACAGACCAAGACCTGCTGACCTTCAGGAGGATACTCAAAACCTGGCTGTTCAATCAGTAGCGCTCCCCCTCTCCCCAGCACCTTGAAACCCTTGCGGGTAGGTAGTGCGCTTTACAAATTATTGATTGATTGATTGATTGATTGATTGATACACATGGTCAAATGGCGGTTGACATGCTCCGCCACCCAAATCACGGTAGCTAACACCTGGCACCAGTGGTGTGTCAAAGCAAATGTCCAAGACACAATCGCGATAGTGATAGGCATGTACATATGATCAAATGGCGGTTGGCATGCTCCACCACCCTAAATAGTAGTAGCTACTGCCTGGCACCAGCGGTGTGTCACCGCAAATGCCCAAGACACATTCGTGGTAGGGATAGGCATATACACATGGTCAAATGGGGGTCGGCTTGCTTCGCCACCCATACCATACTGCCTGGCCCCTGTGGTGTGTCACTGCCCTGGACCATGCCCTTACAGCCAATGAGATCCGCAATTGCGTTAGCACAATGCAAGATTTGAAAATCGCGGTAGGTTTGCTCCGTCACCGCAGAGCTGGTCATTGGCTGCAATTGAAAGATGCACCATGCGGTAGCGCCATCCTGGCCCCTGGGGTGTGTCACCACCATGGACCGTGCCCTTACATCCAATGGGAACCGCAATCGCGGTAGCATAATGCAAGATTTGAAAATCGCGGTAGGCGCGCCCCGCCACCGTGGAGCCGGTCATTGGATGCATTTGAAAAAGACTGACTTGGAACACCAAATACAACAGCTAAGAACCACTGAAACAACCCCAGGGGGCTATATATGTGTGGGCAAGAGCCCTACATTTCCACAGCTCACAGCCTGCTGCCTGAGACTCCTTACTACCAATTGCTGCTGCTCCTGTCTCCAGAGACTGCTGCCTGAGACCCCTCATCACCAACTTCTGCTGCTGCTCCTGTCTCCAGAGACTGCTGCCTGAGACCCCTCACCACCAACTGCTGCTGCTCCTGTCTCCAGAGACTGCTGCCTGAGACCCCTCACCACCAACTGCTGCTGCTCTTGTCTCCAGAGACTGCTGCCTGCCACCCCTCAACACCAACTGCTGCTGCTCCTGTCTCCAGAGACTGCTGCCTGCCATCCCTCACCACCAACCGCTGCTGCTGGTGTCTCCTAGCCACAGTCATGTCAAGGACTGAGAAGATCTGTGCCAGTCCCTTAACCAGCGAGGAGCTGGAGGTCCTGGTGGACGAGGTGCTCACACAGTATCTGAGGCTATATGGTGTTCCAAATGTCATGGTAAGTGTTCCAAAGTGAGGTAAGAGTGCAGTGTAGGGCACACATGAAGTTGACCTGCTGCAGTATGTGCCTGAGAGTGTGGGGTTGTGTCATGCAGTGCCTAGCATGCTGTGTCCTGGGTAATGGGGTGTGTAGCCTTTTTTACATGTCTCTGTGCCTGCACATCAAGATTGGGGCACATGTTTTGTCTTTTCAGCCATACATAGATGCAGCAAGTTGGTAATGCAGGAGTCAGGGCAGTGATTGCTTGTGTGAATGGCTGTGTAGGTCACTGATGTCCTTCACAGGCCCATCTGAGGCCTTAGCTGGGGTTTTCCTACAGAGGGTAGTGATGGGATTGTGTCTGGCTCCTAATTGTAAATCGTCTTCAGTTCAGCAATATCCTCATGACTTCATTACCCAAGGGTGGCACTATTGGTGAGCATTCACCTATGACACAGCAGATTGCCATACTATTGTGCGCAGCAACCTCCATTTCCGCCAGGATGTGTACTGACTGGCATGTGCAGGCACTGTTTCCGCTCTCGATTTGTCCCTTCATGTGACATTTCTGATGCCCCACATTGGACCTCAGTATGAGCCCACCTGGCCTGCACAGTCACCACGCAATCTGACAAGGACACATCACTAAATGTACAGAGTGTTACATGTGTGCATTTTGCGGGACTCTACATCAATGAGCCATCTCTGCCTGTAGATTGCACATGACAGGCCTTGTGAGAAAGGTGGGGGTTTGTAAGATCATGTCACTCAATGTGACATGATTGACACAGTGAGTCATTCACAGTGATAGGACATTGAGGTCTGCACAGTGTTGGACACAGTGAGTCAACCCCCAAACATATATTGATATGTACTGTATGCCTTCCTCAACTAAAAAATTGGACAATAGATTTGGGCAGCCTATACATAGCTATCTGTGCTGGCATCCTTCATGTGTATGAGATGAGCAGGTACTGTGTCCACCCTCATACCTGCATGCATTTGCATGTGATTCTCCCATGCTAATGTACTATGTGAGATGCAGTATTGTATCTGTTAGACATATCAGGGTATTTGGGATGAGTTAGTATCATGCTCCTGTACTGAGAGATATTGGTACATAACACTGTGCCACAGATTTTTCCCCCTTAAGTCTCCCATGCCTGCAGCTCAAAGTCCACCAGCTTAAGGCCATGTGGAGGGCCATTACATGCAAGGTGCGGGTTCTGGGTGTCTCCAACCGACGACACACCCACTGTCATAAGAGGTGGGATAACATCTGCTTGCTGAGCAAGAATGTGGCGGAGAGGATACTGGGCTGCTCCCTTGGACTGGCCAGTTGGTGCAGCGAAGCATCACACCACTAATAGCCCGCACATTTGAAGGAGCATCAGCAGCAAGCTAGGGGTGAGTATCCTTGGAAGGGTGACTTTGGCTGTGAGTGGCTGCATCACATAGCCAAGCCTGGGCCAGTGCTGGGCTATGCGATGTTGGTAGTGTGATGCAGTGTCTTGTAAGTGGCCTCTGTGTTGGGTGCAGCTGTCATGCATTTGCCCTACCTGTACTTCCTAATGTTATTGGAGTAATGGGCATTAACATTGCATTCAGAGTCGTGGGGTTCAGGTATCGTCTGCATTGGGTTAGTCTGGGAAAATCCCATGTAAGGGCACGGCAGTGTGCATAATCTGCGTGTGCTTTCATCAATGCCTGCATTGCCTGACCCCAGAATGGTGAGGCTTAGAGATCTGACACCAATGTGCAACGGTAATTGTGCACCAAAGTAAAACATGGTGGATGGCATATGCTCATGGCCATTGTGGACTGTTATGCTGTAGTCTGTATCTGTGTTGTCCCCTTCTGCTCCATCCAGATATGACAGTGGCAGCATGTGGTGGGGTACAGTTTCATAAGTCTTTATTTCGGTAAATTAACCATAAAAGACCACACAGAATAGACACAATATAACATTAAAACCAACATAATACATGAATTGCATAATACACGGTACATCACTGACTATTCAGTAATATACATAAAATTCATAAAAACAACACTCATTATATACACATCATTAAGAACCATTTCATTAGAATAATTGATGATAAGTTAAGACATTATTAAATCAATTCAACGAATTGCTAATCACTGGATACCACTACTAAAAAACACTTCATGAAAAATAATTTGGGATAGGATTGATGAAGCTATTCTGTACATACACACTCCGGTCCTGCCGATAATTAATCTCTAAGTTTGTTCTTTCAGGAAAATAGTGTTTTCTCTCTAGTCTTGTTTTTAAGGGCCGAGGGTAGCGGGACCTAGGATAGAAATCATGGAGTCCCCAGACAGAGATCCGGCCATCCCCTAATTGTGAAAAACAAGTTTGTAGATAAGGCACCACCCGATCGCTCCAGAATCTAACTAACACCAGGTCGCCTGGGAGATCTTTTGGAAGGGGGCCGAGCTATCCCACCCTTCTAACACTTCGAATGGCACCATCAATGTTAGCTGGCAAGGGTCGATTCCTAGACGGCCAATAGATGACCTTGTGTTTTAGATCCTCTGGTCTCTCGGATTTTCCCTTTGTAATTGGTGAAACACCAGTAAGAACACAAACAAAGGGGGCGGCCATTGGGGGCAGATGTATATGTTTAGTATAGTCTAGGTTGGCAGTTTTATCCTCATAAGGTGGAGGAACATTTAGCACCCCTACATCAGTGAAGATGCTCTTGGTGGAGAAGGGCTCGGTATCAGATGACGAGGGGATGCATGGGCAGTTCTGTGGAACCGTGGGTCTGTTAAGAGGGATGCTACTTCTTTGAGGAGCTAACTTAGAAACCATGGTAGCGGTTAAGGGCTGTGGTTGGCTCAATCCTGCCAGGTTCTTATTAGGTTGAGTCAGTGCCCTAAATGAGGTCTCAATATCCCTTAACCTATCCCCTAGGGAGTTGATTCTTGCAGTCAATGGGGATATTAGAGAGGTAACCAGGTGTTCAATCTGGTCCAGAAGAGCGGCCTGGTAGGGGGGTGCAAAGGATTCAGTATTATCGCGGGCCTGGGAAGCTGAAGGTGGGGCGCTGACGGACAGTAAGGAACTTATACAAGGCTTAGGCAGTTTAGCTTCCCTCCCCATACTGTTATCCCCAGGGCGCTTTCTTGTGATCATAGGAGTTGTAGGGTTCCCTAGTTGTATAGTGTTTACTTTTACTAACGGGGATAAGAGTGGGGCAACCAGAATGTTATCATTTACGTTCAATAAAGAGTCCGCCAGCAAAGGTACGGGAAGTTTTGGGCTGGATAGAACTTGGGGTGGGTCTGGTATGGTTTCAACTGGTGCATATCGAATGTGGCATAGGGCGTTCAAATCCTCCAACCAGGACAAACTTGATGCTGTATCGACTAGCTGCGCCTCGGGATGTTTGCAGGCTACGCTATGTGAGGGCAAACGGGTTTCTAAATCTTCCAAATCATGAATCACTGGTAATAAAGCCCTGTCTAAATAGCTGTCTAACCTCCCCCTAATAGAATCACTAGGGAGAGTACTGAGTTTGGAAGCCCCCTTAAAAGACATGGCAACGGTGCAGCAAACAGAGTCCTGCAGAAAGTCAATGGAATTCCAGATGTCTATGCAGTGTGAGCAGAGATGTGGGTTAGAGTTTCACTATACCTTGGTCAGTAGGAGCTAAGGGGGGTGGCCCGTCCCGTCCTTCTCGGGCCTCTGAGGGCCACAGAGGGCCCGCCCTTTGCCCGGGCTTCACCTGGCGCGTCCCGCGCGCGTCCTCGCGGGACGAGGGTCCTGTCCAGTCTTTATGCGCCTCCTGGCGCGCTCCTGCTCTCGTCGCGCCCCTAAGGATGCTGGGGGATGTAGTTTCTCAGCTAGACCGGCGGAGCCAAGCCCGGCCGGTCGTCCAGTGTGCAGGAGGGGCGGAGCCAAGCCCGGCCTCGAAGGGGCGGAGCCAAGCCCGGCCTCGAGGGAAAGGTCCCTGGGAGCCCCGGTGGGGGAGAGCAGCCCAAACGAGGAAAAAACCAAACAGCAGGACACCAGGGGACTCGGCCCCTGTCCAGTCTTTATGCGCCTCCTGGCGCGCTCCTGCTCTCGTCGCGCCCCTAAGGATGCTGGGGGATGTAGTTTCTCAGCTAGACCGGCGGAGCCAAGCCCGGCCGGTTGTCCAGTGTGCAGGAGGGGCGGAGCCAAGCCCGGCCTCGGGGGCGGAGCCAAGCCCGGCCTCGAGGGAAAGGTCCCTGGGAGCCCCGGTGGGGGAGAGCAGCCCAAACGAGGAAAAAACCAAACAGCAGGTGGGGTACATCTTTGCCCCATCAGGGCCTTAGGTGTGCTCAGAACTATTTGTGTGTCTGGTTGAATGCAGCCACCAGAAGGATATTGTGCTGTGTGGTCATCATATGGCTCACTTATGCCTGTTAGTTTGTTGACAGTCAAAAATCGAGTTAAAAATTGAGGTTGCACAATGTTGCACAGGGTGGCGTGCAACATGGAGATTTCATCATCTTTAGTGATGTTTGCTTGCATATGAATGTTCTGTTGATGCCAATGAACTGACCCTACATCTCTCTCTCTCAAGCATCATCTCCCGAGGGCATGGAAGGACAGGGGACACATACCAGTGGTGAGGCATCAAGCACAACTGCTGCACACGAGCACAGTGACACAGATGTGACCAGCACCTCGGAGGGGGACAGGAGTCTGCTTGAAGAATCACAGCCAGAAACGCAGAGCTCAATGTCATCGGACACCAGCGGTGATGCATCTATGTTGGCGGGTCCAGAGCACGGGGACTCTGCCTCCTCTTCCACCACACAGCGTACAGTGCCCACCCTCCCAGCTACTTCTACTGTTCTACTGTTGCTGCCCATGTTCACACCAGTAAGAAGGGAAGAGTGTCCTTTACCCCAGGCACGGCTGTCCCTGCCCCTGTCCCACCTGCTGCCATCAGGGCTGAGTCTTTGGACCTTTTGCACAGGCTGTGCGTGGGCCAGACAGCTCTCCTCAATGCCTTTGGAGACCACAACAAAAAAGTTGGCACAGGTGGTTGCTTTCTTGCAGGGCATTCATTCAGACCTGGGTGGGCTACACCTGACTGTCCATTCTTTGTCCTCCACAGTGACAGCAGCCATTCAACTGGCACAATCTCAGAGTCCAGCTCCAGTCCCTTTGTCCACCCCCTGCCGTTGGTCACATCTAACGATTGTGACCACACTCCACAGACCTCAAGTGCAAGATACAGCACACATAGCACACAGCAGCAGTAGCCCAAGAGATCCAGGGCGAAGACACCATCCCCACAGAAAACTAAAGCCACCCCAGAGCGCAAAGACATAAGCCTGTCAGGCAATACCAAGAGCCACAAAGCCAAGAAGCAGGCCTCAGGGTCACATGCCTCAGAGGCATCCCCAGCCCAGGACTCTCCTGTCCCAAAAGCGTCTAGCAAAGACGAGCAAACAGTTTTCGTGCCCACTGAGAAGGTGGTGCCTGCTAAGAATACACATAAGAAGAGCTCCAAGGCAGACTCACCCACAACCTCAACTCCCATCCAAAGCCCTGTGAAGCAGGAAAAGGAGGGCACTGTAGTTGGTAAACCTGGTAAACAGGGGATGGAGGGGCAAAGGTAAGGCCAGGCCAAGTGTCCTGCTGGTTCCAGCATGTCCCCAGAGGGAAGGCCACCGTCTGCACCTGATGCAGCTTTGGTGGTGAGTGGGCCTGTTATGTCCATACCACTTTCCATTAATCCCAAGACAGGGAAGCCAATTAGAGTCCCCAAGCAGTGGAATGGCACCTCCCACAATCTCCCACCCACACTGGGTCTCAGGACACCATGACTCCACCTCCATGTGCCACTACACCACCTGGTCCAAGCAGCCCTCCGGCTTCCCAGGCCACTGATGCCTCTACCTCAGCTGGGACTCTCTCTCCCCAGTCCAGTCCTCCAACTGTCCCCGATAAACAGCCACCCCCCCAATCAGCCCGACTGCCAAGTCTGAGTGGAAGTCCGCCTCACACACCTGTCTCGCCCACAGCGCTGCATATATTGCCCATTGTTACCTCCCTGACTGTGTTGCTGACCATGTCAGGGTACAGTCACGCACATTTCCCGTGCACCTTCTTATGTACTTACTCTGCACTTTGTGCAGGATCTCATGTAACTTCTCTGAACATTGGACTGGCCACTGGCCTTGATGTCTGCCCCTTACCTGTGCAGCTTTTCTTGGACATACTTTGCACCTTGTCCTGGTCACTGGCCTTGTTGTTCCCTGCTGTTTGCCACTCACCTGTGCAGGATTTCATGTAACTACTCTGAACATTGGACTGGCCACTGGCGTTGATGTGTGCCTCCTTACCTGTGCAGCTTCTCATGGACATACCCTGCACCTTGTACAGGCCACTGGCCTTGTTGTTCCCTGCTGTTTGCCACTTGCCTGTGCTGGATCTCATGGACATACTCTGCACCTTGTACTGGCCACTGTCCTTGTTGTTCCCTTCTGTTTGCCACTTGCCTGTGCAGGATCTCATGTACCTCATCTGCACTTTGTCCTTGCCACTGGCCTTGATGTGTGCCCCTTACCTGTGCAGCTTCTCATGGAACTACTCTGCACCTTGTCCAGGCCACTGACCTTGTTGTTCCCTGCTGTTTGCACTTGCCTGTCCAGGATCTCATGTACCTACTCTGAACATTGGACTGGCCACTGGCCTTGCTCTTGTCTACTTTTGGTGCCTATCTGTGTAATGTTTGAATAAAACCAGTTACATCTGTTTTCTGCCTTGTCAGTGCCCTTGCTAAATAAAGTGTTTTCTGTGTGGGTATGGTTTACTGTGACACATACTCTATATGCCACTTCAACATTGCCAATGCCAATGGCTTGTTTCCTCTGATCATGTTGTTTCCACTTCGGGGTCCCAGACTTGTACCTCTGTTGGTGTTGGGTTAGCTGTATGTGTGTTTGCTGAAGGACTGCTTAACATCCTGGGTGTGGTGTTGTCTGTGTCCTGTTTTGATTGTTGTTGTGGGTTTTCATGGTGTCTCACTCATATCTGTGTGGAACTGGTATGTTTGTTGTGCACACACTGCTTGGTGTGCATGCAGTGCTCTGAGTGTATGTTACCTTGTCCTTGCTTGGTGTGCATCCCCTGATTTACTGTTGTGTTTGCAATGTGATTTCTTGGCATGTGCATCTGTTGTATGTCTGATGTGGCTGTGTGCAGTGTTTGGGCAGTGTTGTCTCTTGCAGTTGAGAGATGCTCTGTGCATGGTGTTCTATTTGCATGTCAGTGTGTGTGTTTTGTTGGTGTGTTTCACTCAGATGTGTGTTGCCAGTGTAGTGTGCCTTACTTCTGTGTCTGTGAAACCAAAAAAGGCTTCGGTCTGGTTATTACCTGGCCTAGACAACTATAACTAAATAAACAACAAAGATGGCCAGGTAAATCAATTCAATCTATTTACACCACACTTAGCCAATAATCCTAGGCGGGCAACATTTTCATTATGATCATTTTTTAAATGTTTTTTTGCAATTCTATATGTGTGCGAAAGCAAGACACTGTTATCAGAAAAACATTATAGCAGGAAAAATTATTTAAACTGTATTCCTGCAACACCCATCATGATTCCGGGGATCTGGGCTCCGACTTCCGAGTCTGCAGCTCGAATCAGACGCTGGCGCCAGCGTCTGAATCGAGGAGCAGACTTGGAAGTCGGAGCCACAGGCCCTTGCGGCGGTACCTCCTGGCAGTATTCCCCCCTCACATTCAAGTCCACGCTGAGTCTGAACACATGGCACCCCAGCTCTGCTATTTAAACACCCCTCACCCTACCTACCAGAAAGGGCTGAAAGCTTCTGGAAGGTTTTTTGGGGAACCGGTCCCAACAGGTTTAGGGGGAGGTGTAGAGCACCCTGGGGACCAGGCTTCCCTCCAAAAGCTGGGGTTGCAGGGAAACAAACAACTAGACTGGTAACGCACCTCAGTCAGGTGGCTCAACACACAGCCATGACATCCATTTTAAAAGTAGCATTTCTCCACAACAGCACAATGGATCTGCGCACGCCATTGCGCAGCAGGTTTCACTTCACACATGGTAAAGGCTAGGAGGAAAAGTGAAAAAAAGAGAACAAGGGCTAAGTCCAACAATGCTTGGTGGTTGGCTCCTTGGCCTTCCATTTGTGTGCACCTCACATTAGGTGTCCTATTTGTTGTCCTCCATTGCTGCTGACATCTGGTCTGTGTGTAAGGCTGTGTGTCCAGTTGAGTGTTTGTTCATTATCTGTGTGTGTGTTTATTTTGTGCTTGGACTCAGTTTTCCTGCCATGAGTGTGGTGTTGTTGTGGCGCGTGGGTTGCCCTGGCCCTGTGCTTCAGTGCTGTGTGTTCCTCTGCAGCCACACCTGCTGAGGGTGTCTCACTAGTTGTTTGGTGTGTGGTGCATGGTGTAGGTTCACCTGGCTGGTTGTTGTGCATGGGGGAGCACAGGAGGGGCACATGGCATGTCCCTTCATGTTGGGGGGGCCAGGGTGTGGAGTGTGGAGGTGTGGCCCTGTGAACTTTGTCTACTGCCCATGCCCATGCCTGGCACTGGCCATGCCTTCTGCATTGTGTGCATGTTTTCACGCAACTTCACCGCTGCGGTGACATGACCAGGACATTACTTCAAGATAGCAGCAGATGGATGACCTGGAAGTGGAGTTGCTGGTAGTGTATCAGGTACAACACCGGGAAGTCGTGTAGAGCTGGATCCATTGCCGTCAGGACCAGGCGGTGAGAACCGGGACTCTGGTTTCCCGCTCCGCTGTCGAGCTTCTGCTGTCTCTGGTTAGGCGGTTTCTCTGCTGCGGTGCGACTGGCTGTTTGGGGCATCCTTATTTGTACAGTGGTCAGGACGTCATTCAACATAGCGGTGGATCTCTATTGGCTACCACCGCCGCGGTGGTGGGCATTTTTTACAGCGGTTCGCCTCGCACCGTGGCGGATGGGAAATGGGCTATGTTTGACCATACTAATACGGCAGGCGTGAGGACCGCTACTGGTGTGCAAAAAAAGGCATTTTCCGCCACCGCCAGCACTGCTGTGGTGCCTCTGCCTGCCTTCCAAATGGGCCCCTATGAAAGGTTCAGCACACTGATTAAAATACCCACATTGAACAATGGGTTTCGCAGAATTAGTAGGGTGTGCATGGTCTATACCAATACCAAGAATATTGGAAGAGCAAAAATATCATTGACAGGAATATCAAAGGTAAAAATATTCATTTAGTGTTGTTTTTAATATTGTTGTAAAAAATATCAATGTTGAAAATAGCCTTGTATGCAATATTGTTTGTTAGTGTTAATTAGTATGTAAGGTATTGCAGTGTGTTTGACTGTAAATTGTTTTAAAAATTTACTTTTTTTAGTAATGTATACTTTTTTAGGGGAAAGGTTAAGTTTGTGTTTTTAGTTGTAATAATGTGTATAATTAATCGTATTTTTATTTTTGTAGAAGTGGGATATGAGGTTTTTAGTGGATAAGGTTGTGGAGATTGTTTCACAATTTACATGGAAATCTTAATGTATAAGGTAAACATTTTAATGATATTCAAATTGTAAATGTTTTATTTTAAATTTTATTCTATCAAACTAATATTTAAACATATTTAATGAATTTAATATATATATTACCTACTAGCGGTTGCCAGTAAGTAGTTATAGTTAGGGCCTAGTTACCATAGGAAAATTGCAACATTCTATTCCCAATAACATTGGCACCGGATGACGAATCTTCGTGAAATTTTCAAAACTCGTGGGGCGCTCCGGTCCTCTCCTATCCTGAACGTTTCGGGGTAATTTGGCAAGCTGGGGCCGAGAAAAAGGGGGGTCCCAAAATGTGTTTTTTCTATGTTATTTTCCATAGGAAACTTTAGACACGGCTACAACCCAAAATGCTGATTGGAATTACACCAAATTTGGCAAAAAGGTAGAGCTTGGCTCAGAAAGCAACCTTTTTTTAAATGGTGTAAATCCGTTTGGTAGTTGTTGAGAAATTAAAAAAATAAAAGTCAAAAACTCAATTTCCCATAGGACGCTTAGCCAAGGCTACAGCCCGAACTGCTGAATGGAATTACACCAAATTTGTCAAAAAAGTAGCCCTTGTTTCAGAAAGAACTCTTTCTGTTAAATGGTGTAAATCTGTTCATTAGTTTTTAAAATATTAATGGAAAAAGAATTATATATATCTGGGTGGAGCCTAACCACGCATCTCATCGTGAGATCTGATTGGCTGTCAGCACTTCATCCAAGAAGTGTTGGCAGCCATCTTGGGACCAATATACATGATAGCACCTCATTAAAAAACACTTTGGTTACATTATAAATAATTTGTTGATGGTACCATACTCATTTTAGGAATTGTTGTGTGTTCTAAGGTGTGAAAAAGTATTCTGCTGGGATATCATGAATTATGTTTGAGAGAAATCTATTTTCTCATGCTTTTCCCACAGAGGTTTGGAATGTGTTCTATAAGCTAAACTGAGAGCATATTTTCTGTAAATTCACATTATCTTTCTCAGTCATGTGAGAATGAAGTCTGACATTCTCAGTAAAACATGTACATCCAACAAGGGCAGCGACTGGCAGTTGATTCCTTTGTGTTCTACTGCAGCTACCCAGAGTATTCTAAAGAACAACTAGAGCGCTAACAGCCTTACTTATGACAAAAGTATGGCACACCTGAAGCCATCTTGATTTGAATAAAGTGGTAACTCATAAAACATTTAATTTCAAAAGGAACAACATGAGGGGCGTTGTTTTGCCATAGAAAGTATGATTAGTGCTGCAGAAAGAAAAATTAGGGCACATTTTGAGTGACGTCTCAAATCCTCTTCTATTTCATAATTCTGACATGCAGACTGGAACATTGCACTTTCAATACCAGCAGCAGACTTACCTGGTGAGCAGTAGCATTACTACAGTGATCTAATAAGCAACTAGAGTGCTAACATTCTGAATTTATGTCAAATGTGTGACACATATGAATGCCTTCTTGATGGAATCAAAGTTAAAAACTGAAAGTATTTCCTAATGAGGAGACTGTAGTAAATGAAGAAATTAGGAAACTTCATAACAAATAAGTCTCCCAGAGACACCAGAGACAAGAGAGGCCAAATGTAGCACAAATATCACCCAGATGTAGCCCACGTATAGCCCAATGACAGAATGTACTAGAGTGTTCTAAAAAACAACTAGAGCGCTAACAGTCTTACTTATGACAGAAGTATGGCACAACTGAAGCCATCTTGATTGGAATAAAGTGGTAACACTTAAAACGTTTAATTTGCAATGGAACAAAATGAGGGGGTTCATTTTTGCCATAGAAATTATGATTAGTGCTGCAGAAAGAAAAACTAGGACACACTTTGACTTCAAATCCTCTTCTAATACTTAAAAAAATTCTGACATGCAGACTGAAACATGCACTTTGAAACCAGCAGCAGACTTCCCTGGTGAGCAGTAGCTTTACTACAGTGATCTAATGAGCAACTAGAGTGCTAACATTCAGAATGTATGGCAAATGAGTGACACATCTGAATGCCTTCTTGATGGAGCCAAAGTAAAAAACTGAAAGTATTTTCTTCTGAGGAGCCTGCAGTAAATGAGGAAATTAGGAAACTTTATAGCAAATAAGTCTCCCAAGATGGCCATCAGAGACAAAAGAGCCCAAATGTAGCACAAATATCATCCAGATGTAGCCCAAGTATAGCTCAATGACAGAATGTTCCAGAGTGTTCTTAAGAACAACTAGAGCGCTTACTGTCTTACTTATGACAAAAGTATGGCACACCTGAAGCCATCTTGATTTGAATAAACTGGTAACACTTAAAACATTTAATTTAAAAAAGGAACACAATGAGGGGGTTTATTTTGCCATAGAAATTATGATTAGTGCTGAAGAAAGAAAAATGAGGGCACATTTTGAGTGACTTCTCAAATCCTCTTCTATTTCATTAAAAAATTCTGACATGCAGACTGAAGCATGCACTTTTAATACCAGCAGCAGACTACTGTGGTGAGCCGTAGCTTTACTACAGTGATCTAATGAGTGCCAACATACAGATTTCACTCATACACAACCAGTGAAATTCAGCAGTTTTAGTTACCAGAGCTAACTATAACTGACGCCCCCGCAATGTACTGCTAATGACCACAGACATTACTTCATTCATGACATGGTCAGTTACATCACTCATGACATCTCAAATGAGCTGTCAATGGAATGGAACTATAATTGCTAGAACTTTATTTAGGGATAGTGTGTGTATATTAACACCCATTTTTTTTCTTTTCTTTCGTATCAGAACCCTTATAATACGCAACGTGCCCAGATTATTATGGCCGATAGCCTTTCACTTTAAAGTAATGTGTAGTCCATCGTTTATGTTGATGTTTGCTATCCTAAGTATGTTTATTATGAATAAGTCCCGTTGACGAACATACAAGTATGGCAGTCACGGGGCAAGATATGCTGAAAGGACATTGTGTGCATATATTAACACTTATTTTCTTTTCTTCATTGTATCAATTCCTGAATTTTCCCATCGTGACCAGGCCAATATGGTCGCCAGCTTTTTGGATTAAAGTAATATGTAGTCCTTTGTTAATGTTGGCAACTGGAGGCCTTTGTCCATTTAAATAAGGATGCTACAATGACGTCTTGTATCGTTATCAAGGTTCGGACGAGCGAGATACGTGGATCACGTCCTTTGCAGATTAAGTACTTCCAAACTACAACCTGAGTGCTGATTTCTTCCTTGTAAGAGTGAGAGTAGATTAAATACATATATATAAAATTCACTGAAAAGATCTCAAGTTTCAGGGACATTATAGTTAGAAATTCGCATTTAAAAAACCTCAGAAATTTACAGAAAAAAACACAGGTTTCATGGACCTCATAGTTAGTTGGACCTTTCACTTGTACAAAACAAGAGAAATTCGGCTGTTATAGTTAGTTGTGCTAACTAGAACACGCGCCCCCTTAATGCACTGCTGATGATGTCACATACTATATCACTCATGACATGGTCAATGACATCACTGATGATACATCAAATGACATCACTGATGACATCATCCACGTGAGCATCTGATGCACCTCCTCACATCCTAAAATACAGACTACCATTCTCGAAACCATGAACACACCAATACTAGTACAGCTATAATATTCTGTGCACTATGCATGTTATGTTATGTTATGTTAATAACTTTTATTCAGCGCACAGCTGCCCCAGCGAAGGGGCGTCCTGGCGCCTGATCCAGTATCACAACACAACAAAGCACCGCTGAAAAGAAGGAGGATCAGTCAGTAGAGGTGAACAGATAGGTTTTGATCGCACGTCTGAAGAGAGTCAGGCTATCAAGGGCACGGATATGGACAGGAAGGGAATTCCATAATCCGGCCGCCATAACTCGAAATGAACGGCCCCCCATTCTACTCAGTCTGAATCTAGGCGTGTTCGCTAAATGGAGAGATTCCGACCTGAGAGACCGCCTGGGGACATACGGGGAAACAAGACCCGTCAGGGCAGGAGGTGACGAGAATTTCAGGATCTTGAATGTCAGACAGAGCGCCTTGAATTTGATTCTCTGTCTGACCGGCAGCCAGTGAAGGGAGGTTAAAACTGCAGATACAGAGCACCGCCTCGGGAGGCCCACAATGGCCCGCGCAGCGGCATTCTGCACCCTCTGCAGTCTGGTGGCCTCGGTCTGATTAACACCAAGCAGCAGAGCACTCCCATAATCCAGCCGAGAAAGAATGGCGGCTTGGACCACCAGTTGCCGAGTAGGGGGGTCGAAAAATTTGAGGACTGGTCTCAGTCCTCGCAGAATACCATAGCAGGTAGCTGCGATCTTCTTAGTATGGCTGGTGAAGGAGAGGTTGGAATCCAGCCAGACCCCCAAGTTCTTCACTTCGGCCGCTGGGATGGGAGTCACCCCCAATTCAGGAGGCCACCATTGATCTCCCCACAGTTCCGCTTGCTTTCCTAAGATCAGGACTTCGGTTTTCTTAGCGTTTAACTGTAAACAGTTAATACGCATCCAATTCGCCACGGCTAAGAGCCCTACGCGAAACCTGGGGGCAGTCACCTCAGGGTCCCCACTGAGTGTCACCGCCAGCTGCGTGTCGTCGGCGTACGATGTCATGGTTAAGCCACTTTGTCTGACGACAGCAGCCAGCGGTTTCACATACAGGTTAAACAAAGTGGGGCTCAGCGCAGAGCCCTGAGGTACTCCTAGTCCCAAAGGATGGAAAGAGGACTGACCAGGTGGAATGGCTACTTTAAAAAACCGGTCCGAGAGGAAAGAGCGGAACCAGTGAAGAGCTTTCCCCTCTAGTCCCACTTCCTCCAGCCTCCGCAACAAAATGTCATGAGACACCGTGTCGAACGCGGCGCTCAGGTCTAACAAGAGGAGCGCCGCTGTCTGCCCCGCATCCAGCACCGAACGCAGATGTTCGCTCATAAAGAGCAGCGCAGTTTCGGTGCTGTGTTGTGCGCGAAAACCATTCTGGCTCTCGTCAAGAATATTATTGCGAGAGAGATGGGCAGACAGGATGGAATTCACGTGTGCCTCAGTGACCTTGGCGGTCCAGGGCAGGAGGGAGATGGGGCGGTAGTTCTCAGGTAGCAGAGGGTCGAGACTAGGTTTCTTCAGAATGGGGCTGACCACTGCTTGCTTCCAAGAGGCCGGAACCACGCCCTCAGCTAGTGAGCGATTGATCAGGTCCAATATAGGCTCACGGCATAGGGGCGGGAGAAGAGTAATAAGCTCTGGCTTCAAAGGGTCTAGAGGAGAGCCAGATTTGATTTTAAGGCTCAGAGTATCAAACGCCTCAGCTGACAAAGCAGGTAAGGAGGACAAAGGTTCGCAGTCCGGGATTCTTACGGACCCGGGCTCGTCACCTTGCATAGATGGCATGAACCCTCGGTAGATTACCTGCACCTTCTCCACAAAAAAGGATGCCAAGCTTTCACAGTGGGAGTCCGTGCAGATAGCTAGCGAGGTGGCCCGTTTACCCATCAGATCTTTGAGCACCTTGAATATTAATTTTGATGGGTTGGGGCTGTTTGAAAACTCAGAGGCATAGTATGCCGCCCGGGCGTGACAGATAGCTCTGTGATAGATCTTAAGCTGGGTAAAGTACAATGATTTTAATGTGGGGTCGAAGGATTTCCTCCACAACCTCTCAGCTTGCCGGCAAGTTCTTTTAAGCTCGGCAAGGGTCTCATTATACCATGGACTGCGAGTTTTAGCATGACATTTCAACCATCGCATTGGTATAAGAGAATCAAGAGCAGTACGGACCCAGTTACAGAACTGTTCATATCCCTGTTCCACATTCGACAGGCCGCCCAGGGGCTGTGCCTCCAGGATTTTGACGAATTCCTCCATTTTAAGCTTACGCCAGTTTCTTTTAAGGGTCAGTCTGTCCATAGGTTTAAATCGTTGGTCATCCAAGGGACATGACACTTTAACCAACAGATGATCAGTCCAGCCCACCGCCACCGGGTCAAAAGCCCTAGCCCGAACCAAGGTGGTAAAGAACGGGTCAAGGATGTGACCTCCTATATGCGTGGGGGCAGTGACTAGTTGGTTCAGTTGCATGGCTTCAAGGTCCGCTATCAAAGAACTAATGGGTAAAGAAGACGTCTGATCAAGATGTATATTCAGATCGCCAACAATGTTAAAGTTAGCACATCTAGGAGCTAATGAATTAACCATGTCAACGAGAGCGGCCTTGAAAACCGTGTCATTCCCTGGAGGGCGATAGATAAGCAGTCCACTCAGTGTGAACTGATGGCTGACAGTGACCTTAAAAGAGGCGCTCTCGCACATCGGCAGATCAAGGACTTTCCACACCGCCGGAAAGCAAGATTTTATCGCCATGGCTATGCCTCCTCCCCTAGAAGTACGGTTCAAAGTAAATACCGTATAGGTGGAAGGAAAAGCCAGATTTATTATGGCAGAGTCAGCGTCCTGTAACCAGGTCTCGGTAAGAAAAATGAGGTCAGGTGAGTCCTTGTCAATCATGTCACGAAGGGACTGATGGTGCTTGACCAGTGATCTCACATTAAGGCTCCATATACTAAGTGCTCGCTCAGAGTAGTCAATACGCGTACCTAGAGTAGATCTTACAGTAGAGCGCACCCCAGTGGGGGAATCCAGAGAGAAACTGCCACAAGGACAGACATAAGGTCCCGAAAGAGAAGACACCAGATCATGTGTACAGGCCCTAAGACCATCCCTAACAGAGAAGAGATCGGCGCAGTTGTACCTGATCGGTGCGATGGAATCCATGGTGGGATGTGAGCAGGAAGCCAGAGTCCTGTGCCCGCACCCGCTGCCTCGACGCGGACGAGCGCAGACGGGCAGGACTCTGGCACGACTCCGGCACAGCGCAGGCGTCACCACTGCGCGTCCCGCTGCGTGGGGGGGACGACTTTAAATAGGCGCTCCCCTGACGAAGGACGAGCGTCAGGACGCTCCAAGATGGCGCCCGCCGATTGTACTTGGTGCCCAAAGCAAGATGGCACCCAAAAACGAAGCCCAAAGCCTCCCAGGGACCCAGGACCCACCGAAAACGGTGGTGAAGCTTCCGTTATGTGCAGAGAGTGGAGGGGGGAGATGAAGACCAGCGAGGTCAGTTTAAAACCAGGGGAAGTAAAATAAATAAAAATAAACAAAATACAAAATAGGGAGAATTAAAATATGCAAAGCGCCTGCAGTAGCGCGCTGTCAGCAGTGATACCTGTGAAGGAGAGCAGGCATCAGAAGGTCCACCTTAAATAGGCACTCCCCTGACGAAGGACGAGCGTCAGGACGCTCCAAGATGGCGCCCGCCGATTGTACTTGGTGCCCAAAGCAAGATGGCACCCAAAAACGAAGCCCAAAGCCTCCCAGGGACCCAGGACCCACCGAAAACGGTGGTGAAGCTTCCGTTATGTGCAGAGAGTGGAGGGGGGAGATGAAGACCAGCGAGGTCAGTTTAAAACCAGGGGAAGTAAAATAAATAAAAATAAACAAAATACAAAATAGGGAGAATTAAAATATGCAAAGCGCCTGCAGTAGCGCGCTGTCAGCAGTGATACCTGTGAAGGAGAGCAGGCATCAGAAGGTCCGCCTTAAATAGGCACTCCCCTGACGAAGGACGAGCGTCAGGACGCTCCAAGATGGCGCCCGCCGATTGTACTTGGTGCCCAAAGCAAGATGGCACCCAAAAACGAAGCCCAAAGCCTCCCAGGGACCCAGGACCCACCGAAAACGGTGGTGAAGCTTCCGTTATGTGCAGAGAGTGGAGGGGGGAGATGAAGACCAGCGAGGTCAGTTTAAAACCAGGGGAAGTAAAATAAATAAAAATAAACAAAATACAAAATAGGGAGAATTAAAATATGCAAAGCGCCTGCAGTAGCGCGCTGTCAGCAGTGATACCTGTGAAGGAGAGCAGGCATCAGAAGGTCCGCCTTAAATAGGCACTCCCCTGACGAAGGACGAGCGTCAGGACGCTCCAAGATGGCGCCCGCCGATTGTACTTGGTGCCCAAAGCAAGATGGCACCCAAAAACGAAGCCCAAAGCCTCCCAGGGACCCAGGACCCACCGAAAACGGTGGTGAAGCTTCCGTTATGTGCAGAGAGTGGAGGGGAGAGATGAAGACCAGCGAGGTCAGTTTAAAACCAGGGGAAGTAAAATAAATAAAAATAAACAAAATAGGGAGAATTAAAATATGCAAAGCGCCTGCAGTAGCGCGCTGTCAGCAGTGATACCTGTGAAGCATGCAGACCTCTAATAAGCTATATAGCATTGATACAGTCTTTTAAATACTCAGTTAGTACCTATGAAGTCTAGGAATCCTTCTGCCTGTCCCATGCACTTGTCCATTCACCCATCCAGCACTATGTATGTATCCTATCAATCTGCCAATACCTAAGCACTTATAAATTTAGCATGCACTCTCTTTGCAGCACTGACATTACTCCAGTTATTAGTCATATACTTAAGGAATGGCCTAGCCACTAACCCAAGTACAGGTACAATGTTTTGTACACTATGCATGCAGATCTCTAACAAGCTGCATACTATTAATACGCTCTTCTAAATACCCAGTTTTGGAATCCTTCTGTCTGTGCCATGTATTTCTCCAATCACTCATCCAGCACTATCTGCTTATCCTATCACTCCGTCAATACCTAAGCACTTATAAATGCAACAAGTACTCTCTTTGCAGCACTGAAATTATTCTAGTTACTAGCCATGTACCTAAGGAATGGCCTAGCCAGAAAAACTAGTACAGCTACAATATTCTGTGCACTATGCATGCAGACCTCTAATCAGCTACATAGCATTGATACAGTCTTTTAAATACTCATTTAGTACCTGTACAGTCTAGGAATCCTTCTGTCTGTCCCATGCAGTTCTCCATTCATCCATCCAGCACTATGTATGTATCCTATAACTTCACCAATACCTAAGCACTTATAAATTGAGCATGCACTCTCTTTGCAGCACTGAAATTACTCGTTATTAGTCATATAGTGAAGGAATGGCCTAGCCCCTAACACAAGTGCAGGTACAATATTTTGTACACTATGCATGCACACCTCTAACCAGCTACAAACTATTGATACGCTCTTCTAAATACCCAGTTAGTACCTATGCAGTATAGGAATCCTTCTGCCTGTCCCTTGCACTTCTCCAAACACCCATACAGCACTATCAACTAATCCTATTACTCCACCAATACCTAAGCACTTATAAATTCACTTTACACTCTGTTTGTAATACTGTAATTATTCTAGTTACTAGTCATGACCTTATGGAATGGCCTAGCTACTAACACAAGTACAGCTATAATATTTTGGGCGCTATCCAAGCAGACCGCTAATTAGCTACATACTATTGATACACTCTTCTAAATACCCAGTTAGTAATCATGCAGTGTAGGAATCATCCAGTCTGTCCCATGCACTTCTTTATTCACTTTTCTACCACTATCCACCTATTCTATCACTCCACCAATTCGTAAGCATTTATAACTTAAGTGTTCACTCTGTTTGCAGCGCTGTCAGCATTCCAGTTACTAGTGATATTCTTATAAAATTGACCTAGGCACCAACACAAGTACACATAAAATATTCTGTGCATAATCCTTACAAATCTCTAAGCAGATACGTACTATTGGTCCACTCCATTAAATATTGGAGTAGTACCCATTCAGCGTAGGATACATCCTGTCAGTCTCATGCAATTCTTCAATCAGCCATCCAGCACTATGTTCTTATTGTATCAGTCTGTCAATACCTAAGCACTTATGGGGCAGATTTACAAGCACCCTGCGCCACCAGTATGTCACTTTTTGTAGCTTTGTGATGGCGCCAGACATTCCTTCATATTTACAAGGAGAGGAAAAGCCACCCTGCGTGGTTTTTCCTCTCCTTGCAAACACGACCCCTTCATACACAGAACTTTGCGTTGAAGGGGCTTTCCATAGGTGCTGATGTGTGTGTTCCCACGCAACACCCATAGAACAAGACACATCTCCAGATTTATCAAAAATCGTAAATCTGGAGATGTGTGTGAATGCTGCGCCATCCTAGAGTTGGTGTAGCAAGGCACAACGAGGAGAATTGTTTTAATTTCTTCTCATTTTTTCCACTTTCAATGCATGCTGCATTCCACAGCATACATTGAAAGAGGAAAATACCTTTACTGATCTCTGCACGACACAGACATCCTTGCACCATGGTGCAAGGGTGCCTGTGTCACTGCATGGCTGCAGTTTGTGCAGCAGTGCAGAGGGAAGCACCGAGTTGCAACATATGCATGTACATATGTCACATCCCTGTGCTTCAGAAGTGCTATAGTGTAGTGCAGCTAAAGAACTTGCAGTGTCACGCTGCAGTACTTCCTCATAAATCTTCACCTATAAATTCACCATACACTACTAATGCATTCTTTCAGTCAATCATGCTGTATACATATATGCAACCAAACTTTCACATATTAACTTGCAATTATAGTTCTTCCTTTAACCAGATAAGATAGTTCTATTAACAATTGTTTTTCCTCTTTTTTATTTTGTATTTTTTTTTTTACAATTTTGTATTTTTTTGGTGTTTTTTTCAAAAAATGAACAAAAAAAAGAAAGAATGAAACAGGAACCTTTTGGAATTACTTATCATTCCAAAAATAAACAAAAAAAATGAACAATGATGGTTGCGTTGCGCAGCACAAACTGTATCCACCGACTGCTCACCAAAGCATATAAGTTTCTTACACTTCACGCAGTGTTACTCGAGAAAGCCGAATTCTGGACTAATGTCCATTGCAGGTGTTCCTGAGGACGCTCCAGACGCACTTGCCACAGCAGGTGAGGGGTTCAAAGCAGCTCACCTCATCCCCTCCAGAACAAGATTGAGAGGATGTTCCGTCCGGAGATGCTTGTACATAGAAGAGTACTTTTTTCACTGCCTCTTGACAGGACTTAGTCACAAATTTTGCACGTCACCTTTCTCGCATTTACTTTTTTCTCTCCAGTTGAAAAAGTGAAGAATTTCCACACGACAGAGTCTGGTCTCTGTGGACGTGGTGCCTCCTGCAAGAATTCTTCTTCAGAAGAGACTTCCTCCTGCTGCCCAGATGCCATTTTGTTTGGTATTTTTTGAAAAACACCAAAAAAAAGCAAAAAAGCTTCTTGTAGGAGAAGAGATGTCTCTCTAAAGATGCTCCAACAAGAATGATTAAAATGGGAGGGGTCCTTCAATAGTTACAGTGGGAAATGTTATGAACCAATTAAATCTTTTTTTGAGGTCACATCCGCGCACTCTACTCTCACGAAGCACGCACGCGACGCGACTCCACAAAAATATGTTTAAAAATAATATAAGTTTATTATATGTACAAATATATTATTTTTATGAACATCTTAGATAATCTCTTGCCCTAATATGTATATTAAAGACATATACATATCATTTTAGAACATACATTTTTTTTCCGGAAGTCGCACACCCAGCGCACCCCAGCACGTATATGACATCACGCGGGACCCGCCACCGCGCCAGCATCATGTACCGTAATGCACATGTGTCGCAAATGTGTGGGAGCAGGAGTCGTGGACTGGTCGCATACCAATCGCGCACATCACCTAATATTAAATGTATATGATGTAACTGAAAAACATGCAGCCATCGCAAACTGTACGTGGATCCTTTACAACTTTTCTAAAATGGCGGCTAGAATCCGTGCACCCACCGTGATGTGTACGCTTTGGGTGCGCAACTCCCCAAAAAATTGGAATAAAAAAAAATATATAAGTATATTAAAATTAAAAATTAAACAAAAAAATTAAACAATATTTCAGTTTAAATTAAAAAATGTTTTTTTGCAATTTTCAGGAAAATATATATTGTTATTTAATGAATAAAATATTTATAAATAAACAGTTAAAAAAACTATAAAATCAGTACAAAGAATAGGTATAACTAATATGACACTTAAAAATTAGCTTTTAAAAACTCTTTGAAATTCACTGAAAAAACCATAGGTTTCAGAGACGTTATAGTTAGAAATTATCCTTTAAAAAAGCTTTGAAATTCACTGAAAAAACCACAGGTTTCAGAGACGTTATAGTTAGAAATTAGCATTTAAAAAACCTTAGAAATTCACAGAAAAAACATAGGTTTCAGGGGTGTTATAGTTAGCTGGACATTTCACTCGTACAAAACCATAGAAATTCCTATGTTTTAGTTAGTTCTGCTAACTATAACTCGGGCGCCCGCAGTGCACTGCTGATGATGTCACATATTACATCATTCATGACATGGTCAGTGACATCACAGATGACATCTCAAATGGCATCACTGATGACATCATCCACGTGATAATCTGATACACTTCATCATACACTAGTATAACCTTTCATCACTCACTGTAAAATACAGAGTACCATACTTGAAACCATTGACACACCAATACCAGTTACTACATACCCACTCACTGATTCCTAAGTCTACACACACAACTACCCATTCAACAACAGAATCACTTATACATGCAGTCACTAATTAATAGAATACTATGAAATGCACTTATTCACATATATAGACATTGACACATCAGCAGTCATCTTAATTGGTTAGGCAGTCATCCTACTCCCTCACGAAAAAAAGTAATCACACTTACATTTATTTACTTTCACAATTATACACACAACACCTCATTTATTCAAACACATAGTAACTCATAGTTAATATGTTAAAAAATCACCATTACAGTGATACACTCGTTCATACAGTTACTCTCACAATCACTGACTCTTACATATACTTATTTATATACACCAACTCTCACATACAATGTCTTTTATTTTTTTACTTTCTTGAAGATGTATCACTAAAACATATATTCGCTCACCAACACACAAATAAATATACTCAGTCACCCAAACAACTGTTTCCACATGCACTCTTAGACCTATACACCTAGTCACTCAACCATTCGCACATCTATGCATAGATTACACACACCCCATCCAACCACGCACAAACTGGCATCCCATACAAATACTCACCCAACTAATCAATAACTAATATACACACTCATGTAGTTAGTGACTAACTGATGTAGCATGTTATACAACAACAGAGACAGTGTTGCACACATTCACATAGTTTAATTACTAATCCATGCATTAAGTGAGACAATTTTAATTACTCACATAAACAGACAGTCAGACAGCTAGTAAATCTTCCATCCAGACAGTTATTTATCTACTCAAACTTCAATACAGATTGGTGTATATATATATATATATATCCTGTGCACCGTCTGTCTCCCAGCTAGCACGCTCGCGCAGACCCAGCAAGCAGACTCCGGACACGGACCTCGAGGTATAAACAGCTTTATTCACGCAGAAAGAGTCACCAACGTTTCGGCTCTAACGGAGCCTTGATATATATATATATTCCGCGCACACCACAGCACCGAACTGGTGATGCTCTCGGTGCTGGATGAGTTGAGAGAGATGGCTGACAGTAAGAAACCGAGCGCCCTGATACTTCTAGATCTATCGGCAGCGTTCGATACTGTCAGCCATACACTGCTCCTGGACAGGTTGAGCAGTTTTGGGATTCAGGGGTCATCATTCTGTTGGCTGAAATCTTTCTTGACTGGGAGAACACAGAGGATTCAGCTAGGGGAGGAGATCTCAGAGGTTGGAAACTTAACATGTGGGGTACCTCAAGGCTCCGCCTTATCCCCCCTCCTATTTAACCTGTACCTTCAGCCATTAATTAAGTCCCTGGCAAAGATGGGTTGTCGCGTATTTAATTACGCTGACGACACCCAATTGTTGCTGAGTATAGAGAATACAGTACAAGCTCAGACCCAAGCGCAGAATGTACTCAGATACACCGTTAGGTGGATGTCTTCGAATCTTCTGAAAATAAACCCTGAGAAGACAGAAGTTTTAGTGGTCGCATCGACCTGCTCCCCATGGAGTGACTTGTATTGGCCCCAGGATCTGGGCCCTACTCCTAAACCAGCGGACAAAGTAAAAAGTCTGGGCATCAAAATTGATCGTGAGTTGTCAATGGCGAGCCAGATTTCCACCGTAGCCGGCACCTTTACGGGTTTGATTAGACAACTACGCAAATTAGCCCCTCTTTTGTCCAGGTCCATGCTGCGTACGGTCGTATCCGCGACCATAATATCCAGGCTGGACTACGGAAATGCGCTGTACCTAGGCCTTCCGAAAATACTAACTAACAGACTGCAGGTGACCTTAAATGATGCGGCCCGCCTCATTTTCAGGCTACCAAGACGCTCACATGCCTCACCATTGCTATAGAGCCTCCATTGGCTGCCTATAAGGCAGCGGTCTGAATTCAAGAGCCTTTGTATAGCCCATAAAGCGATCTATGGACAAGCTCCGTCATACATAAAAAAACGGCTGGAGCCGTACAAACCAGAACGGTGTCTTAGGTCCTCCGATGCACAACTGCTTGTTTGTCCTCGTTTTAGATTCGCTACAAAAGGTGGAAGATTCTTTTCGGTCTTGATCCCTAAAATTTGGAACAAACTACCTGAGTCCCTCCGCAAAGAGGGAAACCTCCTTCGCTTCAGGAAGTCTCTGAAAACAATTCTGTTCAGAGAGGCTTTGAGTTTAGCCTAAGCACGCTCCCCCTTTGGTCATCCTGCTGAGTAAGATGTTGTTTTCTTTCTGTCAAAAGCGCCTTGAGACCTGCCGGTGAGTTGGCGCTATATAAACCGGAAATACAAATACAAATATATATATAATACATATTTAAATTTCAAACTAAACCACATTCACTGAATGATGTCATCAGTGATGTCATTTGAGATGTCATCAGTGATGTCACCAGTGATGTCACTGACCATGTCATGAATGATGTAATATGTGACATCATCAGCAGTGCATTGCGGGTGCGCAAGTTATAGTTAGCAGAACTAACTATAACGGAGGGATTTAAAGGGTTTTGTATGAGTGAAATGTCCAGCAATTTGGTGATTCCTACAGCTACACGGCGGCCTGGCCGTGAAGAGAGCACCATCTTATGCTGAAATGGAAATTCAAGTCAGCAGTACGAGGCTTGTACTTCCGAACCATTTGGAGGTACCACAAGCACAGGAATCTTTGGGGATACAAGGCACGCCCAACAACAACGCAGCCTACAAAAGGTTTGAAATTATGCAAGATGTAAACATGAACTCTCGACTTTACTGAAGTGAACAATTTGAATGTGCACCATAAGGACTACAAGTCCCAGTGAACTGTGGATGGCGGTCCACTTAGCACACGCCCACCAGGGGGCCTGTTTGAATAAAATGCCAGAAAAGGAAGTGGTGCAATATCGAGTGTTTTTGTAAGCAGCCCATGAGCAAGGGGAAAGTCCCTGAAGCGCGTCAGGCATGATTAACAATTGTGGAGCGGAAAGGCATGCCATATGGGAAGCCAGGAGGGCAGAAAACTGTTGTGAGCCTCTTCTATGCCTCAGGCAATTTGGTGATTCATATATATATATATATATATATATTCACTGAAAAAACCATAGGTTATAGACCATATATAGTTAGGAATTAGCATTTAAAAAACCTTATTTTACTCACACAAAACCATTGAAATTCCATATATAGTTAGTTGTACTAACTATATATCGCGCAAATATACATTTTAAACTAACAGTATCTTGATGCAGATGAAGTGAGGCCTATCTTAAAACATGGTGCATCTTTTGCATTGCTGTTGTTTCAGAAAAGTGTCGCAAGACACTAAAATTTTAAATAATTGCTTCAGGATGCCAATAAGATGTCTACTATCCAGAGGTTTGTTTCAGGTGAGGCCTACTCAGGGTTGCAGATGAAATTTCGAGTTGTTGAAGAGAATAGAGGACATAATACATGTGAAGGTCTACCAATGAAGTGAGTCATGGCCACTGCACTCTTCAACAAAGTCCAAACCTCCTATGTTTCCCTGGACAGACCTAAACTTGATCTGCACAATGTGATTCGTAATGATAGGAAACACAGGTGATGTAATTGAAATACATGCAATTTATTTTGCTCATTTCACAATCACATCACTTGTGTTTCCTTTGCTTAGGTATCTCATTGTGCAGATGTAGTCTAGCATATGAAAGAATACGCAGAAGTGCAGCACTGCATGCAACAACTTTGACACTTACAGAAGCCTCACCTTCTCCATGCCTCCTACACAGTTCTACATATACATCATAAATGCAAACAGTACAGAATTAATTATACATGTTAAATGGTTTATTTTTGCTGTTCTCAGAATGTATCAAAATTCACTAAAAACAGTGACTTGAAGGTATTCATCATGTAACAGCGGGGAAAAAAAAACACAATCAAAATGATTGTGTTTAAAAAACCCATACAACATCAGAAATCAAAATTCAGAACTCCTTAAAGTTAACTTACTTTCCATGACGTCCAAGGATGTCCTATGAACAGCTTACACTCTTTTGTGCTGTTATTACTTTCAGCCCGCCACTTTCTGAAAGAAAATCTCCATCGTTTTTAAAAACACGTTACATGCAATAAATGACTTCTTGCTCTCTACCACAATTTTCCACAAGGCCAAATCTGGTCAGAGCTATTTATAACTCTTGGATTTCTTGTAAGCCAATCCCGTCATTTGGCATTTCCGCAACTTTCAGAATTAAAATGTTGAAGAACATTTTCACAATCCTGGAATAGTAATATCTTCCCCTTCTTGCTCAGTCATGTTCTACTTTTCCTATGACACTGATACAAGCAGACTTACACTACCTCTATGACTACTACAATTATTTAATCCTCTACATCACTTTTAATCACAAAGCAATGTAAAACAGTAGACAGCATTGCAGACTTACATTCCCTCTACTCCATGTTTTGATTGGCTGCTTCAATTAGCTTATAAAAAGAAACAGTTTTTCTGAACTCATTCAAAGTGCACGTATTTCTCCATAATGTCCAGTCCTATGGTTAGAAGTTATGTCTCTGAACTACACTTATCCTCAAGGCCAAATTGTGTAGGAGCCATTAGAACTTCTTGAAATTCCACAGAGCACATCCCGAGATTATTTCCCTAAAATTTTGGTTTTAAAAACACCAGGTAAGAGTTTTTAAGGTCATACGGCAATTTTTTTTTGAAAATTAAAACAGAATCATTGCAGAATGACCAGCCATTTCTAGACTTTAAATAAGCTGTGTAATGTCCTGATGTTATTGAAGGGCCGTCATGATATATAATTGCTGCAGTTACAAAAGTCCTTCCTGATATTGACAACTGCGAAGCTACAAAATTTTTAATTAAAGTTGTCAATTTTGTTCCATCAGGCCTACATCGTTGGAACATTAAAATGACATACTGGCCATATGTTCGTATAAATAATGTGGACATCATTTCAGATTTACATTGGCTACACTCCATGTTGTGATCAGCTGCTTTTACTAGCTTATTAAAGGAGACTGATTTACTGTCTGGCAAAGTTAAATATATAAATCTTTCTGAGTCTACACTAGTAGTACTTGATACCATACAGTTCTCGCAGTCATGCTGCCATTGATAAGAAAGCCCAAACAGCTGATCTACATCTACACCTTCAGCATGTAATACATCAAGCATATACATTAAAAACTCCTGACAATCTTGCTGAATATTTTGAGAGAATTGTGTTTGGCCTGAACATCTGTCTAACAGATTTCGAATTTCAGACACACTTTCTATGTTTCTTCTATCAGTGCTACATTTCTCTAACACAGAATTTAACAAACTGCTAAATCTTTGATCAGAATTGACCACAATCTCTTCTTTTACATTTTTTAGAGAAAACAAAACATTAACCACTACATTAGCATAGCAGTTGACACCAGAACTGTTTTCAAACTGAAAACCAACAACATCTTCAACAGAATCCTTTTTGTTTCTGCTCGTAATATTAGGTTCATTGACTTTTTGTCTTTTTGCTACAACCTCCCCAGTATTGTTCTCATTCCTTCGTTTCCGGCCTACCACACGTTTCTCAAACAAAGGATACTGAGGCAAATGTGGCGCATACTCTCTTCTTAACCTATTGTATTCCTTAACACAATCTAGATCCGCACAAATGTTTGTGACATCACACTCAATCAAGTACAATCCCGATAAAGTTCTAACTCGTGACAATGCCACATATGCCATACCCTCCTTGAACACAGAACTGCCAATATTCACCAATGCACTGTCTACACTTAAACCTTGCGATTTATGGATTGTCACCGCATATGCCAAGCAAACAGGAAACTGCTTACGGCGAACATATAAGTCTTTTACAAGCAAAAATCTAGCAGAACAACGAGCAATTAGCTGTACTTCCTCAATGCCATCAAATTTAATTTTTAAAAATTCAATTCCATCTCTATTTCTGTATTTCACAAAATCAACAACATTACCCATTGATCCATTTACCAGACCTCTTTCAACATGTAAATTCCTTCTTAAAATTATACGGCAGTTCAAGCACACATTCAGAGTCTTTTCAAAACCTGCAGTTTTAGATATACTCTTCTCTAATGAATCCAATTTTGTTTTCAGATTCTCAGACAAAATAATTGTTGATCCCATATGCTCTACTCTATCAATAGCTTCCAGTTTCACAATCTCTTGCTTTTCTAAATGCAACATTTTGTTGTTAAATTTGGCACATTCTGCAAGAGTTGGCATCAAACATATTCCAGATTTCTTCTCAGTAATTTTCTGAAAAATATTCTCAGGCACAACATCTTGTTCTGGATATAAATTTGACAGTAATCGTGCATGTAAAACTTCTTTCCCATGCTCGGTCACTTTTCCAATTCTAACATCTTGTAGAATAGTCTTGTAAACTTCATCCTTCGCCTGACGCATATTTTCATGCAGTTCAGCATAATTGAAGTTTAACCATATATTGACGTTGCCAATGCTGCCTAGGCACTTCCTGGTATCTTCATGCGTGAGCATTTTGAACACAGGTTGCCCTTTCACTGGTGTCAGCTGCAGAAGATCTCCGAAAACAATGATGTGTTTGCCACCAAATAACACATCATACTCTGTTTTGAGAACTTCTTGCATCCTCAAATGCACAAAGGCAAGCATGACATTGGAAACCATGCTTACTTCGTCAATGATAAGAAGTTTCATTTTCCTCAAGATTCTTGAAACTTCAAAACAAGCATCTCCAGATAGCTTGTGATATTGTAATTTGTTGTCATGCTCCACTGGCAGCATCAGTAAACGATGTAAAGTAATCCCTTTAATATTATGTGCTGCCAGTCCAGTTGGAGCAGTGACAACACAAGACAGCGATGACTCTGTCCTTTCCTGCAAATAGCATGAAATTGCTTTAATGAGGAAACTTTTTCCAGTTCCCGCTTCTCCACTCACGTACAGTCGGACAGGCTTCAACGACGTACATGAGCACTCTTTCTTATCATGACTTAATCCATGATCAATTTGCATGGTAACTTCGTCATATATTTTCCTCTGCTCAACGTTGAGTTGTCTTTCCAACTCTTCTAAGTTAACCGCATCCTCTTGAGCATGTGCCATGGCTCTTTCCACTTCATTCATAGCAGTGGCAGCTTCATTTTCGATAACAGGTCCTCCTAGTGGATCCTGACTCAATGAAGCAGAACTCTGACTGTCCTGAGAACTGTCTCTGGCAATCTCGGCTGCAATCGTTGCTTCCTGCTCAATTTCCGCATTCAACATTTCTACATATTTGGGAAAAGCAGGACATTCTATGGTCTCCTTGGCGGCATTGAAAGAGTCTTCGTAACAGAGGAAATCTACAAGCAGTTCCTCTTCTGCACGCCAAGGCTTGAAAAGTTGCAAAAGTGCTAAATAGAAAAACTCCTTTTTTTCAGGAGATTCACCACTCAATTTTCGATGGTTTACCAAGTGGCATTTTCTTTGCTTGACCAGACATCCCTCACTTCCTATTACAGCATACACTCCTTTCTCAGTATCTTCTTTGATGTTCCTCTTGAATATGTAATTTTGCAGAACCTCATACAGACAAACATTCTCGAGGTGACTGCTTCGATTTGGATAATATGTATCCAACATGTTTGTCTTCAAAATGTCGGTACTGTTTGGCTCCTTTTCCGCCAAATACTCAATTTCCCGCACAGGTTTGAGAACTCGATTACGCGTTGCTGCAAGACCAAGACTCGCCCAAACGATACTCCTGGACTTGGCATAGAGACTTGCTGAAGACAACCGGTCAGAACATTCGTACGCTCCGATTTCTCGATGCGACAACATCTTCAGACTGAAACTGTACAACTTCTTGCTGAGGCTCTTTTCATGGGAAATGTCCTCCCACATATCCTTCAATTCTGTCTTCTCTTTTTTGGTGATGTAAGACGTCACATACCGAGCCACAGCCATACAGTTATCAGCCACAAACTGTATATCCATGTTAGCATTCCACATGGACAAAATCACCGGGTTGTAGTCGTTGATGTACTTGGACTCTTGGTTCCTCTTCAAACTGTAAGTGTTTTTAGGTGATTTCTTCATGACATTGTGTCGCAGCGAAGACATCAAACTGTTTACTCTTCCTTTAGAAATCACCGGTCGTGGAAAGCCGAAACGACATTTAGTGTAGAACTTGTCCTTGTTTCGGAATTTACGACGGCAGTACTTTCCACATCGATGGCTTTGGAAACGCAGAACTTTTTCTCTTAGGCTTTTCTTCTCCTTTGCGTTTGGAACAGCACACGTAGAATACTGTTGGATGAAACTCATCACTGAGTCTTCTGGATCCGTTCCAAATTTAGGTGCATCCTTGATCCACAGCAACATATGTATATGAGGAGCACCTCTTGCTTGGTACTCCTTTCTCCAGAAGAAATCCAACACCTCTCCAAGAGGTGGATTCTTCTTATTCATGATGAAAGACATCATAGCTTCAAATCTATGATTGAAGTACCTACATACATTGACTGGATCCAAAGAGCACAGTTCTCCGGGTGTCTTGAATTCGATGTTATCTACGTTAGCATTTGCCTCTCGTAGAAATTCAAGTAAGTCTTCCCAGCCACACTCGGCACAGCTCAGAGTGAGGAACCATGTGGGAGTACCTAAGTTCCTCAGCATACATTTTAAATCACCATGACGACGGTACCAGTACTCATTAGTACCACGCTGACACGCCATGAGATTAATCAGGTGAGAATCCAAAATACTGTCTTGGACATTGACTTTATCCATAAAGTCACTTGCCGAGATGTTTTGCATGTGTATACCACTTTTCAAGATGTGGTTCACTGCATATGACAGTCCAGACAGATCGCTTTCAAACAGGAGATGAAACAAATAAGGAATGCATTGTCGAAACCTAGCATCTCCTGCATACAATCGCAAAGTCCGGTATTCAGAAGCAGGAATTTGATGAGGTCGCTCATCATATCTTCCTCCCTGACCTGTTGGAAAAAGCTGTGGGAAACACCGAGCTTCCAAACTTTCCTCCCAAACACTAATGGGACTCCCTTTGGCTTGTTTCATTTGAAACAACTCAATAGCATTCCCCATGACTTCCTTGGAATGCAAAGGATGAACACTATAATGTTCATATATTTCTTCACTAGTAGAGGGTTCTACTTTCTCAATTTGACCAGCACACAAATCGCTATCCTCTTCCTCACTTACTTCCTCTTCTGCAACATATACATTCTTATAGAATTTATTATTTTTTTTCAAATACAATGTTGCCTTTTTAACTTTCCTAACATCTACTAAATCTTGCCATATTTTCTTATTCTTTGTCGGAACCCCATTAACTAAGATAACCAGAGGTTCCTCTTCCACTTTTTCTACTCCAATTGTGTTAATGTTTTTCTTCAAATCTAGAGGCAAATAAACAACTCTTCCCTTTAATCCTCTCTGTAAATCTGATGGAGGCAATTTCCCTGTCTTTGGCTCCATTCTTACAATAGCCTGAAAGGGATGGATACTTTGAATCAAAATAGATTCATAAGTATTTAAATCCTTCAATTCAGAAGGAATCTCAACCAATTCCAGATTATTATGAACTGCTCTAGCAGGCATCTGGTTTTGATTTAATTTGCAACAACAATAAGTACACACACGTTGATCCAATCCCAAATCAAAACAATTTTCTACCATCAAGTATGTTGCAAAATCCTTCCATTCACTATTATTTTCCCTTTCATTTTTTGCATATAAATCCACTAACTTAGTCTGATTCTTATAATAAGTGCGTCGACAACACACACAAGTGAAATTAGGCCTCTCACTTGATTTCACCTCAAATGTCGCAATTTCCCTCTGGAAATTATCTGTACTGGAAACCTGTACACTATCTTCCACATGACCCTCTTCTTCTTGCTCAATTTCAACATTCTCCTCTTTACTTCCAAAGTAACAAAACTCAATTTCTTCACATATATTCTTCACATCTATTTCAGAACCATGCAAAAGAGCAGCGCATAATTGTTTAAGCATAATTGCTGGACTCTTAGCATAATACAACATTCTAACTAATTTCCTCACTTTGTTATGATGCACTGCTAGCATCCTGAAATGATGAAAAACACTCTGGCATACTCTCCTGGAAAGACAAGCCAGTGAATGACCATGCAAACCTGTCACTTCTCTTACTCTGCAAGGATCTAATTCTTGCAACAACCTTATTTTCTGCTTCAAACTTTTCTTATTAAATGACCGTACAAAATCACAAAGCAAATTGATGGAATCCTGTCGCACACTGCAAATACTACTACACTTCCAGGTGTACACAGGACCCTTAGCACGTCTTCCTAAAACCTCATTACCTAACACCTCTTCTGCCTCTGTTGTCACAAGTTTTTCTTTTTCAACTGGACAACCATCTTTCACTTCATAAGCACGACCACTGGTGTCAACTGCATGCACCAAATCATTATCCTGGAAATAACTCTCCTCATTAAAAAATGCCTCACAGCTTGAACTATGCATCCATTCTCCAGAAAAAACTTCACAAAAATTACTACGATTAACTATTCTCTTCCATCTACTATTTCTTTTGAAATCATAAATTGCCTTGTTTAGCTTCCTAATTCTATTGATTATCAAAATAAATAACTTACGTTTAATTTCAAATGCCTGATCAATAACTTTCTCAACTTTTTTTTTTCTCTTATAAAAAACCAGTTTCTGTTGACGTTTCTTAATATTTTTTAACAAATTGCCAATTATCCTGTTGCGGAACATTCGTTTACGAATCTCCCTAAACTGTTGTTTCCTTCTACTATCATGCACAGAGTTATCTCTTGCTCTAGCAGTAACATTTTTCCTTGGCCTTTCCTTTCCATTTGATTTCCTTCTCGTTTTATGGACTGAAACATTTTCTGTAGTAATACTTTTTTTACTACACATATTTCTTATGAATTGTTTTGTGCTCTTACCCGGTGCTTTCTTCGTGACTTGACAAATCTTTTTGTTAGAGGACTGCTGCTTATTTTTTTTCACCTGCTGTCTTTGACGTTTTGCAGCCTTTCTCTGTCTTTCTATTGTAGGCATGGTGAAATCTTGAAATGATCTGCAGTTGAATCTGTGGTAAAATATAATAAAAAATGTTATTAACCATTATTACCAAACAGTAAAACAATAACAGTGATCAAAAACTTAACACACTACTTGACATTTTAAATAGAAGATTTTTTAGTCCTTGCAAATTTACAATACAGAAATACCAGAAAAGAAATGACATTTATATTTATGTTACCTATGCTATTTTATATGTGAATCTGATCTAATTTTATGAGCATATTTTAATATTTTATTGAAGACACTACACATAACCTGCTTTTGAAGGTGTCTTTATTTTTAAATTAAACGGTTTACCTTTTTACTTTTTATTAATTATAAATTTTAAAAATAAATGTTTATATTTCCATAGGCTCAAACAGGTCAGCTTCCCATCCTATGTCATATAATTCCGACAAATCTGCATCCTCATCACGCTCTTCTTCATCCTCAGGATTTAAATCATCCAAGGGATCAACATCCACTGATGTTTCAATTACAAGTTCAATGATGAGGTCAAAATCAACTGATTGCAGATTGTCGCTCATGTTGAGGTTGTCTTTATCTTTAAAGAAAGATAACAACAATGAGATGTTGCAGAGTAAGAGACAAATCTCAGAGATTATAATAGTAAAATTGTTTAACAAGAGTAAAATTTTGCAGCTATTATTTAGCCATGTCCAGCGATGCTGAGCAGGTGAAGCCTATGTCTAATTTTTCACTGAACAGGACTCATCTCTTCTTAACCTTGGATAAGCCTCACCGACTCTGTGTCCCCTGCACATACTTAAATGTAAAGGGGCAGATTTATGTTAAATGGCACATCCCCAGGCATGCACCAGTTAACGTGCACCACTGCTCTGCCACCCATGGTGTGCCGCATTTACAATCAGATAGGAGAAACCTGCGTTAAAACCCTGCGCCTGCTTGAAGCAGGCATAGGTCTTGACACAACATTGTGGAGATGGTGCACCCTTGAGCGTTGCTGGAGCTGCATCGCACTTGCAATACAACTCCAGCAATGCGCCACCTTAACGGCACAGATGCGTCACGCATCTGTGCCGTTTTTGCCCCATGCTGCGCCGCATTGTAAATGCAGCACACCATGGGTGGCGGAACAGCGGCGCAGGATGACTGGCACATCCCTGGTGATGCGCCAGTCATCATAAATCTATCCCTAAGCTTCTTATCTTGTTAGAGATGAACTGCCATATGTATCATCAAAATATTTTGCATTTCCTAAATAGCGAATTTTAAGGAATAAATAGCGATTCTTTACCATTCCTAATTTGCGATGAGCAAATTGCTAATTGCAAGTTACCCATTCATTTCCATGGGCTAGGAGGCTCATAGGAATGAAGGTTTAATTTGCGATTAGCAATTTGCTCATCACAAATTAGGAATTTTCCCAAGGGTGCAGGGGTGTCTCAAGAACACCCTGCTGCACACCTGAAAAAGAAATTTGGGGGCATATGGCACACATACATGCCCTAAGGGCATGTGTTGGCGTCATATGTGACCTTTTGTTTTTTTTAAAAAAAGCTTTTTGAAAAGAATTCACAAATTACCACCAATTTACCACAATAGTTTACAAATCCTTAATGTCATTTTTTACATATTTTTTGTTTGATACATTGCATTTAAGTATTCTCAAAAAAATGTGCAAATCCTTCAGTGCAATTGCAAAATAAGGAATAGCAAATTTTGCTACTCCTTATTTTGCATCAAACTTGTTTGATACATACCATTTGTCTAATTAACATTCGCAAAGGCCGAAATTCGTAGAATTTTGATCTTTGCGAATGCTAATTAGCTTGATACATATGGCCCCAAGTGAGGCCCGTCTTGCGACATGGTGCATCTTTTGCATCACTGCTGCATCGGTTTCATGTGGTACGTTTTTTTTACACCATGACATATCTGCCTAAATGCATCAATTTGTAATGTTGTCGCCTCATAGCAAATCTTTTGCACCGCCGCTGCATCATAAAAGTGACGCACAGTGGCAGAAAAGAGGCATACACCTATCATAAATCTGTCCCTAGCATTTTAAATGATTAATCCAGGATGACAATAAGGTGTGGCCTATCCAAAGGTTTGTTTAAGTTGAGGCCTACTCAGGATTGCAGATTAAAGTTACGCTTGATGAAGAATACAGAGGAGATAATACATGTAAAGGCCTACCAATGAAGTAAGTAATGTCCACTTTATTGCGCCAGTCATCATAAATGTATCCCTAAGCTTCTTATCTTGTTACAGATGAACCACCATATGTACCATCAAACTATTTTGCATTTCCTAAATAGCAAATTTTAAGGAATAAATAGCAATTCTTTACCATTCCTAATTTGCAATGAGCAAATTGCTAATTGCAAATTACCCATTCATTTCCATGGGCTAGGAGGCTCATAGGAATGAAGGTTGCAATTTGTGATTAGCAATTAGCTCATCACAAAATAGGAATTTTTTCAAGCGTGCAGGGGTATCTCAAGAACACCCTGCTGCACCCCTGAAAAAGAAATTTGGGGGCATATGGCACACATACATGCCCTAAGGACATGTATGGGCGTCATATGGGACCTTTTGTTTTTTAGAAAAAAATGCTTTTTGAAAAGAATTCGCAAATTACCACAAACTAGAAGTTGGTGGTAGTTTCCAAATCCTTAATATCATTTTTTACATATTTTTTGTTTGATACATTGCATTTAAGGAATCGTAAAATTTGCAAATCCTTCAGTGCAATCGCAAAATAAGGAATAGCAAATTTTGAATTAAGGACATTTTAAGTCATTTCCATATGTGCAGTGTTTTGAAATTATGATTTGAAAATGGTTTTTGGGGAAAAGTAATGGTTTGCAAATTTATGACAAGGACATAATGGTGTATGCTTCTCTATAAGGCATTTCAGTGTCTCTGATGTCATTTTTCCCATATTACATTATAAGACCTTTCCCCATGGAGCACATTCCTTGTAAATATGCTCCCACCTGTGCATGGCGAATTTAGATTTTGACTGTTTGAGTCACATAACCATGTTAAAAGTGACCCAAAAAAATTGCAAACGTTTTAAAAAAACACATTCATGTGTCTTAAGGACATTTTAAGTCATTTCCCCATGGACAGTGTTTTCTAAGTGGCGCAAAAGAGGCATACACCTATCATAAATCTGTCCCTAGCATTTTAAATGATTAATTCAGGATGACAATAAGATGTGGCCTATCCAGAGGTTTGTTTAAGGTGAGGCCTACTCAGGATTGCAGATTAAAGTTACGCTTGATGAAGAATACAGAGGACATAATACATGTAAATCTCTACCAATGAAGTAAGTGATGTCAACTTCATTGCGCCAGTCATCATAAATGTATCCCTAAGCTTCTTATCTTCTTAGACATCAACCGCCATATGTATCATATAACTATTTTGCATTTCCAAAATAGCGAATTTTAAGGAATAAATAGCGATTCTTTACCATTCCAAATTTGCGATGAGCAAATTGCTAATTGCAAATTACCCATTCATTTCCATGGGCTAAGAGGCTCATATAAATGAAGGTGCAATTTGCGATTAACAATTTGCTCATCGCAAATTAGGAATTTTTCCAAAGCTGCAGGGGTGTCTCAATAACACCCCGCTGCACCCCTGAAAAAGAAATTGGGGGGCATATGGCGCACATAAATTTTAACAACATTCCTTTACCTCAAAAACGATTTTCAAATCATAATTTCAAAACACTGCACATGGGAAAATTACTTAAAATGTCCTTAAGACACATAAAAGCGTTTTTTGATTGCCTTTGCAGCATGTTTGTATCACTTTTAACATGGCTATGTAACACAAACATTCAAAATCTAAATTTGCCATGCACAGGTGGGAGCATATTTACAAGCAATTTGCGCCACAGAGAAAGGTCTTACACTAAAATGGGAAAAATAACATCAGGGACAGTCAATTGCCTTATAAAGAAGCATACACCATTATGTCCTTGTCATAAATTTAAAAACAATTCCTTTTCCCCAAAAACGATTTTCAAATCATAATTTCAAAACACTGCACATGGGAAAATGACTTAAAATGTCCTTAAGACACATGAAAGCGTTTTTTGATTGCCTTTCCAGCATGGTTGGGTCACTTTTAACATGGCTATGTAACACAAACATTTAAAATCTAAATTTACCATGCACAGGTGGGAGCATATTTACAAGCAATTTGCGCCACAGAGAAAAGTCTTACATTAAAATGGGAAAAATAACATCAGGGACAGTCAATTGCCTTATAAAGAAGCATACACCATTATGTCCTTGTCATAAATTTAAAAACAATTCCTTTACCTCAAAAACGATTTTCAAATCATAATTTCAAAACACTGCACATGGGAAAATTACTTAAAATGTCCTTAAGACACATAAAAGCGTTTTTTGATTGCCTTTCCTGCATGGTTGGGTCACTTTTAACATGGCTATGTAACACAAACATTCAAAATCTAAATTTTCCATGCACAGGTGGGAGCATATTTACAAGCAATTTGCGCCACATAATTCATAATTTTCTCCTTAAAGCACACTATTCTCTATCTAAATTAAAGAAATATTTTCTCACCTTAGCAAATACTTTGAGTTTGAAAACAGTCTCAGAAACACACCAATTTGTCTTCAGCAGAGCAAAAGGTATGCACTCCAGAGTCTGCAGCTATCAAAAGCACAGAAATGCTGTAATTCTTCACACATATCTCTCATGTCACCCAATCAAAAGTCTTCCCTCACTTTTTTTCAAATGAAAACCCATCCCCCCTCTGCCATTTCATGCCTTTTCTGCATGGCAACCACCTCATTGGAAGACTTCTGGTGTTTGCAAGTTCACACAACTTTGTTGCAATTGAACTCTGAACTCTCAGTGCACCTGCATATCCAGTGCATTCTTTCATTTAATGATTTTTTATTGACCATTTAAACTTTCATCTTTCAAAGAACACATCCGTGCACCCTAACTTTCTGTTTTCAGCAATCAAAATCCACCAATCACTGTTACTGCTTCATGAACACAGAAACTCCACATTTTTTTTCATTTTAAACTCTCATTTTTTCAACTGCCATTTCATTGCCACACTTCATCTGACTGCAGGAGAACCTTCTCTCACCATGTTTTCTGTCTGGATTGTTGGACATAGTTATATTCACTGGGCTCAAAGGTACGTTGAAAACAGGAAATTACCTAACCTCAATTTACAAGATGTGGAAATTAAGTGGTTTGGCCACAGAGGATTAAAATGTCACCAATTGATACCATTGGTGAAAACCTTTATGCATTTGCCCAAACCTGACCTGTTAATTGTGCACTGTGGAGGTAATGACTTGGGCACTTTGACTGGGGTAGGTCTGGAAATGCTTTTAAAGGACACCTTTGAGCAATTGATGGCACTTTTTCCTCAGACTGCCTTGGTATATTCAAATATATGCCAAAGACAGAAATGGAGGTGGTCAAACCAATTTTGTCCACAAATTGAGAAGTCGAGGAAGCATGTAAACAAATCTGTTTCAGCTTACATGAGAGACCATGGAATGGGCTCCCTGTACAACAATAACTTGCGTTACTACATGCAAGATATCTACAGAGGAGATGGAGTTCACTTCTCAGATGAGGGCAACAGAGTTTTCACTCTGAATTTAAGAATGTGCATTGGTACCTACTTATAAGTACCTAAATGTACCATAAACCCAAAAGCTCTTCTCAGAGCTACCCTACATCTAATCACTCACAATTATTATTTTACTCTAACATTTTTCACTAATTTTCAACAAAGTACGCTCCCCGGGGCGCTACCCGGTACGCGAACCGGGAGCTAACCTCGCGAAATTTTTTTAAAAAATGGTTTTTTTCCGCACATATAAGCCTCCTCAGCCACCCTCACAAAACCTAGGGTGTCAAGATAAGTCTACCGTGCCCCCTTCTACCCATTCTGAACATTATTTGCCCTCCATTTTGTATCTTAATTAGACCGAAACACAAAATGGTGGACTCCCGTAACTCTTAAGGTTCGCGTACCGGGGCGCTCACCGGTTCGCGTACCGGGTCGCTCCCTGGGAAGCGCACCATCAAAAAAGGTGGGAAAGTAGTTCACAGAAAAGCCACTGGAGACAATTTCACCAAATATAGATTAGCTCATACTACATACCAATCCCTACCATTTTCACAAATTTGATTGGAATTCCATTTAGTCATTTAGCCTGTAGACCTCTCTAAATACCCTGAGGTAAATTACTTCACAAAACACATCTGAAGTGTTGGAATTGACAACCAATGAAAATGTGACTTTCATTTTCTACTTTTTTTACCTGACATTTCATTGGTTATATACCTGAATATATATAAAGGAAGAGAAGAAAACACAGCCATTTTGACTACTACTTCTTGCTGTACATTTCAATAGTATTTTCACTATTCCTTCAACTTCTTTCTAAAGGTAAGTTTTTATTTTTAAAACTGAAGTATATTGTGCACTATAAGTTAATATGGTAAACTTTTTCTGATAGATATATACTATCCCTCTGTAGTAGTTATAGATTTAGAGAGACTTCTCTGTTATAGTTATGGATGGAGTTAGGCTTCTCTTGTATAATTATGAATTTACTTACGTTAAATCACATACACTTTTTTATATTCCTACTTCCACTCTGATACTATACACTGCCCAAAGATAAATTCACTGATAAAAAATGCCTATCTAAAATTATTCCCAACATTGCCCTATCTCTACTAATATATATTTTTTTAATCCAAATTTCAGGCAAAATGGAAGGCGAAAACCAAGTTTCTTTTGAAATGGACCTGCAAGAGAGCAGCCAAGAATTGATTGATACAATTGATCAAATTGACATTGAATTTTTCGATGAAACTTGGGACAATGAACTACTGCAATGTGTACAAGCAGTAGATAACCTCCTTGCAAATGAGGACATTTTACACCCTCAGAGACTACAATGTATATTCCATGATAATTATGAAATTTCTGACAATGAAATGTTAGAAAGTTTAATAAATTATGAAACACAATCACAATAAAAAAAAATGCTTAAAAAATAAAGAAAATAAAAAATAATCGACAAAACCAACAATCAATTAACATACTGCATTTGAAAAGTCTCTCATTCTTTTTTCATTGTAGTACGCTGCCCAGAACGCTTCCCGGTTCGCGTACCGGGCGCTACCCATGCAAAAAAACCAAAAAATAAATTATTTTTTTTTGCCCCGCGGGGCCCTTTTAAAGCCTCCACATTAAACCTAGGGGGTCAGGGAGGATCTACTATGCCCCCTTATGGTCATTTCCCCCTTTGTTTTGGCCTCCTCTTGTCTCTCAATCCTACCGAGAGACAAGATGGCGGCCGCTACGGACTGTTTAGAATGTTGACAGACACCGGAGAGCCAATCAGCTTCGCTACGCGAAGTTCCGGTACGCGCCCCGGTCCGCGAACCGGGGCGCGGACCGGAGCGCGCTTACAGATATATATCTTTTTTAAACGTTAATTTCTCAAAATCCACTGGAGCACATATATTGAGACCTACAAAAGGCACATCGGGCTACCAGTCCCTACAATTTTGCCAAGTTTCGTGCAAATCCATTCAGCCGTTCGGGCTAAAAGTGAGGCCAACCGCCCTATGGAAAACTCAATGTTAAAAACACGTTTTGGGACCCCCCTTTTTTCTTGGCCCCCCCTTGACGAACCCCCCCCAAATTTTCAAGGGCTGCTCAGAAACAAAATGTTCCATTTTCCAGAAAATTTCAGCCAATTCCGTCCACAAACACCAAAGTTATTAGACATAGAATTTTCAAAAATCCCATAGGGAAAAAATCCTAACTATATATACCTACTGGCGACCGCCAGTAGGTAATATGTGTATATATATATATATACATATATATATATATATATATATATATATATATATATATATATATATATTACCTACTGGCGGTCGCCAGTAGGTAGTTATAGTTAGGACCTAGTTTCCATAGGAAATCCTCAACATTCTATTTGGATTAACTTTGGCCCTGGAGGATGAATCTTTGCGAATTTCTCAAAGAAGATGGCTCGATCCGCTGCGCTCCTTCCCTGAAAGTTTGGGGGGGATTGGTGAAGTGGGGGCTGAGATAAAAGGGGGGGTCCCAAAACGTGTTTTCTCCATGTTATTTTCCATAGGAAGTTTAGACACGGCTACAGGTCGAACGGCTGAATGGATTTATAAGAAATTTGGCAAAACTGTAGAGTCCGGCACGCAGATTACGCTTTTTTTGGAATGGTGTAAATCCGTTCAGTAGTTGCTGAGAAAATTAAAGTTAAAGTCAATTATATATCTATACGCGCGCACGGGTGCGCGCACTCAAGCGGCTGCGCGCGAGCGGAATTTTTTTTTTGCTGCGTGACGTCTGTTAACGTTCGATTCGAAGGAAATCAGGAAGTGTTGACCGCCATTTTGTCACTGCGAGTAAATATATTGTTCATTTCAAAGCGTTGGAACATGGAAAGGGGAGAAGGTAGAGATTGTTTTGCTGTGTAGGTTTTCTCAGGGTGTGCAGTAAGGTCCTTAAAGGCGAAAATATATATATATTTTTTTAAAAAAGTTGCGGGGTGCGCGCACTCGGGCGCGCACACCTTTTTACAAGAGTGTGAAAATGGAGATAAATCAGAAGTTTGAGTGCTTTGATAGAAGGTGGCTCTGAAAAGAGCCCTTGTGTTAATTGAGTTTTTTCTGCATTTATAAGTAAGTAGCGATGCAGAGCCGGATGTTGCAGAGGAAGATTCTGTTTCTGCCTTCCTTCTCACTTAGTTATGGTTTTTTCACTCCCACTCCAGGCTTTTAGTCTGTGGATGGAAATCCATGAACCTAGACTCACCTATGAAAATCATACTATTGATGCTTGACTGAGGCCAAGGAGATCAGAGTGCATGTGTGTGTAAGGTGATGTACCTCTGGGGAGATGATGTTACGTTTAAACGTAGCCCCTGAGTGCTTAGTTCGGTTCTGTTCTCTGTCACTGTTGTTGATTTAGAGCCCCAAATACAAAGGCTTGTTGTTGCTTGTGAATCCCCAAGTGTATATTTGCTCATACTGATCCATAACGCCCCGGCGTATCCATGTCGTAGGCCGCAAGAGTGGGCGAAACTCAGCTGGCCGAGCAAGACTTGGGGAGGGGGCAGGAGCCAAGAGGAAACAAGGAGGGGTTTTCATCATTTGGGACAAAAAATATTTCTAAACCAATGAAAAGTTTTATTAACAAGTCACATGACCTGTTATGCTTACGTTACGCGCTCCGCGCCGCGCCCCGGATTGCTTCCGGGAAGCTGCGCTTCGCGCCTCGCGCACCGGAGCACTTCCGGGTGCGCTAACGCGGCGTGTCATATGACGCATTATGCAACAACGCGATACGTCTGTCAGGTGTCAGTAGCGCCAACAATACTCAGCCACTAACCTTAAGAACAGCCAGCGGGAACGATGCCGTGAAGAGTAGTTCCCAACGTCCCCTAAACACTACACCCACCACAATGAAGCAGAGCACTATGGGTAGTGAAGTATTCTAGGGAAAAGGGGAAGGGGACAAAATAATAAAGAAGCCTGTTTCGCTCACAGGAATCGGAGACCTGCTCTAGACTCCCTCTGGGACCCCTGCATTTAGGGAGAAAACAAGAACAGAATGAGTAGCACTGTATTCCCTCCCACTCCTTCTCAGACTCATACCATTCACACACGCACTTACATGAAAAGCGTCCTGGATGGCGTCCAAAGGGCGTTTCTGAATGCTGAGGTGTGTCAGAGAAGGCAGGCTCCTGGAAGTGCGGGTCCGGCGAGTGGAGAACAAAGAATACCGGCAAGCACCGTCGCAGGCAGCCAGGTGCTCTCTCTGTGTCTCCTCCGACTCCTGTCCTCGGAGTGCGGAGGATATCACGGTTGGCTTGCCAGATACCCCAGGGTACCGGGACTTCCCAAAACAAAGTCGTGAACAAAGAAAAGAAGTTTTCCACAAAGTCTCTAGGTTCGGTTCCAGAACCGAGACTGCAGGTGGAACCAAAGTGCCGCTGTGGAGAGGTTACACCACTCTCCCACACAGCGCAAGGGTCGGCGTCTCCGGAGCGGCTCCAAGGAAATCGAGACGCGGCTCCTCCCTCTGTTCCGCGGCAGTGCCGCGATCGAAGGCAGGACTTAAACAAAGCGCGATGGCGCTCCAAGGCTTGGGTTTCCTTCAGGTCAAAAACACACGGGCACAGGAAAGTGTAGGCAAGATACAGCAACCTGCATCCAGGCTCCGACGGCAGTTTGTCAAGCGCCGTTTTCTCAGGAGGCGGGACTTATATAGGAGTGTGCTCCTTCCTGTGTTCCTGTTGCTTGTCCCTTGGCCTTATGGGACATGTAGTCCCTACAACTTTCGTACTTACATGCGCAACCTGGAGAGGTGAGGGTTGGGGCTGTACGCTGCCTCACGATCATGACAGAACCCCCTCTCAAGGACCGCCGACTCGGAGGTCGACCCGGCTTCTCCGGGTGGGTGGAATGGAACTGTTCCAATAGGTCAGGACAATGGAGGTTCTCCACAGGTTCCCAGGTCCTATCCTCCGCCCCGAACCCCTTCCAGTCCACCAAGTATTGGATCCTTCCACGCACTACTCTGGAGTCCAGGAGGGACTGTACTTCGTACTCATCCCACCCCTCTATGTCAATGGGCTGAGGACGAACAGGCAATCTAGTGCTCGCAGGGCATGGGAGAAGGAGAGAGACATGAAAGACAGGATGGATGCGCCAGGAAGCGGGTAAGGACAGTCTCATTGCAACAGGGTTGATGACTTCTTCAATTCCATAGGGTCCCACATATCGGGGTTTCAGTTTGGTCACGCCTTTCAGATGCAGATTTTTCGTGCTTAACCAGACCTTGTCCCCAACTTGGTAGGTGGGTTCGGGGTTCCTTTTCTTATCCGCTTGTTGCTTTTGTGAGCGTTGGGCGGTTAGCAAATGCCTCTTAGCATCCGTCAATACCGCCCTCAGGTGAGCATGGTGTTCGCAGACACTTGGCAGGCGAGACTGTATAGGCCATTCAAACGGGAGTATGTTAGGGTGGAAACCGTTGACACAAAAAAAAGGGGAGCACCCCAACGTACTGTGTTCAGAATTATTGTATGTGAACTCGGCGGCCCATAACATCGGATACCAGTCGGTGGCGTTCTGTAGGGAAAAGCAACGGAGATACTGCTCCAGTGTTTGGTTGAGGCGTTCCGTTTTTCCGTCAGTCTGAGGATGATAGCTGCTAGACAGTTTCGCTTCAATGGACATGGATTTGCACATTGCTGTCCAGAAACGGGAGATGAACTGTGAGCCTCTGTCTGTGATTAGGACGTTTGGGATTCCATGTAATCGTACAATGTTCTGGAGAAATACAAATGCCAACTCTGCGGATGTGGGTAATCTTTTGAGCGGTATAAAATGGCCCATTTTGGACAAGTGATCCACAACAACTAAGATCGTGGTATATCCGTCACATGGCTGCATCTCGACTATAAAGTCCATCGAAACGGTGTGCCAGGGTTTAGGAGGTATGGGGAGAGGGCGCAAAAGACCTGTTGGTCTTGCATGGCTTGCCTTTCCTTGTGTACATATAGCACAGGTCTGTATGTATTTCTCCACATCCTTTCGCAGTGATGGCCACCAGAAAGAGCGTTTGATGGCGGCGATGGTTTTACTCCGTCCCAAGTGTCCTCCCACGATGGAGTCATGAGCCCATGCTAACACCTTTTGCTGGAGAGCGGAGTGTGAGACATATAAGGCGTGCGCCTGGTAGAGAAGGTCGTCCTTTTTTGTGCGGTATTCTGGGTCCTCCTGAATCCATGCCTCGCTGTCTAGTACCGAGTTTGCCACCTTTAGGTCGTCCAAGAAGTTGTGGGACTCGATCAACCCTAGATTCGTATCAGTGAAACTGGAAGCCGGTAAGATGGAGGGTGTGTCCGTTCTTTCCTCCTGGCCTGTTTCTTGTACGTCTTCGTTCCGCGACAAGGCGTCCGCCTTGCCGTTTTGGGGGCCTGGTCTATACTTGATTACAAAATCATAGTCGGCGAAGAACAACGTCCATCTCAATTGTCGGGGCGTCAACGCCTTTGCTGTCCTTAGGAAGAGCAGGTTTCTGTGGTCTGTGTAGATCTCAACTACGTGCCGAGCCCCCAGAAGGTAATGTCTCCACTCTTCGCATGCCCTCTTAATTGCGAGGAGCTCCTTATCTGATATGGAATAATTGATCTCACTAGGAGTCAGTTTTTTCGAGAAATAAGCTACGGGGTGGAGTTGCCCCGTGGATGGATGTCTTTGGGAGAGCACTCCTCCTAAAGCATACTGGGAAGCATCCGTTTCTAGGATGAACGGCAATTGAGTGTCTGGATGTCGCAGGATAGGTGCGTTTGTGAATCGTTCCTTGAGTGTTTCGAAGGCCTTCGCCGCTTCCGTACCCCATACATACGGGGTGTTTTTCCTGAGAAGGCTAGAGATGGGTTGGATGATCCGCGAAAAGTCTTTGATAAAGCGTCTGTAGTAGTTCGCGAAGCCTAAGAAACACTGGATAGCTCGGACATTGGTAGGTGTTTTCCAACGGGTTATCGCCTCCACCTTGCCTTTTTCCATTTGGAATCCGTCCTTGTTGATGATATACCCAAGGAAGGCTATTTCCTGGACGTGGAACAAGCACTTTTCCAATTTGGCGTATAGCGAATGGATTCGAAGACGCTCTAGGACGGTCTTTACATGCTTCACATGCTCATTCAGAGTGGTGGAGTAGATTAGTATATCGTCGATGTAGACGATGCAGATAGTCTCTAGTAATCCTCTCAGCACTTCATCCATGAAGTACTGAAACGCCGCGGGGGCGTTACAGAGCCCGAAGGGCATCACTCTGTATTCATAGAGGCCGAATTTGGTTCTGAAGGCGGTTTTCCATTCATCCCCTTGTTTTACTCTCACCAAGTGGTAGGCTCCGCGTAAGTCCAGCTTCGTGAAGTACCTGCTCCCTTTCAGTTGATCCAATAAAACCGGAATCAAGGGTAAAGGGTATCGATTTTTGATTGTGATTCTATTAATGGCCCGATAGTCGATGCAGGTGCGAAGTTCATCACAGTCCTTCTTCGAGATGAAAAAGAGGGGCGATGAAGCCGGCGAGGAGGAATGCCGGAAGAAACCGGAGGCAAGATGTTCATCAATATAATTGCGGAGGTACCGCGTTTCCGGTTCCGTTAAAGCATATACTCTGCTACAAGGGATTTCCGCTCCCGGGATCAGCTCTATTCGGCAATCATATGCCCGATGAGGGGGGAGTTGTGTGGCCAATTGTTTATCGAACACTGAGCGATATGCCTCGTATTCTCCCGGCAAGAGGGTCGTGCTGCAATATACCTCCTGGGGGCAAGCAGTGGCGAGGCAAACGGCCCTGTTGCTTTCTTCAGGAGTCCCCTTTTCCCTCCTCTTGGGTGTACAATGTTCGCGACAGTATACCGAGTTCATCTGTACTGTGCGCTCGGCCCATCCGATAGTAGGGTTATGTACTATGAGCCACGGCATTCCCAATATCAAGCGGAACTGCGGGGCATCTATGACATCGAATTGAATGGTTTCATAGTGCTGCTCTCCCATTTTCATACGGAGAGGGACCGTATTATACCAGACAGGTCCCGATGTGAGGGTTTTTCCGTCCACAGCGTGGACTTGCGTGGGGGCCTTCTTCTTCTGCCATCCCACTCCTATCAGACGAGAGTAGGCTTGGTCGATAAAATTACCAGTCGCTCCAGAGTCTATCAGGGCAGCTACCACGATTTGATGGGTCTCCTCTGGATTGAACCGCACTTCCACAGTGAGGTGGGCTGCTGTATTCTGGAGGGTATTCGCTATCACAGAAGAGATCGCTGACCAGGCGCATGTTGAACCAGTGACCTCTCCCCGGTTCAAGCCTGTTCGTTTCCCGACCCTTCTATTCCTCGGACTATGGCCTGTCCCTTTGAGTTTGGTTTTTGGTTGGAGACTTGGGCTCGTGCACGACAGTCTTTGATAAAATGGCCTGCTTTTCCGCAATACATACAGAGCATCATTTTCCTTCTTTTGTCTCGTTCTTCAGCCGTCAAGGGGCCTCGAATTCCCCCAATCTGCATGGGTTCTGATTTGTCACCTTGTTTCGGGGGTTCTTCTTGATTCCCTCTAGGTCTAGAAGGCATAAAACGAACGTCCGCTTTGGACCGGTCTCCCTTCCTTTCGAGTAAACGGTGATCCAGTTGCACAGTGAGGTCAATCATTTCTTCGCAGGTCTGCGGTAGCTGTACTACCTGTGAGAGCACATCTTTTAGTTCCCCCCGAAGCCCTTGATAGAAAAGAGAAGTCCTTTTCGCTGGGGGCCAATCAGATTCCACAACCAATCTGTTGAAGGTGGTGATGTACGACAGTAGGTCTTGGGAACCCTGACGAAGGGTTAACAACTCTCGATCTAAGGTTAGCATGTGCGACTTGCGATCAAACAGTTTTCTCATCTCAAGGCAAAATCCTGCGAAGTTCTGTAGTACAGGGTCGTTTCGTTCCATTAGAGGAATGGACCAGCTCGCCGCGTTTCCACCCAAATACGACATCATGAACGCTGTTTTTGTTGATTCATCTTGAAATATGGCGGGTTTGCACAAGAAATGCAGGCGGCATTGGTTCAGGAATGTTTCGAACTTTTTCGGATCCCCGTAGAACCATTCAGGAGGGGCCAATGGGATTCCCGAGTGCTGGAGAACGTGCACCGTTGGAACGGGTCCTGCAGCTATCTGGGCCGGGGAACTGGGAGCAAAGAACCCTCCGTCTGGGGGGAGTGATCGTAGCGGGCTGAGTGGCCTGAGTAGGAGGGGGTAGGGTTGCCTCTCGGATATAGGATCTACCTCCTTGTCTGGAAATCCCCGCCACTTCTCTCCTTATGGTGCCCATCTCTTTCCGTAAGTCTTGGTTTTCGAGCCTAGAGGAATGAACCTCATGCTGTAAGGCATTAAAGCTTTCTAAGAGCGAGGTGAGTACTGCGTTAGTATCCATCGCTCGGGCTGGCTAGTAACTTGGGCTTGACAATCTGTCAGGTGTCAGTAGCGCCAACAATACTCAGCCACTAACCTTAAGAACAGCCAGCGGGAACGATGCCGTGAAGAGTAGTTCCCAACGTCCCCTAAACACTACACCCACCACAATGAAGCAGAGCACTATGGGTAGTGAAGTATTCTAGGGAAAAGGGGAAGGGGACAAAATAATAAAGAAGCCTGTTTCGCTCACAGGAATCGGAGACCTGCTCTAGACTCCCTCTGGGACCCCTGCATTTAGGGAGAAAACAAGAACAGAATGAGTAGCACTGTATTCCCTCCCACTCCTTCTCAGACTCATACCATTCACACACGCACTTACATGAAAAGCGTCCTGGATGGCGTCCAAAGGGCGTTTCTGAATGCTGAGGTGTGTCAGAGAAGGCAGGCTCCTGGAAGTGCGGGTGGAGAACAAAGAATACCGGCAAGCACCGTCGCAGGCAGCCAGGTGCTGTCTCTGTGTCTCCTCCGACTCCTGTCCTCGGAGTGCGGAGGATATCACGGTTGGCTTGCCAGATACCCCAGGGTACCGGGACTTCCCAAAACAAAGTCGTGAACAAAGAAAAGAAGTTTTCCACAAAGTCTCTAGGTTCGGTTCCAGAACCGAGACTGCAGGTGGAACCAAAGTGCCGCTGTGGAGAGGTTACACCACTCTCCCACACAGCGCAAGGGTCGGCATCTCCGGAGCGGCTCCAAGGAAATCGAGACGCGGCTCCTCCCTCTGTTCCGCAGCAGTGCCGCGATCGAAGGCAGGACTTAAACAAAGCGCGATGGCGCTCCAAGGCTTGGGTTTCCTTCAGGTCAAAAACACACGGGCACAGGAAAGTGTAGGCAAGATACAGCAACCTGCATCCAGGCTCCGACGGCAGTTTGTCAAGCGCCGTTTTCTCAGGAGGCGGGACTTATATAGGAGTGTGCTCCTTCCTGTGTTCCTGTTGCTTGTCCCTTGGCCTTATGGGACATGTAGTCCCTACAACTTTCGTACTTACATGCGCAACCTGGAGAGGTGAGGGTTGGGGGCTGTACGCTGCCTCACGATCATGACAACGTCATTGGGGCTCCACCGGAACTGATTGAATTGGTAGACCACAGTGTTTCTGGAAGTTTCAGACTGAAGCTGGCGTCAGCATGAGAGCACCCCGTGGCTACGTCGTGGCCATTCTGCGAGCAATCATGGCAGAAGCTCCCCACCGGAACTCTGCGGGAGTCGGGGGCCCCGGTGACTCTTGTAGAATCTTCAAGGCTGATGGGACGCTTTTGGGAATGGGGCCCATGCCGTAGCAGTCAAGCGTCCGAGTTCCAGGGTTGTCCAGAGCCATCCTTGCAGGCCAGGCCCAAGTCTGTGGAGCCGACCGCCATTTCCTGAGCTCCGTGGCAGCCGCCTGTCGCTGTACCGCAAGAGTGGGTGCAATTCAGCCGGATGGCTGGTGAGACGCTGTAATAGCAAGAGCAGGCGTAATTCAGCTGGCCGAGCGAGGCAATGTGCCGCAGGAGCGGGCGCAACTCATCTTGTCGAGTGAAGCGCTGGGGTGCAGCTGAGAAACCTCCACCTGGGGAGGTGGGGGAGGCTCGTTTGCGCCGCCTCTCCCTTCCAGTGCACCCCACGCCGTCTCCTGGCGCAGGTATATGTGATGGTTGGACCAGGTCACCGCAGGACGTGTCTTTAGGGGTGTAGCTGAGAAACCTCCACCTGGGGAGGTGGGGGAGGCTCGTTCACGCCGCCTCTCCCTTCCAGTGCACCCCACGCCGTCTCCTGGCGCAGGTATATGTGATGGTTGGACCAGGGCACCGCAGGACGTGTCTTTAGGTCAAACCCTCAAGTATGGCACCGAACATTCAGGACTTATGCCATTTGTGGAAGGCAGTGACATCGAAGAATCTCAGGGACCAAGCATATCCAGAGTCCTTCCCGGGGTATTTGCACAACGGTCCTCCACCCCTAGGCCACCAGCTATGCTACCTTGACAGGAACAGTGTCATGCATTTGGATCGATGTTGCAGCAGGCTGCCATGTAAATAGTTATTTAATGAAACGTTTTACCCTGTTACTTTGTTGGTGTGTTGTATATATTTATAATATTTGCATGGGGTTTGTCGTTATTTTGGGCGGGGTGGGCGGCGGAGCAAATTCACTGAAAAAACCATAGGTTATAGACCATATATAGTTAGGAATTAGCATTTACAAAACCTTGAAAATTCACTGAAGAAACCATAGGTTATAGACCATATATAGTTAAATATCTCAAGTCCATCTCTGCACTTGATGGAGATATAGGTCGTTGATCAGAAAATGTGCTGGCCACCTCTAATGGTAATAGCGTGGCCAGGGCTTTTGTCGATGCCTCTGCAAATTGCACAGGATGCACTTGTTTGACATGCCGCACCATGGTATGTATGGAAAAGGAATATTTTTTTCTTGGATTTCCTCTTGAGAGAACCGAATTGCATATCGTGCAGGTAACTTTTGGCGCATTTACTTTCTTTTGTTCATCAGGATAAGTGAAAAATTGCCAAATAAAAGATTCCTTTTTTCTTTTTAAAGGTAGTCGCTCATTTCCTTCAGATTCGGAAGATGAATGCGGGGCGGCAGCCATTTTAGCAAAGTCTTCCGAAGGGTGTTGAACGTTGTTCTCTTTTGAGAGTAGAAAAGATAGTGAGAGAAGTGGGTGGAGTGCTCCGTGTAAATTGCAGAATAGAAACTACTAAGAACCAATTGGAAGTGTTGTTTTCAAGTCACATGACTTCACATGCGCGTCTCAGGACGTGTACGCGGTGATAGTATCTGGTCACGTGCGCCATTTGGAAGTAGCGGTCTAATTCAGCGAAGTTTCAAAACGTGAAAAGGAGTAAATCCAAACATATCCGGATTTAATATATCTTCTGAGCTCGATTCAAGCATACAATTGTTAAAGTATAACATCTTTTATATTTTTTTTTAAAATACCAAGGTGTGTACATTCGGTCACACACGAAAGTTTAAAAAGACATTCGGCTCCATTTAATGAAAATTTTCATAATATTAAAAAAGAAGCCTAGGTTTAGTCTCTTTGACGTATTATAAGTTCTTTGATGGGTCTATGAAAAAATTCAATAAGTTCAGATTGCAAAGTTTTCACGAAATATATAGGCGGGTGCGCGCAGTCGGTCGCGCACGAAAGCATGGAAATGCGCTATCCATTTTATTGAGAACTGTTGCCGAGAGTGCGCACACCGGGTCGTGCACGAAAGTTTAGAAAGGCTATTTTTATTTACAGACAGATTTTAATGCGTTGAAAAAAAGGCAAGGTACAGACTTTCTAATTCTGTATCGCTTTACAAGGAGTCTCTATGCAACTTGAACAGTGAAGAAAACGGCTTGTTTCCGAAAAAAATATTGCCAGAACTTTATTGACAAAAGTATAGGTTGTATATACGAGATATTTCTGAATTAGCATTTTAAAAACCAATGAAATTCACTGAAAAAACCAAGGATGGTGTCATCAGTGATGTCATGAGTGATGTCACTGACCATGTCATGAGTGATGTAATATGTGACGTCATCAGCAGTGCATTGCACGCGCAAGTTATAGTGAGTCCAACTAACTATAACGTGGGAATTTCAATGGTTTTATGCGAGTAAAACTTCCAGCTAACTATAACTGGTGTAAAACCTATGGTTTTTTCGGTGAATTTCATAGGTTTTTTAAATGCTACTTCCTAACTATAACGTGTGTAAAACCTATGGTTTTTTCAGTGAATTTCATAGGTTTTGTAAATGCTACTTCCTAACTATAACGTGTGTAAAACCTATGGTTTTTTCAGTGAATATATATATATATATATATATATATTTATCTGCAATACCTCGCAGATTAACCTCGCATGCATGCAAAATCACGAGCGTGGACCCGATTGTTTGTGCATTATTTTATTTCCTTTTTTGCAAAGGTCAAGATGCGTTTCGGCCGTCCAAGCAGCCTTGATCAAATTTTTTTAATATACAAACATTTCAAAATATTCTATTTATTTAACAATAAATGTATACGTTTTCAATATGTAATATATATAAATTACCTACTGGCGATAGCCAGTAGGTATATATAGTTAGGATTTTTTTCCTATGGGATTTTTGAAAATTCTATGTCGAATAACTTTGGCGTTTGAGGACAGAATTGGCTGAAATTTTCAGGAAAATGGAACATTTTGTTTCTGAGCAGCCCCTGAAAATTTGGGGAAGTTTCGTCAAGGGGGGGCCGAGAAAAAAGGGGGGTCCCAAAACGTGTTTTTCCCATGCAATTTTCCATAGGGCGGTTGGCCTCACTTTTAGCCTGAACGGCTGAATGGATTTACACCAAACTTGGCAAAATTGTAGGGACTGGTAGCCCGATGTGCCTTTGCTATGTCTCAAGATATAGGCTCCAGTGGTTTTTACGAAAATTAACTTTGAAAAATATATATTGGGCTACATTGGGCTATATATATGTTGGAGCCCAAATGTAGCCCAATGTAGCCCAATGTAGCCCAATGTAGCCCAAAGATGGCCACCAGACAAAAAAAAAACAAATGTAGCCCAAATATCAGCCAGATGTAGCCCAACTATAGCCCAATGACAGAATGTCCCAGAGTGTTCTAAAGAACAACTAGAGTGCTAACAGTCCTACTTATTACAAAGGTATGGCACACCTGAAGCCATCTTGATTGGAATAAAGTGGTAACTCTTAAAACATTTAATTTAAAAAGGAACAAAATGAGGGGGTTCATTTTGCCATAGAAAGTATGATTAGCGAATATATGACGAAATCCCGCATACCATCAGTCCGCAAAAAAAATCCCGCATGTACCATTAGGCCACAAATTAAAATAACGAAAACCTTTAGAACGAATATGCCTTTAGCATACACTAAACAACTAAACTACCCTAAACCCTAAAACACTACCCCCAGCATGACCCTACACTACACAAACAGTACAACACTACCCTAAACCCTAAAACACTACCCCCAGCATGACCCTACACTACACAAACACAACAACAAAACCCTAAACCCTAAAACACTACCCCCAGCATGACCCTACACTACGCAAACACTACAACATTACCCAAAACCCTAAAACACTACACCCCAGCATGACCCTACAGTACGCAAACACTACAACACTACCCTAAACCCTAAAACACTACCCCCAGCATGACCCTACACTACACAAACACTACAACACAACCCTAAACCCTAAAACACTGCCCCCAGCATGACCCTACACTACGCAAACACTACAACACAACCCTAAACCCTAAAACACTACCCCCAGCATGACCCTACACTACGCAAACACTACAACACTACCCTAAACCCTAAAACACTACCCCCAGCATGACCCTACACTACGCAAACACTACAACACTACCCAAAACCCTAAAACACTACACCCCAGCATGACCCTACACTACGCAAACACTACAACCCTACCCTAAACCCTAAAACACTACCCCCAGCATGACCCTACACTACGCAAACACTACAACACTACCCAAAACCCTAAAACACTACACCCCAGCATGACCCTACACTACGCAAACACTACAACACTACCCTAAACCCTAAAACACTACCCCCAGCATGACCCTACACTACGCAAACACTACAACACTACCCTAAACCCTAAAACACTACCCCCAGCATGACCCTACACTACGCAAACACTACAACACTACCCTAAACCCTAAAACACTACCCCCAGCATGACCCTACACTACGCAAACACTACAACACTACCCTAAACCCTAAAACACTACCCCCAGCATGACCCTACACTACGCAAACACTACAACACTACCCAAAACCCTAAAACACTACCCCCAGCATGGCCCTACACTACGCAACCACTACAACACTACCCAAAACCCTAAAATACTACCCCCCAGCATGACCCTACACTACGCAAACACTACAACACTACCCAAAACCCTAAAACACTACCCCCAGCATGACCCTACACTACGCAAACACTACAACACTACCCAAAACCCTAAAACACTACCCCCAGCATGACCCTACACTACGCAAACACTACAACACTACCCAAAACCCTAAAACACTACACCCCAGCATGACCCTACACTACGCAAACACTACAACACTACCCAAAACCCTAAAACACTACACCCCAGCATGACCCTACACTACGCAAACACTACAACACTACCCAAAACCCTAAAACACTACCCCCAGCATGACCCTACACTACGCAAACACTACAACACTACCCAAAACCCTAAAACACTACACCCCAGCATGACCCTACACTACGCAAACACTACAACACTACCCTAAACCCTAAAACACTACACCCCAGCATGACCCTACACTAGGCAAACACTACAACACTACCCAAAACCCTAAAACACTACCCCCAGCATGACCCTACACTACGCAAACACTACAACACTATCCTAAACCCTAAAACACTACGCCCAGCATGACCCTACACTACGCAAACACTACAACACTACCGAAAACCCTAAAACACTACCCCCAGCATGACCCTACACTACGCAAACACTACAACACTATCCTAAACCCTAAAACACTACGCCCAGCATGACCCTACACTACGCAAACACTACAACACTACCCTAAACCCTAAAACACTAGCCCCAGCATGACCCTACACTACGCAAACACTACAACACAACCCTAAACCCTAAAACACTACCCCCAGCATGACCCTACACTACGCAAACACTACAACACTACCCTAAACCCTAAAACACTACCCCCAGCATGACCCTACACTACGCAAACACTACAACACAACCCTAAACCCTAAAACACTACCCCCAGCATGACCCTACACTAAACAACCACCACAACTCTACACTACACTAACACAACACTACACTACACAACACTACACTACACTACACAATCACTAACCCACGAAAAAATTAACACGAACCCACTTACCTCTCTCGTCATCGTGGTTTTCACAACGCAAATGCATTTACCATACATGCCTTTAAAACGTAATTCTTTGTAAAGGCATGCGCGATAAATGCACATGCGTTTTGAAAAAATGCGGGATAATGGTATGCGAGGACAATGACCTTGCGGGATAATGGTATGCGGACTGAAAGTCTGCGGGATAAAAAATGCGGGAAAATGGCTGCAAACCATGATTAGCAGCAGACTTCCCTGGTGAGCACTAGCTTTACTACAGTGATCTAATGAGAAACTAGAGTGCTAACATTCAGAATTTATGGCAAATGTGTGACACATCTGAATGCCTTCTTGATAGAACCATAGTAAACAAGCATTGAAAATGCAATAGATCTCGCCCTCGTTTAAGTTAAAGCCATTCTGTTTGTAATGAGGTGGCTTTTTAGCTTTGCTTTTATTAGTGTTTTTAAAACTTTCATGTAAATAACATGCATATGTATGCATATATGTATATGTATGCATGCATTTATATTTATATAGATATGCAGATTATATATGTTTATATATGTATATTACCTACTGGCGATAGCCAGTGGGTATATATAGTTAGGATTTTTTTTCTATGGGATTTCTGAAAATTCTATGTCTAATAACTTTGGCGTTTGTGGACGGAATTGGCTGCATTTTTCAGGAAAATGGCACATTTCGTTTCTGAGCAGTCCCTAAAAAAATTTGGGGGGGGTTTGTTAAGGGGGGGCCGAGAAAAAAGGGGGGTCCCAAAACACGTTTTTCCCATTCATTTTTCCATAGGGCGGTTGGACTCACTTTTAGCTCAAACGGCTGAATAGATTTACATGAAACTTGGCAAAATTGTAGATATGGTTTGCCCGACGTGCCTTTGCTATGTCTCAATATATGTGCTCCAGTGGATTTTGAGAAATTAACGTTTAAAAAAATATATATATCTGTGACAGCGCTCCGGTTAGCGCCCCGGTTCGCGTACCTGACGCGTAACGGAACTTCGCGAAGCGAAGCTGATTGGCTCTCCGGTGTCTGTCAACATTCTAAACAGTCCGGAGCGGCCGCCATCTTGTCTCTCGGTACGATCGAGAGACAAGATGTGGTGAAAAACAAAGGGGTAAATGAAGGAAAGGGGGCAAGGTAGACCACTCCTGACCCCCTAGGATTGATGAGGGGGATATTAAAGTGCCCCGCGGGGCAAAAAATAAAAAAAAATTTTTTTTTGCGATTTTACGCCGTAGAGGCGCGTCCCGGTACGCGAACCGGGCAGCTCACCGGGCAGCTCACCGGGCAGCTAACCGGGCAGCTAACCGGCAGCGTAGCTGTCAACATTGTAAACAGTCCGGAGCGGCCGCCATCTTGTCTCTCGGTAGGTTCGAGAGACAAGATGTGGTGAAAAAAGAAGGGGGAAATGAAGGAAAGGGGGCAAGGTAAACCCCTCCTGACCCCCTAGGATTGATGAGGGGGATATTAAAGTCCCCCGCGATTTTTCGCGGTAGAGGCGCTTCCCGGTACGCGAACCGGGCAGCTAACCGGCAGCGTAACGGGAGTCCGCCATCTTGTGTTTTTGGAGCGTCCGGTTCGCGTACCGGGTAGCGTCCCGGTAAGCGTAACAAGGGGAAAACCAAGAGAAACAGTAAAAAAAATTTAAGGGAATAGATTTCCAGCAAACTTTAGGGGACTGTTTGTTTGATGTGCCTTTGCAAGGCATCAAGATATGTGCACGTGTGGATTTTGTCTAATTAAGGTTAAAAAAAATATATATATCTGTAAGCGTGCTCCGGCACGCTTACGTTATGGGTTTTGTTTGCGCTGCAGAGCCGATACGTCACGGTTATGCGACGCGTCATGAGGCGTCTCACGTGGCTACGTGATACGTCACGTAATAAAGAATATATTTTACAGCTATAGATATTAGCTTTTAAAAAACCAATGAAATTCACTGAAAAAACCATAGGTTATAGACCATATATAGTTAGGAATTTGCATTTACAAAACCTTGAAAATTCACTGAAAAAACCATAGGTTAGAGACCATATATAGTTAGCTGGACATTTTATTGACATAAAACCAATGAAATTCCATATATAGTTAGTTGCACTAACTATATATCGCGCACCCGCAATCCACTGCTGATGATGTCACATATTACATCATTCATGACATGGTCAGTGACATCACTGATGACATCACTGATGACATCTCAAATGACATCACTGATGACATCACTGATGACATCTCAAATGACATCACTGATGACATCATGACACACCAATACCAGTTACTACATACGCACTCACTGATTCCTACGTCTACACACACATTCACTCATTCACCCATACAATCCCTCATACATACAGTCACTCATTATTACAACATTATCATATGCACTCATACACCTATGCAGACACTCACACACTGCCACTCATCCATGGAGTTACTCACACACCTAGTCAGTCCTGTAAAGAATCAATCACACTTCCATTTCCTCATCTATACAGTTAAACACAGAACACCATACTTCAGTGACATCACTGATGACATCACTGATGACATCTCAAATGACATCACTGATGACATCTCAAATGACATCACTGATGACATCATGACACACCAATACCAGTTACTACATACGCACTCACTGATTCCTACGTCTACACACACATTCACTCATTCACCCATACAATCACTCATACATACAGTCACTCATTATTACAACACTATCATATGCACTCATACACCTAGTCAGTCCTGTGAAGAATCAATCACACTTCGATTTCCTCATCTATACAGTTAAACACAGAACACCATACTTTTCACACATATACTAACACATACTTACTCTCTTATACAATCACTGATACAAGTACACATTGATATGCACAGAGTCACACACCTCCCAGCCAGCCACACACACACTCAGTCTTCCATACATCCACTCATTCTTCAATATGTAAAACATATTTAAACTTTACAAAAACACACAGACACTAGATGATGTCATCAGTGATGTCATTTGAGATGTCATCAGTGATGTCATCAGTGATATCATTTGAGATGTCATCAGTGATGTCATCAGTGATGTCACTGACCATGTCATGAATGATGTAATATGTGACATCATCAGCAGTGGATTGCGGGTGCGCGATATATAGTTAGTGCAACTAACTATATATGGAATTTCATTGGTTTTATGTCAATAAAATGTCCAGCTAACTATATATGGTCTCTAACCTATGGTTTTTTCAGTGAATATATATATATATATATATATATATTTATATATATATATATATATATATAATATTACATATGTAATATTATATATAAATATATATATATATATTTATATATATATATATATTTATATATATTATTACATATTGAAAATGTATACATTTATTGTTAAATAAATAGAATATTTTGAAATGTTTGTATATTAAAAAATATTTGATTAAAATAAAAATATTGTATCATTTAAAAAAGGAATCCCTTTTTAAAAAAATGTAGTACATTTTTTCATAAATGTAAAAAATATTAAATGTATACAAATTGTATTCAGAATTGTTAATTTTTGGTTTTTAAAATGTGTTCTATTTTAGGAATATTATTAAATATTGTGAACAAATGTCTATTGTAATTAAAATAGTACTTTATTATTCAAAATATAACTATGAATATAAAGGTGTGTAGTTAGATTGAAGTTAAGTGTGTTTTATATTATATTTTGCTAAATTGTATACTATATTATAGCCACATGTTAAGTAAAATGTTTTATTTTGAAGTGGATATTGTAATTTTAGACTATGGAGTGGCTGATTACAATGTCGTGTGGACGTGAGCAGTCTAGAACGGTCCGACCTTAGGTCAGCGGTTCCGACCTCACTATTTGGATGCGACCGCCCATAGGCCGTTGGAAACATTCATTTTACTATGGCAGCTTGTGCGGCGGGCGGGAAAGGCCTGCAGCACAAATAGCTATTGTAAAAATGGATGTTTGGAAACATCCCTACATCATGTGGCAGGCCCCTCAAAGTGCCTGCCACAGGGTGCAGCGATGTTGACCCACAGGCCCCATAGAAGAGGGCTAAGGGGGCCCTGCTAGTGGCCCCCAAAGTCACTTTAAAACAACATTTCCATGTCGGAAACGCTGGCATGGAATGTCTGTCAGAAAATGTAATTGTAATCCCAACGGCGGAGTCGAGTCTGGCTCCATCATCACTTATGGGATTGCAATTTCACTCCTCTTCTGACGGGGTCTGTGACCCGGGAAGAGGAGCTGGATTCCCCCGGATTCCACCCACGGGTTTTATCAGAAAATTATCCAGGTTCTAAAAATGCTTGAAAGCTGGCCTTTTTAGAAGCAGTGGAGCTCCAAACTGCAGTAGCCCATTGGAACCACAATCTACCTCGCAAGCACTTCAAAATAGCACTAAACAAAGTGCTTCACAAATAATTCTTCGCACAGGACCGCCGGGCCTTCACAGAGAGAAAGCACACACATCTCGTACTGAGGAGTTATGACAAAAGAGGAGCACAAAAATGCATCATGACTCACACTCCCATCATTAAGTACCACCTATGTGGTCAGCTCCAGGAGTCCTTACCCCATTTCATCTGCATCTGCCCAGCACTAACTGATCATCGCAGAAAGCTCTTTTACCACTAGTTTATCAAGCAAGGGACTCAGACAACACAGGCAGCTGTAGACATCCTCCTGAATTACTCTCATCATGAAGCAATATCCGGGTTGGTAAAATTCTTGACAAAAGTGGAAATGCCCACTGGCGGTATTTGTTTTTACCATGATTTGTGTCTCTCAAACGTGTGTGCAAACTCACACACTCCTTGATAGCATTAATACTCCACTGGTCCGCTGCTAGATGAGTTAGGCCAGTAGGTCACAGTCATAGCCACTCTCATTCATCATTCCTTGCCCCAAACTCTATCTGCTGGCACCCTCACTCAGGCACAGCCATTACTCTTTGCAACGTAATCATCACCATGAACTTTCAGCCTACAGCATAAATCACCTTTGAACTTAACACCACACATTCCCAACCTCTTTAGGCTTATATGATGTTAAATATGGAACGTGTCTCTGCCATGAAACACCCTTTTCAAAGTTGGGAGTGCAAGCAGTTGCTCTCCTCTGCCACTGCACACCATGAGCATGTTGCTGGGTGAGTTTGGCCAGCTTATTACTGTAGTAAGTTATATTGGCCCATCACCCCCTCTGAGCCCCAATCATCCTTCTTTACCGTCTTACCTTGCCTCCGCCAGGTGTCAGGTTTAGGCAATGTTACCAGTCTCCCACAACACTGTATTAGCAATACCTGGGCACTTCTCCAGCACAAGAACACTTTTGATTTTAGCACATCCAAGCCCAAACATTAGCCTCCTTTTAATAAACCCCGTTTTTATTATTTGTCATTCATAGGACCTCTTATACCACTTCACAGTGTAGATCTGGCTAGGAGTTAATGCACGCAGCATGTCATTAACTGATCCTTCGGAGTAGCCCCTCCGGTCACACTTAATGCTTGTAATTACGTTCAACCCGAACTTTGAACTTCATCAACCCACATATCCAAGCGAAACAATAACTAATATACATGCGACACAGCAATCCAGCATGTAGTTGTCGTAAAGTTCGTCGCCCTGCTCAGAACTTGTCATTCATCTCTTTGCACTTTAATGTCCTGTCCCATCTATGGCCCAATCCTATAATGCGTTCCACATTAAGTGTTTTTTTTAACATATCATACACATTTATGCCGTACTTACTTTGATGGACTTAATTGCCTAAATAAATTATTGTTAAACTTGAAATTTGAACTTGATTAGATTGGAGTGAGAGTAGTAAATGTTACTTACCCCTTTAGTGTCCAACACCTTCACCAATTTAGTTACATTTTGCGTAATGAAAACTTATCACACATTTTTCAGATTTTATATGCTTACAATTTTTGTATTACTGTATAGTTTTACAATTTGTATTACATATACTTTAGGTAAAAAAATATAAAATACAGTAAATGTAAAATATTTTCAGTAGTTTTTGTTAACATAAAATCAGGTAAATCATAATTATGTACATTTCTATATTATAACGTTTAAATTGTTGTTTTTTATTGTTAGCAATTTTTTTAACATATATTACATTTTATACATATTTATTTTGAACAATATTTCCACGTATGTTGTTATATATATTATTATTTAGATTATACTTTACTTGTTCTTTTTACAATTTTTATCACATTAAATTATATGTTTTATATGTTTATTTAAACAATTATTTAAAACCATGATATGTTTTATATATTAATTTATACATTTAATTTAATCATACTTTACAATTGGTTTATCCTTTTATATTACAGTGTTGGACATATTTTACATGTGTAATAATTTTTTACAACTTTTCAAACATGTTTTCAACTTTTATTTACAATATTTCCCATTCATTTCTTTTGGAAACAGTCAATTTGTCATTTAAATTGGTTGGCCATTTTCCTACAGCTACCTTCTATTTTGTAGTCTATTTCTGTTATTTTTAGTCTATTTTCCCGGAACCAATTGCAGAAAGATGCTGCTGTTCGTCAGAACAGGTAAATTCAGTTTTTAATGTTTATATATTTTTAACGTTTTGAGGGTTGGATCAAAAGGTTTAAAAGTTAGTTACAGTGTTGTTTGTTGTTCTTTAGTATATTTAGATCTATTGTTGTTACTATATTACCATTGTTTGTAATTTGCATTTTGTAAATTGTTTTAATGATGGATTACTATGTAATATTAAGTTGTGTAGTGTTCGTTATATTCTTATGATTACCTGTTTTGAATATGTACTCTTGAGAATGACATGTATTTTGAGGGTTGGTTGTGTCAATTTCTTTCACAGGTTTATGTCAACAAACACATTCTATTGGCATTTGGAGTCATCATTAATTTTTTAGAGTGTCCTGGTGTGGTTCTTCTTTTTAAACAGTTTTTCAGGTATTTTATGGGACCTTGATAGTCTGGATTACTTTTAGAGAATATTATTTGAATGGTTATATTTTTGCATTTATTTTGGGGATTTTTACATTCATTTATCCTATTTTTGGTGAATCACTAATTTTCATTACATGGAGTCGAATAACGATCTGCAGCTACATAGCAGTAAGGTTTAATTCTTTCATTTATTCTGGGTGGTAAATATGATTTTACATGCTTACATATAACATGCTTAATGCAGCACACTTAGAAGTTGCATAATGTCATTTCTTTTTTTGTTTGTTTATGTGCAGGAAGGGATACCTTCCTGCACATAAACAATTAATGGCCATGTGCTGTTTCTATGTGTGCCGCACAATGCAGCACACATGGAAACAGCAAAAACAAGGAGAAATAAAGCATTTTTCCTCGTTTTGCCTGTTCAAGACCAGGTTTTCCCTGGTCTTTATTTTTAAGCTCTGCCTCCTATTCATGCTACCCGTGTTAATAGGGGGCAGCGTCAAAATCAATGGGTGTTTTGCCCTCCCCTTTCATGCTAAGTACAGCGTGAAAGGGTGCCTTATTTACAAGGCAGCGTTAAGCCATGTTAAGTGGCTAACGCTACCTTGTAAATAAGGCAAAACCCCTATCGTTATCACAACGTCACTGAAAGTGATGTTGTGGTGGCGATAGGGCCTTGTAAATTTGCTCCTCAGTCTATCTATCCCTGGTCCTTTTTGGAAGGGGGTCAGTGGCCTCACATAGGCTGCTTGAAGTTGGTCTTTGGTGACCCTCAAGATGGGGACTGCAGCAATCTTTCAAAAAATTCCACGGATCTCAAAGGAGGTAAGACACACTAGCCGTGATTTGATGAAATTCACCTCTCTCCATATGACAAGGAGCTGACTGATCCAGTCTGGTTGAACCTTTTTTTTCTCATCATGCCAATATTGTACCACCATCTTGATCCATATTTTCAAGAGAGCATTCTGGCAGCTGTAATTAAATATGGTTCACTAGCTTACTTGGAGTGTGAACAGCATGTGTTAAGTGCTTTGACAAACTCAAGCAATCATTAAGGTAACACAACTTATGCCATAGCTTTAAACATTTGATCAGAAAGCATTTGTAAAATTGTGTACAACAATGAACAAGCATAGGGAAACCCAGAAGTTCTATACCTAGAAGCTGTGTCCCTGTGACTGAGGAAGTACTCTAGCTTCCACTGCTCGGACAGGATCCTGTATACATTAATTTGTTTATACATCACATGCAATCATCTAACAGTCTCTGCATATTTTCTGTAGAATATGATTTTATGCATACCTACCAGATCACTAAATTCAGAGAATACTCTTTTGCTCCATTACTGTCTTGTTGTTTCATCTTCTATGGAAAGAATTACATTAAATTGACCCCACTTTGGTCTGGAGCCCAATCCCACTTTCTGTGTATTATGGAAATGCATGGGTTGAATTTTCATTTTGCAATTTGATTCTCTATGAATCTCGGGCAGTACATCTACACATGTCAATAAAGTAGAAAAAACATCCTCCTACAAAGACAAACTTTTTCAATCTTGTAATTTAGTTTCTGCATCAACCACATACATGTGGGTCAAAAATGTAATGACATGATTAGCAACCAGCCCAAATATGCTTAGATTGCCTAGATTATTAATCGGGCACCGGGCTCAGGCTCCATCTATTGTTTTTGCACAACCATCTCTACAACCATTATCAAGGGACAACACTGTACCTCAAACTGTACCCCTTTCTACAGCTAACCCTGGGCAGTGAGCCTCGGTCAACGCCCAGCCAACCACTCATGGAAGTCGCTTTAACTCAGTCTTAGCCGCCCCCTGCATATCTCAAACTGCTACTCTTACATGCCGCCCCTTCAGTGCCACTATCCAACTACCCCCGGTGCCTACTCCCTACATCATCGTGCTGGTGATGTTTCCCCTTTGCAGAAGGACATGCAGGAAAACAACATCCAACTTAAGTACAAAGTAGTACACTGGCTGGCAACCAGGGTGAATGCCCACCAGCTCTCAACCCAGATACTGGCTGAAGACATTATAATGGTCAGGAGGGTGGGTTGGCTAGATCGATCTTACAAATCATTTGTGGGTCATTGTATTATAGTGAATTTTATCAAACCTGCATAAGCTTGGTGACCCTTTGTGCCTTGGGAAGTATAGATGCTCTAACGGATCAAATATCCGTTCTCCCCTTGGGCTTTTTCTACCCACCCATAAAACCTGATGCTTTGGCAAGGAAAGACAGGCAGCTGTTTCAGATAAAGCAATGATGTGTGCTAGCTAATCCCCTGGCCCCCATTGTCACCTCCATTCTACAATTAAGCAACTGCATTCTTCCTTTGAGTGAGCTCGAAGATCTCGACTGACTGGATCCCTCGCCCCCCAATGGCATTCAAATCTGTTACCCCGATCCAGGAAACAATCGCTAGGAAACAAGACAATATCACAGTCCTTAGTTGGACCATTGCCGGGGTCCAGAGCAAGCTCAGAGATGTAGGATGGTTTTATTTATTAAAGAGTTAGGACCTTATCTGTCTATAGGAAACCTGGGTTATGAACATATCTGTCTACGGGAAACATGGGACACCGAGAGTTGTTTACATTTTGATGGTTTCTCCTCGTATTTTGTCCCAGCAATCCTCTCCTCTAGTAGTTGGGCTAAGGGTGGTCTTATAACCTTAGTAAATCTGGAGCACAAGTGCCCAGTGAAGGTTTTAAAGTACAACTCCATGATCTCCCAAGGTACCCTCTTAACATGCCCCAATAAGCGTAGACTGCTTCTTATGAATTTTTATAATGTTGTTACATCTAGACATGAGTCAGACGTTATTGCTAGTATTAAAGCACTTATTGATGATTTTTACCATACAGATCCACCTTTTACCTTAATCATGGTCGCCAGGGATTTTAACTTGCAACCTTATCAGACATGTAAAATGATCAGTGATTCTGGCTCTGAAGGCTTATTTGAACCGCAGTCACATTTCAAACACTCGCCTAGGTGAACCTGCGAATAGCCTTGTTTCTGAGTTTAAGTGAATGAATTTAATGGATAGCATTCAGGATCCGCAAAATGAGAGAACAACCACATTTAAGTCAGTGTGGCAGACAATATTGACACCCCTACCCATGGGGAGGATGATGTGACACACATCCATCAAACATCAACCACAGGCATGTCAGCCAAATACATTTCACAACATCATGCCAACAGTTCTAACAAATAGTCCCAACAGTGATTTGGATTCATGACACACAAAGTAACTACCATCACATGTGTGAACAACACCAGAGTGTGGGCTACACAAGTCAAGCTTTGAAATAGCGCTGGGCTAATGTGTGATAACCCCCATCAGTGTGTACATCCAATGTAGAATGTGTGGACACAAACTGCAGCTAAAGTTGAGCATTGTGGCAAAAGGTGAAAATCCCCCATCATCACAGTGACCAAAAGTGTCAGGGCTAGGGTGGCCTGTGGTCTAGGGCCCGCCCCGCTCAACATTCGAGGTCATCTGTGTGGCAAAATGCATCAAGCATCTATGGGAGGGCGTTGGTGGTTGTGGTGTTTTAAACCCGCTTGTCTATCTGTTCTGCGTCCCTCCTAGAGTGTCTGTGCCAGTTTCCTGTTCTTTGCTTGCTGCCTACTGCCGTTCCGCCTAATGCGTGAGGTTCGGCATGTCCGCCTAATGCGTGAGCTTTGGTAGCCTGGTCGCATACGTGAGCGCCGTGGGCACGTTAGCTTACGCGACCGCGCCCTGTCTCCAGTGCTCACTATTCTGGTATCTTCTGGGGAGTGGCTGTGTTCTCTTCTTGCTCCCTCTCCTTTTTGCACAGTTCCAGTTGTTTGAAGAAGGATTCCATCGGAGGCCTTTGCAGATCGTTTCCAAGGGGGCGTGGCAGTATCCAGCTTGCTCAGTGTGCAAGGTTATCGGTTGGAAGAGCCGTTTTGAGTGTCCAGAGGGGACGTCTTGTCCTTCAAGGTAGTAGAGTAGGTCGTACTCTACAGGTAGGGAATATCAAACCTAGTTCTCAGCGCTAAAATCTTCAAAGTATACTTTTCTGATTTATATGTGAAAAAATCGGGTTGTTAATTTTATGAGGAATAATCAAGAGCACTGAAGCTCGAAATCATTGGTATATTTTGTTCTTTGAAACTGTGTTTACATCTCGTTGCTGGCAAGGGATGTTTAACTTACAAGTGCAAAGTTTATGAAAGTGCGTGCATTCATTCCATATGCAGATTGTTTATGCGCAACTCGTTTTTTGAAATGTTTTTTGGGAGAAAAGGTCAAAAGGAGTTTAGTTATAACTAAAGACAAAGATAGCAGAGTGATTTTGCATTGGATTGTTCGCAAAGCTTTGGTAAAGAGGATATTTACTAAGGAGTGGAGTTTGTTATTGTTTAAGGAGAATCTGTCGCAATTCACAAGAGAATAACAAAATTGTGATAAGAATGTTTTGTCGCTATTCACAAGAGTATAGCAATATGGTGAAAAGAATGTTTTAAAAGATTTAGTAATAATTTTCAAGAAGTTGAATGTATCTTTAGTGACTGTGATTAAGCACTAGGGTTCTGCTGAATAATTCAGTTTTGGCTCAAGGTTTTATGGTCAACTTAGATTTACGGAATATTTTGTTACTAATTTTTCCTTTCCAGATCTCCTTCCCTGCTGTCCCCTTCCTAATTCCCTTTTCCCCCCCGCTTGATCACTCCAAGATTCTGTGTAGTAATTACATTCGGAATTGGAGGTATCGAGAGGTGGGTCTTTATAACTTCACGACAGATCCTGAGGAAAACGTCGTCCTGACAGAATAGTGAGCCCACGAATTATTTTTCCTCCTGGTCTGTACGTGAAGTCATAATGACCACCATCAATGATTTAATGTCTGCAATCATGCGTATACAAGCAGACTTAAAGGAAACCATGGATGTAACTGCTTTGTTAGCAGCTAAGGTAGAAAATATTCAATTACAGAGTACTCCTCTTCCGGATGAGGTTCAAGAAACTGGTGCTAGCAGGGGGAATACAAACATAGCTGTTACAGTGCCCCCCCAAATTCCTTTGGCAGCTCCTGAACGTTTTTCTGGGGACCCCTCTAAGGTGCAAATCTTTTTGACCCAGATCGAGTTGCATTTTGCTTGTAGACCGACTGCGTTTCCAACCCCACAGTCTAAAATTGCGTTTTTAATTTCCTATTTGACCGGAGATGCCGCAAACTGGGCAGTTCCTTTGGTCAGACAAGATGACACTTTGCTTTACAACTGGAAACGATTTGTGGAGGAATTTGAAAAGGTTTTTGATCGCAGAACTGTTACTTTATCCGCAGATCGAGAACTACTTCAGTTGAAACAAGGCAATAGGGACCTTGTTTCTTATTTGTCTCACTTCAACAGATTAATCGCTGAAACTTCTTGGCCAGAAGAAAAAAGAGCTGCCCTCTTTTATCAGGGTTTAAAAGACGATCTAAAAGATGTTCTGGCACAAATTGATCCTCAACCTGTAGTGTGCTCTGAATTGATTAATCTAACGCTGCGTTTAGACCATAGACTCTCTGAACGGAGATCAGATAAAAAAAGAACAGACAAACCAAACTGGAGATCAGAAGCTAAATCTAGGCCTCAATTTACAAATTCTGAAACTGGTTCGGAGCCTATGGAAATAGGAACTTTAAGACAACCATTGTCAAAAGATGAGAAAGACAATCGTCGAAAGAATGGACAATGCCTTTATTGTGGTCGAAAAGGTCACTTCGTGAAGGACTGTTTAACTAAGCCAAAGGGAAAATTTCCTAACTCTAGTAAGTCAGCTGCTCTGGAAAAAACAGATCCAAAATCGGAAAACTAACTGGCCCAAGATGTTTGAAGGGAGATCTCTTGGGTACTATTGCCTTCCCTTCTGTGAACTCATGCGTTTCTAACTACAAAGCTCATTTTAGATTAGCCGTACAAATCAGGTTAATTCATGAAACATGCCAAATGGAAGTTTTAGTTGATTCTGGAGCTACAGGAAATTTTGTAGATTTAGAAACTGCCCAACGCTTAGGAATCATCTGTGAACAAAAAGAGACTCCAGAAATAGTGCAAGCTGTGGATGGAAAAATTCTAGCTGGAGGTCCAGTAACTATGCAAACATCTAAGGTTGTTATGTTCTGCGAAGATGCTAAGCAACAGATACATAAGGAGGAGCTTCAATTTGATGTTATCCAAGCACCTCAGTATGGTTTTATTCTAGGAATGCCTTGGCTTTGCTTACACAATCCAACCATAGATTGGCGAAAGAGAGAACTGGTTTTTCTGTCTGATTTTTGTCATTCTTCTTGCCTCAATACCTCAAAATCAACTCTAAGTCAATTGGCCACAGCTGAGGAAAAAGAAACATTGTTACCTAAAGTTTACGAGGACTTCGCAGAAGTTTTCAGTGAAGCTAAGGCAGCCATCCTTCCTCCTCATCGAAGTTATGACTGTCAAATCGGTCTTGTACCTGGATCTAGTGTCCCAAATTGTCGCATTTATGCTTTGTCTGAAAAAGAGAATCAACATTTAAGACAATATCTCGATCAATATCTAGAGAATGGATTCATCCGCCCCTCTAAGTCTCCGGCAGCGTCTCCTTTATTCTTCATTCCGAAAGCTAATGGGGAATTGAGGACTTGCATCGATTATAGGGCGTTGAACAAAATCACAGTCAAAAATAAGTACCCATTGCCTCTCATCCCTGTTCTATTGGACCAGGTTAAAAAAGCAGAAATCTACACTAAATTGGACCTCAGAGGAGCCTACCATTTAGTTCGTATCAGGCAAGGGGATGAATGGAAGACTGCTTTCAAAACCCGATATGGATTGTTTGAGTACTTGGTGATGCCATTCGGGCTATGCAATGCACCAGCTGCTTTTCAGTTTTTTTTGAATGATGCCTTGAAAGAGTTTTTGGATCTCTTTGTTATTGTCTATATAGACGATATTTTGATCTATTCTGATTCTGAAGCTGAACATGAAAGTCACGTCAGAAAGGTTTTGAGCACTCTGCAATCTCATAATTTGTACTGCAAATTATCTAAATGTGATTTCCATGTTCGTGAAGTTGAATTTTTAGGAGTCCTCCTCACTCCAACTGGGATGAAAATGACGGACAGAAAGATCAAAGCTGTTGCTGATTGGCCCACTCCGACATCTGTTCGAGACATACAGTGCTTTTTGGGATTTGCAAATTTTTACCGCCGCTTCATTGATCACTTTTCTGCTGTGGTAGCTCCCATCACACGGTTGTTAAGGAAGAAGGTGAACTTTGAATGGTCCATAGAAGCTGAACATGCATTCCAGAAGTTAAAAAGAGCCTTTACTGAAGCTCCTGTTCTCATGCATCCCAATGTAGAGGAACCCTTTATCATTGAAGCTGATGCCTCTGATGTAGCTATAGCAGCCATTCTCTCTCAAAGACATCACACTACTGGTCAAATGCATCCGGTTGCCTACATGTCTCGAAAACTAAATCCCGCAGAGCAAAATTATGTAATTGCTGAAAAAGAACTACTAGCTATTCTAGAAGCCTTCAAAGAATGGAGACATTACATAATGGGGGCAAAATTTACTGTAACCGTGTACACTGATCATCGAAATTTACAGTTTATGAGCTCAGCCAGAATGTTGACCCCGAGACAACTCAGGTGGATGATGTTCTTTGCTGAATATGACTTCATAATCACCTTCCGTCCAGGCCAAGATAACAAGAAAGCTGATGCCCTGTCCAGAAAAGATTCTTCTTTGCATCGCTTTGAAGGAACTCCTCAACCAATAATCGATCCAGGCAAAGTAATTAATGTACTCTCGGCAGATCAATTCTTGGAGAACATTCATGAAAATTTTCCTTCTTCTCAGTGGAAATCATGGTTGAACTCCAATGTTAACCAAACCATCAAAGAAGGGATACCTTTCCATGGAAAGCAAGTTTATCTGCCCTCTTTGCAATTACAAGAAACTGTGTTCAACTGGTTACATTCACATCCTATGGCCGGGCACCCAGGCCCTCGAAAGACTGTGGAGAAAATACAAAAGATGTTTTGGTGGCCAACGTTGCAAAAGGATGTGCTGAAAATGGCTAATGATTGTGAGGTCTGTGCAAGATTTAAATCCGATCACACTAAGCCTAAGGGTTTTCTACAGGTTCTACCTACACCAACTGAACCATGGAAACATATTTCGTTAGATTTCATTACTGACTTACCACCAATCCAACACCATACCGTGATTCTAGTAGTTGTGGACAGTTTAACCAAATATGCACATTTCATCCCTTGTAAGCAACTACCCACTGCGGGACAGTTAGCACAAATATTTCTGCGGCATGTGGTACGCTTACATGGACTGCCTTCTGTATTGCTTTCAGATCGAGGGTCTCAGTTCTCTTCCAAGTTCTGGCAACAATGGTGTAAAGATCTGCACATCACTTCCAATATGTCCACTAGTTATCACCCCCAAACTGATGGACAAACTGAACGATTGAACCAATCTTTGAAACAATACTTGAGATGTTATGTTACGGACTCTGAGAAATCTTGGTTGGATTTACTTTGGATTGCTGAATTTGCGTATAACACTTCGCCTCATTCATCAACCGGTTCCTCTCCGTTCAAAGCACTCTATGGCTATGAACCCAACACCATTCCGTTACCTATAACCAATGATGATAGTGGTGTGCCAGCAGTTAGAGACTCTGTACAACTCATGCAAACTATCCACCGTCAAGTTCAGGAACGCTTGTTACAAAGCAAGAAGAAATACAAAGAGCAGTATGACAAAAGACATCGTTCAGGTCCTACGTATGCTCCTGGAGACAAAGTGTGGTTATCCACAAAGAACTTAAACTTCAAACACAAAAGTATGTTTCAACCTAAGTACATTGGTCCTTACCCAATTCTTCGACAAGTGAACCCTGTGACATTCAAGTTGTTGTTGCCTAAGTCTCTACGAATTCATCCAGTGTTTCATACTTCCCTTCTTAAACCTGCTAATCAGAATCTGGCTCCCCGTCCAGCTCCGATTTTGGTTCATGGTAATTGGGAGTATGAGGTGCGGGACATTTTGGATTCTAGGCGTCGGGGTTCCAAGTTGTGGTATCTTGTCTCCTGGAAGGGATACGGTGCTGAAAATGATTCCTGGGAGCCGGCTGACAATGTTCATGCCCCGCGCTTGGTACGCCGTTTCCACCTCCTCCACCCTCTAAAGCCGGGCCCTAGACCACTCTTGGGAGGGGGGAGTACTGTCAGGGCTAGGGTGGCCTGTGGTCTAGGGCCCGCCCCGCTCAACATTCGAGGTCATCTGTTTGGCAAAATGCATCAAGCATCTATGGGAGGGCGTTGGTGGTTGTGGTGTTTTAAACCCGCTTGTCTATCTGTTCTGCGTCCCTCCTAGAGTGTCTGTGCCAGTTTCCTGTTCTTTGCTTGCTGCCTACTGCCGTTCCGCCTAATGCGTGAGGTTCGGCATGTCCGCCTAATGCGTGAGCTTTGGTAGCCCGGTCGCATACGTGAGCGCCGTGGGCACGTTAGCTTACGCGACCGCGCCCTGTCTCCAGTGCTCACTATTCTGGTATCTTCTGGGGAGTGGCTGTGTTCTCTTCTTGCTCCCTCTCCTTTTTGCACAGTTCCAGTTGTTTGAAGAAGGATTCCATCGGAGGCCTTTGCAGATCGTTTCCAAGGGGGCGTGGCAGTATCCAGCTTGCTCAGTGTGCAAGGTTATCGGTTGGAAGAGCCGTTTTGAGTGTCCAGAGGGGACGTCTTGTCCTTCAAGGTAGTAGAGTAGGTCGTACTCTACAGGTAGGGATTATCAAACCTAGTTCTCAGCGCTAAAATCTTCAAAGTATACTTTTCTGATTTATATGTGAAAAAATCGGGTTGTTAATTTTATGAGGAATAATCAAGAGCACTGAAGCTCGAAATCATTGGTATATTTTGTTCTTTGAAACTGTGTTTACATCTCGTTGCTGGCAAGGGATGTTTAACTTACAAGTGCAAAGTTTATGAAAGTGCGTGCATTCATTCCATATGCAGATTGTTTATGCGCAACTCGTTTTTTGAAATGTTTTTTGGGAGAAAAGGTCAAAAGGAGTTTAGTTATAGCTAAAGACAAAGATAGCAGAGTGATTTTGCATTGGATTGTTCGCAAAGCTTTGGTAAAGAGGATATTTACTAAGGAGTGGAGTTTGTTATTGTTTAAGGAGAATCTGTCGCAATTCACAAGAGAATAACAAAATTGTGATAAGAATGTTTTGTCGCTATTCACAAGAGTATAGCAATATGGTGAAAAGAATGTTTTAAAAGATTTAGTAATAATTTTCAAGAAGTTGAATGTATCTTTAGTGACTGTGATTAAGCACTAGGGTTCTGCTGAATAATTCAGTTTTGGCTCAAGGTTTTATGGTCAACTTAGATTTACGGAATATTTTGTTACTAATTTTTCCTTTCCAGATCTCCTTCCCTGCTGTCCCCTTCCTAATTCCCTTTTCCCCCCCGCTTGATCACTCCAAGATTCTGTGTAGTAATTACATTCGGAATTGGAGGTATCGAGAGGTGGGTCTTTATAACTTCACGACAGATCCTGAGGAAAACGTCGTCCTGACAAAAAGGTAGGTGTCATCATGGAAATAGCAGCACATGCCAAACAGTATGTATGATTCCTCGGCATGTCAGCACAACGTTGTCAAACAAAGAGGGAGAAACCCTACTATTATCACAATAGGGACAGGGTAAGTAAAGTGAAAAAAGTAAACAAAAGTCCCTAATGTCTAGTGTTTTAACTTTTCATGAGAAGAGGGCATATAATCTAGATTGGCACATATATGTACATGTTTTTTTAAAGAAACATTTTTAACTACTTTTTAACTTCTAAAATCTTGTAATATTGTTTTCAATGAAATGATATAATAAAATGTGTCTCAATTTTTATTTTTTAGTAATTTGCTTTTATTATGATCAGTTGTTGGATTGACCCTTTTGAATTAACATATTTTGTATACATGATACTTGGAATATTATTTGCTTAATTGTGTGGTGTACATATATGTGCCAATCTAGATTATATGCCCTCTTCTCATGAAAAGTTAAAACACTAGTCTTTAGGGACTTTTGTTTACTTTTTTCATATCAGCACAACACCTGTACAGTCAACCTTCATCAACCACCCAATGTAGGCACTGGTGACATACGCCTGGGTACGGTATTGCCCCTTAAGTCACCTGCACATAGACAATACAGAGGACACAGTTGAATTTACAGCAATGATGCCCACACCTGCATGTACAGTGGAGATGGCATAACAGCCAGGGAAAGTGTCAAATTGGACATTGTGAAGCACATCATATGTGCATGGGTGCAAGTCACAGATGTGGCCATGCCAATGAAATGTTACCATCCCTGTGCTAAATTAGTTAAGCACTCAGCTGGAAAGGATGACATGAATACCAACATGAACATAAAACTTATCTCATGGGCCACATGAAGTACACCACATCAACACCTCAGTAACAGACATTTGTAAATCATGCATCATCACACCAAGGTCAGGGTAAACAGCAACAACAAAATCTACAGCTAAATCAAATGCACAAGGAGAACAAAAAATGCTTTATTCAGCAATCTGACATCTGGAAGGGAAAATCAAAAATGAAATGTAGTCCAATGTCCTTTTGAAAATCCAAAGTTCAATGATGGTGTGAGTAAAGTCCACATTTGTAAAGCGCACAATCACCCGTAAGGGTCTCTAGGCGCTGGGGGCCGTCGGGAAGATTAAGCGAGCTATTGCCCAGAGTAACATGGTGCTGGGCTAACCTGCCGCCGGAGCCGGGGATCGAACCGTGGTCCCCAGATTCCAGAGTCAGTCGCCCTGGCCGCGGCGTGACCCCTCTTCACCCATTGCTTGCCTACACTGATAAGGACTGGGGAAATCCACTCTGAGGGGCAGACATGGGGCGGGCCAGGCACCAGAGGGACAGGATCAGGGCTCATCAGAAGGAGGCTGTGAAGGGGTGCTAGGTGCAGGAGAGTCCGTGGCAACTGCAGTGGAGGGTTCTGACATGGTTTGTGCCATCACAACTGTGGGGCACAAGTCTGATGGGGTGGATGCTGGAACCACTGCAGTGGGCAGGTCAGGTGTAGTGAAGATCGTCCCCACTTCATTGCCCATGTCAGACTGGGTGGGCGTGGACTCCACTGCAGTGCCTAATGCCATGGAAGTAGAAAGGGGTGCAGGTGAGGTTGGCAGGACAGCTGGGGGGACACGCTCCCCACAGTAGTTGCAGCAACAGACAGACTGGTGGTGGTGTCAGTGGAAGAGCAAGTGGGAGTTGGGGAGGGCCTGAGCATTTTGGGGATGAGGTATCTGTGGGTGGGGGAACCTGGGACAGGGAGTGGCCGGGGAACCTATAGTGTGCTGACCTGGGGGATGGAGGAAGGAGACTGTGCAGTGGAGCTGGGGGGTGGGGGGTGGTCTTACTCTTCCGGGTATGGGGTGACATATGGGTGGGGGCCTCAGTCTGCCTACGCTTGGGGGAGGATGTCCGGGTATGAGGGGCACTCTTCTCTGTGTGTGGGAACTTCCTCTTCCCCCTGTAGTCTGGATGTGCTGGATCTGAGGGGAAGAGGCCTAGGTCACATGGGAAGAGTTTCTTAGGAGATGGGGTTGCAGGTAAGGCAAGGAAAGGGCTCTTGGAGGGAGAGGGATCTGAGGACTGTGGAGTGGTTGTGGATACCTGTGTGTGTGTTTGTGACCCATCCCCTGTGTGTGTGGTATCAGTCCCCTGACTAAGCTTGCGTGCACGTTTTGACTTATGTTTGGGTGATTGTGTGCTGTCTGTGTCTGTGTGTCTGGGTGACCGTGCAGGTGTGCGTGTGTGCTGGGGGCAGGTAGGGTGCTAGGAGTAGTTGTTTGGGCAGAGGCTGAAGGGGTCAGGGACTGCTGGAGGAGGGATACTGCTGCCGTCAGGGAGGAGGCCATGGACTGATTGGTCCTCTGTAGGGCAGACATGCCAGATGAGATGCCCTCCATGAACGACACCAGTTGTGCCAATAGACCCTTGTGTGCATGGAGGACACTCAGCATTGATGTCTGCCCTACATGGATCTGTTTAAGTAGGTCCATAGACTCCACACTCAGGGCAGAAGGGGACACAGGGGCAGGGGGTGCGGTGCCTGGCAGAAAGGAGACATGTTCCCGAACACTGGAGCTGCCACGGACTTCTGGGATGGGAGACAAGGGGAGGGTGGTAGTGGTGGTGGTGGTGGTAGGGACAGCTTCACTATCCGTTGTATCCTGGCTGATGACACCCGCCCTCACAAGGGGGGTCATCCTCCGAGCTGCTTTGGTCCTCAGCTGAGGTGGATGGTGCTGAGGACTCCTCGGTGTGGCTCCCCTCACCCTCCATGCCACTGGGTCCCTCCGACTACTCAGTTGCTGCACCCAGGTTGGCTCTGGGCTCCTCCTGTTCCGTGGCACTGTCTCCTATGCCCGTGGATGTATCTGCATATAAGTAGGAAAAGAAGGGCCACATTACTTGCCTGCACTGACTGCACACAACACTGTAAATACACCACATCACAGGCCATGCACTGGCATCCTTAGCTGATATTTGCTCAAAACGCACAAACACAGGTGTACATAAGGCAATAGCCAATCTGAACATCAACCATGGCACACATATCCCTCCTGGACCTGTACCCATATGTCTGTTACATGCTGGCTGATAATACTCCAAAGTGCACGCATGCACCACATACACAGTTGTTGAGCATGCAAATGACCATGTAGAAGTTCAGTACTATTGACATACATCACATTGCATGCCAATCACTCAGTACAGGGGTCTGGATGAATGTATACCCAGACTCACATTTCACAATCTTGTGATGCCTAGCAGCACAAAACACAATTATGTCCTTACGTCCTGAAAGTTAATGACACAATGGGGTGCATTCAGCATCTATGACTCCAATGCAGGATCCCTCTTCTCAAGTCAATGCACTGGCACAGACATGCATGGTAAGTCAGTCTTCACTGTCACATGTCATGGGGCAATGCATCCGGACAACATCCATCTGCACTTCATCATATTCATAGGTCGTGCCCATACCAAACTCGGCAGCTGAAAAGTGCACCAGTCTGTCCCCTGCCACACACTGTTTTTGGACCATGATGAACCTACATCACTCAAATCTGACATATGAGTGACTGCAAACACAACTCCATGAACATGAGCACCGCACAGTCTGCTGACAATGATACACAGCTGCGTGAAAGTCACTCTTGCATACAGCATTGTGCACATTCAACTGACCACACCCCTATTTGTTGCACAGGTATGATCACCATTGTCACAACTCAGATGTCCTGCTGACACTAAAATCCTCAACACACCAGTTGTCACAAACAGGAAGCCACAATACAATGATATTGTGCAAGACACCTGATGGCACATTTCAGGAAGCACAATCAGTAGGTCCATACACATCCAGTGTGAGTACAGACTCTCCCAGTGCTGTGGAGTGGGCATGACTGACCAGGTAAACCTAAAACAGTGTCTTGGCCTGGACAGTAGGCAGGTGTTTGGGCAAGTATGACATACTTCCTAAACATACTCCTGAGGGCATTACATGGACTCACCTGATGCATGGGTATTTTTTAAGAACCCCACACACATGTTGTGACCCAGACCAGCCATTTGAACACATATGAAAGGCACACACAGAACACAGGTCAGAGACCAGGCATAGTGCACAGAATAGACCAGAGTCCCAGTAACATATGCTGTGCAGGACCCTATGCATAGCTGAATGAAGGGACACAGTGCCCAAGTTAAAAAAGTCACAGCCTGTAAGGGCCACAAATGTGGATCAGATGAGGAGTGTGACCAACACAATTGAGGGACATGAGTCCTGGACTCCAAGACCAACGTAATGTGGGAGTATGACCAGGCCAAAAGACAGCAAATGGCATGTCAGACATGTTCACAGATCAGGCTTGGACTTACCCCCTCCTTGCTGTTGTCTGGCCTTCAGTTGCCCATCCATGTCCGGGAAAACCACCGCCAGAATCCTGAGCATGTGGGGGGTCAGCTTCAACTGGACCCTCGCAATCCTCTGGGTCCAGCCACGTAGGTCCTGCCACCTCTTCTGGCAGTTACGGATCCGTCACTTGTAGACCCCCACTGATCTCACTGCCCGGGCAATGGTCAGCCAGATTTCATGCTTCTGGTGGACATCAACCTGTGAGTATGAAAAAGTGAAGAGGACATTACCACACATGCCACATAATTGTGCTGCATACAGTTGGGAGCACATGTAGTCATCACAAAGCTAAAAGAGGTACACAGTTTGTGCACCCATATGAATGTGCATTTGTTCTGTCGGTCTGAGATGGCAACACTGGCTAGGAATTTAAGGCTAGCACTCCTGCACTACTGCAGCAGGTCACCTGTTCATCACATGTACCCACATAAATAGGTAGCTGAAAGTACTCAATGCATATGCCTCACACTGCGGTGCACACTTTTATTACTTTTAGTCAGACAACTTGCAGAAAATGATAGGCAGTGGACTGCACACTCACCTGCTCCCCTGGTTTCCCATACAGCTTGCTGTACTCGGGGAGGACCCCTTCCAGCAGTGCCTGGTTCTCTTCCTCAGTGAATGCTGGGGCCCTCTCCAGAGTACGTGCCATTGCAGGATCCAGAGGAAGCATAGACAGCAGCAGCAGTGGATTTGGGAAAATGGTCCTGTAGCATGTTGTGCAGGCAAATGAGCTCCCTGGGGGCCTGCCAGCTTTAAATCAGTGCTGCAGAGGCAGATTCTGTGACATTGCCCCTCACTGAAAGGCCAGACACGGTTGCATTCTATGAATCTGTCCAATCCATGAAAATGTAAGACTCCGACACGTCTTCTGCATCGTTCAAATCACTCACCTTCAGGGCACCCTAGGGTTACAACATTGTTGTACGCCTCCAACTGAATTTCCAGCGCACGACTCGAACGTTTTTTGAATTTGCGTCCGTCTCCATGACAGCCCATTGCCAATGAGTGCGCACTGCTCGGTAAACTGACTATCCGACGCGTATTTTTTTAACAAGACGCATCCGTCTGGATACGATTCTATGTGCGCACAGCTCGGTCCTTGTCTGTACGATGCGTCTGCTTACAAGTCACCCGCGTCGGGTCACATTGCATACGCGTCCAACATGCATGAACCGAGCCATGAGCACACATTGCCCATTGGCATCAATGTGATCCGATGCGGGTGACTGTAATGCATACGCATTATGCAGTCAATGGACAAGGTGTGAGCACTACTCGGTCCATGCATGTACGGCGTGTCTGCATACAAGTCAGCCGCGTTGGTTTACATTGGTGTGACTTGCAGACGGTTTACATACAAATTTCAGTGCAATGGCCACACCTTCAACACTACAGCATGTCCCACACTGCATCCCATGGCATGTAAGGCTGCATCAGCTGTGTGTGTATGGGGGACAACATTTCTAATCTAGAATGGCACTTAGGTAAAGCCACTCCCAGGCTGGGCAGGGGTTCCTGGGGTCAGATTGGTTTTGGTGTGGTGCACCTCACAAATGTAATGTCCAAGTGTTGGCTTATGGGCATGAGTCATGAACACAGTACCAGTTTGGAGATGTGTATGACCTGTCACATACACCATGAGTACAGGGTTGCATGTCATGCATGTCACATCCAGACCCATGGCCACAATCATGATGTACCCACACAGTCTGTGTGCATTTTGTGTCTCTGATGTTTGTGGTTCCATGTGCCCAATGTGAAGCAGGGTCCACCAAGTGCTTTGTGAATGCTGTGTGTGTGTCTCAGGGATGTCCATTTATGGCCTGCAGGGACAACAGGGGCCACAAATTGTGGGACTCATGATTGGTTGTGGGATGTCCATGATACAACATGCATTCCAATGCACATGTGGCAATTCAGGGACCATGGCTAGCTCCCTGACATGGAGTTGTGATGCCTGTGGAACATCAGTCCTCACTTGTGTGTTTTTCACGTGACAACAGTCCATGGGTCCTGTGCCACAGCCCAATGATTTGCCATTGCACCACAAGGAACTCATGCACACATGTGTCAATGATATGGGAGATGATGAGCATGTAGGTGACATATGTATCCATAACCAACCGCACACACCTTAGTTAATTGTGAATAACTATGATGTATAATGTGATTTTTTTGCTAGGTGAGTGCCACATGGGTAGCTGAATGTATAGTGTTACTTTACCCATCTCTGTCCTGGTGGGCCCCAGCAGTCCATAGACGGTTCCCTGACCTCGAAACCATGGAGGAACGCGACAGCATCTGACGGTACCGCTTCACCAGGAGCATGATCGATGAGTTGGCGGAGCAGTTGGCACCAAATCTGCTACCTGCTGCACATACCTGACAGCACTGACACCAAAGGTGAAGGTGATGGCAGCCCTGCACTTCTTTGCCACCAGTTCCTTCCAACACACTGTGGCTAGAGTTGGTGATATATCACAAACTATGTTCAGCCGTGTGCTACGAGATGTCTTGGAGGGGATGTTGACTCACCTGGACTCCTATTGAAAAAGAAAGAGCGGCTGACTCAAGTTATGCACACAATATTCCAAAGTATGAAATCAAAGTCCAAGGATTATGCACAAGACGTCCAGAGTATGCCGCACCAATACTCTCTTGCAAAGCAGATCCCAAAGTTCATGTATATAGGGACGGTGCACCAAAAGGAGTACTCGAAAGCTCCAGATCTTATTCCAAAAAATCTTTTATTTTATTTAATTCTTATAAAAACAGACTCCTCAGCCAACGCGTTTCATTCACATTGAACTTCGTCAGGGCTAATAAAGTGAATGAGCAAATCCGCTGTGTTTAATTTGTCCTAAAGTTGTTACGATTGTTTCACAGATGGGAATTTCAATTTTGACCATACAATAGTAAGTCACTTTATTAGTAATGGAGTGCACATCCGTTCTCACTAAAACAGAGTAACTGGCTTGATCCCAAAAGCTTGATAACTTAGGGAGGGTCCCACCATAAGTCTTGGCCACCCGTTCGAGTGATTCGCCGTGTCACGAATGAAAAAAGTCACCTGGACTCCTACATCAAGTTTCCTACACCGGATGAACTCACAGAGATCAAGGATGCCTTCTATGGACTGCCAAACGTGATAGGCTCAATCAATGGCACACATGTGGCCCTGACACCACCATGGGCACAGGAACAGACATACCGCAACCGCAAACATTACCACTCTATCAATGCTCTTTTGGTATGTCTGGCAGACATGGTGATTACACATGTGTGTGTACGTTTCCCTGGTTCGGCCCACGATGATTACATCTTGAAGAGGAGTCGCATACCGCTGATGATGTCACAAATGCCAAACCAGCGTGCCTGGCTTGTTGGTGTGTACTGTTTACCATTGTGTGTGTTTTGCAATGTTGTCTCCCACCCCCTTACAATACTCAACTAATGTGTGATTGTTTGTATGTAGGTGACTCTGGATACCCCAACATGCCATGGTTGCTGACACCCCTGAGGAACCCTGTGACAGCATCCGAGATGCGCTACAATTAGGCACATGGCAGAACCAGGTGAGTCATCGAGTGTACCTTTGGTCTCCTGACAAGCCGCTTCCGCTGCCTGGACAAGACCGGAGGTGCCCGCCCATATGAGCGTGCAAAGGAGTGTAAAATCATCACTGTCTGCTGCATGCTCCACAACATGGCAGTACAGAAGGAGGTACCTCTCATCCAAGACATCAACGACCAACTTCCACCACCTGTGGAGTATCCTTGCCTGGGCCACGAGGCCAGTGATGATGATGAGGGTGACGTCTGCACACAGCTCATCAACAACTTCTTCAGCTGAAGGTGAGTTAACAGGGTTGTCATGTCAATGTCCTGAGTGAGCCTGTGATGTGTTTGTGCAGTTCAGTTGCAGTTTGAGTTTGTCCGTGTGGTACTTGACTGGAAGCGTGCAGTGATGTGTCCTGTCAGATGGTTTATAGTCCACAATGGTGTTGACATGCTAATTTGTTAGTGTGTAGGTTCCCAAGGTGCTTTGCCAGTGGCTGGGGCAAGTCTGACACAGACAACCAGAAATCCACCCTTAAAGCACCATTTGATGACACTTGGTGACCATGTGCCCGCTGTCATGTGGATTCACCTTTATACTGTGTAATAAACTTGTTTATGATTTGTAATGAACCTGTGCTTCACAAAGTTATGTGTGCTGTCTGTATTCACACATCTGACGACATTTGGTTACCTCACCTGTGGGCTTGTTGGCAGTGACTGTGGAAAGGTGTGGTGTCTGTGCATTCCACCGTATATCTGGCAACCATCTTTGTAGACAATGTGTCACGTGTCCATGGTGAGTATGTGTTGTGGTGCCCTATTAGTGTGTCTCCCTCATAGGTGTCACATCAACATGAGTCACATAATGGTAATGACATTGCTGTAGTAGTCGGCATGCACTGTGTACTTCCGCATTTCATCATCTCCATGACACATACCAAGTTTGAATCACAACATAGGCAAGTATAGTGTAATAGTGATTTTATTTACATACATGTGTGGAGATAGTGCTGTACACGAGGTTTAGAATCCACAGTTCACAGATGAGTTTGAAGTATTGGTAGATGAAATGTCCAAAGTGAAGCCCACATTCATCTTCTTCATTAGTACAACATGGACCCTCCTTGTCATGTTGCGGACTTGTGTCATGTGAAACAAGGTGAACGCTTTTCACACAAAGACCAATATCCAAAACAGGTTCTGGGTTCCTGGGGGATGTGCATGGACAACTGTGGCTCATTTGTCCTTCTTCGGACGACCCCTCCTCTTCTTCTGGGGGGGATCCTCAGGAGCAGGCGCCGATGTTGCATCGGACTCTCCACCAGATTCATCCTCCCTCCCTGTGGCATTTGCCAATGTTATTGCAAGAGATGTTGTGGGGACACAGGGAGGTGTGGACATATTTGCGCTGATCTGGTGGAGACAGGTCAATATTTCCACATGCACCGCAGTAAGTTTGTCCCACTTGGCCTCCATGCGTGCATGATGGCCAGCCTGCTCCTGTTGCATGTCCTTGAGGACCCCCACTACCTGGCTGAATCCTCCGGTGCTATCCTGGTACGCATCTATGATGCGTACCACTTGGGGGTCATCAGGCAGTCCAGGCTCCTCTGTAGACCGTGACCTCTGCCTAACACCACTCCCACCACCCCTAGACACACGGCCTGTACCTGTGGTGGCAGGCACAGTTGACCTGGGTCCCCCTTGGGTGTTGCTACTGGTGTCATTGTTCGATGCCTCCGGGGTGGCTGGGGCCCCTGTGCTGTTTGAACTTGGTCTCCTAAGTCTGTCTGTGTTGGCGGGGGTGTTAGGTCTGTGGCCAGATTGTGTTGGCGTGGCTGCAGGGGGTGCAGGTGTTTCTGATGGTGGGGCTGCCTGATGACTCACACCAGAGGTACCAGGTTGATCCTCGTCATCCGAAGAGGATAGAGCCAGATCCACACCAGAGAGCTCATTCTCCACCAGAGTCTGGGCCAGGGACTCCTCTTCACTTGCTTCTGTTTCCCCAGGAGCACCTGTGTTTGGAAGAGACCGATATTGTCAGTTATGTTACTACAGACATCAATGGTTGAACTATGTAAATTGCAACAAGGAGGGAGGAAGAGGTACTGATACATTCATCTTTCAATGGGTAGTACTAACAATGAAGGAGGGGGCAAGGCATCACTCATCCTGTTCAGCCATGGTATGTACATGATTTCATTCCTCAGTAAATTCCCTCCCATACGTATACAGGAATGGGGCTGTGCTTCTTGGATTGCTGCCTCAGTGTACTATAGCTGCATTTACTTTGGTTTACCTTTACTGCAAATATGATGTGCCTCCACCTGGAGGTAGACTTCCTGCTTTCCAAGTAGTGTCCAGAGGAGATATTAGCTCTAAGATCACATGGGGCTGCTACATGTTGACCAACAGTGAACAACCCTGGTGCGGTGGATCAGTAGCTGGATCCACACACACAACAGCGTTGTTTGTAGCTTCATACATCACAATGTTCAACATTTTTCCTTTGCCTTAGGGTGTTGTGTGTGTTTTTGACTCACAGCACTTGAGCACAAACACACACTCTCGGTTTTCTCCTCTGGGCACTACTGGGGAACCAGCCAGGTTACCTCCAGGTGGAGGCACATCATATTTGCAACAAGGGGGAGCCAATGATGCTGCTGCTACAGTACACTGATGCAGAAAATCATGATATCACGCACTACGCATGTGTACATATGTGAGGCTTTCAATGGAGGCAACACAATCAGTAATGAACCAGGTTGCACAGGAGGAGTAGACCATTCACCCCACCTTGATCTTTGTAACAATGTTTGATATACATGACATTTGCAACGTGACGACAGGATGTATGCCTGAACACTGCATTGTCTTCAGTCGTCACAGACAGAGATTGATGTTGTGGTAGCACATTGTCCTGCCAACGTGAAGCATTTCAATGTGCATGTTGATGTGTGCACATACCCAGCTCATGTATGGATTTCCATGTACATTGTCATTGTTACTCAAGGGCCATCAGGTAGCTGACACAGGAGTGTGATCACTGTTAACATATGACTCTGCTTCCCTGTGAGGGTGTGTACCTGTTCTGACAAGATGGCTGACAGTGGAGTTCTGTTGTTTGGCTGTGGCCAATTCCCAGCAGGTCCTTGTGCTGTCCACAACAGAGCCCAGTTCCAGAGTACTTGCCAGCCCATTTCCAGCCCCTCTGAGGTGAGCATGGTTCATTGTGGGCTTGCTGGGCCATGTAGGTTGCTGAGGTTTGTGAGTGACTGCAATTCTCAGCATGCTCTTGGCTACACCCCCTGCCCAGCATGCCCTCACTTCCCTCCTTCTGACTCTGCTTCCCTGTGAGGGTATGTGCCTGTGCTGACAAGATGGCTGAAGGTAGAGTTCTGTTGTTTGGTGGTGGCCAATTCCCAGCAGGGTCTTGTGCTACCCACAACAGAGCCCAGTCCCAGAGTACTTGCCAGCCCATTTCCAGCCCCTCTGAGGTGTGCATGGTTCAGTGTGAGCTTGCTGGGCCATTTGGGTGGGTGGGTATTGTGAGTGACTGCAACTCCCAGCATGCTCTTGGCTACACCCCCTTCCCAGCATGCCCTCACTTCCCTCCTTCTGACTCTGCTTCCCTGTGAGGGTGTGTGCCTGTGCTGAAAAGATGGCTGATAGTGGAGTTATGTTGTTTGGTGGTGGCCAATTCCCAGCAGGGCCTTGTGCTGCCCACAAGAGAGCCCAGTCACAGAGTAGTTGCCAGCACATTTGCAGCCCCTCTGAGGTGAGCATTCTTCAGAGAGGTGTTGATGGTGCAATTGTGAGGGGGTGCATTATCTGTGACAACAACGCCATCATGCTTTGGTATGCACTCACTTCACCAGCTTACCCACTATTCCTTCCTGTCAGTCAGCTTCACTGTGAGATATTGGTTGTGGTGGCAGGGATGTCTGACAGTGTTAACTCAGATTAGTGCCACTGCCTTGCCCTATTTATTGGTAGGTTTGTACATGTCATGACACAGTTTTAAATCACTATGATGTGGCCATTATTATGTTTGTCTGACTAGCATAGACTTCTTGGGCTGATTGACTTTTGTTTCCTATGCCTTTGCTATCAGTGCATGGTTTCACTGTCCCCTTAACGGTGATGTGTGTGTATTGCAACACAATATTGGATATGTTTGTTGTGTACTCACCAGGGTCTGGTATGTCAGGTAGGCCATGGATGCCCTCTGGTTGTAGGATGTCCCGCTCCTTCTCCTCCCAGGACCTGAAGTAGACTGGTTTGGCAGGAGGGCCACTGCCAGTGATCTGGCTCAGGGTGTGTTCCTTCTGGAGGAGCTTCTTGACCCTCCTGCACACGTCATACCACCTCTTCTCGATGTCGGTCTTTGTGCGATACGCTGGTGCTTGTGCGTTCACCTTGTCCACGATCCTGTCCCACATCTTAGTTTCTCTGTGACATGGGGGTCCTTTGTACCAATGTGCCAAACAAATGTGGCTCCACTCTGAGGATCTCATCTACCAGTATTTCCTTCTCTGTGTCTGTGAACTGTGGATTCTTCTTAGGGGGCATGGTGATTGGTGGTGGTGAGGAGTGATGTGGGTGGGTGGGTGTGTGTGTGCAAGTGAGGGTGGGTGGGTATCTGTTTTGGCAGGTATATGTGTGAGAGCTTTTGGAGGGGTGCTGATGGTGTGTGAGTTGTGTGATGGGTGAGTTGTGTGTGTGTCTGTGGTTGGTGTCTCAAGTTGTTCTGTGCTGGCTGCTCTGTTGTATTTGCAAAGGATCATGGTAGTGTATTTTTGCCTTTTTATAGGTGGAGTTGTGGGTGTGTCTTTGTGCCAATTTTTTAAATTTTTTTATTTATTGACTTTGTCATTGCTTGACTGGTCCTTTTTTTGTGTTTTTCCCATTGTTTTTTGTGGGCATGTAGGAGACATTCTTCTGACCAAGTCGGACGCTCATGTTGGCTTCCGTGCCTTTCATGCAGATTTAGTTCTGTGTTGCATGCAAATCCTGGGCTACGTATAGAGTTTTCTCTCCATCTTCTGCAGCCCACATGGGGACAGAGATTTTTCTCAGTAAGAAATTTCAGGCTGAGGTAGTTAATTCAGCGAGTGATCAAAGTAAAAGATGTAGTTGGGTCACCTGTAATTTAGGAGACATATCTTTGACGCTCGCTAGTTTATATGCCCCAGTAGAGGATAATCCCACCCCATACAAGGAATTCTTCCAATCATGAATCCAAGTATCAGGTGATCTAATTGTGGGGGGATTTCAATTTGTTCCTATAACCAATTTGTTACTGAAACCAAAAATGGATTCCTCATCTAACGCAAAAAAACAGTTAAAGCGAAAATCTTTTAAAATGGCACAAAGCTATAGCTCGATGCTAGATAAATCTGACCCTTGGGGGGGCTGCATTTCCCACTGAAATCACTTACACCTGCTTTTCAGGGATATTGCATACTTTCTCGCATATTGATTTTTGCCTTTTTATATTACCTTAGCGCTTCAAGCTGACTTGGAACATCGCGTCTGCGCTCCGCTCGCTCTGCTGCCATTATCATTAACGCTATAATACCCCTGGATTGCTGCCATTGCTTGTAGTGTCAAATTGCCATTTGTAGTGCTACATATTATACTGATCACATTGTTCTAAAGTAGTTTTGCCCGATTGTGCCTCTGATTGTGCCCCAATCTCGCCCTGTTTCGCTTTCTGTTTGTTGCGGCCATTTTGTTGTTGTTGTGACTCTGGGCCCGTCTCTCCGCCCCGCTCCCACCTCCCAGCTGCTCCTCCCTCCCACAGATAGTTGTAGATCGACCCGTCCATCCCCGTGCTGTGACTCTCTTGACTCGCTCAGAAGAGGTCGCTCCCCACGCTCCCAAGGCTTTGTGGTATTGTAGCGCTTTAAAGCTGACTTGTATTATCATAGCGCTTAGAAGGTTTAAAGCTGACTTGTACTATCATAGCGCTTAGAAGGTTTAAAGCTGACTTGTATTATCATAGCGCTTAGAAGGTTTAAAGCTGACTTGTATTATCGTAGCGCTTAGAAGATTTAAAGCTGATTTATATTACCGTAGCGCTTCAAGCTGACTTGGAACATCGCGTCTGCGCTCTGCTCGCTCTGCTGCCATTATCATTAACGCTATAATACCCCTGGATTGCTGCCATTGCCTGTAGTGTCAAATTGCCATTTGTAGTGCTACATATTATACTGATCACATTGTTCTAAAGTAGTTTTGCCCAATTGTGCCTCTGATTGTGCCCCAATCTCGCCCTGTTTCGCTTTCTGTTTGTTGCGGCCATTTTATTGTTGTTGTGACTCTGGGCCCGTCTCTCCGCCCCGCTCCCACCTCCCAGCTGCTCCTCCCTCCCACAGATAGTTGTAGATCGACCCGTCCATCCCCGTGCTGTGACTCTCTTGACTCGCTCAGAAGAGGTCGCTCCCCACGCTCCCAAGGCTTTGTGGTATTGTAGCGCTTTAAAGCTGACTTGTATTATCATAGCGCTTAGAAGGTTTAAAGCTGACTTGTACTATCATAGCGCTTAGAAGGTTTAAAGCTGACTTGTATTATCATAGCGCTTAGAAGGTTTAAAGCTGACTTGTATTATCATAGCGCTTAGAAGGTTTAAAGCTGACTTGTATTATCATAGCGCTTAGAAGGTTTAAAGCTGACTTGCATTATCGTAGCGCTTAGAAGATTTAAAGCTGATTTATATTACCGTAGCGCTTCAAGCTGACTTGTAACATCGCGTCTGCGCTCCGCTCACTCTGCTGCCATTATCATTAACGCTATAATACCCCTGGATTGCTGCCATTGCCTGTAGTGTCAAATTGCCATTTGTAGTGCTACATATTATACTGATCACATTGTTCTAAAGTAGTTTTGCCCGATTGTGCCTCTGATTGTGCCCCAATCTCGCCCTGTTTCGCTTTCTGTTTGTTGCGGCCATTTTGTTGTTGTTGTGACTCTGGGCCCGTCTCTCCGCCCCGCTCCCACCTCCCAGCTGCTCCTCCCTCGCCCCACCCCCCTCCACTAACCAGTTATGTCAAATGCTTTTGCGCGCAGCGTTAACGCGCAGCAGTCGCGCCCCATGCGCGCCGAAGGTGCGCCAAAGGTAAGCCCGTCTATGCCCGTCCGCGCCTGGACCGCGCCCAGTGCCAGACTCCCTGGCCCCCGCAAGACCCACCCCGCCCGCATTACATACGACATATCAACCCTCTCAGCTCTAAACCCCGGCCGCTCACCACATTGCTACCAGGCTGCCCCTGGACACACCCATGGACCCTTCACCTGCCACTCCTGCAAGTTCGACTGCATCAGGACCCACACCAAACCCACTAACTCCAACCAGTGCCCCGACAACAACTACCTGAAGTGCCTCCTCCTCAACACCCGATCGATCCACAAACACTCCATTGAACTCTGGAATCTACTCGGCACCACATCTTCTGACGTCGCCTTCCTCACAGAAACTTGGATGAACGCCTCATCAGCTCCAGACATCGCCATAGCCATCCCAGACGGCTACAGGATCATCCGAAAGGACCGCACCAACCAAACAGGAGGAGGCATCGCCATCGTCCATAAGAACACCATCCGCATCACGACCAATTCCGACGATCACCTCGCAGCCGCCGAACACCTTCACTTCCAGATCCACACCGACCCCAAGACCACACTCAGAGGCACCCTCATCTACAGACCACCAGGACCCCGTACACATTTTAGCGAAGACATCACTGACTTTCCCAGCCCACATGCCCTCCCCTCCGAAAACTACATCCTACTAGGAGACCTCAACTTCCACCTGGAAAATAACAACGACAGCAATACCACCAACCTTCTAGACAACCTGGCCAATCTCGGACTCAAACAACTTGTTGACACCCCCACCCACTTTGCCGGACACACGCTCGACCCAATCTTCACCTCCAGCAAGCACATCTCCTTCGATCACACTACTACCCTCCATTGGACGGATCACAGCTGCGTCCACTTCATCTACAATAAGACCTCGACCCACAACCCCCCACAACCTATTCCCGAAGAAACTGGAACAAAATTACCACCGACCAACTCCACACATCGCTTCACCAAAACCCCCCTGACAAATCATCGGACCCAAACCAAGCAGCCACCAACCTCACACAATGGATCACCCACAGCGCTGATGAACTAGCACCCCTGAAAAACCATCAAATCAAGCAAGGCAACAAAAAAGCCCCCTGGTTCAACGACGACCTTAAGAAATCCAAGAAACTCTGTCGTACCCTCGAGAAAGCCTGGAGAAAAAAAACCAACCACTGACAACCTGGCCTCCTTCAAAAACGCCACCCGCAAACACCACCAACTCATCCGATCCACCAAGAAATCAGCATTCAAGGATCGCCTTGACAACAACGCCCAAAACAGCAAGGAGCTATTCAACATCGTCAAAGAATTTACCAACCCCAACGCCGGCTCCAATGACATCACCCCCTCCCAAGACCTCTGCAACTCTCTATCCTCATTCTTCTACAACAAAATCGCCGACATACATATCAGCTTCAAAAACCAATCCGAAGACCAGCCCACTTCACCCACCTCCGAACCAAAACCGCACTCTAACAACCTCTACGCCTGGAACACAATCACCACCGAAGACACCATCCGCCTGATGAACTCCATCCACTCAGGATCGCCAACCGACCCTTGCCCCCACCACATTTTCAACAAAGCAGACTCTATCATCGCACCCCATCTCCGCGATGTCATCAACTGTTCTTTCAACTCCGCTACCTTCCCGGAAAACTGGAAACATGCCGAACTCAGCGCCCTTCTAAAGAAACCCACAGCCGACCCCACTGAACTTAAGAACTACCGCCCCATCTCGCTCCTCCCATTCCCCGCCAAAGTCATAGAGAAAGCCGTCAACAGTCAGCTCGCCGCCTTCCTTGAATCCAACAAAGCCCTTGACCCCTCACAATCCGGTTTCCGAGCCAAACACAGCACCAAAACAGCCCTCATCGCAGCAACAGACGACATTCGAACACTACTGGACAATGGAGAAACGGTTGCCCTCATCCTACTTGACCTCTCCGCAGCCTTCGACACAGTCTGTCACAACACCCTTATACAACGCCTCAGCAACGTCGGAATTCAAGGAAAAGCACTGGAATGGATCATCTCGTTCCTCGCCGGAAGAACCCAGAGAGTCCGCCTCCCCCCTTTCAGATCAGAGGCCACCGAAGTCATCTGTGGTGTACCACAAGGATCGTCACTCAGCCCCAACCTCTTCAACATATACATGAGCCCCCTCGCATCCATCGCACGCCACCACAACCTCAACATCATCTCCTACGCAGACGACACCCAGCTGATCCTCTCTCTCACCAAAGACCCAAACACCGCCAAAACCAACCTACACGAAGGAATGAAAGATGTAGCCGAGTGGATGAAGAACAGCTGCCTAAAACTAAACTCGGACGACACGGAAGTCCTCATCTTAGGCTCATCCCCCTCTACCTGGGACAACTCTTGGTGGCCATCTGCCCTGGGAACCGCACCCACACCTACGGACCACGCACGTAACCTGGGCTTCATCCTGGACTCCTCCCTCTTGATGACCAGACAAGTCAACGCCGTCTCATCATCCTGCTTCAACATCCTACGCATGCTCAAAAAAGTCTTCCGTTGGATCCCCACCGAAACAAGAAAGACGGTCACCCACGCCCTGGTCACCAGCCGTCTAGATTACGGAACCACCCTTTACGCCGGAACCACAGCCAAACTACAGAAAAACTCCAACGCATCCAAAATGCCTCAGCCAGACTCATACTGGACATTCCTCGTCGAGCTCACATTTCCGGTCACCTGAAAGACCTCCACTGGCTCCCCGTCAACAAGAGAATAAGGTTTCGTCTCCTCACCCACGCACACAAAGCCCTCTACAACCTTGGACCCGAATGCCTCAACACTCGACTAACCTTCTACACCCCCACCCGCCAACTACGATCATCCAATCAAGCCCTCGCCGCTATCCCACGCATCTGTAAATCCACCATGGGGGGCAGATCCTTCTCCTACCTAGCGGCCAAGACCTGGAACTCTCTCCCCTCCCACCTCTGCCTTACTCAGAACCACCTCTCCTTCAGAAAACAACTAAAAACTTGGATATTCGATAAGTAAATGCACCCCCCTCCCCCAAGCGCCTTGAGACCCTCTGGGTGAGTAGTGCGCTATATAAATTTCTGAACTTGAACTTGCCTTATCTCCAGGCGTTTGGATTTTAATTCACAGAAAATTCTTCAGAGTGGGTTCTCGGACCATGCACTGGTTATTTTAGAGTTGGAACTGGGTGAATGCAGCAAAACCTCCAAAAAATGGCAGCTAAATCCACAATACTTATTTGATGAAAACTGGGTCTCTTATATTAAAACAGAATTCAGAGAGTTCTTTGAGCGAAATCATGGCTCACGTCCACTGCATATGGTCTGGGATTCATTTAAAGCCTTTTTTCGAGGTCTTGCTAATGCTAAAGATGCGGAGAACTCAAGGAATAGGAAGGAGGAGAAGCAAACACTTGAACAAAAAGGGAAAAGGTCTTTCGACAGATTGCTTTCTAGCCCCTCGGTGGTGAACCGTCGACAGCTGGATCAGGCTAAACGGAATCTGGCAGATAAATATTATGCTAAAAGTGAATCCCTATTTCAGTATGATAGACAAAAGATTTATGAGGAAAGCAATTATACAGGCAGATTTCTGGCATAGCAGGCAAGGGAACGGTCTATAAGTGATCAAATAGTTGCACTGAGATGCCCCTCTTCAGGTTCTCGTTTGGAGGACTTGGTAGCAGTAGGAGACATAATGGTACAACTTTATGAGAGGCTACATGGCCAATAACAATCCATTGATATGTCATCTTTGGGAGATTTTCTCCAGGAAAATGAATTACCTGTCTTAACAGACTTAGAAAAAAGGAACATGGCGAGACCATTCACAAAAGAAGAGCTAGGAAAGGTTATTAAAAATCTCCTGAATGGTAAATCCTGCGGGCCGGATTGGCTCCCTGCTGAGTTTTTTAAAACCTTCACTTGTGTAATTGTGGATTATCTCCTTTAATTGGTAAATTCAATCCTTGAAGGAGGGTCCATACCTCTGTGTTTTGGAAAAGGGAATGTAAAAACAGTGAAGATCCTAATTCATATCGCCCGATAACGCTTTTAAATTCTGACTACAAATTAATTACTAAACTCTTAGCCAATCGGTTTAACAGGATTGCCTCGCATTTAATCTATCCTGATCAGAATGGTTTTATAGCCAGAAGGAAGCTCGGAACCAATACACATTTTTTAGTGGAGGTAGTGGACTAATTTGAGACCCAGAAGATTCCAGCATTAGTACTTTATTTAGACGCTGAGAATGCATTTGATTTGGTTATTTGGGAGACTTTATTTTGTATTTTAACGTAATTTGGCATACCCTCTAAAATTACAGGGTTGGTTGAGAAATTATATATGAATGCAGAGGCCAATATTATCGTTAATGCCACTTAGGTTGGCCAAGTAAAAGTTAAAAGGGGAACCAGACAAGGATGTCCGTTATCCCCGGTGCTATTTGCCTTTTTTATTGAGACTCTCACGATAGCAATCAGGAATAATGGGAATATCTGCCCTCCGCTTCCAACCATGGGTCAAGTTAAATTAAACGCCAACAACATTATGCTTATTATTAAGCCGGAGGAGGAAGTGCAGGCAAAAGCGTTCCAGATTTTTTACCTTTATGAGTCGTTTGGTGGTTACAAAATTAAGGAAGGAAAAACAGAAATAATTTTGTGTGGGTGTGCACCTATGGTTTTACACCCCAATATTCTTATGTGCTTAAATTCTAATCCCAAGAGGTACCCTGGGGTCTATTGTTCACCATTAATTTCGGAAATATATGATTTGAATTTCGTCCCATTGTTACAAAAAATCCAGGACTTACTTTCACAATGGAACTCTCTCCCTTTAACCGTTCTCGGTAGGGTCGCTCTGATCAAAATGTAGGTGCTTCCACTGTTTAATTTCCTTTTTTTAGCAGTTCCCTGTGTTTTAGTGAACTCCTTTTTTACGAAGTTAGAGTCAGTGTTTACATCGTTCCTGTGGGGCAAGAAAGTTCCCTGAATTGCACGTAGCACTTTATATGAGAAATTGGAAGATGGCAACTTAGCCCTCCCCAATTTGAGGGAATACTACTTTGCATTTATTGCACAAAACATGTCTAGATTTAAGCAGGATCTACAGCCGGGTCTTTTAATTAACTTCTTTATGAATTTAATATGCAAAGAAAATCAGATCCACTGCCCATTATCAATATTTAGACCTCTTAAATTAGTAAAAGATAAGTGTTTACATTGGTTATTGCATCAACGCCAGGCTTCTTTTAGATGGTATTCCATTCCAGTTATTAATGCCATAACCCCATTAGCTGATCTTTTTGTGTCAGCAGATATTAGAGATTCGTTTTTAATTATGCAAAATTGGACCAAGGCTGGCTTTCATAAACTCTCCAATTTTCTCCGGAATGATAGATGGCTAAATGTTAGTGAAATGTCTCAATTAATCCCCGGCGATTTCCTCCTCCTTGGGTCATATAATATTCTCAGTAAATTTCTTAGCAAACTTGATCTGCTCCAGATTATTGGCCTGAAAAAGTTAGTCTATGACTTGCTGGAAGATAGGGTGTAGTGAAAAAGCCGGGGATTGAAAAAATGCTTAGCCGCAATTACAGGCGTTGATCTGGAGGCCAAGGCCATAGCAAAATGCGGTCAATATGAGGAATTGGAAATTACAGCAAATGTGTGGTCTACAATTATTAACTTACATTTTAGTTCAGTCAGAGGGGCTAACTGGAGAAGGATGTTATATTTCAGCAAGTGGTTATTGTATAGAACCCCTTGCTTTGTAGCTAAGGTTTATCCCAATTGGGGCAGTGTTTCCCGTGCCATATTCACCCTTTAGCCTATTGGACTCATATAATATTACAGTGCCCCTTGATCCAGAAATTCTAGAATAATATTTTTGATTATCTGGCAACAGAATGTTTGATATCGATTGGGTTTAATGCTTGACTGATAGTGTGGGGTTATTACCCAGATCTCCGGCTACCTGAGAAGTTGACTAAACTTGTATATATTGGAATGGCTGTCACCAGATCACTTTTACTTCAAAGATGGGAAACTGATTTAATTCCGTCTAAAATGGATTGGGTTCGGAAAATGGGTCAAGTTAAAAAAAGCGAATGAACCTATGCTTTACGAATTGGGCGACTTAAGAAATTTGAGAAGATCTAGGCACTGTGATCTCTAAAGTTAGTACATAATCCGCTGTATCCCTCCAATCTGTCCTAATTTTTATGAGTCTTAGAACTTGGCACTTTAACATGGATAGTATACATCATGTCATTTTATCAGCCTTTTTTGAGGCAGTGGACGTAAGTCCCGAGATTCTAGGCATTCTTTTTATCTTACCGTTTAATAATGGTTTTTTAAGATCCCCCTGCTTATTAATACTAGATGTGTTGTTTTTTGATTAATTGGTGTTATTTATTACCCCTTTGGATGTTATTGACGGATTTTAAAAGATGTATATCTGGATTTAAGTCTATGTATTTGATATGGTTTCCAATAAAAAATATATAACAAAATAATTAAAAGGGTTTGCATGGCATTTGCACCATGCAACATGGTGTATGCATGATGCAAACACTAAAATGCAATTTATCAAGCCATGTCACGCCACTTTTGCATGACCGGGAGTGGCTTGTTAAATCATGAGTAAGGTAATGCAGCACAAATAGCTGTGTTGCGTTACTCTGCCCTGGGAAGGTGTTGATTGGGCATTGAGTGGGTGCTCCCATGATACACCCATGGATTTTGAAGCATTCTCAGAGTGACCATCACTGGTAGACCTGGGAATGAGTCAAAAGGATCCGCTTTCTTACGGGAGGAATAACGAGGGTAAATATCTATCTTACGGTGCAAGGGTGCCTGCATTGACGTTAGGCTGCCCACTGTATGCCAGCGCTGGGGAAAGGACAGGAATATGTTGTAATGAATACAGCGCTTTCCTCCCCTTTCCCTGTAAAGCTGTGCAGCATAGTGACTTGCTGCACCGTGTTGCGTTACTTTTTCTTAAGTATGCCCCCTGGTATTTAAATCACGCAGGTGCTTGACATGTTTAAGATCAAGTAATAATGTAAAATTTTGCGAATATGATGTTTGCATTCGTGCAACCCTATATTCGGCCCCAAAATATTATTGATATACATATTGCAATAATTTTTGATGTTCTAATGTGTATGTGCTCAATTACAAGAATAACGTGCACAGCAAAGAAAGAAACAAAAAAATCAAGTTCACACATCAGTTTGTGGGATAAAGGATGTCCCTCGGACGTGCAGGTGTTTATTACGTGTGCACTTTTCAATGACTTTGTGACCTTGAGAGCCCTGCTTATGGCATACAACAAACCCAATTCCCTTTATCTTTAGGCACATGTTGAATGCATTGAATCAAGTTTCCAATGGAATTAAACACATGCCTCCATTTTGAGAATAATATATAGCATGCATAGGAATGTGAGTTGTTGCTAAATGGGCATCTATCAACAAAGTTACGGTCTATGCCTCTGGTGAAAAACTATTGTAGGTTGTAGTTGGGGAGAAGATGTGAATTGACGGCCAAATTATTGAATGTACCCGTGCATAAAAGAGTGATTAATGTTTCTGGTGCTCATGCAAAGCATTCACATGTCCTGGGCCAAATTTGCGCTACATGAAACTAAAAAAAAAAACCACAAAAAAACATATACCGTTCGTTCTAATCATAACTTAGTTCCAAAATTAACGTTTGGCAAAGATGGAAATGGAATACATGTTTCTGAGTGAACTGTAAAGCTAACAAACGTGATTGCATTATGAAGCAAATTGCGCTTCATTCTGTCATCTCTCACGTGAAGTGTACAAGATAATTGTGATGAAAGTAAACCCTGTGGCATTCGCCTGAGACAGCTGCTTGTATCAGAGTACAGTTATAGACACAAAACGACCAAACGGCGCAGCGGGAGGCTGTGTAAGAAACTCGCATAACTTTCCGCCGTAGTGTGTTGCGAATCAGTGCGTTTCCCGCCTTCTCCGTCTCTATATTCAGAAGGCATCGGCGTTTCCAAGACTGAGGCGGTTTCACGTAATAATTGCAATTAACCTCTGGTAAATGCCCTCACATCAGCTTCCGCTTAACTGATGTTAAGGCAATAAACCCGGAGAAGTCCTTTCTCTTGTGGGCACTAACGCTTAAGTATTATGTTGTAAAACGGATTAGTCCATGGGATTGCGACAGGCAAATGAGAGCGATGGATTGTCCCCTTGCTCTCCGCGTGTGCACTGTTCATTACAAGATGGTGACTCATGACAGTAGATAGCTGTTAAGCTGCTAGCATTGCTGACTGGTCGACCCCGCTGCCTTCTGGGATCGAATTGTCGTAACTTTTTTTCAGGGAATTCTTTGGTCCCAAACAAGAGATGTCGTTCTCCTCACTGAAGGAGTTTGGTGTCTTCTTTGCATCTTTTTCTTCTAGTTATTATTAGTGTTCATTTTCAATCAAAAAGAAGATGTCCCCAGGGCAAATAAAGAGATTTGGACACCTAAGAGACAGTGTACTTAAGAACACACCTCATCAACCCATGGCCAGTTTGATGGTGCAAATTTGCTATAATCATTGGGCAATAGGGAATCCACAGTACAAAGTACAGGCCAGATGTTGGAAGATAGGAATAGCGATTTCCTAATTGCGATTTCCAGCGAATCGTGTCTTTACTCCAGCAGAGTTCTTTGCAGGTCTAGTAGTGTACTGATTTGGTATTTGGTTAGAGCCTGAGTACTTACACCCAAATGTGCCTTTTAGATGGGAGATGACTTCAAAGCAGCTCCTTGAAGTGCACAGGTGCTCTTTTGTCAGAGCCTTGTCTGCCAGGCTATCTGTGGGTGGTAATCAGTCCTGTCCTGTGTGTGGGAACAGGATACAGCCTTTTCAGATTTAAGTGTGAGCTCCCTCTTCCCCTTCCTGCCCCAGAAGGATATTAGAAGGCAGAAGAATGCAGATGAGTCCTCTGTCACACCTACCCTTCCTGTGTAGCTGTCACCCAGCCCAAACCTATACTGGAGACAGGCTGCAGGCATACAAAGGTAAGTTAAGAGCAAAGAAATGTTCACTTTATAAAAGTGACATTTCTAAAATAGTAATGTCAATTGCAACTTTACCACGAAAGAGGATTTATCATTACCATTTCAAAGATATGAAACATTATTTAATTACTCCTTTCTAATCAGGAATTCCAGCTTACAAGTGTTTTAAGAAATTCCCAATGCTAGCCTATGATAGGAGTCGGCCTTACAGTAGAGAAACACAAATGTGCCTGTTTGTCACTATCAGGACATGTTATGTTATGTTAAAAGTATTTGTACAGCGCACGGTCACCAGGAGGTTTCATGGCTCTAGGAGCGGAAGGGCAATAATGGGGGGCAATATTACTCATAGGCTTGCCGGAACAGATGAGTTTTCAGGAGTTTCCTGAATAAGATGTAACTGGAAGTGGATCCGAGTTCATTCGGGAGTGAGTTCCATAACCTGGGGGCCAGGAGTGAGAATCTGAGGCCACCATGTTTTTTCCGTTTGAAAGTTGGAATGGTAAGCAGATTGTAGTGTGAGGAGCAGAGGACACGGAGGGGGACGTACCGATGAATCCTGGAGGAGATAAAGGCAGGGCCCTGATCAGAAAGTGCCTTGAAGATGGTACAGCCAAGTTTAAAAATGCAGCGTTTAGCCACCGGAAGCCAATGTAAAACTTAAAAGTGCATATCCCACTTTTTACTTACACAGCACTCTTCCCTTAAGGCTACCTAGTGCCTACCTTAGAGATGGGAGTTTAAGCCTTGGCAAGTGGTTTTAAATAACAAGTCCAAGTGGTAGTTAACCGCACACCCAGGCCTTGCAATGGCAGGCCCGAGACAGGTTTGAAAGTCTACTTGTGCAGGTGGCACAATCACTTCTGCAGGCCTACTTGTAGCATTTAGATTTAGATTACAGGCCCCAGGTACATGGTATACCACTTTACAAGGGAATTTCAAGTAATCTAGATATGCCAAACAGGTGTAAATAAATTATACCATGTTTAAAGAAGAGAGCACATGCACTTTAGCACTGATTAGCAGTGATAAAGAGCTCAGAGTCTTAAAGCCAACAATAAGAAGGTCAGAAAAATAAGAGAAGGAAGGCAAAATGTCTGGGGTAACCCTGCAGAATGGTGGTCTTCCTCAAGATTTTTGCCTTCCATAGCAGAAACTGTTTTTGTTGGCATTAGAACTCTGCACACTTTACCCTTGTTAATCTGTGCTAAAGTACTTGTTCTCTCCCTTCCAAACATAGGGAAATTTGTATACACCAGAATGGTACATGTAATTTAAATATTAGACCCTAGTGTATAGTACTACCTGTTCCCAGGCCCTGTAAATTAAATTCTACTGGTAGACTGTAAAATGCATTGTGCCCTCCACTGATGTAGTACTGTAGAAAATGTCTCGGCCTGCCCCGTAGGCTTTAGTGCTCTTTCAAGCTGCAATTTCCAGCTAGCTAAAGAAACCTTTTTTTTAAGGCCTAAACATTCCAGTTTAATACATATAAGTCACACCTAAAATAGACCCTACAGGCCCATATGGCAGGGTACATGGTATATAAAATGTAGAACATGTCTGTTTAATGTTTTAAATGTCCTGGCAGTGAAAAATCCCTAAAGTCGTTTTTCATTGTGGCAAGGCTGGTCTCCCATTGACCAATAAAAGGTTTACCCTATTACTTTTGGTCAGGGCTAAATTGAGTTTCGGAGCATATAAATAATATTTCAAAGACTCCTTTTTTATAGAAGTATAACATAATGGTAATGTCATATTTTAATTTACTATTTTGGAAATTACACTTTTATAAAATTACCATTTTCCAGTCTAAACCTAAACCTGAAACAGACTTACTGCCAGTGTCCAATTGTTGCCTGACCCCTGCTAGCTCCCTGGAGATTGATGCGTATTACTCCCAGATAGGGAACAAATGGCATGGGTGTGGGGCTTACTGACTGGGTGGCTGGGGATGAGCTATGCCTCTGCCCCGATTACACATAAAATGGACCTGCCCTGGCACACACAGAAGAATCTGACACCAGGCATGCTACTGCCTTTGTTTCACTAGACAGGTTATAGCAAAACCCAGATGAGAGGGGGAGACTGACCAGAGCTAGTTTAGGAGATGGACACAGGATTATCCCCACCCACAGCCTGGCACTGGGCATGGAAGTGTCATCATCAGAACCACAAATCAATTCACTCCTGGACCAATAAAGACTCATAAGAAGAACAGAGCTGCTGTCTGAAACATTACGGATTCTTGGACCCACTTGCCTTGAACCCAGGACCCCAGTTGTGACTACAAGTGTCAGTTGGAAGACCTCCTGTGCACACTACAGGGAAAAACAAGTTTCAAGAGGCCTTATCTGCTTCCCAGTTGACCAGACCCAACTGAGCCAGACCTGGTCTCCTCTGCTGGTATCTGTGGAGTGAGTACGGACCCTCAAGTAATGTCCTCAGGGTCCTAGACTTTTGACTCGAGTCAAAGTGCACTCTTCCCTGACAATCTTCTGGTTTCACTTGATTCGACCCAAAGCCCGCAGAGCCTGGCAGCCCCTAACTGAGAGTTCACCGAATTTGATGTTAAGTGATGCAGAGCTCCCCAGAGCTGCACATGTCCTACCTGAAAGCTTCACCAGACCCGCCGCAGAGCCCTCCGCAAGTTGGGGCTCGACCTCAATGCTTCCGGGGACTGTGAGAGATTGGGTTGTAAGTTGAGGGAGGTTGAAGCCTCAGTCAAATAGCATACATAATCCTAGTCATGGTGAACCACAAAATTCACTAAATTAATCTGTGCTTAACCCTCTAGTAACTTCGCACAAAGCAGCCAGGCTTAACAGAGAGGCAATGTGAAAAGTATATATCCAGCACAGAAACAGTCACATAACATCCTGCTTTGCAGATTACGGGATATTGGTGTCGGAGGTCTAGCACTGGCCTGGCTCCAGAGCTTCCTGATAGATAGATCTCAGTATGTCAAGTTAGACGCATTTGTGTCATCAGTCACCCCACTTGACAAGGGAGTACCTTAAGGCTCTATTCTAAGCCCCACTCTGTTTAACATATATGTGGCCCCGTTGTCCGCTATTATAAGAGCACATGGTTTTGATACCATCTCTTATGTGGACGACACGCAGGTGATTATTTCTTTTGATTCAGACCCTGCTGTCACCAGAATCAAGTTCAGGACTTGTATGTTGAACATAGCCGAGTGGATGGGGGACAATTTCCTCCAACTGAACGCCAACAAAATGGAGATTGTCCTGTTCGGGAAGGCGGAGGAACTCTGGTCACAGGACTGGTGGCCTACAGAGCTGGGGGAATCTCCCTCCCCTGCAAAGCAGGTCAGGAATCTGGGAGTGTTACTGAACAGCAAATTGTAATCCGAAGATCACATCAAATCACTTTCGGATACTTGATTTGGAATTCTGAAGATGTTAAGAAAGGTATTTCCTTGGATTCCTCTAGGGTCAAGAAAGACTCTGATACAGGCGCTTATTGTAAGCAGATTGGACTATGGTAACGCCCTATTGGTCGGAGCTAAGGAAGATTTGCCTACAAGGCTCCAAGTGCTGCAAAGTACAGCCGCAAGAATGGTCCTGAATAAACCCAGACTCTTCCCTTCGCAACCTTTGCTACAAGCTCTACACTGGCTGCCTGTAAAGAAAAGAGCAGTCTTTAAACTCCTTATTCTGGTGTTTAAGGCAACTCGAGACCTGGGGCCAGCTTACTTGAGGAAGAAGACACGGCCGTATGTTCCCGGTCGCCTCCTCAGGTCAAGTAACCAGAATCTGCTAGTACCTTGCAGAATCTATAAAGCCAGAATGGGAGGACGTGTTTTCTCCTATCTAGCCCCATTCCATTGGAATAGGCTGCCGGAAGAGATTCGTCGCTGTACCTCTCTGGCACACTTTAAAAAAAGCTTAAAAACCTGGATGTTTTAGGGGTCGGCATTGCTCGTGGTCTCTGTCTGCTGTCTTGCCTAGGCGCCGTAAGACTCCCCTGAGGATGATACGATGCGATTTATAAGTGATAAATAAATAAATAAAACAGTACTAAAGTGAAGATACAACACAAGAAAAATCCTAAACCAATCTAAAGAACTAGAGTACATTTTGATACGTGACCAGATACCCATAGTTGGCTCTTTCTACTTCTTGGTGCTATTTTTATCTAAACATTTAAAATTAAATATCTCTAGTTCTACTGATTTAATTTTTGTTGTTTGTTATTTTATTTATTAATTTTTTTCTATTTTTCGAAATTGGTGTGGGACTTTTCTTATGTCGTGTTTTCACTTTATTACTGTTTATCTGCTCCTTAAACACTTAGGGGCCGATTCAATCTCGGTCCGAAGGGCACCAAATCGGGTTCGGCATCAGCAGATCCGATTCAGAGGCTGAATTTCCGTCTGAAGTTTAGAAAAAGTCTTGAACCCTAAACGAATTGGTTAAAATATTTTATGGCTCTTCTTTTTAATTCATACTATTTATTGGATCTTTTATGTTGCCCTCCTCATTTCGTGAATCTTGAAGTTATATTACCAACATTGTCTTAAATTTGGGGAATGTGTATATCTTTTTTGTGTTTGCATACTGTGAATTCTAACTTGTGGTGTAATGTATTTTGTAAACTTGTAACTTTTACTCCGTCTGAATCGTTTCCGGGTCCGAACCGCTCCGTACGACTTGGTGACAAGCAAACCGTGGCGTGCAATGGAGACGTTTCACGACCGAGCTAGTACGATGCTCTATTCGGACAGCCGGATCAGGTCGGAGCGTCCAGCTCGCAATAGCTTCCGGAGTTGAGCTTCAGGGGTCCGCGTCGGACCCCATGTTACCCACAGCCTTACGACTCGGACACAGGGGGAGACCCATGGGTCTCCCCAACACAGGCATGTAGGGTGCAGATGGAACCGACGCGTACCTGCTTAGGGGGCGCACTTGTCCTCGACGTACCCATTTAGTCAATGGGAGCCCATGTACGCATCGTACGACTGGCTCCTATTGACTTCTATGGGAGTCCGACCAAACAGAATCCGACAGCATACGGCCGCATCGTACTCGCTCGGTTGGACTGCAGGAGTCCGGATCGGTCGGAAAACACTCCGGATCCGGCTTTGACGGAGTGCTTTCTGACCCAGATCGGAATCGGCCCCTTAACACAGTTCCTCCAAGTTAAGCCTTACTGCTTTGGTGCCAAGCAACGAGAGGGTTAAGCACATTAATTTAGTCACTTTTGTGATTTACCCTTCATGGTCCTGTACCTGGCCTGCACTCCATTGCTGTTGGCCTGAACTTGTGACTGTGTTCCAGTCCTAAACAACCAATACCAGCAGTTGGCACCTCATGCCTCTTTGCGCTATTTTTACCTAAAAGTTTAAAAATTCATATCGGCAGTTCTACTTATTGGATTTTTGATGTTTAGGTTTTATTTTATTTAATAAAATGTACTCTGTTTTTCTAAATTGGTTTCAAATGTTTCTTCTGTTGTATTTTCACTGAATTACAGTTTGTGTACGGCATAAATACTTTACACACTGCCTCAAAATTAAGTCTGACTGCTTTGGTGAACAAGCTACCAGAGAGTTGAGCACCTGTTAATTTAGTAACGTTTATGGTTTACTCAGGCAAAGTAAAACTTCAAGCCGGATGTACCTGGACTTGTATCTGGCCTGCACTCCCAGTTGGCCTGAACTTGTGACTTTGTTCTGGTCCTGTGCAACCAATACCTGCAGTTGGCGTTTTGGGCCTCTTGGCGCTATTTGAACCTACAATTTAAAAAGTTCATATCTGCAATTTTACTTACTGGCTTTTTGTCATTTAGTTGATATTTTATTTATTAAAATGAACTGTATGCGCCACATGCATTATTACTATAAATAGCAATTACTGAATAGCGATTCTCTGAGAATTGCAATTAGGAAATCGATATTTGAATGAATGAAACTCCATGAGTTTCCGTTAGTGTTTCTTATTGGGTCGCAAATCGGCCTACCTCATTAACGTTAATGAGGCAGGTCACGATTTGCGGCCTGTTAGGAATCGCTAAAATCACAGGGATAGTGGCCTGCTGGGGGAAGCAGACGACCATGTTAGTGCTCTTAAATAAAGCAATATTTTTTTTAAATACAGCTCGTTTCCTTTAGGGAAAATGGGTTGCCTTTAAAAAAAGTAAAATGAAAAGCTATCTTTTCATTTTTGAAGAGCCACTGCCTGTTCTTAAAAAACATTTTCAAGAATATTCACCAAGTGGAAGGTTTCCTGCTTGCGAATGGGTTACCACCTACTTGAAGTAGGTGGTAAAATGCGAATGCCCTGCAATCACATTTTGGTCGCAAAGCATTCCTACATCCCGCTATGTTTCGGTATTAGGCAAGGACTCCCTAAACACACCCCTTCCTAATACCGAATCGATATGTGTTCGCAATTCAAAATTGCGATTCAGTACAGAATCGTGAATTGGAATTCATGCATACTAAAATGATTTTTACCAGTAACAAAGAGCCGGATTCGCTGTTTGCGACTGGTAAAATGGATGAGCCATGTGGCCCTACGTGTTTTTAGTAGTGTGAGACTTTTCTTGTGTTGTATTTTCACTTTATTACAGTTTGACTGCTCCATAAATACTTTACACATTTCCGCAAAATTATGCCTGACTGATTTTGTGCCAAGCTACCACAGGCTTAACCACGGGTTAAGATAGTGGCTTTTGTGGTTCACTCTGACAAGGACTGTGATTATTATTTGAGGTGGGTTCTCACCCTACTCAGCTAATACTCCAATTTCTTACATTACTTTTTATATGAGTATTAAAAGCGACCATTTATTTACATAGCTATCCTCATCAATACCAGTCAATTACCGCCGGTACATTTCTTTCTGACTGGGAAAGGAAACTGTGCCTCGCTCTCACAGACTCCAGCAGTTATCCCTAGAGAAGAAACGTGAAGAATACGAGGGGAGGAAGTGCCAAACAGCTTTCATTTGCTACCCTGGCTGCTTTTTACCTATTATGGACATTATTCACGTGTTTTGTCACTTCGATGTATGCAATCATAAGACAAATCGCCTATCTTGGCTTACGGAAAACGTCTCTAAATATTTTATAAATTATTCCACGCAAGAAAGACTGCCTACTACATCCTCATAAAAGGTAGCACACGCCTTTAGCAAAGTTCATAATGATCGCTGCGTGTCGAGCGCATCTGCAATTCGCAACTTTGAAAACATCTGAAATCTGGGAAGAGGGAAGCTTGTTTACGGTAATTCCATGGTCTCAACTGTATATTTCAGTAACACGGACAGAAGGGCTCCGGGGAGCAACCTAATAAAAAAACGCAGACAGGAGATATCTTTTTTTTAAACTTTTTTTTTTCTAAAACGTCCGCCCCCACTTAGGTCACTTGGAATTCATTTGTCTACATCCTGGCCCGCACGTAGGGGAAACATGCCTGAGATCTGGAGAAGGAATGCAGCGGGGCATGGGAATCGCAGTGTCACGGTGGTCACCAGAGCATACTTGGCTTCTTTTAAAACAAGCAAGCATCGTCGGGCCTCCGTAAAGCCAGCAGATTGGTTCTGCTATCGGGCTACCTATCGGAGTCTGAACGCTTGAGAAAAAGTGCGTGGGTTTGCAGAGAGACCCTCGGGCGTCCGAGATCCCTCTGAGCTGCTGCCTTTCTGTTCACTGACCTCAGTAACAATCCAATCACTGTTTCAGTTCATTTCAAGGACGACAGCTACTTCAGCAATTAGAAAAGCTTGTCCCTGAATTACAGGCCATGTCTTAAGTGTAAGCTTTACGTTTGAATCCATTTCTCTTGTAAAGGCAGGGAGTGGGACCAGTGTGTTTTCTTTCAGTAGTCGTTACTTATTTCCACAGACTAATAAATCCGTTCTCATGTTCCCCTGCAATAACAAACCAATCCCTTCTCTCTGAGGTTCATATGAACTCAAGCAAGCAGAGCCAAAGCCAATAGTTTTGGCTTTACTGTAAAGTTTAGCGATACCCTAATTTGGGATATAAGTTTCCATTGGTATAATGGAGAATATATGGTGTATTCGGTGTTTGTGTACTAATTTTCCCACATTCAAGACATCTTTCGCCACATATATACCAGCAGAATTTCACTGGCCAAATGTATCAGTGGAAATACATGAAAGTAGTGGTTTTTGCCACATTACTTACATATAAATCAAAAAGACATCTAAAGGTATACAGAGAGCTTTAGTCACGCAGTGTGGTAATTATTCAAGGGATGTCCTGTAAGACATACATTTTAAATGGAGTTCTCTGGATTTTCGCCCTATCTGTTTTCGCTTGCAGTAAAACTCTATGCACTTTACCCATGCTAACAAATAGTAATTAGTTTGTCCTTCCCCTTTAACCATGGTTGATATGGTGTATTCCTAATTTACCTATTTAACTTGCCTATTAGTCCATAGTATATGGCACCCAGTGTACCGAGGACGTGTAAATTAAATGCCACTAGTGGGCAGCGGCTATTATGCCATGCTCTACAGAGGCAGTGTAAACATGTCTTCATAACCACCATTGTATGGTGACTGCAGCAGTGTAAAAACTGCCATTTGACATGTGAAAATAAACCCCTTTGAAGGATCAAAACCTTCCATTTACATGTTAATAAATCGCCCATATATTGGCCTTCTAGCCCACAAAGAGTACATGGTATTTATAAGTAGGACATGAAGAAATGTAATGCTCATACAGTGACCAACATCTAAAAGCTATTTTCAATGTCAGAAGGCTGGCTGGTGCATAGGGAAACACTGGGAAGCAATATTAAATAATAATTTAGCTATCTCAGGGCATGGAGCAGCTAGAAATATTATTCTACATCTCTCTATAGTATTTATAAAAATGTTAAAGGTTACGTCAGATTCTGGATAAACATTAAGGAAATCCAACTTTTTGAACGTCATCTTTTCCCAGCCTAAAGCCTCTGGGGCAAATTTGCAGTAGACTCCAACTGTAGCCCTCTGAGTACTCAAGCACTACATGAAGGGTGAGTGTGTAAAAACTGCTTACAGAGAAAAAGCCCTGAAAATGTAGAAGCGTTTTTGTTCCTCTGGCAAAATTACATCTGGGCAGTGCTCAGGAAGAAAAGGGCCTCCCCTGTCACAGGCAGATGTCAGAGGATACCTGGACAACACCCCTCTTTTAGTTCCCCCAACCAGGCCAGAACCAATCATAGTGGGAGGGGAGTCCAAAAGTTTGCTCATTTCCCTGGCCATACCTATGATTTGGGCACATGGGCTCTGCACAAGAGGACAAGTGTTTCACCATTTTGGATTTAGGCAGCGAAAGCACTGTGGGGTTGTTTGAAGTAGGTCACATTGGAAATTCTGCAAATGTCTGTAGTGTACCCCAGAGTACTTTTAGCCTATTGTTTTGGGAGGACCCAGGAGTCACCCACACGCATAACCTTTTGCCAGGCATAAATATTGCAACTCTGTTACCCGCTACTGAACTTGCAGAACATTAAAAGAGGACTGAACCTGCAGTCCAGAGGGGAACCCTGAAGGACTGGATCTGTTCCCTCTGAGACCCAGGAAAAAGATGTGGCTCCAAGACTCATGAGGCTCATCTCATGTTTAAGCTATAGGTAAGCCTGGGCAGAGTTAGCGGAGTTCCGCATGACCAAATAAACTCTGCCGTGCTATGGGGAGTTCCACAAGCTGCAGAGTACACTTGGTAATGACTGTTAGCATTGATTTTTATTGCTAGGTGTGTATGTAAATCATGTTAGTCGCACTATTTTACTTCTTTCATGGCGCTACGTCGTGACACTGTGAGGTCATTTGCATTTTGTCTTACTTGGTCAGTCCCCCCACTTCTTTTTTTAGAACTTGTACCCTGTAAGTCCCTTAGAACATATCTGTCACATGAGAAGTGTCCGCAGAGCTTGTTCTCAGAGCAGTCCTGGAGTACTGTCTGGACATTTTGTCCTTGGTTGGAGTACGTTGTCACTTTTCATTCAGTTAAGTTGAGACCATAGTACCAAGTCTCACAACTGCAGGAGGACACGGATCCCCTTTGAATGACATGGGATTGCGGGCCATATGCCCGTGTTGCACCTAGGTCATACCCATCCTCAGGACTGAGGACAGGTATGACCTAAGCGCAACATGGCGGCAGACTTTGGAGTACATGTGACTATAAGTCACCAATCCCTGCCTGGACCCATGATGTTTAACTAATCTACATCAAATATTCATTAACGTGTTCAGAAGTCCCGAAGAGGCAAAATTTGCGAACCATGAGTAATTTGGTTCCCTCTGAGGCCATAGTTTAGGGTGCACCTTAGAGAGTGCATATCGCCATGGTCCCTGGTCCTGAAGAAAGCCTCACCACTGGCATTTTGAGGCTGAAACATGTAGACCTCATTTTTAACCTAAGATGTAACTGATCAATTTATTCAGTCATAACATCCACTGCACATTTTTAATCTTGTCTTACTATCCCACCATTAAATATATTAGGAATAGTAAAGACTAATTTACTCCCACTTTTTGCACCATCACTTGCACATATCACAAAACAAAAAATTCAGCTCCGCTGTTGTCAGGCGTTGTAGCACACCGGAGTGGATCTCGGCCTCTCTGGTGGGGGCCCAATGATGAAGCATGTCACCAACTAGGTTGGTGAGTGAGGGCCCTTCATAAAAACATGAGTGACTCCTGTTGATAGCCCTTTACCTTCTGACTTCACTCTTCTATTCTGCTGACAAAGGCCATGGACTGGGGACATCCCATGCAACTCCTTCCTACAATGGATGGGGCATATGCATATGGTTCGACGTCCAGAGGGATTATTGATGGGACATCTAGCTTCCTGTTAAATGGATATGTCACTGTGGTTACTATTTGGGTACTCTTGCCTTTTCAACCTGTTGTGGCACGTATGTTGCATGCTTTGACAGTGTAGTAAAAACATCACTTTTGGAAACGTTTCTTGTCTTTAACTTGTCTGCTTGTGTACAGGCTCTTGAATGCCTCAGCGTGAGTAAGGAAGAAAGGGAAGCAGTGTGGCAATGATGTTCCCTGCGTAGGGGTGTTTCGGGGTGCTCAGTCCCTACATGCATGTGTTTTCTAATCCCGCGCATTGTGCTGTATGTGTACGAAGTCTCTAGAACATTGCCATAGTCTGTGAGACAACAGCAAGGCACACAGACATGGTCATAGTCGCTCATTGTCGCGTCACACTCAACTGAAGTAGTTGACAATGAGCTGTTGATGCTGGTCAAGGCCTTATACCTCACCACTGTCATCATCACTGGACATTTGTGGGTTGAGGGTGGGGGAGATGTTTCTGGTCCGCCAGGTGTAGCAGTCATGTGCCGACCCCGGATACTCTGCACACACCTGTGAAATGATCTGCTCCGCCTGTCATACCTCTTGCATGTTGATGGACCAGTAGTGTTGGCGGTTCCTATAGATGGGTTCACTTGCCTGTGGTGGTACAAGGCCAATGTGTGTACCATCAATGGCTGATTTTGGAAAAGGGGGGTGGTGATGGACAGAGTTTCTGAATGATGCAGAATACTCTTACCAAGTCAAGAGATCATGGTTTTAATCCATCACCGTTTTTTAGCTCACTGCACCATCCCAGCTCAGAACCTGGCTATATGCAAATTAGTCTGTTCCTGTCCCAGCGCATGATGGGAACAGGGCAAACCAAACTACCAAGCCAAATCTTATACTGGGAAGGAAACAAGCTCCCGGGGACCGGTTTCTGGCATCACAGCCTTATTCGGTCCGTTTTACCATCAATGGCTGTCATCAACATTTGGGAGGCCTCCCAGGCAGGGCCGGCTCAAGGTATCTATATTTCTGTGGTCCAACGAGGCATTCGGGTGGACCACTGCATGCCCGATTTGTCACTTATGTCTCTCGCCTGGCCGGCTTCAGGGCCCTCCTTTATCTCTCCTTAGTTTTTAAAGGGCCAGGAGACGCATTCTTTCCTTCCAAATTTTCATTCTAGATGTTGTCACTCTCAAGAAGTGTATTTTTTCCTAAAAAGTCCTGATGGGAGGAGGAGGTTTCCTGAGGTGGGAGTATCAGGTAAATGACTCTTCTCATGCTCTCACTCATGCCCTCATCTCTCCATGGCCACTCGCTCATGTGCCTTTCATTTGTTGTATGTCGCTACTGATATGAGTGCAGGGTGTGACAGTACTTTACATCATGCACATATTGTACAGAGACAATCAGTCATGAAAGTATGTGAGTACATCAGTCTACAGGAAATGTCATGAAAGCCAATGTGGATTGCAAGGTGTGGTAATCACATGTCGTACATACTGGTGGGCAGGATTAATGAGGGTGTTAGGTCTGGAGAAGCATTGACTCGGGATGTGTGTGGGGACATTTGCAGGCAGTGGCAGCTGCCTACACCACTGACCCTTTACAAGACAACCCCTGGCCCAGAGACGCCAGTCAGATGTCAAGGGATATTCAGGCTGGGTTCACACATTGGATGTTTCCTTACACAACATTGGTACAGTGTGGGAGACCCTTGTCCTTTTTGACTCCTTCCCTCATTTAAGTCCATCTGGCCATGAGGCATGGCTATGTATGTAATTTTACTCTCCATTCCTTGGACATTCCATGTGTGTGAAGACTTGGCTCACGGGTCACATACTTTTCCTCCCTTCACAATGTAGTGAGCAGCTGGTCACTGGTCTAGTTGTTCTGATGACTAGCCACTCCCAGAGGGCTGGCTTACCCCCACCCCACAGCCACCCAGCACAAACGTCGCTGGACATGTGACCCTGCCAACAAATGGAGCAGGACGCACGTGCCCTGGGCCGATTCTCTGATACATGTACGTGTCTGTGTGGTTATGTTTTTTGCGTGGGGGCCTCGTGCCCCACAACATTACACATGGGGTGCACCAGTCACTTTAGGCAAATGATTTGTGATGTGTAATGTAATTGTCAGGGCGCCAATGCAAATGCAGTTTGTGTTCGCATGCGCGGTAGCTGGCATTCCCAGCGATGACATGCATTGGTCCCACTTGAATGTTGCAGGGTTCCGGTTGCAGCTTCCAGGCCGCCAGGGTGTGGCACACACAATGCGTATGAGTCATCAGCCAATGGGTGCCTTTGGTGTATATATTTAGATGTTGCGGTGTGCGTGCTCTGCAACTGCGAGGCTCGTCCTTGGCCCCAATTGCCTTCGGGGGCACCGAAGGTCACTTATGGGCATTGGGTGGGCCTCCCACTTTGCATCTGGCAGGTTGCCATGATCATCGTGATACCGCCACGGTGCTGGGAGTTGTAGTGTAGGGGTTGCATGCGTGGAAATGTATAGTACATACCTCTGCTGTTGGGTGCGGCGGTGTCTTGTCTGCCAGAAGTGAAGCAGCAGGTGGTGCAGCAGGAAGGCCTGTTGTGCAGGATCCATGGTGGCTCCGGGGGGTTAGATGGCTTCTGTTTTGGTTCTTCCTCTCCGTAGTTGTATTTCCGCCATCCGCAACGTGGTGATTTTTACGCGGCAGAGGGAAGGGCTGTCCGCAACATCGTGATCTGCTTGGTGGACGGAACATGTTTCCGCACGCCGCTCATGCCCTGTTGGCTCCGTCCGCCACCCTTGTGTACGCAAAAAACATGCGTAGCCTGACAGACTGCGGCAGACTGAAAATAGTCTCTGTCGGTCCATTGTGATTTGTGGGTCGCAATGACCGCACCTCGGGCGGAACACATGACGGTTTTCCACCACCAGCACGGATGGCCTTCCGTCCATTATCGTAATGAGCCCTTAAGATCAGCCCTACCATGGCTCCATTGAAGCTGGAAGCCATGTGTGCTGGCGTAAAGTCTTGCACATGGAAAGTCTCACGTACATTGGCTGAATATTGAGCACAAGAATAGAAAAAAACCTCCACCTCCTGCCCGGAAGGCAGAATTCAGAGACTTCTCAGTGGAGCGTGGAGTGCCCGAATTCCGCAAACTTTGCAAGTCGAGCACAGTTTACTGCCCGGGCCTAGTCTTAGCAGTACTTAACTGAAATATGTTTCATAATGCTTTCTTGGTTAAGGCTGCTTTATATTTTACACTGTCCCATTAACATTATGTAAAATATAAATGGTAAAAGTTGTCTTTATTGAAGTGATCTGTATTATCACTAAAGTAATTGGATATATCAGTGGCATTTAGGGAATGTTATTGCACATCAATGAGCTTGCAGATTCAGTGTGTGTGTGTGTGTGTGTGTGTGTGTGTGTGTGCCTGTTTTGGCCACACAAGTAGCTAATACTTGAGCAAAATGGCCCGAATTGGCATTTTGGTCTGGCCTCTCTGTCATTGCTGTATTACAGAATATACCACTCCAAGCCTGATCCAAGCCTGATGGGCATTGTAAGAAGCAAGCATTGCTGATCAAAGTGAAAAGTGAATAGCAGTAGGTTGTTTGAAAAAATGGCTATTTGGGGCAGAATAAATAGCAGTCACTGATGAGAATTACATTGAGTGGTTTCTTGGTAGCCTTGAAATGAAATGTTATGGGAAGGCAGTGTGAGTATAGAACACTTTTAGTCAGTGTGAGGAGCTGACACAAGTTGGCAGTGGATGTAGTAGAAGCTAGTGCACTGTGATAGAAGCAGACACCTTTCTGTGTTGTGATGATCTAGCAGTAGTAGGAAGTCTCTAGCAGTGACGATGAAAGAACCAAGAGAAGCTCTCATTACTGGGCAGGGTGGCATGTGCATTGATGGGTGAAGTGAAAAGTGGGCATTGATGGGGATGTAAGGAATATCCATGCCTGAGTAGTGTGAGAAAATGATGTCACTGGGAGCGATGTGAAAACTGGCATTAGTAGGGAGACCGAGGCATTGGCAATGGTAGCCAGTGTGAGAGGTTGATATTTCTTTGCAGTGCGAGGAGTGCAAGGAGGTAGCACATGTGGGCATTACAAGGATCATTCAATATTTGGCAGCTTGAGTAGACACAGCGGTCAGTGGCAAAAGAGAAGCAGCCATTAATTGACAGAATGAGGAGTGGATCCAGAGAGTAGTGTGACAATTTGCCACTGGTGGTCAGTGAAGATCTTTTATTTTGGTGCAGCCGGAGAAGCATGTAGTGGTAGAGAGTGTAAGGAGACAGCACTCTCTGCCACAGTGAGATTTGTGCACTTATGGCCAGTTTCAAGATGTGGGTGGCATGAGACGATGGCAATGGTGAGCATTAAGGAGCACACAATGTTAAGCCGTTTCCTAAGTTCCATTTGTTGTTAAGGTCTTCAGTTCTCAGCATTCTCAAACAATCCCTTTCACTAGAAATTACTGCTTCTGATCACATAAGGTAAACAATTTACAAAACTGACATAATACACAACACTATGAGAGATTTAAAGTTTGAATTGGATTGTATTTGAACCATACATTATCTTCTTGAGACAACATGGCAACGTGTTGTAAGAAAGCTTCAACAATATCTAGTCTTCTGCAACATTTTAGGGGAAACTTGAAGTTAGTTTTAAAGTTTTTGGCTTCCAGAGACTGAGAGTAATGTGTTCCTTCCCCCTTTCACATTTCGGTTTCTACTTTCAGAACTAGAGTTGTGTGGATATTTTTTAAAGTCATACATATATTGGCATGGTTTGTATATACACCAGGCCTGTACATTCACTGAGATCTTGCCTCAGTGATGCATCAGTATTTTGGCACCATCCCAACGCAATATCTTTTTTGGGATTTACAAAACCCGATTTGCATAGCTTTGTAAAAAAAAAAAAAATGAACAAGACTATGCATAGCGCAGCCTTGAGTTATGTTTCACTAAGTAGGTTTTACATGGCTAGAAGAGAGCACAACGGTACCATATCTTTGTAAATACAGCTCAGTTCTGCTCTCTCCTTCTCAGTCAACGCAGTGCAGCAACTTCCCGTGCGGTGCTGCATTGCGTGAATTCTTAGTAGATCCGGAACGTTGTTTAGTATAGGTTAAATGGTAACCTTATGTGACCACTTCTTTACCAGAAAATATAGTTATTCTGCAAGACCATTAAAGCTTTTCTATTTTTCTAAACATTTATTCACAAAAAAGGGTTTATGCATTCCATTTGCATATGCAATGTTGCCTGATGATCAACAGAGGAACACCATTTCTGCAGAGTAGAGTACATGCCTTGTTACTTGCTGCCCAAAGCCAATACTTTCTTTCATTACCACAGCATTAGTTTCAAACTAGTAATATTACAGTGACAATACGACAAAATAAAAAGTACTGTATTTTTTCTAAAAAGTAACAGCAATATTGAATGGAGTTTGTTCTAAGGCCATATGTCAGAAAGTAGCATTTGTCAGGGAAAATAACCAGACACATAACGGCTGCTGTTGAAAGTGTAAGTGGAGGCAATATTTGACAGCAACATACTCTTCCACTACTTATCTCTAACTGAAACATATATCTTCTAGTAACACTCACTATGTAGTGTGTAAATTTGGGACAGTCCAGGTCTCAGGGAGCAGCACTGTTTAGCAACAACCTAATGAACTTGTATCCGGGAGCTCCTAATTTTATTGACTATTAATAAATGCATTTTGAAAAACAAGAAGATGGGCTCCCCTACTTAAAAGGGAAGGAACACCAACAGGCTCAAAAGTCAAATAGTAATATTCCCTTTTCAGATACTTCCAATCATGCATACACAAACAGATATCCACACCAATCTCATACAGTCATAAACTGCTCAAATAATCTGTGCTGACCAATAACATTGTTATTGATTGGTAGGCATAAATTAATTGATTGGGGATAATTGTAAAATAACAGGCTTCCCATTATGTGTGGAAAACACAATTCTCTCTTTTCTTTTATACAATAGGTTTTAAAGAAAAATTTGTTTTTTCCAAATGAAATGGAAAGTGAATTACTTGTTTGTACTGATGAAGGTGGTCAGATTGACTTAACCCACTGAAAAGCGTTGACACTGGAAATTCTGTTACATTTATTAAAGACAGTATAGATTCAAAGTCGGAGAATTAATTCCTCTGTGTTGTGCTGTCTATTTTTGTTTGAATATTTTTATTGTTATTATTATTGCATTTCGTGCATGAGGTTACATTAGGACAACAAAGAAAACAGCAATCTTGTTTAAGTGGTACACCTTTTGTTTTCCCATATATCCATCTCTTGTGCCCAACAGGAAGAAGGGAAACGTCAAACATTTCAAGCATAACTGTACAAGGATATTCATAAATAACAACAGTTTACTGTAAGAATCGCCACTGCCACATGCAACCTGTAGGGCAAATAATCAGGTTAAGGCACCATATTCTTTAAACAGCAATACAGGTGCGATTCAGAGCCCTTATAAGCAGGCATGTGTAGCTTCGGCGATTGAGAACGGGTGTATTCGGACCAAAAGGCGCCATCTCAGGCAGAGGGTATGTTATGGTAAAGTTGGTCTGGACCTTCTGAGTGTCTCAGTATGTCGGGTCATTTTTATCGTGTTACAATGTCCCCGCCCCCATGGGTGTATCTCCCGTGTACTGCCCAAACAGGGCATTCTTGGCCCCGAGTGTTGTGACGTGTCAGCACATTGCAATCCGCGGAAGCGGTCACTGGGCGGAGTCCAGTAGGGTCCATGGTCGAGTCAATATTCAATACTTTTATTCAACGAGATAACCATAGAACTGAATCCCGTGAGAACAGGGACAGAATATTATGCAAATGCAAAACTAAAACCAATCAGAAGATAACACGGGCAAGGACTGGTGTGCGTGGTTCTCCATCTACAGTGTGAGTCTTCTGGTGTGACAGTCTATCGTCTCGGTGAGAGAGGGGGGGAGGACCACCTTCAAAGTCGCATATCTCAGGGCTACGCTAGTGCATCTGTGTGAGCGCCTGTCGGCTAGGATCACCTCCTCGTGAGAGCACAACTGCAGGGATGTCATGAGGGGGGGGGGCCTCCGTCATGGTATTTGTGTTGGGGCAGTAAATGAAGGGGCGCGAGCCTAGGTGATACCTCTCTGTAAGCATGCCTGGTGGAAGGCGGCTAAGACATCATCCCAGGCCTGAGCTTCGGGGTATTTGCGGGTACCCGCTGTCTCCTCCCTATGCAAAGCTACGCTCTCCGCTCTCGCCCAGTTGTCAAAGGAGTGACGCCAGTGTATGATTTCCGGGGGCTCACCATTCTTCCAGCGTTTGGTGATGAGCATGTTTGCTGTGATTAATCCAAGATCCCAGAATCGGGCCGGAACCTTCGTCATTTTGGTCCGTCTATAAAGGCCCAACAGGCAAGCCTCCCATGTGTGTAGCAATCCTCCTCCCGCCCCTGCCGCCAACGTAGCCGACACCGCCTCCCAGTAGCTGTGCAGGGAAGGGCAGTCCCAGAGCATGTGTAGGAAACTCGCGTTTACAAATCGGCACCTGGGACAAGCCGTTGTGGTCAGCCCAAAATAACGATTTATCTTATCTGGGGATAGGTACGCACTATGTATTACATAGTATTGAATAATCTTAAAACGGGAATTGCGTGGAATATTGAGAGTCCCAGCAAGTATCGTCGCCCATTCCTTGACAGTCCAGTCCCGTCCTCTATCCGCGGCCCACTTATCACGTAAACGCTGTGGGGAAAATTGTGTGTGTATGTGCAGGGCCTGCACAAGCCAATGCACCAAGTGGGACCCGTTCCCCATCACGTGCAAGTACTGTAGCAGTAGGTGGGTCGGCAATTCCACCGCTAAATCCCCCCAAGATCGTGTTAGCGCACGCATGAGTGCTGCGTGTGTAAGGAATTGTCCGACTGGGAGCCCCGTGTCAGCAGCCAACGTCTCGAACGGAATTAAAGTGCCTTCCTCGTATAGGTCGCCCAGTGTATCTACTTCGGCCCGCGTTCAACTGCTCAGCGCCGCTTCCGTGAGCGCGCCATTTACCCAAGGCGTCCCCAGCAGCGGCAGGTTTGGGGCATACGGCTTGGTGTGACTTGTGAGCTTCAGGCTACGCATGTAGCATTTTCACGCCACCGCCAGGTGTATCTGTGCGGGGCAGCCGGATTTCGTCAGTGGATGAAACCACGCATGTATCTGTGCAGCATGTCCGTAGCTGTGTCAGACAGGTTCTTCCCACTCAGCCAATAGGCCACCCACTGCATTTACACAGCTAGGTAGTATAACTCCTGGTTGGGGACAGCCAGTCCACCAGTCTCTACCGTTGCGTATAGTGTCTGTAGCACAACTCTGGGTCGTCCCGCGTTCCAGATCAGCCTCCTAATCAGAGTCTCGAGTTCCCGAAATATGCGGGTAGGGACATAAACTGGCAGGTTGGCATAGAAATACAGTAATCTGGGCAACACCACCATTTTCGTCAGAGTGATACGGCTTGGGACGTTTAACGGGAGGGAGTTCCAAAACGTTACTTGCGCTGTGGGCGAAGTAAATGCCCGCACTAGGTTGCCCTCCAGCACATCAGCGGGATCACGATATATAAATATCCCCAAGTATCGAAACGTGGTGGGGTACCATTCAAGACGTTCTTCCAGGACTGTGATATCGCATTCCGGCGTAGCAGCATCAAAGGAATACACGCCGTACTTTGCCCAGTTGACTTTGAGCCCCGACATGTCGCCAAAGACACGGAATATATCGGAAAGAGCCGATGGGAAGTGGGTCAGGTCTCTGATATAGAGTAATAGATCGTCCGCATATAGCGACACTGCATGAATTCCGTCAGCTAGGGGAATGCCCCAGTGCTCACCTGAGGCGCAGAGTTGAGTCGCCAGTGGTTCCATCATGAGAGCAAAGATTAGGGGGGAGAGGGGACACCCCTGCCTGGTACCTCTGCGCACCCGAATAGGGTCGGAGAGCAGTTTGCCCATTCAGACTCGTACCGTGGGTCCCTGGGTCCCTGGTATAAGAGTTCCACCAGTTGGAGAAAGTCGTCGCCCAGTTCGTATTTACGTAGCACCGGCATGAGGTAGGGCCACTCCACAGAATCAAAGGCCTTCTTGAGGTCGAGTATCAAACATACCAAGTGAGGCCATCGGGATATAGCCAGACTCTGTACTTTAAATAGACGCTTGATGTTATACGACGTGCTGCGTGTGGGAAAAATCTGTTTTGGTCGTTATGGACAAGGGTAGGCACCAACGGTGCCAGTCTTTGGGCCAACATGGACGCTAGGAGCTTATAATCCGTGTTGAGGAGTGCTAGAGGCCTGTACGAGCCCATGTTGGTCCCGTCTCTGCCCGGCTTCAAGAGAGATATGAGGTTTGCCTCATTCAATTTGGGCGGAAGGGCAGAATCGGAGACGGCCGCCGCAAACACACGTAGCAATTCTGGGATTAGTATGATAGAAAAGGCCTTATAAAACTCAGCGGGCAGTCCGTCAGGACCCGGCGTTTTCCCATTGGAGAGGGAAAATATTGCTGTACGGAGCTCCTCCGACATGAGTGGTGTGCCTAGATCTTCGCGCTGCGTATCAGTGATTTCCGGCAGGGGCAAGGCGAATGGATAAGTTGAGATCTGATCAGTGGAAGCCTGTATGCGGGAGCGATAAAGATCCTCGTAATGTTTCGTGAAGGCATCATGGATAGCCCTCTGCGTGTATACGATGGTGTCCGGGGACACCCGTAGAGACATCACCGGGGTGCTCTGGGTGTCTCGCCTAATTAGCCACTATAGTAACTTGCCAGGCTTATCCCCAAGACTATGTGTGCGCGGTGAGTGTGCAGCGTAGTTCAAGTGCTTCAATCTATCCAGTGCTAATGCGTGCCGCTCCCTAGACGCCAGTAAGGGCCCATCATCTCCCTCGATTGCCTCCCGCTCCCCCTCCAACAGTTCCGATTCAATTCGTGCAAGTTCTCTTTCAATCTGTTTCCGCATTCCCGCTTGTGTGCCCAAACAGTGGCCTCGGAGGACTACTTTGAGCGCGTCCCATTCTAATTGGGGGGAGGAGGCAGTGTTAATATTTTCCTCAAGGTATTGCAGGAGGCGGGACTCAAGTGCTCCCCTAAACTGGGCGTCTAATAGCAAGTCTGGCTGAAGCCGCCAAGTGGGCACTGGTGGGTGTGAGCACTCCCTAGCAAAGTCTAATGTGTGGGGATTATGATCCGAGTGTGTGCGGCTCAAATAGCAGGAGTCCGTGACTAGGGGGAGCAGGTCACTCGACAAAATGTATCTGTCAAATCTGACCTGTAGTGTTTGGGCCCCAGAATAATATGAATACATCTTTGTGTGAGGGTTACGCTGCCTCCAAGCATCACGGAGGTCCCACTGCCCTGCCCAATCTGTGAGCGCCCTCATGACACCGTTCACCGGAGCGCTGGCCAAGGGGGGGAAAGATCGGTCTAAGGCTGTATCCAGAACACAATTGTAGTCGCCCCCCAGCAAGAAAGGTATACCATGCCATGGCGCAAGCACTGTTGACAGTTGTGTGAAGAAATGAGTTTGGTCAGTGTTAGGGGCGTAGAGGAATGCCAAAACAATGGGCTGCCCGTCCTGGTTACCCTGTAGGACTACATATCTGCCCTCCGTATCTATTGTGCAGTGGGGAAGTGCAAAGGGAACCTCAGGGCGTACCCAGATCAGTGCTTCCCGTGCATTGGCTGAATATCCGGTGGCATACAGTTGTCCCCTCCATCTGCGTCGGAGTATTAGTGTCTCTGGGCCAGTCAGATGAGTCTCCTGTAAGAGTGCTATTTGGATGTGGTGTCTCTTGAGGTAAGAAAAAATCTGGTAGCGGCGGGATGGCGTGTGCATTCCCCGCACATTCCGCGCACATTCCATGTACAGAATTTAATTGCAGCCATGATATTTATGTAATTTCACCGTGCCCCCCAACCGCCCACCGCCAACAACCCACACCCCCGTTTGACTACCTAGACATACACCTGCAATGCTAGCATATCGCAATACACACCCGTGACTCATGAGGAGAATGTGAGGGAAGAACAAAGGGGCAATCAATTCTGAAAACAAAAGGAACAGTAATACAATACCAAAAGGTCGACAGCAGAACATGTTATCGTCCAAACGCTCTAGGGAGCTTAAGAAACCGTGAGTTCGGGGGAAGGTCACTGAGCACTTAGTTCTGTTTCTGTTAGTACATAATGTGATCAGGTGGAGGGTGCCTCCCTCCACAGGGTTCGCATGGTCCTTGGTTAGGCCCCAGCGGGCATCATTATATCACTGGAACACAAGTCAGGTGGATCCTGGTGCCCCCACGGGGGTTGTGGCAAACCCAACAGGGCCTTAGCAATGTGAGACGCGAGCAAAGAGGAACATCCCACAGTGCAGAAAGAGTTTTGGAGTCAATCAAAAGGGAGGGGCAGATTATCTGGGTAGGTCTTCAGTGAATGAAGTCGGCAGTTTGTGGGGTGACATCTGGAAGGTCTGTCGACACCTGCGAGTACGGCAGTTCATATATGCGCTCATCATCGCTCGGGATATCACGTGGGCTGGCCTCTAAATTTGAGTCCGCTTCCAGCGAGCCACTGATCACCGCCACCATCCGTAGGGCCTCTTGTTGCTCGCTATGGATAAGCTTGGCAGAGGGCCGATGTCTGCCTCCGTCCTTGCCCGCCCCGACGGAGAGGGCCGTCGCCTGCGCCGACGTCGGGGTCCACGGGAATGTCATGTATTCGATGTCGATGGCATTGTGCGGGGCTCCGTGTCGATTCCCGAGTCCAACCAGGCCTCTACTGCATCCGGAGTGTCGAAAAAGTGTGTCTTGTCCTGGGCCACCACTCGCAGCCGGGCTGGAAAGAGCAGAGAATATTTCAACTCCAGGCCGCGGAGACGCTGTTTCACTGCCAAAAAGGAGTGTCTCTGGCGCTGTACCTGAATGGTGTAATCAGGGAACAACATAACTTTAGCACTCTCAACTCTGACATCTGATAGTTTCCTAGTCTCTCGCAGTATGACATCGCGATCTCGATAGTTCAGTACGCGTATGAGCATGGGTCTTGGGTTGGTGCCCTCAGGAGAGGGCCTAGCCAGCACTCTGTGGGCCCGCTCTACCACGAAGGGTTGAGAAAGGGAGCCCTCAGGGAGAAGGTCAGTGAGCCATCTCTCCATGTGTCACTCTGGTTCTCTACCTTCCCATCTTTCCGGTAGTCCTACGATGCGGACGTTGTTTCTTCTTGCCCTCCCTTCCGCATCCTCTGCGCGGTCCTCCCGGAATTCCACACGATTAAGGAGGTCCTGTACATGCTTGTCCGTCTGCGTTACCTTAGGTGTGACGTCCGCCATGGTGGCCTCAAGGGCGGTCGTGCGCGCCAACAGTTTCTTGTGGTCAGCCCGCAGGTGCGTGAGGTCGATGGCTACGCTATCGATTTTCATTTCCAGGGATGTGCGAGTGAGCTGCAGGGATTCCTCCAGCCGCTCCATAGCCGCCAGCATTGTGTCCAGTTTAGAGGCCGTCTGGTCTTGGTCCGCCGATTTCGCCATTCTCCCCTTCACTTGTGTGCTGCTAGCACCAGCCCTTCTTTTAGGTCCCCCAGACATGGGAAGCGTGCTGCGGTTCAATGCATGGGCGTTTTCAGGGGCTCCCATGGGGATCCAGAGAGGGGTTCGATTTCTACGATGGCAGAGGAGACCAGCTCAGGGGTGCTGCCGGGCGATGGTGTCCTCTTGATACTCAGGCAGATCTGGCGCACGCCAGCGGGGCCGTCCGTCGCTAGGGAGGCACAGGGGCAGGCACAGGGTTTCTCCCCCGTGCACTCTCGATGCTCCCAGGTGTTCTGTGACCCTCCAGAAGGAACAAGGTGATGCAGGGGGTGGGATAGTCCCCAGGCTCCTGCCTGTAAGTCCTCCCGTTTCCCCAGTTGTTCAGGCAGTCCCGGCCATCCCAGCGCTCACCATGGCTGGAGTGGGACAGCTGCGCGCTCTCTCGGCACCCTCAGCGTTACTTTCAGGGTTCTCCAAGTGGACAACGGCTACCGCAGCGCGGCACACAAGCGCGGGTCACAGCAATGCAGGCAATGCACATTCAATGAATTCATTTAACTACATTTAAAATGCCACAACTAACTAAACTTTTTCAGTACATGAATAATTGTCAGTTCACAACACAAGTTCTTCACGTTAATGTTTTCTGCAAGTTACATTTACTTTTTAAATTAATTCCCCATGTTACATTTACAATGGCCTAGGCACATCACGTTTAATGTTGATACATTTCAAAATTCTAACACTTCATGGTAATACAACAAAGGATTATATGTGAATGCGCTCTACGTGTGTGATTAAAATGCACCCCTACAAATGAAATGCAATTTCCGCTACATCACTGTGTTGAAAAGAAAACCTCACATAGGTGCAAATAGGTAAGGTGCATCAGAGTGGATTCTAATTATTTTCACATTTCTCATTTATAACTAAGTTTGTGGCATGACCTATTATAACAAAATTACATCTTAGTGATATATGTTACTCAATTGATCTACAGAAAGGAATGACGTTATATTAAGCAATTACAAAATGGCTAATATGAATATGATCAAAGTCACACAGAACTTTGGACAGCCTATTTGAGAATCTATAAAATCAGTTCTGAAGGTTTTCCTTGACCCTGGTGAGATTAGTTAAATGTCCCCACTTTGGGACACTTAGACACCGACATATGGCCCATGAGATCTTGCCAATATTGCAGGGAGATACAACCGTTGTCTAGAGTAGAGAGACACTGCCATGGACAATCGGATTGGAAGAACCTGACACAAAACATTGGAGTTGAAAGACGCTGAAATTCATAGATAAGAGTGATACTGACTTGACCACTGACAAAACTAATGATAACGAGGAGTCACAAACACTGATGTTGGCATAGGCTATGTCCCATACCTACTAGTAAAGTATATCTCTACCTCACAGAAACAGGCAAATTCTATCTGTAACATCTCCTCAACTGTATCACTCTATTGAAAACAGGCCCACATTCTAATCTGCAAGTTTTCCTACCGCTATTCAATTCATGAAGGTCAGTGATTATCCACAGAGCTGCAAGGTCGCACCCAAATAGTATGGGAAGCCATACAAACACAAAATATGACATAATCACAACCACTTATAGTTATAGCATTGGTGGTAAGAGCATGATGTGTATTGTAAGAGATTAAACTGCCTTGAATACAATCTCTTCTAGGAGTCAAAACGGATAATAGATATCGAACCCTTAGCAAAGCAAAATCTTTTTTCTCACCTCCTGACTCATTACCTAATTTTAAAATGTGCATCATTAGTGTGATTATTTTTAGTATTAGTTTGTAAACACAAAGCTCCATAAGATTTAAAAAGTTATAAACCATGGGCCTCATTTAGTGTTTAGAGGAGTCTCACCTCATATAGAGGTGTTTTAACCCTTGATCCAGACGTAGATCTGTGCTCAATGGGACATAGGAATCAAATTGCATCATCTTGATGAGGTCCAAATTGTCCGAAACCTGCCTGGTGTTGCTTGGGTTCCTGCTTGAGAGGGACCTGGTCTAGTAGGTTGGGCTGGACTGTTCCTAATGGATCAGGATCAAGACTCATTTGCATATGACTTGATCCTGTTTGAGATGGCATGGTTTGCAAAAAAGGATAGGCTACATTGCGGCCCAGAGAAATTACCATTGGCTGGGATAAATTCAAGCAATTCACCCATTACTTTTTTTGTTTCTTTCAGCAATATTTTTCCCAGGAACCTGTACACCATAACACTGCTGGGTCACTATGGCAGATGGCCCGCAAGGCTTCTGCCACTAATTCGACCCATATTTGACTGCAATGAAAGCTTGATGGTTCAGAACAGTGAAGTTGAAATATATGTCACTGATGTGAAGGTACAGAATGCCCTGAATGTGAGGGAAATTGCTATTTTGCTATGCAGAAATAAACCTCTAGTTTGGAAGTTTCTTTCTGCAGAACAAAATAGACTGCAAATTGGGGCAGAGCAGCATGGTCTCCTGCTTTGCACTCAGCATTTCCAAAAGTGCGTCTGCCTCACTTGCCTCACTTTCAGTGAACGGATTCTTAAAGTGCAGGTGAGGCTCCATAAATATGTTGTGCAGTCCTCTGCCAGGAAATGGAGGCAGCGATCTCTTCTTGCCCGGAAAACTCGTAGGCAACTGCCAAAGGCTAAATATGCCCAAAAATATATGCACAACTTTAAATGATACTATCAAATTATCATTAATACCACTGTCCTGATCAACCTCTCCTGGTGGCAAAAGGTTTTCTTCAAGTCATTTCCATCGATGGAATGCCCTGCTTCAAAGCCCTTGTGTTATCCTTAAACTCTCAGGGGTATATTCATAGGAACTTGTGATAACTACTGCAAGAGTAGCATATCGCAACTTTCAACATCGCAGACTACCGCGGGAAAATAACCCAGTGTCAACGTGGAATTCACAACACGGCGGTAGCATGCGATAGTCTGCTGAAACCGCGGACAATGTCAGAGATACAACCACCTCCAAGGAGACAAAAACACAAGCCACAACCCCAAAAAACCTGCGATGGGCTAAAACGCGATGAGGAAACCAGCGATAAGCAGTGACAGGCCTGCACCACACACCTGGCAGGCAGGAAAAATTTACCATGAAAATAGAAAAAACACCTAAACACAAACTGACCAACACCCAAGCACCATGGAGGCAGCCGGAGCAGGCGCAGAGGATAAGCGCAACCCCACAAGCACTCAGACGACCAGCCCGGGACCTCTGTGACAGGGAAGGGCAAAGACAAGGGGAACACGAAGTTCAGTCCACAGGTGAACAGGACCATAGTCATGGAGGTGATGGAACACCATCAACAACTGTTCGTCACCTCCAACGTGTCACTGGACACCAAAAATGGAATATGACGGGACACCGTGGACAAGGTGAATGCTGTCGGGGAGCACAAGAGGACAATGGACGAGGTCAAGAGCCGATGGAATGATGTCAAGCGGCGGACCAATGAGAAACTCTCCGCCAACCAGAAGGCAGCAATGCAGACCGGAGGTGGAGGCCCAGAGCCACAACTGTGGCCGGAGTCGGGGGATCAGACACTGTTCGACAGCACTCAACACAACCGCAACAGGGTGATTGACCACCAGGTACTGGGGGGACGGGTGGAGATGGGCATAATGACACACATGCACAATCAAGCAGAGCACAGTGCACACCCACAATGACTCTGGGTCCTCACCCAGATCTCCAGACTGTCACAATGTACAATGCCATGCTGACTGAATGTCAACATGTACCTTGCGGCTACATACATGTGGACACATTGTAATACACCATATCCCCTTCACATCGCAGGAGCACCGTCAACACCTCCTGCAGAGCAGTCCCAGCCACTCTTCACTGATGACGAGGAGGACAACACCAACAACACAACCAAGACATCATTGACCTCATCTGCCACTCACCTCCAGGATCAGGGCAGGCCAGCTACATCGAGGAGACCCCACCCACTACCAAAAGCACCGAGCAGGAGGCCCCCACTGCCCCGGCACTCCCCCAAGACCCCCAGGAACAACACATGGCCTTCCAACGCTGTGTGCTGGAGTGCCAGAGGGAGAACGCAGAGCAGGTGCAGTTGGGCTTTGGCAACATGGCAACTAAACTTGACGCCATCCTTGGGTGTGTAGTCTGCTCCATGATCTTCAACGAGCCCTGACTGATATTGCTGGAGTCATGACGTGGAGAGAAGAACACCTGTCTGCTCAGAGTGGCTCCATCGATACCAGCCGTGAGCTGGCACACATTCGGAGGCTCGTGGAGGACAGGGTGTGGATTGAGGTGGAAAGGATGGCAGCGACCGCTGCACATTGGCGGAATGTACCATGCCCTCAGATTCTCATCATGGGATTGCTGCCACAAGATGTGGCGATGATGAATGTTGCTGCCCTCACACCATCCACATCTCTGCCCCCTGTTGTGTCTATGCCTCCTTGTGCGGCAGGCCTAACCATTCCGGCACCTGATGTGTCAGTGGCACACAGTGTGGCCGACAATCCACCTCCAGCACCTGAGGTGTCAGTGGCACACAGTGCAGCCGACAATCCACCTCTGGCATCTGAGGTGTCAGTGGCACACAGTGCCGCAGCCGGTACAGCAACATCCACAGGTGGGGCAGGGCACACATCTGGGGATAAGGACGCGGATGGGCATGTGATCAGAAGGACTCTGTAGCATTCATTTCTGCCACCTGGCCTGTTCCTGGTTTGGTCCCGCACATGGCCTCATGACCTTCTACTAACCTCCAATTCACTCAAATGCACTCACCTTGGACAATGACATGGTCCACCACATCCTGTTTGATGACCAATGACACGGCGAGCAGACTGCAAACTGCACTCCTCCTCTTCCGCAGTACTTGTCTTCTATGAAGAGACTCTGGCTGGCCGTCCACGGGCCCATATAGTGTAGTGTATTCGGCAGTGCCCTGTACCGCTCCAGCTGCAGTACTGCACTGGATGTGCAATAAACATCCAGTGATGCACTGCTGTGTCATGTCTTTCATCATTCATGTCTGTATGTGTGGATGAATGTAGGGACTGTGATTTCCCTTGCGTCAATGATGATCATCCTGTGGGATGCCAATCAGAGAGTGCTACAAAGCAATTTGTGTCACGGGTCCCGGGTACACCACAACAGGGACACATGCACATTTTGTTCTGGCATATGGCAGGCTAGACCACTCCGATCACGCTCCGAGGGGGGCCTCATTGCTACCCGTCGCTGGCGTACTCCCTGGTTATGTGCAGGTCACTGGTCTAGTTGTCAGCATGTCACAGCCACTCCCTGAGGGCAGGTTTGCATGCACACCACACACACTGGGCACAGGCGTCACAGGCCATGTGACCCCGCAAATGTAAGGGCCCGGCGACGTCATATACCCCTCTGCTGCTGGTGACTGGATGATGAACCCGAGGCCTTGAGGCCGGCATGGGCCTACCACCACGTGGCGCTGACTGGGGTTGGACAGGGTTTGTAGCACATGCTGCATTGCAGCCTGCATGGGCACCCCACCACGGGACAGTGACTTTGGGTGCACTGACTCATTGGCAACTTGAGCTCCTGAGCGGGTGTGCAGCCTGCGATGATGCCCCGTCCTGGCAGTCCGAACTTATCAGGATTTGTGTGCTGGCGTGGACTGCAGTGTAGGCCACGCCAGCAGGCTGCGTGGGCCTACCGCCATGTGGCTTTGCTTCTAGGATCACAGAGTTAGTGGCACCCATTGGTCTGAGGGGCTGTGCAGGCTGCGATGTTGCCGGGTGCCCTGGCATGTCCCATCCCTTGTTATAATCAAGACCCAACACCAGACGTGAGACCTGGTGGTGTGCAGCACGGCTGCATGGTGAGGAGGTTGCCATGTTCGCAGGCACCGGGCTTGTGGCTTGCAGCGGCATGTGGTGGGACCTGCAGTCTGCACACCGGAGGCGGAAAGTGAGCAGTGAGGCCCGGGTGTGCATGGGCGGGCATGCTCCGATGGGCCGCGGGAGGGGCTGGGAGGCCTCTGCTTGGGTGTGCATGTGCGGGCAGGCCATGTTTTCTGCAAGTGTGTGTACTGTGCCAATCATGTCTCTGGACTCTGTTTCAGATGACGGCTCTGTCTCAAATGTGTGACCTGGTGTACTGCTATACGTAACGGCAAGTGGTTGGAGACACACCAGTGGCAGCAGCTGAGCAGTGTGGCCTGGGTGTGCAGGGTCTCTCTCTCTCTTTCTCACTCTCCCCCTCTCTTCTTCTTCTCTCTCTCTCTCTCTCTCTCTTCTTCTCTCTCTCTCTCCCTCTCTTCTTCTCTCTCTCTCTCCCCCTCTCTTCTTCTCTCTCTCTCCTTCGCTCTCTCTCTCTGTCCTTTGATGTGCGCAGGTCGCACCTTCTCATCATGTTTTTTGTCTTGCAGGTTGTGACCGACGGATTGTGTCGAAGGGATCCGCCATGTGTCTTCATTTAATTTCTTTGTTAATTTCAATAAAGTTTCATTGTTTGCCTCATAAGTGAATGTGTGATGTTCATTTCTGTGACCACACATACATGTCACCAGTTGTGATTGTGCGACATCAGGCAGATTATTTTGTACATGTTTCGGTGTAGCATGTCTTTGGTTGGGGAGATGCCAGGGATGGGTGGTCCTGGGTGTGGTGTCGGTGGGTGTAGTGGCCCTCGTGTGTGTCCGAGCTGCATGTTCAGTTGCTCCATGGCATCTCTTTGTCTTCAGGTGTGGCTGTGGGCTGTGCTCACTTTTGTGGTGTAGGCTGTGGTCCGACTTTACATCAGGTCAGAGCAGGTGTTAATTTCCTGCTGCTAACGCGTCTGTTTTGTGTTCTTATCGCAGATCTGGCTGGTCATTGTGAATATTGAGGTGATGTGTTGTCGTTGCTTTTTGAACAGGAACACCTACTCTGCATCTCATTAGAGATAGTTGCAGGGGTCCTCTGTGGCGATGTTTTATGCGGCTGCTATCACGGGAAAACTGGTGGTGTGGGCTGCTAGCACCAGCTTGTGAATGGCGGAGTACATTTATCATGACTTTGGTTGCGATAAAGTGCAGTTGATTCGGCGATAGGTCCTTGTGAATATACCCCTGTTTTTTTCAAGGCAGATACAAACGTGGCTTCCACAAGGGCACTGTCTACCATCACATCTTCTTAACCCACCTTGGTCAGGTGCCTTGAAGTCTTTGTGATATGTTCTTGACTTGCAAATACCTTTCATAAATAAATTAATTATTACTTGCCCAATACATAGTACCAGTATACTAAAATTTCACAAATAACATTATTTGGTGCTCAGTTTAAAATAACTTTTGGTCATGGATTCAATACTTTTTTTAAATTCTTAGTTGGGTGAATTTTGCATGCTCTTACAGTAGCAAAGTTTTAAACTTTGGTAAGTGAATTCTTATGAGAATTTGCAGAATTATGAATTAATGAATATGCCTATATGTATGTATGACATCCAGGAGGGTAGGGGACAGGGAAAAGAAGTTGCTATATGTTTCTATTGCTTTAGTGTTTTGTTGGTGTTAGCTGATCACATATATTTAAATCCTGCATGCACAAACTACATAATTTTTTATGATAATGGAGTAATCTCTTTTGGTGTATATAATTTGTGATATCACTATAATGGAGTCATGCAAATAAAATTTGCGTAGGATTAGATAAATTGATATCACAAGGGTCATCCAGCATTTTACTAAAGACACTGGGCCATATTATCAAGAAAGGGCGATACATTTTCGCCGCTTTTATCAGCAGGAAACTGCCGCTAAAGCGGCGATAATGGGCTTGATAATATGCCCTTGTGAATTCCCATAGAAGCCCAGGTTAACACCAGAACCTGGGCTTCTATGGGAATTCACAAGGGCATATTATCAAGCCCATTATCACCGCTTTAGCGGCAGTTTCCTGCCGATAAAAGCGGCGATAATGTATCGCCCTTTCTTGATAATATGGCCCACTGTTTGCTGCAACAGAAAAACCTATTTTTAATCATGGTGGCAGAAACACGGGCATTTCAGTAAGATTTCGTAACTTTTATGTATTTTCTTAAGTCACATACAGGAATGTTAATTGCAATGGTCACCGCGTAATTGTTCATTAGCTGTCCGCAAATCACATTTGACCTGACCTATCTGTGCCACACCAACATTTACACCAACTAAAACAACATTTTGTCCTGATCGATCAGTGCAAATAATGATGCACAATTGTCTACTCACTAGTTAAAAATTGCACAGTCATCTGTGCAATGCATGTTACAAGGACTCCGGAAAAAAAGATCCTAAATGCTGCTCGAGTGTGTGTAAAAAATGGCTTCCCTAGCCTGGAGACGCATTTAGCAATGCTGTTGTGTTCTTTTTACGCTAGATTCCATTAGAGTAGGCATTTTGTCGCTTTCGCCTAAATGAAATAACAAAAGATTTGAACACCACTCCTTCATAAAAATATGTAAAGGGATGTGCACTTAAGTATGTCAATTCCCAGAGTGCAGAGGATGCCCAAAATGGACGTATCTATAGGAAAGTTTTTCTTTTGTTCACTTTGGGGTAGCCACATTTCCATTTATGCCCTTGTAAATGACTGATATATGAATGAGTGAATGGCAGCAGTCGATGCAAACAACTGAGTAATGCCAGAGACAGCATGTCTGCTATAAACGTTGGCAATAGTTTCAAATATTGTAGATGTTCACATCTAGGTCTTAGGCTAGCATCTCTATTGTTACACCAGATGTATGTAGAATAGTGCTAAGAGTTAGGATAAAATTACAAACAGCACAGGCCTTTTCTATGCTAGGACGGTCACTTTTTGTGCATTCAGTGCACTGGAATGCATGACACAGCAGTGGGATCTATTATATTACTAATGTGAGCAGCTAAATCTTTCATAAGCTTAATAAGTTCTGTTTGTTCTGTTGTCATGGCCTTTTTGTATGCTCACAATTAACAGCCAATATACTTTCCCTTCTGCGTAGTGCTTCACACTTAACAGTAGCTGACAATTAGCAGGCAAAAATTACCTGTGTTAGTTCTGTGCCATGGGAACCAAACGATACAACACACCAGCTTCTGAATGCACCCTACAATTAAAGGGAGGGCTTGGACGATATACGTTACCACAGATACAGGAGCTACGCCTGAGCACCTCTCCTTGCTCTGCAGACTACAAATGTATGAACGGCTCTGGCAGTTTGGTGCAGCCGGGCCCGTGGAGGGAGTTTCGTGGGGCAGACAGGCGGGGCAGGGGAGGGGCAGGGTGGGGGGTGGTAAACACCAGAATATGGATTATTGTAGGTAAGTAAACAATTAAATTAATAAAACGAATTTCGTAGCACGCCGTGCATTGCACAGCCCGCGGCTGGTTTGGTGTGGGGAAATGCAGAGGTACCCGTTGCTGGAAAAAATGCTGATATATACGATTCTGTTTTCAAGCTTAATGGCATAAAGGGATGCAAGCCGGGTCTTTAGATGGCTCAGCCAAATATTCTAGTAAGAACATGTAGAAAAGTGAATTTTTATTTGGGGTGGATGAAGGTCCATTGCAAGTAATAAAGTCAGTAACCTGTTAGTTCAAGTTAAAGATTTCAGTAATTTAAACGTGGCTCAACACCTGATAGCTATGGTACAGAGAAGGCAGTTTAACTTAAAATGTGTAAATCATTTAGAAGTTCCAAAACAAGTAATAAGTCAAAAACATAAACCAAAATCCCACTCTAGTTTGTAAAAAATAGCCAAATTACACCAAAACAACACAAATGCAATAAGTGAAAATGGAGATATGAAAGTTTGGATATTTAAGTGGATAAGTACCGAAAAGCACAATGCTCAAAGGGTAGTCGATGGTGGTGGTAGACTGGGACCTAGGTACATTGTGAGGCTGTCCGCAATGGAGCAAGGGTCGTATTCACCAAGTGGATTTGACCCACTAAAAGTCTGGAAGTCAAAAAGTCCAAAATGTTTCTGAATCCCACTTCAGAAAGGGATTTTTTTACAGAAAAATGTTGACATTTCTTCTAAGTCCCAACGCAGAAAGGGAATTTGTCTGAGAAGGAAAATACTCCTTGAGGGAATCTTTGCTGAAGCTGTAGCTGCCCCGTGGAAACGAAGAATGGATAACTGAAGCAGGTTGGTCCTGCTGGAGTCGGAAGCTTTGGAGATTTCTTGCTGAAAAGTGTCAAAGTCCCAGTGCACAGTGTGGCGTAGCTGTTTTCCTGATGTGTGGGGATTTCAGAGGAGGGCAAAGATGAAATCCAATCCAATCCAACAACATGGTCTGCCTGTCGGATGCTTTTTTTGGCGGATGCTGCTAAAGCTATAGAACTCCTAAAAAAAAGTTTCATAGACCAACAACATAGTCCAGTCCAGGTCTAGTTGCTAATGTTCAATTTGGTACTTTAGGAAATACGCCTTTTGCAACTTCTTGTGTTCCTTTTGTCAAGCACAAGATCAACTAATTCACGCTTGTATTCTACTTCTTTGTCCTGGGTCTGAGGGGATCATATTTAGCCCTCAGGAAGCCTCTCAGGTCACAGACAGCAGGCCCAACTGTCTTCTGATCTCCTGTAGGCACAGAAAGTGTTCTAAGGGTGGTGTCTTGGGGTGCCAAATGTATGCCTGGAACCACCTAGTGGAGGGCTGACGCCTGGCTCTTCCCTAACCAATAGGGTAAACGTTCCCGGGTCAATCCTTCCCACTTTGGCAGCAGGTCTTGTTTGCTCCGCTGCAAACAATCCAACACCGCAACTTATTACTAAGTTCAGAATGGAGAAACGGTTCTCCCCTAGTGCAGAGCGTGTGTTCCCTCCCAGTGGTGTGGCCCCCTTCTCTGTTGTCACTCAAAATCAGTTCTGGATATAGATGTCTTCCCACTCGATTTGGTGCCAGCCTGATTATGGTGACAAATATTGGCCATTTGCAGGTCTCACCTGACACATAATTGTGACAGAGCAGACACCACCCCAACTAGTCTTCCAGCCAAGGGAAGAAAACACGTTCCCACTCCCCGGCAATAGTCCCTGATCTGGGGGTTGTTCTCACACCTCATTAAGGTCAAAGCACTTGATAGACAGTTCATAGGGACATAATGTAAGTCTCCTGGAGCTTCAGGCAGAGAAAAGGTTTTCATGAATATTTATTAAAATCCAACTACACCATTGAATTGAGCATTTATTAAATATACAAAATAGTGGTTAAATTGTTTTTCTAGCTGGGCCCAAACTCAAGATAGCAGAATTAATATTTTAATCTGAAATCTAGTTTTCATTATAGGACAGCCAGGGCCTGACCCAGTAAAAATTGCTTTTGCAACTTTGCCTGTAGGGACATGGTAAAATCAAGAAGTAGATTCACCATTCTTCCACACAGCACAACGCGGCAAGCCACCTTGCTGCACTGTGCAGCATGAAAGGGCAGGAAAGTGCTGTATTTAGAGGATATATGATTAAACAACTACCGCCTGAACCACAAATTCCTTAACCACGAAGGCTAAGCAACGAGCAATGCCAAACCACTACATTTTTTACAATGAGTTCCTAAACCACCTTGTGACTGGCCAATAGATGGCACTATTGTAATATCAATATTTCTGTGTGTGAGGCAAAATGACCAACTCAGAAGAACTAATGAGAAGAAGGCAGCTGGTGATAAACTTCAGGGAAGGACAAGCAAGTCTCCAGGGAAGAAGGAGAGAAAAGAGAAGAATGGGAAGTTTACCGGTAAGAACGTTTAAAAACGTATCCTGCATCAATAACAACGTATCCTGAATCAATAACATTGTTTAATTAGTCTGAAAAATCCTGGACTATCCACTCAGTATTAATTAATGGCATACCTCAAGTTTGATCAGACCTGGCGACTCAGCATAAAGTTCCTATGCAACTTCACCCATCTGTTGCTGTTGCAAAAGACCAAAATGTAATCAGCTACATGTGACGCAACTCAACACCTTAGCATGCAAGCACTCTAAATGCATGGTAACCGCGTACCTGTGAACCTGTTACTTTTGACTACTCCCAAACCGACGGGATCAACCCACTGTAAAGGCTGACAGAAACTCCGTTTTCCGTCCAATTAAGTACATCATACAATGTGTAAACACAGAAAATGGACTAACAAACTTCAAAATCACCTCAATACATATAACAGCCATCTGAAGATAGTGTAAACTGTTTTTTAACTTTAACTTTGTAATAATGGTTATGTATACTATTGATGTAATTAAGCACGATCAATATAACCAGGTTATAATACTATGTTATTTTTATTAAATTTTTTCAGAGGGTCATCACTTAGATGCATAAAGCCTATGTCCTGATGATGGTCTTATGAAATAATCTCGCAAAGACCGAAACGTCGACTATTGAGTCCAATTCTGCACGTTAGTCATCAACCACGATTGATTTTCATTTTATCTTGGCGCTGAAGTCATTGTGTTGCTTTATTTCAGCAGTTTGGACTCCCTTTCCTAGCAGTGGCATACTTTTGACTGTCTCACACCAGTGCAAATGCAAAAACAACAGTTGATGGACAGAATGCAGAACAATGTCATACATTCACCCCAGTACAGAGATCTGGGCTTAAATCCATCGTTTGTTTGCTCACCACACCACCCCAGTTCAGACCTGGCCATATGCAAATCAGCCCTGACCCTGTGCCTCATGGGAACAGTCCAGCCCGAACTGCCAAAGCCAGGTCTGCCCTGGACCGGAATAAAGCATCCTAGGACCGGTTTCTGGCTATCAGCCGTCTTCAGCCAGGATAGCTTAACTCCAGTGGCCGTGGAGAGCACGGGGTTCACGTCTGAGCATACCCGTCCAACTCAGGGTGACAAATACAAAAACAACAGTTGATGGACAGAATGCAGAACAATGTCATACATTCACCCCAGTACAGAGATCTGGGCTTAAATCTATAGTTTTTTTGCTCACCACACCACCCCAGTTCGGACCTGGCCATATGCAAATCAGCCTTGACCCTGTGCCTCATGGGAACAGTCCAGACCAAACTGCCAAGCCATGTCTTCCCTGGACCGGAATAGAGCATCCTAGGACCGGTTTCTGGCTATCAGCCGTCTTCAGTCAGGATAGCTTAACTCCAGTGGCCGTGGAGAGCACGGGACTCACGTCTGAGCATACCCGTGCCACTCGGGGTGACAAATGCAAAAACAACAGTTGATGGACAGAATGCAGACAATGTCATACATGCACCCCAGTACAGAGATCTGGGCTTAAATCCATCGTTTTTTTGCTCACCACACCACCCCAGTTCAGGCCTGGCCATATGCAAATCAGCCTTGACCCTGTGCCTCATGGGAACAGTCCAGCCCGAAATACCGGAATAAAACATCCTAGGACCGGTTTCTGGCTATCAGCCGTCTTCAGCCAGGATAGCTTAACTCCAGTGGCCGTTGAGAGCACGGGACTCACGTCTGAGCATGCTATAAAGTCCTGCGCACTCAAAACGGAAGAAACAACAATGTGCAAATCAAAAGCTCAGCAGATGAAAACCATCCAAACATCTGTAATATTTTCTGGAGTTAATGTTCTCCCTTTTTTTTATTGGGTCATCAGGTATCAGTTTATACAGCCAGCCGACACGTGTTTCATTGTAGACTAGGAAATTCTACAAATCTTCAGGGCTTAGTAGCTGAATCCACGATAGGACAGGCCCGGTTCCGGTGATAATTCCAACCCGGAAGGGTAACCGAGTACTTGCTCAAAAGTTGATTGATCAAGTTATGGTGGTGAACGAGAATCAGCATGTATAAAATTAAACACACATGTATTTGGACGCCAGAGTCCATATAGCTGAGTAAAATAACAGATGTTACAAGACTCTGCACCTTAGATTGTGGTGGCCATCTATTTAGAAAGCTGTATTCAACTTTATTAAGTAGGAGCACGGGTGTGTGCCCGTCGCGATTCGAGACACGTTTGTAAGCGACCTCTGCACTGGCGTCATAAAACCGGAAACAAAAAGAGCATACCTGTCCCACTCGGGGTGACAAATGCAAAAACACCAGTTGATGGACAGAATGTAGAACAATGTCATACATTCTCCTCAGTACAGTGATATGGGCTTAAATCCATCGCATTTTTGCTCACCACACCACCCCAGTTCAGACCTGGCCATATGCAAATCAGCCTTGACCCTGTGCCTCATGGGAACAATCCAGCCCGAACTGTTAAGCCATGTCTTCCCTGGACCGCAATAAAGCATCCTAGGACCGATTTCTGGCTATCAGCCGTCTTGAGTGGTTGATTGGTTCAGATGCTCTGTCCATCACCCCCCCCCCCTTTTGTCACACAAGTGCAGGCACTCTTGCGTCTGCTGCAAGGGTGCCTAAACTATAGGCACGATTGTTTTTGTGCAGGAAGGAACACCTCCTGCACAAAAAGAATCTTGAGAGGCATTTTCCTCTTTTCATGCAGAATGCAGCACATGTTTAAAGAGGAACAAAACAAGCAGAAATAAAGATGTTTCTCATCGTTACGCCTCACCTGGGGAGGCATAGCATTTTGATGCACTCCCAGGTCTACCACTAATGGCAATTCTGGGAATGCCCCAGAGTCCATAGGTGGGTGCGTGTGAACATCCACGCTCCACCCTTGGAACATCTCCCTGCTGCAGAGCATTGCAACACAGCGATGAGTGCTACCTTGCATTACTCTAGATTTATCAATTCATGCAGGGCCACGCATAGTAGCCTTGTATGGCTTGATAAAGCTTATTTAGGTTTTGTGTCGACCTTGCAACCCCTTGCGTGGCACAATCACAAGGCAAAACCTTGATAAATCTAGCCCTATATTTCTACATGTCCAATTTCTAAATAGCATATACTCTGGCTTGGGGGCTACAATGCCTTCATAGGGATGACTTATTAATCTATAAAAGGGAGGTTTCTTCCCTGTCAAAAGGGTTGTTGTGCCAGGTTAGGTTGCAGGTCAGAACTGCAGCAATCAATCTACACAGGTACGCCTAAAGCCACGTTTTCCAACTAGTGGAATCACGAGTGCTGCAGTCCACAGGCTACATTTAACTTTCTATGAAGCAAAGAAAAAGACTGAGTCACAATACCACATCAGTACCTATGGACCCGAATCCAATTAGCTTATAGTGCCTCACTTGTCCTCCTAACCTTCCCAGAGAGACAAGTGATTTGGCACCCTAGAACACAATACTCTTGCACTTTCAGGGATCGTGGTAGTAGGTCATCCCCTTTCGTTCTCGCATTCATTCTGGTCCACCATAAATCAATTAGAGGCACAAAGGAAGCTTGCAATATTTATTGAAACTATTGTGCTCTAATATGCAATAACTGTACCACAATTAGAAAACAAAGGTATGTCAATAATGTCATTATCATGATTAAAAGACAATATTCAATAAAAAGCCCTCCATCTTAGCTAACAGATTTGCTTAAATCCACCCTTACTATTGAAGATAATTGTTATATTATAGAACTGTTGGAGAAGCAGCGAACCCAATACCTTGATATACATAGATAGTTGTTCTACATCGCAGCTGATGCAGCCCTTCCATCTCAGGACTTTTGCTCTGTGAGCAAGACTCCGCTGTATCTGTTTTCACAATGACATGTCCTGGGTTATAAGTCAAAAAATGTGTGCTCAAAATGGCAGCTGGGTTCTCTATTATGTCTAGGTGCTAGTGTCCGACCACAGAGAATGAAGAAAACCTTGCATGGGATCTTCTAACTAAATCCCAGGAAAAGAACAGAAAACATAAGCATGTGCTGACTAGGGATAAAAATACAATGTGGCACAAAAACAAGCATGATATACCCAGGGGGCTAGCAAACGGAACATCCATTGAAAATAAGCAAAAATAGGGCCAAAATGTAACAATGAAGAATAACAGCAGCGGGATCCCTCCAAACACACTAGGAAAAGGGAATGAATAAACGCCTGTATTACTCTGAAGATAGTTTGGAATTAACTGACCAGGTCAGAATCTATAATCTTAACACCTTGGCTGCTAGGGAGATTATCCTGCTGTGCTGCAGATCATTGTTTCCCATTGTTCATGACGAGCTCAGCTCGTCCTGAGCATGAAAGGGGTTAAAGAAATGTGCAAGACCGGCAGTGTTAGATGCATTAAAATTATGATGAGCTAATTCGCCAAAATGTAGTCTGAGGTTTGTGTTGAACAACAACTGTATCTTGCAAGATGTACTTGCAACCTGTAATTCAAAAGTCTCTCGGGCAGAAGTGAGAGCTACTTCTTCTTGAAACAATAGTGCTTTGAGTCTGCTTAGCTTGTTAAAATCTGCCTTCAAAGTAATAATGGAAGGTTACAACGGGCTACCGACAAATCGTTGTGTGGTGGGGAAATAGGACGGTATTACAACATGAGACAGTTTGGGAAACTAATAAAATATATGGCATACCAGTTCCCATTCCACAGCAGTCTTGATCACTGAACATTAAATACCAGGATAGTAACAAGTGGAAGTATTGCAGGAGCCGGTATTTCTTTTAGAAAGTAGGCCAGTTAGCTAAGGAAGCATTACATTTACCGTGGACTGTTACGTGTTTGCAAATGAGGGAGTGCCCGACAGATGAGTTGAGTTCTTTTCCAGTAAGGAATACATCTTTTCCGGCACGTTCAAAATGATAGGAAAAAGGGAGTGACCATAATTCATGAATAAAGCGACCTCCTAGGGGTTCATATCCTCTGAGTGGGAAATATTTCAAACATGCTGTGAATTGAAATGTTGAGATGGGTAAAGATATTACCCTGTATATTAACCAGAAAGCTGGAGTTGTTTTGCTTTTGTTAATGGGAGTTGTTCTAACTTCTCTAAATGCAACATTGTATAGGTGACATCTTTCTTTGCCATCAGGTGTAGTTTCCAAATTTCATTATATGTAGCATAAATACATTTTTTAGGTCATGGAGATTTAGGTTCTAATAACACTCTGAAAAGTTCATGTCTTTGGACAGGAGAGAATTATGTTGATTCAATGCAGACAGTGTAGAAGTTCCAACCATTGTTGATGCAATTTTGCCTTTAAATAGGTGGTAACAATACTGAATGATGTGAGCGAGAATATCAGCTGTTGGGTCAGCTTGATTTAACCCCAGTTGTGGCATTAAGAAAACGAGCATGACAACCATTTCTGTCTACTGGTCACACATGGGATCTGTAAAAACTTTAAGCACCACATCCCCCAACTTTCTAGCATTGGAATTAACTTTGCCTAATAAGCATAAAATCTTGTATGTCAACTTCTATAATGCCCCACACGGTATGTACTGTAATGAAAATATTAATGCATTAGCAAAGTTTTTAATCAATTATAAGGACGGTCAAACCACTTTTGTTTATTTAATTCTTCTAGGGGATTTTAATATACATTTGTGTAAGCTAAATTGCCAATATAGGGTTCATTTAGATATAGATTGTGTGCCCCATTCTCACTTTGAACATACCACAAAGGGGGCTGCTCTAGAAGAATTACTGTCAGATGTTGATTTATCCGAGCCGGAGTTTTTTTACTCCAATGGCCGGGTAGCAACATATAGTGCTAGGGACAGTAATACTATTATAGACTCTATATTTGTTTCACCAGGCTTGCTACCAAATGTTATTTTTTATAATGCTATACAAACTACATTTAGTGACCATAACCCAGTGGTATTGGAACTGCGTAATAAAAACCCATCCCTATTTTCTAAAATAAATACAGTAACTACCATGGAGCTAGCCGTCCAAGACCAGGGGAGACGGGTAAAGTGGAGTAAAATCATACCAGAGGATTTCTATATTACACTTAGTGAGAAGGTGGGCAAGGAAATTAATACCTGTACAGATCCGCTAAGGCATGGAGGGGATATCATCACCTCATTTGAAACAATTTGCCAGCAAGTGGCTGTGGACTTAACATCTAAGATGACACATAAGGAACTAAAACTGCATGGGTGGTTTGACTCAAAGTGCTCCAAAGCCCATAGAGACTTATTGGTTGAACTAAAAAAGATACCCCGAGACAACCAGGAAGTGGCCAGATTAGGAAAAAATTATAAAACTACTGTTGAGTCTCGTAAGAATGACATTAAAAAAAATGCATGGGACTCACTTTATGATAGGGCTACCATGAGGGATAGTTCAAAATTCTGGGAAATTGTAAATACTCCACTTTTTAATGATAAAGAAAATTCCCCGCTAGAACTTAACATATCAGAACGGGAATGGCTGGACCATTTTGAAAAAATCTATGGCAGCAACCTCTCAGTAGACCCCTTTGTACCTATAGTGAGCGAGCAACTGGAGCCCCCACTGAGATTTACAATCAAAGAAGTGCAAAAGGCTATAGAGGACACGGCTGGTCATAAGGCCCCTGGCCCAGATGGGGTATGTTTAAATCAAATCCTAATATATGGTCAATTGTCCTCAGAAATGTTTTTAATATAGCTTGTACTGCTAAAACTAGATTGCCTATATCTTGGTCACGGTCTATTATAGTGCCGATTTTTAAGAAGGGCCAGAGGGGGGACGCAAGATGCTATAGGCCTATATCATTACTGGATTCGTCATTTAAAATATTAGGGAAAGTTATTCTAGCAAAGATTATATATTAACAACAGGAGAGGGAGGATAAACACGAGGTCACTCCTGTATCCCCAATCATAATTGCGAAAAACAACTAAGGAGTGACTTGTTGGCGCTGTGGGCAAAGAGATAAAGCCAGGAACACCAAAGGAAAAAAAACCTCCCACCAATAGTGACAAAGCGATATTGGAAACAGAATTGGGAGAAAGAGTGAAAACACATACACAAAGGAGAATACAATGACTCATATTTGTTTAAGAAGAACCCTCACTCACCCTAGTAGTGACATGCTTCATCATGGGGTTCCCACTGGAGGAACCGAATGTCCCTCCAGTGTGCTTCAACGCCTGATTTGCAGCGGAGCAGGTTATTGTGAAGTGAACTTGATAGGTATGTGTTTATGTGCAAGTGATAGTGAGATGTTAAAAAACATTAGTTGTACCAAAAACAACTTTATTTGGTGGTCAGCTAATATTATTAAAAGCAGTGTGTAGGATATATGTAGTGGTAATATTCTTGACCACTTATATCCCTTCAAAAGTAGGTCGACATGTTTCAGCTGTCTATGTTAACTAATGCAGCTTTCTTCAGGACCAGTAAAGTGAATATCCCTGGTGGTCCGCGCTCGCTAAGGCGTGTCCAACCAGTGGATATGTAGTATGTGAAAAATTATTAATACCGGAATTATTCGGTTTCTGCAACCCTAGTATTTCCAGGGGCCCAAAAAAAAACTGTAATTAAAAAGCATAACATTAATGCAATTTTCAAATCACTCTTTTTATGTACACAATATTTAATTATACATGTATCCCATTTTGTTCCAGCATTTAAAGTCACTCCTTAGTGACAATACTCCTTAACAACCCTGATTTGGGATAAGTAAAGGACAGACTTGGGGTTGTCACTTCCCAGTCTTTAAAATTGCTGTTTATCGGCTTACTTGTTTGAAAAGCCTTCAAATCAAAATAAAGCTCATCCAAATAAATCGCCAAAAATAATACATATTTAGTATCATTGGCTATGACGAGTATCCAAGTAAAAAACGGTCTGTCGAAATTACAATGGTGCATATTGAATTGACCCGATTCCACTATAAGCTTTTTAGAAAAAAGACCATCTTCCTCCCACATGAAACGTGAGCCAAGAAAACGGAACTCATTGGAAAGCAACATTTTGTAAAAAAACACACACAGCTGGTTTGTGTTACTCACAGCACGATATTATGGTGCTGTCATCCGTAGGCTAAGCAGGGGAAGCTCTCTTCACGCTACTGCCACTGCGTAGGAAAATTAAAAAATCGTCATTTTAGGTGTTATTAAAAACTTGCCAAACCAAACGATTTTAAGTTAGATGCCCAGCACTTACTTCGCTAGTAGCGGCTCGCCGCCATGCACCTACTTGGTCCACTGCCGCCGCCCGAAAAGTGAGATTAACGACGCAATGCGTCACTAAAAAGAGCGAGGTCAGGGGTAGGTCACGTGTTCAGCGTGCACCGCGCCTTAAAGAGATATTATCCTCAGTTAGTGATTAAATCAGGCATCGAAGGATTTATGTTTGGAAACAGTAAATAAAAAGATTTAAATAAATAATGCAGTAGGTTATATGTGTACCATTTTGAGTGTGAGCACATACTGAATGAATCTAACCCTTTTTCGTCAAATATGTTACTATGGCAAAGGTACATAGATGACGTTCTACTGATTTGGAAAGGTGATAGTACCTCTTTAACATCATTTTTTGACTGGCTTAACGGTCTGAATTCTCATCTTAAGTTCACTCACGATTATGCTGAGGATCAGATTGTGTTCCTAGACGTGACAATTTCACGCACTGGCAATGAATTACGAACAACAACTTACTGCAAACCAACATCAAGGAATAACCTACTGCATTATTCTAGTTTTCATCCTCAATCACTCAGAGAAAATCTCCCTTTTGGGCAGTATTTGCGAATATGACGCAATTGCAGTGAGTTGAGTGATTTTAAACAACAAGCCCAGGACCTGACAGGCAAATTACAACGCCGGGGTTATCCGAAACACCTTCTGGAGAAAAGTTGCAAACTGGCGCGTAACCAACACAGAGAAGCCTTATTGGAGAACCATCCCAAAGGGGCTCCGTCTGAAATCCCACTTACATGCGTGACTACATTTAACCCTTTATCTAATGCAGTCACTCGCTGTATAAACAAACACTGGCGAGTACTTACTAGTACTAACCACAATTGGGAGAAGCCCCTTATGTCGTTTAAACGTGCAAGAAGTCTTAAGGATGCCCTCGTTCACACCCGTCCCAGACAACAAGACCGCACTAACACTGAAGGGGTTCTGAATGCATGGGGTTTACCCCCGATAACTGGACATTATCCGTGTGGTGGTTGTGCTGTGTGCCCACTGACTTGTGCCACAAAATTTCTGAATTTAGAAGAGGGAAAAGTGTGGCAACAAAGAAACCACACCAATTGTAACTCGTGCTTCGTTGTCTACCTTATTACTTGCCCTTGCGGGTTAAAATACATCGGCATGACAACCAGACGAGTAAAATTAAGGATCGGTGAGCATCGAAGTAATATTCGTTGTCACAAGACCAACACAAAATTAACATCCCACTACTTACAGCATAAACATACACCAGATGAACTAAAATGGACTGGCCCAGGGCTCTTAGACCAGTTTGTTCGAAAAAGAACAGAGGTGGATATATCGCCTTTCAAGCCACCAAACGGGCCTTAATGACGATATTCCTTGGGGCACAGTAATGAAGAGATAAGAACTTTTCCCAAGAACTGTTTGTGTTTCTCCCTGCCTTTTCCTCATTTGTATATCCCTCTAGATTGGGCTTTATTTATGTTTTCGACTTCTATGGACCCTATGTGTGGGTTCATCAAATCAGAGAGACTACTTACTGTGAATAATGACCCAACAATTAATCAATTGGATTTAATCGATGACATCATTTTTAGAAAGACCTTGTCACTTGTGGCTCTCTTAGGATATTCTACGAGAGCGTCTCCTCAGTAGCTAATTACACAGACATCCATGCTTCTGTACCCTGTGAGTGGTTAATATAAAATAAACTGATGGCATGATTAATAAAGTTGGTTTACAAAATAAGGAAAAAAGAATAAAAAGAAAAAAACGTTGTGTGACTGGTGGTTTATGGAAGCTTTAAATTGTGTCTATAAAACGCTTCACAATGGTCTCTCTTTGTGCCTTTAGGAAACCATTTTAAATCTTTTTATTTACTGTTTCCAAACATAAATCCTTCGATGCCTGATTTAATCACTAACTGAGGATAATATCTCTTTAAGGCGCGGTGCACACTGAACACGTGGCCTACCCCTGACCTCGCTCTTTTTAGTGACGCATAGCGTCGTTAATCTCACTTTTCGGGCGGCGGCAGTGGACCAAGTAGGTGCATGGCAGAGAGCCGCTACTAGCGAAGTAAGTGCTGGGCATCTAACTTAAAATCGTTTGGTTTGGCAAGTTTTTATTAACACCTAGAATGACGATTTTGTAATTTTCCTACGCAGTGGCAGTAGCGTGAAGAGAGCTTCCCCCCCTTAGCCTACGGATGACAGCACCATAATATCGTGCTGTGAGTAACACAAACCAGCTGTGTGTGTTTTTTTACAAAATGTTGATTTCCAATGAGTTCCGTTTACTTGGCTCACGTTTCATGTGGGAGGAAGATGGTCTTTTTTCTAAAAAGCTTATAGTGGAATCGGGTCAATTCAATATGCACCATTGTAATTTCGACAGACCGTTTTTTACTTGAATACTCGTCATAGCCAATGATACTAAATATGTATTATTTTTGGCGATTTATTTGGATGAGCTTTATTTTGATTTGAAGGCTTTTCAAACAGGTAAGCCGATAAACAGCAATTGTAAAGACTGGGAAGTGACAACCCCAAGTCTGTCCTTTACTTATCCCAAATCAGGGTTGTTAAGGAGTATTGTCACTAAGGAGTGACTTTAAATGCTGGAACAAAATAGGATACATGTATAATTAAATATTGTGTACATAAAAAGATTGATTTGAAAATTGCATTAATGTTATGCTTTTTAATTACAGGTTTTTTTTGGGCCCCTGGAAATACTAGGGTTGCAGAAACCGAATAATTCCGGTATTTTTATAAAATAATTTTTCACATACTACATATCCACTGTTCGGACACACCTTAGCGAGCGCGGACCACCAGGGATATTCACTTTACTGGTCCTGAAGTAAGCTGCATTAATTAACATAGACAGCTGAAACATGTTGACCTACTTTTGAAGGGATATAAGTGGTCAAGAATATTACCACTACATATATCCTACACACTGCTTTTAATAATATTAGCTGACCACCAAATAAAGTTGTTTTTGGTACAACTAATATTTTTTAACACCTCACTATCACTTGCACATAAACACATACCTATCAAGTTCACTTCACAATAACCTGCTGGTATATAACCTTTACCACAGATTTTTTACAACACAATACCATTACCACGTATTTTTTACAACGCAAAAACTTTTACAACGCATACTTTTACAACGGATACTATTACAACACAAGTACTTTTACAACGCATGTACTTTACAACGCATATTTTGGGTACAGGGGTATTTTAAGTTTTAAGGGCTAGGTTTGGGTTTTTGGGTAAAGGGGTATTTTTAGGGTTCAGGGCTAGGTTTGGGTTTTTGGGTAAAGGGGTATTTTTAGGGTTCAGGGCTAGATTTGGGTTTTTGGGTAAAGGGGTATTTTTAGGGTTCAGGGCTAGGTTTGGGTTTTTGGGTAAAGGGGTATTTTTAGGGTTCAGGGTTAGGTTTGGGTAAAAGGGTAAAAGGGTATTTTTAGGGTTCAGGGCTAGGTTTGGGTTTTCGGGTAAAGGGGTATTTTAAGGGTTCAGGGCTAGGTTTGGGTTTTTGGGTAAAGGGGTATTTTTAGGGTTCAGGGTTAGGTTTGGGTTTTTGGGTAAAGGGGTATTTTTAGGGTTCAGGGCTAGGTTTGGGTTTTTGGGTAAAAGGGTATTTTTAGGGTTCAGGGCTAGGTTTGGGTTTTTGGGTAAAGGGGTATTTTTAGGGTTCAGGGCTAGGTTTGGGTTTTTGGGTAAAAGGGTATTTTTAGGGTTCAGGGCTAAGTTTGGGTTTTTGGGTAAAGGGGTATTTTTAGTGTTCAGGGCTAGGTTTGGGTTTTTGGGTAAAGGGGTATTTTTAGGGTTCAGGGCTAGGTTTGGGTTTTGGAGTAAAGGGGTATTTTTAGGGTTCAGGGCTAGGTTTGGGATTTTGGGTAAAGGGGTATTTTTAGGGTTCAGGGCTAGGTTTGGGTTTTTGGGTAAAGGGGTATTTTTAGGGCTCAGGGCTAGGTTTGGGTTTTGGGGTACAGGGGTACAGGGTAAAAATAAATTAAAATAAAATTAAAATAAATTTTATTAATTTTAATTAAGGGGTACAGGGTAAAAATAAACTAAAATTAAAATTAAAATAAAATAAATTATATTATTTTTAATTAATTACATTTTTAAAAATATATTATATACTTACCAATACTTACGTTGTAATGGGATGCGTTGTAAAGGTATATGCGATGTAAAAAAATGCGTTGTAATAGTACTTCGTTGTAACAGATCCTGCGTTGTAAAAAATGCGTGGTAAAGGTAGGCGTTGTAAAAGGATGCGTGGTAACGTCATACATCCTAACCTACTCCGCTGCAAATCAGGCGTTGAAGCACACTGGAGGGACATTCGAATCCTCCAGTGGGAACCCCATGATGAAGCGTGTCACCACTAGGGTGAGTGAGGGTTCTTCTTAAACAAATATGAGTTATTGATTTCTCCTTTGTGTATGTGTTTTCACTCTTTCTCCCAATTCTGTTTCCAATATCGCCTTGTCACTATTGGTGGGAGACTTTTTTCCTTTGGTGTTCCTGGCTTTATCTCTTTGCCCACAGCGCCAACAAGTCACTCCTTAGTTGTTTTTCGCATTCTAGCAAAGATCTCAACATGGGCATCTAATAACGACATTTTGTGTAATGCGCAGTATGGTTTCAGAACTGGTCGAGGCACCGAAGACCAGTGCCTGAACTTACATCTAATAGTGAGTAAATATACTGTTGCATCAAAAGGGTCAATCTACCTGGCCTTTATGGACTTGTCCACAGCTTTTGACCTAGTTAATAGGTCAAAGCTGTGGACAATGCTCCTGGAGCTGGGGTTAGATCAGGCATTGGTGAACTTCCTGGCAGAGTTGCACAGAGACCTGACAGCGGTTATACGTATGACACAAGAGGGGAAGTGTACTGCTGATCTCAAGTCTGGGAGGGGAGTGCGCCAGGGGTGTATTCTGGCCCCAATGCTATTTTCTCTATATATTAATTCACTGGGAGCTAACTTGGCGGTAGCATCCGTTGATGTTCCGTGCATGGGGGGAACCCTATTGCCTGTTTTATTATATGCTGACAACACGGTGCTGCTGTCAAGGACCCCTATAGGCCTACAACATCTCTTAAATTCCTTTGGGGATTTTATGCAAAATCTGGACCTCGTGATGAATGTAGAGAAATCGCATGTTATGTCCATAGGGAAAGGAAGGACTAACATTAAAACTCTCTCTTGTAATGGCTCAGTAACATCGAGAGTAAAAGTCTTCACCTATCTTGGCGTAGTGTTTGATGACACAGGGTCCTGGGCACCCCAAGTCGCTAACAAAGTAGTGGCCGTGAAAAGATCGTCGGCGGCTATATTAGGCTTTGCGAAAAGGTTGGGTGGGAAACCAGCTGAGGCCATCTTGACGATCTATAGAGCTAAAACTATAGCCATAGCTAGGTATGGGGCAGCAATTTGGGGCCATAAAGATCTAGCTCTGATACAGAGAGAGGAAAACACATTTTTGCGATCCCTCTTGGGACTCCCCCAATCTACATCATCCTTTGCAGCTCACATGGAGTTAGGGATAGGGTACATTGCAGATATGTTAAATATGGCGCCACTTTTATTATGGATCAGAACTTGGCTGAACCCGAACCTTACACTGAATCACAAGATTATTAGTGATTGTATGGGGCGGGACAGAGTGGCTGATATTCAGTGGCTGACATTTATTAAAACAACAGCAGTATATCTGGGTCGACCGGAATTATCTTCGAAACCGGAAAATCTGAGCAAGGAAGATATTAACTGGGTAAAAACTAATTTTATATAAATCCGAGAATTGGAACGAGAAGTGAGAGAAATCATTAAGCCAACAGTAAGGTCACACTATTTGTTGATTACTTCAATGTCAATACAACCTTACTTGACTACTGTTACTAGACCCTATCATCGGTGGCTTCTAACAACATTTAGATTTAATCAGGCACATTTTCTGCTGGGTATTTATGATAAGTGGTGAACCCCAAAGGATAATGTGCCATGTGAATGTGACAATTTTTCTGATCAGGATCATATATATTTTGTGTTTTTCTGCCCTTTCTTTTTGGAAAGTAGGAAAAAATGTATCAATCCACTGTTAAGGGAAAAGGGGTTTGTACAGTTTAAACCCACACTGCTTTATCTTCAACTAATGGAAACTCCTTTAGTGATGTTTTGTGTAGCCAATTTTTTTATTGCATCAATCCGTGCTAGACGGAAGAGATTCCGGATTAATACAGTTAGGGTTGCGGTAAATGTTTACTCTGCACCAGATAATATAAATTAGCTTCCATGTACCAGATTAAATATTGCTGTTGTGAACTATGAAATATTTGCTACTAATTTTGATATTCTGTGAACTATGTGATGATCTATATGTATTTGCCACAGATTTTTAAATGTACACTAAATATTATTCTTGTAAGATGTTTTTTATAAAAAAAAAAAATCGGTTGCATAATATCATGTTTTGTATAGTATACTTTTATGATTTTTAAGTAATCGAATAAAGTGTTTTTTGACTTTGACTTTGGTCTCAATAAGCACCCAAGCGGACTTGAATGTGTGGAATTATATGTACCATTCTACACCATATTTTTCAGTTTTTCTTCAGTAGAATTTGTCACATTTTGCCAGTTAACAAAGCGGGCAATGGAGGGGATATCCGGGGCATTCATTTCTTTAGTTTTTACTAGTCCCAGACATGTTGTCTGCTGGACTCCACGATTGAGGCACACTGGGCAGGAGATTGCTTAATCCCGGCTACGTTACTCATATGCCGCAAACAATACAATTATAAATAAAAGGAAATAAAAGAGTTTTGAACCATACCAATAAAAACAAGGATTTTTTTAACTTTATGTTTGGCAGTATTGGAAAAGCTGTTGAGTCACTACCAGAATCACAAAAACAGTTCTGGACATGCAGTAATTCAAACTGTGTCATCACCGTAATCTCTGCAATAGGAGTGGTCCATGCGATCTAGCATTGAGAAGACTTCAAGATAATTCCCATACAAGGTTACAGACCTGTATAAATCATGATTGTTGGAACACACCTAAAACAAGCCTGAAGAAGGAGGTTGGACCTGTGTTAACCCTCCGAAACACATCGCTCTTTGGCCTACATTTAGTAAATATGTTCCCATGAAATGTATTGTTTCCTGTATCATTTTTTCGTTATTGATGATGGAATAATGTTTTGTTATTTAGCGAAATTAATTGATTTAGTTTACATTGTAAATTTTATGCTGACTGTTTTTAATGCGGAATATTTATGTGATATCTTTTTTTATGATATAATTGCATCTGATGCAAACCAATCTAATAAATTCCTTTAGGAAAAAGCCTTTTTATAAAATTACATTGAGAATTTTTTTTCTGGCAATTTAATAGATTGACCCATTGTGAATTGAATACAAGCAAGGTGTGAGTAAAGTTTGAATGCTGGTTGTAGAGTTGGTATGATAAAAGAAAACCCCAAAGGGAATTTTTTCTAGACTTCAACGTCTTGTGTGGTGTCCTATCCCTTTGGTGTGTTGGACCCCTCTCTTTATATTTGAGAGTCTGCTGGACGGTGTCATTGTGGAGGATTATTTGTGTGTGGATTAAGCTTGCTGAAAACAAGATTTCCGTACCCTGAACGTGCCAAGGTTTGTATCCCCAAATCGATATCAGTTCAGTCGTGTCCGTTTAATAATCATATCTTTTAAGGACTAACCAGGTGACAAAGGAAGCTGTATATATTAGCTTAGTCTGGGTAAGCATATCTTATTTGGTAGGGTAGAGACAAAATTGAAATGATACGATTTAAGATCTGAAGTGTCATATCCTGAAAAATATGTGAATTTATCTTTGTACATTTTGGAACTTCCTTGTTGAGGAGTCGGACAATGTTCCCATTGTATATAATTAAAAAGTATATGTTGACCTCTGACCTTTGACCTCCTGGTCAGTAACCAAGCTCTCCGCCCATGCAGCTCCACTTGACTGTGCCTCCGCCGCTGCCCCTTCGACTTCTCTGCTAGGCATGGGTTTGAGACCTTTGTGGTCTCTTCTGTTGCTCTATTTTATTTGCCTTATTGCCTTAGTTTAATTTTATTTATTTATGTCCCCTGATCCTCTTCTGCCTCCATTCCTGTTTGTGTCCTCTGTGCCCGTTTTTCACTGCTGCTGACCTGCGGCCCCTCCCCCTTGCCGACTTCCCCTCCCACCTCCCAGCTGCACTTCCCTCCCCTTCCCCTATTTAATGGCGGCCGCTGCACGGACGTCTGAGCAGGAACTCTGATCTCCTGGTCAGTGACCCAGTTCTCTGCCCATGCAGCTCTGCTGACTGTGCCTCCGCCACTGCCCCTTCTACCTCTCTGCTAGGTAGGGGTTTGAGTCTGCCTTGTGTCCCTGTGTCCTTTGTGGTCTCTTTGGTTGCTCTATTTTATTTGCCTTATTGCCTTAGTTTAATTTTTATTTATTTTATATCCTCTTCTGCCTCCGTTCCTCTTCGCACCCTCTGTGCCCATTTTCCGCCGCTGCTACCCCTGTGGGCCCTCCTCCCTGCTGGTTTCCTGCTCCCACTGCCCAGCTGCACTTCCCTCTCCCTTCCCAGATTTAATGGTGGCTGTTGTGCAGTCGCCTGGCAGGCGCACCACTGCCACGGCAAAGGCAGGCCCCTCTGCACCTGTCCGTGACCCAACCGTGACCAGCGCCAGAGAGCCTGGTCCCATAGCCCACCCACAGGTATGATTCAGCTGCCCTCCTTGCACTCAACCCAGGAAGGAACAACAACTGCCAGCAGTCCACGCCGAACCCCACAGACAGTGAGTTCTCCTGCTGCAACTGCCGCCGAACCTTCACCACCCTCTGCACCGCCATGGTTGCTACCCCCACGCTGGACACCAACACCACCGAAGCCCTGAGTTGCATCCTCTTCAACGTGAGCTCCCTGCACAGACATGCCATAGAGATCTGGAACCTACTAGACTCCCTGTTGCCAGACATTGCCTTCTTCATGGAAACCTGGACCAGTGCCTCCTCCAGCCCCGACATCACCATCGCCATTTCCGACGGCTACAAGATATAGATGAAGGAATGCCCCAACCGCTCAGGAGGAAGATTGGCCATCACACACACGAGCTCCCTCCGACTCTCCACTTCCATTATGAGCGACTCCTCCACCACCACTGAACACTTTCACTTCCAGATTCAATCCATCCCCAGAACCATTCTTTGGGCCACCCTCGCCTACAAACCCCCCACAAGGCAGGGCACACCCTTGACCCCATCTTCCCTGGAGGGAACAACATCCATTTCCACCACACCACGCAGCTTCTCTGGACGGACCACCACTGCGTACACTTCTCTTTCAATACCGCCACTGCTCCCAACCCCACTCCTCGCCCTCCACAAAGGAACTGGAGCAAGGGCACAGAGGAGCACCTCAACTCCACCCTCAACCGAGACCGCCTACCACCTTGACCAATGAAAACAGTGCAGCCAAGGAGCTACACCACTGGATCACAAATATATGATGATACAACACAAACTATTACAACGCATGCTTTTACAATGCGATTTTTCATTGCAACTACCATTACATTGCATGTTTTTACAACGCATGCCATTACATTGCATGTTCAGAGGAATACACTAAAACTACCATTATAATGCAGTCCTTTACAATGCATACTAATACTAGGCATACTATTACCATGCATATATTTTATTTTTATTCAATTATTTCCATTTAAAAACAAAAAGAATAACCAACCCCTGGAACAAGATGCACAGGAAATAGGGGTTTTGGGTGGGGAGTGTACTAATACGCAGGTATTACAATAAATACGCAAGTATTAAAATTAATACTCATGTACTTTTGAATGTACCAACCCAGATTTAATACCTGATTATTAACATCAAAATGTAAACCAAAGTAAACAAAATTGAATAATTGATATATACAGAGTACAGAGATAAAGAGAGGTTTTACACCCACCATTTCAAACAACGATAAAACGAAAGTCCTTCAACTATTGTTAAGAATGCCCCTCATCCTGCAACTTGACAAAATGGCTGACAGACCATGAATAAATGTTTTAACAAATATTTTCTGACATAAAAAATTAGTTATACTTTCTGTCAGGTTCTGAATCATGTGGAAACACTGTTTTCAAAGATATTTTCTTTTAAATTATCATTTACCCACAAAAAAGTATAAAAGTAGCCATGCACTATTTTGAGCACAGTGCTAATCTGACTTACAAGGTGACTACACGCATTTTTGAGCGAGAAAAGAATAGAGCATTTGATAAGCCAAACAGTGCCATCTTCAGACAGAAGTAAGTGTGCAATTTAAGTAATTATGGAACACAATATTAACATATAATTTAGAAATACTAATAAGTATATTTTAAAAATGTTTTCCAGCATTAGCTGAATTTCAAAACCAGCAAGAAATTAAAAAGAAATACTAGCCAGCAAATAAATCCTTTAGTCAGTAAGTAAGAATTTTTTTTTTAATTTAACGAGAAATAAATAATATTAGGCTTTTCAAAAATAATTGATATTTTCATTTTAAATTTAAAGATTTAGGTAAAAAAAAAAGCTGGGAGTAAATTAATAAAAAGATAACATGTGTGCTTGCCTCAGGGAAAGAGCTGGATGGTGGTGGGAGGCAAATTTACTATTCCAACTCTGACAGGTGTTTGCCTCAGGGAAAGAGCTGGATGGTGGTGGGGTTAAATTTACTATTCCTACTCTGACCAGTGCTGGCCTCAGGGAAAGTGTTGGATGGTAGTGGGGGCAAATTTACTATTCCTACTCTGACCTGTGCTGGCCTCAGGAAAAGTGCTGGATGGTGGTAGGGGCAAATTTACTATTCCTACTCTGACAGGTGTTTGCCTCAGGGGAAATGTTGGTTGGTGGTGGAGGCAAATTTACTATTCCTACTCTGACCTGTGCTGGCCTCAGGGAAAGTGTTGGATGGTGGAGGGGGCAAATTTACTATTCCTACTCCGACCTGTGCTGGCCTCAGGGAAAGTGTTGGATGGTGGTGGGGGCAAATCTACTATTCCTACTCCGACCTGTGCTTGCCTCAGGGAAAGTGTTGGATGGTAGTGGGGGCAAATTTACTATTCCTACTCTGACCTGTGCTTACCTCAGGGAAAGTGCTGGATGTTGATGGGCGGCAAATTTACTATTCCTACTACAAGTGGAGCAGTCCTCGAGAAAAGTATTGGATGGTGAGAAAAATGACTACTCCTACTTCGAGTGGGGGTTGCCTCTTGTAGAGAGCTGGATGGTGCTGGCGCAAAGTTGTAGTTTGCAAATTAATGGTGAAAATTATTAAAACAGTTATATTAGCATATTTATGTCAAATATTTTAAAAGAAAACAATAAAACATTTTTCAAAAAAGAAATCTTCTCCATAGAATAAAGGATATACAACACCAACAGAAGAGGACACACCCTACATCCCAAAATAACAACATGCCACAATTTCCAAAGAAAGCAAGGTAAACATATTCAGATACATTTTTTGGGGTCATTTGCAGGTTAGAAGTACACAAGCATTTTTATGTCGTTTATATATGTAACTTTGCATCAGAATAATGAAAATCACTTACAACACCAATATGTGTTTTAATCATGTTTAAAAAGGAAAAATCTATTTTTGAAGGCTAATTGGCAAACTGAATATTCCTAAAAGAATACAGAAAACATCCTGAAGCCACAAATTAAACTAAGGACAACACCTCAGAAGAAAACCATTGTTACAAGGTAAAGTTTTAGCCATAATCTTTTTTAACTAAAGTTTTAAGTGCACAAGCAGTGTTTTCCAATAAATCTTTGAATAAAATTGTAAAACTCACAAACAAAAGCATAATGTCAGAAAAAAAGCAAGCCAAACTCAATAAAACTATATTCAAAATCTTTTTGGGGATGATTTGAAGGTTTAAAGTGCACAAGCATTGACACACTAATCTTTTAAAGTGCAGGATATTAGTAAATCTTTAAAAATCCATACAATAATTCATATTATTTCATCATTTTATCAGACCCAATAAAACAATAAAAAGGCCCAAATTGAAAAACAGTCATGGAAATAAAAAACAATCACCATATTGTGGATTAACTTATCACTTACATGTCTTGTTTCAAAGGAAAACAACAACACTTCAAATCAATTAAACAATAGTTTTCTATTTTTAATTTTATTTCAGATAATGGCATCCAGAAAACAAGCAAATAACATCTAGTCCAGCAGAAGAAACATACTATTAAGTCACAGTGGCTATGTTTATTGTAAGGAGAACCTGACTGAGCCCAGGTGCCATTGGAGGTGTGTGCAATATTTCTCATCCCATTGCACAGGCAGAGCGGTTACTCTTGGTGACTGTTGAAAAGACCACAGAGCATAACCACTCTGAATCTGCAATGGAGATAGAGGTTCATGAAAGTATCAATGAAATTCAAGCACTAGCATCCACCTCCAATGAACCTTGTGGCTCAGTTGTGAGGGAGGTTTCAAAACACATTCCAACACATGTAGCATGTTGTATGCCCACAATCACCAACCTACGCAGAATTATTCAGCGTAAAAAACAGGCAAGTAACCCCCTACCTGTAACACCCCAAACCTTTTCTGACAGTAACATTCCACCTGAACATTCAGTAACCATTACTAATGAACCCTTTCTTTTACATGACAACAAAAACCCTCTTAAAAGAATACTAATCTTTAGCACAACCCATAATCTTGTTAAGTTGGAGAGTAGTGATATTTGTATGATGGATGGGACGTTTAAATTTACACCCCTTCCATTCACCCAAATATACACTATTCATGTCTACATTAATCAAACAGTAGTGCTGTTAGTGTACAGTTTACTCCCTGATAAACAATCCTAAAAATATACAGATTTTTTGTCAGTGATAAAAGCTCAAACCATGATCAAAAGTCCTCAAAAAGTGATAATTGACTTTGAATACCTATGATTAACACAATTATCAAAATGTACACCCAATTCAAGGATGTTTTTTTCCCTTTTCACAGGCATATTGGCGAAAAATAAAAAAACATTCTTAGTTGAAGATTATATATCAGACAGCAAACTTCAATCTGATTTTTTTTTTAATTATTTCACTTTGTTTTGTTCCTCCTGACAGTGTACATGAATACTACATATCTATTACTGAATCTTAATACTATACTGCAAACTAAGACAAATTGGCACCCCTTCTAAATTACTTTGAAGACACATGGATTGGCCATGTAAGCAGGTCAGGTCGCAGGAGGAAGCCATGTTTCCCTGTGAAGTGGTGGAACTGCTACTCGACCTGCTTTGAGGGAGAAGCAAAAACAAATAAAGCCATGGAGGGATGGCACAACTCCTTCAACAAATCCATTGGGTAAACCACATCCTAACTTCTATCATTTTTTTGACATTTTTAGAAAAGAGCAAAGTTTCCAAGAAATGAGAATTTCGCAATCATTAACTGGTAGTCTGAACCCACGAATTTCTAAATAACAAAGGAAATGTGCGAGCGACTATTGGGTGCAATTCAACAGTTTTCGTCAATGGTGGCTTGAGACTACCTAGATAATATTGCACGCATCCTCCTTTTCTAATCTACCCTATTTCCTGTAACTCCTTACTGGTTTGCTGTGTAAAAAATATCCCCCTAATTCAATTGGCATTTTTCAATAACAAAATTAAATTTAAAAAAGTCAGGCTTCTTACCTTCAGTTGTTGCTTTTTTCAAGTCTTGGAATCCTGCATTTCACCAAGAGTCTTGAGCAGTTCTTTGAACCATTACACATAACCCACAATCCGTGCAATAATCCATGACCCAAGTTAAACTAACCAAAAAGGGCACAGTTTGGCAAAGCCATATTTGTACAGCTAAAAAATAAAGCGTAAACTATACTGTGCACACCTACAAAAAATGCACCCCCAAAAAAATCCTGAAAAAGAATTCTTGTTTGGCAAAAAATACAACAAAATTCCATCAATGCAATCCAATCTCGCTCGAATTACATTTAAAAAAAACCATGAAAAAGTAGTAAAGTTTCGTAAAAAAGTCACAATCCAAAAATCCATTGTTTCAATCCTCTTTCGACCAAAGTCAAGTAGAAGTCCCAAAATCCACATAGCAATGGTTTGAAAATGGCCCAAAAAGCTTTTTCCAAACCACAAAGTCTTTCTCCATGTTCCTGTTGCAATAAACAAATTATCAAAACAGATTACTTTCATGACACTTTTGGTTATTAGAATAATAAATCAATATTTTAAAATTAATTCTATTGAACAAAAAGTGTTATAAAAGCAGTCAACCCGACATGGACCTACAACTGCCACCTATTTTGGTTTAGATTTTTAAGTTAAAACAAAAAATAAGATCAAAACGCACCTTTCATAGTTTTTACTACCTCCCTCCTCTCTCCCTACAATAAACTTTACCACAATTAATCTATTTTTAATAATTTAAATTCACCTTACTGGACCCAGCTCTCCCTTGCTGCTGTTCCGGACTGCGACGAAACTTGCAATAAGGAATCCTACATAAACAAGGCAATGTCATCTCTTTCCGTAAAATGGAAAATTTTACAATTTCACCCATTGACTTCTATCAGAAACCATGGGAAAACCTACAAACAAATAAAAAATATATGTTATAATATATACAAAAATCTAGGAATATTTTTCAAACTGAATTTTACTAATAAAATGTGTTTACAACACTTTGTGCATATTTATAATACTATTAATGTGTCTATTGATTGCTTTTTTATACTTTATATTTTAAAATAAAAATTTTACTTTTACAGATTTTAGAAATCAATCTTTTTTTATTTGGAGGAAGAAAAAAGAATTGTACACAGCTTCCTGGATACATCCATTGGCGGGCAGAGCGATTATAAGATAGTAATACACAGCGTTCAAGCTAACAGGCTGGCTGCGTAATGAATAGGGCTGTGTTAAACCTAAGGTCAAGGGACAATCGATATTTGCCCGGCGATATCGCCTCTTTAACCCACGAATTATTAATCAATGAAGAGGCAGGCGCTGGAGACGGGAAGGCAGGAAACAAGGTTTATTCTCTCCGGAGGAGAACACGTCAGTTCAAACAGCAGGTATCGTTCTGAGGTGCTCTACCCGCATCTCTGAGGCCTGGCCTCTTATACACAGTTAAATGAATTTTATTGCAGGTAACACAGTCTTTTAATGCTTTTGAAGTATGAAAGGATATCCTCCGAATCTCCCCTTCAGGCCCGTTCCCACACACATTTACAGTTGAAGTCCCCACCCCGGTCACAACAGGTGATGATTATCGCGCAGCTGGACATTCCGCCGATTCATGGAATGTGGGGGTTTGATCGGATCTCATAGGGTGGGGGCTTTGATCAACTCGGGGGTCCTTTGATGAGGGAAGCTTTCTACTGTACGGGGAGGGGCAAGGAACAGTATCGGCAGAGCTAGGTGTCGGCCTGGGAACGAGGAAGACAAACGGGCACACAGGAAAAGGGGGTTTGTATCAAAAGGGCCCGGGACCATGAAAGGAATGAGGGGAGGTGTCGCGCTGGGAACAGGATGGGGTTCTGAGGCAGAGCTGCGCTGAAGGGGGGTTTATGACCCAGGGCATGTGCGAGCGGGGGTTGTCAGAGTGCGGGCTTGTGTGAGGGCGAAGGGCTATGCTGGGGGACAGTGGTATGCAAAGGGGTCGTTCTGATCGAGGCACCTAAAATGGCGGGTGCGCACGACAAAAAGTGTGGCATCAGGGGAAGAGGCAAGATGGCGCAGATAATGTTTACCAAGCCGTACTAATTTTCCACAGTCCTCCCTTTAACATATCCAAGACATCTTGCTGGCCTACTTCCAATTCATGTCGACTGTGGTGGTCATAAGAAAAGAAGTAGGTACCCAGGTGAAGGAGTTATAGGCATTACATTCTAAAATCTTTCATCTTAGGAGGCGGGTCTATCGATAAAAACTCGTTTGCAGGAAAGTCATAGTAATGCAATAACAGACAAAAAAATGATTCTGTAGTGAGAGCATTGAGTACATTTCATAGTTACTTATAGTCGTTTGGAATGTGACTTGATAGGTCATTACATATGTGAGTTCTGTTCATGTTACAATGGTGGAGCATAATTAATACAATGGTGGCTGGGAGAGAAATGAGACGTAGCAGAAACGATGATTGAGGGTGTCAATGTTCGAAGCTAATGAGTTCTCAGTATTCTTTGTCGTCTTTTGTTGGCGCTGTGGAGCACCGGCGGTGGAGCTAAGGGTCCAGCTCTATTCTAGGTCCCGCGTTGCAGGGCACGACCTTTTCCTCGCGTTTCTGGTCAAAATGGTCCTTTTCGCCCTGTGTCCTTTGAGTTGATTGTCAAAAAGGTTCAGATGGAAGAAATGTGCGTGTGAGCAGTCCTTTAGGGTAGGTCGGAGAAAAAGGGGGATGGAGCAGGGCCAGATCGGGAACAGACTAGGGGGACGGAAAGTTTCAGGTAGGCGGGCTCATGACCGAGTTTAGAGAGCGGGGACTTTTCGGCATACATTGGACATCGAGCAGGGGCATCAGGTCAGCCCTTTCCTCTTATTTTGTCGAAAACAGTGCCTCGTCCTGCAGCTCCTTACTGTCGCGGTCTCGCCTTAGCCAATGTCGCAGATGTTCCATAGTCTGTAGTCAGGCCACGTGCTCCCACATCCGGTCCTTCTTTCCTCCGACAGTCGTACCCTTAAATGAGTTTTGAAAAGACAGTCTTTAGAGAATTGGCAGAGGAAGGTAACCACATAAGTCTATTTCTCTCCCAGCTCCAGGTAAATGAGAATACAATGGTGTTTTCTGCCTGGTCATGGTACGAGATCTGGTACCTTTCATTGCATTACAGTTACGTCAGCTCTTCTGACGGAGACCCACCTTCCTAGTACGAGCCTTACAAAGCTATACCGTTCTCCTGGGCTTTATATCAAAAAACGCAATGTGCTATCACCATGGTCTGATAGGTATCTTTCTGAGAGATGAACATAGGCTAAACATTTTTCATTCTATCATCCTGCCTTTCAGCTAAACATTTTACTTTCAACAGGGTTCATTGCAACGATTTCTTCACTTCGGTCTAATCTTAATTTTGCAAACATCGTTCTAGTTTCTACATGGCCTCTTACAACCTGACTACTTAAAAAAAACCGGGGTCTTGTGGAAAACAACTAGGGACATAGAAAACTGTGGTAAGGGCGTAAATCGACCCATCTCTTACAACCGGGGGTGAGGGGCAGTTTTAAAACTCTCGTCTGGGGCAGCTGATACGAAACAGGGGGTGTTCTGGGAAGATGAGGATGTTTCGATCACCTTTACTGTTTGGGTATCGCGACAATTCGGGACGGGGAAGGTCGCGTTATCTGAGGCATCTTTTTATAACACAGGAGCCGCTGACATGTAGTTCCCTTATTTCGGGTCAGATTAGGGAACCTCAGTCGTCTTACCTGTCCTTTCCATAATGGCCAAATCTCGGTTTCATCAATTTTTTTAGCAGAAAGGAGAGGTAGTGACACGGCGTCAGGGTGATTTTTATTTAGGATAAATTTTGAGCAAATACTTGTGGTATTTGGGGCCAATTGGTGGGGCACTAGGGTTGGCGGTTTTGCCAATTTAGGTGCTAGCCGTTCGGAAGAGCGAGAGAGAGAGAGAGAGAGAGAGAGAGAGAGAGAGAGAGAGAGAGAGAGAGAGAGGGAGAGAGAGAGAGAGATGTGCAACAACAGGCTAAATAGTACACGTGCGACATGGGGAGTGGCCGTGCATTAAGACAGGCTATTCAGCGCATTACGCAACATAAGGCATTACGGGTCTGTGTTAGAATTTTGAAAGCATGCAGTTTGGGATGGACGAGCATTAGGCCGGGTACAGGGGACATGCATCGAGTAAAAAGGGCACCATTGTGTCGCATTTCTTGCATTCTCGGTCCTTTAACCAGTTAAGTCAACGCGTCAGTCATACACAAACATCATCTCATAGTTTCAGGCATACGTGACAGGTGTTCATTCACGCAACATGGATTAAGGGTGATCGCTTTCATTATGTCATACAATTTATTGGCTCTTTTGGTAAAAGAGCAGTTTGTGGGTGTGTTTAGGTGCCACCAGGCAGTGTTAGTCCGCTTCGTGTATCAGACATGGCGAGGCTTCAGATCTTCACCATACCTTGGTCGTGATTCCGATGTGGCCTGCAGGGGGATGAAAAGAGGGGAGGGGAGGGGGACAACATTCGAACATATCAAAAGCACGGGTACGAAAGTCTTTTACTTACCTCATACTCGTCTTATCTCCTCGGGATAGAATCCCTGGGGTTTTGGTTTCTGGAGCCAAGGGCCAAGGGGAAGGGGGGGGTGGGGGCAGTGTGTCCTTATAGGCTGTGAGTAGGGAAACGTTAGAGAATCAGAAGCACTTAGTGCGAGGTTTCTAGTTGGTAGGTGTATTTAGCTATCGGGGTCCTTTGACCTCTTTCAACGCTGTGATGTTCTAAGGTTTATCAGCTCTTCGGTCAACTCTGTTCCCTAGTACCTTTGATTGTCGTATCTTTATAATATTCTATCAATTTACATCGTTTCACTTTACCCATCCTTTATATTCCATCTTTCACACCATTTCGCTTTTACCCATCCCCAGAAGTCGAGGTCTTTCTCCATGCGCGAGTCCCTGAGTCAGTCGCATATTTGACGGCAGAGTGTCGTGTTTCAGATTCGATCCTCCATCCGGGGCTGGGCAACCATCTTCTAGTAACCTTAAAGAGAGAGCAGAGTAGGGTGCACAGAAAAGAACCCTCCCGCGATCCCACATTTTAAATAAAGCATGCAATACCCGTTCATAGTTTCGAAAACCTTTATTTTCACATTCGTTCAGCATGTTGATAGGACAGTGTGATCTGGGTTGGCCGGATACGGCAATGGCTAAAGTGCGTACAGTAGAGGGGGGGGGCTATTTTGTAGGATTAAAAACAGGTTTAAAAAGGTTCACTCATTCATTTGCAGGGAACTAAAAACGTCTATCGAATAGTTGAGGGACCAAGGGGCATTCATTTCATAATCGGAAACACAGTTGGACTAGTTGTAATCAAATTCCTATAGGTATACCATGGGAGTGTGTCATAAGCGAGGTTACATGTCAGACATGATAATATCATAATGAATCGTACATTTGAAAAACATTTTTCGCGCGGCCCTTTTATATGTTCGTCGAGTGAATCCTCCCTCCTTTCCATCAAGTGTACAAAGGATCATAACATATCTCGGAACATCGAGTCTTTTTAGCAAAAGAAAACACCACGAGGCGTTCGTAAGTTCCTATTGTTACCGGCGCCATTTTGGGCGGGGCCGGGTTGGTCCGGAAGTAGTATAAAGGAAAAAAAATGTTTCCTACAACCGGCAGTTGGACCAGAGTCCTTTTCGGCAGTTCGAGAATTCATGCTAACAGAAGGAGTGGCTATGTCATGCTTATTTCGTTAGCGATCAAGGCAGTTGTCCCTCACCGGAAACCTGCAGGGGCCGAGGGCTCCTGGGACTTTAGTAGAATCTTCAAGGCTGTGGGGGTGCTGTCGGAGGTGGGGGCTCGTGCCCCGGTGGGCAAGCGCCCGAGTTACATTGCTGTTCAAAGTCACTCTAGCGGCCGAGACCCGCCTTCCAGCGGACCCAGACGCCATTTTGAGGCCTGCAGCAGCCCCCCTCGTCGAGTCTGCAAGAGTGGAAGAGACCTTTCTGGGGACAAATAGGGAATGGAACTCCGTGTTGTGGAAGCAGGACGTTCGGCTAGGGCGCAGCTGTGGTGCCCCCACCTGGGGGGCAAGGGAGACTCGTTCGCGCCATCTCCCTCTCCCGGTGCACTCCATGCCGCTCTCTTTCATGGGCATGCACGATGGTCTCTCCACACCCTGTGCTCCACAAGGCCCATGCCCAGTGCTGCGGAAGTATGGCCACCTACGGCGCATGTCCGGTGCTGCGCAAGTACTGGGGCGCCACCATGGTATGTTCGGTGCTACGCAGGTATTGGCACCACCGCCTGGCTGGAGGAGTTCGGCACTGGGCCAGGGGCTGGGAAACCTCCTATCCGTGGAGGTGGGAGAGGCTCGTCCGCGTCGCCTCTCCCTCCCAGCCCGACCTGGACTAATTTTCGTGGAGGTATGTACAAGACATCCCGCCGCCCAGAGTTGTCGCGGCCATTGTTCATGACAGAAGTGGCGCCGGGCGTGCTGCTGCGGCCATTACGGAGGGGAAAAGAAAGAAGTGTCCCGTCCTTCTCTGGGCCGGGCTTCCGGTGGATGTCGGCCGGACGCCCCTTGCTCTGGTCCCATGAACGGGTCCCTTAGGTTATCGGCTGCAGCCGGATCCAGTTGGCCCCGGTCCCTGGCCATTGGTGGCCGGACCGGGAAGACATGTGGCGGGACTACCTGAAACTACCCAGGGCCGCTGTGGCCGGACTCCGCTGGCCCCTGTCTCTCCTCCGGCTCCACCCTATGTTATGATTTCCTGACCGACTGTTGGCAGCAGGAGCCGCCTTATATGGGTTGCTGCCGGTTGGGCGTAGCCGTAACCCTGCCCTACTTTGGAAGGTTCCAGAGTGGGGGGGCGGCGAATGTTCTGCTGACTTTCATTTTCTAGTTTACCGTTCTTGTTTCAAACGTTTTCTGTTGTTAGGGCATTAATAGGTGTTATTATTACGTATTGTTATTTGTTTCTTGTTCGTTATGTTAAATAAAAGTTCAAGTTCATAAGTGGCCTACGGATTTCGTTTTCCCACTCCTTTCTTTCCAGGTTGTTCCATGCTAAAGCTTCTATTAACAGAAGTTTAAGTACCACGGTAACACAGGCAGAGGGATGACGCAGATTCATGCATCACGTACACACAAACTCAGACGGGGAGACAGTACAAACATTATATAAAAGACCCAAGACAAACATAAAACAGTTATTGGCCATAATTATCTTATTTCTATATGCTGCGCATACTTTTTGTTAGAGCAATGGGGCAGGCTTTAGTTATATGCCTATAAGGATGCGGAAGAAAGGAGGTAGTAGGTTTTCAGACATAGGCAATATCCCTAGTCCTATCGGCGAAGGATACTTGTGTAACCCTTACCTCGAAATACCCTAAACTTTTCCCTACTTGGCTAAACGTAAGGATGCTTGATCATGTGTGTACATTATTCTTTCTGCTTTCTTCGGGGTTTGTCGTCTGTCAATTTAGAGCTACACTGGGTTTTCCCGTCTTATCGTTGTTGGATCTATGAGGACTCGAACATGTCGCTGAAATCGGCTTGGCGAAATCTGTACCATCGGGCATAATCGAACGTTGAGGTTCCGTGACAATTTTAAGTGATGTTTTCGACTCGCACGAATATGGTCGAGTCTGGTATCTAAGAACCGCAAATGACGAGTTTAGTAAGTGTGCGCAGTTTCGCTGTGCTAACTTAAACCGTTCGTTTGATATGCGGGTTTTTCATCTGTACCCACGGGTTCCATCTTAGATACGGCCTCCATTTTGTCTCTTGCCCTCAAGTAGCCAGCGAACGGACACTGTCCGCTTCGTCACCCTGGGACTCTCAGGATATTTGTGGAAGACACATGTACTTTGTAAATATCTTTTACGATGAGGGGGATGATACTGTAAGGCAGATGGCCCCGCTCAAAGCTCATCTTGCCGTCCGGTTTATTGTCTCAGCCGTGCATCTCATTAGGCACGTCCCTTTGATGCCTGTATCTCGTGTTTCCCGATACCTCCCCTTTCACACTCTTTTCAATCCCCCACTGTCTCCATCTTCCTCTGCACCTGTCCTTGTCCCTATTTCGATCTGTTTTACTGCCGATTAGAATTCACTAATGTTGGGAAGATGGGTTTTTACAGTTGGGAACCGCCAAATGTTTCCGCACTTATGTTCCGGACCTTATGTGTACCAAAGTGACCAAAGCGACCCCTCTGGGGGATAATTATGGGAACCAGGTTGTAAACTTTTGTGTACCATGTTGTCCTATGAGTAAATTCTGTATAAAAGGAGCGATCCACAGAACCAATTTGAAGCAGTCTCCCCAAGTTGCACGTGTTGTACTTGTTGTGACTTCTGTGTTCCCTGCAGTAAATAAACCTTGAATCTTTGACGCCGAAGGAAGTGTCCCGTGTCTCTGTAGTTTGTGCGCCGAAACAGGTATCCCATGAAGGTTATAGGTGTTGATCCCTGGCACCGCTGGTACTGTTAAAAAGTCCAGTCCTTCAGTCCTTCAACGTGGTGGTTCTATCTGGCCTGTTCAAGTCAGTCTGATTCATCTTTGTCTCGCGCCTTTTCCCTTTCTGCCGGCCTGTTATTCCCGTCGGTCCTTTGCTCCTAGGTAACGTGCTGGGTTCCTATATAAACTCTTGGAGCAATGCACAGCTAATAAAAACAAGCGAACTTAGGTGTTTCCTCACTGATTTACAGGGGCCCCTGTTGATAGCCGCATGAATGATTCCCGGCTCGATACCATTTGAACACAGTTGCAATATGGCTTAAGGACCGTGTATGCAATTTCTAACGGCGGTAGCCTTGAGAAATCCTCTAAGATTTGAGGTATGTTTCATGTAATTATCCTCGCTACTTCACTGACATTGTCCATCTAGAATAATGTACTTTTCAGGTACTCGCACTGATGTTTCACACTTCGTGTTCCTAGGGAATGACAAACTGCAAACTGTCTATTTGCACTCGAAATTGGACAGCAATAGATAGCAACTCATCCATATGTGCTCGATAGACACCCAATCTACTCTGTCTGCCATCCATTGATGATTATTGGTAAGCCCCTCTCCACTGGATTTTGTGGCCACTTTTTGGTGGTATTTTGAGTAATAATGTTCTGTGCAGAACCTGGGTATCAATATACCTATGATTTACTGGTTACCAATTTCTTCTTTACCATACATAGACTTAATAAATGAGTGTGTTTTTGAATATCACCGGTCTTCGCATTACTCGGATGAGTACAGTCTTTAACGACCGTCTATCATTGTCACAAGACTTTGGAAATTAGTGGTAAGCAGGATCTTTTTTGGTTTCATTCTAGAGTGGGACTTAGGTCCTGATTGTTTTCCTATGGTTAATTTCCTTCTTTTTCCCAATCTAAAGGTAACGATAATAACAACCTATACAGATGCTGATTCTTCATTGGCATCGATGAGAAGTTTTGAGGAACCTTAGAACTTTATAGGTACGATTGGAATATAGTTTATAAATTGTACGAGGCAGCTCCATTGACAAGCCTGCATTAACTCGAACCTGTCAGCCCATGCTTAACTAGGGGGACATTCACTCCTAATAATCTCACTACTATATCCTAAAGGAGGGAGACTTAGGTTTAAATCTTGGGCGTTATGCCATGAACATGTCTTCTGTGTATAGATATTTTTCAGTTGCCCATTTTTACACAAATGAATCCCGAATACTCCTTTTGACAGTACGTTTTTAATTGTTCTATTTGTTCTCTTACAAATCCGCCGTCTTTTTATTAATTAATAAGATTGGTGAGTGTTTATTAATCGAAAATAAAAAATTTTACTCTCTAGGAGGTTGCCCACCCACAACTCATTTTGTCCTGAAGAAGACCCGCCTTGTAAGGAACATTTACCTACCTTGATTACGGGTCGAAACGTTGACTACCTGAATACGACCAATCTCCCACCCCAAGCAGAACTTTAACGGCTGTAACGGAGTTTGGATCTGTGACCTAACAATTTTGTTTGGACTCTTTTTGAGCTGTTTGAGGTGGCCCTTTGCCCCAAAGGGACCACATACATTTAGTTTCCAAAACTGAAATAATATTTGTCACTGAATGAATCTGACTACTCCTTGATTCCATCCTATCCCTCACACTACCCCCACTACCCCCTTCCCGTTGTGAATGTGGGCACTTATGTTTATTAGTAATTTGTCATGTACATAATGAAATGAATGATGAACTTTGTCCCATGAACAGGGAATGATGCAAATCTGAATAAAACTCCTTTGTATCGACTAGCTTTGCTCCCAGAATTAATTGTGTACTAAGGTATCAATTTGTAGTAATTCGTCCTTTGTCTTGGACCCCTTTTTCCTTTATACTTACATCCATTAGCGATTATAAGATAGTAATACACAGCGTTCAAGCTCACAACCCGCAGGCTGGCTGCGTAATGAACAGGGCTGGTGCTCGTCAAGTTGCATCTTCCAAGTTTTCAAGGATAAAAAGGGAAGAATAACACAAAGAATATAACAAACGATAAAAAATATCAAGACAAAATCCCTCCCAAACCTTTACTTCCCACCCCCCACCGCACCAGCTATTGCCTTGCTATGCAAATCTAAGCTTCTAATATTAGTTGTTGAGAGAGCCATATGCTTACATTGCCTATGGCTTGGCCGCAGGTAGCCGCTCCAGTGGAAGCAAGTTAAGAATCTGCAAATACTTAGGACAAGTAACTTCCCTCATGTCTCATGTTAGCGTTTGCAAAACTGTGCCCACAATTTAGCAAAATACCTCCCCCTGCCCTCCATGACAATAGACATGAGTTCCATCGTCAAGATATATCACAGACGGTGTATCGAGGACAGAAGCTCGGTGTCAATGTCTTGCCCCATTGAGCTAGGATGACCTATTTAGCTGCCAGCTGTTTGCCTACCTCATATGTATTTTAATGGGAAGACCTTGGGGTGAAAGAGGCCAAGGAGGGTGTATTCTGGTGAACGGGGCAGATAGATATCAAAAACTGCATCTATGTTGTCTAGGACCTCTGTCAAGTTTCATTGCAATTTCAGACAATGCCACAGCAAGTGAGCCGAAGTACCAGACATTCCACATCCCCTCCAGCAAAGGTCTGTCTTGCTTTTGTCCCAACTGTGGATTTGAACGGGCATGTAATACCAGTGTGAGAAAATCTTAAAGGAGGATTCAGCCCCAGCCAGGTTGTGTGCCGCGTGATGAGTGCGGTATAGGATGTGTTCCTATTGTTTAGGAGATAGTGGCTTGCCTATTTCCGTTTCCCAACAGATCTGTGCCTTTGTGTGCTGCCCAGTGGGTCCTGCTGTTATCCTAGTGTACAATTCAGATATGAGACGACAGTCATCTTGTTTGCGAAGCAACCATTTCTCAAATGCGGAAAGAGGTCAGGACATTTGCGCGTAATTGGAGGGGATCGTGATCCAGTGTGATAATTGACGGTTGGGGTACTCGTCAGTGACTAGAAGGCCATAATCCTGTCTAAGCTAAGCAAACACAATCAGCCCCTCTGTGTCAAAGAGGGATACCACTCTTTTACAACCCTTTTCCCGCCACTGCTGAAATACTGCAGACTCCTTGCCTGGAGGAAAATCAGGGTTATTTACAATGGGATTCACCGGCAAGGGAAAGGAGGTCCAGCCTTTTTTAATCGCCACCCTATCCCATTTCTTGAGCGTCGGCAATGTGATCGGAGATGAGTAAAGACCCAGGCCCTATGTTTGCGAGGTAACAACAATTCCCTCCAAATATTGACGCCAGCAACGGACTGGTCCATAAAGTTCCAGTGTTTGCTGTATAACAGTCTGTTCCACTCCACCAAGTATCCCCCACTTAAAGGTAAGCCCACTCCCCCCTGCGCTTTCGGACATGCCATCTGGGCGAGCGAGAGATGCAGCTTTTTCCCGTTCCACACAAATATATTAATGAGAGCCTGCAATTGCTTGATTGCCTGAGGTGGTGGAGACAAAGGAATCGTTCGAAAAGTATAGAGAATGCGCGGAAGAATTGTCATTTTCACTGCGACAATCCTTCCAAACTACGCAAGGTGCAGCCGCGACCAGGCGTCCAGCGCCTTGGCAGTCTGCTCCAAAAACGTCAAGTAGTTGAGCGTAACCGTTCGGGTAATGGTTGGTGCTAGCCTAATACCAAGGTACAGTATGTTACCCTGTCCACTGGAACTGGAATTGTTGTTGTAGAGTACTCACCTCTTCTGGAGGGATCACCAGATTCAGAATAATGGATTTACCCAATTTAACCTTAAACCCTGATATTTCTCCAAAAGAGGATAATTCTGCAAGCAGGGCAGGCATGGTCCTCTGCGGCTGCATGAGGGAGAGGATTACACCATCTGCATAAAGACTTATTTTATGGATGTCCGCTCCAAATTTCATACCTACAATGTGTTTATCCGCTCTAATAAGCTGAGCTAAGGGCTCTATATAAAGCGCAAATAAAAGTAGGGATAGGGGCACCCCTGCCGGGTCCCGCAAGAGATTCGGAAGGATGACAATCTGCTGCCTTTGAACCACATGAAGGCTGTGGGAGCACAATATATGCACCGGATCCAGTTAATGACATTTTCTCTGAACCCTTAGCAACGCAGTGTCTCGAAGAGATAAGCCCACCCCACTCAATTGAATGCCTTCCCTGAGTCTATCGCCAACAGGAATGCCATCCTATCCGATCTCTGCGTGCTATCAAGAAGGTGGAAGAGCCTTTTGGTGTTGTCCCCTCCCTGACATGTGGGGATAAATCCTGATTGGTCGGACCTATTAGGTCACCCATGAGGGTATTGAGCCGGGTAGCTAAAATACCTGCAAAAATCTTTGCATCTATATTAAGGAGGGGGATAGATTTATAAGATCCACATTCCAGCAAGTCCTTTCTAGGTTTCAGAATTACAGAAATCGCTGGCTCGTACATGGAGGGTGTTACCTTACCCGTCTTTAAAAAAGAATTAAACTATTGGTTAAAAAGGGAGCCAGCTCCGCACAAAAGGTCTTGTAAAAGGAAGCCGAGAATCCATTGGGACCTGGTGATTTGGCCACTTTCAATCTGGAAATTGCCTTGATCACCTCCTCTATTCTAATCGCCGAGTCAAACCCCTCCGCCCAAGTCTTAGAAAGAGGTGTGATCCCGCAGCTGCCCAGATACGCACTAGGGTCCTGCGCTGGTGGGTCCGGCCGGTATAGAGAGTGATATAGAACATACAGAAAGTGTCCACAATTTGTACATCTGCACTCTGTTCCTCCCCGTGTGGTCTCGTATTGACTGGATCAGAGATGCTTGCGTCCTGGCTCTCTAGATGTTTTAGCAGGCACCTGCGATTTTCCAGTTCCCTCCAAATCCTTGGAGCCTCAGTGCGTGTGTGAATCGACTCGAGTTCCAGAACCACTTTTTCCAGTTCACCACGCTTCTCCTTACAAAGAGTATTATACACCACAGACATAGCAATGAATTCCCCCGTGTAACTAGCTTCAGGGCTTCCCAGATGGAGGACAAAGGTGTAGAACCCACATCATTGAGCATCAAGTAATCTTTTATTGTCGGCTTGATGTGCTGCACCATATCCTCAGAGTGTAAAATATTCTCACGGATGCACTAGCCGGGTGAAACGCTTATGATCACTGTGCAGGGATGTGAATAGTGATGAGGGCGTGATCTAAGAGAGAGCAAGGCTCTATCGTGGGTTTGTGAAGGTGAGGCAGTAGGGAGGTAGAGGACAGAAAGTGATCTAGCCGTGCATAGGTTTTGTGGGCCGCGGAGTAGTAGGTATAATCTGGTTCCCCAGGGTGTTGTGTGTGCCAAATATCAATTAACCTGTTATCCCTCAACCATTCCTGTCCCTTTGAAGAGAGTCTTCCCATTTGATGTGTTCGCTGTCTGGACCTATCTAACTCAGCGTCCTTAATGAGATTCATATCTCCCCCACCAAAATTGCCGTATCTGGAGACTTGAGGACTTCTGTGAGTGCTGAGAGGATGAGGTGTTCCTGTTGTGTATTTGGAGCACAGAGTGATGCTGTGGTGAGGTGAGACACCCCCATTGTACTCTAATGGCTAGTAAGCACCCCTTTATTTCGGCAACAGTTGCTAAAACCTTACCCAGGAAGTGGGCCCCAAGCAAAATTGCTATGCCATTTCTTTCTGACAGCCGGCTGACCAAAATTGTTGTGCGAAGCACCTATTGTGCATCCATGGGGTGTTCTTGGAAAGGAGATGGGTCTCCTGCAGGAGACATATGTTGCTCTCAGGACTGCCGAGGAGGAACAGCACTGCTGCTCTCTTCACTGGGTTGTTTAGGCCCCTAACATTGAGTCTGACTATTTTAAGGTCTTTCCCCATCTGAGGAGTGTGGCTACGGTGCAACGGGGTGTAGCGGTGTTCCAGTGTCCAATCCTATGCTGACTGGAGCGCTGTCTAGAAACCCCCTGAGGCTGAACTTACATGGTGGCTAGTGCGGAGTTCCCAACAAATAACCCAGACAAACCCCTCCATAGATAAATAGATTTTCAAAACAATTATCCTAGGTAGAAAATGACCAAAGTCTGTCAAGATAAGAAAAGCCCAGGGGGACATGGCTCAGGCAGCTACCCAGCCCATAGCGGGCCGAGTTCGTACCCACCCGCCTGCGGAAAGGTTTTTAACAACTGAATTAGGACAACCCTCCTGTCCCCCCCGACACCCAACTATGCACCGATTCCTGAGCCCTTCATTGAATACCTCACGGGGTATCCGGACCCTTCGATGTTTGAGACAGTGATGAAATCACTGCCTCCCACTCTTTGTCCCTTGCGGTCTGATCAGGCTTCTGGACTGTGGCTGCCTTTCCTACTTTCTGCCATCCTTCTGCTGGGCAGGGGTTGAGATTTTTAGGCCGTTCTGTTTGATTCCTCGCTGTGGTTTCCTCCAGGCCTAGGATCTCCATGGCCTCGGCTATAGAGCGGATCTGGAGCAGCTTCGCTCTGAATTTAAAAATGATGTGGAAGGGATGACCTCACGAGTAAGGGATACCTTGCTCACGCAGGTGCCTGGTCACTGCTTTAAATTCACGTCGCTTGATGAGTGTGGAGGCCACCAGGTCTTGGAATATGGCCGTTGAGTGTCCTCAAAACTGTATGGGCTGCATTTCTGTCGCCTTTTGGATGATGCGTTCCTTCAATTGAAAGTTGTGTACACACGCGAGGATGTCCGGTGGTGGTGAATTGGTGCCACGAGGGAGGCCCACTCTATGAACATGGCCCATCTGAATGTCCGTCGACTCCGACTCTCCCAACACTTGCCGGAACAGCACCCCCATGTAGGCCCTGAGATCGTCACCTTCCTCTTTTCACAGATTGCCTCTGATCCGCTTGTTGTTTCGCCAGCTTTGACTATCTAAGTCCTCGGCATGTGCCTGTAGGTAAAGGTGTTGCCCCCGGAGTTGCAGCATATCTTGCTGTAGTTGATGGAGTTCCTCCACTCGGTTGACATCATGTTCCTTTAGCATGGCTATGCGCTGTCCAATTTCGTCCACATCTTTCCATACTTCCCGCATGTCTGAAGCAAGTTGACCCTTGAGCTCCTGTATGTCCTCTTTGATGGCCCAAACAGTTCCAGTATTAACGTTTTGGTAGCCGGGGAGAGATTGCAATCCACTACTCCCTGATTTTTCTCACCAGACGTTGAGGCCGACCCTGAGTGCCTCCTTCTCTCGAGATGGCAGTATTCACACCATACGTGAATACTCTGGCAGACCGGTCCGTAGGACGGCAAGGCCCGCCAGCATCGCAGGCGTCCATGCTTCACAGCCCCTGAGAAAGGTTCACCCCCAGGCCACCGTTCTGCCTTCTCAGGTGGTGTGCTCAAGACTCGACTAGGCCTGTAATGGCACCGTGCTGTTAGAGCCCCCTCCATAGTAAAGTGGGCTGTTGAGTTCTTCCAGGGTATGGCCTGGTAGCTGGCACTGCTCCAAGCATGCTGAAGCTCCTATATGAGCCTTATTGCCACGTTGCTTCAATTCAGACATCCCTCTGGTCACAAATTGCCGTCTCTAGGTCTCTCCACCCCACACTTGGTGCCTGGCCGCTGCTTCCCACTGACGCATATTCGCACTCCAATATGGCGGTCGCCTACTGCACTGCTTCAAACCAGCATGGCACGCCTGATCCTTGCACCTAACCGGGTCTCCGCTGCACCAAGGAGCGTGAAATGGCATCTGTTCTAAAACCTCCGCTCTGGTGGCAGTATCTCGGCGTCAGCACCGCCGGCTACCACCGCCTGCTGTCAGGTAATTACCGCTCCATCTTGCCAGCCAGTGCCACCCGCCGCTCATAGGTCACCGCCTCCGGGCCACTCCACCGTGGACTCATCCTCGGGCTGGTGCCTCACGCACAGGCAGCCCTGTTAGTCCCTGGCTTGCGGCGGTGTCTTCCACTGGTGGTCCCAGGATCGGAAACTCACTTAGCTGGTGCCGATCGGCTCCCGGGAGCTTACCGGACCCGAAATGCGAACGCAGGCCCCAGGGGAGAGGTGATATAACAAAGCATAAGCGTAGCGATGTCGGAGGGACACAATCCTATATCCTCCTGAGCCACCATCTTGGCCAAGCCCCTCTACTTTTACAGATTTTGTATGTCTATTTATACATACCTATGTTGTACAATTATGGTCTATTAGTTTTTAGAACTATTATAATTAACTTTTAAATATTTTTAATTAAAAAAAATGTACTTAGAAGTATTAAAATATTTTTTAAGTATAGATTAAATTTTTCTCTTTACATCGACTCACACCCTTTCCCAAAATAACTCTGATTTTATGTGCACAAATATTATTTTCCTCTTTTTCATAATTCGATTTAAAGTTTATTAATTAAAAACATATACATTAAATATTAAAAAATACTCAAGTACTACATTTATTACCTGCCTAATAACATACTCCCTCTGTTTCCCTTGCATCCCATCCCAGAGGATAGGTGCAAATGCTTTTTTAAATATTATTAATTTGATATGTTTTTATAATTTACTATCAGGATATCAAAATATTAATTAATGCTCTTGAATAAAATAAAAAAACCTGAGTATTAATACTCTCCCCCACACAAAACACTGATTTCCCTGGCTTTGCATGCAAAATACTGTTTCAATTAATTACTTTTAAATGAATATAAAAATTAACTAACAGTAAAACTAAATTCCTATTAATTCTCAAGTATTAATATTTATACCAGAATATTAATACATTCTTCCACCCAAAACCCATGTTTCACAAATATCTATCCCCAAATTATAGAAGCCTAAACAGTTTACAATTATATAAATTAAAATTGTAAATAAAAAATAAATTGTAATTACAAATGTATATTTTTTAATTATAAATGTTAAAAAATATTACCTGGTTATTTAAACACTCCCCCAACAAACCCCCCCACTTCCCATGGAACACATCCCAGAGGATATGTGCCAACTTTGTTTTTATTAATTTTAAAATATTAATTTTACAAACAATATATGATTAAAACAAATTATCATTAAATACACAAGTATTAAAATTACTACCTGAGTATTAATACACTCCCCACCCAAAACCCCTGTTTCCCATACATCCCATCCCTGGGAAAAAATGCAAAGTAACTTGAATATATATTAATTAATTACATTTTACTATAGATTTTTTTTATTAACTCCAAATCTAATAATCAAATATATATTTTTTAAAACAGAGTATTAATACACTACCCAACCTATCAAATTTAAATACAGTATATTATATAATTTTTTTTAAATTAACTATTTCTATATTTGTAAATAAAACAATCACTATTACTATTACTTTTAAAAATAATGAAAATTAACAACTTACCTCAATTAAAACGTGTACTTACCTTACAATGCGTTGGAATGGTACGCGTTTTAATTTCATGAGTTGTAATGGCACATGTGTTGTAATGCCATGGGATATAACGTCACCTGAATTGTAAAAGTTGCATTGTAAAGACATTACAATGTAATGACTGCATTGTAATAGATGTCTTCCCTGGATCACCAACTGCACAGACAAGCTCGCACCCCTCCACACCACCAACAGACAATGCCCCCTGAAGACTACCTAGTTCACCACGACCTCCAAGATGCCAGAAGCTCCTGCAGACATTGTGAGAAACGAAGGAGAAACAGCAAAACCACTGAAGACCTGACCACCTTTGAGAACGCGATGACAGACTACCACCAACGCATAGGATCCACAAAGAGGACCTTCATCCGGAACAAAATCTCCAGCAACTCAAAGAAACTCTTCAACATCATCCAGCAATTCACCAAGCCACACAGCAAAGCCACTGATATCACTCCCTCCCAAGGCCTCTGCAACAAGCCTGGCTCCTACTTCTACCTTAAAATCAAAGCCCTCTACGACAACTTCAGCAAGCAGACCCCAGAAGCCACCCTTCCCTTTAGCAACAACAGCCGGCTAACCAGCACTGTCTGGATCCCGGTCATCACCAAATACACCACCACTACCGTGAAGAGCACCCATTCAGGAGCCCCCATGGACCCCTGTCTTCTGCACAACTTCCATAGAGCCGCCGCTATTGCTTCCCAGCTACGACGCACCATCAATACCACCTTTAAATCTGGCACCTTCCCAGAAGACTGGAAACACGCAGAAGTCAAGCCTCTCCTCAAGAAACCTTCAGCAGACCAACAGACCTGAAGAACTACCAACCCATCTCTCTCCCTCCCTTCGCAGCCAAAGTCATCTTCAACTCCCAGCTGACAAACTTCATCAAAGAGAAATCCATCCTCGACCCCCCCAATCCGGATTCCGCAGCAACCACAGCACCAAGACCGCCCTCCTCGCCATCACAGATGACATCCGTACGCTCCTTGACCAAGGCCACACCGCAGCCCTCATTCCACTCGATTTCTCTGCAGCTTTCAACACCGTCTCCTACCGCACCCTCACAGCCAGACTCCACGACACCGGGATACAGAGAACCGCCATCGATTGGCTCCAGTCCTTCCTCACCGGCAGAACCCAAAGGATCAGACTCCCGCCTTTCCTCTCAGAACTCACAAAGTTCAACTGCGGAGTACCACAAGGATCATCCCTCAGTCCTACGATCTTCAACATCTACATGGACCCCCTCCCTGCCATTGTCAGACAGCACAGACTCAACATTGTATCCTATGCCGATGATACCCATCTCATCCTCTCCCTCATGAAAGACCCCAAAACCACCATACTCAGCTTCCAAGAAGGAATGAAAGACATCACAGCTTGGATGAGCAGCAGCTGTCTGAAACTCAACTCAGAGAAGACAGAAGTCCTAATCCTCAGACCCTCCCCCTCCATGTGAATGTAAATGTAAATCTAAATGTCAAGGTATTTGTAGAGCGCACTGACACCAAGTGGTTTCCTGGCGCTATTACTCATACCGCTGTGAAACCCTTCCTGGCATTCCCTGTGAAGTGTCCACTCCTGGGCACCCCCAGGGTGAAGCCAGGCATCCTAGCGCTGTTGGGGCCGGTGTGGAGGTTAAGCAAGCTATTGCCCAGAGTGGCAGCGTGGGGCCCATGATTAGAATAGGCACCGAGGCGAAAATTGTCAGGTCTGAGGAAATTGATCCCAAGACCGCCGAGGCGGTAGTTGAACCCTGGTCCCGGGCCAGAACTCTGCATCAGTGTCTGCTGGTCTAACCATTGAGCCACACTCCTCCATGTGGGACAACTCCTGGTTGCCCTCCTCAATTGGCACCCCACCTACTCCCACAGACAATGCCCAAAACCTTGCAATCATACTCAATTCCTCCCTCACTATGACCTGACAGATCAACGCTGTTGCCTCCACCTGCTTCAACATCCTCCGCATCCTCCACAAATCCTTCAAGTGGATCCCCCCAAAAGCCAGAAAGACCGTCACCCACACACTCATAACAAGCAGACTTGACTAAGGAAATGCCCTCCACGCTGCAATCAACAAATCCCTGCTACATGAACTCCAGACCATCTAGAACACTGAAGCCAGACTTGTCCCCGGCATCCCACAGCATGAGCACATCACCTAACACATGCAGGACCTCCACTTGCTCCCCATCAAAAAGAACGTTTAAGCTATTCACCCACGCCCACAAATCCTTCCACAACAGTGAACCCAAATACCTCAATAAAAGAGTCCCCTTCCACGCACCTACAAGGAACATCAGCTCTGCCGACCGCAAAATCAAAGCAGGTGGAAGAGCCTTCTCCTTCTTCACAGCCAAAGCCTGGAATGAGCTCCCAGTCAGCATCAGACGCTTCCCTACTCTGCACACCTTCAGGAAGAGCCTCAAGACCTGGCTCTTCAGCTGATCCGGAACTGCACCCCCCCAATGCCTTGAGAACCTCACAGGTGAGTAGTGAACTTTAAACCCCCTGATTGATTTATTGATTGATTGAACACTGGCCCCATGTAGGAGATGATGGAGGCACATGTGGTAATAGAACATATCACCATAATTAGCAGAATTAAGATGCAGGTCCTCTGATTAAAAAACAGTACAATATTCCAGCTCAGAAAGCATGGAATTTACAAAGACTTTCAAGTCTTTAATAACAGTTCGAGCATCAGCCCAATGCTGTGCCTAAAAAAGAGGACTTTATAGCAAAAATCAACTGCAACTTTAATAAATTTGAATGCAGTGTCCGAAATCAGTGGACCAAAAAGATCCAAGTAAATGCAGCCGAAAGTCATGTTGGAGATCGACTTATGTTTCTGCCGTGGATGAGCCACGGCAGAAGATTTAATTTGTAACAGCACAAGACATATTTTTTGGCCTGTTGATATAAGCCAGGCCACTAATAAGGTTGCTTTAACAAAGAGATTGTGGCTTCCACACCAGTGTGTGCAGAAGCAACACCTTCATGTGCCGCTATCAATAAAGCAAGTCTGTTGTCTTGGGGGCCCATTACGATGACGGACATAAAAACCCTTCGACCGCCATGAAATCGGGAAAAATCCCCCTGCATGACCTGCATCATTTCTGTTGGTCAAATTACTATGCAATGTACACAAAAGCAGACTGTGGTGGACGGGTGTCACTAAATACCGTCCACCACGGTCGGAAAAGCTGCAAATCCGACTGCGACGGACGTGGAAAGCTGTACAATGGCTCGAAAAGGTCAATCCAGGCGCGGCATGACTGCATGGCGAATTACGATGGGAATGTGGAGCTGGCAGAGCGAGCACCGCCAAATTACTGCCTCGCGTTCACACAGGCAAAAATGAATGGTGGGCGGAACCAACCCCACAATAACGCCAAAGTGTGCCTGTACTCCCTGCCGCTCTCAATCACAACACACACACCACAATTAAACACCCCAACTTGCTCCTGGTAAGGAAAGAAATGCGCAGCATGGATGAGACATGTGGAGGTCATAAAACATGTGGACACACACACATACCACAGATGAAAACCAACCTTTACCTGGATCAGCAGCCTTTGCACCCCACAGGTCAAGAAAGAGAGACAGGATACCATTGACTCACACTGCACAACATCACACCCACCTATCTCCACACAACACCCCTTACACCCACACACCTAAAACACATCACATATCTCCACCATTACCTTGCATCCTGCACCCCTCATTCATTTGCACATTGCCCCCCCAGCAAATGCCCGACTTCACTGACTCACAGTTGAAAGCAACGGTAGTCGAGACCATCAGGCCAGAACCACATTTGTCTGAGCACCTGGTCCAACACACCCCACTTGTGCACAAGAATTAGATGTGGGCAAGGATCCAGAGCAAAGGCAATGCCGTAGGGAACACCCTATGCACTGTGCGTGACATCAGAAAGCGGTGGGTTGACCTCAAGGGCCGGGTCAAGCATCGGGCCAGAGGAAGCCCACGGCGGCCCAGAGAACTGGTGGTGTCCCTCCCATTCTACCACTAACCTTCACCAAATGGGAGGAGAATGTGCTTGCAATACTGCATCCAGAGAGTCTAAAAGGAATCAAGGGGGTAGTGGAGGCTGGCAAGCACTAACAAATATCTCCCATCACACTACAATGCACCGTTGTTCATAAAAAGTGAGCTCCTTCTGCCTGCCCACATCAAACTGCTATGGAATGCACGCTCACAATATGAATGGATCACAAGGACAGCATTTCCTCAATCAGCTCAACCTTACAGGTAGGTGGTCAGACCATTCACCCTGGCCTTTCCCCAAACCGCATGGCTCCCCCTCCCCACCCCACAGCCACGTGGCAGCTAACTCCGTCAACAGTGCCTCCCAACTGGTAGCTAGCCATCTCACTGGGGATGGGTATGTTGATCCCTGACAGCAAGCAAGACCATACCACGCTAATCCTCCATGTCAATGGATATAAGTAGAAATCGATGGATAGAGCGGGGCCTTGTATACCTGAGCACGGTCCAAGTGAGGTGAGGTCCAGTCCCCTTTCACACTGGATTTCTACTTATATCCATTGACATGGAGGATTAGCGTGATACGGTTGGTAAAGGTTGTATCGTTTCCAACCTTTGTATATCACATATTTGATATTTAGCACAATTAGATTTAATTTACATCATGTTTTTGGCAGTAGAAACATTTTTGAGAGCAGAAGGCCCTGATGAAAGCCGTAGGACATATTTCCTGGTAGGCAGAAACATGTTGGCCCTTTTTGCGACACATATTTGTTTATACTGTTGTTTGCACTGTTCTCGTTTTTAATTAGGGGATGTGCCCTGACATTGATTAAAGTAGTAGTTCTTAGGACACATCATCCTATTTTAACTCACTACACATTTTTTGTTGCACTGTATGTTCACCACTGTCATAGCAATCAATGATCAGCCATCAGTAGGCGGTTCACACACATTTGTGGACTAGATCCAGAACCATTGATTGTTGTTGTGGCACTCGGTCTCGATGATCAAGGGACCTGCCATTTCATCAGTTGGATGGCCAAATGATATGACTGATCACTAAGTCTGTTTGATGGCAATCCATCATTCCGTGGCTTGGATCTTGTCGACCAGTTCGGTATGTATTTGAGTTTTTGTTTCACCTATCGTCATACACTAATGTGGTCCCTCATTTAGGCTGTTCGAAGGTGACTTGGGCACCCACTGATTTATCAGAGTGTTTGACAGCGAAGCCAGATAAAGTGGCCTACAGACTCCCTGTGTTCCTTTTTGTTGATTATAGTCTGTGAGACAACAACAAGGCACACAGACAATTCTCATAGTCACTCATTGTTAAATCACACTCAACGGAAGTAGTTGATGATGATCTGTTGATGCTGGTCAAGGCCTTCTTCCTCACCACTTTCATCCTCACTGGGCATGTGTGGGTTTGGGAGCGGGGGTGATGTGACTGTCCCGCCAAATGTAGAAGTCATGTCCCGACCTTGGATACTCTTCAAACACATGTGAGATGATCTGCTCTGCCTGTTATACCACTTGCACATTGATGTAGTGATAGTATTTGCGATTCCTATACATGTGTTCACTAGCCGAGGTGGTACGGGGCCAATGTGTGTACTATTATTGGATCCCATCAACATTAGTGATGCCTCCCAGGCAGGCCCGGGTCAGGGAATCTTTATTTGTGTGGTCCAACGAGGCATTCGACGGGCTACTGCATGCCCGATCAGTCACTTTGTCTCTAGCCAGGCCTGCTTCAGGACCCTCCTCTGCCTCTCCTCAGTTTAACAAGGGCCAGGTAGGCACATTATTTCCTTCCACATTCTCTTTGTAGATGTTATCACTCTCAAGAAGTGTGTTTTTTCTATGAAAGGTCCTCCTGATGGGAGTAGTAGCGTTCCTGAGGTGGGAGTATCAGGCAAGTGACACTTCTCATGCTCTCACTCATGCCCTCCTCCTCGGATTCCATCTCTGCCACCATCGTCCAGTGCACCTCATCTCTCCATAGCCACTCGCTCATGTGCATTTCATTTGTTGTATGGTGCTACTGATATCAGTGTAGGATGTGATAGTACTTTACATCACACACACATTGTTCAGAGACAATCAATCATGCAAGTATGTAAGTACATTAGTCTACATGGAAAGTCACGAAAGCCAATGAGAAGGTGTGGTAATCTCATGTAATCTGTACTGGTGGTCAGGATTAATGGGGGCGTTTGGTTTGGAGTCGCACTGACTCAGGACATGTGCGGGTACATTTACAGGCAATGGCAGCTGGGCAGACTGCAGAGCACGCCAGTACGTGTGTTGGAAGTGCTAGGGATTACAAGTATATATGATTTGCAGACAATGGACACCTCTTATTGTCTGCCTACATCACTGGCCCTTCACAAGACGACCCCTGGCCAAGAGACGCCAGTCTGATGTCAAGGGATATTCAAGCAGGGTTCACAGGTTGAATGTTTCATTAGACAACATTGGTACAGTATGAGGGACCTTTGTCCTTTTTGACTCCTGCCATCATTTCAGTCCATGCTGACCACGAGGCTTGACAATGTATATAATTTCACTCTCCTTTTCTTGGACATTCCCTGTGTGTGAGGACTTGGCTCATAGGTCCCACTCTCTCATTCCTTCACAGTGTAGTGAGCAGCTGGTCACTGTTCTAGTTGTGCGAATGTTCCAGCCCCTGCCAGAGGGCTGGCTTACGCCCCCAGCTACTCAGCACAGGTGTCACTAGACATGTGACCCTGCCAACAAACAGAGCAGGACGCACGTGCCCTGGGCCTATTCTCCTGTACATGTACTGTGTCTGTGTGGTTACTTGATATGCATGGGGGCCTCATCGCCCACAGCATTACACATGGGGTGCACAAATCACTTCATGCAAATTAGTTGTGATGTGTGATGTAATTGGCAGGGCGCCAATGTCAATACAGTATGTGTTCACATGCGCGGTAGCTGGCATCCACAGCGTTGACAGGCTTTGGCCCCAGTTGAATGATGCAGGGTTGTGCACACAGCTTCCATGCTGAAGCAGTGTGGCACTCACTACGTGAATGAGCCATCAGCCAATGGGATCCTTTGCCGGCATACATATTTTGGAATTGTGGTGTGCGTCCTCTGCAAATGTGGGGCTCGGCATTGGCCCATATTGCCATCAGGGGCACCGAGGCTCACTGATGGAGATTGGGTGGGCCTCGCACTTTGCGTTTGGCAGGTTGCCACATTCATTGTGGTGCCACCACACTTGCTGGGAGTTCTAGTTGTTCAGGCGTTGCATGTGTGGTGATGTTTGGCACTTACCTCTGCTGTTGAGCACAGCAGTGTCTTGTCTGCCGGAGGTGCAGCAGGTGGTGCAGCGGGAAGGCCTGTGGCACAGGATCCATGGTGACTCCGTGGTTTAAATGGCTTCTGTTTCGGCTCTTCCTATCTGTTGTTATATTTCCACCATCCGCAAAGTGGTTGTTGTTACGCAGCGGGGGAAGGGCTATTTACAACATCGTAATCTGTTTGGTGGATGGAACGTGTTTCCGCACGCCGGTCCTGCTCTATTGGCTCTGTCCACCACCCTTGCATATGCAAAAAATGTGCGGAGCCTGACAGACTGCGGCGGACGGTAAATGGCCTCTGTGGGACCATTGTAATTTGGTGGTCGCAATGACCACTCCTGGGGTGGGAAACTGTACGTTTTCCGCCATCAGCACGGATGGCCTTCCATCTTGCATCATAATGAACCCCTATGTTTTGTCACCCTCCATCACACCTTTTCAAAACAGGACTTCTCAATCCATAACTTCTAATATAATTCACACACACATAGAAATACAGCAGGTTGATCCCTGTAAACAGGACTAGGTGCCTTAACAATTGTCTCAACAAGATCCAGATGCCCTTCAACACTGTGGTCTGATAATGCGTAATTCAAATATATATCTTAGTTCCAGCCTACAATCAACATTTTATCAAGGGAAGCTACCATTCCTTTGATACCCCAAAACGTAGTGCAAGATTTTCTTGAAAACTGATGCAATGGAAGCAAATGTTAATGGCATTTTTCAGAATTGAAATGTCTCAATAAGCAACACAAATTTAGTATAGTGCTTAGATTTGGGTCATAGTAAAACCTGATAATAAGGCAGTGTTGAACCAATAATTTTCTCTGAATCTTACTCGTATATCATCAATCACATACAATGAGAGTGAATCCAGCCATTTTTCTTTGTTTAAACATCTTAGGCCAATGTACACTCACAATGTCTCATGTTCATGCTATGACTAAAGGGGATAGCCACAATGATGATTAAATGGGAGCCCACACTGTTTGTTGAACCTGCCCTACCTGCCCTATTTGCTATTGGTGACGCTGCTGTTGAGGGCCCAGGACCGCCATAGCCGCCGGACTGCAGTTGAAAGCCGGATCTACAGCGGCCCATCGTCGTGAATGGGGACTTCATCCCCCAGCATTCCTCGCCTCTGAGGTGCCAGGAGGCGCTTCAAAAAGGGGCCAGGGCTTCCGCTGCGCGGGATGCGCGCTGGCATGCCCGGGCTATGCCTGGGCGAAACCCCGGCCAAGGGCAGGCCCATCTGTGCCCGTCAGAGGCAGGAAGAGGCTGGGCTGAGCTGGGCCACCCCTCTGAGAAGTTTGAACCTTGCATTATTTTCTTGGATAACTTCATCCCTATTGAAGAACTAAGGTACTGTGCAAGAGTATAGAGAATACCTGGGTTATCTGACTCATAAGGTTATCTAAAAAATGTTTAAATGGAAAACCGCAAGGGGGTTGCTAGCACGCTAGATGCTCTTTTAGTAAGGGCAGAGTCACTCTTAACCAACGAAATTCACTTGACTGAGAGACGCCTTTCCCTAGACCCCTCTACATTACAGAGACACTCAACAACTGGTATCTCTATACCTGCATTGGGGGATAACGACCAGGAGATCTCACCGAACATCGCTATAAGTGCCCTTTCTACCCCTGCCCCTCGCCTACCTCTCCCTGAAGCAATTCTAAAATCTTCAGTGGACCCAAATAGAGCTACCAGGGCCAGGGCTGCAAACAACTTGATTGGAGATAAGACTGAGCCCCGGTTAGATAAAAAGAAGCGGCACACTGGGACAAGAAAAACTAAGGGCAAGGATAGCAATGTCACTTCTTCCCCCTTAAAAACTACTTCAGTTGGCACACAAACAGAGATAAACTTACCTTTATCAGCATTGAATGTAGCCAACACTAAGGAAGTTATGACTGAGTTCTCTGCAGGACTGAATGTCCCTGGGTTGGAAGCAGCCCTAATTTGTGTTTGTGATCTGACTGAAAAAAGCGTTTCTATACTGTGGGATAAAATTAGGTGCGGGCGTAGTTCGCAAAGTAGCGATACGCGAAGCAACACGAAGTGCACTTCGTACTACGCAAACTTCACGTAGCACTACGCGAGCTGCGTAGTAGCATGTTCGCACTGTGCAAGATGCTGTTTCAATGATTGCACAGTGCGAACAAGCATCCGACACTGTGCAATCACTGAAAACGGCATCTTGCACAGTGCGAGCTGTAGTTTTCTGCTGCTCGAGTAGATTTTTACTCGAGCGGCAGCTTTCTCAACGCGAACTGGTCGTTTCTCATTGCGAGCGGTCGCGAGCATGCACGACCACTCGCAATGAGAAACCTGACCTCCCCGCGTTGAGAGTCTCGCCGGGATGTCATTTTGCTTGCTCGTGGCCGCGAACATGACGTTGAGAACCGCGAACAAGCAAAAAATGTCCGCTGCACTACGCTACGCTGTGCTACGCATGTTCGCACTGTGCTACGTGCAGCTCGCATAGTGCGAAGTTGCGCAAACTTCGCAAACTACGCGAGCGTACCGTAGTGCTTCGCCCAGGGTTAGATAAAATCAGTCTTTTAGAGTCTGCAATAAAAACCCTAAGATGTAATATTGTGGGCGTGCTAACATCCAGAGTGGAAAGGGAGGTCACAAGGCCAATGATAGTTGCTCATTGGATGCCCATAAGGGGAATTCTGAAAAAACAAATAAGAATAGATCCACTCCACATAACAAGGGGAAAAATAGCTTTGATACACTGTCTGTAGGCCCAAATGTGGTAGTCTCCCAGGGCCCACAGAGGGGGTATGGAACAACTTCAGACAGGAGTGATAGAGCGAGTGCCCCTATTGGGTACCTGAGAGCCAACAAACCTAATGATACTTCAGCCCCTAACACGGAGACATTGGCATCATGCCCTTATGTTTTCATCTTGACCGGGTTTCCAGCACTAAGGGTTGGGCAGAAAGAAAATTGGATTGACCTAAGGAACAAAACTGTAGACTGGTTGACTAGACACAAGAACTTCCATCCTTCTAACACCAACGAGATTATAATGGTCCGTAGAGTAGGATGGATAGGGCAATCCACTACGAGTATAAGAGGTGATTGCATTGTGGTCAACTTTCGTAGGCCAAGGGTGGTTCACTATCTTTTACAACATTGCGATGCAACTTTTGCCCCTAAAGCTAGAATTAGTGCACTTCCTTTGGGATATTTCTATAGGCCGGAAGGTGGGAACAAAGTTATTGGGCTTCCACCGGTTACACAATTTAATAGGTACCAAGCGCTGTCAGACCTGGATTCCCAGGACTGACAACTTCTTGGAATTCTGCAGGGTAAGACATGGCTAATTGCTCACAAAGATCTGAGACCTAAAATCAATGAGGGTGTAGCTGTAGCGATACCTATTAGTACTTCAATAGCTCCCATAGGGACAGGAACTATAGCTATTGATAATTTGGTCCCAGAAGTGCTTATTAGTACTCGCCAAAGGGACCACATAGGTAACCCCAACAGTATTCAGAATGAAACTGTATGTAGGAGCTTTGGAGGACATTCAAAGTGTATAGTAGACTCAAGCAAAGTGCATGATGGGAAAGATCCAATAGCCAAGCAGGGTGAGGAGGATATACTAAATGGCAACTTTGTCGGTAACTTTGGTAATGATTGTGAGGAAGCCCCATCGCTAGAAAATGGAAGTAAGAAGATAAACTGTGAATAAATTATGGGAGAATGTAAAACTAAGATAAAACTGACCTCATGGAATTTTGCAGGGAGTACAAGAAATCAAAGGGATGTAATATGGCAGGATTATATTGGGCAGAGTGAAATAGTCCTATTCCAGGAAACTTGGGCCATGGAAAGCCATCATAAGATAGGATTTAAAACCTTTAGTACTGCTGCTATTCCGTCAGTGAGAGGAAGGCCTTCGGGTGGCATAGCTATTTGGATAAAAATTACTCTAGGTGCTGACTTCAAGCAAATTGATTCCATTTGTCAAGACATCTTGGGAATAAAGTTTTTAGCACCAGGTTAAAGGGAAGTTTACATCTTTAATATATACAGTAGACCAAATGCAGCAAGTAGGGAAGTAGAAGTTATGGAGAATCTGGATAAAATTTGAACCACGATTAATCAGAGTGCTTTGATAATTATTGGGGGTGATTTCAAATGTAAATTTGAACCTGTGGATGGATTTGAAAATATCTTTGAAGATGAGGACTTCGCCACTAATATTCCACTTTTGGATAGTAGCTCAGTACTATTGTGTACATATGCTGTTGCGCAGCTGTTAAGGCTGGTTTCAGCCCATGGCCTTCACGCCTCTAATGGACGATTACCTTCTGACAGTCCAAACTTACCAACATTTACTCGGGGAAGTTCTAAAAGTTACATAGATTATATATATTGGTATCTATCCCACTTTGGTCCATGGTATAGGATCTAGTAGTTGAAGACCAAACAGAGAGTGATCACTACCCTTTTTTACTTAAGTCCCCTAAGGAGATGCGACCTCAGCTATAGTCCAATTGAGCCTTTACTATCGAATAATCGCAGAGCACTTAGATGGCCCTCGGTTCTGGGAAATAAAAAGACTATTAAAAAGATTTACGATACTTACATAGAAATAGTCTCATCTCATATAAACCTACCATTAATAGAGATACCAATTATGGAAATGCACGACTAGCTGGTAGAGGAACTTGAACCAATATTAAGTAAGGCTCTAAAGCCATCCAAAACAGGAGTATCTGATTCAGCTAAGCTAGAGAACCCATGGTATAACAAAGATTTACTGTAATGCAAAAAAAGATCTGATTCAAGCAACAAAGGTCAAGGATATGGTAACCTTAAGGGAAAAAAGGATTTGTTACAAGAGGGTACTAGCCCAGGCCAAGAAAAGTTGGGAAGATAATATCTGGACTGAGTTGATAAATGCAGGTAAATTAAATGACCAAGCTACCTTTTGACGTTTGACACCTGGATAACTCATTTTACGCAACTTTATTCAACCGCTAATAAGGATCTCTTAATGATGTCTTAGACAGCTGGATTAGAGAAAGCACAGGCCTCCGGTGCTCTTGAGAGTGCTGAGAGAGGCTGTTCCTCCAATTCTGGTGCTTCTCTCATGCTGGTTGTCAGCATGAGAGCAGCACCAGGATTGGTATGGGGAATTGGCTGGAGCATGGAGGAGACAGAATCGGACTGTATCCGAGGAGGACATCGGATGTCGTGTAGCAAGCAAGGTAAGTGGTCTTTCTGTTTTCTTTATACTTGCTACTCACCTGGCATGCATGCATCCACCTACCACCCATGTGCCCACCCCCACTCTTCCAATTTGCCAGCCGCCACTGCTTACACATTATCCAGACCTCAATCTCAACCCAACCAATACAAAATTCATAATATTTTACAAAAACAACCAACAAGATTCACTACAAACCTGTTTCAATTACATAAACCTTGATGGTTTCAAACCTCAACAACATTCAATGAATGCCAACTCAGTTACAGTTATTGCATATTCATTGGTAAGATTGCTGTGATAAATATGAAAATCATGTATGTAAATAGTGTTAACTGATTGTACACATTTCCTTTGGATATTTTCATTTAACTATATTTTTTAATAAGTAGTATTTATAATTGCTATGCTAATTTTAATTTTTTTGAACACTTATGGCTAATTTTTTATTCCTTTAAATTATTTTTAATTGAGATTTTGCTAATAGTGTTGTTTTAATATTTATCTTTGGATATAGTTAATGTGACTTTTTAAGGGATTTTTAAATGTCCACTGTTTTTCCAGTTGGATTGGTAATAGTAAATTTAACACCATGATCAAAGCTCAACAGATTTCCCTACTGTTGCTCTGTTTGGAGTTGGATTGTACATGGGTAAAATTTTAATTACACTGATGTAATTTAATTTTCATAATTTCTGGAATTTCATGTTACGCTTGCTAATATGCCATTTGTAGTAAAATATGACCTCAATCACTTGGGAATAACAAAATGCAAATAGCATTTGTTTGCAGTGCTTTTTTTGTGCTTTTCTTGCGCATGGAATTGCATTTCATGTGATTATACGTCATTTTACATAATTTTACTGCAATTTCACATAATTACGCAAAAGCAAATTACATGAATTTAGGGCACCCCTAAGTCTGCATTTCCAAGTACTCCTACTGAGTTGGAAGCTTCAAAATACAATCTATGCTAGCTCATTTTCGCAAGTGATTCGATGTGTAGACAATACACATGTTCTAGTATGTCCACCATCGAATCAGAGTACATGTATCAAAATAAAGTCATCACTCCTGAAATCACTCTTGAAATATACATGTGGTGTGTACACATGATAAACCAATAGTGTGCAATGCCTGATTACAGAACTAATTGATATATACCCAGGGAACTTCCATGATTCTTGCATTATTAGACACTGTGCGTGACTAGCAAAAGGAGCGCTTGAATACGGATGGTTTTAGATACATGTTTTTTTATTGTAACCTTTCTGCTAAATTTGGGTATTTTAAACTATTTCTACATCAAATTTGTTATATTTGGAGTGGAGGTGGCAGTTCATATGCACAACGACAATGGATCAAGGCACAAAAGTTTAATTCCCAAGCACTGACAAACAAGGAGCAGATATTTGTGTTACTGAGATGCACATTTCCATTGATTCCAATGTCTGCCCAAAAGTGGAATTCCCTACAATATGAGACAAACAATGTGCTGTAAATTCATAGCCACTTTTCCAATGTCGCATTATTTAGCCATCTGAAAGTGTTTTCCAGTGTACAATGCAACTGATGAATCTGATGCTGATGATGTTGAGATTCCCCCTAGAATACCACCCCAAGGGCTTGATGCTACAAGAGTTGCAGAGGGGCGTCCTTTTAGGAATGATGAAACTAACAACTACTTTTAAGGTAGACACCACATACATAATTGTAAAAAATGCAAACACAACCTCTAGAATAGTAAACATTTTGAACATATTAATCCATATTTCGAAAAAAAAATCTTTAAAAAATGTTTTTTGTTAAAATTTAGTTTGTCAAACTATCTGTATTTATATTTGCACCTTTGTTGTCCAGCAGTTGGTCTTTTAGTGGAATGCTGTGTGAACCTTCCTTATCCTTTGCCACTCTGGAGTCTAGTGCACCTTGACTTTGTAGGTTTATCATTAGAAATACTGCTCACACTTGAGCCGTCCTAAACCAATCTTCCCAACCTAATTCATGAATTAGCCGTTTGAATTTTCTCTCAAGTAAATCCACCTCCAAAAAATGAAGAACATAATTATTAAAATCTATCAAACATAATAAGCACAAATACACATATAGTACAAAAGAAAAACATAAATATTAAAAGTATATATTGAAGAATTTGTTCAAAACTAGAAAATACTCACAACATATCCCCACAAAATACACAAAATTAAAAGTAATTAATCAACATCTAAACATCTTAAAAATAAACATATTCAAGTCGCTTCCCAACCTACTCCCTAATTACAAGACAATCAAAAACTTTAAGATACATAAAATACACACATTATAAGAAAAATTATTATAAGTTAAACAATGATAAAATAAAACAAATACTTTTAAAACATTTCTAAACATTTACATATACATACTAATTAAATAATTACAACACCTGATCTTATTGAACAATTCAACTTTATTAAATGGATTAACAATTTATAAAATATTAGAAAATACATATTTTAATAACTTTACATCATACTTCCCTGCAAACACTATCAACCTGCCAATATATGAAATAAATGACATAAATAAAATGTAATTTTAAAAATACATTACCTAAACTGATAAAAAACTTTCAGACTATGTTTGAACATTTTTAACAATAAATACTAAAACATGTAATAAGAAAACAATCAAAAATAGATAATAATCAATTATAGTAATGAAACAATATAAAAAAATCACAATATTTTTTATCATGGTAAAAAAATTATCTTATCAGCAAAATTATGCACTATAATAGCCTTGTCATCATGATATTCTTTTGAACAATGTTAATATAAAACAATATTTTTGCGATATTATTAAGGTGGAACACAGCTGATTGATATTACATATGACAAGAAGATCAAGTGAGGTTTTAATTGTTTTTTGGGCTGTGGTATCCTGGGCAGTTGAAATCCCAGTGGTAGATGATGTTAGTGTGATCTATCCTGGGGATGATACCAGTGATAACTTAGGTGCTGTTTCTTGAATGGATATAGATGACTTGGAAATTGATAGTTTGTGACACATCGTTAAATAAATGGCAGTAGTTAATTTCCATGGAGAATTTGTGGAGATCTTCTAAATGTAGGTCACAGGTTCAAACTTTAGAGAATCAAGCTTTTGATAATAGTACACAAAAATCATAGATCCACAGGTTATACAGCAGAGTACCTGGGCCCTCATTATGATGTCGGGTGGACCTCCACTGACAGGCCATTGGTGGTGGTCTGCCTGTCATCCAGGGCATTGGTCAAATTGCCAGATTACAGCACTGGCTGTCAGAGCGCAGTGGTCGGGTGCAAAGACTGCCTCATTCAACAGGCTCAAGGTGAAGACATCACAGTAGAGATTATGATGTCCCTTTCCATCAGCCTCTAGTTGGAGGTCCCGCCACCATGTAAAGGCATACAGATGGGAATTTGGGGCTCCAAGTAGGTCCCCCGACCCCCATGGGCCACTGCTATTTAGCTAGAGGGGCACATGTGGTGCCCTCCCAAACATCCATGCACTGCGTGCCAGGCACCAAGTGGTGCCTGACACGCAGTGCATGGATGTGCACAAAGTAGTCAAGAACGTCGCAGTGTTACTGAGCACATTCTGAGCACAGTGCTGGTGGTCCTATCATAATAGATGGCGGGTGGTACCTCTGAATCCTTGTCGGAATGGTCGCATTCCCACTGCGATGGCAGTCATTCGTCTAAACAACTGCCATCATAATAAGCCCCTTGGTTTGGCTTCAACAAGATCAGGATTTAGATATCCTTCTGCATTACACTGGCATCTCAAGTTCGAGCCTCAGCAGACACAGCTATGTCTTAGAGTGGCAACATATACATAACGGAGTCAGGTGGCAAATGCTCATATCAAAGAGATTCCAGTAGCTTAGGTATTAGCTATCACACAGGTTGCAGAAAACATTAAGGCTCATGTTTCAAACAGCAAACATAACCTTTGTGTTATGCTGTCAGACCTTCAAAACCCTGGACTAGACCTGGCCATTCAATCTGCGCCTTAAAGACCTGGAAACTTCAGTCAAATAAAGGATTTACAGTTCGGAACCACTCATGGAGTTTTTGGGTTCGCAAGCGGAATTTCAAGATGGCCGCCGACTTGCGAATCGAGTCGGCGGTCTAGTTGTTGCCTTTCCCTCTCAGGTGCAGAGACTAGGTGAATCATGCGCTCTAATGTTGATGCGCACTTCACCTGAGTTCTCAGAGGAACGGTTGCAGAATTCTCCGCTTCAGTCACAGCCCCTATTCATTGCCCCCTTTCATCGCGTTACCTTCCCTGGTCAGTCCGCTAGTACGGACGTTTCCCCTACATTTCCCCCGCACCTTTTAGAACTCCCTCTCTTGTTTCCCCCTCCCAAAGAAAAGAAGACATAATACGGCGTGACTTAGTATTCCAGTCAGCGCCCGAATTGAAGACTTTGGACAGTTTGACCTCGCATTCCAGTCAGCGCTTAGAGTTAGAAACTCGCGCAGAACGTCGGATTTCACCAGACTCCCTCACAGTAACAAAAATTCAGATAAGTGACAGTTGTGCGGAAGTAAGAGTGAGAAGAAGTGAGAGAGAGAGTATAGCTTTCTTCTATGAGAAAATATAGACAATTAAGTATTGATATAGTAGAAGTTGTACAGAGAAAGGAGCAGAGTAACTGGAGAGACATTACTTACCCTAAGAAATCGCTCAAGTGAGGTGGTGTGAGAGGACTTAAGATCAAGAAGAAGAAAAAGAGAATTAGAAGACATAGTGACAAGATTACTACACCAAAGAATATTAAGTGTGTCAGTCTCTAGAGAAGGTAAGAGTAGAGGGAGTGAGTACAGAAAAGTCACAAGTATAAGAGAAGAGTAAACTAGAAGTTAATATCTCTATATATTGCAGATAAGAGTTCCTGGAGGCAAGCACTAAAAGAGAGAAGATAAGAAAGAAGAGTAGCACTAGGTCTGGATAGCTAGGTAATAAAGTGAGTCGCAAGTTGGGTTAGGAGTTCAGGAAGAGTGTTTAATCTTTCTCTCCCAATGTACAGGAACTTCTAGTTTTGACAGTTGAGGATGAGACGTAGAAGACACAAGAACAGTTCCAGAGCAGTCTCTTCTTAGTTTGTTATTTTATCCATTGCCCCTTCCCCCTTAGGGGGTCTCGAGGGTCAAGTTTTAAATAACGGACTCTGGGTATCCTTGAGGAGGAGTTGGGAAAAAGGCATCAACCTGCTCCTGTGCAAGTCATGGTAAGAGTTCACTTTTAGTCTTTGAGATATGCAGATATTAGGTGGACAATTCAGAGTATTCAAAAGGAAAGTAGAGCCAGAGTTAAGTCAGGGGTCTTGTTTGAGTCTAAAAGGCAAAGCAGTGAGCACAAGCTGAGCAATAGAAAGAAAAGTTGTTTGCAAATTCCAAACATTATATATTGTGTAAAATATTGCTTGGCGTTTTAACAATATAAACATGAATTTTTTTATATAACATCTCTGTGTTTTATTTGTATTCATATAAAAGTGTAATATTAACACAAGCACTTTCCATGCTGATATTTTCATACTACACTTGTGAATATAAATCAAAAGTACAAGTTTCAGAGTACAATCTACTATTTGTTAGAAGCCAGAAATGGCTGACGGTGTCAATGTCTGTGACAGCTACACAAGACCATAGGCCTTTATTTTACAACCAGCAATTGCGGGCATATTTCAAAATCCACACTTGGAAAATGCACCCACAAAAATATTTTATATAAATATATATTGGAAACAAACATTTTTATATGCCGTGTTGTCATTTACCACCTCTAGCAAATGTTTGTAGCAATGAACTTCTAAGAGTTTACAGCTTCCACAGGGTGGTAGGAAATAATTTTCTGCCTAACTTCAAGGCATACGTTTAAAAGTTAACATTTTTTAAAAGAGTTTCAAACACCTTTCTTTTAAGGGTCAACTCTTGCATTTTAACTATAATAGTAGACATTGTTCACTAAGTGTCTCTGAATTGCACAAATCTCTAGTGCTTTGTCACAGAGAATTTGAAGTAGATGGGTGTTGAATGGGCTGCATGTAATGTAAGAAAGTTGTGATCAAGAGTGCTTACGACCTGGCTGCTTGGGAGTGGGGTGGAAATTTGGAGCTGGCTAAAGTTTAGTCATGACAACTTGCCTCCATACTCCTGTGGCAAGAACAAGAGTGCCTGAGTATCTTCCCTCTAACCATGGCTATTAGCATGCAGGAAACCCCTGTCTTTAAGTACATCTTATCAGCAATCCTTGCTTTCATTTGCTCTCTCTAGGCTCAAGGAGGAGTGAGCATCCTTTGGGGATAGCAGGTAAGGTGCCATCAATGGTCTTGCCCAAATATCTTAGCTCAAAGAGTTCATGAATCTGAGGCTGAAATTTGTTTTCACTGTAACGTCTATAGTTCCTAATGACATTTAGATAGCTTATAGAATTTGTGTTCCAGCATGCTGGGTGTAACCTACAAGTTCATGATTCCAGCCACAGGGGAATACAGAGTTAATTCATGGCTCTGCTCTTGAGGTCTCCAACCACGTGTTATAATCAGTATAGTATCATTCTAAATAGCAGAAGTTCCAATACAAGTAGTTCAGATGGATCATGTGAGAAATTGTTTTTTTGGTTGAATGGGGGTCTACCCTGTTCAAGCAAAAGCCTCATCCCCTGTCAGGGTGAACCATTAAAGTCTCTAAATGAACATGTGCTTAACCCTCCGGTAGCTCGGCACAAAAACAGTTGGTCTTAACTTAGAGGCAATGTGTAAAGTTTTTATGCAGCACACAAACAGTGATAAAGTGGAAAAACACGAGAAAAATCCAACACCATATCAGAAAAATAGAGTGTGTTTTAATAGAATATTTGACAGCAAAAATGACAAAAAATGGGGATATGGCCAGCAAGATGGACAGTTAGCAGCATTCTCTGCTAGTTCCAGTATCCCAACTAGTATCCTGCATCTATCCTGTCATCCAAGAGGCATCACATTGTTACATTTTACCCCTGGCATATCAAGTAGATGCTGGCAGTGGTGGAGGCCTGGGTTTTGCCCCATTTGAGCCCCGGGTGAGCTTTACGGGACACCCGTGCGGCTGAGGCAGCTCTGACTTCCAGCCAAGATGGCGGTGGCCGGGTGTCAAGGCCGTTCACCAGCTGGAGCAGAGATATGACAGTTGGCGCTCTGCCATTGAGTAGTCCAGAGGGCTAGATCTGCATGGCTCCTTCTTCCTTCCCTCCTCCTCCTCCTGCCTGCCACGGTACACTGAAAGTGAGATGCAGTCTCTTAGGGCCCGTGGACAGCATGTGAGGAAGGGCCAGGTCAAGCTTGTAATGACCTCGGCAGAGTGTGTGGGCAAGGCTGCTGTAAAGATAATCTCCGCAGACTATTTAGGCATCATAAGTATTCTTTATTGAGATATGCACCAACACATACGCTCTGTGGAGCGGAGCGCACAACCAGCAAAGCCTGCCACCAGCTGTCATCTGTCAACATTCCAGAGGTGACAGCTGGTGATGTAGGCAACGGGAGTACGGTGTCCTGAGCAGGACAAAGGCGATCACAACACATCCTCCTCCTAGAGGAAGAAAGAACAACCTGGATAGCGAAGGGAAAGATGGGGAGAGAGAGAGAAAGAAAGAAAGAAAGAAAGATGTAAGGGGATAGAGAGAGAAAGAGTGAGAGTGGAGGTGAGAAAACAAATGAGTGAGCATGCTGCAACATTTCAAAAACAGGAAACCACAGAGTGGCTAAATATACATTTCAAAGCTACTCACAAACATAATCTGACAATTTAATAGGTGGCAATAATCTCCTTCCTGTTCTGCTGGTGGCTTGGTTCAAGGCTAGGTCAGGATCAGGTGGGGATGGTAACCTCCTACTTGTTCTACCTGTGCCTGGCCTACACAACTCACTGTGACTGGAAGAAGTACTGCCAAACTCAAGATTGGGAAGCCTAGTGGTGTCGGATGCTTGGGGTTCTTCATCAGTCTCCTCATCTGACCATCCTGTAAATGCTCTTCCGAAACCCTGTGTCTGTTCTTGGACCACGTTATCAGGTTTCTCTGCTTTGTTTTTGCACTGTGACAGGGCAGTGAAATGCCACACTTAGCCATCGCTGAGCAAGGCTGAATTACAATACACCTCACATACTACTTGCGGCTCTGTGTATCTATTGTTGCCCTTGCTTATGTGTCCACTTCTCTTAACCCTCACAGTGTCCCCAACCTCCAGTGTGACTGGTCTGCAACCATGTTTTACATCATACCTTTCCTTACAGTTAGCTTGTGCCAACTTCAATTTCTCCTCAACCTACTCAGTTGACCAGATACCTATTTTGGCTGCCTTGGCCCATCCTACATTATCTTTACACAAAGGAGTCCTGCCCCGCATCAGTTCAAAAGGACTGTGGACAGTCGTAACACATGGTGTGATACAATACGCCCACGCCGTTTTGCACACCTCCTGTCTCCATTTCGTATTGTTGTTTTTAGCCAACTGAATAATCCCTTTTATGACTCTGTTGATCCTCTCAATCACTCTGTTGCCAGCGGGGTGGTAAACTGAGGTTGTTTTGTGACTCACTTTGTTTCTAAGAATGTAATTTTTAAAGGTATCAGAGGTGAACTGTGGGCCATTGTCACTGACTAGGGTTTTGGGTAGACCCTCCCATGTGAAAACATTGTCAAGAGACTTTACCACATTGACAGCATCAGGTTGGGTCACGACCTTTACATCAGGAAATTTGGAGTAGTGATCAATGAGGACAACCATACACACTTGATCTCCATTTTCCATCACCGGCCCCATGATGTCTATCCCTACCCTCTCCCACGACATGGATGGGCAGGGTATAGGTTGCAGTGGTGGTCTAAAGGTCACTTGAGTTTTATCCGAGTTTAGACAGAAGGAGCAGTCCCTGACAACCCTTTCAACTTCCAAGCTTACCCCGGGCCACCAGTAACTGTTCTTTACTCTGTTCTTTGTTTTTGCTATTCCCAAATGCCCCTCGTGGCATATGTCCAGCATCCTTCTCCTTAGCGTAGTGGGTGGTACAACCTTTACCCCTCAAAGCAACAACCCATCTTCATGAGAGAGTTCATGTTTCACCTCCCAGAATGGCTTTTGACTCTCAGTTAAGGTACTCTTTGAGCCCCAACCTCTTTTTACCATCTCAATTACTTCACATAACGTCTTGTCATTGTCCTGTTCCACATTCCACTCCTCGAGAGAAATCCCCTCTAACTCTTCTCTCACACTGGTGATACTCTCTACTTCGCTCTCATTATACTTTTCACGTTCAGGCAACGGCATGCGACTTAAAAAGTCCACCACAACATTCTTTACTCCAGGTACATACTCCACAAAATAGTTGTACTCCAGCAACCTCATAGACAAACGCGCTAGCCTAGGTGACGCACTGTACAATCCTTTAGTTGTGAATACCTTTGTCAAAGGTTTGTGGTCACTTCGTAAAATAACCCTGCCACCCCAGACAAACTGTCTTAAGTGCTCGAGAGCCAATATGCACGCCCGTGCCTCACGTTCAATGACCCAAAATTTCTCCTCACTCGGGGTCAAGGAGCGCGAGGCAAAGGCTATAGTACACTCCTTTCCATTGACATCTCTCTGGGATAGTACTGCACCCAACCCTCTGCAGCTCGCGTCTGTTGTTATTACATTCTGAAGCATGGGGTCAAATCCTTGCAGTGGACAGTTGAGCATAGTTCTTTCTTCAATGCTTCGATAGTACTGTGGCACTCATCATCCCATATAAACTTGTTTTTCTCCTTTAACAATTGCCTCAGTGGGTAAGTCTTGTGTGAGGTCTTTATAAACTTCGCATAGAATTCAATCAATCCTAGGAAGGACCTTAGCTCCTCCCTGTTTTTTGGCTCAGGTGCATCATCGATGGCTTCCAAAAGCTCCTTCTTGGGACAAATACCTTCTCCTGTTATCTCGTGCCCCAGGTAATTCACCTTGCGACATGCAAACCTGCACTTCTTGTACTCTGCCGTCAAGCCCTTTGCTGCAAGAGTTTCCAGAACTTGATTGACCTTATCGTCGTGCTCTTGTCGGGTTTTTCCCATGACAAGGATATCATCTTGGAACTTTAACAAGTCCGAATGTCTGCGAAGATGTTCTGCATTAGTCTCTGAAACATTGCGGCCGCAGACGCCAAACCAAAAGGGACTCTGTTGAAGCGATAACACCCAAAAGGCATCACGAAAATGGTGAGTTCCTTACTCTCTCAGTGGAGGGGAACCTGGTGATAGGCGGCCTTCAAACTATTGTTGAAAACCACTTCACCCCCTTGGTTTTGGCTAGCATCTCATTGATCCTTGGCAAGGGATACTGTTCCACCACAATGTTCCTATTAAGATCATACAGGTCGATGCAAAATCTCAAACTGCCGTTGGCCCGTTTTGCCACGACCAAAGGTGCTACCCATTCCGATGCTTCGACGCGGTCTAACACCTTCCATGAGTAGTTTGTCAAGTTGCTCCTTACCTTCTTCCTTCACGGAAAACGGCAAGTTGCGCACTTTGTGCATACTGGTACGGCATCCTTCTGTAGTGTAGTTCCTATTATCCCAATAGGCTCTGCGCATTGGAATAATATCTTCAATAGTATAGACCTAGGGCAGAGGTTAACTAGGTCTTCTACCGACGATATTAGACTTAAAGTTTTGTGTTTGCCAGCTAGCTCAGAGTTCACTAGAAACTTTCTCGAATAGACAAGGAGGAGTTTAACCTCCCTGGATAGACAAGAAGGGATTTAGTTTCTGACAACCATAGAACATGACAACTTTGCTCTCCCCTAATCAAGAGTGTATCTCTAGAGTCGTGTGAAAACAATAGACAACTTATTTTACTCAGTCAGTACGTACATTCTTAGTTTCACCAGTTTGTAGAGAAATAAGAGATGAGCGTGGTTCAATAAAAGATGTTATTTATTGATCAGTCTCTTTTCTCATACAAGAGAAATGAATCGCTATTATTGCAATACTTGTAGTTAAGTAAAGTGCATACAGTAGAGACAGAAATATAAAATAATACTGCAAAAGCATTGATATGGTTTCTGAGCCATATGATACTTTAAAATGGATAAAATAGATACATACATATATACATTTGACTAATCGTACTCAACTGGTGCTTCTAACCACGCCTACCCCAATGTACCTGACCTAAGCCTAATATGTGGGCGGGAGTAGATAAGTAGCAGTTTAAGTTAAGTTTGTTTTGCCAAGGGACTGATTCGAGAATTCTCTGTAAGGGGTTATTCAGTTCTGTACCTGAGATCTAGAATGATGGAGGGCTGGTATCTCTTATCCCAGGTCTCGATATTCCAGCTGCCTGCGAGGGCTGCTTGGAAGCGCCGGAGCTGGATTTCTCGGCAGGAGAAAGGCAGCGTCTCGTTCTCAGCGCGTCAGGAAGGCGGGGCAGCGTCTGTGGGCTTCGCTCTCTGCTGGGCTCCTCAGCACGTCTCGCTGCTCCGATCTCGTCACCACCGCATGTGTTTGCTTAAGGCAATGTCGGTAATATTTATACCTGAAAGGTGCCGAGATTGACGTAAGGATGGACATATATACGTCAATAAGGATGTCATATGAACGGGCTCGTTCGCACATTCTTTTGCTGAAGTTCTCGGTGAAATCAAAACAATGGCTATGGGAATTTCCCAGGTCGCTGTAGGTTTGATTTGTTTTGAGAACTCCGTATGCCTTATCAGGGGCTGGAGGAATATCGCTTGTCTAATTAGATGGCATGCGTTATGACCTAATCAGATAACGCGCTTCTGTGCCGTGGTGTGGCTTAATCAGATAACGGTTTTTTCACCGTTGGATGGCTACTAGTTAATTATTAACCAAACCAGGGTCAGGAATAGGGGAATCGATACAGTACCTATAGGAATACATCACACCCACTTCACGTAGACTATGTCCATATTTACAAATCTAGGCATAGTGAAACAGTAGCGTTTGTGTATACCGTACCACCCCAAAATACAATCATATGTATTTAGAAAATTGGAATTTTGAAATATATGAAACACAATCACATGTACTATCACGTGTACTATATGCACAAGCAGTCTAATAATGCTAAACATAAAATGCATATTTTTAAATTCGGCATCAATAAACGCGAAAATTACACATGAAATTGCTCTAAATACAGAAAAAAAAAATTGCGAGACCATTTCATCACAATCATAAATTTATGTATACCAGTGCTAGGATAGCGAATGTCTTGTGACTACCTAAAATAGAAATTTAGTTCTCTAAGAATAATGTCTACTTTAAGCAGAAGATAAGTGTCCCAAAAAATCGTAAATATTTTGGAATTGGGGAAAAGGTTCTCGCAGTCTGAAAAAAATTATGAGAACATTTTTTCATATCGCTTTTCTTTAAAAAGTTGAAGGCCAAATTCAGCATGTAGGGAACTCCGAGTGCCAATTTGCTCAAAGTTATTCTTGCTGTTCTGGTGAAAACATCATATCATTTAGACTGTTGAAAAAACTGTCAACAGCTTCTTGCGTAAGTTCCACTAGATCGGAAAAGGTTGTTACCATGCATTCATGAGCTTGAGCATGATTGCCTCCATTGATGTTTTGATCAGCATAGCTGACTGAAGGTCGTACCTGATCGATGCTGCTTTCATCTTGTACTTCACTACCCCTCAATCGTAGTGGTGAAGACTCCACGAATGCCGTCATCAGGATTGGTAGCCGCTGGGGACAGCACAATGCATGAGCCGTTACCGGACCCAACAAGGTGTCTGCGTCCATTGGCACATCCGATTGTAGTGCCAGACAGGTGTCCAACACGCATTCTTCGCCACATAGCAAGCATCTTAATACAGGCATAACACAACTTTGCCACATTGGTCTAAATGAAAGAAACCAAGTCATGTTCAGGTCTCTAAGCCGGGATAGTCCAAGGATTTTAGTTACCCGGTCCCGGTAGCCAATGGCTAGGATAATTTCTTCCCTTGTCGCAGGTGTTTTGTCTGTGACACGGTTTGCCATAGCGAAATAACAGGATCAAAAATAGAATACCCGCTACTAGTCCCAAAAGGAGTGGAAGTCCGCCAAAAATGGAATGGACAAAGTCTGGAAAAATACCCAGGATGGCTTTGAATGGAATTAAAGCACCTGAAAACACTGCTTTAAATACACTGGAGATACCAGTGGTATCAGAAATATTTAAGATTTTGTTCAGTATTTCTGCGAAATGTATGGGGGAATTAGTTGATAACAATGAATGAATCTCTTCTGTTGTCCTTGCAACTTGGAGATCATACGTTTCTTTTGATGACGTGAGCCTCGTCGGCGTCTGTAGGAGCATAGTTTTCATTCTGCTTAGAGTATCTATTCGAATAGAAGCAATTTTCAAATCGGGCCATAACCTTGCCTCCCTGTCTGCAGAGTCGCTGGGGAACAATACATGTTCACAGCACATGACCTTCTTAGTCACATTTATGAGATAAGGTTTTCCGGGCAGCAAACTACAACATCTGCGATCTACAATTAGAATGTAACTCCCGTTCGAGAGTCTCCTAAAGAATGGTTCTATTCGTGTTGCAGGTGTGCCTAGCTGGTAACATGAAAGGTTATTTGAAGTCCCTTCACAGGCTCCGTGCAAACTAATACCCTGACACAGAAGTGTACCGCTCAGTGATCTTGCACAATTATCGCCACTGAGAAACACTTTCTGGCCTTTATTGCTGACACATTCGTGTGTATAGGGCAAGTTCCATATTGACTTAATGTATCCTTTACCCAACCTTTCATACTGGCCTGCCGGTATATATTTTTGGCAGAATTAAAACTGGAAAGTAGTTATCGGAATATTTATTATTCCATGTATTATCCATTCAATGACAGGTCGTTCTGACATTGTCAATGGTAATCTCTCAAGTTTTTCAATGCTCAGAATTGTATAGTCAGCACCCTTCTGTGCCAAACTGATTTGTTTATCAGTGAGATTAAAGATATTAAATAATGACGTTGTGTTGATTAAACGCCAAGGCACATAGTCAGAACGCCAATTTTGTAACATCCAGCCAAGCTGTACAATAGAACGCAATTGGGACTGACCGTGTTGTAACATCAGTAAGTCTTGCGATATTATATCGATTGCTGAAGACACAATGCTGTCCAGAGAATATATTCTGGAGGACAGAGTCATTAACCCATTGTCCACCACAGAAAGTGATTTTTCCAAATTAATACAGTCAATTTCCCGTATTTTTTCTGCTGTCTCAATTTGAGTAACTTTCCAAATTTCGTTATAAGCTGCATATATAGAGGCCGCTATGAAACGTTTTTGACGCTGTTTGCGTGGTCCCAATATGAAATCACGCAAGTCAGCACCTTCTGTAAGTAAAGTTAGGTGTTGCTTAATTTCAGCCAGTGTGGACGTTTGTAGCCATTGAAGGCAGAGCTTGCCCACGCTGTAGGTGGTTACTATCCCTGGATGTTGTCTTTGGGGATATCTAGGGTCTGGCCTAGTCAATGTGAACCCCTGTTCTTTGTTCAGGAATCTGTCTTGACAGTTATTTGTATCTGTGGGCCAGATCAACCATTTTTTCCATTCAGGATGTGTTCTGTTTTGGTTTAATATATGGTTTACGTCTATCTCAACATCTATAGAGCTATTACTGTTCACTGTTGGCTTTGGAATAGACGGTTTGTTCAAATCTTTGATTTTGGCTAAGCCAAGACAGGTAGTTTGTTGAATAGTGTCGTTCAAAAATATAATTTGTTCTGGGATCATGCAGGCTCTAAACAATGATTCTATACCTTGTACTTGCCAATCTCTTGTACCCCAAACAGTTTTTGCTTCAATATTATTGTTCCAGAAATCAAAACCAAATGTATTCATTTGTTCAAAGAATGAATCGGAATATATCAATTTTGTGTTTGTAAGCATGGTCTTCATACCTGTCTTATTTGACAATTTGAAATAAAATGTTTCTGCATTACTTGTGTTAAACCCTGAAAAGTATGAATATTTATCATAAAATGTTTTTGAGCTATCTTTTGGAGGAGTAGCACAATGTTCCCATTGGTTATAACTTAAAACATTTCTAGGTTGAGCAGATTTATGTAGATAATGGTTACCATAATGGTTGTAGCAGAACATCTGATCATAATTAGACGAACCCTGCAAATAATCATGTTCTGTGAATTTAGCAGACATAACAAGATCAGACATCATATCATTGATACTTTCAAAGTCCCAATCATCTGCAAATGAGCTTGGTTTTACAAAGTCACTCAATGAGATCTTGAATTGGTGTGGATACTTCAGGATTTCAACCGGACCATAGATTTCATAATCAGTTTTGTCCCATGCTACACCGCCTGGTATAGGATTGGCTGTGAAGTTCACTGAAGAAAGTTCTCTTTTCTCGATGTGTGAAGATGTGTGTGGTTTAAGGACCAAGTTGATTTTCTGGCTTGCTGTGTCCATTTTAGCATATTTCCCCTCAATGAAATGTCCCAAACATAGTACTAAGATGAGCCACAGAATGAGGATAAATGCACCGAATGCCACCCAAAATTCAATCCATGGAGAGATCAGATAGGTTTCTTTCAGCTGTTGAAAAAGTTCCTTAGCTTTGTCTTTAAAAAATTTTGTTGATGGCTGTTTCTTTGCTTCACTCGGGTCTTCAGATGAATCATCGAAGTTTATGAAGTAGCCGGATGCTGTTCTGTCAATTGTTCCAATTGTTTTTGGATTTTGCTTTTTTTCATTAGCAAAGTCTGCAGTTACATCATCATAGGTTGTTGTTTCTTGATGAAAAGTTTTAATTTGGGTTTTAAGAGGTTCAAGTTCCATTGCTTTGTTGCATAGTCCTTGTTGATTCACTGTAGATTTCCCAAATGTGATCAGTCTTCCAGTTTGAGCCTCTGTATTTGTAGCAAACATTGGTGTTCTGCTACTTCTTGGGAGTCCACTTGGCCTACTGTTTGTTATCGGCCACATGATTGTGGTTTAACCAGGTCGATGGATACAACTCGGTTCTCCTTTTTACCAGCAAGGGACGGTAGTACTACTGATCTTGTCCCGTTGACAGACAAGACAGGAACTGCTTTTCTGTAAGAAGGCCCAAATTTCTTCTTTACCGCGATCTTTTCTCTGACTAGATCCCCGACTTTTGGAATCCAGACAGGCCTTGCTGGGACAGGTGGTTTCTCTTCAGTGGTTGTTGGCTGTTGTTTCAGTTTTATGTTGCTCAGGTCTTTTCTTGTTTCATTTAAGTCCTGCAAAATAGCCAAACGATCTTTGATATCAAAGCTTTTGTCTTTAACCACTGAAGTCTGACTATCAAGATCTTGGATTATCATTCTAGTCCCGAACAATAGTTCGTAGGGACTGAACCCTTTCAGAGAATTCCTTGGCAGGTTATTTAGACTACGTTGGACACTTATTAGATGTTTGACCCACCCAGCTCCCGAACCTAATACCTTTGCTGTTATAGATTGCTTTATGTCACGGTTTTTTCTTTCTACGATTCCGTTTCCCTCGGGATGAAATGGACAAGAGCCCCGCATGCAATGCCCATGCTGGTCATGGCCTCCTTATAAGCCCGTGAGCTAAAAGCAGGACCTTGGTCAGAATGTAGCATGCCAATTGCGTATGTGCCGATAAAGACTCGCAAATCTTTTATAACAGTTCTGGCGTCAGCCGATCGCTGGGGCCACATCCATATGAATCTCGTGCAGGAATCCACTGCGACCAAGATATATTTATAGTTACCATCCCTTTGTAAGGGACCACAGTGGTCCAGGCAAACACATGCTAATGGTTTATCTGAGATTAGAAGGGGCGTCTGTGCTGGTCGCTTCACTGTTGATACTTTCATTCGTTGACATGTATCACATTCTAGAACATAGTTCCTTGTTTGTCTTCTCATTTGTGGCCACCAATATCTCTGTTTTAATAATGATACTGTGGCTGAAACGCCAGCATGTACAGAAGCGAGTCCTTCGTGTGCCGCTATAATGAGCCCTAACCTATGTTCCATGTTTGGAATTGCCCTATCCCCCACTCCAGGGATTCGAGCAAACGGAACATTATTTGCATCAGTTATGTATGAGTACTTTACTGGAAAGCCTTTCGGGAGTGTTTCTATCGCATCTTTTTCTGTAGCGCTGACAGCCTGTAATATTTCGCTGTCTATTTTTGTTTTTGACCGAGTGATAGCAGCTACGGAAGCCGTTTGCACTGCTGCCTTCGCTGCTTCGTCAGCCAATGAATTCCCTGCAACGTGAACGCCATCACGTTGATGACTCAGTGTATGTATCACGTGAGTCTTTTGTAGTTCTTTTTGAAAAAGAACTATCTGTTCCCAAAGCATTTTATGTTTGATTGTGCCACCTTTTGCATCTTTAAAACCATTCAGAACCCAGATCTGTAAGTATTCATTGTAAGATTGGACGCAGTAGTACGAATCGCACACAATAAGTGTGGGGAATTCTCGATCGGTATTTTCAAGCGCCATCTTGAATGCCAGTAGTTCAGCTCTTTGAGCTGTACAGTCTCCTAGAGATTGCGTTTTAGTGACCACAGGTTTAAATTTTCCTTCGTGCCAGCGACCTTTAACAATCGCGCACGCAGCACTGTAGGCTTGCTTACCCCCCACTGCGGGTTGTGCTGATCCATCTGTATATATTATACAGCCGTAGTCTTCTAGAGGCAAAATTTCGGTCGGCGGAGGACATTCGAATTCATATTGGAGAAATTCTTGTGTTTTTAAATTGGGATCAAATTTGTGTACCACGTCTGTTGCAGCAAGAGAGTTAGCCCACTGTATCCATCTTGGATGGAGTGCTTTAGCATTCGGAATGCTTGCCTTTGTTACCGCCTCTAGGGCTGGTATCGGTGTCACGATGATTATTCGTTTACCCTGTGCTAGGGCCCGCTCCTTTGCTACAGCAGTCTGTACCGCGGTCAGAATTTTTTCCGTTGGGCTAAATTTCATTTCAGCTTTTGTGTACAAATGTGATTTGTATGCTATTGGTACCTTCTCTCCCTCATTAGAGGTCAGGTATGTGAATCCGCATCTTCCTGGGATGACTCAAATCACAAGGTTGCGTGTGTTGTCACGTGTTTGTAATTTTGTTTTAATTAACATGTCTGTTTGTAAAGATCTCAAAATTTCTGTGTGTTTTTGAGTCCAATTGATTCTTTTAAAATCTGGTTTTATTAGATCATAAAGGGGTTTGACCCTTTCTGCATAATTTATAATATAAGTTCTTCCGAAATTCAGGAAGCCTAGAATTGATTGTAGGTTTTTTAGTGTTCTGGGTGCTTGGATTACAGCACATTTCTCTAGGAAATTGTCAGCCAGGCTTTTGCCTTCACTTGATAGTTCATATCCTAAAAACAGGACTGTTAGATGGGCAATTCTTGACTTTTTAAAGTTGAATTTGTAACCCTCTGCTGCGAACCCAAGTATTATGGTGTTCACTCTCTTCAAGTGAGTATCCAAGTCATCGTCTGTTAGATAGATGTCGTCGACATAAGATAATGCCTCGTCATCATATGTTTGTAGTAATTCTGTTACTCTCGCTGAGAATAATCCTGGGCTGTTCTTGAACCCCTGGGGCAAACGACAGAAATTCTTTTGCGTGCCATTTATTGAGAACGCCGTCAAATATCTGCTTTCTGGTGCTATATTTTGACAAAAGAAACCATTAGAAATGTCTAAGGTTGTTTTGTATTTTTTGCGCACTATGTTATTCATTAGTGCAGCACTGTGCGAGTTTTGTACTGCAAATGTTTTGCAACATGAGTTAAGGTGTCTGTAGTCCAAAACAAGACGATATGAATTGTCTGGCTTGGAGACAGGAAACAAAGGGTTGTTCATTTGTGAGGTGCAAGTTTCAATCACCCCCTGGTATTCAAGTTGATCTAGGATCTCTTTTACCTGTTTTTTAGCTTCTTACTTAATCGGGTACTGCCTCTGGGCAGTAGGTTGTGATTTTAACTGGATTTTGTGAGGAGGAGAGTCCTCATCCCATCCCACATGATTTTTATATAAGGCAGGGGCTTGAGCTACTGCCCACTTTCTTGCAAGTGTATATTTTTTATGAATTGGAATATGGTTTGAGAAGGCAGGCATAATTATTTCTTCGCCATGTGGGCACACCCTGACAAACTCTGGAGGCCAGTCTTGTTCAGCTAGAAGGATGTCATAGCCCTTGGATAAATTATCCCAAAATAGTCCCCTTATTTTCCTAGTCTTATCCCCCTCTATACGCAATGTTATTTCATATATTTTATGAGGTTTGCTAACTCTGGTATCTGCAGTTTCCACCTGAATGTATTCATTCGTGTCCACTGTCTCCAGATGATTCATAAGGACTTTGCGAGCTATGCTCACTTCTGCTGCGCTGTCTAGCATTGTCTGAGCCCATTCTCCGTTTTTCAGCTGTGTCCTCAGTATTCTCGGCATTGTTGATTACTTTAATACTGGCTACCTTCTTTTTTGGAAATTGTAATTTTTTATTCAGATGAGCAGGTTCTTTGTCTTTGGACTTGACATGCTCTTTCCTTTGTTCTGATCGTCCTCTTCTTTCCGATTTCTGCGAGGAAGTCTGAAAAGATTGAGAGGGACGTGTATCAATATCTTGATATCTATCAGGTTTCTTTATATTATCCCTATTTCTAAGGTTGTATTTTTTCACAGAGGGCTCCCGTTGGGGAGACTTGCGTCCTTGGTCGGGAGATCTTTCTCTCTGCCAAGGAGAACTTCCTCTGGACTGGAATCTTTTTTCTTTAGGATTGGATTGTTTATTTCCATCCCAGCTCTTTGTTTGAGTGTTTAAGTTATTTTTTATAAATACCTTTTCAGGACTTTCAACTAGTTGGGGTTTCACTGGTATTCCACCCAAACTATCTCTTCCTAGTTCTTCATAGGATTTTTCTATGATTCTGGCAATTTCAAATGGTTGGTCTGCTATATCTGTCTCTTTCAACCTTTGGCGGATCGCCACATTTGCTGCGTCTCCCTTTATATTGGCTAATAATATTGCCGAGACCTGCTTGAAATCTTTCAGTAGTTTCATACCGAGAGTTAAAGCGGGTTCTGGACCGTATTCATCTTGAATCTGTTTTAGTACATCTGGTATTACTGACATGGATGGTACACCATGTGTTTTTGTGTAAATGGAGGCAAAGACTGTTCCCCAAGTGTCACAGTCCTCCACATGTGGTGCGATTCCCATTGGGAGACAGATAGTCAGAATCCTGTGTTTCTCAACTGGGGTGGTATCTGGAAACACCGCCTCTATTTGAGTGATTTATTGTGCTAGCCAGAAAGGAATTTGTTCCCGTTTTGCGGGTACCTTACCTAGACAGGACTGTATGTTCTGTGGTGTAATTTTATTTGTGTTCCCCTGATGACTGGTCAGCTGTGGAATTGTAATTGCTGGTTGGATTGTTGAAGTCCGCATTACATATTGGACTAATTGTCTATGTATTTTTATTAATTGTTTTAGCTGTGTTAAAAGCTCTGGTGCAGGCATTTCTTCAATGTCTGGATGTGGTGTATATCCGGCTAGGACCGGCCACGTTGCTCCTGGTCTACCTAGTGGACCGAGCCTGGTGATGTGATTATTATGTTTTAGGGCGCCATTAAACAAGAGCAGGTGCTCTTGGAATTTGAGTGGTATTTCCACTTCCTCGAAAGGAGTGTACTCACTAGGAGGTTCCTCTATTTTGTAACAGTGGAAGTCCTTTGTTACAGCGTTTGCTGCTGGAAAGTTTATCCATGAATAGAATACCTCTGTCTGCCGATATTCGTGTGCCTCAATTACGAATATGACTGTACCACCTCTTGGTGTCAGTCCATTTTCTATAAGTTTTAAGGTTATAGATTTCCTTATGTTGACCGGGATGAGTATTGCATTTGGGTCATTTTCCAGCAGAGTATTGTCTGCTTCTAGGAGTTCAGCTGCTAGTCTAGCTGTCTCCCTTTCTTCTTCAGTTTCTGACATACTATTGTCAAGAAGATTATTTTATTTATTTGCAGATCAGGTTTCTATGGAAACAAAGATTAGATGCACAATATTTTGGAACAGTGTATCCTTCAACGTTGAATAAACCAAGAACCATACATAGGAGTCTCCTCCTGCGAGGTTTGGCGGATATGACCTTTCACCCACTCCAGACGTCTTTGGAGTATTATGGGAAAAAAGGGGTTCTGTGTGAAAAAGCACGACTGAGTTACTCTAATGTCTTGCGTTAGTTTTATCGCCTATCCAAACGTTGGGCGCCATGTAGTGTAGTTCCTATTATCCCAATAGGCTCTGCGCATTGGAATAATATCTTCAATAGTATAGACCTAGGGCAGAGGTTAACTAGGTCTTCTACCGACGATATTAGACTTAAAGTTTTGTGTTTGCCAGCTAGCTCAGAGTTCACTAGAACCTTTCTCGAATAGACAAGGAGGAGTTTAACCTCCCTGGATAGACAAGAAGGGATTTAGTTTCTGACAACCATAGAACATGACAACTTTGCTCTCCCCTAATCAAGAGTGTATCTCTAGAGTCGTGTGAAAACAATAGACAACTTATTTTACTCAGTCAGTACGTGCATTCTTAGTTTCACCAGTTTGTAGAGAAATAAGAGATGGGCGTGGTTCAATAAAAGATGTTATTTATTGATCAGTCTCTTTTCTCATACAAGAGAAATGAATCGCTATTATTGCAATACTTGTAGTTAAGTAAAGTGCATACAGTAGAGAGAGAATTATAAAATAATACTGTAAAAGCATTGATATGGTTTCTGAGCCATATGATACTTTAAAATGGATAAAATAGATACATACATATATACATTTGACTAATCGTACTCAACTGGTGCTTCTAACCACGCCTACCCCAATGTACCTGACCTAAGCCTAATACGTGGGCGGGAGTAGATAAGTAGCAGTTTAAGTTAAGTTTGTTTTGCCAAGGGACTGATTCGAGAATTCTCTGTAAGGGGTTATTCAGTTCTGTACCTGAGATCTAGAATGATGGAGGGCTGGTATCTCTTATCCCAGGTCTTGATATTCCAGCTGCCTGCGAGGGCTGCTTGGAAGCGCCGGAGCTGGATTTCTCGGCAGGAGAAAGGTGTGGTAAATAAATAATTAATTACCGGTACTATTTTTCAGTATAATCAATAAAACAGGTAGCTCAATAAATAAGAGTCAGGATTCGAGGTATCTTGAGTCGACAGGCTTTAATCAGGCATAAAGGACAGGAACAGGACAGCCTGTACGGGAAGGGAATGAAGGCAGCTGCCGGGGACAGGATCTGGGAATAATGGGGGTGGGAGTAACTTTTTGTAACAGTTCACTGTATATATATATATATCAAAACAAATGCATTACATTCAATACAGTAGGCGTAGCAGTAGGCGTGACTCGTAGCAGTCGCGAAAGATAAGGGCAAAATGATGTAACAAGAAGGCGTGTACAGGGCGTATACATAGACATGTGATGTAAACGTAACAGAATATGTCATAAACGGGGCGGAAACATGGAGGGGGCTACCTGGGCAGCTGGGACCTCTAACCTAGTGGTGCGCGCAAATGGGCAATGACGTGTTACCAGGGAGAACTGGGGGCTATGACTTCTGCGCTAGAAGAGGAGACTAAAGTCTGGAGTGTCAGAGCGACATGTACCCAAGGCATATCTAGTATCTGGTGTTTAGAGTACATGTTGATAGAATCCAAAAGTTATCAGGGCAAAGGCTAATAGACTCTAAGACTGGTGCATGCATAATTCTACATGTATTGTGTGTGCGAGGAATATTCTATGAATATTAATACAGTATTTCTCTTACATGGAGACATAAAGGCTAGACCATGACGGAAACTATTGATGCGATTCAGTAGCTTAGGAATGCAGAGAAGGAGGGCTGGACTGATAACTAGAAGCATAACATATTCTTGGCAGACTGGGAGGCAGAGCCAGGCCGGGCCGGGCACTGCGAGGCATGAAGTAAGCGAAGGGTCAGGGATGCAGGTGGGGGCTGTATCGCTCCTCGGAGAGGGTTCAGGAGACAGGAGCTGAATCTGAGTCCGGGCCCTTTTGAGGCCTAGAAACGGGGACAATTCAATGAATTAACGTGCACACTGTGAAATGTGGCAACGTAGGTTTACATAGGCCTAATATTCGTTGTTTTCACAAGGACTGGAAACTGGCGTACTAGAGATGGACACAACTGTAATTGCGTCTTTAATCGATCAGAGGGGAATACATGCATATCGATCATGCACATATAACATAAGATGGGGAACACGTAGGCACATACAACATGGCAAAATTTACTTTTCCACATTCCCTCCTTGTGCCCTACGTTTCCATCAGGAAACATCAATATTCATGATACCATCTATCACTTCATATAGCATCATTTGTTCGTCTCGAATTGTCTTGGAACGGGATTTAGGACTAGGAATACAAGAGGTAGCACACATGCCGCAAATCGCAGGGCCACATTGTATACAGAGGCAGCAACTGAATATGATCATTACTGCAATACCCAGGAATGACAATACTTTCCATCCCCAGGCAGATATAATACTCCAGAGCCAACCGGACCATGTCCAGGTGCCTGGATTCTGGTGTAACTGATGGGCAATTTTATGAAGTCTGGTTATAGCTGAATAAACAGACGGCGCGTTATTAGGAATGAAAATGCAGCAACTAGATCCGATGACTCTACATGCTCCTCCTCTATCGGCCAGTATGACGTCAAGAACGAGACGATTTTGGAGCACGACAAATCTCATAGCAGATTGCTCTTCAGTTAAGTTACCTAGAGCAGAAGTAGTCTCATTCACTACTGCTTCAAGGGTTCTGGTTAACCTACGTATTAACTTACTATTCTGGATAGGTCCTATAAAGAAGAAGAAACCTTTATTGAAGTCTTGATACTGTTCTAGAGTAGTTTCAGTTTGATCGACAATTGGGGACTCGATCTCCCTTCTAGGTCTGACGTGTACTAGATGTGTGTTTCTGTGATAATCAGATGGGGCTAGAAAAACTGGTGGCAGTAGGAAGGCAATATAACATGTTCCATCCCAATCGAGGGGCAGACGAACATATGCGGTCTGACCACAAACAAAATAAGAATGACGTGAAGCTTTGAAAATAGATTTCCCACTGTCACTACACTCGACAATAGTAGTACAATCACTATGTCCTACATGTGCGGAACCATTCTTTCTGACACATAATTCGCCTTTGACTGGTAATACTGAAATGGCAGGTAAATCTGGAGTAGTATCAGACTGAACATTCAGGACCATGAAATTCGAAGAATAATTACCTAAATCATATACTTCATTTTCTAGATCTAACCCTGTTCTATGGGAGAGACCTTGCTTGTCTGGAAAACATGTTCTATTCAGAAGGGACATATCATTGGAGGATGACGTAAACGTGGACCATGCTCCACACGAACCATTATGTGAAAATGGATAAGGAAAGAGTGGCAGAACTCCCTTCGGTGTCTGGAAAGGGGGGAGTCGACCACACACCCAACAATTAGTGGCATTGCTGGTCTGATGTGAATAGTGTAACATTCTGATGAATGTGTTATTTCGCATAGCAAGACGATAGGATAGCTCGTGAGGAGGCAGATCACTAAATGTGTGCTCTACTGTAGTATTAGAAAACATGTTTACATGTGAAACTGGAAAACATAAATGTAAAGCATAACTTGTGCAGGTAACCATAAGACTCAAAAATAATAAAAAACTTAGAACAATGATATATCTTATAGAGTTTTGACTAACTCTCTCACTGTGGGGGTCTATCTCATACATGTCAGGAACCTGTCTAACCGTTTCACCCGAGAGGGACTTAGACAATTAAACTGGCTGACTTATTTTACTAGACCGGAGTTTCTGTTTATACTCCTGTTGCGGAGTTTTCTCTAACAATGGAACTTTGAATTCAGAGTCTGTTGTTAGGCAGTCTTTAGGAATGAGGCAGTCCTTAGCAAAAGTCTTTTCTGGTAGTCCATGGAATTTCTTTATGTGGGTCAGGTGGACCCATCCTTTTCTCCCCTCGAGCTTTACTGCAGTCCTTGTTGTTAGCAAGACGAGGCGGGGCTCCTTCCAGCAGGGCTCCAGCGGACTTGAACGATCAAAATTCCGCACCAACACCAGGTCGCCTGGAATGACCTCATGCGGTTTCACCTCGGTGTTGTCTGGAAATGCGGCGGCAACCTGTGAACGACAAGAGTGTAGGGCAGACATCAAGGAAGCTAGGTAATCTGTCAGCATATTACTGGAAACATCTGTAATACTGCGGGGTCTAGGTGTACCCCACATGTTTGGGGGGCGGCCGAATACGACCTCATACGGGGACAGACCTGATCTGGAATGTGCAACCATCCTCATATAAAACAAAGCAACTGGCAGGGCTACTAGCCAGTCTACACCTTTCTCTTTACATATTTTTGCAATGCGAATTTTCAGAGTCTGATTATGTCTCTCTACGAGACCGGCTGCTTCAGGATGGCGTACACAATGGAACTTCCACTGGTACCCTAACAGAAGGGAAACATGTTTCATAAGCTCGGATGAGAATGGCTGGCCGTTATCAGAATACACGACGCTAGGGAGTCCATAGCGGGGAAAGAATTCACGAACCAACTGCCTGGCAGTGGTCGCAGCTGTGTAATCTGGAACTGGATATGCTTCTGTCCACCTGGACAAAGCGCATACAACTACGAGGACATACTTGAAACCTCGACATCGCTCCATCTGAATATAATCCATCTGGAGGACTTCAAAAGGGTGGTCAGGAGGTTGGAATCCACCTTGTTCCACCGGGACACTTTTACCTGGATTGAACTGACAACATATCATACAGGTACGGACTTTCTGCTTGGCTGCAGCTCGTAAGTGCTTGTTGAACCAAAGGTTCTGAATACTGTCTAACATAGCTTTTTCTCCTAGATGTGCTGGACTATGTGCGGTATTAATAATGACTTGAACCATAGAGTCGGGGAGAAACCATGTGGCTTTTCCCTTCGTCAACCATCCTTGATCTGTCTGGACCCCTCCTTGTTCGGACCATTTCTTCATTTCTTCGGGAGTAGCGTGTAACTGTATGTCTATGACATCTTGTGTAGGGTCCTTGACTGTCATACAAGTAGTCTGATCTGAAGTGAGTGTCTGTGTCGTGTTAACTGGAATATCTGGAGTCTGAGCTGTAAGCTTGGCTGTTCGATCTGCTAGATCGTTACCTTGGGAAATGATGTCAGTAACTTTCGTATGTGCCTTGCACTTCATGATAGCGATAGCTGTCGGTAAATGTATTGCATCTAACAGAGCTTGAATGAGGAGACCATGCTGAATCTTGGTTCCATGAGAAGTCATGAAACCTCTCTCCTGCCAGAGCACTCCAAAGTCGTGTACGACTCCGAATGCGTAACGTGAATCTGTATATATGTTTACTTTCAGGTTCTTGGCACGTATGCAGGCTTGGGTCAGAGCAACTAGCTCTGCTGCTTGAGCAGACAGGGTGTCAATACGATGTGTTTCTATAACTTCGGTGTCAGTAGTCACTGCATACGCGGCTACTAGTTCTCCCGTACTTGTTCTCATACATGAACCATCCACATAAAGTGTCAGGTCAGGATTAGGTAATGCAATGTCTGTCAGGTCTTGTCTTGGCTTTGTCATAGTGTTAACAATTTCCACACAGTCATGTGTGGCCGGATTTGAAGTAACTGACGGTAACAGTGTAGCAGGATTTAGAATGTTGCAGCGTCTGATTTCTATGTGTGGCTGGAACAGTGTCAGTTCATAACCTGTTAAACGTGCAATTGTCAAGTGTTGAGTCTGTGTTCGGTTTAAAAGAACTTCAACGGAGTGTGGAACTTGTACTGTCAGGGAGTGTCCTAACACTATGGAATCACTTTGTCTGATTGCTAGCGCTGTGGCTGCAACTGACTTGAGGCACGCAGGCAGAGCCTGGGCTACTGGATCTAATGTGCTCGAAAAATAAGCACAGGGTTTGTACTGTCCTGCTTGATCTTGTGTGAGAACAGATAATGCAGTACCATCACGTTCTGTGACAAAAAGTGTAAAAGGCTTACTGTAGTTCGGTGTTGCTAGAACAGGTGCTTGACATAAGGCTTTCTTTAATTCATTGAAAACAAGTGTATGTTCCTGGGTCCAAGGGAGGACAGTCGATACGGCTGCCTCCTGTGTCGTTAACTGTATCAGTGGCTTGGCTAGAAATGCATACTGAGGAATCCATTGTCTGCAATAAGAAGTAAGGCCAATAAAAGCTCGTACCTCCTTCTGTGTCTTGGGCTGTGGAAGACTCGCTATTAACTGGATACGGTCTGGTGTCAACTGCCTACCCCACTTGGACAGTAAGTGTCCTAAGTAGACCACTTGCTGGACACAGAATTGTAATTTGGAAGGGGACACCTTGTGCCCCTGCTCGGCCAGAAAATACAGAACTGTAAGTGACGCTCGCTCGCAGTCACGTTCAGAACGGGCTGTGATCAGTAGATCATCGACATACTGGAGCAGGGCAGTGTCAGTTGGCATGTGAATATTGTCTAGTTGTCTCTTAAGTGCTTGACTGTAAATACTAGGACTTTCTGTAAAACCTTGAGGAGCTCGTGTGAATTTATAGCTCCTTCCATTTAAACAAAAACCGAAAAGGTACTGGCTGTCTGGATGAATGGGGACACTAAAAAATGCGTTCTTGAGATCGATAACTGTGAAGAACGTAGCTTCAGAATCAATGGCTGTCAATAGGGAAGAAATATCTGGGACTACTGGGTACTGGGGTATGATACATTTATTAAGCTCTCGAAGGTCAATCACTAATCGATATACTGGAGGTGCATTTGAATCAGTACGTTTCAGGACTGGAATGATAGGAGAATTACATACATTGGAGTCAGTTTCTACAACCACTCCTTGAGCAATGAGCTCGTCAATAATTTTGGATAAGGCTGCTACAGCCTCAGGTGGCAATCTGTACTGTCTGATTCTTGGCAAAACTATACCTTGCTTGAGAGTCACACGATGGGGTGTGATATGCATACAACCTACATCAGTTGGACCTTGCGCCCATAAATGCTGTGGTACATTCAATAATCTTGGATCAAAATCACGTAATACATAATGACCTTTAAAGTCTCTGAGAAACAAACGGACTCCTTCTGGGGAGCAACAAATTACTGCACCTAATTCTTTTAATGACTTAATGCCTAACAAATTTTCTGGACATGATTTCGTAAGTAACAAATCAGTAGTTCGGGACAATGGGCCAACTTCTAGAGTAACTGGTTTCGAAATTTCATTAACAATCGGCTTTCCTGAAAATCCAAGGGAAACATTTTTAGAGCCTGAGAGCGGAGCCCCTGGAACCTCGTCATGACTGATAGTAGTCCTACTTGCCCCTGTATCAATCAAAAACTTTCTGTCTTTCCCTAATACTTGACTGTGTACATAGGGACCCTCTTGATCTACAGGTATCTCGATGAGAGGCAAGCCTACCTCCCTCTCTAGGCTGTTTCATGAATACTGTTGATACTCTGGATACTCTGACTGGGCATACTGGTACATTTGCTGTGTAACATGCTGTGTTGCAGCGATAGGCTGCAGTGCTGGAGCTGTCTGTTGTGCATTCTGGGGTGGCTGAGAAGTCTGTGAAACTTGTTCTTGTCTAGGCGGACGTGGTCTTTCTTTAGTCTTACCAGTAGCTATGTTGTGTTTCAGAACTGCACACTCGTTTATAAAATGGCCTGGCTGTTTACAATAATTGCAAGTCCCTTTAACGGGAGCTGCAGGATGACTGGCTTGATTCGGACCCCTCTTCTGACTGTCTTGTGGAACAGATTGTGCAACTAATACTTTAATTTTCGTGTCTTTCATACGTCTCCTTTCGTGTTCTTGCTCTTCCCTGATTCTATTCTGGTGATACTGGAGCATTTGTAACATTTGTGACAGAGTATTAGCTTGCCAACTACTTTCGACTTTCAATACTCGATTTTTAACTTGTGGACTTGAATTCTCGACTAATTTGGTAACAAAAAGATGAGGGTACGATTCACTACTCGTTTTCAGACCACTGTTAATAATAAAACATTTTTCAAATCTAGAATAAAAATCACTAGTGTCTTCATCCTGTTTCTGTTTACAAGCTGAGATTGCATCCCAATCTTCCTTTTTCGTTGCTAGTAACCTTGGCAAAACCTGTATCAATAACTCGGGCAATTCTTTAACTTTACCCCCTAGACCGGTACCTGGTACTCGTGAAGTATCTTCAGCTTCTAGAGCTGTCCAATCTATCTTTTTCTCTCCCACCTCCCATTCTTTTTCCTTGAGTTTTTCATATACCCCTGCGGGCAACAGGACTTTTAACATTTTAATGATATCAGGATACGTGTATTCTCCCATACGGAGCATGTCTTTTAATTCTCGATGGAACCCTGCTGGATCTTTGTCGTGACAGGGAATTAACTTTTTCATCTCTAAGAGTTCCATCTTGGTGATAGGGGTGTAAACAAATACTCGTTCTAGATCACCACCCGTTGTCCTAACTGGGTGTACTTCTCGTAACGGATGCTGTCTATCTATGTAAAATGATTTACTTTCTGGAGGTGAGACGTCAACAAAATGCGGATTCAGAAACGTTCTATATTTGTGGCGCTGTTCTAGAATGATATTAATTAAATCCGTACCTAGACCTCTCCATCTATACTGGAGTAACTCGTTCAGAACATCATGTAACGGACCTGGATCAGAATGTTGTCCCTCATATAGTGTAATGAGGTGCTGGATCATATACATACCCACCAATCGCTGCTCGGCTGGGGGCAGTTTCAGAAACATTTGTGCCACTATTTCGTCTGGAAAAGTGGTAGAATCAGTAGTCCATCGGACTGCTGATCGGGCTAATTCTTGTTCATGCATGGTACTAAGTTCACTATAACCGATTCGTGATTTCAGAATGTGATCGGTAGCTTGAAATACTTGCTCAAGAGAACCTTGTTCTGGTGCTGGAGGAGGGAAAACTTTCTTGTGTTCTAGGCGTGAATGTCGGTCGGGAAGTCTAGTTCTACCTACATACGCTATTCTGGAGGGATTCTCGTTGTCTACCTCTTCGGTATCAGAGTTGTCTTCTTTCTCGGTTACTCGTGCTGCTTCTCGTTTCTCGTGTAACTTTATTATTTCCCTATGGATCTTTTTGTACATACTCTCTATACAGTTCTGTGTCTTGTGTCTTCCCTCGGCTATATGGTCACTCCACCTAGTCAGGACTTTCATTTCTTCCGGATCTTTATCCGGATAATCTTGTTCCCTTATTAAACAATTAATTAGAAACTTTAAAAGCATGAGCTGAATCTCGACTTTTCTTTGAGCCATGGCCTCGCCAATACTTCCTGGATCTACTCCTGTACGGATAAAACGATATATTCTGTCTAGATAACCTTTCATATTCGGTAGGGTGTCCAAATATTCGGTCACCCGCCTTACACGCAATGAATACAGGACCATATCATCATCGCCTGGGACTGGATCATAACGGCATTCGGTAAGGGCTCGCTTGATATCTGCAACTGACTGAAGTTTGGGCGAACGCTGTAACGCTCGTTCATGTAGCTCGAGAAGTGTCAGACGTCTGTGTTGAGGCGGGGTTCCAGGAGGACTTCCCCCCATGGCCCCTAGACTAGAAGCGTCGACGGGTACTGTACGTGCTGGGAGAGTGACTGATGTAGCGGGTACTTGTACTGTAGGCCGGACCGGGGGTACCGTAACAGGTGCTGTAACGGGTGCCCCGGTGGCTGGAGTAACAGGGATTACATTATTTACAGGAGCAGGCGGAACAGGATTGGCATATGCTGAGACTGTGTCGTCCAAATAGGACGAAAGAAAAATATCAGCTGCGGTCGGTTTGTGACGTAGCTTAATCGGAACTAATGGCGGCGGAAAATTACATGGTGCTTCCGGGGTTGCTTTCGGCAAGCCCTCGGCAAGAAGAGGATACATACCCTTAATGAGGGCATTTCTCTGTCTGTCTGACTGTTCGGCTTTAACTCGTTCACCTACTTCGATTAATTCCCTTTCTTGGGCTCTTTCTGAGGATTCCCTACTTAATTCTGTTTTTCTGATTTCTTTTTCGGTTCTTCTATGAGATTCTTTGCGCCATAACTCGATGGCATCTTTCTGGGACTGTCTGGATTTCTTTTTCCATAATGCTTCTTCTACTCGCATGATGCACTCGACATCCCATGTACCTGACATGGGCCATCTATATTTCTCTTCTAATTCCTTGGTGTAATCCACCCATAAGTCTAGATATAATATGGCACTTAAGCCATGCTTATGATACATAAAATGACCTGGACTGTCGCTAGGCGGGACAGGAACTGCTTCCTCGAGCAGACCTTTTCTGGTTTTTAACTGACGTAACCTCGAGAATAGAGGCATAGTTTAGGCTGGAGTCTGGACACAATACAATACACGATAAACACAATAATAACTGGAAAAACAAATCACTCATACCACGACATTGAAAACACATGGAATAACATTTAGAATAACAGTTCGAACAGAATATTACCTGGTATACTGAGAACAGAACACATGAATTTCTCGGGAACAGAACTTACTGGAATGACTAGATGTACTGCTAAAACAGCACGAAACTTACCGGTCCCATAAAGAGACACGTCAGGACCCGCGTCCACCTAGGTGAACACTTCGTGTTGGATCTGCGTACCCAAACCCACGGACCAGAGACAAATTACTTTGACCCTGTCTAGATACTACCCCAGCAACGGTACTCACCGGGCAGCAAGAACGGAAGGCCTCGGACTGGACTGGACTGCTACGATGACGGACTACGAACTTCGGACTTCAGTTACAGGTGGGCCTCCGGATACCTCGGACCTTGGACTCTCGGCTTGGGCTCTGGTCGGGACTAGCCGCGTTCCTCACCGCCTCGTCTGGATGCTGGACCGCAACCTCCGTCTCCTCTGTGGGCCTGAGGGATACTTGAAGCAGAAATATCTGCACGTGCACGGTATGGTTCCGTCACGGCTGCAGAGGATCAGGGGGCCTGCGTGGCTTCTCCGGCGCGTGGGGAAAGGGCAAGTCCCTATTCGGGCGCCATTATGTGGTAAATAAATAATTAATTACCGGTACTATTTTTCAGTATAATCAATAAAACAGGTAGCTCAATAAATAAGAGTCAGGATTCGAGGTATCTTGAGTCGACAGGCTTTAATCAGGCATAAAGGACAGGAACAGGACAGCCTGTACGGGAAGGGAATGAAGGCAGCTGCCGGGGACAGGATCTGGGAATAATGGGGGTGGGAGTAACTTTTTGTAACAGTTCACAGTATATATATATATCAAAACAAATGCATTACATTCAATACAGTAGGCGTAGCAGTAGGCGTGACTCGTAGCAGTCGCGAAAGATAAGGGCAAAATGATGTAACAAGAAGGCGTGTACAGGGCGTATACATAGACATGTGATGTAAACGTAACAGAATATGTCATAAACGGGGCGGAAACATGGAGGGGGCTACCTGGGCAGCTGGGACCTCTAACCTAGTGGTGCGCGCAAATGGGCAATGACGTGTTACCAGGGAGAACTGGGGGCTATGACTTCTGCGCTAGAAGAGGAGACTAAAGTCTGGAGTGTCAGAGCGACATGTACCCAAGGCATATCTAGTATCTGGTGTTTAGAGTACATGTTGATAGAATCCAAAAGTTATCAGGGCAAAGGCTAATAGACTCTAAGACTGGCGCATGCATAATTCTACATGTATTGTGTGTGCGAGGAATATTCTATGAATATTAATACAGTATTTCTCTTACATGGAGACATAAAGGCTAGACCATGACGGAAACTATTGATGCGATTCAGTAGCTTAGGAATGCAGAGAAGGAGGGCTGGACTGATAACTAGAAGCATAACATATTCTTGGCAGACTGGGAGGCAGAGCCAGGCCGGGCCGGGCACTGCGAGGCATGAAGTAAGCGAAGGGTCAGGGATGCAGGTGGGGGCTGTATCGCTCCTCGGAGAGGGTTCAGGAGACAGGAGCTGAATCTGAGTCCGGGCCCTTTTGAGGCCTAGAAACGGGGACAATTCAATGAATTAACGTGCACACTGTGAAATGTGGCAACGTAGGTTTACATAGGCCTAATATTCGTTGTTTTCACAAGGACTGGAAACTGGCGTACTAGAGATGGACACAACTGTAATTGCGTCTTTAATCGATCAGAGGGGAATACATGCATATCGATCATGCACATATAACATAAGATGGGGAACACGTAGGCACATACAACATGGCAAAATTTACTTTTCCACAAAGGCAGCGTCTTGTTCTCAGCGCGTCAGGAAGGCGGGGCAGCGTCTGTGGGCTTCGCTCTCTGCTGGGCTCCTCAGCACGTCTCGCTGCTCCGATCTCGTCACCACCGCATGTGTTTGCTTAAGGCAATGTCGGTAATATTTATACCTGAAAGGTGCCGAGATTGACGTAAGGATGGACATATATACGTCAATAAGGATGTCATATGAACGGGCTCGTTCGCACATTCTTTTGCTGAAGTTCTCGGTGAAATCAAAACAATGGCTATGGGAATTTCCCAGGTCGCTGTAGGTTTGACTTGTTTTGAGAACTCCGTATGCCTTATCAGGGGCTGGAGGAATATCGCTTGTCTAATTAGATGGCATGCGTTATGACCTAATCAGATAACGCGCTTCTGTGCCGTGGTGTGGCTTAATCAGATAACGTTTTTTGCACCGTTGGATGGCTACTAGTTAATTATTAACCAAACCAGGGTCAGGAATAGGGGAATCGATACAGTACCTATAGGAATACATCACACTTCTTGAGTACAATTTTGTGCGTATATGCCTTGAGTGCCCCTATCTTCCCATTGAAGACACTTGGGAATTTTCCAACAAGATTTTACTGTATTTCTCACTATCGTCCACTACTAGAACAGGATCTGCTTTGCTGGGATCAAGTTTAAATCCCAGATCCCCTTGGTCCATCCAGCCCAAAACAAACGGTCCCACTGCTGACACATAAAGCTTGCTAACAGACTCTCTTCCTTTGAACGCAAATTTCAACTTCCTGAATACACAGACTTCTATGGGATCCCCATTGAATGTCTTTATTGTGATGTCTGCTTTATCTAAATGTTTCCCTACATGCGGTGCAAACTTCTCCTTCCATACCTCATTATTTACTATTGTGTATGGAGATCCAGAGTCCGCCACAATGCTGATCTCAATCCCTCCTATTGTCATCTCACATATTGGTTTCATGGTTCTTGACTTCTTTTAAGTTCCTACACTCTTAACACACTCATCTTCGATATTTAATATGAAAAAGTTTTCTTCTTCGTCCTCAGTCGTGTCTTGACTGTTCGTTTCTTCACACTCCACCATTTTTAATTTGCTTGCACCACATCTGTAGCAAACTTTTTGGAAGTGCCCGACAATGCCTCAATTCGTACACTTTGCACCTCGTGCTGGGCATCTTTTGTCATCAGCCATGTGATTAGTGCTCCCACATCTGTAGCAGCCCCGTCTATCACTGTCTTGAGTTCTTCATTGAACCGGTTTGTAGCTTTTGTAAGTCTGGCCTGTCTTGCTATTTTTTTAACATCAGTCACTTTATTTACTGTTCCTCCTTCCTTTTTCTCACTGTTTTCTTCAATGACTGCCTTTGCACATCTTCCTGTAAGTTCCGCCTTCTTCGCGATGTCTATTATATTCTGTAGTGGGTACTCACCCTTTGCCCACAGATTATCCTGGATGTTGCTGTTGGAACCCTGCATAACAATTTGGTCCCTAATGAACTCATCGTGTAAGTCCCCAAAGCGTCAGTTTATCGCCAAATTCTTCAATGCTGAGACATAGTCATCAATTGACTCTTCTTTACCTTGTTTTCTATGGAAAAACTTGTACCTATCCACACACACGCACACAGTTGACTTGTAGTAGGTGTTCAGGTCATCTATCGCATTCTCAAACACATCCTTTTCTCCTTCTCCCCTAGTCTTTTTAATAATGCTTTTGTACACCTTAATTCCACCTGCTTCAAGACTATGTAATAATATTTTGTACTTTTTGTCTGCCTTAAATTCATCATCATCCTCAAAGTTTGAAATGTAGTTTAAGAAATACTCCCTCTATTCCTCCCACTTCACCTCTGGTTCTCCTTTCCCTGGGAGGAATGCCTGTGGTGGTGTTAGGTTCCATAAATACCCTGAAGCCATGAGTCTTTTTCTCCTTTTAGTTCTTAGTACATACACTGGCTTTTATTCTTGTATCTTTTCCTCCTTATTTTTTTTATTTTTTTATTTATTCCCTTCAAGATGTGTTTTTTTTTCCTCTGCTGGTGGTACTATTAAACTGTGTAGTGAATACACTTTAATTCACATCAAAATAGGTGATCTGTGTGACTAAACTTTGTGTTCTTTTCTTTCTTTTTTTTTCCTCGTGGAGACTTAACTGTAGATGGCCCGATTACTTACCGGTAATCTTCATTACTCCGAGTATAGTCTTCCTCGCCACATGACTAACATAGTGAGCTTCAGCTCCACACCAGAACCCTCTAAAGTAAAAAAAGCCTCCCATCCCCTCCCAATATGGCCAACCAGATCACCCCTGACCTCTATAAGAGGCGGACCAGTCCAACCAACAGCCTGAACAACCAAGCAAGCAAATGAAGCCGATAGCCAGACAAGGAGGGAGGGAGGGAACTCATGTGGCGAGGAAGACTATACTCGGAGTAATGAAGATTACCGGTAAGTAACCGGGGCATTATCTCCTCGTTAGTATTCCTCACCACATGACCAACATAGTGAGCAAATACCCAAGCCAAAAGGCTTCATTGACCACAAGAAAAAAACACCACACGGTGAAATAGAAAAACCAACACAAAGGTTTATTCAGTACAAAACAAAGAAACAGGAAGAGAAAAACCTGAATCAAAGAAAAACAAAAGGCCATTCAAGGAGCGTCCGCCCCAGCACTCAACACGGCCCCAGCAAAATCCCCAGGAGCAGAACCACCCAGAACAACCCGATAATGCTCCATGAACATGTGAGGTGATGACCAAGTCGCCGCCCTACAAATCTCCTCAGTGGAGACACCCTTGAAAGAGGCCCAGGATACAGACACACTCCTAGTGGAATGACCCTGGGCCCCCACCAGAACATCCAAACCCAGTGAAGCCTAGGCAAGCAGGATAGCCTGCTTAAGCCAATGACACAACGTGGAAATCGAGGGCTTGTGACCAGAATGAACGGGACTAAAGGTCACGAACAGACTATCACACCGAGAAAGGGAAGACGTGCGTTCAAGGTAAATCACAACAGCACGCCGGACATCCAGCAAGGACAGGGAAAACTCCGTGTCGGGAGGAAAGGAAGGCAAGGACACCTCATGAGAATGGTTCACCAGAGAGGGAACCTTGGGAAGGAAACGAGGGTCATGACGGAGAACCAGCCGATCAGGCAAAACCCGCAAGAAGGGGGGGGAGCGAAGGAACGACCCCCAGGTCGCCCATCCGGCTGGCAGACACCATGGCCACCAAGAATATCACTTTAAAAGTGAGAAACTTCAGGGCAACCGAGGCCAGGGGCTCAAAGAGGGGACCCTAGAGGGGGAGATCCCAAGGAGGAGACAATCAAAGCGCCCGAGGGCGACGTAGAAAACAACTCCGGAGCAAATGAGCCACCAGGGAATCGAGCCCGTGCAAGTCCGGACTGCGGAAGGCCCGCAAGGCCACCCACTGGGCCCGCAGGGTAGAGGGGGCCAAACCCAAGGAAAACCCCTCAGCGAGGAAGTCCAAGACCCGCAAGGGATCCAACGAGGAAGGCTCAGCACCCTTGAGCCCGCACCAACGGGAGAACGAAGACCAGTGACGGGAATAAGATGACAAAGTGGAAGACCGACGAGAGCCTTGCTGTAAGTCCACCACCCCCGAAGAACATCCCTGAGCTAGCAAGGTCACCTGCTCAAGAGCCAGGCCTGAAGATGGAGCCGGCGCAACACCGAATCGGGGAGCGGAGGGCCCCGCAATGGAAATGGAAGATCCGGGATCGACCAGCAGGCCTTAACCGCCAGCTCGCACAGGAGAGGGAACCAGGGGCGGCAAACCCAGCCGGGAACCACCAGGAGCACCAGCGCCTTGTCCATGCGAATCTTGCAGAGGACCCGAGGGATCAAAGGGATGGGGGGGAAAGCGTACAGGAGACCGGAGGGCCAAGGGAACGACAGAGCATCCACTCGCCACACCCCCGGAACCAGGAGGAGAGAACAGAAACGGGGCAGGAGGGCAGTCTCCCTGTCCGCGAACAGATCCACCAGAGGCAGACCGAAGCGAGACACCAAGCGGCGAAAAACCATGGAGAGAGGGATAGATCGGACATTGATGGAAAAACCCGACTCAAGCGATCCGCCACCACATTGTCAGGCCATGGGAGATAGACAGCCCGGAGAGACAGGACCGCCGATTCCGCCCAAGACATCGGTTCCTGAGTCAGCAACCAAAGGGAGCGAACCCGGCACCCCCCTGATGGTTGATATAACTCCTCACAACCTGGTTGTTTGTTCTGACTAAGACGTGGTGACCCCAGAGAGAAGGAGCAAAGTGCAGGCAAGCCAGGAGGACCGCTTTCAACTCCTGAAAGTTTGAGGAGCAGCGCGACTGGAGGAGATCCCAACGACCCTGAACCGACCCCGAACCCAAGGTCGCCCCCAGCCCAGGAGACTGGCATCGGTTGCGACCACCCAGGACGGGGAAATCAGAAAGGGAAGACCCCCGGAAATGTGAGACTCCACCAACCACCAACCCAGATCCGAACAAATCTGAGGGGAGACAAGGACCAGGAACTCGTAATCCTCCGAGCGGGGATCCCAGAGGGAGAGCAGATGATTGACCAAGGGATACAGGTGGAGACGAGCCCAAGGGAGAACATTGATGGTAGCTGACATCAGACCCTGAACCCTCAACCAAAGGCGGACAGGAGCGTAATCCCGAGCCAGAAGGGACCCCAGATCCCGCCACAAGGTGTCCCGGTGACCCAGAGGCAAGTACACCTTCCCCTGAACCATGTCCAACCGACCCCCAATGAAGACCAAGTCCTGAGTGGGAGACAGATGAGATTTTCGCTCGTTGATCAGGAAGCCGTGGGCAGAAAGAACTTCGTAGACCCTCCTGACGTGCAGCATCCCCTTGGAGAAAGAAGAGGCAGAAATCAGCCAATAGTCCAGGTACGGAAACACCGTGATCCCCTCCCGGTGAAGAAGACCCACCAGGGGAGCCAGGATCCTAGTAAACACCCTTGGGGCAGATGACAAGCCAAAAGGAAGTACCTGGAACTGATAGTGGGAGCCCACAACGCAGAACCGGAGGAAGGCCTGAGAAACCGGATGGACTGGCACATGGAGGTAGGCGTCCAGGAGATCCAGAGATGCAACCACCTCTCCCTCAACCAGAAGCGGCAGTATTTCCTGAAGAGAGATCATTTTGAATTTAGTATGGGGACTGTAAGAATTCAACCATTTTAAATCCAACACAGGCCGAAAATCCCCAGAAACCTTCCTTACCAGGAACAGGATGGAATAAACGCCTGAACCCCTCTGAGAAGGCGGGACCGGCCGGATGGCCCTCTTGCAGAGTAAGTCCTGGATGCCAGTCAGCAAGGCTCGTCTCTTGACCAGGGAGGAAGGCAGGGGCGTAGCGAGGAAAAAATCCAGAGGAGGGGAGGAGAAGGTGATGGAAAACCCCTCCCACACAATCCGAAGAGCCCAAAGATCTGAGACAGACTCCTCCCAGGCGGTGATGAAATGGAGGAGACGGCCCCCCACAGGGAACACCCCGGGGGATGCCGGCAGACAGTCAGGATTTCGGGCGGAAGTGGAAGTGGAAGCAGCAGATTGAGGCCGGGATTTGGAGAAGAACGGGGCTCCCTGGCCACGACCCCTTCCTCGAAAGGGCGTGCTGCCCTTACCCCTGGATGAAGTGGAGAAAACCCGTCCGCGCCCACGGAAATGGCCCCCAGAGGACCTGATGGGAGCCAGCAGCTTGCGGTCTTCTGCAGATTTCTTGATCATCTCCTCCAGCGGAGGCCCAAACAACTTTGCCCCAGAAAAAGGAATCTTCATCAGTAACGCCTTCTGGGCCGCCTCCGACTTCCAATGGAGCAGCCAAATTTGACGCCGAGCCTGGATGGCAGCCCCCCCAGCGGCAGCAGCCGCACCCAGGGTGTCAAAGGAGATGTCCGAGAGAAGGCGCGTCTATTGCTCCATCAAAGCCAGGGTTGGAACAACATCAGCCCCCTGATCCAGGAGCTCGGCCAAGGACTGGAAATCCTTCAACAAGGATTGCACCGTGCAAGATAAATACACAGAAGCCCTGATGGAGAAATTTGCAGCCGCATAAGAACGTTTAGCCGCTGCCTCCACACGCTTATCCACGGGGTCAGAAGGAGATGCGTCCTCAGAGATGATAGAACCCTGAGAAGCCAGGCCCACAACCAGAGAGTCCACCTTCACCGACGGAGGGAAATCCTTAGTGAAGTCCTCAATAGCGTAACGCTTAGCCAGAAAACGGGGAAAAGACTGCTTATCAACATCCAACCATTCCCCCTCGATATCCTTCTTGATGGAGGAATGCAGAGGAAGGGAATCTGGAGCCTTCAATCAATCAATCAATCAATCAATCGAAGCATTTATATAGCGCACTACTCACCCGGAGGGTCTCAAGGCACTAGGGGAGGGGGGGTCCGCTACTGCTCGAACAGCCAGGTCTTGAGCTGCTTCCTGAAGGCAAGGTGGTCCTGGGTCAGGCGGAGGTGGGTCGGGAGGGAGTTCCAAGTCTTGGCGGCCAGGTAAGAGAAGGCTCTTCCTCCTGTGGTGGCTCTTCGGATGCGGGGGCCGGAGGCGAGGGCGTGGCCGGTCGATCAAAGCTGGCGTGTGGGGGCATAGAAGTTGAGGCGGCTGTTGAGGTATCCTGGGCCTTGGTTGTGTAGGGCTTTGTGTGCGTGGGTGAGGAGCCGGAAGGTGATTCTCTTGTTGACCGGGAGCCAGTGCAGATCTCTCAGGTGTCCGGAGATGTGGCTGCGTCGGGGGATGTCCAGGATGAGTCGTGCAGAGGCGTTCTGAATCCGCTGTAGTCTCTTCTGGAGTTTGGCGGTGGTTCCGGCGTAGAGGGAGTTGCCGTAGTCCAGACGGCTGGAGACGAGGGCCTGGGTGACCGTCTTCCTGGTCTCGGTGGGGATCCACCGGAAGATCTTACATAGCATGCGCAGGATGTTGAAGCACGACGAGGAGACGGCGTTGACTTGTCTGGTCATGGAGAGGGAGGAGTCCAGGATGAAGCCCAGGTTGCGTGCGTGGTCTGTTGGTTTGGGTGCGCTGCCCAAGGCGGGGGGCCACCAGGAGTCGTCCCAGGCGGAGGGTGAAGATCCCAGGATGAGGACTTCCGTCTTGTCCGAATTCAGTTTCAGGCGGCTGTTCATCATCCACTTGGCTACGTCTGTCATCCCTTCGTGTAGGTTGGCTCTGGCGGTGGCGGGGTCGTTGGTGAGGGAGAGGATCAGCTGGGTGTTGTCGGCGTAGGAGATGATGTTGAGGTTGTGTTGGCGTGCGATGGCTGTGAGGGGGCTCATGTAGACGTTGAAGAGGGTTGGGCTGAGCGAGGAGCCTTGCGGAACGCCGCAGATGACTTCGGTGGCTTCTGATCTGAACGGGGAGGCGGACTCTCTATGTCCTTCCGGCGAGGAACGAGATGATCCATTCCAGTGCCTTCTCCTGGATTCCGACGTTGCTGAGGCGCCGCACTAGGGTACGGTGGCAGACAGTGTCGAAGGCCGCGGAGAGGTCTAGGAGGATGAGGGCCGCTGTTTCGTTGTTGTCGAGCAGGGCTCGGATGTCATCGGTGGCTGCGATCAGGGCGGTCTCGGTGCTGTGGTTGGCCCGGAAGCCGGACTGCGAGAGGTCGAGGGATCCGTTCGTCTCGAGGAAGGCGGCCAGCTGCTTGTTGACGGTCTTCTCGATGACTTTTGCAGGAAACGGGAGCAGCGAGATGGGGCGGTAGTTCTTGAGGTCGGTGGGGTCGGCTGATGGCTTCTTTAGTAGAGCGCTGAGTTCGGCGTGCTTCCAGCTCTCCAGGAAGGTAGCGGTGTTGAAGGAGGTGTTGATGATGTTCCGCAGGTGGGGTGCGATGACAGCGTTGGCCTTGTTGAAGATGTGGTGAGGGCAGGGGTCGGTCGGAGAGCCGGAGTGGATGGAGTTCATCGTGCGGATGGTGTCTTCGGTGCTGATCGGGGTCCAGGTGCGGAGGGTGGTGGTGGGGGGCGGTGGTTCCATCGTGGCGTTCGTCGGTTGAGTGCTGAAGCTGTTGTGAATGTCCGCGATCTTGTTGTGGAAGTAGGAGGCTAGGGAGTTGCAGAGGTCTTGCGAAGGGGTGATGTCGTTGTTTCCGGCGTTGGGGTTGGAGAGCTCTTTAACGATGTTGAAGAGTTCCTTGCTGTTGTGTGCGTTGTTGTCCAGTCGTTCCTTGAATGCAGTTTTCTTGGTGGCGTGGATCAGTTGGTGGTGTTTTCGGGTGGCGAGCTTGAGGGCAGTCATGTTGTTCGGTGTTGGGTCTCTGCGCCAGGCTTTCTCGAGTGCTCGGCAGTTCTTCTTGGAGCTCTTGAGTTCGTCGGTGAACCATGGGGCTTTCTTGCTGCCGGGTCTGCTAGGCGGGGTCTTCAGAAGGGAGAGGTCGTCTGCGCAGTTGCTGATCCACTTCGTGAGGTTGGTGGCCGCCTGGCTTGGGTTAGTTGCGCTGGTGGGAGGGTTCATGCTCAGGGAGGTCGCGAGCTGGTCGGCTGTGATCTTGTTCCAGCTTCTGCGTGCAACCTGTTGTTGGTGGTGGTGGATCGTGGTCCTTCTGAAGCTGAAGTGGATGCAGCTGTGGTCCGTCCAGTGGAGTCCGGTGGCGTGGCTGAAGGTGATGTCCTTGCTGGATGAGAACACGAGGTCGAGTGTGTGTCCGGCGTAGTGGGTGGGGGTCGTCACCAGCTGCTTGAGACCGAGGTTGGCGAGGTTGTCCAGCAGGGTGGTGGTGTTGCGGTCGTTGTTGTTCTCCAGGTGGAAGTTGAGGTCCCCGAGGAGGATGTAGTCAGCGGAGAGGAGGACGTGCGGGCTGATGACGTCGGCGATGTCTTCGCTGAATTGTGTGCGTGGTCCTGGGGGTCTGTAGATGAGGGTGCCTCTGAGGGTGGTCTTGGGGTTGATGTGGATCTGGAAGTGCAGGTGTTCGGCGGGTGCGAGGGTGTCGTCGGTGTTGGTTGTGATGCGGATGGTGTTCCTGTGGATGATGGCGATGCCTCCTCCTGTCTGGTTGACGCGGTCCCTCCGGATGATCTTGTAGCCGTCCGGGATGGCGATGGCGATGTCGGGCGCTGAGGAGGTGTTCATCCAGGTTTCCGTGAGGAAGGCGACGTCTGGGGCTGTGGTGTCGAGCAGGTTCCAGAGCTCGACGGCGTGTCTGTGGATGGAGCGGGTGTTGAGCAGGATGCACTTGAGGTGGTTGCTGCTGGTGCTTGGCTTGGTCGGTGCTGGTGTAGTGCAGGTCCAGATGCAGGTGAACTTGCAGGAGTGGCAGCAGAAGGGTCCGTGGGTGCGTCTCGGGGTGGCTCGACAGCAGCCCGGTATCCGGCCGGCGTTGAGTGCATAGAGTTCGGTGGCATTGTAGGTCCGGCGGGTGGGCTGGTGTCTGCGGGAGACAGGGGTCCTGGCACTGGGAGCGGTCCAGGCGCGGACGGGAGCGGACGGGCTTACCTTTGGCGCACCTTCGGCGCTCATTCGGTGCTCCCGCTGCACGCGTCCGCTGCGCGGTCGCTCAGGGGGCGTCATAAGTAGGGGGACGGGAGGGCGGGTCAGCTGGGTTGGTGGGAGCGGGGCAACCAATGGGCTGGTGGTGGGCGGGGCCGCAGGGGGTCAGCGGCGGGAAAAACTGGTGGCCGTGCGGCTCAGCTGAGGCTGGGTCGCTCGGGTGCAGGGAGGGCAGCGGCGGCAGGAGCAGGCGGGCGGGAGTCCCAGCAGGAACGGCAGGAGCAGGTAGCGGCTGGAACAAGGGGGGTGACCCAGCCTACTGAAAGGCGCAGTGGTCACTTACGCTGATATTGGATGAAGAAATCTTCGGAGACATCCTCCGCCGCCAGAGGAGGGAAAGCCAAGTTGCCATTGATCCTGGATGTAGCGGCCATGAAGATCCTCCTCCTCACCCTCAGCATCAGAGACAGGAGTGGGGTCCCTACGTGGACACTTCGGAGTGGAAGGGCCCTGGCCCTCATCACCCTGCGCAAAAGCCACTGCCACCACAGACTGAATCATCACCTGGGCTGCGCAGACAGAGCATCAGCAGCAGGCAGGGAGTCAGCAACCGCCGCAGCCGGGACCGTACCCTGCTCCATAACACACGAGAAATGACCTGACGAAAACAAAAAACAGAATGGAAGTGGAGGAACGCAGAGGACCACCCCGAACCGTCACCAAATTTATACAGGGCAAAAACAGCTGAGAGACGCGAAAATATCAGCTGCACCTGGAGCAAACAAACCCCGCCCCCGTAGGGCGGGCCGAGCCCAGTCAATCTCAGCGCGGCACAGAGCCGCGGGAAGCAGCACTGGCAACCCCGCTGAAGGGGAGAGCGGCAACCGCCCTGCACCGCGTTATGAAAAATGGGACATCGTGGAGGTTTATTGAAAAGCCCGTTCCAAGCAGGAAACCGAAAGCGGGACAGTCAGAAGGTAAGGCATGCCACGAGAGAAAAGCGCCGCGTGCAGAATGGCCAAATCTCACCGCAGCGGCCCTCAGCGCTAACACGAACCTGCCCACAGTACGCTAATAATTGAAGCAGGGCCAGCGGCCGACCGTGAGAGCCAAGAAGGAAAACGGCGGCCGCACCGCACCACGGCTAAAACATAGCGCCTAGAAGAAAGCGCCAGCCCAACAGAGCCCGCAACCGGGCGTGGACCATAACAAACGACCGGGAATAAGTCATTGGCAAAACATCACCCCATATCCCCGGCCGCCCCCCCTGTAGACCCATGGTACGCTCAAGCGGAACCTAACCGGCCCTAAGGACCGGGGGAAGGAAGAGGGGGGGTAATACAAAAGTCCAGGTCCCAGGGTCCGCTAAAGCAAGACCTCCAATCAAAAATCCCCAAGAACCTGCAAGAGCAGGCCCATCTTACCTGTACAGCGCCTCTGGAGAGAATCGCGCAGAACAAAAAAAACAGGCTGTTCGTTGGACCGGCCCGCCTCTTATAGAGGTCAGGGGTGATCTGGTCGGCCATATTGGGAGGGGATGGGAGGCTTTTTTTACTTTGGAGGGTTCTTGTGTGGAACTGAAGCTCACTATGTTAGTCATGTGGCGAGGAAGACTAACGAGGAGGTAATGCACACTTTCGCCACTACGTTGCTTGACAGTGCTTGTTTCACTGTATTTTCTTACTATTTTGTGGATTGGTTCTGGAAGGGCGAGATTTTGATCGATACCTTATCACTATTGATCTAAACCCCGATCTGGTCGACTGAACCTTTGTTGCCTGTCATTGAAGGAAGAAAGTGCCTCTGTTACCAAGCTAGTTCACCCAATAAAGGACCCCGCTCCAAAAGATCACAAACAACTTCTAGCTTTCAAAAGTTTATTGTAAGGATAGGATAAGCTGCAAATACAGGCATCTCAGAATGAGATTCACGAGATACACAGGTCCAACTACATACATGTGCTCTCTGAAAGCCCTCAGACGAGCAACGGAAATTACTAACACAAGTTCTAAGAATAATAAAGCTATCAGCATTGACGCATATCTCTCCTTCATTTAAGTTGGAGGAAAACACACAGGTTAGGCTGTCCCTACCCTGCTCTAGATGGTATCCTTACTTAACCAAATCCCAACCTAACAAAGGTGTCAGCAGTGAATGACCCCCAAGGGAAGTCACTCACTCTAAGTCTCTTGGTGAAAACCTATAGTTCTCCAGTCATGACCCCTCTCTGCCTACCCATCCGCTCTCTAAAGGGTCCTCAGGTATCTGCTCTAACTCCACCCAGGGGTGCTGTCCCTAATACAAAACAGTCAACAACATTTGAGACGCCCCTCGCGAGACGCCCCTCACGTGGTGTAGCTTCTGGCTTTTTCCATGCTGCTTTGTGTTGGGCCTCATACGTTGGAGTTGACCTTGCTTCTCAGACTCTTCTCCGGCCCGCTGATACCCCTTAAACATTCCGGAACCCTCCTCCATGTCTGGGCCGTCTACTGAACAGACCTCTATTCATATTATTTATAATCGGATCCTCCCTTTCTCTTGCAGACAGACATCTGCAGCCAAGAACCCAACTCTCATAGACTTCCAAAAAGGTTTGCAACATTTCTCGGTCCAGACATGTACGTGTAAATCAATGTTAAAACATTTCAGGCCTACAGCATTTCTCATAATGATTATAGCATTCAACTTCTTCATTAATTAAAGCATGTTAATACTCTTATTCTATTATTCAGTAAACACATCTATAAATCATGGCCCATTAATACAATGACCAAAACATTATTGCAATCTATGTCGTGAAAAGAAACACCTTCCCTTTTAGCTCTGGCCCTGAGGCCTACCACATTCTGCGTTTAACCACATACCATCTTACATTTTAACAGCTACACGACATGGATTCAAGAATAATCACATCTAATAAAATCATATCGTGTCACACATTTCTGTATTAGTTCCACTTCTACTTAAATCTCTACATTAGCTATACATTCAGAATATAATTGCAGATACTACTAGCACTCATGGCATTTCTCCTCATGATTTGTGCTTACTACAGATAAGTGTGATGCACTCATACATTTAGGTCAGTTTGCGCTCTCTCAGTTCCCCCCTTTGATGACCTCTCGGGGTCATCACTAACATTTAAACTGCAGTTATTGCTAGCATAACTTGTCTCTGCACTTCCAGAGCCCTCAGACTCCTGTACTGATTATCTTGTATGGCAGCCAATCTCTGCAGCTGCTCTCTTTGGGCCCTTTCTGACCTTCTTGCTCTGTACCATTTGAATACCCTCACCAATCCCCACAATATGATCCCACAGATCAATATTATGATGATGGGTTTTAGTATATACCACACAAAGCTTTTGCCTAAGGTGGAAATCCACCCTCCAACTTCACTCATTCCGTGGCCCACCTTTTCCCAGACATTTTCTCTACTCAAGTCTTCGATCTCTTTGTGAATATCAGTTATGTTCCTAATAACTTTCTCAAGGGGCTTCGAATTGTCTGGAATGTAAGTACAACATTCCTGGACCTTCAAAGCCTTACAGACTCCGCCCTCTTTTGCTAGTAGGACGTCTAACGCAAGACGGTTCTGAAGAACCATAGCCCTTATCGATTGCATCTCTCCTTCTACCAGCATTAAGGACTGAGCAGTGCTGGCAGACAACCTGTCGACGACTGTTGCCAGTCGTCTAATTTTAACATCATTAAGGATTAGACCCAAAAGAGGGAACATAGCTCCAAAGACATCTCCAACCATTTCTGCATCTCCTATATCTCTCCTTCCCCTCGATGATGTCTTGCCCTCAATGATCTCTAAGTCTTGTGCATGATATATTTTGGGGAAGACAATTGCTAGGTAACATGATCCATACCAGTTGTCAGGTAGTCTCACGTAGGCATTTCTTCCACATACAAAATACACATTTGGAATCACTTGCATTCCCTTCAGGAAATCTTTAGTATAGTACTCTATATTGAAAGCATGTTCACAGTCGACTTCTCCCACGTATACATTTTCATAATACGTTTTGGCTCGGTGAAGACATAGCTTTCCTCTCTGCGTCTTATCTAAAGCTATTGGACCACTACTACCCTTTCTCTTGTGTGCCTTCTCTTCCTCGGTCCAATCTGTTTTCCATTGTCCTGATTTTTTCAAAATCTTTTGTCTCCTGTAACGATCATCCACCTGCCCTATGAACTTCTTCTCGACTTCTGACACCTTGCATGTCAGGTTATTTCTACGGGCATGTGAAGTATCTAAGGTAATCCAAGGAATGAAGAACTTGGCCAATCTGTCTTCACTCTTCCAGTAGTCCCATTTGTTCATCTGCTTATAATTTGGGACTTCTGGCAACACTGAATCATAGTTGGAGAAATAGTATTCAAAACTATCTCTCTCATAAAATATACTAAGCAATAAGCTACATGTAATGCCATATGTCAGCGGGAGGTGATGGTATCTAATGCCTTCATCTACAGACGCCGGCAACTGCATGCAGACGTAACAGTCCTTAACCTCCATGGCATCCACGTATTCATATAAGAGTTTAGCATAAGCATTTGACCTAAAGTCTCCTTGGGACTCATCTACGTGTAACCTGCGGGCTTCTGCAGCTAATAACGCTTTCTCTTGAATGTTTTCCCTTTTCTCACCAGCAACAGTGGGTGTAAGCGTTTCTACAGATTTCACATCAGTTACCTTCGCCTCTTCCTCATGTCCCTTTACATAAGAAATTGTTACCACTAAAGCTATTAATATTATCACTCCTACTATTAGTGTACCTATTATACATTTAGCTCTGCGGTTCTGGGTGCCGGCTTCCATTTCGTCAGACAATATGGCTCTCTCTTATCTTGGCAAAAAGTTCTTTTCTTCTCGTTCCTTTACAGTCTCTTTTTAATCCTTTTGTCTTTAGAATCCACACAACTGGAAGCTGACAACCTTCTTCGCAAAAGTCCTTTAACAGTTCAATAAAGACAACCCTAGCCCTTCTCCATCAACTCAAGGGAAGTTCCCTAATATTCTCTGCTTCCTGGGCGCTAGGTAATCTTCTTTTTCTGCTCGCTTTATTTACAAAGTCCTTTAAGCATCTACTATCAGGTTTGTGCCTGCAGCTTCGATAGCAAAGTTCAGTATTTCCAAACGAAGATTGTGCTCTTCATGTGCTGTTATCGTTGTACCAAAGTCGGGGAATTGCAATTCTGAGAGAAACATATGTTTTAACTTGCTGAGGCGGGGAGGTCTGGGGAGCATGAATGTTAGTGACCCTTCTTGTTCGACTCCGGGTACCAACAGTCGTATTTCCACGGTGACGATGGGCTCAGAACTGGACACCACCACCGCTCGAATCCTCCCTGTCTCCTGTTTCAAAGACATTTGTCGCCAGATATGTCCACTCAGGGGTGGAGTATCTTCTGCTAGGCACACGCACTCTTCTTGACCTTCTTCGGTCCGGTGCTTCAGCGCCCTGAGTACCTTCTTCCGGGTCTGAGTCTTCTGATATCGGAGGAAGGGTTACCTCTGGAGTTGACCTCAGGCTAGAGCTCCTTCTTTGCGGCCAATTAGCTTCTCCACGTGCCCTTCTACTCCTTCTCCTTCTTGTCTGTTCTCGCTCTCTGTCAGACCTGTCAGTGTCTGACTCGTACTCCCAGCTACTTTCTCCTTCTGTAGCGTCGTCTGTTTCGCTGTTGTACTGACCGTCCTCAGCTTGGTCAGACTCGTTCCCTGCTTCCGCTGGCACCTCTTCAGCTTGGCTAGCCCCCTCTATGGCTTCTCGGTCCTCTGCTGGACGTCTATCCGAGAGAGGAGCTGTTTCTTCCCGAGGTGCTGGAACCCTTCGCGTATGTGATGCGTGGATCCAATTGGGCAGGCCTCCCACCTTCACAGCCGTATTCGCGATCAGGATGATCTGGAAGGGCCCACGCCAACGAACATCCAAGCAGCTTCTTCTCACATGTTTTTTCACCAGGACCCAGTCCCCAGGATACAGGTCATGACACGGGCCCTGGCACGATGGAACCTCGGCAGCCTGCACCTGAAGGGACACAGAATGAATGGCGTCAGACAGCCCCTTACAATAGTCCAGGATCATATCATCTGTGATATTTAACAGTGCAGTCGTTGGGACAGATGGCAGCCTCATTGCTCTCCCCATTAACACCTCATGTGGTGACAACCCCGTTCTTCTGTCTGGGGTACTACGAAGGCTCATGAGGACCAATGGCAGGGCGTCAGGCCAACTCAGGGTCGTTGAGGAGCACACTTTTGCAATTCGGGCTTTGATCGTGCCATTGATCTGCTCCACAATTCCTGAGGCTTCTGGTCGGTAACTGCAATGCAACTTCTGATCGATATTCAGAGCTGCACAAATCATCTTCACAAGCTCGCTGTTGAAATGCGTTCCCCTATCTGATTCCAAAGAGGCCGGCACCCCGAAGCGCGGAATAAGTTCCCTAAGCAGTAACTTAGCCACTGTGAGGGTGTCGCACCTACGTGTAGGGTATGCCTCAACCCATCTGGAGAATACACAAACAACCACCAGGACATAGCGGAGGCGGTTGCACCTCGGCATTTCAATGAAATCTATCTGCATTCGATTGAATGGACCTCCAGACCTTCCTATGTGACTCAGTGCAACTGGTGTTCTTTTCCCTACGTTCAGCTGCTGACAGGTCACACAACGCTGGCACACTGCTTCTGCTGCTATTCTAAACTTAGGATTGTACCAAGTCTGTCTAAACACTCTCAGCATAGCGTCTCTCCCTAGGTGTACGGGACCATGTATGTGTCTGGCCATTGGACTCACCATCTCATTTGGCAACACTGCTCTGCCATCTGCTGAGACCCAAAAATGGGACTCACCCACTACACATCCTGCCTTTTCCCATGTTTCTTTTTCAAAATCAGGAGCATTTTCTTGCATGTTTGACAGTTCATCCCAAGTATCAACAGTTTCCAATATCATGGCTAATTCAGTCCTTACATTTATTCCACCCACTTCCACCTCTGTGAAAGAGTACCCTTGCTCCGCGCAATACCGCGCAACTTCGTCGGCATATCTATTGCCTTTCGAGACGAAGTCCTCATTTCTGGTATGTGCGGTGCACTTTACAACTGCGATACCTGCTGGGCATTGCAACGCCTCTAACAACAGGCGCACAAACTCTCCATTGCGAATGGGAGAGCCTGAAGAGGTCATGAACCCTCTTTGAGACCATAACTGCCCGTAATCATGAACCACCCCATAACCATATTGGCTGTCGGTGTATATGGTGACTCGAATTTGATTGCTTGCCAAGCAAGCACGTGTCAAGGCAATAATCTCGGCTACCTGAGCGGAGTGTACTCCTTCCAGGCACCCAGCTTCCACAACTCCAGTAATTGTACAAACAGCATAAGCTGCTCTCAACTGCCCAACTTCGTCCCTTACACATGAGCCATCGACAAAGAAAATTTCGTCTGGGTCGGTCAGTGGCTCATCTACGATGTCGGGTCTGGGTTTGGTGCATAGTTCAGTCACATCGAGGCAGTCATGGTCTGTACATTCATCATCATCCTCGATATCATTTGGGAGTGGCATCAAGGTGGCAGGGTTCAAAACAGAGCATCTCCTGAGGGTCACATTCTCTGCAGCAAGAATAACTTGCTCATAGCGCGTGAGCCTGCTGTTGGTCAGATGCTGTGTTTTGGTCCTGGTCATCAACAGTTCAACAGAATGGGGCACGCACACCTCTAACGGGTGCCCCATGACGATATTTTCACATCTCTCAATGCTGACACCCGTTGCAGCAACGGATTTGAGACATCCGGGCAACGCTGCGGCTACTGGGTCTAAAGTAGCCGAGAAATAAGCAACTGGTCTACGGGCATTCCCATGGATTTGGACTAACACAGACAACGCGCAACCTTCTCTCTCACAACAGTAAAGCAAAAATGGTTTATTGTAATCAGGCATTCCCAATGCCGGAGCACGACACAGGTCCTCTCGCAGCTGTAGGAATGCCATCAAACAGTCTTTGTCCCATGGTACCGGATCGCTCACCTCCTTATGCGTCAGTTTTTGCAAGGGCTTTGCTTTCAGTGAAAAGTTCGCGATCCACTGTCGGCAATAACCCACCATCCCTAGGAACATCCTGACCTCTCTCTGTGTCTTAGGCGCATTCATTTTCATGATCGCCTCTATCCTGTCTGGTGAAACCTTTCGTTTGCCTTTCTCTATTCTGTGTCCCAAGTACTGCACTTCTGTCAGGCAGTACTGCAACTTTCCCGGGGACACCTTGTGCCCATTGGCAGCTAGGTGATTTAACAAAGCAATAGAGTCCTCCCTGCAAGCTTCTTCTGTTTCTGACGCCACGAGGAGGTCGTCTATGTACTGGACCAGAACTGACTTCTGGGGCAGCACTAGACTTTCAAGATTTTTCTTCAAAAGCTGGTTAAAGATCGATGGGCTCTCTGTATACCCCTGAGGAATACGACACCATGTTAGGACGCGATTTTCCAGCTTAAATGCGAAAAGAAAATGGCTTTCTTCGTCCAGAGGGATCGAAAAGAAAGCCTGACAAAGATCGATCACAGTGAACCACTCAGCTTGGAATGGAATCTGAAACAGTATCACTGATGGATTCGGTACCACTGGACAACACGAAACGACTATGTTATTAATCTTTCGAAGGTCCTGTACTATCCGAAATTTCCCATTTGGTTTCTGCAGACCCATAATCGGGGAGTTGCATGGACTACCCACGATTTCTTTCAGTATTCCCTGTTTAATCATGGACTCGATCACGGGCTTTATGCCTGCAATCGTTTCTGGAGTCAATTTATATTGGGGTGTTCTTGGGAACTCAGCATGCGGTTTCACTACAATTTTCACTGGGTCCACCCCTTTGACCAATCCTATCTCTTCCCCAGTGAAATCCCATACTTCTGGTGCCACTGTCTCTCTCAAGTCCCAGGGGAGCTCATCTACTGTCAAAGTAGGGTACAGCTCCACGCATATTCTTGAGTTTGCAACTTTGAAGTCTGCGTCATCATCATTGGTCAATACCTCCACTCCCTGAGGTGTACAGTATATTGTACAATTCAATTTACACAACAGGTCTCTGCCTAGCAGACACACAGGACTTGAATCGCAAACCACAAACTGGTGCTCATCGCTGTACTTCCCTATTTTCACCTGTACTGGTTCTGTCAATTGGCTGGTTATTCTCCTGTTTGCGACCCCCACCACTTGTATGGTCTCTCCAGACATGGGCAGGTCTGGAACTGCAGCTGATCTGATCGTGGACCTAGTGGCTCCTGTGTCCACCAGAAATGTCGTGGGGCACCCTGCTACTTCTGCTTCGACATAGGGTCCCCTCTGGTCCACCTCCAAGGCTGCCCCGAGGGTGCAGTCTTCTCTTTCCACTCTCTGTCCGGTTAATGGGTCCACATAATAGCACTCTTCTCCTTCTACAAACAGGGGCATTTGTCTATAGGTCTTACCCATAGTCCCTACTCGAGGAGGTTGCGGGAACTGGGCTCGGGGAGGAGCCCCCCCCCCTTTGAGCACCTTTCCCTGGTATGGCGTCACCCCTCTTGTAGGCGCGCTCTGGACCTCTTCCTCCTCTATCTCTTGTTCTCCTATCTCTACATTGTAGGGACACTCGCGTTTCCAATGCCCCACCTCGTTACACTGGTGGCACCTAGTCGTTTTCTTCAAGGCAGCTATGTCTAATCTGGGTCTAAAGGTGGAACTCTCCTCATTGCCCTTGTTCTGACTGTACTGCTTCTTTCCTCCTGTACCTATTCCTTGCTGCTGTTGCTGCTGTCCCCCCTTTCCTGCTGCCTGCATCTGTACCACCATCAACTTTTCTTTTAGTTTCCTAGCCTTGGAGTCTATCTCATCACAGCAGTACCTGGCATACCTCAGTATTTCGTCTAGGGGTTTACTTTGCCAACAAATCGAGTGTTGCTGAATCATTAAACTAATATCCGGTCTCAGTCCCAGGACGAACTTGGACACGAATTGCCCTATGTCTTTTGGATCCATTACATCCAGGCCGCTATACTGTTTAAACGCCTTCAGTAATCTCTCGTAATATTCGTGGACGGTCTCTTTGGGTTCCTGTCTGGTTCGGTCTATTCTGACCCAATCTATGTCTTGCATTGGCACTTTCTCTTTCAGCCAAGTCATCACTCTCTCGAATTTTGCCATCACAATCTCGGACGGCCCATTAGTCTTAGCATCTCTCTCTGGCTCCGTTGTGGGCCACTCAGCGCTAACCTTGCATGCTGTCCACAGATCTCCTGGTACTACAATGTCAAACAGCGTGTTCAGATCTATCCATAGGACCTTTGAGATTTTTACAAATCTCTCGACTTGCTTGTACCACTCCACTGGGTTTTCCCGCAATTTGGGGAAGGAGGTGGTAAAAGCAGCTAAATCTCCCCTACTCCAAGGGACATGCACATAATTCCCATTTGCGACTTCACGCAAAGGGTATGCTTCTATTCCCTGCAGCCTTCCTGGTGTCGTACCAAGCGTGCTTCTCCTGACGGTCCCTTTCTTGGACCACCTCTCTTCCCACTTATCTAGTGCCCTCCATGTCCTTATTCCAGTGATCAGTTCCCTTATGTGCGTTTTCAGCCCAATCGTTCTCCTCTCATCTAGGTCTCGATCTGTGTAATGTAGCCTGTGGTTACCCTGTAATGCTTTGGTTCTTGACAGGTCCACCATATATTTGCCTGCTAGTTCGACTAACTTCTCATGGATTGCTCTCGCCTTTCGAGTGATGTCCTTTGCCATATACAGTATTTCATCCTGCTCATACATTTCCATTCTTTCTAAAGGCAGGGTACCATCTATCATGTCATCCAGGTCTGACCTTAAGCTGGCGACATCGAGTCTCTTAGCTTTTATCTCAGCTCGCAATATGTCTTTCGAAGGGGGCTCACTGGTCTCCCTACCATCCCAACTCCGAGCTCTACGTTTGGGCTCGGGAGAGTTAATGAGTGCTCTCCCTTGCTCCCATCTCTCCAGGTCCCATGCTCGGCCATCCGACCTTGGAAGGTGATGGAACACGGGCCTGTTACCCCCACTCTTGCTCTGCCCACTCTCTTCTTCTTCTCTCCTTTCACCGTACGCCTCTCTGTTATTTTCCCTCTGGTCGCTACTCTCCCTTTGCCTAGTATCGCTCAGTATCCGATACGATCCTTCCTGGTTCCCCATATTCCCTGGGCTGCGCTCATTTCCGTCATCACAGGGACTATGGTGCGACCTCTCACAACTCCCATTCTGTTCTCTGGTGCCGGGCACACAGTGTGGACACTTAAAGCTGTTTCTGTACTCTTGCGCTCTCCTCTCCCCTTCACTGAGTATTGGGCGCGCCACCCCTCCACTCCCGGGGCCCCCGTTTTCCAGGTCTGTTCTACCTCCACTCCGGGCCCAATGGGTGACTCCCCTACTATCTCTCTCTCTCCAGTCCCACTCCGGGCTGCTCTCCCCAGCCCCGCAGTGAGTCCGAGCTCTGCTGTCCTGACTTTCCCTTTCAGCTTCTGCAGCTATGATGCTCTTGTGAGCCTCCACTGCCTCATCCCACTTCTTCATGTACTCATTTAGCTCTTGAAAGGATTTTCGTCCAGATCCCCTCAGATCCACTGGCCATCTAGGGCCCCCAGGATCCCCTCCTGGATCCCCTGCTGTGTGCATCGGGGTGCTCCACTCTCTGGGTATCGGCATCTGACTTGGGGAATTAATCGTATCGTTCCTCCTTGCCGTCCCTGCTCTTTCTCTGTCCTTCCGTACCCGTTCTTCCCCTCTTGCTCTTTCTTGGTCATATATCGATATTATAGGACCTATGGTAACAGGTACCTGTAGTGCATCTGGTAATGCGTAGGATGTGGCGCTCTCCGTTTCCGGCGCTCTTTGTACCACAAACCTCCCGACTACCTGTTGCACCTGACTAGGCTGGGACAGCTCTTTCTTTGCCTCAGGATCCCACTCTGAACTGGGAAGCGGTCCATGCTCTCCTGCATTGCCCCCCTTTTCTCCTTCACTATGCTCGACCTCTCCCCCTGCTCTATTATACGGGGGTGGCCTGTCTGTCAATAATCTGTTTATCAGGCTATCCTCTGTTTCGCTCTCATCATCTTCTTCTAGGGGGCTTTTATTTCCGGGCACCTCTAACACTGGGTACAGTTTATTTACTTCCATGTTATGCACTCTCCATCTTTTAGCATCCGCATCCCACCTGGCATCCTGCACTGCCCTTACCGATCGTTTCACCCTTTCTTGTCGTCTGTTCATATTCTTTTCATGCGCTGCCCTAATCCATGCATCAAGAGCTTCAAACTGGGTCGGTCTAGGCAAGGGTCTCATTGAGGTCATGACTGATTTTAATCGATGTAACACCTCTAATCTGAACGTCCCGTACTTCGGGAACGTCAGTTCCTCATTTCCTTCCGTAATCTTACTCCACTCTGATATCCAAAGGATCGTATGCAACCCAACATTCACTGCCATGTAACGAGCCGGCGTACCCTCCGGCGGGGCTTCTTCCCCTTCTTCCGATCCCCGCTTCTCTTTTTTAAACGCCGCTCTCAACCATTTAAAACACTTCATAATTATGCGCACAATATCCAGCCTCGCTACTCTGTTTACTTCCTGATGACAATCCACCAATCCTGTCGCGGCTTTGCTAACTTGGCCTATCGCAGCGCGGTCTTTCTCCGGTCGGCCAATCACAGCTCGACACTTTCTGACGTCTTTGCTAGCTGGCCTATCACGGCGCGGTCTTTCTCCGGTCAGCCAATCACTGCGCGACACTTCCTGACGTCACTTTTCTCCGCTTCGCAGCAGCACCCCTCCTTTCTCAACTCGTCTCCCGGTCATGCATGCGTCCCATTCATACACCGAAAAATGACTACTTCCGACCAAGCGGTCACTTCCCTCGACTGTACGTCCACAGTCTATATGTAATTGTCAACACAACTGACGAAATGTCTATCGTCTCTCTGATAGGTTGCTTACACACACAGTAACCTCCGACCAGCGTCCGTTACTCACGCACTCACTCTTACGTTCCCCCTATCTCGGTCTTTCGGGTGATCAATGGTACCTCATGACCCCCTTCACACTATTTGACAATTACTCTGGGTGTCCGATACACCCGAACCACTTAAGCTCTCCTTGAACTTAAGATTTCCACCGGTTGCGCGCGCTCACAACCTGTTCCACAGTCACTCTACAGACATTCCAACTCCGCCAGACATTACAACATAGATACAATACAAAAACACCGCAATCTAACACGCATGACCCTTTATACTCACTCTCGACCGATACTGCTGCTTTTTCTGTCTCACGTCATCCGGATGTTCTTCGGCGGGCGGTTCTTCCGATCATCGATCTCTAGGGGCCTTGGGGTAAGCTAACCTGGCCTAGGTCACCGTCCTCAAGAAGGCAACCATCCTCTATAGCTACCAACTGGAAGGGCGAGATTTTGATCGATACCTTATCACTATTGATCTAAACCCCGATCTGGTCGACTGAACCTTTGTTGCCTGTCATTGAAGGAAGAAAGTGCCTCTGTTACCAAGCTAGTTCACCCAATAAAGGACCCCGCTCCAAAAGATCACAAACAACTTCTAGCTTTCAAAAGTTTATTGTAAGGATAGGATAAGCTGCAAATACAGGCATCTCAGAATGAGATTCACGAGATACACAGGTCCAACTACATACATGTGCTCTCTGAAAGCCCTCAGACGAGCAACGGAAATTACTAACACAAGTTCTAAGAATAATAAAGCTATCAGCATTGACGCATATCTCTCCTTCATTTAAGTTGGAGGAAAACACACAGGTTAGGCTGTCCCTACCCTGCTCTAGATGGTATCCCTACTTAACCAAATCCCAACCTAACAAAGGTGTCAGCAGTGAATGACCCCCAAGGGAAGTCACTCACTCTAAGTCTCTTGGTGAAAACCTATAGTTCTCCAGTCATGACCCCTCTCTGCCTACCCATCCGCTCTCTAAAGGGTCCTCAGGTATCTGCTCTAACTCCACCCAGGGGTGCTGTCCCTAATACAAAACAGTCAACAACATTTGAGACGCCCCTCGCGAGACGCCCCTCACGTGGTGTAGCTTCTGGCTTTTTCCATGCTGCTTTGTGTTGGGCCTCATACGTTGGAGTTGACCTTGCTTCTCAGACTCTTCTCCGGCCCGCTGATACCCCTTAAACATTCCGGAACCCTCCTCCATGTCTGGGCCGTCTACTGAACAGACCTCTATTCATATTATTTATAATCGGATCCTCCCTTTCTCTTGCAGACAGACATCTGCAGCCAAGAACCCAACTCTCATAGACTTCCAAAAAGGTTTGCAACATTTCTCGGTCCAGACATGTACGTGTAAATCAATGTTAAAACATTTCAGGCCTACAGCATTTCTCATAATGATTATAGCATTCAACTTCTTCATTAATTAAAGCATGTTAATACTCTTATTCTATTATTCAGTAAACACATCTATAAATCATGGCCCATTAATACAATGACCAAAACATTATTGCAATCTATGTCGTGAAAAGAAACACCTTCCCTTTTAGCTCTGGCCCTGAGGCCTACCACATTCTGCGTTTAACCACATACCATCTTACATTTTAACAGCTACACGACATGGATTCAAGAATAATCACATCTAATAAAATCATATCGTGTCACACATTTCTGTATTAGTTCCACTTCTACTTAAATCTCTACATTAGCTATACATTCAGAATATAATTGCAGATACTACTAGCACTCATGGCATTTCTCCTCATGATTTGTGCTTACTACAGATAAGTGTGATGCACTCATACATTTAGGTCAGTTTGCGCTCTCTCAGTTCCTTTTAAATTCAGTTAAATGCTTATATTCCTCCTTACAATTATTTTGCGTCTTAACTTGCCGGCATAGCGTTCGTCAGTGTTCTAAGATGGCCGCCTGTGCGTGACATAGACACGCTTGTTCTGTCAGCTGTGTGAAGCGCTGCCAAGGAGACGCACGCACAGCTGACCGTTGACAGTTCACTACGATTAGCACACTTTGCAGTTGGCGCTACCGGTACAAACGCCTCTCCTCAAATAAAACTGGTATCTTCAATTCTCAAAAGATCACGTTCACAGGCGCAATTGTGCTCGATGCTCACCTTCTATATCCACAATATTTTTCTCTCATGGATTTTCTCTGATGTTTCAGTCTATAATTCATACGAAGTTTACTCACCATAATTTCTTTTGCTGGTTTTCATCATTTTTAATTTCTTTATGTATTCTTCCTGCACAAACAGTTTCTTTGCTGCTTATCCGTGTAGAAATTTTCCTTAGTTTTATTTTTCCTTCTTACGCTGTGAATTGTGGGTCCTAGTGTTGGTGCCTCGTCGCCAACTTTGTAAAGATAATCTCCGCAGATATTTTAGGCATCATAAGTATTCTTTATTGAGATATGCACCAACACATACGCTCCGTGTAGCGAAGCGCACAACCACCAAAGCCTGCCACCAGCTGTCATCTGTCAACATTCCAGAGGTATTAAACAAAAAGATTTCCATTCTGTGTCACTCAATTAAATTCCACAATGTGAATTGACCATCTAATGATTACCATGACACAACTTAAAGATTGTTCAAATGCAAAAAAGTAGGTTTAGTTTGTTCATTTTATCAAAAAGCACTTTTTTCGTAAATGTTCTTTAGCAATTTAACAGTGCATCCAGTAAAAACAACACTATATTAAGTATGACCTGCTCAGAGCGTACTACATAGTTCTACACTTTTCTGTCTTCTAACAAAATGCATCTATACTCTGGCATAACTCAATATTCCTATACACAAACAGAATATACAATTAATTGTACACAAAGAAAGATAAAACAATACTAATAATAAAAACAATTCATCTTTGATCTAAAAATAAATATATACCGTTAAAAATCATAAATACCTGTATGCATTTACAAATACAAACCCCTATTCTTACATGCATTTTCGTGATTGTAATTTAATTTAAATGTGTCATTTAGTCTGGTCATCAAAGAAATAATATTTTCTTGCATAAAATCGGCAGTGCATTGATTTTCCTTCATGCAGTGGTGAACCTTCTCCTTTACTTCTCAGGTTCTCTTTATTCATGGGAATGTTTAACAACTTGCACATCCGTTCCCTATGGTGTTAAGGGCAAGAAACTCACTTTTAGTATTGAGTTATCCTCATTCCTAATACACATCACCTATGTATTAATCCATAAACACTTGCTTTATGGGAAAGGGGTTTGTTTTATTTTCCCGTTGTGCTGTAGGTCCAACCTTCTACTCGTTATGGTCCCACAGGGAATCGAAGGATGTCATGGGATGAGACAACCTCATTCGATCTCTTGTAGCCACATCTGTTCAATCGTGGTCTATTTGGCACCAAAAAGATGGGGTAGTATATATGATATCCCTTTGTTTCTCTATTTCTTTAGTGATTAATTACTATTTAATCTGGCCGACAGTTATTTATACGTTTCTGACTGTAGTTATGGTTGCAGTAGCTGATTTATAATAGGTCCTGAAGAATGCCGGGGTAATGCTCCTTTTGGCTGAAACATGTCGACCACACTGCACACAGCGCCATAAGGTAGACGCTCTACCGGGCGCGGCTTTTATCCTTTGACACACATACTTCTGTTCAAATGTTCTTTCGGAGTTCGTGTAGTCAATTTTATTTTATCACTTTATTTAGAGCACTGCACATTATTTAGTCCACTACATGGTAAACATGTTTGCTAGTTTTCTGACTTCCAGTTCTACACCGGCACTATATGGTCGGTTGAGATATGGATTGATCTGCAACTCCCACATGACGTAAACTCCACCGCAATGGGTGGTCTGATGGGACTTGTACTAGCTTTGTGTTTCCAATAACTTCCAGCAATTTTGGGTTCACGTACATGGCCTACTGTCCCTTAGTCTCTGTGATGGTCACACACCACCTCTAGACCTTTTCTGCTCTCTTGTGTATTCGTACGTTTCTGACTCATCATTTATTGTGAGACACTGATATGATGCATACTTTTGCCATCGATCTCCTGTATGGCAGCACAAATTCGGGGTACATGTATGCATGACTGGTATATATATCCCTCTGATATAGACCGTTATAGTTGCGGTCCTATTGATTTATGTCATTTAGTTCAGACGTATAGAGAACCAAAGCAAGGGTATCAGATGAACATTACGAATGCAACTGCAATCAGGGGCAATCTCCCTTGTGGTACTTGCACCCATTGCAAGAATATTGTAAAATCGGACAGAGTCGAGATCAATGAGATCTCACATTGGATGAACGAGCATGTAAATTGCAGGACTTCCAATGTAATCTATATAATAATTTGTCCATGTCAGAAATGCTATGTGGGAGAGACGGGGCGCGAGATACGTCTACGTCTCACCGAACATAGATCTGCAATTAAAAATCACAAAAAGAATGCACCACAAAGGAAATCCTTTTGTTTATTGTCTATATTACCCAGTCCTTTCTGGTCTGTTTGGGAACTCTCTCTTTTTTGATGTAACATTCCAGAGGTGACAGCTGGTGACGTAGGCAACGGGAGCACGGTGTCCTGAGCAGGACAAAGGCGATCACAACAGCTGCCAAGCATCCATTGTCCTGCAATATGGGGACCCCCGTGGAACAGCAGGGGGGGTGCTGCTTGACTAAGTCTCTGTACTTTGCCTAGTGTGATGGTTGAGGCCCACCCCGGACTGGGACAGCGGATTGCAGCCCGAGTGTGGCTGCCAGTCGGCGGGTCAGGGGCCTAACATACAGTAAGAGCTGCCGTGCCCTTGTCTGAAAGGGACTCAGAACCTGAGAACAGGACCTCTGAAGTAGAAGAAACGGTTCCATGGCTATAGAAAGATGTGGCAGGTGTCTCTGCCACCGCCAAAGATTTGGTTTGGAGGCTGGAAGACACCAAGAATTACACTTGTTATAACAACCTGTGCTTGGTGTGCTCCTTTCTGGATTAGTGGTTGTGAGCTTCTCTCCCAGCTGAACAGTTCTCTTCCTACTTTATAAAAGAACACATTCACAGAGCAGTGGGTGGGATGCCTCCTCCCGGGGCTTCCCCTTGGCATCTGATAGCATGGTTTTTGAGCTTCCTTAAACCTCAACTGGGACATGATATTGCAGGAGGTGAAATGCCAGGGTGACATACGGCATGAGAACTCAAAAATCCTGGTTTTCCTGTATTACAAATTTAAGGTCCACAAACAGCACCGTCTATTTGTCTCCGTTGAAACAAAGCTGTGGACCTTACAATTACAATACATTCTGCTCTTTCATGCAAAGCTCAAGGTCATCCATTAGGGAAGTTACTCTTCTTTCAGTCACCAGAGGAGGCCTGGGCCTGGTTGGAGGAGGGCAGTGGCTGATGAGACGGGAGAGGAAGAGGCCTAGCCTGAGTTCCCTTCATGAGGAGGATGCACGATCCAAGAACAAACTGTCGGTGAGAAGGAGGCGAGGCCCGCTCATGGCGATGAGCAGCAAAAGAAGTCTCCTGTTGGATTTATTGCATGAGCAGAGAATAGGGGTATCCTCTGACACCGAGGGTGAGCAACGATTGCCATTGAAAAAGACAAAGCCGGACACAGGAGGACATTGACGCTTGGATGGCCCATAGAGCCGGAGAAGTCAGGAGGGACCTAATTTATTTCTCCCCCCAGGGCTTCTTGGTGTAGCTGAGAGTAACTTTGAGCATTTCTTTTGGGGTGAGTGTGTTTAAGAGGGTGGTGAGCTACAGACATCTCATACTCTCCTTGTGCATAGTTTTATATAAGTAATGTGGCTCTACCCTCGGAAGACAGTCTGGTTTAGCAGCCTGTTGTGGGGGTTGTTATGTTTCTTTTTTGTTATTCTTGATTGTAGAATGGAGTTACTGACACAGCTGCCTACTTCTGGTTTTAGGGGGTACCACCGAAGACACAATAATCAAACAAGATGGCACAGTTAAGACTCCTAGAGGGCTCAGGTCTTACATTCTTGACCTGAAATGTAAATGGTCTGGACAACAAAGACCAGTCTGGTGGCACAATATATTGAATGACTGCAGCCTGACGTGGTCCTCCTTCAGGAGGTGCAGCTTCAGGGGACTCACAGCTAATTTATGGGGTAGGGGGTGTATACTACCCTGGCTCACACACGATTCCCCTCTGGGTCCAGCGAAAATGCAATCTTGACAAGGAAGAACCCCCCCCACTCCCCCCACCGGTTTTGGGTCACTAGAATGTAGCACAATCTCAGTAGCACCTTCACAGGGAGTAAGAGGTTCTCTGGATGCAAACTGAATGCCTTGTACTTGCAAGAGCAGGAGGTAGCCAGGGGAGTACAGGTCGACATTGAATTATATTTCACTGAAAATGATCGCTCTGTTTCCTCCAAGATTGTCTTATGGCAGGCATATAAGAATAAGATTCGGGTTAGGGCTCCAACCCTGATGGCATAGAAGAAGAGAAAGAAAGTGGCAGCACTTGTGGCTCTGGATGCCCAGCTCCAGCAATTGGAGGGGGCACCGGGATTCACCACTGCCCCTCTCATTCTTAGGCATATAGCTGCTAAATAGTCTAAATATTAGGATCTGGCACAGGAAGGGGAACAAATAAAGGATGTCTACGTTGCACCACATGTATGAGACAGGCAAGCTCCTGGCGTGGTTGTGTAGACAGAAGGGGAAGGCCCATTGGGTGCACCCTTTGATAATTCAGATAGGGAGCTCGTGTAACACCAACGTGCGTATAGCAAAGGAGTTTGCCCACTAATATAAATAGTTATATAGAGCCCTACCCCTCTATGATCATAATAGCATTGCAGAATACCTGACCCTAGTCCCCACAAGCACCTTGGGACTGGTTTAGGGGCATCACCCCTCATCAGCCATGAGGAACAGGATCAAGACTGATTTGCATATGGGTGGGTCCAACCTGGGGTGGCGTGGTCAGTAAAAGAATGATGAATTAAACCCTGATCTTTGTGACTGGGGAAATATGTTTGCATTGTTCAGCATTCCGTCCATCGTTTGTTCCTTTTGCATTTGTCACCCTAACAGGGAAGGGTATGGCCATACATGGGTCCTGTTCTGACGGCGCCACTGGATTCAAGCTAGCCTGGCTGATGAGGGTGATTCCCCAAAACCGGTCCCAGGATGCTTGTTTCTGGTCCAGGGAGGACCTGGATTGGCATTTCGGGCTGGACTGTTCCCATGAGGAACAGGGTCAAGACTGATTTGCATATGGCTGGGTCCTGTGCTCACTGCGCCACTTCATTCACGTTAGCCATCATTTGTTCCTTTTGCGGATTTCAAAGTTCCATCAGGACTTAGAAATGTCTCTCAGCAACAGTCTCCAGGACTTGCGATGCCAAGCCGGAGGTTTCCTGTTCTTGCTACAGCGGCACACAGAGTTTTCCTAGGTCACCCTCACAACAGGGAATCCTGTGTGGCGACCATTTTCGATGGAGTCAAGCCAGTCCATGGCCTCCTGTGGTGATTTATAAAAGTGCACTTGACCATTGTAGTGGATTCTGTGCTTGAGACCAGCCATAGTAGCTTTGAGGGTCAAAATCCCCTTTTCTGTTCATCCTCGTCCTCCTCTGTGGTTGTGACTGTGTCTGCAACTTTTTGCAGGTCCCTACACAAATGGTTCATTTCAATGGACATCAAGTCCATCTTACCCTCCAGTGCAATTCTGGACCCCTGTATAGCTTCAATATTTCTTCTGTGGCAGCAGCTTGTTTCTGTATATCCGTTCTGTGTTTCCGTTCAGGCTCACGGGTGGAGATCTCAATTTGGGTAACAGTGTATTAATCTATTTTATTAGATTTTGTATAGCCTTTGCACCTTTCTCCTTGCCCACTGTGGTAACAATGCATCTGTCTATGTTATATTATGTTATGTTATTAGCATTTAATATAGTGTAGGACGAATCCCCCCTGAAGTGGTATCTAGGCACTGGAGTGCAATATTAGGTCGAAAGAGTTTCAGAAGAGCCAGGTTCTCAGTAGTTTTTTAAAACAAGCAAAGTCAGAGCAGGCCCAAATGTGAAAAGGCACTCTGTTCTTCTCATATGAATCAAGGCAGTAAAAGGATTGCCTACCATACTTAGTCGTACGGATATGTCAAGGGCATAGCAGAGTTGGTCTTTAGATCTTAGATATCGAATAGGAAGATATAGCCAGAGTTTCTCTTGAAGATAGAATGTGCCCTTACCAAGCAAAGATTTGTGAGCCAGGCACAAGAGTTTGAATAGAGAAATTTTTCTCACAGGAAGCCTGTAATGAAATTTCAAAGTGGGCTCTGATGAGGAGCGAGGAGGAAGTTTTCCAACCATGTGAGCAGCGGTGATCTGAAACCACTTGAAACTTGGAGAGCAGCGGCTCATTAGCTGCTACTAGGAGGACATTGCCATAGTCCAGACACATTACAATGAGTGACTCAGGTAGAGATCTTCTAGTATATAAAGAGAGCCACTGGAACAACTTTCTGAGCATTCCCATAATCACAAACAGGCAATGCAGGTGAATCCTACCTGCTCTCTCCTCGAGAGGTTTACGTCCACCAAGATGTCAAGATCACTTTTTTAGGATGGGGGCTCAAGCCTAACTCAGAATGTCCCCTTTCATTCGACCAATAACCATGGGACTGGCCAAACTGCAGAGTCTCAGTTGTATCTTCATTCAGCTGTAGGCAATCCAAGGTCATCCAAGAGGCTATGTCCAGTTTAAATTTCTCTGAGTACCAGGGGGTGTGAGACCTAACCAAATTAGAATGACTTTATTTAAGGGGAGCAATTAAAATAATAATCCACATTTGTATAGCGCACAATCACCCGTTAGGGTCTCTAGGCGCTGGGGGCCGTCGGGAAGATTAAGCAAGCTATTGCCCAGAGTCGCATGGTGCTGGGCTAACCTGCCGCCGGAGCCGGGGATCGAACCCTGATCCCCAGATTCCAACGTCAGTCGCCGTGGCCGCGGCGCCACACCTCTCCCAACTATCCAGCACTTCACAAAATAAAAAAGCTACAGTTAAAGTGACTGTAAAATATGTACAGCATATAAATACTAGCAGTTGTAAATCAGATATCTAAGCATTGCCAGAAATGCTGCATTTTGAAAGTCAGTGCTTATTTGGTCAATATCCAACCAGGAGATGTATAGCTAGTACCAGAGACATTCATCAGCACAGTATCAACCCACATATCACTGCATCGTCTTTCCTTTAAAGCTCACTGTTAAGTTCTAGAGTTCTAAAGTGCTCACCTGGCTCAGATAATATGTCTGCACAGGGGGGCAAACTGCTGAAGAAGACAGTATTAGAATCATTCACTTTCCTGTAGAAAAGGCTGAAAATGTACAGGAATATGACTCTTTCCTCCGTTCTTGCAAGTTTCTAAAGTAAATGAGCCCCTGAAAACATTCCTTTGCATTTGTCTGTTCTTTCTATTTAAAGTATTCCAAGACTGTGAAAATTGTGAACTTTATTAAGTTTGACTGTGTTTCAAAATAATATTCTCATTATTCTCCCTGATTTACAATGTACTTATTTTAAAATGTGTTTTTTTAATTATATTTCAATGTTGTCCTTTGTAAAGTATACAGTGCTACTTATTTTATGGACCATTAAAATATATTTTTTAATATGTGTATAATTTCAGTAAATTTAATTCACAATATAACTGATTTTAAAGTCAGTGTTTATTCATGCAGGAAGATGCAACTACTGATAAAGGAAGTGTGAAAAAGCCATAAGATAAAATAAAATGTTCAAACAGCAGCTCACTTGAAGGTTCTCAGTGCTCATAAGAGCACATATATCACTTTTCCTACTGCACCTCTAAAAATCTTCTTTCATTCATTTAAATGACAATAAAAAAACGTTATCTAACAAAGTGTTACTCGCTTAAAATTACAGAGGTATTACTGGAAAGAGAGGAGGTATTATATGAGGAACCAAATGTGAAAAGGGGATGCTCGACTTAGGTAGGGATATGTCTCATTAACTGTTGATAGCAACCAACGAAATATATTATGTCGTAAATTACTAAACATTCATACTTCTCCGTGCACTTTTTATTTTGGTTTCATGTCTGAATTAGTACCTCAAAGTTACTTTTTTGTGACTGATCCGTAGGAAATACTTTAAATGCAACATCTTCATTCCAACAATGTGGCATTCAGTAATGCCTCACTTTGTTGTGCAAAAACAACAGTTGATGGACAGAATGCAGAACAATGTCATACATTCACCCCAGTACAGAGATCTGGGCCTAAATCCATTGTTTTTTTGCTCACCATGCCATTCCAGTTTGAACCCAGCCATATGCAAATCAATCTTGACCCTGTGCCCATGGGAACAGTCCAGCCCGAACTGCCAAGCCAGGTCCTCCCTGGACTGGAAACAAGCCTCCTAGGACCGGTTTCGGGCTTTCAGCCCTCATCAGCCAGGATATCTTGATTCCAGTGGGTTGGAGAGCACGGGACTCACGTCATACATTCACCCCAGTAGATAGATCTGGGCCTAAATCCATCGCTTTTTTGCTCACCATGGCATTCAGTCTTGACCCTGTGCCCCATGGGAACAATACAGCCCGAACTGCCATGCCAGGTCCTCCCTGGACTGGAAACAAGCATAATAGCTTGATTCCAGTGGCATGGAGAGCACAGGACTCACATCTGAGCATACCCGTCCCACTCGGGGTGACAAATGCAAAAACAACAGTTGATGGACAGAATGCAGAACAATGTCGTACATTCACCCCAGTAAAGAAATCTGGGCCTAAATCCATCGTTTTTCTGCTCACCATGCCATTCCAGTTTGAAGTAGAGAATGTTTTAACTCTAGCTGTCCATTACAATACTGTGGTGAAGATGCAGGATTCAATTGACAGGTTGCTTCTGTTGCTGAAAGTACGTTTAATTCAGCATGCTACACTGTTGTGTGACATGCACTAGAGATATTTAAAATTGTATAGAAAATATGTCCTAATTTGAGCTCTATAGAGCACTGACCATAATTTCTGTGGCAAAAGACAACCTCATGTTGTTCATATAATACAGGTACCTCCATATGTATTTCTTTCAATTCCAGAGCTCCAATTTCAGCAACAATTCAATGAGTAGCCGTACCGCTCTATAAATGAAATTAAACATCTATAAATGAAATTAACAAAACAAGGCATTCAGCTGGCCTTCACTTTTGCCATGAAAATAGAATGCTACCCTTCTAGGTGCTCACTAGAACTTGGAGGTGAAGCTGGAATACAACTCTGGAGAATCAACCGACAGGCTGTTGCTGTTAGAAGTGCATGTTTTACTCGGCATGTCAGGCTTTTTCTCACATGTCTGAGGAAGATATTGGTTGAGCTACAGAACATATGACGTCTAGCTTCTGGTGCACTTACCATAGTTTCCATGAGAAAATCATGAGATAATTAATTTTCTCCTATCATAGTTCATTAAACTCCAGCAAAGCATTGGCATTTTTCACTGGGGGAAATAACCTTAGAATTCACCACATTACTATAGCATTACAGACAAATGATTCATTTTGTGAAAAATCATTTATGACCATTTCCCTTATTGTGACCCTCAAAACCAGGCATTAACTACAATTTATTTCAATGTGACAAAAATGGCAGAGCCTTATCACCAAAAACAAGCAACAGGCATGCTTTTTCTACTCTTACACCAAATTGTCTCATGAAAAACACAAAATTTAACAATCAATAATACTAATTTCTCCCTAAATTGTGAGTGTATGATTTACAATATCAATGGCATCCAAATTTGAGGGCATGCCTTGGTAGTTATTGACCACAGTAGACTCCACTCGAGCGAATATTTAGATTGGTGTGAATCATATCCCTATGTAACAGGAACAACTAAAAAGGCAAGCTGAAGTGAACCAGTGCACTTTTCTATGCTGTATGTACCCCACCCTTTACCAATCATGATTGGCGGGCAATCAGTCCTAGCACTACTACTCCCAGTGAACAAAATTGATATCCATGTCAGAAAGATGGCACTAAAAACAGAAGGGATTTTGAAGTAAAGCATATGGTTTATTCATAGAAGAATGTATACACAAGCATGAATATAAATAATTAGTAAATATAAAATACAGGAACATGTCAGGAATTAATCCAAATACATTTTATTTATTTATTTATTTAGTCGGAATTTGTAGCTTGCACAATCACTCCAAACGGAGTCTCATGACACTTGTGTCACATTTGGGGGCAAAGGAGACGTTGCATATTTGGAGAAAAGCAAAGTTTTGAGTGCTTTTCTGAACCGTTAGAGGTGATGGATCGCATGTACGCCAGAAGGAATAGAATTCCGGACCTTGGCACCTAGCACACTACAGGAGCAGATGTCCTAGTGCCCGAGTATGAATAGAGGTGCTTCAATTGGTGTTGGGTGCAGGATTTGAGGGCTCTGGAAGGTTTGGCATTTAGTGATTTTGAGAGACAGGAGGTCGAGAGCGCCTCCAGTGTAGACTTTATGCATGATGTAGGCAGATTTAAATAGAACTCTTTTGTTGGCAGGAAGCCATTGCAAGGACTTGCACTTGTAAGAGGTACAATAAGATTTTAGTAGATGCTTCTGATAACTGTGTTTTTTTTGTTTTATTTTAGCCTAGCAATTCAGATCTTGGGGATGCCCAAATAAACTGCATTACCGTACTTCAGTCTTGAGTATACAAAGGCATTAGCATCTATGATTTTATGGGGTCAGGTATAAAAAATTCTCCTGAGGAGTCTTATCTAGTAGAGGCAAGATTTGGTGATATTAGAGATCTGACTCATTGTCTAGAAGGATGCAGAGAACCCTGAATTTAAGCTGATATTGCTCCGGATTCTATCGCCATTGCAGATCAACCCAAATATACAGTTTGTGTTGGTCATTTTCTGATGACTGTCCCCCACCCAGCTAATGAGAGTTAATAATAGTATGAACACCAATGGCCTGGGTATGGGCATAATCTTGTAGGTCAATAATTAAATGCATGCCATTAGCATATTGCTAACACATTGATTTGGTGTGAGTGAGGAGTTCTGACTGAGGGCCCATACAGAAGAGGGGATCAATCCGACCAACAGGAGAGAGGAGAGTGATGCACCTTACAAAACATCACAGGTCACCAGGACTAGGTGGGAGGTGAATGTGCTTAGTTGAATTGTTTGGAACCGGTCTGCATGGAAGAAAGTGAGGCACTTAAGAGCAGAGGCCCTAATTGCTAATGCAGCGAAGTTCATGAGTAATAATGCTTCCGTGCCACTCCTGGTGATCAAACTTTGAAGACCGACCATCGCAGAGAGAATGACTAGTTCCATAGTACAGCCAGACCTAATGCCATAATGGGAGATACAAATTGGGTTTCTGGTTGACACCTGTCCAAGCAGGAACCACAATCCTATTCAGGGTAAGAAACAAACACCCTGAATGAACTTGTGCTCTGAGCAGTCCACATTAATTTAAGCGGCATTGTGTAAAGTATTTGTGCAACTCTTCAAACACTAAAACTTTAATAAACCGAAGAAAAATATACCACACCTGGTTAGACAAATGGAACTGAATATAATGAACAAAACAAGACCAAAACAACGATAATTCAAGAAGAAGAATCAGAGTTATACATTTTTAAACAATAAACTGAAATGCACAGCTTAAAAGCATAAAGCACCAACCGGGACTACCTGATCGCACTAAATTGGGTCAAATACAAAAGTTCAGGTGAGCCGTGATGGAGCACTAAATTGGGTCAGATCCAAAAGTTCAGGCAAGCGTGAAGGGATGGAAACATGGACCAGTCTTGGTCCAATGAAAAGTACCTTGTTTGCCTCAAGGGTGATGAGAGGAGTAGAGGAGGCAATGCGCCGTTATCGATCCTTTGGACGGAGGTGATGTGTCGGCTACGTGCCGCGCAAAGCTATAGAAGCATTAGAGATGGAGGTGATATACCGTGCCATTGGCGATGCACTTTATCCACCCAGCAGTGGCAATACTTCGGAACCAATGGAGATGTGATGTATTCGATCCTTGCAGCATCAGTAATGCATCAGGGTCGATGTGGATGTGTCGGATCCAAGCAGCAAAATGATGTACATATGTGGATTTTAGCTGGAGCAGCACTTTATGCCCACTTCCAAAGGTTCAGGACTGAATTTCCACCACCTGGCAGTGCAATACTCTCAAATGTCAGAGTCCAGGTCTTGTAGGGGAGGTGGAAGTCTTTGATATCCCTGAGACTTTAAAGGGGAGGCAAACCATCAAGCCCTAAGAAGTCACTTTGGTTCTAGGTTGGAAAGAAGCAGGCCCAGTCCTTAACACTCTCAGGCAAGAGGGCAGCAAGAAGCAGGTCAGCAGAGCAGAGCAGAAGTCTAGCAGAGTAGCTGTTCAGCAGAGTGGCAGTCCTTTCAGCAGAACAGCAGTCCTTCTTCCTGTCAGAGTATCCACAGGTCCAGAAGGTTACTGATTTGCTGGTGTCTGAGGGCCAGGACATATACCAAGTTGTGTCTTTGAAGTGGGGGAGAATTCAAAGAGATAACTTTGAAGTGCACAGAATCCCTGTCCTTCTTGCCCTGGCTCCAGGCTCACTAGAGGTGGCTATGCAGCCCTTTGTGTGGGGACAGGACACAGCCTTTTCAGGTATCAGCGTCAGCTCCTGCCTCCCATCCCGCCCAGGATCGCCCATCAGGATTTGGATGTACTATTAAGTCACACCTAAGCTCCTTATCTGTTTATTTTAGCAGGTGTCAAGTACCCACTCTGTATAATGTAGAACTCTTTAAGTCGGAATTTAGCATTGCTTGGGATATATGTGGGTCCAGCTAATATTGCTGCCCATTCCTTTTCTGTCCAGGGCTAACACCTGCCTTCCTCCCACTTGGTGCGAAATGGCATGAGCGATTTTGTAGTGTGTGTCAGTAATGATATTGTCACCCAGCGCACTATGTGGCTACCTGTTCCCATGATTTGTAAGTATGGTACCACCAGATGTGATTGACTCTCACTTGGAAAATCTCCCCATGCATGTCTCAGCGTGGCCATTAGTGAATTAAACAGTAAAAAATGCCCCGCTGATATATATGTGCCGTTTGTAATGTAATGTAATGGCATATTTATATAGCAAGGCTATCACTCCGAGGAGCATCTTGGCGCTGAGAACGGAAACCACGATGGTAAGAAGAGGGGGTTTACTGCAGGACGATAGGGATGGGAGATCAGATCAGTGTTTTGCTTACAGTGTCCGGAGCACTGAAGAGCCAGGTTTTTAGTGCCTTCCTAAACAGGGGCTCTGATGTGATTAGGCAGAGTTTTTGGGGTAGTTTATTCCAAGCCTTTGAACCTAAGACCTTGAGCGATTTTCCTCCCTTTGACACTAATCTGAAGGCTGGTATTTTTAACAGATTGACATTTGCTGATCTCAAGCATCGGGAGGGAAACAGTTCGAAGGCATTGGGGGCCCAAGAATGGAAGGCCCTTAAATTGATAATGAGGACCTTAAATAGAATACGTTTGTGAATTAGTAACCCGTGTAGGATATCTAGTGCCGCTTTTGCAGACGATCGCCTGGTAATTTCAGTACCAGCCGTGCAGCTGCATGCTGGACCATCTGGAGCTTATGCAGTACTGCTCTATTAGTTCCTGCATATAGACTATTACAACAATCTAGCTAGGAGATGATGAGGGCAGTAGCGACAGTTTGCCTTGCCGAGATAGGAATTAGATCAAATAATTTTTTGGGGCTTTTTATGATGTGAAAACAGGTCCCGGCAACTGTCAGGGATTGCTGCTTAAACAATAGGGTAATGTCAAATTTTATTCCAAGGTTTCTGACCACGATTACTATGTTTGGAGGGGAGTAGTATTTTCTGGCCACTAGAGTTTGGGTGCAAAAACATTTTGTTGACCTAATGGTAAAATTTCAGTTTTTTACTAGAGTCACACCTCAGGTGATTATTGTTCATTCAACTGAAAATCGCTGTGAGACAGTTGCGGAGGTTTTCTTCCACCTGGATAGTATCATTGTCTAGCGCCAGGATTAGCTGTGTATCATCCGCATATGAGATGGTGTTTATATTGAAGGACGATATTAATTTAATCAGCAGGGACATATAGGCATTAAAGAGGGCCGGGCTAAGACTCGAGCCCTGGGAGACCTTTGACAGAATTGCCTTCTCCTGAGAGTTATATTGACCTAATGTGATCACTTGACGGCGATCTTGCAGGAAGTTCTTAATCCATTCTAGTACAGTGCCAGATGTGCCATGTGATGTGAGACGGTCTAAAAGAATGATATGTGAGACCATATCGAAAGCAGCCGACTGGTCTAATAACACTAAGGGCCTCATTAGGATGGTGGGGGGATCGCCCGGGCCGGCAGTAGTCACCGCCCACCTGGCGAGGCGATCCACCCACCTTCCTTGCAGCAAAGACCCCCGCCATATTACGATGGCTGGGGGTCCGTGGCGGACGGAAAGACCGCCTGCCACTTTTCCGCCCGGTTGACAAGTCTACCGGGCGGAAAAGGGTTCAATATTGTGGCGTGTCAGTCGTATATAATAGTGCGGATTCTGTGGAGTATTGCGCTTTGAAACCTAATTGATTAGTGTGCAGTGCATTAGTTGTCTCCAAAAAGGTTGTAAGTTGCCTGATGATGCATTTTTCAGTCAGCTTACACAGACTAGGGAGGAGCGAGATGGGACGTAGGTTAGAGAGAATAGTCGGATCCGCCAGTTGTTTCTTTTGGAATGGTTTTACTGCAGCCAGTTTCCACTCTACTGGGATCTTTGCTGTGGAAAGGGAAGAGTGGATTATGTTATTTATATTGGGATTCACAATATCTATGAGAGCGTGTAATAGGGTAGGGGGGCAAGGATCAAATGGAGATCCGGATTTAATGGACATGATTTCCAGACGTGATTCTTCTATTGTAATAGGGTTATAGGTCAGTATGATTGCTCCGCCTGTATCACTGGAAATTTCCTTGTACGTGGAGGGGAGAGTGGGAGAGGGGAAGTCTTTAACTAGTTTCTGAAACTTCTCTCCAAAGAAATCAGCTATCTTATTGCAGAGACTCTGAGAGGGGGAATCTCATGCTGTAGACTTTTAGGATTTGTGAATAGATTGACTATTTTAAAAATCTCTTTTTGATTGTTATTGGTAGTTTAATAGCCTCCATATAATATGCTTTTTTTGAGGTTTTAATCATGGTATGATACTTTCTGAGGGCTGTTTTGAAATTTTTAAGCTCATTTGCATTGTAGTTTTGATGCCATATGCGTTCTAACGACTTAACGTGTCCTTGTAGTTCTTTTAGGGATTGTGAGTACCATGGGGCCGATGGTTTCTTTTTTGAAGAATTATGACGGGAAACTGGGGGTACCAGCTGATTTTTCAAGGCATATATCCACTGCCCAAAAAGCTGGCTATCTGCTATAGGGTCTCCTAGCATGTTGGGTCTGCCCATGATGGCTTTTGAAACCAGATCTGGATGTCCTATTAATTCCTTCCATCTAGCCTTGTCCTGTTGTGAGGCCCTGTTATAATCCCTACTAAGAGGCCAATTCTTAGTCACGATCTCAAAGGGAATTAATTTATGATCTGTGCATGTTTGATAAATGGAGGGCTTAACCTCAAGGGTTTCCAAGTTTGAACATATACAGTCCAGCATATGACCAGCTGAGTGGGAGATATGGAGCGTTGTTCTAAGCCAAGTATGTCCATTATCTCCTTGAAACAATAGCTCCTTGTTCCTTGTGAGAGTCGATGTGTAAGTAACATCGCCTAGTAATGTAAAATTAGAGAACCTGAGAGCTAGCGTACTAATCAACTCTCCAATATTCTCTAGGAATTCTTTATGCGGACCAGGGGGCCTCAAAAGTGAACAAGTCACCACCTTTCCTTAGCCCTTCCGTTGGGGACCCTGTGATGCAGAAGCCATTGAATGCAGTCAGATGTGGTGCCCCGGGGAACGCATACACAAAAGACCTACTCCACCCAAAGGCGGGTGGAAACGGGTGAAAAATGGGGCAAATAAACTAGACTGCAAGAAAAAGAAGCTAAAACAAGAAAGGAAACCAAACAGAAAAGAGGGCAGGCAGCCCTGCGCACTAGAATAAAGAAAATTATTAACAAAAATAGAGTAGCTAGAAAGGCAACGAGGTCCTCGATAGTCACGGATCCCTCAGCTAGAGGGCTGGGGCTTAGATATGAAGGAGACTTATATTTTCTCATATGCACAGCGGTTTGTTTATGGTGAGGCCCAAACATCCATCACAGAGCTGTATAATGAATATTCTTTTAGACCTCAAGTATGTTTTTAACATAGGAATTAAATGGTAAATGCGCTTAGGTTTTGGCAAACATACAATAGCGTCAAAATATTTTCTTCAAAATGCACTTCCTGCGAACTATCACGCTTGCATCTCTATAGTAATGTCAGCTTTCTGTCAAGATTCTTGCATTTTAAATACTTTTGAGCTGTGTACATCAATGACATGAGTTATTTGATCAGAGTATTGAAACGAATAAACGGGGCATGTTATTGATGTTAACGCTGCGAAGTAGCCCTGCCTCATTCCGCCTTAAATAAAAAGCTCTTGTTTGAAATAGCCGGATAGCTGCAACCACGGTCTGTCGTGTACAGTGTGAGGGGTGAACGCATTGTACAACTACAACCTTGTTATCTCTCCAGGGAGGTCTTGTTTCACTTGTATCTACATTTGTCAACAACGTGTTCTGTGTCCCCCCTAAAAACGTGTAGGTTAAGTCATACTGCAACCTACACTGAGACATAGTTGTCTAAAAATAATTATCATGTCTTACATTGTCTGCTTCCCAAACCATGGTAGGTTAAAACGTAACTTCGTATTTGTGTATGTATTATATCTATTCACAGATAGCTCAATTAAACAAAAAAAACATATACCTTGCGCCATACGTTTCTTTTGCTTAATACCCTTCATGTTTGCATTGGAGCTGGTGAGCTGTCAACTGTACCAATATAATGTATGATAATAATTCTTATTCATATTTTTAATTAGAAGGAATACCAAATGAAGGTTATAGATATGGGAATACTGTTTGGCCAACGTAGTGCGGGCGCAATCCCATTAAGCGCGGTGCTGCCAGTGAAACAGTGTTAGCCCTCGAACTCACAAAAAGGTAGTAACGTGTTATCCAACGGCCAGATGTTAACTTTAAATGTGTATTGTTTAAAAAAGAGAGTTAATTAACTACTTATTAATTGGATAGAAAATCTGAAACTGTTGTAGTGCTGGCAAATACATCATTTTCTTCGAGTATTATTAAACCGTTTTTGTTGTACCTATTAAAGATTCTTGTCTCTAAGTTAATTTCATTATGCTAATAAGCTATCATCATTACAGAACCCAAGCTTTGATCCATGTTAATTGTCGTGATCTTCAAAGACAAAGTCACCACTTACTTTAAATGAATTTTACATCTTTTTAAGGAATCATATGGAAATTAGTAGAAGTAATTAATTTTTTATTATGTGTCTCTATATTTTTGAGAGAAAGTCCGTGCTATTGGTCCGAATGTATTTTACAATTTAACTGAGGAAAACAGCATGTGGCAAAAAAATGTTAGATGCCAAAGATTAAAGAAAATTTGAAAATAGGACCTAATTTTCTTGATAAACTTTGGAGCTGAATATACTTCTTTTGTTCTCAGTGTGAAACTGCAGGGTTTTGATTTGTGAGAACTTTCAGAAGAATTAATTGATTTTTATTTTTATTCTTTGTCTTTTCTTTATTGAATCTCTAGTAAGTTGACCTTCAAGCTACGAAACATGTTATCTATGACTGTGTAAGACCGCAGAAGACTTTGTGCACTAAGTGGTCTGCACTAAGCAGACCTGCATCTTAAAGAATAGTGAAGAAAATATACTAATATTTACAGTACATGTAACTCTCTAATATTTATATATAGAATATATCTGGCCAGTATATAACAACTTAGATCGGAAAAACATTGCCCAAGGTTTACAGGTCATGTAAAAGTTAGTGCCATTTGCCCATTAAAATGAAATCAAAATTAGCCTATTGCTGTTTTATGTGACAGAAAGCAACAACATATTTTGTGTATGTATAAAATTAAGTCACTGCTGGGAATTTGAAGAAAAGGTCTGAACGTTTCAGAATTTCAAAACAGCTGCAGCTCTATGTACACAGTACATTTATCCAATGCTTATTTAGAAATGCTGTTGCAAGCAGAAGCAAATCAGTGTTAATTGTGCATTTTGTACACCTAAGGCCATATTTATGATCCGGTTTGCATCTCTCTTGCAACATGCAATGTGATACAAGAGGGACGCAAACCTTAAGTCAGATTTTTGAATCTACGCGAAGCCACTTTGCGTGGTTCTCAGTGGCTCCAAAAATCTGGAGTAAAGCAATGCAGTGCAAATCACTGTTATGTTAGAAGGCGTTTCATGGGTGCTCCTCCGCAACTCCAATGGGTTTCGATGCTTTCCCAGAGCTGTTAAACCTGGGTATGCATTTTGCAGCACACATAGAAATAGGAATTTGCCTCTGAGGGTTGTTTTTGAGCAGGAAGGTATCACTTCCTGCACGAAAACTATCCTGTCTGCAATGCAGGCACCCTTACACCATGGAGCAAGTGTGCCTGCATTGGCGCTAGGCTGCCAAAACAGCACCAGCGCAGGGACAAGGACAGGAATAAGATGCATTCTTTCAAATATGGTGCATTTCTGCCCTTTCCCTGTAACGCAATCCAGCAAGGTGACTTGCAGGGCTACGTTGCATTACTTTGCCATAAATAGGACCCTAAGTTTCATTTTCTCTAATTTTATAAATTCTGCATAGAACATCAACATTCCAAATTTTATTTGCAGTATTGTTTCTACTCTTGAAGTAACATTCAAATGGTTGTATCGAAATTGTCCCAAATCCACTAAATAAAAATGTGGCGATGCGCCTTTTTTCCTTTGATTCTTCTGAAAGAGTACAATGGACTGACTTTACTATTTTCATAAAATATTAAATAATTTTCTGAAAGAGGAGCACGTGATATAAGAAATACTGCACGTCTTGTCATTCCATACCAATGAGCGGCAGAATGAAACATAGCGTTCAAATTACAATAAGAACAGTAACAAATATGTTTAGATATTCGAATCATGTGGCGCCCAAAGAAAATGTCCACCCAGAAACACCAAATATAAGCACCTGTCAAAAAAATAAAAAAATTGGGCCTCGTGTAAAAAGTATTTTCCAGTCTCAAAGCCAGCGATCCACACAAATCACAGGGGTTGCTATTGCAAAATAGCTTTTCTGATTTACAAAACCCATTTTGGAAGTCTGAAAAGCCTTTGTTGTTTATTATATGGGTTCCAGTGTTGTAAAATAGTGAGTGCCAAGGCTCTCCTCAGAAGTCTTTTGCAGCTTACACCACTGATTGCTCCTGCCAGCGCTACCAGTGATGGGAACAACACACCTACTGATCATCACACTCCAACAAATGTGACAATTCAGGCTATTTCTGGCCTCCACAGCTATGAGAATGGTTCAGGCGGCAGTTGATAGTCATTTTTGATGTATATTGAATAATTAATAGGGTTTTTTTTTGTGTGGAATTTTACATAGCATGAACTAGACCTGAAGGTATCAGATCGCTTTACATGAGCATTAGTTAGGTGGACAGATAGACACATTTTTTTAATTTATTTTTTGCTAGTCACAGGGATATTACGTGATTTGCCCAAAATCTCAGAAAGTTAAGCGTTCTTGCCGAGACTCGAAGACGGTTCCCCAGCTCTAAGGTCCACCACCCTAGCCGTTAGGCCACAATCTCTCTCTAAACTGGACGGACAGCGCCTCCTTGAGTCAGACTGTCACAGGCAACTGTGTTGACAGTTAAGTGCTGGTGCCGAGCACTAGAAACTACCGGATCAAATTAAAGACTGATGGGTTCCTGAATTTATTCAGATTTGCAATTAGCAGGGTGCTTGAAAGGCACATCTCCACTCGTCCAATTTGCAGTGACATGTATCAACAGTTTGTGAGTGCAGTTGCAGTCGCAAACTATTAATTAGATAAAGGTACCGGAGTTGGAGTGGTATCTGAATCCCGAAGGAGATATTTTTCCACAGGATCACCTTTTCTTTTAGGAATAGTATTGGACTAGACTAGGGAGAGCAGGCGATTATCTAAGGGACCATTGCCTGCTCTTGTGATGTGTTCTAAAACATAAATATATATATATTTTAAAGCCTATCACATTACAGGGTACAAGCTGCTTTTGAAAAAATTGTTTCCTATTTGGGAATGAGAATCATGGATGGAGGACTTCTGTGGTAGGCAGGCAACCACCACTTTGTTCTTAGCCAATTGCAGGGGGATTGAAAAGGAAGACAACTCCTGTAAAGTAGGTAATTTTATTACACCTGTACAGTAACACCGAGACCCAGGCAGCAACTGTCGACCTCAGAACTTCTCAAACATTCCAATGCTTATATTAGAACACTCAGACCGAGCATTCAAGCATGCCAATCCCCAGGTATCCCCTTCCCTTTACAATGAAAACACAAACGAATAATGCATATCTATCACAATACCTCCCAAATCAAAAACTGATACATGAAATGAGGATAAAAGTAGCAGAGAGAGATAAACTGCAGAGGAAAAAGAAAAGAACAGAAACGATGAAACCCTATCATACATTTACAATATTGTTCCTAACATGGATACAAATCCTTACTTATTCATCACAAAATCATTAAGGGCCAGATGTACAACCCTTTTTAGCGGCCGCAAATGGGAGATCCTTCCGTTTGCGACCGCAAAAAAAGCTAATGTCATGTACAAATGCTATTTTGCAAGTCACTGACTCACAAAATAGCATTTGCGACTCCCGCTATTATTAGGAAGAGGCATCCCTTCCTTACAGTGAGTCACCATGCCATGTACAATTGTTTTGCGAACGCATTTGAGGCCGCCAAACACTCACAGTTTGCCACCTACTTCAAGTAGGTGTTAAACCACTCGCAAATGAGAAGGGGTCCCCATGGGACCCCTTCCCCTTCGTGAGTATGTGAGAAAATATTTTTAAGAGCCCTTAAAAAACTGAAAAGTTTCATTTTTCTTTTTAAATGCATTTTAAAAAAAGACTGCTTTATTTTAAAGCAGTCCCAGACATGGTGGTCCCTGTGAGTGCTAACCATTCCTAATAGGGTTGCAAATTGCACCTGCCTCATTAATATTCATGAGGCATGCAATTTGCGCCTCATTAGGAATCGCAAACAGTGTCTGAAACACTGTTAAACATCCCAATTTGCGAGTCACAAGTGGAATGCAATTTGCGAGTTGCAAATTGGTGGGTCGTACATCTGGCCCTTAATCATTTAGGTACGAACTTTCTTCTCACTGAGGTAGCAAGACCATCACAAACGCTCGCAGATTGCACCATCCTTTTGGATAGGTCAGCTCCCATTTTCTGACACGCATAACGAGCCTTGGAGCCTGGTACCACAACCACCATACTTTTATTCAACACTTTGCCCTTCTTCAGGATTACTACTTGACCTAATGCTGTCTTAGGCAAACAACCATCACTTTTATTTTTAGCCAATTGCCGGGGGGTCACAAATACCAACCTGCCTGATTAATGTTCCTTGGGCAAAAAAGAATTAGCAAAAACCCTGCCACAAATATATGCTAGGGCCCTACCATAGGGAGTACCACAGTGTGAGGGACAAAACAACTGCAAATACAAAAACGTATGTACATATATAAAAAACTCAACCCAAATATGCATGATTTATCATTTTTCATGATATAATTTATCCATTCTGTCAGTATGTGTTATGGCTCCAATCACTAAAGTCACTCCAATGGACACAGATTCCTTGATTATTTAGAAAATTAATTTCGAAGCAACGAGCTCAGGGGACAAGAAACCACCACACTACACATTCTTACATCACGTTCTAGAGTATCTCTTTCATTCATTTTATCGGGTCTAAAGGTTTCAGAAAGAATACCATAATGTGAAAAAACAAGGACCCCCTGATATGGATCAAGCTCCTGGATCAGGGTAAACAATGTATGTAAACTAACACACCCAGGCACGCAAATTGGCTACTGGCACAATTCAAGAGGCAAAACAAACCATAATTAATAATGGCATCCAACTGATTTAGAGTATAAAGTACATTTTAATTTCATACAGTCAAAACATTATTTGATAAAATCATTAACTCATTGATAAGATTTGATAAAACAGCATTGCATCGTTGCATATGTATACATAAATAAAAAAATATAATATAACTAATGGATGGTTTCCTGTCAACGCGTTTCGACATGTAGACTGTGTCTTCATCAGGTCTTTACCATCATGGTGCTGTGGACGAAATTGTAAGCACAATTTACTGTTTATTCTCTTTGTACTAAAACAGTTCGCTTATGTTAGATACAGTTTGCCAAGTTTCTAACGCCAGTAAATAATTCAAATTGCATGATGTACCGCCTAATGCTTAAGTGCATATAGTAGTGCCCAGAACGTATATATTATTACATGGATGAGAACAATAAAAACATATTCATTTCCTATTAGCACAGTTCAAATATTGGTCCTTGTATGACTATTTTATAGTAGTACAAAGAAAAATTCCCATTTCATGTATATACGTTTTTATTGAATGATGTGGCTCTTGGACAAAGGATAACATATAATTTCAGAGAAAAGAGAAAGGGGAAAGGCCAAGAGAAAAAGCCAAGAGAAGATGGGAACTTAACAGGATATCAAAGGGAAAAAGATTCATGGTTTCTATCAAGTACTTATTTGGTCTCTGTTTTTGACAAGAAAGGGTATTATTTACATAACTTGTTTAGAGTTTTTTTATGTCTAGACTTTATTGTTACACTAATTTAGAACTCACCACCTGTCTAAGGAAGTTCAGATGGATTTTCCTTAATGAGACCCTGCGAGTTCTATGCTGCGTTTGGTGTCAATAGATGGCCGTCTGAAAGCAAAAATATGGTAGTTTTAGTGAACCTATTTGTAGGTATTTATTTTTTTGGTCGGGCACAACGTTTCAGACCTCTTACCTCTTGAGCCTTATAGGGTATATCGATATAGTTTCATGGACAATGATGTTTTCCCATTGAATTTACGGGCTCCCTGTAATGCAAAAGTCGCTATATTTCAATTTTGATCTTCCATGGTATTTCGCTATGACATTATTATCGTTTAAGGTCTTGTTTTTCTCACCTTTAAGAATGTATACGGTGTTTTACCGGATTGCAGATCTATTTCTGAATTGAATGGCACGGTTCGTGTTCGTAGGTGGTTGAATACCTGAAAGTAGAGGGTCGTATGTAAAGATATATTCCCTATTCGTTCTCATGGTGGACACTCCATATAGTATACATTGAGTAATTTTCTCATACTCGACCAGGTTTACCGCTTGTGTTGCCTAGTTGTTAATTATCGTAATTGCCGTCACATTCATCTTGTGAGAGCAAACAAATATACAGATAGTTTGGGTTGGCTAACCTCAGTGACACATACGCCGAGCTTTGTAGATGATGAATATTCTTACCTATGGTGCGCAACCTTGTATCATAATGATCCTATGTTCTGCTTATGGGGATGTCCGATAGTTGTTAGAAACTTGTTGTTTATCGGTCAAAGGCGAAGAGACGGTATAGAAGTAGACTGTTTATTTCCAGCGTCTTGTCTTTCTGCCACAACCAGCGTCCCGTCTATCTAAGTTTAAGGAGACCCCGTTCATTAGTGTGCGTCTATCTCTGTTAATTAGTTAATGTTGGATTACGGCGCTGTCTTACCGATAATGGATGGCTGGGCTGCCTCTCGTGTGGACTTCATACAGCGTTTCGATCTTCCAAGAAGGAACCTCGCGCTGTCGTTTCGATTGATTATTTATAAGGCGCGTTGTCATTAGTTGAGGCTGTTACTTTGTTTGTTAAAGGTATACGCCGCAATCAGCATTAGATGGTTGTTTCAAAAGTGACATCACATCTAAATGTTAGGACGGCATTCTCAGCTACGTTATCACATTACCGTACGAGGTCTGTTTAATGTGAATATCTTAGTGTTCATATTATTTTGGGTAAGTTCGTATTACGACAAGACAGGGAGCCGTGCATAATATTAATACGATCTCTTTGTTGTATGTATTGGTAAACTTTTATAGCGCGTATCTGTCACCCCACGGGTATCCTGGCGCTTTGACTGAAAGGATCCTGCTGCGCACCCTGCTGATTAAAAACTAAAAGGATGCAACCCTAGGAAAGAGATATGTTTTTTAATTTTTCTTAAAGGAGACAAGATCATTCGTACTTCTCAGTCCTAGCGGAAGAGTGTTCCATAGACTGGCTGCCGTAAAGCTGAAAGATCGACCGCCCAACCGCGATCTCAGAACTTTAGGCACCACAGCAAGGTAGGCAGAAGCCGAACGAAGGGATCTAGACGGAATGTACCAATGAAACATGTTCTGAAGTGGCACTGGGCCTTGTCCGTGAAGGGCCCTGAATACAATACATAGAGATTTAAGATCGATCCGTTGAAGGATCGGTAACCAATGAAGGTCTCTTAATGCCTGGGATGAAGAGTCGAGACAGCGGCGAGCAAGCGCTAATTTGGCTGCAAGGTTCTGCACCCGTTGCAGTTTTCCTATCAAGGTAGCTGGTGCTCCAAGAAATAGAGCATTGCAGTAGTCCAGGCGACTTACGATGATGCTCCTCACCACCTCTGGCCTACTGTCCATAGGAAGCATCGGGAGGACCCTTCTCAACATACGAAGCAGACCCATGCAAGTGCTCACTGTTTTATTGACGGCTGCGTCCAGTTGGAAATTGGACCCAAACATCACTCCCAGGTTACGGACCGAGGTGGTAGACACAGTCGTGCTTTGGAAGGAGGGTGGCCAAAAATCCGGCGGGAGAGGTCTAGGGACGCGGTCAGTAGTGCAGTGTAAGACTTCAGTCTTAGAGCTGTTAAACTGCAGCGAATTCTGATTCAGCCAGTCCGCAGTTGCGAGCATACAGCGGTGGAAGGTGTCAAGTGCCACTGCTTCCTTGCCCTCAAGTGAGAAGACAAGTTGAGTGTCATCTGCGTAATTCGTCACCGCTATGCCGAAAGATCTAATCAGCGCAACCAGGGGCCGCAGGTACAGGTTGAAGAGGATGTTATGTTATGTTATGTTAAGGGATGCTTATAAAGCGCTCTGTCACCATGTGTTTCCTGGCGCTGGATACTGAAGGAGGCAAAAAGAATTAACGGGATTGTGGGAAAAGCCAAGTTTTTAGGGATTTGCGAAATTGAGTGAGCGAGTTAGAGAATTTAAGTGAGGAGGGGAGAGAGTTCCAGAATTTGGGGGCCAAGAGAGCGAAGTTTGGAAGAGGGGACAACCAAAAGACGGAGGTGAGAAGATCTGAGATTCCGTGAGGGACAGTATGGGCTGATAAGAGATTTCAGAAAAGCAGGGCAGGGGCCAGATAGCGATTTGAAAGTGAGGCAGCCGATCTTAAATGCTGCCCTCGAAGCAATAGGAAGCCAATGTAGTTTGATGAGGAGAGGTTTAGCGGACTGCCATTTTGGAATCCCGAAGGTCAGTCTCGCCGCTTGGTTCTGGACGATCTGTAGTCTAGAAAGAAGGACCTTAGGCAGACCGTGATAGAGGGAATTCGAGAAGTCCAAGCGGGAGAGAACAAGAGCCATGATGACTTGAATTAGGGCTTCGGGAGTCAAGAGATAGGCCACCTTTCTAATCCTGCGCAGCTGATACATGCAGGAGGAGACCACCATCCCTATTTGGGGCTTAAGGGATAATTCGGAGTCAATAATGACCCCGAGGCTCTTTACCGAGGCCACGGGGATGGGGGAGGGGCCGAGCTCAGACGGCCAGAAATGCGGACCCCAGTGGATGGAACTCTTGCCAGGAAGGAGAAGCTCCGTCTTCCCGGGATTTAATTTAAGTTGGTTCTGGCTCATCCACTGGAGGATGTGAACCATAGCCGCCTGAAAATTAGAGATAGCAGAAGAAGAGTCAAGAGGAAAGATGAGTTGCAGGTCGTCAGCGTAGTTGAAAACGGTGACGTCCCACTGCCTCAGAGAAAAAAGAAGAGTTTGAAGATACAGATTGAAGAGAAGAGGGGATAAGGAAGAGCCCTGGGGGACCCCGTAGAGTAAGCGCTCCCTAGGTGCCCTGAAAGTACCCAGGCTGACTGTCTGAGACCTCCCGGTCAGAAAGGATGTAACCCAAGCCAGCGCCAGGCCCTGGATGCCGGCCTGCTCGACACGGTGGAGAAGGATGTTATGATCCACCGTGTCGAAGGCGGCCGACAGATCTAAAAGAACCAGGGCCTGGGGGGTGCCTCTGTCAACGCCGAATCTGAGGGCATCCAGCACAGCCAAGATCACTACCTCCGTGGAGTGACCAGGTCTGAAGCCGGCCTGGTTCGCTTCGAGAAAGTTGGAGCTCTCGATGAACTGAGAGAGACAGGCGGTGACGTGGGCTTCCAGGATTTTAGCGAAGTAGGGCAGAAGGGAGATGGGCCGGTAGTTCACCAGAGCTGCCAGGTCGGCTCCAGGTTTCTTCAATAAAGGCACCAGCACGGCTGCCTTGAAAGAACTAGGCACCGAGCCAGAAGAGAGAGAAGAGTTCAGCAAGGGAAGAACACTATCAGGGAGAGACAGGCAGATGTCTCGTAATATGGGAGGGGGACAGCAATCGTCCGGAGAGCCGGATTTAACCCGAGCGGCCAAAGTGGCCAGAGATTTTGGATCAAGAGGGGGAAAATATGTGAGAGAGAGTGCATTGGAAGGGGGGCAGGCAAGGACAACGCCAGGAGAGGTGACCGGAATGGTGTCCTTAATCATAACAATTTTCTCTAAAAAAAACGTGCTAAGGGCATTGCAAGACTCCTGTGTGGGAGCCTGGGTCGGGAGCGTCCTGGGGTCGGAGGAAAATTCGTCGAGGACTCTGAAAATCTCCTTTGATTTACAAGAAGCAGATAAAATTCTATTCGAAGCATAAGCTGTTTTGGCCGTGGCAATGGCTTTTTTGTATTTATTGCGAGCAGCCACATATATGTCTCTGCTCGTGGGGCAGTAAGTTCTTCTCCACTTACGTTCTAATTGGCGTAGCTCTAGATGTTGGGTTTTAAGTTGGAGGTCAATCCATTTGTGGGAGTTATTATGCCGAGAGCGGGGAAACTTGATAAGCGGAGCAAATATATCGCTCGCTGACATAAGCCATTGAGAGAAGTTACCATCTAGCTCATCGGTGCAGATGTCGTTGGGGAGGGTAGGACAAGACTGAGACAGATAGGAAAGAAATTTAGAGGAGTCAACAGCCCTCCACTTGCGGGCGACACCACCCTCGAGAAGGGGGGCCTGATGTTCCCATCAACTGAGATTGTAGTCTCGATCAAGGAGTGGTCGGACCACACGCAAGGAGTAATCCGCGGGCAGGAAGACTTCACCCCATGAATCCAGATGTGGTCGAGAATATGGCCACCACTATGGGTGGGGGACTTAAGAAGTTGTGTGAAGTTTATGCTCGAGAGGGTCTCAAATAACTCAGTAGCATGCGGCCCGGCATCCTTGTGCTGGAACCAGTAATTGAAGTCGCCGAAAATGGCGACGCGAGGAGTGGAGGTGATGAGATTAGCAAGCTGCTCAGTAAAGGATGAGGGGAAGGAGGGCATAGGGAGAGGGGGACGGTAGAGAATTATGACAGTGACTGCGCCTACCTCAGTTCCCAGGCTGAGGACCAGGTTATCCACTTCTGGGAGAATCAAGGAGGTGGTAGAGATGGTTTTTAAGTTCTTACGTATTACCGCTGCCACCCTGCCGCCGGGGCGGCCCCCAGGGCGATTGGCATTCACCAGATAATAATCAGGGGGTAATGCCGCCAAGATATCAGGAAGGGAGTCGTCGGTAAGCCATGTCTCTGATAATAGAAGAACATCCGGGCTCTCAGCCAGGAGTAGAAGGAGGATGTCGGTTTGATGTCTTACAAGAGAACGGGTGTTAAGATATAATACTCGGATATAGGATTCGATAGGGGCGAGTAGGGTATGTGGCTCGTCCGAACCCAAGTGAGAAGGAGAATTCCCCGTAATTCCCAGTGAGGAAATGCGAGCTTTAACAGCGGGCGGGAGAGAGCTGGAATAGAATTGTAGGCTCTTAAGAGCGGAAGGGTTGTAAGAAATTGCAGCAGCGTTCCAGGCCCCTGGGCCCGTCCGGCCTCGAACGGGCGCAGACGGGCTTAACTCAGGCGCAACTCCGGCGCGCCTACGACGCGCCCGCTGCACTCGTCCGATGCGCTGATGCATAGTGGATGTTTAAATAGGATGGTGACGAGGGGGGTGTGGCGGAGGTGGAGCACGCCGACCAACCCAACCCAAGATGGCACCCGCCGCCGCCAGGGAGCACCGTTAAGCGGACGGCCCACGGCGGATGGCTGGCTTCAGGCAGGCTTAGAAGGTAAGTGAGCCTGCTAGTGATCAGCAGGGAAAGAAGTGGGGGGGATTTAAATAATTATTGTCACTGCTTGCAATCAGCGGACAAAGGTCAAAAGGACCGATTAAACTGCTCGTAGTCAGCAGCGTAGAGCAGGGAATTACAAATAGGTTACTGCGGCGCTCCAACAGTTGCGTGCATAGGATAGGGCTGATGGCCGACCCTTGTGGAACACCTTGCGCCACTCTTCTGATGTTAGATTTAAACGGTGGCAAAGCCACTACCTGGTGACGGTTTCCAAGGTATGATGTCAACCACTGCAGTGCAAGGCCTGTCACCCCTACTTCCTCTAGTCTGTTAATCAGAATTGCGTGACTGACAGTGTCGAACGCGGCCGACATATCGAGCAGCACTAAAAAGGCTGCTCCTCCATGATCGGCTCGCGTCCTAAGGTCGTCAAGCACAGTCACCAGCGCTGATTCCGTCCCATGGGCCGGTCTAAACCCAAATTGAACCTCATCCAAACAGGGCCCAGTCTCCAGATATTTAGACAGATGTTTTGTGACCCACTTTTCCAGAATCTTTATTGGAAATGGGAGCAAGGAGATGGGTCGATAGTTTACGGGACTAGCCGGGTCCAAGGTGGGCTTTTTAAGGAGAGGGGATACCACGGCGAGTTTCCAGCAGTCTGGTACCCGTGCAGAGACCAGGGACTGATCACAAATGGCAAACAGTGGAGGGAAGAGTTCTTCCCGGAAAAGCTTCCAATGTTTATGCGGAAGTGGGTCCAAAGGTGATCCCGACGACACACTGTTGGCCAGGGAACAGAATTCCTCGAAAGTTGGAGAAGGAAAACAGTCCAACCTGGTGGTGCTGGAGGTGATGTCTATAGTAAACCCGGGGTGCGTTTCCGTACGTCTCTGAGGATTACCGCTAGATGTTACGCCAAGATTGTTCAGAATGGCTGCGATTTTATCCTCAAAAGCCTGTGCCAATAAATCGCACAGAGACTGAGATGCGGAGATAGTGTTGATCGCACTAGCAGGGCATGACAGATCCTTCACGATCTTAAACAAGGTCTGTGATTTATTTACTGCCACCCGCAGAGACTCTTCCAAAAACCTGGCCTTCGCACATTTAATCTGTGCTTTATAGATGGACAGGGCCTGTTTGTAGAGAGCCCGGTCTGAATCCAGGTAATTCTTTCTCCACGTGTGCTCGGCCCGCTTGCATTGGAGTTTAAGTTGAAACAACTCCTCGGAAAACCATGGCATAGCCGGAGTAGGCCTGTTTCTTATTTTCCGTAAAGGGGCCAAGGAGTCAAGGGAGGACACAATCCGTTGGTTGAGCCTTTCATAGCTCAAGTCTACGTTTTCCTCTAAGATAAAACCCTCTAAGAGTAATGAGGGTAGAGGGGACTGACTCAAGAGTTTTGACCATTGTCTGGTACTTTTAACCCCACCTGAGTTCCTGTTTCTCCCCTGCCCCACCTTGGGCGTGAGAGAAAAATGGACCAACGCATGGTCCGTCCAGCACTGGGGCAAGATGTTTCAAACAGTTACATGCTCTGGGTCTGCAAAAACAAGGTCCAGTATATGGCCCTTTTGGTGGGTATGAGTAAGGACCAGCTGCTGCAGCTGAATACTCCGACAGGTCTGGGTCAGATCTGTAAGTGCAGTATCTCCGGAGCCGCCCAGCCAAAGATTAAAATCACCTAATACCATTAACCTTGAATGCGAGGTGGATAGATCAAGGATTAACTCAATCAGCCCAGTCACAGCCGATAAAGGGCTAGATGGAGGTCTGTAACAAAGTAGGCCGGTAAATAGAGCGCCCCCCTGTCCATTTAGAGAGAAGGCAAGTAGTTCATAACCAGGAATGGTCTTGATGTCGATCAAGGATAGATCAATAGACTCTCTAAAAATTAATCCTAGTCCTCCCCCTCTAGCACCAATCCGAGGGATGTGCCTGATTTTATATCCCGAGGGGCAGGCCAAACCCAGCTCTACTGCACAGTCTGTGCTTGTCCATGTCTCCGTCATGAGTAAAATATCTAGCTCATGATGGTCAATCATGAAGGCAATCTCTCCATGATGTAAGCACAGCGACCTCACATTTAAAAGGCCACAGCTAACGGAATCTGTCTGTTTTCCTGGAGATGCAACAAGTCCCCTTAGCGGTGGGCTAGTGTTAAAGGCTAAGAGTACATCTCGAGTATAGGTAATGGCATCACGGGAGGGTAAACCAGGAGTACCGGCCCCTGGCGCGTCCGTTGCGCGAACGGGCGCAAACGGGCTTACCTCTGGCGCACCTCCGGCGCCCCTACGGCGCACCCGCTGCGCACCGTCGCTGCGCACCTGTCTAACAGCCATCTTAAATGGCCGGCAAGGATATCGCGTGGGTCCTGGCAGGGCGAGTGGCTCTCCCTCACCCAAGATGGCGCTCTGTGAGTAAATCCTTCTCCCCACTCCAAAATGGCGCTCGGAAACCGGCACGATGCTTATGCAGTGCCCCCGAGTCCCTTCTACCCCACAAATGTGGGTGTGCAACAATTATATGTGGGTAAGAGCTCCCTAAAATTCCCACTAAGCGGCGCAGGCAAAGTAAAGTAAAAACGCGGTCGCTCGGCGCAAAGCAAGAATTAACTATTTTTAAAAGTTAAAATTCAGGAGGAAGCGTTTTACACGCAGCGCAAGTACAAGAAACTTGAAGTCTGTCTAAGCGGGGTAGGAGGTCCTACTTTTATTACCTCCTCCTCCAATGCGTGGGTCCTGGCAGGGCGAGTGGCTCTCCCTCACCCAAGATGGCGCTCTGTGAGGAAATCCTTCTCCCCACTCCAAAATGGCGCTCGGAAACCGGCACGATGCTTATGCAGTGCCCCCGAGTCCCTTCTACCCCACAAATGTTTTGTGACCCACTTTTCCAGAATCTTTATTGGAAACGGGAGCAAGGAGATGGGTCGATAGTTTACGGGACTAGCCGGGTCCAAGGTGGGCTTTTTAAGGAGAGGGGATACCACGGCGAGTTTCCAGCAGTCTGGTACCCGTGCAGAGACCAGGGACTGATCACAAATGGCAAACAGTGGAGGGAAGAGTTCTTCCCGGAAAAGCTTCCAATGTTTATGCGGAAGTGGGTCCAAAGGTGATCCCGACGACACACTGTTGGCCAGGGAACAGAATTCCTCGAAAGTTGGAGAAGGAAAACAGTCCAACCTGGTGGTGCTGGAGGTGATGTCTATAGTAAACCCGGGGTGCGTTTCCGTACGTCTCTGAGGATTACCGCTAGATGTTACGCCAAGATTGTTCAGAATGGCTGCGATTTTATCCTCAAAAGCCTGTGCCAATAAATCGCACAGAGACTGAGATGCGGAGATAGTGTTGATCGCACTAGCAGGGCATGACAGATCCTTCACGATCTTAAACAAGGTCTGTGATTTATTTACTGCCACCCGCAGAGACTCTTCCAAAAACCTGGCCTTCGCACATTTAATCTGTGCTTTATAGATGGACAGGGCCTGTTTGTAGAGAGCCCGGTCTGAATCCAGGTAATTCTTTCTCCACGTGCGCTCGGCCCGCTTGCATTGGAGTTTAAGTTGAAACAACTCCTCGGAAAAACATGGCATAGCCGGAGTAGGCCTGTTTCTTATTTTCCGTAAAGGGGCCAAGGAGTCAAGGGAGGACACAATCCGTTGGTTGAGCCTTTCATAGCTCAAGTCTACGTTTTCCTCTAAGATAAAACCCTCTAAGAGTAATGAGGGTAGAGGGGACTGACTCAAGAGTTTTGACCATTGTCTGGTACTTTTAACCCCACCTGAGTTCCTGTTTCTCCCCTGCCCCACCTTGGGCGTGAGAGAAAAATGGACCAACGCATGGTCCGTCCAGCACTGGGGCAAGATGTTTCGAACAGTTACATGCTCTGGGTCTGCAAAAACAAGGTCCAGTATATGGCCCTTTTGGTGGGTATGAGTAAGGACCAGCTGCTGCAGCTGAATACTCCGACAGGTCTGGGTCAGATCTGTAAGTGCAGTATCTCCGGAGCCGCCCAGCCAAAGATTAAAATCACCTAATACCATTAACCTTGAATGCGAGGTGGATAGATCAAGGATTAACTCAATCAGCCCAGTCACAGCCGATAAAGGGCTAGATGGAGGTCTGTAACAAAGTAGGCCGGTAAATAGAGCGCCCCCCTGTCCATTTAGAGAGAAGGCAAGTAGATCATGACCAGGAATGGTCTTGATGTCGATCAAGGATAGATCAATAGACTCTCTAAAAATTAATCCTAGTCCTCCCCCTCTAGCACCAATCCGAGGGATGTGCCTGATTTTATATCCCGAGGGGCAGGCCAAACCCAGCTCTACTGCACAGTCTGTGCTTGTCCATGTCTCCGTCATGAGTAAAATATCTAGCTCATGATGGTCAATCATGAAGGCAATCTCTCCATGATGTAAGCACAGCGACCTCACATTTAAAAGGCCACAGCTAACGGAATCTGTCTGTTTTCCTGGAGATGCAACAAGTCCCCTTAGCGGTGGGCTAGTGTTAAAGGCTAAGAGTACATCTCGAGTATAGGTAATGGCATCACGGGAGGGTAAACCAGGAGTACCGGCCCCTGGCGCGTCCGTTGCGCGAACGGGCGCAAACGGGCTTACCTCTGGCGCACCTCCGGCGCCCCTACGGCGCACCCGCTACGCACCGTCGCTGCGCACCTGTCTAGCAGCCATCTTAAATGGCCGGCAAGGATATCGCGTGGGTCCTGGCAGGGCGAGTGGCTCTCCCTCACCCAAGATGGCGCTCTGTGAGTAAATCCTTCTCCCCACTCCAAAATGGCGCTCGGAAACCGGCACGATGCTTATGCAGTGCCCCCGAGTCCCTTCTACTCCATAAATGTGGGTGTGCAACAATTATATGTGGGTAAGAGCTCCCTAAAATTCCCACTAAGCGGCGCAGGCAAAGTAAAGTAAAAACGCGGTCGCTCGGCTCAAAGCAAGAATTAACTATTTTAAAAAGTTAAAATTCAGGAGGAAGCGTTTTACACGCAGCGCAAGTACAAGAAACTTGAAGTCTGTCTAAGCGGGGTAGGAGGTCCTACTTTTATTACCTCCTCCTCCAATGCGTGGGTCCTGGCAGGGCAAGTGGCTCTCCCTCACCCAAGATGGCGCTCTGTGAGGAAATCCTTCTCCCCACTCCAAAATGGCGCTCGGAAACCGGCGCGATGCTTATGCAGTGCCCCCGAGTCCCTTCTACCCCACAAATGTGGGTGTGCAACAATTATATGTGGGTAAGAGCTCCCTAAAATTCCCACTAAGCGGCGCAGGCAAAGTAAAGTAAAAACGCGGTCGCTCGGCGCAAAGCAAGAATTAACTATTTTAAAAAGTTAAAATTCAGGAGGAAGCGTTTTTCACACGCAGGGCAAGTACAAGAAACTTGAAGTTAAGGGGTGTGATGGTGAACCACGGTTAAGTATGCCCCATTTTACTAAATACCGAGACAGTACTATGCTGATATAAATCAGCCATTTATGGTTAAAATGGTTAGTAGAAGTGCTTATATATATTTTGGCATTCAATTCAGCAAGGTGTGTAGTCGGGACTCTTTTTTCTGTTCAGTATGGGACATCTATTGAATTTTCCTCATAGGATCGCATTCGCCCATGGTAAATCGTTATTCAAACCATGGGTGAAAGTCTTTAGTGAAAAAATCCAGAATACTTCTTTCTTTTTTCTTATCTTTTCACCTCCGTTGTTATTAGGTGTATTAATCTTTTCCAAGATGCGCCATCTGATATCAGATGGAGCATGTTGAAATTCCAGAAAATGGTTTACCAGTGGAGCTGTGAGCTTGCGGGTTTTGATAATGCACTAAAATCAGCAAGATCCACCATATCGCCCAATTGTTTCCACCATAGGCACCCCCGCAGAGGCCCTATCAAAATATCTGGACAATATTTATAGGCCTTACATTCTATTGACCCCCTCACACATTAAAAATACTGGAGCGATTATCTCGAAGGTTGAACATTTACCTTTCAATGGAAATAATGACCTATTGGTTATGCTTGATGTTGAAGCATTATACAGTAACATCCCCCAGAAAGGAGCAATAGAGGCCACTATGTGGTTTATAGACTTGCATCAAATACCATGCAACAAGCAATTCATCTTTGAGTGCCTCACGGTAGTACTCAAGGAAAATGTCTTTCAATTTGGAGACCATATGTATCAACAAACAAAAGGCGTCAGCATGGGGGCAGCCATGGCACCGTCTATAGCTAATATATATATGGCCCTCTTTGAATCACACCATATACACAATGAAATGGCCCCATTCTTTGAGTCTGTTTCCCATTGGTACCGGTTTATCGATGATATTTTTTTCATCTGGACCAAAGGGGAACAGACTCTACAAGAATTTCTGGAATGGATCAATCTGGCAGACAGTAATCTTCGCTTTACTGCACATATTAATGCCACACAAGTGGAGTTTTTGGATATATACATCAGAAATGAGTCCAACTGATTAGAGGTAGACTTATTCACTAAGCCTACAGCGAGGAACACACTCCTGCACTTTTCAAGCTATGACCAGAGGAACCAAAAAGATGGTATCCCTTTCTCACAATTTCTTAGAGTCAGGAGAAACTGCACTAACATTAAAGACTATGACTTCCAATCCATAGGAATGAAACAAAAATTCCTCAAAAGAGGTTATCCACACCGCCTTGTTCGAGAAGCATTCAAAAGAGCTCGTTTTTACGACCGAGATGCCCTACTTAAGTCAGACAAAGCGGTACAGGAACCAAAATTGGTATGCATAACAAAGCATTCCACATTAAACGCCACAATCAGACAGACTATTAATGCCAATTGGCACCTATTAAACATAGAATCATCAAAACCAAACCTTAAAAAAACAATGTTTGCGTACCGTCGTAACAAGAACCTAAAAGACTTAGTAGTAAGATCACGGTTTACTGGTACAACCGAAAAAGCCCCCTTCATACAGAAATCGATACAAGACACAGATGCAGTTAAGGGCACCTCTAGATGTGGTGCATGTCAGTCATGTGATGGCATCATATCAGGAGAAACACACACTTTCAATGAATTCAAAATACAAGCGAAGTACCTGTGGACATGCAATACATGCAATGTAATATGCTTGATTTTATGCCCATGTAACATGGGTTATGTAGGCGAAACCTCACGAGCAATCAAAACTCGCCTTACAGAGCATAGATCCGCTATCAAAACCCGCAAGCTCACAGCTCCACTTGTAAACCATTTTCTGGAATTTCAACATGCTCCATCTGATATCAGATGGCGCATCTTGGAAAAGATTAATACACCTAATAACAACGGAGGTGAAAAGATAAGAAAAAAGAAAGAAGTATTCTGGATTTTTTCACTAAAGACTTTCACCCATGGTTTGAATAACGATTTACCATGGGCGAATGCGATCCTATGAGGAAAATTCAATAGATGACCAATACTGAACAGAAAAAAGAGTCCCGACTACACACCTTGCTGAATTGAATGCCAAAATATATATAAGCACTTCTACTAACCATTTTAACCATAAATGGCTGATTTATATCAGCACAGTACTGTCTCTGTATTTAGTAAAATGGGGCATACTTAACCGTGGTTCACCATCACACCCCTTAACAAAGAGATCGTATTAATATTATGCACGGCTCCCTGTCTTGTCGTAATACGAACTTACCCAAAATAATATGAACACTAAGATATTCACATTAAACAGACCTCGTACAGTAATGTGATAACTTAGCTGAGAATGCCGTCCTAACATTTAGATGTGATGTCACTTTTTAATCGCCATCTTGAAACAACCATCTAATGCTGATTGCGGCGTATACCTTTAACAAACAAAGTAACAGGCTCAACCAATGACAACGCGCCTTATATAAAATCGATCGAAACGACAGCGCGAGGTTCCTTCTTGGAAGACCGAAACGCTGTATGAAGTCCACACGAGAGGCAGCCCAACCATCCATTATCGGTAAGCAGCGCCGTAATCCAACATTAACTAGTTAACAGAGATAGACGCACACTAATGAACGGGGTCTCCTTAAACTTAAATAGACGGGACGCTGGTTGTGGCAGAAAGGCAAGACGCTGGAAATAAACAGTCTACTTCTATACCGTCTCTTCGCCTTTGACCGATAAACAACAAGTTTCTAACAACTATCGGACATCCCCATAAGCAGAACATAGGATCATTATGATACAAGGTTGCGCACCATAGGTAAGAATATTCATCATCTACAAAGCTCGGCGTATGTGTCACTGAGGATAGCCAACCCAAACTATCTGTATATTTGTTTGCTCTCACAAGATGAATGTGACGGCAATTACGATAATTAACAACTAGGCAACACAAGCGGTAAACCTGGTCGAGTATGAGAAAATTACTCAATGTATACTATATGGAGTGTCCACCATGAGAACGAATAGGGAATATATCTTTACATACGACCCTCTACTTTCAGGTATTCAACCACCTACGAACACGAACCGTGCCATTCAATTCAGAAATAGATCTGCAATCCGGTAAAACACCGTATACATTCTTAAAGGTGAGAAAAACAAGACCTTAAACGATAATGATGTCATAGCGAAATACCATGGAGGATCAAAATTGAAATATAGCGGTTTTTGCATTACAGGGAGCCCGTAAATTCAATGGGAAAACATCATTGTCCTTGAAACTATATCGATATACCCTATAAGGCTCAAGAGGTAAGAGGTCTGAAACGTTGTGCCCGACCAAAAAAATAAATACCTACAGATAGGTTCATTAAAACTACCATATTTTTGCTTTCAGACGGCCATCTATTTACACCAAACGCAGCATAGAACTCGCAGGGTCTCATTAACGAAAATCCATCTGAACTTCCTTAGACAGGTGGTGAGTTCTAAATTAGTGTAACAATAAAGTCTAGACATAAAAAAACTCTAAACAAGTTATGTAAATAATACCCTTACTTGTCACAAACAGAGACCAAATAAGTACTTGATAGAAACCATGAATCTTTTTCCCTTTGATATCCTGTTAAGTTCCCATCTTCTCTTGGCTTTTTCTCTTGGCCTTTCACCTTTCTCTTTTCTCTGAAATGATATGTTATCCTTTGTCCAAGAGCCACATCATTCAATAAAAACGTATATACATGAAATGGGAATTTTTCTTTGTACTACTATAAAAATAGTCATACAAGGACCAATAATTGAACTGTGATAATAGGAAATGAATATGTTTTTATTGTTCTCATCCATGTAATAATATATAAGTTCTGGGCACTACTATATGCACTTAAGCATTAGGCGGTACATCATGCAATTTGAATTATTTACTGGCGTTAGAAACTTGGCAAACTGTATCTAACATAAGCGAACTGTTTTAGTACAAAGAGAATAAACAGTAAATTGTGTTTACAATTTCGTCCACAGCACCATGATGGTAAAGTCCTGATGAAGACACAGTCTACGTGTCGAAACGTGTTGACAGGAAACCATCCACTAGTTATGTTATATTTTTTTATTTATGTATACATATGCAACGATGCAATGATGTTTTATCAAATCTTATCAATGAGTTAATGATTTTATCAAATAATGTTTTGACTGTATGAAATTAAAATGTACTTTATACTCTAAAGCAGTTGGATGCCATTATTAATTATGGGTTGTTTTGCCTCTTGAATTGTGCCAGTAGCCAATTTGCGTGCCTGGGTGTGTTAGTTTACATACATTCAGAAAGAATAACCCCAGTGGTCTCATTCTGGTTACATATGTTTTTGTATTTGCAGTTGTTTTGTCCCTCACACTGTGGTACTCCCTCGCCCTGACGAAGGTGCGGCCCCCCCCCGGGCCATACACTGAAACGCGCGTTGGCGTAGTTCCTGCTGGTGGCAGAATTGCATCGGTGTCTGATGACCTTTCCATCGTTGTTCTGCCCCACCCTGTCCTTTTGCTAGTGCAATATTGTCCACCCTGATTGCACGCTTAGGCACGGTTGTACCCTTTGTAAATATGATGTATGAATGTGAGCAGATCTCTTGAATGTGGAACAGTGAGAAGTGAATGTGGTTGTGAGTGTTGCGTGCGGAACGTCTTATCCTCCTGATTATATGTATATATTTCAAACATGTATGATGTTTTTTTCACCTCAAATGCATAATGTTGAAATGTAAAGGAAATCTACAACAAAGTAATACATGATAAATAAAGAAATTCTAAAATAGTCCTTATGTGTTTTTGGCTCTGCTACTATGTGGTGTCAACCCCTGTATATTTAGGGATCCTATGGTAGGGCCCTAGCATATATTTGTGGCAGGGTTTTTGCTAATTCTTTTTTGCTGATTTACCCCGTTTTTGACCTGCCCCTATCCAAAAAAAAAACCCATTGGGAAGCCCTTCTATTTTGTTGTAATATTCCTTGGGCACCTCAATCTGTAACCCTCACTAGATGGGCAATTGTGATGTGACTTAGTAGTAAAGAGGTGGCATAGATAAATTACAGGAGTGTCCCAAAACAAAACAGGGCACAGTATGTATCCATTTTTTTAACCTACCAGTGTATATACCCGGCCTTCAGTAGCCTTCAGTAATGTGTTCATCAAAGTTAACTCCTTGACAACTTAACATGTCACACTTTTCAGTGAAAAGTATGGACATAGGTACAGTTTTTTTTATAAAATTATAAAATTTAACATGTCAGAGTTGGGCATATTTCTTTTGGTATTTGTTTTCAGGTAGTGTTATGTTGTAGGTTTTATGGTCATTGGCAACCCCATTATTTTATGCAGCTAAGTTCTTCTATCCAGTTGTTTCACCATACCGCTCTGCAAATATCAATTAAATTAAGTACAAAGGCATTATTCATCCAAACAGAATAGACATGGCTACATTTTAACAAGATCCTGGAACAGCTTCCAGAGGAATCTAAACCCATTCTTCGTGATTAATCTCTCAACACTGAGTATTGTAATCAGTTTGGAAAGACTTTTCTGGAATGTCTTTATGTCTACGGCTTATTCTATCTGAGCAGCAAACTATTGACTCATTGGTCTCTGCACTCGTGAAGTAGCCATTGGGGGATTTTCTGAATTAAAAATTCCACATTCTGCCTCCCCCTGAGGACAGGAATAATGCCTGGTGGCCGGGAATGGGCCAATGATATAGCACCTCATCCCATTCATTTTCTCACTTTCTTTTTCTAGCAGGTTGGAGAGTCTTCTGCTCCCCTGAGTGGACTGTTTGGGGAGTTTACCACCCATCTGCCCATCCAAGGGTGATCGGAAAGTTCGCAAGTCCATCAGGAAATAAAGTGAGAAAAAGAATGGGATGCAGGGCTTGCCTGTCCTAGAACATCAGACGCCACCCTTGGACACCAGACAGTCATTCGGCCCTGTTAGTGGATAGATTGGAGGGTTTACCTCCTATCCGTCTGCTCCATGATCCAGAAATCTCACTAACGGCTAGAGATTGGTGCCCAAGAAAGGAATTATGTGAGGCATTGGTCTGTCTTGCCATCAGGTCCTACTCCCGGGTAGTCTGCTTGTTGCCTGCAGCAAATAGAATGGGTGTTTTACCTCCTCTCTGTCAGCACATATTTCAAAGCTTTGCTCATAGGAATCCAAGTTTCCCCTCACTTGCACTGTGAATAGCTTCAGTCTGGATCTGGGTCTGATTTGGAGAGGCCCGAAACACCATATGGGATCTAGTAATGGAGAAGTTGTCCCATGTCAGGATGGACCAGCCCCACCACATTTAAAAAAAAGGTTATGATGCTCAATTGCTCATTAGACATACTATCACAGTTTGTGACACAGCACACCTTTAATTAGCGGTAACCAGTGTGTGGATCCGCAAGATGCACAACAAGCCAGCCTCCAGCCCATTCCGTTTTTGTTCTTTCATTTCCCTGATGCTAGTGTGCTCCCTCCATTTATTCAAATCCCGGTGCATGGTGATGCTTTCTGCCACCTAGGGGGTGGGGGACCGAGACTGGTGGTAAATCCCCTATGCTGTCCACTCAAGGGATTATTTAACAACAAGGGGTGGTGATGGACAGAGTTTCTGAATTAAGCAGAATACTCTCACCCAGTCAAGAGATCAGGGCTAGATCCAACACCGTTTTTTAGCTCACTGCACCATCCCAGTTCAGAACCTGGCTATATGCAAAATAGTCTGTTCCTGTCCCAGTGCATGATGGGAACAGGGCAAACCAAACTACCAAGCCAATTCTTACACTGGGAAGGAAACAAGCTTCCGGGGACCGGTTTCTGGCATTTCAGCCGTCATCGGCCCGGCTTGCTTGAATCCTGATGGTGCAATGAGCAAGGGACTCACATCTGAGTATACCCTTCCACGCTTAGGGTGGACAAAATATTTAACAACAAGGGGTGGTGATGGACAGAGTTTCTGAATTAAGCAGAATACTCTCACCCAGTCAAGAGATCAGGGCTAGATCCAACACCGTTTTTTAGCTCACTGCACCATCCCAGTTCAGAACCTGGCTATATGCAAATTAGTCTGTTCCTGTCCCAGTGCATGATGGGAACAGGGCAAACCAAACTACCAAGCCAATTCTTACACTGGGAAGGAAACAAGCTTCCGGGGACCGGTTTCTGGCATTTCAGCCGTCATCGGCCCGGCTTGCTTGAATCCTGATGGTGCAATGAGCAAGGGACTCACATCTGAGTATACCCTTCCACGCTTAGGGTGGACAAAATATTTAACAACAAGGGGTGGTGATGGACAGAGTTTCTGAATTAAGCAGAATACCCCCTTTTCTGAATCATTTTGTCCACCATAAGCGTGGAAGGGTATACTCAGACATGAGTCCCTTGCTCACTGCTCCATCAGGATTCAAGCAAGCCGGGCCGACGACGCCTGAAATGGCAGAAACCGGTCCCCGGAAGCTTGTCTCCTTTCTGGTGAAGAATTGGCTTGGTAGTTTGGTCTGCCCTGTTCCATGATGCACTGGGCCAGGGACAGACTAATTTGCATATAGCCAGGTTCTGAGCTGGGATGGGGCAGTGAGCTAAATAACGGTGATGGATCAAGCCCTGATCTTTGGACTGGGTAAGAGTGGTCTGCTTAATTCAGACACTCTGTTCATCACCACCCCCTTTTCTGAATCAGTCCACTCAAGGGAGGCAGAACATCTGTTGGAGTTTTATTGAGGAGGGAGGAATTGCCCATGCCTGGGGACCGCTACCTCATTTACTAAGTCCCTTGTATCTAGTGAGTGGATCCCTGCTCAGGTTTCACCCTCCAGTATTACATAGGCACAAGGGCTCTGTTGGATATAATTTGTTACACTTATGCTTGTCTGATTGATTCATATAAGGAAATGAATAAATAAACACCTAGGTGTGAAAAACTCAGTGAATCATATATATTTTTATAGAAATTCAATAATGATAATTCATATAGTTCATAAAAGGTGTTCCATGTGTCAAAAGTGAAAAGGTACTTGTGCCCTGCATCAAGAAAAAAGTGACTGTACATGTAAACAAAAAAAGTTCAAATTCTTTGTATAGTCTCTAATAAATGGACCAATTGTTCTGTCCTTAGAAGCTCAGAAAATAGAGATTCAGTAGAGATAGCATATAACATGGCTGACATTTCGACACTCTTAAGAAACATGTGCTTTCTATACATGTAAACAGGTCTTCATCAGGACTTATTATAGAATCGAAGAAAGACTATGAATGACCTTCTTTCAGCCAAAAACGTGTGCCCCACATACATCCGGCAGGTAAGTCCCCCAATGTTACTAATGATGGCTCAAAATGCTTGTCAAATAAGCAAGTCCCTTCTAAGAGTGACTACCAAATCACTGGCAGATGTGTGTGGAATTATTTCTTTGCATCCCACTCTGTATTACTCCTTCCTAATTGACCTTCTCCTGCTTAGTGACATGCTGTTTGCTGTTCACCTAGCTATGGCAATCACTTAGCAGAGATAGACTAGGAGAGAGACCATTGGAATAGGAGTTTCTCCCCTTTCCAACAATCCCTCTCCTATCTGAACAGATGCTCTGGGGACTGAGATGTACACTGATTATCACTAACTAAAAGAAGCCTGGCTGAGGAGGAAGCCTTTGTTTTTCCTTAGATAAAGACCTGATGTAATTATAGTTTGTGGTATCTAGAGATCTCCAATTGTACCCATAAGCCCAAAATGTTTGTTTGTACTTTCTGTTGAAGTGTTAATCCGAGTGTTGCCTCCAGTTCATCATAAACTCTTACACTGAAACTCTCAATATTTGGGCAGTTACACATTGAGATTTGTTTTTTCTTTCTGCAATCTAGCAATCATAAATGATGATCAGAAGGGCAACATTTATACATATGGACACCTGTATAGTAAATCCTATGAAGACTTTTGAGTTGAAGCAGTCTAAAGGTAAATGTTATCAATACCTCCTGTGGGTAACTTTGAGCTACATTCCATCTATCCTCTTCAGCAATTCCTATATTGTATTCACAACTGGCTTTTATGATCTCCAATTCTATTCTCATGTTAATAATTCAGGAAAAAAGACATCTGGGAGACTGCTATTTTTTTACCCATTTTCGTTTCCAGCAGTCCTCTCAAATGGGCATTTTTCATCCTCACCTCTCACCCCCTAGGTGCACCAAGATATTGCATGTTTATGTTGTAGGTATGAGATGTTCTAGAAAGAACTCTGTTCATATTCAGATTGCAAGTGAGCAAATTTTACTACGTGAGATGTATCACATTTGTCGCTCAGTATGGGTATTCCTATAGTCTTCCAGTCTCTGAATCCGGTTAAAGTGGTCAGGCTCTTCAGCCTGAATCCTGTGTTTTAGGGATCAGTTTCGCATCATACCCCACTTCATTTGTAACTTTGTACTATGTCTTTACCACATTGCATGTAGCTCATCGTGCATTATTTAACATTTTAGTTATAACATAATCTCAATTCTATAGACTGGTTTGTCCTGGGGAGTTGAGAGACACTGGCCTATTCGCTGTAGCAAGCTGAGCAGCTTTGCAGTATCTCCTTAAGTTTGAAAGTGCTTGCACTCATAAGTGGTAAATTGAAGAGTTGTGAATGCTATTCTTAGTGGGGGACTCTTTCCATAGCAATGCATATGCTAAATCATCTAGGGCCAGATGTAGGTAAAGTACATTTACCGATTCTAGAATACCGAATTTTACCAATTCGGTATTCTAGAATCGGAAAATGCTATGTTGCTAAATATTCAGTAAGTATTACCGAATCGGTAAGATTCGGTATTTACCGAATCTGTATTTACCGATTCGGTAATTGCCATTCATTGAATGGCAATTACCGAACCGGTAAATACCGATTCGGTAAAATGGGGAAAACATTGAAGGGTGCCAGGGTGTCACTTTGACACCCTGTTGCACCCCTGAATCGTGCTTGTGTGCACATGTGACACACCCTAAGTGCATATATGTCTGCCACATGGCATTGAATAAAAAGCACAAAATTGCTTTTTATAAGGTATTCTGTATTTACCACCAACTATTAGTTGGTGGTAAATAACAAATCCTTAAATATAAAAAGCACTCACTTGAGTGCTCTCAACATTACAGATTCTGTAATTTACCAATTCAGTATTTTAAGGAATCGGTAATTTACCAATTCCTTTAATTACCGATTCGGTAAATTACCGAATCTGAAATGTAGCCACCTACATCTGAAAAGCCTAATTCCGGTCGGTAACGGCCGAAATTCGGTAATTTACTGACAGGAATTAGGCTTCCTACATCTGGCCCCTAGTTTCCTAAATAACCCAACAGGTGGCGTAATTGCTTCCCATCCACCAGTGGCCTCAGTTTCTATCAGATGCAGTGCCATACCACTATGCTCAGGCTGCCAGTCTCAGCTTCCTTATCTCCCTTGATCCTCTCAGTGAGTATACTGCACTGCAATAGCCACCAGCTGCCTCGTTCTCTCACTCCAGGGAATTATATTGCTGACTTGTCACGCATCTAGGCCACCAACAACAGAGAAGGAGAGAGAAAGAAATAAGGGATTTTGTTAGACCTGGCATCTTTGGCGTGGTATCCCCCTATCTTTTTGCCTCTACCTCCTGTATTTTTGATGCTGTGCTGGATTTCGTTTTTGCTGGTTTAGATGGTTTGGGCACTTTGCCACTGCTGTTCAGTGTTAAAGTGCAAGTGTGTAAATTGTTATTGTGATTGGTTATCTATGATTGGCATATTTGTGTCACCAAGAAGACCCTAGTAAAGTGCACTGAGTGTGCCAGGGCTTGTGATAATAAATGCTACTAGTGGGCCTGCAGCACTGATTGTGCCACCCACATGAGTAGCCCTAAAATGGTGACTCAGGCCTGCCACCGCAGTGCCTGTGTGCAGTCTGTGAACTGCCATGTCCTCCTAGCCAGTGTCCCCACTTACCAGGCCTAACCATTCACTTTATGTACACATTGGTCACCCCTATGGAAGGCCCAAGGTACCCCCTTGGGCAGGGTGCAGTGTATATGAAAGGTAGACCATGTATTTATGCAGGTGATATGCTCTGGTAGTGAATTACAGCCATTTTCGTATTTCACTATTGTAAGGCTATCTTGCCCCATAGGCTATCATGGGGAATGCTGGCTACAGTGGCTATCAGCTTATCTTCCCATAGGAGCAAGATAGGACATAACAGTCTGGTATCCCTGAACTCAGAATTTAATAACACATCTTTTAGGAAAGGTTGTTTTTAAATCCTTTGTTTGAGAATAGCACTTTTAGAAAGTTGCTGTTCTCATGTCTGACCTTTCTGTGTGCCTTGGCTTGTTTGTGAATTGACTGTCTGGTTTGAGAGTGACAGAGGCTGGGAGCCCCCAGTAGGCTGGCTGAGTCAGCCTTAGGCTGAATGACTGTATCTGCATCTTGAGTGGTGGGAGGGGATAGCACCTGGGCCTGAATAGGGCTGTGCCTGCCTTCCACAATGCTGGCTCCACCTCCTGCTGGGCAGCTGATGACCCTGCCCCTCTCCCTGAAAAGAAAGGAGAGGCCAGGAAAACAAAGTGCTCAAGGAACACCCAGAACTGGTTCAGACCGGGCTCAGAGCCCTCCTGCACAAAGGGATCAAAGACTTTTAGGGGTATAAGTACAGGACCCCTGACTACAGAAAATTAGATACTCCTGGAATCAAGAAGGAACCTCTGCCAAGGAGAAAGCTGGAAGACTGAAGAAGGAAGACTGTCCTGCTGTGTGCTTGTGGATTGACCTGCAGTTGCTTTGCTGCCAAGGAGAGGGGAAGGACTTTGCTTTGTGCTGTGTCCCCTTGCTTGAAGGAATCCCCAAGGGCCTGAGAAGAGCTGGCTCCCTGTTAAGAAGTCCCAGGAACTTCACCCCCAGCTTCCCTGAACTCTGCTGAGAGAGTTCTGTCCTTCCTAGAGTGCTTGGGCCAGTTCTGGTGCCTCTGGAAGTTGTAGCTGTGTTGGGAAGCTGGAAACCAAGATTTTAAAGACATTCTGCAAGTTTTGTCGCATCACTCGCTTGCGTAGCGCATCCCCGTCCGTGCGAGGAAATTCCCGCTGCTACGAAGGCCGAGATCGTCGCAGCACCTGTTGCCGCTGCCAGAGTCATCGTATCCTTCGTTTGCGGGACGCACCAGTCCGGTGTGGGAAGATTACCATCGCTGCGAGTATCATCACAGAACCTGTCGTCATGGGGTGAGATTGTCGCACCGCTTGCTTGCGGACCGCACCACGTCGCTGCAAGTGTCGCCGCAGAGCCATCACATCGAGGAGCTGCGAGAGGAAGATCACCGCAGGTCCGCGCATCGTCGCCCCGGAGATCGTCACAGCCCCAAAGATCATCGCATCATGCATTTGCGAGCTTTTTTTCACTTCGGAACCTCCGCACTGGAATCCATACCAGGTCTCAGGAGTGACGCATCGCTTGTTTTCCACCGCACCAGCTTCTGTTTTGGAACTTTGTCGCATTGAAAGGTACTGTTGGCTAAACGTGATGTAACGGTGAACTTTTCACACAATGTGGATTATTTTATCACAACTTTATGAACTCTTTTGAAACCATAATCTTGAACTGTGTATGTTGGACTTTTGTCGTTTCGGTCTTGTGTAGTTTAGATTAAATACCTTTATTTTTCTAAACTGTTGTGAAGTCAGTTTGTGGAGTTTTCACTGTGTTACTGTGAGTGTTGGTACAAATACTTTACACATTGCCTTTGATAAGCCTTGACTGCTCGTGCCAAGCTACCAAGGGGGTGAGCAGGGGTTATCTCAGAGGGTTTCCTCCTTACCCTGACTAGAAGCAAGGGTCCCTATTTGGACAGTGGTACCTACCTCTGCCAACTAGAGACCCCCAGTTCTAACAGACAAGAAAGGGGATGCTCGCCATCATTCCCTGGCCTTTCAATGACTCAAGTGGTATGTTTAGCATTCCAGTGTCACAACCATCACTTCTCCTGCCTTTGATCTCGTTCATGACAGTCTGGGTGGATGGGGTGTGTAGCTAGCAGAGCCAAGATGGTGAACATGTTCTGAAGAGGCTCAGCACACCTTCACCATTATCTAGACACTATCCTGGCATAAAGTTGCCATCTGATGCCCTGACTTGCTTCACCTGCTCCCCAAAGCAGTGACCTAGTGCACATCCTGCCATTGCACTGTTCGCCTTCTGGGGGCTGCCTCTCTGCTACAGAGCCTGATTGCGGCCTACACCCACGTGGCAGAGGGATGATGGGTCCTGTGATGATGGGTTCACCTGGTCCTGCTGTGGTGCCCTTGCCAACATTGACAGAAGCTTCCTGCCAACGGGTGACCGAGTGGCTGGTCACTGAGGCTGACTGAAGGGGAGTGGAGTGCCGATCGACTTGGACCTGGAGCAGAGGAGAGCCCATCTAGCAGGAAAAGACACTGGAGCTGTGGAAAGTGCGTTGGAAAGCACTGCCATCTTAGGGAACCCTGTGGTGAGTCTGAACCTGAGAGCTGCAGGTTGTCATCCTTCTGCCTGCCCATTGTCTCCTTCTCTTCCCCCCATCTGCTGCAGTGACTGTGAAGTGCAGGAGGTCGTGTCGGGCTTAGGCTTAGGCCTAACCATTGGGCGTGGAGTGGAAATGTTCATACCGCACCTCTTCTCTGGCCCTGCCTGCTGCCTCCCTGGAAATGCTAGCTGGTGTCCTGTGCCTACTGGGTCTGACTCACAACCCCTAAACTGTTGGGGTGCCTGATGTTGCACCAGAAGGCAGGGTCACAAGGGTCAGATCAGACCCAGAGCTCCACCATTGCCAGGGTTCTTGCTTGCCCTCTCTTTTATACTTCCGCCCTAGGGCCCTCTGCAGAAGAGGACCTGGAGCAATGTCGGGCCTATGCTCAGTGGGTGGGAGGTGAGGTGGGTGGTGGTGTGTGGAATTTGAGACGTTGGCCAGGTGTCCCCTCATTTACCAGCTCCTCCTGTGATCTCAGTGGAGGCCCCAGGGTCTGCAGACCACGGGTGCTTCTTCAGGGCATCAGAGGGGCTGCTGCTGGTGTTGCAAATAGAGATGAGGGCACGGGGTCTGTTCAGGCCCAGGTTCCCAAAACGGAGGTTTGGTCAGCCTCATGCATGCCATCGCAGTTGGTCTCTTCACTCCTGGATCTCTTCAGTTTATCTCCCTGGTGCTAGCACCTGGAGGGGTGTGACTGAGGAGCAACTTGGGCCTGGTTCCTGCTGCCACTTCTCTGTCCTCGGTGGCTTCACTCATTGCCACCCTGAACCTGGGAGTCACTTTTGACTCTTGAGACTGCCTTGCTAAATGGCCCCTGGCTGCTACAGTCAATGCCTGATGGGGTGGAGAGGCCCGCTAACTGGGTTGTGGATTAGGATTAGAGGTGGCAGGAGCCTTGTTGAGCCCTGCTGCACTCCTTTTTTCTTGTAGTGTCCCTCCGGCTCCGGGGGTTCAGACAGACAATGCTGCTATATGTCAAAATAATTTCTGACTCTCCTGTAGTGACACAATGATAGTATTTAGGGCCACATGCATGGTGCAGACTCCAGGGCTGCCTTGGTTTCTACTAACCTTATCACATTTCTGAGGCATTCTGACTGCTATAAAACGTAGATCCTATGGAATTGCTTCTGATGCTGTCCTACCAAGCTACTAGATTCCCAGACCCATGGGCAAACAATGGGCCGCTTCCTCTCGGCTGCACAGGGCACCCTGTTGATTCCAAAGATGCCTCAATATTGGAGCCCTCTGACTGCTCTGTGTCACTGGAAAACAAACTGGACACTATTTGAGCCGCCATTGAGTCAGCCATTGAACCCTCTTGTACATCATTTAAAGCTAAAATAGACACTGTGGCTACGAACCTCACACTACTACATGTCGATCATCTTAAACTCATGGACAGAGTGGACTCGGTGGAATATATTCTTTTTGACCTATATCTGAAAACACAACACATGCACTTTTCTGTGCAGATACTGCTGAAGCAAGTCAGTGTCCTGGAGCGGAGAGCTGAAGATGCTGAGGGTAGATTGAGGAGAAATAATATTCATATTGTGGATCTCCCCAAGGGGGCTGAGATGCTGTGCAATATGTGGAGTAGTGGTTGTGGAAATAGCTCCCCCATACACCGCTTCAAAATATTTCTCTGTTGAATGGGTACCCCAAGTCCCAGTGAGAAAGCCACCGCCTAGATCCAATCCTTGCCAAGTGGGGCTCTTGTTGTTGCATTTCGGTGACTGCGACTCGATCCCATGTGTGGCCAGAAAACTTCCTGAGATCAAGGTGGTGGACAATGCGCATGAAATGCTCTGTCCTGATTAAACTATCACAGTCTAACAACAATGAATCACCTTTCTGGCATTGAAGCAGAAATATTTGCTGCTGTTTCTGGTGTGCCTCTGTGTGGTTGCAAATGGTACCACGCATTCCTTCGAATCACCTGATGAGGCTTGGCACTTGTTGGAAACTTACAGCCCTCAAGTTGCTGGTGGGTTGAGACCTGGTGTTGTTATGGATTGGTTGCATGCTGGGGCCACCACTCTGGATGATGCCGGTCCCTGATCCCTAAGTCCATCCCTGATTTAGAGCAGATCATTACGAAGCAAGGTAGACCGCTGCAACAGGCCGCCACTCTCACCGATGAAACACAACTTTAGAGTCCTGCAGATGGCATGCTTCGATCCCCCATTGATAAGAGTTCTGTCGCCACCTTGCCATCCCGGGAGAACTCCGGACCCCCACCAGATGTGACTCCACTAACAGTGAAGATATTATTTGACCTGCTCTCTGCCTTATCTACTCTTCAACCATCACATGCAGCAAAATATACAATCACCCATGATTCACCTTAGATTCTTATAACATATAGGAACTGGCAAACTGGATTGTTGTGCCCCTTCTCTTAATGTTGTGTTTTAATGCTTTAATCTCACAGGAGAAATTGGCACAGATGGCCTACCTTATATGTGCCCATTACTCTGTATAGGCATTTGTTATTGATTGCATTATGCGGATTACCCACCTTCTTTGTGTAAGCTGACCCTCCTCGCACAGAGTTTTTAATCATTACCTAAATGTTAGCTTCAAATTGGTTTGGCGGATGCTCAGTTGGTGTACTGCATGTATGGTATTCACTGTTCCTTTTTTCATTGTTATGCTTTCTCATTTCTCATTGTTTATGTTTGGGACCCTTAACTGTCTGTTTCTGTTATTGTGTATTATTGCTTATTGTTAACAGTGCATGCGCATTTGTCTGCAGCCGTTTTGAAGTATCACTTCTTATGATTTGTGTACCTTCTGCCAAACTGCCTTCCACAGATACTCAAAGTGACATTTAAGTTTTTATTCAGCATTACTAACAATGTTATTTGTGAATTAAGAAAGCTCTATTGTCAAAACTGTATGATAGTGTTGATGTTCTTTCTCATTTACTTGTTGAGAACAGATCAGGCAAAAGCATAAGTGAAGTGGAAAACATGTATGGTTTGGAGGATACCTTTGAGAAAGTCAAGGAAACAGTTTTGGTAGGCAAGTGGTTAAACTTAAGTTTGCATATTTAATTAGCAAAGGAAGTCAAATCATAATTTGCATGGTTTTAATGTATGAGAAACATTTAACTTGTGAGAATGCACAGATTGCAGATAACTTGTCTACAGCAGGAATGTTTTGTTGGGACCATATCAATGTGTCCTCCAAACTAGTATTAGACACAAGCTTATTGTTATTGCTCATTGTTAGACCTGTCAGCCTTAGGATGGTCTTTCCCCAAGCTTTTTGCCTATTCTCTCCTGTTTGCTGAAATTGGTATTTGTGGCTTTAGGACTCCAGGCACTTTACCACTGCTGACCAGTGCTTGTGCTCACTCTTTAAAACATGGTAGATTTGGTCTACATTTGATTGGCACATTTAATTTACTTATAGGTTCCTGGTAAAGTGGTATAATATGTACCCAGGACATGTACATTATATGCTACTGGAGGCCTACAGCACATTTTGTGCCATCCACTCAAGCAGCTCTTTAAAACATGACTTAGGCTTGCCATTGAGGTATGTGTGAAGTTTTAAACTGCCAATTGGATCTGGCAAAACAACTCTTTTTCCTAGGCCTAAAGCTACCTTTCTATTATATATAAGCCTCCCCTTAGGTAAGCCCTAAGCAGCCTGTAAGGCAGGGTGGAGTTATTTAAAAAGTTGTATATTGTACTTTACATTTTTACATGCCCTGGTAGTGAAAAACTCCGAAATGTGTTTTTCACTACTGTGAGGCCTACCTCTCACATTGGATAACATTGGCTTGCAATATTACATCTAATAAGCTAACAGTTTTGTAAGGGAAGATGTAGAAATGTCATTTTGGGTTTCTAAAAGATTGTATTTTAAAATTCTCTTTAATGATAAATTCAGAAAATGATACTTTTAGAATTTGGCATTTTCTTGTCCTAACCATTCGCTGTCTGCAGCCTGTTTCCTGGGTCAAATGATTGCGAATTGTTGACCGTTGTATAATCCACCCAGACAGTTTGACAAAGGGGGAACTAGTTGTTGGAAAGATGGGCCATCCTGCCAGGATTAGTGGGGCGGAGCTGTTTCCTTCCCCACTTACATTTCAAAAGAGATGCCTCAGCGCACTAACATAAAACTTCATACTAACCTTTTGTCACTGCAGACTCATTTGATTCTGGGTAGGGAGAAAAGAAATTCCATTACCATCTGAGGGAGGAAAACCCCAGACATTTCTCTCACTTTGAAGTTGGTTCTATAGGACCCTCGGACCCCCACTGGGCCTGCAGAGAGCACTTGGAAGTCCTGCTTTATGCTTCAGATGACTACCCTGGTGCTGGAAGCCAGCCTTAAACCCTCAGAGGACTGCCCTGCTGCTGGGGGACTGTCTTGCTGCTTGAACCCAGGACTTCCAGAGTGACTCCAAGGGCTAGTTGTCTGGCCTCCTGTCCTGAGCTACAGGGACACAAACAGCTCCAACAGCTTGATGCCTGCACCTGGATTCTGTCTGAAGTGATTCCTACCCACTCAGTCCTGGACCCTTACAAATGGTGCTGAAGGTGTCCAAATAGACCAAAACCAAAACATGGGACTTGGGAAAACTTTCAGGCTAAAAGTGGTTTGAGATAGGACCTACCTGGTCTCTGATCTGCCCAAGATGCATCACTGCCCCCCCCGACTTCGAGGTAGCCTACTACTTTTATTTCCACAGCAGCAATTCCTGTTCAGCAGCTCCTTATAGAAGGAGTATTCAAACTTGTGGAGCCCTCATTGGCTACAGGCTTCACCTTTGTCCTGTTGGAGATTTTCAACTTCTTAAAAAGAGACAAAGTTTGAACGTAGACACCTTTGCTGTAACTTCATGCATTCATTGACAACACCTCCTCCTCAGGCATTACTGTCTGCCTTGCCCTGCCGAACTATACCTTCTCAGACATTTTTCTTCACAGTGTCTTCTAAATCTGAGACTGGGCCCAATACACATCATGTATCAGAACTGCGCTTCACCACAGTCAGCGACAACTTTCTACTTTGTCATGGTCTTGCGCATCTATATGTCTTCGGTAGGCGCTTTGATCTTCTAGGCGCTAGTTTTGCCGAGAAACTTTAAAAATTCATAACACCAGTTCCACTGATTGGGTTTTTATTATTTTAGTGTCAAATAATTTAATACATTTGTTTCTAGTTTTCAAAATTGGTGTGGGATTTTTCTTGTGTTTTCATTTTTTTACTTTTTAGGTGCTGCATAAATACTTTGCACAATGCCTCTAAGTTAAGCCTAACTTCTTTTGTGCAAAGCTATCTGGGGTTAAGCACAGGTGGTTCAATCTCACACAGATTGCGGTTGTTGCTCGAGATTGGCTTTCACTTCCCTCAATCACAAACCCAGGGGCAGATTTACAAGCCCCTTGCGCCAATATTGCGTAATTTTCCCCATGTTAAAAATGATGCAAATGTGGCGCAAGGGACTTGTAAATCTGCCACGCAGTTTCTAACACTCATGAAAAGCATACAGGATTTGCATCTAACATGATAGAATTACTTAGCTGTTATTGGTGTCCTGGCTTGGTTTGGGCAGTGGTGATTATTTTTGGTAACTGCACTGAGTGCTTGGAGTTTGACATATAGTAGAAGATGGATGAATCCCATTGCACCACGTATCATGCCTAAAAGAACTCATTTTCTTTCCCAGTCCTGGATATTGTTGCTACTCACACATAACATGTTAAACTGTGTGAGGTAAGAATGTGCCTGCTCACCAGTGACAAAAAATGGTATTTACTTTTGGGGAGACTTTTCTTCAGGGATGATTCTCATTTATGATTGTTTCTCATATTGATGGACAATTTGAGTCATTAGTGATGAAAGACTTCCTGGAAAAAATCAGCTTTCCATGGTGGTACTTCCAAGTTCACAATATATTGGTTTAGTGGAGATGGATAGTAGTGCTGAAGGAAGGGATTCAGACAGCAATACAAACAGGTCTAAGCAATGATAAATTATTCGCACAGAAAATACAACCCCATTAAATTAGAACTCATATCACAACAGGAATTCTACTATTCAGACTTCAAAGAAAGAGGAATCCAACCTCCAACGTTGCACCTGTGTGGCTATGCGATGTGGAATGTGCTCATAATGATGTAGGTGACATAGATAGGGTGAGACCACAATGAAGTTGCAAAAGCAAGACACGTTATCATAGAATCAAGCACATGAAAGAGCTGAACATTCAGATAGGTCATTCAGTTAACAAGAAAAAGTTAAAATATAAAGTTAAAGAAAGAATGTTCGATATTCAGTGAACCCAAACAATGTATGACAGTGTCCAAGGGAGCTGTAATTCTGATGGATGAAAACTTGTGGAGTAAAATATTGAATGGTGCATAAGAGTATGCAATACATTACTGCTTGAAAATAGTAAAGTAACCATTTGGTCCTATCATCTTGATGTTAGCTCTACTTCATCTTGCTCTAGAATCAATTAACATTGCAAATTACTACTTTCAAAAGTTGTTTTAGAAAGTGCACCAGTCAATGGCGAAGCAAGGTTGTCTTGGGTCCTAATAAAAGCAAGGCAAAGGGACTCCCTGCTCCCTTTTGGTTGTAAAAGACAGACATAACTGAACAGCAGGTGGGTCTACACAAATATGGTCCGTTGTGCTACTGCAGGTTCTGCATTATTAATAGCTACACATCTGACAGCAGGGGAAGCCTGTTCCCATTACAAAAAGGGTTAGCGCTGAGCAAGGGGTACACTGCTTCCACTCAGCAGCAGTCCCCTGTTAGAAGGGACAGTGCCCTGTTCCCCTGTTCTACAATAAGACCATGATGGGATGGGCGTTGAGATATTACTTATTTGCCATCAAACATCTACGTGGAATCCTGCAAATATGAGATCTGTTGTATTTTTTTATGACCTTTGACCTGAGTGCCTTTTTTCAGGGGAGATACAAACACCAAGTTAATAATATTAGTAATACGTCTTCCCAATACCATTTCATTTTTATCATTTAAATATCAGCTTCACATATATTTTGGAAAGTTAACCATTTTCCCCAATCAATTTATGAGTTCTGAAAATACACACATTTTCATCTCTTCAACCAAGCAAGAGCTTCTAATCTAGTTTACTACCACTCACCAAAAAGCGCTTTAACACCTCATCAAGGGTAGCAAGTGCTACGTAAATGCAAACCCTTTCCTCTTCTATACCTCCACTATCCTTTTCAATCCAAATGACATACTAACATGTCCACCGCTCAAATTAATGTAATATTTCCCTATACTAATTCACCACTAATCCTCTTTGGGTTCTGAAGTAGCGTACAACTCGCCGATAAGCGCTACAAAAACTCATAAGGAATAGCAAGGCTATATAAATGCACACCATTCCCTCTTCTGAAATGAAATACCAGCATTTGTAAAGCGCACAGCTACCTCTGGAGAGGTGTTCCAGCACTGGTTGCCATTGGGAAAATTAAGCGAGCTATTGCCCAGAGTCACATGTTGCTGGGCTAACTTGCCACCAGCACCAGGGATTGAACCAAGAACCCCAAGGTCCCAAGTCGGGTACCATGGCAGCTGCCCCACACCTCTTCCACTATCCTTTTCAATCCAAAAAGCAGACTCAAATAGCCATCGCTCACATTAATTTTCTTATTTCACTATACTAGCTCGCCACTAGTCCTTTTTGGGTTCCGGAGTAGCATGCTACTTGCCGAAAAAGCACTTTAAAGCCTCGTCTGGGGTAATAAGTGCTATATAAATGCAACTACAATTACATAGCGGTGGTTTTTGATAAGTTTGGTTTATAAAAGTGCAGTATTCGGTTGTCAAGTGAGTGGTGGAAGAGGAGTGAATGTTGGTGTGTACGCAATTTAGGCCTACATTTAAATATTAGGTCTGGCTTTTGCGACAGATTTAGCTGTCTCAACAGACTATAGTATTCCCCACAATTCATACATATTATTTATGTATATAGGGTATTCACCCACTGGTCTGCTGAATCATCATTCACATTTTGCTTCATCTGACCACAGGTTACAGAAGGGGGAAATGTGTCCTCCCTCTTTACCCATTGGCCCCCTGCAATTTGAGTGACTACACAAAGCTTGTGATCGTTGTTTGCATTTCTTCAAAATAATTGTTTCCCCTTCAGTGACAAAACTCTTTTGAAATGTGCTTTTTAAATTTGTTTTATTTCTTCTTTTAAAACTCCTATTTATTATACTTGCATTCAGGTGTGTTGGTGATTCCTTTCATATGACTTTGCTGTAATAAAGTGTTTAGGTGAAATGTTGACATTGCAGCTGCCTGCAATTTGAGTGCTTGGTTGAGTGATTTCTTCTTGTCGCTTTCAAATAGTAAAATGCATAGTAAGACTGAAACAAACACATCAGTGAATATTTTTTTAATTTAGCATTTTAATTGGAAGTTTAAAGAGGCCACATTTAGGTGGAATCTGTGTATGCAAAGCACAGATATGTTGTTTTCGCCAAAGCTTGTTTAGAAGTCTTGTTGGTCAATATTGAGGAGGATGGCTCTGACAGGTATGCAATATAGGGCTGGGTGGATAATTGTACCGATTAAAGAAATTGTACGTTGTCAAGTTTTGAAGTGGAGTGTTTCAAAGGTCTAGAATGGATTTGAGAGTCTTCAGATATTACAGATAACAATAGCAGCTTGTATGGGTCATATCTCTTGGATAATTCATTGTTAAAAAATGAAGATGTGTCCCTGGATGTTTATAAATCATGCTCTTTATTTGAAACTGTACCAACCTTTCGTGGTCATCACTAACTTTTTCAAGGTTTGTCATTGCTAGTAATAAATAAGTTGCAAGTGATGAGTGGTAGATATAGTACACTGATACACAATTAAAATGATTGAATTCTGTTGTCCTCTCTATGTAAAGTCAATTTAACTTCATAGATGATTTTTTTTTTAACCAAGAAAAGCTGCTTTCGATGACTTATCCTTATTGCTTTTTCATTCAGATCTCAATAACTGACAGGGCAGTACATTCAATAGTTAGACCTTCCATCTGTGTTATACCTAAATGGTGGGTAGATGACACAACCGCTAGTATGGTCAACATTCTTTCATAATTCAGCAAAAGTCCATGTCTCTGGTATATTGCGATTCCCTTTTTCAGGACTATTGTCCATGAGCGCACAGTCTCTGGTCTGTACCAGGTTCCAAGCTACTGTACCTCCAGGACTCCCCTCACCATTTGTCACCTCCTTGTGACCCCTTGATTAAGTATATTTTACAATACCTGACATCCCATGAACCATGTTTACTCACCTGTTGAAATCACCGTTCACTACATACATTGTGTTCCCCACCCACCCCAGTCTTGACTATGCTCCAATATAACCAGTCCAACCTGCACTGCTGCCAGGCACTCTCTGAACTGGAACACAAGCAACCAAGGATCAATTTTGCCCTTATTAGGGTTCATCAGCCCGGTATAGACTGGTTCCAGTGACACTGTGAGGGCAGTACCCACGGCTGGGCATACCGGTGGTATTTAGGGCATCAAAATTAAGGTGATTTATGGGATTCTTTAATTAATTTCAGCCACTGGCAACTGCTCGGGCCACATCCTAATCCACCATTTCTCGCCCATTATGTCACCTCAGTTTGGACCCAGCCATATGCAAATCAGCCTGGCCCGGCACCAATGGGAGCAGTTAAACCCAAACTGCCAGGTCACGTCCGGATGTATGACGTTACAACGGGAACTTTTACATCGCATACCATTACAACGCGAATTTTACAACGCAGGATCATTTACAACGACTACCTTTACAACGCATGTCATTACATAGCAGATGCTATTACAACGCATGCAGTTACAACGTAAGTATAGGTAAGTATATTATTTTTAAATATATAATAAGTAATAATAATTTAATTAATTTATTTAATTTTATTAATTTAAGTAATTTTTTTAAGTTATTTTTTTAAAAATGAACCCTTAAAATACCCCGTACCCCAAAACCCAAACCTAGCCCTGAACCCTTAAAATACCCCTGTACCCCAAAACCCATACCTAGCCCTGAAACCTAAAAATACCCCGTACCCCAAAACCCAAACCTAGCCCTGAACCCTAAAAATACCCCTGTACCCCAAAACCCAAACCTAGCCCTGAAACCTAAAAATACCCCTGTACCCCAAAACCCAAACCTAGCCCTGAAACCTAATACCCCTGTACCCCAAAACCCAAATCTAGCCCTGAAACCTAAAAATACCCCTGTACCCCAAAACCCAAACCTAGCCCTGAAACCTAAAAATACCCCTGTACCCCAAAACCCATACCTAGCCCTGAAACCTAAAAATACCCCTGTACCCCAAAACCCAAACCTAGCCCTGAAACCTAAAAATACCCCTGTACCCCAAAACCCAAACCTAGCCCTGAAACCTAAAAATACCCCTGTACCCCAAAACCCAAACCTAGCCCTGAAACCTAAAAATACCCCTGTACCCCAAAACCCATACCTAGCCCTGAAACCTAAAAATACCCCTGTACCCCAAAACCCATACCTAGCCCTGAAACCTAAAAATACCCCTGTACCCCAAAACCCAAACCTAGCCCTGAAACCTAAAAATACCCATGTACCCCAAAACCCAAACCTAGCCCTGAAACCTAAAAATACCCCTGTACCCCAAAACCCAAACCTAGCCCTGAAACCTAAAAATACCCCTGTACCCCAAAACCCAAACCTAGCCCTGAACCCTTAAAATACCCCTATACCCCTAAACCCAAATTAAATAAATGATTAAAAAAAGATAAACTTACCTATACTTACGTTGTAATGGCATGCGTTGTAATAGCATCTGCTATGTAATGCCATGCGTTGTAAAGGCAGTCGTTGTAAAAGATCCTGCATTGTAATAGTAGCGTTGTAAAAGTAGTCCGTTGTAAAAGTTGCGTTGTAACTGTTGTTTCCCGTCACGTCCTCCCCACAAGCAACCCAGGACCAGCTTAAACTTTAATAGGGCTCTTCCGACAGGTATAGCTTTGTTCCAAAGGCACTGTGAGCACGGGAAACCCGCCTGACCATAACAGTCACTCTTAGGGCATCAAACAATAGGTAATGGATGGATGGATTGCTTGAATTAGGCTAAGCCACTGGTAATCACTCAGGTTGCATCCCCAATCCATTGTTTTTCACCCACCATGCCGCCTCCTCATTCAGACCCGGCCATATGCAAATCAGGCTACACCATGCTCCAACGGAAACAGTCTATTCCAAACTGCCAAGTCACATCCTCCTCAAACTGAAACACAAACAACCCAGGACCAGCTTTGCCCCTATTAGGGCTCATTAGCAAGGTATAGTTTGGTGCAAGTGGCAGAGTAAGCACCGGATGTACATCGGGGCACAAAAACAAGGTGATGGGTGTAATGATTGAATTAATCTCAACCACTCGCAATCGCTCAGACCACATCCCAGTCCATCATTTTTCTCCTATCCTGCCACCTCAGTTTAAACCCAGGTATACGCAAACCAGTCCTGACTTTGCTGCAATGGGAACAGTCCATCCTGATCTGCTAGTCCAGGTCCACTCACCCATTCCTTAAGGGGTGTTCTATTCCCACTCCAGTCTGAGCAACAGTAGGGAAAGCATTGGACATTGGAAGAGTAAGATTTACTATTCCCACTCCAGTCTGCGCAACAGTAGGGAAAGTGTTGGGACTTCGAATAGGAAAGATTCCCTATCCCAACTCAAGTCAGTACAACAGTAGGGAAACCATTTGACTTTGGAGGGGTAAGATTTTCTATTTCGACTCCAGTCTTGGTAACAGTAGGGAATGTGTAGGACTTCAGAGGGGTTAAATATATTATTCCCACTACAAACAGTGCAACAGTAGGGAAAGCGTTGGACTTGGAAGGGGTTAAACTTACTATTCTCAGTCTAGTCTGCGCAACAGTAAGGAAAGCATTGGACTTTGGAGGGCAGGATTTACTATCCCTAGTCTTGTCCGTGCAACAGCAGGCAAGCATTGGACTTCGGATGGGTGAAACTTACTATTTCCATTCCAGTCTACCCAAAAGTAGGGAAAGGGTTGGACTTCAGAGGGGATACATTTGCGATTCCCACTCCAATCTGCGGAACGTTATGGAAAGCATTGGACTCCGGATGGGTAAGATTTACTATTTTCACTCCAGTCTGTGCAACAGTAGGAAAAGGGTTGGACTTCGGAGAGGTTACGTTTACTAGTCACACTCCTATATACTATATTTACAGCAAGGAGTGTGTGATATAGCAGAAGATAACAAAAAGTTAGTATCTGTGCCCTTGAAAACAGTAATTTAATCCCCATATAATTGAATCAGTTACAACTCATTGTATAGATTTGACCAATAATTGTTAATAGTGGCAGCAGACTTCTAACATCAGTTATATTACCTGAGATTGTAATATCAGAAAGAACAGTTAAGGCTGTTATTAGACCTGTATGTGGGTTTCAATTTAGATATTACCCACAATAGTTTAGGTTCTGCTCAAGCCAAAGTCTTTTTTCTACTGGAGGACTCATTCAGCAGTTTATGTGTTGTTACCATTTCCAATGGAGTTTTCTGAAAAAAACAAAGGGCTTAAGACTGCAACTCAGTGTTTGTTTCCCTACTTTACACCTGTAGGTGACTTGAGTTTAAGAGTGATGTCACCATACGTATTTAAATTCATTTAATAAGTGCCAATTCTGCTAGGAAGACCTCCCACTCAGATTTAAGTTTTTTCATCTTATGGCCCATGGCCTTCAATGCTATTCCCTTTTTTCTTACTTATGAGGGCTCACTCAGTGGTCCCACCAAGTAAACAAAATGAATCCAGTTAAATGTTTTTACTCACAGGCACAGCAAGTGTCATGTCAGTAGAGGGGTGGCCTGCTCAGCCTCTTCCAGGCTCCCACGGGCACAGATGGGCCAAGACTGGTATATGGTTTCATCTCATGCGGTGGGAGATGGCAGTTTCTTTTGACCTGTAGTAGCAGATATGGGTGGGGCTTCTTAGTCCCATGAACTCTGGTGATTGAAGGCCCTTGATATGTCAGGCTCCCTCTGCTCTCGTCTGTTACAATCCTTTTAGAGTTGTAGGTGCACTACTGTATTGTAATAGGGGACAGAGGATTTCAAAGCTATTGTTGGGGTGTTATACCTTATATATTGTGCCAAAGACATCATCAGTATTTAATATTGTTACAGTAACATGGTGGTCATTTATTCCATGGGAAATTATATTGCAGGTGAAAAAATTGTTGGGGCATAATATCAAGAACATGAGTTAAAATTATCGCCGCTTTAACGGCAGGAACCTGCCGCTAAAGCGGCGATAATGGGCTTGATAATATGCCTTAGAGAATTCCCATAGTAGCCCATGTTCACACCATCCTATGGCTGGAGGGGGATCAGTCAACACGCTGGTGTACTCCCTGCAATTTAACGGGGAGAAAACTTAGATTGTCTGTTGCGCACCCACGAAAATCCCATGACCTCTCCAGACTAATTTCTGGTTGGTGCCAGTGGACAAGCCACTATTACCCTCTAAAGTGGTTCACAATTTGGGAGTAATAATTGATGACAGATTGAGCTTAGAAGCCCAAATTAACAAAACGGCTGGAACTAGCCTCTCCCTAATAAGGGTGTTAAGGAAGATCCTTCCAATGCTACCAGATGCTACTTGGGAACAAATAGTTAGAAGTGTAACTGAGTTGGCTGGATTACTGCAATGCCTTGTTGCTGGAGGCCCCCAAGTATCTAATTGAGAGACTTCAGAGAAGTCAGATTATGGCGGCCAAGTTAGCCTTCAGGAAACCACGTAGATCATTAGCTTCCCTGGCTCTCAAGGAGCTTCATTGGTTCCATGTGGCGCAAAGGATTCAATTTAAGTCATTGTGTGTAGTCTTTAAGGCCCTTAATGGGATGGGGCCTAAACCACTACAGCACAAGTTTAACTGATTTGTTCCTATCAGAAGTCTGCTCTCTTCTGCAGCTAAACTAATAAAAGTACCCAAGTTTAAAAGAAATAAACTAGGAGTAAGAGTTTTTAGTGTGTCAGCTGCCTGGCTATGGAATGCACGACCTAATAGTCTCAGACAGATATAATTCCTGCAGTTTAGGAAGAAATTAAAGACCTGACTCTTTCCTAATGCTGCTGTATAGACCTGTTTTTATCAGCAAACTGCATTTTTTATTGCAATCTTTGTTTATTGCTAAACTAGTGCACCTCAGCACCAGGGTGCCCGTTGGGTGATAGTGCACTCTATAAGTCTGAATAACATTTAACATTTATGTTTTAAAGTCAGTTTTTAGTTTGATTTACTTTCTGGTTATAGTAGTGCATTGGTCATTGTTCCAAGGTAGGGTAGGCCTTGGTTGCGACTACATAGTCACACTTTGCGTAATAGAATTTTGTGAATATCTTTAGTTTGTTTGGATATTTTTGGTTTCAATTGTGGTAAGTATTGTTGCAGTCTTAGTTCTTGGTAGCATTATTCATTTTTTGAGCAGTTCTGGAAATTGGTAGTGTATAAAGTGGCTTCTTCCAAGTGTCTTCAAAATAGTCCATTAGTGGTGAGAGTTTGTTTTCTTTTTTGGGGGCTAATATAGGGATTCTATTAGCATATCATAACGTGCGGTTGCTTCTGTGACAGGGGTGTAGACTAATGCTATTAATAATTCTACTCAATATGCTAATTCTGCATTTGTGGCATATTCCTCACTAAAAACCTGATTTACAATGGGCCTTCACACTCATGATGGAAGCCTTTATATAGTGGGGGAGTCTCCTCACAGAATCTCTTCCATGAGAACTCATGATGGAGATTCTGCCCCGAGTTCGGAGACTCCCCCAGGACTGACGGCTCTCCTTCATGACTGCGGGGCCAAAGCCATCGAGTGCATAGGCCCTTTGAAAATCAGGCCCTAAGTGTAGATTTTGGTAGATGCCACTATATACTTTTGGTTGAAGTGGCCATAACACTCTTCTATTGCTTTGTGTGGGCAAACGTTTAGAAATGTAGAAATCATTATTGTCAGTAATGAGTTTTGGGATTGAAATTGTTTGGTTTTTGTTTGATTAGTGTTAAGAGTTCCTTAATGGTTGCATTTTGCTTTTTGCAGTGGTCCATTTATGAAAAGGTACATTTGTGTTATGATATTGCCCATGTATATACCTGCATGGTGGCTTCTTCTGTAGAAGTTAGTTGTAATTGTTCATTTCTTTTGTATAGTATGTTTTAATTGGGAAAGTATTTATGTTTTTAAGATTCATTACATTCGCTGCCGGTTTCGTTGTTTAATTTGTTCCACATTTTTTTATCTTACTAATATTTCACATGGTTTTTGGTAATAGAATATGTTTAAAAAAAGTATTTTATATATATATATATATATATATATATATATATATATATATATTCAAAAGTTGCCCTGAAGCAAGGACGAACAACAGCTGCAGAGTAATTTCCAAAACCTTTTATTTTCAAAAACCGGCATTTAACATTCCGATTGTCTTCATATTTCCTGACGCGTTTCGGAGCTCAAGGTTGCCCCTTATTCATAGGATGACGAACTTGAATGCACTGAAAAGCTCGATGGCGCCATTGACTGCATGCTAATTATAATTGTTACCGCCCCAGTGGGCCTCTCAGGTGAGTGAATTTCTAAGCATGCTGGTACCTGTAGTGTCTTTTTCGAGCAAATAACTCCGCAGTGGGATCAGTGCACAATACAAGTCTTTTAAAAGTCTATCTTTCAACCCCAGTGGGCCTCAGAATGCAAATTCCCGGTTCTTTAATGTCCTCTGCTGCGCCTCGAGGTTCAGAAAATTCTAAGCCTCCAGGGCCCCATACTTTCACGGTGGCTCGTCCTTCACGGCCAGGCTGCCCTGTTAAATCCATTCAAAAGTTGCCCTGAAGCAAGGACGAACAACAGCTGCAGAGTAATTTCCAAAACCTTTTATTTTCAAAAACCGGCATTTCACATTCCGATTGTCTTCATATTTCCTGACGCGTTTCGGAGCTCAAGGTTGCCCCTTATTCATAGGATGACGAACTTGAATGCACTGAAAAGCTCGATGGCGCCATTGACTGCATGCTAATTATAATTGTTACCGCCCCAGTGGGCCTCTCAGGTGAGTGAATTTCTAAGCATGCTGGTACCTGTAGTGTCTTTTTCGAGCAAATAACTCCGCAGTGGGATCAGTGCACAATACAAGTCTTTTAAAAGTCTATCTTTCAACCCCAGTGGGCCTCAGAATGCAAATTCCCGGTTCTTTAATGTCCTCTGCTGCGCCTCGAGGTTCAGAAAATTCTAAGCCTCCTGGGCCCCATACTTTCACGGTGGCTCGTCCTTCACGGCCAGGCTGCCGTGTTAAATCCATTCAAAAGTTGCCCTGAAGCAAGGACGAACAACAGCTGCAGAGTAATTTCCAAAACCTTTTATTTTCAAAAACCGGCATTTCACATTCCGATTGTCTTCATATTTCCTGACGCGTTTCGGAGCTCAAGGTTGCCCCTTATTCATAGGATGATGAACTTGAATGCACTGAAAAGCTCGATGGCGCCATTGACTGTATGCTAATTATAATTGTTACCGCCCCAGTGGGCCTCTCAGGTGAGTGAATTTCTAAGCATGCTGGTACCTGTAGTGTCTTTTTCGAGCAAATAACTCCGCAGTGGGATCAGTGCACAATACAAGTCTTTTAAAAGTCTATCTTTCAACCCCAGTGGGCCTCAGAATGCAAATTCCCGGTTCTTTAATGTCCTCTGCTGCGCCTCGAGGTTCAGAAAATTCTAAGCCTCCTGGGCCCCATACTTTCACGGTGGCTCGTCCTTCACGGCCAGGCTGCCGTGTTAAATCCATTCAAAAGTTGCCCTGAAGCAAGGACGAACAACAGCTGCAGAGTAATTTCCAAAACCTTTTATTTTCAAAAACCGGCATTTCACATTCCGATTGTCTTCATATTTCCTGACGCGTTTCGGAGCTCAAGGTTGCCCCTTATTCATAGGATGACGAACTTGAATGCACTGAAAAGCTCGATGGCGCCATTGACTGCATGCTAATTATAATTGTTACCGCCCCAGTGGGCCTCTCAGGTGAGTGAATTTCTAAGCATGCTGGTACCTGTAGTGTCTTTTTCGAGCAAATTTCCTCTGAAGAAGGAGACGCCCTGTCTCTGAAACGCGTCAGGAAGGACTGAAATAAATAACTCTGGACCAAGCAGACTGGTTCGAAATAATTTGTGCTGCTACAGCTACCCTGCTGTAGGCTGGTTCCCACATCAGGGCAAAGTGTTTTGGACATATATATATATATATTACCTACTGGCGGTCGCCAGTAGGTATATATAGTTAGGATTTTTTCTCTATGGGACTTTTGAAAATTCTATGTCTAATAACTTTGGCGTTTGTGGACGCAATTGGCTGAAATTTTCAGGAAAATGGCACATTTTGTTTCTGAGCAGCCCCTGAAAATTGGGGGGGGGGTTCGTCCAGGGGGGGTCGAGAAAAAAGGGGGGTCCCAAAACGTGTTTTTAACATTGAGTTTTCCATAGGGCGGTTGGCCTCACTTTTAGCCCGAACGGCTGAATGGATTTGCACGAAACTTGGCAAAATTGTAGGGACTGGTAGCCCGATGTGCCTTTTGTAGGTCTCAATATATGTGCTCCAGTGGATTTTGAGAAATTAACGTTTAAAAAAAGATATATATCTGTAACAGCGGACCGGGCAGCGCTCCAGTTCGCGTACTTTTCGCGCAACGGAGCTTTGTGAAGCGAAGCTGATTGGTTCTCCGGCGTCTGTAAACATTCCAAACAGTCCGTAGCGGCCGCCATCTTGTCTCTCGGTAGGATCGAGAGACAAGAGGAGGCCAAAGCGAAGGGGCAAATGACCATAAGGGGGCATAGTAGATCCTCCCTGACCTCTTAGGTTTGATGTACCATTTTGCCAAGTTTGGTGTAATTCCGTTCAGCCATTCAGGCTGCAGACGTATCTAAATGTCAATAATCGAACGGCTGAATGAATTTGCACGAAACTTGGCAAAATATTAGGGACTGGTAGCCCGATGTGCCTTTGCTAGGTCTCAATATATGTGCTCCAGTGGATTTTGAGAAATTAACGTTAAAAAAAAGATATATATCTGTAACAGCGCTCCGCTTCGCGTACTTTTCGCGTTACGGAGCTTTGCGAAGCTGATTGGTTCTCCGGCGTCTGTCAACATTACAAACAGTCCGTAGCGGCCGCCATCTTGTCTCTCGGTAGGATCGAGAGACAAGAGGAGGCCAAAGCGAAGGGGCAAATGACCATAAGGGGGCATAGTAGATCCTTCCTGACCTCTTAGGTTTGATGTACCATTTTGCCAAGTTTGGTGTAATTCCGTTCAGCCATTCAGGCTGTAGACGTATGTAAATGTCCTATGGAAAATTGCATGGGGAAAACACATTTGAAAGTGTTGAAATTTAGAACCAATTAAAATGTTACTTTGGTTTTGTATTTGTGTGTGATGAAAGTTAATTGGTTATGTATATATCTCAAATGAGAGGAAACCACAGCCATTTTGTGATACTACTGTCTGAGGTACATTTGTGAGGAATTTTTGGTGGTGAATTTCTGGTGTTTGATTTACACAGTACTAACACTTCTCCTACTTTTAAAAAGGTGAGTTGTTAATTTGTAAGGGGAACTATGTTGTACACTTGAAGATAATTTGAAAAATGTTTTCTGTTATTTATTTGCAGTCCTTCTGTTATACTAAATACTTGATAAAGTTAATTTTATATTATGTATTACTAAAAACGATAAATGAAAGTGATTATTTTTTTCTGCAATTTACAGCAAGCAATTTCAAAATAAAATGGCACACAATGAAGAGACCGTGGCAATTTCTTTTGCATTGTCCACTACATTGATTGAAATTGAGAGCACCAATAATGAAATATTGTCACAAGGAGGAGATGACTTGTATGATTTCATTAGATTGATTGAAATTGACAGCACCAATAATGAAATATTGTCACAAGGAGGAGATGACTTGAATGATTCCACTACATTGATTGAAATTGAGAGCACCAATAATGAAATATTGTTAAGAGGAGATGACTTGAATGACTCCACTACATTGATTGAAATTGACAGCACCAATAATGAAATATTGTCACAAGGAGGAGATGACTTGAATGATTCCACTACATTGATTGAAATTGACAGCACCAATAATGAAATATTGTCACAAGGAGGAGATGACTTGAATGATTTTTTTGATCAATCTGTTGATGGCGAATTTATCGAATGTTTGGAGACCATAGAGTTACAAGAATCATCATTGCAGACTTTTAATGAGGAGATTCCAGATGAGATGATTGAAGAGGAAATTGCTGATGAGGACATGTAACTAGTTCTTTCAAATTTAGAAAATTCTGAAGAATAAATTTATATTTAGAAATCAAAAATTGTTTGAGACATTATTCATTTTTATTTTTAATTTATGAGGTTGTAGCGAAGTGATTGTAGTATAAAATGAGACTTATAGTATAGAGTGCAACATTTTTATGTTACATGGTAAGTTTACTCATATTTACTTCCCTTCTCCCACTATATTATCTCCAATGTGTATTTGACATCTCTTCTTCATCTCCGGCCTCCTTTCTCTCACTGTGTGTCTCTGATGCATCTTATCGCTGCTATTTTGTGTAATTACAGAAGAGAGTAAAATAAAATAGTTCGGAACGTGAAAAGGGGGCAAAGTAGAGTACCCCTCACCCCCTAGGCCTTCTCAGGCGGTCCCAAAAGGATCAGTTTCTGCTTTCCTGAGAGATTATGGTATGAGTTCCATATACCACAATAATTTGCATTACAACATGCAAGATATATATCTCCTATTACCAACTTTTGGAGATATTCGCGCTAAGCGCGAATATCTCCAAAAAGGAACACCTGCCCTGAGCAGTTCTTAGCCATGTTATCCAATGGGAGGTGGATAACATGGCTAAGAGCATTAGCTCGGTAATGCATGAATATCGCGGACTTTTTAGCGATATTCATGCATTGCGGCCGTTTTTTATCGCATTTGCGATAAACCTTGATAATAGCAAGGTTTATCTTCGATAATTTCTGACGATGCTTAGCGGTAAAAAATTCGTTGGTAAGCATCGTTAGCGATAAATATCGCTTAACTTTGGTAATATGCACCAACGTCTGTTAACGTTCGATTCGAAGGAAATGAGGAAGTGTTGAAAAACATTGTTTGCGCCATCTTGCCTTTTTTGAAATGCCACACTTTTGTCGTGCACGGCAGCCATTTTAGATGCCTTGACCAGACCCACTCTCTGCACGCTGTCGATTCGTAGCATGGCTTCCCACCCTCGCAAGCATCTTCCCCAGGCACTGGTCACCCCCGCTCTCTGTCTTATGCATGGGCAATAAACCTCCCCCCATCTGCGCTGCTCTTCCCTGAGAATCACACTCTGTGCCCGCCCGGCACCTCCCTTTCGCCCTATTCACTACCGCACCCTCTGACACTCCTCTTCCTCTGTGTCCGATTGTCCAGGCTATCAGCTAGCCCTGCAGATGTAGTTTATGGCTCCAGCTGTAAAGAATCACCCCTCTTCAAAGGAGTTATAGTAGATCAAGGCCCACACCCGATGAGATCCGTCACACCACACGTGTTCCTACTATCTGAAAACCATCCTGTATTGTGATTGGGGAGGGGACCGAGCCTGAAGCGGAAGATTCTAGGAATGACTCTTTGTACATCAAAGTTTTTACAATTATGTGTCACATTAAAAATATATAGCACTCCAACAAAGTAGTAGGAATATAAAACTTTAATAACATATAAATATATACAACAAAACAAAAACAGTAAAAACATTTAAACAACGAGTAGACCGTGGCAATTTCTTTTGAATTCCTGATGAGGACATGTTACTAGTTCTTTCAAATTATGAAAATTCAGAAGATGTTGCCTGGGGGTGGGTCGTCAGTAGCAGTCTGTTGTGCGAATAGTTCCAAGGCAGCAGAACGCGCTGAAATCTAGATGGCACGAAAGTGATGTCTAGTAAGTTGCCGCCCAGCAAATAACGGCGTGGGGCGCCGCGGGGGTGAGTGAGTCCAGTAGGCACCACAGCTATTCTTACCGGCATTGCAGAATTACTGCTGGGGACAATGCCTGTGCTGTAGCAGGGTCACAGCAGAAACAAAAAGGATTCTGTTGAAGATGTTGTTGGTTTTCAATTTGAAAACAGTTCTGGTGTCAACTGCTATGGTAATGTAGTGGTTAATGTTTTGTTTTCTCTCGAAAATGTAAAAGAGGGGGAGGCAGTCCAAAGTTCCGTTAAAAGGGCAAAGGAAAGGATCGGTGGTTTGAACTATCACTCAAAAAGGGGAGGGGGTGCAACAATTTTGCCTACCGGGTCACACTGTGCTTTCACCGGAACTGAGGTCTGCAGGATTCTAGTAATTCAAAGTGAGGCTGGCACCAGCATGGGAGCGCCGACGTCCCGCGGATACAGTTTCGTCACTCCACGGGCGATCATGGCAGTCATTCCCCATCGGAGGTCGGAGACTCCCGCGGCTCCTCTAGAATCTTCAAGGTCGTGGAGGACTACGGTGGTGGAGTCAACCAGTGACCGGGCCATTTCTTCATGCTGGGCCCGCTCTTGCCAGGTCGATCGCCATTTTGAGAGTTCGGCAGCTACCGGCGATCGCGGGGTCACATGAGCGGACGGGCTCCACCCTGCCGGGCGAGACGTTGCAGCATCGCCACAGTGGACGAACCCTTTTCGGGGCGCCTGGAGCGCTGAGGGTGCAGCTGGGAAGCCTTCACCTGAGGAGGCGGGAGAGGCCTGTTCGCACCGTCTCTCCCTCCCAGTGCAGCCCACGGCGCCCCGCTTGACATTTGTTATGGCCGGTGGCGATGAGGACGGGGGGGGGGTCGGAGGCATGTGCAAGACATCCCCCCCAGTGTTGTCAAAGCCATTTTTGAAGAAAGAAGTGGTGCCTGGCGTGTTGCCGCTGCTATTACGAAGGAGAAAAGAAAAAATGTCCCGTCCGTCTTTGGGCCGGGCTTCCGGTGGATGTCGGCCGGACGCCCCTGGCTCTGGCCCCATGAACGGGTTCCTTGGTTTATCGGCTGCAGCCGGATCCCGTCGGCCTCGGCCCCCCGACCGTTGGTGGCCGGACCGGAAGAGCATGTGGCGGGACTACCTGAAACTCTCAAGGGCCACCGCGGCCGGACTGGGAGAGAGAGGGGAGGGTCGAGGAGACATTCCCCCCCCTGCAACTCTTCAGCGTTGTAAAGGCAATCCCCTGGCCGGGTCCCGCTGGCCTCGGCCTCTCCTCCGGCTACACCCTACGTTAGGATCTCCTGGCCGAGGCGTGGCAGCAGGACCCGCCTTATATGGGCTGCTCCCGGCTGGGCGTAGCCGCAACCCTGCCCCACCTTGGAAGTTTCCAGAGTGGGGGCGGATGTTCTACTGACTTGCATTTTCCCTAGTCTATCGATTTTTTTGGCTTGGCAGGCGGAGGGACAGCGAGGGGTGATTTGGTTTCTCTTACTGTTTTTCTGGTCTCTCACCACTGGCATATCTCTAACGTTTTCTTGTTTCTAGGACATTAATAGGTTTTATCATTACGTTATGTTATCATTTCTTTGTTCGTTGTTTAATAAAAGTTCATGTTCATCAGTGGCCTACTGATTTTCGTTTTCCTATTCTTTTCTTTCCAGGTTGTTTCATGCTAAAGTTTCTGTTAACAGGATACAGTGATCACTTCGTTATTATTGCATATGTCCTTTTCACTAGGGGTGCTCTCTGGTCGGGCCAGATGACGTATCTCTAGTAAATGGTCCGGGTGAAACAGGTGCATCAATCAGTGGGGAGTAGATAGGCATGACAGATTACAACGGGGGAGAAAGGTCCGCATTACGTACCCTTTCACTATTTGCAAAGATTTTCCTACGTATATTTGCAAACAGGGAATACCTCCAAAAAGAACCAATTCCCAAACAGTCAATGTTAGGGGAAACAATCAATCAATGAGGAACGAAATAGGCACGACGTGTTAAAGGTTTGCGTTACCTACCCTTCACTATCTGCAAAGGGAGAGAGAATATTCCTATTCTTCCTCGTTTGCAGGCAGAGAAGATTCTTAAGAGAACCAACTTCGAACAATTCAATGCTCGATTCAAACAATCAACAAGGGGTACTGTGAACACAAATGAACGCCGCTTATGTACATACACATTGGTATTATCAACAGGTTGTTCCTAATGTTTCTATTTTAGGGAGGTCAAAAAGAGATCCCATTAGTGGCCTACTGATTTTGCTTGATTCCTTTTGTTTTTTTACACGATTTTTCGCTATCTGCAAAGACTAAACAGAGTATTGCGACTCTGTGCTTGTTTGTAAATAGAGAATGAACCAAAGAGAACAATCAATCAAATGGAGAGAGAAGCAGGCACGACGGATTACAACGGGGGCAAAGGCCTGCGTTAACTACCCTTCACTATCTGCAAAGAGAGAGTACTCCTAATAGAAATGAGGGGTGGGGGGCAGCATTCAAAGCAGATCAGTGTGCATAAACACGAAAATGTTTTTACTTACCACGTACTTTACATTCGACAGCTTATGATATTTGCTATTAAAAAAGCATTGAAATTCACTGAAAAAACCATAGGTTATAGACCATATATAGTTAGGAATTAGCATTTACAAAACCTTGAAAATTCACTGAAAAAACCATAGGTTATAGACCATATATAGTTAGGAATTAGCATTTAAAAAACCTTATTTTACTCACACAAAACCATTGAAATTCCATATATAGTTAGTTGCACTAACTATATATCGCGCACCCGCAATCCACTGCTGATCATGTCACATATTACATCATTCATGACATGGTCAGTGACATCACTGATGACATCACTGATGACATCTCAAATGACATCACTGATGACATCACTGATGACGTCTCATTTGACATCATTCTTGTGCTAATACGATAAACCTCTTCAGACTCTAATAGAACCTTAGATACACTCAGTGTATACAGACACTCACACACTGCCACTCATCCATGGAGTTACTCACACACCCAGTCAGTCATGCAAAGAAACAATCTCACCTCCATTTCTTCAACTATACAGTTATACACACCTTACTTATTGAAACATATACTAACACATATTTACTCTCTTATACAATCCCTGATACAAGTTCACAATGATCGATACAACCACTCACTCATTCATTGGCTCTCATGCACAGTTATTTATATATGCCAACTCTCACATGTACTGTGTTTTACATATGTACTTACTATGACATGTAGCATTGAGATATCCATTCACTCATCAATACACTCATGCACACAGTCAACTGCCCATGTAGCTGTTTCCACATGCACTCTTGAACTCATACACCTAGTGAATAAACTGCTCACACATCTATGCACAGAGTCACACACCTTCCAGCCACCCCCACACAAACTCAATCTCCCATAGAAATACTTGGGCAACCAATTAATAACACATATAGCCTCTCGTATAGCTAATGATCAACACATGCAGCAGTTTACATCACAACAGACATAATGATGCACAAATTAAGACAGTTTAGTCACTAACCCATGCATTCAGTGAGACACATTTAATCAGTCACTCATACAGTCAGTCACGCACCTACTAAATCCTTCATCCAGACACTTATACATCCACTCATTCTTCAATATGTAAGACATATTTTAACTTTACAGAAACATACAGTCACTGGATGTTGTCATCAGTGATGTCATCAGTGATGTCATTTGAGATGTCATCAGTGATGTCATCAGTGATGTCACTGACCATGTCATGAATGATGTAATATGTGACATGATCAGCAGTGGATTGCGGGTGCGCGATATATAGTTAGTGCAACTAACTATATATGGAATTTCAATGGTTTTGTGTGAGTACAATAAGGTTTTTTAAATGCTAATTCCTAACTATATATGGTCTATAACCTATGGTTTTTTCAGTGAATTTTCAAGGTTTTGTAAATGCTAATTCCTAACTATATATGGTCTATAACCTATGGTTTTTTCAGTGAATATATATATATATATATATATATATATATTACCTACTGGCGGTCGCCAGTAGGTATATATAGTTAGGATTTTTTCTCTATGGGTTTTTTGAAAATTCTATGTCTAATAACTTTGGCGTTTGTGGACGGAATTGGCTGAAATTTTCAGGAAAATGGCACATTTTGTTTCTGAGCAGCCCTTGAAAATTTGGGGGGGGTTCGTCAAGGGGGGGCCGAGAAAAAAGGGGGGTCCCAAAACGTGTTTTTAACATTGAGTTTTCCATAGGGCGGTTGGCCTCACTTTTAGCCCGAACGGCTGAATGGATTTGCACGAAACTTGGCAAAATTGTAGGGACTGGTAGCCCGATGTGCCTCTTGTAGGTCTCAATATATGTGCTCCAGTGGATTTTGAGAAATTAACGTTTAAAAAAAGATATATATCTGTAACAGCGGACCTGGCAGCGTCCCAGGACGCGTACTTTACGCGCAACGGAGCTTTGTGAAGCGAAGCTGATTGGTTCTCCGGCGTCTGTCAACATTCCAAACAGTCCGTAGCGGCCGCCATCTTGTCTCTCGGTAGGATCGAGAGACAAGAGGAGGCCAAAGCGAAGGGGCAAATGACCATAAGGGGGCATAGTACATTGTCGCTCACCCCCTAGGTTTGATGTGGAGGTTTTAAAAGGGCCCCGCGGGGCAAAAAAAAAAAAAAATAATAATAATCGAACAGCTGAATGGATTTGCACGAAACTTGGCAAAATTGTAGGGACTGGTAGCCCGATGTGCCTTTGCTAGATCTCAATATATGTGCTCCAGTGGATTTTGAGAAATTAACGTTCAAAAAAAGATATATATCTGTAACAGCGCACCGCTTCGCGTACTTTTCGCGTTACGGAGCTTTGCGAAGCGAAGCTGATTGGCTCTCCGGTGTCTGTAAACATTCCAAACAGTCCGTAGCGGCCGCCATCTTGTCTCTCGGTAGGATCGAACAGCTGAATGGATTTGCACGAAACTTGGCAAAATTGTAGGGACTGGTAGCCCGATGTGCCTTTGCTAGGTCTCAATATATGTGCTTCAGTGCATTTTGAGAAATTAACGTTCAGAAACAAGATATATATCTGTAACAGCGCTCCGCTTCGCGGAGATAAAATTATATGTGTATTACCTAGCTGTTGCTAACACCAGTTAGCGACGGCTAGTAGAATATAGCGACCATCTTGGGCCCCACTTTGCATGTGAGTGATATTTATCACTAATGACATGCAAAGTGGGCATGCCAAGATGTTAGCGACTGGAAACAGTCGCTAACATCGCTATCTCCTATTATCAACTTTTGGAAATATTCGAGATAAGCGCGAATATCTCCAAAAGCTACCACCTGCCTTGAGCAGTTCTTAGCCATGTTATCCAATGGGAGGTGGATAACATGGCTAAGAGCATTAGCTCGGTAATGCATGAATATCGCGGAGTTTTCAGCGATATTAATGCATTGCGGTCGTTTTTTATCGTATTTCCGATAAACCTTGATAATACCAAGGCTTATCTGCGATAATTTCTGACGGTAAAAAAATCGTTGCTAAGCATCGTTAGGGATAAATATCGCTTAACTTTGGTAATATGCCCCAACGTCTGTTAACGTTCGATTCGAAGGAAATCAGGAAGTGTTGAAAAACATTGTCTGCGCCATCTTGTCTTTTTTCAAATGCCACACTTTTGTCGTGCACGGCAGCCATTTTAGATGCCTTGACCAGACCCACTCTGTGCACGCTGTCGATCCTTAGCATGGCTCCCCACCCTCGCAAGCATCTCCCCCAGGCAGTGGTCACCCCCGCTCTCTGTCTTATGCATGGGTAATAAACCTCCCCCCATCCGCGCTGCTCTTCCCTGAGAATCACACCCTGTGCCCGCCCGACACCTCCCTTTCGCCCTATTCACTACCGCACCCTCTGACACTCCTTTTCCTCTGTGTCCGATTGTCCAGGCTGGTCCTAGGGTATCAGCTAGCCCTGCAGATGTAGTTTATGGCCACAGCTGTAAAGAATCACCCCTCTTCAAAGGAGTTATAGTAGATCAAGGCCCACACTCGATGAGATCCGTCACAGCAGAAGCGTTGCTATTATCTGAAAACCATCCTGTATTGTGATTGGGGAGGGGACCGAGCCTGAAGCGGAAGATTCCAGGGATGACTCTTTGTACATCAAAGTTTTTACAATTATGTGTCACATTAAAAATATATAGCACTCCGACAAAGTAGTAAGATTATAAAACTTTAATAATTTATAAATATATACAAGAAAACAAAAATAGTAATAACATATAAACATTTTTAGGGAAAAACAACGAAGTAGCGGTCGGCTGTGCGAATAGTCCCAACGCAGCACAACGTCCAGATTTCCGGCGTGGGGCGTCGCGGGGGGTGTGTCATCAGTAGCAAACTGTTGTGCGAATAGTTCCAAGGCAGCAGAACGCGCTGAAATCTAGATGACACTAAAGTGATGTCTAGTAAGTTGCCACCCAGCAAATAACGGCATGGGGCGTCGCGGGGGGTGGGTCATCAGTAGCAAACTGTTGCGCGAATAGTTCCAAGGCAGCAGAACGATGGCACCAAGGTGATGTCCAGTAAGTTGCCGCACTGGTTTTGGTATCCTACAATGCTGCTCCGAATAACGGCGCGGGGCGCCCCGGGGGAGGCGGCGTGAACGGGCCTCTCCAGGTGGAGTGTCATCTGTTGTAGTGGGGCGCCCCTTTACCGTTTCAGTTGCCATTCCGTCCGTTTTTGGTCCACTGTGTCAAAAGCCGCAATTCAGCTGAGTTGCGCCCACTCTTGCGGTGCAGCGATAGGCGGCTGTCACAGGACTCTCAAAATGGCGGCAGGCTGTTTCCTTTTTGGGCCTGGTCCACTGAAATGGCCCTGGGACACCTTGGAAATCGGACGCTTGTCTGCTAGGTCTTGGACCCCATTCTCGAAAGCGTCCCCTCCGCCTTGAGAATTCATCAAAAGTTTTGGGGGCTCCGACTCCTGCAGGCTTCTGGTGGGGAGCGGCTGCCATGATTGCTCGCGGAATGACCACGACTGAGCTACGAGATGGTGGTGCTCTCATGCTGACGCCAGCTTCAGTCTGAAACATCCAGAAACAAGGTGGGGCTTTCATCGTTTGGGAAAAAAAAAAGTTTTCATCCAATGAAAAGTGTTGTTTTTAGGTCACATGATCAAGCCTTCCATCATTAGGAAACCAAAAGTAAAATGAACCAATGAAAAGTTTTATAAACAAGTCACATGACCTGTTATGCGGCATAGGGTGTAAAATGCGGAGAAAATACGTTGGCACGTGAGGCGGCGTCAGTAGCGGACCGATGTGCGAATAGGCCGAAGGCAACACAACGCGCCAAGATCCGGATGGCACCGAGGTGGTGTCCAGCAAGTTGCAGCACTGGTGTGGCCATCCTACAATGCTGAAAGTCGGCGTGGGGCGCCCCGTTGGCACGTGAGGCGGCGTCAGTAGCGGACCGATGTGCGAATAGGCCGAAGGCAACACAACGCGCCAAGATCCGGATGGCACCGAGGTGGTGTCCAGCAAGTTGCAGCACTGGTGTGGCCATCCTACAATGCTGAAAGTCGGCGTGGGGTGCCCCGTTGGCACGTGAGGCGGCGTCAGTAGCGGACCGATGTGCGAATAGGCCGAAGGCAACACAATGCGCCAAGATCCGGATGGCACCGAGGTGGTGTCCAGCAAGTTGCAGCACTGGTGTGGCCATCCTACAATGCTGAAAGTCGGCGTGGGGCGCCCCGTTGGCCTGTGAGTTTGTGTCAGTAGCGGACCGATGTGCGAATAGGCCGAAGGCAGCACAACGCGCCAAGATCCGGATGGCACCGAGGTGGTGTCTAGTAAGTTGCCGCACTGGTGTGGCCATCCAACAATGCTGAAAGTCGGCGTGGGGCGCCCCGTTGGCCTGTGAGTTTGCGTCAGTAGCGGACTGATGTGCGAATAGGCCGAAGGCAGCACAACGCGCCAAGATCCGGATGGCACCGAGGTGGTGTCTAGTAAGTTGCCGCACTGGTGTGGCCATCCAACAATGCTGAAAGTCGGCGTGGGGCGCCCCGTTGGCCTGTGAGTTTGCGTCAGTAGCGGACCGATGTGCGAATAGCCCGAAGGCAGCACAACGCGCCAAGATCCGGATGGCACCGAGGTGGTGTCTAGTAAGTTGCCGCACTGGTGTGGCCATCCTACAATGCTGAAAGTCGGCGTGGGGCGCCCCGTTGGACTGTGAGATGGCGTCAGTAGCGGACCGATGTGTGAATGGGGCCGAAGGCAGCGCAACAATATTTTCGGAATAGAAGACACCACTAGGCGCTGAGATTCCAAGATCCGGATGGCACCGAGGTGGTGTGTAGCAAGTTGCCGCACTGGTGTGGCCATCCTACAATGCTGAAAGTCGGCGTGGGGCGCCCCGTTGGCCTGTGAGTTTGCGTCAGTAGCGGACCGATGTGCGAATAGGCCGAAGGCAGCACAACGCGCCAAGATCCGGATGGCACCGAGGTGGTGTCTAGTAAGTTGTCGCACTTCTGTGGCCATCCTACAATGTTGAAAGTCGGCGTGGGGCGCCCCGTTGGCCTGTGAGATGGCGTCAGTAGCGGACCGATGTGCGAATGGGGCCAAAGACAGCGCAACAATATTTTCTGATTTGAAGACACCACAAGGCGCTGAGATGCCAAGATCCGGATGGCACCGAGGTGGTGTCTAGCAAGTTGTGGCACTGGTGTGGCCATCGTACAATGGTAAAAGTCGGCGTGGGGCGCCCTGTTGGCCTGTGAGATGGTGTCAGTAGCGGACTGATGTGTGAATGGGGCCAAAGGCAGCGCAACAATATTTTCTACAATATTTTCGGAGTAGAAGACACCACAAGGCGCTGAGATGCCAAGATCCGGATGGCACCGAGGTGATGTCTAAGTTGCGGACCGATGTGCGAATGGGGCCAAAGGTAGCGTAACAAGATTTTCTGTATGGAAGATACCACTAGGCGTTGAGATGCCAAGATTCGGATGGCACCGAGGTGATGTCTAGCAAGTTGTGCCACTGGTGTGGCCATCGTACAATGGTAAAAGTCGGCGTGGGGCGCCCTATTGGCCTGTGAGATGGTGTCAGTAGCGGACTGATGTGCGAATGGGGCCAAAGGCAGCGCAACAATATTTTCTGACTGACACCACAAGGCGCTGAGATGCCAAGATCCGGATGGCACCGAGGTGATGTCTAAGTTGCGGACTGATGTGCGAATGGGGCCAAAGGCAGCGTAACAATATTTTCTGTATGGAAGATACCACTAGGCGTTGAGATGCCAAGATTCGGATGGCACCGAGGTGATGTCTAGCAAGTTGGTGTGGTCATCCTACAATGCTGAAACTCGGCGTGGGTCACCCCATTAGCCTGTGAGATGGCGTCAGTAGCGGACCGATGTGCGAATAGGCCGAAGGCAGCACAACGCGCCAAGATCCGGATGTCACCGTGGTGGTTTCATAGTTGAGAGGCACTTCATCTGCAGTGGGGCGCCGAGATCCGGATGGCACCGAGGTGATGTCTAGCAAGTTGCTGTACTGGTGTGGTCATCCTACAATGCTGAAATGTAGTGGGGCGCCCATTTACCGTTTCAGTTGCCATTCAGCTGAGTTTCGGCTGCTCTTGATGCTACAGCGACAGGCGGCTGCAAGAGGACTCTCAAAATGGCGGCCTGTTCTTTGGATTTGGGCCTGGTCCACTAAAATGGCCCTGGGACACCTTAGAACTTGGACGCTCGATTTTTTTTTCCTTTCCTGTACATGCAAAAAAAGGTAAATGCCCGGTACGTTACACGCTTCATCTGCCACGATGAACTCTCCAGAGGAACCGAAAAAATATATAGTTGTGGTAACTATACCATGCATCGTCATATGGAGAGGTGGCACCAATTAATTATAGTGCTGCATAAAAGAGAGATTTGGAGGAGAACCCCTGACCTGCTAGTACATTCATCAAAGAAGTGGCACTGAGAGCTTCAGAGGCAAGGGAAACGGTCCCAAATATTTAGAAGAACTTTGGAAAGATTAAAATGACATGTTTAGATTGTGGTAAATTAATTTCATGTGGACAGATGAGTGTTACTCTAATAAATACAGCATATGAACATCATCATAGTCGATGGTTGGTAGAGACATTTTGACTATATCCTGGACCTGCCCGTCCTCGCCCAAAATGGCGCCGGAATAAATGGGACTCGTAACTCCTTGTTGTGTACTGGTTGCAGAACCTTGAAATCACGAGATACGTATGCAGTTTTGAAGCACATGGCGGGCGGGGACGAGAATTGATTGAATATTTCGACATCCCTATTGATATTAAGTTCTGATGTGTTATTGATTACTGTACTATTGAAAGTTCGAATTAACGTCACCCATGGTACTTGCCCGCAAATGTATATCTAGATAATTTTATTGTAACTGGCCCTGTCGTATTTTAATTATAAAATGTACGTCCACCGATTCCGTAACTGTTAGACACCTTAGTTCTTGCAACCTAATGGCCCGCCCGTTACGTTCCTTTACAGTGTAAATGTCTATTCATCATATACGATTACAGTTTGCTCCGTGGCAGGCCCACGTGGTTATAGGCTCGTATTTGTATAATGAAATTTTCACAATAAAGGTTTTTAAAAGAAAACATGGTAGTAGTATATACATTGGTAAAGTTTTTAATAATAGTCACTGTTTTAGAATCATTAAAAGGCAAGTGAAATAAAGCAGACCAATTACATGAAGGGTAAAAGGTATAATACGAAGGAACGCAGTAAAGATAAATGGTCAAGGGCTGTTGTGTTTTCTATTCCTGCAACATAAAGTGATCGATAAGAATCTCATATTCAGGCGTATCGGCGACTAAGACAGCAGGTCGACCCTCTTTTGCTCAACGGCTCCGTCATGGGACGAAGAAACGCTCTTTTTCTCGAAAAAAGAATATATTTTACTTGCAGGACAGTTGTAAAATTTCCGGGAAAGTACATTAGCCTGGAACATTATAACATATATTTAAGAAAAAATAATGTTCGGAAGTAATTAAAAGCGTAATTTTTAGGTGATATGACCAAGGCTTTCATCATTAGAATAAGAAAAGTAAAATGAACCAATGAAAAGTTTTATTAACAAGTCACATGACTTGTTATGCTTACGTTACGCGCTGCGCGCCCCGGATGACTTCCGGATGCGCTAACGCGGCGCGTCATATGACGCATTACGCGACAACGCAGGTCCAGAATATAGTCAAAATGTCTCCACCAACCAGCGGTCGAAACACAACCCCTTTCAGCAGGCTAAATAGTTCTGTTAAATGACAACAGAAGGGACAGGCAACAAGAACCATCAGTCAAAGAGGGGAGGGCTAGTTCTTCTCTACCGGGTTACATTGGGGCGCTACCGGAACTGATCGAATTGGTAGTCTACAGTGTTTCTGGATGTTTCAGACTGAAGCTGGGGTTAGCATGAGAGCAGCACCATTTCGTAGCTCCGTCGTGGCCATTCCGCAACCAATCATGGCAGCCGCTCTTTATCGTTATTTTGGGCGGGGTGGGTGGCGGAGCCGAGCTGTTTTGCAGCCATCATTGTGTGGAGTTCAGTTCATCTCACTAGTTTTGTATTTGTCATGAGGGGTTGTTCCTAATGTTTCTATTTTAGTGAGGTCAAAAAGAGATCCCATTAGTGGCCTACTGATTTTGCTCGATTCCTTTTCTTTTTTTTACACGATTTTTCGTTATCTGCAAAGACTAAACAGAGTATTGCGACTCTGTGTTTGTTTGTAAATAGAGAATGAACCAAAGAGAACTAATTCTAAAATAGTAAATACTTGGATAACAATCAATCAAATGGAGAGAGAAGCAGGCACGACGGATTACAACGGGGGCAAAGGCCTGCGTTAACTACCTTTCACTATCTGCAAAGAGAGAGTACTCCTAATAGAAATGAGGGGGGGGGGCACCATTCAAAGCAGATCAGTGTGCATAAACACGAAAATGTTTTCACTTACCACGTACTTGACATTCGACAGCTTATGATATTTGCTATTAAAAAACCATTGAAATTCACTGAAAAAACCATAGGTTATAGACCATATATAGTTAGGAATTAGCATTTACAAAACCTTGAAAATTCACTGAAAAAACCATAGGTTATAGACCATATATAGTTAGGAATTAGCATTTAAAAAACCTTATTTTACTCACACAAAACCATTGAAATTCCATATATAGTTAGTTGCACTAACTATATATCGCGCACCCGCAATCCACTGCTGATCATGTCACATATTACATCATTCATGACATGGTCAGTGACATCACTGATGACATCACTGATGACATCTCAAATGACATCACTGATGACATCACTGATGACATCTCATTTGACATCATTCTTGTGCTAATACGATAAACCTCTTCAGACTCTAATATAACCTTAGATACACTCAGTGTATACAGACACTCACACACTGCCACTCATCCATGGAGTTACTCACACACCCAGTCAGTCATGCAAAGAAACAATCTCACCTCCATTTCTTCAACTATACAGTTAAACACACCTTACTTATTGAAACATATACTAACACATATTTACTCTCTTATACAATCCCTGATACAAGTTCACAATGATCGATACAACCACTCACTCATTCAGTGGCTCTCATGCACAGTTATTTATATATGCCAACTCTCACATGTACTGTGTTTAACATATGTACTTACTATGACATGTAGCATTGAGATATCCATTCACTCATCAATACACTCATGCACACAGTCAACTGCCCATGTAGCTGTTTCCACATGCAGTCTTGAACTCATACACCTAGTGAATAAACTGCTCACACATCTATGCATAGAGTCACACACCTTCCAGCCACCCCCACACAAACTCAATCTGCCATAGAAATACTTGGGCAACCAATTAATAACACATATAGCCTCTCGTATAGCTAATGATCAACACATGCAGCAGTTTACAGAACAACAGACATAATGATGCACAAATTAAGACAGTTTAGTCACTAACCCATGCACTCAGTGAGACACATTTAATCACTCACTCATACATTCAGTCATGCACCTACTAAATCCTTCGTCCAGACACTTATACATCTACTCATTCTTCAATATGTAAAACATATTTAAACTTCACAGAAACACACAGTCACTGGATGACGTCATCAGTGATCTCATCAGTGATGTCATTTGAGATGTCATCAGTGATGTCACTGACCATGTCATGAATGATGTAATATGTGACATGATCAGCAGAGGATTGCGGGTGCGCGATATATAGTTAGTGCAACTAACTATATATGGAATTTCAATGGTTTTGTGTGAGTAAAATAAGGTTTTTTAAATGCTAATTCCTAACTATATATGGTCTATAACCTATGGTTTTTTCAGTGAATATATATATATATACTATATTCACTGAAAAAACCATAGGTTATAGACCATATATAGTTAGGAATTAGCATTTAAAAAACCTTATTTTACTCACACAAAACCATTGAAATTCCATATATAGTTAGTTGCACTAACTATATATCGCGCACCCGCAATCCACTGCTGATCATGTCACATATTACATCATTCATGACATGGTCAGTGACATCACTGATGACATCTCAAATGACATCACTGATGAGATCACTGATGACGTCATCCAGTGACTGTGTGTTTCTGTGAAGTTTAAATATGTTTTACATATTGAAGAATGAGTAGATGTATAAGTGTCTGGACGAAGGATTTAGTAGGTGCATGACTGAATGTATGAGTGAGTGATTAAATGTGTCTCACTGAGTGCATGGGTTAGTGACTAAACTGTCTTAATTTGTGCATCATTATGTCTGTTGTTCTGTAAACTGCTGCATGTGTTGATCATTAGCTATACGAGAGGCTATATGTGTTATTAATTGGTTGCCCAAGTATTTCTATGGCAGATTGAGTTTGTGTGGGGGTGGCTGGAAGGTGTGTGACTCTATGCATAGATGTGTGAGCAGTTTATTCACTAGGTGTATGAGTTCAAGACTGCATGTGGAAACAGCTACATGGGCAGTTGACTGTGTGCATGAGTGTATTGATGAGTGAATGGATATCTCAATGCTACATGTCATAGTAAGTACATATGTTAAACACAGTACATGTGAGAGTTGGCATATATATATATATTCACTGAAAAAACCATAGGTTATAGACCATATATAGTTAGGAATTAGCATTTAAAAAACCTTATTTTACTCACACAAAACCATTGAAATTCCATATATAGTTAGTTGCACTAACTATATATCGCGCACCCGCAATCCACTGCTGATCATGTCACATATTACATCATTCATGACATGGTCAGTGACATCACTGATGACATCACTGATGACATCTCAAATGACATCACTGATGACATCACTGATGACAACATCCAGTGACTGTATGTTTCTGTAAAGTTAAAATATGTCTTACATATTGAAGAATGAGTGGATGTATAAGTGTCTGGATGAAGGATTTAGTAGGTGCGTGACTGACTGTATGAGTGAGTGATTAAATGTGTCTCACTGAATGCATGGGTTAGTGACTAAACTGTCTTAATTTGTGCATCATTATGTCTGTTGTTCTGTAAACTGCTGCATGTGTTGATCATTAGCTATACGAGAGGCTATATGTGTTATTAATTGGTTGCCCAAGTATTTCTATGGGAGATTGAGTTTGTGTGGGGGTGGCTGGAAGGTGTGTGACTCTATGCATAGATGTGTGAGCAGTTTATTCACTAGGTGTATGAGTTCAAGAGTGCATGTGGAAACAGCTACATGGGCAGTTGACTGTGTGCATGAGTGTATTGATGAGTGAATGGATATCTCAATGCTACATGTCATAGTAAGTACATATGTAAAACACAGTACATGTGAGAGTTGGCATATATAAATAACTGTGCATGAGAGCCACTGAATGAGTGAGTGGTTGTATCGATCATTGTGAACTTGTATCAGGGATTGTATAAGAGAGTAAATATGTGTTAGTATATGTTTCAATAAGTAAGGTGTGTTTAACTGTATAGTTGAAGAAATGGAGGTGAGATTGTTTCTTTGCATGACTGACTGGGTGTGTGAGTAACTCCATGGATGAGTGGCAGTGTGTGAGTGTCTGTATACACTGAGTGTATCTAAGGTTATATTAGAGTCTGAAGAGGTTTATCGTATTAGCACAAGAATGATGTCAAATGAGATGTCATCAGTGATGTCATCAGTGATGTCATTTGAGATGTCATCAGTGATGTCATCAGTGATGTCACTGACCATGTCATGAATGATGTAATATGTGACATGATCAGCAGTGGATTGCGGGTGCGCGATATATAGTTAGTGCAACTAACTATATATGGAATTTCAATGGTTTTGTGTGAGTAAAATAAGGTTTTTTAAATGCTAATTCCTAACTATATATGGTCTATAACCTATGATTTTTTCAGTGAATTTTCAAGGTTTTGTAAATGCTAATTCCTAACTATATATGGTCTATAACCTATGGTTTTTTCAGTGAATTTCAATGGTTTTTTAATAGCAAATATCATAAGCTGTCGAATGTCAAGTACGTGGTAAGTGAAAACATTTTCGTGTTTATGCACACTGATCTGCTTTGAATGGTGCCCCCCCCCTCATTTCTATTAGGAGTACTCTCTCTTTGCAGATAGTGAAAGGTAGTTAACGCAGGCGTTTGCCCCCGTTGTAATCCGTCGTGCCTGCTTCTCTCTCCATTTGATTGATTGTTATCCAAGTATTTACTGTTTTAGAATTAGTTCTCTTTGGTTCATTCTCTATTTACAAACAAACACAGAGTCGCAATACTCTGTTTAGTCTTTGCAGATAACGAAAAATCGTGTAAAAAAAAAGAAAAGGAATCGAGCAAAATCAGTAGGCCACTAATGGGATCTCTTTTTGACCTCGCTAAAATAGAAACATTAGGAACAACCCCTCATGACAAATACAAAACTAGTGAGATGAACTGAACTCCACACAATGATGGCTGCAAAACAGCTCGGCTCCGCCACCCACCCCGCCCAAAATAACGATAAAGAGCGGCTGCCATGATTGGTTGCGGAATGGCCACAACGGAGCTACGAAATGGTGGTGCTCTCATGCTAACCCCAGCTTCAGTCTGAAACATCCAGAAACACTGTAGACTACCAATTCGATCAGTTCCGGTAGCGCCCCAATGTAACCCGGTAGAGAAGAACTAGCCCTCCCCTCTTTGACTGATGGTTCTTGTTGCCTGTCCCTTCTGTTGTCATTTAACAGAACTATTTAGCCTGCTGAAAGGGGTTGTGTTTCGACCGCTGGTTGGTGGAGACATTTTGACTATATTCTGGACCTGCGTTGTCGCGTAATGCATCATATGACGCGCCGCGTTAGCGCATCCGGAAGTCATCCGGGGCGCGCAGCGCGTAACGTAAGCATAACAAGTCATGTGACTTGTTAATAAAACTTTTCATTGGTTCATTTTACTTTTCTTATTCTAATGATGAAAGCCTTGGTCATATCACCTAAAAATTACGCTTTTAATTACTTCCGAACATTATTTTTTCTTAAATATATGTTATAATGTTCCAGGCTAATGTACTTTCCCGGAAATTTTACAACTGTCCTGCAAGTAAAATATATTCTTTTTTCGAGAAAAAGAGCGTTTCTTCGTCCCATGACGGAGCCGTTGAGCAAAAGAGGGTCGACTTGCTGTCTTAGTCGCCGATACGCCTGAATATGAGATTCTTATCGATCACTTTATGTTGCAGGAATAGAAAACACAACAGCCCTTGACCATTTATCTTTACTGCGTTCCTTCGTATTATACCTTTTACCCTTCATGTAATTGGTCTGCTTTATTTCACTTGCCTTTTAATGATTCTAAAACAGTGACTATTATTAAAAACGTTACCAATGTATACACTACTACCATGTTTTCTTTTAAAAACCTTTATTGTGAAAATTTCATTATACAAATACGAGCCTATAACCACGTGGGCCTGCCACGGAGCAAACTGTAATCGTATATGATGAATAGACATTTACACTGTAGAGGAACGTAACGGGCGGGCCATTAGGTTGCAAAAACTAAGGTGTCTAACAGTTACGGAATCGGTGGACGTACATTTTATAATTAAAATACGACAGGGCCAGTTACAATAAAATTATCTAGATATACATTTGCGGGCAAGTACCATGGGTGACGTTAATTCGAATTTTCAACAGTACAGTAATCAATAACACATCAGAACTTAATATCAATAGGGATGTCGAAATATTCAATCAATTCTCGTCCCCGCCCGCCATGTGCTTCAAAACTGCATACGTATCTCGTGATTTCAAGGTTCTGCAACCAGTACACAACAAGGAGTTACGAGTCCCATTTATTCCGGCGCCATTTTGGGCGAGGACGGGCAGGTCCAGGATATAGTCAAAATGTCTCTACCAACCATCGACTATGATGATGTTCATATGCTGTATTTATTAGAGTAACACTCATCTGTCCACATGAAATTAATTTACCACAATCTAAACATGTCATTTTAATCTTTCCAAAGTTCTTCTAAATATTTGGGACCGTTTCCCTTGCCTCTGAAGCTCTCAGTGCCACTTCTTTGATGAATGTACTAGCAGGTCAGGGGTTCTCCTCCAAATCTCTCTTTTATGCAGCACTATAATTAATTGGTGCCACCTCTCCATATGACGATGCATGGTATAGTTACCACAACTATATTTTTTTTCGGTTCCTCTGGAGAGTTCATCGTGGCAGATGAAGCGTGTAACGTACCGGGCATTTACCTTTTTTTGCATGTACAGGAAAGGAAAAAAAAATCGAGCGTCCGAGTTCTAAGGTGTCCCAGGGCCATTTTAGTGGACCAGGCCCAAATCCAAAGAACAGGCCGCCATTTTGAGAGTCCTCTTGCAGCCGCCTGTCGCTGTAGCATCAAGAGCAGCCGAAACTCAGCTGAATGGCAACTGAAACGGTAAATGGGCGCCCCACTACATTTCAGCATTGTAGGATGACCACACCAGTACAGCAACTTGCTAGACATCACCTCGGTGCCATCCGGATCTCGGCGCCCCACTGCAGATGAAGTGCCTCTCAACTATGAAACCACCACGGTGACATCCGGATCTTGGCGCGTTGTGCTGCCTTTGGCCTATTCGCACATCGGTCCGCTACTGACGCCATCTCACAGGCTAATGGGGTGACCCACGCCGAGTTTCAGCATTTTAGGATGACCACACCAACTTGCTAGACATCACCTCGGTGCCATCCGAATCTTGGCATCTCAACGCCTAGTGGTATCTTCCATACAGAAAATATTGTTACGCTGCCTTTGGCCCCATTCGCACATCAGTCCGCAACTTAGACATCACCTCGGTGCCATCCGGATCTTGGCATCTCAGCGCCTTGTGGTGTCAGTCAGAAAATATTGTTGCGCTGCCTTTGGCCCCATTCGCACATCAGTCCGCTACTGACACCATCTCACAGGCCAATAGGGCGCCCCACGCTGACTTTTACCATTGTACGATGGCCACACCAGTGGCACAACTTGCTAGACATCACCTCGGTGCCATCCGAATCTTGGCATCTCAACGCCTAGTGGTATCTTCCATACAGAAAATCTTGTTACGCTACCTTTGGCCCCATTCGCACATCGGTCCGCAACTTAGACATCACCTCGGTGCCATCCGGATCTTGGCATCTCAGCGCCTTGTGGTGTATTCTCTTCAGAAAATATTGTTGAGCTGCCTTTGGCCCCATTCGCACATCGGTCCGCAACTTAGACATCACCTCGGTGCCATCCGGATCTTGGCATCTCAGCGCCTTGTGGTGTCTTCTACTCCGAAAATATTGTAGAAAATAATGTTGCGCTGCCTTTGGCCCCATTCACACATCAGTCCGCTACTGACACCATCTCACAGGCCAACAGGGCGCCCCACGCCGACTTTTACCATTGTACGATGGCCACACCAGTACCACAACTTGCTAGACACCACCTCGGTGCCATCCGGATCTTGGCATCTCAGCGCCTTGTGGTGTCTTCAAATCAGAAAATATTGTTGCGCTGCCTTTGGCCCCATTCGCACATCGGTCCGCTACTGACGCCATCTCACAGGCCAACGGGGCGCCCCACGCCGACTTTCAACATTGTAGGATGGCCACAGAAGTGCGACAACTTACTAGACACCACCTCGGTGCCATCCGGATCTTGGTGCGTTGTGCTGCCTTCGGCCTATTCGCACATCGGTCCGCTACTGACGCAAACTCACAGGCCAACGGGGCGCCCCACGCCGACTTTCAGCATTGTAGGATGGCCACACCAGTGCGGCAACTTGCTACACACCACCTCGGTGCCATCCGGATCTTGGCATCTCAGCGCCTAGTGGTGTCTTCTATTCCGAAAATATTGTTGCGCTGCCTTCGGCCCCATTCACACATCGGTCCGCTACTGACGCCATCTCACAGTCCAACGGGGCGCCCCACGCCGACTTTCAGCATTGTAGGATGGCCACACCAGTGCGGCAACTTACTAAACACCACCTCGGTGCCATCCGGATCTTGGCGCGTTGTGCTGCCTTCGGCCTATTCGCACATCGGTCCGCTACTGACGCAAACTCACAGGCCAACGGGGCGCCCCACGCCGACTTTCAGCATTGTTGGATGGCCACACCAGTGCGGCAACTTACTAGACACCACCTCGGTGCCATCCGGATCTTGGCGCGTTGTGCTGCCTTCGGCCTATTCGCACATCGGTCCGCTACTGACGCAAACTCACAGGCCAACGGGGCGCCCCACGCCGACTTTCAGCATTGTAGGATGGCCACACCAGTGCTGCAACTTGCTGGACACCACCTCGGTGCCATCCGGATCTTGGCGCGTTGTGTTGCCTTCGGCCTATTCGCACATCGGTCCGCTACTGACGCCGCCTCACGTGCCAACGTATTTTCTCCGCATTTTACACCCTATGCCGCATAACAGGTCATGTGACTTGTTTATAAAACTTTTCATTGGTTCATTTTACTTTTGGTTTCCTAATGATGGAAGGCTTGATCATGTGACCTAAAAACAACACTTTTCATTGGATGAAAACTTTTTTTTTTTCCCAAACGATGAAAGCCCCACCTTGTTTCTGGATGTTTCAGACTGAAGCTGGCGTCAGCATGAGAGCACCACCATCTCGTAGCTCAGTCGTGGTCATTCCGCGAGCAATCATGGCAGCCGCTCCCCACCAGAAGCCTGCAGGAGTCGGAGCCCCCAAAACTTTTGATGAATTTTCAAGGCGGAGGGGACGCTTTCGAGAATGGGGTCCAAGACCTAGCAGACAAGCGTCCGATTTCCAAGGTGTCCCAGGGCCATTTCAGTGGACCAGGCCCAAAAAGGAAACAGCCTGCCGCCATTTTGAGAGTCCTGTGACAGCCGCCTATCGCTGCACCGCAAGAGTGGGCGCAACTCAGCTGAATTGCGGCTTTTGACACAGTGGACCAAAAACGGACGGAATGGCAACTGAAACGGTAAAGGGGCGCCCCACTACAACAGATGACACTCCACCTGGAGAGGCCCGTTCACGCCGCCTCCCCCGGGGCGCCCCACGCCGTTATTCGGAGCAGCATTGTAGGATACCAAAACCAGTGCGGCAACTTACTGGACATCACCTTGGTGCCATCGTTCTGCTGCCTTGGAACTATTCGCGCAACAGTTTGCTACTGATGACCCAGCCCCCGCGACGCCCCATGCCGTTATTTGCTGGGTGGCAACTTACTAGACATCACTTTCGTGTCATCTAGATTTCAGCGCGTTCTGCTGCCTTGGAACTATTCGCACAACAGTTTGCTACTGATGACCCACCCCCCGCGACGCCCCACGCCGGAAATCTGGACGTTGTGCTGCGTTGGGACTATTCGCACAGCCGACCGCTACTTCGTTGTTTTTCCCTAAAAATGTTTATATGTTATTACTATTTTTGTTTTCTTGTATATATTTATAAATTATTAAAGTTTTATAATCTTACTACTTTGTCGGAGTGCTATATATTTTTAATGTGGCACATAATTGTAAAAACTTTGATGTACAAAGAGTCATCCCTGGAATCTTCCGCTTCAGGCTCGGTCCCCTCCCCAATCACAATACAGGATGGTTTTCAGATAATAGCAACGCTTCTGCTGTGACGGATCTCATCGAGTGTGGGCCTTGATCTACTATAACTCCTTTGAAGAGGGGTGATTCTTTACAGCTGTGGCCATAAACTACATCTGCAGGGCTAGCTGATACCCTAGGACCAGCCTGGACAATCGGACACAGAGGAAAAGGAGTGTCAGAGGGTGCGGTAGTGAATAGGGCGAAAGGGAGGTGTCGGGCGGGCACAGGGTGTGATTCTCAGGGAAGAGCAGCGCAGATGGGGGGAGGTTTATTACCCATGCATAAGACAGAGAGCGGGGGTGACCACTGCCTGGGGGAGATGCTTGCGAGGGTGGGGAGCCATGCTAAGGATCGACAGCGTGCACAGAGTGGGTCTGGTCAAGGCATCTAAAATGGCTGCCGTGCATGACAAAAGTGTGGCATTTGAAAAAAGACAAGATGGCGCAGACAATGTTTTTCAACACTTCCTGATTTCCTTCCAATCGAACGTTAACAGACGTTGGGGCATATTACCAAAGTTAAGCGATATTTATCCCTAACGATGCTTAGCAACGATTTTTTTACCGTCAGAAATGATCGCAGATAAACCTTGCTATTATCAAGGTTTATCGGAAATACGATAAAAAACGACCGCAACGCATTAATATCGCTGAAAACTCAGCGATATTCATGCATTACCGAGCTAATGCTCTTAGCCATGTTATCCACCTCCCATTGGATAACATGGCTAAGAACTGCTCAGGGCAGGTGGTAGCTTTTGGAGATATTCGCGCTTATCTCGAATATTTCCAAAAGTTGATAATAGGAGATAGCGATGTTAGCGACTGTTTCCAGTCGCTAACATCTTGGCATGCCCACTTTGCATGTCATTAGTGATAAATATCACTCACATGCAAAGTGGGGCCCAAGATGGTCGCTATATTCTACTAGCCGTCGCTAACTGGTGTTAGCAACAGCTAGGTAATACACATATAATTTTATCTCCGCGAAGCGGAGCGCTGTTACAGATATATATCTTGTTTCTGAACGTTAATTTCTCAAAATGCACTGAAGCACATATATTGAGACCTAGCAAAGGCACATCGGGCTACCAGTCCCTACAATTTTGCCAAGTTTCGTGCAAATCCATTCAGCTGTTCGATCCTACCGAGAGACAAGATGGCGGCCGCTACGGACTGTTTGGAATGTTTACAGACATCGGAGAGCCAATCAGCTTCGCTTCGCAAAGCTCCGTAACGCGAAAAGTACGCGAAGCGGTGCGCTGTTACAGATATATATCTTTTTTTGAACGTTAATTTCTCAAAATCCACTGGAGCACATATATTGAGATCTAGCAAAGGCACATCGGGCTACCAGTCCCTACAATTTTGCCAAGTTTCGTGCAAATCCATTCAGCTGTTCGATTATTATTATTTTTATTTTTTTTTGCCCCGCGGGGCCCTTTTAAAACCTCCACATCAAACCTAGGGGGTGAGCGACAATGTACTATGCCCCCTTATGGGCATTTGCCCCTTCGCTTTGGCCTCCTCTTGTCTCTCGATCCTACCGAGAGACAAGATGGCGGCCGCTACGGACTGTTTGGAATGTTGACAGACGCCGGAGAACCAATCAGCTTCGCTTCACAAAGCTCCGTTGCGCGAAAAGTACGCGTCCTGGGGCGCTGCCCGGTCCGCTGTTACAGATATATATCTTTTTTTAAACGTTAATTTCTCAAAATCCACTGGAGCACATATATTGAGACCTACAAAAGGCACATCGGGCTACCAGTCCCTACAATTTTGCCAAGTTTCGTGCAAATCCATTCAGCCGTTCGGGCTAAAAGTGAGGCCAACCGCCCTATGGAAATTAACATGGGAAAAACGTGTTTTGGGACCCCCCCTTTTTTCTTGGCCCCCCCTTGACGAACCCCCCCAAAATTTTCGGGGCTGCTCAGAAACAAAATGTGCCATTTTCCTGAAACTTTCAGCCGATTCCGTCCACAAACGCCAAAGTTATTAGACATAGAATTTTCAAAAATCCCATAGGGAAAAAATCCTAACTACAGCTGTTCGATCCTACCGAGAGACAAGATGGCGGCCGCTACGGACTGTTTGGAATGTTTACAGACACCGGAGAGCCAATCAGCTTCGCTTCGCAAAGCTCCGTAACGCGAAAAGTACGCGAAGCGGTGCGCTGTTACAGATATATATCTTTTTTTGAACGTTAATTTCTCAAAATCCACTGGAGCACATATATTGAGATCTAGCAAAGGCACATCGGGCTACCAGTCCCTACAATTTTGCCAAGTTTCGTGCAAATCCATTCAGCTGTTCGATTATTATTATTTTTATTTTTTTTTGCCCCGCGGGGCCCTTTTAAAACCTCCACATCAAACCTAGGGGGTGAGCGACAATGTACTATGCCCCCTTATGGTCATTTGCCCCTTCGCTTTGGCCTCCTCTTGTCTCTCGATCCTACCGAGAGACAAGATGGCGGCCGCTACGGACTGTTTGGAATGTTGACAGACGCCGGAGAACCAATCAGCTTCGCTTCACAAAGCTCCGTTGCGCGAAAAGTACGCGTCCTGGGGCGCTGCCCGGTCCGCTGTTACAGATATATATCTTTTTTTAAACGTTAATTTCTCAAAATCCACTGGAGCACATATATTGAGACCTACAAAAGGCACATCGGGCTACCAGTCCCTACAATTTTGCCAAGTTTCGTGCAAATCCATTCAGCCGTTCGGGCTAAAAGTGAGGCCAACCGCCCTATGGAAATTAACATGGGAAAAACGCGTTTTGGGACCCCCCTTTTTTCTCGGCCCCCCCTTAACGAACCCCCCCAAAATTTTCAGGGGCTGCTCAGAAACAAAATGTGCCATTTTCCTGAAAATTTCAGCCAATTCCGTCCACAAACGCCAAAGTTATTAGACATAGAATTTTCAAAAATCCCATAGGGAAAAAATCCTAACTATATATACCTACTGGCGACCGCCAGTAGGTAATTACACACCACTGTTCGCCGATCCCCCAGCCAACTTGATGGCGGCGGGCTCGAGTGAGGAGGCGATCCTCTAAATTCGTCACACCAACCTTTAAATTTAAAAGAAGGAAACTCGAGCCGCTCATTCCATAAGCGTGATGATTTTATTCAAGCAAGCAAAATGGTCACAAACGCCCGACGCGTTTCGGTGCAGCCGCACCTTGGTCACGGGTGACTTCAGTTGATTCATTTGTGCTTTTAAAGTGATTTCACAAAAATGATTGTAAACATAAAAGTAGGACAAACCTCGTCACAACACCAACTTTGAGGACCCATGAAGGCGGCCATTTTAAAGTATTTACAAAAGTCTAACAGTTTCAATTATATACAATTCATTTTAGACTCTGTGATGCCATGATTCCGAATCTTACACAAACGTATAACGTAAATTATTGTGCTGGCATTGACATTACACGCAAGCTGCCAAATTCTCATTCGGGAATTGTTACTATTTCCACAACTCTCCGTACTGAATGTAAGTTGAGTATTGCCCAAGTGGGCATAATCCACACATTCCATAAAAAAATAATTTAAATTAACTTTGCAGTCATGTCTTTTTTATCAAATCTTTTTACAAAATCTAGCCCTAGTGGGCATGTATATGAAAATGCCAAATAAACAAGGTTTAAACTGTTTGAGTCATTCGTCAAAATGAAATAATAAAATACAATATACCGCCCCAGTGGGCTATTAGTATATCCAATCAATAACATCACAAAATATCATCTACTGTACAGTTGAAACTTTTATAGACTCGAATTCATTTGGCAAGCCATAGTGTCCTTGTCTCCTCTGTGTATAGAATAGTCTCCTACAAACATAAAAGAAAACCATAATCACTAAAAATATTGAATACAGATAAAGCTGATTAAAAAAGCTTCGGTTATTACAGTGTTCAAAAATGTGCAGACATATTTTCAAAAGTATTTGCAAAAAATATATATATATGCAAAAAATATTTCCATTCCAATCAAAGTAGGAGACACTTGTTAGATATTTTCACTGTTTATCCTAAATGAACGGATAATTCCTCATCTTTATTTAGACCCCATGGTTGGACCGTATCATATTTGATAATCATTCGTGATTCGAGTTGGCGTAACTGCTTGAGTCTGTTTCCACCCCTCTCTGATATAGGAATCCTGTCTAGAGCACAGAATTGGAGTAATTTCACATTTTTTTGATGAAAATCTTTAAAATGTTTGGCAAGAGGGTAGTTCTTGTCCTCATTGCTGATTGCCCTAGTGTATTCCAACACCCTTTTCTTCACTTGATGTATTGTGCTCCCAATATACACCAAGGGACATGGACAACACAGTGCGTAAACACAGAAATCAGATTTACATGACAAATGCTTCTCTATTTTAAAAGCTTGATGAAATTCAGAGAGAATGATTTCTTTTCTGTTTACACTATTTTTGCAAGCCTTACACGATTGACAAGTAAAGAAGCCTTTAACAGCTGTCTTTTCCTTCTTTTATTTTATGGTACTACTGCACAGCATATCCTTTAATGCCGTGCATTTCTTGAAAGTGATCTGTGGTTGACTTCCGACCACTTTCTTAAGTACCAGATCAAGATTCAAATCATGCCAGTATTTTTTGAGACTCCTTCTCACTTGCCAAGACTGATCAGAATACGAAGTGATATACCTGATAGGTCCATCCTTATCAACGGGGTCAACTAAAGGTTTTGGGTTCAAAAGATCACTTCTGGCTACATTCTTGATTTTAGCACACGCCTGTTCTATAACCCTGGTTGAGTAACCTCTCTCCTGAAATCGTTGTTTCATACAAGTCATCTCCTTTGCAAAATCTGTGGGAGTGCCACAGTTGCGCTTGGCTCTCAACAGTTCGCCAAAAGGTATACTGCAAATGAGGTTCCTAGGGTGGCAGCTTGATGCATGGAGCAGACTGTTGCCTGCAGTTGGTTTACGAAACAGCCTGCTCCTGAGTTTATCCTCATCAACAAATACCACCACATCCAAAAACTCTATCAACTGTTTATCAATAGAACACGTGAATTTCAAATTTCAATTATTTACATTCAAATCATCGACGAACTGTAATGCGGCCTCCTTTGTACCTTTCCAGAGACAAAACACGTCGTCTATATACCTGGCCCAAAGGACCACATTTTGGGAAAAGGCAGCGATGTTATTGGCTTACATTCAGTACGGAGAGTTGTGGAAATAGTAACAATTCCCGAATGAGAATTTGGCAGCTTGCGTGTAATGTCAATGCCAGCACAATAGTTTACGTTATACGTTTGTGTAAGATTCGGAATCATGGCATCACAGAGTCTAAAATGATTTGTATATAATTGAAACTGTTGGACTTTTGTAAATACTTTAAAATGGCCGCCTTCATGGGTCCTCAAACTTGGTGTTGTGACGAGGTAGTCCTACTTTTATGTTTACAATCATTTTTGTTAAATCACTTTAAAAGCACAAATGAATCAACTGAAGTCACCCGTGACCAAGGTGCGGCTGCACCGAAACACGTCGGGCGTTTGTGACCATTTTGCTTGCTTGAATAAAATCATCACGCTTATGGAATGAGCGGCTCGAGTTTCCTTCTTTTAAATTTAAAGGTTGGTGTGACGAATATATATATATATATATATTCACTGAAAAAACCATAGGTTATAGACCATATATAGTTAGGAATTAGCATTTAGAAAACCTTATTTTACTCACACAAAACCATTGAAATTCCATATATAGTTAGTTGCACTAACTATATATCGCGCACCCGCAATCCACTGCTGATGATGTCACATATTACATCATTCATGACATGGTCAGTGACATCACTGATGACATCACTGATGACATCATCTAGTGTCTGTGTGTTTTTGTAAAGTTTAAATACGTTTTACATATTGAAGAATGACTGGATGGATGGAAGACTGAGTGTGTGTGTGGCTGGCTGGGAGGTGTGTGACGCTGTGCATATCAATGTGTACTTGTATCAGTGATTGTATAAGAGAGTAAGTATGTGTTAGTATATGTGTGAAAAGTATGGTGTTCTGTGTTTAACTATAGATGAGGAAATCGAAGTGTGATTGATTCTTCACAGGACTGACTAGGTGTATGAGTGCATATGATAGTGTTCTAATAATAACTGACTGTATGTATGAGTAATTGTATGGGTGAATGAGTGAATGTGTGTGTAGACATACGAATCAGTGAGTGCGTATGTAGTAACTGGTATTGGTGTGTCATGATGTCATCAGTGATGTCATTTGAGATGTCATCAGTGATGTCATTTCAGATGTCATTAGTGATATCATCAGTGATGTCACTGAAGTATGGTGTTCTGTGTTTAACTGTATAGATGAAGAAATGGAAGTGTGATTGATTCTTTACAGGACTGACTTGGTGTGTGAGTAACTCCATGGATGAGTGGCAGTGTGTGACTGTCTGCATAGGTGTATGAGTGCATATGATAGTGTTGTAATAATGAGTGACTGTATGTATGAGTGATTGTATGGGTGAATGAGTGAATGTGTGTGTAGACGTAGGAATCAGTGAGTGCGTATGTAGTAACTGGTATTGGTGTGTCATGATGTCATCAGTGATGTCATTTGAGATGTCATCAGTGATGTCATCAGTGATGTCATTTGAGATGTCATCAGTGATGTCATCAGTGATGTCACTGACCATGTCATGAATGATGTAATATGTGACATCATCAGCAGTGGATTGCGGGTGCGCGATATATAGTTAGTGCAACTAACTATATATGGAATTTCAATGGTTTTGTGTGAGTAAAATAAGGTTTTCTAAATGCTAATTCCTAACTATATATGGTCTATAACCTATGGTTTTTTCAGTGAATTTTCAAGGTTTTGTAAATGCTAATTCCTAACTATATATGGTCTATAACCTATGGTTTTTTCAGTGAATTTCATTGGTTTTTTAACAGCTAATATCTGTAGCTGTAAAATGTATTCTTCTTTAAATCCAAAAATATATTTTATATGTTTATTAATAATTTTTTTTTTAAATATTTTTTTTTCTTCGTTCCCGCTTCGCGAATCGGGAAGCTTCCCGTTAGCTGACCTTGATGCAGCGAAATAGACCGCGAGCCGGTAAACGTTTCTTTACCGCAACTGCCGCGTTAGAAAACAACATCGTGACGCCTCCCGTCCGCATGACGTTTCGCGTTGTCGCGTGATACGTCATATGACGTGCTACGTTAGCGAACTGGTACGCTTACCGAGTCGCAAAGCACAGGTTTCTGGAAGCAGACCGGGAGGCCCTGCAAAGCGCTTAACGTAAACACAGCAGGTCATGTGACTTGGTAATAACACTTTTCATTGGTTCATTTCACTTTTGGTTTCCTAATGATGTAAGACTAGGTCATATAATCTAAAATGAACACTTTTCATTGGTTGAGAACTATTGTTTTTCCCAAATGATGAAAATCCCTCCTTCTTTCCTCACTCTGACTTTCATCATTGTGAGAGAAAGACCCTTTGTTACCAGTGAGCAATGGCTTCTTTAGTAGCTTCAGCTGGTGCTTCCCCACCACCTCCACCACATCCAAGGAAGAGTGGACCACCTGCTCAAGTTATAATTCAGCAAGAAGAGGAAGAAGAGGAACAGGACGAAGAGAGGCACTTTTTGCCTGAGGAGCCCAGGACGTCTCACCGGAAAGAAAACTTCATTTGGCAATTTTTTTAAATTCCCAAAGGTCAGAAAAAAGTAAATGCAAGATACGTAACTTGCCTTATATGTCAAGATAGACTGTCCAGAGGGACCGACAAAAAATACAGTTTCGGAAACTACACAATGCATCGCCATATGACTAGGTGGCATCCTAACAACTACAGTGCTGCACAGTTTCGTAACGACCTAGATAATCTCCCTATTATGGCCAGAAGATCTGTTGTACCGGAAGTAACGGGACCAGAGGGCAGGGAGATGGTGCCAAATATTCAAACGAGATTTCATGAAGTAAAACACGTCTGCGTACATTGCAATGGATTCATTTGCTACGGAGAAAGAAGCATCACTCTGATCAACAGCGCTATTGACTATCATATGCAAGTTTGTACGAAACGCCCCAAATAATAAATACTTTTTTTTTGTTTTGTTGCTCCTGTTGAGCCCTTTACAATGAATCGTTTTCATTGCTCCCTGCAAGAAAAACCCCCAAAAATATAAAACTGTTCAGAAAAATTCAAAAAAAGTAAAAAAATGTTCAGAAAAATAATAAAAAAAATATAAAACAACAAAAACAATAAAAAAAAGTTCTTTTCAGAACTACCTCCCCGTTATTAAAAAATTGGTACAATATTTGGAACTGTGCCAACCTCTATTTCTCGTACTTCGCTTCCCAGTTCGCTCGCCGGTACGCGAACCGGAAGTGAACCAAATTTTTTTTTTTTTTAAAAGAACAGTAAGTATAAGGGAAGGAAACAGACACTTATGTTAAAAGAAAGACAGCTATAGGGGAGTAAACTAGAGATACTATTACCCGTGATCCACTGCTGATGATGTCACATATTACATCATTCATGACATGCTCAGTGACATCATCAGCAGAGGATTGCGGGTTTTTTGGCAACGTGCCTTATCCACGGTTTAATAACGCTGCCTTTTGCTTTATATAAGTTTTCAAATTGTATGAAATATATACCAATAGGTCGTTATGAACCTTTAGGTAGTGCTTTTCTTCATGAGGTCTGGTCGCTTCCATACACATACAGATGTTTCAAAGATGATCAAGAAGTTTATCTGAATGGAGAGGAATGCACTGAGACGCCAGATCATTCACTAATGTGTAGGCACATACAATTACACGGTTCATGCAACAAACACCGACCAAATATGGCTTGCGTGTTGCAAGGCACGCCAGTTCCTGCTATCATCCCCACGTTCAAGTTGTTGGAAAATGGTAGTTATTTGATGCTCAATAATGAAGATTGTTCTGCGTTAATTAAAAGTATTCCTTTTATCGTAACAGTAAGTGAACGGGTTATTTGCTGCAGAAATGTTCTATTTCCTCCCACACATGAACATAGGGAGTTTTCAATCTGGCCACAAATGCCAACCTTGGGAGCAGATTTCAACGGCATGGCAAGAATAAGAGCTCTTTTGTCTCAGAGAGAGGTGGCCTTGAGTTCGGCCCGTGAAACTTTCGTGCTTCACATAGCGAACACCCGTACAGAGGTGCAGACCCTTTTCAATACAGATTCGCCTTTCCATTTCAGCAAGATGGTTCGGACTATCTTTAACGCGTCCTCCACAAAGGGCCTGGCGCACTTTTTTAAAGTTGTTACCAGTGGTCTCGTGACTTCATTTGAGAAAATCTTTGGAGTCATCCCTGCTTTCTTTCATTCTATTTTTTTCCACTGTGCTTCGTGGATTCCCATTTTTACTTGCATTACCAGCGGACGCTCTTGTGCTTTTTTACATTTTTAAATATGGATGTCCCTCCTGTGCAAGCTCCCGCCCTGCAGCTGCTGACACTGTTCCGCAATCGCATGCTAGAATATTATGGCACAATGCCGTTGGCGATATTAAGCACGGCATATGGATTATCTTTTCGATTCTCCTACTTCACCTGTGTCCAGCCTGTATTTCACTGCCTGACCTGTGATTTCGATTGGGCCATTGATTTGTGTCTCTGCGGACCGGTTTCTCCTGACGTCGACTTTAATCAGCTGATGACTCCTATCATTACTCACGAGTTGGTTTGTCCTGGCGAAAGGATTATGGCTGTGGCATTGATGCATGGACTAATTGGTCCCTGGAATTTACTGGCGGCAACACAGTCTTTCTTGGAACAGAGCTTTCTTGAAAACCCACCGAGCTGTCCTCTGATGGTGATAGAGGATCCGGTGCTGGGAGAGCACGTATGTTCTTTTCCGCTTTTAAATTGGATGGCTGAACTCTTTTCGGATGAAGACGGTGACTTCCTATTGGAGGCTGTTGCAGCTTATTTTGCATACACAGTTATGTCATAGACCTTTTTCATGTTTGATATGCTGAGTACTAGCATTTCATTGACAATTCATTGACTTATTTGTCAAGTTTTTATCATTTAGCTTGCCTATTGGCTTAAGACTCGATAAAGTACTTGGCTGTTTTATTTTTCTTTAGCATTACATTTTCCTAGTTTTTAATGTTTTACCTTGCGGACCGTCCACATATAAAGTTGCAATCTGCTCTCATGAGATGGCACTTCTATTATCTTACTCAGTTTGTTTCCGGATCATGGGGAGGTGTCATCTAGGTCCTGGATATCTTTACACCGTGTTAAGTTAGCATGGGCTCATTACCGGTTTAAACGCCATTTTTCCTTTTTTGCAACTTCTGCACACGACACTTAGTTGTTGCTTTAGCTTTCAACCTAGTAGTTCATCGTGGTTTACATGAGAATAATATGTTATTGCTCTACTATCTGCTTTGCTTGTTAAACTATATCTGTACAGCGACTGCTGAAGTTTCAAGAACAACACGATACAGAATTGTTATGAGGTCTGATCTCCACGACTTCATACTCATAACATAAGTGCAGCTTCTGCCAATTCTGGGCATGAGGCGGGTTTTATATTGCTTTGCCGAACACACATACACAACACTTGATGCGGTTCACATGAAGAGAGAGCTGGTGTATGCTGATGTGATTCCTTCAAATCTAAGACACTAAAGTATGGGCACGCCCTAAACCAACACAAACAGACCTTCTTAGCAAATAATATAATATGTGTATTAGGGAGGGTGAGATATAAGCAGCCGCGGGCCGTGGAGGGAGTTACGGTGGGGCAGGGAGGCGGGGAGGGGGAGGGGCAGGGTGGAGCCCTCTCCACCCTGCCCCTCCCCCTCCCCCTCCCCGCCTCCCTGCCCCACCGTAACTCCCTCCGCGGCCCGTGGCTGCTTATAAGTGTTGCTAACTCTTATTCATTTACAGCATGTTAACATACTGTCACCATTCGCTTTTTATGTACTAGTAACTATGCTGGTAATTTTGCTACTGATAATATGTGTACTTGTATTATCTAAGATACTACGCCTGAGAAGACGGCATTAGTAAATAAACATTTCGAATACACATGTGTTCTTCTTAACTCCATGTTCTGGTTTCTAAGAAATATATAACGACCGACTGTTCATGAGTTCCACGTATCCTGAGGTACTATAAGTTCATATTCTGGATTGTCTAAACATTGAGAGTTTGTTATATCCAATGTGACACTGTACCTAGCTTGCTAAGGGGTTTTTGATTACTAAGGTGAGTTTTGGGGCACCCTAATTCGCCGAGGTTCCAATCCTCTGTCCACAGTTCTGTGTGAGAACAGAAACCCTGCGACAGGGGCACCCCCGACCCTTGCTGGAGCTTCATCACACTTGCGATACAACTCCAGCAATGCGCCACCTTTACGGCACAGATACATCACGCATCTGTGCTGTTTTTGCCCCATGATGCGCCGCATTGTAAATGCAGCACACCATAGGTGACGGAACAGCGGCACAGAATGACTAACACATCCCTGGTGATGCGCCAGTCATCATAAATCTATCCCTATGCTTCTTATCTTGTTAGAGATGAACCGCCATATGTATCATCAAAGTTTTTTGCATTTCCTAAATAGCGAACTTTAAGGAATAAATAGCGATTCTTTACCATTCCTAGTTTGCGATGAGCTATTTGCTAATTACAAATTACCCATTCATTTCCTTCATTTCCATAGGGCGGTTGGCCTCACTTTTAGCTCGAACGGCTGAATGGATTTCCACGAAACTTGGCAAAATTGTAGGGACTGGTAGCCCGATGTGCCTTTGCTATGTCTCAAGATATATGCTCCAGTGGTTTTTACGAAAATTAACTTTGAAAAATATATATTGGGCTACATTGGCCTATATATATGTTGGAGCCCAAATGTAGCCCAAATGTAGCCCAATGAAGCCCAATGACCCCAATGTAGCCCAATGTAGCCCAAAGATGGCCGCCAGAGACAAAAAAACAAATGTAGCCCAAATATCAGCCAGATGTAGCCCAACTATAGCCCAGTGACAGAATGACCAATCAGCTTCGCAAACCTCCGTTACGCGAAGCGGAGCGCTGTTACAGATATATATCTTTTTTTGAACGTTAATTTCTCAAAATCCACTGGAGCACACATATTGAGACCTAGCAAAGGCACATCGGGCTACCAGTCCCTAATATTTTACCAAGTTTCGTGCAAATCCATTCAGCCGTTCGATTATTATTATTATTTTTTTTTTTTTGCCCCGCGGGGCCCTTTTAAAACCTCCACATCAAACCTAGGGGGTCAGCGAGGATCTACTATGCCCCCTTATGGTCATTTGCCCCTTCGCTTTGGCCTCCTCTTGTCTCTCGATCCTACCGAGAGACAAGATGGCAGCCGCTACGGACTGTTTGGAATGTTTACAGACGCCGGAGAACCAATCAGCTTCGCTTCACAAAGCTCCGTTGCGCGAAAAGTACGCGTACTGGAGCGCTGCCCGGTCCGCTGTTACAGATATATATCTTTTTTTAAACGTTAATTTCTCAAAATCCACTGTAGCACATATATTGAGACCTACAAAAGGCACATCGGGCTACCAGTCCCTACAATTTTGCCAAGTTTCGTGCAAATCCATTCAGCCGTTCGGGCTAAAAGTGAGGCCAACCGCCCTATGGAAAACTCAATGTTAAAAACACGTTTTGGGACCCCCCTTTTTTCTCGACCCCCCCTGGACGAACCCCCCCCCCAATTTTCAGGGGCTGCTCAGAAACAAAATGTGCCATTTTCCTGAAAATTTCAGCCAATTCCGTCCACAAACGCCAAAGTTATTTGACATAGAATTTTCAAAAATCCCATAGAGAAAAAATCCTAACTATATATACCTACTGGCGACCGCCAGTAGGTAATATATATATATATATATATATATATATATATATATATATATATAAATATCTATATATATCTATTATATATATATCGTGAGGTCGCCTGGTTGGCGAGGGGAGACCACTCGTCCGCCTTGATCCACACATGGGGCGCCAAGACTAAACAGGACTACCAGTCCCATCAGGCACTGGGACATTTGGACTGCCCATCAGGGGCGTGCCATGATCATTATCAGGGCTGGTACCTGCATTCCCATCATCAGTTCGCCAAATCCTCTGAAGAGAAGGCGGGAGCCTTCGAAACGCGTCAGGAATTCCACGGCGAAATGGGATTGAATCACTTTCTCTTGAGCTCCTCAGCTATTCAAGCACGCTGTGGCAAGAAAGGCGAGTTCAAGTTTCTCCCCGCGAGTGTGGCCGTGTCTTTACACGCGAGCGCACATATATATATATATATATATATATCTATTATATATATATATATATATAGATATATATATATATATATATATATATATATATCTATATATATATTACCTACTGGCGGTCGCCAGTAGGTATATATAGTTAGGATTTTTTCTCTATGGGATTTTTGAAAATTCTATGTCTAATAACTTTGGCGTTTGTGGACGGAATTGGCTGAAATTTTCAGGAAAATGGCACATTTTGTTTCTGAGCAGCCTTTGAAAATTTGGGGGGGGTTCGTCAAGGGGGGGCCGAGAAAAAAGGGGGGTCCCAAAACGCGTTTTTCCCATGTTAATTTCCATAGGGCGGTTGGCCTCACTTTTAGCCCGAACGGCTGAATGGATTTGCACGAAACTTGGCAAAATTGTAGGGACTGGTAGCCCGATGTGCCTTTTGTAGGTCTCAATATATGTGCTCCAGTGGATTTTGAGAAATTAACGTTTAAAAAAAGATATATATCTGTAAGCGCGGACCGGGCAGCGGCCTAGGACGCGTACTTTTCGCGCAACGGAGCTTTGTGAAGCGAAGCTGATTGGTTCTCCGGCGTCTGTCAACATTCCAAACAGTCCGTAGTGGCCGCAAACAGTCCGTAGTGGCCGCCATCTTGTCTCTCGGTAGGATCGAGAGACAAGAGGAGGCCAAAGCGAAGGGGCAAATGACCATAAGGGGGAATAGTAGATCCTCGCTGACCCCCTAGGTTTGATGTGGAGGTTTTAAAAGGGCCCCGCGGGGCAAAAAAAAAAAATTATAATAATAATCTTACGGCTGAATGGATTTGCACGAAACTTGGCAAAATTGTAGGGACTGGTAGCCCGATGTGCCTTTGCTAGGTCTCAATATATGTGCTTCAGTGGATTTTGAGAAATTAACGTTCAAAAAAAGATATATATCTGTAACAGCGCACCGCTTCGCGTACTTTTCGCGTTACGGAGCTTTGCGAAGCGAAGCTGATTGGCTCTCCGGTGTCTGTAAACATTCCAAACAGTCCGTAGCGGCCGCCATCTTGTCTCTCGGTAGGATCGAGAGACAAGAGGAGGCCAAAGCGAAGGGGCAAATGACCATAAGGGGGCATAGTAGATCCTCGCTGATCCCCTAGGTTTGATGTGGAGGTTTTAAAAGGGCCCCGCGGGGCAAAAAAAATAAATAATAATAATAATCGAACGGCTGAATGGATTTGCACGAAACTTGGTAAAATATTAGGGACTGGTAGCCCGATGTGCCTTTGCTAGGTCTCAATATATGTGCTTCAGTGCATTTTGAGAAATTAACGTTCAAAAACAAGATATATATCTGTAACAGCGCTCCGCTTCGCGGAGATAAAATTATATCTGTATTACCTAGCTGTTGCTAACACCAGTTAGCGACGGCTAGTAGGAGATAGCGACCATCTTGGGCCCCACTTTGCATGTGAGTGATATTTATCACTAATGACATGCAAAGTGGGCATGCCAAGATGTTAGCGACTGGAAACAGTCGCTAACATCGCTATCTCCTATTATCAACTTTTGGAAATATTCGAGATAAGCGCGAATATCTCCAAAAAGTAACAGCTGCCCTGAGCAGTTCTTAGCCATGTTATCCTATGGGAGGTGGATAACATGGCTAAGAGGATTAGCTCGGTAATGCATGAATATCGCTGAGTTTTCAGCGATATTAATGCATTGCGGTCGGTTTTTATCGTATTTGCGATAAACTTTGATAATAGCAAGGTTTATCTGCGATAATTTCTGACGGTAAAAAAATCTTTGCAATGCATCGTTAGGGATAAATATCGCTTAACTTTGGTAATATGCCCCAACGTCTGTTAACGTTCGATTCGAAGGAAATCAGGAAGTGTTGAAAAACATTGTCTGCGCCATCTTGTCTTTTTTCAAATGCCACACTTTTGTCGTGCACGGCAGCCATTTTAGATGCCTTGACCAGACCCACTCTGTGCACGCTGTCGATCCTTAGCATGGCTCCCCACCCTCGCAAGCATCTCCCCCAGGCAGTGGTCACCCCCGCTCTCTGTCTTATGCATGGGTAATAAACCTCCCCCCATCTGCGCTGCTCTTCCCTGAGAATCACACCCTGTGCCCGCCCGACACCTCCCTTTCGCTCTATTCACTACTGCACCCTCTGACACTCCTTTTCCTCTGTGTCCGATTGTCCAGGCTGGTCCTAGGGTATCAGCTAGCCCTGCAGATGTAGTTTATGGCCACAGCTGTAAAGATTCACCCCTCTTCAAAGGAGTTATAGTAGATCAAGGCCCACACTCGATGAGATCCGTCACAGCAGAAGCGTTGCTATTATCTGAAAACCATCCAGTATTGTGATTGGGGAGGGGACCGAGCGTGAAGCGGAAGATTCCAGGGATGACTCTTTGTACATCAAAGTTTTTACAATTATGTGTCACATTAAAAATATATAGCACTCCGACAAAGTAGTAAGATTATAAAACTTTAATAATTTATAAATATATACAAGAAAACAAAAATAGTAATAACATATAAACATTTTTAGGGAAAAACAACGAAGTAGCGGTCGGCTGTGCGAATAGTCCCAACGCAGCACAACGTCCAGATTTCCGGCGTGGGGCGGGTCATCAGTAGCAAACTGTTGTGCGAATAGTTCCAAGGCAGCAGAACGCGCTGAAATCTAGATGACACGAAAGTGATGTCTAGTAAGTTGCCACCCAGCAAATAACGGCGTGGGGCGTCGCGGGGGGTGGGTCTTCAGTAGCAAACTGTTGTGCGAATAGTTCCAAGGCAGCAGAACGATGGCACCAAGGTGATGTCCAGTAAGTTGCCGCACTGGTTTTGGTATCCTACAATGCTGCTCCGAATAACGGCGTGGGGCGCCCGGGGGGAGGCGGCGTGAACGGGCCTCTCCAGGTGGAGTGTCATCTGTTGTTTTTAGGTCATATGATCAAGCCTTCCATCATTAGGAAACCAAAAGTAAAATGAACCAATGAAAAGTTTTATAAACAAGTCACATGACCTGTTATGCGGCATAGGGTATAAAATGCGGAGAAAATACGTTGGCACGTGAGGCGGCGTCAGTAGCGGACCGATGTGCGAATAGGCCGAAGGCAACACAGCGCGCCAAGATCCGGATGGCACCGAGGTGGTGTCCAGCAAGTTGCAGCACTGGTGTGGCCATCCTACAATGTTGAAAGTCGGCGTGGGGCGCCCCGTTGGCCTGTGAGTTTGCGTCAGTAGCGGACCGATGTGCGAATAGGCCGAAGGCAGCACAACGCGCCAAGATCCGGATGGCACCGAGGTGGTGTCTAGTAAGTTGCCGCACTGGTGTGGCCATCCTACAATGCTGAAAGTCGGCGTGGGGCGCCCTGTTGGCCTGTGAGATGTGTCAGTAGCGGACTGATGTGCGAATGGGGCCAAAGGCAGCGCAACAATATTTTCTGACTGACACCACAAGGCGCTGAGATGCCAAGATCCGGATGGCACCGAGGTGATGTCTAAGTTGCGGACTGATGTGCGAATGGGGCCAAAGGTAGCGTAACAATATTTTCTGTATGGAAGATACCACTAGGCGTTGAGATGCCAAGATTCGGATGGCACCTGTGAGATGGCGTCAGTAGCGGACCGATGTGCGAATAGGCCGAAGGCAGCACAACGCGCCAAGATCCGGATGTCACAGTGGTGGTTTCATAGTTGAGAGGCACTTCATCTGCAGTGGGGCGCCGAGATCCGGATGGCACCGAGGTGATGTCTAGCAAGTTGCTGTACTGGTGTGGTCATCCTACAATGCTGAAAGTCGGCGTGGGGCGCCCCATTAGCCTGTGAGATGGCGTCAGTAGCGGACTGATGTGCGAATGGGGCCAAAGGCAGCACAACGCGCCAAGATCCGGATGGCACCGAGGTGGTGTCCAGCAACTTGCCGCACTGGTGTGGCCATCCTACAATGCTGCGCCGAAAGTCGGCGTGGGGCGCCCCGTTGGCCTGTGAGTTCGCGTCAGTCAGTGGGGGCTGTTTGAGGATCTGACTGCATTGGAAAGCAATGTGATGCTGTGCGTCGCCCCCAAGATGGAGGTTCCTCGGCTGCAGTGGGGCGCCCCTTGGTGTTTCACTCGCTATGCAGCTGAGTTGCGTGCGCACTTGTGGCGAATAGGCCGAAGGCAGCACAACGCGCCGAGATCTGGATGGCACCGAGGTGGTGTCCAGCAATTTGCCGCACTGGTGTGGCCATCCTACAATGCTGCGCCGAAAGTCGGCGTGGGGTGCCCCGTTGGCCTGTGAGGTGGCGTCAGTAGCGGACCGATGTGTGAATAGGCCGGAACCAGCACAAGGCGCCAAGATCCGGATGGCACCGAGGTGGTGTCATAGTTGAGAGTTCTGAGCAGCGCTTGTAACACTGTCTGAAGCTTATTTGCACCTGCTGCAGCTTCACTATTGCCCTGGTGTGGCCTAAGATCGCCCATGACATAGGCGGCCACCTCCCGGGGTCCGGCGGAACTTTTTTCCTTTTCCTTTCTGCATCTTGTCCCAAATTCGTTTGACCTGAAGACACGACCAGGTCCCTGAATGTGTGCAGGGGGACGCTATTGATTGAATCAAAATGGCGGCTTCACACAAAGCTGACTCAAGCGTTTTCTGGTGGTTTCATAGTTGAGAGGCACTTCATCTGCAGTGGGGCGCCGAGATCCGGATGGCACCGAGGTGATGTCTAGCAAGTTGCTGCACTGGTGTGGTCATCCTACAATGCTGAAACTCGGCGTGGGTCGCCCCATTAGCCTGTGAGATGGCGTCAGTAGCGGACCGATGTGCGAATAGGCCGAAGGCAGCACAACGCGCCAAGATCCGGATGTCACAGTGGTGGTTTCATAGTTGAGAGGCACTTCATCTGCAGTGGGGCGCCGAGATCCGGATGGCACCGAGGTGATGTCTAGCAAGTTGCTGTACTGGTGTGGTCATCCTACAATGCTGAAAGTCGGCGTGGGGCGCCCCATTAGCCTGTGAGATGGCGTCAGTAGCGGACTGATGTGCGAATGGGGCCAAAGGCAGCACAACGCGCCGAGATCTGGATGGCACCGAGGTGGTGTCCAGCAATTTGCCGCACTGGTGTGGCCATCCTAAAATGCTGCGCCGAAAGTCGGCGTGGGGTGCCCCGTTGGCCTGTGAGGTGGCGTCAGTAGCGGACCGATGTGTGAATAGGCCGGAACCAGCACAAGGCGCCAAGATCCGGATGGCACCGAGGTGGTGTCATAGTTGAGAGTTCTGAGCAGCGCTTGTAACACTGTCTGAAGCTTATTTGCACCTGCTGCAGCTTCACTATTGCCCTGGTGTGGCCTAAGATCGCCCATGACATAGGCGGCCACCTCCCGGGGTCCGGCGGAACTTTTTTCCTTTTCCTTTGTGCATCTTGTCCCACAATCCGTTTGACCTGAAGACACGACCAGGTCCCTGAATGTGTGCAGGGGGACGCTATTGATTGAATCAAAATGGCGGCTTCACACAAAGCTGACTCAAGCGTTGCTGCTGATGCTATACAGAGAAAAACTGGTTTTCAGTTTGTACATTCTTCAGGATTTTTCCATCCAAGGCTGGTTGAGAGTTTGTATAACAATGGCTTCAGATTTTCAACATACTACTCTTCAACATTCTTCCTAAATGTAACAATGTGAGACTCACTAGGAGAACGGTGTAGTGAGGGCCACAAACGGCTGTTTGTCTTTCCTTTCAAAATGCTGCCAACAATATTTTCGGAATGGAAGACAACACAAGGCGCTGAGATTCGGTTGGCACCGAGGTGGTGTCCAGCAAGTTGCCGCACTGGTGTGGCCATCCTACAATGCTGCGCCGAAAGTCGGCGTGGGGTGCCCGAAGGGGGGGGGGGAGGCAGCGCAAACGAGCCTCTCCCGCTTCTCCATGTGGAGGCAGTTCATCTGCAGTGGGGCGCCGAGATCCGGATGGCACCGAGGTGGTGTCTAGCAAGTTGCCGCACTGGTGTGGCCATCCTACAATGCTGCGCCGAAAGACGGCGTGGGGTGCCCGAAGGAAGTGTCCTTATCCAGGGCATTATCGCTGTATCATGTCCTCCACTAAAATGGCCCTGGGACACCTTAGAACTCGGACGCTCGATTTTTTTTTCCTTTCCTGTACATGCAAAAAAAGGTAAATGCCCGGTACGTTACACGCTTCATCTGCCACGATGAACTCTCCAGAGGAACCGAAAAAAAATATAGTTGTGGTAACTATACCATGCATCGTCATATGGAGAGGTGGCACCAATTAATTATAGTGCTGCATAAAAGAGAGATTTGGAGGAGAACCCCTGACCTGCTAGTACATTCATCAAAGAAGTGGCACTGAGAGCTTCAGAGGCAAGGGAAACGGTCCCAAATTTTTAGAAGAACTTTGGAAAGATTAAAATGACATGTTTAGATTGTGGCAAATTAATTTCATGTGGACAGATGAGTGTTACTCTAATAAATACAGCATATGAACATCATCATAGTCGATGGTTGGTAGAGACATTTTGACTATATCCTGGACCTGCCCGTCCTCGCCCAAAATGGCGCCGGAATAAATGGGACTCGTAACTCCTTGTTGTGTACTGGTTGCAGAACCTTGAAATCACGAGATACGTATGCAGTTTTGAAGCACATGGCGGGCGGGGACGAGAATTGATTGAATATTTCGACATCCCTATTGATATTAAGTTCTGATGTGTTATTGATTACTGTACTGTTGAAAGTTCGAATTAACGTCACCCATGGTACTTGCCCGCAAATGTATATCTAGATAATTTTATTGTAACTGGCCCTGTCGTATTTTAATTATAAAATGTACGTCCACCGATTCCGTAACTGTTAGACACCTTAGTTCTTGCAACCTAATGGCCCGCCCGTTACGTTCCTCTACAGTGTAAATGTCTACTCATCACATACGATTACAGTTTGCTCCGTGGCCGGCCCACGTGGTTATAGGCTCGTATTTGTATAATGAAATTTTCACAATAAAGGTTTTTAAAAGAAAACATGGTAGTAGTATATACATTGGTAAAGTTTGTAATAATAGTCACTGTTTTAGAATCATTAAAAGGCAAGTGAAATAAAGAAGACCAATTACATGAAGGGTAAAAGGTATAATACGAAGGAACGCAGTAAAGATAAATGGTCAAGGGCTGTTGTGTTTTCTATTCCTGCAACATAAAGTGATCGATAAGAATCTCATATTCAGGCGTATCGGCGACTAAGACAGCAGGTCGACCCTCTTTTGCTCAACGGCTCCATCATGGGACGAAGAAACGCTCTTTTTCTCGAAAAAAGAATATATTTTACTTGCAGGACAGTTGTAAAATTTCCGGGAAAGTACATTAGTCTGGAACATTATAACATATATTTAAGAAAAAATAATGTTCGGAAGTAATGAAAAGCGTAATTTTTAGGTCATATGACCAAGCCTTTCATCATTACAATAAGAAAAGTAAAATGAACCAATGAAAAGTTTTATTAACAAGTCACATGACTTGTTATGCTTACGTTACGCGCTGCGCGCCCCGGATGACTTCCGGATGCGCTAACGCGGCGCGTCATATGACGCATTACGCGACAACGCAGGTCCAGAATATAGTCAAAATGTCTCCACCAACCAGCGGTCGGAACACAACCCCTTTCAGCAGGCTAAATAGTTCTGTTAAATGAGAACAGAAGGGACAGGCAACAAGAACCATCAGTCAAAGAGGGGAGGGCTAGTTCTTCTCTACCGGGTTACATTGGGGCGCTACCGGAACTGATCGAATTGGTAGTCTACAGTGTTTCTGGATGTTTCAGACTGAAGCTGGGGTTAGCATGAGAGCAGCATCATTTCGTAGCTCCGTCGTGGCCATTCCGCAACCAATCATGGCAGCCGCTCTTTATCGTTATTTTGGGCGGGGTGGGTGGCGGAGCCGAGCTGTTTTGCAGCCATCATTGTGTGGAGTTCAGTTCATCTCACTAGTTTTGTATTTGTCATGAGGGGTTGTTCCTAATGTTTCTATTTTAGCGAGGTCAAAAAGAGATCCCATTAGTGGCCTACTGATTTTGCTCGATTCCTTTTCTTTTTTTTACACGATTTTTCGTTATCGGCAAAGACTAAACAGAGTATTGCGACTCTGTGTTTGTTTGTAAATAGAGAATGAACCAAAGAGAACTAATTCTAAAACAGTAAATACTTGGATAACAATCAATCAAATGGAGAGAGAAGCAGGCACGACGGATTACAACGGGGGCAAAGGCCTGCGTTAACTACCTTTCACTATCTGCAAAGAGAGAGTACTCCTAATAGAAATGAGGGGGGGGGGTACCATTCAAAGCAGATCAGTGTGCATAAACACAAAAATGTTTTCACTTACCACGTACTTGACATTCGACAGCTTATGATATTTGCTATTAAAAAACCATTGAAATTCACTGAAAAAACCATAGGTTATAGACCATATATAGTTAGGAATTAGCATTTACAAAACCTTGAAAATTCACTGAAAAAACCATAGGTTATAGACCATATATAGTTAGGAATTAGCATTTAAAAAACCTTATTTTACTCACACAAAACCATTGAAATTCCATATATAGTTAGTTGCACTAACTATATATTGCGCACCCGCAATCCACTGCTGATCATGTCACATATTACATCATTCATGACATGGTCAGTGACATCACTGATGACATCACTGATGACATCTCAAATGACATCACTGATGACATCACTGATGACATCTCATTTGACATCAATGACCACATCACTGATGATATTATTCATGTGACAATACAATGCATCTCTTCACATTTTAATATAACCTCTGTTTCACCCAGTGTTAAAAACAGAGTATAATTTTTGAAACCATTGACACACCAATACTAGTTACTACATACGTACTCACTGATTCCTACGTCTACACACACATTCACTCATTCACCCATACAATCATTCATACATACAATCACTCATGTTTACAACACAATCATATGCACTCATACACCTATACAGACACTCACACTCTGCCACTCATCCATGGAGTTACTCACACACCTAGTCAGTCCTGTAAAGAATCAATCACACTTCCATTTTCTACTCTATACAGTTAAACATAGAGCACCTTACGTTTTCAACCATATACTAACACATACTTACTCTCTTATACAATCATTGATACAAGTACACATTGATCTGTACAGAGTCACACACCTCCCATCCAGCCACACACACACTCAGTCTCCCATGCAAATACTTGGGCAATCAATCAATAACCCATATAGTTACTCATATAGCTACTGATCAACACATGCAGCAGTTTACAGAACAACAGACATAATGATGCACAAATTAAGACAGTTTAGTCACTAACCCATGCACTCAGTGAGACACATTTAATCACTCACTCATACATTCAGTCATGCACCTACTAAATCCTTCGTCCAGACACTTATACATCCACTCATTCTTCAATATGTAAGACATATTTTAACTTTATAGAAACATACAGTCACTGGATGTTGTCATCAGTGATGTCATCAGTGATGTCATTTGAGATGTCATCAGTGATGTCATCAGTGATGTCACTGACCATGTCATGAATGATGTAATATGTGACATGATCAGCAGTGGATTGCGGGTGCGCAATATATAGTTAGTGCAACTAACTATATATGGAATTTCAATGGTTTTGTGTGAGTAAAATAAGGTTTTTTAAATGCTAATTCCTAACTATATATGGTCTATAACCTATGGTTTTTTCAGTGAATTTTCAAGGTTTTGTAAATGCTAATTCCTAACTATATATGGTCTATAACCTATGGTTTTTTCAGTGAATATAGATATATGTATATCTATATATATATATAGATATATATAGATATATATGTATATGTCCAAAACTAGGTTGCCAAACGAACAACAGGAGGGGCCCACACAGGAAAAGATTTGGCTACTCTTTTAATGAAAGCCTGCAGTTGAATAACAGCAGAAAGCACGGCTTATTTTCAAAGTCCAGCCTGACGCGTTTCATTTCTTCAAACTTCCTCAGAGGCTAGGGACTGCAAGCGTGCGCACACACCTGTTGCGGGGCACTCCTTAAATTTCTCCAAACCAGCACATTGTGGGCGTGGCCGTGTGAACGGCATTCTGGTCATGGTAGTGTCCTCGCTCTTCCTCCAGTGAGTTGCTGTGCCCACGTTGCCAAATAAATGAAATAAAACCCAAGTGGGGTGCAGTATTCTTTCTGTGCATTTCAAATGTCCAATTACTGCTTTCATTCCGCCTTCCTGTTCCCTTCGTGAAAGGACGCCAGCCGGCGTCGTCTCGGGTCTGTCATGAACAGCAGGGCTCCATCCACGGCCTTGGCTGGCCGTCATAAATCCAAAACTAGGTTGCCAGACGAACAACAGGAGAAGCCCACACAGGAAAAGATTTGGCTACTCTTTTAATGAAAGCCTGCAGTTGAATAACAGCAGAAAGCACGGCTTATTTTCAAAGTCCTGCCTGACGCGTTTCATTTCTTTAAACTTCATCAGAGGCTAGGGACTGCAAGCGTGCACACACACCTGTTGCGGGGCACTCCTTAAATTTCTCCAAACCAGCACATTGTGGGCGTGGCCGTGTGAACGGCATTCTGGTCATGGTAGTGTCCTCGCTCTTCCTCCAGTGAGTTGCTGTGCCCACGATGCCAAATAAATGAAATAAAACCCAAGTGGGGTGCAGTATTCTTTCTGTGCATTTCAAATGTCCAATTACTGCTTTCATTCCGCCTTCCTGTTCCCTTCGTGAAAGGACGCCAGCCGGCGTCGTCTTGGGTCTGTCATGAACAGCAGGGCTCCATCCACGGCCTTGGCAGGCCGTCATTAATCCAAAACTAGGTTGCCAAACGAACAACAGGAGGGGCCCACACAGGAAAAGATTTGGCTACTCTTTTAATGAAAGCCTGCAGTTGAATAACAGCAGAAAGCACAGCTTATTTTCAAAGTCCAGCCTGACGCGTTTCCTTTCTTCAAACTTCCTCAGAGGCTAGGGACTGCAAGCGTGCGCACACACCTGTTGCGGGGCACTCCTTAAATTTCTCCAAACCAGCACATTGTGGGCGTGGCCGTGTGAACGGCATTCTGGTCATGGTAGTGTCCTCGCTCTTTCTCCAGTGAGTTGGTGTGCCCACGTTGCCAAATAAATGAAATAAAACCCAAGTGGGGTGCAGTATTTTTTCTGTGCATTTCAAATGTCCAATTACTGCTTTCATTCCGCCTTCCTGTTCCCTTCGTGAAAGGACGACAGCCGGCGTCGTCTCGGGTCTGTCATGAACAGCAGGGCTCCATCCACGGCTTTGGCTGGCCGTCATAAATCCAAAACTAGGTTGCCAAACGAACAACAGGAGGGGCCCACACAGGAAAAGATTTGGCTACTCTTTTAATGAAAGCCTGCAGTTGAATAACAGCAGAAAGCACGGCTTATTTTCAAAGTCCAGCCTGACGCGTTTCATTTCTTCAAACTTCCTCAGAGGCTAGGGACTGCAAGCGTGCGCACACACCTGTTGCGGGGCACTCCTTAAATTTCTCCAAACCAGCACATTGTGGGCGTGGCCGTGTGAACGGCATTCTGGTCATGGTAGTGTCCTCGCTCTTCCTCCAGTGAGTTGCTGTGCCCACGTTGCCAAATAAATGAAATAAAACCCAAGTGGGGTGCAGTATTCTTTCTGTGCATTTCAAATGTCCAATTACTGCTTTCATTCCGCCTTCCTGTTCCCTTCGTGAAAGGACGCCAGCCGGCGTCGTCTCGGGTCTGTCATGAACGGCAGGGCTCCATCCACGGCCTTGGCTGGCCGTCATAAATCCAAAGCTAGGTTGCCAAACGAACAACAGGAGGGGCCCACACAGGAAAAGATTTGGCTACTCTTTTAATGAAAGCCTGCAGTTGAATAACAGCAGAAAGCACGGCTTATTTTCAAAGTCCAGCCTGACGAGTTTCATTTCTTCAAACTTCCTCAGAGGCTAGGGACTGCAAGCGTGCGCACACACCTGTTGCGGGGCACTCCTTAAATTTCTCCAAACCAGCACATTGTGGGCGTGGCCGTGTGAACGGCATTCTGGTCATGGTAGTGTCCTCGCTCTTTCTCCAGTGAGTTGGTGTGCCCACGTTGCCAAATAAATGAAATAAAACCCAAGTGGGGTGCAGTATTCTTTCTGTGCATTTCAAATGTCCAATTACTGCTTTCATTCCGCCTTCCTGTTCCCTTCGTGAAAGGACGCCAGCCGGCGTCGTCTCGGGTCTGTCATGAACAGCAGGGCTCCATCCACAGCCTTGGCTGGCCGTCATAAATCCAAAACTAGGTTGCCAAACGAACAACAGGAGGGGCCCACACAGGAAAAGATTTGGCTACTCTTTTAATGAAAGGCTGCAGTTGAATAACAGCAGAAAGCACGGCTTATTTTCAAAGTCCAGCCTGACGCGTTTCATTTCTTCAAACTTCCTCAGAGGCTAGGGACTGCAAGCGTGCGCACACACCTGTTGCGGGGCACTCCTTAAATTTCTCCAAACCAGCACATTGTGGGCGTGGCCGTGTGAACGGCATTCTGGTCATGGTAGTGTCCTCGCTCTTCCTCCAGTGAGTTGCTGTGCCCACGTTGCCAAATAAATGAAATAAAACCCAAGTGGGGTGCAGTATTCTTTCTGTGCATTTCAAATGTCCAATTACTGCTTTCATTCCGCCTTCCTGTTCCCTTCGTGAAAGGACGCCAGCCGGCGTCGTCTCGGGTCTGTCATGAACGGCAGGGCTCCATCCACGGCCTTGGCTGGCCGTCATAAATCCAAAGCTAGGTTGCCAAACGAACAACAGGAGGGGCCCACACAGGAAAAGATTTGGCTACTCTTTTAATGAAAGCCTGCAGTTGAATAACAGCAGAAAGCACGGCTTATTTTCAAAGTCCAGCCTGACGAGTTTCATTTCTTCAAACTTCCTCAGAGGCTAGGGACTGCAAGCGTGCGCACACACCTGTTGCGGGGCACTCCTTAAATTTCTCCAAACCAGCACATTGTGGGCGTGGCCGTGTGAACGGCATTCTGGTCATGGTAGTGTCCTCGCTCTTTCTCCAGTGAGTTGGTGTGCCCACGTTGCCAAATAAATGAAATAAAACCCAAGTGGGGTGCAGTATTCTTTCTGTGCATTTCAAATGTCCAATTACTGCTTTCATTCCGCCTTCCTGTTCCCTTCGTGAAAGGACGCCAGCCGGCGTCGTCTCGGGTCTGTCATGAACAGCAGGGCTCCATCCACAGCCTTGGCTGGCCGTCATAAATCCAAAACTAGGTTGCCAAACGAACAACAGGAGGGGCCCACACAGGAAAAGATTTGGCTACTCTTTTAATGAAAGGCTGCAGTTGAATAACAGCAGAAAGCACGGCTTTTTTTCAAAGTCCAGCCTGACGCGTTTCATTTCTTCAAACTTCCTCAGAGGCTAGGGACTGCAAGCGTGCGCACACACCTGTTGCGGGGCACTCCTTAAATTTCTGCAAACCAGCACATTGTGGGTGTGGCCGTGTGAACGACATTCTGGTCATGGTAGTGTCCTCGCTCTTCCTCCAGTGAGTTGCTGTGCCCACGTTGCCAAATAAATGAAATAAAACCCAAGTGGGGTGCAGTATTCTTTCTGTGCATTTCAAATGTCCAATTACTGCTTTCATTCCGCCTTTCTGTTCCCTTCGTGAAAGGACGCCAGCCGGCGTCGTCTCGGGTCTGTCATGAACAGCAGGGCTCCATCCACGGCCTTGGCAGGCCGTCATAAATCCAAAACTAGGTTGCCAAACGAACAACAGGAGGGGCCCACACAGGAAAAGATTTGGCTACTCTTTTAATGAAAGCCTGCAGTTGAATATCAGCAGAAAGCACGGCTTATTTTCAAAGTCCAGCCTGACGCGTTTCATTTCTTCAAACTTCCTCAGAGGCTAGGGACTGCAAGCGCACACACCTGTTGCGGGGCACTCCTTAAATTTCTCCAAACCAGCACATTGTGGGCGTGGCCGTGTGAACGGCATTCTGGTCATGGTAGTGTCCTCGCTCTTCCTCCTGTGAGTTGGTGTGCCCACGTTGCCAAATAAATGAAATAAAACCCAATATATATATATATATATATATATATATTCACTGAAAAAACCATAGGTTATAGACCATATATAGTTAGGAATTAGCATTTAAAAAACCTTATTTTACTCACACAAAACCATTGAAATTCCATATATAGTTAGTTGCACTAACTATATATCGCGCACCCGCAATCCACTGCTGATCATGTCACATATTACATCATTCATGACATGGTCAGTGACATCACTGATGACATCACTGATGACATCTCAAATGACATCACTGATGACATCACTGATGACATCTCAAATGACATCACTGATGACTACATCCAGTGACTGTATAATTCTGTAAAGTTAAAATATGTCTTACATATTGAAGAATGAGTGGATGTATAAGTGTCTTGATGAAGGATTTAGTAGGGGCATGGCTGACTGTATGAGTGACTGATTAAATGTGTCTCACTGAGTGCATGGGTTAGTGACTAAACTGTCTTAATTTGTGCATCATTATGTCTGTTGTTCTGTAAACTGCTGCATGTGTTGATCATTAGCTATATGATTAACTGTATGGGTTATTGATTGGTTGCCAAAGCATTTGTATGGGAGACTGAGTGTGTGTGTGGGTGGCTGGGAGGTGTATGACTCTCTGCATAGATGTGTGAGCAGTTGATTGACTAGATGTATGGGTTCAAAAGTGCATGTGGAAACAGCTGTATGGGCGGTTGACTGTGTGCATGAGTGTATTGGTGAGTGAATGGATATCTCAGTGCTACATGTCAAAGTAAGTACATATGTAAAACACAGTACATGTGAAAGTTGACATATATAAATAACTGTGCATAAGAGCCAGTGAATGTGTGAGTGGCTGTATGGATTATTGTGAACTTGTATCAGGGATTGTATAACAGAGTAAATATGTTTTAGTATATGTTTGAATAAGTAAGGTGTGTATAACTGTATAGTTGAGGAAATGGAGGTGTGATTGATTCTTTGCATGACTGACTAAGTGTCTGAGTAACTCCATGGATGAGTGACAGTCTATGAGTGTCTGTTTACACTGAGTGTATCTAAGGTTATATTAGAGTCTGAAGAGGTTCATCGTATTATCACATGATTGATGTCATCAGTGATGTGATCAGTAATGTCAAATGAGATGTCATCAGTGATGTAATCAGTGATGTCATTTGAGATGTCATCAGTGATGTCATCAGTGATGTCATTTGAGATGTCATCAGTGATGTCATCAGTGATGTCACTGACCATGTCATTAATGATGTAATATGTGACATGATCAGCAGTGGATTGCGGGTGCGCGATATATAGTTAGTGCAACTAACTATATATGGAATTTCAATGGTTTTGTGTGAGTAAAATAAGGTTTTTTAAATGCTAATTCCTAACTATATATGGTCTATAACCTATGGTTTTTTCAGTGAATTTTCAAGGTTTTGTAAATGCTAATTCCTAACTATATATGGTCTATAACCTATGGTTTTTTCAGTGAATTTCATTGGTTTTTTAAAAGCTAATATCTATAGCTGTAAAATGTATTCTTCTTTAAATCCAAAAATATATTTTATATGTTTATTAAATGTTGCCGCGAAATGCGTCTTGTGACGTACTGCGTTAGCGCACCCGGAAGTGTCCCCGGGCGCGGACCGAGGCGCGAAGCGCAGCGAACCGGAAGCTAACCGGGGAGCGTTCCGCAGCGCGTAACATGAAAGTTAGAGTCATGTGACTTGTTAATAAAGCTTTTCATTGGTTCATTTCACTTTTAGTTTCATAATTATGGAAGGCTAGGTCAGGTGACCTAAAAATAACACTTTTCATTGGTTGAGAAGTATTGTTTTTTCCAAATGATGAAAACCCCTCCTTCTTTCCTCACTCTGACTTTCATCATTGTGAGAGGAAGACCTTTATTAATACTTGAGAAATGACTTCAGTACTTGCTTCAGCTGGTGCACCCCCACCACCACCTCCACCTCCTCATGGGAAGAGAGGACCACCTCCCCAGGTGATCACCAACACAGAGGAGGAAGAGGAAGAACTAGAGGAAGAGGAGAGAGAAGAACCACAGTTCTTGGAAGAGGTGCCCCGGGTTTCCCATAGGAAAGCCAGTTTCATCTGGCAGTTTTATTCAATCCCTCCAGGGCAAAAGAAAGTGAATGCGAGGTATGTGACCTGCCTCATCTGCAAAGAGAAATTATCAAGAGGGACTGATAAAAAGTATAGCTATGGGAACTATACCATGCATCGGCACATGACCAGGAAGCATCCACTTAATTACAGCCGGGCGGAAATACGGGATATGGAACAAAACCCAACAGCAACTCCTGTGGCCAGGTCAACATCGTCAATATCATTGACACCAGCAGAGGCACGGGAAACTGTGCCAAACATCCAAGAGAATTTTGGGCACATGAAACATACTTGTATGCACTGTGGAGCGTTGATATCATGTGGTAACATGAGTATTAATGCCATCAACCTGGCTTATGACAATCATAATTGCCCTAACCGCCCCCAGTAATTTTTTTTTGCTCCTGTTGAGCCCTTTTCAACGCCTGTTTTTTGTTGTTCCCCCCCCCCCCAAAAAACCCAAAAAAATATAAAATCGTTCAAAAAATACAAAAAAAACAAAAAATGTTCAAAAAATACAAAAAAAATATAAAACAACAAAAATATAAAAAAAAAAGTTCTTTTCAGAACTACCTTCCCTTTCCAAAAAAATTGCTAGAATGTTTAGCACTCTGGCAAGCTCTATTTCTTTTGGTTCGCTTCCGGTTTAGCTTCCCGGTACGCGTACCGGGAGCTAACCAAAAAAAAAACTTTTTTAAAAAAAAGAGTAAGTATAAGGAAAGTAAACAGAGAGTGATGTTTCAAGAAAGACAGCTATAGGGAGTAAAGAAGAGATACTATTTAATAGATCTATTTACCAAAGAACAGACAGAAGATGGTATAATTGTGAAAAACAAAATAGATAACGAAGTGAAAGAAAAACAAGCATTGGCATAGCCAATAGGTATCGACTTTTGGACCTTCTAAGTCTTTAGTTATGCAGCATAATATCCTTGGTGCAGCAACATCAACTGTTGCATGGCTAAACACGTATAAGGTCCCAAAGGCGAGACCTATTGTCTATGCCAATGCTTGTTTCTTAAGTAGAATTGCAATACGTATGGCTCTTCCATGTAAAAAAATCTTATCTTGTGCTCTAAAGATTGCTAAAGTCTCGACAGAGAACAGGCTAGATTGTAAGTAGGGTAAATTGCGCTTGGTGATCTGTTTGAGGGAGCGTCTGCTTTGCCTGGTGTCTTTGGAGAGCAATTTTGATTGTTATACTGGACAATATAGCCCTAATGTAAATAACATAGGGGCATATTATCAACATAGGCAATAAAAGTTTTGCAGCTTTTATAGGCAGAAATGTGTCGCTAAAGCTGCTTTTGCGGCAGAAAACTGCCGCTAAAGCCGCTTTTGCACCAGTTTTCTGCCAATAAAAAGAGCAATAATTTTATTGGCTGCATTCATAATATGCCCCTTAGTGTGCTTCAACTACACAGAGAAAGCATTATGAACAAATAGTGATACAGTGATCAGTCAAAGACACTAAGAGTAATAGAGACGGAGTGAGTGAACAAGAGTGAGGAACTATGAGAAGAGAGGGACTGAGAAAAAAAGTGGAAGGAGTTGAGTAAGTAGGTAATAGAGAAAGGAATGAGGGAAGTAGCAAAGGCAGGAAACTGAGGATTAAAGAAATGAAGCAGTGGAACTAATAGTAGTTCAATGTGATAGAAATGTAACGAAAAGAGTACAAAATACTTACCTTATAATTGTCGTTAAATTCCTCACTTTTTATTTTTATACTTTCAATCTGTGAAAGAGAGAACAAACATTTGAAAAATATAAAAACATGTATTGAAAAATTACAAAAGACAAGGGCAAAGATTGAAGGACAAACAGTTTTTCAATAACTTTGACACTTACAGAAGCTACACAGTCCTAAAGATATACATTTTAAAGTAACACTATCTTGATGCAGATGAAGTGAGGCCTATCTTAAAACATGGTGCATCTTTTGCATTGCTGTTGTCTCAGAAAAGTGTCGCAAGACACTAAAATTTAAAATAATTGCTTCAGGATGCCAATAAGATGTCTACTATCAAGAGTTTTGTTTCAGGTGAGGCCTACTCAGGGTTGCAGATGAAATTTCGAGTTGTTGAAGAGAATAGAAGACATAATACATGTGAAGGTCTACCAATGAAGTGAGTCATGTCCACTGCAATCTTCAACAAAGTCCAAACCTCCTATGTTTCCCTGGACAGACCTAAACTTGATCTGCACAATGTGATTCGTAATGATAGGAAACACAGGTGATGTAATTGAAATACATGCAATTTATTTTCCTCATTTCACAATCACATCACTTCTGTTTCCTTTGCTTAGGTATCTCATTGTGCAGATGTAGTCTAGCATATCAAAGAATACGCAGAAGTGCAGCACTGCATGCAACAACTTTGACACTTACAGAAGCCTCACCTTCTCCATGCCTTCTACACAGTTCTACATATACATCATAAATGGAAACATTACAGAATTAATTATACATGTTAAATGGTTTATTTTTGCTGTTCTCAGAATGTATCAAAATTCACTAAAAACAGTGACTTGAAGGTATTCATCATGTAACAGCGGGGAAAAAAAAACACAATCAAAATGATTGTGTTTAAAAAACCCATACAAGATCAGAAATCAAAAATCAGAACTCCTTAAAGTTAACTTACTTTCCATGACGTCCAAGGATGTCCTATGAATAGCTTATACTCTTTTGTGCTGTTATTACTTTCAGCCCACCAGTTTCTGAAAGAAAATCTCCATCGTTTTTAAAAACATGTTACATACAATAAATGACTTCTTGCTCTCTACCACAAGATTCCACAAGGCCAAATTTTGTCAGAGCCATGTATAACTCTTGGATTTCTTGTTAGCCAATCCCATCATTTGGCATTCCCGCAACTTTCAGAATTAAAATGTTGAAGATCATTTTCACAATCCTGGAATAGTAATATCTTCCCCTTCTTGCTCAGTCATGTTCTACATTTCGTATGACACTGATACTGCTTAATATGAAGCAGACTTACACTACCTCTATGAGTACTACAATTATTTAATTCTCTACATCACTTTTAATCACAAAGTAATGTAAAACAGTAGACAGCATTGCAGACTTACATTCCCTCTACTCCATGTTTTGATTGGCTGCTTTAATTAGCTTATGAAAAGAAACAGTTTTTCTGAACTCATTTAAACTGCACATACATGTCCATGATGTCCAATCCTATGATTAGAAGTTATGTCTCTGAACTACACTTATCCTCAAGGCCAAATTGTGTAGGAGCCATTAGAACTTCTTGAAATTCCACAGATCATATCCCGAGATTATTTTCCTAAAATTTTGGTTTTAAAAACACCAGGTAAGAGTTTTTAAGGTCATACGGCAATTTTTTTTTGAAAATTACAACAGAATCATTACAGAATGACCAGCCATTTCTAGACTTTAAATAAGCTGTGTAATGTCCTGATGATATTGAAGGGCCGTCATGATATATAATTGCTGTAGTTACAAAAGTCCTTCCTGATATTGACAACTGCGAAGCTACAAAATTTTTTATTAAAGTTGTCAATTTCGTTCCATCAGGCCTACATCGTTGGAACATTAAAATGATGTACTGGGGGGAGGAGCCTAGCTCGCGACCGAGATGGCCGCGTTTTAGCTCGGCTCCGTCCGGCCGCCTGTTTATCTTCATTTATCCTGTATTCCTCTTGCCCCGGGAAGCCCTCATTGCTGTGTTTCGGTACTCCAGTCACTTAGCGGACACTTACCCGTTGCTCCGGTGATCCTGAGTGCTGTCGATCCTGTGCAGTGATCCCGCTCGGAGCCTCCGGGGCGGTCTGGCCGGGCCTCCTTGCGACGCTGGGCCGTGACGGAACATGTTGGTCGGCCCTTGTTGGCGCTGTGGAGCTGGACGCTGAGGCTGATGTGTGAATTGGCCGGCTGTGCCCCCTTGACGGACCCGACTGGCCTGGGCCCAGAGGTACGAACGCTGCTCCTCGCGGGAGGGCCTACTCACTTGTCTGGTTGGGTCCCCCTTCTATTCCCCGGCCCGGCCATTTTGAATTCTTCCGCCCGGGCTCGGAGAACGGGGCCGGCGGTACGGGGGGACCGACGGACATCCTTCTTCTGGTGGCTCTCCTTTCTGCCTTGGGGCGCCCTGCCGCAGTCTGGCTGACCTCCTTTTGCTCTGGTGTTACCCCGGCCGGGGTTCTCGACGACCGGGGACGTGCTGGGCTCTTAAGATGGCGGCCGGCCCTGGGAGTCTTTGCCGGGCCCGGGCGAGCACTGGGGGCCCGCCGCATGGCCCGGATGTCGGATCTTGTACAGAGTTTCCTGCGCTTCGAGTTGTCCTGGATGCACTGAACTCCTGGCGGACTACCGTGGCTGCGTCTGTCTCCACTGTGGAGGCGGACCCTCATTTTGAACAATGCGGGCCCCCGTCATCGGATTTGGCCTCCTCGTCGATGATCGCGACTGATGTGCTCCTTGACTCTGTGCCCCCGGCGGGGACCGCATCCTTGGCTCGGAGAGTCTCCGACGCCCCCCGTTGTCCTGTCTGGTTGCCTCGGCCACTGGGCTGCGGTCCGCTTGTATCCTGGCCTGGCGTCGACGATCCTTCCAGTCTCTCTTCGTGTCGACTCCCCGACCGAGAAGTATGTTCCGGCCCGGCTGGGCCTGCCTCGTTCGAACTGTCCTTGGAACTCTGTCTGCAATACGATTGTTGTACTGTGTCTTTCCTGGATCTTCAATATTTTCTTTCCAGTTTCTTCTTTGGACTGCCGCGAAGTTTTCTCCTGCACCCTGTGTCCCTCATCGTTTGCTCTTGGTTTGTTCGGATGGTTACAACCTTGGACAAAAGTGGACAGGGCTGAAACGACTTTTATACGCGGTAGTCTGGTTTCTTTGTTATGTGATTGACGAGTGCTGTTGTGATGTTCCTGTAATTGTATGGGACTCCTGAAACTTTTTCTAATATCGTTAACTTCCCATGGGCTATACCCTTCCCTTGTAGCAGGTGGCAGGATGGAAGCAGATGATACTGATTTTTCGCCCTCCCCCGTGTGCGTTGTTCCTTCCCTTCCCCTGCCCCTTCCCTTTTGTCTTTGTTTCTACCCTGTTCCTTTTCTTCTATATTTCGGGTTCTTTTTAGGGCGACAGGCACGCTGCCGGGGGGTAGGCCATAGCCCTCTGCAGGGGTGTAGGGAGGGCTTGTGGGGTGGGTGGGAGGGTCTGTTGTTGTTTTTGGAGGGGTCTTTCTCTCCTCCTTTTTTCTCCCTACTTGGTTCTATGGCCCTTGTGTATCCCCTTTTTCGGGGCTCTGTATCGCCGTCTGTCCCCCGGGTGTCTTTCTGGTGTATTTTTCCGGTATTACAAAGATGGTGATTTGTTCTGTTTGTCTTCCTATTTTGTGGTCGATTTTGTACCGGAATTTTGTTTTTCCTGCTTTGTCACCTGGGGGCGGGTGGTTGGGTTGGGGTCCCTTCCTTTTCCTTTTTCCCCCTTTCCCTTCCCTCTCCCCCCCCTTTTTTTGTGGGGGTTTTTCTACTTGGGGGTGCATTTCGTATCGTTTTGGTATTTGGGTCCTTTATTGTGCTGATCGGTGGGACGGGTGGTGGCTGCGGTGGGCGGGCAGTGGATTGTGTGCACAATTGCTTTTCTTTCTACCCGTTGTTTTGCCCGGTACTTACTGGTATACCTTTGTCGTATTTATTTCTCCTGTGTCTTTAAGATCGCTGCGTTGCTGCCTGCCGCGACCCCGCCCCTCTGGCTTGTGTTATGGCCCGCCAGGCTCCTGACCTCCCAAACCCGTTCTTTAAAAAAGAAAACTACCTTTCTATTTGTTTGCTCCTGAGATTGCTCTAAGATGCTTGCTCTTTCCCCTGATTTGTTGCCTTAGTATATTGTGACACCTGATATATGTCTCCTGCTGTTTTTGTTATGTGGTGGCCAGCCCTGGTGGGTTGTAGGCCCGTATTTGTGAGCTTTCTCTGTTCAATAAAGGTTTTCAAAAAAAAAAAAAAAATAAATAAAATAAAATGATGTACTGGCCATATGTTCGTATAAATAATGTGGACATCATTTCAGATTTACATTGGCTACACTCCATGTTGTGATTAGCAGCTTTTACTAGCTTATTAAAGGAGACTGATTTACTGTCTGGCAAAGTTAAATATACAAATCTTTCTGAGTCTACACTAGTAGTACTTGATACCATACAGTTCTCGCAGTCATGCTGCCATTGATAAGAAAGCCCAAACAGCTGATCTACATCTACACCTTCAGCATGTAATACATGAAGCATATACATTAAAAACTCCTGACAATCTTGCTGAATATTTTGAGAGAATTGTGTTTGGCCTGAACATCTATCTAACAGATTTCTAATTTCAGACACACTTTCTATGTTTCTTCTATCAGTGGTACATTTCTCTAACACAGAATTTAACAAACTGCAAAATCTTTGATCAGAATTGACCACAATCTCTTCTTTTACATTTTTTAGAGAAAACAAAACATTAATTACTACATTAGCATAGCAGTTGACACCAGAACTGTTTTCAAACTGAAAACCAACAACATCTTCAACAGAATCCTCTTTGTTTCTGCTTGTAATTTTAGGTTCATTCACTTTTTGTCTTTTTGCTACAACCTGCCCAGTATTGTTCTCATTTCTTCGTTTCCGGCCTACCAGACGTTTCTCAAACAAAGGAAACTGAGGCAAATGTGGCGCATACTCTCTTCTTAACCTATTGTATTCCTTAACACAATCTAGATCTGCACAAATGTTTCTGACATCACAGTCAATCAAGTACAATCCCGATAAAGTTCTAACTCGTGACAATGCCACATATGCCATACCCTCCTTGAACACAGAACTGCCAATATTCACCAATGCAGTGTCTACACTTAAACCTTGCGATTTATGAATTGTCACCGCATATGCCAAGCAAACAGGGAACTGCTTACGGCGAACATATAAGTCTTTTACAAGCAAAAATCTAGCAGAACAACGAGCAATTAGCTGTACTTCCTCAATGCCATCAAATTTAATTTTTAAAAATTCAATTCCATCTCTATTTCTGTATTTCACAAAATCAACAACATTACCCATTGATCCATTTACCAGACCTCTTTCAACATGTAAATTCCTTCTTAAAATTATACGGCAGTTCAAGCACACATTCAGAGTCTTTTCAAAACCTGCAGTTTTAGATATACTCTTCTCTAATGAATCCAATTTTGTTTTCAGATTCTCAGACAAAATAATTGTTGATCCCATATGCTCTACTCTATCAATAGCTTCCACTTTCACAATCTCTTGCTTTTCTAAATGCAACATTTTGTTGTTAAATTTTGCACATTCTGCAAGAGTTGGCATCAAACATATTCCAGATTTCTTATCAGTAATTTTCTGAAAAATATTCTCAGGCACAACATCTTGTTCTGGATATAAATTTGACAGTAATCGTGCATGTAAAGCTTCTTTCCCATGCTCGGTCACTTTTCCAATTCTAACATCTTGTAGAATAGTCTTGTAAACTTCATCCTTTGCCTGACGCATATTTTCATGCAGTTCAGCATAATTGAAGTTTAACCATATATTGACGTTGCCAATGCTGCCTAGGCACTTCCTGGTATCTTCATGCGTGAGCATTTTGAACACAGGTTGCCCTTTCACTGGTGTCAGCTGCAGAAGATCTCCAAAAACAATGATGTGTTTGCCACCGAATAACACATCATACTCTGTTTTGAGAACTTCTTGCATCCTCAAATGCACAAAGGCAAGCATGACATTGGAAACCATGCTTACTTCGTCAATGATAAGAAGTTTCATTTTCCTCAAGATTCTTGAAACTTCAAAACAAGCATCTCCAGATAGCTTGTGATATTCTAATTTGTTGTCATGCTCCACTGGCAGCATCAGTAAACGATGTAAAGTAATCCCTTTAATATTATGTGCTGCCAGTCCAGTTGGAGCAGTGACAACACAAGACAGTGATGACTCTGTCCTTTCCTGCAAATAGCATGAAATTGCTTTAATGAGGAAACTTTTTCCAGTTCCCGCTTCTCCACTCACGTACAGTCGGACAGGTTTCAACGACGTACATGAGCACTCTTTCTTATCATGACTTAATCCATGATCAATTTGCATGGTAACTTCGTCATATATTTTCCTCTGCTCAACGTTGAGTTGCCTTTCCAACTCTTCTAAGTTAACCGCATCCTCTTGAGCATGTGCCATGGCTCTTTCCACCTCATTCATAGCAGTGGCAGCTTCATTTTCAATAAGAGGTCCTCCTAGTGGATCCTGACTCAATGAAGCAGAACTCTGACTGTCCTGAGAACTGTCTCTGGCAATCTCGGCTGCAATCGTTGCTTCCTGCTCAATTTCCGCATTCAACATTTCTACATATTTGGGAAAAGCAGGACATTCTATGGTCTCCTTGGCGGCATTGAAAGAGTCTTCGTAACAGAGGAAATCTCCAAGCAGTTCCTCTTCTGCACGCCAAGGCTTGAAAAGTTGCAAAAGTGCTAAATAGAAAAACTCCTTTTTTTCAGGAGATTCGCCACTCAATTTTCGATGGTTTATCAAGTGGCATTTTCTTTGCTTGACCAGACATCCCTCACTTCCTATTACAGCATACACTCCTTTCTCAGTATCTTCTTTGATGTTCCTCTTGAACATGTAATTTTGCAGAACCTCATACAGACAAACATTCTCTAGGTGACTGCTTCGATTTGGATAATATGTATCCAACATGTTTGTCTTCAAAATGTCGGTACTGTTTGGCTCCTTTTCCGCCAAATACTCAATTTCCCGCACAGGTTTGAGAACTCGATTACGCGTTGCAGCAAGACCAAGACTCGCCCAAACGATACTCCTGGACTTGGCATAGAGACTTGCTGAAGACAACCGGTCAGAACATTCGTACGCTCCGATTTCTCGATGCGACAACATCTTCAGACTGAAACTGTACAACTTCTTGCTGAGGCTCTTTTCATGGGAAATGTCCTCCCACATATCCTTCAATTCTGTCTTCTCTTTTTTGGTGATATACGACGTCACATACCGAGCCACAGCCATACAGTTATCAGCCACAAACTGTATATCCATGTTAGCATTCCACATGGACAAAATCACCGGGTTGTAGTCGTTGATATACTTGGACTCTTCGTTCCTCTTCAAATTGTAAGTGTTTTTAGGTGATTTCTTCATCACATTATGTCGCAGCGAAGACATCAAACTGTTTACTCTTCCTTTAGAAATCACCGGTCGTGGGAAGCCGAAACGACATTTGGTGTAGAACTTGTCTTTGTTTCGGAATTTACGACGGCAGTACTTTCCACATCGATGGCTTTGGAAACGCAGAACTTTTTCTCTTAGGCTTTTCTTCTCCTTTGCGTTTGGAACAGCACACGTAGAATACTGTTGGATGAAACTCATCACTGAGTCTTCTGGATCCGTTCCAAATTTAGGTGCATCCTTGATCCACAGCAACATATGTATATGAGGAGCTCCTCTTGCTTGGTACTCCTTTCTCCAGAAGAAATCCAACACCTCTCCAAGAGGTGGATTCTTCTTATTCATGATGAAAGACATCATAGCTTCAAATCTATGATTGAAGTACCTACATACATTGACTGGATCCAAAGAGCACAGTTCTCCGGGTGTCTTGAATTCGATGTTTTCTACGTTAGCATTTGCCTCTCGTAGAAATTGAAGTAAGTCTTCCCAGCCATACTCGGCACAACTCAGAGTGAGGAACCATGTGGGAGTACCTAAGTTCCTCAGCATACATTTTAAATCACCATGACGACGGTACCAGTACTCATTAGTACCACGCTGACACGCCATGAGATTAATCAGGTGAGATTCCAAAATACTATCTTGGACATTCACTTTATCCATAAAATCACTTGCCGAGATGTTTTGCATGTGTATACCACTTTTCAAGATGTGGTTCACTGCATATGACAGTCCAGACAGATCGCTTTCAAACAGGAGATGAAACAAATAAGGAATGCATTGTCGAAACCTAGCATCTCCTGCATACAATCGCAAAGTCCGGTATTCAGAAGCAGGAATTTGATGAGGTCGCTCATCATATCTTCCTCCCTGACCTGTTGGAAAAAGCTGTGGGAAACACCGAGCTTCCAAACTTTCCTCCCAAACACTAATGGGACTCCCTTTGGCTTGTTTCATTTGAAACAACTCAATAGCATTCCCCATGACTTCCTTTGAATGCAAAGGATGAACACTATAATGTTCATATATTTCCTCACTAGTAGAGGGTTCTACTTTCTCAATTTGGCCAGCACACAAATCGCTATCCTCTTCCTCACTTACTTCCTCTTCTGCAACATATACATTCTTATAGTATTTATTATTTTTTTTCAAATACAATGTTGCCTTTTTAACTTTCCTAACATCTACTAAATCTTGCCATATTTTCTTATTCTTTGTCGGAACCCCATTAACTAAGATAACCAGAGGTTCCTCTTCCACTTTTTCTACTCCAATTGTGTTAATGTTTTTCTTCAAATCTAGAGGCAAATAAACAACTCTTCCCTTTAACCCTCTCTGTAAATCTGATGGAGGCAATTTCCCTGTCTTTGGCTCCATTCTTACAATAGCCTGAAAGGGATGGATACTTTGAATCAAAATAGATTCATAAGTATTTAAATCCTTCAATTCAGAAGGAATCTCAACCAATTCCAGATTATTATGAACTGCTCTAGCAGGCATCTGGTTTTGTTTTAATTTGTTACAACAATAAGTACACACACGTTGATCCAATCCCAAATCAAAACAATTTTCTACCATCAAGTATGTTGCAAAATCCTTCCATTCACTATTATTTTCCCTTTCACTTTTTGCATATAAATCCACTAACTTAGTCTGATTCTTATAATAAGTGCGTCGACAACACACACAAGTGAAATTAGGCCTCTCACTTGATTTCATGTCAAACGTCGCAATTTCCCTCTGGAAATTATCTGTACTGGAAACATGTACAGTATCTTCCAAATGACCCTCTATTTCTTGCTCAATTTCAACATTCTCCTCTTTACTTCCAAAGTTACAAAACTCAATTTCTTCACATATATTCCTCACATCTATTTCAGAACCATGCAAAAGAGCAGCGCATAATTGTTTCAGCATAATTGCTGGACTCTTAGCATAATACAACATTCTAACTAACTTCCTCACTTTGTTATGATGCACTGCTAGCATCCTGAAATGATGAAAAACACTCTGGCATACTCTCCTGGAAAGACAAGCCAGTGAATGACCATGCAAACCTGTCACTTCTCTCACTCTGCAAGGATCTAATTCTTGCAACAACCTTATTTTCTGCTTTAAACTTTTCTTGTTAAATGTCCGTACAAAATCACAAAGCAAATTGATGGAATCCTGTCGCACACTGCAAATACTACTACACTTCCAGGTGTACACAGGACCCTTAGCACGTCTTCCTAAAACCTCATTACCTAACAACTCTTCTGCCTCTGTTGTCACAAGTTTTTCTTTTTCAACTGGACAACCATCTTTCATTTCATAAGCACGACCACTGATGTCAACTGCATGCACCAAATCATTATCCTGGAAATAACTCTCTTCATTAAAAAATGCCTCACAGCTTGAACTATGTATCCATTCTCCAGAAAAAACTTCACAAAAATTACTACGATTAACTATTCTCTTCCATCTACTATTTCTTTTGAAATCAAAAATTTCCTTGTTTAGCTTCCTAATTCTATTGATTATCAAAATAAATAACTTACGTTTAATTTCAAAAGCCTGATCAATAACTTTCTCAACTTTTTTTTTCTCCTATAAAAAACTAATTTCTGTTGACCTTTCTTAATATTTTTTAACAAATTGCCAATTATCCTGTTGCGGAACATTCGTTTACGAATCTCCCAAAACTGTTGTTTCCTTCTACTATCATGCACAGATTTATCTCTTGCTCTAGCAGTAACATTTTCATTTGTCCTTTTCTTTCCATTTGATTTACTTGTCATATTATGGATTGAAACATTTTCTGTACTAATATTTTTTTTATTACAAATATTTCTTATGAAATATTTAGAGCTCTTACCCGGTGCTTTCTTCATGGCTTGAGAAATCTTTTTGTTAGAGGACTGCTGCATTTTTTTTTTCTCCTGCTGTCTTTCACGTTTTGCAGCCTTTATCTCTCTTATTTTTGTAGGCATCTTGAAATGATCTGCAGTTGAATCTGAGGAAAAAGATAATAAAAAATGTTATTAAACATTATTATCAAACAGTAAATCAGTAATAGTGATCAAAAACATAACACACTACTTGACATTTTATTTTGAAGATTTTTTAGTCATTGCCATTTTTACAATACAGAAATACCAGAAAAGAAATGACATTTATATTTATGTTACCTATGCTATTTTATATGTGAATCTGATCTAATTTTATGAGCATATTTTAATATTTTATTGAAAACACTACACATAACCTGTTTTTGAAGGTGTTTTTATTTTTAAATTAAACGGTTTACCTTTTTACTTTTTATTGATTATAAATTTTAAAAATAAATGTTTATAATTCCAAAGGCTGAAGCAAGTCAGCTTCCCATCCGATATCATATAATTCAGACAAATCTGCATCCTCATCACGCTCTTCTTCATCCTCAGGATTTAAATCATCCAATGGATCAACATCCACTGATGTTTCAATTACAAGTTCAATGATGAGGTCAAAATCAACTGATTGCAGATTGTCGCTCATGTTGAGGTTGTCTTTATCTTTAAAGAAAGATAACAACAATGAGATGTTGCAGAGTAAGAGACAAATCTCACAGATTATAATAGTAAAATTATTTAACAAGTGTAACATTTTGCAGCTATTATTTAACCATGTCCAGCGATGCTGAGCAGGTGAAGCCTATGTCTAATTTTTCACTGAACAGGACTCATCTGTTCTTAACCTTGGATAAGCCTCAACGACTCTGTGTCCCCTGCACATACTCAAATGTTAAAGTGCAGATTTATATTAAAAGGCACATCCCCAGGCATGCACCAGTTAATGTGCACCACTGTTTTACCACCCATGGTGTGCCGCATTTACAATCAGATAGGAGAAAGCTGCTTCAAAACCCTGCGCCTGCTTGAAGCTTGCATAGGTCTTGACGCAGCATTGTATAGATGGGGCACCCCTGAGCCTTGCTGGAGCTGCATCGCACTTACGATACAACTCCAGCAATGCGCCACCTTTACAGCACAGATACGTCACGCATCTGTGCCATTTTTGCCCCATGCTGCGCCGCATTGTAAATGCAGCACACCATGGGTGGCGGAACAGCGGCGCAAAATGACTGGCACATCCACTGCTGCATCGGTTTCATGTGGCACGTTTTTTTTACACCATGACACATCTGCCTAAATGCATCAATTTGTAATTTTCTCGCCTCATAGCAAATCTTTTGCACCGCCACTGCGTCACAAAAGTGACGCACAGTGGCGCAAAAGATGCATACACCTATCATAAATCTGTCCCTAGCATTTTAAATGATTAATTCAGGATGACGATAAGGTGTGGCCTATGCAGAGGTTTGTTTAAGGTGAGGCCTACTCAGGGTTGCAGATCAAAGTTACGCTTGATGAAGAATACAGAGGAGATAATACATGTAAAGGCCTACCAATGAAGTAAGTAATGTCCACTTTATTGCACCAGTCATCATAAATGTATCCCTAAGCTTCTTATCTTGTTACAGATGAACCACCATATGTACATGACATTTTAAGTAATTTCCACATGTGCAGTGTTTTCAAAATATAATTTGAAAATCGTTTTTGGGGAAAAGTAATGGTTTGCAAAATTATGACAAGGACATAATGGTGTATGCTTCTCTATAAAACATTTCAGTATCTCTAATGTCATTTTTCCCATATTACATTATAAGACCTTTCCCCATGAAGCACATTCCTTGTAAATATGCTCCCACCTGTGCATTGCAAATTTAGATTTTCACTGTTTCAGACACATAGCCATGTTGAAAGTGACCCAAAAAAATTGCAAACGTTTCCCCATGAAGCACATTCCTTGTAAATATGCTCCCACCTGTACATTGCAAATTTAGATTTTGACTGTTGCAGACACATAGCCATGTTGAAAGTGACCCAAAAAATTTGCAAACGTTTAAAAAAAAAAAACATTCATGTGTCTTAATGACATTTTAAGTCATTTCCCCATGGAGAATGTTTTCTAAGTGGCACAAAAGAGGTATACACCTATCATAAATCTATCCCTAGCATTATAAATGATTAAATCAGGATGACAATAATATGTGGCCTATCCAGAGGTTTGTTTAAGGTGAGGCCTACTCAGGATTGCAGATTAAAGTTACGCTTGATGAACAAAACAGAGGAGAAAATTTTATTGTAAATGCCTACCAATGAAGTAAGTGATTTCTACTTCATTGCACCAGTCATCATAAATGTATCCATAACCTTACTTAAATTGTACTTAAGACACATAAAAGCGTTTTTTGATTGGCTTTCCTGCATGGTAGGGTCACTTTTAACATGGCTATGTAACATAAACATTCAAAATCAAAATTTTCCATGTACAGGTGGGAGCATATTTACAAGCAATTTGCGCCACAAAGAAAGGTCTGACATTAAAATGGCAAAAATAACATCAGGGACAGTCAATTGCCTTATAAAAAACCATACACCATTATGTCCTTCTCATGCATTTAAAAACAATTCCTTTTTCCCAAAAACGATTTTCAAATCATAATTTCAAAAAAACTGCACATGAGAAAATGACTTAAAATGTCATTGAAACACATTAAAGCATTTTTTGATTGGTTTTCCTGCATTGTTGATTCATTTTTATCATGGCTATGTAACACAAACATTGATAATTAAAATTTTCATGCACATGTAAGAGCATATTTACAAGCAATTTGCGCCACAGAGAAAGGTCTTACACTAAAATGAGAAAAATAACATCAGGAACAGTCAATTGCCTTATAAAGAACCATACACCATTATGTCCTTGTCATGATTTTATAAACAATTCCTTTTCCCCAAAAACGATTTTAAAATCATAATTTCTAAACACTGCACATCAGAAAATGACTTAAAATGTCATTAAAACACATGAAAGCGTTTTTTGATTGCCTTCCCAGCATGGTTTGGTCACTTTTAACATAGCTATTTAACACAAACATTCAAAATCTAAATTTTCCATGCACATGTGAGAGCATATTTACAAGCAATTTGCGCCACATAAATCATAATTTTCTCCTTAAAGCACACTATTCTCTATCTAAAGTAAAGAAATATTTTCTCACCTTAGCAAATACTTTGAGTTTGAAAACAGTCTCAGAAACACACCAATTTGTCTTCAGCAGAGCAAAAGGTATGCACTCCAGAGTCTGCAGCTATCAAAAGCACAGAAATGGTGTAATTCTTCACACATATTTCTCATGTCACCCAATCAAAACTCTTCCCTCACTTTTTTTCAAATGAAAACCCTTCCCCCTCTGCCCTTTCTGCCTATTTTCCATAGCAACCACCTCTTGGAGAAACTCTGGTGTTTGCAAATTCACACAACAATGTTGCAATTGAACTCTGAACTCTCAGTGCACCTGCATATCCAGTGCTTTCTTTCATTTAATGATTTTTTATTGACCACTCAAAATACATCTTTCAAAGAACACATCTCTACACCCTAACTTTCTGTTTTCATCAATCAAAATCCACCAATCACTGTTACTACTTCATGAACACAGAAACTCCACAGTTTTTTTCATTTCAAACTCACATTTTTTCAACTGCCATTTCATTGCCACACTTCATCTGACTGCAGGAGAACCTTCTCTCACCATGTTTTCTGTCTGGATTGTTGGTCATAGTTATATTCACTGGGCTCAAAGGTACGTTGAAAGCAGGAATTTACCTAACCTCAATTTACAAGATGTGGAAATTAAGTGGTTTGGCCACAGAGGATTAAAATGTCACCAATTGATACCATTGGTGAAAACCTTTATGCATTTGCCCAAACCTGACCTGTTAATTGTGCACTGTGGAGGTAATGACTTGGGCACTTTGACTGGTGTAGGTCTGGAAATGCTTTTAAAGGACACCTTTGAGCAATTAATGGCACTTTTTCCTCAGACTGCCTTGGTATATTCAAATATATGCCAAAGACAGAAATGGAGGTGGTCAAACCAATTTTGTCCACAAATTGAGAAGTCGAGGAAGCATGTAAACAAATCTGTTTCAGCTTACATGAGAGACCATGGAATGGGCTCCCTGTACAACAATAACTTGCGTTACTACATGCAAGATATCTACAGAGGAGATGGAGTTCACTTCTCAGATGAGGGCAACAGAGTTTTCACTCTGAATTTAAAAATGTGCATTGGTACCTACTTATAAGTACCAAAATGTACCATAAACCCAAAAGCTCTTCTCAGAGCTACCCTACATCTAATCACTCACAATTATTATTTTACTCTAACTTTTTTCACTAATTTTCAACAAAGTACGCTCCCTGGGGCGCTACCCGGTACGCGTACCGGGAGCTAACCTCGCGAAATTTTAAAAAAAAATGTTTTTTTTTCGCACATATGGGCCTCCTCAGCCACCCTCACAAAACCTAGGGGGTCAAGATAAGTCTACCATGCCCCCTTCTACCTATTCTGAACATTATTTGCCCTCCATCTTGTATCATAATTCGACCGAAACACAAAATGGTGGACTCCCGTTACGCTTAAGGTTCGCGTACCAGGGCGCTCACCGGTTCGCGTACCGGGTCGCTTCCTGGGAAGCGCACCATCAAAAAAGGTGGGAAAGTAGTTCACACAAAAGCCACTTGAGACAATTTCACCAAATATAGATTAGCTCATACTACATACCAATCCCTACCATTTTCACAAATTTGATTGGAATTCCATTTAACCATTTAGCCTATAGAACTCACTAAATACCGTGAGGTAAATTACTTCACAAAACACATCTGAAGTGTTGGAATTGACAACCAATTAAAATGTTACTTTCATTTTCTACTTTTTTTACCTGACATTTGATTGGTTATGTACCCGAATATATATAAAGGAAGAGAAGGAAACACAGCCATTTTGACTACTACTTCCTGGTGTACATTTCTATTAGAATTTTCATTAATAACTTCAACTTCTTTTTAAAGGTAAGTTGTTATTTTTAAAACTGAAGTATATTGAGCACTTTAAGTTAATATGGCAAACTTTTTCTGTTAGTTATATACTATCCCTCTGTAGTACTTATAAATTTAGATACACTTTTTTATATTCCTACTTCCACTCTGATACTATACACTGCCCAAAGATAAATTCTCTGTTAAAAACTGCCTATCTAAAATTAATCCCAACAGTGCCCTACCTCTACTAATATATATTTTTTTTATGCAAATTTCAGGAAAAATGGAAAGTGAACAAAACATTTCATTTGAAATTGTCCTTCCAGAGTCCAACACAGAAATCATTGATCCAAATGAGATTGAATTTATGGATGAATCTTGGGACCAAGAACTACTGCAATGTGTACAAGCAGTAGATAACCTCCTTGCAAATGAGGACATTTTACAACCTCAGAGACTACAATCTATATTCCATGATTATGAAATTTCTGACAATGAAATGTTAGAAAGTTTAATAAACTATGAAACACAATAAAAAAAACTTAAAAAAAAAAAAATAAATAATCAACAAAACCAACAATCAATTAACATACAGCATTTGAAAAGTCTATCATTCATTTTTCATTGTGATACGCTCCCCAGAACGCTTCCCGGTTCGCGTACCGGGCGCTAACCACGAAAAAAAATAAAAAAATTTTTTTTTTTTTTTGCTTAGCGGGGCCCCTTTAAAGCCTCCACATCAAACCTAGGGGGTCAGGGAGGAGCTAGTATGCCCCCTTATGGTTATTTCCCCCTTTGTTTTGGCCTCCTCTTGTCTCTCAATCCTACCGAGAGACAAGATGGCGGCCGCTCCGGACTGTTTAGAATGTTGACAGACACCGGAGAGCCAATCAGCTTAGCTACGCGAAGTTCCGGTACGCTTAAGGTCCGCGGACCGGAGCGCTGCCCAGAGCGCGCTTACAGATATATATCTTTTTTTAAACGTTAATTTCTCAAAATCCACTGGAGCACATATATTGAGACCTACAAAAGGCACATCGGGCTACCAGTCCCTACAATTTTGCCAAGTTTCGTGCAAATCCATTCAGCCGTTCGGGCTAAAAGTGAGGCTAACCGCCCTATGGAAAACTCAATGTTAAAAACACGTTTTGGGACCCCCCTTTTTTCTCGGCCCCCCCTGGACGAACCCCCCCAAAATTTTCAGGGGCCGCTCAGAAACAAAATGTTCCATTTTCCTGAAAATTTCAGCCAATTCCGTCCACAAACGCCAAAGTTATTAGACATAGAATTTTCAAAAAACCCATAGAGAAAAAATCCTAACTATATATACCTACTGGCGACCGCCAGTAGGTAATATATATATATATATGTTACTCCCAAAGTGCCCTAAGCATCTGAGAGGCACTCACAGTCCTCCTCCCTCCGGGCTTCAAGTTGGCATGCCTTGCCGCTCCGCATTCAATCATTTGCCCGACGCGTTTCGGGGGACACGCCCCCTTCTTCATGGGCTGCTGCTGGAAAAACACTCGATAAGCATCTTTACAGGTTGTAGACCTTTTTATTTGAAACAAACCTGCAGAAGGGCGTGTGCTTAGTGCATAGTCCCGCTGTGCATTGTGGGGCTTGTGGTCCGTAAAGATGCAGTTAATGTTTATATCCTTTAAGTAAGGTTGAGCGTTTCCGGCGATTATTTTGCAATGTCATTATAAACCTTCAGTAGGTTGTGCTCAGGCACGGCATGTTCATCACAACTGGAGTTCTGTGCCCACCGAGTCCCAAAGGTTCAGAACTCTAAGCCTCGTCGTGCTGAATGGACCATCTCGATTTCAGCCGGCGACGGTGCACTCTCCACGGCCAGGCCGCCGTGTATTATTTTACTCCCAAAGTGCCCTAAGCATCTGAGAGGCACTCACAGTCCTCCTCCCTCAGGGCGTCAAGTTGGCATGATGCCTTGCCGCTCCGCATTCAATCATTTGCCCGACGCGTTTCAGGGGACACGCCCCCTTCTTCATGGGCTGCTGCTGGAAAAACACTCGATAAGCATCTTTACAGGTTGTAGACCTTTTTATTTGAAACAAACCTCCAGAAGGGCGTGTGCTTAGTGCATAGTCCCGCTGTGCATTGTGGGGCTTGTGGTCCGTAAAGATGCAGTTAATGTTTATATCCTTTAAGTAAGGTCGAGCGTTTCCGGCGATTATTTTGCAATGTCATTATAAACCTTCAGTAGGTTGTGCTCAGGCACGGCATGTTCATCACAACTGGAGTTCTGTGCCCACCGAGTCCCAAAGGTTCAGAACTCTAAGCCTCGTCGTGCTGAATGGACCATCTCGATTTCAGCCGGCGATGGTGCACTCTCCACGGCCAGGCCGTCGTGTATTATTTTACTCCCAAAGTGCCCTAAGCATCTGAGAGGCACTCACAGTCCTCCTCCCTCCGGGCTTCAAGTTGGCATGCCTTGCTGCTCCGCATTCAATCATTTGCCCGACGCGTTTCGGGGGACACGCCCCCTTCTTCATGGGCTGCTGCTGGAAAAACACTTGATAAGCATCTTTACAGGTTGTAGACCTTTTTATTTGAAACAAACCTCCAGAAGGGCGTGTGCTTAGTGCATAGTCCCGCTGTGCATTGTGGGGCTTGTGGTCCGTAAAGATGCAGTTAATGTTTATATCCTTTAAGTAAGGTCGAGCGTTTCCGGCGATTATTTTGCAATGTCATTATAAACCTTCAGTAGGTTGTGCTCAGGCACGGCATGTTCATCACAACTGGAGTTCTGTGCCCACCGAGTCCCAAAGGTTCAGAACACTAAGCCTCGTCGTGCTGAATGGACCATCTCGATTTCAGCCGGCGACGGTGCACTCTCCACGGCCAGGCCGCCGTGTATTATTTTACTCCCAAAGTGCCCTAAGCATCTGAGAGGCACTCACAGTCCTCCTCCCTCAGGGCGTCAAGTTGGCATGATGCCTTGCCGCTCCGCATTCAATCATTTGCCCGACGCGTTTCAGGGGACACGCCCCCTTCTTCATGGGCTGCTGCTGGAAAAACACTCGATAAGCATCTTTACAGGTTGTAGACCTTTTTATTTGAAACAAACCTCCAGAAGGGCGTGTGCTTAGTGCATAGTCCCGCTGTGCATTGTGGGGCTTGTGGTCCGTAAAGATGCAGTTAATGTTTATATCCTTTAAGTAAGGTCGAGCGTTTCCGGCGATTATTTTGCAATGTCATTATAAACCTTCAGTAGGTTGTGCTCAGGCACGGCATGTTCATCACAACTGGAGTTCTGTGCCCACCGAGTCCCAAAGGTTCAGAACTCTAAGCCTCGTCGTGCTGAATGGACCATCTCGATTTCAGCCGGCGATGGTGCACTCTCCACGGCCAGGCCGTCGTGTATTATTTTACTCCCAAAGTGCCCTAAGCATCTGAGAGGCACTCACAGTCCTCCTCCCTCCGGGCTTCAAGTTGGCATGCCTTGCTGCTCCGCATTCAATCATTTGCCCGACGCGTTTCGGGGGACACGCCCCCTTCTTCATGGGCTGCTGCTGGAAAAACACTTGATAAGCATCTTTACAGGTTGTAGACCTTTTTATTTGAAACAAACCTCCAGAAGGGCGTGTGCTTAGTGCATAGTCCCGCTGTGCATTGTGGGGCTTGTGGTCCGTAAAGATGCAGTTAATGTTTATATCCTTTAAGTAAGGTCGAGCGTTTCCGGCGATTATTTTGCAATGTCATTATAAACCTTCAGTAGGTTGTGCTCAGGCACGGCATGTTCATCACAACTGGAGTTCTGTGCCCACCGAGTCCCAAAGGTTCAGAACACTAAGCCTCGTCGTGCTGAATGGACCATCTCGATTTCAGCCGGCGACGGTGCACTCTCCACGGCCAGGCCGCCGTGTATTATTTTACTCCCAAAGTGCCCTAAGCATCTGAGAGGCACTCACAGTCCTCCTCCCTCCGGGCTTCAAGTTGGCATGCCTTGCCGCTCCGCATTCAATCATTTGCCCGACGCGTTTCGGGGGACACGCCCCCTTCTTCATGGGCTGCTGCTGGAAAAACACTCGATAAGCATCTTTACAGGTTGTAGACCTTTTTATTTGAAACATAGTTAGTCCAACTAACTCTATATGAGCAATTTCAATGGTTTTGTATGAGTAAAATGTCCAGCTAACTATAACACCACTAAAACTTATAGTTTTTTGAGTGAATTTCAATGGTTTTTTAAATGCTAATACCTAACTATATATGACCTGAAACCTATGGTTTTTTCAGTGAATACATATATATATATATATCTATCTATCTATCTATCTTCTATCTTTCTCTCTTTCTCACTCTCTCTCTCTATATATATATATAATGTATTTATCAATGACATCAAATGAGAACATGGTAAATCTAAAATTCACCTCACACATTAGTGACATGGAAATTGATTTCCTTGATATAAAAGTCTATGTTGAGGCAGACAAAATCAATACCACTCTCCATAGAAAAGCAACAGCGGGCAATTCAACCCTCCATGCGTCAGGTGCCCACCCCAAAAACCTTGTACATAGCATACCATATGGTGAAATATTGAGAATTAAGCGAACATGCAGCACCATTGAGCAACAAGAAATATGCACAAAGGCGGCACTTGAGAGATTTAGATAGAGAGGCTACAGTACATCAACCTTGAATCAAGCCCTGTCGAAGGTCAACACTAGATCAAGAGAATCACTATTAGAACCCACCAATGCCACATTAGAACCATCAGAGGTAACGAATACACTGGGACTCATCCTCACCTTTAACAGGCAGGATCGCCAAATTCGATCCATTATCAATCGGAATTGGCCTTTAGTACTCACGGATGCAGTGCTAACCCCTGACATGCCCGATAAACCTACCATCACATTCCGTAGAGGGACCTCCATGAGATCGCAACCCTGAAACCCTCGGGAAAAAGACCACATGGTTACAATCCAAACAAGGTTTCCACAAATGCTCATCGTGCAGGGCGTGTAAATTTGGGATCTCCACCTCAAAATATATGACCCCATTTAGCCCCAACGAACACAAGATCCAAGGCAATTACAACTGCAAAACCGAGTACCCTGTGTATGTTCTGACATGCACCTGTGGCCTCAGATATGTAGGCAGTACCAAATTACAGGTGCATGTCAGAATCTTACAACACCTAAGAGCCATAGTTAACAACAACACAGCATACCCGGTTGCCAGACACTTTAAAGCAGTGCATGGCAATGATCTCAAATGTCTCCAATATTTTGTTATCTCTGCCATTCAAGATTGCCCTAAAGGAGGCAACGGAGAAGGAGCCTTGAGACAATTGGAATCCAAAATCATTTTAGAGTTGGATAGCAAACATCCGAAGGAGCTAAACAACACAGAAGATCTTCGTAACTTTCTCTAAAGTTCCAAATTAATGCAATATTAGAGCAAAAATACAGTACATATTCTTTACCCCTCAGCTGCTGAAACATACATTTCATGATCCTGTTTTTTAATATGTATATTGTCTTTTTTAATATATATATTTTTTAATTGACACACACTTGACTTTACAACAGCACTAGCACATTTTGCACAATTATTCTCTGCACTATAACATTCAGGCACTTTTAGGTCATACATTATAGGGTTTAATGGTGACCAATATATTGTTTACATACAGTGCAAACATTTTTTGCACATATCTCTACCTGAAGTAATACTTGAACATACCATGGTGTGGCTTTTAAACAACATATGAATTTATTCAGATATTATATTAAGAACTGTTGCGAATTTTAATATTTATAGAAACAATTTGTCTGTAAATATGGTATTTATTTATTTAAGGAACGTTATATACATAATTTTATATATTGAAAATGCCTTTCAAATTTGATTTGACCCATTACATGATCTCGCATTTATGCAGTCAAACAAAGTTACAAGTCACCGCCTTGTTATTTAACTATTTTAATATGTATTGAAATATCTTCTCGGGTCAGTCCACAGTGCAAATAACTGTTTGGTAAATGAAATGAAATAAGTGCCACTAGTCTGTTTTTCATGTTTATTTTAACACATGACACGGGTGAAAGCAATGCTTTAAAATGGTATGAAAACAGAAAACGGACTGAGTTTCCACCAGTGATCAAGGATACTCCGATATCCGAAACACGACTGACGAGGCTTTGAAAAATAAAGCCATCAATCTACAATAAGATCCCTATACCTGGGACGATTAATACATTTAACTGACATGAGTACACATCACTCTGGTTGTATTTTTTCAAGCATACCAGAGTAAGCCTCCTGCTATATATCGCAGTGGGGTATGGATCCTCTAATGTCTTATTGTCCCCATAATCTACTGTTCCGAAAGGGTTACTACGTTCTCAACTCAAACAATCTCCAGAACAATGTCCAACAAATGTCTGCCTTCTTTTCTGGCAGTACATATATCCACACTCAACCACATGTGCACATAACTAAGAAAAATGTGTGGTGGAGAGGAAGGCACCTCACGGGCGAACAACCCTCGGGGGTGTTGGCAGATGTTACCAACTCAATGCCCCTTTCTCATCATCGGTTGCCTTCCAATCCCAAAAGAAAACAAACTTGGTACAACACATAAAATGAAATGCGTGTAAAGGTGCTAAACAAAGAGTTTTACAACATTAACTCATAAAGGACAGAGTGACATAAAATCAACAGACACACCCACTCAATTACTTTATTCTTCGTTTTAGTGTGAACTGATGAATTAAAAAAGAGAGGTTGGTAGCTTAATGTCGCCTACCAGTACCTGATACCGACATGTTTCACTGCCCCAATAGTTTCGGCAGATTCATCAGGGTATTCAACACTTGGTCACTGCACCAATTTTAGACCATCATTTCTGGACACTGTTGAGTTGAGACACAAATAAAAGGAATTCCTGGGATGATGTCTGGTCCTGGTTCCGTATTGTACGATTGATATTTCAATCGTTTTAAACGAATCGGAGTGTGATTCGGTCAGCCGGTATGAGGTGCCCATGCTGGCCTGGGGGTGTGTCTCTGGTTTTTATTTGTGTCTCAACTCAACAGTGTCCAGAAATGATGGTCTAAAATTGGTGCAGTGACCGAGTGTTGAATACCCTGATGAATCTGCCGAAACTATTGGGGCAGTGAAACATGTCGGTATCAGGTACTGGTAGGCGACATTAAGCTACCAACCTCTCTTTTTTAATTCATCAGTTCACACTAAAACAAAGAATAAAGTAATTGAGTGGGTGTGTCTGTTGATTTTATGTCACTCTGTCCTTTATGAGTTAATGTTGTAAAACTCTTTGTTTAGCACCTTTACACGCATTTCATTTTATGTGTTGTACCAAGTTTGTTTTCTTTTGGGATTGGAAGGCAACCGATGATGAGAAAGGGGCATTGAGTTGGTAACATCTGCCAACACCCCCGAGGGTTGTTCGCCCGTGAGGTGCCTTCCTCTCCACCACACATTTTTCTTAGTTATGTGCACATGTGGTTGAGTGTGGATATATGTACTGCCAGAAAAGAAGGCAGACATTTGTTGGACATTGTTCTGGAGATTGTTTGAGTTGAGAACGTAGTAACCCTTTCGGAACAGTAGATTATGGGGACAATAAGACATTAGAGGATCCATACCCCACTGCGATATATAGCAGGGGGCTTACTCTGGTATGCTTGAAAAAATACAACCAGAGTGATGTGTACTCATGTCAGTTAAATGTATTAATCGTCCCAGGTATAGGGATCTTATTGTAGATTGATTGTTTAGAGTGGAGGGCGATCCCTTACATACCTTTCCGTTCCCTCTTGGCTCCTTTTTGTTAGTATATTTGAAAAATAAAGACCTGCAATACCACAAAACTGGTGTCCATATCCCCCTTCTTCTCTGAAGCATTGCATTTGCCAGCTGGGAGTGCGAGTGCGAGAGACGTCCGGGTACCATATATATATATATATATATATTACCTACTGGCGATAGCCAGTAGGTATATATAGTTAGGATTTTTTTCCTATGGGATTTTTGAAAATTCTATGTCGAATAACTTTGGCGTTTGAGGACAGAATCGGCTGAAATTTTCAGGAAAATGGAACATTTTGTTTCTGAGCAGCCCCTGAAAATTTGGGGGGGGTTTCGTCAAGGGGGGGCCGAGATAAAAGGGGGTCCCAAAACGTGTTTTTCCCATGCAATTTTCCATAGGGCAGTTGGCCTCACTTTTAGCCCGAACGGCTGAATGGATTTACACCAAACTTGGCAAAATTGTAGGGACTGGTAGCCCGATGTGCCTTTGCTATGTCTCAAGATATAGGCTCCAGTGGTTTTTACGAAAATTAACTTTGAAAAATATATATTGGGCTACATTGGGCTATATATATGTTGGAGCCCAAATGTAGCCCAATGTAGCCCAATGTAGCCCAAAGATGGCCACCAGAGACAAAAAAAACAAATGTAGCCCAAATATCAACCAGATGTAGCCCAACTATAGCCCAATGACAGAATGTCCCAGAGTGTTCTAAAGAACAACTAGAGTGCTAACAGTCCTACTTATTACAAAGGTATGGCACACCTGAAGCCATCTTGATTGGAATAAAGTGGTAACTCTTAAAACATTTAATTTAAAAAGGAACAAAATGAGGGGGTTCATTTTGCCATAGAAAGTATGATTAGCGAATATATGACGAAATCCCGCATACCATCAGTCCGCAAAAAAAATCCTGCATGTACTATTAGGCCGCAAATTAAAATAATGAAAACTTTTAGAACGAATATGCCTTTAGCATACACTAAACAACTAAACTACCCTAAACCCTAAAACACTACCCCCAGCATGACCCTACACTACACAAACAGTACAACACTACCCTAAACCCTAAAACACTACCCCCAGCATGACGCTACACTACGCAAACACTACAACACTACCCTACACCCTAAAACACAACCCCCAGCATGACCCTACACTACGCAAACACTACAACACTACCCAAAACCCTAAAACACTACACCCCAGCATGACCCTACACTACGCAAACACTACAACACTACCCTAAACCCTAAAACACTACCCCCAGCATGACCCTACACTACGCAAACACTACAACACTACCCTAAACCCTAAAACACTACACCCCAGCATGACCCTACACTACGCAAACACTACAACACTACCCTAAACCCTAAAACACTACCCCCAGCATGACCCTACACTACGCAAACACTACAACACTACCCTAAACCCTAAAACACTACACCCAGCATGACCCTACACTACGCAAACACTACAACACTACCCTAAACCCTAAAACACTACCCCCCAGCATGACCCTACACTACGCAAACACTACAACACTACCCTAAACCCTAAAACACTACCCCCAGCATGACCCTACACTACGCAAACACTACAACACTACCCAAAACCCTAAAACACTACCCCCAGCATGACCCTACACTACGCAAACACTACAACACTACCCTACACCCTAAAACACTACCCCCAGCATGACCCTACACTACGCAAACACTACAACACTACCCTAAACCCTAAAACACTAGCCCCAGCATGACCCTACACTACGCAAACACTACAACACTACCCAAAACCCTAAAACACTACCCCCAGCATGACCCTACACTACGCAAACACTACAACACTACCCAAAACCCTAAAACACTACCCCCAGCATGACCCTACACTACGCAAACACTACAACACTACCCTAAACCCTAAAACACTACACCCAGCATGACCCTACACTACGCAAACACTACAACACTACCCTAAACCCTAAAACACTACCCCCCAGCATGACCCTACACTACGCAAACACTACAACACTACCCTAAACCCTAAAACACTACCCCCAGCATGACCCTACACTACGCAAACACTACAACACTACCCAAAACCCTAAAACACTACCCCCAGCATGACCCTACACTACGCAAACACTACAACACTACCCTAAACCCTAAAATACTACACCCCAGCATGACCCTACACTACGCAAACACTACAACACTACCCAAAACCCTAAAACACTACCCCCAGCATGACCCTACACTACGCAAACACTACAACACTATCCTAAACCCTAAAACACTACGCCCAGCATGACCCTACACTACGCAAACACTACAACACTACCCTAAACCCTAAAACACTAGCCCCAGCATGACCCTACACTACGCAAACACTACAACACAACCCTAAACCCTAAAACACTACCCCCAGCATGACCCTACACTACGCAAACACTACAACACAACCCTAAAACACTACCCCCAGCATGACCCTACACTAAACAACCACCACAACTCCACACTACACTAACACAACACTACACTACACAACACTACACTACACTACACAATCACTAACCCACGAAAAAATTAACACAAACCCACTTACCTCTTTCGTCATCGTGGTTTTCACAACGCAAATGCATTTACCATACATGCCTTTAAAACGTAATTCTTTGTAAAGGCATGCGCGATAAATGCACATGCGTTTTGAAAAAATGCGGGATAATGGTATGCGAGGTCAATGACCTTGCGGGATAATGGTATGCGGACTGAAAGTCTGCGGGATAAAAAATGCGGGGAAATGGCTGCAAACCATGATTAGCAGCAGACTTCCCTGGTGAGCACTAGCTTTACTACAGTGATCTAATGAGCAACTAGAGTGCTAACATTCAAAATTTATGGCAAATGTGTGACACATCTGAATGCCTTCTTGACAGAACCAAAGTAAACAAGCATTGAAAATGCAATAGATCTCGCCCTCGTTTAAGTTAACCCCTTCCATGCTCATGACGGAACGGTTCCGTCATCAGCGTCGGTGCTCCGGTGCTGATGACGGAACATTTCCGCCATGAGTCAATATGATTTATTACCCTTCAGCACTGCAGCGAAATTCGCGCAGCACTGAAGGGGTTGAAGCCATTCTGTTTGTAATGAGGTGGCTTTTTAGCTTTGCTTTTATTAGTGTTTTTAAAACTTTCATGTAAATAACATGCATATGTATGCATATATGTATATGTATGCATGCATTTATATTTATATAGATATGCAGATTATATATGTTTATATATGTATATTACCTACTGGCGATAGCCAGTGGGTATATATAGTTAGGATTTTTTCTCTATGGGATTTCTGAAAATTCTATCTCTAATAACTTTGGCGTTTGTGGACGGAATTGGCTGAAATTTTCAGGAAAATGGCACATTTTGTTTCTGAGCAGCCCCTAAAAATTTGGGGGGTTTCGTCAAGGGGGGGCCGAGAAAAAAGGGGGGTCCCAAAACGCGTTTTCACATTCATTTTTCCATAGGGCGGTTGGACTCACTTTTAGCTCGAACGGCTGAATAGATTTACATGAAACTTGGCAAAATTGTATATATGGTTTGCCCGACGTGCCTTTGCTATGTCTCAATATATGTGCTCCAGTGGATTTTGAGAAATTAACGTTTAAAAAAATATATATATCTGTGACAGCGCTCCGGTTAGCGCCCCGGTTCGCGTACCTGACGGGTAACGGAACTTCGCGAAGCGAAGCTGATTGGCTTCTCCGGTGTCTGTCAACATTCTAAACAGTCCGGAGCGGCCGCCATCTTGTCTCACGGTAGGATCGAGAGACAAGATGTGGTGAAAAACGAAGGGGGAAATGAAGGAAAGGGGGCAAGGTAGACCCCTCCTGACCCCCTAGGATTGATGAGGGGGATATTAAAGTGCCCCGCGGGGCAAAAAAAAAAAATTTTTTTTTTTTTGCGATTTTACGTCGTAGAGGCGCGTCCCGGTACGCGAACCGGGCAGCTCACCGGGCAGCTAACCGGGCAGCTAACCGGCAGCGTAGCTGTCAACATTGTAAACAGTCCGGAGCGGCCGCCATCTTGTCTCTCGGTAGGTTCGAGAGACAAGATGTGGTGAAAAAAGAAGGGGGAAATGAAGGAAAGGGGGCAAGGTAAACCCCTCCTGACCCCCTAGGATTGATGAGGGGGATATTAAAGTCCCCCGCGATTTTTCGCGGTAGAGGCGCTTTCCGGTACGCGAACCGGGCAGCTAACCGGCAGCGTAACGGGAGTCCGCCATCTTGTGTTTTTGGAGCGTCCGGTTCGCCTACCGGGTAGCGTCCCGGTAAGCGTAACAAGGGCAAAACCAAGAGAAACAGTAAAAAAAAAATGAAGGGAATAGATTTCCAGCAAACTTGGCCAAATTGTAGGGACTGTTTGTTTGATGTGCCTTTGCAAGGCCTCAAGATATGTGCACGTGTGGATTTTGTCTAATTAAGGTTAAAAAAAATATATATATCTGTAAGCGTGCTCCGGCACGCTTACGTTACGGGTTTTGTTTGCGCTGCAGAGCCGATACGTCACGGTTATGCGACGCGTCATGAGGCGTCTCACGTGGCTACGTGATTCCCCCTCTGGTCTCCACTTGTATCATTAGCGCGGGGATGCCTCCGGGTCACCAGGCGCTTTATAAATTGCTAAATAAATAAATAAATAAATAAATAAAGAATATATTTTACAGCTATAGATATTAACTTTTAAAAAACCAATGAAATTCACTGAAAAAACCATAGGTTATAGACCATATATAGTTAGGAATTCGCATTTACAAAACCTTAAAAATTCACTGAAAAAACCATAGGTTAGAGACCATATATAGTTAGCTGGACATTTTATTGACATAAAACCAATGAAATTGCATATATAGTTAGTTGCACTAACTATATATCGCGCACCCGCAATCCACTGCTGATGATGTCACATATTACATCATTCATGACATGGTCAGTGACATCACTGATGACATCACTGATGACATCTCAAATGACATCACTGATGACATCACTGATGACATCTCAAATGACATCACTGATGACATCATGACACACCAATACCAGTTACTACATACGCACTCACTGATTCCTACGTCTACACACACATTTACTCATTCACCCATACAATCACTCATACATACAGTCACTCATTATTACAACACTATCATATGCACTCATACACCTATGCAGACACTCACACACTGCCACTCATCCATGGAGTTACTCACACACCTAGTCAGTCCTGTAAAGAATCAATCACACTTCCATTTCCTCATCTATACAGTTAAACACAGAACACCATACTTCAGTGACATCACTGATGACATCACTGATGACATCTCAAATGACATCACTGATGACATCTCAAATGACATCACTGATGACATCATGACACACCAATACCAGTTACTACATACGCACTCACTGATTCCTACGTCTACACACACATTCACTCATTCACCCATACAATCACTCATACATACAGTCACTCATTATTACAACACTATCATATGCACTCATACACCTAGTCAGTCCTGTGAAGAATCAATCACACTTCGATTTCCTCATCTATACAGTTAAACACAGAACACCATACTTTTTCACACATATACTAACACATACTTACTCTCTTATACAATCACTGATACAAGTACACATTGATATGCACAGAGTCACACACCTCCCAGCCAGCCACACACACACTCAGTCTTCCATACATCCACTCATTCTTCAATATGTAAAACATATTTAAACTTTACAAAAACACACAGACACTAGATGATGTCATCAGTGATGTCATTTGAGATGTCATCAGTGATGTCATCAGTGATGTCATTTGAGATGTCATCAGTGATGTCATCAGTGATGTCACTGACCATGTCATGAATGATGTAATATGTGACATCATCAGCAGTGGATTGCGGGTGCGCGATATATAGTTAGTGCAACTAACTATATATGGAATTTCATTGGTTTTATGTCAATAAAATGTCCAGCTAACTATATATGGTCTCTAACCTATGGTTTTTTCAGTGAATTTTCAAGGTTTTGTAAATGCAAATTCCTAACTATATATGGTCTATAACCTATGGTTTTTTCAGTGAATTTTCAAGGTTTTGTAAATGCAAATTCCTAACTATATATGGTCTATAACCTATGGTTTTTTCAGTGAATATATATATATATATTCACTGAAAAAACCATAGGTTATAGACCATATATAGTTAGGAATTAGCATTTACAAAACCTTGAAAATTCACTGAAAAAACCATGGGTTATAGACCATATATAGTTAGGAATTAGCATTTACAAAACCTTATTTTCTCACACAAAACCATTGAAATTCCATATATAGTTAGTTGCACTAACTATATATCGCGCACCCGCAATCCACTGCTGAACATGTCACATATTACATCATTTATGACATGGTCAGTGACATCACTGATGACATCAGTGATGACATCTCAAATGACATCACTGATGACATCACTGATGACAACATCCAATGACTGTATGTTTCTGTAAAGTTAAAATATGTCTTACATATTGAAGAATGAGTGGATGTATAAGTGTCTGGATGAAGGATTTAGTAGGTGCATGACTGACTGTATGAGTGAGTGATTAAATGTGTCTCACTGAGTGCATGGGTTAGTGACTAAACTGTCTTAATTTGTGCATCATTATGCCTGTTGTTCTGTAAACTGCTGCATGTGTTGATCAGTAGCTATATGAGTAACTATATGGGTTATTGATTGGTTGCTCAAGTATTTGAATGGGAGACTGAGTGTGTGTGTGGGTGGCTGGGAGGTGTATGACTCTGTGCATAGATGTGTGAGCAGTTGATTCACTAGATGTATGGGTTCAAAAGTGCATGTGGAAACAGCTGTATGGGCGGTTGACTGTGTGCATGAGTGTATTGGTGAGTGAATGGATATCTTAGTGCTACATGTCAAAATAAGTACATATGTAAAACACAGTACATGTGAGAGTTGATATATATAAATAAGTGTGCATAAGAGCCAGTGAATGTGTGAGTGGCTGTATGGATCATTGTGAACTTGTATCAGGGATTGTATAAGAGAGTAAATATGTGTTAGTATATGATTGAATAAGTAAGGTGTGTATAACTGTATAGTTGAGGAAATGAAGGTGTGATTGATTCTTTGCATGACTGACTAGGTGTGTAAGTAACTCCATGGATGAGTGACAGTCTGTGAGTGTCTGTTTACACTGAGTGTATCTAAGGTTATATTAGAGTCTGAAGAGGTTCATCATATTATCACATGAATGATGTCATCAGTGATGTGATCAGTAATGTCAAATGAGATGTCATCAGTGATGTCAACAGTGATGTCATTTGAGATGTCATCAGTGATGTCATCAGTGATGTCACTGACCATGTCATGAATGATGTAATATGTGACATGATCAGCAGTGGATTGCGGGTGCGCGATATATAGTTAGTGCAACTAACTATATATGGAATTTCAATGGTTTTGTGTGAGTAAAATAAGGTTTTGTAAATGCTAATTCCTAACTATATATGGTCTATAACCCATGGTTTTTTCAGTGAATTTTCAAGGTTTTGTAAATGCTAATTCCTAACTATATATGGTCTATAACCTATGGTTTTTTCAGTGAATTTCAATGGGTTTTTAAAAGCTAATATCTATAGCTGTAAAATGTATTCTTCTTCAATCAAAAAATATATTTTATATGTTTATTAATAATTTTTTTTTATTATTATGTTTTGGTTCGCTCCTGGTTCGCGAACCGGGTAGCTTCCCGTTAGCTCAATTTGGTGCCGCGACCCGGTACGCGAACCGGTAAACGTTCCGTTTGCGCAACTGCCGCGTTAGAAAACAACATCATGACGCGTCGCGTCAGCGTGACGTATCGCGTTGTCGCGTGAAACGTCATATGACGCGCCGCGTTAGCGTACCCGGAAGTGAACCGGTACGCGAACGAGGCGCGAAGCGCAGCTTCCCGGAAGCGATCCGGGACGCGGGCCAAAGCGCGTAACGTAAACACAACAGGTCATGTGACTTGTTAATAACACTTTTCATTGGTTCATTTCACTTTTGGTTTCCTAATGATGTAAGACTAGGTCATGTGACCTAAAAGTAACACTTTTCATTGGTTTAGAACTATTGTTTTTCCCAAATGATGAAAACCCCTCCTTCTTTCCTCACTCTGACTTTCATCTTTGTGAGAGAAAGACCCTTTGTGATCACTGAGCAATGGCTTCATTAGTAGCTTCAGCTGGTTCTTCCCCACCACCTCCACCACATCCAAGGAAGAGAGGACCACCTGCTGAAGTTATCATTCAGCAAGAAGAGGAAGAAGAGGAAGAGCAGGAAGAGAGGCATTTTTTACGTGAGGAGCCCAGGAGGTCTCATGTGAAAGAAAATTATATTTGGCAATTTTTTACATATCCCCAGGGCCAAAAAAAAGTCAATGCATGGTACGTAACTTGCCTTATATGTAAAGATAGACTATCCAGAGGGACCGAGAAGAAGTACAGTTACGGAAATTACACAATGCATCGCCATATGAGTAGGTGGCATCCTATCAACTACAGTGCTGCGCAGTTACGTGACGAGCAAGATAATCCCCCTTCTATGGCAAGAAGATCAGTTGTAATGCAATGGCATTTAATAATTGTTGTCTGTATGTGTTTGTGTTTGTATGTGTACTTTCACTCCACAGGTGCTGAAACTCTCCTGAATTTGGAAGTTTTTTGGGGATTGAGCTATTCGCTCTCCCCTTTTTTATGCACTTTTTTCACCTTTTATAATTTTCACTTTCACGCCCCCAGGTTAGGGTGGACGATTAGAGAGTCCATACCGCCGGGGTATAGTCCTGATGAATGCCTTGGTAAATTTATACCTTTAAAATGGCAGAAACATGTTGACTGACTGATTTATTGTATTTCTCTGAATTTTACCATTCCTAAACCTTGGCAACTAAATTCATACACATAATACTTGTAATACGTGTCTTAGGGATCATCTAATAAAAAAAAAATGTCTTGATACTCTTTTAGACACTTTTAATTTCACTCACCCTCACAACACGCCCTTCTTCACACAACCAGCTCCGCAGTCTTTCTGGCGTTGTAGCACACCAAAGAGGCACTCGGCCTCTTTGGTGGGGCCCGATGATGAAGCATGACACTGACCAGGTCGGTGTGTGAGGGCTTTCCTATTCACCCAAAGTGAGTGTGTGATCCTTATCTATCTCGCTCCAATTTAGTGGCAATTCTGAGACTGATTTGGCCTCTCTCCTTTTGTTTATTTACATTGAACCGGGGACTGAGAGAAGCCTCCTTGACTCTCCCTACCTCTCCCATTGTTGTTTTGTAAGAAGATCAGTTGTACAGGAAGTGACGGGACCAGAGGCGAGGGAGATGGTCCCAAATATACAAATGAGGTTCGGGGAAGTAAAACAAGTGTGTGTGCGTTGTAACCAATTCATTTGCTACAGAGAAAGTAGCATCACTCTGATCAACAGAGCTATCGACAATCATGATTGTCCGAAACGCCCCAGAGAATAAATTCTTTTTTTTTTGTTGCTCCTGTTGAGCCCTTTACAATGAATCGTTTTCGTTTCCCCCCCCAAAAAAAACAAAAAAAATATAAAACCGTTCAGAAAATACAAAAAAAGTAAAAAAATGTTCAGAAAAATAATAAAAAAATATAAATCAACAAAAACAATTAAAAAAAAGTTCTTTTCAGAACTACCTCCCCGTTATAAAAAAATTGGTAGAATATTTGGAACTCTGCCAACCTCTATTTCTCTTAGTTCGCTTCCCGGTTCGCTCTCCGGTACCCGAACCGGGAGCGAACCAAAACATTTTTTTTTTTTAAACAGAAGAGTAAGTATAAGGGAAGGAAACAGACAGTTATGTTAAAAGAAAGACAGCTATAGGGAGTAAAGTAGAGATACTGTTTAATAGATCTATTTACTGAAGAAAAGATTTAAGAGGGTATAATTGTGAAAAACAAAATAGATAAAGAAGTGAGGAAAAAAAGGAGAGTAGAAGAATAACAAACAAGAGTTTCTTAGAGAATGTGACTGAATGATCAAATTAAGATTAAAACATTGGAATAACAGAGAGAAGAAGTAACAGAAAAAGAATGATTGAAACACCAAAGAAATCTAAATAACATAGGGGCATATTATCAACATAGGCGATAAAAATTTCACTGCTTTTATTGGCAGAAATCTGCCGCTAAAGCCGCTTTTGCGGCAGAAAACTGCCGCTAAAGCCGCTTTTGCAGCAGTTTTCTGCCGATAAAAGCAGTGATAATTTAATTGGCTGTGTTGATAATATGCCCCTTACTGTGCTTCAACTACACAGAGAAAGCATAATGAACAAGTAGTGAAAGAGTGATCAGTCAGAGACAGTGAGAGTAATAGAGACGGAGTTAGTGAACAAGAGTGAGGAACTATGAGAAAAAAGGGACTGAGAAAAAGAGTGGAAGGAGTAGAGTAAGTAAGTAATAGAGAAAGGAATGAGGGAAGTAGCAAAGGCAGGAAAGTGAAGGTTAAAGAAATGAAGCAGTGAAACTAATAGAAGTTAAATGTGATAGGAATGTAACGAAAAGAGTACAAAACATTTACCTTATAATTGTCGTTAACTTAGTCACTTGTTATTTTTTTACTTTCAATCTGTGAAAGAGATAACAAACATTTGAAAAATATTAAAACATGTATTTAAAAATTAGAAAAGACAAGGGAAAAGATTGAAGGACAAACAGTTTTTCAACAACTTTGACACTTACAGAAGCTTCTGCTTCTCCAGGCCCCCTACACAGTCCTAAAGATATACATTTTAAACTAACAGTATCTTGATGCAGATGAAGTGAGGCCTATCTTGGAACATGGTGCATCTTTTGCACTGCTGTTGTCTCACAAAAGTGACGCAATGGCAGCGCAAAAGAGGTGCACAATCATCATAAAACTGTTCCTAACATTTTAAATGATTGTTTCAGGATGGCAATAAGGTGTGTCCTATCCAGACGTTTGTTTCAGGTGAGGCCTACTCAGGGTTGCAGATCAAATTTAGGCTTGTTCAAGAGTACAGAGGAGATAATACATGTGCAGGCCAACCAATAAAGTTCAGACTTCCTCTGTTTCCCTGGACAGGCCTAAACTTCATCTGCACAATGTGATTCGTAATGTTAGGAAACACAGGTAATGTATTTCAAAAACGTGCAATTTCTTTTGCTCATTTCACAATCACATCACTTGTGTTTCCTTTGGTTAGGTATCTCATTGTGCAGATGTAGTCCAGCATATGAAAGAGTACGCAGAAGTGCAGCACTGCATGCAACAACTTTGACACTTACTGAAGCCTCAGCTTCTCCATGCCTCCTACACAGTTCGAAATGTACATCATGAATACAAACAGTACAGAATTAATTATACATGTTAAATGGTTTATTTTTGCTGTTCTCAGAATGTATCAAATTTCACTAAAAACAGTGACTTGAAGGTATTCATCATATAACAGCGGGGAAAAAAAAACACAATCAAAATGATTGTGTTTAAAAAACCCATATAACATAACCAATCAGAAATCAGAACTCCTCAAAAGTAACTTACTTTCCATGACGTCGAAGGATGTCCTATGAACAGCTTACACTCGCTTGTGCTGTTTTTATTTTCAGCCCGCCACTTTCTGAAAGAAAAGCTCCATCGTTTTGACAAATATGTTACATACAATAAATGACTTCTCGCTCTCTACCACACGTTTCCACAAGGCCAAATCATGTAAGAGCCATTTATAACTCTTGGAATTCTTGTAAGCAAATCCCGTCATTTTGTATTTCCGCAACTTTCAGAAAGAAAATGTTCAAGATCACTTTCACAATCCTGGACTAGTAATATCTTACCCTTCTTGCTCACTCATGTTCTACATTTCCTATGACACTGATAGTGCTTATTATGAAGCAGACTTACACTACCTCTATGACTACTAAAATTATTTAATTCTCTACATCAATTTTAATCACAAAGCAATATAAAACAGTAGATAAAATTATATCAACCCCTAGAATCATTATACACCAGTTACCTACCCTAAATTCTCTTTTCTGAAAACAGAAAGTAAGAATATTTTTAAGTAAAAAGGCAACATTGTATCGTAGTCAAATGAAAATAATTTCTGAAACACCAGCTTTTTTTACATTTTAAGCTGTGTAATAAGCGGATCTGTCAAATGACCATCATGCCACATAATAGCTGCAGTTACAAATGTTCTTCCTAAAATCAATGACTGTGTAGCCACAACATTTGTAATTAAAGTTGAAGACTTACTTTCATCAGGTTTATATAATTGGATTTTTAAAATGACATTATAATCAAAAGTTTGGACCAATAATCTAGACAGCATTGCAGATTTACATTCCCTCTACTCCATGTTTTGATTTGCTGCTTGAATTAGCTTATAAAAAGAAACAGTTTTTCTGAACTCATTCAAAGTACAGTTATTTTTCCATGACGTCAAGTGTTATGGTAAGAAGACCGTTTGCTTTGGGAAATACTCTGTTGTCCTTCAACTAATCTGTGCCCACCACTTTCTGTAAGAAAATCTTCTATTTTTCCAGGAACTATTGTCTCTGTACTACACTTATCCTTAAGGCCAAATCGTGTAGGAGCCATTAGAACCTCTTGAAATTCCTCAGAGCACATCCCGAGATTCTTTCCCTTAAATTTTGGTTTTAAAAACACCAGGTAAGAATTTTTAAGGTCATACGGCAATTTTTTTTTGAAAGTTAAAACAGAATCGTTGCAGAATGACCAGCCGTTTCTAGACTTTAAATAAGCTGTGTAATGTCCTGATGTTATTGAAGGACCATCATGATATATAATTGCTGCAGTTACAAAAGTCCTTCCTGATATTGACAACTGCGAAGCTACAAATTTTTTTATTAAAGTTGTCAATTTTGTTCCATCAGGCCTACATCGTTGGAACATTAAAATGACATACTGGCCATATGTTCGTATAAATAATGTTGACATCATTTCAGATTTACATTGGCTACACTCCATGTTGTGATCAGCTGCTTTTACTAGCTTATTAAAAGACACTGATTTACTGTCTGGCAAAGTTAAATATATAAATCTTTCTGAGTCTACACTAGTAGTACTTGATACCCTACAGTTCTCGCAGTCATGCTGCCATTGATAAGAAAGCCCAAACAGGTGATCTACATCTACACCTTCAGCATGCAATACATCAAGCATATACATTAAAAACTCCTGACAATCTTGCTGAATATTTTGAGAGAATTGTCTTTGACCTGAACATCTGTCTAACAGATTTCGAATTTCAGACACACTTTCTATTTTTGTTCTATCAGTGCTACATTTCTCTAACACAGAATTCAACAAACTGCAAAATCTGTGATCCGAATTGACCACAATCTCTTCTTTTACATTTTCTAGAGAAAACAAAACATTAACCACTACATTAGCATAGCAGTTGACACCAGAACTGTTTTCAAATTGAAAACCAACAACATATTCAACGGAATCCTTTTTCTTTCTGCTTATAATTTCAGGTTCATCAACTTTTCGTCTTTTTGCTAAAACCTCCCTAGTATTGGTCACATTTCTTCGTTTCCGGCCTACCACACGTTTCTCAAACAAAGGATATTGAGGCAAATGTGGCTCATACTCTCTTCTTAACCTATTGTATTCCTTAACACAATCTAGATCCGCACAAATGTTTGTGACATCACATTCAATCAAGTACAATCCCGATAAAGTTCTAACTCGTGACAATGCCACATATGCCATACCCTCCTTGAACACAGAACTGCCAATATTCACCAATGCACTGTCTACACTTAAACCTTGTGATTTATGGATTGTCACCGCATATGCCAAGCAAACAGGAAACTGCTTACGACGAACATATAAGTCTTTTACAAGCAAAAATCTAGCAGAACAATGACCAATTAGCTGTACTTCCTCAATGCCATCAAATTTAATTTTTAAAAATTCAATTTCATCCCTATTTCTGTATTTCACAAAATCAACAACATTACCCATTGATCCATTTACCAGACCTCTTTCAACATGTAAATTCCTTCTTAAAATTATACGGCAATTTAAGCACACATTCAGAGTCTTTTCAAAACCCGCAGTTTTAGATATAGTCTTCTCTAATGAATCCAATTTTGTTTTCAAATTCTCAGACAAAATAATTGTTGATCCCATATGCTCTACTCTGTCAATAGCTTCCAGTTTCACAATCTCTTGGTTTTCTAAATGCAACATTTTGTTGTTGAAGATGGCACATTCTGCAAGAGTTGGCATCAAACATATTCCAGATGTCTTCTCAGTAATTTTCTGAAAAATATTCTCAGGCACAACGTCTTGTTCTGGATATAAATTTGACAGTAATCGTGCATGTAAAGCTTGTTTCCCATGCTCGGTCACTTTTCCAATTCTAACATCTTGTAGAATATTCTTGTAAACTTCATCCTTCGCCTGACGCATATTTTCATGCAGTTCAGCATAATTGAAGTTTAACCATATATTGACATTGCCAATGCTCCCTAGGCACTTCCTGGTATCTTCATGCGTGAGCATTTTGAACACAGGTTGTCCTTTCACTGGTGTCAGCTGCAGAAGATCTCCGAAAACAATGATGTGTTTGCCACCAAATAACACATCATACTCTGTTTTAAGAACTTCTTGCATTCTCAAATGCACAAAGGCAAGCATGACATTGGAAACCATGCTTACTTCGTCAATGATGAGAAGTTTCATTTTCCTCAAGACTCTTGAAACTTCACAACAAGCATCTCCAGATAACTTGTGGTATTGTAATTTGTTATCATGCTCCACTGGCAGCATCAGTAGACGATGCAAAGTAATACCTTTAATGTTATGTGCTGCCAGTCCAGTTGGAGCGGTGACAACACAAGACAGCGATGACTCAGTCCTTTCCTTCAAATAACATGAGATTGCTTTAATGAGGAAACTCTTTCCAGTTCCCGCTTCTCCACTCACGTACAGTCGGATAGGCTTCAACGACGTACATGAGCACTCTTTCTTCTCATGACTTAATCCGTGATCAATTTGCTTGGTAACTTCGTCATATATTTTCCTCTGCTCAACGTTGAGTTGTCTTTCCAAGTCTACTAAGTTAACCGCATCCTCCTGAGCATGTGCCATGGCTCTTTCCACTTCATTCATGGCAGTGGCAGCTTCATTTTCAATAACAGGGCCTCCTAGTGGATCCTGACTCAATGAAACAGAACTCTGACTGTCCTGAGAACTGTCTCTGGTAATCTCGGCTGCAATCGTTGCTTCCTGCTCGATTTCCGCATTCAACATTTCTACATATTTGGGAAAAGCAGGACATTCTATGGTCTCCTTGGCGGCAGTGAAAGAGTCTTCGTAACAGAGGAAATCTCCAAGCAGTTCCTCTTCTGCACGCTAAGGCTTGAAAAGTTGCAAAAGTGCTAAATAGAAAAACTCCTTTTTTTTAAGAGATTCGCCACTCAATTTTCGATGGTTTACCAAGTGGCATTTTCTTTGCTTGACCATACATCCCTCACTTCCAATTACAGCATACACGCCTTTATCAATATCTTCTTTGATGTTCCTCTTGAATATATAATTTTGTAGAACCTCATACAGACAAACATTCTCGAGGTGACTGCTCCGATTTGGATAATATGCATCCAACATGTTGGTCTTCAAAATGTCGGTACTGTTTGGCTCCTTTTCCGCCAAATACTCAATTTCCCGCACAGGTTTCAGAACTCGATTACGCGTTGCAGCAAGACCAAGACTCGCCCAAACGATACTCCTAGATTTGGCATAGAGACTTGCTGAAGACAAGCGGTCAGAACATTCGTAAGCTCCGATTTCTCGATGCGACAACATCTTCAGACTGAAACTGTACAACTTCTTACTGAGGCTCTTTTCATGGGAAATGTCCTCCCACATATCCTTCAATTCTGTCTTTTCTTTTTTGGTGATGTAAGATGTCACATACCGAGCCACAGCCATACAGTTATCAGCCACAAACTGTATATCCATGTTAGCATTCCACATGGACAAAATCACTGGGTTGTAGTCGCTGATGTACTTGGACTCTTCGTTCCTCTTTAAATTGTATGTGTTTTTAGGTGATTTCTTCATCACATTATGTCGCAGCGAAGACATCAAACTGTTTACTCTTCCTTTAGAAATCACCGGTCGTGGAAAGCCAAAACGACATTTGGTGTATAACTTGTCCTTGTTTCTGAATTTACGACGACAGTACTTTCCACAACGATGGCTTTGGAAACGTAGAACTTTTTCTCTTAGACTTTTCTTCTCCTTTGCGTTTGGAACAGCACACGTAGAATACTGTTGTATGAAACTCATCACTGAGTCTTCTGGATCTGTTCCAAATTTAGGTGCATCCTTGATCCACAGCAGCATATGTATATGAGGAGCACCTCTTGCTTGGTACTCCTTTCTCCAGAAGAAATCCAACACCTCTCCAAGAGGTGGATTCTTCTTATTCATGATGAAAGACATCATAGCTTCAAATCTATGATTGAAGTACCTGCATACATTGACTGGATCCAAAGAGCACAGTTCTCGGGTGTCTTGAATTCGATGTTTTCGATGTTTCCATTTGCCTCTCGTAGAAAATCAAGTAAGTCTTCCCAGCCATACTCGGCACAGCTCAGAGTGAGAAACCATGTGGGAGTTCCTAAGTTCCTCAGCATACATTTTAAATCACCATGACGACGGTACCAGTACTCATTAGTACCACGCTGACACGCCATGAGATTAATCAGGTGAGAATCCAAAATACTGTCTTGGACATTGACTTTATCCATAAAGTCACTTGCCGAGATGTTTTGCATCTGTGTACCACTTTTCAAGATGTGGTTCACTGCATATGACAGTCCAGACAGATCGCTTTCAAACAGGAGATGAAACAAATAGGGAATACATTGTCGAAACCTAGCATCTTCTGCATACAATCGTAAAGTCCGGTATTCAGAAGCAGGAATTTGATGAGGTCGCTCATCATATCTTCCTCCTTCACCTGTTGGAAATAGCTGTGGGAAACACCGAGCTTCCAAACTTTCCTCCCAGACACTAATGGGACTCCCTTTGGCTTGTTTCATTTGAAACAACTCAATAGCATTCCCCATGACTTCCTTGGAATGCAAAGGATGAACACTATAATGTTCATATATTTTTTCACTTTTAGAGGGTTCTACTTTCTCAATTTGACCAGCACACAAATCGCTATCCTCTTCCTCACTTACTTCCTCTTCTGCAACATATACATTCTTATAGTACTTATTATTTTTTTTCAAATACAATGTTGCCTTTTTGACTTTCCTAACATCCACTAAATCTTGCCATATTTTCTTATTCTTTGTCGGAACCCCATTAACTAAGATAACCAGAGGTTCCTCTTCCACTTTTTCTACTCCAATTGTGTTAATGTTTTTCTTCAAATCTAGAGGCAAATAAACAACTCTTCCCTTTAATCCTCTCTGTAAATCTGATGGAGGCAATTTCCCTGTCTTTGGCTCCATTCTTACAATAGCCTGAAAGGGATGGATACTTTGAATCAAAATAGATTAATAAGTATTTAAATCCTTCAATTCAGAAGGAATCTCAAACAATTCCAGATTATTATGAACCGCTCTAGCAGGCATCTGGTTTTGATTTAATTTATTACAACAATAAGTACACACACGTTGATCCAATCCCAAATCAAAACAATTTTCTACCATCAAGTATGTAGCGAAATCCTTCCATTCACTATTATTTTCCCTTTCACTTTTTGCATATAAATCCACTAAATTAGTCTGATTCTTATAATAAGTGCGTCGACAACACACACAAGTGAAACTAGGCCTCTCACTTGATTTCACCTGAAACGTGGCAATTTCCTTCTGAAAATTATCTGTACTGGAAACCTGTACACTATCTTCCACATTACCCTCTTCTTCTGGGTCAATTTCAACATTCTCCTCTTTACTTCCAAAGTAACAAAACTCAATTTCTTCACACATATTCTTCACATCTATTTCAGAACCATGCAAAAGAGCAGCGCATAATTGTTTAAGCATAACTGCTGGACTCTTAGCATAATACAACATTCTAACTAATTTCCTCACTTTATTATGATGCACTGCTAGCATCCTGAAATGATGAAAAACACTCTGGCATACTCTCCTGGAAAGACAAGCCAGTGAATGACCATGCAAACCTGTCACTTCTCTCACTCTGCAAGGGTCTAATTCTTGCAACAACTTCATTTTCTGCTTCAAACTTTTCTTATTAAATGTCCATACAAAATCACAAAGCAAATTGATAGAATCCTGTCGCACAATGCAAATACTACTACACTTCCAGGTGTACACAGGTCCCTTAGGACGTCTTCCTAAAACCTCATTACCTAACACATCCTCTGCCTCTGTTGTCACAAGTTTTTCTTTTTCAACTGGACAACCATCTTTCAACCATCTTTCACCTCATAAGCTCGACCGCTGGTGTCAACTGCATGCACCAAATCATTATCCTGGAAATAACTCTCCTCATTGAAAAATGCCTCACAACTTGAACTATGCATCCATTCTCCGGAAAAAACTTCACAAAAATTACTGCGATTAACTGTTCTCTTCCATCTACTATTTCTTTTGAAATCATAAATTGCCTTGTTTAGCTTCCTAATTCTATTGATTATCAAAATAAATAACTTTCGTTTAATTTCAAACGCCTGATCAATAACTTTCTCAACTTTTTTTTTCTCTTATAAAAAAAACACTTTCTGTTGACCTTTCTTAATATTTTTAAGCAAATTGCCAATTATCCTGTTGCGGAACATTCGTTTACGAATGTCCCTAAACTGTTGTTTCCTTCTACTATCATGCACAGAGTTATCTCTTGCTCTAGCAGTAACATTTTTGATTGGCCTTTCCTTTCCGTTTAAATTGCTTCTCTTTTTCTGGACAAAAACATTTTCTGTAGTACTACTTTTTTTTCTAGAAATGTTTCTTATGAATGTTTTCGTGGTCTTACCCGGTGCTTTCTTGGTGACGATTTTCTATTGTAGAGGACTGCTGCATTATTTCATGGACCTGCTGTCTTTGACGCTTTGCAGCCTTTTTAATTCTATCTTTGGTTGGCATTCTCAAATTTTGAAATGATCTGCAGTTGAATCTGTGGTAAAATATAATAAAAAATGTTATTAACCACTATTACCAAACAGTAAATCAATAACAGTCATCAAAAACTTAACACACTACTTGACATTTTTACATAGAATATTTTTTAGTGCTTTGGCAAATTTAGAATACACAAATAACAGAAAAGAAATGGAATTCTTCTTCATTTTACCTGTGCTGTTTTTTATGTGAATCTGATCTAATTTAATGAGCATATTTTAATATTTTATTGAAGACACTACACATAACCTGTTTTTGAAGGTGTGTTTAATTTAAAATTAAACAGTTTACATTTTTACTTTTAATTTCTTCTAACTTTTAAAAATAAATGTTTATAGTTCCATAGGCTCAAGCAGGTCAGCTTCCCAACCTATGTCATACAATTCTGACAAATCAGCATCCTCATCATAGTCTTCTTCATCCTCAGGATTTAAATCATCTAAGGGATCCACTTCCACTGACGTTTCAATCACAAGTTCAACGATAAGATCAATATCAACTGATTCCTCATTATCACTCATGCTTGATGTTGTTGTTATCTTTAAAAAAAGAGAACAACAATGAGATGTTGCAGAGTAAGGCACAAATGTCAGAGACTATAATAGTAAAATTGTTTAACAAGAGTAACATTTTGCAGCTATTATTTAGCCATGTCCACCGACTCTTTTTACCCTGCTCATACTTAAATGTAAAGGGGCAGATTTATGTTAACTGGCGCATCCCCGGGGATGCACCAGTTAACGTGCACCGCTGCTCTGCCACCCATGGTGTGCCGCATTTACAATGTGGAGCACCATTGAGTAAAAACAGCACAGATGCGTCATGCATCTGTGCCGCAAAAGCAGCACATTGCACGAATCACGTCGTAAACACGACATGTCTACTGCAATGCACAGGAGGAAGCCACACATTGCATGGTGCTTCACTCCTTATGCCGGTTTCAAACAGGCGTAAGGATTTGATTCAGCAATGCTATAAATCTGACTCAGTGAAATCTTCTAAATTTCACTGTGTTAGTTTTACAGGGCTTTCATGCAAATGAATGCCCACCCTGCAACAAAACACCTATATGAAACCTGACGCAACTTTCCTGTGGCACAGGACTTTACAGCATAACACATCTGCCTAAATGCTTCAAGTTGTAAATATGTCACCACATAGCAAATCTTTTGCACCGCCGCTGCGTCACAACAGTGACGCACAGTGACGCAAAAGAGGCATACACCTATCATAAATCTGTCCCTAACATTTTAAATGATTGATTCAGGATGACGATAAGGTGTGGCCTATCCAGAGGTTTGTTTAAGGTGAGGCCTACTCAGGGTTGCAGATGAAATTTACGCTTGTTGAAGAGTACAGAGGAGATAATACATGTGAAGGCCTACCAATGAAGTAAGTTATGTCCATTTCACTCTTCAAGAAAGGCCAGACCTCTTCTGTGTCTGTGGACAGACCTAAACCTCATCTACACAATGTCATTTGTAAACTTAGGAAACACATGTGATGTAATTGAAAAATATGTAGTTTCTTTTCCTCATTTCACAATCACATCACCTGTGTTTCCTTTGCTTAGGTATCTCAGAGTGCAGATGGACTCTAGCATATCAAAGAGTACACATAAGTTGAGCAGTGTATACAACAATTTTCACATTTACAGAAGATTCAGCTTCTTATCTTGTTGGAGATGAAATGAGGCCTGTCTTGCAACATGGTGCATGTTTGGATCACTGCTGCATCAATTTCATGTGGCACGGGACTTTACAGCATGACACATCTGCCTAGATGCATCAAGTTGTAAATATGTCACCACATAGGAAATCTTTTGCACCACCGCTGCGTCACAAAAGTGAAGCACAGCGGCGCAAAAGAGTCACACACCTATCATAAATCTGTCCCTAACATTTTAAATGATTGATTCAGGATGACGATAAGGTGTGGCCTATCCAGAGGTTTGTTTGAGGTGAGGCCTACTCGGGGTTGCAGATGAGATTTACACTTGTTGAAGAGTACAGAGGAGATAATACATGTGAAGACCTACCAATGAAGTAAGTCATATCCACTTCACTCTTGAACAAAGGCCATACCTCTTCTGTGTCCGTGGACAGACCTAAACCTCATCTGTACAATGTCATTTGTAAATTTTGGAAACACAGGTGATGTAATTGAAAAATATGGAGTTTCTTTTCCTCATTTCACAATCACATTACCTGTGTTTCCTTTGCTTAGGTATCTCATAGTGCAGATGGACTCTAGCATATCAAAGAGTACACATAAGTTGAGCACTGTATACAACAATTTTGACATTTACAGAAGATTCAGCATCTTATCTTGTTGGAAATGAAATGAGGCCTGTCTTGCAACATGGTGCATCTTTTGCATCACTGCTGCATCGGTTTCATGTGGCACGGGACTTTACAGCATGACACATCTGCCTAGATGCATCAAGTTGTAAATATGTCACCACATAGGAAATCTTTTGCACCACCGCTGCGTCACAAAAGTGACGCACAGTGGCGCAAAAGAGTCACACACCTATCATAAATCTGTCCCTAACATTTTAAATGATTGATTCAGGATGACGATAATGTGTGACCTATCCAGAGGTTTGTTTGAGGTGAGGCCTACTCAGGGTTGCAGATGAGATTTACACTTGTTGAAGAGTATAGAGCAGATAATACATGTGCAGGCCTACCAATGAAGTAAGTCATATCCACTTCACTCTTGAACAAAGGCCAGACCTTTTCTGTGTCCGTGGACAGACCTAAACCTCATCTGCACAATCTCATTCGGAAACTTAGGAAACACAGGTGATGTAATTGAAAAATGTGGAGTTTCTTTTCCTCATTTCACAATCACATCACCTGTGTTTCCTTTGCTTTGGTATCTCATAGTGCAGATGGACTCTACCATATCAAAGAGTACACATAAGTTGAGCAGTGTATACAACAATTTTGACATTTACAGAAGATTTAGCTTCTTATCTTGTTGGAAATGAAATGAGGCCTGTCTTGCAACATGGTGCATCTTCTGCATCACTGCTGCATCGGTTTCATGTGGCATGGGACTTTACAGCATGACACATGTACCTTGATGCATCAATTTTTAAATATGTCGCCACATAGCAAATCTTTTGCCCCACCGCTGCGTCACAAAAGTGACGCACAGTGACGCAAAAGAGTCATACACCTATCATAAATCTGTCCCTAACATGTTAAATGATTAATTCAGTATGACATTAAGGTGTGACCTATCCAGAGGTTTGTTTAATGTGAGGCCTACTCAGGGTTGCAGATTAAATTTACGCTTCTTCAAGAGTACAGAGGAGATAATACATGTGAAGACCTACCAATGAAGTAAATCATGTCCACTTCACTCTTGAACAAAGGCCAGATCTTTTCTGTGTCCGTGGACAGACCTAAACTTCATCTGCACAATGTCATTCGTAAACTTAGGAAACACATGTGATGTAATTGAAAAATATGTAGTTTCTTTTCCTCATTTCACAATCACATCACCTGTGTTTCCTTTGCTTAGGTATCTCATAGTGCAGATGGACTCTAGCATATCAAAGAGTACACATAAGTTGAGCAGTGTATACAACAATTTTCACATTTACAGAAGATTCAGCTTCTTATCTTGTTGGAGATGAAATGAGGCCTGTCTTGCAACATGGTGCATATTTGGATCACTGCTGCATCGGTTTCATGTGGCACGGGACTTTACAGCATGACACATCTGCCTAGATGCATCAAGTTGTAAATATGTCACCACATAGGAAATCTTTTGCACCACCGCTACGTCACGAAAGTGACGCACAGTGGCGCAAAAGAGTCACACACCTATCATAAATCTGTCCCTAACATTTTAAATGATTGATTCAGGATGACGATAAGGTGTGGCCTATCCAGAGGTTTGTTTGAGGTGAGGCCTACTCAGGGTTGCAGATGAGATTTACACTTGTTGAAGAGTACAGAGGAGATAATACATGTGAAGACCTACCAATGAAGTAAGTCATATCTACTGCACTCTTGAACAAAGGCCATACCTCTTCTGTGTCTGTGGACAGACCTAAACCTCATCTGCACAATGTCATTTGTAAATTTTGGAAACACAGGTGATGTAATTGAAAAATATGGAGTTTCTTTTCCTCATTTCACAATCACATTACCTGTGTTTCCTTTGCTTAGGTATCTCATAGTGCAGATGGACTCTAGCATATCAAAGAGTACACATAAGTTGAGCACTGTATACAACAATTTTGACATTTACAGAAGATTCAGCATCTTATCTTGTTGGAAATGAAATGAGGCCTGTCTTGCAACATGGTGCATCTTTTGCATCACTGCTGCATCGGTTTCATGTGGCACTGGACTTTACAGCATGACACATCTGCCTAGATGCATCAAGTTGTAAATATGTCACCACATAGGAAATCTTTTGCACCACCGCTGCGTCACAAAAATGACGCACAGTGGCGCAAAAGAGTCACACACCTATCATAAATCTGTCCCTAACATTTTAAATGATTGGTTCAGGATGACGATAAGGTGTGACCTATCCAGAGGTTTGTTTGAGGTGAGGCCTACTCAGGGTTGCAAATGAGATTTACACTTGTTGAAGAGTATAGAGCAGATAATACATGTGCAGGCCTACCAATGAAGTAAGTCATATCCACTTCACTCTTGAACAAAGGCCAGACCTTTTCTGTTTCCGTGGACAGACCTAAACCTCATCTGCACAATCTCATTCGGAAACTTAGGAAACACAGGTGATGTAATTGAAAAATGTGGAGTTTCTTTTCCTCATTTCACAATCACATCACCTATGTTTCCTTTGCTTAGGTATCTCATAGTGCAGATGGAGTCTAGCATATCAAAGACTACGCAGAAGGTTAGAACTGTATGGAACATGGCTATGTAAGTCAAATAATCAAAATCTAAATTTGCCAAGCACACATGGGGGCGTATTTGCAAGGACCTTGCACCACAGGGAAAGGTCTTAAATTAAAATGGGAAAAATAACATCAGAGAAACTCAAAGGCCTTATAAATATGCCCCAAGCAACCTATGAAGCTCTAGCAGTACATATCAAGAAACCTAATTCTTTTTATAAATCGTTTTTAAACACATCATCTAAATTAATTATATACCTACATTCAAGGGGAAATGACTTAAAAAGGCCTAAGACACATGAAAGCGTTTTTTTTAAGGCCCTTGCAACATTTTTGGGTCATTTTTGACATGGCTATGTTAGTCAAAGAATTAAAATCTAAATTTGCCAAGCACAGATGTGGGCATATTTACAAGGACCTTGCACCAAAGGGAAAGGTCTTAAATTAAAATGGAAAAAATAACATCAGAGAGACTCAAAGGCCTTATAAATATGCCCCAAGCAACCTATGAAGGTCTAGCAGTACATATCAAGAAACCTAATTGTTTTAAAAAATCGTTTTTAAACACATCATCTAAATGAATTATATATCTACATTCAAGGAGAAATGACTTTAAATGGCCTAAGACACATGAAATCACTTTTTTTTAAGGCCCTTGCAACATTTTTGGGTCACTTTTAACATGGCTATGTTAGTCAAAGAATTAAAATCTAAATTTGCCAAGCACAGATGGGGGCATATTTACAAGGACCTTGCGCAACAGGGAAAGGTCTTAAATGAAAATGGGAAAAATTACATCAAAAGGAACTCAAAAGCCTTGAAAATATGCCCCAAGCAACCTATGAAACTCTAGCAGTACATATCAAGAAACCTAATTGATTTCAAAAAACGTTTTTAAACACATCTTTTAAAGCAATTATATTCATACATTCATGAGGAAGTAAGTTAAAATACCCTAAGACACATGAAAGCATTTTTGTATGACCCTTGCACTTTTTTTGCATCACTTTTAACATGGCTATGTAACACAAAGAAACAAAATCTATTTGTAAAACACTTGACACCAAGCAACATTTTAAATACACAACTTTCTTCATAATTTTCTCCCAAAACCATACTATTCTCTATCTAAATTAAATGAATCTTTTCTCACCTTAGCAAATACTTTATGAGTTTCAAAACAGTCTCAGAAACACACCAAATTGTCTTTAGCAGAGCAAAAGGTATGCACTCCAGAGTCTGCAGCTATGAAAAGCACAGAAATGCTGTAACTCATCACACATATCTCTCATGTCACCCAATCAAAACTCTTCCCTCACTTTTTTCAAATCAACACCCTTCCCCCCTCTGCCCTCTCTGCCTTTTTTGCATAGCAACCACCTCCTGAAAGACCTCTGATGTTTGCAAGTTCACACAACAATGTTTCAATTGAACTCTGAACTCTCAGTGCACCTGCGTATCCAGTGCAATCTTTCATTAAATGATTTTTTCTTGACCATTCAAATTACATCTTTCAAAGAACACATCCATGCACCCTAACTTTCTGTTTTCAGCAATCAAAATCCACCAATCACTGCTACTGCTTCCTTAACACAGAAACTCCACAGTTTTTTTCATTTTAAACTCTTTTTTTTCCAACTGCCATTTCATTGCCACACTTCATCTGACTGCAGCAGAACCTTCTCTCACCATGTTTTCTGTCTGGATTGTTGGACATAGTTACATCTACTGGGCTCAAAGGTATGCTGAGAACAGAAATTTACCTAACCTCAATTTACAAGATGTGGAAATTAAGTGGTTTGGCCACAGAGGATTAAAATGTCACCAATTGATACCATTGGTGAAAACCTTTATGCATTTGCCTAAACGTGACCTGTTAATTGTGCACTGTGGAGGAAATGACTTGGGCACTTTGACTGGTGTAGGTCTGGAAATGCTTTTAAAGGACACCTTTGAGCAATTGATGGCACTTTTTCCTCAAACTGCCTTGGTATATTCAAATATATGCCAAAGACAGAAATGGAGGTGGTCGAACCAATTTTGTCCACAAATTGAGAAGTCGAGGAAGCATGTAAACAAATCTGTTTCAGCTTACATGAGAGACCATGGAATGGGCTCCATGTACAACAATAACTTGCGTTACTACATGCAAGATATCTACAGAGGTGATGGAGTTCACTTCTCAGATGAGGGCAACAGAGTTTTCATTTTGAATTTAAGACTGTGCATTGGTACCTACTTATAAGTACCTAAATGTACCATAAACCCAAAAGCTCTTCTCAGAGCTACCCTACATCTGATCACTCACAATTATTATTTTACTCTAACTTTTTTCACAAATTTTCAACAAAGTACGCTCCCCGGAGCGCTACCCGGTACGCGAACCGGAAGCTAACCGCGCAAAATTTTCCCCAAAATTTTTTTTTCCGCACATATGGGCCTCCTCAGCCACCCTCAGAAAACCTAGGGGGTCAAGATACGTCTACCGTGCCCCCTTCTACCTATTCTGAAAATTATTTGCCCTCCATCTTGTATTTTAATTCGACCGAAACACAAAATGGTGGACTCCCGTAACGCTATAGGTTCGCGTACCGGGGCGCTCACCGGGAAGCGCTCCATTAAAAAAGGTGGGAAAGTAATTTACAGAAGAAACCCTGGAGACACTTTCACCAAATATAGAATTGCTCATACTACATACCAATCCCTACCATTTTCACTAATTTGGTTGGAATTCCATTTAGTTATTTAGCCTGTAGACCTCTCTAAATACCCTGAGGTAAATTACTTCACAAAACACATCTGAAGTGTTGGAATTGACAACCAATTAAAATGTTACTTTCATTTTCTACTTTTTTTACCTGACATTTGATTGGTTATGTACCTGAATATATATAAAAAAAAGAGAGAGAAACACAGCCATTTTGACTACTACTTCCTGGTGTACATTTCAATAGGATTTTCAGTAATTACTTCAACTTCTTTATAAAGGTAAGTTGTTATTTTAAAAACTGAAGTATATTGTGCACTTTAAGTTAATATGGTAAATTTTTTCTGATAGTTATATACTATCCCTCTGTAGTAGTTATAGATTTAGATAGACTTCTCTGTTATAGTTATGGATGGAGTTAGGCTTCTCTTGTATAATTATGAATTTATTTACCTTAAATCACATACACTTTTTTATATTCCTACTTCCACTCTGATACTATACACTGCCCAAAGATAAATTCACTGTTAAAAACTGCCTATCTAAAATTAATCCCAACAGTGCCCTATCTCTACTAATATATTTTTTTTTTATGCAAATTTCAGGCAAAATGGAAGGCGAACAGAATATTTCATTTGAAATTGTCCTTCCAGAGACCAACGAAGAAATCATTGATCCAAATTACATTGATTTTATGGATGAAACTTGGGACGAAGAACTACTGCAATGTGTGCAATCAGTAGATGTCCTCCTTGAAAATGAGGACATTTTACACACTCAAAAATTACAAGCTATGTTCAATGAAAATAACGACATTTCAGACAGTGAAATGTTAGACATTTTATTAAATTTTGAAACACAATCACAATAATAAATAATTGCTTAAAAAATAAAGAAATTAAACAAAAATCAACAAAACAAACAATCAATTAACATACAATATTTGAAAAGTCTATCATTCTTTTTTCCTTATGGTACGCTCCCCAGACCGCTTCCCGGTGCGCGAACCGGGCGCTCCCCACGCAAATTATTTTTTATTTTTTTATTTTTTTTGCCCCACGGGGCCCTTTTAAAGCCTCCACATCAAACCTAGGGGGTCAGGGAGGATCTACTATGCCCCCTTATGGTCATTTCCCCCTTTGTTTTGGCCTCTTCTTGTCTCTCGATCGTACCGAGAGACAAGATGGCGGCCGCTCCGGACTGTTTAGAATGTTGACAGACACCGGAGAGCCAATCAGCTTTGCTTCGCGAAGTTCCGTTACGCGTCAAGTACGCGAACCGGAGCGCTGCCCGGAGCGCGCTTACAGATATATATCTTTTTTTGAACGTTAATTTCTCAAAATCCACTGGAGCACATATCTTGAGACCTAGCAAAGGCACATCAGGCTAACAGTCCCTACAATTTTGCCAAGTTTCGTGCAAATCCATTCAGCCGTTCGGGCTAAAAGTGAGGCCAACCGCCCTATGGAAATTAACATGGGAAAAACGCATTTTGGGACCCCCCTTTTTTCTCGGCCCCCCTTGACGAAACCCCCCCAAATTTTCAGTGGCTGCTCAGAAACAAAATGTTCAATTTTCCTGAAAATTTCAGCCAATTCCGTCCACAAACGCCAAACTTATTAGACATAGAATTTTCAAAAATCCCATAGAGAAAAAATCCTAACTATATATACCTACTGGCGACCGCCAGTAGGTAATATATATATATATATATTCACTGAAAAAACCATAGGTTATAGACCATATATAGTTAGGAATCAGCATTTACAAAACCTTGAAAATTCACTGAAAAAACCATAGGAGACTAACCCATGCACTCAGTGAGACACATTTAATCACTCACTCATACAGTCAGTCATGCACCTACTAAATCCTTCGTCCAGACACTTATACATCCACTCATTCTTCAATATGTAAGACATATTTAAACTTTACAGAAACATAAAATCACTGGATGTTGTTATCAGTGATGTCATCAGTGATGTCATTTGAGATGTCATCAGTGATGTCATCAGTGATGTCACTGACCATGTCATGAATGATGTAATATGTGACATCATCAGCAGTGGATTGCGGGTGCGCGATATATAGTTAGTGCAACTAACTATATATGGAATTTCAATGGTTTTGTGTGAGTAAAATAAGGTTTTTTAAATGCTAATTCCTAACTATATATGGTCTATAACCTATGTTTTTTTCAGTGAATTTTCAAGGTTTTGTAAATGCTAATTCCTAACTATATATGGTCTATAACATATGGTTTTTTCAGTGAATTTCAATGTTTTTTTAATAGCAAATATCATAAGCTGTCGAATGTCAAGTACGTGGTAAGTGAAAACATTTTCGTGTTTATGCACACTGATCTGCTTTGAATGGTGCCCCCCCCCTCATTTCTATTAGGAGTACTCTCTCTTTGCACATAGTGAAGGGTAGTTAACGCAGGCCTTTGCCCCCGTTGTAATACGTCGTGCCTGCTTCTCTCTCCATTTGATTGATTGTTATCCAAGTATTTACTGTTTTAGAATTGGTTCTCTATGGTTCATTCTCTATTTACAAACAAACACAGAGTCGCAATACTCTGTTTAGTCTTTGCAGATAACGAAAAATCGTGTAAAAAAAAAAGAAAAGGAATCGAGCAAAATCAGTAGGCCACTAATGGGATCTCTTTTTGACCTCGCTAAAATAGAAACATTAGGAACAACCCCTCATGACAAATACAAAACTAGTGAAATGAACTGAACTCCACACAATGATGGCTGCAAAACAGCTCGGCTCCGCCACCCACCCCGCCCAAAATAACGATAAAGAGCGGCTGCCATGATTGGTTGCGGAATGGCCACGACGGAGCTACGAAATGGTACTGCTCTCATGCTAACCCCAGCTTCAGTCTGAAACATCCAGAAACACTGTAGACTACCAATTCGATCAGTTCCGGTAGCTCCCCAATGTAACCCGGTAGAGAAGAACTAGCCCTCCCCTCTTTGACTGATGGTTCTTGTTGCCTGTCCCTTCTGTTGTCATTTAACAGAACTATTTAGCTTGCTGAAAGGGGTTGTGTTCCGACCGCTGGTTGGTGGAGACATTTTGACTATATTCTGGACCTGCGTTGTCGCGTAATGCGTCATATGACGCGCCGCGTTAGCGCATCCGGAAGTCATCCGGGGCGCGCAGCGCGTAACGTAAGCATAACAAGTCATGTGACTTGTTAATAAAACTTTTCATTGGTTCATTTTACTTTTCTTATTCTAATGATGAAAGGCTTGGTCATATGACCTAAAAATTACGCTTTTTATTACTTCCGAACATTATTTTTTCTTAAATATATGTTATAATGTTCCAGGCTAATGTACATTCCCGGAAAATTTACAACTGTCCTGCAAGTAAAATATATTCTTTTTTCGAGAAAAAGAGCGTTTCTTCGTCCCATGACGGAGCCGTTGAGCAAAAGAGGGTCGACCTGCTGTCTTAGTCTGAGATTCTTATCGATCACTTTATGTTGCAGGAATAGAAAACACAACAGCCCTTGACCATTTATCTTTACTGCGTTCCTTCGTATTATACCTTTTACCCTTCATGTAATTGGTCTGCTTTATTTCACTTGCCTTTTAATGATTCTAAAACAGTGACTATAATTAAAAACTTTACCAATGTATATACTACTACCATGTTTTCTTTTAAAAACCTTTATTGTGAAAATTTCATTATACAAATACGAGCCTATAACCACGTAGTCCGGCCACGGAGCAAACTGTAATCGTATATGATGAGTAGACATTTACACTGTAGAGGAACGTAACGGGCGGGCCATTAGGTTGCAAGAACTAAGGTGTCTAACAGTTACGGAATCGGTGGACGTACATTTTATAATTAAAATACGACAGGGCCAGTTACAATAAAATTATCTAGATATACATTTGCGGGCAAGTACCATGGGTGACGTTAATTCGAACTTTCAATAGTACAGTAATCAATAACACATCAGAACTTAATATCAATAGGGATGTCGAAATATTCAATCAATTCTCGTCCCCGCCCGCCATGTGCTTCAAAACTGCATACGTATCTCGTGATTTCAAGGTTCTGCAACCAGTACACAACAAGGAGTTACGAGTCCCATTTATTCCGGCGCCATTTTGGGCGAGGACGGGCAGGTCCAGGATATAGTCAAAATGTCTCTACCAACCATCGACTATGATGATGTTCATATGCTGTATTTATTAGAGTAACACTCATCTGTCCACATGAAATTAATTTGCCACAATCTAAACATGTCATTTTAATCTTTCCAAAGTTCTTCTAAATATTTGGGACCGTTTCCCTTGCCTCTGATGCTGTCAGTGCCACTTCTTTGATGAATGTACTAGCAGGTCAGGGGTTCTCCTCCAAATCTCTCTTTTATGCAGCACTATAATTAATTGGTGCCACCTCTCCATATGACGATGCATGGTATAGTTACCATAACTATATTTTTTTTCGGTTCCTCTGGAGAGTTCATCGTGGCAGATGAAGCGTGTAACGTACCTGGCATTTACCTTTTTTTGCATGTACAGGAAAGGAAAAAAAAATCGAGCGTCCGAGTTCTAAGGTGTCCCAGGGCCATTTTAGTGGACCAGGCCCAAATCCAAAGAACAGGCCGCCATTTTGAGAGTCCTGTTGCAGCCGCCTGTCGCTGTAGCATCAAGAGCAGCCGAAACTCAGCTGAATGGCAACTGAAACGGTAAAGGGGCGCCCCACTACAGCAGACGAGCCTCCACCTAGGAAGGCCCGTTCACGCCGCCCCCCCCCCTTCGGGCACCCCACGCCGTTATTCGGAGGAGTATTGTAGGATGGCCACACCAGTGCGGCAAATTGCTAGACATCACCTCGGTGGTAACCGAATCTCAACGCCTTGTGGTGTCTTCTATTCAGAAAACATTGTTATGCTGCCTTCGACCTATTCGCCGCAAGTGCGCACGCAACTCAGCTGCATAGCTTGCTAGACACCACCTCGGTGCCATCCGGATCTTGGAATCTCAGCGCCTTTTGGTGTCTTCTCTTCAGAAAATATTGTTGCGCTGCCTTTGGCCCCATTCGCACATCGGTCCGCTACTGACGCCATCTCACAGGCTAATGGGGCGCCCCACGCCGAGTTTCAGCATTGTAGGATGACCACACCAGTACAGCAACTTGCTAGACATCACCTCGGTGCCATCCGGATCTCGGCGCCCCACTGCAGATGAAGTGCCTCTCAACTATGAAACCACCACGGTGACATCCGGATCTTGGCGCGTTGTGCTGCCTTCGGCCTATTCGCACATCGGTCCGCTACGGACGCCATCTCACAGGCTAATGGGGCGCCCCACGCCGAGTTTCAGCATTGTAGGATGACCACACCAGTACAGCAACTTGCTAGACATCACCTCGGTGCCATCCGGATCTCGGCGCCCCACTGCAGATGAAGTGCCTCTCAACTATGAAACCACCACGGTGACATCCGGATCTTGGCGCGTTGTGCTGCCTTCGGCCTATTCGCACATCGGTCCGCTACTGACGCCATCTCACAGACTAATGGGACGCCCCACGCCGAGTTTCAGCATTGTAGGATGACCACACCAGTGCACCTTACTAGACACCACCTCGGTGCCATCCGGATCTTGGCATCTCAGCGCCTTGTGGTGTCTTCTATTCAGAAAATATTCTTGCGCTACCTTTGCCCCATTCACACATCGGTCCGCTACTGACGCCATCTCACAGGCTAATAGGGCGCCCCACGCCGAGTTTCAGCATTGTAGGATGACCACACCAGTACAGCAACTTGCTAGACATCACCTCGGTGCCATCCGGATCTCGGCGCCCCACTGCAGATGAAGTGCCTCTCAACTATGAAACCACCACGGTGACATCCGGATCTTGGCGCCTTGTGCTGGTTCCGGCCTATTCACACATCGGTCCGCTACTGACGCCATCTCACAGGCTAATGGGGCGCCCACGCCGAGTTTCAGCATTGTAGGATGACCACACCAGTACAGCAATTTGCTAGACATCACCTCGGTGCCATCCGGATCTTGGCATCTCAACGCCTAGTGGTATCTTCCATACAGAAAATATTGTTGCACTGCCTTTGGCCCCATTCGCACATCGGTCCGCAACTGACACCATCTCACAGGCCAACAGGGCGCCCCACGCCGACTTTTACCATTGTAGGATGGCCACACCAGTACAGCAACTTGCTAGACATCACCTCGGTGCCATCCGGATCTTGGCATCTCAGCGCCTTGTGGTGTCAGTCAGAAAATATTGTTGCGCTGCCTTTGGCCCCATTCGCACATCAGTCCGCTACTGACACCATCTCACAGGCCAACAGGGCGCCCCACGCCGACTTTTACCATTGTAGGATGGCCACACCAGTGCCACAACTTGCTAGACACCACCTCGGTGCCATCCGGATCTTGGCATCTCAGCGCCTTGTGGTGTCTTCTATTCCGAAAATATTGTTGCGCTGCCTTTGGCCCCATTCGCACATCGGTCCGCTACTGCCGCCATCTCACAGGCCAACGGGGCGCCCCCCGCCGACTTTCAACATTGTAGGATGGCCACACCAGTGCGGCAACTTACTAGACACCACCTCGGTGCCATCCGGATCTTGGCGCGTTGTGCTGCCTTCGGCCTATTCGCACATCGGTCCGCTACTGACGCAAACTCACAGGCCAACGGGGCGCCCCACGCCGACTTTCAGCATTGTAGGATGGCCACACCAGTGCTGCAACTTGCTGGACACCACCTCGGTGCCATCCGGATCTTGGCGCGTTGTATTGCCTTCGGCCTATTCGCACATCGGTCCGCTACTGACGCCGCCTCACGTGCCAACGTATTTTCTCCGCATTTTATACCCTATGCCGCATAACAGGTCATGTGACTTGTTTATAAAACTTTTCATTGGTTCATTTTACTTTTGGTTTCCTAATGATGGAAGGCTTGATCATATGACCTAAAAACAACACTTTTCATTGGATGAAAACTTTTTTTTTTCCCCAAACGATGAAAGCCCCACCTTGTTTCTGGATGTTTCAGACTGAAGCTGGCGTCAGCATGAGAGCACCACCATCTCGTAGCTCCGTCGTGGTCATTCCGCGAGCAATCATGGCAGCCGCTCCCCACCAGAAGCCTACAGGAGTCGGGGGCCCCCAAAACTTTTGATGAATCCTCAAGGCGGAGGGGACGCTTTCGAGAATGGGGTCCAAGACCTAGCAGACAAGCGTCCGATTTCCAAGGTGTCCCAGGGCCATTTCAGTGGACCAGGCCCAAAAAGGAAACAGCCTGCCGCCATTTTGAGAGTCCTGTGACAGCCGCCTATCGCTGCACCGCAAGAGTGGGCGCAACTCAGCTGAATTGCGGCTTTTGACACAGTGGACCAAAAACGGACGGAATGGCAACTGAAACGGTAAAGGGGCGCCCCACTACAACAGATGACACTCCACCTGGAGAGGCCCGTTCACGCCGCCTCCCCCGGGGCGCCCCACGCCGTTATTCGGAGCAGCATTGTAGGATACCAAAACCAGTGCGGCAACTTACTGGACATCACCTTGGTGCCATCGTTCTGCTGCCTTGGAACTATTCGCACAACAGTTTGCTACTGATGACCCACCCCCCACGACGCCCCACGCCGGAAATCTGGACGTTGTGCTGCGTTGGGACTATTCGCACAGCCGACCGCTACTTCGTTGTTTTTCCCTAAAAAATGTTATATGTTATTACTGTTTTTGTTTTCTTGTATATATTTATAAGTTATTAAAGTTTTATAATCTTACTACTTTGTCGGAGTGCTATATATTTTTAATGTGACACATAATTGTAAAAACTTTGATGTACAAAGAGTCATCCCTGGAATCTTCCGCTTCAGGCTCGGTCCCCTCCCCAATCACAATACAGGATGGTTTTCAGATAATAGGAACGCGTCTGCTGTGACGGATCTCATCGAGTGTGGGCCTTGATCTACTATAACTCCTTTGAAGAGGGGTGATTCTTTACAGCTGGGGCCATAAACTACATCTGCAGGGCTAGCTGATACCCTAGGACCGGCCTGGACAATCGGACACAGAGGAAAAGGAGTGTCAGAGGGTGCGGTAGTGAATAGGGCGAAAGGGAGGTGTCGGGCGGGCACAGGGTGTGATTCTCAGGGAAGAGCAGCGCAGATGGGGGGAGGTTTATTACCCATGCATAAGACAGAGAGCGGGGGTGACCACTGCCTGGGGGAGATGCTTGCGAGGGTGGGGAGCCATGCTAAGGATCGACAGCGTGCACAGAGTGGGTCTGGTCAAGGCATCTAAAATGGCTGCCGTGCACGACAAAAGTGTGGCATTTGAAAAAAGACAAGATGGCGCAGACAATGTTTTTCAACACTTCCTGATTTCCTTCGAATCGAACGTTAACAGACGTTGGGGCATATTACCAAAGTTAAGCGATATTTATCCCTAACGATGCTTAGCAACGATTTTTTTACCGCTAAGCATCGTCAGAAATTATCGCAGATAAACCTTGCTATTATCAAGGTTTATCGCAAATACGATAAAAAACGACCGCAATGCATTAATATCGCTGAAAACTCAGCGATATTCATGCATTACCGAGCTAATGCTCTTAGCCATGTTATCCACCTCCCATTGGATAACATGGCTAAGAACTGCTCAGGGCAGGTGCTAGCTTTTGGAGATATTCGCGCTTATCGCGAATATTTCCAAAAGTTGATAATAGGAGATAGCGATGTTAGTGACTGTTTCCAGTCGCTAACATCTTGGCATGCCCACTTTGCATGTCATTAGTGATAAATATCACTCACATGCAAAGTGGGGCCCAAGATGGTCGCTATCTCCTACTAGCCGTCGCTAACTGGTGTTAGCAACAGCTAGGTAATACAGATATAATTTTATCTCCGCGAAGCGGAGCGCTGTTACAGATATATATCTTGTTTTTGAACGTTAATTTCTCAAAATCCACTGAAGCACATATATTGAGACCTAGCAAAGGCACATCGAGCTACCAGTCCCTACAATTTTGCCAAGTTTCGTGCAAATCCATTCAGCCGTTCGATTATTATTATTATTTTTTTTTTTGCCCCGCGGGGCCCTTTTAAAACCTCCACATCAAACCTAAGAGGTCAAGGAGGATCTACTATGCCCCCTTATGGTCATTTGCCCCTTTGCTTTGGCCTCCTCTTGTCTCTCGATCCTACCGAGAGACAAGATGGCGGCCGCTACGGACTGTTTGCAATGTTTACAGACGCCGGAGAACCAATCAGCTTCGCAAACCTCCGTTACGCGAAGCGGAGCGCTGTTACAGATATATATCTTTTTTTGAACGTTAATTTCTCAAAATCCACTGGAGCACATATATTGAGACCTAGCAAAGGCACATCGGGCTACCAGTCCCTAATATTTTACCAAGTTTCGCGCAAATCCATTCAGCCGTTCGATTATTATTATTATTTTTTTTTTTGCCCCGCGGGACCCTTTTAAAACCTCCACATCAAACCTAGGGGGTCAGCGAGGATCTACTATGCCCCCTTATGGTCATTTGCCCCTTCGCTTTGGCCTCCTCTTGTCTCTCGATCCTACCGAGAGACAAGATGGCGGCCGCTACGGACTGTTTGGAATGTTCACAGACGCCGGAGAACCAATCAGCTTCGCTTAACAAAGCTCCGTACCGCGAAAAGTCCGCGAACCGGAGCGCTGCCCGGTCCGCTGTTACAGATATATATCTTTTTTTGAACGTTAATTTCTCAAAATCCACTGGAGCACATATATTGAGACCTAGCAAAGGCACATCGGGCTACCAGTCCCTACAATTTTGCCAAGTTTCGTGCAAATCCATTCAGCCGTTCGGGCTAAAAGTGAGGCCAACCGCCCTATGGAAAACTCAATGTTAAAAACATGTTTTGGGACCCCCCTTTTTCTCGGCCCCCCCTTGACAAACCCCCCCCAAATTTTCAAGGGCCGCTCAGAAACAAAATGTGCCATTTTCCTGAAAATTTCAGCCAATTCCGTCCACAAACGCCAAAGTTATTAGACATAGAATTTTCAAAAATCCCATAGAGAAAAAATCCTAACTATATATACCTACTGGCGACCGCCAGTAGGTAATATATATGTATATATATATTCACTGAAAAAACCATAGGTTATAGACCATATATAGTTAGGAATTAGCATTTACAAAACCTTGAAAATTCACTGAAAAAACCATAGGTTATAGACCATATATAGTTAGGAATTAGCATTTAGAAAACCTTATTTTACTCACACAAAACCATTGAAATTCCATATATAGTTAGTTGCACTAACTATATATCGCGCACCCGCAATCCACTGCTGATGATGTCACATATTACATCATTCATGACATGGTCAGTGACATCACTGATGACATCACTGATGACATCTCAAATGACATCACTGATGACATCATCTAGTGTCTGTGTGTTTTTGTAAAGTTTAAATACGTTTTACATATTGAAGAATGACTGGATGTATGGAAGACTGAGTGTGTGTGTGGCTGGCTGGGAGGTGTGTGACTCTGTGCATATCAATGTGTACTTGTATCAGTGATTGTATAAGAGAGTAAGTATGTGTTAGTATATGTGTGAAAAGTATGGTGTTCTGTGTTTAACTATAGATGAGGAAATCGAAGTGTGATTGATTCTTCACAGGACTGACTAGGTGTATGAGTGCATATGATAGTGTTCTAATAATAACTGACTGTATGTATGAGTAATTGTATGGGTGAATGAGTGAATGTGTGTGTAGACGTACGAATCAGTGAGTGCGTATGTAGTAACTGGTATTGGTGTGTCATGATGTCATCAGTGATGTCATTTGAGATGTCATCAGTGATGTCATTTCAGATGTCATTAGTGATGTCATCAGTGATGTCACTGAAGTATGGTGTTCTGTGTTTAACTGTATAGATGAAGAAATGGAAGTGTGATTGATTCTTTACAGGACTGACTTGGTGTGTGAGTAACTCCATGGATGAGTGGCAGTGTGTGACTGTCTGCATAGGTGTATGAGTGCATATGATAGTGTTGTAATAATAAGTGACTGTATGTATGAGTTATTGTGTGGGTGAATGAGTGAATGTGTGTGTAGACGTAGGAATCAGTGAGTGCGTATGTAGTAACTGGTATTGGTGTGTCATGATGTCATCAGTGATGTCATTTGAGATGTCATCAGTGATGTCATCAGTGATGTCATTTGAGATGTCATCAGTGATGTCATCAGTGATGTCACTGACCATGTCATGAATGATGTAATATGTGACATCATCAGCAGTGGATTGCGGGTGCGCGATATATAGTTAGTGCAACTAACTATATATGGAATTTCAATGGTTTTGTGTGAGTAAAATAAGGTTTTCTAAATGCTAATTCCTAACTATATATGGTCTATAACCTATGGTTTTTTCAGTGAATTTTCAAGGTTTTGTAAATGCTAATTCCTAACTATATATGGTCTATAACCTATGTTTTTTTCAGTGAATTTCATTGGTTTTTTAACAGCTAATATCTGTAGCTGTAAAATGTATTCTTCTTTAAATCCAAAAATATATTTTATATGTTTATGAATAATTTTTTTTTTAAATATTTTTTTTTCTTCGTTCCCGCTTCGCGAATCGGGAAGCTTCCCGTTAGCTGACCTTGATGCCGCGAAATAGACCGCGAGCCGGTAAACGTTTCTTTACCGCAAGTGCCGCGTTAGAAAACAACATCGTGACGCCTCCCGTCCGCATGACGTTTCACGTTGTCGCGTGATACGTCATATGACGTGCTACGTTAGCGAACTGGTACGCGAAGCGAGTCGCAAAGCGCAGGTTTCTGGAAGCAAACCGGGAGGCCCTGCAAAGCGCTTAACGTAAACACAGCAAGTCATGTGACTTGGTAATAACACTTTTCATTGGTTCATTTCACTTTTGGTTTCCTAATGATGTAAGACTAGGTCATATAATCTAAAATGAACACTTTTGATTGGTTGAGAACTCTTGTTTTTCCCAAATGATGAAAATCCCTCCTTCTTTCCTCACTCGGACTTTCATCATTGTGAGAGAAAGACCCTTTGTGATCACTGAGCAATGGCTTCTTTAGTAGCTTCAGCTGGTGCTTCCCCACCACCTCCACCACATCCAAGGAAGAGTGGACCACCTGCTCAAGTTATAATTCAACAAGAAGAGGAAGAAGAGGAACAGGACGACGAGCACGAAGAGAGGCAGTTTTTGCCTGAGCAGCCCAGGACGTCTCACCGGAAAGAAAACTTCATTTGGCAATTTTTTAAAATTCCCAAAGGTCAGAAAAAAGTAAATGCAAGATACGTAACTTGCCTTATATGTCAAGATAGACTGTCCAGAGGAACCGAGAAAAAATACAGTTTCGGAAACTACACAATGCATCGCCATATGACTAGGTGGCATCCTAACAACTACAGTGCTGCACAGTTTCGGAACGACCTAGATAATCTCCCTATTATGGCCAGAAGATCTGTTGTACCGGAAGTAACGGGACCAGAGGGCAGGGAGATGGTGCCAAATATACAAATGAAATTTGGTGAAGTAAAACACATCTGCGTATTTTGCGATGGATTCATTTCCTACGGAGAAAGAAGCATCACTCTGATCAACAGAGCTATTGACTATCATATGCAAGTTTGTACGAAACGCCCAAAATAATAAATACTTCTTTTTTTGTTTTGTTGCTCCTGTTGAGCCCTTTACAATGAATCGTTTTCATTGCCCCCTCCAAGAAAAACCCCAAAAAATATAAAACTGTTCAGAAAAATTCAAAAAAAGTAAAAAAATGTTCCGAAAAATAATAAAAAAAATATAAAACAACAAAAACAATTAAAAAAAAAGTTCTTTTCAGAACTACCTCCCCGTTATTAAAAAATTGGTACAATATTTGGAACTGTGCCAACCTCTATTTCTCTTAGTTCGCTTCCCAGTTCGCTCGCCGGTACGCGAACCGGAAGCGAACCAAAAACAGTAAGTATAAGGGAAGGAAACAGACACTTATGTTAAAAGAAAGACAGCTATAGGGGAGTAAACTAGAGATACTATTACCCGTAATCCACTGCTGATGATGTCACATATTACATCATTCATGACATGCTCAGTGACATCATCAGCAGAGGATTGCGGGTTTTTTGGCAACGTGCCTTATCCACGGTTGAATAACGCTGCCTTTTGCTTTATATAAGTTTTCAAATTGTATGAAATATATACCAATAGGTCGTTATGAACCTTTAGGTAGTGCTTTTTTTCATGAGGTCTGGTCGCTTCCATACACATACAGATGTTTCAAAGATGATCAAGAAGTTTATCTGAATGGAGAGGAATGCACTGAGACGCCAGATCATTCACTAATGTGTAGGCACATACAGTTACACGGTTCATGCAACAAACACCGACCAAATATGGCTTGCGTGTTGCAAGGCACGCCAGTTCCTGCTATCATCCCCACGTTCAAGTTGTTGGAAAATGGTAGTTATTTGATGCTCAATAATGAAGATTGTTCTGAGTTAATTAAAAGTATTCCTTTTATCGTAACAGTAAGTGAACGGGTTATTTGCTGCAGAAATGTTCTATTTTCTCCCACACATGAACATAGGGAGTTTTCAATCTGGCCACAAATACCAACCTTGGGAGAGATTTCAACGGCATGGCAAGAATAAGAGCTCTTTTGTCTCAGAGAGAGGTGGCCTTGAGTTCGGCCCGTGAAACTTTCGTGCTTCACATAGCGAACACCCGTACAGAGGTGCAGACCCTTTTCAATTCAGATTTGCCTTTCAATTTCAGCAAGATGGTTCGGACTATCTTTAACGCATCCTCCACAAAGACCCTGGCGCACTTTTTTAAAGTTGTTACCAGTGGTCTCGTGACTTCATTTGAGAAAATCTTTGGAGTCATCCCTGCTTTCTTTCATTCTATTTTCTCCACTCTGCTTCGTGGATTGGCATTTTTACTTGCATTACCAGCGGACGCTCTTGTGCTTTTTTACATTTTTAAATATGGATGTCCCTCCTATGCAACCTCCCACCCTGCAGCTGCTGACACTGTTCCGCAATCGCATGCTAGAATATTATGGCACAATGCCGTTGGCGATATTAAGCACGGCATATGGATTATCTTTTCGATTCTCCTACTTCACCTGTGTCCAGCCTGTATTTCACTGCCTGACCTGTGATTTCGATTGGGCCATTGATTTGTGTCTCTGCGGACCGGTTTCTCCTGACGTCGACTTTAATCAGCTGATGACTCCTATCATTACTCACGAGTTGGTTTGTCCTGGCGAAAGGATTATGGCTGTGGCATTGATGCATGGACTAATTGGTCCCTGGAATTTATTGGCGGCAGCACAGTCTTTCTTGGAACAGAGCTTTCTTGAAAACCCACCGAGCTGTCCTCTGATGGTGATAGAGGATCCGGTGCTGGGAGAGCACGTATGTTCTTTTCCGCTTTTAAATTGGATGGCTGAACTGTTTTCGGATGAAGACGGTGACTTCCTATTGGAGGCTGTTGCAGCTTATTTTGCATACACAGTTATGTCATAGACCTTTTTCATGTTTGATATGCTGAGTACTAGCATTTCATTGACAATTCATTGACTTATTTGTCAAGTTTTTATTATTTACCTTGCCTATTGGCTTAAGACTCGATAAAGTACTTGGCTGTTTTATTTTTCTTTAGCATTACATTTTCCTAGTTTTTAATGCTTTACCTTGCGGACCGTCCACATATAAACTTGCAATCTGCTCTCATGAGATGGCACTTCTATTATCTTATTCAGTTCGTTTCCGGATCATGGGGAGGTGTCATCTAGGTCCTGGATATCTTTACACCGTGTTAAGTTAGCATGGGCTCATTACCGGTTTAAACGCCATTTTTCCTTTTTTGCAACTTCTGCACACGACACTTAGTTGTTGCTTTAGCTTTCCACCTAGTAGTTCATCGTGGTTTACATGAGAATAATATGTTATTGCTCTACTATCTGCTTTGCTTGTTAAACTATATCTGTACAGCGAGTGCTAAAGTTTTAAGAACAACACGATACAGAATTGTTATGAGGTCTGATCTCCACGACTTCATACTCATAACATAAGTGCAACTTCTGCCAATTCTGGGCATGAGGCGGGTTTTATATTGCTTTGCCGAACACACATACACAACAGTTGATGCGGTTCACATGAAGAGAGAGCTGGTGTATGCTGATGTGATTCCTTCAAATCTAAGACACTAAAGTATGGGCACGCCCTAAACCAACACAAAGAGACCTTCTTAGCAAATAATATAATATGTGTATTAGGGAGGGTGAGATATAAGCAGCCGCAGGCCGTGGAGGGAGTTACGGTGAGGCAGGGAGGAGGGGAGGGGGAGAAGCAGGGTGGAGCCTTCTCTACCCTGCCCCTCCCCCTCCCCGCCTCCCTGCCCCACCGTAACTCCCTCCACGGCCCGCGGCTGCTTATAAGTGTTGCTAACTCTTATTCATTTACAGCATGTTAACATACTGTCACCATTCGCTTTTTATGTACTAGTAACTATGCTGGTAATTTTGCTACTGATAATATGTGTACTTGTATTCTCCACCCTGCTTCTCCCCCTCCCCGCCTCCCTGCCTCACCGTAACTCCCTCCACGGCCCGCGGCTGCTTATAAGTGTTGCTAACTCTTATTCATTTACAGCATGTTAACATACTATCACCATTCGCTTTTTATGTACTAGTAACTATGCTGGTAATTTTGCTACTGATAATATGTGTACTTGTATTATCTAAGATACTACGCCTGAGAAGACGGCATTAGTAAATAAACATTTCAAATACACATGTGTTCTTCTTAACTCCATGTTCTGGTTTCTAAGAAATATATAACGACCGACTGTTCATGAGTTCCACGTATCCTGAGGTACTATAAGTTCATATTCTGGATTGTCTAAACATTGAGAGTTTGTTATATCCAATGTGACACTGTACCTAGCTTGCTAAGGAGTTTTTGATTACTAACGTGAGTTTTGGGACACCCTAATTCGCCGAGGTTCCAATCCTCTGTCCACAGTTCTGTGTGAGAACAGAAACCCTGCGACAGGGGCACCCCCGACCCTTGCTGGAGCTTCATCACACTTGCGATACAACTCCAGCAATGCGCCACCTTTACGGCACAGTTACATCACGCATCTGTGCTGTTTTTGCCCCATGATGCGCCGCATTGTAAATGCAGCACACCATAGGTGACGGAACAGCGGCACAGAATGACTAACACATCCCTGGTGATGCGCCAGTCATCATAAATGTATCCCTATGCTTCTTGTCTTGTTAGAGATGAACCGCCATATGTATCATCAAAGTTTTTTGCATTTCCTAAATAGCGAACTTTAAGGAATAAATAGCGATTCTTTACCATTCCTAGTTTGCGATTAGCTATTTGCTAATTACAAATTACCCATTCATTTCCTTCATTTCCATAGGGCGGTTGGACTCACTTTTAGCTCGAACGGCTGAATGGATTTCCACGAAACTTGGCAAAATTGTAGGGACTGGTAGCCCGATGTGCCTTTGCTATGTCTCAAGATATATGCTCCAGTGGTTTTTACGAAAATTAACTTTGAAAAATATATATTGGGCTACATTGGCCTATATATATGTTGGAGCCCAAATGTAGCCCAATCTAGCCCAATGAAGCCCAATGTAGCCCAATGTAGCCCAAAGATGGCCGCCAGACACACAAAAAAACAAATGTAGCCCAAATATCAGCCAGATGTAGCCCAACTATAGCCCAGTGACAGAATGACCAATCAGCTTCGCAAACCTCCGTTACGCGAAGCGGAGCGCTGTTACAGATATATATCTTTTTTTGAACGTTAATTTCTCAAAATCCACTGGAGCACATATATTGAGACCTAGCAAAGGCACATCGGGCTACCAGTCCCTAATATTTTGCCAAGTTTCGTGCAAATCCATTCAGCCGTTCGATTATTATTATTATTATTTTTTTGGCCCCGCGGGGCCCTTTTAAAACCTCCACATCAAACCTAGGGGGTCAGCGAGGATCTACTATGCCCCCTTATGGTTATTTCCCCCTTTGTTTTGGCCTCCTCTTGTCTCTCGATCCTACCGAGAGACAAGATGGCGGCCGCTACGGACTTTTTGGAATGTTGACAGACGCCAGAGAACCAATCAGCTTCGCTTCACAAAGCTCCGTTGCGCGAAAAGTACGCGTCCTGGGACGCTGCCCGGTCCGCTGTTACAGATATATATCTTTTTTTAAACGTTAATTTCTCAAAATCCACTGTAGCACATATATTGAGACCTACAAAAGGCACATCGGGCTACCAGTCCCTACAATTTTGCCAAGTTTCGTGCAAATCCATTCAGCCGTTCGGGCTAAAAGTGAGGCCAACCGCCCTATGGAAAACTCAATGTTAAAAACACGTTTTGGGACCCCCCTTTTTTCTCGGCCCCCCCTTGACGAACCCCCCCAAATTTTCAAGGGCTGCTCAGAAACATAATGTGCCATTTTCCTGAAAATTTCAGCCAATTCCGTCCACAAACGCCAAAGTTATTAGACATAGAATTTTCAAAAATCCCATAGAGAAAAAATCCTAACTATACATACCTACTGGCGACCACCAGTAGGTAATATACATATATATGTGTATATATATTCATGTTTCAGGCACGTTATAGTTAGAAATTAGCATTTAAAAAACCTTAGAAATTCACTGAAAAAACCATAGGTTTCAGGGGCGTTATAGTTAGCTGAACATTTCACTCGTACAAAACCATAGAAATTCCCCAGTTATAGTTGGTTCAGCTAACTATCACTCAGGGGCCCGCAATGCACTACTGATGATGTCACATATTACATCACTCATGACATGGTCAGTGACATCACTCATGACATCACTGATGACATCTCAAATGACATCACTGATGACATCATTGATGGCATCATCCAGTAAATGTGTGTTTTTCTGACAATTAAATATGTTTTATATATGTATATCTCAAGGTCGATGGAAAAATAAATGGGTATACAAGTGTCTAAATGGATGATTTTTTTGTAAAATTGATTGTATAACTGACTGATTAAGTGTATTTTAGTGAATATATGGGTTAGCAAGTAATGTTTAAATATGTAAATATCTCTATCAGTATCTCACTTTGTGTATAAGAGGCTGCATGGGTTGGTGAGTAGCTACATGAGTGTCTATATGGGTTATTAGTTGTTTTTTGAGTATCAATATGAGTGTCTGAGTGTCTGTATGGTTCGGTGGGGGGTATTCGATGGGGAATATTACTTAGAGCATACTTGCATGAATGAGTGACTCACTGTATGTGTTCACGACAGTATGTGTGCAGGACTGTATGGGTGGAAGAGTGTGTGTATAGTTGTAGTGAATGACTGTCTCAATAGTGCCTTTATGAGTAACTACATATGTTTTAAACCAGTATGTGTTAGTATTTGTGTATATAAGTGAGTATATGTGAGAGTGAGATGAAAGAGTTCCTGTATAACTAAGTATGTGTTTTTATAAGTGATTGTTTAAGAGAGTAAGTATGTGTAAGTTTCTGTAGAAGTAAGTGTGGTGGTGTGTGTATAACTGCATATGCAAGTAAAAGGATGTTTGATTCTTTATTTGCATGTGTGACTAAATGTGTGAGTAACTCTATGGATGAGCGGCGGTGTGTAACAGAATGTATAGGTATATGAGTAGATATAATCAGGGAGTACATGTATGAGTTACTGTATAGGACTGTTGGTGAATGAGTGGATGTGTGTGTAGATCTAGGTGGGTTGTAACTGGTATTGGTATGTCCATTCTTTTGATAAAATAATGTTAGTTTGTATTTTTGAGTGTGTGTATCAAAGGTTATATTAGGGTGAGACTAGGTTTGCCACTCTATCACAAGGATGATGTGATCAGTGATGTCATCAGCGAAGTCATTTGAGATGTCATCAGTGATGTCATGAGTGATGGCTCTGACCATGTCATGAGTGATGTAATATGTGACGTCATCAACAGTGCATTGCGGGTGCGCAAGCTATAGTTAGCTGAACTAACTATCACAGGAGAATTTCTATGGTTTTGTACGAGTGAAATATCCAGCTAACTATAACGCCCCTGAAACCTATGTTTTTTCAGTGAATTTCTAAGGTTTTTTAAATGATAATTTCTAAATATAATGTGCCTGAAACCTATGATTTTTTCAGTGAATTTCAAAGGTTTTTAATGCTAATTCCTAACTATATAGTGCCTGAAACCTATGTTTTTTAAGTGAATTTCTAAGGTTTTTTTAAATGCCAATTTCTAACTATGCCTACAGAGGTAGGACATGTGAAGAAAGAAGAAAAATGCACATAAAGAAGCAAACGAAATGCAGAAAGAAGCAACAGAAGTCCTCAAAGATGAAGAAAAGTGCAGGAAGAAGCAAGACATGTGCAGAAAGAACCAACAAAGGAGCAGAAGGAGGCCTTGTTAAAACTTTTTCAGACGGGTACTGGTGTCAACTGACACTGACTAGCCAGGCCTAGAGCCAGTAGTATGCTAAAAGACATTTAGAATACAGTAAAAACAGCTACATACACTAGGGAACACTATGCAGTGGGGTACCCCTGTGATTAGCATGACCTCCTCTGTAGGCCCCTAGTACATAATAGGGCAGGGGGATTAAAACTACCTCTTAAAACACGCCACTGGGTGCGTTTGCACACTGGTGAAGGGAGGGGGGAGCCTGAGGTGACATGTGTGCAAACACGTTCCATGGGCGTTTTAAGTTGGGGATAAAGTCCCCTTGAATCCTGAGGGTCCCTGGGGGCCAACTAACCAACCAGGTATGTCCAGTAAGCACCACAGAGTTGCATTGCAGAGAGGTGTAAAATGGAGCATGCCCTCGGACCACCTCTCTGCAACGCAGCTCTGTGGTGCTTACTGGAGGTACATGGTGGTGGGCTAGTTAGACCCAGAGACTCTCAGGATTAAAGGAGACTTAATTACCCAACTTAAAACACGCCACAGGGCGTGGTTGCACATGTCACTTCAGGCCCATCCCCTCCCTTCACCACTGTGTAAATGCGCCCTGTGGCCATTTTAAGTTGGGAGATTAAATCCCCTTGAATCCTGAAGGTCCCTAGGGTGAAACTAGCTCACTACGTCCCTCAAGTAAGCACCACAGAGCTGCGTTGCAGAGGGGTGTAAAAAGGGGCAAGGCCTGGACCACCTCTCTGCAACACAACGCAGTGGCGCTTACTAGAAGCACCTGGTGAGCTAGTTGGCTCCCAGGGGCCCTCAGAATTGAAGGGGAATTATTTCCCCAACTTAGAATGTGCCACACGGCGTGTTTGCACACGTCACCTCAGGTCCCGTCCCCTCTCTTCCCCACTGTGTAAAGGCGCCCTGTGGCCGTTTTAAGTTGGGAGATTAAGTCCCATTGAATCCTGAGGGTCCCTAGGGTACTACAACTAGCCCACTACGTCTCTCTGTCATCAGTGATGTCACTGACCATGTCATGAATGATCTAATATGTGACATCATCAGCAGTGGATTGCGGGTGCGCGAAATATAGTTAGTACAACTAACTATATAGGAGCAATTTCAATGGTTTTGTATGAGTGAAATGTACAGCTAACTATAACACCCCTAAAACTTATAGTTTTTTGAGTGAATTTCAAAGGTTTTTTAAAAGCTAATTCCTAACTATATAACGCCTGAAACCTATGGTTTTTTCAGTGAATATCAAAGGTTTTTTAAATGCTAATTCCTAACTATATAAGGCCTGAACCCTATGGTTTTTTCAGTGAATTTGCAAGGTTTTTTAAATGCTAATTCCTAACTATAAAAGCCCTGAAACCTATGGTTTTTTCAGTGAATTTGCAAGGTTTTTTAAATGCTAATTCCTAACTATATAAGGCCTGAAACCTATGGTTTTTTCATTGAATTTCAAAGGTTTTTTAAATAACAATTTTTAAATCTATTAATTGTTATTTTTTTTATACTGATTTACTACATTTTTGCAGGCAGGTGTTCAGAAGGCACGCCCCCTTTTTACAACGTTCTGCAATGCAACCCCTGGCGCGTTTGCAGAGGAGGAACTAATTCCCCTTGCATACTGGGGGTCCCTGGGGGGCAACTAGCCCACCAGGAGCCTCCAGTATAAGCCAGGGAGCTGCATTACAGAGAGGAGTAATGAGGCACCACCCTTTTTTACACCTCTCTGCAACGCAGCCCTCGGGCGTGTTTGCAGAGGGGGAACTAATTCCCCTTGCATACTACGGGTCCCTGGGGGCCAACTAGCCCACCTGGAACCTGCAGTATGCGCCAGGGGGCTGCATTGCAGAGAGGTGTAATGAGGCCATACCCTTTTTTACACCTCTCGGCAGCACAACCCCTGGCGTGTTTGCAGAATGGGAACTAATTCCCCTTGAATACTGGGCGTCCCTGGGGGCCAAGTAGCCCACCAGGAGCCTCCAGTATGCGCCAAGGGGCTGTGTTGCTTTGCCCCGGGGGCGGCGGTCCCCGGGGCAGTGTTGGGGGGATTGTGGACCCCCCACACTTCTTTATCACTATGCCGCTGCGATTTGGTCCCCCCGGGGGTAATTTTTAAAAAAACAGACCAGGTTTTTTGTAAAAGAAATGTGGGCCTTTTTGGTCCTTGTGGGACCACCTGGGCAGGCCTAGGGGGTTAGGGTGTATCTACCCTGCCCCCTTTCTGTGTTCTTCACGTTTGTTTTTCTGCTTTCTTGTGCCTCGGTCTATCTACACGCACACATATACACATAAATATATATTCATATATATGCATTTATATATATGTATGTGTATATATATATACACATACATATATAAACGTATATAATCTGACATATCTATATAAATACAAATATAAATGCATGCATACATATGCATATATGCATACATATGCATGCTATTTACATGAAAGTTTGAAAAACACTATTAAAAGCAAAGCTAAAAAGCCACCTCATTACAAACAGAATGGCTTTAACTTAAACGAGGGCGAGATCTATTGCATTTTCAATGCTTGTTTACTTTTGTTCCATCAAGAAGGCATTCAGATGTGTCACACATTTGCCATAAATTCTGAATGTTAGCACTCTAGTTGCTCATTATATCACCGTAGTAAAGCTACTGCTCACCAGGGAAGTCTGCTGCTGAAATAGAATAGGATTTGAGAAGTCACTCAAAATGTGCCCTAATTTTTCTTTCTGCAGCACTAATCATACTTTCTATGGCAAAATATATCCTCATATTGTTCCTTTTTAAATTAAATGTTTTAAGAGTTACCACTTCATTCCAATCAAGATGGCTTCTGTTGTGCCATACTTTTGTCATAAGTAAGACTGTTAGCGCTCTAGTTGTTCTTTAGAACACTCTGGGACATTCTGTCATTGGGCTATACTCGGGCTACATCTGGGTGATATTTGGGCTATTTTGTCTCTGGTGGCCATCTTGGGAGACTGCATGTCAGAATGTTTTAATGAAATAGAATAGGATTTGAGAAGTCACTCAAAATGTGCCCTAATTTTTCTTTCTGAAGCACTAATCATACTTTCTATGGCAAAATGAACCCCCTCATGTTGTTCCTTTTTAAATTAAATGTTTTCAGACTTACCACTTCATTCCAATCAAGATGGCTTCTGGTGTGCCATATTTTTGTCATAAGTAAGACTGTTAGCGCTCTAGTTGTTCTTTAGAACACTCTGGGAAGCTGCAGTAGAACACAAAGGAATCAACTGACAGTCTCTGTCCTTGTTGGATATACATGTTTTACTGAGAATGTCAGACTTCATTCTCACATGACTGAGAAAGATAATGTGAATTTACAGAAAATATGCTTTCAGTTTAGCTTATAGATCCCCTTCCAAACCACTGTGGGAAAAGCATGAGATAATAGTTTTCTTTCAAACATGATTCATGATATCCCAGCAGAAGGCTTTTTCACATGGTAAAATCACCTTAGAACACACCACAATTCCTAAAATGAGTATGGTACCATCAACAAATGATTTATAATTTAGCTAAAGTCCTAAAACCCTCTATTAACTACAATGCTTTTTAATGAGGTGCTATCATGTATATTGGTCCCAAGATGGCTGCCAACACTTCTTGGATGAAGAATTTGAATTTTGAAAACAATTATTTTTTTTGCCTTGGGGGTCCTTGTGGGACCCCCTGAGCAGGTTTAGGGGGTCAGTTTGCTTCTACCCTGCCCCCTTTTTGAGTTCTACACGTTTGTTTTTCTGCTTTCCTGTGCCTCAGTCTACTGAGGCACAAGAAGGCTGCCAACACTTTCTGGTTTGGAGTGTTGACAGACATTGGCAGCCAATCAGAATGCAGCTCATGCTCGGAAAGGTAAGCTTACAGTAAGCTTACACGTACGCTGCTATAGATATATATATTTTTTCTCTTTTGATTTTCTCTGGAACTACTGGAGGGATTTTCACCAAATATAGCAAAGGCACATCTGCGTACCATTCCCTACAATTTTGCAAAGTTTGGCGTAATTCCGTTCAGCGGTTCGGGCTGTAGACTTGTCAGACCGTCCTATGGAAATTAACATGGGGAAAACACGTTTTGGGACCCCCCTTTTTTCTCAGCCCCCAAATGACGAATCCCCCCGAAACTTTCAGTGAAGGAGCGCAGCAGAGCTGGCCAAAATTTTGGAAAATTACACACAAATTCCTCAACTGGCGCCAGATTTATTCCCAATAGAATGTTGCGGATTTCCTATGGTAGCCAATCCTAACTATATATACCTACTGGCGACCGCCAGTAGGTAATATATATATGTATATATATATATATTTATTACGCTCCATGGGGTTGTCCAAGTAGCGGGTAGCACCCGAGCCTGCGTGCGCCTTCCCCAAAGCATTAGTTGGTATGGGCAGTTGCGTGTTTGAAATAGGCCCGACGCGTTTCGGAAATTTATTTTCCTCATCAGGGGCCAGCAGTAAAGTGCACGACGTCTACCATCTCCCTATATGAAAACACACATTGTGCTTGTGGGAGATGTAGTCCATATATCCTGGATGGATGCACTTTCAAATACTGCTCGTTCCAAAGGCTCTACCATGAGCCCCAAACATCAGTCCTGTCCTAATCCCTCGCGCAGCTCCACATACGAGACTCCTTGGATAGCGAGTTTCGTGGCCCCCGTTTCTTCGGGGTGGTGCAACCCAGTGGCAGGACCGCCGCTAATGTATTACGCTCCATGGGGTTGTCCAAGTAGCGGGTAAAGTCACCAGTAGGTAGGTGTAGTTACAATCTAGTTTCCATAGACAAAATAATTACCGTTTCGCGAATACATTTTGTGCAGTTTGACAAATCATTACCCAATTTTCAAAACGAGTTTGCAACTCACTTCTGCTGCTGGCTCGAATGTATCGGGATGATTCACCAAGTGGGTGCTGAGAAAAAAAGGGGTCCCAAAACGTGTTTTCTCATGCAATTTCTCATAAGGATTTTGAATACGGCTGCAGCCCAATCCACTGAAAGAAGTTAACCAAATTTGGCAGAAAGCTAGACCTTACTAATTAAGTTGGTGGAGGGCCCTGCAAGAGCCATTTGTACCCCAGAGACCCCAACCACCATGCCAACAAATGGGAGACGGGCCCCTGTCCTGGAGGATACCAAATTCCAGGGCCGGGTGCAGCTATGTCCTGGGGTTTCAAACCTGATAAATAGCAGTTTCCCTGCCCGTACTGTTGCTGGCAGGGTAATCTGTGCTTGCTCTTACTAGGCAGGAGCAATTTTAAAGCTCCCACCAAGCAAGAGCAAACACTAAGTCCGCTCACAGTTGGTGGGAGCATCAAAAATGCTCCTGCACACTGGGAGCGGACTTTTCATCTGTTTTTCTGCTGAATGTGAAGTGGTCAGGTAAACAGATGAAAATAATTGCTCTTGCCCGTAGGGAGCAGCATTTTTAGCTGCTCCCTGTGGGCTGAAGCAAAGCCGGCTCCCACTGCAAGCTGGGTCAGCCGGTGCATTGAGGCTACTCCCATGGCCTCCAACGAAGAGGCAGTGTGTGCCCTGGGTAGGCTCCAGAGTACACACCATTTATTGGCCAAGCCCCATGGGAGGTGGTTGTCAAGGCCAATATTATCCCGTGGAGGGTGGCTCCTTGCCTCCCTTCCCCTTCATATACTGGCTGAGCCCAGGAAATGCGGTCCCCGTAGCCAATATTGGCCCGGGGTTGGGCTGTGTGCCCCCTCCCTCTTCACATACTGTCTGAGCCCAAGGAGATGGGATCATTTGGGCCAATAATGGCATGGGGTGGGGATTCTGTGCCCCTTCATAGACTGGCCAGGCAATGGGTGACGTGGTCCTTGGGCGGCTGAAATCAGCCGGATGAGGTGGCTGTGTTCTCCCCTCCCCCTTCTAAAAATGCCCAGGCCCCAAAAGATTGGATCACTGAGCCCAACAATTTACCCAGGGAGGGGGCCACATGCCACCCTCCCCATTTACAATAAAGCCAGGCCAAGGGAGATCGGGTCACTGGGGCCAAAATACAGCCCAGGGAGGGAGGCTACGTAACGCTCTCCCCTAAAAGATGTGGCAGCCCCCTGGGGATGGGATCACCAGGGCTGAAACCAGCCCGGGTAGGTGGGCTGCATGCCTCTGTCCTGGGTAGACTGCCTTTGGGGGGTTGGCAGCCGTGCCTTGTGGCCAACCCCGCTGTGCACAGTCAAATGCTGTGCGTGGCATGGGGTTAGTTACATGCAGGGGTTGTCGGCAAGGCCTGGCTGCAGACCAGCCCCTGTGACTAACCCCCTCAGCAATAAAATACCTTTCATTTCAATGAAAAAAATCAAAAGTTACCGGGACGTAATAGTTAGGAACTAGAATTCTAAAAACCTTGGGAATTCTCTTTTAAAAAAAAGCTTAGTGATGTTATAGTTCGGTTTACAGTTTACCCACATAAAACCATACAAATTCAGCAGTTAGTGTTATCCCAGGAAACTATAACTAGTGTGTAGTGAAGAAGGTCCACTCTGGAAGGTTGTATTTCAAGATTCTTTATTCCATGAAGATAACATGTCGTAAGGTACAGGTCATCATGTAGATAAGTAGTAAATCAGAGCCCCACCAGGAGCTGCCTGTCAGCTGCTCAGCCCATGACCAACTGTCACCCTGCCTCTCACAGTCCCAACATTCCGAGGCATCATCAGACTCCAACATTCCAATGAGTCAGAGCACAGACACTGGCTGAGCAGGGAAGGTAAAACACCTTACAATAAATATGCAGGATAATACACATATCCCCTTTCCTTCTAACGGAAGAACAATTTAAAATACGATGAAGAGATAAAGAGAGTGAACAAAGAACAGATGGCAAGAAAGGAACAACAGAGTGACAAGGAGAACGTTGAGGAAATGTGAGAGAAAGGCAAAGTGAAACGTTAGGAAGGAGAATACGAAAAAGGAGCAAAGAGCAAGAATATACAAGTGGAAATGACCCAAACACTACAATAATGAAACGAATACAGAAACAGGAGTACCGAAAAGGAGAGAGAGCAGAGAAAGGCGAAAGAAGCAGAGAGTGAATAAGAACTAAAAGGATATACCCATATTTACCAACAAAAGGTAAGAAGGAGAAGGAAGCAGAGGAGAAAGAGAAGTAAACAACCAGAGAACAAAGAGACATGGACGCACCAAGTGCTAACCCCCAAACTCACCCACTGGCCAGGCAGGCAGGAAGGGAAGGAAGAACAAGGCAAAACGCAGACCGGACACCATCCTAGAAAACAGATGCAAATAAGAGGGATGAATGATCTCCTCTGGAAAAAGGAAGAGAAAGAGAGAAAATACAAATGAGGAAAGATGAAGAAGAAACAAGGAGGGAAGGCTGGAAGCAAAGCAAGACAAATGGCAATGTAAGTCCAGAGACCAAGGATGAAAATAGGTAAGACATCACGAGGTAGAACTGGACATAATGGAAACAGAGAAAAAGAAAAGAAGTGCAATAGTACAACTGATCACCTCCCGATTTCCCAAAAAAACAATTCAATCAATAATGAGATTAACATTGCATTGAGAATATAGCAATAAAACTCAATGTAGAAAGACAAATACAGCCAATGGGACTAAGACCCATGACCGTCCTCTACTCCTATGCAAGAGTGTGAGGAGCAATGTGAATGGGACTGTAACCCATATGTCGCCCAAGGAGGGTGACTGTAAAAATGTAAATGGGTAAAAGACCCACAAAAATTGTGCCCTGTGTAAGGGTACTATGTAAATATAAAATGGGACTGTGACCCATAAGACACCCTGTGTGAGGGTGACAATGTAAAGGTAAATGGGACTGTAACCCATAAGACACCCTGTGTGAGGATGAAAATGTAAAAGTAAATATATTATAACTTGCACCCTAGCCAAGCACTGCTGATTACCCTACATATTACATTACTCATGTCATCTTTTATGACTTTATTGATAATTTCAGTGCAACATTTGCTGTACAAATATTGAAGCGAAAACTGTGCAATGGGGTGGGAGTTATAAATGAAAGTTCCCACAGGTGAGATAGCTTCATATAGAGATCCTCAACAACCTGAGCTGGACACAATCTGTGCATCTGCATCTTCCAAAGACTAAGCACAACATGCCCCTTCATGCCCCTAACACTAAATAATAGTTGCATTAATGAAAATTCCGTCTGCTGGATTTGTAAAGATGTTGCCATAATAATCAAAAACTAAATATTTAATCAAAAACAAAAGGTAATATTGACACACTTTGTACTGGTAGTACCTTTCATTGACACTAAACAATAAATTTTGTGATGAAATGGCAACAACATGAAGGCAATTAAAGTTTTTAAAGTTTCATGTAGTACATTACGTGAGTCTTTCCTTTACCTTTACCATGACTGGAAAGCAACCGTGGGAACATATGAACTAGTAACAAATGTTCATGCACCCTAGAGCCTTTTAGACAAATGTACTAGTTCCAGAAATGCTTTTATCAATAGGAAGACTCTCCTAAGGGCATTGTGGCCCCAAACGCAAAGTCCTGCGATATGTACCAACTCTAACCTCCAGGAGCATCCAAATTTGAAGCCACGTTGTCTCTAAAGGATGGTCCAACCAGGGGTAATTGCTATAATACTGCTTTGATGAGACCAAGTTTTGTTTTTCTTTTGTTTTTCATAAAATAACCCAATGGAGCCCTCTTTCCTGTTCAGGGTGATCTGGCCTCCAAACCTATTATGCACACACAAAAATAAGCTTCTCTGAATTAATGATTGATTTCAGAAAACTGAGAAGCACTAGGCACTAATTAGTGGGGTGCTACGCATCTCAAAAAATGTGAAGGCCTGTCCTCACACTCCACCAGGTGTCATGCTTCATCATTGGCAGTCCTCGCTCTCCAGAAACTGAGTTTGGTAGAGAGCCGGCCTACACCTGGAGACAGGGAGGCACTTCTAAAATCTAAGGAGCAGATTTATGATAACTGGCGCATCCCCAGGGATGCACCAGTTATATTGTGCCGCTGCTCCGCCACCCATGGTGCTCCGCATTGTAAATGCGGCGCACCATGGGGCAAAAACATCACAGATGCGTGACACATCTGTGCCGTAAAGGTGGCGCATTGCTGGAGTTGCGTCGCAAGCGCGACGCAGCTCCAGCAAGGCTCGGGGGTGCCCCATCTTTACAATGCTGCGTCAACATCTACGCCTGCTTCAAGCAGGCGCAGGGTATTGACGCAGCATTGGCCTGAAAGTGACTGAGTGAAATCTTATAGATTTCACTCAGCCACTTTTGCGAGGCGCACCTGCCCCGGAACGCCCACCCTGCACCGGAACGCCCACAAGTGGCGCAGGGCTTTACAACGTGACACATCTGCCTAGATGCGTCACGTTGTAAATGGGTCGTAGGGATGCGCCACGTTTACGCCGCAGTTGCGTGACGCAAACGTGGCACATTCCCAACATAAATCTGCCCCTATGTGAGGGCCTGTGACAAAGTGATTGCTTAAAAACCAACGTAAACACCAACATACATTTATTTGCTAGGCATTTACTTGATATAAAAAATCAGTGTGGGGATTAGGGGAACTAGTACCCCATCGCCAGCAGTGTCGTCAACATGTTTCTGCCATAGTGGCCCAAAGTGTCCATGGCATTCATCAGGACGAAGAAACTAGGGCTCCTTCTTACAGCTTCTGGTTAGACATCATGACTATTTAGGGTGACCTGTGTCATCCTCTACCTAAATTGGGGTTTTCCTTAAACCCCAAGGCAGGGTCCTAATTGCCCCATGGGAAGAGGGCAGAGGGACCCCTGTAGTCACACTTGCCTCAAGGTGCATCCCTCGATGTTCTCCTAGATACGTCCACTCCTTTTCCCCCGATGATCTTCTTGAATGCACACCAGCATAAGCAGAGGTGAATATTCTTTTCTCCTTACTTGCACCAGAAATTGGTACATGGAGAGGAGGGTGAACATGCAAAGAGACATTACGTTGCCTTCATGACAATACACTCTAAATAGGAAGAACAAAATTAACCCTGGGCGTAGTGGGGCTTCGCGAAGCTACGCGAAGTGGGTAAAAAACTACGCCCACCCACGCACTTCGCGTAGCCCCACTACGCGCCACCCGCCTCCCTCCCTCCCGCCCTAAATGCTTACATAAATATATAAATGAATTATAAAACCACTTACCCTGTCCGCCGCCTCCCCGGGGCTCCCGCTCATCATCGCGCCGCCGGCGCCGCCATCTTAGATCCTAATGCACATGCGCGGCCGACCGCGCATGCGCATTTCTCATGAGAAATGCGCATGCGCGGGCGGCCACGCATGCGCATTAGGATCTAAGACGGCGGCGCGATGGCGAGCGGGAGCCCCGGGGACGCGGCGGACAAGGTAAGTGGATTTATAATTCATTTATATATTCATTTAAGCATTTAGGGAGGGAGGCGGGTGGCGGGCAACTTCGCTACGCTCACGAAGCGGGCGTAGTGTTGCCTGCTTCGCCTACTTTGCAAAGGGCAAAGTAGGCAACACTACGCCCACTTCGTGGGCGTAGCGAAGTTGCCCGCCCAGGGTTAAACAAAATGCAGTTATGTGCCTTTCCCGTCAGTACTTATTGTTTCATATTGAGCGGCGTATTTATCAAAGGGTTGCATCACTTTTGTGCTATGCAAAGAGGTGCAAATTGGTGCAACCCTTAAGTTTGATTTATCAAGACATGCATGGCCACCTTGAGAGGACCTGAGTGGCTTGATAAATCCAGAGTAACGCAATGCAGTGCAAATTGATTTGTTGCATTGCTCTGCACCAACGAGGCGTATCATGGGTTGAGTGTGGGTGTTCCCACGCTTCCACCCATAGATAATGGTGCATTTCCAGATTTGCCATGAGTGGTAGAATAGAAATATCTTTATTTCTCCTTATTACATTCTCTTTCTATGTGTGCTAAATTCTACAGCACACATGGAAAGAGGAAAATGCCTCACATGATTGTTTTTGTGCAGGAAAGTGTCCCTTCCTGCACAACAGCAATCGTCCTAACAATGTAGGCATCCTTGCACCATGCTGCAAAGGTGCCTGCATTGGCGCAAGGCAGCACATTGTGTGTAAGCGCTGGGAAATGACAGGAAGGACGTATATTGTTATTACAGCACATTTCTGACCATTTCCTATCACGCAGCACAGCAAGGTGACTTTCTGTACTGCATTATAATTTCAGCAATATGCCCCTAATTATATATTCAAGTGCACTGTTTTTTAATAACATTATAATTGTTTTAACTGTGTGGGTACATATGAAGAAACTGTATAGAGTAATGAAACAATAGCTACACTGTAAATATGTCATTATTTGTTAAACAATGGATGACTGCTAAAAATATACTTAATACATCCTCATAGTTCCACTGACAATACATTTTATTACAGAGAACTATAGATACATGAATCAATAGATTGTAGACCTTATTTTAAAGTTATAGTGTAATAAACACCACCATATTTGTAACTTACAAAAAAGATATTATTCACGTTAGAATTTTAGATCATACTTAGTCTAAATTAGGAGAACCCTGATGATTTTTCCTTTGGACAATCCATAATAGCTTGAATTATGAACTGGGATATTCACATTAATTCATTTTAACAAATGCCCATATATCACTAAAACAAGCCTTGCCCAAACTGGGAATTATGTGAAATATTTCTTCTCTAAGTGCAATTGACAGATAGTGGGCATTAGAGGCCTTCTTTGAGCCAAGAATGCTATTCCATGATGCTAGCTGGATCATTTAAAGAGAGTCTTCTCTGTAGGATTGGAATAATTATCTGTTTAAAGGGGTCTCAGCTGAGAACATCCGTGCTGACAGACTACACAAATTTGTTTTAAAATGAACAGAAAATGATGACATCTAGGAATAGTGATCTATAATGAAGATTATAAAAGTAATTCAATGCTTATCTTCAGAATATAGTATCCCTCTCCCTGAACAAGACTCTTGCTGCTCTTGGGCCTCATTTACAAGGCAATTGCGCTGCCGGTGCGTCACTTTATTTGACGCACAGACGGCACAGGGTGCCTGCCCATAATTACAAGGCCAAATAAAGTCACCCTGCGTGACTTTTCATGGGTTTGTAAATATGGGCCCATTTTGCATATTACTCTACGTGAAAGGGGAGTTACATGGGTGTTGCTGTGGGTGTTCACATACAACATCCATGGAACCTGACACATTCCCAGATTTACGAAGTTTTACAAAGCTGGGAATGCATCAATATCTTATACTATCAATGTTCTTCTATGTGTGCTGCATTCTGCAGTACACCCAGAAAGAGGGAAATGCCATCAATTATTGTTTTTGTGCAGGAAGGTTTCCCTTCCTGTACAAAAACAATCACCCCAGCAACGCAGGCACCCTTGCAACATGACACCAGGGGACCTGCGCTGGCGCATGGCAGTAAATTGTACACCAGCGCGGGCAAAAGCACACAGGTGCATTGTATTGTTGTTAATATGACACATCCCTGTGCTTTTAAAATGACGCAGCTCATCACAGCAAAATGGCTTGCAGTGCAGTTCTGTGTCACTTTGTAGTAAATGAGTCCCTATGTCTGCGCCAATGCGTGCAATGTGTAAAATAGAGAATGAAAGCCGAATCCATCCATGAAATGTGCATGCCCAACTGAATGTGAGGTAATTACTGTATGGTGTTTATACCAGGGGTGGGATACGTACCACACATGGGGCCATATGTAGGTAATTTCTATTTACCGATTCTAAAATACCAAGTTTTACCGATTCGGTATTTCAGAATCAGTAAATGGGATGTAGATAAAAATTCGGTATATTTTACAGAATCGGTAATATTCGGTATTACAGATTTGGTATTTACTGAATCGGTATTTACTGATTCGGTATTTACCGAATCGGTTATACCCATTCATACCTATGGGCCTGGAGGCCCATAGGAATAAATGGGAATTACCGATTCGGTACATATCGAATCGGTAAATACTGATTCGGTAAATACCGAATCGGAGATTCAAAATACAAGCAATTGAGGATTCAACCAATCATGTGCATCCACCCTACCCCACAACCAAGGTACTGAGGAACCAACCAATCCTGTGCATCCACCCCAATCCACAACCAGGAAGTGGCCACACCCATGCAGGTGCAGACAATCAGAACCTTCTGGAGAGCTGTGAGCAACTGAGCCACTGGCTGTGCTGAGCTGAGCAGAACTGCAGGATGGCATCCCAGGAATCACAGAGGGAAAGAGGTGAAAGAAAAAGAAAGCTGAAGTTCAGCACAAGTGAGCTTCAGGTGCTTGTGGAGGAGGTGGTCAAACACCACACCCAGCTTGTTAGGAAACAGTCCCTGCAGGTAGCAGAGGCTGTGAAACGGAGGACCTGGCTGGTAATCCAGGTGAAGGTTAACGCCATGGGTGTGACCCCACGAGAGAGAGACGATTTAACAAAACGCTGGTATGATCTAAGGATCATTACCAAAAAGAAGCTGGCAGCACAGAAGAAAGAGGCCCGTGCCACAGGGGGAGGAAGCAGCAGGGCACCTACCCTCACTGACCTGGAGCAACTGGTGGAGTCCACCCTGGAGCCCGAGAGTGTGTTTGGGATCGGAGATGCTGACAGCTCAGCCAGAGCTGCAACTAAACAAGGTAAGGAGCATGCCCAGCAATCCTCCCACCCCCTTCCCTGTCCCCCTTCCCCAATGGGGCTGTGTGACTCACACTCCAGTACAGGTTTTGGGATACACCAGTAATGCATCATGGGAGAGGTAGCCATTGAAACACCAATCATGACAGTCATCATACAAAACAACAAGGCATGCCACAAACATAATTCAGAAGCAGTTGAGGACATTGAGATAGTGTGACAGGATTGTAATGTAATAGTGAAATACAGGGTTATAGCACCACTGAGCTAATGTCCATATCTGTCCACAGGAGAGTCTTCGCGATGGACAGCGCTGGAAAAGGATGGAAGGGCACCCCGTAAGGTAACATCTGAGGATGCCGCATGAGTGCAGGCCACAGCACTGAACCACCACCCGCACCAACACCACTGGCAGCTTCACCACCAGAGCCAGCCACAACTGCAAGACAGCATCACCACTGCTGCATGTATCACCACAGCAGGACTCACAAGCACAGTCAGCCGCACCATCCTCAAATTCATCAGTAGTGGTAAGGCCCAGGAGGCATGCTGTACCCCCTCTCCATGTCATAGAGACGTCCTCTGACGACGAAAGGGAGGGTGACACCACAACTGCTACACTGGAGGCAACCAATGCTGGGCTGCAGTCCACATCTGAGGGTATGCACACAGGTGCAAGATGCCGTAGGATCCGGGAGAGCAGCACAACTCTGCAGGGTGAGGGGGTCTTCAGCGGGCTGAAGGCCACCATGGTGAAAGTGCAGTTCCTGCAGGGGAAGGTCATACAATCAGTGCAGAGACAGATGCGGCACTTAAATCAGAACATGGGCAACATTAGACCGTGGCATCAGCTCCATGGCGGAGAGCATGAGGGAAATGGCAGAGGGATGCGGGACATGTCCCAGTCCATGATGGCACTCTGCGACAAACTTGATGAGGACAGGGCCAGAAGGTGCAGGGAGAGGTAGTACCACAGGCCAGATTTCAAAACTTTCAGAATAAGCCAAACATGTGTATGGTCTTGAACACCCATCAGTCACCACTCGGAACCGCACTTCATCATTTGGGGTTCCAGGGACCCACACAACAAACACCTGCCTGATGGCACACAGAAAAGGGCCTCGTAGGTGGTGAAGGGTCCCTCCTGTGGGCAGTGTGGGGTCACTTTCTCGTTAGAAATGATTAGTTGTATGTAAATGAGTGGTGTGGCTCATGGGGTAACTAGCTAAGGTACAGTGCAAAAAAGTTGTGATATTTATAGTATAAAAGAGGTGCATTATATTACTGTGTACATTGGGATTTGTCCTGATACGATGCCGTTACCTCAACGAGGTTAGTTTATCTAAATCACCATGACTACTAGACACCGCGCTTGTGACTGGTTGTAGTATCGAGTACTGAACCTATTGCAGCGCTCGTTACACGGCCAGCGTAGTTTCGACCTATCGCCTAGCTTGAGAGACTATCACGTGGGGTATTTGGCCTATCGTGGATGGTCTAATATAAACACTTTCCCGACGAGCTAGCGCCACCTCCCCAGATGGCAAAGATGCCGGTTTGAAGTACCGACGGAGAGGTAGGGTCCCACTTTGGTTATATCTGGCTTTTCGAGCACACCATTCCTGAGCGGGAAAGTGTTTTGGGCACAGTATTGATGATCTAAATGAGTGAGTGAACGAGGGACCTATATAATTTTCATGACATCGATTTAAGTACATTTCAGGATATCGATGTAAGAATGTTTGAAGCATCATGACATCGCTGCTTCGATGTCGCTTTTTCGGGTTCACTATTAGAGAGATTGGGTGATCGCCATATACTGCGAAGGGCAGCACATCACCACGCTGCCTAACGGTTTTGAGCCCTGACAAACGCTGAGGGTCACATGATTGTAAGGAACAGACTTCAGCCATAGAGAAACTGCTGATTTTACCGTGGCTGTTTATTTTTCATACAACATAGCGGGAGAACCTTCTGGGAGGTTTTACGCTGTAATTAATGAATAGATGGTAGTGACATCCACCATCCTCGAGTCGGAGATTATGAGATTGAATTTTATCCTTGCTGTGCGATAATACTTTTGTGGTGAGTGATTATTTCCGTATTTATTCACCCTAACAGAGCGGTGCTTCACTTCTTTCCTGAGCCGCAGCCAGGTGGGGTGAGGTCTGCACATCTTACACATCGGGTAAGATGGATTATATGTAATTTGAAAATTTTCAAGTCCTATGTAAATAAGGAGACACTAGTACATACAGTGCAATTGGCTTTAGGAGTTCATAGGCCCCATTGATGATGAAGGTTATCCATTACAATTTATATGAGGATGTTTGGAGATAGGTTGTGTATGATATACTCATGCTATATTTTTGACTCTTTTAGCAAACAACCGAATTTGTAAGAAGATACGGAAGAGTACACCTAGGAGATCCAGGTGACTTGTACACCAGTATCTGATTTGTTTCATTTTCTTAGAACACTGTTTCTTTCTATTTGATTCACATTTTTGTGCAGTAGCAGTGGTCATTCTTGACAAGGTCCTGAAGAAAGCAAGGCCACATGGCCGTCATTTGCTGAAACATGTAGACCACTTTCCACTACTAGACAGTTCATAAATTTCCTCTGTCTATGCTATTTTTAATATTGGCATTGGAAGCTATATCTGATTAAAATAGTTTTCTGCTTCCTAAACCAATTTTAACTACACTCTTTTCTATTTTTTTTTGCTATCACAGCTTTTTTGCACTGCACCTTAGCTAGTTACCCCATGAGCCACACCACTCATTTACATACAACTAATCATTTCTAACGAGAAAGTGACCCCACACTGCCCACAGGAGGGACCCTTCACCACCTACGAGGCCCTTTTCTGTGTGTCATCAGGCAGGTGTTTGTTGTGTGGGTCCCTGGAACCCCAAATGATGAAGGGCGGTTCCGAGTGGTGACTGATGGGTGTTCAAGACCATACACATGTTTGGCTTATTCTTATCATTTTCTGAAAGTTTTGAAATCTGGCCTGTGGTATTAATTCTCAGTCGTTATCCAAACAATCCTTATTATTTCTTCTTTTTTTTTGGACCCTCTGATACTTTTTGTTGTTGTAAAGGTTTGGAAGGACGCGTATCTAGAGCTTGGTCATTAAATTGGTCCTAGGGTCCCCCGTAATTGTATGTGTTTGAAGCAGGGAGAGGTAGGACATGCAGCAGCACACCAAGTGGGCGAACCGTATGGCAACGGCCACTTCCCTGCTATGCAGGCTCTCTGTGGCAATGTAGGTGGGGCTTGTTCACTGCTGCACAGATGTCTCCAGGGAGATGGGGAAGGTGACATCCGCTATGGTACTGCTGCTGACCACCCAGTCAGCCAACGCTGGTGCTCTAGGTGTGGGGGAGAGCAAAGACAACACCAGCAGGCGCAGCAATAGCACACCTGTACCAGAAACCCGCAGGAGCAGCAGGCGCCATGCTGCGGGCCCTGGATCAACCAGTGTGGAAAGACAGCTGCAGGCACCCAGCACTGTAGTGTGTGGGCACAGACATTAATGCTGCCCACATGAACATTATTTGGGTGAAGTAACCCGTGATTACCAATTTTGGTTGTCGCCAATTTCACTGACATGGTGTGCCATTTGCTGATTGACGTAGTACCCACTCATTAAACTACATCATGCTCATGCAACGCCTGGCTGTGTCTCCTTACTTACTTAAAAATAGTTGCGTGTGATCTCTGCCCGTCTCAGTCTCCCATCTGTTGCTGGCGCTGCTCCTGCTGCATAGGGCTCTTGCTGTTCAAGGCCATCATCAATGTCCTCATGATAAGTTATTTCAACTTCTGTACCTCTCTTTGTAGCAAGGTTGTGCAGCATAGCACAGGTAGCAATGATTTTACAGCAGATGATGGGTGTGTACTGATGTGCACCTCCGCTTTTGTGGAGGCAGTGGAACCTGCTTTTCAATAGTCCAAAGGTACGCTCCACAACGTTGCGTGTTGACCTGTGTGCCACATTGTAACTTCTCTCACTCCGGGTTGATGGGTTCAGGTAGGGGTTGAGGACAAAGGACTGCACAGCATAATCGCTATCGCCCAGGTGGGAATGAGAGTGCCATTAGTTACATACTTAAAAAGACATTTGGCTTCAGTATCTATCAGTGTGTGTCACAGTTATTTACCTAGCAGGTATCCTTCCCCAAATTCTCCTGCAGCAAGGCGTGTGTAGATCCCACTGTTCTGGAATATGTAGGAGTCGTGGGTGCTCCCAGGAAATTTGACCACAATGGCGGTAATTATGTTGCCAGCGTCGCAGATCACCTGCACATTTATTGAGTGGGTGGACTTTCTGTTCCTGTAGATGTATTCTGTGGCTGCAGGAGGGCAGATTGGAATGTGTGTCCCATCAATACAGCCTATGATGTGCGGGAACTGTGCCATATTGTAAAAGTCTGTCTTGGTTGTCTGCAGTTCTGCTTGTGTGCTTGGGAAGTTGATGTAGTGGTGCATTCTCTGCATCATGGCATCCAGGAACTTTCTAAAGAACCGAGACAGGCAACTCTGGGACACCCCGCCTACCACAGCTATCACCACCTGGTAACTGCCAGATGCAATGAGATGTAGGCTACAGAGCACCTGCACATGTGGTGGTATGGCGTGCACCCTTGGTGTTGAGTGCTCCAGGAGTGGGTGCATGTCCCTTATCAAGTCCAGGATGGTGGGGGGTGTAGCCTGTACCTCTCATGGATCTTTGCCTCAGTCAGCTGAAAGAGTGTGATCCGCTGTCTGTAGACTTGCTCCTCCCGCCTCCAGATCCTCTCTCCTGCTGCCTGTAGCCGTAGCCACCTTGTAATGACGTCAAAAGCCGCCATAGTGATCACACTGTTGCATTTTGGGATTGCTTATATACCATGTGGATGATTACCACCTGCTTCCAGTTGGTGTTAATTACCGACTCTTAAATTCCCGAATTTCATGAAATTCGGTATTTAAAATTTTACCTACATAGCTTTTCTCGTTTTACCGTTTCATATTCACCGATTCGGTAAATTAGATTTCGGTAATTACCGATTGGGTAAATATGAATTCGGTAATGATGATTCGGTACTTACCGATTCATATTTACCGAATCCTTACTTTTTGACATCCTACATCTCGATGTCCTGAATACCGGTCGGTAACGGCAAAATTACCGAATTTCGGCCGTTACCTACCAGTATTCAGCTACCTACATATGGCCCATGGTCATTTACACAACCCCCACAATTCCTCCCTCACAGATTTCTCCATCAAAAACCTGACGATTTTTATGAGGGGAACATTTTTAAAAAGTAATGGCAAAACATGCAGAATTCAATGTTATAAACACCAACTCCAATTTTTATGTCTCATTCCCTCCAAAAACTGAAGGTCCCTGGTCGACCTCTTACCTTTGCCATTATTTGTAAATGGATAATAGCCTACACTGCATATTTACTAACAATTTGAGTGACACAAACAAACACCAAAACCAAAACGTTATTTTCATAGGAATGTAGCCCTAAAGTAATTAAATGTAGTGCTAGCCTTGCATTACTTTGTGTCAAGAGGGAGTGGAACACAGACATTTCCTGGGGTTACTTTGGGAAAATAGTTTTATTTCTTCAAATGTTTTCTAACATTTCATGTCTGATGAAGTGCACAGAACGCACACAAAGTGTTAAGCTATGTCTAAGCCTAGTACTTTGAACTCAAAGTGTACCCTTCCAATAAAAAAAGTATGATTGGCATCACACATACACACTTGCACTATGGTGCAAGGATGTTTGTATGGTGGCAGGCAGCCTAACTTTTGGCAGTGCAGGAAGGGAGACTAACATGACCATGACATAGTAGATGTGGTGCTTTTCTGCTCTCTAACTTACACGCAGCGCAATGCAGCAATATTGGTTACTGCACTGTGTTGTGTCAAAAGATAGTAAATCTGCCCCTAGATTTCTGATTTCCCTTCACAATTCTCCAAAACCCTATGCAATGATCTGTTCTACATTTCCTCTTGTGAAGCTGCCTTGAGTACCTTCACTTTCATACATTTACCATTATCTTCTTTTCTTTATCTTTTTAATAAAGCATATGTGTCCCTCCCCCTCTTGTTTCATGGCCATTTCAATCAGTAAAGTGTTTGAATGCAAAAAGTGGGAATAAATAGAAATATTGAAATAGTAATTATACACTTTCCTCTCTGTATCTGGTAACTCTGTATTGAGGAACTGCACAGTGAGGGCAGCCCTGTTTGCAATGGGCCTAGGAATCACACTGTGGACTCTGTGGAATCAACTTGATGCTCCATTATAGCATGTCAAATCAATCCTGGAGAGAGACCATGAATGGCTCTCAGAAAAGGTCAAGAAGATGCCTGTTTGGAGTCACCTGAACATAACACTACGATCTTTGAACTCCATTATCCACCGCCTAAAATTGCTTAATGAATTCTTCTGTGCCTTGTCTGCAGAGGCGTAGTGAATTGCACTATCGGTGTAGTCCTGTCTTAAGATGTACTGCAAGATTCCAGATATTGACCAATTTCTGCCTTCGTAATTCATTTTACTTTACACTTTGGTTCTTGCCTTTCTACAAGCTTTCTCAGCCCAGTACAGTTGGCAGTCAGAGAGGACTTCCCAAAACAAACTATTAAAATCTCGAGTCGTAGGACATTATTGCTGGGAAATGTTTATATCACTAATAGTTCAAGGAATCTAAAGGTTATATTAATGAAATAAATGTAAGAAATACATTGCATGCATAGGTACTGAGTATACTGATGTACCTTGGCAACCCTGGCCTATGAGGTGGATTTCCAACTGATCAAAAGTGTGAGACAGTTCTCAAAACACACTTTATTGGGGTTTTAAAAGCTTCCAAAAATCAACAATGCATCAAAGTTATTAGCTTTCAGGAGAGTACTCCGCTGTGTCATGGTATTCACATCTCTATAATCATACACTGTACAAGGGCAATAGCCCACACTGTTCACATTTACCATCCCTCCTCCTGCAGCCTACCAGAGACCAGGAGCTATTTGTTGTCTTTCTTAGGCTGCTGCAGCTAATTTAAGCTCAAAGTCGACCTCTGCTCCCACCAACTAACACCTGTATGCCCTCCCCCCCAGGCGTGTCTCATCCACACAAGCTACTCTTGCGTGTTAATCTTGTACCTCTGGTTTTGTGCCATTATTGGCTAGTGGAGCCCTTTAGGTGCACTCAGGCAATAGGAATGTAGGTGCATTGGGGATGTTGCCAGGTTCTCTTGGACTAAGGGGTAGAAAGGTTTATATAATACTCAACCCGTCTCTGTGGGTCGTTCCACCACTGTTTCTTCATCTTCAACATCACCTGGGTCTCGTAGCAACACTACCAAAGTTTCCCAAGCTCTTGCTGCGTCCAGTGCTTTCTCGTTTCTTGTTCGTTTTAGCTAATTGCACCCTGATTATTTTGTCACATTCTGCCCACTTAATGAATTCTTTCTTTCATCTGGCTATGCTCGGTCCCTGCGGTGCTTTCCAGTGAATAGTTATTTTTCTCTTAGCTAGTACTAAGCCCATATCTATAAATTTGCTTGTGATTTTATTCTTAGATGTGTGCACAAACCATTGTAATAGCCAGTAGCCGTGGGACGCCTCATCTTTTCTGTCAGTCACTACGGCCATCAACCCTGTGACCTCTTCCCAGAAACTACCCAGGTGCAGGCAGGCCCAGAGTATGTCTTTGAAATCCGCCCCTTCCCTGTTACATTGCAGACAAATTGCTGTTTGGGTGTCAAAACATTGGCTTATCTTCTCTGGGGTAAGGTATGCCCTATGTAGGATATAAAAATTTACTAGTTGGAATCTAGCGTTCCTGGTGCTCTTCCAAACACTCTCCACTATTTCCCCACAGGCTTTCTCTGGGATAGCCTCGTCGATGTCTGCCTCTCACTACTACCGTAGTTCTGTTAAGGGCTGTAATGTTTCTTGGGTAGCTCGCCTCTATAAGCATGTTACCGCTTTGATGGTACCTGCCGCCAAAACCATGTATTGGCATCCTAGTGATGTCCGCGGTTCAGTGAGCCCCTCTCTCCAATGCTTTCGTATAGCTGCAGTAAGGGCGGAATATAACAGGAAGTCTCCCCTGGGTAAATCATATCGGTCCTGCAGATCATCAAATTGGATCGTAGCTCGTTCTTCATATGGATCTCCAATACCCTGTTCAACCCAGGTCACTAATCTCTGCCTGTAGCTCCCATGTGACAGGGCCCCACACATGAGCAGTGGAATCTCCAGAGCATAAGGGCACTTAATTTTAGCTTGCCTCAAACATCTATTCCAGCAGAGCCGGGCTGTATGTAACTCCAGGGGAAGAGTTGAGGGTCTAATGGGAAGCTTCAATATGATTTGGGATAGTACATTTAATGTCACTAGGTTCTCTCTCACCTCTCTATCCGCTCTGATGCAGCCCGCCACCCACTCTGTGAGCCATTGCAGCTGTGCTGAGATGTAATAGCCTCAAAATCAGGTACCGTCAACCCTCCCTCAGCTCTCGGGCGCATGAGCACACCAAGTGCCACTCTTTGCCTTCCATTCCCCCACAGAAATCCTGACACCCTTGATTTTATTTGTGTGAAGTATCTCGCTGGGTCCCAAAGTAATATAGCAACCTCAGTAGCGTCACCATTTTAAACAGGGCTACTCGTCCGGCTACCGACAATGGTAAGGAGGTCCAACATTAAAAATTGCCTTTCGTATATCTAATGGCCCTCCCTATGTTGCCCTCTAGGATGTCTGCCTGTGTGTGGAATATTTGGGTGCCTAGATATGTCTTCCCACCTCACTCCCACCGTTTCTTGTGGGCCTATCCTGCCTTCTGTCGCGGGAAATAAACAAGATTTCTCCCAGTTAACCTTTAACCCGGCTGCTACTCTTAATGTGGGTAGTAATTCCATCGAAGCGCCTTGCCCGAGTCTGCCAAAAATATCCACAGGTCCTTGGCGTATAGTGCTATATGATGTATTTGCCCAGCAATATTGAGTCCCTGATAGTAGCTACCAGTTCTGGCCCTACCTGCAAATGGCTCCACCGCTAGGGCAAACAAAAGGGGAGAGCAGACATCCTTGCCATGTACCTCGTCCTACCCTGCAAGCATTCGATATGAGTCCGCCTGTTTTAACCCTGGCTGTGGAGTTGGTGTACAGGAGGGCTGTCCAGTTCACAAAACCGTCCTCCAACCCAACATTCCTCATTACGCTGAATAAATAGGGCCATTCCATGCTATCAAAAGCTTTTTCTTTATCTACTGAGAAGACCGTCACAGTTTCCTTCCTATACGAGTCTGCTTCTAATACCTGCAGGAGGCGCCTGACATTTATGGCTGTCTTTCTGGTGGGTATAAACCCAGATTGGTCACTATGGATTAGGGTTGTCATGTGTGGAAGCAGACGAGTTGCCAGCATTCGACTCCCGATTTTGTAGTCCAGGTTGGGCATAGAGAGCGGATTGTAGCCTGCTCTATCCCAAGATGGCTTCCCCAGTTTAAGAAGCAGTATTATGATCACTTCTCTGGTCGAGAAGGGAGGTGCCCTGCCCGCTTCACTTCATTATACAGCTTTACCAATCTGGGGGTCAGTAAGTCAACAGCTGGCTAATTCAAGATTTCCCTGTGTCCTCTCCAATATGGGGGGGAGACCTCGCCGCTGGGTGAACTGGCAACCGGTGTTCAGGTGTGAACACCCTCCCGCCCGGGTGCCCAGGCTCGCCGGACGGTCTACATCTCAGGCGCCATCTTGCTGGCGGTTCCGCAGCATTATGCCTAATCAGAATTGGAGTTCAGGATGCCTCCCCACCTGGCTCTAGTTCCCTCCGCTGGGTTCTCAGGCCCCCTGTTTACCAGTGATGTGTGGGTTTTCTCCGTGGGACGTGATGCTCTTCCACAGGAGTATCGGGGTCTGTACGGCCACACAAGTCCCAGGCTGAGGGCGGTCTCATGTGCAGGTGCCATTTTGCCGCCGGGTCCGTTTCTTCAGCACCCTGCGATTTTCTCAAGTTTTGATCACTTTGAAGTCAGTACACGGCTTGTTCCGCAGCTCTTTAAGCACCTCAAGTGCTCCGGGTCGCAAATCTGCTGTCGGTCTGCGACCAGATTTCAGGGTTTGTGATCAGGGGACAGCGGAGGATGGAACTCCTTGGTCCACGTCTTCCTACATCACCTACAAGTCACCCCCCCATCAAAAGTGGGAGACAGTTATCAGCTTTTATATACCGCAAACTAGCCACAAAGGTATTGGGTTTCAGAACGCTTTACACGAGCACCAGTTGCATTACATGAGGACACATTCATTTTTGTTAGGCTGTTAGGCACAGGGAGATTACGTTATTTGCCCAGAATCACATGATGTTGCGTGTCTTTCCAAGACACAAACTGATTCCTCAGATTTGAGGTCGACAGCCCTAGCCATTAGATCAACTCTCTCCTTTCCATTCCAAAGGGTGGCAGTCAGTCAAGTGTCTGAAACGGAGCTCTTACACTGCCTAAGATAAATGTCCCTCAAAGTTAAAGCAGGTTCAGTGTGAAAGTCCAGGTCTCCCCTTTGGTAGTGTACCTTAAGGACTGAGTCAAACCTCAAATGTACATATCGTGCTTTAAACCACCTTATGCAACATTCCATGTTTCCTTAAATAGGTTCCCACAGAAGTACTCACCATCCTACAGTAAACTAATTCTCCACACAAAAATGGTTTCTTTCCTTCCCAACTATTTAACGGAGGCCTACATAGAACAGCACATCCATTTCCAAATCACAAACGCTTTCAGCAGACTAGACGATCCATCTAATCTGGATGGACATCATTCCTCACTTTTTCCTGACTCACACATGAATGGTCACTATTCAGCAATGCCATTTCCTTTCCATGCTCCTGAAAGCCCCGCGTTGTGACTTCTGTGAGTGGGGACAGTAAAAGCAGCAACACACTACCATACAAATACGGTAAGCACGTGCTGCTCTCGAACAGATTCGGTTGTAGAGCAGGCCCTCTTTTTTACTGCTTGCTGTTTCTGAACTGTGGTGTCTGCAGCTCACACATTCAGCCAGACAAATACTTGTATGTACTTTACATAGCATAAATGTAAACAAAACAAATGCTCAGCTGTGCTGCAAGACAGTGCACATGCTCATGGTTGAGCCCCCCCGAATGTTATAACTGATGTACGGTACACGTTCACCTCTAATGCCGAACAGCAAAACCTCTGTACAACTGAACTTAGATTTTTTTACATTGCATTATTGTGGCAAAAGAGCGAAAACAGCCTGTCTTAAATGTTCATAGGTTGTGATCTTGGGCTTAATGTGAAGCCTGTGATTCACAATATTACATGGATTGTGACTGTAGAATTTATTTTGTAATGTAGTAAACCACTTTTGCAATATGGGAGAAGAGGTTTTGAGGCCCATTCTCTATCGCAATTAATAAGGAGCGTGAAAGGGTCATGTTTTCTACTGAACAATTACCAGCACCTTAAAGGACGTGGTACCTCATTCACAAAGAAGACACTGTCCCTGTCGGAGCTTTACCTTTGGGAACTGTGTTGGGCTGCCTACGGCAGTAGACAGTACCTCTCCATGCTTCTGCTGACGTCTCCCAAAATAGTTTTTTTTTTATTTTCAAACCAGCACTTGTTAATGTAAGGAACACAGGCTGCTTTAAAAAATATATGTTCAGTTTGGGAATGCAAACATAAGGATGGTGGCCTTCTGTTCCTTGAGGGCCACCGTCCCTGTTTCTGTAGTCAATCACAGGGGGTCTCAAATATCAATACCCTTTGAGATGCAGCCTTTTAGGGCACAGCTTATATCACTCAGTCGAGCGCAAAAAGATGATATGCAATTTGCACTCACTATTTGATATCTGACCTTTCTTACATCAGGTCCTGGCACAGATGCTGATATAATGGTGAACTTGGGGAAAACATTTTGGTTATGTAGATATGCTACCAGTATTTACTTGCTGTTATTGGTTCTGTTGTTAATCTTTAGGGCTATATGGGACAACACTTTCTTGGATGACGCACATGGCATGATGCGCAGAATCCAGACATTTGCGATAGCGAAAAAAACATTTTGAAATGTACAAAAGCAAAATTGCGATTCGGTAACTGGAATTACTATTTGGAAGGTGTGTGTTTAGGGCGTCGCTTCAAATACCGAATCAAAGTGTTATATATGAAAGTTCTGTGACTGAATTACGGTCGTAAAACATACATTTTCCACGGACTATCGAAAGGCCATTTGCACATGGGAAAGGGTCCCCATGGAACCCCCTCCCTTTTCAGAATGCTAAACAAAATAGATTTAAGAACATACTGAAAAAAAATGAAAGGTAAACAGGTAATTTTTTTGTTTTTTGAAACACATGCATTAAAAAAAGATTACTTTATTTAAAAGCTATCACAGACATTGTGTTCTGCTGACCCCAGCATCCCACCATCCCTGTGAAGATTATCATTCTTAATGGGTAGCAAACTGCGACCTGCTTCATTATTATTCATGAGGGAGGTCAATTTGCGACAGCTAGGAATGCTAAGTACATTTTCCAAGATTTCTCACATTAGGAAATGCGATTTCCTAATTGTGATTCAGTAAGAATCACTTTTTGTAATCTCAATTCCTAAATTTAGTTCAGCTGACCGTAGATCATGATTGTCTTTCTGTGTTTTCTTCTACCTCGTTTTGTTTTTTCAGCTTAAAGATTCATGCTATAGATTTTCACTTTCAGTTTTTACAGTCAAAATATAGGAATTAAGGAAAGATAAATATTTTAAGTATTAAAATCATTTCTAAATTTGCGATGGCCCCCTCTTAATTAGTAGACACTTATGTTTTTGTTACATACCGATGAGTGAAAATATTTAACTTATCTCATGACTTAACGAGGCTCTTACTTCTATTAATTAAATTGATATCTAATGAGTGAAAGAATAATATAAATGCATTGTATAACCGGTTATAGGAAAGCTGGTATTGGTGGATACACAGTTGCAATCATATTTTCCTTTCCAATTGCTATCTGAAAATAAATACTCATCATGCACTTTTCCATTATGTAGCAAGAGGAGCAGTCACGCGAGTTTCAATGAATACGTGTCCTGTAAAAAGTATTAAAGATTTTTTTTCGAATTTTTAAAGTAGCATGAACAATTTGTGATTCCAGTTCCAGATTGTGAATTTAACATTTCATGTTTATCTGCATGTAAGCACTGTAAACCCATGCAAGCAGCAGGTTTAACCCGAAGTCATAAAAATAGGATTTCCTGAACTGTGGACAGGTGGTGGTGAGCTCACTGCAAGGATTTTTTAGCATTAGTGATGTACTCATCTGGACTAACACCAGGCTTGTGTTATCCTCATCGGGATTTAACCTATGACCTTTCAATCTATGCTCATTCATTTCTAATAACTGCATGAAATACTGCACAAATGTATGCTTTTGAAAACATCCCAGCTATATATTGACGGACTTTTTTTGTTAATAAATGTACATATATAGGTCTATGTTAGAAATGTTTGTTTTGCACGCATTGATGTCTCAGATATTCCGTATAAGGGGTGCACATACGTTTATGAAGCTACGTTTAAGGTCAAATACAACTTTCTGTAAATGTCAAAAATTATATATTGGAATGCATTCATTTGTTAAGTTTTTCACGGTGCCCATCAAATATTTCTAATGAAACATTCTTACTTTGCTACATTAACAGTGTTTTGGGCTTCATTAGTAAAATCAAACCATTATGAGCGACACGGTTATGGGCAATATATTGAACACATAATATAGAATTCGACACTGCTGATTCTGAATTTATGTGGCGAGATAAATACCACCCAATGACCTTTTTGGGGGGATAACGTGGATTTTGGTGCTTACTGCACTAAATCCCATAACTGTGACATGTGCAGTAACATCAGTTATCTCTCTCATCACAATTAATATAGTTACTCTTAATGAATGGCTAGGTCACCCACTACGAGAGGGGCGAGACTGGTAAAAGCTGCATGATGCTTCTGTGCATGTTATTGTACAAACTCTTACCTTTATCGTGAAAGTCTATCGCACTTCTATGGCAAATGTCCACAGGGATGCTTGCACCAAACATCATGGCTTACATGTCCCCCCAGATTGGGTGGCTGACCCAACTTTTCTGATGGGAATGCCATCCCTGGCAGAACCTCTAACACATGGTCGTTGATGCTGTCAAACTGTGCAACTGGTGTTACATCTACATGTATCTATATTTCGTTTATGCTAATTGTATTACCTGATGGTTTAAATGAATATTTTATAAAATGATTGGTCAAATAATTTAAACTTAACTTCTAATTGCTCAGTCATATATATTGTATTCCATTTCGGATAGTGCCATTACTTTTATCAAGAGCAGTCTCAAGAAATATAAATCCACTGTTATTAGTATCAGGACTCACAGCTTCATTCATCAAGCTCAATTGCGCTCGCAAAGGGCCAGATTCTGAGAATCTGGCCCTTTGCGAGTGCAATTTTTGCATTTGGGATTCATCATCCCAAATGCAAAATTCGCTAATAAAGAATTCGCACATTTGCGAGGAATTGCATTTAAGGAATCTCTATTTGAGATTCCTTAAATGCAATTCATTAGCCATTTTTTCATTGCGAATTCGCAATTTTTGGTCGCTATTTACCACGAAGTCTGACTTCATGGTAAATAGCGAAAAAATAGAAAAAAGCACTTTAGTGCATTTTTCTCACTTGCATGTTACACACACACATGTCCTTTGGACATGTGTGTGCGCAACACCTGTGTAAATTTGCATATCAGAGGTGCTACAGGGTGTCCTTTGGATACCCCTGGCACCCTTGAATTCGCATCCTTATTTTCGATTAGCTAATTGCTAATCGCAAATAAGGAATAACCCCCCATTCATTCCTATGGGCCTGTAGGCCCATAGGAATGAATGGGAAGTTATTCCGTATTTGCGATTAGCAATTAGCTAATCGCAAATAAGGAAGCTGTAGGAATCGCAATAAATATTGCGATTCCTACATGAATCCCGTTTTGCGAGTCTGTAATAGCGATTCCTTATGAATTGCTATTATAGACTCGCAAAACGGGTCTTTGATTAATCTAGCAGTTAGTTATCAGTGGCCTTGTGTTTACCCTGTTTATTGCACCAGATGAAATCCAACAATGCTTGGTTGAGTTGGTAGCGGTGACTTTTGGGGATTTTACCACAGTGTATTTTGATCGGTTTGATCTTCTTAAAGTTATAAGGGGAAAAGTGTGATCTTAGCAATAACATGTTAGTTTCTCTGGTATGATAGATAGGCAATGATGAAGGCTGCTTGCAATGAGGGCTTTAGAATAATTTGTATTGGAATATACTTTTCTATAACTCATTGAATGTTTTCATTGTGTTATTCAGTGTCTAGTACCCCTCATCACTTGTCAGTGACTGTTATGTGATGTCCCACTGGTGTTTCCCTGTCCAAAGAGTGCTTGATCTGTACAAACAAAGAGCTCAAGTTACCGCCCTGAAACTAATGGTACTCCTGAGAAGTTGAACAAAACCCTGAGAGAAAGTATCCAGTTAAGTGTTTAAATTGGGTAATGGCCTTATAGGTATACTTCACAGCTTATTGAATGTCTTCCCACTCTTCTACTCAGAAACCCTCTTTTGACATCTTGTTTACTGTGGTCTAGCTTGATGACATTCAGGGGCAGCTCCTCCACGTGGACGTTGGAGCCTCGCCCCACTGCTTTCTCGCAGTGTGAGAAGCAGAATCGTAAAATGGTATAAATACCATTTTACGTTTCAGCTTCTCGCACTGCAAGAAAGCAGAAGAAGGGTATGCCTGGTTGGGGGCGGGTGTGTGGGTGGGTCAGGGAGGAGTGGCTAGGCCAATGTTATGGGCGCAGAGTGTTTGGTTGTCCCCAGGGCCGACCAAACCAGTCATAGCACTCTCCATTTTCTTCATGTAGGCTGATGCTCAGCCTGCATGAAGAAAACGGCCTCCCCGTAGATGCCTGTAAGGATGGCCTCCTAGCCAATAACAACGCTGCCATTGCAGCATTGTGATTGGCTTAGGGGAAGAGAGGGAGGCTGCCTGCTTCTGTTTCCTGTGAGCAGAGAGCTGGAGACGCAACGCGGGAGTCCGGGCCAGAGGCGAAGGTAATTAATAATTTTTTTAATTAACTCCACCCCCAAACATGCGCGCCCCCTCAGACCCCCACCCGCGTTTTCTGCCGGCCGTGACTGATGACATGGGGTAAATGGGTGAACTATAATGGCCTGAGTGCAAGGCAAAGGAAACAACCTGCTCTGCAAGACATGAGAAAGTGATATTCTAACAAGAGGAAATATAAAAATAATTAAAGTGTTAAAGTAGGTAACTGTCAAATTTGAAGCACCAGTTGGGTGTGCACAATAGTACAAACTCACTTGTGCACATAAAGCTGAAAAACTGTTCCATAATGGCATAAACCAGATGATGGTGGAATATGGAATTTCATTTGTGTTGTTACAATGCAATCCAAGGTTGCTCAGTCTTTGAAAAGAGTAGAAGGACAGTCTGATCAAGTTTCTCAAAACAACTTGGAGAATTATTGCTTTTCAGAGTAGGAGTTCAATAACAAATAAGCATCCTAGCTATCTCAAAGACTATGTAGGAGGTTAATGAAGACGTCAGTGCATGTTGTTGTAAAGTGTAATGTACTTAGTTTATCTTCAGTAAGCCTCATATTATTGTTATTTTGTTTATGCCTGTTTTCTTTCCCACACATAGCCATTTGTATTCAGGTTTATTTAACAACTTTATTTCAAGCATATGTAGGTGTACGATTGTCATTCTCTCAGATGTTCTTTGTTGGTATTTAAATGGAGGGAGAATCGCATTCCTCTCCAACTAGTGCTTGTTCTGTGTAGAACCCTGCGTGCATGGCACCCTGTGCACCTGCATATGAGTTGATGGAATGAAGAATGCAGAATCTTGTAGATTGACTGCTGGGGCAGATGGTTTTTCAACCTGCTACCAGCCGGGGTGCTGAAAATAATGCTCTTGTGAACATTAACCACTGAAGCGTAATTTGGTATCCTAGTAACTTCGTCACGTTAAGCTTTATCTCAGCTGAGATGAAAAATTACGATTCAATAGTCATTTATGGTTAGTTGAAAATGGTCTGTTATAGTATTATAGACTGCTTTTGCAGGCTATACTGGCCGTTAAAGGACCACTCCAACCTTAAAGGCCCAAGACGAAGTAGAGGGCGTTTAACAAAGAAGAGGGCCTTTAGTGCCAGGTTTAGCTCAGCTACAGTGGGCTATATGGCTATTAGAACATTCTGCCACTAGTAGGCAAAATGTGTTAACAATTAAAACTAGGGCCTCAGTGAGCCCGATATGACTTAAATACCCTCGGGCTCCGTACGGCCTTTTTCACAGCAACAACTGTGAACCACAAACACTGGAATGTTGAAGCTCCGGTCTTTTACAAGCCATTAGAAGCCTGGAGCACTCCATTGTCTTCAATTGAGCTCCCAACATTCCAATGTTCTAATATAGCCTTAGAGCCCACAGTAGCAGGCTCTACCGGTCATTAAAGCCCTGCTACAGTGTTAAACGCGGAGGAGAGGGCCTTTAATAGGGGACCGAGTCACGGGGCTCTAAGGCTATTAGAACATTCCACCCTTAGAGGGAAGAATGTTCAAATTTGTAAAATAAAAGCCTCATGGAGGCCTTTTGTTCACAGCAATAGCTGTGAACAAACATTGGAATGTTGAAGTCCTGGCTTTTACCAGCCATTAGAAGCCTGGAGAACTCCATTGTTTTCAGGGGAACTCCCAACATTCCATTGCTCTAATAAGCATTAGCTCTATCCTACAAGTACCAACAAGTGATTTCTTCAAACTTGTATAAAATCAGGTGGTTTCACAGTTACAGCTATTTGAATTTAAGGATATTCAAATAAATCTGGACAATAAAATAAGTGTATTAATATATTACTTTTATTTCATTTTGATTGATTGATCACCCGCCATTTTGCTTTTCAAACAATATAATATTGCTCAGGATATGGCTTGTAAGAAAGTATGTTATTATTATTATTATTATTATTATTAACCCGTTGTCGGCTTCCGCGATTTCGCGGCAGTGCGGCCGTTTAAAAAAATGGGCGGGGCCGCATGGGCCATTGGCCGAAGGCGGCACCAGCGAGGTAGTGCTGCCGTCAGCCAATGGACGACGACAGCATGGAAGGGGTTAATATTATTGTTGTTGTTGCTATTGTTAATATTATTATTTATGAGAACATCTTACGTTAGATTCATCATTTGCTAAAATAATATTTTTAATATTTCATACCACTATCACTAACATTTGCTGCTATAACTGAACTTGACTTTATTGTAAAAGGAATACTGTTAATTCGAAATGTCACAAGCTGATTCTGAATAGATTTTACTTGATGACCCATTTTCCATACTGCACATCAAAAGAAAACAAAATTAGGATTGGATAATTTGGCATGGGAGATTGATGTTTTGTTGGGTTATTTGTATGCTAGTAGAATTTTACATGGGTTCACTGATAAAATATCGATGTAACAAACATCGATGTTCTAAATATCGAAGTAAAAATATAGAATACAAAAATATTGACTCCCTATATTTAAACAGGTAAGTACAAGAATATTGAATAAAAAACTTTGAAGTAAAAAATTATAGATGTACAAAATATTGACTATATATAACATAAAATAAATATATTAAATAGTAGTATTATTTTTAACAACATAAATGAAATGTAATATACATTTAAACTAAATATAACAAATAAACACAATAAAAAAATATAAACACACAAATATAAAAATGTATACACATACATATATTTCCTTAAATATAATTTAACTATTATCTTTATTAATTTTTTTAACTTCTGAATGTATACAAATTAAATATATACATATATTAATAATTTAAAATTAAAAAATAACCATTTTAAAATGAATTCAAACATTTAACAAAAAAATTGAATTTAAAGATACATTTTGCAATACAAAAAATACAACAGTAGGGAAAGTGCAGGATAGCGGAGGGGTATAAATTACTATTCCCACTCCAGTGAGTGCAACAGTAGGGAAAGTGCAGGATAGCAGATGAGTAAAAATTACTATAGATAAACCAACTTAGATTACCGTTTACAGAAGAGTATATGTAACGGAAATGTCTGGCACCTCAAACGTTTTTTGATAAAACCCTCCCACACCAACCTGGTTGGTGTCATGCTTCATCATCGGTCCCAGCTGAGTAGCCGAATGCTACTCAGCTGTGCTGCGACACCTAAATACAGTGGAGCAGGATTTGAGGTGTACGTGGGTGTGATGAAGTGAAATGTGAATATTAAAAATACCCCCGGATACTACCTGTTGACTTTATTCGTGATGATCCTGGGTATATTAAAAACTAGAGAGTGGATAAATAGTGCTATGTGTAACTGTATATTTTTATCCAATGATGGTCTACATGTTTCAGCCCTCAATAAAAATATGCGGGGCTTTCGTCAGGACCTCTCAATAAAGTAATCTAAAGTAAAAGTGAGTGGTAAAAATTCACCACGTGTGATGCATTTTAGTGTTCACGCTAATGAGCACTGTATATGCAAAAAAAGGTTTACTTTAAAAAGGACTGACCATATTATCCTGCCTGCTCCAGAGGAACCCCACTAGGTGATCGGTGGGAGAGGCCACAACTTAAAAGTTGGTTATATAACGGCTTCCCCCATCCGCCCAGGAGCCTAAATAATGATCAAAGTATCAGCTTATGCAAGGACCCATAATACGGTCAGTCCTTTTTAAAATAAAACTATTCCCACTCCAGTGAGCGCAACAGGAGGGAAAGAGCTGGATAGCGGATGAGTAAAAATTACTATTCCCACTCCAGTGAGTGCAACAGTAGGGAAAGTTCAGGATAGTGGAGGGGTAAAAATGACTATTCCCACTCCAGTGAATGCAACAGTAAGGAAAGTGTTGAATAGCAGAGTAACAAACATTAATCATAACATTTAAATATTTAAAAAAATGTAAATAATATAAAAATACATTAACAATATTTTAAAAATAATAGATTAATTCTATAAAACATTATCTTTAAATATATAAATTGTATATATCAAAAAAGGTTGAAGTATTATCTAAAATAAATACATTTATAAACAATTTTTATTTAAAATAAGCAAATATTAACCCACATTTATTTTAAACAATAATATATTTATTTAAGTTTTCTAGCCTATAACACACACCAATTAAAAAAAATCAATATTTTCATTATAATTTATTTTCATAATTAACATAATTATTAATCATTTGACACATTATATATAATGAAAATAATTAACAAACATGTATTTAATATGCATTCTTTAATAATATATTATTCACAACACACACCTCAAATGAAGTACACAAATACCATAATTAATTACCCGCTACTGTTTCAAAAACACAAAATTCAAATCAAATTTTTTTAATAACTACTCAATCATCCAAAACATTTTATATCATTAAATTACTTCCCACACTATTCCCCTATAAACCCCCAACCCACTACAGAACTAAAAACTCAAAATTCATACAATATTTTTTTTTACAATCACTAAAATTTGTACACATATATTAAAAATACAAACACATCTTATACAAAAAGTACATGCATCACACACATAAAATATATACTAACATACATAACATTCATACACAATCATTATTTTTAATATCTATATTTTTGCAAACGATATTAAACACTTCGATATTTTTTACATCTAGATTTTTGCAAACTATATTAAACACTTTGCTATTTTTTACATCAATATTACTTACCCAAAGTCGATATTCTGCACCACAATATTTGTCTGTCGATATTCTTGAGCCACGATATTTTTGCAACGATATTCAGGTAAGTTGATATTTGTGATTCAATATTTAGTCTCTGCACCTTTTACATGCTGTATTCTTCTTCTTCTTCTTCTTCTTCTTCTTATTATTATTATTGTTATTATTATTATTATTATGGAGTTTATAAAGCTCCTGGTTACTCCAGAGCCGAGTGCTAGGAAGTGTGGGAATAAGCTGCTTCTGAGAATCTGGGACCACTAAGGAAGGGAACTGGAGATCCTTACCTCAAAGGGTAGTCAAAGGTTGAAACTGACTGCAAGGGGTCAAGCCAACGTAAGTTGTCACTTAAGGTTTCTATAAGGTCTAAAGGCCATAAGTTTGGTCTTCTGTGTGTTAATTTCCAAACCTCTTGACACATAAATGTCCTCAAACCTGGTTAGGAGAAGTTGGAGGCCAGATTTAGCTCTAGAGAGGAGAATGTTGTTGTCCACATAGAGGAGTGCGGGTATCCTAATTTATCTCAATCCTGATATATCTGCCCTCTCGACATGAAGGTGGTCAACGACCCCATTCATAAATAAAGGGAATAAATTAGGTGAGAGTATGCACCTTTGGCACACTCTCCTGCTAATGGGAATAGGATCTGTCAGGTCAGCCTCTGAGCCTCATCTTACCCTTTGCAAAATTTGCTTGGTGGAGTCCTATAATGATGTTTAGGACACCGGGGGGGTGGGGGGGGAGGACTCCCAGGTAACCGGGGACCTCGCAGTAAATATGCCTGTAAACCAGGTTGAATGCAGTCCTAAGGTCAACACATGCCACATACAAGTGGTTGCTGGAAAAGATGGCATATTTCCAAAAATAAGAAGAAATAGGAGCACATACTTTTACATTTTGGGGGCTGATTACGATGCCGTAGGAAACGGCTCTGACCCTTGCTCACAGCAGTTCCTACAGCATTGTTATCTCCTGTTTGGATTCATTTCCGACCTACCCATTTTTATGGAATTGGTCGGAAATAAATACAAACAGGATTTCAGAATGGCTTACGACAGGCTTGGAGAGACCGTCCCATTCAGAAAGCCTCCTGTAGTCCCAAGGGCGTCTCTTTCCGCCCTAGGGTTACAATGTTTGATTCCGACAGCCTTTCTGTGCCAGTCTTTCTGACACAGAAAGGCTGTGGGATGTCGAATTTGGGGACCCTCAGCTGCGCCACTGCGGGTGCAAGGCCTCCAGATGACAGCAGAGGGGGCATCTATGGTGCACCCCTATTGATCCCTGCACCCAGTGGCAGGCACCTCGAGGTGCCTGTCACTGGGTGCAGTGATGAACTGTACCTCAACTCTTTACAATGAGAGCATGCATTCCAGTCAGAATGCATGCTCCCCTTGTAAAGAATAAGAGTGCGACAGAACAGTGTTCGGTCGCATCCTAATTGCTGGTTTGGGACTGGCGACAGGAGGTCGGTCGGTCCCAGTCCCAGATCGATGTCGGGAAGACTCAGGACCATCCAACATCAAATTCAGCCCCTAGTTTGTAAATCTGGGATGACAAGGGGAAGTCAGTGAGCAATAGGATCTGTCCACTATAAATTAAGAGAAGGAAAGGAAAGAGTAAGCTAGTTGCTTTATGCAAAATTATCAGTAGTACTGAAGCCCAACCAGACTTAAATCTAACCCATCCAAATCTTGGACTAAGTCGGACACCACACATGTCCACTCACAGGTATGACAGCAAAATCATTCCTAAATTAACAGATCCTGGAAATAACACTACCTGTACGAAGAACTACATCTAAAAAAAATTGAAAAAAACTGGAACTGCGAACGAACACTGAAAACTACACAGCCCACAAGAATGCCACCCGCAGACACCACCACCTCATCAGATCCACCAAAAGGACCTCCTTCAAAGACCACCTGGACAGCTACGCACACAACAGCAGAGGGCTCTTTAACATTGTGAAGAAACTCTCCAACCCCAGCTCCAACACAAATGACATCCAACCATCACAAGACCTGTATGACTCCCTGGCCACCTTCTTCAATCGCAAGATCGCGGACATCTATGACAGCTTCAACGCCGTCACCACCCCGGCAACTGCTGAGACACCCGCTCCCACATCCACCACCCGCAACATCCACCGGCTCGCCTGGACCAACATCAAGGACGACGACACCATCAAGATCATGAACACCATCCACTCCAGATCCCCGGAAGACCCCTGCCCACACCACATCTTCAACAAAGCCAGCAGCACCATTGCAACCTATCCCCGGAAAACCATCAACATCTCCTTCGAGACAGCGACCTTCCCGGAGAGCTGGAAGCATGCAGAGATCAACGCCATACTCAAAAAACACAAGGCAGACCCCAAAAACCTCAAGAACTTCGGACCCATCTCCCTGCTCCCGTTCCCGGCGAAAGTCATCGAAAAGTCTGTCAACAAACAACTGACCAGCTTCCTCGAGGAGAGCAGCATCCTGGACCCATCCCAGACTGGGTTCTGCAGCAACCACAGCACCGAAACTGCCCTCATTGCTGCACCGACGACATCAGGACCCTGCTTGACAATGGAGAAATCAAGGCCCTCATCCTCCTGGACCTGTCAGCCTCCTTCGACACGGTCTGCCACCGCACACTATGAACACTCCTCCATGACGCCAGAATCCAAGAGAAGGCCCTGGACTGGACCACCTCCTTCCTCTCCGGCAGAACACAGAGCATCCGCCTCCCCCCCTTCTGCTTCGAAGCCACCGAGATCATCTGCGGCGTACCCCAAAGCTCATCCCTTAGCCCAAATGTTGTTCAACGTCTACATGTCACCGCTCGCCCACGTCGCGTGACGACACGACCTGAACATCATCTCCTACGCCGACGACACCAAGCTGATCCTCTCCCTCACCAAAGACCGCCAAAACCAACCTCCAAGAAGGAATGAAGGCCGTCGCCGACTGGATGAGAAACCGCCGACTGAAGCAGAACTCAAACAAGACTGAGGTCCTCATCATCGGACCCACCCCTTTGGCCTGGGAGGACTCCTGGTGGCTGACTGCACCAGGAGCACCCTCCTCACCCACCGACCACGCACGCAACCTAGGGGTCATCCTCGATTCCACCTTCGCCATGACGAAGCAGGTCAACACCCTCTCTTCCTCCTGCTTCAACACCCTCTGCATGCTTCACAGGATCTTCAAGTGGATCTCCACCAAAACTAGAAGGGCGATCAACCAGGCCCTCGTCAGCAGTAGCCTGGACTACGGAAACGCACTCTATGCAGGAGCCCCGGCCCAACTCCTGAAACGGCTCCAATGCATCCAGAACTCCTCTGTTCGCCTGATCCTCGACATCGCTTGCCGCAGCCACATCACACCCCACCTTAGAGACCTGCACTGGCTCCCCATCAACAAGAGGATAACCTTCAACTTCAAACTCCTCACCCAAGCACACAAGGCACTCCACAACACCAGACCAGCATACCTCAACAGCCGATCCCACCCGCCACCTCCGCTCCGCAGACTGCGCCCTCGCCACCATCCCCGCATCCGAAAAGTGACTGCCGGCGGCAGATCTTTCTCCCACCTCGCCGCCAAGACATGGAACACCCTCCCCATCCACCTACGGCAGACCAAGGACCTCCTAACCTTCAGGAGACTTCTCAAGACCTGCCTCTTTGAACAGTAGAAGCTCCCCCCCCACCAGCACCTTGAGACCCTCACGGGTAGGTAGTACGCTCTGTAAATGCTATGATTGATTGATTGAAAAAATAAAAATAATTTGTAAAGAAATAGCTATATGACTTTTGTCAGATTTTGAGATATACACACACGAATAGGCATTACTCTACCTGTAATGAGATCTATGCCCATACATTTACTTCTGCACTGAGTTCACTGCTCATAGATTTGACTTTGTAAATTGGGGGTCCTATCTTTAATCTTCCTATAATTCCTACATTTTTCTTAAAATTATGTAATACTCATGGTCCCACTGAATTGCGATTTTCCACGACAGAACTTCAGATAGTTTAGACCTCATCCTCTGACTAATGTAACAATGTCATAGAATGTAATGAATGCTAGTTGGGCATGTATCAGTCACACTGTGCATATGGTATGAATAACCCACACAAAGCAATATTTTTTTTCTAGAAGAGTGAAGCAATGTAGCGCAAATGTCAATTTGGGTGAAAATACAAAGAAAGTGCAAAATCCTGTGTAACATTACGAGCACTATAAAAAAAAGCAGAAGACAACAATCTTCATGCAGGCACACCAACATGGAGATGCAGATACTGAGAAGTAATCAGTACTAATGTTAACTTTCTAGGAGAAGACGTCAAAGAAATGAGAGAATTGTCAGGCAGATAGTTACACTCCTTGAGCAGAGGGGTGATAACATTATCAAGTTCAGCAGACTAAATAAGGATATGGTAAACTATTTGTTGGACAAAATAGGCTCCTGTTTGAGCACACTACGAGGGGCACCACAGACTGCTGATGAAGATGGCCAACTCTGGAAAAAGCTCAGCTGGCTGATAAAATAATCCGGTAATGATCCTTCATCTATGGGTGTAGGATGGGTCACAACTTTCCTACCAGACTTTGAAAGATCTAGTTAGTGGTTTTGTGTAGTTCTTAGGACCCCCCATGACCTGCACATTTTGGATAACCCCTGAGGGCTTGGTGTGCAGACAGACTCTGGACACCCCCACAGGATGAGTCAGCCATTATATCAGCTAGCTCCATGGTGCTACTACCACCCCCCTGTGTTCTACAGTGGTGTGTGTAGCTTCTGTCAACCACTGAACATGACAACCCTGATTCCTCAGGTATTGTGGAAAAGAATACGGTATCTTTCGCTCAGACACTCGTGCTTACTTTTCTCAAAATACACATAGAATGATGATTCGAACGGTTTCAATAATTATTTATTTGTCAAGCGTCAGTCCAGTGTGAAACATATTCGCTGCAACAATCAAAAGACAGGAGCAGACAAATGTGATCGCTAGCACCAATATCGTAAATAGTAAGTACATTTCCAACATTGTGCTAATAAGATAAATATAAACAGATTATATAAAACAATAGCATTGGCTTTCTCCTACGATGAGTAGCCTACCTAAATGTACATAGCCTAGATATGTAGGTGAAGCATGTGTATATAAATGTCAGGACAGATCGTAATGGAGCACAAAATCCCTCAGGTAAGTACTAACCCCTCACCTGATGGTTCTGAATGAAGGACCCCATCTCTGCGTCGAGGATGGCACCCCGCAAGTGATGTCAGGTCTCTCCCTATCGAAGGATCAGCCTGCAGAGTCTCATTCCAGCCTGGAAGTAACACTCCTCTGTTCTATAAGGGGGGGAGAGGGTCTTTTATACTAAAGTGGTAAATCCAAGGTTTCTTCTAGAATCGATATATGAAACCATTTGCTAGTCCTCTGCTAATCCTTTTCTAAACAAACATGATCTAGCACAGCTGGCTGTTGGTCATGGATGAAAAAAGTGGTGACCCTTATACAGAATAAATCTGCCATGCCTGGGGACATTTTTATGTACACAGGGACAGGGATTAAGATAGGGTACCAGGAGCCTGATGTCGGAGAGACAAAAGTAAGCTACTAGGTAAAGAGTCACCTGCGTTAGGACCGTTATGTCTTGTGGATGGGACAAAATATATGTAATTGGTATGGACATGATGGGACTATCCTAAAGGACATGACACCCACTCCTCATCAAAAGGTCAACAAGTTCAGCTATGTAATAATAGAAAATGCTAAAAAAAAAAGGCATAACATTATGTATATTAAAACATGTAAAAAAGGCACTTACATAGTCCTAACAATGTTCATAAAAGCAAGGTCTGTATTGAAAGCATTCTTCCCTAGAAAAGCGTTCGTAAAAGGTCCTCTAAATCTTTGAATGTATCGTCATTGTTTTTCTGAGCATTCTTGAAAACCACTATGTTCAGATAGAGCAGAGAAGAAAAAAAAAAGTCAGTTTGACCTTTAATTTGGTACATGTTTAAAAATTGTCCAAACAGTTCCCAGCACAGGAGAGGCCAGATTGTTTAAGAATCCTGCGCTGAAGACTCAACATCACTGAACATGTATGTGCAGGAGGCAGTCCTTCTAGCACCTCCAGTATGCTATCAAGTGAGCAGAAGTGGTCATCACTGGTTCCCATGGCAGCCGTCGGGGAAGAATTAGATGCCTGTGTGCCTGAGACTGTTGCCTGCGCATCCGTGGTAGGGCCGATCTCTGTTCCAACAGGAGCTGAAGCGTCCCGTGGAGGATCTAGGAACGCCATCATCATCTTGGGAATACGCTGTGGACAACTGTGCACATGGGCCCGTAAAGGTGCCAGAAGCATGTCTATGTCTGGCGACATAACCAATGGAAGTGTCAGACAGAGGTCCAACACGTGTCCGAATCCGCAAAAGATGCAGCGGAATACTGGCAGAATGCAGTCAAGCCAGGCCGGTCTAAAAGACAGGAACCAATGTTCTCTCGGCTCTCAAAGCCAAAGTGTACCCAGGAAGACCACCAATCGCTCACAGCAACGTTGCTCCAGCAGTATTCTCTCTATGTCTCGAGTGATGTTGAAATCAATTGTGAAACAATAGAATTAAAATCAGGATGTTCGCCACTGAAAGCAGGTCCAAAGGAAGCACTACAAAAACGCTTCAGAGTGTATAAATGATGGAATCACTCGGAAAATGGTTTGAAAGGTGGTTAACAGACCTGATCCAATGCTCTTAAATAAGTGTACTATCCTCTGCTTATCAGACATGTTAATGATACAATGGACCAATTCTCCGAAATGGAGTGGGAAGTTTGTACGGACCAGAGCCTGTATCTCTGCTGAGGACCTTGCAACCTGGAGATAAAAAATCTCTCAGACCGAAGTTAAGGCCATATCATTGTGAAACAGCATGGCTATCAGTCTGCTCAGGGAATCAAACCCTATGTTGGAAACATTCAGTGAAGGTCACAGTGCTGCCTCCCTAACTGTGCGAGCTCAGGGAACAAATACTTGCTCACAACAAATAACCCTGGAGTTGACGCTCGCTAGATAAGCAATACCAGTCGTCATACCACAGCAACCTTGGTCATTCAGCATCAAGTAACTCCCATTGGAAAGTAACTCGAAAAACTGGATGAATTACAGCAGCTGGGGAACTCTTCAGGTAGGAGGACAAGTTCACTATTGACGCATTACATGCCCGTGAAGTGACACTTCTTATACACTAAAGACCCACTCAAGGCCTTTTTGCAGTTTGAACCACTCAAGAAACTTCCTTGTCCTTATTCCTGCACGTATATGTGCATGGTAACTCCCTTTGCCCACCACTTCATACCTTCCTACTGGGTACTATTTCAGGCTGCACTGGAATAGGAATGTCATGATTGGCAGTGTGATATAGCCATGGATTGTCCATTCAGTAGATGGTGATTCTGCTACAGTAAAAGGTACATTGTCTTGTTTTTCAATGAGCAGCATGGTATACATCGCATCTCTGCGTGCCATGGTTATTTGTCTGTCTGTTAGATTCTAAGCCGAAAACAGATTTGTGTCTTTAATGTATCGTCATGGAATATGGCCAGAACGCAAGGATTGAAGTGTCCAACTTAAAAGCATAACAGTGCGCCGCTGAGATTGCCCATTTTGTAGAATAGACAAGTCTTGTTCCATTGTTTTGATAGCTGAGGACGCAATGTTGCCCAGTGAATGAATATGAGACAAGAGTATAGTTACGTCTACCATAGCTAAGGCTTGTTCTAGGTTAGTTCTATCAATTTCACAAAGTCTCTCAGCACCTTCCTGTTGGGAGACTGTCCAACATTATTATAGATGGCACATAAGAAGCGTTTCTGACGTGGTTTCTTGGGACCTAACAAGAAATCCTAAGATCCATGTTGTCTGACAGAAGGGTCACGTGTTGTTTCACCTGTGAAAGTGTTGAGGTCTTTTGCCAATCTAGGTACAATTTTACCGCACTATAGGAAGTCACTACCCCTGGGTCATCTGTGTGTACCTAGCGTGGGTCGGGTCTATGGATGATAAACCCTTTGATGGCTTAAATCTGAAGGAATGCTCGTGGTTCAGTTCTTTAATTTTTGCAAACCCGTAGTCTGTTGCACTGTTCGGTTCAGGAAAATCATCTGTAGTGGTATGAGGCAAGCTCTGAATAAAGCCTCAGTTCCCTAAACCTGCTACTCTCTTGTCCCCCATATAGATTTTATTTCTATGGATGCTCTCGTGTAGTTGAAGCCCTGTATATACAGTTGGAAGATAAAAGGTGCTGAATATAACAGCTTTGTGTTTGTCAGCATACTTTTCTTCATTGTTGTATTAGTCTGTGCAAGGTTGTATTTAAAGGTGTCTTGGTCTGATGTATTGAACCCTGAAAAGTATGCACATTTTTGTGCAACTGTGACAGAAGTACCCTTTGGTGGTGGCAGGCAATGTTCCCATTGATGGAATACATTAGTTGCGTGGTACACTTTCTCGATGCAAAAAATGATGACCATAATGCTGGTAACAAAACATGGTATCATAGTCAGTTGTATCTTCATACAATTCTCTGTAAGAAAATGCAGCAGACCGTTCTAAATCTGTGAGCATAGTATTTACACTCTCAATGTCTCTGGGAGTGTACTGAAGGTAATGAAATAATTTAAAGAAAAATGAAAAAGAGAAATTTTAAACAAATGTGGAATTTTCATATGTTCAGGGTGACCAATTACATCATATGAAACTTTATCCCACACTATATCATCAGGTAATGGAATTGCTGTGATGTTCACCAGGGACAAGTCTCCATGTTCACGGTGTGATGACGTATGTGATTTCAGGACCAAGTTCACAGATTGAACTGCAGAGCTTTCTGGGAGATAATGTCCGTTATGAGGCAGAAAAAAGACAGTTGCTGTGCTGATCCAAAATAACAGGTATAATACCCCTATTGCAAACCAAATATGCAACCAGGGTGACACTAAGGGGCTCATTAGGCCATCCCATCGTAGAAAGGGACCGCCCGCCATAAGGGCGGGGGTCCCGTGGGGGAAATTAGGATGCGCCCGCCACTGGGGTGGGCGCATCCTGTATTTTTAACATTGCGGCGGGTGGTGCTTAAAGCACCGCCCGCCGCAATGCTAAGAATACATGGTGTGCATTTCAAAGCACAACGGGACAGGCACTGTGCAGTGCCTGCCATGTTGTTCTTTGAAATGCAGGGGGATACCATAAGTACCCCCCATGTGCACCCCCCGGAGTCCCTTGGGGTCTGCAATGGGCACCCGAAGGTAGACTCTGCATGCCTTTCCGTGGCGGCATTCCCCAGCGCACATTGTAATATGGCTGGCAGTGTCAAACAGACACTGCCACCATATTGCAGCCTTTTCCGCCCCGAGTGCAAAGGCGACCGGGGCGGAAATGTGGCGGACAGTCTTTCCGTCCGCCGCAGACCCCCCAGCCATAATAATATGGCGGGGGGTCATTCCTGCAAGGATGGCGGGCTGGTCGCTCTCGCCAGGCCGGTGGTGGCTACCGCCGGCCTGGCGGGGGCGAACCGCCCGCCATGCTAATGGACCCCTAAGTAAGTATTGTTGAGCAAAAGATAGAATTGTAGACGTTTCTCTTTCCTTGAAATGGGTGGCGTTTGAACACGTTCACTTGGATCTGAAGAGAAATCATCGAAGTTTATGAAGTAGCCAGAAGCAGTTTGATCTATCTTTGGTAGCTCCTCAGGTTTTGTAGAACTAGCAGATGTGTTGTTTGAAGGCATTATTCATCATTATCGGGCTGAATTGCAACTTGCATTGTTGTTTCTTCTTGATGTTTTTCAATTTCAACTGGAATGATTTGTGCTTTATTATTTGATACTCCTTCACTTTGTATAGTGGAGTCTTGAAAGTTTATTAGTCTTTCCATCTGAACTTCTTCTATAGTAACAAGAGGAGATCTGCGGCTAACTCAGGACCCCATGCAGCCTACTTTTGAGAATCGGCCATATGATGTGGTTTGATCAGATCAATGGAGACAAATCTTTTCTCTTTTTTGCAGAGAAGAGGCAGCAGAAATACTGTTCTTGTTCCCACTACCGCTAGGACAGGTACAGGTGCTCTGTAAGATGGCCCAAACTCTCTTCTGTCCACAATCTTTTCCCGGACCAGGTCCCCAATCTGCGGGACTCAGGCAGGTCTTGCAGGAACTGGTTTCTCTTCCTCAGTGGCGGTGCGTTTGACTTGCACGTTGCATTGTAACAAACAGCATTCATTGAGTTCCTGTAAAACAGCCAAAAGGCCATTCAGTTCAAATGGTTTTGCATCCGCCACTATGCTGGCACAATAGAGATCAGGTACCCACATTTTTGTCCCAAACAGGATTTCATAAGGGGTACAGCTTCCAAGGATTTTCTTGGCATAATATTGAGTGCCCGCTGGACCCCGTATAGGTGATTGACCCAACTACCACCGTAGCTGTTAAGGACTGCTTTTGGTCCCAGTTTTTCCTCTCCACCACTGAATTTCCCTTGGGAGGGTAGGGGGAAGAGTACCACAAGGCCACGCCCATACTTTCCATGGCTTCCTTGTACACCCTAGATCTAAACGCTAGGCCACGGTCGGAATGTAACGTGCCAATTGCGTACGCCGCTAATGTTCACGGAGATGAGGATTGACATTTCTTACCGTACTAGGGAAGTGTCATTAAAAAACACACAATTCTGCTTTACTGGACTGAGATTTGAATATGATTTAGCAGTTAGAATCGTCATATACACGAGGTTTACCTATTCTTTTGGCAGCCCTGAAGAAGTCATAGGGTGACATTAAACCCGAAGACGAAACACGTGTTGGCTGGTGTGAGGCTGTTGTGACGTTCAGAATAAATGGGATCTCGCTGAAAACTGGAGCAAGATGTGGAGATTATTTTCTTGGACATTATTTGTATGTGCTCAGGGCTTGTATTTATGTGTATGAATATTTAGGGTGTTGGTTTGACACCCTTTCCCTTGGAGCACTACTTTCATTTGGATTGAAACACAGGGATAACACTGACTGACTGCAGGATTGCCCCATTCAACCCTCCTTTTGGTTAGTAGTATAGGACGGCAGAGCCATTCTTTGTGGCATTGATAGCTACTAGTATTTTATTATTTATTTTATAGCATTTGTAAGGCGCGCAGCTACCCACAAAGGGTTTCCCGGCGCCAAGAACGCAAAGCACTCAGATATCACTGGGGAGAGGACAGACAAAGCAATTATTTATTAAAAAGCCACGTTTTTATACTCTTTCTAAAATTCACATAGCTTTCCTCCTTGCGAATGTGAGAGGGCAATGTGTTCCACAGCACTGGCCCCAGGTAGGAGAAAGATCTCCCGCCTATTCTGGCTCTTTTAAACCTTGGTACTGCAAAGTTTGCCGCTGTACCTGAACGCAGGTTACGGTTTGGGAGGTAGGGCTTAGCAAGGGCCTGAAGATATTTGGGGGCAGTGCCGGCTTTGATTCTAAATAAATAGCTCAAGGCTTTGAAACGAATACGGTTCTCGACCTTAAGCCAATGCAGATCCTTGAGATATTGGGTGATCCTAGCAGATCTGGGGATTTTACAAAGCAGTCTAGCCGCAGCGTTCTGCACTAATTGCAGACGCTTTATCACTGTCTTATTTGAACCCAGGTATAAGATGTTACCGTAATCAAGCCGAGATGTCACTAAGGCATTGATCACGGTCTTCTGGGTAGTAGGTGGCAGCATCCAGATGATTTTGCGTAACCATTTGATAATGGTGAAGCATATACCTGCCACTTTGTTTGCTTGCTGGGACATAGATAAACAGTCATCAATGGTGACCCCAAGGTTTCTAACCTGCGAAGCTGGAAATGGAAGTTTACCCAATGATGGTGGCCAATGGGAATCATTCCAGAGATCTTTGCAATTTCCTAACAGGAGTACCTCTGTTTTATCTCCATTCAGCTTAAGTTGGTTGTCTGACATCCAGCAAAAGATTTCATGGAGGCCTATTTTTAATGCAGATGGAGTAGACATGTCAGATTTGGAGAGTGAGAATAGGACTTGTGAATCATCTGCATAAGTCATTAAACTTAAGCCAGCATTTTCTACAAGATTAGCCAGTGGACGTAAGTATAAATTAAAAAGCAGAGGGCTCAAAATTGATCCCTGTGGCACTCCATGAGGAGAATGGAATACCTCAGAGCAAGCCTCCGAAGAGGAGATCTGGAAAGTACGGAGGGAAAGGTAGGATCTAATCCATTCCAGAGCTTTGCCTTCGACACCATTCTCCCCCAGCCTGTCCAGCAGTATGGGGTGAGAAATGGTGTCGAAAGCCGCACTAAGATCTAACAAGACCAGTGCTACTGTTTGGCCGTTGTCCATGAGCTCCCTGATCCTTTCTGTGACCCCGAGCAGGGCCGTCTCAGTAGAATAACCACTCCTAAACCCCGATTGAGACGAATGTAGGAGATTATTGTTTTCTACGTAAGTTGAGAGTGCCTTATGGATATGCCTCTCTAGGATCTTAGAAAAGGCGGGTAGCAACGAAATTGGGCGATAATTGGCCAATGTCATCGGGTCTGCGCCTGGTTTTTTGAGTAGGGGGCTGACCATAGCATGTTTCCATAGAGCAGGAACTATAGCTTGCTCTATGGATGCATTCAATATTTCTGCTATGGGAATTAAGGCAGTATCCTCTAATTTGTTTACGATACTGACAGGAATCGGGTCACGAGGGGAGCCCGATTTGATTGATTTAAGTAGTTCCTTCAGTATATCTAATTTAATAGGAGGCCAGGCTTCAAGATGACAATTTACTCTAGGGACTAGAGTGGTGTTTCCTTGCTTGTCTGTTGACTTGCTAGCGTTTTTAATATTAGAGACGATGTTCTCAATCTTATTCGTAAAGAAAGAGGCCAAGTCCTGGCATTGCTGGGTATTAAGAGGGGTAGGTTCTGCTCTAGTATATCTCCATCTATTCTCGTGTGTGAACGAGTGATTGTGGCAATGGCTGCAGTTCACACTGTCACCTTGGTGGCTTCATCAGCCCGTGAATTCACTTCAACTTGTATGCCAACACGCTGATGATTCATGGTGTGAATAACTTGAGCCCGTGGCAGCCATTCTTTCAGCTTTGCCACTTGTTCCTATAACAATTTATGTTTTATTGTGCCACCATTGGCATCTTTAAACCCATTACACAGTAAAATGAATCGCACACAATCAGTATGGGGAATTCCCGATCTGCATACTGAAGTGGTAGTATCACAGTTTTTATTTGTGCCAGCTGCGCTGTACAATCTCCCAGAGATTCCGTAGTCATATTTTTGGGATGGAACTTACAATCCTGCATACGACCTTTCACTATAGCACATGCAGCGCTATATTGTTGTTTACTTCCGATAGCCAGTTGGGCAGATCCTTCAGTGTAAATGATGTATTCATACTGATATAGAGGCAAGATTTCATTCGGGGCACGGTATGCTTGTTCGTACTGCAAAAATGCTTGTGTTCTAAGGGTAGGATTGTATCTATATTCTACATCTGTTGCAGTGAGAGAATTATCCCATTGTATCCAACATGGATGCAATGCCTTTGCATTTGGAATGCTGGCTTTGCTTACCGCTTCTAAAGTGGGTGTCGGGGTTACAACGAGGATGAGTTTCCCCTGTGCTAGTGCTCTTTCCCTCCGTACAGCAGTCTGTACTGCTGTCATTATTTTTTCTGTTGCTGGAAATTGATTTTAAGCATTCGTGTACAAATGAGATTTGTATGCGATTGGAACTTTCTCACCTTCATTGAACTTGATGTAAGTATACCCTGATAACCCGGGGACAACCCGTATTACCAGGTTGTGCACATTTACTTATGTCGGCAAGTGTTTTGAAGCTATTATAACAGCTTGAATTGAACGTAGAATGTCTGTATGTTATTGAACCACTTGTGTGCTGTGAAATCTGATCTGATTAGGTCGTAGAAATGTTTAATTCTTTCTGCGTAGTCTTAAATGTATGTTCTGCTAAAATTTAGAAATCCTACAATGGATTGTAAACTTTCAGAGTCTTTGGAGGTTGGAATAGCGTGCATTTTTCTAGAAAATTTGTGGCCAGGCTTATGCCTTCGCTTGACAGCTCATATTCCGAAAATCGGGCAATTTTTGATTTTTTGAAGATAAATGTGTATTCCAAATTGGCAAAACCAACAATGATGTTGTTCACCCTGCACAAGTGTTCAAGTAATTTATCGTCCGTCAGATAAATAAAATCGTTTTTATTAGCTCTGACACTCTTGCTGAGAATAACCATTCTTTTAGCCTTGGGGCAGATGACAAAATTGACGCTGAGTGCCAGGGGCAGGAAATCCTGTCAAATATCTGCTTTCAGGAGCTATATTTTGGCAGAAGAATCCATTTGAGATATCTAGTGTGGTTTTGTATTTCTTCAGCACAATGTTATTCATTAATGCGGCAATAGGTACATTCTGAAGTGCAAATGTTTTTGTGCATGTGTTCAAGTGTCTGTAATCTAAAACCAAATGATATGTGTTGTCACGTTTCATGATGGGAAAAAAAGGGTTGCTTATTGGCAAGGTGCAAGTTTCAATCACAGCTTGGAATTCAAGTTGGTCCAGGATTTCTTTGACCTGTTTCTTAGCCTCATTTATAATAGGGGGATGTACGATGTTACAACGCAGGTTGTAACAACGCATACCTTTACCACGCGGCCGCTACAACGCAAGTCGTTACCATGACTTGCGTTGGAGGGCGCGGATTTAGGATTTTTATAATTTTATATTCCAACACCAGTCCCCGTGGATATTAGGGAAGGTGTTGGAATATAAATTTATAAAATTCCTTATCCCACAGCGCCCTCCAGCGCAAGTCGTGGTAACGACTTGCGTTGTAACGGCCGCGTGGTAAAGGTACCACGTTGTAAAAGATTCGTGGTAAACGTTGTTTACCATAATAGGGTACTGTCTCTGTGGAGTTGGAGTAGTTTTAAATGGGATTTTATGGTGTTTGGACTCCACGTCCCACCTTACATGGTTGGGGTATAATGCCAGAGCTTGCGCTTGCACCCACTCCTGTGAGTATAAGTTTTTAAGGAAACAGGAACGAGGTATGAAAAAGGAGGCAACATTAAGTTTTCACTTTTTGGGTAATCCATTACAAATTCAGGCGGCCAAACTTTTTCTGCTAACAGGATATCATATCCAAATGTCAAATTCTCCCTAAAGAGACCTTTAATTTTTCTTGAGATGTCCCCCTCTATTTGGAGAATAATATTGTGTAGACGGTGTGGGACACTCACTCTTGGATCAGGTGTTCCCACCTTGATGTATTCATTCAATACTGCTGTCACCCAAAATTACTTCTGCTGCGCTGTCTAGCATCATCAGAGCCCATTCCTGGTTCAAAAGCTTAGTCCTCAGTAACCTGGGCATTTCAAATTTTCAAGCCAGCTACTTTCTTCTTATTGAATTGAAGTTTTGCTTTATGCTGCTCTTTCTATTTGATAATGAAATCTGAATTGCGATGTGTTTCTCTTTTTCCCTTTGGTCGATCTTCAATTTTTTCTTCTGACTGTCCTTGCCTCTCCAAGCTTTTTGATGAACCCTGAAAGGAACAAAAGGAATGTGTATCAGTATCCTGATACCTGTCAGGTTTCCTAATGTTCTCGCGATCCCTAAGGTTGTACCTCTTTTCAGAGGACTCCCATTGGAGAGACCCACCCTTTGATCGTGACGTTTCCTTTATTATTAATATTATTTTTGAATTGTTTGTTATATCCCATTTGTTTTTATAAGAAGTGTGTGCTTGCTTTGAGTTATCATTATCAGAACTATTCACCACTTGTGGTTTCCCTGGTTTGTCTCCCACACTATCTCTACCTAGCGAAGTATAGGTTTCCCCTATAAATTTTGGTAATGCACGCTCCTGATTTGCCGGAGCTATTTCCCTTAAGCGTTGGCGTATAGCCAATGCTGCTGCTTCCCCCTTAATTTTGCTCTGCATAATGGCTAAGATTTGGTCAAAATGACCCATCAGTTTCATCCCCTAGTTCAGGGCAGATCCTGCCCTGTACTCATTCTGTATCTGTTTCAATACTTCCGAAATAACTGAGATGGTCGGGGTACTGGGTATTCTAATGTATACTGCAGCAAAGATTGTTCCCCATGTGGTACAGTTGCCAAGTGAGGGAACAATTCCCATTGGAAAGCAGATTGTTAACACTCTGTGTTTTTCGTTCAGACCCGTATGAAGAAATATTGCTTTTAACTGTGCTATTTTGAGCACTCCAGAATGGTACTGATCCCTCTGTGATGGGATGGCACCCATGATTGCTTTTAGTGTCTGTAGACTAATTATTGGTGTGTTTTGGGTCTGAACTGTACCAGGTGGAGCATATCTTGCAGGTTGTAATGTGAGTGTTTACATGACGAACTGGATAATATGTCTGTATAGCCTGACTACTTCTTTGTAAAGTATACACACTTCTCCTACTTGGACTGTGTCTATCTCATGATGTGGAGCGTAAGTCTCTAAGACCGGCCATGTCGCTCCTCCTATGCTGAGCAGACCGAGTCTTACGACCGAAGTTGTGTGTTTGAGGGCGCTTTTAACCCCTTCGCTGTGGGGGTAATTCCCCCGCTGTGCTGGGGGGGAGTGGGGCGCGCACTAAGAAGCAAACCAACTTTAGGGGCAGCATGTCGTGTAGTTCCTAGAACCCCCCAGGACCTGCGCAATTTGGATGATCTAAACTGAGGGCTTGGTGTGCAAATAGACTCTGGACAGCCCCACACGATGAGCCAGCCGCTACACCAACTAGCTCTGCAGTGTCACTACCATCACCCTGTGTTCTACAGTGGTGTGTTCAGTTTCTGGCAACCACTGAGCATGATAACCCTGATACTTCAGGTATCTTGGAAAACAATACGGTATCTTTCGCTCAGTCACTCATGCTTACTTTTCTCCGAATACGCAAAGAATGATGATTGGAATGGTTTGAATGATTATTGATTTGTCAAGCGTCAGTCTAGTGTGAAACATATTCGCTGCGACAATCAAAAGACCGGAGCAGACAAATGTTATCGCTAGCACCAATATCTTAAATAGAAAATACATTGCTACCATGGTGCTAATAAGATGAATATAAACAGATTATATAAAACAAAAAGCATTGGCATACTCTTACGATGCGTAGCCTACCTAAATGTACCTAGCCTAGATAAGTAGGTGAAGCATGTGTATGTAAATGTCCGGATAGATCTCAATAAGCCAAGAATCCCCCTGGGAAGTACTAACTCCTCACCTGATGGTCCTGAATGAAGGACCCCGTCTCTGAGTCAAGGATGGCACCCCGCAAGGGATGTCAGGTCTCTGCCTGTTGAAGGATCAGCCTGCAGAGTCTCGGTCTAGCCTGAAAAGAATTCTCCTCTGTTCTGTAAGGGGGAGTGAGGGTCTTTTATACTAAAGTGGTAACTCCAGAGTTTCTTCTAGAAATGATATGGTTTGAAGACATTCGCTAATCCTCTGCTAATCCTTTTTTCAACAAACATGATCATGCACTGCTGGCTGTTGGCCATGGATGAAAACAGTGGTGACCCTTGTGCAGAATAAATCTGTCGTGCCTGGGGACATGTTTATGTATGTCAGGTACAGGGATTAAGACAGGGTACCAGGAGCCTGATGTCGGAGAGACAGAAGTAAGCTACTAGGTAAAATCTCACCTGCGTTAGGACCGTTATGTCCTGTGGATGTGACAAAATGTATGTACATGGTAGGAATATCCTAAAGGATACAACAGTGGTTTGAGATGGATAGGGCTCGATCCGACTGCATGTGCCTGTCACTCTATTGTCTGCGCCTACTGAGCCTACCATGACCATGACCACCCTGTCTTTCTGCAGCATGTGAGTTTCATTTGTGGTGTATCTCCTGGTGTGTGGTGTGCTGCTCATCTGGGCTGGTCATTCCCCCAAGTGACAGGGAGAGGTTTTGTATTAGGGCTTGTGAGTCCCACAGCCTGAATCTGCCAATCACCCTAGGGATGAGGAGGAAGGAGCTCCTGGCATGTCACTTCATGTTACCCTCCCCCCCGGCCGCCTGGTTTTGCTGTTCTCGGTGCCAGTGCTGGGAACCAGCTACCATTATGGCACAATATGGGCAGCTGGCACAGCTAGGGCCTTCATTTCTGTGGGCCTGACTAGCCTATGACTTCATAGAAAAAGAGACGTCCCACCCCACCCGCAAGGTGACAAGACCAATCCTGCATTCTAGGCAGTGAGAAAATTGAGTTGCCAAGGGAGAACATGACTCTAGCACCATAAACCCAGACTCACAAATGTGCCCTCAGCTCCAACTGCACTCTGTACATTTCATTAATGAGATGTCATCTCAGACTTTCTCATGGTATGAAAGAGCTCTCTCTGTGCCATTCTTCCCATGCACCCCTGATTGGGAATACCTGCTGTGAGTAGATAAGTCATACCATTTATTGTCGCTAAGACGCTCCATGTGATCTCACTGCATTTTGAAAGAGATTTGACTCCAACCTGAATTGGCTGCATCCCAGTTGGTCCAAGGCCTAGGGTGATCATCTGCCGTCTTTCACTCCTGCTAATTCTCTGTGTCTGCTGGCCTCCTCTGTGATACCTCAAAACCGGTCCCAGGATGCTTGTTTCTGGTCCAGGGAGAACCTGGCATGGCAGTTTGGACTGGACTGTTCCCAAGGGGAGCAAGGTCAAGAATAATTTGCTTATGGCTGGGTCCAAACTGAAGTGATGTGGCAAGGAAAATAACAATGGATTAAACCCAGATCGGTGAATGGGGGTGAGTGTTTCACATTTTTAGCACTACATACATCATCTTGTGCTTGATAAGATACTATGAACACAATGCTAGTCAAATAGTCAAAGAGGACATTGGCTATGGCTGTTGGTCTGGATTTACCACAACCTATTCCATATCTTTTATATTTCCAGTCACAGCCATGGATTGCCTACCAATTTCCCAATTCAGTAGCAAACAGATCCTATATAATACTTAGATATCTCGTTCCATACTTACATATACCCAGTCCTTTGAGCGAATTACAATGCATATCCAGCAAGCAGACAGATGGATAAAACTACCCTTGTCCATTGCAGGTAGGATAAGACTGATCAAACTGGTTATCCTAACATAGCACATTTATTTATGCCAATACATCCCCATCCCTCTTATTAGGAGTATTTTAGGAACCATAATATGCTCTTTATCAGGACCGACTTTAGCACTGGTGGCATGTGGTGTGAGAATTGTTTTGCGCCCATCCACCCCCAAGAACTCCTCCTAGGATTTAGCCACTACCACCTGGCCCAAGTGCCCCTCATCTCTTCATAGCCCCTCTCTGACATGCATTTATTTGTTGTTTTAAAGAGCTGGTAAAGGCTGGCTTCACTAATCCACTCAGTAAAATAGAGATTTGTTCTATACAGCAGGCATATTAACACTCTGCACTGTTTTATGGTAACTCAAAACTGCCACTAGACAAAACTCTGATCTTTTTGCCACTAGACAAAACTCTGATCTTTATCTCTAGCAGGAACATTAAACAGATGAGTGAGCTTGACATCCTTAGCTCTGCCTGAAAGCTGGATGCACACGGAACTCTGTAGCAGATTATTTTAAATTGAAAATTATTACTCAACACAGAACCGCCCTAAAGCTAGTGCCCCCCTCCAGGTCAGCACCCAGTGCTGCTGCACCAGTCGCACCACCCTAAAGCTGGCCCTGCTCTTTATTCAGCTCACATGGGCAAATAAGCGACCCAGAATCATTTGGGATAAAATGGAACGTCCATATGAAAAAGAAGGGTTAGCTGTTCCAAATACTAAACTGTATTACAACATTGCCTTGGCACATTTACTTAAATACTGGTTCCAAAACAATCGCCAGATGCCACACCTAGATGTTGAAATAGGAATATCACCTATTCAACCAATCCAGCCATTATTTCTATCTCTGACAGCACACCTACTTGAAGAGAGTCATACTGTCATCTGCTTCTAATGGGTGTAGCCTGACTGTCCAAAATTTGCACTATGGATTGTATTTAATCCCGCCATCTATCACTGTTTCACAGCCCACGTATTCCATCCACCTGTGAGATAGATACCATTAGAATGGTGCATGATAAATTATTAACTAAACTAGGAGACACTTTCATAGATAGTACACTTTTAAAGTATCCACATTTCTTCAATATGCCACAAGCAATTCCCATCAAACACTAGCACATTGCAGACTCTGAAGTGCATTCAGGGAACTAATTCCTTCATTTCTATCAGAGCTGGAAGAAAGGGACCTCCTTCCAATGATAAATACTATAAACTCTGCAGCTAGATTGCTTTTAAAAACATACATCTGCACCATGAAAGGTATTCAGACAAAATGTAGAAATTTTAATATTGACCACCAGAAATATTGAGTTGGAAACATTTTCAAGCAGAAATATTGTCACCAAGAATTTCGTTGCCAGGAATATTGATTGTAAGGTAAGTAATATGCATGTTAGAAATATAGAAAGTGTTTTTATCAATTACAAAAATATCTATGTTGTTAATATCAATGTTCTACATATTGTTGTTAATATCAATGTGTTATTATTGTTATGTATTCTGCTATATATTTTAATTGTATATGTTATAATTTTTTTGTATAAATATTGTACATGTTTTTTTAATATAGTTTGCAAATTTTTAGTATGTTTGATATTTTTTTTAATAGTGTTTTTGTCATTTTCAGTACTGCAGCGGGCTGTAGGGGTCATAGGGGTACAGGGTGGGAAGAAAATTAATTACAAATAATGAAACATTATTTTTTAATTAGTAATACGTTTTTTAATTGATCATTATTTAGGTTAATTGTATAGTCACACTGTTTTAAGTTTAAATTTTAGGTGCAGGTTGTGGGTTTGTTAGGAGTATAGAGTGGGATGAAAATGTGTGATAATTGGCTAATAAATACTTAATATTATAATTAACCATTTATTTGCTAATAATATGAGTATTGGCCACGCAGGAAATGAATTATAGTATTTATTTAATGTTAATTTATAAGAAATATTTAATGATAATCTAAATTGTGTAATAAAAATATTGTTTCTACTATTTTTTAGGTGTCAATTGCATTTGCAGGAGTTAATTAAATATGGTCAATTTGTTATTAGTTAATCATTACTAATTGTTAATTGATAAATAATTACGTAAATTATTAAATTATCAGTTTTTTAAAGACTTGCATTCGATGTGGGTTGTTTGTTTTCTAAGAATAGACGTTGGGACAGTAATTAAATACAACTAAATTACTATTAGGTAATTATTAATATTATTGTAACTGATAATTAATTATGTAAAATGTGTAGATATCATTTAATAAATATATTTTAGGTGTGCGTTGTGTAGTTTGTATAGGTATTGGGTAGGAAGTTACATAAGTAATAAAAAAATATTTTTTTTAATTCTTTTTTACTATGCTATGTGTTAATTATGTTGTGCTTTTATGTTGAAAAAAAATTGCCTTTTTAAAAATTATTTTGAGAATTTTGTTTTGTATTTTAGTTATGATATTTTTATTAATTTATTATATGTATTAAAGATTGTAATACATGTATAATTTTATGTTTTTTAAATAAAATTATATATATATATATAAATGTTTTAATTTAAATATTTAACATTTTAATTTAATATTATTTTTTAAATTGTAAAAAATTATAGTAAACTACTGTGTGTGTAAGGTTGCACAGAATGTAGTGGCAATAGTAAATGTTACCCTTCCGTAATCCAACACTTTCCCTACTGCTGCACTTACTGGAGTGTGAAGAGTATATGTTACCCCCTGCAATCCAACACTTTTCCCACTATTATACTGACTGTAGTGGGAATAGTATTTTTTACCCCTTCGCAGTCCAACACTTTCTCTACTGTTCTGTTGCACTGACTGTAGCGTGAACAGTACATTTTACAGCTCTGAAATCCAACACCTTCCCTACTGTTGATCTGACTGTATTGGGAATAGTAATGTTTACCCTTTCATAATCCAACACTTTCTGTACTGTTGGACTGAATGGAGTGGGACTAGTAAATTTCACCCCTCCGAATTCCAACACGTTCCCTACTTTTGCACCGACTGGAGTGCGAATAGTAAATTTGACACCTCCTCAAGCCAAAACTTTCCCTACTGTTGCACTGACTGGAGTGGGAATAGTAATTTTTACCCCGACGCAATATAAAACTTTCCCTACTGTTGCACTGACTGGAGGGGGAATAGTATATTTAACACCGCTGCAATCCATAATTTTCCCTAGATGTCCACTGACTGGAATGGGTATAATACATTTTACCCCTCTGCAATCTGGCACATTCCCTACTGTTGCCCTGACTGGAGCTGGAATAGTAAAAATATTACCACTCCGTAATCCAAATCGTTCCCTACTGGTGCACCTATTGGAGTGTGAATAGTAAATTTTACCGTTCCACAATCTAACAATTTCCCTACTGTTGCACTGAGTGGTGTGCGAATAGTAAATGTTACCACTCTGCAATCCAATACACTCCCTCATGTTGCACTGACAGTACTCGGAATTGAACATTGTACCCCTGTGGAATTCAATGCTTTAACTACTGTTACATTTATTGTAGTGGGAATAATAATTTTCTCTTTTCCTGAGTTTATTTATTTTTGTACTGTTTATTAATTGAAGCAGCTATAGTATATGTATTATTTGTGGAATTTTGTAGTTTGGGTTTTATTAATTACATTTATATTAATATGTTCTTGTGTACTTAAAATCATACTATTTATAATAAGTAGTGTTTTGAATATGTAATATATTTTTAGTAAATACACTTTTTATATTTTTATTGGTACATAATATATATATATATATATATATATATATATATATATATATATATATATATATATATATACATATATATATATATGAAAGCACAACAAATCGCTTCTTCCGGAGTGCTGAAACCCAGCGGAAGTTGGCGCAAGTTACCGGCGAAGCAGTCCGGCTGTATTCACATGTTCAAAAGTGTCCAAGATAAACGTATCTTTGCGCTCTCAGGCAAAAAGACAAAGGAGATCCAAATATCGGTCAAGTAGTTTAATTACACAACGCGTTTCAGCAAGAAGCCTTGTTCACGTGTAAAAGTCACAAGGTGAACACCAAATTTAAATAAAGTTTTTTCACTCGTGCTACAAATCAACACAAAGGTAGGACTTAGGCAAACAAAATAGTGGCAGACATATTGGAACGGTCAAAGGAGATTTCTGACACTGTGCCTCAGGTACAAGATTACCTCTCTTGTACATATGTGGTTGTCACAGTTTCTTCACTGAGAATATATACATTTCAATTTGAGAAAAAACACACAAATTACTGTGAAATACAGACGCATTACATGTGATGCTGATTTGGAGGTAATCGGTATATGAAAGCTGTCCTGTCAAAGTTAATTCAAGTAAAATACATAAGAGCAATGATCAGTGTCAAATACAAATATATTGCGCATGATTCAGATTTGCATGGATACACTAAGAGTCAGCATATGATAACCGAAGTACATAAATAACCTGGGTACAATAGCAGTCAGCATATAATATGTACAGTGAAGAAAACATGGTGGTAGCGCATTTCTAATATACATATATATATATATATATATATATATATATATATATATATATATATATATATATATATATATATATATATATATATATATATATATATATATATATATATATATATATATATATTTTGTAACTCCACATACGCCACTTCCTGATCCACCCAGGACCGGCGAGGCAGGCAAAGTAGGAGACGGACCACAGGAATCACAGGTTCTTATTTTATTGCTGCTGGTAAAACAGGAGGGCAATACACGTTTCGGGCTTCAAGAGCTCTTGTTCACATGCAATGAACTAGTGTAACTTTTTTATTTTTATAATGCTTAGTGAATAGCATTAACTCCGCCCTTTGAACAGTCACATGACTATAGACATAGACAACATCTTGTGTGTTCTTATCACAATTATTCGTGCAAATACGCAAAAATAAGTAAAAATAAGTTAAACACTTTTATACATATGTTAGTTAATTATTTTCTTAAACATAACAATCATAATTTCATCAATTAAAATTTATAAAAGTGTCTCTAAATGCGAATTTGTAAACCAATAGCAGGATAAATCCATATATATATAAATCAGAACAATTGTCCATGCTTAAGGTGCACTCTCAAAACAAGCAAAATTTGTTGGCAAACCAGCTCCGGTACATCACAGAAACATCACAGAAACCAGCAGAGTATTGCAGACATGTTTCGGGCTTCACACACTTCTTCATGGGCCAGCTACACGTGTGAAAGTTGCATTCTGGGACTGGTATCACATTAATACCCATGTGGGTTTACCATTACCAAAGTACAGTTCTTTTATATCTGCTACTGTCTGTTTTTGCCCAAAGTCATGCAAAAATATTCAAAACCTGCTTGTCGTACCATAGGCAGTTGCCGAATTAGCATACCATCGTCCTGCTGCAATACTTGCAGTGGTGCACCTCACAACCGGACTGGCCGTAATACTAGAATCAGACAAATTGTCCACGCTTGAGGTGTGCTCTCGAAACAAGTAAAATGTATTGGCAAAGAAGCTCCGGTACATCACAGAAACCAGCAGAGTAATGCCGATGCGTTTCGTGCTTCACGCCATTTTTCATGGGCTACACGTGTGAAAGGCAACGTAAATTTCCAATGTAGCCCATCATCCGATTACAAATAAGCATATATATACTTGAACCTCGGTGGCCTCTCTGACTCAGCTCACTGTGTAGATGCTCAGCATCATACATTGGGTTCACGCATTAGAGAGGGACTGCTCCCAAATCGGAGTTTCTGAAAACAATTATTTGAAGCAGCAGAAGATGAAGACAGAGGCCATAGAGATGTTTCCATTCATTGCTCTTCTGGGCCCTGTGAACAATATGTAGAGAGGTAATAGGATACCTATTGCTTTAAGCTTTTCTATTGTGCAAATGTTTTGTCGCGATATCCTGGAGCTGAGGATGAGCCCCCAAAATTAAAGGCTGGCTCCAGAACATTTCTACCAGCCAAGAACTCTCTAAGGTATACTCCACCACTGTTCCTTAATATTATTGTCCTTGAAACATGTTAATCTCATTTGTACACACTTAACTTCAGTGTTCAGGGTCCGTCTGATGGTTCACAGAACACCTAGTTGAAGCGTTTGCAATTTATCTGCATTTATATTTTACTCAGGATTAGGTTTAAATGTGGCCCCCAAAATAGTAGATAAGTGTGACACTGCTAAAATCATATTGGTGGATTAATGCACACTGTGAGCAGAATTTGGTTGTATCTGTCTGTCATGCAAAGTTCAACAAATAAAGGTAAAACATGTTTTGATCAGACAACAGCCAGGTCACATGCCATAGCAAATCATGTGACACTTTTGGCAGTACACAACCTCCTTGTTTCTGGGTAATTCCAGAGCATGTGCCAAAGTGCAAGGTATATCACAGAGTTCACGATCTACATGCCTGCCATCTAACATGAATGACACTCTGAAATGGACATCTATGCTGCCCCAAAATCTTGACAAGCTTTTATCAAATAGCACAATTTCTTGTACTTGGTGCTACGAACTGCATCCGTGTGACTTTTGCTCCTTTTTCAGATGCTACTTACCTCTATCAGAATAACAACCATACATACTCTATCAATGCTTTTGCAACTTCGCACTCTGCTTGGATTGTGGAGTTGGCAAAAACTGGGCAATAGCAACGTGGTGGAGTGGTGGCACCCGCTGCCCACACCTACTTTTGTACCTCTAATGACAAATGGTGTGGAACCGCGCTCCTATTTCATGGCCAGCTCACACTGGGAGTGTTCAGAGGTACATGAGTAGACATGTAATACAACAGTGACATTATCCATGACCGCCTGCGTGATGGAAGGAAGCGTTACAGGGGCATGTGGGGTCACTGTACATTCTTGTTCTTGCTCAGGAAGCCTCTCTCGGCAGAGGGAGGGCTGAGGGAGTGAAGTCAGGTTGACAGAGAGGTGGGGGCAAGGTTTCTCTCACAGACACATATCAGGATGGTGACTACAGTCTTGAGGTTCGGAGGCCAACTTGAGAGTAGACCCACAGGAGCGACAAAGAGTAGTTTTGTTTCTTCAGCAGGCAGTATACCAATGCAGGCCAAAGAATGCTGCGAGATTGCTGGCCTGAAGAGAAGACTGTTCTCCTTGGGATTATTCTTCTTGGGCGCCAGAAGTAAGTGCTTTCTTGTTAACTTTCAACCTTGTTTCAATAGTTGCAAGAGTTTGACCCTCAGATAGACATCTCAGTGGGAACTGCACAGATATTGTTAAAGTTTAAGTCATGTGACAAGGGTTTAGCTACAAAAAAAGCAACCTGCCCTTCAGTCTGTCTGCATTCACCAGCGCAACTGACTATGCATCTATTGCCTCAACCGTAAACACATTGATAAAATAGCAAAATATCATTATATACATGATTCTATGGCATGTATGTCTGTAATTTATATTCTATGTTGCAAAAATACTTCCAACAGCAAAACCTAATAATACTTTTAAGGAAGGGAACACGCAATATATAGTTGGAAGCAGGTTTATTAATGTACAGGGACAGCCCATGATGACTCCTCTCTTGGTAGCAACTGTCCCAGCTCTCACCACGCTTTCAAAACAATGGAAGGCTCAGCATCACTAGGTTACCAATAGCATAAATGTTGCAAGGATACAACACATCTCCATTTCTAATAATAAAATAACAACATAAATAATTAAAACAAACCAGGAAACAACGAACACAGCAATTCAAATATAGAATGGAAACAATTACAGACTCCTTCGCATATGTAATCATTGAGCCACGAAGGTCTCCTCCTGACACGAGGTTCAACTGCAAGCCTGCCAATGCAGGCTGACTTAATAGCAGACTTATTGGCTGACTTATTGCCTGACTTAATGGCTGACTTATCATCAACAACCACTTCCCTTGAGTTATCACACATTTTTTTAATCCAAACTTCCCGCTCCAGTGCATTGGACACCAGTTCTTCCTGTATCCACGGAGGCATCTCTTTCCAGGCGGTTCTCCCTATCGTGACTTCGCCCACACCTCGCCGCACCCGCTCCGCGGGTGCCGCAGCGCACAGGAGTGCGTGGGGCTCCGACTTCCACACAGCAAGGCGGCTTGGGCGTGAGGCTCGGCGGGGCTGCTAGCGTGCGGGGGACTCCAACTACCAGGAGCCCCTGCTAGACCGGGAACCAGCATCCGGTCCGCTCTCCCTGCTGGCCCGCCCCCCGCCCATCTGAGTGCTGTAAAAGCGCCCTGCACCTGATCTTTCTGGGACACCAGTTCTTCCTGTATCCACGGAGGCATCTCTTTCCAGGCGGTTCTCCCTATCGTGACTTCGCCCACACCTCACCGCACCCGCTCCGCGGGTGCCGCAGCGCACAGGAGTGCTTGGGGCTCCGACTTCCACACAGCAAGGCGGCTTGGGCGTGAGGCTCGGCGGGGCTGCGAGCGTGCAGGGGACTCCAACTACCAGGAGCCCCTGCTAGACCGGGAACCAGCATCCGGTCCGCTCTCCCAGCTGGCCCGCCCCCCGCCCATCTGAGTGCTGTAAAAGCGCCCTGCACCTGATCTTTCTGGGACACCAGTTCTTCCTGTATCCACGGAGGCATCTCTTTCCAGGCGGTTCTCCCTATCGTGACTTCGCCCACACCTCGCCGCACCCGCTCCGCGGGTGCCGCAGCGCACAGGAGTGCGTGGGGCTCCGACTTCCACACAGCAAGGCGGCTTGGGCGTGAGGCTCGGCGGGGCTGCGAGCGTGCGGGGGAATCCAACTACCAGGAGCCCCTGCTAGACCGGGAACCAGCATCCGGTCCGCTCTCCCTGCTGGCCCGCCCCTCACCCAACACGCCACCCTATAACACATCTTTAAACTCCCGCAGCGCGGGACGCAGCTCGGGGTGAAGACCGGGCTAAGAGCGGGCCGTTTGAGGCCGTTAGAGGCAGGTAGAGACTGGACTGGGCCACCCTACTTGGTCCCACCGCTCTCCCTTACGGACACCATCTTGCTGATTATATTATTTTGTTTAATCATCATGTCAACCCGCGAGTTCAGAGATAGAGCGGCCAAGTCCAAACTGAAAAACGGCACTCTAGACGATTTTATTACCAGGACCCATACAGCGATTGATACTGAGATCGCCAAAATGCAGCACAGGGTGTCTATTGAATTAGACGCCGCAAGAAGACTGTCACAGGAGTTAACTGCAGCCAAAATATCCTCCCTAGGGCCCATTACCTGGGCTAAAACACCTGATCGCCCACTAGGACTCGACCCCACTTTAATTGTTACACTTGTAGACACTCACCAGTCACATATAGCTAATACACCTACATTGCAGGGGGGGTCTCCTTTAAAATCTACAAATTCATCACAATCCCAACCGGGTGAAATTCTCGGGCAGGAGAAGGAGGCTGAGGAGGGTCTATTGGCAACGGCGCTAAATCGCAAATTTACACCACCAAAAGGAGGGAATCCTGTTACCCCACAAAACGGTCCACTTAATAAAAGGAAGCGCAAAAATACTTCGGCATACTCAAGAAAAAAGGCCAAGATAGCGAAGGCCCAGTTAGTAACTAAGGCACCATCCCAGGTATTTCTAGATCCCCTCCCAGTGACTACCAAACAATCTCTTGAAATGAGACCAGAAGACATCCCTCCACAACTGGTAGTTATACATGAAAATGATAACCTCACAAAAGAAAGTGATACTACTGGGGTCCCACTTTGCACCATAAAAGGGAAGGATGTTGAGTTTTTAACAATTGTGTGGGAAACACTCAAAAAATTGCTCTCCCCCCTAGAAGCGAGACTTTCACATATTGAAACCCAGCTCCTGGAAACTGAAAAAAGCATCTTGAACTTGTCAACCATTAGTATGCAGAATAAAAAATCAACCTGTTCACATGAAACTTATACCACCACAGTACTATCTGACGCTATAATTCAAGTTGCTGCTATCCCGGTGGCTCCCCCGAAGGCTAAGCCCTCGGAATCTACTAATGCTACCCCATTCCCTCCCGCTGTTGCACCCGCAGCTGTTACCACCACTGCTACCCCAAAGACCAAACCGATTCCAAAACCACGGTACAAGGTCAACACACACGTTCCCACCAATAGGGCACCAATGACTACTAACCAATTGGCGGTTGATAACTTACCACCAACTCCAGTCACGGCAGGCCAATTAGCACCACCCATGATAGATCAGTCAAACCCGAGGTATAATGGCTGTAACTTCAATCATCCCATAACCCAGAGAGTTAACACCAACAATACTCGCCCCAGGGGTTATGTTGACCTTCCCCCTGAGGTAAGATCCTATGTAGTGGTGCTGACAGGGGTCACAGAACTGACTTTTAATCAGCAGGAGGACTTTGCTTCATTAAAGAACAAAGTGATCCACTGGCTCAGTGTTAATAGGCCAATACCTAACCACCTAAGGAGTAAAATCCTTATGGTGCGTAGGGTGCCATGGGTAGGCGCCACGCACAAGTCCGTTAGTGGCGATTGCGTGATTGTCTCCTTTGAGGACCCTAATACTGCTCATGCCATACACTCCTGAAATTACAACAGCACAAATTCACCAATAGCATCCAGACCCCTCACTTATTTTTACCCATCCCATTCTTATTCGAACTTGGGAGGGAACTGGAGAAGGATCCCGGAGAGGAAGGATGGCTGGGGAAGGTTACCCAACCACTGGTCGGATACACACGGTGGTTGGAACGGGGTACCGACTTCCAACAGATATGGGTGCCTTGAGGAAGTGGATTGACGCCCACACTTGCCCACTACTATAGCCACAGCACCCGCCTCAACAAGTTGCCCGATCCACCCTATGGGTCTATCAGCTCCAACCATATTAAATCCACATCTGGGCCAACCGGTTTCTCCCCCATCACAAAATCAGTCGGAGGATTATAACCTCACTGAAGGGTTAGGCAGGCATGATGTCACAACATTAAAGTCAACTAAAATTAAAACCCACAAACTAGTTATGAGTGACAAGGATAGCCCTTCTATTCAGGCCTGCCCAAAATCAAAGTTGGTGCCATCAGCCGCATCTCTCCCCATCCACCTAGGCGTATCTACCCTACGTGAATGTTCTTTGCCATTAGCTACCATTGATAGACCGGAGGCTCCAGGAGTAATTTCCATACTCTCCTGGAATGTAGCCGGGTTAGCTAACAAAGCAGATTCACTTGAATGGGGGGAATTCATCGAGGGGTATGATATATGCCTATTTCAAGAGACGTGGGCCAGGGAAAAACATCCCCGTCCGGGTTTTGCCACCTTTGAGACTCAGGCAAAATGGGGAGGAAAGGGCCGTCCATCAGGGGGTCTTTTGATCTGGGTTGGCTCCCATTTGGCCTGCAGGGCCACACACTTGGAAACAAACTCATTGGATTCCCAGTGTGTATCTCTTGAATGGCCAAGTGGAGGAAAAGTAACACTGATTAATATATATTCAAGACCAGTGGGGGTAGCAGCCACCTCGGGAACAGTCGAGGACCTAGCCCTGTTTCTTGACTCGCTCACTCTCTGTTCCTCAATAATTGTAGGTGGCGATTTTAACCATCAGTATGAACCTCTCCCCGACCACCTGGCGGGTATATCCAGTGAAGAGGACGAACTATGGAACATTCCCACTTTGACCGACACACCGGTCAAGGCCTGGACCCCACTCGCTACCCAAATAACGTCCTTTACGCTCAGTCACTCGTTGAGGGCTTGCAATGGCCGAATAAAAGGGGACATTCCGCCAAAACATAACTTTAATAGATTTGGTCACGAGTCACGCATTGACTATATCATGGTCTCGGTCAGGGACTGGGAGAAAGTAAAAGATTTCGGAGTAATTCCCAGATCTGATAGTGATCATAATCCGCTCTCACTAAGATTTGAGCTACAGGGGTTATATACAACCAAGATAGATGAAAATCCCGCACATCAGGTGGACCTCGAACTAGCCAGCAATAGACGCAGAATTAAACGGGCTAAATTGCTGGAAAATCCGAGCAACATCGGAAGACTGTATGTGCTAGTTGTCCCTGCCCTAGAAAAGGCTGAGCGCTGTATGCACCAATTAGCTAATGATCTAGAATCCCCTTCCCCAGGCAACTCCGAGGTAACTAACCCTTCCCTTTGCAAGTCTGCACAACAGAGTGAGCTCGGGACCATTCACTCTGAGCTATGCGCCGACCTGGCAGATGTGCTGAACCCGGTGGCCAGGCTTAAGAAGCCCAAGCAGAAAAGAGTCACCTGGTTCAGCGCTTCCTGCAGGATGGCGAAAGCTGCATTACTGGAATCACTCAAAGCACGAGACACTCCAAGCGAAATCAAGGAAAAACGATTAGCTTACAAATCAGCCCTCCGTGCAGCCAAAGTAGACTGGGACGAGGGAAACTGGATTAAAATGACAGCTGCCCTTGCATCTCGAGACGCCCGGACTTTCTGGCAAATCGTTAAGCATGGCTCAGCTGAACCACTCGTAGCAGTAGAGGCCACCATAGCACCCTTTGTCTGGGAGGAACATTTAAAAAATCTCTACAAAACACACAGTAGTGACCCCCCGATGACCCCACCTGAAGTTGCACCGCACTTATCCACTGAAAGTGTAGCCATCATGGATGGATTCAGTGTGGAGGAGGTCACCATGGTAATCACGGCCTTGGCTGCTGGAAAGGCGCCGGGTCTTGACAGGTTGCCAGGCGACCTCTACAAACACGAACCCAAGATCTGGGCTCCTTATCTCAGGGTGTTATTCAATTCAATCCTGAATGGCATGCCAATCCCTTCGACATGGCCGGGGGCAGAGATAGTCCCTATCTTTAAGAAGGGATCGCCTCTGCTACCGGCCAACTACAGGCCAATAAGCCTGATTGACGTGTCACAAAAACTTTTTGCCAAGCTGCTGCTAAATCGCCTGCTCGAGTGGATAAGGGATTGTAATATCTTGCGTCCCTTCCAAGCAGGATTCAGGGAGAAGGTCTCAACCATAGACCAGGTCTTTCGGCTTGTCCTCATTTATTGGAAAACGGTGCAGATGGAGGGTGGCAGCCTCTATACTGTATTCGTGGACCTGAGGGCGGCGTTCGACCTGGTCCCCCGGTCCAAGCTGTGGGAGGTGCTGGCTAATCTGGGGGTTCCTGAGGTTTTGTTGAAAATGATAGTTTTCCTTCATAGCGCCAACTTTGAACAGGTGAGATGTGGCAGGATGGGTGCACTCTCCGAGAGGTTCCCCGTTGGCAGGGGGGTAAGACAGGGTTGCGTGCTTGCACCGACCCTGTTTTGCCTCTATGTCAACGGGGTTATCTCCCATTTGGAGGGGATCTCCAACTCTGATGCCCCAAAGTTGGCAGCTGTGAGGGTGCCGGCCATTATGTTTGCCGACGACACCCTGCTGCTATCAAAGTCCGCAACGGGTATCCAGCGCATCCTTGATGGCTTTGCGGACTTTTGTGAGGGCCATGGTTTAGAAATTAACACTCTTAAAACTAAGTTCATGGTCCTCAATCCCCCACCGAAATTCCATTTCAGCCCCAGAATTGCACAAAGCAGGCTTGAGAGGGTGAAAACCTTTGAATACTTGGGTATTATGCTAAACGACAAATTATCCTGGAACACGCACCTCGAGAAAGCTCTCCTCAAACTGACCCAACACTCGGGGGCATCATGAGCCTTTTGGCGAATAATAAATCTTCGATTAGGCCTATTGGTCCCCCAATGCAGATTTACAAAACACAGGCTAAGGGTCCGAACTTTGGGTGCACGTAGGAACATCAGACCTCTTGAAAGTGGAGAATAAATTCATCCGAAGGCTTGTAGGACTCCCTTCTAGCACGCCCCTAGTCCCCCTTAGGTTGGATCTGGGTCTGCGTCCGTTAGACGACGAATTGGCTTTTCGCCCGCTGGCTTATTGGCGCAGACTGTGGGCAACCCCAGAATTGGCTAGCTACAGACAGGGACTACAGGAGGTGCTTGCTATGCCGAATGCTGGAAGAATCCAATGGCTCAAATTTATTAAGCTGGAACTGGAGGGTTTGGGACTTTCTAAAATGTGGTCTGACCCCTTGGCCACTTGCCAACTTATTCCCAAAAAGGTACTAGCCAAGGCATATCACGACAGTAAATTATTGTCGCTTTTTAACGAACTAAAACCTGGGTCATTGACAGATTCCTTTATATCCTTCAAGGCCACCTATAACTTCGAACTAACTTTAGACAAAGTCCACCCTCCCCTGCTCAGGAAATTATACTTGCAGTGGAGACATGGGTCCCTCCCTAATCGATCACTCACAAGCAAATGGAGCAAGGATGCAATTAGTATTTGCCCAGCATGCAGATCCTCTGACGAATCTGAACTCCACATTCTCTTTTTTTGTCCTGTTTATCGAGAGATTCGCAAACAATGGATAGTCCCACTATGCAGAAACCTGGGATTTGTGAAGTGTTTGGCTGCTTTTAGAGTTTTGAAAACCAATCTGACTGATTATATTGTGTTTGCGGTGGCCAAATACTTGGGTGCTATCTGGAGTATCAGAAGGAAATGCCTTAGGGATGGCAACTGATCCTATTGTTTCTAAGACACGGCAGTGTAATTTGGGACTGTGCTACTGTCCGATTTCTTATATTTTATACTGTATAACCTTTTACAAAACAACAGTTTTAAAATGTATGTCTTATACGTCTTTTATGGTAAATTCCTACCGAAATAAAGATTTTTTTGAATTGAATTGCATTGCATGAGGTGACTGCGCACATTCCACTTTTTACCATAAGGCAACCACACATTGTTACTAACCACCTTGGTTACACATTGAGGTACTGACCATTTTGATGTTTTCTGAGTGCCTAGACTGTTAGTTCAAACCCAATCACCCACTTTAAAAGTTATTTTGCCTTTCCTTATCTTGTCATTGTGTCTGCTCACATATTTAGTTTGATGTTCATGAACTCTTTCCTGCAGACTCTCCTTGTCAAAAGGATGAGTGTGTCCCTTAAGCATACACACAGGAGACACTTTGGTGCTTGGCTGTCTGCCCTTCAAAAGCTTGAACGGAGTTTCTAATGTGACCTAATGTGGCAGTGTTAGACCTGTCACCTTGGTGTGGGTCTCCCTTCCATTTTTGCTGTTGCCTCATGTGTTTTTGCTAGTGTTAGATGCTTTGGGCATTGTGCCACTGCTGTCCAGTGCCACAGTGCAAGTGCAAGTGCTCCCTATTGTAAATTGATGTATGGATTAGTGATTCCATGATTGGCTGATTTGGTTTACTGGTCATACCCTAGTACAGTGCACTGAGTGTGCCCAGGGCTTGTAAACCAAATGCTGCTAGTGGGCTTGCAGCACTGGTTGTGCCACCCACAGAAGCAGCCTGTAAAAGTGTGTCTAAGGTCTGCCATTGCAGAGCTTGTGTGCAGTCTGGTACTGCTATGCTGACTGGGCAAGTGCACCCACTTGCCAGACACTAACCTTCACTTTTCTTCATATCAGACACCCCTGTGGTAGGCCCAAGGGCAAGGTACATTGTAAGCATAAGGTAGGACATGCCCTGGTGTGGGTGGCATGTCCTAATAGTGAATTACAGTCATTTTCGTTTTTCACTATTGCAAGGCTACCTGTTCTCCATAGGCCAAAATGGGCAGTTAGATGATTACATTTTATAATCCTAACTGACTCAGGGAACATGGTAGAAATTCGGGTTTAGTATGCTTGAACTCAGAATGATAAAAGACACCTTTTAGTGAAAATGGTTTTAACATTCTGTGATTGAAAATACCACTTTTAGAAAGTAGGTATTTTCTTGTCTAACTATACAAGCCTGCCTCTGCTAGGTTGTGTATTCCTTGTCTGGAGTTTGAATGGCAGGGCTAGGAGATTCCAGGAGACAGGGTGAGTCAGCCCAGTGGTGAATAAAGAGATCTGCATCTAGATGGGAGGGAGGAGTTGCACCTGGGACCTGAATAGGCCTGTGCCTTCCCCCCACAATGCTGGCTCCACCTCCTGTGGTGTGTCTGATGTCTCTGCCCTGCACTGTGAAAGGAGAGAAGGAGTCATATCAACAGAGTGGTCCAGAACTGATTTGGACTAGGCAAATGCCACTCTGCCTCAGAGGACAAAGGATTTTGGGGTATAAGTATTGGAACCCTGAACTCAAGAATTTAGATCCATTTTGGACAACAAAAAGAAACCTTTCCTGAGGAGAGGAACCAGAAGAAACTGAGGGGAGGCTATCCCTAAGCTGAAGTGCTGTTTGGGGGATTGGCCTGCAGTGGTTGCCTGACTGCGAAAGAAAGGAGAAAGGACTTTGTGTGCACTTTATTCAAATTGGTAAGGATCTTCCAAGGGCATGCGAGAAGAGCTTGCCTCCTGCTAAAGTCTCAGGGACAACAGACATCAATCTCCAGCTACCCAAGAGTTCTTTGAAAGTGCCTGCTGCTGTTTTGGGCCTTCAGAGGGACTGCGTGTTGCAGGGAGCTGGAGGCGTCTCGCAACATCGAAGAAGCGTGTAGCCGGCGCAGCCGCTGCCGTCACATCGAGGATGTCGCCGCTGTAGCTGTTGCATTGCACCGCATCACGAGACGCGTCTTGCAACATCGAAGAACTGTGTCGCCACTGCAGTCGCATCACTGAACTAGGGTGTCGCCCCTGTAGCTGTCGCATTGCACTACAGAAGCCCCTCATATCCACGGAGAAGCGTGCCGCCGTCGGGCCGCTGTTATCGCATCATGAACAAGAGTGTCGCTGCTGCAGCTGGCGCATCAAGCAGAAGCTTCTCGCATCCTCGGAGGAGAGTGTCGCCGCCAAAGCCGCTGTTGTTGCATCACAGAACAAGGGTGTCGCCGCTGCAGCTAACGCATCGAGTCAAGACATCTCGCAACATCGGAGAAGCGTGCCCCACCAAGAAGAAAACAACGTCTTTATTTCTTTGCACCAAAATTTTATTGCATCACGGCGTTGCTCGCCGCATTGCCCCGGAATCGCAGTAAGAAATCAATGCATCACTTTCGTTCCCCTGCATGTCGCATCTTAAGGTACATTGACTGAAAATGTTGCATTTTAAGATCTAAAGAGAACTAAGCTAGTTCTACCATTTTAAGTACGGTATTGTGGATTTTTGTTGTTAGTGGTTATGTGTTAAATCTATATAAAGAATACTTATTTTTGATATAAAACCTGTGTTGTGTACATCTGTAGTGTTGTCACTGGATTACTATATGTGTTCACAAATGCTTTACACACTGACTCTGAGATAAGCCTGTCTGCTCGTGCCAAGCTACCAAGAGGGTGAGCGGGGGTTATTTTAGGAGTGTACCCCCTTACCCTGACTAGAGGCAAGGGTCCCTATTTGTCACAAGTACCTACCTGGACCAACTAGCGACCCCCAATTCTAACAGGCATGGTTCGGTAGCTCCAAAGCATTTCTTTAATGCGTCCTTGCACTCACATCCGCTACTGTCATTCAATTGCACACACTCCTTCAAAACTCGGTTAAACCGTTCGACAAGGTTATTCTCCTTAGGATTATAAACCGCAGTGGTGTGGTGCACAATACCCATCTTAGAGTGATCATTTTTAGAATCCTCAGCCACAAACTGAGGACCCTTGTCAGTTATTAATGAACTGGGACAACCTTCTCTGCTGAAAACTTTGTCACAAAACTCAATCACATTGGTAGCTTTTGCTTCTCTAGAAAATGCTACTTCAGGTCATTTGGAATAATAATCAATCATAACAATGGAAAATGTATTAGAATTACCCTTGGCAGAAAAAGGACCACAAATATCCATGGCTACTCTCTCCCAGGGTCTGCTGGGAAATTCAGTAGGGGCAATGGTGGATTATTCGACATGATTTTATCACTACATATGCAATCAATGCATCCACGTACACATTCTTCAACCTGTTTGTCCATGCTGGGCCATCAAAAAGTCATTCTCGCACTTCTTTTCATTCCAGACATGCTATTATGTCCTTCATGTACTAACTTTAATAATCTTTGGTGTAACACCTTGGGTTCAACTAATCGAGCACCCCTCGGTAACACTATTCTCAACAGAAAGTTCAGCCCAAACAGTTCAAAATTCAGCAAATGTGTTTTTCAACATTATATTAGGTAGAGAGGGACATGATAATTCACTAAACATGTCCATGAATGTGTCATCCTCCCTTATGGCAGATTTCCATTCGTCCACAGAAATGGCACCCTTGCATGCTTCAGAAATGTCAGCAACTACATATTCCTCATTAGTTTCATCCTCATTATCATCCATACATTGTACAAGTAACCGAGATAATCAATCTGCATTGATATTGCGGATGCCTGGTACATAGTTTAAAGTGAAATCAAATCCTTGTAGTCTGTACAGCCACTCAGCAATTCTAGGGGTGGCTTTTCCTGCCCCTTTGGTGGTAAACAAATCTATTAGGTGTCTGTGATCTGACCTAACTTCAAAGTGAGTGCCCCACACATAAGTTTTGAAATGGTCACCCCCCCACCAACATGCCAAAGCCTCCTTCTCTATAACAGAATATGTAAGTTTGGCTCCTTTAAGTGTTCGAGAGGCAAAAGCAACAACACCCTCATGCCCCAAATGCCTCTGCATTAGAACAGCACCTAACCCGTATTAACTGGCATCAACTGTTACAATGGTCTGATCACTTGGGTTAAAAGGTTTAAGTGCAACAGCCTTCACAATTTGTTTCTCGATATCATCAAAAGAATTTTGACACACCTCCCACCACGCAAACTTAGTGCCCTTTTTCATTAAGGCTCTTAAGATATGTACTGTCTCCGCAAAATGGTGAACAAATTTAGAATAAAATTCTGCCAATCCCAGGAATGAACGTAATTGCTCCTTGTCTTTTGGGACATGTGCATAAGAGATGGCATTTACCAATTTCTTTTTGGGTTTTACACCATCCTTGCCGAAAGTGTGACCTAGATAATCTATCTGTTCCACACCATACTGCATTTGTGCACACCCACTGTTAGACCAGCATGGTGCAATTTGCTCAAAGTTTAATCGAAACCCCACACAAGTACATCGTCTTGAATTACCATGACTTTAGCCATCCCCTTCAGAATTTTACAAATTGCTCTCGGGAACAATGCACAGGCGGATGCCAAACCATAAGGCATTCGTACAAAGCAGAAAGCACCTTCCAGTATTATGAAAAAGGTAACGTGTTTAGAAGCAGAGTGCAATTGGATTTGATGATATGCGCTAGAGAAATCGATTAAAGAGAAACATTAAGCATCAATCACAGATTAATCCATTTCGTTGATATGTGGTAGTGGGTAACAGTCGACTAAAATATTATGGTTGAGGTCTCTTAAGTCAATGCACATGTACAAATTCCCAACCGATTTGCACGCCAAAATGATGGGTCTAAGCCATTCTGATGATTCAATTGGTTCAATAACTTGTGCATCGCAAAGTCTTTGAGGTTCTTTCTTCAATTGTTCTTCCAGAGCAAAAGGAACATTTCTAGCTTTATGTACACAAGGCACATTATTGGTTTTTTAAACAATGCAATGATCAAATTTGTCTAAACAACCAAGTTCTTCCCTGAATGGTTTTGGATACTTGATACTCCATTTGTTTTTTTTCATCATCTTCAGTTACTAATACCTGTTGGGGATGGTTGGGGTCTAACACTATACCCAACATTTTGTGCTCACACCACCCCAACAAGGATCTGCCTTTTTCCACTACGTAAACTTTGCATATGACTTCTTTGTCCTTATTAGACAATTTATACATTAAAAAACCTAATAGTGGCAACTTAACACCACAATACCCAACCGGTTAAACATCAGGAGCATCCAACTCGTACTTGCCAATCCTTACCCATACATACTGCTAAAGCATTGTCAGCCACTGCGTATGGAAGGGGCCTGAGGGGATGCATGTCTTGTAGGCCTCTCCAGGTTGTGAAATATGCCTTCCTTAAGCGACTACTCAGTATTCCTTCCTACACCTCAACCTACATTATCCACAAAGAGCTTGGGTTAACCTATCTAAATGACTTACTCTCACTTAAGCCTGTCCTACTTTGGGGCTCAGTTTGTGCCAAGTCTATAACGGCCTTTACAAAATCTAGCATTGTGGATTTTCTAGCACTTGATTCTTTTTTTAACATCCCCTGGCTTTTCCTACATTAATGAAACTTATAAAATGCTGTACGATACCCTAGTGATTAGAACGCCATGCATCGTGTTGTCACAGTATAAGGAGGTCAGAGCCCTTTACTTAAGTGCTAGGGCTGGAAACAGGGCCTGATCGAGTCTAGGAAACCCACGGTAACTTTATATTTGACAATCACTTCTGGGGACAGTTTACGACCATATCTGACACTGGTCTCAATTCCCCAACATCAATTTGTTCAGACTAGGCTATGGCTGGATATAATACATTTTTTGTTGCTTTTCCGGTCATGAAGCAGCAGCCTAACTGTATGACTCCATGCCTATGTGATGTTACTTCTAAAGAGAGCACACATCACTTTATTCTATTCTGTAGTTTTAATGAGGGACTACGGAGATACTATTTGAAAACTCTTATTTTATAGCAAATAATGTTAGGGACCATAAGACTGCTTCAAGATTTTTGTGTGCTCTGACAGATCCTGGTTTATGTTTGTTGTTATTGCCTCATTCATATGGGAAGCAATTCGTATTGGGAGAAGTATCATCCTCTACATCCTCAATACTGACTATTTGCACGCTATTGTACTTTGATATTTTTATAGCAAGGTAAAGGAATACTATTTGAACCTGTCCTCTTTAACAAACATGTGACTGGGTTCATATTTTCTTAAACACCCTTGTCGGCACCACTGTATATCTTTATGTTGCTGCATTGCTTCATACAAATGGGGTGTGGTTAGATTAGGGAAAGTTCTCAATTTTAGTTTACAATATGATGGGATGGATTCCCTTTTTAGCCATTGTTTCAAAGAACGTTTATCCTCTGTTTTATATGATTTGATCATTCTATTTTTAAGACTGTTTAAATTATTGATGTGTATTCTTCTGTGTTCTTTTAATGTCAAACTTCTTGCACCGCATAAAGATACTGAACTGATTGTGATATTGCAATTCCTTAAAAGAAACTTCAGAAAATGCATGTGAGAATAGCTTGTTCCAATTCCAATGAGATCTGAAACTCACGAAAAGGGGAGACGTCTTGTTTTCAGCGAGGCCAAAATATTCAAATGCAGGCTAGAATTTGGCGCTATAATCACTTTAATTACATATAATTGCATCCATAGTATTGGGAATGGCGAATATAATGGACCTCCAGATCAATGTATTTTTCCACTCACATAAACCCCAATGCTTTGAACAGATGCACCCTGAACACTGAAGAAGGAGTAATACCAAGAACATAGTAAGTGAGGAAGTATTGCACCTAAATAGTAGATTATGGCTTCCATGTTCTTCAATATCAACATAACTTTGTCTGGCTTACTAAAAGTCTCACTCCTTATGGATGGAATTCACAATTTCCATGTGTAGGTGTACACCTAGATGGGCCTTATTAGCCCACACCCCCTTAAATGAGTGGTTGGAGATTCATATGACTGATTTTATAAGTTTAAAGTTAATATTCCTAACGTTCCACTTATTTGTATAGATCTCCATCATCGGACAGAGATAACCTTTCAGAGAGTAATAGCGAATTTAGGAGAAAATACATATTATTTTTTTATCAGAAATAATCAAAACAATTGTTTAAAAAGATAATTATCATTTGTGATATATTCAATTTGTATGTTATATATTAAAAATACTTACTTTTTTTGTAAAACTGTGAAATAAAAACAATGTCATAATAAAGTTAAAAGTACTTTAATTGAAGTATAATTTGAAATATAATTTTATTTATTTAATTTTCTGTTACCCTTTTGTGTTATTCCCTGCTTCCATTGATTTCTCTATTGATTTCTAGTGGTATGCTTTGCAGCTCTAGTGTTGTCCTGGTGTCCTGCCTAATTTATTCCATGGGTAGGCTGGAATACATGTAATTATAATATTTGTCAGTAGTAATACTTTAGTGGATTTAAGTGTGCATTTTTTTAATTGCAATTATTTAACTCTTATGTGGTTTTGTGTTTTGTATAAGAATATGCCTCTTATTCAATTTCCCCTAATCCTACCCATTTCATTTTCTCATAACTATTCCCCATTTATGCACCACTCCTCTATAGTTGCCACCTTTACTACTAAACCCTATACTTACATGTGCAGAGATCTCTGCCACACAGGATGACTTTCCCATACAGAAAAGATAGTAGAGGGCGGACAGAGATCTCTGGCTAGAGGAATATGAATTGCATTGTAGAGCCCATGAAGAAGCACAACTTTACCTACTCCAAAATAGCTTTTGTGAACAGGGTCCAACATGGCTGCAGATCTTCACAACTGCAACACATCCAAATAGAGCAAAACTAATAACACCTACATACTAAGTTCACATAGCTAGATAAACAGAACTACCCAGCATCCAGTGGAGGCAAACAGGCAAATAGGTATGGTGGTTCAAACGTTAGGAAATTATGTTTCTCATGGATTGCTGAGGTTAATATATTTGATTACGTTAATGAACAAGCATAGTTGCCTGTTTCCAAATGTTAACTTATGAGAGGAGTAGGCCTCACAGTAGTAAGAAGTGAATTTAGCTATTTGTCACTACGAGGACATGCAAACAGGTTAAAAGACTTACCTGCTTTGGAGGTGCAATCAGTGCTGCAGGCCCACGAGTAGCATGTAACTTAGAGGCCCTCGGTATGTGATTTAGCACTTAACAAGGGACCCAAAGGTAACTTAAGTATGCCAATCTGGTATACGTCAATTGCCCACATGTTTAGGAAAGTAGCACATGCACTTTAGCACTGGTCAGCAGGCGCAAGGTGTTCAGAGTCCTAGGGCCAACTAAAAGATTCAGCATAACATGGAGTCAAAAAACAAAGGGTTTTTGGAAAAGACCCCTCTAAGGATGACAGGTCTTACACGTGTCCCCTCCAGGTGAAAGTGGGGAGATTGACCTAGTCTCTAGAGAGTTCTCTTTACTAAGATGGAAAAACCTGGATAGACCATCAGCATTGGAGTGGTCTAACGCTGGTCTGTGTTCGACCCTGAAGACCATACCTTGTAGGGAAATGGACAATCGCAACAGCTTTGGATTCTCACCCCTCATTTGCATGAGCCACCTGAGGGGTCTTTTGTTAGTCTGAATCAGGTGTGCCAAACAAGTATCACCTCAGCTTCTTCAGTGCCCAGATCACAGCAAAAGCTTCTCTTTCTATTGTCACCTTTGTTCCCTAGGGAGAATGGAGATGAAGGTTAGAGGTTGGTCCAGGCCCTCATCATTAAGTTGGGATAGTACTGCCCCTATTCCATGCTCTGATGCAGCTATTTAAATGCTAAACTCCTTGGAGAAGTCAGGAACCCTGCACCCAAGAGCTGTGCACATGGCTTGCCTCAGGAAATCAAATGTAGTTTAGCATGCCTCTGTCTAAATAACATTCCTGGGCTGCTTCTTGATGTCAGCTCAGTCAAGGGGGCATCAATGGTGTCACAGCCCTTGACAAAACTTCTATAGTACCCAGTGAGGCCCAAGAATACTCTGACCTCTGTCTTGGTTTTCGGAGACAGCTAGGCCATGATGGTTTCTATCTTGACCTTACGGGTTGCACCTTCCCCCTGCCCACCAGGTGTCCCAAGTATACCACAGATCCCTGCCCTATCTGGCACTTACTGGCTTGATAGTCAGGCCTGCCTATTGGAGAACCTGAAGCACGTTTTGAAGGTGAAAGGTTGTCTTCCAGCTGTTACTGAAGGTAGCTATATCATCCAGATAGGCAACACAGAAATCCTCCATACCAGCAAAGACCTGGTTCACCAACCTCTGGAAGGTGGTGGGGCATTGCTTAATCCACAGACATCACCCTAAACTGATAGTGGCCCTCTGGAGTAGAGAAAGCTGACCTCTGCTTAGTTCCTTCTGTTAGGACGATCTGCTTGTACCCTGATGTAAGATTAAAGGTACTGAGATACTGGGCAGCACCTAACTGTTAAACCAGCTCATCAGCCTGGGGATGGGGTGAGCATCTGTTTTTATCACTAAGTACGGCCCTTGAAACTCTACATAGACCCTCAGTTCAGGTGTGGTGCCTGCTGGGGCAACTTTTGGTACCAGAGCCACAGGACTGGATAAGGGGCTACTGACAGTTCTATCACCCCACCTTCAGCATTTTGAACACCTCCGCATTAATGCGCGACCTCATCTTATCTGACAACCTGCAATATTTATATTTAACAGGGTGGTTGTCACCTGTGTACTTATCATGGTTACACAGGTGGGTAGTCTCAGGGATAAGGTAAAACAGAGAGGGGCACTGCCCCAACACTGGTGGCAAACTCTTTGCTGTTCACAAGTTAGAGTGGGAGAAATGATTACTCCCTCCACAGACCCATCTTTCTCCTTCCAGGCTAAGAGGTCAGGGAGAGGTTTACTCCCCTCCTCGTCATATGTCGCCAGCAGCATGGTGACTTCAGACCTCTCAAAGAGGGGTTTGAGGTGATTGAGATGCAGCACCTGGTGGGGTTGCCATGGGGTCTTGAGATCCACAAGGTAGGTAGTCTCACCCTTTCAAGTCATATGACCTAGCCCAGTGGCCCTGGAGTGCTCAGGGCTGCACAGGATCCATCACCCACACTTTCTGGCCAGGCTGAAAATCCACAGTGGTAGATTACTCTTTCATAACAGCTTGGCTGGCTTCTAAGTTACTGGAGCCTTGCTTCCAAAACTTAGCCATTTGGCTCCTGAAGGCCAGCATGTAGCTTACGTCATTCTGGGGAGTTTTCCTAGGATCTTGCTCCCAGCCTTCCTTTACCAAACTCAGAGGTCCCCTAACAGGATGCCCACAAAAAAGTTCAAAGGGGCTAAAGCCCAATCCTTTCTGTGCTATTTCCCTATAGGCAAACAACCAGCATGGTAAGAGGATGTCCCACCTATTTCTCAAGGATTCAGGTAGGTCTATAATCATGCCTTCCAGGGTCTTGTTGAATCTCTCAAGTGATGTGTGGGTGGTACTGGGATGGAGAACGTGTAAGTTACACCACACTCCTTGTACATGGACTGCATATATTCAGAAATAAAGGTTGGGTCCCTGTCAGACACAACTTCCGTGGGAAAACACATTCAGGTAAAAATCCCCATTAGAGCCTTTGCCACTGCAGGTGTAGTCATGGTTCTCAGAGGGATTGCCTCTGGATAATTAGTCAAAAATGTCCTCTTTTGGCCTGGAATACTATTTCTTTACCCCTGCTTAATGCTCAGAGGCAATCTAAGGAAAGTGATAGTGGAGCTATAATGTATACAGGCTTAACATTAGTTCAGCTTAATACAAATCTATTCCAACCAATGTTTTGTATATACATTTTGATATTAATGTTTCTTTACCTTCTTTGATTTTTTCTGTCCTTTTTCACATTCTCACCACAAAGGAGCACCTCTTTCTTCACCCTTTTCTGGACAACCGCCTTTTGTCTTAATGATTGAATGAAGATTGTTTCTTTGAACAATTATATAAAGAAATATTTGTTCTTAATACCTCTTTATTGTCATTTGTCTCTTTCTCTCTGTGATTTACATGTATGCATAAGGCAACTTCTGTTTGACCATTTGAATTACATTATCTGGTCCCACACCGCTGAGGTGGGTTCTAAATATGCCAGGACCAAGTGTTGTTCATACTGTATTGATTCCCAGGTCCTCAGACATCTTCTGGGAGAACACCATTAGTATTTAATGATCTGGATAATTAGTGGCATGATCCACAAGAACCAGGATGAACCTGTAGCCTGAAGCAGTCTGGGGGTCTGTAGGCCCTACAATGTTGATGCCCCCCTCTCAAAGAGTGTGCCAACAGCAGGTAGTGGGTTGAGTGGGACATTAAGCCTCTGCCCTGTCTTTCCACTAGCCTGTATCTCAGGATGTTTTGAGCCTGGGCCAAAAGAAGTGTGGGACAAGCCTTGCAAGTGTCTTGTCTTGGACCTAGTGTCATGCCAGGGGAATTTCATGAGCCATCTTCAGTAGAAAGGCTCTGTAGCATTGGGGGACCACCAGGGCCCTTGCTGTCCCATGCACAGGAACTTTAGGCTCACTGTAAAAGAGACTATCCTTCCAGTAAATGTGATGACTATCAGACGCATCACCTGCTGCCTGAGCTGCAGCCTGTTGCCTCATGCCCTCAAGGGTTGGACACACTCTCTGTGGTCTACAGAACTCCTCCTTGGTGGGTCCTCCTTCTACATGCCATACAGCAATGTAAGGCAGGTCACAAAAGGAAACAATTTCCTTCTCAGTGTGTTCCAGGGCGGCTACCGCAAGTGCCTCATCCACCTTACTAGGAGTACATTCAGGGACTGGTTTCCCTAAGCCCCTGCTTTCCCCGGCTTCGCAGTTGGCTGGGCCATTATTTTAGTCTTCAACCCATTTTGACTCAGATCCTGGGCGGCCGTGGACCTTGTTCCAATCAGATAACCTTGACATCTCTACATGAGGCCTAAGCTCCACTTCCTTCCAGGTAGTGTGCTCAAGGTCATTACCCAATAAATAGTCCGCAGGCATGGCAGAGCTCACAGCAATCAGAAGACCCAAAACTGCCCTCATCCACTCAATTGGAACAAGGACCACAGGATAGTGACTCTCTATAGTGTCAGCCAGCACATCCTGGTGGAATACATTTGGAATTACCTGCTCTAGTGAAATCATCTGACTCCTTACCATAGTCATATTGGCTCCTGTATCCCTCAGAGCCTCCTCACCTTGCCCATTGATGGTGACCGATTGCCTATACTTTGTAGTATTTGATGGCACATGAACCTTAGGACCCATCTTACTGTCACCCAGGGACACTATTGTAGCCCCTCCATTAACTGGGAAAAACTCTTCTCCCAACCCCTGGAAGCTTTCCTCAAGTAGAAGGTGCTGGTATTTTGGTGCACTTAGGATCCCCCTTGTAGCACTTAATAGGCTTGGGCTGCTGACCATTGTCATTTGGGAATGAGAACCAGACCATTTCCCCTGTGAGTTTTTGGGGGACCTTTAGAGAACTCTGTCTTTTTTTTATCTACCCCCTCCTTCTGGTGGGAACCCTGACCACACATTTGGAAGTCCCCCAGATGCTTTCTTGAACAGTCTTGTGTTGACCCACATGTCCACTTCCTGGGGTTGGTAAGCTTACTATCCACCAGATGTTGTAAATCAAATATCAGGCATGTACTCCATTAAAACTAAGTTGTACAGCCCTGAATAATCATTTACTTTGCTGCCTCTCACCAGCCATTCAGTGCCTTACCAACATAGTTTAAACAATGGACCATCTCTGTATGGATAGCTTTTAGCTGGCCCCAAATGAATGTCTATAATTTTCAGGGGTCAGCCCAAACTTAATGGTGAAGATGGCCTCCATTGCAGTGTAGCATGTCTGGTCCACCACATCTAGTGTAAAAAGAGTGTCCCTGCCCCTGTGGGCGTGTACCTCCATAGGTTACCACCACAGAATCATCTGGTACCTTGTGCAATCTTAGAGCTACTTCTTAGGCTGCAAACCTCTTGTCCACACCATCTGCCACCACATAACTGGGCACCAAATCTTTGGGTATACAGAATCGTTTTGACTCATGTGAAGACACTGCAGTGAAGACACTGCAGCTATGCTATCACCATTACTGTTGCAGAACCTTAGATCCAGTTCTCTTACATCCAGCTCTCTGGGGATAAACCAATAGGAGAGCTCCTACTCCACCTCTCAGCCAGAGCCTGCTCTTCTCAAGCTTAGCAACCCCCAACTTCAGCTTTCTTTCCTTCCTCCTGTCTGCCAGCTCCTCTGGGGACAGGCTCCTTTTGGAGACACTGCTCCCTGCTCGACTGCTTTCGGCAAGTTGCTGCATCCCCTAAAGGCAGTTCCAGAACCACCTCAGGCTCCAAAATCAGGTCATCCACCTCCACAGGAATGTCCTGCTCCTTATCTAGGTCATAATTCTCAGCACCCATGTCCTTAAGGCTTTCTGCAGCTCCACCTTCCTGATGAAGCCTCTCATAGAGACCTGAAACACCTTTCAAACGATCTTCATCTGAGCCACAGTATGAGACTCTAACAGGGCCAAATTAAACTTCACAGCTTCATGTGCAAGTGCTGCTACTCCAGATTGAGATCTAATTCAGCAGCAAAAATCAAAAGGCAATTTGGTAAAATTGAAAAAAAAACTTGAATTGGTCTCAGAATGTATGGTAGTTAGTATGGTAATGCACAAACACAAGTCCAATCCTCACAACTGATCATCAATGTTAAAACTAGGATTCCCATTTGGCTGACGTATGCACTCCAGTACATGCAAAAACATAAAAAGTATATGCACAACATAAAAGTACATGTCCTACCTTTTACTTACATAGCACCCTGCCCTTAGCGATATGTAGTCTACCTTAGTGGTGACTTATAAGTAGTAAAAGGGGAGTCGTTTTGAATGCCAAGCTGAAGTAAACTGCACACAAAGGCCCTGCAATAGCAGGCCTGAGACAGGTTTGAATGCTTACTTAGGTAGGAGGCACAATCATTGCTGAAGGCCCACTAGTAGCATTTAACTTACATGCCCTAGCTATTTGGTATACCACTTTACATGGGACCTAAAGGTCACTTAAGTAGGCCAATCAGATATACACCAATTACACAGATGTTTAAGGAAGAAGCACATGCACTTTAGTACTCACTGGTCAGCAGTGGTAAAGTGCCCAGGGTCATATGACCAAAAAAGGATACAGCAAAACCTGGAGGCAAAAGGATAAAGGTTTGGGCGAAGACCACTGTTAGAAATGGGATCTGTAGTTGGCAGAAGTATGCAAACTGGCCAAGTAGGGGCCACAATGCTTGTCAGGATAAGTCACAACACAATATCGAATCAAGTAGCTTGGGACAGAGCAGGAAAAAGCAATGTGTAAAGTATTTGTGAAATAACTCAGACAACAACACAGTAAATGCACCACTAAAAGGCTCAACACTAATTTAGAAACATAGAGAACATTTATCTGATTAAAACAAGACAAAAATCCAATGTGTAGAAATAGAGGTAATGGAATTTTCGAGAAATAAATGCAGTAAAGTGCTTAGAAGCAAGTAGCGCCATAGTGAAAGAAGTGCCTTTCCTGGTCGCAAACAAAGAGATGTTTCAATCTTCTCTATACAGTGAGGATGATGAGTCAGTTTCGATGCCGTTAGGTTGATAAGTTGAAGTCGAGCCTCGCAGTCGGGATCTCAGATTGGCCCTGCATCGAACCTTGCAGTTGGGTCCCACGTTGTCGCCTAGCCATGCAGCGATGTTTCCAGATTGGCACAGCGTCAGTGTTGAAGGGCACTGCATCGGTTACAATTGGTGCAGTGGTGATGATGTGTGAATATTGTATCAAAACATCTGTAGAATCCACTTCTGAGGCCAAGAACTGGAGGGGGTACTTAAAGCAAGGGCAGGACTCGCAGATGGCAGAGTCTAACACCTCCAGCAGAATGGCAAGAACTAATTTGTATCCCGGAGACATCAAAAAACAGGAGGCAAGCCAGCAAACACTTGGAGATCATTTGGAGGGAAGGCAGAGTTAAGCTTGCTTTAAGTAGAGTCAGAGAGTAGCAGGCAGCAGGACAGCAAGCAGAAAGCAGTCCTTCCAGAGAAGCATCCAGTTGAGTCCTTTGAGCAGTGCAATCTAACAGGAGGGTTTTTAGTAAATAGGAAGTGGTGGCGCTCAGCTAAATTTGCGTCAGTAATAACAGAAAATTGAAGTGCATACGGTGCTAACCAGGTAGGGGGACCCCTGTAATCCCCTATATGTGTGTTGGAGAACTCCTACAACAAAATTTTACACCTAAATCCTGGGCACTCGTACATGAGTGTATATATAAGATTTCATTAGCGTAAGTCCATTTGAGAATTTATCACATTAAAGTTCACAGAAGATTTGTTTGCTGTTTCTTTTATTCTTTTCACGTTGAAATGCAACCAGCAAAAACAAACAGCCAACACGGGTTTCGTCTAGGAGGATACTCCCATGACTTCTTCAGGGCCCAAAGCCGGTGATAATTCCAACCCAGCTGGAAAGTAGAGTATTTATTTATTTATTTATTTATTTATTTATTTTTTAAACTTGTAAAGCACGCAAATGCCCAGGGGCGTCTCGGCACTGCGGACGTGGCAGAATGATAAGCAGCTTATTGATTAAACAGCCATGTCTTTATTTTTCTTCTGAAGGCCAACAAGGTTTGAGAAGATCTGATCTCCAAAGGGAGAGAGTTCCACAATTTTGCAATCTTTACAACAAAACGTCGATCGCCCCATGAGGCAGTTTTGGTCCGCGGCACTGACAGTAAGTAAGCATTGGAGGATCGGAGTGGCCTGTTGGGGATATGGATGGCTAGAGAGTATAGAAAGAACTGAGGACCTACATTTTGGGAGGCTTTGTAGGCAATACACAGTGCCTTAAATGTAATTCTGTTTCTCACAGGAGTCAGTGGTAACTTTTAATTACGTGTGCACAGATTGCAATTTTTGAATAACCCTTTTTTGTGCATTAGAAAAGAGTCCATTACAATAATCCAAGGATGACATCACCAAAGCACCGACCAAAGTCCTTCCTGCGTTAAGAGGGAGGTATGGAAGAATCTTTTTGATTATTCAAAGTTTGTGAAAAGAAGCTGAGACAATTGTATTCGCATGATGTGGAAAAGTCAGTTTTTCATCGAAAATTACACCCAAGTTCTTGACTTTGGAAACCGGGTTTGGTGGAGGACTGAGAGCTGACAGCCACCAGGAGCTAGACCAGATAGGAGAAAGCTTACCAAAAATCATAACCTCCGTTTTGTCGGAGTGTAGTTTAAGACAATTGCTGGCCATCCAGCTACTGATGGCCAGCATGCCTTTTTGGAAGCTGGCTGCCACCCTTTCTCCGTTGTTCTTTATGGCGAGTGCCAGCTGTGTGTCATCGGCGTACGATGTTAGGCCCATCCCATGTGCCTTGATGACTCTGGCTAAGTCCGAAACATAGATATTAAAAAGCGGCGGACTTAGGAATGAGCCCTGTGGGACACCGCACTGTAATGTCATCTGGGCAGTGTTACAGTCTGGGTCTGGTTGGTGAGAAAGGAAGACAGCAGGTCTCTTGCTTTGTCCTGAATACCCATTGCAGTGACACGGTCGATCAGGATGTTATGATCGACCGTGTCAAATGCAGTGCAGAGGTCCACCAGGATAATAACTGCTGTCCCTCCCTGGTCAAGGATGAATCTTATTTCCTCTGATGCCTTTATTAGCACAGTCTCGGTACTATGACTTTTACGAAATCCAAATTTTGTATCTTCTAGTCAGTGATGACCCTCTATGAACTTAGAGATTTCATTGTTCATTAATTTTTCAACCACTTTGGCCAGGAAAGGCAACTGGCAATGGGCCTGTAATTTTTGGTGTCCTCTGGATCCAAATAGGATTTTTTCAATAGAGGTTTTAGTATGGTATTTTCCAGGCGGTCGGGTATGTTCCAGAGAAAAACATTGCATTACATTTCTCTGTTAGTACAGGAGCTATCATTTCAGTAACTAGGGCAAGAACAGCTGGTGGACAGTGATCATTAGATGAGCCGGATTTGATGGTGGTCATAGTATTAATGACTTGGACTATACTGACTTTTTGAAATTGCACTAAGAGATGCTCAGGAATGTTTGGAAATGAGAGTTGAGCAGAGAAGTTTCTTTGGACAGAAAAGTTGGAGTAGATGTTATTCACTTTGTCATAGAAATAGTCCACTAAGGAATTGCACAGTGTTTGTGAAGGTGCAGGGAAGATTTGTGATGCTTGTTGTGATATCTTGGTTACTACTTGAAAAAGTTGTTTATTTGAATTTTTAGCCAATTCGATCTGCGTGGTAAAGTATATACTTTTTTCTTGAATGATCATTACTTTGTACTTCGCTAATTAATTCTTATACAGAAGTTTTTCTTCATTGGTGTACGATTTTCGCCAGTGTCTTTCCGGATTCCTGCATTTTTGCTTTTGTTCTCTGAGTGCATTAGTGAACCAGGGAGCAGATGGAGAGCTTCGATTTTTAGATATAATTTTAGTTGGCAATAGCTCGATCATGGGATTAAGGAGCCAGTTGGTATAGGCTGTTGAGGCTTTATTTGGATCATCTGAAACCTCGGGTTGAGTAACCAAAATCTGGCATATTTCAAGTAAATGGAATCTGTATTCTTAGTAAATGGAGCAATTTATTTGAGATGCTGATGATAATTTTAACCCGGCAGGTCTGAACCGCAAGGTGAGTAAGTTCGCAACAAAGTTTATTACAATCTTGTTGTATGAGATTAAGATCAATGATTGCCTCGGGTAGGGACACGGGTGTGTGTCCTGCAGTTTGCAATTATTTGGAGTGCAGCACAACGTATTCCCCTGGCTCACGTCTATTCAATTCCAATATGTGATGATTACATCAATGATTGCCATGGTTAGGGACACGAGTGTTGTGTCCAGCAGTTTCCAACTTGTTGGATGGCAGCGAAACGTATTCCGGTGGCTAGCATCTATTCCATTCTGGTGTCCTTTGAGCAGCACACCACTTCTTCTGACAGACGCTCAGGTCAAGATCCAGACGTGTCTGATTGAGTGGGTCAGAGACCCAGTACTTAAAGTGGCTTTGAAGTGGGGGTGACATCAAAGGCTGGCATCTGATATACACACAGTATCTTTCATTCCCGTTCTATCTGCCAGGCTAATCCTGGGGGAGTAAATCAGTGCTTTGTGTAAGGACAGGACACTACCTATTGACGTGTAAGTTTCAGTCCCTACCATTCCTCCCTGCCCAGGAGGACCCATCAGAATGCAGAAAAATGCAGATGAGTGCTCAGAATGCAGATGAGCCTCACCTTCCTGTATCAGTGGCTGTCTAGAGAGAATGCACAAAGTGTAGCTGTCACCCAACCCTGACATATATTGGAGCCTGGTTGCAAGGCACATGAGAGCTGAGAGCAGAAAAATGTCCACTTTCTAAAAGTGACATTTCTAAAACAGTAATGTTAAATCCAGCTTCATCAGTTTATAGGATTTGTCAAGACCATTCCAAACATATGAAACATGAAAAAAGCTACTCCTCATCAGGAATTACAGCTTAAAAGTGTATTAAAGAATTCCCATTGCTAACCATGTGAGGGGAGTAGGCCTCACAGTAGTGAAAAGGGAAATAGGCAGTTTGTCACTACCAGGACATGTTTAACATAAAAGTACATGTCCTACCTTTTAATTACATAGCACCTCCACCTTTTGGTTACCAAGGGTCTTCCTTAGGGATGACATATGTAATAAAAGGGGAGTTTAAGGCTTGGCAAGTAGTTTTAAATGCCAGTTCGAAGTGGCAGTAAACTGCACACACAAGCCTTGAAATGGCCGGTCTGATGCATGGTTAAGGGGTTATTTAGGTAGCGGCACAATCATTGCAACAGGTCCACTAATAGCATTTAATTTACAGGTCCTGGGCACATGCAGTGCACTTTACTAGGGACTTGTAATTAAATTTAACATGACAATTGGGTCTGAGGCATTATTACTATGTTTTAGGGACAGACCACATGCAATTTAGCACTGGTTAACAGAGACAAAGTGATCATAGTCCTTAGGTCAGCAAAATGAGGTCAGAAAAAGAGGAGGAGGAGGGCAAAAGGTTTGGGGTGACAGATCTAATACATGTGAAGTAGAATCATGCTGGTGATATTGGGAAAAAGTACCCAACAATGTCTGCAAAGTGTGCTTATGTGACCATGGAGTTTGTAGCTAGGATCTCTATGACCAGCATTCTGATACAATACTTCATAACTTCTTTCTCTTTATCAGAGGTCATCCTCCACTTTGCTTTTAACTAATCCAAGACTGAAGGAAACAGGTTTCTAGTTTTGTTCATTTGCTCTATTTCTCTTCTGCCTGACCTTCACTTCATCACTTAATTGCCAGCCTCTTATAAGTCTCTCAGGGATTGGCCCTACTCAGGCACCCTTTAAGAAGTGAAAAGTTCACTACGAGACACCAAGTGCCATCAAACCTAACAGGAGTGTCAGTGCTTAATCAGGGGCTAATTGGAAATTATCAGCTCACTTGTGCATTATGTTTATACACCGAAAATGAAAAAAAAACTACCTCTATTAGTAAACACCATGCATGCTCTCAACTTTAAAATGCACAGAAAGCATGGCATTTATTTAGATGTTTCCTAAAAAGCGCTACAAGTTAATTTTTAATTTAACTATTTGCTGCAGAGTATGTAAAAAAATAAAACACAACTTAATAAGGGTACCGGGTAAGACGGTTTCCACTTGGATAAGGCGACACACCGTGTCTGATATTTCCTCAGTGAACTCCCATGGAATATGTAAGACATCTGCATCGCAAAAGTCACTCAGAATGATGCAATGTTTTCACCCTCAAATATTTTTGTCTTAAAAATACAACAGCACAGCACAATTAATTATTGTGAGTTACACAGATTGTGGATGGTGACACTACTGCAGTTCTTGGATGACTAAAATGTAATATATTCTGAAAAGGACCTACACATTAATTAAAAGTGCATGTTGTTCAAGGGCCACAGAGGCAATCTCTGCCTCCTCTACATAAAAAACATTTTTGTTTGTCGTAGATCTACATGAACGTCGATGCGAACGCCCATTTACATTATTTTTTGCGTATATTATTCAGGAATATAAGAGGCACTGTGACTGTAATAAATGTGAAAGGTTGTCTGAACACAGTACATTATATAATCTATCTGCCTGATGTACTTGATACGCAGCACAATGAAAGGAAGAGAAGCAGTGTCGGCTAATTATTTGTGCATACCAAGCACCTTGTAAATTTGTAGGGTTGGATGGGCCTGGCAATTAAATCTGGAAAATTGCATGGCAGTTCAGCAAGGCAACCATTTGCTGGTACATCGAATCGGAACCAGGTGCAGGTTCACACCAGAAGAGGATTATAATATTTCTGCATCACATTACTTCAGTCTTTCGCTTTTTGTTTTTATATAAATGAGCGTGATTTCCATTTTGTCACAGGCCCACAATATCACTCTTTAAAAGGTTTTTAAAACACAACCTTATTAGCACAAAATCCATGGAGTCTTTATAGGTTCGGCATCAAAATGACGCATTCAACTGCTCCCAAAGCAGGGAAGCGGAATTTAACCAGAAAGTTTAAAGAAAATGTAATTTTATAAGTTGAGGTTTTTGGTGATATGACAGTAAAAACAGGCAACACTGAGAAAGTATTGGTCAGCTTTGCATTACCTTCATAATAGGAGATTTTACCATATCAGGCGAATTAATTTCATATGAACAAAATCTAACAATTAAAAATATATCACTCCTACTGGAATTTTGTAGTTAATAATGATACGTTTTTACTAGTGATTCTAGACAAATAATGAAATATCCTATTTAACGAAATAACTGTTTATCTATCTAATTCTACCTTGTCGGTAATTAATCTATGTAGCGATTTTGGGCAGCATAAGAACATGAAATAGAAAACATGCTCATGTCTTTTGCCCGGTCTAGTTGCATACATCAAATTCTTGGAACAACAATTTTCAGACACTTTCATTAAGGTTAAATTAATAAAAATACATTTAAGCCAAAGAGATGTCTCTCAAGTAAAATGCAAAATGCATTTAACAGACTCTAATACGTAATATTTGATAAACTACCCCATTTATATGCAAATTTTGACTTTCTGCCAGAGTCAGGTGGGATGGGATATATTTTATATTAAACATAAAATGTTAGTAGATAAAACCTGATGGGACACTAGAATATAAAATTGACATTTTGTTCCAGGTTTATAGAAATTTACATCCACCTCCATCTTTATAAAATAAAAAGAGAATAACAAAGTGGCACTGTTGAATTTCGAAATAAATGTATATAGTTGCATTTAGAAATAGATTATCATCTGCATGCAGGTACATAATATTATCTGTTTTTACAGCAGAAATGTAAAACATTGGTTTGAAAACTATGTCCGCCTTCCTTTAAAGTTTAAGGTACTTACTCATTTATCAATTTATGGAGGTTTTTTTATCCAATGCTTTCATATTTCGTGAACTAGGGCCTAGAGCATGGGTACTCGCAAACATTTGCCCAGGGGCCACAAAGAACGGTCTGTGGTGTGGCCAAGTGCGGCCTGCACTGTTGCCAACATGGTGGTGGTAGGGGTCCAGGTGAGTCAGCGATTGTGTAAGGAGTTTTAAAAAAATGCTAAATATATGGGCAAGCATTTATTTGCAAGTTAATAAATGCTTGCTTGTGTATTTAACATTTGTTCTGTATATTAGTGCTCAGCAACTAGACAGCAGCTTGTGCTGCTGTTCACCACAGGGCCGCATTTAAAGGTCAAGAGGCCCGCAATGTGGAAAATGACAATGTATATGTACATAAGCGGCGTTCATTTGTGTTCACCATACCCCTCGCTGTAAGCAGAACGAATACCGCGAAGCATTGACCGCATCATCCCGCCAGCATAGGCCCATGCAAGCACGTACACGATAGCCATTTTAGGCACCAAGGCCTCTCTGCCCGTTTGTTAAATCCCCAGCACGCCCCCCCCCGTTGAACACCCCCGCTCTCTCATGCACGGGTCATAAGACCTCTCCTTCTGCGCGACTCTGCCCCTGGGAATCACACCCCACGCCTGACCAACACCTCCCTTCCTTTCATGAATACCTCTCCTTTGGTGACCCCTTCCTCTGAGCCCGATTGTCTGCACGGATCCCAGGCCATCACTTAGCCTGAGGATACAGTTTATTGCCCCTTACTGTATGGAATCGCCCCTCTTCAAAGGAGCTACGATTGATCCTGCCCCCCCCCCCCTCTTGAGATCCGATCAGGCGCACACATTCTGAGAATCGGCGGAATGTCCAGCTGTGTGATAGCCATCTCCTATTGTATGTTGGGTGGGGACCTCTGCTGTAGATATGTGTGGGAATGGGCCTGAAGCGGGGATTCCGGGGATGTCTTTTCGTACTTCAAAGTTTCTTTATTGCAATAAGGAATGTTTGTGCATCATAAACCTGTGTATAAAAGACGGAGCCTCAGAGAAACTTGTTAGAGCACCTCTTGAAGACATTGTGCGTGTGTCCGAAATGACAGGCTCTCCTCATGAGAAATAAAAATCTGTTCTTGCACTCCCGCTTCCAGCGCCCGTCTCTTTGTTTGGTAACTGTTCAAAATAGGAACTAAGAGGCGTCTTGTGCCAGCAGCCTGGGCATCGGTTGTAATTTGGGCTGTTTTTCCTCAATAAGCGGCCCCCGGGCCGTACTTTGAGTATCACTGGCCTAGAGCATCAGAGTGTTTTTGTAGCACAGCAAACAATATTACGAGAAAGAAACTGCAAACACTAATGTTTCGCATGTGCAGGTATCAGAACAGATGTGATATCACAATCTCCAAGTGTTAAGAAGCGTGCCGTCTTGATTATATCAAGAAGCCATACTGGGAGATTAATTCATATGCCTAAACCTATTAACCCAGGTTGTTAGATCTTTAAGCCAATTCGGACAGGGGTGGGTTTAGGTAAGAGAATAGTAAGGAAGAAGAGCTAGAGTTGTTTTTTTTTTTTAACACTAATAGGGAAGCTAGGGTCTGAATTTTAGTAGGTAATCAAGTCCCAAGCTCTGGGGGCACCTCTGGAAACTGATTGGTTCAGTGTCCAATTCTTCTTGATGTTTGCGATTTCAAGTAATAGTGTGTTTGTGCTTCTCAACTAGCATACACTGACACATCACTTAATTTTCTGGTATGTAATGTGATTGTTCAAAATGGATTATCCTGTGTACTAAGCAGTTAATTTTACACATGGATCTTCCTTCAGCAGGCCGCCAGCTTATAGAGGACAGAATGAAGTGATCTGGTCAGATGCATTAGGACCAGAGGTTTTCCACTGAGCACAATGAGTTTTAGGGATCTCAGCTAACATGTCATTCCTATTGTTCAATCTGATCTTGGGTTTGTAGGAAAGAATTAATGCCCTAGATAAGTCTGGGTTGCTAGCTGGCTGATCTGGTTATCGCCTTATGAGGTCTAGGACATTTAGTATTCTGTCCATAGTGAAGCCTGTCTGTCTGTTTGGAGGATTAAAGCTTGGCAGCCTAGGAAGTTCTTTGAGGCTAACCATTGTACAACTGGTCAGCTGCGGGCCGTGGAGGGAGTTAAGGTGGGGCAGGGAGGCGGGGAGGGGGAGGGGCAGGGTGGAGAGGGCTAAAAACCGGCATATGGATAATTACAGGTAAGTAAATAATTTAAATAATAAAACTAATTGCGTAGCGCGCACTGCATCGCAAAATGCAATGCAGTGCGCGCTACGAAATTCGTTTTATTATTTAAATTGCTTACTTACCTTTAATTATCCATATGCCGGTTTTTAGCCCTCTCCACCCTGCCCCTCCCCCTCCCCGCCTCCCTGCCCCACCGTAACTACCTCCACGGCCCGCGGCTGCAACTGGTGCTAGAGATGAGTTGGGTAAGCCCCCTGCACCACCAATACGTCACTTTTTGTGACAACTGGTGGTGTATTTTACTGCTCCCTATATACAAGGACAGGAAAAGCCACCCTGCGCGGATTTACTTGTCCTTGTAAATATGGCCTCTTTACATGCAGCACATTGCGTGAAAGTGGCGTTCCATGGGGGTTGCTGTGGGTGTTCCCACGCAACACCCATGGAACCAGACACATTTCCAGATTTACGAGGAATTGTAAATCTGGAAATGTGTCTGAATGCTATGCCTACCCGAGGGAGGCGTAGGGAGGCACAATAAGGAGAAATATTTTCATTTCACCTTGTTATTTCCTCTTTCAATGTGTGCTGTATTCTACAGCATGCAATGAAAGAGTAAAATGCCTGTAGTGATTGTTTTTGTGCAGGAAGGTGCCCATTCCTGCACAAAACAATCTCCCCATGTCGCAGGCATCCTTGCATCAAGGTGCAAGGGTGCCTGCACCAGCGCATGGCAGCTGTTTGTGTGCCAGCGCAGGTGAGAGCAGAGGAATGCAATATATTATTGTAAATATGTCGCATTTGTGTGCTTTGGAAGTGGCGCAGACTGGTGCAGCCAAAGGGCTTTTGTTGAACTGCGGCACTTCCTTGTAAATCTGCCCCATGGTCTTCTGGTGGTTTAGCTTAAGATGGTGAGAAGTCATCCACTTTTGTATTTTGTCAAGAACTATAGATAGATGTTCACTCTACAAGAGGCTCTCAGGTATAGTTGCTTGTCGTCTGAAAAATAATTATAGAGAGTATCAAATCTCTCAAAAGAGATCAATCAGTGGTTCCAGGCAGTTGTTGAACACTCCTTGGGAGTCTCCATTGTCTATGATGTCTATTATGTCTATTATTTGTAAAATGCAGTGTCAGTGCTCCAACCTTAACTAAACCTTTATTACAACTCATCAATAAGATGATTGTTCTATATAAATTGTGTGCTGACAGAGTTTTGTCCAAGAATGGGAATCCAAAGACTCTGCAGCAGTTGTTGATGTATCTGTATCATTGTTTTTTTTTTCAGTAGGGGAGAGGCTGGTACTATTTTTAGGCAGTCATAGATGCCTTGTTGAAGAAAAAGATGTATAATGTTAGACCATTGGAGGATGAGGGTATTTCACATCTCCTTGTCTAGATTAGCTGATAGCGAGTAAAGGAAGTGGCTGGAGGGGATTGTATTAGAGATGGTGTTTCTAAGTTCTGACTGAGTAATGTCTCTAACTTTAGAACAGATTTCAGTGAATTTCTTGGTGGAAACTCATGTTGATGGTATGCACAAGAAGGGAAACTCCAATATTTTTTGATTTTGGTAACAAATATATGAGAAAACTCTTTTTTCCATTTCTGATACCCCTTCAATGCTATTAGGCTTTGATGCTTCTTTAATTAGTTAAAAAATCTTTCTAGGTATATTTATTGCTGACTTTAACTGGGTTTCTTATGGACTGAGCATTTGCTTCAAAGCCATTGATTTTGTAGGATTGCCATGTGTTATGAAGGAGTTCCAAGTTTTCCCTGGCAGGATTTGGGTGCCATGAACTTTTGAGTAGTCTAAGATGTTTCTTTTTTTTATTGAATTATTTTGTATACCATCTGTGAGTTCTTCTTTTTTAAAATCTGTCCTCTGTAAGTGGTGCACCTCCTCCATGATTGCAGTTACTGAATTATTGAAGTGAGTAGTAGTATTTACAAACTGCTGTTCAAAGAGATGGGGGTGCCTAGTTAAAAGGTACACTTTCACATCATTCTAGTTCATGTGTTTAGTATTTGCCTTGTACAGTGTTTTGGTCATTTGATTTGACCACATATCCTGGATGTGGCGAAGAGGTGGTCAAAGGTGATTTGGAGGGAATCAGACCAATTGACTGCAACTTGTCAAAAAAAGTCCATGTATATGATATCATACTGTAGAGTGTTCATTGACCCATGTTTCCATAGGTATCATGAGGTATAGATCTTAATCTAAGAAGGAGTCCATGGTCTAATTTTTGTATTGGACAGAATATCTCCAGTTACGTTGTGGGTCTTGTAGACTGTTAGAGGAGATTTGTCTTTGTGATATGAATATTAATGGGATTTTCAGTAGTGTGCTGTTGTTTGCCAGCTTGGTAGGCAGACTGCATCAGGAGCGAGCCATCTGAACAAGGATAGATTTAGGTTCATGTTCAGGGTTTCTACCAGCATTTTCATGAGGCATGATGTGTGGTGTGTTGAGCTCATGATTTATTTATTTATTTATTTATTAATGCAATTTGTAAAGCGCATACGTTTGCCCGTGGGCGTCTCTTCCATATTGTATTGCTAGTGTGATCATAAGGAGTCAATTTCTTCAGACTGATATTCGGGTTTACTCTATGAGTTCAAAGTAGATGATGGAAATAGCTGAGAATGGGACATGTCATGAAAAATTTCTAGTTAAAAACTTAGGGCCTGATTTATGCACTTAGGGTGGAATCTCCGCAATGAGGGTTTTACCCCAAGACTGCAGGGCCTCTGCCACGAGTGTGGAGGCCCTTCGTGACTCATGCCCTCTATTTCTTCGAAAAAGATTAGATTGTGTTGGAGAGGGAGTTTATAGTATTGGATACATCATGGCAGAATAAATAGTTGCTTGAGCATTTGCAATTTTCGTGGTGTACAGGAGAGGGGATATCAACAAGTGGTTCTTGTTCTTTGCATATGTAAGGCATAAACAATCGTTTTTTGATTCAGGTATTGCACCTTATGGTAGTTTGAAAATGTGTGAGTAAGGAAGGAGAATGATATAGGAAATAAGGGGGTGTGCAATTACAAGTTGTAAGAGTTGGTCTGGGAGTTGCCACATGGTAGAGGAGGTTTACAGTATTGAGAGACACGCAGCTAGAAGTTGGATAGGATATGAGGGGAGTTTGAGATGTGGAGCTTTACAGTGAGGCATTTTAGCTAAATCGATATACTGAGAGCCCCAAGATAAGGATTTTAGGTACTACCCCACAGGGGACGTCTTTGTGGTGGGAGTTCTTGTTTTGTGTGAGGGTTTTCACTTGTTTATGCGGTTCGAATGAAAGCTGGAGGGAGCGGGCCTGGGGGACAGAGCATAGGGTGGTAGAGTGAATGAAGGTAATGGAAATATTGGTCGAGTCTATCAGTCGGTGTGATACTAACTAGGGAAGCATTGTGAAGCGAAAGTCACATTTTTCCAGATTGAGTCACATGCTTGAATGAAGATCTTTCTGTTTTTATAAACAGTGATTTATAGGTAGGCCTTAATGAAAGTGGAAAGGCAGGTAGAGATTCTTTGATTAAGGGGTATCATTGATGTGTTTATAATTTTCAAGCGCAGCAAGGAGATGTTGGTCCATGATACATGGTTTTTGGAGAAAAATATGAGACCCATTTTCTGTTGTTCATTTTTAGCACTGTGGTACTGATCCATGATTAGAATCTTAGGATGGTTATGAAGTAGCGTTTGCTTGAAAGTTCTAGATGCATTTTTGGAAACATTTGGTGGTTATAGTACTCAAATGGAGTTTGGGACAGCTTTTGGAGATGATTTATAGAGTTATTTGGTGTCATGGTCGAATGAAGGGACAGTCAGCAAACTCTTGAAAGGTTCGAGAAGAGGTAGTTCATAGTTACTAGTTGTAATAAAGAGTGTGATTAGTGAACCGCAGACAAGACCTAGTGGAAGCGTGTTTCCGTCTGTTATCATGGTTAAGGGTACTGTATAATATTGATCATGGATAATCAGTCTGAGCGTTGCATGGTCATGAGGTGTAGGACAAAATATGGAGAAGATGACTACTAAGGAGCTGCTGCTAGGAGTATCTGATCTGTACATGTTGAGATACTGCATTTGCCATCTTTAAGTAAGCTTTATGGATGGAATTTGGGCATCATATCCCAGGATGGTAGCAAACATTATGTGTGCAGTATGGGAGCAATGGGTCAAAGTTCTGGGCTGGGATTCAATTGCAGCTTGTGCGCCAAGGTCATAGCATAGAAGAGGATTAGGATTCAGCGTGATGCTTGTGGTCTTTCATGCTCAAGCTTAAATGGGGGCTCCCAGCAGAAGACATAGGGAATGACAGGAGGTGGTAGTTAAGTGATATGGAATGGAAGGGAGATATTTATTTTCTCAGTGCCAGGGAGGTAGGCACTAGTATGACATGGTATGGGGGAAAATTCTGGCACAATCAGGTCGACAATGTTGTTAGAAGATGTAGGAGAGAGGAGCTATACCAGGTCTCATGGCAAGAGAGGCATTTTAGGGTGGAGAAAGTAAATTCTGGTGAACACATAATTACTGGGCTTAGACATGTTTATGAGACTACAGCAAAGTCTTGTTTTTCAGTGTCTTCTTGTAAGGAAGATTACTGATGGAAGTCCATTTTTTGTTTTTATGGCTGTCATAAAACCAGTCAATCTTTAGCTTTTATGGCTGTCCAAAAGCCAGTCATATTTCTATTACAGAGGCTCTGATTGGCCAAACCAGTGATCTGTTTACAATTTTTCTTGGAAGGAAGATGGCTGTCAATGCTACTTTCTTATCAGAAGGGGAGTGGGGATGTAGGATGGAGGGCATCCCAGCCAATGTCTGTGGCGCCCTGTCACTCACTGGGCCTTCAAGGTAGGACTCGATCAAAAGGCAGAGCTGATAGTTGCAGGTCACGATCACAGACATCTGGAGAGAACAGGAGGTGAGGGAAGGGAGTTCTGGCCCAACCTCAACTCCCAGAGCCACAGAGCAGTCAGAGCAGATGAAGTACCTGGCATGCAGCCAACGTACTGCATAATGGATCGGACCGCGAAGGACAGAAGATTATATGTATGGGATATGCTGCTAGGCAAAGATGTGTTTTGTACTTCATCCATTTTGCATACATATGCTGAACACATTTTGAAGAAGGAATTCCACTGTGCACAATTAGACAAATGTTAAATTGTTTGCATTATAAGAACACACCTTTGTGTATATTGTGTTGCATGAAGAGCAGATGAATAGAGTTGCTCATGTCAGATTTTTGATAAAGACACAGAGAAGTCCTTTGAAGCCAGAACAGGTTTTAGGTATTTGATGAAACAGTCTAGAAACAAAGAGTCCATCATAGTTCCTCCTTATTCACAATGTGGTTAAATATATACCTGCACCTGCTCTGCTGTTTAGTGTGTTCTTCTGTAAAGTCTCAAAAGTGAATGTTTTTCCAAAACTAAATTGAAAATTGCCATGATGGTACTAAACAGTTGTGGCTCCTCACCTAAGGAGAAGGAGCATCACCCTAACTGCTTTGCAGCAGTGAAATAATGGAAAAATAAAATGATAATGACTCAAGGTTATTATCATCCTATTGTTTCCTGCTGCAGCAGCTTCGCAGGCAGAGCGGGTCTGCTCTGATGGTAGAGGAGCAGGGGAAGAGGGGCGGCACACTGTAAGTGCGCATGACTGTTTGGCTGGCCGTCTAGGGCCGGCCAAACAGTCATGCGCACTTTGCAAGTTCTTCACCCAGGCCGCAGCATAGCCCGGGTGGAGAACATGTCCAGGCTCCCACTGCGTGTCTGAGCGCTGAACCATGGCACTCAGACCAATTACACTGCTGCATTGCAGTATTGTGGTTGGCTTAGGGGAGCCTGGGTGCCTCCTGTTGCATTCCAGCCAGGAGAGACGACGGAGGGACGATGGAGGAGAGATGGTTCCTCTGCCCCGCCACCGCCGATCCATGCCGGCCACCACTGGCACTAAAAGCCTTAGTCATATCGATATGTTTTCCTAGGGGTACTAATGTACAGATGGTAAGATACCGTGTATTTTCTAATTATCAGTTTTAGTAACTGTAGTTAAATGAGTGCGGCTGATTTAGAGTTTGGCGGAAAGGGTCTCCTCCAAACTGAAGGGCACCCCACCTGATTTACAGACAGGAGGACCTGAAGTATCGAAGTGACAGAGACATACTCAGTTGCGCCTGATTTAGAATCCTGCTTTGGAATTTTCTTTTTGCTAATACAAAACCATGTTAAAGTCATTTTGATGGTACCATCAGTCAAACTTTTAACATATTGACAGGAATCACCATGACAATGGTTCCTGTCAATGACAAGAGATGTCCGCTGTGCTGGCGGACATCTTTAAGTTTGGCAGACGGATAAACCCCTTTATGGCAGGAGTAAAGTATTTCACCATACTGATGGATTTACCTCTCTTCACTAAACTATAAATTAGATCTCTTTCAAGGAATACAAAATTAGACACTTTAAGAATGATTTAGAGTCTCACAACACAGAATGACTGCCAATTTTGTGGCTTCATCCATCAGAAACCCATGCTCCAATGGCCATCAGCCAAAGACATCCAGTTTAACCCCTTGACCGCAGCGGAAATTCCACCGCGGTGCGGGTGATTTATGGCGTGGGCGTGGTTTGGACGACCCCCGACCGTCCTCCGCACACGCCCACCATGACGTCGGACGGCCGCCAGCGGTCCGACGCATGGAAGGGGTTAAAATCGTGGCAGTGCTGCCCTATTTATGAAAAGACTTTCACTAGCCATTTTCCCTGCCCAAGTTCGACATGTGATGCATTACTGTCTCGGGGAGAAAAGAAAAAATAATGGCCAAAAACTCAGGAAGAAATCTTCATGCAGATGAGGAACATTGACTGTTAGTTTTTGTCTAAATAAAGTCTCCTCCGCCTCCCTTAGAGTCACAAGAAAGATTGTGGCTGTCCCAACCAGTGTCGAAATAATATTTAGCAGATTTTGATTTTTCATTATGACTGTCCAGTAGTATCAAATGTGAGAGTTACTCGTTATCGAGACATTACCATAAAATTCCTTTTTTTAGCATTAAATGCAACGTATTAGATGGTAGGTCAATCACACACTTGGCAGAGATTTTCCTTAAAGCTGTCTGTTCATTGTGGGATTTGGGAAGGGCGTACATTTTTTTGCTTTCCTTTGAAAGGGATTACTAAGTAAGCCCAAAGCAGCCAACGTAATTCTTCTCTCTTGTTAATTCAGCACGGTTTCTTGAACTTAATAGTGATTTGTTTCATTGACAAAACCTTACAAACACGTTTGAATAACTTGATGGTCAGGGGGGAAAATGAGCACACATTATTGACTCACTGCTTCACATAAATAACGACTGACAAAACATGCCAGCATTTAGACTAGTTTCATTTAAAGGCAATTTCCTTTTCGAGTTCTCCATGTCCTTATTTGTTTTTCCTTGATTCATATGTAGCTTACTTCTCATACTGTATATTTGAGTTAGAGACAAATATACACTCTTAGTTGCAAAACTATATCTGTGTCTCACTCACTGTATTATTTCCTAATAAATGACTCACCTGATTGAACGACTTACGTGGGATGTACACTAACAGACATTATTCTACATTAATCTGTCTGACAGGGACTTTAATTTCTTAATGTTTCGCTTGTCAAAGTGCGAGGTATCTTGGGGTAAAGATAATGTATTTGGAAGTTTGATTAGTTGTAAAAACATTAATCCTGCCCAAAAAATCAACATGGGATTCATCACACGTCGTAGAATGCACTATTGCTAATTAAAATAAAGCCCTATACAAATCTATTCTAAAAAAACTATGATTGTTCTCTCTTTGTTACAGTATTTATGGACAGGTGACAAGAGAATCGCTAACCTTTTTTCAATATGATATTATTTCAGTCTGTTTTGCCTGTAGATCATTCAGACTTTTTTTGTTGTTGCAGAAATACAGTTTTACAAATTCCTTTTTTAGCATGAAATTGTTTGACATGAAAATATGCCTAAGATATATGTTGCCACAGTGAATTAGCACTTTGCGTTAATCACCCCTTTCATTTTGCAATTGGTGCTACTTCATCTCTTTCCGAATTTGCAACTATTCAAGGCTTGGTTCACAAAACCGTGATTCAAAAGCTCAGACAAGGTTACCTTGTTTGCTTGCAGTGGATTTAGAATCTTTAAGGCATTCACAAAGATTCCTGAAATGAACGACGGTAATAGAGTTTCTCAACCACTTCATATTTTCGAAAATTAAATCTACAAAGTTGAGTGAGTTTTGACTTGGAAAATTTGCATGAGTGTAACATGTAAAATCAAGGAAAATATGCATTATGAGTCACTGGCAAATATTTTGCACTACTAGGAAATATGAGGATGTCCTCCTTTTGCACATTCTGGAGAAACATATAGTTTTGCCTTTAAAAGGAATCGTTTTATAGAATGTTTTAGAATGGAAAATTACCCAGGAATTATTTGTACTCAATGTATCGATGTTCACTAAAACGTGCATGGACATTCCCTATGCTTTCTCATCCCAATAAAGATCTGTTGCACTTTGCACTTCATAATTCCACTTATGCTGATACTGTTGCATCTCAAATCGTACATTCTTTTGTGCTCGAGCATCTTATGTCCGAAGCCCCTTTTCAGGTCGAGCTGACCTAGCATTCAATGTGAAAGCATTGAATGCTGTCAGCAAGACAACTAATGTTACCCGTATTTGGGAATGTGGACACGAGAGGGTGCACGAGCGCAAAGCGCAGATTTCACCTCGTGGGCGCGCGCGACGCCGTGCCCCTCTCGTGTCTCGTTCCCATGCGCAAACACACTCCACACTCACGCATGCGCACATACACAGCCACACTCATACACAGGCACACACACACTGCATACACACACGCAGACCCACGCGCACACACACAGACACACGCACAGACACATTCGAACACACACAGACACACGCGCGTACACCCCCCCTCCAACTTACCGGACTCTTTCGGCGTGTTCCGTGTCTCCTCTGCAGCGCTGGTCGGGCACTCACTGGGCTGTTGCTGGGGATCGGGCTCCTCTCTGCGGCAGTCTCGTCTCGTCGCGGCACCAGGGGGCAGGACTTCACTTCCGGGGCTCCCTCCAGCACCTGGGAGCCCTGCAACACTCTGGCTGTATTGCTGTTGGCAGCCCCGGGACTCTCCTCAACTCATGGGAGCCCCGGGCTGCGGAGAGGCCATCAGTCCGCCGGCTTCACTTCTTCCTCGGCGGCGGCGGGCGGGACTTCCTGCCGGATTGCAGGCCCCGCCCCCGTCTCAGCCAAAAGTGCCTGACTTCCGGTTTTCACGGAGCAGGGCTGCGGCGGTGATTTCTTTTTTCTATTTCAACAGACAGCGGCCATGCAACACTGGGTACAAGTGAAGCTACTCATAACTTGCCACTGCGTCAGTCGGAGCTCCAAGAGGAAACAAGATAATGCTACCCCACACACGGACTGGCCCTTTTTGCTGAAAAAACGGAAGGTTGTATAACCATTTCCTGGTTTTTTTACAATTACAACAGTGGTTTCCATGGAGACAGTTCTCCCGCCCTAATTTCCGACTCTTCCTGTGACGTCACTTTGGGGGCCGGCTAGTTATGAAACTAGTGCTGGCGGGAAAAAAGAGAAGAGTTGGATTTAGGGATCTGGTGGCAGAGACTCAGAGGGAAGGCAAAGTCATAGACGCAGACTTTAAACAGACAAAACTTACACAAGAACAAAGAGTGGAAGACAGCACTCGTGAAAGAAGTGGAGGTGCTCGGAGAAGTAAAAAAAAAAGTGAAGAGACCCACAACATGGAGGGGATGGAGACAGACATGCCCGGGCTTGAGAAGTTCTCCCCAGGGGCGCTGCAAAGGCTTCAGGTAGGTTGTCGACCCGAGAAAATCAATCGAAACGAAATACATGGGAAATACAAGATGACATAACTCTAGTAACAGCATGGAACAGAAAGTGAGTGTGTAAGCTTAGCGGGCCAGTGGCCCTCCAGAAAGCAGAGCTTTTAATTAGGCTAAAATGGAATACTCGAGGGCATGAAATCATGTTTTGCAAGCCTGCCAACATTGTCAGTCCAACTACTCCTTGACTTTCAGGCCTTCTTATGATTGCTGCTTGTTTTGTGTATTTTGTATTTCTTTTGTGTGCCAAGAACTCTATTTTTAGCACACATCCTAACTACATTTGCTCTTTCTGTTTAAATCCTAATGCAGAATCTGCCTTTTGCTATAACTTTTTTTTGTATTGCTGTGTTATCTCGCCACGTTATTTTTTTATTTATTATTGTGCCGCCTAACTTGCTATCGGCTTTTGTTATCTTCATAGCATAAACACGCTCACTTTCTCTTACTGCTGGTAAGACGTGCTTTGGTGCCTTCTTTACCCCCCTCCCTCCCGTGGTTATGCCTTCTCCCCCCTTTACCCCCGTTCCCGCAGCCCGCCCGCTGTGTGTGCCTCCTTCCTCCATGTCGATACTTGAATAGATCATGCCTTTACAGGTCTGTTTCGCCTGCATGGGCTTTATGCTTCCTTTAAGGCGAAAGTGTGCCATGTGTTTGTTACGTCGTATGGTTTGGAGGGTTGCAGTCATCAGGAAACATTTTGCCTGATTTTAAGATGGCACCTTGAGAAGCAACGTACGCACGTGCAGCTGTGTGTAAATCATAGACACAAGCATTTGGAATGCAATAGGTCTCGCATTTATGCAAGTTTAAGCTATTGGCATTGTAAAGATAATGTGTTTTATTTATGTTTTAAAAAACAAAAACATAAATAGGAGGCATTGTCATTTACAATGCCAATAGCTCAAACTAGCGTAAATGCGAGACCTATTGCATTGCAAATGCTTGTTTAAGCTAGTTGTTAGGTATGGCTTGCACTGGATGCTATCAACGCAGGCACTTGTCTTGAAACCTGGTTATTCATTGCTCTAGCGTCACACCAGTTATAACACATGTTTCGTGATTTCGCTGTTATGATGTCGGAGCAGTGAAGACTATACTCAAATCAGTGCACTGGTAAGGGACACCTGCAACAACTCCTCGGTATTGGCAGAGGGTGGTGAAGACACTCAGATTGAAAGCAGTGAGTGCACTTGCCAGGGAGAATGGAGAGGGTATGCTCAGAGAGTGATGAGGGAGGCTGGCAGGATTCAAGGTATTGTCTTTGTTCCTGTGAGGCAAGACAGGCTCTAGGGCGGTGCAACCTGTGGGACTGCACCGGAGCTGGCGTCGGGTGGGGCTGTCGTGTTTGCAAGTATATTATGGGTTTAAAGGCGCTTCCTGCCTCGTTCCTGGCCTCCAGCATTTTTCAGGCAACAATAAAATTGCCATGATAACTCCGGTGATTAATGTTTTTACTAGAGAGAGATCAGAGTTTCCTCTAATGGAAGTTTTGACTTCTGCAAAGGTAGAGCAGAGGGTTAATTTGCCTACTGCAAAGAACATGTACCATGCAGATCACAAAGTGCATATAATGTAAATAGGTCAGTGGGTTACTGTTTATGTAGATGGATCAGAATGTAAATAAACAAACAAAGCATGTCAGAATTTTATTAGGTCATTAATAAAGAGAATGGTTACTGCTTATGTCAGCAATATCCTTTTGTTACTTGCAGTTCATAAGTGAAAATCCTAAAATAGAACAGTGAGCTATTAACTGTCACGTAAGAGCTGCATGCGAACTACAAGGTATACATTACAACAATATGATTTTTTCCCCATTCTTTGATTATCCTAATCGTGCAAAAAGGGTTCATTTGGATAGAAATCAATTCTGATTATTAAAGAGAACCCCCAACCATAGTATTATGTTTTAAATTCTGAGGTTGTGCTTCTCCAGACCAATCACTATTATACTATACTAAACTAAACTATACTGCCTACTAGTATGGTTGTCATAGGACTCCTACACCTTGTAGTCCTCTGTCTTATGTAACATTTCCCATACAGTGATTTACACACGTATGGTTGTTTGTCTTGTGTAATGTTTGTGTTGTAAAGTGCTCTGACACCCTACAATGGTACGCGTCTGAGAGTTTGGCTATGGAGACCTTAGGGGCACTTTTAAAGTGTGACAATCAGGGAATTCGTGGTGGAGGTCTTCACTTGGGGCGCCAACAAACATTTTCACACAAGACTCCACGATCACTTAAGCCAGCCCTGTGGAGAGAGAGGCAGTGAGGGGGATGTGGGAGTGGCAGAAACTGCTATTTTTCAAAATAATTGAGTATGGGATAATAGTATGGATGGTAGTGTGGGAAAGTTCCTGGAAGCCAGGTGTTTTTTCTATATCGGGTGGAGGGAAATTTATTTTGAAGGGTGATTTATAAAGATGGAATGATACAGTGTTTAAAAAATATATATTTCCATATGAAATGAGGGAAAAATGGCCAGAGGGTAGTGGGGTGGCGACCGGTTTACCTGATACATATAGATTTTTTATTACAGCTAGGGATCGGAGCCAATACTGCATTGAGTTGCCTCATGACTTGCATAGCTGATTCATGGTATCAGCTGAGCAAGGGGGTTGTGTTTGGGGGGCATACATAACATAACATTGCTCCTACATTTATTCAGTAGTGTGGAAGTTTCTATCCCAGGTTCCCAGTCACATTTACAAATCAAGTTTCATTCTTCCTGTCTACTTGATGTTGCATGAATCTTATTGATGGAGAACAACCCCGTAATTGACAGCCTGCATTATGAAGACTGCAACTGAGTTTGAGGTTTAAGTTCAGTAAATATAAAATGTGAATTTACTGAAGAGAAGCCTTCTCATAGATCTCAGGATCAGAAAAGCAACTATATTTATTAGGTCATATCAGTTTGCAAATCCTTCCTAGAAAACTACAACTCAAAAAATGTGTGGGATAATAGGGTATCTCTATTTTAATTTGCCATAATAAAACACAATTTACTTGTAGCAGAATATAAGAGTGCAACACCTTAGAGGACTGTCTAATCTGAAGGTCTCATTCAGGTTATTAGTGTGTTTATGGTATTTGTATTTATATAATGAATCACACCGGAATCTTGGCAAAAAAGGACACATTAAATTACATTTGTGAGTAGAACTAAGGGCTCATAATTGCTTATTATCACAATCATCAACACCAGCGCAATTGTTTTGATCAAAAAATAAAGTTGCTGCCAACAAGATATTGGTTGCACATCTTTTAATATCTTTCAAAGGCTAATGGCTTCCCACTTTCGTTCTTGCAGCAGGAACATCCTTCAGCTGAAGTCCTCATGTTGGTTCTCACTATCTTTCAAAGAATTATAATATTTAGTATATTACTCACTGGGTCATACAAAGCCTCTCACCTGGGTTTGTGGTGTATGGAGCTCTAGATTGATAATGAAGTGGGTCTTAGACTGGAAAATCCCAAAACGCCCCTCCACTCAAATGAACCAGATGCCATCCAATGCGGGATGGCTGAGTCAGTGTTTGCCGATTTCCATTGGTGGACCCATAATTATGTTACCCAGATTCCAACACTAGCTGGCACTTATTATCACCAATTATTAAGTTGGCTTGTTTCAGCATCCAAAGCACTCCATTTAAGGTGCATTACTTGGTCTTCCCAGTTGAAACTGCAATTTAGATATCCAAACCGTGTTCAGTGTTCAGTTCATGTCAGAGGCCAAAAGGCCTCAGCATGATTTTAAGATGGCTGTTTTAGGTGGAGAAAACATACTATTGTAGGAAATCTATTGTTACATGCTTCTTAGTTCAAAAGAACACTGACAGTTTTCAGCCCATTACATGTCAATAGTTTTACCTGCTCAATGTATGTCCCAATACACCTCACACAAACCTCTTATTTTGAAGGTCCAACTGAAGGAATCAGAATTGACATTAGGCTTCCAGGGAGCACAACTAACCATATGTCCATCAACTTCAATATAATACTGCCAGTCACATAATCTAACACCGTTTATGTCCTGCTCCTGCTGTCTCAGGAAATAGCAATGTTATGCCTGATCTTCTGATGTTAAGTATCACAAGAGATTTATACTCGTTAATGAGACATTATCCTCACTTCAGGTACCATGTCAGAAAGTGAGGGTTCCTCTTTGCTATTCTCCTCATGAAATGCACCAGGAAAAAGCCAATATAACATGTTTTGCTGACAATCCCTATGTTTTAGGATAATGATCTCAATGTGAAATTAACCTTACCCTGCTTCTCCAGCCCTGTTGAAAGATACTAATGCCTAACACACATGGGTTTGGGTTCACAGACTACACAGTCCTTTTCTTTTACAAAGTCTCCAGCCTTCCAGGATAGCATTCTGATAACCCTACTGGTCATCAGGTAATTACTGACTCCCATGTTCTTAAAGGCCTCACTTGTGTACTGGGCCAACATCTTCATTATGACTAGCTACCAAGCTAAGATATATTATATTATATTATATTATATTATATTATATTATATTATATTATATTATATTATATTATATTATATTATATTATATTATATTATAGAGTAATTACTAGACCATATCCGTCTTCTCATCAGTTTCTTCTCTTTATTCACTAAAGGAAGGTGTGTCAGAAGCATATTTAATTTCTTAGTAATCATAACTTTTAGGCCAATGAATTGAGATTTCGGGTCACTCATTATGACCTTCAGGATATTTCTTGTTGGACATCTTAATAAACAGAGTTGAGCCTGATTGAAGAACTTATACGTTATACAATAGCTATCAAGCATGGCTCTTATGCAGGCTGAAATAACATTGCTTAACTCATCTGCCAAACACATCTGCATTTGAAAATCTCAGCTTTTCAAAAAAGCTGAGCATAATTTTTGCTGACACAGGGGCAGTAAAACTTAAGGGATTATTATTGCATGGTTATGTTTGTCTGGTCTATATCCACCAGTCTTAACTGTTTCCAGGATGTGATTTAAGGACCTTGTGTCACAACAACATCTTCATCCACTTTCAAAATGTGTCCCCATTGATGACCACTGGCAGCAGGGCAAGGTGTGACTTAGTCAGCCCTTCTGAGATCCCACCCACTTGACGGGCAGTGAAAATATATTATAGCTTCTTGATTTCATGGGACCTCTATATCTATAAACCAGCCTTTCACCATTGTCTGAGGATGTTCTGGCTCACTGCAGAGGAGATCGCTCACTGGCACTCTAAAACAAGGCTTTCACCATCTACTTGGGCTGCTGCCTATTGTTTACACCTTTGGAGTTAGCACATTATACCTGTGTCTTTAAGATGTCTATCTGGCTAACGGCTTCCTGATCCAGCCTGTTTGCCAATCACTACAGGTCCTGTGTGAGAATATTACCTTCCAAAATTACCTGCCTTGCTCTGCAGAGCAGGTGTGGTTCAGTGCATTACATGAAACCTTCCAAGTGCAGGTATCCTTGTTTTCTACCCCCTTTCTTTATCTGGTTCTACTAGATTCTATCCTTTGGTCTGCATCTTTACATTTATTTGAAGGCAATGCCTTTGTTATAATGGGAATATCAATATCCACTACCATATAATGCCTTTCACACTCTGTTCTCTGTGCTTAGACAATCCAGCTGTCCTTAATGGATAAGACACATTGCGGCTGAATTGTATGTGTCTCAGAGAAGAAGTAGCATTTGTTAGGAGATTGGCCAAGGTTAATACATTTAAACTCTAGCTGAACTAATTTGTATGATGTTGCTCCTCGTTGGAAAGTCACAGATGATCTATAAAATTAATCATGCACCCAGGGGAATCTCAGTTTAGAAATGCTAGTGAAAGGGCGAGGCCCATAAGTTTTAGACTTTATCTGAAATCACACTCCGATGGTTCCCATTCGAAGCATGAAAGTGTAAAGGGAAGAAAAGTCATTAGGCAACAATCAAAAAGCCAGTAACCCTCTTGGATACATAATAATCCAAGGACAACTACTTTAGTTTAGTGTGTTTATTACAATGCCAAAAATAACTGGACATAGAGACACCTCAACAGGAGGGAATAATAATACAAAAGAATTTGCATGAAGCCAAATTTGTGCATTCAGTTTAGCCAGTGCAGCATAAACAACACAACTAGTTCAAAAAGCAAGATACTGAAAATCAGGAAGAATGAGTCCAAGTTTCCCTGCATTGAGGGTTGGTGAGTGAAGAGTATTAAATCTGTCCCTACTCTAACACTAAGGTGACATCCCTAAATAAGCATTTTTAGGAAGAATAAAGTTGTCAGGCCATGAAGCCACGCTGAGATAGTATCCAGGTTATGGAGTGACCTTGATGATTGTTTGACTACAGGTGCCCCTCCCCTCCCGTTCATCAGGCTCATGGCTCGTTGGATAGGCATTAAAAGTACTCATAACAAGAGAAAATACCTTTTAGGTTTCAGTATCTAAAAGTGCATATTAATTGAGATACACACAACGTTTTTTTTTAAAAATATAGTTATCTACCACCAACATTTAGAGTATTGAAGGGATCTTTCTAGGTCCAGATGAGAAGCCAGGGCAGGGCTTCGAAACATGTCATCAAAGTAAGTACTGCCCATTGAAGCATAATACCTCCCCTTATTCCCCATTTTTAAATAATACCATCTAATAGGAACATTAAAGTTCACTCTTTCGCATAGACAGGTATAATTTAATCATTTATCATGTTCACATAACCACTTCTGACCCTTCCACTCACACTCCTACACCACTCATAGTATTGTTTGAAATAAGTGCTCCCAGGTAGTCATAGGTCACAGCACGCCCCGTCCCGCAGCAGGGCAGGAAGACCCTGATGATGAAGCATGCCACTAAGTGTCCTTTTGGTGGGTGAGTGGTATTTTAACAAAGCTGTGCGCTTTCCCAGAACGTTGGAGACACACTATTTCTGAAAGGGCACTTTTACCCATGCTTATAAGGGTGGATCCTTATATTTAATACATGTTGATAAGAGGAGGACGTATCGACCTCTAAAGTTCTTGTAACGCTACCCCTTCACTCCCCCCTTTTGTTTTTTTGCACTTTGAATCATGCCATTTGCTCTCGGTACAGTCCTGAAGGTATTTTTCCATGATGTCGATGGTTCTCAGACTTTCTCCAGTGTGAAACACAATGACCTTCCATTATTGATTCAAACCACATGATTGTAACTTCTTCTCTCCGTGCCTAGCTGATAAAACAAAGACAATATTCTACCCAAGAAGAGCACTTCTTCTCTTGCAACACAAAACGTGAGAAAGTACAGATTCCACAGCACTCATGAAATTCAAACTGTTAATTCTAAAGCAAGAGTTTTTTCAGAGACTTTGCATTTCAGGCCTACAAACTTCAGCTGACATAAGAAAGCATCATTTAAGCTTTACGAATTCATAAAACATTAATGCAATTTCAACAAATGCATTCCCCTACGTATGAAATGACATAATTAATAAGCACATTGAGTGCACAAATTATTATCAGCTTAACAACACGAGTTCTTCATGTTAACGTCTCTGTCATTTTCTACATTAATCCTCCATGCTACTTTTCAATAGCCTAAGACACGGCAAATATTCATGTTAATATATTTCACACTTCTAACACTTTACGTTAATACAGTAGATGATTATATGTGGGTGTGCTCTACACGTGATTATGATGCACCCCTACAAATGAAATTAGATTTCCACTCTATCACTGGTGAAAGTGTTTTGATCACGTGTTCTTTGTAAATCTTCATAAATGTACTGGCAATAGCAGGATTTCAACTTCCGGCTTGCTATTCCTAGAAGGCCATAGAACACTTGTCCAAAAAACAGAGGTAAGCTACAGCAGAATAGTAACCATCTCTCCACTCCAGTGTTGCTTTCTTTTTTTACATTTTTGCTGACCCATTTGGAATTCCAACACACCTGAGCATTCTGTAAAAATGTAATGTTTGGGCTTTATGGTCTCTTTGAATATATTCTGAAATTCCATTAACAGGGAACATTTTAAAACATATTTATTGTTTGGAAGTCTTGTTGGAATCTTATTGAAACCTTCAACCCTCCCGTGGAAAACAAGGTGCACACCATTTCCCCTGCTTCCACTGGGTTACTCACTGTCTGATAGTTCAGAATAACCCCAAGAATGTTGAGTATTTTGCCTTTGTGATATAATCCCCTCTCCAATGGTTGGTGCCTGTGCGACTCTATTTGAACTGTGGACCCTGAATGTGGCCTACTTACAGCCTTGGACTCTTCTTTCATATTTTTTGTATAGAATATTCATCCTCTGTATCTTTCTTTGGGAACTTTTTTTAAGAAAGCCTGATTTTCTAGAAAGGATCCAAGAGGAATAATGTGCAGTGTGCTATTTTTTCTAGTGACAGAGATCTTCTGCTCTCCTGGCATATCTGCCGGGTGGCAGGGTCAATATACTTAGCATCGAACACATACTTATGGAACTGAAAAAAATAGTTAATCCTGATATATTAATCCGTATTGTTTTACTGAACTCCCAATATGTAACAACATTGTTTCCCTCAAACGATCCACTCAATGGCTAAAGTGTAATTTATATGCCCAATATTTGGGGAGGCTTCAGTGGGATTTCTAAAAAATTTAAATTTGTGGTATCGCTAAACTTCCTCACAGCACTTTGATTTTTATGCATATTGGTTTTTTTCTGTGGCGTTGAAGTTATTTCAGATCCCTTCGATGACAAATTACTAATGAGCAGAGAGCACTTACCTTTATGGTTCATCATACAGCTGGCATGTTATGAAACTAGTCAATCAGATAGTCATTCCTACTGACACATCTTCTAATATTTGCATCAATTTCTGCCTAGCTGCTAACGGCAATCAGATTATGTTTCCTGCTGGTGCCACCTGTAAAGCCACTTTTAATAGGTTAAATTCAAGTCTCAAGCTCTTTCTCATTTCTCCAGAGCCAGTCACAATTACTTTTATCAGTCATTCCTATTAATCCCTTCTCCTCTTTCCCATTCCTACATTAAATTCAACTCAAGCTTGAAAATCAGCCTTGAAATGTTGATTTTTTTGCCTGCATCTTTGTTATACCTGTTTGCCTTTAGATGCTATAAACCTAACTTTTTACCTTCCCCCCTCCTATTTTTTAGAGTGTGTTTTTGTTGGCCTTAGGAATCTGTGCACTTTACCACTGCTAACCAGTGCTAAGGTGATTGTGCTCCCTCCCTAAAACATGGAACAATTGGCTTACACCTGATTGGTATATTTAATTTAACTATTTGTCTTTCGTAAATTAGTATACCATATATCTAGGGCTGGTAAATTAAATGCTAATAAGGGGCCTGCACATGTATTGTGGTTCCTACTCAAGTAGCCCCTGAAACCTGCCCCAGGTCTGCCATTGCGTCTGTTTGCAGTTTCAGACTGCCAAGTCGACTTAGTAAAATAACCCCCTTGCCAAGCCTAAACTCTCTTTTTATTACTAACACGTCTTGTCTCCAACCTGTTCCTGGGCCACATGACTAGGTGTGAGTGGCAGTTGGCCCTTGAATATTCCTTGCAGACAGCCAAAAATGTAAGGGAGAAAGTGTGCCTGAATGGGATATCACTGTCAGGATGGAGGGGTGGAGCTGTGCACAGGCCCACTTACACATCAATAGGCTGGGCTCTGCTCACACACAAAGAAATTCACACTAAAGTTTTGTGCCTGTGGCTGGAGCCAGGGCAGTGAGGGTGGTAAGTCCAGACACATCTGTAGGAGGAAACTCCTGAAGCTTCTAACACTTCAAAGTGGGCACCAGATATAAATATTGGACTCTCAGGCCCAACTCTTCAGTACAGTCCTGGACCTGTGGATACTACAGAAGAAAAACATCCACCTGCTCTGCTACTAGAGTACTGCTCTGCTTGCTAAGAAGTAAGACTGGACCTGCACCTTTCATCTCAGGCTGAAGTGACTCCATGGGTCAGCTGACTGACCTCCTTTTAGAGCTATAGAGACACAACAAGCTCCAGAAGCCTCCCTGCTTCTGCCCAGCAGACCTGCCGACTGGATCTGCACTTGGACCTGCCTGAGTACTGTTGCCCTCCGCTGAAGTGAGTTCAAGATCCCAGGTCCTGGACCCTTGATGTAGCATCTGTTGAACACCTCCTTGAAGAAAAAGAGAAATCCTGACGTTTTGGGCTCTTTGCAACCATGAATGGACCCATTTATGACATGATTTTGCTAATGCCAAAGTAAAGCTCCAGTGAACCCAACTCTTTGTGCTACAGTGACCGCCGGTAACAACAGATGACGCAAGATCTGCACACCATGCCACAGCATCAACAGTCCATGGTGACCACCAACATGAAGCTCCAGCAACAACGGTCCTCAATGTCTGACAGGATCATCGTGCTTCAGCGATGATCCTCTGCGACTCTTTTCCTGCTCCTTGCACCCTACTTCACCACCAACTGGACTCTTTTTGCTAAACTTTAAAAGGGATTTTTTTCAGCTGACTTAACCTAGTCCCTGTATCTCTCCCAAGCTCAATCACAGTCGGTCTGATCTTGTGGCTTTGATCTGGTCAAACATGACCATATAACCACAAGTGAAGCTTTGTGCTTTTAGGCGCCGGACTTGCCTAAAATCTTTAAAATTGCAAAGCTCTGGTTCTACTGAGCATTTTTATTTTTTATTTTTTAGTGCAAGTAATTCATTAAAATGTATTCTATTTTTCTAAATTGTAGTAGTAAAGTTAAGGGGTCCTAACTTTACTACTCATAAACTGAGAAAAATCCTAATTTTAAGACTTTCGGTATTCACAGAAGGCATTTAGGAGTCCTAAAGTTAGGAGTCCTAACTTTACTACTCCTAAACTGAGAAAAATCCTAATTGTAAGACTTTCGGTATCCACAGAAGGCATTTAGGAGTCCTAAAGTTAGGAGTCCTAACTTCTGTGAATACCAAAATGAGTAAGTGCCTTCTGTGAATACCAAAATGAGTAAGTGCCTTCTGTGAATACCAACATGTTAGTAAGTTTAGGATTAAGTCTTAAGTTAGTTCTGTGAATCGGGCCCCTAGAGTTTAAACTAAAGAGGATGGTTAATTCTAAAAGGATCTCAAAAAGTTGGAAAAATGCAGAAAACTTTGTGGGAAGTTGTGAGAAGATGTCAGCATTTCAGAAGCTTCGTCAATAGTCTTCTATGGATAGGACAATAAATGTTAGCCTAATCCACACTTCAGCAACAAGTCAAAGGGATATCTATAGAGGCCTGCACCTCTCAGAGTCCAAATCAAAAGTGGCCAACATCAACCTGTGAGAATATGTGTTAATACCACACAAATCTTTGTGTAACGCTCATTGTCCTTTCTGATCTCACGTTATGAACGGCATCATTACTGAACTCTCCCAGGGCAGTCATTTAACGCTCTGGCTCTCCATGTTCTTTGCCAAGGTCTTATTCTCAGACTCTCGATCGCTAACACAGAGTTACATCTATTCTCAAACTAACAAACCATGTGAACGTACCTGCAAGGGAACAGTCATGCAAGCAGAAATTGAAAACTGTGGGGCATATTTACAAAGGAAGTCCTGGAGTGAGGCGTTAGCCTTCCTGACTTAACGCCTCACTCCACCACTTCAGAAACACAGGGATACACCATATGTACAAGAATGTGGTGCAGCCCTGCGTTTCCCCCTGTACTGGCTCTACACTTAGCAGCCTAGCGCCAATAGTGCAAGGGTGTCTGCATGCAGGGGAAGATTGTTTATGTGCACATAAACAATCTTTAAGTGCTGTTTTGTAGCTTTTATTTGTGCTGCTTAACGCAGCACACCTAGAAGTTGCAAAATAGCATTAAAAAAAATATTGTTTATGTACAGAAATGGAGAATTTCCTGTACATAAACAATCATTGGCCTTTTGCTGTTTTCATGAGTGTTGCACAATGCAGCACACATGAAACAGCAAAAAAGGGGAGGAATCAAACATTTCTCTTCTTTGCGCCAGGGTAAGACCAGATTTTCCCTGGTCTTAATTCTGGCGCTGCCTGCTATTTATGCCTCCCTTGTAAATAGAGCGCAGTGTCAGAATCAATGTGTGTTGCGGTGGAACACCCACAGCAGCACCCATTGCCCTTCCATTTCACACTAAGCATAGTGTGAAACGGGGCCCTATTTACAAGGCAAAGATTCTATCGCCACAGGAATGTCGTAAAAAGTGACGTTCCTGTGATGATAGGGGCTTGTGAATATGCCACTGTATTTTTTATGCAGAAATAAATACCGGCTTATTCAAACTAAATTAACGTGTCAATTCAATGGTGCACATTAAATATGAGTGTGCACATACAAATACAAATAAATAAGAAATGTCAGTACATTAAATTCAGAATTACATTCATGTACATTTGGGTTATATGTAAATAAATATGAAAATAACTTTAAATGCACAAATAGAAGTGTGACTAAGAATAACATTATGAATACCAATGAGAAAACATTAGTGCATGCTTCTACATAAATCATTCTAATTTCTGGTGTAAATACATTTTAATAAAATGAGGATGGTTCTTATCAAGTGTCTAAGGAGTTTTTATTATTTGAGTAATGTTAAGGTACACAGTATAAATGAATCCTAGTACTACAGTGAATGTACTCCAGTACTGAGTTCAAGTGCAACACTTCACATTAATAATGTTAGGACACACAAGTATGTAGTGCTAAGAGCACACATAACTTGCGTATTTGTGACGTGAAAGAATGGACCCAAATTTATGCTACTCCACAGAAAACAAATGTCAGTCTGTGTCAAAAACACCAAGTGGGCTCCAGCGCGCTTTAAAGCGCTTTGAAGATTTTTGTCTGAAGAGGGGTCTTGAAATAAATACAGCAAAAACAAAGTTTATGGTCCTTAATGGCCGTATATCATCTGGGCCTGCTAAACCCTACAGAGAAGTGATGTATATGAATGGCGCCCCGTTGAAGCGGGTTGACGCCTTCACCTATCTGGGGGTCACACTCCAGAGAGATTTGGGGTGGACCAGCCAACTAGATATTGCAGTACTAAAACACCGCCAGCAGGCTGGCATTCTTCTGAAAAGGTTTAGCTTATCATCAACAAAGCCCTTTAGCCCACTACTGGAAGTCTATGGGATGAAGGTGCTAAGTTCGACATTGTATGTTGCCGAGCTTTGGGCTTTCCAGAATTTGAGAAATTTGACGCTAGCAGAAAATGAATTTCTGCGAAAAGCAACTAGCGTCCCTATAAGTACCCCTCTAACACCTCTAATGTGGGATCTGGGAAAAAAAGCGGTCCGGGATCTTGCATCTCTACGGCCTTTGTTGTACTGGCGCCGACTGTGGACCACAGAGGAGCTCCAGCAATATGCACAGGGACTAAGGGAGATTATGGTTAAGGATGGTTGCCAAAAAATACACTGGCTGAAGTCCATTCGGTCCCTACTACTTCGACTGGGATTGAGAGAATTATGGGACGACCCGATAAATGCTACATTGCCTTCCAAAGAAAATTTTGAAAGAAAATTATTGGGAGATGGTAAATGCAAAAGCTTGTACAAGGTGTCTTTCCTCACACCTAACAGGCCGTTTTCTAGAGTTCAAGGCCCAACCGAAACTGGAAATATACTGGGATGCCATAGAGAAACATCAGGATCGTAAACTCTAATTCGAATTTAAAGTAGGCTCCCTTCCAGTTAGGTCCTTTACAGCTAAATGGGCAGGGGAAAACAGTAAGGAGAAATGTCCCAAGTGCGGGGAAGAACGAGAGACAATAAGCCATCTCCTCTTTTTTTGTCCCTTATATACTGCACCTAGAGCCATGTGGGTTAAGCCTATTTGCAGAGCGATTGGTACACGCAGGCATGCAGAGGCCTTAAGAATTTTATGTACTGACCCCAGCCCCTTAATTGGTATTGCTATGGCTACATTTCTGAAATGGGCCTGGGTAATCCGTATGCGCCTTATTGCGGCAGGGCACTGATTACTAAGTATTTATGTGTAAATATGTGGGACGACTTATTTTATGTGACCTATGTGCATCCCCTGTTCTGTTAAAAAATGATGGATTTTGTTTTATGATTCTAGATTTTATGAAATTGAAATAATTGATATTCGGCAATAGTCCATAGCAGTTTAATTTATTTTTAGATATTTATTGTACTGGTTTTATTGGATTTTTTTACATTGAAAAACTGTGGTTTTATGTATGTTTTTATGAATTCTTTTATAACTTAATTATGGAATAAAGTTTATGAATGAATGTCAGACTGTACATGACCAATGCAACAAAATGCAGAGAGCCCTAACCACAGATGAGTAGGCTCAAAGATAAAATGATGATTAAAAAAACCTAAATTGCAAACTCTAACACATAGAGGGCCCCAACCCGTTCAACCGGCAGGGCAAAAAAGATGTTTTAATTCACAGCAAAATTCATGAACATTAATGAATATCACTGTGAGTTGGGCCCCTCTCCTAGGGATTATTTATGCCCTCGGACCACCACCTCCCTGGGCTTATGTTTTATTACTGCAGGGGTGCCGCTCAGACCCCCCGGCACCATCAACTCCCTGGTGCTACATACAAAAACTAATATGGGGGGCCACGTGGGGCCCCCTGGCCCTGGGGACCACCACCTCCCAGGGTCAAAAATGCACCCGGAGCCCACCACCTACCTGGGGCTTTTGTTTTAAGAAGGAAGGAGGCCATGCAGTCCCCGTCCCATGACGTTCTTGGCCTTGGGGACCACCACCTCACTGAGGCAGGACCTTAAAATTCAAAGGAGGGGAGCAGCACAGTCCCCTTCCTGGAGCCCTACATGGTCCTCGGAACCGCCACCCTCCCAGGGCCTGCTCCTGGTATGTCCCGGGGTTCCCACCCCTGAGACATAGTTGTTTCATTTTTTGCAAGCTGTGACAGCTCTGACCAAGCAAAAAAACACTCTGCTTCCAGCAAGAGGAAGCTGTGAAACCACTCCGCTTACTGGAAGTGGAGTTTTCATCTCTTTCCCTGACCTGAGACATGCAGGGAGGGAAAGAGATTGAACTATTGCTCTTGCACGCAGGTAGCTGCTTTTCAAGCAGCTCCCTTCATGCATGAGCAATGCCGGCTCCTGCTGGGTGCCCTTGGTGGGACCAGGGCAACCAGGTAGACATGAGGACATTGGGCCAAATGGGCCTGGGGAGGGGGCAGACAGCCACTCCCCACCTGAATTCTAGCCAGACCCCAGGGGATGGGGTTCCAGGGGACAAATAGGGAGGCACACAGCCCCCTCCCATGATACTCATTTCACAGAAATTAAACCTAAACAGGAGGCACTTACAAATATAAATATAGCAGGTGCCCCCATTGAAGCTTCTCTTTTGTAAAGGACACATTTTCCTAACTCCTGAAAACATTTCTGAAATCCTTTGTGGAGGTGACTGCATTGTTGATCTATTGCAGCGAAATCTGTATGTATGGCCCCACCCTGTCAACCTTAGTAGTATGCAAAGGTCTTCCTGCCTTTTGCCAGGATAATGGACAGCTTAATGAGCAGCCTTCCAGCGCATTTCTCACCAATTTTTGTGATGCGTTCTTGATGCCAAGGAATATGAGGACATCGCCACAAAAGAAAGATGCATCTACTTCACATAGTTAAGAAGAAGTACCCTTGTTTGGTGAAGATTGACCTCTTTGTAGTGTTGTTGGCTTCTCTATTGAAGGATTCATGTTGTCACAGATGTCTGAATAAAGACGCATTAGGAACAAACATTACCAAATCCCACACATGGTCACTGGTGACTTTTCCGTGTGCTCCATTACACAGCTGTAGTGTAGAATATGTACAGGACATTTACCCAAGGAGGTAGCACTTACGAATTAATCAGTAGAAAGAGCTCCACTTGGGTAGATATTTTGTGCAAGACTATGAACTCTTGTTGGATAATAGGGCAGATGTGATTCCTTTGTTGCTGAGTCACTGACACACCCACATAGATACTTAGACACCCACTCACACACCCAGACGCCCACTGCCAGACCAATACAGACACTCAAATATCCACTCATAGGTGTATTCAGACACTCACTCAGATACTCATGCACTCAGTCGCAGACCCACATATCCACTCATACAGCCACTCACAGACCCATTCAAACACTCATGCACCCACTCACAGACCCACTCAGACATGCCCACCCACTCACACATCAACTCAGACACTCATGCATCCACTCTCAGACTCATACAGCCACTTACACAGCCACTTACAGACCCACTCATAGTCTCACACATCCACTCACAGACCCACACAGAGACTAACACACCCACTCACACATCCACACAGACATTCAAGCACCTACTCACAGACTGACTCACACACTTATGGTGGCACTCACAAACCCACTTGGACACTCTCACACCCACTCACAGACCCACTGAGACACTCAATCAAACATTCATGCACCAACTCAGATACCTATTCAGACACTCACGCAGCCACTCACAGACCCAAACAGACACTCACACACTCATTGCGACAACTCACTCACTCAATCTCAAAGGATATAAGTTACAGTTAGGAACAAAAACCTTAGAAATTCACTTAAAAATCCAAAGGTTACAAGGATGTTATAGTTAGGAAACAACATTAAAAAATAAATTTTAATAAAATTCACAGAAAAAAACAAAGGATACAGGGACATTATAGTTAGAAAAATAGAATTTAAAAAAAACGAAAAAAATCACCAAATAAAGCTTGCAGGAACGTAATAGTTAGGCTCAGATTTCCTTCGTACAAATCCCGTTAAATTCAGGAGGTATGGTTACCTAAGCTAACTATAATTTACACCCCCACAATGCTTATGACCTCACATTTTACATCACTCATGACATGGTCAGTGACATCACTGATGATATACATACATTTCACCTACTGACGGCCACCAGTAGGTAGCTATAGTTAGGACCCAGTTTCCACCTCTCTGGGGACCACCACATCCCTGGGGCCATAACCAAATTGTAAACATGGAGGGTGCCCACACTCAGGAGATAGCTGTTTATTTTTGCTTGGTGGGTACAAGCAGGAGCAATCATTAACTCTGCTCCCAGCAAGCTGGAGCTGGCAAACTAGTGCCTCTTGCTTGGAGTGGAGTTTTCATCTGTTTCCCTGTCCACTCTCATGCAGGCAGGGAAAGGGCTTAAAGCATTGCTCTCTCACACAGGGAGCTGCATTTCCAGCAGCTCCCTTTGTGCAAGAGGAATGCTGACTCCCGCAGGAGGCCAGGATCTGGCTGGGACCACAATGGACTTGAGGCTCCCCTCTAGGTCCCCAACATGCACACTTGGTGCTCTGGATGGGACCAGAGCACCCAGGGAGATGTGGCTGGGCACAGGAGATAGGTCCCTGGCATCAAAATTGGCTGAGGAAGGGGGCCGCATGGCTCCCTCCCCCATTGAGTTGTGGCCAGGCCCCACGGGATGGGGGTCCCTCGGGCCTTAAATGGCCAGGGGAGGGGCACCAAGCATCCCCCTCCCCATTTTACTTAGAAGTTCGCAAAAGTCTTCCCTCCTTTTTCCATGTTGATGGAAAAATTAACAAAAGGCCCTCTAGCATGTTTCCAGTTGATTTTGGTGATGTGTTAACTGATGAAGAATAATATGAGGACATCTCCAGCAAATAAAGAAGCACTTGCTTCATTAAGTAAAGAGGAAGTGCCCCTGTTTGGTGGAGATTCACCTCTTTGTAGTCTCATCATCTTCTCTTGATGAGGATTTACAATATCACAGTTTGATGGATGAAGACGCTTGAGGATCAATCACATTATCAAAATTAGATGCACATAAGGTCACTGAAGACATTACCCCGTGGTCTTTCATGCAGTTCTAGTGCGGAATATGCATGAGAAATTTGCCTAATGAGGTAGAACTTACTTATTAACCATATAAAAGTACTCCAATTGAGTAGACATTTTTTGCGAAACTGGGGACTCTTCTGGGACAAAATGAGGTTGGAGTCAGGACCTGGTGCGTATTTCACGAAATTAAACCTCAACGGGGAGAACTTACAAATGTACACATAGCTGCTGCCTGAGTTGAAGCTCCACTTCAGTAAAGCACAAACGTTCATAATTCTTGGGCTTGAGGAAGGCAAATCAAATGTGTCTCCTCTTGTATTCCACTTTGAAAAACAATCTGAAATCCTTAATGGAGGTGAATGTTAATTTTAATGTTAAAACAACTTATAAAGTGCACAAATACCAACAGGTGTCTCAGTGCTGACTGCTATAGGGAACAGGACTATGGCCTAGATGTCAAAAAAGCCTATTTATTAAAGAGCCAAGTTTTCAATTGTTTCCTAAATTACAATAGGGTAGGCACTAGGTATGGCTCTGATCTAAGGTGCAAGAGAATTCCATGGCTTAGCAGTGACAACCACAAAGCTTCTGTCATCCCAATTAGTTCTATAAATTATTGGGATGACAAGCAGGTTAGCACCTGAAGAACGCAAGGACCTGCTGGGAGTATATATCTGCAATAAGTTCTTCAGAAATTCTGGCCCTATATTGTGGATCGCCATATAGGCAATGCACAACGCTTTGAATTGTGTTCTGCTTCTTATGGGCAATCAATGAAGTTGTCTAACAACCTTAGAGACAGACTTTAGTTTTGGTGTTCCAGAAAGCACCCTAGCAAATGCGTTCTGCACCAGCTGTTACTTATTTAAAGCCATTTCCTGTGCATTGATCAATAAACGGTTACAATAATCCACGTTGGACATGACCAAAGTGGATATTCTCTTTCTCCTGGCATCAACCGGGATGAAAGGGAACAGTTTCTTCACCATTCTGAGAGTATAAAAGCATGTGACCACAGCGTTAACATGACATTTAAAGGACAGCTTGTCGTCTAAGACGAAAACCAGATACTTGGCTTTAGTAACTGGGATAGGGGGCAGTCCCAGTTTATCAGGCCACCAGCAAGGAGACGAGGTAGAGGACAGATTTCCAAAGACAATTACATCAGTCTTGGAGGAATCTAATTTTAGTCAATGTCATGACATGCACGCACTGATAGCCAGCATGCCATCATGACAGCTGACTGACACATTGTCCCTGTTCTTTTGAGCAGAGAGCACTAGTTGGGTATCGTCTGCTTAAGACGTAAGCGCTAGGCCAAAAGATTTGATCACCAATGCCAGGTCGGTACCTTAAATGTTAAACAACGTGGGAATAATGGAAGAACCCTGCGGAAGACCACAAGGGAGTGAAAAGACAGGGGAGTCAAAGTCGCCCAAGCTGACTAGTTGAGTGTGTTTTGAAATAAAAGATCCAGGCCCAGACGGCATCTCAAGCGATCTCTTCCACACTGACAGGGCGAACTGGGCTACTTATTTTAAGAACTTGGCCAATAACATTGCCAGAGGAGGAAAGATTCCGGACTCGTGGAAGGGGGTGGAAGTGATTCCAATCTTCAAAAAAGGGACAGGTCTAAGCCCTCCAACTACTGCCCAATTAGCCTGATAGACTGCGCACAAAAGGTCTTCTGTCGCTCGCTTTTAACTAAAATCCAAACCTGGATGGATGAGAATAACATCCTCCCTCCCTTACAGGCAGGCTTTTGATGGAAGACCAGCACTATTGACCAGGCTTTTCGCCTTCTCAAGCTATATTGGAAGGTGCTTGTGTTGGGCAAAGGCAGCCTATATCTTGCCTTTATAGACCTCAAAACCACCTTCGACCTTGTCCCCAGAGACCAACTCTGGCAAACCCTCATGAATATGGGAATGCCCCTCATAATTTTAGAACCTTTGGTCAGGTTGCATGATGATAACTTTGCACGTGTGAGGTGGGGCAACCAGGGGCAACTTACCGACTCAATTAAGATCCGGTGCGGGGTACGCCAAGGGTGAGTTTTGGCCCCTACCCTTTTTTCCCTTTATGTCCAGATTGTCAACCTTTTATGTTCAACTCCAGCTGATGCCCCTTCGTTGGCGAACCAGAAGATAGCTACTTTGCTGTTCGCTGATGATACCCTTTTGTTATCTAAAACTCCTATGGGTCTCCAGTAGTAGCTCCTAGACAAATTTAAGGCTTTCTGTGATGCTCGGAACTTGGTTATTAATACCCTTCAAACCAAGTTGATAATGAACCCTTGTAAATCCTTTAAACGGGACCTGGTCCTAGATAATGTCCATTTGGAGAGGGTTAGCTCCTTTGAATGTTTGGGCATAGTGGTCTCCGATAACATGACCTAAAATAATCATTTGAACAAGGCGGTCCCTAAAATTCTCTCACCTAGCAGGGGCATTGCAGCGTGAGATTTGCTTATCATATAAGAAGCCCGTAGCCCCAGCTCTTAAACTCTATAGCTCAAAGGTTGTGAGTAGTGTACTGTATGGGGCAGAACTGTGGGGTCTGGTGGACGCAAGGAAATTAACAACAGTTGAAAACAAGTTTCTGAGGAGTTTTGTAGCCCAGCCCCAAAGCACCCCCCTCCTTCCTTTGAAACTGGACCTGGGGGTTAGGTCTATACATGAACAAGTGAGTCTGCGCCCCTTGCTTTTTTGCTATAAGTTAGTCACTACCCCCGACCTTGCCCCTTATGTTGCTGCTTTTAACAAAGTGTCCTCCATAGACAGGAACAAAAAAATTGGGTGGATAAAATATGTTAACAGTGTTCGGGCAGCAATTGGCCTCCCTAATGAGCCTGCTAGCTCTCCACAACGGTACTCAAAGGACCAGCTAAAGCGTCAATATTGGCTATGGGTATAACAGACCACCTATTCCAGGTTTCGTCATGGTTGTTTAACCGATTTTTTTTAGACATAAAATCCTCTAAATACCTTGAGAAATATCTTGATATCATCAAAGTACCTGGGGACAGGAAATTGTATACCCACTTTAGGTTTGGCTACTTACCCATCAATGCCTTTACCAACCTTTGGCGCTAAACAACACCAGCCAGCCCAAGGGATGCCCATCCTGTCCCGACCCAAGCAAAACTGTGGCCCATGTTTTCTTTGCATGTCCAGCCAAGAAGGAATTGGTTGGTCCCACTATGCAGACAGTTGCGGACCCATAGCCATCGTGACTCACTACGGATTTTAAGACCGGATACAAGACAATCCTTTTTATGTGCCATTGCAAAATTTCTTGGACGTTTCTGGGCCATTAGGCAAAAGCTCCTGTCCACTTTTCCTTGTGCCAGAGACCGGCTGTAGTAAAAAACCTTACGACTCAAAGGTGCTTTAATCCCCAGGATCCTTCCTTCTCAAAGCTTTTATCAAAATCTTTTTAAATTGTGGACATTGTTAGTCATTATTGCACTCACACGTTATTCCTGTTTTATCCTTTTTACTTGTTTTTGCATTGATTACACAAATAGAAATGTTGCATCTTAGCGATTTCCTCTGTGTTTACAATTCTCAGTCTGTGTTACTTGTCCATTTGAACCTGGTGTATTAAATATCTACTTTTACTTGTGTTAACTGTATCATGGGCTCCACTTCCAGGGAAGGATATATGTGTATCTTTTATGGTTTTACACCGAAATAAAGATTATGTTGACATAAAAGATGTCAACAAAGATTTTGCCTTGTTCCTAATGCCTAGCGAGGAGATAGGGTTGATCAGAAGCCCATGATCAACCGTATCAAAGGCTGCTGTTAAATCTAGTAGCACAAGGACAGCTGTTCCTCCTCTGTATAAAACAAACCTAATCTCACCGGTGGCTTTGATAAGTGCAGTCACCGTATTATGGCCTTTTCTGAACCGATTTGGGTTTCGTCCAGCAGCTTGTTATCATAGATGAATTGTTGATCTAATGAAGCACAGTCTGATCTGTAGTGACTGCAATGGATGGTTTCTTTCTTGTCATCTCTTGGTGAGAGCAGAGTCCATGGTTCTCCTTTTTAAATACACGTCTGCAAGTAGCCAAAATCCATAGTGCCACTTATATACCCACTTACAGACACACAAAGGCACTCACACACCAATTCACAGATCCACACAGCCACTCACACAGCCACTCACAGACCCACACAGGCACTCACACACCCACTAACAAACCCATAGCACCACTCACACACACACTTATAGTCACACACACTGGCATTCACACACCCACTCACAGAGTCACACAGCCACTCACACACCCACTCACAGTCCCATAGTGTCACTCACAGACCGAGTCACAGACCCACAAAGGCACTCACACACCCACTCACAGACCCACACTGGCACTCGCACACCCATAGAGACACTCACACATCCATACAGCCACTCACACATCCACTCACAGACCCATGCAGCCACTCATACACCTACTCACCCACCTGTACAGCCACTTATACACCCAACCAATTTCAAAGTTTAAAGTTGCAGATTATTTTATCCGAGGGATATCAGAGCACTTTACAGTATGATGGGAGGAAAGACAAAATGCAATATTCATATCACGTAGGAGGGAGAAAAAAAAAGGAAAGGTTGCATATTACAGTACAATTGCACCCAGGAGGGTAATTTAATAGAAAGGTGTGGGCAAGCCGCAAGGGGGAGTCACAGTATGCAGTGGGGGGGGGGGGTGAATCAGTTAGAAGTGCAAAGGTAGTAGTAGCAATGTCAACAGGCACGTGAGTCTATCCCTATTAGGCTAAGAATTTCTTCATTAGGAATCTTTTGGCTTCCACTTTGAACGCCGTCGATGAGGAGATTCTGCGTACTTCCGGTGGAAGAGAGTTGCCTATCTTAGGGGCAGCGCCGGAGAAGGTTCGGTGACAAATTCTCTTTTTGTTAAGGGTGAGTGGTTTCAGGAGGAAGGTAGAGGCGCTTCTTGAGGCTCTTACACCACGGGACAGTTTAAGTTTTTGCGCAAGGTACGTAGGAGTGTTGAAGTGAAGTGCTCTGTGTGTAAGAAAAGCAATCTTTAAGTGAATTTGTGCTTCATAGGTCAGCCAATTGAGTGAATTTAGGACTGGGGATATATGATCTTTTCGTTTGGTTTCTGTAACCAGTCTAGCCTCAGCATTCAGTTAAGCCCTTAGTGGAGCCAGGGCGTATTTGGGAAGGCCACAGAGGGTAGCACTGTCGTAGTCTAGCCTCGGCAAGACAAGCGCATGGACCACCTGCTTGAAGTCATTTAGAGGAAGGAAAGGTTTGATATTTGAGTGACCTCATCAAGTGGTTTGCTCCTTTGCATACATTGCTGATATGATTTTTCATGTTCAGGGGCTTGTCCATGGTGATACCGAGAGACTTGGTCCACAATGAGAGGAGTGTAGTTGAAAGTATTGAGGTGACTCAGCCAGAGGTCAAGCTTAAGGATGTGGTGCGGAGGGGAGATGAGCAGGAATTCTGTTTTGGAAGGGTTGAGCAGGAGATGGTTCTCCGTTAACCAGTTTTGGGTAAACATTAGAGTAGTCTTGAGTGAGATGATGTTTTCCGGGCATGAGATTTTCAGATATAGTTGCATGTCGTCTACATACATGTGGAAGAGAACGTTCATGGAATTTAGAGAGTTTGCAAGAGGTTCCAAGAAAAAGTTGAAGAGGATAGGAGATAAAGCGGACCCTTGGGGGACCCCATGAGTACAGGATAGGGCTGGGAGAGTGAGTGGTTTGCCTTGACTCTTTGTGTTCTGTGATGTAGGAAGGATTAAAACCATTGTAACACCTGATCAGAAAAGCCCATTCTGTTTTGCAGGATGGATAGGAGGTTATCGTGGTTAACCATCTCAAATGCTGAGAACAGGTCAAGGAGGATCAGGAGGCAGGATTAGTTTTTGGTCAAGCACTTTTAAAATGTCATCCATAACATGAGTGAGAGCTGATTCGGTGCTGTGCCCCTTCCTAAAGAGGGATTGATGCTGGTCTAGGAGTTGGTAATTCTCTATGTGAGCACAAAGTTGGGATTGCACAAATTTTTCTAGGAGTTTCGCTAAGGTGGGGATGTTGAAAATGGGGTGGAAGTTATTGCGATCAGATTTGTCAGTGTTAGTGGTTTTTTAGGATAGGTGTTATCTGAGCTGCATTTAGGCATTCTGGGGTTGTGCCTTGTGATAGAGAAGCTTTTACAATCCTTGTCCAGGTGGGGATGAGTGCATTCTTGATTTCTTTGAAGATGGAGGGGGGCAACGGGTAGCTGAAGAGTTTGGACGGGTAGATATTCTGAAGAATCGTGATGATGTCATTTTCACTAAATTGGGTAAAGGTGCCCCTTGATGCATTGTTCTTGGAGTTTGTGGAGGTCGATTTACCCTTCTCTGAGGAGTCAATGGGTGGGCAGAACTGGAAGAAGGTAGTAGAGCCTTCTTAGCAGCGAGGTCAATAGAGATGAGTCTTGATTTCTCAGTGAAGAAAGCGGTAAGTTCATCACTAGAGGGTGGGTTGCCACCAGGATCTGAGTGGTTAGGACCAACGACTGATTGTTGTTTGACCAGTTCAAAAAGTTTCTTGGGGAGGTTTGCTGCTTGATCCAGTTGGTGTCTGAAATAGGCCGCTTTAGCACTCTTGATTTGTTTGTTGTAGAGGCTCCTGGCATCTCTAAGGAGTTTTAGTTGGTCTGAGGAGGGGTTGGCTCGCTAGGAACGTTCAACTGCCCTAAGGTTGCGGCGTTCCGAGTTTAAGTTTTCGTTATACCATGGTTTGGATATTTTTGTTGAAGCATTTGTGTTCAAGGACAACAATAGGTATTCCTGAAAGGCACACTCATGAGTATATGGGATGTTTCAATAGGATTGGATATCAAATTCAAGGTGGTAGCTTGAAATTTGGGACCACTCAGCTGCTCTAGTAAGGAGGGTTTGTGAACCGTGTGGGGGCAGAATATAGATATAGATGAAGGGAGTCTTCCTTTGTTGTCTGTGAAGGACTGCGAGGTATTCATATTAGATGCTATCCTGGGCCCTCTTCTAGTGTCAATCCTGTTTGGCAGTCTGGAAAAAGGCTGTTTATCTCAAATAAGCTAATCTGTTAAAGACTTTGCTAAAGAAGGCTTCACTGAAGATCAGGATTGATCTGAAGCTGTATGTGTCTGGTGGTCAAGGTCTTGTTTCTTGTACACTGGTTTTATAGGGGTGGTCTTTAGATCATTAAAGGACATGGCAGAGGGCAGGAAATGGTTGGTTATAGACAATGGTAGGAGAAGGTGGAGAGGAACATTTTCATGAAGAAGGCAAAAATATGCTTGAGAACCAGCATCTTCAATTGCTTTAATGAGGTCAGCCAATGTAATGGAGGTGAGCTGTTTGAGAGAGAGCAGCTCTTGTGGCCAGCTGGAGTAATGATTCTTGATAATGCCATTGTTACCACTGTATTGCCAGTGTGTTGCAGAGACCTCGTAATTGAACTAGGCCAGTAGCTATGCATTCTGGAATTCATCAACTGTTTTGTGCAGTTTTCAGGATAGCAGGTTGCTTCAGTGCAGCAAGACATGTGAAGTCTTACTTTACTGGAATTGGCTTCATATATTCGGTAGTGACATTAAGTGAGGTTTGTCAGTGTTGAAGATTTTACAGTTAGGAAATAAAATTTGAAAAAGGGTATAAATTCACTGAAAAAAGCCAAAGGTTACAGGGACGTATAATAATTAGGAAGTTGGATTTGAAAAAACCTAGAAATTCACCAAAGGTTACAGGGACATTATAGCTAGGACAAAGAATAAAAAACATGGAAATTCACTGAAAAAAGGTTATAGGGACTTTATAGTTGGGCTTAGATTTCACTTGTACAAACTATTGAACTGTCATCAGTGATGTCATTTGAGATGTCATTAGTGATATCACTGACCATGTTATGAGTGATGTAATATGTGAGGTCATAAACAGTGCACTGCGGGGGCATAAGTTATAGTGAGCTCAGATAACAATAACTGATGAAATTCACTGGTTTTGTACAGTGGAAATCTGAGCCTCAGTACAATGTGCCGGTAACCCTTTGTGTTTTTTCAGTGAGTGTAATATATATGCACATTTATTTATATTTATATATTTATTAATTTAGATTAGTTTAGGTACATTGGAGTCTATGCATATTGTTACAATACCTTTGAGAATTTGCAGTGCATTTAATAATTGCTTCTCATGTGGGTCTTTCAGCTGTATCCATTCTCTGACAATGGTGCTTTGATCAACAGGCAAAACGATAAAAGAAATGTTGAATTACTTGTTAATCACACATCAATAGGTCTGTCATGTTGCTAGTTGCAATCATTGATTTACCTCCATGCTCATGAAGAGTGAGACATGTAACATACATATGAACAAAACCCACAAAGACTTCTTTTCATTGGGTGCATTTATTCACTGATTTCCCTGTGGTGTTGTAAACCCAAATTTTAATCATAGATGTTTGCAAGCTATGTTTTGACAACATAACTCCTGGCTGAATGTGATCACAGAGCTGTCACCTTTTAGAATTATACTTAATTTCTGGTCACTTCTATGGCATTCATCTTCTTTACTTTGTAATCCCAAAAATTGGGAAATAATGAAGTTCTCCCCTATTGTTATTCTTAGAAGGAGCAAACTTTGTGAGTCGTGTAGCTCATAGAAGACTACAGGATAGTGTGTGCAAGGTTTGTGGGGCATTAGCTAATGCAGAGCAATTTGAATTCTGTTTGAAGAAATATTCCTCAAAAATGTTGACCTACTTTCAATGTGCTACTTGATTGACATTGCAAATAGAAACCAAGCTAAATAACACTGGACCCAAGGTGTAAGAAACTATACTCTCCGGTGTGTGAATGTTGTTGTAGCCAAGATTCATCATAATTAAATACATTCATATCGTTTGGAATGGCTTCTCTACTCATGGGGATATGTTGTTTTGGGGCAGGGGCTCTTTTACCAAACATAGGGATGAGAAATGGATCCAAGAATAAGAAAGATGGAGGAAGACTATTACATGACGGAAAATACATCAGGGGTCCCTGGTTCATCTCTATTTGGGTCTTACAATTAACAGACACTGCAAACCTCTTTACATTCTTGTCTAAATCTGTCTGCTTTATCCTTATTATATTTAGCATAATGTATGCACTACGTCATTATGACAGGGCAGCACCTCTAATACAATCACTAAAATGAGTTGGTGCCATTTACCCATTTGAACTCCATTTCAGAAAACTGTGGTACTGGAAGGATTAATGTCATTCTTACAAACACAATTGAGGTGTGTTCACTACAGGCTGTTTTAGATACAAAGAACTGACTTCTGACATTTTTGCCAGGTCTTTCAAACAGTCATGAATTTAAAGACGCTGGTTTCTATATATGTTGTATACAGTGTCAAAGGTACACTTGTTTTTATTGTGACTAGAGTTCTCTGATCCATGTTTACGCTATATCTCTAGACTCCCAGTATTGTTTAGTTATTAATATTAATTTTCACTACATTACAGAATTCTACTACATCTGCATTGCTGTTTGGACGGTGAACCACACATGCGAAATGAAAAGTGCAGTGCGCTTGCCTCCGAGTTTGTTTCACGATTTACATGCCAAAAGGATTCATGGTTCGTGCATGGGTTCTCAGAGTCAAAATCTTGGCTCGGCTCCCTCTGTTAATTTATTGGCTTGCCCACCTTTATATATAATTACAATGATATGGATGCATCTACTTTACAGAAATCTCTCGAAACCATGGAGGCTTGTGAGTCAAATAGTAAAAGGTTCTCAACAAACAGCCTCATTTGGATTCACACAAGTTTAACGCATTTAGAAGGAATCCAAATAATTTGAAGAAATATTATTTGCTTTCATTAAAATTGTTTCTAATACAGTGAACAATCAGAGGCATATAAAATGTAATTTTCGGTTTGAATACGCTCCTAAACGCCATTTTTGCAAATTTGACATACTCCCCACCCCACAACCCATGCCCCTTAGAGGCCCAAGTCTCCTTTCTCCTTCCCCTGGGCCTGGTCGTCGCTATATACAAATCTATACATAAATACAATGCAAAAAGTGAACTAGTGTATAGTAGTAGTCTAAGTGCCTTACTTATAGCATTCTGGTATAATTAAGTGAGTGATACTAGAACACAGAACCTGGGTTTGACTTGGTGACATGCCTATATGCGCAGGGCACATCCATTTCACCTTTTCCTACCAACCCCTTTGGTGTTATCATTGAAGTTTATGGTATTATTTTTAAGTGGTCCCTCTGGCACTATCAGAAGACAGGGATTAGCATAAATAAGGTTTGGAAACATCCCTCTAACTTCAAAGTGTCAGCTCGTACCACACATGTTTATGTTAATCCTTGAATTCTGATTAACCTAACAGACTGTCTACCTAATTTATTTTCTCTTGTTGACTGAAAATTACTGGTGGGGTGTGCACAGAATCAAATAACAGTGTCCGGAATCATTAACACCAGAAACCCTGGAGGAGCCACTGCTAACAACTGCACTTGTTGCTGTTATGTTTTCAAAAGTGGAGTCTGATATGGAATAATGCTTTTTGTCACTTGCTAAGAACGTAAGCCCCTCTTTTGCACAGTTATCCCTTTCTACAAGTCCATCAATTCACAGGCTCACTTTGAAACATTCTGCTTCCAAGATCTCTGTTTTTATAAATCATGCCTTGCTTTATTTAGATTTATCAAAAGAATGCTAAAGCACCATGTACATTATATTATTTGATGTCCGGTCTAAATACATGCTTATTGAATAACTGTTCAGTTCTAAACTTTACTCAACAGGTAGAATAATGGCTTTCATTTCTTGAGGACAATGCAAGTTGATCAAAATCTGTTTAAAAGAGATTTGTTGATTCATGTCAGCAGGTGGTTTGGGAATCACGTTAGCGATTGGTTCTGATCACTTGATATCACATTTGACTTATGCTCAATTCTCTACCCATTCTATTTTATAGCCCATAAAACTACGTTTTAACAGACATTGGCAAAGCCACTAGGCCTAGCTTACATTTGTCATTTCATGTTAACACAGACATTGACAAATGTTGTTTACATGCGTTGCGCTCACAAGTGCTGCTGATCACAATAAAATTTGCCATACTGGCTTCGCCAGTGTTGGAAATCGTAGCATAAAAGGACTATTTTATATATAGAATATGTTTGTAAGATAAAGAAGTTAATGCAAAAAATCATGGTATTTTGGTGCTCTTTTTAGAGGCTAGTAGGCCCTAATGCCTTCCAGCGAAACGACCTCCTGGAAGGAAGAAAGATACACCAAACAGTCAGTAACTTGAGGTGAGACAGTAATACTCCTACAGAAGGCGCAACTGTGCTCTATATAGAGTTTAAAGAATTAGTAACAGTAGGTAAGCGACAGCTGTGCTGTTAAGCCAGACCTAAAACTGGCAGAAGCAGTTTTTTGTATTTGCTGCTTCTTTTTACTGGAAGAAAGAATCATTTACAGATCTTAATTGTTGAGGTCTTCTATTCTGTCATCAAGCACAAAATCATATGAGTCTATGAGAGTGTGGGGGGGCTATTTAAAAGCCTCTTGCGCCGTCGGTGTGTCACATTTTGTGAGGCAGCGCAGTGTGCCTGCACATATTTACAAGGCCACGTAAAGCCCCCCTGCGTGGCTTTTCATAGCCTTGTAAATATGGCTCCCTTTCACGCATTCTGGTTTGATAACGTCAGGGAGAGGGCTTCATGTCGGCTTGGTATAGTGCTTTGCGTCTGAGATTGAGGAATGCTACTGGTCTGTAAGAAGAACGCATGCGGCTGGGTTCTTAAAGGGTTTGGGGATCAACGTAATTCCACTTCACACATTCTGTGCATGAGATTCATGTCACTAGTGTGGGTATTAGCAAGTGTTCTTGCAATTGTGGGACAAGGATAATGTAGAATGTGGGAGGGAGGCCGACAGGACAGGATGCTTTCCACAGTTGCATGGAGTGGAGGGTTCCTTTTAGTTCAGCAATATCTATTGGTGATTCAAGTAGCTCCCTCTGGGACAGGTGAACAGGGTACTAGTCAAATTTTGTTAGACATGTCTGAATATCTGCTTGGTTTACAAGTCCCTGGGAATAAAAAGCTTGATAAAACTCACAAAAGGCTAGCTAATTTGTTCACTTACAGCCAATGTGGTCCTGTTGGTTCAGACCCGGTGTCAGGTCTGCAAACACTAACCTTTTTATCCTGGAGGGGTGAGATGGCTGTTTGGGGATACTAGCTCCTAGTCATCCTCCAAACCGCAGCATCCCCTGTGAATGCAACAGTGGGAGACAGGAGTTCAGGAAGGGAAAGGGGGATGGGGGTGGTAAGAGAGAGAGGGAGTCAGACGATGGTCCTCATGCATGTAGTTCCTTGGATCCTAAACTGGGTAATATCAAACTTGCCCGCAGAGTGTAATTCTGCAATAAAGAAAGATGATACTATTACTCACAGATCTTTCTTGGCCCACCTAGAGTTCTCCCATGTCACAGGTAGAATGATCTATACCTTTGAATTCCCTCTTTCCCACTCGATGTTTTGAACCCCCTCTCTCTTTCATGGTGTACGCAGTGCAGATACTTCTCTACTTAGTGGATGCCTCAAAAAGGGATGTATGTCATGACAACGCAGGCTTTACCCCGCGCTGCCATTACGACGCATCCATTACAAAGCATGTCGTTACAACGACTTGCACTGTAGGCGCTGGATTGTGGAATAGTTTGTTTTTCTATTTCAACTCCAGCCCACGTAACAGTAGGGAAGGTGTTGGAATAGAAAATAAAACTATTCCTTTACCAAGAGCACCCTCCAGCGCAAGTCGTTGTAACGACTTGCGTTGTGATGGCAGCGTCGTAATGGCAGCACGGTGTAAAGCCCACGTTGTCATGGCTGTCTCCCCTCAAAAAGTGCCCATGAAACAATTTATGCATGAGACTGTAAACTTTCTCTGAAAGATGGCACATACCTCTCTGGCTTCCAGTTACGATGTTTTTACCTCGTCTTGCAATTAATTGTCTCCTTGGATTTATCACACATGCACATCTGTGGATTATCATTATATGCGAAATATTGAAGAACTTTAAACACAAGCATTCTATTTCATATTGGTTGAAATAACATCATGAGTATTCTGTGGCAAACTCAATATCTTACAATTGTCCTTTGTCTCCCTTTTCAGAAGGACATGGATTAAGGTGCAGGCACCTAGGTGCAGAAGGAACTAAACATAGGTAAGTTAAAGTTGAGATCAAAATATGCGCACAATACAAGTACCGTACCGCTTTGGGCTGTTCTTAGTTTTTTCTTAAACTTCTGTCTTTTCTTCTCAAGGTGTCTGAATCTTTTCTGGAGTGAGCAGGAACGGGGAATATTCCATGCGAATAAGAACATAAGCAATCCTCCTGCGGTGAGTCCTCAACAGCAAGCAGCATCCAAAACACGAGTGCGGTCTTAAGTACTCCTAAGGTGGTCGCTTGTTCTCGCCAGATACACATATCTCATTAGAGTCCGAGTGCAGCTCTGGGTGGCAGTGCATGGGCAAACCCCCTCCCAAGGGTGAGTCCCCCCTTCTTAACGCCCTGCCCAACTGCGTCCCTTTCCCTATCAATCGTTCCAGTGACATCATGGTATGGTGCATAGAAAGACGGCAGTTCATTAAACATGATTTATAAATCTCGCAACTTTTGATTGGTCATTCATAAACATCCATGTCCTTTTATATCATGCATTATTCTCCAAGTTTGGCGTTAGCCCTTTTGTGACAGCATTTTCTTAGCACGAGGTGCCCCTTTCAAGCAAAGCCTTTGTGTTGTGCGGTTCCAAATTTTCCTTGCTGCAGAGTTTGTGGGAGCCCGCTAGGACTGGGCCAGGCTGCAAGTGCAGGTCCGCTTGCCCTGGACCCCTGCTGGCCACTCACCTGCTCCTCAGTGCCCCTGCCAAGTGGCATCCCAAGGACCCTGTGCAAGCATCTCATCTACTCTGTCTATGGCTATGTGCTGTCACTATCTCACCCTGTGGCCCTGCCGTTAGGCATCTCAAGGACACTGTGTGAGCATCTACCTCTAGTAGTTTCCCCTTTTGGATGTTTTTCTGGGTTTCTTTCATTCCTCCCCTTTTTCCCTTCGATCTTGTGGCTGCGATGCCCGCTTCCTTTTGGCATGGGTGTGAGGGTGGGATTTTGATATGATTTGGGGGTTTAGTGACTGTGAAGGGAAACCTGTTTCCCCCTTTTAAGCCCCCCCACATGCTTGACCCCTCTCGCTCAGTTTGGGCGGCTAGCGGCTTGATTGGGGTGACCAATTCGTTCGCCACCTTTTCTGCAAGGTTGCGGGAGGAGGGGATGGTTTCTCGCCTCCGGGAGGCATTTGTCACAGGCCCCTATCGGGTCCAGCTTTGCCTTCCCCAGCCCATGCTTCTTGGGGTGGTATCCACGGTGTACTGGGCTTTGGATGTAGTGCCTACAGTTCGTTGAAGTTCAGTTACACAATAACATACTGCAAATTACAATATCTAGTACTATTATATCTCCAAGAGGGAGCGTATAGATATATTCTTGAGCTGTTTTTTGCATATAAGTTTAATAGTGTGAGTGTTGTGTTTCCCCTCCATAATTTCAGTTAGGGATATCTGCCTTTGGCATCTTTATGTACCCGTATTTGTGTTTGACTTATTTATGCTTTGCATAAAAAGACAATGCTTGATGTTTTGTTGGAAGCTGAAGCCCAGAAATGGTGGGGTTATCTAGGGTGTTTCATCTGGAACTGATCGGTTTTCAGCAGATTCTTGCATAAACAAAATACCTGTCTTGTTGTAGGAAGTACCTCCATATCTGCCTGCAATTATTAGGGGAGTTAAGTCCCCTTATACTTAGCAAAACTAGTATAATGGTAATAGGCCCCCGATTGTCTCACACATGGATTAATCATGCAATACCCAATGATGCCCACCTCACGGTCTCTCTGTCGGTTGTGTAGGCCTACCATAGGTCTCCTCTCCTGATCTGCTCATAGTGACCCCCCACTGGCTCGCCACCAAATAAAATTCCCCAACAAAAATGGGCCAAAAGGGCCAAAGCTAATGCGCTCATACATTGGATATAGGTGAATACATAATCTTGTCCCATCAGAAAATGTGTCCCTCGGGGGAGAAGGATACATTCTAAGAGTATGGTTCCTAAATACTGTAATCGTCTGCTTGGCTCCTGCAAGGAGGTAGTTTAGCCCACTACTCTATGTTGTAGTGTGACAGTCCAGTTCAGACCAGTCCCTCTCCCCAGCCCAATGTATTGACCCCCCTGAGGTCTACGATGATCATGGTTTGTTAGCATTCAGCCGATGATTGTTTATCTATTGGGCTTGTAGCTTGTTTGGGAGAGTCTTGTGTCATGTTTTAGAGGTGGATGATTACATCTGCTTTGACTTTTTCAGGGAATTTATCCAGGCGTCCACTTCGTCTTCATCAATTGCCCGCTGTTTTCCATTCCAGACGCAGCACATCCCAGTCCAGTCAGTGCTCAAGACATGAGGTTCTTGCCCTCTGAATCTATTGTGAGTCCTAGTAAAGGTTTACCTTCCACTAGTGACAGCAAATTTCTCTGTCTGCTGTTTGATGTAAATATTAACCTGATGAGTGACCCCATTGGTATTTAATCTTACGGTACCTTAGGACATCTATTAATGGGTGAAAGTCTCTATACTTCTTCAGGATTATAGAGGGCAGTCCTGAAAAGATGCACTGTGCAGCCTATAAATAACAGATCTATTTTGCCTCTAGTCACTTTCAATATAGATTTCTTGTCAACTAAGAAGTGCACTTGAGTTAAGATATCCGGCACGCGGTCTGAGCAATTTGCTGCTGATGCAGTACTATGGGCGTGATTTTGTTGGATATGATGGGCATTTGGGGCACCAACCTGTAGAGGGTCCTTGTGCAGATGATGATGTCATCTCCTTCTGCACCCTTGGGGACCTACCAAATGCGTATATTATTCTGCGTGCTCCTCTTTTGTAAATACAATGTGATGGATGGAATGCTTGCATTAATCTCAGCCACTCGCTATTGCTTGTGCCTCATCCCAATCCATAGTTTTTCACAGATCATTCCACCTCAGTTTGGATCCAGCCATATCCATATTAGGCTTGACCATCCTCCAATGGAAACAGTCCAGCCCAAACTGCCAAGCCAGGTCCTCCCTGAACCGGAACACAAGCAACCCAGGACCCATTTTGCTCCTATTATGGGTTCCTCAGCCAGATATAGCTTGATGCTAGAGGCACAGTGTGCACAGGAACCACGTCTAGGCATACCCATCACATTTAGGGCATCAAAAGACAAAGTGATGGATGGAATTCTTGAATTTATCACAACCACTGGTGTTTACCAGGGCTGCATCCCAATACATTTTTTTCTTCCCACAATGCCACCTCAGTTTGGACCCAGCCATATACAAATCTGCATTGACTCTACTACAATGGGGACAGTCCAGCCCTAGCTGTCAAGCCAGGTCCTCCCTGTCACGGAACACAAACTCTTATTATGGGCTCATCAGCCAGGTAGAGCTTGATTCCAGTGGCACAGTGAGTACGGGTTCATCATCTGGACGTATCTGTCCCACATAGGACGACATACTAAAATATTAAAAAAAGTGATGGATGGGATGCTTGAATTAATCTCAGCCACTGGTAATTACTCAGGGTAGCATCCCATTCCATCATTATTTTAAACACCATGCAATCTCAGTTTGAACCCAGATATATGCAAATGAGTCTTGACCCTGCTCAAATGGGAACTATCCAGCCTAAACTGTCAACCCAGATCCTCCCTGATCCGGAACACAAGTAACCCAGGTCTGATTTTGTTTGATTAGTTGCTCATATGGAGAGGAATGTCCCAAGTTCCAAAAACCTCTCACACCTACCATCAGGCCTCTGCACCTGCCTCGTTGAGGCCCAAGATGGAAGCCGCTCTATGATGAGGAGTGCTGTCTCCAACACTTCATGTTTCAGTCGTCCGGTGGCCCGGCGTGTCCAGCCAGCATTGCCATGGCCCCCTATGACCTGTGGCAGTGGTGTCAGGGCATCAACCGTGTGGTCCACCAAAGTGGTGGTCTCCTGTCGATGCTGGCTCTTGGCCTCCGGTAGCCATGAAGACCAGGCAGGGGTATTGTCTAGTCAGATCTAAATGTCTTTGGATGCCCCCGGAGGTGTGGATGTGGTGGAATCTGGTGTGTGCCAAGGAGTACTCTGTGGTACCAGCAGCTGCTATTGCTCACTGTCGAGTCTTAAGATGTTTTCATGCTTCTGGGAGCCCTTTTGCCGGTATAACCTTTTCAGGACAGTGGCTCAGGGGCTCTCAAGTGGTCACCAGTTTACTTGGTTCCGGCCTGCCTGTTATGTAGAGTCCTCCAGCTGGGTCTCCTGTGGTAGTGAGCAAGGTTGAGTTATGGGAGGCTTGGACTCTAATGGGTCTTGTGGCTTTTTGCATCTCCGGCTTCTGTGTTCAAGATGGCTGCTCTGCATTCTCAGGAGTTTTGCTGCAGCGATGGCTGACTGATTACAGTATAGAGAGCGCTTCAGACTCCCAAAGTTTTGTTTCAGATGAGCCATAGCTGCTTCCTGGCATTCTGGTGTAGGAAGGGGAGTTCAAGGACCTCCGTAGAGGGTGCTCTAAGATGCTTTTAGGCTGTGGCAGATTGGACTCGATGTAATGCACGTCCTACTCCAATTCTGGCCGGGCCTCACCCCACTCACTAGAACATAAGTCCTCATTTATAATTTGGTGGGATTTCCCTGGAGGTCTTTAACCCCTTCCACGCTCATGACGAGCTGGGCTCGTCATGCAGTAGCCTCCTCGCACGCTCATGACGAGCCCAGCTTGTCATGAATGTATGAGGATCACGAAATCCCAGCACAGCAGGGGAATTCCCATAGCATCCAAGAGGTTAACAGAGGAAAGATACATCAGCCCATACAATCTAAAAAGGGTGGACAGTCTGATGTATCTACACAGACAGACCTAAGTCCATCGGTGTAAGGTTTCTACCCATCGTGCCATCAGGTGCATTGCCTGTGGAAACATGATGAGCCAACCAGCCCTAAGTAGGCCAGAGGTACTTTCAGTTTGTTGGAAAAACTCTAAATAACCCTCTCAGTCAAAACGTGAAAAAGGTACACATAGATGAGAAAAATACAATGTGAAAATGAAACTAAACATTTGGGGCCCGATGTAGGTAAATCTTTTTTACCACTTCTTAAATACTGATTCATACCGAATCGGTATTTAAGAAGTGGTAAAATAGAGGCGGGCAGATGTAGGTAATTTTATTTATATAATTACCGAATCAGAAGGAATCGGTATTTACCGATTCGGTAAATACCGAATCGGTAATGCCTATTGATTCCTATGGGCATTGAAGCCCATAGGAATCAATGATAGTGTGCCTGGTATGTGTGAAAGAGTGAGTTTCGAATGAGAATATTGATCAATTTCGCATGAATGTTGTCCTTTCTTTAAATTTGTATTATTGATGCAATTATGTCATTTTTATGAAAAATGTATTTTGTATTGTCCGTATTATAAGTGTTTTTGAATTGTATGGTGAATTTCAGAACCAACGAATAACTACAAACTTTGTTATATAATAAATGTGATTTATTCAGACCAAACTGTCCTCACTCGCGCCCAGTTTAATTCTTCGTGCGAAGCGATTTAGTTGCCCTTTCTAAATATTTGTTGCAGTATTGGCTCTTTGTTTAGTTGCTTAGTGTTATTGAGGCTTGGCCTTACTGTGGGGAGCCCACACCCAGTGTTGTTTTTTCACTTCATAGGAATCAATGGGCATTACCGAATCGGTATTTACCAAATCGGTAAATACCGAATTTTGCAAGGGTGCAGGGGGTGTCACTTTGACACCCTCTGGCACCCCAATTACAGGCATGTGTGCCATGTGGCCCACATACATGCCCTAAGGGCATGTCTGTGTGTCACATGGCACAGGTGTGCATGCACAGATGTGCATGCACACCTGGATTCGGTATTTCACCACCCAATTGGATTGGGTGGTAAAATACCGACTCCTAAAGGCCTGTGGCACTGTTTGCAGTGCCACCTACATGTGAGATTTACCGAATCGGTACAATTACCAATTCAGTATTTTACAGAATCGGTAAATTTACCGATTCGGTAAATTTACCAATTCTGTAAAAAAGGTCCCCTACATCTCAATGACCCATTTACCGGTCAGTAACGGCCAAATTCGGCCGTTACCGACCGGTAATGGCCACCTACATCGGGCCCTTAATAGTTTAAAGTAATTCTCAAGTAAACCGGTTTCACTGTGTCTTGATGAATTGCTGCATACTTCAGAGTATCTTGTCTCGTTCGCAGAAGCCAGAGTCAATTACACCCTTGGTGTCAAGGAGGATATCATCTGCATGCTCAGAAACCCTAAATATGTTGTTCTGGGTTTGAAATATGTTGTTCTGGATTTGTATGATTTTTTGGGCTTGAAATTGAAAGCAGGGAGAGTTAGATAGTAACCCATCTTGAATCAGCATAGGGTGCGAAATATTCAAACCACTGATGCAAATGAATGCTTTTGAATTATTTTGCAAGGAGCATGCTACCTCAGAGATTGAAAAGGGATGTCACAATCCTTTTAGGGCTATGGGCCAGATGTACAATGGGATTTAGCATGCACAAACGGGTGTGCGACCCGTTTAAGCATGCTAAATCCTCGTGGCCCATGTACGAACACTATTTTGCGAGTTGCAAATAAATTGCGACTCGCAAATTAGTGTTTTGTGACCTGCTATTACGAAGGGGCATTCTCTTCCTAATAGCAACCCCAAAACCAAGTATGAATGTTTTGCTACCCCAATTGAGGTTTGCAAAATACTCGCAAATTACCACCCTCTTCAAGAGGGTGGTAATGCACATGCAAACGGAAGGGGCCCCCAGGGGACCCCTTCCCCTTTACAAATGCAGGGGAAGACATTTTTGGGGGGCAAGCAGTGGTCCCAGGGACCACTGCCTACCCTTAAAAAATGAAACGAAAATATTTCATTTTTCTTTTTTAAATGCATCCCGTTTTCCTTTAAGGAAAATGGGCTGCATTTTAAAAAAAACCTGTTTTATTGAAAAGCAGTCCCAGACATGGGGGTCTGCAGAGCCCAGCAGGCCACCATCCCTGAGAGGGCCAGCCATTCCCAATGGGGTCGCAAATTGCAAGTGGCACATTAATATTCATGAGCCTTGCGACCCCATAGGAATCGCAATCAGTGTCTCTGACACTGTTGTACATTCTAAATTGTGAGTCGCAATTTGCAACTCGCACTTGAGCGCATATTGCTAGTCGCAATTTAGAATGTTCGTACATCTGGCCCTATAAGTCCCAGCAATTGGGATAAAGAAGACTCATCAATATTAATGATCCTAAACAATTTGTCTAAATTGTACTTGTAATGAAATCAACACTTTTGAAAACAGTTTGCTCACTGGTTTGGCTACATGAATTACATCTCTTAGGCATTTGACTTGGAAACTTATTTATTAGCATTTTAGCAGGATACAAGTATTTTCTCTGCCCTTTTCCCACACATTTACTATTGTATTCTTCGTGTTAATCTTTTTTTCAACTTATTTCCCTCTCAAACTATTCTGTGGTGCTGTTATCTGCAGCACATGCTCTCCGCGATAGTGCTGCTCCTTCTTCTGTAGGTCTATTGTTTGTTTTTTGGCTGTAATATGTGAATTGGTTTTTGAGAGGATTTCTATACCTCCCTCCATTCATCTTTCAGCTGCTTATTTCATCTGCTCTTTAGGGACATCTGGTCTATCTTGCTCAAAAAGTGGGCAATGGGGGCATGCTACTAAGGATGATTAGACTCCTCTTCCGGGAACTCTCGGCAAGAGTAAAAATAGGCCAGTGAATGTCAAAACCTTTTCTAATTGGAAAAGGCATACATCAAGAATGTCCTCTCTCTCCCCAGCGTTTTTGCCCTGGTGATGAGCCTCCTGCCCAGCATCTTCATCAGTCTGGGTATGCCTGGGGCATACCCATCAGTAGCAAGATACACATGATCTCCTTGTATGCCAATGATGTCCTCAGGTATATGAAAGCTATTCTTAACTCCATCGCTTATATTGTGCATATTCTGGATGCCTTCAAAATCACTTTGGGGTTGGGGGTAAACTGGACTAAGGCCTGTCTGTTCCAGTTACATCCAGATTGCCCCCTGCATAATATTGCGGTTGGCACTCATGTCATTAAGTGGGAGACATGCACCTTTAATTGATGGCAGTCTACAAAAGGCAAACTCTTCTCTACAGCCTCATATTGCCTTTTGGTGCTCTCTACCCCCCCACAGAACAAAATGGTAATTTTGCTAAGCATCCTGTACTAGTTCACCAATCTGCCGATTCATATCTCCCGTAGTGCATTTCAGTCACTGAATGCAATGTTGGGTGGCCTCATCTGGAAGTGGAGGCACACATTGGCATTGACCAAAGTTCAACTCCCAATAGAGCATTGAGGGTTGAGTGCCCCAGTGTTTGAGCACTATAATCTGGAGATGCAGCTCCAGTGGCCCATTTCCTGGCTAATCAGTTGCAACTTAAAGGAAGTGGGCTCTGGTCAGTGACAAGAGCCTTGAGCATCGCACAAGAAATGTTTCTGCCTGGTTCGTCACTGCCAGTATCCTCAAATATCCTCCTTTGGGTAGGATATGAGTATCATTGTAGAGCACTGCAGTCAATACCTGATCTACCATTGCATGCACCAGAGATTCTTTTATGCTCTATTCTGGCCTACCAAACAAATACTGGTCAGGAGGGAGAGGGCCTTTCGGAATTAGTAGTGGTGGGAGTCCAAGGCAACTTGTTCCAAGACGGGGATCTCATCCCATTTAATCTGCTGACAAAACAAACAGGTCTGTGTCAGGCCAGTTCCTGATATACAGATGTCTCACTGTAGAACTGGAATGACTGTGAAGCATTGAAGACAGACTGCCTGCTAAAAAATCCTCTGACACAGGTACTCTACACAATGGACAATGGTTAGTGATGGATTTCCTGGCTAACTAAAGCCACCTCCCATAAAGGTCAGGACCCACTGGCAACCCTTATGCAAAGTTGGAAACACTACATTGACCATGCATTAACCCAAAAGGAATGGGGCAGAGTGCTGATATACCCAAGGAAGGTCTCCCGCAATGCATGTTTTCAATACATACAAAATAACTTACTACACTGAGTGTACCTAATACTGGTTAAACTACATAAAATAAACCCTACAATCATCATCTGCATGCCCTCGCTGTTGTGCCCCTGCAGTGGACATGGTACACATGTTTTGGTGCTGTCTGAATGCCAGCATGCTTTAGACAGAGTCTGCATAATCCTTACCTGAGTCACAGGCCACATGGATTAGAACTGCTTGGGCAGTTGCTTATTGGGTCTCAACAAGACCGGAAAAGCGGTAGGCCCCCACAACCTCTTTATTAACTAGGCATTACTAATTACGAGACAAGCAATTACAATGCTTTGGAAGGCCTCGATACTTGCGAGTGTAGCGCTCTGGCAGGGTGTGACTACCCGATTGTGCAGGGCAAAGGCTGCTGCACTCCATAGTAAAGAGTTACAGGGATTGAGGAAGTGCCCCATCATGATCACGTAGGGCATACACATCTACACCCTTCAGGGAACCACAGACTCTGATGCCAGTTCTGCATAACTCTACACCACATGCATCTCCTTGACAGCGCCCCGATAGTGCCCACCTACATGCGCCATGGCCGTGCTACACCCTCCACCTCAGTTTTCATACGGGCATGACTGTACCATACCGATATTGACTGCATGCAATATGGGATAAAGGCTCACAGTTATATTTATGTTTTTATAGTTATGTATTGCCACACAATTGTGATTTCTTGGTACAAATGACATTTGCTCTAGCACAGCATAATAACGACAATGCATTTGTTCTCCTGTGAAACTTGCCATACCTGCTTTAAAGGACAGCATTAAACTTCAATAAATATGGGTTAAAAAAACATCTGGTCTATCATGGAAGAAATTGTGAATACGTAATAGCGAATTCCTGTGATTCACAATTAGGTAATCGCAATTTACAATGTACGAAACTCAAAGAATTTCAGGTAGCGATTCCTAGGGGTTCGCAAGTCATTCTACCTCATTAATATTCATAAGGTAGATCACAATTTGCGACCCCCTTGGAATTGCAAAAATCACGGGGATGGTGGCCTGCTGACGTCAGCAGACCACCATGTCTGTGATTGCTTTTAAATAAAGCTATCTTTTTTTTGTAAAGCAGCCCGTTTTTCCTAAAGAAAAATTAGATGTTTTAAAAAAGTAAAATGAAAAGTTTTCTTTTCATTTTTTAAGTGGAGGCAGTGGTCCGTGGGACCACTGCCTGCTCTTAAAAATGCTGTAACAAACATTCACAAAGGGGAAGGGGTCCCTTTCTCACTTGCAAATGGGTTACCACCTGCTTAAAGTAGTTGGTAAAATGCTAATGTTTTGCGGTCACAAAACATTCCTACATACTGATGCAATTAGGTATTAGGAAGGAACGCCCTAAACATGTACCTTCCTCATAGAGAATCGCAAACTCATTTTGCAATTCGGTAACAGGTAACCGAATCGCAAAATAGGGTTTGCTGCATCTGAAAGGCATTTTTGTGAATCAAATTAAACTGCTTGGTAGATGGTTCTATAGGGTATTGGCGCTCCTGGGCAATACGCAGGTAAGTATACTCTAGTACTGAGTGGGGATTGCAGTACATAAGGGTTGGGAGAGACACCCTCCTCCACAACGTGTGGATATCCACTGGTAAAACAGAACAACAGTCCCCCACACACGCTAACAGTATATAAATAGCAGTGTGACAAAAGCTTGAGTCTTTGCTGGAACATGCGCTTCAGTTTATTCACAGCAGCCTTAGTCAATACATGTTATGTCGCGCTTACAGTTGTGCGCAGCAGGAGAGCTACAGTAGCTCACACGCTACTGGTTGGAGACTCCTGGTGTATCTAGTTCAAACAATTTGTACCTCCTGCTTACAAATAAGACTTAATTTATATTATTTACCTTAGGTAATATTAGCACACGTTCATCCAATAACGCAGATTCTCTAGATTGTTAGCTGCACCGCAAACATTTTAGAGGAGACATCAGCATAAAGCAAGCTACCAAACAGACAAACACTCACACCAAGCCAAGGTACATTTGCTTTTCAGGTGAAGAAAAGAAATACTGTTGCAAGAGCTAAATTAAATCCTATTCTTAGATTCCATATTGTAATGGAGACTCAGCTTCAGTTGAAATGATGGATCTTTTTAAACTAGTTTTTTAAATTATTTCTCTTCATAATGTGTTCTTCTTTCTATTTAGCCTCTGCTAATATGCATTACCACAACTCATCTTCAGTGGGATTTATTTCCTACGGGAGTAGTGGGGCTCTTATGATGAATCTTGGAGCCTGAGATATCTGAGGAATTCTAATTACTTTGTTACGTGACGTCCAACATACTTTAGGATAATACATTGATATTTACTTCTCCACATACAGTTGGGAGCCATTCATATACTAATTCCTTATGACTTATGGGAAATGATGGTGATATTTACAATTGAGGACAAGAAAACCATTAAAAGTCGAGAGGATGAGATGAATCTTCTATGACAGGATTCAGGTTACATTGAAAGCCCTGATGAAGTCATTGGCTGATTTGATAGGCCAGACGAAACACGTGTTGGCTGTGAATTGAATGTACTGACATCGAGTAGAAAGAAATCCAAGAATAAAAGAAGTATTCTACGACCAGATACATCTTTGTGGACATTATTTTGGACTCTTCTTTTTGAGTTATTTAAACTCCTATACCAGGATTTGAGGAATGAATACTGCCTCATGTGACCATCAACATTTGGTTCCAATATTGATATTATAATTGTTCTATCTACTGATATGATTACTTTGACTAACCTATACTAGGTGAATTCGATTTTCAGATACTTAGGAGCGCAGGTGAGATCCCCCATTTCTGAGACTCCTGGTTGATCTAGTTCAAACAATTTGTCCCTCCTGCTTACAAATAAGACTTAATTTATATTATTTGCCTTAGGTAATATTAGCACACGTTCATCCAATAACACAGATTCTCTAGATTGTTAGCTGCACCGCAAACATTTTAGAGGAGACATCAGCATAAAGCAAGCTACCAAACAGACAAACACTCACACCAAGCCAAGGTACATTTGCTTTTCAGGTGAAGAAAAGAAATACTGTTGCAAGAGCTAAATTAAATCCTATTCTTAGATTCCATATTGTAATGGAGACTCAGCTTCAGTTGAAATGATTGATCTTTTTAAACTAGTTTTTAAAGTATTTCTCTTCATAATGTGTTCTTCTTTCTATTTAGCATCTGCTAATATGCATTACCACAACTCATCTTCAGTGGGATTTATTTCCTCGTCCTGTGCTTAGAACATTATACTTTTGTTAGTTTTTTTGTATACGTTTTTGTTTATTTCACAATAGTTATCCTTTCTTTGTAATGGGCATTTTTAGGGTGCCCTATAGTCCTCCATATCTCTTTGATAGTTTTATTATGCTTTTTACTCTGGTGTCTCACACTTTATAATTCTGTACATTTACACTTCACTTACATACATAAATTAGTTCTACAAAGGGCCTGGTGGCGTACCACTCTAATGGAATAAGGACGGTCAATAAGATGATGTGCCAAATAGCAATGCCATATCAACAAATGAACCAATTAAAGAAGTGTTTCACAAATCCTGAAAAGCTGTAGAGCTTTCCATTCTCTATACACAATTGGACTATAGTCCAAGAAAGTACATCATTTACCTACACTTAGCATAAAATAATTCCTATATAATCCACAATGTACACAAATAGATGGGACAACACAGGATCTTTCATTTGCTGCACACATAGTGCACCCAGCAAAATTGGAAGACCTCAATCAATCAAGATTAATAAAGCACAGCTAATTGTAATTGTATTTTTATAGTGCTTACTACCCTTGATGAGGCATTGAATCTCTTTATCAGAAAGTAGCACGCTACTCCGGAACCCAAAAAGGATTAGTGGTGAATTAATATAGTGAAAAATTTGAGTGGTGGATATGTTTGTCTGTTATTTGAATTGAAAAGAATAGTGGAGGGATAGAAGAGGGAAGGGTTTGCATTTATATAGCGCATAGGGTATCCAGGCGCTTGCAAGTCCAGAAGCTTATTCGAACAGCGAGATCTTGGGGCTATTTGAAATCACAGAAGTGAGGTGATGGGCCAGAGGTGCATGGGGAGGCTGTTCCATGTCCTTGCTGTGATGTGGAAGAACGATTCAAAAAGGGGGGTGGTGATGGACAGAGTATCTGAATTAAGCTGAACACTCCTACCCAGTCAAAAGATCAGGGCTTGATCCATCACCGTTTTTTAGCTCACTGCACCATCCCAGTTCAGAACCTGGCTACATGCAAATTAGTCTGTCACTGGCCCAGTGCATCATGGGAACAGGGCAGACCAAACTACCAAGCCAATTCTTTACTGGAAAGGAAACAAGCTTCCAGGGACCGGTTTCTGGCATTGCAGCCGTCTTCGGCCCGGCTTGCTAGAATCCTGATGGTGCAGTGAGCAAGGGACTCACATCTGAGCATACCCTTCCACACTTGTGGTGGCCAAAACGATTCAAAAAGGGGGGTGGTGATGGACAGAGTATCTGAATTAAGCTGAACACTCCTACCCAGTCAAAAGATCAGGGCTTGATCCATCACCGTTTTTAAGCTCACTGCACCATCCCAGTTCAGAACCTGGCTACATGCAAATTAGTCTGTCCCTGGCCCAGTGCATCATGGGAACAGGGCAGACCAAACTACCAAGCCAATTCTTTACTGGAAATGAAACAAGCTTCCGGGGACCGGTTTCTGGCATTGCAGCCGTCTTCGGCCCGGCTTGCTTGAATCCTGATGGTGCAGTGAGCAAGGGACTCACATCTGAGCATACCCTTCCACACTTGTGGTGGCCAAAACGATTCAAAAAGGGGGGTGGTGATGGACAGAGTATCTGAATTAAGCTGAACACTCCTACCCAGTCAAAAGATCAGGGCTTGATCCATCACCGTTTTTTAGCTCACTGCACCATCCCAGTTCAGAACCTGGCTGCATGCAAATTAGTCTGTCCCTGGCCCAGTGCATCATGGGAACAGGGCAGACCAAACTACCAAGCCAATTCTTTACTGGAAAGGAAACAAGCTTCCGGGGACCGGTTTCTGGCATTGCAGCCGTCTTCGGCCCGGCTTGCTTGAATCCTGATGGTGCAGTGAGCAAGGGACTCACATCTGAGCATACCCTTCCATACTTGTGGTGGCCAAAACGATTCAAAAAGGGGGGTGGTGATGGACAGAGTATCTGAATTAAGCTGAACACTCCTACCCAGTCAAAAGATCAGGGCTTGATCCATCACCGTTTTTTAGCTCACTGCACCATCCCAGTTCAGAACCTGGCTACATGCAAATTAGTCTGTCCCTGGCCCAGTGCATCATGGGAACAGGGCAGACCAAACTACCAAGCCAATTCTTTACTGGAAAGGAAACAAGCTTCCGGGGACCGGTTTCTGGCATTGCAGCCGTCTTCGGCCCGGCTTGCTTGAATCCTGATGGTGCAGTGAGCAAGGGACTCACATCTGAGCATACCCTTCCACACTTGTGGTGGCCAAAACGATTCAAAAAGGGGGGTGGTGATGGACAGAGTATCTGAATTAAGCTGAACACTCCTACCCAGTCAAAAGATCAGGGCTTGATCCATCACCGTTTTTTAGCTCACTGCACCATCCCAGTTCAGAACCTGGCTACATGCAAATTAGTCTGTCCCTGGCCCAGTGCATCATGGGAACAGGGCAGACCAAACTACCAAGCCAATTCTTTACTGGAAAGGAAACAAGCTTCCGGGGACCGGTTTCTGGCATTGCAGCCGTCTTCGGCCCTGCTTGCTTGAATCCTGATGGTGCAGTGAGCAAGGGACTCACATCTGAGCATACCCTTCCACACTTGTGTTGGCCAAAACGATTGTCCATCACCACCCCCTTTTTGTAATTATTTTGGCCACCATGAGTGTGGAAGGGTATGCTCAGACATGAGTCCCTTGCTCATTGCACCATCAGGATTCAAGCAAGCCGGGCCGAAGACGGCTGTAATGCCAGAAACCGGTCCCCGGAAGCTTGTTTCCTTTCCAGTGAAGAATTGGCTTGGTAGTTTGGTCTGCCCTGTTCCCATGATGCACTGGGCCAGGGACAGACTAATTTGCATATAGCCAGGTTCTGAACTGGGATGGTGCAGTGAGCTAAAAAATGGTGATGGATCAAGCCCTGATCTGTTGACTGGGTAGGAGTGTTCTGATTAACTCAGATACTCTGTCCATCACCACCCCCTTTTTGTAATTATTTTGGCCACCATGAGTGTGGAAGGGTATGCTCAGACATGAGTCCCTTGCTCATTGCACCATCAGGATTCAAGCAAGCTGGGCGGAAGACGGCTGTAATGCCAGAAACCGGTCCCCGGAAGCTTGTTTCCTTTCCAGTGAAGAATTGGCTTGGTAGTTTGGTCTGCCCTGTTCCCATGATGCACTGGGCCAGGGACAGACTAATTTGCATATAGCCAGGTTCTGAACTGGGATGGTGCAGTGAGCTAAAAAACGGTGATGGATCAAGCCCTGATCTGTTGACTGGGTAGGAGTGTTCTGATTAACTCAGATACTCTGTCCATCACCACCCCCTTTTTGTAATTATTGTGATGTGGAAGAAGGCACGTCCTCCACTTTTGCTTTGGTAGATGTGGGAAATTGAAAGGGAGGATGAGCGTAGACTACTAGACGGTTGTGGAAGTTCAAGCGATGGTTAATGTATGCAGGTGCTTGGTTGTGTAGAGCCTGTACAGGGAGCTAGTGGAATTACCTGAGATGGGGTGTGGTGTGGGATCATCGGGGAAGGCCAAGGATGAGTCTGGCTGTGGCATTCGATATGATCTGAAGTCTCTGTAGGAGGCGTGCTGTGATTCCTATGTGGAGGGTGTGGCCATAGTCCAGTCAGCTGGTGATGAGGGCCTGTGTCACAGTATGTCTCGTGTGTTGGGGTAGCTACTGGAAGATCTTACATAGCATGCGCAGAGTGGGGAAACAGGTGGAGTAGACATCGTTGATCTGTGATTTCATGGTGAACTTGTGGTCAATGATGTTTTAAAGGTTTCTGGCATAGTCAGAAGGACAGAGTGTGGGTGTGGGTCCTAGGTCTGAAGGCCACCAGGAGTCATTTCATGTGTTGCTACTGTTGCCAAAGATCAGTACTTCTGTTTTGTCTTTGTTCAGATGAATGCAGTTGTTCTTCATCCAGCCGGCGACGTTTGTCATGCATCTCTGGACTTTGGAGCTGGAAGTGCTGGGGTCGTCAGTGAGTGTCAAGATGATTTGGGTGTCATCTGCATAGGAAATTATGTTGAAGGTGATTGGATCTGATGATTTTGGCCAGCAGGGTAATAAATGCGTTGAAGAGGGTGGGGCTGAGGGATGAGTCCTGGGGGACACCTTATGTGATCTCATTGGGTTCAGAAGTGAAAGGGGGAGGAATATTCTCTGGGCTCTTCCAGTGAGGAAGGAGGTGATCCATCTGAGTGCATCCCCTTGAATGCATGGAGTATTTTGATCAGCATATAGTGGGATACAGTGTTGATGGCTGCAGAGAGGTTGAGGAGGATCAAAGCTACTGTTTCTCCACAGTCAAGGAGGGTTCGGATGTTACTGGTGGCTGTGATCAGGGCAGCTTTGGTGCAGTGATTCCTGCAGAAGTCAGACTGGGAGGCATTGAGTCGCTGGTTCTGCTCCAAGTGTGTCATGCCTTGATTGTTGATGATCCATTCCAGAACCTGCACTGGGAATGAGAGCAGCGATATTGGCCAGTAGCTTTTGAGTTGACTGGGATTGTCAGAGGGTATTGGTGTTGAGTAAAGTGGTGTGTTCCTGGCTGATCTTTTGATTTCTGAGGTTAGAGATGTGGTACGGACAAGGGTCTGTGGTAGCTCCCGAGTGGATGTATTTCATGGTGGAGGTGATATCCTTGGTGGAGAGGATGTTCCAGGTGGTCAATGTGTGGTTTGTGTCAGTTACGGTAATGCCGTATCTGTCAAGGAAGTCTGTCGCTCTGAGTTGGGGTTTGAAGTTTCTGTATATAGTTGCCATCTTGTGGAAGAAATGGGGAATGTTGTTGCACAGTTCCTGTGATGGTATGATGTTTTTTTCACTGGCAGTTGGGTTGGAGAATTCTGTAATGATGTTAAAAGTTCATTGGTGCTGATTTTGATGCAGGCAGCACAGGATGTCTTCTTTGTTGCCCTCAGCAGGCGGTGGTAGAAGTTGAAGGATCTCTTGAAGATTGCTCAGTAGGAGGTGTACTTGCTGGAGCACCATCTCCTCTCCAACTGCTTGCTGTCCTATTTCACTGCTCTGAGTTCTTGGGTGTTCCAGCTCCTCTTTTTGGAAAATGTTCTCTGGCTGTTGCTCTTAATGGGGACGATGTTGTCTGCACAGTTAATGATGCAGGTGTTGAAGTTTTCACTCCCTGTTTGAGATTGGTGGTGATAGCAGGGTTGGAGGTGTTGAAAGTTTTCACCCAGCTGGTCTCTGAGATATTGTTCTACATATGGTTGGGGGCTTTGGTCATCTTGGGGATGGCACGGTGGGGGCTGGAGATGTTGAAGTGGACTATCAAGGGATCGGTCAATGTGAGCACTGTGACATGAATAAATTAGATGTGGTTGCTGATGTGAAAATTTAGTTCAGCATGTCTCCGGCAGTGTGTATAGGGTTGTTGGGTCAATTTGCGGCTGCTTATACTGTTGAGGAGGTGTGCAGTGTTGTTGTTGTTGGGGTCATTGATGTGGAAATTTAGATTGCCAAGGAAGATGTAGCCCCTGGAGCGCTAGCCGTGCAATAAAATCTGCGATCATGTAACAGCAACTGGATCGCGGGCCTGGGGGTCAGTATGCAAGGGTCCCTCTGATAGCTGTTTTGTTATTCGTGTGGAGCTTGAAGTTGAGATGTTCCACGGGGCTGGTTATGTTGTTGGTGCTGGTGGTACACTGTATGGTCTCTTTGTGGATGATGGCTGTTCCTACTCCTGGCTTGTTGGTTCAGTCTTGGTGAGGGATTTTATATCTGTCAGGGATTGCTGTGGCAATGTCTAGTGTGGATGTGGTGTTGAGCCAGGTCTCAGTGAGGAAGCCAATGTCAGGTGCAAGGGTGCCAATGAGGTCCCATAATTCATTGAAATGCTTGCATGGTGAGTGTGTGTTGAGAAAGGCATATCCAAGTTGGTGTTTTTGTTCAGGTGATGTCTGCTGTGTGTTTGGGGTGGGGCTGGTCAGTGTGTGTGCAGTTACAGGTGAAGTGGCAGTGGGTATAGGTAAAAAGGTTCTACCATCGAGCAAAGGTTAGCACAGTGGGAGTGTTTGTTTCAGCATCAGGGGTCGAGGGAGTAGAGCTCTGCAATGGTGTATAGTCAGTGCATGAGAGTACCAGGGGTCATGGCGCTGGGTGTGGTCCAAGCGCGGACGGGTGCAGGCGGGCTAGACAAGTAGGTCCTGAGGTGGGTGGAGCTTCTTTTGGTGGGAAGAATGGTAAGTGGGAAAACCCAGGCTGCTACGGTGTCACTGAATATGTCTGGAGCAAGCAGGAACTAGAGGCCACTGGCAAGGGACAAGCTAGGTGACAGGTGCCCACTTAAAACCCAATACATTTTGCAAGTCTACTCCATTCACAGCAAGCTTCTACCTTCTACCAACCATGGATCTTGCTCAGGATATCTAATGTTTCATGTTTTGCTTGTGAACAGAAGCAGGAAATGTACAATAGCTAGATGGATCGATGGACGGACGGACGGACAGACAGACAGACAGACAGACAGACAGACAGACAGACAGACAGACATACAGACAGACAGACAGACAGACAGACAGACAGATAGATAGATAGATAGATAGATAGATAGATAGATAGATAGATAGATAGATAGATAGATAGATAGATAGATAGATAGATAGATAGATAGATAGATAGATAGATAGATAGATAGATAGATAGATAGATAGATAGATAGATAGATAGATAGATAGATAGATAGATAGATAGATAGATAGATAGATAGATTAGATAGATAGATAGATAGGTAGGTAGAGGGATTAGCTTGGTTCTGGCAGAGTAAAATATTTGGAACAATAGTAGGACACTTGAAGAAGAAAGGTAATTTCTGTCCTTAACACAAAATCTTAAATAAACGTTAACACAGTGATTTGAAATATGAAGGTTTGACATGTTTTCTTCTATAAGATCTCTACTTTCCTGTGTGTCTATTATAAACACTATTTCTCCACTTTTTTCAGTTGCATTAATCGTACCTCCCCTTCAATTAGAAAAAAGTCAAACTGATGTGCTTTTTATTTAAGCTTATACATCACTGTGACATATCACATTTATGGGGATTACGTTCAGTGGACCTTGATCCTATTCTATTGGATGTGTTCCTTTTGGTATAAATGGGAGATAACTACCTGTATAAATCCTTCCCTATCCCAATATTTCTCATTCAAAAATAAAAGTTCTGCTTTTTTCTTAACACATTTTTGCTTGGTACCTCACCCAGGCCAAAGGATGCGCTTATGGTCCAACTGCTTGTGCCACCTATTCTTTTCTGCTGGAAATATCCCAAAGTTTTATTTTAGGATTTTGGTGCCGAGCAGCAGCACTTTTTTGGGCCCTAATTGAACAAGCAAATTTGAAAGTTACTTTTCTTTTTAATTTAATATTTGTGGTTTTACTTTTTTATTTTATATGGCACGGTTATAAAAGTCTCTTTTAAGTGAAGATGGTGTTTTGAAAAATTAATAACATTCAGCAATACAGCAGTTTATTTGAAAGGCCAAGCAATATATATTGAATGGTTTACACTTTTCCTGGCCAGAAGATGTTCAATTTTCAAATACGTCACAGCACACGCCCTCTTTATTGTCTAAACGTGAATTTTGACTGGGGAGAAAAACATTGAATGACATCAAATTGGACATTATATTCTCCATTAAAGACTATTCTTAGATGGGATTTCACATGATTTTATTTTATTTTTAGCGTTCAAAATTTTTGTATGCACATTTTCACTGAAGATTGTGTTGACGTACATTTTGGCATGTTATGTGATACAGGGTCATCAAAACATTCCTGAAAATCGCTTTCTTTTGGATTTTCTCAAAGCTTCCCAAACTGGTATCAAAGTTCTGAAACATTCTATCACTGTAACCTTATGCAATGTGTGGCTGGCCTTTCAGCAATTATCACTAATGCATTCTGGTAGACTGCTTCTTGAGGACGCAAACATTACACCGAACATGTGGTGTCATCAGGAAACATATGACATTTCGTTTTCTGCCTGCATTTTTCTTTCATGATTGATGATATCTTTCTGTCATGAGAAACATGTGAATAGAGTATGGTACACTGAGAACTAATTTAGAACAGATTATGACATGGTAAAAGACGAAGATGCATGTAGGCCTATCTATTAGGTGTATGAAAATAATAACATTCTAATGACTTCTAGAGGAATTACTTGAAAAACAACTGCACATTAATGGTTTTGAAAACATTTAAAAACTACTTGTTTGAAGACTGTTTTATACATAATTTGAATATGTTCCTTTTAAGGTTTGGCACTTGAGGCAGCTTAGTTATCTTGGCAGATATTTCTTTTTCCAAAAATAATACACAGAATACATACAAAGAGGGTGTTTTGGTCAGCCGGTTCTATACATTGATCAGTTAAATTGACATTCACATTTTTGTTTCATCTTACTGCAGCACACAGCATGGTAAGCCCACTTAAGCCATTGGGACCTTGGTGTATAGGGACTGAGTCTTACTACCGCCTTAGGACCCACAAGCGCAGGACCGACTAGCAATAGTCCCTCACTTGCTCTCCTACTCACTCACAGAAATACAAATGATTAGACACCCCAGAACACAACACTCTAAGATCTCACAGAAATCGCAGTAACAATCGTAGAAACGACTTGCGTTGTAAAGCAACGCGGTCGTGGTAATGACCGCGTTGCTACCTACCTGTATGGTAACACCGGCGTTGAAACCGCTGTTTTCCTAAAAAAAAACACAAGGAGCAGCTGGAAGGCTTCCTATTTGAAAAGAAAAAAATCACCAGCAAAACAGCCACATACTGAAAGTTTAAAATTTTACATTTTTGATTCCAAACATATTTACATGGAAGCATATGTTTCCCAATTTCTTGTTGTTGGATATACCCTGCAATAATAAAACACAAAAATAAATAAACTTTTCCACCAGACTGATAAGGACAGGCCTATTGGCTTTGCATGTGTGCTCCTGATTTCTAGCTACAGATGGTGTTGTTAATCATGCCTCGCGTGAGATTAAATCTTGAGTGATTTTTTAAGATGTTAAACAGGAGGTGTTGGGACACAATGAAACGTTGATTAGATGTCATTGGGAGGTAAATGGGGATTAATCAATACAATCAATAAATACAGTCTTACATTTGAACATTCATTACTAGTTTTTGATGAATAAAAGCAGTTACTAGTTACAGTGGCAACACATTGCAGCTGTCATTCAAGGCTGGCCTTCGTCTTTCCCCAGCACACCAATGCAAGTTTTATTATTCATTATTACATTGGCACATATCCCCGAATATAACCAGTTTCAGCTGTCACGTCGAATAGGAGCATATACCCTTCTAAAGCTTCTACGGAATCTACATAAAGACACACTGAGCTCACCATAGAGGCTTATTGCGATCTACAGTTTGCAAATAAATCAGTGCAATTAATACAAGTTTCAAAACGAGATCTAAAACACAGACATCTATCTTTACACATAAGAAGAATTGGCGAAAAAACTCTACTTTGACCAAAACATAGACTAATGCATTTGGGGTAAAATTACTTCAGCAGTATGTACTTTGATTTAGGCTTTGCACATTTATATATGGGGCACTTGAGTCTAAAACTCGAGAGCGAGAGCACTGGGACACATACGTGTTTAGACGTAATGATTATCGAATTTAAATAAATAATACTGGCATTCACAATGTCTGTAGCTTTCATAGACGAGACCTATTGACTTTGTCACTAACTCTTGAACCATGCTGCATGGCAGGCGTACTGCTGTACAACATGACTAAACACTGACAAAGAGGCCTGTGGCTGTCACTAAGAAAGTTTTCATACTAGGCCTGTGTGAGTGTATCAAGTTATTTCTGCGCCTGATTATATTATTTTCGTTCTCGGAATCATCTTTGTGAATGGAGAAAAGCATTTTTCTCCATGTTAGCTAACTGAAGAGGCTTTCTGGAATGACATTTGACACATGGCGATTTCCACTATTGCCGCACAAGACCTGTGCAGTATGTTTACCAAGGAATGTATTAAGTTGAATAAATTCACGGACATAAAAGCTTTCTAACACACCTTTTGCAACTGAGGGGCACATTTATAAGACCCTGTCGCCACAGGAATGTCACTTTTAACGAGGTTCCTGTGGTGATAGAGGCATCGCCTTATTTACAAATCGGAGTAAAGCCACTTAGCGTGACTTAACTTTGCCTTGTAAATAAGGCACCCTTTCATGTCATACTTAGCGTGAAAGGGGTGTCCAATGAATGGTGTGGTGGGTCTTCTGCCACAACACCCATTGATTTTGATGGTGCCCCCATTTACAAGGGTGGCATAAATAGGAGGCAGCGTTAAAATTAAGATCAGGGTAAACCTGGGCTTAACTTGGTAAAACAAAGAGAAAATCTTTATTTCTCTTCATTTTTGCTGTTTTTATGTTTGCTGCATTGTACAGTACACATAGAAATGCAAAAACAACAGTTGATGGACAGAATGCAGAACAATGTCATACATCCACCCCAGTACAGAGATCTGGGCCTAAATCCATCGTTTTTTTTGCTCACCACACCACCCCAGTTCAGACATGGCCATATGCAAATCACCTTGACCCTGTGCCTCATGGGAACAGTCCAGCCCGAACTGCCAAGCCATGTCTTCCGTGGACCGGAATCAAGCATCCTAGGACCGGTTTATGGCTATCAGCCGTCTTCAGCCAGGATAGCTTGACTCCAGTGGCGTGGAGAGCACGGGACTCACGTCTGAGCATACCCGTCCCACTCAGGGTGACAAATGCAAAAACAACAGTTGATGGACAGAATGCAGAACAATGTCAGACATCCACCCAGTACAGAGATCTGGGCCTAAATCCATTGTTTTTTTGCTCACCACCCCACCCCAGTTCAGACATGGCCATATGCAAATCAGCCTTGACCCTGTGCCTCATGGGAACAGTCCAGCCCGAACTGCCAGCCATGTCTTCCCTGGACCGGAATCAAGCATCCTAGGACCGGTTTCTGGCTATCAGCCGTCTTCAGCCAGGATAGCTTGATTCCAGTGGCGTGGAGAGCACGGGACTCATGTCTGAGCATACCCGTCCCACTTGGGGTGACAAATGCAAAAACAACAGTTGAAGGACAGAATGCAAAACATATGGAAAAACGATGGATTTAGGCCCAGATCTCTGTTCTGGGGTGAATGTATGACATTGTTCTGCATTCTGTCCATCAACTGTTGTTTTTGCATTTGTCACCCCATGTGTGATGGGTATGCTCAGATGTGAGTCCCATGCTCTCCACACCACTGGAGTCAAGCTATCCTGGCTGAAGACGGCTGATAGCCAGAAACCGGTCCTAGGATGCTTGATTCCGGTCCAGGACAGACCTGGCTTGGCAGTTCGGGCTGGACTGTTCCCATGAGGCACAGGGTCAAGGCTGATTTGCATTTGGCCATGTCTGAACTGGGGTGGTGTGGAGTGCAAAAAAAACTATGGATGTAGGCCTAGATCTCTATACTGGGGTGAATGTATGACAATGTTCTGCATTCTGTCCATCAACTGTTGTTTTTGCATTTGTCACCCCGAGTGTGATGGGTATGCTCAGACGTGAGTGCCATGCTCTCCCCACCACTGGAGTCAAGCTAGCCTGGCTGAAGACGGCTGATAGCCAGAAACTGGTCCTAGGATGCTTGATTCCGGTCCAGGAAAGACATGGCTTGGCAGTTCGGGCTGGGCTGTTCCCATGAGGCACAGGGTCAAGGCTGATTTGCATATGGCCATGTCTGAACTGGGGTGGTGTGGAGTGCAAAAAAACGATGGATTTAGGCCCAGATCTCTGTACTGGGGTGAATGTATGACATTGTTCTGCATTCTGTCCATCAACTGTTGTTTTTGCATTTGTCACCCCGAGTGTGATGGGTATGCTCAGACGTGAGTCCCATGCTCTCCACACCACTGGAGTCAAGCTATCCTGGCTGAAGATGGCTGATAGCCAGAAACCGGTCCTAGGATGCTTGATTCCGGTCCAGGAAAGACATGGCTTGGCAGTTCGGGCTGGACTGTTCGCATGAGGCACAGGGTCAAGACTGATTTGCATATGGCCATGTCAGAACTGGGGTGGTGTGGAGTGCAAAATAACTACCAGATCTCTGTACTGGGGTGAATGTATGACATTGTTCTGCATTCTGTCCATCAACTGTTGTTTTCACATAGAAACAGCACACCACCATGAATGATTGTATATGTGAAGGAAGGCTTCCCTTCCTGCACATAAACAATCATTAAAAAAATTGCAATTCGCAACTTCTATGTGTGCTGCACAATGCATCACACAAAGAATTTTCAAATCGCCATTTGTGGTTGTTTATGTGCAGGAAGGAAGACCTTCCTGCACACAAACAGTTATTCCCTCAACTCAGGCACTCACAGTGCTTGCTTTGGCGCTAGGCAGCTTAATTTAGCGCTGGCGCTAGGGAAAAAGCAGATATTTGCCATATCTATGTAAATACGATGCATCCCCGTGTTTTCGTAATGGCAGAGAGTGGCGTTAGCATTTTGTGCTCAAAGCTACGCTCCATCATTCCCTTGTAAATATGCACATGAATCTTTTGGGTATGCTCCTTGTGAATTAATCTTTCTTGTTCCGTTATTTAAAACATACAATTAAAACATCAGTTGAAATAGAAAATACTGTAAAAAGACCAGCTGTAGCATTGAACTCTGTAGTGTTTGTTCGCTATTTAAAATGGTTTAATGCACATTGTTACACATTTAAAACCAGTAAAGGCTTGTAAAACTTTGATGCTTAGTTAATACACAGACGTAGGCAAAAGTGCTTGGTGCATCAGCAGAGAAGATAAGTTCAGCACATAAGTGAGTGCTGAGCCATGAGCAGATCAGCAGGTCATGGAGTAAGGTGCTGAAAGAAAGTGCTTTGTGCATGCATTAAAACAGAGGAGTGAGTTACTGACAATGTAACTGCTTTAAGACCCTAGCTGCTAGAGGTTAGAGCGGGTTATAAAAATAGATAACTGAGGGAGAGTGAATGGAGGAAAGAGTGGAAGGCAGGTAGCACCTGACCATAATCTGGAGGACACACTAAACGTAATACCCTAGGGCCATTGTATGGACGGCGTACAAGCAGGGATGGGAGTTAGAAAGTGTCCACTCACGGTGGGGCCAGCTTGGTCAATTTCTGTCAGCCAGACTCATATTTCCAGCAGAGCATTACATCCTCTCCTTGTAGGCAGGCTATGATTGCATGCGGGCATACACGTGTTTTGATCCTTATGAAGTGCTATCTCAACATACTTCTTCGCTCATTCATTAGGGCGGGACAAGTACAGACAATGTATCTTATGTCTTCATTTAGGAAATGACATTGCTGACACGCGGTCTCTGTAGCATTTCTTCTCCAGACAGGAGAGTTGCAAAGTGTAGGGAAGCAACCTAACTGATGGTACAGCAGGCTGAGTTTTGTCTTTAGTCCAAAGAGTTTCCCAAGCTACGGTTGAGGCTTTAAGAGACCGTATGAACCTGTAGTCGGCCAGGCATGTGACATTTTAACAGCAGAACTTCGTCACTGATAAAGGAGAGCTTTTTCATAATTGAATGTATGGCTCTATTAAAAGCTGGCAGTGTGAGAGTTAAGGTCTAATGAGCCTCTGCCTGAAACGTTGTTAGAACCAGGTCTAGAGAGTCATGTGTCTGAGTGTTTCCTGGATCAGAGATAGCTTTCCACACAATGCTGCTAAGTATGATTTCCAGCTCGTTTTTCACACTTAAAACTACGTTTTTAGATATGCACCAAGTCTGTTTACATTTTGACTCTGAAGACCAAACCCCAGGCATATTTGAGCTGGTGAGGTTTGGTGTGGGAGATCATACACCAGCTGATAAGTGCCAATTATAGCATTGTTGATCATTTTGTCAGCTCTCCCTCGAAGAGCGTTTGCACTATCTGCTATAGATGTTTGGCAGTTGGAGAGACAAACCTTTTAAAGAGTTCCCTAAAGTGCAAAAAGCAGATCTAATGAGATTGTTTCTCCTTTGTATCAAGCCACACTGCTTGTTGAATATGCCACTTGAATCAAAGATTACTCCTAAGCACTTGTATTCTGCCACATATTCTAGGGCATTGCCGTCCTGGTGGAACATTGGCGACGGGGTTCTTCTTGTGCTGACTAACATGGACGTCATTGGCATACAGAATGTGAGAGGCTTAAAATCCAGATAGTTTATGGGGATGTGAGTTGAATTCGTCAGAAAAAAAGCCATGAGGACGGATCCTTGTTTGAATCAATTGCACATGAAGATTTTCCTTGACACTGATGCACCTTAGCCTAACTTTACCCTTGTCCACATGTTAGTGTAAAGTAGTTGGATGGCACTGAGGATTGATGGAGAAATTTCCCTGGGTAGTATTTGGACCACAAGATATTACACAGACCGCGTCAAAGGCAGAACGGAAGTCCACAAAACACAGATGAAGATTTGCAGAACACCGTTTGACTTTGTCAATTAGCAAGCTGAGCATTAGTATATATTGGTAGTTGTGCCTGTATTTTGAACGAACCCAGGGGCATATTATTAAGCTCCGCGATATAAGATTATCGCCGCTTTAGCGGCCGTTTTTCGGCCGCTAAGAGGCAATAATTACATCGCCCTATTAGCAAGCTGTTGCTAACTGATGTTAGCGACAGCTTTGAGGCGATAGCGAGCGGTTTGGGGCCCACTTTGCATGTCAGCTATATTTATCGCTAATGACATGCAAAGTGGGCGTACCCAAATTGTTAGCGACTGAAAACAGTCGCTAACATCGCTATCGCCTATTAGCAAAGCGCTAATATCTCCAATAACTAACGCCTGCTCAGACCAGTTCTTAGCCATTATATCCAATGGGAAATGGATATAATGGCTAAGACCCTGTTAGCGATAATGCGTGAATATCGCTGTATTCTCAGCGATATTCACGGATTTCGCCGCTATCACCGGGAATTTAATCGCTTTTGACATAAACATTGCTAATTTTGTTTCAAAAAACAAGGGAACCCTAAAGGTATAGCGTAGGGACCTTGGGCATTACATATTACAAAGAACAGTGGTCCCTATGTGCATTAAATATACAGTCCAAAATAATCATATACCCAATCAGTAATATGTCTTCTGTCCGTCCGGACAGGATTTAATAAATTCCAAATCAAAAAGATAAAATATTTTACGAAAAAAGAATGTCAAGTGGGCACAGCCGTGACCCTCAACATACAAGACAAAACAACAGAAAAGCAATGTAAACAAGGCAAGGGAATAAGTCTGCGTACTTGTACTTCAGTAAGGCAGGCATAAGTTACAGGAAAACACTCCATTGCATTTTGTAATTTTAGACACAGATAATATGCATATGGGGTTTAGAGGTCGACGACGTTTCGATGCCTATGAAAATAGAGGCATCATCATCAGGACAAGAATTGGCACTATTGTTGTCTTGAACACAAAGCAATATAAGGTGCCTTTCAATTACATTTATTGATACAAATGAAACCGCTCCCCGTTATATCAAATCAGACGATCTGGCGGAACTTAAGGGTTTGCTCGGCAGGTCTGATTACCCGGTCGGGCAATGCAGTATCCGTGGGAGTAAAATTATTATTACCGGGACTTTCGCGCTTCAGTGGCGGCGTAGCGTGATAGCTATCTGAAAATTGAGGAGTGCGGCGGCACTATGGCACGAGTGGTGATCTCGTGCCATAGTGCCGCCGCACTCCTCAATTTTCAGATAGCTATCACGCTACGCCGCCACTGAAGCGCGAAAGTCCCGGTAATAATAATTTTACTCCCACGGATACTGCATTGCCCGACCGGGTAATCAGACCTGCCGAGCAAACCCTTAAGTTCCGCCAGATCGTCTGATTTGATATAACGGGGAGCGGTTTCATTTGTATCAATAAATGTAATTGAAAGGCACCTTATATTGCTTTGTGTTCAAGACAACAATAGTGCCAATTCTTGTCCTGATGATGATGCCTCTATTTTCATAGGCATCGAAACGTCGTCGACCTCTAAACCCCATATGCATATTATCTGTGTCTAAAATTACAAAATGCAATGGAGTGTTTTCCTGTAACTTATGCCTGCCTTACTGAAGTACAAGTACGCAGACTTATTCCCTTGCCTTGTTTACATTGCTTTTCTGTTGTTTTGTCTTGTATGTTGAGGGTCACGGCTGTGCCCACTTGACATTCTTTTTTCGTAAAATATTTTATCTTTTTGATTTGGAATTTATTAAATCCTGTCCGGACGGACAGAAGACATATTACTGATTGGGTATATGATTATTTTGGACTGTATATTTAATGCACATAGGGACCACTGTTCTTTGTAATATAAACATTGCTAATAGCACATTATCTCAGCGATAAAATCCGGCGATGCTTGGCGATAGAAAAATTGTCGCTAAGCCTATTTAGCGATAATTATTGCTAGTTGTTGGTAATATGCCCCCAGTTTGATTCACTGGGACCAGTGAGTCTTCCTCTGCCCGGGCTATTAGTTCAGCCAACCGAAATTCAGCGGAATATTTTACATCCCCGTCTAAAAGAACAATCAACTGGTCATTTGAAGGTAATATTTCCTTCCCAGCTGTTTAGATATGGGCTATAATCTACCCACGCCAGTTGTCAGGGATAGCCTGGTTGAAAAGGAAGTGGTTATAAAGGGAGCACAGACGTTTGGCCTAGTATTGGGGATTTTCTTTAAAAATAGCTTGGTAGGCCGCTGGGGCTCGGTTCGCATCGCTATCCGGGGAGACAATTATTTTTTCCACATCATTTGGGAGAATTGAATGATGAGGGCGCTCATTGTGTATTAAGAAAAGATACTCATGAAAAACACAAGTTCAAGTAAAGGTACCGGAGCTTTTAACAAAGATTTGAGTGCAGATTACACTGAAGATTTTCACTGAGATGTTTATAGATGTATCATATGCAGATTTAAAAGGAAACACTGCGCTGCTTGGCTATGCCATCATTTCCTGCCCAGTCCTGCGTTGCATTGGGCCACATTAATAAAAGGGTTATTTTAAAAATATTTGGGACACTCCCAACCACTCAGTTTCACACTGAATTAATTATGTAAATAATACCGACTCGTATCATCGCTAATGTTACAATTTTAAAAACCAACATGCTGTTTAAATTCATATTTGGCAGACAAGGCCTTGAATTCTACTTAAATTTACAGCACCACACCCATAGTATAATAAAAATCTTTAGTAGTCCTTTGTCTTCGGGTAGGCTCGTGCATCTTTTGTTTTGCTCCAGGGTATTTAATAGTGGAAGATACAAGCATAACTTGTCCAGATGTTGTTTGTATAATCACAGGGATGTCGGTCCAGCTATCTGTGGTTACAAATGTTTGTTTAAATGGTTTCTTGTGCAATCCTTGCCGCGGGGACCTTTGTGGCCTTGTACGTGTACCTTCAACCATGCCAGTGCACATTTTTATATCAAATCCAAAAGCAAGGTTAACAGTCCCTAGGGGAGGAAACGATGTAACACCTGTAGGAACGCTGCAAACTGTCCGCCAGTTGACTGCAAAAAAGTTAGAATTGATAATTGCTGCCAATGGAACCACAGGTAATTTTAAAACAAGCAGAATTAAAACCACAGCAACAATCTCAATTTTATAACCCTTTCAGACAAAGATACACACCTGTTGCATGCACACATGCATAGTTGACTTAATAGGGAACATTTACTGCCTAGTATACTATGATGGACAAGAACAGGCATTTGGTAAAATTATTAACCTTAGAGAATGTGCATAACATTGTATCCTTTGTATTGTAAATATGAAAGAATGATCTTGTAACATATTTTTGGGAACTATTCTAAAACTATATCTGATGGTATTTTTTTTAAATACTGAAGCACATTGTTTACCCAGTAACTATAACAGTGTACCCCAGAGCCTCTAATTTGAAATAGGAGTATAAGTTCATTTGAATACATTTTTAAAGCTAAGCTTCATCATGCAGAAAAGGATTTGGTTACAAACACCAAGCTGCAAAGCTGTCATATTAAGCAAAATGTACTGCATTACAATATAAAATCTTAACACACTTGCAAGATATTCTCATTAGGCATACATTTTTATATTTCATCTTAGTGAATAAATCCGGTATTTTCTCAACATATTTGTGGTTTCAAATAAAGCAATAAGCAATTTAATTTCTTAGCATGAAAAAAATCTAGATAATGAGGTACTGATCAGCCAGCACCAATAGTGGCATAATCAGTGATATTACGGCTTTTGATTGTATTTGTGCTAGTATAAGAAAATGTGACACAGCATCTCCTCGCAACTGCCATCAGGGGACACGACAAGTTCCATCCGCCACCTCTGCTCTTTCCCTCTAGGAGGCAGGTGTGATACTGCTCATTGGCCTTTACTGTCTTGAAAAGGCCAGTGAGTCTCCCGCAGCAAGGGACACAGCATCTTATCGCCGCTGCCATCAGGGGACAAGTTCCAGCCGCCACCTCTTCCCTTTCATGCCAGGAGGCAGGTGGGGTATTGATCATTGGTCTTTCCTGTCCTGAAAGTCCAGTGACTCTCCCACCACAGCGAAGGATACATCATATCACCACTGCCATCAGGAGAGACCACAAGTTTCAGCCGCCACCTCTGCTCTTTGCCACCAGAAGGTGGGTGTGGCACTGCTCATTGTTCCTTCCTGCCCTGAAAAGGACAGTGACTCTCCCTCAGCATGGGACACAGCATCTCATTGCCGCTGCCATCAGGGGAGAACACAGGTTTGAGCCACCACGCCTGCTCTTTCCCACCAGGAGGCGGGTATGAGACTACTCATCGACCCTTCCTGCCATGAAAAGGGCCACAGCATCTCATCACTGCAGCCATCAGGGGAGACCACAAGTTTCAGCCACCACCTTTGCTCTTTCCCGCCAGAAAGTGGGTGTGACACTGCTCATTGGTCCTTTCTGCCTTGAAAAAGGCAGTGACTCTCCCACATTGTGGGCCCGTCCAAGCCTGTCAAAGGCAGGGCAGGGCCATCCCTTTTTACGCTGCTCTGGGAACTAGAAGTTTAAGACTCCAGGACTTTGCTGACCCAAGGTATTGAATTGTATTTGTTTTTATTATTTTAGCTTGTGGCAGACTTTGTGATGTTCTGCTGCCTTAGGAAGGCAACATCCTGCCCTGCTGAAGCACTACAACAACAAATATTTTCCAAACTCCTCAAAATGTGGCTACTAACTGTGTGTCCAATAATACAAGTAATTTAATTGATGAGGTACCATGTCTTCTAAACGCTAATGCTCCCAGTTCCGAGAGACTATCTAAAGGAGGCAAGAGGGCTGAGATCTTCAAAAAGAAACAAAAAGCATTTAAAGCTTGTTTGGATCAGGCCTGTTACCAATCTCCTAAGAAATGTGTCTTAGCGGATCCTCAGAAATATTCGCCTAGTACTAGTGTTGTTAGGGGACGCACTCAAGTTATTCCAAATGTCAAATGCTCAAACTGAATTGAAATTTTACAACAGGACTCCCTTCTTGTTACTCACTCTCAAGCGCCTATTTCACCCATTCCAGCAGTCATTTCAGACCAAGTATCGCTGGATGAGACTGTTAGTCCAACAAGACTCATGAGGGTTGAGATAATGGACTTGAAACAAGTAATATGTAATGGTGCGGGTGCTCTTACCAAACTAACTAACAGGGGGCATTTCTACCATCTCCTCTTTGCTGAACAGAGGTGCCCGGACATTTTCTGCTCTGAATTCATTGCACAAGGTGGTTGTTGATGACCCATGTGGGGGGAGTCCACAGGATTACTTAAGGGACCCGGGGAAGCTTGTATGTGTAATTGCCCCCCTTCATTACCTCAATCTGAGCAGCTTTCACTGCATTTATCCAATCTTCCCCCAAAGGCCCTGATTCTTCCCGGGCCCTCATCATATCCCAGGCTTTACACCCTCAGATCGTATGCTTTTGACAAATACTATGCCTAGTGTTCCAATTCACCATTCTAGCCTTCATAAAAAGGAAATACCTCTGGGGACCTTGAACAATTTGCGACTACAAGAGGGCCACTCTGTAGATACGATGGAGTTTCCTAAAGTAGCACTTGGTGCCATTGAAGATCAGCAACATTAGGCATTGTTATTTGATTTTATAGTTGGACATTCTTAATGTAGAGTGCTTTTCTTTTTGGGTGATTGATTGGGATTATATTGAATTATTTCAGGGATCTCAAGATCTGGTGGAGGGTTTGAGCACTTTGGATTTGTGTACTTCTCCTTCTAATGGATCGAGTATTTGTTTCAAACTGAGGCCCCCTAGGGTCCATGGGGTTAGGAAACAGAAAGAAGGGAATAATGTTCTTTTTGAAGCTGCAATGGGTGTGTAACTGGTCGAGCAAGTCCTGCTACCACGGAAAATATTACTTACAGTGGCTTGGCTGCAGCTGATTGACAACAAAAAACATCTGTTTTGCCTTCTCTGCCTGTTACCCCCTCAGCCCCAGCAATTGAAATGCAGTGTAGTAGTCCAAGATCTAACAATCAGTACAGTACCACATTAAAGAGGAAACAAATCGATTTTATTTTGATTATCTACAACACAGTGATATTAAATAGACTAAAAATACCAGTTTCAGTACCCACACATCTGCAGCTGTGTGCCCCCATGGTTTCTGACTTGGAATATAGTAAGTATTATAGCCAAGAGGACTGATGCAGAATGGGGCCACGTTTTAGGAGGGATTTCAAATTGATAAGCTTTACAATCAAGGTTACAAGCAAGGTTACACCACATATAGTATTATGTGGATTGTTTTCATTTTATTAGTTTGTTTCATAAACCAAAAGGAAGGAGTTGTCCATGTTTTGATCCCTTATAAATGTTAGGGTTTCTTCAGGACAACTTCATCTGACTACCTCACCACCATGGTGTGAGGCCTGATGTAAGGCAAGTGCCATTCACCGTATCTCCCTTACAGTGATTCAACAGCCTATTTTAACTAAAGGTATCATCTGTAGTTCCTATCATAACTGGAGTATGTATATTTATAACCCTTAGTCAGTCCCGGGAGGGGTCTGTCCGCAAGCGGTGAATTAATTTGCTCCTGCCCACGCCGCCATGGAAGCAGATGAACTCATCAGTTAAATCCTGAATGTACAGGCAATAGACAATGGTCCCAATTTAATTTATTTTACTTTTTTCAACAGAAAAAGTATGTATAATTATTCCTTGTAAGGATCATACTGAAAGAGTCAATGTCATTGCATATAAAAATCAGCTTTCCTTAAACATGTAGCCTATATACCGATATATCAGCTAAAATGGGCATTGAGTAGGGTTTCAATTAAGCCAGCCATTTTTATGATTTTTATTTTCATAAAAGCAGGCCTCCTTCATGTCAGGCATATACTTCAGAGCGTAGGCTGAGCAGAGCAGCAACAGAGGAGACAAAGCAGGCTGCAACCGTCTTGCCATTACAGATAGCCTTAGGACTGCCAAATAGGAGCACCAATATTAATCACTATAGTGATATCCTGCTGCCCACTGCTGTACATCAACTTGAGCCTGTCAAAATATACACAACCTTGTGTACCTGAGGCGTACATCACCAAATTATGTCTTGCTGAACAATACAGAGCATTTCTCCTCTAGCAAAACACCCACTGCTGCCCCAGGAACTCAACTAAGGTGTATCATACAAAGCTCATCTAAGAAGCACTGGCGCGCATGGCTCAGTGCTCGCCAGGTGCATCCTACCATTTTTCCTTTAGTGTACATTATGCTGTGACTTCTGATGGTACTCACATTGACTCTTTGCTAGACAAAATGATGGATTCTTGTAATGCCCATCACCCCAGATGTCTGCTCGGTGTTGGGCATTCTTTGATATGATTCTGTTTCAGGCTACGAAGCCGACGCCATGAAACATGTGTTAGACAAATGTATGGTTTTGAAATTTCTCCTGTCTCAGGTGTGCATTGTTCATGTTTTAGTTTAAATGATGTTAGGCAAGTCTAGCTTAATTTATGCTCCTTAAGTGTCTCTTGAGCATGGTAGCCTTCTGCCATCAAACCTTGATTTATATATGTGATTTTTTTTGTTGTATTAAATTAATTGTTGTTTCATATGTGACCCATAGGTTGTGTTGCCTCAAATAGCCATGACTTACCTCTTTCATAAATTACTTGATATGGTTTTATTTTAGCATCAAAATTGTAATTGCAAATTGGATTCCCACATGTAACCACAGAATCCCTCTGTCACTATTCCCAATTAAATTTAAAATACCAGGGGCTAGATGTAGGTGTCCAAATACCGGTCGGAAACGGCCGAAAATACCGATTTTCGGCCGTTTCCGACCGGTATTTGGTCATTGGTATGTAGGGGCATGTAAAATTACAGAATCGGTAATTTTACCGATTCTGTAATTTTACCGATTCGGTAAAATACCGAATTGGTAAAATTACCGATTCTGAAATTTGAGATGTAGGTAGCACTGTTTTCAGTGCTACAAGGGTTTACAAATTCTTAATTTACCACCAACTAGTAGTTGGTGGTAAATTAAGAAAACCATTTAAAAAGCATTTTTTTTGCTTTTTAAACAGTGTCATGTTGCAGACATACATGCCCTAAGGGCATGTATGTCAGCAACATGTCCACCCATGCACAATTGAGGGGTGCAACAGGGTGTCAAAGTGACACCCTGCCACCCTTCAATATTTCCCACAATTACCAAATCGGTATTTACCGATTCGGTAATTGATATTGAATCCTATGGGCCTCAAGGCCTATAGGAAACAATGGCAGTTACAGACTCGGTAAATACAGATTCATTAATTACCGAATCATACCGATTCGGTAATTAATTCGGTAAATATACCTACATCCCGATTGCCAGTTCTTAAATACCGAATCAGTATGATTCAGTATTTAAGAATCGGTAATCGGGGATTACCTACATCTGGCCCCAGATGTCTTAATCTATTCTCCCTGAAATGTCCCTCTCCTATTAGGAAGCATGTTACATTGTTGATCCAACAATCTTGATTTACTGTTTTCTCTCACTTCATAAATACTTTCCTCACAAAAGATAGCCATGCATTACTTTCAAATGTTTCTCATTATTATACTTAAAATAAAATTGTAATACAAAAATGTTACCAACTTGGGCTTTTTCAAACATACCGGGAGGTCCTTCAGAGTCAAATGTCTCACTCAATTTTGATTACATTGGCGTTTAAAATGTCATAGCTTGTGTTTGGCATATAGGCACATCAATAACTTTGCTTTAGAGACTGTATTGCAGGAAAAAAGGTGTTTCTGGTGTTGTTGTAGGAAGAAGATTCTAAGTCTCATCACGTTCATAGCTGACTTGCTACATACCAGGGGCCAGATGTAGGTCGCCAAATACCTGTCGGTAACGGACGATTTCGTCCGTTACCGACCGGTATTTGGAGTTTGAGATGTAGGGGGCCTAACTTTACAGAATCGGTAAAGTTACAGATTCGGTATATTTACCGATTTGGTAAAATACCGAATCGGTAAATTTACCGATTCTGTAAATCCAGATGTAGGTGGCACTGAAAACAGTGCCACAGGCCATTAGGAATTCATTATTTACCGCCAAATAATACTTGGTGGTAAATAATGAATTTCTGTGTACATGCACATCTGTGCATGTACACCGGTGCCATGTGGCAAACATACATGCCCTAAGGGCACGTACGTGTGTCACATTGCACACAAGCCAGAATCAGGGGTGCAACAGGGTGTCAAAGTGACACCCTGTCCCCCTTGTAAATTCCATAATTTCACCGAATCGGTATTTACCGATTCGGTAATTGACATTGATTCCTGTGGGCCTCAAAGCCCATAGGAATCAAAGGCAATCACCGAATCGGTAAATACCGATTCGGTAATTACCGAACTTACCGATTCGGTAATTGAATAGGTCGAAATAGCTACATCCCGATTGCCAGTTTTTAAATACCGAATCGGTATGATTCGGTATTTAAGAATCGGTAATCTGTGATTACCTACATCTGGCCCCTAGTGAACTAAAAAGTTCGACAGAGATGTTTCAATGGTAGTTGCAATCATATTCAGAGTCCTTGATATGTTGTCATCATTTATTTAATCCTACTTCGTTAATAAGCCATGCATCCGTCAGATGTACTTTTACACAGTGCAAAGATCATTTGTTGAATATACTTCTAATATATAGAAGGTGTCCTCCTTGTGACACCTGACCTCCACATTGTGTTGCCATGCGGAGCTGCCATCCACATGATTTTGCATTTGTAAGAGGAGGCTAGATTTTCCCTCAACCCTAAGCCAGTGCCTGATCATTTGTATTGGAATGTTCCTCCGTGGGCATCATTGATACGGTGAAACTACTTATGAATGGTTGGTGTGAATGAGTGTATCTGCATTAGCTCACTGGAATATTATGTGGGGTGTGATTCACAAAGGTAACTCACACTACTGAGTAATCTTACACTTTGGAGTAAGTTTACTACTTTCGGTATTCTCAAACTCTCCACCCCCTGAGGAGTGGGTGAAATCCCTCCCTAAACCCCTGACTGACTCTGCCTAACCCCCTTACTCCTCCCTAATCCCATCCCTTTTTTATGCAAGTCTGACCCTTCTTTAATCCACTTCCTTGTGTCCCTCCCACATTTACTTCTAAAACGTATACCTACAAGTGCAGAGACTCCACAGTCGGAGCTGAGAACTAAACACACAACAGTATAGTAAATAATTAATAAAATATTGAATAATATGTCCCTAACTCCATTATTTTCCATAGGATGGTTTTGCAATCCCAGGAGCTGGCCATAATGGAGTTGGACATTTATAGTGATTGATGTACTAGAAAATGTAAATTACTACAAATGTTTCTTTAACAAATGCAGTTTGTGATTTGCAATTTGTAGTGTGTGTTCTATTCATTTCTTAGAATCAGCCTTGGGAAACTGTGCAGTTCCATCCTATTTGAGCAGAACGTTTGTCTTATTGACAGCATCCAATGCTTCAATTTTACGCCCAATAATTTGATACATTTATGCATGATCGACTCTAAAAATGCTCCTGAGGACTAAGGCAGGACCAGAATCATTGGAGTTAGTGGTCAGTTCCACTTAAATCCTGCCTTTAAAAAATGTAGCTATTAAGCAATTACTAAAGTAACTTTCACATAAGAAGCACACTTTTGCATAATTTTTTCTCTCTGGGTTCTCCTCAAATACCCTCTGTTGGAGGAAGAGGTTAGCTTAGTCAGCCGTATTTGAGGCACACATTTACGCCCATGTGTTTCCTTTTTTATAAGCCCCTTACCTAATAAATAATTGCACTTTAAGTCCATGTTGAAGGCTTTTTTGTGTTGTACACAATGGCACCCTCACACACATTCAGAGCAAAAGAAACATGGCAGTCCACTAACCTTTTGTGGACTTGCCCTCTTTATGGCGCAGCCCTGCCTGGTAGCTGCTGCTTCCCCTGTTGCTGCTGCTGTTCCACTGTTCAGAAGTTCAAGGCCCTTCTCCAGTCGCCGGCTACTACCTGCTCCTCATCCAAGTTGGTTTAGTGGCAGAGCGGCCCCCTCCATCTCTGCTTTCTGATTTGTATTTATTTCTGCACTTTTTTCTTGATTTTGCCTGTGTCTTTATTCTGTTTTTCTCTGCTTTTCCTTTGCCTTTTTTTACCCTTTTCTCTGCCCTCGCCCCTGCTACGGAGAAACCAGCAGCCCGCTCCCCTCCGGTGACCCTTTCCACTCCCATGTTTCCCGCTTCCCAGCTGTTCAGCCCTCGCAGCACTACTTAATCGTGGACGCTGTGTTGCCATGCCGCTGTTGTGCCGATGATGGACCATAGGCAAGCCCACCTGCGCCCATCCATGCAGGTACCATGCCCAGTACCAGGGACCCTGGTTCTCGGAACTTACACCGCTACAACACCAGCACCCTCCTTGCCCTCAACTCAGGATGCCATGCCACCTGTCACCAAGCGTAGCCGAAGGAGACACATTAACCCTTTACCTGCCAGAACTGCAGCAAAGCCCACACCAACATCTCTGCTTTCTGCTTTGCCTTTATTTCTGCACTTTTTTCTTGATTTTGCCTGTGCCTGTATTCTGGTTTTCTCTGCTTTTCCTTTGCCTTTTTTTGCTTTTTTCTCTGCCCTCACCCCTGATACCAGCAGCCCGCCCCCCCTCCAGTGACCCTTTCCACTCCCATTTTTCCCGCTTTCCAGCTGTCCAGCCCCAGCAGAACTACTTAATGGTGGCCGCTGTACTGCCATGCCGCTGTCGTGCCGATGGTGCGCCATAGGCAAGCCCACCTGCGCCCATCCGTGCCGGTACCATGCCCAGCACCAGGGATCCTGGTTCTCAGAACTTACACCGCTACAACACCAGCACCCTCCTTGCCCTCAACTCAGGACGCCATGCCACCTGTCACCAAGCGTAGCCGAAGGAGACCCATGGACCCTTTGCCTACCAGAACTGCAGCCAAACCCACACCAACACACCAGCTCCTCTTACCGAACCAGCCGACCAACAGCGCTCCCAACCAGCTCAACTGCATTCTCCTCAACTTGCGATCCCTCCACAAACATGCCACAGAAATCTGGGACCTCCTCAATGCCGCTTCTCATGACATGGCTTTCTTCATGAAAACCTGGACCAACCACTGATTTGGAGTGGACATTGCCATCACCTTCTCCGACAGATACAAAATCACCCACAAGGACTGTGCCAACTGACCAGGAGAGGGCTTTGCCATTCTCCACAAGAACGCCCTCTGACTGACCACACACTGAAATGACCCAACAACAATCATGGAACACCTCCACTCCCAGATCAAGAACAACCCCAACACCACCCTCACCGGCAACTTCATCTACAGGCCCACTGACCCCCACCTGCCCTTCACAACACCCATCACAGACCTCATCGCACTCCAGGCTTTCGCATCCACCAATTACATCCTCCTCAGAGACCTCAACTTCTCCCTGGATAGCTCCAGTTACCGGAACACCACAACCCTACTGGAGAACTTTGACAACTTTGGATTCAAGCAGCTAGTAACCACACCAATCCACACAACTGGACATACGCACAACCACATTTTCTCCTCCAGCAGGAATATCACCTACAGCCACATCACCAAACTCCTCTGGAGTGGCCACCACTGTGTGCATCTTGCCTTTGTCAAGCCCACCGTACACCTTTCACCTCGTTGCCCCCATCAGAGCTGGAACAGGGCCACCAAAGAATTTCTCGTCAACTGTCTCAGCAGGACCACTGCGCCAACACCAACAGATGCCAACACACCAGCGCTCAACCTTCACCGTTGGCTCTCCAACTGCACCGACACTCTGACACCCCTCAAAAAGACACCAGGCAAGCAACACTCAAAGAATGACAGCTGGTTCAATCCTGCCCTCCATGGTCTCAGATGCACCTGCAGACTACCAGAGAAGACATGGAGGAAAAACAAAACCGCAGAAACCCAAGCAACCTTCAGATCCTCTGTAAACGTACACCACCTTATTCTCAAAACCACAAAGAAAATGGCCTTCCAAGACAGAATCAATGCCAACACACACTCAACAAAGAACTCTTCACCATCATCAAGGAGTTTGCCAGACCCACCCTCTCAAGACATGTGCAACAAACTTGGCACCTTCTTCCACCACAAGATCAGGCAGATCTACGACAGCTTCAACACCCAAGACCCTGCCTCTATGCTGCCATCACAACACGAAACCATGCAGAACCCCAAGAGATCATGCTCAACTGGACTCCCCTCACCACAGATGACACCCTCAAGACCATGAAGAGCATCCACTTAGAGCCCCATCGGATCCTTGCCTGTACCACATCTTACATAATATATCAAAAACAAATTGCCAGCAAGGGACTTGTTTCACACTCTCATAAGCAGCATTAGGGATCTCTATTAAAAAGAATTATTAGGTCCTAAACATCAGTTGCTGTATTGTATTTAGAAAGTCCAATTATTTGGGACAGCGTAAAAGTCACAATGTAAGATTACCACACTAGTCAAACAATAACGGGAAGCAACACCACAAGATTATGTATCAAAATTATTATTATTTTGAAGCAATTGTAAGGGTTATTCATCAGTTATAGGAATGAAAAATAAAAATTAGAATGTACAAGGTAAACATTCATTGAACCAACAGTACAAGAGAATACGTCCCAGCTGTTACATATAGTGCAATGACTACTACTAAATTTGCAGTAAGGCACTGAACATAAGAATTTAACAATAGCAGGAGTGGACGTGAAGGTCGACGTTTCGGTCTTATCAAGATTGATCACAAGACCATCATCAGGACAAATCGTTGGGTATGACCCTCACGGGTGAGACCTTGAGACCCTCGCGGGTGAGTACCCATGCTATACAAACCCATGATCGATTGAATAATTTATTGAAACATGCAATTTCTTCTGCTATGTTTAAGTAATGCACCTGTTTTTTAAAAACACCTTTTCTCCTTTATTCTGTCTCTAAGTGGAACACCCTTTCTTAAATTAAGGGGCATATTTATTAAAATCTTCCATCACCATTGCGCCTTGCAATGGGGCGCAAGAGCAACGCAACTCTTAAGCTAGATTTATCAAGTCATGCAAGGCCACCTTGAGTAATGCAGAGCAATGCAGGTCAAATCACTGTTATGCTACTCTGCCCCAGGGAGGTGTTCCATGGGTGAAAGATGGGTTTTTCCACGCATTCCCTCTTGGATTTTAGGACATTCCCAGATTTACCATTACAGGTACATCTAGGAATGTGTTGAAATGCTACACATCCCTAAGTGAGGCATAATGAGGAGATATATATTTATTTCTCCTCATTACTTCTTCTTTCTATGTGTGCTACATTGTGCACCAGAGCAGGGAAAAGATGTAATCTGCCATATATTCTTAGATACGTCGCATTCCTGGCCTTTCTTTATATTATCACACAGCGTAGCACAGTGCAGCAAGGAAACTTGCTGAGCTGCATGACTTCTTAATAAATATGCCCATAAAAATGTGCTTACAAATCACACAGTGAAGTGAGAACCGGCTAAAGCTGTATGATGAGTATTCCAGTGCCACGAATTTGTTCATCCTGAGTCTGTCATGTGCAAATGAGCAAGTATCGCGCAGTCTACATTCTGTTATAGTTGCTACAATACAATGCTGTTCCGCTGAGTGATCCTGTTAACCTAACCTTCAATTTGCTGGGATTTGAACTCTGAATTACAGCTTACTAACATAGTTTAACAGCTGGTACAAGGGCTTCTTTTGAATTTTTAATCACATGAATTAAAGATTGCTGGAGATGCTTTTCAGAACTCTTGTAGCAGAACGATCCAATGTACAGAAGGTAGGAGCCCCCCTGGGGATTATAATGTACAGCATTACTGTGGACCACGAGAACCTCTATTTTTGACTGGTTTATTTACTCAGCTCTTAGTATTCTCAAACCAACTACTGTGCGTTGGCGCATTAAACGGGGCAATATGATAACAATGCAGAAATTGATCATTATGAAAGAAAGAGAAGGCAGAACCTTCTTTTATAGTGACATTTCGAATATCGTTTACCAATTGTGCTTCCCAGTTGTATTCACCATAGGATCATAAAAATGCGGTATTTACGTGTTGTTTTAGGCCATGCACTGTTTACAGATATTAACAATAATAACAAGCACTGGGGAAAGTCAACAGGTCTGTCTTTGGAAAGCTGGTGCGATGTTTTATTTTTTACTGTAAGCATTTGTCACACAAATAAAAAACCACACGGAGAACACATGCCACCGCCTAAATGTCGTGGCCACATTCTTCCAATAAACCTTTTTTTGTTAAACTAAAATGGACAATGTGGACATAAACATTATATCGAATACCTTTCAGTTTAATCACAATAAAATATGATTCCTATTGGCACAAAAAAATGTTGCGAATGGCTTTTAATTACTGTAACAAAAATACAAAATGATGACTTAACAAAAATATGATATACAAGGAAAAGAAAAAAATAGCACAATATTGGCCCACCAGTTTTGACCCTCAAGACCTTCTGCAATGATGTGCACATGTTGTGAAGAAAAGCGCTGTCACTAGCAGCACAAGACAGCCTCTGGCTGTAGGGAGCTGACCCATTGCCTCATGCTGGATGCTGTGGTGGGCAGAAGCAAAATCTGGATGACAGCTGAACAGGGCAATGGGTGAAGAGAGCCGACCTGAAGCTGCTTTAGGCCACTACAAAAAAGACACGTGGGTACCTATGTGAAAGAGAGAGAGAGAGAGAAAGCGAGCGAGAGAGGGAGAGCGAGAGAGACAGGGCGAGCTGTTGCTGTGCCACAGATTAGCGGGCTCACTTTGATTGCAAGGTAATAAATAGCACATCGAAATTAGGTTAGGTACTGGGGAAGTAATAGTATGCTTGCTTGGGCATATTTCTGGTGCAAATGGCTGCTACTAGAGGTGAAGTCCCATGGATATGAAAGACTAAAGCGTGATATCTCAAAGGGTTTTACCCATTCTGGGTCTATAGTGAAATGTGTTGATACATAAAGGCCTATGTCACATTCCAAAGGGTGTGTGAAATGAGGGGTCGAGTACTCCTGTTAGTGTCATTATGGCTTCGTTTTGTCTCTTTTTGATCCTATTTGGAGCGCTTGGTGGTGTTTGAATGTGGGTTAAATAGACTGCACCCAAAGTGTGTGCCACCATCTTGCAGTATTTCTGAGAACATTTATGGTACTTGCATTAGAGTTGCCAAATTTGCAGGAGTGCTATCACTCATGTTATGCTGTATAGGAATGCTCAAAGATTGGGGTAACCTTTCAGGAGATGGATTATTTCTGATGGATGATGGATTACTTGACCCCATGGCACTTTCTGATTTAAGGGCTATGGAGGAACCAGTGATCGAAAAGAGGACACGATTGTGTTTGTTCTGGATCATGACACATCTTTATATATGGCCCTGGGAGTTGGTCAGGGTACAATGACCACCTGGGTCTGGGATTTGGGCAGGGCACAAAGGTTCACAGTTTTGACTTGGTCATGGCTGTAAGTCAGCATATCGATATTCAGATAAGGTGGGTTCAAATGAAATCAAAGTTATTGATAATGCAATAAAAGTAAACAAGGGAGACAAAAATATATTGAACATTCGGCTCCTGTGCCCGCACAATAAACACCAGTGGCTGTATTATGTAAAGGTTAAAAACTGCCTCTCGGATGTTTTCCAATGGTTGAACAAAAACCATTTAAAATGCAACAGTGCTAAGACAGAAATTATACCGCAGGGTAAAGATTTATCTTTCTGTCCGAAAGACTGGTGGCCCTTGGGATCGGAGGCCCCCCCCAGTGCAGTATCATCAGCACGGAATCTAGGAGTGCAATTTGATTCACTCCTTTCTTTCGATGACCACATCAGGATTACGGCTGGACGCTGTTTTGGTCTTATTAAATCACTGAATTTTTTTTTTGATTTCCTCCCCATTGCAGCTAGAAAATCAGTCGTGGTAGCTTTAATACTTTCCCGACTTGATTACTGCAACGGATTAATGGCTGGAGTAAAAAAGTCCACCCTTAAGAAGCTGCAGACTATACAACATGCAGCTGCGAGACTGGTCTTACAACTCCCCAGAAGGTCATCAGCTTCAGCAGCATTGAGAGCTTTGCACTGGCTACCATTGCATAAAAGAATTCTTTTTAAATTGCTTCTCACCGTTTTTAAATCCATGCAAAATACAGGTCCCCACTACCTTACAAATCGCTTTATGCGTTATAATCCTCCGCGATGTTTAAGATCATCTGGGACTAACCTCATCATGATTCCCAGATTTAAATACAAAACCAAGGGTGGGAAAACTTTCACTGTCTTGGCAGCCAAGGCATGGAATAACCTACCAGTCAATCTTAGACTGACTGAAAAGGAGGGTCTTTTCAGAAAACTCCTTAAGACATGGGTGTACAAGCAATCAGATACCTCCGTACTGGCAGCCATTAAATTTCATTGTTTCATCTACTTCATTTTTCATCTACCTACTGTTCGCAAGCTCAGCGCCAAGATGCTCCCTTGGGAGCGAATGTTCGCGCTTTATAAAACCTCATAAATATCAAATATCAAATATCAAATTGCAATGTCCCTGTTTGAAGTGCAGCACGTTTAATTAGATGTGTCCCTGAAAATATGGGCAATGCTCACTATTACAGAAAATGTGCTTCCCTCAGGACAGCCATGTACTTTACCTGCCCTGTGGGACAGTGCATTCATGAAATGTGGAGTGGCTGTCTGAAGCAGTGCAAGCTGCATATGGCTTGCTTTGCAAATAGGGACAGGGATACCCCTGCAGACAGGTGCAGACAGTGATGGCACCTGGCAGCTGTAGGATATCGTGGGAGCCCATGTGACTGCCTTTCCCCAATTTCAGAGGGCGCCTTTAGGGGCTGCACTGACTAAACACCACTTCTTTGTAGCACACAGTCGGTATACGTCCTGAAGGCCTCTTTGCATCTGTCTTAAATTAAAAGGGAAAGGCCCAACCCCAAGGGACTGAGTGCCAACACGAACCGTGTAAAATAGTTTATCCCTTGGACTAATCTTCAAACCCAATCATGCAACTTTGCCCACTGCTTTGCATACCTTCTATCCTGTAGAAATCTCTCCCTTAACTACACATCCATACCCATTGCAAATGTGACTCCAAACATGTATTATAAAATTGTCAAAAATGTATTACTTCATTAGTGAAGATTATTAAAAACTGTTCCCATGAGGAGCTTTTCTGCTCCTCATGGGAACAGTCAAGCCCGAACTGCCAAACCAGATCCTGCCTGGACCAGAAAAAAGTATTCTGAGGCCGGTTTTGAAGTATCACCCCTCATCAGCCAGGCTAGCTTGAATCAAATGACTCAGTTTGCCTGGGACCCACATCTGAGCATTCCGTCCATCAATTTTGTTTTACATTTCTTACCCTAAGTGGGAAGGGTATGTCCAGATGTGGGTTATGTGCTCTCCGTACCACTGGAGTCAAGCTTGCCTGGTTTATGAGGGGTGATACCCTGAAACCGGTCCCAGGATGCTTGTTTGCGGTCCAGGACCTGGCCTGGCTGTTCAGCCTGAACTGTTCCTAAGAGGAGCAGGCTCAAGACTGATTTTCATATGGCTAGGAACAAAAGGGAATGGCATTGAGAGCAAAACTAACAATTGATTTAAGCCCATATCCCTGTACTGGGGTTGAATATTTGACATTGTTCAGCATTCCATCCATCATCTTTTAGTGTCCTGATTTTATACCCTGATTACTGTGTGTGTGCTGCATAAATGCCAAGCTACCAAGGGTTAAGGACAGGTTAATTTAGCAACTTTTATTGGTTCAGGCTGCAAGGGATTATGGCTGTTGCTTCACCAGGGCTTACATCCTATTCAACCAACAACCCAATTTCTAACTGTAACAATTGGCACACAAAAATCTGGATTATGCTTTTATACATCCATAGGTACCCTATCTGGACCAGCTGCCTTCGCATTGGGGTGCTTATGAACGGCAACTATTACCTCCTCAAATGTAATTATGATTGATGAGGAAGCCATAAGATGAGTCCTAATATGGGGCATGTGGCTGACAAATTTTGGAATAGGGAGAGACTCAGGTATTTGCCTGACTATACAACTCAAAAGACTGAGAAGTATTCTTTTCAGAGTGTTGACTGCTCACCAAAAAGGCCCACAGCCTAATGCAATACACGCTATCTCTAACGTTTGCCACCTCACCTTCCGCATTGCATAGTTCCTGGTCTTTATGGCCTTTTTAATATTCCACTATACCCATTGAAAAGTTTGCGTTGGAAAAGGATTTCTTTTTAAAGAAATCAAAAGTTGTTGATGGACAAGTGTATGGACAGTGTCAAACCATTTGGGGTTTTTAACTAATTTACATTTAAGAGAAAAAGTTAGAAGCCTCTTATTATTTGAACAAGTGATATTAAAAAAAAAACAAGAATATTATTAGTTGTAATACCGAGTTAAGGTAACCACCAAATTCCTTTAGACAACAGGTTCTTACAAAAAGTATGTTGTTTAATAATGTCCCCGCAGAGCCTAAGGCCTTGACCCTGGTCTAGGATGAGTCATCTGATTATGATTATTCCTGTTGAACGAAATAGAAAGCAAGTTTTTATCCCTAAAGTTACTTATATTAATTTTGAAATCAGCAAAATAATTATACAGTTTTTCTGAAATACAGATGTGGCCAGTGATACTTTTATGACCCCTTCTACAATATGTAGTACGTGTAATAGGAGAATAACAACTAAAACCTATAGAACTTAAAAGGATGGACTCGTAAAGGAGGTCTATCATGGCTTCACCCTATGAACATAGATGCATTTACATTTTCAGAAATCTGACAGTCATTTTAAAATCTCCAAGAAGAATGATGGGCAGTTGTGATTTGCAGAGTTCCTAAAATCCGCCAGACAAATTCCCAATAATTTCATAAGAAGATGATTGTATTGAATACAACTGTTATAATGTAAATGAACAGCAAGTACTTTATAATGATTTCTAAAATGTAGAAGGAGAGCTTGAAAATTTGAAGACTTGTCTCCACAGGAATTGACTGAAGTAGCTATCCATGATAAAAGAGCCTATTTAGCCCTTCCTGAAGGAGCTAGAGGAGCAGAGGTAAAGAAGGAAGTATAACCATCTATGAAATAATTTTTGGGCGACCAAGTCTCCAATAAACAAATAGTAGTACAATGTTTAATAAAAATATCCAATCAATGTTGTCTATTTTAGATGAAAGACCTGCAATATTCTAGGAAAGGACATTCAAATTATTTACATTAAAATGACTATCTGTGTGTATAGAGGCAATTAACATATTCTGTCATTACTCCCGTAGGGAACAGAGAATGGATGAACTCAGTCATTTCTAATCAATCAGACAGGGGCTCGAATGTGCTATTAATAGGTATATGGACAATTACATTCTCAAACTATCTTAGCCCGGCGTACAAATGTGGGTTTATAGAAAAAACTCAGAGGAAGGGCCCTGATTCTATTTATCAAGTACCGTGAGTTAGACAATTTATACAAAATATTACCCGCTTACATTGTATGTTGAAAAGTGACTACAATACAGTCACCAGACCAAGAATAATGACCAGCTCCACAAATTCACACAACACTTCTAACCATAATGATGACATCATAGATAAAAATTCCACTTCAAATTTGATGGCCTGTTCAATGGACAATCATACTGTTTCAATTGATTGTGAATTTGAGAAGTGTTAGGGTTCAAGGGTGTATTGGTTAACACCAAACCTACAAAACATATGGAATAGCCACAGAAGGAAGGCAATTTGTAGGCATGGTAAGTATTGAAGGAATGATTGATGAGGAAGTGTTGGGGTCTGTAAATGGATGAGTTATAGTCAGTGCAACACCAAGCAAATGAGTGAAAGCTACTATTAGGGTGACTACTGCTCACCTAAGATGGAACAAAGACGTCAGAGGTACAAGGTTTCGGAGTATGCTCTGATGAAGACAACGGGACATCAGGCAGAGAATTGACAATACTGTTGGTAGACAGAAAACCATGGTCTGGCAGTTAAAATCTTAGGCATGCTAGTATTTAATTTGGAGGAGGATGTCAATTAATTTGTGAGAGACAAAAAAGTTGTGAAAGATACTCGTATCAATAGCTGACTGACTTATTAACTTTATCAAAAATAGTAGCAATTTGTGACTAGAGTGTGACTGAGGCTGATAGTTGGGGACTTGGCTTGTTTGCTGAAATACATTATTGTTTGATACTGGAAAACAACCTTTACCATATAAAATATCGCTCACAGAGTTGATTTTCAGATTTTTGGCTGGATGTACAGAAACTCGGGTGTATGCAATTTGTGTAATTCACTTTTGTATAATAATGCATAAATATGGAAAAACATGCATAATATTTGCATTCTATCATTTCACTCTAACGTTTAGTGTGAAATGCATCCTTGTATCACTTTTCGTGTAATGATGTATTTAAACAAGAGAATTACAAGCAACAGATGTTGTTATTGAGAATTTGTGATACATTTGTTCCATGAATTACCACGCCTTGCACCATTCGCTGTAAATTTTTACAGTGAATGGCGCATAATTACACAAAGTAGTGTAATGGGGTACTTTTGGAAATTTCTCATAATATGCGTAATATAAAATTCCTGAAATTACACAAATTACTCCAGTGTAATTTAAATTTCATCCAGAAACCTGTGGCTCTAATAAGATGAAGCTTTGAATTTCCGCCTCAATATCCAAGGGTTAGTTGATATGCATGGGTTAAGTATCCCATTTGAGACTGCAGTATTCTCCTTATATGATTCAGTAACTAAAGTTATACAGCAATTCTCATCAAAGGCATTACTTATGGACTTTACCTCTGGACTCCAACTGTTCCTTCACTGAAGTGATTATCAACTTTAGGTGCACCCACTGCAGTGGCCAAATAAATTCATAGTGGAAGACATCGAATGCTGTTCCCTACTCTCTATGAGAACTGCAGCTGCTTTCCTTTTTCCCATCCATGAAAAAGACAATGAAAATCAAGGCAAGAGTTGGGCTAGCCCATCCTCCGTCAGATGCAGACAAGCACAGATGGCCCAGTCTTGGTCTAGTTTTCTCATGTATGCTGCTGGAGCAGTAAATGTTCTGGGTAGCATTCTGGTACACCTCCTTCTCCTCTCTCTCAGGCCAGTTAAGCCTGAGAGGGAAAGCAACCATCACAACGCAGTCATTACAACGCACTAAATTTACAACACAGTCATTACAACGCAGCCATTACAATGCATGTCACTACAATGCATGCCATTACAACGCTTATTCCTACAACGCATGCTATTACAACGCATAATAAGGTAAGTAATGAGGAATAGTAATTTTTAACCTCACACTATCCAACTCTTACCCTACTGCTGCACTCAGTGGAGTGGGAAAAGTAATTTTTACCCCTACAGTATCCAACACTTACGCTACTATTGCACTCACTGGAGTGGGAATAGTAATTTTTACCCCTACACTATCCAACACGTACCCTACTGTTGCACTCACTGAAGTGGGAATAGCAATTTTTATCCCTTCACTATACAACACTTCCCCTACTGTTGCTCTAAATGTATTATGCATTGTAAAGGTATGCGTTGTACTGGTATGCATTGTAATGGATTGTGTTGTAAATGTAGTTAATAAAAAAGCATTATGATAACATGCTTTGTAAAATCATGTGTTGTAATGAATGTTGTGATGTGAAAACTGTGTTGTAAATGTTTGTGTTTGTAATGTGTCCTATTTGTGAGTGTGCTATAAAGTGCTCTGGTTTGATCTCGCATCTTCCTCTTCCTTGCTCAGTATAATAAACCCTGAGTGTTAAAGTCCTGTCCCTTCCAAACTGAAAATCGTAATTTACAAGTGCAGGCTCCAGAGAGGCTGGATCTACACCACAATAAGAAAATCACAAGGCTCATACTTCACTAAAAAGATGGGAGCTGCATATATATCTTGATCTGGGCAATGATTTTCAGGCCAATCAATAGGCTGCTTGCACTAGTGCTATGCAATACACCTGAATTGAGGAAGAGTAGAATGATCAGGACCAATATCCCCAATTTTCAAACTCACACATAGGCCCCTCTCCCAATTCAATCAATCAATCAGGGGTTTGTAAAAAGCGCGACTACTCACCCGTAAGGGTCTCAAGGTGCTAGGGGTGGGGGGGGGTGCAGGTTCCATTCCATCAAGGAGGGGGTCTGTCGCAGAGCCAGGTTTTGAGGTTTCTTGCGAAGATGGGGAGCGATGTTGTCTGTCTGAGGTGGAGCGGAAGGGCGTTCCATGCTTTGGCAGCGAGGAAGGAGAAGGAGCGCCCTCCCGATCTGGTCTTTCTGTTGCGGGGGACCACGGCATAGGAGAGCTGGGCTGATCGTAGGGTCCTTTGGGGTGCGTGGAATTTGAGTTGGCTGTTCAGGTATGCTGGTCCGGTGCCGTGGAGGGCCTTGTGTGCGTGGGTGAGCATCTTAAAGGTGATTCTCGCCTCGACGGGGAGCCAGTGGAGTGTGCGCAGGTGCTGGGAGATGTGGCAGTGTTTTGGCAGGTTGAGGACCAGTCTTGTGGTGGCATTCTGGATGTTCTGTAGCTTGTGGATGAGGTTTTTGTTAATTCCGGCGTAGAGTGCGTTGCCGTAGTCGAGTCTGCTGGTGACCAGGGCATGAGTAACTGTCTTTCGGTGTTCGAGGGGGATCCATTTAAAGGTCTTACGAAGGAGACGGAGGGTGTGGAAGCAGAAAGATGAGACAGAGTTGATCTGGCGGTCCATTTTGAGCTCGGAGTCCAGGATGATTCCCAGGTTGCGTGCGTGGTCTGTGTGGGTTGGTGGGTTTCCGAGGGCGGTGGGCCACCAGGTGTCGCTCCAGGCGTCGGGGTTTGGGTCCATGATGAGTGCTTCTGTTTTGTTGGTGTTTAGTTGTAGGCAGCTGTTTTTCATCCATTTGGCGACGGCTTCTCGAAAGTTGCGTCTGGCGGTGTTGGGCTCGTTGGATAGGGAGAGGATGAGCTGGGTGTCGTCTGCGTATGACACGATGTTGAGTCCGTAGGTTCTGACGATGGGGGCAAGTGGAGCCATGTAGACGTTGAAGAGCGTCGGGCTGAGGGAGGAGCCCTGGGGGACTCCGCAGGTGGTAGGTGTGGGGTCCGAGAGGAAAGGGGGGAGTATGACCCGCTGCGTCCTGCCGGAGAGGACGGAGCAGATCCAGTCGAGGGCCTTGTCCTGGATTCCTGCGTCATAGAGTCTACGTATTAGGGTGCGGTGGGAGACTGTGTCGAACGCCGCTGATAGGTCGAGGAGGATGAGGGCTACTGTTTCTCCTTTGTCCAGTAGGGTGCGGATGTCGTCTGTTGCGGCGAGGAGGGCGGTTTCCGTACTGTGGTTTTTTCTGAAGCCGGATTGGGAGGAGTCGAGGATGTTGTGTTCTTCAATGAATGTGGCGAGTTGGCTGTTGATGGCTTTCTCGATGACTTTCGCTGGGAACGGGAGCAGGGAGATGGGCCTGTAGTTTTTGAGGTCGGTGGGGTCCGCTGAGGGTTTCTTTAGGAGGGCGTTCACCTCGGCGTGTTTCCAGTCGTCGGGGAACGAGGCAGTCGCCAGGGAGCGGTTGATGGTGTGGCGGAGCATGGGTGCGATGGTGTCGGCGGCTCTGTTGAAGATGTGGTGGGGGCAGGGGTCCGTGGTGGCCCCTGAGTGGATTGACTTCATTGTCTTCAGTGTGTCTTCGGTGGTGAGGGCTGTCCAGTCATCAATCGCTGGTTTCCGGGTGTCGGGGGTGGTTGGTGAGGGTTCAGTGTGTTGGTTGTCTTCGTCGAAGTTGTCGTAGATGCTCTTGATTTTGTGGTGGAAAAAGGTGCTGAGTTTGTCGGAGAGGTCTTGTGAGGGAGGGATGTCGGTAGACTCGCTGGTGGGTTGGGCGAACTCCTTGATGATGCTGAAGAGTTCCTTGCTGTTGTGTGCGTGGGTGGAGATTCTGTCTTCAATCGCTTTTTTCCTCCTTTCTCTGATGAGTTGATGGTGGGCGTTGGTGGCGGCTCTGAAGTTGTTGTGGGCTTCTGTGGATTTGGTGTTTCTCCAGGCCTTTTCGAGGCGGCGGCATGTGCGCCTGAATTCTCGAAGTTCGGTGGTAAACCATCTGGCTTTCTTGGCACGGGTATTGTTGTTTTTCTTGAGAGGGGCTATGGTGTTGGTGCTGTCCGAGATCCATCTATGCAGGGTTTGGCTGCGGTGTTGGGGTCGTCGTTTTCCGCGATGGTTGGGGTGGAGTTGTTGAGTGAGGAGGTGAGCTGGTCGTCGGTGATTTTGGTCCAGTTTCTTTGTGGAAGCAGGTGCTGGTGTCTGTGGATGGTGGGTGTTCTGAAGGTGAAGTGGACGCAACGATGGTCGGTCCATGGGAGTTCGGTGGTGTGGATGAAGGTGATGGAGTTTCCTGTAGTGAAGAGGGTGTGTCCTGCTGAGTGCGTGGGCTCAGTCACGTTCTGGCGGAGTCCAATGTTGTGGAGGTTGTCCAGGAGGCATGTGGTGTTGGGGTCCAGTTGATTGTCGAGGTGGAAGTTGAGGTCTCCCAGCAGGGTGTAGTTGGTGGATGCGATGGCCTGCGGGGAGATAATGTCCGTGATGGAGTTGGCGAAGGGTCCGTGGGGTCCAGGGGGTCAGTAGATGAGGGTTCCTCGGAGGGCGGCGGTGGGGCTGGCCAGTATCTTGAAGTGAAGGTGTTCCATCAGTTCTGTGGACTCGTCAGGGAGTGTGCTCAGGCGGAGGCTGGATTTGTGGACAATGGCGATTCTTCCTCCTGGGTGGGTGGGGCGGTCCTTCCAGGAGATCTTGTATCCTTGGGTGATGGCGATGGCGATGTCCGGTCCCGAGGTGGTGTTGGTCCAGGTTTCGGTGAAGAATGCTACTTCCGTGGTGGTGCTGTCAAGTAGGTCCCTGATTTCTGTGGCGTGTTTGTGGAGGGATCGGACGTTGAGGAGGATGCATTGCAGGGTCTTCGGTTCAGTTGTGTTCTTGTGGGTGGGTTGTGCTGGATCTGTGTTCTTGGCGGTGCTGCAGGTGTGCCGGCAGCTGTGACAGCTGAAGGGTCCATGGGTGTCGGCTGGTGATGCTAGCTTGCAGTTGTTGTTGCAGCCTGGGTTGAGTGCGTGGAGTGCTGCTGGGTCGTAGCGTTGGCGGGGCGGAGGTCCAGGGTTCCTGGTGCTGGCCGCGGACGGGTCGCAGACGGGCGCAGACGTGCTTGCCTTTGACGCGCCTTCGGTGCACCAGCGGCACGCCCGCAGTGGCCGCCATTAAGTAGGGGTCGGGGAGGGCTGGACAGCTGGGAGGCGGGAGCGGGGAGGGGAGCTGGATTGGGCCGGTCGCACCGGGGGGGAGGGGCCGCGGGGGCAGCAGCGGCGGGGAAAGGTAATGGGAGGAAAGAAGGGATAAAGAAAAAGGGAAAATGAGCAGAAATAAGGCACAAAAGAGCAGAGATGCAGAAAAGAGCAGAAAGGTGAAAGATAGATAGGGTAGAAAAACGAGTGAAGGAGCAGAGGGAGAGAAAGGGAAAATGGGCAGAAATAAGGCACAAAAGAGCAGAGGTGCAGAAAGGTGAAAGATAGAAAGGGTAGAAAAACGAGAGAAAACGAGTGAAGGAGCAGAGGGAGAGAAAGGGAAAATGGGCAGAAATAAGGCACAAAAGAGCAGAGATGCAGAAAGGTGCAGAAAGGTGAAAGATAGAAAGAGTAGAAAACCGAGTGAAGGAGCAGAGTGAGAGAAAGGAGACAGAGGTCCACTGGACCACCAGGGATGAGGCGCAGGGAAACTTGCGGGTGGAGGAGGGCCTCGATCACCAACACTCAAGACTGCAGGGGCACCTCACTTAATGGTGGAGCTGCGAGGGTGGGAGAGCACTTTCACTGACAATGAGTCAGTGGTCTTGTTCGCCTGTCCCCGCAGTGGCCGCCATTAAGTAGGGGTCGGGGAGGGCTGGACAGCTGGCAGGCGGGAGCAGGGAGGGGAGCTGGATTGGGCCGGTCGCGCTGGGGGGGAGGGGCCACAGGGGCAGCAGCGGTGGGGAAAGGTAAAGGGAGGAAAGAAGGGATAAAGAAAAAGGGAAAATAAGCAGAAATAAGGCACAAAAGAGCAGAGATGCAGAAAAGAGCAGAAAGGTGAAAGATAGATAGGGTAGAAAAACGAGTGAAGGAGCAGAGGGAGAGAAAGGGATAATGGGCAGAAATAAGGCACAAAAGAGCAGAGATGCAGAAAGGTGAAAGATAGAAAGGGTAGAAAAACGAGAGAAAACGAGTGAAGGAGCAGAGGGAGAGAAAGGGAAAATGGGCAGAAATAAGGCACAAAAGAGCAGAGATGCAGAAAGGTGCAGAAAGGTGAAAGATAGAAAGAGTAGAAAACTGAGTGAAGGAGCAGAGCGAGAGAAAGGAGACAGAGGTCCACTGGACCACCAGGGATGAGGCGCAGGGAAACCTGCGGGTGGAGGAGGGCCTCGATCACCAACACTTAAGAGTGCAGGGGCAGGGGCACCTCACTTAATGGTGGAGCTGCGAGGGTGGGAGAGCACTTTCACTGATAATGAGTCAGTGGTCTTGCTCAATCAATCACTCAATCATGCCATTTGTATAGCGCACTACTCACCCGGGAGGGTCTCAAGACGCTTGGGGGGAGGGGTATGCTACTGCTCGAACAGCCAGGTCTTGAGTTGTTTCCTGAAGGCGAGATGGTCCTGGGTCAGCCGAAGGTGGATGGGGAGGGAGTTCCAAGTCTTGGCAGCCAGGTAAGAGAAGGATCTTCCTCCGGCGGTGGCTCTTCGGATGCGTGGTACGGCTGCAAGGGCGAGGCTGGTGGACCGTAGCTGGCGGGTGGGCGTGTAGAAGGTCAGGCGGTCGTTGAGGTACTTGGGGCCCAGGTCGTGGAGAGACTTGTGTGCGTGGGTGAGGAGCCAAACGTGATCTTCTTGTCGACGGCGAGCCAGTGCAGGTTCCTCAGGTGGCTGGAGATGTGGCTGCGTCGGGGGACATCCAGGATGAGTCGGGCGGAGGCGTTCTGGATGCGCTGGAGTCTTATCTGTAGCTTGGCTGTGGTTCCGGCGTAGAGGGCGTTTCCGTAGTCCAGTCAGCTGGCGACGAGTGCCTGGGTGACAGTCTTCCTGGTCTCGGTCGGGATCCAGCGGAAGATCTTGCGAAGCAAACGCAGGGTGTTGAAGCACGATGAGGAGACGGCGTTGACTTGTCTGGTCATCGAGAGGGAGGGGTCCAGGATGAAGCCCAGGTTGCGTGCGTGGTCGGTTGGCTTGGGTGCGATGCCCAGGGCTGGGGGCCACCAGGAGTCGTCCCAGGCGGAGGGCGAAGATCCCAGGATGAGGATTTCCGTCTTGTCCGAGTTCAGTTTCAGGCGGCTGTCCTTCATCCACTCGGCGACGTCTTTCATCCCTTCGTGTAGGCAGGTTCTGGCGGTGTCGGGGTCTCTGGTGAGGGAGAGGATCAGCTGGGTGTCGTCAGCGTAAGAGATGATGTTGAGGTTGTGCTGGCGTGCGATGGCTGCGAGAGGTTTCATGTAGATGTTGAAGAGGGTGGGGCTGAGTGAAGATCCTTGCGGGAAGCCGCAGATGACTTCGGTGGCCTCGGAGCGAAACGGGGGGAGGCGGACTCTTTGTGTTCTTCCGGCGAGGAACGAGATGATCCACTCCAGTGCCTTCTCTTGCTCGCCTGTCCCCGCAGTGGCCGCCATTAAGTAGGGGTTGGGGAGGGCTGGACAGCTGGGAGGCGGGAGCGGGGAGGGGAGCTGGATGGGCCGGTCGCGCTGGGGGGAGGGGCCGCGGGGGCAGCAGCGGCGGGGAAAGGTAAAGGGAGGAAAGAAGGGATAAAGAAAAAGGTAAAATAAGCAGAAATAAGGCACAAAAGAGCAGAGATGCAGAAAAGAGCAGAAAGGTGAAAGATAGATAGGGTAGAAAAACGAGTGAAGGAGCAGAGGGAGAGAAAGGGAAAATGAGCAGAAATAAGGCACAAAAGAGCAGAGGTACAGAAAGGTGAAATATAGAAAGGGTAGAAAAACGAGAGAAAACGAGTGAAGGAGCAGAGGGAGAGAAAGGGAAAATGGGCAGAAATAAGGCACAAAAGAGCAGAGATGCAGAAAGGTGCAGAAAGGTGAAAGATAGAAAGAGTAGAAAACCGAGTGAAGGAGCAGAGTGAGAGAAAGGAGACAGAGGTCCACTGGACCACCAGGGATGAGGCGCAGGGAAACCTGCGGGTGGAGGTGGGCCTCGATCACCAACACTCAAGAGTGCAGGGGCACCTCACTGAATGGTGGAGCTGCGAGGGTGGGAGAGCACTTTCACTGACAATGAGTCAGTGGTCTTGTTCGCCTGTCCCCGCAGTGGCCGCCATTAAGTAGGGATCGGGGAGGGCTGGACAGTTGGGAGGCGGGTGCGGGGAGGGGAGCTGGATTGGGCCGGTCGCGCTGGGGGGGAGGGGCTGCGGGGGCAGCAGGGGCGGGGAAAGGGAAAGGGAGGAAAGAAGGGATAAAGAAAAAGGGAAAATAAGCAGAAATAAGGCACAAAAGAGCAGAGATGCAGAAAAGAGCAGAAAGGTGAAAGATAGAAAGATAGAAAGGGTAGAAAAACGAGTGAAGGAGCAGAGGGAGAGAAAGGGAAAATGGGCAGAAATTAGGCACAAAAGAGCAGAGGTGCAGAAAGGTGAAAGATAGAAAGGGTTGAAAAACGAGAAAAAACGAGTGAAGGAGCAGAGGGAGAAAAAGGGAAAATGGGCAGAAATAAGGCACAAAAGAGCAGAGATGCAGAAAGGTGCAGAAAGGTGAAAGATAGAAAGAGTAGAAAACCGAGTGAAGGAGCAGAGTGAGAGAAAGGAGACAGAGGTCCACTGGACCACCAGGGATGAGGCGCACGGAAACCTGCGGGTGGAGGAGGGCCTCGATCACCAACACTCAAGAGTGCAGGGGCACCTCACTTAATCGTGGAGCTGCGAGGGTGGGAGAGCACTTTCACTGACAATGAGTCAGTGGTCTTGTTCGCCTGTCCCCGCAGTGGCCGCCATTAAGTAGGGGTCGGGGAGGGCTGGACAGCTGGGAGGCGGGAGCGGGGAGAGGAGCTGGATTGGGCCGGTCGCGCTGGGGGGGAGGGGCCGCGGGGGCAGCAGCGGCGGGGGAAGGTAAAGGGAGGAAAGAAGGGATAAAGAAAAAGGGAAAAATAAGCAGAAATAAGGCACAAAAGAGCAGAGATGCAGAAAAGAGCAAAAAGGTGAAAGATAGATAGGGTAGAAAAACGAGTGAAGGAGCAGAGGGAGAGAAAGGGAAAATGGGCAGAAATAAGGCACAAAAGAGCAGAGGTGCAGCAAGGTGAAAGATAGAAAGGGTAGAAAAACGAGAGAAAACGAGTGAAGGAGCAGAGGGAGAGAAAGGGAAAATGGGCAGAAATAAGGCACAAAAGAGCAGAGATGCAGAAAGGTGCAGAAAGGTGAAAGATAGAAAGAGTAGAAAACCGAGTGAAGGAGCAGAGTGAGAGAAAGGAGACAGAGGTCCACTGGACCACCAGGGATGAGGCGCAGGGAAACCTGCGGGTGGAGGAGGGCCTCGATCACCAACACTTAAGAGTGCAGGGGAAGGGGCACCTCACTTAATGGTGGAGCTGCGAGGGTGGGAGAGCACTTTCACTGATAATGAGTCAGTGGTCTTGCTTGCCTGTCCCCGCAGTGGCCGCCATTAAGTAGGGGTTGGGGAGGGCTGGACAGCTGGGAGGCGGGAGCGGGGAGGGGAGCTGGATGGGCCGGTCGCGCTGGGGGGGGAGGGGCCGCAGGGGCAGCAGCGGTGGGGAAAGGTAAAGGGAGGAAAGAAGGGATAAAGAAAAAGGGAAAATAAGCAGAAATAAGGCACAAAAGAGCCGAGATGCAGAAAAGAGCAGAAAGGTGAAAGATAGATAGGGTAGAAAAACGAGTGAAGGAGCAGAGGGAGAGAAAGGGAAAATGGGCAGAAATAAGGCACAAAAGAGCAGAGATGCTGAAAGGTGCAGAAAGGTGAAAGATAGAAAGAGTAGAAAACCGAGTGAAGGAGCAGAGTGAGAGAAAGGAGACAGAGGTCCACTGGACCACCAGGGATGAGGCGCAGGGAAACCTGCGGGTGGAGGAGGGCCTCTATCACCAACACTCAAGACTGCAGGGGCACCTCACTTAATGGTGGAGCTGCGAGGGTGGGAGAGCACTTTCACTGACAATGAGTCAGTGGTCTTGTTCGCCTGTCCCCGCAGTGGCCGCCATTAAGTAGGGGTCGGGGAGGGCTGGACAGCTGGCAGGCGGGAGCAGGGAGGGGAGCTGGATTGGGCCGGTCGCGCTGGGGGGGAGGGGCCACAGGGGCAGCAGCGGTGGGGAAAGGTAAAGGGAGGAAAGAAGGGATAAAGAAAAAGGGAAAATAAGCAGAAATAAGGCACAAAAGAGCAGAGATGCAGAAAAGATCAGAAAGGTGAAAGGTAGAATGATAGAAAGGGTAGAAAAACGAGTGAAGGAGCAGAGGGAGAGAAAGGGAAAATGGGCAGAAATAAGGCACAAAAGAGCAGAGGTGCAGAAAGGTGAAAGATAGAAAGGGTAGAAAAACGAGAGAAAACGAGTGAAGGAGCAAAGGGAGAAAAAGGGAAAATGAGCAGAAATAAGGCACAAAAGAGCAGAGATGCAGAAAGGTTAAGAAAGGTGAAAGATAGAAAGAGTAGAAAACCGAGTGAAGGAGCAGAGTGAGAGAAAGGAGACAGAGGTCCACTGGACCACCAGTGATGAGGCGCAGGGAAACCTGCGGGTGGAGGAGGGCCTCGATCACCAACACTCAAGAGTGCAGGGGCAGGGGCACCTCACTTAATAGTGGAGCTGCGAGGGTGGGAGAGCACTTTCACTGACAATGAGTCAGTGGTCTTGTTCGCCAGTCCCCGCAGTGGCCGCCATTAAGTAGGGGTCAGGGAGGGCTGGACAGCTGGGAGGCGGGAGCGGGGAGGGGAGCTGGATTGGGCCGGTCGCGCTGGGGGGGAGGAGCCGCGGGGGCAGCAGCGGCGGGGAATGTTAAAGGGAGGAAAGAAGGGATAAAGAAAAAGGGAAAATAAGCAGAAATAAGGCACAAAAGAGAGGAGATGCAGAAAAGAGTAGAAAGGTGAAAGATAGATAGGGTAGAAAAACGAGGGAAGGAGCAGAGGGAGAGAAAGGGAAAAGGGGCAGAAATAAGGCACAAAAGAGCAGAGGTGTAGAAAGGTGAAAGATAGAAAGGGTAGAAAAATTAGAGAAAACGAGTGAAGGAGCAGAGGGAGAGAAAGGGAAAACGGGCAGAAATAGGGCACAAAAGAGCAGAGATGCAGAAAGGTGCAGAAAGGTGAAAGATAGAAAGAGTAGAAAACCGAGAGAAGGAGCAGAGTGAGAGAAAGGAGACAGAGGTCCACTGGACCACCAGGGATGAGGCGCAGGGAAACCTGCTGGTGGACGAGGGCCTCGATCACCAACACTCAAGAGTGCAGGGGCACCTCACTTAATGGTAGAGCTGCGAGGGTGGGAGAGCACTTTCACTGACAATGAGTCAGTGGTCTTGTTCGCCAGTCCCCGCAGTGGCCCCCATTAAGTAGGGGTCGGGGAGGGCTGGACAGCTGGGAGGCGGGAGCGGGGAGGGGAGCTGGATTGGGCTGGTCGCGCTGGGGGGGAGGGGCCGCGGCGGTAGCAGCGGCGGCGAAAGGTAAAGGGAGGAAAGAAGGAATAAAGAAAAAGGGAAAATAAGCAGAAATAAGGCACAAAAGAGCAGAGATGCAGAAAAGAGCAGAAAGGTGAAAGATAGAAAGGGTAGAAAAACGAGTGAAGGAGCAGAGGGAGAGAAAGGGAAAATGGGCAGAAATAAGGCACAAAAGAGCAGAGGTGCAGAAAGGTGAAAGATAGAAAGGGTAGAAAAACGAGAGAAAACGAGTGAAGGAGCAGAGGGAGAGAAAGGGAAAATGGGCAGAAATAAGGCACAAAAGAGCAGAGATGCAGAAAGGTGCAGAAAGGTGAAAGATAGAAAGAGTAGAAAACCGAGTGAAGGAGCAGAGCGAGAGAAAGGAGACAGAGGTCCACTGGACCACCAGGGATGAGGCGCAGGGAAACCTGCGGGTGGAGGAGGGCCTCGATCACCAACACTTAAGAGTGCAGGGGCAGGGGCACCTCACTTAATGGTGGAGCTGCGAGGGTGGGAGAGCACTTTCACTGATAATGAGTCAGTGGTCTTGCTCAATCAATCAATCAATCATGCCATTTGTATAGCGCACTACTCACCCGGGAGGGTCTCAAGGCGCTTGGGGGGAGGGGTATGCTACTGCTCGAACAGCCAGGTCTTGAGTTGTTTCCTGAAGGCGAGATGGTCCTGGGTCAGCCGAAGGTGGATGGGGAGGGAGTTCCAAGTCTTGGCAGCCAGGTAAGAGAAGGATCTTCCTCCGGCGGTGGCTCTTCGGATGCGTGGTACGGCTGCGAGGGCGAGGCTGGTGGACCGTAGCTGGCGGGTGGGCGTGTAGAAGGTCAGGCGGTCGTTGAGGTACTTGGGGCCCAGGTCGTGGAGAGACTTGTGTGCGTGGGTGAGGAGCCGGAACGTGATCCTCTTGTCGACGGGGAGCCAGTGCAGGTTCCTCAGGTGGCTGGAGATGTGGCTGCGTCGGTGGACATCCAGGATGAGTCGGGCGGAGGCGTTCTGGATGCCCTGGAGTCTTTTCTGTAGCTTGGCTGTGGTTCCGGCGTAGAGGGCGTTTCCGTAGTCCAGTCGGCTGGTGATGAGTGCCTGGGTGACAGTCTTCCTGGTCTCGGTCGGGATCCAGCGGAAGCTCTTGCGAAGCAAACGCAGGGTGTTGAAGCACGATGAGGAGACGGCGTTGACTTGTCTGGTCATCGAGAGGGAGGGGTCCAGGATGAAGCCCAGGTTGCGTGCGTGGTCGGTTGGCTTGGGTGCGGTGCCCAGGGCTGGGGGCCACCAGGAGTCGTCCCAGGCGGAGGGCGAAGATCCCAGGATGAGGACTTCCGTCTTGTCCGAGTTCAGTTTCAGGCGGCTGTCCTTCATCCACTCGGCGACGTCTTTCATCCCTTCGTGTAGGCAGGTTCTGGCGGTGTCGGGGTCTATGGTGAGGGAGAGGATCAGCTGGGTGTCGTCAGCTTAAGAGATGATGTTGAGGTTGTGCTGGCGTGCGATGGCTTCGAGAGGTTTCATGTAGATGTTGAAGAGGGTGGGGCTGAGTGAAGATCCTTGCGGGAGCCGCAGATGACTTCGATGGCCTCGGAGCGAAACGGGGGGAGGCGGACTCTTTGTGTTCTTCCGGCGAGGAACGAGATGATCCACTCCAGTGCCTTCTCTTGCTCGCCTGTCCCCGCAGTGGCCGCCATTAAGTAGGGGTTGGGGAGGGCTGGACAGCTGGGAGGCGGGAGCGGGGAGGGGAGCTGGATGGGCCGGTCGCGCTGGGGGAGGAGGGGCCGCAGGGGCAGCAGCGGCGGGGAAAGGTAAAGGGAGGAAAGAAGGGATAAAGAAAAAGGGAAAATAAACAGAAATAAGGCACAAAAGAGCAGAGATGCAGAAAAGAGCAGAAAGGTGAAAGATAGATAGGGTAGAAAAACGAGTGAAGGAGCAGAGGGAGAGAAAGGGAAAATGGGCAGAAATAAGGCACAAAAGAGCAGAGATGCAGAAAGGTGCAGAAAGGTGAAAGATAGAAAGAGTAGAAAACCGAGTGAAGGAGCAGAGTGAGAGAAAGGAGACAGAGGTCCACTGGACCACCAGGGATGAGGCGCAGGGAAACCTGCGGGTGGAGGAAGGCCTCGATCACCAACACTCAAGAGTGCAGGGGCACCTCACTTAATCGTGGAGCTGCGAGGGTGGGAGAGCACTTTCACTGACAATGAGTCAGTGGTCTTGTTCGCCTGTCCCCGCAGTGGCCGCCATTAAGTAGGGGTCGCGGAGGGCTGGACAGCTGGGAGGCGGGAGCGGGGAGAGGAGCTGGATTGGGCCGGTCGCGCTGGGGGGGAGGGGCCGCGGGGGCAGCAGCGGCGGGGGAAGGTAAAGGGAGGAAAGAAGGGATAAAGAAAAAGGGAAAATAAGCAGAAATAAGGCACAAAAGAGCAGAGATGCAGAAAAGAGCAGAAAGGTGAAAGATAGATAGGGTAGAAAAACGAGTGAAGGAGCAGAGGGAGAGAAAGGGAAAATGGGCAGAAATAAGGCACAAAAGAGCAGAGGTGCAGAAAGGTGAAAGATAGAAAGGGTAGAAAAACGAGAGAAAACGAGTGAAGGAGCAGAGGGAGAGAAAGGGAAAATGGGCAGAAATAAGGCACAAAAGAGCAGAGATGCAGAAAGGTGCAAAAAGGTGAAAGATAGAAAGAGTAGAAAACCGAGTGAAGGAGCAGAGTGAGAGAAAGGAGACAGAGGTCCACTGGACCACCAGGGATGAGGCGCAGGGAAACCTGCGGGTGGAGGAGGGCCTCGATCACCAACACTTAAGAGTGCAGGGGCAGGGGCACCTCACTTAATGGTGGAGCTGCGAGGGTGGGAGAGCACTTTCACTGATAATGAGTCAGTGGTCTTGCTTGCCTGTCCCCGCAGTGGCCGCCATTAAGTAGGGGTTGGGGAGGGCTGGACAGCTGGGAGGCGGGAGCGGGGAGGGGAGCTGGATGGGCCGGTCGCGCTGGGGGGGAGGGGCCGCAGGGGCAGCAGAGGCGGGGAAAGGTAAAGGGAGGAAAGAAGGGATAAAGAAAAAGGGAAAATAAGCAGAAATAAGGCACAAAAGAGCAGAGATGCAGAAAAGAGCAGAAAGGTGAAAGATAGATAGGGTAGAAAAACGAGTGAAGGAGCAGAGGGAGAGAAAGGGAAAATGGGCAGAAATAAGGCACAAAAGAGCAGAGATGCAGAAAGGTGCAGAAAGGTGAAAGATAGAAAGAGTAGAAAACCGAGTGAAGGAGCAGAGTGAGAGAAAGGAGACAGAGGTCCACTGGACCACCAGGGATGAGGCGCAGGGAAACCTGCGGGTGGAGGAGGGCCTCGATCACCAACACTCAAGAGTGCAGGGGCACCTCACTTAATCGTGGAGCTGCGAGGGTGGGAGAGCACTTTCACTGACAATGAGTCAGTGGTCTTGTTCGCCTGTCCCCGCAGTGGCCGCCATTAAGTAGGGGTCGCGGAGGGCTGGACAGCTGGGAGGCGGGAGCGGGGAGAGGAGCTGGATTGGGCCGGTCGCGCTGGGGGGGATGGGCCGCGGGAGCAGCAGAGGCGGGGGAAGGTAAAGGGAGGAAAGAAGGGATAAAGAAAAAGGGAAAATAAGCAGAAATAAGGCACAAAAGAGCAGAGATGCAGAAAAGAGCAGAAAGGTGAAAGATAGATAGGGTAGAAAAACGAGTGAAGGAGCAGAGGGAGAGAAAGGGAAAATGGGCAGAAATAAGGCACAAAAGAGCAGAGGTGCAGAAAGGTGAAAGATAGAAAGGGTAGAAAAACGAGAGAAAACGAGTGAAGGAGCAGAGGGAGAGAAAGGGAAAATGGGCAGAAATAAGGCACAAAAGAGCAGAGATGCAGAAAGGTGCAGAAAGGTGAAAGATAGAAAGAGTAGAAAACCGAGTGAAGGAGCAGAGTGAGAGAAAGGAGACAGAGGTCCACTGGACCACCAGGGATGAGGCGCAGGGAAACCTGCGGGTGGAGGAGGGCCTCGATCACCAACACTTAAGAGTGCAGGGGCAGGGGCACCTCACTTAATGGTGGAGCTGCGAGGGTGGGAGAGCACTTTCACTGATAATGAGTCAGTGGTCTTGCTTGCCTGTCCCCGCAGTGGCCGCCATTAAGTAGGGGTTGGGGAGGGCTGGACAGCTGGGAGGCGGGAGCGGGGAGGGGAGCTGGATGGGCCGGTCGCGCTGGGGGGGGAGGGGCCGCAGGGGCAGCAGAGGCGGGGAAAGGTAAAGGGAGGAAAGAAGGGATAAAGAAAAAGGGAAAATAAGCAGAAATAAGGCACAAAAGAGCAGAGATGCAGAAAAGAGCAGAAAGGTGAAAGATAGATAGGGTAGAAAAACGAGTGAAGGAGCAGAGGGAGAGAAAGGGAAAATGGGCAGAAATAAGGCACAAAAGAGCAGAGATGCAGAAAGGTGCAGAAAGGTGAAAGATAGAAAGAGTAGAAAACCGAGTGAAGGAGCAGAGTGAGAGAAAGGAGACAGAGGTCCACTGGACCACCAGGGATGAGGCGCAGGGAAACCTGCGGGTGGAGGAGGGCCTCGATCACCAACACTCAAGAGTGCAGGGGCACCTCACTTAATGGTGGAGCTGCGAGGGTGGGAGAGCACTTTCACTGACAATGAGTCAGTGGTCTTGTTCGCCAGTCCCCGCAGTGGCCGCCATTAAGTAGGGGTCGGGAAGGGCTGGACAGCTGGGAGGCGGGAGCGGGGAGGGGAGCTGGATGGGCCGGTCACACTGGGGGGGAGGGGCCGCGGGGGCAGCAGCGGCAGGGAAAGGTAAAGGGAGGAAAGAAGGTATAAAGAAAAAGGGAAAATAAGCAGAAATAAGGCACATAAGAGCAGAGATGCAGAAAAGAGCAGAAAGGTGAAAGATAGAAAGATAGAAAGGGTAGAAAAACGAGTGAAGGAGCAGAGGGAGAGAAAGGGAAAATGGGCAGAAATAAGGCACAAACGACCAGAGGTGCAGAAAGGTGAAAGATAGAAAGGGTTGAAAAACGAGAGAAAACGAGTGAAGGAGCAGAGGGAGCAAAAGGGAAAATGGGCAGAAATAAGGTACAAAAGAGCAGAGATGCAGAAAGGTGCAGAAAGGTGAAAGATAGAAAGAGTAGAAAACCGAGTGAAGGAGCAGAGTGAGAGAAAGGAGACAGAGGTCCACTGGACCACCAGCGATGAGGCGCAGGGAAACCTGCGGGTGGAGGAGGGCCTCGATCACCAACACTCAAGAGTGCAGGGGCACCTCACTTAATGGTGGAGCTGCGAGGGTGGGAGAGCACTTTCACTGACAATGAGTCAGTGGTCTTGTTCGCCAGTCCCCGCAGTGGCCGCCATTAAGTAGGGGTCGGGAAGGGCTGGACAGCTGGGAGGCGGGAGCGGGGAGGGGAGCTGGATGGGCCGGTCACGCTGGGGGGGAGGGGCCGCGGGGGCAGCAGCGGCAGGGAAAGGTAAAGGGAGGAAAGAAGGGATAAAGAAAAAGGGAAAATAAGCAGAAATAAGGCACAAAAGAGCAGAGATGCAGAAAAGAGCAGAAAGGTGAAAGATAGATAGGGTAGATAAACGAGTGAAGGAGCAGAGGGAGAGAAAGGGAAAATGGGCAGAAATAAGGCACAAAAGAGCAGAGGTGCAGAAAGGTGAAAGATAGAAAGGGTAGAAAAACGAGAGAAAACGAGTGAAGGAGCAGAGGGAGAGAAAGGGAAAATGGGCAGAAATAAGGCACAAAAGAGCAGAGATGCAGAAAGGTGCAGAAAGGTGAAAGATAGAAAGAGTAGAAAACCGAGTGAAGGAGCAGAGTGAGAGAAAGGAGACAGAGGTCCACTGGACCACCAGGGATGAGGCACAGGGAAACCTGCGGGTGGAGGAGGGCCTCGATCACCAACACTTAAGAGTGCAGGGGCAGGGGCACCTCACTTAATGGTGGAGCTGCGAGGGTGGGAGAGCACTTTCACTGATAATGAGTCAGTGGTCTTGCTCGCCTGTCCCCGCAGTGGCCGCCATTAAGTAGGGATTGGGGAGGGCTGGACAGCTGGGAGGCGGGAGCGGGGAGGGGAGCTGGATGGGCCGGTCGCGCTGGGGGGGAGGGGCCGCGGGGGCAGCAGCGGCGGGGAAAGGTAAAGGGAGGAAAGAAGGGATAAAGAAAAAGGGAAAATAAGCAGAAATAAGGCACAAAAGAGCAGAGATGCAGAAAAGAGCAGAAAGGTGAAAGATAGACAGGGTAGAAAAACGAGTGAAGGAGCAGAGGGAGAGAAAGGGAAAATGGGCAGAAATAAGGCACAAAAGAGCAGAGGTGCAGAAAGGTGAAAGATAGAAAGGGTAGAAAAACGAGAGAAAACGAGTGAAGGAGCAGAGGGAGAGAAAGGGAAAATGGGCAGAAATAAGGCACAAAAGAGCAGAGATGCAGAAAGGTGCAGAAAGGTGAAAGATAGAAAGAGTAGAAAACCGAGTGAAAGAGCAGAGTGAGAGAAAGGAGACAGAGGTCCACTGGACCACCAGGGATGAGGCGCAGGGAAACCTGCGGGTGGAGGAGGGCCTCGATCACCAACACTCAAGAGTGCAGGGGCACCTCATTTAATGGTGGAGCTGCGAGGGTGGGAGAGCACTTTCACTGACAATGAGTCAGTGGTCTTGTTCGCCTGTCCCCGCAGTGGCCGCCATTAAATAGGGGTCGGGAGGGCTGGACAGCTGGGAGGCGGGTGCAGGGAGGGGGGCTGGATTGGGCCGGTCGCGCTGGGGGGGAGGGGCTGCGGGGGCAGCAGCGGCGGGGAAAGGTAAAGGGAGGAAAGAAGGGATTAAGAAAAAGGGAAAATAAGCAGAAATAAGGCACAAAAGAGCAGAGATGCAGAAAAGAGCAGAAAGGTGAAAGATAGAAAGATAGAAAGGGTAGAAAAACGAGTGAAGGAGCAGAGGGAGAGAAAGGGAAAATGGGCAGAAATAAGGCACAAAAGAGCAGAGGTGCAGAAAGGTGAAAGATAGAAAGGGTTGAAAAACGAGAGAAAACGAGTGAAGGAGCAGAGGGAGAAAAAGGGAAAATGGGCAGAAATAAGGCACAAAAGAGCAGAGATGCAGAAAGGTGCAGAAAGGTGAAAGATAGAAAGAGTAGAAAACCGAGTGAAGGAGCAGAGTGAGAGAAAGGAGACAGAGGTCCACTGGACCACCAGGGATGAGGCGCAGGGAAACCTGCGGGTGGAGGAGGGCCTCAATCACCAGCACTCAAGAGTGCCGGGGCAGGGGCACCTCACCTAATGGTGGAGCTGCGAGGGTGGGAGAGCACTTTCACTGACAATGAGTCAGTGGTCTTGTTCGCCAGTCCCCGCAGTGGCCGCCATTAAGTAGGGGTCGGGGAGGGCTGGACAGGTGGGAGGCAGGAGCGGGGAAGGGAGCTGGATTGGGCTGGTCGCGCTGGGGGGGAGGGGCCGCGGGGGCAGCAGCGGCGGCGAAAGGTAAAGGGAGGAAAGAAGGGGTTAAAGAAAAAGGGAAAATAAGCAGAAATAAGGCACAAAAGAGCAGAGATGCAGAAAAGAGAAGAAAGGTGAAAGATAGATAGGGTAGAAAAACGAGTGAAGGAGCAGAGGGAGAGAAAGGGAAAATGGGCAGAAATAAGGCACAAAAGAGCAGAGGTGCAGAAAGGTGAAAGATAGAAAGGGTAGAAAAACGAGAGAAAACGAGTGAAGGAGCAGAGGGAGAGAAAGGGAAAATGGGCAGAAATATGGCACAAAAGAGCAGAGATGCAGAAAGGTGCAGAAAGGTGAAAGATAGAAAGAGTAGAAAACCGAGTGAAGGAGCAGAGTGAGAGAAAGGAGACAAAGGTCCACTGGACCACCAGGGATGAGGCGCAGGAAAACCTGCGGGTGGAGGAGGGCCTCGATCACCAACACTTAAGAGTGCAGGGGCAGGGGCACCTCACTTAATGGTGGAGCTGCGAGGGTGGGAGAGCACTTTCACTGATAATGAGTCAGTGGTCTTGCTCGCCTGTCCCCGCAGTGGCCGCCATTAAGTAGGGGTTGGGGAGGGCTGGACAGCTGGGAGGCGGGAGCGGCGAGGGGAGCTGGATGGGCCGGTCACGCTGGGGGGAGGGGCCGCGGGGGCAGCAGCGGCGGGGAAAGGTAAAGGGAGGAAAGAAGGGATAAAGAAAAAGGGAAAATAAGCAGAAATAAGGCACAAAAGAGCAGAGATGCAGAAAAGAGCAGAAAGATGAAAGACAGAAAGATAGAAAGGGTAGAAAAACGAGTGAAGGAGCAGAGGGAGAGAAAGGGAAAATGGGCAGAAATAAGGCACAAAAGAGCAGAGGTGCAGAAAGGTGAAATATAGAAAGGGTTGAAAAACGAGAGAAAACGAGTGAAGGAGCAGAGTGAGAGAAAGGGAAAATGGGCAGAAATAAGGCACAAAAGAGCAGAGATGCAGAAAGGTGAAAGATAGAAAGAGTAGAAAACCGAGTGAAGGAGCAGAGTGAGAGAAAGGAGACAGAGGTCCAGTGGACCACCAGGGATGAGGCGCAGGGAAACATGCGGGTGGAGGAGGGCCTCGATCACCAACACTCAAGAGTGCAGGGGCACCTCACTTAATGGTGGAGCTGCGAGGGTGGGAGAGCACTTTCACTGACAATGAGTCAGTGGTCTTGTTCGCCAGTCCCCGCAGTGGCCGCCATTAAGTAGGGGTCGGGAAGGGCTGGACAGCTGGGAGGCGGGAGCGGGGAGGGGAGCTGGATGGGCCGGTCACACTGGGGGGGAGGGGCCGCGGGGGCAGCAGCGGCAGGGAAAGGTAAAGGGAGGAAAGAAGGGATAAAGAAAAAGGGAAAATAAGCAGAAATAAGGCACATAAGAGCAGAGATGCAGAAAAGAGCAGAAAGGTGAAAGATAGAAAGATAGAAAGGGTAGAAAAACGAGTGAAGGAGCAGAGGGAGAGAAAGGGAAAATGGGCAGAAATAAGGCACAAACGACCAGAGGTGCAGAAAGGTGAAAGATAGAAAGGGTTGAAAAACGAGAGAAAACGAGTGAAGGAGCAGAGTGAGATAAAGGGAAAATGGGCAGAAATAAGGCACAAAAGAGCAGAGATGCAGAAAGGTGCAGAAAGGTGAAAGATAGAAAGAGTAGAAAACCGAGTGAAGGAGCAGAGTGAGAGAAAGGAGACAGAGGTCCACTGGACCACCAGGGATGAGGCGCAGGGAAACATGCGGGTGGAGGAGGGCCTCGATCACCAACACTCAAGAGTGCAGGGGCACCTCACTTAATGGTGGAGCTGCGAGGGTGGGAGAGCACTTTCACTGACAATGAGACAGTGGTCTTGTTCGCCTGTCCCCGCAGTGGCCGCCATTAAGTAGGGGTCAGGGAGGGCTGGACAGCTGGGAGGCGGGAGCGGCGAGGGGAGCTGGATGGGCCGGTCGCGCTGGGGGGAGGGGCCGCGGGGGCAGCAGCGGCGGGGAAAGGTAAAGGGAGGAAAGAAGGGATAAAGAAAAAGGGAAAATAAGCAGAAATAAGGCACAAAAGAGCAGAGATGCAGAAAAGAGCAGAAAGATGAAAGACAGAAAGATAGAAAGGGTAGAAAAACGAGTGAAGGAGCAGAGGGAGAGAAAGGGAAAATGGGCAGAAATAAGGCACAAAAGAGCAGAGGTGCAGAAAGGTGAAATATAGAAAGGGTTGAAAAACGAGAGAAAACGAGTGAAGGAGCAGAGTGAGAGAAAGGGAAAATGGGCAGAAATAAGGCTCAAAAGAGCAGAGATGCAGAAAGGTGCAGAAAGGTGAAAGATAGAAAGAGTAGAAAACCGAGTGAAGGAGCAGAGTGAGAGAAAGGAGACAGAGGTCCACTGGACCACCAGGGATGAGGCGCAGGGAAACATGCGGGTGGAGGAGGGCCTCGATCACCAACACTCAAGAGTGCAGGAGCAGGGGCACCTCACTTAATGGTGGAGCTGCGAGGGTGGGAGAGCACTTTCACTGACAATGAGTCAGCGGTCTTGTTCGCCAGTCCCCGCAGTGGCCGCCATTAAGTAGGGGTCGGGGAGGGCTGGACAGCTGCGAGGCGGGAGCGGGGAGGGGAGCTGGATTGGGCTGGTCGCGCTGGGGGGGAAGGGCCGCGGCGGCAGCAGCGGCGGCGAAAGGTAAAGGGAGGAAAGAAGGAATAAAGAAAAAGGGAAAATAAGCAGAAATAAGGCACAAAAGAGCAGAGATGCAGAAAAGAGCAGAAAGGTGAAAGATAGCAAGGGTAGAAAAACGATTGAAGGAGCAGAGGGAGAGAAAGGGAAAATGGGCAGAAATAAGGCACAAAAGAGCAGAGGTTCAGAAAGGTGAAAGATAGAAAGGGTAGAAAAACAAGAGAAAACGAGTGAAGGAGCAGAGGGAGAGAAAGGGAAAATGGGCAGAAATAAGGCACAAAAGAGCAGAGATGCAGAAAGGTGCAGAAAGGTGAAAGATAGAAAGAGTAGAAAACCGAGTGAAGGAGCAGAATGAGAGAAAGGAGACAGAGGTCCACTGGACCACCAGGGATGAGGCGCAGGTAAACCTGCGGGTGGAGGAGGGCCTCAATCACCAACACTCAAGAGTGCAGGGCCACCTCACTTAATGGTGGAGCTGCGAGGGTGGGAGAGCACTTTCACTGACAATGAGTCAGTGGTCTTGTTCGCCTGTCCCCGCAGTGGCCGCCATTAAGTATGGGTCGGGTGGGGCTGGACAGCTGGGAGGCGGGAGCGAGGAGGGGAGATGGATTGGGCCGGTCGCGCGGGGGGGAGGGGCCGCGGGGGCAGCAGCGGCGGGGAAAGGTAAAGGGAGGAAAGAAGGGATAAAGAAAAAGGGAAAATAAGCAGAAATAAGGCACAAAAGAGCAGAGATGCAGAAAAGAGCAGAAAGGTGAAAGATAGAATGATAGAAAGGGTAGAAAAACGAGTGAAGGAGCAGAGGGAGAGAAAGGGAAAATGGGCAGAAATAAGGCACAAAAGAGCAGAGGTGCAGAAAGGTGAAAGATATAAAGGGTAGAAAAATGAGAGAAAACGAGTGAAGGAGCAAAGGGAGAAAAAGGGAAAATGGGCAGAAATAAGGCACAAAAGAGCAGAGATGCAGAAAGGTGCAGAAAGGTGAAAGATAGAAAGAGTAGAAAACCGAGTGAAGGAGCAGAGTGAGAGAAAGGAGACAGAGGTCCACTGGACCACCAGGGATGAGGCGCAGGGAAACCTGCGGGTGGAGGAGGGCCTCGATCATCAACACTCAAGAGTGCAAGGGCAGGGGCACCTCACTTAATGGTGGAGCTGCGAGGGTGGGAGAGCACTTTCACTGACAATGAGTCAGTGGTCTTGTTCGCCAGTCCCCGCAGTGGCCGCCATTAAGTAGGGGTCGGGGAGGGCTGGACAGCTGGGAGGCGGGAGCGGGGAGGGGAGCTGGATTGGGCCGGTCGCGCTGGGGGGGAGGAGCCGCGGGGCAGCAGCGGCGGGGAATGTTAAAGGGAGGAAAGAAGGGATAAAGAAAAAGGAAAAATAAGCAGAAATAAGGCACAAAAGAGCAGAGATGCAGAAAAGAGTAGAAAGGTGAAAGATAGATAGGGTAGAAAAACGAGGGAAGGAGCAGAGGGAGAGAAAGGGAAAAGGGGCAGAAATAAGGCACAAAAGAGCAGAGGTGTAGAAAGGTGAAAGATAGAAAGGGTAGAAAAATGAGAGAAAACGAGTGAAGGAGCAGAGGGAGAGGAAGGGAAAATGGGCAGAAATAAGGCACAAAAGAGCAGAGATGCAGAAAGGTGCAGAAAGGTGAAAGATAGAAAGAGTAGAAAACCGAGAGAAGGAGCAGAGTGAGAGAAAGGAGACAGAGGTCCACTGGACCACCAGGGATGAGGCGCAGGGAAACCTGCTGGTGGAGGAGGGCCTCGATCACCAACACTCAAGAGTGCAGGGGCACCTCACTTAATGGTAGAGCTGCGAGGGTGGGAGAGCACTTTCACTGACAATGAGTCAGTGGTCTTGTTCGCCAGTCCCCGCAGTGGCCGCCATTAAGTAGGGGTCGGGGAGGGCTGGACAGCTGGGAGGCGGGAGCGGGGAGGGGAGCTGGATTGGGCTGGTCGCGCTGGGGGGTAGGGGCCGCGGCGGCAGCAGCGGCGGCGAAAGGTAAAGGGAGGAAAGAAGGAATAAAGAAAAAGGGAAAATAAGCAGAAATAAGGCACAAAAGAGCAGAGATGCAGAAAAGAGCAGAAAGGTGAAAGATAGAAAGGGTAGAAAAATGAGTGAAGGAGCAGAGGGAGAGAAAGGGAAAATGGGCAGAAATAAGGCACAAAAGAGCAGAGGTTCAGAAAGGTGAAAGATAGAAAGGGTAGAAAAACAAGAGAAAACGAGTGAAGGAGCAGAGGGAGAGAAAGGGAAAATGGGCAGAAATAAGGCACAAAAGAGCAGAGATGCAGAAAGGTGCAGAAAGGTGAAAGATAGAAAGAGTAGAAAACCGAGTGAAGGAGCAGAATGAGAGAAAGGAGACAGAGGTCCACTGGACCACCAGGGATGAGGCGCAGGTAAACCTGCGGGTGGAGGAGGGCCTCGATCACCAACACTCAAGAGTGCAGGGCCACCTCACTTAATGGTGGAGCTGCGAGGGTGGGAGAGCACTTTCACTGACAATGAGTCAGTGGTCTTGTTCGCCTGTCCCCCCAGTGGCCGCCATTAAGTATGGGTCGGGTAGGGCTGGACAGCTGGGAGGCGGGAGCGAGGAGGGGAGATGGATTGGGCCGGTCGCGCTGGGGGGGAGGGGCCGCGGGGGCAGCAGCGGCGGGGAAAGGTAAAGGGAGGAAAGAAGGGATAAAGAAAAAGGGAAAATAAGCAGAAATAAGGCACAAAAGAGCAGAGATGCAGAAAAGAGCAGAAAGGTGAAAGATAGAATGATAGAAAGGGTAGAAAAACGAGTGAAGGAGCAGAGGGAGAGAAAGGGAAAATGGGCAGAAATAAGGCACAAAAGAGCAGAGGTGCAGAAAGGTGAAAGATAGAAAGGGTAGAAAAACGAGAGAAAACGAGTGAAGGAGCAAAGGGAGAAAAAGGGAAAATGGGCAGAAATAAGGCACAAAAGAGCAGAGATGCAGAAAGGTGCAGAAAGGTGAAAGATAGAAAGAGTAGAAAACCGAGTGAAGGAGCAGAGTGAGAGAAATGAGACAGAGGTCCACTGGACCACCAGGGATGAGGCGCAGGGAAACCTGCGGGTGGAGGAGGGCCTCGATCACCAACACTCAAGAGTGCAGGGGCAGGGGCACCTCACTTAATGTTGGAGCTGCGAGGGTGGGAGAGCACTTTCACTGACAATGAGTCAGTGGTCTTGTTCGCCAGTCCCCGCAGTGGCCGCCATTAAGTAGGGGTCGGGGAGGGCTGGACAGCTGGGAGGCGGGAGCGGGGAGGGGAGCTGGATTGGGCTGGTCGCACTGGGGGGAGGGGCCGCGGGGGCAGCAGCAGCGGTGAAAGGTAAATGGAGGAAAGAAGGAATAAAGAAAAAGGGAAAATAAGCAGAAATAAGGCACAAAAGAGCAGAGATGCAGAAAGGTGAAAGATTGAAAGGGTAGAAAAACGAGTGAAGGAGCAGAGGGAGAGAAAGGTAAAATGGGCAGAAATAAGGCACAAAAGAGCAGAGGTGCAGAAAGGTGAAAGATAGAAAGGGTAGAAAAACGAGAGAAAACGAGAGAAGGAGCAGAGGGAGAGAAAGGGAAAATGGGCAGAAATAAGGCACAAAAGAGCAGAGATGCAGAAAGGTGCAGAAAGGTGAAAGATAGAAAGAGTAGAAAACCGAGTGAAGGAGCAGAGTGAGAGAAAGGAGACAGAGGTCCACTGGACCACCAGGGATGAGGCGCAGGGAAACCTGCGGGTGGAGGAGGGCCCCGATCACCAACACTCAAGAGTGCAGGGGCAGGGGCACCTCACTTAATGGTGGAGCTGCGAGGGTGGGAGAGCACTTTCACTGACAATGAGTCAGTGGTCTCGTTCGCCTGTCCCCGCAGAGGCCGCCATTAAGTAGGGGTCGGGGAGGGCTAGACAGCTGGGAGGCGGGAGCGGGGAGGGGAGCTAGATTGGGCCGGTCGCGCTGGGGGGGGGGGCCGCGGGGACAGCAGCGCGGGGAAAGGTAAAGGGAGGAAAGAAGGGATAAAGAAAAAGGGAAAATAAGCAGAAATAAGGCACAAAAGAGCAGAGATGCAGAAAAGAGCAGAAAGGTGAAAGATAGTAAGGGTAGAAAAACGAGTGAAGGAGCAGAGGGAGAGAAAGGGAAAATTGGCAGAAATAAGGCACAAAAGAGCAGAGGTGCAGAAAGGTGAAAGATAGAAAGGGTAGAAAACCGAGTTAAGGAGCAGAGTGAGAGAAAGGAGACAGAGGTCCACTGGACCACCAGGGATGAGGCGCAGGGAAACCTGCGGGTGGAGAAGGGCCTCGATCACCAACACTCAACAGTGCAGGGGCAGGGGCACCTCACTTAATGGTGGAGCTGCGAGGGTGGGAGAGCACTTTCACTTTCACTGACAATGAGTCAGTGGTCTTGCTCGCCTGTCCCTGCAGTGGCCGCCATTAAGTAGGGGTTGGGGAGGGCTGGACAGCTGGGAGGCGGGAGCGGGGAGGGGAGCTGGATGGGCCGGCCGCGCTGGGGGGGAGGAGCCGCGGGGGCAGCAGCGGCGGGGAATGTTAAAGGGAGGAAAGAAGGGATAAAGAAAAAGGGAAAATAAGCAGAAATAAGGCACAAAAGAGCAGAGATGCAGAAAAGAGCAGAAAGGTGAAAGATAGATAGGGTAGAAAAACGAGGGAAGGAGCAAAGGGAGAGAAAGGGAAAATGGGCAGAAATAAGGCACAAAAGAGCAGAGGTGTAGAAAGGTGAAAGATAGAAAGGGTAGAAAAACGAGAGAAAACGAGTGAAGGAGCAGAGGGAGAGAAAGGGAAAATGGGCAGAAATAAGGCACAAAAGAGCAGAGATGCAGAAAGGTGCAGAAAGGTGAAAGATAGAAAGAGTAGAAAACCGAGAGAAGGAGCAGAGTGAGAGAAAGGAGACAGAGGTCCACTGGACCACCAGGGATGAGGCGCAGGGAAACATGCTGGTGGAGGAGGGCCTCGATCACCAACACTCAAGAGTGCAGGGGCACCTCACTTAATGGTGGAGCTGCAAGGGTGGGAGAGCACTTTCACTGACAATGAGTCAGTGGTCTTGTTCGCCTGTCCCCGCAGTGGCCGCGATTAGGTAGGGGTCGGGGTGGGCTGGACAGCTGGGAGGCGGGAGCGGGGAGGGGAGATGGATTGGGCTGGTCGCGCTGGGGGGGAGGGGCCGCGGGGGCAGCAGCGTCGGGGAAAGGTAAAGGGAGGAAAGAAGGGATAAAGAAAAAGGGAAAATAAGCAGAAATAAGGCACAAAAGAGCAGAGATGCAGAATAGAGCAGAAAGGTGAAAGATAGAAAGGGTAGAAAAAAGAGTGAAGGAGCAGAGGGAGAGAAAGGGAAAATGGGCAGAAATAAGGCACAAAAGAGCAGAGGTGCAGAAAGGTGAAAGATAGAAAGGGTAGAAAAACGAGAGAAAACGAGTGAAGGAGCAGAGGGAGAGAAAGGGAAAATGGGCAGAAATAAGGCACAAAAGAGCAGAGATGCAGAAAGGTGCAGAAAGGTGAAAGATAGAAAGAGTAGAAAACCGAGTGAAGGAGCAGAGTGAGAGAAAGGAGACAGAGGTCCACTGGACCACCAGGGATGAGGCGCAGGGAAACCTGCGGGTGGAGGAGGGCCTCGATCACCGACACTCAAGAGTGCAGGGGCAGGGGCACCTCACTTAATGGTGGAGCTGCGAGGGTGGGAGAGCACTTTCACTGACAATGAGTCAGTGGTCTTGTTCGCCAGTCCCTGCAGTGGCCGCCATTAAGTAGGGGTCGGGGAGGGCTGGACAGCTGGGAGGCGAAAGCGGGGAGGGGAGCTGGATTGGGCCGGTCGCGCTGGGGGGGAGGAGCCGCGGGGGCAGCAGCGGCGGGGAATGTTAAAGGGAGGAAAGAAGGGATAAAGAAAAAGGGAAAATAAGCAGAAATAAGGCACAAAAGAGAGGAGATGCAGAAAAGAGTAGAAAGGTGAAAGATAGATAGGGTAGAAAAACGAGGGAAGGAGCAGAGGGAGAGAAAGGGAAAAGGGGCAGAAATAAGGCACAAAAGAGCAGAGGTGTAGAAAGGTGAAAGATAGAAAGGGTAGAAAAATGAGAGAAAACGAGTGAAGGAGCAGAGGGAGAGTAAGGGGAAACGGGCAGAAATAAGGCACAAAAGAGCAGAGATGCAGAAAGGTGCAGAAAGGTGAAAGATAGAAAGAGTAGAAAACCGAGAGAAGGAGCAGAGTGAGAGAAAGGAGACAGAGGTCCACTGGACCACCAGGGATGAGGCGCAGGGAAACCTGCTGGTGGACGAGGGCCTCGATCACCAACACTCAAGAGTGCAGGGGCACCTCACTTAATGGTAGAGCTGCGAGGGTGGGAGAGCACTTTCACTGACAATGAGTCAGTGGTCTTGTTCGCCAGTCCCCGCAGTGGCCGCCATTAAGTAGGGGTCGGGGAGGGCTGGACAGCTGGGAGGCGGGAGCGGGGAGGGGAGCTGGATTGGGCTGGTCGCGCTGGGGGGGAGGGGCCGCGGCGGTAGCAGCGGCGGCGAAAGGTAAAGGGAGGAAAGAAGGAATAAAGAAAAAGGGAAAATAAGCAGAAATAAGGCACAAAAGAGCAGAGATGCAGAAAAGAGCAGAAAGGTGAAAGATAGAAAGGGTAGAAAAACGAGTGAAGGAGCAGAGGGAGAGAAAGGGAAAATGGGCAGAAATAAGGCACAAAAGAGCAGAGGTGCAGAAAGGTGAAAGATAGAAAGGGTAGAAAAACGAGAGAAAACGAGTGAAGGAGCAGAGGGAGAGAAAGGGAAAATGGGCAGAAATAAGGCACAAAAGAGCAGAGATGCAGAAAGGTGCAGAAAGGTGAAAGATAGAAAGAGTAGAAAACCGAGTGAAGGAGCAGAGCGAGAGAAAGGAGACAGAGGTCCACTGGACCACCAGGGATGAGGCGCAGGGAAACCTGCGGGTGGAGGAGGGCCTCGATCACCAACACTTAAGAGTGCAGGGGCAGGGGCACCTCACTTAATGGTGGAGCTGCGAGGGTGGGAGAGCACTTTCACTGATAATGAGTCAGTGGTCTTGCTCAATCAATCAATCAATCATGCCATTTGTATAGCGCACTACTCACCCGGGAGGGTCTCAAGGCGCTTGGGGGGAGGGGTATGCTACTGCTCGAACAGCCAGGTCTTGAGTTGTTTCCTGAAGGCGAGATGGTCCTGGGTCAGCCGAAGGTGGATGGGGAGGGAGTTCCAAGTCTTGGCAGCCAGGTAAGAGAAGGATCTTCCTCCGGCGGTGGCTCTTCGGATGCGTGGTACGGCTGCGAGGGCGAGGCTGGTGGACCGTAGCTGGCGGGTGGGCGTGTAGAAGGTCAGGCGGTCGTTGAGGTACTTGGGGCCCAGGTCGTGGAGAGACTTGTGTGCGTGGGTGAGGAGCCGGAACGTGATCCTCTTGTCGACGGGGAGCCAGTGCAGGTTCCTCAGGTGGCTGGAGATGTGGCTGCGTCGGTGGACATCCAGGATGAGTCGGGCGGAGGCGTTCTGGATGCCCTGGAGTCTTTTCTGTAGCTTGGCTGTGGTTCCGGCGTAGAGGGCGTTTCCGTAGTCCAGTCGGCTGGTGATGAGTGCCTGGGTGACAGTCTTCCTGGTCTCGGTCGGGATCCAGCGGAAGCTCTTGCGAAGCAAACGCAGGGTGTTGAAGCACGATGAGGAGACGGCGTTGACTTGTCTGGTCATCGAGAGGGAGGGGTCCAGGATGAAGCCCAGGTTGCGTGCGTGGTCGGTTGGCTTGGGTGCGGTGCCCAGGGCTGGGGGCCACCAGGAGTCGTCCCAGGCGGAGGGCGAAGATCCCAGGATGAGGAATTCCGTCTTGTCCGAGTTCAGTTTCAGGCGGCTGTCCTTCATCCACTCGGCGACGTCTTTCATCCCTTCGTGTAGGCAGGTTCTGGCGGTGTCGGGGTCTATGGTGAGGGAGAGGATCAGCTGGGTGTCGTCAGCTTAAGAGATGATGTTGAGGTTGTGCTGGCGTGCGATGGCTGCGAGAGGTTTCATGTAGATGTTGAAGAGGGTGGGGCTGAGTGAAGATCCTTGCGGGAGCCGCAGATGACTTCGATGGCCTCGGAGCGAAACGGGGGGAGGCGGACTCTTTGTGTTCTTCCGGCGAGGAACGAGATGATCCACTCCAGTGCCTTCTCTTGCTCGCCTGTCCCCGCAGTGGCCGCCATTAAGTAGGGGTTGGGGAGGGCTGGACAGCTGGGAGGCGGGAGCGGGGAGGGGAGCTGGATGGGCCGGTCGCGCTGGGGGGGGAGGGGCCGCAGGGGCAGCAGCGGCGGGGAAAGGTAAAGGGAGGAAAGAAGGGATAAAGAAAAAGGGAAAATAAACAGAAATAAGGCACAAAAGAGCAGAGATGCAGAAAAGAGCAGAAAGGTGAAAGATAGATAGGGTAGAAAAACGAGTGAAGGAGCAGAGGGAGAGAAAGGGAAAATGGGCAGAAATAAGGCACAAAAGAGCAGAGATGCAGAAAGGTGCAGAAAGGTGAAAGATAGAAAGAGTAGAAAACCGAGTGAAGGAGCAGAGTGAGAGAAAGGAGACAGAGGTCCACTGGACCACCAGGGAGGAGGCGCAGGGAAACCTGCGGGTGGAGGAGGGCCTCGATCACCAATACTCAAGAGTGCAGGGGCACCTCACTTAATCGTGGAGCTGCGAGGGTGGGAGAGCACTTTCACTGACAATGAGTCAGTGGTCTTGTTCGCCTGTCCCCGCAGTGGCCGCCATTAAGTAGGGGTCGGGGAGGGCTGGACAGCTGGGAGGCGGGAGCGGGGAGAGGAGCTGGATTGGGCCGGTCGCGCTGGGGGGGAGGGGCCGCGGGGGCAGCAGCGGCGGGGGAAGGTAAAGGGAGGAAAGAAGGGATAAAGAAAAAGGGAAAATAAGCAGAAATAAGGCACAAAAGAGCAGAGATGCAGAAAAGAGCAGAAAGGTGAAAGATAGATAGGGTAGAAAAACGAGTGAAGGAGCAGAGGGAGAGAAAGGGAAAATGGGCAGAAATAAGGCACAAAAGAGCAGAGGTGCAGAAAGGTGAAAGATAGAAAGGGTAGAAAAACGAGAGAAAACGAGTGAAGGAGCAGAGGGAGAGAAAGGGAAAATGGGCAGAAATAAGGCACAAAAGAGCAGAGATGCAGAAAGGTGCAGAAAGGTGAAAGATAGAAAGAGTAGAAAACCGAGTGAAGGAGCAGAGTGAGAGAAAGGAGACAGAGGTCCACTGGACCACCAGGGATGAGGCGCAGGGAAACCTGCGGGTGGAGGAGGGCCTCGATCACCAACACTTAAGAGTGCAGGGGCAGGGGCACCTCACTTAATGGTGGAGCTGCGAGGGTGGGAGAGCACTTTCACTGATAATGAGTCAGTGGTCTTGCTTGCCTGTCCCCGCAGTGGCCGCCATTAAGTAGGGGTTGGGGAGGGCTGGACAGCTGGGAGGCGGGAGCGGGGAGGGGAGCTGGATGGGCCGGTCGCGCTGGGGGGGGAGGGGCCGCAGGGGCAGCAGAGGCGGGGAATGGTAAAGGGAGGAAAGAAGGGATAAAGAAAAAGGGAAAATAAGCAGAAATAAGGCACAAAAGAGCAGAGATGCAGAAAAGAGCAGAAAGGTGAAAGATAGATAGGGTAGAAAAACGAGTGAAGGAGCAGAGGGAGAGAAAGGGAAAATGGGCAGAAATAAGGCACAAAAGAGCAGAGATGCAGAAAGGTGCAGAAAGGTGAAAGATAGAAAGAGTAGAAAACCGAGTGAAGGAGCAGAGTGAGAGAAAGGAGACAGAGGTCCACTGGACCACCAGGGATGAGGCGCAGGGAAACCTGCGGGTGGAGGAGGGCCTCGATCACCAACACTCAAGAGTGCAGGGGCACCTCACTTAATGGTGGAGCTGCGAGGGTGGGAGAGCACTTTCACTGACAATGAGTCAGTGGTCTTGTTCGCCAGTCCCCGCAGTGGCCGCCATTAAGTAGGGGTCGGGAAGGGCTGGACAGCTGGGAGGCGGGAGCGGGGAGGGGAGCTGGATGGGCCGGTCACACTGGGGGGGAGGGGCCGCGGGGGCAGCAGCGGCAGGGAAAGGTAAAGGGAGGAAAGAAGGGATAAAGAAAAAGGGAAAATAAGCAGAAATAAGGCACATAAGAGCAGAGATGCAGAAAAGAGCAGAAAGGTGAAAGATAGAAAGATAGAAAGGGTAGAAAAACGAGTGAAGGAGCAGAGGGAGAGAAAGGGAAAATGGGCAGAAATAAGGCACAAACGACCAGAGGTGCAGAAAGGTGAAAGATAGAAAGGGTTGAAAAACGAGAGAAAACGAGTGAAGGAGCAGAGGGAGCAAAAGGGAAAATGGGCAGAAATAAGGCACAAAAGAGCAGAGATGCAGAAAGGTGCAGAAAGGTGAAAGATAGAAAGAGTAGAAAACCGAGTGAAGGAGCAGAGTGAGAGAAAGGAGACAGAGGTCCACTGGACCACCAGCGATGAGGCGCAGGGAAACCTGCGGGTGGAGGAGGGCCTCGATCACCAACACTCAAGAGTGCAGGGGCACCTCACTTAATGGTGGAGCTGCGAGGGTGGGAGAGCACTTTCACTGACAATGAGTCAGTGGTCTTGTTCGCCAGTCCCTGCAGTGGCCGCCATTAAGTAGGGGTCGGGGAGGGCTGGACAGCTGGGAGGCGGGAGCGGGGAGGGGAGCTGGATGGGCCGGTCACACTGGGGGGGAGGGGCCGCGGGGGCAGCAGCGGCAGGGAAAGGTAAAGGGAGGAAAGAAGGGATAAAGAAAAAGGGAAAATAAGCAGAAATAAGGCACATAAGAGCAGAGATGCAGAAAAGAGCAGAAAGGTGAAAGATAGAAAGATAGAAAGGGTAGAAAAACGAGTGAAGGAGCAGAGGGAGAGAAAGGGAAAATGGGCAGAAATAAGGCACAAACGACCAGAGGTGCAGAAAGGTGAAAGATAGAAAGGGTTGAAAAACGAGAGAAAACGAGTGAAGGAGCAGAGGGAGCAAAAGGGAAAATGGGCAGAAATAAGGCACAAAAGAGCAGAGATGCAGAAAGGTGCAGAAAGGTGAAAGATAGAAAGAGTAGAAAACCGAGTGAAGGAGCAGAATGAGAGAAAGGAGACAGAGGTCCACTGGGCCACCAGGGATGAGGCGCAGGTAAACCTGCGGGTGGAGGAGGGCCTCGATCACCAACACTCAAGAGTGCAGGGCCACCTCACTTAATGGTGGAGCTGCGAGGGTGGGAGAGCACTTTCACTGACAATGAGTCAGTGGTCTTGTTCGCCTGTCCCCCCAGTGGCCGCCATTAAGTATGGGTCGGGTATGGCTGGACAGCTGGGAGGCGGGAGCGAGGAGGGGAGATGGATTGGGCTGGTCGCGCTGGGGGGGGAGGGGCCGCGGGGGCAGCAGCGGCGGGGAAAGGTAAAGGGAGGAAAGAAGGGATAAAGAAAAAGGGAAAATAAGCAGAAATAAGGCACAAAAGAGCAGAGATGCAGAAAAGAGCAGAAAGGTGAAAGATAGAATGATAGAAAGGGTAGAAAAACGAGTGAAGGAGCAGAGGGAGAGAAAGGGAAAATGGGCAGAAATAAGGCACAAAAGAGCAGAGGTGCAGAAAGGTGAAAGATAGAAAGGGTAGAAAAACGAGAGAAAACGAGTGAAGGAGCAAAGGGAGAAAAAGGGAAAATGGGCAGAAATAAGGCACAAAAGAGCAGAGATGCAGAAAGGTGCAGAAAGGTGAAAGATAGAAAGAGTAGAAAACCGAGTGAAGGAGCAGAGTGAGAGAAAGGAGACAGAGGTCCACTGGACCACCAGGGATGAGGCGCAGGGAAACCTGCGGGTGGAGGAGGGCCTCGATCACCAACACTCAAGAGTGCAGGGGCAGGGGCACCTCACTTAATGGTGGAGCTGCGAGGGTGGGAGAGCACTTTCACTGACAATGAGTCAGTGGTCTTGTTCGCCAGTCCCCGCAGTGGCCGCCATTAAGTAGGGGTCGGGGAGGGCTGGACAGCTGGGAGGCGGGAGCGGGGAGGGGAGCTGGATTGGGCCGGTCGCGCTGGGGGGGAAGAGCCGCGGGGGCAGCAGCGGCGGGGAATGTTAAAGGGAGGAAAGAAGGGATAAAGAAAAAGGGAAAATAAGCAGAAATAAGGCACAAAAGAGCAGAGATGCAGAAAAGAGCAGAAAGGTGAAAGATAGATAGGGTAGAAAAACGAGGGAAGGAGCAGAGGGAGAGAAAGGGAAAAGGGGCAGAAATAAGCCACAAAAGAGCAGAGGTGTAGAAAGGTGAAAGATAGAAAGGGTAGAAAAATGAGAGAAAACGAGTGAAGGAGCAGAGGGAGAGAAAGGGAAAATGGGCAGAAATAAGGCACAAAAGAGCAGAGATGCAGAAAGGTGCAGAAAGGTGAAAGATAGAAAGAGTAGAAAACCGAGAGAAGGAGCAGAGTGAGAGGAAGGAGACAGAGGTCCACTGGACCACCAGGGATGAGGCGCAGGGAAACCTGCTGGTGGAGGAGGGACTCGATCACCAACACTCAAGAGTGCAGGGGCACCTCACTTAATGGTAGAGCTGCGAGGGTGGGAGAGCACTTTCACTGCCAATGAGTCAGTGGTCTTGTTCGCCAGTCCCCACAGTGGCCGCCATTAAGTAGGGGTCGGGGAGGGCTGGACAGCTGGGAGGCGGGAGCGGGGAGGGGAGCTGGATTGGGCTGGTCGCACTGGGGGGGAGGGGCTGCGGGGGCAGCAGCGGCGGCGAAAGGTAAAGGGAGGAAAGAAGGAATAAAGAAAAAGGGAAAATAAGCAGAAATAAGGCACAAAAGAGCAGAGATGCAGAAAGGTGAAAGATTGAAAGGGTAGAAAAACGAGTGAAGGAGCAGAGGGAGAGAAAGGGAAAATGGGCAGAAATAAGGCACAAAAGAGCAGAGGTGCAGAAAGGTGAAAGATAGAAAGGGTAGAAAAACGAGAGAAAACGAGTGAAGGAGCAGAGGGAGAGAAAGGGAAAATGGGCAGAAATAAGGCACAAAAGAGCAGAGATGCAGAAAGGTGCAGAAAGGTGAAAGATAGAAAGAGTAGAAAACCGAGTGAAGGAGCAGAGTGAGAGAAAGGAGACAGAGGTCCACTGGACCAATAGGTATGAGGCGCAGGGAAACCTGCGGGTGGAGGAGGGCCCGATCACCAACACTCAAGAGTGCAGGGGCAGGGGCACCTCACTTAATGGTGGAGCTGCGAGGGTGGGAGAGCACTTTCACTGACAATGAGTCAGTGGTCTTGTTCGCCTGTCCCCGCAGAGGCCGCCATTAAGTATGGGTCGGGTATGGCTGGACAGCTGGGAGGCGGGAGCGAGGAGGGGAGATGGATTGGGCCGGTCGCGCTGGGGGGGGAGGGGCCGCGGGGGCAGCAGCGGCGGGGAAAGGTAAAGGGAGGAAAGAAGGGATAAAGAAAAAGGGAAAATAAGCAGAAATAAGGCACAAAAGAGCAGAGATGCAGAAAAGAGCAGAAAGGTGAAAGATAGAATGATAGAAAGGGTAGAAAAACGAGTGAAGGAGCAGAGGGAGAGAAAGGGAAAATGGGCAGAAATAAGGCACAAAAGAGCAGAGGTGCAGAAAGGTGAAAGATAGAAAGGGTAGAAAAACGAGAGAAAACGAGTGAAGGAGCAAAGGGAGAAAAAGGGAAAAAGGCAGAAATAAGGCACAAAAGAGCAGAGATGCAGAAAGGTGCAGAAAGGTGAAAGATAGAAAGAGTAGAAACCCGAGTGAAGGAGCAGAGTGAGAGAGAGGAGACAGAGGTCCACTGGACCACCAGGGATGAGGCGCAGTGAAACCTGCGGGTGGAGGAGGGCCTCGATCACCAACACTCAAGAGTGCAGGGGCAGGGGCACCTCACTTAATGGTGGAGCTGCGAGGGTGGGAGAGCACTTTCACTGACAATGAGTCAGTGGTCTTGTTCGCCAGTCCCCGCAGTGGCCGCCATTAAGTAGGGGTCGGGGAGGGCTGGACAGCTGGGAGGCGGGAGCGGGGAGGGGAGCTGGATTGGGCCGGTCGCGCTGGGGGGGAGGAGCCGCGGGGGCAGCAGCGGCGGGGAATGTTAAAGGGAGGAAAGAAGGGATAAAGAAAAAGGGAAAATAAGCAGAAATAGGGCACAAAAGAGCAGAGATGCAGAAAAGAGCAGAAAGGTGAAAGATAGATAGGGTAGAAAAACGAGGGAAGGAGCAGAGGGAGAGAAAGGGAAAAGGGGCAGAAATAAGCCACAAAAGAGCAGAGGTGTAGAAAGGTGAAAGATAGAAAGGGTAGAAAAATGAGAGAAAACGAGTGAAGGAGCAGAGGGAGAGAAAGGGAAAATGGGCAGAAATAAGGCACAAAAGAGCAGAGATGCAGAAAGGTGCAGAAAGGTGAAAGATAGAAAGAGTAGAAAACCGAGAGAAGGAGCAGAGTGAGAGGAAGGAGACAGAGGTCCACTGGACCACCAGGGATGAGGCGCAGGGAAACCTGCTGGTGGAGGAGGGACTCGATCACCAACACTCAAGAGTGCAGGGGCACCTCACTTAATGGTAGAGCTGCGAGGGTGGGAGAGCACTTTCACTGCCAATGAGTCAGTGGTCTTGTTCGCCAGTCCCCACAGTGGACGCCATTAAGTAGGGGTCGGGGAGGGCTGGACAGCTGGGAGGCGGGAGCGGGGAGGGGAGCTGGATTGGGCTGGTCGCACTGGGGGGGAGGGGCTGCGGGGGCAGCAGCGGCGGCGAAAGGTAAAGGGAGGAAAGAAGGAATAAAGAAAAAGGGAAAATAAGCAGAAATAAGGCACAAAAGAGCAGAGATGCAGAAAGGTGAAAGATTGAAAGGGTAGAAAAACGAGTGAAGGAGCAGAGGGAGAGAAAGGGAACATGGGCAGAAATAAGGCACAAAAGAGCAGAGGTGCAGAAAGGTGAAAGATAGAAAGGGTAGAAAAACGAGAGAAAACGAGTGAAGGAGCAGAGGGAGAGAAAGGGAAAATGGGCAGAAATAAGGCACAAAAGAGCAGAGATGCAGAAAGGTGCAGAAAGGTGAAAGATAGAAAGAGTAGAAAACCGAGTGAAGGAGCAGAGTGAGAGAAAGGAGACAGAGGTCCACTGGACCAATAGGTATGAGGCGCAGGGAAACCTGCGGGTGGAGGAGGGCCCGATCACCAACACTCAAGAGTGCAGGGGCAGGGGCACCTCACTTAATGGTGGAGCTGCGAGGGTGGGAGAGCACTTTCACTGACAATGAGTCAGTGGTCTTGTTCGCCTGTCCCCGCAGAGGCCGCCATTAAGTATGGGTCGGGTATGGCTGGACAGCTGGGAGGCGGGAGCGAGGAGGGGAGATGGATTGGGCCGGTCGCGCTGGGGGGGGAGGGGCCGCGGGGGCAGCAGCGGCGGGGAAAGGTAAAGGGAGGAAAGAAGGGATAAAGAAAAAGGGAAAATAAGCAGAAATAAGGCACAAAAGAGCAGAGATGCAGAAAAGAGCAGAAAGGTGAAAGATAGAATGATAGAAAGGGTAGAAAAACGAGTGAAGGAGCAGAGGGAGAGAAAGGGAAAATGGGCAGAAATAAGGCACAAAAGAGCAGAGGTGCAGAAAGGTGAAAGATAGAAAGGGTAGAAAAACGAGAGAAAACGAGTGAAGGAGCAAAGGGAGAAAAAGGGAAAAAGGCAGAAATAAGGCACAAAAGAGCAGAGATGCAGAAAGGTGCAGAAAGGTGAAAGATAGAAAGAGTAGAAACCCGAGTGAAGGAGCAGAGTGAGAGAGAGGAGACAGAGGTCCACTGGACCACCAGGGATGAGGCGCAGTGAAACCTGCGGGTGGAGGAGGGCCTCGATCACCAACACTCAAGAGTGCAGGGGCAGGGGCACCTCACTTAATGGTGGAGCTGCGAGGGTGGGAGAGCACTTTCACTGACAATGAGTCAGTGGTCTTGTTCGCCAGTCCCCGCAGTGGCCGCCATTAAGTAGGGGTCGGGGAGGGCTGGACAGCTGGGAGGCGGGAGCGGGGAGGGGAGCTGGATTGGGCCGGTCGCGCTGGGGGGGAGGAGCCGCGGGGGCAGCAGCGGCGGGGAATGTTAAAGGGAGGAAAGAAGGGATAAAGAAAAAGGGAAAATAAGCAGAAATAGGGCACAAAAGAGCAGAGATGCAGAAAAGAGCAGAAAGGTGAAAGATAGATAGGGTAGAAAAACGAGGGAAGGAGCAGAGGGAGAGAAAGGGAAAAGGGGCAGAAATAAGCCACAAAAGAGCAGAGGTGTAGAAAGGTGAAAGATAGAAAGGGTAGAAAAATGAGAGAAAACGAGTGAAGGAGCAGAGGAAGAGAAAGGGAAAATGGGCAGAAATAAGGCACAAAAGAGCAGAGATGCAGAAAGGTGCAGAAAGGTGAAAGATAGAAAGAGTAGAAAACCGAGAGAAGGAGCAGAGTGAGAGGAAGGAGACAGAGGTCCACTGGACCACCAGGGATGAGGCGCAGGGAAACCTGCTGGTGGAGGAGGGCCTCGATCACCAACACTCAAGAGTGCAGGGGCACCTCACTTAATGGTAGAGCTGCGAGGGTGGGAGAGCACTTTCACTGACAATGAGTCAGTGGTCTTGTTCGCCAGTCCCCACAGTGGCCGCCATTAAGTAGGGGTCGGGGAGGGCTGGACAGCTGGGAGGCGGGAGCGGGGAGGGGAGCTGGATTGGGCTGGTCGCACTGGGGGGGAGGGGCTGCGGGGGCAGCAGCGGCGGCGAAAGGTAAAGGGAGGAAAGAAGGAATAAAGAAAAAGGGAAAATAAGCAGAAATAAGGCACAAAAGAGCAGAGATGCAGAAAGGTGAAAGATTGAAAGGGTAGAAAAACGAGTGAAGGAGCAGAGGGAGAGAAAGGGAAAATGGGCAGAAATAAGGCACAAAAGAGCAGAGGTGCAGAAAGGTGAAAGATAGAAAGGGTAGAAAAACGAGAGAAAACGAGTGAAGGAGCAGAGGGAGAGAAAGGGAAAATGGGCAGAAATAAGGCACAAAAGAGCAGAGATGCAGAAAGGTGCAGAAAGGTGAAAGACAGAAAGAGTAGAAAACCGAGTGAAGGAGCAGAGTGAGAGAAAGGAGACAGAGGTCCACTGGACCAATAGGTATGAGGCGCAGGGAAACCTGCGGGTGGAGGAGGGCCCCGATCACCAACACTCAAGAGTGCAGGGGCAGGGGCACCTCACTTAATGGTGGAGCTGCGAGGGTGGGAGAGCACTTTCACTGACAATGAGTCAGTGGTCTTGTTCGCCTGTCCCCGCAGAGGCCGCCATTAAGTAGGGGGTCGGGGAGGGCTGGACAGCTGGGAGGCGGGAGCGGGGAGGGGAGCTGGATTGGGCCGGTCGCGCTGGGGGGGAGGGGCCGCGGGGACAGCAGCGCGGGGAAAGGTAAAGGGAGGAAAGAAGGGATAAAGAAAAAGGGAAAATAAGCAGAAATAAGGCACAAAAGAGCAGAGATGCAGAAAAGAGCAGAAAGGTGAAAGATAGAAAGGGTAGAAAAACGAGTGAAGGAGCAGAGGGAGAGAAAGGGAAAATGGGCAGAAATAAGGCACAAAAGAGCAGAGGTGCAGAAAGGTGAAAGATAGAAAGGGTAGAAAACCGAGTGAAGGAGCAGAGTGAGAGAAAGGAGACAGAGGTCCACTGGACCACCAGGGATGAGGCGCAGGGAAACCTGCGGGTGGAGGAGGGCCGCGATCACCAACACTCAACAGTGCAGGGGCAGGGGCACCTCACTTAATGGTGGAGCTGCGAGGGTGGGAGAGCACTTTCACTGACAATGAATCAGTGGTCTTGCTCGCCTGTCCCTGCAGTGGCCGCCATTAAGTAGGGGTTGGGGAGGGCTGGACAGCTGGGAGGCGGGAGCGGGGAGGGGAGCTGGATGGGCCGGTCGCGCTGGGGGGGATGAGCCGCGGGGGCAGCAGCGGCGGGGAATGTTAAAGGGAGGAAAGAAGGGATAAAGAAAAAGGGAAAATAAGCAGAAATAAGGCACAAAAGAGCAGAGATGCAGAAAAGAGCAGAAAGGTGAAAGATAGATAGGGTAGAAAAACGAGGGAAGGAGCAAAGGGAGAGAAAGGGAAAATGGGCAGAAATAAGGCACAAAAGAGCAGAGGTGTAGAAAGGTGAAAGATAGAAAGGGTAGAAAAACGAGAGAAAACGAGTGAAGGAGCAGAGGGAGAGAAAGGGAAAATGGGCAGAAATAAGGCACAAAAGAGCAGAGATGCAGAAAGGTGCAGAAAGGTGAAAGATAGAAAGAGTAGAAAACCGAGTGAAGGAGCAGAATGAGAGAAAGGAGACAGAGGTCCACTGGACTACCAGGGATGAGGCGCAGGTAAACCTGCGGGTGGAGGAGGGCCTCGATCACCAACACTCAAGAGTGCAGGGCCACCTCACTTAATGGTGGAGCTGCGAGGGTGGGAGAGCACTTTCACTGACAATGAGTCAGTGGTCTTGTTCGCCTGTCCCCCCAGTGGCCGCCATTAAGTATGGGTCGGGTATGGCTGGACAGCTGGGAGGCGGGAGCGAGGAGGGGAGAGGGATTGGGCCGGTCGCGCTGGGGGGGAGGGGCCGCGGGTGCAGCAGCGGCGGGGAAAGGTAAAGGGAGGAAAGAAGGGATAAAGAAAAAGGGAAAATAAGCAGAAATAAGGCACAAAAGAGCAGAGATGCAGAAAAGAGCAGAAAGGTGAAAGATAGAATGATAGAAAGGGTAGAAAAACGAGTGAAGGAGCAGAGGGAGAGAAAGGGAAAATGGGCAGAAATAAGGCACAAAAGAGCAGAGGTGCAGAAAGGTGAAAGATAGAAAGGGTAGAAAAACGAGAGAAAACGAGTGAAGGAGCAAAGGGAGAAAAAGGGAAAATGGGCAGAAATAAGGCACAAAAGAGCAGAGATGCAGAAAGGTGCAGAAAGGTGAAAGATAGAAAGAGTAGAAAACCGAGTGAAGGAGCAGAGTGAGAGAAAGGAGACAGAGGTCCACTGGACCACCAGGGATGAGGCGCAGGGAAACCTGCGGGTGGAGGAGGGCCTCGATCACCAACACTCAAGAGTGCAGGGGCAGGGGCACCTCACTTAATGGTGGAGCTGCGAGGGTGGGAGAGCACTTTCACTGACAATGAGTCAGTGGTCTTGTTCGCCAGTCCCCGCAGTGGCCGCCATTAAGTAGGGGTCGGGGAGGGCTGGACAGCTGGGAGGCGGGAGCGGGGAGAGGAGCTGGATTGGGCCGGTCGCGCTGGGGGGGAAGAGCCGCGGGGGCAGCAGCGGCGGGGAATGTTAAAGGGAGGAAAGAAGGGATAAAGAAAAAGGGAAAATAAGCAGAAATAAGGCACAAAAGAGCAGAGATGCAGAAAAGAGCAGAAAGGTGAAAGATAGATAGGGTAGAAAAACGAGGGAAGGAGCAGAGGGAGAGAAAGGGAAAAGGGGCAGAAATAAGCCACAAAAGAGCAGAGGTGTAGAAAGGTGAAAGATAGAAAGGGTAGAAAAATGAGAGAAAACGAGTGAAGGAGCAGAGGGAGAGAAAGAGAAAATGGGCAGAAATAAGGCACAAAAGAGCAGAGATGCAGAAAGGTGCAGAAAGGTGAAAGATAGAAAGAGTAGAAAACCGAGAGAAGGAGCAGAGTGAGAGGAAGGAGACAGAGGTCCACTGGACCACCAGGGATGAGGCGCAGGGAAACCTGCTGGTGGAGGAGGGCCTCGATCACCAACACTCAAGAGTGCAGGGGCACCTCACTTAATGGTAGAGCTGCGAGGGTGGGAGAGCACTTTCACTGACAATGAGTCAGTGGTCTTGTTCGCCAGTCCCCACAGTGGCCGCCATTAAGTAGGGGTCGGGGAGGGCTGGACAGCTGGGAGGCGGGAGCGGGGAGGGAAGCTGGATTGGGCTGGTCGCACTGGGGGGGAGGGGCTGCGGGGGCAGCAGCGGCGACGAAAGGTAAAGGGAGGAAAGAAGGAATAAAGAAAAAGGGAAAATAAGCAGAAATAAGGCACAAAAGAGCAGAGATGCAGAAAGGTGAAAGATTGAAAGGGTAGAAAAACGAGTGAAGGAGCAGAGGGAGAGAAAGGGAAAATGGGCAGAAATAAGGCACAAAAGAGCAGAGGTGCAGAAAGGTGAAAGATAGAAAGGGTAGAAAAACGAGAGAAAACGAGTGAAGGAGCAGAGGGAGAGAAAGGGAAAATGGGCAGAAATAAGGCACAAAAGAGCAGAGATGCAGAAAGGTGCAGAAAGGTGAAAGATAGAAAGAGTAGAAAACCGAGTGAAGGAGCAGAGTGAGAGAAAGGAGACAGAGGTCCACTGGCCCAATAGGTATGAGGCGCAGGGAAACCTGCGGGTGGAGGAGGGCCCCGATCACCAACACTCAAGAGTGCAGGGGCAGGGGCACCTCACTTAATGGTGGAGCTGCGAGGGTGGGAGAGCACTTTCACTGACAATGAGTCAGTGGTCTTGTTCGCCTGTCCCCGCAGATGCCGCCATTAAGTAGGGGTCGGGGAGGGCTGGACAGCTGGGAGGCGGGAGAGGGGAGGGGAGCTGGATTGGGCCGGTCGCGCTGGGGGGGAGGGGCCGCGGGGACAGCAGCGCGGGGAAAGGTAAAGGGAGGAAAGAAGGGGTTAAAGAAAAAGGGAAAATAAGCAGAAATAAGGCACAAAAGAGCAGAGATGCAGAAAAGAGCAGAAAGGTGAAAGATAGAAAGGGTAGAAAAACGAGTGAAGGAGCAGAGGGAGAGAAAGGGAAAATGGGCAGAAATAAGGCACAAAAGAGCAGAGGTGCAGAAAGGTGAAAGATAGAAAGGGTAGAAAACCGAGTGAAGGAGCAGAGTGAGAGAAAGGAGACAGAGGTCCACTGGACCACCAGGGATGAGGCGCAGGGAAACCTGCGGGTGGAGGAGGGCCGCGATCACCAACACTCAACAGTGCAGGGGCAGGGGCACCTCACTTAATGGTGGAGCTGCGAGGGTGGGAGAGCACTTTCACTGACAATGAGTCAGTGGTCTTGCTCGCCTGTCCCTGCAGTGGCCGCCATTAAGTAGGGGTTGGGGAGGGCTGGACAGCTGGGAGGCGGGAGCGGGGAGGGGAGCTGGATGGGCCGGTCGCGCTGGGGGGGGAGGAGCCGCGGGGGCAGCAGCGGCGGGGAATGTTAAAGGGAGGAAAGAAGGGATAAAGAAAAAGGGAAAATAAGCAGAAATAAGGCACAAAAGAGCAGAGATGCAGAAAAGAGCAGAAAGGTGAAAGATAGATAGGGTAGAAAAACGAGGGAAAGAGCAAAGGGAGAGAAAGGGAAAATGGGCAGAAATAAGGCACAAAAGAGCAGAGGTGTAGAAAGGTGAAAGATAGAAAGGGTAGAAAAACGAGAGAAAACGAGTGAAGGAGCAGAGGGAGAGAAAGGGAAAATGGGCAGAAATAAGGCACAAAAGAGCAGAGATGCAGAAAGGTGCAGAAAGGTGAAAGATAGAAAGAGTAGAAAACTGAGAGAAGGAGCAGAGTGAGAGAAAGGAGATAGAGGTCCACTGGACCACCAGGGATGAGGCGCAGGGAAACCTGCTGGTGGAGGAGGGCCTCGATCACCAACACTCAAGAGTGCAGGGGCACCTCACTTAATGGTGGAGCTGCGAGGGTGGGAGAGCACTTTCACTGACAATGAGTCAGTGGTCTTGTTCGCCTGTCCCCGCAGTGGCCGCGATTAGGTAGGGGTCGGGGAGGGCTGGACAGCTGGGAGGCGGGAGCGGGGAGGGGAGCTGGATTGGGCTGGTCGCGCTGGTGGGGAGGGGCCGCGGGGGCAGCAGCGGCGGGGAAAGGTAAAGGGAGGAAAGAAGGGATAAAGAAAAAGGGAAAATAAGCAGAAATAAGGCACAAAAGAGCAGAGATGCAGAATAGAGCAGAAAGGTGAAAGATAGAAAGGGTAGAAAACAGAGTGAAGGAGCAGAGGGAGAGAAAGGGAAAATGGGCAGAAATAAGGCACAAAAGAGCAGAGGTGCAGAAAGGTGAAAGATAGAAAGGGTAGAAAAACGAGAGAAAACGAGTGAAGGAGCAGAGGGAGAGAAAGGGAAAATGGGCAGAAATAAGGCACAAAAGAGCAGAGATGCAGAAAGGTGCAGAAAGGTGAAAGATAGAAAAAGTAGAAAACCGAGTGAAGGAGCAGAGTGAGAGAAAGGAGACAGAGGTCCACTGGACCACCAGGGATGAGGCGCAGGGAAACCTGCGGGTGGAGGAGGGCCTCGATCACCAACACTCAAGAGTGCAGGGGCAGGGGCACCTCACTTAATGGTGGAGCTGCGAGGGTGGGAGAGCACTTTCACTGACAATGAGTCAGTGGTCTTGTTCGCCAGTCCCTGCAGTGGCCGCCATTAAGTAGGGGTCGGGGAGGGCTGGACAGCTGGGAGGCGGGAGCGGGGAGGGGAGCTGGATTGGTCTGGTCGCGCTGGGGGGGAGGGGCCGTGGGGGCAGCAGCGGCGGCGAAAGGTAAAGGGAGGAAAGAAGGAATAAAGAAAAAGGGAAAATTAGCAGAAATAAGGCACAAAAGAGCAGAGATGCGGAAAAGAGCAGAAAGGTGAAAGATAGAAAGGGTAGAAAAATGAGTGAAGGAGCAGAGGGAGAGAAAGGGAAAATGGGCAGAAATAAGGCACAAAAGAGCAGAGGTGCAGAAAGGTGAAAGATAGAAAGGGTAGAAAAACGAGAGAAAACGAGTGAAGGAGCAGAGGGAGAGAAAGGGAAAATGGGCAGAAATAAGGCACAAAAGAGCAGAGATGCAGAAAGGTGCAGAAAGGTGAAAGATAGAAAGAGTAGAAAACCGAGAGAAGTAGCAGAGTGAGAGAAAGGAGACAGAGGTCCACTGGACCACCAGGGATGAGGCGCAGGGAAACCTGCGGGTGGAGGAGGGCCTCGATCACCAACACTCAAGAGTGCAGGGGCACCTCACTTAATGGTGGAGCTGCCAGGGTGGGAGAGCACTTTCACTGACAATGAGTCAGTGGTCTTGTTCGGCTGTCCCCGCAGTGGCCGCCATTAAGTAGGGGTCGGGGAGGGCTGGACAGCTGGGAGGCGGGAGCAGGAGGGGAGCTGGATTGGTCTGGTCGCGCTGGGGGGGAGGGGCCGAGGGGGCAGCAGCGGCGGCGAAAGGTAAAGGGAGAAAAGAAGGAATAAAGAAAAAGGGAAAATAAGCAGAAATAAGGCACAAAAGAGCAGAGATGCAGAAAAGAGCAGAAAGGTGAAAGATAGAAAGGGTAGAAAAACGAGTGAAGGAGCAGAGGGAGAGAAAGGGAAAATGGGCAGAAATAAGGCACAAAAGAGCAGAGGTGCAGAAAGGTGAAAGATAGAGAGGGTAGAAAAACGAGAGAAAACGAGTGAAGGAGCAGAGTGAGAGAAAGGGAAAATGGGCAGAAATAAGGCACAAAAGAGCAGAGATGCAGAAAGGTGCAGAAAGGTGAAAGATAGAAAGAGTAGAAAACCGAGTGAAGGAGCAGAGTGAGAGAAAGGAGACAGAGGTCCACTGGACCACCAGGGATGAGGCGCAGGGAAACCTGTGGGTGGAGGAGGGCCTCGATTACCAACACTCAAGAGTGCAGGGGCACCTCACTTAATGGTGGAGCTGCGAGGGTGGAAGAGCACTTTCACTGACAATGAGTTAGTGGTCTTGTTCGCCTGTCCCCGCAGTGGCCGCCATTAAGTAGGGGTCGGGGAGGGCTGGACAGCTGGGAGGCGGGAGCGGGGAGGGGAGCTGGATTGGTCTGGTCGCGCTGGGGGGAGGGGCCGTGGGGGCAGCAGCGGCGGGGAAAGGTAAAGGGAGGAAAGAAGGAATAAAGAAAAAGGGAAAATAAGCAGAAATAAGGCACAAAAGAGCAGAGATGCAGAAAAGAGCAGAAAGGTGAAAGATAGAAAGGGTAGAAAAACAAGTGAAGGAGCAGAGGGAGAGAAAGGGAAAATGGGCAGAAATAAGGCCAAAAGAGCAGAGGTGCAGAAAGGTGAAAGATAGAAAGGGTAGAAAAACGAGAGAAAACGAGTGAAGGAGCAGAGGGAGAGAAAGGGAAAATGGGCAGAAATAAGGCACAAAAGAGCAGAGATGCAGAAAGGTGCAGAAAGGTGAAAGATAGAAAGAGTAGAAAACCGAGTGAAGGAGCAGAGTGAGAGAAAGGAGACAGAGGTCCACTGGACCACCAGGGATGAGGCGCAGGGAAACCTGCGGGTGGAGGAGGGCCTCGATCACCAACACTCAAGAGTGCAGGGGCAGGGGCACCTCACTTAATGGTGGAGCTGCGAGGGTGGGAGAGCACTTTCACTGACAATGAGTCAGTGGTCTTGTTCGCCAGTCCCTGCAGTGGCCGCCATTAAGTAGGGGTCGGGGAGGGCTGGACAGCTGGGAGGCGGGAGCGGGGAGGGGAGCTGGATTGGTCTGGTCGCGCTGGGGGGGAGGGGCCGTGGGGGCAGCAGCGGCGGCGAAAGGTAAAGGGAGGAAAGAAGGAATAAAGAAAAAGGGAAAATTAGCAGAAATAAGGCACAAAAGAGCAGAGATGCGGAAAAGAGCAGAAAGGTGAAAGATAGAAAGGGTAGAAAAATGAGTGAAGGAGCAGAGGGAGAGAAAGGGAAAATGGGCAGAAATAAGGCACAAAAGAGCAGAGGTGCAGAAAGGTGAAAGATAGAAAGGGTAGAAAAACGAGAGAAAACGAGTGAAGGAGCAGAGGGAAAGGGAAAATGGGCAGAAATAAGGCACAAAAGAGCAGAGATGCAGAAAGGTGCAGAAAGGTGAAAGATAGAAAGAGTAGAAAACCGAGAGAAGTAGCAGAGTGAGAGAAAGGAGACAGAGGTCCACTGGACCACCAGGGATGAGGCGCAGGGAAACCTGCGGGTGGAGGAGGGCCTCGATCACCAACACTCAAGAGTGCAGGGGCACCTCACTTAATGGTGGAGCTGCCAGGGTGGGAGAGCACTTTCACTGACAATGAGTCAGTGGTCTTGTTCGGCTGTCCCCGCAGTGGCCGCCATTAAGTAGGGGTCGGGAGGGCTGGACAGCTGGGAGGTGGGAGCGGGAGGGGAGCTGGATTGGTCTGGTCGCGCTGGGGGGGAGGGGCCGAGGGGGCAGCAGCGGCGGCGAAAGGTAAAGGGAGAAAAGAAGGAATAAAGAAAAAGGGAAAATAAGCAGAAATAAGGCACAAAAGAGCAGAGATGCAGAAAAGAGCAGAAAGGTGAAAGATAGAAAGGGTAGAAAAACGAGTGAAGGAGCAGAGGGCGAGAAAGGGAAAATGGGCAGAAATAAGGCACAAAAGAGCAGAGGTGCAGAAAGGTGAAAGATAGAGAGGGTAGAAAAACGAGAGAAAACGAGTGAAGGAGCAGAGGGAGAGAAAGGGAAAATGGGCAGAAATAAGGCACAAAAGAGCAGAGATGCAGAAAGGTGCAGAAAGGTGAAAGATAGAAAGAGTAGAAATCCGAGTGAAGGAGCAGAGTGAGAGAAAGGAGACAGAGGTCCACTGGACCACCAGGGATGAGGCGCAGGGAAACCTGTGGGTGGAGGAGGGCCTCGATCACCAACACTCAAGAGTGCAGGGGCACCTCACTTAATGGTGGAGCTGCGAGGGTGGAAGAGCACTTTCACTGACAATGAGTTAGTGGTCTTGTTCGCCTGTCCCCGCAGTGGCCGCCATTAAATAGGGGTCGGGGAGGGCTGGACAGCTGGGAGGCGGGAGCGGGGAGGGGAGCTGGATTGGTCTGGTCGCGCTGGGGGGGAGGGGCCGTGGGGGCAGCAGCGGCGGGGAAAGGTAAAGGGAGGAAAGAAGGAATAAAGAAAAAGGGAAAATAAGCAGAAATAAGGCACAAAAGAGCAGAGATGCAGAAAAGAGCAGAAAGGTGAAAGATAGAAAGGGTAGAAAAACAAGTGAAGGAGCAGAGGGAGAGAAAGGGAAAATGGGCAGAAATAAGGCCAAAAGAGCAGAGGTGCAGAAAGGTGAAAGATAGAAAGGGTAGAAAAACGAGAGAAAACGAGTGAAGGAGCATAGGGAGAGAAAGGGAAAATGGGCAGAAATAAGGCACAAAAGAGCAGAGATGCAGAAAGGTGCAGAAAGGTGAAAGATAGAAAGAGTAGAAAACCGAGTGAAGGAGCAGAGTGAGAGAAAGGAGACAGAGGTCCACTGGACCACCAGGGATGAGGCGCAGGGAAACCTGCGGGTGGAGGAGGGCCTCGATCACCAACACTCAAGAGTGCAGGGGCAGGGGCACCTCACTTAATGGTGGAGCTGCGAGGGTGGTAGAGCACTTTCACTGACAATGAGTCAGTGGTCTTGTTCGCCAGTCCCTGCAGTGGCCGCCATTAAGTAGGGGTCGGGGAGGGCTGGACAGCTGGGAGGCGGGAGCGGGGAGGGGAGCTGGATTGGTCTGGTCGCGCTGGGGGGGAGGGGCCGTGGGGGCAGCAGCGGCGGCGAAAGGTAAAGGGAGGAAAGAAGGAATAAAGAAAAAGGGAAAATTAGCAGAAATAAGGCACAAAAGAGCAGAGATGCGGAAAAGAGCAGAAAGGTGAAAGATAGAAAGGGTAGAAAAATGAGTGAAGGAGCAGAGGGAGAGAAAGGGAAAATGGGCAGAAATAAGGCACAAAAGAGCAGAGGTGCAGAAAGGTGAAAGATAGAAAGGGTAGAAAAACGAGAGAAAACGAGTGAAGGAGCAGAGGGAAAGGGAAAATGGGCAGAAATAAGGCACAAAAGAGCAGAGATGCAGAAAGGTGCAGAAAGGTGAAAGATAGAAAGAGTAGAAAACCGAGAGAAGTAGCAGAGTGAGAGAAAGGAGACAGAGGTCCACTGGACCACCAGGGATGAGGCGCAGGGAAACCTGCGGGTGGAGGAGGGCCTCGATCACCAACACTCAAGAGTGCAGGGGCACCTCACTTAATGGTGGAGCTGCCAGGGTGGGAGAGCACTTTCACTGACAATGAGTCAGTGGTCTTGTTCGGCTGTCCCCGCAGTGGCTGCCATTAAGTAGGGGTCGGGGAGGGCTGGACAGCTGGGAGGTGGGAGCGGGAGGGGAGCTGGATTGGTCTGGTCGCGCTGGGGGGGAGGGGCCGAGGGGGCAGCAGCGGCGGCGAAAGGTAAAGGGAGAAAAGAAGGAATAAAGAAAAAGGGAAAATAAGCAGAAATAAGGCACAAAAGAGCAGAGATGCAGAAAAGAGCAGAAAGGTGAAAGATAGAAAGGGTAGAAAAACGAGTGAAGGAGCAGAGGGAGAGAAAGGGAAAATGGGCAGAAATAAGGCACAAAAGAGCAGAGGTGCAGAAAGGTGAAAGATAGAGACGGTAGAAAAACGAGAGAAAACGAGTGAAGGAGCAGAGGGAGAGAAAGGGAAAATGGGCAGAAATAAGGCACAAAAGAGCAGAGATGCAGAAAGGTGCAGAAAGGTGAAAGATAGAAAGAGTAGAAAACCGAGTGAAGGAGCAGAGTGAGAGAAAGGAGACAGAGGTCCACTGGACCACCAGGGATGAGGCGCAGGGAAACCTGTGGGTGGAGGAGGGCCTCGATCACCAACACTCAAGAGTGCAGGGGCACCTCACTTAATGGTGGAGCTGCGAGGGTGGAAGAGCACTTTCACTGACAATGAGTTAGTGGTCTTGTTCGCCTGTCCCGCAGTGACCGCCATTAAGTAGGGGTCGGGGAGGGCTGGACAGCTGGGAGGTGGGAGCGGGGAGGGGAGCTGGATTGGTCTGGTCGCGCTGGGGGGGAGGGGCCGTGGGGGCAGCAGCGGCGGGGAAAGGTAAAGGGAGGAAAGAAGGAATAAAGAAAAAGGGAAAATAAGCAGAAATAAGGCAAAAAAGAGCAGAGATGCAGAAAAGAGCAGAAAGGTGAAAGATAGAAAGGGTAGAAAAACAAGTGAAGGAGCAGAGGGAGAGAAAGGGAAAATGGGCAGAAATAAGGCCAAAAGAGCAGAGGTGCAGAAAGGTGAAAGATAGAAAGGGTAGAAAAACGAGAGAAAACGAGTGAAGGAGCAGAGGGAGAGAAAGGGAAAATGGGCAGAAATAAGGCACAAAAGAGCAGAGATGCAGAAAGGTGCAGAAAGGTGAAAGATAGAAAGAGTAGAAAACCGAGAGAAGGAGCAGAGTGAGAGACAGGAGACAGAGGTCCACTGGACCACCAGGGATGAGGTGCAGGGAAACCTGCGGGTGGAGGAGGGCCTCGATCACCAACACTCAAGAGTGCAGGGGCACCTCACTTAATGGTGGAGCTGCGAGGGTGGGAGAGCACTTTCACTGACAATGAGTCAGTGGTCTTGTTCGCCTGTCCCTGCAGTGGCCGCCATTAAGTAGGGGTCGGGGAGGGCTGGACAGCTGGGAGGCGGGAGCGGGGAGGGGAGCTGGATTGGGCAGGTCGCGCTGGGGGGGGGGAAGGGGCCACGGGGGCAGCAGCGGCAGGGAAAGGTAAAGGGAGGAAAGAAGGGATAAAGAAAAAGGGAAAATAGGCAGAAATAAGGCACAAAAGAGCAGAGATGCAGAAAAGAGCAGAAAGGTGAAAGATAGAAAGGGTAGAAAAACGAGTTAAGGAGCAGAGGGAGAGAAAGGGAAAATGGGCAGAAATAAGGCACAAAAGAGCAGAGGTGCAGAAAGGTGAAAGATAGAAAGGGTAGAAAAATGAGAGAAAACGAGTGAAGGAGCAGAGGGAGAGAAAGGGAAAATGGGCAGAAATAAGGCACAAAAGAGCAGAGATGCAGAAAGGTGCAGAAAAGTGAAAGATAGAAAGAGTAGAAAACCGAGTGAAGGAGCAGAGTGAGAGAAAGGAGACAGAGGTCCACTGGACCACCAGGGATGAGGCACAGGGAAACCTGCGGGTGGAGGAGGGCCTCGATCACCAACACTCAAGAGTGCAGGGGAAGGGGCACCTCACTTAATGGTGGAGCTGCGAGGGTGGGAGAGAACTTTCACTGACAATGAGTCAGTGGTCTTGCTCGCCTGTCCCCGCAGTGGCCGCCATTAAGTAGGGGTCGGGGAGGGCTGGACAGCTGGGAGGCGGGAGTGGGGAGGGGAGCTGGATTGGTCTGGTCGCGCTGGGGGGGAGGGACCGAGGGGGCAGCAGCGGCGGCGAAAGGTACAGGGAGGAAAGAAGGAATAAAGAAAAAGGGAAAATAAGCAGAAATAAGGCACAAAAGAGCAGAGATGCAGAAAAGAGCAGAAAGGTGAAAGATAGAAAGGGTAGAAAAACGAGTGAAGGAGCAGAGGGAGAGAAAGGGAAAATGGGCAGAAATAAGGCACAAAAGAGCAGAGGTGCAGAAAGGTGAAAGATAGAGAGGGTAGAAAAACGAGAGAAAACGAGTGAAGGAGCAGAGGGAGAGAAAGGGAAAATGGGCAGAAATAAGGCACAAAATAGCAGAGATGCAGAAAGGTGCAGAAAGGTGAAAGATAGAAAGAGTAGAAAACCGAGTGAAGGAGTAGAGTGAGAGAAAGGAGACAGAGGTCCACTGGACCACCAGGGATGAGGCGCAGGGAAACCTGTGGGTGGAGGAGGGCCTCGATCACCAACACTCAAGAGTGCAGGGGCACCTCACTTAATGGTGGAGCTGCGAGGGTGGGAGAGCACTTTCACTGACAATGAGTTAGTGGTCTTGTTCGCCTGTCCCCGCAGTGGCCGCCATTAAGTAGGGGTCGGGGAGGGCTGAACAGCTGGGAGGCGGGAGCGGGGAGGGGAGCTGGATTGGTCTGGTCGCGCTGGGGGGGAGGGGCCGTGGGCGCAGCAGCGGCGGGGAAAGGTAAAGGGAGGAAAGAAGGAATAAAGAAAAAGGGAAAATAAGCAGAAATAAGGCACAAAAGAGCAGAGATGCAGAAAAGAGCAGAAAGGTGAAAGATAGAAAGGGTAGAAAAACAAGTGAAGGAGCAGAGGGAGAGAAAGGGAAAATGGGCAGAAATAAGGCACAAAAGAGCAGAGGTGCAGAAAGGTGAAAGATAGAAAGGGTAGAAAAACGAGAGAAAACGAGTGAAGGAGCAGAGGGAGAGAAAGGGAAAATGGGCAGAAATAAGGCACAAAAGAGCAGAGATGCAGAAAGGTGCAGAAAGGTGAAAGATAGAAAGAGTAGAAAACCGAGAGAAGGAGCAGAGTGAGAGACAGGAGACAGAGGTCCACTGGACCACCAGGGATGAGGTGCAGGGAAACCTGCGGGTGGAGGAGGGCCTCGATCACCAACACTCAAGAGTGCAGGGGCACCTCACTTAATGGTGGAGCTGCGAGGGTGGGAGAGCACTTTCACTGACAATGAGTCAGTGGTCTTGTTCGCCTGTCCCCGCAGTGGCCGCCATTAAGTAGGGGTCGGGGAGGGCTGGACAGCTGGGAGGCGGGAGCGGGGAGGGGAGCTGGATTGGGCAGGTCGCGCTGGGGGGGGGGAAGGGGCCGCGGGGGCAGCAGCGGCAGGGAAAGGTAAAGGGAGGAAAGAAGGGATAAAGAAAAAGGGAAAATAAGCAGAAATAAGGCACAAAAGAGCAGAGATGCAGAAAAGAGCAGAAAGGTGAAAGATAGAAAGGGTAGAAAAACGAGTGAAGGAGCAGAGGGAGAGAAAGGGAAAATGGGCAGAAATAAGGCACAAAAGAGCAGAGGTGCAGAAAGGTGAAAGATAGAAAGGGTAGAAAAATTAGAGAAAACGAGTGAAGGAGCAGAGGGAGAGAAAGGGAAAATGGGCAGAAATAAGGCACAAAAGAGCAGAGATGCAGAAAGGTGCAGAAAAGTGAAAGATAGAAAGAGTAGAAAACCGAGTGAAGGAGCAGAGTGAGAGAAAGGAGACAGAGGTCCACTGGACCACCAGGGATGAGGCACAGGGAAACCTGCGGGTGGAGGAGGGCCTCGATCACCAACACTCAAGAGTGCAGGGGAAGGGGCACCTCACTTAATGGTGGAGCTGCGAGGGTGGGAGAGCACTTTCACTGACAATGAGTCTGTGGTCTTGCTCGCCTGTCCCCGCAGTGGCCGCCATTAAGTAGGGGTTGGGGAGGGCTGGACAGCTGGGAGGCGGGAGCGGGGAGGGGAGCTGGATGGGCCGGTCGCGCTGGGGGGGGAGGAGCCGCGGGGGCAGCAGCGGCGGGGAATGTTAAAGGGAGGAAAGAAGGGATAAAGAAAAAGGGAAAATAAGCAGAAATAAGGCACAAAAGAGCAGAGATGCAGAAAAGAGCAGAAAGGTGAAAGATAGATAGGGTAGAAAAACGAGGGAAAGAGCAAAGGGAGAGAAAGGGAAAATGGGCAGAAATAAGGCACAAAAGAGCAGAGGTGTAGAAAGGTGAAAGATAGAAAGGGTAGAAAAACGAGAGAAAACGAGTGAAGGAGCAGAAAGAAAGAAAGGGAAAATGGGCAGAAATAAGGCACAAAAGAGCAGAGATGCAGAAAGGTGCAGAAAGGTGAAAGATAGAAAGAGTAGAAAACTGAGAGAAGGAGCAGAGTGAGAGAAAGGAGATAGAGGTCCACTGGACCACCAGGGATGAGGCGCAGGGAAACCTGCTGGTGGAGGAGGGCCTCGATCACCAACACTCAAGAGTGCAGGGGCACCTCACTTAATGGTGGAGCTGCGAGGGTGGGAGAGCACTTTCACTGACAATGAGTCAGTGGTCTTGTTCGCCTGTCCCCGCAGTGGCCGCGATTAGGTAGGGGTCGGGGAGGGCTGGACAGCTGGGAGGCGGGAGCGGGGAGGGGAGCTGGATTGGGCTGGTCGCGCTGGTGGGGAGGGGCCGCGGGGGCAGCAGCGGCGGGGAAAGGTAAAGGGAGGAAAGAAGGGATAAAGAAAAAGGGAAAATAAGCAGAAATAAGGCACAAAAGAGCAGAGATGCAGAATAGAGCAGAAAGGTGAAAGATAGAAAGGGTAGAAAAAAGAGTGAAGGAGCAGAGGGAGAGAAAGGGAAAATGGGCAGAAATAAGGCACAAAAGAGCAGAGGTGCAGAAAGGTGAAAGATAGAAAGGGTAGAAAAACGAGAGAAAACGAGTGAAGGAGCAGAGGGAGAGAAAGGGAAAATGGGCAGAAATAAGGCACAAAAGAGCAGAGATGCAGAAAGGTGCAGAAAGGTGAAAGATAGAAAAAGTAGAAAACCGAGTGAAGGAGCAGAGTGAGAGAAAGGAGACAGAGGTCCACTGGACCACCAGGGATGAGGCGCAGGGAAACCTGCGGGTGGAGGAGGGCCTCGATCACCAACACTCAAGAGTGCAGGGGCAGGGGCACCTCACTTAATGGTGGAGCTGCGAGGGTGGGAGAGCACTTTCACTGACAATGAGTCAGTGGTCTTGTTCGCCAGTCCCTGCAGTGGCCGCCATTAAGTAGGGGTCGGGGAGGGCTGGACAGCTGGGAGGCGGGAGCGGGGAGGGGAGCTGGATTGGTCTGGTCGCGCTGGGGGGGAGGGGCCGTGGGGGCAGCAGCGGCGGCGAAAGGTAAAGGGAGGAAAGAAGGAATAAAGAAAAAGGGAAAATTAGCAGAAATAAGGCACAAAAGAGCAGAGATGCGGAAAAGAGCAGAAAGGTGAAAGATAGAAAGGGTAGAAAAATGAGTGAAGGAGCAGAGGGAGAGAAAGGGAAAATGGGCAGAAATAAGGCACAAAAGAGCAGAGGTGCAGAAAGGTGAAAGATAGAAAGGGTAGAAAAACGAGAGAAAACGAGTGAAGGAGCAGAGGGAGAGAAAGGGAAAATGGGCAGAAATAAGGCACAAAAGAGCAGAGATGCAGAAAGGTGCAGAAAGGTGAAAGATAGAAAGAGTAGAAAACCGAGAGAAGTAGCAGAGTGAGAGAAAGGAGACAGAGGTCCACTGGACCACCAGGGATGAGGCGCAGGGAAACCTGCGGGTGGAGGAGGGCCTCGATCACCAACACTCAAGAGTGCAGGGGCACCTCACTTAATGGTGGAGCTGCCAGGGTGGGAGAGCACTTTCACTGACAATGAGTCAGTGGTCTTGTTCGGCTGTCCCCGCAGTGGCCGCCATTAAGTAGGGGTCGGGGAGGGCTGGACAGCTGGGAGGCGGGAGCAGGAGGGGAGCTGGATTGGTCTGGTCGCGCTGGGGGGGAGGGACCGAGGGGGCAGCAGCGGCGGCGAAAGGTAAAGGGAGAAAAGAAGGAATAAAGAAAAAGGGAAAATAAGCAGAAATAAGGCACAAAAGAGCAGAGATGCAGAAAAGAGCAGAAAGGTGAAAGATAGAAAGGGTAGAAAAACGAGTGAAGGAGCAGAGGGAGAGAAAGGGAAAATGGGCAGAAATAAGGCACAAAAGAGCAGAGGTGCAGAAAGGTGAAAGATAGAGAGGGTAGAAAAACGAGAGAAAACGAGTGAAGGAGCAGAGTGAGAGAAAGGGAAAATGGGCAGAAATAAGGCACAAAAGAGCAGAGATGCAGAAAGGTGCAGAAAGGTGAAAGATAGAAAGAGTAGAAAACCGAGTGAAGGAGCAGAGTGAGAGAAAGGAGACAGAGGTCCACTGGACCACCAGGGATGAGGCGCAGGGAAACCTGTGGGTGGAGGAGGGCCTCGATTACCAACACTCAAGAGTGCAGGGGCACCTCACTTAATGGTGGAGCTGCGAGGGTGGAAGAGCACTTTCACTGACAATGAGTTAGTGGTCTTGTTCGCCTGTCCCCGCAGTGGCCGCCATTAAGTAGGGGTCGGGGAGGGCTGGACAGCTGGGAGGCGGGAGCGGGGAGGGGAGCTGGATTGGTCTGGTCGCGCTGGGGGGAGGGGCCGTGGGGGCAGCAGCGGCGGGGAAAGGTAAAGGGAGGAAAGAAGGAATAAAGAAAAAGGGAAAATAAGCAGAAATAAGGCACAAAAGAGCAGAGATGCAGAAAAGAGCAGAAAGGTGAAAGATAGAAAGGGTAGAAAAACAAGTGAAGGAGCAGAGGGAGAGAAAGGGAAAATGGGCAGAAATAAGGCCAAAAGAGCAGAGGTGCAGAAAGGTGAAAGATAGAAAGGGTAGAAAAACGAGAGAAAACGAGTGAAGGAGCAGAGGGAGAGAAAGGGAAAATGGGCAGAAATAAGGCACAAAAGAGCAGAGATGCAGAAAGGTGCAGAAAGGTGAAAGATAGAAAGAGTAGAAAACCGAGTGAAGGAGCAGAGTGAGAGAAAGGAGACAGAGGTCCACTGGACCACCAGGGATGAGGCGCAGGGAAACCTGCGGGTGGAGGAGGGCCTCGATCACCAACACTCAAGAGTGCAGGGGCAGGGGCACCTCACTTAATGGTGGAGCTGCGAGGGTGGGAGAGCACTTTCACTGACAATGAGTCAGTGGTCTTGTTCGCCAGTCCCTGCAGTGGCCGCCATTAAGTAGGGGTCGGGGAGGGCTGGACAGCTGGGAGGCGGGAGCGGGGAGGGGAGCTGGATTGGTCTGGTCGCGCTGGGGGGGAGGGGCCGTGGGGGCAGCAGCGGCGGCGAAAGGTAAAGGGAGGAAAGAAGGAATAAAGAAAAAGGGAAAATTAGCAGAAATAAGGCACAAAAGAGCAGAGATGCGGAAAAGAGCAGAAAGGTGAAAGATAGAAAGGGTAGAAAAATGAGTGAAGGAGCAGAGGGAGAGAAAGGGAAAATGGGCAGAAATAAGGCACAAAAGAGCAGAGGTGCAGAAAGGTGAAAGATAGAAAGGGTAGAAAAACGAGAGAAAACGAGTGAAGGAGCAGAGGGAAAGGGAAAATGGGCAGAAATAAGGCACAAAAGAGCAGAGATGCAGAAAGGTGCAGAAAGGTGAAAGATAGAAAGAGTAGAAAACCGAGAGAAGTAGCAGAGTGAGAGAAAGGAGACAGAGGTCCACTGGACCACCAGGGATGAGGCGCAGGGAAACCTGCGGGTGGAGGAGGGCCTCGATCACCAACACTCAAGAGTGCAGGGGCACCTCACTTAATGGTGGAGCTGCCAGGGTGGGAGAGCACTTTCACTGACAATGAGTCAGTGGTCTTGTTCGGCTGTCCCCGCAGTGGCCGCCATTAAGTAGGGGTCGGGAGGGCTGGACAGCTGGGAGGTGGGAGCGGGAGGGGAGCTGGATTGGTCTGGTCGCGCTGGGGGGGAGGGGCCGAGGGGGCAGCAGCGGCGGCGAAAGGTAAAGGGAGAAAAGAAGGAATAAAGAAAAAGGGAAAATAAGCAGAAATAAGGCACAAAAGAGCAGAGATGCAGAAAAGAGCAGAAAGGTGAAAGATAGAAAGGGTAGAAAAACGAGTGAAGGAGCAGAGGGCGAGAAAGGGAAAATGGGCAGAAATAAGGCACAAAAGAGCAGAGGTGCAGAAAGGTGAAAGATAGAGAGGGTAGAAAAACGAGAGAAAACGAGTGAAGGAGCAGAGGGAGAGAAAGGGAAAATGGGCAGAAATAAGGCACAAAAGAGCAGAGATGCAGAAAGGTGCAGAAAGGTGAAAGATAGAAAGAGTAGAAATCCGAGTGAAGGAGCAGAGTGAGAGAAAGGAGACAGAGGTCCACTGGACCACCAGGGATGAGGCGCAGGGAAACCTGTGGGTGGAGGAGGGCCTCGATCACCAACACTCAAGAGTGCAGGGGCACCTCACTTAATGGTGGAGCTGCGAGGGTGGAAGAGCACTTTCACTGACAATGAGTTAGTGGTCTTGTTCGCCTGTCCCCGCAGTGGCCGCCATTAAATAGGGGTCGGGGAGGGCTGGACAGCTGGGAGGCGGGAGCGGGGAGGGGAGCTGGATTGGTCTGGTCGCGCTGGGGGGGAGGGGCCGTGGGGGCAGCAGCGGCGGGGAAAGGTAAAGGGAGGAAAGAAGGAATAAAGAAAAAGGGAAAATAAGCAGAAATAAGGCACAAAAGAGCAGAGATGCAGAAAAGAGCAGAAAGGTGAAAGATAGAAAGGGTAGAAAAACAAGTGAAGGAGCAGAGGGAGAGAAAGGGAAAATGGGCAGAAATAAGGCCAAAAGAGCAGAGGTGCAGAAAGGTGAAAGATAGAAAGGGTAGAAAAACGAGAGAAAACGAGTGAAGGAGCAGAGGGAGAGAAAGGGAAAATGGGCAGAAATAAGGCACAAAAGAGCAGAGATGCAGAAAGGTGCAGAAAGGTGAAAGATAGAAAGAGTAGAAAACCGAGTGAAGGAGCAGAGTGAGAGAAAGGAGACAGAGGTCCACTGGACCACCAGGGATGAGGCGCAGGGAAACCTGCGGGTGGAGGAGGGCCTCGATCACCAACACTCAAGAGTGCAGGGGCAGGGGCACCTCACTTAATGGTGGAGCTGCGAGGGTGGTAGAGCACTTTCACTGACAATGAGTCAGTGGTCTTGTTCGCCAGTCCCTGCAGTGGCCGCCATTAAGTAGGGGTCGGGGAGGGCTGGACAGCTGGGAGGCGGGAGCGGGGAGGGGAGCTGGATTGGTCTGGTCGCGCTGGGGGGGAGGGGCCGTGGGGGCAGCAGCGGCGGCGAAAGGTAAAGGGAGGAAAGAAGGAATAAAGAAAAAGGGAAAATTAGCAGAAATAAGGCACAAAAGAGCAGAGATGCGGAAAAGAGCAGAAAGGTGAAAGATAGAAAGGGTAGAAAAATGAGTGAAGGAGCAGAGGGAGAGAAAGGGAAAATGGGCAGAAATAAGGCACAAAAGAGCAGAGGTGCAGAAAGGTGAAAGATAGAAAGGGTAGAAAAACGAGAGAAAACGAGTGAAGGAGCAGAGGGAAAGGGAAAATGGGCAGAAATAAGGCACAAAAGAGCAGAGATGCAGAAAGGTGCAGAAAGGTGAAAGATAGAAAGAGTAGAAAACCGAGAGAAGTAGCAGAGTGAGAGAAAGGAGACAGAGGTCCACTGGACCACCAGGGATGAGGCGCAGGGAAACCTGCGGGTGGAGGAGGGCCTCGATCACCAACACTCAAGAGTGCAGGGGCACCTCACTTAATGGTGGAGCTGCCAGGGTGGGAGAGCACTTTCACTGACAATGAGTCAGTGGTCTTGTTCGGCTGTCCCCGCAGTGGCTGCCATTAAGTAGGGGTCGGGGAGGGCTGGACAGCTGGGAGGTGGGAGCGGGAGGGGAGCTGGATTGGTCTGGTCGCGCTGGGGGGGAGGGGCCGAGGGGGCAGCAGCGGCGGCGAAAGGTAAAGGGAGAAAAGAAGGAATAAAGAAAAAGGGAAAATAAGCAGAAATAAGGCACAAAAGAGCAGAGATGCAGAAAAGAGCAGAAAGGTGAAAGATAGAAAGGGTAGAAAAACGAGTGAAGGAGCAGAGGGAGAGAAAGGGAAAATGGGCAGAAATAAGGCACAAAAGAGCAGAGGTGCAGAAAGGTGAAAGATAGAGACGGTAGAAAAACGAGAGAAAACGAGTGAAGGAGCAGAGGGAGAGAAAGGGAAAATGGGCAGAAATAAGGCACAAAAGAGCAGAGATGCAGAAAGGTGCACAAAGGTGAAAGATAGAAAGAGTAGAAAACCGAGTGAAGGAGCAGAGTGAGAGAAAGGAGACAGAGGTCCACTGGACCACCAGGGATGAGGCGCAGGGAAACCTGTGGGTGGAGGAGGGCCTCGATCACCAACACTCAAGAGTGCAGGGGCACCTCACTTAATGGTGGAGCTGCGAGGGTGGAAGAGCACTTTCACTGACAATGAGTTAGTGGTCTTGTTCGCCTGTCCCGCAGTGACCGCCATTAAGTAGGGGTCGGGGAGGGCTGGACAGCTGGGAGGTGGGAGCGGGGAGGGGAGCTGGATTGGTCTGGTCGCGCTGGGGGGGAGGGGCCGTGGGGGCAGCAGCGGCGGGGAAAGGTAAAGGGAGGAAAGAAGGAATAAAGAAAAAGGGAAAATAAGCAGAAATAAGGCAAAAAAGAGCAGAGATGCAGAAAAGAGCAGAAAGGTGAAAGATAGAAAGGGTAGAAAAACAAGTGAAGGAGCAGAGGGAGAGAAAGGGAAAATGGGCAGAAATAAGGCCAAAAGAGCAGAGGTGCAGAAAGGTGAAAGATAGAAAGGGTAGAAAAACGAGAGAAAACGAGTGAAGGAGCAGAGGGAGAGAAAGGGAAAATGGGCAGAAATAAGGCACAAAAGAGCAGAGATGCAGAAAGGTGCAGAAAGGTGAAAGATAGAAAGAGTAGAAAACCGAGAGAAGGAGCAGAGTGAGAGACAGGAGACAGAGGTCCACTGGACCACCAGGGATGAGGTGCAGGGAAACCTGCGGGTGGAGGAGGGCCTCGATCACCAACACTCAAGAGTGCAGGGGCACCTCACTTAATGGTGGAGCTGCGAGGGTGGGAGAGCACTTTCACTGACAATGAGTCAGTGGTCTTGTTCGCCTGTCCCCGCAGTGGCCGCCATTAAGTAGGGGTCGGGGAGGGCTGGACAGCTGGGAGGCGGGAGCGGGGAGGGGAGCTGGATTGGGCAGGTCGCGCTGGGGGGGGGGAAGGGGCCACGGGGGCAGCAGCGGCAGGGAAAGGTAAAGGGAGGAAAGAAGGGATAAAGAAAAAGGGAAAATAGGCAGAAATAAGGCACAAAAGAGCAGAGATGCAGAAAAGAGCAGAAAGGTGAAAGATAGAAAGGGTAGAAAAACGAGTTAAGGAGCAGAGGGAGAGAAAGGGAAAATGGGCAGAAATAAGGCACAAAAGAGCAGAGGTGCAGAAAGGTGAAAGATAGAAAGGGTAGAAAAATGAGAGAAAACGAGTGAAGGAGCAGAGGGAGAGAAAGGGAAAATGGGCAGAAATAAGGCACAAAAGAGCAGAGATGCAGAAAGGTGCAGAAAAGTGAAAGATAGAAAGAGTAGAAAACCGAGTGAAGGAGCAGAGTGAGAGAAAGGAGACAGAGGTCCACTGGACCACCAGGGATGAGGCACAGGGAAACCTGCGGGTGGAGGAGGGCCTCGATCACCAACACTCAAGAGTGCAGGGGAAGGGGCACCTCACTTAATGGTGGAGCTGCGAGGGTGGGAGAGAACTTTCACTGACAATGAGTCAGTGGTCTTGCTCGCCTGTCCCCGCAGTGGCCGCCATTAAGTAGGGGTCGGGGAGGGCTGGACAGCTGGGAGGCGGGAGTGGGGAGGGGAGCTGGATTGGTCTGGTCGCGCTGGGGGGGAGGGACCGAGGGGGCAGCAGCGGCGGCGAAAGGTACAGGGAGGAAAGAAGGAATAAAGAAAAAGGGAAAATAAGCAGAAATAAGGCACAAAAGAGCAGAGATGCAGAAAAGAGCAGAAAGGTGAAAGATAGAAAGGGTAGAAAAACGAGTGAAGGAGCAGAGGGAGAGAAAGGGAAAATGGGCAGAAATAAGGCACAAAAGAGCAGAGGTGCAGAAAGGTGAAAGATAGAGAGGGTAGAAAAACGAGAGAAAACGAGTGAAGGAGCAGAGGGAGAGAAAGGGAAAATGGGCAGAAATAAGGCACAAAAGAGCAGAGATGCAGAAAGGTGCAGAAAGGTGAAAGATAGAAAGAGTAGAAAACCGAGTGAAGGAGTAGAGTGAGAGAAAGGAGACAGAGGTCCACTGGACCACCAGGGATGAGGCGCAGGGAAACCTGTGGGTGGAGGAGGGCCTCGATCACCAACACTCAAGAGTGCAGGGGCACCTCACTTAATGGTGGAGCTGCGAGGGTGGGAGAGCACTTTCACTGACAATGAGTTAGTGGTCTTGTTCGCCTGTCCCCGCAGTGGCCGCCATTAAGTAGGGGTCGGGGAGGGCTGAACAGCTGGGAGGCGGGAGCGGGGAGGGGAGCTGGATTGGTCTGGTCGCGCTGGGGGGGAGGGGCCGTGGGCGCAGCAGCGGCGGGGAAAGGTAAAGGGAGGAAAGAAGGAATAAAGAAAAAGGGAAAATAAGCAGAAATAAGGCACAAAAGAGCAGAGATGCAGAAAAGAGCAGAAAGGTGAAAGATAGAAAGGGTAGAAAAACAAGTGAAGGAGCAGAGGGAGAGAAAGGGAAAATGGGCAGAAATAAGGCACAAAAGAGCAGAGGTGCAGAAAGGTGAAAGATAGAAAGGGTAGAAAAACGAGAGAAAACGAGTGAAGGAGCAGAGGGAGAGAAAGGGAAAATGGGCAGAAATAAGGAACGAAAGAGCAGAGATGCAGAAAGGTGCAGAAAGGTGAAAGATAGAAAGAGTAGAAAACCGAGAGAAGGAGCAGAGTGAGAGACAGGAGACAGAGGTCCACTGGACCACCAGGGATGAGGTGCAGGGAAACCTGCGGGTGGAGGAGGGCCTCGATCACCAACACTCAAGAGTGCAGGGGCACCTCACTTAATGGTGGAGCTGCGAGGGTGGGAGAGCACTTTCACTGACAATGAGTCAGTGGTCTTGTTCGCCTGTCCCCGCAGTGGCCGCCATTAAGTAGGGGTCGGGGAGGGCTGGACAGCTGGGAGGCGGGAGCGGGGAGGGGAGCTGGATTGGGCAGGTCGCGCTGGGGGGGGGGAAGGGGCCGCGGGGGCAGCAGCGGCAGGGAAAGGTAAAGGGAGGAAAGAAGGGATAAAGAAAAAGGGAAAATAAGCAGAAATAAGGCACAAAAGAGCAGAGATGCAGAAAAGAGCAGAAAGGTGAAAGATAGAAAGGGTAGAAAAACGAGTGAAGGAGCAGAGGGAGAGAAAGGGAAAATGGGCAGAAATAAGGCACAAAAGAGCAGAGGTGCAGAAAGGTGAAAGATAGAAAGGGTAGAAAAATTAGAGAAAACGAGTGAAGGAGCAGAGGGAGAGAAAGGGAAAATGGGCAGAAATAAGGCACAAAAGAGCAGAGATGCAGAAAGGTGCAGAAAAGTGAAAGATAGAAAGAGTAGAAAACCGAGTGAAGGAGCAGAGTGAGAGAAAGGAGACAGAGGTCCACTGGACCACCAGGGATGAGGCACAGGGAAACCTGCGGGTGGAGGAGGGCCTCGATCACCAACACTCAAGAGTGCAGGGGAAGGGGCACCTCACTTAATGGTGGAGCTGCGAGGGTGGGAGAGCACTTTCACTGACAATGAGTCTGTGGTCTTGCTCGCCTGTCCCCGCAGTGGCCGCCATTAAGTAGGGGTCGGGGAGGGCTGGACAGCTGGGAGGCGGGAGTGGGGAGGGGAGCTGGATTGGGCCGGTCGCGCTGGTGGGGAGGGGCCGCGGGGGCAGCAGCGGCGGGGAAAGGTAAAGGGAGGAAAGAAGGGATAAAGAAAAAGGGAAAATAAGCAGAAATAAGGCACAAAAGAGCAGAGATGCAGAAAAGAGCAGAAAGGTGAAAGATAGATAGGGTAGAAAAACGAGTGAAGGAGCAGAGGGAGAGAAAGGGAAAATGGGCAGAAATAAGGCACAAAAGAGCAGAGGTGCAGAAAGGTGAAATATAGAAACTGTAGAAAAACGAGAGAAAACGAGTGAAGGAGCAGAGGGAGAGAAAGGGAAAATGGGCAGAAATAAAGCACAAAAGAGCAGAGATGCAGAAAGGTGCAGAAAGGTGAAAGATAGAAAGAGTAGAAAACCGAGTGAAGGAGCAGAGTGAGAGAAAGGAGACAGAGGTCCACTGGACCACCATGGATGAGGCGCAGGGAAACCTGTGGGTGGAGGAGGGCCTCGATCACCAACACTCAAGAGTGCAGGGGCACCTCACTTAATGGTGGAGCTGCAAGGGTGGGAGAGCACTTTCACTGACAATGAGTCAGTGGTCTTGTTCGCCTGTCCCCGCAGTGGCCGCCATTAAGTAGGGGTCGGGGAGGGCTGGACAGCTGGGAGGCGGGAGCGGGGAGGGGAGCTGATATGGGCCGGTCGCTCTGGGGGGGAGGGGCCGCGGGGGCAGCAGCGGCGGGGAAAGGTAAAGGGAGGAAAGAAGGGATAAAGAAAAAGGGAAAATAAGCAGAAATAAGGCACAAGAGAGCAGAGATGCAGAAAAGAGCAGAAAGGTGAAAGATAGAAAAGGTAGAAAAACGAGTGAAGGAGCAGAGGGAGAGAAAAGGAAAATGGGCAGAAATAAGGCACAAAAGAGCAGAGGTGCAGAAAGGTGAAAGATAAAAAGGGTAGAAAAATGAGAGAAAACGAGTGAAGGAGCAGAGGGAGAGAAAGAGAAAATGGGCAAAAATAAGGCACAAAAGAGCAGAGATGCAGAAAGGTGCAGAAAAGTGAAAGATAGAAAGAGTAGAAAACCGAGTGAAGGAGCAGAGTGAGAGAAAGGAGACAGAGGTCCACTGGACCACCAGGGATGAGGCGCAGGGAAACCTGCGGGTGGAGGAGGGCCTCGATCACCAACACTCAAGAGTGCAGGGGAAGGGGCACCTCACTTAATGGTGGAGCTGCGAGGGTGGGAGAGCACTTTCACTGACAATGAGTCAGTGGTCTTGTTCGCCTGTCCCCGCAGTGGCCGCCATTAAGTAGGGGTCGGGGAGGGCTGGACAGCTGGGAGGCGGGAGCGGGGAGGGGAGCTGGATTGGGCAGGTCGCGCTGGGGGGGGGGAAGGGGCCGCGGGGGCAGCAGCGGCAGGGAAAGGTAAAGGGAGGAAAGAAGGGATAAAGAAAAAGGGAAAATAAGCAGAAATAAGGCACAAAAGAGCAGAGATGCAGAAAAGAGCAGAAAGGTGAAAGATAGAAAGGGTAGAAAAACGAGTGATGGAGCAGAGGGAGAGAAAGGGAAAATGGGCAGAAATAAGGCACAAAAGAGCAGAGGTGCAGAAAGGTGAAAGATAGAAAGGGTAGAAAAATGAGAGAAAACGAGTGAAGGAGCAGAGGGAGAGAAAGGGAAAATGGGCAGAAATAAGGCACAAAAGAGCAGAGATGCAGAAAGGTGCAGAAAAGTGAAAGATAGAAAGAGTAGAAAACCGAGTGAAGGAGCAGAGTGAGAGAAAGGAGACAGAGGTCCACTGGACCACCAGGGATGAGGCACAGGGAAACCTGCGGGTGGAGGAGGGCCTCGATCACCAACACTCAAGAGTGCAGGGGAAGGGGCACCTCACTTAATGGTGGAGCTGCGAGGGTGGGAGAGCACTTTCACTGACAATGAGTCAGTGGTCTTGCTCGCCTGTCCCCGCAGTGGCCGCCATTAAGTAGGGGTCGGGGAGGGCTGGACAGCTGGGAGGCGGGAGTGGGGAGGGGAGCTGGATTGGGCCGGTTGCGCTGGTGGGGAGGGGCCACGGGGGCAGCAGCGACGGGGAAAGGTAAAGGGAGGAAAGAAGGGATAAAGAAAAAGGGAAAATAAGCAGAAATAAGGCACAAAAGAGCAGAGATGCAGAAAAGAGCAGAAAGGTGAAAGATAGATAGGGTAGAAAAACGAGTGAAGGAGCAGAGGGAGAGAAAGGGAAAATGGGCAGAAATAAGGCACAAAAGAGCAGAGGTGCAGAAAGGTGAAAGATAGAAAGGGTAGAAAAACGAGAGAAAACGAGTGAAGGAGCAGAGGGAGAGAAAGGGAAAATGGGCAGAAATAAAGCACAAAAGAGCAGAGATGCAGAAAGGTGCAGAAAGGTGAAAGATAGAAAGAGTAGAAAACCGAGTGAAGGAGCAGAGTGAGAGAAAGGAGACAGAGGTCCACTGGACCACCAGGGATGAGGCGCAGGGAAACCTGCGGGTGGAGGAGGGCCTCGATCACCAACACTCAAGAGTGCATGGGCACCTCACTTAATGGTGGAGCTGCAAGGGTGGGAGAGCACTTTCACTGACAATGAGTCAGTGGTCTTGTTCGCCTGTCCCCGCAGTGGCCGCCATTAAGTAGGGGTCGGGGAGGGCTGGACAGCTGGGAGGCGGGAGCGGGGAGGGGAGCTGGATTGGGCCGGTCGCGCTGGGGTGGGAGGGGCCGCGGGGGCAGCAGCGGCAGGGAAAGGTAAAGGGAGGAAAGAAGGGATAAAGAAAAAGAGAAAATAAGCAGAAATAAGGCACAAGAGAGCAGAGATGCAGAAAAGAGCAGAAAGGTGAAAGATAGAAAGGGTAGAAAAACGAGTGAAGGAGCAGAGGGAGAGAAAAGGAAAATGGGCAGAAACAAGGCACAAAAGAACAGAGGTGCAGAAAGGTGAAAGATAGAAAGGGTAGAAAAACGAGAGAAAACGAGTGAAGGAGCAGAGGGAGAGAAAGGGAAAATGGGCAGAAATAAGGCACAAAAGAGCAGAGATGCAGAAAGGTGCAGAAAGGTGAAAGATAGAAAGAGTAGAAAACCGAGTGAAGGAGCAGAGTGAGAGAAAGGAGACAGAGGTCCACTGGACCACCAGGGATGAGGCGCAGGGAAACCTGCGGGTGGAGGAGGGCCTCGATCACCAACACTCAAGAGTGCAGGGGCAGGGGCACCTCACTTAATGGTGGAGCTGCGAGGGTGGGAGAGCACTTTCACTGACAATGAGTCAGTTGTCTTGCTCGCCTGTCCCCGCAGTGGCCGCCATTAAGTAGGGGTCGGGAAGGGCTGGACAGCTGGGAGGCGGGAGCGGGTAGGGGAGCTGGATTGGGCCGGTCACGCTGGGGGGGGGCACGGGGGCAGCAGCGTTGGGGAAAGGTAAAGGGAGGAAAGAAGGGATAAAGAAAAAGGGAAAATAAGCAGAAATAAGGCACAAAAGAGCAGAGATGCAGAAAAGAGCAGAAAGGTGAAAGATAGAAAGGGTAAAAAAACGAGTGAAGGAGCAGAGGGAGAGAAAGGGAAAACGGGCAGAAATAAGGCCCATAAGAGCAGAGGTGCAGAAAGGTGAAAGATAGAAAGTGTAGAAAAACGAGAGAAAACGAGTGAAGGAGCAGAGGGAGAGAAAGGGAAAATGGGCAGAAATAAGGCACAAAAGAGCAGAGATGCAGAAAGGTGCAGAAAGGTGAAAGATAGAAAGAGTAGAAAACCGAGTGAAGGAGCAGAGTGAGAGAAAGGAGACAGAGGTCCACTGGACCACCAGGGATGAGGCGCAGGGAAACCTGCGGGTGGAGGAGGGCCTCGATCACCAACACTCAAGAGTGCAGGGGCAGGGGCACCTCACTTAATGGTGGAGCTGCGAGGGTGGGTGAGCAATTTCACTGACAATGAGGTCTTTTGTACGGTGTTGGTAGTCTCTGAATTACTGGAGAGTCAAGTACCCAAAGATTTTGCAGGGAAGAAGACAGTTGACTATTCAAAGACTTAAAAGGTCATAAAACTCACACCCCAACAAGGCATCAGATGCCTCCCATAAAGTGAAGATCCTGCCTTGACTTAGGCTCCGGAAAGTAGGAATGTTTAAAGAGACAGAAGCTCTATAGATCAAATCCTTACCCCAACAGGAAATCGTCATAGTGCCCTACATTACACTAGAAAAGTTATCCAAGAGTCAGAACACATTGACCATGGAAGATTTAAAGGCATGTCCGACTAACATAAAAGATACCACTTGCATTATAGCCGACAATCAATTCCAGAATCTGTGACTGGAACCCCTGAGAGCCAAATTGAGGCAAATTAAGTGGTGGCCCAACTTTTCTATATAGCCTTAGCGTGCCTTCAAACACAGATTAAACAACTGGAAGACAAATGTGAGGATCTTGAGTGCATGTGGAGTAAAGATGCCATCCTCATTTGTAACTTAAAGGAAGGAGCGGAGGGGCAAAACATCTATTTGTGGCTGGAAACCATTGTCAAGGAAATACTGTAGAAGTTTCAAGAAGATACAGTAGAAATGATCAGAGCCCAAAGAGTGGGAAGTAAAAACAACAATGCCAGGAACCATCACAGAAGCATTGTTGCAAAGGTGACTAACTATAGAATTTAGAAGGCAATTATTAAGGAATCAGGCAGCTAGTACTGATCCACTTCAAAGATTCCAAAATTATTCTCTATCATAACGTAAGACCTGATTTAGAGTAGCCTGGGTATAATTTCAATTATATCGTAGTAATCAGAGCAATTTAATAAATTCGGAGTTACTCTGACGCAGAATTAACAATAATTACTCCTGCTTGTGTAATTATGAGTAATTAGGGGTGAAACTGATTATCCGACACCCCATAGACTAATACATTATATTTGATTTCTGATGTTTTTAGTGGGACAGCTTTTCTCTTTGCTCTAACATTTGATTTCTGCATCTGATTTCTTGACATAAACTTGCTTTCCTTTTGGGCTCTGCTTTCGTTTTACTTTGTAGGACCACATTGCCAGAAATTGCCTTCTCCACTGTTGTATAACAACCAGCTGTCAGCAGGCAGGCTTTACCATTAGCTGTGAGACGAGTGAAGGGGTGTCATGCGTTGAGGCTACCCACATTCAGTGCTGCTTGCAGGGGGAGAGGTTGGCAGTGTATAAAACACCTTATAACTTAGAGTAAAGTTGATTCTCCTCAACAATGAACTAGAGGGTACAGAACCCTCTGTACTCTGACAAGGGATGAAAATGGTACACCCATCTTTTATAAGTGAGCATAAGCCTCTTTGTGTTTGACACCATCCTTGCTAGGCTATCAAACATTGGTGTGCTGCTTCTAGGACACTTGCTTCGCAGATTGTGGTTTGAGTTCTTGGATGAACTATTTTCTTCATGAGCGATCCCTGAGAGACATTCTGGTTATTGAGTAAAATGTAACTGTTATTTGAAATTATATAAAGTGCTCATAGACTTTTCTTGTGATTAGGAATAACAGTGAGTTAGCGAGTGTCAAATATTTTAAAGTTTCTTCAAATATAAATCAAAACTTAAAGCACACCCATCAGGAAGTGCATATGTTTGAAGTTGAAGATAGTTATTTTCATTATTATATAGGAATTGTATTCCATGCTCAGGTAATTACACGTGTTTTTTCACTCTTCAATGTCAGGAGAGTCAGCTTCCTATCAAGTACATAGAGAGTTGGCTATACAAAAGTACCTATCACTGTCGCTGTGAGAGATTGAAGTTGTACATTCATGACTCTTGTGAGTTTAGCATCACACGGCTGCTATTTGCTAAATGGAGTGACATGGGTGTAGTGCATCACCCAACCTGCACACGTGAAAATAGAAGCGGCACAACATGAAAATAAAAGGGGCACAGCATTTACCTTTCCTAGGGTGCTGAACTACCTTAAAACTACAAGCACGCTGGTAGCACATCTAAGCACCCCAAAATATGTATACATCAATTGGCCTACTCCACATTCAGGTTTCTTGCACCATATCGCACAACAATCAATGTGCAACTATTAAACACCAAAGCACTAAAAACATTAGGTTCACTGGTTGTTTATACACTGCACTTTAGTACACACTTTTGGACTTTCTAAGTGCTGTAAATTACAGATATTGCTATTACCTGTTGTAATGGTACACATTCTGTCAATCACAGGATGTGAAAGAGTGAGTCTGTAATGTTGGGATTCATATTGAACTTATAGCCTCAAGAACTCAGAAGATTTCTGAGATGCATGTTAACTCTCCACCTTGCTGGATTTACTATTGTAGTGTTATGTGAGGTAATCCCCCTTTAGTTGTCCTCGTATTTTTTATTGCTCTGAACATCTAGCCCGTTGACGCCTCAGCAGCAACGACCCGTTGACCAGATCCTCGCTACATGTTCTCTGCTTTGAAAGGAAATCCACTTTTTTTTAAATATATTTGCTATACCTGAGACATTGTTAAGATAACTATAATATTGCACTTAACTTTACACGGTTGCACAAAGATTAATGAGTTCTAGAGTGAAAAGCACATTTTTATATGATTTTAAGATTGGTCAATTCTCTTTTGCCAGTCATAGGCCCACTTGTATCAACTCCAGGTCAGACTGTCTCTCATATTTTAGATTTTCAACAGGTATCCATAAATCTTGAGATGTTGCTGAGCAAGTAGGATATGTTGTATTATCTAACTGTCCTTTGATTAAGCAGTGCTTGATCATTCTTCCTCTGGGTGTGTGGACAGGACAGCAACTGAGGCAGAACTTAAGTTTGAGGAGAAAGAACATTTGGTGAAATTATGAGATTTCTTTAGGGTTGGGCGGTAAACTGCGCTCCTCCAGGGGAGTTCAGAGAGATTTTGCCCACTCCATGCTCTGCTTGAGCCACTGAGTTTCAGAAAAACTCCTCCAAGTGCTGCATGGCAGAGTTTTTTCTTTTGTGCAGCTTGCTAATGGTAAGTTGGGGAGCATGAGTCAGAAAATGAAGAGCTGGGCCGCCTCCCAACAAGAATTCTCAACACAGGGGTTGTGGCAGGGCACTCCCGCTTATGTTGAGAAAGCTGCCACTGATGGTTAGTAAGCTGCTGCTAAAGTAGAAAACTCGAGTTGCAGGTAAAACAGCTCTCTCTAGCACTCTGCATGGTGCAGTTCGCGGTGATTTTACAGCATGGGACAAGCTTCCAGAGTTAAAAATTAGCAAGAACAGTGCGACATGCCACAACACCGCCACTTCCAGAACTCGTGGAGTCCCACTGAGTTTTTGGGTAACTTGGAGCAAAACTCCGCGAGTTTCACCAATCCCTAGATTTCTTTCAGATGCAATGCCGTCAGTGGAAGACACCCACATCTGGCTACGGTCCAGGGTTTATCAGCATAGACAAATACGCCTGTGCATTAAAAAGAAACATCAAAGAGTCCAGACTAACTGGCTGGATGTCCCTTGTCCAGTGCTTTGTGCTTAGATATCAGTTCATGGCTAAGTAAAGGTTTTGAAAGTGTTAGGGTAATTTCTTTTTTTGGGCACCAGACTCAGACTTGCTGTAGCAGTTGTTACTTTGAGTCCTGGATGTTGAGCTTCCTTTTTCCAGGCTAACACATAGCTGGGTTTCAGGTACAGGGAGAAATATTCCTTCCAGGCTTTGTTCACCATCATTTTTCTGCTGACTTTAGTCTTTTGATCCAGTATTTGATTGTTGACATTTGACATCTGTTCGAGATTTAGAGGAACATAATGTCGCATTTTAGGCCTATGGTGGGGAAACAAGCTAGTAGCGTTAGTCGGGATTATCACAACTGTGTTTCTAAAGGAGCTGTTTTTGTTGTGTTTTTATCAAGTTCCACATTCAACCCCATATGCAATTCACTTTGCTGCCTTTGCATACACAACTTTTTTAATCTGTTTTGAGGATCAGTTGTATAAGCAGACACGCCTGTGGATAGCAATTAGCACAGTTTTAGATTCATCATTTACCTTTCAGACATGTGAGGCTCATTTTGTGATATTTTTTATTGTCATACCAAGATGTGTCAGGGTATTGACTCTTTGAGGCATTTCTCTGATGATGGATTTTTTATTTTGCCTCTTCTTTTTCCTGACAACCATTGTCTTGGTTTTTTGTTTGTAGATCCGCATGTAATTTCCTGGCAATATTTGCATATGGCAACAAATTGGGCCTGCAACCATTGTATGTGCAATGAAGATCAAGTTATTAGTATACAGAAGAGAAGGTACGTAGAAAGCTTTGATTGTGAACACATTTTGAGGTGCATTCACGACTTCCTGATAGATATCATTGGTTTAAAGTGGTTAAGGGTGAAAAAAATAGGGCGGCAAGAGGTTCTGGGTTCTGCTATATGTTTGAAAGCTTTCCCCACAGTTTCTGTCTTGGTATGAGGCCAAAGGCAATAAGGCATCTTAATTGGCTTTTTCTTTGGCAAGCTATATGTGTAGGTGACATGTGAGAAGTTAAATACTTAAATGACCATGGATAGGCCCTCCCTGAAACTTTCATGTCGAGAGGGTGTAAGATGTTTTCTTTTGCTTATACTCTCCTCTGTGGACTTAGCATCAACTTTGAGCATATTTTGATTTTGGGCTATTAGACCTGCATGATTTTGGATCATCGGTAGGACCCATTTTGTAGAGTGTTACAAATATGCTGTTACACTAGGAAGACCACCATGCTTCAGTTATTGTGTCGTGTATTTCTATAGGTTCTGAATCGATCCCCCTATTCCTGACCCTATTCTGGTTAAACTACCTAGCTAGTTAACTAACAGTCAGCCCATGAGGCAAGAAAACCCCCATGATGCAGATACCGTTATCTGACGCAGTCACACTACGGCACAGGAACGTGTTATCTGATTAGGTCATAACGCTTGAGATCTAATTAGACAAGCGACATTCCTCCAGCCCCTGATAAGGCATACGACGTTCTCATAACAAATCAAACCTATGACAACCTGGATAATCCGTGCGGCCATTGTTTTGATTTCACAGAGAACTTTAGTAAAGAATGTGCTAACGAGCAAGTCGTATGACATCTTTATTGACGTACCTATGTCCATCCTTACGTCAATCCCGGCACCTTTAAGGTATAAATATTGCCGACCTTGCCCTATGCAAACACACGCGTGGTGACAAGACGGAGCAGCCATACTTGCCGAAGCCGAGAGCAGAAGCAGACCCCGCAGGCAACAGCCCCGCCTTCCTGACGCGCTGAGAGACGCGCTGCTATCTCAAGCCGAGAGACCCAGCACCGGCGCTTCCGGGTAGCCCTCGCAGGCAGCCTGGAATATCGAGAGCAGAGAAAGAGATACCATTCCTCATTCATCCTAAATTCCAGGTACAGAACTGAATAACCCCTCACAGAGAATTCTTTAGTTATTCACTTGGCAAAAACAAACTTAACTTAAACTGTAACATTCTATTCCCGCCCACGCATTAGACTTAGGTCAGGTACACGGGGTAGGCGTATTTAGAAACACCAGTTGAGTACGTTTAGTCAAATGTATATGTGTATGTAAATATATTTTAATCATTTTAAACATCATATGGCTCAGAAACCATATCAATGTTTTTACAGTATTATTTTATACTATTGCTTTTAATGTATGCACTTTACTTAACAATAAGTATTGCAATAATATCGATCCATTTCTCTTGTACGAGAAAAGAGACTGATCAATAAATAACATCTTTTATTGAACACGCCCGTCTCTTCCTTTTCTCTACACTCTGATGAGACTAAGAATGCACGTACTGACTGAGTAAAATAATTGCCTTGTGCTCACACGACTCTTGAGATTGACTCTTGATTAGGGGAGAGCAAAGTTGTCATGTTCTATGGTTGTCAGAAACTAAATCCCTTCTTGTCTAATCAGGGGAGTTAATCCTTCCTTGAACATTCGAGAAAGTTTCTAGCGAACTCTGAGCTTAGCTGGCAAACCCAAAAATTAAGTCTAGTATCGACAGTAGTAGACCTAGTTAACGTCTGGCCTAGGCCTTTACTGCTGTAGGTACTATTCCAATGCGCAGAGCCTATTGGGAAAATAGGAACTACACTACATGGCGCCCAACGCGTTTGGAAAGGGCGATAAAACTAACGTAAGACATTTAGAGTAACTCAGTCGTGCTTTCTCACTCAGACCCCTTTTCCCAAATACTCCAAAGACGTCTGGAGTGGGTGAAAGGTTATTATATCCTCCAAAACCTCGCAGGAGGGAACTCCTATGTATGGTTCTTGGTCTAGTCAACGTTGAAGGATAAAACAGTTCCAGAATATTGTGCATCTAATCTCTGTTTCCATAAGAAACCTGATCTGCAAACAAAAATAATACCATCCTGTCAGTAAAATGGGAGACAGTGATGGAGAAAGAGAGGCAATTAGATTAGCTACTGAAATAGCAGATGCTGATGCTACCATGCAAGCAGCAGACGCGGATATAATACTCATTCCGGTCATTAAAAGGAGATCTATAACCTTAAAACTTATAGAAAATGGACTGACACCTAGAGGTGGCACAGTCATATTCGTAATTGAGGCACACGAATATCGGCAGACAGAGGTATACTATACATGGATACATTTTCCAGCAGCAAATGCTGTAACAAAGTACTTCCACTATTACAAAGTAGAGGAACCTCCTGAAACGTACACTCCTTTCGAGGAGGTGGAAGTACCACTCAAATTCCAAGAGCATTTGCTCTTATTTGATGGCGCCCTAAAACATAACAATCACATTACAAGGCTCGGTCCTTTAGGAAGACCAGGAGCAACGTGGCCGGTCCTAGCCGGATACACACCACATCCAGACATCGAAAGAATGCCTGCAGCAGAACTGTTAATACAGCTAAAACACTACTAAAAATTCACAGACAATTAGTTCAGTATGTAATGCGGACTTCAACAATTCAGCCAGCGATTAAACTTCCACAGCTGACCCCTCACCAGGGGAACACAAATAAAATTACACCACAGAACATCCAATCCTGCCTAGGTAAAGTTCCAGCTAAACGGGAACAGATACCATTCTGGTTGGCACAGAAAATTACCCAAATAGAGGCGGTGTTTCCTGACACCACCCCGCTGGAAAAACACAGGATTCTGACTATATGTCTCCCAATGGGAATCGCACCACACATTGAGGACTGTGACACTTGGGGTACAGTCTTTGCTTCCATCTATACAAAAACGCACGGTGTTCCATCCATTTCGGTAATACCAGATGTGCTAAAACAAATTCAAGATGAATACGGTCCAGAACCTGCTTTAACTCTTGGTATGAAATTACTGAAAGACTTCAAGCAGGTCTCGGCTATATTATTAGCCAACATAAAAGGTGAAGCAGCAAACGTGGCGATCCGCCAGAGGTTAAAAGAGACAGATATAGCAGACCAACCAGCTGAAATTGCCAGAATCATAGAAAAATCCTATGAAGAACTAGGCAGAGATAGTCTAGGTGGAATACCAGTAAAACCGCAACTGACTACAAGTCCAGAAAAAATGTTTTTTAATAATAATAATAATTCACCAAAAAAGAACTGGGATGGAAATAAACAATCCAATCCTAAAGAAAAGAAATTCCAGTCCAGAGGAAGGTCTCCTAGGCGAAGAGAGAAATCTCCAAACCCGAGACAAAGGTCACCCCAGAGTGACCCCTCTGGGAATAGATATAACCTTAGAAATAGGGATAATATTAAAAAACCTGATAGATATCAAGACATTGATACACGTCCCTCTCAATCTTTTCAGAATTCCTCGCAGAAATCGGAAAGAAGAGGACGATCAGAAGAGCACGCCAAGTCCAAAGACAAGGAACCTGCTCAACTGAAAAAGAAATCACAATTTCCAAAAAGAAGGTAGCTAGTATCAAGGTAGTTAACAATGCCGAGAATACTGAGGACACAACTGAAAAACGGAGAGTGGGCTCAGACAATGCTAGACAGCGCAGCAGAGGTGAGCATAGCTCGCAAAGTCCTTATGAATCATCTGGAGACAGTGGACACGAATGAATACCTTCAAGTGGAAACTGCAGATACCAGAGTTAGCAAGCCCCACAAAATATACGAGATAACATTACGTATAGAGGGAGATAAGACTAGGAAAATTAGGGGACTATTTTGGGATAACCTCTCCAAAGGCTATGACATCCTTCTAGCTGAAAAAGACTGGCCACCAGAGTTTGTCAGGGAGTGCCCTCATGGCGAAGAAGTAATTATGCCTGCCTTCTCGAATCAAATCCCGATTCATAAAAAATATACACTTGCTAGAAAGTGGGCAGTGGCCTTAGCACCTGCTTTATATAAAAATCATGTAGGATGGGATGAGGATTCTCCTCCTCACAAAATCCAGTTAAAATCACAACCAACTGCACAAAGGCAGTACCCAACTAAGCAAGAAGCTAAAAAACAAGTAAATGAAATACTAGATCAGCTAGAATACCAGGGGGTGATTGAAACTTGCACCTCACAAATGAACAATCCTTTGTTTCCAGTCGCCAAACCAGACAACTCATATCGTCTAGTTTTGGATTACCGACACCTTAACACATGCTGCAAAACCTTTGCAGTGCAAAACTCACACAGTGCTGCACTAATGAATAACATAGTGCGCAAAAAATACAAAACAACCTTGGACATCTCCAATGGATTCTTTTGTCAAAACATAGCACCAGAGAGCAGATATTTAACAGCTTTCTCAGTAAATGGCACTCAAAAACAATTCTGTCGGTTAGCCCAGGGGTACAAGAACAGCCCGGGGGTATTCTCAGCGAGAGTAACAGAATTACTACAACTATATGATGATGAAGCATTATCTTATGTCGATGACATTTACTTAACAGATGATGACTTGGAGACTCACTTGAAAAGAGTGAACACCATAATACTTGGTTTCGCTGCAGAGGGTTACAAATTCAACTTCAAAAAATCCAGAATTGCCCATCTGAAAATCCAGTACGGAGGATATGAATTATCAAGTATTGCCTGGTTGACAGTCTTTTAAGAACTAGAAGAATTGAAAAATCTAAAATATGAAAAGACGTATCCTCTGCCAATCGAAATTCTGCCTCTAGAACACTACGGCTGTATAATATATACAGACGGATCAGCACAACCCGCAGTAGGGGGTAAACAAGCTTACAGTGCTGCGTGCGCGATTGTTAAAGGTCGTTGGCACGAAGGGAAATTTAAACCAACCCTCACTAAAACACAATCTCTAGGAGATTGCACAGCTCAGCGAGCTGAACTACTAGCATTCAAGATGGCGCTTGAAAATACCGATCGAGAATTCCCCACACTTATAGTGTGCGATTCGTATTATTGCGTTCAGTCTTATAATGAATACTTGCAGATCTGGCTTCAGAACGGTTTCAAGGATGCGAAAGGTGGCACAATCAAGCATAAAATGCTCTGGGAACAAGTAGCTCTTTTACAAAAAGAACTACCAAAGACTCACGTGATACATACACTGAGTCATCAACGTGATGGCGTTCACGTTGCAGGGAATTCATTGGCTGATGAGGCCGCGAAAGCAGCTGTGCAAACGGCTTCCGTAGCAGCCGTCACCCGGTCAAAAACAAAAATAGACAGCGAAATATTACAAGCTGTCAGCGCTTCAGAAAAGGATTCGATAGAACCACTCCCTAAAGGCTTTCCAGTAAAATACTCATACATAACTGATGAAAACAATGTTCCTTTTGCTCGAATCCCTGGAGTGGGGGATAGGGCAATTCCAAACATGGAACACAGATTAGGACTAATAATAGCGGCACACGAAGGGCTTGCTTCTACCCATGCTGGCGTCTCAGCCACAGTATCATTATTAAAACAGAGATACTGGTGGCCACAAATGAGAAGACAAACAAGGAACTATGTTCTAGCATGTGAAATATGTCAAAAAATGAAAGTATCAACTGTGAGACGTCCAGCACAGACGCCCCTTCTAATCTCGGATAAACCATTAGCATGTGTTTATCTAGACCACTGCGGTCCCTTACAAAGGGATGGTAACTATAAATATATCTTGGTTGCAGTGGACTCATGCACGAGATTCATATGGATGTGGCCCCAGCGAACGGCTGACGCCAGAACTGTTATAAAAGATTTGCGGGTCTTTATCGGCACATACGCAATTGGCATTCTGCATTCGGACAATGGTCCTGCTTTTAGCTCTCGGGCTTATAAGGAGGCCATGGTCAGCATGGGCGTGCAATTGCCGTACTCTTGTCCATTTCACCCTGAGGGGAACGGAATTGTTGAAAGAAAAAACCGTGACATAAAGCAATCTATAACGGCAAAGGTATTAGGTTCGGGAGCTGGGTGGGTCAAATATCTAATAAGTGTCCAACGTAGTCTAAATAACTTGCCAAGAAATTCTCTGAAGGGATTCAGTCCGTACGAATTATTATTCGGAACTAGGATGTTGATCTCTGACCTTGATAGTCAGACTTCAGTGGTAATAGAAAAAACCTTTGATGTCAAAGACCGTTTGGCTATTTTGCAGGACTTAAACAAAACAAGAAAAGACCTGAGCAACATACAGTTGAAACAACAGCCAACGACCACTGAAGATTCACCACCTGTCCCAGCAAGACCTGTCTGGATTCCAAAAGTCGGGGATCTAGTCAGGGAGAAGATCGCGGTAAAGAAGGAATTTGGGCCTTCTTACAGAAAAGCAGTTCCTGTCTTGTCTGTCAACGGGACAAGATCAGTTGTACTACCGCCACTTGCTGGAAAAAAGGAGAACCGAGTTGTATCCATCGACCTGGTAAAACCACAACATGTGGCCAATAACAAACAGTAGGCCAAGTGGACTCCCAATAAGTAGCAGAACACCAAGGTTTGCTACCAGTACAGAGGTCCTATCAAAGAGGCTCATCACATTCGAAACGCCTACAGAAGAACAACAAGGACTATGCAACAATGCAATAGAACTAAGACCTCTGAAAACCCAAATAAAGACATTTAGCAGAGAGACACCAATCTATACTGAAGTACCAAGTGAAAATGCAAAAAACAAAAATCCTGAACCAATTGGAACAATTGACAGAACTGCATCTGGTTACTTCATCAACTTCGATGATTCCTCTGACGGCTTCAGTGAACAAAAGACACAGCCATCATCAAAATCCTTTAAAGACAAAGCTAAGGAACTTTTGAAACAACTGAAAGAAACATATCTGGTTTCTCCATGGATTGAATTTTGGGTGGGTTTTGGTGCATTTATCCTCATACTTTGGCTCATCATGGTATTTACTTTGGGACGCTTCATTGAGGGAAAATATGCTAAAATGGACACAGCAAGTCAGAACATCAACTTGGTCCTCAAACCACACACATCTTCACACGTCAAGAAACGAGAACTTTCTTCAGAACTTTCTTCAGCCAACTTCACAGCAATTCCAATACCTGGTGGGGTAGCCTGGGACAACACTGACTATGAAATTTATGGTCCGGTCGAGATCCTGAAATATCCACACCAAATCAAGATCTCCTTGAGTGATTTTGCAAAACCAAACTCATTTGCTGATGATTGGGACTTTGAAAGTATAAATAATATGATGTCTGACTTAGTAATGTCTGCTAAATTTACAAAACATGATTATTTGCAGGGTTCTACAAATTATGATAGTATGTATTGCTATAACCATTATGGTAACCATTTCTTGCATAAATCTGCACAACCTAGAAATGTTTTAAATTATAATCAATGGGAACATTGTGCTACACCTCCAAAAGGGAGCTCTAGAACCGTTTATGACAAATATTCATATTTTTCAGGTTTTAACATAACTAATGCTGAAACATTTTATTACAAATTGTCAAACAAGACAGGGATGAAAACCATGATAACCAACACAAAATTGATTTATTCTGATTCGTTCTTTGAAAAAATGAATACTTTTGGATTTGATTATTGGGACAAAAATGTTGATTTGAAAAGTGTTTGGGGTACAAAAGAATGGCAAGTACAGGGTTTAGAAGCTTTGTTTAGAGCCTGCATGATCCCAGAACAAATGATATTTTTAAATGACACTGTTCAACAAACCACCTGTCTTGGCTTAGCCAAAATCAAAGATTTAAATAACCTGTCTATTCCAAAGCCAACAATGTTTAGCAATAACTCTGATACAGATGAAGAAATAGACATAAACCATATACTTAACCAAAACAGAACACATCCTGATTGGAAACAATGGTTGATCTGGCCCACAGATACAAATAACTGTCAAGATAGATTCCTGAATAAAACACAGGGTTTCAAAATGACCAGGCCAGACCCTAGATATCCCCAAAGACATCACCCAGGGATAATAACAACCTACAGTGTGGGCAAATTATGCCTTCAATGGCTACAAACTTCCACACTGCCTGAAATTAAGCAACACCTAACTTTACTTACTGATGGTGCTGACTTGCGTGATTTCATACTGGGACCACGCAAACAGCGTCATAAGCGTTTCATAGCAGCCTCTGTATATGCAGCATACAATGAGGCCTGGAAGGTTACTCAAATTGAAACAGCAGAAAGAATACGGGAAATTGACCGTATCAATTTGGAAAAATCACTATCTGTAGTGGACAATGGGTTAATGACTCTGTCCTCCAGAATTTTTTCATTGGACAGCATTGTGTCTTCAGCAATCGATATACTATCGCAAGACTTACTGTTATTACAACATGGACAGTCACAATTGCGTTCTATTGTACAGCTTGGCTGGACGTTACAAAATCTGCGTTCAGGCTACGTGCCTTGGCGTTTAATCAACACAACGTCACTATTCCAAATCTTTAACCTTACTGATAGACAAATCGGTATGGCGCAGAAGGGTGCTGATTATACAATCTTGAGCATTGAAAAACTAGAAAGATTACCAATGACAATGTCAGAACGACCTGTCAGTGAATGGATAATCCACGGAATCATAAATATTCCAATCTCAACCTTCAGGTTTCAATACTGCCAAAAATATATACAGGCTGGCATGTACGAGAAATTGGGAAAGGGGTACCTTAAAACAACTTGGAACCTGCCCTATTCACATGCATGTGTCAGTAACAAAGGACAGAAAGTGTTTCTTAGTGGCAACAATTGTGCTATGTCACTAAGCGGCACGCTTCTGTGTAACGGTATTAGTTTGCACGGAGCCTGTGAAGGGAATTCATACAACCTTTCATGTCACCAGCAAGGCGCACCTGCAACTGAAATAGAACCATTCTTTCAAAGACTCTATAATGGGAGTTACATTCTTATTGTAGACCGCAGATGTTGTAGTCTTATGCCCGGGACTCCTTATCTCGTCACTACGACGGCGAAGGTCAAGTGCTGTGGACGTTCTTTATTCCCCAGCTCCTTTCCAGACAGGGAGGCAAGGGCATGGCCCGGTTTGAAAATTACTTCTATTCGAATAGATACTTTAAGCAGAATGAAAACAGTGCTTCTTCAGACGCCTACAAGGCTCACGTCATCTAAAGAAACGTATGATCTACAAGTCGCAAGGACGACTGCAGAGATACATACATTATTATCAACTAATTCCCCCGTACATTTCGCGGAAATCCTGAGCGAAATCTTAAATTTTTCTGATACCACTGGGGTCTCAAAGGTATTTAAGACAGTATTTTCGATGGCATTAACACCATTCAAAGCCATACTGGGTATTTTTCCAGATTTCGTCCATTCGATTTTTGGCGGACTTCCCCTGATCCTGGGACTAATTGCAGGAATCCTATTCCTAGTCCTTATTTTTCGTTATGGCAACCCATGTCACAGATCAGACTCTCGCGACAATGGAAGATACGATCCTAGCCATTGGATACCGGGACCGGATATCAAAAATCCTGGGACTCTCCCGGCTTAGAGACCTAAACATGACTTGGTTTCTATCATTTCGACCAATGTGGCAAAGGTGTGTTTTACCTGTACTAAGCTGTCTGCTATGCGGAGAAGAATGCGTGTTAGACACCTGTCTGACGCTACAATCGGATGCGCCGGTGGATGCAGATACACTGTTGGTTCCTACCAAGGTTCACGTACTGTGCTGCCCTCAAAGGCTGCCAATTCTGATGACGGCATTCCTGGAATCTTCACCACTACGATTGAAGAGTAGTGAAGTTCAAGATGAAAGCAGCATCGAACAGGTACGACCTTCTGTCAGCAATGCAAATCAGAATGTCAATGGAGACAATCATGCGCACGAATGCATGGTTACCCCTATTTCCGACTTAGAGGAACTTTCCCATGAAGCTGTTGACAGTTTTTTCAAAAGCCTGAATGATATGATGTTCTCTCCAGAACAGAAATAGAGACTTTTGAGTGAACTCGCACACGGCGTTCCCTGAATTCGGCCTTCAACTTTAAAAATAAAGTCACATGAACAATTACAATCCAGTTCACGGACAGCAACTTTTTTCAGCAAGCCCTTAAAATATTTTTCTATATATTTTTTCCCCGGGACACTGATCTTCTGCTTAAAGTAAGAAAACTATTCCTAGAGAACTAAGATTTCTATTTTTAGATACTTTATAGACTTTATATAGACTTTAGCTGCCCGCTGGTATGTTCACAAAATATATTATGTGATGAAATGGTTTCGACTTTTCTTTCTGTATAGCCATATTAAGAGCCATTTCATGTGTATTTCTCATATACCAACAAGCAATAATGCATAAAATGCGTGCTTACTTTGCATTTAATTCATAGCTTAAGTGCATACAATATATGACTGCAATTTTTCAGTATATTTGAAAATTTCAAAATGCATTTATGTATTTTGGGGTGGTAAGGTATACACTATACTCTATAGTATGTTGTACTATGTTATACTATGCATAGATTAGTAGATATGACCATAGTTAGCGTGGAGTGGGTGTCGTGTATTTCTATAGGTTCTGAATCGATCCCCCTATTCCTGACCCTATTCTGGTTAAACTACCTAGCTAGTTAACTAACAGTCAGCCCATGAGGCAAGAAAACCCCCATGATGCAGATACCGTTATCTGACGCAGTCACACTACGGCACAGGAACGTGTTATCTGATTAGGTCATAACGCTTGAGATCTAATTAGACAAGCGACATTCCTCCAGCCCCTGATAAGGCATACGACGTTCTCATAACAAATCAAACCTATGACAACCTGGATAATCCGTGCGGCCATTGTTTTGATTTCACAGAGAACTTTAGTAAAGAATGTGCTAACGAGCAAGTCGTATGACATCTTTATTGACGTACCTATGTCCATCCTTACGTCAATCCCGGCACCTTTAAGGTATAAATATTGCCGACCTTGCCCTATGCAAACACACGCGTGGTGACAAGACGGAGCAGCCATACTTGCCGAAGCCGAGAGCAGAAGCAGACCCCGCAGGCAACAGCCCCGCCTTCCTGACGCGCTGAGAGACGCGCTGCTATCTCAAGCCGAGAGACCCAGCACCGGCGCTTCCGGGTAGCCCTCGCAGGCAGCCTGGAATATCGAGAGCAGAGAAAGAGATACCATTCCTCATTCATCCTAAATTCCAGGTACAGAACTGAATAACCCCTCACAGAGAATTCTTTAGTTATTCACTTGGCAAAAACAAACTTAACTTAAACTGTAACTTTCTATTCCCGCCCACGCATTAGACTTAGGTCAGGTACACGGGGTAGGCGTATTTAGAAACACCAGTTGAGTACGTTTAGTCAAATGTATATGTGTATGTAAATATATTTTAATCATTTTAAACATCATATGGCTCAGAAACCATATCAATGTTTTTACAGTATTATTTTATACTATTGCTTTTAATGTATGCACTTTACTTAACAATAAGTATTGCAATAATATCGATCCATTTCTCTTGTACGAGAAAAGAGACTGATCAATAAATAACATCTTTTATTGAACACGCCCGTCTCTTCCTTTTCTCTACACTCTGATGAGACTAAGAATGCACGTACTGACTGAGTAAAATAATTGCCTTGTGCTCACACGACTCTTGAGATTGACTCTTGATTAGGGGAGAGCAAAGTTGTCATGTTCTATGGTTGTCAGAAACTAAATCCCTTCTTGTCTAATCAGGGGAGTTAATCCTTCCTTGAACATTCGAGAAAGTTTCTAGCGAACTCTGAGCTTAGCTGGCAAACCCAAAAATTAAGTCTAGTATCGACAGTAGTAGACCTAGTTAACGTCTGGCCTAGGCCTTTACTGCTGTAGGTACTATTCCAATGCGCAGAGCCTATTGGGAAAATAGGAACTACACTACAATTGAGATCCCTATTAAGGTTGCTGACGGGATTTCAGTCCACCATGCAGGGGACCATTGTATTATTTTGATGGAATCATGTTTATGCCTGGAGGTTTCCCCTTTGCAAACTCCTAAATGGCAGACTTTGTGTTCTCCTTCTTAAAAGTGATGTTGTATTTGGCTTTCCTGATGATAAATCATTTGGGAAAGAAGGCAATAATGTCTCCATCTTCAGTGCTAAATTACACTGCTAAGTGGTTTATCCAAGCCTTTTCTGTAATGTTTTCCACTAGGATGTCTATTCTGGCGCTTATACCGTCACTGATTTTTTAACAGATAGTGTTAAGGACATTTTGTAAGGCTTCTTTCTACAGATCATTCCAACTATTAATTAGGATTGCTTCATCAGTTTTATCTCCATTAAGGTTTGTGGCATTTCCTTATGCTTTTGATGTCATCTGATGGAGCTTCAAGTGAATTAATGTTTTTAGATCTGCTTTGATATTTTTGCAGTCATCTTCGAACCATATTCTGTGGACTCCTTTCTTTGATTTTTTGACCTATTCAGCATTATTGTTGTATTCCTAGGAGTGGTATGGTCATTATAAGCCTTTGATAGCATGCAACCTGTTGCTCTTGCAGACAAATGAGTTCTCCAGATTCTGTCATTTCTTGTGTTTTCAGGGTCCGATTTATATTATCTTTCAGTATATTTTAGGGTCTTGCTCCATTGCAGTCTTATTATGGAGCCAAGATACAATGAGCTATTCAGCTTCTGTATTTCGGTTGGCTCATTAGATATGTTGTCTTTAATGTTCAAGAGAAGGGCATTGTGGTCACTCTTGTTTCCCTAATTTGACCAGTAGGTTTTGGTACTTCTGATGCATTGTAGGTTGGTGTGAGGATATCATAATTTTCAATTGTACTGAGAGCAGACATCAGGTCTTCCGTTTCACAAAAATATGTTAAGGATTACCCTTTACATCAGTTTTTGAAAACTAGTGGCAAATTGAGGGGATGTCTAGCGCATTTTTCAGTTCAAAAGCCTGCATTATTTTCCCATTTTTCCATCTTATATTTGAAGTATCCACATACAAGAATCAAAGGCTTAGTCTTGGCTGTTTTGTTCATGGCCTAACTAATTGCTTTTAGGAGTTTCAGTTGACAATGGTGTTATCTAAAAGGAAGATGTCACACCTTTGTATGTTTTCATGTGGGTTTTCCTAGTTTCTTGTTTTAAAGCAGTTTTCACCCCTGCCCATGATGGTTAGGCTTCCGCTATTTCTTGTGACAATACATTGTATGGCACGATTAGTGTGATATTGTATCCTTGGTGTTAGAAATGGGGGTCTCTAGTTGGCAGAGGTAGGTACCTTTGTCCAAATAGGGACCCTTTCTTCTAGTTAGGGTAACAGGGATACACATTTTCGATAACCCCTGCTCACCCCCTCGGTAGCTTGGCACAAACAGACAGGCGTGTCCCAAAGGCAATGTGTAAAGTTTTGCACAAACACTCACAGTAACACAGTGATAACACCACAAATTAACACCACACCGGTTTGGAAAAAAATAAAGTATCTTTATCTAAACTTGACAAGACCAAAATGACAAAAATGTAACATACACAGTTAAAAATATGACTTTTAAAAGGTTTCAAGAACTTCTACCATAGAAATCTATGGATGCGTAACTTTTCACCAAAGTACCTGGAGTTGCGTCAAAGTTCACCAAGCCAAACAGCCGCAGCATCAGAAAACAAAGAGATGCGACACTCCTGAGACCCTGAGGACGCGATGTGACAGTCCCGCTGTACGCAGAGGAAGGGCTCCGTCGATTCCGGTCTGTATGGGAAGTGATGCATCGATTCTTTATGCCAGTTCCGGTCCGCAGGTGATGCGTCATGGAAGCGTGTCGCACAGGTACGATACGCGGATTTTTGGGATGCGGCGGCGATTGATGTGGCGGCAGTGCACGGTGCTGCGTCGGTCCTCATCAGCTGTGATCCCTTGATGTGTCAATTCTTACTGCGATGACAGGAGCTGCGACTGTTTTCGCAGTGGCGCGGCGATGCATGGAAATTCTTCACTCACTGTGAAGATGCTTTGGAAAAACAGCTGCAAGAATAGCGATGCGTCAGTTTCTGTAGTTCTTTTAGTTTCTTCTCCCTTTCAGCTTCCAAACAGCAGCAACAACCTCCAGAGGCTTAAAACTGGCACAGGCACCTCAGGACAGGTCAGAACCCACAACAGAAGAGATCAGGAGAGCTGGGGTGAGGTCTTTGTGTCCCTGAGACTTCTGAACTGGACGCCAGTTCACTCCAGGCCCCTGGGGATCTCCTTCAAGCAGGGGACACAGCACACAGCAAAGTCATTCTCCTTTCCTTGGCAGAAACTGCAACTGCAGGCCAACCCCAGACACACAGCAAGGGTAGGACTTCTCCTCAATCTCTCCAGCTTCTCTCCTTGGCAAAGGTTCCTCTTGAATTCTAGGAATGATCTAAAGTCTGGGGTTTTGGGTCTGATACTTATACCCCAAAATGTATTTGTTCTCTTTGTGCACAAGTATGGGGACATGGAGAGGAAGCAATGGGTGTTGTAGGACATAACCTGCTTGCCATGCCGGCATTCTCTGCATGTGGGCATCTGCAATAACGCCGTCAGGCGATTAGATCATATCAACATTAAGTAGATGATCATAACATTTGGGATTGTTGTCTTCAAAATTATCATCACCTAAAACGTATTGATAGCAAGGAAGGCTGGGACATATCCTGAGCAGTACTGGGCCCAATTTGGATGCCAGATAACGTTGCCTCAGTGTTTTGGCTAAGCATGTTTTCATTTTTTGTCATGATTTATCTCACACTCACTTTAGATGCATAGAATATAGTTTTTAAACTTGAAGATTTATAAGATTTATAATGGCTACATGTTGTGATTCATTCATCTATTGGTACCTTTCCATTGCACCCACTGAAATGTTTTCTGAATAGACTTCACTACACACATTGCAACACAAGAATTAGCAGTACGAAGCAGTTAAGGTTTAATGGTCTTGAGGGAGATAGTTGTGTTCACTGCACACACACACATGTTATGTTATGTTAGCAGAAATTTCTAAAGCGCACAGTCACCAGGAAGTTTCATGGCGCTGATCTTGGGCAGTGTCAAGACGGAGACGGATTACACGTGGGCTTGCTCGAACAGCCAAGTCTTAAGCGCTTTTCTGAACCCCAACAGGTTGTCACTAGTCCGGATCGCTAGTGGTAGGGAGTTCCAGAATTTAGGGGCAAGATAGGAGAACCTACACCCTCCCTGGCCTTGGAGCTTAAAGACAGAGGTAGTCAGTACCTGAAGATGGGCTGACTGCAGGTTGCGGAGTGGGGAATGCCTGATGAATTTGGGACTCCTGCAGTGCAGTGTCTTAAAGATTAAGCACCCTGTCTTGAAAGCTGCTCGTTGGGCAATAGGTAGCCAGTGAAGTTTGTATAGCAAGGGTTTGACAGATTGCCATCTTGGTTGTTTGTGGATTAGTCTCACAGCCTGGTTCTATACCATTGGGAGACGTTTGAGTAAGAACAGTGGCAGGCCGAGGTAGATCGAATTGGAGAAGTCGAGACAAGAAAGTACCAGGGCTATCACAACCTGTATGAGGGCTGAGTGGGTCAGCAAGTGGGCAATCTTCCTGATTTTGCGCAGTTGGAAGAAACAGGTAGAGACCACTGCCCCTACTTGTCCTCTAAGCTAGAGATCTGCATTTATGGTGACCCCAAGACTTTTCACTGAGGGGGAAGGAGTGGGGGGATCCTAGTTCTGTCTGCCAGTAGTGTGGGCCCCAGGAAATCTAACTCTTCCCTGGCAAGACTAGTTCAGTTTTGCCCAGGTTGAGTTTAAGATGGTTAAGGTCAATCCAGCACTGGATGTGGATCATAGTGATTTGGAATTCATGGACAGAGTCTGGGGAGTTGTCCAAGGTGAAGACAAGTTGAAGATCGTCAGCGTATTTAAAAGTTGTTACCTTCCTGTCTCTTAAGGAGTGAATCAGGGGCAGGAGGTAGAAATCAAACAACTGTGTAGATAGGGACGAGCCCTGTGGGACCCCGCATGTGGTGGCGATCTTAGGGGCAGTAAAAGGAGCAAGTCGTACTGCTTGGGGTCGGCCTTCAAGGAAGGACTTGATTCATTTGCAGGCGGAGCCCGGTATGCCGGCCTGTTCAACATGGTCCATCAGAATTTTATGATCGACTGTGTCGAACACGGCTGACAGGTCCAAGAGCACCAGGGCCTGAGGGACGCCCTTTTCCAAATTTGCTCTCAAAGTGTTCAGCACCGCGAGGATTACTGATTCAGTGGAGTGAGTGGGCCGAAAACCTGCTTGGTGCCGCTCTAGGTGTTCCAACTGTTCGATGAAATTGGATAGACACCTAGCAACATGAGCCTCTAGGATCTTAGCCAGGAAGGGGAGGAGCGAGATGGGATGGTAATTAGAAGGATTCAGGGGGTCAGCCCCCAGCTTCTTTATTAAAGGGACCACTATTGTGTTCTTGAAGGCACTAGGGACATTACCCTGTGAAAGAGACTCATTTAAGAAGGGTAGCACGCTATGTGGTAGGACGGAGAAGGTGTCCCTTAGAATGTGAGGGGCAACAGTTGTTAGGGGAGCTGGATTTGACACAGTTCAGTAAGTCTGATAGGATCTGAGGGCATATGGCAGGAAAGTGATCCATAGTAGCTGTATTAGTTGTCAAGTTATCCGGGGGCTCCATACTGAAGATGGTGGGGATGCTTGCTTTAATATTGGAGATTTTATCCAAGAACAAATCATTCAAGGAGTTACATAAATCTTGGGTAGGTGTCTGTTTGGGGAGTATTCTCTCAGCGTTGCAAAGTTCATTGACTATCATGAAGATTTCCTTCGGCTTGTTATGGGCGCTTAATATTCTGGCAAAGAAGTAGGCCGCTTTGGCTCCCAATATGGCATTTTTATACTCTTTGCGAGCTAGCGAGAACTGAAGTTTGTCTTCAAGGGAATATCTTAGCCTCCATTTCCTTTCTTTTTGACGGAGCTCAAGTTTTTGCTTTTTCATCTCAGTGGAAAACCATTTTTGGGCGTCTATATGGAGAGCATGGGTAAATTTAGTAAGTGGAGCGTGTGTATTACAAACCGTTAGTAGCCAAGCAGGGAAGTTTTCTTCCATAGAATTAAGATTAGAGTTGAAAGTGGGTACTGAGCTGGCCAAGGTTTTCAACAAATTTCAGTTTATCAGTGGCCCTCCACTTTCTTGTCATGCCTTCCACCGCCGTGGGGGTCTTGATCCTAAAGTTGATTGTAGCTGTAAATTTTATTAAGTGATGATCTGACCATATGCATGGTGAGATTGTGGGCACCATCAATATAAGATTGGAGGACCAGATTTGGTCCAGTGTGTGACCCTTTATATGGGTGACGGAGGATAAATGCTCCACTATGTTTCTTATTGTAGAAAACTTAATAACATCTTACATGTATTAAAATACTATTTCTAGATATTTCCACATTATTCAGCTCTCCTGTAATAGTGATAGCTATGCTATATCAGTGCTTTTTTGAGAAAGTGGTTTCTGGTGCTCAGCACTTATTTGTCAACATGAGCACATGCGTCATTTTGCCACATGGTCATGCCCTTAGCCTAATTTAGAGCAGCTATTAACAGGTGCGGCCGGTACAGGTGAGAACCGTGGGGCAGAGCGGAGGGAAGTCGTCTTATGACAGGATAGGGAAAATAAAATAAATAAATAAAGCCAACTACCATGTGCAAACCGCATCAGGGAGTCAATGATGCAGCGAGTTCAAGGTAAGAGGATTTATTTATTGTATTTTCTCTATCCCGTCATATACCAACTCTCCCCCAACCCCACTATTCTTACCTGTACCAGCCGTGCCTGGATGTTCATTGAATTAATATAAATTAAAAATGGCTAATGCCTGCTGCTCAGTCCATTATTACAGCTTTGGGTGACCTGGAATAGTCTGAATTATAAAGGCTTGCACGGGTGTGTTGATGCTGCCATTGGCAGCTCTGGCAGGGGCAATGGGTGATGCAAGCTCCAGTGGCCTTCTGATGTGGACCCTGGCCCTTATTTATTTTTTTTGTTTTACAAACTAAGAACTATGGGCCAGATGTACTACCTGCAAAATAGCGCCTCACAAATTGCAACTCATTTGTGACTCGCAATTTGCGAGGCGCTATTTGGCAAGTACAACAGTGTGTTTAACACTGTTTGCGATTCCCAATGGGTTCGCAAATAGTGAAGCTCTTTAATATTAACAAGCCTCTCGCAATTTGCGAGCCCATTGGGAATGACAGGCCGTCCATGGGATGGTGGCCTGCTGGGCTCGGCCCACTAGTATGTCAGGGACTGCTTTTAAATAAAGCAGTTTTCTGTTTTTTAAATGCAGTCTGTTTTCCTTAAGGAAAATGGGATGCATGAAGAAAAATAAATGAAACGTTTTCATTTATTTTTTAAGGGCAGGTAGTGGTCCCTGGGAAAACTGCCTGTCCTTAACAAATATTTTTAGAGACAGTCAGAAAGTGGAAGTGTTCCCTTGGGGACCCCTTCCAAATTGCGACTGCATTACCACCCTCTTGTAGAGGGTGGTAATTTGCAAGTGTTTTGCAACCGCAGTTGCGGTCACAAAACATTCATACATTGCTTTGCGGATGCAATTAGGAAGGGAACGTCCCTTACTAATAGTGACTCGCAATTCCTAGATAGCAAGTCGCAAATAAATTGCAACTCACATTTAGGAATTGTACATGGCCCTGGACCATTTTGCATGCGCCTACGGGTCTCAAACCTGGTTGCGCATTCAGTTCAGGGTCATACCTCTTGCCCACAGTATGCTATCTAAAATAAGTGATAAGTGAATGTTACTAACAAACCGTGCCTCTGTCTTTCCAGTCCTTACACTGTAACAGTCCTTAACTGCGTACTCAAACTTCTTTTCTGGATGTCTACCCCAAAAAACCTTTCCAGTCCCTTTCCATACAGATACACTTGTCCTATTTTTACATTTTTTGGTGTTTGTGAAATAACGATTACGAATCCTATTATGGAAATCTTAGCCAGTCTGCGCTAAGAATTATAAACTTGAAACAGAATGCATTCGTTTGTGTTCGTGTGCTGGTATTTTACTTTTACAAAGCTGCGTGGTTCATTATGGTCCAAATGTTGTTTTCTGTTCTTTAATAACTCAAGAATGGCTTGCGTACAGGGGTTTCTGTGAGCTAACATGGCAGTAAAATGTAACAGAATATATTTTACATCCTATTTCTTTCTAAATACACTGCAAGAGGTACTGCTTATTTTAATTATTCATGCTGGGAAGAAAATGATTCTCCCTTTGGTCATTCCTGTCGAAATTCAACCTTTTCCCGTTTAGCTAACCTGGAGTTAATGAGGATTAAATACGAAAGAATAGGATTTCAGTATTGCCTGTGTTAGAGTTCCTGTGTCTAAACCGGTCACTAGTTCTTAACAATTCATACAACACATGGCTTTTAAAGGGACTGGTAACTGTATAAAATAAATCAAGCATCAAGTCTTAATTTTGAATTAAATGAGTGATCCAGCAGTAGATTTACAGAACAGGTTTACATTTTTGCCTGAAAGCAAAGCTACCTTGATTTTTTTTAAATGCTTGCAGGGAAGGAAAAGTGAGCCCAATATAGACAGCGTACTGACAAAAAAAACATCGTAGCGCATTAGCAATGGCCATGGCTAAATAATTTCCTATTACGCACTGATGATATTTATCCGTTCGTATTGATTTATGTTTATTAGTAGTAGTAGTAGTACCAACAAAAAAAAACATTTCAAGCCAGACAACAGGAAGGAAGTGTACATTATATATGGAATGCAGAGTAAAACAGTTTGATATACAAATGTATACAACTATCATTTTGACTCAGCAAAAATTCCTGGATAACACACCACACCACTACAACCTTACATCTACGTCATTTTGTGAGCCCACTTGCCTGAGTACCTCACAGTTATTCATCACAGAGTTTCTCCCAAAAATCATTGTGGTAGCACTACGATAGACAGGTAAATGAGTTGGGACAATGTGAAAAAATGTTGTATCACATCAAAAATATAGCGTGTTGCTTCAGAAGTAGGTAAAGAGTTCTGAGACTATGTTTTAAAAGTTGGCAGGCGGTTGAAATTTTCACTCAAATAATGCTTCTGCAAGTATTAGTGAATTTTGATTCATCCATTTCCATTTCGCCCCACATCCCAACAAATGATTTTTAGTGCTTATGTGATGATGAGATAGCGATATTTGATTCACACACGCACGTTCATGATATATATATATATATATATATATATATATATATATATATATATATATATATATATTACCTACTGGCGGTCGCCAGTAGGTATATATAGTTAGGATTTTTTCTCTATGGGATTTTTGAAAATTCTATGTCTAATAACTTTGGCGTTTGTGGACGGAATTGGCTGAAATTTTCAGGAAAATGGCACATTTTGTTTCTGAGCAGCCCTTGAAAATTTGGGGGGGGTTTGTCAAGGGGGGGGCCGAGAAAAAAGGGGGGTCCCAAAACGTGTTTTTAACATTGAGTTTTCCATAGGGCGGTTGGCCTCACTTTTAGCCCGAACGGCTGAATGGATTTGCACGAAACTTGGCAAAATTGTAGGGACTGGTAGCCCGATGTGCCTTTTGTAGGTCTCAATATATGTGCTCCAGTGGATTTTGAGAAATTAACGTTTAAAAAAAGATATATATCTGTAACAGCGGACCTGGCAGCGTCCCAGGACGCGTACTTTACGCGCAACGGAGCTTTGTGAAGCGAAGCTGATTGGTTCTCCGGCGTCTGTCAACATTCCAAACAGTCCGTAGCGGCCGCCATCTTGTCTCTCGGTAGGATCGAGAGACAAGAGGAGGCCAAAGCGAAGGGGCAAATGACCATAAGGGGGCATAGTACATTGTCGCTCACCCCCTAGGTTTGATGTGGAGGTTTTAAAAGGGCCCCGCGGGGCAAAAAAAAATAAAAATAATAATAATCGAACAGCTGAATGGATTTGCACGAAACTTGGCAAAATTGTAGGGACTGGTAGCCCGATGTGCCTTTACTAGATCTCAATATATGTGCTCCAGTGGATTTTGAGAAATTAACGTTCAAAAAAAGATATATATCTGTAACAGCGCACCGCTTCGCGTACTTTTCGCGTTACGGAGCTTTGCGAAGCGAAGCTGATTGGCTCTCCGGTGTCTGTAAACATTCCAAACAGTCCGTAGCGGCCGCCATCTTGTCTCTCGGTAGGATCGAACAGCTGAATGGATTTGCACGAAACTTGGCAAAATTGTAGGGACTGGTAGCCCGATGTGCCTTTGCTAGGTCTCAATATATGTGCTTCAGTGCATTTTGAGAAATTAACGTTCAGAAACAAGATATATATCTGTAACAGCGCTCCGCTTCGCGGAGATAAAATTATATGTGTATTACCTAGCTGTTGCTAACACCAGTTAGCGACGGCTAGTAGAATATAGCGACCATCTTGGGCCCCACTTTGCATGTGAGTGATATTTATCACTAATGACATGCAAAGTGGGCATGCCAAGATGTTAGCGACTGGAAACAGTCGCTAACATCGCTATCTCCTATTATCAACTTTTGGAAATATTCGAGATAAGCGCGAATATCTCCAAAAGCTACCACCTGCCCTGAGCAGTTCTTAGCCATGTTATCCAATGGGAGGTGGATAACATGGCTAAGAGCATTAGCTCGGTAATGCATGAATATCGCTGAGTTTTCAGCGATATTAATGCATTGCGGTCGTTTTTTATCGTATTTCCGATAAACCTTGATAATAGCAAGGTTTATCTGCGATAATTTCTGACGGTAAAAAAATCGTTGCTAAGCATCGTTAGGGATAAATATCGCTTAACTTTGGTAATATGCCCCAACGTCTGTTAACGTTCGATTCGAAGGAAATCAGGAAGTGTTGAAAAACATTGTCTGCGCCATCTTGTCTTTTTTCAAATGCCACACTTTTGTCGTGCACGGCAGCCATTTTAGATGCCTTGACCAGACCCACTCTGTGCACGCTGTCGATCCTTAGCATGGCTCCCCACCCTCGCAAGCATCTCCCCCAGGCAGTGGTCACCCCCGCTCTCTGTCTTATGCATGGGTAATAAACCTCCCCCCATCTGCGCTGCTCTTCCCTGAGAATCACACCCTGTGCCCGCCCGACACCTCCCTTTCGCCCTATTCACTACCGCACCCTCTGACACTCCTTTTCCTCTGTGTCCGATTGTCCAGCCTGGTCCTAGGGTATCAGCTAGCCCTGCAGATGTAGTTTATGGCCACAGCTGTAAAGTATCACCCCTCTTCAAAGGAGTTATAGTAGATCAAGGCCCACACTCGATGAGATCCGTCACAGCAGAAGCGTTGCTATTATCTGAAAACCATCCTGTATTGTGATTGGGGAGGGGACCGAGCCTGAAGCGGAAGATTCCAGGGATGACTCTTTGTACATCAAAGTTTTTACAATTATGTGTCACATTAAAAATATATAGCACTCCGACAAAGTAGTAAGATTATAAAACTTTAATAATTTATAAATATATACAAGAAAACAAAAATAGTAATAACATATAAACATTTTTAGGGAAAAACAACGAAGTAGCGGTCGGCTGTGCGAATAGTCCCAACGCAGCACAACGTCCAGATTTCCGGCGTGGGGCGTCGCGGGGGGTGGGTCATCAGTAGCAAACTGTTGTGCGAATAGTTCCAAGGCAGCAGAACGCGCCGAAATCTAGATGACACGAAAGTGATGTCTAGTAAGTTGCCACCCAGCAAATAACGGCGTGGGGCGTCGCGGGGGGTGGGTCATCAGTAGCAAACTGTTGTGCGAATAGTTCCAAGGCAGCAGAACGATGGCACCAAGGTGATGTCCAGTAAGTTGCCGCACTGGTTTTGGTATCCTACAATGCTGCTCCGAATAACGGCGTGGGGCGCCCCGGGGGAGGCGGCGTGAACGGGCCTCTCCAGGTGGAGTGTCATCTGTTGTAGTGGGGCACCCCTTTACCGTTTCAGTTGCCATTCCGTCCGTTTTTGGTCCACTGTGTCAAAAGCCGCAATTCAGCTGAGTTGCGCCCACTCTTGCGGTGCAGCGATAGGCGGCTGTCACAGGACTCTCAAAATGGCGGCAGGCTGTTTCCTTTTTGGGCCTGGTCCACTGAAATGGCCCTGGGACACCTTGGAAATCGGACGCTTGTCTGCTAGGTCTTGGACCCCATTCTCGAAAGCGTCCCCTCCGCCTTGAGAATTCATCAAAAGTTTTGGGGGCTCCGACTCCTGCAGGCTTCTGGTGGGGAGCGGCTGCCATGATTGCTCGCGGAATGACCACGACTGAGCTACGAGATGGTGGTGCTCTCATGCTGACGCCAGCTTCAGTCTGAAACATCCAGAAACAAGGTGGGGCTTTCATCGTTTGGGGAAAAAAAAGTTTTCATCCAATGAAAAGTGTTGTTTTTAGGTCACATGATCAAGCCTTCCATCATTAGGAAACCAAAAGTAAAATGAACCAATGAAAAGTTTTATAAACAAGTCACATGACCTGTTATGCGGCATAGGGTGTAAAATGCGGAGAAAATACGTTGGCACGTGAGGCGGCGTCAGTAGCGGACCGATGTGCGAATAGGCCGAAGGCAACACAACGCGCCAAGATCCGGATGGCACCGAGGTGGTGTCCAGCAAGTTGCAGCACTGGTGTGGCCATCCTACAATGCTGAAAGTCGGCGTGGGGCGCCCCGTTGGCCTGTGAGTTTGCGTCAGTAGCGGACCGATGTGCGAATAGGCCGAAGGCAGCACAACGCGCCAAGATCCGGATGGAACCGAGGTGGTGTCTAGTAAGTTGCCGCACTGGTGTGGCCATCCAACAATGCTGAAAGTCGGCGTGGGGCGCCCCGTTGGCCTGTGAGTTTGCGTCAGTAGCGTACCGATGTGCGAATAGGCCGAAGGCAGCACAACGCGCCAAGATCCGGATGGCACCGAGGTGGTGTCTAGTAAGTTGCCGCACTGGTGTGGCCATCCTACAATGCTGAAAGTCGGCGTGGGGCGCCCCGTTGGACTGTGAGATGGCGTCAGTAGCGGACCGATGTGTGAATGGGGCCGAAGGCAGCGCAACAATATTTTCGGAATAGAAGACACCACTAGGCGCTGAGATTCCAAGATCCGGATGGCACCGAGGTGGTGTGTAGCAAGTTGCCGCACTGGTGTGGCCATCCTACAATGCTGAAAGTCGGCGTGGGGCGCCCCGTTGGCCTGTGAGTTTGCGTCAGTAGCGGACCGATGTGCGAATAGGCCGAAGGCAGCACAACGCGCCAAGATCCGGATGGCACCGAGGTGGTGTCTAGTAAGTTGTCGCACTTCTGTGGCCATCCTACAATGTTGAAAGTCGGCGTGGGGCGATGTGCGAATGGGGCCAAAGGCAGCGCAACAATATTTTCTGATTTGAAGACACCACAAGGCGCTGAGATGCCAAGATCCGGATGGCACCGAGGTGGTGTCTAGGAAGTTGTGGCACTGGTGTGGCCATCGTACAATGGTAAAAGTCGGCGTGGGGCGCCCTGTTGGCCTGTGAGATGGTGTCAGTAGCGGACTGATGTGTGAATGGGGCCAAAGGCAGCGCAACAATATTTTCTACAATATTTTCGGAGTAGAAGACACCACAAGGCGCTGAGATGCCAAGATCCGGATGGCACCGAGGTGATGTCTAAGTTGCGGACCGATGTGCGAATGGGGCCAAAGGCAGCTCAACAATATTTTCTGAAGAGAATACACCACAAGGCGCTGAGATGCCAAGATCCGGATGGCACCGAGGTGATGTCTAAGTTGCGGACCGATGTGCGAATGGGGCCAAAGGTAGCGTAACAAGATTTTCTGTATGGAAGATACCACTAGGCGTTGAGATGCCAAGATTCGGATGGCACCGAGGTGATGTCTAGCAAGTTGTGCCACTGGTGTGGCCATCGTACAATGGTAAAAGTCGGCGTGGGGCGCCCTATTGGCCTGTGAGATGGTGTCAGTAGCGGACTGATGTGCGAATGGGGCCAAAGGCAGCGCAACAATATTTTCTGACTGACACCACAAGGCGCTGAGATGCCAAGATCCGGATGGCACCGAGGTGATGTCTAAGTTGCGGACTGATGTGCGAATGGGGCCAAAGGCAGCGTAACAATATTTTCTGTATGGAAGATACCACTAGGCGTTGAGATGCCAAGATTCGGATGGCACCGAGGTGATGTCTAGCAAGTTGGTGTGGTCATCCTACAATGCTGAAACTCGGCGTGGGTCACCCCATTAGCCTGTGAGATGGCGTCAGTAGCGGACCGATGTGCGAATAGGCCGAAGGCAGCACAACGCGCCAAGATCCGGATGTCACCGTGGTGGTTTCATAGTTGAGAGGCACTTCATCTGCAGTGGGGCGCCGAGATCCGGATGGCACCGAGGTGATGTCTAGCAAGTTGCTGTACTGGTGTGGTCATCCTACAATGCTGAAATGTAGTGGGGCGCCCATTTACCGTTTCAGTTGCCATTCAGCTGAGTTTCGGCTGCTCTTGATGCTACAGCGACAGGCGGCTGCAAGAGGACTCTCAAAATGGCGGCCTGTTCTTTGGATTTGGGCCTGGTCCACTAAAATTGCCCTGGGACACCTTAGAACTTGGACGCTCGATTTTTTTTTCCTTTCCTGTACATGCAAAAAAAGGTAAATGCCCGGTATGTTACACGCTTCATCTGCCACGATGAACTCTCCAGAGGAACCGAAAAAAAATATAGTTGTGGTAACTATACCATGCATCGTCATATGGAGAGGTGGCACCAATTAATTATAGTGCTGCATAAAAGAGAGATTTGGAGGAGAACCCCTGACCTGCTAGTACATTCATCAAAGAAGTGGCACTGAGAGCTTCAGAGGCAAGGGAAACGGTCCCAAATATTTAGAAGAACTTTGGAAAGATTAAAATGACATGTTTAGATTGTGGTAAATTAATTTCATGTGGACAGATGAGTGTTACTCTAATAAATACAGCATATGAACATCAACATAGTCGATGGTTGGTAGAGACATTTTGACTATATCCTGGACCTGCCCGTCCTCGCCCAAAATGGCGCCGGAATAAATGGGACTCATAACTCCTTGTTGTGTACTGGTTGCAGAACCTTGAAATCACGAGATACGTATGCAGTTTTGAAGCACATGGCGGGCGGGGACGAGAATTGATTGAATATTTCGACATCCCTATTGATATTAAGTTCTGATGTGTTATTGATTACTGTACTGTTGAAAGTTCGAATTAACGTCACCCATGGTACTTGCCCGCAAATGTATATCTAGATAATTTTATTGTAACTGGCCCTGTCGTATTTTAATTATAAAATGTACGTCCACCGATTCCGTAACTGTTAGACACCTTAGTTCTTGCAACCTAATGGCCCGCCCGTTACGTTCCTCTACAGTGTAAATGTCTATTCATCATATACGATTACAGTTTGCTCCGTGGCAGGCCCACGTGGTTATAGGCTCGTATTTGTATAATGAAATTTTCACAATAAAGGTTTTTAAAAGAAAACATGGTAGTAGTATATACATTGGTAAAGTTTTTAATAATAGTCACTGTTTTAGAATCATTAAAAGGCAAGTGAAATAAAGCAGACCAATTACATGAAGGGTAAAAGGTATAATACGAAGGAACGCAGTAAAGATAAATGGTCATGGGCTGTTGTGTTTTCTATTCCTGCAACATAAAGTGATCGATAAGAATCTCATATTCAGGCGTATCGGCGACTAAGACAGCAGGTCGACCCTCTTTTGCTCAACGGCTCCGTCATGGGACGAAGAAACGCTCTTTTTCTCGAAAAAAGAATATATTTTACTTGCAGGACAGTTGTAAAATTTCCGGGAAAGTACATTAGCCTGGAATATTATAACATATATTTAAGAAAAAATAATGTTCGGAAGTAATAAAAAGCGTAATTTTTAGGTGATATGACCAAGGCTTTCATCATTAGAATAAGAAAAGTAAAATGAACCAATGAAAAGTTTTATTAACAAGTCACATGACTTGTTATGCTTACGTTACGCGCTGCGCGCCCCGGATGACTTCCGGATGCGCTAACGCGGCGCGTCATATGACGCATTACGCGACAACGCAGGTCCAGAATATAGTCAAAATGTCTCCACCAACCAGCGGTCGAAACACAACCCCTTTCAGCAGGCTAAATAGTTCTGTTAAATGACAACAGAAGGGACAGGCAACAAGAACCATCAGTCAAAGAGGGGAGGGCTAGTTCTTCTCTACCGGGTTACATTGGGGCGCTACCGGAACTGATCGAATTGGTAGTCTACAGTGTTTCTGGATGTTTCAGACTGAAGCTGGGGTTAGCATGAGAGCACCACCATTTCGTAGCTCCGTTGTGGCCATTCCGCAACCAATCATGGCAGCCGCTCTTTATCGTTATTTTGGGCGGGGTGGGTGGCGGAGCCGAGCTGTTTTGCAGCCATCATTGTGTGGAGTTCAGTTCATCTCACTAGTTTTGTATTTGTCATGAGGGGTTGTTCCTAATGTTTCTATTTTAGCGAGGTCAAAAAGAGATCCCATTAGTGGCCTACTGATTTTGCTCGATTCCTTTTCTTTTTTTTTACACGATTTTTCGTTATCTGCAAAGACTAAACAGAGTATTGCGACTCTGTGTTTGTTTGTAAATAGAGAATGAACCAAAGAGAACTAATTCTAAAACAGTAAATACTTGGATAACAATCAATCAAATGGAGAGAGAAGCAGGCACGACGGATTACAACGGGGGCAAAGGCCTGCGTTAACTACCTTTCACTATCTGCAAAGAGAGAGTACTCCTAATAGAAATGAGGGGGGGGGGGCACCATTCAAAGCAGATCAGTGTGCATAAACACGAAAATGTTTTCACTTACCACGTACTTGACATTCGACAGCTTATGATATTTGCTATTAAAAAACCATTGAAATTCACTGAAAAAACCATAGGTTATAGACCATATATAGTTAGGAATTAGCATTTACAAAACCTTGAAAATTCACTGAAAAAACCATAGGTTATAGACCATATATAGTTAGGAATTAGCATTTAAAAAACCTTATTTTACTCACACAAAACCATTGAAATTCCATATATAGTTAGTTGCACTAACTATATATCGCGCACCCGCAATCCACTGCTGATCATGTCACATATTACATCATTCATGACATGGTCAGTGACATCACTGATGACATCACTGATGACATCTCAAATGACATCACTGATGACATCACTGATGACATCTCATTTGACATCATTCTTGTGCTAATACGATAAACCTCTTCAGACTCTAATATAACCTTAGATACACTCAGTGTATACAGACACTCACACACTGCCACTCATCCATGGAGTTACTCACACACCCAGTCAGTCATGCAAAGAAACAATCCCACCTCCATTTCTTCAACTATACAGTTAAACACACCTTACTTATTGAAACATATACTAACACATATTTACTCTCTTATACAATCCCTGATACAAGTTCACAATGATCGATACAACCACTCACTCATTCAGTGGCTCTCATGCACAGTTATTTATATATGCCAACTCTCACATGTACTGTGTTTTACATATGTACTTACTATGACATGTAGCATTGAGATATCCATTCACTCATCAATACACTCATGCACACAGTCAACTGCCCATGTAGCTGTTTCCACATGCACTCTTGAACTCATACACCTAGTGAATAAACTGCTCACACATCTATGCATAGAGTCACACACCTTCCAGCCACCCCCACACAAACTCAATCTGCCATAGAAATACTTGGGCAACCAATTAATAACACATATAGCCTCTCGTATAGCTAATGATTAACACATGCAGCAGTTTACAGAGCAACAGACATAATGATGCACAAATTAAGACAGTTTAGTCACTAACCCATGCACTCAGTGAGACACATTTAATCACTCACTCATACATTCAGTCATGCACCTACTAAATCCTTCGTCCAGACACTTATACATCTACTCATTCTTCAATATGTAAAACATATTTAAACTTTACAGAAACACACAGTCACTGGATGACGTCATCAGTGATCTCATCAGTGATGTCATTTGAGATGTCATCAGTGATGTCATCAGTGATGTCACTGACCATGTCATGAATGATGTAATATGTGACATGATCAGCAGTGGATTGCGGGTGCGCGATATATAGTTAGTGCAACTAACTATATATGGAATTTCAATGGTTTTGTGTGAGTAAAATAAGGTTTTTTAAATGCTAATTCCTAACTATATATGGTCTATAACCTATGGTTTTTTCAGTGAATTTTCAAGGTTTTGTAAATGCTAATTCCTAACTGTATATGGTCTATAACCTATGGTTTTTTCAGTGAATATATATATGAATGAAACAACCACATTCAATGTCAGGGTGAATCACAAAAATAACTAAGTTAACCTGTGCCACTCACGGTCATCTGGTGGTGCTAGACCAGGTGGAAACCACAACGTCAGGTCAACCGCAATTGAGTATGGACTGCATACAGGGACCAAGTTACGAGGAGTCCAGTTTGTGGGAAGAGGCCTCAAGGAGAAGGAATAGCATTGCAGACTGTGTAGCGCAACAATCTTGCATTCTCGGTCTCTGTTGGGGGTTGCTGTAGTGCGAAGACTGGCGGTCACCAGAGCTTCACATTGCTGGTCATTGTGGGTGAAAGAGTCTTGACGTAAATGGGACTGTTCTCGCTTCCAAAGAGCCCAAACCTTAAGGATTTCACCTTTTCTTCCAGAGGAAAACACTCTGATGGCAGGCAAGGGTCTGGGTAAGGGTGAGGCACATATTGGTGATCAGGGACTCACTATATCACAGGCCAGCAGGTGTCAGTCAGGTCCGGTTTAAGTAAAATATTAACAAACCACTTTAAAAGATAAACAAAATTACCAAATTATTTAAGTATAAAAAATCCGAAACATGTTATAAAATATAAATAAATAAAGTATATGTATTGTATAGTATAAATATATTTGTAGTCACCAGTAGGTAGTTATATTTAGGACCTATTTCCCGAACTGCTGAGTGGAATTACCAAATTTGACAGAACGTTCGCTGTTGGTCCAAAAAATGACCTTTTATAAATTTGCATAAATCTGTTCAGTAATTTTGGCAATATTAAGGAAAATTATAATCTGAACATATAGGGACACAGATCACCCGGGGATCCACCAGAACCCTGTGCTGGATCTGATTGGCTGCCAACACTTCAACCAGGAAGTATTGGCAGCCATCTTGGGACTCGGCTTCAGCTGAGTCCCACAAATAAGTGTAAAAAAAGAAAAGAGGACAAGGTAGAAATACCATGACCCCCTAGATGTGGTGGTGGGGTCACAGAGAAACACCTCTACTGCAGAAAAGTATTTTCAGAAAAAATGATTCAGCGGGAGCCGCGCTGGATGTGCGGCTCTAACAAAAAAAGAAAAGCAAAAGAAGCAAGGGCTCCTGCGCTTATCTAATGTTTAGCCCCGACTTGGCCAGGTTACAGGGTCATGATTAAATATATGAAGGAGGAGGGAGCATGGGACTCCCTTCCTTGGGATTAATAAAGAGGACCCAGGGACTGCCATCTCCCCGGGCACTGTATAATATGTATGCGGACGGGCCTGCCTGCTCCCTGGGGACAGCCACCTTCCTGGGGTAAACAATAGTGTGTGTGCAGCATGCCCTCCCAGAGCCCTGGGGACTGCCACTTCCCGGGGCACTGTATAATATATATATATATATATATATATATATATATATATATATATATATATATTACCTACTGGCGGTCGCCAGTAGGTATATATAGTTAGGATTTTTTCTCTATGGGATTTTTGAAAATTCTATGTCTAATAACTTTGGCGTTTGTGGACGGAATTGGCTGAAATTTTCTGGAAAATGGAACATTTTGTTTCTGAGCAGCCCCTGGAAATTTGGGGGGGTTCGTCAAGGGGGGGCTGAGAAAAAAGGGGGGTCCCAAAACGTGTTTTTAACATTGAGTTTTCCATAGGGCGGTTGGCCTCACTTTTAGCCCGAACGGCTGAATGGATTTGCACGAAACTTGGCAAAATTGTAGGGACTGGTAGCCCGATGTGCCTTTTGTAGGTCTCAATATATGTGCTTCAGTGGATTTTGAGAAATTAACGTTCAAAAAAAGATATATATCTGTAACAGCGGACCGGGAAGCGCTCCGGTTCGCGGACTTTTCGCGCAACGGAGCTTTGTGAAGCGAAGCTGATTGGTTCTCCGGCGTCTGTAAACATTCCAAACAGTCCGTAGCGGCCGCCATCTTGTCTCTCGGTAGGATCGAGAGACAAGAGGAGGCCAAAGCGAAGGGGCAAATGACCATAGGGGGGCATAGTAGATCCTCGTTGACCCCCTAGGTTTGATGTGGAGGTTTTAAAAGGGCCCCGCGGGGCAAAAAAAAATAATAATAATAATAATCGAACGGCTGAATGGATTTGCACGAAACTTGGTAAAATATTAGGGACTGGTAGCCCGATGTGCCTTTGCTAGGTCTCAATATATGTGCTCCAGTGGATTTTGAGAAATTAACGTTCAAAAAAAGATATATATCTGTAACAGCGCTCCGCTTCGCGTAACGGAGGTTTGCGAAGCTGATTGGTCATTCTGTCACTGGGCTATAGTTGGGCTACATCTGGCTGATATTTGGGCTACATTTGTTTTTTTTGTCTCTGGCGGCCATCTTTGGGCTACATTGGGCTACATTGGGCTTCATTGGGCTTCATTGGGCTACATTGGGCTACATTTGGGCTCCAACATATATATAGGCCAATGTAGCCCAATATATATTTTTCAAAGTTAATTTTCGTAAAAACCACTGGAGCATATATCTTGAGACATAGCAAAGGCACATCGGGCTACCAGTCCCTACAATTTTGCCAAGTTTCGTGGAAATCCATTCAGCCGTTCGAGCTAAAAGTGAGTCCAACCGCCCTATGGAAATGAAGGAAATGAATGGGTAATTTGTAATTAGCAAATAGCTCATCGCAAACTAGGAATGGTAAAGAATCGCTATTTATTCCTTAAAGTTCGCTATTTAGGAAATGCAAAAAACTTTGATGATACATATGGCGGTTCATCTCGAACAAGATAAGAAGCATAGGGATAGATTTATGATGACTGGCGCATCACCAGGGATGTGTTAGTCATTCTGTGCCGCTGTTCCGTCACCTATGGTGTGCTGCATTTACAATGCGGCGCATCATGGGGCAAAAACAGCACAGATGCGTGATGTATCTGTGCCGTAAAGGTGGCGCATTGCTGGAGTTGTATCGCAAGTGTGATGAAGCTCCAGCAAGGGTCGGGGGTGCCCCTGTCGCAGGGTTTCTGTTCTCACACAGAACTGTGGACAGAGGATTGGAACCTCGGCGAATTAGGGTGCCCCAAAACTCACGTCAGTAATCAAAAACCCCTTAGCAAGCTAGGTACAGTGTCACATTGGATATAACAAACTCTCAATGTTTAGACAATCCAGAATATGAACTTATAGTACCTCAGGATACGTGGAACTCATGAACAGTCGGTCGTTATATATTTCTTAGAAACCAGAACATGGAGTTAAGAAGAACGCATGTGTATTTGAAATGTTTATTTACTAAGGCCGTCTTCTCAGGCGTAGTATCTTAGATAATACAAATACACATATTATCAGTAGCAAAATTACCAGCATAGTTACTAGTACATAAAAAGCGAATGGTGACAGTATGTTAACATGCTGTAAATGAATAAGAGTTATCAACACTTATAAGCAGCCACGGGCCGTGGAGGGAGTTACGGTGGGGCAGGGAGGCGGGGAGGGGCAGGGTGGAGAGGGCTCCACCCTGCCCCTCCCCCTCCCCGCCTCCCTGCCCCACCGTAACTCCCTCCACGGCCCGCGGCTGCTTATATCTCACCCTCCCTAATATACATATTATATTATTTGCTAAGAAGGTCTGTTTGTGTTGGTTTAGGGCGTGCCCATACTTTAGTGTCTTAGATTTGAAGGAATCACATCAGCATACACCAGCTCTCTCTTCATGTGAACCGCATCAACTGTTGTGTATGTGTGTTCGGCAAAGCAATATAAAACCCGCCTCATGCCCAGAATTGGCAGAAGCTGCACTTATGTTATGAGTATGAAGTCGTGCAGATCAGACCTCATAACAATTCTGTATTGTGTTGTTCTTGAAACTTCAGCACTCGCTGTACAGATATAGTTTAACAAGCAAAGCAGATAGTAGAGCAATAACATATTATTCTCATGTAAACCACGATGAACTACTAGGTTGAAAGCTAAAGCAACAACTAAGTGTCGTGTGCAGAAGTTGCAAAAAAGGAAAAATGGCGTTTAAACCGGTGATGAGCCCATGCTAACTTAACACGGTGTAAAGATATCCAGGACCTAGATGACACCTCCCCATGATCCGGAAACGAACTGAATAAGATAATAGAAGTGCCATCTCATGAGAGCAGATTGCAATTTTATATGTGGACGGTCCGCAAGGTAAAACATTAAAAACTAGGAAAATTTAATGCTAAAGAAAAATAAAACAGCCAAGTACTTTATCGAGTCTTAAGCCAATAGGCAAGCTAAATAATAAAAACTTGACAAATAAGTCAATGAATTGTCAATGAAATGCTAGTACTCAGCATATCAAACATGAAAAAGGTCTATGACATAACTGTGTATGCAAAATAAGCTGCAACAGCCTCCAATAGGAAGTCACCGTCTTCATCCGAAAAGAGTTCAGCCATCCAATTTAAAAGCGGAAAAGAACATACGTGCTCTCCCAGCACCGGATCCTCTATCACCATCAGAGGACAGCTCGGTGGGTTTTCAAGAAAGCTCTGTTCCAAGAAAGACTGTGTTGCCGCCAGTAAATTCCAGGGACCAATTAGTCCATGCATCAATGCCACAGCCATAATCCTTTCGCCAGGACAAACCAACTCGTGAGTAATGATAGGAGTCATCAGCTGATTAAAGTCGACGTCAGGAGAAACCGGTCCGCAGAGACACAAATCAATGGCCCAATCGAAATCACAGGTCAGGCAGTGAAATACAGGCTGGACACAGGTGAAGTAGGAGAATCGAAAAGATAATCCATATGCCGTGCTTAATATCGCCAACGGCATTGTGCCATAATATTCTAGCATGCGATTGCGGAACAGTGTCAGCAGCTGCAGGGCGGGAGCTTGCACAGGAGGGACATCCATATTTAAAAATGTAAAAAAGCACAAGAGCGTCCGCTGGTAATGCAAGTAAAAATGGCAATCCACGAAGCACAGTGGAAAAAATAGAATGAAAGAAAGCAGGGATGACTCCAAAGATTTTCTCAAATGAAGTCACGAGACCACTGGTAACAACTTTAAAAAAGTGCGCCAGGGCCTTTGTGGAGGACGCGTTAAAGATAGTCCGAACCATCTTGCTGAAATGGAAAGGCGAATCACTATTGAAAAGGGTCTGCACCTCTGTACGGGTGTTCGCTATGTGAAGCACGAAAGTTTCACGGGCCGAACTCAAGGCCACCTCTCTCTGAGACAAAAGAGCTCTTATTCTTGCCATGCCGTTGAAATCTGCTCCCAAGGTTGGTATTTGTGGCCAGATTGAAAACTCCCTATGTTCATGTGTGGGAGGAAATAGAACATTTCTGCAGCAAATAACCCGTTCACTTACTGTTACGATAAAAGGAATACTTTTAATTAACCCAGAACAATCTTCATTATTGAGCATCAAATAACTACCATTTTCCAACAACTTGAACATGGGGATGATAGCAGGAACTGGCGTGCCTTGCAACACGCAAGCCATATTTGGTCGGTGTTTGTTGCATGAACCGTGTAACTGTATGTGCCTACACATTAGTGAATGATCTGGCGTCTCAGTGCATTCCTCTCCATTCAGATAAACTTCTTGATCATCTTTGAAACATCTGTATGTGTATGGAAGCGACCAGACCTCATGAAGAAAAGCACTACCTAAAGGTTCATAACGACCTATTGGTATATATTTCATACAATTTGAAAACTTATATAAAGCAAAAGGCAGCGTTATTAAACCGTGGATAAGGCACGTTGCCAAAAAACCCGCAATCCTCTGCTGATGATGTCACTGAGCATGTCATGAATGATGTAATATGTGACATCATCAGCAGTGGATTACGGGTAATAGTATCTCTAGTTTACTCCCCTATAGCTGTCTTTCTTTTAACATAAGTGTCTGTTTCCTTCCCTTATACTTACTGTTTTTGGTTCGCTTCCGGTTCGCGTACCGGCGAGCGAACTGGGAAGCGTACTACGAGAAATAGAGGTTGGCACAGTTCCAAATATTGTACCAATTTTTTAATAACGGGGAGGTAGTTCTGAAAAGAACTTTTTTTTTAATTGTTTTTGTTGTTTTATATTTTATTTATTATTTTTCTGAACATTTTTTTACTTTTTTTGAATTTTTCTGAACAGTTTTATATTTTTTGGGGTTTTTCTTGCAGGGGGCAATGAAAACGATTCATTATAAAGGGCTCAACAGGAGCAACAAAACAAAAAAAAAGTATTTATTATTTGGGGCGTTTCGTACAAACTTGCATATGATAGTCAATAGCTCTGTTGATCAGAGTGATGCTTCTTTCTCCGTAGCAAATGAATCCACTGCAATGTACGCAGACGTGTTTTACTTCATGAAATCTCGTTTGAATATTTGGCACCATCTCCCTGCCCTCTGGTCCCGTTACTTCCGGTACAACAGATCTTCTGGCCATAATAGGGAGATTATCTAGGTCGTTACGAAACTGTGCAGCACTGTAGTTGTTAGGATGCCACCTAGTCATATGGCGATGCATTGTGTAGTTTCCGAAACTGTATTTTTTGTCGGTCCCTCTGGACAGTCTATCTTGACATATAAGGCAAGTTACGTATCTTGCATTTACTTTTTTCTGACCTTTGGGAATTTTAAAAAATTGCCAAATGAAGTTTTCTTTCCGGTGAGACGTCCTGGGCTCCTCAGGCAAAAAGTGCCTCTCTTCGTGCTCGTCGTCCTGTTCCTCTTCTTCCTCTTCTTGCTGAATTATGACTTGAGCAGGTGGTCCACTCTTCCTTGGAGGTGGTGGAGGTGGTGGGGAAGCACCAGCTGAAGCTACTAAAGAAGCCATTGCTCACTGGTAACAAAGGGTCTTTCTCTCACAATGATGAAAGTCAGAGTGAGGAAAGAAGGAGGGATTTTCATCATTTGGGAAAAACAATAGTTCTCAACCAATGAAAAGTGTTCATTTTAGATTATATGACCTAGTCTTACATCATTAGGAAACCAAAAGTGAAATGAACCAATGAAAAGTGTTATTACCAAGTCACATGACCTGCTGTGTTTACGTTAAGCGCTTTGCAGGGCCTCCCGCTTTGCTTCCAGAAACCTGTGCTTTGCGACTCGGTAAGCGTACCAGTTCGCTAACGTAGCACGTCATATGACGTATCACGCGACAACGTGAAACGTCATGCGGACGGGAGGCGTCACGATGTTGTTTTCTAACGCGGCAGTTGCGGTAAAGAAACGTTTACCGGCTCGCGGTCTATTTCGCGGCATCAAGGTCAGCTAACGGGAAGCTTCCCGATTCGCGAAGCGCGAACGAAGAAAAAAAAATATTTAAAAAAAAAATTATTAATAAACATATAAAATATATTTTGGGATTTAAAGAAGAATACATTTTACAGCTACAGATATTAGCTGTTAAAAAACCAATGAAATTCACTGAAAAAACCATAGGTTATAGACCATATATAGTTAGGAATTAGCATTTACAAAACCTTGAAAATTCACTGAAAAAACCATAGGTTATAGACCATATATAGTTAGGAATTAGCATTTAGAAAACCTTATTTTACTCACACAAAACCATTGAAATTCCATATATAGTTAGTTGCACTAACTATATATCGCGCACCCGCAATCCACTGCTGATGATGTCACATATTACATCATTCATGACATGGTCAGTGACATCACTGATGACATCACTGATGACATCTCAAATGACATCACTGATGACATCACTGATGACATCTCAAATGATATCACTGATGACATCATGACACACCAATACCAGTTACTACATACGCACTCACTGATTCCTACGTCTACACACACATTCACTCATTCACCCATACAATCACTCATACATACAGTCACTCATTATTACAACACTATCATATGCACTCATACACCTATGCAGACAGTCACACACTGCCACTCATCCATGGAGTTACTCACACACCAAGTCAGTCCTGTAAAGAATCAATCACACTTCCATTTCTTCATCTATACAGTTAAACACAGAACACCATACTTCAGTGACATCACTGATGACATCACTAATGACATCTGAAATGACATCACTGATGACATCTCAAATGACATCACTGATGACATCATGACACACCAATACCAGTTACTACATACGCACTCACTGATTCGTACGTCTACACACACATTCACTCAATCACCCATACAATTACTCATACATACAGTCAGTTATTATTAGAACACTATCATATGCACTCATACACCTAGTCAGTCCTGTGAAGAATCAATCACACTTCGATTTCCTCATCTATAGTTAAACACAGAACACCATACTTTTCACACATATACTAACACATACTTACTCTCTTATACAATCACTGATACAAGTACACATTGATATGCACAGCGTCACACACCTCCCAGCCAGCCACACACACACTCAGTCTTCCATCCATCCAGTCATTCTTCAATATGTAAAACGTATTTAAACTTTACAAAAACACACAGACACTAGATGATGTCATCAGTGATGTCATCAGTGATGTCACTGACCATGTCATGAATGATGTAATATGTGACATCATCAGCAGTGGATTGCGGGTGCGCGATATATAGTTAGTGCAACTAACTATATATGGAATTTCAATGGTTTTGTGTGAGTAAAATAAGGTTTTCTAAATGCTAATTCCTAACTATATATGGTCTATAACCTATGGTTTTTTCAGTGAATATATATATATATATATATATATATATATATATATATTCACAGAAAAAACCATAGGTTATAGACCATATATAGTTAGGAATTAGCATTTACAAAACCTTGAAAATTCACTGAAAAAACCATAGGTTATAGACCATATATAGTTAGGAATTAGCATTTAGAAAACCTTATTTTACTCACACAAAACCATTGAAATTCCATATATAGTTAGTTGCACTAACTATATATCGCACACCCGCAATCCACTGCTGATGATGTCACATATTACATCATTCATGACATGGTCAGTGACATCACTGATGACATCACTGATGACATCTCAAATGACATCACTGATGACATCACTGATAACAACATCCAGTGATTTTTTGTTTCTATAAAGTTTAAATATGTCTTACATATTGAAGAATGAGTGGATGTGTAAGTGTCTGGACAAAGGATTTAGTAGGTGCATGACTGACTGTATGAGTGAGTGATTAAATGTGTCTCACTGACTGCATGGGTTAGTGACTAAACTGTCTTAATTTGTGCATCATTATGTCTGTTGTTCTGTAAACTGCTGCATGTGTTGATCAGTAGCTATATGAGTAACTATATGGGTTATTGATTGATTGCCCAAGTATTTGTATGGGAGACTGAGTGTGTGTGTGGCTAGCTGGGAGGTGTGTGACTCTGTGCAGATCAATCTGTACTTGTATCAATGATTGTATAAGAAGGTAAGTATGTGTTAGTATATGTTTGAAAATGTAAGGTGCTCTATGTTTAACTGTATAGACAAGAAAATGGAAGTGTCATTGATTCTTTACAGGACTGACTAGGTGTGTGAGTAACTCCATGGATGAGTGGCAGACTGTGAGTGTCTGTATAGGTGTATGAGTGCATATGATAGTGTTGTAAAGATGAGTGATTGTATGTATGAATGATTGTATGGGTGAATGAGTGAAGGTGTGTGTAGACGTAGCAATCAGTGAGTGCGTATGTAGTAACTAGTATTGGTGTGTCAATGGTTTCAAAAATTATACTCTCTTTTTAACACTGGGTGAAACAGAGGTTATATTAAAATGTGAGGAGATGCATTGTATTGTCACATGAATGATATCATCAGTGATGTGGTCATTGATGTCAAATGAGATGACATCAGTGATGTCATCAGTGATGTCATTTGAGATGTCATCAGTGATGTCATCAGTGATGTCACTGACCATGTCATGAATGATGTAATATGTGACATCATCAGCAGTGGATTGGGGGTGCGCGATATATAGTTAGTGCAACTAACTATATATGGAATTTCAATGGTTTTGTGTGAGTAAAATAAGGTTTTCTAAATGCTAATTCCTAACTATATATGGTCTATAACCTATGGTTTTTTCAGTGAATTTTCAAGGTTTTGTAAATGCTAATTCCTAACTATATATGGTCTATAACCTATGGTTTTTTCTGTGAATTTCATTGGTTTTTTAACAGCTAATATCTGTAGCTGTAAAATGTATTCTTCTTTAAATCCAAAAATATATTTTATATGTTTATGAATAATTTTTTTTTTAAATATTTTTTTTTCTACGTTTCTTTACCGCAAGTGCCGCGTTAGAAAACAACATCGTGACGCCTCCCGTCCGCATGACGTTTCACGTTGTCGCGTGATACGTCATATGACGTGCTACGTTAGCGAACTGGTACGCGAAGCGAGTCGCAAAGCGCAGATTTCTGGAAGCAAACCGGGAGGCCCTGCAAAGCGCTTAACGTAAACACAGCAAGTCATGTGACTTGGTAATAACACTTTTCATTGGTTCATTTCACTTTTGGTTTCCTAATGATGTAAGACTAGGTCATATAATCTAAAATGAACACTTTTGATTGGTTGAGAACTCTTGTTTTTCCCAAATGATGAAAATCCCTCCTTCTTTCCTCACTCTGACTTTCATCATTGTGAGAGAAAGACCCTTTGTGATCACTGAGCAATGGCTTCTTTAGTAGCTTCAGCTGGTGCTTCCCCACCACCTCCACCACATCCAAGGAAGAGTGGACCACCTGCTCAAGTTATAATTCAACAAGAAGAAGAAGAAGAGGAACAGGACGACGAGCACGAAGAGAGGCAGTTTTTGCCTGAGCAGCCCAGGACGTCTCACCGGAAAGAAAACTTCATTTGGCAATTTTTTAAAATTCCCAAAGGTCAGAAAAAAGTAAATGCAAGATACGTAACTTGCCTTATATGTCAAGATAGACTGTCCAGAGGAACCGAGAAAAAATACAGTTTCGGAAACTACACAATGCATCGCCATATGACTAGGTGGCATCCTAACAACTACAGTGCTGCACAGTTTCGGAACGACCTAGATAATCTCCCTATTATGGCCAGAAGATCTGTTGTACCGGAAGTAACGGGACCAGAGGGCAGGGAGATGGTGCCAAATATACAAATGAAATTTGGTGAAGTAAAACACATCTGCGTATTTTGCGATGGATTCATTTCCTACGGAGAAAAAAGCATCACTCTGATCAACAGAGCTATTGACTATCATATGCAAGTTTGTACGAAACGCCCAAAATAATAAATACTTCTTTTTTTGTTTTGTTGCTCCTGTTGAGCCCTTTACAATGAATCGTTTTCATTGCCCCCTCCAAGAAAAACCCAAAAAAATATAAAGCTGTTCAGAAAAATTCAAAAAAAGTAAAAAAATGTTCCGAAAAATAATAAAAAAAATATAAAACAACAAAAACAATTTAAAAAAAAGTTCTTTTCAGAACTACCTCCCCGTTATTAAAAAATTGGTACAATATTTGGAACTGTGCCAACCTCTATTTCTCTTAGTTCGCTTCCCAGTTCGCTCGCCGGTACGCGAACCAGAAGCGAACCAAAAACAGTAAGTATAAGGGAAGGAAACAGACACTTATGTTAAAAGAAAGACAGCTATAGGGGAGTAAACTAGAGATACTATTACCCGTAATCCACTGCTGATGATGTCACATATTACATCATTCATGACATGCTCACTGACATCATCAGCAGAGGATTGCGGGTTTTTTGGCAACGTGCCTTATCCACGGTTTAATAACGCTGCCTTTTGCTTTATATAAGTTTTCAAATTGTATGAAATATATACCAATAGGTCGTTATGAACCTTTAGGTAGTGCTTTTCTTCATGAGGTCTGGTCGCTTCCATACACATACAGATGTTTCAAAGATGATCAAGAAGTTTATCTGAATGGAGAGGAATGCACTGAGACGCCAGATCATTCACTAATGTGTAGGCACATACAGTTACACGGTTCATGCAACAAACACCGACCAAATATGGCTTGCGTGTTGCAAGGCACGCCAGTTCCTGCTATCATCCCCACGTTCAAGTTGTTGGAAAATGGTAGTTATTTGATGCTCAATAATGAAGATTGTTCTGAGTTAATTGAAAAGGGTCTGCACCTCTGTACGGGTGTTCGCTATGTGAAGCACGAAAGTTTCACGGGCCGAACTCAAGGCCACCTCTCTCTGAGACAAAAGAGCTCTTATTCTTGCCATGCCGTTGAAATCTGTCCCAAGGTTGGTATTTGTGGCCAGATTGAAAACTCCCTATGTTCATGTGTGGGAGGAAATAGAACATTTCTGCAGCAAATAACCCGTTCACTTACTGTTACGATAAAAGAAATACTTTTAATTCAGATTTGCCTTTCAATTTCAGCAAGATGGTTCCGACTATCTTTAACGCATCCTCCACAAAGACCCTGGCGCACTTTTTTAAAGTTGTTACCAGTGGTCTCGTGACTTCATTTGAGAAAATCTTTGGAGTCATCCCTGCTTCCTTTCATTCTATTTTCTCCACTCTGGTTCGTGGATTGGCATTTTTACTTGCATTACCAGCGGACGCTCTTGTGCTTTTTTACATTTTTAAATATGGATGTCCCTCCTATGCAACCTCCCACCCTGCAGCTGCTGACACTGTTCCGCAATCGCATGCTAGAATATTATGGCACAATGCCGTTGGCGATATTAAGCACGGCATATGGATTATCTTTTCGATTCTCCTACTTCACCTGTGTCCAGCCTGTATTTCACTGCCTGACCTGTGATTTCGATTGGGCCATTGATTTGTGTCTCTGCGGACCGGTTTCTCCTGACGTCGACTTTAATCAGCTGATGACTCCTATCATTACTCACGAGTTGGTTTGTCCTGGCGAAAGGATTATGGCTGTGGCATTGATGCATGGACTACTTGGTCCCTGGAATTTACTGGCGGCAGCACAGTCTTTCTTGGAACAGAGCTTTCTTGAAAACCCACCGAGCTGTCCTCTGATGGTGATAGAGGATCCGGTGCTGGGAGAGCACGTATGTTCTTTTCCGCTTTTAAATTGGATGGCTGAACTGTTTTCGGATGAAGACGGTGACTTACTATTGGAGGCTGTTGCAGCTTATTTTGCATACACAGTTATGTCATAGACCTTTTTCATGTTTGATATGCTGAGTACTAGCATTTCATTGACAATTCATTGACTTATTTGTCAAGTTTTTATTATTTACCTTGCCTATTGGCTTAAGACTCGATAAAGTACTTGGCTGTTTTATTTTTCTTTAGCATTAAATTTTCCTAGTTTTTAATGCTTTACCTTGCGGACCGTCCACATATAAACTTGCAATCTGCTCTCATGAGATGGCACTTCTATTATCTTATTCAGTTCGTTTCCGGATCATGGGGAGGTGTCATCTAGGTCCTGGATATCTTTACACCGTGTTAAGTTAGCATGGGCTCATTACCGGTTTAAACGCCATTTTTCCTTTTTTGCAACTTCTGCACACGACACTTAGTTGTTGCTTTAGCTTTCCACCTAGTAGTTCATCGTGGTTTACATGAGAATAATATGTTATTGCTCTACTATCTGCTTTGCTTGTTAAACTATATCTGTACAGCGAGTGCTAAAGTTTCAAGAACAACACGATACAGAATTGTTATGAGGTCTGATCTCCACGACTTCATACTCATAACATAAGTGCAACTTCTGCCAATTCTGGGCATGAGGCGGGTTTTATATTGCTTTGCCGAACACACATACACAACAGTTGATGCGGTTCACATGAAGAGAGAGCTGGTGTATGCTGATGTGATTCCTTCAAATCTAAGACACTAAAGTATGGGCACGCCCTAAACCAACACAAAGAGACCTTCTTAGCAAATAATATAATATGTGTATTAGGGAGGGTGAGATATAAGCAGCCGCGGGCCGTGGAGGGAGTTACGGTGAGGCAGGGAGGCGGGGAGGGGGAGAAGCAGGGTGGAGCCCTCTCTACCTTGCCCCTCCCCCTCCCCGCCTCCCTGCCCCACCGTAACTCCCTCCACGGCCCGCGGCTGCTTATAAGTGTTGCTAACTCTTATTCATTTACAGCATGTTAACATACTGTCACCATTCGCTTTTTATGTACTAGTAACTATGCTGGTAATTTTGCTACTGATAATATGTGTACTTGTATTCTCCACCCTGCTTCTCCCCCTCCCCGCCTCCCTGCCTCACCGTAACTCCCTCCACGGCCCGCGGCTGCTTATAAGTGTTGCTAACTCTTATTCATTTACAGCATGCTAACATACTATCACCATTCGCTTTTTATGTACTAGTAACTATGCTGGTAATTTTGCTACTGATAATATGTGTACTTGTATTATCTAAGATACTACGCCTGAGAAGACGGCATTAGTAAATAAACATTTCAAATACACATGTGTTCTTCTTAACTCCATGTTCTGGTTTCTAAGAAATATATAACGACCGACTGTTCATGAGTTCCACGTATCCTGAGGTACTATAAGTTCATATTCTGGATTGTCTAAACATTGAGAGTTTGTTATATCCAATGTGACACTGTACCTAGCTTGCTAAGGAGTTTTTGATTACTAACGTGAGTTTTGGGACACCCTAATTCGCCGAGGTTCCAATCCTCTGTCCACAGTTCTGTGTGAGAACAGAAACCCTGCGACAGGGGCACCCCCGACCCTTGCTGGAGCTTCATCACACTTGCGATACAACTCCAGCAATGCGCCACCTTTACGGCACAGATACATCACGCATCTGTGCTGTTTTTGCCCCATGATGCGCCGCATTGTAAATGCAGCACACCATAGGTGACGGAACAGCGGCACAGAATGACTAACACATCCCTGGTGATGCGCCAGTCATCATAAATGTATCCCTATGCTTCTTATCTTGTTAGAGATGAACCGCCATATGTATCATCAAAGTTTTTTGCATTTCCTAAATAGCGAACTTTAAGGAATAAATAGCGATTCTTTACCATTCCTAGTTTGCGATTAGCTATTTGCTAATTACAAATTACCCATTCATTTCCTTCATTTCCATAGGGCGGTTGGACTCACTTTTAGCTCGAACGGCTGAATGGATTTCCACGAAACTTGGCAAAATTGTAGGGACTGGTAGCCCGATGTGCCTTTGCTTTGTCTCAAGATATATGCTCCAGTGGTTTTTACGAAAATTAACTTTGAAAAATATATATTGGGCTACATTGGCCTATATATATGTTGGAGCCCAAATGTAGCCCAATGTAGCCCAATGAAGCCCAATGTAGCCCAATGTAGCCCAAAGATGGCCGCCAGACACACAAAAAAACAAATGTAGCCCAAATATCAGCCAGATGTAGCCCAACTATAGCCCAGTGACAGAATGACCAATCAGCTTCGCAAACCTCCGTTACGCGAAGCGGAGCGCTGTTACAGATATATATCTTTTTTTGAACGTTAATTTCTCAAAATCCACTGGAGCACATATATTGAGACCTAGCAAAGGCACATCGGGCTACCAGTCCCTAATATTTTGCCAAGTTTCGTGCAAATCCATTCAGCCGTTCGATTATTATTATTATTATTATTTTTTGCCCCGCGGGGCCCTTTTAAAACCTCCACATCAAACCTAGGGGGTCAGCGAGGATCTACTATGCCCCCTTATAGTTATTTCCCCCTTTGTTTTGACCTCCTCTTGTCTCTCGATCCTACCGAGAGACAAGATGGCGGCCGCTACGGACTTTTTGGAATGTTGACAGACGCCGGAGAACCAATCAGCTTCGCTTCACAAAGCTCCGTTGCGCGTAAAGTACGCGTCCTGGGACGCTGCCAGGTCCGCTGTTACAGATATATATCTTTTTTTAAACGTTAATTTCTCAAAATCCACTGGAGCACATATATTGAGACCTACAAAAGGCACATCGGGCTACCAGTCCCTACAATTTTGCCAAGTTTCGTGCAAATCCATTCAGCCGTTCGGGCTAAAAGTGAGGCCAACCGCCCTATGGAAAACTCAATGTTAAAAACACGTTTTAGGACCCCCCTTTTTTCTCGGCCCCCCCTTGACGAACCCCCCCCAAATTTTCAAGGGCTGCTCAGAAACAAAATGTGCCATTTTCCTGAAAATTTCAGCCAATTCCGTCCACAAACGCCAAAGTTATTAGACATAGAATTTTCAAAAATCCCATAGAGAAAAAATCCTAACTATATATATATATATATATATATATATATATATATATATATATATATATATATATATATATATATATATATATATATATCGTCTCACAAAGTGATCCTCAAGCCTTGCGAGCGCGCTCAGCAGTGTGTGCTCCACCCAGGGGTCGGATCCAGACCCAGGAAATTTTGGCAAACAAAAGAGGCGGCACACCAGGAATAATTTTAAGCCTTTTTAATCAAGACTTCACCCCACCAACGCGTTTCAGCCAACACTGGCCTTGCTCACGGTTGGTTAGTCCCTCTACAGTGTCTCTATTTGTACTATCCCATAACTAGCCATTTAGGAGGCATTGTGGGAATTATAGTTACATTACTGTTGTTTGTGAAAAAAATAAAAGGAAAGAAAGACAATGTGTGCTGTTTCAGTTACTGCACATTGGTGACTAATAGTTCACTGGGGCATTTTAATAAATTGTACACGAAGCCGAGAGAAGCGCCCAACTTCCTGCACTGAAAATCAGCGTGCAAGTGATTACCGCTGTCGGACGAACGGAGGAGCCGGGCAACATCATCTGATGTAGTCTCACTCTACACTTCAATCCGTCATTAGATCGGGATGCAAGCAATTGAATATTACTTGAAGCAACGGAACATCATCTACTTGGAACATTCAAAAATGCTAATCAAAATGATTGACTTATGCCTGAGGAATAACATATTTCTCTTTGACAAACAGTTATTCAAACAAATTTGTGGCACTGCCATGGGCATTTCTCTATCTCCCAACTATGCAAATATCACAATGGGGTGGTGGGAGAAGACTGTAGCGTGGAATGAGGAGAACCAACATGATCTGGATCGAATAATATTGTGGGTGCGTTACATCGACGACCTGTTCATTATTTGGCATGGTACAAATGATCAATTCCAAACTTACTTTAACAAGCTGAACAAAAATGAATTAGGTCTACAGTTCACATGCAATACGAGCACAAAGGAAATAGACTTTTTGGACACTAAAATATATGTGTCTAATGAGAAGCTTGAATCTACTCTATTTCGTAAAAAACCAGCAACAAACAGCGTGCTGCACGGAACAAGCTTTCATCCCACACCCCTGTTACGTAGCATACCATATGGAGAATTCACACGACTGAAAAGAAATTGCTCTGTACCTGAGGATGCGGAGAGAGTAATACAGGAGAGCAAATGTAGATTCAGGGCAAGAGGCTATGAAGAACGAGTACTGACCCAATGCAAAAGAAAAATTGATTTAAAAACAAGAACACAAACACTAATGGAACAGCCTAAAAAAGTTGAAACCCACACACCACCTAGATTCGTAACAACTTTCAGCAAAGAAAGTGGAAAAATTGCACGAATATTGAAAAAATATTGGCATCTCCTATCAGGTGATCCGGATATTGGAACAGCCCTCGGCAAAACACCACTAATAACATACAAAAAGAACACATCCATTAAGGACCTGCTGGTCAGAAGTCACTTTCAAGAAAAACAAAAACCCAATTGGCTGCAAAACCAAAGAAAAGGGTTTCAACCGTGCAACTCTTGCAAAGCCTGTAAGATTGGTAAAAGCATGAAAGTGATCGAAGAACCAGATGGGAAATCAATGAAAATTGAACAACAAATTTCATGCACTTCGAAAAATGTTGTATATATCGTAGAATGCAAATGTGGAATGAAGTACGTGGGATGTACAACTTGTATGCTAAAAAAACGGATTTTGGAGCATATCCGAGCGGTCAAGAATTCCAATATGCAATATGCCACTGCAAAACACATGAGCATCTGCCAAAATGGAGACTGGAGACAAATGCATTTTTATGGTGTAAAAATGCTGGATAAAATGGAGAGAGGTGGTGATGTGGTTCGAAGACTGCGACAAATGGAATCACGCATGATAGTCAGACTCAGAACGAAACACCCGAAAGGGATGAATTTTGGAGAGGATCTGCACGTTCATCTAGAATAAAATGTTCTCAAAATGATATTGGGTACTATACCCTGAATTTGGGAATAAGACTGTAAAACAGTGGAACATTAAGGAAGGACTTGGGTACTATACCAGGAATGTACAATTTATTAAAATGCCCCAGTGAACTATTAGTCACCAATGTGCAGTAACTGAAACAGCACACATTGTCTTTCTTTCCTTTTATTTTTTTCACAAACAACAGTAATGTAACTATAATTCCCACAATGCCTCCTAAATGGCTAGTTATGGGATAGTACAAATAGAGACACTGTAGAGGGACTAACCAACCGTGAGCAAGGCCAGTGTTGGCTGAAACGCGTTGGTGGGGTGAAGTCTTGATTAAAAAGGCTTAAAATTATTCCTGGTGTGCCGCCTCTTTTGTTTGCCATATATATATATATATATATATATATATATATATATATATATATATATATATATATATATATATATATATATATATATGGGTGGGCCCGCTAGGCATGCACACACCCCAGGGACCATCACCTCCCTGTATCAAAGATTATAAAATACATGCAAGGGGACTGCCCCCTCCCTGGGGCTAAGAAAGAATAGAGAGGCAATGAAAAATCGAACTGTACAGAGAAAATATCCAACAAAATGTCTATATGCGTTCACAAATGAATAATAGTCCTTCATTGATTTTCATAAGATGATTTTATTGCAATCTTCATAAAGTATCTTGAAAAAGATGAACAATCAACAGAGCCAACCCGTTTCGCCCAAGTTGGGCTTCCTCAGGGCAGATATTATGAACAAAGAAAGCAAACGGGTAAGGCAATCTTCGGATGGTGCATATAGGTCTCTGTTTCTGAATTGAAACTATTTAAAGGTTGAGGTATCCAACACCTTCTTATTTCCACTGGGAAAAACAGCGTACGATGAACGAATGTGTAGGCATATAACGGCGATATAGACAGAAAAACGTTATAAGTACAGTTGCAACTTCTCAATCACAGATTTCAGTAAACAACAGCTGGTGAACACTCTGATATGTGTCACTATGCATCTCGAGCAAGTTTTGTGTCCCGCTCCTACATCAGTCTCCTGGTCACGTTTCTTGCCAAAGTAGAGGTCAGAAACCGCGCGAGACCTATATGCGCCATCCGAAGATTGCCTTACCCGTTTGCTTTCTTCGTTCATAATATCTGCTCTGCGAAACGCCTTGGCTGTGTTGATTGTTCATTTTTTTCAAGATACTTTATGAAGATTGAAATAAAATCATCTTATGAACATCAATGAAGGACTATTATTCATTTGTGAACACATAAACATTTTGTTGGATATTTTCTCTGTACAGTTCGTTTTTTCGTTGCCTCTCTATTCTTTCTTTGTTTGTAATATTGGGGTTCTCAGGCAGTGGACCTAGGAGGTGGGAAACATTGGCAAATAAGATTTTGCTGTGACTTTTGTGTGTATTGTGGGTAGTGCAACCTTGTAAATCCTTACTGCCTTTCCTTGCTCTGTGTACCCTCCCTGGGGCCCAGAAGACCACCACCTCCCAAGGGCTTAAAAATTGAAGGGGGGCACAGGGCCCTCCTAATGGACCCATGGATGGCCCTTGGGACCACCATCAAGCAGGGCCAGCTCCTGCTATCTCCCAAGGTGCCGACCCTCGATAGCTAGCTGTTTGCCTTTGCTTGGTGGGAGCTGAGAGCTCCCACCAACTAAAAGCACTCATAACTCTGCTTTCTGCAAGCCAGCCTAGCTATCAAACAGCGTTGGCTTGCAGAAAGCTGTGTTTTTATCTGTGTCCCGGCATGCAAGTTTGCATGCAGGGAAAGATGAAAACATTTGCTCTGACAGAAAGGATGCTGCCTTTCAGCAGCCCCCTGTCTGTTACAGCAATGCCGGCTTCTGAAGGAAGCGGGGAGCTGGCAGAGACCGTGAGTGACATGATGCTCACCCAGCGGTCCTCAACAGAGTTAATAGGGTGCCCTGGGGCAACCAGAATAAAGAGGCAAGGCCCCGGGGAATGGAGCCCTTGGGCAGAAATTTGCCCAGGGAGAGAGGGCGCACAGCCCCCTCCCCACAGTATAATGGCTGGGCCCAGGTGGATGGGGTTCACAGAGCCGAAATCAGCCCAGCGAGGGAAACCTTGCAGCCCCTTCCCCTAATAAAAATAGGAAACCCTCCTGTTATCTCCAGTAAGTCCCACACAGCGGGATTGCTGGGAGGTTTTTGAGGCCCACCCCCTTTCTCCACTACTCTCCAAACATGCCTCCTGGCATATTACTGGTTGGGGGATGAAGTCCCCTTGTGTGCTTAGGGTCCTTGGGGACCAATAACCCCCTCTTGTTACCTTCAGTAAGTCCCACACAGCAGGAGTGCTGATAGGATGGCGGAGGACCCACCCCCTCTCTGCACCACTCTGCAAACACACCTCCTAGTGTGCTACTTGTTGGGGGATGAAGTCCTTGGATGTTGATGGTCCTTGGGGGCCAAGAACCCCTCCTGTTACCTCCAGTAAGTTGCACACAGTGGGATTGCTGAGAGCTTGTCAGATGCCCGCCCCCTTTCTCCACCTCTCTGCAAACGTGCCTCTTGGAGCACTGCTGACTGGGGGATAATGTCCCATTGTATGCTGAGGGTCCATGGGAGCCAAAAACCCCTCCTGTTACCTCCAGTAAGTCCCACACAGCTGGATTACTCAGAGGCTGTTGGAGGATACATCCTCTTTCTCCATCACTCTGCAAATGTGCCTCATGGTGCACTACTTGTTGGGGGATGACGTCTCTTTGAGTGCTTAGGGTCCTTGGGGGCCAAGAACCCCTCCTGTTACCACCAGTATGTTGCACACACCTGGATTGCTAAGACCTGGTCAGAGGCCCGCCTTATTTCTCCATCACTTTCCAAATGCACCTCCTGGTGCACTGCTGGTTGGGGAATTAAGTCACTGTGGATGATGAGGGTCTTTGTGGCCAAGAAGCCCTCCTGTTACCACAAGTGAGTCGCACACAGCAAGATTGCTGAGATGTTGACGGAGGCTCCAGCCCCTGTACCCAGCACTCTGCAAACATACTTCCTGGTGCACTACTAGCTGGGGTATGAAGTCCACTTAGATGATGAGGATCATTGAGGCCAAGAACCCCTCACACGCCCAGTCACATACCCATACAGCAAATGACAAACCCATTCACTGACCTATACATTCTCTCACACCCTCACTCTGATAGATGAGATGTTACACTTAGGAAATAGAATTGAAAAAAACCTTAAAAATTCACTGAAAAAAACAAATGTTACAGGTACGCTATAATTAGGCTCCGATTTCACTCGTACAAAGCTTCTGAAATTCAGCACTTATACTTACCTGAGCTAACTATAACTTACATCCCACAATGCACTGATTGTGACCTCCCATATTACATCACTCACTACATGATCCATGACATCACTGATGACATCACCCATGACGGCGGAGGAGCGTCGACCCACTGCCATTTGAGCAGTGGATATAAGAAAAATAAAGTGATAGATAACACCATGTTATTATCATTTTATTTTTCTGGTTTACAGGGCAGAGTGGGGCTTGGCTCTGTCTCAGCCAGTAAAGGGGGGGTGTTGGGCACTTAAGTGCTCATTACTGCTTGTCCATCCATATTGGGCCGGGCAAATAGTCATGCACACTTTGCATGTTCCCCACCAGGCTGTAATGCACCGTCTGGTGAGGAACATGCACACGCTCCCAATGCCTGTCTGAGCGCCAACCTACGATGCTCAGACCAATCACAATGCTGCATTGCAGCATTGTGATTGGCTGGGGGAGCCAGTTTGTGCATCCTGCTTCAAGCAAGAACAGAAGAGGATGACAGTGGCGAGGCAGCGGTCCGGGTGCAAGGTAAGTAATTTTTTATTTATTTATTTTTTTATCCCCCCGCACCCACAAGTTGCAAATTGGTGGCAGCCGCCACTGGACATCACTGAATGTATTATCCACAAAACTACTCACACATCCACTCACACACTGGTACAACAACTCATACACCCACTCATACACCCATACAACCACTCACACATCTGCTCACTTCACATGCACCTACTCACACAGCCACTCACCCATACAGTCCACCAATTTCGTTAATCGGGACTTGGCTCCCATCAAGGAAAATAAGGTTAAAAAGTGATAGAAGGGGTCAAGGCAGAGTGATACCCTGACCCCCTGGGATTAATGGAGCGATCATGGGCAAGAAATTGCCAAAAAAACTTTCTCTTTTTACCACGCAAGGATACAACTGGCCTACAGTTGCTGCTTCTTTCTGTGGGCAGTGAACAAACTGGACATTGCTTTCTTGTGTCCTGCTTTTCAAAGGTTCTCTAAGGGCTTGTGTATGCTTGCCTCCTGTTGGAAGCCTCAGGGCCACCAAAGACTTCATCTACAGCATCTCTAAACTCCACTGCTGGGAGATCTGACCTGCCAAGTCTTGTGCCAATTCCAGATATGGGCCCTTGGAGATGGTTCTGCTGCTTCAATAATAGAAAATCCACGCATTTCCCTTCTAGCTCAGTTTTTCCCGTTGCAAGCTGGCCGTGCGATCCAAAAACCAATACAATGCAGTGGCTGTTAGCGACCTGAAGAACCACCGTAGCCTGAGTCCAAAGTACCGAGTCTACAGTGTCCGAGACTCCGGCTCCAAGTTCGATGAATACCTTTCTGTGGGGCTGAAAGAATCGACGCATCACCTGTCTGCGGGATTGGAAATTTACGCAGTGCTATTTTGCCGCCCCACAGCACCTGAATTTTCTCAAGCATCGCACCTGTGCGGGAAGTTTCCAACACATCACTCCACCGAAAGGAGTCGCCTCTGGAAATTGACTTCTCCTCAGAGTATGGAATCAAAGTAACACTTTTCCTGTTTGCAGCAGAACTGGCTCATCCAATCCCCTAGGACTCAAGAACCGGCACATCACTATGTTTTTTAAAGCTCTCCTCCTTTGCGGCTATATTTTGACTTGGTCTTTGATACATCAAAGGTACTCTGTGCTAAAATCAACACATCCATAGAGTTCTATGGGCAGAATTGCTTAAACCTTTAAAAAGTGATATTTTGAGTTGTGTATTCTGGATTTATGTCTTTTTGGTCTTGTTTAGTTTAGATAAAGATTTCTTTTTTTTCTAAACTGGTGTGGTGTCCACTTGTAGTGTTTTCACTGTGTTCCTGTTTGTGGTATGTACAAATAGGTTCCACTTTGCCTCTGAGATAGGTTTGATGAGCAGGGGTTATCTTGGGTCAGTGGCTTCCTTACTCTCAATAGAAGGAAGGGTCACTACTTGGACAGGGTGCATACCACTGCCAACTAGAGACCCAATTTCTAACAAAGGCCTTTTGCCTAGGTATCAACAATGCTTTATTTATTTCATAACATTCACTATTGATAAATGTTGCAAAACGATTTCCTTATGAGATCATTTTTATTATGAATGCAAAATAGGTGTTCCTAAATGTTATTTTATTGATCTTGTTCTTATGAAAAGTCATCGGTTGTTGTCATTATTGCATCATGTCATGCCATGATGTCACTGTCTGAATACTATAATATGTGACCTTTCTAGTAATGGAGCCAAACCTTTGTCTGACTTTCAACAGAGCAGTCTCTTTTGGACTGTTATCTAACTATACTTAGATTTCTCTTGCTTTCGGAGCTGAGCAGGCTCCACAATTGACTGTCTGCTGATTTATATTTTACGTTTGGCTCCTTTCGCAGAGGCAGACTTCATGTTGATCCTCCTGCAGATTTATATTTAGACTCTCACTTGGTTTAGGAACCGAGTAGATTTGTGATAGTTCTTTGTTGAACTATATTTCAGTTCAATCTAATTAACTTATGTTAGGTCCTCTCCCAATTTCCTTTCTTTAATGCATTATTGGTGCTGCTCTGAATCTGACTAGCTAACTACCTTTGTATTACCTTCTGTAATTGTTCTTATATTTTGTTTTGACTTTGAATTTTGTCCATTAGAAGTTTTTTTTTATTTGCACAAGGACCCCCATACTTTGGGACTCACATGGCCAGAACCTGTGAATCGGCCCTTTAACTGTATTAGTGAAACACAGACATGTATATTGAAACAAAAAAAAGGTTTTCGTATCGTGTGTACACCTGGCTGCAAGGGAGTACCTGTACTGTTTTTTTTTCAATTATATGTGATTGTTTTATTTATTGGCTCAGGGGCATATTTACAACGAACCTTTTGGAGCGCATTGTTAAGCCAAAATTTCTAACGCCACGCTCCAGCAGTTCCAAAACGTAGGGATGTGCCGTATTTATAAGCATGCAGTGCACCCCTGCGTTTCCCCCAGCGCTGGCGCTAAATTTAGTTGCCTAGCACCAATGCAGGCACCCTTGCACCATAGTGCAAGGATGCCTGCTTTGCGGAGAAATATTGTTCATGTGTAAACAACCAATAATGGTGAGTTGTAACTTCTATGTGTGCTGCAGAATAAAGCACATATCGTAGTTGCAAAATGTAATTTTTCAAATAATTCTTATGTGCATGAACAGTCACTAATGGTGATTTGCTGTTTCAATGTGTCCTGTAGAATGCAGCACACATAGAAACAGCAAAACTGAGGAGAAATTATTCATTTCTCCTCATTGCACCTGTTTAAGACCAGGTTTTCCAAGGTGGCGTTAAGCCATGTTGGGTGGCTCAATTATACCTTGTAAATATGCAGCAGGGCATTGCGCCACAGAACGTTAATAAAAGTGACTTTTCCTGTGCCGCAATGCCCTTGTAAATATGCCCCTCAATTTCAAGAAAGTCTGCTATGTAGAAGGCACGCAGGGGTTTATTACAAGCCCCTTGCACCCCCGGTACGTCACTTTTTCCCATATTAAAAGTGGTGCACTGGTGGGGCTAGGGGCTTCTACATAAACCCCGCAGTGTGTCTGAAATAGTTAACCGATTTTACCCTTCTGCACGGATGCATAAGTGTTAGCAACAAAACTTCACATGCTCACTCATTTCAGATTAAACTTTAATATTTTGTCTAGTTCACCCCCGGCTGCCCAATGCTATTATTTTTTTGCCCTATGGAACCAGGAAATCAATAGGAGGCGCTGCAGTTTCTGTTCCTGTCATTCTTTCTGAAAACTTAATTCCGGAACCTTGAGAATGAAAACCCACCTATCTTGTAATGGTTTTTAGCATCTCTCATTTTGAAAAACAAATAAACGTATCCAGTAAATGCCAGCACAATTTAAATGCTTAGAAATCATTCACAGTTTATGAGAGGTTCTCACCCTTGTGTGACAATTTTCGGTAACCAGAGCTTTTAGTGTGTATAAATGTGCTTTATCGCTGGAATGTTTCTGCTTGTTTCCACTACAGGACTGTGATGACGGAAGGTAGATATCTGTATACAAAGGAATTCTCCAAGATAATGTCCCGTTTTCCTGCTTGTTCATCAGAAGTTCATAGAAAGGCGCCTTGTTTGTGTTGGAAAGACCTTGTTTGAAGGGAAACCAAAATAATCAGCAATGCGCAAGCGGGATTTAAAAACAAATAACTTCGAAAGATAAATGAGCATTTTTATCTAATACATTTAACTTTAAATCCGTTTTTGAGGATTCCGACATTTTTTAGATGCATGTCTGAAAATCAAAGGAAATATTAAAAATTTCGAAATATATAAAGGTACAAATGAACGTGCTGACAAAGAGACTGGATGAACTAAGTGATTCTGAATGCATGGTTCACACACGTTTTTCTCATATCTATCTTTAGGTGTTCTCTAGGTGGACAATGTTTACAGTTATGGCCATATTGATAAAGTTAGACACCTTTCATCAGCATATACAACGTCTGCAGATAGAAATAGTCCGTCTTAATACCCTGCCGTGGACCTATTATGTATGCAGTTACCATAGTAAAAGAGTGTATAGCTTTCTAGGAGACATTTCAGATATTTTGCAGTGAGCATCAGTGCAATCCAAATAGAGACATCAGTTGCATGCTTTCTGAAGGTTGTCATCCAGGAGCAGCGAGGGGGTGCAAGCACCAGACCTATGACTGTCAATGTAAAACATACAAACCCTTTACATTTATACGTCCATCGCATAATTATTTTTACACATCAAGGTTGATTATTATTTAAATAGAGACATATGCTAGCAATGGACTGCTGAACTATAATTACACTTTTGATTTGGGCCCAGACTGCCAGATACACCACCCTCTTCACTGTTTGGGATTTGGTGATGAATTCAACGATATGATATGATATGATATGATAGCCCATTTATACCGCGCAACAATCATTCCAGGGAGCATCTCGGCGCCAATAAGAGGTCAACCTGATGTTAAAGTTGCCATTACTGCTTGAATTGATCGGGCCGGACTCACACTAGTGCTCTGGCAGCTATGTCTGGGAGGTTGTAAATCCAGGTTTTTAGTTGTTTACGGAATTCTGATTCCTTGGCCAGTGCTCTGAGAAGCGGGGGAAGGGCGTTCCAGGCTTTTGCGCCTAGTACCGCCAAAGATTTGCCCCCACGAGATTTAAGTCTAAACCCTGGGACGATCAATAGGTTGGCGTTTGAGGAGCGCAGTGCTCAGGTCGGACAGTATCTAACAAAATTTTTCCTTAGGTATAAAGGGCCAAGGTCATGGACAGCTCGAAAAGTAATTATCAGTAGTTTGTACAGGACCCTCTTTGTTATGGGCAGCCAGTGTAAAGCATTGAGTGCTTTGGATGCTGAGGATTTTCTCGGCCATTTTAGGACCAGCCTTGCTGCCGCATGCTGGACCATCTGGAGTTTGTGAGTAACCGCCCTATTGGTTCCAGCATACAGGCTGTTGCAGTAATCTATGCGATGAACTTCTCCTTAAATTTGCATTGCTGTTCTCTGTTCAATACTACATAACCAAGAAACATAATCTTCAGCCACCAGCATACAACACAAGGGGGCAGTCATGGAGGAGGGTCACACGTGAGCTCTGCAGGCTAGGGATCACCTTCAGCATCTGTAGCCCTAGCAGTTCACCATGAAAAGCACAACCTAAGGCACAGTAGAAACCAGACCTAGAGTAGCCACCCTGTAGTTCCTGATCCACTGGTGGAAGGCGCTGGGGGAGACAATGGAAACAATCCAGCATCTGCACTTTCCCGACTGTAGGGACAGTGATGCTGCAAGCATCATCTACTGTGCTACCACCCATGGCAGCTGTCTTACTTCATCAAGCACAGCAGCTTGACCCATGTGACTTGATCTTACTGTGCCGGACATTCTCCTGGCCTGCCTGGATCTGGTTGGGCTACCAAGTCACTTATTTTGAGCTCCCTCACCCTTGAATCTGGAGGAGCGCTGCTTTATCTATTTGGGTGCACCATCCTGACCCCTGTGACTTGGAGTGCTGGGCATTCTCCTTGGCCTGACTGGATCAAGCTTGACTACCATTTCATGTACCACTGATGCCGAGCGCTCCCCCCACTTGGCTCTGGAGCACTGACAGGCTGTACATAGGGATGCCAGGATACTTCTGCTCCCCCGGGGGTCGAGGGGTTTAGGATCATGGATCCTTTTTGTGCTGTTAAGCTTATTGGAGCATTAAGACATTTGAGATGCTTGGATTCTCTGTCTGGGGGGATTTTCTTTTCTTCCTCAGTAACAGAGTCTTAACAGGACAATGAATCAGAAATAGAACTCACATTCATGTTCCCTGTTTGCCTGTTTCTTGTGCCTGACATAATTAACAATAACAACAGACAGTTTGCCTGACCCTGTGCTGCAATCAAATCAATTGATGACTTTATGGTACAACTCTTTTTTTGTTGTAGCGCAAACGTATTGAGCCTCATGAATTTCTACTTCAATTTGAGCAAGATATTTTATCCCAGCATAACCTCAGCTACCATACTAATCTCACTAGGTCCTCCGATGGATCTTGTTCTCTGCTGAAAGGGACTAGAATATTTAGGAATAGGGATGACAGTAGTAAAACAATTCGGCTCGCACATCACATATTCAATATAAGTATAAAAATACAAAAATACAATCATAACATAATGTTTCCTCAATCGGACATACAACACTATGGGGCTCATTAGGATTGCGGGTGGAATGCCCCTGCCAGGCTGGCGGTAGCCACCGCCGGCATGGCGGGGGCAATCCGCCCGCCATCCTAACCAGAATGACCCCCCACCATATTAGCATGGCTAGGGGGTTCGCGGCTGATTTAAAGAACGTCCGCCACTATTCTGCCCCGGTCGCCTTGCGACCGGGGCAGAAAAGGTTTCATATGGTGGCGGTGTCTATCAGACACCGCCAGCCGTATTAGTATGGGCAGGGCCGGTCCTAGCCATGGGCGGTATGGGCAGCTGCCCAGGGCCTCGCGCTCAGGTGGGCCCCGCCGCCGGCCCCGCAGTTGCGGGACTAATAAATGATGATGGCCTGGGGAAAAGCGCTGCGCAGTGGTGAGCACAGCACAGTGCATTCTTCCGTCCGTCTAATAATATCGAGAGTGTGTGTGTTTCTCAGGGGGGCCCCGCCGCCGGCCCCGGATGTGATGTCACATGAAAATTAGAGGGGCCTCGCATCTTCCATTTCGCCCAGGGCCCCACAATTCCTAAGACCGGCCCTGAGTATGGGCTGCAACAGATGCCCTTCCATGGCGGCATCCTGCGGGCCCCCGGAGTGAAGGCGAGGTGGGGGGTGCACATGGGGGGTACCTGTGGTACCCCTCAGCATTTGCATACACAAAGGGGCAGGCACCGCGCGGTGCCTGCCGCTTTGTGTATGCAAATGCATACATGCATTTTTAGCATTGTGGCGGGCGGTGCTGAGAGCACCGCCCGCCGCAATGTTAAAAATGTAGGATGCGCCCGCCACTACGGCAGGCGCATCCTAATACCCCCCACGGGACCCCCACCCTTATGGCGGGCGGTCCCAAGTACCGTGAGGATGGCGGGTGGGCAAAGTCCGCCGGCGCCCGCCATCCTAATGGCCCCCTTGCACAAATTTCACTGAGCACCAATTGTCACTAATTTTTACTTTGTGCGCCACCGTATAATGATGAGAGCCTTGTGAACTGACAAATGAGAGTAATTATAAATGAATACAATTAATAATGTATTTTGTGATACTACAGATGGTTTGGATTCCTCTCCTTTTCTTTTCTGTAATCGATTTCGCTTTGATTGATTCATCTTTAAATTAATAACTATTTGAGTACAGAATAAATACTTAACACATTGCCTCTGAGATAATCCTGATGTCTTTTGTGCCAAGCCGCTAGAGAGTTAAGCAAATGCTAATTGAGTGACTTTTGGGTTTCACCCTGACACAGATTGCATTTAATATTTGAGTGGGGCTTCAACCCCTCTCACCTAATTACCCAATTTCTTACATATGGCTCTTGAGACACTATGTTTACTCCTGCCACACTGTTCTGCCTGAAGATTCTTGCCTGATGAGACTCATAGAGTGTTGTACCCTTGTACCCTTAACTTGTCTAGCATGCACACCCTGATAGGGTATGTGCTCTTTATGAGACCTTTGACTGTAACATTGTTATAACAATGGCCTCTAACAACATTCTGAATCATGTTATGAAAGCGGGATCAAACTTGCATCAAAATATATGCCTCTTCAGTTTATCCAATGATGTGACAAGAAATGTTAGAACAGATTCCTTCGAAACCATCCTTAAATACTGATCATTGACCTAAAAAGAAACAGGTGTTTAAAAAAGTCCTATTCTTCTTGCATAAGATCTCAGCCTGTAGTAACATATTTCAACGATTTATTTAGATTACTAGGAAGTGTAAGATACCTTATGGCCAAAGGCTCTTCCTGATCCCTTCTGAACTTCTCAACACCTACTTTCTAAATCTAAATTTACAACAGAAAGATCATGATCTAAACATCCAATACTAACTTGGAAAAGTTTGATCTACATTCTGAATGCTTGTTCAGCTGGCCAACCATCATGCGCCTTCCTCTTCTGAAAGCCCCAACTCACTTTTGAAAGCCACTCTCCCACACACAAACCGCTCCTCAATTCATCCTCCTTTCCTTCTAGTAACCACTTACCCGGTGTATCCTGCTTTAGTGGTCTGAACCTTGCCCCTGGAATAACTGAAGCTTTTGACTTAGCTCCAACAACACCTTTCAGATATCACCCTCCAAAGAAGTAAGATTTTGAATCCTGTTTTCCTGAACAGAACTGACGCATCTCTGAATGGTGTTACCATTCTAGTTTCCCCTGCTCTCCTCCATGCACCCTCCTCTTAATTCCACTCACCTTAGACAGGATTAGCAGTCCTGCCATCTTCTCTCAATGGATTGATGTACACGATGCTACCACTGCCAATTCCTGTACGATAGCTAATGAGTAGATCTAGCCACAACAACCCCTCCATCTAGCGCTCTGCTTGGACTAGCATACAGAATCTTTTCACCATGAATGGAAACAATAGCCTTCATGAAGTTACTTGTGATCCTATGGCCAGGTTTGCTACCTATACCTGGGATGGTAACATTTCTGGCTCATATGAAATCTCATACACTGAAACCCCATCACTCTTCTCCTACAATGGCTCTCACCTTATAAATAACCTCTTCACCCTATCTGCTAATTTCAATACCAGAGAATTGCATCTCCCTAGCCAGGAATTCCATGTTAGCAGTAAATGACAACATTCTTCTACAACAGCCCTCTTGAAGTTATCCTCAGTTATTAACACTCTAACAGATACTATCAAATATCTGTCCTCAGAAATGAAGATTCTAGCTACTAAAATCTAAAAGCATGATTCCCAATACTGGAACATCACGTATAGACCACCCTACTAACCTTGTCCTCACAGAGTGTGACCATGCCTCGGCTGAGAAAAACAATTGATTTGAAGCATGACTCCCTGGATGGAAATAGCATAGTTAGTCCCCACTACTTACCTCATCCTCATAGAGAGTCTCCTTGACTCCCTTCAGACTTTCTAACTGTACACTTTAGACAAGAACTTTGAACATGAGTTTGACAAACTGCCAACCTTAGTCTTGAAAGACTTCAGGTAAAACAACACCCTTGAAACAATCCCTAGATACAGGAGTCTAACTATGTAGTCTCATATAAGAAACCTAGTGGAAATTCCACTAGTTTCCGCTTGGTATGTGTGAAAAGATGGCCTGGTATATGATGTAAACTGATGTAAGTGGACACCTTGCACCAGTCCAGACAACCCCTATGGTGATTTAAGAAGTCTTAGACAACCTTAGAAAGCTCTCTGTGTGGTAGCTGTGGAGAGCAGCCTTCAGGCTTAGTCCAGAAGGAGTGTGAAGCAGCTTGTTTTTACCAGAATGCAATCTTATCTTATATTATACATTAAATAAAAAAGAACCACACAAAGTATATATAAAAATACGTATTTATTACATAACACTCTCTAACACATAGAAATATATCCTACCCGGAGATATGCACAATGCACACAATACTTTATCAAAGAAACACAGTAAATAGCATGTAATACACAGTGGACCTCATGGGGGGGGGACCAAACCATATCCAGAGAAAGCGGTATAAGAACGACAGCTTGGTTCACGATTATGTCGAGAGGATGTAGAAGTGCTGGGGGCCACCCAAGGTGAGTAGATAGGGACTCCACAGAGAGCGTGTGGCGTGTGGCAACACAACTGTATGCGCCGTACCATGTGTAAGTTGCGGTTGGATTTTTAAAGATTAAGGACCCTTCCCAGTGGACCCTGAAGAAAACCCTGTGGAAGAGAGAAGGTTGCAGAGCCACCCCACCTGTGGATATCCTAGTACTGAGTTACCTACACCAGGAAAGCCTGGTGCATACGTGTGAAGTGGTGTAGGAAACTGCCGTCAAACCCAATGGAGGAATTCAGGAAAGTGCCACTGCTGGAAGAGAAGAAAGTGTCCAGTGGAATCCGAAGGTGAATTCTAGTTAGGAGGTACCTGCAAGCAGAGGGGACAGAGTCTATGTCACTCAGGGGTGACCAGGAGATTTGGAAGACAAATGACCTCCAATGTTGGGTGTTGCAGGAGAGTTGACGAGGACCTTGACTCTGCAGCTGTGAGAAACAGCTGATGCTGAGGATGACCAGGAACCATGCACAAGCTCTACCATGAAGGATGTCGAGTGCTGAGGGGTTGCTGTCTGACGGGAGCACAAACAAGACTTGTCAAATGCAAACAGCACAGGAGCTGAAGAAGGAGCAACGTCGGGACCAGCAAGGTCCAGGGGTTTCACCTCAAGCAGGGAAGTCAGGGCAGGGCCCAGGAAATCAAGGGAGTCCAATAGGAGCAAAGGTGACCCTCAAATTGACTCACAGACTGGATACACTAGAGTCATGAGAGGACTTCAAGCAGCTCGCCAAAAGATGCAGGCCACAATGCACACAATGCAGTGTGCCTGAAGATTCTCTGTATGATGCACAGGCACGTACGATTCAGCAGACCAGAAAGGAGACGAAGTCAGGCCCAAACGAAGTCCAGACTAGTCCAGAGTGCCCAGACTGTAGGAGAGTATTGGTGTATGATCTGAATCTTATCCCACGACGAATCTAGGGACCTACACCCAGGTGAACCCTTAAGTACTATAGGGAGAGGGTTGGGTAGATTCAGGGGACCCTCCCAGGGGAGGGTCTGGACAGGGGGGAAGTTACTCCCATGTTCTTGGTTCAGTTTTGTGTCAGAGCAGTGGCCAACAGCTCCCAGGACTGGTTTGAACTAGACTATGCATAGGGCCACCAAATGTGCCCTCCATGCAGACTGAGTGGTGCTGGTAAGCGCACACACCCCATCCCAATAAACTAAATCCTGTCTGGGATGTGGTCACGCCTCCCTGTGACTGGATGCCTATTGGTCTGCCCTCCCCTGCACGAGTTTGGCTCAGCATCAGGAGGTCAGAATCGTGTCTCTGGTCGGCAGCAACCATTTTGTGCTGTCTGGGTCAAGAATGCTGGCACCGGGAACACTAAGAGCCTAACGGAGGGCTCTTCTAGTGCTTGGAATTATACCTCCCACACTATTTACGATGTGGGGGTATGATTCCAACATGTTTGTTACCAAGCATGATAGGATTTGTTGCAGCCGTTTTCGAGATGGTCATTGCGTAATTACGAAGTGCCTCTCTATATGGTATATGGCTGCTTCACTGACAACCTGGGAGATTGGGCTCCCTAGGCTGTTGGGGTGTTCTGCTCATGCAGGGGCACCCTATCACTTAGAAACATGCACCCTGCCTTCAGAATTGCAAAGTCATGCTATAGGTGTGACTTACAGGTTTTAACTGCAGTGACCTTTAGATATAGGAAACCTATATCTTTAGAAAGTGGTGTTAGCACCAGTGTACACAGGCTGTAATGGTAGGCCAGTAGTTCCATTTTGAATGGTCTCTCATGGGTGACATAATACATGCTTCAGCCCATGGGAGGCATCTGGGGTACCTATGCCTGGGTAAATGGGTACCATAAACTAGGGACTTATAAGGGTACCCCATTCTGGGGTATACCTAAGTACTGAACACAACAGTTTAGGGAGAAAGCAGATAGACTGGGGCCCTAATTAACAGGATCCCAGTCAGACTAGTCAAAAACAGCTTAGCACCAGGCAAAAAGTAGGGGTAACCATGGAAGCAGATCCTACTTTCCTACAGTATGATTGTACCTCCTCAACTTACAATGCTTACTGCATAACTGTAGGTCAACCATCAAATACAAAATTGAGGGGTTCATTTACAAGCATTGTGCACTGCTGGAGTGTCACTTTTAATGATGTCCAGGAGGCGCACTTGGCTTAACCATAACTACAAGGCCAAGCAAAGCCACGCTGTGTGGCTTTTCATAGCCTTGTAGATATGGAGTGGGCAATTTGCTGCGTTGCCACCTACTACTAAGAAAAGGCGTGCCATGGATGTTATGGTAGGTGTTACCATGTAATACCTATGGCATTTGATACAATTCTAGATTTACAACGTTCTATAAACCTGGGAATGCACCAAAAGCCTACACCTCTCCAGGGGAGGTATTGGGGAGGTTCAAAGAGGAAACATTATTTCTCCTTGTTGTGTCTCCTTTCTATGTGTACTGCATTCAACAGCACACAAAGATAGAGGAAATTGCCTTCATTTAATGTTGTTGTGCAGGAAAGTGTCTCTTCCTGCACAAAACAATCATCCCTACAAAGCACACACACTTGCACCATGGCACAAGGGTGCCAGCGTAGGCACAAGTCTGCCCTTTGAGCACCAGCACAGGGAACAATGACAGGAATGCACCATATCTTATAGATATGGCACATTCCTGACCTTTTCTTTTTGTTGTAGGGCAGCATGGGAGGAAGGGTTGTGGCACTGCCCTACACAAAAAATTGGGAATGAGACCCTGAGACTGTTGAAACACTACCAGATATCGACCTGGACCCCATGATTCTTATGGAAACCTGAGTCAATAAATTCTCCCACTCAGATATGGACTTTCTGATCTCAACCAATTATGATTATTTGGGGAATATTTACAAGTCCCAATTGACGCCACAACGTCACTTTTTTCGACATTTTGGTGGCGATAGGGGCTCTGCCTTATTCACAAGGTGGCGTTAAGGCACTTAACATGGCTTAACGCCACCTTGTGAATAAGGCACCCTTTCACACTAATAATAAAACACAAACAATTGAAGAAGGGTCTGGGGGAAATTTAAAGACCTGCCCAGTTCGTATCCCCCTAACTGTAATCCTAACAACAAAAGAACCGGGGGTCTATAACGGAGCTTCAAGTACTCCGAGCTGCTGCAAAACTCCTACATAAGTGAGTTAGGCGCTAAAAGAGCTACATAAGTCTCTATATCAGAATGCGTGCCAGGACAAACCTGTCGAAGGACCTACTGAGATTGTTGGTAAGACCCGTACAGAGATGTGTTGGATTCCCATCAAATAGGTATGTAGATCAAGTGTTCTCATTTGGTCATCCAAAAATGGGGTGGTATGTCTCTTGATCAATGAGACCCATCCATCGCCCTTACCCAATTGGGTCGCACCATCAATCGCTAAGGTACCCATGAACAAATGATAAAGATGGGATCGAGTGCAGTGCAAAAATCAAAAGATGTGTGAGTTAAAAACAAGGGGTAAAAGGATCAATAGGCGAAAAACTCTAATGTAATTTGTCCTTTCCCTCAAACAAACAAGAACAATGCAGAGGAAACAGTCTAAACATATAACTGCATTTACAAGGCCAACATGTTTCAGCCGGTAGGGACAAGATCCCATGGCTTTCTTCAGGGCCAGAGTTCTAAGCATTAGCTACTGCATACATAAAGTGAACGTAACGACAATCTGTAAAGGATATACATAAATAGTCCAAAATCGTGTTCCTCTGTACCAAACGGTGTCTCTTACATCTGTTAACAAGAAACAAGAAATAAATTGTAGTAAGTCCTATCAAAACAGGAAAGACCTGGCACTGGCTTCTACTAATTAAGCCAATTTATTTTACTAATGTTACTCACCTGAATAGTACAGGGAGTGTACCTCACCTCTCCTGGAACCCAGCTCAGGAAGAAGGAGGCCCCGCTCTGTGAAGGCAAAGAAGGGGTAATGAACCGAAGGGTGGACAGTACTACTCTATCTCTCCCTCCAATACATAATATAGCCCCTATAACAGTCAAGCTTCACAGAGCCACAAAAAATCCTAAGGGTGGAATAAGTCACAGAGCCCATAAAAGTCCCAGGTTCCCAAGATCCATCACTTAATGTGAAAAGCTTTCCTCTAAATATGAGTGTCCTAAATAGGATAGAGCTTAACTGTAGCAGGTTTAGATCTAGGCTAGCAAAAGTTTGACAGACCAAGCCTGGTCTCATATCCCAGAAACATAGGTGAACCAGTCTATGCCACCGCAAAAGAAAAAAGGCCAAGAATAAATCCTAATGAGCCACTAACCTGTCCGGCGTTGTCTCATCGCAGGACCCGAGCTTGGTGGAAGGCAAAAATGGCTGCCCACAGGAAGCTTATAAAGGAGATAGGGGCGGAGTATCACGTACTCTCGCGGGATTCGATTGAACTACAGAGTGATGTCACAATCCACTGTGTTGTAGTTCACCCAAGAACTACAAGATGACATCATTACGGCCATCTTTGTAGTTTGAACTAGTTAAAAAATAAAGGTGCTTTATTTAACCATAGCGCAAGTGTTTGCAAGCGCGAAATGGTCGACCGAGCTGATGTCTATTTATAAAGATCCATCAAAGTGGTCTCTGATAATGACCCCCAAATGAACCCAAAGAAAGGTAGCCAATGGTGGGAAGGGGGGAGGAGGAAGAGGGGGGCTGAATCATCCGCCCCTCACTTCAAAAACTGAAGTGGTAGAGGGCTGTCAAAACAGTACAATATCGTGCTGTGCCTGCCATATCAGAGTAATGATGTTGCTTGTTAGTTCAAACTCACATATAGGCAAACAGTGTGCCAAGGGTACATCTGTAGAGAGCCCTAAAGGACCAAAGTGAAGGTGGGTGACCCTAGACTCAAAGGAAACTGAACCTAATACCTCCCCAGAAGATTCAGTGGTGCAGACTAGAGCACACAGTGTCCCTAGCGAAAGAACTACCTCCATAAAGTGTAGTCTAAGAGAAAGACCCGCAGCTGGCAGCTGCTCTGAACAGTAAAACACAAACAATTGAAGAAGAGTCTGAGGGAAATTTAAAGACCTGCCCAGTTCGTATCCCCCTAACTGTAATCCTAACAACAAAAGAACCGGGGGTCTATAACGGAGCTTCAAGTACTCCGAGCTGCTGCAAAACTCCTGCATAAGTGAGTTAGGCGCTAATAGAGCTACATAAGTCACAATATCAGAATGTGTGCCAGGACAAACCTGTCGAAGGACCTACTGAGATTGTTGGTAAGACCCGTACAGAGATGTGTTGGATTTCCATCAAATAGGTATGTAGATCAAGTGTTCTCATTTGGTCATCCAAAAATGGGGTGGTATGTCTCTTGATCAATGAGACCCATCCATCGCCCTTACTCAATTGGGTCGCACCATCAATCGCTAAGGTACCCATGAACAAATGATAAAGATGGGATCGAGTGCAGTGCAAAAATCAAAAGATGTGTGAGTTAAAAACAAGGGGTAAAAGGATCAATAGGCGAAAAACTCTAATGTAATTTGTCCTTTCCCTCAAGCAAACAAGAACAATGCAGAGGAAGCAGTCTAAACATATAACTGCATTTACAAGGCCAACATGTTTCAGCCGGTAGGGACAAGATCCCATGGCTTTCTTCAGGGCCAGAGTTCTAAGCATTAGCTACTGCATACATAAAGTGAACGTAACGACAATCTGTAAAGGATATACATAAATAGTCCCAAATCGTGTTCCTCTGTACCAAACGGTGTCTCTTACATCTGTTAACAAGAAACAAGAAATAAATTGTAGTAAGTCCTATCAAAACAGGAAAGACCTGGCACTGGCTTCTACTAATTAAGCCAATTTATTTTACTAATGTTACTCACCTGAATAGTACAGGGAGTGTACCTCACCTCTCCTGGAACCCAGCTCAGGAAGAAGGAGGCCCCGCTCTGTGAAGGCAAAGAAGGGGTAATGAACCGAAGGGTGGACAGTACTACTCTATCTTTCCCTCCAATACATAATATAGCCCCTATAACAGTCAAGCTTCACAGAGCCACAAAAAATCCTAAGGGTGGAATAAGTCACAGAGCCCATAAAAGTCCCAGGTTCCCAAGATCCATCACTTAATGTGAAAAGCTTTCCTCTAAATATGAGTGTCCTAAATAGGATGGAGCTTAACTGTAGCAGGTTTAGATCTAGGCTAGCAAAAGTTTGACAGACCAAGCCTGGTCTCATATCCCAGAAACATAGGTGAACCAGTCTATGCCACCCCAAAAGAAAAAAGGCCAAGAATAAATCCTAATGAGCCACTAACCTGTCCGGCGTTGTCTCATCGCAGGACCCGAGCTTGGTGGAAGGCAAAAATGGCTGCCCACAGGAAGCTTATAAAGGAGATAGGGGCGGAGTATCACGTACTCTCGCGGGATTCGATTGAACTACAGAGTGATGTCACAATCCACTGTGTTGTAGTTCACCCAAGAACTACAAGATGACATCATTACGGCCATCTTTGTAGTTTGAACTAGTTCAAAAATAAAGGTGCTTTATTTAACCATAGCGCAAGTGTTTGCAAGCGCGAAATGGTCGACCGAGCTGATGTCTATTTATAAAGATCCATCAAAGTGGTCTCTGATAATGATCCCCAAATGAACCCAAAGAAAGGTAGCCAATGGTGGGAAGGGGGGAGGAGGAAGAGGGGGGCTGAATCATCCGCCCCTCACTTCAAAAACTGAAGTGGTAGAGGGCTGTCAAAACAGTACAATATCGTGCTGTGCCTGCCATATCAGAGTAATGATGTTGCTTGTTAGTTCAAACTCACATATAGGCAAACAGTGTGCCAAGGGTACATCTGTAGAGAGCCCTAAAGGACCAAAGTGTAGGTGGGTGACCCTAGACTCAAAGAAAACTGAACCTAATACCTCCCCAGAAGATTCAGTGGTGCAGACTAGAGCACACAGTGTCCCTAGCGAAAGAACTACCTCCATAAAGTGTAGTCTAAGAGAAAGACCCGCAGCTGGCAGCTGCTCTAAACAGTAAAACACAAACAATTGAAGAAGGGTCTGAGGGAAATTTAAAGACCTGCCCAGTTCGTATCCCCCTAACTGTAATCCTAACAACAAAAGAACCGGGGGTCTATAACGGAGCTTCAAGTACTCCGAGCTGCTGCAAAACTCCTACTTAAGTGAGTTAGGCGCTAATAGAGCTACATAAGTCTCTATATCAGAATGTGTGCCAGGACAAACCTGTCGAAGGACCTACTGAGATTGTTGGTAAGACCCGTACAGAGATGTGTTGGATTCCCATCAAATAGGTATGTAGATCAAGTGTTCTCATTTGGTCATCCAAAAATGGGGTGGTATGTCTCTTGATCAATGAGACCCATCCATCGCCCTTACTCAATTGGGTCGCACCATCAATCGCTAAGGTACCCATGAACAAATGATAAAGATGGGATCGAGTGCAGTGCAAAAATCAAAAGATGTGTGAGTTAAAAACAAGGGGTAAAAGGATCAATAGGCGAAAAACTCTAATGTAATTTGTCCTTTCCCTCAAACAAACAAGAACAATGCAGAGGAAGCAGTCTAAACATATAACTGCATTTACAAGGCCAACATGTTTCAGCCGGTAGAGACAAGATCCCATGGCTTTCTTCAGGGCCAGAGTTCTAAGCATTAGCTACTGAATACATAAAGTGAACGTAACGACAATCTGTAAAGGATATACATAAATAGTCCAAAATCGTGTTCCTCTGTACCAAACGGTGTCTCTTACATCTGTTAACAAGAAACAAGAAATAAATTCTAGTAAGTCCTATCAAAACAGGAAAGACCTGGCACTGGCTTCTACTAATTAAGCCAATTTGTTTTACTAATGTTACTCACCTGAATAGTACAGGGAGTGTACCTCACCTCTCCTGGAACCCAGCTCAGGAAGAAGGAGGCCCCGCTCTGTGAAGGCAAAGAAGGGGTAATGAACCGAAGGGTGGACAGTACTACTCTATCTCTCCCTCCAATACATAATAAAGCCCCTATAACAGTCAAGCTTCACAGAGCCACAAAAAATCCTAAGGGTGGAATAAGTCACAGAGCCCATAGGATGTTGTGAGTAACATTAGTAAAATAAATTGGCTTAATTAGTAGAAGCCAGTGCCAGGTCTTTCCTGTTTTGATAGGACTTACTACAATTTATTGTCGTTACGTTCACTTTATGTATGCAGTAGCTAATGCTTAGAACTCTGGCCCTGAAGAAAGCCATGGGATCTTGTCCCTACCGGCTGAAACATGTTGGCCTTGTAAATGCAGTTATATGTTTAGACTGCTTCCTCTGCATTGTTCTTGTTTGTTTGAGGGAAAGGACAAATTACATTAGAGTTTTTCGCCTATTGATCCTTTTACCCCTTGTTTTTAACTCACACATCTTTTGATTTTTGCACTGCACTCGATCCCATCTTTATCATTTGTTCATGGGTACCTTAGCGATTGATGGTGCGACCCAATTGAGTAAGGGCGATGGATGGGTCTCATTGATCAAGAGACATACCACCCCATTTTTGGATGACCAAATGAGAACACTTGATCTACATACCTATTTGATGGGAATCCAACACATCTCTGTACGGGTCTTACCAACAATCTCAGTAGGTCCTTCGACAGGTTTGTCCTGGCACACATTCTGATATAGAGACTTATGTAGCTCTATTAGCGCCTAACTCACTTATGTAGGAGTTTTGCAGCAGCTCGGAGTACTTGAAGCTCCGTTATAGACCCCCGGTTCTTTTGTTGTTAGGATTACAGTTAGGGGGATACGAACTGGGCAGGTCTTTAAATTTCCCTCAGACCCTTCTTCAATTGTTTGTGTTTTACTGTTTAGAGCAGCTGCCAGCTGCGGGTCTTTCTCTTAGACTACACTTTATGGAGGTAGTTCTTTCGCTAGGGACACTGTGTGCTCTAGTCTGCACCACTGAATCTTCTGGGGAGTTATTAGGTTCAGTTTCCTTTTAGTCTAGGGTCACCCACCTTCACTTTGGTCCTTTAGGGCTCTCTACAGATGTACCCTTGGCACACTGTTTGCCTATATGTGAGTTTGAACTAACAAGCAACATCATTACTCTGATATGGCAGGCACAGCACGATATTGTACTGTTTTGACAGCCCTCTACCACTTCAGTTTTTGAAGTGAGGGGCGGATGATTCAGCCCCCCTCTTCCTCCTCCCCCCTTCCCACCATTGGCTACCTTTCTTTGGGTTCATTTGGGGATCATTATCAGAGACCACTTTGATGGATCTTTATAAATAGACATCAGCTCGGTCGACCATTTCGCGCTTGCAAACACTTGCGCTATGGTTAAATAAAGCAGCTTTATTTTTTAACTAGTTCAAACTACAAAGATGGCCATAATGATGTCATCTTGTAGTTCTTGGGTGAACTACAACACAGTGGATTGTGACATCACTCTGTAGTTCAATCGAATCCCGCGAGAGTACGTGATACTCCGCCCCTATCTCCTTTATAAGCTTCCTGTGGGCAGCCATTTTTGCCTTCCACCAAGCTCGGGTCCTGCGATGAGACAACGCCGGACAGGTTAGTGGCTCATTAGGATTTATTCTTGGCATTTTTTCTTTTGGGGTGGCATAGACTGGTTCACCTATGTTTCTGGGATATGAGACCAGGCTTGGTCTGTCAAACTTTTGCTAGCCTAGATCTAAACCTGCTACAGTTAAGCTCCATCCTATTTAGGACACTCATATTTAGAGGAAAGCTTTTCACATTAAGTGATGGATCTTGGGAACCTGGGACTTTTATGGGCTCTGTGACTTATTCCACCCTTAGGATTTTTTGTGGCTCTGTGAAGCTTGACTGTTATAGGGGCTATATTATGTATTGGAGGGAGAGAAAGAGTAGTACTGTCCACCCTTCGGTTCATTACCCCTTCTTTGCCTTCACAGAGCGGGGCCTCCTTCTTCCTGAGCTGGGTTCCAGGAGAGGTGAGGTACACTCCCTGTACTATTCAGGTGAGTAACATTAGTAAACTAAATTGGCTTAATTAGTAGAAGCCAGTGCCAGGTCTTTCCTGTTTTGATAGGACTTACTACAATTTATTTCTTGTTTCTTGTTAACAGATGTAAGAGACACCGTTTGGTACAGAGGAACACGATTTTGGACTATTTATGTATATCCTTTACAGATTGTCATTACGTTCACTTTATGTATGCAGTAGCTAATGCTTAGAACTCTGGCCCTGAAGAAAGCCATGGGATCTTGTCCCTACCGGCTGAAACATGTTGGCCTTGTAAATGCAGTTATATGTTTAGACTGCTTCCTCTGCATTGTTCTTGTTTGTTTGAGGGAAAGGACAAATTACATTAGAGTTTTTCGCCTATTGATCCTTTTACCCCTTGTTTTTAACTCACACATCTTTTGATTTTTGCACTGCACTCGATCCCATCTTTATCATTTGTTCATGGGTACCTTAGCGATTGATGGTGCGACCCAATTGAGTAAGGGCGATGGATGGGTCTCATTGATCAAGAGACATACCACCCCATTTTTGGATGACCAAATGAGAACACTTGATCTACATACCTATTTGATGGAAATCCAACACATCTCTGTACGGGTCTTACCAACAATCTCAGTAGGTCCTTCGACAGGTTTGTCCTGGCACACATTCTGATATAGAGACTTATGTAGCTCTATTAGCGTCTAACTCACTTATGTAGGAGTTTTGCAGCAGCTCGGAGTACTTGAAGCTCCGTTATAGACCCCCGGTTCTTTTGTTGTTAGGATTACAGTTAGGGGGATACGAACTGGGCAGGTCTTTAAATTTCCCTCAGACCCTTCTTCAATTGTTTGTGTTTTACTGTTTAGAGCAGCTGCCAGCTGCGGGTCTTTCTCTTAGACTACACTTTATGGAGGTAGTTCTTTCGCTAGGGACACTGTGTGCTCTAGTCTGCACCACTGAATCTTCTGGGGAGGTATTAGGTTCAGTTTCCTTTGAGTCTAGGGTCACCCACCATCACTTTGGTCCTTTAGGTCTCTCTACAGATGAACCCTTGGCACACTGTTTGCCTATATGTGAGTTTGAACTAACAAGCAACATCATTACTCTGATATGGCAGGCACAGCACGATATTGTACTGTTTTGACAGCCCTCTACCACTTCAGTTTTTGAAGTGAGGGGCGGATGATTCAGCCCCCCTCTTCCTCCTCCCCCCTTCCCACCATTGGCTACCTTTCTTTGGGTTCATTTGGGGATCATTATCAGAGACCACTTTGATGGATCTTTATAAATAGACATCAGCTCGGTCGACCATTTCGCGCTTGCAAACACTTGCGCTATGGTTAAATAAAGCACCTGTATTTTTGAACTAGTTCAAACTACAAAGATGGCCGTAATGATGTCATCTTGTAGTTCTTGGGTGAACTACAACACAGTGGATTGTGACATCACTCTGTAGTTCAATCGAATCCCGCGAGAGTATGTGATACTCCGCCCCTATCTCCTTTATAAGCTTCCTGTGGGCAGCCATTTTTGCCTTCCACCAAGCTCGGGTCCTGCGATGAGACAACGCCGGACAGGTTAGTGGCTCATTAGGATTTATTCTTGGCCTTTTTTCTTTTGGGGTGGCATAGACTGGTTCACCAATGTTTCTGGGATATGAGACCAGGCTTGGTCTGTCAAACTTTTGCTAGCCTAGATCTAAACCTGCTACAGTTAAGCTCCATCCTTTTAGGACACTCATATTTGGAGGAAAGCTTTTCACATTAAGTGATGGATCTTGGGAACCTGGGACTTTTATGGGCTCTGTGACTTATTCCACCCTTAGGATTTTTTGTGGCTCTGTGAAGCTTGACTGTTATAGGGGCTATATTATGTATTGGAGGGAGAGATAGAGTAGTACTGTCCACCCTTCGGTTCATTACCCCTTCTTTGCCTTCACAGAGCGGGGCCTCCTTCTTCCTGAGCTGGGTTCCAGGAGAGGTGAGGTACACTCCCTGTACTATTCAGGTGAGTAACATTAGTAAAATAAATTGGCTTAATTAGTAGAAGCCAGTGCCAGGTCTTTCCTGTTTTGATAGGACTTACTACAATTTATTTCTTGTTTCTTGTTAACAGATGTAAGAGACACCGTTTGGTACAGAGGAACACGATTTTGGACTATTTATGTATATCCTTTAAAGATTGTCGTTACGTTCACTTTATGTATGCAGTAGCTAATGCTTAGAACTCTGGCCCTGAAGAAAGCCATGGGATCTTGTCCCTACCGGCTGAAACATGTTGGCCTTGTAAATGCAGTTATATGTTTAGACTGCTTCCTCTGCATTGTTCTTGTTTGTTTGAGGGAAAGGACAAATTACATTAGAGTTTTTCGCCTATTGATCCTTTTACCCCTTGTTTTTAACTCACACATCTTTTGATTTTTGCACTGCACTCGATCCCATCTTTATCATTTGTTCATGGGTACCTTAGCGATTGATGGTGCGACCCAATTGAGTAAGGGCGATGGATGGGTCTCATTGATCAAGAGACATACCACCCCATTTTTGGATGACCAAATGAGAACACTTGATCTACATACCTATTTGATGGGAATCCAACACATCTCTGTACGGGTCTTACCAACAATCTCAGTAGGTCCTTCGACAGGTTTGTCATGGCACACATTCTGATATTGTGACTTATGTAGCTCTATTAGCGCCTAACTCACTTATGTAGGAGTTTTGCAGCAGCTCGGAGTACTTGAAGCTCCGTTATAGACCCCCGGTTCTTTTGTTGTTAGGATTACAGTTAGGGGGAAACGAACTGGGCAGGTCCTTAAATTTCCCTCAGACCCTTCTTCAATTGTTTGTGTTTTACTGTTTAGAGCAGCTGCCAGCTGCGGGTCTTTCTCTTAGACTACACTTTATGGAGGTAGTTCTTTCGCTAGGGACACTGTGTGCTCTAGTCTGCACCACTGAATCTTCTGGGGAGGTATTAGGTTCAGTTTCCTTTGAGTCTAGGGTCACCCACCTTCACTTTGGTCCTTTAGGGCTCTCTACAGATGTACCCTTGGCACACTGTTTGCCTATATGTGAGTTTGAACTAACAAGCAACATCATTACTCTGATATGGCAGGCACAGCACGATATTGTACTGTTTTGACAGCCCTCTACCACTTCAGTTTTTGAAGTGAGGGGCGGATGATTCAGCCCCCCTCTTCCTCCTCCCCCCTTCCCATAATTGGCTACCTTTCTTTGGGTTCATTTGGGGATCATTATCAGAGACCACTTTGATGGATCTTTATAAATAGACATCAGCTCGGTCGACCATTTCGCGCTTGCAAACACTTGCGCTATGGTTAAATAAAGCACCTTTATTTTTGAAGTAGTTCAAACTACAAAGATGGCCGTAATGATGTCATCTTGTAGTTCTTGGGTGAACTACAACACAGTGGATTGTGACATCACTCTGTAGTTCAATCGAATCCCGCGAGAGTATGTGAAACTCCGCCCCTATCTCCTTTATAAGCTTCCTGTGGGCAGCCATTTTTTCCTTCCACCAAGCTCGGGTCCTGCGATGAGACAACGCCGGACAGGTTAGTGGCTCATTAGGATTTATTCTTGGCCTTTTTTCTTTTGGGGTGGCATAGACTGGTTCACCTATGTTTCTGGGATATGAGACCAGGCTTGGTCTGTCAAACTTTTGCTAGCCTAGATCTAAACCTGCTACAGTTAAGCTCCAGCCTATTTAGGACACTCATATTTAGAGGAAAGCTTTTCACATTAAGTGATGGATCTTGGGAACCTGGGACTTTTATGGGCTCTGTGACTTATTCCACCCTTAGGATTTTTTGTGGCTCTGTGAAGCTTGACTGTTATAGGGGCTATATTATGTATTGGAGGGAGAGATAGAGTAGTACTGTCCACCCTTCGGTTCATTACCCCTTCTTTGCCTTCACAGAGCGGGGCCTCCTTCTTCCTGAGCTGGGTTCCAGGAGAGGTGAGGTACACTCCCTGTACTATTCAGGTGAGTAACATTAGTAAAATAAATTGGCTTAATTAGTAGAAGCCAGTGCCAGGTCTTTCCTGTTTTGATAGGACTTACTACAATTTATTTCTTGTTTCTTGTTAACAGATGTAAGAGACACCGTTTGGTACAGAGGAACACGATTTTGGACTATTTATGTATATCCTTTACAGATTGTCGTTACGTTCACTTTATGTATGCAGTAGCTAATGCTTAGAACTCTGGCCCTGAAGAAAGCCATGGGATCTTGTCCCTACCGGCTGAAACATGTTGGCCTTGTAAATGCAGTTATATGTTTAGACTGCTTCCTCTGCATTGTTCTTGTTTGTTTGAGGGAAAGGACATATTACATTAGAGTTTTTCGCCTATTGATCCTTTTACCCCTTGTTTTTAACTCACACATCTTTTGATTTTTGCACTGCACTCGATCCCATCTTTATCATTTGTTCATGGGTACCTTAGCGATTGATGGTGCGACCCAATTGAGTAAGGGCGATGGATGGGTCTCATTGATCAAGAGACATACCACCCCATTTTTGGATGACCAAATGAGAACACTTGACCTACATACCTATTTGATGGGAATCCAACACATCTCTGTACGGGTCTTACCAACAATCTCAGTAGGTCCTTCGACAGGTTTGTCCTGGCACACATTCTGATATTGTGACTTATGTAGCTCTATTAGCGCCTAACTCACTTATGCAGGAGTTTTGCAGCAGCTCGGAGTACTTGAAGCTCCGTTATAGACCCCCGGTTCTTTTGTTGTTAGGATTACAGTTAGGGGGATACGAACTGGGCAGGTCTTTAAATTTCCCTCAGACCCTTCTTCAATTGTTTGTGTTTTACTGTTTAGAGCAGCTGCCAGCTGTGGGTCTTTCTCTTAGACTACACTTTATGGAGGTAGTTCTTTCGCTAGGGACACTGTGTGCTCTAGTCTGCACCACTGAATCTTCTGGGGAGGTATTAGGTTCAGTTTCCTTTGAGTCTAGGGTCACCCACCTTCACTTTGGTCCTTTAGGGCTCTCTACAGATGTACCCTTGGGACACTGTTTGCCTATATGTGAGTTTGAACTAACAAGCAACATCATTACTCTGATATGGCAGGCACAGCACGATATTGTACTGTTTTGACAGCCCTCTACCACTTCAGTTTTTGAAGTGAGGGGCGGATGATTCAGCCCCCCTCTTCCTCCTCCCCCCTTCCCACCATTGGCTACCTTTCTTTGGGTTCATTTGGGGGTCATTATCAGAGACCACTTTGATGGATCTTTATAAATAGACATCAGCTCGGTCGACCATTTCGCGCTTGCAAACACTTGCGCTATGGTTAAATAAAGCACCTTTATTTTTGAACTAGTTCAAACTACAAAGATGGCCGTAATGATGTCATCTTGTAGTTCTTGGGTGAACTACAACACAGTGGATTGTGACATCACTCTGTAGTTCAATCGAATCCCGCGAGAGTACGTGATACTCCGCCCCTATCTCCTTTATAAGCTTCCAGTGGGCAGCCATTTTTGCCTTCCACCAAGCTCGGGTCCTGCGATGAGACAACGCCGGACAGGTTAGTGGCTCATTAGGATTTATTCTTGGCCTTTTTTCTTTTGGGGTGGCATAGACTGGTTCACCTATGTTTTTGGGATATGAGACCAGGCTTGGTCTGTCAAACTTTTGCTAGCCTAGATCTAAACCTGCTACAGTTAAGCTCCATCCTATTTAGGACACTCATATTTAGAGGAAAGCTTTTCACATTAAGTGATGGATCTTGGGAACCTGGGACTTTTATGGGCTCTGTGACTTATTCCACCCTTAGGATTTTTTGTGGCTCTGTGAAGCTTGACTGTTATAGGGGCTATATTATGTATTGGAGGGAGAGATAGAGTAGTACTGTCCACCCTTCGGTTCATTACCCCTTCTTTGCCTTCACAGAGCGGGGCCTCCTTCTTCCTGAGCTGGGTTCCAGGAGAGGTGAGGTACACTCCCTGTACTATTCAGGTGAGTAACATTAGTAAAATAAATTGGCTTAATTAGTAGAAGCCAGTGCCAGGTCTTTCCTGTTTTGATAGGACTTACTACAATTTATTTCTTGTTTCTTGTTAACAGATGTAAGAGACACCGTTTGGTACAGAGGAACACGATTTGGGACTATTTATGTATATCCTTTACAGATTGTCGTTACGTTCACTTTATGTATGCAGTAGCTAATGCTTAGAACTCTGGCCCTGAAGAAAGCCATGGGATCTTGTCCCTACCGGCTGAAACATGTTGGCCTTGTAAATGCAGTTATATGTTTAGACTGCTTCCTCTGCATTGTTCTTGTTTGTTTGAGGGAAAGGACAAATTACATTAGAGTTTTTCGCCTATTGATCCTTTTACCCCTTGTTTTTAACTCACACATCTTTTGATTTTTGCACTGCACTCGATCCCATCTTTATCATTTGTTCATGGGTACCTTAGCGATTGATGGTGCGACCCAATTGAGTAAGGGCGATGGATGGGTCTCATTGATCAAGAGACATACCACCCCATTTTTGGATGACCAAATGAGAACACTTGATCTACATACCTATTTGATGGGAATCCAACACATCTCTGTACGGGTCTTACCAACAATCTCAGTAGGTCCTTCGACAGGTTTGTCCTGGCACACATTCTGATATAGAGACTTATGTAGCTCTATTAGCGCCTAACTCACTTATGTAGGAGTTTTGCAGCAGCTCGGAGTACTTGAAGCTCCGTTATAGACCCCCGGTTCTTTTGTTGTTAGGATTACCCTTTCACACTATACTTAGGGGCCCATTAGGATGGCGGGCGGATCGCCCCAGCCAGGCTGGCGGTAGCCACCGCCGGCCTGGCGGGGGCGATCTGCCCGCCATCCTTACTGCAATGACCCCCGCCATATTAACATGGCTGGGGGTCCGGAAAGACCATCCGCTGCTTTTGGCGGAAAAGGGTTTATATGGTGGCGGTGTCCAGCCATATCAGGATGTGCTTCATCAGATGCCTTTCCGTGGCGGCATTGCGGTCTTCACTTTGGGGGCCTGTTGCAGGCCCCCATGGTGAAGGAGAGGTGGGGGGTGCACATGGGGGGTACCTTTGGTACCTCCTGCATTTGCATACACAATGCGGCAGACACCGCGCGGTGCCTGCCGCTTTGTGTATGCAAATGCATTACAAGCATTTTTAACATCGTGGCGGGAGCTGGTGTAAATACTGCCCGCCGCAATGTTAAACATGTATGATGCACCCGCCACTGTGGGCGCATCCTAATACCCCCCACGGGACCCCCACCCGTATGGGAGGCGGTCCCTTCCCCCGATGGGATGGCGGGCGGACCAAGTCCGCCCGTCATCCTAATGACCCCCTTAGTGTTAGGATGAAGAGTTTTCTCCACTAGATTACAAGCGGGGCACTTGCCATAACAACAATACTTGGGGCCATTTTATCAAGAAACAGCGTTAACATTATCGCGGCTTTAGCGGCAGAAAACTGCAGCTAAAGTGGCGATAATGGGCTTGATAATACACCCTTGTGAATTTACATAGAAGCCCATGTTCTGGTGTGAACATGGGCTTCTATGGGCATTCTCTACGGTGTATTATCAAGCTCATTATCGCTGCTTTAGCTGCAGTTTTCTGCCGCTAAAGCAGCGATTATGTTAACGCCTTGCTTGATAATATGCCCCTACATGCCCCATTTCTCACAAAAGCTATTCTCCGGCAGGACACCATACCTCCATTTTAAGTAAAGTTGCAGTGGGGTAGATCCTGGGAGCACATAAAAAAACAGTTAATTGGCAGGGGTAATCTTTATATTTACGAACTGGTCTTTTAGGCTCCCTGCTTTAACACATTTCCGTTTCATCAGCCACAAATGCTCCTTTATACGATCTTTAATCCCTTCCATGCTCCCGTCTGGCGTTGGCCATCGTGAGCACTACCTGGCTGGTGCTGTGAATGTCCAACGGCCACTCCTTAGAACGCCCGCACTGCGCCAAAATAACGGCCGCAGTAAACGGGTTTATCAAGGAGCGAGAAACTAGCTTTGATGTGTCTGTGATATCCCACAATGAAGGTAGGCCTATTTCATATTACCCAGACCTAATATAGGAAAACCAGGCGATGGTCTCACAACCTGGAGATTTTAGAAGTGCATTAATCAAGACTTTATAGCTTTCCAAATCATTTGTTTGCCAAACTCTAGGCCAATACAAAATAGGTCGGGACCTAATGACGTGGTTAATCGTAGAGATACCCACATCCAGAGGTTGGGGGAGAAAAGGGGTTCTCTGCGGGGGATTACGGATACTCCTCACTAACCTGTTTTCAGTTTTACAAACATCATCAATCCTGGCATGTTCCCACTGTTCTGCACCATACATAGCAGCAAGTTTTGCTTTAAGATTATATATCCCCACCACTGGTGCAAGAGAGCATGTAGGGGCTTTCTGACACAATTTTGACACAGCACCAGCTTCTTGTTGGAGCCTTAAAGTACATTTTCTAATGTACGTAGACTAGCTCATACTATGACCCCCAAATACACAAACTCCTGGGCTTGTTCAAGAGGGACGCCCTGTACTGTAATGTTTGCTCTGGCAGTTTTATAATGGTTTAACACCATCAATTTAGTTTTATTGAAGTTGAGCTCGAGGCCCGAGCACTGCAAAAAGTTATAAATGGTCAACTGTTACCTGCAGGTCACGCAGAGTTTTAGAAATTAAAAGCATGTCGTCTGCAAAGAGTTGCAGCACAATTTTGTGATTGCCTAATTTAGGTGCATTAGTTCTTGAGAAGTCAAATGCTTGGAGTAAGTCATTGATATAAAGTGTAAACCATGTCAGGGCCAACACACAGGTCAGCCAGATACCAATATCAAAATTAAAAGGGTTTGTATACTCGCCATTGTTGCCAAATCTAACTTGAGCAGTATTGTGGGCATTCAGTCTGACTAAGACGGACAAGAGGTTGAAGGGAACACCAATCGTTTTCAAAACTTCCCACAGGTTGGTCCTGGGAATAGAGTCAAAGGCTGACCTTAAGTCTCAAACAAGTGGCCTTTGTCAAGTGTGACAGTTATCCAATAAATACCAGACAAGCAAAGGATTTGATCCACTGCACTAACCCTTTTTCTAAACCATGCCTACATCTCAGAAATAATGGAATTGTCCGTAACCCAGTCCAGCAACTGACCTAAAATAAGATGTGAGAAAAGTTTCCAAGAGGTGTCAATAAGGCTTATGAGCCTATCATTCAGTGGATTGTCTTTGCAACCTTTTTTTATAAATTGGAACAATCTCTGCGGTGGACCCTGGAATCAGACAACCTTCCAGCAGGGAGTGAAAAAGCAGCTGAAAATAGGAGGCCCAGATCAAGGGTTCAGTTCTAAAATGATCCATGGGGATAGAACCAGGGCTTTGCACTGTATGTGCAGAGAGCTCCGCGATTGCCTCCATAATGTTCTGATACTGGGGAATCAGAGGGTTACCTTCATCTAAAAAAGGGGAAGTTACATTTTCCAACTCTCTGCTCTCAGAGTCAGGCTTGGTTGCTAAGGGTTTTGGAAGTGATCCACCCATGTCTTTGGTTGGAGACTGAAATTGACACCAGTGGCAGCAATGCTTCACCATAGGTCTCTATCTCTTAAAATGATTTAGTGTCCCCTGCCCTGACAGTTTCAACTAAATCCTCTCACATCTCTTGTTCTCAATCACACTTGGCCTGAAAGAGTGCCTCTTTATGGCCTTTCCTGGCTCTTGAAATGTCTTGCCTACTGCCAGCGGTTCACTGACAAAATAGCAATGTAGAAAAGTATAGAAGTGAAAAATATCAATGAAAAAAAATAGAATGCAATAATATCGACTCCCAATACTTAAACAGGTACAAAAAGATTGAGAAAAAAATATTGATGTAAAAAAAATAGTTGTACAAAATATCGAATTTTATATTTAGACAAAATAAAATAATAAATATTAAATGTGTTAAATAATAAAATTATTATAAAGAATATTTAAATGTATTATACATTTTTAAAAATATAATAAATAAACTTAAATCAAAAAGTTAAACATACATAGTAATTCATATATATTTACTTTAAAACAATTAATAAACTATTAATTGTAATGTATTTCATAATTCAAACATATACAAATGTACAGTAGGGAGCACTAAGCTGCAGGTTCACAAGAGGGTGCTCCAGCACATCAGAGCTATCAACACGAATGATACCACGTACCCAGTTGCAAGGCACTTCAAAGAGAGTCACAATAACAACAGTGCACTCCTTAGGTACTTTGCAATTGATGCAGTAGGCCCACTGAGAAGAGGTGGTGATAGAGAGGGCATCCTCAGAGCGCTAGAGACTAAATACATCATTGAGTTGAATAGTAAATCCCCTTGGGGTTTAAATTCGACTGAAGATTTGTATACGTGTCTGTAAAAACTAGTGACATACAGAAATAGAGATGCTCTGAGTCAACACTCTATTTCTGAAAACACTGTAGTGTACTTGTTCATGTGTCAACATGTTATCTCCCTTATAGATCCGATGCACCGGAGATATATAATTGCCCAGTAGATAATACTGGGGATTATAGTTGGCCTGTGCTAGTATTCGGTTCTGGAAGGAAGGCTAATGAACAACATCTTTGCATAGGTTGGGATCAGCCTATGTAACAACTGAAAATTCAATTTTAATGCATACATATACAATTCTTGTTATATATGTTCACATATTCACTGTTTTGTTATTTACATCTATACACGAGTAGTGGGACATTGTATTTGTGACCTTCTTTTGGGGTACTCTTGTCTTTTTAGTGAACAGTTGTTTAATTAATTAATTTTTTCACTTATCGTATTGTATTTATACAGTAATTAATATGTCAATTGATCTATGTGAAATCAACTTGGGCAATAGTACCAACAGTATTTTCTGTTCTTGGTTTGTATCGCAATGTGGATTATCCAGCTAAAAGCAATTATTGTGACACCAAGCAACGTTTTTTTTTTTCATACTATGTTATGGATAATTTGTTGCAAAACGTATATGCATAAGTCACTTTGACAAATTATTCTTTTGGGATCACCATGTGATTTATAATCCTGTTGTAGTCTGTCTTCGATATTATTCTTGACGACTAGTCAATGTCCAATGAAATGTATTTGATGTGGAGCACTAGCACTTTAAATTCTGATCGCACTCTCTGTGTGTCATGTGACCAAGGCCTTTCGGAGGCCGAAACGTTATGTTTGACGAAGGTGCTGATTAAAGAATTTTTTCTCACCTGAACTTCTGGGTCTCGTGTTCCTCGCTGCAGTGGCGCTTAGGATTCTGTGGAAGCGCCCTCCAGCTTTGAGCGTGTTGGTAATATATATAAATATATATATTTTATATATATATATATATATATATATATATATATATATATATATATGTACCAATAACATAACATCTAATAATAAAAAATGCCTGCCATTATAAATTAAAAGATTAAGGGGCCAATTACGACGGCGGGAAATCCGCGACCGCCAGGCCGGTGGTCGCAGATTTCCCGCCATCGTCCTGATTATTCCCACTGCCTAATTAGGATGGCGGTGAGAATAGGAAAGGCACCGCGGCAGACGGAAAGACCGTCTGCCGCTTTTCCGCCGGTCGACTCATCAATCGGCGGAAAAAGGGGTTTAATATGGTGGCGGTGTCTGGAAGACACCACCAACCATATTATGATGCGGGCTCAGAACAGCCTTTCCATGGCTGCATTGCCGCCATAGAAAGGCTGGTGGCTCCTGCAGTTGGGGGCCTGTTGTGGTCCCCCAGGGTGTGGGGTGCACATGGGGGGGTACCGATGGTACCCCCCTGCTTTTACATGTACAATGTGGCAGGCACCGCGCGGTGCCTATCACGTTGTGCATGTAAAAGCACAACATGTTTATTTTACATTTCTGTGATGCTGCTAGCAGCACCGCCCGCCGCAATGTCAAATATACTGGATGCGCCTGCCACACTGGTGGGCGCATCATAATTGAATTGGTGGAACCACCGCAACTATTGCGGGCGGTCCCTTTAGGAGGTGCGATGGCGGGTGGACTTTGTCCGCCCGCCATCGTAATCGGCTTCTAAAATATTAAAAAACTTAAATTTGCCACTCCAGTGAGTGCAACAGTAGAGAAAGTGTTAGATAACGGAGGGGTAAAAATTACTATTCCCACTCCAGTGAGTGCAACAGTGGGGAAAGTGTTGGATAGCAGAGGGGTAAAAATTACTATACCCACTCCAGTGAGTGAAACAGTACAATAAGTGATGGATAGCAGAAAGGTGAAAATTACTATTCCCACTTCCGTGAGTGCAGCATTAGAGAAAGTGTTGGATTGCGGAGGGGTAAAAATTAATATTCCCACTCCATTGAGTGCAACAGTAGGGAAAGTGTTGGATAGCGGAAAGGTAAAAATTACTATTCCCACACCAGTGAGTGCATTAGTAGGGAAAGTGTTGGATAGTGTTGGGATAAAATGTACTATTCCCACACCAATAACTGTAAAAGTAGGGAAAGTGTTGGATAGCGGAGGGGTAAAAATTACTATTCCCTCTCCAGTGAGTGCAACTGTAGGGAAAGTGTTGGATTGCGGAGGAGTAACAATTAATATGTTCACACCAGTCACTTCAAAATAAAACATAAAAAAGTAATAACAAAAATATTTAAAAAACAAACTAAATACAAAAATATATAAATTTGTTAGAAATTAAAATACAAATATTTCTAATATTGAACATTAGAAAAACAGATTAAAATGTTAAATAAATATGACAAATACCTACAAATATTATATTAAATAAAATTTAAAAAATCCAAACAAATACATATTTTTAATTAGAAATTATTTAGAAAAATACATTAATTATTACATAAATTCACTTTTTTTATTTCTTACCCTATAACACCACACAATTCACAACCCACATGTAATTTAAAGAAAATGTGCTTCCTTAATTAACATAAATAATTACCAATTAAAGAAATAGTATTCATTAAATAAAAAATTAAACTCATACAAATTATTTTACTTCCCACACTTTACCCCTATAATCCCCACAACCCACAGCTAAACTTATTCTGTAAAAAAATTAATTGCATAGTTAAAACTTAGCTAAAACTTATTTTTAATTAAAAAAACTAATAGTATTTAACAACTAATTATAAAGCAAGTATAATTAATTTACTCCCCACACTCTACCTCTTTAACAGTAAAACCCACATGCAAAAAAATAAACAAATACCCTAATTAAATATAAATTAGTTCATTAATATTAATGATCAAAAAGTTTTTAATTAATTATAAATAAATTACTTCCCACTCTTTACCCCTATAAACCCCACAACCCACGGCTAAAACTAATTACACAAATTCTGTATTTAATGTTCAATTAATTAATTAATATCAATTAACAACTAATTATGAACTAATTATGAATTAATTAAAAAATAAATTATTTTGCACCCTTTACCCCATAAATCCCACAACCCGGGCCTAGAATTTATGACACAATTTCCATAATTAATTTTCAATCATTGAATTAATATAAATTAACAACTAATTATTAATTAATCAAAAATATAATACTTCCCACCCTTTACCCCTATAAACCCCACAACCTGCACCTACAATTTATACACAATTACCATAATTAATTATCAATTCATTAATGTATATTAATTAACAACCAATTATTAAATGAAAACAAAAAAATTATTTCCCACAATTAACACTATAAAATCTAAATTAAATAAATTAAAAATCATCATTAATTTATTATAATTACATTACTTCCCACCCACCCTGTTCCCCTATAAACCCACAATCTGCTATGGAACTAAAAAATGCAAAATTAATTTAAAATTCATAACTACTTAAAATGAAACACATATATTAAAAAACATAAACAATACTTATACAAAAAGACATACATCATATACATTTAAAATATAAACTAAAAAACATAACACTAATTAAAAAATCGATAGTGTAAACAACTATATTTTTGCAAACAATATTAATGACTTCTATATTTTTTAAAACAATATTTCTTACATTAAATTCAATACTCTTAGCCATGATATATTCTTGCCATCAATATTTCTGAATCACAATATTCCCAACTCGGTTTTTGTTTAAGTCGACATTTTGAACTCAATATAATGTCTCAACACCATTGCTAGCTGTTATTCTCTTTATGAGAGTGTGTTTTGACTTTCTACAGCTGGTATTGAACCATGTGCAGCTAGTATGTAACCTTGGAGCCTTGCAAACAACTCTGCTAATGAAGGTTTGGAGAGTCATGAACAATTTCTCATGGGAATTATTGACAGGTAAGGTCAGGGACTTGGGGTCCAATAGTTGCAAGTACCTCTAAAGTCTCAACCACCTGGTCATAGATATGGGCCAGCACACTTGGATCAATATAAGCAACCAACCTTTTTAGGGCCTGCTTGTTATTTGCAAGTTTCTTTTCTGCCCCAGATTTGGAAATGCCACTCTGGCGAGCAACGTATCCAAGTCCACTAAGAGTCAGATGCAGAGCGCTGTGGTCACTGTCATGGCACTCTGCAACCACCATGTCGCTATGAGAGGAACACAATAGCAGTGAAAGAAATTTACACTCAATGCGACTCTTCTGCAGTACATGCTTAAAGGTATGGGCACCACTGCGATCCAAAAAGGACATGTTGTTGCAGGCCCTGAGATCAAGGTGGAGAGATAGACTCATCAGCTGGTCAGCGACCTCAGAGCATCTCGTTACAGGGTCCAAGTCCAACTGAGGGACACCCCAAACTACATCTTCCTCTTCCGTTAATTTGAAAGGCCTGTAGCCATGAAGTTTGAAGGTAACATTAAGGTTGCCAGCCGTGATAGCCCTGTCATTGTGTGGGAGAATATCTATGGCATTTTCTAGAACATTAAATATTATATAACATTGAATGTTATATGGCTTATTTGCCCCATTTGGTCTTTTGTACACATTAAAGACATAGCAGGTAGGCCCACCCCCTGCATGGGACAACCCGAGGAAACCTTTAGAATGTATCTCAAGTCTCAAAATAGCAATAGCTAATGAGTTTTTAATCTACATAATGAAACCACCTGTTGGCCAAAACCTGCCACCTGATGTTGCTGGACGAAAAAAACCCTGATCTATAAACTGGCATAACACATCAAGTTTCCTGCAGCACACATATATACAAATAAGTCAATAAATGTCCTCCAGTCCAGATCTACCAACTTGGAGTTAAGATCAGTGACATTCCAGTAGAGACTATTCCAGGCTTTATCTTGTAATCTTGAGGTGAGGGCAATAGAAGATGTTCCATTAGGCCAAGCAGATCAATCATGTGGGTATGTGATCCCTTTGAAGAAGCCAGATTTGTGGCGGATACTGTATCGATGGCTTGTTCACCCTGTTGATCTCCCAAGTATAAGGAGGATCCATAAGTGCCAGATTTCGGAATCTTGGGTGAGGTGGGAACTGGAGGGTAGCTAAAGATATCTATTGAGGAATCTGGACTAAATACAATGGTTGAGGCAGTATTGGAGGCTCCACAATGGATATTCATAGTCGAGAGTGTTCTAACAACACCAGATGACAGATTCAGACACTGTCAGTCTTGGCCATCCAAAAGTGATAGAGTTTTGAAGCAGTTTTTTGCGTTTCCTTTTAAAATTGTGTTGCCAAGGATGCCGGGTCTACTCTTTGGCCCGAGTGCATCCCTTATAGAGGATGGAGGATCAAGATGCTAATAAAAATTCCCCAAAGTGAGAGCCTTCATTCGACCTGAGGAAGATGCCATCGGATTTAGATGTTCCAGAAGAAGTTCCATGCTAGAGGAGACTTAAAGTTTGCCAGTACACCATCCCCAGCAAAATCGTTATGATGAATCCAGAGCAGGCGTGCTCTTCTGACTGATAGTACTTCTTGGGCTAGGTCCTAGGGCCACCACACATTGGTTTTTAACCAGTGGACTGTTTTGTTCCTCAAAGTTTTCACTTGATTAGGGGGTAATTCAAGGACATCTCTAAGGACGATCATAACATAACGTGTATTTGTAAAGCATACATTTAACCAAGGGTATCCTGGTGCTCAATAACAGATTTGTATTGTTACCCAGCTCAATGGTACTCATTTTGTTGACCTCAAAAGGATGAAAGGCTGAGTGGATTGACTAGGATTTGAACCTGTGACCATGAGGTTGAATGCAGGCCCCTAAAGCAGACGCTTTAATCTACTAAGCCACCAGACTGAGCAGGTGTGTTGCGAACTCTGGAGGAATTTGAGAGTAATGTACTTGGAGTCCTTCATGATGGGTAGTTGACGAATGCCTCCCTATTTATTCCTGGTGTTGTACCAAGGTATTGACTCTAATTTGTACCCCCCGGATTGTCTGCTAACCTCTAACTGCTCCGGATCTCTGGGGCGGAAGGCAAATGAGGTAAAGTAGATGGATTGGGTCCAATATGTAACTACTGCACATGTAAATGTGGGGTATCTGTGGACTGTGGACCATTCCCTGCATCTGGGTGTAACAGGGCCTTTAAAACCACTAATTTTCTTTCCAGCATATCAAGGCGAGCAACTACAGGATCATGCTCCAGCTTTAGGATGGCTCTAAATGTTTCAAGAGAATTCTCCAGAAACGCATGTAGGAGCTCCTGGAAGAGTATCTTAGTACCCTCACTAGACGCAGAGGGTGAATCACTGAACTGAGAGGATGAATCTACTAGGTGATTTATTTGTGTGTAATCAAGAACCGTAGTGGCTTTGCCAGAGTGTTTTGCATCATTTGCCCTTTTGGACTTCGTGTTAGGAGCCAATGGGACAGCATGGTTAGAACAGCATTCCTCACTATCTTTGCTGCTGGTTAATAAAGAAGTCTGGGAAAGAACAGGGAGTGAGCTCTGTAATGGGTAAATGTGTGTAGCAGATGCTTTGGGGGCATGGGCTGCAATGGGAGACCATGGGAGGAGATCTGAGGTTAAATGATAGGTGCCTCTCTGAGAGAGTGATCTCTAGTCTTATAACACTAATTGCTCTCTCCAACATGCGGTCAATAGAGGTGAGTTTAGCGATGGGGGTATGTGAGGGGGCTACCCCTGTGAGTGTTTTCTTCCCCAACTTTTTCCTAAGCACTAAGACTCACAGGAAGAATTGCTTAATCCTACTCAGGTAGTTTAGTAAGTGCCTTAGAAAAAAGAATACCTTTTAATGAAGGGGGCAAGGGGAGTAGCCCAACCTCTTCAGGCTGGTATACTAGCAGCAGGATGATAATGGTCTAAAGCAACACTGGCACATACACAGTTTCAGGAAAGTTTAAGTAACTTATGTATAATCAGGTATGCTCAATGAAGACAAAAAACACTATGGGCCCGATTCTGATGTGGTTTGGAAAGCTTCCAGACTAAATGGGTTTGGGAATGGTTTCCAACCTATTCGGACCTGGAGAGTCCAACCGACTGAGTAAAATGCATCCGATGCTTCCAGATGCGATTTGGTTGGACTCCCAATTTGTCTTCAATTGGAGCCTATGTTCCTAACTGCATCGTAATCAGGCCCTAGGTGGGAATGCTTTCCTAACCCCATCGTAATCATGCCCTTGGTTGGAAAGACACGTTTCCCATCTGATTTGGACAGAGAAACTGCTGTTAGGAGGCCTTCTTAACGGCATCAGAATCAGGCCCTTAGTCATAGTTAAAGTATGGACATAGGTTTGTTTTTTTGTTGCAAATAACTTTGGCCCCATTTGATGAATCTTCACACATTTTTCAAAACTGATTAGACGCTCACTTGAGCTGCTGTCTGGAAAGTTTCCAGTTGATCCGTCAAGTAGGGGCTGAGAACAAATGAGAAAGGTATATCTTGGCCCAGAGTAAAACATTTTGCTAGTTTGTCATAAATCCATTTATTAGTTTTAAAGATATTATCCGAAATCCAAATTTGTATATCTATGGGTGCAGATACTCCACAGAGGATCCCTGGGCCCACAGGCCACAGCAGGGCCCTGATTGGGAAGTTGTGGCCAGCATGTTATGTATTGAGAAATGGTCCCCGGGGCTGAAAGTTTCTCTGCCAAATGAATAAAGGGGTCAGGGTAGAGGTATCCATGGGTGTGTTAAAGGGGTAATTTAAATAAGAGAATTCCAGGAGCTTTTGGACAGGTCCAGCACACATGCTCCCTTAAGCAGTGACTGAAATACAGAAATGTGTAGTTGCTTAGACAAGTGTAAAGTACTAATGGAATGTCACGTCAGTAGAATATGCTTCAATAGGAGCAAATGCCCTCACACACCCGGGAAGGTGTCATGCTTCATCATCTGGGCATGCTCCTCATCGGTCCGCTCTGCAATGCTCGTTGGGCACCTGTGAAGAGGATCTTTGCCAGAGATCTATTAGATTTTGCTGTTGGATGAAGTGTGGGTACGTGGGATGTGAGGTGTGTGTAGTATGGTGAAAGTTACTTAAAATAGTATAGTTACACTAGGTTTGGATAAACTTTACAATTGGAGCTCACTACTCTAATTAAAACATATAGTGGTGCTCGTTTGGGATACAATGGTTGTAAAAAGCAGTCGTGATCAGTTTATAAAATGTGAGGTCAACATGTGGTAGGCAAGAATCATGTTGACTTTACATTTTATAAACTGATCACCTCACAACCCACATACCCACACTTCATCTAACAGAGAAATTGATGAAGCAAGACACCTTCTGTGGTGTGTGCGGGCACTTGCCCCTAATGGAGCATATTCTACTGACCTGACATTCCATTAGTACTTTACACTTGTCTAAGGAACTGCACTCTTCTGTATTCAGTTTGTGTTAAACGGGTCCCACTAGGACCCATAACAGCCATTATATTAAATTGCCTTCTAATGTTTTTTCTCAACGTTTGGGAATCCGGGAATCCCCCGCAGTGCTCAGTGCAACCCTTCTCCTCTGTGGAACCATGAAATCTGATGTCCACCATTCTGCACATGCACTCCTGGGCACTACTTGTTAGGGAGGTACTCCCCTTGGGTGCTGAGAGTCATTGGGGGCCAAGTACCCCTCTCATTCCCTCTCTAATAAGTCCCACACAGTGGGATTGCTGAGAGCTCACCAGAGACCATGCCTCTTTTCTACCCCACATACAGGGCCTGTAACATCATTGATGACATCATCCACAGAACCACTCACACACATACTCCACTGACACACCCCTCACTCACCCATACAGCCTCTCAACATAGCTACTTGCTTACCCATACAAACACTCACAGTCACTCACATACCAATTCACACATACATACATGCACCCACACATCTGCTCACTCACCCATACAGCTATTCACACAGACTCTCATTCTTCAATATAGCCACTCACACACCAGATCACTTATCCAAGCACCCACTGAAAGAGTCACGCATTCACCCCCACAGCCACTTCCACACCCACAGTGCACAGGGGCCTCTTGGCGAACTACTGGTTGCGGGATGAGGTCCCCATAGCTCATCAGGGACATTGGAGGCCAAGAGCACCCTTTTGTTGCAACAAGTAAGTCCCCCACAGTGGGATTACTGAGACGTCATTGGAAGCCCTGTCCACTTTCTCAACCATTCTGCACAGGGGGCTACTGGCATACTACTGGCTGCTGAGAGTCATTGGTGGCCAAGAACCCCTATTGTTGCCACAAGTAAGTCCCCCACACCTGGATTACTGAGGCATTGTTGGAGGCCCGCCCCCTTTCTCAACCACTCCGTAAAGGGCCCAGGCTTCTTGGCACAATACAGGTTGCTCACCTATGGACCAAAAAAATTCTGCTTCATTGCAGAGTGTGGTGTTTATCGGTAAATCTGAGTTCACCACAGAATGCAGGGTTGCTGAATTCCAGAAACTCCAAGAGCGACTGGAATTGTATGCCCAGGCTAGTTACCATCACAGGCCCACTTAGAGACTTATGCACCCACTCACAGATCCACTCAGAGATTTACACACCCACTCCCAGACCCACTCAGACACTCACGGCCCACTCACAAACCCACTGTGAGACTCACACTATCACTCACAGACCCACTCACTCACCCACTTAAAGATTCCCACACAAACTAACCTACCTATAGAGCCACTCAGACACCCACTTTTAAAGGTTACAGGTTACAGTTAGGAAATACAGTTTTAAAACTTGAAATTACAATAAAAAAACAAAGGTTACAGGGATGATATAGTTAGGAAATAGAATTGAAAAAAAACTTGGAAATCACACAAAAAAACAAAGGTTACAGGAACATTATAGTTAGGCTCACATTTCACTGATAACCACCTATGACCACCTATGAGTTGCTGTATGGATATTCTGGTCTCTGATCTCTTTGCAAAAGCGCTGGGACACCCGCATGGGTAGCCGTGCGCTATAAAAGAGTATGCACATAACATAACATAACTGATACACAACCAGAGAAATTCAACAGTAATAGTTACTTGAGCTAATGCTATATTACACCTCTACAGTGCACTGATTATAACCTCACATATTATATCCCTCATGACATGGTCAGTGACATTACCTATGACATCATTGAAGACATCTCATATGATGTGACTGATGACACCATATACAGACCCACTCACACCCTCATACAACCTATTGTGTGCCAAATCACACACCCACACAATCACTCACATACCCATTCACAGACCCATACCAGTACGTACACCCACTCACTTCCCTATAGAAGGAATCAAACACCCACTCACTCACCCTTACAGCCACTCACACAACCAGTCACCCACCCATAAAGCCAGTCAGACAGCTAACATTCACCCATATAGCTACTCACACACCCACTTACATACCTATAATCACAAAAACACCCACTCATTCGCCCATACAACCTGTCAACAAAGCCACTCACTGACCCATACAAGCATTCATGCACTCACTGATATACCCATAGAACGACTTACATAGCCATTCACACATCCATATAAGCACTCACTCTCCCATAGAGCCATTCACATAGACAAACTTTCTCCAATACAGTCACTCACACACCAATTCACTTATCCAAACACCCACTCAAACAGCCACTCACTCACTCAAACAGCAACTCACATACCCAGTCACTTACTCATACATCAGTTCAAACACCCACCCAGTCACCCAAACAGTCACTACACACCCACTCACCCAGACATACATCCACTCACTCACTTCGATTGGCCAAAGGTTCTTCCTTGTGGTTGCCTCAGGAGAGCAGGGGGACCTCTAACGTTAAAAGGAAAGCTGTGGGAGTCTTCAGAAGTCATACCAGCACCCGGACATTGTTGGAAGTGCTTGGAGGTGTAACGCCGGGATACTGTGACGCTGAGGATTTCCCCGCTTTTGCCTGCATCTGTGGTAACTGCTCGCGGAACCCGCTTCGCGGGTCCCGCTTCGTGTGGGGGCTTCATCTTGCTTTAGGGAGCCTGTGGTGTGCGGGGCTGCGAGCGAGTGCAGGCGCAGGACTCCAAGTCCCAGGAGCGCCCGCCAGACCCAATTGCCACCACCTGGGCCGCTCTCCCTGCATGCTCCTCCCCCCCAGCTCGTTTTAAATACCTTCTACCTCTGCCTGCTTGCTGGGACATTGTTGGAAGTGCTTGGAGGTGTAACGACGGGATACTGTGACGCTGAGGATTTCCCCGCTTTTGCCTGCATCTGTGGTAACTCCTCGCGGAACCCGCTTCGCGTGGGGGCTTCATCTTGCTTTAGGGAGCCTGTGGTGTACGGGGCTGCAAACGAGTGCGGGCGCAGGACTCCAAGTCCCAGGAGCGCCCGCCAGACCCAATTGCCACCACCTGGGCCGCTCTCCCTGCATGCTCCTCCCCCCTCACATCGGCTGTATAAATCCAACCCTCTAGCCTCGCGGCGCGGGAGCGTCCCGGGAGAAGCCCGGGACAAGGGCGGGACAGTCTGCGACAGTCCGCGACTGACAGCGACTGGACTGGGCCAGGAATACTGTCCCTCATCATTGTGAGTGACTATACCTGTCTCGTGATAACTGTGATTATTAGAAATCCTTTGTTCAATTATAAGGAGAGGCCTAAAAGAACTCGCACGTAGCGACTCTTGGTAAACAGGTTTGATATTATTTTTGGTTGACTGTGTTAGTGGAGTATATCACTTCTGAAGGTATGTCTAAGCAAAAACAATGTACTGCTCCCCCAAACACCATGGACAATTATTTAGTCCAAGTGGTCGCTAAAATTAATAATGACAGAAGGTCTTCCCTGGGATTTAGTTTAACCCCTGATATATTCTCAACCGATCCCTTCCAAGGTATTCCTCAGGCTCTATGCAATCCCAGTGAACCAGGGGTGTTCACCCAGATTAGCACCGATAGTCCCGCTCCTAATACATCGCTGCCTCTCATATTGAGTAATTCCCGAGTTAACCTGCAGGAATCAGAAGATGCAAGTGAGATAGGGGTGTCTTCCCAGATTAGTATTGATAGCCCCGTACGTAATGCATCGTCACCAGCTATATTGACTAAAATACCCGAGGCCGACCATGACAACACAGTTTTGGATCTAGAAATTGTGGAAGATAGCTCCCCAAAACCCGCACCTGTCCCTGCGCCTAGGGTGACTAGAGGGGCCTTAAAGGGACAACCTAGACGTACTGGATTACGTTCTAGTAGAAAAAGACCAGCGACCCCACCTAGGAAAAGTAATACAGAGATTGCAGGAACTGAGGACGAGGGTAATATCCTATGGGATGAAGTTAATATTAATAAACTCATGGGAATGTTTGATCAAAAAATGAGGGGTATAATCAAGCCACTGCTATCTAAGATTGACCAACTAACTGATAAAGTGCACAAACTTGAGGGACTCCTGTCAAACACAAATAAAAATATGGAAAAAATACCCAGCCAGGTGATGGATAAATTGGAGCACATTAAACATAGGGAAGGTGGGACTGATAATGGGGGAGTTGGTGGGGAGTCGGTGGTTTCGACTCATCCACCTATCCCCACCCCATGCCCAACGGTAAATGCCCATTGTATATCAGATCCGCTAGTAACCTATAGGTCTGGGGAAGATTCTCTTCCGGAACCAGGCCCAGTGGAGCTAATTGTTGAAGCATCCCCACTGATCCTGGTTTTGGCAAACGTACCAATACTGAAACCTGGACAGATTGAGTCTTCACAATCACTTCTAAGCAAAGCTCTCTACTGGCTAACCAATAATATGCACATCACCCACTGGGGCAAACACAAACTTACAGAGGAAATACTAACAGCCAGAAGAGTCAAATGGATAGGCAGTAGCCCTAAAAGATTTGAAGGTGACTGTGTGGTGCTTAATTTTAAGGGGCCAGAGGTATTGCCTGATATCCTACCGAACCTTCTGCCCCCTCAACGTAGAACAGCAGAAATCGTCCCACTTACACTTGACTTCTTTTATAGCAGAAGAGGCTTTATTGCCAAATCAAGTGTCCTGAGAACTAAATGGACCACTGTGACAACCAGAAGGGGTGGGGGCGTGGGTGGGGGTGTTCAAACTGGAGATTGGGGTGTCAACATAGAAAATAGATTCGCAGCTCTATCCAATCTAAATGATTGCGATTGACTTGTACAGCAAAAGTCGCCCCAGAGAGCAAACCGTAAGGAAGTTCAAAATAGTAAAAATAGCGAGGGGGTACATTACACCTTAGAATGGTATAATAGTTTAGCCCAGTGTAATGACAATGAGCCAGTATTGGAGACTCACATGCATGACCCTGTTGGGATCCCTTCGAAACTTCTAGCAGTAGAAAATATACAGCTGAACATAAATATAAGTAGCCTCCTAAGTCCAGGTCAGACAGGGCATGTCGTATCTAACCCACCATTATCCCTTATTTCTTGGATCCTTGCCGGGATAGCGAATAAAATAACATCTCCTGAGTGGTGTGCCTTCATCGATGTTTATGATATTATATTATTTCAAGAAACGTGGTCACAAAGACCTGTGTACCGGGTGGGATATCTTAATTTTTTTAGTCCTGCAGTATCACATGGTAAAGGCCGCCCATCTGGAGGTCTGTTAATTTGGATTCAACAATCGCTAAAGTGCAAAATCCAGCAAAGATCACTCCCAACTGGGGATATACTATCAGTTAATATAAGATGGGATAATGGTGAAGAGCTATCCCGCTATAATATATATGCGAGGGGAGTTAGTGGGGGGAAAACCTCAGATGTAATAACGGTCCTCAAGCAAGAGCTAGAATTATTGCCCTTAGAACAATTTATTATCGTTGGGGGAGATATAAACACTACTTTCGAACCCCTAGGGCAAGAAGATAAATTCTTAGCATAGGAAGAGGACAGTAAATGGGGAATCCCCCAGCTTGAGATAGCTATAGTTAAAAGATGGAGTGCGGTGGCCATCCAAGTGAAGAGCCTTTGCTTAGCTAGAGGCCTTAGAGCGGCTAATGGTCGCACACTTTCAGACCGTGAAGGGAACTGTACATTCGATAACGGTCGGGCATCTAGTAGAATCGATTATTTTCTGATAGACACCAGGATCTGGAGCAAATTGATTGATATGATCGTGGTAAAAAGAATGGAAAGCGATCACAACCCATTGAGTATGGTCCTCAAGCCCTATCTAGAGGAAAGGGTAACAAGCACGAAGGAAGAAAGGGTAACCCTGGACTTAGTATGTGCAAATAATCAGCAGCAACTGAAATGGGGGAAGCTAGTAGAGGATGAGGGGATGATAGACGAGCTCAAGAGAGTAGCAAGAGAGGAAGTAAATAATTTAAAACCACTCACAAATAACCCTAACTTTCGAGACATTTTAATGGAGTCCTATAAAAAACTTTTTTGTAGATTACAAACATTTTTTCTAAAAACAGTAGGCCACAACAAAGGGAAAAAACATCAAAGTAAACAGGGATGGTATGGAAAAAGTAGAAGATTGGCACGCCAGAAACTTAGTATAGAGCTTAAACTAGGAAATGCTGACACAGTTAGGAAAGCAAGGGACATATATAGACGCACACAAAAACAGGCGAAGAGGTTATGGGATGAGGAACTTTGGGCTGAGCTCAAAAATGCATGTGCAGTTAAAGATTCAAAGCTATTCTGGGCTACAGTGAAGTGGGATCGGGGAGGGTTGGCTGAACCCCCCCAAAATAACGTTCCCATTAATAACTGGATAGAATTTTTTAAACCGCAATATGCTCGGAACCAGTCGCAAGCCAGTGTTACTCTCCCGCCGGCTGTGTTCTACCAGAGTAGTGTGTTTAATGAAAATGATGTAAATATAGCCCTTGACTGTGTAACGAGGGGTAGAGCGCCAGGAATGGACGGAATACCAGCAGACGTATACCTAAGTGATCGGAACACGTGGTGTACATATTTTGCATGGCTTGCAAATGCAGTGGCGATGGGTGGCGAAGTACCTTTATCCTGGAAAGGGGCGGAATCATCCCAGTTTTTAAAAAAGGTGACAAATCCCTCCCCAGTAACTATAGACCCATCAGTCTCATTGATTCAGCCCAGAAACTGATGGGACGAATGGTTCAAAACAAGCTCCAAGTATGGGTTGAGGAAAATAATATCTTGTCAACATATCAAGCGGGGTTCCGTCCCCTGACAAGTTCTATTGACCAGGTTTTCTACTTCTTTGCCCTGTATTGGAGAAACGTCATTCTAAATAATGGCCCTCTATATGCCGTCTTCGTGGACCTAAAGTCAGCTTTTGACTTGGTCCCCAGGGACAAGCTATGGAGGGTCTTAGCTGACGTAGGGATAAGTCAAGAACTCCTCACTCTCCTGATGCGCCTGCACGAGAACAATTACGCAAAAATTAGATGGGGCCAACAAGGAGAAGTAACTGAGCCTTTCCCCGTAGAGCGTGGGGTGAGGCACGGTTGTGTACTAGCACCTACATTGTTCTCGATATATATAAATGGTATAGTTGATTTCCTGAAGAGGTCCCCTTCCGACGCCCCTAAAATAGCCGGAGCACATGTTCCTGTATTAATGTTTGCGGATGATACGCTTATACTATCGCGTACTCCAAGCGGTCTCCAAAAAGCAGTAAATGCATTTGGTGAGTTTTGTGATACTCGAGGCCTAGAACTGAATACTAGCAAGACTAAGTTTATGTGTATGAACCATCATTCATTATTTAAAGGTGTTATTACTTTCAAAGGTATTCCTCTTGAGCAGGTGTATGTTTTCACCTACCTTGGTATAACATTACAGGGGAACTTGAAATGGAAGTCACACATAGATACTGCTGTATTGAACTTCAGACAATTAGCAGGAGCACTATCACTAAAACATAGAGCTTCTCTCACCAAGCCAGTAAATAATGCTCTCGAGATCTACAACATGAAAGTCTTAAGTGCCAGTCTATATGGTTCAGAGCTATGGGGCTTTAGTGACCTAGCAAACCTGTCTACTGCAGAGAATAAGTTCCTTCGCGGGCTGGTTGGGGTACCACAAAGTACGCCAACCATCCCTCTAAAACTAGATCTTGGTCGGAAAAGCATTGCAGATTTAGCGAGGTTGCGTCCATTATTGTATTGGAGACGTTTAATGGTGACACCAGAGCTGGCACACTATGCTCTAGCATTCTCTGATATTGTGCAACTTGATCGTTTTCATAAAATTCCCTGGTTGAAAGATCTACGGGGGGTATTGCAACAACTAAAATTAGATCATTTATGGTGCAATACTGATGTGTCCAGTTTCCCCTCAAAGATAAGCCTGAAACAAATGTACTGGGAGATGGTGAACCTAAGAACTTTTTCTAACGGGACTATCACTTCACTGACGAGGCGCTTTCTGGATTTAAAATTGGCTCCCTCGTATGAAGCGTACTGGGACTTGATTGAGAAGCCGTACGACAGGAAGCTGTACTTTCAATTCAGAGCTGGAACTCTCCCAGTAAACGTGTTTAAAAAGAAATGGTCTATAGCCTGGGATGAACATTGTCACCATTGCGAGGACAAAGTTGAGCATGTCCCCCATGTATTGTTTTGCTGTCCTTTATATTCCAATCCACGTCACAAATGGTTTAGACCTGTTTGCCTTAACCTGGGGACGCGTAGTCAAGCCATAGCACTTAGAATTTTGGAAACTGACTGTTCCCCACATTTTGCAATTGCTGTTGCAAAGTTCTTAGCTTGGGCTTGGGTGATTCGAACACGCTCCCTACTAGGAAAAACGTTATGAGGTATCTTGCTCAGTATGTTCTTAATGCCTTGACTGGTGAGTACGAGTCAGGGTGGTTCTTAAAAATGTTATTAATAGTAAATGTATTCGATGGATGTTTTTGTTTAATACTTATTTTACATTTCGGTGTATTAGATTTAGTATTTATTGTATAGCGCTAGGTGGAAATGCTTTTATGACTGAAGTCGAATAAAGCTTTAAAAATTGAAAAATTTATACCAGCACCCGTCAAGGAATTTATGAAATGACCTTAAGTTTGCGGGGTCAATAAATCTATGACTTCCCATCCCTCCCACCACAGGTTCTTCAACAAGATTTAAGCTTTCTTGAGGCTGGAACTTTTGTTCTGCAGCCTGGGTATATACGGATCTCTAGTGGTTGGTTCTATGGCTGCATGGTATGTGGCCTACAGTGGTTTAAGAAAAACACAGAAACATGTTGTGTTTTTGACAGTGCTTTATTTAAAGGTGTATTGCTAACAGTGATTTGCAATAAACATTGCAATGCTTTATTAGAAGTAATGCTTGCATGTAAAACATGGCGACTGATTGCAAGGATAGCGAGATGATTTTTAACGCTGATTCTTGGTCTTTTGATATAGTAACCCTGGCAAAACCAATAGGACTGCCTTATTTAAAGTGACACTCTCCCATATGGCAATTTGATATGGGAGGGTGGTACTACGATGTTTGGGGATCATCAACCATCAGGGGTGAAATGTGATTTCAGAACGTCGTCAAAGGTACTTCCACCAACCTTATATTTGTATATTTGTAAATTACTGCAAAGCATTGAGCTATGTATGTGTAATAAATATGTTTTTTTCCAAAGAAAATGCACAAACTGGTCAGTCATTTATTGAATGCTATAGTTGCATGCTAGCTAATGGAGATTACTAGCCCAATCCACCTTCGCTGAGTAGGCTTCCGACTGCTTTGCTTCCCTACCCTGAGAGAGTCAAGCACTACAATTGGGGGCTTGGTTTCCAGTGAGGGGATAATTGTTAACCTAATATTTACACAAGCCTCACATCTTGCACAACTAATGGCCCGGCTTCCTTACAATCTCTATTACCCATTAGGCCCTATCTGTATGCAGTTGGGCTTTGTCCTCTCTGCACACATCACCCTTTTGGAACTTGTGTAATAATCAAAATTAAATACCTGCAATAATAGTGATAATGCTATGTATGTGTCTTATTAATTCATAAATGGTGGCTGTCTGGTTATTTCCATATATTTGTGGAATGCCGTTCTCTGTTCATGAGAAAGACAACATATCTTTGGTGCTGTATTCTACTCATTGTTATAGGTTGGTTTGGTGAGGTGTAAATCCTATTATAAAAATTTGCCTTTTTACACAGAAAAGGTCTGAGCTGCAGTCTACAGCCTTGGGGTGTTTTGTGTCTATTTAGATGACAGGGATGGATGAGTGCTACTTCATTGCAAACCCTGCACTTGCTTGAGGGAGTATAGGCAATGTGTTTTAAAGGTGACAAAATGTTGGCCGTCCTACGCGCCATTGGCACTCATGGGTATCCCTGTGCCGTTCTAGAAGCCAGGGATGACAAGTATCCTGCATTTTCAGGTGTGGTGCAGGTCAATGAAGCAACAAGAGCAGATCACCAACATCCCCCTCCTTAGATAAGCATATGTCAAAATTATGGATAGTTAGTAAAATAAGCCTTCATCTGGTAGCATCAGCTGAGTTCATTAAAAAACACATCTTAGAATAGCCGGTTGGCTGCCACCTCCCCTACGTCCTCTTCCTTCTTCCTCTGCAGTCTGGCCGGCAGCAGGAAGTACAAGGCACACAGGCTCCCCTGAGCCAATCACAAAGCTGAAATGCTGCATTGTGATTGGTCTGAGCGCCATGGATCGGCGCTCAGACTCTAACAGAGTGCCTGTGCCTGTTCCTGACAAGGCTGTGTAATGCAGTCTGGTAAGAACATGCAAAGTGCGCATGAACAGTTTGGTCTGTCCAAGAGGGCTGGCCTAACAGTTCATGTACACTTTGGGAGTGCAAAACATATCTCCCCTGCACTGCCTAGCCCCGCCCCTCCCCACACTGCACACAGGCCACTGGCTGCATGCAATAGGAAAAATAAAATAACAATAACAATACGTTACTGTGATTTTCTTTTTCCCTTTTGGGTGGTGGGCAACACTCCTACACCTTAGCGGAGGAGCCGCCACTGCTGCAGACATATATTTGGTGAAGGGTTTTTTAAAGTATGCTTCACGCAGATAGATTTTAATACAATGAGATCCCATCTTACCTAGGTCCTTTTTAAGAATATTACTTTTCTGGAGAATAATAAACGATAAGGAAGAGGAATTATTGGCTGCTTAATGGATTTTCTTTAGTGAACTGTTGTGTTTACAAAAGCAGTCTGTTAAGAACTATGTACTGAGCCATTGTGCTGCAACTCGATGGAATATATTATACCTACAGTCAGAGTTGGAAAAGGCTTAAGAACCAGACAAATTCAAGACAGTATATCTCTATAATGGTTCAAAATTCAGTGCACCTCAGATCCTTAAAGTGCTTAGAAAATTGTCAGCATAGGTAACCTAGTTGTAAGTATATTCTCAGCTTTAAACAAAACACGGTGGACCAGTTCAACATGATTTACGGTAATTCTGGACTGGCCTGCAATCTACTAACCATTGATGATGCGGTGGTTGAATGATCAGCCATTCATAACAGAGAATATTAAAAAGGTCAGTGTAGTATAGTATGACAGAGCAGACAGTAAAAGTCTACTGTCTGATTTGTATTTCGAATCACTGATGGAATACAATGTTATAAAACGTGCAATAAAACCTGATCAAGTGCTGTATGTTTAGTATATTGCATGAAACAAAGTACAATGATTCATTTGCCCATCTTGAATCATAAACTGAGTGGACATGTTTGAACACTATTACAGAAGAATCGCTAGTAGAATAATGAGAAAAAAGGCGCTGTATTAACCTGACTTTCTGTTTACTCTTACTAATAAATGAGCCAAACACGTTTCAATCGTCCTTAAATTAACAGTGAAAAAATAAGAGCTTTCAAGTACAAACTCTTATGTGTAGACAACCTACAAGGATCTCATGGATTTTATGTGTGCCGTGCACTGCAGCATATATGCAATACATTAGGTTTTTAGAGAAATGAACACATTTCTCTGTGTTTGCGTCTGCTGCAAAGGAGCATGACTTTTTGAAGCTGAGCCCAGTATGGCTCCCTTAGGCGATCAAGCTTTGCGTCAAAACCTGTAGGTGTTTGCATTGATCTAATCCAGTAAAGCAAAGCAAAGCAGTCTTAAGTGGTTTTTGCACTGTGAAAACATTCACCTTTCCTGAGCAAAACACCTTTTTCTTCACATAGTAAATAACATGCGCTGCTTTGCTAGTGCTACAAAAAGCTTGACTAAATGGTGGCCTAATTCTGTTAATAGCTCTTCAATCAATCAATCTGTGTTTATAGAGCTCAACTTTTCACCAGTGAGGGTAACCAGGTGCTGAGTGTCCTCCAATGGAGGATCAGTTGAACAGCCAGGTCTTGAGTTCTTCCTGAATTTAAGCATTGAGAATGTTGTCCATCGGTGAGGGGGGAGTTTGTTCCATGAGTTTGCGGCGAGGTAGGAGAAGGTTTGTCCTTCGTAGTTGCTACAGTGGATATGAGAGGTTTGAGTGAAGGAGGCGGAGCACAGGTGTCTGGAGGGTCGGTTTAATTTCAGGCGTTTTTTTATGTCAGCTGGCCCCTAGTTGTGAAGGGCCTTGTAGGCGTGGGTCAACATCTTAATTTGACATTTGGTCTGGATGGGGAGTCAGTGGAGCTTCTTATGGTGATGTGTGACGCGAGTCCGCTTGCTGAGGTCGAGGATGAGTCAGCCACTGCATTCTGTATTGTCTGGATTCTTCTCAGGAGGTGAGAGGTGATTCCTAACTATAGGGCATTACTGTAATCCAGCCAGCTGGTGACAAGGGCTTGAGTGACAGTTCATTGGTAGTCGACGGCGAGCCATTTGAAGATCTTACTGAGCATGTGGAAGGTGAAAAAGCAGGTGGGGTGACTGCATTGATCTTGGTTCTCAAGGTGAGTTTATGTTGAGAATAATTACAAGGCTGCTGGCGTCGTCTGTTGGCGTGGGCAAACGTCCCAGCTCCGAAGTCCACTAGGAGTCGCTCCACGGGGAGGTGTTGTTCTTGAAGATTAGAATTTCTGTCTTGTCTGTCATAAGTTTTAGGCAGTTGTCTCTCATCCAGTCGGTGATGCTTGTCATGCACTTGTGGAAATTGGTCATGATGGAGGATGTATTTTCTGAGAGAGAGGATGCGCTGAGTGCTGCCTGCATAGGCTAGAATGTTTAGTCCGTGGTTTCTGATGATGCTGCCTAGGGGTCATGTAGGTGTTGAACAGAGTAGGGATGAGGAACAAACTTTGAGGGATGCCGCAGATGATGTTCTTATGTTCCAAGATGAAAGGAGGTAGGCAAATCGTCTGGGTTCTGTCGGTGAGGAAGGAGGCGTTCCATTTGAGGGTGTCTCCTTCGATTTCGATGTGTTGAAGTCTCTTCATGAGGGAGTGATGGAATACAGTGTTAAAAGCTGAAGGTAGATCAAGGAGGATCAGAGCCCCAGTGTTCTTCCTTCTGAAAACAATAAATGAGTGTATCTTAAGGCAGTGACTGTGCGATTGACAGGGCATTTTTGATATTTTATAACTTCTCACTGCTTATTAGAATGTCTGTAGGAAGATGGCTCTGTATATACAATACCGAAGTGAGGTTTAGTGTGCACAGAGTCCAGTGAAACCCCAAAGGTAAGCAGAGGTAAGTTAGGTAGCACCTCACTCTCTATTTACGGTAGTGGGGTAGAGCAGTAAGGCAGTATCAGAGGACAGTGTGAAGCATTTGTTGTACACACTCAGTAAATGATTTCACACACTCAAAGATTGAACTTCAGACCAATTGTTTTGTATAAAAATATTCTTTTAGTTATTTTATTTCCTAGAACCAAGCAAGCTTGACTCAGTAATGCAGTTTGTATCACAGTTTGTATTGCAATTGTAAATGTACTTTGATTAAACTTACAGTATTTTTTCAGAGAAATACAATGCTTTGTAAATTCAGTACGTAGACTTGAATGGGCTTTTCAGTAAAATACCAGGTAAGTTACTTTTTGGATTACTTTTCTTACACAGAGTAGTTAACCGAGATATACCTAGATACTACTCTAGGACATTTCCTGTAAGTATAATCGTTTTTGTTAAACAGTACAATTTTAAAGAATTACACAATTAAAAGCTTTTCCAAGAAAACAGTCAATGTTATCCTATTGAGGACAATAGTGTTATCAGTTTTTAGATACGTATTTGGTAGTGGGAGTTGAGGTTCTGGGAGTAGACTCAGGGGTCCCCCAGGGTCAAGGATGCACTCTTGTTACTCCTTCAGCGGCATTAGGGCGGCAGGGTGCAGAGTGCTGAGGCCCAATGTTATCCAACAGAGGACAGGGGGCCTCCGGGTGGTGGCTGCTGACGAGCAGGCCACTTGATTGTGGGAACCAAGCTTCTGGTGTTAGGCTCAGGACAAAAGGGGATCCAGTTTAGCACACAAAGTGCACCCGCAGTGGCGCATGGGCGGCAGGGTGCAGGGTGCTGTTTTGGCGTCGGGTGCCCTGTTATTTTCAATAGGGATTGTCGGTTTTTAGCTGCAGGCTCGGTCCAGGAAGACTTCTGAGAGGAACCAACAGATGGGCAGGTAAGTTAGAGGGCTCAGGGACGTAGGTGCACCCTGGGTTCTTTTCACAGTGCGGCTGGATGCAGGGGTAGCTTTTGGGGTCAGATTTCACCTAACCGGGCCACTCACGGTTGGGGGAGTCCTGGAGCGGTCAACCCACAGTGGACTCGGACTTTGGAGCACTGGGTGACCTCGCTGGGGCCAGTGGGCCACTCAAAACTCGGGTGCAGTGGTTGTTCCGTGTATTGGGTTTCTTTGTCATCATCAGGCTCAGAGTCTGTTTTCGAAGCTTCTTTTGAACAGGCTGCTGTTCACAGGAGATCTGGTCTTTGTTGAAGGCAGTCAGTCCTCCCAGGGGTTCTGGAGGTCGCTGGCTGCGCTATCTTTGGGGCAGGATCTCCAGAAACTGCAGATGGGCCGGTAGGGCTGGGGTCAAGTCAGTTGTTCTCTGCTAGGCGTCTACTTTCGTCCTTTTTTTCTTCTTAGGTTGCGGGAATCTGGCTTCTTGGTTCAGGTCTGCCCCCCTAAATACTGTATTTAGGGGGTGTTCAGGGGTCTCTGGGTCAGTAGCCAATGAGCTACTGACCTTAGGGTGACTACACTCTTGGTGTGCTCACCCCACCTGGGGGAGTAGGCACAATCCCGAATCCTAATTGGGGAGTGCCTGCCATATGCAAGATGCCGGGCGTTGAAGAGTGGGCTTTACCTCGCCTCCTCCACCTGAGGGGTGGAGTTGGCAGATGTGGGCACACCTTCTGGGCTGGCTAGTTTTTCCCACCCGTCTTCCCGCCAAAAAGGAGGGGAGACAGGAAAGGGCCTGCTCCTGATAGCAGAAGAGGCTAGGGGCCGCATTACAAAGGCTGCCAGGCCTTTGAAGCTCCCCTGCCACAGATGGCTCTTTCTGGCCTGGGGGAGGTGTGAACACCTCTGCCCAAGAAAGGCTTTGTTTCTGGGCTCAGGGAGCGAAGGCTCCCACCCTAGGGGTGCAGAAACATGTCAGGTGGTGGCAGGCTGGTGTGTACCAGTCTGGGAACCCACCAGAGGCTGGTCGTTTTTCAGGGGACATCACAAAGAGGCCCTCTGTGTGCATTTTTCATTAAATCTCACCCTGGCATCAGTGTGGGTTTTGTGCTGAGACGTTTGACACCAAACTTCTCAGTTTTCAGGGTAGCCATTATGGTGCGGTGGAGTTCGTAATGATAAGTTCCCAGCAACATATACTCTTAATGGCAGCACTGCACCTACAATGTATAACAATGGACTTAGACACTGTAGGGGTACAGGGCTCATGCACCTGTATCCTCACCACTGGTATAGGGCACCCAGCTAGAGGGGTGACTAATCTCTGCCAGGGCAGTGGGTTGTAGGCATGGCACACAGGGATGTGTACCAGGTCAACTCTTCATTTTGTTCTGCACTGTTAAATTTGGGGGTCTTTAGTTGGCACAGGTAGGTACTTGTGACAAATAGGGACCCTTGCCTTTAGTCGGGGTAAGGGGGTACACTCCTAAAATAACCCCTGCTCACCCCCTTGGCACGAGCAGACAGACTTATCTCAGAGGTAGTGGGTAAAGCATTTGTGAACACATACAGTAATCAAGTGACAACACTACAAATGGACACCACACAGGTTTTATATCAAAAATAAGTATTCTTCATATAGACTTATCACAAGACCACAAACAACAAAAATTCACAATACTGTACTTAAAAATAATAGAATTAGCTTAGTTCTCTTTAGATCTTAAAATGCGACACTTTGAGTCAATGTACCTTAAGATGAGACACGCAGAGCAAAAAAAGTGTTGCAGGAAAAGTGATGTGGTAGTCGCTGGCACGCAAGGACGGTGATGCGTTGCAGATCTGGTGCAAAGAAATAAAGATGGCGCTTTCTCCTTGATGCAACACGCTTCCCGGTGATGCGGCGGCACCAGCTGCAACGTCGATCCTCTCCCCCGGCAATGCGTGATGCTTGACACGATGCGAGACGCAACAGGCCCTGTGACACGCTTCCCAGTGATGCGGCAGCGTCTGCTGCAACGTCGATCCACTCTCCTGGCGATGCGAGTTGCTTCCACAAAGATGCGAGCTGCGACAAGCCCTGCGACATTCTTCCCGGTGATGCGGGGGTTTCTGCTGCGACGTCGATCCTTTTCTCCGGCGATGAGCCCCAACAGGCAGTGCAACACTCTTCTGGGAGATGCAGCAGCGTCTGATGTGACGTCGATCCTCTACTCCTGCAACACGCTTTCCGGTGATGCGGCGGCGTCTGCTGTGATGTCGATCCTCTCCTCCGGCGATGCGAGGCGCTTCGTGTTGTGAAGCAGCAGTTCTGCGACATGCTTTTCGATCTTGAGTCGCGCTTCCAGCTCCTTGTGACACGCAAGTCCCCAAAAAGTCCAACACAACTGCAGGCACTTGAGGAGAACTCTGAAGGAGCTGGTGGGTGAAGTCTGTTGTCCCTGAGACTTCGGCAGGAGGCAAGCTCTGTTCCAAGCCCTTGGAGATCGTTACACAAGTTGATGAAAGTACACACAAAGTCCCTCTCTTCTTTGGCAGTCAGGCAATCACTGCAAGCAAATCCCCCAAGCAGCACTTTAGCTTAGGGATAGTCTCTCCTCAGTTTCTTCAGGTTCCTCTCCTCAGCAAAGGTTTCTTCTTGTTTGTCCAAAAGTGATCTAATTTCTTGGGATCAGGGTCCCAATACTTATACCTCAAAATCCTTTGTCGTCTGAGGTCAGAGGGGCCTTTGCCTTGTCCAAACCAGTTCTTGAGCACTCTGTTTACATGACTCCTTCTTTCCTTTCACAGTGCAGGGCAGAAACATCAGACGCACCACATGGGGTGGAGTCAGCATTGTGGAGGGAAGGCACAGCCCTATTCAGGTCCCAGGTTCAACTCCTCACTCCCATCTAGATGCAGATCTCTCTATTCACCACTGGGCGGACTCACCCTGTCTCCTGGAATCCCCCAGCCCCTGTCACTCAAACTCCAGACATGGAATAAACAATCTAGCAGAGGCAGGCTTGGATAGTTAGACAAGAACATACCTACTTTCTAAAAGTGGTATTTTCAAACACAGAATGTTAAAATCAACTTCACTAAAAGATGTATTTTATCATTTTGAGTTCAGGCATACTAAACTCAAAATTCTACCATGTTCCCTGAGTCAGTTAGGATTATAAAATGTAATAATCTCACTGCCCATTCTGTCCTATGGAGAACAGGTAGCCTTGCAATAGTGAAAAACGAAAATGACTGTCATTCTCTATTAGGACATGCCACACACACCAGGGCTTGTCCTACCTTATACTTACAATGCACCCTGCCCTTGGGCCTACCATAGGGGTGTCTGATATGAAGAAAAGGGAAGGTTTAGGGACTGGCAAGTGGGTGCACTTGCCCAGTCAGCATGGCAGTAATAGACTGCACACAGGCTCTGCAATGGCAGACCTGAGACACACTTTTACAGGCTGCTTCTGTGGGTGGCAAAACCAGTGCTGCAAGCCCACCAGCAGCATTTGGATATACAAGCCCTGGGCACACTCGGTGCACTGTACTAGGGTCTGACAAGAAAACCAAACCAGCCAATCATGGAATCACTAATCCATACATTCATTTATAATAGAGAGAGCATATGCATTTTAGCACTGATCAGCAGTGGTAAAGTACATAGAGTCATAAAATAGCCAACAACAGGTCAGAAAAAATATAGGAGGAAGGAAAAAGTTCAGGGATGGCTGTGCAAAAAAGGCCAAGTCCAACATGCACCAAAACATGCAGCCTGCAAATTCAGTGTGTGTCTAAAGGTACAGGGCCTTTAAGGATGGCACAAAAAGTGCTGCAGCCCTTAGAGGTCTTCCCTGCTCACAGTGCGCTGGGTCCCAGTGGTACCATTTACCATGGGCTGACCTGTGGCTAGAGATGCCAATTGGGTTCGTTTTGAGGAAAGAACACAGGCCCTGGGAACCTGATTGGCAGGGACCCAGAGCACATCGAGTCAAAGTGCATCAGTAGTCTGGCAACGGGTGGCGGGGTTACTGCAACACAGACCCACTTTCCTCCAATGACTGCATGCAAATTCTTTTAATTTAACGTATACTTGTGTGTCCTGGGGAACAACATTGAGCTCCAGGGCCTTCATTGCTCTCACTCATGCTTGTTGGAATTTAATGTTCCCTTTAATTCTGTAATGGGACAGACAGGGTTGCACAATGTGATTCCTGTCTGCCAAAGAGGCCATTCAAATGGGCCCTTTGAAATTTTCTACCACTATTCAATGTGATTCACACTAGTGATTCAGTGCAGCACTGATTGTACTCAACAGAAATGAGATAGCGCGGTGCAACCCTTAGAGACAAACCCTCCAGGAACATTTTTGCATGGTTGACAAAGTAACCCATTATTCCTGGCCCAGTACATTAGGCACCTGACCATTGTTGCATGCCCAAAAAGCCCTCCAGGCTAACGCCAAAGAAATCCTCTGTGGGGCCTGGTGTGAATAAAGGCTTGCTGTTAGTAAGATGGCACTATATTCCAGTGAGTAATAACATTGGTGGGAAAGACTGGGATGAAGTTGATTTAATTGGGACTTGCCCCCATGCAAGTAACACCTACCAATGAAAACAGGATATCATTAGTGAGTATTTCAAGTAAGAGGAGCATGGAAGAATAACGGGTCGCAATGATTGTTATCTGTTCAAGCGGTATTAATTAATGTGATTGTGGGTTTTGACATTTTTATTTTTCACTGAATATAAAACTACTTTATATTTGAACTAATTGTTAACACTTGATTTCTAGGACTTCCTCCCTGGTGCAGAGCACTTTTTTTAAAATATTTTGGCAGTTCGTGCTTAATCCTCCATAACATTTTTCCACAAAATTATCCCTGAAACAATTGCATTCTTTTCCTCATATATTGGGGATTCCGTAGTTACACAGGGTGTCTGGTTTGTCCTTGAGGGAACTCAGAAAATAGCCAAAATGTAGCTTTTTTTTATGTGAAAAAGATGCTGCTAAACGTAAAATGTTCGTATTTTGGGCAGTTTCAACATATGATGGACATAGGTTTGAACATGCAGGGGAAAACCCGGAAAGTTATACATTTCTAAAACAATATTCTGTATTCTGAAAGGGATAATTTCTATAGCTTGCTGATGGCTTCTGAAAAAAAATAATTGTTAAAATAAAAAAATAATTAAAATAAGAAGGATAAAATAGCAATTAAAGACAACATTCTCATCTTAGTTTTTTTGCCCCAATGATAAATTTACAAAAGTAACTTACCATTATGTCCATCAGATTCTTTTAGTCATAGTAATATATAGTGTTTGTTGGCTGTCCAAAGCATGCTACTCGGAGCCAATGACTGAGCTGCAGATTGTGTGTATCGACCATGCACAAATTCATAAGGTAAAAACTAAAGAATGAAAAAATCAGTGTGAAGAAAAACTATTCATTTTTTAAATGTGCACTAGACACTGAATATAGAATAGTGGGAATTGGTGCACCTCTGAATTTGGGGATTACCATATTGTTAGACCTAGGGCTCGATTTCGATCCGTTAAAATCACCGTCCGTACGACTCGCATCCGGAGCCGTTTCCGTACGACTCGTACGGACGCCGTACGACCGGACGATTCCGATCCCGATCGGGCGACCCGGACGCGATTCGTACGGTCCACGTCGATTCGTACGGAAATACGCACGATCACCTACACACCGTACGACGCGTACCCCCCATGATCACTGGGGTACGCGCCGTACCCCTGCGATCATGGGGGTACGTGTCGTACACCCAGCGCACATGGGGGGTACGTGCCGTACACCCAGCGTACATGGGGTACGGCACGTACCCCATGTACGCTGGGTGTACGGCACGTACCCCCCATGATTGCAGGGGTACCGCGCGCACCCCTGCAATCATGGGGGGTACGCGCCGTACCCGGGGGGGCCATTCCGTACCTGTTTCGGGGCGAACTCTGACTGTACGACAGTTTCCAGCTCCCGTAGAAAAAGGGTCGTACGGAGCGTACAAAACACGGATCGTACTTGCCGGGTCGTAAAAAGCAGCCGCGAAACGTATAAACGTTGTGTACAGCGGCTTCCGAGGGCAATTCGTACGGGATTTTCATTCGCACGGTCCCTGGTACGATTCGGACGGATAAGTGCATCGGGTGTGGATCGTACTATGTAGTTCGTACGGGAACGGTTACGGGTACGATTCGTACGGAAAAAAATGCTCCGTACGATGATTCGGAGCGCTTTTTACGGGATCGGAATCGACCCCCTAGCGTCTTTGGTATGGTTTCCCCTGACATTCTGCCTTTAGTCCTTCTGTTTTACTGTTTTTGCTGGCTCTAGGAACCTGGGCATTTTACCTTTGCTAATCAGTGATAAAGTGCATGTGCTTTATACTTAAAACATGATAACATAAGCTTATTCACAATTTACATATTTAATTTACTTGTAAGTCCCTAGTAAAGAGCATGAAATGTGCACAGGACCGTGAAATTAAGTGCTACTTGTGGGTTGCAGCACTGATTGTGCCACCCACTTAAGTAGCCCTTTAAACATGGCTCAGGCCTGCCATTGCAGAGCCTGTGTGCACAGTTTTAAACAATGAATGTGTGTGGGTGCTGCACACCGTGATACAAATTTAATATCGTTTGTTCGATACGTGTGCTACCTTCGATTGGTGCCTGCTACACCTGGGTAAACATATGTATACAGCCTGACACCTGGGTGGCTGTCAGGACTCTAAGGTGCACAACAGAAAGAGAGTGAACTCTTAATCCATTTTGAACATTTCCATTTATATTTTGACTTATGCTCTATCTGTATTCCATTGGCATATTTTTCATAACCAAGTTTCAATTCATCAAAATGTCAAACAAATGAATAAATATACATGCAAACATGAAATTAAATGTTCATAACAAATTCATGACATAAAGTACAATAACCCAATGCATTTCGGGACCTTACGGCCCCTTCGTCAGCGGTCTAAATGAAGAAAAGTGAAAGAAAAAGACAAAGAAAAAGAGAAAAAGGAAACTTGTTACTCTCGGTGCTTACAAGTTTTTCAGCTATTGCAGCTAGCTAGTATTACTTAATGCATTTTGATTTGCATCTCATTAACTGAGATTAAACTATTTAGAGAATCATAAAGAGTTTGAAAACAATTTATTGACTTGCGTACTTTAACGTTTACAACGGTAATCCATTCAGGTTAAATGTTAGACATAGAGAATCATATTTTTAAGGAATTGTTGCTTTAAATTGTATGTACGTTTTATTAAATAGCTTGAGTTATCTAAGCATACCTGTTGAAGTCATAAGGTTTTCAATATCGTGTCTGGTAACAAGAAAGAATGAAAAAAATGATTTTACCAAGCACTTATTACGATATGCCGCTTGTGAAGGTTATGGTTATTTTCAAGAAAAATGGTACCTGCGAGCCTATGCGTGTAGCGTCGGTCTCGCTTCCGCAACCCAAAAAGTTTATGCTGTACTAAAAAAAGGGGCAGAAAGAGACCACTGTTGTTCAAAATTATTTCAATTCTGAAATGTTAAGCGTGTTTTATAAAAAGGACCAATGTTTACCTTTAGAAGAAATGCGATGAAGCTTTCTTCACTCGTTAGCCATACTGATTCCAGCAACCTATTTGAGAGTTCAGAAGTGCAGTTTTAGTATCCAAACCCTTTAACTGATGCCAACTCTAACGTGCTCTATCAGCAAATTAAATCGTTACCTGCGGTCCTATGCTGTGGCGCTTCGGTACCGCGGTGGCTGTGTCCAGCTCTTAACTGAAACAAATATTATCGGCATTCTGTTAGTTACAATTTGTGGTGAATATCACACAAAATGTATTGTCTATTCTATTAGTATGCTACCGTTTATTTACGCATCTTACCGAGTGTTTCGATCTCAGTCTGTTTTGCTGGGTTCTACGTTAGTTCGTTGGGTTCATCGACTGCGTATTTGGTCCATTTTCTATTTTTAAGCCCAACTCGCTGCCGATATGGTGAAAGGACTACGATTTGACTATACTAGTTGATTTGCGCTAGTAATATAGCGGCCATTTTCGAACGCCTTAAAAATATTATTGGTGCCATGTTAATTACTTGGGTTGTTAGTTCATTAGTTTAAACTTAATATTTTTATGAAGATTATTGTTTAAACAAAAAGAGAAAGGGAAAAAAAAGAAAGAAGTGAAAAAAACCAACACACTTCTTGCATACTACATACCTTGTGGCACTATTGTCCAGTTACAATAATGTTCAATATCAACAATTCCACTATTTTCACAATCTAAACAATTACCATGATGCCATTCAGTTACCTGCCTATTTACAATCTTATATATACGTATTTCCATCTATCCAGCATGTGTTATTGTAAAATGGTGCATATGTTTCTTAATAAGTGTGTCTTTTACTAGTATTGTTTTTGGATTAAATTTTGCTGTGTCGCGGGTATGAAGTCCAAGTGTCTCAGAACTGTCCACCTTTATGTCAACCTATAGAAAACATATCATCTCCATTTTGTCATTCAGTCCTAGTGGGACCAGGGTCTGTAATTTCCGTATCCAGTAGGCTTCCCTCTGGAGAAGGATCTTTGCATTGTCGAAACCCAATCTTTGCGGAACTTTCTCAACTATCTGGAATCTCAATTGTGCTATTGAGTGCCTTGATTCTATCCAATGTTGGGCCAAAGGTGACGTTGTACTCTTATTTCTTATTCGACTCTTGTGCTCAGTTAGCCTTACTTTTAATTTCCTGTCCGTTTTTCCTACGTAAAGAAGTCCACATGGACACTTGATTGTGTATATCACGTGTTCTGAGTTGCAGGTTGTGCTATGCTTAAGTTGAATTTGTTCACCGGTTCTTGGGTGTAGAATTATATTCCCTGGTATTATGTTGTTACAGTTCTTGCAGTTGTGACATTTTGTTGTTCCTTTGAAGGTTGCTAACTCTTCAATGCTATCTCCAGATTTACTGGGTTTATTCACTAGTTCTTTTAGATTTTGGGCCCTTTTGTAGGCGAACAAAGGTTGCTCATGAAACAATGAACCGAAATCTTTTTCAGCCTGTAGGATTTCCCATCTTTTTTTGATTATTCTCTTTATTTCCCAAGACGCTGTGGAATATTTAGACACGACTACAATCCTTTTATTTGTTCTTTTTGGTTTCTTCTGGAGTAATTCATTTCTGGGGATGGACTTAATTTTTTCAACCTGAGCTTCAAGAAGTTTCTTTGGGTACCCTCTGGCCAGATACTTTTGTTTTTGCTCCTCTATGGTTTTTTCACAAATATCTGAATTTGAAGAAATCCTCTTTATTCGCATGAACTGCGAAACTGGCAAATTATTAATCAAGCTCGCAGGATGGAAACTTCCAAATAATAATGCATTGTTTTTATCAGTTGGTTTCTTATATACACTTGTATGTATGGAATTGTCTTTGATTTCGACCAAGACATCTAGAAATGGTAAGGCTTTAGTACTCATGCTACTTGTAAATTGGATCCGGGGATCAACCGTGTTCAAATGTTGAATGTTTTCAATCAGTTTCACTTGAGATTCTTTCCAAATTATAAAGATGTCGTCTATATACCTTTTATAATAGACTAAACCTTCTCGCCACTTAGAATCTTGTAAAATATGATCGTCCTCAAATTTGGCCATGAAAATGTTGGCATAGATACAGGCTCCTGGAAAGCCCATCGCTGTCCCATTTAATTGAATGTAAAAATCATTTTGCCATGTGAAGTAACTGTTTTCTAAACAGAACTCAAGTAGTTGAATGATCATGTATTTGACTTCATCAGGCTTGTCTCCACTCATTAATGCCCATTCCATTGCCTCCAGTCCCTGTTTATGTGGTATCGAAGTATACAATGACGTAACATCAATTGTACAGATGGTCCACTCAGTTGTTGATTGCACATCAATAGTCATCAGGTTTCTTAGAAAATCAGAAGTATCCTCCAAGTAAGTTGGCCATTGGTGTATGAATGCTTGCATGTGACTGTCAATAAATATGCCAAGATTCTCAAAAATTGAAGAGCACCCAGACACTATTGGTCTAAATGGTGGATTTTGGAGATCTTTATGAATCTTTGGCAAGAAGTATATCCTCGGTCGTCTCGGATATATCTGTCTCAGGTAGCGTTTGGTTGTCGAGTTGATCCAATTCAGTTGCTCAGCTTTATCTAGTATTTGATCCAAAGTATGTGTGATTTCCATTGTCGGATCTTTGTCAAGTTTTGCATAAGTAGTTGTATCATTGACATGTTCAGTGCCTTTACGCAAATACATTGTAGAATCCATTATAACTAGTCCCCCTCCTTTGTCTGCCTTCTGGATTACGATTGATGGATTTTTCGCTAGTGCTTGTAATGCACTGTTTTCAGCCTTTGTTAAATTTTGCAATTTCCTTCTGAAGTGTATTTTACTTAGATCTGCTTTAACAAGTGTCTCGAAGGTATCCAAGTTTTTGTGTTAAATAGGAGCTAAGAAAGTGCTCTTGGGTCTAAACTTTATATCTTCATTATCTTCAGTTTGAACTGGATTCACTACTGTGAAAAAATGCTTAAGTCTTAGTAGTCGTATAAACTTAAAAAATGCAACCTCAGTTTCTAGTTCGTTGGTTTGGTAAGGTCTCACAAATGATGTTCCCTTGTTCAGCAAATCTTTCTCGAATTTTGTTAGAGGGTACTCAGAGATGTTTATCACGAGGTTTTGGTCTGACTCCGGAGGCTTGCTTTCCTTTCCCTTTCTTTTTCCTTTTCCTCTTCTCTAGAGGACTTGGATATTAAATTGGATAAATATGGAAAAGACTTACAAGAAACCAAGCTGCGCAAATTTAAGCGCGATACGATTGATTATAAGCTCAATGAAGCTTATACATGGGCTGAGGTTTATGCAAAAAGGAGGTACACAAGCAAAAAGCAACAACCCACAACATCTGAAGAAAGTGGTGTTTCAGATAGTGATACCAGTACATCAAGGCAACCCTTGAGCAAAAAACAAACAGCCCCTTCAACTTCAACAGAAGGTGCAGCTAGCACTGCTCCAATCTCTGATCCTTTTTTAGATATGGGCCAACCGTCCAACAAACCACCAGATCCACCGACGGCATCTCAAGTGGACAAAAAACGAGAAGGAAATTGCAAAATTTAACAAAGGCTGAAAACAGTGCATTACAAGCACTAGCGAAAAATCCATCAATCGTAATCCAGAAGGCAGACAAAGGAGGGGGACTAGTTATAATGGATTCTACAATGTATTTGCGTAAAGGCACTGAACATGTCAATGATACAACTACTTATGCAAAACTTGACAAAGATCCGACAATGGAAATCACACATACTTTGGATCAAATACTAGATAAAGCTGAGCAACTGAATTGGATCAACTCGACAACCAAACGCTACCTGAGACAGATATATCCGAGACGACCGAGGATATACTTCTTGCCAAAGATTCATAAAGATCTCCAAAATCCACCATTTAGACCAATAGTGTCTGGGTGCTCTTCAATTTTTGAGAATCTTGGCATATTTATTGACAGTCACATGCAAGCATTCATACACCAATGGCCAACTTACTTGGAGGATACTTCTGATTTTCTAAGAAACCTGATGACTATTGATGTGCAATCAACAACTGAGTGGACCATCTGTACAATCGATGTTACGTCATTGTATACTTCGATACCACATAAACAGGGACTGGAGGCAATGGAATGGGCATTAATGAGTGGAGACAAGCCTGATGAAGTCAAATACATGATCATTCAACTACTTGAGTTCTGTTTAGAAAACAGTTACTTCACATGGCAAAATGATTTTTACATTCAATTAAATGGGACAGCGATGGGCTTTCCAGGAGCCTGTATCTATGCCAACATTTTCATGGCCAAATTTGAGGACGATCATATTTTACAAGATTCTAAGTGGCGAGAAGGTTTAGTCTATTATAAAAGGTATATAGACGACATCTTTATAATTTGGAAAGAATCTCAAGTGAAACTGATTGAAAACATTCAACATTTGAACACGGTTGATCCCCGGATCCAATTTACAAGTAGCATGAGTACTAAAGCCTTACCATTTCTAGATGTCTTGGCCGAAATCAAAGACAATTCCATACATACAAGTGTATATAAGAAACCAACTGATAAAAACAATGCATTATTATTTGGAAGTTTCCATCCTGCGAGCTTGATTAATAATTTGCCAGTTTCGCAGTTCATGCGAATAAAGAGGATTTCTTCAAATTCAGATATTTGTGAAAAAACCATAGAGGAGCAAAAATAAAAGTATCTGGCCAGAGGGTAGTCCATCCCCAGAAATGAATTACTCCAGAAGAAACCAAAAAGAACAAATAAAAGGATGGTATTCGTGTCTAAATATTCCACAGCGTCTTGGGAAATAAAGAGAATAATCAAAAAAAGATGGGAAATCCTACAGGCTGAAAAAGATTTCGGTTCATTGTTTCATGAGCAACCTTTGTTCGCCTACAAAAGGGCCCAAAATCTAAAAGAACTACTGAATAAACCCAGTAAATCTTGAGATAGCATTGAAGAGTTAGCAACCTTCAAAGGAACAACAAAATGTCACAACTGCAAGAACTGTAACAACATAATACCAGGGAATATAATTCTACACCCAAGAACCGGTGAACAAATTCAACTTAAGCATAGCACAACCTGCAACTCAGAACACGTGATATACACAATCAAGTGTCCATGTGGACTTCTTTACGTAGGAAAAACGGACAGGAAATTAAAAGTAAGGCTAACTGAGCACAAGAGTCGAATAAGAAATAAGAGTACAACGTCACCTTTGGCCCAACATTGGATAGAATCAAGGCACTCAATAGCACAATTGAGATTCCAGATAGTTGAGCAAGTTCCGCAAAGATTGGGTTTCGACAATGCAAAGATCCTTCCCCAGAGGGAAGCCTACTGGATACGGAAATTACAGACCCTGGTCCCACTAGGACTGAATGACAAAATGGAGATGATATGTTTTCTATAGGTTGACATAAAGGTGGACAGTTCTGAGACACTTGGACTTCATACCCGCGACACAGCAAAATTTAATCCAAAAACAATACTAGTAAAAGACACACTTATTAAGAAACATATGCACCATTTTACAATAACACATGCTGGATAGATGGAAATACGTATATATAAGATTGTAAATAGGCAGGTAACTGAATGGCATCATGGTAATTGTTTAGATTGTGAAAATAGTGGAATTGTTGATATTGAACATTATTGTAACTGGACAATAGTGCCACAAGGTATGTAGTATGCAAGAAGTGTGTTGGTTTTTTTCACTTCTTTCTTTTTTTTCCCTTTCTCTTTTTGTTTAAACAATAATCTTCATAAAAATATTAAGTTTAAACTAATGAACTAACAACCCAAGTAATTAACATGGCACCAATAATATTTTTAAGGCGTTCGAAAATGGCCGCTATATTACTAGCGCAAATCAACTAGTATAGTCAAATCGTAGTCCTTTCACCATATCGGCAGCGAGTTGGGCTTAAAAATAGAAAATGGACCAAATACGCAGTCGATGAACCCAACGAACTAACGTAGAACCCAGCAAAACAGACTGAGATCGAAACACTCGGTAAGATGCGTAAATAAACGGTAGCATACTAATAGAATAGACAATACATTTTGTGTGATATTCACCACAAATTGTAACTAACAGAATGCCGATAATATTTGTTTCAGTTAAGAGCTGGACACAGCCACCGCGGTACCGAAGCGCCACAGCATAGGACCGCAGGTAACGATTTAATTTGCTGATAGAGCACGTTAGAGTTGGCATCAGTTAAAGGGTTTGGATACTAAAACTGCACTTCTGAACTCTCAAATAGGTTGCTGGAATCAGTATGGCTAACGAGTGAAGAAAGCTTCATCGCATTTCTTCTAAAGGTAAACATTGGTCCTTTTTATAAAACACGCTTAACATTTCAGAATTGAAATAATTTTGAACAACAGTGGTCTCTTTCTCCCCCTTTTTTTAGTACAGCATAAACTTTTTGGGTTGCGGAAGCGAGACCGACGCTACACGCATAGGCTCGCAGGTACCATTTTTCTTGAAAATAACCATAACCTTCACAAGCGGCATATCGTAATAAGTGCTTGGTAAAATCATTTTTTTCATTCTTTCTTGTTACCAGACACGATATTGAAAACCTTATGACTTCAACAGGTATGCTTAGATAACTCAAGCTATTTAATAAAACGTACATACAATTTAAAGCAACAATTCCTTAAAAATATGATTCTCTATGTCTAACATTTAACCTGAATGGATTCCCGTTGTAAACGTTAAAGTACGCAAGTCAATAAATTGTTTTCAAACTCTTTATGATTCTCTAAATAGTTTAATCTCAGTTAATGAGATGCAAACCAAAATGCATTAAGTAATACTAGCTAGCTGCAATAGCTGAAAAACTTGTAAGCACCGAGAGTAACAAGTTTCCTTTTTCTCTTTTTCTTTGTCTTTTTCTTTCACTTTTCTTCATTTAGACCCCTGACGAAGGGGCCGTAAGGTCCCGAAATGCATTGGGTTATTGTACTTTATGTCATGAATTTGTTATGAACATTTAATTTCATGTTTGCATGTATATTTATTCATTTGTTTGACATTTTGATGAATTGAAACTTGGTTATGAAAAATATGCCAATGGAATACAGATAGAGCATAAGTCAAAATATAAATGGAAATGTTCAAAATGGATTAAGAGTTCACTCTCTTTCTGTTGTGCACCTTAGAGTCCTGACAGCCACCCAGGTGTCAGGCTGTATACATATACAGTTTTAAACAGCCATGTCAACCTGACCCACTTACCAGGCCCAAACCTTCCTTTTTATGACACTTAGGTCATCCATATGGTAGGCCCGAGATAGTCCATGGGCAGGGGGAAGTGTATGCAAAATGTAGGACATGTACTTTTTACGATTTACTTGTCCTGGTAGTGAAATGCTCTTAAATTCTTTTTTCACTACTGCATGCCTATCTCTCCCATAGGTTAACATGGGATTGCCTTTTTGCATTTTATAGGTGTAATTTCCAATTGGGAAGAGATGGTACCCCCACATTTTGTGTCTCTGAAGTAACAATTTAAAAACACAACTTATGGTGGAGTTGGATATTAAATTACAATTCTGAAAAGGTCACTTTCAGAAAGTTGGCAGTTTCTTACTGTAACCCTTTGGTGCCTTCTGACTGTCTCTGAGTACCTGTCTGTGGCGGGTGACAGTTGGCTTTGTGCATTCCCTCTAGAAAGCTAAATACAAAGGAAGTTTAGGTATAAATGATGGGCTATCCACATCCTGTGAGCCATCCTGGGCAGTATGGAAGGGAGGAGCTGATACTTACACCTGAAAGGGCTGTGTCCTGCCCCCACACAAAGGCTGCATATCTCCCTGTAGTGAGTGTGGAACCAGGGCAGGAAAGGCATGGACTTGTGTATTTCAAAGGCATCTCTTTGAAGTCTCCCATCACCAACTCAGAATGCATCAGGTACTGAGGACATTCCACCAGGAAGGTGGACTGTTGTGCTGCTGGAGGGACAGACACTCTTCTGGATTGCTATTTTGTGCTGTCCTGCTGCCTATATGCCTGGGATTGGGAAGGACTGGTCCTACATCTCTAAATCCCAGGACCTTAGTATCTCTAAGGGCTTGCTGGCTTGCCTCCTGTTTTGAAGTCTCAGGTATATCAAAGACTTTTCTTCAACCTACAAACAGCATCTGGACATCGCTTTCTGCAAGTCTTACCTGCCAAGCGGTGCCAACCCAGTCCTGGGCCCTTGGCATTGAGTATAAAGTTCTGCATCTGCCAGAACCACATATCAACACCGTTGCACTGATCAGAACCAACACATCACCCCCATTGCAGAAACCAGATCGACGCATCGCACTTGGACCCAATGCATCGCCTCTGAAACTTCCACTTTGGAACTGACACATTGCCACCAATGGAGAAGATCGAAGCATCGCCTCTACAGCATGGAGAAGTCATACATAGCAGTCAGAACCGTAGCACCTCAGAACTGGTACATTGCTCATGTAACCAATGCATGACCGCCGTTGTGTGGAGAACTCTAGGGCATCTGAATGGGGATCTCAGACGCATAGCTTGACTGCACCCAGCATCTCGTTGTTTGCTACCAGGATAAAGGTACTCAGCGGGCCCTGTATGGGTCCTGTATCTTGCCTGCGCTCAATCATGGTCAGCCTGAACTCCTGACTTCATCCAGGTCCAGCACGACCAATCAACTCTTTAAGTGCTTACTGCTTTCTAGTGCTATTTTTGCATTTATTCTCTAAAAACTCATATCTCAAATTCTATCTTTGTCATTTTGTTCTTGTTTTATTCCGAAAATTATTCTCTATTTTCTAAACTGTGTGTAGAGTATTGTTGTGGTGTTTTCACTGTTTTAGGGCCAGATGTAGGAAAATCGTATTTACCGATTCATAAATACCGAATTTTACCGATTCGGTATTTATGAATCGGTAAATATGAAGGAGGGAGATTTAGGAAGAATCGGTAATTGAATTACCGATTCTTTAAAATTCGGTATTTACCGATTCGGTAAATACCGAATCGGTATTTCCTATTGATTCCTATGGGCTGTGAAGCCCATAGGAATCAATGGGAAATACCGATTCGGTAATTACCGAATCGGTAAATACCGATTCCTGCAAGGGTGCAGGGGGTGTCACTTTGACACCCTCTAGCACCCCAAATACAGGCATGTGTGCCATGTGGCACACAGACATGGCCTAAGGGCATGTCTGTCTGTCACATGGCATAGGTGTGCATGCACAAATGTGCATGCACACCTGGATTCGGTATTTTACCACCCAATTGGATTGGGTGGTAAAATACCGAATCTGTAAGGCCTTTGGGACTCAGAAGAGTCCCACCTACATCGGGAAGTTACCGATTCGGTAAAAATACCGATTCTGTATTTTACAGATTCGGTAAATTTACCGATTCGGTAATTTTACCGAATCGGTAAAATAGGGCCCCTACATGCCAATTCCTAAATACTGGTCGGTAACGGCCAAAATCGGCCGTTACCGACCGGTATTTAGGCTCCTACATCTGGTCCTTAGTCTTTGATTTGCTGCCCAAATACTTTACACATTGCCTCTCAAGTTAAGCCTGACTGCTCTGTGCCGAGCTACCAGAGGGTGAGCACAGGCTAATTTAGGGTGTGTTGTGACGTACTCTGCCTAGGACTGTGGTTCCTGTTTGGACAGGGTGCAAACCTCTGCCAACCAGAAACCCAATTTCTAACACATATGATTATGTGATTCAGAGGAAAATATGCAAAAAGGGATCTTTTGTAGAGAAATTCAATAGCAAATGTTATAATATTCTGTGTTCTCACACTCTTTCCGCTAAAAACACTTTTCCACTTGTGTGACTTGGCCTAGTGTCCATGACACAGAATACCCCAAAATTCAACATGGAGATATTAAAGTCAAATAAATAATGTGTTGGTGATGGAGGTGGCTATGATGTTTGGTCACTGACTGATTCAACACTCAGGAAAACCTACTAAAAATTTTTTCTTTTTTTATTCCTGTGCCAGTGACAGGAAATGCCCCAAAACATAACATGGAAAGATAAAAATGTTCCACTCGCAAAAAAACATGTTTTGCAATGTGGATAGCTATGTTTTTTAGACCAGGGTTCAGCTGTCACCAAGAAAAACCATCCAAACCCAGATATTTCTGGAAAAATAGACACCCATAGAGTCCAGAGTGTTCTGGCTTGTCTGGAACCAATGAAGGTGTCTTACCTACAATGCCCTTCAAACCTCATACGTTGGCAAAAAAAACCATATCTCTTACACTTCTGTGATAGAAAGTTCACGAATACAAAGGTATCCACACATTTCCTACCACCCAATGATCCCACACTTGTCCTGATAGGAACAGTACCCCACTCATGTACCACTCAGCAATACTTCCCAGAATTCCCACACTTGTAATATAATGTTTCCAAGTTGCATAGCTCCTCCTAATGCCAATGAGACAACAGGCCCCAAAACATGATGTGGAGATATGGGTGGTAGGAAATTTGTAGATCTGCACTATTTCTCAAACATTACCTCACATAAATGAAAAGAACATACACAATTTTAGGTTATGTTTGAGGTTGGCAGGACATTGTGAGAAAGTAAACATTGTGAGATCCATGCAAGAAAGAGGAGCCTGGATTCAACGGGTGTCTAGATTGCCAAAAATGTCTGGATTTGGTAGGTTTTCCTGGTTGACAGCCTAGTCTGGAGCTAATTCCTCAGCTACACCATCAGGCCATTTTTTGACAAGAAAAGTTGATGTCGCCACATTGCATTTTGGAGTCTGTTGGATTACGGGAGGACGAGCCACATAAGTGGGCTAAATGTTTTGATCAGAAGTTTGGAAATGCTGGGTGGGGAGACTTTTGTCAATTCTGGAAATTTCCCTCACAGAAATATGAGGAAATTATGTGATTCTAAACAAAGCTTGATGTGTGCAGGGGATTGTGTGTAAAAATACAAAATGGACCCCACTTAAGGCTATCCATCCTTGCATGTGTTGTTTTAAAAAATGTCTGCATTTGATCAATTTAGCTGTGTGGAGGCCATGCCTGGGTCCAAATGCCTCAGCTACACCCAACACACCAAATGATGTAATTTTTTTGACAAAACATGTTGATATCTCCACATTGTGTTTTGGGGTGAAGTCTCACAAGTCAGGTAGTGTTTTTATTGGAAGGTGGGAAAGTTGGGTGGGAGAACATTTGTGGATCTGCACAGATTCCAGAACTTTCCATTACAGAAATGTGAAGAAAATTGATGATTTTAGGACTTGAGGTGTGATGGCCATTGTGAGTAAGAAATAATTTGGTAATCTATACAAGACACACCGCCTGGATTTTCTGGGTGTCTAGTTTTCAAAAAAGCCTGAATTTTATATGTGTCCCTTTGTGGCAGCCAGGCCCAAATACTGCAGCTACCGATCATTAAATGGGGTATTTTATTGACAAGAAATATTGATATTTCCAGATTGCGTTGTGGGTAGGGGTGGGTGGAATTTGCGTAGTCGCGTTACGCAAAAGTCCGCGACACGGTAAGAAATCTCCGCAAACATGCAGAAATTCCGCGAACATGCGGAATTGCTTGTTCGCAATGCTTTTTTCTTGTTCGCAATCTCTGTTTGCGTGCTTGGGGGGAAATATCTCACGAACACACATTTTGAGAATGCGAACACACAAAACATTCCACGAAGCCGCGGAACGTAGATTTTTGGGCAATTTTGCATTCTCTGCGGAACGCGAAATTACCCAAACTCCGCGAGCCGAACGGAATTTGCCACCCAGGCCTAGTTGTGGGGCCTGTTATGTCAAGGGCACTAGGCTGAGCCACACAAGTCGAGTAGCATGTTTTTTGGGAGAAAGGTAGAAACTCTGGGTGGTAGAATTATGTTGACGTATGCAGAATCTGAAACTTCCCCTCATACAAAAAAAATGGCTTTTTAGCTACAGTTTGAGGGCAATGTGGGAAAGAAAATGTCATGGGTCCTGGTGAAAATGAACTACCATGAACTCCCCCGCCCGGGTGTCTAATTTAAAAAAATGTCTAGGTTTCCCTGAGTGGCGGCTGAACCCACGCCCAAGTACTGCTGCTACCTCCATCAACAAATAAGTTAGTTCTTTTGACTGGAAATGTTGATCTCTCCACGTGGCATTATGGAGTTTGTTGTATCATGGGCACTAGGTTGAACCTCACAAGTCCAGTAGTGTTTTTATTGGGAGACGTGTGGGAATTCTAGGTGGTAGGAAGTTTGTAGCACCATATAGAGGAACTTTACCTCACAGATATATGAGCACAATACATTATCGTAGGCAAAGTTTGCTGTTTGCAGGGTATTGTGAGTAAGAAATCACCTTGGAATCCACAAAAGGGGTTTCACCCTTGACTCCCCTTGGTGTCTAGTTTTAAATAATGTCTGGGTTTGGTAGATGTTCCTGGGTGGTGGCCAAAGTTGGGCACAAATACTGCAGCTACCATCATTGCAAAATCTGGTCATGTTTTTTTTTTACTAGAAATGTCAATGTCTCTTCGTTGAGTTTCAGGATCTGTTATGTCATGGGTGCTAGGCAAAGCCACACAAGTGGGGTAGAGTTTATGTTGGAATAACTAAGCGCCTAGAGACCTGACGGTGATTTGGAGCTATATAAGTCCCAGTTAACAATAACAATACCTATTGGAATGCTGAGTGGTAAAAATGTTGTGGATCTGTGCAGATTCTGGATCTCTCTAGCAGTCAAATAGTAAAATAACATTTTTACAGATTTTTGTTTAGGATATAGAACTAAGATATTCTGCTTTTAGAAACATTGAAGAATCAATTTAATTTTATTAGTACATGACATTTTATGGGATGTCCAAACTCCATCCTTTATTTTTCTACTTTCGTTAATGTGTCTTTGTATGTCACTAAATGCCACTGTGAAGGCGTGTACATTTGCTCCCCATAACGAGCTTTTCCTATTTAAAGTACTATTCCTATTAACACATAGACAAACGCTTCATAAATCATATTAGAAAGCCGCTTTCCTGGGGCACTGGCCCTCGCCCCTGTAGTCACAAAGGCGCTTTGTGCTGACAACACTAGGACACAGGTACTCCGTAGAAATGAAAAAGTGACTGCCCCCTTGGCAACAGTGCTGCTTCTACATTACAAAGGCGACAAACCACGCTAAAGTTTCGATAAAAACCCCAACCCCCTACATTATCACTGAAATTAATTTTCCCAGCAGTAGCTCTGAAAATATAAACATTTAAAAGAAAATCTAGTTATCTTGCATGCAGAATGGCCTTTCCCACCTTGGCTAATTCAATAGGTATTTTTTTCCTTATCAGCATCTTTGGCGGCTCTCATTTCATCTTCCTGCAGGCCTACCTATCACAGTCAAAAGGTGAAATGCCTGAATATTAAGCCATAATCCATCATTGTACACTCACTAATTACTTTCTGTCCTCCCCTTCCCTTGTCACGGTGCACTAAAGCAGTTTTTTACAGAGTGACTACATTCATCTGAGCTGTTAGCTTCTCTGCTTCGCTGCATCCCCGTATGACCGGCTTGGTCTTAGCCCCCCAGAGAAAATGTGTGCATGCATACAGTATGTGAACTTTAGATAAATAAATAAACACTCCGAACAGCTTCCAGATAATTGAAAGCGAGTGAAGGAGGGAGAAGAAAGAAAACAATTTCTCAAGGGACGGGAGGCGGAGGTGGCAGGTATGATTAAAATCCATATGATTTATGGCTAGGTGCATTGCTAACATGACAGTCAGCCCTTTAGTGTTTGTTTGTTTTGGTACATTTGACAATAAAGTTTATTTTTTTTTCCTTCTATTTTCCCTGCAGGTTCTGCTCAGGAGTAAGCCACAGAGGAATTCCCAGTGCCTGACTGAGCAGTAATTTAGCAAGCTCTCTGGTGCTCTTTCGCTGTCAGCATTAACATGTCAATTCATTTTAATAGCCTGGGCATGCTCGCTGGGCATGTATTTTCTCAGTGGGTATCCCTGGAGCCCGCCGTGTGGCGCAGAAATGTGTTATAGCTTGTCCTGCATGGCAAGTTTATTATCGTTTTAGCCAAGAGTATTTGTTAAAACGCCTCACAAAATAACCAAAGCTCAAATGTTGGCCTGTTCCACGTTGCGAAAGGTGCTGAATTATACAGTTTAGGTGAGCCTAATTACTAAAGTGCTAATAACTCAACAATATGGCGTACATCTGGATTATCTGTTCATGGCACTGGTTCAAAACATGCCCAGTGATACTTCATCTAATTTGACAGAGTTAAATGATATCGTGCTATTCTGGGAATTAATTGTAATGATGATTTATAGTTGACATGGCTTTTATATAAAACCAGCCCCTTTTTTCATTCATTAACAAGATTGTGCAGTATTCTGAAAAAAGGAATGAATGCAATGCATGACGTACACGTCTGCCATTTCAAGTTATACCTAATGCTGTCTCTAGGTTCTGAAGTGAGCTTGAAGGGAATATCAACATATATAAATCAACTAGATATTTGTTTTATTGGTTAATTATGAACAACGGCAAGTGTTTTTTTAACCAGGCAATGAACACTATTGAATTACAACTGGACTTACATTTTTTGTTGAAATGTGTGATTAAGACATGTCCAGGCCCGCGATTTACCATACTTTTTTTCTATTGCTTAATCGTGCTTCACCTAAATGACGTTTCCAGATTCGACTTAAAATGATTTAATATTTCTTTCTTTGACGAATCAAAACTCTAATCATGAAAAGCTGTGCAAGGTCAGCACAAAGCTGAGGGCCTGCTTTTCTTTTGTTTTAAGGGAGCAGATTTACTAAGTTTTTATGTAGTGCAGCAATAAAGGTTGTTATGCTATTTTGCATGTAAAGGAAAGAGCAGAAGAGCGCTATCACTATTAAAACATGACCCTGTTTCTCCCTATGCACGCACTGAAACAGTGCTTGCTGCTTTTGGCCAAAAGTATGGGTGCAAGTGTGTGTGTATGATGTCAAGAATAGGTTTTCAGAGGAAGAGCACTTTTCCGGTGCAAAATACCAGGCTTAGCTTAGCACTTTTCCTACTTTATATGTGTACTCTGCAGTACGTTTCTCAAACTTTACACCTGCCTTAAGGAAGCATTAACTTTTGGCACCAAGTCATGTCTACCTTTTCCATTGATAATTTCATATGAACACCCATGGGCCACCCATGGAACCCCCCCTTGAGGCTATGTGGAGGCCTGTAACAAAAAACTCTACTTTATATTACTTTAAGGCTACTTTTGAACATACATAAGGCTTTCCACAGTAAAGTAAATTCCAAAACAATACGTTGAGCCAGTGTGTGTCACTTTTGTGACACAAATATGGCATAAAGTATTCTTATACCTGTTCCAAGGTGTCTAAGGTTCAAACATTTAACTTTAAATTTCTCAGAGCTAATGCATGAACTTTAGAAAAACCAAGGGGTATATTCACAAGAATGTGTGATAACTATCGCAAGAGTAAGGTAACGCAACTTTAAACATCGTAGCCTATCTCAGGAAATAATCCATGTCAACGTGGAATTCACAACGCTGTGGTAGCATGTGATAGACACCAGATAACAAGTCAAATGTCCACATGAAAATCAACGCCACACCTCAGAAATGCGATACGCGAATGCTAAAAAACATGCAATGAGGCCAATCGCGGTACAAAAAGTAGCAAAAACCAGCCACAGGCCTGCAAATTCCACACGTCTGGTGGGACAATGCACCATAAAAACCACAGAAACAACATACCAGAAACAAGCCAAAACACGTAGCAACATTGATGCACCCTGACCCAGCTCAGAGGCCAACTCGAACCCCACAACCCCCACGGACCAGCAGCAAGGAATCGGGGAAGGCCAAGGAGAAGAGGAAGAGGAGTTGCAGACCGCAGGAAAACAAGACCAGCGTCACGGAGGAGACAGAACACTACCAGCAACTGACCCACAAGCAGACCACTTAGAATGCCGTCGGAGTGCTGAGGAGGCCAATCGAGAAGGCTAATAAGCGCTGGCATGACATGACAACCTAAACCAGGCACAAACCCGCTGCAATAGCAAGGCAGTAACGGTGACAGGAGGTGGCAATCCAGCACCACAGGAGGAACCAGAGGAAACCCAGTCCACAGTCATCAGTGTGGAGACGGTGCAAGGAGTAGGGAGTATGGACACAGCTCGAGAGGACCTGACACAACATCAACAGGGAGTGCAACAAACAGGGACTGTGGGAGATGGGCATACATGCACAACGAGGTGTAGCACACTGCACACCCACAGTTACCCAGGATCATGTCCCAGATCCCCTTGGCACACTGCAGCACACACAAATAGCAAGAACAGCACACCCACATTGACGACAACGTGGTACAATGAGCATAGCCGACAATGCAGCACAGAGGACACAACTGGCTCCGCACATGCACCAGAAACATGCCTACTACATCTGACAGAGCCGCGAACTATGAAATGGAAATTAACGCGTATGACCTCAAATCCACGATGCAGTCCCGCAGAAGAATCAAGCACCTCCCAAACAGTCACAATGTACATTGCCATACAGTCTGCATGCACACCAGCACAATGAGCCAACATACATGTCAACAAAATGTCAACATGCATCTCCCTTTCACATTGCAGAGGGGCACACGACACCTTCAGCAGAGAACAGAATACAACACATCTGTGATGCCGGAGAGGACCACCACACCATCAACACCGATGACCTACAACAGCCCATAGATATCACAGGCTACCCCCCACCAGGACCCGGCCAGCCAAGCTACTCAGAGGAGAACACTGAGCCTGCAACAGACCACACAGCAGGAAGCACCCACAATTACAGTTGGCTCACAACACTTCAACCACGCACACATGGCACACCAATGCCATGTGTCAGCACTCTAAAAGGAGGTGGCCCAATAGGTGTGGGTGGGGGCCGCACCCATGGAATGCGAACTAGAACTTATACGTAGGTGACTATCACACTTCAGGGACCCCCCACATCCCACTAAGGAGACTCACACTGCCACAGAGACACATGCAGGTGCACATTCACAGTACAGAACCACGCTCTGCGCCAGGGGCGCTCAAATAGCAGTCACACACCCATGTTGGCTCTGTGTATGATGGCCCTGGACACTCCCCTTACGAATTGAGTGGGTAACGACAAAGCTACATGTCCAAGCTCCAACCCACTGCCTGCGGTGACATCCGATGTACACAGCACAATGTAATGTCGTAGGGCCCAGGAGCCTCATGCATACAACAAGACCACAGGGACACACAAATTTATCATGTTGAACTGGCTACAGGCACATGAACCCGGCCCCTTTATTAGCAGGGCCACATGTACAGTGACAACTGTGCTGTATATGTGTGTGGGGTGAGTGTAAGCCATTCCGTATGGAATGTCTGATGCTGGCAACCACTTGAACATTGGAAACCAGTGAAACAGAAACAGAAAACTCATGCATGACAGAGTCAACTGATGAGCAACATAGAGTAAGCCGGAGAAAGTCCAGCGGACAGCCAACATGCAAACAGAAGTGTCCGTGAGTTGCAGTGCACTGGGGTTGGGACACTAGAGATGAGCGTGCTCATGTGAAGAAAAAGTCTTGGATTGTGTCGCTGATGGACTTTTGGAGGATGAAGGAATCATGCACACTGGCTGTGTATTTGGAGGCGACATTGTATAAGGTCCCACTGTGCTCTGATGTTGCCTGCACACTGATGTGTGACATGTGCTTCCTGTTGCGGTGATTGTGTGCTGTGTCACCAGGGGGCACAGGTAGGACATGTATGCTTTGGATTGCCCCAACACATGTGTGCATCCGGCTATGGCGTATGGTCCTTGCTTGGTCTCTAGCAGATCCTGCACATTGTGTTGGCTGTATGGGGACTGGGTTGCCAATGTGATGGTGAAGTCCAGGACAGGTGTGGGGGACTTGGATGTGGCTGGCTGTGAGACTCCTCCGACTCTGGCGGGTGTTGGTTGGGGTTTGCCAGGGGCCAACAGGTGCAGCACAGCCAGCAGCTGGTTGTGTGGGGTAGGATGTTGGTTGTCTGCTGTGTTGGTGCCGTAGGGCTGTTAGGTGATGATGGTCAGGATGGTTGTGCCTTTCAGCTTGTAGTGGACAGTGACATTCTCAGATGTTGGGTCTGTGAGGCAGGTGCGTTTCCTGGGGGGCTGCTGTCTTTGTCTGCGCTGCCACTGTGGTGGTCGGGGGGGTCTTTCAGGTGGGGGTTGGAGTCCTGGGGTGGTGGGTGTTGTGGTCCTCTTGGGTGGCCGGGCCGCATCATGAGTTGCTCCATGGCATCTGTTGCTCTTCCGATGTCGCCCTTTGCTGGGCTCCCTTTTGTGGTGCAGGCTGCCATCCGACTTTACACTAGGTCAGAGCAGGTGTTAATTTCCTGCTGCTAACATGCCTTATCGCCTGTTTTGTGTTCTTATCGCCGAACTGGCTGGTCGTTGAGAATGTTGAGGTGTGGTTTTTGTCGCAGCTTTTTGCACAGGTACGCCTACTCTGCATCTCATTAGCAATAGTTGGGGGGTCCTCTGTGGCGATGTTTTTTGCAGCTGCTATCGTGGGTAAACTGGTGCCATGGGCTGTTAACACCAGCATGTGCATGGAGAGGTACATTTATCACGACTTTGACTGCAATAAAGTACCGTTAATTCGACTATAGCTCCTTGTGAATACGCCCCCAAGTTTTAAACATACAGAGGCATCTCTGCTCTCTGTTTCCAACTTGTGCTGTCTCCATTTCATACACTAACTTGGAAAATGTGTGAGCTACATGCATGAACTGTAGACATCATATATGCAATAAGAGATGCACAACTCTGGGCTAGCGTAGCTCTTCATGATATAGCTGCAGGTATTTATCCATAGTGGGACCAATCCTTCATGTACATGTTGGGTTGATGAATGACTGGACAGTAGGAACTCCGCCTTAACTACTCAATATGTAACTATAGTTCTACCATCAGTGCTATATACACATAAACAAGTGAAGTCAAATCTGGGACAAAATACGTTGGACATATTAAGGTGGCTGGGAGGAAAAACTTAAATATATCATTAACAGCCAATTCTTCATGGCTCACTTTTGGATCTGCTAAAACAAGTACACCATTCCAAAATCCAAATTGTTAAGCTGAACACAGTGTTTATTATATTTAAAATCTGTGCCACGATTTTGCAAGGTGTGCTTTTTCTTTTTTCAGTATCATTGAATTTGAAAAATGCATGTATATTAGCACATTATGGTCACTTGACAATGTTCCTCAATGATTACAATAAGTGCGGTACACCAAAGTCATTTGTGTAATCCAAATTGCAGAATGCCTATAAAAATGCCTGTTTACCATGCAGGATTCCATATTCTGTTCACCATCAAAGGTATTGAAACAATTTCTCAACAAGGTTACAACCACTGATCCAAGAGGTTGAGTGTGTGTCTTGAATCCCAGATCTTACATCGATAAAACATTAACACAATATTGAAAGTATAAGAGAAGATTGTATGTTTAGACCACACTCCATAACTTGAACAGACTTGTAACCCATAACTCTGTCTGTGGTCAGACCCTGCTCGGACTTCACTGTACTTGGCCTTCTGGTAATGGGTGGTTGTTGGCCAAGAGCTTTTGTAATGCACTATGGGCCATATGTAGGTAAAAATGAATTTGCGATTCTGTAATTGCGATTTTCGCCAATCGCATTTTGAGAATCGCAAATTCCAATGTAGGCAAAATATCGCAAAAAAATTAGCGATTCCCCAAAATTCCCAGAATTACTTAGCGATTACTTAAATTGTGATTCCTTAATTGCGAGAACACAATTAAAGAATTGCAATTCTGGGAATCTGCAATTCAGGTGCGGAATGATGACATCAGAACCAGGGAGTGTGACTGCCCATACTGCACCTGATTGCCAGAAGCTGAGTGAGGGCCAGAAGCTGAGTGAGAGACTGTGAGGAGAGTTGGAGATTTGTGCTTAGCAACTGAAAGCAGGAGGAAGAAAATCCCAGAAAGAGGAATCAAACATTTTGCGAAAGGGAGCTGGAGGTTCTCACCAAGGAAATAGTCAGCAGCCATGACCTCCTGTTTGGATGAAGTTCACTACGTGTGCCAGAGGCACGAAAACGAAAAATATGGACTGACATCCAGGAGAAAGTAAATGCAATTGATGTGACCCACCGCTCAGTCGAAGACCTCAGAAAAAGGTGGTACGTCAAACGGCAAAGGTCAAAGGAGAGGATGGCTACAAGATTGACCAAGGCCAAAAAGACTGGTGGTGGGACATCCACAGAAACAGACTAAACACCCCTGGAGGAGTGGTGGAGGGCACCCTTCAGCCTGAGAGTGTGAGTGGCGTGGCTGACCTGGACAGCTCCGAACACCCAGACACCAGACAAGGTAAAATACAATGCAAAACCCCCTGATACATACCCAACCCACTCACACCCCCAGACACCCAACCTGAGTACACTCCAGTACATTTCCACAAGCACAGCCAGAAATGCATCATGAGAGATATAGTCACATGCACTGATACCTGGACCAGTGAGACACAGCAAGGTGAAATAGGGATGAGTCATTCAGGAAATGAAGAAAACAGACAGATAGTACTCATGTGAATTGAAAATTGAAAACTGTAATGCATTACAAATGCGAGACAGGACACAGAATTAATGTGTGCATTTAAATTCACAGCACCACCAACAACACAGGAAACCATGGTAGAAGGGGAGGACACGCCAGAAAATGAGGACGAGGCAGGGCAGGAGGAGTAGGAGCGAGACCAGCAAACATAGTGCCACCACTACCACTGCTGGAGGCAGAGGCAACAGACACAGCAGGAGAGGCACAGCCAGTCCAGAGGCAGCGTGCAGGACAGCAGACAACGCAGTCCCCTGTACAATCCAAAGAAGGGAGTGGGTCGAGACGCAGGGCACGGCCGTCCACCAGCACTGCTCCTGTCGACGAAGACACGGTGTTCTCGGGCCTTGAAGGCAGCATGCTGAAAGCACAGCACCTGCAAGTTAAAGGAATAAGATCAATACAATGCCAATTGGCTGCACACAATCATAACGTGACAGAGTTGTGGGTTGGTGTAATAGGACTGTGCAGGGAAATAAGGAGAGACATGGCAGCCAGGCGCAGGGAGAGACATCATCATCACACCCGGCTGGACTTGTGCACAAGAGCTGTCAACCGCCAGTCAACCCCCACATCCCTGCTGAACCGAAGATGTGTCAGTATGCAGCATGAGATGGCCCACTACTGCCAGGACGTGTGCAGGGGCCTGGTGCAGGTTACACATGATATGGACAAGATGCACACAGCTGTGACAGGTGACTTAGGCCCACTTCCCACAATGGATACAGAGGAACAGTCCAGTAGGAGCAGCATCACTCCACCAATTCCACCGGACAGACGCCTGAGTGTGCGCCAGGGGAGAGTAGATGATGACTCCAGGGAGGGCAGTGGGCACCCTGAGCAAGGGGCAAAAGGGCGTGCACATAGGAGGTAAAGATACATCAGAGACTTATGGCTATGTGTGAAGCAACACATTCCATATGGACTTATTGGCTGATGGAAATACTTGCACTGTGGCACAAACATGTGCAAGCAAGTCATGCTGTGTGACAGCTGTATTCCTGCACCAAAGGAAATAAACATCACAGTTAAGCACCATTCTGTGGCATTGTGTCCTCATTACTCACTTAGAAGTAGTTCTGTGTGATCTCATCTCATCTCAGGTGCCCAGCAGCCACCCAGGCCCCACCTGCTGGTCTGCGATGTGGAGCTGGTCCCTCCTCATCTGATGTGTCTGAATCTGTCAGATCCACTGGGGTGCCTTTCTTCATAGCGAGTTTGTGTAGCATGGCACAGGCAACCACGATTTTGCAACATGTCTCAGGGCTGGACTGTAGTGCACCTCCACTCTTATGGAGGCAGCAGAAACGGCTCTTAATGATTCCGAAGGTCCTCTCAATGGCACAGCGTGTGACTCTGTGGGCGCTGTTGTACCTCCGCTCACCTGCAGTGACTGGATTCAGGTACGGTGTGAGGATGTATTCACGTACAGCATACTCACTGTCACCTACAGGGTATAAGTATATTTATGTTCAGTACTGTCCTGCCTGTTCAAATCTTTACTGGTTGTGTGTTTGTAAGCAATGCATTTACATGGCAGGTAGCCCTCTCCAAACCCGCCATTTGTGAGTCTGCGATTTAATCCACAGTGGCGAAACATGAATGAGTTGTGTGTGCTTCCTGGGTATTTTGCCACAATATCAGTGATTATATGTTTGGCGTTGCACACTACCTGGATGTTCAGGGAATGATATGACTTTCTGTTCCTATACACATACTCATTCTTTGATGGGGGTGAGTGCGATATGGGTCCCATCTACGCAGCCAATCATGTGGGGAATTGGGCTATTTGGTAGAATTCCTGCTTGGTTTGATCTAGTGCCTGTTATGTGCTGGGAAATTGGATGTGGTGATGCAGCCTCTGAACCACTGTATCAAGAAAAGTGTGGAAGAAGCGCGAAAGTGCACTCTGAGAGACCCCTCCTGCTGTGGCTATCACCCCCTGAAAAGTCCCTGATGCCAGGAGGTGCAGTGAGCACAGAACCTGGACATGGGTGGGAATGTTGTTTGCCCTGCATGTGGGGTGTTCCAGTATGGGAGTCAGCTCCACTATTAAATCTAGGATGCTGTCTGGGTGCAGCCTATAGTTCACATGGATCGCATCCTCGGTCAGCTGGAAGAAGGTGATGTGTGCTCTGTAGATCCTTTACTGGTACCTCCCTCTCTGTGTAGCATCTCTGATTCGCAGCCTCCTGGCTATCGCATACAGGCCATCCATGGTTGGAAATCCCTGTGGCATTGTGGGCCTGTTTAAATGGGTAGCACCTGGTTACCACCTGCTCAGAGTTGGTGGTAATTGAGAAGTGCAAAATTGCGAATTTCGTAAAAAAATCGCAAATTGCGACTTTTACCTAAATCTCAATTTGCGAATTCGCATTTAGCGAGAACGGTATTAGTGAATATTGCAAATGATGTGCCCAAGATTGCGATTTCACAAAATAATTCACAGAATCCTTGGTATGCAAATATGGTATTCGCTAAATTACCGATTCCCATTTTTGCGCAGCGGAAACCTTTCCTACATAGGAACGGTCTGTTTTGCGATCGCATACGCCCTGATTTTTGCAATTTGCAGTGTTTGCGATCACAAAACAGCTTCCTAAATATGGCCTCAAATGCTTTTGTTTGCATTTCTTTTTCAGTATCCGTAAATTCAGTGTCAGATTTGAGTTTCGGAGACCCCAACAAAGCCTCCAGGACCCATACAGGGACTAGGTTTACCAAATACAGCGCAGAATTTGTGAATCCTGTGATAAACGTTATTTTTAAATATTTATTTTACTTCAAGTGTTGGTCTTGATACATATCTATAAAAGGGGGCGAAAGACATCTTCTGAGTGAACAAATAATAATTATTTTGATCATTAGCTGCTAAGGAGGTGCATAGATGAAGGAGTGAATGTTGTTACTAAATAATAGCAATTATAAGCATTTGGGACACTTCTTATGGATTAAAAAATTATGGAAAGATTGCTTAGTTATTTTCTAGAATATAAGACAAAATAAAAATATTTTCTAAATTGTTTACACCTTGATATTAAAATGTCTGATATAGCACATAGAGTAGGGAAAATAAATATAAGGATGAAAAAATTAGATGATGAAAATGAAACGTTAAAGGAGACAAACAGATAACTAGATAACCAAGGTCCAGCTGGCCTGTAGGGTAATCAGGCAGTGCCTGACAGGCAGGTCTGACAGGTCAGTGTGTGGGCTGGTTTTCCGGCTTTTTGTGGGCCAGGTTCTTTTTGTCTGCTGGTTTTTTTTAGTATTAAATCTGTTTATTATTAGAAAAGGACAGACAGAGGTAAGAGAACAAGGTACACCTACAACCCAACGGGCCGGCTTAACAACGTACATCCGTATATGCCATATCAAGGCTCTGGTGGCACAATAAACATTAAACACAGCATGCTGCCTACAAACCCAAGGGGCTGGCCGCGTCTTAAATTGGGGAGGGAGAAGGGGGAAGGGAAGGGGGGGACGGAACAGTCGGAGCGATACTCTAGCAGCATGCAATTTAAAAGTAAGTAAATGCACCTCAGTGGCAATCTCAGTCCCCACTCCCAGCATCCCCCCCACCACCCAGCCAGATCCGGTGAGGTGAGGAGGAACATGCATAATTCAAGTGTCCCGTTGTTCTGGAGGTGCTCTGCATGTCTCCCGTGGGTACTTTCCACTTCTAGGCCTATCCTATGTACCACTAGCGGTACTAACACGGAATCAGGAACATGGCCATATGACCATGCCCCATGCGACGCAAGGCGAAAAAGAGGTATAAGAAGGAAGAGCAAGAAAGAAACTGGGTTTTTTTTTTAGAGAATTTTCCGTGCATGTCTGTAAGAGAAAATAAGGGAAGTAGAATGATTTTTGGGAAATCTAGTATAATCATTTTTTATCTGGGAGGTTTTACTTTTGTTCATAGATTTGTTTATTTATTTATTTATTCATAAAGTTTTACATAGCACGGACTAGATCCTGAAGGATATCAGAGCGCTTTACAGTTATAGGGAAAGGTAACAATCAGATCATGAATCAAACATGGGTAGTAAAATAAACATAAGATCAAATAGTTCACGCATAACAATTCAATTATAAGTCCAGAGAGGACAAGGAGGGGGCTATATGATGTAGTGTGGTGATTTAAGGGTAATAGGTGAATAATCATAAACAGGAATAATAATCCTACTATAGTAAAATCTAAAACATGAATTATATGGGGCTTCTGCTAAGCATTGAATCAAGTGGTAAACAACTAATAGAACATTTACAGACCTGGAAAAGTAAAACTGAGGCATAACATGTCCAAATCTGTTTATTTTGTTTTCATTTTTAACCCTTTACGATCTGTGGAGTCTCCCAGTGCTGAACCCTTTTCAGATATTTGATACACTTTGTTCTAAAACCATCACAACTTTATTTCCTTAAAAAGATATTCAGGTCAAATTGGTGGATTTGATTTTCACCCAAGCATGCCCTGGATTTGTGAATTCCCTTCAAGGGCACTGAGAACATTGTCAAACTATAATTTTGTGGGAAAAAGGGGAAAAAGATGCTTTACCCAAAAAGTTATTTTTTTATAAGCATCAAGAAGAGGTTTGCTGTGATAGGATTGGTCTCTTTCCAGATTTCAGGAACAGGCATAGATCTTATAAAAAAAAATGTCACTACTGTGTTTTCAAAATGGTGGTTAATATGTCCTATTTTTGTGGTTTCCTCTAACTTGCCGTTTGTGGTGGAATTGGTGTGAAACCCATAGATGATCTTGATAAGCTGGCGAGTTTAGGAATAACAGTTCTTTTCACAACTCAGGCTTTGGTTTACCCATATGTGATTCAGAGGACATTTGGTAAAATGTGTTCACTGACTTACATGTGGAGGCCAAAAATAGACAGAAGGTCAATAGACATGGTTTAGTAGCCTGTCTTTCCACATTTCCACTTATAAAATTGGTATTTGAAGAGTATTCTAAGATGACTTGTGTTGTAAGACCCATTGATGTATATTATCATATGGGAGACAAAATAGAGCACTCAGCCATAGTATGGCAAAGCAACACTCCATTTTGCAGGTTGGTGTTTGCGACATGTCTAACTATTTAACCAAATAACCAGCATTCAATGAGGACTTCCATATCAAGTACTTAATATTCACTAAACAGAAAGCTATCAGGGGTAGGAGGGGTAAAATAGCAGTCCTTAAAGGACCCGGGTTTTGGGTTAGTTATGTGTGATTATTGATGAGTATATCTCACTGTTTGACCTTTCACAACAAAGAACATGTAAACTTAAAGGTAGGTTTGTAGAGTGCGTTTTGTTCATGTTAGGTCGTTCAAATATTAGGACATGATTATTACTGCATACACATACAAGCAATAACTGTTGAATTTCCTGTTTGGTTGAGGGAGGGCTGGCACAAATGTTGTTGCAAGTGGTGAGAACATCCCACTCAAGTGAAACGTAATTTAGCAATTACATTTAGAATGCTGGAAAATGTAAGTACAGGGGCCCACTTAGGTAGTTGGTCATGGTTATCTTGTCATTCTCATCATTTTCCATCTCCTAGGCGTAATAGGAAAAAAATCGATATCAAAGATTGTACAGTTCATTTTAGAGGTAAAAATGCCTCAGGTGATAAAGTTGTAAAGTGCCTCCTTCTGGTCCAAGGTTTAAAAATGTAGCATTAAAAAGACATATCCTGATTTAAATTACTAAGTTTACATTCAATTTATCGTCATTATATGATGATGGTCTGACTAGCCAATTTGAGGATTGTGTATTGTATACACTCTTTAACTCTGCAGGGAGAAAGCCTTAGGCAAGAAAAATAGATTCAAACCGAGGCCTGAAAAGACACTGAAAAGAGTTTAGAAGAAAGAATCAGCCAATCAATTGAAGCGTTTTCTGTGCTTAGTGTTCCCTAAATATTGGCAAGGTAGGGACTGATTTCCCTCTTAGCAACCCAGAAATCACAATGCCCAAATGTGCTGAAATGAATGACTTTCCAAACAGGAGTGAACTGTTGGTGGTCAAAGCACAACAATAATAGGCTCCTTCTAGGTCCTTTACTGATGACAGTTCAGAAATGTAATATTTTCTCTCTTAAATATGTGGGTTGCATGCTCCTCTACTCACTTCACTTTTCTGAAAGAGGAACACGTGTTCAAAGATTAGTCAACACAATAATGCTCAAAAGGTATGATAAATATGTGTTCCCAAATTTGTTAGGTTTTCTAAGCAAAGTGTCCCTGGTGTAAACAGGCTATCACAGTTTTACATCACTTTTTATTCTAAAATAAAGGTTTATGTGAAGTAGGTCATGTTTAAATGTGGTTACACCTGCTGTGATAAACTCTTCTCTCCTCGACTCAGATAGCAAAATTAAGCCTGAAGGATTCTCCTCTTTCAGTTTCAAATTACGTTAGCACCAACATTCAGTTTATGGAACAAAGAAGAGAATATTAATTTTCTTCAATTTAAATCAATTCATGTCTCTGTGTTTAGGCTTTCTTGTACGCCAAGTTACTGAATCTCCAAGTGTCCTTGCATAAATGCAAGCAGATCTATGTAGAATATACGTTGCCCCTTTCCCTGAATGAATTCACAACAGTCATATTTAGATGTCAACATCTCTCATACAGCAATTTGATTTTTTAATGAATGAATGTCTGTCTACTGTAGCTCACACTGAATTAACGATTTAAAGAAAATGTGGCTCATGCTTCACAGAGAGCAAGTTTCACTCCAAAGCCTGACACAATAAAACAATTCCTACATTACCTATATTGCTTAAATGATGGCTCAAAGTACTCAATGTCTCTACCACCAGCTATACAGAAAAAACAACATGAAATGTGATCTATATATTTTATTTTATTATTTGTTGTTCACTTTAAACCCTGACCGGAACAGTGGTTGTCCTATCTGTAATTCAGATGAAAATCATGTTTCAGGAATCTGAACTCGGTATGTTACACTACCACCACAGGTTCAAGGTTTTCAGAAACAATGATTAGTTCAGATTCATGTGTTTAGGCTTTTTGGCAAGTTGTCTTCGAACAAGGAACTGACTAAAGTTCCAGCTGTTTGCCAGACAGATGTTAATGGATGCTGTAGATATATCTTCTAGGATATTTAGGTGATATGGAAGTTGTTGAAGTGGATTGCTCTTCTTGTCATCTGAGCAAGTTGACAATATTGGTTAGATGAATGTGGATTCAGAATACCAGCAGACGTAACCATCAGTGGTCTTTTAGCAGAGCAGAGTTTGACCTCAAACACAAGAACATTGATTCATCCAAGTTCCACAGGTTGCTGAACTAACATCACATGCTATCGACAAATGATATCACAATAGTCGCTTTTCCTGCCATTAAAGTCGACTATTTCCCCTGAGCGGCAAAGAGGCGAGAAATGGTGAGAGCCACAGAAAGTATAAAAGACTCTTGGAGCCTGTTTGCTGCAGCCTTCATGACCCCTGAGACCTGTGGAACATTCTCAAAGGGCAAAAAATTGCTAGCATATGCCAGCTAATTGACAACCAATAACTGCTATTTTCTGGGACGGTGGTTGGTTGAATGACATCCTACAGTTTTTGTTTGCTGTACTAAAACTCGACTAACTGTTCAGTTGACTATCCATCAACTACCTATCTTCATTTTATTTCTTTGTTGACCAGGTTATGAATAGTCCACTTTATATTGTTTAGATACCGACTAAGGTTTGAGGCACTTGTACCACATTTCTGAAATGTTGTGGGGTTTACTGATTGGGGGGATGATGATGTCATGATGGGTGAGTTGGCATCTGTAAAACAGGAAGCTCTGATACCTAACACTAACCTCTCCAATGTGGGCAATTAAAATATTCATTCTCCTGCCAAAGAAATGTGCGACTGAACTAAATTAACACGCAGCAATATCCACAATATCATCAGCAGTGCTAAACTGAGCACATATATATTTATACACTAGGAAATAAACATTTTGCATTTTAACACACCGAACACTTGATAAAAATATCTGCTTTGGAACGTATAGTAAGTAGCCATGTCCACAAACGAAAATTTGAACAGACCAGAATGCTGCATAACTTAATGGAGACTGTGCAGAGGAGCTGGCATCTAATAAATCCCAGCCATTTATAATTTATATGAATACCCCTGTGCTTACTGTGAGTTATTCACGTGAAAATTGATAGATCATGTTTTTTTATGAATGGGGCCCCCAGTCTTACTTCAAATAAAGCGATGAGGTTCATTTAAACCTGGTGCGTTTCCTTCGGGCCTTCCAGACTTTTAATCTTCTCTTGTGATACAGTAATACTTTTTCCTGCCTCATGAGAAAGGAGTGTAAGGTTGGAGTTCAGTTCATTAGCAGTACTTAACTAAGCCAAATAGAACAGAAGCTAAAAGTTCACCGCTGACACTGGACTCAGAACAAAGGTGAATTATGATGTTCTTTTTTTTACTTATGTCATATAATTGAGTACAAAAATACATCCAAAATGATCTAATGAGTACATTAGCAATCAATTTAAAAATATTCCATTTAGCAGCGTGAATTACCTTCTGACAGAAGAGGTAAAGTGCCATTATGCTCTCCAGTCAAAATATAGTACATGCTTTGGGAAAACCAGCTTAATATTCAATGTTTTAAATTCCCTTTGTCTGTATTTCTTTTCTTGCCTAAGGGTTGTTCCCGAGTCTTGGATATGTTTGCTAAATAATTCGTTTGTTCTCTTTAAGTCATCAGCAGCATTTTATGCTTTATTTGAATATTACTTACACCGAATTAGCATGTTCAGCCTCGGCGCTATTAGCCTCTCTTTCGAGTCTCTGCTAATGTTGATGAAATATGAGGTTTCATTCTGGTTTCAAAATGCCATTAAGGGCTCAGGTGGTAAAAATCAACATGAAAAATACATGCTTCCTTCTCTCCTTAAATGCAATGTTGTAATCAGATTTCAAGTCATCTTACCTACCTCACTTACAGCTCTATGGAGATTAATTAGCTTTCGGTTCTCAGTCACATGATCCTATGCGGGTGTCTTTTACCAACACTGGCAGCCCAGCTAGAACTGTCTAGAATCATATCTCATTTCTTTGATCTCCTGCTTACTTCCAATTAAATCACGCATCTTTGTTTTTGGGCAACACAATTTGATTGGATGAAAAAGTGCACATAGAGCACAGAGTATTGAAAAGTTTATTACATTAAATCAAGGATTTTTGTTATATGACTACACTCTTTAATTTCTAGATGAATATGTAAGGCACCCCTGTCCATACCATTCTAACGCGCCACTAAATCAACGCGATTTACTATTTTATAGTGCGAACACTTACGCTAGTTCTATGTCGATTAGATTTATTTTTCATACAGCAATAAAAGTCTCCAAAGAATGGAACTTGCGAAAAAGCTGCCAGCCTTTGCGGCCCACACAGCTTAGAGATACAAAGTTAGAAGGGGACTGTTTAAAAAATAAAAAAAAGTTAGTATTTCTAAAAAGAAGGTTCACACTAGGTTTATAGGGTGAGACAAATGTAGCAATTAGAGCTTCTTTTATCAAGCAATGGAATGTTTATGTGGCCTTGAACCTAGGTTGATTGTTCCATGCTTGGCAGCATCGGACAAGTCACTATGGGCCCAAAGGGGAGAACAGGAGAATAGGAGTTACAGGATCCCGAGCCAGAAAATGGTTTTAGGGAGATAACGAAAATGCTGATGTCTGTGTAGAGCTCGCAGACAGTAGGGATGTGTTAGCAGGAAGGGTATAAATTGAGGGGTATAAGTTGAAGTGGAATTCCTGAGTGTTGTAGATTTGTATGCTCTAAAAAACTGAATACATTTTTGAAACCTAAAAGCAAGCCACTTAATATTTAAGTATGGTAAAAACACATTGTTGAATTTGTGTATTACCACGAGCACAGTCATTGCTGCTGACACGTAACCAGAGTTAAGTACACATTATGAATTTCACTTTTCTTATCTTGTTTTTTACAGCGCCCACACCTTATAGCAACTCAAAACCGCAGGAAATATACTTTAAAAGTAGACTTAAGATGGCACAGAAATTAAAAGCCGCAGCAGGCACAGATTTGATAAAATCGAGAAAACCCTTATGAAAGCAACACTTTGTAGATCATGAGGAATGATAATAATAATAAATACATTGAAAACAATTCGTGTGTCTGCTCAGAAAAGATGATAAAAATGTGATAGGAAGTGCTTAACTGTTCGCGGTCCCAGAAGACAAAAAACATTAACTGAAGCAAGCCCAAACCCCAGCTCCTGAGAGTGGCTATCCATATGTTTACTACACATTTTCAAGAAGGACCTTTCTGACAGCAGCTCCCTTCACGTTGACATGATGGAGGCCCTGAGAATTCACCCCCACTGGAGCCAGCACACGATTGCTGCACGGAGAAATCTTCTCACATAATTTACCAATGTCTCATTGACTGGCCAACATGCAAATGCATTACCTTAGTCATTAGCCACCCTCGCTCCCAAACATGGGACTCTCAAAAGAGAGCACAGCCTTGGGTACAGAGAGAACACCGATCGGAAGTGACAGAGAGCATAGTGGGTGGAGAGCATACAATAGGTAGTGGAGAGTGCAATAGAGGCTGCACTGCGAAAGGGGTAGAGAGGGCACTCCAGATGGGTATGAGAGAGAGAGAGAGACCATACAATATAGGGGTGCGGAGAAAGAAAGCTCGAAAAAAGAAGGATGGCATAATGAATACAATAGAGAATTGATGAGACCACTGCAGTGGAGTTGCTGAGTGGATGCAAAGGGCCAAGCAGTAGGGTGGCAAAGAGCAAGTCTTAGAGAGGCCAATAGAGTATAGGGAGACCGAGAAAACACACCAGAAGTGGCCAACAAAGCCTATTGGAGGGTAGCAAGCACAGCAGAGGGGTGTCAAAGAGAGCACATCTCCTCTGTGGGAGTGCCAAGCTGGACTCTTTGCATTCTTCCTTCAGGGAATGACAGAGGAAGAGAATATATACAGCCCTAGAAATAAGGATTGTGGCAGTAGGAGATAGGCCAGGCCAGGTGACTGCTTGTTTGGCATATTGTTACTTATTGTGGCAAAGCATAAACCTCTGCTAAATCTGATTGCACCCTGTCCCTTTAAAAAACAAGGGCATATAAAAACAAGGAAGAAGAAACAAACCTAAAAATGTTAATTAATGGTGGTACCTTGGGCACCTATGGTTTTGTATTCATGGCCACTGGTTCACTTCAGCAAGGAGGTCAGCAACACTGATTCCGAGATAAGAAAGTGCACCCCCTGCCTGGGGGTGGTTCATTCATGTGAAATACGGAGCAGCTTTGAAGCAACCACTCAGTATTTCACTCAGCATTTCACAGTGCAGGAAGCAAGCTGCCTGCACTTTTAAGGGGAATTTGTGATCCCCTTGCAGGCGGGTGCAGTGAGTGACTGCGCCTGCCTGCAATGGGATGTCTGGGAGATCCATAGGACTCTCTTTCCTCCCTCCAGAGGGCTGCCATCAGGAAGGGGGGCACGGACAGCTTTTTTGCCACTGCGCCCGCATCTATAATACCGCTCTGGCACAAAGACAGAGGTATTCCCTCATTTGCTTGGGACCACGCCCCCATGTAAATGAGAGAATGTCCTCTTAAAAAGCCCTGGTGCTACATATGGACCAGGGCTATCAATATTAGAGAAAGGGCCACTGTGTGGCCGCACACGCGTTTGCAGCCCCTTCTGTGATATCAAAGTGCCCCGGGGGTGGAAAAAGCGGGCACTAATGCCCACCGTGCCACCAGGGCACCACCATATTATGGCCCCAGAAGACATCAATGGTATGCTTTGATAAGGAGAGGCAACAAGGACAGGCCGTAGAACAGTGGGCAGCCTCAATGTAATGATACATCTTATATTATCCTATGTTATTTTATGTTTGTTGTAATATGCTATGATATGTTAAGAACTTTTTCTATTGCATTCCCACCATCGATATTGTCCCACAGAGCTTTCAGAATAAAGGAGTACTTTATAAAAATGACAGAAGGTTGTGAAGTCCAATAGCTAACAGAGGTGCAACAGAGAGAAATCAGAGAATATTGCAGCATTGACAAAGTGCTGCATGGACAATGGTCTGTGACAAGGACTCTGATGTGGGTATAATATTGTACAAAGGCAGGGAACAGTGATGATGGCTGATAATATAAACAAATAGAGAGTATATTTTAGAAAAGTCTCTGGCTGGATGATCCTGCATTTGTTCACCTAATAAGCTTGGACTTCACCATAAAGAGTACTGGTTCTCATGGACAGCCATTAATTGTTTTGTGTATTGCTGGCCATAATCTTGTGCTGCATACCACTCTTTCAACACACATGCTTGTCTCGTGAGAAGATACTACAACTGTGCCTTTTCCAAAGAACTCACATTAATTGCTCAGGAGAGAAGGGTGTGCTCTTGTTAATGCCTCAACCAGAATTGTGGCCACAGGGCTGACAATACCTCCTTTCCTCACCACACAGAGGTCCTAAACTCACCTAGTTTGCTGTCTGTCTTGTTTTGTCACATTGATTTCAAGAAAAAGAAGAAATGGGTAACAGGGAAAAAGCAATGAGAAAGAAGGAGAGAGTCAGAATGTCAGAAACAATTTCAGAGGGATATACAGGGCCTACTGGGTCCAAAGTGGCAGTTGAAGCCTTTTACTCCTGATTTCTTAGGTCCAAACCTACTATGGATCCTGCTCAACTGGGCCAAGTACCCTTCTACATTTGAATCTCAGAGGTAGCTGTGGTCAAGCAGTCAAGGCTCACTCGGGGAGAGAAGTGCTGATGCAGGTCAGTGGAGATGAAATAACTCAAAGTGCAAACAGCACAGACAATAAATCAATGTCCAGCCAAATGCTTTTATATTAAAAAAGGACTTTATTTTCAAACTCTACTCATGAAAAGCAATCAAACATTGAAAAGCAACAACACAATCCTCTTGAGGTCCGAGCTCTAGTAGTTGTCTGGCGAATTTCTGTCTCACCCTCCTTCGTGTAACCTGTTCAGGGCTTTTCCCATACACTGGAGGGCACATTCAGAGAATGCTCACTGTTAGGCTGCACCCAGGAGTTCCCCTTTGAGTCTCCAGGATCTAGTCAAAAGTGTCTATGGTGCCACAGCACCACTAGCAGCGAGTTTCCTGTGGCCCAACTGGCCTAGTTAATTTCTTACTTGCTCTCGCCGGACTGGAGACCTCAGTGGTGCAGTAGCACCTTTTGTGCGAACACCCAAAAGTCCTGCTCTGCTTGGAGAAGTTGGTCTGCACACAGATAATGCTGCTTATACGGCAGCACCTGGCAGCACAGGCCCTCTCTCTTCAGAGCAGCAGTTGCCAGAGCAGCACCCACATCGCAAAGTAGTATGTTCGATTTTCCCAGTTGGGGGGGGGGGCTCTTTCTTCAGCTCCTGACTGGAGCCCAGCGACAGTGCAACATTGTCCACAGTAATCTTAGTAGACTTGGGTGGTCAGTCAGGGTCAGTTCCCTCTCAGTGCAGGTCCAACCCAACAAACATAGTCTCAGTATCTCCTTCAGGCAGTGGCCTGAATCCTTCAGCAATGTTGGCATCGGTAGCCTGTCCTGGCATACGGGTTTGCTGCAGTTCTGATTAGTTCAGACTCAGGCACCTCTGATACATGCGCCCATGCAGAGGCAGTTATGAGTCTCCTCGCCTCACACAGAACCAACCTCACTGGTGACACCCTCTGTCCTACATTGTCACCGCAACGCAGTGGTAGGTTTTCATCCTGCCCCACATGGCGCTTAACGTATAGCTCTGTCCAGGGTGGCCCTCTCCTGGCATATGAGGGTTGCAGTGCTGACACTGCAGATGGGCCATGACCCGATTGGTGAACAGCCGTTTCCTCATATCTCACTCAGGGAGTCCTCTTGTCAGGGCTCCCCATTGGACTTCACATCCTTCAACACTCTTCTCTTCCTCACAATGCACACCAGTCTTAGCAAGCAGGCAGTCACTGATGCTTCAGGCTCCAGGATAGGTGATCTTTGTTTCCTGGGTAATGTTCCCTTACCCAGCAGGGAGAGTAGCAGGCTTTTGCCCCCCACCCTGGTCATAGGCAGAAGTCTTGCACACAGCCCATCTGGCTGCTTGGCGGATGACAACATTTGTGATCTCAACCTTCCCATCTTATACTCCTTTTTCAGACATCAAATGTGATTTGGGTCTGAATGTTTGAAGTTCTAATTTGGAGTTCTGCTTTATTTGAATTGTACATTCATCCTTTTCTTCTTTCCAGTTCACACCTGGATGTCAGTCACAGTGATATATGCATCAAAAGGTTCATTCTAGGCTCCAATGCTCTACTCTTTATAATTCCATTATCAGCCCCATCTTCCTTCCTGAGATGTGCCCTGGCCCCTTCCTGTGATCTATCACTGAATCAGAGAAACCTATTGAAGTCTAAAGGGAGGGTCCCTACCTTCCTTCTTCCATTGTGTCCCACCTGCTCACAGGAAAGCTGCAATCCACCAATCTGTCTGGGGGAATTTTGATTCTCCTCATGTTTTCACCAGGTCAACATGGTCTTCTAAAATAGAATTCAGGTTCCTCCATATAATGTACCAATGCACACATACACCCAGCACATGCACTCCTTGTGCATGCACTGCCCAACGCTAGATCTCTCATGTAATGTATTCCCAACAGGAATATATATACTCAGTGTAGGCACTAAACACACATATACTGCAGAGTCTTGCTCTATCCCTGCCGTACCTATGTTGTCTTCCCCTTTATTTTTGCTCCTCTCTTATAGTACCAAAGTTGGGCTGCAGCAGCACCAGCTTGTGACTGGAACATGCGTATGTTGACTTTGTATAGCTGTATTTGGGTACTGAGGCAGATCAAGCAACTTCTTGTGCTCCTATCTCATATTGCAGGCGAGCTGGTAGTGCTGTGCCATGACCATGCTTTGAGAGGTTGCTGGTGGGTTAGCACTGTTGAAGTGTGGAAGGAAATGGATACACCTTCTTCAGTGGACCATCAGACGGGTGCTTGGCTGAGCTCAATAAGCAACTGCCATCATTTTCCTATCCATGTAATGATTCTATTTTCCTTTTTTCTCCATGCTATGAATGCCGACAAAGAGGTTACTTTTTCCTCTCCTGGAATGCAGTGGATTTTTGTTTCCCAGCTCATGCTTGATGATTGGCCCTTCCTTTTCCCATGGAAGTAGGCCATTTAGTCCTTTGCTATGAAGGTCAACATAATGCACAAATTAAGCAGACATTAGTTAAACATGCTTTTCTAAGAATGTCTACAAAGAATTAGCACATAAGAGCAGAACCATGGTTGGGGCATTTCTTGATTAATGCTGCATGGATGCTCTGTTTGATTAGATATTATCGGTTCAAAATGCAACTGACATCATTTCTTTGACACACCACAATCCATCCTTCTCTATTTTGCATCACTCTGCAAGATTCCTTGCTTTTTTCCGCCGTTTGTGCTGCTTCATTAGATAAAGGTTTACTTCCTTAAGGTGTCTTATTTTATCTAAAATTTATTGTAGCAAAATGAGAATTTTGTGAACTATGAATCTCTTTTGTCCTCAAGTGATGTGATGTTAAGTCTACTAACTGCCAGTCCTCTGCATGTCACGTACATCTAAGATATGTTAGAAGGATATTTGGAGTGTGGCTCATATCAGATATCACAATACTTTATCTAAATATAATCTCCAATGGGCTTGGGCAACTGAATTTCCACCGCACATTGATTTCCTCATTAAAGGAGATTTTGAGCCAACATAGGCTACCCCGATATTAATGTTGTCACAGGTCTACAATAGCACACAAGCTCTCAATGTATCCCTCTGTATAGAAGGCACTCTCCAACTAGGACCTAGGCTCAGTTTCTGAACACTGTCACAGAACGCAGCATAGCCCACAAAGATGCTGCGCTGCGTTGTCTGACAGAGAGTGAGCAGGAGAGTGCCATATTGACATAGATATGGCTCTCTCCTCCCCTTTCTCTAGGTGCGGGCACAGGTTTCAGCTGCCATGCCTCAGGCAAACACCTTGGTGCCATAGTGCTGTGGTCCGTACCTAAGTCTAGCATAGGTTTTGTACAGGAAGTATACTCTTGCTGTACAAAATACTGTGATGTATTCCTATAGGTTCTGTATCGATCCCCCTATTCCTGACCCTATTCTGGTTAACAAGTTAACTAGCAGCCATCCCATGATGCAGAAAACCCCCATGATGCAGAAACCGTTATCTGATTAAACCACACTACGGCACAGGAACGTGTTATCTGATTAGATCATAACGCTTGCCATCTAATTAGACAAGCGATATTCCTCCAGCCCCTGATAAGGCATACGGAGTTCTCAAAACAAATCAAACCTATGACAACCTGGGAAAAACCCTGCGGCCATTGTTTTGATTTCACCGAGAACTTCAGCAAAAGAATGTGCTAACGACCAGCTCGTATGACATCCTTATTGACGTATCTATGTCCATCCTTACGTCAATCTCGGCACCTTAAAGGTATAAATATTACCGATATTGCCCTATGCAAACACACGCGGTGGTGACGAGATCGGAGCAGCCAGACTTGCCGAAGCCCAGAGCAGAGCAGACCCCGCAGGCGCAGCCCCGCCTTCCTGACGCGCTGAGAACGAGACGCTGCTTTCTCCTGCCGAGAAATCCAGCTCCGGCGCTTCCGAGCAGCCCTCGCAGGCAGCTTGGAATATCGAGACCAGAGACGAGAGATACCATCCCTCATTCATCCTAAATTCCAGGTACCGAACTGAATAACCCCTCGCAGAGAATTCTTGAGTCAGTCACTTGGCAAAACAAACTTAACTTAAACTGCTACTTTCTATTCCCGCCCACGTATTAGGCTTAGGTCAGGTACACAGGGGTAGGCGTAGTCAGAAACACCAGTTGAGTACGATTAGTCAAATGTATATGTGTATGTATCTATTTTATCCATTTTAAACCATCGTATGGCTTAGAAACCATATCAATGTTTTTACAGTATTATTTTATACTTCTGCTTTTTTTGTATGCACTTTACTTAACCATAAGTATTGCGATAATATCGATCCATTTCTCTTGTATGAGAAAAGAGACTGATCAATAAATACCATCTTTTATTGAACACGCCCGTCTCTTCCTTTTCTCTACAATCTGGTGAGACTAAGAATGCACGTACTGACTGAGTAAAATAAGTCGTCTTTTGTTTTCACACGACTCTAGAGATACACTCTTGATTAGGGGAGAGCAAAGTTGTCATGTTCTATGGTTGTCAGAAACTAAATCCCTTCTTGTCTATCCAGGGAGGTTCAACTCCTCCTTGCCTATTCGAGAAAGTTTCTAGTGAACTCTGAGCTTGCTGGCAAACCCAAAACTTTAAGTCTAATATCAACAGTAGTAGACCTAGTTAACGTCTGGTCTAGGCCTATACTATTGAAGGTATTATTCCAATGCGCAGAGCCTATTGGGATAATAGGAACTACACTACATGGCGCCCAACGCATTTGGATAAGGCGATAAAACTAACGTAAGACATTTAGAGTAACTCAGTCGTGCTTTTTCACTCAGACCCCTTTTTTTTCCCATAATACTCCAAAGACGTCTGGAGTGGGTGAAAGGTAATATCCGCCAGACCTCGCAGGAGGAAACTCCTATGTATGGTTCTTGGTTTAGTCAACGTTGAAGGATACACTGTTCCAAAATATTGTGCATCTAATCTTTGTTTCCATAAGAACCTGATCTGCAAACCTTCCTGTCGGTAAAATGGTAGACAGTGATGAAGAAAGAGAGACAGCTAGATTAGCAGCTGAACTAGTAGCAGCTGATAATACTACGCAAGACGCAGACCCGGATATAATACTCATCCCGGTCAACAAAAGGAAATCTATAACTTTAAAACTTATAGAAAATGGACTGACACCTAGAGGTGGCACAGTCATATTCGTAATTGAGGCACACGAATATCGGCAGACAGAGGTATTCTATTCATGGATACACTTTCCAGCAGCAAATGCTGTAACAAAGGTCTTCCACTATTACAAAACAGAGGAACCTCCTGAGGAGTACACTCCTTTCGAGGAGGTGGAAGTACCACTTAAATTTCAAGAGCATCTGCTCTTGTTTAATGGCGCCCTAAAACATAATAATCACATCACCAGGCTCGGTCCCTTAGGTAGACCAGGAGCAACGTGGCCGGTCCTAGCCGGATACACACCACATCCAGACATTGAAAGAATGCCTGCACCAGAGCTGTTAACACAGCTGAAACAATTAATAAAGTTACATAGACAATTAGTCCAATATGTAATGCGGACTTCAACAATCCAACCAGCAATTAAAATTCCACAGCTGACCCCTCATCAGGGGAACACAAATAAAATTACACCACAGAACATACAATCCTGCCTAGGTAAAGTACCAGCTAAACGGGAACAAATACCATTCTGGTTAGCACAAAAAATAACCCAAATATAGGCGGTGTTTCCAGACACCACCCCATTAGAAAAACACAGGATTCTGACTATCTGTCTTCCAATGGGAATCGCACCACACGTGGAGGACTGTGACACTTGGGGTACAGTCTTTGCTTCCATCTACACAAAAACGCACGGTGTTCCATCCATTTCGGTAATACCAGATGTGCTAAAACAAATTCAAGATGAATACGGTCCAGAAACCGCTTTAACTCTTGGTATGAAATTACTAAAAGACTTCAAGCAGGTCTCGGCTATATTACTAGCCAACATAAAGGGAGAAGCAGCAAACGTGGCGATCCGCATGAGGTTAAAACAGACAGATATAGCAGACCAACCAGCTGAAATTGCCAGAATCATAGAAAAATCCTATGAGGAACTAGGCAGAGATAGTTTAGGTGGAATACCAGTAAAACCACAACTGATTGAAAGTCCCGAAAAAATATTTTTTAATAATAATTCAACATCACAAAAAAAGAGCTGGGATGGAAACAAACAATCCAATCCTAAAGAAAAGAAATTCCAGTCCAGAGGAAGGTCTCCTCGGCGGAGAGAAAAATCTCCGAACCAAATACACAGGTCACCCCAAAGTGACCCCTCTGGGAAAAGATATAACCTTAGAAATAGGGATAATATAAAGAAGCCTGATAGATATCAAGACATTGATACACGTCCCTCTCAATCTTTTCAGACTTCCTCGCAGAAATCGGAAAGAAGAGGACGATCAGAACAAAGAGAAGAGCACGCCAAGTCCAAAGACAAGGAACCTGCTCATCTAAAAAAGAAATTACAATTTCCAAAAAAGAAGGTAGCCAGTATTAAAGTAGTTAACAATGCCGAGAATACTGAGGACACAACTGAAAAACGGAGAATGGGCTCAGACAATGCTAGACAGCGCAGCAGAAGTGAGCATAGCTCGCAAAGTCCTTATGAATCTTCTGGAGACAGTGGACACGAATGAATATCTTCAAGTGGAAACTGCAGACACCAGAGTTAGCAAACCTCACAAAATATATGAAATAACATTACGTATAGAGGGGGATAAGACTAGAAAAATAAGGGGACTATTTTGGGATAATCTCTCTAAAGGCTATGACATCCTTCTAGCTGAAAAAGACTGGCCACCAGAGTTTGTCAGGGACTGCCCTCATGGCGAAGAAATAATTATGCCTGCCTTCTCAAATCATATCCCAATTCATAAAAAATACACACTTGCCAGAAAGTGGGCAGTAGCTCAAGCTCCTGCTTTATATAAAAATCATGTAGGATGGGATGAGGACTCTCCTCCTCACAAAATCCAGTTAAAATCACAACCTACTGCACAGAGACAGTACCCAATTAAGCAAGAAGCTAAAAAACAGGTAAAAGAAATCCTAGATCAGCTAGAATACCAGGGGGTGATTGAAACTTGCACCTCACAAATGAACAACCCTTTGTTTCCGGTCTCCAAACCAGACAATTCATATCGTCTAGTTTTGGATTACCGACACCTTAACTCATGTTGCAAAACTTTTGCAGTGCAAAACTCGCATAGTGATGCACTAATGAATAACATAGTGCGCAAAAAATACAAAACAACATTAGACATCTCTAATGGATTCTTTTGTCAAAACATAGCACCAGAGAGCAGATATTTGTCTGCGTTCTCAATAAATGGCACTCAAAAACAATTCTGTCGGTTAGCCCAGGGGTACAAGAACAGCCCAGGAGTATTCTCAGCGAGAGTAACAGAATTACTACAAACATATGATGACGAAGCATTATCGTATGTCGACGACATATACCTAACAGATGATGACTTGGATACTCACTTGAAGAGAGTGAACACCATAATACTTGGGTTCGCAGCAGAGGGTTACAAATTCAACTTTAAAAAATCTAGAATTGCCCATCTAACAGTCCTGTTCTTAGGATATGAATTATCAAGTGAAGGCAAAAGCCTGGCTGACAATTTCCTAGAGAAATGTGCCGTACTCCAAGCACCTAGAACACTAAAAAACCTACAGTCAATTCTAGGCTTCCTAAATTTCGGAAGAACATACATTGCAAATTACGCAGAAAGGGTCAAACCCCTTTATGATTTAATAAAACCAGATTTTAAAAGAACCAATTGGACTCAAATACACACAGAAATTCTGAGATCCTTACAAACAGACATGTTAATTAAAACAAAATTAGAAACACGTGATAACACACGCAATCTTGTGATTCGAGTCATCCCAGGAAAATGCGGATTCACATACCTGACCTCTAATGAGGGAGAAAAGGTCCCAATTGCATTCAAATCACACTTGTACACAGAAGCTGAAAAGAAATTCAGCATTAATGAAAACATTGTTCGTGCAGTTCAAACCGCGATAGCTAGAGAAAAAGATAAAGCTGACGGTAGACGTATCACAGTCAGAACAGCAGAATCAACCTTTGAGGCATTAACAACACCGTGTAATTTACCAACAACAGCATTGAATCCGGAATGGATACAATGGGTGAATTCAATTACAACGGACAAAGTAAAATACTACTTTGATCCAGAATTAAAAGAATTAAAAAATCTAGAATATGAAAGAACATTCCCTCTGCCAATCGACATTCTGCCCTTACGACATTACGCTTGTGTAATCTATACAGACGGACATGCTCAACCCTCCGTTTGGGGAGAACAAGCATACAACCCCACATGTGAGATTACAAAAGAAGTGTGGCGCGGAGGTAAACTAAAACCTCTATTAACAAAAACACACTCAGTAGAAACTAATTCAGAACAACAGACTGAAATAATAGCATTGAAAATGGCGCTAGATAATGCAGATCGCGAATTACCGACACTTATAGTGTCCGATTCATATTACTGCGTCAAATCATATAACAACGATTTGCAGACATGGATTCAAAACGGTTACAAAGATGACACAGATGCAACAATAAAGCAGAAACTGCTTTGGGAACAAATAGCTCTTTTACAAAAAGAACTACCAAAGACTCACGTGATACATGCACTGAGTCATCAGCGTGATGGCGTTCACGTTTCAGGGAATTCATTGGCTGAGACAGCCACAGCGGTAGCAACTCAATCGGCTTCCGTAGCTAGAAAAAAGCGTACAATGAAATACATTGACGGTGAAACAGCGCTGGCGGTGAGAACGTCATCAAAAGGCGACTGCTCAGCGCTACCGATCAACTATCCACTCAATTATACATACATAATCGATGCAAACTCCGTCCCTTTTGCTCGAATCCCTGGAGTGGGGGATAGAGTAATTCCAAACATGGACAGGAGAACCTTGTTAATTGCAGACGCTCATATGGGCGAGGGTCTCAGACACCTCAAACTAAAAGATTCTCTGGAAGAATTACAATCAAGGTACTGGTGGCCAGGGATGAGCCTGCATCATACCATTTTTGTAAAGAACTGCCCAAACTGTAACAGAAATCGCAGTGGTGAGAGAAACGGTGTAATACCGTGGCGTTTCACTCCAGAAAGAATCAACAGTAAAAAGCAAAGCGTCCGATTAACATATACAGGCTAGTTTCCACTTATAATGTAGATCCCCAGCACTCGGCTGACGTCCTGACTGTTATACAGAGATTTGCGAGTCTAAATGGCATATACGCTAGGAGCATGCTACGTTTGACCATTGTTTCCACTTTAGCCCTCCGGCCTGAGGGGAAACATGGCCAAATGAGCATAGCACAGCGGGACTCTTCTCACTTCCTTCCTGAGGGATACGGGATGGTGTAAAGAAAAAACCAAGGCATAAAGCTATCTATAACGGAAAGGATATTAGGTTCGGGAGCTGGGTGGGTCAAACATCTAATAAGTGTCCAACGTAGTCTAAATAACCTGCCAAGAAATTCTCTGAAGGTATTCAGTCCGTACGAATTATTGTTTGGAACTAGGATGTTAGTCTTAGACCTCGACAGTCAGACTTCAGTGGTGAAGGAAAAAAAGCTTTGATATCAAAGATTGTTTGGCTATTTTGCAGGACTTAAACGAAACAAGAAAAGACCTGAGCAACATAAAGTTGAAACAACAGCCAACAACCACTGAAGAACCACCACCTGTCCCAGCAAGACCTGTCTGGATTCCAAAAGTCGGGGATCTAGTCAGAGAAAAGATCGCGGTAAAGAAGGAATTTGGGCCTTCTTACAGAAAAGCAGTTCCTGTCTTGTCTATCAACGGGACAAGATCAGTTGTACTACCGCCGCTTGCTGGTAAAAAGGAGAACCGAGTTGTATCCATCGACCTGGTAAAACCACAATCATGTGGCCGATAACAAATAGTAGGCCAAGTGGATTCCCGATAAGTAGTAGAACACCAAGGTTTGCTACAAATACAGAGGTCCTAACTAAGAGGCTAATCACATTCGAAACGCCTACAGAAGAACAACAAGGACTATGCAACAATGCAATGGAACTTAAACCTCTGAAAACCCAAATAAAAACATTTAGTAGAGACACACCAACCTACAATGAAGTAACAAACGAATATGCGAGAAACAGTAATCCTGAAGCAATTGGAATAATTGACAGAACTGCATCCGGCTAGTTCATAAACTTCGATGATTCCTCTGAAGGCTTCAGTGAATCAAAAACACAGCCATCAACAAAAACCTTTAAAGATAAAGCTAAAGAACTTTTGAAACAACTGAAAGAAACATATCTGATTTCTCCATGGATTGAATTTTGGGTGGGTTTTGGTGCATTTATCCTCATACTTTGGCTCATCATGGTACTAACTTTGGGACGCTTCATTGAGGGAAAATAGGCTAAAATGGACACAGCAAGTCAGAAAATCAACTTGATCCTCAAACCACACACATCTTCACACGTCGAGAAAAGAGAACTTTCTTCAGTCAACTTCACAGCCAATCCTATACCGGGTGGGGTAGCATGGGACAATACTGACTACGAAATTTATGGTCCGGTTGAAATCCTGAAATATCCACACCAAATCAAGATCTCGTGTAGTGACTTTTTAAAACCAAGCTCATTTGCTGATGATTGGGACTTTGAAAGTATAAATAATATGATGTCTGACTTAGTGTTGTCTGCTAAATGTACCAAACATGATTATTTGCAGGGTTCGACAAATTATGATAGTATGTACTGTTATAACCACTATGGTAACCATTTTCTACATAAATCTGCACAACCTAGAAATGTTTTAAATTATAATCAATGGGAACATTGTGCAACCCCTCCAAAAGGAAGCTCAAGAACCGTTTATCACAAATATTCATACTTTTCAGGGTTCAACACAAGTAATGCTGAAACATTTTATTTCAAATTGTCAAATAAGACAGGGACAAAGACCATGATAACAAACACAAAATTGATATATTCAGACTCATTTTTTGAAAAAATGAATACGTTCGGTTTCGATTATTGGGACAAAAATGTTGAAGTAAAAAGTGTTTGGGGTAAAAAGAATGGCAAGTACAAGGTATAGAATCTTTGTTTAGAGCCTGCATGATCCCGGAACAAATTATATTTTTAAATGACACTGTTCAACAAACTACCTGTCTTGGCCTAGCCAAAATCAAAGACTTAAATAAACCGTCTATTCCAAAACCAACAATGAACAGCAATAGCTCTACAGATGAAGAGATAGACGTAAATTATGTATTAAACCAAAACAGAACACATCCAGATTGGAAACAGTGGTTGATCTGGCCCACAGATACTAATAACTGTCAAGACAGATTCCTGAACAAAACACAGGGGTTCAAATTGACCAGGCCAGACCCTAGATATTGCCAAAGACAACACCCAGGGATAATAACCACCTACAGTGTGGGCAAATTGTGCCTTCAATGGCTACAAACTTCAACACTGGCAGAAATTAAGCAACACCTAACTTTACTTACTGATGGTGCTGACTTGCGTGATTTCATTATGGGACCGCGCAAACAGCGTCAAAAACGTTTCATAGCAGCCTCTGTATATGCAGCATACAACGAGGCCTGGAAGGTGACTCAAATTGAGACAGCAGAAAGAATACGGGAAATTGACCGTATTAATTTGGAAAAATCACTTTCTGTAGTGGACAATGGGTTAATGACTCTGTTCTCCAGAATTTTTTCTTTGGACAGCATTGTGTCTTCAGCAATCGACATTTTATCGCAAGACTTACTGTTGTTACAACACGGTCAGTCTCAATTGCGTTCTATTGTACAGCTTGGCTGGACGCTACAAAATCTGCGTTCAGGGTATGTGCCTTGGCGTTTAATCAACACAACGTCACTATTCAATATCTTTAACCTTACTGATAAACAAATTAGTATGGCACAGAAGGGTGCTGATTATACAATCCTGAGCATTGAGAAACTCGAGAGATTACCAGTGACAATGTCAGAACGACCTGTCAGTGAATGGATAATACATGGGATAATTAATATTCCAATATCAACCTTCAGGTTTCAATACTGCCAAAAATATATACAGGCTGGCATGTACGAAAAATTGGGAAAAGGGTACATTAAGACAACATGGAATTTGCCCTATTCACATGCATGTGTCAGTAATAAAGGACAGAAAGTGTTTCTTAGTGGCAATAATTGTGCAATGTCACTGAGCAGTACACTTCTGTGTAACGGAATTAGTTTGCATGGAGCCTGTGAAGGGAACTCAAATAACCTTTCATGTCACCAGCTAGGCGCACCTGCAACAGAGATAGAACCATTCTTTCGAAGACTCTATAATGGGAGTTACATTCTAATTGTGGATCACAGATGTTGTAGTCTTATGCCCGGGACTCCTTATCTCGTAACTACGACTGCGAAGGTCAAGTGCTGTGGACACTCATTGTTCCCCAGCTCCTTTCCAGACAGGGAGGCAAGGGCATGGCCCTACTTGAAAATTACTTCTATTCGAATAGATACTTTAAGCAGAATGAAAACAGTGCTTCTTCAGACGCCGACAAGGCTCACGTCATCAAAAGAAACGTATGATCTACTAGTCGCAAGGACGACTGCAGAGAGTCACTCATTGTTATCAACTAATTCCCCCATACATTTCGCAGAAATCCTGAATGAAATCTTAAATATTTCTGATACCAGTGGAGTCTCAAAAGTATTTAAGACAGTATTTTCGATGGCATTAACACCATTCAAAGCCATACTGGGTATTTTTCCAGATTTCGTCCATTCGATTTTTGGCGGATTTCCCCTCATTTTGGGACTAATTGCAGGAATCCTATTCTTGGTCCTAATATTTCGTTATGGCAAACCGTGTCACAGACAAAACACCTGCGACAAGGGAAGAAACAATCAGAGCCATTGGATACCGGGACCGGATATCAAAAATCCTGGGACTATCCCGGCTTAGAGACCTGAACATGACTTGGTTTCTATCATTTCGACCAATGTGGCATCGATTTGTTTTACCTGTATTAAGGTGCTTGCTATGCGGAGAAGAATGCGTGTTAGACACCTGTCTGACGCTACAATCGGATGCGCCAATGGATGCAGAAACATTGTTGAGTCCAATAAAGGCTCATGCTTTGTGCTGCCCTCAACGGCTACCAATCCTGATGACGGCATTCGTGGAAGCTTCACCACTACGATTAAGGGGTAGTGAAGTTCAAGATGAAAGCAGCATTGATCAGGTACGACCTTCTGTCAGCAATACTAATCAAAACGTCAATGGTGACAATCATGCGCACGAATGCATGGTTACACCTTTTTCCGAGTTAGTGGAACTCTCCCAGGAAGCTGTTGACAGCTTTTTCGACAGTCTAAATGATATGATGTTCTCACCAGAGCAGAAATAGAGACTTTTGAGCAAGCTCGCACACGGCGTTCCCTGAATTTGGCCTTCAACTAGAATAATAAAATACCATGAACAATTTTCCCTCCAGTTCACGGACAGCAATTTTTTGTAGCAGCCCCAAAATATTTTTACGAATTTTTCGGGACACTTATCTTCTGCTTAAAGTAAGAACTATTCTTAGAGAACTAAAATTTCTATTTTTAGATACTTTATAGACATTAGCTGCCCGCTGGTATGTTCATAATTATTTTATTCTGTGATGGAATGGTCTCGAACTTTTTTTTTCTGTATTAAAAGCCATTTCATGTGTAAATTCTCATATACAAATTAGTGATAATGTATAGATATGCGTGGTTACTTTAGCATTATTCTACAGCTTGAGTGCATATAATACGTGTGACTGTTTTTTCCGTATATTTGATAATTACAAAATGCATTTTATGTATTTTGGGGTGGTAAGGTATACACAATACTCTACAGTATGTTTTACTATGCCTAGATTCGTAAATATGTCCATAGTTAGCGTGGAGTGGGTGTGATGTATTCCTATAGGTTCTGTATCGATCCCCCTATTCCTGACCCTATTCTGGTTAACAAGTTAACTAGCAGCCATCCCATGATGCAGAAAACCCCCATGATGCAGAAACTGTTATCTGATTAAACCACACTACGGCACAGGAACGTGTTATCTGATTAGGTCATAACGCTTGCCATCTAATTAGACAAGCGATATTCCTCCAGCCCCTGATAAGGCATACGGAGTTCTCAAAACAAATCAAACCTATGACAACCTGGGCAAAACCCTGCGGCCATTGTTTTGATTTCACCGAGAACTTCAGCAAAAGAATGTGCTAACGACCAGCTCGTATGACATCCTTATTGACGTATCTATGTCCATCCTTACGTCAATCTCGGCACCTTAAAGGTATAAATATTACCGATATTGCCCTATGCAAACACACGCGGTGGTGACGAGATCGGAGCAGCCAGACTTGCCGAAGCCCAGAGCAGAGCAGACCCCGCTACGCAGCCCCGCCTTCCTGACGCGCTGAGAACAAGACGCTGCTTTCTCCTGCCGAGAAATCCAGCTCCGGCGCTTCCGAGCAGCCCTCGCAGGCAGCTTGGAATATCGAGACCAGAGACGAGAGATAACATCCCTCATTCATCCTAAATTCCAGGTACAGAACTGAATAACCCCTCGCAGAGAATTCTTGAGTCAGTCACTTGGCAAAACAAACTTAACTTAAACTGCTACTTTCTATTCCCGCCCACGTATTAGGCTTAGGTCAGGTACACTGGGGTAGGCGTAGTCAGAAACACCAGTTGAGTACGATTAGTCAAATGTATATGTGTATGCATCTATGTTATCCATTTTAAACCATCATATGGCTTAGAAACCATATCAATGTTTTTACAGTATTATTTTATACTTCTGCTTTTTTTGTATGCACTTTACTTAACCATAAGTATTGCGATAATATCGATCCATTTCTCTTGTATGAGAAAAGAGACTGATCAATAAATACCATCTTTTATTGAACACGCCCGTCTCTTCCTTTTCTCTACAATCTGGTGAGACTAAGAATGCACGTACTGACTGAGTAAAATAAGTCGTCTTTTGTTTTCACACGACTCTAGAGATACACTCTTGATTAGGGGAGAGCAAAGTTGTCATGTTCTATGGTTGTCAGAAACTAAATCCCTTCTTGTCTATCCAGGGAGGTTCAACTCCTCCTTGCCTATTCGAGAAAGTTTCTAGTGAGCTAGCTGGCAAACCCAAAACTTTAAGTCTAATATCGACAGTAGTAGACCTAGTTAACGTCTGGTCTAGGCCTATACTATTGAAGGTATTATTCCAATGCGCAGAGCCTATTGGGATAATAGGAACTACACTACAATACTATGCCTAGACACTTCAAAGATTTTCCTAATTTGAATGTGTGCTGCTCAGAGCAGCACACATGCTAAGTCGGATAGAAAAAGAGAAATGAAAAACATTCCTTCTTTTAACTCCTGCTTTACAATAGCATTACGTTTTGGCACTAAAACCTGTCTACTAATGTTAGTAGATGAGGTTTAGCAAAAAAAAGCATGGGTGGTTGCATGGGAACGCCCATGTACCTCCCCTGTAATGCCCCCTTGACCCAAAGTAATGCATTCTTTGCATTACTTTTCCATGGATACCAATTAGTGTTGGTTTGTTAATCCCCAAAAAGGTTTAGCATTGGGTTAGCATTAAAAAAGTAACTTTAACCTGTGACTAAACCTGTATGAATCTGGCCCTAGTGTTGACATTTACAGTCATTGATCTTTAGGCTTGAATGTTCATTATTTATATAGCTCATGGATCCAAAAGGTAATCTATGAAGTCCAGTCCATGAATATTGCTTCGATCACCAAAGAAATGTATTTGATTTGAACTGTATGATACACCACCAACCTTATACAGATCATGATCTAGTCTACTGAGGAAGACTAGAAAGGCAACCATACTCAAACACACAAGAGCCCACCTCTGTCTTCCACAAGCTGTTAGAATTCCGGTTATTGACCTTCTCCCTAGTTGTTGTCAACTCTACTTTCCCTCTTCACATCACATCACCTCAATTCAATGAAGATGTTTGATATTTACATCCAACTGTCAAACTGAATAACCCCACCTCAAAGACCATTCTGAGCTATGTCATTTTTCTATAAATAGGCCACCCCTTGTGGTAAATAAATAAATAATACCCTATTTTTGACTAGACTTATAGCATAACAGATAGCTCAATAAATAAGAGTCAAGATTCGAGGTAGTAGGAGTTTCTGCAGGTTTATTACAGCATAAGGACAGGATCAGGACAACCTGCATAGGAACAGAATGACAGGGCCCAGCAGGACAACTGGGGCCCAGCAGGGGAAAAGAGGCCCAGCAGCTGCTGGGGCTAGGTCTGGGATGAGCGCGCTAACATTTAATAACATAACATTGATTTATATACATAGCGCAAACACATAGCATTACATTGCAGTAGGCGTAACAGTGGGTGGAGCAGAAGGCGTGACGTGTAACAGTCGCGAGAGATAACAGTAAAAAGAGGTGTAACTGGGAGTTTACTTAGACATGTGATGCAAAACGTAACAGAATATGTCATGAATGGGCGGACACATAGGAGGGGGCTACCTAAGGAGCCGGGACCTCTAACCTAATGGTGCGCGAAAACTGGCAATGACGTGTTACTAGGAGAAGCTGGGGGCTACGAACTCTGTGCTAGGAGCAGAGACTAGAGTCTGGAGGGTCGGAGCGACATGTACCTAAACCCTATCTGGTATCTAATGTTTAGGGAACATGTTGATATAAACTAGAAGTCATGAGGGGAAAAGCTAACTTGATTCTAAGACTGGACCATGCATTATTCTACATGTAGTGCGTGATGAATATTAAATGACCATTAAATACAGTATTTCTCTAACATGGAGACGAGAAGGCTAGACAATGACGGAAACTATTGATGCAGTTCAGTAGCTTAGGAATGCAGAGGAGGAGGACTGAACTGATAGCTGGAACTATAACATACTTTTGGCAGACTTAGAGGCAGAGCCGGGCTGCACCGGGCACTGCGAGGCAGGAAGTAAGTGAAAGGTCGAGGATACAGGTGGGGGCTGTATCGCTCCTCAGCGAGGCTTTCAGGAGACAGGAGCTGAATCCAGGGTCCGGGCCCTTTTGAGGCCTAGAAACGGGGATTTTATAATGGAATAACGTGCATACTGAGAAACGTGGCAACATTACTTTACATAGGCCTGATATTCGTAGTATTCACGAGAACTGGAAACTAACATATTAGAGGTGGACACAACTGTAATTGCGTCTTCAATCAGAAATGGGGAATAACATACGCATATTGGTCATGCATACATAACATATGATGGATGGGGCGTAGGGACACAGAACATGGCAAAATTTACTTTTCCACATTCCCTCCTTGTCACTACGTTTCCATCAGGAAACATCAATATTCATGATACCGTCTATCATTTCATACAGCACCATTTGCTCGTCTCGAATTGTCTTGGAACGAGATTTAGAACGGGGCTTGGGACTAGGAATACAAGAGGTAGCACACATGCTGCAAATCGCAGGGCCACATTGTATACAGAGGCAGCAGCTGAATATAATCGCTACTGCAATACCTAGGAAGGACAGGACTTTCCAACCCCATGTGGAAATTACATTCCAGAACCAACCGGACCATGTCCAGGTGCCTGGATCTTGATGTAACAGATGGGCAATTTTATGGAGTCTGGTTATAGCTGAATAAACAGACGGCGCGTTATTTGGAATGAAAATGCAACAGCTGGATCCGAGAATTCTACAGGCCCCGCCCCTATCGGCCAGTATGACGTCAAGGACGAGACGATTCTGTAAAACGACAATTCTCATAAAGGATTGCTCTTCAGTTAAGTTACCTAGAGCGGAGGCAGTCTCATCTACTACAGCTTCAAGGGTTCTTGTTAACCTACGAATTAGCTTACTATTTACAACTGTACCTAAATAAGGGAAAACACCTTTATCTATATCAATGAATTGCTCTGCGGCAGTTTCAGTATAATCGACAATCGGGAGATTTCTCTTGTGTCTAGTGTGTACTAAGAAAGAATTCCTATGATAATCAGGTGGGGCTAGAAAAACAGGTGGCAGTAGGAAGGCAATGTAACAGGTTCCCTCCCAATCGAGGGGCAGACGGACATATGCAGTTTGACCACAAACAAAATAAGAATGACGTGAAGCTATAAAAATAGATTTCCCACTGTCACTATACTGGATAACAGTAGTACATTCACTATGACCTATATGTACAGAACCATAACTACGGACACATAATTCGCCTTTGACTGGTAGTACTGAAATAGCGGGTGAGTCTGGAGTAGTATCAGACTGAACATTCAGAACCATGAAATTCGACGAATAATTTCCTAAATTATATACTTCATTTTCTAGATCTAAACCTGTTCTATGGGGGAAACCTTGCTTGTCTGGGAAACATGTACTATTAAGAAAAGACATATCTGTTGAGGATGACGTTAACGTGGACCATGCTCCACACGAACCATTGTGTGAGAATGGATAAGGAAAAAGTGGCAGAACTCCCTTCGGTGTCTGGAAAGGGGGGAGTCGACCACACACCCAACAATTAGTGGCATTGCTGGTCTGGTGTGAATAATGTAACATACGGATGAATGTGTTATTACGCATGGCGAGGCGGTATGAATATTCGTGAGGAGGCAGATCACTAAACGTGTGCTCTACTGTAGTATGAGCAGACATATTTACATGAGGAACTGGAAAACACAGATAGAAAGCATAACTGGTGCAGGAAATCATTATGCTAAGAAACAATATGAAACTTAGAAAAACGATGCATTGAAGTGAACTTCGACTGACTCTCTCACTATGGGGGTCTATTTTATACATGTCAGAAACAGTCTAACCGTTTCACCTAGGGGAGGACTTATACAATCAAACTGGCTGACTTATTAGACCTGAGCTTTAACTTATACTCCTGTTGCGGAGTTTTCTCTAACAAGGGAGGGGTTGTAATAAAGTCTGGTGCGGGACAGTCCTTTAAAACAATGTTCTGGCAATCCTTCGAATCCTGGGAAATGTTCTTGGCAATGTCTGGTTTCGATCCTTTGAAAAGTTTTACATGAGAAAGGTGGACCCACCCCTTCCTGCCTTCCAACTTGACGGCAGTTCGGGTGGTCAAGAGGACCTGACGTGGCTCCTTCCAACGTGGTTCCAGCGGACTTGATCTGTCAAAATTTCTGATCATCACCAAGGATCCTGGAACGATCTCGTGCGGTGCCACCTCGGTATTGTCTGGAAATGCGGCGGCAACCTGTGAACGACATGAGTTGAGGGCAGACATCAAGGAAGCTAGGTAATCTGTCAACATATTACATGAAACATCGGTAATACTTCGGGGTCTAGGAGTACCCCACATGTTAGGGGGGCGGCCGAAAACGACCTCATACGGGGACAGACCTGATCTGGAATGTGCGACCATACGCATGTAAAACAGAGCGACTGGCAAAGCTACTAACCAATCCACACCCTTGTCTTTACATACTTTTGCTATACGGATTTTCAGAGTCTGATTATGCCTTTCGACTAGTCCAGCTGCTTCTGGATGGCGTACACAATGGAACTTCCACTGGTACCCTAACAACAGGGAAACGTGTCTCATGAGTTCGGATGAGAATGGCTGACCGTTATCAGAATATACGACTCTAGGGAGTCCATATCTAGGGAAGAATTCACGAACCAACTGCTTGGCAGTGGTCGCGGCTGTGTAATCTGGAACTGGATATGCTTCTGTCCACCTGGACAAAGCGCATACAACTACAAGGACATACTTGAAACCTCGACATCGCTCCATCTGAATATAATCCATCTGGAGGACCTCAAAAGGGTGGTCAGGGGGCTGGAAACCACCTTGTTCCACCGGGACACTTTTACCTGGATTAAACTGACAACATATCATACAGGTACGGACCTTCTGCTTGGCTGCAGCTCGTAAATGCTTGTTAAACCAAATGTTCTGGATACTGTCTAACATAGCTTTTTCTCCTAAATGTGCTGGGCTATGTGCGGTGTTGATAATGACTTGAACCATAGAATCGGGGAGAAACCATGTGGCTCTACCCTTCGTTAACCATCCTTGATCTGTCTGGACCCCTCCTTGTACAGACCATTTCTTGATTTCATCGGGAGTAGCATGTGACTGAATATCTATGACATCTTGTGTAGGGTCCTTAACTGTCATGCATGTAGTCAGATCTGGAATATGCGTCATGTTTACTGGAATGTCTGGAGTCTGTGCTGTAAGCTTGGCTGTGCGGTCTGCTAGATCATTACCTTGGGAAATAATGTCAGTGACTTTCGTATGTGCTTTGCATTTCATGATAGCAATAGATGTCGGTAAATGTATGGCATCTAACAGAGCTTGAATAAGGGGACCATGCTGAATCTTGGTTCCATGAGAAGTCATAAAACCTCTCTCCTGCCAGAGCACTCCGAAGTCGTGTACAACTCCGAATGCGTAACGTGAATCTGTGTAAACATTAACCTTCAGGTTCTTGGCGTGTATACAGGCTTGTGTCAGAGCAACTAGCTCTGCTGCTTGAGCGGACAGAGTATCAATACGGTGTGTTTCAATAACTTCAGTGTCAGTAGTCACTGCATACGCGGCGACTAGTTCTCCTGTACTAGTTCTCATACATGAACCGTCCACATAAAGTGTCAGGTCAGGATCTGGTAACGGAATGTCTGTCAGATCTTGTCTTGGCTTTGTTGTAATGTTAACTACTTCCACACAATCATGTGTGTCTGGATTTGAATTAACTGATGGTAACAGTGTAGCAGGATTCAGGACGTTGCAGCGTCTAATTTCTATGTGTGGCTGGAACAGTGTCAATTCATAACCTGTTAAACGTGCAATTGTCAAGTGCTGAGTTTGTGTTCGGTTTAAAAGAACTTCTACTGAATGTGGAACTTGTACTGTCAGGGAATGACCTAAAACTATGGAATCACTTTGTCTGATAGCTAGTGCTGTGGCTGCAACTGACTTGAGGCACGCAGGCAACGCCTGGGCGACTGGATCTAATGTGCTCGAAAAATAAGCACAGGGCTTGTATTGACCTGCTTGATCTTGTGTGAGAACAGATAATGCTGTACCTTCGCGTTCTGTAACGAAAAGTATAAAAGGCTTACTGTAGTTCGGTGTAGCTAGAACTGGAGCTTGGCATAGGGCTTTCTTTAACTCGTTGAAACTAAGTGTATGTTCAGATGTCCAAGGGAGGACAGTCGATACGGCTGCCTCCTGTGTCGTTAAATGTATCAGTGGCTTGGCTAGAAATGCATACTGGGGAATCCATTGTCTACAATAAGAAGTAAGGCCGATAAAGGCACGTACCTCCTTCTGGGTTCTGGGCTGGGGAAGACTCGCTATTAGCTGGATACGGTCGGGTGTCAACTGCCTACCCCTCTTGGACAGCAAGTGTCCTAAGTATACCACTTGCTGGACACAGAATTGAAGCTTTGAAGGTGACACCTTGTGCCCCATCTCGGCTAGAAAATACAGAACTGTAAGTGATGCTCGCTCGCAAGCACGTTCAGAACGGGCTGTGATCAGTAGATCATCGACATACTGGAGCAGGGCAGTGTCAGTTGGCATGTGAATATTGTCTAGTTGTCTCTTGAGTGCTTGACTGTAAATACTAGGGCTTTCTGTGAAACCTTGAGGAGCGCGTGTAAACATATAGCTCCTTCCATTTAAACAGAATCCGAAAAGAAACTGGCTGTCTGGATGAATTGGAACACTAAAAAATGCATTCTTGAGGTCAATAACAGTGAAAAACATGGCTTCGGAATCAATGGCTGTTAACAGGGAAGAAATGTCTGGGACAACTGGGTACTGAGGAATAATACATTTATTAAGCTCTCGTAAATCAATCACTAATCGATATACTGGGGGTGCATTTGGATCAGTACGCTTCATGACTGGAATGATCGGAGAATTGCATACATTGGAGTCAGTTTCTACAACTACTCCCTGAGCCATGAGCTCGTCAATAATTTTGGATAAGGCTGCTACAGCCTCAGATGGCAATCTGTACTGTCTGATTCGTGGTAACACTACACCTGGTTTGAGAGTCACACGATAGGGTGTGATTTGCATGTAACCTACATCAGTTGGACCTTGCGCCCATAAATGCTGCGGAACATTAGACAATCTTGAATCAAAATCTCGTAACACATAGTGACCCTTAAAGTCACGTAGGAACAGACGTATTCCTTCTGGGGAACAGCAAATAACTGCACCTAACTCTTTCAGTGTCTTAATACCTAATAGATTTTCTGGACATGACTTAGTAAGTAACAGATCAGTAGTACGGGACAATGGACCTACTTCTAGAGTAACTGGCTTTGAAATCTCATTAACGATGGGTTTTCCTGAAAATCCAAGGGAAACATTTCTTGAGCCTGAGAGCGGAGCCCCTGGAACTTCGGCGTGACTAATTGTGGTCCTACTTGCCCCTGTATCGATCAAAAACTTTCTGTCTTTCCCTAATACTTGACTGTGAACATAGGGACCTTCTTGGTCTACAGGTATCTCGATGAGAGGCAAGCCTACCTCCCTCTCTAGGCTGTTTCATGAATATGACTGGTACTCTGGATACTCGGACTGTGCATACTGGTACATCTGCGATGTAACGTGCTGTGTTGCAGCAATAGGCTGCGGTACTGTAACTGTCTGTTGTGCATTCTGTGGCTGAGGAATCTGTGAAACTTGTTCTTGTCTCGGCGGACGTGGTCTTTCTTTAGTCTTACCAGTAGCTATGTTGTGTTTCAGAACTGCACACTCGTTTATAAAATGACCTGGCTGTTTACAATAATTGCAGTTCCCTTTAACGGGAGCTGCAGGATGACTGGCTTGAATCGGACCCCTCTTCTGACTGTCTTGAGGAATAGATTGTGCAACTAGCACTTTCATTTTCGTGTCTTTCATACGTTTTCTTTCGTGTTCTTGCTCTTCTCTGATTCTATTCTGGTGATACTGGAGCATCTGGAGCATCTGGGACGGAGTATTTGCTTGCCAGGTGCTTTCGACTTTCAAAACTCGATTTTTAATTTGGGGACTTGAATTCTCGACTAATTTGGTAACGAAAAGATGAGGGTATGACTCACTACTTGTCTTGAGACCACTGTTAATACTGAAACATTTCTCAAATCTAGAATAAAAATCACTAATATCCTCTTCTTGTTTCTGTTTACAGGCTGAGATTGCATCCCAGTCTTCTTTCCTAGTTGTCAATAATCTGGGTAAAACTTGAATCAATAATTCTGGTAATTCTTTACATTTATCTCCAAGACCGGTACCTGGTACTCGTGCCTTGTCTTCAGCTTCTAGAGCTGCCCAATCGATCTTTTTCTCTCCCACCTCCCATTCTTTTTCTTTTAACTTTTCATACACCCCTGCGGGTAGCAGGACCTTTAACATTTTAATGATATCTGGGTAAGTGTATTCTCCCATACGGAGCATGTCTTTTAATTCTCTATGGAACCCTGCTGGATCTTTGTCATGACAGGGAATTAATTTTTTCATTTCGAGAAGTTCCATCTTTGATATCGGAGTGTATACAAACACTCGTTGCATTACGCCACCCGCCCCTTGGACTGGGTGGACTTCTCGTAACGGATTCTGTCTGTCTATGTAGAATGGTTTACTTTCTGGGGGTGAGACATGAACAAAATGCGGGTTCAGGAACGTTCTATACTTGTGACGCTGTTCTAGAATAACAATAATTAAATCGGTACCTAGACCTCTCCATCTGTACTGGAGTAACTCGTTCAGGATATCGTGTAACGGGCCTGGATCAGAGTGTTGACCCTCATACAGAGTAATGAGGTGCTGGATCATATACATACCCACCAGTCGTTGCTCGGCTGGGGGCAGTTTCAGAAACATTTGTGCCACTATTTCGTCTGGAAAAGTGGTAGAATCAGTAATCCATCGGACTGCTGATCGGGCTAGTTCTTGTTCGTGCATGGTACTTAACTCACTATAACCGACTCGTGATTTCAGAATGTGATCGGTAGCTTGAAATACTTGTTCTAGAGAACCTTGTTCTGGTGTTGGATGATGAAAAACAGACTTGGGTTCTAGGCGTAAATGGCGATCTGGAAATCTGGATTTTCCTACATACGCTATTCTGGCGGGATTCTCGTCTTCCTCTTCAGGATCAGAGATACTTTCTTTCTCGCTTACTTGTGCTGCTTTACGCTGTTCGTGTAACCTTATTATTTCTTTACGAATTTTCTTGTACATACTTTCCATAGCACTAATGGTCTTGTGCTTACCCTCGGCTATATTATCACTCCACCTTGTTAGGATTCTCATTTCGGCGGGATCTTTAGACGGGTAATCTTGTTCTCTTATTAGACAATTGATCAGGAACTTTAATATCATGAGCTGAATCTCGGCTTTCCTTTGAGACATAATCTCGCCAATACTTTCTGGATCATCCCCTGTACGGATGAAACGATATATTCTGTCTAGATCTTCTTTCATATTCGGCAAGGTGACTAGATACTCGGTCACCCTTCTTACGCGTACGGAATATAAAACCATATTATACTCGCCTGGGACTGCGTCATAGACACATTCGGCAAGAGCTTGTCTGATTTCTGTAACAGACTTATTACTTTTAGGAGTACGCTGTGATGCTTGAGCATGTAATTCGAGTGCTGATAAACGCTTGTGTGGCGGCGGGGTTTGAGGAGGACCTCCTCCTGCGGCCCCTAGACTAGAATCGTCGACTGACATTCTTCGTGCTTGCAGGGTCGGTAATTGTAACGTGGGTTGAACTTGTATGGCAGGCTGACCCGGGGGTACCGCAACAGGTACTCCGGTGTCTGGAGGAACGGGAAGTGCCTGATTTACAGGGACGGGCGGAGCACGAACAGGATTTGCATATTCTGGAACTGTGTCGTCCAAATAGGACGAAATAAAAATATCAGCTGCAGTCGGTTTGTGACGTAGCTTGGTCGGAACCAATGGTGGCGGGAAATTACTGGGTGCCTCTGGGGTCGCTTTTAGCAAGCCTTCGGCAAGGAGAGGATACATACCCTTAATAAGGGCATGCCTCTGTCTATCTGACTGTTCGGCTTTGACTTGTTCACCTATCTCGATTAATTCTCTTTCTTGGGCTCGTTCTTGGGATTCTCTACTTAACTCTGACTTTCTGACTTCCTTTTCCGTTCTTTTATGAGCTTCCTTACGCCATAACTCGATGGCATCTTTCTGTGACTGTCTGGCTTTCTTTTTCCATAATGCTTCTTCTACTCGCATGATACATTCGGCATCCCATGTACCCGATACGGGCCATCTATACTTTTCTTCTAACTGTTTGGTATATTCTACCCATAAATCTAGATACAATATGGCGCTTATGCCATGTTTCTGATACATAAAGTGACCTGGACTGTCCCTAGGCGGAACAGGAACTGCTGCTTCCAGCAGACCCTTTCTAGTTTTTAACTGACGTAACTTGGAAAAGAGCGGCATTCTAAACTTGAATCGGAACACAATACAATACACGAAAAACAATAACAATTGGGAAAACAATTCAGGCATACCACGACATTGGAAATACATTAAACAACATTATAAATAACAGTTCGAACAGAATACTACCTGAAAATACTGAAAACAGAAACAGAACAGAATTCTCGAGAACGGAACAGACTAGAATTACTGGATGCACTGCTATAACAGTACGGAACATACCGGTCCCATAAAGGAACACATCAAGACCCGTATCCACCTAGGTGAATACTTCGTTTGTGGGCTTGGGTACCACCAACCCACGGACCAGGAGTCAATTTAGACTGACCCTGTCTAGACACTACCCCAGCAATGGTACTCACCGGGCAGCACGGAACGGAAGGCCTCGGACGGGACTGGACTACGACGACGAACTTCGGGCTTCGGACTTCAGTTACGGGTGGACCTCCGGATACCTCGGACCTTGGACTCTCGGCTTGGGCTCTGGTCGGGACTCGCCGCGTTCCTCCACCGTCTCGTTCGGATGCTGGACCGCCTCCTCCGTCTCCTCCGTGGGCCTGAGGGATACTTGAAGCAGAAATATCTGCACTGGCCAGTATGGTTCCGTCACGACTGCAGAGGGTCAGGGGGTCGGCGTGGCTTCACCGACGCGTGGGGAAAGGGCAAGTCCCTATTCGGGCGCCATTATGTGGTAAATAAATAAATAATACCCTATTTTTGACTAGACTTATAGCATAACAGATAGCTCAATAAATAAGAGTCAAGATTCGAGGTAGTAGGAGTTTCTGCAGGTTTATTACAGCATAAGGACAGGATCAGGACAACCTGCATAGGAACAGAATGACAGGGCCCAGCAGGACAACTGGGGCCCAGCAGGGGAAAAGAGGCCCAGCAGCTGCTGGGGCTAGGTCTGGGATGAGCGCGCTAACATTTAATAACATAACATTGATTTATATACATAGCGCAAACACATAGCATTACATTGCAGTAGGCGTAACAGTGGGTGGAGCAGAAGGCGTGACGTGTAACAGTCGCGAGAGATAACAGTAAAAAGAGGTGTAACTGGGAGTTTACTTAGACATGTGATGCAAAACGTAACAGAATATGTCATGAATGGGCGGACACATAGGAGGGGGCTACCTAAGGAGCCGGGACCTCTAACCTAATGGTGCGCGAAAACTGGCAATGACGTGTTACTAGGAGAAGCTGGGGGCTACGAACTCTGTGCTAGGAGCAGAGACTAGAGTCTGGAGGGTCGGAGCGACATGTACCTAAACCCTATCTGGTATCTAATGTTTAGGGAACATGTTGATATAAACTAGAAGTCATGAGGGGAAAAGCTAACTTGATTCTAAGACTGGACCATGCATTATTCTACATGTAGTGCGTGATGAATATTAAATGACCATTAAATACAGTATTTCTCTAACATGGAGACGAGAAGGCTAGACAATGACGGAAACTATTGATGCAGTTCAGTAGCTTAGGAATGCAGAGGAGGAGGACTGAACTGATAGCTGGAACTATAACATACTTTTGGCAGACTTAGAGGCAGAGCCGGGCTGCACCGGGCACTGCGAGGCAGGAAGTAAGTGAAAGGTCGAGGATACAGGTGGGGGCTGTATCGCTCCTCAGCGAGGCTTTCAGGAGACAGGAGCTGAATCCAGGGTCCGGGCCCTTTTGAGGCCTAGAAACGGGGATTTTATAATGGAATAACGTGCATACTGAGAAACGTGGCAACATTACTTTACATAGGCCTGATATTCGTAGTATTCACGAGAACTGGAAACTAACATATTAGAGGTGGACACAACTGTAATTGCGTCTTCAATCAGAAATGGGGAATAACATACGCATATTGGTCATGCATACATAACATATGATGGATGGGGCGTAGGGACACAGAACATGGCAAAATTTACTTTTCCACACCCTGATGGCTACTTTCTGCCTACAAGGTGCACAATTCCAAACCTGCATGGCTTGGTTTATAATCACCCTTCACCTTCCAATTCAACAAATCATTCTACATAGGACAGACAAGCGTACGAAAAGATTAATGTTAAAACCCAGTAATTTTCAAAAGCCTCTGAATTTCCTACACACTCGGCTTGTCTTAATCAGAGCCCAGACTCCCTTATATTGAGGTATGCTGCTTTTCCTTCCATTTCATGAAAAAGGTGACAATTGAAGGAAACGTATTATCATTATCTGAATACTGGAAAGAGCACAACTCATCACCTGGGCTTGGTGTTTCCCATTTTCAAGAAGCTCAGCTCACACAAGAATGCAAAATTGAAAATGACTGAATACGATTATCTATTTTTAGTGGACTCCTATTGTCTGAATGCTCTTTTCAGCACCATGACATAATCAGCATCCCCAATCCTTGTGGATAATCAGAACTTTTCTTTTACAACCTTTCTATACCACTTACTCTTTACATATTCCTGGAGCCAGCTTCGTCAACAACAGTGTCCAATTAGAAATAACTGATATTTCAAAAAGAAAACTGTCAGTCTTTGGAACGTGATTTTCTTTAATTCAATATGATTTACCTTGTCCTTTTTTGTGGCAACTATCAACTGGGCTGATGCAGGCTAACTTCTATTGGGTGAACTTGAACTCTGGTGATCTTTTCTATCCTCGACTAAACACTGTTGGCTATTCTGCTATATGCCTTATGGCTTAATTGGCATAATTGGCATGGTGCTTGGTTCTCTTTATGTTGGAGTTGCACCAGAATCCCCCCATGTGTTGGCTCTCTTTCTTGCCCATTGTGCCATGTTAAGTGAGTGAGGCTGTACCTCTCCGTGAAAGAATGAGACCAGCCAGCTGATATAAGGTGGCCTTCAGCCAAGAACGAGTCACTGCAAAGCTGTGGATTTGAGGTCTAGAGACTATACTGTTGGCCTGTTGTTGCCCTAGGAACCAAATGGTCTGCACGTCCTATGAGAGATCTGGTCTATCCATGATGTGAGAACCTCACTGATACTGCCCCTCTGGTCTAGCATTGCCTTCTGCATTTGGGAATACTGGGGGCTAGAAGAGCCAGGTCCACCTTCTTTTCTGCTCTGCTCCACTAAAAGGGATGATTTTATACTGATGCTCCCCAACTTCCTGCTGAGAATGTGTCTGGTGTGCTGAGTGCATGCCCATCCTCGGTGCAGTAATGGCAGTGAGGATGCCACCTCCACTGCATAAATTGCAAGTGCTCATAGTGTGGTGCCAGTAAGTAGAGCTGTGTACACTGTGGTGCCCTATCATCATGGCTGCACACTAGTTATATCAAATTCTGCTTCTAGAGCCCCGCTCCACAATCTATTGAAGCTCAAAGTCACTTGTGCAACTGTTGGCATTCTATAAGTTCACTGCTGCTGATGACCTAACCAGTGCATTGAGTAGATAAGTTATTATGACACAACACAGCTACACAATTATGGCATTGAGGAAACTCCTACGGCTCATGGAGGATGTGATTACACCACCAGCATTTCCCTAGTGAGCTTGTGGGAAGTACATCTGTGCAAAGTGTACCCTGCTGTGCGGTTCTCTTGAATTTGGAGCAAAGTTCATTGTGTAATATGGGGAAAGCTAATATGTTGACAATGGATAATACTGGGCCTCGAGCAACTACTATAAAATTCCAGAAAGCAGAAACAGCATCTTTCGCCAGCACCGGCCCTTCTCAGACTTATCCGTACAACTGATGTGATGGTGGAAAGATTAAAATAGTGAAAATATTGATGTATGCACCAGACACTCATGCAGTGTTAGTGAACCTGAAGCTTAAAAGAGATTCAGGAGCCATTGAAAACAACCTGTTAAGTACTGAAATAAAACAGATGATGATCACCATACCAAAGTGCATAAAACTCGAAGATCTCATAGAAAGAATTAGATCTCTTGAATGTAAAGAAGAAGACATTGAGAGCCAATCGATGGACAACACCATTCAGATTGCAGGTCTTCCATAAAGGGCTGATGGCCCCAATGTAAACTCTTTTCAGAGGAATGACTCCCTAAACATGTGGTCTCCAAGGAACTTTTCAGCTTTTTCTCTGTTGAAGTGTCTCATAGATCTCCAGCTCCCCCTTGCTCAACTTGCACTCAACCCAGGCCAACAATTTCCGTACTTCTTAATTACAGGGATCAATCTTTCAATCTCTAGTGAGACCAGTTATTTGGCCACATAAAATTTAAATATACAAACATTCTGGTCTTTCCAGACTGCACTCTGGAGGTGCAATATGAGCGTAACTCAAATTTTCTAATGAAGAGAGAGCTGAGAGAATTGGATACCAAGTACTTCTTTCAGGGGACGTATTATGCATTTTCATTGTTTATGCAGGGCACACCTATTAAAAGGTGTGCCCGATGCAAACAATGAAAGTGCACCCTATTAAGGTGGATGCGCTGCATGCGCTGCCCCTAGGGCAGCGCATTCATGTGAAAATAAGGAGCGGCTTCTAGCAGACAATCTTTGTTTTCTGGGTGCAGGTGGCACCCGCCTGCTCTTTTACAGGGGATTAAAGATCCCCTTGCAGGCGGTGTAGTCAGTGACTGCACCTGCCTGCAAGTGGATGTCTGGGGGGTCCATAGGATCACGTTTTCCCCTTCAGAGAGCTGCTCTCAAGAGGCACACTCACAGTGCTCCTCCTGAGAGCATCTTTGCCTCTGCCCCGTGTCAGTGATAAGGTGTGGGGGCAGAGGCAAAGGAATTCCCTCAGGCAAATGAGGGAATGCCCCCTGAAGGTACCGCTGGTGCTTTAAGTGCACCAGCGCTATTGTTATTACTGAAGGGGACTCACAAGGAAGTGTGCCCCCTTCTGTAACACTAAAGTGCCCTGGGGCATGCAAAGTGGGCTCAAAAGCCAGCTGCACCCCAGGGCACTTAGTGTACTATGGCCACAGAAGAGCTAAACCTACAGCAGATGGAATGGTCCATTGTTTAGAGTGACAGAGAATCCTTGGAAAGAATATGTGTCAATGCAATCAAATTGGAAGTGGGTGAACTGAGAAATTGTTTTAGGTGATTTGGGAAGAATTCTGAGGCCCAGAGTGCAACGGGAAGTGTGGCAGCAATGGCACAGCATGGCGTAGAGCAGCATGACCAGCCCAAAGATGCATGGTCTCTAATTCATCGACAATCAGTTATTTTTCTGGCACAGTAATATCAACAATGAGCTCTGCTCATGGCCCGTAAGTCACACAGATGACAGCTGATGGCGTTCTCTTATGTTACAGAATATGAGACTACACGTTATAGTAGATGATTGAGCATCCTTATCCCCGCTTCCAAAATGCCAGTAATTCATATTGGAAAATATGATTAATGAAGAGACAGTTAACTCAGGATGACCTGGACAGGCTTTTTACTTATCCCTCTTTGAATCTTGCATGTTGTTAGATCAATATTGTCCTATTTGATTTTCACCACAATTGCTTGTTATTCTTCAACAAATTTATTTTTACAGACAGCCTATTATTTTATTTGTGAAGATGTTGCATGGAGCCTGCTGATGCTCCATCCAGAATGGGTATGTTTTTTATTTAGAGACAATTGACTATTTTGTAGTTCCTATTTGATTATTAACGATGCAGTATGGAACCTATGAGGTGTGAGAGAATCTCTGTAGGTTGTAGCCAAACTCAGGGCCTTTCTATCTATACAATTACAAGTCAGGTAGCATAGTCATGACCAATTATGAATATTGTTTCCCTACTCCACCAGCTTTATATAGCTTTTTTAATGTGAAAGTCAAAATAAGTCCATTTAAAAATTACAAAATTCTTGCCTATATTAGACTTAGGTGGGCTCCTATTGCTTCTTTCAAGATACATACTTACTAGATGGTGAAGCACATAAAATACAAAGGCGATGGAGGCAGTAGGTGTTTGATACAAATGCACCCTATTGTGGGGCAGGGACTACTTACTTGAATTATGGCAGGGGTACCAGGAGGGTGAGTACAGACTACTATAGGGCATACTAGAATGGTCACACTGATCTGGATTTTTACTCCAGAATGTAACATATGAGGTCTTCCTGAATACATTTAACCTACTGACACATGCTTTCATGCTGTGATTTCAATTGTAAACAAAAAGTGACATTTACAGGTCATCAGGTGGCGACTAAGCAGGTGGCAAGCTTCAGGGAATGGGTAAACAACATAGGCCTCTGACGGGATACTCATTCAGGTGATAGAGAATATTTTACTTACTTGAATACTGCCTTCACAGTAGACTTGACATGTCTTGATAACTTCACACCTAACTGGGGTTACCATCAATGTAAAATAATTTAACATTACCATCACAGATCATTGCCAACTCCCATTGCCTTTATGAAAGGCTGGGTCAACGTTATTATAAACCATTGTAGTGACCGCAGTCAAATGCTCTGAAAGGGTCAATTTGTAGAAGGTTGATATGTGACACTATTGTACACCTCTTTGAGGGAAACTATTGTGGGTGAAGCAGACCTAGAGTAGGAGGTCTTCTAGGCTCTAGTCATATGATCAAGATTGGCTGTGTAGCCCAAGCTCAATGTTTTAAAATAAATAATAGCCCTGTCAAAAGTATTATGTACCTGGATGGAAGGTTAGTTCTTGACTGGTTGTTATCAGCAACATTGCCAGCAAGGAAAGAAATGTGTGGTGTGTTGTTGGAGAAGATGCAATGTCTAGACTTTAGAGAATACACTGCTGAGGTAGAAGAAACCTGGTTGCCTACTGACACCATTATTCAGAGCTGATAATGTTACACAGGCAATTTTTTCAATTATTCCAGTCTCTTTTCTTGCCCTCCTCTATCAAAGCCTGAGGAATTTCTCTGTTAGAATTAAAATTACTTATTAGATATCCCTTATTGAAATACAGGCCTATATTTCAGCCATGACCGTAGAGATGCAAGATGTCTTAGATGCTGTGCTCACCGTCACAGATATCTCTGATGCATTTAAGCCAAGCTGGTGGACATAAATATAATTTGTATGATGATGAATGTGTCACCCTGCGCTAATTGCCCCTACTTCCATGAGGTCTGGAATACTTGTTGCTGATTTTTGTTGTCATGGGTGAACACTGATCATGCGTGTATGCCATGACATTGGCTTGTCTCACTTCTTGGTCCGAAAGGGGTGCCCAAAGCGATACTCTTATAGCTGTGAATACTGCTTTAGTAGGAATTAAGCAGCACAAGTCTATTGGATGCAGCATACTGTGTAGTTATCAGTAGAAGTTCAGAGAGGGGACAACAGGAAGGGGCCAGGGCACATCTCTGTAAGAAGATGGGGCTGATAAGAGAATCATAAAGAGTAGGGCTGAGGCCTTGGGGGAATTTGGACAAATACTGAATAATAAATATTGTAATACAAAAATATTATGGCAAGAAAATCAGGATGTCAAAAATATCGTGGCCATGAATATCAAAGTTAAAAAAAATATGGTTTTAAGTGCTGTTTTTAATATTGTTGTAAAAAATATCATTTTAGTAAATATTGTTCTTTATAATATCATTTGTAATTTTTAGGTTATATGCATTTTATTGTAGTGTGTTTGAGATTCTATGTTCAATTATTTTTTTAATTAGTGTGTTTAGTAAGATAACTTGTATTTTTTGGTTGAGTTTTATATAGCGCGAACTAGAACCGAACCGAATCAGTTATCAGAGCGCTTTACATTGCACAAGTTACGTTTTTACATGAGGACACACACTTTCATGTTTTTTTAGGCACGGGGAGATTAAGTGATTTGCCCAGAATCGCAGGAGGTTTTGGCGCGTTACCGAGACTCGAACCCAGATCCCCAGGTCCGAGGTCGAACGCCTTAGCCGTTAGGACAACTCCTCTCCCCTTTTTTTCTATTGGTTAACCTTTTTTTAACATTAATTCAGATATTTCATATACACTAAACATCATTTTTACATAACTTTTTTCAATATACATTAAATAATTGCATATTTTATACTGTTATTTAAATTATACTTTACAATTAATTTACATATTTTAACTAGATTGAAACATATTTTTACAGTGTAATAATTTTGTACAATTTCAAAAATATTAACTTGTATTCCTATTCATTTATATAGGGAAATTCATTCATTCATTTATTTGGACCACAAGGACCCATCAAAGCAAAATAAAACAACAACACTTCTTAGTAATCAATAATCACAAGAATTAAAACTCAACTAAAAACAGGGATGATAAAACTGATAACAGTACAAATTCAAAGGAAAAAATCACATGAGCATTACTTAAAACATGTCATACTAAAATTTCAAATGAACATCTTATCAATACAGAAAGTGCTGGTGCTTGCTGGAATTAATTAATATCTTCTTATATTGGGTTCCAGAGTACTCTGACAACCATAAACATTGTCATATGGGCGTCCCATCACTCCAGCATGCCAACATCTACAAACGCTTCTCCTAGATGTTCCATTCATAGCCGTATTAGCCATGCTGCACAAAGGTATTTGAATACTGAAATCAGAACTACTTCTTTTCTGTGTGCAAGGCTCTGAGTGCAGTGGAAAACATTCTGAAGCCCAGTAGCTTGAATATTGGCCTAAGCCATATCCCCTGTGGATGGGAATATGCATTACAGAAAAAAAGGCAAAATGATGTAACCTTCCCTTTTCCTGATTGCATGAAGGACAGCTTTAATTATTAACTTTATCACGGGCCCAGTTTGCTGTAAAGCTTTTATCCAGTAGTACACCATATCTCCACTTTAAAAAAAGTTATTTTGAACGGCTTCCTGCGATGAATTCAAGAAATTGCTCATATATGGGGGCAGGCATGTAGTCTAAAAATGTGTCAGGCAAGCTATCAGACTTGTTACTCATCTTCTCTTTCTCCCAGAGGTAGTCCCTACAGCTCTCCTTTATCAGTAGGCGTAACATCTGCTTGCATAGATCTGGGTTCTTCCACAGATCTGCAACATTTTCCTAATAAAAGCAAGCCATTATTTCTTCTCCCACCCCTTTTGGGTAAGGAGCAACTTAAAGTTTCCTGCAGGTTTCCCGTAGGTTTCCAACTCCTCATTGATCCACAGCCTACACCATTTTAGAGGGGTTCAGATATTAAGACGAAGCTGAAAAATGCCTGTGTGAAGGAGCTGTGGATGGTGAAGGCACTCAGCAGGAGATTTAGGAGATTCCTAATAAACTGATATTCGGCTTTGACAAGAGGTTCAGTTCTCAAGTTCCCCCAAAGTTCTGAGCCGTACATAGAAGCACTTTTAACCTTTATGTTATAAATAAACATTGCCAGTGTTAAATGACTTGCCTGGGCTTTTTTCCAGTTTGGTCGCAGCACCAGCCTCCTGCTGGAATTTCAGAGTACTCCTATTGATCTGTGCCACCCAGCCAATGTTATTTGTGATGCAGACCCCTAGATAGACAAACTCCTGAACTTGCTTGAGTGAAGCTTCTTTACATAATATTCACCCTCATCTTTCTATATTGGTTAAAGGACATAGGGCCAGATGTAGGTAGCCAAATACCGGTCGGTAACGGCCGAATTCGGCCGTTACCGACCGGTATTTGGCTACCGAGATGTAGGGGCAGGTAAACTGGGCAAATCGGTAATTTTACCGAATCTGTAAATATACCGGTCGGTAAATTTACCGACCGGTATTTTTACAGATTCGGTAAAATTGATATGTAGGTGGGACTCTTCTGAGTCCCACAAGGCCTAAGAAATCGGTATTTTACCATCAAATTCAATTTGATGGTGAAATACCGATTCAGGTGTGCATGCACATGTGTGCATGCACACCTGTGCCATATGACAGGCAGACCTGCCCTTAGGGCAGGTATGCCTGCCATATGGCCCCCGAACCTTTTTTGGGGGTGCTAGAGGGTGTCAAAGTGACACCCCCTGCACCCTTGCCAAAAATCGGTATTTACCGATCGGTAAATACCGACCAGTAATGCCCCATTCATTCCTATGGGCTTCAAAGCCCATAGGAATGAATGGAGCATTACCGGTCGGTATTTACCGAATCGGTAAATACCGATTCTTAACGATTCGGTAAATGGAACATCTGGATGTTCCTACATACCCCCACTTCTTATTTACCGATTCTTAATTACCGAATCGGTAAAATTCGGTAATTAAGAATCGGTAAATAAGTTTTACCTACATCTGGCCCTTAATGTTCATCTTACTAACGTTCAATTCCAGGCCCTTCTCACTACAAAAACACAGGATCTTGTCCACTATCGCTTGCAAACCTGACGGGGATTTTGATGGTAAGAGGGTATCGTCTGCAAATAATAGGGTAGAAATCTTATGGGAACACAGTTTTGGGGCATCATTCCACAGGAAATCAAATGCTTTCACTAAGTCATTAATGTAAAGAGTGAACAGGGTCGGTGCCAAAACACAACCCTGTCTCACACCAGACTCAATTGCAAAAGAATCAGTTAGCTCCCTTTATTTCCAAATCTAACACGCACAGTATTTGCAGCATGCAGTTCAATTAAAATTACAGGTACATTCTCATGGACTCCCATCTGCTTTAACACCTCCCACAATTTTGCCCTAGGGATAGAGTCAAATGCTGACATAATGTCAACAAAGACCGCATATAAATGACCCCAGTTCAGAGAAACAGTTTTCCAGTAAAGGCAAAAGAAATGTAAAATGTTGTCTATTGTGCTTACGTTTTTCCTAAATCCAGCCTGGTAATCCAAGAGTATACCATTTACCTGTATCCACTCTAGTAACTCCCATACACCAGATGAGAAAAAACTTGTGAGACATCTCTAAGGCTAATTGGCCTATAGTTGTCTGGGTCATCTCTCATACCCTTTTTGAGGATAGGAACTATTTCCTGCCATGATCTGGATATAGAACCCCTCCCAAAATGGACCTAAAGAGTGCTTTGAAGTAATGCCCCCAAACAGACGGCTCCAATGAATGTAAATCACCTGGCACCAAGTCTAGACCTGGGGCTTTATTTTGGTGGATGGCCTTAATTGTTTCCAGGATGTCTTTAAGAGAGAAATCTAACTGGTCAACTGTATTTCTTATGGATGGAGGGTCATCTAGACTAGTGTTTAGAGCATAGGGTACCTTTGCTGCATAAACCTTTTTAAAATATCGGACCCAGACCTGAGGTTGAAGATGAAAGTCTGTGAGGGCCTTGACCTGTTGGCAACCATGGGAAAAAGTGTCCCAAAAGAGCTTTTTATCTCCATCCCTGGCTGCCCGATCAGAGTTTACCAGACCTCCAAACGCCATCATCTTTCTGTTGCTGACAAGGTATCATTATAACCTTTTCTAGCGGTGGAAATGTGCACTTCAATACCAGCCTTTAGTGCCCTATTGAGTTGTACCTTGGCTGCCCTGCACTGGCTATTAAACCAGGAGCCGCGTAGTTGCAGCTTGCTTACCTTGCCTAGCTCTTTAGTTAATAATGCATGTAGGCCACCATAAAACAAATCATGGATGTTATTTACAAATAGTTAAAGACAGTTAGGACGGCATAATTTTGAATCCTCTCTAGGCCATTAGAATTAGGAAGATAGTCTTTTTTTAATTACATTTAATGGCCAATGTTATTACCACTACCTTCTATTTGTAGTCCATTTGTCTCGTGTTTGTTCTATTTCCTATTATCCAGGCCGTGGGAAGGTGCTGCTGTTTGTCAGAATAGGTAACTCCTTGTCAAAGTTTTTATTTAAAGCTGTGAGGGTTGAGGGAATGTAGGGGGAGTTCTAGTGGTTAGTTATAGTGATATTTCTGGGCTTTTAATACATTTAGTTGTAGTAATTCTTTTTTTTTTTTACTCGTCCTACTAGCGATAAGTGTAAATTTTCGTACCGATCTAGATCTTTCTTTACTTTGTCTATTATTGGAGCAATATTTTTTTCCACTAAATTATCTAAGTCCGCTGAGATATTAATGCCTAAGTAGAGCCCTTCATGTACAACACGGACATCATTACAGATAGTCATAGGTTTCTTGATAATCTGGGTCTTTAAAGTATTCAACGCATAACGTGATACCTGACCGAACTTGAGGGCCTGCCCCTCTAACACAGCAATTGCCTCCGTGGGGTTTGGTGTTATCACCGCCACATCATCGGCGTATGCGAGTATCTTGCAGGATCCCAATAATGTATTTAATGGAATGATATCTGGACATAGCTCTATCCTACGGATTAAAGGATCCATATACATGGCAAACAGGAGGGGCGAACAAGGGCACCCCTGCCGTGTGCCTCTCTTAATCGAAAATTGACCCGTAGTGCCTCCGTTGACTCTTAAAGCTGCGACCGGATCCCTATACAGAGTTTTTAGGGCTTTCATGAATCCCTCCTTCAACCCAGCTCTTATTAGGATATGCCACAAGAAGTCCCAGGAGACCCGATCGAATGCCTTTTCAGTATCGAGCAACATTACAGCCATCGGGTCTCCTGTGACTTCTGCGGCATCAAACATGGTTATGACTTTCCGAGTGTGATGTGTCGTCCCTCTACCAGGGATAAAACCATGTTGACTACTACTAACCAGGGGAGATATTATTCCTGCGAATCTCGTTGCCAGGGCTTTTGAATATATTTTGGTATCGTTATTCATCAGCGTGATTGGTCTATAGGACCCTGGTTCAGTTTCTATCTTCCCTTTTTTTAATATTAAAACAATGTCTGCACCGCTCCAAGATTTGGGGATAGATTCCCCAGACTGTGCAGTTTGTATAGTCCTAATTAAGTCCTGCCCTAGACTCCCCCAAAACATTTTATAAAACTCTAGAGGCAGTTGATCCGGGCCAGCAGCCTTTCCAGAGGGCAGATTTATTTATTTATTTATTTATTTATTTATTTGCTTATTGAGCGCCTGATTCAATTCCCGAAGGGATATCTCTGCGCTTTTTTTTGCTTCTGCTGTTTAGTCGCTGTTAGCTTTCAGTTGTGAATAGAATAGGAAAAGGAATTGTATTAGGGCAGTGTGAAAAGGTATGTTTTAAGTTTTTTCCTAAAGGATTTAAGGCTAGGGATCAGTTTCAGTGCAATTGGTAAGGAATTCCAGAGTATTGGTCCTTTGTACGATAGAGCTCCTCCACCTTGTCTGGCTCTTCTCACTTTTGGAACCTGTAGCAATAGATGGTTGCTGGAGCGTAGTGTGCGTCCGGGGATGTATGGTACAAATATTTTTTTAAGATATTTGGGACCTGCACCGAACAAACATCTATGTATCATGCAGCATATTTTGAACTTGACACGGTGCTTCACCGGCAGCCAATGGAGTTGGTGCAATAGGGGACGAGAGGGGGTTCTAGGGGGAGCATTTAGAGCTAATCTTGCTGCCGTGTTTTGGACTACTTGTAATTTCTCCAGTTGTTCCTCATTTGCCGATATGTATAGGCCATTACAGTAGTCCATTCTACCTATTATAAGAGTTTGAATGAGTGTTTTCCTGTGGTTGTCTGGCAGAAAAGGGAAAACACGCCGAAGCAACCCCACCACATGGAAACATGCACCTGTCACTTGGGTAGTGTGTTCCTTGAGTAGGAGTGCCTGGTCTAGTTTAATACCAAGGTTTTTTACTGTTAGTTTAGGGGTTGGGGCCGGACCCAACTCCAGGGGCCACCAGTCTGGTGACCATAAAAGAGTTGCCCCCCCAAACAGCATTACCTCGGTTTCGGTCACATTACATTGGAGATAGTTCTGTGTCATCCATCGTGCCACTGCTCTCATCCCGTCTGCAAAAGTTGTTTGTACTGTGGGTGTGAGGGTTTGGAAAGGAAACAAAAGTTGGGTGTCATCAGCATATGACACCGGGGTGAATCCATAAGATCTTATGATGTTAGCTAAGGGGGCCATGTACACGTTAAAGAGCGTGGGGCTTAGGCATGAGCCCTGTGGCACTCCCTTAGTGAGCTCCCTTGAGGTCGTAGAATGGGAGCCCAATTTAACACCTTGTGTACGTCCCGAGAGAAAGCTCTCCAACCAGGACAAGGCCGTTCCCTCCACACCTATATCCCTCAGTCTGTCGAGAAGAAGTTTATGGGACACCGTGTCGAAAGCAGCGGAAAGATCTAACAGCACCAGAATCACTGAGCTCCCTCCATCCAGTGACATTCTGATGTTATCGGTCACTGAGAGGAGGGCTGATTCTGTGCTGTGATCGGGCCTGACCCCAGATTGAGAAGGGTCCAGGCCTTCCACTGCTTCGATGTATTTTGACAGTTGTGTGTTCACATGCTTCTCGGTGAGTTTACTGAGATAGGGTAGGAGGGAGATGGGTCTTAGGTTTGAAAGGTCCGTCCAGGGGAGAGTGGCGTTTTTGCGAATAAGACTGACCACAGCTTGTTTCCATTCTGCTGGTACTCGTCCTTCTCTAAGAGAATGATTTATTATTGTTTGGATGTGGGGACCTAAAAGGGAGCATAGGGAGGTCATCATTTTGGCTGGTACGAGATCATTAGGAGAGCCTGATTTAATGTGGCTAATGAGGGGGGGAAGGTCTGTGTCCGTGACTGGTGAGAAGGTTAAGAGGGTCGACTTCTTTTGTTTAGGTATAAGGGGGATAGAAGTACCACAATTGGGGTTAGTGGCTTTCAGGATTTTCTCATAAATTGTATTTATTTTATTTTCGAAAAATAGTGATATTTCATTACATAAAGGCAAAGAAAAATCATCTGAGCTAACACAAGCTGCGGGTTTAACAAATGTTTCGAGGATTTTGTATAACTCCTTCGAGGAGTTTCCAGCCTCTACCAATTGTTGGGTCAGACTACTCTTACGGGCCAGTCTAATATTTTTGTAATATTTCGATTGTGCTTCAAGGTATGCTTTTTTTTCCTCTTCTAGATGTGTCTTCCTCCATTTTATTCTAATCTTCTACATCCTTGCTTCTCGGATCTCAGTGCCTCTGTATACCATTTCTCCTGTTTATTTGGGGGAAATTGTTTATGCAATTTGAGAGGAGCCAATTTGTCTATTGCCTCAGTGAGAGAGATCTTAAATTTACTTAATGTGTCTTCCACACCATCTGTTTCCAGAAATTTGGGGTTTTCCCAGACCCTCTGCAGTTCTTCAACTGTAATTCTATGCCACTGACGGCGCCATATAGGGGGAAAGTTTTTTTATGAGGGTGTTTATTAATAACGGGTAAATGGAATTCTACCAGATAATGGTCTGTCCAGTCTAACTGAATAGCAGCATTGGAGGTATTTACAACACAGTTCGAGAAAAGTAGATCTAAAAAATGTCCGCCTTCATGAGTGGGTCCATTATTCTGTAATGTAAGACCTAAGGTGGACAGATCTGCAAGCAGAGATTTTGTTTCGGCTAGTTCTGGAATGTCTGCATGTATGTTGAAGTCGCCCAAGAGAACAAAGTCTTCTTTAGCTCTGATATAGGGGGCTAATAGTTCCATGAGGACGAGAGAAAACCCTGAGCATGGTCCTGGCGGACGATAAATGAGAGCTCCTTTCTTGGATATTCTGGTGGACAGGTTAATTCTAAAAAATACATTTTTTTAGAATTAACCTGGGCAGCATTTTTTCTCCAAGATGGTAATTTTCAGGTGATCTTTATAAACTATGGCCAGACCGCCTCCTGTTTTAGTGGGTCGATCCATGTTTAAGAACTTATATCCTGTGGGAACTCCTAATGCGATGGCCGGGGTTGTGTGGGGCTTAAGCCACGTCTCAGTCCGGAGACATAGATCAGGCTGTAGTGTGTGGAGTAAGTCCCATATTTGCAATTGGTGCTTGGGCATGGAGCGTACATTTAATAGTATGCATTTTAGTCCTTCTTTTGGTTTTCCTACACTAGTGGCCAAAGATTCTATGGAGTTTGTGTGAGTCGTTTGAAAATGGCAGATGTTGCAAGAGAATGGACCCTCAGGAATCGGCCAATTGTCATTAATACAGTTGGAAATGATGGCGGGTTTTAGGGACAGCAGATCTTGAGCGGAATACCTGGATGTTCTCTGTTCTGTATTAGCGCTGAGCATATCCCCTGGCTCCTGGCACCGTCCTGGCGCGGACGGGCGCAGACGGGCAGCTCTTTGGCGGGTCTTCGGCGGGTGTTCGGCTGCGTGCGATCGCTGCGCGCTCCTGAGGGGGCGAGGGCTAAATAGCCACTGAAATTAAACACTAGAGCGCTACCCGCTCCAGTGAATACAGGAAGTGCCTGCAGTGTGTGGCTCTCACCTGTCCGCCCTCCGCACAACGGTACTAATTACCCTGTCGGAACGAGGTGGATAGGAAGTAGAGTTGAACCACCACTACTCCTCGCTATCTCCGGAAAAAGTGACTGGCTGAAAGCTGCTTCCCTGCTTTTCAATCAGGTAAGGGAAAGTCAGCGCGATGACTTCTGGCGCATAGTAATCAGCGCACAAGAAATACCAGTTAAAAGAAAAGTTTAGGTGCGCGTTCGCATTCAACACACACACTAATTATTTGTTTAAAAATAGCACAAGTGTGCACAAAGCTATACCAAGGTTAAAATTCCTGTTGGGTAATCAGCATCAATGGAATCACCAGCAGCGCTGTAACAGCATCAGCAAAAGCGGGTCAGAGACACTGCCACCATCTCCTGCCGCCATTGGCCATAGCTTCTTTGACTTCATTGTGCTCCAGCACTTTCTCCAGACCTTCTGCGTCCTCTCTAGAAACCCTGACAACCGGAACATCCTGAAGATATTCCCTTATCTCTACAGTATTACTAGGGTATTGCTCATCATACAGGGTCTGATAACATTTCCTAAAGACCTCTCTTATTTCCTGTGAGTCTGAGTGTAACTTCCCGAATTCATCCCTAATCTCCCTAACTGTCCCCGTTGCTGCTATCTGCCTAGTCCGCATGGCGAGTACGTGTCCAACTTTTTCACTAAACTTGTAACATCTCTCCCTTTTAGTGGTGTAATGCTGAGCTGCCTTATTCGCCATATCTTCTTCCGCTTCACTTTTTGCTTTCATCAATTCTATAGTAGCCTCTTCAAACAATTCACCCCTTATTAAAGATTCGTAAAGGTGTTCCTCCGCCTCTAAAACAGCCCTCTCTATATCACTATCCCTGGTTCGTGCTACTTTCCTTTTATGAGCGCTAAAGCTACATGTCTCGCCCCGCACTCCAGCCTTAAAAGCATCCCAAACTACTCCGACTGGGGCACTCCCTCTATTGTTCTCGAAGAACTCGCAAATCCATTTGGACATATGCTGTATGTAATTATTATCCAGAAGGAGTCCTCTTTCAAAGGTACAGGTCCTGCTTACTCTAATTCTCCCTCCCACCTTCATTGTTAATATTAAGGGGTTATGATCACTTAAAATTCGGGGGAGCCTATCGATTTCTACCCTGTTCATTAAATCTGTTTTGACCAAGAAGTAGTCTAGTCGAACACAGATACGGTGAGGTGCTGAGTAATATGTGAACCCTGTTTGGCCCGGTCTAATGCTACCCCAAACGTCTTGCAAGATATTGTTCTCTAAAAGATTAATAAGGGCTTTATATACTCTTCTCTTCATCTCTTTATAGATCCCGGTTGACCTTACCCCCAACCCATCTGCCCCGTTGATATTTAGATCACCTCCTATAACAATTTGAGGTGGCCAGCCCACTAACTCTGTATCCAGAAATTGCAGGATTTCTGGGTCATCCTGGGTTGAGCCATATACTGCTACTAAAGTTGTCCATACGCCCTCTATTAAAATCTCAGCCATGGCCCATCTGCCCCATTGATCCTCTAATTTTCTACCAATCACCACATTTTTACTCCTTGAGAGGATAGCTACCCCTCTATTTTTAGCCCCTAGCTTAGATCTTGCTATCAAGTGGAATCCCAGTTGATTAAGACAAAACTCCTGAGTGTTCATTACATGTGTCTCCTGTAAAAATACATAATCTACATTCATCTGCCGAAGGCGAACTGCTATCTTTTGTCTCTTTTGTGCATCATTCAGCCCACAAACATTCCATGTTACAAATCTAACTGTCATATCTGGATGCTTAAGGGACAGCCTACTAACCGCTCGCTGCTAATACTCAACTTAGGTGGTCTATTCTTTCCTGCTTTTGTCTCAAAGTCTATCCCAGCGCATTTGTACCTTTCATTGCGTGGTCTATAGTGATAATTCCTGTCTGGATCATATTCTTCCTCCTCAATGCTCTTGTGCCCTGCCCCCTTCCCCCCCTCCCCCGCCCCTGACAACCCTCCCATAGATTCCCACCCCCCCTACAGGCAAATAGGCCTTAATTGTTTCCAGGATGTCATTAAGAGAGAAATCTAACTGGTCAACTGTATTTCTTATGGATGGAGGGTCATCTAGACTAGTGTTTAGAGCATAGGGTACCTTTGCTGCATAAACCTTTTTAAAATATCGGACCCAGACCTGAGGTTGAAGATGAAAGTCTGTGAGGGCCTTGACCTGTTGGCAACCATGGGAAAAAGTGTCCCAAAAGAGCTTTTTATCTCCATCCCTGGCTGCCCGATCAGAGTTTACCAGACCTCCAAACGCCATCATCTTTCTGTTGCTGACAAGGTATCATTATAACCTTTTCTAGCGGTGGAAATGTGCACTTCAATACCAGCCTTTAGTGCCCTATTGAGTTGTACCTTGGCTGCCCTGCACTGGCTATTAAACCAGGAGCCGCGTAGTTGCAGCTTGCTTACCTTGCCTAGCTCTTTAGTTAATAATGCATGTAGGCCACCATAAAACAAATCATGGATGTTATTTACAAATAGTTAAAGACAGTTAGGACGGCATCATTTTGAATCCTCTCTTGGCCATTAGAATTAGGAAGATAGTCTTTTTGTAATTACATTTAATGGCCAATGTTATTACCACTACCTTCTATTTGTAGTCCATTTGTCTCGTGTTTGTTCTATTTCCTATTATCCAGGCCGTGGGAAGGTGCTGCTGTTTGTCAGAATAGGTAACTCCTTGTCAAAGTTTTTATTTAAAGCTGTGAGGGTTGAGGGAATGTAGGGGGAGTTCTAGTGGTTAGTTATAGTGATATTTCTGGGCTTTTAATACATTTAGTTGTAGTAATTCTAATGTTTATTACTAGTGTGTTGGTGTAGGTTTTTGTACAGTGTCTCAGTAATATATCAATATGTTTTATTATATTGTGGTATGTTACTTGCTTTTTGATTATTAAGTGTCATTTATATGTATTTTCTGATTGTGTTTATTTTTGTGACTGGGTATTCTGCTTTTCTTTGCAGGTTTTTCTTTACAAATATGTTCTATGGACATTTGGATTTGGCGTTTCAGGCATCCAGGAGTGTCACGTTTTTCAATACTTTTTAAGAATTATTTATGGTTCCTTAATACTTTGGATGGCTTAGATGGATCTCTATTGGATTGGATCCATTTGCATTTTTTGTGGGCTTTTTGGAAAATATTTTTCCAGTTTTTGGAGGATTATACTTGTTGACCATGTGGATTCAGAGGATGATCTGCAGCTACAGAACAACAAGTTTCATTTAATGTATTTGTTTTGGATGGAAAATGTTATACTTACTTTATAATTTCTGTGTTATCTGATTGTCATTTGGTATTGTTCATTTTATGTGTTGAAACTATTTTTCACAGCAGATTGAGTCTGTTTGAGGCTTTTTTATTTTATTTTATTTGATCAGTCTTACTTAAAATCAGGGTTTAATGATTTGACTGCAGTAATTCAATATTATGTTTATTATTTATATAACAAATGATGTACTTTTGTACAGATCATACTGTACTTTTTTGGGAGTTTTGTAGGTTAGTATTGGCTTTATAATATAATTTTGGCTAGTATTTTTAAGTACATGAAGCACACAAAAGGTGATGGGAGACTGCTTGCAATAAAGCTAACCACTGGCGATTGCTCGGGTAGCACTCCAACCTATCGTTCTTTTGCTCACCATGCCATCCCAGTTTGGAAAAAAAGCTATATGCAAATCAGTCTTGACCCTGCTCAAATGGGAACAGTACAGCAGAAAATGCCAAGCCGGTTCCTCACTGAACCAAAACACAAGCAACCCAGGACAGGTTTCACCCTAGTAACAGGCTTATCAGCTGGATACAGCTTGGTTCCAGTGACACAGTTGAGTGGGTTGGGTTCTGCCTTGTGTTGATTGGCCGGCATTGTGCCACTCTTCCACTGAACTGTTTGTCGTGGCTTCATGTGCCAAGGTGCCCTCACAGACATTCCACCTTAGTATTTCAAATTTGGGTTAGCATCTTTGTCCGCAGCAATGTACCCAAGTGTCTTTAAATAATACAATAGGGGACTTAGTTTTGTTCATTTTGTTGGGTGAAAGAGGTGTCTATCAGTAAATTGTACTGGTGAACTGCCTCTGTGGCAGAGCTAGGACTATGATTTTGTTTTTATTTCAAAGGATAATTAACTGTAGCATATTCCACAATTAGTGCAAGCTGTTGGAGATGTCTCCAAAGGCATTGATTGCTATTGTAGACACATCTTTGTATGGCTGTGTACAAGTATATGTTTAAAAGTGGTTTGATTCATGGTGATTTAAAAGTCTGATTATTTTTGTGTGTAGTAGTTATTTGCTTTATGTTTGATGTGGTTTAAGAGTTTGTAGTAAGTACTACTTTGTTTATTTGGTAGTAAGCCATACATAAAAACGATGTTTGTATTGTGATATTTACCATATATGCTGTGTATCTGAGTGAATGGTTTGGGATACATTTTGAAGGTCCCATCCATCCTCCAGGATCAACAATGGTTTTATTTTTGTAAGTTATCTGCTGAAGTGGACTTTAGCGAGTATATCCTTTAGCATTTTTGTTGTAGGCCCCTGGGAGCTAGTGCTTGCCTTTCTTATATCCAGCACTACCTCCCTTACTTCTATGCCTGTCACATTTTTTTTTTGGGGGGGGGGGGGGAGTTTGTGTTCACTTATATTAATTACAATGTCAACTTTTGTAATATGTGACACATTTCCAATTCCCAGTTTCCATCGATGTACTTTCTTGGTTGTAGGTGTAGCCCACGTGACTTAGTTATTGCTTTCCATTTTATATGTATGATATATCTTGTTCCTTCTGTCATTATATCTGAAAATAGTGTAATTGTACTAAAAATTACAATTTTGAAATCTTTGTACATTTGTTATTTACATATAAAATTCTGCAACTCGTTTTATGTATTGATACTTGTATATATGTTCTTTTTAGATGTTTTCAGGAACCCAACCTCAAAAAGCATCTCCCATTTTCACAAATGGCACGTGTTAAAAGAATAATATCGGACCCAAACAAATTGGGAGAAAGAATTGATGAAATATCAACCAAATTTCATAAACGAGGATACCCTAAAGACATCATAGAGGAATCTAAACACAGGATCTCAAACATTGACCGAAAAAAACTGCTACAACCAAGTCAGAAACAACAACAGACCCGGACAGTGGTAGTCTCAAAATGTTCTACCTCCACTGACAAATTCAAGAAGATCATACTCCAACACTGGCCATTGTTAAACCTTGAACCAGATTTCAACCAGATCTTTTCTGAACTTCCATTATTTGCTTTTACTAGAGGACATAACTTAGGAGAACTTCTCCAACATAAACCGGCCAAAACAACTGTATTCACTGGCACCAAAGCCTGCTTAAATTGCGGAAACTGCAACAGTATAATTAAGGGAAATAGAATCAACCACCCGATGAAAGGACATGAACTGAAATTGAAGGTGAATGCTACATGTGACTCCAGTAATGTCATGTATGCCCTTAAATGCCCATGCGGCAAATTATACATTGGAAAAACGGAGCGTAAAATCAAAATTAGACTCACCAAACATAAATCAAACATGCGTCTGAAAAATATGAAATCCTCAGTGGCAACCCACTTCAATGAAGAACAGCATAACATTTCACAAATGAAATTCATTATATTGGAAACCATCTTGAAAATTGAAGGCAGAGATAACACTAAATTTCTACTCCAAAGAGAAAACGCCTGGATACAAAAACTCTCAACCCATAAGCCGTTTGGCTTAAATGATAGAATTGAACTCTCTTGTTACCTTTAACATTGCTCCTAAATCGAATTAGTAATTCCTGTGATTCTGTACGTTAATATGTTGTGTTTCTTTTTATGTAAATTTGTAAATCTGTCAATACTCATCCACTATGCACCAGTCCTATACCCCACAGCACCGCAGGTTCACTAGCTCACCCATGTATGACATAGGTGATTTACCCCAACCCGACCGGGTTCGATCGTTCATACCTCCTTTTATTTATTTTTTCCACTTTTCATTTTTCCATTTCCACTCTTTTGGATAAACTAGTATATCCACCAAGCACTAACACGCAGTGACTTTTGCGCCAAATTACCACTGGTACCACACTCCTTTTTCGTCTATTTTTTCTGCCGACCATTAATACGACAAGTAGTCTATCTTCAGTTCCAACTGTCACGTGATCGGAACTGAGTAAATCTATGATACGCGGTCCATGGCGGACACGTCCCGACCGGCGTCCTTGAACTGAGCAACATCGGACTAACACCATGACAAACTCCCAGGTCAGTTTCTCGGCATTACTGACCTAGATATGACTAGGAAGCCGCCACTGTTTTTAAATCGTTTCCTTACCAGTTTTTTTGTTCCTAGATATCTAAACTATAGGAACAACCTGTCAACCGGATAATCGTGACATGTGAGACATTTTAGCTTACTTTGTTCGACACACACGGGCATTAAGGTTAATCGAGGTGATACCATAACTACCCACACACCAGTTCCACAACTTCTTGTGACGTGATTCCCACACAACCCCCGCCCCCCCCCCCCACATCCCAGTTTTGAATAGGAGACTTACTGACTGTTCGGTATTGTTTTACTTTCATTTCTTAGTGTCTGTTCCCTGATGAAGGGCACAACTATTGGCCCGAAATGCAATGGACCCGCTTGAAGGACTCTGTCACATGTTGAAAATGTTGAGAAAAACAGATTGACTATCGAATGTCCAAATGTGAAATATACGTTTGAAAAATATTGATTGAATAAATATTACCAAACACTTGGATAAACACAAAAACGAATCCTCAGGTTTGTGTGAGGAATGAAGGTGTGCATATAGGGATGGAGCCAGTGCCCCACTGGTCCCACATTTGAATCTCTTTTTAGATGTTTCACACTTTTTGCAGCTTATCTGATGGGGTGTTGTAATGTGGAGCAGGTGCTTTCTTTTCCATTGATGGAAGAAAAGTGTATCAGTTTAATTTGAAATGTTTATTTGTTCATAGTTTGTGGGGACTGAGGTTATTAAGCTTTACCTTTTTCTATCTTAGGGTGAGCTTCAGTTTCATAATAATTTACATATACTGTTACAATTTTAATTTTAATATAAACTAAGTTTTAGTTTAAATATACGTTTTACGCAATTTGCAAAGAAGTTGTTGATATAAATATAATTCTGTTTTCAGGGTCTTGTCAGAGAATCCATTAGACTTTCCTCTTTTTGCGGCTTTTGTTGATTTTGGAATATTATGTTGATAAAAGTAGTGTGCCGTTTATAGTGTTAATTTGATTCTTTGTGAGATTTTATTGGTTAAGTTTGTTAATATTTTCATTTTATTGGATTGTTCTGTTTTGCTTAAAAGTTTTTTTTCAGTCATGTCCTTCGATGATAAAGGCTAATTTATGTTTTATTCATAAAAATGTGTGTATATATATATATATATATATATATATATATATATATATATATATATATATATATTACCTACTGGCGGTCGTCAGTAGGTATATATAGTTAGGATTTTTTCTCTATGGGATTTTTGAAAATTCTATGTCTAATAACTTTGGCGTTTGTGGACGGAATTGGCTGAAATTTTCAGGAAAATGGCACATTTTGTTTCTGAGCAGCCCTTGAAAATTTTGGGGGGGGTTCGTCAAGGGGGGCCGAGAAAAAAGGGGGGTCCCAAAACGTGTTTTTAACATTGAGTTTTCCATAGGGCGGTTGGCCTCACTTTTAGCCCGAACGGCTGAATGGATTTGCACGAAACTTGGCAAAATTGTAGGGACTGGTAGCCCGATGTGCCTTTGCTAGGTCTCAATATATGTGCTTCAGTGGATTTTGAGAAATTAACGTTCAAAAAAAGATATATATCTGTAACAGCGGACCGGGCAGCGCTCCGGTTCGCGGACTTTTCGCGGTACGGAGCTTTGTGAAGCGAAGCTGATTGGTTCTCCGGCGTCTGTGAACATTCCAAACAGTCCGTAGCGGCCGCCATCTTGTCTCTCGGTAGGATCGAGAGACAAGAGGAGGCCAAAGCGAAGGGGCAAATGACCATAAGGGGGCATAGTAGATCCTCGCTGACCCCCTAGGTTTGATGTGGAGGTTTTAAAAGGGCCCCGCGGGGCAAAAAAATATAATAATAATAATAATCGAACGGCTGAATGGATTTGCACGAAACTTGGCAAAATATTAGGGACTGGTAGCCCGATGTGCATTTGCTAGGTCTCAATATATGTGCTCCAGTGGATTTTGAGAAATTAACGTTCAAAAAAAGATATATATCTGTAACAGCGCTCCGCTTCGCGTACTTTTCGCGTTACGGAGCTTTGCGAAGCTGATTGGTTCTCCGGCGTCTGTAAACATTCCAAACAGTCCGTAGCGGCCGCCATCTTGTCTCTCGGTAGGATCGAGAGACAAGAGGAGGCCAAAGCAAAGGGGCAAATGACCATAAGGGGGCATAGTAGATCCTTCCTGACCTCTTAGGTTTGATGTACCATTTTGCCAAGTTTGGTGTAATTCCGTTCAGCCATTCAGGCTGTAGACGTATGTAAATGTCCTATGGAAAATTGCATGGGGAAAACACATTTGAAAGTGTTGAAATTTAGAACCAATTAAAATGTTACTTTGGTTTTGTATTTGTGTGTGATGAAAGTTAATTGGTTATGTATATATCTCAAATGAGAGGAAACCACAGCCCTTTTGTGATACTACTGTCTGAGGTACATTTGTGAGGAATTTTTGGTGGTGAATTTCTGGTGTTTGATTTACACAGTACTAACACTTCTCCTACTTTTAAAAAGGTGAGTTGTTAATTTGTAAGGGGAACTATGTTGTACACTTGAAGATAATTTGAAAAATGTTTTCTGTTATTTATTTGCAGTCCTTCTGTTATACTAAATACTTGATAAAGTTAGTTTTATATTATGTATTACTAAAAACGATAAATGAAAGTGATTATTTTTTTATGCAATTTACAGCAAGCAATTTCAAAATAAAATGGCTCACAATGAAGAGACCGTGGCAATTTCTTTTGAATTGTCCACTACATTGATTGAAATTGACAGCACCAATAATGAAATATTGTCACAAGGAGGAGATGACTTGAATGATTCCACTACATTGATTGAAATTGACAGCACCAATAATGAAATATTGTCACAAGGAGGAGATGACTTGAATGATTTTTTTGATCAATCTGTTGATGGCGAATTTATCGAATGTTTGGAGACCATAGAGTTACAAGAATCATCATTGCAGACTTTTAATGAGGAGATTCCAGATGAGATGATTGAAGAGGAAATTTCTGATGAGGACATGTTACTAGTTCTTTCAAATTTAGAAAATTCAGAAGAATAAATGTATATTTAGAAATCAAAAATTGTTTGAGACATTATTCATTTTTATTTTTAATTTATGAGGTTGTAGCGAAGTGATTGTAGTATAAAATGAGACTTATAGTATAGAGTGCAACATTTTTATGTTACATGGTAAGTTTACTCATATTTACTTCCCTTCTCCCACTATATTATCTCCAATGTGTATTTGACATCTCTTCTTCATCTCCGGCCTCCTTTCTCTCACTGTGTGTCTCTGATGCATCTTATCGCTGCTATTTTGTGTAATTACAGAAGAGAGTAAAATAAAATAGTTCGGGACGTGAAAAGGGGGCAAAGTAGAGTACCCCTCACCCCCTAGGCCTTCTCAGGCGGTCCCAAAAGGATCAGTTTCTGCTTTCCTGAGAGATTATGGTATGAGTTCCATATACCACAATAATTTGCATTACAACATGCAAGATATATATCTCCTATTACCAACTTTTGGAGATATTCGCGCTAAGCGCGAATATCTCCAAAAACTAACACCTGCCCTGAGCAGTTCTTAGCCATGTTATCCAATGGGAGGTGGATAACATGGCTAAGAGCATTAGCTCGGTAATGCATGAATATCGCTGAGTTTTCAGCGATATTAATGCATTGCGGTCGTTTTTTATCGCATTTGCGATAAACCTTGATAATAGCAAGGTTTATCTTCGATAATTTCTGACGATGCTTAGCGGTAAAAAATTCGTTGGTAAGCATCGTTAGCGATAAGCATCGCTTAACTTTGGTAATATGCACCAACGTCTGTTAACGTTCGATTCGAAGGAAATGAGGAAGTGTTGAAAAACATTGTTTGCGCCATCTTGCCTTTTTTGAAATGCCACACTTTTGTCGTGCACGGCAGCCATTTTAGATGCCTTGACCAGACCCACTCTCTGCACGCTGTCGATTCGTAGCATGGCTCCCCACCCTCGCAAGCATCTTCCCCAGGCACTGGTCACCCCCGCTCTCTGTGTTATGCATGGGCAATAAACCTCTCCCCATCTGCGCTGCTCTTCCCTGAGAATCACACTCTGTGCCCGCCCGACACCTCCCTTTCGCCCTATTCACTACCGCACCCTCTGACACTCCTCTTCCTCTGTGTCCGATTGTCCAGGCCGGTCCTAGGCTATCAGCTAGCCCTGCAGATGTAGTTTATGGCCCCAGCTGTAAAGAATCACCCCTCTTCAAAGGAGTTATAGTAGATCAAGGCCCACACCCGATGAGATCCGTCACACCACACGTGTTCCTACTATCTGAAAACCATCCTGTATTGTGATTGGGGAGGGGACCGAGCCTGAAGCGGAAGATTCCAGGGATGACTCTTTGTACATCAAAGTTTTTACATTTATGTGTCACATTAAAAATATATAGCACTCCAACAAAGTAGTAGGATTATAAAACTTTAATAACTTATAAATATATACAACAAAACAAAAACAGTAAAAACATTTAAACAACAAAGAGACCGTGGCAATTTCTTTTGAATTATCCAATACATTTATTGAAATTGACAGCACCAATAATGAAATATTTTCACAAGGAGGAGATGACTTGAATGATTTTTTTGATCAATCTCTTGATGGCGAATTTATCGAATGTTTGGAGACCATAGAGTTACAAGAATCATCATTGCAGACTTTTCATGAGGAAATTCCTGATGAGGACATGTTACTAGTTCTTTCAAATTATGAAAATTCAAAAGATGTTGCCTGGGGGTGGGTCGTCAGTAGCAGTCTGTTGTGCGAATAGTTCCAAGGCAGCAGAACGCGCTGAAATCTAGATGGCACGAAGGTGATGTCTAGTACGTTGCCGCCCAGCAAATAACGGCGTGGGGCGCCGCGGGGGTGAGTGAGTCCAGTAGGCACCACAGCTATTCTTACCGGCATTGCAGAATTACTGCTGGGGACAATGCCTGTGCTGTAGCAGGGTCACAGCAGAAACAAAAAGGATTCTGTTGAAGATGTTGTTGGTTTTCAATTTGAAAACAGTTCTGGTGTCAACTGCTATGCTAATGTAGTGGTTAATGTTTTGTTTTCTCTAGAAAATGTAAAAGAGGGGGAGGCAGTCCAAAGTTCTGGTAAAAGGGCAAAGGAAAGGATCGGTGGTTTGAACTGTCAGTCAAAAAGGGGAGGGGGTGCAACAATTTTTCCTACCGGGTCACAGTGTGCTTTCACCGGAACTGAGGTTTGTAGGATTCTAGTAATTCAAAGTGAGGCTGGCGCCAGCATGGGAGCGCCGACGTCCCGCGGATACAGTTTCGTCACTCCACGGGCGATCATGGCAGTCATTCCCCATCGGGGGTGTCTGCGGGGGTCGGAGACTCCCGCGGCTCCTCTAGAATCTTCAAGGTCGTGGAGGACTACGGTGGTGGAGTCAACCAGTGACCGGGCCATTTCTTTATGCTGGGCCCGCTCTTGCCAGGTCGATCGCCATTTTGAGAGTTCGGTAGCTACTGGCGATCGCGGGGTCAAATGAGCGGACGGGCTCCACCCTGCCGGGCGAGACGTTGCAGCATCGCCACAGTGGAAGAACCCTTTTCCGGGCGCCTGGAGCGCTGAGGGTGCAGGTGGGAAGCCTCCACTGGGGAGGCGGGAGAGGCCTGTTCGCACCGTCTCTCCCTCCCAGTGCACCCCACGGCGTCTCGCTTGAGATTTGTTATGGCCGGACCAGGCGATGAGGACGAGGGGGGGGGGTCGGAGGCATGTGCAAGACATCCCCCCCAGTGTTGTCAAAGCCATTATTCAAGAAAGAAGAAGTGTCCCGTCCGTCTTCGGGCCGGGCTTCCGGTGGATGTCGGCCAGACGCCCCTTGCTCTGGCCCCATGAACGGGTTCCTTGGTTTATCGGCTGCAGCCGGATCCCATCGGCCCCGGCCGTTGGTGGCCGGACCGGTAGAGAATGTGGCGGGACTACCTGAAACTGTCAAGGGCCACCGCGGCCGGACTGGGAGAGAGAGGGGAGGGTCGAGGACACGGACATTCCCCCCCCTGCAACTCTCCAGCGTTGTCAATCCCCCTGGCCGGGTCCCGCTGGCCTCGGCCTCGGCCTCTCCTCCAGCTACACCCTACGTGATGATCTCCGAGGCGTGGCAGCAGGACCCGCCTTATATGTGTTGCTTCCGGCTGGGCGTAGCCGAAAACCTGTTGCCCTTTGGAAGTTTCTAGAATGGGGCGGATGTCTGCTGACTTCTATCTTTCCCAGTTTGCCGTTATTTGGCCGTGGCAGGCGGTGGGACAGACACGTTTTGGGGCAGTGAGGGGCGATGTTTTCAGGTTTCTTATTACGGGCTTACTTCTAACGTTTCTTGTTTCTAGGACAATAATAGGTTTTATCATTACGTATTGTTATCGTTTCTTTGTTTGTTATTTAATAAAAAGTTCATCAGTGGCCTACTGATTTTCGTTTTCCTATTCTTTTCTTTCCAGGTTGTTTCATGCTAAAGTTTCTGTTAACAGGATACAGTGATCACTTCGTTATTATTGCATATGTCCTTTTCACTAGGGGTGCTCTCTTGTTGGGCCAGATGACCTATCTCTAGTAAATGGTCCGGGTGAAACAGGTGCATCAATCAGTGGGGAGTAGATAGGCATGACAGATTACAACGGGGGAGAAAGGTCCGCATTACCTACCCTTTCACTACTTGCAAAGATTTTCCTACGTTTATTTGCAAACAGGGAATACCTCCAAAAAGAACTAATTCCCAAACAGTCAATGTTCGGACAATCAATCAATCAATGAGGAATGAAATAGGTACGACGTGTTAAAGGCTTGCGTTACCTACCCTTCACTATCTGCAAAGGGAGAGAGAATATTCCTATTCTTCCTCGTTTGCAGGCAGAGAAGATCCTTAAGAGAACCAACTTCGAACAATTCAATGCTCGATTCAAACAATCAACAAGGGGTACTGTGAACACAAATGAACGCCGCTTATGTACATACACATTGCTATTTTCAACAGGTTGTTCCTAATGTTTCTATTTTAGCGAGGTCAAAAAGAGATCCCATTAGTGGCCTACTGGTTTTGCTCGATTCCTTTTGTTTTTTTACACGATTTTTCGCTATCTGCAAAGACTAAACAGAGTATTGCGACTCTGTGCTTGTTTGTAAATAGAGAATGAACCAAAGAGAACAATCAATCAGATGGAGAGAGAAGCAGGCACGACGGATTACAACGGGGGCAAAGGCCTGCGTTAACTACCCTTCACTATCTGCAAAGAGAGAGTACTCCTAATAGAAATGAGGGGTGGGGGGCAGCATTCAAAGCAGATCAGTGTGTATAAACACGAAAATGTTTTTACTTACCACGTACTTGACATTCGACAGCTTATGATATTTGCTATTAAAAAACCATTGAAATTCACTGAAAAAACCATAGGTTATAGACCATATATAGTTAGGAATTAGCATTTACAAAACCTTGAAAATTCACTGGAAAAACCATAGGTTATAGACCATATATAGTTAGGAATTACAAAACCTTGAAAATTCACTGAAAAAACCATAGGTTAGAGACCATATATAGTTAGCTGGACATTTTATTGACATAAAACCAATGAAATTCCATATATAGTTAGTTGCACTAACTATATATCGCGCACCCGCAATCCACTGCTGATGATGTCACATATTACATCATTCATGACATGGTCAGTGACATCACTGATGACATCACTGATGACATCTCAAATGACATCACTGATGACATCACTGATGACATCTCATTTGACATCAATGACCACATCACTGATGATATCATTCATGTGACAATACAATGTATCTCCTCACATTTTAATATAACCTCTGTTTCACCCAGTGTTAAATACAGAGTATAATTTTTGAAACCATTGACACACCAATACTAGTTACTACATACGCACTCACTGATTGCTACGTCTACACACACCTTCACTCATTCACCCATACAATCATTCATATATACAATCACTCATCTTTACAACACTATCATATGCACTCATACACCTATACAGACACTCACAGTCTGCCACTCATCCATGGAGTTACTCACACACCTAGTCAGTCCTGTAAAGAATCAATGACACTTCCATTTTCTTGTCTATACAGTTAAACATAGAGCACCTTACATTTTCAAACATATACTAACACATACTTACCTTCTTATACAATCATTGATACAAGTACACATTGATCTGCACAGAGTCACACACCTCCCAGCTAGCCACACACACACTCAGTCTCCCATACAAATACTTGGGCAATCAATCAATAACCCATATAGTTACTCATATAGCTACTGATCAACACATGCAGCAGTTTACAGAACAACAGACATAATGATGCACAAATTAAGACAGTTTAGTCACTAACCCATGCACTCAGTGAGACACATTTAATCACTCACTCATACAGTCAGTCATGCACCTACTAAATCCTTCGTCCAGACACTTACACATCCACTCATTCTTCAATATGTAAGACATATTTAAACTTTACAGAAACAAAAAATCACTGGATGTTGTTATCAGTGATGTCATCAGTGATGTCATTTGAGATGTCATCAGTGATGTCATCAGTGATGTCACTGACCATGTCATGAATGATGTAATATGTGACATCATCAGCAGTGGATTGCGGGTGCGCGATATATAGTTAGTGCAACTAACTATATATGGAATTTCATTGGTTTTATGTCAATAAAATGTCCAGCTAACTATATATGGTCTATGGTTTTTTCAGTGAATTTTCAAGGTTTTGTAAATGCTAATTCCTAACTATATATGGTCTATAACCTATGGTTTTTTCAGTGAATTTTCAAGGTTTTGTAAATGCTAATTCCTAACTATATAGGGTCTATAACCTATGGCTTTTTTCAGTGAATATATATATATATATATATATATATATATATATATATATATATATATTACCTACTGGCGGTCGCCAGTAGGTATATATAGTTAGGATTTTTTCTCTATGGGATTTTAGAAAATTCTATGTCTAATAACTTTGGCATTTGTGGACGGAATTGGCCGAAATTTTCAGGAAAATGGAACATTTTGTTTCTGAGCAGCCCCTGAAAATTTGGGGGGGGTTCGTCAAGGGGGGGCCGAGAAAAAAGGGGGGTCCCAAAACGTGTTTTTAACATTGAGTTTTCCATAGGGCGGTTGGCCTCACTTTTAGCCCAACGGCTGAATGGATTTGCACGAAACTTGGCAAAATTGTAGGGACTGGTAGCCCGATGTGCCTTTGCTAGGTCTCAATATATGTGCTCCAGTGGATTTTGAGAAATTAACATTCAAAAAAAGATATATATCTGTAACAGCGGACCAGGCAGTGCTCCGGTTCGCGGACTTTACGCGTTACGGAGCTTTGTGAAGCGAAGCTGATTGGTTCTCCGGCGTCTGTAAACATTCCAAACAGTCCGTAGCGGCCGCCATCTTTTCTCTCGGTAGGATCGAGAGACAAGAGGAGGCCAAAGCGAAGGGGCAAATGACCATAAGGGGGCATAGTAGATCCTCCCTGACCCTCTAGGTTTGATGTGGAGGTTTTAAAAGGGCCCCGCGGGGCAAAAAAAAATTAAATAATAATAATCGAACGGCTGAATGGATTTGCACGAAACTTGGCAAAATTGTAGGGACTGGTAGCCCGATGTGCCTTTGCTAGGTCTCAATATATGTGCTCCAGTGGATTTTGAGAAATTAACGTTAAAAAAAGATATATATCTGTAACAGCGCTCCGCTTCGCGTACTTTTCGCGTAACGGAGCTTTGCGAAGCTGATTGGTTCTCCGGCGTCTGTAAACATTCCAAACAGTCCGTAGCGGCCGCCATCTTGTCTCTCGGTAGGATCGAGAGACAAGAGGAGGCCAAAGCGAAGGGGCAAATGACCATAAGGGGGCATAGTAGATCCTCCCTGACCCCCTAGGTTTGATGTGGAGGTTTTAAAAGGGCCCCGCGGGGCAAAAAAAAAAATAATAATAATAATCGAACGGCTGAATGGATTTGCACGAAACTTAGCAAAATTGTAGGGACTGGTAGCTCGATGTGCCTTTGCTAGGTCTCAATATATGTGCTTCAGTGGATTTTGAGAAATTAACGTTCAAAAAAAGATATATATCTGTAACAGCGCTCCGCTTCGCGGAGATAAAATTATCTCTGTATTACCTAGCTGTTGCTAACACCAGTTAGCGACCGCTAGTAGGAGATAGCGACCATCTTGGGCCCCACTTTGCATGTCAGTGATATTTATCACTAATTACATGCAAAGTGGGCATGCCAAGATGTTAGCGACTGGAAACAGTCGCTAACATCGCTATCTCCTATTACCAACTTTTGGAGATATTCGCGCTAAGCGCGAATATCTCTAAAAGCTACCACCTGCCCTGAGCAGTTCTTAGCCATGTTATCCAATGGGAGGTGGATAACATGGCTAAGAGCATTAGCTCGGTAATGCATTGATATCGCTGAGTTTTCAGCGATATTAATGCATTGCGGTCGTTTTTTATCGCATTTGCGATAAACCTTGATAATAGCAAGGTTTATCTGCGATAATTTCTGACGATGCTTAGCGGTAAAAAATTCGTTGCTAGGCATCGTTAGGGATAAATATCGCTTAACTTTGGTAATATGCCCCAACGTCTGTTAACGTTCGATTCGAAGGAAATCAGGAAGTGTTGAAAAACATTGTCTGCGCATCTTGCCTTTTTTCAAATGCCACACTTTTGTCGTGCACGGCAGTCATTTTAGATGCCTTGACCAGACCCACTCTCTGCACGCTGTCGATCCTTAGCATGGCTCCCCACCCTCGCAAGCATCTCCCCCAGGCACTGGTCACCCCCGCTCTCTGTCTTATGCATGGGTAATAAACCTCCCCCATCTGCGCTGCTCTTCCCTGAGAATCACACCCTGTGCCCGCCCGACACCTCCCTTTCGCCCTATTCACTACCGCACCCTCTGACACTCCTTTTCCTCTGTGTCCGATTGTCCAGGCCGGTCCTAGGCTATCAGCTAGCCCTGCAGATGTAGTTTATGGCCCCAGCTGTAAAGAATCACCCCTCTTCAAAGGAGTTATAGTAGATCAAGGCCCACACTCGATGAGATCCGTCACAGCACACGCGTTCCTACTATCTGAAAACCATCCTGTATTGTGATTGGGGAGGGGACCGAGTCTGAAGCGGAAGATTCCAGGGATGACTCTTTGTACATCAAAGTTTTTACAATTATGTGTCACATTAAAAATATATAGCACTCCAACAAAGTAGTAAGATTATAAAACTTTAATAACTTATAAATATATACAACAAAACAAAAACAGTAAAAACATTTAAACATTTTTAGGGAAAAACAACGAAGTAGCGGTCGGCTGTGCGAATAGTCCCAACGCAGCACAACATCCAGATTTCTGGACGGCACCCAGGTGATGTTGCCTGGGTGCCGCACTGATTTCGGCATCCGGCGTGGGGCGTCGCGGGGGGTGGGTCATCAGTAGCAAACTGTTTTGCGAATAGTTCCAAGGCAGCAGAACGATGGCACCAAGGTGATGTCCAGTAAGTTGCCGCACTGGTTTTGGTATCCTACAATGCTGCTCCGAATAACGGCGTGGGGCGCCCGGGGGGGGGGGGAGGCGGCGTGAACGGGCCTCTCCAGGTGGAGTCTCGTCTGTTGTAGTGGGGCGCCCCTTTACCGTTTCAGTTGCCATTCCGTCCGCTTTTGGTCCACTGTGTCAAAAGCCGCAATTCAGCTGAGTTTCGCCCACTCTTGCGGTGCAGAGATAGGCGGCTGTCACAGGACTCTCAAAATGGCGGCATGCTCTTTCCTTTTTGGGCCTGGTCCACTGAAATGGCCCTGGGACACCTTGGAAATCGGACGCTTGTCTGCTAGGTCTTGGACCCCATTCTCGAAAGCGTCCCCTCCGCCTTGAGGATTCAACAAAAGTTTTGGGGCCCCCCGACTCCTGCAGGCTTCTGGTGGGGAGCGGCTGCCATGATTGCTCGCGGAATGACCACGACGGAGCCACGAGATGGTGGTGCTTTCATGGTGACGCCAGCTTCAGTCTGAAACATCCAGAAACAAGGTGGGGCTTTCATCGTTTGGGAAAAAAAAAAGTTTTCATCCAATGAAAAGTGTTATTTTTAGGTCATATGATCAAGCCTTCCATCATTAGGAAACCAAAAGTAAAATGAACCAATGAAAAGTTTTATAAACAAGTCACATGACCTGTTATGCGGCATAGGGTATAAAATGCGGAGAAAATACGTTGGCACGTGAGGCGGCGTCAGTAGCGGACCGATGTGCGAATAGGCCGAAGGCAACACAACGCGCCAAGATCCGGATGGCACCGAGGTGGTGTCCAGCAAGTTGCAGCACTGGTGTGGCCATCCTACAATGCTGAAAGTCGGCGTGGGGCGCCCCGTTGGCCTGTGAGTTCGCGTCAGTAGCGGACCGATGTGCGAATAGGCCAAAGGCAGCACAACGCGCCAAGATCCGGATGGCACCGAGGTGGTGTCTAGTAAGTTGCCGCACTGGTGTGGCCATCCTACAATGTTGAAAGTCGGCGTGGGGCGCCCCGTTGGCCTGTGAGATGGCGTCAGTAGCGGACCGATGTGCGAATGGGGCCAAAGGCAGAGCAACAATATTTTCTGAATAGAAGACACCACAAGGCGCTGAGATGCCAAGATCCGGATGGCACCGAGGTGGTGTCTAGCAAGTTGTGGCACTGGTGTGGCCATCCTACAATGGTAAAAGTCGGCGTGGGGCGCCCTGTTGGCCTGTGAGATGGTGTCAGTAGCGGACTGATGTGCGAATGGGGCCAAAGGCAGCGCAACAATATTTTCTGACTAGAAGACACCACAAGGCGCTGAGATGCCAAGATCCGGATGGCACCGAGGTGATGTCTAGCAAGTTGCTGTACTGGTGTGGCCATCCTACAATGCTGAAACTCGGCGTGGGGCACCCCATTAGCCTGTGAGATGGCGTCAGTAGCGGACCGATGTGCGAATGGGGCCAAAGGCAGCGCAACAATATTTTCTGAATAGAAGACACCACAAGGCGCTGAGATTCGGTTACCACCGAGGTGATGTCTAGCAAGTTGCCGCACTGGTGTGGCCATCCTACAATACTGCTCTGAATAACGGCGTGGGGTGCCCGAAGGGGGGGGGAGGCGGCGTGAACGGGCCTTCCTAGGTGGAGGCTCGTCTGCTGTAGTGGGGCGCCCCTTTACCGTTTCAGTTGCCATTCAGCTGAGTTTCGGCCGCTCTTGATGCTACAGCCACAGGCGGCTGCAACAGGACTCTCAAAATGGCGGCCTGTTCTTTGGATTTGGGCCTGGTCCACTAAAATGGCCCTGGGACACCTTAGAACTCGGACGCTCGATTTTTTTTTCCTTTCCTCTACATGCAAAAAAAGGTAAATGCCCGGTACGTTACACGCTTCATCTGCCACGATGTACTCTCCAGAGGAACCGAAAAAAAATATAGTTATGGTAACTATACCATGCATCGTCATATGGAGAGGTGGCACCAATTAATTATAGTGCTGCATAAAAGAGAGATTTGGAGGAGAACCCCCGACTTGCCAGTACATTCATCATAGAAGTGGCACTGACAGCATCAGAGGCAAGGGAAACGGTCCCAAATATTTAGAAGAACTTTGGAAAGATTAAAATGACATGTTTAGATTGTGGCAAATTAATTTCATGTGGACAGATGAGTGTTACTCTAATAAATACAGGATATGAACATCATCATAGTCGATGGTTGGTAGAGACATTTTGACTATATCCTGGACCTGCCCGTCCTCGCCCAAAATGGCGCCGGAATAAATGGGACTCGTAACTCCTTGTTGTGTACTGGTTGCAGAACCTTGAAATCACGAGATACGTATGCAGTTTTGAAGCACATGGCGGGCGGGGACGAGAATTGATTGAATATTTCGACATCCCTATTGATATTAAGTTCTGATGTGTTATTGATTACTGTACTATTGAAAGTTCGAATTAACGTCACCCATGGTACTTGCCCGCAAATGTATATCTAGATAATTTTATTGTAACTGGCCCTGTCGTATTTTAATTATAAAATGCACGTCCACCGATTCCGCAACTGTTAGACACCTTAGTTCTTGCAACCTAATGGCCCGCCCGTTACGTTCCTCTACAGTGTAAATGTCTACTCATCATATACGATTACAGTTTGCTCCGTGGCCGGCCCACGTGGTTATAGGCTCGTATTTGTATAATGAAATTTTCACAATAAAGGTTTTTAAAAGAAAACATGGTAGTAGTATATACATTGGTAAAGTTTTTAATAATAGTCACTGTTTTAGAATCATTAAAAGGCAAGTGAAATAAAGCAGACCAATTACATGAAGGGTAAAAGGTATAATACGCAGGAACGCAGTAAAGATAAATGGTCAAGGGCTGTTGTGTTTTCTACTCCTGCAACATAAAGTGATCGATAAGAATCTCATATTCAGGCGTATCGGCGACTAAGACAGCAGGTCGACCCTCTTTTGCTCAACGGCTCCGTCATGGGACGAAGAAACGCCCTTTTTCTCGAAAAAAGAATATATTTTACTTGCAGGACAGTTGTAAATTTTCCGGGAAAGTACATTAGCCTGGAACATTATAACATATATTTAAGAAAAAATAATGTTCGGAAGTAATAAAAAGCGTAATTTTTAGGTCATATGACCAAGCCTTTCATCATTAGAATAAGAAAAGTAAAATGAACCAATGAAAAGTTTTATTAACAAGTCACATGACCTGTTATGCTTACGTTACGCGCTGCGCGTCGCGCCCCAGATGACTTCCGGATGCGCTAACGCGGCGCGTCATATGACGCATTACGCGACAACGCAGGTCCAGAATATAGTCAAAATGTCTCCACCAACCAGCGGTCGGAACACAACCCCTTTCAGCAGGCTAAATAGTTCTGTTAAATGACAACAGAAGGGACAGGCAACAAGAACCATCAGTCAAAGAGGGGAGGGCTAGTTCTTCTCTACCGGGTTACATTGGGGCGCTACCGGAACTGATCGAATTGGTAGTCTACAGTGTTTCTGGATGTTTCAGACTGAAGCTGGGGTTAGCATGAGAGCACCACCATTTCGTAGCTCCGTCGTGGCCATTCCGCGAGCAATCATGGCAGCCGCTCTTTATCGTTATTTTGGGCGGGGTGGGTGGCGGAGCCGAGCTGTATTGCAGCCATCATGGTGTGGAGTTCAGTTCATCTCACTAGTTTCGTATTTGTCATGAGGGGTTGTTCCTAATGTTTCTATTTTAGCGAGGTCAAAAAGAGATCCCATTAGTGGCCTACAGATTTTGCTCGATTCCTTTAGTTTTTTTACACGATTTTTCGTTATCTGCAAAGACTAAACAGAGTATTGCGACTCTGTGTTTGTTTGTAAATAGAGAATGAACCAAAGAGAACCAATTCTAAAACAGTAAATGCTTGGATAACAATCAATCAAATGGAGAGAGAAGCAGGCACGACGTATTACAACGGGGGCAAAGGCCTGCGTTAACTACCTTTCACTATCTGCAAAAAGAGAGTACTCCTAATAGAAATGAGGGGGGGGGCAGCATTCAAAGCAGATCAGTGTGCATAAACACGAAAATGTTTTTACTTACCACGTACTTGACATTCGACAGCTTATGATATTTGCTATTAAAAAACCATTGAAATTCACTGAAAAAACCATAGGTTATAGACCATATATAGTTAGGAATTAGCATTTACAAAACCTTGAAAATTCACTGAAAAAAACATAGGTTATAGACCATATATAGTTAGGAATTAGCATTTACAAAACCTTGAAAATTCACTGAAAAAACCATAGGTTATAGACCATATATCGTTAGGAATTAGCATTTAAAAAACCTTATTTTACCCACACAAAACCATTGAAATTCCATATATAATTAGTTGCACTAACTATATATCGCGCACCCGCAATCCACTGCTGATGATGTCACATATTACATCATTCATGACATGGTCAGTGACATCACTGATGACATCACTGATGACATCTCAAATGACATCACTGATGACATCACTGATGACATCTCATTTGACATCAATGACCACATCACTGATGATATCATTCATGTGAAAATACAATGCATCTCCTCACATTTTAATATAACCTCTGTTTCACCCAGTGTTAAATACAGAGTATAATTTTTGAAACCATTGACACACCAATACTAGTTACTACATACGCACTCACTGATTCCTACGTCTACACACACCTTCACTCATTCACCCATACAATCATTCATACATACAATCACTCATCTTTACAACACTATCATATGCACTCATACACCTATACAGACACTCACAGTCTGCCACTCATCCATGGAGTTACTCACACACCTAGTCAGTCCTGTAAAGAATCAATGACACTTCCATTTTCTTGTCTATACAGTTAAACATAGAGCACCTTACATTTTCAAACATATACTAACACATACTTACCTTCTTATACAATCATTGATACAAGTACACATTGATCTGCACAGAGTCACACACCTCCCAGCCAGCCACACACACACTCAGTCTCCCATACAAATACTTGGGCAATCAATCAATAACCCATATAGTTACTCATATAGCTACTGATCAACACATGCAGCAGTTTACAGAACAACAGACATAATGATGCACAAATTAAGACAGTTTAGTCACTAACCCATGCACTCAGTGAGACACATTTAATCACTCAGTCATACAGTCAGTCATGCACCTACTAAATCCTTCGTCCAGACACTTACACATCCACTCATTCTTCAATATGTAAGACATATTTAAACTTTACAGAAACAACAAATCACTGGATGTTGTTATCAGTCATGTCATCAGTGATGTCCTTTGAGATGTCATCAGTGATGTCATCAGTGATGTCACTGACCATGTCATGAATGATGTAATATGTGACATCATCAGCAGTGGATTGCGGGTGCGCGATATATAGTTAGTGTAACTAACTATATATGGAATTTCAATGGTTTTGTGTGGGTAAAATAAGGTTTTTTAAATGCTAATTCCTAACGATATATGGTCTATAACCTATGGTTTTTTCAGTGAATTTTCAAGGTTTTGTAAATGCTAATTCCTAACTATATATGGTCTATAACCTATGGTTTTTTCAGTGAATATATATATATATATATATATATATATATATATATATCCTGAATTCCGTTCCTCACAGGCACATGCAGTTCCCTCTGCTGGCAAGTAAACACCGGACACGGACCTCGAGGTACTTCACAATTTTATTTGGCAGAAAGAGTCACAGACGTTTCGGCTCAGCGGAGCCTTGATCACATGACAGCGTTTGTTTTGCAAGGTACACCTTTTAAAGTGCTAGTGTGTGATTTAACTGAGATCACCTGTGCAAGATAGTGACTAGACATAAAAGACATACTTAGGCAGGCACATAATACTTTTGAATCGGTAATTTCATTAGATGTGAAATACATTTAGAGAATGACATGTAAAATACATTAAAATGTTATTTTCAAAGATAAACAAATTCCATCAATACTATTTCGGCAAAACTCATTCTTTGGACTATGATTGTAAAATACCATCAGTAGTAAAAACGGATAAATAGATTAAAAGAACCTTCTTGTCCGACACATTTGCCATATGCCTACCACTTGACTGTATACATCAGCGACAATGTATCTGGACCTAAAAAGTGCAAAAAGCTATAAAGTGCTAAGTGCCAACATTTAAAAGTGCAAATTCGTGCTAAAGTGCATCATCCTAACAAATGTGCAAATCTAGCAAAACTGTGCAAATATGCAATTTTTACAGAACTGTGCAAATATGCAATTTTTACAATTCATAGGCCCAGCTATGGTGTATTTGAAACTTGCGATCAAAATTCATCTGATGTAGAAAGTGGTAGGGATTTCATGAAGGTTCTCCCCCGTATACTATCTCTAATATAGCCAAAGATATTGATTGGTCATACTATGTGTGATGGATTCCTAGTTCACATCCCGAATTAAAATAATTTGCATATAATATGAAATTCTCTACCTTATTTGTGTGCCATTGTCGGTATGTCTAAAAGTTAAAGTGTGAGAGAGTGAGTAAAAACTAACAGGGTCATAAATACCCAAAACAAAAAAAACCCAACCCTAAACAATAAAGACAATAAAAAATCCATTGTTAGGTTCCCTATAGTATTTTTCATTGTATTGGTTCCTAACATGGTTGAAATTGTGCACAGTGATAAAAACTTGATTAATATATCTAAATTAAATTTCCTATAGCAGCAGTTCCTACAAAATTTGTTAGTGTGTGCTCGCAGCCCCCACGGGGTCCGTCACAACAGTCACCCAGCCGGATGACCGCCCTGGACATTACCCACATGGGGGAGAGCACACCACAAAAAATATTTTTTAATCTAATTTTAGAGCAAGCAAGTGTGGAGGTCCTCTGTCACATTCAACCCAAAGGGCACCTTAGAATTCAGCAGAAGAATATATTTTGTTTCGAGCTTCCTGAGCCTAGTTTCCCTGTCTCCACCCCGTCTGCTATTGATAACCGAATCGATAACCCAATATTTTAGACCCTTGTTATTACTCTGATGTTGGTCTCTAAAATGACGCGCCACTGGGTACGTGCTGTCCTCATTTGTTATTGCTCGCAAATGCTGCAATATACGTTTATGGACAGCATTCCTCGTGCTGCCCACGTATTGTAATCCACACGGGCAGCATAGGACGTAAATGGCGAATTCTGTCTTACATGTTAAGACTTGGGTTATCTCATGATTTCTTCCAGTAAATCCATCCTTGTATGTTTTCTTGTTAATGCCATGGGTACAAGCCTTACAAACCTTACAGTTATAGAAACCTTTGTTTTTCTGCCACCACTCTGTTCTAACAAAAGGGTCAGGATTAGTTTTAACAATGTGATCCCTTAAGGAGGGGGCCCTGCTAAAGGTTAATGATACTTGTTTAGGCAGTATACTGCCTATCACATTATCTTTAAGCACTATAGGCCAGTGTTTGTTCACTATTCTTCTAATTTGTCGATGTTGACTAGTGAACCCCGTTATTAGCCTAAAACATTCAGGTTCAATCTTTTCAGGTATAGCTTTGTCCTGTCCCTTATCTGGCTCCCTGTCCACTTTTCTAATCGGGAGATCTTCTCTACTCATATTCATGGATTTCTGGATGGCTTTATCGACCACTTTGCTGGAGTAGCCTCTCTCCAGGAACCTGCTTCTGCTTTCATTCTGCGCCTGCTCCAGATCTATGGGATTGCTGCAAATGCGTCTTAAACGCAGCATCTCCCCATATGGGATACTGGAGATCAAATGTGTAGGGTGGGCACTCGCAGCATGGAGAATGCTGTTGCCAGCCGTCTTTTTTCTGAATACCCTTGATTCCAAACAACTGCCCTTGATGTAGAGTTCGGCATCGAGAAATGTGACTTTTTCTTGGCTCAGAGTCGCTGTGAATCTGAGGTTCAGGGGATTGTCATTTATTGCCTCCACAAATTTCTGGGCTTCTTCATAGCTACCTCTCCATATGACAAACAAGTCATCTATGAAGCGGAACCACGCCACTAGATTGTTCCTGATAATATGTTGGTATCCATAGCCGAGGACCAGCTCCTCCCAAGCCCCCATATGCAAACATGCGTAGCTCGGAGAGAAGCTGGCCCCCATTGCTACTCCCTGCTTCTGACGGTACAATTGTTGGTTAAACAAGAAAACATTGTTACTAAGACAGAAACTCAACATGTCTAGCAGCATTTTGGTATGTTTTTCATTGCCTGGTTCCCTTCTGGAGAGGTAGTAACGTATTGCCTCCAACCCATCGCTATGTGAAATGCTCGTATAGAGCGCTGTAACATCAAGTGCTATCAGCCAATCACCCTCCTGAATTTGTACTTCTTTAATCTTGACTAGAAAGTCCCCTGTATCGCGTATGTATGACCCCAATTGTTGAACATAACCTTGCAAAAAATAGTCAATATAAATTGAGGTATGTTCCAGAAGGCCCCCTCGTGCAGATATTATTGGCCTTCCTGGAGGATGGTTGGAGTCCTTATGTATTTTAGGTATAAAATACAAAATTGGGGTAACAGGGTGATCAATCTTCAGATATTTGAATTCAGTATCAGTGATGAGTTTGGCTGATTGCCATTTGCAAAGTTTGCGATGATATTGGTCTCTAATAGTCAATAACTCTCGATTGTTGATTTTCTCATAGCAAAGATGGTCATTCAGTTGGCTATATGCCTCTTTGTCATAATTGAGTTTTGTCATGAGGACAACGTTTCCCCCTTTGTCACTATTTCTGATTACCAGATTCTTTTCCTTATTTAACTTTTCAATCAGAGCCTTATATTGTTGTTGTTGGGCAGAGTATTTGCGTTTTTTGCCTCCAATTTGACTTTGCAACTTCTTCAATTCAGCTACAACATTTTCATGAAAAATATCTATGTTATCTCTCAGAAGGATAGGATAAAATGTAGATGGTCCTTTAAATTGGGTGGTAGTTGAGATTCTGTTACCACTCTCATCAATCCCCTTGTTGATTTCATTATTACATGGGGTTTCTCCATATCCTACTCCTTCAGTCTCCCACAGTTCCCTCAGTATCCGAGTTCCTTGTGATGCTTCGGACTCCTCTATATCAACTGTTGGATTCATATCAGATATTGTTCCTTCTTTATTCTTCATAGCGTAAAACTTGCGTAACTTGAGTTTTCTGACCGCTTTGTAAACATTACAACGTGTGCTAGCATAATCAAAGTCACATGGAGATGCATAAGATAGGCCAAGTTTGAGTATATTCTCCTCTTTTTCTGTGAGTGACAAGTCTGTTAGGTTCACAACAGTGCGGTTGGTGGTTCCATTTATTCCTGTTGGTGGGCATTGCTTCGCCCGGTTCCACCTCCTCTCTTCTTCTGAGATCCTCTTTTTTGCCACCCGCGCCCTCTGGCGGCGCCTGAAATTTGCCCTGTGTTTTCTTGATTGCCCCTTGTATGGGACCTTAGGGTGTTCCGTCTGTCCTTGCCTAAAAAAATCATTTCCTGGCCTGGTGTGAGTTTCGGTAGACCCGCCGCCTGTGCTTGCCTGCGGCGGTCTGCTTCCGAGTCTGTATCAGGATCAGAACTAATTGCGGCACTCGACGAGTCACTCATTCTATCGGCTCCCATTGTTGAGGTGCTAGTATGGCTCTGGGCATTCTTCGCTTTGGGTTGTTGTTTTGGACCACCCCTGCACAATGTTTCAAACTTGCGCGCAAAAGTAAAAATTTGGCCAAGTTCATAATCATTTCTGTCTCTTTGAAATTTATATGATTTTCTTGCCACAATTTTTGTCTCCTCCTTCTTTAGTCGTTCCTGCATAATTTTGGAGAGTCTGTTTTTTTTCCTCATCTTCCCCCAGGCCATCTATTTCCTCCTGTAGATCCGCTATCTCTGTGAGGAGTATGGTTCTATCTATGTCCGTATATTTGATGAGCACCTGTACCTGACGACGCGATGCCTCCAAATTAATCTCTGCCCACTCTTTCATCAGGTCAGAGTTTGGATTATCATAGGTGGGGGCTGTTAATATTCTCAATCCCCTTGGGATACGATTCACTTCGATGTAGCGCTGCAGTGACTTTGATTCCCACCACTTGGCTTGCTCTTGAAATGACTTTTTTTCCAATTTCTTAAATAATTCTTTAATTTTGGTTGTGCTGCTGCCACTAGCTTCAGTGTTATTCCTCCCATGTATATTAGTTGGGATAGGGGTGTCATCGGAGAACGTCGTTGCAGCTAACGTCTCCCGTTCCCTTACGCTGTCACCCGACATCTTTCTGCAATGTTAAGATAGTATACCGGTAACGTCTAGTAATCCGTGTTAAATCGACGGCTGTCTAAACTTTTTACCAGTTTTAAGCCTCTCTCCTTTCCCAGCTAGTCCGTCTATACAATAGAGCTTACTTGATTTTCGGCGCCTGTATTTTTCGGATCCGCTAACCACAGTCACAGTTGCAACTCGAGCCCGAGTTGCTTGCAGCCGAAGGTGCCGAATAATCCTCCGCTCTGTAATCCAATCAGGTTTCGGTAGCTGGGGGTCAAACGCCTTTCTCCTTCCGGAGCATGTATTCTCCTGAACGCCGTCCAGGGGAAAGATTCGTGTAATGGCGTCAACCAATTGTTAAGAAGGGTCCCGTGTAAAGCCAGGACGAATCCCACTGGCTATATTTCCTGAATTCCGTTCCTCACAGGCACACGCAGTTCCCTCTGCTGGCAAGTAAACACCGGACACGGACCTCGAGGTACTTCACAATTTTATTTGGCAGAAAGAGTCACAGACGTTTCGGCTCAGCGGAGCCTTGATCACATGACAGCGTTTGTTTTGCAAGGTACACCTTTTAAAGTGCTAGTGTGTGATTTAACTGAGATCACCTGTGCAAGATAGTGACTAGACATAAAAGACATACTTAGGCAGGCACATACTACTTTTGAATCGGTAATTTCATTAGATGTGAAATACATTTAGAGAATGACAGTAGTTATAGTTAGGACCTAGTTTCCATAGGAAATCCGCAACATTCTATTTGGACTAACTTTGGCGCCGGTCGACGAATCTTTGTGAAATTCTGAAAGAAGATGGCCTGCTCTGCTCCACTCCTTCCCTGAAAGTTTCGGGTTAATTTGTCTAGTGGGGGGCGAGAAAAAAGTGGGGTCCCAAAATGCCCCATGTGTGAAACCTATGGTTTTTTCAATGAATATCTAAGGTTTTTTAAACGCTAATTCCTAACTATAACATGTGTGAAACCTATGTTTTTTTCATTGAATTTCTAAGGTTTTTTAAATGCTAATTAATAACTATAACGTGGCTGAAACCTGTGGTTCTTTTCAGTGAAAATGTAGATGTAAATTTAAATAATATTTTAAATAACATTTACATTGTACAAATGTTTGAGTTAATGTAAATATTTCTTCAAATAATGTTGTTATGTATTTAGTTATATTTTCGGGGGGATCTATAATTATTTTGGGGATGTAGTATACTTTTTTGATATTTCTTATTTTTAAAACATATGACTGACTATGTTGTTTAATGTTTATTTTAATGTTTGTTTAATGTATAAACTAGTTTAGTTATTTTAATGTTTATTGATGATAATGTCATTATTTTGCCAAAAGTATTGTAGTCGATAATGTGTGAGGTGATATTTTCGACACATGCATATTTAAAGGTAACAATATTTTTGGTTATAATATTATTGTGTTCAATATTAGTAAATAATGACATTTTTAACAGTGAAATTTGTTTTCTCAATATTTGTGGTTTTGTTAGTTTTGTACAAGAAGGCAACATTTATGTTAACAATATGTAATTTCTGTTATTTTTGTATATTGATTTTGTGTGCATTGATATTGTGTCAGTGAACCACCTGGGGTCATCTTTTGTTACACAAATCAGTGTGGCTGACATCCATGTGTGAACCTCTAGCCACTCCCCCAACATGTTTTGTGAAGCTATCAACTTTGGAGTTGCTCCTGCTGTGAAGGACTGCTCTTTGGAGAAAGGGCAGGGCATAAGAGAGGACACTACAAAAGGAAGTAGACCTTCAATTAACTTCAAACACTCAGACACTAAATTCACATTTGGTGTTTGGAAAAGAGCATAAGATAGGCAGCTCGAGGGCCCCAAAGATGTCAACTGTCAAACAGCCAGCTGGGCTATGTGAGGAGGTGATGCTCTGCAAGACCTCTGCCTGTGACCAGGACTGGAGGCTAAGGACTGTCAATCTTCCGGCTGGGGGAGGGAACATCACTCAGGTAATCTAAGACCACCTGCTCCTGGGGCCTGGAACCTCATTGTCTGTCTGCTTGCCAAGACCAGTGTGCCTTGTGAGGAAGAGGAGAGTCCTGGAGGGTGTGAGATCCAGTGGGAGCCCTGGCAATTGTATCTAGAGTGAGGTGTGAGGAAACAGCTTTTGCAGAGATTGGGTCATAGCCCATGTGCAGAAGGAAGTCTGCGAGTCCGTATTCCAGGTGGGGGCACAGTTAAGATTACTGCTGTGCTGATCGGGCTGTAGTCTGAATGCAGAATGAAGTTGGCAGTCCCATTTGCCATGCAGGGCTGCTGTGAAGATTCCTGCCCTGCAGATTGGGCTGCAGCCCATGTGTGAAGTGATGTCAGCATTGTGGTATGCCATTTGGGGCCATGAAGATATCTGCCCTGCCGATTGGGCTGTAGCCCCTTTATGGAGTGAAGTCGTGAAGATATTTGCAATACTGATCGTGCCATAGTCTGTGTGGGGAGTGAGGACAGTGACCTCATATGCCAGGTTGGGCTACTGAGATAAAGGCATGGAATGTGGCCAGGTTAAGACCATAATTGAGAGGAAGTGGCTGCCTTGGTAACCAGTGCAGTCCCAAACCCCAAATGAGTATCAACACCAGGAGCACAGAATCACCCCTCCACCCCTTCACTGGGGGGATGACCTAAGGAAACTTACCGGCATTGAAGCAGCTTCAAGGACCTCCCAAAAGCTACACCTACAGGACTGCATGTGAAAAACTCAAGGGCACCTGAATACTGACCCTACAGTTTTGCAGTGAGGCACTCACTGGAGACAGTTGCTGCAGATTCAGTGAAGGGGACACACTCGAAGAAGACTTATCATTGCACAGGAGTGAAAAACTCTTGGAAACTCTGGTAATGCAATTCCCATTGATTTATGGACAAGAAGGCCTCTGGGGAGTTTTCTTACCATATAGCGCTTTGGCATTGGAACATTTTGACTTTAATAACAACCACACTGTGGCTCCTGAGACTTGGACAACTAGTGGGACTTAACCTGAGTGTCACCTATAGTAAATGGGGAATAACCACTAGTGAGAGGGTAGTGGAACTCAGAAACACATCTATTAAAACAGGGCACTGTGTGTCTTATTTGTGAATACCGTATTTGACCTTGTGTTGTACTCCTTTTATCATAGTTGTGAGCCTGTGATCACCCCCTTGTGTCTAACTCCCCCCTCCGAGAAGCCTAGGATTGCTTGACCTACACCACCAGTGAGAGTCAAGTGCTAATGGGGTAATTGGCCCAGTTGCTTAGGATCCATAGTAGGTCATGCCCCAGGACATTAGGAGTAAAATCCTCATTCCTCGTAATTCCTGCTTGACCCGTGGTGCTCCAAATGGGGATCTGACAGAACCCACAAAGGAAAACACCAGAAAAACACCAGAAAAAACAGGATTGCTGCTAAATTCTTTCCAACACTTACAAGGCAGTCGATGCCCATTTCCTTGAGCTCTGCAATTCCTTTCCAGTGAAAGGCCCCCAACCCAATAAACTGGCCCCCATGCTTTCCACCCAACATTGTAATGAGCCCCTAAATCTTAGAACACTCAATAAATTGGAATAGAAGGAGAGCCATGTATGCAGCACTATAAAGTACTGATAGCATGGTGTTAAATGACATTAGAGAATGTTTGGAAAAGAACCTTAAAGTGGTAATACCTGATCATGACTAGAATTGAGCTTACTTAAAACCCATACAATTAAATTATCCATTTCAAATATAACTGACTCTGGAACACCTTTTTTAAATACACAGAGGAGTGTCAGGAAAGTGCCCACATGTGATGTTCAGAATGCTCATTTCTGCCATATAGCTTTTGACTTCGTGGGAATATATTCACAAAGGCATTTTGGTGTACATAATGTAGTACTCTTGTAGTTCTTTGTATGTGCTCTTACATGTTTTTGTGAATTGGTCCTAAAGCATGTTCCCAGCATGCTTTACGATGTGGGCGTTCCCAGCAACATCCATTGCATTTTGGCACTGCCCCAGATTTACGAGAAATCATAAATCTAAGGCAGCGTCACAAATTTACAACTCCCCAAGTGAGGCATGAGAGAGGCACAACGAGAAGAAAAATCTTTATTTGTCCTCGTGTTTCCACTTTCTATGGGTGCTGCATTCTGCAGCACACATAGAAAGAGTAAAAAGGCTATTGTAATTGTTTTTGTGCAGGAAGGTTTCCCTTCCTGCACAAAAACAATCATCCCCTCATCACATGCACCTTTGCACCATGATGCAAAGCAGCCACGGTCGGTAGTGGGAGTACCTGCCGGGTGGTGACGTGATGAGGAGGAGGGGCAGGGTGGGGGGTAGTAAACTATGGATTACGGAGGTTTACAGGTAAGTAGACATATAAATAAATAAAACAAATTTTGTTGCGTGCACTGCATCCCTAAATGCGATCCAGTGCGCGCAAAGAAATTTGTTTATTTATTTATATGTTTACTTACCGGTAAACCACCGTAATCCATAGTTTACTACCACCCACCCTGCCCCTCCCCACATCACCGCCTTGCATGTACTCCCACTACCGACCACAGCTGATGCAAAGGTGCCTGCATTGGCTCATTGTTGTATAAACAACAGGAGTGAGAACCAATCAACCACGTTGGGATTAGGGTAAGTAATACAGTATAAACATATGGTATCCCAACTGGTATTATTTGAAGACAATTACAGAGGATATGCGTTGGCTCATGGCAGGTTATTGTGCGCCAGCGCAGGGGAAAAGGACAGGAATGCGCCATATCTCTTAGATATGGCATATTCCTGCCCTTTTATTTTGCAATAGGGCAACACAACAGAAAGGCCTGCTGCGCAGCCTTGTGGCAAAAACACATAAATGAGTCCGTAAATCTTAAGAAAGTCAGCTCATGTTTGAGAGCTGATGTTTTGGGTGTCATGAAAGTCTTTCCTATTGTTGGTGTTTTTTTATATTTCTAGGAGATGTCATGTTGTCATACCCAGTGATTGTCCCTTTATGCGATACACACACACACACTCACATAATCTTATAATGCAACACACGCCCATGACACCTTGATTGGTGGTGTGAGATAATAAAAGGCACTATTCAGCTTGGTCAGGCATGCCAGCTACAAGACTGCGAGTGAGAATTTTAGCATCACCCCTGCCCTTCTACTTTAGCACCTCTCTGCTGTATTCACAGAAAACACCTTTAACTGTGAACCTTATATTCCTAGTTGTTTTTGCTTCCCTTTGCTGCTAAAAGGTTAACATGAATCGTGTTGAAAGTGCATGTGAAAACGTTCTCAACCTCTGAGCCACTTAATTGTTCAGGTCCCACTACCTACTGAAGGTGCATAACAGAAACATATTGTAATGTTTTAGTCATATAGTCTTTTCTAATTATACCCAAAAAGTCATCCCTTTCCTGCTGGCAATAACTTAGACTCCCTATATGTCTCTGAAAGGTTTAATTAACGTACCCAAGTTTGATTTGTTTCGTTGTTTCTCCTACATTGTCACGTAAATGAAATGTTTTTACATTTTTACAGCACAGGACGACATATATCTTCCAGTTCGGTATTCCTGCCAAACAGCATTGAGAGGACTGTCATGACACTTTCCCTGAGAAAGTGCTGAGAACGTGCACTAGCTTGTGACACCCTGGTCTAGGCCTTGACAAGTAGGGTTGTTCCACCTGTCTTTCTCTATGCAATCTTCGTATTTTTAATTCTTGAGGGAGGTGATTCAGATGTTGTTCTTCATCTTTTTCAGACTGAATGTACGGCTGGTGAGGTCAGAAATGCTTGCTGTAGGGATCAATTAGACATCTGCAAAAGGTCAACAGGCTAAAGAGCTGCAACAAATTGAAGCAAAGGCTCATAAATTATGAACAGCGGGCTACAATGTACAGACACATGTAATCTTGAAGCGTCAGCTACCAAAGCAGCTGAAAGCACAACATGGGTGACATCTTCTTAAATCTACCCACGTGAACATGTTTATTATGTGTGTGTAAATGTAAATGAGGTCAGTCTCCTGGGGATTCGAAATGACTATCCCGAATCCAATATTTGTTGCCAGGCCTGCATCATCAATATTGGACATCTTTGCTTTACAGAGAAGCCAGAGGATGCTGTGTGTTTGCCACGGTCCTCGAAGGATGCTTTATTCATAGAAATAATGATCTTGTCTGCATAGATAAACCACCAGGTTTAGCACGTGTGATTCATCACAGGCAGATCTTCCCGGAGACATGGGACACATTAGTCACTGCTTTCAGTGAAAATAAAGCAAAGTGGGAGACTAAGAGACATGCATCTTTTTCATGAATGATTGGAATTGTTTTTAAAGACTTGTCCATATTTATGAAAACTCTGTCAGAAGAAGTTGAACATACATTGTGAGTGTAGATGTCTAGTATTTGACAATTTCGAGAGACCACAACGCTTGTGCGTGCAATCTAACAGTTTTGTTAGTGAGAGCTAACCAAACATGTCTATTTTAGTGCAAAGGTTTAAAACATATTGGTGAATAGGCTTATGTGTAACTATTTATTTTGTGAGTAATGCTTAGCAGTCACATATTGAAGTCTTTGGGAAATATACTCTGAAAATATATGTATTCAGTATATGCTTTGGAATCTGTTATTGTAATAATATTCATATAGTTTGGAAAGCAGGTGCAAAATTAATCAAGTAAATGAGATATACTGCAGTGTATAAGCAACCATACAGAATGCCATGCACTTACAAATGAAATGTGCTATTAAACATTGCTAAATTCATTTTTAGTTGACACATAACGGTCAATAAGCGGTAGGTATTACGCACTAGTGACAAAATATTTTGTCACAATTTGTACATTATTCCTTTCATTGGTAGATATAAAGCTTAAAGCTTATTAAGAAATAAATATGGCACACCTTTCTCTGGTTAAACTCTTACCCCTTCAAAGCCAGGAGACAGTTGATTCAGAACATATCTTCAATTTAAAAAGTGTGTACATGGTAATGCACATATTTATATTGTGGCTCTGGCAATTTGTGAAAGATGCATATGTGTCATGTATTTAAAAACATTCTCATGATGAACAATGGAAGCCCTTCTCTGTTTCTTCCTGGTTCAGCCTCGCTCACCTTTCATACAGTTGGTCATTTCACGAGTATTGTTCAAAGAAATCATGATTTGCTATATTGCCAAGCACCTTAACTTTCATGACAATAGTTTAGTGCAGTGAAAAAAATACATGGGAGCTGTGCGGTTTATGTTCATCGAAGCTACAGTTTTGTACAAAGCAATGTATACCCACTTTGAGGCATATTCACGAGGAAGTGGCGGTGAGAGGCGTTAGCCTCCTTGGCTTAACCCCTCTCACCGCCACTTCGGAAATGCCAGGCTGCACCCTATTCTCAAGAATGTGGTGCAGCCTGGCGTTTCCTCCTGCGATGGCGCTGAGTCTCACGACTTAACGCCAGCGCAGGCACCCTTGCACCGGAGTGCAAGTGTGTCTGCGAGCAGGGAGGTTTGTTGATGTACAGGAAGATGTTCCTTCCTTCACATGAACAAACCTAAAATGCTGTTTAGTAACTTACATGTGTGCTGCTTCATGCAGCACACATGTAAGTTACAAAACTGCATTCTTTAAAAGGTTTGTTTATGTACAGGACGGGACACCTTTCTGTACATAAACAAACAATGGCATTTTGCTATTTCCATTTGTGCTGCACAAGGCAGCACACATGGAAATAGCAAAAACGAGGAGAAATTATGAATTTCTCCTCGTTTCGCCCCCTTAAGACCAGGATTTTTCTGGTTATAAGTTCGGCACTGCCACCTATTCGCCTTTGATAATAGGTGGCAGGGTCGAAGTCAATGGGTGTTGTGGTGCTACACCCACTGCAACTTCCACTGCTTTAAGCCACGTTAAGTGGGTTAACGCTGCCTTGAGAATAGAGCACTGGCCCTATCGCCACGGGAAAATCAAAAACGTGACGTTCCCCTGGCGACAGAGGCTTGAGAATATGCCCCTTAAAGTTCTATGGTTTCACAGATAGGACCTCGCCTTAATTTGGGTCTCATCAACTCTTAACAGTCGACAGATCTAATGTAATTTCACAAATATCACAAACAAATGTAACTTTGCCATTATTTTCAAAAAGCAGAGAAGATACGAAAGTCTTGTATTAAAGAATACATGCTTGTATTAAGGAATAATAATCTTCTTTACTGTTGACACATCAGCCCACACAACTCTCCATCATATGATCACCAGCAACATGGAGACTAAATTGCCTTAAGATGTGAGTTCATGATGGGGATAGAAATTATATTTTTGAATATCACAGTGAAGCTGATATTTCCTCGTGATCAAGACAATGTGCGTTCCTTAATATTTTTCTAAACTTATTGGTAGCTTTTGACGCACTGGATTCAAATATACGGCTAATCTCCTTGCTGCTAGTGTTAAGAGAGGCAAAGAGGTCAATGGACACTCAGCTGTAATTGAAGCTTGAGGTCTGATTTAGAGTTTAGCAAATAGGACACAATACACTTGTAATAAGGTGGACAGCTGATATCTGCATTGATCGAGATTGAGTACCCACCCAAGAAACTCTAAATTAGTCCTTGCTTCAGTGTGTCATAGTGCCAGATGACTAAGGTTCTCCTTCTGGGCACAGTGGATCTCCTACCCCATATTTTAATTCTTCCATATTTGTTGTTCCTATCCGTCCTCGAGTACAAAACCTAGGAGAGGTGTTTCAGGTAGCCTGGCCTTCACATCTCAAGTAAATGCTGGCAACAAGATTAAATTCTTACAAGAACTTTGTGGATTTGTGCGTATGTCCACTTTTTACACAAAACAGCCCAGATCTTATTTACAAGGAATTAACACAGTGCAGTGCCGCAAACCATTTGGCTGCACAGCGCTGCATTAGTTCTGAAGCAAAGTGTTGTGTCATATCTACAAAGATTTGATGGATAACTTTGCTCTCCCCTGCCCTGGTGCACAATTAGCTGCCTTGCATGGAGGCAAGCACCCTAAGGTCACCCATGTCACGAGGATGATTGTTTTTGTGCAGGAAGGGACACTTTGCACCAATAGAAAGATGAAAAAAACGAGGAGAAATTAAAATGTTCTCCTTGTTGCACCTCCCTATGCCTCCATTGAGGAAGCGTAGCATTCTGCTGCATTTCCAGGTTTACAATTTTTAATTAATCTGGAAAATGCGGCAGAAGCCATGGGTGTTGCGTGGGAACACTCACAGCAACACACATGGCACCCCCCCTTCACGCAAAGTGTTGCGTGTAAAGGGGTCATATTTACAAGGACATGAAAGCCATGCAGGGTGGCTTTACGTTTCCTTGTGAATATGGGGTAGCAGGTTGCGCCGCCAGTGCGTCATAAAAAGTGATGCACCCCCAGCGCAAGTGGCTTGTAAATAAAGCCTTGCAGGGTTTATGTGGGTGTAGTCTCCCAGATGGGCTATTGCAGTGCCATTTAAAACGTGTCTACACAAAAGACTACAGTGTAGAAATATGTAGCCCAAATTATTTTCCAGTGGATAGTTTAACATCTTATTGCTTCAGTCACTGTAGAGCTACATTCGCTCTCTGTCATAGAAAGTCATGATTCAAAACACTACCTTGTCACATGGCACTGCTTATCTGCAGCCTTGAATATCTTTTGAAGATCTTTTAGCCTTATGGCCAGTCACCAAAAACCTGCTTGCTACCAGGTCATTGAGAAACCATTAATACGAGAGGCAGATCACAAGAATCTCTATTGTGAAATGGTTTCCATGCACACTTAGGACCCGAGTAACACTTCCTTAATACCCTCGAGTTCTGAAAAGCAGTTTTTCTGGGAAACATCCATTATAACGCGGGCATTACATTGCAATGCCTTTACTACGCAACTTTTAAAACACAAGCTCCTTTACAACGTGTGTTTTTGCAATGCATGCTATTACAACGCTGATGCTTTTACAACGTATGCTATTACAACCCATAGACGGGTAAGTATCTGTAAGTATTTATTGGTCTTTTATTTAATGTGTTTTAATGATTACAATTTATTAAATAAATAATACTGAGGTATTAATATTATAGATATAAGGTACTATTTAAAACTTAGTAAAATAATACTCAAGTATTAATGATTTAATTAATTGATATCTTATAAAATCATTAAAAAATTACTCATGTATTAATTATTACATTTAAGATAAATATTACAATCTGATTTAAAATTGTGTACAAAAATACTCATGAATAAAGATAAAAAAAATATTTTTCCAATAAAGCTTTCACTGTGAACACCCCAAAGCGCGTAACTCTTCGACACCTTTCCTAGTGCACCTCGTGCGCTTTAAACTGGTCCACTGCCTAAAAATGGGCCAATACTTGAGTACAACCCGCTGGTGCTTTATTATTTATATGGGAGCTAAAACTTTCCTGTGCACTGATCTACTGGATCACTGACAACATCTGCAATATGGAGGTCACTCGGATTCTCTTTCTGCATTACTCCTGTGCTCACACATATCTATCTGCACATTGTAAAGAGCTCTGAGGCTGCTCACAGCCATGTGACAGGCTTTACAAGCACTGTTAATGGCAATAGTAAAAGAGCATTATGGTGAAAATGACTGTGATGCTATTAATAATATTAATAATATTAATAATAAAAAAAACAGCGACGACAGTGGAAATAATAATAATTAATAATAATAATAAAAATAACAATAGTAATATACAATTGGCTATTTACAGAACTGTACCTGGCACTTTTAATGTCGAAGTTAATAATCTGGAAAATAATGTTCTCACACTAACAAAATTAATTTGTCACCTTTTCCCAAGTGCTGCAGTTTAGAGCAATCCTTTTTATAAGTCAGTTATCCTCGATGTGTTTTTTTTACATAAATCCTCGTGCTGCTGTGATTTATACTTCTACACTTCCTCCACAAATTGAGCTTTTTCGGAGAAAATGCCCACACACGATGCTTTATAATGTAGTTCGTATTTATCGTGATATTAAAGCACAGCAACCAGAACAATTACCGAGTATAGTTTTCAAAGCAGAATTGCTAGGTAAAAAAGATATTTGTTTACTTGTTTGTGCACTGTCTTAGCACCCCAAAACTAGCTGAAGGTGTAGTGAACATAAATTCAATATTTTATAGCAGTTTTTAACGAAAATTATAATAACGAGTCAGTTGTGAATTTGGGACACAGGGTACTGAAAATGTACATCGCAAGTAGACAGGCAAACATAATTAGCATTCACATTAAGTTACTATGGCCCTCATTCTGAGTTGATCTGTGTGATTGGTGTCCTATCGCCCTGGCCAATTCCGAAAGATCCATTGTTCCCCCCGCCAAAATCACTGGGTCCAGGAACATTGAACTCAGTTTTAGCCAGTGAACATCAATACACAGTACAAGCACTAGTGGTTCCGGGGCAGGTAGGGGTCAAAGATACAGTCAGATCCCAGGCAATACCCTATTTCATTACAGGGATCTGTGCAATCCTACCTCCCCCTTTAGCCCCTGTGACTGCCTGCCCTGGTACACTCCTGACCCACTGATCACCACCCCTCGACCCACTTTGGATCAGTCCTATTTACCAAATGCTTTGGGCAGGTGGTAAACAGAAGCAGAAAGTCCCTGGAATTAGGTATAGCCATGCAAAAAAAACAGACCTGGTAGCCCTGGGTTCACAAGGTCATTTTACATTTCAAGGAGTTAAACTTGTAAATGGCTGGGGCCTCATTTATGAAAAGTGACGCATCGCTGCGTGAAAACAGCGATGTGCCACTTTTCACTGCGCCCTCCTTGAGACACCAATGATGCGTCATATTTACAGTAAGGAGTTACAGATACGTCAGTATTTCTGACGTATCTGTATGGCGCAAAAGTGACGCATTGCTGGAGTGTGTCACAAAAGTGACGCAACTCCAGCAATGTGTCCTTTCACATGGGGCAAGCCCCATGTGAAAGGGCCTGCGTCAGTCTTACGCCTGCTGTGAGGCAGGCGTAAGACTTGTAGATTTCACTCAGCCACTTTTAGAAGGCTTTCCTGCGTCGGAACGCCCCCCCCCCGCCCCCGCGCAGGAACGCCTCCTTCTGGCGCAGGGCTTTACAACGTGACGCATCTCCCAGATGCGTCATGTTGTAAATACCCCGCACCATGGCGCATCTTTTGCGCCGCCGCTGCGTCACAAAAGTGATGCAACGGCGGCGTAAAAGAGGTGCAAGGGGCTTGTAAATCTGCCCCCTGGAGTTTAGGAGGATACCAATCAGAATTGGCAAGTTTGGACCTTGTAGACGTAGCTCGGCCTCTGAACTCTTGTGGCGGATTTTTTCAAGTTCCCGATTATTTTATTGGAGCCAATCATTTAATTTGGCAAGCACTGCTTTTAAGTTCCGCTGAAGCTGCAAGTGCAATTTGTGCTAAAACACAACTACACTGAACAACAGTGTGTCCGTAGGTCAGCAACGTGAAATGCGAAGGCATTGAAAGTCCAACGTAATTTTGTGTGCAAAGAATAGTTTGGGCTTAAAACACCGACAGAGTTAAAGCAAACTTAGCCTCCAGGAAAACTCAGTGAAATGACGATGCTTTTAACAAGGTTATTACTTAAGCAGTGACAGGTTTTTCAGATTTTAGCACCACCGCGATTTCACAGAATCCACAGCAAGTGCTAAAATAACACACACCTTCAGCTTCATTAAATTCGCCAGTCTGATAAAATAACTGATATTTTGCTATATTACTGTAGTACCTCAGAAAACTGACTATAAATACAGTACACTAATAACAACTGTTTGCAGCACTTAGACAATAATATTTCATGTGCTTGAGAAAATGTGTTTTTTACGAGGAGACTGTCATTATATACTTGCATATTGGCAGAGTTGGACTTATTTACGTGTAGTATTTTATTTCAGTGCATCAGAAGTCTTGGAAAATCCTTAAAATGATGTGATATTCAGAGGCAGAAAATTGCTTCGTTAATCGAGAAAAACATTATGTCAGTCAGCAAATGTATATACGTTTTCTTTACTGTCATTTAAGACTTTTTATGGTATGTGGAGTAGAGAACAGTGTAGGAAGAACTGATAAGAACACTAATTTGAAATAAGAATTACGACAGGAAAAAGCAGATCCTTAATAAATCAATGAGGATGGGCCTTCAGGGACCTGAAAGACATATGGCTAGTAATGGTGTATCTCAGGTTGTCTCATGAGTGGACCCATCTGGACCCAGGCCTGGTGTTTTTCGCAGGCTGCCTTTCCCCTAAAACACCTTCAATCTCATCCACGGCCTCCCTCTCAAATGTCAGACCACCTGGGATATCCAGCTGTCAGCCTGAAAGGGGAGCTGCCTGGGACAGGCCGCGGCATGCTCGTCACGAATGTCCTGTCAATGACAAGCAGGCCGCGCTAGGTGCGCGAGGTGACGGGGAACCAAGGGCACCCACTCACGCACGACTCTGGATTTCCAGCCCTAGAAAAATTTCAAATGCGTGGAGCACAAAATACTCGTATTTACTCACAGATTAACCCCTTTATTTTTACCAAGCACGTGAAACGTGCAGACAAAGCCACCTAAAAGGTACATTTCAATATACATATTTATAAATTGTTCTGAAATAATTTTATCTCCAATTATTTCTTCAACAGTAACACATTAAACAATAGTTTTAACACACAAACTATTGCGTTCGCATTTGAATGGTTGTGGACCTTTTGGCAATGTATTTATTAATGGCTCAAGAAGTGTCATTTGAGGGCAATAAGATGTCTCTGTCGTGAGTTGACTGACGAGACAATGTTTAATTCCAAGAATATTTACTGACAGGAATCTTCGTGAGGAGGAATTTACAAACAATGACAGTATTTAGTTTTTTCCCTTATTTACACAAATGGTGAAAAAAGGTAAGAGGGGCACATGCGTCTGGTGTAAATGTTTAGGGGCAGATTTACAATAACTGGTGCATCCCTGTATATCAGCAGGGATGCGCCAGATATTGTGCGTCAGGGCTCCGCCACCATGGATACGCCACATTTACAATGCGGCGCACCATGAGGCAAAAATGGACAGTTGCGTGACGCATCTGTGCCGTAAAGGTGGTGCATTGCTCGAGTTGCGTCACAAGCGCGACGGAGCTCCAGCAAGGCTCCGGGGTGCCCTATCTTTTAAATGCTGCTTTAAACCTTACGCCTGCTTCAAGCAGGCGCAGGGTTTTGACGCAGCATGGGCTTAAAAGAGTTCACTCAGCCACTTTTAGGTGGCGTTCCTGCGCCGGAAAGCCCCCCCTGCGCCGGAATTCCTACTTCTGGCACAGGGCTTTAGAACGTGACGCATCTCACTGATGCATCACGTTGTAAATACCCCGCAGCATGGCGCCTCTTTTGCGCCGCCGCTGTGTAACAAAAGTGATGCAACGGCGCCGTAAAAGAGGCGCAAGGGGCTTGTAAATATTACTTATATACTTAACACACTGTTCTTGCCTGTTTGGTTGACGGAATGTAATTTTTGAGGAATACATCAACTACTGATTTTTTGGTGCATTTTTGTATTTGAAGTTGTTCTATATTGAGGACAAATTTTCCAAGCGATTCGATGGGCACTCTGCACATGTAAAATAACGTGAAAAAACACAAATACATTCATTGGCTACGCAACTGAATTAAGAATAGCGGGAAATTGTGATCCTGTAAAAAACAGAGTATGAAAAGAATTGGAACTCAATGTTGTTTACTGGTTCACTGGTTTCTCCTGACAGATTTGCCATTAAAATTGACCTCTGGCAAAATGCAGGAGTAAATCCGAAAAAAGCATGAGAAATTAGGTGTGGTAAAACGCGATTCACATGTCATGCCTTAATTTTCTCTGCAAAAATCAAAACATGAGGTGTTTCCTGTAGCTCTAAATAGCTCACTCTAAACTCTGAATATGTGCTCGATGATCTACATTCCACAGCTTTTAGATTTTTTTCATAATGTACAAGGGCTTGAATTAAAGCCAAAGCACACAATGATGTTTTCTGCTTCAGATAATTTTTACATACATGCCCTTAGGGCATGTATGTGTGCCACATGGCACAGGTGGACATGCACAGATGTGCATGTACACTAGAATTCGTTATTTACCATGCAATAGTATTACATGGTAAATAACGAATCGTTAATGGCCTGTGGCACTGTTTTGAGTGCCACCTACATCTGTATTTACCGATTCGGTAAATTTACTGATTCGGTATTTTACAGAATCTGTAAATTTACCGAATCGGTAAATGTACCGATTCTGTATATTTTAAGGCCCCTACATCTCCATTAGCAAATACCGGTCGGTAACGGCCGAAATCGGCCGTTACCGACCGGTATTTGCCGACCTACATCTGGCCCATGGTGTGCTAAGTAGTAACATCTATACGCTATGTTCCATTTTTCTGACATGAACTCATAACAAGTTTGTCAGAACCCTGTTCAGAGAGCCATGGGGAATACAGGGGTTACTGGGTCCAAATGTTGTGGATGAGGCCTTTTACTCTTAATGTCCCAGTGCTTCACCTACCATGGATCCTGAGCAGCTGTGCCAAGTACCCGTTCAGAACTTGAATCTTAGTGGCAACTCAGGTTGAGCAGTTCAAGGCTTCTTGAAGAAGGGTAAGTAGACATAGGCGGGTGAACACAGGCTCTTTACTCAAAATACAGGCAGCAGCAGCAATAAATTGATTGTTCAGTCAAATACTTGCTCTTAGGAAAAAAGGGGTATTTATATATGACCACAAAGTAAGATACAACATTCACAAACAATACACAAAGTCCTCTGAGGGCAGGCATCCAGTCTTTCATAGGCAGGTTCCTGAGCCCCACTCCCCTTAAGCTAGCGGTAGTGGTAATTCCCCATTCTCTATAGGCAACTTTAAGGTTAAGCCCCTCTAGTAGTCCGATTCTGAGGAGTACCAGTGTGACTGTTAATTAAAGTGCTATCTGGCAAGCAGTCTGTAAACCATTCTTACCCACACCAGCAGGATCGGAGTAACCGGAGTCTCTGAGCGGGCTCCCTTCACAGGCAGTTAAGCAACTGTCTACGGTAAGTCTTTTCACACATGGTCCAGACAGGGTACAGTCGACTGTCCTCAAGTTCCTCTTACATGGTCCTGTAACAGCAGTGGGTGGGTGGTTCTCACTGCTCCTCTGTTGCTGGATATGTTTTTTGGTTCCTCTCAAAAGGTAGGTGGAGTCGTGTGACAATCCTTGTACTGGTCCTCAGTCCCTCTAGGGTCACAGGGTGGCCTTGTTTCTCTGTTGGCAGTCTCCATCCGACCATGCTTCTTGTTTGGTCCCGGTGATCCTCTCTCTCATACAGGGTTACAGTTTCTCCTGTGCACATGGACTCCAGCTAGATCAGCATAGCAGCAGTATTTATGGCATCCCACATTGCATACCAGGTCGCTGACTTGTAAGTAAGTAAATGAGTAAAAGACATTTGTTAAAGCGCAAATGATAACCTGATAGGTATCTTGGCGCTATAAACCCTTGCTGGTTCAAACTGTGCAGTTGTCTCAATTTCTGCATCCATATGCTTGGGCTAAACTAGTTATAGTCCTGCGAGCTATTTCATAAAGAGACAGGTTTTCATGTTTTTCCTGAACCTGGAAAGACTCAAACTGACTCTGAGGGAGACTGGAAGTGAATTCCACAGTTGCCCTGCCTTTACTCGGAATGTTTTCCCTCCCAATCTTACTTTCTTGAATTTTGGGACACAAACTAATTTGGCAGAGGCAGATAGTAAATCCCTATGTGGTCTGTAATGTGTAAAGTGTTTTTGTTATGTTATGTTATGTTAACAGGCATTTATTAAGTGCACGGCTACTCCCGGGAGTGTCCCGGCGCTCAAGACAAAAGACCAGCAACACTGAACCAAAAGGGCTCCAGTTTAAGGCTGCTGTTGGAATAACCAGGTTTTTAATTTCTGTCTGAAGGTGAGGAAAACCTGGGATTTCCTCAACGCAAGAGGCAGGCCATTCCAGAGGTGAGAAAGCATCACTTGGAAGGATCTGCCATCCCTCCAAGAGAGCGGGCTACGTGGGGTGATGATCAGTGGCTGGGCCGATGACCTCAGAGTTCGCCCCGGAAAATAGTGTTGCAGTCTATCCCCAAGATATGGGGCACCAATTTTATGAAAGGCCTTAAAAACCAGCATCAATAATTTAAAGGCAATACGTTTCCTAATCGGTAGCCAGTGCAGGGAGGCTAGGAGAGATGTGGAATGGATTCTCGGCCCGGCCAAGAAAATAGCTCGGGCCCCCACATTTTGGATCTCCTGGAGGCGACCAAGTAGAAATTCAGGAAGGCCAAGACACAGAGCATTTGCATAATCCAATCTCGACACCACCAGGGCTTGGACCATCATCTTTCGGTGGGGGACTGGGAGAAGAGGCAAAAAGTTCCTCAGCATCCCAAAACAGGTCCCGGCTGCTGATTGAATTTGGGCCTTGATTGAGAGACGGTCATCAAATTTGACGCCCACATTTTTTACAGTCTGGACGCCTGCAGTGGGAGGAGACATGTCTTGTGGCCACCAATGATGCCAGAGATCACAGGACCGAGAGCCGTAGAACATTATCTCTGACTTCTCAGGGTTGCACTTCAGTTGGTTTATCTTCAGCCAGTGGAAAACCTCAGATAAGCATGTGTTTATTTCCTTACTGTTAATTTCTGAGCTCTTCCCGCAGGTGAGCAGCAATTGTCTGTTATCAGCAGATGACACTATCTTATCCCCGTAGTTCTCTGCGAGATGCGCTAAAGGCGCCATATAAACATTGAATAAAGTTGGGCTGAGGTTTGAGCCCTGAGGGACCCCCACATTCATTGGGGAAATGGGTGGCAAGAAAGGCGGGCACCAAATGGTTTGCTGCCGGTTATTCAGGGAGGAATCAAACCATCTCAACACCGTGCCTCCGGTCCCGCCCTATTGGAGCCTTCGTAAAAGTCCACTGTGATGCACGGTATCGAAGGCCGCAGAGAGATCCAACATCACCAGAGCTGCCCTTCCCCCCTTGTCCACAGTGATTTTAATAGTTTCCACGACTTCCAGGAGTCTTCCAGGAGATTTTTTGCAGTGGGCCTGTCCTGCTTGGGTCCTTGTAAACTGTGAGCTCAGATTTAAACGTTATCCTCTCTGTGACTGAGAGCTGAGGTAGTTCTCTTAGTGCCCCAGAGGATGAGTCATATTGAGATTTGTTCAAAGCAAGTTTTGCACCCGGTATAGCCATTTATCAGGTATTCTGATTCTGGTGCCACCAGAAGAAGTGCATTACAGTAATCAATTCTACTTAGAAACTAACTCTGTACCATCAGCTTTCTTACTGGTTGGGCGTGGTAATGGCTCAATCTTCCTGAGGCTCCTGAGAAGTCCAAAACAGTTACCTGCTATTCTATTACTATGTGTTCCAATATGAGCTTATCATTACCGTATATTCCCAAGTTACTCGCTATCTGGGTTACTTTCAGATTATCGTGAATGTGCATGGTCAAAAGAACTTTGGGAGGCATTGAGGCCAAGAGTTCTGTTTCAACTAGTTTGCAATTTCCTTAAGGCACTTATGCAGTCCTTCTACAGGCTTGTGATTCTCTTTATCTAAGGCCAGAATTAGTTATGTGTCATCTGCATAATTTACAAATGAGAACCCATATGATTTAATAAGGATCAGCAGTGGTCACAGATAAAGGTTGAAGATTATAGGGAACACCACTGAGCCCTGTGGTACCCCATGGTTAGTTCTCTTATGATCTGAGTGGTAGGGTGGTGCAGTGTAGTTCCTATATTCCCAATAGGCTCTGGGCATTGGAATAATATATCCTGTAGTTTAGACGTAGGACTGAGGTCGACTAGGTCTCTAACGAATCTATTAGACTTAATTGTGAGTGCCAGCTAGCTCAGAGGTCACTAGAAACTTTCTCGAATTCACAAGAAGGGATTAGTTTTTGACAACCGCATAAACATGACAACTTTGTTTCCCAAGAATAAGAAATCAATCTCTAGAGTTGCAGAAACAATAGATAGCTATTTTACTCAGTCAATCGTGCATGCTTCGTTTCACCAGAGGTGCTGAGAAAATAGAGAGGCAGGCGTTTGCAATAAAGTATTTATTGAACAGTCTTCTTTCTCAAGCATAAGAAATGTACTGCTACAATCAAAATACTGGTTATAAAGTACAAGGCAAATAATATGGTAAGTATTATAAAGTAGTACTGTAAAAGTATGATATGGTTTCTAAGCCAAAAAATACCTAAAATACCTAAAATACATACAATGATAAAATAATGATTAAAAGTACTCAACTGGTGCTTCTAAAATACGCCTACCCCGGTGTACCTAACCTAAGTCTAGTACAAGGGAAGAAGTAAGTGAGGTGTAGTTTAAGTTTAGTATTCTTTGCCAAGAATCTAGTCCAAGAATTCTCTTAAGGGTCTAATCAGCCCCGTACCTTGGTTTTAGAATGGAGGTCTTGTATCTCTCTCTCAGGACTCGATTTCCCAGCAACCCGCAAGGGTAGCCTGGAAACGCTGGAGTTGGATTTCTCGGCAGGAGAAAAGACAGTGTCTCTCAGTGCGTCAGCTGGAGGGTCGGTTTCCTTCGGCACTTGCTGCTGCAGGGCGTCGGGCAAGTAGTTAGTCGATATGCTCCAAACCACTGCGTGTTTGTCTGGGCAAATGTAGGCATATTTATACCTTGAAGGTGCCAAGTTTGACGTATGATTGGACATAATAACGTCACTCAAAGACTCAGTTCTTTGAAAACTCCATGATTTCCTAGATAAATTAGTATTCAGGCGAGGGGAAGTCCCTAGCTGCTGAAGGCGGGTTTCTCTAAGAAATCGTTGTTGATTCTCAGAACTTAGTGGAAGTGGCCATACCGTATTTGGGCTGCATAGGCTCAGTCTAAATATGGTAATGATTTCTATGCCTATATAAGGATTGGGTAATTTATACCTATATATGGGCATGAATCGGGAAAATTACACTAGGGTCCTAGATTCCTACACAACACCCACTCCACGATATTAAGTTCAATAAAACTAAATGTATAAGCACTGAAAATATCTTGGGCAAGTGTTTACAATCCCACCCAAAATACAAATTGCATTTGAAAGGTTTGTTCACATGAAATGAGTATAAACTGTATGAAAAAAATAGGTCTCAACCGATATGAAGCATAGTATGAGAGCATACATTCTAACATTTATGAAAAACAAAATTACATTCATGAAATGTCTCTTTAAGTTACAGAAAAAAAGTCGAGACCATCCATAGCATAATATTTAAACTGTTTCGTTTTTTAGGACGAAGCCAAATATTGTCATTAGGAAATTTTCAAAAGAAATAGTTCTAATTTAAGCAGATTACTCTGTGCCAACAAGTTCTATTTTGGAAAAAAGTTAAAATTTGTTAGACGGTTTGTTTTGAAAAAACGAAGGCCGAATTACAGAGTTCAGGGAACGCTGTGTGAGTAAATCAAAAGTTATTCTCGGTGTCAGGAGAAAACATCAGATCGTTTAGGCTGGCAAAGAAACCGTCTACCATAGTAGGCGAAAGTGGAACCACTTCAGTTAGCAGGTCGAATGTGCATAGATGTGGATCATCGGCGTCAGCGTTTAATGCATTAGCAATGTCCGCAGTAGGTGGTACATGTGTGCCTGTACTGTCTCGTATCTCACCCTCAGTTAGACTTGCCCGGTGAGACCTCAATGAATGCTGTCATCAGAATGGGCAGCCGTTGGGGGCAACACGATGCATGAGTCGTTACCGGACCTAGCAAAGCATCAACATCCGATGGCAGGACTGATGGTAGTGTAAGACAAATGTCCAATACACTTTTCTCTCCACGAAGCAGGCATCGCAGAACAGGTAAGATACAATCTTGCCAGATTGGTCTGAACCAAAGGAACCAAGTTGTGTTCAGATCCATTAAACGAGCCAAGTAAAGAATCTGTGTAATTCTCTCACGATACCTCATGACAAGGAGGGCTTGTTCCATGGTAGTCTGGGTATCGCTGGTGACTGGACTTGCCATATCGGACCAGAAGGAATAGAAATAGAATTCCTGCTACGCGTCCCAAGATGAGAGGCAGGCCACCAAACACAGAGTGTACGAAATTTGGAAAAATACCGAGGACTGCTTCAAATGGTGTTAACAGTCCCGAAAAAATAGTCTTAAATACATGTGCGATGCCACTGGTATCAGACATATTTAAGATTTGACTTAACATTTCTGCGAAATGTAGTGGGCAGTTTGTTGATAATAATGCATGTATCTCTGCCGAAGTTCTTGCAACTTGCAGATCATACGTTTGTCTAGACAAGGTCGGTGCCACAGTTTTTTGTAAAAGAATTACTTTCATTCTGCTTAAAGTATCAATTCGTACAGAAGAGATATTCAGTGAAGGCCATAATGCCGTCTCCCTTTCTGTCTTGCTTTTTGGATACAATACTTGCAATCAACAAGTGACCCTGGATGACACACTAACTAGATACGCTTTTCCGGGTAACATGCCACAACAGCTGTGATCATTGAGCATAACATAGCTGCCATTGGATAGCTGCCTGAAAATTGGTTCTATCACTGTGGAGGGTGAACCGTGCAGGTGGCATGAGAGGTTGTTTGCAGAACCTTCGCAGGCTCCGTGTAAATTAATACCTTGGCACAAAAGTGTACCACTTAGTGAGGTCTTACAATTTTTACCACTAAGTAATACCTCCTTTCCCCCATTCTAACATTTGTGTGTGTAAGGTAAAGTCCAGGTCGACTTAATGTATTCTTTACCCAACCTTTTATACAGACCCGCTGGTATATGCTGTAGACAATACTGAAATTGAATAATCATCACTGGTATCGTGATGGTGCAATGTATTATCCATTCAATGACAGGATTCTCAGAAACTGTCAATGGTAATCTTTCCAGTTTCTCAATGCTCAGCACTGTATAGTCTGCTCATCTTTGTGCCAAAGAGATTTGTTTATCTGTAAGGTTAAATACAGTAAATAATGACGTGGTGTTGATTAGACGCCATGACACGTAGCCTGAACGGAGATTTTGTAACGTCCAGCCTAGCAGCATTATAGAACGTAATTGAGACTGGCCATGTTGTAACATTAGCAAGTCTTGTTCTATTATGTCAATTGCAGATGATACGATGGTGTCCAAAGAACAAATTCTGGAGGACAAAGTCGTTAACCCATTGTCCACTACAGAAAGGCTTTTCTCTAAATTAATACGATCAATTTCTCGTATTCTTTCTGCAGTTTCCATTTGCGTTATTTTCCATGCTTCGTTGTAAGCAGCGTATATACCGCCGTATATGAAACGTTTTTGACGTGGTTTGCGAGGCCCCATTAAGAAATCTCGCAAATCATTGCCTTCTTTAAGTAAAGATAAGTGTTGTTTGATTTTTGGAAGTGTAGATTTATGTAGCCACTCAAGGCATAGCTTTCCTACACTGGCAGCAAACATTCTAGAGAATGCGCACATTTCTCTAGAAAGTTTGCTGCCAGGCTTTTGCCTTCACTTGATAATTCGTATCCTAAGAATAGGACGTTGAGATGGGCAATTCGTGATTTCTTAAAATTGAATTTGTACCCTTCAGAAGTATTATGGTGTTCACTCTTTTCAAGTGCACGTCCAAATCATCATCTGTAAGATAGATGTCATCGACATATGATAATGCCTCATCATCGTACATTTGTAGTAACTCTGTTACTCTGGCTGAAAATAACCCTGAACTATTCTTAAATCCCTGGGGGAGACGGCAAAATTATCCATGTGTCCCCATGATTGAGAAAGCAGTCAAGTGCCTGCTTTCAGGTGCAATGTTTTTACAGAAAAACCCATTAGAAATATCTAATGTGGTTTTATATTTTTTGCGCACAATATTATTCATCAGTGCTGCACTATGTGCATTTTGTACTGCAAATGTTTTGCAACAGGAGTTTTAGTGTCTGTAATCCAAAACTAAACGATATGAATTTTCTGGTTTGGAGACAGGAAACAAAGGATTGTTCATGGACGAGGTGCATGCTTCAATCACCCCTTGGTATTCAAGTTGATTTAAAATCTCCCTGACTTGTTTTTTAGCTTCTTGCTTAACTGGATACTGCCTTTGTGCAGTAGGTTGATTTTTTAACTGGATTTTATGGTGAGGAGAATCCTCATCCCATCCTACGTGATTTTTAAATAATGCTGGAGCCTGAGCTACTGCCCATTTCCTGCCATATGTGTTTTTTATGAAAAGGAATATGATTTGAGAGGGCTGGCATAATTATCTCTTCGCCATGTGGGCACTCCCTGACAAATTCAGGTGGCCAGTCTTGTTCAGCTAGAAGAATGTCATAACCCTTGGAAAGCTTATGCCGAAAGAGTGCTTTTATTATTCTAGGTATGTCCCCCTCCATTCGAGTGTTATTTCATATAACTTGAGTTGTCCACTAACCCTGGTGTCGGCAGTTTCAACTTGAATGCATTCATTCAAGTCCACTGTCTCCAGATGATCCTTTAGGATCTTGCGAGCTATGGTTACTTCTAATGCGCTGTCTAGCATTGTCTGGGCCCACTCCCCGTTCTTGAGTTGTGTCCTCAAGATCCTCAGCACGTCTGATCTTTACGCTTGCTACCTTCTTCTTGGTGAATTGAGTTTTCTTATTTTTAGGACTTTGGACTTCACGCGTTCTTCTTTGTGTTCTGATCGTCCTCTCCTCTCGGATTTCTGCGAGGAAGTCTGAAAGGTACGAGAGGAACGTGTATCAGTATCTTGATATCTATCAGGTTTTCTTAAGTTATCCCTATTTCTGAGGTTGTACCTCTTTTCAGAGGGCTTCCGTTGGGGAGACCTACCTCCCCGTTGGGGAGAGCTTCCTCTGGACTGAGAACGCTTCTCTTTAGGAAGTGTCTGTTTAGTATTTTCCCACTTCTTTTTAGGGGTAGTGAGATTATTTTTAATTAAAAAAATCATGATTTTCTGTTAGTTGGAGTTCTAATAGTTTCCCACCCAAACTATCTCTACCTAGTTCTTCATAAGATTTTTCAATAATTCTTTCAAGCTCATTAGGTTGGTCTGTTATATCTGTTTCTTTTAGCTTTTGGTGGATTGACATGGATGCTGCTTCACCTTTAATGTTGGCTAATAGTATAGCCAAGACCTGTTTGAAATCTTTTAGTAATTTCATACCAAGATTTAAGGCAGGTTCTGGTCCATATTCATTTTGAATCTGTCTCAGAACGTCTGGTATTACCGCCATGGACGGAACACCATGTGTTTTTGTGTAGATTGAAGCAAAGACTGTACCCCAAGTGTCGCAGTCCTCCACATGTGGTGCTATCCCCATTGGTAAACAGATTGTCAGAATTCTGTGTTTCTCATGAGGTGTACTATCATGGAATACTGCCTCAATTTGAGTAATTTTTTGAGCTAACCAGAACGGAATTTGTTCCCTCTTTGCGGGCAATTTACCAATGACCGACTGTATAGTCTGTGCTGTAATTTTGTTAGTGTTCCCCTGGTGAGGAGTGTGCTGAGGAATCCTCACAGTAGGTTGGACTGTTAAGGTCTGCATGACATATTGAACCAATTGTCTATGTATTTTTATTAACTGTTTTAGCTGTACTAACAGTTCTGGACCTGTCATGTTTTCGATGTCAGGATGTGGTGTATAGCTGGCTAGTACCGGCCATATCGCTCCTGGTCTACCTGTGGACCGAGCCTGGTTATGTGATTTTCATGTTGTAGGGCGCCTTTAAACCAGAGCTGATGCTCTTGGTACCTTAATGGAATTTCAACTTCCTCGTAAGGAACGTATTCCATTGGAGGTTCCTCCACTTTATAGTAGTGGAACTCGTGTGTCACTCCATCTGCTGGAGGAAAGTGAATCCATGAATAGAACACTTCTGTCTGCCGATATTCATGTGCCTCTATAACAAATATTACTTTACCACCTCTCGATGATACTCCATTATTTATGAGTTTGTAAGTTATAGTTTTTCTTACATTTACTGGGATGATTATAACATCCGGGTCATTCTGTAGGAGATTTCTGTCATCTAAAACTGCTTCATCACTATTCATTATTTTGTTGACTGAAGAGATTGCAGAACAAGTTTCAAGGAAACAAAGATTAGGTGCACACTATTTTGGAACACTGTTTCCTTCAATGTTGAACAAACCAAAAACTAATACATAGGATTTTCGTCCTACTCAGTTTTGGCGGATATTATCCTTTCACCCACTCCAGGCGCCTTTTGGAGTTTTTACGGGAAAAAGGGGTCTGTGTGAAAAGCACGACTGAGTTACTCTAGTATCTAGCGTTAAATTATCGCTTTACCAAATGTTGGGCGCCATGTAGTGTAGTTCCTAAATTCCCAATAGGCTCTGCGCATTGGAATAATACATCCAGTAGTTTAGACGTAGGACTGAGGTGGACTAGGTCTCTACCGAATCTATTAGACTTAATTGTGAGTGCCAGCTAGCTCAGAGGTCACTAGAAACTTTCTCGAATTCACAAGAAGGGATTAGTTTCTGACAACCGCATAAACATGACAACTTTGTTTCCCAAGAATGAGAAATCAATCTCAAGAGTCGTGGAAACAATAGAGAGCTATTTTACTCAGTCAATCGTGCATGCTTCGTTTCACCAGAGGTACTGAGAAAATAAAGAGATGGGCGTTTTCAATAAAAAGTATTTATTGAACAGTCTTCTTTCTCAAGCATAAGAAATGTACTGCTACAATCGTAATACTGATTATAAAGTTCAAGGCATATAATACGGTAAGTATTATAAAGTAGTTTCATAAAAGCATGATATGGTTTCTAAGCCAAAAAATACCTAAAATACATAAAATACATACAATGATAAAATAATGACTAAAAGTACTCAACTGGTGCTTCTAAAATACGCCTACCCCGGTGTACCTAACCTAAGTCTAGTACAAGGGAAGAAGTAAGTGAGGTGTAGTTTAAGTTTAGTATTCTTTGCCAAGAATCTAGTCCAAGAATTCTCTTAAGGGTCTAATCAGCACCGTACCTTGGTTTTAGAATGCAGGAGGTCTTGTATCTCTGTCAGGACTCGGTTTCCCAGCAACCCGCAAGGGTAGCCTGGAAACACTGGAGCTGGATTTCTCGGCAGGAGAAAAGACAGCATCTCTCGGTGCGTCAGCTGGAGGGTTGGCTTCCTTCAGCACTTGCTACTGCAGGGCGTCGGGCAAGTAGTTAGTCGATCTGCTCTAAACCACCGCATGTTTATCTGGGCAAATGTAGGCATATTTATACCTTGAAGGTGCTGAGTTTGACGTATGATTGGACATAATAACGTCACTCAAAGACTCAGTTCTTTGAAAACTCCATGATTTCCTAGATAAATTAGTATTCAGGTGAGGGGAAGTCCCTAGCTGCTGAAGGCGGGTTTCTCTAAGAAATCGTTATTTGATTCTCGGAACTTAGTGGAAGTAGCCATGCCGTATTTGGGCTGCATAGGCTCAGTCTAAATATGGTAATGATTTCTATGCCTATATAAGGATCGGGTAATTTATACCTATATGTGGGCATGAATCGGGAAAATTACACTAGGGTCCTAGATTCCTACACAAGAGTGGGAGTGATGTTGCTTGAGACCTGTTTGTCAAATTTAATCCATTCCAGTAAGGTCCAGTCTACTCCAATCTATCTCAGTCTAATAATTGGAATGTGGTGTTTGATTGTGTCAAACACAGCTGATATCTAATAATGTCAGAACTGCAGTTTGACCACTATCCACCATCATTCTCAAGCAAGGATGAATGCTGATTTTATACCTGGGGCTGACCTGAAACGCATTTGGTCAATCTCCAGAATGTTGCACTATTCTAATTAGCCAGAAAGTTTTTTTGCTAATCTATTTCTCTATCATTTTGTATCAGGTAGGGGAGATGTGAGATCAGACAATAGTTACTGAGATCGTTTTAATCTGCTGTTGGTTTCTTCAGTAAAAGGGTGAATAAGGCGTTCTTCCAAATTTGGGGTACAGTACCTGTCCTCAGGGATTGGCTACAGATTTTTAATAAGTTTGGAAATAACTCATCTGCTCTTTCTTTCCTTATATGTGGTGGTATGGTGTCAAGTAGGGAACCCACGGAAACTGTCAGGGCTAGTGGTCCGAATTCCTCCTCTTCCACCCCCACATTCTCTACTAATTTAATAGATCCCAACACAGCTGGTGTCCCTCTGAAACCCTTCCCCTCTGAGGGTAGATGTAGCCCTACGGGGTCAGCACTGATATCTTGTAAGATGAGAAAAGATAATGTTTGGGTTTTATGTCCTGCTTTGTGCATTCAAGATTAGCTAGGTCCATTACCATACAGAATATTTTCTTTTGACTTATTTGTTGCTTCTGTAATACTTTTCAAACAGTAATTCTCTTGAGCGTTCCTGATTTCATTTTTGTAAAGTTTCAGTGCAATTTTCAATTGCAGCTTATCCTGTTGTAAATATGCCCTACTCCAATGTCTTTCCATTTTTTTGCATTGTATTTACAAATCTTTTAATGTATCCATAAACCAAGGTGCACATGGTTTGCCTTGCCATGACAGTTGTTTTATTGGTATTATTGAGTCTGCGGTTCATTTAATCGGCTCTTGTAGGAGTTCATAGAGCTTTGTAGCATCCTTCTGATAGCAATTAAATGTATCAAATAGTTTCTCTTTCTTAAGCTTCCTTAATTTATTCATCCAATGCCCTACCCATAACAGCTGTTTTAACTGTTTTCCTTCCTTCATTGGTTTGACCCTATCTAGTTAAAATTTTATTAGAACGTGATCTGACCAACTTAGCGGAATCCTATCTTTTATTTTAATTATGTCAAGAGTGTGTCTTTTTTTCTGTCTTCGTCCACTCATCAGTTGTTCCAGACCCGCAATCCTGCAAGTCATCAAAAATTCATTATTCTGGGGGGTGGTGAGCTATCTTCCTCCCATATGTTAAAATCCCCTAGCACCATGAGGTTGGAGTGGGTTAATGCTAAGTTAGTAACCAGTTCCAAAATTGGTGTTAGAACGTACAAGTCTACAGTGGCTAACCAAGAACCTTTAGGAAACCAGTTTTACCTTTCAACATGTATGTCTCAAAAATTAATAAAAACTGCCTACCCAATTTCCATATCTTCTACCTCAATATTTATATATACATAAAAAATAAACTCATTCATGTTTCACATTTGTTTGGGGTTGGCAAATAATTTGACCACTTCCAAAAAGGCAGTCAGTCTCACACCTACAAATAATATAGTACTTATATAAAGGTGTCAATATGTACGCAATTAATTTTGTTTTGTTTTTATTCAGCGCTCTTCATCTCTAAATGATAGCTCACCTCCAGGTAATGAACCGTAAAATATTTTATTATTTTACTAGAGAGCAATTAACTTTAAGAATGGCAATTTTGAGCAAACAGCAAAGAAGAAATGGACATAGGTTCTAGTTCAACGTTTGTGAATTGGTAAAATGTTATTAGTAAATAGTTTTTTAGGTTGTGCCTAGCGGAAGCGTGTATGTCCTTCTCGCTTTGCAAGGCATGCTGTATTGGAGTATGTGCTGGAAGCCCCGCCCTCTCTCCACTCATATTTATCATTGGCTGGTGTCATTGTCCTTCATAAATGTTGGCTACAGATTTGGAAATAGGCTTGTTAGTCCCTTCTTGGTACCGCCTTGTCTGCATTTGTTACCTTCCATAATGACTTGACCTTGTACTTGGCTTGTTACACAGTCTGCCTATTGAGAATTATTTTCTCTGTATTTGCCGTGCGCTATGCGCACTTTCACTATGGGGCCACAGGCACCACTCACAGGAGGGGCCACGCAGCTCACCAAATCATTGTTTTTTTATTTTTTTCATTAAATCATGTCTTGTTATTAAATATATCCAGCTCGGCATCCCGACAGGAGTAACTACGGCCACGCCTATCTTATGGTTAGTTGCATTGCCAAAGTCGGCTGCATGCCTCTTTTTTTCACTTTATCTACTTTCGTTAAAATTGCTGCACACATGCTTCAACTGTAAATATCTTAAGCTGATGTGCAGGTGCCACCATTGCTTTAAAAGTAAAGAAATAAGAAATAGATTTTTTTTTCAATTTCTTTACTTTTGAACCAATTGTGGCACTGCACTTTAACTTAAGATGTTTACTGTTAAAGCATGAGTGCAGAAATTGTATTCAAAGTAAATAAAGAGAAAATAAAACGTGTGGCCACCATTTTTTTCTCTTTATTTACTTTGGTTACAAACATGGCACTCATGCTTTAGATTTAAACATCTTAAGCTAAAGTGTGGTGCAGTGATTGCTTCAAAAGTAAAGAAATAGAAAAAAAGTGTTTTTCTATTTCCTTACTTTTGAAGCAATCATGCACCCACGCTTTTGCTTAAGATATCTACAGCTGAAGCACGAGTGTTGCGATTATATTGCACATGCTCGTTTTAACTCCTCCTGATGCAAGAATGAGACGCTTGCTCCTGCCATTGTCTCGATTCTCAGTTCCCAAACTCGGCCTTATGGAAGGGGCAAAAATGCTGCTCCCAAATTTGAAACAACATCACTCTGCATTATAATAATAATAATAATAATAATAATAATAATAATAAAAGGCATTTGTAGAGCGCGCAGCTACCCCAAATGGGGTGTCCCGGCGCACAATAGGTATTGTTTTGCCAAAGTTTGAACTATTGGTAGGCTTTCCTGTTTTCAGTTTCTATTTTTGGTAAATTCTGGTGGGGTTTTTTCAGTGTTTTCAATATCTTAAAAAACAATTGTTATCAGTGGTAACACATTTTCGCGCCACTAAAAACAACAGAAAAAGTGTTTTTCCGGGGTTTATGTAACGTTTTGCTTTTATTATTGCTTGCTTTCTGCTCTGAAAGAACATGGTATATAGACAGTATACTTACAGTGTATATGAGGTCAAATAGATTTTTGCAAATTAATCTTATTGTAGTACACCATACAATACTTCTTCAGTGAGTCTTTGGGTCATGTGCGCTCGCTCTTTCCTTCCCATGTAAACTTCTGTGAAACGGCCCTCTCAGCATTCTTATCCCATTGGGCTGAGAACCATCAGCTAAGGGACACAGTTGGGATGACTCTTTCTTTGATGCCACATAAAGCACAAAATGATAAATATTTGCGTTTTAGTTCCTGTGCATTAGAAACCAGTGCATCAGAATGGACTAAAAAGTGGATAGCATCCCTCATTAACTCTTAAGATTGTAAAGATGCTTTCAGCATACCATCTAACAAGTGGCAAGGATCTACTACAGGGAATCACTTCAGCTCGGGTATCAATTTTGACAGGTCATCACACGACTTTTTATATACGTAGCTGAATCACTGCAAATACAAACAATATCACTCCAATCTTTGTTGAACTTGGAAAGAACCTTTTTTGCCGAGCATTACAAGTGACACTGCGTTCCATGTTTTCTAAAAGTCTGGTGTCATGTTTTCACCACTATCCCAGATGCTTGGTTATATATATACTTGTCACTATACCTTGCATTGAATGTTTAAAGCCTGAGGTGTTGGCACTTCACCTACTATCAATACTGACCCACTAGAAACTATGGTCTGATGTATTAAGAGTTTTTACCCATTCTCTGTGGGTAAATGTGATGACACATATTAGGAAAGATTTTTATGAAACCAGCCATTTTACCTTTCGGTGAAAGAATCAAATGCAGCCAAAATATCAAATATGAGTTTGATATTTCCTGATTCTCTATAGTTTATATAATAAAAACTAGACCTAAAACATGAAACTAAACCCTGCATCTTTAGACCAAAGGCCACAAAACTGAAAAAGTAAAAGGAAGAAGAGACAATATTTTAGTGGCATCCCTAAAGAACAAAACTCAAGCAGAACAATGTTAGCCAGTCTTTCTTACTGCTACTTGTATAACAAAGTTACATTGTTTTGACCCCTTCAGGAAGAAAAAAATGACTTTCACTCTCTTTTTCCTTTCATTGAATGGCATTTAGTTTGTGGTTGTCCAGGTGTTTTTTCAGTGTTTATATGTTTTCACCGGTGAGGGCTATTTTTCTTTCAGTGGGGTTTTATCAGTTATTATAGGTTTAAACCTAAAACCCCACAGCCTAACTATTGGTAATGTAAATGGCAATGCCTTTTAATTTTGTAAAAGGCATTGCCATTTACAATGCCAATAGTTCAAAATCTTGCCATTGCGAGACCTATTGCATTATAAATGCTTGCTGCACATTGCAGATAGAGAGGCAACACAGCTGACACAGATGAGGCCATGGCAACTCCCCTTTTTATGCTAAACATTCAACACATTTATTGGAAGCACCCAACTTGCACAACAAAGGTCCACTCCTGCATTTTTACCATAACATGTCTAATTGTGGTCCACCTTTCTAGCAATGCAGGCATGTAAAATGACTGATGTTCAACCCTAACGCAAAAGGTGTATGGACTGTCATTGTGACCTGGCTGCCTCTTGCATACAGGCCTCCAGGATAGAGGTTTACAGCACCAGAAGCAGAAAAGGGCGGGAACGTGATACTTCCCAGACTCTACATAGTTCCCGGGTAACCGCAAGTTAGGCAGGGCGGGAGAATCATTGTTTAGTTCAGTGCTCCCACTCAACCAAAAACTAAATTAAGGTCTCTAATTTGTATCACCTCAAAACACTGAATGGAGAATCATATGAAGGAAACAAGCTACTTATATGAATACCTTATAAAGTCATACATTCAGTTTAATTGCTGTTATTTGCTAACATTTAAAATTAGCCAAGTCTAATAATGTGGATTATCAGAAGTGAGAAAAGCAAAGTTGAATGGCCAGCAGTTCCCTTTCTTATCATTATAAAGATTATTTACTATTCTTCTTTTTTATTTACCTGACCCTCTCCTATTTTATTTACCAGACCCTCTCTTGTATTAAGAAATTGTGTGGGTCAGTATAAGGTGCAGGAAAAAATTATTCACAATTTTAGCCCTCCCTAAATGTAGTTGCTTATAAGTGATTTGTTTCACAGTGTTTCACAATGTTGCAGCAGTTTGTATCATGTCAGCAGGGCTCAGGCAGATCCAGTTGCAGGTCCAGGCATGATCAGGGCAGCAGATCAGCTGGCTAATTGCAGAAAGGTCTATGGTTCAAGGTACTGTATTTTTGTGGTTTTGGTCTGAATTTTTTTAAATTAAATGTTACTCTATTTTTCTAAATTGGAGTTATTTTGTGTGTTTGTGTGTTGCATATATGCTTTAAACATTGCATCTAATTTAATCCTGACTGCTTTTGTGCCAAGCTGCCAGAGGTTTACCAACAAAGATACTTTAGTGACGGTTTGTGGTTCACCCTAACAAGGATTGTGGTTGTTGCTTCAGAAGGTATCACCCCCCCATCAACCAGCAACCCAATTACTCCCAAACAACAATGCAAACTAATTATCTAGAATACACAACAATGCAAAATAACACAACAACACAATACCATATACTAACAACATAAAACCAAAAACAAAACAATGGCAAATGACAACTCAAAAACATACATTAACAAACCAAAAACACATAATATGTACTGGAATACCAGCATAACTCACTAACACAATAATACACAAATACATAAAAACTGAAATTTGCAATTGTATGAAATAAGGCAGTATTGTGTTTTTGTGTATTGTGTTGTGGTGTTACTGTGCTGTTCTTTTGTTCTGATTCTTTTTGGTGCATTGCTTTTTGGCCCATTATTTTGCAATTGCAAAAAGTTACTTTTGTGCTAACGTGGTGTGTTGTATTGTAATGTATTTGTTTTCTCACTGTGAATCGATGTGCTGTTTGTTGTTTTAATTTGTTTCTGCGTTTTTTTGTATCATGTCATGGATTGAATTTGTGCTCCAGTGTTATGTTGTGTGTTTGAAATGTGCTATTTTATTAGATTGTTTTATGGTAAACATAAAAGGCAATCTAATATGTTATGGTATACTTGCGAGATTGTTAGTGAGAAATAAATTTGAATTTGAGGAATGTATTCAATCGCACAAAACAGATATTATTTTTGTATCTGAGACAGGTTGTGTGAAACTTCTGGCCCTGACCTACACAAACCAATTCCTACTGGTCTTATTGCATGAAACAAGATCGGGTTAATAATGCAGGGGGATGGGGTAGAGGTTATCAGCTCTGATACTTCCCCTGTGCTACCAGGACTCTTTCTTCTGGTTGTTGAGAAGCCATTCTTTTTGGGATTGAGATTAACCCTTTAGCCGTGGTTCAACTTTTCACTTAGTTTTTAACATCTTTTGGCAGCTATTTTGGAAAAAGTGTATTTTAAACTTCTTGGGGATTTTAATTCCCATTTTGAACTCGGAATTAAGGGCGCTGCCATGATTTTGGATACTATGGCAGGTTTTGTATTCATATAGTTGGTTAATCCTCAACCCACTCAGCAGGATATCAGTGTGATGCTATCTTCACTAACCTTTCTCTTAAAGACAAACTGCCGCTTACCTGGTTAGATCAAATGGCTGTTGCCTTCAACTTAAAAATCTCTACCATACTAAAAAATCCTGTAGCAAGCATTTGTGGCTGCTGAATGTGCATTTGGAATAGATTCAGTCATACTAATAAAGCTATTGAAAATTCTCCTTTTGTTGGTCCTAAAATGGTGGACAGCACAGCTGAGGCTTATGAGGGATTGGTCACGGAGGCACTCTTTATCAATCTCACAAAGGGGTGAAACATAAATGGGCAATTCCTTCTGCACCTGGTTCTCCTAAACACTTAGATTGTTAAAACAGAAGTGTTCTGACCAGGAGAAAATGTGGAGAAAGAACTGCAATCTGGTAGAAAGAGATAAATATTAGGAAAATGCCTGGGAGTACAAACGTCCCATCATAGAAAAATAAAGTTGCTTTTCATGTTAAAAATTGAAAAAACCTCACAAAGCTTTTCTCTGTGGGGAAAGTCAGCTCTAGGCATGTCAATTCACTTAATTTAAAACAGACTCAGGCTTTTTGTGTTGAGCTGGCCAACTATTTTCAAAGAAATATTAGGTCTACCTTTCATGTTCTACCTATCATGTTTTCTCTCAGGTAGTACGTCTAGATGTGGTTTCACGTCTCATTGAAAAGGAAATATCTGATATTACTCTAATTTTAGAAGGTTTATCCCATGTTATACCTAACATTCTAAGCATTGTATTCCTCAAGACAATTTGCTTTCACTCCTCCAGTTTTGCTGATGTCGTTTTTGTTTTCTTTAGGACTCTGTGCACTTTACCATTGTTAACCAGTGCAGAAGTGCTAGTGCTCTCTTCTTCAAACATGGTAAAAGTGGACTGCACCTAATTGACACATTTAATTTACTTGTAGGTCCCTAGCAAATAATACTAGATGAACACAGGGCCTGTAATTGAAATGGTTCTAGTGGGCCTTCAGCACCCATTGTGCCACACACTAAAGTAGCCTTTTAAAACATGTCTCAGGCCTGCCACTGTAGCCTGTTGTGCCAACTCGACCAGGTCTAAGCCTTACTTTTTAATACATACAAGCCACTCCTAAGGTAGTGCATAAAGACCTTGGAGCCAGATGTACGACCCGTTTTTGCATGCGTAAATAGGTTTGGGAACCTGTTTGCGTATGCCATAACATATTGGGCTATATACATAGCCTATTTAGCGAGTAGCAATTTCTTTGCGACTCGCTAAATAGGTTTTTGCGACTCGCTGTTTGGAAAAGGCGTTCCCCTCCAAATAGCAAGTCTCAAAACAATGTACTAATATTTTGCGACCGCAATTACGGTCACAAAACACTCGCAATTAACACCTACTTCAAGTAGGTGGCAATGCATTTGCCAATGGATGCGAAATAATTTTTAAGGGCAGGCAGTTAAAAAATGTAACAAAAACGTTTCATTTAAAAAAAAAAATGCATTTCGTTTTCCTTTAAGGAAAAAGGGCTACCATTAAAAAAAAAAGTTGCTTCATTAAAAAGCAGTCCCAGACATGGTGGTTTGCTGAGCCCAGCAGGCCACCATCCTTGGGAGGGCTGGCATTCACAATGGGCTCGCAAATTGCGAAAGGCTTATTAATATTATTGAGCCTCACAGTTTGCGACCCCATTGGCCCCTTGCGTTTAAAAACTAGGACATGTGTAATTAAGATTTGCATGTCCTAACGCTGAAGTAGATGGAGATATGCTGTTTACACTCTAATGAATTGTAATTTAGAATCCTTTTTAATGGTAAAGTCGGATTTAAAGTCAAAATTCTGAAAAGGACACTTTAGAAACAAGTTTAAAGTATACAAAAAATGGATGCAATGCTTGAATTAATACCAGCCACTAATTATTACTCGGTGCCACATCACAGTCCATCATTATTTTGAACCCCAAGACACCTCAGTTTGGACCCAGCCATATGCAAATCAGTCTTGAACCTGCTCCAATGAGAACAGTTCAGTCTGAACATTGTAGTGCAAGCACCCATGTTTTTGATTCAAAGTGCTATCTGCTAAAATTGTCTGATGGACTTTGCATCAAAAAATAACACCACCTTGAGGCAGGAGCAAAGTTGGAGAAATATATTTATTTCGCCAAACATTCTGTACATTTTGAGGGTGCTGCACTATAAAGAACACATACAAATATGTAAAATGTTCTAACAATTCTGTAGGCATAAGATTTTGTAATGGAAGAGTATACATCCAGTACTAAAACTATGCTGAACATCACCCACATACTGTAGTATGTTTATCTAGGGACCTGTATCGATACTCCTATTGCTGACCCTTGTCCGGTTATAATTCACTAATATCCATACAACGGCACAGAATGCCGTTTTCAGATTAAGTCATAGCGCATGCTGTCACATTAAGCAAGCCCTATTCCTCCAGCCCCCTAGAAAGCACACCGAGTTCTCAAAACAAACCAAACCTCCAGCAGACCTGGGAAATCCCCCGTAGCTATTGTTTTAATTTCGTTCGGGAACTCCTGTAAAGAATGCAAGAACGACCAGTTCTTATGACATCCTTACTGACGTATTATGTCCATCCTTACGTCAAACACGGCACCTTTCAGGTATAAATATACCAACGCTGCCCTAAGCAAAGACACGGTGGTGATGAGCTTGGAGCAGTGACTACTTGCCGGAGAGCCCAGCTGATGCAGGAAGCCCACGGACGCTGCCCCTCCCTATTTGACGCGCTGAGAGAGACGCTGCCTTTTCTCCTGCCGAGAAATCCAGCTTCCAGCGTTTCCAGCCCACCTTCGCAGGTTACTGGGATATCGAGTCCTGAGAGAGAGATACCAGCCCTCCTGCCTTCTAAATCCCAGGTACTGAGCTGACTAACCCCTTACAGAGAATTCTTGAGTCAGATTCTTGGCCAAACAAACTTAACTTAAACTGCTACTTACTTACTCCCTCCCACGTATTAGGCTCAGGTCAGGTACACCGGGGTAGGCGTAGTTAGAAGCACCAGTTGAGTACGATTAGTCAATGTATATATGTATGTCTATCTTTTATCCATTTTAAAGTATCATATGGCTAAGAAACCATATCAATGCTTTTACAGTATTATTTTATAATCCTGCTTTTACTGTATGCACTTTACTTAACCTTAAGTATTGCAACTGTAGCGATTCATTTCTCTTGTATGAGAAAAAGAGACTGATCAATAAATAACACCTTTTATTGAACACGCCCATCTCTTCTTTCTCTACAAACTGGTGGAACTAAGTATGCACGTACTGACTGAGTAAAATAGTTGTCTTTTGTTTTCACAAGACTCTGGAGATATACTCTTGATTAGGGAGAGCAAAGTTGTCATGTTCTATGGTTGTCAGAAACTAAATCCCTTCTTGTCTATCCAGGGAGGTTAAACTCCTCCTCGCCTATTCGAGAAAGTTTCTAGTGAACTTTGAGCTAGCTGGCACACAAAACTTAAGTCTAATGTCGTCAGTAGAAGACCTAGTTAACCTCTGTCCTACGTCTATACTATTGAAGATATTATTCCAATGCGCAGATCCTATTGGGATAATAGGAACTACACTACAATACCTTTGCTTCATGCTTCAAATGGATGTGCAGGGTACTAGGCAGTGTGTGTACCAGCACATGGGGGAGAATGTCAGCAGACCATTGGTGGTAAATATGTCTCTATGCTGCTCTCTTCCCCTTGCAACACACCACACAGAACACTTTATTAATGTGCTGTGTTGCACTCCATTTGATAAATCCGCCTCCTATAGTCGCTATCAGGCTGTATTGTCCAGAACCAGACGCAATTACCACTGGCATGTTTCCTCCAGAGATATGGGATCACTGTCATTTAATGGGGAACAAAATGTTACTCAAAACATGATCCACCAGTAGTCACAGACATTGGATGAGGACAATGGAAACGAGAATCCATTCTAAAATAGACATCAAGATTGTCAGTCTCCCAAGAAAAAGAAGCTATTGAAGCAAAGGGTGTTTGATAGACACCAACATGGCATCCAACCTGTCATCAGATTAAATGGATGTGTAGTTTCACTAGGCAGCACTGGGGGGGACTAGTTCATTCACAGCCTTCTACGTGTCTCTCATATCCACCCTATGTCATAACTAGCATCCCCTTTGACAGCTGAAAGCATGCAGATGTCTTCCTTGCCCCTAGAGCTTCTTCACTGCACTGTTGGTGTCGCTCATAAAAAACAAACATATACACCGCCTTGCATCATTATAATGTCACATGATGGAAAATTAAAAATGTAAAGAACAAAAAGTGTTCAATTTTAAATATAAACAGATAGTGGTAGGCATGAGGATGTGAAGAGTGGTGTGGTGGGCGAGATGTATGCAATGTGTGAATAGCAAGAGATGTTTAAATGTATAATTTGTCACTCAGTAGTGATTATGCAGCATGGTGCCCATTTACAGTCCCAGACAGGGATATTTACCATGGCTTTAACACGTTTATGGACTGTCCACTACTGTGCATTAAAGGTCATTCTCTCTCACTGCCTCCTAATGCAGGGAGGCAACCTCCACCAAAGGTGTATCTCTACCCCAACCAAAACAATATGCATGCATGCAGGGTCAATTAGAGGATTTAAGCAATTCAGTGACTACAGGCACATGTGTTTGATTGGCATCCTCAGATGGGCAGCAATCCTGCTTGGGATGGTGCAGCACTGTTGTATGTGGGTTACGTGATGGAGTGGCAATATGTGTGGATGAAGTTTCCAAAGAGGCAGCCAGGGTTAAAGTAGGAAGAGTGGAATAGTTGGTTGTGTCTCAGGCAGCATGTTTCATGACTTGTTGATGTTGGTCTTAACACCTGTCAAGTCCAAAGGTTTCCCAGGTGTGTAGGTGCAGCTTTCAGAATGTGTCAGTTCTGCGACCCCAGGATTTAGGAACATATATAGGTGATCATCAACTAGTTTATGGGAAGCAGGCAACTGTTCCTACAGCTAATGTTTTTGAATAATGAGAGCCCGCAGACATCAGGATTTTTACCAGCAATTGCTATACAGCTTACTGGAGGATGTGGCAGGGGAAGAAGTGCATTGCCCTTCATGTGTTCCATGAAATAGGCTTTACTAGAGGAACATGTGTTAAGCGTTTCAGAGTACCAGCATGGACGATAAGTAATTGAAATGATTCAGGAGAAATCCGGCACCAATTTAGAAAAAATATATATATTTCTATCTTAATTTAGACACCAAAACAAATGGAATAGCATGCATGTAAACAGATTTATAGATTTTTGCAGAAATATTAAATCAGTTCAGTAAAATACATAGACACAACATTCTTGTCAATGATAAAATGCACAAGTGAAAATCAGTCAATTGCAGGTTGAGTTATTTGGAACCTTCATAGGGGAAAGGTCATGTGGGCCCCAGGACCACGCCACAACAGACGGATCAATTTATTTTACATAGCCTGTGGATTCAGGGTGCATCGTTGTTCTGGCTGTACTTGGTGCTGCTTGGGAGCCGTGGGTGGTGCTGTTTTTACCGCTTACATGATACTGAAAGAAGCAAAATGCAAAAACACAACAGGTACACAGCTGCTGACATCAGGTGATGGAGGCACAGTGTTCTCTGTAGATACAGGATGGAGTGTGGGGTTCTGTTACCAGAATGGTGACCAACAAGCCCGGCAGCGGTAAGCACAGTAAAAAGCTTCAGGAACTTCACTGGGTCCAGGGGAGTAATGCAGTGACTTTAAACTTCAGGGAAGGTGAGACTACAACTCCCACAATGCACAGGACTATCTAAATTTGGGCAATCCCTCGAGGGCCGATTGGCCAGCGATTCTTTGCATCTGGTTAGTGTTTATACCTGCAGTTTGAAGGAGACTAGTGCCACTAGTCCAGGGGAGTCTGAGAGTGCTTCTGGCTTTCATAAAGGTCTTGCTATTCGAGAGTGTTGAATTTTAGCCCAGAATACGGGTCATTCATTCAGTTCCAAGTCTGTTGCCCCTAAAGAACGGTGATGGATTAAACCCAGATCTTTTGACTGGATGTGAGTGTTTGATTGATTCAGATGCTACGTCAATCACCACCCCCTTTTGTACCGCTTTTGGCCACCATAAGTATGGCAGGGTATGCTCAGACGTGAGTCCCTTGCTCACTTTGCCACTGGATTCAAGCAAGCCGGGCTGAAGACGGCTGGAATGCCAGAAACCGGTCCTCGGGAGCTTGTTTCCGGTCCAGGGAAGACATGGCTTGGCAGTTCGGGCTGGACTGTTCCCATGAGGCACAGGGTCAGACTGATTTGCATATAGCCATGTCTGAACTGGGGTGGCAGAGTGGGCTAAAGAACGGTGATGGATTAAACCCAGATCTTTTGACTGGATGTGAGTGTTTGATTGATTCAGATGCTCCGTCAATCACCACCCCCTTTTGTACCGCTTTTGGCCGCCATAAGTGTGGCAGGGTATGCTCAGACGTGAGTCCCTTGCTCACTTTGCCACTGGATTCAAGCAAGCCGGGCTGAAGACGGCTGGAATGCCAGAAACCGGTCCTCGGAAGCTTGTTTCCGGTCCAGGGAAGACATGGCTTGGCAGTTCGGGCTGGACTGTTCCCATGAGGCACAGGGTCAGACTGATTTGCATATAGCCATGTCTGAACTGTGGTGGCAGAGTGGGCTAAAGAACGGTGATGGATTAAACCCAGATCTTTTGACTGGGTGTGAGTGTTTGATTGATTCAGATGCTCCATCCATCACCACCCCCTTTTGTACCGCTTTTGGCCACCATAAGTGTGGCAGGGTATGCTCAGACATGAGTCCCTTGCTCACTTTGCCACTGGATTCAAGCAAGCCGGGCTGAATACAGCTGGAATGCCAGAAACCGGTGCTCGGAAGCTTGTTTCCAGTCCAGGGAAGACATGGCTTGGCAGTTCGGGCTGGACTGTTCCCATGAGGCACAGGGTCAGACTGATTTGCATATAGCCATGTCTGAACTGGGGTGGCAGAGTGGGCTAAAGAACAGTGATGGATTAAACCCAGATCTTTTGACTGGATGTGAGTGTTTGATTGATTCAGATGCTCTGTCAATCACCACCCCCTTTTGTACCGCTTTTGGCCGCCATAAGTGTGGCAGGGTATGCTCAGACATGAGTCCCTTGCTCACTTTGCCACTGGATTCAAGCAAGCCGGGCTGAAGACGGCTGGAATGCCAGAAACCGGTCCTCGGAAGCTTGTTTCCGGTCCAGGGAAGACATGGCTTGGCAGTTCGGGCTGGACTGTTCCCATGAGGCACAGGGTCAGAATGATTTGCATATAGCCATGCCTGAACTGGGGTGGAAGAGTGGGCTAAAGAACAGTGATGGATTAAACCCAGATCTTTTGACTGGGTGTGAGTGTTTGACTGATTCAGATGCTCCATCCATCACCACCCCCTTTTGTACCCCTTTTGGCCGCCATAAGTGTGGCAGGGTATGCTCAGACGTGAGTCCCTTGCTCATTTTGCCACTGGATTCAAGCAAGCCGGGCTGAAGACGGCTGGAATGCCAGAAACGGGTCCTTGGAAGCTTGTTTCCGGTCCAGGGAAGACATGGCTTGGCAGTTCGGGCTGGACTGTTCCCATGAGGCACAGGGTCAGACTTATTTGCATATAGCCATGTCTGAACTGGGGTGTCAGAGTGGGCTAAAGAACGGGGATGGATTAAACCCAGATCTTTTGACTGGGTGTGAGTGTTTGATTGATTCAGATGCTCCGTCCATCACCACCCCCTTTTGTACCGCTGTTGACTGTACATAAGGCACTTATGCAAAGAATATAATTTTTAATTAATTCACTTTGCTCACTATGGGGATATTTATGAGAGGCTTGCTTCATTTTTTCACATCGCCAAGTGGCACATACGTGAAAAAGTCTAGAAGTCAGATTAATGAAGCCACGCAAAGCCACATTGGTGGCTGTGAAGGGCTTCATAAATCTGGAGTAAGGAAACACAGAATCACTGCGTTGCTTTTCTCTGTGCAAGGGAGGCATTCCATGGGTGTTGCGTTGGGTGTTCCCACACAAATCACATGATTTTTGACGCATTCCCATAATTACCTAAACAGGTAAACCTGTGAATGAGTCAAAAAGATGCGCCTCCCCAGGTGAGGCATAACGAGGAGAAATATCTTAATATCTCCTCTGTTTTTCCTCTTCCTATGTGCAGCACACATAGAAAGAGGAAAATGCCTATATTAATTGTTTTTGTACAGGAAGGTGTCCCTTCCTGCACAAAAACAATCCTGCCTAAAACACAGGCACTCTTGCACCGTGGTGCAAGGGTGCCTGCGTTGGCGCTAGACTGCCGAAACTGTGCCACCGCAGGGGTAAAGGACAATATTTGGATAAATATTGTGTATCCCTGCCCTTTTCCCGTGGCTCAGGGCCGCGCAGCCAGGTAACTTGCTGTGTTGCCCTGTGCCACTATTCTGGTAAATATGCCCCTAAAAGCAGATAGAAACGGGCCCTCGGCTCTGCGCTCCACCAGGAAAGCCCTTAATGATGCCACCCAGGACCTTCTATGATGTCTGTCTTTTTTTCTCTTTTGAATATCTCTTTTTCCTGAAGACTTTAAGGCTATTAGGGCCTTATTTATGAGGCTGTGCGTCACTTTTACGCCGCCGGTGCGTCACTTTTTGTGACGCACCAGTGGCGTAAAAAATGCACCTTGTTGCGCCATATTTACAAAGTGACGCATCTAGGTAGATGCGGCACTTTGTAAACCCCTGCGCCACATTATACCTGTGCCAGGTATAATGTATGCATGGGGGTGTTCCGATGCAAGAAAGGGTCGTAGAAGAAGTCGTAGAAGTGACACTGGGAAATCTACAAGATTTCACTGCGCCACTTCTAGGACACAAATGCATCAATATCTTACACCTGCCTCACAGCAGGTGTAAGACTGGTGCAGGCCCTTTCACATGGGGTTTGCCCCATGTGAAAGGACACATCACATTGCTGGAGTTGCATCACTTTTGTGACACACTCCAGCAATGCGTCACTTTTGCGCCATACAGATACGTCAGAGATACTGATGTATCTGTAACTCCTTGCGACATGATGCGTCATATTATAAATATGACGCATCCAGCATGTCGCAAGGAGGGCGCAATGAAAAGTGACGCATCGCTGTTTTCACGCAGCGATGCGTCACTTTTCATAAAAGAGGCCCCAAATGTCTCTGCGACTGCATTGAAAGAGAAACAAACTCATAGGATACTCACTACAGCGAATCTTGTGTTTGTTTAATGGATTAGTACTTTTGCCGTTAGTTATTAAATACCATTCAGAATTTCCTAAATAGACTTTTTATCAGATACGTGCACACATCTTTCAAACGCAACGTCCGCATAGACAAAGTGCCAATGTACTCAAGTGACATCATTTGTGCACAAACGCAGGCAAAAGAATACCCACTTGGAATTTCAATGCGGAAGATCTGGGTTGGACATTATAATTATAGACCTTATTCCCTACATTTAAAAAAATATTTATTTGTGAATTTCAAGTATTTGGAAATGTTAAATGATGAGGGGCAGATTTACAAGCCCCTTGCGCCTCATTTACGCCGCCGTTGCGTCACTTTTGTGACGCAGCGGTGGCGCAAATCCTGGTCCATGGTGCGGGGGTACTTACAACGTGACGCATCTGGGAGATGCATCACGTTGTAATGCCCTGCGCCACATGTAGGCGTTCCTGCGCAGGGGGGGGGGGGCGTTCCGGCGCAGGAACGCCTCCTAAAAGTGGCTGAGTGAAATCTACAAGATTTCACTCAGTCACTTTTGTGCCCATGCTGCGTCAAAACCCTGCGCCTGCCTGAAGCAGGCGTAAGGATTGACGCAGCATCAACTAGATAGGGCACCCAGAGTATTGCTGGAGCTGCGTCGCGCTTGAGACGCAACTCCAGCAATGCGTCACTTTTACGGCACAGATGCGTCACGCATCTCTGCCGTTTTTGCCCCATGGTGCTCCGCATTGTAAATGCGGCGCATCCATAATGGCGGAGCTGTGGCGCACAATAACTGGCGCATCCCTGCTGATTTGCAGGGATGCGCCAGTTATTGTAAATATGCCCCTAAGTTTTTTTGAGTCAGGCCGAACGTGTGTAACAGCACCAGCACCTTAATGTAAAAATGTAACAATGTTAACCTCACGTAACTAGTTGGGGTGTACTGTCGTCTATTATTAGCCCGTTGTCTACCACTATCGGTTGTATAGTCGGTTGTTGCTTGCATCACGCAATCTGCAATTCTCTCATTTACTTATATCTTTTAAAATTCGATATTGACGTCACCTGTCCCCCCTAATATTGAAAAGTATGCGGAAACTTTTCGGAACCGTTCTGCGTGTGGCAACAACACGTTTTAATACACACATGCTGAGAACGTCTATGGAGACTCCTGGAAAAGGCCGAGAGAACGCCCCATCAGTTAATTACAGTGGCGCACAATCCCATCCTGCTGTAGACAAACACTGTCAAAATGTGCCAATAACTGTGACGATGATGATGCGAATGCGCATGAAGTATTAGAGCACGTGACTGGATAGTAACTATTTAAATAGCAATTATGTGGTTTAAGCAGACTCAGCACACCTGTACAACAGAGAGCGCTCACACCCTCAACATCTGCCAGAGCCCACCTGCCAGACACCTGTTCCCCCTTTTCAATGCCGTTTGATTGCTCGAGATGTTTGAGACTCTTGTGAGGTAATGAGCGATTTTACATTCTGCATGATTGAAAACAGGTGTTCTAATGCTGTACAGCGCCACGCATGAATAATTCAGTTTGTTTAGATGCAAGACGTTTAAAAGAAGTATTGGCTTTATTATTTTCATAAACATTATGCTTATGCTCATGATGAACAGTAACTGCTCTCTTTTCAGCATTCGCCAAGTGGAGGAGGACGCCTGCAATGTGCTCACTTTCTTTTCACTGTATCTTATCTTGAAATCTAAAAATAGACTCTGAAATGATAAAGGGAACCATAGGCTCGTTTTCTGCGCATCTGATCAATTAATAAGAACACAAATATAATGATATAATTCAGGCAATTAGTTGAAACCGTTTTCTTTCTTAGTTTGGCTGCCTTCTAGTGGTAACTCAGCATAATTCTCAAAATGTACAGAGACCTGAAACAGACAGAATGTATATCGTCCTTAGTTCCTATCGCTGCTGTAAGTCCCCTCTATAGTTTTAAGAGTATCAACATATCTAAAATGACCACAAATCACAGCAACTTTATCGAAATAATTGCTGATGCCCCCATCCCGCAATTCCTCCATGCTGAGTCTTTTTCTAAACATTCTGGGGCAGATTTATGTTGGGAATGCTCCAGGTTTGCGTCACGCAACTGCGGCATAAACGTGGCGCATCCCTACGACCCATTTACAACGTGACGCATCTAGGCAGATGCGTCACGTTGTAAAGCCCTGCGCCACTTGTGGGCGTTCCGGCGCAGGGTGGGCGTTCCGGGGCAGGTGCGCCTCGCAAAAGTGGCTGAGTGAAATCTATAAGATTTCACTCAGTCACTTTCAGGCCAATGCTGCGTCAAAACCCTGCGCCTGCTTGAAGCAGGCGTAGGTCTTGACGCAGCATTGTAAAGATGGGGCACCCCCGAGCCTTGCTGGAGGTGTGTCGCGCTTGCGACGCAACTCCAGCAATGCGCCACCTTTACGGCACAGATGCGTCACGCATCTGTGCCGTTTTTGCCCCATGGTGCGCCGCATTGTAAATGCGGCGCACCATGGGTGGCGGAGCAGCGGCGCAAAATAACTGGCGCATCCCTGGGAATGCGCCAGTTATCATAAATCTGCCCCTTTGTATCAGTTAATTTATTGTTAATTCTTCCTAAATGATTTCTTCAAAAGGTATGCAGGCCAATTTCTTTTCAGTCCGCGCACCCATGTGTGGACTGTACAGGTATCCAGGCTTTGTGATTTACTGTTGAAGGGCCTCAGAAAATAATTAAAATCTGTCTTTAAAAAAAAAAAAAAAAAAAAAGGTGAAGATCAAGAAACAGTTTTTTCATTTTTAGAAATGACCAACTAAAAGTTTGTTGTGCTAAGGGAACAGGAGTAAATATTTTTTTCACACTACTTTTTTAATTTTTCCCAGTGGTGGTCAATAGTTCCTATTTTCGCAGTTTATATCTGTTGGAAAATAATGGTGGAAAGCAGTGTGAACACATGGGCGAACCAAGGAAGCGATATATTTAGACAACCAGACAAATTCTGCAAAGGGTCATTTGTGTATATTTTGCAAGGGTTTCCATAAAAGATAATAAATGAATTTGAGAACTACTTAATATAAATAGAATTATAGACAAAAAGATGACAAGATTTGCATTTGTATCTTTTTCCTTATTGGCAGCTCATCTTGAGGAAAATGACTATCTCCACCCGACTCAGACTGGATTCAGGCATCATCAGGGCACGGAGACGGCCCACCTTGCTGTGGTTGAAGAATCCAGAAGGATCTTGGATGACGGAGGCTGCGCTGCTATTATTTTATTAGATCTCAGCGCAGCCTTCGACACCGTGAACCATCATATCTTGATCCAAAGACTCAGGGAGTGGGAGTCACAGGCACTGCCTTGAAGTGGCTACAGTCCTTTTTTACAGATAGATCTTTTGCCGTCTTTGATGAAGGAGCCCTTTTGCAGCAAGGACCTTTGCAGTATGGAGTTGCCCAGGGGTCCTCACTGAACCCTACCATGTTTAACATCTATATGAGGCCTTTGGCGGTGGTGGTACTCCCCTGGGAAATCCATATTGTGACCTATGCTGATGACACCCACTTGGTGGTGTCTTTTAGTCAGCAAGATAAATCTGAGCCTGGTTTAGCTGCCTGCCTCGCTAAGGTATCTGAATGGATGGACCTGTCCTTTCTTCAGTTAAATGGGGCCAAGACAGAAATCATGATTCTGGGCCATGCATCCCTCAACAATTTAGATCTCATGTGGCCCAGTTGTCTTGGTTCTCCTCTGGCCCCAAAGAAACAAATTAAGAGTTTGGGTGTCAGGTTGGATTGCAACTTGAACCTCTCTGCGCAAGCATGTAAAGTGGCAGGGACCTGTTTTGGTCTTCTTAGGTGGATACGTAAGATGCTTCCTTTGCTCCCATTTGATGCCAGGCTGTTGTTGGTTCAGGCCCTCATTTTGTCTCAGCTGGACTAAACGAATACAGCCTATTTTGGTGCGCCACAGGGAACTAATAGGAGATTACAGATTGCTCAGAATTGCCCGGCCCGTATCTTGTTGAACATCCCCAAACGTAATTCTGTTAAGCTGGTGCTAGGTCGGCTGCACGGGCTACCTGTTCAAGAAAGAATTAGTTTTAAGGCCATGTGCATTTTCCACAAGTCCATCTCTGGTAATGGTCCCCCTTGATTCAGCCCATGGTACAACCAAATTGCACCAAGAGGACCTTAAGATCGGGTAATAAGCAACTGCTTGCAGTTCCTAGGATCAAACGTGCTCGGGCTGGAGGCCGGCTGTTTTCCTATAATGCAGCCAATTTCTGGAGCCAGCTCCCAGATTTCATCCTCCTTGATTCTGACCATCTTAGATTCAGGAAGCAGTTGAAGACCTTCCTCTTTCCGTGATCAGTGGTGATTGAATGTTGTCACAGGAAGCGCTGGGATGCCCGTGGGTAGCCATGCGCTATACAAGTGCGTACTCATTCATTCATTCATTGCACTTGTCAATCTACAAATATAATATAAGTTGCGCCAGTCAGGCCCTTTCAGTCACAGAGATATATCCTTTTTGTCAAATTTCCTTACCATTAACCTAGATGCTTTCACAACAGAATGATCAGCATACACTGTATTCAAAGACTCGAGTTAAGTAATAAGATTAGTATTTCCCATTCCATTCCCATTCCAGATAATCATTAAAAGTTTCATGGAGACATGGTGTTAAGGATTCAAATCTTTTATTCTTTTTTAAAATTCAAGATGTTGCCAACGTGTTGCGTCCCTGTCTCGGGACTTCTTCATGGCTCAATCACATATAAAAGGTTCCTAAATGTCATCTCTGGTGTATAAAAGGATAAAACTCTTGCTCTTCTCAATAAGCTGATGGTGTCAACCTCAGAACCTCCAAAACGTTTCATCAAAGTAGTTCAAGCCATTGTCGGCCACCACATCTGGTGCCCGTGGTATGCGGCAAAGATGGACTGTCTCCAAGAGTCTCATCGAGATCTTCAACCTAATATACTCTGCTAATGTGATTCTCTGTTCTTCCGGGCCATTCATATGTTTTTGCTAAGTAACCATGCAACCATGATTAATGTCACCTGTGCTTGGATTATCTATGATTGGATTTTAACCTATTGTGACACTGTTTTTCTTCTCTCTCTGTATCTTTTACAGAGGAAAGGAAGGAATCCATGTCTTGTTCCTGTGACAACAGGGTCCCTACCCTTTTCTTTGTGACATCACCGTGTTACATCTCAGCTCTCAGATAAGACATCTTCACTTGTTATATTTCTTAATGTGATTTATTTTGCTATTACTATGCACTTTAGAATGAAGATATACGAAGGCTGCAATTGGTTCATAGGGTCCGGCATTTCATCTTGGTTAATCTGATGATAAACTCAATATGCCGCTGGTAAAAAATAACACACCACTAGTGTGAATATAGACTTTTCCGGGAGCCTGCACGAAAGGGGAGACACTATGTCAATATCTGAGGATTACTACCACTAGAGCATAGACACATACCGCTCTTGACCACGGGGTATACTTTCAAGAGACATAAGGTACCAGAATACACCATATGGACAGAATACACGTGAGACTAGAGATCGGCCCAGCCCACTTGGAAGTAGCATGCTCCCACATAGCAATAGTAAAGCATCAGCGGCATTAGATTCTCACCCATGCTATTCTCAGCAGCACATAGACTCTAGGAAGCCAGTGGGGACGCAATATCTGAATGCATTAAACCAATCCTATGTAGTTGGCATGAGTACTGTACGTTGTAACATACGAAGTTTAATGTATGAATTGAATTTTTCCACATTGCGGCTAGTTATTTACTTTGAATCATGATTTGTATAAGTACTTTACCTTTGATTTTACCGTCGAAAGATGGCGGCGGATTTGCTGAAACATTACTTGTACATACTTTGGCTTAGTCCTTCTTTACTGTTTACCAGGAAATGTATGTAAGGCCCTTGAAATTTCCACTCCGATGTGTGATCAAGACCTTTTGAGGTCAAAACACGTCATGGTGGGTTTATGAATTGAATACATACCCTTATTAATAATTGGAGCATTAGCTGGTGTATCTGTGACCGGAGAGCTTGCTACACTCATAAATTGCTGGATATTGGTTGCCTGTCTACTCCGCCAGTCTGCACGCCACCCCTCTACGGGAATGATTTCTGGAAGGAGTGTGTTTGTTTTTGGATATGTATATATTCACTGAAAAAACATAGGTTTCAGGGACGTGGTCACTGACCATGTCATGAGTGATGTAATGTGTGACTTCATCTGCAGTGCATTGCGGGGGTGCGAGTTATAGTTACCTCAACTAACTATAACAGCCGATTTTCTCTGGTTTTGTACGACTGAAATGTCCTACTAACTATAACGTCCCTGAAACCTGTGTTTTTCAGTGAATTTCTAAGGTTTTTAACATGCTAATTTCTAACAATAAGGTCCCCGACACCTATGGTTCTTTCAGGGAATTTCAAAGGTTTTTTAAAAGAAAATTTCCAACTATAATGTCTGGGAAACTGTAATCACCTACTGAGGTCTTTTTAGAAATACCAGATATTCAGGGCGCAACACTTGTGAACCGCCAAGTAATGACAGGCACTTGTAAGACAGGGTGTGGGCAATAGGGCGAGTGGTAATACCTCCCAACCACTCCGGATGACCAGAAACTGGTCAGCAATGCATATTAGAAACAATGCCCCTGCACTCACACACAACGATATGGCAACAAATTCAGTGTATGATTGTAACATAAGAAAATGACATATAGTGCATCAATCTAAACAGTTCGTGCAGATGCGTGATTCAATCACAGTTCGTCTCTTGTGAGGTATTACCACTCGCCCTATTGCCCACACCCTGTCTTACAAGTGCCTGTCATTACTTGGCGGTTCACAAGTGTTGCGCCCTGAATATCTGGTATTTCTAAAAAGACCTCAGTAGGTGATTACAGTTGTATCAGTTCACCAGATTGGGCTGCCCCCCGCAAGTACTTCTAAACTTCTAAACTTTCATTCTCCTACTCCTTTTCAATCTAAACTTATTTCCCTACACCATGGATCGAGATAAAGTAGCCGCAGACCTGTTTGAAAATTTAGCTAAAGGCATGCCGACACACACAGCAGCAGCTATCTCTGGTCCCCCCCGGGCGGAGGGCCTCAAACTAAAATTTAAAAGACTTGAGAAACTAAAAATGCAGGAGAACTCACGATGGTGGGATGCCACTACCTTGAAACAATATATGCACCTCAAACAAATTCCTAGAGGTTTACGTTCTCAGATCTTTCCGACCTATGATAATCTGGATGTAGATCTCATGAAAAAATGGGAAGATTCTGTGAATAATAATTCCTTTGTCCTCATTGACATCCTTATAGAAAGTGCTGACCGCAAAACTCTGAAACTTCAGGGAGAAATTACTCTTCTAGAACAAGAGATCAAAGACCTCAACCTGCCAGAACCCACTGTAAAGAATTACACCATTTTGGATGAGGTTTTGCTTAAACATCAGGAAGAGATTAAGAACAGAAAGGCCAGACAGATTAAAAGAGATGATGGTGACTACCGCAACGGTAGAGTGTTCACCTTTGACCGAAAATATGACGCTCTGATTCCCTCCAACAAATCCAAGAAAACAGAGGGTATTACATCTGCCCCAGGCTCGATTTCATCTAGTACCACATCCCTAAATACTGCTGGTATAAGTGAACCAGAAACAGAAAGTGAAGACAATCTAGACGCCAGCAGCAATCCTTTTTTAGTGGAAATGGAACGTATACGCAAAGGGAACAGGGCTCCATCCAGAAGAGGTCCCGCACCTCCAAAACCCACAGGGGGTCCAGGGGCGGTAAACGACGAATATCGCAAAAAACTCAGGTCAGGGAGAGCACAGAACTAGAGAATAGGAACACTGAAGTACAGGTGATCAACCTATCCTCCTTCCCCCTCACCTCTGACATGACTAATTTACTTTCGAAAGGTCTTAGCTTTAACCCTTACTCAACGGGTGATATCTGTCAAACGAAAATAGATCTTTTTAAATTTGTCCGGAACCTTAAAATCAAAAAATATTTTGCAGGAAAAGGTGCCACTAATAAGAATATTAAAAACATTCCTGATGTATTGAGTGATAATGATGCATGTACAATAAAAGACATACAAGCAGTCCATGTACTTTTGTCTATTACCGAACGAGAGGACAGCCCTATGGAAATGGGGCAACTCTTAGAAGAACTAAACATTGAAATGGACTTGGGGGTAGCTAGTGGTCTCAAATCTAAGTCCACATGGACTCCTACCCTTCCAGGCGGAAACAGCATTGATAATTTTCATAAGAATGTTTTAGAAGACTTAAATAAGATCAACATCGCAAAAATGCAAGATAAATTCAAGTTCAAAGACAACCTAACTAAAGGTGAACGCAATGCTTTATCTGTACTGACGCGGAATCCCTCCATCATTATTCGTGAGGCAGATAAAGGAGGAAACATAGTAGTAATGAACGCAGAAGATTATAACAACGAAATATTGACCCAACTAGCAGACCTCTCCTGCTATGAATCTATTGCCTCGAACCCCATGGGTGTGCTCACAAAGAAGATTAACGACCATCTACTTAAATGGAAAGAGGAAGGGCTCCTCAATGACGAAGAATACATGTACCTGAAAGTACTCAAGCCAACGTTTCCATGGCTCTACACACTACCAAAGATTCACAAGGATCTCCCATTTCCCCCTGGGAGACCAATAGTATCAGGTAATGGAGGTCCAACAGAGAGATTAGCTGAATATGTAGACATTTTTCTGGGCCCACTTGTAAGAAATCTCCCTTCATATATTCAAGACTCTAAACATATTCTCAGCCTTTTAGGGGACTTAGAATGGCAACCAGGCACCACACTAGTCACCCTGGATGTGGTTTCTCTCTACACCAGCATCAATCCACAACTGGGTATAGAAGCAATCACTAAAGTGTTGTCCAAACGGCCCGCTTCTCTCTGGTCGCACACTCAAATGCTCATCTCTATGATGAGTTTGATCTTGGAGAATAATTTCTTTATGTTCCAGAAGAAATGGTACCAACAAAAACGTGGAGTAGCCATGGGCTCGAAATTCTCGCCCTCTTTCGCCAATCTCTTCATGGGAGCTTTTGAAGCAGACCATCTCTGGGGCACATCCAGTAGTCAATTTACAGATTCCATTCTGTTCTGGGGTCGCTACATAGACGACTGTATCTTACTATGGACCGGATCGGATGCTATGCTACAAAGCTTTTTTGATTTTTTGAACAATAATCTTTGGGAAATCAGTTTCACTATGAAACGTAGCAGTTCACGCATTGAATTTCTAGACTTAGAATTTTATATAATGAATAACACCCTCCAGAGTAAACTATACAGGAAACCCACATCCTGCAATGCAATTCTAAGAGCAGACAGCTTTCATCCTTCACACCAAATCAGGTCCATACCCTTTGGCGAGTTTCTGCGTGCCAGACGGAACTGTAGCGAAGAGGAGGAACTGGATAAAACAATCACAGATATGAATCAAAGATTCACCAAACGAGGTTACCCAAAAGAAATTCTGTCAAAAGCAAGATCTAAATTGAACAAAACAAAAAGAGAGGAGACATTGAAACCTAAAGACCCACAGAAAAAAGAGAACACAGTAAGAATGATTACCGAATATAATGATCTACACAATTCAATCAGAACTAGCCTAACTAAACACTGGAAGTTGTTAAAAGAGGATTCTACATTAAAAGAAGTAATCCCGGCAACACCTCAAATCACATTCCGTAAAGGGAGGACACTGAAGAATAGATTGAGCCCCACTGTACCACAAGCTGATAGACATCCTACATGGCTCACCCAACGAGGGAATGGTTTTTTCAAGTGTGGTTTATGCCCAATGTGCAAATGGGCTAAACACAAGACCAAACACTACACGGGCCCTTCAGGTGAATCATATGAGATCAGAACCAATATTAATTGCACCACCAAATATGTAATCTACATTATTGAGTGCCATTGTGGGAAGAAATATGTGGGGAGCACAATACGAGCGCTGAAAGAAAGAATCTCGGAGCATATGAGGGCAATCTTAAAACATGATCCGAAATACCCTGTGGCCCTCCATATAGCAAAGTGTCAACCCAACATAGACGATTTTCAGGTTTCTTTCTATGGAATTGAAACCGTACCCATTCATGTGAGAGGTGGCAATCGTGAACTACTCCTAAGACGCAAGGAAGCAACCTGGATTATGCGTCTTCGGAGCATAGAATGCGGTTTAAACTATGACCCTGAATTACAATTTTTCCTGGGAGATTAAGTACAAACTATAGGTCATCAACAGTATCCATGCCGCTGTATTTCCTCTCTACACTTCAAGGAACTAGAATTAGCATATTCAATGATATTTCCCACTGTGTTTTTATGATATGTTGTTGTTGTTTCTGTTGTTGTTCTCATTTTGCGTTCATAACCAGGATATGTATTGAGCCATACACAGAAGCACCTTGTTGCTTCATCGACCACTTAGACGCAGTCCGAACCAATTCCTGATCCTCTGCGAGATGGAGTGGTTCACCAATCACAAACTATCGGGAGATAGGGCTTGACCCCTACCCGAGGAAGAATATGCCAATTATCTTACCCACATCTCGTCACTGGGACGCTAGAATAATACTGGCATTTATATCTAATTCATGCCGGCGTGTGGACACACCCACGCGTTGTTGTTGCATGTAGTCACCTTGCTGGGTGTTCTGCAGAATAGTGAGAATATCTCATCACAAGGTTGATGTGAATGAGGTCCATTTCTGGGCCCCATAGGATTTATACAGACTTACCTCCCCTAGGGGAGGTATTCGGTGCCTTAAATCAAGATGTAACACTGCACATGCCTTAACTGCATAAAAAGAATAATTATAGCCGAGTTTTTGTCGTCATTATAAATAAAATGTTTTTCAACCTCTAATCACCGCGCTAAATACGTGGGCGCGGGTGAGTTATTGTAACAATTAAAAAATTGTTAATCCAGCCATACTCGTATTTTGCATTCTACCATGTAACGCGTGATAGTAACTCTTCTTATTATGGCCATACACACTGACAGTGGTTTACCATGGCTACGTTCTAGTCGGTGCATTTCACCGACACATCAGCACTATTTAAAGGAGCCCCACTTCCGGTCACGTGTCCGTTAACGAAACACGGCGCCGGGAAACCCGCAGAGGGAGACACACGTCCGTCAGGTAAGCGCTGCTAGACCATTAACTGGTATAGTGTTTGTACAACCAACGAGTGTATATCCATGAGCTGCGGTCCCGTTACCTCATGGAGAGTATCTCACCCGCCTTTCCAATCTTACTTTCTCCCAAGGACTAGGCACTTTGTGGTTTAAGTGCGCACCCGCCTTGTAACCACACCAACCTCGCTCCTCCCGGTTTCCACCTCACTTGAATCAAACTAAGGTAGGATTTCCGTCAATACCATGCGGCTCGCCTTACCTGTTAGTAGTGGAAGTGTTCGGAATCGTAATCAGAGTAATAAGGTGCGATTTTTGTTCTCTTTTCAGATGTGTTTATCCACACATCGAAGCTTGCAGTCCTTTTTTGCAGTCCTTTTAAACGGCATATGAGTTGTCTTGCCGCCACCTACGATAGTCACCTCCCATAGTGTGCAGCCGTTTTTGATTTATTTAGTTGCTTGGCCGGGTGAGTTCCGTTGGTTACAATATATCATTATATTTCGTACCATGTAAATGTCCAGCATGTGTTTTTAACGCCTGATCACGATAGGACTAGCCTGCACTCACTTTTGGCTCCCGTTATGCTAATCCTACGAGTAATAACTTTTGTTGATAGAATGTCAGTTCCGAGCAGACTGGATTGAAGGTTGGCACAACTGCCATAGCCTCGCTTCTCTTTCCATAGCTTATTTTCAGGTCTATGGACTCCACCCACCTGTTTCCATAGTCTCCATCAGAAGCCCAGCATTAATAACGATATCCCCCCCCCGTTTTTTTTCTAAATAGTTTCTTTTCCCTTTTTTTCTTTTTCCTTGTCTTACAACACAGACAAGCGTTTAACAGATTTTTTTTACCTCTGACATTGTTTCCTCCGTTTCTCTTCCATTTTTTCTGTCTCCCCATTATTTCACTTCCATATACTGATGATCAACACAGATCTAACCCTGACCGGTCCCTTCGTGCTCGTCTTTTTGTGTCCACTTCTTACCGACATCACCGACCTACAAAGCCTCTCTCCAGGTATGTCGGGCTTTCCAGAACGGTAGTTCACCCGCTTAGAATTAAAACTATCCCAACTGCGCACTAGAATAGACAAACAATCTTGAATACCATTACCCACGCGCACCAAGCAATAGTCCGCCAAGAGGTTTTTAACATTGTCATGTTGTGAGCAACTTTAAACAAAGTTCAACCATGTCACCTAGCAGTAATCTGGGGACCCCGTTCTCTCTATACCACACATCACCCTGTCTCATCACTTCACTTGCACAACCGGCCAGGATGTATGCGAAGTAACGCACTATTAGTCACATCAGTCACTTTGTCCTTTACAACTTGTACAACTTTGTGCCACTAGACACAGCACCAGCACATTGTCACCAATGTCACCTTAGCGATGTTCTCCCTTCTCCTTTTATTTTCCACATACACAAAAAGTCACACTAGCACTTTCTGCGCATGCCTTTGCCAACTAGGGTGACACTGAAAGTCACCCAGACCCTTTTTTTATGAAAAGTATAATCGAAACATGTGAAGTTCCAACAGACTTTGTATCTTTTATATAGCCCTGAAGATTCGCATTTGTTCCGTGCGATGAAACACGTGTTGGCTTTTGTTGAATTGGAACATTAAACAGAAAATGGACACCCCCATTACAGACTTTTGACTGACTTACCCGTCACAAGAGACGAACTGTGATTGAATCACGCATCTGCACGAACTGTTTAGATTGATGCACTATATGTCATTTTCTTATGTTACAATCATACACTGAATTTGTTGCCATATCGTTGTGTGTGAGTGCAGGGGCATTGTTTCTAATATAATGTCTGGGAAACCTATGTTTTTTTCAGTGAATCTCAAAGGTTTCTTAAATGCTAATTAATAACTATAACGTTCCTGAAACCTATGTTTTTTGTCAGTGAATTTCAAAGGTTTTTTAAATGCTGATTTCTAACTATGCCTACATAGGTAGGACATATGCGGAAAGAGGAAGAACGGCACAGAAAGAAGCAAGAGAAATGCAGAAAGAGGCAACAGAAGTCCAGAAAGACGAAGAAAGGTGCAGAAAGAAGCAAGAGATATACAGAAAGAAACAACAGAGGTGCACAAAGAGGTCTTGCTGCAAAGTCATCCTGTGCCCCCAACTTTTTGCTGACTGGTACTGGTGGTAACTGACTCTGACTAACCAGGCCTGGAGCCAGTGCTATGCTAAAAGACACTTAGAATACTGTGAAAATAGCTACATACACAAGGGTACTATGGGTTAGGGTACCCCTGTGATTGGCATGACCTCTCCTGTAAGGCCCTAGTACATAATAGGGGAGGGGATTAAAACTAACTCTAAATCAGAGGTGCAGAAAGAAGCAAGAGCAGTGCAGAAAGAACCAACAGAGGTGCAGAAAGAGGCAAGAGGGTTGCAGAAAGAGGTAGGAGAGGTGCACAAAGAGACAAGAGAGGTACAAAAAGAGGCAGGAGGGGTGCAGAAAGAAGGAAGAGAACTGCAGAAAGAGGCAAAAGAATTGCTGAAAGAAGCAACAGCGGTGTAGAAACAAGCAAGAGAAGTGCAGAAAGAAGCAAGAGAATTGCTGAAAGAATCAACAGAGGTGTGAAAAGAAGCAAGAGAAGTGCAGAACGAGGCAAGTGAGGTGCTGAAAGAGGTGATAGAGGTGCAGAAAGAGGAAAAACAAGTGCAGAAAGAGACAACAGGGGTGCAGAAAGTGACAACATGGGTGCAGAAAGAAGCAAGAGAAGTGCAGAAAGAGGCAATAGAAGTGAAGAAAGAAGCAACAGAGATGCAGAAAGGGAAAAGAGAGGTGTAGAGAGAGGAGAGAGAAGTGCAGAAAGAAGCAAACGAGTTGCACAGAGAGGCAAGAGGGGTTCAGAAAGAGGCAAGAGCAGTGCAAAACCAATGGATGTACAGAATGGGGCAAGAGAGGTGCAGAAAGGCGAGAGATGTGCAGAAAGAGGGAAGAAGGGTGCAGAAAGAAGCAAGAAAAGTGTAGAAAGGGATAAGTAGGGTGCAGAAGGAGGCAAGAGAACTGCAGAAAGAGGCAAGAGAGTTGCACAAAGAGGCAAAGGGGTACAGAAAGAGGCAAGAAAAGTACAGAAAGAAGCAACAGAGGTGCGTAAAGAGGGAAGAGGGTGCAGAAACAGGCATGAAAGGTACATAAAGAGTGAACAGGGATGCAGAAAGAGGTAAGTGGGATACAGATATTTGCAAGAGAGGTATAGAAAGAAGCAAGAGCGGTGTAGAAAGAAGCAAGAGAAGTGCAGAAGGAAGCAAGAGAGGTAGAGAAATACAGAAGAGGGGTGCAGAAAGAGGCATCAGGGATACACAAATTTGCAAAAGAGGTGCAGAAAGAAGCAAGAGCAGTGCAGAATAAACTAACAGAGTTGCAAAAGGAGGCCAGAGGGGTGCAGAGAGAGGTAGGAGGGATGCACAAAGAGGCAAGAGAGGTACAGCAAGAAGTAGGAGGGGTGCAGAAAGAAGGAAAAGAAGTGATGAAAGAAGCAACAGAGGTGCTGAAAGAGGCAAGAGAGGTGCAGAAACAGGTAGGAAAGATGTAGAAAGAGGGAACAGGTGTGCAAAAAGAGGCAAGAGAGGTGCAGAAAGAGGGAAGAGAGGTACAGAAAGAGGCAAAAGGGGTCCAGAAGGATGCAAGATAGGTGCAGAAACAAGCAAGAGAAGTGCAGAAAGAGACTAGAGAATTGCTGAAAGGAGCAACAGAGCTGTAGAACGAAGCAGTAAAAGTGCAGAAAGAGGCAAGTGAGGTGCCGAAAGAAGCAAGAGCAGTACAGAAAGATGCAGCAGAGGTGCAACAAGAGGCAAGTGGGGTGCAGAAAAGGTAGGAGAGGTACACAAAGAGGCAAGACAGATAAAGAAAGAGGTAGGATGGATACAGAAAGAAGGAAGAGAAGTGTAGAAAAAAGCAACAGAGGTACTGAAAGAGGCTCAAAGGTGCAACAAGAGAAGTGCAGAAAGAAGCAACAGAGATACAGAAGGAAGTAGCAGGTGCAGAAACAGGCAGGAAATGTGCAGAAAGAAGGAACAGGGTGCAGAAAGAAGCAAGACAAGTACAGAAAGAAACAACAGAGGTGCAGAAAGCAGAAAGAGACAACGGGGTGCAGAAAGAAGCAAAAGAGATGCAGAAAGAGGCAATGGAAGTGCCGAAAGAGGAGAGAAAAGTGAAGAAAGAAGCAAAAGAGGTACAGAAAGAGGCCAAGATGGGTGTAGAAAGAGGCAAGAGCCATGCATAAAGAACTAAGAGATGTGCAGAATGAGGCAAGTGAGGTACATAAAGAGGCAAGAGATGTGCAGAAAAAGGGAAGAAGCAGGAGAAGTGCAGAAAGAGGCAAGTGAGGTGCAGAAGGAGGCAAGAGAAATGCAGAAAGAGGCAAGAGAGTTGCAGAAACAGGCAAAAGGAGTACAGAAAGAGGAAACAGGTGTGCAGATAGAGGCAAGACAGGTGCAGAAAGAAGGAAGAGGGATACAGAAAGAGGCAAGAGGGATCTAAAAACTTGCACCTGAGGTGCATAAAGAAGCAAGAGTAGTGCAGATAGAACCAACAGAGGTGCATAAAAAGGCAATAGGGGTACAGAAAGAGGCAAGAAATGTGCAGAAAGAAGCAAAAGAGGTGTAGAAAGAGGCAGGAGAACTGCAGAAATATGAAACAGAGGTGCAGAAAGAGGCAGGAGAGGTGCAGAAACAGGCACGAAAGTTACAGAAAGAGGAAACAGGGGTGCAGAAAGAGGTAATATGCATACATAATTTTGCAAGAGGTGGAGAAAGAAGCAAGAGCAGTGCAGAAAGAAGTAAGAGAAGTGTGGAAAGAAGCCAGAGAGGTAGAGAAAGAGGCCAAGGCGGTGTAGAAAGAGGCAAGAGCCATGCATAAAGAACTAAGAGATGTGCAGAATGAGGCAAGTGAGGTACATAAAGAGGCAAGAGATGTGCAGAAAAAGGGAAGAACAGTGCATAAAGAAGCAGGAGAAGTGCAGAAAGAGGCAAGTGAGGTGCAGAAGGAGGCAAGAGAAATGCAGAAAGAGGCAAGAAGGGTGCAGAAAGAAGCAAGAAAAGTGTAGAAAGGGATAAGTAGGGTGCAGAAGGAGGCAAGAGAACTGCAGAAAGGGGCAAGAGAGTTGCACAAAGAGGCAAAGGGGTACAGAAAGAGGCAAGAAATATACAGAAAGAAGCAACAGAGGTGCGTAAAGAGGGAAGAGGGTGCAGAAACAGGCAAGAAAGGTACATAACGAGTGAACAGGGATGCAGAAAGAGGTAAATGGGATACAGATATTTGCAAGAGAGGTATAGAAAGAAGCAAGAGCGGTGTAGAAAGAAGCAAGAGAAGTGCAGAAGGAAGCAAGAAAGGTAGAGAAATACAGAAGAGGGGTGTAGAAAGAGGCATCTGGGATACACAAATTTGCAAAAGAGGTGCAGAAAGAAGCAAGAGCAGTGCAGAATAAACTAACAGAGTTGCAAAAGGAGGCCAGAGGGGTGCAGAGAGAGGTAGGAGGGATGCACAAAGAGGCAAGAGAGGTACAGCAAGAAGTAGGAGGTGCAGAAAGAAGGAAAAGAAGTGATGAAAGAAGCAACAGAGGTGCTGAAAGAGGCGTAAAGGGTGCAGAAAGATGCAAGAGAAGTGTTAAAAGAAGCAACAGAAGTATAGAAAGAGGCAAGAGAGGTGCAGAAACAGGTAGGAAAGATGGAGAAAGTTGGAACAGGTGTGCAAAAAGAGGCAAGAGAGGTGCAGAAAGAGGGAGGAGAGGTACAGAAAGAGGCAAAAGGGGTCCAGAAGGATGCAAGATAGGTGCAGAAACAAGCAAGAGAAGTGCAGAAAGAGACTAGAGAATTGCTGAAAGAAGCAACAGAGCTGTAGAATGAAGCAGTAAAAGTGCAGAAAGAGGCAAGTGAGGTGCAGAAAGAAGCAAGAGCAGTACAGAAAGATGCAGCAGAGGTGCAACAAGAGGCAGGTGGGGTGCAGAAAAGGTAGGAGAGGTACACAAAGAGGCAAGACAGATAAAGAAAGAGGTTGGATGGATACAGAAAGAAGGAAGAGAAGTGTAGAAAAAAGCAACAGAGGTACTGAAAGAGGCTCAAAGGTGCAGCAAGAGAAGTGCAGAAAGAAGCAACAGAGATACAGAAAGAAGTAGCAGGTGCAGAAACAGGCAGGAAATGTGCAGAAAGAAGGAACAGGGTGCAGAAAGAAGCAAGACAAGTACAGAAAGAAACAACAGAGGTGCAGAAAGCAGAAAGAGACAACGGGGTGCAGAAAGAAGCAAAAGAGATGCAGAAAGAGGCAATGGAAGTGCCGAAAGAGGAGAGAGAAGTGAAGAAAGAAGCAAAAGAGGTACAGAAAGAGGCCAAGAGGGGTGTAGAAAGAGGCAAGAGCCATGCATAAAGAACTAAGAGATGTGCAGAATGAGGCAAGTGAGGTACATAAAGAGGCAAGAGATGAGCAGAAAAAGGGAAGAACAGTGCATAAAGAAGCAGGAGAAGTGCAGAAAGAGGCAAGTGAGGTGCAGAAGGAGGCAAGAGAAATGCAGAAAGAGGCAAGAGAGTTGCAGAAACAGGCAAAAGGAGTACAGAAAGAGGAAACAGGTGTCCAGATAGAGGCAAGACAGGTGCAGAAAGAAGGAAGAGGGATACAGAAAGAGGCAAGAGGGATCCAAAAACTTGCACCTGAGGTGCATAAAGAAGCAACAGTAGTGCAGATAGAACCAACAGAGATGCATAAAAAGGCAATAGGGGTACAGAAAGAGGCAAGAAATGTGCAGAAAGAAGCAAAAGAGGTGTAGAAAGAGGCAAGAGAACTGCAGAAATATGAAAGAGAGGTGCAGAATGAGGCAGGAGAGGTACAGAAACAGGCAATATGATACAGAAAGAGGCAAGAGAGGTGCAGAAACAGGCACAAAAGTTACAGAAAGAGGGAACAGGGGTGCAGAAAGAGGTAAGATGCATACATAATTTTGCAAGAGGTGGAGAAAGAAGCAAGAGCAGTGCAGAAAGAAGTAAGAGAAGTGTGGAAAGAAGCAAGAGAGGTAGAGAAAAAGGCAAGAGAGGGTACAGAAAGAGGCAGGAGGGATGCAGAAAGAAGGAAGAGAAGGGCACAAAAAGCAATAGCAGTGCAGAAAGAGGCACGAAGGGTGCAGATAGAGGCACGCAGGGTGCAGATAGAGGCAAGACAAGTGCATAAAGAAGCACCAGAGGTACAGAAAGAGGCAAGAGAGGTGCAGAAACAGGCAAGAAAGATGCAGAGAAAGATAACAGGGATAAAGGAAGAGACAAGAGAGGTGCAGAAAGAGGGGTGCAGAAAGAGGTAAGAGAAGAGCAGAAAGTGGCAAGTGAGGTGCAAAAAGAGGCAAGAGAGGTATAGAAAGAGATAAGATATGTGTAGCAAGAGGCAAGAGAAGTGCAGAAAGAAGCAACCGAGGTGCTCAAAGAAGCACAAGGGGTGCTGAAAGAGGCAAGAGAAGTGCAGAACAAGCAACAGAGGTGCCAAAAGAGGCGAAAGATGCAGAAACAGGTATGAAACGTACAGAAAGAGGGAACGGGTACAGAAAGAGGTACAAGGGATACCCAGATTTGCAAGAGAAGTGCAGAAAGAAGCAAGAGCAGTGCAGAAAGAAGCAAGAGAAGAAGCTAGAGAGGTGGAGAAATAGGCAAGAGGGGCATATAAAGAGGCAGGAGGGTGCAGAAAGAAGGAAGAGAAGTATCAAAGGAAGCAACAGAGGTGCTGAAAGAGGTGCGAAGGGTGCAGAAAATGAGGAAAGAGAAGTACAGAAAGAGGCAAGTGAGATACAGAAACAGGCAAGAAAGGTACAGAAAAAGGGAACAGGGGTGCAGAAGGTAGTAAGAGGGATAAAGACATTTTCTAGAGAGGTGCAGAAAGAAGCAATAGCAGTGCAGAAAGAAGCGATAGAAGTTCAGAAAGAAGCAAGAGAGGTGGAGAAATAGGCAAGAACGGGTACAGAAAGAGGCAGTAGGGATGCAGAAAGAAGGGAGAAAAGTGCAGACAGAAGCAACCGAGGATCTGAAAGAGGCGCGAATGGTGCAATTAGAGGCAAGACAAGCACAGAGGTACAGAAAGAGGCAAGAGAAGTGCAGAAAAAATCAGGAAAAGTGCAGAAAGAGGGAAGAGGGACAAAGAAAGAGGTAAGAGAGGTGCAGAAAGAGGGGAGAGGGGTGCAGTAAGAGGCAAGAGAAGAGCAGAAAGTGTCAAGTGAGGTGCAGAAAGAGGCAAGAGAGGTATAGAAAGAAGCAAGATATTTGTAGAGAAAGAGGGAAGAGAAGTGCAGAAGGAAGCGACATAGGTGCTAAAAGAAGCAAGAGGGGTGTAGAAAGAGGCAGGAGAAGTACAGGAAGAATTAACAGAGGTGCCCAAAGAGGCAAAAGAGATGAAGAAACAGGAAAGAAAGGTACAGAAAGAGGGAACAGGGGTGCAGAAAGAGGTAAGAGGGATACAGAAATTTGCAAGAGAGGTGCAGAAAGAAGGAAGAGCAGTGCAGAAAGAAGTAAGAGAAGTGCAGAAAGAAGCAAGAGAGGTGGAGAAATAGGCAAGCGGGTTACAGAAAGAGGTAAGAGGGATACAGAAACTTGCAACAGAGGTGCAGAAAAAAGCAAGAGCAGTGCAGAGTGAAGCAAGAGGAGTGCGGAAAGAAGCAAGAGAGGTCAAAAAATAGGCAAGAGGGGTACATAAAGAGGCAGCAGGGTGCAGAAAGAGGGAACAGGGATAAAGAAAGAGGCAAGCGAGGTGCAGAAAGAGGAGAGAGGGGTGCTGCAAAAAAGGCAAGAGAAGAGCAGAAAGTGGCAAGTGAGATGCAGAAAGACGCAAGAGAGGTATAGAAAGAAGCAAGATATGTGTAGAGAAAGAGGGACGAGAAATGCACAAAGAAGCAACAGAGGTGCTAAAAGAGGCAAGAGGGGTGCAGAAAGAGGCAAGAAAAGTGCAGGAAGAAGCAACAGAGGTGCCAAAAGAGGCAAGAGAGATACAGAAACAGGCAAGAAAGTTACAGAAAGAGGGAACAGGGTGAAGAAACAGGTAAGAGGGATACAAACATTTGCAAGAGAGGTGTAGAAAGAAGAAAGAGCAGTGCAGAAAGAAGCAAGAGAAGTGCAGAAAGAAGCAAGAGAGGTGGATAAATAGACAAGAGGAGTACAGAAAGAGGCATGAGAGGGGCAGACAAAATCAGGAAAAGTGCAGAAAGAGGGAACAGGGATAAAGAAAGAGGCAAGAGAGGTGCAGAAAGAGGGGAGAGGGGTGCATTAAGAGGCAAGAGAAAAGCAACAAGTGTCAAGTGAGGTGCAGAAAGAGCCAAGAGAGGTATATAAAGAAGCAAGATATGTGTAGAGAAAGAAGGAAGAGAAGTGCAAAAGGAAGCAACATAGGTGCTAAAAGAAGCAACAGAGTTGCCGAAAGAGGCAAGAGAGATGAAGAAACAGGAAAGAAAGGTACAGAAAGAGGGAACAGGGTGCAGAAAGAGGTAAGAGAGATACAGAAATTTGCAAGAGAGGTGCAGAAAGAGGGAAGAGCAGTGCAGATAGAAGTAAGAGAAATGCAGAAAGAAGCAAGAGAGGTGGAAAAATAGACAAGAGTGTTACAGAAAGAGGTAGGAAGGGTACAGAAAGAAGGACAAGAAGTGCAGTAAGAAGCAACAGAGGTGCTGAAATGGGCATGAAGGATGCAGAAAGAGGCAACAGAGGTACAGAAAGAAGCAAAAGATGTGCATAAACAGGCAGGAAAGGTGCAGAAAGAGTGAACAGGGATAAAGAAAGAGGCAAGAGCAGTGCAGAAAGCGGGGAGGGGGTACAGAAAGAGGCAAGAGAAGAGCAGAAAGTGGCAAGTGAGGTACAGAAAGAGTCAAGAGAGGAATAGAAAGAGGCAAGATATGTCTAGAAAAAGATACGAGAAGTGCCAAAAGAGGCAAGAGAGGTACAGAAATATGCTTGAGAAGTGGAGAAAGAGGCAAGAGAAGTGCAGAAAGAGGCAAGAGAAGTACAGAAGGAAGAGAGTGAAGTGCAGAAAGAGGGAAGAGAGGTATATGAAGAGGCAAGGGAAGTGCAGAAACAGGCAAGAGAAATGCACAAAGAGGCAAGAGCAGTACAAAAAGAAGCAAGGAAAGTTTAGGAAGAAGCAAGAGAGGTGGAGAAATAGTCAAGAGAAGGTACAGAATGAGACAGGAGGGATGCAGAAAGAAGAGAAGTACAGAAATAAGCAGCAGAGCTGTGCAAAGGGTACAGAAACAGGCTAGCCAAGTGCAAAAAGAAGCAACAGAGGTACAGAAAGAGGCAGGAGAGGTGCAGAAACAGGCAGAAAAGATGCAGAAAGAGAGAACAGGGATAAAGAAAGAGGCAATAGAGATGTAGAAAGAGGGGAGAGGGGTGCAGACAGAGGCAAGAGAGAGCAGGAAGTGGCAAGTGAGGTGCAGACAGAGGCAAGAAAGGTATAGAGGGAATAGATGTATAGAAAGAGGCAAGATGAGTGTAGCAAGAGGCAAGAGAAGTGCAGAAATAAGCGACAGGTGCTTGAAGACGCAAGAGGGGTGCAGAAATAGGCAAGAGAACTGCAGAAAGATGCAACAGGGGTGCCGAAAGAGGCAAGAAAGATGCAGAAACAGGTTAGAAAGGCACAGATAGAAGGAACAGGGGTGCAGAAAGAGGTAAGAGGGATACAGAAATTTGCAACAGAGGTGCAGAAAAAAGCAAGAGCAGTGCAAAGCGATGCAAGAGGAGTGCAGAAAGAAGCAAAAGAGGTAGAAAAATAGTCAAGAGGGGTACATAAAGAGGCAGGAGGGTGCTGAAAGAAGGAAGAGAAATATAGAAAGAAGCAACAGAGCTGCTGAAAGAGGCACAAAGGGTACCAAAAGAGGCAATAGAGGTAAGGAAACAGGCAAGAGAGGTGCAGAAACAGGCAGGAAAGGTGCAGAAAGAGGGAACAGGGATAAAGAAAGAGGCAAGAGAGTTGCAAAAACCGGCAAGAGAGATGCAGAAACGCGCAAGAAAGTTACAGAAAGAGGGGACAGGGGTGCAGAAGAGGTATGAGGGCTACAAACATTTGCAAGAGAGGTGCGGAAAGAAGCAAGAGAAGTGTAGAGAGAAGCAAGAGAGGTACAGAATGAGCCAAGAGAGGTGCAGAAAAAATCAGGAAAAGTACAGAAAGAGGGAACAGGGATAAAGAAAGAGGCAAGAGAGGTGCAGAAAGAGGGCGAGGGGCGCAGTAAAAGGCAAGAGAAGAGCAGAAAGTGGCAAGTGAGATACAGAAAGAGGCAATAGAGGTATAGAAAGAAGCAAGATATGTGTACAGAAAGAGGGACGAGAAATGCACAAAGAAGCAACAGAGGTGCTAAAAGAAGCAAGAGGGGTGCAGAAAGAGGCAAGAAAAGTGCAGAAATAAGCTACAGAGGTGCCTAAAGAGGCAAGAGAGATGCAGAAACAGGCAAGAAAGGTATAGAAAGAGGGAACAGGAGTGCAGAAAGAGGTAAGAGGGATACAAACATTTGCAAAAGAGGTGTAGAATGAAGAAAGAGCAGTGCAGAAAGTAGCAAGAGAGGTGGATAAATAGAAAAGAGGGGTACAGAAAGAGGCATGAGAGGTGCAGAAAAAATCAGGAAAAGTGCAGAAAGAGGGAACAGGGATAAACCACCATTATGCAATGCAGACAAAATGACCCTGCACCCGACAAAAGCCAATACTCACTAGTACTCACTTGAAAGGCAGTCCAGAGCAGACAAAGTTGACCTTATACACCAGAACAACATATATTTTCTAGATTAAATGTTCTAGTACATCATTTATAAGAAAATTAGAGTATATTGAATAAATAGCTTCCCAGATGAAAATGAGACAGATGGTACTTGTTTGAAGTAAATTTCTTTTATTGAAAAGCAGTTAATTTTTTCAAATTCACCACACAATTGCTTGCCAACATGTTTCATCCCCAACAGGACTTCTTCAGGGCTAAAAGCAATTACAAAACACTATTTACAATATATACGCAATACAACAATAAGTGCTCAAAACTTTACAGTTCCTTGCATTTCAATATTACGCTAGGACTGGGTTATTATTAATGACCATCATAGGTAGACAAAACTCTCATCAAATTTAAAACAACGGGAGGCTACTCCAAGGATCCCATAATCACTGCTACACAATTATTTCGGCTAAGGGAGGAAACGCAGAAAAAAGAAAAGACACCTAGTATGCTGCATTATATCACATTTCAAAACAATCACATATTTGGCAGCTTATTCTGGCCCTATCACATTTGGTAAACATAAGATGAAAAGAGTAGTGAAATATGCATTCTAATCCATACCTTCATTATAATCTTTATCTGTTGGCGGTGTGCACAATGATTCACGATGAATTGTATTATTAAAAAGTGGAGAAGGCGATACAATGTATCTATAAATAAATAAACACTATAACAATGACAGATCTACAGTGAGTCTTATTGCTGATCAAATCCTTAACAGCTGTATGAATATTTATATACTTTTTAAAGTCCTTATCATGTCTTTATGTAGCTCTGTAACTACTAGCAACATTATATATAATGTATACACAAATCTAAATGTTCCTTTGGGCCCATGTTATACATATAGATCACATAATTTTTTAATTTTTTAAGATACTTCAAATATAACCCCTGAGTGTTATGGTCCCCTCTACCTCACACTCTATCTTTACTTCACTATACTAAGGAATTGATATATGAACAGGACACCTTACTAGTGATACGATTCTCATAGTCAGTATTATTCCAATATGCGTCAGTAGGCATCCGAGACGGTTCATAGATATCAGTAATTTAGAATGCTGTAATAGTTGAGTCAATCGATTCTGTGAAACATGAAATACTAATGTTATGCCTCTTAAAGTTAAAAATGTGCATTGCTAAACTATAAATGGAATAACACAAGAATATCATTTACTTGAATTTTTGCGTAGATTTTTTATAAAAAGAGGGCATAAGTGTATCAATCATTTCAAAAGCTACCCATCTTAAGCACTTAGTTTTGGGTTCAAGCGTTATTTAATCCACTTGAATTAATTTCTCAAGTTTATGAATCGATTAAAAAAAACGCATCCGTCTATTAAATGATAATAGCGCTGCCTATGTAAATCAGCTAATATGGTGTTTCGGCGTGATTAAATACTCCCAACATAACAACACAGATCTATTTGTACAAAATATCACTATGCGGATTTAAGCGATGGTCCTGATTATATTGGAGATTATGGTAAACACTTACTAGTAACCAATTCCACGTTACAGATTGTATCTCTGTCTACGTTAAGGCCTTATCCGCGGGATAATAACACACACGAAATCTGTAACACCTTGGCTTTTCAGTAAGTTTTGCTGAAACAATATAGAGAGCTATTATTACGTCTATATCGATGAGAGCCCAGCATTTTGACTAATATCCTCACTCAAATGTCAGTTTAATTAAAAACGCATATCGTGTGAGCCAGTTATATAAATGAAGTAATGTATCCTTATGTATCAGACAACCGCCACCCTGCCACTATCATATTCAAGTATAGCGAGCATCCAAAACATACATCCGTCCGCTTATGGATTCGGGATCCTAATATGAAAATATGTTTCCTCCAACCGTCCGGTTTCATACACTTATTATTTCAACAGAGTTACCACAATCACTCGTACCCTCAACATATGTATATAAAAAGCCCCCTCACTGTATTTGTCCCGACATACCCTAACTGTATAAGTGCCAACAGTCCCAACCCACACTCTGATAACTGGTACAAGCTTATGTCATCTGTACATTGTGTCTGTATACTCACGGCAAAGAATGCTGCCCTCCGCAGGACCCACTCCAACTTCCACACCACGGTTCTCAAAGCCATTGACACACCCATACTAGTTCTTACACACCTACTCACTGAATCATAGGGCTACACACACACATCCACTCAAAGACGCATACAGCTACTCATACACCAACTCACTCAGTAATATAGCCACTGATATGTATGCTCATGCACCTATACAGCCACTCACACACTTGCAGTCATGCATAGAGCTACTCATACACCTACGCACTCTGCCATAGAGTCAATCACACAGCCACTACTCACCTACACAGTTATATACACACCCTCTCACTTATTCATACAGATACTAACACATACTTACTCACCCATACAGTCAGTGACACAAGCACACACTCAGCCTTACATCCACTCTCACAATCACTCACTCACTCATGTACTCCAACATTCACCTATACTGCCTTTCACATATGCAGGTACTTACCCATATACCACTGACACATCCATTCACTCACTGACACAGCAATACACACACTCATTCACCCATACAGCCCCTCACAGATGCACTTACTAATCCATACAGCCACTGACTCACCCACTCACTCATCCATGCAGGCAATCACACCCACCCACAAAGACACTCATACATCCATACAGCTACTCAGACAACAAACCATTCACCCATACAGCCACTCACATACCCCTACTCACGCACCCATAAAGTCACTTAGACACCAACTGACAGACCGATACAATCACACAACCAGACACTCATCCATACATTCACTGAGACAGCTAATCATTCACTTATACAGTCAGTCATGCACCCACTGAATCATCTATACAGGCACTCATACACCCACTGATTCACCAATATACCTTGCTGTAGATATTTACCACTCATAAACCTTTTAAAAACACTCATAGTCACTGCATGATGTCATCAGTGATGTGATTTGAAATGTCATCAGTGATATCATCAGTGATGTCACTGACCATGTCATGATAATGTAATATGTGAGGTCATAAGCAGTGCATTGCGGGGGCGCGAGTTATAGTGAGCTCATCTAACTATAACTGCTGAATTTCGCTGGTTTGGTATGAGTCCCTGTAACCTTTGTTTTTTGTGTGAATATATTTATATATACTTTGATATTGTATGATTTGATATGTCAAGCAGTGACAATGATATTTATGTCCATACATTTAAAATAACCCTAAGAAAAAGTAATGTATTTATATTCATAGCAAACCAAATGTGTAAGCAATAAAAAAGCACTTAGGCCACAAGCATTTGTTTATACTGTTGCAAAATTATGGGAAATCATTTTTTTCCTGATTTACCTTGCTTAAAAATGTCATGTGGTTGAAGAAACGGATCAGCACAGCTAATCATTAATATCTCTGTACTAGAAAATATGATGGCTGTGATGTAAAGCAAGTCATACATTACATTTAAAATGTCATACTTAATGAGAGTATACTTGTTTCTAATAAGATGTGTCCCTTTTTATTTGGTGCTAACAGATGTATGCTTTTCTTAAATGCTTATCATGGGAAAAGAGGTAATACACTTGGCTGGCAAAATGTATTAGTCGGTGGTTAAAATCTTGTTAACTAAAAGCAACCTGTTTATGACCTGTTTTGCAGGTAAAGGCTGAAAATCAGTTTTTTCCACGAGATTAATTACCAACACTATGGGACTTGCAGGTTGAACATTACTATTTGATGTCAATTTAATGACCAAAGAAAGATGGTTTGTAAACGTAATGCGGAAACCCTCAGTGTCTTACAAAATATGTGCAAACATTTCAAGATTTTAAGGAAAATACAAAAGACTTCAAGCGCATTTAATGTGTGCAGCACCGTTGGATCGAAATAATCAGCACTCCACCCTAATTAAAACACCTATATAGCTTTTACCTTTATTTAAGAAATGTGAGTTTGCCAAACGACAATTTTCAGTGGCTATTAACATCAGAGTGTGTATTGAAAATCAGAATTTCTGTATTATGTGTACTTTGTAGGTGAGAAAAATGTAAATGTGCTTCAATTTTAGAACACAGATCTACATCATTAAAAACATGTGTGCTCTTTTTTTTCAAAGGAATGCTGTGCTAAAGAATACAATGTGTGCGAAATCTTGGTGCCATCTTAACATTGGATATACAAAAAGCATATGGGATAAATACCCACTAACGTATATTATAAGGGTGTTGCAAGTCAAGGAGGAGTTCCATGAACAGATATAGGACAGAGGCCAACGGCAGTGGGTACTAGATTCATTCTAATACAATGTCACAATGTCACCCTTACCACAAACTGCTCAAATAATTGGTGCCATGCTCTTTTTTTGAAAGACCTAGTGGGATTCCAGACATGAAGAAGAATAGCGGAATCTACTGTAAATTAAACACTTCAGAAAATGTAGTACATTGTTTCAAAAAAGATAAATCAGTTTAATATAGATCTAGTTAAAATAATGCTGTGGCTCCAAATGTGTAGAGGTGACTAAAAACGACACAAGTCATCTGTTGTAAGGAAATGCATTATGTATGGAATGATAGACCACTGTTTGTACATTATATGGATATTGCAAGTCAATAGGGGGTAGTGTAACCCTTTAGAGGAAAGAGGCTGAATACCAAGCTCATTTCTTCACTAATGAAACGTTAAGGAAGGTGGCTTTCAATAACCTTTTAACATGCAGTAGAGGGTATTTTATGACTTTGCAATACATGAGTACACCAGTGCCATTCACACAAACTGCATCAATCTGTAGTGGCTTGCTCTTTAATATGAAAGAGATATGACGTTTGCAGTTCTGATGAATACAATCTCTAGTGCAAAATTAAACACATTCATAAAGCATTTAGGGGCAGATTTACATTAACTGGCGCATCCCCAGGGATAAATACTCCCCAGCATGAAGACGGCATTTCACATCTCTGATCCCATCCCTGCTGCGATTCTGAAAAACATCAGTCATCTCCCCTACACCTCCATTTCAAATGGCTCCATGCCAGCCCGATTCAAACTCGGCCAAGTCACATCTTCTTCAAAAAACTGAACTCCGACCAGATTGGCCTTAACAACTACAGACCTACGACCAACCTCACCCCCGTCGCCAAAACCATTGAAATATGTGTACTTCCTCAACTCAACGCCCACATTGACAAATATAACCTTCCTATCTGGGTTTAGGAAAGGTTGCAGTACAGAGACTGCTATACTAAACATCTTAGATGACCTACACAGATCACTGGATAATGGCCAGGCCAGCCTCCTAGTTCTTCTAGTCCTCTCAGCCACCATTACACTGTCAATCATGACATCCTCCTAAACACCCTCGCACAGCGTGCAGGCTTCAACGGGACTGTCCTTCAATGGTTCACCTCCTTTCAAAGCCAACGCTCACAGCTAATTAAGCTCAACAACTCAATCTCAAAAAAAGCACTAGTCTCCCAAGGAGTCCCCCAAAGGTAAATTCTGTCTCCTACACTATTCAACCTTATGAAACCCCTTGCTCTCATCCTGAAGCAAGCTAGAATAGCCCACCATCTATATGCAGATGACACCCGACTCTGCATGAAAATCTTGTCAATCAAAGACATCTAGCATTTAAATAAGACTCCATGCATAGTTCAAGCCCGGCTGACCAGCAATCACCTCAAACTCAACCCCAACAAAAACAAACTCCTCCTCATTCATCCTAAAGGAGAATCCATCACGGTACACTGCTGGGGGACCAAACTCAAGGATCTAAACTGCAAACTGGCCATCTTCAATCCAGTTAAATCCCTGGGGAACTACACTTGACTGCCACCTAGGCATGAAAGTCCATATCAATGCACCTGCAAAAATTGCATTCTAACAATAAAAAACCTTTAAAAATTCAAACCTGTCATCATTCAAGACCTAAAGATGATGGTGCAATCCCTAGCCCTATCCAAGCTGAACTATAACAATGCAATGGTTGTGACTGCCCTAAAATCTTACCCTGTCCCATTTAAAGCTACTCTCCAAGCAGACTTATTTCAGAGAAAGGCTCTTTGATCACATCACTCATATCCTCAACCAACTCAGCTGTCAGAATATCGAAGCAATGGCCATACTAATAACTGCCTGCATAACTCAGAGTACTTTACACTGAAAAATGAACAAAATATGAATATGAACAAAATATCAAAAGCAGGCCAAAAGAGATAGCTACAAAGCTCTAATAATCCACCCTTGATCCCCCCAAATTTAAGAGAGAGAAATCACGCACCCGGTCCTTTTCTGGGAGTGCTCCCAGAATCAGGAACCCCTGCCCCAGGACCTGCAGAAGAAACTGAAGATTCTACTCCTCAATAAATACTTAAACCCCCTTAAAATACATGGCTAGCCTTTCGGTCCCCTCCACACACCCTCTAAATAAATCAGTGAAATATTGTCCCGGGGAAATCTCTGCTTCTAGTTGCCATGTCCTCAAGAGGCATTATCCCAGCTACCTCAGAACTACATCTTCCATCTTTACTACTGTTCAATTTGTTTTTGCTGTTTTACTGTTACGATGTATTTTATTCTCTGTTTTAGAACCCCTTGAGTTATCTTACACAAGTATTGTTGTGCTCTGTAAAGCTCCTTGCAGTTATGTGTACCGTAGCTACCTCAAAATTGTTTCAGCATCTTTCCTCGATGTCCCAAAGGCAACTTAGGTAGTTGCTGCTTTTGCAATTCCTGTATACCTAGTCACGTCTCTACGTATGTTTGTATATTTACTCCAAATGTATCTCAGGTATTTGCTGCCTGTGCTAACTCTGTGAAGTGCTCTGATGCCCTCGGGTCAAATTTGCACTATATAAAACTCAATAAATTAAAAATAAATTAAAATTTAACCAATAGCTGTGGCTCCCATTGATACAGATCCAGTTGCACCTCAAGTGGTTCCTGCTGCACCACCCTAAATTTAGAGAAGGACAGAAGTCTTAACGATACCAGCTGGTGAAAATGTACCGAAAACTCAAAACACACATTTAGGCTCTTATTATAATAGTAAGCGGTCGGACCACTGCCCACTATTGCGGCAATAAGGAGACCGCCTGACAAGCAGCCAGCAGTCTGACCGCTGCATTACAATGTGACCGCCGGGCTGGCGATTGCAAAGTGTTCCTTTTCACTGCAGGCTCTACTGAACTAGTGGTTGTTTAAGCGATCTTACTAGGTATCTGATCAAGTTTACGGCATATGAATATAATTTTCCCACATGATAATCAAATTCATCTCTTTTAAATTTGTTCACTTTTCCAGTTTTGGCTTCTACTTGGTGTTTGGAAAGAATATCTCCAATTATTTTATATATTTTTTTCTAGTTCCTTTTTCAGGTTTAAAGTTTGAAATAAGTTCCTTGATTGCATTTGCTTCAATTTGCAGCTCAGGATTTAAATACTCAGTTTGTTCAATGAGTTGTTCAGTCACGGTACTAGAGGCTTCTCATAGACTATTTCCCCCATTTCATAGCTTCTATTTCATTAATGTCTTCTTTTTCATTTGCTTTTTATTTTTAAGAAGAACAATTGCTAGTATTTCGTCATATCAAACTGTAAAACAGTTTTACTACTAATATGACAATATTTACCTAGTCTAGTTTTATATTAGGAAACACATGTATTTATAAGTTTTTCTGCCCTTGTATGACCTCTCCTTATGAATAGTTTGTGAATGTTTTACTTTTTTTAAATATATTTTTCATTTCTGATAGTATATTGACAAAATTCTTTGATCATGAAAACATGGGTAAAGACCGCAGGTAGTACGCAGGACAGTTAAATAGTGTTTTTCTGAATATGTGCTAGATCAATTTTTGTTTTAAGTACATGTATATAATTTTATTTAATTTTGATGTATGTTTTGTAATTATGGTAGCATTAAACTTTTTCTTACAACCTTGAGAAAACAACACGTGTCGCGAAACACGTCACAGCAAAATTGTGTGAACTTGATGGTGTTTTGTATTTCTCCATAGCTAGCCACTTTTAAGATGATTTTAATAAATTAACTCTTGATCATTTGAATGTGATCGAATAAGAACACCTTGAAAAAGCATCAGGTGTTGTGAGACATAATTGGCAGCAGTACCACGGCAAAAATATATATATATATTCACTGAAAAGACCAAAGGTTACAGGGATGTCATAGTTGGGCTCAGATTTCACTCGTACAAGCCCAGTGAAATTCAGCAGTTATATTTATCTTAGCTAAATATAACTTACGCCCCGCAGTATACGGCTTATGACCTCACATTTACATCACTCATGACATGGGCATGACATCACTTATGCCATCTCAAATGACATCACTGAGGACATTATCAAATGATTGTGACTGTCTACTAAACGTTAATGAGTTTTAAACATACACACTAAGGTAAGTGGCTTTAGGAGTGCCTGTATGGGTGTGTAAGTGGTGTATAAAGGAATGAGTGGATATGAGAGAGACTGTATACATGAGTGAGAGGGAGATGAGTGCGCGAGTGGTTGTATCATTGGGTGTATGTGAGTTGCTTTGTGAGTAGGAGTCAGTCTGTCAGTAGCTGCACCTGCTTACTCACCCATGCAGCCACTCCTGCACCTTCTCATTCACCATTTACAACCACCTATACACCCATTCACTATCCCATACAGCTACTCACACCGTAACTCACTTACTTATATAGTCAATGACACAGCCACTTGCGCACTCATACAAAAACTCACACAACCGCTCACTCATCTATAGTCTCTCACATACCCACTCACCTATCCAGGCACCACTTACACATCCACTCACTCACCGTTACTTATCCATACAGCTACTCACTCATCCACTTATTCACACACACACCCACTCACACATGGAGATAAACAGTTACTCGAACACTCACATAATCAATGTTTTAAAATAAAATCACTCACTAGTTTTACACAAAGTAAACTAATTTAACTTTTGTGATACCTTAGTGTTATGTTTTCATATAGGTATCCAGATACAGGCTCAGGTAGTGAATAAACCTTTCACCTACATTTCCCCTGCCATTACACTACATAACGGTTCTTAATGCTGACCTTTTGCCTAGTTATGCAATGCCTACATGACATGGGGTTTTCTCCGAAAACTAGCCTCACACATTATGCACAAGCATTCTTGGAATCTCAGTAGGATGACCATCTCCTGCATAATAACTATGTATAAGGGTCATTCCTTCAATCATCCTAGTCCGACATGACACAGCAAGGTATATTCCCTGAGGGTACTGCTATGGGTATATATACATCATGATACAGACATTCACACAGATTAGTTTGTCAGTTGGTGTGTAAGTGGTTGCATGGGTTGGTGAGTAGCTAAATGAGGGTCTATATGGGTTATTGATTGGTTGTTTAAGTATCCGTATGGGTGCCTGAGTGTCTGTGTGGGTGGGTGGGGATGTGACTCTGTGCATAGATGTGTGAGTGGGTGGTTCACTGGGTGTATGGGTTCAAGAGTGCATCTGTAAAGGGCTTTATGGGTGGGTGAGTGTGTGTATGGGTGTGTTGGTGAGTGAATGGATGCCTCAGTGGTACATGTGTGAGTAACTGCATATGTGAAAGGCAGTATAAGTGAGTGTTGGAGTATATAAATGATTATATGTGAGAGAGTGATTGTGAGAGTGGCTGTGTGGATGAGTGTGTGCTTGTATTGGTTCTTGTATAAGAGTGTAAGTATGTGTTAGTATATGTTTGAATACGTTAGGTGGAGTGTGTATAACTGTATAGGTGAGCAAATGGGAGTGTGATTGATTCTCTGCATGACTGACTAGGTGTGTGAGTAACTATGCATGAGTAGCGGTGTGTGAGTGTCTGTATAGATATGTGAATGCATATGATAATACAGTATTGATGGTTGACTGCATGTGTGAGTGACTATATGGGTGAATGTGTGTGTAAACCTAGGAATTAGTGAGTGGCTATGTACTAACTGGTATTGGTGTGCCTATGGTTTTAAAAAATGGTAGTCTGTATTTTAGAGTGGGTGTATCAAAGGTTATAGTAGGGTATAAGGAGGTTCATCAGATTATCACTTGGATGATGTTATCAGTGACATCATTAGTGATGTCATTTGAGATGTCATCTGTGATTAAATCAGTGATGTCACTGATCATATCATGAATGATGTAATATGTGACGTCATCAACAGTGGATTGCGGGGGCGCAAGTTATAGTTAGCTGAACTAACTATAACTGCCGAATTTCTCTAGTTTTGTACAAGTGAAAAGTCCCACTAATTAGAACGTCCCTGAAACCTGTGTTTTTTTTTAGTGAATTTCAAAGGATTTTTAAATGCTAATTTCTAACTTTAACGTCCCTGAAACCTGTGGTTCTTTCAGTGGATTTCAAAGGTTTTTTAAATGCTAATTTCCAACTATGCCTACAAAGGTAGGACATGTGCAGAAAGAGGAAGAAAGGCGCAGGAAGAAGCAAGAGAATTACAGAAAGAGGCAACAGAAGTCCAGAAGGACGAAGAAAGGTGCAGAAAGAAGCAAGAGATGTGCACAAAGAACCAACCCACTCCTGTGATTGGCATGACCTCCCCTGTATGGCTATAGTACATAATAGGGCAGGGGGATTAAAACTACCTCTAACTAAGAGGTGAAGAAGGAAGCAAGAGAAGTGCAGAAAGAAGCAACACATGTGCTGAAAGAGGCAAAAGAGGTGCACAAAAAAAACAAGTGAAGTACAGAAAGCGGCAAGTGAGGTGCGAAAAAAAGCAAGAGCAGTGCAGAAAGAACCAACCAACAAAGGTATACAAAGAGGCAAAAGGAGTGCAGAAAGGGTAGGAGATGTGCACAAAGAGGCAAGAGAGCTACAGAAAGAGGCAGGAGGGGTACATAAAGAAGGAAGCGAAGTGCAGAAAGAGGCAAGTGAATTGCTGAAAGAAGCAACAGAGGTTGAGAAAGAAGCAAGAGAAGTACAGAAAGAGGCCAAAAAGGTGCAGATAGAAGTAAGAGCAGTGCAGAAAGAATCAACAGAGGCGAAGAAAGAGGGACGATAGGAGGAGAGAGAGGTAAGGGGGTACAGAAAAAGGTAGGATGGGTGCACAAAGAGGCAAAAGAGGTACAGAAGGAGGCAGAGGGGTGCAGAAAGAAGCAAGACAGGTTCAGAAAGAAGCATGGAAAGTGACGAATGAAGCAAGAGGGGTACAAAAAGAGACAAGAGAAGTGTAGAAAGTAGCAAGTGAGGTGCAGAAAGAGCCAACAGGGGTGCAAAAAGAGGCAACAGAGTTCCTGAAACAGGCAAGAGAAGTGCAGAAAGAGGCAAAAGAATTGCTGAAAGAAGCAACAGAGGTGTAGAGAGAAGAATGAAAAGTGCAGAAAGAGACAATTGAGATACAAAAACAGGCAGGAAAGGTGTAGACAGAGGGAAGACAAGTGCAGAAATAGACAACAGAGGTGCAGAAAGAAGCAAATGAGGTGCAGAAATGTAGAAATAAAAATCTTTTTAGGGGTTCACTGATACACCTGGTCCTTAATCCAACAAAGAAGAGATTTGCACAGGAGCTGCAATATGAAAATAAATATTTATTTACCTCACATGAGGGAGACTGCATCATACAGTACACTCAGGCAACTGTAGGAGACAGTCTAAGGAGTACAGAGAACAGGGACCTTTTATTGCCAGTTTATTGCTGAGTTAGCATGAAGACTCAAAAGGAGGCAGTACAAATGTGCACACAGATACATATATGGATGCTTAAAAATTGGTTAATCAACAGAGTGGGAGGAGGGACTAAGCTGCTTATATCAGTAAGAATAGCCTGACAGTTCTACACTAGGAGCACGTGCATTCTGTCAGTTACAGGTCTTTTTGAGAATGCGCAAGGCTCTGGAAGAGGGAGAAAGCACATGGCGAGCACATGGCTAACTAAAATGGCTGCCAAGAAGAAAATGGCTTTTAGCTCATGCTAACAGCGTTTCCTGCAATCTTTAACAGAATGAGGCAATATTTGTGCAGAAATAGGGAAGAGAGGTACAGAAAAAGGAAAGAAAAGTGCAGAAAGTGCAAAGAGGTACATAAAGGGACAACAGGGGTGCAGAAAGAAGCAAGACAGGTGTAGAAAGAAGCATGTAAAGTGCAGAATGGAGAAACAGGGGTCAGTAAGAGGCAAGAGAAGTGTACATAGGAGCAAGTGAGGTACAGAAAGAGCCAACAAAGATGCTAAAAGAGGCAAGAGAGGTACAAAAACAGGCAAGAGGAGTACACAAACAGGCAAGTGAATTTCTAAAAGAAGCAACAGAGGGGTTGAAAGAAGCAAGAAAAGTTCAGAAAGAGGCAAGTGAGATGCAAAAACATGCTGGAAAGGTATAGAAAGAGGGAAGACGAGTTCAGAAAGAGACAACAGTGGTGCAGAAAGTAGCAAATGAGGTGCAGAAAGAGGCAACAGACGTGCAGAAAGAGTGAAGAGAGGTGCAGAAAATGGCAAGAAAAGTGGAGAAAGAGGCAAAAGAGGTACATAAAGAGACAACAGGGGTGCAGAAAGAAGCAAGACAGGGGCAGAAAGAAGCATGGAAAGTGCAGACTGAAGCAACAGAGGTGCAAAAAGAGGTAGGGAGTTGCAGAAACAGGCAAGAGAAGTGCACAAAGAGACAAGAGAATTACTGAAAGAATCAACAGATGTGTATAAAGAAGCAAGAAAAGTGCAGAAAGAGGCAAGTGAGTTGCAAAAACAGGCAGGAAAGGTACAGAAAGAGGGAAGATGAGTGCAGAAAGAGACAACAGAGGTGCAGAAAGGAGGTTGCAGAAAAGGGCAATAGACGTGCAGAAAGAGGGAAGAGAGGTGCAAAAAGTACAAGAGATTTGCAGAATGAGGTCAAGAGAAGTGCAGAAAAAGAAAGAAATGTGCAGAAAGAAGCAACAGAAATGTAGAAAGAGGCAAGAGAGGTGTAGAGGGAAAGAAGACTGATTTGCACTTCATTAGTACCAATTTAACACCCACATTTAGAAATAAATAACAGGTGACCATTCTAGGTGTGACACGTTTTAGCTAGAAACAAGTTTTTTTTTTATTCAAATCTGCAGATTAGGGTGCAGATGATGAATTATGAGGCTAATGCAGAAAATGTACAATTGTGCGAAAGTCGGTGCAGCCAAACAATCACATAATTCCAGTGGCCCTGCTCATATCTCTGAGTAGGTCCACAAGTGCTCCTCAGTGATGCGATCTTTTTTTGTCTCACTGAGTTTATAGTTGAGCTTCTATGGAAACGAGGAAGACTAAACCTGAGGTTACCACTCCACAACACAGACTACCATACGACAAAATTACTCTCCATAACACATAATCCCACTCTGCATATTTACTATACACTAAATACCACATACTTTCTATCCACATAATTTCACTGCACAACATATCACATAATTCCACTACACGCAACGTACATCCACTCCACTCCAAAAAACATTCGTAAAAAACATTTGCATTTACAAACCCAATAGCTCTAATTCTCACAAATTCGAAACCTATTACATTGCAAACACTTTTTTAACTAGTAGTCGCTTTTGCAGAGTGGTAGAGAAAGGGTGCTGGGCCTCAGACCAGCGCTCAGGAATTCTGGTGCGTGGGGCTTACAGGAGGTACTAGTAGGGCTTCTTGGCGTCCAAAGTCCCTCAGGAGTAAATTGGACTTCATCCCCCATCCCGTAGTCTGCCAGGAGGCGCATTTGCAGAATGGTGGAGAAAGGAGGGCATGGCCTCCGAAGACATCTTAGCAATCCCACTGTGCGGGACGTACTGGTGGTAACAAGAGGGGTAGTTGGCCCACAGGGACATCCTTGCAGGTCAGCTACCCCTCTGATTACTTCCAGTAAGTCCCACACAGCAGCATTGCTAAGTTCGAAGAGCAGGACACACTCCCTCTTCCCACCACTTTACAAAGGCGCTCCCTGGTGCTCTCTTGGATGGGGACTGAAGCCCCCTTTGCTACTGGGGTCCTTTAGGGGCCAACTAGCCTACCTCTTACCTCCTGTAAGCCCCACACAGTGGAATTGGTGAGAGGTAGACAAAGGCCACACCCTCTTTCTAAACCACTCTGCAAGTTGGGGGATTAAGTCCCCTTAAATACTGAGGAAGCCTGGGGGCCAAATAGTCCATCAGGTACCTCCAGTAAGCACCACACAGCTGGATTGCAGAGAGGTGGTCGGAGACCACGCTACCTTTTTACAACAAGCGAGACAGGAAACTTTTGATTTCAAACAGTTATTTGGACACATGAGTGACGAACAGAAGAAAATGCATAAATAGGTCAAACAGAAAATAGAGCACGGTTTCCTCCATGAGAAGAAATAATGTAAATGTTCGTCATTTAAACCAATGCTGTTATACATCATTGGTCAAGCTGATACAAGGAAAAGCCTTTTAATTAAAGTTCTCCCCACTGAGCTACAGAAGACTACAGAATCACATTCATCATGTGTAGTAACAGCACCATCTGGATCAGCCACACTCAACATTAAAGGAATTAGTCTACATCAGCTTTTTTTGAACATGATAATAAACTGGAATACCAAAAGATATCTGGCGAAGCTAGTCATGAGCTGTTAAGAGTATTGAAGAAACTGAAGCTTTTAATCAGCAATGAGATGACATTGGTCTCAAACGTAATGCTTGCCTCCATACACTTGAGAATGCAACAAATTATAAAAACAGAGTATGATGTGCTGTTTATAAGAAAGCACTTATTTGTCTTTGGTGACCTACTGAAACTTACCCCCTTCAATGGACAGTCTGTTTTCAAGGCACTTCTGGAGGATGAAACTCAGAATTCTTTGGGAAGCATTGGCATTGTAAACATTTGGCTAAACCCCCAATATAAGGAACAACTGATGTATATGCATCAAGCATCAGACGTGGAATACGGAAATATTCTGAGATATAAGAGCAGGAGTTCTCACAAAGAGAGGAAACGTACCTCAGAAAGTCGACTTATCAAGAATCTATTCTCCTCTAAGAACACAGCAGCACAGTGAATGTTCAATTTCATTGAAGAAGGGAAATCCATAGCCTGTTTAATGCCTACACTTCAAGGTCTCATCTAGAAAGAAAAAGAGGCAGTGTGGCGTTGCAAGCCATTTAGCTATGCCGTGCTGCATCATTTTCAAAGCACAGAGATGTGTCAGAGATGCTTTCCCCTGTGCTGGCTCACATTTGGCTGCCATGCGCCAGCTCAGGCACCATTGAGTCACTTTGCAAGTGTGCCTGCACTGTGAGAATGATTGTTTTTGTGCAGGAAGGGGCACCTTCTTGCACAAAAACAATAATTAATGGCATTTTCCTCTTTATATGCACGCTGTAGATTGCAGTACGTATAGAAAGAGGAAATAACAAGGAGAAATAAAAGCATTTCTCCTTTTTGCGCCATTAGTGGAGGCGTAGGATTCTAATGCATTCTCATTTTTACAAAATGTTGTAAATATGGGAATGCATCAAACTTCATGGATGTTGCATGGGAGCACCCACAGCAACACTTATGGAATGCTACTTTCACGCAGTGTAATGCATGAAAGGAGTCCATATTTACGAGGCCATGAAAAGTCCTGCAGGGTGACTTTACTTGACCTTGTAAATAAGAGCAAGCCCATTGCGCCACCGGTGCAGCAAAAAAGTGACATACCGGCCATGCAATCGGCTTGTAAATAAGCCCAGAAGAGTGCTACAATTTTAGTGAACAATTACTAAGACTGTAGAAAGAAGAAATTTGGAAATCACAGCTTTTCACAAATTAGAACACCAGGGAGTATCAGTACTTGAAAGCTACAAGCAATATTGGATTCATTGGTTACATCTGTATCAAGTACTGCAGTATTAGAACAGTGTTTACAGGTGTGCAAAAACTGTTGAGTAAGATTGCAGCATAATTTAAATGTTGAGTAAGGAATAATAATTTGTGCTATGAGTAAAGTTATTGATTCAATCAATTATTCAAATAGGGATGAGGTTGAAAATTTAGCTTTTGATTCAATTGATGGCATGAAGAAGATTGGCCAATGTGTTTCTATGTTTTTTTTGTGAAATACATATATATGTGGCAACAGAAGTTCCCAATTGTCTCTAGCATACGCTGTCACTATCCAAGTTTAAGTATGGAAGCATCTTTATTACTATTGGTGATACCGTATTTAAAGAAGGTATGTCGTATGTAGCATTGCCTCGAGTCAGAACATGTTGAGTTTCTTTCTGGTTGATTTTGATGACAAGAAGGATAGTGCTGGTGCAAATTGTATCAGACCGTATAATCGATTGAGAAGTATATACTTTCCTCATTTAGGACAGTATCCCATTCATGAAAAATGCATAATCTGTCTAAAACGGAAGCTGTGAAACAATTGACAGATGTTGCTGAAAAGAAGGAGAACGTGGAAGGTGTTCAGAAGAAAACACTGGAGAATGTGGGAGACATTGCATGATAACAGTTGTCAAACACTTCTTGTGTCAACTGCTATGAAAATGTTGTTCTCAATGTACTGTTCAATTTACCATATCTTATGAATGCAATTAAACAGAAACTATAGAAGAGATTATGTTCTGCACTGTGTGGTTTGCTCCAATGTTTTCACAGTGATAGGACTGCTATACATTGTGCTTCAGGCATTCAAGTTCTAGCAGATATATGTAGTGGATCAGAACAACCACTTTTGCATTCTTTCACTCACCCATATAGGTATGCACTAACCCACTCACTCACCTATACATGACTCATACACCCACTCACTCACCGATTCAGCACACATGTACCCTCATAGCTACCCATACAGGAGCTAACACACCCACTCACACCTATACTCTACTCATCCACCCTCTCACTAACTCGTACAGGCACTAACACATGCAATTGCTCACCCATACAAACATTTATTCATTCACACATACAGACATCAGGCACCCACTCACTGACACATACAGACAATGACACACCAACTCACTCACCTATACACCAATTTACATAACATTTCACATGCCTATACAGCCACTCATATACTATCTCACTCACCTATACAAACACTCATGCACTAGCTCACTCACCCACACAGTCACACAGGCACATCTTATTCACCATTTACAGCCACTCACATACCCACTCACTCATGAGTCACTAATGTACCCTCTCATTCATCATTTACAGCCAATTACACACCCAGTCACTCACCTATAAAGCCACATGCCGAAAATATCTACGGAACTGGAGTACTTTCATTTGGTTAATGAGTAAGTGCTACCTCATTGGGCAAATGTCTCCTGCATATTCTACACTACGGCTGCTGTGAAGGATCACAAGGCGTGTATGTAATTTCGGCAATGTGATTGTTCCCCAAGCGTCTTCATCCACAATCTTGTGACAGCTTTAATCTTCATCAAGAGACGATGCAGAGAGTGCAAAAAGGTAAATCTCTCCACCAAACAGAGGTAGTTCCCTTTTACTAAATGAAGTAAGTACTTCTTTGTTTGGTGGAGATGTCCTCGTATTCCTCAGCATTTTAAATGCCTCACCAAAATTGGCTGGAAACACCCTCTGGCCTTTTGTTAAGCTGTCCAGCAAGGTGAGAAATGGGGAAGACCTTTACGTACTACTTACAAAAAAACAGGAGGAGGTCTGTGCTTGTGTTCCCTGTACCTATCAGGATGCACTCTTCAGGTGCTCACAGTTGATGTCCCTCACTGTGGCTGTTCCCTCTATCAATGACTGTACCTCTCCATGTCTTTTTCTAGTGGCTTTTTCACTTATTTTCCGATGTCGCCGATATTCACGAAGTTAATTTGTGTTTAAAAAAATGTAAACATTTATATGCACATATTGTAATTAATGTTAAGAACAGTAGTTTACTAATACATTGTTTTAACTTTTATTTCTGTGATAAATTTTATTGTAAAGCACTAGTTAATTGTATTTGACGTCTTCACTACGATGACAGTTTTCAAGATGATGTTGGTGTTCGCCAACATCATGTGACTATGTAGGAAAGAGATTTGATTAGAGAATACACGTTTCATTATTCTTCAAAGGAATTTCCCACCCATTTCTCTCTTTTTGAAGCTTCTAGTAGAAATGTTGCTATTTTCCTAGAAGGTTTCCTTTTCTTTCATTACAGAAGTGTGTGGTTTTGTTTCTCTTTTTATCGCTAATAAAATGGCAACTGGAGGAAGAGAGGAGCAAGAGGTACATGAAGGAAGTCAGGAGCAGGAGCCATGCCCATGTTGTGTAGGCTCTTCAAATGAAGAAAAAGAAGAACCAGCCCCAAAATGGCAGTCTATTGTATGGGATTTATTTACGATCCCCTCAGGTGAAAAAAAAATAGTTGCTAAATATGTTAAGTGCACCTTGTGCGACAAAACCCTGTCAATGGACACCTCTAAGATAATCTTGTAGGACAAAAAACAGGTTGTCCCATTTAAAAATGTACCATAACACTCCTCAAGAAGTGGAGAAAAAGCTGATAGAAAAATGTCTAGACTGAAACACCATCCTATCTGTTGGCAAACAGTGTGTGTTTCTGTCATCCTAGAAACAGCCAAAAACACACCTGTTCATTTTTTTTATTTACTCTACGTTTTCCACCAGTTTTGAGTTGGTGCAGATAATGTTTTATTTTTCAAGTTGACATTTCATTTAAGAAAATAATTCCCCCAAAAATCCAAAAGCTCAGAAAATAAAAAAACGTAAAAACAGTTTAAGAAAAAAAGAAAAACAGGTTCTTATTTGGACCACCTTCAATGGTTAAAAAAAGATAAACTGCATTTCTGTATATATATATATATAAAGACAAGTGGTTCTATAAGCGAGTGTCTGAGTGTGTTAGTGTCTGCATGGGTGAGTGATTGGGTGTGTTAGCGGCTGCATGAGTGACTGTGTGAGTGGATTAGTTGTTACATGGGTGAATGAGTGGTTGTCAGTGACTGCATAGGTGGATGCATGTCTTAGTATTTGTATGAGTAAGTGAGTGGGTGTCTGAATATCTATATGGGGGAGTGAATAGGTATATGAGTGGCAGTATGATTGAGTAATTAAGTGGGTGAGTGTATGTATAAGTGAATGACAAGGTATGTTAGTGGCTTTAGAAATGAGTGATTGGGTGTGAGTGGCTCTTTGAGTGAGTGACTTCATGTTTGAGTTGCTTCACTAGTGAGAGATTATTTGTGTGAGTTGCTGTTTGGGTCAATGTGTGGAGGCTTGACCCACTGTATGAGTGAAATAGTAGGTATGTGAGTGGCTGGATGAGTGACCGACTAGCTGTGTGAGTGGCTGTATGGGTGAGTGATTGGGTGTATGAGTACCTGCATGAGTAAGTGACTGGGTATGTGAGTGCCTATATGGGTAAGTGAGCGATTGTGTTAGTGCTTGTGTAATTGAGTGAGTGGTTCTATGAGTGACTGTATATGTGAGTGACTGGGTGTGTAAGTGACTATCAGTGTATGAGTGCAACTATGAGTGAGTGTCTGGCTGTGTAAGTGGCTTTATGAGTGAATAATTTGGGGCATGAGTTGCTGTATGAGTGAGATAGTGGATAGATGAGTGGTTGTGTTGATGAGTGATTGGCTGTGTGAGTCACTGTATGGGAGAGTGAATGGGTATGTGAATGCATATATGTTTCAGTGAGTAGTTGTGTGAGTGGATGCAGAGGTTAGAGAGTTAGTGCCTGAAGGAATGAGTGACTGGGTGCTTGAGTAGCTGCATAGGTGAGTGAATTGCTGTTTCAATGTCTGCATGATCGAGTGAATGGTTGTGTGTATGGCTGCATAGGTGAGAGACTGGTTGTGTAAGTGCATCCATGAGTTAGTAATTGGATGGGTTAGTGTGTAGTGATTGGGTGTGATAGTAGCTGTAGGCGTGAGTGAGTAGATGGGTAAGTGTATGTATAAGTTAATCACTAGGTGTGTAAATGGCAGTATATCTGACTGAATGGGGGTATAAGACAGTGTATGAGTCAGTGACTAGAAGTGGCAGCAGTTGTGTGTGTGAATAAGTAACTGTGTAAGTTACTGCCCACATTGTAAATGATCTGAAAGGGGTATTCAGAACAAGGAAAACGATGCAAGGTCCAACCCCTGTTTAAATGATAACGACTTTTACTTATGCCAGGCCTGTGTACTGATGTGAGTCTATGGTTTTGATTGCAATGTTTAACATATGCTACTTTTAAGATTTGTCTGTAATTTTAAATTGTTGTTACTGAATTTTAATTCTTAAGTTTATTCTGGTGCTTTTATGATTTGATATTTTAGATCGAATAAAGTGTATCTTGACAAACTTTGTGAGTAGCTATATGGATAAGTGAATGTATGTATAAGTAGTTATATGAGTAACTCAGTAGCTATATAAGTGTATGCATCAGTGTGTGTCTGGGCATCTCAGTGCCATATTAATATGTGAATGGATATAATAGTGTATAAAACAGTATGTTCCTGGTTGTATCAGTATATAAACAAAAGTGTGTCTGGGTTTGTCAGTGAATAACTGGTTATGTTACTGTGCGCATCAGAGTATATGTGGCTGTTTTAGTATATGAATGAGTTGGGGCCAGGGTGTGTTAGTCTATGCATGAGTGTCTGTTAGTGTCTGCATCAATGCGTTTCTGGCTGTGTAAATGTATACAGCAGTGTGTGACATGATGTGTTACAGTCTGGATCTGTGTGTAAATGGGTGTGTGAGTATAATGAGTAAGCAGGTCCTAGAGTATTTCCATCAATGACTAATTGGCTGTGTGAGTGTGTGTGTAGTGGTGAGTATGTGACTTAGGCTGTGCATGTATGTAATATTGGATATATATGGCAGTACCTATATAAGTAACTGAGTGGCCACATTAGTACCTGTTTAGGTAAGTAATTACTCAACATGTTACTGATTGTATGCATGACTCATTTCTTGTATAGGTGAGTCAGTGCATGTTTTAGTAGCTTTAATAGGAAGTAACTGTGTGAATATCTGTATGAGTAAGTAGCATCATGTAGAAGAAGATGGTTTGTAAGTGAGAAGGTGTGTTACTGTGTCAGTGAGTAAGTGGGTGAGTGACTGATTAAATGGATGAGTGACGGGGTATATGAGTTGTGCAATCAATGTGTCTGTGAATGTGTCAGTGGCTGTATAAGTCTCTACCTTGGTGTATAGTTTTACAATCTAAATTTGATGAACTGCGCTGAAAGTAATAATTAGAACATCTGCAAAACAAAGTGGTGGAAATGCAGGCACGTGCTATTAATGCATAAAAACAATACCCAGGGGTATGTTTAAGAAACATTTCTGTGGTACAACAGCTATTTAGAGACATTCAGAGAAATAGCACTCCAGACACTCTCGAAAAAGAAAAAGAACATAAATATATGTTAGAATTTAATTTTCAAATGTATAGAAACTTAATACACATTGGCTATGCTGTAAAAGTATTTGACAATATAGTAACAATTTTCATTTTTCCTATTGTACAGTTTTTAGCTTTCAGAATTTTACATCATAAATGATGTACTATATGAACCTTCATCGTTGAGCCGTGGGGAAAAAACAATTGTATGGAATGTAGAAAAAAACTGCATGGTATTTCACTATGAATAAGTAACAGTATACATTGCATTCACTACAATTTGTTGATCAGTTGTTTATCTACAGTTTCTACACTAATCTAGACAACCGTATCTTGAAAATATTTGTTTTAATATCAAATCTGGTACAATACTACTAATACACATAACCAATACTTGTATTTTGGAGCTCCTTTTGAAAACATCACTGATGGCAGGCCAAATAATGTCTAAAACACTGATAATCCATGTGCACAAAATCCCATACTTTTCTTTTTTTCACATTTAGAATGTGGAGGTTTAGTGGAAGAAACAAGGGTGACAATTTTGTAGTTTGAAAGGCAGTTTCAATTTGTATTTAAGATTCCTGCGATTGGATTGTGCCCATCCAGTTTCAGGCTTTAACCCCTTTGCTGCGGGGGTTTTCACCTCCAGTGCACGGGGGAGGGGGGCGTACGCAGTGCCCCCATGCTGGTGACGAGCTCAGCTCGTCATGGAGTACAGCGGAGCTGTCCTCATGGCGCGCTGAGCTCGTCACGGCCGCACCCGTTTTTGGAACGTTCAGAACAGCGGGGAAATTAGCCCCACGTACGAACGTTCCAACGGCCGTGACGAGTTGAGTGCAGCTCCACTGTACTCCATGATGAGCTGAGCTCGTCAGCAGCATTGATGGAGTTAATTGGACAGTGTAGTATCCATATGTTATATTAACTCCTTTCTGGAAGATAAAAGGCCTCTTCAATTTTGTAGAAATTTTTAAAGACATCTCCCCCAATAGGCTGAATGATGTCTAAAAGAATAATGGTCCACATAGAAGACAGACCGCGCAACACTATTCTTTTCAGAAATCCTCCATAGAACATTGGTTGAAGAAAGAAAAGATAAGAATTTGGTAGCTTGAAAGAAAGTTTTGGTTTGAATTTAATGTTGCTATAATTGCATTCTGTCCATCCAGTTTCACCCTTTAAATACACAGTGCAGTGACCAGATGTTATATTGACTCGTTCGTGAAAGATAGTAGCCAAAGTAGTATACGTTTTTCCGGACATTGATATTTGTACAGCCTTGGAGTTTGTAATTTGAGTTTGTAATTTAGATCCATCTGCTCTGCATCTTTGTAAAATTAATATAATGTATTTTCCATTTTTTCGTAGATGCAACATAGACATAACACCTGATCTACAACTTGGGGACGTCATAATTTGAATTGCGTTTTTAACCAATCTGTCAAAATGCACATATTATCAATCTGGTATGCAGAATTTATTTCAGTGGTGAAAGTGAAAGAGCAATCTTCACAGTCATTGTTCCATTTGTAACTCAGTCCAAATAATTAATCAATATTTACTTCTTCTTGTTCTAAGGATGACCATAATAAATTCTCCTGTATCTTGTTGAGAGTAAATATTAGTGATACTCTTTACTTATCTAAAAACTCCTAGCTTGTCCTTGTTTCCTTTCTTTTCTTGAATATAAGTTGAGTTTTTTTGTAAGCTTCCACTAAGGACAGAATATTAGTTTCTGATAAATAGGATACTTTCCTAAATGTGCAGTGTATAGACTTCTTAATCAATTGTTCTCTCTGACACAACTTGCATTGGCACTAACTTTCTTATCATCCTAATCAATCAAAAACAAACCGGACAATGTTCAAACTTGCGACAATGCTACATAAGACATTCCTTCTTTAAATAAAGTAGTTCCAATTCGAACACAAGCTGCATCTTCAACACTTAAACCTTGTGACTTATGGATAGTCACAGCATATGCTAGAGAGAGTGGGAACTGCTTGTGTTGCACATGTAAATCTTTCACGCGCACAAAATGTACAACACATTGGCCAATCTGTTTGATGCCATCAATATGATCAAAGTTTATGGTCAAGTATTCACACTCATTTCTATTCGGAAAATAAATGAAATCAGTAACTTTACCCATTGCACCCTTTACTAAGCCTTCTTCAACATTTACATTTTGCTGTACAATTACTCAACTGTTTTTGAACATGCGCAAACACTTTTCCAATCCTCCTGGATAAGATTTCTCCTAAGTATCTAATTTTGTTTGTATCTTTTCTGTGAGCAGTATTGTCATTCCCTGGTGTTCCATTTTATTGATAGCTGTAATTCCCAAAATATTTTCTTTCTCCAGTTTTAGCACTCTTGCAGTGTAGGCATTAAATAGACTATGGATTTCTGGTGTTCAAAAAAATTGTTCATTAGTTCTGCTGCTGTAATCTTAGATGGAAAGAGTTTTCTGATAAGATGACTTCATAAAGCACATTTTCCATTGTTTGTTAGAACTAATATTCTAATATCCTTAAGAATATTTCCATAATCCACATCAGATGTTTGATGCATATTTTTTACTAGTTCCTTGTAATCAAAGTGTAACCAAATATTTATATTGCCAATATTCCCCAAGGGATTTCTGTTTCATTATGGACAAGTGTTCTGAAAACAGGTTTACTTTTATGGGGGTAAGTTGCAGTAGGTTGTCAAATACACTCACATGCTTTCTTCCAAAGAGTACATCATAGTTAGTTCTTAAAATCTGTTGCATTCTTAAGTGTATGAACACAAGCATTAAGTTTGATGCAATGCACATCTCATCAATAATGAAAAGCTTCAGTTTCTTCAGTATCTTGATACCTCATGACAAGCTTCACCAGACAATTTCTGATATTCCAGTTTACTGTCATGTTCAACAGGTAGCATAAGTAGTTGAGGTAAAGTAATTATTTTATTGTTATGTGCAGCTAATCCTGTTGGTGATATTACAACACATGACAAATGTGATTCTGTAGTCTTCTGTAGATAACTGGTAAGAACTTTAATTAGGATTTTTTTCCCGTGCCAACGTGCCTACTGATGTATAATAGAATTGGTTTAAACAAATGACATTCACACAGTTTCTTCTTTTGCAGAAATCCATGCTCTATTTTATCTTTAACTTCGATGTTCAGTTGTCCTGCTAACTGTTCAAAATCAACAGTTTCCTCTCTTGCTTGATATACTGCACTCCCCACCTCATTCAAAGCTATTTGTGCTTTATTTGAATCATTGGTACTCAAAGCAGATCTTGAGTTAGTAGTCCAGAACTTTGGATACTTTATGAACTCTCCTTGGCTATATCAGCAGCAATGGTTTCTTCTTGTTCAATCTCATATTTCAACATTTGCAACTAGGTTGAAAAGACTGAATGCTCAATGCTGTCTTTAACAGCGTTGAACAAGTCTTTGTAACAGTCATAGTGTCCAAGTAAATCTGATTCAGCACACCATGCTTTGAAGAACTGCAAAAGTACCAAGTAGAAAAACTCTCTTCTCTCTGTAGTTTGGCAACTTATCTTTCTGTAGTTAATTAGATTGCCTTTGTTGTATCTCACCAAACAGATGACACATCCAAGTACTGCAAATACCCCCTCTTCTATGTTCTCAGTTGTATTAGTCCTATATGGATAGTATTGCAGTACTTCATAGAGGCACATGTATTGAAGAAGTGGACTCCTTCTAGGGTAGTATATATCCAACATATGCAATTTCAGAATGTGTCTACTTTCTGGATGAAATTCTGCTAGATACTGTATTTCTGGGAAATACTTTAATACTGTAGTTAAACTGTTTGCAAGGCCTAACTTACCCATACAATCCCCTTTGACTTTAAGAACAAACTAACTGAGCTCCAGCAGTCTAAGAATTCATAGGATTCTACCTGTCTGTGGCAACGAATTTTCAAGCTTAAATCTCCTCCCACATCTCTTTCATCTCTATCTTCTCTGATGTTGTTTTAAATGAAGTGATGTAGCAAGCCACTGCGTTGGAGAAGTCTGCAACACATTGTAGATCTATATTTGCATTCCAAATCTTCAGTATCACTGGGTTGTAGTCATAAATACACTAAGAAAGCTCTGTTCTTCTGAAGTTGTGTATATTTTTTTGTGATTTCCATGTTAGTGTATGTCTAACTGCAGACATAAATCTGATCACTCTTCCTTGAGAAATGATAGGCCGTGGGAATCCTAAACAACATCTTGGGTAAAATGTTCCTTTGCATCTGTATTTTTGATGGGAGTACTTCCCACATCTATGACTTTGGAAACGTAAAACTTGTTATCGGAAGGTCTTTTCACCACTGCCTTTTGGGATGGCACATCTCACATTCTGTTCTATTAAAGATGAGACACATTCATCTCTGTCTGCTCTAAATCCCGATGCATCTTTTACATCAAGTCAAAAAGTGGAGCACCTCCAGCATGGCACTCTTTATGCCAAAATAAATCAATTGCTTCACCCAGAGTAGGATTGTTGTTGTTGCAGATGAAGGACATCATGGTTTGAAATTTGGGGTTAAAATATCTGCAAACATTTGCAGGATTCAATGAACAAAGTACTCCAGCTGTATTCACTTTGATGTCCTTAATATTTGAGTTGGATTCCCGCAAAAATTCATGCAGGTCATCTTAAGCATACTCAGCACAACTGAGTTTTAGAAAACAAGTAGGTGGTCCTAAGTTTCTCAACATGCATTTCAGTTCACCATGACGATGATACCAATACTCATTAGTGCCACGTTGACACGCAATCAAATTAATCAAGTTGTATTCCAGGTTTTCATCTTTTCCTTGCACTTTGTCAACAATCCCCCTTGCTGTGAGATTTTGCAGATTTACTCCTGTCTTGAGAATGTGATTTACTGCATCAGAGAGTCATGACAAGTAACTATCAAATAGAAGATGGAATGTATAGGGAATACACTGGTGAAATCGAGGGTCCTCTGTACATAGTCTAGTTGAACTGTACTCAGATGATGGTATCTTTACAGACAGGTCATCCTACCTATCACCGACTCCAGTGAGAAACAGCTGCCGAAAACACAGAGCTTTTAAACTTTTCTCCCACACACTCAAGGGAGCTACTTTATCTTCTTTCATTTGAAAGAGATCACTAGCATCACCAATAGAATTCATTGATTTGTTCTGGTGTGGATCAATCCACCTTTTCAATCTGACCTCTTGATGATAATATGTTATCCTCCATATGTGTGATATATTGAAGAACATCTACATTTTTATAATAAATATTATTTTGTACCTCATATAATGTTGCTTTTTTTAGTTTTCTAAGATCCACTAAGCCTTGCCATATTTTTTTGCTCTTGGTAGGGACACTATTGACTAGAATAAGAACGGTTCTTCAAAATGTCTCTACACCCCTACAGTATCTATATTCTTTTAAAATCTAATGGCAAGTATAGTGCCATTGTGGAGAAGTGTGGCTCAATGGTTAGAGCGGCAGACCCTGATGCAGAGGTCTGGACCGGGACCAAGGTTCAATTCCCGCCTCGGCGGGTCTTGGGCTCAATTTCCTCGGACCTGATAATTCTCGCCTCGGTGCCTATTCTAATCATGGGTCCCATTCTGCAACTCTGGGCAATAGCTTGCTTAATCTCCGCAACAGCCCCAACAGCGCTGGGATGCCTGGCTTCACCTTGGGGGTGCCCAGGAGTGGACATTTAACAGGGAAAAGCCAGGAAGGGTTCCACAGCAGTATGTGTTACAGCGCCAGGACACCCATGGGTATTATTGCGCTTTACAAGTACAAATTACAAGTATACAACTCTACCTTTAAGACCTTTCTGTAACTGTTGGAGGTAACTTCCCTGTCTTTGGCTCCATGCGAGCTATAGCTTGCAATGGATGTATACATTGTATTAGAATTGATTCAAAAACATTTCAATCTTGAAGCTCTTATGGAATCGAAACAAGTTCTAACCTGGCATGGACTGCTCTAGGTAGTATTTTATTATCTTCCAACTTATTGTTACAGTACTTGCATATAATTTGTTGTGTGGAACAATCAAAGTGTTCCTCTACAAATAAATAAGCTGTTACATTGCCACTTCAGTCAGTCAGTCAAGATTTCTTTATTTCGGTTAATAAAAACCATAAAAGCAATACAAAATTCATTATTACACTTGTTAAAATTATAAGATTGTACACATGATTACAATTCAAGTTTTGCCAGATAAAATGATTAAAATCTTGGTACAAAGACAGAGTAAAATGGGTATCATAAATCCATAAACCAACCACGATTTCAGACAGTCCACTGTACATTATTAAAATAAGTATGGTTTTGCCACTTATCTCTGTTCTCTTCTTCAGTTTTTGAAGACAAAACAACACAATGAGTTTGACTTTTATAGTGAGTGCATCAGTAACAGTTTAGTTTCTCTGAACTAACTGTATTAAACTTTGTAATTTCTTCTCAAATTTAATCAACAGTAGTACCTGTGTCCTTTTCCTCTATACCTGCAGATACTAAGCCCTTATTTTCCCTACAGTCCTGCTCAGAACCAATGAAATGAAACTCACTATCATCACAGACGTTCTTTGCCTCTGCTACTGTACCATGCAGAAGAGCTCTATTCATTTCTCCTAAACATAGCACAGAGGTAAGGCCTCATAATTAAAATTTGCATTTTCAAGTGGTGTACAGCTAACATTCAGAAACAATGAAAGGTGTTTCTGCACACTTTGTTCGATAGACATGCTAGCAAATTTCCCTGTAAATTAGTGTATTTCCTTACTTTGCATGGATCTAATCTTAACAAAATTCCAATTTTCTGTTTCAGAGCTTTGCAGGGAAACTGACGTAAGACAGCTTGCCCGTCGAACACTACAAATACTGCTACAGTTCCATTTATATACAGGGGCTTGCCAATGCCCTCCATGTACATCTTCATCTATCACTTCCTTTACATTTTTCGGTATCATCACCTTTTTTGGAATAGGACTACCATCATTTATCTCATAACATCATCCAGATTGTTCAACTGCATGCATTATTGTGTTCTCTTGCAAGTATCTTTCTTAATTAAAGAAAATCTCAGTTCTGGAAGTATGTCTCCATTCACCTCTGTAAACTTTGCAAGCATTACTACTATTGACAAGCCGTCTCTTTTGGCTTCTTTTTCTCATAGACAACACTATTTTATCCAGTGTCCTCATTCCATTTGGAATTTCTAAAAAAAGCTTCCTCTTGAGAGCAAAGACCTTATCAACTACAGTCTCAATGCATTCCTTTTGTCTGACTGCTTCTCTTCTTGTTCAATACTTCTTCATAGCTCTTGTTAGATTCTGAATTACTCTATTATAGAACATTCTAACTTTGATTTCCTTAAACTGCCTCTTTCTTCAGGTTAAATTCTTTGCTTTCTGCTTGATTTTTTACTGTTCATATCATATACGTTTACCTTTCTGAGTTGACATCAAACTTTGTTTTTTATCTACTTGATTTTGCAAACTTTCCAGTTGTTCCCTAACTATTTCAACAAATGCCTTGGTTCTCATACCATCAGCTCTTTCCTCTTTCATCTCTTTCTCTACACTGGCCATCTTCTTCCACTGCAAGACCGCCGACATCCACGAAAGCTTCAACACCACGACCGACCCGACCACGCCAGACTCCACCCCTCTCCTGAACACCAACAGCACAAACCGCCTGACCTCCTGGTCCAACGTCAGCGATGTCGAGACACGCAAGGTCATGAACTCCATCCACTCAGGATCACCGACAGACCCGTGCCCACACCACATAGTTAACAAGGCAGATGTAGCCATCGCACCCCAACCACGGAAGATCATCAACATCTCCTTCGAAACAGCGACATTCCCAGAAAGCTGGAAGCACGCCGAAATCAACGCCCTCCTCAAAAAGCCTAAGGCGGACCCCAAGGACCTCAAGTAATTCCGGCCCATCTCCCTGCTCCCGTTCCCGCCGAAGGTCATCGAGAAAATCGTTAACATGCAACTGACCCACCACCTCGAAGACAACAACATCCTGGACCCATCCCAATCCGGTTTCAGACGAAACCACAGCACTGAGACATCCCTCTCTGCCGCCACAGATGACATCAGGCGCCAATTAGACAACGGCGAAACATCTGCCCTCATCCTCCTGGACCTCTCGGCCGCCTTCGACACGGTCTGCCATCGCACTCTAAAAACACGTCTCCAAGAAGCCGGTATCCAAGAGAAGGCCCTCGACTGGACCACATCCTTCCTCTCTGACAGATCCCAGAGCGTCCGCCTCCCACCTTTCCGATCCAAAGCCACCAACATCATCTGCAGCGTCCCCCAGGGCTCCTCCCTCAGCCCGACGCTGTTCAACATCTACATGGCCCCCCTCGCACAAGTGGCCCACCACCACAACCTCAACATCATCTCCTACTCTAACGACATTCAGCTCATGTCCTGGAGTGGGAGACCAAGAACATAGCAGAAGCCGACCCTGGGGCAATGGCGGTCCCCAGGGCTATCTGTGGATCTGGGGGGGCACTTGCCCCCTCTTTTTTGTTGAAGGGCATGCCCCAGGGAGGTGGCGGACCCCATGGCTGAGAACGGCCCAGGAGGGGGACAACACATCCCCCAGTCCATTAAAAGATGAATAATTTGACCCCGGGGAGGTGGTTGTTTCTGGGGCCTGGGGAGATCCATGAGGCCCCCCATTACAACTTTGAAAAGCCCCAGGGAGCTGGTGGTTCCCGGGGCAGGGCGGTCAATAAGGTCATGAGATTTTTTTGTAATGAGCCCCTTTGGGTGGTGGTGGTGTGTGGGGACCCGGATGTCTCAGAGGCTCCCCTTTAATAGTGCATAAGCATTGGGGAGGAGGTGTCTCCCATGGTATTTATAAGCCCCAGAAGGGGGTCCTTCCCCCCCCTACTTTACTTTACACATGATGCCGGGGACCTGGCTCTCCTGGAGGTGTATTGCTAAAGAAGCTTTGCAGACCATGCTTCATTTTCAAAACATGTTGGCGGGAGCTGCAGATCCAACATGGTTCCCACCGAAAGTTAAGCAAAAAAATGGTTTTATGGTCCTGTGGGAAACCGCCGCCCAAAGGCCTTGGGGTCCAGGGTATTTCGACCCTGCCCCTTCTCTTTTTATTTTTACCTTTTTTTGTTGGACTTGGCTCAAGCCGAGTCCAAGATGGCTGCTGACACTGCCTGATTTGAAATGTTGGCAGCCAATCAGCACTCAGCATGAGATCAGGAGGGGTTACCGATCAACCACGTCCTTATACAAACAATTGAAAGTTTCATTAAATTACTCCACAAATACTGTTCGGATTTACACCAAATCACAAATAGATACTTCCCTGGACCAACATCTACCTTTTTGCCAAATTTAGAGTAATTCCATTCAGCAGTTCGGGCTGTATCCGTGCCTAAAGTTCCTTTGGAAATTATCATGGGGAAAACACATTTTGGGACTCTACCTTTTTCTCTGCCCTGCATGAGGGGTTCACCCTGAAACTTACTTTCATGATAGCAGCTGAAGAGAGTGGCAAACTAGTTTAAAGGTTTCCAGAGGGTTCATCAAACAATGCCAAAGTTATTGGCAAATGGAAAAATGGTCTTCCTATGGAAACTACATCTTAACTATATCGATATATATATAGATACAGATAGATAGATAGATAGATAGATAGATAGATAGATAGATAGATAGATACATAGATAGATAGATAGATAGATAGATAGATAGATAGATAGATAGATAGATAGATACTGAGTTAACAATGTGAATATCTGATTGCTACATCAAGGATTATTCATAACAGCATAAATAACAGCAAGCCATAATTTGTCACATTTAATAGCTAATTGTAATGAATGAAGGTTATGTCTGTCTAAACTATGTGTAGGAAAGTGCCCATTTTGAATGATCACCCCCCACTGTTTCCTCTGGATGCTTTGGTTTTAGAACTGGAAGAGCACTGGGGCCTGCTAACCAGGTCCCAGAGCCAGTACTCTTTCCCTCAAAAGGTATTGTGAATTGGTACACCCAATTGGGAAGATGCTTTAACCCCCTCCCTTGTAAGTCCCTAGTATATGGTACCAGTGATACCCAGGACAAGAGTGTTCAAGGGGTCAACAGGGTTGCAGCACTATTTGTGCCACCCTGAGTGACCTGAGCAAAAGTCTGCAGGGTTGCTACCGCAGCCTGCACGAGCACCTTCCCTGCTCAAATTCGATTCTGCACACACCATGTGTGACAGAGTCCCTTCACTGCCTTGATAAATGTAGGTCACCCCTAAGGCAGGCCTCCTAAAGCCCAGGAGGTTGGGTGCATTATTTCAATGGTGAATGCATATATGTACAGACATATTCTCCTCAACAGTAAGCTTGCCATTCAATTTTTTAGTAAGTGAACAGAGGTCCATAGGTAAACATGGACTGGCTAATGGACAAAACCAAGATAGCCAACTCCACGATGGTACCACCTAATTAAATCATGTTTGGCATTAAACACTGAGATTCTTTACCCCTGACACGATTCACGTGTGGGCTGGCATGCACCCTGGTGGCACACTCAGAGGGTGGTAATGGCGCTGTTAAATTAATAACTGGGTCCCCAACCGGCACTCCTTTGGGACGATGTCCCTAAAATTCTTCCTTTTTTTCTTGAAAAATTCAATGAACTATGTAGACTTTTCAATTCGAATGTCTTGTGGTTTAATTCTTCATCATTGTTACATCACAATGGTTCCATCAACATGAATTGTATCAATGTTCTTCTTTCCAATTTATATACATCCATACATTGGTGAATGTGGAATGCGTATGCATTTATGAATTACAATTCCCTATGCATTTCGGGACTGGGCCCTTCAACAGGGGAAATCTTTTGTCTGAAAGATTAAATACGCAATATTGAAGTCCAAGAAAATCTATAACTCCACGAGTTAACACAAATGGTGCATGCAAATGAGTATCGTGCTGTAAAACGGTTTTAAATGAACTAACAAGTGCTCTATGGCTACTCAGAGCGTAAACTCAGAAAGGTTTTGTGCAAACTAGGGGAAAAATTGAAAAAAGCAAATAAATAGCGCCGTGGCCGCTATGTGTTAACTGTGTGTGCGGGGCTTGTTAAAGCAAGCGGAAAAAGTGATCTCGATATTAGACTGGTGAGGGTAAACAACCTGGTGTTTAATTGGTATGGTAAAACAGTGTTTACTAGTTTAATAACAGTGCTTGACTGCTACATGAGCAAGCGAAAAACGTGCTCCCGATATTAGAATGGTGTGGGTAAACAAACTGATTCAATTGAGTGTGGTGAAACAACGTGTTCTAGTTTAATTACAGTGCTTGCCTACTATGTTTAGTGATCGATGGGGTCGGAAACAGTGAATTAACGTGCTGGAGTGAAACGCTGTGAAAACGCGTGCAATGCGTATTGGTGCCCGTGTAAGTAAACCGTGTAAGTAAACCCCATGTGCTCCCAATAGTTTGTTTCTTACCGTGCATTCTTCACGTCCAATAAACAGCAGTGAATGGTGACGGTGTTCATGCCGGTTTAAAAAGTGTCCAAGAGGACAGGCGGAAATGGGGATCCTGATAGAAACTAAAACGGGGTCATGATGGAATGAGTGTTAGTGGCGGCCATCTTGAAATGGGTACAAGAAAGTAAAACTGAATGTGGAGTTCTGTGTAAATGGAAATAGAAACATAAGGCGACTTGTATATTATCAAACATGGTAAATAAACATAATAAGATTTAAACATAAATGATCATTGGCATGTAATCACAGGAAGCAACTATATTCCAAGCGTTCATTAAGACCCTTCGGGTGGCAAGAGTCCAGTCTTTTAATCCAATACATTTCGCATTGTAACAGGTTTTTCTTGTTGTCTACACCCTCTTTCACTGGATCAATCTCCAAAACCAAAAATCTCAATTGGCTTACATTGTGTTTATGGGTGGAAAAATGGGCTGCCACTGGAGCTTTCACTACTAGATTTCTTATTGTTCTTTTATGCTCCGTCAATCACATTTTTATTTTTCGCTCGGTCTTTCCTACGTAGGGGAGCCTGCACGGGCATTTTAAGTAAATAAATGACATTTTTTGTATCACAGGTGGCTTTGGTAAACAGTTTAATGGTTGTGCCCTTGGTGGGATGGCTTATGCTGGTGCCCCGAATGATGTTGTTGTAGTGACCACAGTTTGAGCATGGTACAGTTCCTTTATATGTGATTCCTTTTGGATGATGTGTGGCCTCTAGTAGATCTTTGATATTCCTGGAGCGTTGATATGGGAATAACGGTGTGAAGTTGAAAATTCCTTTGAAATTGGGTTCGTTTTTTATCATTGGCCAATTCTTCAATATGATCTTTTTCATCTGGTAGCTTCTGGTGGAGAATTTAGACACAAAACTGGTCTGTTGCTGGTGGTTTCTCTTTCATGTGGAATTAGTAGATCTTTCCAATTGTTGGCTTTTGCCCTTGTGGTTGCTGTTTTAAGAATTAAGCTTGGATATTTTCTTTCTTTGAACCTTGTAGAGCTCTTGTTTTGGTTGGTGGTATATGAGTTGGGTTGTGAAGAAATTATTTTCATCCTTAACAACTGCAAATATGGTAAATGTCTTTTTAGGGACATAGGGTGACAACTGTCAAAGTTTAGAGTGTTATTTCTGTCTGTTATTTTTGTAAACACGTCTGTTTCAATCATGTTGTCTTGACAGGTAACCAGAACATCAAGAAATGCAATGCTTTCCGTGCTTACGGAGTAAGTAAACTGAATGTGGTCATCTATACTGTTGATAAAGTCAGTAAATTCTCTTCCAGATGAGAAAAATATAATCTTATGTAGCGCCAGTACTTGAGAACTTTGACAAGCCATCTGGTATTGGTCAAGTTGTTGTCTAGCTCCAGGGGGTACATGAACAGGTTTGCGTAGCTGGAGCTGCACAATTGCCCAAAGAAGTACCAGCCAGTATCAGGAAAAATGTGTTCTTCCATTGAAAGTAAGTGTGGTACAGAATGTATTGAAGTAGTTCTAGCAAAAAAAATGTTAGGTCTTGTTAATGTCATGGTCGATCAAGAATAATTCTATCGCTTCAATCCCTCTGTTATGGGGAATGGATGTGTAGTGTGCACATACCTCTATAGTGGGCAAGGTGATTGTCATATCTGTGTCCCAGGATATGTCGTTTAGTTTGTTTAGGAAGTCTGTTGTGTCACGTAGATAGCTTGTCATTTGTTTGACGATTGGTTGGAGGTGCCTATCTAGGTATTTGCCAGTGGGTTCATGAATGGATTTCTTAGTTGAAACGATCAGACGAAAAGGGGATTTGAGTGAATTCTTGTGAATCTTTAGAGGCATGTGTAAATGGGGGCTCTTGGGATGTTCCTGTATCAGATATTTGTTATTTTTGTCCGTGATAACGCCGTTTGCACATGCGTTGTCAATGATGGTTTTCAAGATCTTTGCGAACTCTTCTGTTGGATTCAGGGGTAATTTCATGTAAAGATCTGTGTTGTGGACATGGTCATTGACGCTTTGGTGATACTCAAAGGGTGCCCACCAACATACCGAGTCCCTTCATGCCTTGGTGGGCTTTCTGATCTCGTTCCCATCAAGACAGAAGTCTGACCTCCTGCTGGTGAGTGCTATCACTCCCAGAGGACATGAGACAAAAGGCCTGGGCAGGAAGGAGGTCCAGCTCTGCTGTTCCTGGATGGCTAGTGAAAGACCCATCAGGGTAGTGAGCCTCAAAGGCTTCACCACATATGTTATGTAAGTCAGTTATTTCCCAGAGGAGACAGATGCCCTGCCTGCCCCAGGCTCTTGTGTTTGTGAACAGGTAGAGTGTTAAGTATTCAGGAGGTGTACCCCCTCCAAACGCTAGCCATACCTCTAGGGTGGGATAGTAGGGCCATACAGCCGCGGATGGCCCATGCCCTCTTGAAAAGTCCCAAGGATAGTGGATTCTAGTTTGGTGACATACAATCCCGGATGTGGTCACCTCAAGGGTAGATTAGCCCCAGGACTAGTAGCACATTGACTACTACCCTTCCCACCCCCTAAACAATCCCTAAATCCAGGATTTAAGGGACAAACCTGACACCAGAACTCCAGATCTGCTCTGAAGAAGGAAAGGACAAAGAAGAGACCAAGTTAGGCAGGACTCCATAAAGAAGACGCGCAAAAGACTGCGTCTGTGCAGCTGCTGCACCTGCTGGACTATGACTTGTCCTGGATCAAGACTAGTTCCAAAAGGAAATTGAACCACTCTGTGACTCAAAGACTTCACCAGTAATATCTAGGACTAGAGGTACTAGTCCCCTGCAGTTGGCATGCAGAAATCGCACTTCCTCAACCCAAAGAATGACTTTGCAGTGGGCTCTGTCGAGGACCAGCCCAAAGGTAATTAGCTGGTTGCCTTCTGTGAAGCGTAGTCCTGAACCTCAGTTCTCAGCCCTCTACTGCATTTCCAAGACTCATCGAAGAAGATATTGTTAGACAATATGGTGGGCTTTGGGCTGACCCAGATTGTCACAGAGCCCACTCATAAGGCCTGCCATACATTGGATGGCATCTTTACGAATAACCCTAATATTATCCTGGACAAAATACTGCCTCTAACATGGACAGATCATATGGCTGTTTTCTTTAAACTCCTCTGTCAGGAGAGAAAAGCGCCATCCTCCAAGCAGACTGGTAAGACCCAACCCTGGCACAAAATCAACAAAAAGCATCTAGAGGAGGCCCTTGATAGCCACCCTCCCATGTTAGTTCCAGGCAACAACAAGGCTGCAGATAATCGTGATAGTTATATTAGAGCAGTAATCAACCTACTGGCCCTGAAAAATCAAGCACACAATGAAGAAATCAACCCTTGGCTCACTGGTACAGTACAGAACTCAAAATATTAAAATCCAAATGCAAGCATCTAGAACACAGGAGATCAGACTACAAAGAGCAGGGCAAACTGGATTATAGACTAGCCCTAGCTGAATACAAAGAAGCAATTATTATCACCGAAAAGAATTACTTCACTACTAAAATAGAGGTGGCAAAACATTCAACTAGTCAGCTTTTTAACAGCATCACAACTCTGTCTAGACTGCAGCAGGAGAACCAATTTTCTCCAGCTCAAGCCATCTGTAATAAAGTAGCTAACGTCTTCCAGGCCAAAGTTCAAATGGTTTTACAATGACTTGCAGGGAACACCCAAGACCCAGCCAATATGATGTTAACAGAACACACAGTTCTACTCACCTCTTTTCTTACTTCCAGGGAACAGAGGTTGTGCTGGGGTAACTTTAACTATGAGGTTTTCTCTCTCCTGTGTGGAGTTCCACAAGGATCAGCTCTGTCACCGACCCCGTTTAACAATTATGTCACTCCTTTGGCTATGCTGATCAAAGCACGAGGCCATATTATCAAGAAAGGGCGATAGATTATCACCGCTTTTATCGGCAGGAAACTGCTGCTAAAGCGGCGATAATGGGCTTGATAAAATGCCCTTGTGAATTCCCTTAGAAGCCAAGGTTAACACCAGAACCTGGACTTCTATGGGAATTCACAAGGGCATATTATCAAGCCCATTATCGCTGATTTAGCGGCAGTTTCTTGCCGATAAAAGCGGCGATCATGTATCGCCCTTTCTTGATAATATGGCCCACGGTTTCTTGTTGATCTCTTATATCGATAACACTCAGATAGTTATATCTATATCTTTGAGTATAGAAACAGTGGCTGGGAGGTTTCACAACTGTTTCACACACTTTATTGGGTGGATGCATCTGAATTATCTTAAACTGAATACAGATAAAACAGAGGTTGTGGAGTTTGGAAAGGGACCATCAATTTGGAATGCCAGCAGAGGCAGGGTGGTTTTCTGAACCCAGTAGAAAGGTGAGAAATTTAGGAGTCATGTTTGATGATCAGCTAAGCCTTGTAGTCCAGTGCAATCGCTTGACCTCCTCGTTTTTCTTCCTCCTGAAGATTCTGCATAAAATGCTGCAGTTTATTCCCCAAGACCTCAGAATAACTGTGGTAGTCGCAGTGATTCTCTCTAGAATCAATTACTGCAAAGCCCTTTTTCTTGGCATTGATAAACGCCAATTATTAAAACTTCAGTCTCTGCAGAAAGCAGCAGTGCGGGTGCTGCTCAACCTTCCAAATACCACCCTATCTCCCACACTATTAGGGAGCTCCACTGGCTTCAAGTCCAGCAACGTATTGAATTTAAAGCTCTGTGTCTGGTGGACAAAGCACTATACATAGTGGGATCGTTGGACTTACAGAAACCCTTTCTATGGCACATACCACAGCAGGACCTTAGATCAGTCAGGTCCCAAAAATACAAAGGGCTAGATTGGGGGGGGGGGAGAAGGATTTCTCATCAGCAGCTAAGCTCTGGAATTTGCTGCCATTCGTAACCAGGCTACAACCAAATAGATGCCTGTTCAGGAAATTCTCAAGACCTGGCTATTTCCATCTAAGCAAATATGAATTATTCCCTCTCTGGAACAGTTCCCGTTACACGTTACATTTTCAGCGCCAAGCCGCCTCGGCATTTGTGCGCTCTATAAATGCACTACTTACTTCTTGCTTACTTACCCCCAAGGGACTCCAATGAACTTGACCTGCAAGTATCGTTTTGCTTAGTAGTACTTTTCAGCACCCACGGCTCCCGTTCAGCACCAAGGACAGCCAAGTCACCTCTGCACCCGGACTCCTTGGACAAGGTAATAGTGTTCTGACTGTCAAAGCTTGGTCTGTGGACCCACAAGATCTTCTCTCCAAGTGGGTTCATTGGAAGTCAACCCCCAAATGACAGAGTGCCATCTGACATTTTTCTCATTGACTGGAATAGTAAAGTTTGACAGCTCTGCAAAATATTGATTTAAGTATCACTTTAAATTCTATAACTCCAGTTGTACGAACTGTACATACTTCATTCTGGTGTCTAAAATTATACAAATATAAGCTCTCTTTTTATAAATTGGTGTTGGATTTCTTTTGAGTTGTGTCAATCACTTATCGTCAATGTTGTTTTCTGTAAAATGCATACACATGTTCCTATAAGTAAACCTGTCTCCTTTTTGCCACTATACCATGACTGAGAGAAGGATTACTAATGTGACCCCAACATCCACTTTTGGGTATCCTATCAATATAACATGGTATGGCCTCCCAGTGATACCACATAATATTACCACTGTGCTATACTATGATTTTGACAAACCAGGTTCCACCACATTTTAATTAGGACTGGGCAGAGTTTACAGAGTAGGGCTATGTGGAACTCTGTGGAGTGGCTAAAAAACCCCGAAACACATGTGTGGGCACAGTTTGCCGGCACCATGCAGTTCACCTGGGGACGCCATCTTGTTTTCTACTCTGCCCTCCAAAATAATCTACCTTTCCTTTTCATTTATTAAATCAGTGTGTATTTTGTTTATTTTTTCACTTACTTCCCTATTTCTTCTTTCCTTTCCTTCCTTTCCTGATTATTTTCTAATCTTTACACCACCCAGTGCCATGGCAAAGTGGGGTTGCCTACCCTGCGGGTGGAGCTGCGGTCCAGGTGTGCAGCCGCATGCGATTTTCAGTGAGGAGGAGGTGCCAGCACTGTTTTTTATATGCAGCGCCACCTCCCTTCCATGCTGCCAGCGGGCATGGCAGTGGATACCCCCTGCGGGAGCGTTGGCTGTGCTGGGGGAGGAACCACCGGTGTGTGAGGTGCACCAACCAGGCTCGGCACACCATCCAGCAGCTGACTGGGCAGTGGGTGGATATTATTCAGCAGCAGCTACTCTGTGCCAAGATTTCTGGGCTCGGTGAGTATTAATGATTTGTTGTGTTTCTACAATGCTAATATTTTGTTCCTGAATAGCAGTTCACACTCATAGGTAAGTTGGGTTTAGTTTATGTTAAGTATATTATTATGTGATCTAGTTTCTGCTAGGTAGGTGCTCAGCACTACATAACCGTACCCAACATTTGCAATCACTCTGAGAGATTAATTTAGAAGCCATTGCAGACTCTTCTGTCCTCCTGTTGCCATAGTGAATCAGTGATATAAGTCAATGAGTGTTCTCTGTGACTTTGTTTATGTAGCCTGTACAGTTCTAAGCTGTTTCATAGTAATATGCAGTATGCATCTATGCATTGCAAAAAAGGGAGCCTGAGTTGGTCCATCAAGGTGATTGAGAAATGAGAATAGAATCAAAGATCATTCACTACAATGCATTAGTTCCAAATGTAGTTTTAGTTCAGGAAGTTTGGAATAGGGTTTTTAAGATTAATAAGGGCAATTTAATGATAGTCGATAGAGTCAAAACTAGTGTTATAGGCAATCTGTTTTAGAGAAGAACAATGGGACTGTGTTTGCCTGTCCTAATATTTTTGGGGAGATTAACTGAATCACTAACCTAATTTCTTATATCAGCACCCAAGGGCAAGAAGAGGGATGTTGCAGAGATAGGTCCGGGAGTAGGTGGTCAGCAGGAGGCACCGACCACCAGTGCCACTCCAGTGGGCTCTGCTAACCTCAGTAAGTTCTATTATTTATTATTATAATGTCCCTAAAGTTGGCTTTTTGTAACTATTATGGGCTTAGAGCAGAATCTTGGGGTATTGGAATGTTGGTACAGGACCCCAAGATGGGAGTTGCTGCCAGAATGCTGGTGTTGCTGATGAGAAATAAAGCTGCTCTAACTGCCTTACCTGCCGTCTTTCTTTCACGTGGTGACAAGAAAGGATATAAACCCACATGTGCAAAGCATGGTGATTAGGTATTTTTCCTCTGCCCACTATGCTACTTTTTTATACTGTCTCCTTTTCTTCCAACTCCCCTATTCAATGTTTGTTTCATTCCTGTTATCCCTGCATTATCTTTTTTTCCGTATTACATGTTTTTTTGTTTTAGTAGCTGACTTTTTCCAGTCTGCACTAGTCTTTAGTTCACTTATCTTCTGCTTTGTTGGTAAATATCGCTCCCTCTCTCCTATATACAATATGGCACTGTAGGACTGAAAACACATTTTTGGTACTCTAATGTCTATTGTGGAGATTGCAGGCCCAAGTAAGCTAGTATTCTAAATAATATTCACCATGTATGTTTGCTGAGAAGGCTTTCTTTTTCCTGGTCATGTTCAAACAGTTCAGTTAACGAGAGAGGAGTGGCAATGGTCATGGGTAACCACTCCCCACCAATGTTGTGTACTGTGTAATTCATTCATACAGAATACCAGCAGTTTCTAGGACAGTGCAGCTTAGCTGAAAACTATGAGGTCCTATTGTATTTGCAAACCAATACCAAATGTCGTTCAATGATCATTATTCCACCACTTCATTGTGCTTAAATGACAGTCATCATGATCATCATAGGTTATAACTCTGCTCCTCTATTATGAGATGTTTTTGGTGGACTTCACTACCTGGCTTGTCTAAAATTGTGAACCAACCAAATTCCCAGAGTGATATTTGTTTTAGAAGACACTGCAGTGCTCACCGAACTGTAGTGATCTATTGCTGTTGAATTATTTTTGATTGAAAAAATTAAGGCGAGATGTATCTAGCATCTAAAATATGTCTAATACTTTATTGTAGCCACACAGACCACTAGCGACATACGGCTCAAAGGCTGCTGCAGGAGGAAAGTCTGTTGGAGGGGGAGAAGCGGAGGCAGGGACAGGCACTGGTAAGTCACATATTTACATGCTTATTGACAATTACTATTATACTCACTAGCTAGAACCAGGGCATTGTCAATTCATGACCATGAACACCCCAGCTTTACCAGGTGCAGCAATGGTTCAGTTATTATGGCCTTTTCTATCTCCAACTCAGCAAAAGCTCACAAAATAAGCATTGATGGCTTGGGGGAAACATGAAAGAATGGAAGGTTAAAAAAAGGATGGTTGAAAATGTTATATGACTGAAAGGGTGGGTGAGTGGGTGAAAGGATGAATGGGAGAGTAAAAGGAAATGTGAAATGATGGTTTGAAGAAAGGGTGGAAATTGAATGGATGGAAAAATGATTGGAAATGCTGGTGAAAGACTGGATAAGACAAAGTAAAGCTTAAATCATGGTGGCTATGGGGGAATTAGACTGAAAGGATGAATGCATATTTGGACTGCTTGGATAAATAAGCGAGGGAGCTCTTCTCATGGAGAGGGGCATGCTACTCACCTACTTTGCTTACTTCTTTTATGTAGGGTGATCAAAGCTATGGCTCAAAGAGAGGGTTATTTTAAAATTTGTGTTCTACTCCCGTGACTAACTATTTGTTAAGCGAGGCAGATGTATCCCACAAATCACCATTCCTCACTTCTCTCCCCACCCATTTACATTTACATTACATTTACATTTACATTTCATTTTATCCTTATATAGGCATAGAAATCATAACCATATTTAGACTTAGCCTATGCAGTCCAAATACAGCATGGCTTCTTCCACTAGTTCCAGGAACCTTCAAGGTATAAATATGCCCACACTAGCCCAGGCAAACACACGGTGGTTTGGAGAAGTTCGACTATCTACTAGCCCAACGCATCTCGCTGAAGCAAGTGCCGAAGTAAGCCGACCCTCCAGCAAACGCACTGAGAGAGACGCTGTATTTTCTCTTGCCGAGAAATCCAGCTCCAGTATTTCCAAGCTACCCTTGTGGGTTGTCGGGAAACCAAGTCCTGAGAGAGAGATGCCAGACCTCCTTCATTCTAAAACCAAGGTACGGAGCTGATTAGCCCCTTAGAGAATTCTTGGATTAGATTCTTGGCAAAAGAATACTGAAACTAAGCTACACCTGACGTACTTCTTCCCTTGTACTAGACCTAGGTTAGGTACACTGGGGTAGGCGTATTTTAGATACACCAGTTGAGTATTTTTAGTCTTTATTTATTAATGTATGTATTCTATTCATTTTATGGTGTAGAAACCATATCATGCTATTACAGTATTATTTTATAATACTCTTCATACTGTACGCATTGTACTTTGCAACCAGTATTACGATTGTAGCAGTTCATTTCCTCTGCATGAGAAAGAAGACTGTTCAATAAATACTTTTTATTGAAAATGCCCGTTTCTCTATTTCTCTGCACCTCTGGTGAAACGAAGCATGCACGATTGACTGAGTAAAATAACTATCTATTGTTTCTCTGACTCTAGAGATACATTTCTTATTCTTGGGAAACAAAGTTGTCATGTTTATGCGGTTGTCAGAAACTAATCCCTTCTTGTTTATTCAAGAAAGTTTCTAGTGACCTCTGAGCTAGCTGGCACTCACAATTAAGTCTAGTATATTAGATAGAGACCTCGTGGACATCAGTCCTACGTAAAATCTATAGCATATATTATTCCAATGCGCATAGCCTATTGGGAATATAGGAACTAGACCCCTCTATTCTATATCGAAAGCTCAACCCTACCTGCCCAAACACTCTACCCTATCCTGCGGTAGAGTAAGTCAAGTTTTCTTTCCTTACTGCTCAGCAAATTAATTTGTTGGAATTAAAACTACATAATTGTTAACTACAGCTGTCCAAGCTACATACAGTAGCAAAATACCCACAGTGCATAATGTCTTATTCATTCATGATAGGTAATTTATTTTTCCACGCAAAGTGTCTGTTTAGTTACTCGAAAATCCTTTAAAAGAAAAAATAACTCAAATCACTTTTTTTTTTAATCCGGTGCTATTCTGCCTTAAAACTTCTCTGCCACACAGTCAGTGCTTTTTATGCGAGGCATGTATGGGTAAAACATAAAAATGGCCTTGTGACTCTCCTAATCAGTCACGAGGACCGGAGTCAGAACAAGTCGACTGAGATGGCAACGCCGCAAAAGGTTTGCCCCACTGACCCGATCCCTCGATGCAAGCCTAGCAATAATGAATCAAGATAATTTATCTAAAAATTAGAGTGGCCACTGCGCCACTCTGCCCTTTAAGAGCCAATATTTACTCTTAAATAAATTGGTCCTGAAGAAAGCCTCTAGAGATACCAAGAGGCTGAAACACGTTGACCTGTCTCACAAGTGCGTAAGGCTAGTAACCAGGCCTTAGCACGCACACCTTTGTTTCTACCTTCCTATACCTATGCTCGACAGAATAGAAAACTTCAGAGACTGGGTATAAGGGATTTTAATTTGCACTCTGAAGAATTCAATCTGCCTTCTCAGGGGTCTCACTAATACAAAGAAGAAGTTGACACAGAAGCTGGAATATAAAATAACATCTTTATTAAACTCAAATGAGTGAGACTACGTCACACAGAAGCCTTAGCAAATGAATGAGGCAGTCTAAAGAGTACAGATCACTGGGGTCTTATATATGTGAGGGTTACAAACTCAGCATAAAAGTAAGGGGCAGTCCTAGCTCATGCAAGCATGCAAAATGCCTAATATGGACATGCAAGATCTGCCAAATATTAGCCAATAGGAAAACATTCAAAACAAGGCATCGTGTGACCAGAACGTCCCCCTTGAGTCGTGTTTTTGCCCAACCCCATAAGTCAATCAATGACAGCACCTATAGGTCAATCAGTAATTGCAGGACATGTCTGTATGCTTCAAAAGAAAGGTTGTGAAATAGGAAAACACAGGTAAAGAATAGAGAAGGCCAAAAGATAAGATACGGCAAGAGAAGAATACTAAAGGCTAACAGATAGTTGATACAGGGATTAGGTAGTCCAGACAAGAATTAGTTAGGCCGGCTGGTGTCTGAGATTGGTTTCAAAACAAGGACGGAGGGGGTTTTCGACACGTTGCAGTCCAAAGGGCAGAGACTCTCCGTTCATCGAGCAGCCTCTGTAAAGGCAACACAAAATGGCGACGGAATACAAAATGGAGTTGAAACTGAATTACCTCAACTCAATTCAACACAAACACTCCCTCTTCTTATCTCCGACCACTACTGTCAATCCAGTCGGTCTTCCTCCATGTGGAGGCCAGCATATTATACAAAGGAAAAGACCCAATGATAATGCTGTTGCGACACTAAATAGCGGAGAATCAAGATATACCGCTGTATACTAGTGTTCGCATATGAGTGCTTTTTACTATCAGGGACCCCCATACTTTATCATAGACCCTGGTAAAAAAGGACAACTGGTTCATTCCCCCAACTTGATTTTTTACTCTAGCCTAAGGAAGCTGATTGAACTATATTTCTTTTTCCCTCCCTTGATTTTGGAATCTCCTAATCATAATCACATCAAATTTCAATGGTCCTAAGGGACCAGCAATGTACTGCTACTGTGCCACCCACTAATGTAAAGCAATTGTTTGCACAGAGAATTATTTAAAATTGTTCTTTCCTTTTATTCTCCATTTAGCTACTCCTACCAGTCTACCCATACCACCCACCAGGCAGGTGATAGAGGCCCATCTGCAGCGGTAAAGGCTGGACCAAATCCAGCAGGAATATTGCCCGCTGGTGGTCTTGGTAGAAGAAGAGGTAGAAATAGCTGCCTCTCTGCTGGACCCCAGTGCAGCTGGTCTCCTTCAGTCTCCAGCCTCCTGGCCATCCCATCACTGGTGTCGCTGCCTGCTAACAGCAAATGTTGCCGCCCCCTTCCGCTCTGACAGCAGGCCATTGCTGTGATACATCTGTCTGGTTGGAGCAGTGCCTGGATCAGCTCAAGACCCAAATGGACAATACCATCTTCCTGTCCTTCTTTTAATTTTTTGTTTTGGTGGGAGCAACTTGCTTTGGGTGGAGAGGGTGGGAAGGGAGTTAGGACTGGGTTTTTGTATTTGTTGACAGTTTTGGACATTGGTGGTTGTGTCAATTTGTTTGGAGGAGAGGTGTGCCTATTGTGGGTGGAGATGGTTGGTTTGTTTGTAAAAGAAAATAAAGAAGAAAATGTGTATATTTCATAGAAATCTATGTCTGAGTAGTTTTTGTATTTTACTTTTACTGTGCACTGCTGCCTTCAGTTTTTATGCAGCCTATTTATCCACTTGTAGGAGTATATTATGCTGCGTAGCTATAAGTAGCTATATTCCTTTAACTATCTTGAATATTAGGTGGGACCTATATTGTTTACAACATCCTATATAAACATTTACTTGTATTAGCAGTTAGTTACTTACTTACTAACTTAAATAGTTCACTTCACCCCATACTTGTCTTACCTGTATATAGATGAAGCAATAATAGGGAAGGCCTTACAACTTCACAAGCGAGGTCCCACTCCCACCCAGGTGAGCTGCAACAGTAGGATTAATCGGATTATCAATCACAGGTAACTTAATGTAAATGAAAAACACTAAGTTAGTGGGTTATATCAAAGTTTTGCAAAGAATTGAGATCAGACTACTACATGATGATACATCAAATAATTCCTGATAGTGTTAAAATAACAAAAAACAGCAACAGTAGTAACTTGAGGAATGGAGAGCTGCTATTTAATTAAAACTAAAATTATGAAATCTTCGAGTCATGAAAACTGGACTCAAAATCTGGAGTGGACAAGCGTTGGTTAGGCATTTAAGGTTATGGAACACAATGCCTGAATGATGATGCTGAAGACTGATGGTCTTTGTTCTATATCTAAAATATGGATCACTTGTATGTGCGGGTAGGTGTATGGGACCAGAGTGGGCTATTGCTTAGGTAATAGGAGAACCTGCTGTGAGCTGTTGTTGTTTTTTCCACATCTGCCCCACTAAGTGTGCGATCCATTGATGGTGAAAATGAAGCCACACCTCAATAAATCACACAGTCCGGGGAAAGAGGGTTAGGGGTTTGGTGATTGGTGATTGGATGGGAAAGGGATTTCAGGAAAGGTCTGACAAAGAGAAACACTACACAAGGACAACGTTCATCTGGGCAATGAGCAGCACATCATAATCCTCAATCTGTATGGAAACAAAGGAATGAGTATGACACATTACAGTTCAATGCATTGCATACAGTCCTTCTGCCAACCCAAACCCCTAAGAGTGCCACCAAGACAAGGAGGGGTGGAAGGAGGTCAAAGGGCAGGTACAGAGAAGGGAGCAGTAGGGAAGGTGGTAACGGGAACCAAACAGAAATAACACACTTGTCTACTACTAACCAGGAAATTGTTATCTCAGAATGTACTACTGATTTAAAAGTTGTCAATTTTTCAAATAAAGTTCTAGATGAAGACGAACTGGCTGTTTTGAGTAAAGGTCTCAGTTTCTGTCGTGCTCAAAATGGTGATATGACCAATGTTCACATTGACCTTTTTAAATTCGTTAGACTTTTGAAACTAAAGGATTTCTTTTCACGCCAAACACCAAGGGAAAGCCCACAGAGGGGGACAAATTCACAAGTTCCACATTCGGTGGCTGACATTCGCACCACCCTATTATTGTATAATTTGGATGGGGAACAGGAACAAGATATGACCACTATACTCAGGGAGTTGGATATAGAACAAGATCACAGTATGGATAGCCAATTGAAACGAAAGTCTACCTTCACACCCACCTTCAATTACCACTCGAGCATCGACACCTTCTATGAAAGGGTGTCGATGGATCTACATAAATTGGAGGATACAGGAGGATTTTCCACTGTTTCTAACCACAACATCACCGCCAAACAACGACAAGCCCTTGAAAGACTCAAGGCCGATAAAACTATTGTTATCAAAGAGGCAGAAAAGGGCGGTAATGTTGTGGTTATGAACTTTGGGGAGTATATGACCGAAATCAATCGCCAACTCAGTGACACTAGCTGTTATAGACGCATCTCCAGCAATCCAATCAATGGGATCACTGGTAAGATCACAGCCAAATTGATGGAATGGCGAGAGACAGGCCTCTTATCAGAGGATGAATTTAAATATCTCAGAGTAACAAAGCCCAAATACCCCTGCATATACATCCTGCCCAAAATTCATAAGGGCCTTCCCACCGGGACACCCAATTATTTCTGGAATTGGGTCGCCGACTGAAAAAATCTCTGAATTTGTGGACTTGCATCTACAGAAATATGTAGTGGCCCTTCCCTCGTACATAAGAGATAGCAGTTGGTCAAACTGAACAACTATCAATGGTCTAACGAACTTTCCTTCGTTACATTTGATGTCGAGGGTCTGTATACCTGTATACATAGGGATGTTCGCATAGAAGCCCTACAATCCTTCCTGGATAAGGAACCAGCTGATAAACATGATTTCAACAACATGCTACTAGACATGACTGATTTAATCCTTAATAACAACTACTTTTTACATGACTCGGTTTGGTACCACCAGACCCGTGGCACTGCCATGGGTTCAAAGGCAGCGCCTTCATATGCCTGCCTGTTCATGGGTCAATTTGACAAGATGCATGCCTGGAGCAAACGTGCCTCCCCCTGGACCGAATATATTGTGTTCTGGGGGAGGTACATCGATGACATCATTGTACTCTGGTCGGGTTCAACTGAGTCCCTACAACAATTTCACACGTATTTGAATAACAATGAATACAACGTGAAACTTACCATGACACACGACAGAGACACCATCAACTTTCTTGACATTCGTTTTTATGTTACGGAAGGTGTAATACAAAGCAGCCTGTATAGGAAGGAGACCTCATGCAATGCGGTACTACACGCAGACAGTGCTCACCCACATTCAGTAATCAACAATATACCCTAAGGTGAGATGGTGAGACTGCGTAGAAACTGCAGTGAAGAGAATTCCTATGTTCAAAATCTAGACATTGCGAAAACCAGATTCCTCAAAAGGGGCTATAATCAGAAAGTGGTAGATGGCGCGATCCAAAAAGCTAGAAATCTGCGCAGAGAAGATACATTGCTAACTAAACATCACGACACCTCCACTAGAAAGGATCAAAGCATCACCTTTACGACCCAATACAACTCCAATAGCAATAAGGTTCACAATGTGCTTAGAAAACACCGGGACATTCTAAAAAATGCCCCTGGTCTGCGAGAATCTATAACAGCGAGACCCCTTATATCATACAGGAAGGGAAGATCACTCAGGGATAATCTATGCCAGAGTTACATAACAACCCAACGTGAATCCTGGTTTCCATCTAAGCCTTTGGGTTTTTACACTTGTGGGTCATGTATTGTTTGCGATGCAGGTCTCAATAAGATCACCAACTTCACATACAACACACCAATCAACTACAGGATAAATAGCTTCATAAATTGCAACACCACACATGTGGTATATGTTCTTGGATGTAGCTGTAACATCATTTACGTAGGAAGTACTGTGCGTCCCTTAAAGTTGCGAATTCAAGAACACAGAAGGGCAATTATGGGCAAAGATAAACGTTACCCTGTGAGCTCACATTACAGTGAGAAACATCCAGGGGACACCAGTTTCTGGTTCCATGGAATAGACCATGTACCACAGGATAAAAGAGGGGGCGATCGATAACTAACAGTAAGACAAAGGGAAGCCAAGTGGATTTGCCGCTTACGGGCAACACAAAGTGGGCACAATACTGACAATGAACTTCATTATTTTCTTGAATGAGATATTAATGCGACCCCTTGTTGCCACATCTTCCACCCCTGGTATATCTGTGTTTCTCGAAATCAGAATAGGAACGATTAATAGTGGCAAAGATTTGCATAATTGGTACACATCTCCGGATCAATCACTTTTTCTTGAAAAAATGGATATGTGTAGGGCAAATTCTGACACATATCGGCCCTCAATGTGAATATTGCATAATTAGACACTTAGGTTGTACTTGTCCATCTTTCACTGAGACTGATAATTCTTTTATCGTAAATAGTTTGTTGAAGTAATGATTCTGTAATATGAATTGTTTCTGTATATGTGGAACACTCATGTAATTCTTTTTTAATTATATTGATGTTTCTGTATATGTGGAACACTCATGTATTCTTCTTCTCTGATTATATTGATGTTTTCCTTTTTCTATCATTAACTACACTGGATTTTTCATGTGTTATCAACATTACTTGAATTCCATTATGGGTGCAAGGATATAGCCACTTCATAAAATAAGTGTGATATCTTCCATGTATTTTCAACCTCTTTTAATATGGCTGCCACGGCGCCCTCAAACTGCCATAGAAGAGCCTTTGCCCCTTTGAAATTAGTTCGATCACAATGATTCGCGCTTTTATGATTCTTTATTCTTGTTCTTGACCACATTGGGCTTCACGTATTTTATCAATATTATCCGAATTTCTCTCTGGGGACCAGGATATAGCTACTCAATAACACGAGTTTGATAGCCTCCATGCATTTTCAACCCTTTCCAATATGGCCGCCATGGCCTCCGTAGTTCGCCATGGAATAGCTTTTTGCCCCCTTTGGAAACTAGCTCAGGCATATCGATTCGAGCTTCCAACAATATTCCCTATCACTGTGTTGAACAACAATTAACTCATTCAATCGTTGAAGAACACTCACCATGGCCTACGGATGTATGTATGTATGTATGTATTTTCTGCTTGTTAAGCGCAACTGCCACCCAAAGGGTATCCTGGCGCTGAGACCACATCATTCAAACGGATAGACCACGTTACATTGCTCTAGGAAACAGGAAGGTCTTGAGATCCTTTTTAAAAGAAGTGAGATCTTGTCTACTCCTCAGCGCCAGCGAGAGGGTATTCCAAAGCCTGGCAGCTGTGAAACTAAAAGCGCGGCCGCCCATCCTCACTCTATTGATCCTAGGGACCGTCACTAGAAACGCGGAGGAGGATCTCAGAGGTCTGGCAGCTTGACACCAGGAAAAAAGATTTTGGAGCGGTATCGGTCCCTCTCCATGCAGAGCCCTAAAAACAAGGCATAAGGCCTTAAAGGTAATTCTCTGTTGGACAGGTAGCCAATGAAGATCAGCCAGTGCTGCAGAAGAAGAAGCAGAGCGTGGGCGGGATAGAGCCAATTTGGCAGCCATGTTTTGAATCCTCTGCAGCTTTAAGATCAAAGTTTTAGGGGCTCCCAGAAGTAGTGCGTTGCAGTAGTCTAATCTACTGAGAATAGAACTACGCACTACCTCTGCTCTAGCCTCCATGGGGAGGAGCGGTAAGATCTTGCGTAGGGCACTCGGTAAGCCCATACATGTCGCCGCGGTCCTGTTCACAGAGGCGTCAAGCTGCAAATTAGGTTCAAACAGAACTCCCAAATTACGGGCCGATTCAGCAGCCTCTACCGTGCCTAAGATAGAAGTAGTTATGAATTTTCAATTGGTGAAGGGATGCACACCTCTTTATCATGTTTCTTTAATTGTCCCACATTTATCTTTCCTTATTTCCATTTGCGTGCAGAGAGGTTTAGGCCTGCCCCACTGCCATCAGTTACAATGAGCTTTTATGGGATGGGACTACATCTAGCCCCAAGGAACCAATCGCACAGCGTCATGCCGCCCCTGGCGTGCATGTTTTTTCAAAAAACTGGAACATAAAGGAGAAATGGTTAAAAAAATGTTGAAAAAACATGCACGCCAGGGGCGGCATGACGCTGTGCGATTGGTTCCTTGGGGCTAGATGTAGTCCCATCCCATAAAAGCGTAAGATAGAAGTAGGCCAAAAGTCGTCCGGAAGCGGACGAGGGATACGATCTAGGGAGCAGTGAAGAACCTCAGTTTTGGACCCATTAAATTGAAGCGAGTTGACTCGCAGCCACTCTGCTGTTGCCGACATACAGCAGTGGAAAGTGTCCCTCGATACTGTCTTTGTACCCTCAAATGAGAAAATCAATTGAGTGTCATCGGCATAATTGATGACAGATATGCCGAATGACTTTATCAGGTCTACCAGGGGTCGAAGATAAAGATTGAAAAGGATCGGACTGATCGCTGACCCCTGGGGGACACCCTGATTCACTTGTCGTATGGCAGATCGAAAAGGTGGTAACGCCACTGCTTGCTGTCTGTTGCTGAGATACGATGTTAGCCATCTCAAAGCCAAGCCAGTTACTCCTATGCTCTGAAGGCGGCTCAGTAGTACTGCATGGTCCACCGTGTCGAACGCGGCCGACATGTCAAGCAGCACTAAAAATGCTGACTTGCCCCTGTCGACACGCGTTCGTAGATCGTCCAACACGGTGACCAATGCAGTCTCAGTGCCATGAGCCGGCCTAAAGCCGAATTGTGATGTATCCAGGCAGGAGTTATTTTCCAGAAAGCTGGATAGTGCTCTCGTGACCCATTTCTCGATAATTTTTATCGCAAATGGTAAGAGCGAAATGGGCCTGTAGTTGGCCGGACTTGAAGGATCCAGAGAAACCTTCTTTAGCAATGGTGTGACTATCGCCAACTTCCAACTGTCTAGAGCTAATGCTGTACTCAATGACTGGCAACAGATGGAGTGAAGCGGAGGAAACAGCTCATCTTGAAATGCCTTCCAGATCTTATGTGGCATAGGGTCAAGTGGTGATCCTGAGGACACGCCATTGGCCAAAACGCAGAACTCCTCCAAAGAGGGAGTAGGAAAGCAAGACAGCTGAGGGAACTCTTCCCAATTATGATCCCTCTTAGGGCCCGCAAGAAGGGGGGATTCTGCGGGGGAAGATAAGGACAATGCGGGCTGGCCAGGAATCCGCAGTCCATTCAAAATTGTCTTAATCTTCTCCTCAAACGCAGAGGCTAAAGAATCGCACAGTTCCTGGGAGACGGGAATAGCTGGTGCAGTACAAGACGGGTTGGCTAGATTGTCGACCAGTTTAAACAAGGTCTGCGACTTGTTAGGGGCCTTGGCCAGCGTATCTACCAGAAATTGAGCTTTGGCCTTCTTCAGCTGGACCTTGTATTCCTGCAAGGCCACTTTATATGCTGCCTTATCCGACTCCTTATATTCTCTCCTCCAGAATCGTTCCGCCTGTTTACAGCGGAGTTTATGCTGTCTAAGGTCATCAGTGAACCAAGCATTAGTTCCTCTTGGTCTGTCCCCCACCTTCCTTAGTGGAGCCAGCTCATCCAGAGATGTCGAAATCTGCTGGCAAAGGACAGCGTAGCTTTTGTCTACACTATCCTCCACCGTAAAAGCTTTAGGCAATAATATGGGTATGTTCGGTTGCTTTAGAAGGCGAGACCATTGCCTACTAATCTTGGTACCACCTGGGTCGCCTATTTTTAGCGGACCGGGCAAAGAGACAGACATTAGAACCAGTGCATGGTCAGTCCAGCATTGATCCACGACCTCTCCAACTGTAACTAAATCCTTATCGGCAAATACAAGATCTAAAGTATGCCCTTTAGCATGAGTAGGTGACATAACCAGCTGTGCAAGTTGTATATTACTGCATGCTTGGCAGAGTTCTCTGTAGGCCAGATCTTGAGAAATCTAGTATGGGAATTTGAAAGATCGTAACTCAGATCAACCAATGACTGAAGGGCCGTGGTGGTTGAAGAGGGCGGTCTATAACATAGAAGACCCGTTACCAGAGTGCCGCCCTGGGTCGTGATGGAAAAGCCCATGAGCTTGAACCCCAGTACCTCTATTACCGCCAACTGCGTAAGGGAAATAGAGTCTTTAAAGATATAGCCTATTCCGCCTCCTCTGCCAGATACTCGAGGGGTATGTCTTATAAGGTAACCCGGGGGACAGGCCCACCCAAGTTCCACCCCGCAGTCCACTTTAGTCCAGGTCTCCGTAACAAATAATATGTCTAAATTTAAGGATTCTATTAAGAGAGCAATTTCAGCATGATGCTTTACAAGAGATCGAACATTCAACAGTCCACAAGAGAGAGCTGTAGGAGGAATGAGGGTCGAGATACAATGTTTACCGGCATTGTTATCAGTCTGAGGATCATGAGAATCCACTAGGGGATCTAACATGTGCAAAGTAGCCGAGGAAGACGCACCGGGAGCGCCCGGGACTCCGGCGCATCTACGGCGCTTCCGCTGCGCGCACACGCTGCGCGCCTGCTCACCCATACTAATTTATACTATAACGCCGCACGGGCTTCCGGCTACTAGAGCCACTAGACCGAGCAATATGGCGCCTAAAGGTGGCCCAAGCATAAACACCCACCCAAGATGGCGGTCGGGACCACCACAACCCGGAACCCCACTAACTGAGTCCTGTCAAATGCGGGTGAAAAACAATTATCATGCAGGTGAGCCTACCTAATTCCCCAAGTTGCTGCAGTGGCGAGCGCCCAATGAGTGGCGAAGAAACAGACTGCGCAATCACAAGCAGCGCGTTTAAAATATTTACCAGAAGTATACAATACAAGTTTTAAAATGTGCCCAGCACAGTAATGCGCGCGAGGATGGAAAGGATAATTAGGTTTAAAACGTTACAAATATGAAGAAATGTACCACTTTAATTTTTAATTTTGGATGGGTCATATATGACCACCGCGCATCTTTTACTTTTCCCGTAATGATATCAGCAGGTTATTTTTTGTACTTTACTACATGCTAAGATGGCCGCTCTTGGGAGAAACATGGGATAACATAGAACTTTTCCCTAATCGGCTGTATCGCCGAGGGAAATCACGTGACATAGTCCAGGACCAGCCCTTACCTTTTAAATATGGCCGGGGACCGGCGAACACTGCTTCCAGTATTCCACGGGGAGGAGCAGGAGATTGCGGACACCCTATCACAGGTATGCCACACAACCTTGATCGATCAGGAACTTTCAGCCCTGGCGACGCCCTCCTGCACTACTGTGAAATTGGCACCTATGCTTGTTTTCTAGGTCTCGCGTTTCAAGATCTAAGTTCAACTACCGGCTTGAACATTACCCGACAACCAGCTCGCACCACCGTCCCCCTCGCTACACTGACTCTCGAAGGTATTACAATCTGACGAGTGAGAGCACATTGTTTATTGTTTTGAATGTTTTTACCGTTTACCGTTTGGCGGCATGACTGTTTGGTTACAACGGGTCGAGGAGGGTAACAACTATTGGATTATTTTTAGTTACACCACCACGCTCGATTTTACAAATAACTATGTTGGCTTGGAGGAGTAAGAGCGAGGAGGGCAATAATGATTGAATCGCTTCTAGTTAAACAATGGAGAGGAGGGCAATGGTGATCGAGCACCTTCTGTTCTTGGAATGAGTATGTTCCTCTGTATGAGTGGGGGGAAGGTACTAATGATTAAATCTCTCTTAATCATATTAATGGGAGATAGGGCCACTTTTCAGTTGCTACGCATCATCTAATAAATGAACCTTACACTGAGATCCATACTATTAGGAATATCGTGTATATGAATTTTTCAAGAGCCTGATATAATGTGGCTCACATATATATGTTTCACATGTGTTTTAAATACAGGGGGATCGGAACAGATTCTCGCTTTTTTCTCAACATATTATGGTGGGCCGCCTGTGGAATTACTATCAGAAAACAACTTCTGGAACGTTACATCTATACTTTCCAGGTAACACTACCTTGAGCAAATAATACCAACACATTTAATATGGCCTACTTTCAAATACGTGTAGGACATACATGACCGAGGCCACAACATAGCCTTTAGACTGTAATGAATCTCCGGCTAACTTAAAAGGATCTTTTGTGACTTACGTCCGAACCGTTAATTTTAAAAAAATCAAGAAACAAAAAACTATAATAATCTTTATTCTTATTATCAGGAACATCTGGGCCAATCTACAGATTATACTCTTACCGCATCAATTTTGAAGGTGCTTCTACATCTTGGATCATCGGATTTGAATGATCCACTTCCATGGTGAGCTTATTCTTTGGCCTTATATTGTGGCGAATAGGAATATTAACTAAGACAATCTCTCATTCCCTATATCCATCAGGGCAACAGGGGTGAAACAGTCAGTATTCAGAGGTTCTACTTAAGACTCTAACCTTGGTCAATCTGACCTCATATTCTGTGACTCATTATATCTCAAACTTGGGACAACGGATGCTCTACTTCACATCTCACTCCTGGCTTTTACTTAGCACAATACGTCGCATGGTTGCACAATCTTTTGTTTCGGGTGTACCTTTTTTCCCCAATTGGCACACGTCGGCGGAATTGTTCTATATTGTACTGTATCATCTTGATTGGCAATATGAAGGCAATGTACTGGTGAGGGTGTACTCTTGGGTGCCTGTCTGGTCTAGTCCTGTAGGTAAGCAGAAGTGCTGATCTAGGCTTTTGCCATTTGTTCATGCAGGAGACTAAAAGGACTGTGAATTGTAGACTAGACCTTGTATTTTAGAGTCAATGAGAAGGACAGAACGAAGGTAAGCTTGATGAGGAGTGTACCAAGAAGACGCAGAAAGCAGAGCAAAAAGAGCAAAAGGGGGACTCAGGGTTTCACTTTTGCCACCAGTGCAACACACAAAGCAAAACAAACTAATACACGCATTCATTTCAGAGACAGAGGTCTGCCTGTGCCGGACTTCACGCCAAGCGGAGACTAGCGAACACTCGTCTTTGCAATTTTGTACCTTAAAGGTATGCATTCTTACTCGGGCCAGCTACAGAATAGCTTGGTGCATTCTAAGCGCACAGTGGATAATACGCACATGATGTTTATTTTGCTTTATCATAGACGCAGGCTCTCTAAGACTTGAGCTTCATGCAACTCCAAGGCTCCGTTTTACGTAGCACCACGTGACTTGACATTTTTTATCTTGTAAGTATCCATGTAAAGTGGCACAGTTCAAGCCCGGACCACACTCTTTTATTCTTTCTCTGACAGTGTGCTGTCTTTTGATTTGTTTCATTTTAGATATCGTGTTCTGAAGAGAATTAATTGATCATTTGGGGATCAGGTCTAAATAGGTAAGAACAACTATGGCTGAGCTTGTGAGTCACAGTTTTAAAATTTGGATTTTTTCTTTTTTTCTTTCTTTCCACAGTTATTTTTGGTCCTGAGGAGAACCCCAGGGAGCAAGGGGTTCAAACGCGTAGACCTGTTTGTTGTATACCAAACAATTGTATTTTCCAAACATATTAGTCCAGTTGTGCATTCCTAAAAAGTCTTTGAATTGAACAATTGTACTTGCGATTTGGCGTGAGGCACAACTAAGTTAGACTAAAATTTTCCTTTGTTTGGTGATTGATCCTTGGTGTACAATAGAAGAGGACAAGAATCCCTTGGAATACCAAGGAGGTGGAAGAAGTATGTATGTGTGAAGAAAGGTGCTGATGAATGAGGAATTTGGTTTGATTGTTGAAGTATGAATGCAAATGTTGTGACAAGCTAAAGTATGGGGTGGTCATTGTGGTATTTGTTGGTTGACCAACCATTTTCAGTGCATCATGATGCAGGGCTGGAACTGCAACTCTGGCAAAATAGGTCAGAATTGAAACCTTCAATTTTGGGCAGATGGCTGCCACAAATTCTAGGAATCCCACTCCTCCCACAAAAGCAAAAAGCTTCTCATTGTACGAAAATGCCATTGGGTGGTTGCAGTCATAGGGCCCCTCCTCCCTGAGAATGCCCATAATAGTAGCCTGTATAGTTTTCCTGTTTTTGGGGGCCACTGATGCAGGTGACTTTTGAGAAGTAGGTGGTGGTAGACTCAGTGCACATTCTAGTGGGGCAGTCACTGTATGGCATGGTGTCTCCAGCTGTCTCTGAGTCTTGTGCCATTGTAAAGTCACTGAGGTGGTTGATTGTGCTGGTGCACTGATGGGATAACGCTGCTTTGTGTGAGGATGTCACCCTCTACGTCCTCATCATCACCTCACACTTTTATTGAACTTGTAGCTTATGTTCACCGGCTCTCCTCCTCACCTCCACCACCACAACCAGATTCAGCAATGTTTAAGGTGCTCCTCCCACTTGAATGCATGGTGTTTTTTTCATATGGGCTATTTGACCTCCAGTACCATAATGTGAACCAGGCGTATCTTGACAAACATTTGTGTGGCAAATGGTACATACTGCAATGTGCTCCCCCTCTTTTCTAAATGTAAAAAAGTCCCACTTTTTTACTATGCATGCCTGAAGAAGAACTGGAGGTAGGTGGGCGTGTTGTCGATTGCATCTCTGCAGTGAATACTTCTACTGAAGTAGGTGTTAGTGTAGGTCTCAGCTGGGGCTTTGCAAATGTGGGAGCTGGCGGTGCTACCATTGCCACATCCCTTGGAGCTGGTTGAAAAGCAATGTCGGACTCCTGTGATTCACCTTCGACAATCACTGCCTCGTCATCATCATCATCCTCCTCATCATCCCCTTCCATAAGTCTAAGGCTTTCAGGAATATTTATGTTCCCTTGTCTCTCCTATTGTCTTCGGGACTATGTCGGTGTCCACTCCATGCCCCTATCATCATCATCATCATCAGCAGTGGTGATTGGAGAAGATGGTTGAGTAGTACCCTGCCTTTTGCTTGCTGGAGATCTAGGAGCCAATGATTCTAAAAGAGAAGATTCTTGCTCAAAAGAAAGCTCAACCTCCTGTTCTGCTAGAACATCAGGAAGATGTACTATTGCTGGCTACGGCTGCTGTCCACTCTGCTCTGTTTGCTGAAATGATTGGATGCTACTTTGCAAAAGGGACAACTCAAATTCAGTGTCACTAATCGTCGGTGTTGCCATGGTTGTAGCGGCTGTCTCACTGACAGGCAAGATCTTGGGTTTAGGTCCGGGCACTGCTGTTGATGCAGGAGTGCTGCTCTCAGCTTGCACCATGGAGGCCGGTGCAGCAGGCCCATTACGTGGTGGTCCAAAAAAGATTTGGGGTTACATGTCACTAATAGGAATCTGCATCTTCTCATTGACCACTTTCTTGGTAGCAATTTTATTTGGTACATCTTAAAGCTCTCAGTCGACAGTGGCACTAAGCTGCTCAAGCAGAAGAGAGTGGAGGACTGACGTGTGACTGCACATGCCTTCTGTTTGGCAGTACTGCAGGTGATATCACTTCTCTTGTGCACTTAAAAGCAAACAAGCAAGAAAAAACATTTAGGGACATATTTACAAGCCCATTGTGCTGCTGGTGCTTCACATTTTGTGATGCACCGGTGGCGCTGTGTGATGCTCCTTATTTACAAGGACACGTAAAGCCACCCCGCGTGGCTCTTCTTGTCCTTGTAAATATGGCCCCTTTTTCACGCAGGACTTTGTGCGAAAGGGACGTTCCATGGGTGTTGCTGTGGGTGTTTCCAAGCAACACTCATGGATTATGCTACATTCCCAGATTTACAATGTTTCGTAAACCTGGGAATGTGTCAGAATCCTACGCCTCCCCAGTGAGGCAGAAGGAGGCTCAACGAGGACAAATGCTTTGACTTCTCGATTTTTCCTCTTTCTATATGTGCTGCATTCTGCAGCACACATAAAAAAGAGGAAAACACCTCTTGTGATTGTTTTTGTGAGGTAATGTGTCCCTTCCTGTACAAAAACAATCATACCTGCAATGCAGGCACCCTTGCACCATGGAATGAGTGTACCTGCATTGGCGCATGACATCCAATTGTGCTCCAGCGCAGGGGAGAGCTCATGTAATGCAGCATAGCACAGCCAATTGGCTTGTGGCACAGATCTACGTTACTTCCTTCTAAATTTGGCCCTCAGTTTGAAGAACAAATAAATCCTGGTGTATACCCCCAATCAAACAAACAACACCCTTATACAGCAGTTTTTGAACTTGTGAAATCTCAAACACAAAGCCCTTAAACCAATTGTATATACGCAGCAGACGAGGAGAGTGATCCTTCCAGCTCCAAATCCAAACAAAATGTGACCAGGAGATGGACAAAGCACTGGGAGGAGCCTGCTGAACGGGAACAGGAAATTGGAGTCTCTGGGCACTTCCTTCCAGTTGGAAAAAAGGCTTCTTGCACAAAAGAAAACATCTCCAGTGGCCCATTGGAAAAGAAAGTCTACTTGAAAAACGTTTCAGCTGCTTTTCGAGCAAAAAGCCACTCAATCGGTTTATTCGCGATCAGCACTGCATTGGCTCTGTCGCAGCCGGAAGGCGTGCAAGCGAGCGCAAAGTATCAAGCAAGCTCACTAGCAGCCCGAGATTATCATGACACTTGGGAATGAGCACTGAAAAACATCTCGAGCGAGAATAGAGAAAAAAATTCATTTGCCCCTGGAAAGTGAAATTCAGGAACTCAGCGCTCCTCCTCAAGCAGAGCAGAGTTTATTGCTAGTGCCTAATTTTAACAGAGATCTGACCCTTACACTTTCAGCTATACCTGCAGTCCAATAGCTAGTAGCCAATCAAGAAGTTTGTTAAGCTACGAATTATCAGACCATAAACAGTGTAAATCATCGAAGAAGAGAAGAATTTATCTATTGAAAAAGCTGCCCAATATATTCGAAAATATGTAAATGTTTTGCTGTACAACCATCCAGGATATATAAACTCTAAGGCACACAAAGAACCTGTGAATATGTGAACCAACATTTGAATCAATGAAACAGCAATTATCAATAATAGCAATTTTAAGTTAATACATGTGAACAGTAGTATAGTACAATCTATTATAAAAGAAAACCAAGGTTTGAGAAAGATTAGCGTATGGACAGTGGAGTGTAATTTGTCCCAAATTTTCTCCCAGATAGAGAAAGACTGCTCAATTATAATGTGGGTCAAATTCCCATGAAAGCTCAGACTCTCTATTGTAGGGGACCCGGTCATCTTCTAAATAACAGAAGCTCTTGTGATTACAGTATTCAACACATTAATAATGGTGTTAACAGGACAGAGGAGACTAGTGATATCAAAATAAAATTGATAATATCCTTAAGCAGATGATATTATTTATTACGTTTATTTGGTAAATCATATGACCTGGACAAGGAAAAAAAAGGGATAAAAAATCTTCTAAAACAGTTATGAAACAGTTTAAATTTCCTTAGGTATCCAAATCATCCAAAGTATGACTTTTCCTTTTTTCTTAATCAGATTGTTGTACCAAATGAGAACATTTTGAAATTGTTACTATACAGATAGATTAGAGACTAAGGGCCTCATTACGATGTCAGTCGGAAAGCATTCCGACCAGCTCCTTGACGTAATTGGTTCTGACTGACTCATGTTATGTTATGTTAAAAAAAAAAAAAAAATTGATACCGCGCACATACACCAATTGGTTTCTTGGCGCTCAAAGACCAGTGGATAAGGGCACAAGGGGGTGGGTGCAGCTAGCCATGGGCAAGGCGGAACAGATGTGTTTTCAGGGATTTGCGAAAGGAGGAGTAATCGGAGCTGAGCCGGATGGAGAGAGGGAGGGAATTCCAAGTGAACGGGGCAAGAAAGGAGAAACAGGCACCACCGTGTTTCTTGCGTTTAAACCTAGGAGTGATCAAAAGATTGTAAGCAGAGGATCTGAGGTGTCGAGAGGGAACATAGGAGTGCAAGCGGAGGGAAATAAAGACAGGAGCAGAGGCAAAAAGAGATTTGAAAATAGTACATCCCAGTTTAAAGATGCAGCGTTGCGCAACAGGGAGCCAGTGTAGGGTTTTCAACAGCGGAGTGACATGTTGGTGTCTGGGCTGCTGAAAAATTAATCTGGCTGCCTGGTTTTGCACCAATTGAAGGCGTTGGAGATGGTATGCCGGGATCCCCACGTATAGACAGTTGGCATAGTCTAAACGTGAGGTGACCAGGGCCATGATAACAAGGGTGAGAGCCTCTGGTGATAGGAACCTTCGGATCTTCCCGATTCTGCGGAGATGGTAAAAGCAGGCCGAGGTAACAGCGTTGATGTGCGGCCGCATCGAAAGGTCGCTAGAGATGGTAACACCAAGGCTCTTCACAGAGTTGACTGGGCAGGGAGGGGGACCAAGGGCAGGGGGCCAGAAATTGGAAGTCCAAGGGTGAGGGGGCCCGCCTATCAGGACCAACTCTGTCTTGCTCGGATTGAGCTTCAGCTGGCTGAAGTTCATCCACTCATAGATGTTAAGCATTGTGGTTTGAAAATTAGAGCAAGAAAGAGGAGAGGGGTCGATAGGAAAGATAAGTTGCAGATCATCTGCATAGTTAAAAGTGGTAACAGAAGAATGACGAAGAGAGACAAGGAGGGGCTGCATATAAAGATTAAACAAGAGAGGGGACAAGGCAGAACCCTGGGGAACACCACAGGAAAGTGAAATACGAGGAGCAGAAAAGGAAGACAGATGTACCGATTGGGAGCGTAGTTGGAGAAAGGATACAATCCAAGACAGGGCCAGGCCAGAGATGCCAGCATTTCTGACACGGTCGACCAAGATGTCATGGTCGACCGTGTCAAAAGCGGCCGAGAGATCGAGTAACACTAGGGCCTGGGCCATGTTCTTGTCAGCCCCCTGTCTCAGCGTGTCCATAACCGCCACCACCACTGCCTCCGTAGAATGGAACGGTCTGAAACCAGCCTGTTGGTCATCGAGGAAATGAGTTTCCTCGATGAAAGTGCTCAGGCATCGGGTGACATAGGTTTCCAAGACCTTCCCCAGATAAGGGAGGAGGGAGATAGGACGGTAGTTGCCCAGGACCGCAGGGTCAGAGCCGGGTTTTTTTAAGATAGGTACCACCACAGCGCTTTTAAAAGCGGAGGGGACAGAGCCTGTGGAGAGTGAGCGATTTAAAAGGTCAAGGGGAGGGCCGGGACAGGCCATAAAAGCATCTCTTAGGATTTGAGGAGGGCAACAGTCATTAGGGGAACCGGAGCCAACAGCCTGGAGTAGAGAACGAAAAGTATCCAGGGAGATAGGGGGGAATTCATGCAAGGAGTGAGGATTCGGGGAAGGGAGAGCACTGGCCTGAGACATGGTAGTAGGGGGGATATTATGTTTGATCATGGAGATTTTATCAGAAAAAAAAGCATTAAGGGAGTCACACAGAGCTTGCGAGGGTTGAGGCTGGGGAGTGACACGGTCAGGTAGGGAGAGTTCAGCTACAATAGAGAAGATTTCTTTTGTTCTGGATACAGAGTTAATAACTTTCTGAGAATAGTGGGAAGATTTGGCCAAAATAATAGACTTTTTATAGGATTTTAGTAAGTCAATATAGATAAGTTTTGATGGAGGATCATAGTTGCGCCTCCAGCGGCGCTCAGCCTGTCTAAGAAGGAGTTTATCAGCCTTCAGTTGATCGGTAAACCAGCGCTGAGCGTCATGAGGACGTTTAGCGTTGATAATTTTAACTGGAGCGACCACGTCACTAGCTAGAGACAGCCATTGGTCCAAGGTGGCAGCTTGAGAGTTCAAATCAGGGAGGTCAAGAGGGAGTGTAGAAGTAAGGGTCGAATGAAAAAGGGAAATATCGGCATGCTTCCAGTTGCGTGCCGAAAAGTTAGAGGCTGGTGGGGAGCGGCTAGGAACTAATAATTTTAGAGAGAAAGAAATAAAAAAGTGATCGGACCAGGTACAGGGGTAGACCACAGGAGAAGAGATATCCAAATTGGTGGTCCAAACCTGGTCCAAAGTATGGCCTTTGTTATGGGTAGCGACAGAGATATGTTGGGAAAAATTTAAACCAAGTAGCAGATCGGTAAATTCAAGTGAGAGAGAGGATTCAAGGGGGTCTAGTGGCCAATAATTGAAATCGCCAATGATCAAGATCCTGGCAGAGTTGATAGTGAGCTGCGAGATTAAATCGCTAAACAAGGATGGGAAGGAGGGCATATTGACAGGGGGACGATACACTAGAACACAAATAAAAGAGTGTGTGGGAGAAGTGAATTTCAACGTAAGAGTGTCAGAATTTAGTATGGGGGTAGTTATTAAACTAGTGAATTGTAGATTAGAACGGATGATGGCGGCAACTCCACCGCCGGGTCTACCAGATGTCCTATTAGAATGAAGAATATAGTAGCCCGCGGGTATGGCAGCCAAGATGTCAGGGTAAGAGCCAGCGTGGAGCCAAGTTTCAGCGAGGAGCAAGATGTCAATATTGCCACCGTCCAAGAGTTGGAATACATCAAGGTGATGTTTTGGGAGGGAGCGGGTATTGAGATACACTAGAGAGATAGGATGACTACCAGGGGAGCTGGGCTTGATAGATATAGGGGCGGCAGAATTAAAAGGAGGGGTGACAGGGAAAGGAGCCTGGGGAATGGTGGGAGGGAAGGAGGAGAAAATGCCATATTTTTGAGTGATGGCAATTATGTGAGGAGCAAGGGGAGCACAGGGAGGAAAAGAGCGTAGTTCTTGTGAGGAGTAGGTGATGAAACGGGCAGCATGCGTAGGCCCGGGCCTCGGTCGGCCGCGGACGGGCGCAGACTGGCTTGACTTATGCGCGACTTCGGCGCGAAGTCGGCGCTCCCGCTGCGCTCGTCCGCTGCGCTTCCTCCAGACCGTCATTTATGCTGGCCAACGTGAACCACTAGACCGCTCACCTGCACGGTGGAGAGGCAGGGCGGAAGTGGTGCAGGACCAGGAAGTGGCGCTCGTGCAGGGACCCTCCGCAACAAATGGCACACTGCCGGGGCGGACCGGGGTCAAGAGCAAGGTAAGTAAATAAGCGTCACTATTAGCAGATAGTGCGGAGCACTGTGAACATAACACACAAGCAGCAGAAAATGTTAAAAATATGCGCAAGCAGCTCGTAGTCAGCTGAGTTGCACACAGAGAACCAATAATGTCATTAAAATGAGCAGCAGCTCGAAATCAGCTGAGATGCGGTTTAAAAATGAAATCCTCGGCAGCGCTGGTGCACGCCCGTGGCCTTCAAGCCACGTTAGTCTACCGCGGGGCCAGGTTGAAAGCGAGGTATAGACCCTGGTTCTGCAACCACTAGACCGCTCACCTGCACGGTGGAGAGGCAGGGCGGAAGTGGTGCAGGACCAGGAAGTGGCGCTCGTGCAGGGACCCTCCGCAACAAACGGCACACTGCCGGGGCGGACCGGGGTCAAGAGCAAGGTAAGTAAATAAGCGTCACTATTAGCAGATAGTGCGGAGCACTGTGAACATAACACACAAGCAGCAGAAAATGTTAAAAATATGCGCAAGCAGCTCGTAGTCAGCTGAGTTGCACACAGAGAACCAATAATGTCATTAAAATGAGCAGCAGCTCGAAATCAGCTGAGATGCGGTTTAAAAATGAAATCCTCGGCAGCGCTGGTGCACGCCCGTGGCCTTCAAGCCACGTTAGTCTACCGCGGGGCCAGGTTGAAAGCGAGATATAGACCCTGGTTCTGCAACCACTAGACCGCTCACCTGCACGGTGGAGAGGCAGGGCGGAAGTGGTGCAGGACCAGGAAGTGGCGCTCGTGCAGGGACCCTCCGCAACAAACGGCACACTGCCGGGGCGGACCGGGGTCAAGAGCAAGGTAAGTAAATAAGCGTCACTATTAGCAGATAGTGCGGAGCCCTGTGAACATAACACACAAGCAGCAGAAAATGTTAAAAATATGCGCAAGCAGCTCGTAGTCAGCTGAGTTGCACACAGAGAACCAATAATGTCATTAAAATGAGCAGCAGCTCGAAATCAGCTGAGATGCGGTTTAAAAATGAAATCCTCGGCAGCGCTGGTGCACGCCCGTGGCCTTCAAGCCACGTTAGACTCAGGTTCGGCGAGTCCGACCGACTGATTACGATGCTTCCAGGCACTGTTTGGTTGGACTCCCATTGACTTCAATTGGAGCCTTTGTTCCGACCGACAACACAGGCTCCCATTGAAGAAAGGGGTGGTTGCGGAAAACTTTGCACCTTGTTGCAGGCACCCCATGGTGCCTGCTACACTGTGCATGATTGTAAAGAGGGGTCACATGGGTACCACCACAGGCCCCAACCAGAGGCCTTTGGGTGAAGGCAGGCCTGCTATGGGCCCCCAAAGTCAGTTTCTGACAGATGTTCCATTTCAGACAGACAGATTCGGAAAGGCTGTCCAAATCCGACATCGTAATACGTCGGTCAGAAATGCGGCCTATAGACCTATACGATTCAGCTCCGACCGACTCAGAGTCTTCGAATGCCAGTTGGAACCAAGTCGGAAAGACCGAACTGTTACCTTCTATCCTAATCAGTTGAGCGGAAATGTTTCCAAGTTGGTCGGACACATGGGTTCCGACGCGGATTAGGTAAATCCAAATGCCATTCAGAGCCTTTCTGACTGACAAGAAGTGAGTAACCGATGCAGGAGAATTCTGTGAAATTTGATCAGGCACTTCAAGCCAGAAGGGAATCAATTTGTTCTCTTTTAAGGATAAAATTATCTTTAAAATCATTAGGATGGGAATGTTCCCTGTATCGTAACCGAAGGTGTATACTTGCCCTGAGTGCCTGACTACATGCATATCAGGTATCTTGATTTTTATTTTGCTTTAGCATCATGTTATACTAGTGTATGTGCAGTAGCCAGTTCCAATCCTTGACTAAGCAAGGTCTTGGTGTTGTCCTATGACCTGGAGGGGTACACAAAGTGTGCCCTCATAGTTGCTAGAGCACTACTGCCCGTGTCCTAGATTTTACACATAAATTGATGGTGGCAGTGTGCTGAGGCTTGTCATCTTGTAGTTGATGAGACTTTATTGCCTGTATCAGTGACTGTGTGTTGTACTGGCCCCTCTAATGTAAAGTTCTGCTGTTATGTGAAACCCAGAGCATTGTGCTGATGTGTTTGTCAAGTTCATATGCATGGATATCAAGTTTGAACTGTATGTGTAGTAGTATGACACAGAGTGCGCACACATATGGGTACCAAAGTCAATGGGATCTATTCTGCATCCCCTTGTTTAACATGACACAAGATGGAGGAAGAACTGGAAATATACCACCTGCATTCTTATGGTTGGAGGTTGAAGACCCAGATATTGAAGCAAGGAGAATGAAAAAAGGTGTAGCTTTAAAAATTCCTTGCCTTTGTTGAACTTTCTTTTACAAAAGGCTGCTGATCAGTGCTTCTTGAGAACTTCCATTTGTTTGATGGTAGAGGTGAGGGGTGGGACTGCAGTTTTTGTTGTGCAAGCTTCGAACATTTTCAGGTCAGGCCTTTTCTTTTGTCTGTTCCTCATTACTGCTTCTAAGAGGCTAATGGCAGCCAGGTGCAGAAATGTTGTGGGTACTCCACTTTGGAGACAGCTCCAGTGCTACTTGTTGAGAGAAGCATCACTTTGCAAAATGGCTGTGTCTGGAAAACCGCCTGAGAAGCACACTTGAAAGAGAATGACCCCAAATGGGGTTCTGAAGTTTGAGACAGTGGATCCACATGTTAGTCTATAAAATGTGTATTGAAATGATACACAAATAATCCCAGTTTGTTCTAGTTGTAAGGAAGGAAATGCTGCACGGAGTACTTGAAAGACTGCTAAGTGATCACTGATGTCTGCCAGTCTCCCAGAGGTGATGGCACATCACCTGAAAAAAGCAGTTTCTGCAGAGGGTCTATCTAATGCCTAGAAGACTGCCTACCAGCCTGGGTCGAAATGCAATTGCCTGCATTGTGTCTCAGCCCAGGGATGCGATTCTTCTGTCTTGTTGTGTGTGAGTAGTCCCATGACAAGGTTGCAACTGCCATGCTGTGTGTATTGACCCAAGTCGGAGTGCAACATTCCAACTGTGTGCACCAGCCTGGGTGGTCTGCAACTGCCTTGTCATGTGCATCAATCTGGGTTGGGTGCCAACAGCCTTGGCATGCATCTGCATTGTACTAGAAGTGTGCTTCTACTGGTGATGGTTCTTGCAAACCAGCATCAGAGCCCACTCAGTGGCATACAACAGTCCAGTGTGGCTGTGGTCGGTGAAGATGTGAGCTGCACCTGACCTTCGCAGAAGCCACTGCTGAGGCTCCACACAGTTTCCTCAGAACCTGTCTCCAATTGGACGTAATATCAAAAAGGTGGTCCCTATTGGGGAATTGTAGCCTTGGACTTCCACAGCAATAGCGACGAAAAGAAATGTTATGCAGATTTATTTCAATTAAGCAATAAGGGAATTTATTTACTTAAATTATATGCCCAAATTGCACAGCATTCATTTTTTTCTAAAAATAAGGTGCTCCTGCCAATTGGTGGCTCAGTGAAAGTGAATAAGTAGCATGCTTATGTTAAATACAAAATATATACCTGTGACTGCTTGTGACAATATGTTATTACAAATAGCACTTGCTGTACGGGTGTCAGCAGACACAATCAAAATATAGAACTAGTCCCAATAAAAGTTGTGGCGATGTTTCAATCCCTTAATACAATTATTTAGAAAAGGGGCCTAATCAGGACAGAATAAGAACAGAAGACACCTGAAAGTAAAAGTAAGAAGAACCATGTATGAGATTCAAAAATTGTGTACATCGTCCACTCAATGGCAATGATGTTTCAACAACGCATCGAAATTACATACCAGGTAATCTGTGCAAAGAAACTCACAACCATTGATGTGGCACAAGCAGTCCGAAGGAAAATCTTAGCAAACTGTATGAAAGTAACCGCAAAGAAATGAACGTTATTAAAAAACAGCTGCAAGGGCGTGGCCAAGACTCCGATGGAACTCCAGTCGAACTTCAGAAGCCACTAAAAAGCCTTCGCCTGGGGAAATCTCCAGGGCCTGATGGTCTCACGGTCTCTTTCTACTGTCTTTTTCTACCCTAGATGCAGGCTCCGATGTTGCAATTATTTAACTCCCTGGCCAGTTCTGCCAGTGTGACCACCTACTATGCCTGGGGGGAAAATAGTGTAGTTTGTTTATCTAGTTACCCATATTGATACTCCTATTTCTGACCCTTGTCCGGTTATTAATTCATTAACGTCCATACACCGGCACAGAAACCCGTTTTCAGATTAGGTCATAGCGCATGCTGTCACATTAAGCAAGCACTATCCCTTCAGCCCCCTAGAAAGCACACTGAGTTCTCAAAACAAATCAAACCTCCAACAGACCTGGGAAATCCCCCGCAGCTATTGTTTTGATTTTGCTCGAGAACTCCTGCAAAGAATGTAAGAACGACCAGTCCTTATGACATTCTTGCTGACGTCTTATGTCCATCCTTACATCAAACACGGCACCTTTCAGGTATAAATATACCGACGCTGCCCTAAGCTAAGACACGGTGGTGACGAGCTTGGAGCAGCGCTACTTGTCGGAGAGCCCAGCTGATGCAGAAAAGCCCACGGACGCTTCCCCTCCCTTTTGACGCGCTGAGAGAGACGCGACCTAGTTAACCACAGTCCTACGTCTATACTATTGAAGATATTATTCCAATGCGCAGAGCCTATTGGGATAATAGGAACTACACTACATGGCGCCCAACGGTTTGGATAGGCGATAAATCTAACGCAAGACATTAGAGTAACTCAGTCGTGCTTTTTCACACAGACCCTTTTTTTCCATAAAACTCCAAAGACGTCTGGAGTGGGTGAAAGGTTAAAATCCGCCAAACTTAGTAGGAGGACACTCCTATGTATGGTTTTTGGTTTATTCAACGTTGAAGGATACAGTGTTCCAAAATATTGTGCATCTAATCTTTGTTTCCTTGAAAACCTGATCTGCAACAAAAAACCTTCTTGTCAGTAAAATGTCAGACAATGAAGAAGAAAGGGAGGCAGCTAGAATAGCAGCTCAACTCCTAGCGGATGACACAAGTCTCCTGCAAACTGACCCGGGTGCAATACTCATCCCGGTCAGCATAAGAAAAACTATAACTTTAAAACTTATAGAAAATGGACTGACACCAAGAGGTGGTACAGTCATATTCGTAATTGAGGCACACGAATATCAGCAGACAGAGGTATTCTATTCATGGATACATTTTCCAGCAGCAAACGCTGTAACAAAGGAGTTCCATTATTACAAGATAGAGGAACCTCCGGATGAGTACACCCCTTTCGAGGAGGTGGAAATACCACTCAAATACCAAGAGCACCTGCTCTGGTTTAAAGGCGCCCTAAAACATAATGATCACATCACCAGGCTCGGTCCACTAGGTAGACCAGGAGCAACGTGGCCGGTTCTAGCCGGATACACACCACATCCAGACATTGAAAAAATGGCAATACCAGAACTTTTAACACAGTTAAAACAACTGATTAAAATACACAGACAACTAGTCCAATATGTAATGAGGACTTCAACAGTCCAACCAGCTATTAAAATTCCACAGCTGACCCCTCATCAGGGGAACACAAATAAAATCACACCACAGAACATACAGTCCTGTCTAGGTAAAGTACCCATTAAACGGGAACAAATTCCATTCTGGTTAGCACAAAAAATCACTCAAATAGAGGCGGTATTTCCAGATACCACCCCTGTTGAGAAACACAGAATTCTGACTATCTGTCTTCCAATGGGGATCGCACCACATGTGGAGGACTGTGACACTTGGGGTACAGTCTTTGCTTCCATTTACACAAAAACACATGGTGTTCATGGCGTCCATGGCGGTAATACCAGAAGTGCTAAAACAGATTCAAAATGAATACGGTCCAGAACCTGCTTTAACTCTGGGTATGAAATTACTGAAAGACTTCAAGCAGGTCTCGGCAATATTACTAGCAAACATAAAAGGGGAAGCAGCAAATGTGGCGATCCGCCAAAGATTGAAGGAAACAGATATAGCAGACCAACCATTTGAACTTGCCAGAATCATAGAAAAATCCTATGAAGAACTAGGAAGAGATAGTTTGGGTGGGAAACCAGTGAAACCCCAACTAATTGAAAATCCTGAAAAAGTATGTATTAAAAATAATCTAAACACTTCAAAAAAGAACTGGGATGGAAATAAACAATCCACTCCCAAAGAAAAAAGATTCCAGTCCAGAGGAAGGTCTCCTCGGCGGAGAGAAAGATCTCCGGACCAAGGACACAAGTCTCCCCAGAGGGAGCCCTCTGAGAAAAAATACAACCTTAGAAATAGGGATAATCTGAAGAAACCTGATAGATATCAAGATATTGATACACGTCCCTCTCGATCTTTTCAGACTTCCTCGCAGAAATCGGAAAGAAGAGGACGGTCAGAACACAGGGAAGAGCACGTCAAGATGCGGATTCACATACCTAACCTCAAATGAGGGAGAAAAGGTACCAATAGCATACAAAACACATTTGTACACAGAAGCTGAAAAAACATTCAGCATTAAGGAAAACATTGTTCACGCGGTTCAAACAGCTGTAGCAAGAGAAAGATACCAAGCTGACGGCAGACAGATTACAGTCAGAACAGCAGAATCAGCCTTTGAGGCATTAACAACCCCATGTAATTTACCTACTATGGCACTAAATCCAAAATGGATACAATGGGAAGATTCTCTTGCTACAGACAGAGTGAAATACTATTTGATCCAGAAATGACAAAATTAAAAAATCTAGAATATGAAAGAGAATATCCTCTGCCAATCGACATTCTGCCCATACGACAGTACGCCTGTGTGATACATACAGACGGACATGCTCAGCCCTCAGTTTGGGGAGAACAAGCGAGATTACAAAAGACGTGTGGCGCGGAGGTAAATTAAAACCTCTGTTTTCAAAAACACACTCAGTGGAAAATAATTCAGAACAACAAACTGAAATAATAGCATTAAAAATGGCACTAGATAATGCGGATCGCGAATTCCCGACACTTATAGTGTGCGATTCATATTACTGCGTCAAATCATACAATAACGACTTGCAGAAATGGGTTGAAAACGGGTACAAAGATGACACAGGTGCCACAATAAAGCAAATATTGCTTTGGGAACAAGTAGTTCTTTTGCAGAAAGAACTACCAAAGACTTACGTGATACATACACTGAGTCATCAGCGTGATGGCGTTCACGTTGCAGGGAATTCATTGGCTGAGACAGCCACAGCGGAAACAACTAAATCGGCTTCCGTAGCTACAAAAAAGCGTTCAGTAAAATACATTGACGGGGAAACAATGCTGGCGGTGAAAACGTCATCAAAAGGCGACTGCTCAGCACTACCCCTCATGTATCCACTCAATTATACATACATAATCGATGCAAACTCCGTTCCTTTTGCTCGAATCCCTGGAGTGGGGATAGAGTGATTCCAAACATGGACAGGAGAGGCTTGTTAATAGCAGACGCACATATGGGTGAGGGTCTTAGACACCTTACACTTAAGGATTCTCTAGAAGAATTACAATCAACATACTGGTGGCCAGGAATGAGCCTGCAACATCACATATTTGCAAAAAACTGTCCAGACTGCAACAGAGACCGCAGTGGTGAACGAAACAGTGTATTCCCATGGCTTTTCGCTAAATAAGGATTAGGCTATCGACATAAAATACCCAATATGAATAATGCGTCATATTAACATATAGAGACTATTTTCACTTAAAATGTAGACTCCCAGCTCTCTGCTGACGTCTGAACTGTTATACAAAGATTTGCGAGTCTATAATGGCATATACGCAATTGGCATGCTACATTCTGACCAGGGTCCTGCTTTTAGCTCTCGAGCTTATGAGACGGACATGGCCGGCATGGGCATAGCATTGCGGTACTCTTGTCACCTCCTTCCTGAGGGAAACGGGATGGTGTAATGAAAAAACCAGGGCATAGAGCAATCTATAACAGCAAAGGTATTAGGTTCGGGAGCTGGGTGGGTCAAACATTTAATAAGTGTCCAACGTAGTCTTAATAATCTGCCAAGAAATTCTCTGAGAGGTCTCAGTCCGTACGAACTATTGTTTGGGACTAGAATGTTAATCCAGGACCTTGATAGTCAAACTTCAGTGGTTAAAAAAAATGCTTTGATATCAAAGATCGTTTGGCTATTTTACAGGACTTAAACAAAACAAGAAAAGACCTGAGCAACATAAAGTTGAAACAGCAGCCAATAACCACTGAAGAGAAACCACCTGTCCCAGCAAGGCCTGTCTGGATTCCCAAAATCGGGGATCTGGTCAGAGAAAAGATCGCGGTGAAGAAGGAATTTGGGCCTTCTTACAGAAAAGCAGTTCCTGTCTTGTCTGTCAACGGGACAAGATCAGTAGTACTACCGCCCCTTGCTGGTAAAAAGGAGAACCGAGTTGTATCCATCGACCTGGTTAAACCACAATCATGTGGCCGATAACAAGTAGTAGGCCAAGTGAACTCCCAAGAAGTAGTAGAACACCAAAGTTTGCTACAAATACAGAGGTTCATACTGAGAGACTAATCACAATTGATAAACCTACAGTGAATCAACAAGGACTATGCAACAAAGCCATGGAACTTAAACCTCTTGAAACCCAAATCAAAAACTTACATCAAGAAACACCAGTCTACAATGATGTAACCACAGACTATACTAATGAAACAAAGAAAATTCCAAAAACGAAAAGGAATCCAGAAGCAATTGAAACAATTGACAGAACAGCATCAGGCTACTTCATCAACTTCGATGATTTTTCTGAAGATCTGAGTGAACCTGAGGAACAGCGGACAACAAAGACTTTTAAAGATAAAGCAAGGGAACTCTTTCATCAACTAAAAGAAACCTATCTGATTTCTCCATGGATTGAACTTTGGGTGGCACTAGGAGTATTCATCCTCATACTTTGGCTCATCATGGTACTATGCTTGGGACATTTCATTGAGGGAAAATATGCTACAATGGACACAGCAAGTCAGAACATCAACTTGGTCCTGAAACCACACAAGTCTTCACATATAGAGAAAAGAGAACTTTCTTCAGTAAACTTCACAGCCAATCCTATACCCGGTGGGGTAGCATGGGACAAAACTGATTACGAAATATATGGTCCGGTTGAGCTCCTGAAGTATCCTCATCAATTCAAGATTTCATTAAGTGACTTTGTAAAACCAAGCACATTTGCTGATGATTGGGACTTTGAAAGTATTAATGATATGATGTCTGATCTAGTAATGTCAGCTAAATTTACAGAACATGATTATTTGCAAGGTTCATCTAATTACGATCAAATGTTTTGTTACAACCATTATGGTAACCATTATCTGCATAAATCTACTCAACCTAGAAATGTTTTAAATTTTAACCAATGGGAACATTGTGCAACTCCACCAAAAGGCAGTTCAAAGACATTTTTTGATAAATATTCATACTTTTCAGGGTTCAACACAAGTAATGCAGAATCATTTTATTTCAAATTGTTAAATAAGACAGGAGTGAAAACCATGCTTAAAAACACAAAATTGATATATTCAGACAAATTTTTTGAAAAAATGAATACATTCGGTTTTGATTTCTGGAACAATAACATTGAAACGAAAACGATCTGGGGCACAAAAGATTGGCAAGTGCAAGGTATAGAATCATTATTTAGAGCCTGCATGATCCCAGAACAAATTATATTTTTGAATGATACAATTCAACAGACATCCTGTCTTGGCCTAGCCAAAATTAAAGACTTAAATAAACTGTCTATTCCAAAACCAACACCTAATAGTAATAGCACAACGGATGTTGAGATAGACGTATTCCATATTTTAAACCAAAACAGAACACATGCTGATTGGAAACAATGGTTGATCTGGCCCACAGACACAAATAACTGTCAAGACAGATTCCTGAACAAAATACAGGGGTTCACATTGACCAGGCCAGACCCAAGATACTCCCAGAGACAACATCCAGGGATTGTAACTACTTATAGTGTGGGGAAACTCTGCCTTCAATGGCTACATACATCCACACTGTCAGAAATTAAGCAACACTTAACTTTACTTAAAGAAGGTGCTGACTTGCGTGATTTCATCATGGGACCACGCAAACAGCGTCTAAAACGTTTCATAGCGGCCTCTATATATGCAGCTTACAACGAAGCTTGGAAAGTAACTCAAATTGGAAAAATCACTTTCTGTTGTGGACAATGGGTTAATGACTCTGTCTTCCAGAATATATTCACTGGACAGTATTGTATCTTCTGCAATCGATATAATAGAACAAGACTTACTGATGTTGCAACACGGTCAGTCTCAATTACGTTCTATTGTACAGCTTGGCTGGACGTTACAAAATCTGTGTTCAGGCTATGTGCCTTGGCGTCTAATCAACACAACGTCACTATTTAATATCTTTAACCTTACTGATAAACAAATCAGTTTGGCACAAAAGGGTGCTGACTATACAATTCTGAGCATTGAAAAACTTGAGAGATTACCATTGACAATGTCAGAACGACCTGTCGTTGAATGGATAATACATGGGATAATAAATATTCCGATAACAACTTTCCAGTTTCAATACTGCCAAAAATATATACAGGCAGGCCAGTATGAAAGGTTGGGTAAAGGATACATTAAATCCACATGGAACTTGCCCTATACACACACATGTGTCAGTAATAACGGACAGAGTGTATTTCTTAGTGGTAATAATTGTGAAAAATCCCTAAGTGGCATACTTCTGTGTCAGGGTATTAGTTTGCATGGGGCCTGTGAAGGGACTTCAAATAACCTTTCATGTCACCAGTTAGGCACACCTGCAACACAAATAGAACCATTATTTAGAAGACTTTCGAATGGGAGTTACATTCTAATTGTAGATCACAGATGTTGTGGCTTGCTGCCAGGAAAACCTTATCTTGTAAGCGTGACTTCCAGGGTCATGTGCTGTGAAAGAGTATTGTTCCCGAATGATGCTCCAGACAGGGAGGGAAGGTTATGGCCCATTTTAAAAATCTCTTCTATTCGAATTGATACTTTAAGCAGAATGAAGACTGTGCTCCTACAGACGCCAACCCAGTTGACGTCATCAAAAGAAACGTATGATCTCCAAGTTGCAAGGACAACGGCAGAGATTCATTCAATGTTATCAACAAATTGCCCCCTACACTTCGCTGAAATGCTGAACGAAATCTTAAATATTTCTGATACAAGTGGTATCGCGAGTGTATTTAAGACAGTTTTTTCAGGCGCTTTAACCCCATTCAAAGCGATCCTGGGTATTTTTCCAAATTTCGTCCATTCCATCTTTGGCGGACTTCCACTCCTGTTGGGACTCGTAGCAGGCATTTTATTCTTGCTACTATTGCTTCGTTATGGCAAACCATGTCACAGACAAGACTCCAGCAACAATGGAAGAAACGATCCTAGCTATCCGCTACCGGGACCGCATAACTAAAGTCCTTGGCTTAGCCCGGCTACGAGATCTAAATATGACCTGGTTTCTTTCATTCAGACCCATCTGGCAGAATTGTGTTATGCCTGTATTAAGGTGCATGCTATTCGGCGAAGAATGCGTGTTGGACACCTGTCTTACACTACAATCAGACATACCATTGGATGCAGATACTTTGTTGGGTCCAGTAAAGGCTCACGCATTGTGCTGTCCCCAGCGGCTACCTATCGTGATGACGGCATTCGTGGAGACTTCACCACTACGATTGAAGGGTAGTGAAGTACAAGATGAAAGCAGCATCAATCAGGTACAACCATCTGTTAGCAGTTCTGATCGACCCATCATTGAAAGAAATCATGCGCACGACTGCATGGTAGCGACATTTTCCAACCTGGTCGAACTTTCACCAGAAGCTGTAGACTGTTTTTTCGAGAATCTGTCTGAAATGATGTTTTCACCGGAACAGAGAGAATGATTTTAAACAAACTTGCACACGCCGTTCCCTGAACTCTGAATTTGGCCTTCAGTCTTTTTGAAAACAAAGTGACTGTGAACTATTTTTTCTCTTCTCCCCTGAATAGCGAAAACTTTTTTCCAATTCCAAAATATTTACCTTTTTAGCACTTATCTTCTGCTTAAAGTAAAACTATTCTTAGAGAACAGAACTTCTATTCTTAGGAATACTAGAGACATTACATTACCTCAACCTCTAGTTTATATGCAATTAATTGTGTTTATAAGTGATGAGATGGTCTCGCAATTTTTTCTGTATCAAGAGCCATTTCATGTGTAATTTCGCAAATCATTCATGCCGATATAAAATGTGCATCTCCTTTTTGAATGATTATACTGCTTGAATGCATACAGTACCTATACTCATTTCGTGCATTTTGCATACGCCATTTAAAAAAAAAAAAAAGTTTTTGGGGTGGTTCGGTATACACATGCACTATTAGTTATGTTTACTGTTGCTTAGTTTAGTAAATATGTACATAAATTCGTGGAGTGTGTGTAGTGTGTTTATCTAGGTACCCATATTGATACTCCTATTTCTGACCCTTGTCCGGTTATTAATTCATTAATGTCCATACACCGGCACAGAAACCCGTTTTCAGATTAGGTCATAGCGCATGCTGTCACATTAAGCAAGCACTATCCCTTCAGCCCCCTAGAAAGCACACCGAGTTCTCAAAACAAATCAAACCTCCAACAGACCTGGGAAATCCCCCGCAGCTATTGTTTTGATTTCGCTCGAGAACTCCTGCAAAGAATGTAAGAACGACCAGTCCTTATGACATTCTTGCTGATGTCTTATGTCCATCCTTACGTCAAACACGGCACCTTTCAGGTATAAATATACCGACGCTGCCCTAAGCTAAGACACGGTGGTGACAAGCTTGGAGCAGCGCTACTTGCCGGAGAGCCCAGCTGATGCAGAAAAGCCCACGGACGCTGCCCCTCCCTTTTGACGCGCTGAGAGAGACGCTGCCTTTTCTCCTGCCGAGAAATCCAGCCTCCTGCGTTTCCAGCGGCCCTCGCGGGTAACTGGGATATCGAGTCCTGTGACAGAGATACCAACCCTCCAGCCTTCTAAATCCCAGGTACTGAACTGACTAACCCCTTACAGAGAATTCTTGAGTCAGATTCTTGGCAAAACAAACTTAACTTAAACTGCTACTTACTTACTCCCTTCCAAGTATTAGGCTTAGGTTAGGTACACCGGGGTAGGCGTAGTTAGAAGCACCAGTTGAGTACGATTAGTCAATGTATATATGTATGTATATCTTTTATCCATTTTAAGCATCATATGGCTAAGAAACCATATAAATGCTTTTACAGTATTATTTTATAATTCTGTTTTTACTGTATGAACTTCACTTAACTATAAGTATTGCAATAATAGCGATTCATTTCTCTTGTATGAGAAAAGAGACTGGTCAATAAATAACATCTTTTTATTGAAGCACGCCCATCTCTTATTTCTCTACAAACTGGTGAAACTAAGAATGCACGTACTGACTGAGTAAAATAGTTGTCTTTTGTTTTCACACGACTCTAGAGACATACTCTTGATTAGGGGAGAGCAAAGTTGTCATGTTCTATGGTTGTCAGAAACTAAACCCCTTCTTGTCTATCCAGGGAGGTTAAACTCCTCCTTGCCTATTCGAGAACATTTCTAGTGAACTCTGAGCTAGCTGGCACACATAACTTTAAGTCTAATATCGTCAGTAGAAGACCTAGTTAACCACAGTCCTACGTCTATACTATTGAAGATATTATTCCAATGCGCAGAGCCTATTGGGATAATAGGAACTACACTACAATAGCCCTCATCCCTAATCTGGGGAAAGACCCGACATCCTGTGCTTCCTTTCGGCCCATCTCTCTCCTTAATGTTGATGTTAAAATATATACCAACATTCTGGCACATCGCCTAGCGCCATTCCTTCCTGCCTTGGTTGATCCCGACCAGGCAGGCATCATTCATCAATGTCAGGGGTCGGACAACATCAGGCGGATAGCCCACCTAGTGGAGAAGGCCCATCGGCGTAATATCCCAGCCTTCTTGCTCTCCTTTGATGCTGAGAAAGCATTCAATAGGGTCGATTGGACCTTTCTCAGAGCAATCCTGCGGAAGATAGGACTGGGGCCAGTTGTGATGTACCTGCATAATGGCCCCTTACACCGCACCCACAGCAATAATTATAATTAATGGCTTACTAACCCCCTGATTCCCAACCATAGGGGAACACACCAGGGATGCCCCTTGTCACTCTTGCTCTTTGCCCTGGCTATAGAACCCCAGGCAATTGCAATATGCCAGGCGGGGGCTATTAAGGGCATTCGATTTGCGGGAATAGAACCAGTAACAATGCAGCGTGCAACAAAATTTGTTGTATTCATTTAATTGTTTACTTTCCTCCGTTCATCCATAGTCCTATGTTTACTAACCCCCGCCGTGCCCCTCCCTGTCCCGCCTCACCACCCCACAGAATTCCCTCCACAGGCCGCTACTGAATAGAACATAAGGTTTCTGTCTTTGGAGATGATCTGCTCCTGACCCTTACTGATCCCCAGAGTTCCCTTCCCACCCTGCTCCTCATACTCTCCCAATTAGAAATATATATCAGGGCTTAAAATGAACATTAACAAATCACAGGCATTAAACCTCACTTTTCCCCTTAGGAGATTGCTGAGTTCTGTGTACACTCCCCGTTCCAGTGGGCCCCTCACTCTATTCGATATTTGGGCCTTAACCTCACAGCCACACTGGACTCCTGGACCCAGGCAAACTGGACAGAGTACCGGCGTTCCATTAGAGATGAACTTAAAAGATGGAAATAGCTCCCCATATCATGGTTGTGCCGTCTAAACGCAGTGAAGATGTCTCTTTTGCCCAAATTGTTGTATCTGTTCCAGGCACTCCGAACCTTTATCCCCAAAAGGGACATTCTAAGCCTTCAGATGGAGGTCAATTCCTTTATCCGGGGCAAGGGAAGACCAAGAGTTCCCAACAAACTCTTAATGTCACCAATAGACTGAGGGGGTCTTGCATGCCCTGACCTCCTTGTTTAGTATTGGGCGTCACATTTGCGTTTATATCGGAGTGGGTGGTTCGCGAAAGCGAGAAACGTTGGTTTTTATATGGACAGGGCGGTGTCCTATCACCCCCTATCACCCCCTATGGGACTTAGCCTGGCTACCAAGAAGAGCGCGGCCTTGCGGTGCATATATAGTCACCCCAACAAGAACAGTTGGGATAATGTGCTGATCAGTCATGGGCTTACCTCCTATCCGTCCCCCAACGCTCTCAACGCCTGTAGCCCTGGCTTCCCTTCGGCCGTACAACCTAACTGCTTCCAAGACTGGATAGTTGGCGAATGTCGCCTGATAGCTGACCTCTAGCTGACCTCTTCGTGGGAGAGGCTCTTAAAACCTTGTATCAATGTAGACAAGACTATCGTCTCCCTCCTAAGGCACACTTTCAATATTATCAAATTAGACAATGGTTACACACTAGCAAAAATACACTGGCAGCCACTCACCCACTGACCCCTTTTGAACTGCTAGTACGATCATTCGATGGCTCGCGATGCCTGAGTTCCTGAATCTATAGAGTCTTGCAACACTCTCGCCCTCTCCTCCTCCTCCCTTATCAACTAAATTGGCACATGGATATCACAGAAGATGCCCCTCCTGAACACCCGGATCAGCTATGGAGAGACATTCCTCATACCTTTAAAAGCATCACACAACAAGAGATGGCCTACAAAGTAATGACACATTGGTACTACACCCCCCCCTTCATCTCCAGAAAATGTTTCCCACTTCTACGGCCCTGTGTTGGAGATGTAGGGCAGACACAGGTTTGTTTATTCACATATGGTGGTCATTCTCACTTCTGAAATTTTTTTGGAAAGAGGGCTGAGCCACATCAAAGAATTACTAGGGTTTCCCATTCCGAATATTCCTGACGTGGTGGTTCTGGGATTTCAACCTTAGTCTCCCAAGGGGATGACTCACTTAGACTGGAGGTTGATACTCCACATGTTAGGAGTAGCAAAACAGTTTATTGCGCTCCACTGGAAAAAGGCTTTGCCCCCCCATCTTCGGTATGGCTCACCCGACTTTGGCATATAATGGCGATGGAGCTTCTTTCCAGTAGCCTTGCACACACTGATGCCAAATGTACATGCATCTGGCAACCCCTGGTGCAATATTTATCTAAATTAGAAAATGCTTGATCCGTTCCCCCCCTCCTGCGGGCTCCTCAGCTATTTGAGGATGCCTTGTTTCCCAGAGGGGAGGACCTATTAGAGTGAGACAGAGCAGATAGAAGATTCGCCGCACTCTTGCTGTCACTCCTTCCTTTTCCCCTCTCCCTATTTGTGAAGGAACCTTCCTTAGTTGGGGCTAGGGTACATCTCTTAATATATCATCGTGGGAATGGTTCCTCCCCCCTCTAGGATCCCCCCTTCCGCTCCTTGTTTCCCCCTCTTTAGCTCTTGGTTCCCTTGGTTTTTTCTTTCTTTTCTGTAGTTGTTTTTATAGAATAGCCTTCCGAGGAGTAAGATATGTTGTTACCGATGTTAGTACATCATCCCCGGCTTAACTCCCTTTTTGCAGATATCGTTAATACCTGTTAACCAGAGAGTCGGATAAGAGCCTAGTGGTTCTTGATATATTGTTGGATAAACATTTCTGAAGCATTATAAATAATACATTTGTAACCTCCTCGTCTGACGCTGATATTATCATTGTAGATGTTATATAACATTGTTTGTTGGTGAAATTAATAGAACAGATTTCAAACAGAAAAAACAGCTGTGACCTGGTCCTGTCTACCAACTGATTTAACATTTTAGATAAGAGCCTACCAGAGGACTCTAACATATTTCTTTTTGGCATGGTTCTCTCTCGTTATCAGTACAAAAAGGAACATGATTTAAGTAAATTAATGCACTTATCGCATCATTTAACTAAATGTCTAACAACTTTCTTTACGTCGCTTTTGCTTTTGAAGTCCAAGGCTACATTTCCTCCATAGGGAGCACCTTTCTGATAATAAGTGTCCGATCCAGGTCCTTGGGTTACTAAATTGCCCCCTTTCTCTATTATCCGGTGGGATTTAGCCACTGAAAATGCGCTATCATGAGGACAAGTTCAAGTTCAAGTTCGGCATTTATAAAGCGCACTACTCACCCAGAGGGTCTCAAGGCGCTAGAGGGAGGGGTTCACTGTTTATCGAATAGCCAAGTTTTCAGTTCTTTTCTGAAGGAGATGTGATTCTGAGTAAGGCGGAGGTGGATGGGGAGTGAGTTCCAGGTCTTGGCAGCCAGGAAGGAGAAGGATCTGCCACCCATGGTGGTTTTTCGGATGCGTGGGACTGCGGCGAGGGCTTGATTGGATGATCTTAGTTGGCGGGTGGGATAGTAGAAGGACCGTCGGGTGTTGAGGCATTCGGGTCCTAGATTATAAAGGGCCTTGTGTGCGTGGGTAAGAAGGCGGAAAGTAATTCTTTTGTTGACGGGAAGCCAGTGGAGGTTTTTTAAGTGACCGGTGATGTGCTCTTGGCGCGGGATGTCTAATATGAGTCTCGCTGATGCGTTTTGGATGCGCTGGAGCTTTTTCTGCAATTTTGTTGTAATTCCGGCGTAGAGTGTGTTGCCATAGTCCAGTCGTCTCGTGACCAGTGCATGGGTGACAGTCTTTCTTGTTTCGAGGGGGATCCAGCGGAAGATCTTTTTGAGAATGCGAAGGACGTTGAAGCAGGAGGACGATACGGCGTTGACTTGTCTGGACATTGAGAGAGAGGAGTCTAGGATGAAGCCAAGGTTACGTGCATGGTCTGTGGGTGTGGGCGCTGATCCCAAAGCGGAAGGCCACCAGGAGTCGTCCCAAGCTGAGGGGGAGGATCCAAGGATGAGCACCTCCGTTTTGTCTGAGTTGAGTTTTAAGCGGCTCTGTTTCATCCATTCAGCTACTTCTTTCATACCTTCGTGAAGGTTGTTTTTGGCGGTGTTGGGGTCTTTGGTGAGGGAAAGGATTAGCTGGGTGTCGTCGGCGTAGGAGATGATGTTGAGGTTGTGTTGACGTGCGATGGAGGCGAGGGGACTCATGTAGACGTTGAAGAGGGTGGGACTGAGTGAGGAGCCTTGAGGTACGCCGCAGATGACTTCGGTGGGCTCTGAGTAGAAAGGGGGGAGTCGGACTCTCTGGGTTCTCCCGGCTAGGAACGAGATGATCCAGTCCAAGGCTTTTCCTTGTATGCCGATGTTGTTGAGGCGTTGTATGAGGGTGTTGTGACAGACAGTGTCGAAGGCGGCGGAGAGGTCGAGTAGAATGAGGGCCACTGTTTCACCGTTGTCCAGGAGTGTTCGGATGTCGTCGGTCGCCGCAATGAGGGCGGTTTCGGTGCTGTGTTTGGCTCGAAAGCCGTTCTGTGAGGGATCCAGGGAGTTGTTGGATTCAAGGAAGGCTGCGAGTTGGCTGTTGACGGCTTTCTCGATGACTTTGGCCGGGAAAGGGAGGAGGGAAATGGGTCGGTAGTTTTTCAGTTCTGAGGGGTCTGCTGTTGGTTTTTTCAGCAGGGCGCTGAGTTCGGCGTGTTTCCATATTTCTGGAAAGGTAGCGGAGTTGAAGGAGCAGTTGATGACATCGCGGAGTTGGGGAGCGATGATGGAGTCAGCTTTGTTGAAGATGTAGTGGGGGCAGGGGTCAGAAGGTGAGCCAGAGTGGATTGAGTTCATGAGGCGAATGGTATCTTCAATGGTGATTGGGTTCCAGGAGTTGAGGTAGTTAGTTGGAGGGGTGGGATCAGAAGGGGGTGGGGTGAGTTGGTCATTGGGAGTATTCTTGAAGCTGTTGTGGATGTCGGCAATTTTGTTGTAGAAGAAGGAGGATAGCGCATCGCAGAGGTCTTGGGAGTTAATGATGTCGTTGGATGCTGCGGGAGGGTTGGTGAATTCTTTGACGATATTGAAGAGTTCCTTGCTGTTATGAGAATTGTTGTCGAGACGGTCCTTAAATGCTGATTTCTTGGCGGATCGAATCAGTTGGTGGTGTTTGCGGGTGGCTGTCTTGAGGGAGGCCATGTTGTCTGAGGTTGGTTCTTTTCTCCAATTCTTCTCCAGGGTGCGGCATGTCTTCTTGGATTTTTTAAGGTCATCATTGAACCAGGGAGCCTTTTTGCTGAGTGATTTCAACTGGTGTTTTTTCAGGGGTGCTAGTTCGTCCGCACTGTGGGTAATCCATTGCCTGAGGTTTGTGGCCGCTTGGTCTGGGTCCGTTGTTAGGGTGGGAGTGTTTTGGCTGAGTGATGCGAGGAGTTGGTCGGTGGTGATTTTGTTCCATTTTCTTCGGGGAATGGGTTGTGGACGGTTGTGGGTCAGGGTTGTTTTGTAGCTGAAGTGAACACAGCTGTGATCCGTCCAGTGGAGAGCTGTAGTGTGATCGAAGGAGATGTGCTTGCTGGAGGTGAAGATAGGGTCGAACGTGTGTCCGGCTGTGTGAGTGGGGGTTTCAACAAGTTGTTTGAGTCCGAGATTGGACAGGTTGTCCAGAAGGGTGGTGGTGTTGTTGTCGAGAATGTTGTCAAGGTGGTAGTTGAGGTCTCCTAGAAGAATGTAGTTCTCGGAGGCGAGGGCGTGCGAGCTGACAAAGTCAGTGATGTCGTCGCTGAATTGAGATCGGGTGCCTGGGGGCCTGTAAATGAGGGTTCCTCTAAGGGTGGTCCTGGGGTCGGTGTGGATCTGAAAGTGGAGGTGTTCGGCGGTTGCAAGATTGTCGTCAGAGCTGGTTGTAATTTTGATGGTGTTTCTATGGACGATGGCGATGCCTCCTCCAGTTTGATCGGTGCGGTCTTTTCGAATGATCTTGTAAGTGTCCGGTATGGCTATGGCGATGTCGGGGGCAGAAGATGCATTCATCCATGTTTCAGTGAGGAAGGCGATGTCAGGAGACACAGTGTCGATTAGGTCCCAGAGTTCGGTTGCGTGTCTGTGGACCGAGCGGGTGTTCAGTAGGATGCATTTCAAGTCGTTGGGTTCGGAGCTGAGTGTGGAGGAAGTGTGTTTGGTGAGGGTCCTGAAGCAGTTGAACTTACAGGAGAGGCAGGAGAATGGGCCGTGGGTACGTCCTGGGGTAGCTTCGCAGCAAAGTGGGGTGCGTCCGGCGTTGAGGGCGAGGAGAGTAGCGGCATCATAAGTTACTCTGGGGCGTTGGGAGCGGCATAGGGCAGGGGGACGGGCGCTGGGCGCGGTCCAGGCACGGACGGGCGTAGACGGGCTTACCTTTGGCGCACCTTCGGCGCGGCCGCAGCGCGTGGACGCTGCGCGTTGGGTCATCTGTCATAAATGGAGAGTGGAGGGGGGCGGGGCGTGGGAGGGTCAGCTGGGAGGCGGTAGCGGGGAGGGTAGGCGGGCCAAGGGAAGCACAACAACAAGATGGTGGTCGGGAGAGGAAACGAAACTCAGGCAAGGTAAAACAATTTGCAAAGCCAAATTAAACAGTAAAAGCAAAAGCAGGCTGTTTCAATGTCTCGGTATTGCAAGATCAGATCAATTAAGTGCGGCGCTACGATGTGATGCGCTATGACCGGCAGAGTGGGCTGACAATGGTAATGTACAAAGCAGCAGGCTACGATACCAAACGCCGATAGCAGGACAGTGTGGTTCAGCAGTTGCAGTAGCGGAGAGCAGGGGAAGCGCTTCAGGGAAAGCGCTCCAGCAGTAGGCGCTATGTTCAGGAGTCAGGAGGCGTGGGGAGCGACCGCTATGGCACGAGTCCAGACGGTCCAGGACAAATTTTAAAGGAGGATTTTCTGCCCACTACATCTATTAAAGAGACCAAAGTGAACTGTGAACTGATTGCACATTTAGCTTTTGGGGAAATGCACCTGAGTCTTATTCATGCAGCCATTAACATTTGCTAGGGGACATCTAAGATAGGTTCACCAAGGTCTTAGAAAGCACATGAGAAGAGTGCCAATATATAGTGCCCACAGGGAGCCATGTTAAGAGGTATGACTCCGCAGGCACAAATAATTTGTGTAGATTTGCATATTGCTGTGTAATTTAAAGTATGTTCTTTTTGAAAAAGACAAGCTCTGGGTTGGACATTAAAGTTATTTTGGCTGTTTGTTGATTGTTAGGTTCTGAACTTTTGCCCTCTACACTACATCCTTGAAAAAGTGGTGACTGCTCACCTTCACTTCTATAAGAGTCAAGTGTGGAAAGAATTGTAATTGGCCTAGTTTGCAGATCCATGTGAGGACAGGACCCTTAACCCAAGCGGCAAATTACTTTACCAATACATCTGGGGTCCAGTGGTGACAGACTACACTGTATTTCATCACTGCCCGTGTGGAGTCTGACAAAGATACTGTCATTGAATTTAATGTTTACAAATTGAGTCACTGCAAGCTACAAGATCCAAACCTTTTATGTTTTGGTGTCATGGAGAAAGATGTGTTTGGTAACAAGGTGAGTGTTAGAAATCCAGGATTAGAGTGGGTACACAAGATAGGGGTTGCAGTCCCGTGCCCCCGGCTTTGGAGCTTTCATATACATATAAATATGACCACTGTATCTAATGTGTGCAATTCATGTGATATATTTTCCTCATTATTGTACCCCACACCACCAGTCAAAAGAAATCCTTTGCTACTCATCATAACTAACCCATGAAACTTAAAGCCTACAAAGATTATTGTCTGTCAGTGTCCTTGCAGTGGCATCAAATTTTGAGGTCCGAGGACAACATGCAATACATGTTGGAAGGTTGCTTAGATGTGTTTAAGTTAACTCGGCCCAGGGAGCTAACCAGGTTTCATCACCTTACATGGAGAAATGGTATCAATGATGACAGGCCTGCAGTGTGGCATTAGGGTCTCTGTGCCTGCCTGGTGAGATAAACACATGCCATGCATCAGTAAGCTCTTTAAGAGAATGCAGCCACCTCAGCAGATATCTTGTAATTGCTAACTCATCTTAGCCACAGCCATGGATGGATTGAATTGGTTATCAGAGGTATTTGCTTTGTCATAACAATGTAGTTCGAACTGAGTCATCTGGAAGGACCAGCTATAGACCTCATGGTTGGTGATCGCTTACAGATTCTTTCATTGAAAGTAACATTTTTGTAGTTCAGGCATTCACTGGAGGTGCAGGGTGAGCACTTGGTGACAACACCAAGGCCCTTGGTGTGGTATAAAGAGCACATGCAGTCCAAACGACCTAAAGGTCATTCTAGGACTCCCTCATACCATACACTGTGTCGCAAAGTACTTGTTAGTATTGGGAGATAATAGAGGAAATATTAGATCTTTCTTTGAAAGAGTATCCTCCAATGAAGTAGGTACCAGCAGATTTAAGACATAGTCCAAAGGAAGAATATTCTGTAATGGAGGCTATAACACGTCTGCAGAAATCTGAAGATTTTACGTAATATATTGTGTCTTTAGTGCATTGTTTATACATGTGTGCTTGTCATATTTGTGTCTCAGCTACAATTGAAAGAAGAGAATTGTTTTCCAGAAGATAGCTTCTTTTTAGTGATTTTAGCGACCACGATTGGTAAATTAGAGGTATAACATGTTTAGAAAATGGAGTACTGTGAAGGTCCTGTGTGAGATTAGTGGGGTCTGTTGTCCTGGAGCATTATTTAGAGTTGCGTTGGAACAGAAAACCTAGGGGCATATTATCAACAACTAGCGATATTTATCTCTAAATAAGCTTAACGAAATTTTTTTTATCGCAGCGCCGGATTTTATCGCAGAGATAACGTGCTGTTAGCAACGTTTATCTCCAAAGCGATAAAATATCCGGCGATAGCGGCGAAATGCGTGAATATCGCTGGAAATCCAGCGATATTCAGGCATTATCGCTAATAGGGACTATCCACCTCGTATTGGATATACAGGCTAAGAACTGGTCTGAGCAGGCGTTAGATTTCAGTGATATTCGCACTAAGCGCAAATTTTCTTGTCGCTAAGCCAGCGTTGATAATAGGCAATAGCGATGTTAGCGACTGCTTTCAGTCGCTAACAGGTTGGGTATGCCCACTTTTCCTGTCATTAGCGATAAATATCGCTGACATGCATAGCGGGCCCCAAACCGCTCGCTATCGCCTACAAACTGTCCCTAACTGTTGTTAGCGACAGCTTGAAAATAGGGCAATAAAATTATCGCCGCTTTGCGGCTGAAAACGGTCGCAAAAGCGGCGATAATCTCATAGCACCCGCCTTGATAATATGCCCCGTACTGATTTATGGTGAAATAAATTCTTCTCTAGCAGAGAATTCTCTAACAGAAGATTTACTATGTCCATTAGAAAGAGGAGGATGTTTCATTACTCATCTCTAAATGAGGCCCTCTTTCTAGAAATTGGCCGCCTTCTGGTTATTTAATTACACATTGCAAAATTGACACTTTTACAATTACATATTTATTTTTTATTTGCTAAACTGAAATCGAATCAACGTCCTACTTACTCAGTGGTCTAGATATCTTATACGTTGTCTCAAGTTTTAAAAATCCAGTAAGGGACATGTTTGTTCACATTAACGACCATATAAATGATTGCATACATAGGTTCTCTTGTATCTTCCTGATAAACGAGTGGTTTACCCTTATAACAATCTTTGAATGATGTTCTGAAGCTGGAAGCATGTTTTAAAATTTATGAAGAACATGTCATTCTTCAGTGAAATAATGCAGGTATTTTAGCACAGATTACCTGCTCACCAACTCATCCAGGGACTGATACTCACCTGTATACAATTATGTGCACAATTTCTTTAAAATAGCTTCAACATATATTTTTCATTTGTTCCAAATTCTAAAGGTTTCGCAGGCCAGTAAGAAAGAGATGGTTTTCCTATACGATCTAAACTCTGTATGACCATTTTTTAGCTCTAGCTTAATAGAGCAGCTGTCCACGAGACCTATTAGCACAAATCCTTGCCTGCTGATGACGAGCCCACCTCGTCATGAGGCAAAGTGGAGCTGTGCTCATGACGAGCTGGGCTCGTCATAACGGCCACGCCACCCACCGCGAGGTGAATTTCACACCTGTGCGGACCCTCTATGGGAGTGGGTGGAGTCATGACGAGCCCAGCTCGTGCCCCCCTCCGCCTGCACAGGAGGGGAATTACGCCCGCGGTCAAGGGGTTAAAATATGCCTATTGTGGACCTTGGCTCCTATGGAGTGCTTGGTTTGTAATGCATGAGGGGATGTTTGCATTTCTATAATACACTGAGTGAACGCATATTTTATTTATCTCATATTTGCATTGTATACAGAGAGTGATTGTTTTTTTTTCCATTGGAGAAGTCTTCTGTAGTATGTTCTTCATGACTCAAAATGGAAGAAAGACATGTTGGCCTTACCAATACTTTTTGTATAATTTTACAGTTTTCAGAAATATTTGAATACATATGATGGGCATTAGTAACACGTGTCTCACAGAGCGGAAAACTGATACTGGTCAACAATTTCAGACTATACTGGAAGACCGAATCTATTTAGGATATGACACATAACAGAGCAGGTGATGCTTGATCATGCAGTTGACCAAAACAGCCAAGGGGCATTCATTTTTTGTGATACCAGTGACAACCGCCTTCTCGCAGGAAAATAAATATATACATCATGTGTGATGGTCCTGCATTATAGCTCCACCACATGTAATAATGTGTGCAGAGCCTGCAGAAGGCTCCTCTCTTTGCCTTTCATTAAAGGAGGAGATTGACATTGTACATGCCTGTGCATTTGTCTAGGTGTGCTCCACTACACTGTGGAAGTAATTATGAACATGACAAAAGCAGCAAAAGAAAATAGCTATGTGTGAAGGACGTTGCAATATAGAGGCTCTAGGGCATGGGTACTCACAAACTTTCTCTCGGGGGCCAAATTTACAGTGTGGTATGTGGCCAAGGGCTGCACTGGTGGGGGCGTGGTCAGTGGGGAAGGGGCGGGGCTAGAGCCCCAAAAAAATGGGACTATGAAGTTGAACACAGGCTCCTGCAGCGGATGCCTTTGCCCACTGTGCCACCAGATCCAGCATACACATATCTCACTCGCTCTCTCTCTCTCTCTCTCTTACTCTGTCTACCTCCCTCTCTCTATCTCTCCCTCCCTCTCTCTATCTCTCTCTCTCCCTCCCTCTATCTCTTCCTCTGTCTCACTCACTCTGTCTGTCTCCCCTCTCTCTCTTCTTGTCTCCCTGTCTATGTCTCCCTCCCTCTGTCTCCCTCTATCTGTCACCCTCTATCTGTCTCCCTCTGTCTGCCTCCCTTCTCCCTCTGTCTGTCTCCCTCCCTCTGTCTGTCACCCTCTGCTCCCTCTCTCTGTCTTCCTCTGTCTATCACCCTCTGTATCCGTCTCTCTGTCTCCCTCTGTCTGTCCCCCTGTCTGTCTCCCTCGTCCCTCTGTCTGTTTCCCTCTGTCTGTCTCCCTCCCTCTGTCTGTCTCTCTCTGTCTGTCACTCTCTGCTCCCTCTCTCTGTGTCCCTCTGTCTGTCACCCTCTGAATTCCTCTCTCTGTCTCCCTCTGTCTGTCAACCTCTGCCTCCCTCTCTGTGTCTCCCTCTGTCTCAGTTCCTCTGTCTCCCTCCCTCTGTCTCCCTCTCCCTCTGTCTGTCTCCCTCTGTCTCCCTCTCTCTGGCTCCCTCTGTCTCCCTCCCTCTGTCTCCCTCTCTCTAACTCCCTCTCTTTCTGTCTCCCTTCCTCTGTCTGCCTCCCTCTCCCTCCCCCTGACTCCCTCCCTCTGTCTCCATCTCTCTCCGGCTCGCTCTCTCTGTCTCCCTCCCTCTCTGTCTCCCTCCCTCTCCCTCCCTCTGTCACCATCTGTCTTCCTGCCTCTCCCTCCCTCTCACACCCTACTGTCCTCTGTCTCCCTCTGTTACCTAACACTGTGTGTGTGGCAGCCAAGCCAGCTTCCCGGGCACACACACAGCTGCACAAGAGTGCTTCACAGGTCTTTACTTGTTAATGAGGCTTTGATGTCTTTCACCTCTTCTTAGTGCCCCTGCAGCTTCTCTCTGACTATCACTGGAATCGCCCTGCCCCTATATAGCAGAGTCTGTGTTTGCTGACACTTAAAAAAAAAAAGAAAAACACTGGTACGATCTCTGCAAGGTCCGCGGGCCGCCAAGGAAGGTTTGCCCGCGGGCCGTACAATGAGTAGCTGTGCTCTAGAGTTAACAGCATGTTGAAGATTGTGATGCATATTCACAAGCCCCTATCACCACCATACCATCACTTTTTTGGCGTTGTGGTGGCAAAATGGGTTTTGCCTTATTTACAACTCAACTTTAGCCTTTTGTGTATTTTCAGTAACTATGTAGATATATATATGGATTCATTATTCATACATCAGTTCAGCCATTTCGATGCACTATACATACTAGGGGGCATATTCACAAGGAGCTATCACCAAATTAGCGGCACTTTATTGCAGCCAAAGTTGTGATAAATGTACCTCCCCATTCATATGCTGGTGCTAAAAGGCCACAGCACCAGTTTACCCATGATAGCAGCCTCAAAAAACATCACCACAGAGGACCCCCACATCTATCACTAATGAGATGCAGAATAGGTGTTCCCGTGGCAAAAAACGCGAAAGCACCAAGCCTCAACATTCACAACGACCAGCCAGATCTGCGATAAGAACACGAAACATGTGATAACGCACATTTGCAGCAGGAATTTAACACCTACTCTGACCTGGTGTAAAGTCGGACCACTGCCTGCACCACAAAAGGGAGCCCAGCCCACAGCCACACCTGAGAACAAATACATGCCATGGAGCAACTGAACATTCAGCACAGACCTCCAAGAGTACCACAACACCCACCAACACCACCCCCAGGACCACCCCTCCCTGACACCCCCCCAACCAAAGACATGCAACATCAGCTACACCTAAACATGTACGAAATAATCAGCCTGATGTTGCACAATCACAACTGGTGACATGAATGTGTCGTCACAGAAATGAGCATCACACATTCACTTTTGAAGCAAACAATGAAACTTTATTGAAATTAACACAGAAATAAAATGAAGACACAAGGCGGCTTCCCTCGTCACAATCCGTAGGTCACAGCCTGCAAGACAAAAAACATGACAAGAAGGTGTGTCCTGCACACATCAAAGAACAGAGAGAGAGCGAAGGAGAGAGAGAGAAGAAGCAAGGGGGAGAGAGAGAGAGAAGAAGAGAGGGGGCGAGAGAGAGAGAGATAGAAGAAGAGAGGGGGAGAGAGAGAGGGAAGAAGAGAGAGGGAAGAGAGAGAAGAAGAGAGAGAGAGAGAGGAAGAGAGGGGGAGAGAGAGAGAGAGAGAGAGAAGAGAGCGGGAAAGAGAGAGTGAGAGAGAGAAGAAGAAGAGAGGGAGAGAGAGAGAAATGGTACCACCCCTGCGCACCCAGGCCACACTGCTCACCTGCCTCCACCGGCGTGTCTCCTACCACTTGTCGGTATGTATAGCAGTACACCAGGTCACACATCAGAGTCAAAGCTGTCATCTGAAACAGAGTCCAGATACATGACTGGCACAGTACACACACTTGCACAAGACAACGTCACCCGCCCGTACATGCACAGCCAGGCAGAGGCACCCCAGCCCCTCGCGCGACACATCGGAGCATGCCTGCTCATGCACACGCGGGCCTCACTGCTCACCTTCTGCCACCGGTGTGTAGACAGGATGTCTCACCACGTGCTGCTGCAAGCCACGAGCCCGGTGCCCGCGGACATGGCACACTCCACACCATGCAGCTATGTTGCGCAGGCCACCAGGTCTCACATCAGGTGCTGGGTCTTGTTTACTCCATGGCATAGGACATATCAGGGCACCCGGCACCATCGCAGGCTGCAAACCAACTCAGCCCAATGGGTGCCACTAACTCTGTGAACCCGGAAGCGAGGCCACGTGGCGGTAGGCCCGCGCAGTCCACTGGCTCGATCTACACTGCGGTCCAGCAAGGCACACAAATCCTGAGCAGTCCGGACCGCCAGGATGGGGCATCATCGCAGGCTGCACACCCGCTCATCAGCTTAAGGTGCCTATGACTCAGTGCCCAAAGTCACCGTCCCGTGGCGGGGTGCCTGTGCCGGCTGCAATGCAGCGTGTGCCACAAACCCTGTTCAACCTGTCAACGTCCTGTGGCGGGGTGCCTGTGCCAGCCCCAATGCAGCATGTGCCACAAACCCTGTTCAACCCCAGTCAGCGTCCTGTGGCGGGGTGCCTGTGCCGGCCGCAATGCAGCATGTGCCACAAACCCTGTTCAACCCCAATCAGCGTCCCGTGGTGGTAGGCCCGTGCCGGCCTCAAGGCCTCGGGTCCGTTATCCAGTCCCCACCGGCAGAGGGGTATGTGACGTTGTCGGCCCCTTATATTTGCGAATGGCCCCCCTCGGAGCGTTAGCGGAGTGGTCTGGCCTGCCGTACACTGGAACAGAGCAGGGCTACCGGTTCTTGAAGGTCGGCGTGTTACTGATTATCGTACAGACTTATCATGGTCTTGCACTACGGGGCTTGTATACTGTGAAGAGGAACTTTTCAATCTACTCTTTCCCCTTATTTATGAAAATTGAAAATATTGAAATTTACTCCGGTACTTACAGCTTTCATGTGATATGTGGCAGCCTGAACGGGCCTTAAGACTACTTATTGATCTCGACACATCGTCTTTAGCTGGCTGCGATATGAAGAATCTCTCTTTAATTTGAATACATAGGAACGGAATCATATCTAGGCATCTGGTGGTACTACCAACTACTGCACAGCATTCTTTTGAATGGGACACGGGTCGACCGACTAAGGCATAACATCTATTCGTCCATGCTCTGATTATCTTTGGCCTTGAAAAAGTCTCATAGAGACGAAACACGTGTCGGCGGTGTGAGCTGTGAAGTTTTGTTATATCTACATAATAAAATCTTGAAAGAATACAACTTGGTTTTGGATCTTTTGAATTTGGAGTATTACTTCATAATAACGGAAACTACATATTGTGGGCTGTGAATGAATCTACAACATTTTGCTGTGCTTTGACAGATCTAGAGTACATATCTAGGTTTTTCTAGATCAATTACTATTTGGACAATTATCTGAGAGTGCTGTTGGGCCTGCTCTCATTTTTTCTTGATATTTGGCACTTCGTGCTGTTTGACACTCCTGGTGGTGGGTGTGCATCAGGCCTTACTAGCACCTTGTTCTTTGAAGCTTACCAATACAATCTCTATATATTCAAAGTCACGTTTATTATTATACCAATGGGATGTATTAGCTGGATGTGCGGACGATTTCCCTCTTGTTAGGGAGACACTACCACCAATTTTCCTCTGTGATTACCTTGCAGAAATGACTCGTGGGCACTGGGCGTGGTTCAGTCAATGTCCGGACAAGGAAGTGGCTGATGCATGTGTCCCTGTTATGGTGTCCATGGGACCCGTTATACAGAGTGCTATGTAGCACCCTCTGAGTGGCATCCCACAGGATGAGCATCATTGACACTAGGGAAATTACTGTCCTACATTCATCCACACATACATACATACATGATGAAAGACATGACACAGCAGTGCGTTACTGGATGTTTATTGCACATCCAGTGCAGTTCTGCTGCTGGAGCGGTACGGGGCAATGCCGAGCACACTACATAATATGGGCCTGTGTAGGGCCAGCCAGAGTACATCCTGGGATGACAAGTCTTGTGGAAGAGGAAGGGTACAGTCCGCAGTCTGGTTGGCGTGTCATTGGTCATCAAACAGGATGTGGCTGTCTATGTCGCTGTCCAAAGTGAGTGCATCTGAGTGAATCAGGGGTCAGTGGAAGGTCATGAGGCCATGTGCGAACCAAGCAAAAACAGGCTGGGTGGCGGAAATGAATGCTACGGAGTCCTTCTGATCACAGGCACATCCACGTCCTCGTCTCCGTCTGGTTGTTGCTGTACCGGCTGCAGCACTGTGTGCCACTGACACATCAGGGGCCGGAGGTGGATTATCGGCACACTGTGTGACACTGACACATCAGGTTCTGGAGTGGTTAGGCCTGCCGCACTGGGAAGCAGAGACACACCAGGGGGCGGAGATGCGGATGGTGTGGGGGAAGCAGCATTCATCAATGCCACACCTTGTGGCAGCAATGCCATGATGAAGATCTACAGGGCATGGTAGATCCCAGCTACATTCTGCTGATGTGCAGCGCAGGCTGCCATCCTGTCCGCCTCCATCGGCACCATGTCCTCCATGAGCCTCCGCATTCTACTTTTATGGTGATTTTTCCCACCTGCCAGATGTGTGTTGCAGGCCTGGCGTTGTTTATCTCTGATTTCCTTATCGCGCTTTGGCCCATCGAAGGTTTTTTGGTGTTGTGGTTTGTGTTTTTGTTTTCATCGAGGTGGTTGTATCGCGGACATTGGGCGTGGTAACTGCAGACTATCGCATGCTACCACCTTTTTGTGAATTCCACGTAGTCACAGAGTTATTTTCCCGCGATAGGCTGCGATGTTGGAAGTTGCGTTAAGCTACTCTTGCGGTAGTTATCAAACGTTCTTGTGAATATACCCCTTACTTCACTATATATCCACCTACATAAATAAAGACATTTTTCCAAATCCACCATCATTAAATTGGGCTTTAAAAAATTTGCACTTTAGCCAGATAATAGCTGCACGACAACTAATAGTAAGGAACTTTAAATGGTATTATTGTTGTTGAAAACAATATACCTATCACCCCCCCAAAAAATTCACAAAGAAGAACAATATTGTAAAAATATGCATCGGACAAAAATCATCTGCGCAAACTGGAAGGAAACCTTCATAAATTAACCTTATTAGTGCACCACTGTAAGCGAGTGCCAAAAATGCTACTAATTTGCATTAAGATCGATTTTTCAGGTTGGCTGCATGATTTAATTAAAGAAAAGATTAAGAATCATTAAACAAGCTGCTCTACCTTGCAATAACAGAATTCATATCTGATTCAGGTTAACGAAAACACAGATGGTGATTCCGTAACTGTTGAGTTGCTGTAACAGAATGAAAATGATCCCATTAGCTAGCTGGAAATGTGGGGGAATTTAAAAATTAGTATGCAGATGCATTGTACGGCGCGAGACAGCTTGGTCTGCTTGGATCACCGCTGATTATAGTTTGTTTGGGTTGGCAACACTGAACTCAATAAATGAAAGAATGTTCCAGTGTACCACAGTTGGAAACTGTTCAAGGTTGAAATAGGTGTGCAGACTTTCGAGATGAGAGAGCTACGTAAACAAATGCCAATCAATTCTGGGCTGGCAGCCTTCCTGTCGAATATGCCTGATGTTGAAAAGGTAGTGTCTTTAAAACTGAAATCAATTTCGTGATACGTATGTGCACGTGGTATTTATTATTGCAACAACATTACAAATGCAGGGCCTTACTGAAGAGGGTTTATCATCTTGCTTCCAGGATGATTTTTCTCACACAATAGCACGCAGTAGGTTTATAAGCGGTCAGAGAACAGAACATAAAATAAAAAAGGGACTGTGTCTCCTGTTAACTAGTGAACGTGTGATTTAACAGGACTAAAACTAAACGGTAGGAGATGCGACAACAAATATATGTTCTAAATCCAATAGTACTGCCTGAATGAATCTCAGAAATATTTGTTCTATTATGCACAAAGAACCCTGCATCATTTTTGCATGCCTAACTTTCATTAAGTGCAGTACATTGGGGAGAGAAGGTATTCTGCACACAAACACAAAAAATACACAGGAATACATTTAGGGCCAGATGTAGGAAGGCAAATACCGGTCGGTAACGGCCGTATTTGTTTTTTGATATGTAGGGGGCCTAATTTTTACAGAATCGGTAAATTTACAGATTCGGTATATTTACCGATTTGGTAAAATACCAAGGGCCAGATGTAGGTGAGGGACATTTACCGACTCATAAATACCGAATTTTACCGATTCTGTATTTATGAATCAGTAAATATGAAGCTAGGAGATGTAGGTATTTTATAAAATAGAAATACCGAATCGGTAACATTCGGTATTTACCGATTCGGTAAATACCGAATCGGTATTTCCTATTGATTCCTATGGGCTGTGAAGCCCATAGGAATCAGTGGGAAAAACCGATTCGGTATTTACCGCATCGGTAAATACCGAATGTTGCAAGGGTGCAGGGGGTGTCACTTTGACACCCTCTAGCACCCGCAGTAAAGGCATGTGTGACATGTGGCACACATACATGCCCTTAGGGCATGTCTGTGTGTCACATTGCACAGTGTGCATGCACAGATGTGCATGCACACCTGGATTCAGTATTTTACCACACAATAGGATTGTGTGGTAAAATACCGACTCTTAAGGGCCTGTGACACTCTCAGGAGTGTCACCTACATTTGGATTTACCGAATCGGTAAAATTACCGATTCAGTATTTTACAGAATCAGTAAATTTACCGAATCGGTAAATTTACAGATTCTGTAAAATAATGACCCCTACATGCCAATTCCTAAATACCGGTCGGTAACGGCCGAAATCGGCCGTTACCGACCGTTATTTGGGCTCCTACATCTGGCCCCAAATGGGTAAATTTACCGATTCTGTAAATCCAGATGTAGGTAGCACTGCAAACAGTGCCACAGGCCCTTAGGAATTCGTTATTTACCAGCAAATAATACTTGGTGGTAAATAATGAATTTCTGTGTACATGCACATATGTGCATGTACACCGGTGCCATGTGGCACACATACATGCCCTAAGGGCATGTATGTGTGTCATAGGGCATGTATGTGTGTCACATTGCACACAAGCCAGTATCAGGGGTGCAACAGGGTGTCAAAGTGACACCCTGTCCCCCTTGTAAATTCGGTAATTTTACTGAATCTGTATTTACCGATTCGGTAATTGACATTGATTCCTATGGGCCTGAAGGCCCATAGGAATCAATGTCAATTACCGAATCGGTAAATACTGATTCGGTAATTACCGAATCTTAACGATTCGGTAAACAACTCTGTAAAAATACCTACATCCTGATTGCCAGTTCTTAAATACCGAATCGGTATGATTCGGTATTTAAGAATCGGTAATCTGGGATTACCTACATCTGGGCCATTTCTGAGAAGCAAACGTGTGGGCCGCTCTGACGCAGGTGTATTACCAGTGCAAATATTTGCCTTTCCTGGACTTTTAATGCGTTTTCCTTCTGTTGAGGAGACACAAGGCTCCTTCTCCATTCACCGTCAATAGGGTACTGGGATATTTCTGGAGGGATGTTTTTAAATGTGAGAGTGGACTTTTCCCCGGCCATGTTTCGATTATTAAACAAAACATGACTGTACCCAGTTACAGTCTATAATGTAGCCCATGCCTGTTTTAAATATTCACTAAAGGTCCTATAAATAAAACAACAATAAAAACATTATACTACGATTTTGTTTTTTAATAAAATATATATATGTTTGAAAAACCTTTATTAAGGGTAGAAAAGTGTGAATCACAGCATACTGCCTACATCCCTAGTAGGGCCGGCATTGCAATGCATCATGTACAGAAAAAGTTTAAGGAAGAGGCGGGGGAATACACAGCAAGCCGCCTACAACCACATCGGGCCGGCCGCGTAAGTTGGAATGATAAGCTTTAAGGGCACTCGGATCACTATATTCATATAATAATGAACAGGGAACTGTAAAAAAGAAAAAGATTAACATTACCGCTAATACTCTATATTCGAGGTATGTAGATTTGGGGTGATGACGCACTCTGCACCAGGGGATAAAGGGAAGTGCACCGTGGAGTCCCATGTTCTCCAGGAAATAGTGTGCTTGTACAAGGGTGGGGGTTTCCTCTGTATCCTGTCATATTTCTACTGGGGCGTCGCAGATTCTGTGCCAGTGGTGTGCTCCAAGAGACACGTTTGTCCCAAATATCCTTTGGGCGAGCTGAAGGGGGTTGGAGATCCGAATAAGTATGTAGTTGTTCTTGGCAGTAGATAAGGTCTTGGAGCCAGTCCTTAAACTTTGGCACCCTCCCTCCACCCAACCTACAGGCGATCCGTCTCTAAGAAAGAATGAGCTCCAACGAGGTGGATTTCCCCACCTTGGCATCGATTGGTTTAGTGTAACCCAATAGTGTGGTCAGGGGGTCTACAGGAATATGTACTCCCGTTATTTGCTCCAGTGCCATTAGTATCTCCATCCAAAAGCGTTGGATGGGCAGGCAGTCCCAAGCAGTATGTTTAAAATCAGCACCCTCTCCTCCGCAGAGGTCGCATTTGTCGTTATCTCGAATTCGTAGGCTTATAGTGTATGATTCTAAATCTACTGCTGGCGGATATTTCTCCCGTATGCTTGCAGCAAAACGCCCACTGCTCCTCAGTGAAGGGGTGTCCCAAATCCTCCACCCATCTGCCTCTGGCCACAGGTGTCTCATACTCTCTGTTTGATTCGCCATGCGATATAATAGTGAAAGCACATGTGCAGGGACAGTTTGTTGCAGGAGTGCGTGCAGTGGGGGCATAATAAGGGGTTCTTGTGGGAAGTCGGGCGTAACCGCTTTCACATTCTGGTGCAGTCTAATATAATAAAATCGCTCTGGTGGGTGGGATTGGTATCGCCAAAAAAACCCTCGCTGGTGCGAAATTGTCCTGCCATTTAGAGTTACCCCCATGTTTGTATGGATAGCTTACGGAGGAGCTGACGGAAACCGCCTTCCCGTGTAATCAGGATGTCCTGCTGCCCTGGGAGTGGCCGGAGTGGGGATTACATCAGTGCATTGAGGGAGCTCAGCTATATCCCTATTAAATCAAATCAGGAGGGAGAAAGAAAATCTCATAAATCACATGGGGAAGGATCACTTGTCCTTCATAACCTGGGTATGCAGGTGCCGTATGTGTATGTCCCAAATTTAAAAAACCCTCATGCACGTGTGAAGTAGATCGAGTTAGCGGTATATCTTGATTCTCCGCTGTTCAATCACGTGACTGCATAATCATTGGGTTAGTTGTTATGCAACCTCCACCCGGAGGTGTTTACCCTTGGTTAAAAGCAGTAGTGATCAGTGATTAGTGGTAGGTGAAATATTCTAAAATACTCGGACAGCCAGAATTCTTGTTTAATATTACTGGATTCGAGTAGGTTGTCAGAAAATATATAGATGTGCTTATAGAGAATGATTAGGATTCTTACACACTCAATTTTCGTGATTATAAAAAGGTCGGCATGTTTCAGCCCTTAGTTGTCTTGTCAGGTCATATGGGCTTTCTTCAGGACCTTGTGAAGTGTGGGTGAAAACTCATATATAAGAATTTCTTAATATGATGAAAGGTGTGGTAAAGGGACGTATTAGTCCTCCACCTCAGGGAGGTCTCGTAGTACCTGTTGAAGTAGATATTCATGGGGGAGGGAAAGTGGGTTATAGGACCTTCATAACATTTAAGTTACCACAAATTTACATTTCGCAACTGGAAAATGGCAATACTTTATAGAGCACACACCAATATGGCAAATAACACTCCCTCATTCTCCGGCCTTCATCTATGATAGCCGTCTTGTTTTATTAAACTAGGCAAATTTTCCCTACTCATTATGTTCAGTTAAAAATGGTCGTATCCTATTAGTAGCTGTGAATTCCACTTCTTAATACTGGCATTGTGTGTCAGCCAGTTGCCATATGTTTCTAATAGAAAACAGAAGGCTGCCTTGCGGGTCAACGTAGAAACCAATGGGGGTTTAAGGAAGCGTGTGTTTCACCAGAATGAGGGTATCCGAGGCATATGAGGAATAGGATAAGAAGCATCTGGTGCTGGCCCATCGGGTTGTGAAAGTGGGGGATGAAGTTGGATGAAGTTGGAGCTAGGTGTTTCCTGGAGAATTGCACAGTGGATGTTGTGACGATCTAGGTAGGCCAGTATGTGGCGACGCTTGTGGGGGTTCCTCAGTTGTCGTACGTTCCATGTCAAAAAATTATACTGGAGGTTTCTGGGTTGGGACGTCATGGTGCATATCAGGAGATGTAGTGGTGCAGAGTGCGAGTCATATGTTTATACAGGGCGGCATCAACATAAATAAGCAAAGTGGAGCAGGGCACGACAGTGCAAAAAGAAAGGTCCCCGATCCCTCCCCCCTAACTGTGTCCCTAATGCGTCACAACATGCATCTTCTTGAGTTGTGACATGGGGACTGTCCCCAGACCCTGCCCCCTCCCACAGCAGTGACCCAATCTCACTGTGTCCCTACCCCCTCCCAAAAACCAAAAAAAACTCCCTAATTCCACTGCCCCAACAGTGGGCGTTAGGTACAACCAATAACCCATTTACGGTAGAGATCTCTAAGGTTTCGCCTGTTGGGTAGCTTCTAGAAGGCAGGCACAAGAGTGCTCGGTGGTAAATTGCAATAGTCGACCATTGCCATAACCAGCACGCACATGAAAGTCTTTCCCGCACTAGGGGGAGGGAAGGGAAGCAGCTTCCTTACCATTCTAAGAATGTTAAAGGATGCGGATACAACTGCATTCGCATGGTGAGTGAACGAGAGTTTGTCATCTAACATAACTCCAAGATTCCTGACTTTATTGACTGGATGAGGCGGAGGTCCCAAGTCGGTGGGCCACCACGTAGGGGACCAGCCAGGGGTTAAATTGCCAAATTTCATTACCTCCGTTTTTATCGGAGTTCAACTTTAGGCAGTTCTGTGCCATCCAGGCGCTGATGGCTAACATTCCCTCCTGAAAGCTGGCTGCCACTTGAACTCCATTGTTATGTACCGCCAACACCAGTTGGGTGTCGTCGGCATATGAAGTTATTCTCATCCCTAGATCTTTGATGATCCTGGCCAGGTCCGACACGTAGACAATAAATAAGGTCGGACTAATGGAGGATCCTTGTGGGACCCCACAGGGAAGAGAAAACGTTGGAGAATAGGATTCGCCCAGTTTAACCGATTGAGTACGATTGGCAGGAAAGGAGGTTAGTAGTATTTTCGCCTTATGTCCAATGCCCATGGCCGAGACACGGTCGATTAGAATGGAATGATCGACCGTGTCAAAGGCCGCGGACAGATCTAATAGAACAAGGACCGCCGCCCCACCTTGATCCAATATCATTCTAATCTCGTCCGCAGCCTAAATGAGGGCTGTCTCCGTTCCATGACCCTTCCTAAACCCAAATTGAGTGGAGTCCAAAAGATTGTTATGATCAATGAATTGAGATACTTGAGTATTCATTATTTTTTCAACAATCTTTGAAGGGAAAGAAAGGCATGCAATAGGCCTATAATTTTTGGGGTCTGTGGGATCCAAGTTGGCTTTTTTTAGCAGGGGTTTGATAATGGCCTTCTTCCAGATCAAAGGATATGAGCCGGTATGGAACATTGAATTAAAAATGTTGGTAAGAATAGGAGCTATGTACTCCGGAATGAGTTTTAACATTGAGGGAGGACAAGGATCAAGAGGGGAACCTGATTTTATGGAGAGAATAAGCTCACTAAGTCAAAGAGACTCAACAAACATTTTACCTGCGGAAGTGTAGTAACGCTAAACAAAGAAGCGGAACCTCCTATTTTAAGAAGTCTGGACATAGAAGCTATTTTTGATAAATTGATTGCATATTTAAGGCCACTGCATGACAGAATAGATAATATAGGTAAGGAAGTGCATAAACTCAGTGGCTGTATATCAATCAATCAATCAATCAATCAAATCATTTGTATAGCGCACTACTCACCCGGAGGGTCTCAAGGCGCTGGGGGGGGGGGGGTCCGCTACTGCTCGAACAGCCAGGTCTTGAGCTGCTTCCTGAAGGCCAGGTGGTCTTGGGTCAGGCGGAGGTGGGTCGGAAGGGAGTTCCAAGTCTTGGCGGCCAGGTAGGAGAAGGACCTTCCTCCCGTGGTGGCTCTTCGGATGCGGGGGACGGCGGCGAGGGCGTGGCTGGTTGATCGAAGCTGGCGTTTGGGAGCGTAGAAGTTGAGGCGGCTGTTGAGGTATCCTGGGCCTTGGTTGTGTAGGGCTTTGTGTGCGTGGGTGAGGAGCCGGAAGGTGATTCTCTTGTTGACCGGGAGCCAGTGCAGGTCTCTCAGGTGTCCGGAGATGTGGCTGCGGCGGGGGATGTCCAGGATGAGTCGTGCTGAGGTGTTCTGGATCCGCTGGAGTCTCTTCTGGAGTTTGGCGGTGGTTCCGGCGTAGAGGGAGTTGCCGTAGTCCAGACGGCTGGTGACGAGGGCTTGGGTGACCGTCTTCCTGGTCTCGGTGGGGATCCATCGGAAGATCTTACGTAGCATGCGCAGGATGTTGAAGCACGACGAGGAGACGGCGTTGACTTGTCTGGTCATGGAGAGGGAGGAGTATAGAAAGAATCCATGCACAAATTGAAAAATTTAATGAGTGTGTATGCAAAAATGGTGGGAGCGAGCCCAGATTGCTCCCTGATAAGAATAATACTACCACTACAACCAGTAAAAATAAGAAATGTGATGGAAATCAAATTGACACAAATCTGATAGAAAACCCTAAAAGACCATTGAGAGAGCGTGCTGCTAGAAATCAGTGTGATAAAGGAAAAAGGGATGTAATAGATTTGGAAAGTGTTAACCCCCTAGCTCCAGTTATAGAGTAGTCAGATACTAAAAACACTGTCCCTCCACCCCCTCCCTTTATTAATTGACCCCCTGAGTGTGGGCCTTACGTAGCGGTCTTGGTAAATGTGCCCAAATTGAGGAAAGACCAACGGGAGAATCAAGCAACTTTAAAGCAACTTTAAGAAATAAAACGACCCATTGGTTGTCTGAGAAATGCGGATTCCCACTTTTAGGCGCTAATCAAATATTATTAACACAGCGTGTGGGCGGGATTGGGCCTTTGAAGAAAAAACTAGAGGGAGACTGCATTATAATCAATTTCAAATCTCCCGCTTGGGCAAGAGACGTACTGGCTAATGCACCCCCGCCATCACAATTAGAATATAATACGACTCTTTTACCACTAGGCTATTTTTACAGGCACCTCAGGAGGAAAACTTTTTTAGGTGACACTATTGGTAATCTTAAAACCAGACACCAAACCTTTACACCACAACCGCATTCATTCTTACACCCAAGCGTTCCCATTACAAACAGGTATCAGATACTGGGTTCCATGGAGGATAACGATTGACTTATGGAACATGAGAGTATTCCAAATATATCAGCGCTAGACTCCACTGGGAATAACCTGGGAATAAGCAAGAACAAAAAAATGGCCAAGGGTATTTTAGATCGGCCCCTGTTAAATACTGGGCAGAATGATAAAGTATACTGTGTGGTAACCCCGGAAGATATTCTATCATCAACTAACACAACAGGGGTAATTGCAAATGATTCTTTGACTAATAATACTACAGTAGAACCTGTACCTGTTGTTGGAATACGGCCTGAGTACCCAATTGTAACATCTACTGTAGATAAACAACAAGAGGTTGGCGCGACAAATGAACAATCAGGTTATTCCTTTATGAGCTGGAATATATCAGGTCTGAAAAGCAAGTTAAACACCCCACAGTGGAAGGATCTGATCACCTCTAAGTATGATGTAATTTCCTTGCAGGAAACCTGGCATAAAGATCCAGTTTATATAGAAGGGTACACTGCCAACTGGGTGAAAGCGGATGACTCCTCCTCGGGCAGGGCAAAGGGAGGTTTGTTAACACTTGTTTCCAATTCAATAGAATGTAAAATTATCTCCTGCATAATTATAGGTCCTACTTGTCAGTTAACCAGGCTCAGATTCAAAAGGGGAAAAGACTTGTTGTTAATTAATTTTTATAATAACAATTTTGGCAAGAATAGAGGTAGTATTATTCATGACATTGAAAAAGAAATAGATAGAGCATTGATGGTACCAAATAGGCAAGTAACCCTTTTATGGATGGGTGACTTTAATGTTCAAATGTGCCCACTAGCAAACACTAGAACGTGTGGTTTTACAAAAAGTAATACTTCAAATGAAAGGATGGATTTGCTACACTTCCCGCATGGGGACTATGGAACAACATTAAATATTTTGTTATCCAAATAGGATCTTGACCTTTTAAACTGCACAAGGGATAGGAATAATACTCAATGTCCGACCTTTACTGGTAGAGGTGCTTCAACTAATATAGATCATATTCTACTGTCATGTAATTGTGACTATAAAGATTTATGGATAACAGAACAGGTGGTGAGCGACCACAATAGCATTTCAATAGACCTATTATGCTGGGGAACTAAACAAATAAACGCTTCTAATTGTGTTACTGATATCACCCCCGCTTACTCAAATGGTATGAGATTAAAGTGGGCAGCTGTCAATCCAAACAAGGTACAAAAGGAAGTTATTACGAATTGTAAACAAGAAATAGATTACTGTCTAGGAGAGGGAGTGGACTCTATCTCCCTGATCATTAACTTTCAAAAGATTAATGGTTTCATAGAAGGACGTCTTATTAGAAAACACAAGGCTAGGAAAAAGCCACATAAAGGATGGTTTAACAAGAACTGTACCAATGCCCTACATAATCTAAAGCAAGCGCTGGAAACAAAACCACGCAATAAAGAGTAGATTAGAGTATTACGCCTCGATTATAAACTTATTTTTAAAGCACGGAAAACAGAATTGCAAAATAAGGCTTGGGATAATATCAGCTTGGCGGCAATAACAAAGAATGGTAAACTCTTTTGGGAAACAGTAAATTGCCCTTTCTTAAAAGACGATAGCCAATCAGAACTCACCTCATATGTAAATAGCGATAATTGGATTGAACATTACACTTCCATGTTTAACCCAGATAAGACTGACATTAGCCAGTCTTTTAGTACCACCTGGCCCATACTATCATTAATGATACAATTAGACGAAGTCCATGAGGGACTATCTGATAGAGTACCTATTGATTTATATAAAAGGGAGAAGGACCTCTGGGCACCTATTTTAACAAAGATTTTTAATGCGGCGGTTGAAGGTCAAATTCCTTTAACATGGGGGCAGTCATTAATCATCCCCCTCCATAAAAAAGGCTGCAAATCTGAGGCCAGCAACTACCGTCCCATATCGTTGCTGGATTCATCCCTCAAAGTAATGAGCAGGGTCATGTTGAAACGCCTTGAAACTTGGGCCGAGGACAATAACATTCTTTCTGAAGCCCAATATGGATTTAGAAGAGGCATGGGTACCCTACAACAATGTGTGAATTTAGATCTCCTTATAAATAAATACACTGTGGCCAAGAGGGGGAATTTATACTTATGCTTTGCGGACCTAAGCAGCGCTTTTGATCTGGTAGATCACTCTATACTGTGGCAGATACTTTTGGATACAGGTGACCCGAAAGAAATCGTCTATGTCTTGGCAAGAGTGTATGAGAATCTGTCCAGCAAGGTGCGCTATGGTCCTGCGGGTGAATGCACCCCATTATTTAAGGTAAAACGGGGTATACGCTAGGGGTGTGTACTTGCGCCATTTTATTTTCTTTATTTATTAATAATGTGGACAGTACACTAAAAAAGATCCCGGCGACGCACCATCTATTGAGGGGATGGTTATCCCTATTTTACTTTACGCAGATGATGCGGTTTTGATTTCACGTACCCCGATTGGCCTTCAACGTCTCATAGATAATTTTACTATTTTTATTAATGACAGGAAACTCAGAATTAATAAAACTAAGACATTTGTAATGTCGTGCAGAAAATCTTCAAATAAATCAGGAAGGAGCTTCTTTCTAGAAGGGATAAAAATGCAAGCAGTTAAATCATTTTGTTACCTGGGGGTAACTTTCACAGGAAACGGGAAATGGCAACAGGAATATGATAACATCCGCCTTAAAATGAATCGAAATGTAAATGCCATTTTCCGATTCGCTGCGAAGGTTGGAGCAAGACGAGTTAAAGATATGGTGACCATATACAATGCTAGGTGCGTATCGTCGGCACTGTATGGAGCGGGAGTTTGGGGTCACCATCTTGAGCAATCATTACAGCATGATGAAAACGCATTTATTAAATGATTACTGTGTGCAACACCATCAGCTTCAACAGAAATAACACATCAAGAAGTAGGTTTGAAATACATTTCAGACTTGGCAGGACTCCGCCCTCTTTTACTGTGGCGCTCGATTTGGGCAAAATCGGAGACTGCATTTACACAAAGAATAATAAAGGATTGTATTAAGCTCGACCGCAGTTTTAGTATGCCGTGGCTGAGCTACATCCAACATTGGTACAGCCTTTTATTTAATTGTGATATTTTTAGTGAACCTGAGGGGGTAGCTGCAATTCCCCAAAAAGATATGAAAGAAGCTTTTCTTGCCCATAAAAGTGATACAAGAGGAAAACTAGTTAAAACGCAGTCGACTGTTACATGTTATAAAGATTTAAACCTTTCGACAGGTTTTCAGTTATATATAGATGAGGTTACAATACCATCCCATTGATTTGTATTAACACGACTAAGGTTAGGGATTGTACACCACCTAGTAGCCTTTCCTGTACTGAAAAGAAACTCAAATACATTATGCCCTTGCGACAACATGTCCATGCAAAGTTCCTGCCATTTTTTATTGTTTTGTAAATGTTACTATTTTTTACGAAAATATTATCTGAGACCGTTGTTTTAAAATATAATGTTCATACCACTAAAAAAGCCTTGAAACTGCTATTCTCATTGGAAAGTCCTGATCTGTTTCTTCACGGCATCATACATTATAAAAAGTATTGCCGCCAGGAAATCGATTATATTATAAAAGTTATACCTGCGAATTCTAAATTTTGTACTCACTGGCAAATAACAATTATAGTAAATGAAATTGAGAATTAAATGCATTTCGTCACTTTATATTCGTCACTTTAAGCATACCTTTTGCACACGCTCTGCAATGAATCTTATGGATCCTTTTGCACATTAGCATAAGTCACTTTATTGTGCTTCTTTTACACACTGTTGAAATGTATTCTGTAAACTTGTTTTTAATTATTATGCTTAGCAAACTGTATAATAATGCATTAAGAATCTGTATTTTATGTCTATGTACGCTTTTATGGTTGTTTATAACACCGAATCAAGCTTTTGAAATTGAATTGATCTCTCTGGATAGCCTGGTGTGATGGTGTTTCTCCTCGAAACCTGACATAGCCTGTGCGATGGTGCATGAGAAATGGCATGCCATTGGATTTATGCACAGTGCAAAATTCAGTTGTCCGACCACTTTCTGCAATTGATGCAGAGTGACCTTCTCTCTAGCGAGGCAGTGCTGCAATGCTGCCCCACAATCAGCCACCTTCTCAGCAGGTAACCTAGACACTCCCTGTACTGGATCCAACTCAATACCCAGGAACTCAATTTTTGTGCTAGGACCCACCATCTTACCTAGTGCCAGTGGCACACAAACTTCTCTATTAGTGCCCAGAACCTTCCCAATGCTCACTGCAATCACCTGAGCCGGGTGCCCCCAGGAAGAGGAAATTATTGAGGTAATGTAACACCCATTGGTGGCCCATATCCAGCCTGAACACCCACTCCAAGAAAGACCTAAACTTCTCAAAGTAGGCACAGGAGACTGAAAAAACCTATTGGCATACACTGTCCACGTAATACTTCCCCAGGTGAAAATCCAGTGGATGCACTGGCAGTAGGCAAAAAGCTGACTCGATGTTGTACTTTGCCATCAACGCCCCTTGACCCAGACCTCCAAGCATGTCCCCTGCCTAATCAAAAGATCCATATGTTACACTACACAATATGTCTGAAATTGCCTCATTCAAAAAACTCCCTCTGGGTGCCAAAAGAGTATTAATCAATCGAAATTTGCCCGGCTCCTTTTCTGGGAACCACCCCCAGTGGTGAGCAAACAAAGTCTTTCATTGGGACATCGTCAAATGGACCTGCCACTCTGCCCAGCCTGACTTCCTTTTCAATCTTTGTTGCTGCTACACCCTCATTGCTCCTGACTGAAAGTTGGTTTTTGCAATGTCCCACCCCCGTGTAACCCAGTGCTGGGATCCTAAAACCATCCAAAAACACTTCCCTGATCGTCCTTGCAGCGTCAGGGCAATTGTAAATGTTCAACCAAGGTATCATGGTACTGATATTTATTGGGGACCTGGCTTTCGCAAGGGGCACATTCTTATTCCTATTTTTTTACTTCCTTCTCGCTGGACTTTTTGAAACGTTTGTGTTCGGGGTATGATGTCTTGCCACAGAATTAACAGTTGTGTTTTAATCTACATGTGCCCGCGGCTCTAGTACAGGTTTGCCTATTGAAATCAAAGCACACACCCTTTTTCCCTGTGACCCCGCATTTCCTGAGGTGCCCCCCACGTTCCCTGAGGGGCCTGAACGAAAGGGCTGGAACCTAACATTGCCCTGCGCCTGTCCCTGGTGGTTATCAGATGACCCCTGGATTAAGTGGTGCAAATGAATGAATATGTCAGTTTGACACCATCCTAAAGATGGATCCATTGCCTTCGCCCTCCTAAATTCTTTATCATATTCCTTCCACCCAGTGCCCCTATACCTGGCATGAGCAGTAGTAATTCTATTTTGGTAACCCGCCATCTCTGACCCCAAAGCTGGAAAACGTTCAAGCATGATTGCCATGTAGATCGTAAAACCTTGCACCCAATTAGTTAAAGTCTCTTCCACCCTGTATTTTAGAATTATGTTAGCCACTCCCTAGGGTGCATTCATTCTTTGTTTTTCTTACCTTCCTCCCTCGCTGCCTCATCTATCAACAGGGAAAACATACTCACATATGGCCCCTTCCAATTTTCCCCCCGCCCTTTTCCTGCCATACCTGGACCTACTTCGTTTGGGTAATGGCGGAGAGAAAGTCTTAGGAGGTACTATTGATCACCTGGGCCTCCCTTCCACCCCATCCGGACCATCCACCTTGTCTTGTAACCGTGTTAACGCCTGACCCATAACCTGCACTTAGCGCATCAGGGCCATCAGCATTACATCTGTGAGGGAACGTTTTTCATTACGCTTCACCTTAGGGGACATTGGGTCTACTGGCACTCCCGGGGATATTACAGATAGCTCAAGACACTGTGACCCCCTTGTCCACCGGCCTGAGACACTGCCCAAACCCTTACCTGGCCGTAGTAGCAGCCAACAGCCGAACACAGCACCCACGCAACCAGAGCCACGCCCTCCAGCTAGTCTAGTGGGTCAGGTGAGAAACTCAAAACTGCTTGGCTCCCAGAAGCGATGAAGATGCAGGGCTGCCGGTGCTGCCTTCAATGAACCCTCGTGGGCAGTCCTGTGCTGATGCCTCTGACAAAAATGGGCGTTAGCTTGCAGAGCTTGCTTGTGTCTCACCAAGATGCCCTACAGTACCTGGAAAAAGAATGGAAAAACGCTCAATACCAAGAAAACCGGACCACTTTCTACTGTGGTGCCTTATTACGATATAATGCGAAAAAATGCTGAAAAGTGCCGCCACCCCACACATTCAGCAGCTGGATGTCCCACAAAGCTCTATAGACCCTCAGTAAACAATCTGCCAGGGCCAGCAAAAAACTGCAATGATTAAAAATTCCTGATCTACACAAGCATTCCCAAAAACCGGCTGATGGCCTTTTCACTTGCCCTTCAGCGCTTTACTGCCCCCAGCTGCTCGTACTACAGATTAAATACCCAGCTGATATGACCACATGAGCAGATAATCACACATGCAGTCACCCTAATGTGCTGCGAGCCAATCGTGTGTTAAACAAAAAGCCAGCCACCACAAAATGCCCCAAACGTGCTGGATGCTGAACGTGCATTCACCTTTGAATGGCAAAAACCAGCTACCACAAATGCCCCCAAACGTGCTGCGTGCCGGGCGTGCATTCACCTGAGACCACAGCAACGTTGCTCGAAAACAGCTGACCGCTCCGAAAGACCGGAGCTCCGTCAGACCCACAAATGAAGCCTGACAAGTCCTGAATGCCACCGATTATCACCGTGCAGCGCCCCAGTTGTCCCGCCGCTGATTGCTCCTACCAGTGTGAAGGATCACAGACAATTCCCCGCAGATCGACGATAACCTGCAAAGCACAAAAGAATAGCTTGTTATTGGCCACTGGTGGCCCGGACCCGTGGGAGATGCTGGCAGCTATGGGGGGGGGGGGCGAGAAAACAAGAGACTGTTCTCGTTCCCCCAAGCCCCTTTTAAGGGGGTGTACTGGGCAGACCGGTCTAACCCGGCCTGCCCCTACGATTCGGCTTCGTGCTCTACCTGAAGCACTCAAGTGCTTCCGGTTCGCGCCCCTACTGGCCACTGCCATTGGCCACCCAGGGGAGGTGGGGCGCCACGTCACTCGTGTGCTCGGTGACCCCCCCACCTCCTCTGAGATGGGGTACCGGTGCGACCGCCATAATGGCAGCGCACTCAGTCCGAGCTTCGCCTCGCCCAGGATTTTGCCAACACTTGTTTCGTCTAAACATAGACTTTTTCAAGTTGATTGCAAGTAAGAAGTCCACACGTTTCTAACATGTATGTTCCTGCAGCGACGTATTAAGATGATAACGATAAGTAGAGTATCCTAACAGGATTCGATGTTCAGTGGAGAGTGATCAGAATCCCCATATGGCATCCAAATCTCAATCACCAGATAGCGTAATGCCAGCCAGGTTGATGTTTACACGTTCCAAAAGTATACATACATATGACAAATAGTTTCGATGTCCTAATGCTGTCTTGTATACTGGCGCAATTCCAAATAAAATACTTAGGTTGTTAGGAAGTTTGCTGGTAGGTTTTCTCTCGTTTCCAAATCTTGTATATATATATATATATATATCTATACTACTATAACAAAGGAAGAACTTTCAGCCTTTGAGGCGGGTAAACTCGGGAACCACAGCGCCAATCCACACACCCGATACACCGTTGGAATCGTCAGGGTGTGTAGATGGTTATAGGCTATATAAATTTAAAAAAAACGTTATTTAAAAAATTTACAGTAAAAAAAAAAGTAGTCCCTCCGAAGTAGAGCCGGCCGCGACGTGCATGCTCACGTCAGGAGCGCGGGGAGGAGCGGCGTCCAGGAGCGCAACGAGGAGCGGCGGACATGGCGGGGGGGAGGAGCCGTGACGTGAGAAGCAGCGGACAGGCTAGCGGCGGGGTGAGCAGCGGACACAGCGGACAGGCCAGCGGCGGTGCGAGCAGCCGACAGGCGGGAGGAGTGGCGGCTCAGGTAAGGGGACACATGTCGGGGCAGGTGGGGGACCGGGCAGGCGGGGGTCGGGGCAGGCGGGGGACGGGCCGGGCGGGGGCCCGGGCTGCTGCACAATGTCGGGGCGGCCGGGGGTCGGGGAAGCCTGTTGCACCCGGACAAGGTCGGGACGGGCTGCTAGTATATATATATATATATATATATATATATATATATATTCACTGAAAAAACCATAGGTTATAGACCATATATAGTTAGGAATTAGCATTTAAAAAACCTTATTTTACTCACACAAAACTATTGAAATTCCATATATAGTTAGTTGCACTAACTATATATTTCGCGCACCCGCAATCCACTGCTGATGATGTCACATATTACATCATTCATGACATGGTCAGTGACATCACTGATGACATCACTGATGACATCTCAAATGACATCACTGATGACATCACTGATGACAACATCCAGTGACTGTATGTTTCTGTAAAGTTAAAATATGTCTTACATATTGAAGAATGAGTGGATGTATAAGTGTCTGGATGAAGGATTTAGTAGGTGCATGACTGACTGTATGAGTGAGTGATTAAATGTGTCTCACTGAGTGCATGGGTTAGTGACTAAACTGTCTTAATTTGTGCATCATTATGTCTGTTGTTCTGTAAACTGCTGCATGTGTTGATCAGTAGCTATATGAGTAACTATATGGGTTATTGATTGGTTGCCCAAGTATTTGTATGGGAGACTGAGTGTGTGTGTGGGTGGCTGGGAGGTGTATGACTCTGTGCATAGATGTGTGAGCAGTTGATTCACTAGATGTATGGGTTCAAAAGTGCATGTGGAAACAGCTGTATGGGCGGTTGACTGTGTGCATGAGTGTATTGGTGAGTGAATGGATATCTCAGTGCTACATGTCAAAGTAAGTACATATGTAAAACACAGTACATGTGAGAGTTGACATATATAAATAACTGTGCATAAGAGCCAGTGAATGTGTGAGTGGCTGTATGGATCATTGTGAACTTGTATCAGGGATTGTATAAGAGAGTAAATATGTGTTAGTATATGTTTGAATAAGTAAGGTGTGTATAACTGTATAGTTGAGGAAATGGAGGTGTGATTGATTCTTTGCATGACTGACTAGGTGTGTGAGTAACTCCATGGATGAGTGACAGTCTGTGAGTGTCTGTATACACTGAGTGTATCTAAGGTTACATTAGAGTCTGAAGAGGTTTATCGTATTAGCACAAGAATGATGTCAAATGAGATGTCATCAGTGATGTCATCAGTGATGTCATTTGAGATGTCATCAGTGATGTCATCAGTGATGTCACTGACCATGTCATGAATGATGTAATATGTGACATCATCAGCAGTGGATTGCGGGTGCGCGAAATATATAGTTAGTGCAACTAACTATATATGGAATTTCAATGGTTTTGTGTGAGTAAAATAAGGTTTTTTAAATGCTAATTCCTAACTATATATGGTCTATAACCTATGGTTTTTTCAGTGAATTTTCAAGGTTTTTTAAATGCTAATTCCTAACTATATATGGTCTCTAACCTATGGTTTTTTCAGTGAATTTCAATGGTTTTTTAATAGCAAATATCATAAGCTGTCGAATGTCAAGTACGTGGTAAGTAAAAACATTTTCGTGTTTATGCACACTGATCTGCTTTGAATGCTGCCCCCCCCCCCTCATTTCTATTAGGAGTACTCTCTCTTTGCAGATAGTGAAGGGTAGTTAACGCAGGCCTTTGCCCCCGTTGTAATCCGTCGTGCCTGCTTCTCTCTCCATTTGATTGATTGTTATCCAAGCATTTACTGTTTTAGAATTGGTTCTCTTTGGTTCATTCTCTATTTACAAACAAGCACAGAGTCGCAATACTCTGTTTAGTCTTTGCAGATAGCGAAAAATCGTGTAAAAAAACAAAAGGAATCGAGCAAAATCAGTAGGCCACTAATGGGATCTCTTTTTGACCTCGCTAAAATAGAAACATTAGGAACAACCTGTTCAAAATAGCAATGTGTATGTACATAAGCGGCGTTCATTTGTGTTCACAGTACCCCTTGTTGATTGTTTGAATCGAGCATTGAATTGTTCGAAGTTGGTTCTCTTAAGGATCTTCTCTGCCTGCAAACGAGGAAGAATAGGAATATTCTCTCTCCCTTTGCAGATAGTGAAGGGTAGGTAACACAAACCTTCAACACGTCGTGCCTATTTCGTTCCTCATTGATTGATTGTTTGCCCGAACATTGACTGTTTGGGAATTGGTTCTTTTTGGAGGTATTCCCTGTTTGCAAATAAACGTAGGAAAATCTTTGCAAGTAGTGAAAGGGTAGGTAATGCCGACCTTTCTCCCCCGTTGTAATCTGTCATGCCTATCTACACCCCACTGATTGATTCACCTGTTTCACCCGGACCATTTACTAGAGATAGGTCATCTGGCCCGACCAGAGAGCACCCCTAGTGAAAAGGACATATGCAATAATAACGAAGTGATCACTGTATCCTGTTAACAGAAACTTTAGCATGAAACAACCTGGAAAGAAAGGAATAGGAAAACGAAAATCAGTAGGCCACTGATGAACTTTTTATTAAATAACAAACAAAGAAACGATAACAATACGTAATGATAAAACCTATTATTGTCCTAGAAACAAGAAACGTTAGAAGTAAGCCCGTAATAAGAAACCTGAAAACAGTAAGAGAAACCAAGTGTGACATTGCAACGGCCACAAGGCAACGAGGCTTCATCGTCCCTCACTGCCCCAAAACGTGTCTGTCCCACCGCCTGCCACGGCCAAATAACGGCAAACTGGGAAAGATACAAGTCAGCAGACATCCGCCCCATTCTGGAAACTTCCAAAGTGCAACAGGTTTCCGGCTACGCCCAGCCGGAAGCAACACATATAAGGCGGGTCCTGCTGCCAACCGTCGGCAGAAGATCATCACGTAGGGTGTAGCCGGAGGAAAGGCCGAGGCCAATGGCACCCGTCCAGGGGGATTGCTACGACAACCCTGGAGAGTTGCAAGGGGGGGAATGTCTGTGTCCTCGACCCTCCCCTCTCTCTCCCAGTCCGGCCACCATCAACCAGAGGCCGAGGCCGACGGGATCCGGCCGCGGTGGCGGTAACCCTGGAGAATTGCAGGTTAGACCCTCTCTCTCCCAGTCTGGGCCAGCATCCATGGAGGGCCTGGGAGTGGAGAGGCCACTGCACGAAAGGCCCAGGAGAGGCACCACACGCCAAGGCCTGCCCCACCGGATGAGCCAAGGAACCCGTTCATGGGGCCAGAGCAAAGGGCGTCCGGCCGCCATCCACCGGTGGTCCGGCCCAAAGACGGACCGGACATTTCTTCTTTCTTTTATAATGGCTGCGACAACACTGGGGGGGGATGTCTTGCACATGCCTCCGACCCCCCCCCCCGTCCTCATCGCCTGGTCCGGCCATAACAAATGTCAAGCGAGACGCCGTGGGGTGCACTGGGAGGGAGAGACGGTGCGAACAGGCCTCTCCCGCCTCCCTAGGTGGAGGCTTCCCAGCTGCACCCTCAGCGCTCCAGGCGCCCGGAAAAGGGTTCTTCCACTGTGGCGATGCTGCAACGTCTCGCCCAGCAGGGTGGAGCCCGTCCGCTCATTTGACCCCGCGATCGCCGGTAGCTACCGAACTCTCAAAATGGCGGTCGACCTGGCAAGAGCGGGCCCAGCATAAAGAAATGGCCCGGTCACTGGTTGACTCCACCACCATAGTCCTCCACGACCTTGAAGATTCTAGAGGAGCCGCGGGAGTCCCCGACCCCCGCAGACACCCCCGATGGGGAATGACTGCCATGATCGCCCGTGGAGTGACGAAACTGTAGCCGCGGGACGTCGGCGCTCCCATGCTGGTGCCAGCCTCAGTTTGAATGACTAGAATCCTGCAGACCTCAGTTCCGGTGAAAGCACAGTGTGACCCGGTGGGAAAAATTGTTGCACCCCCTCCCCTTTTTGACTGATGGTTCAAACCACCGATCCTTTCCTTTGCCCTTTTAACGGAACTTTGGACTGCCAAGCCCCCCCCACCCCGCGGCGCCCCATGCCGTTATTTGGTGGGCGGCAACTTACTGGACATCACCTTGGTGCCATCCAGATTTCAGCGCGTTCTGCTGCCTTGGAACTATTCGCACAACAGACCGCTACTGACGACTCACCCTCCGGGACGCACCACCCCGGATACCCAAATCAGTGCGGCACCCAGGCAACATCACCTGGGTGCTGTCCAGAAATCTGGACGTTGTGCTGCCTTGGGACTATTCGCACAACCGACCGCTACTGACCATTGTTCCTTCTTTTTCCCTAAAAATGTTTAAATGTTTTTACTGTTTTTGTTTTGTTGTATATATTTATAAGTTATTAAAGTTTTATATTCCTACTACTTTGTTGGAGTGCTATATATTTTTAATGTGACACATAATTGTAAAAACTTTGATGTACAAAGAGTCATCCCTGGAATCTTCCGCTTCAGGCTCGGTCCCCTCCCCAATCACAATACAGGATGGTTTTCAGATAGTAGGAACGCGTGTGGTGTGACGGATCTCATCGGGTGTGGGCCTTGATCTACTATAACTCCTTTGAAGAGGGGTGATTCTTTACAGCTGGGGCCATAAACTACATCTGCAGGGCTAGCTGATAGCCTGGGACCGGCCTGGACAATCGGACACAGAGGAAGAGGAGTGTCAGAGGGTGCGGTAGTGAATAGGGCGAAAGGGAGGTGTCGGGCGGACACAGAGTGTGATTCTCAGGGAAGAGCAGCGCAGATGGGGTGAGGTTTATTGCCCATGCATAAGACAGAGAGCGGGGGTGACCAGTGCCTGGGGAAGATGCTTGCGAGGGTGGGGAGCCATGCTACGGATCGACAGCGTGCAGAGAGTGGGTCTGGTCAAGGCATCTAAAATGGCTGCCGTGCACGACAAAAGTGTGGCATTTGAAAAAAGGCAAGATGGCGCAGACAATGTTTTTCAACACTTCCTCATTTCCTTCGAATCGAACGTTAACAGACGTTGGTGCATATTACCAAAGTTAAGCGATATTTATCGCTAACGATGCTTAGCAACGAATTTTTTACCGCTAAGCATCGTCAGAAATTATCTCAGATAAACCTTGCTATTATCAAGGTTTATCGCAAATGCGATAAAAAACGGCCGCAATGCATGAATATCGCTAAAAAGTCAGCGATATTCATGCATTACCGAGCTAATGTTCTTAGCCATGTTATCCACCTCCCATTGGATGACATGGCTAAGAACTGCTCAGGGCAGGTGTTAGTTTTTGGAGATATTCGCGCTTAGCGCGAATATCTCCAAAAGTTGGTAATAGGAGATAGATATCTTGCATGTTGTAATGCAAGTTATTGTGGTATATGGAACTCATACCATAATCTCTCAGGAAAGCAGGAACTGATCCTTTTGGGACCGCCTGAGAAGGCCTAGGGGGTGAGGGGTACTCTACTTTGCCCCCTTTTCACGTTCCGAACTATTTTATTTTACTCTCTTCTGTAATTACACAAAATGGCAGCGATAGGATGCATCAGAGACAGACAGTGAGAGAAAGGAGGCCGGAGATGAAGAAGAGATGTCAAATACACATTGGAGATAATATAGTGGGAGAAGAGAAGTAAATATGAGTAAACTTACCATGTAACATAAAAATGTTGCACTCTATACTATAAGTCTCATTTTATACTACAATCACTTCGCTGCAACCTCATAAATTAAAAATAAAAATGAATAATGTCTCAAACAATTTTTGATTTCTAAATATAAATTTATTCTTCTGAATTTTCATAATTTGAAAGAACTAGTAACATGTCCTCATCAGGAATTTCCTCTTCAATCATCTCATCAGGAATCTCCTCATGAAAAGTCTGCAATGATGATTCTTGTAACTCTATGGTCTCCAAACATTCGATAAATTCGCCATCAAGAGATTGATCAAAAAAATCATTCAAGTCATCTCCTCCTTGTGAGAATATTTCATTATTGGTGCTGTCAATTTCAATAAATGTAGTGGATAATTCAAAAGAAATTGCCACGGTCTCTTCATTGTGATCCATTTTATTTTGAAATTGCTTGCTGTAAATTGCAGAAAAAAATAATCACTTTCATTTATCGTTTTTAGTAATACATAATATAAAACTAACTTTATCAAGTATTTAGTATAACAAAAGGACTGTAAATAAATAACAGAAAACATTTTTCAAATTATCTTAAAGTGTACAACATAGTTCCCCTTACAAATTAACAACTCACCTTTTTAAAAGTAGGAGAAGTGTTAGTACTGTGTAAATCAAACACCAGAAATTGAGCACCAAAAATTCCTCACAAATGTACCTCAGACAGTAGTATCACAAAATGGCTGTGGTTTCCTCTCATTTTAGATATATACATAACCAATTAACTTTCATCACACACAAATACAAAACCAAAGTAACATTTTAATTAGTTCTAAATTTCAACACTTTCAAATGTGTTTTCCCCATGCAATTTTCCATAGGACATTTAGATACGTCTACAGCCTGAATGGCTGAACGGAATTACACCAAACTTGGCAAAATGGTACATCAAACCTAAGAGGTCAGGGAGGATCTACTATGCCCCCTTATGGTCATTTGCCCCTTCGCTTTGGCCTCCTCTTGTCTCTCGATCCTACCGAGAGACAAGATGGCGGCCGCTACGGACTGTTTGGAATGTTTACAGACGCCGGAGAACCAATCAGCTTCGCAAAGCTCCGTAACGCGAAAAGTACGCGAAGCGGAGCGCTGTTACAGATATATATCTTTTTTTGAACGTTAATTTCTCAAAATCCACTGGAGCACATATATTGAGACCTAGCAAAGGCACATCGGGCTACCAGTCCCTACAATTTTGCCAAGTTTCGTGCAAATCCATTCAGCCGTTCGATTATTATTTTTTATTTTTTTGCCCCGCGGGGCCCTTTTAAAACCTCCACATCAAACCTAGGGGGTCAGGGAGGATCTACTATGCCCCCTTATGGTCATTTGCCCCTTCGCTTTGGCCTCCTCTTGTCTCTCGATCCTACCGAGAGACAAGATGGCGGCCGCTTCGGACTGTTTGGAATGTTTACAGACGCCGGAGAACCAATCAGCTTCGCTTCACAAAGCTCCGTAACGCGAAAAGTACGCGAACTGGAGCGCTGCCCGGTCCGCTGTTACAGATATATATCTTTTTTTTAACGTTAATTTCTCAAAATCCACTGGAGCACATATATTGAGACCTAGCAAAGGCACATCGGGCTACCAGTCCCTACAATTTTGCCAAGTTTCGTGCAAATCCATTCAGCCGTTCGGGCTAAAAGTGAGGCCAACCGCCCTATGGAAAACTCAATGTTAAAAACACGTTTTGGGACCCCCCTTTTTTCTCGGCCCCCCCTTGACGAACCCCCCCAAATTTACAGGGGCTGCTCAGAAACAAGATGTTCCATTTTCCTGAAAATTTCAGCCAATTCCGTCCACAAACGCCAAAGTTATTAGACATAGAATTTTCAAAAATCCCATAGAGAAAAAATCCTAACTATATATACCTACTGGCGACCGCCAGTAGGTAATATATATATATATATATATATATATATATATATATATATATATATATATATATTACCTACTGGCGGTAATATATATATATATATATATATATATATATGTATATATATATATATATCCAAAACATACCACTCCGGTTTCAAGAGAAGTAAGAAGCCACACGGGGGTCCGGTTGGAAACCTTTAATGGGACAATGCAGGCATAATGCATTTCGGCGCTCCTGCGCCTTCCTCAGATGCCTCTGCAAACAAGGTCCAGTTACATTCCCACCTTCATTAACCTCCTGCTTTGCTCCCATTGGTTGGGGAGCTCCACCCCACGATCATGTGACCTCACGCCCACTGTAGTTCGTAGCCACAAACTACAGCTCCCAGAATTTACCACAGGGAACAGGGCTGTGTTGGGGGGTGGAAGATGACTGCCTGGAATAGTCCTGATGTTGGGGGCAAGGCGAGCGATGTCCAGATGGATGGCCTCGTTAGGATGAATATTGCCCTCGGGTTTCCTTGGGTCCCCACTGACGTTTTGAGCCCATGGTGAAGACTGCAGGCGGGCCACAGGAAGGGATACAGTGATTCCCTCACCCTCGTGAAGTCACGAGCTGCTCCTGGCAGAAGCCCTGTCCCGCGTCAACACTTACTGGCGGGCCGGAGTTACCAAATCCATGGTAGCAGTCAGAAGAACAGCAAAAGCTGAGCCAGCAAAAAACTCCAGCCTCTTGTCAAAACGGGGCCTCTTTAGCACGCCACTGGCCCGCGTGCAAAATATCCAAAACATACCACTCCGGTTTCAAGAGAAGTAAGAAGCCACACGGGGGTCCGGTTGGAAACCTTTAATGGGACAATGCAGGCATAATGCATTTCGGCGCTCCTGCGCCTTCCTCAGATGCCTCTGCAAACAAGGTCCAGTTACATCCCCACCTTCATTAACCTCCTGCTTTGCTCCCATTGGTTGGGGAGCTCCACCCCACGATCATGTGACCTCACGCCCACTGTAGTTCGTAGCCACAAACTACAGCTCCCAGAATTCACCACAGGGAACAGGGCTGTGTTGGGGGGTGGAAGATGACTGCCTGGAATAGTCCTGATGTTGGGGGCAAGGCGAGCAATGTCCAGATGGATGGCCTCGTTAGGATGAATATTGCCCTCGGGTTTCCTTGGGTCCCCACTGACGTTTTGAGCCCATGGTGAAGACTGCAGGCGGGCCACAGGAAGGGATACAGTGATTCCCTCACCCTCGTGAAGTCACGAGCTGCTCCTGGCAGAAGCCCTGTCCCGCGTCAACACTTACTGGCGGGCCGGAGTTACCAAATCCATGGTAGCAGTCAGAAGAACAGCAAAAGCTGAGCCAGCAAAAAACTCCAGCCTCTTGTCAAAACGGGGCCTCTTTAGCACGCCACTGGCCCGCGTGCAAAATATCCAAAACATACCACTCCGGTTTCAAGAGAAGTAAGAAGCCACACGGGGGTCCGGTTGGAAACCTTTAATGGGACAATGCAGGCATAATGCATTTCGGCGCTCCTGCGCCTTCCTCAGATGCCCTATGGAAAACTCAATGTTAAAAACACGTTTTGGGACCCCCCTTTTTTCTCGGCCCCCCCTTGACGAACCCCCCCAAATTTTCAGGGGCTGCTCAGAAACAAGATGTTCCATTTTCCTGAAAATTTCAGCCAATTCCGTCCACAAACGCCAAAGTTATTAGACATAGAATTTTCAAAAATCCCATAGAGAAAAAATCCTAACTATATATACCTACTGGCGACCGCCAGTAGGTAATATATATATATATATATATATATATATATATATATATATATATATATATATATATATATATATATATATATATTACCTACTGGCGGTAATATATATATATATATATATATATATATGTATATATATATATATATCCAAAACATACCACTCCGGTTTCAAGAGAAGTAAGAAGCCACACGGGGGTCCGGTTGGAAACCTTTAATGGGACAATGCAGGCATAATGCATTTCGGCGCTCCTGCGCCTTCCTCAGATGCCTCTGCAAACAAGGTCCAGTTACATTCCCACCTTCATTAACCTCCTGCTTTGCTCCCATTGGTTGGGGAGCTCCACCCCACGATCATGTGACCTCACGCCCACTGTAGTTCGTAGCCACAAACTACAGCTCCCAGAATTTACCACAGGGAACAGGGCTGTGTTGGGGGGTGGAAGATGACTGCCTGGAATAGTCCTGATGTTGGGGGCAAGGCGAGCGATGTCCAGATGGATGGCCTCGTTAGGATGAATATTGCCCTCGGGTTTCCTTGGGTCCCCACTGACGTTTTGAGCCCATGGTGAAGACTGCAGGCGGGCCACAGGAAGGGATACAGTGATTCCCTCACCCTCGTGAAGTCACGAGCTGCTCCTGGCAGAAGCCCTGTCCCGCGTCAACACTTACTGGCGGGCCGGAGTTACCAAATCCATGGTAGCAGTCAGAAGAACAGCAAAAGCTGAGCCAGCAAAAAACTCCAGCCTCTTGTCAAAACGGGGCCTCTTTAGCACGCCACTGGCCCGCGTGCAAAATATCCAAAACATACCACTCCGGTTTCAAGAGAAGTAAGAAGCCACACGGGGGTCCGGTTGGAAACCTTTAATGGGACAATGCAGGCATAATGCATTTCGGCGCTCCTGCGCCTTCCTCAGATGCCTCTGCAAGCAAGGTCCAGTTACATCCCCACCTTCATTAACCTCCTGCTTTGCTCCCATTGGTTGGGGAGCTCCACCCCACGATCATGTGACCTCACGCCCACTGTAGTTCGTAGCCACAAACTACAGCTCCCAGAATTCACCACAGGGAACAGGGCTGTGTTGGGGGGTGGAAGATGACTGCCTGGAATAGTCCTGATGTTGGGGGCAAGGCGAGCGATGTCCAGATGGATGGCCTCGTTAGGATGAATATTGCCCTCGGGTTTCCTTGGGTCCCCACTGACGTTTTGAGCCCATGGTGAAGACTGCAGGCGGGCCACAGGAAGGGATACAGTGATTCCCTCACCCTCGTGAAGTCACGAGCTGCTCCTGGCAGAAGCCCTGTCCCGCGCCAACACTTACTGGCGGGCCGGAGTTACCAAATCCATGGTAGCAGTCAGAAGAACAGCAAAAGCTGAGCCAGCAAAAAACTCCAGCCTCTTGTCAAAACGGGGCCTCTTTAGCACGCCACTGGCCCGCGTGCAAAATATCCAAAACATACCACTCCGGTTTCAAGAGAAGTAAGAAGCCACACGGGGGTCCGGTTGGAAACCTTTAATGGGACAATGCAGGCATAATGCATTTCGGCGCTCCTGCGCCTTCCTCAGATGCCTCTGCAAACAAGGTCCAGTTACATCCCCACCTTCATTAACCTCCTGCTTTGCTCCCATTGGTTGGGGAGCTCCACCCCACGATCATGTGACCTCACGCCCACTGTAGTTCGTAGCCACAAACTACAGCTCCCAGAATTCACCACAGGGAACAGGGCTGTGTTGGGGGGTGGAAGATGACTGCCTGGAATAGTCCTGATGTTGGGGGCAAGGCGAGCGATGTCCAGATGGATGGCCTCGTTAGGATGAATATTGCCCTCGGGTTTCCTTGGGTCCCCACTGACGTTTTGAGCCCATGGTGAAGACTGCAGGCGGGCCACAGGAAGGGATACAGTGATTCCCTCACCCTCCTGAAGTCACGAGCTGCTCCTGGCAGAAGCCCTGTCCCGCGTCAACACTTACTGGCGGGCCGGAGTTACCAAATCCATGGTAGCAGTCAGAAGAACAGCAAAAGCTGAGCCAGCAAAAAACTCCAGCCTCTTGTCAAAACGGGGCCTCTTTAGCACGCCACTGGCCCGCGTGCAAAATATCCAAAACATACCACTCCGGTTTCAAGAGAAGTAAGAAGCCACACGGGGGTCCGGTTGGAAACCTTTAATGGGACAATGCAGGCATAATGCATTTCGGCGCTCCTGCGCCTTCCTCAGATGCCTCTGCAAACAAGGTCCAGTTACATCCCCACCTTCATTAACCTCCTGCTTTGCTCCCATTGGTTGGGGAGCTCCACCCCACGATCATGTGACCTCACGCCCACTGTAGTTCGTAGCCACAAACTACAGCTCCCAGAATTCACCACAGGGAACAGGGCTGTGTTGGGGGGTGGAAGATGACTGCCTGGAATAGTCCTGATGTTGGGGGCAAGGCGAGCGATGTCCAGATGGATGGCCTCGTTAGGATGAATATTGCCCTCGGGTTTCCTTGGGTCCCCACTGACGTTTTGAGCCCATGGTGAAGACTGCAGGCGGGCCACAGGAAGGGATACAGTGATTCCCTCACCCTCGTGAAGTCACGAGCTGCTCCTGGCAGAAGCCCTGTCCCGCGTCAACACTTACTGGCGGGCCGGAGTTACCAAATCCATGGTAGCAGTCAGAAGAACAGCAAAAGCTGAGCCAGCAAAAAACTCCAGCCTCTTGTCAAAACGGGGCCTCTTTAGCACGCCACTGGCCCGCGTGCAAAATATCCAAAACATACCACTCCGGTTTCAAGAGAAGTAAGAAGCCACACGGGGGTCCGGTTGGAAACCTTTAATGGGACAATGCAGGCATAATGCATTTCGGCGCTCCTGCGCCTTCCTCAGATGCCCTATGGAAAACTCAATGTTAAAAACACGTTTTGGGACCCCCCTTTTTTCTCGGCCCCCCCTTGACGAACCCCCCCAAATTTTCAGGGGCTGCTCAGAAACAAGATGTTCCATTTTCCTGAAAATTTCAGCCAATTCCGTCCACAAACGCCAAAGTTATTAGACATAGAATTTTCAAAAATCCCATAGAGAAAAAATCCTAACTATATATACCTACTGGCGACCGCCAGTAGGTAATATATATATATATATATATATATATATATATATATATATATATATATATATTACCTACTGGCGGTAATATATATATATATATATATATTCACTGAAAAAACCATAGGTTATACACCATATATAGTTAGGAATTAGCATTTACAAAACCTTATTTTACTCACACAAAACCATTGAAAATCGCATATATAGTTAGTTGCACTAACTATATATCGCACACCCGCAATCCACTGCTGATCATGTCACATATTACATCATTCATGACATGGTCAGTGACATCACTGATGACATCACTGATGACATCTCAAATGACATCACTGATGACATCACTGATGACTACATCCAGTGACTGTATGTTTCTGTAAAGTTAAAATATGTCTTACATATTGAAGAATGAGTGGATTTATAAGTGTCTGGATGAAGGATTTAGTAGGTGCATGACTGACTGTATGAGAGTGATTAAATGTGTCTCACTGAGTGCATGGGTTAGTGACTAAACTGTCTTAATTTGTGCATCATTATGTCTGTTGTTCTGGAAACTGCTGCATGTGTTAATCATTAGCTATATGATTAACTATATGGGTTATTGATTGGTTGCCCAAGTATTTGTATGGGAGACAGAGTGTGTATGTATGGCTGGGAGGTGTATGACTGTGCATAGATGTGTGAGCAGTTGATTCACTAGATGTATGGGTTCAAAAGTGCATGTGGAAACATCTGTATGGGCGGTTGACTGTGTGCATGAGTGTATTGGTGAGTGAATGGATATCTCAGTGCTACATGTCAAAGTAAGTACATATGTAAAACACAGTACATGTGAGAGTTGACATATATAAATAAATGTGCATAACAGCCAGTGAATGTGTGAGTGGCTGTATGGATCATTGTGAACTTGTATCCAGGATTGTATAAGAGAGTAAATATGTGTTCGTATATGTTTGAATAAGTAAGGTGTGTATAACTGTATAGTTGAGAAAATGGAGGTGTGATTGATTCTTTGCATGACTGACTAGGTGTGTGTGTAACTTCATGGATGAGTGACAGTCTGTGAGTGTCTGTTTACACTGAGTGTATCTAAGGTTATATTAGAGTCTGAAGAGGTTCATCGCATTATCACATGAATGATGTCATCAGTGATGTGATCAGTAATGTCAAATGAGATGTCATCAGTGATGTCATTTGAGATGTCATCAATGATGTCATCAGTGATGTCATTTGAGATGTCATCAGTGATGTCATCAGTGATGTCATTTGAGATGTCATCAGTGATGTCACTGACCATGTCATGAATGATGTAATATGTGACATGATCAGCAGTGGATTGCGGGTGCGCGATATATAGTTAGTGCAACTAACTATATATGCGAATTTCAATGGTTTTGTGTGAGTAAAATAAGGTTTTGTAAATGCTAATTCCTAACTATATATGGTGTATAACCTATGGTTTTTTCAGTGAATTTTCAAGGTTTTGTAAATGCTAATTCCTAACTATATATGGTCTATAACCTATGGTTTTTTCAGTGAATTTCAATGGTTTTTTAATAGCAAATATTAAAAGCTGTTATATGTATTCTTTTTTTAAAGGAAAAATATATTTTATATGTATTTAATATAATTTTTTATGTATATATATATATTTTTATTGTTTCGCTACCGGTCCGCGCACCGGGTAGCTTCCCGTTAGCTCAATTTGTTGCCGCGACCCGGTCCGCGAACCGGTAAACGTTCCGTTAGCGCAACTGCCGCGTTACAAAACAACATCGTGACGCGTCGCGTAAACGCGACGTATCGCGTTGCCGCGTAATGCGTCTTATAACCGCGCGAAAATTTGAAAAAAAATGTGGTGGTTTTTTTCGCATATATGGGCCTCCTCAGCCACCCTCAGAAAACCTAGGGGGTCAGGATACGTCTCCCGTGCCCCCTTATACCCATTTCCCACATTGTTTTTCCTCCATCTTGTGATTAAATTCGACCGAAACACAAGATGGCGGACTCCCGTTACGCTACCGGTTCGCGTACCGGGTAGCGCCTCTATCGCGAAAAAACAGATTTATTTTTTTTGCCCCGCGGGACCCTTTATAGCCCCCTCATCAATCCTAGGGGGTCAGGAGGGGTCTACCTTGCCCCCTTTCATTAATTTCCCCCTTCGTTTTTCTTCACCTCTTGTCTCTCGATCCTACCGAGAGACAAGATGGTGGCCGCTCCGGACTGTTTAGAATGTTGACAGACACCGGAGAGCCAATCAGCTTCGCTTCGCGAAGTTCCGTTGCGCGTCAGGTACGCGAACCTGAGCGCTAACCGGAGCGCTGTTACAGATATATACATTTTTTTGAACGTTAATTTATCAAAATCCACTGGAGCACATATATTGAGACCTAGCAAAGGCACATCGGGCAAACAATATCTACAATTTTGCCAAGTTTCATGGAAATCCATTCAGCCGTTCGAGCTAAAAGTGAGTCCAACCGCCCTATGGAAAATTGCATGGGAAAAACGCGTTTTAGGACCCCCCTTTTTTCTCGCCCCCCCCCCCCCCCAAAATTTTCAGGGGCTGCTCAGAAACAAAATGTTCCATTTTCCTGAAAATTTCAGCCAATTCCGTCCTCAAACGCAAAAGTTATTCGACATAGAATTTTCAAAAATCCCATAGGAAAAAAATCCTAACTATATATACCTACCTACTGGCGACTGCCAGTAGGATAGATAGATAGAGAGATAGAGAGATAGAGAGATAGAGAGATAGAGAGATATAGATATAGATATATATATATATATATTCACTGAAAAAACCATAGGTTATAGACCATATATAGTTAGGAATTAGCATTTAAAAAACCTTATTTTACTCACACAAAACCATTGAAATTCCATATATAGTTAGTTGCACTAACTATATATTGCGCACCCGCAATCCACTGCTGATCATGTCACATATTACATCATTCATGACATGGTCAGTGACATCACTGATGACATCACTGATGACATCTCAAATGACATCACTGATGACATCACTGATGACAACATCCAGTGACTATGTTTCTGTAAAGTTAAAATATGTCTTACATATTGAAGAATGAGTGGATGTATAAGTGTCTGGACGAAGGATTTAGTAGGTGCATGACTGAATGTATGAGTGAGTGATTAAATGTGTCTCACTGAGTGCATGGGTTAGTGACTAAACTGTCTTAATTTGTGCATCATTATGTCTGTTGTTCTGTAAACTGCTGCATGTGTTGATCAGTAGCTATATGAGTAACTATATGGGTTATTGATTGATTGCCCAAGTATTTGCATGGGAGACTGAGTGTGTGTGTGGCTGGATGGGAGGTGTGTGACTCTGTACAGATCAATGTGTACTTGTATCAATGATTGTATAAGAGAGTAAGTATGTGTTAGTATATGGTTGAAAACGTAAGGTGCTCTATGTTTAACTGTATAGAGTAGAAAATGGAAGTGTGATTGATTCTTTACAGGACTGACTAGGTGTGTGAGTAACTCCATGGATGAGTGGCAGAGTGTGAGTGTCTGTATAGGTGTATGAGTGCATATGATTGTGTTGTAAACATGAGTGATTGTATGTATGAATGATTGTATGGGTGAATGAGTGAATGTGTGTGTAGACGTAGGAATCAGTGAGTACGTATGTAGTAACTAGTATTGGTGTGTCAATGGTTTCAAAAATTATACTCTGTTTTTAACACTGGGTGAAACAGAGGTTATATTAAAATGTGAAGAGATGCATTGTATTGTCACATGAATAATATCATCAGTGATGTGGTCATTGATGTCAAATGAGATGTCATCAGTGATGTCATCAGTGATGTCATTTGAGATGTCATCAGTGATGTCATCAGTGATGTCACTGACCATGTCATGAATGATGTAATATGTGACATGATCAGCAGTGGATTGCGGGTGCGCAATATATAGTTGGTGCAACTAACTATATATGGAATTTCAATGGTTTTGTGTGAGTAAAATAAGGTTTTTTAAATGCTAATTCCTAACTATATATGGTCTATAACCTTTGGTTTTTTCAGTGAATTTTCAAGGTTTTGTAAATGCTAATTCCTAACTATATATGGTCTATAACCTATGGTTTTTTCAGTGAATTTCAATGGTTTTTTAATAGCAAATATCATAAGCTGTCGAATGTCAAGTACGTGGTAAGTGAAAACATTTTCGTGTTTATGCACACTGATCTGCTTTGAATGGTGCCCCCCCCCTCATTTCTATTAGGAGTACTCTCTCTTTGCAGATAGTGAAAGGTAGTTAACGCAGGCCTTTGCCCCCGTTGTAATCCGTCGTGTCTGCTTCTCTCTCCATTTGATTGATTGTTATCCAAGTATTTACTGTTTTAGAATTAGTTCTCTTTGGTTCATTCTCTATTTACAAACAAACACAGAGTCGCAATACTCTGTTTAGTCTTTGCAGATAACGAAAAATCGTGTAAAAAAAAGAAAAGGAATCGAGCAAAATCAGTAGGCCACTAATGGGATCTCTTTTTGACCTCGCTAAAATAGAAACATTAGGAACAACCCCTCATGACAAATACAAAACTAGTGAGATGAACTGAACTCCACACAATGATGGCTGCAAAACAGCTCGGCTCCGCCACCCACCCCGCCCAAAATAACGATAAAGAGCGGCTGCCATGATTGGTTGCGGAATGGCCACGACGGAGCTACGAAATGATGCTGCTCTCATGCTAACCCCAGCTTCAGTCTGAAACATCCAGAAACACTGTAGACTACCAATTCGATCAGTTCCGGTAGCGCCCCAATGTAACCCGGTAGACAAGAACTAGCCCTCCCCTCTTTGACTGATGGTTCTTGTTGCCTGTCCCTTCTGTTGTCATTTAACAGAACTATTTAGCCTGCTGAAAGGGGTTGTGTTCCGACCGCTGGTTGGTGGAGACATTTTGACTATATTCTGGACCTGCGTTGTCGCGTAATGCGTCATATGACGCGCCGCGTTAGCGCATCCGGAAGTCATCCGGTGCGCGCAGCGCGTAACGTAAGCATAACAAGTCATGTGACTTGTTAATAAAACTTTTCATTGGTTCATTTTACTTTTCTTATTGTAATGATGAAAGGCTTGGTCATATGACCTAAAAATTACGCTTTTCATTACTTCCGAACATTATTTTTTCTTAAATATATGTTATAATGTTCCAGACTAATGTACTTTCCCGGAAATTTTACAACTGTCCTGCAAGTAAAATATATTCTTTTTTCGAGAAAAAGAGCGTTTCTTCGTCCCATGATGGAGCCGTTGAGCAAAAGAGGGTCGACCTGCTGTCTTAGTCGCCGATACGCCTGAATATGAGATTCTTATCGATCACTTTATGTTGCAGGAATAGAAAACACAACAGCCCTTGACCATTTATCTTTACTGCGTTCCTTCGTATTATACCTTTTACCCTTCATGTAATTGGTCTGCTTTATTTCACTTGCCTTTTAATGATTCTAAAACAGTGACTATTATTACAAACTTTACCAATGTATATACTACTACCATGTTTTCTTTTAAAAACCTTTATTGTGAAAATTTCATTATACAAATACGAGCCTATAACCACGTGGGCCGGCCACGGAGCAAACTGTAATCGTATGTGATGAGTAGACATTTACACTGTAGAGGAACGTAACGGGCGGGCCATTAGGTTGCAAGAACTAAGGTGTCTAACAGTTACGGAATCGGTGGACGTACATTTTATAATTAAAATACGACAGGGCCAGTTACAATAAAATTATCTAGATATACATTTGCGGGCAAGTACCATGGGTGACGTTAATTCGAACTTTCAACAGTACAGTAATCAATAACACATCAGAACTTAATATCAATAGGGATGTCGAAATATTCAATCAATTCTCGTCCCCGCCCGCCATGTGCTTCAAAACTGCATACGTATCTCGTGATTTCAAGGTTCTGCAACCAGTACACAACAAGGAGTTACGAGTCCCATTTATTCCGGCGCCATTTTGGGCGAGGACGGGCAGGTCCAGGATATAGTCAAAATGTCTCTACCAACCATCGACTATGATGATGTTCATATGCTGTATTTATTAGAGTAACACTCATCTGTCCACATGAAATTAATTTGCCACAATCTAAACATGTCATTTTAATCTTTCCAAAGTTCTTCTAAAAATTTGGGACCGTTTCCCTTGCCTCTGAAGCTCTCAGTGCCACTTCTTTGATGAATGTACTAGCAGGTCAGGGGTTCTCCTCCAAATCTCTCTTTTATGCAGCACTATAATTAATTGGTGCCACCTCTCCATATGACGATGCATGGTATAGTTACCACAACTATATTTTTTTTCGGTTCCTCTGGAGAGTTCATCGTGGCAGATGAAGCGTGTAACGTACCGGGCATTTACCTTTTTTTGCATGTACAGGAAAGGAAAAAAAAATAGAGCGTCCGAGTTCTAAGGTGTCCCAGGGCCATTTTAGTGGACCAGGCCCAAATCCAAAGAACAGGCCGCCATTTTGAGAGTCCTGTTGCAGCCGCCTGTCGCTGTAGCATCAAGAGCAGCCGAAACTCAGCTGAATGGCAACTGAAACGGTAAAGGGGCGCCCCACTACAGCAGACGAGCCAGGCCCAAATCCAAAGAACAGCTATCTCACAGGCTAATGGGGCGACCCACGCCGAGTTTCAGCATTGTACAATGACCACACAAGTACAGCAACTTGCTAGACATCACCTCGGTGCCATCCGGATCTCGGCGCCCCACTGCAGATGAAGTGCCTCTCAACTATGAAACCACCACGGTGACATCCGGATCTTGGCGCGTTGTGCTGCCTTCGGCCTATTCGCACATCGGTCCGCTACTGACGCCATCTCACAGGCTAATGGGGCGACCCACGCCGAGTTTCAGCATTGTAGGATGACCACACCAGTACAGCAACTTGCTAGACATCACCTCGGTGCCATCCGGATCTCGGCGCCCCACTGCAGATGAAGTGCCTCTCAACTATGAAACCACCACGGTGACATCCGGATCTTGGCGCGTTGTGCTGCCTTCGGCCTATTCGAACATCGGTCCGCTACTGACGCCATCTCACAGGCTAATGGGGCGACCCACGCCGAGTTTCAGCATTGTAGGATGACCACACCAGTACAGCAACTTGCTAGACATCACCTCGGTGCCATCCGGATCTCGGCGCCCCACTGCAGATGAAGTGCCTCTCAACTATGAAACCACCACGGTGACATCCGGATCTTGGCGCGTTGTACTGCCTTCGGCCTATTCGCACATCGGTCCGCTACTGACGCCATCTCACAGGCTAATGGGGTGACCCACGCCGAGTTTCAGCATTGTAGGATGACCACACCAACTTGCTAGACATCACCTCAGTGCCATCCGAATCTTGGCATCTCAACGCCTAGTGGTATCTTCCATACAAAAAATATTGTTACGCTGCCTTTGGCCCCATTCGCACATCAGTCCGCAACTTAGACATCACCTCGGTGCCATCCGGATCTTGGCATCTCAGCGCCTTGTGGTGTCAGTCAGAAAATATTGTTGTGCTGCCTTCGGCCTATTCGCACATCGGTCCGCTACTGACGCCATCTCACAGGCCAACGGGGCGCCCCACGCCGACTTTCAGCATTGTAGGATGGCCACACCAGTGCGGCAACTTGCTACACACCACCTCGGTGCCATCCGGATCTTGGCATCTCAGCGCCTTGTGGTCTCTTCTACACCGGAAATATAGTAGAAAATATTGTTGCGCTGCCTTTGGCCCCATTCACACATCAGTCCGCTACTGACACCATCTCACAGGCCAACGGGGCGCCCCACGCCGACTTTCAACATTGTAGGATGGCCACAGAAGTGCGACAACTTACTAGACACCACCTCGGTGCCATCCGGATCTTGGCGCGTTGTGCTGCCTTCGGCCTATTCGCACATCGGTCCGCTACTGACGCAAACTCACAGGCCAACGGGGCGCCCCACGCCGACTTTCAGCATTGTAGGATGGCCACACCAGTGCGGCAACTTGCTACACACCACCTCGGTGCCATCCGGATCTTGGAATCTCAGCGCCTAGTGGTGTCTTCTATTCCGAAAATATTGTTGCGCTGCCTTCGGCCCCATTCACACATCGGTCCGCTACTGACGCCATCTCACAGTCCAACGGGGCGCCCCACGCCGACTTTCAGCATTGTAGGATGGCCACACCAGTGGGGCAACTTACTAGACACCACCTCGGTGCCATCCGGATCTTGGCGCGTTGTGCTGCCTTCGGCCTATTCGCACATCGGTCCGCTACTGACGCAAACTCACAGGCCAACGGGGCGCCCCACGCCGACTTTCAGCATTGTTGGATGGCCACACCAGTGCGGCAACTTACTAGACACCACCTCGGTGCCATCCGGATCTTGGCGCGTTGTGCTGCCTTCGGCCTATTCGCACATCGGTCTGCTACTGACGCAAACTCACAGGCCAACGGGGCGCCCCACGCCGACTTTCAGCATTGTAGGATGGCCACACCAGTGCTGCAACTTGCTGGAAACCACCTCGGTGCCATCCGGATCTTGGCGCGTTGTGTTGCCTTCGGCCTATTCGCACATCGGTCCGCTACTGACGCCGCCTCACGTGCCAACGTATTTTCTCCGCATTTTACACCCTATGCCGCATAACAGGTCATGTGACTTGTTTATAAAACTTTTCATTGGTTCATTTTACTTTTGGTTTCCTAATGATGGAAGGCTTGATCATGTGACCTAAAAACAACACTTTTCATTGGATGAAAACTGTTTTTTTTTTCCCAAACGATGAAAGCCCCACCTTGTTTCTGGATGTTTCAGACTGAAGCTGGCGTCAGCATGAGAGCACCACCATCTCGTAGCTCAGTCGTGGTCATTCCGCGAGCAATCATGGCAGCCGCTCCCCACCAGAAGCCTGCAGGAGTCGGAGCCCCCAAAACTTTTGATGAATTCTCAAGGCGGAGGGGACGCTTTCGAGAATGGGGTCCAAGACCTAGCAGACAAGCGTCCGATTTCCAAGGTGTCCCAGGGCCATTTCAGTGGACCAGGCCCAAAAAGGAAACAGCCTGCCGCCATTTTGAGAGTCCTGTGACAGCCGCCTATCGCTGCACCGCAAGAGTGGGCGCAACTCAGCTGAATGGCGGATTTTGACACAGTGGACCAAAAGCGGACGGAATGGCAACTGAAACGGTAAAGGGGCGCCCCACTACAACAGACGAGACTCCACCTGGAGAGGCCCGTTCACGCCGCCTCCCCCGGGGCGCTCCACGCCGTTATTCGGAGCAGCATTGTAGGATACCAAAACCAGTGCGGCAACTTACTGGACATCACCTTGGTGCCATCGTTCTGCTGCCTTGGAACTATTCGCACAACAGTTTGCTACTGATGACCCACCCCCCGCGACGCCCCACGCCGTTATTTGCTGGGTGGCAACTTACTAGACATCACTTTTGTGTCATCTAGATTTCGGCGCGTTCTGCTGCCTTGGAACTATTCGCACAACAGTTTGCTACTGATCACCCACCCCCCGCGACGCCCCACGCCGGAAATCTGGACGTTGTGCTGCGTTGGGACTATTCGCACAGCCGACCGCTACTTCGTTGTTTTTCTCTAAAAATGTTTATATGTTATTACTATTTTTGTTTTCTTGTATATATTTATAAATTATTAAAGTTTTATAATCTTACTACTTTGTCGGAGTGCTATATATTTTTAATGTGACACATAATTGTAAAAACTTTGATGTACAAAGAGTCATCCCTGGAATCTTCCGCTTCACGCTCGGTCCCCTCCCCAATCACAATACAGGATGGTTTTCAGATAATAGCAACGCTTCTGCTGTGACGGATCTCATCGAGTGTGGGCCTTGATCTACTATAACTCCTTTGAAGACGGGTGATTCTTTACAGCTGTGGCTATAAACTACATCTGCAGGGCTAGCTGATAGCCTAGGACCGGCCTGGACAATCGGACACAGAGGAAAAGGAGTGTCAGAGGGTGCGGTAGTGAATAGGGCGAAAGGGAGGTGTCGGGCGGGCACAGGGTGTGATTCTCAGGGAAGAACAGCGCAGATGGGGGGAGGTTTATTACCCATGCATAAAACAGAGAGCGGGGGTGACCACTGCCTGGGGGAGATGCTTGCGAGGGTGGGGAGCCATGCTAAGGATCGACAGCGTGCACAGAGTGGATCTGGTCAAGGCATCTAAAATGGCTGCCGTGCACGACAAAAGTGTGGCATTTGAAAAAAGACAAGATGGCGCACACAATGTTTTTCAACAATTCCTGATTTCCTTCTAATCGAACGTTAACAGACGTTGGGGCATATTACCAAAGTTAAGCGATATTTATCCCTAACGATGCATTGCAAAGATTTTTTTACCGTCAGAAATTATCGCAGATAAACCTTGCTATTATCAAGGTTTATCGCAAATACGATAAAAAACGAGCGCAATGCATTAATATCGCTGAAAACTCCACGATATTCATGCATTACCGAGCTAATGCTCTTAGCCATGTTATCCACCTCCCATTGGATAACATGGCTAAGAACTGCTCAGGGCAGCTGTTACTTTTTGGAGATATTCGCGCTTATCTCGAATATTTCCAAAAGTTGATAATAGGAGATAGCGATGTTAGCGACTGTTTCCAGTCGCTAACATCTTGGCATGCCCACTTTGCATGTCATTAGTGATAAATATCACTCACATGCAAAGTGGGGCCCAAGATGGTCGCTATCTCCTACTAGCCGTCGCTAACTGGTGCTAGCAACAGCTACGTAATACAGATATAATTTTATCTCCGCGAAGCGGAGCGCTGTTACAGATATATATCTTGTTTTTGAACGTTAATTTCTCAAAATGCACTGAAGCACATATATTGAGACCTAGCAAAGGCACATCGGGCTACCAGTCCCTAATATTTTACCAAGTTTCGTGCAAATCCATTCAGCCGTTCGATTATTATTATTATTTATTTTTTTTGCCCCGCGGGGCCCTTTTAAAACCTCCACATCAAACCTAGGGGATCAGCGAGGATCTACTATGCCCCCTTATGGTCATTTGCCCCTTCGCTTTGGCCTCCTCTTGTCTCTCGATCCTACCGAGAGACAAGATGGCGGCCGCTACGGACTGTTTGGAATGTTTACAGACACCGGAGAGCCAATCAGCTTCGCTTCGCAAAGCTCCGTAACGCGAAAAGTACGCGAAGCGGTCCGCTGTTACAGATATATATCTTTTTTTGAACGTTAATTTCTCAAAATCCACTGAAGCACATATATTGAGACCTAGCAAAGGCACATCGGGCTACCAGTCCCTACAATTTTGCCAAGTTTCGTGCAAATCCATTCAGCCGTAAGATTATTATTATATTTTTTTTTTTTTGCCCCGCGGGGCCCTTTTAAAACCTCCACATCAAACCTAGGGGGTCAGCGAGGATCTACTATTCCCCCTTATGGTCATTTGCCCCTTCGCTTTGGCCTCCTCTTGTCTCTCGATCCTACCGAGAGACAAGATGGCGGCCACTACGGACTGTTTGCGGCCACTACGGACTGTTTGGAATGTTGACAGACGCCGGAGAACCAATCAGCTTCGCTTCACAAAGCTCCGTTGCGCGAAAAGTACGCGTCCTAGGCCGCTGCCCGGTCCGCGCTTACAGATATATATCTTTTTTTAAACGTTAATTTCTCAAAATCCACTGGAGCACATATATTGAGACCTACAAAAGGCACATCGGGCTACCAGTCCCTACAATTTTGCCAAGTTTCGTGCAAATCCATTCAGCCGTTCGGGCTAAAAGTGAGGCCAACCGCCCTATGGAAATTAACATGGGAAAAACGCGTTTTGGGACCCCCCTTTTTTCTCGGCCCCCCCTTGACGAACCCCCCCCAAATTTTCAAAGGCTGCTCAGAAACAAAATGTGCCATTTTCCTGAAAATTTCAGCCAATTCCGTCCACAAACGGCAAAGTTATTAGACATAGAATTTTCAAAAATCCCATAGAGAAAAAATCCTAACTATATATACCTACTGGCGACCGCCAGTAGGTAATATATATATATATATATATATTTATATATATATATATATATATATATATATATATATATATATATATATATATATATATTACCGCCAGTAGGTAATATATATATATATATATATATATATATATATATATATATTACCTACTGGTGGAGCGACTGCTGGCAAGATTGCAAAATAAACGTGTACCTTCATACGAGGCTTCCTGTGGATTTCCTCGCTTTGTGTGCTTCCTGAACTGACTGATTTGTAACGGCTGGCACAGCCGTAGAGGAGAGACCACTGCCTAAACAGCGGGCCCGCCCCGGCCTACAACGCGCTGGGAATATCGGGAGGAAGGTGTGCACGCTCCATTTCAGGGCTGGAGCCTGCACAGGTACATTTTGCTCTCTACGAAGCGGGGCAGCCGCAACATGAGAACAGGCATTCACCCACGAGGGAAAGATTAAAATTGCACGAACTAAAAGAAATCAGAGCGCACCTATGTGGTAATACAATGCACACGAACTACGAGCACCAGAAGGCCACAGGATGGCCACGCCCACTGGGGGAAGGTGTTTGGAACTTAATTGCGCGTGTGCAGCGCGAACTTCTTTTCTTTTGCTGCCACTGATGAAAGGACATCTGGTCCTGAAACGCGTCTGGCCACAGCAAGGAGTGCCAGTTCTTGTGGAGCGACTGCTGGCAAGATTGCAAAATAAACGTGTACCTTCATACGAGGCTTCCTGTGGATTTCCTCGCTTTGTGTGCTTCCTGAACTGACTGATATATATATATATATATATATATATATATATATATATATTACCTACTGGCGGTAATATATATATATATATATATATATATATATATATATATATATATATATATATATATATATATATATATATATATATATATTACCTACTGGCGGTCGCCAGTAGGTATATATAGTTAGGATTTTTTCTCTATGGGATTTTTGAAAATTCTATGTCTAATAACTTTGGCGTTTGTGGACGGAATTGGCTGAAATTTTCAGGAAAATGGCACATTTTGTTTCTGAGCAGCCCCTGAAAATTTTGGGGGGGTTCGTCAAGGGGGGGCCGAGAAAAAAGGGGGGTCCCAAAACGCATTTTTCCCATGTTAATTTCCATAGGGCGGTTGGCCTCACTTTTAGCCCGAACGGCTGAATGGATTTGCACGAAACTTGGCAAAATTGTAGGGACTGGTAGCCCGATGTGCCTTTTGTAGGTCTCAATATATGTGCTCCAGTGGATTTTGAGAAATTAACGTTTAAAAAAAGATATATATCTGTAAGCGCGCTCTGGGCAGCGCTCCAGGACGCGTACTTTTCGCGCAACGGAGCTTTGTGAAGCGAAGCTGATTGGTTCTCCGGCGTCTGTCAACATTCCAAACAGTCCGTAGCGGCCGCCATCTTGTCTCTCGGTAGGATCGAGAGACAAGAGGAGGCCAAAGCGAAGGGGCAAATGACCATAAGGGGGCATAGTAGATTGTCGCTGACCCCCTAGGTTTGATGTGGAGGTTTTAAAAGGGCCCCGCGGGGCAAAAAAAAATAAAATAATAATAATCGAACGGCTGAATGGATTTGCACGAAACTTGGCAAAATTGTAGGGACTGGTAGCCCGATGTGCCTTTGCTAGGTCTCAATATATGTGCTCCAGTGGATTTTGAGAAGTTAACGTTCAAAAAAAGATATATATCTGTAACAGCGCTCCGCTTCGCGTACTTTTCGCGTTACGGAGGTTTGCGAAGCTGATTGGTTTTTCGGCGTCTGTAAACATTCCAAACAGTCCGTAGCGGCCGCCATCTTGTCTCTCGGTAGGATCAAGAGACAAGAGGAGGCCAAAGCGAAGGGGCAAATGACCATAAGGGGGCATAGTAGATCGTCCCTGACCCCCTAGGTTTGATGTGGAGGCTTTGAAAGGGTCTCGCAGGGCAAAAAAAAATATACAGTTTTTTTAGTGTTTTTGCGTGGAGTGCGCCCGGTTCGCGAACCGGGAAGCGTTCTGGGGAGCGTACTTTCTTGAAAATTAGTGAAAAAAGTTAGAGTAAAATAATAATTGTGAGTGATCAGATGTAGGGTAGCTCTGAGAAGAGCTTTTGGGTTTATGGTACATTTAGGTACTTATAAGTAGGTACCAATGCACAGTCTTAAATTCAGAGTGAAAACTCTGTTGCCCTCATCTGTGAAGTGAACTCCATCTCCTCTGTAGATATCTTGCATGTAGTAACGCAAGTTATTGTTGTACAGGGAGCCCATTCCATGGTCTCTCATGTAAGCTGAAACAGATTTGTTTACATGCTTCCTCGATTTCTCAATTTGTGGACAAAATTGGTTCGACCACCTCCATTTCTGTCTTTGGCATATATTTGAATATACCAAGGCAGTCTGAGGAAAAAGTGCCATCAATTGCTCAAAGGTGTCCTTTAAAAGCATTTCCAGACCTACCCCAGTCAAAGTGCCCAAATCATTACCTCCACAGTGCACAATTAACAGGTCAGGTTTTGGCAAATGCATAAAGGTTTTCACCAATGGTATCAATTGGTGACATTTTAATCCTCTGTGGCCAAACCACTTAATTTCCACATCTTGTAAATTGAGGTTAGGTAAATTCCTGTTTTCAGCGTACCTTTGAGCCCAATAGATGTAACTATGTCCAACAATCCAGACAGAAAACATGGTGAGAGAAGGTTCTGCTGCAGTCAGATGAAGTGTGGCAATGAAATGGCAGTTGAAAAAATGAGAGTGTAAAATGAAAAAAACTGAGGAGTTTCTGTGTTAATGAAGTAGTAAGAGTGATTGGTGGATTTTGATTGCTGAAAACAGAAAGTTAGTGTGCATGGATGAGTTCGTTGAAAGATGTATTTTGAGTGGCGAAGAAAAAATCATTAAATGAAAGAATGCTCTGGATATGCAGGTGCACTGAGAGTTCAGAGTTCAATTGCAACATTGTTGTGTGAGAGGTCTTGCAAGAGGTGGTTGCTATGCAGAAAAAGCAGAGAGGGGGCAGAGGGGGGAAGGGTTTTGCTTTGAAAAAAAGTGAGGGAAGAGTTTTGATTGGGTGACATGAGAGATATGTGTGAGGAATTACAGCATTTCTGTGCTTTTGATAGCTGCAGACTCTGGAGTGCATACCTTTTGCTCTGCTGAAGACAAATTGGTGTGTTTCTGAGACTGTTTTGAAACTCAAAGTATTTGCTAAGGTGAGAAAAGATTTCTTTAATTTAGATAGAAAATAGTGTGCTTTAAGGAGAAAATTATGAAGAAAGTTGTGTTTTTCAAATGTTGCTTTGTCTCAAGTGTTTCACAAATAGATTTTGTTTCTTTGAGAAATTGTAATTGGAGAAAATGTGAAGTATTAGTACTGACAGGGCTTTTATGTGCATAGGAGCTGTGGAGTGTTTTCAAATTATGACTTGTAAATCGTTTTTGAGAAAAAGCAATGGTTTTAATATTGATGAGAAGGACATAATGGTGTCTGCTTCTTTATAAGGTAATTGAGAGTCTCTGATGTTATTTTTCCCATTTCAATGTAAGAAGTTTGTCTGTGGAGCAAATTGCTTGTAAATATGCTCCCACCTGTGCATGGCAAATTTAGATTTTGAATGTTTCCGTTACATAGGCATGTTAAAGGTGACTGAAACATGCTGCAAAGGCAATCAAAAAATGCTTTTATGTGTCTTAAGGACATTTTAAGTCATTTCCCCATGTGCAGTGTTTTCAAATTATGAGTTGAAAATCGTTTTTGAGGTAAAGGAATGTTTTCAAAATTTATGTGCGCCATATGACCCCAAATTTCTTTTTCAGGGGTGCAGCAGGGTGTTCTTGAGACACCCCTGCACCGTCGGAAAAATTCATAATTTGCGATGAGGTAATTGCTAATCGCAAATTGCACCTTCATTCCTATGGGCCTCCTGCTGCATGGAAATGAATGGGTAATTTGTAATTAGCAAATAGGTCATCGCAAACTAGGAATGGTAAAGAATCGCTATTTATTCCTTAAAGTTCGCTATTTAGGAAATGGAAAAAACTTTGATGATACATATGGCGGTTCATCTCCAACAAGATAAGAAGCATAGGGATAGATTTATGATGACTGGCGCATCACCAGGGATGTGTTAGTCATTCTGTGCCGCTGTTCCGTCACCTATGGTGTGCTGCATTTACAATGCGGCGCATCATGGGGCAAAAACAGCACAGATGCGTGACGTATTTGTGCCGTAAAGTTGGCGCATTGCTGGAGTTGTATCGCAAGTGTGATGAAGCTCCAGCAAGGCTGAGGGGTGCCCCTGTCGCAGGGTTTCTGTTCTCACACAGAACTGTGGACAGAGGATTGGAACCTCGGCGAATTAGGGTGTCCCAAAACTCACCTTAGTAATCAAAACCCCTTAGCAAGCTAGGTACAGTGTCACATTGGATATAACAAACTCTCAATGTTTAGACAATCCAGAATATGAACTTATAGTACCTCAGGATACGTGGAACTCATGAACAGTCGGTCGTTATATATTTCTTAGAAACCAGAACATGGAGTTAAGAAGAACACATGTGTATTTGAAATGTTTATTTACTAATGCCGTCTTCTCAGGCGTAGTATCTTAGATTATACAAGTACACATATTATCAGTAGCAAAATTACCAGCATAGTCAGTAGTACATAAAAAGCGAATGGTGACAGTATGTTAACATGCTGTAAATGAATAAGAGTTAGCAACACTTATAAGCAGCCGCGGGCCGTGGAGGGAGTTACGGTGGGGCAGGGAGGCGGGGAGGGGGAGGGGCAGGGTGGAGAGGGCTCCACCCTGCCCCTCCCCCTCCCCGCCTCCCTGCCCCACCGTAACTCCCTCCACGGCCCGCGGCTGCTTATATCTCACCCTCCCTAATACACATATTATATTATTTGCTAAGAAGGTCTGTTTGTGTTGGTTTAGGGCGTGCCCATACTTTAGTGTCTTAGATTTGAAGGAATCACATCAGCATACACCAGCTCTCTCTTCATGTGAACCGCATCAAGTGTTGTGTATGTGTGTTCGGCAAAGCAATATAAAACCCGCCTCATGCCCAGAATTGGGAGAAGCTGCACTTATGTTATGAGTATGAAGTCGTGGAGATCAGACCTCATAACAATTCTGTATCGTGTTGTTCTTGAAACTTCAGCACTCGCTGTACAGATATAGTTTAAGAAGTAAAGCAGATAGTAGAGCAATAACATATTATTCTCATGTAAATCACGATGAACTATTAGGTTGAAAGCTAAAGCAACAACTAAGTGTCGTGTGCAGAAGTTGCAAAAAAGGAAAAAATGGCGTTTAAACCGGTAATGAGTCCATGCTAACTTAACACGGTGTAAAGATATCCAGGACCTAGATGACACCTCCCCATGATCCGGAAACGAACTGAATAAGATAATAGAAGTGCCATCTCATGAGAGCAGATTGCAACTTTATATGTGGACGGTCCGCAAGGTAAAACATTAAAAACTAGGAAAATTTAATGCTAAAGAAAAATAAAACAGCCAAGTACTTTATCGAGTCTTAAGCCAATAGGCAAGCTAAATAATAAAAACTTGACAAATAAGTCAATGAATTGTCAATGAAATGCTAGTACTCAGCATATCAAACATGAAAAAGGTCTATGACATAACTGTGTATGCAAAATAAGCTGCAACAGCCTCCAATAGGAAGTCACCGTCTTCATCCGAAAAGAGTTCAGCCATCCAATTTAAAAGCGGAAAAGAACATACGTGCTCTCCCAGCACCGGATCCTCTATCAACATCAGAGGACAGCTCGGTGGGTTTTCAAGAAAGCTCTGTTCCAAGAAAGACTGTGTTGCCGCCAGTAAATTCCAGGGACCAATTAGTCCATGCATCAATGCCACAGCCATAATCCTTTCGCCAGGACAAACCAACTCGTGAGTAATGATAGGAGTCATCAGCTGATTGAAGTCGACGTCAGGAGAAACCGGTCCGCAGAGACACAAATCAATGGCCCAATCGAAATCACAGGTCAGGCAGTGAAATACAGGCTGGACACAGGTGAAGTAGGAGAATCGAAAAGATAATCCATATGCCGTGCTTAATATCGCCAACGGCATTGTGCCATAATATTCTAGCATGCGATTGCGGAACAGCGTCAGCAGCTGCAGGGCGGGAGCTTGCACAGGAGGGACATCCATATTTAAAAATGTAAAAAAGCACAAGAGCGTCCGCTGGTAATGCAAGTAAAAATGGGAATCCACGAAGCAGAGTGGAAAAAATAGAATGAAAGAAAGCAGGGATGACTCCAAAGATTTTCTCAAATGAAGTCACGAGACCACTGGTAACAACTTTAAAAAAGTGCGCCAGGCCCTTTGTGGAGGACGCGTTAGAGATAGTCCGAACCATCTTGCTGAAATGGAAAGGCGAATCTGTATTTAAAAGGGTCTGCACCTCTGTACGGGTGTTCGCTATGTGAAGCACGAAAGTTTCACGGGCCGAAGTCAAGGCCACCTCTCTTTGAGACAAAAGAGCTCTTATTCTTGTCATGCTGTTGAAATGTGCTCCCAAGGTTGGTATTTGTGGCCAGATTGAAAACTCCCTATGTTCATGTGTGGGAGGAAATAGAACATTTCTGCAGCAAATAACCCGTTCATTTACTGTTACGATAAAATGAATACTTTTAATTAACCCAGAACAATCTTCATTATTGAGCATCAAATAACTACCATTTTCCAAGAACTTGAACGTGGGGATGATAGCAGGAACTGGTGTGCCTTGCAACACGCAAGCCATATTTGGTCGGTGTTTGCTGCATGAACCGTGTAACTGTATGTGCCTACACATTAGTGAATGATCTGGCGTCTCAGTGCATTCCTCTCCATTCAGATAAAGTTCTTGATCATCTTTGAAAATCTGTATGTGTATGGAAGCGACCAGACCTCATGAAGAAAACCACTACCTAAAGGTTAATAACGACCTATTGGTATATATTTCATACAATTTGAAAACTTATATAAAGCAAAAGGCAGCGTTATTAAACCGTGGATAAGGCACGTTGCCAAAGCAGTCAACCTTTTGGATTTATACTGGAAATGTTAAAGGAAGAATTACGGAGTAGGGCCTGTAAATCTTTAATGGACAACGAGTAAAATTACTCCAACCATCATATTCCTCTAACTCCGGGATAGTAGGGGTGTTTAATTTTTTAGAAGTAGCCAATCCAAAGCATTTGGTCTGGGAAATTGTTTCATTCACAAACAACATATGATTTGGGATGAGACATGCACGGTGGAAAGCGTCAGTGCCTTGTACCTGCCATGTTTGTGAACCCCAAACTGATGTAGATCCTGGATATTTTTACTCTGTGTTACGTTAGCATGGTCTCATTACTGGTTTAAACGCCATTTTTCCTTTTTTGTAACTTCTTCACACGACACTTAGTTGTTGCTTTAGCTTTCAGCCTACCTGCGTCAAGATCTATGCCTGCTTCAAGCAGGCGCAGGGTTTTGATGTAGCTTTGTCCTATCTGATTGTAAATGCGGCACACCGTGGGTGGCAGAGCAGCGGTGCACGTTAACTGGTGCATCCCTGGGGATGTGCTAGTTAATATAAATCTGCCCCTTTACATTTAATTATGTGCAGGGGATACATAGTAGGTGAGGTTTATCCAAGGTTAAGAAGAGATGAGTCCTGTTCAGTGAAAAATTGGAGATAGGCTTCAGTATATTATATACTTAAGTAGTGTGTTAAGTTTTTGATGACTGTTATTAATTTACTGTTGGGTAATAGTGGTTAATAACATTTTTTATTATATTTTACCACAGATTCAACTGCAGATTATTTCAAGATTTTAGGATGCCTAGCAAAGAAAGAGTGAGAAAGGCTGCAAAACGTCAAAGACAGCAGGACCATGGAATAATGCAGCAGTCCTCTAACAAAAAGATTTGTCAAGTCACCAAGAAAGCACCGGGTAAGAGTCCAAAAACAGTCATAAGAAATATGTGTAGTAAAAAAAATATTACTACAGAAAATGTTTCAGTCCAGAAAAGGAGAAACAATTCAAATGGTAAGGAAAGGCCAATGAGAAATGTTACTGCTAGAGTAAGAGATAACTCTATGCATGAAAGTAGAAGGAAACAACAGTTTAGGGATATTCGTAAACGAATGTTCCGCAACAGGATATTTGGGAATTTGTTAAAAAATATTAAGAAAGGTCAACAGAAAGTGGTTTTTTATAAGAGAAAAAAAATAGTTGAGAAAGTTATTGATCAGGCATTTGAAATTAAACGTAAGTTATTTATTTTGACAATCAATAGAATTAGGAAGCTAAACAAGGTAATTTATGATTTCAAAAGAAATAGTAGATGGAAGAGAATAGTTAATCGTAGTAATTTTTGTGAAGTTTTTTCTGGAGAATGGATGCATAGTTCAAGCTCTGAGGCATTTTTTAATGAGGAGAGTTATTTCCAGGATAATGATTTGGTGCATGCAGTTGACACCAGTGGTCGAGCTTATGAAGTGAAAGATGGTTGTCCAGTTGAAAAAGAAAAAGTTGTGAGAACAGAGATAGAAGAGGTGTTAGGTAATGAGGTTTTAGGGAGACGTCCTAAGGGTCCTGTGTACACCTGGAAGTGTAGTAGTATTTGCAGTGTACAACAGGATTCCATCAATTTGCTTTGTGATTTTATACGGTCATTTAATAAGAAAAGTTTGAAGCAGAAAATGAAGTTGTTGCAAGAATTAGATCCTTGCAGAGTGAGAGAAGTGATAGGTTTGCATGGTCATTCACTGGCTTGTCTTTCCAGGAGAGTATGCCAGAGTGTTTTTCATCATTTCAGGATGCTAGCAGTGCATCATAATAAAGTGAGGAAATTAGTTAGAATGTTGTATTATGCTAAGAGTCCAGCAATTATGCTTAAACAATTATGCGCTGCTCTTTTGCATGGTTCTGAAATAGATGTGAAGAATATATGTGAAGAAATTGAGTTTTGTTACTTTGGAAGTAAAGAGGAGAATGTTGAAATTGACCAAGAAGAAGAGAGTAATGTGGAAGATAGTGTACAGGTTTCCAGTACAGATAATTTCCAGAGGGAAATTGCGACGTTTGAGGTGAAATCAAGTGAGAGGCCAAATTTCACTTGTGTGTGTTGTCGACGCACTTATTATAAGAATCAGACTAAGTTAGTGGATTTATATGGAAAAAGTGAAAGGGAAAATAATAGTGAATGGAAGGATTTTACAACATACTTGATGGTAGAAAATTGTTTTGATTTGGGATTGGATCAACGTGTGTGTACTTATTGTTGTAACAAATTAAATCAAAACCAGATGCCTGCTAGAGCAGTTCATAATAATCTGGAATTGGTTGAGATTCCTTCTGAATTGAAGGATTTAAATACTTATGAATCTATTTTGATTCAAAGTATCCATCCCTTTCAGGCTATTGTAAGAATGGAGCCAAAGACAGGGAAATTGCCTCCATCAGATTTACAGAGAGGATTAAAGGGAAGAGTTGTTTATTTGCCTCTAGATTTGAAGAAAAACATTAACACGATTGGAGTAGAAAAAGTGGAAGAGGAACCTCTTGTTATCTTAGTTAATGGGGTTCCGACAAAGAATAAGAAAATATGGCAAGATTTAGTAGATGTTAGGAAAGTCAAAAGGGCAACATTGTATTTGAAAAAATATAATAAATACTATAAAAATGTATATGTTGCAGAAGAGGAAGTAAGTGAGGAAGAGGATAGCGATTTGTGTGCTGGTCAAATTGAGAAAGTAGAACCCTGTACTAGTGAAGAAATATATGAACATTATAGTGTTCATCCTTTGCATTCCAAGGAAGTCATGGGGAATGCTATTGAGTTGTTTCAAATGAAACAAGCGAAAGGGAGTCCCATTAGTGTTTGGGAGGAAAGTTTGGAAGCTCGGTGTTTCCCACAGCTTTTTCCAACAGGTCAGGGAGGAAGATATGATGAGCGACCTCATCAAATTCCTGCTTCTGAATACCGGACTTTGCGATTGTATGCAGGAGATCCTAGGTTTCGACAATGCATTCCTTATTTGTTTCATCTCCTGTTTGAAAGCGATCTGTCTGGACTGTCATATGCAGTGAACCACATCTTGAAAAGTGGTATACACATGCAAAACATCTCGGCAAGTGACTTTATGGATAAAGTCAATGTCCAAGACAGTATTTTGGATTCTCACCTGATTAATCTCATGGCGTGTCAGCGTGGTACTAATGAGTACTGGTACCGTCGTCATGGTGATTTAAAATGTATGCTGAGGAACTTAGGAACTCCCACATGGTTCCTCACTTTGAGCTGTGCTGAGTATGGCTGGGAAGACTTACTTGAATTTCTACGAGAGGCAAATGCTAACGTAGAAAACATCGAATTCAAGACACCCGGAGAACTGTGCTCTTTGGATCCAGTCAATGTATGTAGGTACTTCAATCATAGATTTGAAGGTATGATGTCTTTCATCATGAATAAGAAGAATCCACCTCTTGGAGAGGTGTTGGATTTCTTCTGGAGGAAGGAGTACCAAGCAAGAGGTGCTCCTCATATACATATGTTGCTGTGGATCAAGGATGCACCTAAATTTGGAACGGATGCAGAAGACTCAGTGATGAGTTTCATAGAACAGTATTCTACGTGTGCTGTTCCAAACGCAAAGGAGAAAAAAAGCCTAAGAGAAAAAGTTCTACGTTTCCAAAGCCATCGATGTGGAAAGTACTGTCGTCCTAAATTCCGGAACAAAGACAAGTTCTACACCAAATGTCGTTTCGGCTTTCCACGACCGGTGATTTCTAAAGGAAGAGTGAACAGTTTGATGTCTTCGCTGCGACATAATGTGATGAAGAAATCACCTAAAAACACATACAATTTGAAGAGGAACGAAGAGTCTAAGTACATCAACGACTACAACCCGGTGATTTTGTCCATGTGGAATGCTAACATGGATATACAGTTTGTGGCTGATAACTGTATGGCTGTGGCTCGGTATGTGACATCTTACATCACCAAAAAAGAGAAGACAGAATTGAAGGATATGTGGGAGGACATTTCCCATGAAAAGAGCCTCAGCAAGAAGTTGTACAGTTTCAGTTTGAAGATGTTGTCGCATCGAGAAATCGGAGCTTACGAATGTTCTGACCGGTTGTCTTCAGCAAGTCTCTATGCCAAGTCCAGGAGTATCGTTTGGGCGAGTGTTGGTCTTGCTGCAACGCGTAATCGAGTTCTGAAACCTGTGCGGGAAATTGAGTATTTGGCGGAGAAGGAGCCAAACAGTACCGACATTTTGAAGAGCAACATGTTGGATACATATTATCCAAATCGAAGCAGTCACCTCGAGAATGTTTGTCTGTATGAGGTTCTGCAAAATTACATATTCAAGAGGAACATCAAAGAAGATACTGAGAAAGGAGTGTATGCTGTAATAGGAAGTGAGGGATGTCTGGTCAAGGAAAGAAAATGCCACTTGATAAACCATCGAAAATTGAGTGGCGAATCTCCTGAAAAAAAGGAGTTTTTCTATTTAGCACTTTTGCAACTTTTTAAGCCTTGGCGTGCAGAAGAGGAACTGCTTGGAGATTTCCTTTGTTACGAAGACTCATTCAATGCTGCCAAGGAGACCATAGAATGTCCTGCTTTTCCCAAATATGTAGAAATGTTGAATGTGGAAATTGAGCAGGAAGCAACGATTGCAGCCGAGATTGCCAGAGACAGTTCTCAGGACAGTCAGAGTTCTGCTTCATTGAGTCAGGATCCACTAGGAGGACCTCTTATCGAAAATGAAGCTGCCACTGCTATGAATGAAGTGGAAAGAGCTATGGCACATGCTCAGGAGGATGCGGTTAACTTAGAAGAGTTGGAAAGACAACTCAACGTTGAGCAGAGGAAAATATATGACGAACTTACCATGCAAATTGATCATGGATTAAGTCATGACAAGAAAGAGTGCTCATGTACGTCGTTGAAGCCTGTCCGACTGTACGTGAGTGGAGAAGCGGGAACTGGAAAAAGTTTCCTTATTAAAGCAATTTCATGTTATTTGCAGGAAAGGACAGAGTCATCGCTGTCTTGTGTTGTCACCGCTCCAACTGGACTGGCAGCACATAACATTAAAGGGATTACTTTACATCGTTTACTGATGCTGCCAGTGGAGCATGACAACAAATTAGAATATCACAAGCTATCTGGAGATGCTTGTTTTGAAGTTTCAAGAGTCTTGAGGAAAATGAAACTTCTTATCATTGACGAAGTAAGCATGGTTTCCAATGTCATGCTTGCCTTTGTGCATTTGAGAATGCAAGAAGTTCTCAAAACAGAGTATGATGTGTTATTTGGTGGCAAACACATCATTGTTTTCGGAGATCTTCTGCAGCTGACACCAGTGAAAGGGCAACCTGTGTTCAAAATGCTCACGCATGAAGATACCAGGAAGTGCTTAGGGAGCATTGGCAACGTCAATATATGGTTAAACTTCAATTATGCTGAACTGCATGAAAATATGCGTCAGGCAAAGGATGAAGTTTACAAGACTATTCTACAAGATGTTAGAATTGGAAAAGTGACCGAGCATGGGAAAGAAGCTTTACATGCACGATTACTGACAAATTTATATCCAGACAAAGATGTTGTGCCTGAGAATATTTTTCAGAAAGTTACTGAGAAAAAATCTGGAATATGTTTGATGCCAACTCTTGCAGAATGTGCCAAATTCAACAACAAAATGTTGCATTTAGAAAAGCAAGAGATTGTGAAACTGGAAGCTATTGACAGAGTAGAGCATATGGGATCAACAATTATTTTGTCTGAGAATCTGAAAACAAAATTGGATTCATTAGAGAAGAGTATATCTAAAACTGCGGGTTTTGAAAAGACTCTGAATGTGTGCTTGAACTGCCGTATAATTTTAAGAAGGAATTTACATGTTGAAAGAGGTCTGGTAAATGGATCAATGGGTAATGTTGTTGATTTTGTGAAATACAGAAATAGAGATGGAATTGAATTTTTAAAAATTAAATTTGATGGCATTGAGGAAGTACAGCTAATTGCTCGTTGTTCTGCTAGATTTTTGCTTGTAAAAGACTTATATGTTCGTCGTAAGCAGTTTCCTGTTTGCTTGGCATATGCGGTGACAATCCATAAATCGCAAGGTTTAAGTGTAGACTGTGCATTGGTGAATATTGGCAGTTCTGTGTTCAAGGAGGGTATGGCATATGTGGCATTGTCACGAGTTAGGACTTTATCGGGATTGTACTTGATTGAGTGTGATGTCACAAACATTTGTGCGGATCTAGATTGTGTTAAGGAATACAATAGGTTGAGAAGAGAGTATGCACCACATTTGCCTCAGTATCCTTTGTTTGAGAAACGTGTGGTAGGCCGGAAACGAAGAAATGTGACCAATACTGGGGAGGTTGTAGCAAAAAGACGAAAAGTCGATGAACCTGAAATTATAAGCAGAAATAAAAAGGATTCTGTTGAAGATGTTGTTGGTTTTCAATTTGAAAACAGTTCTGGTGTCAACTGCTATGCTAATGTAGTGGTTAATGTTTTGTTTTCTCTAGAAAATGTAAAAGAAGAGATTGTGGTCAATTCTGATCAAAGATTTTGCAGTTTGTTAAATTCTGTGTTAGAGGAATGTAGCACTGATAGAACAAACATAGAAAGTGTGTCTGAAATTCGAAATCTGTTAGACAGATGTTCAGGCCAAACACAATTCTCTCAAAATAGTCAGCAAGATTGTCAGGAGTTTTTAATGTATATGCTTGATGTATTGCATGATGAAGGTGTAGATGTAGATCACCTGTTTGGGCTTTCTTATCAATGGCAGCATGACTGCGAGAACTGTAGGGTATCAAGTACTACTAGTGTAGACTCAGAAAGATTTATATATTTAACTTTGCCAGACAGTAAATCAGTCTCTTTTAATAAGCTAGTAAAAGCAGCTGATCACAACATGGAGTGTAGCCAATGTAAATCTGAAATGATGTCCACATTATTTATACGAACATATGGCCAGTATGTCATTTTAATGTTCCAACGATGTAGGCCTGATGGAACAAAATTGACAACTTTAATTAAAAATTTTGTGGCTTCACAGTTGTCAATATCAGGAAGGACTTTTGTAACTGTAGCAATTATATATCATGATGGTCCTTCAATAACATCAGGACATTATACAGCTTATTTAAAGTGTAGAAATGGCTGGTCATTCTGCAATGATTCTGTTTTAATTTTCAAAAAAAAATTGCCATATGACCTTAAAAACTCTTACCTGGTGTTTTTAAAACCAAAATTTTAGGGAAAGAATCTCGGGATGTGCTCTGAGGAATTTCAAGAAGTTCTCATGGCTCCTACACTATTTGGCCTTGAGGATAAGTGTAGTACAGAGACATAACTTCTTACCATAACACTGGACGTCATGGAGAAATACGTGCACTTTGAATGAGTTCAGAAAAACGATTTCTTTTTATAAGCTAATTGAAGCAGCCAATCAAAACATGGAGTAGAGGGAATGTAAGTCTGCAATGCTGTCTACTGTTTTACATTGCTTTGTGATTAAAAGTGATGTAGAGAATTAAATAATTGTACTAGTCATAAAGGTAGTGTAAGTCTGCTTCATAGTGAGCAGTATCAGTGTGATAGGAAATGTAGAACATGATTGAGCAAGAAGGGGAAGATATTACTAGTCCAGGATTGTGTAAATGATCTTCAACATTTTAATTCTGAAAGTTGCGGAAATGCGAAAAGACGGGATTGGCTTACAAGAAATCCAAGAGTTATAAATGGGTCTGACAAGATTTGGCCTTGTGGAAACTTGTGGTAGAGAGCAAGAAGTCATTTATTGTATGTAACATGTTTTTGAAAACGATGGAGGTTTTCTTTCAGAAAGTGGCGGGTTGAAAGTAATAACAGCACAACAGAGTGTAAGCTGTTCATAGGACATCCTTGGCCGTCATGGAAAGTAAGTTAACTTTAAGGAGTTCTGAATTCTGATTTGTTATGTTGTATGGGTTTTTTAAACACAATCATTTTGATTGTGTTTTTTTTTCCCCGCTGTTATATGATGAATACCTTCAAGTCACTGTTTTTAGTGAAATTTGATACATTCTGAGAACAGCAAAAATAAACCATTTAACATGTATAATTAATTCTGTTCTGTTTGGATTTATGATGTACATGTAGAACTGTGTAGGAGGCATGGAGAAGGTGAGGCTTCTGTAAGTGTCAAAGTTGTTGCATACAGTGAACACATTCACACATCGGTCCACTCTTCCTTGGATGTGGTGGAGGTGGTGGGGAAGCACCAGCTGAAGCTACTAAAGAAGCCATTGCTCACTGGTAACAAAGGGTCTTTCTCTCACAATGATGAAAGTCAGAGTGAGGAAAGAAAGTTGGATTTTCATCATTTGGGAAAAACAATAGTTCTCAACCAATGAAAAGTGTTCATTTTAGATTATATGACCTAGTCTTACATCATTAGGAAACCAAAAGTGAAATGAACCAATGAAAAGTTTTATTACCAAGTCACATGACCTGCTGTGTTTACGTTACACGCTTTGCAGGGCCTCCCGGTTTGCTTCCAGAAACCTGTGCTTTGCGACTCGGTAAGCGTACCAGTTCGCTAACGTAGTACGTCATATGACGTATCACGCGACAACGCGAAACGTCATGCGGACGGGAGGCGTCACGATGTTGTTTTCTAACGCGGCAGTTGCGGTAAAGAAACGTTTACCGGCTCGCGGTCTATTTCGCGGCATCAAGGTCAGCTAACGGGAAGCTTCCCGATTCGCGAAGTGGGAACGAAGAAAAAAAAAAAAAAAAGTTATTAATAAACATATAAAATATATTTTGGGATTTAAAGAAGAATACATTTTACAGCTACAGATATTTGCTATTAAAAAACCATTGAAATTCACTGAAAAAACCATAGGTTATAGATTATATATAGTTAGGAATTAGCATTTACAAAACCTTGAAAATTCACTGAAAAAACCATAGGTTATAGACCATATATAGTTAGGAATTAGCATTTAAAAAACCTTCTTTTACTCACACAAAACCATTGAAATTCCATATATAGTTAGTTGCACTAACTATATATCACGCACCCGCAATCCACTGCTGATGATGTCACATATTACATCATTCATGACATGGTCAGTGACATCACTGATGACATCACTGATGACATCTCAAATGACATGCACTACGAGATCCAGAAGGCCAGGGGAGTGGCCACGCCCACTGGGGCAGGAACATTGAAATAAAAGTGCACGAAATGCCGTCTTTCTGTTAACAGGCTACCACAGAAGAAGGGATTGACTTCCCGAAACGCGTCTGGTGATTTTATGGACTGCTGAGGCTGGTGTTTGCTCAGATGCCTGCTTGCATGAATTCCGTCAATAAATTGAATTATGAAGCTGCCGGCTGGCTTTTCTCATTTGGGGGCTACCTTTAGTTTTGGATTTGTAGCGGCTGAGTCCAAGCCGCGAGAGAAGCCCTCCACAAACTCGTGGACCTGAGATGGCGCCAGGTTGGTGTTATCTGACAAACAGGAGGCAGCGTTCATGACGTTTTCTACAAAGCAGAACAGGCATCTGTTACGAGACTTTGCTTATGCCCACCTGGGTTTAAAAGTTGCCTAAATTTTGTTAACATTCAGACGGACTCACTTGAGTTTTATTCTGTTCATGCACTACGAGATCCAGAAGGCCAGGGGAGTGGCCACGCCCACTGGGGCAGGAACATTGAAATAAAAGTGCACGAAATGCCGTCTTTCTGTTAACAGGCTACCACAGAAGAAGGGATTGACTTCCCGAAACGCGTCTGGTGATTTTATGGACTGCTGAGGCTGGTGTTTGCTCAGATGCCTGCTTGCATGAATTCCGTCAATAAATTGAATTACGAAGCTGCCGGCTGGCTTTTCTCATTTGGGGGCTACCTTTAGTTTTGGATTTGTAGCGGCTGAGTCCAAGCCGCGAGAGAAGCCCTCCACAAACTCGTGGACCTGAGATGGCGCCAGGTTGGTGTTATCTGACAAACAGGAGGCAGCGTTCATGACGTTTTCTACAAAGCAGAACAGGCATCTGTTACGAGACTTTGCTTCTGCCCACCTGGGTTTAAAAGTTGCCTAAATTTTGTTAACATTCAGACGGACTCACTTGAGTTTTATTCTGTTCATGCACTACGAGATCCAGAAGGCCAGGGGAGTGGCCACGCCCACTGGGGCAGGAACATTGAAATAAAAGTGCACGAAATGCCGTCTTTCTGTTAACAGGCTACCACAGAAGAAGGGATTGACTTCCCGAAACGCGTCTTGTGATTTTATGGACTGCTGAGGCTGGTGTTTGCTCAGATGCCTGCTTGCATGAATTCCGTCAATAAATTGAATTACGAAGCTGCCGGCTGGCTTTTCTCATTTGGGGGCTACCTTTAGTTTTGGATATATACATATATATATATATTACCTACTGGCGGTCGCCAGTAGGTATATATAGTTAGGATTTTTTCTCTATGGGATTTTTGAAAATTCTATGTCTAATAACTTTGGCGTTTGTGGACGGAATTGGCTGAAATTTTCAGGAAAATGGCACATTTTGTTTCTGAGCAGCCCCTGATAATTGGGGGGGGGGGTTTCGTCCAGGGGGGGTCGAGAAATAAGGGGGGTCCCAAAACGTGTTTTTAACATTGAGTTTTCCATAGGGCGGTTGGCCTCACTTTTAGCCCGAACGGCTGAATGGATTTGCACGAAACTTGGCAAAATTGTAGGGACTGGTAGCCCGATGTGCCTTTTGTAGGTCTCAATATATGTGCTCCAGTGGATTTTGAGAAATTAACGTTTAAAAAAAGATATATATCTGTAACAGCGGACCGGGCAGCGTCCCAGGACGCGTACTTTTCGCGCAACGGAGCTTTGGAAAGCGAAGCTGATTGGTTCTCCGGCGTCTGTCAACATTCCAAACAGTCCGTAGCGGCCGCCATCTTGTCTCTCGGTAGGATCGAGAGACAAGAGGAGGCAAAAGCGAAGGGGCAAATGACCATAAGGGGGAATAGTAGATCCTCGCTGACCCCCTAGGTTTGATGTGGAGGTTTTAAAAGGGCCCCGCGGGGCAAAAAAAAAAAATAATAATAATAATCGAACGGCTGAATGGATTTGCACGAAACTTGGTAAAATATTAGGGACTGGTAGCCCGATGTGCCTTTGCTAGGTCTCAATATATGTGCTCCATTTTGAGAAATTAACGTTCAAAAAAAGATATATATCTGTAACAGCGCTCCGCTTCGCGTACTTTTCGCGTTACGGAGCTTTGCGAAGCTGATTGGTTCTCCGGCCATCTTGTCTCTCGGTAGGATTGAGAGACAAGAGGAGGCCAAAGCGAAGGGGGAAATGACCATAAGGGGGCATAGTAGATCCTTCCTGACCTCTTAGGTTTGATGTACCATTTTGCCAAGTTTGGTGTAATTCCGTTCAGCCATTCAGGCTGTAGACGTATGTAAATGTCCTATGGAAAATTGCATGGGGAAAACACATTTGAAAGTGTTGAAATTTAGAACCAATTAAAATGTTACTTTGGTTTTGTATTTGTGTGTGATGAAAGTTAATTGGTTATGTATATATGTCAAATGAGAGGAAACCACAGCCATTTTGTGATACTACTGTCTGAGGTACATTTGTGAGGAATTTTTGGTGGTGAATTTCTGGTGTTTGATTTACACAGTACTAACACTTTTCCTACTTTTAAAAAGGTGAGTTGTTAATTTGAAAGGGGAACTATGTTGTACACTTGAAGATAATTTGAAAAATGTTTTCTGTTATTTATTTGCAGTCCTTCTGTTATACTAAATACTTGATAAAGTTAGTTTTATATTATGTATTACTAAAAACGATAAATGAAAGTGATTATTTTTTTCTGCAATTTACAGCAAGCAATTTCAAAATAAAATGGCTCACAATGAAGAGACCGTGGCAATTTCTTTTGAATTGTCCACTACATTGATTGAAATTGAGAGCACCAATAATGAAATATTGTCACAAGGAGGACATGACTTGTATGATTCCATTAGATTGATTGAAATGGACAGCACCAAGAATGAAATATTGTCACAAGGAGATGACTTGAATGATTCCACTACGTTGATTGAAATTGAGAGCAGCAATAATGAAATATTGTCACAAGGAGGAGATGACTTGTATGATTCCATTAGATTGATTGAAATGGACAGCACCAATAATGAAATATTGTCACAAGGAGGAGATGACTTGAATGATTCCACTACATTGATTGAAATTGACAGCACCAATAATGAAATATTGTCAGAAGGAGGAGATGACTTGAATGATTTTTTTGATCAATCTCTTGATGGCGAATTTATCGAGTGTTTGGAGACCATAGAGTTACAAGAATCATTATTTCAGACTTTTCATGAGGACATTGCTGATGAGGACATGTTACTAGTTCTTTCAAATTTAGAAAATTCTGAAGAATAAATTTATATTTAGAAATCAAAAATTGTTTGAGACATTATTCATTTTTATTTTTAATTTATGAGGTTGTAGCGAAGTGATTGTAGTATAAAATGAGACTTATAGTATAGAGTGCAACATTTTTATGTTATATGGTAAGTTTACTCATATTTACTTCCCTTCTGCCACTATATTATCTCCAATGTGTATTTGACATCTCTTCTTCATCTCCGGCCTCCTTTCTCTCACTGTGTGTCTCCGATGCATCTTATCGCTGCTATTTTGTGTAATTACAGAAGAGAGTAAAATAAAATAGTTCGGAACGTGAAAAGGGGGCAAAGTAGAGTACTCCTCACCCCCTAGGCCTTTTTAGGCGGTCCCAAAAGGATCAGTTTCTGCTTTCCTGAGAGATTATGGTATGAGTTCCATATACCACAATAACTTGCATTACAACATGCAAGATATCTATCTCCTATTACCAACTTTTGGAGATATTCGCGCTAAGCGCGAATATCTCCAAAAAGTAACACCTGCCCTGAGCAGTTCTTAGCCATGTTATCCAATGGGAGGTGGATAACATGGCTAAGAGCATTAGCTCGGTAATGTATGAATATCGCTGAGTTTTTAGCGATATTCATGCATTGCGGCCGTTTATTATCGCATTTGTGATAAACCTTGATAATAGCAAGGTTTATCTTCGATAATTTCTGACGATGCTTAGCGGTAAAAAATTCGTTGGTAAGCATCGTTAGCGATAAATATCGCTTAACTTTGGTAATATGCCCCAACGTCTGTTAACGTTCGATTCGAAGGAAATGAGGAAGTGTTGAAAAACATTGTCTGCGCCATCTTGCCTTTTTTGAAATGCCACACTTTTGTCGTGCACGGCAGCCATTTTAGATGTCTTGACCAGACCCACTCTCTGCACGCTGTCGATTCGTAGCATGGCTCCTCACCCTCGCAAGCATCTTCCCCAGGCACTGGTCACCCCCGCTCTCTGTCTTATGCATGGGCAATAAACCTCCCCCCATCTGCGCTGCTCTTCCCTGAGAATCACACTGTGCCCGCCCCACACCTCCCTTTCGCCCTATTCACTACCGCACCCTCTGACACTCCTCTTCCTCTGTGTCCGATTGTCCAGGCTATCAGCTAGCCCTGCAGATGTAGTTTATGGCCCCAGCTGTAAAGAATCACCCCTCTTCAAAGGAGTTATAGCAGATCAAGGCCCACACCCGATGAGATCCGTCACACCACACGTGTTCCTACTATCTGAAAACTATCCTGTATTGTGATTGGGGAGGGGACCGAGCCTGAAGAGGAAGATTCCAGGAATGACTCTATGTACATCAAAGTTTTTACAATTATGTGTAACATTAAAAATATATAGCACTCCAACAAAGTAGTAGGAATATAAAACTTTAATAACATATAAATATATACAACAAAACAAAAACAGTAAAAACATTTAAACAACGAAGAGACCGTGGCAATTTCTTTTGAATTATCCAATAGATTTATTGAAATTGACAGCACCAATAATGAAATATTCTTGTCAGTAGCGGTCTGTTGTGCGAATAGTTCCAAGGCAGCAGAACGCGCTGAAATCTAGATGGCACGAAAGTGATGTCTAGCAAGTTGCCGCCCAGCAAATAACGGCGTGGGGCGCCGCGGGGGTGAGTGAGTCCAGTAGGCACCACAGCTATTCTTACCGGCATTGCAGAATTACTGCTGGGGACAATGCCTGTGCTGTAGCAGGGTCAAAGCAGAAACAAAAAGGATTCTGTTGAAGATGTTGTTGGTTTTCAATTTGAAAACAGTTCTGGTGTCAACTGCTATGCTAATGTAGTGGTTAATGTTTTGTTTTCTCTAGAAAATGTAAAAGAGGGGGAGGCAGTCCAAAGTTCCGTTAAAAGGGCAAAGGAAAGGATCGGTGGTTTGAACTATCAGTCAAAAAGGGGAGGGGGTGCAACAATTTTTCCTACCGGGTCACACTGTGCTTTCACCGGAAGTGAGGTCTGCAGGATTCTAGTAATTCAAAGTGAGGCTGGCGCCGACGTCCCGCGGATACAGTTTCGTCACTCCACGGGTGATCATGGCAGTCATTCCCCATCGGGGGTCGGAGACTCCCGCGGCTCCTCTAGAATCTTCAAGGTCGTGGAGGACTACGGTGGTGGAGTCAACCAGTGACCGGGCCATTTCTTTATGCTGGGCCCGCTCTTGCCAGGTCGACCGCCATTTTGAGAGTTCGGTAGCTACTGGCGATCGCGGGGTCAAATGAGCGGACGGGCTCCACCCTGCCGGGCGAGACGTTGCAGCATGGCCACAGTGGAAGAACTCTTTTCCGGGCGCCTGGAGCGCTGAGGGTGCAGCTGGGAAGCCTCCACTGGGGAGGCGGGAGAGGCCTGTTCGCACCGTCTCTCCCTCCCAGTGCACCCCACGGCGTCTCGCTTGAGATTTGTTATGGCCGGACCAGGCGATGAGGACGAGGGGGGGGGGTCGGAGGCATGTGCAAGACATCCCCCCCCAGGGTTGTTGCAGCAATTATACAAGAAAGAAGAAGTGTCCCGTCCGTCTTCGGGCCGGGCTTCCGGTAGATGTCGGCCGGACGCCCCTGGCTCTGGCCCCATGAACGGGTTTCTTGGTTTATCGGCTGCAGCCGGATCCCGTCGGCCTCGGCCCCCCGACCGTTGGTGGCCGGACCGGAAGAGCATGTGGCGGGACTACCTGCAACTCTCAAGGGCCACCGCGGCCGGACTGGGAGAGAGAGGGGAGGGTCGAGGAGACATTCCCCCCCCTGCAACTGTTCAGCGTTGTAAAGGCAATCCCCTGGCCGGGTCCCGCTGGTCTCGGCCTCTCCTCCGGCTACACCCTACGTTAGGATCTCCTGGCCGAGGCGTGGCAGCAGGACCTGCCTTATATGGGCTGCTCCCGGCTGGGCGTAGCCGGAACCCTGCCCCACCTTGGAAGTTTCCAGAGTGGGGGCGGATGTTCTACTGACTTGCATTTTCCCTAGTCTATCGATTTTTTTGGCGTGGCAGGCGGTGGGACAGCGAGGGGTGATTTGGTTTCTCTTACTGTTTTTCTGGTCTCTCACCACTGGCATATTTTAACGTTTTCTTGTTTCTAGGACATTAATAGGTTTTATCATTACGTTATGTTATCGTTTCTTTGTTCGTTGTTTAATAAAAGTTCATGTTCATCAGTGGCCTACTGATTTTCGATTTCCTATTCTTTTCTTTCCAGGTTGTTTCATGCTAAAGTTTCTGTTAACAGGATACAGTGATCACTTCGTTATTATTGCATATGTCCTTTTCACTAGGGGTGCTCTCTGGTCGGGCCAGATGACGTATGTCTAGTAAATGGTCCGGGTGAAACAGGTGCATCAATCAGTGGGGAGTAGATAGGCATGACAGATTACAACGGGGGAGAAAGGTCCGCATTACGTACCCTTTCACTACTTGCAAAGATTTTCCTACGTTTATTTGCAAACAGGGAATACCTCCAAAAAGAACTAATTCCCAAACAGTCAATGTTCGGACAATCAATCAATCAATGAGGAATGAAATAGGTACGACGTGTTAAAGGCTTGCGTTACCTACCCTTCACTATCTGCAAAGGGAGAGAGAATATTCCTATTCTTCCTCGTTTGCAGGCAGAGAAGATCCTTAAGAGAACCAACTTCGAACAATTCAATGCTCGATTCAAACAATCAACAAGGGGTACTGTGAACACAAATGAACGCCGCTTATGTACATACGCATTGCTATTTTCAACAGGTTGTTCCTAATGTTTCTATTTTAGCGAGGTCAAAAAGAGATCCCATTAGTGGCCTACTGATTTTGCTCGATTCTTTTTGGTTTTTTACACGGTTTTTCGCTATCTGCAAAGACTAAACAGAGTATTTTGACTCTGTGCTTGTTTGTAAATAGAGAATGAACGAAAGAGAACAATCAATCAAATGGAGAGAGAAGCAGGCACGACGGATTACAAAGGGGGCAAAGGGCTGCGTTAACTACCCTTCACTATCTGCAAAGAGAGAGTACTCCTAATAGAAATGAGGGGTGGGGGGCAGCATTCAAAGCAGATCAGTGTGCATAAACACGAAAATGTTTTTACTTACCACGTACTTGACATTCGACAGCTTATGATATTTGCTATTAAAAAACCATTGAAATTCACTGAAAAAACCATAGGTTATAGACCATATATAGTTAGGAATTAGCATTTACAAAACCTTGAAAATTCACTGAAAAAACCATAGGTTATAGGCCATATATAGTTAGGAATTAGCATTTACAAAACCTTGAAAATTCACTGCAAAAACCATAGGTTAGAGACCATATATAGTTAGCTGGACATTTTATTGACATAAAACCAATGAAATTCCATATATAGTTAGTTGCACTAACTATATATCGCGCACCCGCAATCCACTGCTGATGATGTCACATATTACATCATTCATGACATGGTCAGTGACATCACTGATGACATCACTGATGACATCTCAAATGACATCACTGATGACATCACTGATGACATCTCATTTGACATCAATGACCACATCACTGATGATATCATTCATGTGACAATACAATGCATCTCCTCACATTTTAATATAACCTCTGTTTCATCCAGTGTTAAAAAGAGTATAATTTTTGAAACCATTGACACACCAATACTAGTTACTACATACGCACTCACTGATTGCTACGTCTACACACACCTTCACTCATTCACCCATACAATCATTCATACATACAATCACTCATCTTTACAACACTATCATATGCACTCATACACCTATACAGACACTCACAGTCTGCCACTCATCCATGGAGTTACTTACACACCTAGTCAGTCCTGTAAAGAATCAATGAGACTTCCATTTTCTTGTCTATACAGTTAAACATAGAGCACCTTACATTTTCAAACATGTACTAACACATACTTATTTTCTTATACAATCATTGATACAAGTACAGATTGATCTGCACAGAGTCACACACCTCCCAGCTAGCCACACACACACTCAGTCTACCATACAAATACTTGGGCAATCAATCAATAACCCATATAGTTACTCATATAGCTACTGATCAACACATGCAGCAGTTTACAGAACAACAGACATAATGATGCACAAATTAAGACAGTTTAGTCACTAACCCATGCACTCAGTGAGACACATTTAATCACTCACTCATACATTCAGTCATGCACCTACTAAATCCTTCGTCCAGACACTTATACATCCACTCATTCTTCAATATGTAAGACATATTTTAACTTTACAGAATTATACAGTCACTGGATGTAGTCATCAGTGATGTCATTTGAGATGTCATCAGTGATGTCATCAGTGATGTCATTTGAGATGTCATCAGTGATGTCATCAGTGATGTCACTGACCATGTCATGAATGATGTAATATGTGACATCATCAGCAGTGGATTGCGGGTGCGCGATATATAGTTAGTGCAACTAACTATATATGGAATTTCATTGGTTTTATGTCAATAAAATGTCCAGCTAACTATATATGGTCTTTAACCTATGGTTTTTGCAGTGAATTTTCAAGGTTTTGTAAATGCTAATTCCTAACTATATATGGTCTATAACCTATGGTTTTTTCAGTGAATTTTCAAGGTTTTGTAAATGCTAATTCCTAACTATATATGGTCTATAACCTATGGTTTTTTCAGTGATATATATATATATATATATATATATATATATATATATATATATATATATATATATATATATATATATATATATATATATATATATATATATATATATATATATATATATATATATAAAAATATGAAAGTAGTTACAATGTCCTGCTGGTGCCCAATATGAAGATGCAGTTTCGGGAAAAAACAGTCCGGTCTCAGGGAGGTCACTGGTAGGTTTCCTCTCTGCAACACTTAAATCTTAGTTAACAGAGACGTGATTCGAAGTGACCTGAACCAAGCCCCTGCGTTAGGGTCCGCGGTGTCTTTGAATATGTTGCCCACTTGTAGGGAGATCCCTGATAAGCTCCCACACAGAAGATGCATTCTCTCAAAGCCTGACCAAGCGTGGGTGCTGCTTGCACTCAATTTGAATGGAAATATCTGTTGCATTTAGGGCATATCCGCAACTAACAACAAAGCGATGAAGGGAATGTTTGAATTAATAGCAGCCATTGGTTGTTTGTTTTCTGTTAGTAAAGATGTCTTACAAAATGATGTTACTGGGGTACATTAAAATAGAAATAAGATAGCAAATAAGCAGGGACTTCTGCAGGATGGTCTGCTTTGATGTTTCTTGATAAAGTGCCTTGTTTAAGCAGTCGGCATCAGCAAGCAACTTTCTTCTCTTATCCTGGAGCCAGTGCCTCGTTCACATCTCAGTGAAAGAGGGACTCCAAACGGGTTTGACATTAGTTGAAGGGAGAATCCTTGCATTACTGTGGTATTCTACCCTAGCTTCTGCCAACTAGCACAAAGCAAAATTGAGGCCAAACGGGCCTGAGGGACAATGTGGTGAAAGTAGACTAGGAGCAATGCTTGCATTTTGTGGAAATCAACTGCTGACAGGGAGTACGCCCTAATCACATTTTGCAGCCTCTTGAACTTGCTTTGTGTATGTTTAGAGGAGGAAGCCACATCTGAATCGAAAGACTGAAATCCTCACAACTGTAGTGGGGAAATCGTTGATATCTCTTGTTATGCTGTTATTTTAATTCCAGGATTCTTTGTGGCTTATGTCTGGGCATGCTAGTTTGCAGGGTCTGCTGCCATGGCTTTTACTCAGTGTCAAAGTTATGTGCAGACACGATGTTTATATAGCGCTCACTGTTCTCTAGCAGTGTTTTGCTCATCATGATATCTGAAAAGGGTTCCACCAAGTTGAATAGGATGCGCTGGAGCTCTGAGGGGGAAAGCTTGTGAAAATATAAAGCTTTGAATTGAACAAGTCACTTTTAAGACAAGTAAGAGTGTTTCTTTTCTGAACAGATGCTGAACATTTTCCCATGCAGTTATGGGTTTCCTGAAGTACCTGTATTGTTAGCTATTACCTCTTATAACAATAGGAACTCTTTAGATATTCCACACCAAAGCCTCTGTGCTGCTTTGTACTACTGTGAGTCAAGGGGGCATCCCAATATTGGCAGATGGCTTTCCTATCTAACCATATATTTTTGATGCAAAACCCTATCTACCAAAATTTGTTCAGGGCTTTAAACCAATAATTTACACGTTGCTGGTTTTTATTTTCTGCAAGCCTTTCCATGTTTGCATGTGTACTGTACAGTACAGCACACATACATTAGTCTAAACATAGTATTTTGTACTGGAAGAATGTCCTTGGTGCAGAGGTGTGTGTGTATGGTGTTAGCCAGCCAGTAAGTGCACCAGCGCTTGTGAAAATATGGAAAATACAGTAGAAATGGTACTTCCTGGTTATTCCTTTTCACACAATGCAGCACTGCAAATTTGGTTGTTGTACTGTGTTGTATGAAAAAGTTGTAAACTTGCCCATTAGATTCAATGAGTGACTCTCTATCTATCATGTCACAAAGGCTCTAGGCACTAGTAACGTAAACAGCAGTTGAGAAATAAGCAATATAACAGCAGCGGATAGGGCACCATACAGTCCTGAGGCATGTATTGTTGAAGGGATTCTGCTCATGAACAGAACTATGCTTGGGACCATAAAACATCTGCATGTATGGACTGAATCATCATACCACCTTAGTATCTTTGAGCCCGAGTCCAACATTCTAGAGTGCCTCACTTGCACTCCTAACCTTACCAGAAAAAGTGAATTGGCACCCCACAACACAACACTATCGATCCTCTCAGGGATCACTTTAACAGGACACACACTTTCGCTCTCTCACTCATTCACAATAAAATAAACAAGAGACACAAAGGAAGTTTATAATATTCATTCAAACTATTGTGTCCTAATATGCAGTATTCATGCCACAATTAGAAAACAAATGCATGCTAACAATATTGTTAGCATGGTCAATAAACCATATATCATAAAAAGCTGTGTCATATTATAAGACAGAATATCCTAAACCCCGTCCTTTTTACTGAAGCTAAAGGATTATATATCAAAGGTTTCTGGGATTAGTGACAAACCTGTACCTTAGAATTCACTGATGAGCATTCTATATCTCAGCTGCTGTGGCAATCTTGCCTCAGGACCTTGACTCAGTGTGTCTACTTAAACTCCTGTGTTCAGTTATATGAGCATATAACAAGGAACAGTGGTTCCTTTAGACAATGGGCAGGATGTACGACCCTTTTTTGCATCCGCAAATGGGAGATCCTCCTGTTTGCGGCCGCAAAAAAGGGTAATAGCATGTACAAATGCTATTTTGCGAGTCACTGACTCACAAAAATAGCATTTGCTACTCTCGCTATTAATAAGGGGGGTCCCTTCCTAATAGGGAGTCAACATGTTATGTACTAATGTTTTGCAACCGCATTTGTGGCTGCGAAACACTCGCAGTTTACCACTTACTTCAAGTATGTGGTAAAACACTCGCAAACAGGAAGGGGTCCCCAAGGGACCCCTTCCCCTTTGTGAGTATGTGGGAAAATATTTTTTAAAAGCAGATAGTGGTCCCAGAGACCACTGCTGGCCCTTAAAAAATTAAAGGAAAACGTTTCATTATTTTTTTTTAAAATGCATCCTGTTGTCCTTTAAGCAAAATGGGCTGTATTTAAAGAAAAAGCAGCTTTAAATAAAAGCAGTCCCAAACATAGTGGCCTGCTGAGCCCAGCAGGCCACCACTCCTGGGAGGGCCTGTCATTCCCAATGGGCTCACAAATTGTGAGAGGCTCATTAATATTAATGAGCCTCGCAATTTGCGACCCCATTTGGAATCGCAAACAGTGGTCAAGACACTGTTGAACATGCAAAATAGCATCTCGTAAATTGCGAGTTGTAAAAGACTTGCAATTTGCGAGGCATTATTTAGCGCGTCGTACATATGGACCAATGTGTGTAATATATGGTAGTAGTTAGCTGAATGGCAATATTTATGAGTAGAGAGATGTCAAAAAGAGAAACAGAAATTATTCACAACAAGGCAATCACAAATATTTGCTATTTATGTAAATACATAATCAAGTTAATCAAGAAAAGTGTGTGGTGTCCCAAGTGAACATAGAACCTATATATCAAGGGTGACAGTTTGTGACATAAAATAGGTTTCAAGACTACAAAAACAACCATAGCATAGATATTTAGTAGTTAGTAACAGCCTTTTAGTACAATAGTAGGGGCTGGGAAATGGTTGAGTTTAGAAGTGTGTCAACGGCATTTCGACCCCACCATCAATAAGGGGTCTCTTCAGAACCTAGTATTGAGGGACACCTGAAAAAAATAGCAATCAAGGGAGAGTTAAGTGGGCCGAAAATGGAGAAAAACACAGGAGGAATCAGACTGTGGTCAAATGACTAATGGTTGTACCTGAATACATGTGAATCAACGGTGAGAGTGTAAAGTTCACACCACAAGGAAGTGTATTCTGATAAAGGTACTCACAAGGGGCCCAGACGGGATCTAGTCGAGAGAAGGAAATAAAAATGGCATGTGAGCCTTATTGTCATACTGGAAGGAGCAAAAGATAAAGACTGTAATGATCTTTGATTCACCCCTGTGAGGGAAAGAGGGGCTGACAGTCCTTGCGGACTTTGGTGTGATAATAGACATCCATAATATGAAGGGAACATGACAATCTGTGTTACAGATAAATCGATACTAATATTATAAAGAGAGAGCCCAAACCTTTGAGGTGGGTAATCTCAGTAACCACAGCACCAATCACAACACGCAATACAGCGTTGGAAAGGGCAGTTGCAGCAGAAGGACATAGGCTATGCAGACGGCCACAATATACATTTAAAAGGTAAAAGAACCGTGCCAGCAAAGTAGTCCCTTGTGGGCGTGTCTGCATTCTGCTGTGGGCGTGTGCTGGGGGCGTGTGGTATGCTCTGCCCTTCATGCCATGAGAGTCGTAATTGCGCCACATCAAGGGGCACGCTGGGGGTGTGACACGCTGGGGCCGTGACAAACGCTGTGGGCGTGTGTCCGCGCTGTGGGCATGTGTCCACCCTTCATGCCATGTGAAGCGCCAATTACGCAACTGCGCCGCATCAAGGGGCACGCTGGGGGCGTGACAAACGCCTGGGGCATGTGCTACGTTCCGCACTTCACGCCATCTGGGTTGTACATTAATCAGATCGTCTGCTGTGGCCGTGTGCTGGGAGCGTCACAAAGGTGTTCACCTCGAAGCGTGGTAAGTAACCATTCGCAAGACTCCCTTGGGGGACTGCCCGTTGTCTCACACATACTGGGGGTGCCGAATGCAGTGTGTGCCTTGGCCTGGGTGCATCTAAAAAGCACTCGGGCCGAAGAGCGTCGGTGTGGGTCATAAAAAAACAAGAACAGCGGGAAACAATCATTCAAGACTCACACAATTCTAATTGTTAGACGGTCGCCGCTGGCCCTCAAGCGGGGGCACACGCGACTGAGCGTGTCTGCGGGGACAATTACTGCAGCCTCTCATGCGTGCTGTTACTGAACTATCACATTAAACCAAATTAATGGCGCCTGCTAACATCCGCCAGGGCTCGGGCGGCGGATCACTACACTAATTACATGCGCCTGCTAACATGAACCAGGGCTGCAGCTGGGCCTCAAGCGGGGGTACACACACCTGCTAACATCAACCAGTTCTGCAGCTGGGCCTCAAGTGGGGGAACACGCGAATGACCGTATCTGAATACACACATTACACACATTCTATTTCAAACCCAGACAACGTTGGGACAGGCTGCTAGTATATATTAAAAGAAATCGGGCGAGAATGAGGAAAGGTCGCAGGGCAAGGTTTTGTCTGTTACCAGATTTTTGTCAGCGTTATGAAGCAAACAAGAGAGAAGAGGTCCCAGTGCTAACCAAAAATTAGCAGAGCAAGGGAAAAATCATTGTGCGAATACTGTGACTTAGGCCACCGCTGTCAGCCTTATTAATAATCAGAAGTAATGGAATAATGGAATCTGTTCTGGGAGGACCGCTGAAGTCAGCCTCCTTCCGTAGAATCACAGAGAGCAACCTGCGGCTGTTGTAGCTCTTTATTGGCCTTGTGTAACGTGGCGTTGAAGGAATTGCTGCAGAACAGGAAGAGCGCACAAATATTGTGCTGCTCTGTGATCACTCGTGGAGGAGTACACGGATGAGTGCCCTGTGGGAATGTTTTCTATCTCCATGGATTGTTCACAATAAAGTAAAGGCCCAAACAGACATTGTTAATTACTGAATATCTATGCTATGGTAGTTTTTGTATACTTGAAACCTATTTTATGTCACAAACTGTCACCCTTGATATGTGGGTTCTATGTTCACTTGGAACACCAAGCACTTTTCTTGATTAACTTGATTATGTATTTACATAAATAGCAAATATTTGTCATTGTCTTGTTGTGTAGAGTTTCTTTTTCTCTCTCTACCCATACATATTGCCATTGAGCTAACTACTACCATATATTACACACATTGTCCACAGGAACCAATGATCCTTGTTATGTAATAGACATCCTGGTTCCATGGAGTAGGGTGGCCCTTATTTGCCTGCACACAACAGTTATTTGACAAGACGTGTGTCTCTTAAACAGCAGCTGCATTCTTGTGTTATGTCTAGGTGATAGTGCCTGACCAGAAAGAATAGCAATGGGTATTGTTGTTTGACATTGTCTATGGTATTCAAACTAAAACCCAGGAAAAGAACAGAACACAAAAACATACACAGATTCTGTGAGAAAATACAATGTGGCACAAAAGCACGAGTGTTTATAAAGTAATCTGTGTAAAAGATAGTGTGGCCTATAATGTGCACAATTAGGCTAACAAAGGAAAAAGTAAAATGAGCCATGCAGGAAACACAAGACACTATCCTGAAGTTGACTTCCAGATTGATGGTAGACAGGTTTATAGCAGGGCACATTCTATAGGATCATGTGCTTCTTGGGCTAGGGAATAATAAATCTTCTTCCTTAGCACCTGATATACAAACATACGGGCCGATTACGATGTCGGTTGTAGAAACATCCGACCAACATCGTAGCGGGAACAGAACCGCCTGACAAGGAGTTGGCAGTCCTGCTTCCCATATTATGATGCAACTGCCTCCATGGGGGACTCCAGCCACCAGCATCCTTGTGGCCGAGTGCCGTCAGCATCACTGCAGCCTGCGCCAGGAGGCGCTTAAGAGGTCCCAGTGTCTCCCACAGGGCAGGACTCGTGTGGACGTGCCCAGGCCGAGCCCGGGCAAAGTCCAGGCCAATGGCGGGCCCATCTGCGCCCATCAGAGGCCAGAGGGGGCTGGGCTGGGTAACCCATCTGATATTTGGTCATCCGGACACCTGCACGCTTCCCTAGGCGAATATTAACTGGTACCTTTTTTTTAAATTATATGTGCATAGTGAAGTCTTGGAACTGAGGAATTAAATCCGTGGCTTAAGAATCTTAGGGCTATCTGACATTGGTGCAAGCTTTGAATTGAAGACTAATTGTTAGCCCACTCCTTTTCTTAATTGTTGCCTCTGGAAACAAAATGGGTAAGAGGAAAACCTGTCAGGGAGGTATGGGTGACAGCCACAAAAAAAGGAAAAGAAGGTTAAAAGGAAATCCCCATGTACAACTCAAGAAGCAGGGGGTGGCGTTCTGGATAGAATAGATACTCAACTAATTGAATGTGAGGGTCTCCTCAATACCACCCTCACTGACTTCTATGCATAGTTGTGGGGAGTAAGACATCCAAAAGGAGCATTCCAGAAATTTAAAAAAGTAAGCCAGTAAGGTTCCATTCTGCAAACCCTTAGGTGCCCTAACTGAGAGCCCTGCCGCTGAAGAAGTCCCCTCTCCAACCTCCCAAGACGCCCTTGGGGTCTTTTCTTGCAGCAATAGATGTACTACCCTGATATAGCACCCAGAGCCAGTGGCCAGCCCCCAAAGTATAGCGACCCAGGAACATAGGGAGGGCGCAGCGACCAACACGGACTGCACCACACAGGAGCAAGTTGTAACAGGAGAGGTTAATCATATTGGTAAAGATAAATGCATTAGTACCGGGCAAACTAGTAGTTCTCCTGCAGCTTCCTCACAAAGATCGATGTCAATGCAACTAATGGACCTGATAAGTGAAATACATGGCCTTAAGCTTCTGTTTGTAATCTGAATAATTCCCTAAGTAAGGTTCACTCAGTTGTTCAGCAAGTTAAATCCTTGCTGATAGATCATCTCATAAGCAGCTCCGGTACATTACAGGACTTGGGTCATGTTAGACATCCCTTTTTTTATAGCAATGCTCATTCCCCATATGGTACAAGCAGTTCAGTTATGAATCCATCAATAAGTAGCACTAGCATGGGTAATATTCAATATTATAGGGAGCCTTAACATGTGACCACAAACTGGAACCCAACACATCTTTCTTTGGTACTTCTTCCTCTTATTACCCCTGGTTACATTCGATCTATTGATCCGCATGTGCCACGTGGGGCTCCTAGTACATCAGGCACGAGCAACGTTGTGTACTTGACAAACGTCCCGAAACACCTGGGTGACTCTTATAGTGAAGACAAGGGTTCCCTCCGAAATAAGTGTACCCATTGGATTCTTCATGTAAGGGGCTGTTGGTCCCTGGTAAGGGATGACATTCTTAGGGCCAAGCGACATACATCCTTCGATGCCCCCTTGGATTATATTGCCCTGACACTTCCACATCACCACCTGGCGGAAAACCTTGTAAATTTTGATATTCGAACTCAAAAATTCACACAATATCCAGTTCAAATGTAATCCCCCTGAACCAGCTATACACTTGAGTCCATCACCACTCAGGGTGATAGATTGAAGGTCTGCACTACTCGCTGGCGTTCCTGACAAACATGCTTGAAGGTCTGCACTATTCGCTGGTGTTCCTGCAAACATGCTAGGTTACTATCCGCCAAGCGGTGGACAGATGTGGCAATCCAAATCAAAGCCATCTGTCTGGAAAAGTGCCTGCAGGCGGCTGACAGATGAATTCCTTTTGATAGACTTGGGCGAATACTTTTAGCAGTGGCCGTAACGCAAGTCGTCTTGACTATCTGTTAATTATTCTAAAGTTCCGGCATGCCCTTCTGGACATGGTGGTGCAGGATCCTTTGGAGAGCGATCACACCCCACTATGCTCCACCTTTGAATTACTGGCTCAACATGAACCCATACAACCTGATAGTCAGCTTATTACCTGTGACATAAGGAGACTCAAATGGGCAATGGTTCTAGAGAAACCAGACATCCCAGTTTCCATTGCTAAGGAAACTGAGTACATATTAGCTGAATTTGAGGCTCTCCCCGCTGGCTTTGATTCCCTTGCGGCTACCAATGCACTTCATAATACATTTTTTGCTTAATTGCGCTCCCATTTCATTAAAGAATGTAGAGCCAAGAGTAGCCCATAAAAGAACTTGTGTCAATTGTTTAATGATGAATGTAAAATGGCCCATAGACATCTTGGAGCAGCGATCAGATCAAAAGAGCCAAGCAAAGTACGGACTGCAAGAACAAAGTACAGGAGAGCCCAGGAGAATGCAAAAAAAGAATGGGATGAAAACAGATGGTGGGACCTCAGATTGGCATGTGCCAAAAATAATTCCCAACGATTCTGGAACCCGGTTAAACGGGGTAGGGGTGGACATCGACCGCAGCCACAGAATCATGTATGCCAGAATGTATGGGTTAACCATTCTGAATCACAATATGCAAATCAGGTTGAAGAGGTTAATGCTTTAGTGCTCCCTCACTCATACTATTATGGTAAGGTCTTCATCTCAGCTGATGTTAATACAGCTTTCTTTGTAAACACAGGGGGCAGAGCACCAGGGATAGATGGCATTCCGGACGATATTATTCTCCATATTAATACCAGGGTGGAAAAGGTGGAGTGGAGTGGCTTACTGGTTAGAGGCGGCAGACCCGGGAGCAGAAGTCGGCCCGGGACCAGGGTTCAATTCCCGACGCGGCAGGGTCGTGGACCTGGGTCAGCGGACTCGATAATTCTCGCTTCGGTGCCTACTCTAATCAGGGGTCCCACTCGGCAACTCTGGGCATTAGCTTGCCTAATCTCCACAACGGCCCCATCAATGCCGGGGATGCCTGGCTCCACCTTGGGGACTCCCAGCAGGGACCATCCCACAGGGAAAGCCAGGACGGGTTCCCCAGCGTTATACAGCACCAGGAAGCCTACGGATAGCAGTGCGCTTTACGAGCTCAAATACAAAGGTATAACCTGTAATTGGAAAATGTGATGGCCCTTGGGGCCCTTGTCCACTCTGGACTTCTGGAGAGGGGCCGAGATTATTCTAGTGTATAAACAGGGTGAAAAATCTCTCCCAGGCAACTGTAGGCCCATCGACTCCATCCAAAAATAAAACAAATTTCGTTGCGTTGCAGGGCGCGCTACGAAATTCATTTTATTTATTAAATTGTTTACTTACCTCCAATTATCCATATTCTGGTTTTTAGCACTCCCCCCCTGCCCCTCCCCCGCCCCGCCTTTCTGCCCCACCGGAACTCCCTCCACGGGCCGTGGCTGTCGTCAGATGCAGATCTAGCAGTGCCATATTATTGGCTCCTAAGCAGTGGCTGCCGGTAAGCTTTGGAGGGAGGGGGGCAGACGGGACACACTCTCATGCACACGCACACATACAATTAACACTTAAAAAAATTTATTCACACTAAGTATGGGCGCAAAATCTGTTGCGCTCTCGGAATTTGCGAATTTTCGGCAATTTCGAAATTGCCGCAAATTTGCTCGCGGGCGGATTTTTTTGCACATGCCCGAGTTGAAGCTCAAATAATCAGCCCAAACAACTAGTGAGCACGGTCTAGGCTAGGCAGGTGTGCTTCCTCCCTATATCTACCGCCTACAATTAGATGTAATCCTTGATGGAGGTCTTTGCATGCACGAGTTTCTCGAGCGCAATCCCCGTGTACTTCCTGTGACCAGGAGGCTGCTTTCTTCTCATCTGCTGCTCTGATCGGTCTCTGACCATTTATAAACAAGAGGCATGTGAACTCGCATAGAAGCCCCGCCCGTTTGGCCCTGCCACACACACACTAGGGTATGCAACTTCTTCCTGCCTTTTCCTCACTATGATGGACAGCTCACTCAAGGGACATCTGCACCTTTCGGCGCAGTGGCAAAGTTACAGACACACGTGGTCACTGGAGACAACTCTTCTGGCCCTTTACGAGGCTGTAGTGTAGCAAAAGCACCATACATTTAATCCAACGAGGTAGCACTTACTGATTAGCCAGTAGAAAGTACTCCAGTTGAGTAGAGGTATGGCACAACACGTGGCATCTTTGTGGATAAATATGCAGGCAGGATTCATTCTGGCATGATGCTCCTGTCACAAAAATTAAACCTCAACAGGAAGCACTTACAGATAGAAGCAGGTGCCCGAGTTGAAGCTTAAATTCAGCCGAGCATTATAATCAGCCCAAACAACTAGTGAGCACGGTCCAGGTGTGCTTCCTCCCCATATCTACCGCCTACAATTAGATGTAATCCTTGATGGAGGTCTTTGCATCCACGAGTTTCTCGAGCGCAATCCCCGTGTACTTCCTGTGACCAGGAGGCTGGTTTCTTCTCATCTGCATCTCTGATCGGTCTCTGACCCTTTATAAACAAGAGGCATGTGAACTCGCATAGAAGCCCTGCCCGTTTGGCCCCGCCACACACACACTATGGTATGCAACGTCTTCCCGCCCTTTCCTCACCAAGATGGACTCACTCAAGGGACCTCGGCACCTTTCGGCGCAGTGGCAAAGTTACAGACACAAGTTTGTGCAAATCCGCGAGATTTTTTTGCCATTTCATGCGAATTCGCAAAATTCGCCTATACTTAATTTACACACATGCACACACGCACGCACGCGCACAGTCACATCCATTCAAAACACTTTTCACCAAACATTCATACAAACACGCATGCATGCACCAAACACTATAAAAGAAAAATAAATACTTACCTGCAGCCAGCTCTGCCTCAGAGGTTCCAGGAGGCTTGGGAATACTGCATTCTCTCATTAACTGACCTAAGGTCAGCCAATGAGGGAAGACAGCAGTCCCAACGTCATCACAGAGTGGGATTGGGTCCGTGAGACTGCTGACCCCACCTGATTCTGTGATGATGTGTCACTTATTGACGCTCGACCCTGGGCGCTTGAGGGCTTAAAACTGAATCGCCCAGGTGAGAGGCAATCAGTGACACGACCCATCATCACTGAGGGGAGGGCCTCAGAGACCTTTGCTGAGCTGAGGACGTCACACCCAGAGGAGCTGTGACTTCCTCAGCCCAACAAAGTTCAGCTCAGGCAGCCAGGAGCCAGACATGCACAAGCAGCACAGGCTTCTGGCTGCCTGACCTAAAAGTGAACAGTGTCTGTCAGGCTGACCTTTGTTCAGCTTGACAGACACTGTTCATTAGGGGCGAAAGCTGGAGGGGCATGCCCCCTCAGGCCCCAATGGACTGGCCACTTCTGCTTCTAAGGACAATGTGGTCTCTGAGACCCAGGGACCCAAAGCTACCATGGGAAAGGTTAAAGCTATGGGTATATTAAATTTAGATGACTACTGGTTTTGTAAGGACAGCCAATATGAGTAAAGCAATTGGCATTCAAAAAACATGTGTTGGTATGAAAAAGTTGTTTGTAATGTGAGTCCTCCAGACCTACAGTGTTTTTCTCATTCTTGTGAATTGTATTTCATATCATCACCTCGAATATTTTGTTTACCTAGTTTTCACTGAAATAGTAGAAACAAACGTATTCAAATTAACAGTGCTTCACGTGTAATCTGTATATCAAACGCTTGGTATTACCGATGCAGTTGCTCAACCCGTGTATGTATCACAATGATATCTGACTGTATGCATGCTTCCTTTATTAAAATAAATAACATATTTTTAAATATTTAAAAAACTGTCTTTCAAGTAAAGACCCCCTGTGAAAATGGTTTCTGACTGACCCGTGCTGTCTATTAAATATATATACTTTGAGTTGAAAACCATACATACATTTCCGTTCGAATCACAAGAAATGGGTGGACGTCTTTTCTTCCATAATTTTTACCTTTGATTTACGAGGAAGTGACAAAGACATTTTACGCCCACAGGGTCAATTTTAGCACTCCGTGTTTTTATCTTTGATCCTGGTAGATCCCGTCAGTGAGAAAAAAAATGAAATCATCAAGCAGTTTATTGTTACTAGTTGGTATCTAAGGGAGTCCACTTCTCCAAGGCCAATGATTGAGGTTTTACTACTTCTCTTTAACAACACATTTCCGTCCGTGCGTTTGGGACCAAGACAGACAACTCACTGAGCAGGATTGCTTTTTTATCCTCCTAAATAAATAAATGAATAATAGTTTTACTTCATGAAGTGAGAGTTATAATTCTCAGCATTATTGGTATACCTGAACAGTTCGGCTTTACTTTATCTTTTTTGAGTTCTCCTACTATTTATATATTTTCTGGATCTGCTCAACTGCATAAAATATATCTCTTTTTGAAAGCAAAAATGCCCATTTGCTTGATAGAATATTGATGAATTATTCAGTGTTTCATGCTATGATGACAACTAATATTAGAGCAATACATTATTAATTTCTAAAGGTGCTATGAAAAAGCACAATAAACACAATCTAAATATTTTAGGTATGCACTGTCTTTTGCATTTTTAATATATTTTGAACACGAGGGAATCATTTGAAATGCGATTAAATTCAAAGGGAAACATTTTTCGCATCAGAGATATAGCGAATCATAAGTTGTGAGCCTCATATATCTAAAATGTACACCTAGATGAAATGGACGCAGCGGTCATTTTACACAATCCACAAACACACTCTAGGCCTTGTTTCCGCACGGGCGCCCCATAAACAGCACTTTGCTGGATAACTGTGCTGCTATTTTCTGCTGCAATGAATGCATGTAACCAATACAACAGTAACATATTGCTGCACAGTGTGAAGCCACACAAGCCTGCCTCATGAATATTAATGAGCCAGGCCCTCAGGGTTGTGAATCTCTTGCTGAAGGAGGGTTTTAGAGGACTATGCCTTTGTTAGAAGAAGGGATTTTAGCACTTGGAAGGACATTGATGACCATGTTATCAAGATTGAATTCAGGGAGTGTTAGCAGTTTTATATTCGATTATTGAACAGAAATCTGATTCTCCACCCAGACATCTGTCTTTCACCTCATTCAAAGTAAGCACAAGACATAGAGGCATACTGATGAAAAGCATATCATTTACGAGTACGGGAAGTAGAACTACAGGTGTACTCTTTAATGTTCTTTTATATGCCACATACTATCCAACTCCCTATTATTAAAGTGCGACGTGTACAGAGTCGTTTCTATTTCTACGAGCTGTACCTGAATATTTACAGAATATTCTGATTTTATTTGCATTTTAGCTGGCCTACTCACAAAGACTTTTTGGACTCCATAAAGTAGTACTCCTATGAAACTTATTTTAATATGTTGACATGCCTTTGTGAATTGGCCCCCAAAATATCTAAAATATGAATAATGTAACCCTATTCTCGGAATACACACATACAGTCAATACGGACAGAAAAGACTGTGGCCACTTTGCACTTTTAGAAATAGGGTGCTGGGTGGTGGGCGTTTCAGGGGCCCAGGACCGGACTGGCTACAGGGTGTTTTGGTGTGCTGCAAAGTTGGGGGCTGATTTCGTTGATGGGGACCTGTGTGTGCTGAAAAACATTTGTTTTGCTTTGTTTATTTCAAAGCACACGCAGGTCCCCATCAACGAAATCAGCCCCCACCACAGTGAAATTAGCTCCCAGCTCGGCAGTACACCAAAACGCCCGGTAGCCAGTCCAGCACTGCAGGGGCCTATTCATAGAGACAGGTAAGAGTACGCAAAAGAGCACTCTTTCCTACTACTTTCCATACTCATAAATGTTTTTGTGGATTAGTCCCTAGATGTTTTGGGGCCAATCCCAAAAGGCATGTAAGAGAACACAAAAGAGTAGCACAGAAGCAACGGCCCCTAAACTGTGTGTTTTGGCGCTGCATTGTCTAGGGTGGGACTTCGTTCCCCAGACTAATCAATGGTGAGAGTGGGGCCAGGTGATCGACGATGCACTAAAAAGTGCCTACTGTGCCCCTCAGTGGAGGTGAGAGAAGCCCCTGAACTTTTGACCCGCAGCACGGATCATGCCCGGTCATGCACCCGGGCAAAGACTGGGCCAAAAGCAGGACCGTCTACACCCATACGTGGCCGGAAGAGACTGGGCTGGGCCACACTTCTTGGGCCCGATCCTGCGGGGGACTCTTTGAGGTACTGTCTAATTACAGTTGTATTCCTTTCTACTGCTTGTGGATCGAGTATTTACATTTGACACATTGAGCCATGGGTAGCTTTGGCCTCTGATACGCTAACGTCTCCTGAGTCAAAAGCACAACTTTCCACTGTGATTACCAGTGATTTTCAGCAAGCCAGATAGGACCCCCCTCCCAGTTCTGTGAAAATGGATGTGAACTCGGGCAGGATTGCAGCCAATTATGAGTATTGCCTCACTATAGAGACCCTGATGGAGGCACCCCATCCAAAAGGAAAAGACAACAGGGGGTAAAAACAGTGGCGGCTCCTGGAGGGAGTGCTGCGGGGAGGTGTGGCAGGGTGGGGGAGGGACAGCGTGGGGGGTAGTAAACTCTGGCATCCAACCGCTTGGAGTTAGGTAAAGAAATAAATAAAACAAATTAAATTGTGCGTGCTGCAACGCCAAATGCGTTGCATAACGCGCAATTTAATTTGCTTTTATTTATTTATTTATTTACCTAACTATGATCGGCCGAATGCCGAAATTTACTATCTCCCACCCTGACCCTCCCCGCCTAGCCACCCCGCAGCACTCCCTCAAGGAGCCGCAACTGGTAAAAATGACCTATTTCCACTGAATCTTAATAAGATATTGATGCTGTCAGACATCTTGCCCGTAGTCACTTGCTTCCTTCGGAATCCCTGAATGTTTTCCAGGACAAACGTCTTGAGAATATTAGAGGTCAGATGCAAGACCTGCTTCTACCTATCACTAAGCAATTGGAAACAATTGAGGAACTTCTGCTTAGTATGAGGGCTACAAGAACTGACACCCTGGATGCCCAATTACCTCAGTCTTTTCCTGTGTCGGTGCGAACACAGGTGGTTGCCCCCATGCATGAAGGTGGCCCATGTCCTTCTACAAATGAGACCATCATCAGCAATACCTATAGGGGCACTACTATGCCATTTTATACCAGTCATATTTCCAAATCGAATCCTATAGATGGTACATTGCCACCAACTACTCCAGTGCTTATGGCTAGTATTTACAGGAAACAGATACTCTTTACAATTAACCAGACATCTGCACCACCATTAAACTCCTCTGTGAGTAATGACAAAGAGACTTCATGTGATCAATGGACTATTAATATACCACTGGCTTTTCCCCTTATGTGGCTGTGTTGGTAAATGTCCCCCCTCTGAACTCTGGCTTAAGCGAAAACCCAGAGGTGCTGAGAATAAAGCCATACATTGGCTCAGTGTGAATCATATATTTCTGACTAATAGTGCCAATCATATTCTATTGACCAGACGAGTGGGATGGATTGGGCTCCTAAGGAAAACTTTAAGGGGGACTGTATTATCATCAACTTTAAGCAGCCTAGATTTACAGGGAAATCCTTAGTAAGGTTGATGCCTACCACCCAGTTTGCAAGAACATAGCTCTACTTCCACTGTTTTTTTTTAATCGCCATCTATGCTGTATTGAACTGCCACACAGTGGCACGCCAAACAACCAACAGGTGACTGGGTGAGCTCTCCCATATATTTCTCCTATAGACATGTCAAACAGGTTTCAGGTTTTGCGTTTGTTACAAGATAATGATTGATTTGAGCTACTCTTTCCCCCGTCGTGGGGAGTGTAGCGTGGACAACCTGTCGGATTTTGCTGTAATTTCATCCAACCCAAGTTCATCATGTATACCTGAAAATGAGGGCTGTATTGTAGATACTACCTATTGGACTATTGTAACTATTAACGAAGATAACCGTAGCTACACTGTGCCACCATTTATTGAGACCTTTTTTAGTACTAGTCAGGAACATTTGCTATGTGGAATGTGTGTGAGTTACAGAATATGTTAGTATCTCCAGATTGGCTGTGTATTACCTCTTGTTTAGAAGCTATCTGCATACAGAAAACCTGGTGTGTGAAACCAGCCCATGTGAAGGGTTTTTCATAATTTTGTCTGGGTTCTGTAATAATAAGCTATCTGTTACAGCAAAAGGCTTTCATCTGTAGGGCCCCACTACCAGCTGCTGTGGTTAGTTAGGAAGGGGGCCCTGACCAGATGCTGATTAATTATCATAACAACACATTTACTACCTCCCGTAGGACAGAGGTCCATGCCCTTGATATTGGCCTGGAAGCCTTTCCGCGCCCTATCCCTTCAAACTTTTTTTTATATGGACAGGCAATTTTAATACACAGTCATACCCTATCCCTGCAAAGCAGATCTGTGGTTACTCTAAACCGGATGGGAATGGAATTATGCATTTTGTCACAATGACTATATGAATGCAGTTAACTCGCTAATTTTTAAATATGATCTTTTTATGTTAGAGTGTAAACCCTGTACTAATGGGGAACAGATCCCTTGTTTTATTGGTAGAAATGCTAATACTGGTATTGACCGTGTTCTGGTATCTGCTTCCGCCTGTGATCTGGTTGGTACACTCAGGGGCCTATTACGATTGCGGTTTTTCAGCATCCTCCGGGCCGGCGGAAGCCACCGCCGGCCCGGAGGATGCGGAAAAACCGCAGCGGACCCACCAAAGACCCACCGCCACATTAGGATGGCTGGTGGGTCCTGGTTTCCATCTGCAGCTTTTCCGCCGCGGTTGGCTTACGACCGCGGCGCAAAAGCTCTAATATGGAGGCGGTGTCTCTCAGACACCGTCTGCCATATCAGGATGGGCTGTAAAAAATGCTTTTCAGCGGCGGGTTTTCCGCCGTGGAAAAGCATGTGTAACTTCACTGCGGGGCCCCTTGCGGGCCCCCTGGGTGAAGTGGGGTGATGGGGGTGAGGGGTGCACATGGGGGGTACCTATGGTACCCCCCTGCATTTGTATGCAGAAATCGGCAGGCACCGCACGGTGCCTGCCGCTTTCTGCATACAAATGCAATGTATGCATTTTTACCATTGCGGCGGATGCAGCTTGAAGCCGCACCCGCCGCAATGGTAAAAATAGAGGATTTGACCGCCAGGGTGGAGGTCACATCCTAATTGCACAGGAGGGGACTCCGCAGGCCATGCGGAGGTTCCCTCCTACTCTATGGTGGCGGACGGACTCAGGTCTGTCCGCCATCATAATCGGCCCCTTAGTATCATTCTGACTGCAATGAGCGACCATCACCCTATTATGTTACCTTTTTCTTTTTGGGTCAACAATTGCGCGGTATCCACCCCAGTCCTTAATATTACCCCAGTAACGCCTAACGATGTAGGGATTAAATGGGCAAGAAGAGAGCCTAATAGTGTTTTACATGAAATATTCATTAAGAATTTAGCCGAGCTCAGCTACAGCTTGGAGGAGGCAGTGGACCATGAAAAGCTGTTGTCTAGTCTTAATCACATCACATGTTCTATTAATTCTCTTCTGACCCAAGTTCTGAGACCCACACAAACTAGAAATTGCGGGTGGTTTGACCACCCATGTACTCAGGCCTCTTAGCGCCTGAAAGCAGCCCTACATAGTTCCCCATGAACAATATGGCAATTAAGTCCATTCCTGAAAATTATAATCAGGTATTAGCAGCCAGGAAGAAGGTGCTGCAGGAAGAGACATAGATAAAATTGACCTAAGCTGCTGTAAAGAAGGATAATATGCAATTTAGGGATATGGTTAATGCCGCTTTTTAAAAAAAAGACATAATTACAGAGCTTAATTCCTTTGTATCCTGCAAAGCATGGGTTGCCCATTGTTTGGATATTTTCAAAAAGAGCCAAGAGGACCATTGTTTAACTGTGTGTGAGGGAGACCCTGGTTTGACCTCTTGCCCCCTAAATAATATTCTTGCGGAGGTTCTCCTCACTATACAACATAGTGCAGGCGGAAAGGCTCCTGGATCCAATGGGGTACCAGTAAATGCCTTTAAAGAAAGCCAGGGATCTATGGGGGCCCATTTTGACACAGGTGTTTAATGTGGCTGTAGAGCATATGATTCCTCCTTCCTGAGCTGTCTCAATAATTGTACCCATTTTTAAGAAGGTTGATAAATAAGATCTCAAATGTTATCACCCTATTTTCCACTCTACTCCTCAGTCAAATTGATGAGTAGATTCTATTAATGAGGTTGGAGGAATTGACATAGGATGATTTTATACTATAAGAAGCACAGTTCGGATCTAGGAAGGACTTAGAGACGGTTGAGCAATGTGTTCATTTGGACCCGTTGATTGGAAAGTATACTAGGGCCAAGCCGGAATTCCTTTACCTCTGCTTTGCTGACCTAAGCAGTGTGTTTGATTTGGTTGACCATTCTATTCTCTGGTCAACCCTGAGTTACTTGAGTGCCCCTAAGGCATAATTTGCTTCCTCACATGTCTGTATGGGAACTTATCAACTTAAATTCGATATGGCCCTATGGGTGAATATGCACACACTTTTAGAGTAGGGAGAGGTATCAGACAGGGTTGTGTATTAGCCCTCCTACTGTTCTCACTTTTTAATAATGGGCTTGATGATGCCTTGCAGACCCTGCAAGCAGATGCCCCCAGCGTCGCTAGTCATCCCGTTCCTGTGTTGTTGTACGCAGACGACACTGTACTGATATCTAGGACACCCATTGGCCTACAGAAACTGATGAATGCATTTAGGGAGATTATGGTATCAAAAAAATGGTGATTAATAACACTAAAACCTACACAATAATTTGTGGGAGTAAAGTTAATAAATGTAGACCCTTTTTTATTGGTAAGTCCCCATTTTCTAGAGTAAACACCTTTTTTTATCTAACGGTATATCTTCCAGATGATGTAAATCCTCTGTGACCAAACTGTGAAAGACCTTAATGCTGTTTAGGTGAGAGCCCTTAGGTGTAAACTTACTACATCACGGTTGGGTTCATTGTTGGGTGTCTAACGGATGATGGGTGCCTGTTTTAATCTGTCCTTATGGTCATTCAACTTGAACAAAGTTTTTTATTTGAATATATTATGCTGTTTGTCCTTGTGATGTAACATAGTCTTAGTTGCTGTTGTTTGTTTTTATATGTATTTGCAGCCCTGAAGAAGCCCTTGTCTGAAGCAAAACGCATTGGTTGCATCTGTATGTATCAAAACCTGCAAATGTGGAAAGGTAGAAGAAGAATAACTAAATAAATTAAAGAATAAAAAAAACATTCAAGCAAAACTGAAGTTATGGACTAACATTTCAAGCTTATTTGAAATATTGTTTCTTACTCAACAGATTTGACTGTGATTGCGTTTCCTCTCCTTCACTTTGTGAGATTGTCTTTAATTCATGACCGTGTGGCAGATGGTCTTTTGAGGTAGGCTACATTGATGGTGAATAATCAAATTTGTGTGTGACTATATTGAGTTGTGCAGTGATTATTTACATAGATCCACTATTTTCTTAGTTAGTTCTCCATATGGTCGAAATAGGAAACAAGTTTTACAAAATAAATTATTTTTGACTGCCAACTGTGGATAGCATATCTCTTATACCCCGGCTTTCTTGTATGATTACATCCTTTAGTACTTTATTAAACTTGTCAGTGTAGCAAGACCCACTTAGAGTTTTATCACTCACCAAGTGGCATATAAGACTATTTTCTTCAAATACAGGCATAGATCTCAGAACGTGCGAAGAGATGTATCAACTGACGGTTGCCTTAGCCCCTAGGAGGGCTGTTAATATTATTTGTCCTAGGTTAATAATTTTCAGCACTGCAATGTCGTGACCAGATTTAGATTTGGTCCTGTCCATCATTTGATTGCCTTTCCCTATATATGAAGACTCGTACCTCGGACATGATACCCTGCCCATGTGATGGTTTGACTAAGCAAAGCTCTCACTGTTGTTCTGCAACTTTTATAAGAATGTTAGATGTTATTATCTTAAACCAACCTGTGTTGCACAGAATATTAGAAATTATAAAAATGCACTGAAATACCTGCTTACGCTCGGGGATCACTTTGTGTGTTTTAATGTTGCTCTTTTCATAAGGAAGGCTATACATCAAAGGAAATGTATTATGTGTTAGACCTTGACAAACAGTGAAACTGGTTGCCTTTTAGTAATTGATTTTATGATCAGGAGGCAAGTTGGACTGTCTTTTAATATCTGTATTTTTTATCTATATTTTAAGCTGCATAATCATTGCATTCATTTTTATGGCTGCTTTTAAACTTGCCTAATACCGTTTTTGGAGTATTACAGTTAAGTACTTTATATACTCCAACATGCTTTCGAGAATGGGGCCCATACGGTACTCAGAGTTCTGTAAAGACCTTTAAAACTCAAGGCAGTCTTTGTGTTCTTGGGTTTATTTTCCCCTTGGGAAGGCAGGTTATTATACACACACCACTCAAACTATTAGCAAGTTAAAGTTAAAAGAGAAGATAAAACGTACAAGATTATGTTATAAGGCCAAAGAATTTAAGACGTTCTGAAGTTCTTTTTTTCATCACAGTAGCAGGGTTTCAATTATTGTGGTGCAACCGCACTGGCATCAACATTGAAAATGTAAATTTTGGTCGAGTGTTAATTTGAAATTTCGCAGAACTGTATAGACTCACACTATGACTATCTACTTTGGGGCAGAGTTACAAGCCCCTTGCAACACATTTGTGCCGCCGTTGCGTCAATTTTGTGACGCATCAGCGGCGTAAATCATCCGCCATGCTGCAACCTATTTACAACGTGACACATCTAGACAGATGCGTCACGTTGTAAAGCACTGCGCCACATGAAACCTGCATCAGGTTTCATGTGGGCGGTCCGTCGCAGGCTGGGCGTTCTGTTGCAGGAAAGCCCCATAAAACTGAGGCAGTAAAATCTACAAGATTTCAGTTTTACGGCGCCGCTGTGTCAAACCCTTACATCTACTTGAAGCAGGCGTAAGGAGTGACGCACCACGTTAAGTATGGGCGGCCCCAGTGCATTGCTGGAGTTGCATCGCACTTGCGACCCAACTCCAACAATGCACCGCCCTTACGGCACAAGATGCAACACGCATCTGCCCATCCTTGCTCCACGGTGCACCGCATTGTACATGCAACGCATCCGTGGTGGCGCAAGGGGAGAATTGTGTGTCGCATCTGTTCTGGCACATCCCTGCTGATTTGCAGAGATACGGCAGACATTGTAAATATGCCCCTTTGAGCTCAAGATGAAAGTGTTCCTGCTGTATCAAAATACACATTTGCATGACGAACATTGCTCAATGTTGTACAAAAGGAAGGTAAGTTCATTACTTGTGGACCTAAACGCACAGCTGTCTGCAGGAAAGTGTAAATGTAAATGTAAATGTCATGGTACTTATAGAGCGCACTGTCACCAGACGGTCACCTTGCGGTGTCGCCTATTCGGCTTCCTGGTGCTGATACTCATACCGCTGTGGAACCCCTCCTGGATTTCCCTGTGAAGTGTCCACTCCTGGGCACCCCCAGGGTGAAGCCAGGGATCCTTAGCGCTGTTGGGGCTGGTGTGGAGGCTAAGCAAGCTATTGCCCAGAGTTGCAGCATGGGGCCCGTGATTAGAATAGGCACCAAGGCGAGAATGAACAGGTGCGAGGAAATTGAGCCCGAGACCCCGCCAAGGCGGTGATCGACCCCTGGTCCCTGGCCAGAACTCTGCATCAGGGTCTGCCGTATTAACCATTGAGCCACACTCCTCCAGTGTCAAACTGAATATGCAGAAAGAAGAATGGAAATGTATTTTTGTGCCAACCCTGTTAGCATTGTACATTTCATTATTGGAACTAATATTTTAGTGGGAGTGATGGCTTTTATAGCAATGGGTTGGGCTTGGGTCCCTTCCACTAAGAGTGCCTCACACAACCTAGGATCATGAACCACAGGGCTTATGCATGAACTAAGTGACCCAGTGTGTGTATGTGCACACAAGCAAAGAACATCAGTTCTTCTGTGCTGCATGTTTATGTGCAGATGCCCCTAATGCAAGATGGAGCACTGATGGCAGTCACTGACCACCCCCCCTTTTTTGAGTCATGCATGACAATCCTCAAAAAGTCATGCTCCATAGTGATGCTTTACAGATACTGGTTGTGTGTGGACCCTTTCACTTTGTCAGTGTTTGCACAGGGACGCCCCAGTATGCATTTGAAAGATGCAGGGATACAATTTTTGACTGGGACCAATCATGGGAAGCCCTTAGAGCATCCCCAGCACTCACTGTGCCCCCTTCCAAAATACCCCCAGAGGAAACCATGATGAAAGTGTGACACCTTGCTCACATTCTCTGCATTGTAAAGGGCACTGTTGCTGGCTAAATGGAGCAGGCACGTGGAAAAAATAATTAATTGCCTCCTTTGAACGTGGCCTAAACTCTGCCACCCTTTTCTATGCAAACCCTCAATTCCCTGTGATTTGGTTAAAGGGGTAATATCATGTAATAAATCATACCTCGACGTATCTCCAGAAAGCGATGTTTTTCCAGTCTCGTATTACAAAATTCACTCAATTGTATGCGTTTCATTCCCAGTGTTTCCATTATTTCAGCACCGGGTGCTTGTAAAAGGTCCTTCGGTCAGTAACTTTAAGTAACTCCACGTAAATATCCTATATCTTCGGCAAGCAGAACATCAAATATATGTGTATAACTAAGTAACCTCACAAACATGATTTCCTTTCCTTTCGTTTTTTTTTTTTGTATAACGTGTAAATTATTGGATATTTCCAACTCGTATATGTTACCAAGATCTTACTGGTGTTGAGGAGTGTTAATAGTACAGCTACAAGTGACTTACAAACTCCGTTATCACATTGTAACACGCTAAATAGCCATTCTATTCCAGCCCAAATCTGTGATAAGCGGCATAAGCCGTATTGTGAGACTGACATTATCAAGTGGCAGAATAGATGCACGGTGTAAGGAGACAAGCCATTTGTGGATATTCATTATCACCTGTACAGAAATAGAACTGCTTCTTGTGAGTGTGAGGAGTGCATAATTATATATTATTGTATTAACAAAAAAGTGCATTCCCATATTATCTATCATAAAAGCTGTTTGTAATCATTCAGAAATGGTGCCTTTCCGTGCGTAGTTTTCTCGGTTACAGAAATGTATCTATTTATATAGGGATGCTTTGGAGTCACTGCTCTGTCACTCCAGAAGCCACTTTATGTAGGGTCTGTACATTACATTTAAACATATCAGTGATTTTCGTCTTGTTTTGTAGCTCATCGTGGATAATTGTACTGACTTCCTTCAGCTTCACAAGGATGGCATTAAAAAAAGTAAGCAACACAAGTGATGCGTTAAAGTTGCTTTAAATGTCTAAATTGTGTGTTAGCACAATGGATGGATTAATTACTTAAAATGTTTTTTTTAGGAAAAACATCTAAAGCAGACATTTCACAAAATGTGCGTATCTGTGAACAATTCACGCTATGGAGACTGAATAAGGATGCCCTGGAGGTATAAGAGGACATACAGCCTGATTCATCAAGAAAGGAAACAGCGACTCTCAACTAGCGAATCACAGCGATTCGCAAATGGAAAGGCGCAGATCGGAATTCATCATAGATAGCGAGTAATCAAAGCGATTCGCACACGGGCGCTAAAATAGATAGCGAGAAAATGAAATTGCCGAAAAAGTCGCAAATACCCAGATAATCCGTCTCTATTTAGCACCACGCAAATCCACATTAGCGACATCTCGCCAGTAGCGAGATCTCACCAACGGGAAGTCGCATTACGAGCGCCGTGATGACGTCACAACCAGGAAGCAGGCAGTTGCCACCCCCATTCTGAACTGCGAGGCTGACCGCGAGGCTGCAGCGAAACAGAGAGCTCCTACCGGGACACCTCCAAAGTAGCGCTAGTCACCCTTTAGCGACAGTCGCAATGACAGAGGACACTGCACCAGGGCCCAGTGACACCGGGCGCAAGAGAAAGCTCAAGTTTACCGAGCCGGAGTTGGAGCACATCATCGAGGGAGTGGTTGAAAACCACGCAAAACTCTTCGGAAAGGACTCCCGGAGGGTGCCAGAGATGGAGAGACGTCGCATCTGGCTAGGAATCTCTGCCAAAGTAAACGCTGTGGGCGTGACACACAGGTCACTGGACGAGCTAAAGAAGAGGTGGTACGACCTCCGAGGTCGTGCCAAGGAAAGGGTGGCAGAGAGGCTGGGCGAGACATCTGGTACTGGGGGCGGAGAACCTACTGTCCCTCCCAATACCCCCATGGAGGACCGCGTGGAGGACACCCTCGAGACAGAGGCATGCATAGGTGTCACCAACCTGGACTCATCCCGACCCAGCCAAGACAGCCAAGGTAAGTGGCATGCGACTGCAACCCTGTCCCCTACCAATGGCCATGTCCCTATAGCCTCCCATATGCATTCCAAGTCATACACACAATGCACATGAGATCATGGCCACAAGCAATGTCGGACATGTAGACTGCCCATAATGTAAAAGAACCCCAATGCAGCCACACGTAACCCAAAATAAGCTATCGCTAAGCTGTACGTGTGACAGATACATGGCATTAATGTAAGTCCAATTCCCCTCACAGGTGGCGCCGACTACAGCAGCGACAGCGACATGCTGCAGATCGATGAGTCAGAAGAGGATACGGAGGAGGTGCCAACACCAACACCTCCTGCACCATCAGGCGTAGCCCCACACACCGCAGCCAGGCCAACACCAACAGCTCCAGCACCATCAGGTGCTGCACCTTTGCCAAGCACAACTCCACCACCCGCGGCACCATCTACTCCTGGTGCATCAACTGCGGTGACTGTGCACACACCCACTGTGGACAGCCAGCAGAGCAGCCATGTCAGGGCTAGCTACCATGACACATCACACAGCGGCAGGAGGGGGATGGCTGTGCGCATGCCAGGCATGAGCACTGAGCCCCGGATGCTACGCATCCACCAACAGCAGGCACGACGGCAAGGGGCCATCCAGCTGCAACTACATAAAATTGCCCGCAATGTGGCCAATGTGGGTGATAGGATTGAGCGCATGGCGGCAGCCATGGAGGCCAACACTGCTGCAGTCATATCGCAGCGCAACTCCGCCCGCCGACGCCACCGGCAGCTCCTAACGCGCCTGACAGCCTACACCCGCTCGAACTACATAATGGGGAATGCCACCTCCCAGCTATCACGACGGTGCCTGGCGCAGCAGCAGCAGCTGATACAATGTGTCGAGGATGTTGGACGGGTGCTGGAGCAGGTCACCACTGCCGTACTGGCACTCCATCCTACTGGTGAAGGCAATGTGGGGAGGGACGACACCAGTGAGTGCGCCTCCAGTGTCAGCAGCCTGTCTGCCTCAATGGTTGGCGTGTTACGCCGCAGCACCAGGCCCACTGCAGGGACACGTGCCGTCCCAGAGGAAGAGCCAGAGCGTCGTTTGGGGGCTGCGCGGCGGAGGCGCAATTGAGTTACTTCCAAGTTTCCTAGTTAATGCTGATGATACAAGCATGTCCAGTGGCTAGTTAGGAGCAGTATGGCGCAATACTGCTGCAATATTATGAATGTAGACATTACGTTATTATTGTGGATTTAACAATAATATTTATTCATGCAACATACATGGGCCTCCTGTCATTTTTTACATTGCCATGCAGGAGTGAATGTTGGGTGAGTGGATTGTGGCCTTCAGAAACTGTTCATAGTGATGTGGTTGCGCCGTCTGTGTCCTTCAGCAGGGTTCTCCCCGCGTGCATGCCGCACATGTGCTGGTGGACGGTCGTCCCCTTCAGACTCACTGCCAGAGATCTCTACTGGTATCCGGCGCTTGGTTGCAATGTTGTGTAACATTGCGCAGACAGCCACAATGCGGCAGCACACATCAGGACTGTAGTACATGGCCCCACCTGTCTTGTGCAGTATGTGGAACCGGCTCTTGAGTAGGCCGAATGTCCGTTCTATACAATTCCTTGTCCGTATGTGAGAAACATTGTACCGCCGTTGCTGTGGTGTAGCCGGGTTGAGGTATGGGGTGAGGAGGTATTCCCGGAGGGCGTAGCCGCTGTCACCTGCATGTGAGGAGCAGAGGGTGAGTGCCTGTGCTGCGCAGCTACATCATTGCAATGTGTAATTGTTGACAATGTGTACTTACCAAGTAGGTGTCCTTCCCCAAATTCTCCCCTGGCCAGTCGTGTGTGGAGGCCGCTGTGCCGGAATATAAAAGAGTCATGGGTACTCCCTGGGTACTGGGCCACGATGTCAGTTATGATAGTCTTGGCATTGCAGACCATCTGTATGTTGAGGGAGTGGTATGACTTCCGATTCCGGTACATGTACTCCGTCGCAGCTGGGGGGCAGATGGCAATGTGGGTGCAGTCTATGCATCCTATCACAGATGGGAAATGGGCCACATTGTAGAAGTTTAACTTTGTCAAGTCCAGTTCCTGTTGGCTGGTGGGGAATCTGATGTGTCGGTGTAGCTGGGTGAGCATTGCGTCAACAAAACTCCGGAGGCAGCGTGACATGGTGGGCTGGGATATCCCCCCTGCTGCCGCTACTATCCCTTGGAAGCTCCCAGAGGCCAGGAGGTGCAGGCTACACAATACCTGTACATGTGTAGGCACAGCATTGGTCCGCCTTGTTGGGTGCTGCATCAGGGGGTCAAGGTCGTGTATGAGTTGAATTATCATGGCCCCATTCAACCGGTACTTCGCATAGATCTGCTCCCTGGTTTGTCCCAGCAGGGTGATCCGCTGGCGGAATATCCTCTCCTGTATTCTGCGTCTCCTCCGTGCTGCTCGCTGTAGCCTTCGCCGCCTGACCACCATGTACATTCCTGGCATTGTGAGACACCAACTGCTGCTGCTGTGTCTCCTTATGTGTGTTTGGTCAGCCCTGTCCCTGTTCCTGATTGGCCAACTGTTTTTCAAAATTTTCGCTAATCACTTTTATGGTTACCACCTGCTTTGGGTTGTCCTTAATTTGCGCGGCGCTAATGGAGATTTTGAGGTTTTTCGCTATTAGAGAAATTTCATGAATTCCGATTGCGCTAGTATTGCGAATTCGCTAAATTTATTCTCTAATTCCGTGCTTTGGCGCAAACGTACAGGGAATCTGAGAAATTATTAGCGAATTCGCAATCTTCGTTTAGCGCTTTGGTTATTTTCTTCATGAATGCCGATTTGGGTAATTGCGGGCGCAATGGCATTTTCGCAGCTATTGCGCCCGCAATTTAGCTTCATGAATCAGGCTGATAGACACTTTTGAAACACATTTTCTTTTGTGACAACTACACACACTCTGCTTTTAGTTCAAATTAACTTCAAAAGTAAAAGGTCACCATTGATCTCCCTTAACCTGAGCCAACTGAAGTAACAAACACAACACAACTTTAACTATCTTGCTCTTGTCAGTAGCTATTTAGGTTTGCCCGGCCAAACCCCCTATCACCCAGCTTTAGTCTCAGTGTAAAAAGCGACCCACCAGTACATGTTCTTTTACATACCCATAAGCAGACCAAATGCAACGTAAGAATTGAAAGAAAAAATCCACCAAAAATAAATAGGCATAGGCCCATTTTTGTTGTGTTCATTTCAATTAAATTTCATTGTGGCATGTCCACCTTTTTCATTTTTGAGGAAAAAAAACGCAAATCACAAAAGAATCGCAAAATGGTTTATTAATACATCTGGTCCCTAGTTCTGAGCTTGGGGAAGTGAACTGATGACTTAGAATATGACCTCTCCTCTTCAGTCGAAAATTTGTATGGTGTCTGAGTTTTAATGTCCCTGCTTTGTGCATCATCCCTCAATGTCGTCTTAAAACATAGGCATGCTGGGCAGTTGACCGGGGCCCCACTAGCATAGGGTCCCATGCAGACTGAAATTTAACACAAATGTTCTGTTACCCAATTTTATTCCTGTGAGTGGTTGTGGCCCAGTGCAGTGCTTTGCCCAGGGGCCCATAATGCTGTTGAGATGACCCTGTGGTCTCCCTATTTCTTACTTCAATGTGGATATCCCATGAAGCTGGACTTGTGAAGGACTTCATGCAGTTGCTCTTATTACTATGGCTCACATTATGATACAATTATTGCTAAGGCTTAGTTAGATGTTCGTCTAAGGGGGTTTGCTTCTGATAGTTTATCTGATATACTGTGATTGCTTAGGGCCACATGTACTTATCACTGGTAGCAATATTGGTTGCAATATGCGACCACTATTTTTGCGACAACTAAATATTTTTATGAACCAGCCTATGTATCACTTGGTCAGTTACTTAAAAATTGAATTGGCTGAGTCACAATCTGACCTATCTAATAAATATGTATTAGGTAGTTCGCTAATTGTGAGTAAATCCGATTTGCCACAATCACCGGGATGTTGACCTGCAAAGGTCCGCAGGCCACCATGTCTGTGACTGACTTTCAATGAAGTAAACTCACTTCCTTTTTAATGCAGTCAGTTTTTCCTGAAAGAAACGGTGCTGTGTTTAAAACAAGTTTTGCCTACTCTTTAACAAACATGTTTTACATTGAGAAAAGGGAAGGAGAAACAGTTTTCCGTCTCCTAAAATAAGATTAATACATAGGAAAAGACATTGCAATGGTCGCAAATGCCAAATCGGAGGGTATGCACCTGTGAAAATGCTCAGTACATCTTACACTTTGTTTCCTCTAGCACACTTGGTTTCCACTGTTCCTCCCTCAACCCATTTCAGAAATCCCCATCATATATGGAAATATGGGGCGTTTGGAGATTTCCATGACATGTCCATTCGCTGTTTTCCTGAAGTATGCGCTAATTCAACAAACCTATACATCAACTTCCCTTTCTTGGATCCGACATACAACACAATGTGTGCTGTATATTACTCCAACCAGATCAGTGACTGTAGTACAGAACTGTGCAATATTCAGAACATTTAGAAAAAAAGTCATTCAGCACTGCTGACTACATTTCATGTAATCTCTGTGGCATTAAGTATTTCACGGAGGTCATTGAATTGTGCAGGTTTTAATCTAGCATTCCTTGAAATCTTGCCTGGGGATGAGAGTAGCAGAACTGATTAAGCTTCGATAATTCCCTCCCCATATTTCTTTTCTAAATGTTCCTAAATGAATCTAGTGATTTCTTTCTCATTTAATGTATTTCAAAATATATTCTTGTACTTGTCCTACGTGTTCATATTTAGCAGTTGTGTTTTTTGAGGTTATGATGGATTGCAGTGCCATCTTTTTTGAAGTATCCTGCTCACTGATAAAGATTGACCTGCATGTGTAGGGACTGTCTGTCTAAGATTGTTAAAGCTATTTAATAAGTCACCCTTAAACAGGTTACCTAATCTTGTAATTCCTACTGCTGTCCATAATATTTGATTTGCAATTTCTCCCACTTGTCTAACCTTGGATTAGGACTAAACAGGCAAGTTTGGTGCTTAGGCTGCTTCAATTTTTTCTCATGTATGGTTAGCCTCAAACAGTACTTGACTGTCTTTATTAATCCAGAGAGGCTTCTGGCATTTTTATTTTTAACAGGCATTAGAATCCATCAGTGAGGTGTATTCAATTGGATTCTGTAGGAATCCCTGGATAGGAGTTAGCAAACCATCCAGCAACCGATAGAACATATTAATAATCTGTCAGGCCTAGACATCCCTCCAGTAATGCTCCCAAATGAAGTTGATTGAAAATCCATTGAGGGTTTTAAACAATTTTTGAGGGGGTTTTGCCTCAGAATATCTGATGTATCGAAAATGTGGTAACACTACCAGTTTAGATAGCCCTACCCTACCTGTTGATGACAACTGCAATTTCTTCTTGAAAAATATTGATACTCTCATTGCCACTAGGGATTTGTCCATTTCACTACTTAGTACTTTTGTGTCATCCTGATTGATAGAAATTGTGTTACAGGTAGACTGGGGTGTGAGCCCTGATCAAGCACCAACCACAATCTTAGTCAGGGTCAGGCACAGACAAACCCCAAATTAACCTGTGCTCACCCCCCTGATAGTTTGGCACAGAGCAGTCAGGCTTAACGTAGAGACAAGGTATAGAGTATTTGTACAACATTTAAAAAAATAACCAAGTGAAAACACAGCACAAAAAAAATCCCCCAGCAGGTTAGAAAAAGAAAGATTCATTTAATAACTAAAACAAGACCAAAACAACAAACATCCAGTTAGTAGACCCGGAGATATTGACTTTTGAAGTTTTAAGTGAAAATAGTGCCACAAAGTGCCAACTTTGGTTATCTGGTCCCGTTAGACTGTTACAAAGTCACAAGTCCAGACCAACCAAGATGTAGCATGGGCAGGCTACAGGGAACCAGCTAGGCCTGCTGAACAAAGTACATTAAATCGTGGCTTGTGGAGCGCTGTGAGGAATTGCCTCAAAGATGCGTTGCAAAGCTGAAGCGATGCGTCAGTTCTGAGATGCAGTCAGGCTGTGATACAAGGGCCTGCATAGTCATCAAGGATTCCTTCGAAGGGGCTTGCAATTCGAAGTCCAGTGTCGAGAATTCGAAGTACAGTCGGGGTGATGCGTCAGTTCCAAAGAGCTGTAAGGCTGTGATGCAGAGTCTGGTGCCAACTTTGAGGCTGCAGTCAATGAGGGATAGAAGGGACTGCACCGAGTATGCGTCATGCAGTTGTGTTTTCAAAGGTGTTGCGGGTCATGGCAGCAATGCGGGTCTTTGCGACAGGACTAATCCATGCAGCAGCAGGGATGCATCAATTCTGCTCGGAATTGTGCCATGCAGATGAGGAGATGCGTTGGTACCGCTGGATCCACATAGGCTCATAAAAGCACCTTAATCCAGCTTCCAAGAGTCCAGGACGGGGTGGCACCACTTGGCAGGGTAGACTCACATATGACAGGCTGTTGTAAACCTGTTACGTACCTAACGATTCAAATCATGAGGCCAGTCAGCTGGCCCTTAGAGTCTCTCTAGGTTCTGGACTCAAGAGATGCAGGTCCAGTTCTTCTTACCCAGACAAGAGGGTTGCAGGCCGAAGGTCAGCAGAGCAAAGCAAGAGTCCAGTGTACTCAAGCAGAGTGGCAGTCCTTCCACAGCACATCAGTCCTTCTTCCTCGCAGAGTATCTACAGGTCTAGAAGTGCACTGAAGTGGTGGTGTCTAAGGTCCTTCTTTTATACACAGTTGTGCCTTTGAAGTGGGGAGAAGCTTCTGAAGGCATCCTTTAAAGTGTACAGATACCCTGCCTTCCCTGCCTCCAGACTAACCACTGGGGATATGCAGCCCTTTGTGTGGGGGCAGAAGTCAGCCTATTTAGATGTAAGTGAGGCTGGACCCAGCTCCTTCTTACCATTTTGCCAGTAATGGCCCATCCAGTCACACCTGCGCTCCCATTGTGTGTGGTGACTAGGATGAATACACAAAGCCCACCTTCCAACAATACCCATTTATTTGTCTAAAGACAGGTTGCAGGCACCAAATGGCTAATACAAGAAAAAGGCAACTTTTTAAAAGTGGTATTTCTGGATTTGCTATTTAAAATCTGATTTCACCATACGTTAGGATTTTAACTTGGGATTCTAGAGACACCAAACATGAACTGGTTGTCTCTTCCCATTACTAAATTACATTTATGAAATGTAGTAAAGGCAACTCCAATGTTATCCTATAATAGAAATAGGCCTTGCAGTAGTGAAATACTAATTTAAGTGTTTTTTACTGCCAGAACATGTAAAACCTAAAAGTACATGTCCTACTTTTTAAATACATTGCATCCTGCCCTCTGGGCTGCCTTGGACTTAAACTGGGGGTGACATATGTATTAAAAGGGAAGAATTGGGCCTGGCAAAAGGGATATTTTGTCAGATCAAAATGGCAGTTTTAAACTGCACACACGGGCTGCAATGGCAGGCCTGAGGCAAGTTTAAAGTGCTACTTGAGTGGGTGACACAATCAGTACTGCTGGCCCACTAGTATCATTCAATTTACAGGCCATGTGCACAGGTAGTGCCACTTTACTGGGAGCTTTTATGAAACTTAAGTTAACATGTTTTGAGCAGAGAACACAAACACTCTAGCAGTGGTAAATGTACAGAGTCCTAAGGCCAATAAAAATGAAGTCAGCAAAAACAGGAAGTCTTAAGGCAAAATATTAGGGGGAAAATACACAAAAGATTTCAGGTCTAACAATGATCTACGTGTATTTAAGAGGACAAAAAGATTTCCCTTTCCACTGTAAGAGTTAGCATGGCCATGTTGTTAGATTGTAGCATGTCCGACAGGCAGAGCAAGAATAAACAGAACTTATCTGCATTTATTTGTAATCCAGATAAATCCCTATTTTTATCTCATTAATTCTATGATTGGCCCTATTTATGGAGATGGGGTTATTACTGTGATATTAAAGAGAGTTTTCTGCCTACAAAGAAATTCCATGAGTGTGATCACATAATGCCCGGATTAGAGCTAGGTGGAAGGGTTACTCTGTCATAAATGTGACAGATATACTATTTGCCTTAATATAACGGGCCATAGGATATAAGCACTTGTAATAAGGTAGCCAGAATATTCTTCACTTTTGTGGTGGAGTATCGAGTCAGTCAAACTCTACATCATATCTTTAAGCTCCACCATACATATATGTGCAGTCCATTGCCCCATTGCTAGGGCAAATCAGATGGCTTAAAAGGGGCAACCCTAACATTACCCCCACATCACCAATTATGAGTCGGATACTGTCTGGACATTTTGAACCTAAGATGTTGGGTGTCAGGATAGTAGTGGTATCCACATGATTATTTCACTTTCAAAACTCATAAATAGAAACTGCCTACTCAGCATGTTGAATACTTTCTCCATATCCGTGACAGACATTACTGTCATTTGTCCATCTATAAAAAAATTACTGAGCATATGGAATACGTGTCTTACACAGGGTGATGTGCTTTGGTGGGGCACACATCCTGATTGTTGCAGTTGTAGCAAATCTGGCCGCTTGTGTGTTTACCCAGTGGCCAGTACAGTACCTAATAACTTACAGTCTAAGCTCAATTAAGTCAGTAGGTCGTAGGATGCAAGATACAAGAAATATTTTCTGCGTTTCCATAGTATCACTATTCTTCTTTTTCAGTAGTACATTTCTAATACCTGGGGCCTAAGCTGTTCCATTATCTGGTATGAAATTGTATTGTAAACCCTTCATTGCCAAGAGCCTAATCATTAGCCAGTTCTATAACAGCAGCATTTGTATTTCTTGACTTTAGTAGAGTATCAAGATATTCAGATTGCTCCAAGCAAACTGTGTCATTTGGGCTTTATGAGTCTCATCTTGTAATTCACCCTGCAAACTAGCATGGATAGCGGTATGTTTACTTTTTAAATACCTTGTTGTTAGAAATGGGACTTTTGGCAGGCTAGGGAATGTGTCAAAGCCAGGCTGAAACCACCACTCTAGTCAGGATAAGGGAGTTACACTCCTAAAATAACCCCTTCTCACCCCCTTGGTAGCTTGGCACGAGCAGTCAGGCAGTGTGTAAAGCATTTGCACATAACCAACAGAAATACAGTGTAAGCAATACAAAAGGACACCACACCAGTTTAGAAAATATCCAATATTTTTATATACTTAAGGCACGACCAAAAACGATAAAAATCCATAATACAGTACTTAAAAATCCCCAGTTATCAAAGTACACTTTAAAACAGTTCCTTGATGACGATAGCTCCATCCAGGACTATCACGGCTTCGTGAGCAAACAAATCCAAACAGTTCTGGCTGACCACGGCGTTGCGGGCCAGCTACGGTGTCGGGAAGACCCGTAAATAGTAATGGAGGTCGGTGCAGGAGTCGTCGGGGCCCTCGAAGTCTCACGCGTTGCACGTCGATCTCCTCTCTGTTGGAGTTAGAAATGCTGGCATCTGCAGGTGGCGTGTGCTGTCGTGCGAAGTGCAGCGGTGCAGCTTGCGGTGCCCTCTGGTCGCTGTGCAAGCAATGGCTCGGTGGCTGTGTCAGATGGCATCATTGATGAGACCAGGGTCGCAGTGCGAGAGGAAGGTGGTGCTCGTCACGGAGCTGGCAGGTCACGGCGCAAACTGCGTCATCGTCATCGTTGCTAAAGCACTGTCGTCAGTTGACGAACTGGAGGTAATGGCGCCGGCGTCGGTAGGCCAAGGCTGTGGTGTGGGGTGAGAGCGGTGCCCTCAAACCACGGTGCAAGCAGCGGCGTCGATTTTGGTGTGGAGCGGCATCTTTGGGGAGGCCAAGGTGTCGTCTTGAAGTGAGGTGGTGCGGAGCCTACAGGTCGCGGTGCGAGCAGCGGCTCGGTGGTGGCGTCAGCAAGCATCGGTGGCGGGACCAGGGTCGCGTTGCGGCATTGCAGCGGTGCCCTCTGTGGTGCCAAAGTGTCGTCGTGAAGCGAGGCGGTGCAGAGTGCAGTGCCCACAGGTCGCGGTGCAACCAGCGGCTCGGTGGTGGCATCAGGAGGTGTTGTCGGTGAGACAAGGGTCGCGTTGCGGCGGTGCCCTCTGCAGTGCCTTCAGGACACGGAGTCAGCAGCGGCGTTGTAGAGTTTGTCGGGTTGCTTTTCTTCTGTTGCAGCACAAAACACACAGTCCCCAGTGCTGAGGGCAGAAGAGCTTGAAGTCTTTGCTGTTCCTGAGACTTCTTGAACAGAGGGCAAGCTCTACCTCAAACCCTTGGAGAAACTCACAAAAGTAGATTGTATTAAGTTCAGGCCAGTCTTTTCAATGCCCAAGACAGAAGCAGCGACTGCAGGCCAACACAGCAAAGCACACAGCAAAGTGGTAGTTCCTCCTCACAGCTTCTCCAGCCATTCTTTTTGGCAGTCTCCTTGATCCAAAAGAGTTCTAAAGTTTAGGGGTCTGGGCCCCAGTATTTGTATAAAAAAATCCTCTATGCAGAGGGTGTCTGTGCCCAGCCAGAACCAATTCTGCCTTCTCTGGTGTGATTTCCCGGTCGGGGGTGGAGACGGCATTGTCAGAGGCAGACCAGGCCCTTTGAAGTACAAGGAAATCTCCTCCCTCTTCCCCCATCGCAACCCAGGTCTATTCAGCTCTTTCCTGACCTACCTGGACTATCGGGAGCTACCCTTGTATCCTAGCCATCTGTCATACAAAACCCAGACAGGCAATCCATATTCCAGCAGCGGCACATGGGATGACTGAGCTAAAAAATACCAACTTCCTAAAAGTGGTATTTTCAAACACAGAATGTAAAAATCACGTTTACTAAAAGATGCATCATTAGATTCTGCTATCAGGCCTACTACATTTTATTTTCCTACCTAGTTCCCGTGGCCAGTTATGTTTATAAGAGGTTATAAACAAACTTACCATTCTGTCCTATGGGTAACAGGTAGCCTTGCAATAGTGAAAAGCAAAATGGGCTGTAGTTCACTATCAGGACATGTCACACACACCAGGGCATGTCCTACCTTTCACATACACTACACCCTACCCACAGGGGTACCTTGGGCCTTCCTTAGGGGTGCCTGACATGTAAGAAAAGGGAAGGTTAGGGACTGACAAGTGTGTGCACTGTCCAAGTCGACATGGTAGTTACAAACTGTGTGCAGACTCTGCAATGGCAGTTCTGAGTTACATTTTTAGGGCTACTCACGTGGGTGGCATAATCAGTGCTGCCGGCCCACTAGTAGCATTTGATTTACAGGCCCTGGCACACACAGTGCACTTTACTAGGGACTAACAAGTAAATCAAATTTCCAATCATGTAAACACCAATCCATAACACAATTTACAAGGAGAGCGTATGCGCTTTAGCACTGATTAGCAGTGGTAGAGTGCACAGAGTCCTAAAACCAACGCAAACAATCAGGAAAAAATAGGAGGAAGAAGCAAAAAGGACCATTTCCAACACTTGTCAAAATGTTATTTCTTTCTGCCTGAGAGGATAACATAGTGCTGTCTTTTCTTTATAATGCAACCATTCAGATCTAATCAGCCATACAATAGGATGGTCATCTTTGTCACCCTCTTAGTATTATTAGTTATGCATTCTCTGTAGGTATACATTATCTGAATTAAAAAGAAATTCTCTCCATTAATGTGGCGTATTCATCTTGTTTGTGTGTAATATTCACCACAAACCAGAAACCCTCACTACCTTGAACTCATCACTGTGGTATTAAGTATACCCTCCTTTACATATGAAAACATCCCTGAGATCCTCTCTCTCAGAGAGGGGGTTGTAGTCTGTACTGTGACTATGCATCACGGTATGAGGAGATTTCTATTGAAGAAGCATGTCATCTCAGGTGAGGAAATTTGTCCTTTTGAAAGGGACTCTCCCCCTTTTTGAGCTTGGTTTCCCCTATTACAATTGCACACTTCCTAGACCCAAGGGTTTCTTGTTTGTGGTAGACTTATGGGTCGGAGAGCCAACTGACACACGTATTAAAAGCCCCTCAGCCCCTCCGTTTGTGATTGATGATGTGTGAAGGAAGGAATGAATGAATGGATAGTTTATTGTGTCAATTAATAAAAATTGTTACAAAAAAAATCAGATAAAATCTCCCCAGGACTTACTTTGTTACAATTGGTATGTACCTAGCAAGTTTTTGATATATTGTTTATTCTAAAACAAACGAAAGTGATTTTTACAAACGGCACTTAAAATTAGATAAAATCAATGAAGAACTGGTATTAAACAAATCAATTCAATACTGAAGGATCCTGCCCCTTGTGTGCAAACTTTGCGAGTCTTGCAAAGAGGGCTGGAGTCTCCGAGTTATAAAGTGCATTCATAACTATCTTAAAAATGTACAAACTATATTTTAAGTAAAAGATTCAATCTTATTGTAAAGTGCATGAGTCCGACAATGGCATCTATAAACCGAGTACTAAGGCGATTCCATTTTAATAAAGTGCAAAATGTACAATCCTAAACGAAGCATGGCTTCTTCGTACCAAGTAATGTCATTAAAAAAAGGTGCAATGTACGCAGCTTTGCTTCAGAGTTCTTTAGCCTTATGTGCAAACTTTGTAAACCTTGCCAATTGCATTGGAGTCTCTAGATTAGGAAGAAGTTTCATAGCTTCAGTACAGGTCCGCACCCCATATTTTAAGAACAAAGGTTTCAGTAAAGTGCGTTGTGCCTCTAACAAACAATGACATATATAAGCCAGATGGACTAAGAATTCCTGGTATTGGTGGCAAAGTCTACAAGTTGTCATTGCCGCTAAGGCTTTCCAGTGCCTGTTGATATCTTTAATTAGCAAAACCATGAGTCTCACCATAAAAAATGTGCTTTAAAATCGACTTATTTAACGCAGTGTCAAGATATGGCTGCCATAGGCGTATTGGAAGAATTAAGGTTCTTCATGTCCTCTTCCTTTGATAATAATCTAGCTTATTTTTTCAGTATAGACTTTAGGATGCCAGGCTGGTGAACAAGATCATGCAGTTTGGTTGTGGCGAGATGCAATTCAGTACAGACAGTGTGCAGGCCGTCACTCTACAGATTTTTTTCTTTCATAAATATTATCTTTAAAATTGACTTCAATGTGTGCGGGAGGGCTGCGCAAACCCCTTGATGGAGCTGCACCATTGAGGCTCAATTTTCATAGCTCTGTTTATTCAGCCCAAATTCCAATCGCACCAGAGCATTACGGGCGTGACCGGGAATCTGAAAGATTCGCTTAAATGCACGACAGTTGACATGTTCCATAATATTAATGCAAGCCGCTGGGAATGCCATCTTACCGTATGTGATTGATAGAAGCAGTTTGGCATTTATAACCTTTCTGATTGGTTTGGTCGATGGGCTGTTTAACTTGGAGTTCAGTTTGCACAGAGCAAACGTTACTGCTTTGGCTTTTGTTTCAACTGAAGCGATATGTGCTGTGGGCTTCCCGTTGCTCATCAGCCACACCCCCAGGTAGTTGTATTTGGTCGCTGTTACTATTTTCAAATTGCCCAGTCTCCATTGTTGTCTGAGTTTGTTGGTATATTTTCCAAATATCACTACCTTTGTCTTTCCTGCATTCGCTCATAATTCTTTGTAGTTGTTGTAAATGTTTAATGCATCCAGTAATCTTTGCATGCCTACTTTTGTATGGGCCAGTAACACCATATCGTCTGTGTACTGAATTAGACATAATCTCTTTGGGCCGATTTTAGGGGGTAAAAGGTTAGCTTTAGATATCATTTTTACGAGGTCTGCCGTATATAAAATTAAAAAGCAGAGAAGCCAATACACAACCTTGCTTTAACCCTCTGTCTGTTGGTATCTTTTTAGTGGCTGAGTTTGTCGCTGTTTTTACCCATACCCAAGTTCCTGTGTAGAGACTGAATATGTCTTTCAACAGGTTTTCCAGGATCCCCCCAGTCTTGCAGTTTCCATCACAACAGACTCCGATTTACTCCATCAAAGGCCGCAGAGTAATCCACGAAACATGTGAAGAGAGGAGGCGAGTTTTTCTGCACGGACTGTTTTATTAAGTAGGCGAGAGCTAAAATATTGTCCATGGTAGATGCTCCTGGCCTAAAGTCTGATTGGTACGCAGGTAGAATTTCATTTTCATTAGCCCAGTCCTGCAGTCCTTGCACGAGAGGGCTGGCGTATCCTTTCGCCTCAATGTCCAAAAGGGCAATAAGCCTGTAATTAGAAGGGTCCCCAGTGTCTCCCCTTTTTGTGGATAGGTTGCAGCAAGGAGCCTTTCCAAGTCTCCGGGACTGTTGAGTGTGTCAGACAATACTGATAAAGTAGCGTGAGTACGGTTCCCCAGAAGTTGCAGTCTTCTTTGAAAAGATGGCCTGGTAGACCATTAGGGCTGGGTGCCCCATCTTTTTTTGTATTTTTTAAGATTGCCATCACCCGATTCCCTGGAGCCAATACTTCAGATGTTTCATCAATAGTTGGCAATTTCCCTGCCACTGATAGTCCAGGTGTGTCTGCGGGAGAAGTGTCAGGCCTTTGCGTGCCTAATGATGGTGGGTTAGGGGCTCCACAGTATAGTGTAGTTACATGTTTTATCCATGTGTCACTGGCGACCACATTGCGTCGATCATGGCCCTGCCCTCAGAGCCTGTTAATATACAACCAGAAATCTGCCTGTTTGCTTGGAGTCAGCAAAGTGAAGACATGCAGCCATTCAGAGTCTTGTTGTTTCCTTTTATGATCCCATACATTTTTTCTGTGTTTTTTCCTTGCTAAAAGTAGGTTTTGATGTGTTTTGTTTTTCCCTCTCGCTTTGGTTGCATAAGGCTGTTCTAAGTAGCCTCTTGCTTTTCTCCACTTTGCTTGCACCGAGGTTGGAGTTGGCGGTAAGGCCTTTTTCTAGATGTTGGGGGGTGCCTTGTTTGTTTACCTATTAAGAGATGATATACTTTGGTCAACAGTTTAATCCAATTCTCAGGGATATTGCCACTTGTAAATGATTTGGCTGTTTTCGGCCAGTCGCTTTTCCACCTACTTAGGACTGATGTATCTATTTTATTCCACTTTAGTCTCCTCTGTGAAACATGGATTTCTTCCCCATTTGTATGGCCCACAAGGACAGTGGGCTGGTGCCAAATCGCTTGTAGGGTAAGAGCTATGGCCAGAGGGAGATGATCGCTGCTCTGGATGAAAGGCTTTTAGAATTCCGACACCTATCCGTGCAATAGATTGCACACAAAGATATAATCAATCGCTAATTTGATCTTCCGCTGCGGATCTTTAATCATGGCTGCTGCCGGCCACTGACTCCTTTGTATTGATTTTAATCTATGCATGTTTAAAAATGAGTTCATTACCATTTCTGCCCTGTCTGTGGGCAGTGCTTCATCTGGTGCCATTCCAAGATTTTGGGTGTTAAAATCCCCAGCCAGTATGATCCCACAATTTGGCTGGGTGCTTAGTAGTTCTTCAAGTGTACCCACTAGTGCCTTCGTATTGCTATGTCTGGGAGACTTTTTGCTGTTAAAATAGATGTTCAAGAGTACAATCTTCACTGGACATCAATTCAATTTCATGCCTCGCAATAAAGCCACTTGAACCATATTCGTTTTGAGTAGGGGTTTATTTTTATGTACCTACTTATACACGTGTATATCGATAAATCCCCCGAAGGTCTTCTGAATATATTGTATTTTTTTTTTGCTGGGTGCTGAAATTCTGTGAACCCAGGTATCACTTCTGGGGCAAGCAGCCAAGTTTCATGAAGGCATAACTGGTCCCCAGACTGTAGAAATTCAAATGCTTCCTTGTTATTTAGTGTGTTTTTTTAGCCCATAAACGTTCCAGGAGATTACTTTCAGGGGTCTGCTCGGTTCATTGTTAGGATGGCCAATTCCTTTTGTGCTAGGAACATGTTCACCTTATTTGACTGGAATTAGACGAGAAGTGTATTCTTAAGTTGGAAAATGTTGTTTTACGAGCAACGTAGTTTATCCCTTTTAAGATAGACTTCCCTGGGCTCTGTACTGATTTAGGATAAAATCCACTTTTTAGTATGAATGGGTATTTCCCCTCTTTAGGGATATGTACAGTAATACCCCAGTTTGCAAATCGGTTTCTCTCTTTCATGATTCTTTGTGGAATGGAACTATTATTCCATTTTAGCATGGTTGATTCTCTTGATGTATTATTGCCCAGTGTTTTAAATTGAACTTGGATGAGATCTTCCGTCATGATAGAGGAGAGCTCTGGTATGTGTTTTAGTATTTGTAAGATGTTGGAACTATTCAAAATGTCTGAAGTTCCCCGTGAGATATATTCTGGTGTAAAGCTTATGGTGGTATTCTCCGCATTCATATGCTCTTGGGGCATTTGACTAGTGGCAGAGGCATGTATTGCCCGGCTTTGGGCAGATATTGCCATTGCTCCTGAGTCGTTGTTAACATCATTTGAACCCCAAGGCTCATTATTGTTCCGTGATGTGGTTGCTATCGTTCCTCCCTCTGGAGCCTCATGCCAAGTTTCCAGCTGACTTTCCTGATGCTGCTCCTTACGGTGGCTATCAGTGGTAATTGTTTGTGAAGTCATTATTATTAATTCTTGCTGTGGTTGCTCGGCTGTAATTTTAGCCGTTCTTTCCTCCGTGGTCGGGGTTATGATTAATTCGGCTGCGATTTTAGCCGGTCTTTCTTCAGTGGTCGGGGTTATGATTAATTTGGGTTCAAGTTTATTTTTTGTCTGGCTTTCCTTTTGGAAAATCGGATAACAAATGTGTGGTCCTGGGTTCCTTTGTATTAGAGCCTTTTTGGGATTTATTTTTTGACGCTGAGTGTCAATAATTCCTTTGCTCTGTTTTGTTGTTTTGTATTTTTTGTGTGTTTTTTCAAGCGTTTCTTTACCCTTCTGGAGTGGGTTTGCAGGGTTCTGAGGTATACTCCAAGTTGGTAATCCCATCGGCATTGCTGTGCAGGGTCTTGCCTAATATGGTTTCCTCATGAGTAGCTGTGTTTTGGCTAGACAATGATGCCGACTGCAAAGATAGTTGGGCTGTATCCATGCGCAAGGCTTGTTTGCTGTCTTGTGTGTTCATAGGCTTCAAGGTAGTTTCTACTGGACAGGTATTATCCACGAGATGATTTGCCCCCCTCGTTTCTGTTACAGTTTGCAACGTTCCATTGGAGGAGCTAGCTACACCCACAGAGTTATTCATTCCTTTTTGTTTGCCACCTTTTGAAAATCTTTTGGTTATTCTTTGAGGGGGCTGGACTATGATGTCCTATTGTCTTCGCTTTAGTTTTGTAACAATAGATGTTAGGACTTCCGGTAATGAACTGAGCTTCTCCACAATTGGAAGACACAAACATCTGGCAATCGGTCACATCCTCATTGAATCCTGTTTTTCGGTTAAGATGTCGATTTTAGCTTCAATATTGATCATAACTATTGCAAACGCCTGCATTGCGTCCATTTGTATTTCCAATTTCTGTGTTTGCCTAGTAAGCGCACTAACGACCATTGTTAATGTGGAATTTACTGACGATAACAGGGAATTTTGGTTGTGTCATCCTTTGAAAGGAGTACATTTTGTTTCGGCCGTAGTGTGAAGCAGATTCTGTTCCCCCAGGGAGTTGTTCTCTCTCCGTTCCTCTTCCATAAATGGCGAACTCCGGTTGAAAGTGAAACTTTTTATTACTTATAAGCTTTGTAGGTGGGCCGGTGACGGGGACAGATCATGCCGGTAAGTTCCACCCTCCGCATGTTGGTTTGTCATAGTCTCCGCATGCGTGAGTTGATTGTCTCTATTTGATTGTTCCAGTGTTGATGAAATTTCCAGAAATTACAGTTTTCCCTGGCACGTTTTGTCTATCCTTTTACCCTTTGAGTCTGAGTGCTCTGATGCTGATTACATTTCCAAGACTTCAAGGTGTGCTTGCCCTTTTCCCTGGGATGGAGGGAGGTAAGGTATTTCCTGCCCCCTCTTCTGCCTTTCCTACTGAAGTTCTGGGTGCTCGGTCTGTCTTGGTATTTCAACCGCTTCCAAGTCTCCCTGTCCTGTCCCATCTTTTACCATTTCACCGCTATTCTCTTGGGGAGAGCGTGACCCGCTTTCCTGTGTTCCGATCTCCCGTCTTAGGGTCTTGGTCTGACTCGATCCCTTGTTGATGAGTGGCATTGAGTGTATTATTACGCTACTGTAGGTCTCACTCATACCCTGTGTTTTTTGACCAGGCGTTATTGACATGAAATATTTACAGATTGTCTTACTGTTTAAATTAAGGTTTGAGTTTGATTTTAAAAATGATGATTGCGCCATAGGGGTAGCCTCCAGCCGCACATGGCTCCGTGTTGATGGCTTTCTTCTAGTGCCCGTGCCCGTGCCAGTTCCTGTGCTAGGTTTTAACTTTTGTCATGTTCCACACATTCGGTAAGCAAGTTGGATTGTAGCTATACCAGAGGTGACTTTTCAACAGTCTATCCTCTAGTTTATAGGGGAGTAAATATTTTAGTTTGTAGGGTAATTTCCAGCTCTGTGCACTGTGTGACGATCTGAGCCTCCTGTTTCCCTATTATGTGGATTGATGTCTAGAATCATTAAAGTTGAGCAAGTTGTTTGAGTAAAATGGAGCCTTCTGCCCCTCCGACTTGCGCCGTCTTGTGCTGTCTTGCTCAGATGTAATCAGGGTAGTGCGGGTAAAGAAAGACGGCGGAGCCTTGGCCTTTTGGGTGAAAATCAAATAGTGGCCAGTCAAAAAGACAGTTAGTTCTCTTTAATTCTCTTTAGCAGAGCTTGATAAAAGTTCTTGATAGCTCCAATGATATTGGTGGAAAGTGGCGACAGGTGATGATACTAGCTGGTGGCTAGTCGCGCCTGAGCCCCTCTGATGGCCTCCAATGGCCTCTGTCAGTTGCCCAGTGTCCGGCCCGGTGTCTGATGATGAGGGTGGTGGAAATGGAAGTGGAGTTGCAGGAGGGTATTTTCCCCGATTGCGGGGAAGGGGGGGGCGAGGAGATCAGTGATCACCCCTCCCCTGTGCTCTAGTTCTCGTACAGGTGACATGCTCTGTTTCACCTTTGGCTTCTCATTCACAATTGGCCGGTAGCAGTGTTCTAGCAGTGTGTTAGCAGTTAGCAGTAGTGGTAAGATAGCAACAAACCGCCTCTTGCATTCAAGTGACTCAGCGTGCTTGCACCACTTGCATGCCCCACTTTGTCCCCCAGTGGGGCTCACCTGCCTCTCCGCAACTCCTGTAGTGCTCCCAGGTTCTCTCTGTGCTGCTCATACCCCTGTGCCATGGCTGTAGCCGTAAAGCAATGTTGTAATCTGTAGGTTTGGGGCTTGAAGTCTCTGGCTGGAGAGGCTGAAGTCGCAGGGTGCAAGGGGTTCCACGCCAAATCACGCCGATGCCCCCACTGCGGACCTCACAGCCTACTCTGCTCTTCCCCGTGTGCACTCAGTCCACCGTCTGCTGTGAACCCCGGGACAGCACAGCCCCTCAAGCAGGGTTGGGACCTGGGAGCTAACAGCTAGAAGCCTTGCGGTGCGAGACATCGCTTTCGGCATCCTTCAGCGTCGTTCCTCACAGCTGATGATGATAATGTGTGTAATGTTCTCCTGAACCCTTTGACAGTCATTAGTTTTTGTTCTAATTCTCTTAAAATGAATAGTTCCTCATTAGAGGCTTGGAGAGCCCTCCACTTATTTCTCCTGTCCTAATTCGGTCAGCAGAAAGCAAGCCTGTGAGATGTTACTCTAATGTGAGTGGTGGAAATGATCTGTCTAGATGTTCGGGGTACAGTTAGAGCCACATCTATATATATATATAAAAACAAAAGGATGTCTGTCTGTCTGTCTGTCTGTTTGTCCTTTATGCATTACTACACCATTCATCCGATCGCCATGCAACTTTGGGAAGATGTTGAGTACACTCCCGCGAAGGTTTCTGGCATACTTTTTTTAAAATATCGGCCCCCCAGGGCCCTCATAATCTTTTGAATACTGATGTACGCACCGGACGTAAAAAAAAAATTGTGTATCCACAAGCACTCGAATAAATAAATAGAATTAAAACACCATTCATCCGATCGCCATGAAACTTTGGGAAGTTGTTGAGTACACTCCTGCAAAGGTTTCTGGCATGAATTCCTTTTAAATATCGGCCCCCAGGGCCCTCATAATCTTTCGAATACTGATGTACGCACAAGACGGGAAAACAAAAAATCGTGTATCCACAAGCACTTGATTAAATAAATAGAATTAAAACACCATTCATCTGATCGGCAGGAAACTTTGGGAAGTTGTTGAGTACACTCCCGCGAAGGTTTCTGGCATAATATTTTTTAAATATTGGCCCCCCAGGGCCCTCATAATCTTTCGAATACTGATGTACGCACCAAACGGAAAAACAAAAAATCGTGTATCCACAAGCACTCAAATAAATAAATAGAATTAAAACGACACTTTGAAATGTTTTCCATATTAAAATGAATACGTTTCAATAAAAATGACACAATGTAAATTGAATGTTATCATAACGAGTTTCCTTGAATTTCCTTTCTTCGGAGATCGCAGCAACGCGCGACGTGTAAGCTAGTTCACAAATAATTGGAACATGTAATGATTTAGTTAGTTGAGTGCCCATTATGTCAAGGAATTCTACTTGTGAAGCACAATCTAATCAGCCATGAATATTCATTCCATCTGCCCTCAAGCAACACATACCTGCACCCGAGATCTACTTGATCCCTGGATCTACTTGATCCCAGTTACATAGGAACAAGATGCTAGCTAGATGTGATCTACGCTAGCACATCTCTCGCATTTCATTAGCAGAATGAGCTTAATACCATGCCTCCCCAGTGATTCTATATCATATGTCCCTTCCCTTTGAGATGGTAAGTTTCTTGGAGGAATGGTTTTTCTATCCTCCAACAAATACTTCAATCCAAAAGTCCACACGAAAGACTCTTGCAATAGTATCAATATCCCACACTAATCACACACATAGGCTAACACTGAGGCAAAAATTAATTTATTTATCTATTATCTATTTCTATTTTAATAGTGATGTTTACCAGGGCCTTTGGACTTATAAAAAGTGTTGCAGATAGGTTCCACCTATTTAATATACCCAGATTGATTGATCACCCGGTTTTGGAATTTTTACTGTGGGTGAGGCTAGCTACATATGTCTCATAAATGGAATGTGTTAACCACCAGTGTAGGTCTTTCAAGATAAGGCTGCTACAACACAGCTAGGGTAAGAGGCACTTGGCTGGTTACACGTGAACACATATGGACACACATGTGCACACATGTGCAGGCTGTGCATGTGAGACTTCTGTAGTGCGCAGTCCGATAACTGCGCACAGGTGGCCTAGCATAGAGGGGACTCTGCAGGATTAGATATTGACCTGGGATAGGCCTCATAATATTAGTTGACACTTACAGGTAAAGTCATTGTGATTTACTGCTTCATCTGCAGTGACACAGGACCAGTCAAATTGGTTCTCCTCCTCAGTCTAATCTGTCAGTAAGTCAGAGAATGGGTGTGGATAGATCTCGCCTTACTCTCTTGCTTCTATTTCCATTGGGGTGAACCTTTGATCGTTACATGCTCGGGACCAGCAATGCCCACCCTTGTTTGTGGATCCCATAGGACTGAGGCACCTCTTCACTCCCACTAGTCTTAATGCCCTTTAATATTGCTTTGAATCTCCCTGTTACCCAAGTGTGTTCGCCTGAACCGGTGGGAGTGAGTATTCTCCGTGCCGCTGAGATTGGATGGGCTGAACATGACGGGGGGGAGGTCATACTTCAGGAAGCACTTGTTTCGAGTGGGGAGGGACTGGGATTGCCTGGGCCTGCGAGCCTTTATGCCTCTCATGCCTGGACCTAACAGTTTATTGTTCACTAAGGAGCCCTCTGGCTCCCTCAACTGGCGGGTTGGTGTATCCTAATGCGAGGAGAGCAGGCATTGAGGAGAGCACCTCCATACCTGCATATGGTGGTTGAGGTGCAGACACCTTGCTTGTTGTCTGTGGGACAGGATTACCAGTCAGGGCCTCCTCAAAGATGGCCTACAGTTCTAATAGTGCATCTCTCCTGTGCTTCTGTCCTGCATGTATGGTTTATAAGTGCGCATCTGTTCAATTGCGTTAGTGTCAAAAGTTCCCTCCTTGGGCTGGGGAAACACGTGTGCTTTTATGTGGGTGTTTGCCATTCTTGGCAAAAGCTGTTAAGAATTTTAGCCTGTGTGGTGAAGCTGGTTTGAATGTGTTTAGTGGCGACTGCATGATAAGTTGGGTAGCTTTAGAGGACAGATGCAGACTAGTTTCTCTTATTTAGGTAATCTTTAGCTTTGCTCTAATTGTGGGGAAAATATATACATAGGTGTTTACTGGTACTATCTACTCACTATGAGCTCAGTGCTATCTACAGATGCATCAACATGAATGTTTCACAAACACAAATCATAATACATATGAAGGTTCACAACCTAGAAGAAAGTGACATTTTTCACCGTGAAATAGTGATGCGTCCACGTTGCGTTTTGCGCCGTTTCCTGTCGCGGGCACTAGTCCTACCCACACAAGTGAGGTACCATTTTTCTCAATAGATTTTGGAAAAACGTGGGGTTTGTGGACATTTTTGAATCACCGCAGATTCCAGAAGCTTTCACCACAGAAATGTGAGGAAAATGTATTTTTTTTGTCAAATGTTTAGATTTGCAAGGGATTCTGGGTAACAGAACCTGGTGAGAGGAAGTCAAGTCACCCCATTATGGATTCCTCTGGGTGTTTTGTTTTCAAACATGTATAGCTTTGCTAGGTTTCCCGCGGTGCCTGCAGAGCTAGGGTACAAAAACTACAGCTAGGCACTTTGCCAAAAAAGGGTCATTTTTCACTGTGAAATTGTGGTGTGTTCACGTTGTCTTTTGTGCCTTTTTCCTGTCGCGGGCACTAGGCCTATCCCCACAAGTGAGGTACCATTTTTCTCTGAATACTTTGGGGGATGCGGGGTGGGTGGAAGTTTGTGTATCCACGCAGATTCCAGAATTTTCCACCACAGAAATGTGAGAAATATGTGTTTCTTTTGACAATTTTTTAGATTTGCAAGGGATTCTGGGCAACAGAACCTGGTGCGAGGCAGTCAAGTCAACCCATTATGGATTCCCCTTGGTGTCTAGTTTTCAAAAATGTATAGTTTTGCTAGGATTCCCTAGGTGCCGGCAGAGCTATGGTTCAAAAACTACAGCTAGGCACTTTGCCAAAAAAGGGACATTTTTCACTGTGAAATTCTGGTGTGTCCACATTGCGTTTTGCGCTGTTTCCTGTCGCAGACACTAGGCCTACCCACACAAGTGAGGTACCATTTTTCTCAGAAGACTTTTGGGAATGCGTAGTAGATAAAAATTGGTGGATCCACTCAGATTCCAGAACTTTCCACCACAGAAATGTGAGGAAAATTAGGTTTTTTGACAATTTCTTAGGTCTCCAAGGGATTCTGGGTAACAGAACCTGGTGAGAGGCAGTCAGTCACCCCATCCTGGGTTCCCCTAGGTGTCTAGTTTTCAAAAATGTATAGGTTAGCTAGGTTTCCATAGGTGCCGACAGAGCAAGGGTTATAAAACTACAGCTAGGCACATTGCAAAACAAGGGTCATTTTTCACTGTGAAATTGTGGTGTGTCCCCGTTGTGTTTTGCGCCATTTCCTTTTGCAGGCACTAGGCCTACCAACACAAGTGAGATGCCATTTTTTCTTGGAAGATGTTTGGGAACGTGGGGTGGGTGGAAATTTGTTGATCCACGCAGATTCCAGAACTCACTGCTGCCAATTCATGAGAACATGCACAATCCTTACAGAGCACAGGAACATTCAGATGACACTCACGGGTAGCATTGAGATCTCTTAAGGTCACCACCTTGCTACGGGTGTATGGGTTTGGTCTAGTTACAAGACAAAAATATGGTACATTGCTCTGTGAATGCTGAACAGGTACACTGCATACATATGTAGCGCAGCACATTGACTTCACAAATGCCTGGTATTGTCTGTACATTGTACTGGTAGCATAAGGCAAAGTAGGATTACCCTAATTCTGGAAATAAAGCAATATTGCAGTGTATATACATAATACCAGGCACATCAGGTATCAGGTGAACAGAGTGCAGACAAGGTACGAGACCAGCCTAGCTTGCTACATGGTGCCTGGCTTTGATGGCTCCTTGACCAGCCCAATTTGACTGCCCTAACTCTCTATAGTATGAGAATGCTGTGGCCTTCTCAAGTCAATACCTGTTCTTTACACTGCTAAAATCTGAGACAGTACCTATGCTTGCTTGTTTGTTTCACCACTCTCCTTACTTATGACCAGTGTAGTGGGAATGCACATTGATCAGTCAAGACCTGTACAGGCTCATAAAGAATGTATTATATTTTTTTGTAATATACAGGTATGTGTGACCATCATGGGTGTAAACCAAACACCCTGTGGCTCCCCTGTAACATATATGGTGTGTGGCCCCACATTTTAGAGTCAGTAATGACCTAGCATGCTGGATGGCAATACTCACTGCACAATGCCGGGTGGGTCCCACACCACCTATGGGCCTCCACTGCACTGCATTGTATGTTTTGCCCCTGTGGCATGTTCTGCTTATTTAACTGAGTTAGTCTGAATCATGCCATTCTAACCCATATATATATCTGGGCGCTCCTAAAGAAAAACCTTTTAAAGATGTGTGCGAAAGCCACACAGCTACAAGCTCATGTCATACAGGGACTTACCAGTAGGCCCACCAACTTCAATCCCTAGATTATCAAGGACATCTGCCTCCCGGATGACAACATCAGCCAATCAGTGCTTCAATTGGTGTACTGATGGCTGGTCATTGAAGATCCAACACATTTGGAAAAGCATCTTCTCCCAATGCTCCTGCCTTTCACGTGTAGGGTAGACTCATCTCACCCGACCTCTGCTGCTGATCATATTTGGCAGGTATTGCGCAAACAGACACAGCAGGATCCCAAACTCCTTCTTTGGCAGGTTCTTGGACTTGTCCCTACCCTGACCAACATCTCACAAACAACACTAGACAACCTAAACCCAAAAAACACAAAAATGATCCTGTCCCCCTACCCTTAGAACTACTAACCCCTAAACGGACAAAGACCCAACAATACAGTAGACAATTGACAGTTTATATGCACAACGGGGACAGCAGAGACACCAACAAGACCAAATAAGACAAATCGCAAGAGCTCTCAACAAACACATCCACCAGTCAGCACTGACAAACAGACTATAAGAGAAAGGAACATCACAGTTCCTGGTTTGCAGTGTGGCTGAGCCATTGCAAGATTTCCTGGCTGGATTCGTCATGTTTCTTACTAGATCCGCGCTGTTCCCAATAGAGAATCACATTTCCTATTAAAATGTTATGTTTCCTACTAAAGCGCCAACGTTCCTACTAAAGCAACCCTTTCCCTACTAGAGCGTGTTTTTTCCTACTAAAGCATCACATTTCCTACAAAAGGGTCACATTTCCTTCTAAAGCTCCATCTTTTCTACTACAGTAACACCTTTACTACTAGAGAGTCACCTTTAATACTAAAGCGTCTCGCTTCATAAAGCATCACCTTTCCTACTAAGATGTTACCTTTAATTGTAAAGCATCTCGTTTAACTTCAGTAGTCAGCACTATTCAAAACAAATGATGCAAAGTATGAGTTAAACTTTGGCATTAATAAAACACATATACTTCCAATACAACCAGATCAACATCGTGTTTGTTAGTTCAAGGTCTTGGAAAAATGTGAAAATTTATGAAAATAGCATGAATCTTGAAATTCTGATTTCACTATGGGGCACAGAGAAAGATCCATAGGCACCTTTCTAAAACCTTCCGATAAACATTTTTTGGATGATGCTTAAAGGTTTTGCAGTATTCTGAAGAGCAACAAATGGTATTAGAAAATATTCACAGTAGGAAAAGAAACTTAAATCTCACTCATAAGCCCTTCAGTTTGTTTGGAGCAGCTTGAAATGTTACATGATGAAATGTGTATCTCGAGTTGGGACATGCTGAGGTAAACAATCTTTAACTGCACTCTTCACTACTGGACACACACAATTCAACAGACAAAAAAATAATCATAACAGGGATATACATTTTTAATACTTATATGGGGATAAGTTGTTGCAAATCATCAGCAACTCATGTTTTTTTGTTTAAAAAATATTTCAGAGTTTTGGTGCAAACTGAATTTAAAATCGATTGCAAAACCGAAAATGCCGGTGCATATATTTTTTTATGGCAGCCCAATATGGCATATAAGATTGCAATGTTACCGTTGTGCTCCGTGATTGTTTTTCTAGTTTCATTAAATTGCAAGATGTAGTCCACACTACGCACATAGCAGTCAGACTACTGAGAAAGAATACATACATGAAACACACGCACTAGATATTAAAGAAGGCGTCCTCATATGTGTTATGAAAAACACAATTGCTCAGCATTGTCGCCAATGAAACAAGATAGTTTAGAACAGAATACCTAATTTCGAGTAGGTCATCAGAAGGACAACACGTCAGCACGACCCTAAAGTGCTAAATTAGAGACACCCATTCATTATCTCTTCGGGCCTCATTAAAATGTTTTAATGTGGCGTTTCTGTAATATCCAAACAGAGTTTTAATCTTGCCGCCGATCAAACACCTGAGCTTGCAATTTACAATTGCAAGGCAGATATTAAACATGTTTAAATGTCGTTGTTTAAGAAGTAATCTTCATACTCACTAAAAGTTTGTTTTTGCCACGTCACCCCTGTATGACCTTTCACGATACATAAACCGTTTCACTTTATATTGCATACAATTGTAATTGTTCTTTTATCTCCCATTCTGTTACATAGTGAAAACGGAAGGAACAGCTCCATGGACAATGTTGGGAACCTCAAAATAAGATAGATGTGATCCCTAACATAGGGACCTAAACACATAGACACCACATATAAATACCCCACAATAGAGAAAAAAGAAAGCAACAACTATCTATACCCACTACCGTAAAGGACCAATTACCACTATACTGAGCGTCAGATCCAATCCCTCCGAATTTATACTTCCAGGTTTTGAGGGAATAGTGTAACAATAGTCAGAAAAACTCGAATTAAATTGAATTGAATAAAAACTTATATTGCGCGACTTTGCCCAAAGACATCAAGGCGCCTATAAAAGAATCATAAAAGGCAGGACCAGAAAACTAAGGGTAAGCTTTGGCAAAAAGCCATTTCTTCAAGGCCTTTCTAAAAGTTAACATCGATGGCAAGGACCTAATTTCGCAGGGTACAGAATTCCACCATCTAGGGGCAAGGCAGGAAAAAGCTCTGCCTACCCACTTGGCTCTTCGAACTCGGGGAACTGATAGAAGAAGCTTCTTTGAAGAACGGAGGTTTCTGGAAGGAGCATAAGGAACCAACAGATCTTTTAATCCTCCTTTCTCTTTTCTAGTCAAGGCCCCGTAAACCAAACAGACAACCTTAAAAGAGATCCTGGCTTCGATTGGAAGCCAGTGCAAGGATTTCCTGGCGGCAGTAGCTGATGACCTCCTAGGCAAGTCCAGTACAAACTTGGCCGCGGCGTTCTGCACAGTTTGTAGTTTCTGTGTCAAGCACTTATTTATTCCAGCATATAAGGCATTGCAATAATCAAGCCGGGAGGCTACCAATGCAATCACGATTTGCTTCCGAGCTTGCACAGACAAATAGTGCTTGATCGTCCGCAGGATCTTAATATTGCCCTAGCAAGTGGAGATTGTCCTATTGACTTGATGACCCATCCCAAGAGCCGGGTCAATCATAACCCCCAAATTTCGTGCCAGGAGGGTAGGTACCGGGCAAGTCCCCAGAGCTAGGGGCCACCATTCCGTCGACCAGATGTCATCCTTCCTGCCGAACACGAGGATCTCCGTTTTCTCGCCATTCAGCCTCAATGAATTGTCAATCATCCATTGTGTAACTGCCTCCATACAGAATCTAAAATTGGAGGCAGAAGAGCTGACGGACTGGGCGAGAGACAGCAAGATCTGGGTGTCATCGGCGTAGGAGACTACCTCCATCCCGAACGATCTAATAAGCCGGGCCAGTGGGGTCACATAGATGTTAAACAGGGTCGGACTTAACGCCGACCCCTGAGGGACCCCACACTTCACCGGCAGGGATGGAGATAGGAACTCCCCCAGCTTCACTCTCTGTTTCCTCTGGTCCAGGAAAGAGGCCAACAAGCTAAGCCCCTCCACCCCTATCTCCCTCAGTCGAGATGTTAAAACAGAGGGAGACAGGGTATCAAACGCTGCAGTGAGATCCAGCAGGATCAGGAGGGTACTCGTGCCCTTATCAACTGTAGTGCGAATGTTATCAAGCACTACAGTGAGGGCCGATTCCGTGCTGTGGCCCTTCCGAAATCCGTGCTGCGAATGATCCAAAAGACAAGAGGTTTCCAGAAAGGATGCAAGATGCTGGTTAAGGTGGGTTTCCAGCATCTTTGCCGGAGCTGTGAGCAACAAAATGGGGCGAAAGTTTTTAAGAACCACTGGGTCTAAGGTAGGCTTTTTCAAGAGGGGTTTAACCACCGCTCTCTTCCACTGAGAGTGGAAGATGCCATCTCGCATTGCCCTGTTCATAATCTCCAGTAAAGGGGACAGGAGGGTACCCTTACACTGTTTGAGAAGTTTAAGAGGGCAGGGGTCATGGGGGGAGCCCGACCTAGTCTTAGCCAGGAGTACATCCAATTCCTGTAAAGAAAGGGGGGGAAAACTCCTGTGTAAAGCTGGTGATTACAAGGTACATCAAAGGAAAGACAACTTAAAGTGAGCCATTCTCAACCAGTCATGTGAACCTGATCCAAGTGATAGCTGTGAATCTCCTTTAATCAAGCTTTGGGGGATGGTTGCTGAATATTGTGAGCAAGTGTGTGATTGGGAATGAGTGAGTGAAATGACTGATATGGCACATACGTCTGTCACTGAAAATTTTCTAATATTTTGCATCCAAATACAGAGATAATCAGGCAACCACCGAGAGAACACATGCAGATGTTACCAGTACAGAGAGAAAAGTAGAGAGGTACCCCTTAACAAAAATCAAGGGAAATATGGTTAACTAACCTGAGAGAAAAGAAAAGGTTCCCTTGAACAGAATTTAATTAATGAGCCACAAATAATGTAGGGTCGAAAACAATTAAGAGTTATGTACATAAAATACAGTTTATTGATTACACAATTGTTAAAAAAGTGGACAACTTAAAGACCACTTAACACAAATTAAAAGGAATTAACAATAAAACTACCTGACAATCAAAATTGACCAGCAAAATTGATACATTGAGACAGAAAACAGTAAGACATTGACCTTGTACAATACTGGATGTATATTCAAACTCAATTTCTGACACCAAAATTATGCACACTATAATACAATGTATCAACAAGGGTATCCGAGTCATGAATTATACTGAAGATTGCGTCGACGCGTTTCGGTGGTTTTCCCAAATTCTATCCACCTTTATCAAGACTACAATTGATATCTGTCGTGGTTCAGGGGTCAATATAATCTCCCTCTAGAGAAGAAGGGGGCTGTTACGATTGACTCCTATTCTCACTTCATCTTTTGGTTGTATTTGGTGTTGTTTTGGTTCGCATGTAAAGTTACTATTCCTCTACATCCGCTTTTAAATGCTGTCAGGCTTGCATCATAACATATGGTTTAAATAAAAAGCTGTTGGCTTTGTATGTCCATTTAAAATTTGCGTGTCTACATCGAGTTGCAGTTACGTTATCCTGTATCTTGGACGCTTGAACGATGGCTGCACTCGCTCCGACTAATTAAGCTTCGTAGAACACTTTTTACTTTAAAATTAACCAGGGGCGCTTATGTCATGTCCTTGCGTCGTGAATAATTGTTTGTATCACTGTTGAATCGCAAAGGACTGCCTGCTTCTCTGGTTACGTAGAGTCTGATGTTACCAGTACAACAGTTACTTCAGGATATTTTATTGTAATTTTAACACTAGGCAGTTTGCCCTAAAGCTAGTGATAAAATAGAGTATTTTCTCAGAACAAGCAATGCTGTATCAAAAGGCATCCAGGACTGGATAGAGAGCAGTGTATTGTGAACGAGTAGAGGAGGGTAGCAAGAAAGAGGACTGAAGATCCGTGAAGGAGAGAGGAGAGCCGTGTGCAAGTAATTGAGAGACCCAACACAATCCCCGAGAGTGCCAGGACTTCCAAAAGATGGTGCGGTTACGGAATCTGATAAGTGAATTATTCCAGATCGGTTGTTCATGAGTAGAAGTAAGAGAGGGATAAGAGGAGGTCAAGTCCTGATCACTTACCTCCGCTCTTTACCCTCTTCAACTGACGTTCCTCTGGACCTCAAATTTACTTCCTTACTTCTAGAGGCTACTCCTTCCTCCTCTGCTCTTTATAATTCTTTTCGTTTTTCTACTGCCAGAGTAAAATCTAAGATCGAAATTCCCTGGGAATCTGATCTCTCTCAGGATTGGTCGGTACTTATCTGGGATAAACTTTGGAATAAACTTCATAAGACCTCTAGAGCAGCTAATACTACCCAAATTTTATATTTTATTTATCACAGGACTTTATTTACCCCACTTACCCTGTCCCGTTTTTCTTCAGACACCCCCTCTAATTGTTGGTCATGCTCATGTCCCTCTACTGATCTCAAACACATGCTGTTTGAATGCTCCTCTATCTCCAAATTTTGGCAACTAATCTGGAAGAAAATCCAGAAGGTTTTTCAATTTCAAGCCCCTTTTCCCCCTCACTAATTTTTCTAGGTTCCCTATCACCGGAACTTCCCCAGTCTCCTCGTCATTACCTTCTCCTTGACCTTTTGATTGCTGTGGCTTTCCATACCATTACCTCTAATTGGAAACAAGCTGCAAATGTTTCCTATCATTCCTGCAGTTTGCTTTCACCATCGGCTAGATACCAACTATGTATCCCCCATTTCCCTGGCAATCAAACGTGACCTGATTTGGCTTCCTTTGGTTACATATCTTTCTTCCTCTGCCCCAGCACATGCCTCCCCAGATCTTGACACTGTCGAGGTGCGTAAACCTCCATGATTTCCCTCTTGCCTTTATATTACAATTTTGCATTTCAATGTATTATACTGTTTTTCTACTTCATTATACTCATGTTATGTTCACTCAATCCTCATGCTTGTTATATATGCCTCTTATGAAGTTTTATTATATTACTGATTTTCTTTTTGTATTTACTTTAACTAGTATTCCTCATTCTGATATATTTTATTGTTGTGTCCATTTCCTGTTTTTTCTCTTCCTCCCCCTCCCCCTCTCCTCCCTTTCTTTATTTCTTCAATAAAATCAAACTTAAAAAAATAAAATAAAAAAAAGGCATCCAGGATTCCTAGTCTGTCCAGAGTAGTACAAATCTCCTAACTTATCAATTGGTATTGTGCTTCAGCTCTCTGGGGGCTAAACCATTCGGTGCCTTCTGGATCAAACATAAGTCTGAAATTGGACAAAGGCATTGATTGGGAGCAGTAGAAAGGAGTGATGTCACTTACACCTGTTGTTTTCTTCTGCAAAGTTATTGAATGGCATCATTTTCTGCAACCACCTAGGTAATCCCATTGAATTAAAATTGCTAAAGCTCAACCATTACTTTTCCAGTCAATTAGGAGGTCATTTTGAGTTTGGCAGAGTGGGAGAACTGTTGTTTGCCTACTTAGTGTAGAGGTGGAAAAAGTACTAGATTTGCACAAGCAGTGTCTCGGCTAGCTTTTCTGATGCAAACATTTGACCTGGGGGACTCTGTACCAAAGAACTGCCTGGTTACATGGTTGAGTTCAATTCAATAGATTCCTCTGATCTAAACCGCATGTGAGGCATGGCTGTCCTGAGCATGGAAATCAATCAATTATTGTTCTTGATTTACAGGAAGAAATCTCATTGCATATTAGCGGCATTAGTTTTCTATCTTCCAGCAACCCCCCTTTACCACATCTGGACTTGTTTCTGCAAAACCAAATACTTTGCTGAGTGGGTCCAACACATATGGTGCCTGATCACAACATTGACAGTTTCCATTGGAACTCCTTTACTAGCTGTCACAATGTAGGCTTCTAAGAACCCCACCAGGCAAGTGGGATTCTCTTAATCAGGAGGGTGGACTTCTGGAATTTGGCAGGTGACCTGCTAGGCCACCAGTCCTCCATACCATGAGTCTCTCAGCTTCTTGGTTGAAGAGTTTATTGTCTTCTGTGCATTAGTCGTAGAGAAGTTTGTAGACGGGACATTTGTTTTTCTTTTTGAAAAACAAGTCCCCAAGTCATTGAAGTAGGGATTTGTTTCTGGAAAACAAAAAGAAACACCATTGATGTACTGAGGGGTTTTCTGCCAGTGCATGGGCTCATGTTTTTTCCTGTATTGCCCAGTTTTACCTGCCTGTTCCTAGCAAGAAATATGTATGTCAGAAGGACCTTCCCGATGGCATGGCCCTTTTGGCATACTTTGATCAACTGCTCCATTGTGAACATACTGTGAGTCAAAGGTTTCTAAGAACAGAGCGACCTCAGGATCTGGGGCCGGACACTAGAGGGCATATTTATGAGAGGTTTATGGACGTTGTTGCATCACCTTTAGTGATGCAATGGTGGTGCAAACCTTTCAACCATATCTTTAAAGCCACGCAAAGCCACTGTGCATGGCTTTAAATGACCACATAGATATAAATCGCTGCTTTACCTTACTCTATGCTAGGGAGGTTTTCCACTGGCATTGTGATAGGTTTTCCCATGCAACACCCATCAAATTTGACGCTTCCCCAGATTTTTCAAAAACATGTAAACCTGGGGATGCACCAACATGTTATGCCTCTCCAGGAGATGGTGCAACAAGAAGAAATTACTTTATTTCTCCTTGTTTTTTCCTCTTTCCGTACATTCTGCAGCACACATGGAAAGTGAAAAAAAGCCTCCCAGGATTGTTTTTGTGCAGAAAGGTGCCCTTTCCTGCACAAAAATAATCCTGATGGTAACACAGGTATCCTTGCGCCATGGTAATAGGCTGCTAAAATGGTAACAGCGCAGGGTCAAAGGTCAGGAATACACTGAATTGGATATATATTGTGCATTACTTCAGTGCAACAAGGTAACTTGCTGCACAGGCATATGCTAAAATCCCATAAATGAGGCCCTTGGTTCTTTGCCAACCTCTATGCATAGTGGAGTAACAGTGAGTTTCATGGGACAAAAGCCTTGTTTTCAGACACCTGGCATATTACTAACCTCTAAATACAGTGTACTAACTGAAAATATGGCAGAGCTCCCACTTTGCCACACTTTAAATAAGGCACGTATGTTTTTTAATGAGGGCTCCCTCTCTCACCATATCCTTAAATCTTTGAGTATGGGAATAATGAAAGCAATGAGAAATCTTAACATGCATGGAGTACGATATATTTTCAGCTAAGATAGCCGTACCACAAGAACGTGATCTGTCTAACCTACATTGAAGAAAACAGTTTTTGTAAAATTGACTCCACAACTACTATTGCAGAGTCCCATCATTTCACACTGTACTGCTCCAACCATCCATCAAGAAAGACATTTCATATGGACTGCTGCATAGGGATGGCTAAAGAGATCAAAATATTGCATAAGGTATTTCAGTAGTGCCACAAAAACTGAAAAAGGTAGAACAGCGCATGTATCCTCACTAACACATGCAATGTTCCAATTAGAATTTTTATGCACACTACCTAAACAGTTTTGAAAAAAGATGAAAACTGTTTCAGAGGGAAGCTGAGGGAAGGACTTAATAGGAATAGAATGGTCCACAGTAAGGAAGGCTAATGAAAAGGAAGAGAAGACCAGGTTTCATTCTCCTCCCACACCCTACTGTTGGCAAGAAGGTATCTCTTGAAACTAATATGAGAAAGATGTAAGCCTAAACCTCGATCAAGACAGTTTCAGTTCAGTGTAAGTGACACAATTCTGCTTTCTTTGAATGAAGTTGATAATTTCCTCCTCCATGAGGACCAGGAAATTCCCAACCATTATTCTTTTTAGAGGTTTATCCAGGAATAACAATGCAGCTGATCAGCTTAAAGTGTGACAAAACACCTTGGCTCAAAAATGAACACAGTTGTTTTTAGGTAGTGCAACATGAAATTAAATGCATGTTTCTGTCTCTGCCATTTAGTCTTTTAGGAAGAGCTTCCAGCATTTACTTAAGACTTTTTTTGCTACAAGTGTACTCCAGGCATCAGCACCCATTACAGAGCACTAAGTTACAAACTATATCAAACTTCCCCATGAATTAATTTAAAAAGGGAACAATTTACATGTGAAGAATAATAAAATACAAATGTAAATGTGGGAAAGCATAGAATTATATAATACATGGGATGAAACAGGGAACTAGATAAATATCATACAATATATGTACGTCGAGTTCATGTATGAGGGCCCGGTTTGTGATGAACCATAAATATTCAATGCAGTTGGTGAAAAAGGAGCATAATACATTAAGTGCATACTTTGAGATGAAGCAGAAAATATGTATTATATCAGGAAAGAAGTGACAAATGGAGCAGAACCTTGCTCAGTTGTTTTCTGCAAGCTGAAAAAAATCAATTGGTTCATGAGGCAAATACGAGAAATTTCAAATCTTCAACACTCATCCCCAGGCATGTGCTGGTCAGCATCTTGGCCAGCAACCTATCCTTGTTTTGGTCTTCAGAAATTGAGGATTTGTCTTGAATCGTTACATTTCCTTGGCTCCACAGACTATTAAGCTATCTTCATTCTGCTTCCATCAGCTAAAAGTCAAGAGTCTTCCCTTTTTACCTTCTGAGTCACCTAGATTATTGTAACAAGTTGCCTCTTGATTCACCCCTCAATTTACTCTCAACATTTCAATGATTTCAGAATTTGCCACGTTGCCACTTGGTGCTCCACATATTCCTGTAGCATTGGTCTGTATGAAAGTGATACACTGTCTGACCATCTCCATGAGGATCCTTTATAAGGCCATCTGCATCAAATTTAAAGCTTACCACTACCTGGGCCTTGTCAATTTAAGAGATAAATGAAATCATTATACCGCCTCAGCGGATGTATGTCACTACAACGCACACTTTTACAACGCATACCTTTACAATGCATTTTTTACAACGCAACATCCATTACAACGTATTCCAACACAATGCATGCCATTACAAGGAAAATTTTAAAAACACATTTACAACGCAATCCATTACAACGCACAATACCTTTACAACGCATACCATTACAATGCATAACATTACATTGCATGTTTGGTAACTATTGGATAGTGTAGGGGTAAAATTTACTATTCTAACTCCAGGGGGTGCAACAGTATGGTAAGTGTTGGATAGTGTAGGGGTAAAAATTACTATTCTAACTCCAGGGGGTGCAACAGTAGGGAAAGTGTTGGATAGTGTAGGGGTAAAAATTACTATTCTAACTCCAGGGGGTGCAACAGTAGGGTAAGTGTTGGATGGTAATGTTATGCGTTGTAATGGTATGCGTTGTAATGACTGCATTGTAAAGACATGCGTTGTAGTGGTGTGCGTTGTAGTGGCATGCGTTGTATTGGTTGCGTTGTAATGGCATGCGTTGTAATGGATGTTGCGTTGTAAAAGTTTCGTTGTAATGGTAGTGCGTTGTAAAAGTTGCGTTGTAAAGGTTGTTTCCCCGCCTTGGCAGCTGAGATCCAGCTTACCTGTTAGCTCGCTATCTATCAACAAGTTTGGTTGAAGTGGTGATGTGTCTCATTTTAGCAACTAAACATTGGAATCAGCCCCCTCCCCATCAAGTTCTGCTGATGACATTCTTAAAGATTTTGCTCTTCACAAACTAGTGGCCATACCTTCACTTTTGCCTTTTCGTATTGCTTCAATTGTGATTAACGCCTGAACACCTTTTAGGTGCTTGCATGCTCTATGAAATGTTAAATCAAATCAAGGCTAATATCAATAGAAAACGGATTCATAATCAGCATGTGATTGGATTGTTCCAGATAATGTCAGTTTCTATGTCGGATAGCTAGATCACACTTATATTCATCTCTGAGAGCTAGATATGTTAGTTTAAATGCACCGCTTGTGTTAACTAAAAGTAAATTTAACTTGATAGGAATAGGAGTAATGTGGTCAAGTTATTTATGTCCTGTGACTAGCTTTGATACAGGAGTAACAAAACTTGTTTTGAAATCTTAAGATCATTTTCAGTAATTTAGCCTGGAAAGAACTGGAAACTGTAGCACTGTTTTGCAGTCTGTTTCCGACTAGGTTGTTTACGTCAACATGAATAATAAGAAGAGTATTGATACATGTGGATTCCACACAGCTGATTAACAGTTTCACTGCTCCATTTAGATAATTAGAGGAAGAGGAACTATCAGGTTTCAGATGGAAGAACCTCACCTTGCCCCTCCATGAGAAGCCATTGACATAGCAGCCAAAGGGCCACAGGACCTCCAAGTTAAAGCTGAGGTAGCCCACCATATTCAGAATAGCTCGACCACCACTGATTTTACCTGCCTCTATTCATCATGCGAGGCATGGCAGACCTGGGCAGTGAAAAGAAACAATGGCTCATTTCAAAGAGAGAGAGCTCCCTGCATAAGCATTTTCCTTTTCAGAAACAAATTCCTTCTTTGCAGGTTTGTTTCTCAGTAATCTAAATGCTGAGGGAGTGAAAAGGATCACAATGGCCACTGAAAGGTAGTTGGGAATCTCTAAATGTTGTGTAAAATCCTTCAACAAGAGAGTAGAGGCAAATGCTTCTGCTAACCTGGAATGTTAGTAGGCTTCCTATCAGGGTCAAAATGAGCTCCTAATTCTTCTGTCAATACTTTTTCCTAAAATAATCTGTCAGGGATAGTCAGTTTGTGGTCAGGATTGATCAATGACTCCATCCATCAATACAAATCTTGAAAGGAGGGGGAATTAAAATGTAAGATATACCTGAACTGTTGATATGTACCCTGAAAGTTTAAAATAAAGAATAAATAGGGCATGTGAAAGGATTGACCCCCCTAGGTGTTCAAGCAAGAGCCGTCTTTGGTTTGCAATTTATACATTTGTACATTATACATTATAAACTCGCTCAGTATGATCCAATATAAAGTAATGCCCACTTTTCAGGTTTCTACAAGAGGTCTTTTGGTTCATGATATCAAATCTCACTGATAAGTCAAGGAGGGCATGGAAGCATGATTCACCACAAAAGTCTAGTGAGCTAGTACCTCATTAACTATGTTTAGCATGGTTGTAATGGTGCTGCAGCCTGATATTAATCCTCATTGTCAATTACCATGGAGAATAGCAGGAGGACAAGTCTTCAATTGATAACACCTTGGTGAAAAACATTAGCCCTATACAACATATACAGCAGGAGCCAATTCTTGTCCATCCTGTACACAATGGTTATGAGAGGTTGACCATTTTATTATATTATTCATAAAAACTAAAACAATTTGGAAGCACACATTTTGATAATTCCATTTCTTGAGAAATTGATTTTGAGTCCATTATGCTACTGTTTTGGAAATTGCAGTTTAGGGCAGTCATAGATGCCATGCTCCTAGTCTGAAATATCAGGCATGAAGATGCTACCAGTTTAACACTTTTCACAAAATGGGCAGATAACGATTTCCTGCCACTGCCTCCTATGCTTGTTTGCATTATCCCCTTTGAGAAATGCAATTTGGATGCTTTTTGGATACTGACCCTCATAGTAGATTGCTTTTGCATTTCATGGACAACAAAATCCAAGCCCTCACTTAGGTAGTGGTAAACTGGACTCCAAATCAATCAGATGACAGGGGCAACACCTCTGTTGACACAGTCACTGCATGACTGCCATATTTAAACAACGCCACTGGGTTATTGTCAGACCTCCAGACCACCTGATTGATACTGGACACTATCTGAAAGGAGATTTGACCAGGAGCCACACTTGGGGAATGCTGTGGCACAAGAGAAACGCAAAGATGGCCACCGAGTTTCTGAACACCTTTGTAGTCTGGTTTTGTTTTTCCCCTCAGCTACTTGGAATCTTAGGTGAAGAGCGCTCTCCCTAATGAATGCGCACTTTACAGAAGATTTACCTGAGTTCGTACCATGTGGAAATTGCTCTGTGAAACATCAGTTTTACTCTTAGTTCGCGACAGTGCTTTTCTTCCGGTTTCCTGCCGTCCGGTCTCCCGTCGTGAGTACGACCGTCCAGTATACCGTCTGCGAGTTGTGCTTTGGTTTCCTGAAGAGAAGGGCGTATTTCTGGGCGTTTCTATTCAACATCGCCCCTCCTTCTTCCTCAGAGTTCCTGACTGTCGTCTGAAGAGAAGAGCCCCTCGCAGTCAACTGCAGTATTCTGAAAAAACAAGAAAAAACGAAGAACACATAAGCTAAGTGACATAAAAAGGTAAAGGTTATTTTTGGCATTAAAGAAAACTAAATTAGGACATTAGGTCGATGTACATAGTTGTTTAAAAAGAAAAATAACTTACCTCGGGATAGTTGTTTGCGATTCCTATAAGAAAAGAAGAAATAAATTAAAATTCAGCAATAGAATTTACAGTTCAGAGAAAATCATAAGGATTTTTACAGGATAAATAGAAATAAAGTATTGGTAGGTGTAAATTATCAAGAATAATCACATCCTTCTGAACATTGATAGGTAGAAACAATAGTAAGGAGTTATGTAATTTACAGGTTGACATCTACTGAATACAGTACCTAGTAAAATAAGATTGAGACAGAAATCACCCATTTAAAACCATATAGAAGAGATGCTCAGTTCTTGGGGCGTTGGGTACGTAGTAAGCACATAGGAGAAAATTATAAAAAGAAAGAATACAGTAGAATAGGGTTTACAGTAATTGTTTGTGTTTAGTTTCCTCAGGTCTCCTCAGTACCACAGCCTGCAGAATGGACGGGCACAAAAGGAGCAGTTGGGAAATCAGAAGTCCAGAACCAGTCTCTTCTGACGTATATTATTTTATCCCCGCCGCCCCCCTTCCCCATTACGGGTCTTTTGGAGACAAGATTCATATTGGTCTCTGGGGAATCCCTGAGAAGGAGTAGGCAACTAGCAACTTCTGTTCCTGTGCAAGTTCCTGGTAAGAATCCTCTTCCTACATCCTTGACAGTTATCAGCTATGTTTTTTCCAAAAGTGCTTCTGCCAACATGATGGGAGCCACAAAACAATCCTGAGAGGCATTTGTTTTCCTTCTATTGGAAAGAGGAATACATTAGTAGAAATAAAGATATTTCTCCTTGTTACACCACATCTGGGGAGGAGTAGCATTTTGATGCATTCCCAGGTCTACCACTAATGGAAAATCTGTGAATATACCAAAATCCATGGGTGGATGCATGGGAACACCCACGCTTAACACTTCCCAGCCACAGAGTATTGCAAGGCAGTGTATTGCGTGACTCTAGATTAATTAAACAATGCAGGGTCACACAGGGTGGCCTTGCATGGCCTGATAAATCTCACATATATACTGCATCGTCCTTGTACCCCCTTGTGATGCAAGGGGGAATGCAACATCTTGATAAATATGGGCCTAAATATATACAATGGTGCATCATTAAGAAAAGACATCTATAGTGTTTAGACACCTGACATAATTTGATGATTACCTTTGTATTCTGGTTGGCTTTTGTTACAGTTTTGCTTTTAAAATGTGCATTTTGAAGCTGTACTTTTTTTGTTAAAAAACACAAAATTGTCTCTAACATATTTGAATCATTCTTCACTTACCTTCACTATAGACTGGAAAATCTACATTGTGTTTACATAGAAGGACCTACTACTGGATTCAGTCACATTAACCAAAAATAGGCTTGTCAAATTAAAACCTCTTGTTGTTTTACATTTAGTGAAAGGCTGACTTGATATATGAAGCACACTTATGTAAGTGGGACCCTGCACCAATCCAGACAACCCTTATGGTGATTTTAATGGAAATAGACAACCTTAGAAAGCTCTCTATGTGGTAGCTGTGGAGAGCAGCCTTCCGGCTTAGTCCAGAAGGAGTGTAAAGCAGCTTGTTTTACCCGAACATAATCTTATAGGTACATATTAATGGATAAAGAACCACACAATGAATTTATAACAATGTGTATTTATTATAAGACTCTCAATAACACGTACAGATATCTCCTAACCAGAGATTTACACAATGCACACAATTCTTTTTAATAGAAACAGGCAAGTAGCACAGAATACACAGTGGTCACCGTATAGTAAAATAGTGGTATGCAAACCACGACTCGAGTCAAGACTATACCCAGAAGACGTAGAAGTGCTGGGGACCCAAGGAACAACATGAGGTAAGTAACAGGGAGCCCCACGGTGGCCGTGTGCAGAGTGGGAACACAACCACGAGTTCAATACAAGTCAATGGGTAAGTCGCAGTTGCAATGTGAAAGAAGAAGGATCCTTCCCAGAGGACCCCGAAGAAACCCCGGGAGAGATAGAAGGTTCTAGAGCCACCCCAACCGTGGATACCTTAGGAACCAGGTTTCCTATCCCAGAGAAGCCGGGTGCAGAGGTATGAAGTGGCGTCGGAAACCGCCGCCGAACTTAATGGAGGACTTCAGGAAGATGATGCTGCTGGAGAAGATGAAAGTGATAGGGTTCGTTCCAGCCAGTTTTGAGATGGTCATAGCGCTATGACACAATGCCCCTCTATTTGTTATATGGCTGTCACACTAACAAAACCGGGAGAATGGGCTCCGTAGGCTGTAGTGGTGTCCTGCTCATGCAGAGGCACCCTGACACTTAGAACAGAGCACCCTGCCTTCTTGATTGAAACGCCTGCTGTATCTTATAGGTTTTAAGTGCAGTGACTTTACATATAGAAAACCTATATATTTTTTAAGTGGTGCTAGCACCAGCTTAAGCAGGATGCAATGGCAGGCCTGTAGTTACTGTTTGAGTGGTCTCTCATAGGTGGCATAATACATGCTTCAGCCCAAGGGGGACCCCTGGTGTACCTATGCCCTGATACCACAGTACCGTATACTAGGGACTTATAAGGGTACACCAGTGTTCATTCTGGGAGGTACCTAAGTACTTACCATAACCAATTTAGGAGAGAAAGCACATAGACTGGGGTTGATTAGCAGGATCCCAGTCAGACTAGTCAGAAACAGCATAGCACCAGGTAAAACGTGGGGATAACCAGAAAAGCAGATCCTTCTTTCCTACACATTTTCTGTACCATATGTGGCTGTTGTGCAAACAAAATCACCCAGAGATGAGTAGCATAAAGTGCGAAGGCTTAATCCATGCACATGCTTAATCCTCTGAATCTGCATCTTTAAACTAAAAATCAGCTACTCACAGACAAAAGACACTCCTGGATTATCAGGAATATTGATTTTGTTCTGTTTCTGTTTTTCCGAATCAAACCCCAGCTTTGAAAATTTGCTTTTCTAAAAGAACAGAAAAACATGCTGACCAGACTTCCATGTTGACATGACATAGTATACTTGTGTTTTGCCAAAAGTACCCCACCAACCTCGGGGGATAACTAACATCAAGGTGGGGAGGTCAACAAAGGGCTAACAGAGGTGGGGTCTTAACTGATTTCCTACACTTGAATGTCCACTTTTCACCCGGAAGAAGACTGTTATTTTCTACTGTATTTTAAACCAGGAATGCCCATTTCCCAATCCATGGAAAAGATTTACTAATACAAAATAGTATGTATTTTAAACCTTTTTTGTGTGAGTTTAAATCAACATTTTATCAATCAATTTCTGGCTTGACGATAAAAATAGTCATATGCAAACATATGATGAAAGTATATTATTAAACAGCTTTGTGAATGGTGAAGAAGTTCATTGGCGGTCCAAAATCGATCTCAAAAGACGGACCTATACCAGTTTTTCAGGATAGTCACTGACAATGTAAACATATCTTTAGAGAACAGCTTGAAATTATGATACTGATCTGTCACTCCTTGACCTTAAAGTAGCTGAAACAGAGTGAGCGACAAAATCATTACTCAAAACTTTTCAAATTTATCACGAATTAAAGAGGCATATACCCTAAAATCACTCAGCATATTATTATTTGTCTGTAAAACGATTATGTCTATTCATTGTTGTTCAAGCCGTTAACAGAGCAGTGGCATAACACAAACTGATGAGCTACTCCTTCAGAATGTCAAGAGGGGCACCCGAGTCTCTCATATATGTCACAAATAGGTATTTTCCTTGGGTGAATGTTTTGGGGGCCCCTGGATGGTTGAGCCCACCAGTGCCACAGGTTCTGTGTTATGGCCCTGTGACAAAGTATATGTAACCTTTCCTGAAGATATAATTGAGACAAGAAGTATGAAGAATTAGCTATTGTGTTACATTGCTTGATTACATTTCCAAATGTTTCAAACAGTAAATTATAAATTAACTCAAACAGCCTTACACAGCTGCAGTAAGGATGACTGGCATTGCTTCCTGCATTTTCATCCACAGAGTGACGTTTCTTCATAATGGAGTGTCGGCTTCACTCTTTGATGGGGCTCAAATGATATAATGTGGGTGCAAAGTAATATTCCAATCCATTGCAGAGACCATCAAATGCCATAACGCTCATGTTTGATCAGTTGTCACTACTGTTCGTTATATGGGAACAAACATGTTTAATTAACAGTATGACCAAGGCAGCTGTTGCCTCAAATAAAGCCCCAAACTATGATGCCTGGCTAACTGCTGGTGATCTGAATGTGCCAGTGGCATGAGACTGATGCCACTTTTATGCAAAGTAGCAGAGCATGGCTCCCTTTTGAATAGGCTAAATTAAAAATCTGTTGTTCATTACTTCATGGATCACACTAATGATGGATTTCAAATGTCATGTTAATATATTGATAAAAACACGCATCTGCTTGTACTTTGTACAAATTATACTCTCCTGAAATGGCTACTCTTTTCTTCCCATTTCTTTCCTATTACTTCAGCATTTATTTTGGACAGACCTCGGAGATGCACTTGTCACTGTAGACCATGGAGTCCAACTATATTTTGTAAAGTTAGAGTGCCGCATAGTGTCTTAAATTATACAGGTATTTAGCCAGAATCATCGTTAACAAGGACTAACTCCTCACCAAACTGGCTAGCAAAAAAGACAGGTGCAAATGTTTATTGTATGAACTCTGACTGGAAACTGAGGGAGGTTTTATAAGAGAACATCTGATAAATGAAGTACATTGCTACGTTTACAGAATAATATCAGAGAAAAATAAGAAAAAACAGAGGAGCCTTATCCATTATTTTATAAAAACTGTGAAAAAAAGGTGGAGGCTGGTCATTAAGAATCAAGGACTTCAAAGCTATTGGTCTTTTTGTTACCTTTACTTGGGACTCAAAGCACAACATTCTAACTTCATTTTGCAATTTTTGTAGGTGCACACTTCGTACAGCATAACAATTATGTATTTTGATCTATATGTTCTAACTGAATTGCTGGTAGTAATGGAGGAAGTGAAGCATGCTACGAATATTGTTTGATCATGATACTATTGGAGGATGCATGCAAGTCAAATAAGGTTAAGATCTTGAGGTACAAAGGAGATTTTCTTCATAAAGTTTGTGATTTTTAAAAAGAAGACTTTGGGACCACAGAAGTCAACTTTGCATCCAATCAAAAGTATATTGTAAGTCGCAAATATCTTTGCGACTCGCAATCTACACTTCTCATCTACTTATGAAATGTTAGATAAGGTTTACATGTAATAAGTTTCGCCCTTTCCCAGTGTTTGACAGTGAGTGTATCAGTGGCCTATAACAGCTGCTGCCAGCCATTGGTTGTGTACCAACACCTGAAAGAGGTGGGAACTTTCTCAAAGTGGAAGCTGTCCCCCACAGCTTCTATGCTGTGAATGTAAGTTCTGGGAATTGGGGTGCGCACTCATTCGTCCGGGGTACATCTGATGCAGAAGAAAAATGGCTTAGGTGCTAAGCCAGTTACTGTGCAAAATCTACAACTGCTTTTTCAATGATTCAGGCCCTAAATCTCACAGTTATTTATGTGCACAGATTGACTAAAAATACACTAAGGCCTCAATTTACAAGTCTAAACTGACTCTCATTTTATCTTCATATTAATAGAATGTACAGTTGAAAACGTTACACTGACATTGCTTATTGCCTTATAGTATACAAAATGTAATAGCGAGAAACACGCATTGTTTCGTTGTTATTCATTCAGGTAATGTATATATACTTTATCAACCACGTTGACGCCACGCATCCAGTTTTAGATACATGAAATATGTTTACAGCGTCGCCTCTTGAGCCATTATTACCATCATAATAATATTAAAAGACCCATAGTTTACAGAGAAAGAAAAACATTTGACTTTTATAGCTGAAAAACGCGAGAGTATCTGGCAACCGGATCTTTTATAGATTTCAACTGCTTGTAATCCTTTAAGGGCTGCAAGTTCCTAAATTCTTCAGAGTATATTAATATAGCTTTTCTTTGTACATTAATATAACTTTAAAAATCAAATTCAAAAATTCATGCAGAATAGAAAAACATAGTAAATAACAGAAAATGTGGTTGTGTTTGTGGTGTATTCAAAAACCACACTACGTAATAACATTTAGATCCATATTTATGGCAAAGTGATGCAACTCAGCGTAGCAAGTCAACTTGCTGCGCTGCATTAAAAAGAAAGGGCAGGAAAGCGCCATATTAAAAAAAAATACAATGCATTCTTGTCCTTGTCCCTGCTCAGGCGCCGTTTTGGCTGGCTAGTGCCAATGCATTGCACGATGGCACAAGGGTGCCTGCGTTCCAGACAGGATTGTTTTTTGTGCAGGAAGGGAGACCTTCCTGTTCAAAAATATTCCTGAGAGGCAAATTCATCTTTCTAAATGTGCTGCAATATGCAGCACACATAGAAAGAGTAAGTAACGAGGAGAAATACAAACATTTCTCCTGTTTGCCTCTCAACTGGGGAAGCGTATTGTTTTTGGTGCATTCTCAAGTTTATCATTTCTGGTAAATCTGGAAATGCATCAAAAACCATGGGAGTTACGTGGGAGCATCCACACAACACCCATGGTACGCCTCCGTGGCACAGAGTAAGGTAATGCAGTGATTTGCATAGCATTGCTTTACTCAAGATGTATGATGCCACTTAGGCCACGCAAGGTGGCCTTGAATTGCTTCATAAATCTGTTTTTTGAGTTGCCTCACTCTTGCACCACTGCAAGAGCGACGCGATGGGGCTCGCACATATGCCCCTTAGGGACAAAAGTGACGTATGGGCGACAAAATGAATTTGTAAATAAGCCCCTTAGTTTCTCTAACCTACCTTTAATTTCATAACAACTACATTATGTACGTGAGAAAAAAAAATCTAATTACCCTGTTCAGCATCATAAAAAAACTACACTTCAAACAAGCAATTGTAAATTCAGGTGCATAGTCGTAGTTGTGTTATTTTCACATTCCTAAAATGAAGTATAACGCTCAAGTGCATTTACACTTTTTATTTAGCTTCTTATGGGGACAATAATTCAAAGAATAATTATTCAGAATTAGTACCCACTACTTGTGCAGAAACCAAGTGAATTAGTCGAATGCTTGTTTGCCTTTAAAGTAGACAAGTGCACAGAAAGATACTTTGGTCTCTTTGCAACCTGCGCATACATAGACAATGAATGTGTGCTGCCCAGCCATATTAAATAGCAAACATTGCCAATACACTGTGCTCAGTGGTGGCTGGTGACATTTGAAAGTGGTGAGGCGTAAAACAAGTGTCTTACAGGACTGTACCGAGCGAGCGCAGCTGACATCCTAGGCGCACAAAAAGAAACCAATATACTAGAGAGAGGATACAGCTACTGTAATCTGCAACCAGGAATGCAAAATGTCACTGCTAGATTTAACAAATTAACTCTTTCAATCGGTGCCAAGCATCTGAATGTAAGACAGCCCAGTTTAAAATAAATCCACCAAAAAGGCCTGGTTCCCTGGCATCACACACTACTGGGTGTCTGCACGTATTTCCAAGTACGGAGGCAAACTAAAGTTTAGAGCCGACTGGCGCAAATGTGAAAGGTCACGCGTGTTAAATAACGGCCGTCAGTGCACTGGTGGTTTACATACCTTTAAGTGGACTGTATGTCCGAGGATCATCCAGTCCATGCACAACCACGCTATTTACTGCCTCTTGAGATTATTCTGGATCACATCTGGTGGAAACACTGGCCCCATGTGTTCGGATTATTGTAAAATGTACAGAGTTCTCAACTTTGCCCTGTTTGTAAAACTCCCCTTTATACTGTGGTTTATGAAGTGTCGGGTGGCTTTTGGAAAAAATAAATACTCAGGAATTTAAGAAAGACAATAAGAGGTGTTGAAGAAGGGAGACGCACGATCTGGGAGAAGAGACAGCTGAGAAAGATAGGGTTCAGAGAGAGTGTCAGGGTGAGAAGGGAGACGCGTGCTCTGTGAAAAGAGAGTGCAGGGAGAGAGAATCAGAGAGGGAGGTGAAGAGAGAGACTTGTACTCTGCGAGAAGAGACTGGATTAGAGAGAGTGTAGCAGAGACAAGAGCGAGAGAGTGCAGCAGAGGGGCATGTGAAGTGAGCAGGGGAAGGTGTAGTTTGGGAGAAGAGAGTGGAGGCAGAGGGAGTCACGGGGAAGAGAAGAGAGAGGATGCATAGAGAGAATCAGAGGGAAAGGGAAGAGAGAAAGGCATGCTTTCTGGGATAAGAGACAGGGTCCAGAGACGGGCAGAGGGGAAAGGAAAGAGGGAGACGTGTTCTGGAATGAAATACGTGTATGTTTCCGTATGTGTATGCATGGCTATATGCAGGGATCTATTTTTAGGTGCAAACTGTGGCATATATACCTGTAAGTGTGTGTACAACGGAGTCCAGTGCACTGAAGTCCACTGATGGAGAGCACAGCACCAGTGGCGTCACTAGGGTTGGTGTCACCCGGTGCGGGTAACTCATGGTGTCACCCCCTCACGACTTCCCGCATGGACCTCCTCCGCTCCGAGTACACCATTGGACACAGTTGGCAAATAAAGGGACCATACCACCCTATCAAAAATTGTGCCACATTACGCCAGATGATTTCCCTTTTCTTTATGCATAATTTAGTCAACCCTCCCACATATTTTGGCCCACCTCTGCTGCATAATTCCAGTGGCCCTAGCTACGAGTGGCATTAGGATACTAAATGGCCCCGGCCGAGGTGGTACTGGGGAGTTGCTTGGTAATGACTTACAGCCGCAGCTGCTGTGTAACTTATTTCAGATATAACTGTCTTGATAAGGCTGGTTGGTTTATCATAGCTCAGATCGCAACGTGTTGGAATATTGTCACAAATCTACAAAACAGAATATGAAAAGTATTGGTAAAGAAATTAATAATGAAACTCTCAAAATAGTTTGAGCCGACAGAGTTGAATTGTTATGGAATAGAATGCACTTACTCAACCCGGAGTGCTTCTAACCACTCCATCAACTTCCTACTACCTTCTGACTAGTAGAGATGTTCCTGACACATAAGCAACTTAAAGGCTATTTCCTCTTGCCTCCATCTTTCTTGTTTTGGCCTACTCTTCCCAACTTTTCTTGCTCCTTTCCCAATCCTGCTCATTAACTTCCTGTTGCTGCTTCCATCTTGCAAGCTCCCATCTCTACCTTTCCTCACCTCCTCTTACTCTCACGGCTCCTAATTTTGACATCATGTCTACACATTCACCTCTTGTCTACCTATGTCCCCCGTCATCCACTTTCAATAAATTACTCCAAAATCGGAAATTACAAATTTTAGAACATTCCTGTGCCTGCAGATTTAAAAAGGAAAGACATTTTAATTGGCCAGCCTTTAACATGTTTCATGCACTGTTTCCATTTTTGCGTGCTCCGGCAGCTAAATTACAATATGTGGGAACAGGATACTTCATTCCTAATCCGGATTTCAAAAAATTCTGGGGCATATTATCAAGGGGGTTTATCTCCGCTTTTTGGCTTTAAAAGCCAAGAAAGCGGAGATAAAATTATCTCCCTATTACCAAGCTGTCGCTAACACCAGTTAGCGACAGCTAATAGGAGATAGCGACCATCTTGGGCCCCGCTTTGCATGTCAGTGATATTTATCACTAATGACATGCAAAGTGGGCGTGCCAAGATGTTAGCGACTGGAAACAGTCGCTAACATCGCTATCTCCTATTACCAACTTTTGGAGATATTCGCGCTAAGCGCGAATATCTCCAAAAGCTAACACCTGCCCTGAGCAGTTCTTAGCCATGTTATCCAATGGGAGGTGGATAACATGGCTAAGAGCATTTGCTCGATAATGCATGAATATCGCTGACTTTTCAGCGATATTCATGCATTGCGGGAGTTTTTTATCGCATTTGCGATAAACCTTGCTAATAGCAAGGTTTATCTGCGATAAAAATCGCCGATGTGCGGTGATAATTTTTGTCTCTAAACAAGTTAGAGACAAAAATTATCGCTAGTTGTTGGTAATATACCCCTGTGTGATTTTGGGAAAACTGCGTAATTCCCTTATCTGCCCAAAGTTCGATCCATGTTTCCATTTATTTGTAAACGCTGAAAAATACTGGACTTTGTTACTGTTGCGAAATGCTTGACTGCTGGCTGGCATATAGCTGCGCATATGGAAGATTAAAAAAAGATTTCCAAATGAAGTTTACATAGCTGCACGTGTAGGGATCTGTTAGTACTATGCAAATATTTGCAGGTGAATATATACTTTATTGTATGTGTTTCCTTAATACACTAAGACACCACGGTGCGAGTACTGTACATGCTTATCACTTAAATAAAAGTGAAAATATACTACGTCCAACTTAATTTCTTCACCACTGAAAAACCTGGATAAGTGCCAATAGGAGAAAAATAAATGCGACCACAGTCTGAAATGTGAAACACCTATACTATAGAAGCAGGATCCCTACTTATAACGAGAAAAGGAAAACTGCAAGAGCCAGGATGAAAATGAAACTGGGGGCGGGGGGGCCTGTGTATGTGCGTGTGCCCGTGTGTCTTGACCCCTGCATCGTCTGTGCGGGTGGGGGCTCTGGCAGTGCACAGGCCGCCTCTGTCAGGGAAGCCGAGCTCAGGGGCAGCTCCTGTCTGACTCGGGGTTGGGACAGACAACGGCGTGATGGAGAATGATGGGCCCCCTGCGAAATGTGATGAGAGACCCCCACTTTCCCGTATCACACAAATAACGATTGGTCTTGGGCCAAGAGGGGGCTCTGAAGATCAGGGGGGCCTGGAGGGGTTGTTACACTGTGTCATGCCCTAGACCCACTTTGAGGAAAGACCCGAGAGCGGCTGCAATCCCGAGGTTATCAATAGGAGGTGGTTAAATATACATTATTTTTTCTTACGTAACTACAATTACTGCTTTCAAACGCTTTGAATTATGGAAGTCATAATAGGTGTACTTGACTACTTGTGCACATGCTGGCACCGAATAAGATGTTTTATTTTACCCATGCCCCCGCTAGGATTGATACGTGTGCCCTTGGGGTCAAACACCATGCAGTGGAGTCCTGCTGCGTCAACCGGCAACCTGATCTTGGTGGTATGAAGCAAACTGCCCAAGATCAGACAGTGACAGTCTCCGGTAGCCATGACTTCAATCACTACAGCTGTGTGCTGGTGTCGAGCCCGTCACTGGGTCTCTCTAATCCAAACAGCATGGACGCGGCCTCCCGCATTCCCCGTGATAATCGCTCACGATCACACTGTATAGTCAAGTGTGTGGGAGTGGGTTTTAGAAAATATTTCATCTCCTGCCTCATGGCTCTGAGAGGGTGCCGTGGCCAGGTTATTCCTCGAGGCTCTCAGGCTCTAGCCTTTGGGTCCAGGGGCAGTCAGTCTCTCTTCACTGTACCCCAGCTGAGCTGTCAGTAACTGTTCGACCAACCCGGGCTGATCAGAACGCATTCCTCTTGGGGGTGAGGCCGCAGAGTTCCTGCGGGTGCTCGGCGCGGCTGGAATGAAGAAAAGAAGCCAGGCAGCGGTACCTGCCTGTGACCCTGTGTGCAGGCAGCCCTCCCTGCGAGGGCATGGGCACCCGCCCGCACCCCGCCCAAACCAGGCGCAACACGAAACAGCCGTGACGACTAAGCACTGTAAAAGCAGGACACACATGTACATGAGGTTTGCATGCGCTCAAGGTCTCGAAGACAGAAAAACACACGCACCTTTGAGGTTGAGGACATCTCACATCTGCAAAAACTCTCGCACTGATGGGACACGATACTCCAAGCATGGGAACAGGGCCTCGCAGAAGAGACAGCATGGTCTTGGACTGCCGGCCACCTCCCCCCTTAACACACTGACTGAATTACCCAATTCAACCAGTCAACACATGGGGGTCTTTGGAAGTCAGGGGGTACAGGGCCCCCCCCTGGCCGTATTTATTAAAATATAAAAACAAATCAAAACTTTAATAAATTAAACATTTCTGACAATTATTAAAATGCACATTCCAGAACATTAGATTGACATCCGTTTCAACATGGTATGATGGGCTAACCTTAACAAATATCTAGTACAGCGTGTTTCCTAGCCGAATCTAAACATCCTGAAAATTAAACTGCATTCTAATAATAAAGTCGTACGGCAAGGTCGCCAACCGGTGTCAGATCCTTTTACAGCTGCGCTCTCACGTTCGAAATGCGCATGCGCAACCCAGGGCACGTTACACCCACGTGCGCTCCCTGAACTCCATTTAACCATAACAGGAGGGCCCAGACACTCGCGCACCTTAGTGACGTCATAGTGTTGTGAGGGGTGGCTACCAGCCTGAGGAAAGCGTAGACTCCCTCCCCCGCACCCTTTAAAAACGGGATATCATATCCTGCCCCTGAAGTTCTGAGAGAGACCAATGGCCCCTCCCGCGGGCGGCCCCTTTCGTGAATGGGTCCGCCCCCCCGTAAGGACCTTAAAATGCTGCTCACCGATTAATGACCTTACCGCCAGACACACATAATAAATACGACATTGCTATTCTAAAAGGAAAAAAGGCCTAAGGAGAAAATTGTTAATACACAGCAAAGCACAAAACATATACATATACAGATACTCCTGTAAGCGGGAAAAAGGCCTAAGGAGAGAATTAGTTAAAATATCACGGCACTGCACAAAATATTTACATCTGTTCTACCTTCCAGTAAACGGAAAATACAAGGCCTACTGGATCAAGCACCCTAATCCTATAGTCCGGCACATTGTCAAACTTTATACCTACCATTTGCCCGGCCCCAATGTCTGCTAAAAAGGGATGGAGGGTGGGGAAAATTACACAGCCCCACGGTGGGGCGAGGAGCGAGCCTGGGAGCGCGGGCACAAAGAGTCCGCTTCCCGCGCTCCCCAGGCTTTTAACCCTTTCACCGCCGCGGCCCCGCCCCCTCGCCCCGGAAGCGCACAACTACTTCCGGGGCGAGGGCGCGGGGCAAGCGACCCCGAAAGGGACGGGGTGTGGGAGGGGCCGGGCCCCGCCATGCTTGCGTGGGGGGCCGATTGGCCCCCCCCTTGTCTCATGGTCTTGGACTGCCAGCCACCTCCCCCCTTAACACACTGACTGAATTACCCAATTCAACCAGTCAACACATGGGGGTCTTTGGAAGTCAGGGGGTACAGGCCCCCCCCCTGGCCGTATTTATTAAAATATAAAAACAAATCAAAACTTTAATAAATTAAACATTTCTGACAATTATTAAAATGCACATTCCAGAACATTAGATTGACATCCGTTTCAACATGGTATGATGGGCTAACCTTAACAAATATCTAGTACAGCGTGTTTCCTAGCCGAATCTAAACATCCTGAAAATTAAACTGCATTCTAATAATAAAGTCGTACGGCAAGGTCGCCAACCGGTGTCAGATCCTTTTACAGCTGCGCTCTCACGTTCGAAATGCGCATGCGCAACCCAGGGCACGTTACACCCACGTGCGCTCCCTGAACTCCATTTAACCATAACAGGAGGGCCCAGACACTCGCGCACCTTAGTGATGTCATAGTGTTGTGAGGGGTGGCTACCAGCCTGAGGAAAGCGTAGACTCCCTCCCCCGCACCCTTTAAAAACGGGATATCATATCCTGCCCCTGAAGTTCTGAGAGAGACCAATGGCCCCTCCCGCGGGCGGCCCCTTTCGTGTATGGGTCCGCCCCCCCGTAAGGACCTTAAAATGCTGCTCACCGATTAATGACCTTACCGCCACAGCCCAGGTAGTTGACCGACTATCTGGCCCCCCCCCAGAACACACCCCTTATAGAAAGGTCATACTCTCCCTGCAAAAACTTCCACCCATGCCAAGATATTCCTTATAAAAAGGGCATTCCCCTCCTCCGTCAAGTGGACCCCGTCCCGCAGGTAGAAGTGCTCCCCCCAGATGCACCCATGAGGAATGGTCTGTAAGACCGGAGTTCTAAATAACTTGTCCAGCTTGTTGTTGACCCTCTTTAACGAGCTATTCAACGCGCTGACTGAGTCTCCCCCTCTCCATTGCATCCTTGGTATCAGTTGTGACCATACCACCACACTACCCGGTAACCGCTTCGCCAGCCACCCTGCTGCTGCTATAATCTCTTCCAGGAGGACCCTTCTACCCAAACCTGTCAGATCGTTACCCCCTAAATGAAGGATCACCGCCGAGGGAGGTGTAGCATGTCGTGCTAGTAAGTCCGACATATAGTCCCTGAACTGATTGAGGCGGAGCCCCCCCCTGCCATGGAAGGAGACCGTGCACCCCCTACTCTCCACCCTCTGTTTACCTGAACCTGCAAGAAAAATTGGGTTAGCACGCTTGACATACGAATGCCCCACTACCCAAACTACCACTTTCTTCTGCTTGTCCTCTTGGTTCCTCCGTGATGTAGACAAGTTGCCTTGATGATCCATGGGTAGTTTCCGTCCTGCGTCACAGGCCCGTGAAACTTTAAATAACCAGAAAAACAGCAGGTATTAGAAATACTCAACATGGCGGCAGCTCTCACAACATGTGCAACCGCACATAGCGTTTATAGGCACTTGAGGACCATCTCCCAATCCTTTGCACACTAGTTGTGGTCAAACCCCTGGCTGTTGCTTCCGTGGCTGCCCCTATCCGGAAGGAGTGCGTTCCAAACTCTTTGTGGTTATAACCAGCCCTTGCCATACTCATGGCTAGTACCCTCTGGAACTGAAATCTGGTCAAAGGAGTCCCATCCCCATGCATTAGCAGTGACCCCTCACACTCCTGCGCCCGCTGTCTTATCAGATCCTCAACATGTGTCACCGGGCAGCAGGGATTGTTCCTTGCACGATGTAACGCCAGGCTTTGGCCCCTAGCTTCCTGATCAGTTTTAGACTTTCTGATTATGATCCACATAGTGTCGCCCTTTATGCTGACATCCCGCAGCTGAAGGCCGCCTACCTTATCACCTTTATTGGCCGCCACCAGTTCACCCACCCTGAATGCCCCATAAAAGGCTAAAGAGAATGCTGCTTTAAAGAGGCCCACCTCAGACGTAGAGCTACATGTGTCCGGTAGAGCGAGGAGAACTGCTGATAAGCGTTCAAAACCTATCGGTTTCCTAGAATCTGTGGAGGTGGGCTGCATGCGCCGCCATCCTTTCAATGCCTTCTGGGCCTGGAAGCTGTTCGTAGGGTCCCTACCCCCTTTTGCACGTGCGAAAAAGGAGATAGCCGCCTTGTGCCTGTTGGCTGTTGCCGCCGTGCGCCCTTCCCTGTGTAAGGCGGCTAAGTACCCATTGAAGCTAGCCTCCATAGTCCACCTACTCTCCCAGCCCTGTCCCAGAAAGTGACAGTAAGACCTGAACGCCCCTTCGTATGCCGTCCTGGTCTTGGGTGCTAGGCTGGCTGCCACGAGGTCATGTAGTTGGGGGCACCAATTTGCCAGAGAGTCGACGGGAAGTGGGCCGGCGTTGTCTCCGCCTCCGGCAAGTGATCCCTGAACACCTGCATCTTAAAGCGAGAAAGGGCATCAGCTGCATTGTTTAACACCCCCGGGACATGTTTTGCTCTGAAAAGTAGATTCCCTGTCATGCAACACAGCACAATCTCTTTGATCAGGCGTAAAATGAGTGGACACCTTGCAGCTTGCTGGTTGATGCAGTCAACCACTGTCATATTGTCTGACCAGAAGATTACCGATCTGTTGGCCAACTCCTCGGGCCAGACTTTCAGTGCCACCCAGATTGGGAAGAGCTCGAGGAAACCAATGTTCACCGTCAGCCCGCTCTCCTCCCACCAGGCGGGCCACTTCTGTGCCACCCACTTCTTGCCAAGGATGGCACCAAACCCAACACTGCCTGCCGCATCGGTCCATAAACCAAGGTCCTCCGAGGACAGCGTGGGTGCACCCCACAGCACTCTGCCATTGAAATCCGCCAGGAATGCAATCCATATCCGCATGTCCTGGCGCACCTCAGCAGATAGCCGTGTCCGGTGATGTTTTTCACGAAGACCCCTCATGGCCTGTGCAATTGAGCGTGAAAAGGGGCGTGCCATGGGAATTACTCTTAATGCAAAATTTAACTGCCCCACTGTCTGCTGCAACAGTCCTAAATTCACTTTCTTCGCTTGCAAGCACAGTCCTAGTGTCTGTTTGAATTTTTGGATTTTTTCCTCTGGTAGTCTAAAACAACCCTCTACTGAATCCAGCTCAATGCCTAAAAATTCGAGGCATGTTACTGGTCCAACTGTCTTCCCCTGCGCCAACGGGACCCCGAAAGAGCGCATGAGCACGCAAAATTCCTGCAATGCTGACGCACACTCCCGTGAACCCGCCGGACCCAGAAAAAGAAAATCATCCAGGTAGTGCATAACCCACTGGTGACCCGTACGCTGTCTTAATGCCCATTCCAGAAAGGAGCTGAACTGTTCAAAATATGCACATGAAATTGAACAACCCATGGGCATACACTTATCCATGTAGTACTTCCCTTTGAAAGAGAAACCTAGAAGGTGCTGGTCCTCTGGGTGAACCGGGAGTAGTCTAAAGGCTGACTCGATGTCTGATTTAGCCATCAGTGTTCCCGCGCCCAAACTCCTCAGCATGTCCGCTGCCTGATCGAAGGACGCATACTTCACACTGCAAACTGCATCATCAATAGCATCATTCAAGGATGTACCCCTAGGTGCAGACAAGTTGTGGATGAGCCTAAATTCCCCTTTCTCCTTCTTTGGCACAACCCCCAAAGGAGAGCACACAAAATTCTGCGTGGGAATGACATTAATCGGTCCCGCTACCCTACCTAAACGCACCTCTTTACCTATTTTTGTCAACACCAGTGTTGGATTGGAAAGAACTGATAGCTGATTTCTGCACTGTGGTGTCCCGACATACCCCCCAGCAGGAATTCGGAAGCCATGTGTGAAACCCTCTTGCAATAACCTAGCAGAAGTGTGGTTAGGGTACCTGTTCAGCCAGGGGATCATAGCTGACAACTGAATGGGTGAATGTGCTATTATGGGGTGGATCTTACTATTCAGGTTTCTTCCTACCCCTGTTTCCCGAGCCACTGTTTTTATTTCGGCATGTTGTTTCTGGGTGGGAAGGGTGCCCACATAGGTTGCACGCGTGCCTGAACTTACAGGTGCCTGGTGCCCTGTGGCATGTCCGCCTGTTGAAGTCCCAACATACCCCCTTAGCCCCTCCATTGATTCTCTGTTTTTGGCCCGTCTCCCCACCCGGTGCTGATCGAAAGGGCTGTTGGAACGGCTGTTGCGGCCTGGGGGAATAACCTTTATTCGCAGTAGCGCTAGTGCTTGCTCCCTGACCCTTCTCAAATTGATTGTGCCATGAAATAGAATCCACCTTGTCCCATGACAAAGTCTTATCAAATTCTTTGGATTTTCTGAAAGCTACATCATATTCCTTCCACACATCCCCTGCATGGTTCTCATGGAACATTGTAATTCTACTCTGATAGCAATTCATGGCTGGTTGCATTCCCTTAAAGCGTTCGCCAATTACTGCGCCGTACACTGCAAAAGCCCTTACCCAGTTGATGATGTTTTCTTCCACCCTAAATTTGTACAATTTTGCTCTCCATTCACTAGGCAACAACATATCCTTCTGTGATTTTGCATATTCCCATTCCCTGTTATCTATCAGTAATGAAAAAATATTCACATATTTGTTAGCCCATATCATTTCCTTCACACTTTGTGACACATGCTGTGCTAAGCACTCTCCCCTAGAGGGCAATGTTCCCTCGCCCAGCAGTGGCAGGGCAATCTCCTTACCATTGTTGTTGGGTAACGTCGCTTCTGCGGTCTTGGCACCGCCTCCATCATTCGCTGGACCTGTTTGGGGAGAAACTGGTGCAGGCGGCGTGGCGCCCCTACCACTAGCCAACAATATCTGAGTAACCAATGTTTGCTGCTCTGTTGTGAGGGCCGTATTGACCGGCAGCGCACCCCCCCTAACCACGGGAGGACAGCCGCCACCTGGGCTGCCAGGTCTGTTGGCATTGGCCCCGACGCGGGGATAGGAGTAGGGGCCGCACCCAAGGGCACCGGAGCGTGTGGTGGCGCAACGGGCGGCACCGTTGCCGCCACCGGAATGACTGGCACGATTGGTACTGCCACTGGCAGCTGGGGCACCGGGGCTGGGACGGCCAACGGGACCTGGAGTGGCGGGATTGGTGCAGCAGGAGGTAGAATGGGAGTAGGACTCTGTGGCTGACCCCCCACCCTCTTATTTCTTGCCCGCCTGGGTGGTGTCACAAAGACGCCCCTTGGCTTGGGCGGTACTATCGTCCGCTTAGGTCTTCCAGATGGGCCGGCCTGGGCATCCACCTTAGCCCCCAATTCCGCTACAGTCCTATCCAATTTATCAAACTTCCCCAATCGCTTATCCATTGCAGACATTCTGCGCATCATTTTTTGGAACATTAACCCCACATTCGCATTCCCATGCCCCCTTCTTTGAGACATATTTATGAGCACACCGTGCTCCGTACCTGACCCAGTTGAAGGTGCCCGAGCTGGATCACACGGACCTAGGTCCTAAGCTTGTTTACCTGAAATTAGAAAGTACGTTATATCCCAGTCGTGGAAAGTTTTAAAAACTATACGCAATTCTTACCATTACCTGTGTGCTTTTTAATTGTAAAAAGCTCAACCCTTATATGTGAAAGACAAGTAATTAGATCACCTTTCTCAGCAGCACAACCAAACTTAAACCTGTTTCAAAACCTTACCAACGCACTTTCCCTATCACCAGCTGCTTTACATAGAGACACTTTGATATGAGAAAAAGTAAACACAAAATACATAGGAAGGTGCACCTTTTCTGTGATAATTCAGCTCTACCAGTGAGATGAGAACATAAAACACAACATAAACAGGCCGGGCACCTTTAGCGTGTTAATTCAGTTAAAATATAAAACCAATCAACTCTAGCACTTTGTTGCAATTCTTTTTCACTAAAAAGCAGTGATATGAGGCAATAAAGCACAACATAAACAGGCAGGGCACCTTTAGCGTGTTAATTCAGTTAAAATATAAACACAAATCAACTCTAGCACTTTGTTGCAATTCTTTTTCACTAAAAAAGCATTTTCGGTCTCCCATCCGGCTTCTGCCCTAGCTGTCCCTGCTTAACTTAGTTTCCGCTCTACAAATGATCGCGCATGAAAACGGAGCCGAGCCCGGCCCGCGCTTGATGTGATGTAGGCAACCAAACAATTGAACACCCCCCCACTAGGACACTGTTCTCTGGACACTCGCGTAATTTGATAATATGCTTTCAAATTGTACACAGAAGAAGAGCAGTATGCAGCTCGATTATCGAGTGCTAACTAAATACCTTGCACGTTGTTTTGGGCTTTTCAATACCGGCTCTTCCCGCACGTCCGCTAAGCCGCTAACCAGAGGCCCCCCCGCCCCGCAAAATACCTCGTGTCCTGCTGCTCCCCGGCGCCCGGTATCCGCTGCACGGCCGCTGGATGTCCTCGCTCGCTTTATCCTGGCAGTATTCTCCCCGCTACGTCTCCGTTGCAGCAAACACCGCAATCTTCCGTAGGTCGGCCTGAGGTCCACGACAAAACACACCGCAGTCCTCCGTCGGCCAGACTCCTCAATCTCCACGCCCTGCGAATCCTCCCGTTCGGCTTCTCCTAACGCGTCGCCTGAAATCCGTGACGAGCAACCTGAAATAAAGAGAGAGAAAATTACACAGCCCCACGGTGGGGCGAGGAGCGAGCCTGGGAGCGCGGGCACAAAGAGGCCGCTTCCCGCGCTCCCCAGGCTTTTAACCCTTTCGCCGCCGCGGCCCCGCCCCCTTGCCCCGGAAGCGCACAACTACTTCCGGGGCGAGGGCGCGGGGCAAGCGACCCCGAAAGGGACGGGGTGTGGGAGGGGCCGGGCCCCGCCATGCTTGCGTGGGGGGCCGATTGGCCCCCCCCTTGTCTTTCTCTGTTCGCCTCCTTGCTACCGCGACATTGGACGTCAATAGACGTGCACACGTCAATAGACTTGACGTCAAGACAGGCCGAGAGGGGTGACGCCGGCGCACGTAAGCGTGCAGCACCTTTGTTTTGATTGGCCGAGGGCTGCCCCTGTAGGAATAAGTTGGCAAATATCTGATCGGCGTGCTGGACCTGCACGTAAGGCCGTCGTCCGCCTTGATTGCTCCGGAGTCCTTGCAGTTTGTAGACACTAATCCTTCTCCTAATTATAAAGCAGAGCAGAGGCTAGGCTGCAGAACTATGTTACACAGTGTAATGTAACCAAATTGGTGTCACCCCATGTGATGGTGTCACCCGGTGCGGACCGCACCCCCCGCACCCCCCAAGTGACGCCACTGCACAGCACTCAATACTTCCCGCCGAGAGCACGGAAGCGCCGGTGCCAACCAAGCACCGGAAACCACCAGCTCAAATTTTTCAGCTCATTCTACACTCTTTACTTTCTCCACCTCTCCCTACCCTCTTTAGCATCTTCTCACCTCCCAGTTTCCACTGTAACCCTTATTCCCCTTCTCACACCCCTACTGCCTCCCCAACCTCTTTGTAGACCCCACTTGTTCTGACACTACAGAGCCATTTTACTCCATCGCGTTCAGCACATGGCCATCATCAGCCACAGGCTAAAAGGCTGCATGAGGTTGACTCGCTTCGGTAATTGTACAGATGAACTAATAACGATGGAATGGAATATGTTCCACTGAATTCCCACTGTGTAAGATTCCTTGTTACAAGCATTTTCATTCCCTCGCTTTTGTGCCTCTTTAATAAATCGCGTTGTATGTAAAAGTCACCAACCCCTACTTACCCCTCAGTTACCTGCTTCTTCTTCACTCCATCTTCGCGCTGTCAGAGACAGCAATTATTACTCTTCCGTGGAAGGCAGAGGCACGTGATAAGTAAATTATGTTAACACCTTATATGGTCCTCTTCACTGGAAGGCCGAGTCTTGTTAATGAATGGGTTAATAAATAAAGGCAAGAAATGCATTATCCCACGTGGGTTTCTGAATACTTTACCACGTCATTTATTGCATTGATTTTTCGTTTTTTCATTATAAGCAGCGCTGTTCTTCCTTCCTGCTCACCTGGCATTTCTAAAGCCCTCAACAGATAACGGCCCAATGGAGTTTCTGTGTTTTTATGAAACTCTACTGAATGCCTCGCACCCGGACTAACATTAAATAATTTTTCCTTCCAGGCTAGCATCACGGCTCCGGCGCAAGGCTGCTTGCAGCGTTAAGATCTAATAAAGGGAAAGACAGCGATACAAAGCGCTGGGAGATTGGTCGGGACCTATTGTGGGAAAAGCCAAATACTTATTGAAAATAAGTAAATGAATAGTGTTGTAATCTTTTGAAGTTATGTGCACCTGCATGCCCGTTCCATCTCCATGGTAGCATTTGTCTGGCCAGTTGCAACTCGGAGAATCTACAGGCAAGCAGCAGGAGTTGGTGGTTCCACTTGTAAGCAATAAAGAAGTCTTACAACTTACCTGAGTGTCTCCTTTCAACAAATAGAATTGTTCAAGACAGGAGAGGAAGTCACGGTGGCCCGCATGCTCGCCGGGATGGAAGGGCGGTCGCAGGTGGTGTTGTATAGCGTTTTAGGACCCTAGTGTAATATTCCCGATTCATGCCCTTATATAGGTATAAATCACCTTGTCCTTATATAGGCATAGAAATCATAACCATATTTGGACATAGCCCATGCAGTCCAAATACGGCATGACTACTTCCACTAGTTACGAAAAGCCACAACGATTTCTTGGAAAAACTTGGCTTCAGCAGTTAAGGACTTCCCCTTGCTTGAATATTGATTTGTCCAAGAACTCATGGAGTTTTCAAAGAACTGAGACTCTTTGATGACGTTATTATGTCCAACTTTACGTCAAACTCGGCACTTTCAAGGTATAAATATGCCCACACTTGCCATAGCAAACACACAGTGGTTTGGAGCAGTTCAACTATCTACTTGCCCGACGCAGCTCGCTACAGCAAGTGCCGAAGGAAGCCGACCCTCTAGTAGACGCACTGAGAGTGATGCTGTCTTTTCTCTTGCCGAGAAATCCAGCTCCAGTGTTTCCAAGCTCACCTTGCGGTGTGTTGGGAAGTCGAGTCCCGAGACAGAGAGATAACAGACCTCCTTCATTCTAAACCAAGGTCCAAACCACTCTGAACTTGATGGCTGCCCACCCTCATGAGAAGATCTTGCCACTTTCTTCTTGGAGAAATCAAGACTCATCTCTGCTTACTACACCTCTAAGAAGGCTTTATTGCCTCCCTCAGGTGCCGCCTCCTCCCCTTGACCCCTTTGATAAGGACAAACTTACCACCAATAACACTAAGAACAATGTGTTGTGGGGTGCCTATACCCTTTTTAGTGAAAATGACATCCACAAGATTCTTCAGAATATCAACCCCTCCAACCACTTCAGTGACCTGTTGCCCCCGGCTATCTTCAAGAAATCAAGAATGCACTCATCCCCACCTGGACAAGGATAGTAAACGCTTCTCTTTCACAAGGCACAATCCCCAGTTGCCTAAAAGCAGCTCAGGTTTTACCTATTCTAAAAAAAACTAACGCTGACAAATCTGATCTCAATAATTTCCGCCCTATTTCCAACATCCCCACCCTAGCGAAACTTCTAGAAAAATGTGTTCAATCTCAACTTTGTGCTCACATAGAGAACTATCAACTTCTAGACCAACATCAATCTGGATTCAGGAAGGGACACAGCACTGAATCGGCTCTCACCCACTTTATGGATGACATTTTAAAAAAGATTGACAAAAACGAATCCTGCCTCTTTATTCTACTTGACCTTTCCTCTGCTTTTGATACGGTTAATCATGACAACCTCCTATCCATCCTGCAAAATAGAATGGGTTTTGCTGATCAGGTGTTACAATAGTTCTCGTCTTTCCTTCATCACAGATCACAAAGAGTCAAGGCAAACCACTCCCTTTCCCAGCCCTCTCCTGTACTCATGAGGGTCCCTCAAGGGTCCGCCCTATCCCCCATCCTTTTAAACCTTTTCCTGGAACTTCTCGCTAACTCATTAAACTCCATGAACATTCTCTTCCACATGTATGCGGCCGACACAGAACTCTATTTGAAAATCTCATCCTTGGATAACATCATCTCCCTCAACACTACTCTAACATCTACTCAAAACTGGTTAAGGGAGAACAATCTCCTGCTTAACACTTCCAAAACAAAATTCTTGCTCCTCTCCCCCCGAACCACATCCCCAAGATTGACCTATGATTGAGTCACCTCACTGCTTTCAATTGCACTCCTCTCATCATAGACTCAGCCAAATCCCCGCGGAGTCACCATGGACAAGCACTTGAATTTGAAAAACCATATCAGCAATGTATTTATGGGAGCAAACCATTTGTTGAGGTCACTCAGAAATATCAATCCTTTCCTTCCAATAAAGGATTTCAAGCAGGTAGTCAGAGCGCTTGTCTTGCCGAGGCTTGTCTACGGCAGCGCTACCCTCTGTGGCCTTCCCAAATAGGCCCTGGCTCCACAAAGGTCAACTCTGAACGCAGCTGCTAGACTGTTCACAGGCTCCAAAAGATACACTCATATATCCCCAGTCCTAAAATCTCTCAATTGGCTACCCTATGAACCACAAATTCAGTTGAAGATTGCTGTTCTGGCTCACAATGCCATTCACTTCAATACTCCCTGGTACCTTGCACAAAAAATGTAACTATACTGTGGTTCTAGAGCCTCAAGAAGTGCCACTACCTTCCTCATGAAACCATTTATCCTGAACAAAAAAAGAACTTGTCACCGAGCCTTCTCCGGCTTTGCACCAAAGATTTAGAACTCTCTTTCACCGGAAATACGCAGAATCTCTTTAATGAAGGCTTTAAAATTGGAAGCTAAACGATTCCTTATGAACAAATTCTTACCCTAAGAGGGATACGTTCAACTGCTCAGACGTTGATACTGCATTTAAGTTATTCCTCCCATTCATATTGTAAAGTGCTCTGTTATCCTTCGGGATCTTGTTTGTGCTATATAAAACTCTATAAATTAAATTAAATTAAACGCTCATGCAACAACCGGATCTTTGCGCTACAATCGCAATCGTCTGCCACCTTGGCCTGCTGTTCCCTCCGAAAGGGCTCTCCTCGTGTTATCCTCCAACGCAATATGGAACTCTTTGCGCCAAACTTGAAAGGGTAACATTTCGTCAGGATTTACATCAGAATGTATATCCGGGCCTTGCCCCATCACTGTCAGCCTGAACTTGTGACTCTCCCCAGATATAGCGACACAAAATGACACAAGTGGCACTTTGTTCTTTTAAGCTGTATTTTCAATAAAATCTTTAAAATTCAATGTATCAAGTTTGACTGATTGGATTTTTGTCATTATAGTATCATTTTATTTATTAAAATGTATGTAATTTTTCTAAATTAGTTTGGTATTTTTTTCGGTTATGTTTTCACTTTATTGCTGTTGGTGTGCTGCATAAATACTCCGCACATTGTCTCTAAGTTAAGTCTGACTGCTTTTGCGCCAAGCTACCAGAGTGTTAAACACCGGTCAATTAAGTGACTTGTGGGGTTCACCCTGAAAATATGGGCGAGCGCAATGGAGGGCGTTTCCATTACAAAAAATGGATTGGGCCTGGTCAGAGCTTTCTTCATAGAAGAAATTCTGAAAAAAAGTGTCTGAGACGGTAAAAGTTCAGAGGGGCAAGGCTGCAGGGGGTGTCCGAGAAAGGAGGGTTGTGGTCGATAACCTTGGGTCAAAGCCACTGTGAAGATTTCTGTGCTCAGAGTTAGTCTCTGAAATGGAAGTTAAAAATCTCAAGTGGAATTAGGCAGAGTGTTATAGTCGTTGACAGTTCCACGGGGCTAGATACGCTTTTGGCAAGAGACCACTGAAACGGATTTGCTGCTGTGGAAAAGAATGTCACAGGAGAAGCCGTAAAGTCAATTGGACCAGTGATCCACTACGGGTGGATAGGTTAGAAGGTTGGCCCTTGTGTCCTCCTGGTTCTCAGAGCACTTAGAGCCCAAACAAATCTAAGGCCTCAGTTTTAAATTTTGTCTATTTGGGCACATTTAGCATGAATTCCAGTGGTCCTGGATTGGAGGGGCAGCACTTGGAGCATCAGTACTCACTCAGGCTAGGTCCAAGTGTGGGTTCAGAATGGACGAAACATTTTGTGTCTCTGTGGTTCTGAACAGAAGGCCAGAAAACTAGCTCTCTTAGTCACTCCGGAGGTCCTGCAACAGATGAAGATCCAGTCTTTGCACACAGGCAGAAGGCAGCAGGTCAACAGGGCCACAGGCCAGCAATCCAGCAGGGCAGCAAACCTTCATTGCAGCAGTCCAGCAGAGTGACACTCATTCCAGTAGCACAGCAGCCCTTCTTCCTGCCAGAGTATCTTCAAGTTCAGAAGTGTACTGAAGTTTTAGATTTTGAGGTCTTAATTTTATACCCTGGTGCCCTAGTTCTGGAAGATGGGAAAAGCATCTAGACTATGGTTTTGAATGACATGGTATTCCCTGTCTCCCCTGCCCTGGCTCCAAGAAGGCTGCAGTGAAAAATGATGTTGGTACGTATCTTGTGTGAACGAAGAGCATAGGCTTTTCAGTTGCAAGTGGCGTTGTGCTCAGCTCCGCCCCCAACCTGCTAGTTGATGGCCCATTCATGCACGCCTATTCCTTCTGTTTTGTGATTGCCTGGGAGGAATTCACAAAGTCTAAGTGTCAAGTACACCTAGTCATGTGACAGAGGCCAGGCTACAGGTACAAAAGGGCTAAAGGCAGAAAAGTGCCAATTTTCTGAAAGGGACAAAGAAGGGTGTTAGCCCAAGAGACAGGACTCAGGTAGGGCTGTTTATAAATGCAAAAAAAAAAACTGATGTTCTACTCTCTTTGAAAAACAGCAACCACACTATATTCCTTTAGTGGTGGGGTTATTTATTCACCCTACTTTTTCTATAGCTCTATTTCTTATTATGTAAGGAAACCCATATCCTTATAGAAAAACACATATCAAAATAACATACATATTTTTACAACATTCAAAATATTCACCACAAATAACATTGACATTACTTTGACATTATAAACATAACACAATACCAATATGTCATACACTTCAAAATAACTGGCGGTAAACAAATATAACATATCTGTGCAACAATTATGCCACAGTCTTTTCTTCCTGAGTTCATCGCTTATCATCTATTTATACATCAAATTATTTATCATCATAAATTGATATTGCCAATGTCAATTTATGATGATAAATAATTTAATAAGAAATAGAAAAAGAGCTATAGAAAAAGTAGGGTGAATAAATAACCCCACCACTAAAGGAACATAGTGTGGTTGCTGTTTTTCAAAGTAAGTAGGACATCAGGGTTTTTCGTGTGTTTTGAAGATTCTGAAAGGAGCATTTTAAAAATTGTATTAAAATACCCAACTTTGCAATTAAAAGGGTTTTCCATTACAATGACACCAAACATGACATAGCTACCAGGTCCCATTTAAAAATAATGACTTATTAAATGTAATAAGGAATCCTATTGAGGGTTAGGTGTCACAGTAATGAAAAACGAATTTAAGAGTTTTTCATGTACCAGTTATACATGTACCAGGACATTTACAACCTAAAAGTGTATGCCCAACCACCTAATTATACAGCCCATACCACTTTGGGCTACCTAGAACCTATCTTTGGGGAGTTTAAGGCTTGATAAAAGGGATTTAAATGCCAAGTAGGCATGGAAGTTTAAAACTGCATTCAGGCTGTAATGGCAGGCCTGAGACATGTTTTAAAGTTCTAATTAAGTGGGTGGCACAATAAGTGCTGCAGGGTCCCTGGCAGCATTACATTTACAGACCCTGGGTATAGGGCATACCACTGAACAAGGGACTTATAAATAAATTAAATATGCCAATTGTGTATACGCCAATGCAACCATGTGTGAAGGAAGCAAGCACAAGCATGTTACCCCCTTCTTAGCAGTGGTGAAGTGCACAGAGTCTTAAGGCCAACCAAGAATAAGATCAGCATGATTGGATGAGGTAAGGCAAAGGGTTTGGGGTAGACCAGCCTAAGGCTGACAGGTGTAACAGTTGTGTTATTTACTTACTCTCCAAATTAGAATTTATACTGCCAGTGTTTAAAATGGAATTGGGCAGAATATTTTTTGAGCTAGCCATAGACATTACTTAATAAAAATCAACTGGGTTACATTTTTCTATCCTAAAAGTATCAAATGTTGAGACGTATTACACAAAAGGGACAACCTGCAAAACGTGATGAAGGAATTTACTCTGATTCACTATCCTCTAAGATTTACTGGTTAAGGGCCAAAAAGAAAACTCAGTAAGTGCAGGATTAGCCATGGTTAAATACTAAATTACACATAGAAGTTACAAAAAGAGCACAAGTATACACCTTAGTAGCTTTTGATGATTCTGAAGTAAACTGTGCAAGACGTTCATTCTTATGATAATCTATGACAATCTATAATGTCAGCTATTATACCCGGTGATTTTGAAACTGATTAAGGTACATGACCTTTTTGTGACCTTAAGAGTCTTGCAGAGACTGCTACTGCTTTTGATATTGGTAATGACCCATATTGCTTAAACAGTGAAATCATTAACTCACCATCTGGGATAATGAATATAAAGACTCACCATTAAGTTGGTTCATCACCCTGAATTAACTTGTATCAAATAATCAAATATGGTGTATTAAGCGAGAACCAAAAATGAAAGTCTCAAAGCAAACAAACATACAAAAAAAGTAATTAACTACAAATCCTCTCTTAAAATAAATGTTTTCGGATATCCCTACAAATGAGGTTTATATTTATTGATATTTACCTATATCCAATGGACCTTCATTTACTGTTCCATGTCAAAAAAGGGGACTATAGACACCAAAAACTGCACAGGCAATCCACCTTAATTCCCCCACAACCAGCTTGGTGCCAGACCAGGAGCTCAACATCTAAAGTCCATGTACACTTACATAAACAATAAAATAATGTACATGAACCAGCTGCTTAGTGAATAAATGCAATCAACTACTATCCATTATCTATTGATCAAATAAAACAAATCATTTTATTAGTAAACAGCTTATGGTACACTGTTCTGCTTGTCTCTTCTGGTGAACTCCTATGGATACACTAAACCTGCTCGCGCCTTATTGGACCCAGGTGCTTAGTAGGTCAAGGTGACATAGCCTTGAAGAAGAGAGTAGCCCCATCCACCTCTTGCTCCTCCGCTTTGTCTCCCCTTCTTTTGCTTCCATTGACCCAGAGCATTCTAATCCACCCACTGAACTCCCCCCTCACCCACAGCTTCTGAAAAGGGAATTGGAGTCTACCACTGAGATATCAAAGGAGTACAAGGAGAGTTCACAATTTCAATCAAGGTCTCTCATCGGCTAATCCCCTCTTTGGAGTGTCTTGAGTAACATGGAACTTCATCAGACTTGAGCATGCTGAACCGCCTCAAAGCTCTACTTCTGAAAATCATGAAATACAAAAATGATGAATGACCAGAGGGTCAATGAGTCATAGATAAGAGTAAATGATGGCAAGAAACATAAGGTTATCTATCCATATAACTGGAAACCTAAGATAGATCAAGTCAAGATAAAAGAGAGAATAGCTTAATGTGCATGTGCATGAGGCATATTTGATCTCAGTAGAGCAAATAACACAGACATCATTGCCAGAACCTATTGCTCTATATTTACTATAATACACTCTTTTAGGCAGATTTTTAGCCATCTTTCATTCTTTTCAAGTCAGTTAGACTAAAACTATCCTGAGTTGGCCATAGACCATGATCAAAAACAAGCTAATAAATTCCTGTCTACCCCTTCTCCTATTTCATCTCTCTTTGTTGCTCTTTTTTTTTTTACTTCTGTTCTGTTTTCTTTTATTTATATCATTTACATGCTGAAGTTGAACATTATTAGCTGTAGTCCTAACACATAGGTATAAATACAGCTGAAGATTTGAATATGAATAGAAAGTACCATTCGTAAAAATATGGGGCTAGATCACTAATCATTTTTGAGTGGTGCTAATTCTTCTCCTTGTTAGTTAGTTAAGGATGTGCTCACTACAAACACCTTTTATCACCGCATTATGATAGTAGGTTTCTGGAGGTGACAATGTGTGGCGACAAGATTTGTGCATATTTGCTGTGACATTTTGTGGTGGTCGTGAGGTGTTAGCCTATTTTTGTTCTACTGTTTTTGTACTACATTATTACAATGTGATACTATGTTGTTTATTAGTTGTTGTTTTGCATTCTGTTTTGTGATATGTCTGGTTATGTTTTAATTGTGTAGTTATGTTGCTTTGTGTATGTAATTGCATTATGTTCTGTTCCTAACGTTGAGATATGTCAACAAATGCTGCTACATTCTAGTCAGAAGCATTAAAGCTCTAGTGTCAAGTAACCATTTACCACTATCTTAGGTGGTAAAATAGTGCCGCTCCTGTTTTTCAATTATATGAGAAACCAATCATCCCTAGAATTGAGGTAGAAACTGATCTTATATCAGCAGTTGCAGTGTTCACTTTAAGTGATACATCCCATGGATTCCTCTCCCCATTGAATGTCTACTAAAACATAAATCCTTTGTACAGTTCAGGTAGTGTATCTTCAATTATAATATTTCAGGGAAGATTTGCTAAACTGTCACCCAAAGCAACTGATAGAGCAGGAGAATTTAGCTTAAAATAAATGCTCTAACTTACAATAGACATTAACTTGAAAGTGCATAATAAAGTGAAATGTAGGAACATGTGCTTTTTCTTAAACCTGCAAAATTAACATGTAGCATGACTTGTTTTGCAGTAAGCACTTTTTTCTATCGTAATTGCACTACTAGGTCAGACTAGGCCATGACCATTTTCTATCTTTCAGTTAAATAAATGCTTTAAGGTAATGCTGAACTATGCAATATTATTTGATAAAAGATTAACACTTGCTTATATGTGTCAGCTCTGTAGATTGTGATGACCTTAAACATTTATTTTTTTCTTTTCCTAAACTACAGGTTCTCATCATATTGAGTTAATTTTCTAGCTGCCCCATATTTACAATGCTGCATACTGAATAGTGTATTAAAACAATAATGCTCACATGAAGGTATGAATCTCAAGACGTAATGTCATAGGTTACAACTAGAATGTTTCTACTTTTAAAATAGTTTGTTGATATGCAGTGGAATAATGAATAACTAATAGTTTAGACTGCAGGGTTCTCGTGGGAATTCAGAGTGAAACAAACAAGTTTAGCAACTAGGGGCCAGATGTAGGAAGCCCTTTACCGGTTGGTAACGGCCGAAAATCGGTATTTTGGGCCGTTACCGACCGGTATAGAGCTTTCGGGATGTAGGAGACTGAAAATCGTCCGAATCGGTAAATTTACCGAATCGGTAAAGTTACCGATTCGGTAAAATACCGAATCGGAAATATTACCGAATCGGTAAATTTACCGAATCGCAACGGTTTGCGATTCGGTAAATTTACCGAATCGGTAATTTTACCGAATCGGTAAAGTTACCGATTCTGTAAAATACCGAATCGGTAAATAAGAAGTGGTAAAAATGGATATCGAGATGTAGGGAAGCTCAGAAATGCCGAATTGGCGTGAAATTCGGTATTTAAGAGTCGGTATTTATTTACCATGTATTGGAATCAGGTGGTAACCAGGTGCAACCTATAAAAATGGACCCAAAATGCAATTCTGTTTGCACAATGGCGGCATTTTATGTCATTGCAAGACGGCTACGGCTACAGGAGGAAGGAGAGAGGGAATGGCAGAGAGAGGAGCAGGTCTACAGGCAGAGGATTACCTTGTTCATGCTCACAGAGGCAGAGATACTGCAGAGGTACAGGTTGGGACCAGATACCATCTTGGAGCTCATCAGGGACCTCCAACCACTGTTGCAGCACACTACCCCAAGGGCACATGTAATTCCACCCCATGTGCAGGTGCTGTGCAGCCTACACCTGCTTGCATCTGGGAGCTACCAGAGCGTGGTTGCTGCGGTAGGTGGGGTGACACAAAGCAGCCTGTCAAGGTTTTTCCACAAATTCCTTGACGCCATGTTACACAGGATGGAGCATTACATATCTTTTCCTGCTACCCATGCTGAACTGGTGCAAACAAAATCTGACTTCTACCAGATGGCTCGATTTCCAAATATAATTGGCTGCATAGATGGCACACACATTCCCATTTGTCCCCCTGCTGCCACAAAATATATCTACAGGAATAGGAAGTCTACCCACACCATCAATGTGCAGGTGATCTGCAATGCAAAGTGCGCCATCACTGACATTGTGGCAAAATTCCCTGGGAGTACCCACGACTCCTATATTTTTCAAAACAGCGGCATCTATGCACGGCTGACTGCAGGGGAATTTGGTGAAGGATACCTCCTAGGTAAGACTCAGTGTCTGACCCCCACAATACCTATTGCAGTAAGAAGTACATGTATGCATGTGAGTAAAGTATTCCCTTTTCCTTTTAGGAGACAGTGCATATGCCCTCCGCTCATTCATACTCACCCCCTACCTCAACCCCTCAACCCCCAGCCAAAGGAGATATAACCGGGCCCACAAAAGGACACGGAATGTTGTTGAACGGACCTTTGGTATCTGGAAAAGCAGATTCAGATGCTTGCACAAGAGTGGAGGTGCAAGGCAGTATACCCCCATCACCTGCTGTAAGATAATTGCTGCCTGTGCCATGTTGCACAACCTTGCTGTTAAGAAGGGTACTGAGGTGGAGTTGTCTGACTACGAGGATCATGACGACGACATTGCTGTGCCTGAAAGACAACCTGCTGGAGTGACAACACCAAGTGATGGCAGATACAGACGTGAGGAAATAACAAGCAATTATTTCTGAGTAAGTAATGAGACACAGACAGGTTGTGAATGAGAAGAACGTAATTTAATGTTGCCACAACGTTCATGCACTGAAGTGCAACAAATTAAACATAAGAAACGTGGGACTGCATGGCCTGGGTTACTTCACCCACACCGGCAAAGTCACTTGTGCCTGTGCTTCCCAGAGCCACTGGGATGTTGGTCACTGCTTTCTGCATGGCCTGCAGCCTCAGCTGGGCGCCTGCTGCTCCTACGTGGTTCAACAACAGCGCTTGCCAAGCTGCTGCGGCTACTGCTGTCATCTCCCTCTGCCACATCTAGGGCAGGATTCAGTGCAGTGTGTGATATTATCATAGCCTCGAGGGCACTAGTGATCCTGCCCATGCCCCTGGTGACCTCGGACGTGTTTTGTGTGAGGCTCTCCTGCATATTAATGCCTCTACGGCATAGCTGGGATGTTGCAGTGGCCAGACGATTCATGGCCCTATTGTTGACATGGGCGTCCCTGCGCCTTGTGTGTTCCAGGCTGTCCAGTTTTGAGCACAGCTGGCTGATGAAATTGCTCATTTGCTGCATTCCTGCAGCAAGGTCAGCATTTGTTTTTGCTACCTCCCTATTGGTTACCACAATGTCACTGATGCCCTTCCCTATGTCTCCAATTTTGTCATTTAGGATCCGAAAATGGCGGTGGCAGGCCTGTATGGATTTCCCCTGTATGCGTTGTATGCGCACCATGCTCCCCTCCAGCCCACGGAACACAGTGCCATCTCCAGGTCCACCTGCACTGCTGGGCCTGCGTTGCCGTCTGCGCGAGGTGAAAGACTCAGTGGTGGGCTGCAGTGCAGCAGGACTCACAGATACAGTGGCTTGAGCCTCACCCTCTGGTGCTTCCATCAATGGCAATGGGGCCACGACTCGCCTCCTGGCTGGTGAGGTTGCAGGTGCAGACAGTAACAGTGATGGGGATGTCTCAGGAGAGAAAAGCAATGGAGGGGATTGTGAAAGGTGTGGGGAGTGGGGAAACTCGGGGGTGTGGACTGTCTCCTCTTCCTGGGAGATGGCAGTTGTGTCTTCTCCCTCCTGCGAGGCTTGTACATGGCTTGGCCCTGCATCGTCACGCTCCTCCCTCGCTGGTGCAGTCCCCTCTGTTGCTGTCGCTCGACTGCCTGATGTTGCCCCTAGGTATAAATAAGCGCATGTCAACTGAGTGCTACTGTGTCACAGTCACTACAATAAATGCTTTACACAGTTAACTTTCATTGTTCAGCTTTACTTTCACTTCCTTGCTGATGTCTGTGCAGTTACACATGGTCTTATATTAGCTGACTACATTTCCCATAATGCATTGCTCCTGTATAGTGCTAGCAGTACTGGACTGGGGTTGGCCTGTGCACAAAGGGTTAAGGGAAGCAGGTTGGTATGGGGTGTCATGTTGCGCAGTCGTCTTACCTTTTCCTGGAGCTCTGGCTGAGCTGTCCACATCTCCGAGTCCCACAACACTGTCTGGCTCGATGGTTGAGGCCACCAACTCCCCCAGGTCAGCCAGGGGGGGCACTGGGTTCCTGCCTCCACCGGTGACACCAGCCTGCTTATGTAGCTCTGCCATCTTTTTTTTGGTGAGGCTCCTGATGTCATAGAAGCGTTTCTTCAGGTCATCAATGCTCCTGCTTGTGACTCCCACTGCATTGACCCTTTCTCCAATAGCAATCCACAGCTTGCGTTTTGCTGACTCAGGTACAGTGAGGGAGTGCCTTCCAAATAGTTGTTTGTGGACTCTCACCACCTCCTCCACAAGTACCTGCAGCTCCATGCTGCTGAACTTAACTTTCCTTTTCCTCTCAGCCTTCTGACTCTCACTGCTGCTTGCCATTTTCCCTGTTGTAAACTCCAAAAATCACTCCCTGCTGCTCTGTGTCTCTGCTCAGCTCTGACTGCCTTTCCAGAACCTTCTAATGAGTTGCAGCTGCCTGGGTAGCCACTTCCTGGTAGGGAGGGGGAGGGTGGTAGCACCTGATTGGCTGTTTTCATTAGTTTCACTTTTGCTTGCTTTCCGATTCGGAATTTACCGATTCGGTATTTCCAATGCGTTCCTATGGGCCTTTTGGCCCATAGGGATGAATGGGAAATACCGATTCGGTAAATACCGATTCGGTAAATTCCGAAAGTCCGATACCGATTTTTACCGATTCGGTAAAAAATACCGATTTTTTCCCTACATCTCATTTACCAATTTTTGAATACCGAATCGGTAAAATTCGGTATTTAAGAATCGGTAAAATCAGATTACCTACATCTGGCCCTAAGTTGACACTTGCAGCTAGAACCTTGCTGACTTTGTATGTTTAAATGCGGAATGAAGGAAGAAGAAGCAGACCATTGGACAAACTTTCCCCAATGGCTCAAGATGACCTAACACCAGCATAAATTGTTAATATATTTTTTGTTTATAATATACATGTTCCTAGTTAGAATTAAGGCTGTGCTCTCCAGACTGGTCCAGGTCATTCTTTTGTGACCATTCCTTCTCTTTCCCTTAGCACCTTTTACCCTATTTGCTGAGAGCTGCAGCTGGCAGTGATTTCAGTCGCCTACCACTTTGTGGGTGTGTATTTTGTTTAATGGTTATGGCTATTGACTATTTTCTTAGATTAACTTTGAACAGTTGTAACTCTGACTGTTTGATCATGCTGTTTTGAGATGCGAGACACAGACGACTTTCTGGAACCACTCTTCACGAGGAGTTCAAAATCAATCTGATTCTATATCAATGCTCCTTTAAATCTTGCTCTTTTCCAGAAGGACTTTTTATGGGGTTTGGTAGGTTAGAATCCATTTAGAGTTGAATTTAATTCCTTTATTGAACATGCTGCAATTTTCTTGATTGACTCTAATCATGATTTTCTTAATATTTCTGTAAATGCATTTATCTGAATTACTTAATTGAATAGAGATCAAAACTATACATTAGACTCATTGATAAATAACGGTTTTCAAACTGAACCAAAACTGTCATTATGGAGTGAACTAAATGACCAAACTGATGATGTTTGTGGGAAGGATTTTAATTGAAGTTCCATTTAAAACAGTGGCAAAGATCCATTGCAGAGAAGAAGATTCCAATGCTGAAAAAGTGTCATGTGTGTACTGTAGGTTCTTTTATCTTGCACTTCAACTAACGTGGATAAAATAATTTAAGAACACTTTGGGGTTTTTTCTCAGACATCAGATTAAAATGTTTACAAAGATTCAGAAATTTAGGGGAATTCCCAAAAGAATGCTAGTGCTGAGGTTCCTGGAGATTAAATATGCTCTATTCATAAATTCAACTGCAACATTTGTACGAAAAATGATGGAAATATGTGTGTTAGTCTTGTGGATTTTTCTTCCATCATTTTACATTTAATTAGGTTTTCTTTTTCAGTGTACTGAATCCGATTATGTTTCTGAACGTGTTTTTTTTTATTCTAATCATGTCACAAATATCCCACTATGAGACTACAACATGGTAATTTGCAGAAATAAACGAGAGCAGAACATTGCTTAATATTCAGCTGAAATCATCATGAAAGTCACTCTATTTAAAAGACCTTTCACAATTTAAAATAAATTCTATGATTGAAAAAGGCACAGCAGATTAAAAAAGTATTACAGTGAAATGCTACATGTTTTACATTCATAGAAAGTTAAACGACGAAGTGTAAATGAATGTGTGTAAATGTTAAAACTAACAGTCCACATTTCGTAAACAAAACCAGTTAAGGCCCAATATCGTGTCAACGTTGCTGGGAAAGAAGTCAGGGTTTCATGGGTTCTAAAATTTGAACTGGACGTTTCCCCAGGACTACTAGTGTTTTTTCCCTTAATTGTTCAAGGGACAGCACACACAAAAGACGGATTAGACAACTCCTGCACATACACACCCAGTACATCCAAGCAAACAAAAGAGAGCTGTAGCTTAAAAGAGACAAGCCTATTGCACATGAAGCATTCAGTCCGTCATATGAGGATTTTTTAAACGGAAAACTGACTGCTTTGCAACAGTTTTTGCCTTCTGTGCTTAACATTATAGACTCATGTAACGATCTGGATACAAGACCAGGGGAACGTGGTATATGACAGAAAATATGCGACAATATCTAACAAGCTCTTAACAAGATATGTTAATGGCAGTAAATTCACGGAACCAATAAACCTCAATAAATAATATTATGAACAGAGATTATTTTGACTTGGAGAATTCGTTTTGGCACGCACTGTTTAAAAAGCTTGTGTGGTCTTCTTCAGATCATGTACTCAAGTTTCTGTTTTTTTATTACACAAACGCCTTGCTCCAAACATCCATTTAACATGCATCCAGCTGCCAAGTGAGTTTTTTTTTCACAGCAGTGTTAACGTGTACGTGCCCCTTTCACTTTAGTAGTTTGCACCTCTAACTAGGGTTGAAAGGAGACTGCATTAACAGGCGTCCACATTTTTTACTTATGAAATATGAAGCCATGAACAGAGTCGAGTGGTGAAAAGCCAAGTCGTTCATTTCCATCACTTTCAAGCACTGTTACATACATTTTAGTATATAGAAAACATGTGTTGGATATTGTTCTCTACCTAACAGCAAGTCACAGATATAAAACATGGCTTTGTCAGGACAATTTCATTCTGGTATGTGCCATATTGTTCAATCGTCCCCTCGTTATCTGATTGGCTGAGACATGTGTGTGCAACAATGTACTGAGGCAAGTCTCTCACCCCTTGGTTGAGAAATCAATTAAAATTGCAATGTTTAGCTTAAGGCCTCTCGTCCCCGTAAATGAAAGATGTTGCTGTTTTTGTGCTTTCCATTTTTGTGTTAATCTCCGAATAATCTCAATCAATTAATACCAAACCACTCCCACCCCTTCTGAAACATAGGTGTAACTACTATATATATGAACATATGCAAACCGACTCTGTTCATTCTGCTCATGAAATTATTAGATTAGCTGTAAATAAAAGTGTATGCGTTTGCACAGCCTATTATTTTTAGAAGCAGGGACAATTAAACCCCTGAGCCCCATCTGTCAAAACCAGAAAAACCATCTAGTATTGTTCAGCATGAATGTCAGCTTTGACGTCACACATTCTGGTAAAGACCGAAGTGTCCATGCACAAAGGCATTTAGGAGCATCTGAAACTGTACTCCTTGAGAACTGCTTTGGATAATCATAAATGACGTTGTGACTTGGTTGGCATCTGAGTTCTTAAGGCATTTGAATAGCCGATGACTAGATGTGATTTCCCCTTCTGGTCACAGCTACAAGCAGATTAACTGCCTTTTGGAGATCAAGTTTTACAATACATTACTCAGAATTTAAATGGGCTTGTGTCAGGAAACGTCTTCTCGATTGAATAGCTATGCTGTCTATCTTACTTAAGGGATCCTGATGTAAATGCTTTCCTTCGTATTCATGTGTTTGTATCACACAGGAGCATTTCGGTTTCACTGTTTTGTTGGATGACTTGTGTCCTTCCACTGCTGCTGATGTCAGACTTTGAATTACACTGCATCTGAGGGACTATTTTATCACACTCTCAATCTCTTCCTGCACCTTCCTACTCCTCCCTACCTCCACGGCTCTCCCATCCCACACCTTTATTCAAAATAGCCCCCTTCACTCCCAGCCCTCGCTTGACCGTCAAGCACTTTCATGCTATGGGCAACACTCGCCTGGCGGCCATCTTAAAATATTTTTAACCATTTCAAGATGACTGCTTGAAAGTGTGTAAGTACCACTATGTATAGAAGGTGCATTTCAATTAATTTTGTTAACGCCTTAACAAAATACATTCAAATATATTCAAAGTGTACACACACATCCATAATGACCACTTTTGACTATGTTTTTGTAAAGCATTAATGCATTGCCTTCAAAGATGGCTCCTGTAGAGATACAGTGACCGAGGGCCTACGCAAACAAAGGGACTTGTCGTTAGGAGCACACAAGCATGCTCAGAACCAATAGATTTTACTGCTACAACCTGACAATATATTGATTCATGGCCACATGAGATTTTGATTGCTGCTTCATGAAGTATGCATTTTTACAATCTGATTTAGTATCAGTGTTTCACTGACATGGGAGACAACGTTATGCTAAGTAATTTTATATTTATTTTATAAATTGCTTGTGTTCATCAAATAACTATCATAAAACAGGAACAGCAAGAGAACCTGGAAAAACTTGGGACACGGTCCCTACCAGCGTTGAAGAGCTTCTCATGCAGATGTCTTGCATTGCAGATGTATTGATCAACTTTACCCACATGTAATGCAGTGCAGTGAACGTTTTACTTTTCAGGGTAAAGGCTTTCTAATGTTGTGCAGAAGGCTATTGATGGTTCCGATTTTGAATCATCAACCTGTACAGTTTATTCCGCTATACTTATGTAACAGTAGACACAGATCATTGCCAAATAACATTCTACTATAATCAAACAGGGTAATAATGCTCACTAATGCATAAGGATGTGTCAACGTTGTTTTTGTGGCATTCTTTACATTGGGTCCCAACACTTTCACAACCACCTGTCTACTCAAAGTCTCGCAGACAAACATTTGCTGCGTCAGGACAGCATTATGACATGTGCAGGAAGAGGAAGTTATACTCTGTGCCCAACACACACTGAACATGGACTTTTGACCATTCCCTGTCAGAGTGGAGGGCATGCGTGGGGATTAGGGCCTGTACACTGGTCCAATCCCTCTAAAATAGGATCTCCAGTATGCCCTCCAAGTGCTGTGGCAATCCTTACGAAGTGAATGGAATGGCATCTCTAAAGGCCAATGCCAGGTCAAGCTGGCATCTTCACTGGACACAGTGCTTTCTTTTGATCGAACTCCGAACGAATATATGATGTTACAATGCAAACAATTACAACACATGCTTTTACAACACAGTTTTTACATGGTAACTACCATTACAATGCATGATTTTACAACGCATGCCATAACAACGCATTTTGAAAAACAACCATTACAACGCATACCATGACAACGCATAATACTTTTAGGGCAACAGTAGGGTAAGTGTTGGATAGTGTAGGGGTACAAAAATACTATTCTCACTCCAGTGAGTGCATCAGTAGGGAAAGTGTTGGATAGTGTAGGGGTAAAAATTACTATTCCCATCTACCTCAAAACCCATACCCACCCTAAAACTAAAAAATCTCCATTACTTACCTTATAATACGTTGTAATGGCATGCTTGTAATTGTATGCATTGTAATGGCATGCATTGTAGTGACATGCGTTGCAATGGCATACGTTGTAATGGCATGCAATGTAAAGGCAGTTGTGTTGTAACAGTCGCGTTGTAAAAGCAGTGTGATGTAATGACTGTGTTGTAATGGATGTTTCCCACTCCGAGCCCATAGCTCTACACACATGAAGGCAAGCAATGCCCTGGGAGTCTTATGGACACAGATATCAGATTATACTATCAGCTAAGGCCAGGTAATTACCAGTACTGCTAGTCTAATTCTAGGCACAAAGACATAGAGCCTTTTGGAGTGCCTACTCTATGCCGGCCATTCACAGTGGTCACTGCAGACAGATTACTACATTTCATGTGCAAAGTATATTATTGTGATCCCCATTCATGCGTAGCGACAATCAAGCTACCCCTGCTAAGGTGTTCAAGTCTCAGAAGTACTATGGGAACTTTTAGGCAAGATTCCTGAATCCCGCTCTAGAGAACGTTAAATTTGGGCATGTTGGCCCACAGCCTGGAGACCAGTTTGTCAGTTTTACCCGCTCACTTAAGTTGTGGTCGAAGTGCTTGGATGCCCCCTTGGCAGCCCTGTTGTGTCCAAATGTCAGGATATTGCAGTCGCAGTGGCCACTTTCCTTAGCGCTCCTCAGATGAGGTACTTCTCTTCTGGGGTCTGGACACAGGTCTTTGATACTCTTGGAGTCGAAGACACTGCTCTCATCCTCCACAGCCCATTGTGCCTTCTCTGTTGCACATGCAGTGAGGGTGAGAGCCCTCTTCGTACTTCATTGTCTATTTCTCCGGACATGCGGGTAGGTGAGCTGCAGCACATACAGGGCATTTGCCTTTTCTCTTCACTGCAGCCTCCACCCGGCATATGGGGGTTGTGGGAGTCATGAACATAGTGAGTGTCATGAGCTGGATGCCTAGTCATAAACCTCTGAGTGCTAGTCGAGGAGCCCAGATGTTTACAGTCTTCATCTTCAAGAGGTAAGGGTTACCCATTTCAGAAACCACAATGACGCCAATACATGAAGGAGCCTAAGTAGATGGAGACCCATGTGAAAAAAAAAGTCTGAAGGCAAAAAACGTTAAAGTCTACAGCAAGGCTTCAGGTAACAGCAGAAGCCCAAGGGCAGGAGACTGGACTTCAAGGAACAGAAGACTTCAGGATATACAGGAAATACCAGGAGCTGGAACTGATCAAGAGGAAGGAAACACGTGCTAGAACATTGTTATTCTTGTGTAGAGCCTGCACAAGATAGGGTGTGTTGGTGGTTTGAAATGGGAGGCAATGATTGAACTGGAGTAAGGAATGAAGACTATCTGCTGGTGATTACTGAATAAAGCAAATGCCTGATGCCAACTTTATAAAACACACCAAAAGGAAGCAAGAAGCGTTGTGAGACAAGGAGAAACAGAGCAGCTGGCTTTTATAATCTCAACACTGGAAATATCCCATAGTAAGAGAGCTTAGTCAGATTGGATTGAAAATCACCTCATAGAAACTAATGGTCTGTGGCCATCATTGAAAGGGTAGGACACAAACTGCAAATCCTCACTAGAGGATTCGTTGAAGGAGAAGGTAAAGCAGTATGAAGAAGCCAAAGGCATCTTTCCCTAAAGCCACCTCAGGGAGAAGAACAAGAGCGTCAGAAATCAACTGCCAGGTTAGCCGCTGTGATGCAAGTCTAACAGCCATGTGCTATGTAAACAAATGATGCACGGAATGCTGAATAAATCATACATTCACCCCCAGTCAAGAGATCTGGGTTAAATCCATTGTTCTTTTGCTCACCATGCCATCCCGGTTTAGACCCAGCCATATGCTAATCAGTCTTGACCCTGTGCCTCATGGAACAGTCCAGACTTAACTGCCAAGTCAGATCCTCCCTGGACCGGAAAGGAAACAAGCATCCTGGGAGCAGTTTCTGGGTATTACCCTTCATCAGCAAGGCTAGCTTAAATCCAGTGGCATAGTAAGCAAGGGACCCAAGTCTGGGCATACCCATCCCACTTAGGATAAAAAGTGCTACACAAACAAATGATGGACGGAATACTGAATAAATCATACACTCAATCAATCAATCAATCAGGGGTTTGTTAAGCGTGACTACTCACCCGTAAGGGCCTCAAGGCCTGGGGGGGTCGCAGGTCCCGGTCCATCAAGGAGGGGGTCTGTCGTAAAGCCATGTTTTGAGGTTTCTTGCGAAGAAGGGGAGCGATGTTGTCTGTCTGAGGTGGAGAGGAAGGTTGTTCCAGGCTTTGGCAGCGAGGAAGGAGAAGGAGCTACCTCCCAATCTGGTCTTTCTGGCTCAGGGGACCATGGCGTAGGAGAGCTGAACTGATCGTAGGGTTCTTTGGGGTGCATGAAATTTGACTCGGCTGTTCAGGTATGCTGGTCCGGTGACGTGAATGACCTTGTGAGCGTGGGTTAGCATCTTTAAGGTGATTCTAGCTTCGATGAGGAGCCAGTGGAGTGTGTGCAGGTGCTGCGAGATGTGGCAGTGTCTTGGTAGGTTGAGGACCAGTCTGGCGGCGGCGTTTTGGATGTTCCGTAGCTTGCAGGTCAGGTTTTTGTTTATTCCAGCATAGAGTGTGTCTGGTAGTCGTGTCTGCTGCTGACCAGAGCGTGAGTGACGGTCTTTCTGTGTTTGAGAGGGATGCATTTTAAGGTTTTGCGTAGGAGGCGGAGAGTGTGAAAGCAGGAGGACGAGACAGAGTTGATCTTGCGGTCCATTTTGAGCGCTGAGTCCAAGATGATTCCCAGGTTGCATGTGTGGTCCGTGGGGGTGGGCGGCTTTCCGAGGGCGGAGGCCCACCAGATGTCGTTCCAGGCATCCGGGATGAGTACTTCCATTTTGTTGGTGTTTAGTTGTAGACAGCAGTTTTTCATTCATTTGGTGACGGTGTCCATGCCTTCATGGAAGTTGTATCTGGCGGTGTTGGGTTCGTTGGATAGGGAGAGAATGTGTTGGGTGCCGTCTGCTTATGACACAATGTTGAGTTCATAGGTTCTGATGATGGGGGCGAGTGGAGTCATGTAGATATTCACCCCCAGTCAAGAGATCTGGGTTAAATCCATTGTTCCTTTTCTCACCATGCCACCCCAGTTTTAACCCAGCCATTTGCAAATCAGTCTTGACCCTGTGCCTCATGGGAACAGTCCAGATCGAACTGCCAAGCTAGGTCCTCCCTTGACCAGAAACAAGCATCCTGGGACCGGTTTCTGGGTAATACCCTTCATCAGCCAGACTAGCTTGAATCCAGTGGCACAGTGGGCAAGGGACCCAAGTCTGGCCATACCCATCCCACTTAGTGTGAAAAGTGCTATGCAAACTAATGTGCGGCAGGCCACTGACAGCAATCTGGTCTAAAAAGCTCTCATGAAGCTGTGTGTACCGCTCACGCAAGATCAACTTGAGAGCTGCCATAAAGAAGGATGCTGGTGCAGCAGTGACAGTCTTCTTCGGGCCATGGTGCTTATCAGGTAATTATCCTCAGTCTCTCACAGTACGGCACCACGGGTGGTAACCCTTCTTCTTCACTGCTGCCCCTACCTGGTAAGAGAGTTGCAGGCTTTGGCACATCGGCAGGCAGCATAATTGGCGGTGCAGTCCCACTGGATAAGAACCTCACACTTTACTGTCGGTATCCATGCAATAGGATACACACTAGACCTCAATCCCTCCAAGCAATCTCCTTCACCTTACAGGATCCACAGGTCTTGGGTCAGGCAGACTCTGGTGCTCCAGGCTCCATGTGAGTGTTCTTGATCCTGTTGAGTGATGTCCCCTCTCCCAGCATGGGAGACCAGTAGTCCTCAGTCCTGGTCATGACCAGCAGTGATTTAGTATCTCTGGATTTGAAGCTTGTGGTCTGGGGGCCGCTCACTTTGAAGGGCCCACTTCTTTGTTGTGCCCTTCACAGGAGGGCAAGCTCTAATCTTGATATCCTCAAACACAGGACACAGGAGTGACTACAGGTTCACACCTGGATGTCAGCCTCAGAGGTATGTGCTTCAAAAGGTTAACAAAGGAAAAAGCCTTTCTCTTCATTGTAATTGTAATTGTAATTGCAATTATATAGCACTTACTACCCCTGACGAGTTGTCAAAGTGATTTTTGTCGAGTAGCACGCTACTTCAGAATACAAAAATTATTAGTGGTGAATTAGTGTAGGGAAATATGAGATTAATTTGAGCAGTGGACATGTGCGTCTGTTAGTTAGACTAAAAAGGATGGTGGCTGGATAGAAGAGGGAAGGGTGAAGAAGGGTTCATTTGGATATGGCAGCAGTGGAGGATGGTTGGGATGAAAAACAGAGCGGTGGAGGGGGGAAGAGTCTCCAGAAGTGGGTTAGGGAGGAAGATAATGAGAGAAGGGTTAGAAAGGCTTGTTTGGGAGATCTGAATAGTAAAAGAGGTTTGAGATGATGCAGGGAGTAGTAAGGGAGGGAATAGTCTAGAAAATAGTCTAGAAAAGTGTAGTTTGAGGATCATAGTAGAATGGGGGTTGGAATTAGTCTGAGAGTAGATGTAGAGGATATAATGAGAGACGTATGGATTGAGAAATAGGGTAGTGCCTTGGAGAGAGTAGTAGAATGAGGTTTAGGATGTGTAAAAGAGTGGAGGTAGAGAATATAATGAAAGGGGTATAGGGTGATATAATGGTTAGTGCATTGGAGATGCTTAATTAGGAGTAGAGTAATAAATATAATGATACATAGAAGGTATATACGTATAATGAACATACTATAACTAGATTTATGTTGTATTTAATACACTCAGACTTTCAAGTGTTGCTGTACTTTAATGTAATTTATTTGGTTTTATAACTTTTTTATGTTAATTTTTAATACTTCAAAAGTGAAGCAATTAGAGATAATAAAAACTACAGGTGGGGTGCTCCTTTACTGTGGGGGGCTGGCGCCTCTTGAGTAAGCGTGATTGTAAAACTCATCTTCCAAGTGAGGTGCAGTAGATGAGGGGAAAACACTCTAAGTCCCCTGAGTGGACACCAAAAGCCCACACTTTTAATCTACACACGGTCTAGGGACACGCTATTCACATATCATCTTATTTTTAGTATAAATTTGTTCATTAGTAAACACAACAAAAGAACATGGTTCAATGAGCTCTTCACATAATCAAACGTCACTTCTGATGTTCTTGTAATCTTTTATTCTAACGATTTTGCCCAGCCTACGTCATGGGGAATACCCACTCGGCTTCTTCAGGGCTATAAAATAATAATCATATGCAAGGAATCATTCAATCCAGCATTTCTATCTAGGGGACCACCAGTTTCACCCAATTGTGCACATTGTGTTACTGCCAAACTCGACAAATCATGGTGGAATGCCAACTAATTTAAAAATATCAAAGTCTTTCTAAGGTGCATTGTAACAATGTTTGTTAAAATTGACAAAAAATAAAGTTAATAAAAGGTGCATTGTAACAAACTGAAAGTGTCTAAACATTGAGGTGGGATCAAGGTGACATGCATAACTGTACTTCATCATGTGAATGAAATACCCAATCCTAGAATCTCAACAGCATTACGAACATCATTATTCTTCATAATCAAAAAAGTTTTTTGATACAATATGCCACATATAACATTGATCAGGGTGGGGAGACTAGAGGCTGAAAAATAATGATTTCACAACTCCAAATTTTCATTAGACAAGGATCTCCCTATCCCGCCAGGAAGACACATAGTGTCCCGTATTGGGGGCCCGACAGAAGAGTTGGCTGAGTATGTCGATCTATTCCTCCAACCCATGGTACAGAATTCTCCCCTTTCACATAAGAGACACTAAACACATCCTTAGTATCCTGTCAGGTGTAACATGGGAGGAACAAATGTACCTAGTAACTCTAGATGTGGTGGCACTTTACACCAGTATCCAACCAGACATAGGACATACAGCTATCAAACACCAACTAGACAGAAGACCTGCACCACAATTGAAAGACACAAATATGTTGTTGGCAATGATGGACCTAATTTTACAGAATAATTTTGTTCTATTTAACGGCCTTTGGCATAGACAGAAACAAGGGGTAGCGATGGGTTTGAAATGTTACCCAGCCTAGCATAGAATCCAAATATATGCTTATATGCACAGGGATATGGTGTACATTTGTGTTTGAGCATGGTGGTTATGTGGGGAAGAACGAACTCTTGAGTAGTCTTCTTATCCATAGATCTTATGTTTGGGGGTAAGGAGTTCCACAGTTTGGCTGCTTGAACAAAGAAGAATGTGTCAGCTATGGTTGTTTACTTGTATGGTTATTTTTTGAGGCAAGGTGAAAATCTAAAGTGGAGGTTCCCTTGTTGAATGTATTTAGTGATATTTTTCCTGATGAAGAGAGGCCTAGTTCTATGTATCGCTTTGTGGGTAATAGAAAACAGTATGAGTGTGGCTCTTCTGGCAACCAGTAACCAATGAAGGGTCTTCAAGACAGGTGAGATGTGGGCTTGTGGCTTTACACGAAGGAGTAGACTTGCAGCAGAGTTCTAAATCTGTTGTAGTCTTTTCATAGTTGCTAAACATGCTCTGTGGTAGAGGCTATTGGCATAGTTGAGTTTAGACAGCACCAGAGAGATAGTAGCCTGGAATTGTGTTAACATCCCAGGTGGGGAAAGATGCACTGCAACGTTTTTATAGTAATGAAGCTTGATCTTGCTAGTTTGTCTACTTTAGCATTCACTGATAGCTTGAAGTCCATGGTCATGCCCAGGTGTCTTACTTCCTTAGATACTTTAGGCGGTGTTCTCAGATCATGTGGTCAGGAGGCTAGCAGGTCAAAAATTTTCCAATTGCCATGCGTGAGAATTTCCATTTTGGAAGCATTCAATTTGAGATGGCTTTATGTCATCCACTGATCAACGGCTCTGAGGCAACTGTAAATTTGTGAGTTATCAATGTCTTTGGGGCTTTCCAGTTAAGGAGTATTTGTTTGTCATCTGCATAGTTATAGAATGTAAGTGAAATTAATTGATCAGTGCCGGTAATGACTTCATGTAGATGTTGAAAAGCATGGGAGAGATTATAAAGCCTTGAGGGACCCCTGCTTTAGTGAAGTGCGGTTTGGATGAGAAACTGGGGCATGGATGGCATTTGTTCTGTTTTGAAGGTAGGATGTCACCCAGTCGAGAGTAGACAACTTTATGCCAGCTTCGTAGAGTCTTTGTATTAGACTGCCATCGTCAACTATGTCAAAGGCAGCTGAGAGGTCCAAGAGAAGTAGTGCAGCAACCCAGTTCTGGTCAAATGTGTTCCTATGGTCATCCCAGATGGAAATGAGGGCAGATGTTGTGCCTCTTCCTGGACGAAATCCTGTTTGGAAGTCTGAAAGTAAGGAATTATCTTCAAAGAATTTTGACACCGGCCCTTGCTATCAGTTTTCCCAGGAAAGGTCCATTTTTTAAAATTGGTCTGTGGTTGTCAGGACTAAGCGATCCTGCTTGCTTTGACCAGATCCATAAATTCATTATGTAATATTTGTTGGAAGGAATGCAGAGGCTGGGTTAGCCTACTCTTGCAGGTGTTTTGGGGAAAAAAGTCAGTGCTGGTGCTTTTCCTTTGTTTTAAATAGGAGTCGAATGTGTCTGCTTTGGTTGTATAATGAATTGCCAATTTGTCTGTGAATTCTTGATTAATGGGATGAGTTCCTTCTAGACAATTTGGTTCACGAAATTCTGTACACATTTTATAGAATTCTTTTTTTGCACATTTAGCATTTTGAATTCTGTCTGAATAGTATATTTTTTTTAGCTTTTTTGATTGTTGATTTAATGAGGAAGAAATACAAGGAGAAGTTCAGGGATGCAAAAATGGTACATATGGAAAAACTCTGGGAGCAACTACTCTGGGCAAGTAGATTGCCAAACAGCTGCTAATTTTGGGGGATTTTAAATAAATTATTTAAGGGAGCAAGAAGGTATCAAATGGCAGGAATAAGCAAGGCAAATTGGGAACAACATATTGAAAATCTGTACAATCGTATAACGTTTAATAAGCAATTTAGGCCTGGAAAGCGGCATGGAAATCTTGCAGGAGGAAAAGCAAAGCGCACTAACTAAACCTCTATTTTTCTTGAAAAACATGCAAACTAAAAAAGATCTTAAAGGATTATGCCCTAACGGCTCAAACCCCTTAACCAATAGCACACAACTAAAAGACGTTATAAGAAAACTGAAAAAGGAGGGATACGGCTGGGCAAAATGACCTTCCGAATTTACTTTTCAAGCAAGATCCAGATTTTAGGGCCAATTACCGGAGCTGGATTTCCTGGCAGGAGAAAAGACAGCGTCTCTCTCAGTGCGTCAAAAGGGTGGGCGGCGTCCGTGGGCTCTCGCATCAGCTGGGCTCTCGGGCAAGTAGATAACCGCTCTGTTCCAAACCACCGTGTGTTTGCTTAAGGCAACGTTGGTATATTTATACCTGAAAGGTGCTGGGTTTGACGTAAGGTTGGACATAAGACGTCAATAAAGATGTCACTAAGAACTGGCCGTTCTTACAGTGCTCACAGGAGTTCTAGGACAAATCAAAACAAAAGCATGGGGAATTCCCAGGTTGCTGGAGGTTTGGTTTGTTTAGAGAACTCGTTGTACTTTCTAGGAGCCTGGGGAAGTAGCCTTGCTTAATTTGGACTGCATGGGCTATGACTAAATATGGATATGATTCTTATGCCTTTATAAGGATATTATTTATTATAACCACATAAGGGCATAAATCAGGAATATCGAATTAGGGTCCTAGATAGAAATACAACACCCACTCCACGATCTAATGTCCCCGATTACTTAAAACTAAGCAATAGTAAACATATAATGGTGACTGTGTTTTCCAACCCACCCTAAAATACATAATTTTGCATTTGAAATGGTATATGGTAAATACACGAAAATGAGTATTGGTACTGTACGCTCTTCAAGCAGTGGTATCATTCAGTTAAAAAATGCATATATATATTAGCTGAATGAATTGCGAAAATTACACATGAAATGGCTCTGAATACAGAAGAGAAGGTCGAGACCATTCCATCACATAATAATACAAATGCTGTACATGTGCTAGAGGCTGAGGTAAAATATGGTCTCTAGAGTCCATAAAATAGAAACTCTGTTCTCTAAGAATAGTTCTACTTTAAGCAAAGTACATGTGCCAGAAAACAGGTAAATATTTTGGAAGGGAAAAAAAATAATTTCGCTTTCAGGGGAAAAAATAGTTCCAAATGTTTTCAGTAGCTTTTGTTTATCAAAGCTGAAGGCCGAATTCAGAGTTCAGGGAACGCTGTGTGCTCGTTTGTTTAAAAAGAGTTACTCATTCTGTTCAGGGGAGAACACCATTTCACACAGACTCGCAAAGAATTGGTCTACAGCATCAGGTGAAAGTTCGACCAAGTTTGAAAATGCCGCAACAGTGCAGTCGTGAGAATGATTGCTATCATCGATGTCAGGATCAGCAATGCTCACTGAAGGTTGTACCTGGGTGCTGCTGCTCTCATCTCGTAGTTCACTGCCACATACTCGTAGCGGTGAAGTCCCAACGAATGCCGTCATCAGAATGGGTAGCCGCTGGGGACAACACGATGCATGAGTCGTTACTGGACCTAGCAAGGTGGAGAAGTGTGGCTCACTGGTTAGAGGAGGCAGACCCGGATGCTGAGATCTGACCCGGGACCAGGGTTCAATTCCCGACGCGGCAGGGTCTTGAGCCCAAAATGTCCACGGACTCGGTAATTCTCGCTTCGATGCCTACTCGAATCACAGGTTCACACTCTGCAACTCTGGGCAATAGCTTGCTTAATCTCCACTACGGCCCACCGCGGCGGGATGCCTGGCTTTCACCTTGGGGACACCCAGTAGGGGCTATCTCACAGGGAAAAACCAGGAGGGGTTTCCAATGCAAAGCGTTTTGAGACCTGGCGGTGATATTGCGCTATATAAAAACCTATCCATCCATCCATCCATCCATCGAGGTATCTGTATCCATTGGTACTGCTGATGGTAGTGTAAGACAGATGTCCAACACGCATTCTTCTCCGCATAGCATACATCGAAGCACAGGTAAGATGCAATTTTGCCAGATTGGTCTGAATGAAAGAAACCAGGTCATATTCAGATCTCTTAGCCGGGCTAATCCGAGGACTCTAGTTATGCGGTCCCGGTAGCATATTGCTAGGATCGTTTCTTCCATCGTTGCTGGCGTCTTGTCTGCTGTTTGGTTTGCCATATCGGAGCAGAAGGATCAAAAATAAGATTCCTGCTACGAGTCCCAAAAGTAGAGGTAGGCCGCCAAAGACAGAATGGACAAAATTGGGGAAGATGCCCAGAACTGTTTCAAAGGGTGTTAACAGTCCCGAAAAAATTGTCTTAAATACATGTGCGATGCCACTGGTATCTGATATATTTAGGATTTGGCTCAGCATTTCTACGAAATGCACGGGGCAAATTGTTGATAAAAGGGTATGTATCTCTGCTTTTGTCCTTGCAACTTGCAGATCATATGTTTCTCTGGACGAGGTCAAAGGCACAGTTGTCTGTAAAAGAATAGACTTCATTCTGCTTAAAGTATCAATTCGAATAGAAGAGATATTCAAACGAGGCCATATTGCCGCCTCCATATCTGGATTGCTGTTTGGATACAATACTTGCATACAGCAAGTGACCATGGAACTAACGCTGACGAGATAGGCTTTTCCTGGCACCATGCCACAACGCGATACAAAAGGGGGATGATGGATGGAGCGCCTGAACAAATCAAACACTCACCCCCAGTCCACTGATCTGGGTTTAATCCATCACCATTCTTTAGTTCACTCAGCCACCCCAGTTCAGACATGGCTATATGCAAATCAGTCTGACCCTGTACTCACTCCCAGTCCACTGATCTGGGTTTAATCCATCACCATTCTTTAGTTCACTCAGCCACCCCAGTTCAGACATGGCTATATGCAAATCAGTCTGACCATGCCACAACAGCTGTGGTCGTTTATTAAAATATAGCTCCCGTTAGAAAGTTGTCTAAAGAATGGCTCTATCTGTGTTGCAGGAGTGCCGTGCAGGTGACATGAAAGGTTATTCGAAGACCCTTCGCAGGCTCCATGCAAGTTAATACCTTGACACAGAAGTGTACCGCTCAGTGATTGTTTACAATTTTTACCACAAAGAAATACATTCTTTTTCTTTTCACTGTAACGTGTGTGTATAAGGTAAATTCCATGTTGACTTGATGTACTCTTTACCCAACCTTTCATACTGGCCCGCTGGTATATATTCTTGGCAATATTTAAACTGGAAAGTTGTTATCGGAATTGTGATTATTCCGTGTATTATCCATTCAATGACAGGTGTTTCTGACATTGTCAATGGTAATCTCTCAAGTTTTTCAATGCTCAGAATCGTATAGTCTGCTCCTTTTTGTGCCAAACTGATTTGTTTATCAGTAAGGTTAAAGATAGAGAATAATGACGTTGTGTTGATTAAACGCCATGGCACGTAGCCTGAACGCAGGTTTTGCAACGTCCAGCCAAGCTGTACAATAGAACGTAATTGGGACTGACCATGTTGTAACATTTGTAAGTCCTGCTCTATTATATCAATAGCAGATGATACAATACTGTCCAGTGAATATATTCTGGAGGACAGAGTCGTTAACCCATTGTCCACAACAGAAAGTGATTTTTCCAAATTAATACGATCAATTTCTCGTATTTTTTCTGCTGTTTCAATTTGCATTACTTTCCAAGCTTCGTTGTACGCAGCGTATATACCGGCTGCTATGAAACGTTTTTGACGCTGTTTGCGTGGTCCCAATATGCAATAACGCAAGTCAGCACCGTCTTTAAGTAAAGTCAAGTGTTGCTTAATTTCAGCCAGTGTGGATTTCTGTAGCCATTCGAGGCATAGTTTCCCTACACTGTATGTTGTAACTATCCCTGGATGTTGTCTCTGGGAGTATCTTGGGTCTGGCCTGTTCATTTTGAACCCCTGTATTTTGTTCAGGAATCTATCTTGACAGTTATTTGTGTCTGTGGGCCAGATCAACCATTTTTTCCAATCAGGATGTGTTCTGTTTTGGTTTAAAATATGGGATACGTCTATCTCCATATCAGTAGTGCTGTTACTATCAGGTATGGGCTTTGGAATAGACGGTTTGTTTACGTCTTTAATTTTGGCTAGGCCAAGACAGGTAGTCTGTTGAATGGTGTCATTCAAGAATATTAATTGTTCTGGGATCATGCAGGCTCTAAATAACGCTTCTAAACCTTGGACCTGCCATTCTTTTGTACCCCAGATGGTTTTGGTTTCAATGTTATTTTTCCAGAATTCAAAACCAAATGTAATCATTTTTTCATAAAATGTTTCAGAATAAATCAATTTAGTATTTGTCAACATTGTTTTCATTCCTGTCTTGTTCAACATTTTAAAATAAAACGGTTCTGCATCAGTTGTGTTAAACCCTGAGAAGTATGGGAATTTCTCATAAAACGTTTTTGAGCTGCTTTTAGGTGGCGTTGCACAATGTTCCCATTGGTTATAATTAAAAACATTTCTAGGCTGAGCAGATTTATGCAAATAGTGATGGCCGAAGTGATTGTAACAGTACATTTCTTCATAATTTGATGAACCCTGTAAGTAATCATGTTCTGTAAATTTTGCTGACATTACTAAATCTGACATCATAATATTTATATTTTCAAAGTCCCAATCATCAGAGAAAGTACTTGGTTTTACAAAGTCACTTAATGAAACCCTAAACTGGTGTGGAAATTTCAAGAGCTCAATCGGGCCATAGATTTCATAATCCGTTTTGTCCCATGCTACCCCACCGGGTATTGGATTGGCTGTGACGTTCACTGATGATAGTTCTCTTTTCTCAATGTGAGATGACTTGTGAGGCTTTAGGACCAAGTTGATGTTCTGACTTGCTGTGTCCATTGTACTGTATTTTCCTTCAATGAATTTTCCCAAACAAAGAACCATGATGAGCCAAAGCAGGAGGAAAAGTACACCTAACACAATCCAAAATTCAATCCATGGAGAAATCAGATAGGTTTCTTTGAGTTGATGAAAGAGTTCTGTTACTTTTTCTTTGAAAGTTTTTGTTGCTGGCGTTTCTTCAGGCTCGCTTGGATCTTCAGAAAAGTCATCTAAATTGATGAAGTAGCCAGATGCAGTTCTGTCAATTGTTGGAATTGCTTCCGGATTTTCATTTGCTTTTGGATTTTTCTTTGTTTCATTAGCATAGTCTGAGGCGACATCGTTGTAGACTGGTGTTTCTTGACGAACTGTTGCAATTTGGGTTTCAAGAGGCACAAGTTCCATGGCTTTGTTGCATAGTCCTTTTTTATTCACTGCAGATTTATCGAATGTGATTAGTCTCTCAGTTTGAACCTCTTCTATTGTAGCAAATTTTGGTACTCTGGTATTTCTTGGGAGTCCACTGGGCCTACTACTTATTATTGGCCACATGATTGTGGTTTTACCAGGTCGATGGAAACAACTCGGTTCTCCTTTTTACCAGCAAGGGGCGGTAGTACAACTGATCTTGTTCCCCTGACAGCTAAGACAGGTACTGCTTTTCTGTAAGAAGGCCCAAATTCCTTCTTTACCGCGATCTTCTCTCTGACCAGATCCCCAATCTTTGGAATCCAGACAGGTCTTGCTAGGACAGGTGGTTTTTATTCAGTGGCTGTTGGCTGTTGCTTTAACTTTATTTTGCTCAGTCTTTTTCTTGTTTCATTTAATTTATGTAAAACAGCCAAACGGTCTTTGATATCAAAGCATTTTTATTCTACCACTGAAGTCTGACTATCAAGGTCCTGAATATGCATTCTAGTACCGAACAATAGTTCGTACGGACTGAGACCTTTTAGAGAATTTCTTGGCAGATTATTAAGACTACGTTGGACACTTGTTAAATGTTGGACCCACCCATTACCCAAACCAAATACCCTCGCCGTTATAGATTGCTTTATGTCTCGGTTTTTTCTTTCCACTACTGCATTTCCCACAGGATGGAAGGGACAATAGTCCCGCAATTCAATGCCCATGCTGGCCATGGCCTCCTTATAAGCCCGAGAGCTAAAAGCAGGACCCTGGTCAGAATGTAGCATGCCAATTCCGTATGTGCCGATAAAGACTCGCAAATGTTTTATAACAGTTTTGGCGTCAGCCGAGCGCTGGTGTCTACATTTAAAGTGAATCTAGTCTTAAACATAAATGGGACGCATTTTTGCGTATAGATAGCCTTATGCTTTCTAAAAGAAGGGTCCTGGCATTACTCCAGTCGGTTCGCGACTGCGATCTCTGTTGCAGTTTGGACAATCCTTTGTAAATTTGTAAAATTGCAGGCTCATCCCCGGCCACCAGTATTCTGATTGTAATTCTTTCAGAGATTCCTTGATCTCTTGGTGCCTTAGACCCAATCCCATATGTGCGTCTGCTATTAAAAAGACTCTCCTGTTCGCGTTTGGAATTACTCTATCCCCCACTCCAGGGATTCGAGCAAAAGGAACGGAGTTTGCATCTATTATGTATGTATAATTGAGTGGATAGTTCACAGGTAATGCTGCACAGTCGTCTTTCAAAGACGTTTTTACTGCCAGCATTGTTTCCCCGTCTATGTATTTTTCTGAACACTTTTTTGTGGCTACGGAAGCCGGTTGAGCTGATTCCACTGTGGCTCTGTGAGCCAATGAATTCCCCGCAACGGGAATGCCATCACGTTGATGACTCAGTGTATGTATCACATGAGTCTTTTGTAGTTCTTTCTGCAAAACAACTACCTGTTCCCAAAGCTTCTTATGCTTTATTGTGGCACCTCTGTCATCTTTGTAATCATTTTGAACCCAGTTCTGCAAGTCGTTGTTGTAAGATTTGATGCATTAATGCGAATCGCACACTATTAGTGTCGAGAATTCACGATCCGCAATATTGAGTGCCATCTTTAAAGCTAGTAGTTCAGTTCGTTGAGCCGAACTATCTTTTACAGATTGAGTTATTGTGACCAGTGGTCTCAATTTTCCTTCGTGCCAGCGGCATTTAACAACCGCGCACGCAGCACTGTAAGCTTGCTTACCCCCCAACTGCGGGTTGTGCTGATCCATCTGTATATATTATACAGGCGTACTGTTTTAGAGGCAGAATTTCGATTGGCAGAGGATATTTTTCTTCATATTTTAGATTTTTTAGCTTTTTCATTTTCGGGTCAAAATAGTATTTCACGTCTTCTGCAGCAAGAGAATTGTCCCATTGTATCCATTTTGGATCTAATGCCACATTAGTCAAATTGCGTGGGCTTGTTAATGCCTCAAGGCCTGATTCTGCTATTAAAACAGTTATTCTTCTACCTTGGGCTTGGGCTCTTTCTTTTGCTACAGCAGTTTGAATCGCTATTAGAACCTTTTCAGTACAACTGAATTTAATTTCAGCTTGTGTGTAAAAGTGTGATTTGTAAGCTATTGGTACCGTTTCTCCCTCATTAGAGGTCAGGTACGTAAATCCGCATCTTCCTGGGATGACTCGGATTACAACGTTCCGTATGTTTTCGCGTGTTTGCAATTTAGTTTTAGCTAACATGTCTGTTTGCAATGATCTTAAGTTTCTGAGTCCAATTTATTGGTTTGAAATCAGGTTTTATTAATTCATAGAGAGGTTTAACCCACTCTGCATAATTTAGAATGTATGTTCCTCCGAAATTCAGGAAACCTAGTATTGATTGTAAGTTCCTCAGCGTTTTAGGTGCTTGGAGTACAGCACACTTCTCTAAGAAGTTGTCTGCTAGGCTTTTGCCTTCACTTGATAATTCATATCCTAAAAATAGGACAGTTAGATGGGAAATTCGTGACTAAAGTTGAATTTGTAACCCTCAGCTGCGAACCCAAGTATTATGGTGTTCACTCTTTTCAAGTGAGTCTGTGAGATAGATGTCATCGACATAAGATAAAGCTTCATCATCATATATTTGTAGTAACTCTGTTACCCTTGCTGAGAATAATGCTGGGCTATTCTTGAATCCCTGTGGGAGTCGACAGAAGTTTTTTTGTGACCCCATTATTGAGAACGCGGTCAAATACCTGCTCTCAGGTGCAATGTTTTGACAAAAGAATCCATTAGAGATGTCTAGTGTCGTTTTGTATTTTTTGCGCACGATGTTATTCATTAGTGCTGCACTGTGTGAGTTTTGTACTGCAAATGTTTTGCAACATGAGTTAAGGTGTCTGTAGTCCAATACTAGACGATATGAATTGTCTGGCTTGGAGACAGGAAACAAAGGATTGTTCATTTGTGAGGTGCATGTTTCAATCACCCCCTGGTATTCAAGTTAATCTAAGATCTCCCTGACTTGCTTTTTAGCTTCTTGTTTAATTGGGTACTGCCTTTGTGCAGTGGGTTGACATTTTAACTGGATTTTGTGAGGAGGAGAGTCCTCATCCCATCCTACATGATTTTTATATAATGCAGGAGCTTGGGCCACTGCCCATTTTCTTGCATATAGGGATTTTTTATGAATCAAAATATTATTTGAGAAGGCAGGCATAATAATTTCTTCGCCATGAGGGCACTCCCTGACAAACTCTGGTTGCCAGTCTTTCTCAGCTAAAAGGATGTCATAGCCTTTCAAAAGGTTATCCCAAAAGAGACCCCTTACTTTTCAAGTCTTATCTCACTCTATACGCAGTGTTATTTCGTATATTTTATGAGGTTTGCTAACTCTGGTATCTGCAGTTTCCACTTGAATGTATTCATTCGTGTCCACTGTCTCCAGAAGATTCATCAGGATCTTGCGAGCTATGGTCACTTCTCCTGCGCTGTCTAGCATTGTCTGGGCCCACTCTCTGTTTTTCAGTTGTGTCCTCAGTATCCTCGGCATGTTTAATTATTTTTAAACTGGCTACCTTCTTTCTTGTAAATTGTAATTTTTTACTTTGATGAGCAGGTTCCTTGTCTTTGGACTTGACGTGCTCTTCCTTATGTTCTGACCGTCCTCTTCTTTCTGATTTCTGTGAGGAAGTCTGAAAAGATCGAGAGGGACGTGTATCAATATCTTGATATCTATCAGGTTTTCTTATTTTATCCCTATCTCTAAGGTTGTATCTTTTTTCAGAGGGCTCCCTCTGGGGAGACTTGTTTCCTCGGTCTGGAGATCTTTCTCTCCGTTGAGGAGACCTTCCTCTGGACTGGAATCGTTTTTCTTTGGGAGTGGATTGTTTATTACCATCCCAACTCTTTTTTGGAGTGTTTAGATTATTTTTAATAAATGTTTTTTCAGGATTTTCAGTTAGTTGGGGTTTTACTGGTTTCCCACCCAAACTATGTCTTCCTAGTTCTTCATAGGATTTTCGTATGATTCTGGCAAGTTCAAATGGTTGTTCTGCTATATCTGTTTCTTTCAATTTCTGGCGGATCGCCACAGATGCTGCTTCTCCTTTTATGTTGGCTAATAATATAGCCGAGACCTGCTTGAAGTCTTTCAGTAATTTCATACCCAGAGTTAAAGCAGGTTCTGGACCGTATTCATTTTGAATCTGTCTTAGCACATCTGGTATTACAGCCACGAACGGAACACCATGTGTTTTTGTATAGATGGAAGCAAAGACTGTGCCCCAAGTGTCACAGTCCTCCACATGTGGTGCGATCCCCATTGGTAGATAGATATTCAGAATTCTGTGTTTCTCAGTAGGTGTAGTATCAGGAAATACTGCCTCTATTTGAGTGATTTTTTGTGCTAACCAGAATGGAATTTGTTCCCGTTTTGCGGGTGTTTTACCAAGACATGATTGTATGTTCTGTGGTGTAATTTTGTTTGTGTTCCCCTGATGAGGGGTCAGCTGTGGAATGTTAATTGCTGGTTGGACTGTTGAAGTCCGCATTACATATTGGACTAATTGGCTATGTATTTTGATTAGTATTTTTGGCTGAGCTAAAAGTTCCCGGTCTGACATTTTTTCGATGTCTGGATGTGGTGTGTAGCTGGCTAGAACCGGCCACGTAGCTCCTGGTCTACCTAGTGGACCGAGCCTGGTGATTTGATTTTTATGTTTTAGGGCACCTTTAAACCAGAGCAGGTGCTCTTGGTAGTTTAATGGGATTTCAATCTCCTCGAAAGGAGTGTATTCATCTGGAGGTTCCTCTATTTTGTAATAGTGGAAGTTGTGTGTCACAGCATTTGCTGCTGGAAAGTGTATCCATGAATAGAATACCTCTGTCCACCGATATTCATGGGCCTCTACCACGAATATGACTGTACCACCTCGCGATGTCAGTCCATTTTCTATAAGTTTAATAGTTATAGTTCTTCTTATGTTGACCGGAATGAATATAGCATTCGGTTCATTTTCATTAAACCCTGTAACATCGAAACCCGGTTGATTCGCATTTACTGCAGCTTCACCGGTTTCGTTGCTGTCGCCGTTAGTTGACATTGTTTTAATGAGAATTTGCTGAGCAGGTTTCCACGGAAACAAAGATCAGGTGCACAATATTTTGGAACACTGTATCCTTCAACGTTGACTAAACCAAAAACTATACATAGGAATCTCTTCCTACTAAGTTCCGGCGGATTTTAACCTTTTACCCACTCCAGGCGTCTTTTGGTGTATTTACGGGAAAAAGGGTTCTGTGTGAAAAAGCACGACTGAGTTACTCTAGTGTCTTGCGTTAGATTATCGCCTTACCAAACGTTGGGTGCCATGTAGTGTAGTTCCTATATTCCCAATAGCCTCTGCGCATTGGAATAATATAAACAGCAGTGTAGACGTAGGACTGAGGTCGACTAGGTCTCCACTGACTATATTAGATTTAATTAGTTTTGCCAGCTAGCTCAGAGGTCACTAGAAACTTTCTTGAATAAACAAGGAGGAGTTTAACTTCCCTGGATAGACAAGAAGGGATTAGCTTCTGACAACCATAAACATGACAACTTTGCTCCCTCAGAATAAGAGTGTATCTCTAGAGTCGTGTGAAAACAATAGACAGCTATTTTGCTCAGTCAATCGTGCATACTTAGTTTCACCAGAGTGCAGAGAAATAGAGAGACGGGCGTTTTCAATAAAAGGTGTTATTTATTGAGCAGTCTTCTTTCTCATGCAAGAGAAATGAATTGCCACAATTGCAATACTTATGGTAAAGTAAAGTCCGTACAGTAAAAGGAGTATTATAAAATAATACTGTAAAAGCATTGATATGGTTTCTTAGCCATATGATATTTTATAATGGATAAAATATATACATACATATATACATTGACTAACGTACTCAACTGGTGCTTCTAAATATGCCTACCCCGGTGTACCTGACCTAAGCCTAATACGTGGGAAGGAGTAAGTAAGTAGCAGTTTAGGTTTTGCCAAGAGTCTGAGTCAAGAATTCTCTTTAAGGGTTTAGTCAGCTCCGTACCTGGGTAATAGAAAGCAGGAGGTCTGGTACTTCTCTCTCAGGACTCGATATCCCAGCAACCCGCAAGGGCGGCTGAGAACACCGGAGCTGGATTTCTCGGCAGGAGAAAAGACAGCGTCTCTCTCAGTGCGTCAAAAGGGAGGGGCGGCGTCCGTGGGCTCTTGCATCAGCTGGGCTCTCGGGCAAGTAGATAGCTGCTCTGCTCCAAACCACTGTGTGTTTGCTTAAGGCAACGTTGGTACATTTATACCTGAAAGGTGCCGGGTTTGACGTAAGGTTGGACATAAGACGTCAATAAAGATGTCACTAAGAACTGGCCGTTCTTACAGTGCTCACAGGAGTTCTAGGACAAATCAAAACAAAGCATGGGGAATTCCCAGGATGCTGGAGGTTTGGTTTGTTTAGAGAACTCGTTGTACTCTCTAGGAGCCTGGGGAAGTAGCCTTGCTTAATTTGGACTGCATGGGCTACGACTAAATATGGATGTGATTCTTATGCCATAAGGATATTATTTATTATAACCACATAAGGGCATAAATCAGGAATATCGAATTAGGGTCCTAGATAGAAATACAACAATATACTATACCAAAAGGATGTACAGTGTGCACAGAGTCCAGTGGAACCCCAAAGGTAGGCAGAGGTAAAAGTAGATAGCACCTTACTCTCTTTTTGTTGTAGTGTGGGTGAGCAGTAAGTTTTTATCAGAGGGTAGTGTTAAGCATGTGTTGTACACACTCAATCAGCAAATGATGCCACACACTGAAAGACTGAACTCAGACCAATTTTGTTTGTATAACAATATTTTTAAGTTATTTTATTTCTAGGGCCAAGTCAAGCCTGGGACAGGTTAGTGAAATAAATGCTTTCCAAAATTGTATGCAGTGTTTCACAATTAAATACAAGTTCAAATGCAATTGATTGAAATACAGGTACGTTAAAATGTCAAAATTACTTTTCAGATTACTTTTCGGTTACTTTTTAGATTACTTTTTTTATTTTACTTTGCCTACTTAGTGTGATATGCCTAGATATCACACTGGGACATTTCCTAGAGAAAAGGTAAGTAAAATCAGTTTTGCACAGTTGTAGTTTTTCAGGTTCTCATACAAACCAACACCACACTTAAAAAAGTTTTCAAAGACAAACAGTCAATGTATTCCTAAGGAGAGAAATGAAGTTATTAGCTAACAGTTAAGTACTCGGTCTTTCGGGTTGAGTTTCTGGGGTTAGAACAAGGGTTCCCCCAGGGTCAAGGATGCACTCTCAAAGCACCCTCAGTGGCACTAGGGTGGCCGGGTACAGAGTACTGAGGCCCAATGTTATCCAATGGGGGATACGGGGCCTCCGGTTGGTGGCTGCTCACGAGCAGGCCACAAGGTTGTGGGAGCAAAGCTCCTGGTGTGAGGCTCAGGGCAAAGAGGAATCTGAGTTAGCACCCAAAGTACATCCACAGCGGTGCAGGGACCGCTGGGTGCAGAGTGCCGTTTTGGCGTTGGGTGCCCTGTTGATTTCCATGTGGATTCTCTGGTTTCAACAAAGACTGCATGCTCGGGGACGGAGATCTTCTGGAGGTGACTAACAGTTGGAGAGGTACGTTGGGATGCCTGGGGATGCTGGAACACCATTGGTTGGGCAACCCAAGGCCGGGGTGCGTCGGGTGCAGGGGTGTCTGTAGGCATCAGGTTTCTCTTACCAGCTCTGGTTGCGGTCGGGGGAGTCTCCAGAAAGAGGCTGCAGCTTCGCTGGGAGATTCGATGCAGGTCAGAGATCACCAGATCTCATATCAGAATTGCCAGGGAGACGTCTTTGTAGTGTTGGCCCACTCAAACTAGGACTATGGTCGACGGGTGCAGTGTGGTGCAGACCCACGGATTTGGCCAGAGCCAGAGTCTGTGGGTGAACAAATCTGGTGTTCACAGGGACAAAGTCTTTTCTGTGGATGGCAGGGCATGTCCTCGGGGATCTTGAGGTTGCTGGCTGCAGGACACACTGGAGTTTCGCTTCTGTAAGTTTGAGGTTGGGATAGCCTGGTAGGGCTGGGGAAAATTCAGTGGGCGTCCTCCTCTTCTTATTTCAGCTTTTCTTCTTAGTTGATTTTTGTCTGAGGAGGCAAGTTTCGGGGTGCCCCAAAATGCTAGATTTAGGGGTGTTACAGGTAAGTAAAGGTTGGGACCAAAGTGATGTAGCTCCTAGAGGCCTTCCCTGGTCACAGTGCCCCTTGTACCTATGGTACCATTTACAAGGTATTGACCTGTTGCCAGAGAGTTCCAATTGGGTTTTGTTTACAATGCAGTTTTAGGGAAAGAACATAGGCCCTGGGTATGTGTTTGGCAGGATCCTAGGGAACACTCAGTCAAAGTCCATAAGCAGTTTAGGAAAAAGTGAGTGCAACTATGCAAAAAGAGGGCATTTTCTTACATACAGTTTTCGAACAGACATATTGTGCCTAGATCTGTATTGGATGTTAGATGTGCTTCTAAATGTTCAAAATTGAGTTTGCTCCACGGAAAATAGGTGGATGTATATACGGTTGTTTTAGATGTGTTGCTTTATGTTGGAAAATAAGCAAATGGTGGTCTGACCATGTGACCGGAGTGATTATTTGAAAGGTAGCTAGTTGTGTATTTTCAAAAATGACATTTAGATGTGTCCAGTGATGTGTGTGGGTTTGTGAACAAGCTGATATAGGTTCAGTGCATCAAGACCAGTGATTATAGTTTTTGGATAGGGCATATTGGGTTTGACAAACCAAATGTTTAGGTCACCAAGAATCCATAGGTTGTAGTGTAGTAATATCAGCGTTGAAACTTTGTCTAGAAGTGTGTCTGGGAATGTTGCATTTATAGGTGAAGGTCTGTAAAGGAATAGGAAGTTACAAGAGGGAGAGATATACATCTGGTGATGAGGGGCTCACACCCTTGCATGGAGATGTTGTTAGAATTTGTGGTATTTTATGTTTGCTTGAATATAACAGCTAGTCCACCTTCTCTTTTCTCCATATGATTTTGTGTGATAGTTTAGCAGCCTAGAGGGACAGTTTCATGCAACACTGGAGCCATGTCATATCACAACATATTTCAGTTATGAAGAGTAAGTCAGGTTGTGTGTCAATGAGAAGGTCGTAGATGTGATGATTGTTTTTTAGAGAGTGATTGAGAATTTATACATAGGTAGGTTAGCGAATCTGTTTTAGTGATGGTGTGACTTTGGTTTGTAGAAGAGTGATCAGTATTTTGTGGACTTGTAGCAGGTGTGTCCTTTGTGCTGGTATTAGCTGTCTGAGGATAGTGATAGTTTAGCTTTTAATGTATCATATTCCTCATCCAGTAAGCTAAGAAGGTGTTTTGATGGGTGTGCATGTGTAGTTTGTGGAGATGGTGGTTGAGAGTGAGTTGGTGAGCTGCGTTGTTCTTGTAGAGAAGCCTTGTTGTGCAGTAGACATGAAGATGCGAAGTTGTGAAGAGTGGCATGTTGTTTATTTTGATGGTGTCCATTTAGGGTGGAAGGTGTATGAGTTAGGGGTGGTGGTGCAGCATGTGGATCATGTTGTAACATTCTAAATTGTCCAATGGATGAGAGGTGGTTGAAAGAGAGTTGCTGTGTTGCTGTATATGTGGTTGGTGTGGGGGAAGAGAGAAAACTTGGCACAAGAGTTGGTTTAAGGTGTGTATTATGTTTGTAGTCAGGAAGGTGGGAGTGGGTGTATTTTTTATCTTGTAACAGAAGGTTTTATGAGATAGTGTGTGTGTGTGTGATATTTATTTGTGTTGGTGTGCGTGTTACATTTTGAATTTGAAGAGTAGTGAGAGGAGATGATGATGTAGTTGTATTCTGTGAAGTTTTTGTATGTAAGGTATTGTTGGTGAGTGGAAGCTGAAAAGTAAAGAGGGTGGTGATGTCTTATGGAAAAGGGCTTCATCTTCATCAAAAATGTTTATTTTGGGGGCAAGCCCATAATACACAACATAAAAGATAAAAGCATTTGCATAAAATAAGTTAAAAACAGAATTCATAAACAAAGTGCATACTGAGCAGAGCAGCAGTTAAATCCTAAAAATCCATGAGGTGCAATGACAAAAATATAGCTGAGGGGAACATGCCAATGTAGGTAATATTTGAACCGGGTAGGCAAACCGATACAACGGAACAAGTTATATCAACTGAGTCATTTACATAACAGTAAAAAATACATCTGGTCGCCATAGGTTTATAAGAGAGGCATTATTTTATGCTGAAGGAGTATAAGTAATAATAATAATTTTAAAAATCATCTTACTTCAATAACATAGATAATCAAGTCCACTCTGGGTTATATACATTATGCAAATCATAGGCCCAGTAGTGTACTACCCAGATTAACTCTAAGTACATCTATTTCATAGGGCATACTAATTGGTTACAGCCAAAGGCCTAGCAATTTCCTTTTGTACCTAACTGTTAGGAGATATGTACCTAGGCGTAATGCCCTGGAGGTACTAATGTCAAATCTTAGAATCTGCTAAGCATAGCTAAAATGTTTGCCACTGAAAATGATGCACATCTGTTTAAGCCATGTTCGCGGGCAAAAAAAACAGTACATGTTCTACATACTCTATGCTGTTAATGTAAAGCATGCAGTTCTGAGTTTTGCCACCTGATTCCTATTTATACATGCATGTGTTCACGTGCAGAGTGCCATGTCTAAATTTAATTAGCAGGGTAAGGGTTAGCAGTGGAATGAAAGCATCTATATAAGGCTCTAGTAAGGCGGCAATTTTAATATCCAAAAACCCTTCTGCCAAACCACCTGACTTCACATTTCAATCACGTAGATCCAATATTTCTCTTTGACAAAAGTCTTGGAATTGGGTTTAATTTGAGAAGGATCTGACCAGTACATGCCCAAGCCTAGAATAATAAAAGGCACCTTGGTATGCCTAAGCCAGGGAGTAGTGTTGAAGTACCCCATATTAACTATCTCCTCAAGAGCGGACCTATAAGTGGCCACATCGGGAAAGGACCACAAATGCACCCAAAACAGTAATGGTTTTGTTTTCGCTATGTTTCCATTTAGTTTGAGTTCAATATCAAAACACAGAGTAGTGTGGGTGTACTACTAGGTAAAGTAAATAAGGTTTTTAAAAAGCAATTTTCTTTGGTGGTAAGATCCTTAGGATTCTCCATCCCCCACAATTAAGCCTCATAAAATCCTACTGACTGCACCTTGGCCCTATAAATTTGTACGACTGGGGACACTGTTTTTGGTGTGATTGCTTTATAGCGTTCGGAGACTGAAGCCAACCCATAAGTCAGCTAGAGCTCAAATTTCAACAAATGGGTTTTCCAATTGCTAGATTTGTCAAACCTCACCCCTAAATAATCGAATTGATTAACCTGCTGCAGTTTAGTTCTACACATATAAAAAAACAACTTTATGTGATTTGTGTGGGTGTAGGGAAAAGATTTTGTTTTTGGAGTATTAATTGCCAGGCCTCTGGATTCAGAGGGGCAGATTTATGTTAACTGGCGCATCCCCAGGGATGCGCCAGTTAATGTGCGCCACAGTGCGCCACAGCTCCGCCACCCATGGTGCGCCGCATTTACAATGCGGCGCACCATGGGGCAAAAACGGCACAGATGCGTGACGCATCTGTGCCGTAAAGGTGGCGCATTGCTGGAGTTGCGTTGCAAGCGCAACGCAGCTCCAGCAAGGCTCGGGGGTGCCCCATCTTCACAATGCTGCGCCAAGACCTACGCCTGCTTCAAGCAGGCGCAGGGTTTTGACGCAGCATTGGCCTGAAAGTGACTGAGTGAAATCTTATAGATTTCGCTCAGCCACTTTCAGGAGGCGTTCCTGCGCAGGAACGCCCCCCCCTTGTGCAGGAACGCCTCCTTATGGCGCAGGGCTTTACAACGTGACGCATCGAGATGCGTCACGTTGTAAATAGGGCGCATTGTTTGCGCCACCGTTGCGTCAAATAAAGTGACGCAATTGCGGTGCAAAGAGGCGCAAGGGCCTCATAAATCTGCCCCAGAATACTTAGTAAAACTGTTCAGCAGATTCTGCAGGCCCCTTGGGGTTCGGTAATGCAACACAGTACCATCAGCGAATATTAATGCGGGAGTTGTCAAACCCCGTATCATGGGGCAATCATGGATACATATTGACAGGTGATTCACCAGATGATTAATTTAATGCAAAAATATTGTCAGGGCCCGGACACACCGTTGACGCTACGTGTGGTAGGAATGCCTCCGATGAGCTCCCCCATCTCACCTGCATATAAGTTCCCTCATGTAGTCTCTTGATGATGTTTAATAAGCAGGGATCAATGCCCAATCTAGATAAGGTGAGCCACAGTTTACATTTCGGAACCAGGTCAAACGCTGCCCTCAAGTCGACAAAAGTGATGTAAATATGGGCCAGATACTTCCATCTTATAAGGTTCTGGGGAAAGGCCTGATTAGTAGTGCTCACCTTTGGTTGAAACCCTGCTTGGAAGGGAGACAGGATCAACCGTTCATTCATTCAGTCTTGTAGCCTAGATAGTATTTGATGGCAAAACAACTTTTGCAGGTTATCAATCAGGCTGACTGATCTGTAATTACTTGGGGACGTTCTGTCTCCCTTCGTGTAAAGTGGATGTTCTCACCCTCCGTGTTTTTATTTGAGAGCGCATTTATGAAGAGGCCCCAAACTGAAGGTTCCGATTGGTGAAGATCCCCAGGGACTTTGTCAGGGCCTGGTGCTTTGCCATAGCAAAGAGAATTGATAGCCAGGATATTGCCCTCTAAAGTAAAAATTTAAGAAAAGTCCCAGAGCTGTGTGAATCTTTTATCTTGGGTGCCCTATGGGAAGCAGGTTGAGGGGGAGCTGCATATAGACATGTGAAGTGCTCAATCTAAAATAAAGGTTGGACCAAGGCTTCATTGGGGATAAAAAATGTCATGTCACCATTGGAAAATATCTACTAGAATAGTCTTTGATCCGTGGTGTTTGCAGAGTCTAACAAAGCTAACGACCCTGAATCTTTCCATGCCTTTTTGGACAAAGAGGTGATGGGCTTATAAGAGGCTCAGTTATGCTTAATCAAATTGCAATCACCTAATTTGACATCCCTGACTAATTGTTCTGGGGCACTCCACGCAGAAGCTTGCTGTTCCCTACGGTTGTGTGCCATCGTACTTTTAGTGCATAGTGTATGAAAATCTTTGTACAAGGCTATATGTAGCCTACTCATAGGTATGTCTTGCAGAGCATAGCTGTCTATTGAGGCAAAATAGTCATTAAATATTAAATGTGGTATATATCTGTGTCAATAGTTCGATGCTATAGGTAATTGTAGGCGATTTGAGTGCCTTCCTATAGGTGGAGAATGCCAGTGTTAATTCAGAGCAGGGAAATAGGCTTGTTCTTGAGTTTTGGTCATTTAATGACAAGACCAAAGAATGATGGTCATTATTTTCTCGTGGGGTGATCACAAAGTCTGATGCTAGGTACCAGAGGTCAGTATCCAGTAAAATATATTAAATATGGCTTTGGCTAAACCCACTTTTAAAAGTAAAAGCACGTGGAATATCATTGTCATGTCTGCTGTTACAGGCCTGTAATCAATGGGACATGGTCAATTATAACATTTGAAACCCCCCTGTGGACCAAGATCTTAAACGTAGGACCTCTATTTTCTGGATTCCCTTGGCTTTATTGTCCCCCTCAGTGATTGTGACTATACCTTCTAGCGACTCAAAGGTTATATTAAAACCAGCTGCTATTACTATGGAAGCTTTATTTGTTGTTTCTGCTAGGTGGGGGGGGGAAATATTGATGGGAGGGGGATTATATATGCATTTATATTATACACAATAAATCGTCACCTGTTCTGGCTCTTTACATGTAAACCTAAAATGTAATTCCTATTCATGTCAAGCCTAGTGATGGAAACCCCTGGAATCCAAAATACTAAACCACCTAATGGGCGACCTGCCTTACAGGGCACTGCTTCTATACTATAGTTTGTATAACCTTGATAAAACACCTTTTCCAATGGCCAGGATTCTTGCAGTATAAATATATTAAATCCAGTAATGAAGGGCACTTTCTCTTTTACACCAGCTATGTTCCAAAATAACATTTTTAGATGACCAATACAGTGATTAGTGTCTCTTATGTCATCGCCAGTCTATAGCCAAATCAGGTTGGGTAGGCTCTCTAGGGGTTCTGCTGATTGGTTGATGAATAGGCACAGTATAATGTTCAAGTAGAACTGGTTGGGCCAATTTGGACTTGGTGCATAGACTCATAATATTGGTTAAAGTACAAGTATTGAGACAGTAATCACTGCAGTTGTGGAGATGAAAGATTAACAATCTCCACTGTGGCCTTCAGATGGATCATTTATGTTGTCCATTTCACTCAAGTTGGAGGTGAAAATGGCCTAATGGTTCATCAGGGACTTGTACTCTCTGCTTCTCACAGGGAATTTGATCAGATGTTAAATGATGGTCAAGAGATGACATAGGGGGCTTGTGCTTCGAAACCATGGACTCGAACCCAGCAAGGCTCCTGAATTGTATAGAGGAGCCATATGATGGATATGAATGTGCCTACAGGACTAATAACCCAGTAAACAATGTTGGTTCCTTCTTTTTTTTGCATCCCAACACTCAGAGTGATTTGTTTATCATTGTGAAAAAATGATATCTGACTAAATTATTGAGAAGCACTTCCTTCTGTGTCTAATCCAATGGGATAACTTATTGACAAGGGAGTCAGAAAACTCTATAGGACCGGGTTTGTGTTTGGGGACATTTGACATATAAATTGAGCTATGGCAGATTTGTGGTCTTGTATCAGGAATGGGAGTGATTACTGACTGTAGAAAGGTATGCCGGTACTTTGGAGATGACTGTGATGGGTGGCTTGCTCTTTTTTGTGGTTGAGGCCTTATTCTTCAAGGGTTCACTAGCTGGGGGCTTTAAAAAACTATACTCCTTGGTTAGATACATAGCTTGTACACAATCCAGGGTTCCTGGAAGATGTTGTATGTTTGAATCCAGCCAGCCCATTCCTAGAACTAGTCTGAGTACTGTGGGCCTCATCATTGGGTGGAGAGGTAGGTGGCTGAATCCCAGTATTAGCATGCCCCCCTTTAGTTTGATATGATACAAATTTCAGGGAGGTTATGTCCTTTGTCTGGCCTGCAGTGAAGATGGAGGGGGGATTCCCTCCAGGTCCAGTGCACAGCGTTATGAGCAGTGATCATGAAATAATATCAATAATTACACGGTTTCAACAAATAGTTCCTGGTAGTCCAAAGTTTTATTGTAGTCTTCTTTATTTTGTGCTTTAAATCACTCGTGCAGAATGTTTATTTTTACAACTTCTCATGGCCAGATATGCCCATCCGAGCCTTTTTCTGGACACCTTTAGAATAAACATAAAACAACTTCATTAGCTAAATAGCTGTTACCCAATGCATTTTGGGCTCTAATCATGAGCCCTTCCTCAGGGGTTCACTAAAATCGGAATTTTTTTTTATAATTAATAAGTGGCCTCAAACCGCTCAGTTCAACATACCTGTTGATGTTATATAATCTACATTACTGGCGACTCCGCATCAACTTTAAGAAGCACTTTCCCGCTACGCGCAATGCGCTGTCACTATCTCGCTTCAAAGGCCCAACATGTAAACCTCCTAACTTTAATGTACTGCAGTAAACTCTCCTCTACTGTGTCCGACCTTCAAAATGTCTCCCATCTTCCCACCAACGGATTTCTCTGAACCGTAACCTGGTCTAAACACCCCAGCTTCATACTGCATGCACTCGTACCTTCGCGTCTTGTAATCAAGTAAATCTCGTCCAGATGGTTCCTTTTCCCCGTGCTAACAGACTGCCTTTAAATTGATACTCAAGGTTTAACCCCTCCCTCCAGCTGCAAACTGCGCCTATCACGGTCATTCTGTGTTAATCTAGTGAGCCCTGAAAACTACAAGACCCACAATCCCTCTCAGCTCAATGTTTCGAGGTTTCAACAAACACTTGCCTTTGACATGAATTATTAAAAGCGATACAACTATACCCCGCCCACCCTCTGGATGTGAATCACTGTGCTTCAACAACAATTAATATTAATGCAATTGCCCATTATGGTAAAAAAAGGTAAACATTGTCAACTAATATATCCCATAGTATAGAACTCCAAGTGTTGGAAAGAATAAACGGCTAAAAGCCGCACTCCTGATGTGATTCCGATTGAGAAGCGATAGTTGCACGAGTTCATCAAAATCATTATAGTCCGTTTCGAATGTAGTTTCACTTGGGTGCATCTTGCAGTAGGGCAAATAAGTACAACATTCAAGAGGTTTGCAGTGCACACCATTGTTTGAGTCTCTTGTATCCATTTGCAATATTAGACTTTCTGTTGCGTGCAGCTTGGACAGCGTGATGCCCTGGTATCACGCAGGAGAATACTTCAGTGAAGATGGAGGGGGGATTCCCTCCAGGTCCAGTGCACAGCGTTATGAGCAGTGATCATGAAATAATATCAATAATTACTCGGTTTCAACAAAATAGTTCCTGGTAGTCCAAAGTTTTATTGTAGTCTTCTTTATTTTGTGCTTTAAATCACTCGTGCAGCTTGTTTATTTTTACAACTTCTCATGGCCAGGTATGCCCATCCGAGCCTTTTTCTGGACACGTTTAGAATAAACATAAACCAACTTCATTAGCGGAATAGCTCTTACCCAATGCATTTCGGGCTCTAATCATGAGCCCTTCCTCAGGGGTTCACTAAAATCGGAAAAAAACATCATAATTAATAAGTGGCCTCAAACCGCCCAGTTCAACATACCTGTTGATGTTATATAATTTACATTACTGGCGACTCCGCATCAACTTTAACCCCTTCACTGCGGCGGCTATTCCGCCGCAGTGCTAAGGGGGCGGGGCGGCCGCGCGGCCGCCGCATGCTGGTGACGGAACCGCTCCGTCACCAGCCGTGGTTGGGGTGTGCTTGTGACGGAGCGGTTCCGTCATGGCCTGCCCCGCTCAATAGAACGCTCAGCGCAGGCGCGGAATTCGCGCCGCGCATGAGCGGCGAGCGGGCCATGACGGAACCGCTCCGTCATCAGCACAGCTCACCCGCAGCTGATGACGGAGCGGTTCCGTCATCAGCGTGCAAGGGGTTAAGAAGCACTTTCCCGCTACGCGCAATGCGCTGTCCCTATCTCGCTTCAAAGGCCCAACATTTAAACCTCCTAAAATAAATGTACTGCTGTAAACCCTCCTCTACTGTGTCCGACCTTCAAAATGTCTCCCATCTTCCCACCAACGGATTTCTCTGAACCGTAACCACGGTCTAAACACCCCGGCTTCATACTGCATGCACTCGTACCTTCGCGTCTTGTAATCAAGTAAATCTCGTCCAGATGGTTCCTTTTTCCCGTGCTAACAGACTGCCTTTAAATTGATACTCAAGGTTTAACTCCTCGCTCCAGCTGCAAACTGCGCCTATCACGGTCATTCTGTGTGAATCTAGTGAGCCCTGAAAACTACAAAACCCACAATCCCCCTCAGCGCAATGTTTCGAGGGGGATTGTGGGTCTTGTAGTTTTCAGGGCTCACTAGATTCACACAGAATGACTGTGGGGTTAAACCTTGAGTATCAATTTAAAGGCAGTCTGTTAGCACGGGGAAAAGGAACCATCTGGACGAGATTTACTTGATTACAAGACGCGAAGGTACGAGTGCATGCAGTATGAAGCCGGGGTGTTTAGACCGGGGTTACGGTTCAGAGAAATCCGTTGGTGGGAAGATGGGAGACATTTTGAAGGTCAGACACAGTAGAGGAGGGTTTACAGCAGTACATTAAAGTTAGGAGGTGATTAAAGCACAAAATAAAGAAGACTACAATAAAACTTTGGACTACCAGGAACTATTTTGTTGAAACCGAGTAATTATTGATATTATTTCTTGATCACTGCTCATAACGCTGTGCACTGGACCTGGAGGGAATCCCCCCTCCATCTTCACTGAAGTATTCTCCTGCGTGATACCAGGGCATCACGCTGTCCAAGCTGCACGCAACAGAAAGTCCAATATTGCAAATGGATACAAGAGACTCAAACAATGATGTGCACTGCAAACCCCTTGAATGTTGTACTTATTTGCCCTACTGCAAGATGCACCCAAGTGAAACTACATTCGAAACGGACTATAATGATTTTGATGAACTCGTGCAACTATCGCTTCTCAATCAGAATCCCATCAGGAGTGCTGCTTTTAGCCGTTTATTCTTTCCACACTTGGAGTTCTATACTATGGGATCTATTAGTTGACAATGTTTACCTTTTTTACCATAATGGGCAACTGCATTAATATTAATTGTTGTTGAAGCACAGTGATTCACATCCACAGGGTGGGCGGGGTATAGTTGTATCGCTTTTAATAATTTATGTCAAAGGCAAGTGTTTGTTGAAACCTCGAAACATTGCGCTGAGGGGGATTGTGGGTCTTGTAGTTTTCAGGGCTCACTAGATTCACACAGAATGACCGTGATAGGCGCAGTTTGCAGCTGGAGGGAGGGGTTAAACCTTGAGTATCAATTTAAAGGCAGTCTGTTAGCATGGGGAAAAGGAACCATCTGGACGAGATTTATTTGATTACAAGACGCGAAGGTACGAGTGCATGCAGTATGAAGCCGGGGTGTTTAGACCGGGGTTACGGTTCAGAGAAATCCGTTGGTGGGAAGATGGGAGACATTTTGAAGGTCGGACACAGTAGAGGAAGGTTTACAGCAGTACATTAAAGTTAGGAGGTTTAAATGTTGGGCCTTTGAAGCGAGATAGTGACAGCGCATTGCGCGTAGCGGGAAAGTGCTTCTTAAAGTTGATGCGGAGTCGCCAGTAATGTAGATTATATAACATCAACAGGTATGTTGAACTGGGCGGTTTGAGGCCACTTATTAATTATGATGGTTTTTTTCGATTTTAGTGAACCCCTGAGGAAGGGCTCATGATTATAGCCCGAAATGCATTGGGTAACAGCTATTTCGCTAATGAAGTTGGTTTATGTTTATTCTAAACGTGTCAAGAAAAAAGCTCGGATGGGCATATCTGGCCATGAGAAGTTGTAAAAATAAACATGCTGCACAAGTGATTTAAAGCACAAAATAAAGAAGACTACAATAAAACTTTGGACTACCAGGAACTATTTTGTTGAAACCGAGTAATTATTGATATTATTTCATGATCACTGCTCATAACGCTGTGCATTGGACCTGGAGGGAATCCCCCTACATCTTCACTGAAGTATTCTCCTGCGTAATACCAGGGCATCTCGCTGTCCAAGCTGCACGCAACAGAAAGTCTAATATTGCAAATGGATACAAGAGACTCAAACAATGGTGTGCACTGCAAACCCCTTGAATGTTGTACTTATTTGCCCTACTGCAAGATGCACCCAAGTGAAACTACATTCGAAACGGACTATAATGATTTTGATGAACTCGTGCAACTATCGCTTCTCAATCAGAATCACATCAGGAGTGCTGCTTTTAGCCGTTTATTCTTTCCAACACTTGGAGTTCTATACTATGGGATCTATTAGTTGACAATGTTTACCTTTTTTTACCATAATGGGCAACTGCATTAATATTAATTGTTGTTGAAGCACAGCGATTCACATCCACAGGGTGGGCGGAGTATAGTTGTATCGCTTTTAATAATTTATGTCATAGGCAAGTGTTTGTTGAAACCTCGAAACATTGCGCTGAGGGGGATTGTGGGTCTTGTAGTTTTCAGGGCTCACTAGATCCACACAGAATGACTGTGATAGGCGCAATTTGCAGCTGGAGGGAGGGATTAAACCTTGAGTATCAATTTAAAGGTAGTCTGTTAGCACGGGGAAAAGGAACCATCTGGACGAGATTTACTTGATTACAAGACGCGAAGGTACGAGTGCATGCAGTATGAAGCCGGGGTGTTTAGACCGGGGTTACGGTTCAGAGAAATCCGTTGGTGGGAAGATGGGAGACATTTTGAAGGTCGGACACAGTAGAGGAGGGTTTACAGCAGTACATTAAAGTTAGGAGGTTTAAATGTTGGGCCTTTGAAGCGAGATAGTGACAGCGCATTGCGCCTAGCGGGAAAGTGCTTCTTAAAGTTGATGCGGAGTCGCCAGTAATGTAGATTATATAACATCAACAGGTATGTTGAACTGAGCGGTTTGAGGCAACTTATTAATTATGATGGTTTTTTTTCGATTTTAGTGAACCCCTGAGGAAGGGCTCATGATTAGAGCCCGAAATGCATTGGGTAACAGCTATTTCGCTAATGAAGTTGGTTTATGTTTATTCTAAACGTGTCCAGAAAAAGACTCAGATGGGCATATCTGGACATGAGAAGTTGTAAAAATAAACATGCTGCACGAGTGATTTAAAGTACAAAATAAAGAAGACTACAATAAAACTTTGGACTACCAGGAACTATTTTGTTGAAACCGAGTAATTATTGATATTATTTCATGATCACTGCTCATAACGCTGTGCACTGGACCTGGAGGGAATCCCCCCTCCATCATCACTGAAGTATTCTCCTGCGTGATACCAGGGCATCACGCTGTCCAAGCTGCATGCAACAGAAAGTCTAATATTGCAAATGGATACAAGAGACTCAAACAAGGTGTGCACTGCAAACCCCTTGAATGTTGTACTTATTTGCCCTACTGCAAGATGCACCCAAGTGAAACTACATTCGAAACGGACTATAATGATTTTGATGAACTCGTGCAACTATCGCTTCTCAATCGGAATCACATCAGGAGTGCTGCTTTTAGCCGTTTATTCTTTCCAAAGCTTGGAGTTCTATACTATGGGATCCATTAGTTGACAATGTTTACCTTTTTTTACCATAATGGGCAACTGCATTAATATTAATTGTTGTTGAAGCACAGTGATTCACATCCACAGGGTGGGCGGGGTATAGTTGTATCGCTTTTAATAATTTATGTCAAAGGCAAGTGTTTGTTGAAACCTCGAAACATTGCGCTGAGGGGGATTGTGGGTCTTGTAGTTTTCAGGGCTCACTAGATTCACACAGAATGACCGTGATAGGCGCAGTTTGCAGCTGGAGGGAGGGGTTAAACCTTGAGTATCAATTTAAAGACAGTCTGTTAGCACGGTGTAACACTTGCGGGAACGGGGTTTGCGGGGACAGAAGTGAAGGGCAACAGCCGGGTTCTGGTTACTACGGGTTTTAATGATTCCAACAAATAATCAGAACAAGTCTTTCTGTTAAGAGTGGTTCGGCGGGGAGACCGGCTTCTGGTGCTTCTCCTACTATGGGGCTCGACTGACAGAGTCCTCCGATAGCTGGTCTGGCTTAGTCGGGGCTGGGTATCCTCCTGGTCCGTCTTGGCACCTCCACACACGGGACCGTAGAGAAAACAAAAGAAATGCAGTACGTGAGGTGATTTTCCTACACAGACTTAAAATCAAGGAAAGGGAGTGAGGAGTTTGCCCGACCCGTGCTCCGACTCTTTGTACAAGTGAGGGGACGGGGGTGCTCAGGGTAGGGAAACCGGGACAAGGGGAAACCGCTATTGTACAACGGGACCGCCCTTCCGTCCCACCCAGCCCCTGATCTTGCTACGCACCTGGGCAAGCCACACACCTCCCCCGGGTGAGTGGCTGGGCGGCTCGTGGTACCGGTGGCCTCCAGGCGTCTCCTCCGGTGACAGGACCGCTTCTCCAGTCTGAAACTCCTCTCTCCTACTCGCTTCCTTCTTTCGCCGATCTTTCTCCTCCTCTCCGCTCCGGGTGTACAAGCACACCTCGTCTCCCTGTGCTTCCGCATTTGACGGCGTTCCGTCGTCCTGGAACCCCGCCCACTCGTCCTCAGCCTGAAAGTTAAAGGGCCAGTCTCTTTCACCTTCCCGGCATGGTGCAGTCTCTGATTCAGACCCTCGGTAGTCCATCTGCTGAGGGAGACAAGAGGGGGTGATGGAGGGTTTTCTATGAGCCCCATGGGATAGCTCAGGTCCGGTTCCCCTAACGGGCATCAAAGTCGGGGGCACCCCGTTACACACGGGGAAAAGGAACCATCTGGACGAGATTTACTTGATTACAAGACGCGAAGGTACGAGTGTATGCAGTATGAAGCCGGGGTGTTTAGACCGGGGTTACGGTTCAGAGAAATCCGTTGGTGGGAAGATGGGAGACATTTTGAAGGTCGGACACAGTAGAGGAAGGTTTACAGCAGTACATTAAAGTTAGGAGGTTTAAATGTTGGGCCTTTGAAGCGAGATAGTGACAGCGCATTGCGCGTAGCGGGAAAGTGCTTCTTAAAGTTGATGCGGAGTCGCCAGTAATGTAGATTATATAACATCAACAGGTATGTTGAACTGGGCGGTTTGAGGCCACTTATTAATTATGATGTTTTTTTTTCGATTTTAGTGAACCCCTGAGGAAGGGCTCATGATTAGAGCCCGAAATGCATTGGGTAACAGCTATTTCGCTAATGAAGTTGGTTTATGTTTATTCTAAACGTGTCAAGAAAAAGGCTCGGATAAGTATACCTGGCCATGAGAAGTTGTAAAAATAAACATGCTGCACAAGTGATTTAAAGCACAAAATAAAGAAGACTACAATAAAACTTTGGACTACAAGGAACTATATTTGTTGAAACCGAGTAATTATTGATAATATTTCATGATCACTGCTCATAACGCTGGGAATCCCCCCTCCATCTTCACTGAAGTATTCTCCTGCGTGATACCAGGGCATCACGCTGTCCAAGCTGCACGCAACAGAAAGTCTAATATTGCAAATGGATACAAGAGACTCAAACAATGGTGTGCACTGCCAACCCCTTGGATCTTTGTCTGGCCTGGCCATGGTTGAGTAGGATTCTTTCCTCTTAAATAGCTGCATTGGCATGATACACTAGGGTCAATATTATTTCTTGTGAGTGCTTCATTGAGGGTAGCCTTCATTTCAATCAACTCTTGAACCATTTGATTTCTTGTCAGTAGGGCAGTCTTCAAATCGAATATGTTATCCAATAACGAGCCAACCAGAGAGACAATGTCTTCCCAGTTGCCTGACGAGAATGCAGCTGATGTAGTCTTATCGATCAGAGATGTTGTTTGTAAAATCTTAACGGCAGGTTCATGAGTCGGGTCAGACAATTGGGCAAAACATTAGAACATGTGATGTTAATTGTGGGTGCTGGTTCCGTATTCAGCAGCTCGGTCCCAGAGGATGGACTCATAATGGTGGTGGGTTGGACTACAGAGTGAGACGCTAAGTTTCACAAACTAGAGCAGTTGAGGTAGCCACTGAGATATCTTCAACAGGCTAAAAGCCAAATTAAAAAAAATATCAGTTGTCCTAGATTTGGAGCCTTTCCTTTCCAAACATGTTTTGCCCTGGGTCAGCGTCACCTCAACATCCTTGATTAAAATATCATTGATTTCTGTCAAGGTGCAGTTCTCAGCTGCATGTCGTTTAGTAGATTTAGATTTTTTCACAGGGCCTTTACATTGCTCAACATCTTATCTTTCCCCCGTTGCTTTGCATTCAGAATAAATGATTACTCACAGAAATGGGGCCATAGTCATCAAGTTTCACTTATGAAGGGGTTAGATGAGGGACTAAGGGGGGTAGCCCAGCCCAGCCACAATCAGCCGCAGATGGGTGCAGACAGGCCTGCACTTGAACCAGGCTTTGCCTGGGCATGCCCACACGTGTTCTGCTTTGCAGGAGTCAGTGGATGCTTTTCAATCATCGGCAGTCAGGGCCCTCCTGTTTTTGAAGGGTGAATGCTGGAGGACCGAATTCCATCCCAGCAGGGCAATTATGGAGATGCAGAAGAGAACGGCAATGAAAAAGGATGTATGTGGTGTATGAAAGGGGATGGACAGGAGGTAAGAGTACTTGTGTTGGATTGGATCGCTGGAAGAAGTAACATGTGTCGCAGAATGGAATGTAAGGATTGGGTGTTTGTGTTTATTTGGTAAAAAGAGGCAGAGCATAATGGTAGATAAAATGATGGAAGGCTGAGCATAGGTTTGGTTGTCACAGAAAGAGGTCTGTATAAGCAGGGTGTGTGTATTTGGAAGGGATATAATTACGTATAGTGTGGAAGTTGGTGATGTGTGGATTTGTTAGTGGTGTTGGATAGAGTGGTGTTTTTTATGTGAGTGAAGGTGCTGTTGTGTAATAGTGTGAGTAGAGGTGTGCATAAGTGGTTTGTGGTGCTTTTTGGTTACTGTTGTGAGTGTGTTAACATGTTTGTGGATGTGGATGTGCTAAGGTGCTTGCTGGTGAATGGAAGCAAGGGCAGCATTTCTGGCCCTAGACCAAACCAGTCCAGAACAGGCCTAAACAGGGTCTGCCCTTCTCGTCTTTGCCCTTACCCTTGACACCCGGTCTGAGATGCCCTGAGCCCTAAGCTTAAATAGCCATAGTGGTCAGGCAATATAAAACCTCTTATCCTAACCTCTCAGTTTCCAATGTATACGGTGCTATATTTTCTTGTCCTGACTATTTTATCTAGCCATTGGATTTATTTAGGTAATTGTTGTGATTCCCACTAGTGAGTTATTGCAGCATGAGCCAATAGCATTCCTATGCATATAGTTTTCAGGGTCTGGTATGGAACAGTTGCTATATCTTAGACGCCTCCTAATAGAATAACTTTGGATCCAGAGTGATGAAAATGTGAGCATATAGATTTCTGACTATTGATACATGAGAATCATGATATCAACTTCTCTTTGCCCTTTTTAAAATATTAGTTCCAATGGCTTAGCCTTAATTTCGATAAATAAATGACACCATTGACCGATTCCTTAAAATATCTTTATTTTTCTAAGGATAGTTTTTACATAAATAGGCATATCAATGTACATGCTTGAATTCTTAATCATGTCCCAAATATCCTACCAAGCCTTGATTTATGCAAGAACATTTTATATTAATAGTCATTTTGATTTGTTTCCATACATTTATCATCAATGAAGCTCAAGGGAGTTGTCTTCTATGACCTCACTGTATGAATTCTGCAAGGACTAGTGGATCTTATATGTTTGATACAATGTGTTCGAAAATGTTATTAGAACCGTGGAGAAGATGGTATATATCTTGCTGAAAAAAGTATCATGAAGGTAGCAGGGATGAGCAATTAACCACAAGTTGAATAACTGAATCATTGTCATGGGAATCATGCACCGGCTTTTAAACAACCATACAACCTTCTTCTAAAGCTGAGGGTAATTACACTCACAGTTGACTTTGACACCTCAAGCCATCCTGCTCGCTCTTGTAAGGTCGTGCTGTGCTGAAACCCCCCTGAAAAACAGAGACTGTAGTAACTTTATGAGGTGGAATGTAAAACCATCCTATTGAGAATTTGCAATAAATATTCCCAACCCGTGAGGTCAAATGGCTTCTCTGCATATAGTGATATTAAAGAGGTTGGTCTTTTAAAAGAAACTTACTTTACTGAAATACAAATTAACAACTTCTGCTAGGTAGTGGGTGTTTGCACCTACATGCTAGTTTGTGGTTAATACATTTTGGCCATAATGCACTAGTACTCACTTGTGAAGCTTACCTATGAGTCATTACCTTTGACTGAATTTTATAATCACTTTTTAAGAGTGAAATAGATGCATACAGAGCTGTAAACTCAACCCAACACATGATGAGTATACATCTGAACCAGCAGGCTAGTTAATTCCTTTGAAACAGTCTTTAAAAATGTAGAGGTAGTCCATCGTCATTTTATGCATTGCCAGCAACAGAGTGGTTATCACTTGCTCCATTTCCTTCACCATAAAGGTTGGTATTAATTTGTTTGCCTCAAGACATCCCGGTCTGGGAATCTGGGAATTAGACACAATCTGGCACACTTATAATAGTTTTTGATCATGATTCAAAAAGATTCCCCTAATGGAATGTTTGCACACTGATAGTTTCCATTATATCTTTCCGCTTCCTGGCAGATCATACATCTATTTCTGTCGCATAGCCTTCTTCTTTATACAGTTGTTGCTCTGACATGAATGAGTTCACAAATACCTGTTTTAAATCTAATTTTTTAGCTACAGTTTTGGAATTTTCCCCAGTGACACTTGTCCCTTGTTTAGAAACAGGAATGCCTGCTGTTTTAATTCGAATGAAGATTTTATTCTCATTCATATTTCGTCTTAGCATGTTTGTTTTGTTATTGCATATGATGCTATTTCTTTTCTCTGCAGTGCATCCCTGTTAAAAAGTGTTCCCTGTTACAGAGTAGTTTGCAGGATCAACGAAGCTTTTCTCACATCTAAAATCCATCAAACTCAGCAGTTTTTTAAAGATATCAGATTGCTTTAAGGTTCTGGACTTGGTTGGTCCCTTCTTCAAATTTGAGGAGTTTTACATCTCTAACACTACACAGTGGACTCACCCCAGTATTATCTCTTCTCCTATAGATGTTAGCTCCAACAAACATTTATAAACATGCTTCAGATCATCTTGTATGTGGCATCACAAACATGTAAACATATATTGCTTATTGCAAATTGTAAGTTAACCCCATACCAGTGCCATTTATCAGTCCCAGAAAAAGGTGCAACAGTATTGACCCCTGTCCTTCCAGGAACAGCTATGCCTTTATGGAAGGCAGAGGGCCATGAGAAATATTAACTATCCACTGTTATTTGATCTTCCCTTGTATTTCAGGAATGAAATAAAAGGCATATAGTGGATTTGTTATGAATATATGTCCCTTTTCTCCATCAATTTTGCATATTCCCAAATGGCCTTCTGTTTCCTTGTCGACTTCTCATCGCCCATTCAAATGACCCCTTCCACTCTGGGTATGGGACCATGCTACGTCTACGCTTGGCTGCCAGTGGCTCCCTTTCAGCCTTGTACCATGGTATTCATCCAGCGTTTTCTGGGCCCACACTTTACTTAAATTTGGTCCTCCAATGGACTGATTATATAGTGCAACCCATTTGCCTACATAATGAGGACCAGGAATTGGTATCCAAGTTTAAGAATGTTTATTTCAAACTAGTAATCAAATTCAAGTAAATCACTCTAAATATCATGTTAAAAATATACAGTATTACAGCTGGGAGTCCAAGCCTCCTACAGAAATTGAGGCGGACCAGAACTAAACAGAAAAGCAGTTCAGTGGCAGCGATGTAGAATAACACCAGTACCTGATGTTCCGAAAACTAACTTAAGTTCTCCAGTCTATACATTGAGGGGCAGATTTACAAGCCCCTTGCGCCGCTTTTACGCCGCAGTTGCATCACTTTTGTGACGCAGCGGCGGCGCAAAAGATGCACCATGGTGCGGGGTATTTACGACGTGACGCATCTCCCAGATGCGTCACGATGTAAAGCCTTGCACCACAAATAGGCGTTCCTGCGCAGGGGGGGCGTTCCGGCGCAGGAACGCCTCCTAAAAGTGGCTGGGTGAAATCTACAAGATTTCACTCAGTCACTTTTAGGCCAATGCTGCGTCAAAACCCTGCGCCTGCTTGAAGCAGGCGTAAGGCTTGATGCAGCATTGGAAGAATAGGGCACCCCCGAGCATTGCTGGAGCTACGTCGCGCTTGTGACGCAACTCCAGCAATGCGTCACCTTTACGGCACAGATGCGTCATGCATCTGTGCCGTTGTTGCCCCATGGTGAGCTGCATTGTAAATGCGGCGCATAATGGGTGGCGGAGCTGCGGCGCACAATTACTGGCGCCTCCCTGCTGATATGCAGGGATGCGCTAGTAATTGTAAATCTGCCCCTAGTTATCTAAATATCACAAGCATAGTCCAAAAGATAAGTATGGTTCAGTTAATCTTAATAGTCTCAGAAATCAAAGAGCTTCATCTAGGAAACAGCGGCTAGGCAGGTAAATTGGGTAAGACAAGTGTTAGTATCTCAAAGCTTGGTTAAAAGTCTTCAGTATAAGTGTTTGACAAAGGAAGAATAAACGTCTAAACCTCTCAACGTCATTTCAATGGGTAGTGGGGAATCACGAAAAAGGTCTGCAAGGGGTCAAAGGAGAAGTTCTGCATAGAGCCTGCAGAAAGTGGAGTACAGCAAAGCAGTCCACAAAGATCTTCGCAAAGCTCTGGGCCAGTTCTCCTCCTTCAGCCAGAGTAAAGGGTATATTACAATCCATAACATTCACAGGTGACACTCCCTTGGCCATACCTTCCTAAATAATCTGTTGTCCATGTGGTCAAATATGTCAGACAGCAACATTGTCTAAAGGTCTCACACTAGTCATGGTAACAACATCTTCTCACTCCCCGGTCAGGAAAGAACAGTCCTTTCATTAGTGCTCTTGTTTCTAATGTGCTTTTGTCAAGGTCTGCTTCCCAGGATATGTGTCTATCTTTAGTACAGAAGTGTATCTAATCTAAACTAACAATGCATGCGAATACCTGCAAAAAAGCCACGTTAGCAGAAACTAGAATACAGTCATTAATGAAATCAGCATGTTGAAAGACAGGCCAACATGATTCTGTTAAGTCAGCCATTCACTTTAATGGTGCATATTTCATATGCGTTTGCACCATACAAAGTTTAGTTCTTTAGTATGCTTAGTTCCTATTAAGTAAGGCATTCAGTGAATAATCAGATTACTCACAGGTGAGTATGACTGAGAACTATGTGTGAATATACGCACATGTAACATCATATAACGTTTGTTAATTAAATTGAAATGCCATTCTAGTCATGTGAGTAAGGTTTGGAACTGATATTCAAATCATTAAATGTTATTCAGACAATATAGTACACGTTTAGGAATCATGAGTCATGTATTAGCAGTAAAGCATAATAATGTGAGGAGGATTTTTAGAATTCGTATACATTAAGCGATTAATGCCCATCACTTTATTAAACATACATCAAATGATTCACTCTAGGTCATCTATGTTATATAAGTCTACAAATGAAAGATGCAAATAATATTTCAAATAACAAAGTTAAACACATACTTGTGAGTAAATTCTCAAGTTCTACAGTTAATGCACCCTTTAATAGAAATGTCAACAACGTTTTTGTTAATCATTGTATCACGTAAGAAATATGTGCAAAGTGTATGTTCATAATTTGTGTCTCTGTGAACATTCTAGTGATGTATATATGGCGTGTATAGAGTTGGAAACTTTGTACAGCACCATTATCACTTCACTAGGAATGCCTTTTCGCTTTACCCCCTTGCGACCTTAGTTCCTACTTTCACAAATGTTTTTCTGCCTTTTTTATTTTTCAGACAGTTCCGCTTAGTATGAACCATGGACCCTGTTTGGCATTATATGTCACACATAAGGCACCTCCAGCCACTTTATTTGTGAACTATTTGGAGGGTTTCAAAGAGCTGACAAGGTATCTTGTGCTTTTGTGACTGGGAATATGTATATTTACCCAGAACTAACACTTTAACTTGACTCGTACCATCAATACTGAGCGCCCTCATTTGTAAAGGTGTAAGAAGTTGTTTGAAGTCCCATCTTCATTTTGTAGTTTCTAGGGACGTATTAGAAAAAAAAATGAATTTCTTGTTTATTATTTATAATAAATGCCTTAACCTCATCACCTTTCGATTACATTTCCTCTTTGATTCTATATTCTTGAAAAGTGAACAACATAACAAGAGGTCTTTCATTTTGTTTGGAGATTGAAAAAGTACTAAATGGCCATTATTTCCGAATATAGAATCTGTGAAGTCAGAGAGCACATGGCTCTTCCTAAGGCCTTTAAGCAATATTGAGGACTGGAAATCCATCCTGTTTGTGCTCTGGTATGCAGGTAATTCAGAAATTACTGCAGAGTGACCTGTTCTTCCGATCCTCTTGCTTTAGATTAATCTCCAGTTATTGTTTTGTCAAAGCACTCATTTGGCTTTGAATCTCAATACTCTTAAGTTGAACACCAATACCCTCGTCATCCATTCTGTTAACCAACTTTTTTACCTTTCAGTTCAATATTTCATTTTTTAATTCAGAAGATAATTTGTAGTCCACTCTTCCAGTATGTTTCACTTCATGCACTAGAGGGCCTTCTTCCCCTCTTCCCGCCTTAACTTTCCTTTGCATTTTCCTTTGTGAAGGACACATCAATTGGGTTTATTACAAAGTATGCAAGGATATTGGTTGCTTATCCCAAAATGTAATAGGACTACGGTCTCCTTAATCCTGAATCCTGGCAAAGATCCACTACTATTAGTCAACTACAGGCCCATCTCTCTGATAGATGCTAATGTCAACTAATCGCTAAACTCTAGAAACAGACTGAAGTGAGTCATGAAGCTTGCTATATCCAGTGGCGACTCCTCCGCTAAGGCAGTGGAGAATCACCCCAGTGATATTTGAGCAGTGCAGAAAATCAAAATAAAATGATAATAACAAGACGTTATTATCACTTTATTTTTCTGTGTGTAACTGGAGTCGCGGCGTGAGGGGACGGGACCGGGCTCGCGGCCTTCAGAGTGAGGAGTGGTTTGCCCTCCCTAAGTGCATATGAATGCCAAACATTCATTCGCATTTAGCATGTACTCCACCTAGCTGTGTTGCGCAGCCCGGTGGAGAACATGCCCAGGCTCCCAGGCACTGCCTGAGCGGCCAAACAGGCAGGGCCAGACGGGAAACCAAAACTGGCCCTGGTAAAGTGCTCGGGCGCCCCCCCAGGGGAGGTTGAGGGTGCCGCCGAGCTTTTTGCCAGGGCCGGTTTTCGGCCGATTTTGCAGCTATGCTGCAAAAACGGCCCTGTAACAAAAACGGCCCCCAGGGACCCAAAACCGCCCCCCACCCGTTCGGCGCACCGGGGATTGCCTGGTACCTGTTATGGCCAGTCCGGCCCTGCAAGCAGGCAGCTCAGATCAATCATGACGCTGCATGAAGTGTCACGATTGGCTGGGAGAGTCCGGGAGCCTGGGTGCATTCAATCCTGTCATTGCAGAGAGATGAGGATGGAGGTGTGGTGTACAGAGGTGGCGGAAAAGGTATTTTTTTTTAATCCATTGCCCTCTGCCCTACTAACCCCATTCTGAGGCACTGCCTGTACCTCCTTCACAAGACAATTTGTCCATCACTGTTTATCTGGTAATTACCTCTACTCCCTTTTACACCTTTGAGGGCCAATAACGCATAACCTTGATGACAAATTAGCAGTCCTATTAGATGCTGAAAAACACTATCATTGTGTGGAATGGGGAAATGTATTTAGGCTAATGAGAAAATGGGACTAATGCATTGTAGGAAAGTAGGGGTTGCTTTCATGGTTACACCCACATTTTGCTTCATGTGATGCTGTTTTTGACTAGTCTGACTGGGATGCTGCTAATCAGAACCAGGGTCTATCTAATTTCTCCCTAAATTGTTGTGTTTAGTAATTAGGTACATCCTAGATTGGATACTGGGATACTCTTATCAGTCTCTAGTATATGTTACTAAGGTACCTAGGGCATAGGTACCCCAGAGGTCTCTCATGGACTGAAGCATGCACTGTGCTACCCATGGGAGACCATGCAAAATGGAACTACAGGTCTGCCATTGCAGCCTTTGCAAGTTGGTGCTTGCACCACTTACTTAAGATGTATGTTTCCTGTATGTAAGGGTCACTTCACTTAAAACCTATAAGTCACCCCTATAGCAGGCCTTTGCAATCCTGAAGGAAGGGTGCTTCATTCTAAAGGAGAGGGTGCCCTGTGCATGAGCAGGATACTCCTGCAGCCTATGAAGTCCATTCTACCGGGTTGGCAGTGAAGCAGCCATATACTATATAAAGGAGTACTGCGTAATTAAGTGAAGACCTTCTTGAAAACAGCTGCAAAAAATCCTATCATGTTTGGTATCAAATATGTTGGAATTATACCCCATTGGGAGGTAAGATTTGAAGGACTGAAAGAGCCCTCCCTTAGGATCTCAGTGTTCCCCGTGCCAACAGTCTAGGACCAGACTGCACAAAATGGTTGCTGCCGATTAGAGACACATTTCTGCCCTCCTGCTGCTGAGCCAAGCTCGACCAGAGGAAGGTAGCACAATAGGCATTCTGTCACAGGGAGGTGTGACCATCTCCAACACAAGATTTAGTGTATTGGGAATTGGTGGATGCAGTTGTCAGCAACAGAAAGTCTGCATGAGGGGCAAACTGGGCGTGCCCATGCATAGTCTAGCTCAAACCAGTTCAAGGAGACGTTGGCTCCCGCTTTGGCATGGAACAGGACAAAGGGCATGGGAGTAACCTCCTGCCTGTCCAGACCCTCCCCTGGAAGGGTCCCCTGAAGCTTGCCAACACCTTCCCTAGGGTACTTAAGGGCTTAAATGGGTGTAGGTCCATAGATTTGTTATGGGATAAGATTCAGATCAGACATCACTTCTACTTATACCGTCTGGGACTTCGTTTGGGCCTAACTTCATCTCCCTTCCAGTCTGCTGCAGCAGCTGTGCCCTGTGCATCATACAGGAACCTTCCACGGCCTGTGAAGCATCAAAGACACTTGAAAAAATCTCCCTTGGAGTGAATGAGTCACTCCGCTGCATGTGCAGTCACCATAACTAAGTCGACCAGTGTGCAGATCCTGAGCACCTCCAGACTCCATTGGCTCTGCAGCACAGGTGTGGTTTTCCACAGCTTTCGGGGCCTGCCCTGCCCTCTCACCAAGTTTGAGGCCAGTGTCCTTCGTGGAGATTGCAATAACCGAACCCCTGTGCACTGCTTCCAACTTGCAGTTGCAAAGGCTTGTTGGCTTCCTTCCAAGAAGATCTTCAGGCTCCAAGTAGCCCAAACCTCGAGCACCTCCAGTGAACAGGATCGTCAGCCACATTGCATCGTGCACATCCTGGCCTGCATCTTTCGGTGAGCTGTGACTCCAGTGCCTCCAGCCTCTGGGTCCACTTGAGGGTCACACTTTTTTTATGGGCTCCCCTCATTGCTTGGGACCTACCCTGACTCCCCTGACTTCCCTGCTTTTGGAGGGTCCCCTGGACCTTGCTGGTCCCAACGTTGCTCCTTCTTTGATTCCTGTGTTGGTTGCATTTGCCAAGGCTTGTTGGTGCTCCCGCCAGACAATGACCCATCAGCTCTTGACATCCTTTATGGGACAGCTTGTGCATGGCTCCTCAGCGTTGCCTGGTCCTCACAGTTGCATTGTCAAGGTCCTCGTCACCCATTCTGCAACACCCGACATCGGAGGGAATTTGTCTTCCAAGTCTCCTGGTCACTCCTGAGTGACATAGACTCTGTCCCCTCTGCTTGCAGGTACCTCTTAGGAATTTTTTCTAGAGTAGGCTTCCCTAGCGAGGTCTTAACTAACAAAGGTACAAACTGCGTGTCAAGTTATATTACTGCAATATTGAAAGAGTGTGGAGTGAATTAAAAATTGACCACACCATACCATCCTCAATACAATGGGTTAACTGAAAGATTCAACACAACCTAAAAGGTATGTTCATGGGCCTCCCAGAAAAGCTTTGACAAAAATGGGATGTGCTTCTACCATGCCACCTCTTTGCCTCCAGAGACGTCGCTCAGAATAGGGTTGGCTACAGCCCTTTTGAAGTTCTGTTTGTTCATCCAGTTAGGGGTCCACTGTGTCTGGCGAAGGAAGAGTGGGAGTTACCTCTCAAACCTCCCAAACAGGACATAGTGAACTATGAACTTGGTCTGCGCTCCTGCATGGCTAAGTACACAAAGAAGGCAAATAAAAACATAGAGGCTAGCCAAGAACTCAAAAAAGCTTGGCATGACCAAAAGGCTGTCCTGACTGTTTACAGCCAAGCCAGAAGATGTGGGTGTTGGTTGTTGGATCCCGTGGCCACATGGGCTCTCCCGAACAAATGGAGTGAACCCCACACCATACTTGAACAAAAGGGTGAGGTCACCTATCTGGTAGACCTTGGCACTCCCAGAAGTCCCCATAGGGTAATTTATGTGAACAGGCTAAAACCTTTCGTTGACAGGACTGACATGGGCTTTCTCATGGGAACTGATGGGGGACTGGAGGAAGAGAGCAACCCTCTCCCTGATCTCCTCTCACAAAACTAACCCTGGGCGAAGGACTGTGCTACGCCCACGGAGTGGGCGTAGTGTTGCCTACTTCGCCCTTTTCAAAGTAGGCGTAGCAGGCAACACTACGCCCACCCAGTGGGCGTATCGAAGTAGCCCTCCATCCGCCTCCCTCCCGCCCTCCCCTACAGACCTAATTTTTGTAAATTCAGAAATAAAAGTAAATAAAAGGCACTTACCTTGTCCGCTGAGTGCCGGGGCTCCCTCTGCTCATTCGCGCCGCCGTCACCGCCATCTTGGATACCAATGTGCATGCGCGGCAGCCCGCGCATGCGCATTTCTCGTGAGAAATGCGCATGCGCGGGCGGCCGCACGTGCGCATTGGTATCCAAGATGGCGGCGACGGCGGCGCAAACGAGCAGAGGGAGCCTGGGACACAGCAGACAAGGTAAGTGCCTTTTATTTACTTTTATTTCTGAATTTACATAAATTAGGTATGTAGGGGAGGGGGGCAGGCGGTGCGTAGTGGGGCTACGCGAAGTGCGTAGGTGGGCGTAGTTTCTCGCCCACTTTGCGTAGCTTCGCGTAGCCCCACTACGCATGCTACGCCCAGGGTTACACAAAACCCTGATGATGGATCAGTGGATGGAGTGGCCTTGGCAAGCAGCCTCACTTATCAACAGCAGATTGATTGCAGAAAGGTCCTCAATCAATACAGACATATGTTTTCTCTTACTCCCGGTCAAATCACCTGGTGTACCCATGATTTGGACACAGGTGAGAGTATACCTGTCAAGAATAAAATCTACAGGCAGCCTGTCCATGTCGAGATTGCATCAGGACCAAAAGATGCTGGAGTTGGGAGTGATTGAGTTTTCGGATAGCCCTTGGGGAAGCCCAGTAGTCCTTGTGCCCAAACCTCACACAAAGGGTGAAAATGAGAGATGAAGTTTTGTGTGGACTACAAGGGAGTCAATGCAATCACTAGGACTGATGCTCACCCAAATCCAAGGGCAGATGAACTTATTGACGCTTTGGCCTCAGCCAAGTTCTTATGTACATTTGACCTTACTTCTGGCTATTGGCAAATCAGACTAGCTGAGGATGCCAAACCAAAAACTGCATTTGTAAATCCTAGTGAGCATTATCAATTTATTGTAATGAGCTTTGGCTTGAAGAATGCACCTGTCACATTCCAAAGGTTTGCAAATATAGTTTTCACAAGCCTGGAAGCTGGTAGTGCAGCATATCTAGATGATATAGCTGTCTTTAGCTCCACCTGGGAGAATCACCTGGTCCACCTGAAGAATGTGTTGGAGGCTCCGCAGGAAGTAGGCCTCACTATGAACGCTACTAAGTTCCAGATAGGGCAGAGTAAGATTGTGTACCTCGGCCACCTGGTAGGTGGAGGCCAGGGTCAACCACTTCAGAGCAAAATCCAGACCATAATGGAATGGGTTGCTCCAACTACCCAGACTCAGGTCAGAGCTTTCTCGGGCCTGACTGGGTAATACAGAAGATTTATCAAAGGATATAGGTCCATAGTGAATCCTTTGAATGATATTAACTCAAAGAAAATGCCCAAGAAAGTTCAGTGGACAGTAAGCTGTCAGAAAGCATTTGATGACCTTAAGCAGGCCATGTGCACTGCTCCCATTCTGCAAAGTCCTGACTACTGTAAAACATTCATTGTCCAAATAGATGCATCTGAGTTGGGGGGTAGGGGCTGTGTTGTCACAACTTAATGCAGAGGGCCAGGATCAATCAGTATCTTTTATCAGCAGAAGGTTGACCCCCAGAGAGAAAAGTTGGCCAGCTTTAGAGAGGGAAGCCTTTGCTGTGGTGTGGGTCCTGAAGAAGCTGAGGCCATACCTGCTTGGCACTCACTTCATTGTTCATACAGACCATAAGCCCCTCCTATGGCTTAAACAGATGAACGGTGAAAACCCAAACTTTTGACGTGGTCTGTTTTCCTACAGGGGATGGTTATACAGTGGAACATAGACCAGGGAGTAACCATGCCAATACAGATGTACTCTCCAGATGTTTCCACTTAAAAAATGAAGCCTCCACTAGGCAAGGTTAGTCTCATCTCCTTACGTTTGGGTGGGGGGAGTTGTGTAGGAAAGTAGCATCTGCTTTCATGGTTACCCTCACTTTTTGCTTAATGTGATGCTGTTTTTGACTAGTCTAACTGGGATCCTGCTAATCAAGACCCCAGTCTATCTGCTTTCTCCCTAAATTGTTGTTTTTAGTACTTAGGTACATCCCAGATTGGATACAGGGGTACCTTTAACAGTTCCTAGTATATAGTACCAATGTACCCAGGGTATAGGTATATCAGAGGTCTCCAATGGACTGAAGCATGTATTATGCCACCCATGGTAGACCACATAAAATAAAACTACAGGTCTGTCTTTGCAGCCTGTGTAAGTTGGTGCTTCCACCACTTACTTAAGATATAGTTTTCCAATATCCACAGTCACTGTGCTTGGTTCCAAGTGAGAGGGTGCCCCTGCATGAGCAAGACACCCCTGCAGTCTACGGAGTCCATTCTCCCGGGTTGTCAATGAAGCAGCCTTATACTATCTAGAGGAGCACTGCATAATTACGCAATAACAATCTCGAAAACGGCTGCAAAAAATCCTATCATGATTAGTATCAAACGTGTTGGAATCATATACACATACCGTAAACTGTGTGAGAGGTATGATTCCAAGCACTGAAAGAGCCCTTCCGTTAGGCTCTCAGTGTTCCTCGTGCCAACCTTCTAGACCCACACCGCACAAAATGGTTGCGGCCAACCAGAGGCATATTTCTGCCCTCCTGCTGCTGAGCCAAGCTCAAGGAGGCAGGTGAAACAATAGGCATCCTGTCACAGAGAGGTATGACAACCTCCCAGACAGGATTTAGTCTATTAGGACCAGGTGGGTGCGCTTGTTAGCGCCACAAAGTCTGCATCAGGGGCACACTCGGTGTCCATGAGCATAGTCCAGTTCAAACCAGTTCTGGGAGCCATTGGCTCCCGCTCTGGCACAAAACTGGACAATGGACAAGTCCAGACCCTGGAAGGGTCTCCTGAATCTTTCCAACCCTTTCCCTAGGGTACATAAGGGCTTACCCGGGTTTAGGTCCCTAGATTCGTCGTGGTAGAAGATTCAGATCACTCACAACTTCTACTTCTACCGTCTGAGGACTCTGGACTTCACTGGACTTCGTTTGGGCCTAATTTCATCTCCCTTCCAGGCTGCTGCATTGTCTGTGCCTATGCATCATGCAGGAGCCTTCCAAGGTGTATGAAGCATTTAAGACACTAGAAGAAATCTCCCTTGGAGTGAAGGAGTCACCACCCTGCATTCACAGGCCCCGTAACTAATTTGACTGCTCTGCAGATCCTAAGCTCCTCCAGACTCCTTGTGCTCTGCAAGACAGGTGGTAGTTTTTCACAGCTTCCCAGGCCTGCCCTGCCCTCTCACCAAGTTTGAGGCCAGTATCCCTTGTCGGGGTTGCAATACCTAAACCACTGTGCACTGTGTCCAACTTGCAAGTGCAAAGGCTTGTTGGCTTCCTACCAATAAGATCCTTGGGCTCCAAATAGCCCTAAGCTCGAGCAACTCCAGTGACCAGAATCTTCAGCCACACCATATGGTGTGCATCGTTGTCTTCATCTATTGGTGAGCTGCTTGAGGTCCTCTCGTGACTCCAGTGCCTCCAGCCTGTGAGTCCATTTGAGGGTCACACTTGTTTATGTTGGTCTCCCCTGATTTCTCAGGGCCTTCCCTGACTCTCCTCCTTTTGGTGAGTCCCCTGGACCTTGCTGGTCCCGACGTTGCTCCTTTTTTTATTCCTGTGTTGATTGCATTTGCCAAGGTTTGTTGGTGCTCCCGCGTGACACCAACCCCATAGCTATCGACAGCCTTTATGGGACAGCGTGTGCATGGCTCTTCGTCCTACTCAGCATCACCTGGTCCTCACAGCTGCAGAGTCAAGGTCTTCGTCACCCATCCTGCAACACCCGACATCGGAGGGCCTTCATCTTCCAAGTCTCTTGGTCACTCCTGAGTAACATAGACTCTGTCCCCTCTGCTTGCAGGTACCTCTCATCAAGAATCCATCCTCGGATTCCATGAACACTTCTTTCTTCTTCCACAGCAGCACTGTCTTGAAGGCCTCCATTGGGCCGACTGAGGTTTCCGACACCAATTCACACATATGCACCCGGCTTCCCTGGTGTAGGTAGCATGGGTACTAGGGTATGCACAGGTGGAGTGGCTCTCCAACCTTCTGTATTCCACATCCTGTCTTTAGGGTCCACTGGGAAGGGTCCTTATACTTTGAAAATCCAACCGCCCCTTGCACATATAGTTGTATGGAGCAATCGGTTGTGTTTCCGCACTGCACATGCTCTTCGTGGGGTCCCCGCCTGACTCTCTTTGGGTGGATCCTTAGGTCCCCATCACTTCTACGTCCTCTCGACCCTGTCTTGATTTGAGTCGTGCTTCTTATACCACTTTCTTAGTATATGGTTTGGCTCCCCCCCAGGAGTCCCCTGTGTATTTTGTGCTATTTACTGTGTTTCTTTGTTAAAGTACTGTGTGCATTGTATTTATCTCCGAGTTGGAACATACTAGAGAGTATTATATAATCAATACACATTTTTATAAATACTTGGTGTGGTTTTTTTCACTTAATCTATACTATAAGATTGCATTCTGGTAAAACCAGCTGCTTTGCACTCCTTCCGGACTAAGCCTGAAGGCTGCTCTCCAGAGCTACAACTTAGCTTTCTAAATCTGTCTAAGACCTCGTAAATCACCATAAGGGTTGTCTGGACTGGTCGTATACCAGGCCAGCTGCTCACAGGCCTGATTTCATTGATATGGTTCTTTTTATTTATACTGCACCCTCCCTCTACTTAAAGAAACTATAGAAGATTTCTACCTCAGGCTTTCCCAGTAAAGAAATACATTAGACAAGGTTTTATTTTTTATTTATATTTACTTACAGAGCGCCCAAATCACCCCATCAGGGTATCTCCACGCTAAGACCGCCATAATTAACCTAGGAGGGACAATCAGAACAGTGAGGTTTTCAGCAACTTTCTGAATGCCAGATAGTCCGTGCATTGATGCAGGTGAATGGAGAGTTCATTCCAGTAGTATGGGGCCAGATGGTAAAAGGCTTTGCCATCTAAACGGGTTTTTTTGAAACGCTGGACTTGGAGCAGTGCTTTAGCTTCAGAGCGAAGAGGTCTGGAAGGCATATAGTTAATTAATCTCTTGTTTATGTAACTGGGGCCTCGGTTGTTTAATGATTTGCCTACAATCGATTTAAAATTTAATCCTCATTCGCATTGGTAACCAGTGCAGTTTTTGAAGGAGAGGGAGCGATGCGGTTCTGGGGGGGCATTGGTCACCAGGCGGGTCGCAGTGTTCGGGACAACCTGCAATTTGCTTATGGAGCTTTAATTGGCTGAAATCAGCAGAGCGTTGCAATAGTCAGCTTAGAACTTAGAACTAATGCCTGAATAAAGGTTTTCTGTGTAGATAGTTGCAGGAAAGGGAAAACTTTTCTGAGTAGGTCAAGGCTATGGAAACATGCTGCAGCGGTGGAGGTGGTATGCTCTCCCAATGTGAGTTTGTGGTCTAATCGAACTCCAGAGTTATTTACCACCTGTTTTGGAAATGGGGCAGAACCTAGTTCCTCTGGCCACCAGCTAGGGGACCACTTCACTGTTGCTTCACCGAACAGCATAATCTCTGACTTTGCTGCATTGAGCTGAAGAAAAATTTCTTTCATCCAATCCACGATAGTCTTCATAGGAAAAAGTGGTCTGAATGTTGGAATTGGTTTGATCAAAGGAGAGTAGAAGTTGGGTGTCATCAGCATAGGATATAGGGATAAATCCCAAATTCCTCAATAGTCTTGCCAAAGGAGTAATATAAATGTTCAACAAGCTAGGGCTCAAACATGAGCCCTGTGGCAATCCACTTCAAGGCATTCCCTTTGAGGCATATGTCTCCCAGTCTACTAAGAAGAGTCTGGGGGGATGGTATTGAATGCTGCGGATAGGTCAAGCAGCACCACGAGTACTGATTGACCGTCATCCAACAGCATCCTGATGTTGTCGGTAACTGCCACCAACACAGACTCTGTACTATATCTGGGTCGGAATCCAGATTCAGAAGAGTCCAAGCAGTTTGAGGATTCAACAAAATCGGACAAGTGTTTATTAATGTGTTTTTCCAAGAGTTTGCTATGTAAGGGAAGTAAGAAAATGGGGCGGTAGTTGGTTACATCTTCTGTGGGGATTTTAGAGTTTTTCCTAATTGGGAGAATCTGTGCTGCTTTCTATTCCAGTGGGAGACTGCCTTCCTTCATGGAGCTGTTTAGGATAGAGCAGATGGGGCCGGCTCGTTGTTTAGATTGTGTGGCGGCTGTTTTAGCAGGAATGAGATCCAATGGGGACCCTGATTTTACAATTTCTAATAGAGCTTCAGTCTCCTCTGGTGTAAGTATCAGGAAACTCTCCAAAGTGTGTGAAATGGTAATAGCCGGAGGTAGGTCACACTTAAAACCAATCTGCGAGCCCTTAGCCGAGTTGATTTTATTGTAAATCATATAGATTTTCTGGGTTAGATGACTTGCTATATTGTCGCACAGTGTTTGGGATGGGGCAGCTTCAATGTCACAGGCCTTGGGGTTGATGAATGTTTTTTAAATCTGTTAGAGAGTTCTCAACGTGCTCCCTGCTTGTTCAAGTTGGGATACTATGTGCATTTTGAGAGCGTTTTGCAGGTTTTTGTGGTACTGTGTCAGTGCATACTTGAATCTTTCTTTATCTTGTGTGTTATGTGAGCGACACCACTGACGTTCAAGTTTTTTACACTGATTTTTTTCGAGCTGAAGGGTGGCAGAATACCACGGCGTCTGGCGGCGTTTAATGGTTGTGGGGCACTGTTTCAAGGGAGCTAATCTGTCCATAGTGGATAGCAGGCTGGTATTGAAGGAGGCTTGGCGCTCCTCTACATTATCAGTTTCAGAGATTTGTGGAGGGATAAAGCAACTTGAAAATGTGAGGGTGTAAATTTATGCCATTGTCTATAACTTTTTTTAGGGTAGTGTTTGGGGACTGTCTGTGCCTTTGAACCGTTAATACGGAACTCGATCATGGAATGATCTGACCATGTCAAGGGGTACGTTGCACGGTAAGAAATGTTGGGGAGTTATTTAAAATTATATCCAACGTGTCTACTGCCTTATGAGTGGGCTCATCATTTATTCTAGTTAGGTTGCGTGTGGAAACATTTGTCAGAAGGGTAGCCGCCTCTAGATTATTAGAATTTTCACTGTATATGTTAAAATAGCCAAGAAATATAAAATTCCTGGCTGAGATAACATGTGGGAGATAAATTCCATAAGCTGTGAAGCGGGGTTAGAAAGTGGTCCCAGGGGAGATATTCTAAAGGTTGGCCCAGTCACCTCTTTTGTGTCTGCCTATTATGAAGCCATTATCTGCAGTGAATTCAACAGAATAAAGATATACATGGCATTTTGAACAAAAAGAATTGCTTTATTGAAATGATATTTTAATCACAATAGCAAACGCTTAAATCTTACTGTCAGCACTCATGTACTAAAGATCTGCCTTTACCCAGTTCTAGTAACATAGTATGAATTGATCTAAATGCATTATCATACTGACAAACAGAGTCATGACAGTGGCATCATAAGAGGGAGTAACATTTTGAAGGATGCAAATCCACTTAAAGTACTTGGGTATCTATATCAGCAGAGACTGGAATAAAAAGTTATGGACAATTTGACCCCTTTAGTGAAAGAAAATACTAAGGAATTCTACATGTGTTCTGAACTACAATTGTAAATGCAGGAAATGACTTAAGTCATAACGATGATGATAGCTCCATGATTTATTTACATCTTTGGCAATATCCTTCTAAAGAGCCCTGGTAACGTGATAACTTGATTGACAGAAAAGCCTGAATGAAATTAGTGCAAATCCATGATAACACAATGCCTAGAGCCATCCGCTTACTCATATGGAATCATAGAGGCTGATCCATCACCTGGTTTGTGCTATCTACATATGTAAAGTGGCCCCTATGTGGTTATGTATATAGAGACCTGTCCTTCATCTTGACAGGTAACTGGGACCGTTTTACTTGAAGGAGCAGAAAGTAATATCAGTGAAGGACCCTGTTATGACTACCAAAGCTTATGCATGACATCAAGTCCGTGAGGAAAGTGGTGTAGCATATGGTGTGGTTCTGAATTATTTACACTTGTTACTTTAAGCCTGACTTTTTTTAAGCCACATCTACCCAGGGCTGAGCTAAAGTTGGCTCAAGATGGCAGACTGGTAGCAGCTCCTCGCAGCAGCTCCTCATGCTGGGATCCCCATTCTGGGAATATCCTGTTTAGTGCCAGCCTTCGACCGGATTGTGATACCCCATGAGTATCTGGATTATTGGAACATCAGGAAATCGAAACATCCGTCAATGTTAGCACTTACCTGGTTCGTACGACTGAGGGTGCGCCACCTGAGGATTGAGCAGCTGGACCTCACCCCCGCAGGTTGGCTCGTTGTGACCTCGCCTGCGCCAGCCGATCTGCAGCGAATCTCCCCTGGAGGCCCCCGGTTCGAGGCTATATGCTCACCTCGGCCCGAGGCTACATGTTCTCAGGTCCTTCGCCCCTGCGGGCTCTGGGGTGCAGTGGAGTAGAGGGCAAGGAGTCGCCTGATCACTAGTATGCTCCCGACCCAACACCTGGATCACCTCACCCACTGCTGCGGAGTCTGCTCCCGACCCGACACCTGGATCCCCTCACCCGCTGCTGCGGAGTCTGCTCCTGACCCGACGCCTGGATCCCCTCACCCGCTTCGGAGTCCGCTCCCGACCCGACGCCTGGATCCTTTCACGTGCTTGGCCTGACGCCTGGGTCGACTGGGTTCTCCTCACCACTGCAAGCGGGGCCCGGAGGAGGCCATGGGATCGCCTGGACTGCAGGTCCCAGTATCCCCGGAGCTCACATCCACCGTCGGAGCCATCGGGAGTTGCACTGAGTCCCGAGCGTGGTTTCCTGCGGACTCGTCCCTCAGCGCTCTGTTTTGGAGCAAGTTTGCGTGTCTCACCACTGTCCGAGGTGAGTGTCTGGGCCACGGGAGCTGGGATCCTTCCCTGCAAAGTTTTTTCCATCTCGACTGGGGACGTAGGGTGCAGAGCCTACTCGATGACGCGGGAAAGACGGGAGGGCAGCGCTCGCTCTACATTGCTCCGCCCCCCCAAGAAAAGTCTGTTTGTTCATAACGGCGCTGTCTCCACATTCCTTTGGGCCCTATTTTTTTTACCTTTATCACAAAATCTGTCGCAAGCTTGACACAACTTGTGCTTGCTACTTTTTAATCGACCTTCGAGATGACAGAGCTTTCCTCATAAAGGTACTGTTTGGTTTTATTTTTATTTTTATTATTATTTACTCTTTTTCTGCCTCTCCTATTTTTGTTCATCTCCTCTTCACATTTTTTAATCGTCCCCAGGAGAACCATGACTCAAAATGGCTGTGGTCATAAATCACTTTTAGCAAATCACCTCCCCCAGCCACTGACCATCACTAAGTCCTGGTAAAAACATTTTCTTACTGGGATCATCAAAACAGTAATTGGACTTGACTCCCCACCTCCACGACCTATCCATCTAATGGAAAAAGGACTCATCTCCTCATCTCCATGAGTTTAAGAGAAACTGAAACAGGACTACTCCCCTCCTCTCACAATTCCTAACCTATTCATCATAATGGAAACAGGACTTATCTCCTCATCCCATGAGAGATAGAGAAAGTGAGACAGGACAACTCCTCCTCGCACAATTTGTGGAAACAGACAAAGGACTACACAGCCACTCTCTATCTTGCCTAAGGTGTCGGCCATCTTAGACTAGTCCCACTTCAGGCATTCTAATCACATTCTCTTCAGCTGCTACTTCCCCTCCTACACTCATCACTTCAGCACCTCATTCTACAGTACTACACATTCACCTCACCTACACCACAATTCTCACCATGGAACTCTCAGGCACCCACACCTACAAAATCAATTACCCCCCCAAGCTCACTAAAAAATCTGCCAAACATTTCAAACACAACTTTCTGAAATCCCACCCAGAAACCCCTTTTGCAGACCCTTATTTTTCACTTCAAAATGGGGTCACGACCACCAACATCATTTTCTACACTAAACGCAGAGCGCAATGGAGGAAAGCCCTCCTTACCCTACTAACAGTTTCCTCCACAAGGAAGTCTGCACATGGTCTACTGATTTCCATTGCACCATCACAACTCTTCCAAGCGACAGCAACCATCACTATCTACAATAACAGTACTATTCTCACTCAGTCCACCAATCGTAGTCTTAACCTATTCAATAACATATTTCCCAATATTAAGGAGCATGTATCCAATCCACTTACTCCTTCCCAACTGACCCCAACTCCTAACTTCCAAACCATTTCATCACCTACTCATTACCCCACCCTCCCACCCCCAACGCCCAACCCCCTTGTCTTCTAGATGCCTTGAGCCGCACGCCTCCCACAACCCTTCTACCCCACTCTACAACACACATCTCCTATCTTCACCTAAGCATTACTTACTTCCTACCCACATTAATGTAACCGCTAACTCACCCCCTAACCAATCTATCATTTCCCCCAAAACGACCACATCCCCTCCCACCTCTAGCCCCCCTCCTCCATCACCACCCCGCCTCCTCTCACATCTAGTCCCCCCGCTTCCCATAACACCCTCCCCCTACCTTGGCACTGCCTCATAACGACACATCCTTCCCCCCGCTCCATCATTGTAGTCACTCACGCACCCACTACTGAAACACCTTTCACACCTCCTCTTCCTCCACCACCCACCCCAACCTCCTCTACACCCACGCCTAACACATACCCAACACTCTACCCACTTCCTCTCCATTCTCTCGCCACACCCTCATCAGTTCTCACACCGAACCAAGCCAAATCTCCTCAACTTATACCATACTCTACCACCCCCACCACTACCGTTCCTAACTTCTCGCTGTACAAGATTATGTCCACCCATCTCCAAATTAAAGATGAGCTACAAACTTTCAAAGAGCTGTTTTCGAATCAACCTAGGCACCCCTCACCACCTAATACCCTCTTATCCTGTAAGCCCACCCCCAAACCTACACGCTCACACAAACACAACCCTCCTTATTGGACCTCAATTCCTGCCCATAATTCTTCCACCCGCCCTATTCGAAGCATCAATCCACTTACACGGTACGACATACGTGCCCTCCTACACTCCTATGATACCGCTCCCATGGCCCACACAGCCACCACACACCTTCCCATCCCTACTATCCACTCCAACCCTCACAGGCCCCCTACACAAAATAATAGAGGTACCATCTCTAATAATCTTTAAAAAGTCACCCTCACTCTGGACCCCTCCACCTCCCTCATCACCCTGTGGCTCAAATGCACTCTACTTAATTGTAGATCTGCCCCTAGACACGCATCTGACATAGCCGACCTCATTATCGCACTTGACCTCGACCTGACCATATTCACCGAAACCTGGTTAACAGAATCTTCCTCCCCACTCATTGACATTCTAGTACCCTCTAACTATCACATCATCAGATTAGACAGGACCGGCAAAACAGGAGGTGGAATAGCATGTATTCATTGGAGCAAACTCTCAGTAACTAAAGCAGTCTCCCCTATATTCTCCTCCTGCGAACACATCTGCCTAGACGTCAACAGTGAGGGTAATCCAGTATGCTCTCTGCATATTATCTACCACCCACCAAGAGACAACCTCACCTTCATTGAACACCTCATGGACATGATCACAACAAACTCGGGTCGACAAAACACACAAATATTCCTTGGTGACTTCAACCTTCATTGGAATGATCACAAAGACTCGGTGGTCAATAGTCTCAAAAACTTCCTCAACGCCCGAGACCTCACCCAAGTCTGCAACAGCCCCACTCATGACAAATGCTCTACCCTGGACCTCATCATTTCCAAAGGTGACGCCATCCAACTCGACTCAATCCAACCCTGTGATTGGTCTGACCACCACATTATCACATTCTTCATCAATGAAAATGTGAAACTCAGCCCGGTTCAATCCACCAAACCCAAGGTCTGGAAAAGAGACCTGAAGAAACTCAATCCCAACTCTTCACCCTCTCCCAGCTACAATCTTCTCCTACCCCCTATCGGCACCAACGATGTTCAGGCTCTCACCGACCACTACCTCAAGTCAATGACCACGATAGTCAACGAAGTTGCCCCCCCTTCAGTTAAAGATAGTCTCCTCTAAAAACTCAAAACCATGGTACGACGGTCTGCTTATCGAACATAGACGAGCTATGAGACTAGCAGAATGCAATTGGAGATCTGCCCCTTCGGCTATGCACCTCAAAATACTAAAAAAAAAGAGAAACGCTTACTTTAGAAAAATCAAACGCTTGAAAGCTGATTTTTTTTAGCCATCAACTAGACCAAGCAAAAAAACGACCAAAAAAACTATTTGAGTTAATCAAATCTCAATGCAAGGACGAACCTCAATGATTACATAAAACAACCAGCACTCTACCGTCCTGTGAAGAATTCTCTACCTTCTTTAAACTGAAAACCGATGATCTCCTCATTGATCTAAGCCTATACTCCAGCCCCCTAAGCAAAACATCCATTAAACAAAAAAACAATGCTACATGGCCATCCTTTGATACCTACACGGAAGAATCTATAGGCAAGATCCTCAGTACCCTGAAGCCCTCCAATCACCTCTCAGACCCTCTATCTGCAAACGCTGTAAAGGACATTATCCCTTAGCTTCTCCCGCTCTGGACCAAAATCATTAACAGTTCACTTCAACAAGGATGCATCCCGGACTCCCTCAAAGTGGGACAGGTATCGCCCATACTAAAGAAACCAACAGCAGACCCTACCGACCCTAATAACTATCGCCCTATCTCCAATATACCTACCTTAGCCAATTGTTAGAAAAATGTGTTCACCTCCAACTGACAAAACACATCGAGCACTTTGACCTCCTCAACCGACACCAATCAGGCTTCCGAGCAGGCCACAGCACAGAATCAGCTATGACACACATAATTGATGATGCGCTTCAAATTCTTGATCAGTATGGTACCTGCCTCCTCATTCTACTCGACCTCTCATCAGCTTTCGACACGGTCAAACACGAGAACTTACTTGAGCTGTTGAATATCATAATGGGTCTTTCAGTGACAGTATTCAAGTGGTTTACCTCCTTCCTTCATAACCGAACTCAGAAATTGAAGATTAACAACACTATGTCCACACCTGTTCCAGTAACCCTAGGTGTCCCACAAGGATCCTCCCTATCCCCAACTCTGTTCAATCTAGTCAGGGAACCACTCACCGCACTGCTTCAAGAATCTAATGTGCAATTTCACATGTATGCGGACGATACCCAACTCTACCTTAAACTACAAACCCCTGAAGACATCAAACTTCGCAACTCAACACTTAAGGACACACAGACGTGGCTGGCAGAGAACCATCTCAAACTTAATGCTCTAAAAACAGAATTCCTCCTAATAGCACCCCCCTCCAAAATCCCCATCGCTCAGGATTCGCCTAAACACCTCACTGCATTCAACGTTCAACCTATCATTGTGGACTCAGCAAAATCTTTAGGTATATTCCTCGACTGCAATCTCAATATGCAACATCATATCAGCAATGCAACGAAGGGAGCTAATTTCCAAATCAATACCTTGAGGAAGCTGAAACCCTTCCTCCCAGCCAACGACTTTAGGACTGCAGTCCAAGCGCTGGCTATCCCTCAGATTGATTATGGAAGTGCCGCCCTCTGCGGCCTCCCCTTATCAACAACCGCACCCTTAAGAGCCTCTATTAACGCTGCAGCCAGACTCATCACTGGATCAAAAAAACGATCACACATCTCTCCTGACTTAAAATGTCTGAATTGGCTACCATACGAAGCCAGAACACACCTGAAAATCGTGTGCATCTCTCAGAAATTGACAATTTCCGGAGGCTCAAGAGCCACAAGAAGCGCAGAAACTCTCCTTTTGAAACCACAAAGATTCCACAAGAAAAAAACATATAAACGCTCCTTCTCAGGGATCGCACCCAGGATCTGGAATGTCCTCCCTCCAGAAACCAGACTTATCTCATTCACGGCATCCTTCAAAAAAGAAGTCAAATCGATCCTCTTGGCTAAATTCACATGAATATGAACTGAGGAATTATTGTGACTCTTTATCTCGCCCTTGCATTACATTGTCTGAACTGACCACCCACTCACATTTTGTTACCATGCACTGTTCTCTATTTGCACAAAATGCCTGGTTAAGTATTCTTTTTGTCTTTATACTTCATATTTATGTAAGGCGCTCTGATATCTGTAAAGATCTTGTTCGCGCTATATAAAACTTTGAAATAAATCAGGCTACTAGCATGTCTGGAATAAAAACGACAATTTGGCCTTTAGCTTTCGAGCCCAGGGTATGACTGGTACCATATACTAGCGACCATTTAATTTAGTGAGGTTTTACCAATTAGGTGTAAGCCAATTAAACATTTACTTTGTAGTGGCAGAACACTGGCACTGAGTTCTGAATAGCAGGCCTCAGACTTGAAAAACCAGCAGCATCAGTCCAAAACTTTAGGGGCGATCATACAAAAAGAGGCATTTCCTTACATGATCCACATCCAAAAGAAAGTGAATTAGCAACTAACCTATACTCTGGTAATTCTCATTATCTAACCTGGAACCTGGAAAGGCCACCTTCGATGGCATGGTAAGTCCCAGGTCTTTGTTGCACTGTGAAGTCCAAACCTTGTAGGAAAATGGACCACCTCACAGTTTGTCAGTCAGTGGTCATTTAAACTATGAAGTGAGTCCCAAAAAAGGTAGGTTCTCAGGTTCCACAGGGACCAGACTACAAAGCTTCCATCTAAATAGCACTCTAAAGCTGCTCCCTTGGGAGTGTTCTCCTACTGTTAAAGACAACTAGTTGATTATGGCCCAACTCCTTCAGTTGTGACAACACTGCCCCAATCCCATGTTCAGAGATAGTGTCGGCTTAAGGATGGTTTGACTGGTGCAATGACAGTCTCCAGTTGCACGTTGCCCAAAATGAGCGGTTTTCATCTTTCATTTCCACAACATCAGTTGTCATGGGAATAAAAGATGGGCAAATGTCTTGGGGCCTTTTAATTTGTTCTAATCTTCATTTCTTACCTTCTCCCTTCCTTGATTACCAGTTTGAGTGACCTATGAATGGGGCAAGCCGCAAATAAGCAGCCACCCTGATGCAATGCCACATGAGTTAACTTCGGACCTGTCAAGCATCCTTGTGGCTTCCAAAAGACATTTTTAATTTCATCTGCCCGTTTCTATGCAAGATGAGAAGGCTGGGTTGTACTTGTGCATCCTGTCTTTTGGAATGGCTAAATAATGGTAAACATTTTTAATTGAGGATCCAAAACACTTTTCACTGCACTGTATACTCTAACGTGCCACTGCTAAGTTGTGCTGCCTAGCTTTAAGGCAGCCTTTATGTAACTGCTCTATGGTTGAAGAGATGTTTTCATGCCTGGGATCACTTATTACAACTTTGAATGGTGGAGTGCTAAGCATTAACCCTAACATTTCTGAAAAGTTTTAAACACTGAAAATGAAAAATATATTACAATAGAATATGTTGGTTAAATCCAATATTTAGTATTTCATGTTTTTCATTCCAGTATTGATTTCCGTTTGAGGTAGGTGCTCTTTGTTCTACCTTGCCTTTTGGTACACGTGACTGTGCTTTCACAATGCCTAGTGTCATAGGTATTGAAGGCAGTGATAAAAGCCTAAAATAGGCAGGGTTGTAGGAGACATTCTAACTTTTGGTATATTTGCTCCTTTTCCTTTAACCCAAGTCATATTAAAGCCTGTGGTAGGGCTCAGAGTAGGACAGAGGTCACCCTGAACACAAAAAGGTGGGTGATGTCACTTTCGGGACATCTGAAAAATTTACTGAGTATACATTGATGCACAGTCGTTTTTAGGAAATGGGATCTTTGCCTGAAGAGGGAAGTGAAGCACAGAGGGGGGCAGACCACGTACAGTACAAAGGTAGATTACAGTGTGGTATGTCTGAGATCTGGTGTTCACTGCATACCATTAGACTAGCTGAGCAAAGGAAGCTTGCCCAAAAGGAAGGATAGTGTAGGACAGAGCAGATAGGTTAGGTGAGACATGAGCAGCTCGCAGAGATCTTTGTGCGCCCAGTAATGTTTTGGAGATAATTATAATGGCTAGATAGCTCTGGTGGTTAATGTACTTCCAGGAGAGATCTGTGGTTTGTCTACTTTTTGTCTAGACTCATCATAAAGTACACTGAGTGTTGATGTGTCTGCTATGAGCACAATGTATAACATGCAGATCATAAATGTGAAATATTTACGAAGCTATCACAGTGGTTGTTAGACCTGACATTATTGGTGTGAGTCTCCCTTCCATTTTTGACGCATTGCCTCCTCTGTTTTGATATGTTTTTGCTGGATTTATGCTTTGGGCAATGTGCCACTGCTAATCAGTGCCACAGTGCAAGTGCTCCCCGTGTTAAATTGATATACTAATTGGATTCCATGATTGGATTATTTGATTTATCTCTCATCCCCTAGTACAGTGCACCATGTGTCCCCAGGGCTTGTAAATCACATGCTGCTGGTGGGCTTGCAGCACTGGTAGTGCCACCCACAGAAGCAGATTGTAAAGTGTGTCTCAGGTCTGCCATTGCAAGGCCTATGTGCAGTCTAGCACTGCCATGTCGACTTGGCCAAGTGCATCCACTTGCCAGTCCCTAAACCTTCCCGCTACTTCATATTAGACACCCCTATGGTAGGCCCAAGGGCAGGGTGCATTGTAAGTATAAGGTAGGACATGCCCTGATGTGTGTAGCATGTTCTAATAGTGAATTACAGCCATTTTTGTTTTTCACTATTGAAGGCTACCTGTTCTCATAGGCTAGAATGGGCAGTTAGATTATTACATTCTTATAATCCTAACTGACTCAGGGAACATGGTAGAAATTCGAATATAGTATGCTTGAACTCTGAATAATAAAATACATCTTTTAGTAAAGTTTATTTTATTATCCTGTCTTTGCAAATACCACTTTTAGAAAGCAGGTATTTGCTAGCCTAACCATTTGAGCCTGCCTCTGCTGGGTTGTGTATTCCTTGTCTGTGTTTGTGTGTGACAGGGCTGGGGAATTCCAGGAGACAGGCTGGGGAAGCCCAGTGGTGAATAGAGAGATCTGCATCTAGATGGGAGGGAAGAGTTGCACTTGGGACCTGAATAGGGCTGGGCCTTCCCTCTAAAATGCTGGCTCCACCCCCTGTGGCTTGTCTGATGTCTCTGCCCTGCACTGTGAAAGGAGAGGAGGAATCATGTCAACAGAGTGCTCCAGAGCTGTATCTTCTCTCCCCTGTGCTGGCTCCACCTCCTGTGGGCGGCTGATGTTTCTGCCCTGCACAGTGAAAGGAAGAAGAGAGTCATGTAAACAAAGTGCTCAGGAACGGGTTTGGACAAGGCAGAGGCCTCTCTACCTTCAGAGAACAAAGGATTTTGGGGTATGAATATTGGGACCCTTGATCCCAAGAAATTAGATCACTTCTGGAACAAGAAACCTTTCTGCCAAGGAGAAGAACCAAGGAAGCTGTAGGTGTTTAGACTGCCCCTCTGTCAGTGTGCTGTTTGCTGGGTTGGCCTGCAGTGGTTGCTTCATTGCCAAGGGAAAGGAGAAGGAACTTTGTAAGGACTTTCATCTACAGAATATTCTCCAAGGGCTTGAACTGTGCTTGCCTACTGCTGAAGTCTCAGGGACAAAAGACTTCACCTCCAGCTCCCTCCTGAATTTCCTTGCTGGAAATTCTGACTCCAGACACTTGCATGCTGCTGGGGGCTGGAAGTGAGATGCATCGAGAAGAAGCGTGTCGCCGCCGCAGCTGAAATCATCGCAATGCCGGAGAAGCGAGCCTTCGCCACATCTCCCTGGAAGCGCGTGTTCATTGAAGCTGCCTGCTGTCGCATCACCAGAGAAGCGTGACTCCATCGTGAAAGCTGCGATCGCATCACCAGAGAAGCGTGTCGCAGAGCCTGTCGCGGCTCCAAAGTACAGAGTGGTCGCAAGGCTGCCAGGGCGTCATCGCATCGTCATCGCATCGCCGCATCAAGGGTGCCATCTTCTCGCATCGCAACCGGATCGTCAAATTGCATCAAGGCACCATCTTTCGCACCGCAACGGGCCCGCAGGCCGAGAATCTACGCATCACCTCCGCACCGGTAAGGCTCATGACTAGTCCCCTACTCTGCACAAGCATTGAGGAAGGACACAACCGTTCCCCCGGGACACGGAACCAACGCATCTCCCCTTTTGCGAGCCTTTTGTTCACTTTGCGTTACGCATCCAGGTACTTCGTTGAGAACTTTGTCGCATTTACCAACAACTTGAACTAAGAGACTTTAATCATCTTTTAAGTAATATTACATGTAGTATTGTGGATTTTTGTCGTTTGTGGTCTTGTGTTTAAGTCTATATAAGAATACTTATTTTTATAAAACCTGTGTTGTGTCCATCTGTAGTGTTATCACTGTATTACTGTGTATATTTACAAATGCTTAACACACTGCCTCTGAGATAAGCCTGTCTGCTCGTGCCAAGCTACCAATGGGGTGTGCAGGGGTTGTTAAGGAGTGTAATCCCCTTATCCTGACTTAGAAGTAAGGGTCCCTATTTGGACAAAGGTGATAACCATTGCCAACTAGACTCCCCCAGCTCTAACAGTGGTTAATGATGATGTCACTGAGATCCGTTTGTTACTTTGCAGTTCATATGTTATAATCTTCTGATATAGGATAGTGAGCTATGAACTGGCTTCAAAGAGCTGCATGCAAACTGCAAGGCTTGGTTTCAAAACATGTTGGCTTTTTCTGAATATTCCGTTATCCTAAGACTGCTAAAGAGAATTCTTTTGGAGAGTAATACACTCTTGTTATTATAGACAAACCCAACCACTTGTGTTTTTATGGACCAAGCCCTCCTAAGATATAATGCCTACCAGTAGGTAAGATATGTAAAACTTAGACTTTGTAGCCCTTATTGTCTTAGGTAACGTTTCCTGTACATTGATTTACGCTTTGCATGATTCAGTGTCTCTGTATAATATGTTTTTTTAAATTATTTTTTTATTGAGAGTTCATAGGCTTAACAACATACAATAGTGTCATATATAAATACATATTTCAAAATATTGGAAAAGGAAGGAGTTGATTTGAGTACAAGATACAAGATATTACTGTATTATAAATATACATTTCAAAATACGCAGTAGGGCAATCATGAAACTCCCATAAATACAGAAAAGATCCTGGTAAATTAAAGTGCAAAGTGCTAAATCAGGGTGTATATCTTCATATATACCCTATCCCTCTATACCAAATGTAACAAAAGTACAGAAAAAAATCAACTTGAACAAAAGTGCAAAGTGCTATACCAGAACAGATACTCATACGTATATTTTATCCTTTTATATCCACTACTAGATATTATCTTATGTTTCAACCACATTCCAGTATTTCTCATACTTTCTTCCTGCTCCTGATCTTATTGCATATTTCTTTTCCAATTCTTGTATTCTGGACAATTTTGATCTCCATGCATTAAAAGTAGGTACCTTCTCTGTTCTCCACAATTGCAGGATTAAAGATCTTGTTATTAAAGCTGCAATAAACAAGCCTTCCTCATGTAATGAGGTAGCAGGAGAGCAACCCAAAACTGCCGTGGATTTATCGAGAGAGATACAGGGATCAATTATAATTTTAGGATATTTCTCGATTTCCTCCCAGAAGCTCTGGATTTTTTCGGGCACTCCCAAATGATATGCGTCCAAGTTCCTTTTTCAGGACAGCGGAAACATTTGTCTTCCATTTGCGGGTATATGTTATGAAGAAATTAGGGTGTTCTATATATCAACCATTTCGAATAGAATTGCATGTGTTTAAAGTTTGCCCCTCTAAAAACAACTGCATTGATTTTATTAAGCCTATTCCAGGTTGGTTTAAGAATCTGTATACCTTCCCTGTTCTTCCATCTATCCCTATTTTAAGGGTTCACTGACCGCAATCACTTAGTTGTGACCCTTCTTAGACAGCATTATTGTTGCTCCTTAGACATCAGCTTGGTTTATTAGTATTCATTAAAGTTGTCATGGCTAAGAAATCTTGTACCAAACAAATGCTTGTATCTTCTTTGGAATATTTGTGATTAGCAATGCTTGTTACCTTTGTTACCCTTCGAGAAGCTAACTACTTTCCTCACATGAGTAAACTGCCTAACGGCTTAGTAAAATCCACGTGAGGCGCATGCAAATGTTCCTGGGCACGCCGTACTGAGACTGTAAAAGGCGTGCCTAGGAACTTGACGGCGCTTTGCTTTCCCCGATACGCATCACCACGAGCTTTGCGGTCCAATTTGAGAAACCGGCTGACAGCCACGTTGCAGTCCTGCGTCGAGAAACCAGCTGACAGCCGGCTCTACCTTCATCAGTGAGATCCATCCCTTCAATAATACAACCATCTAGGAACTGGCGAGTATTACCCCTTTCCTCCTCCCTTCTCCCGCCCCCTCCCGCTTCCTCTTACCTTATTCATGGAACTCCGGCTCCAGTCTTCGTTTCCTGGAGAATCGGAACGTCTTTCTGGTTCATCTTTTTCCGGTATCGGCCATGACGACTTCCTGCGCAATCTAGAAGAAAAAATAAACAGATACGTGTTACCAGGTAACGGCCACTAAAACGAAAAGAGCAAACAATCTTGTAAGAATTTCAGGAATGACGATAATATGCGCCATGCTTTTAATGGGCAGATTTTGAAGACACTTTAGAACATTCTGAAAATAATGCGCTCCATGTTTACTGAACATTATTGAAATACTGAACATTGTAATACTTAGCCACAGAGACCTTGAGGTGGTTGGACATGTTTATAACCAACATTGTGTAGTTAAATACAGTGGCAGCAAGCTTATAGCTGCAGTATTCTTGGTGATAATTGTAATTGAGGTGTATTAATAGCAGTTTAAATGCAGAAATAATATACACAAATAAGTGGAACTGATCATAGAGATTGGGATAAATAAGCCCAAGTAGAGGGTATTTTAAAAGCTGAATCTGTTTTTGGATATTGCTGTTTCTTCCTCTTTCTTTTGCATCTATCTTTACAGAACCCCATTTTAAGGATGCTACGTACAGTTTGAAAGGTTCGAATACTAGTGGGGGTGGTAAATCGTTTTCCTGACTAACCTTAACTAACCAGTTCTGTGCTTGAAAATGTTTACTGAAGTTACAGTTGTTTTATGTCATTTAAGGTGGTAAAGTCAATTGAATCACCAGAAACTGTAGAAGTGTTTGCATGGGCCTTTAGTCATGAGGTATGATATAGTGTAATGAGGAATAACGAATAAATATATCTAAACTCTGTGAAGTCATTACAATACTATTTATATTTGATGTGTGTTGTTTCAATAGATCAAGATTTGTTTCGCCGATAGTTGATCAAGGAAGGTCCAGAGCACTTCAGCAAGAGAAACCATTGGTATTCCTTGAAGACTAGGATCCAGTGTTTGTTTGTTTGTTTCTCTCTCCACTTTCCCTTTCCCTTGCAGATCAACAGGTCCACCAAGTGTTTACTTCCTTGTTGGGCTAGTTGGTTCACGGGGCAATTGGGACCTTACAATTCCAAGAAGGAAACAACCAGAACGCCGTGATGAGTGCGCAACACCCTAGCTTTTTCATGTAGTGAAAGTGATGTATTGTCATCAAAGATTTTAATCCAGTTACTAATTTTTTGTTGTGTGGGGGAATTAAGGGCTTCACTAATAATAGTTTTATAACACAAGCTTTGTATATCTATCTTTTCCAATATGGATTTCAATCTAATGAATGACCATCTTAAGATTGTGCTTGGATGTTGAAGCCCCGTTTCAATCTCCGTCAAGGTTTTCCAACACTTCCCCATGGTGAAATCCTGGATCTGGATATACCCGTTTTCTTCCCACAGTTTTAGTATATTGTTCTCTAACAGAGCTGTTTCCCTCATGTATATATTCAAAAGCCTAGTTGGGATATAGATTCGTAAAATATCGTAGTGTGTTAAAAGCTGAGTTTTTTGTTTAAGTAACCATAGTACGGACTTATAGCGCACTTTTTTCGTGTACTTAGTAACTCTTGTAGGATCTAATATGTTATACTCCCTTAGAATCTTTTTCATAAAGAGGTTATCTGCCTCTTGAGGATCTGAAAAATAAAAAATCTAAAACTGTGATGTCCAAATGTCACAAAATAATAATTTCTGATATTTGGAAGAGATAGTCCTCCATCAGCAACAGAACAGTTTAAAGTACTAAGTGCCAATCTTGGTACCTTGTTTGTCCATAAGAAAGAGGAGAACATACTGTCTATTTCTTTAAAAAAAGAGGTCTGTATTGCACAGGGAGAAGCACTAAAAAGAAAATTGAACAATGGGAGAATAGGCATTTGAATTAGCGCAACTCGTCCTATTATTGATAACGGCAACTGATTCCATTGTGTTAACTGAGAGTGTAGCTTTTTGAGAGTGTAACATAGTTTAGTGAAAAAAGATCTCCTACTCTCTCAGTTACATAAATCCCTAAATACCTCTTTGGATGGGTGTTGTATGTCTGTTTGAATTCCAATAAAAGAGAATTCATACCACAATTGCATAATATAATTTCTGTTTTGTACTTATTGATCCTATACCCCTCTTTTTTTTCAAAGTCTGCAAAGATTTTCATAACTTCCATCTGGGCTTCTATCTTTGGGTTCAGAAAGAAAAAATATCATCAGCATATAATTTTATGTTCGTCATTCCTTGAACTGGAACCGTATGGGCTCTTTTTTCCCTAATTGCAATTGCTAATGGTTCTATAAATAGAGCAAATAAAATCGGGGAGAGTGGTCAACCTTGTCTGGTGCCTCTATTTATTTGACATGTCCCTATATTCATAGAATTAATTAAAATTTGGGCCTGTGAATTCACATAAAGTTGTTTCAGTAAAAATATAAACTCATTTGGGAAACCGAACTTTTCTAAAATTTTAAAAAGGCAGTTCCAAGAAACAAAATCAAATGCTTTTTCAGCATCTAAAAACCAAATATGTGCCTCAACCTTATTGGTGTTAAAAAATGAAGTGCCTCTAATACAAAATTTGTATTAGTATAAAGCTGTCTCCCTGCTACAAAACCGCACTGATCTGTCCCGATGAGCGATCCCACCATTTTGTTTAGCCTGTTGGCAAGTGATTTAGTATACATTTTGTAATCCGTATTTAAAAGGCTTATCGGCCTATAAGAGTTCATATTTTCGCTCTCTTTATCTTTCTTTAAAATACTGACCACTACTGCCGTGCAGAAAAATGCAGGTAGGTCGCCCCCTTGTAATAAATATTTTGCAAGTCTTAAAAATTCGGGGCAGAATGCCATCCTCTCAGGTAGCTTTACCGTTGGTCAAAGAGCTGATAACCGCATTTGGATGTGAATTTGGCCAGCAGCATCTCTTTGAAATAATTTTCCAAAATTGGAATTGGCAATTCCTGCAGAAATTCATTAATCATTTCTAAGGAGACCCGGTTTGATGTCTGATAGATATCTTTATAATGTTCAAGAAACACCTCACCTATTAGTGGCGTAGTTTTTACACAAGTTTTAGTTACTTTCTGCTGGATACACTCAACTCTGTTTCGGACTTGGTTTTCCTTTGCTTGCCAAGCTAACAATCTTCCTGTATAGTCGCTATCTTCATAGCTTGTCTGAAGATATATTCTACTTGCCCTAGCCCCTAAGTCATAATAGAATTCCCTCATTCGTGTTTTTGCATTCAGTATTTCTTGCCTATTGTCTGAGGTCCTATTTCTAAAGTATTCTTGATTTGCATGGGCCAGTCTATTTTCTATTGCCATTCTCTCCTCCTTTCTGGCCTTTTGTTTTGGTAGCTCTTTTGAGGTAATTATGCCTCGCAGTGTAGCCTTAAAAGCATCCCATGTGATGTTAAGGGGGCAGAGTCCTTATTTATAACAAAAAAGGAAGTAATCACCTTCTCTAAATCTGAGCACCATTGCTTATCTGCTAAATTAGGGTTATTAATATACTACCTTCTTGATGTTTCTTCATCTTTCTTCCCTAAAAGGGTTTCCATCTTAACGAGGGCATGATCTGGGAAGGCATTTACCACATGTTCATATTTACTGATTTCCATATTATGGGAGGGTAGAAAAAAGTCTAGCCTTGATGACAAGTCATATTTTGCCGAATAACAAGAGTACTCACGTTTGGTCGGATTGTTAAGCCACCAGTTGTCTAAAATGTCTAAATCTGTCTTACAACTCAAGAGTGCATTGGCTACTTGCGGTTTATTTTGCCTTCGGTCTTTTTTTGTAGAATCATCACCTGGATTTTGCAAGAAATTTAAATTACCTCCCCATCTGATCGGTATACCTGTCAGTGCTTGTTTTAACTGTAAAATTGGGAGTGGGTCATCTACAACTGGTGCATAGATTGTAGCAAGTATCACGTTTGTGTGGTTTATTTTCCCATGTAAGAATGTCCATCTGCCCTCGTCTGAATGAGATGTTTCAACCTGCAATTGGACATGCTTACCTATGTAGATGCTCACACCCCTCTGGGAAGTTCCTGACACACCTGAGCAATAAAAACCCACCCAGTTCTTAAACATTTTACTAGCATCTGCTGAGGCTCGTAAAAGTGTCTTTTGTAAGAAGATCACATCTGGATGGTGACCTTTTAGCCAGCTTTAAACTGTTAAAATTAAGAGACCGGATTAGCAGTTTACTCCTATTCATGATGTAGCTAAAAAGGGTAAAATATGGCCTGCTTTATCCATACACCCGAGGGCTTCCAGTTTAAAGTGCAACTTGTGCCATATGTGCAAAGATACATTTCTAAAGTGCAACTTGTGCAAATGTGCAAAACGCATAAATACGTCACCGCTTAATTTGTTAAATCTCTTCTTCCAATAGGACAGCAATGGACTAAAATACAGGGCATTGAGTTGTGTCAATTGCGCAAATCTACCCAATATGAGGGTTGGACAAATCAAACAAAAGAGTGCAAATCACGCATTTAGACCAGCATACTGCATTACAATTTGTATCAATTGGGCAACAAGCTATTTAAAGTGCAAAATCAAGCAGCTATTAGACCAATCAGACCAAAATACTACAGTACAAATACTAACAATTATGCAAAAATGCATTAAAGTGCAATATTCAATGTGCAATATGTGCAATATGTGCAATAACGCAATTATAAAAGACAGTATCCTTCCTTAGCAGCATTCCGTATCCTTTTCCTTAACTTACTCAAAAAAAGAAAATTATTTTTGTCCATGAACTCTCTTTTTCTAACTGCTTCACCCCCACCACCACCCCATCCCACCCTCCCCGAAAGAAGGAAAACCCCAGGTTCTCCCACTATCCTTCCCTCTTCCTCCCTCTTTTTATTGGATGCCATCTTGCTGCATCCTGCGGCGTCCCCTGATTCACCTCACATCCGCCCCTTGAAAAAGCCTTATAGTCACAAACTCTCTTGTTCCTTTATACAGTTATAAGAACATCCAAAAGGTTTTGGGCTTCCGATATTTCTGTAAAGATAAACATTTTTCCTTTGGCTATGACTTTTAATTTAGATTGCTGCACAATCATCGCCTGTGCCCCTTTAGCTTTAAAAGAGTCACTCATTTTAACAAAATCCTTACGTCTATGGGCAGAGGCTGCTGACATGTCAGAGAAGATTTTAAAGTTTTTAATTTCATTGGCGGTAAATGATCTCCTTGATATTGCTACATTTTGGAGTTGCTCTTTAATTCTATAATTGGAAAAGTTTATTAGGATGGTTCGTGGTATTTAGGATTTGCGGGTTTATGCGCAGGTACCCTATGGGCTCTCGTGATTGTGAGGTCTCCTTGTCATTCAGGTATTGTTTGTTTCAACAGAGACTCAGTCCATTCCACCATCTCAGCACTTTCCAGGCCCTCCGATATTCCCACAAGGTGCAGATTGGATCTTCTGTTATAATTCTCTAAGTCTTGTAGCTTCGATTCCATCCGGCTCTTATTCTTGATCAACACCTGGAGATCTTTTTGCAAAATAATGACATTATCTTCCAGGGCAGAGACATGAGCCTCCACTTCTGTAACCCGTCTGGGTAGGTTACTTAGGCTTTCCTCCATCTTAGTTAACCTTTTATTCAGCTGTGATATTTCAAATGTTTGCGAGGTCTTCTAGTCTCATAATTCCTTCAGTATAATTGTAAGCACTTCCTGTGTTGAGGTGTCTTGGTCAGATCTTTTATTACCCAGAGTATCATTGACTCTTGAAGTGAGGGGTGTCTCCTTCTCCTTTCCCTTTTCCTTTTCTGACTCTGATCCTGGGTCAGACACAGAATCCAGCATGTCTGTCAATATCTCTTTCCCAACTTCCTTTTGAGATGTCTGTAGAAGTGCTTGAGCTACTTTAATTGGTGGCTGGCTAGTCGGAGGTGATCCCCCATGAATAGCTGTACTTGCTTCTAAAGGCTCTGGCCCTAAGTTCAATTTCGATATGGGCTGTGGGTTTGTAGCTTGAGCGGGGAGGGGACGGGCCGGGGTAGATACGTATTTCTGGGCTTGCTTATCCTGTAGGCATATTTCATCTTCCGCCTTTTGCCCCTCTCTGTTTGGTTGCGGTGTACTAGTAGGTTTCCCCCGAATCAAGGGGGTTTTACCAAAGAGAGGATACTGTTGAGATTTTGCTGAGCTGTCATTCTCTCTGCTAAGTATATCCCCTACTCGATCTCCGTCTCCTTCTCTTCCACCTTCTTCCCCCCCCACAGCCAACATACTTAAATCAGCTGAGAGCTCAAATAGGGTCTCTTCTTCCTCCTCCTCCTCCTCCGATGTTTTGTCAAAATCATTCTGCCCATGCAATTTTTTTTTCTCAGCCAGCGCCAGTACTTTTGCTTTTAAGTCCATTCTTTGCTGGGCATTCCTTCTCCCTCTCTGAGCACCTTTGGACGCTAGGAAAGGTGTTGGTGTCGGAGCTGAATGACCGGTTTTTAAAAAATCCTTTCCTGTCCCAGCTTTAGACTGTTTATTCAACAGTTTTGCAGCTGCTTTTGTAACTACCGACAACATCTTTTTTTCCTAGTTCATTTCTACCCCAAGGCAGAACACAATGCAAAGCACTACTGGAAAGCTGAGAGGGGGGTCACCTCTTAATCACACCCTTAAAGAGCTTAGAGAGCTTAGAGAGCTTTTAGAAAACTCCTAAGTGCGTTTTAAGGATTTAGGATATGCCAGCCCACTGTAGACCTGCAGCTTCATATTGCTTCATGCTCTCTCACAAAATGCGAGGGTTAATAGAGGAACTTGAAGAGGTATTAAGAAATATAAGAGCCACTCAAGTTGTAGAAGTAATGTCCTCTCCCCTACCCCCACGCTCAAGGTCCAACTTCAGGCTAAACATTCTGTGCTCTCTTCTTCACCCCGCCCCGTTATTACTGACTCTGCCGATCGTACAACTGTAAGAAACACGTCGCAAGTGCTAGTACTGCCTGGTGCTGGAGCACAAATGGTGGGAGTTCACTGAGTTCACTTAGTTCACTGGGTTAAAGAGTTATGGGCAGAGTTAGAGGCAAGAGGGCAGAAAAACAGGCAGGCAGGCGGCAGCAGCATATGAAGCTATCACCCCCCGGTGCAGGAGCTCTGGTGGAAAAAGTTCACTGAATTAAGGAGTTACAGACCGGGTTAGAGGCCAGAGGGCGGGTAGGCAGGCAGGCGGTAGGCGGCAGCAGTGTAGAGACTATGGTGTTGTAGAGCAGGCTTTTCAATGCTGGAGGTACTAGAAAAGCCGGAAATGAGCAATGGCTAAAGGCTTCCAGGCTCCAAAACAGGTAGATAGGCGGGCTGAAACACGGAGTCCAGGAACACAGAGGGGCAGGCAGCCGCAGATGACAGATGGCAACAGCAGTCAACAACAATGCGAACACTCTCACCTAGCGCTCCGACTGCTCCGATGCGAATAATACCTCTGCAGGATGCCTCGTCTCTCTTCTGGGCCCCTTTACTCCCTCCACTCCGCACTTTGCACACCGCAGCTCAGCATAGCATTGACGTCTCGCCGGTGTAGCTAGCGCATCCTCGCTTCTCAGAGCGCGCCTCCCGAGCCTCAGGCAGAGCTCAGGTGCGCCTATGCTGAATTCCGGCACAGAAAGATTCAAGTTACTAAATACCCCCGTTCAAAAATTCAGAGTTGTCGAGGAAACATCGGAGCTTGGAGAGAGCAGCAACCATTCCTCAGCAGTTCATCTCGTGGGCGGTACTTCGGCAAACCAGGTGACGCTAACAGCTACGTGCGTGGGTCACGTAGCCATCCTGTCTCTGTATAATATGTGTTTGTGATGTAAAGCACTCTTAACACCTTACATTAGGAGGAGTAGCTCTATAAAGGATTATCTCTATAAACGAATATTTAAACAAATGTGAGGTAGGCGCTGTGGAGAGATGATGGGCACAATTGAGGAACATAGTGAGATAATCAGCTGAGAAGAAGGTCATTTTAGGACTGGGGTTGTTACCAAAGATTGTCTCCGGGGCACCACCAACTCAAAAGCCAGGCCCTGTTCAGAGTCTTTTGTTTGGCCAATAAACTCTTTGCTGCAATCGGGTGCCATTAGGAGAAGTGCTGAGCACACAGCTTCCTTGAGGGTATCAAACTTTCAGTCCAGTCCAGCAAACCTTTCTGTGTTGCTTTTTTGAAGTAAGTTCTATCAGTGATGCCACTATGCTACGGTATCCTTTGACAACACTTCTACAGTACCCATTCAGGCAAAGAAAGGCGCTGGCCTGGGTTTGGGTCTTAGGAGCCTACCAGGCCAGAATTGTTTGGATTTGGGGTGGAGGTTTGTACATGGACTCCACCTATTTGATTGCCCAAATACACAACAGAACCTTGGCCCGTCTGGCATTTACTTGCCATGATAGTCAGACCTGCCTTTTGCAGGGTCTGAAGCACTTCCTTGAGGTAGAGCAGGTGATCTTCCCAAGTGGAACTAAACACACCAATATCATCCAGATATGTTGATCTGAAACTCTCCAAACCTCAAAAGTACTCAATTCACCAACCTCTGGAAGGTGGCAGGTACATTCTTAACCCAAAGGGAATCACATTAACTGAATGTGTCCATCAGTTATAGAAAAAGCTGCCTTTTCTTTGTGTGAGGGCTATTGGTCAATAACCTGAATCCAGGTTAAAAGTACTTAGGGGCATATTATCAAGCACGGCGTTAAAATTATCGCCGCTTTAGCGGCAGAAAACTGCAGCTAAAGTGGCGATAATTGGCTTGATAATATGCCCTGGAGAATTCCAATAGAAACTCATGTTGACACCAGAACATGGTCTTCTATTACAATTCACAAGGGCATATTATCAAGTCCATTATCGCCGCTTTAGCAGCAGTTTTCTGCCGCTAAAACGGCAATAATTTTAACGCTGTTTCTTGATAATATGCCCCTTAGATACTTTGCAGCCCCTAACCTATCAATGAGCTTATCAGCTCTGGGTATGGTGTAGACATCGATCTTGGTGATGCATTTAGGCCTCTGTATCCCATGCAGAATATCATCTCCAGTTTCCCTCGTTTTGGATTTCATTTGGACACCAGTACCACTGAGCTGGCCCAAGGACTACTATAGGGATCTATCACCTGCAACGTTAGCATCTTGGCAACCTCAGCCTTGATACTAGGCTTGACCTGGTCTGCCTGTCTATACATTTTAGTTGGTACGCCAAGTTGTCAATAAAACAGACCAGCAAACTACCTTAACAACTTATAGCAGTTGCTGATCTGTCAGAGTGGAAGAGAGATTTACTCCCTCTACTGATCCATCATTGACATTGGAGACAAAATTAAGCTCACTCTCCTCTATTTATCACATTGAACATTATAATGTCTGCTCTTTCACAGTAGAGTTTCAACATAGATAACCCTGTGAGGGTTTCTTGGGGTCCTTACTAGGTAGGGGACTTACCCTTTCTTCTCCAGAATAGGATATGGCTCAATCCACTTGTTTTGAAGTGCCCTTAGTGCTACAGGCTCCAAAGCCCACACCAACTGTCCTGGGTGGTGTTCCCCCATTGAGGAATTCTGGCCATACCAGTGCTTACAAGCTCCTGGCTGGACTCCACATTCCAGTTTGACCTTTTCTTTTATTCAGCCATTCTGGAGCAAAGGCCTCATACATAATCCACAATTTTAGCGTTGACTCAAGGGTGTCCAAAGAATATCTTAAAAACACTAAAGCCTACTCCTTTCTGAAGAACTTCCTTGTGAGCAAACAACAAGCATGGCAGGAGAACATCCTTTGTCCTTCCGAGCATTTCCAGGAAACCCATGCTCATGCCTTTTGTGGTCTTGTTGAAGCTTCCCACAAGGCCATTTCTTTAGGTGCGGTTGGGGTTAGGGACCTTATAAGTCAAACAACACTCATTCCACATTGCTTACAGGTAGGCTGATATACAGTTTGTACCCCTATCTGATATTACCTCCTAATGGAACCCAACTCTGGTGAAGATTCCAAGGAGGCTCTAGCCATTTCAGGAGCAGTGACTGTCTGACGTTCAATCGCTTCTGGATACCCAGTGGTATGGTCAACTACCACCAGGATGAGTCTGTTTCCAGATGCTGTTTGTGGGTCGAAAGGACCAACAATATCAACCTCCAACTTCTCAAAGGGAGTTCCTACCACAGGAAGTGGTAGGCGAGGATCCTTTGGCTTGCCCCTTCTCTTGCCACTGACTTGACAGATGCCACAGGAGTGACAGAACTCTACCTTGTAGCCATCTGAGGCCAAAGAAACAGTTGACTAACCTTTCCCATGTCATAGTCTGCTTCAGATGTCTAGTTAAGGGATGGTAGGGGCCAGGTTAAGTAGGAACTCTCTGTTTTTGGGGGACCACCACTCTCCTCGTTGCTACTGGTTTAGGGCCCATTGCATCACTATACATGGTTCCCTCCTTCCAGTATACCTTATGGGTACCGCTGACATACGTTGGTTCTTGATTGATATCTAACTGTCCCATGCCTTCAAGAGTGGGATAAATCTTTTGCCCCTGGCTCAAGTCCACCCTGCTCCTTGGAGTTCTCCCAAGGCAGGTTTTTCTAGGAAGTAGCCTCTTCTGAAGGTACAAAGACTCCCCCTTCAGTGTTAGGCTCTTACTGGGCCTTAAGACCTTTGGAAGTTGGTTCACCAGCCTTCCTGCTCTTTCTCTTGATACTAGAAACCTAGGTCATTCTTTCAGTCTCCATGATCCCTTGACTTTCCCTCAAGGGCTTTTGTGCTCTTGTGGACACCCACCAATTTGGGAAGACCCTCCAATTCTGCATGGGTCCTTCTCTCCACCTCTGCCGAGGGAGAAGTCTCAAAGTAATTTCACAGCAGACACTCCACTGAGATAGCAGGTGAAACCTTCTTTGGACCAGTAACCCCTACCCTCTCAGGGGCATATTTATGAGCCCCATGCATCAGCAGGACGTCACTTTCTATTACACGCCGGTGCGCAAACTACAAAATCATATTTATGAGGTCAAGCAAAGCCATTTACGTGGCTTTGAATGCCCTCATAGATATGGAGTAAGGCAAAGCAGCGCAAATCGCTACATGCCCTACTCTGCACCACAGAGGCATTCCATGGGCATTGTGGTGGGTGTTCCCATACGACACCCATGGATTTAAATAGCTTCCCCAGACTTACAAATCCATGTATACCTTGGGGGGTGCCAAAATCTTATACCTTTATAGGGGATGCGCAACGAGGAGAAATAACCTTATTTCTCCCTATTTTTTTGCTCTTTGCATGTGTGCTGCATCATGGAGCACACATAGAAAGAGGGAAAAGCCTTCCATGATTGTTTTTGTACAGGAAGGTGCCCTTTTCTGCACAAAAAAACCCTGCTGACAACACAGACACCTTTGCATCATGGTAAAAGGGTGCCTGAGTTGGCGCTAGGCTGCTGAAATGATGCCAGCACTGGGGAAAGGATAGGATTGTATTGGATAACTATGGTGCAGTCCTGTCTTTTCAATTTGACTGAGGGCAGACCAAAAAGGTCACTTGCTGCGCTGCCGTATGCCAAAAACCCATAAATGAGGCATCAAAGTCTAGCAGAGATAAGAGATATCACCTTGTTAGAGCTGAGATTATTTAATCTGGGGAAACCGGCTCAGCCATGATCATGGATATGCTGGCACCTGTATCCCTCAGAATATGTACTTATACCCAATTGATCCTTGGCCACTGCCTGTATTTATCCATAATTAGAGGCCAGTGGGCCAATGGTTTCACTTCCTCAATGTTGGAAATTGGACTATTAGTTGTGTGGCCCATCACAAGTAATAGATACACAATTGTCCATTTTGGGAACCAAACACCCTATTATAACGTTTGACTCTCACAGGGCACAGAGGCAGAGCAATCCAAGGTCCACTCAAGGGAGGTAGTGTGGGCTAGTAATCATCAATCACTGACATGCAGTATTAACACCCAATAAAGGGAAACATCCTTTACAACGCAACTTTTACCACGCAGTGCCTTTACGACGCAACTTTTACAACGCAAACCATTACAACGAATTGCGCTGGGGGGCGCTCTAGGATAGGGAATGTGTTTAATGTATTATCCAACACCTTCCCTACTATCCACGGGGACTGGAGTTGGAATAGTAAATTAAACAATTCACTATCCAGCGCCTAAAAGCACTATGCGTTGTAATGGTATGCGTTGTAAAAACAGCGTTGTAAAAGCATGCGATGTAAAAGTATGCGTTGTAATGTCATACATCCCTCAATAAATAATTGTCCAGTCATTACTTTTTCCTTCGTAAAAGGAGAAGTACATTTATTACACACACACTACTAAGTAATATGCCGTAATTTACAAATATATACGTTGACAAATAGAACTTACCACAGTTGACATTGTTGTAATCAGCACTGTTGAGGGGTCACTAATAGACATCAAGTGAGTTTCAACAGTTATTTTGTCATAAAACATATTACTTCTGCATAAATCATTGTCAATTTTGCGATAAGGCTAAACCAGTCAAACGTGCAATCATTATGATAACCTAATGAATCATTTATCAGGAAATAACTCTGTGTTTGTGCTATATTTCATGTATTTGACATTAACTGTAATTGTCAAACGAGCACCTAGAGTGCATTACAGTGAAAAAGCATTCCATTGCAAACATACAATCAGCACATAGAGGACTTAACTACTTGAACAGAACATTTATACATTTGTAGCCCTTCCAGGCCTTCTGATGTGTTACCATACACAAGACCCCAAGAGGGTGAAAAGCTTTAAAGCAAAAGCTCCAGCCATGGGAGAGTTTGAAAATGCATTGAAAATCAGTAACTGTGATTATTTTAGGGTCCCCCCAGCTTATGGAGAGGCCCTAGAAAGTACCAATGGAAGAAAGGCTGTGGTGTGCTGAGAACTTTGGTGGTGGTCCCATTGTCCTAGGATCAGCACATGAAAATGCCCTGCAAAGGATTATGGGGCAAGTTTCCCTCAAGCAGTGCATATCGTTGTAGCGGCTCTCCTGCTATGCCAGGGAGAGCAGTGCTTCATGTTTTCTTTTTGTTTTGTTTGTTTGAAACCTTTGCCCCCCTCGTTGGGGCTGTGCAGCAACACGCTGCCGGCCCTTTTTGCTGCTTCGAGGTGCCTGGTCCCAACTGCACACCCGGTGTGATTCACTGAAGCCAGCACTCTGCTTATGCTGTAAGAGCAAGGAGGAGTCTTTCCTAGCCTCTCCTCCAGACAAGGCTATTCTGTGTGTGATGGCGCTCTCAGCCTCCCTCTGCCATCCTGGGGCCCAGGGATAGGGTCCTGGTCCTTCTTCTTGGTAGGAAACCACAACAGTGCTTTCTCCAATTCCTTTATTTTTGTGGTGCTGGGGATCTGGAAATGAGGATCTGGACCACTTTTGCATAAATCTGCCTGACGCATGCCTGGGCAAGCTGTGAAAATAGGGAGGGGGCCCCACACATGTCCTATCCCCAATCAGGCGACACAGTTTCCTTGCTATGTCCCCCAGGCCACTCCGAGAGAAAGTTGATCAAACCAGCAGCAGAGCCCCACGCACTCTGAGGGAGGAAAAATAGGTCAAAGATCACCAATCCTTAAAATGCAATAAATCAGACACTGTTGGGCCAATGTGGATGATCCAGGGCTCATTTTACTCCTGGTCAGGAGTTATATCCACCATGAGCAGTTGCAACAAACCTCCTCACCTCCAAAGCAGGGCTGTCCTCAAAAACCTGGTCCTCCTGACTCCCTTGGTCCGTTCTTCTTTGGTGCTTTGTTTGTAGGTGCAGAAGAGTCCCGGTCTTTCCCCAACTGGTCCACAGGGTTTAAGGGTACCAGTGACCCTGGCCCTTGGGGAGACCCACCGGTCCTGGGGTTCAACTGGGCAGAGTCATGGGTCCTGAGTGTGGTTCAGGGGGTTCCTCATTCTAGTTTTCCATGACAGTCCCAGCATCCAGCAGTGAAGTGGGTAGAAAGTCCACAGGCAAGAAGAGAATCTCGCCCTTGTAGAAGAGTTTTTAAAGGGGAGGGGAGGGGAACCAAAAGTTAGGCACCCCTGGCCATTCCTAGGGGTGTGCTACATCACCTGCCCAACACTGTCTCAACCCTCATACACAGCATGCTTTAGAAATCCAAGATGGCATCATCCAGGAGCCGGTTGTCACATCAGCTCCTGGGGTCTCAGCTCCACCACTCACTGCCACCCTCTGGGTTGGTTCCAGGTGTCTGGGTAATTTCCTTTGTTCAGTAAACCTGGGCAGGCCCATGCACGGTACAGTGTGACAACTGGGTGATTGATTGAGGCACAATCCGCGTCGCTGATTTCCTTCTCAGGATCTGGGGAAGTACTGCTAATTGGTCCTTTTTATGTGGGGCGTCCTTTGTTCCTGCTGCTGGAGAACATTTAATTGACTGGACACAGCAGGGTGACACAAGGCATGGGCTCAGATACTGAGCTGAGCCAGGGAAATAGGAAATTCTGGTTGACCCAAAAGATGTACAGTTATCATGTTGGAAGTTACATATTTGGTTTTCTCACACAGGTTACACTGCAATTCAAGATGTCAATAGTCTCTGTAGGCCAAGGGGAAGTGAAACTTCATACAAAAGCAGTTCACTCCCTGTGTCAAATGGGGTGCCACTATAGATAAAATAGTAAAGTACACTGACTTTCCCTAATAGAGTCACTACTGTTCGCTGGCCTATCCCAGGTGAATACCTATCATTGCAGAGTTCCTATTGCATCAGGCAACACTGGCGGTAAACACACGTCGTACATTTGCCATTTGATTACTCTGGGTGAGACACCAGTAGTGAGACTCACCCACAGTAAAAAGTCCAAAAACTGGGTGATCAGAAAAGCAATTAAATGCAAGCACACTGCAGGGGCAGAAACCATTGCAACACTCCCCAAACAGGGAGACTACCATTACCTCTGTATGCGATTTGCTGTTCCGAAGGACATTTTCAACGCTCTTCCCTACGCTAGCAATGCCTTTGGGATGGTCACCAGTGGGTGAATTTTTGGAGAACATGCCATCTCTTCTCTTGTGCTCTGGCAATGTACAGTCCTAGCACACCCCAAAGGGTCAGAATTCTCACCGAGGTACTTATTTTCCTCGGAATGGGATGTGATTCTGGGCTACGCCCATCTTTTGGAGACTCTTTGCTGAACTCTTCCTTTATATCCATGCCCCTATCTTCCCCTTATGTGAGACTGTCTCCCTTCTCATGATTTCTTCCATGGGACTTTTTGGGCACCCTAATGTGCACCTACTCTTGCCTCAGTCTCTGGAACTAGAAAGCTTTGAATCCACCAGCTGCTGGAGCAACTTCTCTGAGGAACAGTTAGTAAGTGTGCGCTTTTACCTTTAATTTATAGAGGCCCCATAAATGTTCATTCTGTTAACCTTTTTCCAGCCCTCCAGTGACTACACAGTAGTATCCACAAAGTCCACTCACATCTATATATCTGTATAGCCCCTTTGTGAATGTTCCTAAATGTATGCCTGTATTCTTTAGGATTAAGAACAAACAGCTTGATGAGTGCCTCCTTTAAGTGTGGATAGAACTCAGTCACCTGATCCACAAGGGTCAGTAGCTTATCCCTCCCAACTCTTGGGACTAGTTACCACAAAAAGAAACTAAAGTGTTGGGTACCCAACCTTCTCATCCTTAGAGTACTTTCATAAGATGCAAGTCATTTGCTAGTGTCGTCCCAATCAACATACCTACGAACAATGCCTTTGGGCAACCTGGGTACATAGGCACTCATTGTAATTACCTTGTGTTTATTGCTGACACTTCTTTGGAATGGAAGCCCAGCTGGGCTCTTTTTTCCTCTAGGGCTATGTGGTAAATAAATAATTAATTACCGGTTCTATTTTTCAGGATACTCTATAAACAGATAGCTCAATAAATAAGAGTCAAGATTCGAGGTAGCTGGAGTTTACAGGGTTTAATCAGACATAAAGGACAGGAACAGGACAGCCTGTACGGGAATAGGATGGCAGCTGCCGGGGGCAGGATCTGGGAATAATGCGCTAACTTTTAATAACAATGCACAATATTTATAGTTAAACAAAATACATTACATTCAATACAGTAGGCGTAGCAGTAGGCGGAGTTTGTAGCAGTCGCGAAAGATAAGGGCAAAATGATGTAACAAGAAGGCGTGTACAGGGCGTATACATAGACATGTGATGTAAACGTAACAGAATATGTCATAAACGGGGCGGAAACATGGAGGGGGCTACCTGAGCAGCTGGGACCTTTAACCTAGTGGTGCGCGCAAACTGGCAATGACGTGTTACCAGGAGGAACTGGGGGCTATGACTTCTGCGCTAGAAGAGGAGACTAAAAGTCTGGAGTGTCAGAGCGACATGTACCCAGGCATATCTAGTATCTGATGTTTAGAGAACATATTGATAGAATCCAAAAGTTATCAGGGCAAAGGCTAACAGACATTAAGACTGGTGCATGCATTATTCTACATGTAGTTCATGTGCGAGGAATATTCTATGAATATTAATACAGTATTTCTCTTACATGGAGACATAAAGGCTGGACCATGACGGAACTATTGATGCGATTCAGTAGCTTAGGAATGCAGAGAAGGAGGGTTGGACTGATAACTAGAAACATAACATACTCTTGGCAGACTGGGCGGCAGTGCCAGGCCGGGCCGGGCACTGCGAGGCATGAAGTAAGCTAAGGGTCAGGGATACAGGTGGGGGCTGTATCGCTCCTCGGAGAGGGTTCAGGAGACAGGAGCTGAATCTGAGTCCGGGCCCTTTTGAGGCCTAGAAACGGGGACAATTCAATGAATTAACGTGCACACTGTAAAATGTGGCAACGTAGCTTTACATAGGCCTGATATTCGTTGTATTCACGAGGACTGGAAACTGGCATACTAGAGATGGACACAACTGTAATTGCGTCTTTAATCGATCAGAAGGGGATACATGCATATCGATCATGCACATATAATATAACATGGGGAACACGTAGGCACATATAACATGGCAAAATTTACTTTTCCACATTCCCTCCTTGTGCCCTACGTTTCCATCAGGAAACATCAATATTCATGATACCATCTATCATTTCATATAGCATCATTTGCTCGTCTCGAATTGTCTTGGAACGGGACTTAGGACTAGGAATACAAGAGGTAGCACAAATGCCGCAAATCGCAGGGCCACATTGTATACAGAGGCAGCAACTGAATATGATCATTACTGCAATACCTAGGAATGACAATACTTTCCATCCCCAGGCAGATATAATACTCCAGAGCCAACCGGACCATGTCCAGGTGCCTGGATTCTGGTGTAACTGATGGGCAATTTTATGAAGTCTGGTTATAGCTGAATAAACAGACGGCGCGTTATTAGGAATGAAAATGCAGCAACTAGATCCGATGACACTACATACTCCTCCTCTATCGGCCAGTATGACGTCAAGAACGAGACGATTTTGGAGCACGACAAATCTCATAGCAGATTGCTCTTCAGTTAAGTTACCTAGAGCAGAAGTAGTCTCATTCACTACTGCTTCAAGGGTTCTGGTTAACCTACGGATTAGCTTACTATTCTGGACAGGGCCTATAAAGAAGAAGAAACCTTTATTGAAATCTTGATATTGTTCTAGAGTAGTTTCAGTTTGATCGACAATTGGGGACTCGATCTCCCTTCTAGGTCTGACGTGTACTAGATGCGTGTTTCTGTGATAATCAGATGGGGCTAGAAAAACTGGTGGCAGTAGGAAGGCAATGTAACATGTTCCATCCCAATCGAGGGGCAGACGAACATATGCGGTCTGACCACAAACAAAATAAGAATGACGTGAGGCTTTGAAAATAGATTTCCCACTGTCACTATACTCGACAGTAGTAGTACAATCACTATGTCCTACATGTGTGGAACCATTCTTTCGGACACATAATTCGCCTTTGACTGGTAGTACTGAAATAGCAGGCAGATCTGGAGTAGTATCAGACTGAACATTCAGGACCATAAAATTCGAAGAATAATTACCTAAATTATATACTTCATTTTCTAGATCTAACCCTGTTCTATGGGGGAGACCTTGCTTGTCTGGAAAACATGTTCTATTCAGAAGGGACATATCATTTGAGGATGACGTTAACGTGGACCATGCACCACATGAACCATTATGGGAAAACGGATAAGGAAAGAGTGGCAGAACTCCCTTCGGTGTCTGGAAAAGGGGGAGTCGACCACACACCCAACAATTAGTGGCATTGCTGGTCTGGTGTGAATAGTGTAACATTCTAATAAATGTATTATTGCGCATAGCAAGACGATAGGATAGCTCGTGAGGAGGCAGATCAATAAATGTGTGCTCTACTGTAGCGTTAGAAAACTTGTTTACATGTGAACTTGGAAAACATAAATGTAATGCATAACTTGTGCAGGTAAACATTAGACTTACATATAATAAAAAACTTAGAATGATGATACATCGTATAGAGTTTTGACTAACTCTCTCACTATGGGGGTCTATCTCATACATGTCAGAAACCTGTCTAACCGTTTCACTGTCCTCTATCTCCCCAAAAACCAGTTTTATTTCTTCAAGCTCAAGTCTACTTATCTGGGCCCCAAGGTTTTTGAGTTCCCTCTCTGCAGTGGAATTCTTCTCACTGCCAGATGTGAAGGGCCTCCTCAAATGGATACTGGTGGTCAGGCTGTCATTATCCCCCTCATTCTGCTATCATCCTCATCTCCCCTGTCAGGGTGATCTCACTTTCCAATAGTGCTTGGGCTCTCATGGCTTCTTTCCAAAACATGAAGGCCTTCTCCAGGTCCTTCTTCTTGGCCGAGAAGCCCAAGCTGATCTCTCTCTCCTTGCACAGAGCCCTCAGGTCATTGATCCTCAGTATACATGTTTTCCAAACCTTTTTGTAACTTCACAAATGTTTACCAAACATTTTTCAAACTTTTCTAAAGTTGGTTAACTCCAGAAAAAAAGGTGTCTTGGGTAATCAAAAGTTGGAAAACGTTTAAAAAATTTAACTTAAGTGTCGACTTAGTCGATTTTTGGTGATTACTGATTAACTAATTGTCTGATACAGCTAAACACAAGTTCTAGATGACACCGCTAGCCACCAATGTGAAGAAAATGGTGTATTATATATGGTGTGGTTGTGCGACCTCACTGTGGTATGCCTCACGGTAGCGACTTGGGTCCTGCCAGGCTTGTATGTTAAACCTTAGCTCAATCCTAAGTAACTGTGGCTTTGAGCAGTCAAGTTTAAACAACTGAACATATGTAAAGCATTTAGATGTATCAAATGAACTAAACAAGAATGTCACACAAGAAATCTAACATCAATTTATAAAAATAGATCTTATTTTTATGCATTTTTGACACCAAAACAACAAAATCCACCAGAGGGTTCCAGAAATATAATTTTTTAAAGCAAACCATAGCTTTTCTCTTAAACACGCAAACAAGCATTGGAAACTGCAAAGTTTGAAAACTTTGTAAAACATTTAAAGAGTTGTGTTTGGCTACTCCCACCCTCTTTGGGCAAACAAATCTGTCAGGGGGGATTTCAGGCAGCTAATGGGGAGCACCAGGACAGTTACTTTGACACCAAAGCAGTCTCAAGTCCAGTTCAAGGCATTACTGGCTACCACCATAGGGTTTAATGGGGTAGCCCTGATGCAAGGGAAATAGGATGCTGAAGATGCTGTACAATGCTAAGGATGATGGGAGGTCGATGGGGTACTTCAGGGTCTACTGCAGATCAGGAGGGGAGACTTTGACCACATGAGTCAATAGCACTCAAAATCCTCTTTGGTCCAGCAAAAGTTCAGTTGCCACTGGGCTCTGGTCAAAGTAAAACCAACTATTCCCTTTGGTGAAGGCTAGTATTTGTCCTGGGTGACAAAGCTGCACCCTGATGACTCTCCCAGGTCCGGTCAGGTTGGGTGCAACTTTTGAGATTGGGAATTGGTCGCCTGTGCTGCATGTCATGGGTTAGTGGCGATTGTGACTATTGACTGATCAGAATGGGCTTCTACAGCTTTTTTGGCTTTGGTGCTGTAAAAGAAAGTCAGCCAACTGACTCTTGGAGTTCATTTATTTTGTATGGACTTGAGAGTGACTTTGCTATGAGCCAGGCACTAAGGCACAGTCCTCTCTTTGCTAGCTTAAGGATCAGCAAGTGCAGCCCAGCCGTTGATGCAGTCTCTTTTGCGAGGCCCAAGGAACAGCAGGTCAGTTCTGCTTCAATCTCTTCAGTCCAGATGTGATGAGGTCCCAACCTGCCTCTCTTTCTACAAATCTATACAGTTTCTCCGTATCTCCTACCCTGTATCATTTCTCACTGTAGCTTTACTATGTATTTTATCCACCTCCTTTAGCTCTCTCTTTTCCCTTATCTGATATTTTCTTCCATATGTTCATCCACCAAGGAGCTTTTTTCCCTACTGCTTGCTCCCATTAAACTCTTCTTTCCTGTGTCATATCCTTCTCACAATTGTTCTCACACTCAATCTCCAATTGTGTTCCTTTACATATTGTTGCTTGAATCCTGCAGGACACTGAAAAACGTATAGAACCCAGTTCAGTTCAGTTCATAAGCTTTATTCGATTATTCAATAAACAATCATAAAAGCACACAGAATCAAAAAAAAAGTCACATTAAAATTGTTACAAGGTAAAAGAATTACAATATCTTACAAAAAATTGGGACAACTCGAAGGGATGCAATGCCATGGGCCTAGCAGCAACTAATTATACAAAAAGCAATGTTAAAATTCCAGGCTTTTTCTAATGGAAACTGATTTTAAAATAAAGGTTGCAGTAAAAAAACAGATATCCGGGGTAGCAAGTGCAAAAAGTAATCTCAAGGCAGTAGCAATTGTAGACGCAGAGTATTTCTTAAAAAGAGGTTTGAGATAACAGATACGAAGGTGCATATAAAGTGGACAAATTAGCATAAAGTGCAACGTGCTTTGTTTGGTGGTACCATCACACGGGCATGGTGTTGAAGTATAGGTTTTCATCTTTGGGAATGCCACCAGGTTATGAACAATGCCTAATCTCAACCTTGTAAGAACAAACTGGTGAGACTGTTTAGTAATTACTTTTAAATACTTAGGCATGCCATAACCTTCCTCCTTGTTGGAAAAATAAAAAACATGAGTTATAAAATGGCTGCATTGTTCTTTACGCCTGTTAGATTTGTTCTCCAAAAAAACCCACCTTTGACCACCTGTTTAGGTATATTAATGGCACATAAGGGGTCACGATAAACGTCCAAGTCAAAAATGTCCTTATAGGAAGTTAAAACATAGTTTAACCAGGGGATCTGGCGGGCATTATCCAAGCGAAGACAGTATTGAATTATTCGCCTGGTAAATCCAGTTTCGTCCTTAGCCCAGATTGACCTCCATGCCATAAGGGGTCTTAATCCTGTTAGGTCAGTCAAGTGTTCCAGCCCCACCTCTTTATGGATCAGTTCAGTGGATGCCGAGGGAGGGAGACAGAGGAGTCTCTTAAGGAATAGGTTTTCGGCTACTTGCAGGGCACCTTGGTTCCAATGTCCCCACACTCCTGATCCATAAAGGGCAATTGAAGCACATCTGTGCCGGTAGACATTCAACATATCAGGGATGCGACGACTGCCTAATTTAGAAGCGAAGCGAAAAACTCCTGAGGACCCCTTGCCCATCTTGCCCTTAACATTGAGTAGCTGCGGGGCCCACGACCCACTGTTACTAAAAGTTATGCCTAGATAACAAAATTTGTCCACAACCTCGATTCGATGTTCCTTGAACTGAAATGATTTAAGATGATTCACCTTTTTCCCACAAGCCATGATAAAAGTCTTGGAGTTATTGATTTTTTATTTCCTCCCCTGAATAAAATCATAAAAGTGATTCATAAGTTTTTGAAGTCCTATTGGAGTTCTCGAAAGTAGGACAGTATTGTCTGCATAAAGCAGTACCGGTATTGGTTGACCCTCAACTTGAGGAGCGTCAGCTTGGACCCTCTTCAAGTCGGACTCCATAGAATTTATAAAAAGGGAAAAAAGTAGACGAGCCAAGACACAACCTTGCCTAATGCCGGATTTAACCTTGATCTTCTTCGTGCATTCCCCCGTTTGCCCAAAGCGGATCTGGGCTGACAACTTATTGTAAAGTCTAGCTAGAAAATAGATTATTGCTGCCGGGGCTCCCATTTCGAGTAAGGTGGACCATAAGAGAGTATGGTCCACCAGATCAAAAGCACTGGAAAGGTCTGCAAAGCAGAGAAATAAAGAGCCCTGTTTAGCTTTAGTGTATTTCCCTATGATAAGATCTAAATTAATACACTGCTCGATTGTGCCGAGACCCTTCCGGAAACCATATTGGGAGTCCGCAAGGATATTATTGGCTTCGGCCCAATCCTCCAAACGTAACAGTATGACCCTGCTCATAATTTTTAACGAGGAATCCAGAAGGGAGATAGGGCGGTAGTTCTTGGCCTCTCCTCTATCTCCCTTCTTATAAATCGGCAAAATTATGGATTCGCTCCAGGTAGAGGGAGTACTATCGTTAACGGAGGCATTAAACACCTGGGTCAGGAGGGGGCTCCATAGTGCCAGATCAGTTTTATACAGGTCGACCGGAACTCCGTCCGGTCCTGGGGCTTACCCCCCTTGCTGTTACAGATGGCATTATCTACTTCTTGTAGTGTAATCCCCAGGGGTTGTTTAAGTCCTGTAGTAACAGCACTAATACTAGCCTGATCCTCCCTAGCTGGTCAAAGATTCCTGTAAAATATTGGACCCAGATATCCTCACTAACCTGGGCAGGTAACACTGGAAATTCCTCCTTTTGGAGGAATGGGCTGTTGACAGTACTCCAGAATAACTTACTGTCACGCAGCTCCGCCGCTTTGGTCAAGTTGTCCCAGGCTTGCTCCCTAAGCTCCTGTTTTCTACGGGTCAACTGGTGTTTATAGGTCGCCCTAAGAAGTGTAACGGCATCCCTATCTCTAGGGTGGCTTGACAATGCCCTCTTTAGTTCTTGTAACGAATTCGTGCAGGCTCTGTCGAACCATCCTAAAGCTGCCCTCTTGGATATACCCTTAGTAATAGTGAGGGACCTTTTAATTATATCGCCGAGTTTCTCAAAATCGGCAATAATGCACCAGGGGGTAGCATCAACATCAAGACAGCGGAGTAGCTCTTCAGAACCTGCTCCCACTATTTTCCGGAGCAGTTTATCAGAATTGTCCCCACACCATTTAATCCGAATACCGTTTTGCCTGCAAGGGGTAATCTCGTCAACAATCCTGCACTTAAAACTAAACATAGTCCCCCAGATGGAGGTCGACATAGTAATGGCATTGTGATCACTAATACCAAAATCAACAATGATGGGGACCGTACAGAGTGGGGCAATATGCACAGATAACAGCAGGTGATCAATGACGGAGGCTGAATTCCTCCCAACAAAAGTCGGTGCAATATTACCCTCTTTATCCGCAGCAGGTTGGTGGATTAACAAATCAAAATTTAACAAAAGGGTATTAAGGGAGTGGCCATAAGGAGTGTGGGTAAAATGGGCCCGGTTCTCCCCGTTATCCCCGTCAAACCCACATAAATTTGTAAAAGAGTTGGGGCAAGTCCGGATATTAAAATCCCCTCCCCAGATAATCTCAAAAGACTTATGAGTATCGCTACAAATTATTTTAACAGCTATCTCGAGTTCATCTACAACACAGGTACTCGTGGAATCAAACATATTGTTGTAGTGGTTGATTAACAAAACATCACGGCCCCCTCTTTGTTCCAACCTGAGAATTTGTGAATGAGATCCTACAGTAGAATGGGATCTCACACGTACTGGAAAATTCACAGACAATAAAATTACAAGGCCACCTTTTGCCCTACCCCTATTGGACTCTTGTGCTAGACAATTGTAGGTCACAAAGCCGTCAAAATGGATATCTGTCGTAGACCAGGTCTCCTGTAAACAGAGGATGTCAAACTTGGAGATGGATTCCCTCCAGCCCAGAGACGACACCCTCTGTCGCCAACCGGTGATATTCCAGCTCGCAATTTTGAAACCAGGGGGACAAGAGACAGGCACTGCGAACCCAGGATCACTTGGGAGCACTAAGGTTGTTAGCGGCTCCTCTGATATATCCAAAGAGATTAATGGGTGGGAGGCATCAGCTCGGTCTGTTTCCAGGGATAGCTCCAGGGGTTTAATGGTAATAGGAGAAGGTGACTACATAGGGGCTACAGCCATTGGCAAGCACACTACGGGGGACATTTCATTTATCTCATCCTCTCCAGCCAATAAACCATTACCAGTGTCAGGGAGGGAGAATCTTGAATCATGACCATCTAGACAACTGAACCAATTAAAATCGCAAAAGGGGGCATACTGGGGCAACATGACCGGACTTACATCGTATCTTCTTTGTCTACCCCTCCGCTCAACTCTGGTCCAGTCGTCTCTGCCTCTACCATGGTTCATATGATTAGCTGGAAAGAAAAAGGACACTGGGAGGGTCTGAATGGTGGAGTCAAAGGATCTATTAAAACCTGCACAGATATGGAAAACGGTTCTAGGGTCTCTGAAACTGACCGTTATACAGTCTCCATTTATGGTCTTAGCAGTTTTACCCAGCCATGGCACCCTCCTTACCATGATGATTTCGTTGTGGAGGTGGGCCGGAAGCGGTCTATTCCAGTTGAGCCACCTAACAACTTTGCTTTTCAGGGAATTAAAGGTTTCGGCTTCTCCGGCTTCCAACGTAGGGGCTCCTGCTAAGACTACCATAAAACGGTTTGCTTCGGGTGGAAGGTCTGGCAAACGTGGTCTAGTGGCTCTAGGTTCTTTGGCCGGGGAATCTATTTGACCTTCGACCGTTACCCCAATTGCGTTAGCATTAATTGATTGCAGGCCAGATATTCGTTGCGTGGGAACGTTGTAATTAACCTGGATGGAGTCCTGGGGGCCTACTGGGGGGCAGGTTAGGGTTAGGGCCTCTTTAGCTGGTAAGGGGCCAGGGATAGTAAGGGTAGTTGGTAAGGTACTCGGGTTACTGGGCTTGTCAGAATTAGCCAATATAGCAGCTGTGACTTTCTCTATATTTGTCAGTCTGAGTTCTATCCGCTCTATTTTGGCCTCTAAGGGGAATAGAATCGATTTAAATAGGACACCCAATCTTCCAAATAATATATCATTACTAATCAAGGGTTGGGTTGGACTAATTGGAGGGGGGATGGTGTCATGTTGTAACTTCGCTGATTTAGACTTTCTACCAGCTTTCTTATTGAAGGTCCTCTTGCGTTTTGCGGTAGCCCCTTCTTTAACCCCCTGTGACAGAGTATTATTAATAGTAACATCAGGTTCAGGAGAAATGGATACATTATTATCAAGGACTAAGTTAATTTCGGAAAGTATTTCATTAACAAAAATGTCCATGTCCAATGAAGCTTGTATGTCAAATTCAGATATGGAGGCTTGGCCGGCCACATCCCTGGTAACGGTATCGACGGGCCTTTCAGGGGTTTTAGCATTGGCTATTGTTCCCAGGGAAGATCTCTTAAAAGCCGACAGTTCTTTGGACAGGCGTTTTTCAATGTCTATGATTGTATTGGCTCTAGTAAGAAATTTTTCCATACCTCCAACTGTGGAACCTCCGGCTAGCGAGGTCTTGCTCCTCGTTTCACGTCCAGCCATGAGAGGCCAGTGAGGCTGGCAGGGGTGGGGGACAACAAATACAAGAGGGGGGCCCGGTCCGATCAAGACCGGTCACGAACGCTCACAAACGGGCCCGCCCTTGGCCCGGGCTTCGCCCAGCGCCCACCCGCGCGCGTCCAGCGGTAGCGTTATGGATGTTCCTTATGTGGGAAAGGAGGAGGGCCGGGAAGAGGCACCAGGTGCGCGCGGTGTCTGAAGCGCTAAGAAGCCTGAGCCTCGCAGTCCCGCTCCCCAGTGTCCACAATAAATTACCAGCGTCAGCGTTAGTGCAGGGTCCGGTTTCCAAATCACCAGCAGTCCCAGAGATGAGAGAAAGAGCTTTAAAATGCCTGGAGCAGGGAAATCCTTCACAGCGACTTCGAGCGGCTCCCGCGCAGCGGGGGCCACGAGTCGTATTTCTAGTGCAGCAGGTCAGCAGGGAGTAGGGGCGGGAAGAGGCACCAGGTGCGCGCGGTGTCTGAAGCGCTAAGAAGCCTGGGCCTCGCAGTCCCGCTCCCCAGTGTCCACAATAAATTACCAGCGTCAGCGTTAGTGCAGGATCCGGTTTCCAAATCACCAGCAGTCCCAGAGATGAGAGAAAGAGCTTTAAAATGCCTGGAGCAGGGAAATCCTTCACAGCGACTTCGAGCGGCACCCAACTTATAGCGCTGCTACAGTAAACTACCATGTCATCATAAAACCATCAATTCTCTTCTTTCCCAAGAAATAAATGAACATCTGGGAGTATCAGGTGTCACTGCAAATTCATGGACCTTAATTAAGGCTAAATGTATCCCTAAGGCTGCCATGACTCCTTTCTCACATACCAATTCCAAAAATTCAAAATGTTTTTATTCTGGCTTCCACAATTGCTGCTCCAACTAAAGAGAATTTCATACAGGTCTCTTGATTTTTCATGAGTTTATTCACAAAACATGGCAGTGATATATTTGTTTCAACAGTAATTTAGTCGTCAAATACAGCACAGAAATCGCTGACATAATATACTCATAAATATTGACCTAGTGATTCTCATTGAAACGTAGTTCAATAAAGTGCATCATTTGATTTCAGATCTACTTATTCAAGAGGAGTAATAATATATATATATTTTTGACAGAGAAGGTTTAATTGGGTATGAAGTGATGGTGGTCTACATAAATTCTATACTATTTTAACTTGTGGCATCAGACTTCCGACTTAATTTTTAATGCCTCCATAAAAGATGTATTTGGGAAACCACCATACCAGCCAGAATGCATATTATATATTACCTACCAGACTGTTGTAAAATAGTGCATGCATACATTTTTGAAGATTTCAGCTCACAAAGTGTCTATTATAATGATACCTTATCCACCCTGTTTTCAGCAATGTTGCATTAAAATGACCTTATACAATGATGCTGCAAACGTATACATGTCAAAGGGACGATACTGGACCTCAATATCAGCAGAAACAGACGTGTAATAGCTGAGGATAAAATCCTACTATACTGATGTAATAGCTATCATATTCTCTTCTGAGACAAAATACACGGGCACAAGGGGAAGAAGTTGCTGTATTACTTGATGCTAATCACCACCTCTATCCTGAAAACCATGTTAATAGTGTTACTAATTTCAATAAAACTAAGACTGGTATTATTATGGAATATGCACCACTCATACACAAAAGAAATAGGAGTATGAGGTAAGCTTCTTGGTATACCAAGGAACTTAGGCGGTCATTTACATATTGGTGATAAGCATACTCAATCACAACGGCAACTGAGTATCTTTAGTGCCAATATGAGTGCCCATCCACTGAATTTAGATACAGGAGAACCCTTGGAGTAACCATGGCAGAGATTACTCCGTCTGAGCAATGGTTACACCTCTTTTAAGGTAAGATGGAGTAAGGGTCATCAGAGGCTGACCTTTACGTCTATTTACCTAATTTACATAAGCGGACGTATAAGCCAGTTTTCACTGCCCGTCACAGCCAGGCTTCCCGGCGGTAAGGGGAAGTGAAAAATGATCTAATGCCCCCCTCGCTATGGGAGATAACTCCCATGCTGAGGGTGGTATTTTTTTATTTCCAAAAAGAAAATTCCACTTAAGAATGGCAGAGCTATTCGTCAATCTGAGTTGGCTTGGCAGCCATTTCTAAATTTGGCAGGCGGTTACTCCATCAGGACATCAGAGTAATATATTTCATCAACCTGACAGAATAAACTCCATCTAAGATGATATAAATTATCACCTTAATGATCAAAAAAGACTCAAAATTAATGTATAGCATTGGAAGCAAAACCCTTTTAGGTTAAATCTGAAACACCTTCATGTTGCTAGATCATAAAAGAAACATATTTTTGAAGACTATGCTTTATCCATCAATTCACAAATTGAATTGGTAGAAAGAAATAGGCCTATAAAGCATTTTAAGGTTGTTAAAACATTCACTAGTTAATCGCACAGTTTCAAAATAGTAGGAAAAGAACAGACATGTGACAAATGTACTCTCTACATTGATAGTATTTTTACAATGCATTTCCATCTTTCTGTATCTAACTCTGTGCAGAAAATCTATCACAACTTCTCTTCACCATTTTCAAACTCAGTCCCTCAAACCCTGACCCTTCAACAGCAAACTTAGTGAAAAACAATTGTATTATATATCTATTAAAAATTCGCTCTATTGACTTTGATAATTTCAATACATTTTGCTATGTTTCAGGTCCACCCTTTTGGTCACAATGTATTTATGCTGCATGAATGATTTCAATTGTTGCTTAAGCGCTGATTAATGTACCAAAATCACTATCTTGCAAATCTTTGTGATACCCATTGAATTCTATGCAATGGAGATTGATTCTTATACTGTTAAACTTTTGGTGGTGTTTGAGACCTTCAACCCGGATATCATTATTCATAAACTAAAGTAATGCATGAGGTTTGAAGCGAAGACACTAGACTGATTCAAATACTAGACAACTAATTGTTCACAGATGATCACAATTGCCAACAGCTTTTTCAAACATACTCCTTTACTAAACAGAGTAATTCAGGGAGCTTCTTTAGCTCCTGTACTCTTTATTATACACCTTACAATACTGGGTGACAAAAGCAAATAGGCTGGAATTTTGTAGCACCAATATGAAGACGACATCTCCTTTAGGATTTATTCTCAATATTTGACGTAATCCCATAAAATCAATAAAATATGGCCAGCAACATCATGAATCAGTTACAACTAATTTGTTGGATTAGACATTTCCTACTGGGACAGGATCTCAAAGTTAGCCAAGATATTGTAATGTACAGTGTTGATTACATGAATGTCATGCTCTCTGCCATTCATAAAGCCACTATAACCATCTGAAATCCTCCTTGCATGATCCAGCGGATCTGATTCCAGGAACTGGCGTCTTTGATGATACCTCCTGTACTGCAGGCTCCCTACTGATAGCAGATCTACTTAAAAATGGCAACAGAAAACTTAAAAATGTACTGTAAAATTGTTTGCACACTGATCACTTCTGTTACCCTGAGAGCTTGGAAAACACTCACCCACTTCACAGCCTTCTTATAGAAACCACTGCTTTCAAGGAAATATTCGTGTACATCCAAAGTCTGAATCTCTACTCTACCTGTTCCTGCTCCTTCACTTCTTTATCTCTTTATAGACAGCCAGTCTCTGGTGTACTCCGTAAAGAGAATTAAAAAAAGAATGTAGTTTGGGGTTTCTAACGGTTTCTTTTTTCTGATACATAGGATGTAATCCAGCAAAGCAATTCTTGCTAGACTTTGTTTTAACCTTGGCAAATGAAAAGACAATTAGTGATCCAAAGCTGCATAAATTGTGTCACCACCTTAAATCATCATGAGTTGAGTGGACATGTTTCTTCCCTCTGCAAGGACTGTAAACGGACCTGGACAGAATTGAAAATGTTATGCAAAATAGCAATAGCCTTAAATTGGCTAACCAGGATCTGCTCCTCATATTTAGAATTATATGGGGCTTTAAAGATAGAAGGTAATTTATCATCTATTGGGCCATCTCGCTTTTGTTTGTAATCTGTGAAAAAAGAGGTATATTCATAGTTGTGGAAGACATATTTCATAATCATCTCAAAGCAGGTTATACCATATAAGCACAAGTTACTCACAAAAAACTCACACTTTAGAGGCAGTTTCCACATTCTTTTCATGTAAATACTGATGAAGAAGACGGTAGAGTGCCAGGTGCTTAACATAAATTGCATTTCCTATAGAGTGCTGTGCTTGGGAAAATTATTCATCAAATAATTAATCATTTATTTTTGAATAGATGCATTAGATATTGCAGTTAGAGACCCTAAAAATAAAGTATGTTTTTCTTGTAGGCATTAATGCAGCTTACCCGATCAGAGCTGTCATTATAGCAGGTTAAATTCTGACCCCAGAACATGCTTCCAGAATTCCTCCAACCATGGGCCTCTCCATAAAATATGATCCCAAAATCCAGGTTAGGAAACACACCTTGTGCAGACAGAACCCTAGAGGGCATTCCTTTGAACAGTTCCACCTATTTGACTATTTGAGTGTTACCCTAGTTTAAAAAATGGACTGGACCCACCAAATAGCAAAGCGGAGACTTAAACTGGAACAGTATGTCGGGGGCTGCAGAAGTTACAAAAGGGGTCCCACTGTAGATTTGTTTCCCAAGTCCTCCAGTTATATTCCCATCATGCACTGGTGGTAGATTCTTTATGGCGCTGAGATTTGGGGGCACAAAAATTCAAAATCTTTGGTATTGGCTGAGAACAGTTTTTATGAGGCAACTTTTGTGTCTTCCGGCTAGTACTCCTTTTATTTCGCTGATGTTGGACACAGGGCTTAGACCGATCTTGGAAAAGATTGAACTTCGACCCTTTGGGAGACATTTGTGGGCCACACCTGAATTTTTGCATTATCATCGGGGTTGCAGGAAATCCTCAGAAATCCCCTTGCTGAATATCTGGTGGGGATGGGTCTTGCTATGCTTTGGTTTGATCCCACTGGCTTCTGTACAACCATAACTGCAGGGAAACTCAATCAATTTAAGTCTTACAAGTTTAATATTTTGTTAATTCAGGCACAATGCACTTTAACAACTTCTTTTTAGTGGTCAAGGGTACTTATCTCCTGTAAACTTTTCTTGATGAAATGTAACCCCCCTCGGCCAAATATATAGTTTAGAAATGGAACATTAACACTTTGCATTTAAACCCAAAGGAAATGGGCTACCCCCTTGTGTGGACACGAGAAAGAAACTGTACCCACTTGCTATTTTTTTACCCAGCATATAGAAGGCAAGATCAAAATGGATGATCCCCATTTGTAGGACTCTTGGAACCATGAAGAAAGAGGTGGCTTATAGTATTCTTCAAACAGATTTGGCACGTCATATGGTTTTTGCTGTCTCTAGATTCTCAATGTTTGCTTGGCAGATTAGGATGAGACATGCCACCCTCTTAAACCTAATGGACATTAATAGCAGAGACATTTTATGATGCAAAAAACATGAAACTGGCTCAGTTGATCTTTAAACCAAGAAGTGGTATCTCCCTTTGTGTGTTGATTCTTGCATTTTTGTTTTTTATAAATGATATTGCTGTTTGTTTTTACTATGTCTTTCTATTATTTTATTCTAAATTATTGTGTTCTGTACCTCTTTTATGTAATCTACCGAAATAAAGAGTTTTGTATGCTGTGATGTAGGTTGAATAAATATTGCCATCCATCTAATTCATGTCTCTGGGGTATAGTAGTACTTGCAAAGTGAGAGTTATTGAATTTTCCCAGCTTTTTAGCAGTCAGGATCGTATACATGTTCACAAGTACATGGTGCTATTTTTCGTCAGTAATTCAGATTTTAGCCTTCTACTCCCACTTATGAAATAGATGCTTACAATCTTTGTTAGAAGTTGGCAGTGGTTGGCATCCTGTCCTAGTAGGGACCCTTTCTTCAAGTCAGGGCATGGGAGTTACACACCAAGATAACCCATGCACACTCCTTTGGTAGATTGGCATGAGCAGTTAGGATTATCTCAAAGGCATTGTGTAAAGCATTTGTACATAAAACACACCGTAACATAGTAAAATCACTACAAATGGACAACACACCAGTTTAGAAAAATAACCAATCTTTATCTAAACCAAACAAGACCAAAATGACAAAACTCCAACATGCGGAAGCAGACATATCACTTTTTAAAGGTTTAAGCCAGTTTTGTCCATGGAACTCTATGGATGCATTGATTTTAGCACAAAGTATCTTTGATGCAACAAAATCCAAAATAATAAAAAGCCATAGAGAAGGGATGCATTTGAAAATACAATTGTTGCGTTGATACCTTAGTCCCAGGGGAATAGAGGGGCCAGTTCTTCTGTGCACAGAAGAAGTCTTGCGTTGATTCCTTACTCCGGGGGAAAGTGAAGCGTTAGTTTCTAGACACGCACCCTTGGGTCCATGCTGCAAGGCATCCATTGATCAAGATATGTTGCACAGGTACAATGCGTTGCACACTGGAGGTTATGCCTTGCTTTGCGAGTCTTCGCATCATCCAGCATCGGTCTGGGAGTCTGCGTGGCAAGTTGTGCAGGGCTGTGCATCTTCCGGCATCAGTTCCAAGAGGCAGCATGGATAGGCTTTGTGAGGCTTTGCATTGGTTCGTACCAGTTCTAACAGAGATCAGCTGCAGAATCCACTTCTGAGGCTCTTGGACTGGAGAGAGACACCTCAGGCAAGGGTAGGACTCACAGATGGCAGAGTCCAGCTGCACTAGCCGAGTTTAAAGAAGTCGTTGTATCCCTGAGACTTCTTAACGGGAGGCAAGCACACAAAAGCCCTTGGAGAACCTTGACAAGCTGGATATGAATGTAAAGTCCAGTCCTTCCAATGCCCAAGACAGAAGCAGCCAGCAGGAGACTAGCACAGCATAGCAACAAACAGAGTGGCTGTTCTCCCACTGCAGCATGTCTAGCTCTTCTTCCTGGAAGAATCTCTTCTTAATCCAGAAGTGTTCTAAAAATGTAAGGTTACTAGTACAATACTTATACACCTTTCTGTATTTGAAGTAGGCATGTTTCAAAAGATAGTTTTTGTAGTGCACAGATCCTGTCTTGCTCTGACCTGGTTCCAGACACACTACAGGGGGAGGACACAGCATTGTGTGAGGACAGGTAGTTCCCTATTCAGGTGTCAGTGACAACTCCTTCTACCACTCTAGCTCAAGAAGGCCCATCACCCTGGTGATGGGCAATCAGGATATGCAGGGCACACCTCAGTTAGATAGCTGTGTGACTGCCTAGAGTGAATGCACAAATAGCCCAACTATCAGTATAAGCCAGACGTGTAATCTACAGGCAGGCAGAAGCTCAGGATGGTAAAGCAAGAAAATGCCCACTCTCTCAAAGTGGCATTTTCAACCACATAATGTAAAAACCAATCTCACACTCACAGAAAGATGTTTTTTTAAATCCTGAGTTCAGGCAACCCAAACTCCAAACCTCTATCTCTTCCTAATTGAAAGTTACTGTTGTAAGGTGTTATCAGGCAGCTCCAATGATAACCTATGGAAGAACTAGTCCTTACAATAGTCAAACATTATATTGGCACTATTTCACTATCAGAACATGTATAACACACCAATACATGTCCTACCTTTTACATACACTACACCCTGCCCGTAGGGCCTATATTAGGGGTGGCTTACATGCAATAAAAGGGAAGGTTTGAGCCAGGCAAGTGGGTGCACTTGCCAGGTTGACATGGCAGTTTAAAACTGCACTTGCATACACTGCAGTGGCAATCCTAAGACATGTTTACAGGGCTGCTTGTGTGGGTGGCACAATCAGTGCCCCATGCCACTAGTAGCATTTCATTTACAGGCCCAGGGCACACATCATGCACTTTACTAGGGACTTACCAGTAAATCAAATATGCCAATAATGGATAACCAAACATAATCACAATTTTCATACGGAACAATTGCACTTTGGCTCTGATCAGTAGTGGTAGTGTTCAGAGTTCAAAAACCAGCAAAAACAAAGTCAGAAAAACACAGGAGGATGGCAAAAAGTTTGGGGATAATCCTGCAAAAAAGGTCAGGTCCAAAAATCCTCTTTAAAATATGAGTTCAAGCACCTATAATTCTTAGATATACTCCCTTTTCTAAACTCTAGCCAAAAAACGTATTAATTGTAAAAAATAAAAACAACTTCATGGTGGGATCCTGTAACACTCTTGAATAGTCATAAACACATCATACTTTCACTTTCCTTCATTTTGCTAAATTCCAGAACCCCTCACTTTTCCCATTCTCCTGGGCCAAAACCAGAATCAACTATCTTTTTGGGGATATTCAATTTTTCCTTGAAGGTTAAGTTTTCCGCCAATCTGGTATAAATTGAGCAGAGATCTGTTAGCCACTCAAAATCTAACCTTTTTCAAAAAAAGTTGGGCTTAGAAATGTAAACAAAAAGCCAGAGGTGCTATTCTCCAGAATGACCTGGTTTATCATCACACAAAAGAGCAGTTTAAAGCAAAGACATTTTCTTCCATCTCTGGGAGGGTTCAACTCCCTTTATCCAAAGCTCGCACAAACTGCTGAACACTTATACATCGAGAAATCACAATCCTAAATGAAGAACCCTATCATTTGATTGTATACCAGGCAACAAATTCCTTTTCTATTTTTCTCATAATCATTAATTATTTTAACGTATATAAATCATGCAGCTGATTATTAAGCATAACCACTAAATATGTCACTGGCTTAGAGTGATATCTCCATAGAAGATAATCTGGCAGGATGTCTTTGTTGCAGTTCGGAAGTATCACTTCTCTTTTTGATGTATTGATGCTTTAGTCAACACCGTTGAGCATTGTTTAATAATAACAAAAACCTGCGTCACATGTTTAGTTGCTGTGTAAACATAGAATTCTATCAGCATAAACCCAAATCCTAAAAGCTCGAACCAAATCAGGAGCACCCCAAACCAGAGGGTCTCCCTCAATCTTCCTAGTGAGAAGGTCTATGTAAAGAGTGAATAATAAATCAAATGAGGGTAGCCCTCTAAAGAGCCTCTTTACATGTGAAAAATAACAATCTCACCTTACTAGGTCAACGCCTACTCTGTGTCCAGCACTTAAAGAGATGGAAGGGGATTTGGTTGTTTCCGCATAGACAATCGCCTCAACCAGACTGTTTTCCAGCCAATAGGTGACCTGTAATGTAATAATTCCACTTTGCTCCTACTCTCCGCTAGTTGGAATAGGGGTTCAAGCTTACTAGTAAGCATTATCATAAATTCTTTATAATCTGTATTATTTAGACTAATTTACTTATACAATGTGCACCTGGTCTTTATCTGTTTTAAGGAATTTACCATATGCCCAATCAGAATTGACGCAGAGTGTAAGAATTCAAATAGAATGTTATTAGAAACTGTTGTGAGCTTGGGGATACGCTTTTCATAAAGCTATTGGATAGCGCACTATTAGAGCCCACCTCTTTCACATTTGACATGACTCTGACTTCCTCCCAACACTCTTGGTTTGTTACTTCTGTTATCCGCTCATCTGAATTTGAATATTTGATTTTGGAGAGCAAGGGTTTTGAAGAAAAAAAAAAAAACATTCTATGTGTGAAAAGAGCTTTTCCTAATACAAGCTGATGTAATACCTTAAAAAACCCTCTCTGTCTTTCCCTTTTCTGTCTCCATTATTTGAGTGATCGGATTGACTGTTTTCTTCATTTGGCTCTGAGTATGTTTTGCTGTGTATGCCAGGCTGGGAGTTGCCTAACCTTGTTATTCTTCTCAAACATTTTTCGTAACACTTGATTAAGATGGTTGGTCTCAAAATGTTCTTCTTTAGAGCTCCTGTTGCTGTTCTTATCTTTACTATATTCTCAGGGTGAGATTGTTATGCCACATTGCTTGGGCCTTTCTGACTTCACACTCCAGTCTATCAATACCGTCACACTCTGTCTTTTTTGGCAATATATTTTGTGACAACTTTCCTGAAGAAGGCTTTCAATATCAATCAAATAGGTATGCATGTATCAATGTTATTCAAAGAGGTGTCTTTGTTTATTTTCCAAATTACAGGTAACTGTTCTTTAATCTGGTGAACAAAGACATTATCGACTAGTAAAGTCTGTTCCAGTTGCCAAGAGAATCTACCTATCCTCATTGACTTTTTAAGGTGAGTTCACCCTCAACTTCTACTGGAAAATGGCCGGATATCAGGGCAGGTAGAACTTTTAATTCTATGCACCATAGTATGTCTTGAAATAATAAAGTAATCTAATCTGGCCTTACTGTTTTATCGCTGATTCATGTAAGTGCACTGCCTTTGAGTAGGGTGGGTTAGCTGCTACATATCCTGAAATAATAATCTTCAAGTAGGCTCTGTATGGTTAAAAGATGTGCATTGTTTCATTTATCCCTCTCTTTTTGGATTACCCATACTGAAAACCTATCACTAGGAGCCCTTGCCACATTAAATCTACCTACAGTGTAGATTGGGAACTACGTTATTCACCATCTTAAAACAGACCTTATAATAAAACTTAAGTCAAAAAGAATTGGTCCATAGTATTTAACCAATTAGAATTCTTACCCAGAATGCATGACATGCGTTATCACTTGCTGTTTGAATAACTCTCCGCCCTGATCTTTTTCCAATAGTTATTGCTTCACTTCTGTGAACAGCACAAGCCATTGTGTGATCTGCTTCTCGGATCCAGTTATATTAAGACAGGGTTTTCATTTTATCAAATGTAAAATGTGTTTGCTGCAGTAAAAGAATTCCTTCCTTCTGTCTCCTTAACTAGCTCATCCCTAGATTAGATTTACATATTACTAATAAACCACGTTCATGGAAATTATTTTCAACGTTATCTCAACCTACATTCTTGTTTTCTGACCCCTAATGCTTCTGTTTAACTAACATGCCTGAATTGCTTTACATTTTCTTTGAATTGTACTCCATTTTTGATTGCATTTTCTTTCATGAGCTACATGTTTTCCCCTTCCACCTCCATATCCCCCAACTGTCAAAGTGTCTTGCAGAGATGTTTTCAAGCCAAATAGGCCTTATCCACCCCTCTTCTCCATTTGTCTTGAGAAGTCACTGAGGTAGCTCAGGTCTTTGGAGAAGAGTTGGAAGGTAAGCAGTTTCCCTATATTTGCAGAAACAAACTTTATGTGTTGCTCAGCTCAATAATCCACATCATTGTTCTTTCCCCTCTTTTTAATGTACAATGTCTTCCTTTATGTTTTCCCACAACATCTTTTCCTCATTTCACAGCAATGCCTGTGTCCTTTCGATCAGCTTCTACTAGGACCTCTTTATACATTTGTAGGAAAGGGAAAAACATATTTAGGGACTTAGTCAGAAACTAATAAATGAAGTTAATGATTTCAATCATGGACTGATGAAAGAAAAAGGATGGGAAACATTTCTAGAGAAAACAGGGTGAAAAAGCAAATGGGGAGCAAAACCTTTGCTACTCTCCACTGCAACTCTAAATTTCTCTTCTGAGTAATTTGAAAATGATTAAGGTGCACTATTGAGGAGGTGGGACGGGTGATACAAAAATATGCATAGGAGTATTGCTATAAAAATGTAAATTTTGTGGATTACAAAGTGAAACAAGTCACACATGGTGTACAAGTATAATAACTTTAGACTGAGTGACACAGCTGTTAAAACATTCATTAATAATTCAGAAGGGCTACTTCTGAGGTTTTTTTAAATTATCTTATGCCAAATAGAAATTTGCAACATACTATCAGTTACTGTATGTTCTTAGCTAACAGATATTTTATTTGAAAACTGGATAATACATCTGTCTCCAGGTTCTTTAGAAAAATCTTGCCTGTTTTATGCTGTGTCCTGGTCATGATTAAGGCACTTGTTTACAGTTTTGTGATGCAAAATTGAGCAACTTTTTTTGGGTGCTCATAACGTCATTTCCTACCTACAATGACCCATTTGTAAATTTCTCTGGAGCTTAGTTCTAGTGTTGACTGATGTTCGAAGAGATGGGGGGAGAGGGGTGTAGGCAAGACTGCCATGGAGAAATTCAGGAGTTTACTATCAGACCAACTCAATATTGCTAAGAAATAAATCGATGGTTTAGCCATTACTATGAGTGGGGTTGAATGGTCTTTACTTGAAGTGAAGACCTAATTTGAAGACCCTGTTTTCATTGCGAAAACTGTGAGTAGACCCACTACTTTCCACAGCATACAATGGCATCATTAATAAAGTCGTAATCTGCATTATATAAGTGCAACGTCACCATTTTCACATTTTAAGTGTTTATAAAGTAAATGTATGGCTTTATAAATTTTACCTAAATCTTTTATGGCTACATTATTCTGTGGGTTTGTCTAAGCGATTTACGGAACCTACTGTTTGACTCCATTACAAAATAAGTAGCCTGTAACAGCCCACGAAGTCTAAAGGAAGCATATGACGTTTCTCAAGGTTTGGCTTGACATAAGTCATTGAATCTGGAAAGAAAATGAAAATATAAATGTCTAAGCTTGAGAATGAAAATGATGGTGACTTTGTATAGTAAAATAACTCTAGTATCGATAAACGCTTCTTTGTTACTATTACTGAGTAGATCAACATGCAAATAATTAATATAATATGTTTCCCACCCTGTAGTATAACAGGACAACATAAAATAGCAGTATCCAGTGAAAGTCATTACGAATTTTATGAAATGATTATATTAATTTTATGAAATGTTCAAACACGTTGTTCAATGAATGTGTATAATGTTATAGGTTTGTTAAGGCCAGTAGGGAATACATAGATACAGAGAACCCTTGGGGAGAACTAGGGATCTTATTTAGAGTTTTGCAGCAGGGATACTCCCTAGTGTTAAAATGTGACAGAAATCCTGTTTGTTGTATTACAAGTTTAACCGGATATGTACTTGTAATACGCTAATGGGACATCCGCCAGTTTGTGACGCTGAATACTGGCTGCCAAACTCTAAATAAGGCAGTATTTTATTTTGATTTTAGGAGTATCCAGAACACCTGTGCAATGCTAGAATTTGGCCTGTGTGCCGCCTACGGGCCACAGATGAATGTTGTGAGTGTTAAAACAAAAGTGTTATGGCTACTTAGAAAAGTAAACACCAGTCAAAGGTCAGTGAAAAATATCAAAACGGGATAATTAAGAGGTTAGATTGGAAAGTGTTTCCAATAGGAAAATCCGCTATTCTGTTTTTTTCTGACAGCAGAGCTACGTGTTTACTGCTTGCTTTCCTTCCAAAATTTCAACAAGCTTAATTAGCAAAGATTCTTGTTCTATAAAGGGCTCACCTATGAACCCATGCACGGCCAGTTTAATTTGTTAAAGTCTGCTAGATTTCCTGAAGTAACTGTTCAAGGAGTCTTTAATGAACAGAGTTGGGAGATGGAAGGGTCTACTTGCAATTATTGAAATGTATAACTTTTCATTTAATTGAGAACCGTAGTAGAACATATTGTTTTTGATATACAGTAATATCAAGGACGCTATTAGGTACTTCTGGTTTTGAGAGGGCAATCTAAAATATATCTAGCGCTCTTTAAATTTTAAGAACGCAGACTATGATTGATGCAAATAATTGTTTTTATCAAAGCTAAACTTAATGATCAGAGGCAATTTCATACAATTTAGAGTAGCTACATGACATGGATATAGCCAAAGGTATGATAATCGGATATGTCTCTTTGAAAGTGGTACACCTTGAGAGTAGAATTTGCCAGGTAATTTCTCTGGGCACTGGGAGGCATAAATACAGGTGTTTGAAGAAAAGACTACATTTCTACCTACATGCTCTTATCGTTTGATGATGGTCCTTATCAAAATCCTGAACAAGCAGCTTTGGTTTATTCCCATGCATAATCATGACGTTGCCTTGATGTTTTGCCATGACTGTTTCACATTAATGCATTTCATTACGCCTATAAGGTACTTGAAAAAGGAATACATAGCCATTAGTGATGTCACTGTCCTTTAAAATAAACTCACTCAGCAGTCGTCCCACTAATAATGAAATGTTATATGCTTCTACTCATTTAACTGACTTCAGACCACTCTCCCACACTCTAATCGGTAGGCACCATGTATGTAAGTGTTCATTAGTTATTTATTAAGAAAACATAATCCTTGAAACATTTCCAGTCTTGTCATTAAAATGTCCTTAGTTTGCTAGCCACACCCAAGTATCCTCACCAATCTCCACTATGTAGCCATTTTATGTTACTCATGAAAATACTCCGCAAATGAGAGTTCATATAAGAATGAGAAAGGAATTAATAACATTTAATCAGCAGCAACATTCCTTTTACAAATAAATGCGTTTGTATTTATAAAATGTCCAATATTCTTTTTACTTTTTAGAATAACACAATAAATTATACTCATGCTTTCATGTTACATGCCTTTATACATGGCAAATATTTGTGTCTGCTGCATTAACAACGGCAGGCTTCAAATGAAGAAAAACCTCGAAATACACACATTGTGTGCTGGAATGGGATGATGTGCTTGTTCTGATGTCCAAGTACACCATGGACCATTAAATTTAACATCTTTCTGTGCATGAAAGCAAAGCAAACAAGGACAATGACAAAACTGGGAAAGCTAAATGTTAGAAGAGCACTGAGGTACTGATTCATTATGAGCCAGACACCTGTTACATAGAGTTTCCAAGGACTCATAAAACCTGTCCTGAAAATCAAACCTATTTTATGTTTATGTATTCAAACTAGACTAGTATTAGAAACGTGGACATAATTCTGCTTCTGTACATCAGAGTAAAGCTGTATTCCTGGCCTACAGTATAAAACTTCGCTTCCAGGACAGAAAATTATGATCTTTATTTCTTGCAAGAGGTGAAATCATCCAGGTTTATTTCATGTGATATTTGGCTACAAGGCTTTTTTATCCACATAATTACCACTTTAACATCTGCCTATATTTTTCTTTAAAATAATTATTCATAACAAATTCTCTTTTATGATAGCATTAAGCAAACTTGTGGACAATCACACCATCCGGCTTATCCCTCTTATCTTCTTGCAAAACAGAATGCTGCAAATTTGTGATATCTCCGCTACTTACTGAAAAACTTTCAAATGAATATTAGGAAGGAATTCAATTGGGAAATATCTGTTTGTAAATTAGGCCCTGTATTCCCTCAATGGAGGAAGATGTATCTGTGCATAAAACACAAATTTAAATTTTGAAGGTTTATAGTCATGGAACTTTTTTATGGAGACCTAATCTCAATTGGTCCGGGTAAATTTACAGCAGATCTGCTCTACCTTTCTCTCGGTTGACTCATATTTATGTATGATGTATTACTGTATCTTGGCTGCAGTTAGATATTAATAGTGAGCATGTGCCAGTTCTGTAATTAGACATAATTATAATATGCAACTGCCTCCTTCATTTGACTTGACTTTGTTAAACTGGATCATGATTTAAATTTCCTAACCCTATCCTGTATCAATTTCTTTTAAATGAAATGGAGACAAAATGCAACATATTTAAGTAAATATATGGAACTGAGATGCAAAACAGGATGCAAATCATTTTGCATAAAAGTAGTGATTTGTCTGATTAAAAGGTTGCCATGCTAAACTCCAAGAATATTTACTTCTCTACATCTGTTAGGGAGGAGTTCCTCACAGGATGACAACCCTGAACAAAGGCTCATTTGCAATATTCAAACATATATTATGCCACAATACTGTACCTCAGGTGAAATGCATATGGACACACATACACCCTTTCATTCTCAAAAGATTCCAGTGCGATTTCAATATTGCCCGCCCTTCTCTTGCAATTGTAGCACCAAGCGCGTTCACCAGACAACACACATTCCTTCAACACTCCATACGACACTCTTCCCTCTCTCTCTTCCAGCAGTTAATATACACCTCATTTTCACACCATGTTCAGAATCACTGAATTATTCATTTTGTGGAAGAACACATTTACTCTGCTGTGTTTACATGGGAGATTGGGTGCCGGGGAGTCTTTTACATTTTTTTTGACTCAATTATTTTTTCTGGCAGGACACTCTTCAGCCGTAGGCATCCGAATACAGCCAGTGTCTGCCATGTCATTCTGGAGCTGCCAATTCTCTCGCTGATGTGTTTCCCAAGTCTTCCCAATTGTCAATGCCGCAAGTGTTCACCACTGCTGTAGGGTATGCAGAATATTTTGCGATCATCACGGTAGGCAATAACACATCTGTAACAATCAGCCCATCTGAGGTGCTTAGGCACAGCTGTGTACAGCCTGCCTGTCTCTTCACCGCAGAGGATGTCAAAGATCTTATGACTGAGAAATATCTGGTTTTGTTTGTTCTTCTCGGACGGGACCAACCTTCCATCAGTATGGCTATGCATTAGCCGTGCGTCTATATAGAGCTCCTACTTAGAGTGACTATCTTTTTATCTATAGTTGTACAATAGTCCTATATTGTCATTCATAAACTGTCACACAGCTTAGTACATATCAGATACTGATGAAGGTATTTCCTTGCTTACTGTTCCATAGCTTCTTAATGGGAGCATTTGCATCTCAGCAAATGTATTTTAATAATGCTAATAACAGTGGCAATTACTTTGTAGAGCAACTGGAAGTCATGAAACTAACTACAATAAGATGCCATAGATGCTGTAAGAACCAAAGACAGTTTTATTATATTCACAAAACTGTGTTTACAAACAATTGTGCCATTAAGAAGATTTTCCATGGTGCAAACAATGGCTAGTTCTATGAGAGCATGGCTTTTATACAGCAAAAGCTGATTTTGGGTCATAAATAACGAAAGCAGAATGTTACCTAGTTGTCTAAATCTAAATTCATTAGCTGGGATCATGGCATGTGAATATTGTGCTTATATTGGTTTTAGCAAAATACATGTCCAATTCAACCAATTCCCAAATACTAGATGCTTTTAATTTCCCCTTCAAGAGAACCTTATCTAAAATGCCTCATCCTGTGGCGGCAAGAAATCAGTTATTAGGATACGTTTAATTCAAAATGCCAGTAAAGTAATGTGACTTCACAAAACAGACCATGATATCAAATAAATTACATGACAGACCATAAAATAAATGAATATGACTGCAGTTAAAGGGTCCGTATACTAAAGAGAAACAAACAGATCCCTTTACCAGGCCTGCATCACTAGCAATCGCCCACAATCCGTATTCTAGAACATTCTGTGTTGTTTTTTTAATTATGTCTTCTCGAGTTTTGAGACATAGACATCATTCATTGGCGGCTCCTTTAAAAACACTTGTTGCTCAGAAAAGTAAGGAATACAGTAAATAATGTGATCGCTGCTTTTAGCCCAAAGTTTCTGTGACACGAACAATTTACGCGTAAATAACTTGGCAAATTAGAATTAGTAGCTGGCCTGTAATTACATACTAATTGCAAATTAATTAGTTCATCCTTAGACACAGTAGATACAATAGACGTCGTGTGAATGCACAGGACGTCGAATGAAAAGCAACCGTGTTCTCAGACTTTTCAAACCTTGCCTTGAAGTGTTATGACAGTTTTGAATTTTTGGTTTCAGATTTATTTTCATATTTACCACAGTTTATTTATTACACATAACCTCTGTTCTACATTTGATTAAGTCGTTTCTGCTGTGGGTAGGCTTATTGCGGCATACCAAAACAGAGATAATTCAGACGTCAAATTAAAGTAGTTTCAGATGGATCCTAAGATATCTGAAAATCTTACTAAGTGTCATAAATGAATTGTGATCTTGTCAAATGAACTAAAATATCCGTGTTGCTCTTGTCTCAAACACCTTTGTGAGTAACTTGATGCTGAAGAAAGCATGTTAAAACAGACTGCATCAGTGTCACCTGACATATCTCATTATCAACGTTAATATCGATGCTATCTGTGAGAGGCAATGTTTTAACTTAATATATCTGCAAACCTACTTTTGGCATATTTGCATTATGAAAATGCATTTATGGCATTACCTTAAGGCATTACCCTAACAGCACAGGATAATATTCATTTCGCACTCAGACTTGCTTCTATGCCTAATTACCAATTGGAAAACTTAAAATAATAGGATATAAACAAACATTTCTGTTAGTAGCGTTAATGCGATATTTTTTCAGAGCTGTGCATGGGTGTATACACGAATGCATAAAGTCCCTTCACTAGGGGTTGCTTTGAAATAATATATATTATTCCCAAATGTGATATGCTACTCTTCCACAAAATTATATTTCGTTGCATTACTTTCAATTGTGAAACTATAAAAGGCCCTCTGTTTCTGGGAGATGAAGTTATTCCCCATCTAAACTACAACATTTTAAAATGCTGCAAATATATTATTTGCAGCTACAACACTTTCTAGTTAATTAATTATCGTTGAAAACACGATAATCTTCTTTATGATTACCTAATTATGGTAAAATGAACTATGCGTAGACATGGAACTTAAACTGTATCTGTCAAAAAACACTAGTTAAATTTGCAAATGGCAAATGCCGTGCAGGAAAAAGTTGCTTATTTCATTCGTTCAAAAAACGCTAAGAAATTCACACTTAATTAGCATAATAATTCATGAGGTATGGATTCTTAAACCACATTTTGGCCACCAGCTCTAAATATACATACACTATATATTTCTGAAGATTGTGATATGCTATTTATGATAATTTTTGAGTGTGGGGAGGAGCAAGCACTCCTGAGATGGGAAGCCTTAAATGGGTAATGATGTCTCTACCCTACCTCAAAAATAGTCAAACATAGTGCCCTACAAATCTGCACACATGGTCTATGTCATAGCATGTTTTCATGTAATCCAAACCAGCATTTCAAGGGCTTTAATTTGTGGAGGAGTAAGGTAAAATCACTCGAAGAATTACTGTGACTTTACGGGGAGCTGTTTTCCTGGATTAAAATAGTGCTTCGTGAAATCAGTGAGGCAGCAAACAGTGTTTTCTCATGTTATTTGTGTTGTAATGCAATCCATTTTTTGAACTATAGTTACATTTTATTAGTACAGTTGCTCTGAATCTCTGAATAACATGTTATCGGCCACATTTATGTTCACTGCCATGACATAAATGTATGTGTGTGTGTGTGTGTGTGTGTGTTTCTGCGTGTGTGTAACATACCATCTCCAAATACTGCACAGCACATAACTGGCTCAATGACTGCCACATTTGTGGTATCTCATTTTCTTTGTCTCTTGCGTGACAAATCAGCACAAAACAAGGCACAAAGAACAAAGAGGATTTACTTTTTTTTAAAGTTTAGTGCAGATTCGCAGAGCAGCACAACATTTATGATGAAAACAACAAAACGCCTTTTCTATTGAAACTCTGACCCAGCCATGACTACACTGATGCTATCACCACCAGTGCAATAAATATGGATGTGTATGTGTACGTCATATAGGGTGTACAAATACAGCAGCCGGAGAAGCTCATGAAGGTAGGAGCGGTGGGGTGGGGTTGAGTCGATAGAGGATGAGGGAAATTTAAATATTTATTTCATTTTCCCTCATCGTCTGTCAAGTCCCTCCCCTCACCCACCCCACCACTCTTACCTGTATGGGCCGCTCCTGTACAGCAGCTACCTAGATCAATCACTGCAACATTCTTGATATCCTGAAAGTGTCACATATTTGTGAAAGTAAATTATTGGGAAAAGAAGTGAAGGGCTAGGTTTATCAAGGTTTTACATTGTCCTTCCATCATCCAAGGGGGTACAAGGGTGAAACAAAACCTAAGTGAGATTTATCAAACCACGCAACGCCATGCAACATGTTTAGTGCAAATATCGCCTACACTGACTGAACAAATGGTTAATATGAAGACGTTATGCCTTGTGCACAAAGACAATCAGAGACAAGTACCTCCCCATTAAATTCAACCTATTGTTTCCATCTGTACTCTCCCATCATCTGTTCAAATATAAATGCCATGCTGGCATAAATTCTCAGGATCAATGCCTTTTCCAGTACAACTCACTTTCTTAACCCTTCAAACTAAAGACAGTTTTCTGAGATCAGGAATCCGCTGAAGAAAAACTTGTTTTGACAGGCTTATGGCTTGCAAGACAGCCAGTGACCAACTTGCACTACAGTTGTCTTCCTGTTAAGTGGTTATCCTCCCAGCTGAGTCTCCAAAATCACAGTAATCTCCCTTTTCCTTAAACAGCTCTATGAATAGACCTTTGGTCTGCATTAATGCTAACAAAAATACAATATAAAAAAATGTACATGTTTGGGCAAAATTAATGATGTTTCTTGCTAACTGCAATTCTTTTGATGTTTAAAAACAAGCAATATTAAAGAAGAGCCAATTTCAGTTGCTGCATCAGGCACTAGGAGCAACACATCTTGTAAGCTCTGAAAGTCAAAGTTACAATATTGACCAAAGTACCGGTTACAGGTTCGGTCAAACCAAGCAGCTAGCAAATTACTTAACATTACAGAAAAATCAAGACTTCGATTTACAAACATTTTGTGCTGAGTTTGCACCACATAACTGACACAAACCTGCACAAAATATTTTTCAGATTTACTTTCCAGCCACAATATTATGCGCTAGAAAGTTGCTTCAAAGTAACAAAGAGCAAAGCAATGAGGTGTTCCTTGGATGGTACATTGGAGTTCTCTTGCAATCTCCCATTGCCTTTGATGCAAAACTCTATGGGCCACATGTATCAAATTTGAAAATTCTGATTACCTAATTGCGATTTTCTGCGAATTGCAATTAGGTAAACGTAATTTCCAATGTGTCGATCGCAATTTGCAGACCACCATGTAAGTGATTGCTTTTAAATATAGCAATCTTTTTTTCTTAATGCAGCTCGTTTTCCTTTTGCGAATGGGTTACCACCTACTTCAAGTAGGTGGAAAAATGCAAAAGTTGTGTGACCGCATTCACGGTCACAAAATATTCATGCTTACCATTAGGATTTGCTTTTGGAAGGGATGCCCCTTCCAAATACCAAATCAATAACAGGTTACAAAATTGTAAAATGGGTTTTGATACATGTAAAAAGACTTTTTTGTGTTTGGAATCGTAAGCGAATCGGCAAACATGTTTTACCATAAAAGGTACAACTCCATCTACTAGAATTACACACAAATTACATTTTTGTTAAAATGATTCTCTGTGTTATGTTGGGTGTAAATAAAGTTTTATAGATGACACAAGAATTTCGCATTGTAATGGCCATGACAACATTTTTTATGATTTGAGGAGATGACACACACTTTGTCTTTCATAATTCATTACACACTTTATACATGTTGAATAAGATTTTGCCCAAAAATCCACTCTCCATTGTGGGTAAACTACTGTCTTAAAATGAATAAACCTCATAAAATTGGTTAGCATGAATGCAACAATGTGATCTCGCACACTGCATACCTTTTGACAGTGTTTGTGTGCCTGTTTGTGTGTATGTCACCTTGCAATAGATCCGAACGCAGGATACTGGTATGGAGACACTGAAGTCAAATGAACAAAACGACTGTCTCCAGCCAACATTATGTTGCTACGATACAAATATGATGCCCTGCAAAAATCTGCCATAAAACACTGCCCCAAAACTAAGGAAGGACAAGAGCATGATGACAAAATGTTTTGGTTAAAAAATATATAAGAACATTAGTATAATATTAAAGTATTTTTTGACCCAAGAGGTTTTTTCATTACATGTCTTTGTAAGTTTATTCACTGGAAATATTGGCACTAGCCTCTTTTTACTGACTGTTCCAGAGCATATTGTAAATGAACATATTTTTGCTTTAAAAATGTCAACTAGAAACATAGAAAACTGATATTGTCACGATATGCCATTTTCAGGTGATCAGCACACAGCAGTAAATTGCATATTAGTTATAATCTTGGTGCGGATTAATAGAGATTTCCCACTAGGGATGTGCGGCGCTGCATTGCGTGAAAGAAAGAGAGCAGAACTGCGCCAAATTTATGAAGATATTGCACAGTTCAGCTCTCTCCTTTGGGATGTCTGTCGCCAATGCAGGGACCCTTGCCCCATGGCACAAGGGTGCCTGTGTTAAAGTCAAGATAGTTTTTGTGCAGGAAGGTGTGCTTTCCTGCACAAAAACTATTCTTTAAGGGTTGTTCCTCGTTGTATATGTGCTGCATAATGCAGTACACATGCAAACTCGAATTAACAAGGCATAATACAAATATTTCTTCTTGCTAAGCCAGCCTCAAATAGGCACACTATTTTAGCGCAGGCCAATGTTTACAAGTCTTAGAAAATATGGGTTTGCATCACAATATGTGGGTGAATACATGAGAACACCCAAGCCCCACCCATGTAGTGCCTACCTGACGCAAGGTATGTAGATTGTGCATCGGGCTGTGCCAAAAAAGTGACTTAACCCCAACGCACATTTTTTGTAAATAGGTGTTCTTTATTTAGCTGTTTTAGCATCTTAGGCACCAGGGTGGATAGTAACCACTTCACACAGACAACATTCATTGGTCTGGCTCAACCAGTGGCTGAAAATGTATATGCAGTGGGCAATATTGAAAGTGTGGGCCGATGAGATGAATTAAATGGGCCCTCGAATGTAATGGTGAAAATCAATAAATGGAAAACTGTGCAGATCAAACGCTGTGAGTACAAATGCGAACCCTCCCTCGGAAGACATAGACGGGCAGTTGCACTTGTATTCACAGCACTCACACAGACCCCAATTAGGCTGGTGCTACACTTTTGAACTCAAGGTGAACTCAAGTTGTGGTTTTGGTGAGCCAACTACAGGGTTTCGCAGCAAGTCTTGTGGCCAGACACAGCTCTGAAGTGTTGTGCCAGGCAGCATGTTTTGTTCTAAAGAGAACCACTGAAAATAAGTTGTTGATCGAACCGTCGACACGGGAGTAGGGATTAACCAGTATACATAGGATTCAATACAGAAATCAGTATTAATGCTGAAATGGGCATTGTTATAATTGTGGATATCCCTATTGTACATATGTATCATATTTTATTGTTCACATCGCTGCATATATGAACCCTACGCTGTCTCCACTATTTCAATGTATAAAGTACTGATTGAAAGAATAGATACTGTAATAATTGCTGATATCAAGGCTTGAGTAGATCTTTGTATCTTCACTTTATGGTAAATAATGCCCCATGGAACCATTGTGCTTATATCAGATAATATACCAGATAATATGCAAGCACAAACTCCTTATGACCTTAGCTACTCCTATTCTGTTTAAAAAAAAAAAAAAAGATAATATTAAATCAAATCAGTTAATTTCAAAGGCACACATGAGGTACGTCTAGGGCTCTTTTTTCAATATGTTGAAGAAGAAAAATTCTGTATGTGTCCTTCTGTCAAATCATATGCCTCAAAATAGGTTTTTTTTTTACAGCCATTTTGAAGGTTAGCCATTCATGGACAACATGAGGTGTCAATAGCACGTTTTGTCACTATCACATTCAATCACTCCAGCACCAGATATACTTCTGTCTGCAGCCAGTATGCGAGCAAAGGTTCCTGATGTCTCTTCAAATTTTGGCTACTGTAATTTGTTGATGACGGTTTTAAATAATCAACAACATTTCTTACAAATGAACTGTACTCAGATCTACTTGGTACTATGACAGTAACATGTCCCTCTCGCCCTCTATCTTATCCAGTGTTATGTCATTTAGGTCCTGATTTACAGTTTGGAAGACAGTTACTCTGTCACAAATGTGAAAGATTTTCCTTCTGCCTTATTCCATGTTTATTAGGATGTGACATACTTTTCATAAGGCAGACAGGATGTCAGAGTACCTGTTTGTCAAACTCTAATTCCAGCCCTTGGTCTTAAACTGACCTCACACACCACATTCTTCTTTATAGAGCAGATCACACATGAAATGCTGTTGTTACAATACATATTTGTAATCTTCATAGGCTGTCATTCTGTCACTTTGTACTTTAACGGGATCCAGCTTGTTTTAATAGTTACCAGTTTTTGTTTGTTCACTCACATATCCGTTTTCTGTGCAATGTGACACCAGCATGTAGATTCCATTTATGAACTGTTTTGAATCATATTGCTTCTGTAAAATGTAAGCTGTGTAAACAAGGATGCACCTTGGATTGATGCTGATGTCTTATATGGTGCCTTATGTGTCGTTCAGCCCCTAAAGAGATTAAGCATTTATTTTCAATAGCATAACAAAAACGCTCATTCGTTGCAATAACATTTTTGGGTGTGTAGGTATTATGCCACAAGTTCATATATGAGTGTACTCATTTCAATAGATGATGCTTAGGCGAAAGCAGAGGAGTTTTGGATTTTCACATGAGTACAGAAGGCAATACTCTCATTATATATCACCTTACATCATGATCACATGATTTATTTTTCTCAGAATAAACATTCAGCATAGTAAATTAACGGTTCACTCCCCCCAGAGGAAGAGAGGCCAAGATTTCAATAACATTTCAGCTAGCGTAAAAGTGAGGCTGTGAGGAGAGCCATCCAAGGCCATCCGAGGCAGTCTAGTGGCATAGCAATGGGGTATCAAGGGGTTGGGGGAGGTTCTCTCTGGGCGGCACAAGTTTTGAGGGAAGCAGCACCGTCCGCTCCTAAATGCGACTGTCATAGGCAGCAAACGCAGATACCGCCGTGGGCGGCAAAAGGTCCAGCTACACCAATTAGGCACTTTTTCTAAAAACCTATTTTATAGCATAAACATAACTTCTTTGCAAACACCCCGTCAAAAAGGATAAAAGTAATTGATGTTAAGGTATGAATGTGTGTTGATTCAGTTGAAATACTGACTCTCATTATGGCCTTACTTTGAGGCTTTATGATCAGACATCTAGGGATTCTAAAAAGGCATTGTATATATTATGCTGCCTACTTTCATATTATTTGCATGTATCAATTACATTGTCATTACTATTGTACTTGATTTCTGCATTTACTTTGTTTTATTATGTTTATACTAAAACTGGCTTCAGCTAAAGTCTTACAAAAATAACAGTATGGGTTTTTTGTGGATGTGCACTTGTGGTGAAAGATGTCACAACTCACAGTAACATTAAATACATGTCTGACAGTCTCTGTTGTTATTACATGTCCCATACACTTTATACCCAGGCGTGTTGAGGGAGATGAGTTAGTCATTATTTGTATGTTCCCTGGGGGGACACATCGCGGAGCCTGACGCCGCCGTGAGGGAAACGGCTCCAGGTCTTTGCAGCCGCTTGCCGCTTGCCACTCACCGCCCAACGCCCACCGCACGCTGTAGTCCCGGCCAGCGGACTACAGCTCCCAGCAGGCTCAGGGAGGAGGTGACGCTCCAGCACGCGCCCGGAGGCGCCATAAGTACACCGAGCGCCGAGCGCTCTTGGGGGACACATCGCGGAGCCTCACGCCGCCGTGAGGGAAACGGCTCCAGGTCTTTGCAGCCGCTTGCCGCTTGCCACTCACCGCCCACCGCACGCTGTAGTCCCGGCCAGCGGACTACAGCTCCCAGCAGGCTCAGGGAGGAGGTGACGCTCCAGCACGCGCCCGGAGGCGCCATAAGTACACCGAGCACCGAGCGCCCCGCGAGTCGCACGCGGGAGCCGCCAGGGAGAAGCCCGGGACAAGGGCGGGGCAGTCTGTGGCAGTCCGGGGCAGAACGAGGCTGGGCTGGGCCATAGACCCTGGTCTGAGGAAATTGAGGTCTACTACAGCCCTACCCATCAAAGCCAAAGTGAGATCTTATTTATTTATGGATGTGATGTGATTCACGGTTGTAAACTGTAACGCTGCAAATATCCCCAAAGTGACAGTGGGGGTGCAATACTTCTGAACCAATTTGGGATTGTCTAACAGTAGGTAGCAGTATGTCATCTTTAAACGCTCCTCCTGTCCTAGGTACCTTGGATAACTACCTAGTTAAAGTAGTCAAGAAAATCAACTCTGAAAGACGTCAGTCCCTGGGGTTAAGCTGTGAATCTTTGCCATCTATCACGGGTTCCTCTTCTCCGATTGCACCGGAACAAGGTGACTGTAGTATCCGTGACAACAGCGATTCCTTTGTTTTGGAATTGCCTGAACCCGTTGAGTTGGATTTGGAGGTCTTATCGGACTCTACAGCACAGCATCCTTCAACCCCTGTACGCAGAGTGGTTAGAGCGTGTAGAAAAACTCAGTCGAAACGTATGGGTACCCGTCTAACAAGGAAAAAAGCAGTCACACCCACTACACCTATTAATAACTTAGAAAAGGTAGATGATGCACTAGCAGGACCCAGCATAGTTAAATTGGATGACGTACAGTTTAATCAATTAGCGGGCCTTATTGATTTAAAAATAAAGGGCTTCATAAAACCTTTAGTGGCCAAGCTGGACCGTATGTCCGCTGAAATAAAAAGATTGGGGGGCCTCCTGGATAAACACAAGGGAGCACCAGGGGCACCAGGGGGCGTTTTTCTCCCAGTGCAGGACAGTATTGAAAGTTTGGTCACACCTTTAGTGCGTACTGCGGCACCCATAGTGTCTCTGGCTCCTGTAAAGAAATCCCCAAACACAGCTTCAAATACTCCCATTCAGGTCCCAAAAGTGACTGGTGCTACTATAGGGGAGAAACAGGGTCCTAAGGCCCCAAAAGGGAGATCAGGCCCACACACACAGTCCTTTAAGAAGAGTGAGTTAGCTTTAAATCTACCAGTTGAGGCGTGCTCCCACACTATTATTCTTGCTAATGTCCCGAAAATTAAGGAGGGTCAAAATGAACACTGGTCTTCAATAAAAAATAAAACACTCTTCTATCTGTCTAGTAAAACAAATTTGGGAGAATACCTGGAAGATAACATTTTGATGGTTAGAAGGGTCCCATGGGTGGGCAATACCAAAAAAAAACCCTAGAGGGAGACTGTGTGGTCATAAGTATTAGATCCCCAAGGCTGGTTGGGGATATTTTGAGACTGGCGGGGTAATCTAGAATCGAAAAAGATTATGTAAATCTACTCCCCCTGGGCTTCTTTTATCCCCCCACCTCAGTGCAGACAAGTGAATGGTTTTCTAGGTAAAGGGAGATTGCCCTTTGATTTTGCCGTCCCGGTTTTAAATAGATTTGATACCTTTTCAAATTTGGATGAAAATGAGTGACTAGGTAGCCAAAAAGCCAATTTTGCTCCTCTTGTCGTGAACAACGTCCCTAATGTCACGACAATGGCAGAAGCAATAGGTCCCCAGGATTTGAATACATCCATAAGGGTAGAAACTCCAGGTTATCGAGACTCCTCTTTAAAATTAATGACCTGGAATGTAGCTGGTCTCAAAAACAAGATAGACGAATGGAGAGAGTCTATTAGTATGAATGATATATTAGGCCTTCAGGAAACATGGGACACGGGTGACACCTTGAGTTTGGATGGTTATGTGTGTTACCATGTTCCCGCGGTCCAATCTAACATGGGGAGGGCGAAGGGTGGCTTGGTCATCCTAATAGCAGCTACTATCCAAGGGGTACATACCCAACTTGATACTGGTTCACGGAACATCCTGGCTGTACAAATCTGTTTAAATGGGATGGGAGTGATTTTAATTGTTGATTTTTATAACTCGTATGATAGAGTTACCTCAACCGAGCACCTGAGCACATTAAATTTGTTTCTGGAAAATTATAAGGAGCTAAATGATAGCCACTGTTTCTTCATAGTTATGGGAGACTTTAACATCCATGGATGTCCGGATGAGTGTCCATCCTTAGATTTATTTGGGCCTGTCGAACAGTGAGACATTCATTTCGAACATTCTGAACAGGGCGGTCTCCTTGAGACAATCCTGGCAGACAATGACCTGATGCTCCCAACATTGTGGGATAAGGAGATACCCACATTCAAGGGAAATGGCTGTCATTCAGTTATTGAGTATATTTTTATTAGTTCAACACTGGGGAACGTGATTCTTGAATATTCGCCTGTGTGGTCACACTTCAGTGACCACAATCCAGTAGTTCTGAGTCTGTCGGATCTGGTCTTGAAGTCCAAGACTGCGTCAAATAGAACAGACAAATCGGACATTCGTCCGACAGATCAGGCCCGCAGACTCGGATGGAACAAGGTCATACCGGGAGACTTCCTTTCTAATCTAATATCTGCAGTAGGATCTGAGTTGGACACCTGTTTGAACCTGGAGGCAGAAAATGAGGAAGTTTTAGCGGCTTACTCTATTGTCTGTGCCCAGGTCTCCTCAGATCTTAGACAAACAGGGAAAGCTAAGGCATCTGCTGAACAAGGGTGGTTTGACCACAACTGTTCAGCAGCTAACCAGAAATTAAAAGCCGCCCTGAACTGTAAACCAGTGAACAGGGCCATGGTGGCCCTATTAAGGAAGAGATATAAAAAAGTCATGGACACAAGAAGAAGGGAGATTAGGGAAGCTGCCTGGGAAGAACTAACCTCAGTAGACGTGCTCAGGAACAGTGCCAAATTCTGGGCCGTCGTCAACAAACCTTTTTTTCAGGACTCCTGTAATGACCACTTAGATTGTGGTATCCAGGAACAGGTTTGGTGCTCTCATTTTAAGTCAGTCTATGAAGGGGAGGGGAATACAGACACCCCTCTTTTAAATCCCTATACTTTAAAGGTATCTGAGCAAGAGGTAGCAGAGGCAATCGGGAAGATGACTAGTAACAAGGTTCCTGGGCCCGACAGTGTCCCTGCTGACCTCTTTAAATCAGACGTCAAGACCTGGGCTAAAATCTTAGTCAATGTTTTTAATAGGGTTTGTATGGCAGATATTCCGGACACTTGGTCCAAATCTGTCATCGTACCCATTTTTAAGAAAGGAAACAGGGGGGACCCAAGTTGTTACCGCCCTGTTTCCTTTATCGACGCCGCAGTGAAGGTGCTAGGGCGAGTGGTCCTTGGTAAATTAACAACCTGGCTGGAGGACACAGAAACCCTCTCATGTTTACAATATGGGTTCAGGAAAGACTGAAGCACAGTAGATCAGTGCCTCAACCTTTACCTGTTAATAGGGAAATACACTATTGCTAAACGAGGTACCTTGTACCTAGCATTCATGGACCTTTCCTCGGCCTTCGACCGAGTGAATAGGTCCAAACTTTGGGAATTGCTTCTCAAGGTAGGAGTTGACAAAAACATTGTGTATTTTCTTGCAGACCTACACAGGGACCTTACAGCCACAGTTAGGTATGACCGCCTGGGAAATAGTACGGGTAAGATCGAGATCATTAATGGTGTTAGGCAGGGCTGCATTTTGGCCCCCCTACTTTTCACTCTTTACATTAATGAACTAGGGGTCGTTCTAACTGAGGCATGTAAATTTCTCATTCCGGCATTATTGTATGCCTATGGCGCCGCACTAATAGCACGTTCAGCTGTGGGGCTGCAATGTCTTTTAAATTCATTTGTTAGTTTAATGAAGGGGCTGAACCTAAGTGTAAATTTTCCTAAATCGCATGTAATGATTGTGGGGAGTAAACCAAAAAGAATTAAGACCATGACTTGCGAAGGAAATGTGCTTTCCAGGGTGACAAGCTTTCCCTACTTGGGGGTAATTTTCGACGATAACTCAACCTGGTTACCCCAGCTGGTCGCCAAACGAAATGCTATTGCCAGGTCTATCATGGCAGTACGGGTTTTTGCTCGTAAATTGGGTGTTAAGCCTATGGAGGCGGTCTTGAAAATCTATGATGCTAAATGCACCGCTATAGCAATGTATGGAGCAGACTTGTGGGGCTTAAAAAATGTTAAGGCCTTGCAGGTGACTGAGGACAAGTTCTTGAAATCCCTGCTATGCGTCCCTCAGTCCACCCCAGGATATATCGTTCATCAAGAGTGTGGGGTTGATTACCTGGAGGATCGCATTGCTTTAGCGCCGCTATTGAAGTGGATTTCTATAGGGCTGAACCCTGAACTAGAGCTGAATCACGAAATCTTGAGGGACTGTTTATCCCTGGACCGTGCTCAATCTATTCCCTGGTTGAATTATATCCAAAAAATGGCAGCTAAATTGGGCCGACCAGAACTGTATTACTTCCCGAACAAATTGTTGAAAGGGGACATCAAATGGGCGAAAGATATATATAAACAGCTGGCATCTCTGGATAGAGAAGAAAAAGTTTTATGTAAACCAACTGTTAAGGCCCACCAAATGCTAGTCACTACTGATGGTATAGTACCCTATCTGAGTATCGTCAACAATATGAACCATAGATTTGTATTGACTAAAGTCAGACTGAACAAATTCCACCTTCTCCTTACTGACCGTCCAGGATGGACTAAAGACTTGGAGTTGGATATTTGTTCCTGTGACGGTTTCTCAATCAAAGACACTATGCACTTTATCTTTTTTTGTAAGCATTTGTGTCTTATTCGCAAAAAGTTCATTATTCCCCTCATCAAGGACAAGGGCTTCAGACAAGTTAAGCCTGCCCTTTTATATTTACAGTTGTTGTCTACTTCATGGGAGATCTTCAATGTAGCAAATTTCTTAACAATTGCTTTACGACTGAAGAGGAAAATTAACTGGACATATTGTACATGGTGGTATGTACAGGCCCTAGGACTCAGCCCCCCATTTTATTCTATCGTTTTTATTGGCTCTTTGCCGGTTTTTATCTTTTTAATGATAATATTTATAATGTATATCTTTACATACACATGATTTTGATGTGATAAAGGCTTGTAATTTTATGTATCATTTTTTAATCAAGGTCTTGACTTTGATGAATTTTGTAGTACACTTTTATGGTTTTTGCAATGAACCGAATAAAGTATTTTTGACTGACTGTATGTTCCCTGAGCCCGGTATTGGTAAGTCGTCCATATCTGCACTTGCAACAGAGCCACAATGGAGCTACAGGATTGTGTTTACTTAATATCTATAAAGGTGTACCACTGATAATAGAATCATATAACTTCTGTAAGCTATTACATTTGTAAGAACGTTCTATAGGTTACTTGTCTCTGTTCTGTGTAAAGCAACACTTATTTATTTCGTTTTAATCATAGATTGTTCCTCAGCACATATTAGTAGAAGAGGAAACATTATGTCCCTACATAACTATCAGATGTACAGGATATTGCATACCCTGTACCTCACTGTCAAAAAATGTACTAAATGGAGCTTTGACAACCGCTGGTTTTCTGAACCATAATCTCAGTTGGAATGAGGTAAACCCTGTCCTAATTTACTTCCTAAATATATTACACGTTCCCTCCTTCCTCTGCTTCTCTTCCTACTACAGTGATGTAAAAACATTCAATAATTTTTTAAGCAAAAAATACACAATCCGAGTTAGCATTACCAAGGAAAATATCCACCTGGATAATAAAGGTAACTATATTCACGCAATGATTTGCTCTTCTTTATCAGAACTCACACAGTAATGAATCCATAAACTTCACCTTACCTATTAATTGTATGCTATCTCCATACAAGACACAGTTAAGATCACTGATGAGAAAACGTTCCTTACAATTTGTCAAAGAATTCTGCTCCTCAGTGAATCTAGTTCATTGTTTTGTGACAGCTCAAGGGATGTCAGGAACACAATGGGCATGTGCCACTTTCTGCACCCTAGGGCACTTCGGTATTAGTTAGGGTCGCAGGTGCTTGTGTGGCCCATTCTTTAAAGCAGATAGTGCGAGAATACATGTTGTCATGGTGATCTCCTAAAGGGGCCTTCCATCATTTTCATGGGAGCATAGAGCGTGGGCACAGAGGCAAGTAGGCAGTCACAAGAGCTAAGTGTAAAAAAGTGGTGGTGTGCAGTTAATGCACACAACGAGGGCACCCCTTTTTTAGGGTGAGGGGCTCTCATGGACTCCCCAGAAATTCCACTGCAAGCAGGAGCAGTCACACACTGCACCTGCCAGCAGGGTATTCTCTGTCCTTTTTGAAACTGCATGCCAAGTGCCACCTGCACTGTGAAAGGTGGACTGGCTGCTTCAATCCACCAGTCTGCATTTTACTAATGTGCCGTCCTAAGGGGAGCATGAGTTAACATCTACTCTGGGGGAGGGCAGTGCATTATCACTAATAGGGTGCCCTGCTACTGTTTGCACCCAGCACGCCAAGTTAAAGAAGCAGTGTTGCTCAACTTGGGAGGGGTCTGGGGATTAAGGGGCCTATTTAGCAGCCAGTTTGTGTCACTCTTGTACCATGCTATGTGGTGCAAGAGCGACGCAAAGCTTAAGTCAGATTTATGAAGCCGTGTAAGGCCATTTTGCAAGGCCCTGAGAGGCTTCATAAATCTGGAGCAAGGCAACACAGTGCCAATTGCCGCATTGCCTTACTTTGCCTTTGGAAGATATTCCATGGGCATTGCATGGGTGTTTTTGACGCATTCCCAGATTTACCAGAACTGGTAAACCTGAGAATGTATCAAAAAGATACGCCTTCCAAGGAGAAGCATAATGAGGAGAAATCTCTTTATTTCTCCTCCTTACTTCCTCTTTGTATGTGTGCTTCATTCTGCAGCACATATAGCTAGAGAAATGTTCCTCTCAGGATTGTTTTTGATTTGTTATTAGCATGTAATTAACCCCCAGATTCATCAAAGTCCCGTTTTGCGAGTCCTTAATAGCGATTATTAAGGAATCGCTAATAAAGACTCGCAAAACGGGATTCATGTAGAAATCGCAAAAATAATAGCGATTTCTACTGCCTCCTTATTTGCGATTCGCAAATTGCTAATCGCAAATAAGGAATGGCAAATAAGGAATGGCTTCCCCATTCATTCCTATGGGCCTTTGAATGGGGAGTCATTCCTTATTTGCGATTAGCAATTAGCGAATCGCAAATAAGGATGCGATTTCAAGGGTGCCAGGGTGTCCAAAACACACTGTAGCACCCCTGAAATGCTCATGTACACTGGTGTTGCACACACACATGTCCAAAGGACCTGTGTGTGTGTAACATACAACTTAGAAAAATGCACTAAAGTGCATTTTTCTAGGTTTTCGCTATTTACCACGATGTCAGACTTCGCGGTAAATAGCGGCCCCAGATTGCGAATTCACAATTTTTAACTGGTTCATGAATTGCATTTAAGGAATCTCTAATTGAGATTCCTTAAATGCAATTCTTTTTTTCTGAAATTTGCGATTTCCTCAAATGCGATTTTTGCATTTGGGATGATGAATCCCAAATGCAAAAATAGCGCTCGCAAAGTGCCAGATACCTTTGATGAATCTGACTGTATGTATGCATTTCAGTGAGTTCTTACAATGTATTTAGGGGAAAATGTGAGAAGGGGCTAGAAAAAGCATACTTATACTGCCTCTATTGGGGCATGCATTGAGAGTTAGAGAAAAAAGCCAAAAGGAGGAATTACTTGTAGGGAAGGCACTGTGGTGTAGCCTTACAGTTTTATGTAGATGGCAGAGGAAAGAAGGAAAGTGATGGTTCTGGGAATGTTTGTATCATAATTCCCCTTACTTAGAGGGAACATGTTTTAACATCCAGATGTAGATGGACCCTTAACCCCGCGTCTGCGCTCATGACGAGCTGAGCTCGTCATGAGTTGTGCCGCTCACACGCTGATGACGAGCTCAGCTCGTCATGTAACGCGGCTTTTTGAAAAAAGCCGCGCAGCGCAAAAATAGCGCCCGCACGCATGCGGTTAAGATAGTATCTGGTAATCGATTTTGGAAAAGGGGGTGGTGATGGACAGAGTTTCTGAATGATGCAGAATACTCTTACCAAGTCAAGAGATCATGGTTTTAATCCATCACCTGTTTTTTAGCTCATTGCACCATCCCAGCTCAGAACCCGGCTATATGCAAATTAGTCTGTTCCTGTCCCAGTGCATGATGGGAACAGGGCAAACCAAACTACCAAGCCAATTCTTATACTGGGAAGGAAACACGCTTCCCGGGACCGGTTTCTGGCATCACAGCCTTCGTCGGCCCGGCTTGCTTGAATCCTGATGGTGCAATGAGCAAGGGACTCACGTCTGAGTATACCCTCCCACACATTAGTGTGGATAAAATCGATTTTGGAAAAGGGGGTGGTGATGGACAGAGTTTCTGAATGATGCAGAATACTCTTACCAAGTCAAGAGATCATGGTTTTAATCCATCACCTGTTTTTTAGCTCACTGCACCATCCCAGCTCAGAACCCGGCTATATGCAAATTAGTCTGTTCCTGTCCCAGTGCATGATGGGAACAGGGCAAACCAAACTACCAAGCCAATTCTTATACTGGGAAGGAAACAAGCTTCCGGGGACCGGTTTCTGGCATCACAACCTTCGTCGGCCCGGCTTGCTTGAATCCTGATGGTGCAATGAGCAAGGGACTCACGTCTGAGTATACCCTCCCACACATTAGTGTGGATAAAATCGATTTTGGAAAAGGGGGTGGTGATGGACAGAGTTTCTGAATGATGCAGAATACTCTTACCAAGTCAAGAGATCATGGTTTTAATCCATCACCTGTTTTTTAGCTCACTGCACCATCCCAGCTCAGAACCCGGCTATATGCAAATTAGTCTGTTCCTGTCCCAGTGCATGATGGGAACAGGGCAAACCAAACTACCAAGCCAATTCTTATACTGGGAAGGAAACAAGCTTCCGGGGACCGGTTTCTGGCATCACAACCTTCGTCGGCCCGGCTTGCTTGAATCCTGATGGTGCAATGAGCAAGGGACTCACGTCTGAGTATACCCTCCCACACATTAGTGTGGATAAAATCGATTTTGGAAAAGGGGGTGGTGATGGACAGAGTTTCTGAATGATGCAGAATACTATTACCAAGTCAAGAGATCATGGTTTTAATCCATCACCTGTTTTTTAGCTCACTGCACCATCCCAGCTCAGAACCCGGCTATATGCAAATTAGTCTGTTCCTGTCCCAGTGCATGATGGGAACAGGGCAAACCAAACTACCAAGCCAATTCTTATACTGGGAAGGAAACAAGCTTCCGGGGACCGGTTTCTGGCATCACAGCCTTCGTCGGCCCGGCTTGCTTGAATCCTGATGGTGCAATGAGCAAGGGACTCACGTCTGAGTATTCCCTCCCACACATTAGTGTGGATAAAATCGATTTTGGAAAAGGGGGTGGTGATGGACAGAGTTTCGGAATGATGCAGAATACACTTACCAAGTCAAGAGATCATGGTTTTAATCCATCACCTGTTTTTTAGCTCACTGCACCATCCCAGCTCAGAACCCGGCTATATGCAAATTAGTCTGTTCCTGTCCCAGTGCATGATGGGAATCAGGGCAAACCAAACTACCAAGCCAATTCTTATACTGGGAAGGAAACAAGCTTCCGGGGACCGGTTTCTGGCATCACAGCCTTCGTCGGCCCGGCTTGCTTGAATCCTGATGGTGCAATGAGCAAGGGACTCACGTCTGAGTATACCCTCCCACACATTAGTGTGGATAAAATCGATTTTGGAAAAGGGGGTGGTGATGGACAGAGTTTCTGAATGATGCAGAATACTCTTACCAAGTCAAGAGATCATGGTTTTAATCCATCACCTGTTTTTTAGCTCACTGCACCATCCCAGCTCAGAACCCGGCTATATGCAAATTAGTCTGTTCCTGTCCCAGTGCATGATGGGAACAGGGCAAACCAAACTACCAAGCCAATTCTTATACTGGGAAGGAAACAAGCTTCCGGGGACCGTTTTCTGGCATCACAGCCTTCGTCGGCCCGGCTTGCTTGAATCCTGATGGTGCAATGAGCAAGGGACTCACGTCTGAGTATACCCTCCCACACATTAGTGTGGATAAAATCGATTTTGGAAAAGGGGGTGGTGAAGGACAGAGTTTCTGAATGATGCAGAATACTCTTACCAAGTCAAGAGATCATGGTTTTAATCCATCACCTGTTTTTTAGCTCACTGCACCATCCCAGCTCAGAACCCGGCTATATGCAAATTAGTCTGTTCCTGTCCCAGTGCATGATGGGGACAGGGCAAACCAAACTACCAAGCCAATTCTTATACTGGGTAGGAAACAAGCTTCCGGGGACCGGTTTCTGGCATCACAGCCTTCGTCGGCCCGGCTTGCTTGAATCCTGATGGTGCAATGAGCAAGGGACTCACGTCTGAGTATACCCTCCCACACATTAGTGTGGATAAAATCGATTTTGGAAAAGGGGGTGGTTATGGACAGAGTTTCTGAATGATGCAGAATACTCTTACCAAGTCAAGAGATCATGGTTTTAATCCATCACCTGTTTTTTAGCTCACTGCACCATCCCAGCTCAGAACCCGGCTATACGCAAATTAGTCTGTTCCAGTCCCAGTGCATGATGGGAACAGGGCAAACCAAACTACCAAGCCAATTCTTATACTGGGAAGGAAACAAGCTTCCGGGGACCGGTTTCTGGCATCACAGCCTTCGTCGGCCCGGCTTGCTTGAATCCTGATGGTGCAATGAGCAAGGGACTCACGTCTGAGTATACCCTCCCACACATTAGTGTGGATAAAATCGATTTTGGAAAAGGGGGTGGTGATGGACAGAGTTTCTGAATGATGCAGAATACTCTTACCAAGTCAAGAGATCATGGTTTTAATCCATCACCTGTTTTTTAGCTCACTGCACCATCCCAGCTCAGCATCCGGCTATATGCAAATTAGTCTGTTCCTGTCCCAGTGCATGATGGGAACAGGGCAAACCAAACTACCAAGCCAATTCTTATACTGGGAAGGAAACAAGCTTCCGGGGACCGGTTTCTGGCATCACAGCAATCGTCGGCCCTGCTTGCTTGAATCCTGATGGTGCAATGAGCAAGGGACTCACGTCTGAGTATACCCTCCCACACATTAGTGTGGATAAAATCGATTTTGGAAAAGGGGGTGGTGATGGACAGAGTTTCTGAATGATGCAGAATACACTTACCAAGTCAAGAGATCATGGTTTTAATCCATCACCTGTTTTTTAGCTCACTGCACCATCCCAGCTCAGAACCCGGCTATATGCAAATTAGTCTGTTCCTGTCCCAGTGCATGATGGGAACAGGGCAAACCAAACTACCAAGCCAATTCTTATACTGGGAAGGAAACAAGCTTCCGGGGATTTATGAATCGGTAAATTAGATGTAGATAAAAAATCGGTAATTTTTACTGATTCGGTAAGATTCGGTGTTTACCGATTCTGTAGAATCGGTATTTGCCATTGATTCCTATGGGCCTTGAAGCCCATACGAATCAATAGCAAATACCGATTCGGTAATTACCGAATCGGTAAAATTCCCAAATTCGGTAAATTTACCGATTCTGTAATTTTACCGATTCGGTTAAAATAACGATTCGGTAAAATTACCGAATATGTATGTTTTAAACACCCCTACATGTCAATGTCCAAATACCGGTCGGAAACGGCCGAAAATCAGTATTTTCGGCCGTTTCCGACCGGTATTGCCCTACCTACATCTGGCCCAGTATCTGTAGCACACATTGTGAGAGGGAGAACCACAGATACCATGACAATGCTTTTGGAATCTGTAATACATAACCTAATGCAATATCCAGACAACAGATGACACATGTGCACAATAATGCAAGAGTGACTGCTCGTTTTGCCAAAAACACCATATTATAATGAATTGAACACAGAACAACATGAATGTTGTGTATGTAAAAAAAGACATACCACCACTATGCTTTGGAGGCAGGTTAGCTCAGCCTTTTCCTCACTCATCAATGTACAGTGGCAGAAAAACATGAGGACCCATGTGTACATCCAAAACTTTTCTAAGATATTTAACATTATATTTTAATGATCAGGTACAAATAGACATTTAGAAAGCAAGGCATTCCCTCTGTGAACTCTGTGTCCCACAAGTCATTCCAATGGCCAAGAGGAGATAAGATATAACACACTTCTGTGAGATTACAAAACATGGACATAGAGTAATACTGCAATAGCTACTCTCAACAAAGCTGCATTAAATGACAAATCAAAGACGCACATCACATCCAATATGCACAACATGTAAAGAATTGTGGTGACTGAATCAGCACAGCTCTCAGCCAAAGGCCCAGACTGTGCAGCAAGGTGCCATCTCATGCACACACCACATCCCCAATGACAACTAACAACAATGTTTCTGAGAGCATATTGTGGGTGTCATAGAGGAAATCTGCACTGATACTGCCAGCGCAGACCAACAATGAATGAAAACCAATTATTGTCAAAGCTATGGCCTACACTGTCCCCAAGGGTCATGCATTGCAGTGCCACAGACTACTTGTTCAAATGTTGTGTTCAACCTCTTAATACATCTACTAACGTCTGTAAATTGTCCCTACATTGGACACTGTGCACCACCATGTGTAGATAAACATCTCACAGGGTCACATACATCCACTTTTACGTCCATGCCTGACACATAGAAACATGTCGATGCAATAAGAAATTGCAACACAAATGTGTGCCAGAAGAAAGAAACTCCAACAACAACTGCCAGGTGTCACATGATTGTAAGGATGAGGATTTACATTTTAGAATTGCACCCATATATTCACACAATCAAAGCGTGTTAGACAATTGCCTAAGAAATCTTAAAGTATTTGTATTTGTATTTTGTATGGGGTATTTCTAGAGCGCGAACTGTCGCTCCAGAAGGAGCATCCTGGCGCTGATAGACTAGTAGGCAGACCTGAGGTGAAGATCTAGATGGCTGCCATTACAAAGTCGCCCGGCAAACTGAAGATCCAGGTTTTTAGCTGTCTCTTGAAGGCATTTTCCTGTGTAAGTAATCTAAGGTTTAGGGGTATGGAGTTCCAGGCCTTAGATGCCAACACGTGAGAGTCTTTCCTCCTTTGGTTGTACGTTTGAATCTTGGGATGTTGATTAGGTTACCTCCCGACGACCTCAAACATCTCAGCGGGTCATATCGAGTAAAACGTTTCCTCAGGTATTTTGGGCCTGACCCGTTGAGGGATCTGAAGGCGGTTAGCAGGATTTTAAAAAGAATCCTTTTATGTAGAGGTAGCCAGTGGAGGGTTCGAAGCGCAGTGGAAGCAGAGGATCTCCTAGGTAGTTTCAGTACTAATCTAGCTGCCGCGTGTTGCACGCTCTGTAGTTTTTTTAGTGTGGATTTTTTTATTCCGGCCATAAGTCCGTTACAGTAGTCTAATCGGGATAGTATAAGGGCCACTGCGACCGATTTACGAGACTCGTTGGGTAAGAAGTCAAAAAACTTTTGAAGGGATTTAATAATGTTGAAACAGATTCCTGCTGTGCACCTTACATGCTGGTCAAAAGAAAGGGAGGAGTCGAATAGGACCCCTAAGTTTTTTGCAGTTTCTACTGAAGGAGGGGGAGCGGGATAGTCTTCCGGCCACCAATCCTTGGAACAAAAAGAGGCCTCCTTTCCCAGCGGTAGTATCTCTGTTTTGTTAGTGTTACATTTTAGATGGTTGTTGTCCATCCAGCGGAATACATCCGTCATGCAGGTCTTTAGGTTTTGTTCTGCTTTAGCAGAATTTTTGTCTAGGGAGACCACAAGTTGGGTGTCATCGGCATAAGATGTTACCAATATGCCGAATGACGCTATTAATGCAATAAGTGGGGTCATATAGATATTAAACAATAAGGGGCTTAAGATCGAGCCCTGGGGGACCCCTGTTGACACCTTTTTATCTTTGGAGAGAAAAGGAGGCAGAGAGACTGATTGCGATCTGTCGGTCAGGAAGGATATTATCCAAGCTAGGGCAGTGTCAGTTATCCCTATGCCTCTAAGTCGGTCGATCAGAATCTCATGGGAGATGGTGTCAAATGCTGCCGTGAGGTCCAATAAAATCAGGACAGCCTTATTTCCTTCATCCTGCGAAAATTTAATGGAATCAGTGAGCTCCATGAGTGCAGTTTCGGTTGAATGTCTTGGGCGGAATCCTGATTGTTGTGGATGTAAGAGGTCATGGGTATCTACGAAATTCTTTAACTCTTGATACACTATTTGCTCTGTAATTTTGCCTAAGACTGGAAGGAGTGATATTGGGCGGAGATTTGACAAGTCGGTGGTAGATTTATTGGGCTTCTTCAACAGTGGCTTGACGATCGCTTTTTTCCAGTCAAGGGGTACGATTCCTGAGCTCAATGAGGCATTGACGATGGTATTGATGATGGGGTTGACTATGTCGATTAACTGATGTAGTATCTGAGGAGGGCAGGAGTCGGAAGGTGCTCCAGACTTACAGGCCCTAATAACTTCTCTAGTTTGAAGGAGAGAGGCAGATCGAAAAGTGCTCAAAACATGAGGTACATTGTTACCGCTCTCCAGTTGAATGGTAGGAGCACCCGGGGGAAGGCTAGGGAAGTCCTTTTGGATGAGCGCAATCTTCTCCTCAAAAAAGTCTCCAATTTGGTTGCAGAAGACTTATGAGACTGGGATTGTCGGCTGGAGAACTTTAGGGTGCGTAAAAGATTTAACTATAGAGAAGACCGTTTTTTGCTTTTGTTGGGCATCATTAATGGCCTTAATATAGTATTCTCTTTTGGCCAGCTTAATATTGGCCAAATAGAGTTTACGTTGTTGGACATAGGCTAATTTGGCAGATGGATCATAGGACTTCCTCCATTTGCGTTCCATTTTCCTACATAGTAGGTGACTTTCTGTTAGCGCCTGCGAGAACCAGGGGGCATTTTGTTTTTGTTTTGTGCCTTTACGTTGGTGCACTGTAGTCGGAGAGCGTTCTGTGATGACTTGGTGCATCCAAGAATGGAAATTTCTTGAGTCATGAGAGGCGTCTCCTGACATACTAGGCTGTTGCAGCTGGCATGGGGGGTTTGCTTTTAACGTCTCGGCAACCTTCTTCCAATTTATATTACATGTTAACTGTTGATGAGTATTAGGTGTTTTGGTGGGGCCTGGGAGATTGATATTAAATGGAATGAAACTGTGGTCTGTCCAGATTTTTGGGACTGGGTTAAGAGTAGAAAGTGCCTGAAAGTTAGAACAGACTCCGTCCAGTGAGTGCCCCGCACAGTGAGTGGGTGACTCCACCAATTGATGCAGGCCGAAGATATCCAGAGTCTGGTAGAAATTAATGGCTTGGGCTTCATTTCTAGACTCTAACTGTAGATTAAAATCCCCCATGAGTGTGACATGTGGGTAGCGCACCAGGAGTTGTCCTAGACATTCTCCTATTGAGTCAAGAAATGGAGCGACGTTACCTGGAGGGCGATAAACCAGACCCCCGGAAAAGGACACAGAGGCATTAAGCAAGATGGAAAAGCCTATTCCTTCTGCTCCCTTCAGTGGGCCTAAGTTGAATGTATGGCATTTAAGGGCATTTCTACTAATTAGAGCAACCCCACCTCCTCTACCTAGTTGTCTGTCTTGTCTAAAGATGGTAAAGCCGGCCGGAATGGCAATAGCTAGATCAGGGTTACTTGTGTCGTTAAGCCAGGTCTCCGTCACAAAAAGGAAGTTCAAATCGTGATCCAGGATCAAATCCCTGATATCCTGACTGTGGCAGCACAAGGACCGAGCATTAATCAAGCCGCCCTTGAAATTACTGGTACAAGGTCTCATGGGGGCTGCAGTAGGCAGGGAATCCGGGAGCCATGGGGTAGACCATTTACATGTGATACATGAGAAGGGACCCCATATCGATTCCATGGGAGGACAGTGTGAACATTTATTGATGTCCTTATACATTAGGAGATCCCGCCCTCTGTACACAAGAGTAGGTGATCCGTGGAACTTGGGGGGGAGGTTGAAACGCCAAGAGTGGAGTGAGATCGATCAGAGCCTCCTGCGCCTGTCGCGGTCATGGCGCGGACGGGCGCAGACGGGCTTTCCTTTGGCGCGCCCACTGCGCCGTCGGGGAAGGTTAAACATTTATGTTTGAGTAAGGCGGGAAAGAACAGGAGGCAGCCAGCAGCTAGAGCGCTACCTGGTTTGTACCCGCAAGTACACATCATCATTGGTGACTAATCAAATCCTACAAGGCATTTTCACTTAGCTGAATCGGAAACAATGGAGTTATCACATGGAACAATGCATTTGGCTGTTTAGTAATGTGTAAGCTATTACCAATTGATACTTGTATGTATGTAATGCTGTTTCCTGACATGTATATGAACGTGTGAAAGGTGAATGAAGAAAGCTGGACACAGGACTCAGTGGTGATTCATGTACTTCTCACCCACAGCATGAGTGCATTATTGCTGACCAATGTAACACCTTCTTCTTTTTTTCAGCTGACCAAGGGTATGCACTGGTGCCATGGGTGATGACACCACTCAAGAATCCAGCAACCCAGGCACAGCATTACAAAATACATCCAAAACAAGTGACCCACTGCGAGGATTTATAATATTCAATATTAGTCACAGAGTAATTGCATATATCATATTTCTAAAAATGAGACGGGTTGGTTTAATTGTGTTGCTACAGCATTTGTTTCGAATCATAAATATATTCAGCTGTATAGCATCAAAACCATCAAAAAAGGGGATCTTCGAACATCAATAGACGGCCATAGAAAGGCCACTTACCCTGACTAGGACTGTGGTGCTTACTTGGACAGGGTGTCTTCAGACACTCAGCTGTCAATAGGAATTTCAGCGATGAATGTTTTGACTACCACTCTCAAATTGTAGTTACAAGAGAAGCATATGTTGTCTTGGATTGTCATGTACAACACAACCTGCATGGAGCATGTGTTGTGTGTGAGTCTGTAATTTCTCACCCCTTCCTCTTTGCAACATGAACCTATGTTCTATGTAGAAAATATGTGATGACATATTAACATGTGCCATATGATGACTGATCATTTTTCTTATTTCCTTGATTGAAGCTGGGTGCCCACTGTGCACTTAAGGAGAAATTGATGCCTTCAAGGTCACCCACTGCACTGGTGAGTGACTTAGTCCATGTATGTCTGAGTCCCAACTGAGTTTTTGTGATGACTGTTCCTGTAGCGTGCTGAGCCCACACTGTGTATGCGTAGCATGGAATTTACTTAGCCCACAATGGGGCCTATTCATGAGAAGATGTTGGAGCGTGGAGCTGTAGCATAATTTGCAGAGCTGCAAACTAACTTTTTGAGAACACAGGGATGCCCCATATGTACATTGCTACAGGGCACCCTTGCAGTTTCCCAAGTACCGGTGCCATGTTTAGCTGCCTGCATTGGCGCTAGGCAGCTAAACATGGCACCGCTGTTTGGGAAATTGCAGGGGTGCCTTGCATTATTGTAAATTCCTTGCATCCATGCATTTTTGGAACAAGAGAGCACAGCATTATCATTTCTGGCACGACACCATGCTGTGCCATTCTGCTGAAGAGATGCTTGTATATGTTGCACTCAGATATTCAGTACTATGTCACCATTGGGCCCATCCTTTCACATAACAAGTGATGCTGTAACCTGATGGTGCAGCTACAGATCTTGATTCTGTGTTCACTTGTACCTGCAATGGATGTAGTGTTGTGAAGTTAACAGCAACATCCACTGCTAACCCATAGGCAAATATGCCTGCTTGGTAGTATAGCATATGTACATGGCAGCATTTTCCACCATGGATGGCTACACATTACTTTCTACACATGGTGTAGCCCTTTGTGACTCAGGAGGTATGGTAACCGTGTGAAGTTCCTGTAGCACTATCAACTTATACATATGAGCCAAAGGTCTATCTGTCATCTGCCTCTGCATCTGTGTTTTACGGTGAAGATACAGGCAACAAAATACAATAAGGGATGTTGGGGATGTGTAGGACACAACAGGGGTGCTATGTACACACTGGCAGGATATGGGGATCACTGAGGATCAGAGCATTACAGCTACACTTGTCAGTGACAGCATTTGATACAACAAGCATGTCTTACACATGTTGGGACCCTATCCTATATCTGATGGTCAGATGACTGGTCCACCCCAGACCTTCAACTAGCTGGAATTGAGATTTGTCTTGTTGTACATGGTGATGTGTCCAACTAACCTTTCCACCATTGCACCCTGTATTACTTCCCATGTGCACAGTTTTTTTTTATTTTTAGCAATGAGGGACTCTAGGCTGCCTTGTGACATACAATTACTTACAAGCTTCTCATATATGAGTACAGGATGAACCCTGGATATCTAGCTGCGGAGACAATTCTGACCATGTAGTAGTGCATTGTAATTGTCATATTAGTGACTTTTGTGCAGTTGAAACACTTTGGTGCTTAGTTATATGCTCCTTGAACACCCAGTGCCTACTATCAGAATGGGTATATGTTATGCCTTGGGGGTGCAAGGAGCCTGAAAATCTGTCTCTTTTTGTACATTCCCCTGGTAGACACAGTCTGAATATATGTTTGAGTCATTATTTCACTCGGGAGAACATACACTGATGCTGTAGAGCTCTGCCATTACTATGTGCCATTCTGCTCATTACCCTAAAGTTCTGACTTTGATGTTGTAAGTTGATATAGACTACACATGTCAGTGGTCCCACCAATCTTTAAGTAGAAAGATGTTGTCACAGACTGTTACCTTCTTGTTGGTGTAAACTTGTGATGTGATGGACTTTTTACCCATTGCTGTTTGTCCACTCTCTTACATCTTGTCATGTGATGTTATTTCCTACACACAACATGACACATGATGTGGCAAAAGCATTCAAGCTCCGAAAGGACTGGTAGCACCATGGACATAGGGCGGCCAAGGGGTACCCGGCTATGCAACGACAGTATGAGCAGGAAAAGGCAGTTGGCACTGGCACAGTTTCCCCCAAGGTGTCCCAAGAGCTGCCACAAGAAGGGAGTCTTGTACTGCAGCACAGGGCCCTTTTACAAACCTGTACCCAGCACCTCCAGTACCCAACTGTGAGAAGCTGGCCTGGTAAATGATGTTCACTTATGTAAGTGGACTCCAGACAAGCCTTATGGGCCCAGATGTAGGTAGAAAATATTTACCGATTCTTAATTACCGAATTTTACCGATTCGGTAATTAAGAATCGGTAAATATGAAGGGTGGACATGTAGGTCCATCCAGATGTGTATTTTACCGAATCGGTAAAAAGCCCATAAGAATGAATGGGGCATTACCGATCGGTATTTACCGAATCGGTAAATACCGATTTTGACAAGGGTGCAGGGGGTGTCACTTTGACACCCTCTAGCACCCCCAAAAAAGGGTCGGGGGCCATATGGCAGGCAGACCTGCCCTAAGGGCAGGTCTGCCTGTCATATGGCACAGGTGTGCATGCACACATGTGCATGCACACCTGAATCGGTATTTCACCATCAAATTGAATTTGATGGTAAAATACCGATTTCTTAGGCCTTGTGGGACTCATAAGAGTCCCACCTACATATCAATTTTACCGAATCTGTTAAAATACCGGTCGGTAAATTTACCGACCGGTATATTTACAGATTCGGTAAAATTACCGATCGGTAAATTTACCGAACGGTAAATTTACTGATTCTGCCCCCTACATCTCAAAATCCTTTTACCGGTCGGTAACGGCCGAATTCGGCCGTTACCGACCGGTAAAACCCTACCTACATCTGGCCCATGGTGATTTAAGAGGTCTTAGACAACCTTAGAAAGCTATCTAAGTGGTAGCTGTGGAGAGCAGCCTTCAGGCTCAGTCCAGAAGGAGTGTAAAGCAGCTTGTTTTACCAGAATACAATATAATAGTATAGATTAAGTGAGAAAAAAACACACAAGGTATCGATGAAAATATGTATATATTATATAATACTCTCTAACCCATGCAAATATCCCCTACCCAGAGATATGTACAATGCGAATATGTGACGTTTTCCCGAAAACAATTACCCCGCATACCAAAACTACTCAATTATTATACCCTAAGTACAATCACCCCGCAAATTATCACAACGCAAACTTTTACAACGACTATGCCTTTACCACGCATGCCATTACAACGCAAAGGCATGCATGTTAAAAGTATACTCATTGTAAAAGTTTTAAAGGTAAGTGAGAGTACACTACCCTACCCTACCCTTCACCCTAATGTAGAACCCCTGCACAACCCCCCCTTGACAACCAGTCCTTTCCCTACATTTACACTACCTAGCACGACCCCCACAACTACCATAAACCACTTTTGTTCACTACACAAACACTACAACACTACCTTACTACACTACCCCTGTACGACCCTACACTACACAAACACCACATCACTACCCTACACTATACAAACACTACCCTAAACCCTACAACACTACCCTACACTACACAAACACTACAACACTACCCTAAACCCTAAAATACTACCCTCAGCATGACCTTACACTACATAAACACCACACCACAACACTACCCTAAACCCTAAAACAATACCCCCGCATGACCCTACACTACACAAACACCACAACTACCCTAAACACTACCATACACTACACAAACACTACAACACTACCCTAAACCCTAAAACACTACCCCCAGCATGACCCTACACTACACAAACACCACGACACCACCCAAAACCCTAACACACTACTCCAACACAACCCTACACTACACAATCACTACAACAATTTCCTTAGCCATAAAACACTACCCTGCACGACCCCTGACACTACCTTAAACCCTAAAACACTACCCTACACTACCCTACACCCTACACTACACAATCACCACAACACTACCCTAAACCCTACACTATACAATCACTACAACAATTCCCTTAACCCTAAAACACTACCCTGCATGACCCCCGACACTACTGTAAACCCTAAAACACTACCCTACACTACACAATCACCACAACACTACCCTAAACCCTATAACACTACCCCCAGCACGACCCTACACTACACAACCACCACAACACTACACTACACTACACAAACACTACCCTACACTACACAATCACTACCCCAGCACGACCCCCCCACCCCTAAAAAAATGAACCCAAACCCCCTTACCTCTCTTTTGTCGTGGTTCCTCTCTCCTCCTGGTTCCTCCTTCATGAAGTCTGGTTTTTTTTCACAACGTGTATGGATTTACCATACATGCCTTTACAACGTAATTTGTTTTAAAGGCATGCGTGGTAAATGCACACGCGTTGTGAAAAAATGCGGAATGATGGTATGCGGGGTCAATGACCTCGCGGAGTAATGGTATGTGGAGTCAAAGTCCGCGGAAAGAAAGATTCGTAGTAAACGTGGATTACAGTACAATGCACATAATACTTTAGCAAACAAACACAGTAAATAGCACAGAATACATAGTGGACCCGAGGGGGACCAAACCATATACTAAGAAAGTGGTATAAGAACCACGGCTCGGGTCAAGACAATGTCGAGAGGACGTAGAAGTGCTGGGGACCCAGGGAACCACCCAAGGTAAGTGACTAGGAACCCCACAGAGAGTGTGGGCAGTGTGGGAACACAACTGTGTGCTCCGTACAAGTCTATGTGTAAGTTGTGGTTGGATTCTTAAAGATTAAGGACCCTTCCCAGTGGACTTTGAAGAAACCCTGTGGAAGACAGAAGGTTGGAGAGCCACCCCACCCATAGATACCCTGGTACCTACGTTACCTACACCAGAGAAGCCAGGTGCATACGTGTGTAGTGGTGTCAGGAACCACCATCGAACCCAATGGAGGACTTCAGGAAAGTGCAGCTGCTGGAGAAGGAGGAAGTTTCCGGTGGAATCCAAAGGTGAATTTTAGATGAGAGGTACCTGCACAGGGGACAGAGTAAATGTCACTCAGGAGAGATCAGGAGACTTGAAAGACGAATGTCTTCCGATGTCGGGTGTTGCAGGAGAGTTGATGATGGCCTTAACTCTGCAGCTGTGAGGACCAGGCGATGCTGAAGAAAACCAGGAGCTGTGCACGAGCTGTCCCATGAAGGATGTCGAGTGCTGAGGGGCCGGTGTCTGGAAGGAGCACCATCAAGCCTTTAGCAAATGCAACCAATGCAGGAATTGAAGAAGAACCAACTCACCACAAGCAGGGGAGTCAGGGCAGACCCAAGCAATCAGAGGAGCCCAAGAGAAACAACGGTGACCCTCAAATGGACCCACAGGCCGGAGGCACTAGAGTCGTGAGAGGACTTCAAGCAGCTCACCAAAAGATGCAGGACACAATGCACATGATACCGTGTGGCTCAAGATTCTGGACACTGGAGATCTTCGAGGTTGGGCCAAATATCTTCTTGAAGGAAGCCAACAAGCCTTTGCAACTGCATGTTGACGCGGAGCACAGAGGTTAGGTTCTTGCAACCCCCATGAGGGATGCTGGCTTCAGTCTTGGTGAGAGGGCAGGCCTTGGGAGCTGTAGAGAACCACCACCTGTGTTACAGAACCTTATGGAGTCCAGAGACGCTCAGGATCAGCAGACCGATCGATCGACTTATTTGCGGTGCCTGCGAATGCAGGGGAGTGACACTACAAGGGAGATTCCTTCAGGTGTCTTTGATGCCCACACGTCTTGGATGGTTCCAGTACGGTGCACAGGCACAGTGGAAGAGCAGATGAAGTCGGGCCCTAATGAAGTCCAGCGAACTCCAGAGTGCCGAGAGGGTAGAAGAAGAAGGGGTGACTGATCTTGTCTTGTCCCACAATTTAGGGGACCTTCCTAGGGGAGGGTCCGGACAGTGAGACAGTGGGGAGGTTACTCCCATGTCTTTTGCCCAGTTTTGCACCACAGTGGGAGTCAAAAGCTCCCAGGACTGATTTGAACTGGACTATGCATGGGTACACCAAATGTGCCCCTCATGCAGACTGAGTTGGGTGGGCAAGCGCACCCACCCTGCCCCACTACACTAAATCCTGTCTGGAGATGGTCATACCTCTCTGCGGCAGGATGCCTATTGTTCTGCCTTCCCCTGCTTGAGCTTGGCTGAGCAGCAGGGGGCAGAATCGTGTCTCTGGTCGGTTGCAACCATTTTGTGTGGTCCTGGTCTGGCAGACTGGTAGCAGGGACATGGAGAGTCTAACAGAGGGCTCTTCCAGTGCTTGGAATCATACGTACCAAACCGTTTATGGTGTGGGGTATGATTCCAACATGTTTGATACCAATATTATAGGATTCGTTGCAGCCAGTTTTGAGATGTTCATTGCGTAATTACGCGGTGCCCCTCTATATGGTATATGGTTGCTTCACTGACAATCTGGGAGAATGGATTCCGTAGGCTGTAGGGGTGTCCTGCTCAAACAGGGGCAACCTCTAACCACTTAGAACAAAGCACCGTGCCTTCAGCATTGCAAAGGCCTGCTAAAAGGGTGACTTATTGCTTCAAGTGCAGTGACCCTATGTTAGACCTTTCAGCCCTAGGGTGGTCTTCCCCTACATTTTTTGTTACCTTTTTGCCTCTTATCTGACCGCCCTTTTTGTTGGACATAGGACTCTGGGCGCCTTATCGCTGCTAAACAGTGCTGAGGTGCAGGTGCTCTCTCCTAAAAAACATGTCTGCCACCAGCCCCTGCCACTGCAATGAGGCCACTGTCCTGTCTGTGCACTAGTAGTTGGAATAAGGCTGGGATTGAATGCTACTGTAACCCTGACTGCCCCGCCTCTTGGCACCATAGACGGACAGGACAGAAGGGACAAGGAGCACTATAGAGTCCATAGATTCTCCCAGAACATTTCAACCCACACAGGTTGCCGTCTTTTTGGTCACCTGACTTAAGGGTATAAAAAGAAGGGAGGGAACCCCATATTCCTATTACACTACTGGACTTGGGGACTCTCCGCAGGAGTGAAGGCTGCTGAGCGCTGCAGTATTGAGACACTGTGGCTGGGAGGTGCTGTGGCCGTGAGGCACTGGGGAGGAAGAGTGCTGCCGGCCTGCAATCACCGTCGCTGGCCCCGGACCTCGGGGAAGCCCTGCCAGGATCTCTCCTGGCGACGTCAGGTGAGCGCTGCACTGTGATTGGGCGCCAGCGTGAGGTGTCACCTAACAACGCCGGTTGCCGGGAGAAGTCAAAGCGTGCTCCCCCTCCCGCACGCCGGAAGCCTGCAGCATCGTGGGGACCCTTGAGAGTCCGGGAGGTGGCTGGAAGAGGCCCGGGACTGGGGATTGCACCGGAGCGGGCAGGAGAGTCCCACCAGCCCTCCAGGTAAAGTCCGACTGCCTCAACAGCGGCTGGGTTACCTGGGCAGGCGCAAGAACAGCAGGGCCTGCCTCCCAGAACCGCGTCACAGCGATAATCAGCAGATCGTGCCTCGGGGCCTGCCCACAGGGAGCCTATCTACTTGGGGTACTGAGCAGTGTTCGAGATGTCAGCCCCTCTACAACGCGCCTGCTAGCAGGGAATTGTGCCAGATTACCAGGGCCAAATAACTCTGCATCTCTTGCCCCAAAATGTTAGAAACCCGCTCTTAATGAGGGACAGTCATTGATCTTCTACCATTGGGAACTGTCATTGTTTTCCCCAGACCTTCTCATTTAAGAGCCACTAACCACGAGGCATGGGAGGCAACCTCCTCAGAGACATTGCCATTGGAAACGTTAAAACGGTACAAGGAAAGTCCTGAACACATGTGCATTTTGTGTCTATTGATCTAACTTTCTCACCGACATTTCTGTTACTGGGAAACCCCAACTACCTAGGGTGGACTTTTGCCATTTTTAATCTTGCCTAAGCTTTAGATAAAGATTCTCTCATCTTGATATAAAAACCGGTGTGGTGTCCTTTTGTGAGTGCTTTTACTGTGTCAGGGTGGATGCGTGCTGCACAACTACTTTACACATAGCCTCGTGCCAGCCTACCTGCCTCGTGTGAAGCTACCTTGTCTGAATCAGTGGTCCCTACTTGGACTAGGGTGCAGACTCTTGTCAACTGGAGACCCCAGTTCTAACATCCTAGATATAGGAAACCTATATCTTAAGTAAGTGGTGCTAGCACTCACTTACACAGGCTGCAATGGCAGGCCTGTAGTTCCATTTTGAATGGTCTCCCATGGGTGGCATAATGCATGCTTCAGCCCATGGGTGACCTCTGAGGGAACTTATGCCCTGGGTACCTTAGTACCATACACTAGGGACTGATAAGGGTACCCCAGTATGCAATCTGGTATTTACCTAAGTGTTTGTCACAACAATTTAAGGGAGAAAGCAGAGAAACGTGGGTCCTGGTTAGCAGGATCCCAGTCAGACTAGTCCAAAACAGCTTAGCACCAGGTAAAAAGTGGGGGCAACGATGCAGAAGGATCCTACCTTCCTACACCAATACCCTGCACCACCTGCCACACCTGCTCCATCTGCCCTATCAGCCACATCTGCAACACCTGCCACACCTGCACCAACTGCTGCACCTGCTGGACTTGCCCTACCTATAGGACCTGCCCCACCTCCTGCACCTGCTGAACCTGCCCCACAAGCTGCATAGCCCCCCTGCTCCACCCGCACAGCCATCAGCTTTCAGCAGGGAGGACAGGAGAGATCTCTTCAATTTGCATTTACGGATGGCAACACTGGACATATAATCGACCAGGTCATCGCACATTTGGAGAAAATTAATGGAGCACTTGGCCTCCTGTTGTAATGGCTCATTTGATGGAGGTCTTAACCTGCACCCACAATCCCACTTTTATAAAGTTATAGTTGGAAATTGTGTTTTCATATAGTGTAATGTTATAGTTAGTGTATCCTTAGATTAGTGTTATGTATAGATAGTGTGTTAATGTAGGCTAGATTGTTGACAGTGTTATAAGTTAATTTTCAATTTTGTTTTGGTGTGGGGGCCTAATGTTTTGTATTTGTTAAGGATAAAAATAGATAAATATTTAAACATATTCCACAAAAAATAAATCTTTGTTTAGGATATATATGTATGCAATCTATGTTTAGGTATGGTTGTCTTTGTCCTGTCTTCCCATGTGCCTTAAGGAGGCTGGGGGGGGGTTGGTGTTTAATATTTGTTGTTAAGTGTGTAGGCTAATATAAGGCTTGTTAGGGTAGTGTTAAGTCTAATTGGGATAAGGTACTGTAGTATAGGATAGGTTAGGACTTTAGCATAGGGTAGATGGGCTTAGATTTAGTTAGTTTCATATTAAAATAAACGTAAACCTTTTTCTACATTGTGGCGTCAGTGATGTTTAATGTGTAACAGAGATGTATTGAGCTAGGATTTATCTACTTTTAATCTGCTATCCCAGCGTGAATAATTGCACAACATGTGTGAGTGACTTCATTATCTTGAGTGGCATAAACAGACATGCATGCAATGTAGAATTCAATACTTTCCTTTTCTCATTGCATGGGGATAGGGTGCTAAATAATTTGTCCTATACAAGATTATTGTGTGTTACAAAAGCATTAGGTCTTGGAGGAATGGTGTGTTTAGGATACGCTTCTTATGGTTACCCACACTGTTTGCTTGATGATGTACTGTTTTTGACTAGTCTGACTGGGATCCTGCTAATCAGGACCCCAGTCTATCTGCTTTCTCCTTTAAGTTGTCATGCATGTAATTTGGGACACTTTAGATTGGATACTGGGGTACCCTTATAAGTCCTTAGTATATGGTACATATGTACCCAGGGCATAGGTACCCCAGAGGCCTCCCATGGGCTGAAGCATGTGTTATGCCACCCATGAGAGGCTATGCAAAATGGAACTACAGGTCTGCTACTGCAGCCTGTGTAAGCTGGTGCTTGCACCACTTACTTTAGATATAGGTTCATAATATCTATAGGTTACTATACTTGAAACCTATAAGTCACCCCTATAGCAGGCCATATCAATCCGGAGGGCAGGGTGCTGGGTGGCCCTGCATCAGCAGAGTTCCTCTGCAGCCTTCGTGGACCATTCCCTCGGGTTGTCTGTGTCTCAGCCAGATGTATAGGTAGAGGTGCATTATAACCTCCCGATAAATGTGATTTCGAAAACGGCTGCATAGAAGCATATCTCGTTTGGTATCAAACACCTTGGAATCATACCTCCACACCAGAACCAGTGTGGGAGGTATGATTCCACCCTTCTGAAGTGAGTTTCGTGGGGTCACTGGTCTATCCGGTGCCGGCCTTTTCGACCCGGACAGCACAGAATGGATGCTGCCTACCAGTGACACATTTCTGCCCTCCTGCTGCTAAGCCAAGCTTGAGCAGCGGAAGGCAGCACAATAGGCATCTTCTCACAGGGAGAGTGGCCACCTCCCAGAAAGGATTTAGTGTATTGGGACTGGATGGGTGCACTCTGAAAGTGCCTGAAAATCTGCACCTGGGGCACATTTGGTGTCCCTGTGCATAGTCCAGCTCAAACCAGTTATGGGAGTCATTGGATCCTGCTCTGGCACAGAACTGGACAAAGCACATGGGTGTAACCTCCCCTCTGTCCTGCCCCTCGCATGGAGGGTCCCTTGAATCTGTCCAACCCTCTCCAGTGGGTACAAAAGGGCTTACCCGGCTGTAAGACTTTAGATTTTAAATGGACAAGATTTTACAAGAAGAAACCACTGGCCTTTGACCGTCTGGACACTCTGGACTGTGCTGGACTGGGCCCAACTTCCTCCCCCTGTCTGTATAAAGCTTTTTCTGTTCCCTTGCTCCATACAGGCCCTGTGAAGAACCTGTGGTGCACTAAGGACAACTTAAGAATCTCCCTTGGGGTGAAGGAGTCACTCCCCTGCTTCTGCAGGCACCTCAATGCAACCTACTGTTCTGCTGCTCCTGAGCTCCTGCAGACTCTGAAGATTTGAGCAACATATGAGGTGGGCTACGAAGGTCCCTCAGATTGATCTGCCCTCTCAGCAGGTTTGAGGCCAGTATCCCTTGTGGGGACTGCATAACCTGAAACAATGTGTACTGCATCCATTTGCAGTTGCATATGCTTGTTGGTGATTCCTGAGCTTGTGCATAGGACTCCATGTAGCCCTGACCATGTGATGTTTTTGTAACAAAGAACTCTGGACTCTTTGAAACAAGTGCTCCGTGGACTGGTACTTTGCAATCTAGCTCAAGGTCCCCTTGCGCCTCCTGGTCATTTGGCCTGTGGGTTCTCCTGAGGGCTATAATCTGTTGGGCTTTCCTGGTTGCTTCGGACATGCCCTGACTCCCCACTGCTTGGTGAGTCCCCTGGACCTTGCTGGTCCACACCGTAACCTGATTGACCTTCCTGTATGGGCTGCTTTTGCCAAGGTTTGTTGGTGCTCCAGACGGACATCGACCCCTCAGCAGTCAACATCCTTCATGGGACAGCTTGCATCTGGCTCCTGGTCATCATTGACATCTCCTGGTCCTCGTGGCTGCAGAGTCAAGCATCCCTTCTTCGCACCTGAATGACCGGACATTGGTGGGCTTTGTCTACCGAGCCCCTGGTCACTCTCAAGTGACCCAGACTCTGTCCCCTCTTCTTTCAGGTTCCTCCCTTCTAGAATCCAGGCTTGGATTCCACCGGACCCTTTTCACCTGCACGGCAGCAGTACTTCTTCACAGCCCCCTGTTGAGAACAACGGCGGTTTCCGACACCACTCCAGACATATGCACCTGGCTCCTCTGGGAAAGGTAACTCGTGTACGGCAGTATCCACAGATGTGGTGGCTCGATAATCTCTTAAATTCAAAACGGTTTCCTTGAAGTCCTCCTAGAAGGGTTCTTAAACTGTAAAATTGCAACTGCGACTTCCCCGTAGAATTGTATGGAGCCAGCCGTCGTGTTAGCACACTGCCCCCGCCCTCCATAGGGTCCCAATCTACTTACCTTGGGTGGTTCCTTGGGGTCCCAGGGATTCTATGTGCTCTAGACCTTGTCTTGACCCGAGTCGTGAGTGTTATACCACTATTTTAATATATGGTTTGGTCTTCCCCTGGAGCCCACTGTGTATTGTGCTACTTACAACTGTTCTATTGATCTTGTATTGTGTGCTTTGTGTGCTATCCTCGTGTAGAGGATACCAGAGAATGTTATATTAATAAAGACATATTTTTATATAACTACTGTGTGGTTCTGCTTTCATTTAATTAATTCAGGAGGTGATATTCTAGTAAAACAAGCTGCTTTACATTCCCTCAAGATTAAGCCTGAAGGCTGCTCCCCACAGCAACCACTAGGATAGCTTTCTGAAGGTTTGTGTTGTAATTTCACCTTGTTATCTTTTCCTACATTGGTTCCTTCCCTTACCCCCTCCCCTCTGTTCCATTTTAGAACGTTACACTGAGAGCCTGCTTTAGAATGTTGACCGTGACAATTACGAGTGTGGAGAGTGGATGATCAGAAAAAGAAGCACTTCCTTTCCTGCTGTGGTGTCCTCTTACTACATTTGAATTTCTACACTGGTGACGATCCTGCGCAGGGGGCAGCCTATCATCTCCCCTTTCAGTACACTCTCTGACAAATATCTTCACGGCGTTTTCATCGACTCCAATTTGGTTTCAGCTCCAGCAGTGAGAAGCTTTGTTACCAAGATGTTGCTGTAGCGATCCTGTGTTGCATTAGTGTGGTATCCTGATGGGCCAAGGAGCAACACGGATCACCCTTGTCGAGTCTCCTTCAAATGCTGCTCTCTACTCTTTCCGGAAGGTACACAGTCAGTGTTAGCAGAGCGGTGCTTGACCGGGTGCTTTTTCGTCACAAGCACAGAGGTTATCAGTGACGATCCTACGTCTACCTGTACTCCTTGTCTCCCTGCGACATCCCAGGTACTTATATTCCTGCCATAGCCGAGTTGCTCATTAGCTGTAGTATTGTGAGCGGACTTGCGCTTCTCCCTTGTTTCCTCCTTCCTCTGCGTGATGCTTGCGTCTTCTCAAGCGCCCCACTGTGTGAGACTCTGCAGCGCTCGATTCTACAGCTATAACTGGCTGCGTGAGACTCTGCTGCGCTCTATTCTACAGCTATAGCCACCCTTTCCAAGTCTCTGTCAGGGATGTGAGTGACTCTGCGGTGTTCGTTATCAGCTGAGCCCCGGCGGTCAAAGATCATCTCCTCTCAGTGCCCCAGTGCCCCAGCGGTCAAAGATCATCAGTTCCAGTTCAGCTTCATGTGAGCTGGTTCCGGTGGTGACACTTCCCTCGTCAATCTGCCTCAGACCTGCCAACTATTACTGAGTTCACCAGTAGCCATTGGAGCGAAGAGTTGTCTGCCTAGCGCCAAGTAAGAATTTAGTTTCCATGTAGTGAAGGGTTGTCTGCCAAGCACTGGGTCCAGCTTTGAAGATGGTTGCTTTGCAGTGACACACTCACCTTACACTCCTTTCTTATTATTCAGTGTGTCAACCTCTCCAGTTGTGACACACACACACCCTCTTCATCTTTCACTGAGTTCATTTAACCTTGTAATTACTGCAGTTTATAGTTCATTACTTGCTGTAACACACTCAACTTACTCTTCTGTTCAAATCATTAGTGTGTCAACCTCTCCAGTGGTGACACACACACCATTGTCCTTGTTATCCTTTTCTTGGAACTCACCCATGTAACTTTATCCTTCAGCCTTTCACCATTGGCACCCCTGGGATATGCCAACCACCATAATTTCTAAATGATTGTAGAGACCCCGAAATCCATTGGAAGGACAAGGGGCTAGATGTAGGTAAATAGGATTTACCGATTCTATAATACTGAATTTTACCGATTCGGTATTTTAGAATCTGTAAATCCTATGTAGCTAATAATTCGGTAAAAATGACCGAATCGTTAAGATTCTGTATTTACCGAATTGGTATTTACCGATTCGGTAATTGCCATTCATTCCTATGGGCCTAAAGGCCCATAGGAATGAATGACAATTACTGAATCGGTAATTACCGATTCGGTAAAATAGGGAAAGAGTCAAGGGTGGCAGGGTGGCACTTTGCCAACCTTGTTGCACCCCTGAATAGTGCTTGTGTGCACATGTGGCACACATACATGCCCTAAGGGCATGTATATCTGTCACATGGCACAGGTATAAATGCACAGATTTGTATTTACAGAGGTATTCATTATTTACCACCAACTCATAGTGGGTGGTAAATAACGAATCCTTAAAGCACAGAAGCACTCTTCAAAGTGCTTCCAACATGTCATATACCGATTCGGTGTAAACCGAATTGGTAAATGATGATTCGGTAAATACCGAATCGGTAAATACCGATTCGTTATTTACGAATCCTCCCCTACATCCCAAATGGCCAATACCAGTTGGTAACGGACAAAATTCGGTAATTTCGGCTGTTACCGACCGGTATTGGGCCACCTACATCTGGCCCAAAATTGTTTGAATCGTACCTTATTGCCATGGGTGGAGAAAAATTCACTGCAATGCGCAAACAGCAGATCCTATTACATAATTTAGGAGTACATGGGCGCAAAGTGTACGAAACACTTACTGAGCCCGATTTGGAAGATGATGATGACTCTGATGTGTATGATATCACGCTCATGAAATTGGAGGCACATTTTGGAGACAAAGTCAATGTTGTCCTCGAACGCCATAAGTTTTTTAGCAAAGTACAAGGTAAAAATGAGTCCATCAACAACTACATAGTGGCGCTAAGAGGACTCACTCAATTATGTGAGTTTGGGGATCTAAATGATTCCCTCATAAGGGATCAACTGGTCAGGTGCACGAATAGTACAGGAGTACAAGAGAAATTACTTGCAAAAAACCTGACCTGGAGAGAAGCAGTTGCATTAGCGCAATCTATAGAACATACTGCCAAATGCATAAAGGAAATGAAAATAAAGGAAGTTGTTGCTTCTGTCCAAGCAGAAGTTTCAAATTGTGAAGTGCTCAAAGTAAAGTAACAAGAAGTTACAAAAGAGGTACCTTCCACAAGATCCACAAAAGAAGGACAAGGTCTCAAATGCTTTAAATGTGGTAGCAACAACCATTTAGCCAACAGTCCTTTCTGTTCAGCAAGGGGAGTCATATGTAAAAAATGTAACAGAAGAGGTCACCTCGCCAGGGTTTGTAGAGATGGAGAAAATAATACTGTAAAAACGGTCAGTGTGGAAGAGGAATCACCTGCAAAATTTGTATTGCAGTTCAAAGACAGTGATGAGTCCGCCAAAACCAATTATCCCAAATGTATGGTACATATTGACAGTAAGCCCATAGAAATGTATGCAGAATCCTGCTCTCCCTTTACCCTAATCAATATCACAGACTTCAAGAATTTCCTGGGCAGCATTAAGTTACAGTTAAGTCCACCAGATATTTTGCCTGAAGGGTACACCAAATGCCCCATCCCCCTGGCTGGCATGGTGAGAGCTCACATTGATTTTAAAGGGAGATCTACAGTAGGTAAAGTGTATGTGGTTGAAAGTGGGGCCAATCTCCTGGGCTGGCAATATCAAAAAGAGCTAGGGATTATACTTGACCCTAACAACAAAGACCACGTAATTCTGGTGGAAACTCCCAACAGCAACAGTTCCTTACACCATGCTTTTCCGAAGCTGTTTGCTGACAGGTTAGGAAAGTTGAAGGACTTTCAACATAGGATAAAGGTCAGACAAGGTGCCAAACCTGTCATTCACAAAACCCGTCTAGTACCTCTCGTTTTGAGAGAGACCCTCAAAGCGGAATTAAACAAATTGAGTGAGATGGGAGTCATCCAACCCATAGATTCCTCAGAGTGGCTGGCGCCTTTAGTCTTAGCGTCGAGAGCCAATGGGCAAGGTATCCGCCTCTGTCTGGACTTGCGCAGCCTCAACGAGAATATATGGGTAGAGAGGTTTCCCCTACCCACTATAAAGTAGATGTTAAACACCATGGGCAGGGCAAAGTTCTTTTCAGTCATTGACTTCTCGATGGCTCATCACCAGGTGGAATTGCACCCGGGTGTAGACCGTTGACCGCATTTACCTCTCCCTTTGGAGCCTACATGTTCCACAGAATGCCGTTCTGCCTGGCCTCCGCGGCTGCAGTTTTTTAAAAGATGATGCAACGAATCCTTAGTGGTATCAAGAATACCCTATGCTTCCTGGATGACATACTAATGTACGGGTCAACCACGGAAGAACATGATAACGTCTTTAACTCTGTGTGCCAGAGACTCTCAGATACAGGGTTGACAGTAAAACTGGACAAGGGTAAGATCAAGGTGAGCGCAGTAGACTACTGGGGCACACTATTTCCCAAGAAGGTTTCAGACCCAAATACAGTTTGATACAAGCAGTCAAGGATGCTCCGTACCCAACCAACAAAAAAGAACTAAAATCCTTCTTAGGTCTGGCCGAATACATGGCTAAATTTGTAAAGAATTTTGCGGAGTTGTGTGATGGGTTATGTGACCTCTTAAAAAAAAGTAAAGAATTTTCATTGGAGGAAAAACACAACAAAATGATCAATGACAATGCTAACCACTGCTGCATCCAGCAAAGGGCTAGGGGCGACACTTTCTCAAAGAGGTGAGAATGGGGAAACAATAGTAGCGTTTGCCTCCCGGTCTCTTAGTCCCTCGGAACGCAACTATTTAGTTATCGAGAGGGAAGCGTTAGCATGCTTCTGGGCGGTGAATCACTTCAAATTCTTCATGCGAGGTACAAAATTCATAATACGCAGGGACCACAAGCCATTAATCTTCATGTTCTCATCCAAAAACAACAACAAACCTCCTCGCATCACAAAATGGGTGCTGGGGTTGGAGAACTATTACTTCAGAGTAGAATACTTACCGGGACCTGAAAATGCAGTTGCAGACTATTTGTCGAGGTTCCCCCTCAACGTCAGTCAATGTGAGGACCAATTGAACGTTCCCATAATGGCCACACATCGCCTATCCCTAACTAGAGACGAATGGGAAGAGAGTACGAGGAATGACAGTGACATGAATGTTCTCAAAGACTTGATCATCAGTGGCTGGCCTGAGAACCGGTCTGAACTCCCTGACACCATTAAAGACTTCTGAGAAGTAAGATACAATCTAACCCTCATGGCAAATAGAATATACCGCAACGGAAAGATTGGTCCACCTAAAGACCTCAGGAGTAAAATAATTGACCTTGCCCATGAAGGGCACCTAGGAAGGACCCTCACAAAAAACAAAGTCAGAAGTAGTTTTTTGTTTCCAAAGATGGACTCGTTGGTAGAAATGAAAGTAAAAGAATGCACCAGTTGTGCTAAAAGTGACAAGAGCAAAGTGCTACAAAAAGTTTCCCTATCTCCTGTTGAAGTTCCACTGGTACCGTGGACCAAGTTAGCCATAGACATAATTGGGCCCATGGAAGTTGTAGGGTCCCAAAAGAGATTCTTCATGTTTGTCCTCATAGACTATACCTCTCATTGGATCAATTTCAGATTTACCCCGACCACTAACATGATTAATCTCTTCTCCTTTTTGGAAAATATATTCTTCTTTGAAGGCACACCCTTGACCTTGGTTACGGACAACGGTGTGCAGTTTACCTCCGAGATGATGAGAGAATTTCTAGAAAAGTTGAATATAAAACACGAAAAAACTGCACTCTTTTGTCCTAAAGCCAATTGGCTGGTTGAAAGGGTCAACAGCATGGTTAAAGACCACATCCAATTTGCCATCACCAATAGCTACAAGATCGAAGAATCCTTGAAAGAATGCATCTGGGCATACCATACCATACCCAACCTCATCACAGGAGTCTCTCCTTTTGTAACGTTAAGAGGGTGGAAACCCAGCACCAAGATAAATCCCCAGTGGTTGGAAGGTGGTAGGAAGGTTATCCTCAACCATGAGACAAGTTAAGAAAAAATCCAACTCCATCAAAGGAAATACAAGAATTTGTATGACAAAAAACACGGAGTTAAAGATCATGACTTCCAAGTCAACTCACCTGTGGTAATATATGAAATCACACATGTTCAACCCAGGCTGAGCAAATACCTACCTTCTCAACGAGTGATAAAGCCTAGCAAGAATGTGGTTCATCTAGAAAATGGACAAACTAGGAGTGGCGATAGGCTGGTTGACATTGCTTGAATCCCTACCTATCTTCCTTCTAATACATGTGCCAATCCACTGTTGGCCTTTGCATAAGTTTGTTTCTTTCCTCCCCTAGGAAGGGAGGTGTGTTGTAACTTTACCTTGTTCTCTTTTCCTACATTGGTTCCTTCCCTTACCCCCTCCCCTCTGTTCCCATTTAGTACGTTCCACTGAGAGCCTGCTTTAAAATGTTGACCGTGACAATGACAAGTGTGGAGAAGGCACTTCCTTATCTGCTGTGGTGTCTTCTTACTACTTACAAATTTCTACAATTATCTTTGACCTCATACATCATAAGGGTCATTTGGACTGGTGCAAGGTGCCCACTTTAATTAGTGGACATCATATACCAGGCCAACTTCTCACATTTGTGTGCAACTGTTGGGATTCAAGCCTGCATTGTTTTACCAGATAAATCTCTTTCGATTGATTAACTGAAAAACACTAAAGTATTAGACACATATAATACTTAAAGATAAGAATAAGTAAGTTCTACTGAACTTAGGGTTGGGTAAGTTAAGGGTTTAGCACATCCTTTCTTCAACCTAAGAGAGTTTAGTTCCCACTAGGTTAGGTAGGTGCATACACCACACCACACTAGTTATGTCTTCTAAAGGAGAAGCCAGGCGATCTCTGCCTTCTAGGTACAATGGTTTTGGATTCCAGGAATTAAAAGCCATGTGTGTTGCTTGGAAGCTGAAGACAGGGAGAAATGCCAACACCAAATGTCTCATTGAGGTGTTACTCTTAGATGAAGTTAGGAAGACCCCAGTGTCAGATGAGGTAGAAAGAGTGGGTGGGGCAGGGAATGAGGACAGGATAGAAGGTGAAACCTTTTTTGACCTAGACTCAAACCCTGGCCAGAAGGATCAAGATGATCCCCACCTGGACAACTCAGATCTTCGGGAAGAGGGTGGAGAAGGCCCTAGTGTGGGGGGGGGTCATAAGTATGATCCTTAATCCTAGGGACACTGTTGCTGCCAGCATGCCATGAATGGTTATATTCTGTAGAGGGAGATCTAGATCTCCTAGGTAAATTCTGCACTCTTCTAGAAGAGTGCAGAATTTACCTAGGAGATCTAGATCTCCCTCTACAGAATATAACCATTCAGGACAGTCTGCAAGGACCTCCATATCTCATAAGAGAGATAACTCTTATGACAGACACTGCCAATTTCTATAGCTTGAGAAAGTCAAGCTTAGGCTCAGGCAAGAGCAATTGGCCCTAGAGAAGAAATCCCTAGAACTCCAGAAGGCTAGGAAACGATTGGCAAGAGAGTCCCATGGTGGCAGCAACAGTGTCCCTAGGCTTAAGGATCATACTAATGATCATAGGAACCTGAGCAAGATAGTCCCTCCCTACCATGGTGGTATGACATCCACAAATGAATAACTGCTTTAGAAAAGGCCTGCAAAGTGAGTGTCCCTCAAGAGCAGTGGGCAGCTACCTTGTGGCTCTCCTGTGCTGTCAAAAGTAAAGATAAGCTCCTCACTGTTAGAGAAGAGGATGCTAACAACTATTCAGTCCTGAAGAGTGCTCTCATTGATGGATTTGGCTTAAGCACTTAACAGAACAGGATTAAGTTTAGAGACACCCAGAAGGCACAGACTCAGGACTAGATAGACTTTGTAGACAGTGCTACTAAGGCTCTGGAAGGCTGGTTATTTGGCAGAAAAGTGAATGATTTCAAGGGATTGTACAATTTGATTATAAGGGAGCAGATCCTTAATAATTGCCAACATCAGTTGTTGCATGAGTATCTGGTTGACTCTGATCTGACTTCTCCACAGGAATTGGGAAAAAAGGCACAAAGGTGGGTCATAATCAGGGTGAAGCAGACAAACCAGACCACAGGGGGTCACAGATGAAGCAAGATGCTAAACCTTCAGATAAGGGTGGGGAAAAGGGTAAAGACCAGAAGTATTCATCAGGGCCCCCAAAACCTGCATCTGGGGGGAGTCACAGTCTAACAAAGGTAAAGGCAAAAAGACACCTTGGTGGTTCCTGTGTAAGGAGAAAACCCATTGGACAGGAGATGCCAATTGTTCAAGGGCCAAGGATCCTCCTACCACCACAAATGCCCCTAAGGCAATTGTTCTCCCTAGTTCAGCTCCAAGTGGTGGTACAGGGAACAAGGGTATAGTAGGGTTAAACTTGGAATCTGAGATGGGTTCCTGCCTAGTCAGAACTCCAGTTCAGGCTGTTCTGGTCTGTGATGGAGGCATGGATATTGCCTCCCTATTTATAGGCCCAAGTAATCTGGGCAAATATAAACAGCAACCTTTAATCAATGGTAAGGAGTCCATGGCATTTAGGGACACAGGAGCAAGTGTCACAATGGTGACAGAAGATCTTGGGAACCCTGACCAGATCATACTTGGTGAGATGTACCAAGTGACGAGTGCTAACAATGTCAGGACAGACCATTCCATGGCAGTTGTTAATTTCAGCTGGGGAGGGGTAATTGGCCCTAAGAAGGTGGTGGTTAGCTCAGACTTCCCTGCGGAATGCTTGTTGGGCAATGATTTGGAAACTTCAACATGGTTCAAGTGGACCTCAGGACACATGCTGCAATGTGGGGCATCTCTGCAGATGTGTTTGCTGTGACTAGTCGCAGTCCAAACTGTCTTCGACTGGATCCTGGTAAAATATATCAGGTGCCTTCCAAGAGAAGGAGCAGTAGGGGTGGGGCGCTAGAGGGCGCACGAGCAGAATGGCCACCATGTGGTGAGGCTTCTGCTACCTGGAATATCTATCCGTTATTTATCCTGCTTAACTGGAATGAAATTGGCTGCCAAGAAACCTGCGGACACCTAGACCCATTCCCCAGCCTCTGTGAAAATTTGGGAGCAATCCGAGACTGTATAGCCGAGAACTGAAGCGCTGAATCTCCGCCCGAGGAATACGCCGAAACGGCACTGGTCACTGTGGGCGGCGGCCGGTGGCAGGAAAGCCCGGGGATTACCACGAGGCGAGTAGGCCTCGGCGGCAGGAAACAGAGGAACCGAGACAGCAGCCCCGAACAGTGAGAGCGCATTGAACGCACATTTACGAAGTGGGGGAAGCGCGCTCACATAAAATAAGCTGGCGAAGGAGTGCTAAACATACCCAACCAACTGCCTGAACTCCCGAGTGCCGCAACAGCCTGAGTTGTGGCTTGGCGGACGGAACACTACAACGCCACATTAGCGGGTAGCCGAGATTCTGGTCCCCCCCCACGGCGGTATATAATAACGCTTGCACATAGCGCTGGTGGACGCAAAGGGGGGGTGCAGGGCGCCACGGTTGTAGCTGCCGAGACAATCAACGAGGCACCCTGTGGACGGAGTGACCTACCTTGGCGCGGAGCAAAGTGGACCGCATGTCATCCAGAATGTACGCCGTTGTACATAAGGTGGACCAGCATGTTGAACGGATTACTGAGACTGAGAGGCGAATATCAGACAATAGTGATACCACCGCTAGTCACGCGACGCAATTGGCGAAAATGGATATGTTATTACGTGTCATTGCCGCGAAAAATGAGGATTTGGAAGTCCGCAGTAGGCGTAACAACATCCATGTAACAGGCATACCGGAATCCACAGACACTGGGCGAATGGAGGACTATATTGAAAAACTGCTCCTGACCTCCATCGGGTCTGAGCCATTTTCTACGCACCTCATCGTAGAAAGAGCACATCTTTCTCTCGGGCCCAGACCGAAACCTGGGACTCCTCCGAGGCCCATTATTGCGCGACTATTGAATTACCGTGATCGTGATGTGGCCTACGTGCAGCGCGCACCAAACAAAATCTGGTGTATAACGGAGTGTCCTTCTCGATTTTCCCAGACTTCACTCCAATAGTGCAAGAAGAAAGGCGCAAGTTCATTGAGGTAAAAAAGAAACTACGTGCAGCACAGATTGACTATGCCTTGCTGTACCCTGCGCGCCTCCGTGTGACACACCAGGGGAAACAACGCTTCTTCACAAACCCACAGCACGTGGAGGATTACCTACGATCGCTGAAGTGGACGCAACGGGGAGGAAGTGGTCGAGATGCAGTGCAACGAAACAATGCACAAGGCACGGACGATGAGGCTTGAACTGTGGCATCAGCCGATTGAACTGACAACTACACAGTGCTGATGGTGTTGATGGGTCCCGGAGGCGAGCTGGGACTGCAATCGCTTAGTGGCTGTATAATCAAAGAAGTTCACAGTGGTTCCGCTACCCTCCCTCAGATAGAGCCTAGAGGTCGCACAGGTCCAGAGGCTAGAGGAGAGGAGAGTGGTTGTGTAGCTCTCTAGAATGCCCCTCTACGGGTATTCCCCTATATTGGACTATGTTATTTGGGGGGTGACTATGTTGATGTTGGGGAGGGCGGGAGATGGGTGGGTAGACTATTCAGGCAAGTTGGGGTTGCTTCAGTGGGAGGGGGTGGATTGGAGGGACACGGGACGCCCTATTGTTGCATAGTTTTGATGCTTATAGTTGGGGACGGGGTGGGAATGTGGAGACAGTTAGGGAGGGACGGGAGGTTGGATAGTTGTAGAATGGTGCACTTTGGAAACACACACTTGAGCGATGTCATCTACTGCAGCGGTGTAGACTCATACTTGCTGAGGCGAGTTGTGATATGTGGCACGTCAATAGCTAATACTTATATACTACAACATGACTTGGGAGTATTCTGGTACTACCAGGCAGGTGGGCAGCAACTTGGCTGTAAACTATGTTATCCATGGTAGGAAATGATTTGAACCTTCTCACTTGGAATGTAAGAGGGCTGGGGGATCCGCGGAAGAGGCGGCAGGTGTTATCATATTTAGATACACATTTTAAACCTCAACCGAGTAACACCTTTGCCTGTAGATGGGCGGCACATGCGGTCTTCTCTTCCTACTCGACATATGCGAGGGGCACTGCGATTCTCATCAAAAAAGGCTTACCGTTCACCCTGGCGGGAGAAAAGTGCGACGCACAGGGGCGGTACTGTGTAGTATGGGGGAGGCTGGGACACATGTCAGTTACCCTAGTGTGTTGTTACGGGCCTAATACAGATGACCCCCAATTTTTTATCGAGCTATGGGCCACTGTGATGGGCTCTGGACCCGATCAAATAATATGGGGCGGTGATTTTAATATATCACACAACCCAGCGATAGACAGGTCGCACTCAGCCCCTCATCACTACACTAAAGCGCGTGCTGAATTGCATAACACACTCAGAGACTATAATTTGATTGATACTTGGAGACGCCTTCACCCAACCACACTTGAGGGCACTCATTTCACGGCGCATGCAGGGTCCTGGGCGAGGCTAGATTACAGGTTTATATCACTGAAGCTGTGTCCTGCAATTTTAGATGCAAAACACTTGTCCAGGACTTTTTCAGACCATGCACCAGTGCGACCTACTTTACGCGCAAAGGATATAGGGCCACCAAGCTCTTTCTGGCGTCTTCAACCTAAGATGCTACTTGACACTGTCTTTCAAGAGGAAATGAGGGAGGAAGTATTAGACTTCTTAGCACGCAACAAGGGCTCGGTCGAGAACGTAGAAACTATATGGGAAGCTTTCAAAGTTACCCTGAGGGGGATCTGCATAGCAAAAGGATCTGGGGTACTTAAGAGCATATTGACCACACTAGCCAACCTTGAAACATACGCCCAGAGGGGACGATTCAGTCGAAAATTCGGGAGAAACTCACGGAATATGCAGAGGAGGCATGTAGGGAATCCAAATTCAGGGGTCGGCATTGGACGGCTCGCCGCTATGGCGAAGGTGAGAGACCGGGCAAAGCGCTCGCTGCAACAATCAGGATGCTGTGACAACTGAATGTGATACTGGAAATTGAAGGACTAGATGGGCTGGTATGTAGAGACACGGCAAATATACTGAACACCTTTGTTACACACTACACCATGCTATACACTACCACAAGAGCCGACAAGCTCAATCTACATGAATATTTAGAAGATGTATCCCTAGGCTGGTTGAGCGACATGCAGCGGCAGTTCTTGAGCGCACCGTTCGAACTGGACGAAGTGCGAGAAGCTATAATGCACATGCAGTCCGGTAAAGCCACCGGATTGGACGGGATACCGGTTGAGTTTTATAAAACTTATATCGAATTTATGGCCCCCATACTGAGGGAAGTATATGAAGACGCGCACCTTCCCCCCTCCATGAGAGTTGCCCTTATTACGTCACTCTTAAAACCAGGGAAACCACCGAATAGTTGTGACTCATATAGACCTCTGTCACTGCTGAATTGTGATGTTAAAATCCTCGCTAAAATTATTGATACGCGCCTCAATCTCCTTATGACTAATCTGATTCTGCCCGATCAATCGGGTTTTGTCCCTGGTAGAGCAACGTCTCACAACCTGCGGACGTTCTTTAAAGTTATGAATAACCATTCTGAAGTCTTACCAATGGCGGCCATATTTTTAGATGCTACCAAAGCATTTGATTCCCTAGAGTGGGACTACGTGTGCGAAGTGATGGAACGTATGGGATATCCTCCTAACTTTTTATCCTGGATTAGGCTGTTATATGAGTCGCCAATAGCTAAAGTAGTCATTAACGGAGAGGTGTCTCAGGAAATACCCATCACGAGAGGCACGAGGCAAGGCTGCCCACTGTCGCCTCTGCTGTTTGCGATTGCAGTGGAGCCATTGGCGGCGAAGCTGCGACAACATCATCAGGAAAGAGCAATGCAATGCAATATGCTGGAAATTTTGATATCTTTATACGCAGATGATATCACATTGTATGTCCGCGACCCCCACCAAAACTTGAATCCCATTCTGCGAGAGTTTATCCAGTTAGGTAGACTTTCTGGTATCCATATAAACTGGGGGAAATCGTGCTTATTTCCCCTCACGGAGTCAACAACTAAATTCCCTATGGACTACCCTATCACCTGGTGTGAAGACGAGTTCAAATACTTAGGAATTCGTATATCAAGAGACAGAGATGGATTAATGGGGATCCACTATGGAACGACTATGGTCAGTATTTCCGACAACATCACACGGTGGATCACTCTGCCACTGTCAATGGCAGGTAGAGCATCCTTAATAAAAATGGTGATTCTACCACAATTGCTCTACTTATTCCTGAATATTCCTTTTTATTCCGGAAGGTATTTCTTCCAGCAGCTGAGATCGGAACTAACCCGGCTGGTATGGGGTGTAAGACCCCCCGACTCAAGTGGGAGACTCTCACTCGGCCCTACATACAGGGCAGATTTGGGATTCCCGATTTTGAATTGTATTATTATAGCGCCCAGGCACATTACAAGTTTTTTTGGATACACCAGCCTCGATATATGCCCCAGATAGCGGCAGAGCATTGGCTAGCTCTACCGGTCCCCATTGAAGGAGCACTATATGTCCCTTCCCTTGGTAGAGACAAGACACCGACGACAGTGGTGAGCACTGTCAACGCTTGGACGCAGCTAGGCACAATATTAGATACACCTATGATGTACTCGCCGCTTTTGCCGCTAACATACCACCCAGACATGCCTCTACTGCAGGAGACTATATTCCGCAAACTAGCAGACCGCATACCTATTAAAACATGGGGAGATTTGTACCATGGAGGGATGTTCCGCACATTGGAGCAGTTGTTTCTTGGCATGCACCCATCACCTCTTGACACTTTCCTGTACATTCGCATTCGCAAAGGTCTTCGGTCGGTTACACCTGACTTTCCTAATGAACCCCAAGCTTTTGCACCATTGCAGCGAATTCTGCAAGATGTGGCAGCCAAGAGGCTGGTGTCGACAATTTACAGGACAGTGCATATGTTGAGAGAGAAGCCTGTTCCAGCTGCCAGAGCAAAATGGGATCAGGAGCTAGGTAATGACCTAAAAGACAGGCAGTGGGATTTCTGCATACAGCAGACTGAACGCATTTCCTCAAGTAGCAGATTTAGAATAATTCATTATAAATTCATACATAGGCTATATTACACTCATTTCCGCATGCATAGGTTCCGCCTGCGTGAGTCGAATGCCTGTGAAAGGTGCCATACGCCAGGAATCGATTTCTTACATCTGGCGTGGGCATGTGATGGAATACAGCTCTACTGGCAACAGGTGTTCGCTGCCCTGTCTAAGGTGATAAATAATACGGTGGAGCCCTCCCCGATACTTGCACTCTTGGGATATGTACAACCGATACAAGCAGTACATCGCAAGTTTGTCGCAATGGCGCTACTTATGGCTAAAAGGAGAGTGGTATGTAGATGGGGAAGAGGCAGAGCTCCCAAATTTAAGGAGTGGCTCGGAGACCTTACATAATGTCAGGAACAAATAGCAACATATGCTGAGCTATTACCGGCTGCCTCCAGGCCGACTGATATATGGGCTCCATTGCAGTGCTACTTACTGGAACAGGTTCGATCCGACACCTTAGGAGGAACACAATCCTCGCATATAGACTGACATACAGTGGTATGAGCCCACAATCCAATATAAGAATGGAAGATGATGTGGATTTTGGGCGGAAGATATGAGAATAGATAATGGCCGGTTCAGTGATATTCAGCAGGCGGGACTAGCCCAACATGTGTAACTAGGAGACTACAGAGGGCACTTTGTCATTTGTTGCATGTCATGTGACGATTGTACTGCTAGTCTGGATTTGTCCTAAATGTATACTGGGATAAGAAAATGTATTGCTATTTCTATGTTGTGGACTTGCATAGCCTAATTCCCAAGGTTCTGAAGAGCTCAGCTAGGAATGATGATCAGAACGCTTTATATGAATGTATTGCTGTTTGTTTAACAATCTGATGCCATATGCTGTGGAAAGTATTGAGTGATTTTTACTACTGAAATGTGTGTAGATACCTGTGCACCTTCTAAGTTTGTACCAACAACAAAACATGAAAAATAAAGTTTAAAAAAAAGAGCAGTAGGGGTAAGGCAGTGTCTTCCCCCAGACTCAGAGTAAGAATCAGTCTCCTGAGGGAGATGAACACAGTCCCTGTGAAGGAACTGTCTCAGAGGAACTTGAACCTGATCAGGTTGAGTTCTTGGAGACAGCGGCCCTTCAATGGCAGATCTGAGCCAGGAGCAGCACAGCTGCCCCTCTCTTGAACCCCTCAGACAGCAAGCTGCTGCTGAGGCTGCTGGGAGTCCCAGTGGGTCCCACAGGATCTACTGGGATGAAGTACTACTTTACTCAGAGGGTAGAGACCCAAGCCTGGTGCCACCAGGAGGTTGGTCCTACCTCTGAAGTTTAGGGGCTTCCTACTGACGCTGGCACATGATATCCCTTTAGCAGGACACCTAGGCCAAAGTAAGACTTGGGACAGGCATGTCCCTCACTTTCGCTGGTATAACATGTCAGAGGACACAAAGGAGTCCCACCTGTTAAGCCAGTGGTAAGTCAGGTGGTACCACAAAGGCCACTACTTGTGGTGGGGGTTCCCTTTGAGAGGGTTGGGATTGACATATTTGGTCCCTTGGACCCTCCAACTGCATCTGGGCACAGATATATACTAGTGGTGATGGATCATGCCACTAGGTATCCAGAGGCAATACCCCTTAGAACCATCTCAGCTCCTGTGATGGCCAGGGCCCTCCCGGGAATTTCTTCCAGAGTGGGTTTCCCTAAGGAGTTATTAACTGACAGGGGTGCAAACTTCATGTCTAGTTACATTACTGAAATGTGGAAGGAGTGTGGTGTAAATTATAAATTTACCACACCCTATCACACAGAATGCAATGGGTTAGTTGAAAGGTTCAACAAAACCCTGAAGGGCATGATCATGGGCCTCCCAGAAAATCTTAGGCAAAAATGGGATATCCTGTTGCCCTGCCTTCTCTTTGCCTACAGAGAGGTCCTTCAGAAGGGGGTTGGCTACTGCCCTTTTGAACTTCTGTTTGGACATTCAGTTAGGGGTCCTTGTGTTTAGTGAAGGAGAGATGGGAGTTACCTCTCAAACCACCTAAGCAAGACATAGTGGACTATATACTTGGTCTCCGCTCCAGGATGGCTGAGTAGAGGTACCACATTGCATCCTGGTAAATGCAGTACGCTTAATTCAAAGTTTCTGTAGTCTTTCACCAAAGTTGGTGCAGTTAGTGCTGTTATCTGTAGACACGTGTTTCCGGGTTTGGCCCATCATCAGTAGAGAGCAAAAAGTATTAAGAAGCAGAAAAAAGGCATCAGGGGTTGCTGAAATGATGCCCAAGTCTTCACGGGTCACAGTACCCCTCCACAGGCACACAGGTGCATCCCAGGAGAGCTCGTCAGCTCGTTGGCTCAAGTGAGTCTTTTGAACACGGGGGGAAGGGACCACACTGCCTCTCATCCCAGCACAGTTTACCCCATTGCATCCTGGTAAATGCAGCACGCTTACTTTCAAAGTTGCTGTAGTCTTTCACCAAAGTTGGTGCAGGTAGTGCTGTTATCTCTAGACACGTGTTTCTGGGTTTAGCCCGTCATCAGTAGAGAGCAAAAAGTATTTAGAAGAAGAAAAAAGTCATCAGGGATTGCTGAAATGATGCCCAAGTCTTCACAGGTCACTGTACCTCTCCACAGGCACACAGGTGCATCCCAGGAGAGCTCGTCAGCTCGTTGCCTCAAGTGAGCCTTTTGAACGCAGGGGGGGAGGGAGCACATCTGTGAAGACTTGGGCATCATTTCAGCACTCCTTAAATCCTTTCTTTTAGATAGAACTCAAATAGTTAAACTAGATAATTTTGAGGCTGATGCTTTTTCCCTACCCTGTGGAGTTCCTCAGGGATCCTCTCTGAGTCCCACACTTATTAACATTTATGTTTCCTCGCTAGCCCCACTTCTTGAGTCTTTTGGGTTTAATCTCACTTCATACACTGATGACACCCAAATCGTGGTCAATAATATTCGACCCGATAAACAAGGTGACACTGCTTCTAGGCTTCAGAACTGTATGTATACAGTGAGTGATTGGATGGCACGGAACTGCCTAAAGCTCAACTCCAGCATAACGGAGGTGGTACTTTTTGGCAACAACCCCTCCTTTTGGACCCCAATCTGCTGGCCGGATGCCCTTGGCCCACTACCACCCCCCACCAAGAAGGTGAAGAACCTGGGAATTTGGATCGATGACACTTTAAGCTTTAAAGACCAGATTAACGCAGTGATATCAACCACCTCACTCATTCTCAGAACCTGTAGGAAAATAATGCCCCTACTTCCTAAAGACGCACAACAAATAGTAGTTTTGGCCCTGGTATTGTCCAGGCTGGACTATTGCAATGGTCTATACCTCAAGTTGCAAGAAGGCTCCATGCATAAATTGCAGATGCTGCAGAATGCAGCGACTAGACTCCTTACAGGTATCCCGAAGTATGCATCTATCTCCCCATCTATAAAAAAAACTCCATTGGTTACCAGTCAAAAAGCGCATCCAATTTAAGGCCCTTTGCCTGGTGTTCAAGGCCCTTCAAGGATCTGTGCCAGAATATCTAAGGCAACACCTCCGCTGGTATATACCAAAAAAAACACTCCGTTCATCGGATGCCAAACTTGTAGCAACACCATGAATAAAAAAAGCTAAATGGGGGGGGGGGGGTAGAAGTTTCACCACCAATGCAGCCAAGGCGTGGAACGCGCTTCCTCTACATCTAAGAAGCATGACTAATCTGTTGGCCTTCAGGAAGGACCTAAAACCTGGCTCTTTAACAACTAACCAGCAACATTCACTTATGCAATCCACGGGTAGGACTTCACCCAAGTGCCAGGTCACCTTCGGCTAGCAGCTGTGCTTTACAAATGTAGATAACATTAACATTAACATTAACATTAACACACTGCCTCTCATCCCAGCACAGTTTACCCCATTGCATCCTGTAAATGTAGTACGCTTACTTTCAAAGTTGCTGTAGTCTTTCACCAAAGTTGGTGCAGGTAGTGTTGTTATCTCTAGAAACGTGTTTCTGGGTTTAGCCCGTCATCAGTAGAGAGCAAAAAGTATTAAGAAGCAGAAAAAAGTCATCAGGGGTTGCTGAAATGATGCCCAAGTCTTCACAGGTCACAGTACCTCTCCACAGGCACACAGGTGCATCCCAGGAGAGCTAGTCAGCTTGTTGGCTCAAGTGAGCCTTTTGAACACAGGGGGGGAGGGAGCACACTGCCTCGCATCCCAGCACAGTTTACCCTATTGCATCCTGGTAAATGCAGTACACTTACTTTCAAAGTTGGTGCAGTCTTTCACCAAAGTTGGTGCAGGTAGTGCTGCTATGTCTAGACATGGGTTTCTGGGTTTAGCAGTACGCTTACTTTCGAAGTTGCAGTTTTACAGGAGGATCTGCCTTCGTTGGGAAGCCATTTGAGATCCTTGAGGGAAGGTGAGATGTGGTCAAAATGTTTACAGTCAGTTGTTAGTCTGGCCGCAAGGTTGAGGACAGATTTGATGGGGGTAAGGTGGATTTTGGGAGTTCCGGAGAGTAAAGCGTTTCCGTAGTCAATTTTTGATAGAACAAGAGATTGAATAACTAATTTGAAGTCTTCCGCTGGAATGAAAGGTTTGATTTTTTGGAGATGCCGGAGTGTGAAGAGTACTCTTTTTGTCGAGTTATTTATATGGGAATGCAATGTGAGCTTACTGTTGATGGTGATGCCAAGAGATTTGACTGATTCAGTGAGGGAGAGAGAGCAGTTTAGGGCAACGAGCAATGTTTGAATAGGGAGAGGGTTGTTTTTTGGGAGAGAAGAGAATTATCTCTGTTTTGTTAGGGTTGAGTTTGAGATGGTTGATGTGGAACCAGGTTTGGATCTTGGTTAAGGCAGTGTTGAGGTGTAAGACATCTGAGTGGGATTTTATTTTATAGTACAGTTGGGTGTCATCAGCATACAGGTGATAGTTAATTCCAGCTTGTTTAAGTATGAGGGTGAGGGGTTCCATGAAGAAGTTGAAGAGAGCGGGAGAGAGGATAGATCATTTGGGGACACCGAGGGAGACAGATGTAGGGCAAGAGAGGCAGTTTTTAATTTTGATTTGTTGGGTTCTATGTTGGAAGTAGGAGGTGAACCAATTTAGGACAGTGCTATTAAGGCCGAATTGATCTTTGAGTGCATTGAGTAAGGTTGGGTGGTTAACTGTGTCAAATGCAGCAGTGAGGTCGAGAAGGATGAGTAGGCAGGTCTCGCCCTTGTCGAGGGTGAGGTGGATGTCGTCGACTATGTTAAGCAGTGCAGTTTCAGTGCTGCAACCTTTGTGGAAGCCGGATAGTAGGGGGTCAAGCAGGTTGTACGTGTCAATGTGTTTGTCCAATTGAAGTAAGGCACATTTTTTAAGGGCTTTGGAGAGGAGGGGGAGGTTGGAGATAGGGCGGAGGTGGTAAGGGTCATTAGGGTCGGCCATGCGGTTTTTCTGGATGGGAGTGATTTGTCCGAGTTGGAGGGAGATTAGAACACACCTCGTCGAGAGGGAGACGTTAATGATATTGGTCCAATAAGGGACAATGACATGCTTTAGATCTTGGACAAGGGCAGATGGGAGGGGGTCTTTTGTGTGAGAGGACGGTTTAAGATTGGATAGGATGTTGAAGACTTCCAGTTCAGAAATGGAGTGGAAATTCAGCCATGAGGCATTGTTTTTAAGTGGTGGGTTAATGAGGTAGGGTTCAGGGGGTAGATGAGGTAAGGAGAAGTGAGGGGGTCAGGGGTGAATTCAGGGGGAGGGGAGGTAATTATGTAGTAACCAGAGGATATTGAAGGGTGAGCGGGAGTTGAGTTCCAAGGAAGGCTCGATCAATTTTGGAATTTTTTTCAGAGAAAAAGTTAGCAATTTCTTCACATTTGTTTGTGGAGGCCAACAGGTTGGGGGGTACCGGGGAGGTTTGATTTCTAATAATGTTGAACAGTTCTCTGGGTCTGTTCTTGGCACGGGAGAGTTGCAAACAAAAGAAAGATGCTTTTTCAGAAAATATATGTTTTTTGTAGGAAGATCTAGCGGTTCTAAGGAGAACGAGATGTGAGGGGGAAGGGTGTTGTCTCATGTTCTTTCAGCAAGTCTAAGAGAGCGTTTTACTTTGTTTAGGTCTAAGGTAAACCATGATTTTGAGGGGACATTTTTTATGCGTTTTAAGTTTCGGAGGGGCAAGATGATCTAAAACCTCTGAGACAGTTCTGTTAAAGTGTTCAGTGAGTTAATTTGCATTTGGAGAGGGAGGGGTGAGACGAAGTTGGATTTGGGGTTTGTGTTCCAGTGTGCCAGGAGGGATTTGCTTAAGATTTCTGGTCATAATTGTGGTTTTATTGATTTTCGCTGGGGCGGGTGGGGCTGGTGGGGAGATCGTGAACAGTATGAGATGGTGGTCAGACCAGTTGATAGGGATGATGTTGGATAGGGATGCCAAATCAGAGTTAGAGATGATTGCATCAAGAATAGCTCCTTTGGAGTGAGTAGGGGAGTGGCAGATTTGTTTGAGGTCGCTAATCTCAAGAAGATTATTGAGAAGGTTGATTGTGGGGTCATCAGGTTCATTCCAGCCAGTGAAGGTTAAGATCTCCAAGGAAGAGATTTTTGGAGTTAGAAAGTAACAATTTTGTTAGAAGGTCTTTGGCGAATGGAAGGGGTTCACCAGGTGGGTAGTAGATGTTATGTAGTCGTATTGGGGGAGAGCTTTTCATTTTTAGTTCGGCTCCTAGGTATTCAAAGGTTATGTAGCCTGTGTTCTTGACTAGGGAGGGTTGTAGTTCTTTTTAACAAATAATTGCTAGTCCACCCCCTATTTTTTCAGGTCTGTCTTTTCTGAGAATGGAGTGTCCGGGGGGAAAGTAGGTCAGGGATGGGTGTTGAGTGATCTTTGATACAGGTTTTTGTAAGGAAGGCGATGTCAATATCTTCCTTAAGGATGGTTTCTGATATTTCGGTCGCATTTCAGACAGCCGAGCGGCAGTTCACGAGCATGCAGGTAAGGGGGTTAGGATTGGTGGTAGGGGGAGGGCATAGGTGAATGGCGGGGAGTTGAGGGGTAGGGTTTGGGGGAGCTAGGAGAAAAGTGGATTCTGCTTGTCCCCATGATAACAGGAATGTTGGAGTGAGGGGAGGAATGATCTTTAAGTGGGGGTTTGTTAAGGTAGGAGTTGCAGATGTCAGAGAGGTCGGGCAGAGTAGGCACTAAAAGGGGCGAAGGGGTCACAGTGTATGGGTATGTAGAGGCGTGGTTAACCAAAGCTTGGGATGTGAGCGTGTTCGAGGGCTAGCACATGGAGCGGAGGACCTAGAGGGGCGGGTTCTGGTGTTGTAGGATTTGAACCCATTGAAATCTTCTCTGAGTCGGGTAAGTTCAGTAACCAGGGTAGAGATATTGAAGTCCATGTTGTGAAGTGTCTGGTTTAGGAGGAGGGAAGTGGTTGGGGTTGAAATTGAGGAGGAGTTATGGTCAGAGTGGTTCGGTGAGGTGGCTTATAGTTTGGAGAGGGGGAGGCCGGGGGGCAGACATGGGTAGAACTGGGCTTGCGGGAGTAGGGGAGGACAGGGGAAGGGAGGGAGATGTGAGCCGTATTGGGAGGGAGGGAGGGGCATGGTGCAGGATGGCCTAGTTATGAGTGAGGGACATAGGGAGAGAGAAGAGGGGAGAGTGTGAGGGGTGTGAGGGAACATGGTAATAACTTTGGGGGTGGTAGTGTAGTTTGGGGAGGGTGGAGGAAGGACAGGAAGGGATATTGTTGTTAGGGGGCGGTTAAAGGGGGATGGAGGAGGGTTAGGGAGGTGATTGGGTGTTGGAGAGAGACGGTCCTTAGGGGACATGGTAGTTTGGGGGAGGGTGAGTGCATTAGAGGAGTTGAGGGGGTGGATTCAATAGTGGGTGGTAGAATAGAAGTCAAAGAAAGGGATATATCATTAAGGATAAGTATGTCATGAGGGAGAGGAGTTTGCCTCTGGGAGGCGGGGGAGAGCCAGGAGGGGGCAAGGGGGTGAGCGGGTGTAGGGAGTAGAGTAGGCATTAAGTCAGGGAAAGTTCAAGAGAGAGTGATAGAATAGAGGTCAACGAAAGGGGAGTGTCATTAGGGAGAGGATTTAGAGTCGGGCAGCAGGGGGGAGCTAGGAGGGTCTTGGGATTGTGTAGGTGTTGGGAGAGGAGTAGGTAGGGACAACTGGTATGAGAGAATGCTGAAATAGTGCCCCGAAAATGGTAAGGTGGTGTTCGGAGGCTTGAATCAGGATGTTGTCAGTTTTGAAAATTGAAATGTCTATTTCGCCTGGGGAAAGTGAGGTTGGAGTAGTGGAAAGTTTGGAACCGTAGGGGATTTTGCTTGCTTTAGGTACTGAGAGGTGACGCAAAAAGGTGCTCTTCCATTTGGAGGGGCGTTTGGTGTAGAAAATATAGTTAATTTTAATGGGGGGACATGAGGCTGTGGTAGTTGTCAACAATTCGGGTTTCGGGATGCCGGATTAGTAATTTATGTTTAAAATTCTTTTTGGCATTTCTTAAAAGATTAGGAGGGTAGGGAATAGTCCAAGAGTTGGGTCCATGTTTGGTGCGGGCGGGATGTTTGTAGGTGAGGGCGGGATTGGGGAGGGATGTGGGATGTGGGAACGGGGTTCAGGTGGGACATAATAGGGCAGTTTGGCTGGGGGAGATTGTAGGAGCCAAGAAAGGGGGGCAGGATTGATGAAAAACAAGATTTGGGCTATAGCGAGGAGAGAGGGGTAAGAGGGTGAGGTCAGTTTTCACGGCAGAAGATCGGGAGGGGTTAAAATGGTGAGGATTGACGGGGTGCGTGAAGGTCAGAAAGTTAGGGCGAGATAGAGACAGGAGGGGATATTCGGATTGGAAGGCTACAAATGGAGAGCGAATAAGGCAGAGGTTAGGGTCCAAGACGGGGCTGGACATCGGAGGGAGAGGGGGGAGCAGTGAGTAGTGATTGGTGTTAAGAGGAAGAATGCTGGGGGTTAAGAGAAGGTATGAATCAGAGTTCAAATTGGTAGTAATGTTCATCTGTGTGCGAAGTATAGGGCACACACAACTTAGCAGAGTGGATAAAGGAAAGAGGAGTAATATAATAAATGTGGAGATGTGTGGCAATAAGAGCAAGGAAAACATCAACAATTGGAGAAAGAATAAGATCAAAACAGGCAGCTTATGACGCATACAGGTCCGATAAAATAGCAAATGGCTAATAGGAAAAAGTTAAATTAGTGAGAGAAAAAGAAAGTAGGCTTGAGTAGGGCATGAGATCAGTACAGGCAGATTATAGTGCATGTGGATCAGATTAGATAGTGAAGAGAAGTTGAATGGCCTTGAGGGTAAAGAAAGAAACAACAGTTGGATAGGGCATAAGACCAATACAGGCAGTTTATGGTACATGAGGATCAAATTAAATAACAATGAGGAAATACGAGGAAAAAAAGAGCCATATGAGAAAGAAAGAGCAGGATTGAATGGGGGAGAGATCAGTACAGGCAGTTTAAAGTGCATTGAGGTAAGATTGGATAGTGAGGAGGAGATTAATGGCAGTGAGGGTAGAGAAAAACAAGTATAGGATAAGGAATAAGCTTAATGCAGGCAGATTATGACGCATAAGGATCAGAATGAATAACAATGAGGAGATACGTAGGAGAGAACCATACAAGAAATTTGGTTAATAATGGTACATCAGAGTCAAAGTAATCTAGATAGTGCATTTGGGGATGATGTGGGTGGCGTAGCTATGATCTTCATCGGGCAGGGAGGCCCATACGAAAGGTAGGACCAAATAGAAGCGCATCAGCTACAGTGCGTCTGAGTAAGTACAATTGGAGAGATGATGAGGGCGGTAGGTGGTGCTTTTTCAGACAGGAGGTGGGCTGCTCAGTAGGTCCTATTCAGCGGGACAAGCCTGTGTGAGACAGTGCTTGGCTTGAGAGCAACAGCTAGAGAGAGAGAGAGATCTGGGCCAGGGAACTGAGCATGTCCCCATGCTGTGGCAAAGCGAAGATAAGGTGCCCAGAGACCATGGGGCAGGCCAAAGATTGCCGGTCTCGGCTGGCGAGGTTCAGAATGGTCGGGCCCCCAAGAGATTGCCTAAGATCTTTGTCTAAGAGATCTGGGCTATGGAACTGAGCATGTCCCCGTGCTGTGGCGAAACGAAGATAAAGTGCCCGGAGACCATGGGCCAGGCCAAAGATTGCCGGTCTCCGCTGGCTAGGTTCAAAATGGTCGGGCCCCCAAGAGATTGCCTAAGATCTTGGGGCCCAGTGGGATTCAGATCCAGGGCTCGTAGGTGGAATGCTTAGGATTACCTGAGCGCTCCACAGGACAGGTCAGCACTGATCAGAGCCTCAAGATTTTCGAGTGATGAGGCATCAGTGGGCCTGTTATAGCAGGGGTTGAGGAGGGCACCAGCCTATGGGGCGCTAATCCAGCCGGGGGATGGGAAAAAGTCATCAGCAAGCCATAGAGCTCATCTAGGCCGGAGCCAAGCAGTACCTCCGATTCACGTGTGTTGGGGCGCAGGAGGGGCCGTTTATGATCCAGGTAGAAAGAGCAGGCTCAGACCTTCAACAGAAACTCCAAAACAGTAATCAGGGAGTCAAGCTGTGAGGCCTCGACGGGATAAAGGCCCAGTGAAGGCCCAGCTGGGGGATGGGAGAAAGTCATCAGCAGGCCGGAGAGCTTACGCGGTCCGGAGTCAAGCAGTGCAGGAGTCAAACTGTGAGGCCTCGGCGGGATAAAGGCCCAGTGAAGGCCCAGCTGGGGGATGGGAGAAAGTCATCAGCAGGCCGGAGAGCTTACCCGCGCCGGAGTCAAGCAGTGCCTCCAATTTTCATGTGTTGGGGCGCAGGAGGCAAGAGCGGGCTCAAACCGTCAACAGCGACTCCAAAACATCGGCGGATGTTGATTATCTGGGAGTCAAGCTGTGAGGCCTCGGCGGCAAAAGCCCAGTGAAACCCCACGTCACCCAGATCGGCTGGAAGCAAGAGCGGCGTGGGACCGTTGATTGTCGCTCCAAACATTGGCGACTTCGTCGGTAGATGGCCCAGGGTATCCCAGCATTGATCGGAGGTTGGGGGAGGCCGTCAGCACAGCGGGGAAGGCCGTCAGCACAGCCGTGGAGGAACCGTGCTACTCCTCACCAAAAGTTCAGGCACCAGAGGGTCTGCTCCTGGCATCGAGTTCGGGGCAGACAGAATTGTTGTTAGGGACCTTGGGGAGGATTCGGTGTTTGAGGAAAGCTGGTACAATCCGGGAGCCGAGCAGCAAGGAGTCACCGTGCTGGCCTACCGGGTCTTTAGTGAAGTTTAAGGGGTCCCGGTGGGCCTATTTCTGGCATCGGCTTCAAGGGAGAGACAGATTGCTGCTGGACCTCTTGTGGCAGCTTCAGCGTGGGAGGATGGCTGGCATGGTTTGGGAGCCAAGCTGCGAGGAGGTCGCATAGCGATCCAGTCGAGTCCTTGCAGAGTCGAGATTCGCGAGGTAGGTCACTTACGAGATATTTTCTTTATTCTTTATTGTTGTCTTCGGTCTGTGGTTAACAATGGTAATAAGGGGGGGTCGGATGAATGGGTAAAACAGGGGATAAATACCGATTTGGTATTCTCTAACCCAGGAGCTCGGAGGCAGAGATCCTACTCCGCGGCCATCTTGGGGACCTTATTGTGATGCCCTTTGGGTTGAAAAATGCACCTGCCACATTTTAAAGGTTGGCGAATAAAGTTCTCACAGGCCTGGAAGACTACAGTACAACTTATCTTGATGATATTGCTGTCTTTAGTTCCACCTGGGAGGATCACCTGATCCACCTAAGAAATGTTCTGGAGGCCCTGCAAAAGGCAGGCCTCACTATCAATGCCACTAAGTGCCAGATAGGGCAAAGTAAGGTTGTGTACTTGGGCCACCTTGTGGGTGGAGGCCAGGTTCAACCATTGCAGAGCAACACTCAGACCATCAAGGACTGGGTTGCTCCCACTACCCAGACTCAGATTAGAGCTTTCTTGGGCCTGACTGGGTATTACAGGAGGTTTGTTAAGAGATATGGATCTATAGTGACCCCTTTAAATTATCTTACCTCTTAAACAATGCCTACGGACGTTCAGTAGACAGTTAGCTGTGAGAAGGCATTTGTTGACCTGAAGCAGGCCACGTGCACTGCTCCCATTCAGCAAAGTCCTGACTATTCCAAACAATTCTTTGTTCACCTGATGCATCTGAGTTGGGGGTAGGAGCTGTGTTATCACAACTGAATGAAGCAGGTCAGGATAAGCCCCTCTTATGGCTAAAACAGATTAGGGGTGAAAACCCCAAACTTTTGAGTTGATCCATTTGGACTATACAGTGGAACATAGACCTAGGAGTAACAATGCCAATGCAGGTGGACTCTCCAGATATTTCCTATTAGAAAATGAAGACTCAAATGGTCAAGGTTAGTCTTATCTCCTCTTGTTTGGGGGGGGGGTTGTGTAGGAAAGTATGATCTGCTTCTTATGGTTACCCCAACTTTTTGCTTGATGTTGCAATGTTTTTGACTAGTCTGACTGGGATCCTGCTAATCAGGAATCCAGTCAATCTGATTTTTCCTTTAAATTGTCATGCATGTAATTTGGTACACTTCAGATTGGATACTGTGGTACCCTTATAAGTCCCTAGTATATAGTACACATGTACCAAGGGCATAAGAACCCCAGAGGCCTTGCCTGGGCTGAAGCCTATATTATGCCACCCATGAAAGGCCATGCAAAATTGAACTACAGGTTTGCTACTTCAGCCTGTGTAAGCTGGTGCTTGCATCAATTACTTTAGATATAGGTTCACTATATCTATAGGTCACTACTCTTGAAACTTATAGCAGTCCTTATCAATCCTGAAGGGAGGGTGCTTGGTTTTATGTGAGAGGGTGCCCCTGCATGAGCAGAGCCCCTTGGCAGCCTTCAGAGACCATTCTCCCGGGTTATTTGTGACTCAGCCGAACATGTAGGTAGAGGTGCACTATAACATCGCTGTAAATGCTATCTCGAAAAAGGCTGCATAGAAACATATTGTGTTTGGTATCAAACACCTTGGAATCATACCTCCACACCGGAGGTATGATTCCACCCTTCAAAAGAAAGCTTTGTGGGGTCATTTGTCTTTCCGGTCCAAGCCTTCTTGACCCCAACAGGACAACATGGATTCTGCCGACCAGAGACACATGTCTGCCCTCCTGCTGCTGAGCCAAGTTGGAGCAGAGGAAGGCAGCACAATAGGCATCCTGCCAAAGGGAGGTGTGACCACCTCCCAGACAGTATTTAGTGTATTGGGGCTGGGTGGGTACACTCTGAGAGTGCCTGAAAGTCTGCACCTGGGGCACATTTGGTGTCTCTGCACATAGTACATCTCAAACCAGCTTTTGGAGCCATTAGCTCCTGCTCTGGCGCGAAACTGGACAAAGGACATGGCAGTAACCTCCCCTCTGTCCTGCCCCTCCCCAAGGAGGGTCCCCTGAATCTGCCCAACCCTCTCCAGTGGGTACAAGAGGGCCTATCTGGCTCTAAGACTTTAGATTTTATGTGGACAAGATTCTACAAGAAGAAACCACTGACTTTCAACCGTCCGGACAAATTGGACTTTGCTGTACTTCGACTGGGCCTGACTTCGTCCCCTCTCCCTCCAAAGCTTTGCCTGTGCCCTTTTTTTCATACAGGCATTCTGCAGTACGTGTGGTGCACTAAGGACAACTGAAGAATCTCTCTTGGGGAGAAGGAGTCACTCCCCTGCATCTGCAGGCAACTCAACGCAACTGACCGGTCTGCTGCTCCACAGCTCCTGCAGAATCCGAAAATGTCAGCAACACAGGAGTTGGGTCACAATGGTCTCTGAGGTTGATCTGCCCTCTCAGCAAGTTTGATGCCTGTATCCCTTGTGGGGACTGCATAAATAACCTGAACCCCTGTGCACTGCGTCCATATGCGGGGACAGGCGAGCAAGACCACTGACTCATTGTCAGTAAAATTGCTCTCCCACCCTCGCAGCTCCACCATTAAGTGAGGTGCCTCTGCCCCTGCACTCTTGAGTGTTGGTGATCGAGGCCCTCCTCCACCCGCAGGTTTCCCTGCGCCTCATCCCTGGTGGTCCAGTGGACCTCTGTCTCCTTTCTCTCACTCTGCTCCTTCACTCGTTTTTCTACCCTTTCTATCTTTCACCTTTCTGTACCTTTCTGCATCTCTGCTCTTTTGTGCCTTATTTCTGCCTATTTTCCCTTTCTCTCCCTCTGCTCCTTCACTCGTTTTCACTCGTTTTTCTACCCTTTCTATCTTTCATCTTTCTGCACCTCTGCTCTTTTGTGCCTTATTTCTACCCATTTTCCCTTTCTCTCCCTCTGCTCCACTCGTTTTCACTCGTTTTTCTACCCTTTCTATCTTTCACCTTTCTGCTCTTTTCTGCATCTCTGCTCTTTTGTGCCTTATTTCTGCTTAATGTCCCTTTTTTCTTTATCCCTTCTTTCCTCCCTTTACCTTTCCCTGCCGCTGCTGCCCCCGCGGCCCCTCCCCCCCCAGTGCGACCGGCCCAATCCAGCTCCCCTCCCCGCTCCCGCCTCCCAGCTGTCCAGCCCTCCCCGACCCCTACTTAATGGCGGCCACTGCGCGGCCGCTGCGGGCGCGCCACTGGTGCACCGAAGGCGCGTCAAAGGCAAGCACGTCTGCGCCCGTCTGCGACCGGTCTGCGACCAGCACCGGGAACCCTGGACCTCCGCCCCGCCAACGCTACGACCCAGCAGCACTACACGCACTCAACCCAGGCTGCAACAACAACTGCAAGCTAGCATCACCAGCCGACACCCATGGACCCTTCAGCTGTCACCGCTGCCGGCACACCTGCAGCACCGCCAAGAACACGGATCCAGCACAACCCGCCCACAAGAACAAACCCGAACCGAAGACCCTGCAATGCATCCTCCTCAACGTCCGATCCCTCCACAAACACGCCACAGAAATCTGGGACCTCCTCGACAGCACCACCCCGGACGAAGCATTCTTCTTCGAAACCTGGACCAACACCACCTCGGGACTGGACATCGCCATCGCCATCCCCCAAGGATACAAGATCTCCAAGAAGGACTGCCCCACCCACGAGGAGGAATCGCCATCGTCCACAAATCCAGCCTCCGCCTGAGCACACTCCCTGACGAGTCCACAGAACTGATGGAACACCTCCACTTCAAGATACTGGCCAGCCCCACCGCCGCCCTCCGAGGAACCCTCATCTACCGACCCCCTGGATCCCGCGGACCCTTCGCCAACTCCATCACGGACATTATCTCCCCGCAGGCCATCGCATCCACCAACTACACCCTGCTGGGAGACCTCAACTTCCACCTCGACAATCAACTGGACCCCAACACCACATGCCTCCTGGACAACCTCCACAACATTGGACTCTTCCAGATCGTGACCGAGCCCACGCACTCAGCAGGACACACCCTCGACCCCCTCTTCACTACAGGAAACTCCATCACCTTCAGCCACACCACCGAACTCCCATGGACCGACCATCGTTGCGTCCACTTCACCTTCAGAACACCCACATCCACAGACACCAGCACCTGCTTCCACAAAGAAACTGGACCAAAATCACCGACGACCAGCTCACCTCCTCACTCAACAACTCCACCCCAACCATCGCGGAAAACGACGACCCCAACACCGCAGCCCGAACCCTGCATAGATGGATCTCGGACAGCACCAACACCATAGCCCCCCTCAAGAAAAACAACAATACCTGTGCCAAGAAAGCCAGATGGTTTACCACCGAACTTCGATAATCCAGACGCACATGCCGCTGGCTCGAAAAGGCCTGGAGAAACACCAAATCCACAGAAGCCCACAACAAATTCAGAGCCGCCACCAACGCCCACCATCAACTCATCAGAGAAACAAGGAAAAAAGCGATTGAAGACAGAATCTCCACCCACGCACACAACAGCAAGGAACTCTTCAGCATCATCAAGGAGTTCGCCCAACCTACCAGCGAGTCTACCGACATCCCTCCCTCACAAGACCTCTGCGACAAACTCAGCACCTTTTTCCACCACAGAATCAAGAGCATCTACAACAACTTCGACGAAGGCAACCAACACATTGAACCCTCACCAACCACCCCGACACCCGGAAACCAGCGATTGATGACTGGACAGCCCTCACCACCGAAGACACACTGAAGACAATGAAGTCAATCCACTCAGGGGCCCCCATGGACCCTGCCCCCACCACATCTTCAACAGAGCCCCCAACACCATCGCACCCATGCTCCGCCACACCATCAACCGCTCCCTGGTGACCGCCTCGTTCCCCGACGACTGGAAACACGCCGAGGCGAACCCCCTCCTAAAGAAACCCTCAGCGGACCCCACCGACCTCAAAAACTACAGACCCATCTCCCTGCTCCCGTTCCCAGCGAAAGTCATCGAGAAAGCCATCAACAGCCAACTCGCCACATTCATTGAAGAACACAACATCCTCGACTCCTCCCAATCCGGCTTCAGAAAAAAAACAGTACGGAAACCGCCCTCCTCGCTGCAACAGACGACATCCGCACCCTACTGGACAAAGGAGAAACAGTAGCCCTCATCCTCCTCGACCTATCAGCGGCGTTCGACACAGTCTCCCACCGCACCCTAATACGCAGACTCTACGACGCAGGAATCCAGGACAAGGCCCTCGACTGGATCAGCTCCTTCCTCTTCGGCAGGACGCAGCGGGTCAGACTCCCCCCTTTCCTCTTGGACCCCACACCTACCACCTGCGGAGTCCCCCAGGGCTCCTCCCTCAGCCCGACGCTCTTCAACGTCTACATGGCTCCACTTGCCCCCATCGTCAGAACCTACGGACTCAACATCGTGTCATACGCAGACGACACCCAGCTCATCCTCTCCCTATCCAACGAGCCCAACACCGCCAGACGCAACTTTCGAGAAGGCATGGAAGCCGTCGCCAAATGGATGAAAAACAGCTGCCTACAACTAAACAGAAGTACTCATCATGGGCCCAAACCCCGACGCCTGGAGCGACACCTGGTGGTCCACCGCCCTCGGAAACCCGCCAACCCCCACAGACCACGCACGCAACCTGGGAATCATCCTGGACTCCGAGCTCAAAATGGACAGCCAGATCAACTCTGTCTCATGCTCCTGCTTCCACACCCTCCACCTCCTTCGTAAGACCTTCAAATGGATCCCCCTCGAACACCGAAAGACAGTCACTCACGCCCTGGTCACCAGCAGACTCGACTATGGCAACGCACTCTATGCCGGAATAAACAAAAACCTCATCCGCAAGCTACAGAACATCCAGAACGCCGCCGCAAGACTGGTCCTCAACCTGCCAAAACTTTTCAAATGGATCCCCCTCGAACACCGAAAGACAGTCACTCACGCCCTGGTCACCAGCAGACTCGACTATGGCAACGCACTCTACGCCGGAATAAACAAAAACCTCATCTGCAAGCTACAGAACATTCAGAACGCCGCCGCAAGACTGGACCTCAACCTGCCAAATCACTGCCACATCTCCCAGCACCTGCACACACTCCACTGGCTCCCTGTCGAGGCGAGAATCACCTTTAAGATGCTCACCTACGCACACAAGGCCCTCCACGGCACCGGACCAGCATATCTGAACAGCCGACTCAAATTCCACGCACCCCAAAGGACCCTACGATCAGCCCAGCTCTCCTACGCCGTGGTCCCCCACACCAGAAAGACCAGATCGGGAGGCCGCTCCTTCTCCTTCCTCTCGGCCAAAGCATGGAACGCCCTTCCACTCCACCTCAGACAGACAACATCGCTCCCCATCTTCGCAAGAAACCTCAAAACCTGGCTCTTCAACAGACCCCCTCCTTGATGGAATGGAACCTGCACCCCCCCACCCCTAGCGCCTTGAGACCCTTACGGGTGAGTAGTCGCGCTTTAACAAACCCCTGATTGACTGATTGATTGATATGTAGTTGCATATGCCTATTGGCAATTCCTGAGCTTGTGCATTGGATTCTGTGTATTCCTGACCCTGAGCAGTATTTGCACCAAAGAACTCCGGCCTCCTCACATCGAGTGCTCCGTGGGCTGGTACTTTGCAATCTTGCTCAAGGTTCCCTTGCGACTCCTGGTGATTCGGCCGGTGGGTCCTCCTGAGGGTCATCTTGATTTTTGTAAGGCTTTCCTGGTTGCTCCAAACGTGCTTTGACTCCCCATTGTTGTGTTTCAATTCAGATACCCGTGCATAGGTTTCCCGAATCATGTCCTTATATAGGCACAACTCACATTGTCCTTATTTAGGCATAAAATCCCAGTCCTTATTTAGGCATCAGCCATGCTATCCAAATACAGGGATGTTCACCTACATTCGTCCATCCCACGTCACATCGAGTTCTTAGAAACCAGACTCTTAAGCCTTTGGGATATTCCCTGCTTGGATTATTGATTTCTCCAAGAACTCATTTATTATGCATGAACTACTATTCCTTAGGGGTTCATTCATGATGTCTTCCTCTGCCAGACTTTACGTCAATGCTAAAATACCAAGCCACCTACCAGTTATAAATATACCTTCCCTTACCAAGGCAAGCTACGGCTCGGCTGCAGGACACGGCACGGCTCGCCTCAGGAAGTTCGGAAGAAACCACAACTCCAGGAGAAGTCATATCCCAGCCTGACACACTGAGCAGCCGCTGTCCTCCCTGCTCACAGAGAATCCAGTTTCCAGTGTTATGACTCCCTTCGCGGGGTGTTAGAGTTTGAGATCCGGAAAGAGATTTCAACCTCTCTCATTCTAAGGTATGGAGCCGACTAAAACCTAGAGAGGCTCTTGGCATACAAATTTAGGGCCTGATTACGATTGCGGTTTTCCAGCATCCTCCGGGCCGGAGGAAGCCACCGCCGGCCCGGAGGATGCGGGAAAACCGCTGCGGACTGAAAAAGACCCCCCGCCAGATTAGGATGGCTGGGGGATCGTTTTTCAGTCCGCAGCTTTTCCGCCGCGGACGCCTTCCGTCCGCGGCGGAAAAGCTTCAACATGGCTGGCGGTGTCTATCAGACACCGCCAGCCATATTAGGATTCCTGCAAAAAGATGCCTTTACACGGCGGCATTTCTGCCGTGTAAAGGCATACGGATTTGTGTTTGGGGGCCCGTTGCGGGCCCCCAGGGGTGACGGGGGGTGGGGGGTGCACATGGGGGTACCTATGGTACCCCCCTGCATTTGCCTGCACAAAGCGGCAGGCACCGCGAGGTGCCTGCCGCTTTGTGCATGCAAATGCACAACATAAATTTTTATCATTGCGGCGGGTGCTGCTTCAAGCAGCACCCGCCGCAATGATAAAAATACAGGATGTGACCGCCAGGGTGGCGGTCACATCCTAATTAGCACGGAGGGACCGCCTCTGCCCCTGCGGACGGTCCCTCCTTCTCTATGGTGGCGGACGGACTCAGGTCCGTCCGCCATCATAATCGGCCTCTTAGTATTTACCATACTATAGAAAACAGCACCTACTTCTTAACTCATACTACACCTAGGTTAGGTACACTGGGATATAACTATTTAGAAGCATCAGACGAATATCCATATTTTAGCCTGTGTTATTTATGTATGTTTATATGAATATATTTCATAGCTAAAAGACCATGCTATTGCAGTATTACTTCTTCGTACTGCTCATGCTGTAGGTATTATGTTTCGCATACTGTTTTGCGATTGTAACAGCTCATATATCTTGCACAGGAGATAAGACTGTTCAATGAATCTTTATATTGAAACGCCCGTCTATCTATTTCAGTGTAACTCTGAAGAAAATAAGCATGCCCGATTGACTGAGTGAAACTGTTATCTATTATTTCTACGATTCTGAGACTGTTCCAATTGTAAGGGAGACAAAGTTGTCATGTTTATGCGGTTTTCAGAAACTACTCCCTTCTTGTTTATTCGAGAAGTTTCTAGTGACCTCTGAGTTAGCTGGCACACAAAGTAATTAAGATTAATATACTCGATAGAGGCAGACTGACCTCAGTCCTATGCAAAAACTATAGTGTATATTATTCCAATGCACAGAGCCTATAAGGGAAATAGAAACTACACTACACCATTGCTTGGTGAGTCCCCTGGACCTTGCTGGTCCACATCGTAGCCTGCTTGACCTTCCTGCATGGGTTGCTTTTGCCAAGGCTTGTTGGTGCTCCAGCCGGACATCGACCCATCAGCGCTCGATATCCTTTGTGGTACAGCTCGCATCTGGCTCCTGGTTGTCTTTGACATCTCCTGGTCCCCTTGGCTGCAGACTGAAGCATCCCTTCTTCACATCTGAAGCACCCAACATCTGTGGGCATTCATCTACCAAGCACCTGGTCTCTCTGAAGTGACCCAGACTCTATCCCCTCTGTTTTCAGTGTCCTCCCTTCCAGAATCCAGGCTTGGATTCAACTGAACCCTTGTCACCTTCATGGCAGCAGTACTTCTTCACGGCCTCCCATTGAGAATGACGGCGGTTTCGGATACCACTCCAGACCTATGCACCCAGCTCCTCTGGGATAGGTAACTCAGGTACTACGGTATCCACAGGTGGGGTGGCTCTCTAACCTCTTAATTTCCAAAGGGTTTCCTCGAAGTCCTCCTAGAAGGGTTCCTAAACTGTAAAATTGCAACTGCGACTTCCCCATAGAATTGTATGGAGCCCGCTGTCGTGTTAGCACACTGTACCCGTCCTCCATGGGGTCCCTATCTACTCACCTTGGGTGATGCCTTGGGGTCCCAGGGATTCTACGTGCTCCAGACCTTGTCTTGACCCGAGTCGTGTTGTTAGTGTTTTACCACTATTTTAGTATATGGTTTTGTCTCATCCTGGAGCAAACTGTGTATTGTGCTACTTACAACTGTTCTATTGATCTCGTATTGTGTGCTTTGTGTTCTATCCTCATGTAGTGGATACTAAAGAGTGTTATATTAATAAATACATATTTTGTATAACTATTGTGTGGTTCTCCTTTCATTTTATTAATTCAGGAGGTGATATCCTGGTAAAACAAGTTGCTTTACATTCCTTCAAGATTAAGTCTGAAGGCTGCTCTCCACAGCTACAGCTAGGATAGCTTTCTAAAGGTTATCTTTGACCTAATACATAATAAGGGTCATTTGGACTGGTGCAAAGTGCCCACTTTTATTAATGGACCTCATATACCTGGCCATCTTCTTAAAGTGTGCCCTCTGACTTTTGTACGTAATGTTGTTATGTTGGGTGATTCTCTGTTTGCTGCCTCATGACTTATTGCAATCACTAAATTTGGTTGTCACCCCAATGAGGTGTTTTCACTGGTTACCATGTTTGGACATGACACTTGTAGATTGACTGTTTGTGCATACACTTTGAGGGCACATTACTAGTTAAACATTTTTGTGACCAACTTAATTTAGCACACAATGTATATCTGACATTATGTATTTCACACATGTTCTGAACTCTCACTGCCTATCAAGGTCCCATCCAGGGTCTGCAGACACCAAAGTTTAAAATATTCTCTGTATTTGATGTATTAGCTACACAGATTAGCCAATTTTGATACTTGTCCTGTTTCATGGTGAACGACAATACACATTTGGCAATTTAGAGGGCATTTATTTACAAATGCAAATCAAATTGGGTCACTCAGGAACAGTTCCTAGGAGAACAACTCCAAAGAATGTTTCAAGCCAGTGGATTTACAAACAGAGTCCTTGTGGGGAACATGTCATGGGGCATGTTGAAAGATAGGAAATTATCAGTCAGGAGGATGCTTACAGTGTCATTGGGGATAATCGGCCATATTGGCAGTCAGCAAATGTCCAAGGTGAAAATGGAAAAGTCTAGATGAGGACAGTGATAGATGATGTTTCCAGGCATGTTGGTGAGCATGGGGCTAAGCAAAAACTGACCATTTGGCACAGATGAATTCCACTGCAGACTTTTCCTTTGGAAAGATGTACTGTCCACATATTGCTCCTCTGATGTGTGCAGTGTCTCCCGTGAGGGTGGTGATGTACATGCGGCAGGCGAGTAAGACACAGGCACATCAAGGGCGGACGATGTGGATGCCGTAGCTTGGAGCAGCAGTAATCTGCGCCAACATTCAGTTCAGCTCAGGCCCCAAGAGATTTTGTGTCTGTGCATATGGATGGACAAGACAGTTTGGAATAGTTTGTGAGGACTGAGGTCACTTGTAAGGTAAAGGAGGTGCCTGAAGCAGCTGCCTTGATGAGTGCATGCCATTGGAAGGAACAGCAATCATGGGAAGGACTACTGACTGCAGACAATGAGCGAATGAAAGAATCTCTGTTTAGACGTTTTGGGCTGAAGCCAGCTCAGTATCTTCAGAGATTCCTAGAGGGCAAGAGAACAGATGGTGTTCCTTTTGAGACTTGGATTATTGGAGTCTTGAGGGATTGGAATGAGTGTGTGATCAGCCATGGCCTTTGCAGGTAAGAGCAGTGGGGCGGTGGGCCAGCTGCGGGAGGGAATCGAGAGACGACCATAAGCAAAAATTAGATACAATTTATTTTGCGTAGTTGTCTCTCGAAATCCCTCCCCAGACAGCACCACCACCCCGCCGCTCTTACCTGCAGCAGCTGCAGTTGTGTTTGAGAGGGATGGAGGCCACTGACTTTCAATCCCTCAACCAGTTTATGTTGACAGAGCGACTTAAGAAGTAGTGCTGTACCTCACTTAGGCAACATTGTCTGATTTTGATAGAGCGGGACCCAGAGACGCTTGCAGGGCGGGCTGACAAATGGTTAGTTAACATGGTTCTCAAAGTGCTGGAACATCATGGTTCTAAGCCAAAGGGGGAGAGGAACTCTCCACTGACTGGCTTCAAACCTTAGGTTAAGGACCAGGGTAGTTCCCAAGGGACTTGAGGAGGGCCCAGGAAACAAATACTGGTAATCGTGTGACCAGGAAAGAGCATCATGATACGGGAGGACACGGAAGTTCTTCTGAGTCCAACTGTCATTTAGTTCCTAATAATACATAGGATCTGCACATTTAGACAACATAAACCAAGGGATTGGTGTCCAAACTGATTCTAGACAACCCCAAAGGATATATTAGCATTTAGACCTGCTTGCTCTCTGTACCAATATAAGCTCCCTAACCATACGAAGGAGCTAATAGTTTCTGGCAAGTATCGAACATGACAACCCTTGATCCTTCAGGGATCATGGAAACAGTTCAGTACTTTCTGCTAAGTCTTCCATGCTCACTTCTTCTCAGAGAGATATACAGAATAAGAGATGGGCGTGTTTTTAATAAGCATTTATTGAACCAGCGTAATTGCAAGCACCAACAGGATAAATAAAAGGTAGAATTCTACCATGGTGCTAAAACAGTGAATATCTGCAGGCATATAGATACATAGCAATAATCATGCATACTTCTAAGATGCGAACCCCAGCTAAGTGTACCTAAGTGTACCTAGCATGTATGTAGGTGTGAGGCCAAGAATCCCACTAGGAAAGAGCCAACCCCATTACCCGATGGGAAAGAACAAAGGACCCCGTCTCGGTTTCGAGTTGGACACCCTGCAAGGGATGTCAAACCACTGAGTGTTGCAGTTTCTCTGTGCAGGGACTTCAGCGTCTCCTCTGGTTTGCCTAGCAAAGTTGCTGTGCTTATATACCCAAAAGGTATCCTCAGTGGGTCTAGCTAGATGTGTAATGGGACTTGGGCCTGTCGTCCAAGGAAGACGTTAGTAGTGACTTTTGTACAGAGTTGTTAAACAGAAGATGGTAATCCTGCTGTGTGATACTACGAATCCTCATGCATAATGGTTTCGAAGAAAACCACACAACATTTATTCGGCACAGAACTAGGTAAAAGGTCAGCGCCAGAGCCATTATGTGGAGCAAGGTAGGACAAATGTAGGTAAAAGGTCATGCATTTACCTAGGCCTACATTGGGGAACATTGGGGCTCAAAACACAGCGTGGTGACTCATTACCAGTGCCATCAGGTATTGCCATCAAATTCAAGAGATATTGTCAGGCGAATTAAAGATCTTGACCCAGCAACACTGGTGATAATAAGCATGCTACATGTGGGTGAAGGGACCTGAGAGGGGCGGGTTGCACTAAAACTAGCATCTATGGGGATGTGGGAGAAGGACCCAGATAATCCCAACACACATTCATCCTACCACAATGGGGTTTGTGCAGGAATTAAGTATCAGTGGGAGGAAAGTGCCTGCCCTTAAGGATACTGGAGCCTTCCGCACTATGGTTGACAGAAAGTCTTAAGCCTGAAGAGATATTCAATGGACTCAAAGATACACCTATTTGGTACCCAGTGGTGAGGACATGGAATATCTGCTTGCTAGGGTTGATTTTGAGCTCAATGGCAAGTCACCCATGATTGATATCAGGGTAAAGGATGTGCAAGGCGCTGGATGTCTCGTGGGAGATGATTTGATTGCCCCTGTCTTGGAGTCAGGACCAGAACCCTTTATGTTTTGGACCACACCAGCTATCTTAAACAGAACACAGACAGTACATGTTTCAAAATGGTACTGGAATCATTTTGGATTTGCAGAGACCAGCACAAGATGAAAGGGCAGACTCCAAGAAGGCAAGGGCCATGCGGGCCTTCACTTCTGCTCAATAGGAAGGTGAAGATGGGATTCCTGATGCAGACCAGGTGTTGGAGTCTGAATAGCTGCCAGTGCTGCAGGGTTTGCTAGCTGCTGGGGAGCCTACCTGAGAAGATTTCCACAAGGCACAAAAGGAGTGCCCTATGCTTGTGGGGCTTTGAAAGTTAGCCCAGGAACAAATCAGCAAAGGAGTGAAAGGAAACTCTTTGTTGTTTGAGACAATGGCCCATTTTATAGCGAACCAGTAAATCCTGAGTCAAGAACTAACAAGAGGGTAGTGATTCCATTAGTGCACAGGATATCCTGTTGTTACTTGCCCATGACGTGAAAACATGTATGGATTAGAAAGACCCAGGATAGGTTGGACCCTCTGTTCTACAAGCTAGGAATGTACGGAGACACAGAGAGGTTCTGTAGAAACTGTCTCCTTTGCCACATAAGCAATAAGATGGGAGAGAGGAGTAAGACCTCTACCAGTTGTGGGTGTTCCATTTATAGTTATCTGGTCACGCTGGACCGGGACAAAGTCACAAGCTCAGGCCGACTGTGATGGAGCACGGGCCACCTACACAGACCCTATTAAGCCCAATGAACAAGAGTATGTTAAATCCTGGTTGTCAAGTATTGCAAGGTCCCGTGTTGAGGGTGTGTCGCAAACCCAAGGTGATGCAAGGTGCTGGTGTGGATATGTGTCTTACTGCATCATTTCTGAGAAGCTGCATGGTTGTGATGCGAGGTCCTACATTGTCGTAGAGGAGGCTGTTGATGATGCAAAGTCTTTACTCAAATATGCGTCATACACCAGCTGCTTCCAAAGAAGCTGTGGGCTTGCGGTGAGGAGTCTTGCGTTGGAATCGAGGATGCCGTCAAGGAGGGGCTTGTGATGCGAGGACCGGCTTTGAAGGTCAGTCGCACACTAGCTCCGATGCAGAGCTTTTGAGAGGTGATACAAACCAATGTGTTGGTTCTGTTTGGACAGCCTACAGTATTATACGTGTGACGGTCGACCCGCGACTGAACCTCTGCTACTGTTGTGGATCCAGGATCCTGCAGTGGTCTGGCAGTGGTTTGATGCCAAAATATGCTGGCGATGCCACAAAGGCACCTCTGAGAATATTTTGAGTTTTCTCACCGCCACCCTTTTCATGGTGGTCGTACTGCCATGAAAAGGGTGGCGGAGAGGCCACAGGCCCACATGTTGTGCCCCCTATAGTGTTGCACCCCCAGATCCTGAACGGGAAAGAATGTACGACAAGGTGAATTCCTTCCTGTGCAGGAGCAGGTACTGGTGGTCCCAGGGCAATTGCTGTTTAAGGCTCACAATGAGCCTTTAAACAGCACCACCACAGTGCGACCATGCCGTACACCTGCCAGACCACAAAGTTACTTGTAATCTGGCTGGCAGGCAGCAGTGAGTTTGGGGGGTCCTGGAGAAGACCGGTGGCAGCTGCCTGTTCCAGAACCGCTGAAACTCGTAATAAGGCCATTAGTGTCACAGAGAGGTCAAACGTTAATTCTCATTTCAGGAAAATGATTTCTCCAAGGACCCACAAGCATAATTTTGTGTAAAAATTTTGTAATTCTAATATATGACTTCATCCTTCAGAAATTCTTATCTGACTAAAAATCTTGAAAATTATTCACTAGAAAATTATAACTACTACCTAAGCTTACATATACTTCATATTTAATTAATAGTCTAAAGCGGCCTGTCTGGTATAACAGGCAATTCAATCAATTGAGGTAGACCAATTTCAATGAGTGCAAAACTAATTTACCTTTGGTAACTTGGCCTGAGGGACAAGATAAGCTACATGGAATATGCATATACATGTTGGACCCAGGAAACCAACAACATATTAATCATATTAATGAATAATTACAGTACAAAATAAAAGGTTAATGAAAAGCAAAAATGCAGAGAAAAGGCAAAGGTGGTCGAAATTCATGGAAATGCAGTATATCTCTAATAACTGTTGTTTTCTCCAACTTGTTCTTTGGGGTGTTCAATTTGTATTATGCAGGACCTTCATAAACACTTAACAGCTGAAAAACTTTTCTGCAGTAAGCATTTTAAAAGGCATTCTACCCTTTACTAGACCTTCAAGAAACATCATCTCGTCCTATTGCTAAAAAACTGTGTTATGTATTAGGAAAAAAGTTCCAAATGCCCTCTGTCCCAGAGCCTGTCCCTTCATAGTACTCCAGGTGTAAGTAACTATTCTCCCAGCAGTTCCTACAATAGGTTAATTGAGTTCCAGTTCATCAGAGTTCTTTACAGTCTAATAGCTGTCTATGAACTGAACACACCTTCTAAAGAAAACAGCAGAGTAGGTACCCTATAAGCCCTCTAGCAGATTCCTGTGCTTGACCTGTAATACCCACAGAGGCTACTCCAGAAAGAAGAACTTGGGTTCATGTTCTGGGCAGCTGCCTAGTTATTTCCTGCACTTCTGGTGCAAGAACATCTTCATCTCTGCTTCCAAAGTTTTCAACTTCCTCTGCCGATAAACAATATGTTTCTCCATTTTTACACTCCAATCTATTCCGAGAGTCAGCGAGACAAATGAGAGATGTTTTTGTAACCAATTTCAACCATACTAATTTAGCAACCTTGGAAGGCTGGAAGGCTGTGTGGACTTCCAGAATTGAAACATTTGATCAAATACAGATCGCTACAGTGAATGTCTTAACCACGAGATCCAGCACAATCAAACTTTCTGTGCTAGTCTGATGACAACACAACTCCCAAAGTAGTAAGGCAGAACTGAAGATGCAATAAGGATGCAAAATATTTTTTATTTTTAAATATTATACAGAATATGCAAGATTTAACGCCTATTGTGAGGTCTCAATGCCCAACTGGAGGTCATAACCACATATTCCAAATTGGAGAAATACTGCATAGTCTACAGAGACACTTTTTAATTTATCACCTTTTTTAAACTATGATCATTGTTTTTACCTGGAAACACTGATAAGAATCACTGAACATTTTGAAATAAAATGCTAGAGGGTGTCCTCTATAGGATAAATCTAATGTGTAACTCTTGATAAAATATCAATATCAGACTAGTAGTCAGCCACAGTGAATTCTTGTCACTCCAGCGTATCTTGTCATGCCTGTGTTTATCTAACTCCTGCAGGGGTTCTTGCTTTTTTTATAAAGTTGTGATTTGGCATAGAATCAAATCATTTAACATTGTCACAAGTGTGGGCTATCTGATAGCCTTCCTAACCATCTCTCACCAGTCATAATCAGTCAGAATTACCTCTGGCATGCTGTTCAAATATTAGTCCAAATGATTGAAGTATTTGGTTTCTGAATAAATCTGCTTTTATGAACTGATATCAGAGATGTGGTTGAGATCATATGTTCTTTTCACATTTTCTTTTAATCCTTGTATTATGTATTACTAAGATAGGGTAAAACTCCCTACCACACTATTTGTTTGCGGGTAAATGTAGACTACCTTGTATATGTTTCTAAAAGTATGCCGCATGGAGATGTATTCCGCATTGAGCATGGAGCATAAAGATGAGATGATCCACTGAATGAGGGATCTTCTATGGGATGCCACTGTGGAAAAGATCACCTTCAGACTCCTACCATGAAATTCTCAATAATGGACTAGTAAGCTCTACTGCTGCACATCTTGGTTCAATGTTCATAAGAATATTTCCTTCCTGAAATAGTTGAGGCTGAATTAAGTGATTAACTCAACTAGATATGCTCTCTTCTTACATAGTGATGTAATGACCTAGTTGGAGTGAAGAATCTTCTAAACATCATAACTGTATCAAATTCCTGGATGTTCCTGAGTCTTTACATTTAGGAACACAGTATGTCTTGTCCTTCTGGTTACTGAGACACGCTGTTTACAGTGATATCTCCCTTGGCTCTTAAAGTGACCTACTGTGCATGTATCTTCACCTTTGTGAAGCGTAGGCTGCTTTCTGAGACCCCAAAGGGCTTAGGCCAAAGCCCTTTACCCCAAAATGGACTCTTCTTCTACAAGCAGATAGAACACTGCAGGTTCAAGAGCAGGTTAATCTCTTTGGACGTCTATCACTCTTCATGGTATTTATGGAGCTAATTTCTCTCCAGCATATAACCCTTAATTGGAATATACCCTGTTGCATGGGACATAATTGCCATTAACAATGCTAGTATTGTTGCTACCAAGGACTGCATGTGAACCCTCCCCATTTCAAGAACAGATATACTAAAGATACTTTTCCTCTCCCATTTGAACCTTTTCACCAAGGAAGACTCCGCCTATAGGTTCTGCAATGGCCTAACTAACCTAGCTTTCTGCATTTCATGGCTACCCCTGGTTAGCAGGGGACCAGCTCTGGGGTCCCATCAATGAACCATCAGCCACCTGAGGCTGTGTGAAAGTACTTTGTGTAAGGTTTCAAGGCCCGCCTTCAACACTCAAGGGAAACTTAGGTAAACGTCATTCACTAACGACTAACATGCTCATTGAGGGCCCTAAGGGCAGCTCAGCAGCCCAGGAGGTGAACATAGGGTATAACCTCCAGTTCCCTGGTGGATGATTTCGAACCCTATTGGAAGATGCCTAATCCTTGGCTGGGATCTCACTACACTGCTTAGCGTAACCAACTGTGATGTGTTTGCTATGAAGGCAAAAGAGTTACCTACGTGGGCACCATGGTCTTTGCAAATTTTTTTCTTTTCAAAAACAAAATCTTAAAACAGGAAAAACATTGACCCTTACACACAGGGAGTTTTCTACTTGTGTTTTGGGGTAATGGTCTGAATTCCAAGTCCAGGAGAGCCGTACCTCGAACGAAAGTCCGGCAGGTAAGTCTATTGATGGCTGACTACCCCTACATAGAGCACTACAACTGTCAATGTGACCTGACTGCTGATTGACAGGCTGAATAACAGGTAAAAGATTTCCACTGATATACAGACGAGGGCCTATGGTTCATCTGAATGAGGAATGGGTACCACAAGTCTGCCGGAGAGTGGGCACTAAAAATATATGTCCATGAGTTAAAGAAACTGTAAATGACGCGCCTATTCAGAATAAATTGGCTGACTCTGGTAAAACACAAGCCTTGCTATTCAATTAGGCTTCCCCAAGAGTGCAGCAAGGTTAATTCCCTCCCTTCTGAAACATTCGAAAACTTTTTTAAATCAGGTCACCCATTTCATTTTTTTGCCACTGCCCTTTTTAAATCATCCATTTTGATTGTTTTAATACAGGTCCTTTTTATTCTGAACCAAAGTAAGACTAAATACTTACACATATTTTTTAGGAATATTTAAGCACATGGATATTGATAAAAATATTTTCTCCCACCATATGGGTCTTTAAACAATTATGATAGAACAATGTTTTCGGAAAATTAATCAGAAATAAAGACAGTAAAACATGAGATTATAAGCAAATTAGATAATGAAAATTTTGAAAAGAGCAAGTTCTAAATTTCAAAAAAGAGTAGACCAGCAATTTAAACATTGTTGGCAAGATATGCAAAACTGATTGCACCTGTGGAAGGCCAGATTGGAAAAAGTAATCATTTGAATAGGAGGGCTACCATTAGGCAATTTTCTGTTTACATTAGGACTCACGGCAGATGTATTATGAGGTACATTGTGTACATTGTCTACTCTAGTAGTTCAGGAACAGATAGAGGTGGTGTATCTCTTCTTAGCAATCTGAATTTTCCATATCTAACCAAACGCCCAGCTGTCAGATAGTGAAAAGAGATGTTAGACTGTGCGGGTCAGGATGGGGAGAAAAAATTCCACCTTGAACTCTTTAAAGAGAAGATTGTACCTTAGGCACCCATAACTCAAAATGATTTCCTGAGATAGAGTTGTGCTCTCCTTTAGAGCGCAGCCATATTAGATTTGCTGCTGCCCACCAAACTGCCCAAACGCATAGCACTCTTGATTACTATTAATCAATTAGTTCTTTAGTGCAACTAGCTGATGTGCCCAGCATTGACATTATAAACCCTGCCTTAGGCAAGGACATTTGTACATTGGCAGGATTGTACTTTGACTGCCAATCTTTGAACATTTGGTGCTTTGGTTTCTATACATAATTTAGGAAGATATAAAACTTAGATTATTCCCAAAATTCAGTACTATTAACAGTGCGATACTGTTCCAAATTACAATTTTCTAGAACCCTAATTTATTACGTAAATTTGCTTGTACAGGTCGAAAAGATAGATAAAGCAAGCAGGTATCAATGTTTTTTCTTTTCACATCACATAAACCTCTTATGGTTGTGATTAGCTTCTAACCTGCATTGGTGGAGGTACCACCAGTGCTTAATTGGAGCCCGTGCTCAGCACCGGCACTTAATCATCTACACAAGTGGGATCTTGACCAGAAGTTGAATTTTTAATGAGCACCAGTTAAGTCAATTTTTGTAGGCCTGGGGAGATTAAGTGATTTGCCCAGCATCAGAGGATGTTGAGCCTACAACAAGACACAAACCTGGTTCCCAAGCTCTGGCCCTTATGCCTCATCCTCTCCCCAGTTGTGGGGTTCTGTTATATGCGGTGCTAATAAGAGCAATGGTCTGGTGGAAGCTGCCTCCTGGATACAGCCCCAGCACTTCATTTACACAAGTTAACCACCAGGTACCACTGATGTAGGCAAAGCAAATAAAAAGAGATACAAAATGCTACTGCTAACTTAGGTTTATAATTTTAATATTGTAGTTGAAGCATCTGCCCTTCCTACATTTACTTATTGCGTGCAGACACATGTAAAGGAGTTAATATTAAAAACCGACATGAGCATACAGGTGCACTCTTTGGAGGTGTAGACCCGCCAGCATGACTCCAGCCAAGCATACACTTTAAGCCGGGCACTACTGTTCTCCTACCATATGAGTTTTTTGCTGGAGAGATTTTACCTATGGGTAGCTGATGCCTGTCATGGTAATAATAAGCAGTTTGATTAGTAAAGAGTACAATTTGTTTTTCCAGGAAATTGACATTTTGAAGAATTTAAAACACAATGAAAGCAAATGTTACATTAATAGCTACTCAGACTATTTATTTTGAGATGATCTACATTTAATTTTTGACAAGTTGGGCCTGTCTCACAATGCTTTTTCATAATTAAAAATGCACTTGCATTTATTAAAAATCACAGTACGAGCACATAAAAAGTACACGTCATACTAAGTAAAAAGTGAAAGATACGGTCTGGTATACCTTGTGTTTCATGTTACATTTGCTCTACGCCAGAGAAACTTGCACATGCACAAATTGTATACTGTAGCACATTTCTCTAGATTTGGCAAGTAAAGCAAAATAACCTCAGATGCATATGTAAAATAGTAGTGTCATGGGAACAGCTTTGGACGGACAATATAGCTGAAGTAAACACCTTCAATGGCGTCAATTCAAGAACGAGTCATAAATAATTAAAAGTTGCACTCTTTAACAAGTGTTTTTTAGACCTGGCAAAGTCAGGTGTTTCGCTGAAGTAAATTGGAAAAAAATGGTGTTTCTTTACACAAACATATGCATTTAACCTGCCTCCTTTAGATTAAGCCCGGGCAGAGTGCACATAGCCGCACTATGCGAACCTACTCGAAGCGGTAAAAAAGCTCCACAACACTACCCGGAGTTCCACAAGCATGCAGAGTTGCTTGTTCCACATGCTCGTGCATGTTTGTGAGATGATTCTGACATTCGGCAATGCGTGTTTGGGGGGAAATATTGCACGAATATCACCATGCGGACACCAATTAATGCAGCCATCTTGCTTTCTACTCTTTGATTGGTTCTGGGGCCTGTTTTTCATCCCTTGCCAATATTTTCAATCCTTTCTTTCTTACACTGTTTTTCTGATCTTTTTTTATCTATTCTGTCCCTCTCTCTCCCTCAGTGTATATTTTGTGTTTTATTTCTACCTTTACTGCGTTTTTTGTACTGTTTTTCTATTACTTGCTTTTTATTTATTTTTACTTTCCTACTTCTTCTCCTGACTTTATTTTTTACTTCTACATTTTCTTTTCCACTCTCGCCCCCCCAGAACCATGGCTAAGGCTAGTAAGAAAGCCAAGGGGGCTAGTGCGGCCAAGAGCCGCCTTCCTTGCGGAAGACGGCGCCCGAAAAGGGTGCAACCCGGGCCCTGTTCTCTGATGTGGAGTTGCCAGCCCTTGTTTTTTTTGTACAGCGCCTCCTCTCATTAACCTTGGCAGCAGGCAGCTGGCCTGGCTCTGGCTACGGTACCCAGGAGCGTCATTGCCAGTGGGCGAGGATGCGCCAATCAGTGTTTCGCTGCTCTGAGGTCCGGCGCACCCACAACCAGCTGACTCACAAGTGGTCCGACATCTTGGACCGGGAGCAAGACCTGCTGGACCTTCTAGGTGTTGAGGTCGTGGAGCTCGGTGAGTAGCTACTTATGATACTATTGTGTGTTCTGTTCTGTGTTATTGCGAATATTATTTTTTTCCCAAATAACAAGAATGCTGCTGCTTACATGCAGGTAAGTTACGTTTAAAAAACTTATATTATGTGGTTGTTATTCTCCTAGACACTAGACAGGTGCTCGGTGCTTCTAATCTCACTTGTTTGCAGCTTTGCGCTCGCTTGGGCTGATTATATAAGAGAATTTATAGTACTTAATTAGGTAATGCTAGAGAGACTCCTTTCTTTTGTCCTGTCACTAAGATAGTCGTGGTAGGTAGGTAGTTATTATAGTGAGTTACTTAGTATTAGTTGGTAACTTTTTAGCGGTCCGCATCAAGTGTCATCTGTCACATGCTGCTGACTCCAGCCCTTAGTAAACCTTTTGTAGTTTGTTAGTGAGTGAGTAATATAGAAACTCATCAGCACATCAGCAGCAACCAATCAACAATTTGGTGTATGCAATATGCATGCATCCATCTACGCATTTTTGAGGACTAAAATAAATGGAAATGCAGACTTAGTGAACAACTGGCCCGTCAAAGGGTGTTGATTCATTGATATTTTTGGGCAATTCATTTACAATGTCTTTGGAATAGGCGGGCTAGGTGGTTCTTATTTAGGTTTAGGACTCTGGAATCGGAATGGAACACTGGATTAATAAATAAAAACTAGACGTCCACAATACTACTAGTCGATCAGACTAGATAGGTTAATTTCATTGCAATTGTTGTTTCCTGTCAAAAAATGTTTTTAGAGCATTTTAAAAATATTTTAGGCGGGAGCTGGAGATGTCTCCCATGGCCAGGACTGCTCCTCTACTGAGGGCTCTGCTGCTGGCCCCAGTAAGTTTTCCTGTTGCTAATATTAATAATGACATTTCCCTAACTTTTACTGCACCTTATTTTTTATTTCCGTTTCCTAATTCTATTTTGTACCAAATCTTCTTCGATCTATCTGTTTCTAAATTCTTGTTATCCCTGCATTACCTTTCTACTTAGTTATATTTTTTTCTACTGTCTGTTTTTTTTACATCAATCTAACTGTTTCTGACTCTCTACTACTATTAGTCTCTCTGTAGCTTGCCCAGTTGGGCACCCTTTATTTTTAAAAAGTTTTAAAATTCAGATTCACCAATAGCCCTCGCCACTTCCTCCAGTCCTTTTCTTAATCTTGAGAGGCTTTTCGACAATTGCCACCAACAAATTCCCAACCAGATATTTTACTATTTTTGATAGGATAGGACATACTAATGTCTGCTTTACTCTAGTACCTGATTTGTACTAGTAATGTATGTGGTGTATGTATATATTGTATTGTCAATCTTGCTGGTGAAACAAAATAAATAGGGGGAGGCGTATATGGCATCTGAAAAATGTGTAATGTTTTTTCTATGTGCACCACCAGTGCCAGGGCCAGTGGCAGGGCAGGCGACGCCAGCCAGGAGGGAGCAGATATAGCAGCTCCTGGAGGGGGGTGTGGTGGTGAGCCAGCAGCAGTGGTGGGCGGTGGTAAGTTATACTTATATTCCTTACTTATTGGCAATAGTTACACACTCGCTGCAAGGGTGTTGAGAGAGACTAAGTTATTGTGAACAACAGTTGAAGAAGACATCCTTTACTTAGCAGTAGCAATAGCATTAGCGGCAGGAGTTGAGTAACTAATGGCCTCTTCTATCTGACTTCAACTCACCTGGGAAAGTTTCATGAAGAAAACTAAGAGTCAGACGACCTAGATGGATGGGTTGAACAAAAAGGGAATGACGGATGGAAGGAGGTAGGACGGCTGACATGTAATATATGACTGGCAGAGAAAGATGCTTGGGATGCATAGGTGGCTGATAGGAATCAGATCCATGGGTGGTTGAAGGATGGGTAAAAGGTGGAAGAAAGGATGCCTGCCTGGGTGGGTGAAACTGTATGGGTGATAGGTAGAATCCTCCGAGGGGTTTCATGGGTCAAACTCAAAGGCAAGCAAGGAAGGACGCATGGGGGGTGGTGAAAAAAATTACAAATGAATGTTGGTGGTGAAAGGTTTATTGAGAGATTAAGAAGAATGAAAGCTATATTTACTTTGAATGGATGGATGCCTGGATGGTATTCAATCATCGTAGCATAGATGGAGACTGTCACTGGATGAAGACAATGTAAAATAAAAATAAAAAGGTGCCAGAGTAGCAAAGCCAAGGAAAATAGAATAAGATTATAATTGAAAAAATATAATGCTAGAAGAGCAATGCAATGATAAATGGAAAAATCGCTGGGAAGAGAAACAAGGTTTTTGATTGAAGGTTGTATTTCAGAATACTCCCTTGACTCACAGTAGTTTGTAAGTACAGCATATATGTTGTGAATGTATGTACCCATACCCACCCACCCACCCATCATTACGCGCCTCCCTCCGACTCCAAGGCCCACTCCCTACCTATGTCGTTTTCGACTGAGTCAGCCTGCCATGGGTGACCTATCAGCTGCATGGTTACACAATCAATCAATAGTACCTTACGTTGTCCCATATATTATCAATGATCATTTGGATCAGATATCATCTGCCTTGTTGTAGTAGTCATTGTGAAAGTAAACTTGAGCAGTAGCCATTGATGTAACAGAGTCTGCAACACAAGTATGTCTGTCTAGGGTGCAAGCCGAATGAGCTGGCATGCCTACAATAAGGTTAATTTAGCTAAACAAGAGAGAGAGAAGAAGAAGACTTGTGTACTCCATTGTGCCTAGTAGTAATGTCTGAGACTCCCACAAATGTTAGAGGCACAGGAAGTGGGAGGATACCACAAATGTTTTGTACTGTGCTTGCTAGTGCTTCTGTGCCACTATGTGTAGAATTAATTTTGTGTTACTGTTTTGCTAAGAGTATTGGTTACAATCGTCTTTTTTCTTTCTTGATATAGCTACTTCTTCCTAACTGAAAGCACTACCAAACAGGAATGAGTTAGCAGCCATGTCCCGGCAACGGAAGCTAGAGGCCACCCGCACAGAATATCGGTGGCTGGTGGCTCTGGCGGAGGAGGAGGAGGCGGCAGCAGCTGAAGCCTCCTCCCATGCCCTGGGCTCCAGCAAGGCCCCCCAGTGCCTCCTTTGGTACAGCACAGCGGTCTGACAGCCGCCCGCCATACTTCTTTGAACACTGCTACCCCCCTGTGGATACAACTGTAAAGTATTCAAGCACTACATGCTCATCCGGATGGTTCGCCTAGAGGAGCAGATAAAGGCGATGGAGAGTAACGGGCGAACAGACCTCTAGAACACTGTCACCTTGCCCCTTTTTAAATATTGCTTGGTGGGTGGGAATTGGGCATTGGAGAAAAGTTGGGGTTTATATTTATGGACAATGGAGTGGACATTGGACTCTCATTTATTTATTTTATTTTTTATTTGAAAGGTTTTATATAGCACTGGCTAGACCATCCTTGGACATTGGTTGGGGTTAGGGACAGGGGTGGGTCAGGGGTTGTGTGTTGTTTTCCTTGACTTTATTTTGTTAGCGGAATAAAATATTTATATTTAAAGTTTACATATGATGTAAATGTTTTGTGGGGGTTATTCTTTTACTTCACACGTTTTCCTTTGCTGCTGCAGGGCCGCAGCCAGTTTTTGATTGAAATAATCTGCCAATAGTGTAACACACCAACAGTTAGATGTGGCACCCTCACTTGTGACTAGTTCTACTAGTACTGTCAGTCTCTCCTCCTAGTCTATGCAGTCTGCTACTGGACTCGGAAGGGTGAGGGAGTGGGAATTAATGAATTAATTTCCATATTATTAATTATGCTTCCCCCAAACTTCTTCTCTTACCTGTGATTGATGTTTATTTATACTAAGACAAAGCGATGACTGCATGGTGATGATGGTTTGGTTTCCCAAGGTGCCGTGGTGGTGGTAGTAGTAGTAGACACTGACAGTCACCTGAGGGAGACTAGGATAGGTGTAGTAGAAGTACAGTACACAGAAGACTGCCAAACAAGAAACCATGATGATGATAAGTAGGCCGTCTGGTTTTAGGTTTAAACTTATAATAACAGATGCAACCCCACCGAAAGGAAAATAGCCCTCACCAGTGTAAACATATAAACACTGAAAAACACCTTTGCAACCACAAACTAAAGGCCATTCAAAGAAAGGAAAAGGCGAGTGAAAGAGTCATTTTTATTTCTTCCTGAAGGGGTCAATACAATGTCGCTTTGTTACATAAGGCAGCAGCAAGAAAGACTGGGCTAACATTATTCTGCTTGAGTTTTGTTGTTTGGGGATGTCACTAAAATATTGTTTCTTCTTCCTTTTGTTTATTTTCAATTTTGTGGTCTAATGATGCAGGGTTTAGAAGCATGTGTTAGGTCTTATTTAATGATTTTACAAACTGTAGAGAATCAGGAAATACATTTGATTCTTTCACTGATGGGTAAAATGGCTGGTTTCATACAAATCTTTTCCAATATGTACCATTACATTTACCCAAAGACAAAGAATGGGTAAAAACTCCTCTTTGATACATCATCCTCTTTTCTTGCAAGTTATTATTGATAGTAGGTGAATTGCCAAACACTCTAGGCTTTAAACATTCAATGAAAGGTTTAGTGACAGGTATATGTGAAAAGAGTGCTGTCACCAAGCATCTGGGATAGTTGGGAAAAAATGACACCAGATGTTTGAAAAACATGGAACGCAGTGCCACTTAGAATGCTGCTGCTAAAAGTTCTTACCAAGTTCAACAAAGATTTGAGGATGTTGTTTGTATTTGCAGTAATTCAGCTACGTATATGGAAAAGTTGTGTGATGACCTGTCAAAATCAATACCTGAGCTGAAGTGCGTCCCTGTAAGAGATCCTTGCCATTTGCAAGATGGTATGCTGAAAGTATAAATGTTATTGACTTTGCAGTATATTCTGGTGCACTGTTTCATTATGTGCGGGAACTAAAACGCAAATATTTCTCAGTTTGTGCTTTTTGTGGCATCAATGAAAGAGTAATCCCAATTGTGTCATTAAGTGATTCTCAGTCCTAGAGGCCATGAATGCTATATTATCCATGTGGTGACCATTTACAGAAATTGTGCTTAGTGATGATGCCAAAAGTCAAGAAATGTGAGGATCTTTGGTTGCATATTTATACTGATGTGAAAAGAAGTACTCTCTACTGAATTATTAAACAGGAAAATGTGATTGCTGCAGATAACATGATAAAAAAGTCTGAAAACACCCTGTCTACCATGTGTTCAGCGTAATTAGTGTAGATATAAAACATCTCCATGTGAGTTGGCTAGGTGACACTTTTAGTGACTTTGGCACTGCAACATGTTCCAATGTTAGAATTCTTGCCACTTGGTAAGTAAAGACATGTTAAGGAGAAATTCAAGAAATTTCATTTTACAGTGCATGATAAATGGCTGGCAATGATGACTAGAAATGTCCCTTCACCAACCATGGCATTTGAAGTCAATGAAGCCTCACTGAGGTACTCTGTACAAGTTCTAGATCTTTTCCGTAATTGTCAGTCCCTAAACCATTCCTTTTCTACATATTAGTCACCCCTAAGGTAGGCCCAAGGACAGGGTGCATTGTATGTAAAAGGTAGGACATGCCCTGATGTGTGTGGCATGTCCAGATAGTAAATTACATCCAATTTCGTTTTTTCACTTTTGGAAGGCTACCTGTTCCCATGGGCCAGAATGGGCAGTGAGATTATAACATCTTATAATCCTAACGACTCAGGGAACTAGGTAGAAATTCGAGTTTAGTATGCCTGAACTCGGAATGATAAAATACATCTTTTAGTGAAGTTGGTTTTGACATTCTGTGTTTGAATATACCACTTTTAGAAAGTAGGTATTTTCTTGCCTAACTATCCAAACCTGCCTCTGCTAAGTTGTGTATTCCATGTCTGGTTTGTGAGTGACAGGGGCTGGGGTGGCTCCAGGAGACAGGGTGAGTCAGCACAAGGCTGAATAGACCTGTCTGAATAAGGACTGGTGGGAGGACTAGCACCTAGGCCTGAATACGGCTGTGCCTGCCTTCCACAATGCTGGCTCCAAGACGCCCTTTGGCGAGGAGAAGAACCAGAGAAGCTGAAGGAGGAGACTACCCCTGTGCTGTGTGTTTGGGGATTGGCCTGCAGTGGTTGCTTCATTGCCAAAGAAAGGAAAAAAAGGACTGAGTGTGCTTTCATCATCTTGAAGAAGAATCCTCAAGGGCTTGAACTGTGCTTGCCTCCTGCTTGAAGTTTCAGGGATACAAGACTTCACCCCCGGATCCCCCTGAATTCCCTTGCTTGGAATTGAAGTCCTGGCTGTTGTGCTGGGCCTTTTGGGAGACTGCGTGTCACTGGGAGGTGGAAGCGTGACTCAGCTGCGAGAAGCATGTCGCCACCGCAGCAATTTGCCAGCGCATCACTGAAGAAGCATGCCGCCGCTGCCACTGTCGCCATCACATCACTGAAGGGTGTCACATCACCGGAGAAGCTTGACGCTGCCGCAGAGGTTGCCGTTGCATCACTGGAGAAGTGTATCACAGGACCTGTCGTGGCTCCAAAGTTCATCGACTCGCCGCACGGCCATCGGGCATGCACGCATCACATCTACGTTGTCGCGCCGTAACAAAGATTCCATTTTTGTCACATCATTCCAGAGCATCATCGGATCGCAGTAAAAAACCAACGCATCACCTCCCCACACAGTAAGGAAGTGAGCATCAACTCCCCTGCGCAGCAGTAAAGAACCAAAGCATCCACTCCCCTGAGTGAATGGAACCGAAGCATAACCTTCCCTGCGACCCTTTTGTTTCTTTTGAGTTACGCATCCCAGGTAATGTGAGAGTAAAGTGGCACATTTACAATCTAAAGTGAACTTAGCTAGTTCTATCATTTTAAAGACTTATTTGGATTACAGTATTGGGGATTTTTGTTTTTGGTCTTGTGTTAAGTCAAGTAAAGATTACTTATTTTTCTAAACCTGTGTGCTGTCCATCTGTAGTGTTTTCACTGTATTACTGTATGTGTTCACAAATGCTTTACACACTGCCTCTGAGATAAGCCTGTATAATCATGCCAAGCTACCAGGGTGGTGAGCAGAGGTTATTCTAGAAGTTTAGCCTCTTACCCTGGCTAGAAGCAAGGGTCCCTATTTGGTCAAAGGTACCTACCTCTGCCAACTAGAGACCCCCAATTCTAACAAATGTTTACATGGGAAGGAAAGAGCAAGGGTGCCTGACCAAAGACTCACTAAAGAAGTATAGTATGGTGCACTACAATAAGTTTGATTTTTTTTAAATGTATTTGAACCTCATATATCCTGTATGCACACTGTCAATACCCATGCACTATCAGTGCAGAAAGCAAGCAATAATAAAATCAAAACGGTCCATAAACAAAGGAAAAACACAGCTTTCTGTTGTTTTTAATTGTGCAAGAATTTGTAACCACCGATAAACACAGTTTTTTTAAGGTATTGAAAACACTGAAAAAACCCCACCAGAATTTACCAAAAATAGAAACTGAAAACAGGAAAAACTATTGATAAGCAATTCTATAGTGTAATAAAACATAATGGTGGCAGGGATAGGCTAGTACAAGTTACAAACTGAAGTTGACTCAACCCATGACGTGGACAAGCAAAACTTTTAGTGCAGAAAGTATGATGTATCGATGCTGGCTATTAAATATGAAGGATTATGTTCCTCTGGAAACAAAACTGACTTGCAAATACTGAGAATGGTGGGCAAGTAGAAGATCTTTACCATGCCTCGAGTTAGTGTTGCTTTCACCACATCCGCCCCAGCAAGTCTGTGATCAATTATTGGAGTACATTTAATTTACTCACACCTAAATATAATCACATAGCCTGGGGGAAGAAGGTTAGGGTTTGATGAATGGTTGGGAAGGGGTATTTGAGGGAAATGGTTGACAAAGACAAACACTACACATGGACAGCACACAATCTTGGCAGACAACCATCATAAATCTGTTAAGGGAGAAAAAGGAAATGCATGCATGATAATGACTTGATGAGTAGTACTAGACTAGTAGTACAGGGGAGCAGTATATTATTAATTATTATTATTAAGCTATTGCCTTGCCTGCCTGCCCCCAGAGAGACCCAAGTTACATAAATGTTATGTTCTGTTGTACCGGGCTTCATTTTAAACCTAGCAAAGACAATTAGAAACATATCTGTAGGAGTCAAATATAAGCAAACATTATAAACAACAACACACACAGTCGTAATGATTGAAGAGAAAAAATTATTCAAATGAAATGGTAATACTATAACTATGTTATGGTCAAATTGGGAGTTGCATCTCAGCATTCCTCTTGCTCTTTCCTTCCAAGGACTCTCGGTCTGTCAATCTTGGGTGCCTGCCTGGTGGATACGGATTGCTAAGGTAAGTGTGAGTTGTTTTTCCCAGTATAGCACAGGGTAAAGGCCGGCCTGTAAGTATAGATGGAAAAACAAAAGAGATTTTGAAAAATCAAGGCGAAAAGTAAAGTTAAACTGCATAAATTAAGGAGGAGTGCAATAGGACACTTTCAGAAGCAGCATGTCTACTCTGTTTCCAGCATTAACCTACAACATTACAACAGGAACAGGCCTGCGGCGCCCACTCAACCTCCACTTAGCTTAGATTTTTTTTGAGCCAGACAGCATTGAGCACACATACACAGCAACGTAGCATTTTCCAAATTAAGTAACTAAATCAATGCACCGCTGTCAGTCCTACCACTACACTCGCCCCCACCGCTACACAGACATATAGTTCTGGTGTAGTTCTTGTTGTTTACCTTTTAGGCCACTTCATGAAACGCCCCAAGTTATTCCATCAATCATCTCTGATCCTACTGACTGACTGCGAGTATGGTATGGTCATCATGGTGTCAAACTCTGTAGTGTACAGAGTGAGTCCACAATCAAAAATGCATTGGATCGGCTTGCAGTAGTACAATGTTGTTATTGAACAACAAGAAGGGAAACATTGACTTGAGCCACTTTTTTGTGTGTAGATTAACTAGTAGACATCATGTACTGCTCCTGACCTGGTCGACCTAACGAGAGACTCACTTCCGGTCTCGGTCTCCCGGGAACAGGTTAGCGGGCTAGTCTTGACATAGGAGCCTATTTAGCACGCTCAAAGCTGCGTGCACACAGTGCTTACTTACCTGGGCGAAGCTACGTTCAACGCTTGCCAGGTTTGCTATAATTGATGAGAACTGTTAAAAATACCACCTGAGGCTTGTTTTTATGGGGAATTAGTCATTGCAGGGGGGTTTTGTTTGTTTTTATTATGCCGCACTGCTCCTGACCCAGTCGACCTAACGAGAGACTCACTTCCGGTCTCGGTCTCCCGGAAACAGGTTAGGGGGCTAGTCTTGACGTAGGAGCCTTTTTAGCACGCTCGAAGCTGTGTGCACACGGTACTTACTTACCTGGGCGAAGCTGCGTTCAACTCTCGCCAGGTTTGCTATAATTCATGAGAACTGTTAAAAATACCATATGAGGCTTGTTTTTATGAGGACTTAGTCACTGCAGGGGTTTTTTGTTTGTTTTTAATATGCCGCAATGCTCCTGACCTGGTCGACCTAACGAGAGACTTACTTCCGGTCTCAGTCTCCCGGGAACAGGTTAGCGGGCTAGTCTTGACATAGGAGCCTATTAAGCACGCTCGATGCTGTGTGCGCACAGCGGACATGCCGGCGGCGCGCCAAAGGCACGCCACAGGCAAGCCCATCTGCGTCCGTCCGCGCTCTGGCCGGGCGCAGGGCCCGTCCCCCTGGTTGTGGCACTGTAGGTGGACTACAGTACTCTCGTAGGGTCCTACACGAACTCAATCCTGGTAGTAGGACACCACATTGTACTAGGCTGTCCTCTGACTGGGGAAGCAACTTAACAGAGGGCTCCCAGTGTAGTTGTTATCAGCTGCCCCTTCCGACCATTCTGAATCTGCCAATTGGCATTGGTAAGACCTCCCAGGACTATCTAAGTTCAAGGAAACATGGCTTTTGGGACCCATTGAATTGCATACTGCTTAATGCCAGATCATTAGTGAAACATAGTTTGGAATGTGCGCTCCTTTGGGAGAATGCATAAGATTAAAATTGCTTTTATCACTGAGACCTAGACGGATTGCAACTCAGGGCCTGATTTGGTGAAAGTAACACCTGCAGGATTCCTTTGCCACACTGTGAATCGGCCTAACAAGAGGGGGGGGTGGGCTTGCGATCATCCATCATGATACACTCTCCCTTAAGGCTACCACAGCCACCAATAGGGCATGTGAGGCCTTAGCCTTTGAAATTTATGCTCGTCTGCACAGACCCTTTAAAGGGCTGCTTATATATCGTCCCCCCAGGGCCCAAACGTGGCTTTTTGGATTCACTAGGCACGCTTCTGGAAGAAGGGTTGTGCTCAGAATCCTTCTCGGTAATAGGGGACTTCATTTTCCATCTTGAAAATACCAATGATGTTGAAACCTTAAGGTTTAATCCAATCATGAGTGTTGGCGGTCTGACACGAAGGGTGAATGTGCCGACTCATGAAAAGGGGCACATTTTAGATGGGATCTTCTCTAATAGTAAGTAGATAGATGAGATCTCTGTTTTGCCGATCGTATGGTCGGATCATTGCATGGTAAAGTTTGTATTCAGCTGCCCTTTGGCCCACTCGACTGGTCAGTTAAAACCTAAAGAGAATAGAACCAGATCCTGAGGCAAACTGAATGTGGAGAAATTGGAAAATGTTTTAGAAAACTCCATATACCAGACCCCGGAGGATGTGGAGGAGGCTATCATCATTTATAATAACTGGCTTCGGAATGCCTGCGATCAACTTGTCCCCCTCAAAAAATGGACACACAAACGGATGTCCCCCTCTGCTCCTTGGTATACGGAGGAGCTTAGGGCCAAGCAACTGATCTGCAAATATGGAGAGAGGAGGTGGAGGAAATCATATGACAGGGAGAACTATAGACAGTGTATCTCCAGGTACAAGCAAACACTTCTGGAACCTAAAAGAGAGTACTTTTCATTACAAATTAATAAGTCCAATTCCAAAGAGTTGTTCAGAACAATCTTCAAACTAGCTAATCCTTCCTCTCCAAAGAATCAGGGAGATGCAGAATTCTGCAATAAATTAGCCAGGTTCTTCAAATCCAAAGTAGAAACTATCTTTATTTCACTCACAGGTAGGATCAACGATACTCTGACGGAGATCAATCCTCTAGATCAAGGAAGCCTAGGCTCTTCGGCAGAAATATTGGAATTCTTCTCTCCTATTGATAAATCAGATCTGGTTAAATCTCTGCTTAATATAAAATCGGGGGCCCCTAACAACCCGTGCCCTGCTGATATTGCTAAAATTTCCGGAAATTAATGGAATGGTGCTAACTCCTTTGATTAATGCAGTCCTACGGACAGGGATTTTCCCCAAAACCTGGAAGAAGGCCTCGTGGCTTCCTCTACTAAAGAAGCAATCCCTTGATCATAAGGACTTGAATAGCTACCGTCCCATTTCCAGGCTCCCCTTACCGGCCAAAATTCTGGCGAAAGAGATGAATGCTCAAATAAGTAATTTCATCTCTGTTAACAACTCCTTGGACCCTTCACAATATGGGTTTAGAGCCTTTCACAGCACGGAACTGGCGTTAATGAAATCAACCGAGGAAATCAGAGAAGCCATGGATAGCGGAGCAAATGCCATCTTAATCCTCCTTGATCTATCCGCGGCCTTTGATATGGTTCATCACAGGGTCCTGTTGAATAGGCTCTCGGATATTGGAGTAAGGGGTGTTGCCTGGAAATTGTTACATTCTTTCCAATCTGATAGAGATCAGACAGTGGATCTTGATGGAAACATCTCGGAACCTCTTTTTCTCTCCCCTACGGGGTGCCACAAGGCTCGGCTTTAAGCCCTACGCTTTTTAACATCTATGTGGCACCCATGGCAAGTGTCATCCAGTCCTTCGGTTTCCAGCTCACCTCCTATGCTGATGACACACAAATTGTGTTGACGGAGGGAGAGGAAAGGGAGGCTGATATTTGATATTTTATATTTATTAGTTTTTTATAAAGCGCGTCTATCGCTCCGGAAGGAGCATCTTGGCGCTGAGCAGAACAGAAGAAGCCTCCTGGGCGTGAAACAGGATCAGATGACTGCGAGGACTGAAGAGTCGAGCTGAGAAAATATCCATGTCTTCAGGAGTTTCCTGAAGAGGCTTTCAGAGGGGGCGTGCCTGAGGTAGGCTGGGGCGAGGTTCCATAACTTCATGAGCACGATCTCTACTTGGATGTCGTCCAATTGCTTAAAACTAAACTGAGGTGTTGCAATTTGGAAATAATCCTCGAATCTGGACCCTTGACTGGTGGCCGGAGGACCTGGGATCATTTCCAATTCTATCAGGGAAAGCTAAGAATCTAGGAGTTCTGGTCGATAACAAACTCTCTATGGGGCACCAAGTCAATCAGGTAACCTCAGCATGCTTTATGGTCCTTAGAATTATAAAAAAAATCTATTTTTTTCTCTCAACAGATAATCTAAGGACGGTCATCACTGCCCTCATTATGTCCCGTCTGGACTATTGCAACAGTCTCTATCTTAATGTTCAGAAACAACATATTAACAAGCTGCAACTGGTCCAGAATGCGGCAGCAAGAATGCTGACAGGAACACCTAGGTTTGTTTCGATCAAAGGAGAACTCAAGAAACTGCACTGGCTTCAAGTCCCACTTAGATCACGCTTTAAGGCACTATGTGTTGTCTTTAAGGCTGTTAATGGGATTAGCCCGGAGTTTCTACAATCTAGGCTCACATGGTACGTTCCAAGTAGAACTCTGCGTTCCACCGGATCTAAACTAGTCCAAACCTCCACCTTCAAGAAAACAAATTAGGGAGGTAGAAGTTTTCTTTACTGTGCCTCCAAAGCCTGGAATGAACTCCCCTTCTATCTTAGAAATGCCTCAAATCTTGCCTCCTTTCACAAGGATCTGAAAACATGGTTTTTCTCTCTCTAACCCGCTATCGCTTACCAGGTAATAGGTAAATAGCGCCAGGACACCCCAGGGTTAGATCACGCTTTAAGGCACTATGTGTTGTCTTTAAGGCTGTTAATGGGATTGGCCCGGAGTTTCTACAATCTAGGCTCACATGGTACGTTCCAAGTAGAACTCTGCGTTCCACCGGATCTAAACTAGTCCAAACCTCCACCTTCAAGAAAACAAATTAGGGAGGTAGAAGTTTTCTTTACTGTGCCTCCAAAGCCTGGAATGAACTCCCCTTCTATCTTAGAAATGCCTCAAATCTTGCCTCCTTTCACAAGGATCTGAAAACATGGTTGTTCTCTCTCTAACCCGCTATCGCTTACCAGGTAATAGGTACTTAGCGCCAGTACACCCCAGGGTAACAGTGCGCTTTATAAGTACAATTAGCATAACATAACATAACACAACAACAACACAAACACCAATCACTCAGAGTCAGAGTCCAATGCATGCCATCATTTACTTGTTCTTACGGGGCAATCCCCCTAGGCCCAGAAAGGGACTCGACGAGGCAGGCACACATTTCACATTTCTTGTACTATTCGCATCCAATGTCTGGCTTGAGGAACATGGATTAAGGGCGAGTAAGGACTGGAGCAGGACTCGGAGGAGTGGACTTGCTTTTTCACTGACTGCACACAGTTGCAACTCCACTCCAGCAATAAAAGAGTAAGACGGTGGTGATGGATTTGTTGTGATTCGAGCCAGAAACACAGTGACACACACAAATAATAAAAGTAAATACTATTCCTTAGCTGTATCTTTTTGGGGGGCTTTTTTTGGGGTGTCAAATCAAGAATGAAAGTAAAAAGTCGAAAGCCTAGTTTTTGTCAGGGAAGTAGAGCTCATCCTAAAACTCTGATCGTTCACCCAGAAAAAGGTTATCCAACATACTACTTCAATGACCTAAGTCGCCTATCATCTTCCTGCTGTGCTACTTCAGGTATGGTGAAATCCGTTGGTATAACGTGCTGATTCATTATGATCATGGTTAACCTCTCCATGTTTTGGGGCTAGAGACTGGTCCTTCTCACTGTCATAATGGCACCAGCAGCACTGAAACATGCTCAGAAGAGACACTTGCAAAAGGGCAAGCCAGATAGTTTATCACCAGCCTGCTGAGCACTGGCCATGGGCCGCCTTTTCCCATACCAATACAGCGATGGGTTTTGATCAATGTAGACCTCTGTTGGGTCATCCAGATAGGCTTGGACCATCTGCTCAATGCTCAGGGGTGCTTCGCTTTGTGCGGCCTCTCTTGCCTTTGCCTCAGCACTGGACCTAACAAGCCTTTGCTGTAGAAACCATTCATGTGCCAATTTTGGTGGGGCTGTTGCTTCTTTTCTTGTTGTTCTTGGTGTTGGTGGTGGTTTTTGCTGTTGAGAGCCAACTGCCCTGCCCTTAGGCTCTGAAGTTGAACTTGATGCCGGCTGCAATGCAGTAATTGTTGTGGCCTGGAGTAGCGTGCCTCTAATTTCCGGACGTTCTTTTTCTAAGTGACTGGCTTCCACAGCTATCCAAGTTTTGTAGTTGGCAACATCCCCTTCTGAAAAAGGAATCAATCTGTTCAGTACTGGTTTTTACCGTGGATTCAGAAGCGTGGCACAAATGTAATGGTGCATGACACAATGTTTATTTGCACCCTTGTATTTTTGGATAAGTGAAGGGTTAAGATCTCTACCAACTCATATGCTTCTTTTTTTTCTCCACACCTGCGTACATTGCAGATACCCCCATCAGCTGTTCCTGTAACATGTGCAACAATGGGATAGCATGGCCCTTAGTACAGTCCTCCCTGCTGACTTCATGTATGAAGAGCTAGAAAGGAAGTAGCATCTCTGTCAGGCACTTAATTAGGCCATATTGGTCCATCCCAATGATCATGCCTTTCACAGTAGCATTCCCTCTTTGCATGACATATTCTTTGATTGGTCTGTACTGCTCAAACAGACGTTCGAGCCTGTTTTGGCACCTCCTGGATAAGTGCTTTAACTGGCATACTATGCTCCATTTAATGTTCCTCAGCTGCTTCTGGGCTTTAAAAGAATGGCTGAAGTGTGTACAGATTCTTCTGCAGGTGGTCAGTACGTTGCTGACTCAGACTTGTTTTTTCAGAAAGTTTTGAACAATGATGTTAATGTAGTGTGCCAAACACAGGACCCTGAAATAGCCACCATCGGCCATGGCCTTAAGTATATTACTGCCATTGTCCATGGCAACAAAACCAATGGTTAGCCCTCTTGGTCACAGCCATTCAAAGACCTTGCTGTCAAAGTCTTCCAAAATGTTTGCAGCAGTATGAGATTTCTCCATGGTGAACATGGCTTAAGTTGCGTGTTTCCAAGTGGCATTAAACATCTCAGCGGTGTCAACAACACCTGCTGCAGATATATTTTCTCTAGCCCCCACAAAAGAGATCCAGTGTGCAGTGATGCACATGTAATCAGTGGCTTGGCAACTGGTCCAAATGTCTGTTGTCAGGTGAATAGTGTGAACAGCACTCTGCTGCAAAGCTTGTCCAGACAACAGCAACTCTGGCGAAATAGAACTGGCTGAAAGCCTTCCATTTTGGGCAGATGGCTATCACAAATTCAAGAAAAGCCAGCCCTTCTGCAAAAGAAAAAGGGAGGAGGTCCATGTTAACATTTTAGCCAGCTTCGCATTATACAAATGTGCTGTTGGGTGGTTGCGTTCGTACTGCCCCTCTGACCTTAACATGCTGAGAATAGTAGCCCGGATTTTTTTCTTTTCTGGTGCCACTGATGCAGGTGACATCTTGACACCAGATGTTGTTAGGCTCAATGCATGTTTTTCATTGTCGTACTCTCTTGCCTGGGACCCCTTGGTGTCTCAGACTGACTCTTAGCCTTCTGCACTGTGATGTTGTTGATGAGGATGTGGGTGGTACCAATGCACTGCTGGGGACAAGGCTACTTCGGGTACCAGAGAAAATGTCTCCCTCTTGTTCATCCTCCACCGTGGTCGGATCTTCTACTTCTTTGTCCCCATCAACAATGGGTGCAGTTTTTTGGCCGCTAAGGTGCACCTCCCACTGGATACAGTGGTGTTTTTTCACATTGGTTGTTTGGCCTCTGGTACCATAATTTGTACCAAGCTTACCCCGACTAACAACTTGTCTACAAATGGAGAATATAGCAACGTTCACCTCCTTGCTGCTAACCGAAAACAAGTCCCAAACTGGGGAGATCAACTTTCTGGTGCTGCTGGTGCCACTCGCAATGCCGGATGAACCGGTAGGTGGGCATGAAGTTTGACTCTCTGCAGTACCTACTTCTACTGCGGTGGTTGTGGTGGATGTAGGTTGCTGCTGGCAAAATATGGAACCTGGAGGTGGTATGGGTGGTATCATCTGTGTTGGTGGTATCCGTACCACATCCTTCACAGCAATTTGGGATGGGGTAATGTCGTTCTCCATTCGGGCGGGTCTAATGTCCATGATGACTGGCTCATCATCATCCTTCTCTTCTGCATCTATCTCCATAACTCTAAGGCTTTCTGGATCCTTCCTTTTCCCTAGCCTTGTCTTGTGGGTGTGGCGTGTCTCCAAATGAGACGGAGGCAGATCCAAGTGGTGTCTAGATGATCAGAAAAGGGGCTTGGAGAGGAAGTTGATAGACTAACCCTCCTTTTCCTTGCTGGGGATCTGGAAGACAATTGATCTTCTGACAGAGCAGCTTGTTTGGGGGGGGGAAACTGCTGTTATACTCGCCACTTATGCCACTGGCACACCAGGCTGGACTATCGGTCACACACGAGAAAGGAGTCATGCGTACTCTGATGTTAGTCATATTGACAGGATGCAAGACCTTTACCTGGTGGTAGTTTTTTAACGCAAGTAGATCTCAGCTACGTGCAAAATCCGACACCTCTATTCACTTTTATTATTCATAGACTGAAGAAGGCACTACAGGCACACTACCTCACATCCCGACAGAACCCCTGACACTGCAATCCCTACATACCCTGCTTACCACCCCTAAGAGGCATAAACTTGTGACTAAGCTTTACCAAGCCGCTAGCAAGGAAACCCCTTCACCTCACAACAAGAGCATGGAACAGTGGAATAAAAAATTAGATCTGCAGATCACACAGAAGGACTGGGAATACTGTTGCCAACTCACTAAAGCACTCACACCCAATGGCAATTTAAGTAAAATTCATTTTAAGTACCTGCACCAAGGTTATTATACGCCACTCCAGCTATTTGCATGGGGTCTCAGAGATAATGATAAATGCGAAAGGTGTGGTGGTTCAGGTGCGGATTTTTGACACTTGGCATGGGAATGTGGAAGGGTTGTGTCATTTTGGGTAGCCGTTATTAAAATAATGCAAGAAATAACCAATCTTACTTTGGCCTGTACCCCCCAGGTGTGCTTGTTTGGTCTGGTGCCGTTCTTAAAGGGAGCTGTCTGTAGATTCATCAAAATAGCACTACTACTAGTTAAGCGAAGGGTGGCAATGTCTTGGGAGAGTCGAGCAAGCCTCTCCACTGCACAATGGTTAAAAGACATGGTGTACTGTCGCGACACCCTGGCCTTGTATGCTGAAGAATTTCCTACCACTTCTAGGGAGAAGGACAATTGGGAACCACTACTGCACTACCTCAGTTCGCTTGACGAAGTCCCACCACATGACCCTGAAGTATAGCTATGCTGGACTAGACTGCTTTCGCTAAAATAATGCATTGCACTTTATGTATAAGATCAATGAGAATGTATACACTGCTGTACCTTTCATTGCCACGGGTTGTTAGGCTGTTCTATTATCTAAAGTATTCTAGGATGCTGTGAATGTAACATGCATACGTTTCAAATAAAAAGTTGAAAGGAAAATAAATGCTTATGCATCACATGGCCAATCTAGGAAAAAAGATTGCAGGGAGCTTGATCTCCTGAACTGCCCCTACTTTGGATGGAACAACTACTATTGGAGGTGATTGCGGCAGTTGTTGCCCACTTATCTGAGTTTCCTTCAATGATTGGGTACTACTTTGCGATAACGATAAGTCAATTTCAACATCCCTGCTCGTCGGCGTTGGACTCGTGGTCGCTGCCTCTGCAACAGACATGGGCTTGGGCCCAGGTTGGTGGGGTGGGTCCACTCACGCGGGTGTGCTGCTCCCAGGGTGCTCCCCAGACACCGCTGCTGCAGGCGGAATTTTTGGTTTCCCAAAAAAGATCTTGGGCAACATACCGGTCTTGGTAAGTGGCAGTGCCGCCTTCTCACTGGCATCTTTCTTGGTACCGGACTTGGTACCTTTCTTTTGTGCCATCTTGAAAATGTCAGCAGCACACTGTGGCACATGTTGAAGAGATGTCTGTGGTCACACGTCACATGACGTCAAGCGCAGAAGGAATTCTGTATGGCACTATAATGGATGATGACTTCTCCTCCTCTTTTGTGCACCTAAAAGAAAAGAAGCAAGAACATCAGTGAAAAGTGGCATTCATTGCTGTGGTTCAACTACTACTAGTACTAACAAACTAATATAATATATAACTTAGTGTGTGGTCACACTTGTTAGTGTTATTAATAATATTACATGTATTACCTCAGTTACTAAAAAAATAAGAATACAGTGTAGACATTTGTGAGACTTTGATAAAAACAAGGGCTTTCATTGTTGGTGTACTACTGTACAGAACACTGAGGAAGGATAGGAAAGTAGAAGAACGACAACAAAAATACAAATGTAACGGACCCGGTTTGGCATTGTGCATCATGTGCATCATGTGGGATTCAGCATTCAGGGAGCTGCAGCTGACAATGGATAAAAGCAATAAGTCAAGAGGAACAAAGGAAAGCCATGCAGGCCTAATGCAGAAGCACACTGGCTTCCTTCACAAAATGGCTGCCAGCCCCATAGCCAGGCCACAACAACAAGAAAGGGAAGACAGACAATGTAGGCCTATGGCAAAAGCACACTGGCTGCCTACACGAAATGGCCACCAGCCACATAGTCAGTCAATCACAATGTAGTGTAGTTCCTATATTCCCAATAGGCTCTGCGCATTGGAATAATATAAACAGCAGTGTAGATGAAGGACTGAGGTCATCTAGGTCTCTACTGACTATATTAGACTTAATTAGTTTTGCCAGCTAGCTCAGAGGTCACTAGAAACTTTCTCGAGTAAACAAGGAGGTGTTAATTCCCCTGAATAGACAAGAAGGTATTAGCTTCTGACAACCACATAAACATGACAGCTTTGCTCCCTCAGAATAAAGAGTATATCTCTAGAGTCGAGCGAAAACAATAGACAACTATTTCACTCAGTCAATCGTGCATACTTAGTTTCACCAGAGTGAAGAGAAATAGAGAGACGGGCGTTTTCAATAAAAGGTGTTATTTATTGAGCAGTCTTCTTTCTCATGCAAGAGAAATGAGTTGCCACAATTGCAATACTTATCATGAAGTAAAGTGCGTACAGTAAAAGTAGTATAATGAAATAATACTGTAAAAGCATTGATATGGTTTCTTAGCCATATGATACTTTAAAACGGATAAAATATATACATACATAAAAACATTGACTAACATACTCAACTGGTGCTTCTAATATACGCCTACCCCAGTGTACCTGACCTAAGCCTAATACGTGGGAAGGAGTAAGTCAGTTGCAGTTTAAGTTAAGTTGTTTTTTTGCCAAGAATCTGAATCAAGAATTCTCTCAAAGGTTTAGTCAGCTCCGTACCTTGGTAATAGAATGAAGGAGGTCTTGTATCTCGTGTCTCAGAACTCGATCTCCCAGCAACCTGCAGGGGTGACTGGAAACACCAGAGCTGGATTTCTTGGCAAGAGAAAAGACAGCGTCTCTCTCAGTGCGTCAAATGGGAGGGTCGGCTTCCTTCGGCTCTCGCATCAGCTGGGCGTCGGGCAAGTAGATAGCTGCTCTGCTCCAAACCACCGCGTGTTTGCTTAAGGCAACGTTGGTATATTTATACCTGAAAGGTGCCGTGTTTGACGTAATGTTGGACAAAAGACGTCACTAAGAACTAACAGTTCTTTCTGGACTCCAGGAGTTCTTTTGCAAATCAAAACAAAAGCAGGGGGAATTCCCAGTCTGCTGGAGGCTTGGTTTGTTTAAAGAACGCGTTGTACTTTCTAGGAGTCTATGGGAGTAGCCTTGCTGTATTTGGACTGCATGGGCTATGACTAGATATTGACATGATCCCTGTGCCTTTATAAGGATGTGTTTTATTATAACCACATAAGGGCATGAATCGGGGAGATCTAATTAGGGTCCTAGATAGATTCACAACACCCACTCCACGTATTAATGTCCATCATTACTAATTACTAAGCAATACTAAACATATAACGATGCATGTGTTTTCCAACCCACCCCAAAATACATAAATTGCATTTGAAATGGTGTATGGTGTATACACGAAAATGAGTATTGGTACTGTACGTTTTTTAAGCAGTGGTATCATTCAGTTAAATGCATATATATCTCAGCTGAATGAATTTGCGAAAATTACACATGAAACGGCTCTAAATACAGAAAAGAAGGTCGATACCATTTCATCACATATTTATACAATACTGTACATATGCTAGAGGCTGAGTTAAAATATTGTCTCTAGTATCTCTAAAAATAGAAGCTCTGTTCTCTAATAATAGTTCTACTTTAAGCAGATTACTGTGTGCCAAAACAAAGTAAATATTTTGAAAGTGGAAAAAATAATTTCGTTTTCAGGGGAAAAAATAGTTCCAATTGTTTTCAATAGTGTTGTTTATCAAAATTGAAGGCCACATTCAGAGTTCAGGGAACGCTGTGTGCTCGTTGTTTTAAAAGTTATTCTTTTTGTTCAGGGGAGAACATCATATCAGACAGGCTTGCGAAAAAATGGTCTACAACATCAGGTGAAAGTTCGACCAGATTCGAAAAAGCTGAAACAGTGCATGTGAGAGAGTGATTGCTATCATCGATGTCTGGATCAGCAATGCTCTCTGAAGGTTGTACCTGTTTGGTGCTGCTTTCCTCTCATACTTCACCGCCACCTACTCGTAATGGTGAAGTCTCAACAAATGCCGTCATCAGAATAGGTAGCCGCTAGGGACAACACGTTGCATGAGTCGTTACCGGACCTAGCAAAGTATCGATATCCATTGGTACCGCTGATGGTAGTGTAAGACAGACGTCCAACACGCATTCTTCTCCGCATAGCAGACATCGAAGCACAGGTAAGATGCAATCTTGCCAGATTGGTCTGAATGAAAGAAACCAAGTTGTATTCAGATCTCTTAGCCGGGCTAATCCGAGCACTTTAGTGATGCGGTCTCGGTAGCGTATTGCTAAGATCGTTTCTTCCATTGTAGCTGGAGTTTTGTCTGTGGCTTGGCTTGCCATATCGGAGCAGAAGGATCAAAAATAAAATTCCTGCTACGAGTCCCAAAAGAAGAGGCAGGCCGCCGAATAACGAATGCACAAAATTTGGGAAAATGCCCAGAACTGTTTCACAGTCCCGAAAAAATTGTCTTAAATACATGTGCGATACCACTGGTATCAGACATGTTTAAAATTTGACCTAACATTTCTACGAAATGCACGGGGCAATTTGTTGATAATAGGGAATGTATTTTTGCCACTGTCCTTGCAACTTGTAGATCATACGTCTCTTTGGACGATATTAAAGGCACAGTTGTCTGTAAAAGAATAGACTTCATTCTGCTTAAAGTATCAAATCGAATAGAAGAGATATTCAAAGAAGGCCATATTGCCGCCTCCATGTCTGGATTGCTGTTTGGATACAATACTTGCATACAGCAAGTGACCATGGAAGTAACGCTCACGAGATAGGCTTTTCCTGGCACCATGCCACAACAGCTGTGGTCACTTATTAGAACGTAGCTTCTGTTGGAAAGCTGTCTGAAAAATGGCTCTATCTGTGTTGCTGGAGTGCCATGCAGGTGACATGAAAGGTTATTTGATGAACCTTCGCAGGCTCCATGCAAGGTAATACCTTGACACAGAAGTGTACCGCTTAGTGATTTTTTACAATTGTTACCACTAAGGAATACCTCTTTTTTCCCTTCACTATAACAATTGTGTGTATAAGGTAAATTCCATGTTGACTTGATGTATCCTTTACCCAACCTTTCATACAGGCCTGCTGGTATATATTTTTGGCAATACTTAAACTGGAAAGGTATTATTGGGATTGTACTTGTTCCATGTATTATCCATTCAATGACAGGTCTCTCTGACATTGTCAATGGTAATCTCTCAAGTTTTTCAATGCTCAGAATAGTATAGTCTGCTCCTTTTTGTGCCAAACTGATTTGTTTATCAGTAAGGTTAAAGATAGAAAATAATGACGTTATGTTGATTAGATGCCATGGCACGTAGCCTGAACGCAGGTTTTGCAACGTCCAGCCTAGCTGTACAATAGAACGTAATTGGGACTGACCATGTTGTAACATTAGTAAGTCCTGCTCTATTATATCAATAGCAGATGATACAATGCTGTCCAGTGAATAAATTCTGGAGGACAGAGTCGTTAACCCATTGTCCACTACAGAAAGGGATTTTTCCAAATTTATATGATCAATTTCTCGTATTTTTTCTGCTGTTTCAATTTGTGTCACTTTCCAAGCTTCGTTGTAAGCAGCGTATATACCGGTGTATATGAAACGTTTTTGACGCTGTTTGCGAGGTCCCAGTATGAAATCTCGCAAGTCAGCATCTTCTTTAAGTAAAGTCAAGTGTTGCTTAATTTCTGGCAGTGTGGATTTTTGTAGCCACTCAAGGCATAGTTTTCCTACACTATATTTTGTTATTATCCCTGGATGTTGTCTCTGGGAATATCTTGGGTCTGGCCTGTTCTGTTTGAACCCCTGTGTTCTGTTCAGGAATCTATCTTGACAGTTATTAGTGTCTGTGGGCCAGATCAACCATTTTCTCCAATCAGGATTTGTTCTGTTTTGGTGTAAAATATGGGATACGTCTATCTCCACATCTGTAGTGCTATTACTATCAGGCATGGGCTTCGGAATAGACGTTTGTTTAAGTCTTTCATCTTGGTTGTCTGTTGAATGGTGTCATTCAGGAATATTATCTGTTCTGGGATCATGCAGGCTCTAAATAATGCTTCTAGACCTTGTACCTGCCAGTCTTTTGAACCCCAGATGGTTTTTGTTTCCATGTTGTTTTTCCAAAATTCAAAACCAAATGTAGATATTTTATCATAAAATGTTTCAGAATAAATCAATTTAGTATTTGTCAACATTGTTTTCATTCCTGTCTTATTTAACATTCTAAAATAAAACGTTTCTGGATCACTGTTGTTAAACCCTGAGAAGTATGTGAATTTCTCATAAAATGTTTTCGAGCTGCCTTTTGGCGGTGTTGCACAATGTTCCCATTGATTATAATTTAAAACATTTCAAGGTTGAGCAGATTTATGCAAATAGTGATGACCATAATGATTATAACAGTACTTTTGATGAACCCTGCAAATAATCATGTTCTGTGAATTTAGCTGACATTACTAAATCTGACATCATATTATTAATATTTTTAAAGTCCCAAGCATCAGAGAAAGTACTTGGTGTCACAAAGTCACTTAAGGAAACCTTAAATTGGTGTGGATATTTCAAGAGCTCAATCGGGCCATAGATTTCATAATCCGTTTTGTCCCATGCTACCTCACCGGGTATTGGATTGGCTGTGATGTTAACTGATGACAGTTCTCTTTTCTCGATGTGAGAGGATGTGTGAGGCTTTAGGACCAAGTTGATGTTCTGACTTGCTGTGTCCATTGTACTATGTTTTCTATCAATAAATCTACCCAAACATAAAACCATGATGAGCCAAAGTAGGAGGAAAAGTACACCTAACACAATCCAAAATTCAATCCATGGTGAAATCAGATATGTTTCCTTTTAGTTGATGAAAGAGTGCAGTCATTTTTTCTTTGAAAGTTTTTGTTGCTGGCGTTTCTTCATGTTCACTTGGATCATCAGAAAAGTCATCGAAATTGATGAAGTAGCCAGATGCAGTTCTGTCAATTGTTGGAATTGCTTTGGGATTTTCATTTGTCTTTGCATTTTTCTTTGTTTCATTAGCATAGTCTGAGGCTACATCGTTGTAGACAGGCATTTCTTGACAAACTGTTGCAATTTGGGGTTGAAGAGGCACAAGTTCCATGGCTTTGTTGCATAGTCCTTTTTTATTCACTGCAGGTTTATCAAATGTGATTAGTCTCTCAGTTTGAACCTCTTGGATTGTAGCAAGATTTGGTCTTCTGCTATTTCTTGGGAGTCCACTGGGCCTACTACTTATTATTGGCCACATGATTGTGGTTTTACCAGGTCGATGGATGCAACTCTGTTCTCCTTTTTACCAGCAAGGGGCGGTAGTACTACTGATCTTGTTCCGCTGACAGCTAAGACAGGTACTGCTTTTCTGTAAGAAGGCCCAAATTCCTTCTTCACCGCGATCTTCTCTCTGACTAGATCCCCAATCTTTGGAATCTAGACAGGTCTTGCTGGGACAGGTGGTTTTTTTTCAGTGGCTGTTGGCTTTAACTTTATATTACTCAGACTTCTTCTTGTTTCATTTAAGTCCTGTAAAACAGCCAAACGATCTTTGATATCAAAGGCTTTTTCCTTTACCACTTAAGTCTGACAATCTAAGTCCTGGATGTGCATTCTAGTACCGAAAAATAGTTCGTATGGAGCGATACCTTTTAGAGAATTTATTGGCAGATTGTTAAGACTACGTTGGATACTTGTTAAATGTTTGACCCACCCATCACCCGAACCTAATACCCTTGCCGTTATAGATTGCTTTATGTCCCGGTTTTTTCTTTCCACTACCGCATTTCCCTCAGGATGGAAGGGAGAAGAGTACCGCAATGCAATGGCCATGCTGGTCATAGCCTCCTTGTAAGCCAGAGAGCTAAACGCAGGACCCTGGTCAGAATGTAGCATGCCAATTGCGTATGTGCCGATAAAGACTCGCAAATCTTTTATAACAGTTCTGGCGTCAGCCGAGCGCTGGGGCCTACATTTTAAGTGAATCTAGTCTTAATAATTATGGGACCGCCTTTTTCCTTCTGGATTTTTGCGTATAGATAGCCTGATGCTTTCTAATAAGGGTATCTGGGCTGGTGTTTCTTCTGGTTCACCACTGCAATCTCTATTGCAGTTCTGACAACTAGTTGCAAAGTTGTAAATTTGCACGTTCATCCCCGGCCACCAGTATTGTGATTGTAATTCTATTACAGATTTCAAGATCTCTTGGTGCCTCAGACCCTGTCCCATGTGTGCTTCTTGAATCAAGTAAGCCCTTTGGTTCGTGTTTGGAATTACTCTATCCCCCACTCCAGGGATTTGAGCAAAAGGAACGGAAATTGCATCAATTATGTATTTATTTCCGAGTGGAGAATTCAGAGGTAACGCCGCATAGTCGCCTTTCATTGAGGCTTTTACTGCTAGTAGCGTTTCTTCGTCTATGTGTTTTTTAGAACGCTTTTTTGTGGCTACGGAAGCCGGTTGAACCGCTGCCGCTGTGGCTCTACTGGCCAATGAATTCCCTGCAACGTGAACGCCATCACGTTGATGACTCAGTGTATGTATCACGTGAGTCTTTTGTAGTTCTTTCTGTAAAAGAACTACTTGTTCCCAGAGCTTTTCATGCTTTATTCTGGCACCTGTGTCATCTTTGTAACCGTTTTTGATCCATGTCTGCATGTCATTATTGTAAGACTGGACGCAGTAATGCGAATCGCACACTATTAGTGTGGGGAATTCGCGATCGGCATTTTCAAGCGCCATCTTTAAAGATCTTATTTCAGCTCGCTGAGCTGTACAGTTTCTGAGTGATTCCGTTTTTGTAATTATCGGTCTGAATTTACCTAAGCGCCAGCAACCTTTAACAATCGCGCACGCAGCATTGTAGGATTTTTTATCCACATCGTAGTGTTGTGCAAATCTATCCATGTAGATTACACAGGTGTATTGTTCGAGAGGCAGAATTTCGATTGGCAGAGGATATTCATTTTCGTATTCTAGATCTTCTAGTCTTTTCATTTTCGAATCAAAAGCGTGTTTCACGTCTTCTGCAGCAAGAGAATGTTCCCATTGTATCCATTTTGGATCTAATGCCACTGCATTTGGAATGCGTGTTCTTGTCACTGCCTCAAGGGCTGATACTGCTGTTAAAACAGATATGCTCTTGCCTTGGACTAGGGCTCTTTCTTTTGCTTCAGCAGTTTGAACCGCAGTTTGAATTTTTTCAGTTGAACTGAATTTCATTTCAGCTTATGTGTACTAGTGTGATTTGTAAGCTATTGGTATCGTTTATCCCTCATTAGAGGTCAGGTACGTGAATCCGCATCTCCCTGGGATGACTCGGATTACAAGGTTGCGTTCATTTCACGTGTTTGCAGTTTTGTTTTAGTTAACATGTCTGTTTGTAATGATCTTAGAATTTCTGTGTGTTTCTGAGTCCAATTAATTGGTTTGAAATCAGGTTTTATTAATTCATAGAGAGGTTTAACCCTCTCTGCATAATTTAGAATGTATGTTCTTCCGAAATTCAGGAAACCTAGTATTTATTGTAAGTTCTTCAGCGTTTTTGGAGCTTGGAGTATCGCACATTTCTCTAAGAAATTGTCTGCTAGGCTTTTGCCTTCACTTGATAATTCATATCCTAAAAACAGGACAGTTAGATGGGCAATTCGTGACTTCTTAAAGTTGAATTTATACCCTTCAGCTGCGAACCCAAGTATTATGATGTTCACTCTTTTCAAGTGTGTCTCCAGGTCGTCGTCTGTAAGATAGATGTCATCGACATATGATAATGCCTCATCATCATACATTTGTAGTAACTCTGTTACCCTTGCTGAGAATAATCCTGGGCTATTCTTGAATCCCTGTGGAAGTCGACAGAATTGTTTTTGCTACCCCATTGTTGAGAAAGCGGTCAAATACCTGCTTTCAGGTGCAATGTTTTGACAAAAGAAACCATTTGAGATATCTAATGTTGTTTTATATTTTTTGCACACAATGTTATTCATTAGTGCTGCACTGTGTGAGTTTTGTACTGCAAATGTTTTGCAGCAGGAGTTTAGGTGTCTGTAGTCCAAAACTAGACGATATGAATCGTCTGGCTTGGAGACAGGAAACAAAGGATTGTTCATTTGTGAGGTGCATGTTTCAATCACCCCCTGGTATTCAAGGTGATGTAAAATCTCCCTGACTTGTTTTTTAGCATCTTGCTTAACAGGATACTGCCTTTGTGCAGTTGGTTGACTTTTTCACTGGATTTTATGGTGAGGAGAATCCTCATCCCATCCTACATGATTTTTATATAATGCAGGAGCTTGGGCAACTGCCCATTTTCTAGCAAATGTGTATTTTTTATGAATTGGACTGTGATTTGAAAAGGCAGGCATAATCATTTCTTCGCCATGAGGGCACTCTCTGACAAACTCTGGTGGCCAGTCTTTCACAGCTAACAGGATGTCATAGCCTTTCGAAAGGTTATCCCAAAAGAGACCCCTTACTTTCCTAGTCTTGTCCCCCTCTATACGTAATGTTATTTCATATAATTTATGGGGTTTGCTAACTCTGGTGTCTGCAGTTTCCACTTGAATGTATTCATTCGTGTCCACTGTCTCCAGAAGAGTCATCAAGATCTTGCGAGCTATTGTTACTTCTGCTGCGCTGTCTAGCATTGTCTGGGCCCACTCTCCGTTTTTCAGTTGTGTCCTCAGAATCCTCAGCATGTTTTATTTTAATACTAGCTACCTTCTTTTTTGGATATTGTAATTTTTTACTTTGATGAGCAGGTTCCTTGTCTTTTGGAGTTGACGTGCTCTTCTTTGTGTTCTGACCGTCCTCTTCTTTCCGATTTCTGTGCAGAAGTCTGAAAAGATCGAGAGGGACGTGTATCAATATCTTGATATCTGTCAGGTTTTCTTAATTTATCCCTATCTCTAAGGTTGTATCTTTTCTCAGAGGGCTCCCTCTGGGGAGACTTTCCTCCTTGTTGTGGAGATCTATTTCTCCATTGAGGAGACCTTCTTCTGGACTGAAACCGTTTTTCTCTGGGAGTGGATTGTTTATTACCCTCCCAACTCTTTTTGGAGTTTTGAGATTATTTTTAATAAAGGTTTTTTCAGGATTTTCAAGTAGTTGGGGTTTTACTGGTTTCCCACCCAAACTATCTCTACCTTGTTCTTCATAGGATTTTTCTATGATTCTGGCAAGTTCAAAAGATTGTTCTGCCATATCTGTTTCTTTCAATTTCTGGAGGTATGTTATATCGTCCATTGCCAATTGAACTAATTCTCTGTATGCCTTTGTTAATTCTTTTAGTTTAACTAAAAGTTCTTCACTTGACATCTTTTTAATGTCAGGATGTGGTGTGTAGCTGGCTAGAACCGGCCACGTGGCTCCTGGTCTACCTAGTGGACCTAGCCTGGTGATGTGATTTTGATGTTTTAGGGCGCCATTAAACCAGAGCAGGTGCTCTTGGTAAGTTAGTGGGATTTCAACGTCCTCGAAAGGAGCGTATTCATCCGGAGGTTCCTCTATTTTGTAATAGTGGAATTCGTGTGTCACAGCATGTGCTGCTGGAAAATGTATCCATGAATAGAATACCTCTTTCTGCCGATATTCATGTGCCTCTACCATGAATATGACTGTACCACCTCGTGATGATACTCTATTTTCTATACGTTTTTTAGTTGTAGTTTTTCTTACATTTACCGGAATGATTAAAGCATTCGGGTCATTTTCTTGGAGACTTGTGTCATCCGCTAGGAGTTGAGCTGCTAATCTAGCTTCCTCCCTTTCGTCTTCACTTTCCGTCATTTTTACTAACAGAAAGTTTTTGTTGCAGATCAAGTTTCAAGGGAAACAAAGATTAGGTGCACAATATTTTGGAACACTGTATCCTTCAACGTTGACTAAACCAAAAACTAATACATAGGAATCTCTTCCTACTAAGTTCCGGCGGATATTAACCTTTTACCCACTCCAGACGTCTTTTGGAGTATTTACGGGACAAAGGGGTCTGTGTGAAAAAGCACGACTGAGTTACTCTAGCGTCTTGCGTTAGATTATCGCCTTACCAAACATTGGGCGCCATGTAGTGTAGTTCCTATATTCCCAATAGGCTCTGCGCATTGGAATAAAATAAACAGCAGTGTAGACGTAGGACTGAGGTCATCTAGGTCTCTACTGACTATATTAGACTTAATTAGTTTTGCCAGCTAGCTCAGAGGTCACTAGAAACTTTCTCGAGTAAACAAGGAGGTTTTAATTTCCCTGAATAGACAAGAAGGGATTAGCTTCTGACAACCACATAAACATGACAACTTTGCTCCCTCAGAATAAAGAGTATATTCTCTAGAGTCGTGTGAAAACAATAGACAACTATTTCACTCAGTCAATCGTGCATACTTAGTTTCACCAGAGTGCAGAGAAATAGAGCGACGGGCGTTTTCAATAAAAGGTGTTATTTATTGAGCAGTCTTCTTTCTCATGCAAGAGAAATGAGTTGCCACAATTGCAATACTTATCATGAAGTAAAGTGCGTACAGTAAAAGTAGTTTTATGAAATAATACTGTAAAAGCATTGATATGGTTTCTTAGCCATATGATACTTTAAAACGGATAAAATATATACATACATAAAAACATTGACTAACGTACTCAACTGGTGCTTCTAATATACGCCTACCCCGGTGTACCTGACCTAAGCCTAATACGTGGGAAGGAGTAACTAAGTTGCAGTTTAAGTTAAGTTGGTTTTTTGCCAAGAAACTGAATCAAGAATTCTCTCAAGGGTTTAGTCAGCTCCGTATCTTGGTAATAGAATGAAGGAGGTCTCGTATCTCATGTCTCAGGACTCGATCTCCCAGCAACCCGCAAGGGTGACTGGAAACACCGGAGCTGGATTTCTCGGCAAGAGAAAAGACAGCGTCTCTCTCAGTGCGTCAAATGGGAGGGTCGGCTTCCTTCGGCTCTCGCATCAGCTGGGCTTCGGGCAAGTAGATAGCCGCTATGCTCCAAACCACCGCATGTTTGCTTAAGGCAATGTTGGTATATTTATACCTGAATGGTGCCGTGTTTGATGTAAGGTTGGACATAAGACATCACTAAGAACTAACAGTTCTTTCTGGACTCCAGGAGTTCTTGTGCAAATCAAAACAAAAGCAGGGGGAATTCCCGGGCTGCTGGAGGCTTGGTTTGTTTAAAGAACGCGTTGTACTTTCTAGGAGTCTATGGGAGTAGCCTTGCCGTATTTGGACTGCATGGGCTATGACTAGATATGGACATGATTCCTGTGCCTTTATAAGGATATGTTTTACTATAACCACATAAGGGCATGAATCGGGGATATCTATATAGGGTCCTAGATAGATTCACAACAACAACAACAACAAGCAGGAGGCCTGGAAAACAATGAAATCAAGCAGGCCTATTTGGACACAGACTTTACAAAATGGCCCCTGCCACATGGGGAAGCTCAGCCAAGCAAATGATGGCCAACTATTACAATCACACTCACACATGCTAAACAACACAGCTTTAATACAACAATGCCAAAAATGAAAATCCACAGGGCTAAAAAAGGTTTGCACATTATACAACAACCACACACATCCAACAAAGGCATTTATTTAACACAAGTGGAAAAAAGTGAAATACCCCAAAAAACAGATTTTGCATTCAATCCAATACAATCCATGCCCTAAATGATGTTTAAATTCAACAGACTCAGAGCGATTTCGGCGGGATGATTCGGTTTCAAAAAGAAGAGAGTCCTTCTTTGTTTTTTAGTAACCCCTCACTCACCGACCTGGTCGGTGACATGCTTCATCATCGGGGCCACCTCAGGTGGTACTCCTTCTTTTTGTTAATTTAGATACCTAACCCAGGGGACCAGGAGTATTTTTCCGTCCACTACGGTGGATAAAATCCCTACACTCTCTCCTTTGTTCATACTATAAATTCAACAGACACCACAGAAACAGTTGTTTCATACACTCATGAGTAGCTCTGGGCCTATTGGTTGGAAAACCCATTGGCAGATTAGGCCACATAGTGAATCAATTTGAATCAATAATATTGCAAATTTATTAGAAAATGTAGTGAACAGTGCTACATTTTTTGCTGGATACAAGAAGCAAAAAATGCATGCATCTCATTTCCTTACCTGCGCCTGAAGGGATATCGCCACAGAAATCGCCAGCGCTTCCATCTGTCTATCCTGGCAGACCTTCCGCCTGTCTCCCGCCGCCCCGCCGTCTCTATCAACACCCAGAGCGGGGGCCGCAGAGGGGAGCGTGGCGAGGGGCAGACTACATAGTCCATGAGCCCTTGAGGTTCGCGTCACCGGGATAGCGCCAGGAGGCGCTCAAAAGCATCACCGGCCCCATTGAGCGGGGGATTCATCTCATTTCCTTACCTGCGCCTGAAGAGATATCGCCACAGAAATCGCCAGCGCTTCCATCTGTCTATCCTGGCAGACCTTCCGCCTGTCTCCCGCCGCCCCGCCGTCTCTATCAACACCCAGAGCAGGGGCCGCAGAGGGGAGCGTGGCGAGGGGCGGACTACATAGTCCATGAGCCCTTGAGGTCCGCGTCACCGGGAGAGCGCCAGGAGGCGCTCAAAAGCATCACCGGCCCCATTGAGCGGGGGATTCATCTCATTTCCTTACCTGCGCCTGAAGGGATATCGCCACAGAAATCGCCAGCGCTTCCATCTGTCTATCCTGGCAGACCTTCCTCCTGTCTCCCGCCGCCCCGCCGTCTCTATCAACACCCAGAGCGGGGGCCGCAGAGGGGAGCGTGGCGAGGGGCGGACTACATAGTCCATGAGCCCTTGAGGTCCGCCTCACCGGGAGAGCACCAGGAGGCGCTCAAAAGCATCACCGGTCCCGTCTCGCGGGACGCCGGGCCAAGCCCGGGCCAAGGGTTGGCCCCTTTTAGCCCGTTCTAGACCGAGCTAGGCTGGGCTGGGCCACCCCCCGTGGCCTTACGATCTGTCCTGCATGCTTCTGACTTAAGGTACTTCTGTCTTGCTTCTTAAAAATTCAGTTATTTGCATCTTATATTTACCTGTCAAGAAATCTGTTTTTCCACCATGACCAGGGGGTCCAGAAGTAAGACGGCGATGAAAACTGCTCTGATCACTGGTCCACTTGACCAATTTATTACCAGAACTAACGAGGCCATCGATCTAAGCATTTCTCTATTGGAGCGAAGGGTGTCACAAGACCTGGCAACTGCTAGGAGGTCTTCCTTGGGCCCCTTAGCTTCAGTACAATCCCCACTCCAACTAGCCTCTTCCATTCCGGTCCTACTGCAACCAAATGTCTTAGTAGAGGTTCACTCCATCCCGAAAACAGTTGATTTGTCAGCTACAAATCTCACCTCTGATTTCGACTCTAAGGGGAATCTTGAGAAAACTCCAGACCTTCAGCTATTTCTAACCCAAGACCTAGGTCTCGAGAATCAGCTTAAGGGGGCAAAGGAGGGCGCTGTTCCTAAACAGGGAAAAGATCAAAAGAAGGGCAACTCAAAGAAACCCCAAGCTGTAACTACTAACAAGAAGGGGACAACTGCTCTCTCACCGCAGGGCGCCTCAAGTGATTCCAATACCCCACTTATCAACTTATTGGAACCAACAGTAAACGTATTGACCACGGGCAAGGAGGGGGGTATCTGTAGCTCATGTAGTGCTAATTCCCAGCTTTTAGCGAATATTAGGGAACTATTAAAGCACCTTTTGCAACCCTTCGAACGGAGCTTAATGTCGATAGAAAAACAACTTGCAATACTTTCCCAGAAGCCATCGACTCAGCATAGCTTGAGTCAAGCAAACCCTGGGGTGGGTATAACGAATCCCTCTAGAACAGGAATTCAAGGGGCCCCCTCCAAGATGACAAAAGCCCAACCTAATCAAACCAAGCCCAAAAGGCCAGAAACCCCCTCCTCAACTCTTCTTGGGAGTGAGCGTATGACTGAGACTTTGGCTACTATTTCTTCTCAGCCTACCCCTTCCCAGCCCACCCCCACTCAGTCCATCCCCAACAAGGGACTTCTTCAGCTACCGAATAAAAGGCCCATCTCTCCATTAATGCCCCAGTACCCACCATCGAATCGACCAGATGAGGGAAAGAGGGGTTCTAGGTCCAAACGCCCTGTTCATTTATCACCAGAAGTGTCCCCTTACACTGTCATCCTTACGGGGGTCCCTGAACTGCCTACAAGCAAAGTGGAGCCGTCCTGGTCCCTTTGGAATAAGGTCTCACAGTGGCTCAGTATAAATAGGCCCCTATAACCCCTCCACATAAGTCGAATCTCAGCGGTGCGTAGAGTCTCGTGGATTGGGGCTGAACCCAAAAGCATACAGGGAGATTGCATTATAGTAACCTGCGATGACCCAGACATTGTGGATTAAATTTGCTCTTGGCCTGCTTTGGCCAAGAAAGGGGGGATCGATGCTTATCGCCTCTCCTTCTTTTACCCCTATGTGCGTAGTCACCGGAACCCGATAGTCCCAAATTGGGTGCAACCATCGGAGCGCCAGCACCCGATAGTCCCAAACTGGGTGCAACCATCTGAGCGCCAGCACCCGATAGCTCCAAACTGGGTGCAACCATTTGATCCTCAGCACCCGATAACTCCAAACTGGGTGCAACCATCTGAGCGCCCTTGGAACCATGCGGGCCCCTGGTATACACAGAGGAACAGGAGTAGAGAGTGGGAACATCGGCCGTGGTATCCTATCAGTGATCATCATATAATGGGGGGATGGCGAGGCATTCCCGTCAGTAATAGATACGATTGCCTGGAAATGGTCGATTGACCGTCGGGCATTCTATATAGTAGCAACCCGATTCAGGGGTTCCCAGGGCCAGATGAGAAGCTAGGGAGTGCCTTAGTTACTCACTCTGAAACCTCCATAGCACCAAATTTACCTAACGACCCAAACATCACTATACAGATAGTGGGTATTCCCACCCCAGGTAGGATTTCTGATATTGAAGAAGATATATTAGCGGTTCAACAGGAGTCATTTGTAGTGTCTACAGGTGTCAAACTGGTTGCCCCTGACATAACGCCTGCCCCTCAACGAGAAAGCGTTATTTTAACTGCAGCTGCAGCAACGGGGCCTACAATTATTACCTGGAATATAGCCGGTATCTCAGGTAAATTGAATACCCCGTTTTGGAAGGAGTTTATTGGGGCTGGCCATGACATTATCTGTCTCCAAGAAACGTGGAACCTATTTATGTAGAAGGTTACTCATCCCACTGTCTAAACGCCTCTAATTCTTCATCAGGTAGAGCTAAGGGTGGCTTATTGCTACTAATTTCCAACAAATTGACTAACTTTAAAACCAATAGATACTCCATTGTTGGAACACATAGTCAGGTGCTACGGATGGAATCTAATAAAGGTAAAGACCTAATTCTTGTAAATTTTTACAATAACATTTTCGACGCCTCTAGGGGAAATATTTTATTCCCCCTGGAAAGCGAAATTAAAAGGGTATTGGCATCCTCACGCAGAATGGCAGGCATCCTTTGGGCTGGTGATTTTAATATCCAGCCTTGCCCTTTAGAAACGGGTAACCCTTGCGGTTTCAGAAAAGAGATGGGCAATAGTGGCGTGGCAGACAGTGTGGATTGCCTACACTTTCCACACTGTAATTATGGCACGATACTAAACAACTTGTTAGTGAAATTCGACCTAGATTTGCTTAGTTGTAACAAAAATAAGCTCAATCTTACTTGTCCTACATTTACAGGCAGGAATGCCAACACTAATATAGACCATATTCTGATGTCCAATAATAGCGAATATACTAACCTGTGGGTTAGGGAAGAAATCCTTAGTGATCATAACAGCATCTCTTTGACTCTATTGGGTTGGGAATAAAGTCATCCAATAAGGAAATCTGCTCCATGGACATAGCCCCCACGAGACCGAACGGCCCAAAGATCAAATGGGCCGGAACCGATCCAGCAAAAAAACATAAGGAGGTAGCAGAAAAATGTAGAAATGAGATTACTTATTGTCTTGGAGATGCCACCAATTCTGCAACCCTGCTTTCAAGTTTTATCAGGATAAATACAACTATTGAAGGAATATTCACAAAGAAGCAATCCAAAATTAGAGCTGCCAGGTTGGGTTGGTTTGACAAACATTGCACTCTGTCCCTACGCGAACTAAAAAAGGCACTAAGTAATAAACCACGCAATAATACCAACATCAAAATATTGCGTGCTAATTACAAGGTGGCCCTCTCCAATAGGAAAAAGGTCCTGCAAGAAGAAGCATGGCATAATCTAAACTTAGCAGCGGAAACACAAAACAGCAACCTCTACTGGGAGACTATTAACAGCCCCTTTTTAAATACAGAGGGCATTCCGGAATTAACATCTTATGTAGCTTGCAGTGCATGGGTAGAACACTATACAAATATTTTCAACCCTGAAGGGAAGTCCTTAGAAACCCCGGCCCATGAGGTTTCTGTTTGCTTGCCCTTACCATTGGGAATAAGCCTGGATAAGGTTTACGAAGGCCTGTCCAACAGTAAAGGAGGAAAGGCTCCGGGCCCTGACGGAGTACCCATAGACCTACTCAAAACTGAAATGAATCTGTGGGCGCCCATTCTAGTGAGGGTCTTTAATGCAGCAGCAGAGGGATGCTTTCCACCATCTTGGGGCCAGTCGGTCATCATACCACTATTCAAGAAAGGCAGTAAATCGGAGGCGTGTAATTATCGCCCCATTTCATTGCTGGACGCATCAGTTAAGGTAATGAGTTGAATCATGTTGAAGAGACTGGAAACTTGGGCAAACGAAAAGGATATTTTAACCAAGGTTCAATACGGTTTCAGGAAAGGCATGGGGACACTAGAACAGTGCGTCAATTTAGATCTTTTAATTAATAAATGTACGGAAGCCAAAAAAGGCAGCCTGTTTCTCTGTTTCGCGGACTTGAGTAGCGCGTTTGACTTGGTTGACCACTCTATATTATGGCAGGTTCTGATAGAGTCGGGAGCACCTAAGGAGATTGTACATTTCGTGGCCAGGCTCTACGAGAGATTGTCATGCAAGGTGCGCTATGGTTCCCTAGGCAAATGCACCTCTTTCTTTAAAGTCTCAAGAGGCATCCGCCAGGGCTGTGTATTGGCCCCCCTTTTATTTTCCCTGTTTATCAACCAAATTGACTCCATTCTGTGCCAGATTCCCGCAGATGCACCACTGATAGGAGGGAAACCGGTCCCAATTTTATTGTATGCGGACGACGCTGTGCTATTGTCCCGCACGCAGATTGGTCTACAGCGCCTTATCGACAGATTTATGTTGTACATTGAAAGTAGGAAATTACTAGTTAACAAATCTAAAACCTTTGTAATGTCTTGTGGGATGAAAGCTAAGAAAGCTAATTACAGCTTTTTTATAGAAAAGGTTAAGATGTCACAAGTTAAAACCTTTTGCTACTTAGGAATTACCTATGCAAACAATGGGACATGGCAACCCGAGTTCGAAAACATCAGTTTAAAAATGATGAGGTCCACCAACAGTATTTTTAAATTTTCATCTAAACTTGGGGTGAGGTGTATCAAAGATATGATGAACATTTATAATGTAAGATGTGTCACATCAGCGCTGTATGGTGCAGGGGTGTGGGGACATTGCGTTGGTCCAAATGTGCAGAGAGATGAAAACAAGTTCCTCAGAAAGTTGCTATGTGTACCACCCTCAGCATCAGTAGAACTGATCCACGAAGAAGTCGGAATCGAATTTATCTCGGATTTAGCAGCATTACATCCCCTGCTGCTATGGCGCTCAATCTGGGCCAAGACTGAAACACTATTTACCCAGGAGATAATCCTTGATTGTCTCAGGTTGGACTACTCCTCACGTATAATGTGGCTCAAGTACATACACTACTGGTTTTATCTCCTATTTCAGTTTGACATATTTCTTGACCCTAAATCTGTTGTTTCTATCCCCAAAAATGTCATAAAACAAAGGTTTTTAAATTATAAAAAGGCGCGTCGTGTAAGGGTGTCTGGAACGTTACAATCTGTGATGTTTTACCGGGATTGCAATTTAATCACCGGTTTCCAACCTTATCTTTCTGGTGTCACTCGTAATTCCCACCGGTTTGTTTTAACACGCTTACGGTTGGGAATCGTACACCACCTCGTTGCATTCCCCGTAATGAAAGCCAGATCTGATACCGTATGCCCTTGTGATAACATTTCACGCCAGAGTTGCTGTCACTTTTTATTGTTTTGCAAATGTTATCATTTTTTTAGGGTAATATACCTAAAACCTGTCTTTTTAAAAAACAATGTTCGTTCTACGAAGAATGCCTTACAGCTATTATGCTCCTTAAAGGACCTGGATACCTGTTTTTTCGTAGCGTCATATATACTAAAATGTACAGCTGCCAGGAAAGCCATAGTCATTTGATACATCTGACCGTGTTTTGTTTTAACTTTGGCTTCCTGTCTGTATATTCGTCTGTATATTTGTATGTATTATAAATTAATTTAGTTTTATTAGGCAACAGAATGCGTGTCGTCCAAACCCTAACTCTACTGATCAAATTATGTTTTTAGAATATTACATATTATGTCTACGACGGTTTTTAAATAGTTTTTAGATTTAGTGACTTTGATGTAATTTTAGAAATGTATGTTGCATATGTAAATTTGTTCTGCTTGTATGGTTTGTTTCACAAATCGAATAACGCTTTTGAACTGAACTGCATGCAAAAAAACAACCAGCAAGAAGGCATGGCCACCACAAAGAAAACTTCTAGACCTAATGCAGAGGCACACTGGCTGTCCCTCCACAAAATGGCCACCAGCTACATGGCCAGGCCACAACAACAAGAAAGGGAAGACAGACAATGCAGGTCTATGGCAAAACCACACTGGCTGCCTTAAGAAAATAGCCACCAGCCACATGGCCAGGCCACAACAACAAGAAAGGTAAGACAGACAATGCAGGTCTATGGCAAAAGCACACTGGCTGCCTTCACCAAATGGCCGCCAGCCACATGGCCAGGCCACAACAACAAGAAAGGGAAGACAGACAATGCAGGCCTTTGGCAAAAGCACACAGGTTGCATTAATAAAATGGTCACCAGCCACATGGCCAGGCCACAACAACAAAAAAGGGAACACAGACAATGCAGGCCAATAGCAAAAGCACACTGGTTGCCTTAACAAAATAGCTGTTAGCTACATGGCCAAGCAGGCCACAAGAAAGGAAAGACAGACAATTCAGGCCTATGGCAAAAGCAAAGCACACTGGCTGCCTTCACAAAATGGCCACCAGCCACATGGCCAGACAGGCCACAACAAGAAGCAATTAACAAACAGGAACAAAGGAAAGAAGACTTGCAGGTCTATGGCAAAAGCACTACCACCACCCCAAAAAGGCCACAAGCCACATGGTCACTCACAACAACAACAAGCAGGAGGCCTGGAAAACAATGAACTCAAGCAGGCCTATGTGGACACAGACTTTACAAAATGGTCCCTGACCACACGTGGAGGCTCACTCAAGGCAAATGCTGGCCCACTATTACAAACACACTCACACACTGGCCAGACAATGGAGACATGCTAAACAACACAGCTTTAATACAACAATGACAAAAACGAAAATCCACTGAGCTAAAAAAGGTTTGCAGGTTACAAAACAACCACACATGAAAAAATTTGAAATACCCCAAAAAACACACATTTTGCAATTCAATCAAATGCCATCTATGCCCTAAATGATGTTTAAATTCAACAGACGCCACATAAACAGTTGCTTTATTCACCCATGACTAGCTCTGGGCCTACTGTCTGAAAGGCCTATTGGCTGACTACTGACCGGCTAGTGAATTAAATAAGTATTGCAAATTCATTTCAAAAGTTGGAAAAAATGAAGTGAACTGTGCAACATGTTTCCTTTATAAAAAGAAGAACAATTACTTACAAACAAACAAATATACCCCTAGTGAAACTAAAGGCCACCCACCACAATACATTTTTTTTAAATGATAAAAAATGTACGAATACATGTATGTGCAATGCCCCAATAAAACTAACATCACCAATTTTCAAACTGATTTGTAAAATCTCAAATTCAGAAGTCCTCAAGTCCAATGATATATGATGCAGCAGACACAAAAAGGGATCCTTGCAGCTCCAAATCCAAATGAAAAGTGAACAAAGGCTGGAAATGAAGTGTTTGTCATGGAACTCCTTTTTTTGTTTTCGTGGTTTGCTTTTTTCTGTATTGAAGTGTCATGATGTGCTCCTTGAAGCCCTTTTTCGTCCCCCTTACTGCTTTACATTCAGAACCCTATCCCGGGGCTCGGTATTTCTTTCAGTGTTTCTTTTTTTTGCACGTCGCCGCAGCCTGCGCCTTCAAGCTCTTTTTCTCCCCCCCTCCCACTTCGCATTAAGAGCCCTCCTCCCCACTCAGTATTTCTTTTACACGTGGCGTGCTCCAAGCCCATGCTGGATCTTGGGTTCTTTTCTCTGTGTTTTTTTCAGCACTGCGGCCTGCCTTCTTAGTGTTGTTAATCCGACATCCATGTGGAAGCGGGAGGTGGGGGAAACTGTGGAAACTATGGAGAGCCTTTGACGCTGCACAATGCGTTGTCCCTAGAGAACTCATATGTTATGGTGTTTTAATGTTCTAACCACAAGACTGCACAACAACCTCTTGTTTTTGTGTATTGGTGGCGCTGCTATAGATGGTACCATAGATGTGACTTAGCTCCAAGATCTCTCTCCTCAAGCACTTTTATTCTGCTTCAGCCTCGGCAAAAAGCCTTTTTTGAAGGCACTGATCTATGTGTGATATGCTAATAAAGAAATTTGGTGGGCGAGTGCCCGGCCAAAGCACCATATAATTCATGTTCAAACCTGGCGTGTCTGACTTAGCCATTCATCCTTTTGAGGTCAATAAAGTGTGTTCAACAGACAAGTAAAAATACCATCTGTTAATGATGAGCCCTGCAACAAGTACCCGTTTTCGGCCATTCACTATGTATCGAGCCCTACCCCCTCCCGCTTGGAAGATCTCTTCTGACGTGAGGGATCACCTAATGGATTATAGCCAGCACCACCCTGTTCTCCTTATCTGAAACATTCCTTCATTGGGCTGGCCACATCCTCTCCTCACCTCTTCCTCCCCCCATTAACCATGTACCCAGAACCATCGCTGCCTCTTCCTTAGCTGCATAAGTTAGTGCCCCCCACTCCCACCGCTCTCGCTGGCGCGCTTTTGTCCACGTCTAACCTTAATCAGCATCCTATATCGGCCCGCTCCCTTATCTATTCTTATATTTAACTCAATATATACATGCATTTGATATTTTCAAATATGTTCCTTTACAAGTAACACATTCAACACCATCATCTGAGTTTGTATTATAAAAACCAACAAGCATTCTCTATACTTTGCTTCTTCTCAAAGATTTCCTTTTGCATTCAGGTGTTCTCTCCAGATAACCGTTATAAGCCACACCCAGTGGCTTCGAGGTCCCAGATATCTATATGCCTCTGAGAGTGTCTGGCAATTCTCAGCAAGTCACATGCCACCCAAACGGCAAAGCCTCAAGCAATTCTCAGAAACCATATCCCGCTCATACTCCGAATACACTACTTCTCCCACAGGTCTCTGTAAATTGTCGTAAACGAGAGATAAAGCAAGCACTGGAACAAATTACCGCCCGTACACCAACCCCGCCCCCGCACTCGCCTTCAGCTATCCCGAGGCTGCGCCGACCCCCCGCCATGACTCTCAAGTGCCCGTTGGCATTGCCACCAATCCAACCCGGCCTCATAAGGATGAAAGGCTGAGTTGAATGGAACTCAAATCACTGGTGTGTGTGCTTCACTCTTAACACATTAGGACAGCGCTTTGCGGCAGCTGCAGTCAAATGAAGCTCCACGAACTGCACAAGGAGCACATCTGCCAGCCAGGCCCAGGCCCAGGACCCAGATTACACAGGCCTGCTCAACTGATTGCCTCCCTCCCTGTCGATCTCCTCCTCTGCTGGTCTCTCTTTCCTAGGCCCTCACCACCGCTGCCATGTCTGTCCCCACTCCCCCCTAGTGGGTGCCTGCTGCTCCTTCTCGGCCTCTGCCCTGTGCTCCAGCCAACCCGCGGAGAGCCCAATGATTCCAACCTGGTTGAGGAGGACCCCCATGCAATGCACCTCTAGAAAGGTTCACTTGCGCCGAGGTGCTGCATTACATCATATTCTTCGCCCCCTAGTAAATAGGAGCAGATACTTTAATGCGAGATTAGCCCCTGCCCCCAAAGAAAAAACAAAATTCTCACCCAGTGTTGCTGACTGCAAAGTACATGAATTTCCTTAACTAGCATGATGTATTTCGAAGTCGCTCGTAGAATTTTGTCTCACTTCATGTTACGCCATTACTTCAAAGCGTTTTTGCTACGTTGATGCAGCAGAGTGATTCATATTACGACACTGCCTCAAAGCATTTCATTAAGTTCCACTCTTGCAATGCACTTCATATCATTCACTCGCTACTAAGTGCTTAATGGTACTCTGCAGCAAAGTGCTTTTTCTTAACCCTCTGCAGTACAGCACTTTGTTACTAAACTTAAAGGCGTCAAGTCTGTGGGTATTGTAGAGTGTTGGCTGTTAAGGCTCAAGTAAACACAGATAATAATGCTAATCTTCCCACAGTCGAATCGCACTTTGAACTCTGGAAAAACACAGCACTCCATTTGCAAGCTATGTATCTCATTTGTGTAGCATGCAGGATAAGTTGGTCACGGTGAGAAGGTGATGGTGATAGCATCTTCTTCTCACCCTTAATCTGCAAGTGTGCACAGTTGCTCAGCTGCACTGACATGCATCAGGTGAGTGTCTTGACAGAGAGTGTAGTTTCAATATACCCCTCACAGATGTCAACAAACGCATCACTGCTTTCATTTTCTGTGGTCATATCCAGTGGCGACTGGCATATACGGGGACAAGCAAATGGAAAGTCTGCGAGCTCTTACAAGCACAACAGACCTCTCCGCTCCAGCCTCAGTCTCCAGGAAAACCGATGCCCTTTTGCCCAATTCTTCTGCCTGACAGGAACTGCAATGCAATAGATCTCGCATTTACACAAGTTTGAGCAATTGCCATTGTAAATGACAATGCCTTTTATTTGTGTTTTGGTTTTTGAAACCTAAATAAAAGGCATTGTCATTTACAATGCCAATAGTTTAAACTCGCGTAAATGCGAGACCTATTGCATTGAAAACGCTTGTGTTTCCTTTGTGATTCGGACACCATGTTACTAGCCCCAGATAGTAAAGATAAGACCTTGCCACCTGCAAGGAAGAGGAAAAGGAAGAGGGCCTGTATATCTCAACTAAATTTGGTTTAGAGATTGACGGATTTGACAAAATGATTCCAGTGGGATATAGAAGGCTGACTTTAATTTGAATGTTTCGTTTATTTATTTATTTATTTGTGAGTTTGTATAGCGCTGGAATCGACTCCAACTGGAGTATCTCTGCGCTTTGGTACCGGATAATATTACAACAGATGAAGAGATGTAAAAAGAATGGAACTAGATCTCATTAGTAAAAAGCAGAGTTTTCAGTTGTTTTCTAAATTTCAGGTGATCTGTGCAGAGTTTGAGGGTCAGAGGAAGTTTGTTCCACAGTATAGGCCCTGCAACAGACAGTGTTTTCCCTCCGTGCCTGGTTTTTTTGACACGAGGTACTACCAGCAGAAGACTTTTACTGGATCTTAGTGATCTGGAGGGGATGTAGGGAGTGAATTTCTGTTCCAGGTAGGTCGGACCATGTCCATTTAGGCATTTGTGAATAATGCAACATATTTTGAATTTAGCCCTTTGTCGAATACTCAACCAGTGTAATTTGTAGAGGAGAGGTTTGGGTTTGACTTTATATATTTGGAGCTTTGATGTTCACATGCTGTGTTTTTTTTATGAATGGCTATTGTTGCTGTGCTGAATGGTTGATGGCTATCTGTATATTAATGAGTCTGTTTAATTCGTGCAAAGGCACTGTTAGTCTCCACTGCTTTATTTGGACTACACTTGCAATGTTCACCAAACCAGAACAAAGCGTTTAGTTGCATTGCACATTAAAGAAGATGTCTATATGCGAGATAGACATGGTCTTTTCTGATTGGCTTTACGAGATAATTTAACTCGTACACTCATTATTCACAAGAAATTCAATGGCACTATTATTTCCAGTCTTTAACACAACCATGAGAAACCACATGGTGACAGGACATGGGAAAATGTGTATCGAGTGTACTTTTGTGTCATTGATATTATTCCAACATGGCTCGGGTAAATATCATGACTAAGGTACACAGATTTGATACACTCGGGTATTAACTGTGGACAACACAGAGGTGTTGCTAGTGTTTTCTTGAGTTGGTAATACATGCAAACTTTTAATTAAAGCGGGTCCATGCTGGGGAAGGCATCTGGCACTTAGAAGTTAGAAATTAAATATCAAATAATTAAAGTTGTTTTAATGGACAACATAACCTCTTCACCAGGTCATTCTGAGTTGTTTGTAATGAAAATACCAAAAATCCAGTCTGTTAAATACGCTTTCAAGTTTATATGCTCAATCTACATTAAAGAGAATGTATCGGGGATAGGGGGCCTTCAGTAAACGAGCTTCCCATTCTGATTTTGAATCAACTGGTACGATTTACACGAAACCAAACAAAATCGGGCTAAGTTAGAAAGAAAAACATTTTTTTAAATGTAAGCGATTCTGTTCTAAACAGCGGCTGAAAACATCAGTAAAAAACATGCACTCACAGTAGCTCATTATAAGTCTGGAGCCTGGTGCGCGAGATTCTGTCTACAAAGCAGGGGCATGCACAATGGTCAGCTGCACAAGGAAGCCTCTGTTTTCTTGAATGAATGCACGCACCACTGTTCAGAGCTTACTGTCATTCACGAAGATAAACTTTACATATGACCATAGCATATTTGGTTTTAAGTCTGAGCTACACAGTGACTAAGCAATATACATTTTAGCATTTTCACCTCCAAACAAAATGTCGCTGTCAATAAGTGTACGAATTGCTTGTCAGAGAAATTCATCATAGGCTGATTATACTTTTATCTTGGCACCTACTAAGATGGCAACCATTGGACTTGCATTTAAAAACTAACCATAATCAGAGGCATAAGACAGGCTCCTACAGCACCTGTGGTTCAGCCCCCCCCCAACTCTTCAGAGGCCCCACGACCCATCGAGGAGGCCTCATTCCTCCCATGGCCAATGAATATTTATGAGATATGGAAGACTCTGGGGCACCTCTTCACATTCTGCAGGGGAGCCTTTTAGACCTATCAGCCTTGGGGTAATTTTCCCAAAACAACTTGCCTATTTTTCTGAATTCGTTTTTGTTGACCTTAGGACTCTGTGCTTTTTACAACTTCTGTGCTCTCTCCCTGGAACATGCTAAAATTGTCTTACACCTGATTGACATATTCAATTGACTTATAAGTTCCTAGTAAACTGGTATACCATATACTTAGGGACTGTCAATTAAATGCTACTGGTGTGCCTGCAGCACGTATTGTGCCACACCTACTTAAGTAGCAATTTAAAACCTGTTGCTTGCCCACCATTGCCCCCAGTGGGTGGAGTTTAAACTGCTATTTCGACCTGGCAAAAAGCACCTTTTACCAGGCCTCAGGCTACCTTTTTATTACATATAAGTCACCCCTAAAGTAGACCCTAAACAGCCCAGAGGGCAGGGTGCTTTGTATTCAAAGTTGGGCATGTATGTTTAGGTTTTACGTCTCCTGGTACTGAAAAACTCCTAAATTAGTTACTCACTACTGTGAGGCCTACCTCTTCAATAGAATAACATTGGGTTACCATATTACATTAAATGAGTGATGTGTGAGGGCACAACTAACTACAAATGGGTCTGACAAAAGAAACGATTTCTTAGCATGCCATAATTGATATGTAACAAGAAACACACAAGAGAATTATTGCGTAGTTTAAACTGTTAATGTATTATTCTCTTTGTATATATGGCTGTCACATAAGCATCTCAACAAATGACAATAAGAAGTGGGTGACTTTTAGTGAGTAAGTGAAAAAAGTGACAAGGTGATATTGTCCGTGAAATATATCTACAGAAAGGGAAGATTACAACAAATTAAAATGTTATTGTTTTGGTGTCAAATAATTTAGTTATTTTACTTAATTTTTCTGTAATGTTTCTGTGGTGCTTTCCCTTTATTGCATTTGTATACTGCATAAATACTTTACACATTGCCTCTAATTTAAGCCTGATTGTTTTTGTGCTTAGCTTCCAGAGGGTTAAGTACATTTGAATTTAGTGACTGTTTGTGATTCCCACAGATAAGTATTGCAGCTGTTGCTTGAGAAAGGCTGACAGAAAATGATTCACAATGTTCACAAGTAATGCATTGCGGAGAACTAATACAACAAAAATGCTGCAGTATTTTGGAATTTACATTTCTCACTGAGAGGTTTTATGAGTGTTTGTGCATTTCTTGAACATCCAAGTAAGTAGGCGTGATTATGTCACAGATTGCATGCTATCAAGTTGATGGTCTGGTAGTTGGCAAAACCAGGTTGAGAGGGTGAGCTTTTTCCAAATCTCCACTTGGATGATTCATCCAGCAATTTACATACCATTAATTAAAAGGAGCGTTTTTACAATAAGTGTCAGCAGTAGTTCCTGAAAATGAGAGAAACATTTTCAATTTTCTAGTCTCAACACTGCTCCCCTGACTCCAACCAAACTACAACTGCTCTCGCTGAAATTAAGCACAGAAAAATGATGGCTAAAGTACTGTTATCTAGGAAAGGAATTGATTGAGTTGTTCCCTCACATCAGCGAGTTCCTAGAGTTCAGTGGGATGGTGGAGCTGGATGTCACCCACAGCCTCTTCTGCAAACATCTTGCAGTGACTCAGATGGCAACAGTGGGAAACATGATCATAGACTTCTGTTGTGTCCCTACCAGTAAACAACCAGGGGTGGTGGTGGATCAAGGCTCATGATAATCTGTAATAGAGATCAAGCTCATTAGCTAATTAGAGACTCATGGTCTCTGGCGTAAACTCACATCAGAATAAGACCAAGAATTTCAACAGTTCCTAGACTGACAAGGAAGACATCATTAGGTCATTACTGACTGGCCTCAAGCAAATGACAATGTTTAGTGCTTCAGATGACCCAAAGAAAATTAAAGAATTAAAGGAAAACAAAACAAGAAACTGGACCTAGCTGCCTTCTGATTGAGGTGAGAGGATATCACCACATCTGACCACTAATGTGTCACTTATGAGCATTTCTCCAGGCCCCCAATGACATCACAGATGACACAATAGCTGCATGAAGACAGTGACACAATGAATAATAAGTTGTAAGAGAGGTTCTAGGCACTCAGACTATCAGGTAGGTGATCTTGACATGGTGCATGACCAACTTCTTTGGAAAAACAATAAAAATTCCATTGCAGGACGACATGTCAAATGCATGTGGAAAAATGTGTGTGATAGCAAATCTATCCATTATTGCAAGTGTCATTTGGAACATAATTGAGAATACCAGAATCAACTGTCAAGACTTGGATAAATATTTTCCTTTCCCAGTGCAGCCTCCGTTTGTGGGTTTGAGACTACTCGTAAAACAAATGGCATAAAGTTGAGGAAACTACTGATGGAGAAAATACTAACCCCAAAGCCATTCATAAGGGCAGTCTGTCTCTCCAGACTGCCCAAGCACAACATGTCCAAGGTAACACCAATCACAAATTCTCCTCAGGAACTTGGAATCTAAACACCACCTTTAGCAGAATGGGATGAGGGTCAATTCAGTTATAGCTGGGCTGTCAGCACTAAAAACCCCATAAACCGAATCCTAGTTGAAAATCTCCTGCTGTGTGGGGTTGGTTTATATTTTTATTTCCAGCCTGACGCTGAGGCCCAGCCATTTAACAAATCTGAGATTCTATATTGCATTAGCTGCAGCACCAAATACCTTCATGTGAAAACCCTTTGGTGTAGGTCAGTGGTCTTAAAAACTTTCAATGTCATGCTCCAGTACAAAACAAAACATTTGGCCTCCCTCAACATTTTTCACAATTCTATTAAACTGGCAATGTTTAAATATGTCTAGAATTATTTAAACATTGCTGTTAAGTTCTGTTACCATTTTACAAATATGTGTTAGTCAGGCCTTACCAACATGTAAAAGTATCCACAGTGTGATTATTAGAAATGGGTGTGAGGGTTTTAGGGAATATTTGTCCTTTCCCTTTTTGAAAGCTTCTCTCAGCCAGGATATCAATGGCAAACTATGTTAGTGGATGGCCCATTACACAACAGATTACTGCCAGTCATCTTTTTCCACTGAAGACAAATCCTTGTTATTAACATAATGCTGCTTTTGGCAATTGCCTGGCGCTCCCCCGGGATCCCTTGAAGACCCACTAGGGGTTTCTACCCCCCAGTTTGAAGACCCCTGGTGTATGTGCTGACGCAGTAAGCTAAGTGCTGAACTTCCAATACTCTGTTATCCGTTATTCCAAAGTGAATGCACATTAAAACCTCTTTTGATATTACCTCTTCTACTGCTACCAAAAAAGTTTGCTTGTTTGACTTTACCTCATTAGTTGATTGATAGCATTACAATTTCTGATATCTTAATATCATCTCCTTGCTTGGACTTTTACCTACTCAATACTGATTAATATGATACATCAATCAATTAACAATATTAAATATTCAGTTATTTTATTATTATTATTATTATGCGTTCTTATATAGCACTCGATTACCCGTAGGCATCTTGGCGCTTGCCTTGGGAACCCGTCCTGGCTTCCCCCAAGGTGAAAGCCAGGCATCCCGCCGCGGGGGGGCCATAGTGGAGATTAAGCAGGCTAATGCCCAGAGCTGCAGAGTGTGAACTCATGATTCGAGTAGGCACCGAAACGAGAATTATCGAGTCCGTGGATATTTGGGCTCAAGACCCTGCCGTGTCGGGAATTGAACCCTGGTCCCAGGTCTGACCTCTGCTTCAGGGTCTGCCTCCTCTAACCAGTGAGCCACACTTCTCCACTCCACTCCATTTTAGCACTAATTACATTATTTCATTTACATTAAACTAAGGTATTAATTGTTCAATTGTTCTAGTAATATTGCTAATGCAATATCTGTATCAGAGAGTGGAGTTTAATATTTGATTTATTTGTACTTAATTATATGTATTTTAAAGCTCAGTCAATCAAGTAAAAATATTTTTCAAACAGTATGACAATGCATGTAGAACTTAATTAAGATATACATATAATAAAACATAAAACAATATTAGATAAAACCAATAAAAGAAATATTTTTATGGTCAGTTTTCTTTTCGTGACCCTCACACAACAGCTTTCCAAGAAAATGCTTTTCATTTTGAATTAATGTTATGTTTTTATATTAATTCCACATAGAATAAAACAAACTCAATTAAGTAACCATTGCTAACACTAATCCTAGCCATTGTTAAATATACAATTAATTGTATTCAATTAAACGTAATTTGATACCCAACTCTTTGCTCTAATGCTAATTCTAACTCTAATAGTTTTCAATGTTTTATGTAATTTTAACAAAAAAAAATTAAATTGTATGCCTTTAGTTACAAAAACAGAAACCTAACTTTAAATTTAACAATAAACAAAAAACGAAAGCCAATCACAACCCCTACAAGAGTACAGATTCATTGTTTTATAATTTTTATAATTTTTTATAATTTTAGATAATTTTGAATACATTTGTTAATTTAATGAAGGCATTATTTTTTTAAGCAATGTTACTCAGTCCATAATCCTAATGGTAACACTAAACTTTTTATATTAATTTTAGTTATATTTCATAACATCACTTTAAATTAAAAATGATTTAAAGTACAGGGAAATAAATACATTTTAGAACAAGTGAAATACATTTGTTTAATTATGCACCTTTTGACTAGTATTAGTGCATAGTGTAAAATCAATTAATTAATTAACACTTTTAGTTGCGATAATGCTCCATAGAGGTTTGATGTTAAGTCCCTTCTCAAAGTTGAACTTGTTGGATTTTGATTGGAGATGAATGCTGAACTTACACAAAGCATTATGTCTTGGGCCATTGGAATTATCTGATTCAGCAGTTGTGGTGTTTTGTTTGCATATTTATTGATTTGCCACATAATCCATCTTCTTAAAATCTGCAAATGTTAACCAAAAAAAGTTTCTAGGTCAAACAGATAAACAGTTACTAAAAATGCTTCAGTTGTTGATTGATGTATTTAGGTCTTAAACTATATTAATGAGGTGAAACCTTTGCCCATGCATTTTTAACATGCATAAAATTTCAAACTAAGGAAGTATTACTGCTCAATTGTTTGCTGTATTATGCTGCATGATTTGTATTTTATTTCCTCATAATTTAGTAAATCCTGCATCAAAATGTGTTCCTCCCCTGCCCGATAATCCAAGTGGCACTGATTATGTCACAGTGCTTTAGAAAGGACTTTGTCATATCTCACACACATGTGACACTGACAGAAGTGTCAGGCAAATGAAGAGGATGTGCTGAGAACATTGTGTGTAGAATGTTTCTTCTTACTATTCTAGTTCACAGTGAATTCACAACCACTGGTTCCCTGCCAAACTTACAAAGGAAGTGCTCTGTGCACAGGAATAAAGGCACTTTCATTAACCTCTGAGCATTGCAGGTATGTTCTGTTCCTGACCAGAACAAACAAAGGTAATATAAGTGCAACTATACCCTAATCATACATGTTATGTCTTCAATGCTATCCAATAATGCTCTATGACAAGTACTTTTGAATAACTTATGTTTTGGTGTGTGAGAATGGAGTAATGAGTGTGATCCGTTTATGAGCTATCCATGTTAGTTGACAGCATGGCATATGGCCTTTGAATCCTACTCTGCTTTACGGTCCATTTTGTTGTATTCTTTTTGTGCATTTTGTGAATTGATTTTTTAATATCTCAGAATTTCTAGCATGATTATCTTCACTGTGAAAATAGCATTTACAATGCAGTTTAAACCAGGTTTTTTACAACTAATATGCATTTACCACCAGTGTCATTACTACGCATTACTTTAAAACCTTTTTTGGATCTAGACATTTAGCACACATGTGTGTACCACTAGTGTTATTACTTTTCATTTTTTTACCACCAGTGTCATTACCACTTATGTTTTTTACAACTATTGTCAATACCACAAATATTTTTACCACACATCAATTTGTAAGTATATGGGTAAGAATATAAGTACATATAAGCAGCAGCGGTCCGTGGAGGTAGTTACGGTGGGGCTTGGAGGCGGGGGGGAGGGGCAGGGTGGAGGGTGCTAAAACCCGGCATATGGATAATTACAGGTAAGTAAACAATTTAATTAATAAAACGAATTTCGTAGCGCACACTGCATCGCAAAATGGGATGCAGTGCGCGCTACGAAATTCTTTTAATTGTTTTTTTAATTGTTTTTGTTTTTTAAGGTATTGTGACTCAAAGTACTATTCAGCATTAGTTATGATGACATGTAACAGTATGTGTGCTGATATGATACGTGATAATGGATTGTGCGGCGACAACACTGTCATGGAGATAGGCTTTGCCTTCACACTGAGTTAAGTTAGCATGAGCTTATTAGAAGTTTAAACGCCATTTTTCCTTTCTGCTGCTTCTGCACACGGCACATATTGTTATTAATGCTTTGAGCCTAGTAGAATATTTTGCTTCACACAAGAATAATATGTTTTCCTATTGTATCAGCTTTGCTTGGTAAGCTATGTCTGAACAGTGAGTGCCGAGGCCTTCAAGGTTATTTCAACACAGTGGTTGTTGTTCGGTCTGATCAGCGCACATCCTAGACATAACATATATGCAGCTGTGGCCATCTCTGGTTTTGGCACATTTAATAATGCACTGAGCAGAGAATGCACACACACTTGATGAATATTCTAATGCAGTGAGCTGGTGTAGAAGATGATGTGATCCCTTCCTACTAAGACCAGAGGTATGGGGCCGCCCTTCTAAAATCCAAAGAGACCTTCTGTAGATATAATATAATATACTAGCAAGGGAGGGCAAGACTGAGGTGCCTTCTAGCCTTCTTCCCTTTAGTATTTTAACATGCGTTCTCCCTTTGTATTTTATGGAATAGTAATTATGCTGATAACCTTGTTGCTTATAATATGTTTACTTGTATTAGCTAAGATACTGCGCCTGAGAACACGGCATTAGAAATAAATATTTCAAACTTGCATGTGTCTTCATTTACTCCTTGTTCTGGACTGGTATGATAGTATAACAAAAGAGTGTTCATGTGTTCCACGTTACCTGAGGTGTTCTAAGTCCATGTTCTGGGTTGTCTAATCATTGGGGGTATGGAAGAACCAATGAGACACTGATTGCTAGACTGGTAGGGGATTTTGGATACTAAGGTGAGTTTTGGTACATCCTAATTCACTGAGGTTCCAAGTCTCTATGCACAGTTCTGTGTAGGAGCAGAATCCCTGCGACAACACTTTTATTTCTACTCTGTGTATAAGCGTGGTTGTGTGCATTGTTCTAGTAAGTGGATTGTAAAAATCACATTGTCAAGGTGTGCATGGTAAAGGCACTTGTTGTTCCATCATACATCCATTCACTGATATGGTGAGGTGTGTAGTAAGTGAAATGTGCAATAAACCCCTGAAACTATACAGTGCTACTTGCAGATATAGATGCAATTAGTAGATTATTAAAAATTACCATTCAAAATTAACCCCCAAAAAGAATGGTTCACAAAAACAAATACAAAATGAGCTCGACACAATCATAACCAGAGCTTATTTTGAGCCAGTGGTTATTGGCAGTGGCCACCGGCACTCATCTTTCAGGAGCAGCACATATATCTGCTCATCAGACATTCAACACGAGCAAGAGAGGGAAAAGCCCACTAAGAAGAAAGAAGTAGGAAGAGAAAGAAGGGAAACCCCTTATAAAAGAGAAAGCATTTCCTCTTTTCAACCTGGAAGGAGAGTACTCCAGATGTCTTCTATAGGAACTTGCTTGGTGGTAATGGGTTGGATTATGGGTTGGAGAATGGTTGCAGGTTTTACTTTCAGAAACAGTTTTCAGTGCTTTACTTCAGGTGACAATATTTCATATGTATATCGTTTCCATTGTCAATTACTTCAGATGCTTTCAATTTTATTACTTACCACCACCCTGAAACACCATCCATCGCTGACCCCTGATAATCCCTAACCACAAGCAAACCCTGCCACTCAAGCCCATCACCACAGCTTAACACTCATCCCTGAAGCCTAAAAGCTCTTTCTACCCACAAAATCCACCATCTCTGGATTCATAGAATCACACCTAACTTCACCCATTCCAGAACGTTAAAAACCCCTTTCTATGCCTAAACCCGACCCATCCCATACCCCTTAAAACACCTCAGCACACTCAAATTCCACCCATTCTAGAAACCTAAAATAACCCTAACGTTCCCTAAATACTAGCCATACATGACCGATAAGAACTCCTCCTCATTCTAAAATACTCATCTCTGTACCCTAAAAACCGCTTTCTGCATCTAAATTCCACCCATCCCTGAATCCTTAAAAAAACCCTCACCACCCTAAACTCCACCTCATCCTGAACCCTAAAACTCTTTACCACCTCAGCCACTACCCATATTTGAATCCTAAACACCCTCACCAGCCCTAAACTCCACCCATCAATGAACCCTAACCCCTTCAATAACCTAACTCTCCACCCATCTCTGAAACCTAAAAGCACCTCTAAAACCTAAACAATACTCATCCACGAATCTTAAAAACCCCTCAATATCCCTACACTCCACCTATATCTGAAACCTTAAAGACCCCTTTCTATGCCCAAGCTGCAATTATTCCTGACCCCTAAAAAACACTCATTACACTAAACATTACCCAGCCCTCAGCCTAAAAACCCCATAGCAGTCCTTAAATTTCACCCACATTTAACGTAATTTTGGACTTTTCCTTAAAGTTATCTTCCCTTTTTTTATTGTATTTCCTTAACATTGTCTTGCCTTAAAATTGTTTTCCATGATTTGGTTTCCTCCAATATGGTTTCTCAGATTTAATTTTGCATTAATTCAGGCCCCTCGCCTCAGTTTCTATGAACATCATGGACAACATGGCCTCCACTGTATTCAGATCAAGGATCTCTAATTTTCTGAGGTTATGTGGGGTCTAGATGATATCAGTGGTGGGGAGTTTTTTAAATATTAGTTCTGGTGGTATCCTTCCTACTCCAGTTCCTGTGTGTCGATCTACAGTGGACTGGTACTAATTGTTTTTCTGATTCTGCATCCATAATTAAGTTTCCATACACAATCAGTTCTTAAACTGCACGGCCTCTGAATAATAAGTGACCTCGTAGTTGGTGGGATGGCTCAGTTATTTCAACGCTCACAATTGAAGCATGCCGTGGACTGCAGGTAACAAGATTTATTTCAAGCAAGGCCAACTCAGCTTTACATTCTTCTAAGGTAAGTAAACGGAGAAATGTTAACATTTTCTATTTACAGCGCTTTGAAACTGCAAAAGTGTGGTATGATGTGCTATATACATATTCCATTATTTTTATTATTATTGGTATTTTTATTGTTATTATTATTATTGGTGTTAGTCATAAATTATGTACATTCTCTACAGCACTCTGGCTATTGTTGTCAATGTTAATTTTCAGTTCCTTTGATTTTGTTACATTACATTTTTGTACTCCTTTGCCAACGCAGACAAAAAACAACCCTTCTCGGGGAAGTGTGGATAAATGCGCCATGTTGTTAGTTTCAGCCTCTATTCCTGTGTTTTAAACTGATCACCAGAGGTAGAAGAGGTGAGTTACCAGAGCGAGGCTTCTCGAGCTCCCAGCTGGCACGCGGCGTTCATAGCAGGCTGCTCGTGTCAAAGGCGCGTGGCAACTACAACATGTCAGTTCCATGCAACACCAGCTCTCTAGTGGAAAGAGACATTCGTCAATGTCTTATTGCAACTGATGCCTGGCTGTGTCAAGCACCCGCTGCATACAAGTCCAATCAGCTATCAAGAATGAGGGCAGAGACAAAAAGGGATTTCTTTGAAAGAAGTTGGAGGATGTAACTTTCGAACTAATAGACAAATAATACTTAGGGGTATTTTTTTTAAAGCATGCTTTAACGCACTAATTTTGCAAGATCAATAGATCAGCTGCATATTCTGGTAGGAAAAGGAAACAAAAAGATTCAAAACGGCAAGCGTTCCAGAATCCCATTAATTTGCCCACAAAAGTGTTTAGAAAGCAAACAATAGAAAAATGTGACAATTACATTTCTATAACTTCTTATTGCATTATATTATATGCAAATGTATTTAGTACTGCATAAATAGGATATTCTAGTTTTATTACATGTACACGCTCTTGTAATGAGAGTTGTGTATGTATCTCAAATTATCCAGCAATTGGAATGTATTCAAGCATGCATTCTATCAATCGTTTATTGTTAAATCTTTTTGCTGCCAATATGTTTCTTTTGGGCAGGTTTCTTTTCCCATTGGCCCAGGTACAATTTCAGCAACTCGCAGCGAACCTGTCAAATGCAGGGGGCTGGCACTGCAATTCTTGATTAATAGAAATAATAATTAGGTGCGGATATGTGAAGGAAGAAAACTCCATGTTGCTTTAAACAAAGAGTTAAGGCCTTATCTTAACTATGCATTAGAGCTGCAATGCGAAATGGTCATGCAAAATTAATTTTTAATGTGTTCAATTTATATTAAAAATTTCTGCAAGTGTGTGATTTTTTTAAGGCTGGAATGCTACTTCATTTACGATATTCCCCGAAGGTGTTTTCCATTTTTTCAAAAAGGGACTCTTAAACGGAAGCCATTTTAAGGATTTTATGAGACATTATGTGCGTTTCTGTATGCAAGTTAGCAGTTAAGTACCACATATTATATTTTGTAATATGCCTAAGTGATATTACAGGCTGAATATAGCCCTCAGTAATGTGTGCTCCTGATTTTTTAATTTGTCAAGAAAATGTTGTTTTAAATAGCAAGCAAAATCATTATGATTTTCAAAAAAATAGAACCACAAACCTTCAAAGAAGATGAGTGTATATAAGAAACGAAATAAAAATTGATGGTTACGGATTTTGCTCGGTATCCTCGAACTAGGAATCCAGAGACGTCATTTATTACATGCACAGCGTGTTTCTGGGCTCTTTAATATTCAACTAGTTTACAAAGATACTTTTGAAATAATATTAAAGGATTTCTAAACCAGTGCAATTGTAACATGGTAACTGCCGACCTGCACGTTGCACAAAGCAGGGCCCGATTTCATACAGTGCTCCCAGTGGTACTAATTTCTGTGTGAGAAGAATGTGCCTATATAGAGAGCTTTGCTCCCTTTCTGCAATGTTATTATTGGAGAACAATGTGTTTGTACTAACTGGTGCCGACATGTTTTGTGCTTCTGACATTTTTCAAAAGTGACTACTATTTCCATTCTTTTAGCACGTGTAATTCATGAAACGAGTCGAAGATTGGCGTTCAAATGGCACATTGTTATGTTTAAGCAAGAATCTTTTCACAAGTAAATATGAAACATCATAGATATAGGTGCATATTTATGAACGTCTTGCGCTGCCTGAGCGTCATGTTGTGTGACGCTCCGGCAGCGCAAACTACAAAATCATAATTATGAGGTCACGCAAAGGCACTTTGCATGATTTTGAATTTCCTCATAGATATGGAATAGGGCAAGGCTGCTCTGTTGGACCTGGCCCTTTTTGAAGAGTTACCCAAAACTTTTTGCCTTCACCCTCCTCTTGATCTGACCTTCCATTTGTTGGATCTAGGATGCTGAGCTTTTTATCACTGTTAATCGGTGCTGAAACGCATGTGCTTCTCCCCTAAACATGCTGACATTTGTATATACCTGATGGGTATATTTAGTTTAATCAGTAGCGGTCGGTGGTGGGAGCAGCTGCCGGGCGGGGACGTGGGGAGGGGGAGGGGCAGGGTGGGGGTAGTTATCTATGGATTAGGGAGGATTACAGGTAAGTAAACATATAAATGAATAAAACAAATTTTGTTGTGCACTGCATTCCCAAATGCGATACAGTGCGGCAAACGAAATTCCTTTTGTTTATTTATATGTGTACTTACCTGTTTTCCTCCGTAATCCATAGATTACTTCCCCCCAACATGCCTCTCCCTCTTCCCGGTCACCGCCCTGCAGCTACTCCCACCACCGACCGCTACTGAGTTTAATTATAAGTCCCTTGTAAAGAAGTATACCATATAACCAGGGCTTGCAATCTAAATGCTACTAGTGGGCCTGAAGCATGGCTGTTTAACCCACACAAGTAGCCTCTCAAACCTGTCACAAGTCTGCCTTTGCCAGTCCTGTGTGTGCAGTCTACTGCCATTTCGACTTGGCATTAAGAACCACTTGCCAATTCTTAAACTCCCCTTTTATTACGCCTAAGTCACGCCTACGATAGGCCCTCAGTAAACCTAAGGGCAGGGTGCTGTGTAACTAAAAGTCAGGACATGTACTTCTAAGTTTCACATGTCCATGTAAATTCATTTTCTACTCCTTTGAGGCCTACTCCTTCCATAGGATAGCTTGGGGATTCATTATAATAACTTTTTAGCTGTAATTACTGATTGGAAAGGATTAGCTACTTCATGTTTATTATCTTTGGACTGGTGGAGATAATTCCTCTTTAACTGTAAAGTTGAATTTGACATTACCATTTTAGAAATGCCACTTTTAGAAAGTGGACATTTCTTTGCTCTTTACATTGCTCTGGGTGCCTTGCAGCATGTCTCCAATACACATCTGTCTTGGGTGATGGCTACACTTTGTGTATGTTCTCCAGACAGCCACAGCACAGGTAGGGCTGAGTGTGACAAGGGGATACATCTGCATTCATCTACATACTGATAATAGCCTTCCTGGGCTGAGAGGGGAAGAGGTGGCTCACACTTATAGCTGAATTGGCTGTGTCCTGCTCTCACACAAAGGGATGATGTCCCCCCTGCTAGTAGTCTGAAGTCAGGACTGGGCTGAAAGGGATGCTTTTGCACTTCTGAAGGCTCTTTCGAAGTCATTCCCTACATCAAAGGAACTTTGGGGTATAAGTGTGAGGGCTCTGGCCTCTATTGGACCATGCACTACAGGACCTGGAAGAAACTACACTGGAGTAAAGGCACTGTGCTGTAGGATTGCCATCTTACTGTGCCTGACTGTTTGGAAGAACTCCTTTCCTGATTGACTGTGATGCCCTGCGGCCTGCTGACCTCTTCCCTGCTAGAAGACTGAATAACTAAAGACAACCCCAGAGTGAATCCAAGGGCTTTTTTTGTTGCCTCTTGTTCTTTAGGATGTCTCAGGACTATCAGAGACCTCTCTTTCTGCACCTTTATTATCACCCTGGTAGTGCAGAGCTCGTCCGGCAAAGCAAGCGCTTCATTGCTGAAAAAAATTGTGATTGACACAGTTGAAAAGCATGGACCTCATTGCCAGAGTGTGTTTGGGACTAACTGACACCTCTGCAAAACGAATGCAGCATCTGCTTGCAGCGCTTTGCACCATTAGACCAAGGGGAACCTGCCGTGGTTGTTCCCCAGTCATCACTGAAGCTTGCACTCCATTTTCCCAAATGCCCTCTGGGAAGTACAAGGGCAGTGATCCACCTCCGCCCTCGTATCTCCCTCCAACACTGGGCCGAGGAAGAGTGTCTCCTGGGTGCCATGCGCTATAAGAGCAGCACTCCTCAACACAGGCACCTGCGGAGAGCTCTGACCAGTTTGGATGCCCCACCAGTTGTCCCGAGAACCTACATGCACTGGGTGCACCTTGCACGATAACTACAGGGTCGATGATGGATTGGCTCACGTCCACCGCCGAGCCGTGCATTAGCATAATTCCCCACCATCGTCTGCGAGTATTGCTGAAGGTACTGTGGGCATGGGGACCATGTTGTTCTTCGGCTGGCACACTTCCTTCTCCTGCCCCAAATGGACCTGGGGCGTCCCCAGATCCTGTCAGGTGCTTCTCATCACCACTTTTTGGATACTGTAAACCAATTTGCAGCTGGTCGCTCTACAGAGAGGAACAAGGCTAAAAGTAATACTGTAAATATTCTAAAAGAAGCATGTTAGTCTTCCCAAGATCACATTAGAACATGCATGCTAAAAACAATTGAAGCACTGCTTGTGCATTGATATTTAACTTGGTAGCAGTGCTATCTCAGAATATACTGACAGGACTTTTGTCATTTTGATCTTATTTTCTGCCTATCCTATTTTTATATACACCTGTATAGAGTCTTCTTGTGGTGTATTCATTGTGTTACAGTGTGTACATGTTGCACAAATACTTTACACATTGCCTCTTAGGATAGGTCTACCCACTCTGCGCCAAGCTACCAGAGGTTGAGAACAGATTATTTTAGGTTACACTGACTAGAGTGGTGGGGTCGTGTCTGGATGGGGCACATGCCCTAACCAACCAGAAACCCCATTTCTAACAAGCGCAAATCGCTGCGTTGCATAAGTCTGCACTGGAGAGGCGTTCCGTGGACATTGCGTGGACATTCACACGCAACACCCATGGATTTTGATGCTTCCCCATATTTACCAAACCATGTAAGGCTGGGGATGTGACAAAACCTTACACCTCCCCAGAGGAGGTAGAACGAGGAGAAAGAACATTATTTCTCTTTGTTTTTTCCTTTCCTCTTTTCAGGTGTTATGTATTGTGCAGCACACATACAATGAGTAAAAAGCCGCCCAGGATTGTTTTTGGGCAGGAAAAATTCTGCCGACAACACAGGCACCCTTGCACCATGGTACGTTGGCACTAGGCTGACGGAGTGGCAGCACAGCAAGATGACTTGCTGCAATGCCCTATGCCAAAAACCCATAAATAAGGCTGATAGGGCTTCTCCTTTGGCGCAATTCAAATCATACAGAGCCACAGTAAGTATGCAAATACTTTCTATGCTAAACGGCGCCTAGTTTCTGGATGCAAAAATAAAAAAAACAGAAGTATAGCCAACAATGCAATTATTAAGTGCTTAAATAGACTTAACGAATCATCACTAGCAAATTGTGTGCAGTTGAAAAATACGGGCGGGGTCACCACATCCTCTTCACATCTGAAATAAAAGATTGGAGTCACCTGGCACAATTTATGTAATCCGGCCACGTGTGCCGGCTGATCTCTTCAATGCAGGTTTCTGTAACGGTGCCAAGAAAATTCTTACATTTTCTAATGGTGCCAATTTTGCAACATAGCCAAGCTCCTATTGTTTGTCAAGGATCTTACAGTGATTTGCCCGAGTTTTTCAGAGTTCCTAAAAAATATAGTTGTGGATGGTCGATTTTGAGCAGTCGTGCCACACAAATAAGATCTAGTTCAGGCAGCAGAAATAAGGAAGGATAGATGAAGCTAGGCCTTAATCCATATAAGTCAGCGTGGCAACAGATACATTCTGGAGACCTCTCCCAGTACTAGCTCCCTTGAAATTATCTGTCATCGAAGCGAACACAAGTGATATGTGTACTGAGACTGTTGGCAGAGCGGTTTCAAATGTCTTCTTTTGCAGATGTGTAAAATCTCACAAATTTCATCCGAACACGTGAAGAAATGACATCAATTGATTGTTATATTCCGAATTAAGTGTATTCGAACATATGCATAAAGGAGAAACATTGTAAATGCTTTTTCTCCCGTGCATAACTGAGGCATGTCTTCCATTATAAAATTGAGAGGATATAAGAAAATACACTTTTTTGGCAGGCCGACTATTTGTCTAACAACAGTTGCTTACACTTTCTGAAAATGTTTTATCTCCCCTTCCGCTGCACCTGTCTCTGGGTGAATAGAAGCACATCTGTCGAATCTTGGCATGACAAGTGAACATGTACATCTGTGAAAGATGACTCCATTTTTGAAGAGAACACTGTATACTTTTACGCTTCAGCAGCATAGCAGGAATATTGCACAATGGCTTTTGTGTCTTGCACTCAAATGCAGGAAGGCTTCTAAATTGTGAATGGGGACCATAGAAATTTCTCAACAAAGATGAATTCCACGCTTAGTGTGACTCCTTTTACGCGTGGAGCAATAGGTTAATTTCACCTTAAGTCTCGTAGCGAGCAGTGTAAGTGGTTGCTCATTCCGGCATCCAGAAAGGTCATTTTTTATTGATCCCCAAAGATTCATGAAACCCATCTGGAAATGGTTTGAACTGAGAAAAAAAGTTCAGAGTGTTTTGCCTTTTGCGGAGATCTCGTAGGTCGTACTCAGGAAATAATAATTGTCAGGTTGTGGGAATTACTGGATGTAAAATAAAGTGAGAACATTTGTGGTGGGAGTTGCAAAGAGAAAGTGATGACCATACTTCCTGAGCATTGTAGTCTTTTTTCAGCTTCATAAATCACCCTTCTTCCCAGTTTAAGGAACTGCTGTTCTCGTTTAGCCAGGCAAGTTTACTAATATTACACGCAGCGCAGCAACCGAAGTTGATGTGCTGCGTTGCATGAGGGAGAACAGGGCAGCACCATATCTACAAACAGATGGCCCTTGATGCTCTGTTAACAAGCACTGGCACACAATTAGGCTGCCTTGATGTCTTGCATTGTACTGTAACAGTAACATAACACATGTATTTGTAAAGCGCACTTAGTACCCAAGGGTCTCAAGGCGCTGAATAACAGATGTTAATTGTTACCCAAATCAATGGTACTCATTTTATGGATGAAAGGTTGAGTGGACCCATCAGAATTTGGGCCTGTGATCATGAGGTCGAACAGAAGCCCCTGCAGTGGATGCATCACTCCACTAAGCCACCAGACCCAGTACCCTTCTGGCAAAAAATACTATTCTTTAGACATACGTCATGGACCATCACCCATACCTAAATCCATATTGCTTTAAAGTATTTGGAAGTGGAGAATTTATATCAAAAGAAATTGCTCAATCAGACTTATGTCATGATTTGTAGAAGCAAATCCCAAGGATGCACTCATAATCCTCTATTTCTTTTTATCGAAAAGATTAATAGTAAAATTGGTAAGGCTCTGCATCAATCGTTTTACGCTTTTTAGTTTTCATTTTGTTTCCAAAAATGAATCTCCACTTTAGATGTCCTAAGAAGCTGATAAATACCTCTTGAGTTTTATTAATTTTTTTTCAGCTACAAGAGAGATTCAAATAGAAAGTTGAATTTGACTGTATTGACATTTTTAAGATATTTATCCTGTTGAATACGTTTAAGGCCAGAAATGGTCATTTTTAATAGGGGTATGACTTTATTCCATTCCTTGTTACGGTAATAAACCATAAGATTCATAAGGCTTATGTCTGTTATTCCTAAGTATCTTATTCTCATGTCAGATGAGCTGAATACGCAGAACTCTAGACCATTATGTCCCATGACTTAAATGTATTAATTGCATAGCCTGATATTATATCAAAATCCTCCATTATCTTATTAACTCTTGGAATGGTTGTATGAGCATTTGAGGTATATACCATGATGTCGTTGGCATAGAGTGTTTACTCCTTACAGCTGTCTGGAACCTTTCCTTATAGTGAATGTGGATGTGCAGTGGTGATTTACTAATATTCTTGCAATGGTACATATATGTAAAGCCCCGGTCAGCTCTCAAGAACTTGGGCTTAATATAAAGTGACAGATTTATCAAGACTTTGAGCTGCTGCAAATGTCAAGCAAACTAACGCAAAGTGTCACAAACTTTTGATGAAGTATATTCAATCACAAACCTTTTTAACTCTGGAAACACTATACTGCTCAGTCCATGTCCTCAGTCACGTCACCCTAACATCGAAATTAATTGATATAAAGGGTACTTGTTGCACTTATTGTACATAAAAAGGACGGATATTCACTTACATTTATTTTCATGGTTTGATGAATTGTTTTATTATGTTTGTAAAAAACACAGTTGCACTTTATGTCACATGGTTCACATAGTCACATATTTACATTTGTTTGTTTTGGTTTTTTGTATATAAGACAGCCATATACAAAAGAAATGAATACTCACAAATATGAAATTGAATACATAAATTGAATCTTCTGTGGTGTTTTAACTCACATGTAATGTTAAATTAAGTGCTAAGTATTGATTTCTTTAAACAAGGAATTGCGTGGTGTTTTCGTTAGATCAATTCCTGTTTGTACTAAGCAATTGCATTACCCAACAGAGCACACTGTAGCTCATGGTGCATGGGAACAGAGCAGCAGCAAGTCATCTTTAGTAAATATAGCTCTGCACTGTTTTCTCTCCCTAGCACAATACAGCGAGCAATGTTACTTCTTTGTAAATGTGCCTCAAAATGTTTTAGAATCTGCAATAAGAACATCCAATTAACCTGTACAATTTCTTTTACTGCATCCACAAAATAAATTGCCTGGGGTGTCATATGCGCAATCTCCAAGAAAATTGACCAGATCAGGATAAAAGTTCATTCTCCTAGAGATAAACTCGTTCTGATCTTCATGTACCAGGTTCATGATGTACTTGTTTAGCCTTGTGGCCATTCGAAACACCAACTCTTTGGTATCACAATTTTGCAAAGAGATTTGCCCGAATGATCCACATCCGTTTTATTATTATTATTTTTTTAATACGGCTATCTATTATTTCTCTGTGAACCTTATGATGTACTAATAAACAGAAAAAACACAGTTATAACTTATCAGCTGAATAACGCATGTCACTAAGATCAGTTCTCTCTTACTACATTACATATTCTTTCTTGCAAATTAAAGTATTAAATGTGTTTTACTTTTTTTTATCACTGTAAACAGTTGCGTGGATTTTGGAAATATGTTTTCTTCTCCACCCTCTTTTCTAATTCACTTCGATACAGCCGTCTGTTCGCTGCCTTATGCCACTGCCATCAAAAACCAGGGCACAAGTCCTAAAAAAAAATAGGGGGGACCCTGATGTCACAGGAAGTGACGTCACGAAAGGTGGCTTGCACCATCATATTCATTGCCTCCCCTCGCTCACCCCTCAGATGCGATTGCATCAGAGAAGCCAGTGCATGAGCAGCGTTATGAATGAGCTCCGATCTCGCCCCAGAGAGGCCAAAGACTGAATGTATGGCTCCATTTGCTCCAGTTATCGAGCTTCCGATAAAATAAGTGGGGGGACGCCGTGGTGCCCCGACTCGAGCCCTGTCAAAAACTGTAAGGAAGCTACTTCCTGGAGCTTCAGACATATATTTGGTCGTGGTAATAAATAAAGCACTACTTCCTAAGATGAAAAAAACATTTCAAATAAGAGCAGTTATTTTAAATAACTCGTGGGAACCTGCAGAGTAATAATCGGCATGAAGACTTACAGATTCAAATGTGTGCTGACATCACCTGTGCAAGGTGGATGGACTACATGCTTTTTAAATAAACTTTATTTTTTATGTTTTAAACTAAGCACCTAACCCCGAAAAATATGTTCTCATGCAAAAGTTATTTTTAATAAATGGCTCGCATTTACTAATAACATATATATATATATACAGCGCGCCTGAGGGCAACTACAGATACCAAGAGGCCGTGTGGTCGGCCACGCCCACTGGGGCTTGACTTTGAAATAAATAACAGAGTTGCACCTGCGGCGGCGCTGACCTTTGGAACATTGCCTTTGATAAAGTGCTTTTGCATGAAACGCGTCAGGCTTTTGTTTAAATTTGAGCTGGAAAGTGTCTACTTGTCATTTCAGCAGCCTCCAGTAAATGCATCTCCTGATTCAGAACTCACGTGTGTGGTGGCTCTTTCGTGTGGGGAAACCTTCTTTGTTGGATATATATATATATATATATATATATATATATATATATATATATATATATATATATATATATATATTCACTGAAAAAAACATAGGTTTCACACCAGTTATAGTTAGGAATTAGCATTTAAAAAACCTATTAAATTCACTGAAAAAACCATAGGTTTCACACCAGTTATAGTCAGCTGGAAATTTTACTCGCATAAAACCAATGAAATTCCCACGTTATAGTTAGTTGGACTCACTATAACTTGCGCGTGCAATGCACTGCTGATGACGTCACATATTACATCACTCATGACATGGTCAGTGACATCACTCATGACATCACTGATGACATCATCCAGTGAATGTGTGTCTTTTAAAAAAATAAATATGTGTTATATATGTATATGTAAAAGTTGATGGAAGAATAAATGTTTAAATAAGTGTTTACATGGATGTTTTTTTTTTTAAAAATGATTGGTTAACGCGCTTATTAAGTGTATCTTAGTGAATACATATATTAGTGAGTAATATTTAAATATATGGATTAGTGTTTCACTTTGTGTTTAAGTGGCTGCATGGGTTGGTGAGTAGCTACATGTGTATATATATGGGTTATTAGATGTTTTTCTTAGTATCAGTATGAGTGTTTGTATGGTTTGGTGGGGGTATTACTTAGCACATAGATGCATGAATGACTGACTCTCTCTTTGTATGTGTTTTGAAGACAGCATATGTGCAGGACTGTATGGGTGGATGAGTGTGTATATGTGTGTGTTAGTGAATGAATGACTGTCTCACTAGTGTCTTTATCAGTAACTACATATGATTTGATATAATATATGTGAATATTGATGTTTTAAAGTGAGTATATGTGAGAGTGAGGGATTGTAAGAATTCTGTTTAAATAAGTATGTTTTTCTATAAGTGATTGTTTAAGAGAGTAAGTATGTGTAAGTTTCCTTAGAAGTAAGGTGGTAGTGTGTGTATAGCTGTATATGCAAATAAATGGATGTTCAATAGTTTATTTGCATGTGTGAGTATGTGTGAGAATATCTTTTGGATGACTGTCGGTGTGTAACAGGATGTATAGGTGTATCACTACATATGATGAGTGAGTATATGTATGAGTGACTATATAGAACTGTTGGTCAATGAGTGGAAGTGTATATAGATGGTGGAATTATTGAATTGGTTGTTGTAACTGGTATTGAAGAACTTGGTAATTTTCCCTCTCAGGGAATACTTATTAATATAACAAGAACTTGGCACAAGACTCTGAAATTATGAAAAAGACATCTTTATTAAACACAATTAAGTGAGGCTACGTCACCCAACTGCCTTAGCAATTGAATGAGGCAGTCTGCTGATTGGTCTCAGCACAGACCTTTTATACCATTTATTATGCCCTAGGCACACATTTTCTCTTAGAAGTACATTATTGTTGGTCACTCCCAGGACGTGCACACAAAGCACGGTATGATGACAAACCCACTTTTCACTTTGTCAAGCCCAAAATTAATCATCAAACAAACCCATAATAAACATTCTTCTTTAGACAAGCTGGACAAGACCCATAATGAAAAGGCCCGCAGCCCACATCATAAATAGACCATAAAGAAGGAACAGAAACAGATAGGAGCAAGATAAAAGGGGGGTGTGCGTGTACAATAAACATTGCAATGTCCTGCTCTTTGATCTCTATCTGACCAGCTGCCTAACAAGGAACTGGCTCAACGAGGTCAGCCTCGGGCAAGGGAGTCAGCTTTCGCCAGGTCATGCAGGAGTCAGCACAAACCCATGCTAAGGTTATGTCCTTAAATACTTGTTCTGCCACAGTGAGGGCCTACTGTAAGGGCAATCCACAAAATAGCCGCCGTTCACAAAATGAAAACCAAGGGTTCAGTACGAAAATGACGATTTCGAGGTGAAATCGTTACTGGAATATGACGAAAATGCTTGTACATAGTGTACTAGCCATTCTCGGTCTTTTGATATAAAAATCGTCATGCTACGACAAAGTTTATTACACGAGTCCAGAATTTTTCAGTACCACAGACGCTCCTTTTGCCCTTACATAGGCAATACCCTATACTCACGCTGGTCTGAGTCCAGGTTTATATTTATCAAATCATCAAGATGTTGCTGAAGCATAATCCTATTACTTAGCGACTCTCTCGGGACAGGTCTCCTTACACACGCAGTAGCATAAAGGCCATATATGGCAGGACCAAATAGGGAATGCCTCTATCTGTAGTATGTGGTACAAGACCACACACCCAACAACTAGTGATGTTCACTACTAATTGGTGTCGATGCAGAAACTGTACAACAAGAATTATCAGTAAACTCTGACCTCCTAACTAGTCCATGTTCAGGTAAAATCTGGAAAGTATGCAAAGAAGTAGAAGTAGGAAGAGACATAGGTTGGGAGGTGGGTACAGATGTGAATTGGGCAGCAAAAACAATCCCACCCATAAAAGACAATGCCATGTTTAAAAAACACTAGAAAACACGTCATTAAGAACATATAGACAAAGTAGTGACCGCTATTACAAATGAAATCATAATTTTTCACAACCCTAAGCAAAAGGTAGATCCTAAAATTATCTAGTAACATTGTAGGTTTTCCTATGCATTTTCTGTAATTCATTATATGTTCAAGTGAAACAGTGGTGACCCTCATTAATGCTCTGAGGTGAAAAGGGGATACTCTTTCACAGAAAATGGACTTTATTCTGCTTTTACTAAACAGAATACTACTTTGAAATAATGCCAGCAGAACAATAAAATCATTCTCCTAACATGTAGTCTATACAATCACACGGAAACCTCTTGTGAAACCAACTATGCCCAGAGTCTGTTTAAAAAGCCTCTCTGGCAGACTTCTATTGTCCAATCAAGTCTGCTCCCGTTGTTGCATGGGCCTTTGGATTCAGGCCTCCCATGCTCTTGATGTTCAGTATCTGTTGGAGTGCCCTCCTGGCAAACACTCAGCTCATTCACAAAGTCTCAATGTCTCAAGGCAGTGCACCGTATCTCTCCTCTGCGGCAGACACTACATATATTGTGCGCTTCATTGATCAATGGGCACAGATCATCTCGTGCAGACCCGGGACCATTCTCAGACTCCAACACTCATCATTCAGTGTCAGAGGACGCTCAGGCTGCTCTTTCATGGGCACCAGAATGGAGTGCCTTTTGCCGCTCTTGGATCCTCCGGTGCACTGCACTTCCGTTGAAGCAAGGGAAAAAGGGGTGCGTGGCCAAAACTCAGGCCAAGGGGCTCAAGGGACTGCACACTGTCAGAGGTTAACCAGCACATAACAGGCGCTCTTTTGCACTGAAATCTCAAGGGACTGCACACTGTCAGAGGTTAACCAGCACATAACAGGTGCTCTTTTACACTGAAATCTCAAGGGACTGTGGCAAAACCAGCTCCTTCTTCTTGATGTTGAACGCCTTCTGATGAAGCAAGTGCGGTGCTTAAACAGGTGGCCTGCGATTTTCAAAGGAGTGGCCACACGCCATGGGACAATTCTGTGTTGGAATACACTGTCATTCTCAAAGGCAACACAAAAACAAAGGCAATAGGCAAAACAGTGCCTCTAGGCTCTTCAATTGGGTTTCCGTGTGAGAGCATATCTTTCATCATCATAGCGACATGGGAATTCTATCTGAATGGATGTCCTCACACATAGTGGTATCGTCTAATTGGGTAAACACATTGTATCTCAATTATTACATATAAGTGTTCCTAAAATCCTCATCTAGAACATCTCAAAAGCGGGATCACATACATATTATCATAATAATTGTGCATCAGGTGGGACTATGCAATACAAAAGCTAATACAAAAGCTAATTATCAAGATTATCAAGATGTGGAAACAAAAGACAAGAACTAGAGAGTCCTGGTATTTCCATTATTTAAAATACATCTGGTTCATTCAAATTAAAGCAGCAGAAAAAGGAACTAAAAACCAAATTAGAATAGGCAGAATTTGTCATATTAAAAAAACGTAATGTGTCTCCTATTGAGGTGGAAAGCTTATCTTACTATAGTATTGAGTCAGTTAATCAGTCCTAACAGGCCTAACAGTTAGACTGGAAAAACATCAGAATAGGCCTAAAGAAAATTCTTAGAAACCAGTCTAGTTATGCAACAGGGAATTATACATAAAATGGGGGTCCATGGTACATTACTGCAATCTGAAAGTGCGAACCTGAACAATACACTAATAATAAATAAAAGTTGACTGGTGAAAGGAATACGGAAAAGAGAATAGGACACAGCTAAAATCCCCAATAACTAGGCCTGATGTGCTTGGGTGATAGTCAGGCATGTGACAAAAAATGAAACCTGGTTTCTTTTATGGTCCAGAGCCATAGGAAGGCCACTTAGGAAGCAGAATAAAAGTGACTAATGTGATATAGAAATTAGGTCACCATGTACAAGAGTCACAAATCTATAATTTATCCTTACGTCCAATCAGGATATATAATTATAGGGCTGCCTGTTCCTTACAGAAAAGGGCAGTATCGTGACTACAAATGACAGAATTTGCTGTTTATTTTTCTTCAATACTTATAGCCAAATTTGACATACACTGGTGAAGTGTTGTCTGTCTGGTTCACAATATGAAAAAAGGAAAAATCATATCTGTGAATTTTAGTATCAGCGAAAATTTTACCCAACTGTTGACAGCGACACGTATCGTCATACATGTCACAACAACACGGGTAAATTTGTAATAATTTCTTAAGCAGCAACATACAACATAAAACATGCAAAAACGCACAAAACGGACGTCAAGCCATCAGATATACTCGCTGTAAAACGTAGCATATATAAATGAGCGGTGACGCATAATACCGTGTAAGGATACCCTCCTGTTTGACAGTAGATCACCAATAGTTGGTATCTGCTGTCAAATACAACTTTTGGACACATAGAACCAGCAAGACCAATTCATGATAGAACAAAATACACAAACATGAAAAACGCATGGACATTTCTTTTCAAAGGAGTTGCGCCAAAAAAAAAATCTCATTTCAACCAACCAAACTCACGTGTCTTGAGCCCCCAGAGCAATCCATGAATGATCTGTGAGAAGAAACGAAAAGGAAGAAAAAAAATACACAGCACACAAAAGAGAGACATATACAATATGTATAGATAATACATATAATAAAACAGACATCAATTGTAACTTTTAAGCAGAAGACAAAACATGATACACATTAACAAACACAAAAATAAATTTCCATTACTTAACTGTTACCATCTTGTCAGTCACCTTGCAACATGAAGCCTTTTTAACTTTTAGAGGTAAAATCCTTTTCCTGACACCTAAAATTAGCCTGGTGCCACAATCTCCATGATAAAAAAAAACCTCTTACTTGGCAAATCGTTCTTACTTATTCATGTAGGCTTCAAAATTTTAGTAAAAGGCTGCATCTTATTTTTTTTGTCTAAGACGTAATGCAACACTTCGTTTTCTGTACTAGCAGACATTATTTTTTTAGAGCAGAAATACAAATGTCATGATGTTGGGATTTTTAAAGAAACCTTTCAAGAAACCTTTTATATTTCCCTTTGGAATTAATTAAGTCTTTAACTTTGAACCAGAAATTCCACCTTTCAGAGGCCTGTTTAGCAATGTTATTCTGCATTTCACAGAGACAAGGCTCGAATTTACAAGGTCACATTGTCAACATGACAATGACAGAAGGCCTACTACATTTACTGTGAAGGGTTCACACATACCAGTTTTTAGAACAAATGTTTGCTACCACCCTATACAATGGTACTCATTTTATCAACCTAAGATTGATGAACGTCTGAAATGGGCCCGCTAAATTTAGAACCTTCAACCCTGATATTAAACACAAACCTCTGCACCGGGCACATTGGGTCACCGAGCTATGAAAAACAACCTAACAACCCACAAGTTTGTATTATGCACAAATGTATGCATTTACTGAAAGCCAGAGACACTTTCAATCTATGGTAAATGACAAGAATCTGTGTTAAAAAACTATTTAACTCAATTTCGACTTTTATCTTTGGGGCACTTAAAAATAAATATCCTATAATTGTTTTACATATTAATCATCCTCAGGATGTTCTTAACACGTTACAGATATTTGACATTAGTCATATCTCATGTAAATCCTTGGAAAAATGAGCTTTTTACGCCTGCGCCAAGTGAAAAGCAACATGCAAATTACCTAATTACACCGTAACACATAACTTAAATCAAATTGTAATACTGGGAGGTCATAGTATGAGTATTAAGCTTTATAAATATCAAAAAACGATTTTAAAAAGCACTTATTTTTTTTCAAATAATTTTTCCATAATTAATATTTTTCATTCAATGAAACCAATCATCTGTTTTTATGAATAACTCCACATATAAAAGTAAGCTGCATCCCTTTCCTATCATTTTTAGATGCATTCATTTATGCGCTTACGCACAAAAAGCCTAACTTAAAACATTACATTTTTCGCGCCATTTTTAAAGGACAATCAGTATTTAGCGACAGAACCAAAAATATACTTCAAAAATGCTTTCAGAGAGGAAAACCGCATTTGGAATGTCTTCCAGTGATACGAAGTGATGAACCTTAATTTTGTAACCCTCTAAAACACTATTCTGAAATGAAAAAGGCCAACTGCTAAGTCCTGGGCTAAATAAACTTTCCAATGCTATTTATGGCCTTCGAAAAACAACATCTGCTGCCTTAAGGCAGGAAAGGCTGAAACCTGAAAGAGTGCTGAAACCTGAGCACGCTTTCAGTTTTACTGAAAACAGACATTTCAAGTTTTTTTAAAAATGCGCGTGCAAAAAGATGCATTTAAATCTAGCAAGAAAAAATTCACATTTTTTTTAAAAGTGTTTGCCTTTTTCATGTACTACACATGTAAGTGAAAAAATGCTATAAAGTTGTTTCGCTACAAAAGACAATTATTTTTGAGGCCCTTCGTATTCCTAGTGAATGTGAATTTTAACCTATCTATTTTAAGCATTTAACAGTTTGCACATATGCGTTTTTGCTTAGTCTGTAAATTAACCCCTTCGATGCTGATGACGGAGCGGTTCCGTCATCAGCATCGGTTGGGCTGTGCTGATGACGGAACCGCTCCGTCATCAGTACAGCCCTGGGGGAGAGCGCTGGCGCTCCCCCCCCCCCTGTGCGGCAATCTTTTTTTTTTTTGCAGGGGTGGCAGCGGAAGACTTTCCGCTGCCACCCCCTGGCCCCCCCACGCTTCCTGGTGACGTCAGCGCGCACAGCGCGCGCCGACGTCATCAGGAAGCGCTGGACGCGCTGGAAGCCATTTGCTTCCAGCGCGTCCAGGAACAAGGTCGGTGTTTGGTGCTGCGGTGGGGCGGGGGGGCCGTTTTTCGGTGCCTTGAGGCATCGGGGGGGAGGAAACTGTGTTTCCTCTCCCTTGATGTCCCAATGCACGGCATTCCTGGTGCACGATCGCGCACAGCGTCGCGATCGTGCACCAGGAATGCCCCACTAGACACCAGGGGTTGTTTTGTGTGGGCAAATTGTGTGTAGGAAGCGACCCCTTGGGCAAGGGTCGCTTCCTCTGGCTGGCATATATATTTTCAGACTTTTCTGCCCCCCCTGGGGCAGATCGGCCGTTTTTTTTGGCCGATCTGCACCCAGGGGGGGCAGAAAAGCCCACTACACACCAGGGATTGTTTTGGGGCATATTTATTTGTCGAGGAAGCGACCCCTTGGGCAAGGGTCGCTTCCTCTTGGGGCCAAATAATGTTTCGGACTTTTCTGCCCCCCCTGGGGCAGATCGGCCGTTTTTTTTGGCCGATCTGCACCCAGGGGGGGGCAGAAAAGCCCACTAGACACCAGGGATTGCTTGTGTTTGTTTTTTTTTTGTGCAGGAAGCGACCCCTTGGGCAAGGGTCGCTTCCTTAGGGGGCCAAATAATGTTTTAGACTTTTCTGACCCCCCTGGGGCAGATCGGCCGTTTTGTTTGGCCGATCTGCACCCAGGGGGGGCAGAAAAGCCCACTAGACACCAGGGATTGTTTTTTATTTATAAAGGAAGCGACCCCTTGGGCAAGGGTCGCTTCCTTAGGGGGATAAAATATTTTTCAGACTTTTCTGCCCCCCCTGGGGCAGATCGGCCGTTTTTTTGGCCGATCTGCACCCAGGGGGAGCAGAAAAGCCCACTAGACACCAGGGATTGTTTTTTATTTGAAAAGGAAGAGACCCCTTGGGGAAGGGTCGCTTCCTAGTGGCCCTAATATTTTTTTAGACTTTTCTGCTCCAGGGGGCCCACGTTTATAATGATTTATAATCTTCCCCCCTTGGGGACAGACACCCCATTTGTGACATACCCTGTGACATAGCATGTTGTAATGTGTGTTGTTTTTGTTTCTTCTAATGTGTTTTGTTTTTTTTTCTCTTTAGATTGTTGCAGTGTGCGGTTCTGTTACTGGTGGTTCTGTTGTGCTGCTGTTTCTGTAGTTGCATGTGTTTGGTAAGAGACCTTTTTTTTGTTCAATTGTAATGTAATTGTTTATTTTGCAAAGTGTGTAGTAATACGAGTATGTGTTGTTGCTGTTTGTTGTGATTGTAAAACATGTTTTGCATTTGTTTTTGATGTGTCCTTCTGTAGATGTAAGGTTTTTTTTTCTTCTTTCTAGTGGGATATCGTTGCCTATTTGCTGTGTCTTTGCAGAGTAGGTGCTGGTGAGTGTAGTTGTGTCTTGTAAGTGAATTGTATATTTTTTCTAAATCTATTTTTTGGTGAAAAAGTCTTACATTTTTATCTTACTTTGCACAGTGTTGGGGTTGTTGAGTTGTTTGTGCAGACTCCTTTATTTGTAAGGATAATGGCTAGTCGCCGGATTACTGCTCAGCAAGTTGTTGGAATGCTTTTTGATTCTTCCTCTGACCATGGTCCAGAGTCTGACTCTGATTCTGAGCCAGAGGTGGGAGGTGAAGATTCAGGTAGTGAGTTTTCTCTACGCATGGCTTCATCTGATGATGAAGACACTTTGAGTGCTGATGAAGCTACTTTTGGTGTGGATGATGTGCCTGTGGTTGGGGAGGACATTGCTGTGTTTACGGTTTTGGAGGACATGGTTGTGCCTGTGGTTGCGGAGGACAGTGATGTGCCAATTGTGCGGCAAGAGACATCTGGGCTGCAGCCTGGGGCTGCTAGACTTCCAGTTGGTGTTGTGAGACAAGAGTTAGCTGGGCGGCGGCCTGCGGCTGCAAGACTTGACGATGAAAGTTCTGACCTCTGGGTTGCACCAGGCATGGTGCAGCCGGCATTGCCTGAATTTACTGGTGTTCCAGGGTGTAGGGTGAACACTGAAAACTTTTTGCCTATTGATTTTTTCAAGTTGTTTATGGATGATGTGTTTTTGGCAGAGATTGTAGAGCAGACTAATTTGTATGCTGAAATTTTTTTGACGGTGAACAGTGCCAGCCTTAAGCCCCACGCTAGAGCTTCCCGGTGGACTCCCACCAATTTGGAGGAGATGAAAAAGTTTTTGGGTTTAACTCTTTTGATGGGCTTGCTTAGGAAACCATCAATGGCTTCATATTGGTCTACTAGTCCCTTGATGGCAACAGCTATATTTCCGGCAGTCATGACTCGTGATAGGTATTTGCTTCTGCTGCGGATGATGCATTTTGTTGACAATAGTCTTGCTTTGCCACGAGATCACCCTGATTGTGACCGTCTTTTCAAGATTCGGCCTGTCATTGATCATTTGGTTGATCGATTTTCTGAGATCTTTTATCCTGGGAAAGAAATTGCAGTGGATGAGTCTTTGCTGTTGTTCAAGGGCCGCTTGGTATTTCGGCAATACATTCCTAGTAAGAGGGCACGCTATGGAATCAAACTGTATATGCTGTGTGACAGTGAGACTGGATATGTCTCTAATTTCCGGGTGTACACTGGTAAGGAATCCAGGATTAACCCCCCTGGTTGTCCGTCGACTTTTGGAGTGACTGAGAAAATTGTGTGGGAACTTGGTCGTGGATTTTTTAACAAAGGCCATCATTTGTATGTCGATAACTTCTACACTGGTGTGCGGTTGTTCAGGGAATTGGCCAAAGTGGACACTGTTGCTTGTGGCACAATCCGCTCAAACCGTAAAGGTTTCCCAAAAGAACTTGTTTGTCGAAAGCTTGCTCGGGGACAGTGCAGTGCTTTGCGTTGTGAGGAGCTTCTAGCTGTGAAGTTTACAGACAGGAGAGATGTCTACATGTTGACTACAATACATGATGAAAGCACTGAACCGCGGAATGTTTGGGGTCAGGTTGCAGAAGTGCGCAAACCTGTGTGCATACTGGACTACAATAAGTACATGGGTGGTGTTGACAGAGTTGATCAGAGGTTGGAACCGTATGCTGCTCTTTGTAAGGCTTACATTTGGTACAAGAAGGTGGCTATCCATCTTTTCCACTTGGCAACCTTTAATGCCTTTATTGTGTTCCAGAAATCTTGTCCCCAGTCAAAGTTGACTTTTGTAAAGTTTCAGGAGTCTGTAATAGGCAGCCTTGTTTTAGTGGAACAGGCAAGTGTTCCTAGAGTTGGAGTGGTGGAGGATGTTGCCAGATTGAAAGATCGCCACTTTTCTGATCATATTCCTCCTACACCCTCAAAAGACTTTCCCAGTCGGAGATGTAGAGTCTGTTGGCGAAGAGGTTTGCGGAAGGAGGTTTGCATGTACTGCCCCGACTGCCCTTCAAACCCCGGGCTGTGTGTACCTGCTTGTTCTAGATTGTACCACACGCAAAATAATTTTTGGGAGTATCAATGAGTGGTAAAGTGAACTGGTTGGTCTTTATTCTGTAATAGTTATTGTTCAGTTTCAAAGTTTGTATTTGTGTAGTCTTTTTAGATTTAGTTGTCGAGTTAGTAGATTTGTATCAATTTGCAATTTGTTTTTGTTTCTCTTTTATTTAAAAAAAAAACTAAAGTATGATGTTGGTTTGCGTGTAGTGTCCATTGTCTGACTGTGTGCATGGTTTGGCGCTTGACTGCCGGTGTCTGTGGACTGGTGCTTGTCTGGCGGTGTCTGCGGACTGGTGCTTGACTGGCGGTGTGCGTGGTCTGGTGTTTGGTTGGCGGTGTGCGTGCTCTTGCGCTTGCCTGGTGTTGTGTTTGGATTTGTCTTTGGCTGGTGGTGTTCGTGGAGTGGTGCTTGACTTGTGGTGTGTGTGGAGGGGCGCTTGGCTGGTGGTGTGCATGGAGTGGTACTTGGCTGTCTGTGCACGGAGTGGTGCTTGGCTGGCGGTGTGTGTGGAGTGGTGCTTGGCTGGCGGTGTGTGTGGAGTGGCGCTTGGCTGGACGGTGTGCGTGGAGTGGTACTTGGCTGTCTGTGCACGGAGTGGTGCTTGGCTTGCGGTGTGTGTGGAGTGGTGCTTGGCTGGCGGTGTGTGTGGAGTGGCGCTTGGCTGGACGGTGTGCGTGGAGTGGTACTTGGCTGTCTGTGCACGGAGTGGTGCTTGGCTGGTGTTGTGTTTGTGGAGTGGCGCTTGGCTGGTGGTGTGTGTCGAGGGGCGCTTGGCTGGTGGTGTGCATGGAGTGGTACTTGGCTGTCTGTGCACGGAGTGGTGCTTGGCTGGCGGTGTGTGTGGAGTGGTGCTTGGCTGGCGGTGTGTGTGGAGTGGCGCTTGGCTGGACGGTGTGCGTGGAGTGGTACTTGGCTGTCTGTGCACGGAGTGGTGCTTGGCTGGCGGTGTGTGTGGAGTGGTGCTTGGCTGGCGGTGTGTGTGGAGTGGCGCTTGGCTGGACGGTGTGCGTGGAGTGGCGCTTGGCTGGACGGTGTGCGTGGAGTGGTACTTGGCTGTCTGTGCACGGAGTGGTGCTTGGCTGGCGGTGTGTGTGGAGTGGTGCTTGGCTGGCGGTGTGTGTGGAGTGGCGCTTGGCTGGACGGTGTGCGTGGAGTGGTGCTTGTCTGGCGGTGTCTGCGGACTGGTGCTTGACTGGCGGTGTGCGTGGTCTGGTGTTTGGTTGGCGGTGTGCGTGCTCTTGCGCTTGCCTGGTGTTGTGTTTGGATTTGTCTTTGGCTGGTGGTGTTCGTGGAGTGGTGCTTGACTTGTGGTGTGTGTGGAGGGGCGCTTGGCTGGTGGTGTGCATGGAGTGGTACTTGGCTGTCTGTGCACGGAGTGGTGCTTGGCTGGCGGTGTGTGTGGAGTGGTGCTTGGCTGGCGGTGTGTGTGGAGTGGCGCTTGGCTGGACGGTGTGCGTGGAGTGGTACTTGGCTGTCTGTGCACGGAGTGGTGCTTGGCTGGCGGTGTGTGTGGAGTGGTGCTTGGCTGGCGGTGTGTGTGGAGTGGCGCTTGGCTGGACGGTGTGCGTGGAGTGGTACTTGGCTGTCTGTGCACGGAGTGGTGCTTGGCTGGTGTTGTGTTTGTGGAGTGGCGCTTGGCTGGTGGTGTGTGTGGAGGGGCGCTTGGCTGGTGGTGTGCATGGAGTGGTACTTGGCTGTCTGTGCACGGAGTGGTGCTTGGCTGGCGGTGTGTGTGGAGTGGTGCTTGGCTGGCGGTGTGTGTGGAGTGGCGCTTGGCTGGACGGTGTGCGTGGAGTGGTACTTGGCTGTCTGTGCACGGAGTGGTGCTTGGCTGGCGGTGTGTGTGGAGTGGTGCTTGGCTGGCGGTGTGTGTGGAGTGGCGCTTGGCTGGACGGTGTGCGTGGAGTGGCGCTTGGCTGGACGGTGTGCGTGGAGTGGTACTTGGCTGTCTGTGCACGGAGTGGTGCTTGGCTGGCGGTGTGTGTGGAGTGGTGCTTGGCTGGCGGTGTGTGTGGAGTGGCGCTTGGCTGGACGGTGTGCGTGGAGTGGTACTTGGCTGTCTGTGCACGGAGTGGTGCTTGGCTGGTGTTGTGTTTGCGGAGTGGAGCTTGGCTGGTGGTGTGTGTGGAGGGGCGCTTGGCTGGTGGTGTGCATGGAGTGGTACTTGGCTGTCTGTGCACGGAGTGGTGCTTGGCTGGCGGTGTGTGTGGAGTGGCGCTTGGCTGGTGGTGTGCGTGGAGTGATGCTTGGCTGGTGGTGTGTGTGGAGTGGTACTTGGCTGTCGGTGTGCGCTGAGTGGTGTTTGGCTGGCGGTGTGCATGGTCTGGTGCTTGGATGGTGGTGTGGGTGGACTGGCGCTCGGCAGGCGGTGTGTGAGTAGTTACTTTCTGTTGGTCACTACACACACTGCTAGTTGAGTGACACTCCAAACAGTCCATCATTTTGTGTAGTTGCAGTGTCCGAAATGTGGGCGTGTGAAAGTGATGGGCCCTTGAATGGCGCTGTTTGCTGGTGTGAGTGTTGGAATGTGATGGGTCCGCGGCTGGCGGTGTGAATGTTTTGTATGTGTCACGCGTACGAAAGGTGTATGAATGGCCTGTAAAGCGGTTGGTGCCTTCACGTGGCTTTACAGCTCACGAGCTGAGAGTCAGTGGTTCAGTTTATCATACTTTCAATTATACAAAGTGTATTTCATTTTTGTGAAATTACTTGCGTATACAATTGTATGTACTGAATCATCACTCACCCTCGTGCCAAATCCAACCAGTATGTGTGTGTGCTTGCGGATTAGATGGGTGTGTAGTAATAATTTTTTTTTTCTCTTTCTGCAGTAGGGTGTAACTTGCCCCTTATTGTGATTGTTGTTATGTGTTGCTTTTCCATTCGGATGGTGTCAATGGTCTGGTTTGTATCAGGTATGAAAGGTGCGTGAATGGCCTGTAAAACGGTTGGTGCCTTGTCGTGGCTTTACAGCTCACGAGTTGCGAGTCACTGGTTCGGTTTTTATGCATTTATTTATTGACAGAGCATTTCATTTTTTTGAAATATCTTGTTAATAAAATTTTATGTACTGAACCATCACTCGCCCTCGTGCCAAATCCAACCTGTATGTGTGTGTCTTTGAGGAATAGATAGCCGTGCTTGAATGTTTGACTTTTGAGTAACTCTGTTAAGGTGTGGTATCCTTTTACTCGGGAGAACAAGGGGAACGCAGGGTGGTAGGACTTTTTTGCCGGCACGGCGATCCCACGCCAAAATGTTTGGAAAAGTGCTATTTTTACCTATTTTTAAGGTTTGCAAGGAGTTCTGGGTAGGAAAACATTGGGGGACCCACACATGCCATACCTCCCTGGACTCTCCCGGGTGTCTAGTTTTCAGAACTGTTTGGGTTTGCTACTTTCCAAAGAATACCACCCAGCCCCGGGCCAAAAACTCAGGTGCCCCCCCCCAAAATCAAAGTTATATTGCTTCAGGGTATTTTATATTCACCACCGTTAGATTTGGACCTTTTCCTGTTGCAGCCACTATGGCTACCCACGCAAGTGAGGTACTGTTTTTATCGGGAGACCTGGGGGAACGCTGGGTGGGAGGTAATTTGTGTGAGACCAGTGATGCCACGCTTTCCCAGACTACAACGTGTGAAAAAATTGACTTTTTTCTGCTAAAATTGAGGTTTGCAAGGGATTCTGGGTAAAGGAACGTTGGAGGATCCACGCAAGCCATACCTCCTTGGAAGCCCCCGGGTGTCTACTTTTCAGAAATGTGTGGGTTTGGTAGGTTTCCATAGATGGCTGTCTCGCACGGGGCCAGAAACCCAGGTAACCGCTCTTGCAAAAGCTGGTGAAATTAACAATGGTGAAAATGTTAAGTCCACCAGCTTTTGCAAGAGGGGTTACCTGGGTTTTTGGCCCCGTGCGAGACAGCCATCTAGGGAAACCTACCAATCCCACACATTTCTGAAAAGTAGACACCCGGGGGCTTCCAAGGAGGTATGGCTTGCGTGGATCCTCCAACGTTCCTTTAACCAGAATCCCTTGCAAACCTCATTTTTTGCTGGGAAAAAATCAGTTTTTTCACACGTTTTAGTGTGGGAAAGCGTGGCATCACTGGGCTCACACAAATTACCTCCCACCCAGCGTTCCCCAAGGTCTCCCGATAAAAATGGTACCTCACTTGCGTGGGTAGGCATAGCGGCTGCTTTAGGAAAAGGCCCATTTCATACTGTGGAGACCAAAACATTACCTTTAGCCAAATAATCTTATATTTTGAGGGGGTCACCTGAGCTTTTGGCCCGGGGCTTGGCAGGCATCTTTGGAAACTACCAAACCCAAACAGTTCTGAGAACTAGACACCCGGGGGAGTCCAGGGAGGTATGGCATGCGTGGGTCCCCCAATGTTTTCCTACCCAGAAACCCCTGCAAACCTGATATTTTGGTCAAAAAACCCACTTTTCCATACTTTTTTGGGTGGGATCTCGCTGCCGGAACAAATGTCCTACCACCCAGTGTTTCCCTTGTTCTCCCGAGTAAAATGATACCTCACTTGTGTGGGTGGGCCAAAGGCATGTGACTCAGGCTGGGGTGCTTAATTTGTAAAACTTAAATATGACTAAAAACTACTTTTTTCAAAATTCATTTTTGGCGTGTTCTTCTTTGGGGCACCCACACAAGTGAGGTATCCTTTTACTCGGGAGAACAAGGGGAACGCAGGGTGGTAGGACTTTTTTGCCGGCACGGCGATCCCACGCCAAAATGTTTGGAAAAGTGCTATTTTTACCTATTTTTAAGGTTTGCAAGGAGTTCTGGGTAGGAAAACATTGGGGGACCCACACATGCCATACCTCCCTGGACTCTCCCGGGTGTCTAGTTTTCCGAACTGTTTGGGTTTGCTACTTTCCAAAGAATACCACCCAGCCCCGGGCCAAAAACTCAGGTGCCCCCCCCAAAATCAAAGTTATATTGCTTCAGGGTATTTTATATTCACCACCGTTAGATTTGGACCTTTTCCTGTTGCAGCCACTATGGCTACCCACGTAAGTGAGGTACCGTTTTTATCGGGAGACCTGGGGGAACGCTGGGTGGGAGGTAATTTGTGTGAGACCAGTGATGCCGCGCTTTCCCAGACTACAACGTGTGAAAAAATTGACTTTTTTCTGCTAAAATTGAGGTTTGCAAGGGATTCTGGGTAAAGGAACGTTGGAGGATCCACGCAAGCCATACCTCCTTGGAAGCCCCCGGGTGTCTACTTTTCAGAAATGTGTGGGTTTGGTAGGTTTCCATAGATGGCTGTCTTGCACGGGGCCAGAAACCCAGGTAACCGCTCTTGCAAATGCTGGTGAAATTAACAATGGTGAAAATGTTAAGTCCACCAGCTTTTGCAAGAGGGGTTACCTGGGTTTTTGGCCCCGTGCGAGACAGCCATCTAGGGAAACCTACCAATCCTACATATTTCTGAAAAGTAGACACCCGGGGGCTTCCAAGGAGGTATGGCTTGCGTGGATCCTCCAACGTTCCTTTACCCAGAATCCCTTGCAAACCTCATTTTTTGCTTGGAAAAAATCCGTTTTTTCACACGTTTTAGTGTGGGAAAGCGTGGCATCACTGGGCTCACACAAATTACCTCCCACCCAGCGTTCCCCAAGGTCTCCCGATAAAAATGGTACCTCACTTGCGTTGGTAGGCATAGCGGCTGCTTTAGGAAAAGGCCCAATTCATACTGTGGAGACCAAAACATTACCTTTAGCCAAATAATCTTATATTTTGAGGGGGTTGTTAAAAGTTAGGCTGCAAACGTCAACATTATCGGCGCCATCTTGCTCTCCTTGAACCCATTCGTGCACGTAAGCGGCAGCCATTTTGAGCACCATGGCCTCCCTGCCCCTCGCTGATAGCCAGCGCGTCTCTCTCTCTCTCTCCCTCAACCTCGCAGGCATCCCCCCGCGCGCTGACAACCCCCCCCCCCCCGCTCTCACATGCCTTGAGTCGTAAACCCCTCTTCAGCACAGCTCTGTCCCGGAATCCCATCCCGTTCCCAGCGCGACACCTCCCTTCGTTCCTTTCATGGTCCCAGACCCTTTGATACAAACCCCCTTTTCCTGTGTGCCCGTTTGTCTTCCTCGTTCCCAGGCCGCCACCTGGCTCTGCGGATACTGTTTATTGCCCCCCCGTACAGTAGGAAGCTTCCCCCATTAAAGGACCCTCGAATTGATCAAAGCCCCCACCCAATGATATCCGATCAACCCCACACATTCAGTGAATCGGCGGAATGCCCAGCTGCGCGATAATCATCACCTATTGTGACCAGGGTGGGGACTTCAACTGTAAATGTGTGTGGGAACGGGCCTGAAGGGGAGATTCCGAGGATGTCCTTTCATACTTCAAAGCATTGCAAGAATGTGTTACCTGCAATAAAGATCATAAAACTGTGTATAAGAGGCCAGGCCTCAGAGATGCGGTTAGAGCACCTCGTGACGATACTTGCTGTCCGAACTGATGTGTTCTCCTCCGGAGAGAATAAACCCTTGTTTCCTGCCTTCCAGTCTCCAGCGCCTGCCTCTTCATTGGTTAATATCTTGTGGGTTTAAGAGGCGACACCGCCGGGCAATACTTAAGGATCTTTTATACTGATTGGTAGCCTGACCTTTTTACAATTGGCGCCCAACGTGGGGCCCATCAGCGACACGTGGATCCAGTGGGAGAGGTCCTGACGACAGAGTGAATGACTGCAACGATCGGGAGTGCACCTGTCCGATAGACCCTCGTCTGACAGCCGATCATCCGAACTTCACTGGTTCCGAACAGACCTCTCTTGAGTGATCTACGGTCCTGACTGGGAACCATCAGGAGTGCCGCGAGGATTACGAAGAAAAGAGGACGATCGGGCGCTGGATTTGGAAGACAAGAAACTGTCCATGCGGTCCGGGTAAGGTCGTGTAAACACGACGAATTGCGAAATGATTGTTCAATTGTTTAGAAAATACTAGTATTACTCTTTGTTGATTTATTTGGAGATTCGCTGTCTGCAAACGGAGAAACAACAGGCTCTCTCTTTGCAAGCAGTGAAGGATAGGTAACGCAGCCGTCGTGCCTATCTTTCTCCCCCACTGATTAATTATTTGAACCTGAACTATTGTTCCCAGACTGTTTTCTGGAGATTCTCTGTCTGCAAACTGGAAGGCACCCCCCCTTTTTTGCAGATAGTGAAAGGGTAGGTAACGCAGACCTTTGCGGGCCTACTTATTCTCCCCACTGAATTGTTTTGATTGACCGAACGTTGACTATTTGATATTGGTTCATGAGGTATTCACTGCCTGCAAACAACGTAGAATAGGAATATTCTGTCTAGTCTTTGCACGCAGTGATAAGATAGGCAGTGCTGACTTTTGTCCCCGTTGTGATCCGTCATGTCTGTCTTCTCCCCACTGATTGATAGCCTGTTTAGCCCGGACCGCTTATTAGAGATGAACCATCCGGCTCCACTGGAGGGCACCCCTAATAAGGACATGTTCATGAAGCATGGATTGATCGCTATAGCCTATAACAAGCTGTGGCATAAATATACGAAAAAGGATCGAGAAAGTCAGTGGCCACTGATAGGATCCTTTGATGATGACAAAATAAACGCGCTAGAAGCAGCCCTTGGTAAAAACAAGACAACGCCCACTATGCTTGATAGTTTCGGCATGTGGCGCAAAGAAACTGAACAACGTAAAAAGAAAACTGAGAGTAGGTTGGGAAAAGAGCTGCGAAAAGCAGCCCACCTAGCTGCTCAGAAACTAGAAGGAGAGATAAAGGAAAGAGAGAAAGCCAAACAGAAACTAGAAATGGAAACATCAAGCCAGTGTCCGGTTAGAACGTCCTCCATGCTCTACCCTGATTTACCCTCGAAACAACGAGCTAACGATGATCTGCTGTTAGGTCCTCCGACCATCTACATGCCCCCTCCATATGCCCCTTCCCAACCCTTAGCACAGCACTCACCACCCCCAGGTACAAACGAAGGTAGCGCCACAGCTTCGGCCCCCATGGCCTCTGTGCCGGCCGAACCCCTTGTATTAAATACTACGCAAACGACAACGTTAGGCGACCCTGAGACCCGATGGGCTGGTTCTGCAAGAACAAACAGACTAAGCAAAGATGAGCGAACAGGGATCGACAAGATAGCAAGGACACTGGTAGAAAGGAAGGAAGATGAAGAGTACATCACGGATATGTTTAACTCGTATACAGGGAGTCACAGACGACATTTTACCGTACGACTGTGTTACCATGTCTTGAACGCATACGAGGACCGATATCGAGACAAAGGTCCCGAGAGCCTAACGACTCTGTACCGGAAGGTCGATATCGGGGATGAGGGCGAGTGTGATGTGACGGACCTCCTTACGCGTACGCTTGAGGTTTTCCGCCACCTCACTGAACGAGAATCGGGAACTAAACCCACGAGATCCGTAGCGACCGAACCACAAACTGAGCAATCTAACACCATGATGCCGATACGAGAGGCTGCCCCAAACTGGGTTCCTCCACGAGGTGCAGGGACTAACGATGATGCAAACCACCAAGATGCAAAAGGAAGGGTAGTGTACAACTGGGTCTACCAGCCATGGGACCGGCAAGAGATTCTGACATTCCGGAAATCTCTGCCTGACCTACGTAAAAACCCCACTGCCTTCTATACTGAATTGGGTACAGCCCTAGGTTCAACGATTATGACCCTGGCTGACATCGACTTGTTTTTCAGGTTATGTCTACCAGCTGATGTGTGGAAGCAAATCCGGAAAGTCGACCACCTTGAGCTGTTTGGACATACCTGGTCACAACTCGATAACATTGATAAACAACGAGGACCTGGACAAAAGCCTTTGAAATCCATTCTAGACCTTCCAGATAAAATCGTACAGAAATTAAAAACCCTGATTCCAGAAAAGAAAGTGGACTGGTCGATAGTAACGGCCTGTCGCCAGAAACCCCAGGAGGATGTATCGGAATACTTCTCCCGGTTTGAAACGGTGTTCTCCGATTACAGCGGCCAGGACATGACCACTGCAACCGGACACCATCTGTTTGTCCAGAATTATGTTAAGGGTCTGTCATCGGAGGTCTCCCAGAAACTGCAGGCTAGCGAGAGTAGTTGGGCAGCCTCCAAACCTACGGCTATCCTCCAGATGGCCCAATATTATGAACATCAGAAAAATGAAAACGATAAGGCAACAGAGAAAAAGAAGAAGGACTTGAAAGAGAGGGTGATGATTGCCCAACTGCAAGGGGTGACTATAGGACGAGACCAATACCGGGGAAACTATCAGACGAACGTCCCTAAGGCTGCATTTCCCCAGGACCGCACTTTGACTCCCCACAGTGGACGTACAGACCTTAGAGAGGACCAGTGTGCTTTCTGCAAAGGAACTGGCCATTGGAAATCCCAGTGCCCAGTTCTTCTGGAAATAATCAGAAACAAAGACCCCAAGGACATAGCAAGTGGACCGAGAAATAAGGGACAACAGCGAGGGCCCCCAAATGACACGACTAACGACAGATCCGGCAGACCAAATACATTTGATCGACCCAGACAGAACCAATACCAGCAATCTGACTACGATGACGCCCACAACTTTGCATAGCACTGCCAAGGGCAAGGGAGGGATCCAGTCGAGCTCTATGTTGACCAGCAAGGCCCTTACGTCACTGCTAAGGTCCTGGGTACCAAGTCTCCATTTCTGGTGGACACTGGCGCAACACGTAGTGCGTTATCTAAATGACTGATTCCAAGGGCACCCTTGTCTGGCTCACTTATAACATCGACAGGTTTCGATGGAACACCCTCCACTAACCCCTTGTCCGCCCCGATCCTCTTTGACGTAGAAAACAACACCACTGACACCACGTTTTTGCTTTCCTCCAATAGCCCTGACGCCATTATGGGACTTGACTTATTGAAACACTTCCGAGCGACGATCAGATGTTCTCAAGACGGAGTTCGAGTTTTCCTTTACGACAACCCCGTTCTGCTTAGACATTGCCCTCCCCGACGCATGTTTTCCATCACCGACTCTGACACATCCCTGCTTGACACTCTGCCTCCGTATCTGTGGGCCAAGGCGGATTCGGACGTAGGGCGCATGTTGATTGACCCAGTGCACATTACTGTCCGACCAAACGCAACACTCCCAAAACTTCCACAATATCGGATATCGCCCGAGGGCGAGAAGGCATTGGTAAAGATTATTCAGTCACTGATAGACGCAGGAGTGGTAGAGGAAGTGGTTAGCAACGTTTGCAACAGCCCTATCTTGCCCATCATCAAGAAACAGGGAGAGGGAGATGAGAAAGCATACCGTTTTATCATTGACCTTCGAGAGATCAACAAAGTGGTGGTACCCCAGTACCCTGTGGTCTCAGACATCACCACCATCCTGACTTTGATTCCTTCTACTGCCACCACCTTCACTGTCATTGACCTCAAAAACGCATTCTTTTCCATCCCCATCCACCCAGACAGCCGATATCTCTTCGGCTTCACCCTAAAAGCCCGCTCATATAGGTTCTGCCGAGCACCCCAGGGCTACACAGAAAGCCCTAGCATCTACAGCCAGGCCCTCAAGAGACAACTGGATCAAGTCCAGTTACCCGATGGAGTGGTGTTAGTGCAATATGTCGATGACATCCTTTTGGCAGCCGACACCACTCCATTAGCAGTTACAGCCACCATTCAACTCCTGCACTTCCTTGCGGAAAATGGCCACAAGGTCTCCAAGAAGAAGTTGCAATTCTGCCAACCCCAGGTCACTTACCTAGGCCACCTTTTGTCCAAAGAAGGAAGGAAACTCACTCCTGACCGGATCCAAACCATTCTCGAAACTCCTGTCCCTAAGACCCAGAAACAGGTTCGCTCCCTACTAGGCCTCACCTCCTTCTGCCGACAGTGGTTACCAAACTTTAGCCTCATTGTGAAACCGCTGCTTTCTCTGCTAGGTAAAGACGTCCCCTTCCCACTCCCTTGGACCCCTGAGTGTCAAACCTCCTTCACGGAACTACGAGATGCCCTTTCTTCGGCCCCTGTCCTAGGTACCCCTGATTACAAAAAGCCCTTCTCCCTTTACACTCACGAAAGGGAGGGGTGCGCTTTATCTGTCCTGACCCAGGCCATTGGCCCAAAGCAACGACCGTGCGCTTACTTCTCTGCCACTCTTGACCCTGTAGCCAGAGCCTTGCCTGCCTGCCTCCGAGCTGTAGCTGCTGCCGCAATCTCTATCCGACAGAGTGAGGGGATCGTACTCTCGAATTCCCTCACGGTACTGGTACCCCATGCAGTTGACACCCTCCTGAACCAAACCAAGACGCAACACCTGACGAGTGCACGACTGACTGGATACGAACTGACTTTGCTTGCACCCCACATCGCCCTGAAAAGATGCACCACACTGAACCCGGCAACTCTGTTACCCTTACCAGAGAACGATCCCAATGTGCACCCTGTACATGACTGCGTGACTCTTACGGACGAACAGACCAGAAGTAGGGTTGACCTCAGAGACACGGCTTTCCCTGACCCTGACGGGGAGCTGTGGGTGGACGGTTCTTGCATCAAACTCCCCGATGGCACCACTTCCGCTGCCTATGCAGTCACCACGGCTCGAACTGTAGTCGAGACAGCCCGCATCACGCAACGATCTGCCCAGGCAGCGGAACTGATTGCCCTGACACGAGCCTGCATTCTGGCAGCAGGAACCACAGCGAACATTTACACCGACAGCCAGTATGCCTTCGGGGTGGTTCACCATTTTGGGCTCCTTTGGAGGGAAAGGGGATTCTTGACCTCACACGGCACCCCCATTTTGCACGGGGATCTAGTCTCCGCCTTGATCGAAGCTGTCCTTCTCCCCAAAAAGCTTGCAGTCGTCAAATGCCAGGCACACAAAAAGGTGACAGACATCATTGGGCAGGGAAATGCGCTAGCCCACATCACTGCCCGAACGACAGCTGAAAATAGGACGACAACACGTATGTATGTGACCAGGTCACAAGCAGAAAAATGGACTGACGCTAGGGACACTATTAGAGACATTCAAACGGCTAGCACACAACACGAGCTGACTGAATGGACACGGGTGGGATTAAAAGATGACGAAGGCTGCTGGCGGACAAGAGACACAAACAAATGGTTGCTACCTGACTCGTACCTGATTCCCATACTGGCTATGGCACACTCCCCTGCCCACATAGGATCAGCCCCCATGATTGAACTTGTCTCCAGAGTTTGGCACAATGATAAAATCACAGACTCCGCCAAACGCCTGGTCCAACAATGCTTGATATGCCTGCAACACAACCCCGGGAAAGGAACTGTAGTACCCCGGGGAGGATTTGGGGTCCCAAATCACCCATTTGAAGTCCTGCAGATGGACTACATCCAGCTAGACAGGTGCCAAGGCCTGAAATATGTACTTGTCGTGGTGTGCGCATTTAGCAAATGGGTGGAAGCATACCCAACCCGTGACAACACTGCTATGGCCACTGCAAAAGTACTGTTAAAGGAGTTTTTCCCCCGTTACGGCCTTTGTCGTATTTTATGGAGCGATAATGGCCCCCACTTCATAGCCGAAGTCATCCAGTTCATCTTAAAGGGGTTGGGCATCAAGCAGAAATTCCACGCAGTCTTCCATCCCCAGTCTGCTGGACTTGTTGAGCGACACAATGCCACACTAAAGCTTAAACTGGCCAAGATAGTGGCTACCACGGGTCTGAAATGGCCAGACGCCCTCCCACTGGCATTGCTATCGATGCGTTCCACCCCCACCAGACATCACTTAACACCTTATGAAGTTGTTTTCGGTCGACCCATGAGTGTCTGGTCTGCACCGAAACCAACTTCCATTCATGACGTCCCGGACGTCCTAATGTCTGATTATCTGTATTAATTGACTGAAACTCTGTCTGCCATTCATCAGCAGGTGCAGCAGGCCATCCCCGATGCTTCCAGGGGTCCGGGTCACGCCATCCAACCTGGAGATTTCGTGCTGATCCGAAACTTTCAGCGGTCGAAGAGTTTGGAACCCCGGTGGACGGGCCCCTGGCAAGTGTTAATCACCACCCGGACGGCTCTTCGTGTGGAGGGGAAATGGCACTGGCTGCACGCACACCACTGTAAGAAGGTCTCCTCGACCCTTGCCACGACAGAAAACATCGACAACCAAGAAGAGCTCCTGAACAAAGACCGACCGTCGCTAACCTGCTATCCAGATACCGAAGCACTTGAACTTTCAAAATTCTCTGATCCCACTGTGCCATCCAGAGAAGGGTATTTCCTGCGTCGAAAGGAGGGAGCTTCGGCTAAGTAGACCACGAACTAAGTTGAATCTCAGAACGGTGACCTAAAGCAACCAAGGGTTACCTGGAGAGAAGCTAAACTAAGTCTGTGGTTCTGCCCACTACCGAGCACCTTGAAGATGAAGATGATGGAAGCGCCAGATAAGAAGATGATGGAAGCGCCAAATAAGAAGATGATGGAGGCAACAGGAAATACCCACTACAGAAACCCAAGAACAGACAGACTCCACAGCTCAAAGACAATTGCACTCTTCATCACAATCCTTTTCTGCTTTCTCCTCATGACCACACTCTGGATTGTGGAAGAAAATGCACCTGCACACGAAACATTCCTGACCACTGCTCAGCCTACCACCATGAAGGAACATTATCTGATTTCGCTTTCTCCTCAACTCAGAGAGAGACGAAAGGAGTTTTGGAATAACTCTTTCGTACAGCTCCTTCACCAGCACAATCTCGCCACCAATGCCACCAACTGTTGGATCTGTGGGTTGCTACCCCACGCCACTGGACACTCGATACCATTCATCCCTTCACCCTTCTCAGTTCATGGCTCCTGCCTTGCTTGGCTGATCCTCCTGCAAGAAAGCTATAAGGACAATGCCACCTCCAGCAAAACCGTAACGCATTTCTTCCACGGGGTCTGGCGAAACAAAACAAAGGCACACTTCTGCCCGCAGACCTCCAACGACTCAATCCACATGGACATCCCTGCTAAAGAACGAATTGAAATGCAGGTGTTCAACAATCCAACCAGACCCACCTTCTCCTACCTGCGGAAACGAATGGCTGCCACTCTGACTGTGGCCCTGTCAGTCATCAACGTCACAGGCCACATGTGCATAGAAGGACATGGGACACAGCTGGTGGGCCGCAGTGCTTGCCGTTTTACCAGAACTTTGGACTCCACGGATCCACCTTCCTTTGTGTCGTCCCCAAACATGTATTTCGTCTGCGGCACAAAGGCCTACACCTGGCTCCCCAAAGGCTGGGGGGGCACTTGTTTCATCTCCTTCATCCTTCCTCCGACTTATGTGGCCCCAGCGAATCATCATAGACAAAAACGAGCCAAGGACATTGAGCAAGCCGACTCAACAGGAGCGCAGTTCCTTGATGCTATGAAGGGACTTGTTCCCCTCTGGGGCCCGATGGCAAACAGCCGTGCCATCCGACATCTGACTCAGGCAGTTGAGACAACAATGAACATCACAGCTGGTATCTTTGCTAACAACACCGCCGAGCTCCAAGCGGTCCGCTTGGTGGCCCTCCAGAACCACCTTGTCCTAGATGTGGTTCTTGCGGACCGTGGTGGAGCATGCCGCATTATTGGGTCCAGCTGCTGTACATACATACCGGACAACTCACCCTCAGTGTACAAAGCCATCGAACATCTTCACAGACTCTCTTCAGAAGTCCACCAGGATCAGGAAGAATGGTCGCTTGGTGGTTGGTTCTGGAACACCGTTAAGAACTGGGGCTGGAGACTGTTCACCATTATCCTGATTCCTGTAGTTGTAATATGCGGTCTATGCTTAGGAATTCAATGTCTGCCACCTCTGTGTTCATTATGTGCAAATTGTATTTGCCCTAAGACTGTGGACTTTGGAAACGAACGCATGGGAGCATTATATGATGCCGAGGTTAGGAATTTGATGAAGATTGACATTGAGTAGGCAAGTTGGCTAGATATGTTGAAAAGGGAGGACTGTTAAAAGTTAGGCTGCAAACGTCAACATTATCGGCGCCATCTTGCTCTCCTTGAACCCATTCGTGCACGTAAGCGGCAGCCATTTTGAGCACCATGGCCTCCCTGCCCCTCGCTGATAGCCAGCGCGTCTCTCTCTCTCTCTCCCTCAACCTCGCAGGCATCCCCCCGCGCGCTGACAACCCCCCCCCCGCTCTCACATGCCTTGAGTCGTAAACCCCTCTTCAGCACAGCTCTGTCCCGGAATCCCATCCCGTTCCCAGCGCGACACCTCCCTTCGTTCCTTTCATGGTCCCAGACCCTTTGATACAAACCCCCTTTTCCTGTGTGCCCGTTTGTCTTCCTCGTTCCCAGGCCGCCACCTGGCTCTGCGGATACTGTTTATTGCCCCCCCGTACAGTAGGAAGCTTCCCCCATTAAAGGACCCTCGAATTGATCAAAGCCCCCACCCTATGATATCCGATCAACCCCACACATTCCGTGAATCGGCGGAATGCCCAGCTGTGCGATAATCATCACCTATTGTGACCAGGGTGGGGACTTCAACTGTAAATGTGTGTGGGAACGGGCCTGAAGGGGAGATTCCGAGGATGTCCTTTCATACTTCAAAGCATTGCAAGAATGTGTTACCTGCAATAAAGATCATAAAACTGTGTATAAGAGGCCAGGCCTCAGAGATGCGGTTAGAGCACCTCGTGACGATACTTGCTGTCCGAACTGATGTGTTCTCCTCCGGAGAGAATAAACCCTTGTTTCCTGCCTTCCAGTCTCCAGCGCCTGCCTCTTCATTGGTTAATATCTTGTGGGTTTAAGAGGCGACACCGCCGGGCAATACTTAAGGATCTTTTATACTGATTGGTAGCCTGACCTTTTTACAGGGGTCACCTGAGCTTTTGGCCCGGTGCTTGGCAGGCATCTTTGGAAACTACCAAACCCAAACAGTTCTGAGAACTAGACACCCTGGGGAGTCCAGGGAGGTATGGCATGCGTGGGTCCCCCAATGTTTTCCTACCCAGAAACCCCTGCAAACCTGAAATTTTGGTCAAAAAACCCACTTTTCCATACTTTTTTGGGTGGGATCTTGCTGCCGGAACAAATGTCCTACCACCCAGCGTTTCCCTTGTTCTCCTGAGTAAAATGATACCTCACTTGTGTGGGTGGGCCAAAGGCATGTGACTCAGGCTGGGGTGCTTAATTTGTAAAACTTAAATATGACTAAAAACTACTTTTTTCAAAATTCATTTTTGGCGTGTTCTGCTTTGGGGCACCCACACAAGTGAGGTATCCTTTTACTCGGGAGAACAAGGGGAACGCAGGGTGGTAGGACTTTTTTGCCGGCACGGCGATCCCACGCCAAAATGTTTGGAAAAGTGCTATTTTTACCTATTTTTAAGGTTTGCAAGGAGTTCTGGGTAGGAAAACATTGGGAACCCATGCATGCCATACCTCCCTGGACTCCCCCGGGTGTCTAGTTTTCAGAACTGTTTGGGTTTGCCACTTTGCAAAGAATACCACCGAGCCCCGGGCCACAAACTCAGATGCCCCCCCCCCAAAATCAAGGTAGTTTTGCAATAAGGTAATGTAAATTCACCACCGTACCATTTGAACCGTTTCCTGTTGCAGCCACTATGTCTATCCACGCAAGTGAGGTACCATTTTTTTCGGGAGACCTGGGGGCACGCTGGGTGGGTGAAAATTTGTTGATCCACGCAGATTCCAGAACTTTCCACCACAGAAATGTGAGGAAAATGTGTTCTTTTTATCAAATTTTTATGTTTGCAAGGGATTCTGGGTAACAAAACCTGGGGGTAGGCAGACGAGTCACCCCATCCTGAATTGCCCTGGGTGTCTAGTTTTTAAAAATGTATAGGTTTGCTAGGTTTCCCTAGGTGCTGGGAGAGCTACAGCGCAAAATCAAAAGTTAGTCTTTTTGTCCGAATCGTGCTAAATTTCACTGGGAAATTGAGGTGCGACCATGCTGCGTTTTGCGCTGTTTCATGTCGCAGCCACTATGCCTACCCACGCAAGTGAGGTACCATTTTTTTCGGGAGACCTGGGGGCACGCTGGGTGGGTGGAAATTTGTTGATCCACGCAGATTCCAGAACTTTCCACCACAGAAATGTGAGGAAAATGTTTTTTTTGGGTCAAATTTTTATGTTTGCAATGGATTCTGGGTAACAAAACCTGGGGGTAGGCAGACGAGTCACCCCATCCTGAATTGCCCTGGGTGTCTAGTTTTCAAAAATGTATAGGTTTGCTAGGTGTCCCTAGGTGCTGGCAGAGCTACGGCACAAAATCAAAAGTTAGTCTTTTTGTCCGAATCGTGCTAAATTTCACTGGGAAATTGAGGTGCGACCATGCTGTGTTTTGCGCTGATTCATGTCGCAGCCACTATGCCTACCCACGCAAGTGAGGTACCATTTTTTTTGGGAGACCTGGGGGGACGCTGGGTGGGTGGAAATTTGTTGATCCACGCAGATTCCAAAACTTTCCACCACAGAAATGTGAGGAAAATGTGTTTTTTTGGTCAAATTTTTATGTTTGCAAGGGATTCTGGGTAACAAAACCTGGGGGTAGGCAGACGAGTCACCCCATCCTAAATTGCCCTGGGTGTCTAGTTTTAAAAAATTTATAGGTTTGCTAGGTTTCCCTAGGTGCTGGCAGAGCTACGGCGCAAAAACAAAAGGTAGTCTTTTTGTCCGAATCGTGCTAAATTTCACTGAGAAATTGAGGTGCCACCATGCAGCATTTTGCTCTGTTTCATGTCGCAGCCACTATGCCTACCCACGCAAGTGAGGTACCATTTTTTTCGGGAGACCTGGGGGCACGCTGGGTGGGTGGAAATTTGTTGATCCACGCAGATTCCAGAACTTTCCACCACAGAAATGTGAGGAAAATGTTTTTTTTGGGTCAAATTTTTATGTTTGCAATGGATTCTGGGTAACAAAACCTGGGGGTAGGCAGACGAGTCACCCCATCCTGAATTGCCCTGGGTGTCTAGTTTTCAAAAATGTATAGGTTTGCTAGGTGTCCCTAGGTGCTGGCAGAGCTACGGCACAAAATCAAAAGTTAGTCTTTTTGTCCGAATCGTGCTAAATTTCACTGGGAAATTGAGGTGCGACCATGCTGTGTTTTGCGCTGATTCATGTCGCAGCCACTATGCCTACCCACGCAAGTGAGGTACCATTTTTTTCGGGAGACCTGGGGGGACGCTGGGTGGGTGGAAATTTGTTGATCCACGCAGATTCCAAAACTTTCCACCACAGAAATGTGAGGAAAATGTGTTTTTTTGGTCAAATTTTTATGTTTGCAAGGGATTCTGGGTAACAAAAACTGGGGGTAGGCAGACGAGTCACCCCATCCTAAATTGCCCTGGGTGTCTAGTTTTAAAAAATGTATAGGTTTGCTAGGTTTCCCTAGGTGCTGGCAGAGCTACGGCGCAAAAACAAAAGGTAGTCTTTTTGTCCGAATCGTGCTAAATTTCACTGAGAAATTGAGGTGCCACCATGCAGCATTTTGCTCTGTTTCATGTCGCAGCCACTATGCCTACCCACGCAAGTGAGGTACCATTTTTTTCGGGAGACCTGGTGGCACGCTGGGTGGGTGGAAATTTGTTGATCCACGCAGATTCCAGAACTTTCCACAACAGAAATGTGAGGAAAATGTGTTTTTTGGGTCAAATATTTATGTTTGTAAGGGATTCCGGGTAACAAAACCTGGGGGTAGGCAGACGAGTCACCCCATCCTGAATTTCCCTGGGTGTCTAGTTTTCAAAAATGTATAGGTTTGCTAGGTTTCCCTAGGTGCTGGCAGAGCTACGGCGCAAAAACAAAAGGTAGTCTTTTTGTCCGAATCGTGCTAAATTTCACTGGGAAATTGAGGCGCGACCATGCTGCGTTTTGCGCTGTTTCATGTCGCAGCCACTATGCCTACCCACGCAAGTGAGGTACCATTTTTTTCGGGAGACCTGGGGACACGCTGGGTGGGTGGAAATTTGTTGATCCACGCAGATTCCAGAACTTTCCACCACAGAAATGTGAGGAAAATGTGTTTTTTTGGTCAAATTTTTATGTTTGCAAGGGATTCTGGGTAACAAAACCTGGGGGTAGGCAGACAAGTCACCCCATCCTGAATTGCCCTTGGTGTCTAGTTTTCAAAAATGTATAGGTTTGCTAGGTTTCCCTAGGTGCTGGCAGAGCTACGGCGCAAAATCAAAAGGTAGTCTTTTTGTCCGAATCGTGCTAAATTTCACTGGGAAATTGAGGTGCGACCATGCTGCGTTTTGCGCTGTTTCATGTCGCAGCCACTATCCTACCCACGCAAGTGAGGTACCATTTTTTTCGGGAGACCTGGGGGCACGCTGGGTGGGTGGAAATTTGTTGATCCACGCAGATTCCAGAACTTTCCCCCACAGAAATGTGAGGAAAATGTGTTTTTTTGGTCACATTTTTATGTTTGCAAGGGATTCTGGGTAACAAAACCTGGGGGTAGGCAGACGAGTCACCCCATCCTGAATTGCCCTGGGTGTCTAGTTTTAAAAAATGTATAGGTTTGCTAGGTTTCCCTAGGTGCTGGCAGAGCTACGGCGCAAAATCAAAAGGTAGTCTTTTTGTCCGAATCGTGCTAAATTTCACTGGGAAATTGAGGTGCGACCATGCTGCGTTTTGCGCTGTTTCATGTCGCAGCCACTATGCCTACCCACGCAAGTGAGGTACCATTTTTTTCGGGAGACCTGGGGGCACGCTGGGTGGGTGGAAATTTGTTGATCCACGCAGATTCCAGAACTTTCCACCACAGAAATGTGAGGAAAATGTGTTTTTTTGGTCACATTTTTATGTTTGCAAGGGATTCTGGGTAACAAAACCTGGGGGTAGGCAGACGAGTCACCCCATCCTGAATTTCCCTGGGTGTCTAGTTTTCAAAAATGTATAGGTTTGCTAGGTTTCCCTAGGTGCTGGCAGAGCTACGGCGCAAAATCAAAAGTTAGTCTTTTTGTCCGAATCGTGCTAAATTTCACTGGGAAATTGAGGTGCGACCATGCTGCGTTTTGCGCTGTTTCATGTCGCAGCCACTACGCCTACCCAAGCAAGTGAGGTACAATTTTTTTCGGGAGACCTGGGGGCACGCTGGGTGGGTGGAAATTTGTTGATCCACGCAGATTCCAGAACTTTCCACCACAGAAATGTGAGGAAAATGTGTTTTTTTGGTCAAATTTTTATGTTTGCAAGGGATTCTGGGTAACAAAACCTGGGGGTAGGCAGATGAGTCTCCCCATCCTGAACTGCCCTGGGTGTCTAGTTTTCTAAAATGTATAGGGTTGCTAGATTTCCCTAGGTGCTGGCAGAGCTACGGCGCAAAAACAAAAGGTAGTCTTTTTGTCCGAATCGTGCTCAATTTCACTGGGAAATTGAGGTGCGACCATGCTGCGTTTTGTGCTGTTTCATGTCGCAGCCACTATGCCTACCCACGCAAGTGAGGTACCATTTTTTTTGGGAGACCTGGGCACACGCTGGGTGGGTGGAAATTTGTTGATCCACGCAGATTCCAGAACTTTCCACCACAGAAATGTGAGGAAAATGTGTTTTTTTGGTCAGATTTTTATGTTTGCAGGGGATTCTGGGTAACAAAACCTGGGGGTAGGCAGACGAGTCACCCCATCCTGAATTGCCCTGGGTGTCTAGATTTCTAAAATGTATAGGGTTGCTAGATTTCCCTAGGTGCTGGCAGAGCTACGGCGCAAAAACAAACCTTAGTCTTTGTGTCCGAATCGTGCTAAATTTCACTGGGAAATTGAGGTGCGACCATGCTGCGTTTTGCGCTGTTTCATGTCGCAGCCACTATGCCTATCCACACAAGTGAGGTACCATTTTTTTCGGGAGACCTGGGGGCACGCTGGGTGTGTGGAAATGTGTTGATCCACACAGATTCCAGAACTTTCCACCACAGAAATGTGAGGAAAATGTGTTTTTTCGGTCAAAGTTTTATGTTTGCAAGGGATTCTGGGTAACAAAACCTGGGGGTAGGCAGACGAGTCACCCCATCCTGAATTGCCCTGGGTGTCTAGTTTTCAAAAATGTATAGGTTTGCTAGGTTTCTCTAGGTGCTGGCAGAGCTACGGCGCAAAAACAAAAGGTAGTCTTTTTGTCCAAAACGTGCTAAATTTCACTGGGAAATTGAGGTGCGACCATGCTGCGTTTTGCGCTATTTCATGTCGCAGCCACTATGCCTACCCACGCAAGTGAGGTACCATTTTTTTCAGGAGACCTGGGGGGAAGCTGGGTGGGTGGAAATTTGTTGATCCACGCAGATTCCAGAACTTTCCACCACAGAAATGTGAGGAAAATGTGTTTTTTTGGTCAAATTTATATGTTTGCAGGGGATTCTGGGTAACAAAACCTGGGGGTAGGCAGACGAGTCACCCCATCCTGAATTGCCCTGGGTGTCTAGTTTACAAAAATGTTTAGGTTTGCTAGGTTTCCCTAGGTGCTGGCTGAGCTACGGCTCAAAAACAAAAGGTAGTCTCTTTGTCCAAAGAACGTAAAATTTCACTGGGAAATTGAGGTGCGACCACGTTGCATTTTGTGCAGTTTCCTGTCGTAGGCACAAGGCCGACCCACACAAGTGAGGTACTGTTTTTATCGGGAGACCTGGGGGAACGCTGGGTGGGTGGAAATTTGTTGATTCACGCAGGTTCCAGAACTTTCCACCACAGAAATGTGAGGAAAATGTGTTTATTTTGTCAAAATCTTAGCTTTGCAAGGGATTCTGGGTAACAAAACCTGGTGGTAGGCAGTCGAGTCACCCCATCCTGAATTTCCCTGGGTGTCTCCTTTTCAAAAATGTATAGGTTTGCTAGGTTTCCCTAGGTGCCGGCAGAGCTAGGGTGCAAAAACTACAGGTAGGCACTTTGCCAAAAAGGGTCAATTTGTAACTGCAAAATTTAGGTGTGACCACGTTGCATTTTGCACCGTTTCCTGTCGCAGGCACAAGGCCGACCCACACAAGTGAGGTACCGTTTTTATCGGGACACTTGGGGTAATTCAGATTTGTAAATCAACTGTTATTACCAATTGAGCTTTCATGCATTTCTCCCTTTCAATGAAAGACATTGTGTAAAAAAAAAAATCTTTATGAAAAATGACCAATAATTGTCATGCTAGTATGAGTATTCCCAACTTTGAAAATGTGCAATTATATACTGTTTCTGAACTCTATAATTTGTACCCAATTCAGAAATAGATAGGTGTATACATTTTCCAAGACAAAGTGCACTATACCCAGTAAATGAAAAAATACCATTGCAAGTTGCTGCTCAGTTTTTGGATCTGGGTTCGTCGGGTTCTTGGTGCAACTACAAGTCCTATATATCCCCACAACCAGGAAGGTCTAACGAATGTAACAGTATATTGCTTTCCAAGAGCTGTCAAAATTAGAAAAAGTTATAGGTGAAAACGTTGAGACAAAAGGCTGTTTTTTTCAACAAAATTTCAAATATTCCAATATCTAACTGTTAGTTTCTATAACGAAACCTTCATGGATTTAGACAAATGACGCCTTTCTGAATTCAGAATTTTGTCTACTTTTCGAAAATGTAAAGCTTTCCAGGATCCATTATTGCTTTCAAACTCATTTCTACCATTAACTGGAAGGAGGTGGAAAGCTCTAAAAATAGCAAAAATAGGCTATGTCCCAGAAAAATGCCAAAACTGAGTGAAAGATTTCGGTTGTCAGACAAAAGACTGTCATTCCCTGAAAGCTGAGAAAATGGAGATTTCAGCCCCACAAACCCTTTTGTGATACCATTTTCAGGGAAAAACCCAGAGGCTTTCATTTGCAGCCCGTTTTTCCCATTTTTCTGAAAAAAACAAAAAAATCACTATATTTTGGTTAATTTCTGGGACCCCTCCAAGGGAATCCACAAACCCTGGGCGCCTTTAGAATCCCCATGATGTTGGAAGAAAAGGACGCAAATTTGGCGCGGATACCTTATGTGGTCAAAAAGTTACAAGGGCCTAAGCGCGCACTACTCCAAAATGCCAAAAAAAGGCTTAGCACAGGAGGGGAAAAGGCCTAGCAGCGAAGGGGTTAAATAGCAACACATAGCGATTTTTAGCATGTGACATAGAAAATTGCTGGAGTGTTATTTAATTTCTACTTAATATTTAATTAATTTGACATTTTACTTAACAGCTGAAAACATCAGGACACACAATACAGCGCTGTAAGCTATTACTGAAGTTACACTAATGAGAAAAACCACATAGACATTGAAACACACATTGAACCCACAAATCGACACTCAGGACGAAAATAAAGCCATTTGTAAATACTAGCTAAGTCATATTTATAAGAAACACGTCTCAATAGGTTTCCAAAAGACTGCAAAAATAGCCCAACAAACTGCTGTATGTGCACGAATTCACAATACACTTAATTCACTAACTTTGGCTGGCAGAACACCAAAAATCGTTCTGCATATCTCATTCATAAAATTGCGCAGAACAAAGGATCCTTGTTTTGTATTATGCATATTTTAATTCCCTGGGGATACAAAATCACCAAGGAAGAAATATGTTTTTAAATCTAAACCTATTTAGATAACCCTTTAGGGGAAGCCGGCTAATAAAAACGTATACAAAGTTGGCCAACACAAATCTCCAAATTCGCTAAGATCAGGCATCTTATAGCTCACTAATCTAGCTTCAAACATCAAGGGGCTATCTCTATCGATACACTCGTAAATATACAAGACCCTCGGTTTTTGAAAATTGCAATATTCAAATAAAACTAAGGACAAATCAAACTAAGAACCAATCAAAATCAAAGAATGAAAGAACAAAGGACTGGGAGCGACCCACTTATAATTAACTCTTACTTTTACTAATCAAAATATTATCCAGATTCTAACTGTCAAGTGCTGCATGACCTAATGGTCTTTTTAAGAATACTCACGCCAAAAAGGTTATCAGTCAGGAGTGACATCATGTGGAGGATCAAAAATCAGGAAGGTCAGAAATATACTGGGCCGCAGAATTAAAGAATCTCTAGAATCCCCGTGCACAGAGTACCTTCTTAGTAGAATCTTGTTCTGTTCTCCTCAGTTTATTTCAGTCTCCTGGCACGATCACTCCCACAGAAAGTCACTTCTCTGATGAGCCCCATGTTGGGCGCCAACTGAAGAACTTGGTAATTTTCCCTCTCAGGGAATACTTACTAATATAACAAGAACTTGGCACAAGACTCTGAAATTATGAAAAAGACATCTTTATTAAACACAATTAAGTGAGGCTACGTCACCCAACTGCCTTAGCAATTGAATGAGGCAGTCTGCTGAATGATCTCAGCACAGACCTTTTATACCATTTATTATGCCCTAGGCACACATTTTCTCTTAGAAGTACATTATTGTTGGTCACTCCCAGGACGTGCACACAAAGCACGGTATGATGACAAACCCACTTTTCACTTTGTCAAGCCCAAAATTAATCATCAAACAAACCCATAATAAACATTCTTCTTTAGACAAGCTGGACAAGACCCATAATGAAAAGGCCCGCAGCCCACATCATAAATAGACCATAAAGAAGGAACAGAAACAGATAGGAGCAAGATAAAAGGGGTGTGTGCGTGTACAATAAACATTGCAATGTCCTGCTCTTTGATCTCTATCTGACCAGCTGCCTAACAAGGAACTGGCTCAACGAGGTCAGCCTCGGGCAAGGGAGTCAGCTTTGCCAGGTCATGCAGGAGTCAGCACAAACCCATGCTAAGGTTATGTCCTTAAATACTTGTTCTGCCACAGTGAGGGCCTACTGTAAGGGCAATCCACAAAATGGCCGCCGTTAACAAAATGAAAACCAAGGGTTCAGTACGAAAATGACGATTTCGAGGTGAAATCGTTACTGGAATATGACGAAAATGCTTGTACATAGTGTACTAGCCATTCTCGGTCTTTTGATATAAAAATCGTCATGCTATGACAAAGTTTATTACACGAGTCCAGAATTTTCAGTACCACAGTATGGGTATCTGCATTTTTTTGAAAATTTTAGTTTCTATTTTTGAATATGTATTTCCAGGGTTACATTACAGTGAAAGGAGGTCTGTCACTCTGTCACAAGGATGGTGTCATCAGTGATGTCATGAGTGATGTCACTGACCATGTCATGAGTGATGTAATATGTGACGTCATCAGCAGTGCATTGCACGCGCAAGTTATAGTGAGTCCAACTAACTATAACGTGAAAATTTCATTGGTTTTATGCGAGTAAAATTTCCAGCTAACTATAACTGGTGTGAAGCCTATGGTTTTTTCAGTAAATTTAATAGGTTTTTTAAATGCTAATTCCTAACTATAACTGGTGTGAAACCTATGGTTTTTTCAGTGAATTTCATAGGTTTTTTAATAGCAAATCTCTTTAGGTATGAAATGTAATATTTTTTATAACGAATTTTATATTGTATAATTATGTAATAGTATTTATTTATTTTTTTGCCCTGGTGCGCTCCCGGGGCGCGTACCGATGCGCTCACCGGTAAGCGCAGTGCTTCGGCTCACCCCGGGGCGCGTACCGGTGAGCGTCCCGTTAGTGCTATTCCCGCGAACGAAAACACCATCGCGACGTATCGCGTAGCCGCGTGATGCGTCTTATGACACACGGCGTAAGCGCACCCGGAAGCACCCGAGCGCATACGATCGCGCAACGTAAGCGCCGCCGGGCGCGCACCCGCGCCCCTGGGCGTGCACCGGGGAGCGTAGTGTAAGCGCGTCGGGTCATGTGACCTGAAAATAACACTTTTGATTGGTTCAGATCACTTTTGGTTTCCAAATGATGAGAAAGCCTAGGTCATGAGACCTGAAAATAACACTTTTGATTGGTTCACAACAGTTTTGTTTTCCAAATGATAAAAGACCCCACCTTTTTTCCTCATTCTCACTTTGTTGTTTGAGTGAATAAGACCTGCATTCATTCTGTGAGAAATGGCTTCACTAGTAGCAGCTGCAGGTGCATCTGCACCACCACCACCTCCACCACCACCAAAACAACTACCACAAGACCACATTGGTGGTCAAGAAGAAGAGGAGGACGAAGAGGAGGAGGAGAGGCACTTTCTGCCTGAGGACAATCCCCCATACAGACCCAAGGAACATTTTATTTGGGAGTTTTACAAGATGCCAGGGGTGCAAAAAAAGTGAATGCAGCTAAGCTGACTTGCCTCATCTGTGGCGAAGAACTGTCAAGAGGGAACCCAAACAAGAAGTACCCTTTTGGGAACCACACTATGATTAGACATATGCAGAGGAAGCACCCGAACAATTATTCGGCAGCAGAGGTCAGGGAACTGACCAAGAACCCTCCCTATCGTTCTTCTTCAAGCGCCTCCAATCAACCCACTCCATCGGGTGCAGAGGCTAGGGAGATGTTTCCTAATGTACAAACCAGGTTTGCAAAATTTAAATTTGTTTGCATATATTGCAACAAAACAATTTCATATGGTGAGCAAAGCATCACTTTACTCAATCGAGCTGCAGACAACCATCACTGCAGCAAGCAACTTTAATTTTTTCTATTTTTTTTGCTCCAGTTGAGCTGTTTGCAATTCCTTGTGTTTTGTTTGACCCCAGAAAAACTACAAAAAATATAAAATTGTTCAGAAAAGCCAAAAAAAATAAAAAATGTTAAAAAAAAAATAAAGAAAATATAAAACAACAAAAAGAATAAAAATAACAGTTCTTTTCAGAACTACCTCCAATTTATATAAAAATGCAACATTTAAAAAAAAAACTGTCTTTCTGTTTTTTCTCCAGGGTACGCGTACCGGTACGTGTACCGGTACGTGTACCGGGGCGCGCACCCCCCCCAAAAAAAAAATAATAATAAATAATGAGTGTGTGTGTGTGTGTGGTGTGTGTATGTGGGGGGGTGGGTGTGGGGTGTGTGGGTGTGGGGTGTGTGGGTGTGGGTGGGGCTGTGGGTGTGTAAGGTGTGTGTGTGGGTGTGTGGGGTGTTTGGGTGTGGGTGGAGGTGTAGGTGTGGGGGGTATGTGTGTGGGGTGTGTGTGTGGGATGTGTGGGTGTGTGTGTGTGAGGAGTGTGTGTGTGTGTGTGTGTGTGTGTGTGAGGTGTGTGTGTGGTGTGTGTGTGGGGTGTGAGTCAGAGGTGTGTTTGGGGGGGAGGTGTGTGTGTAGGAGTGAAGTAAATGATTAAGGGAAAGAGAATGAGTGAGGGAGCAAAGGAAGGGAACAGAGGATAAGGGAAGTAAAGAATAGGGACTGAAAGAAGTTGAATGTAGATGGGGAAATAGGGAAAGGGGAGTAAACATGGAGAATATGAATAAGTGAGGAAAGCAGAGTAAAGAAACATGAGTGAGGTAGGTTGAGAAAATAGTAGTGAGGTTAAAGCAAAGGGTGATGACAAACTACATTTTTTTTGTCACACTTACCATATAATAAATGTAACTTTAATTACATTTTTTTACTACATTTTGTATCTGTGAAAGAGAGAAGAAAAAATAAGTTATAATTAGTAAAATATGTATTTTAAAATAAAAGATACAAATGAAGAGGTTAAAAATCATAACAGTGTATTTAGAAATAAATAAGAGTGAAGGACACAGAAAGGGAAATAAAGTAAGGTAGAAGGACAAAAAGAGGGAAAAAGAAATAGAAGAAGAGTAAATTACTAAGAGTAAGGCATATAGATTCACTGACAGAAAGGAAGAGAAGAAGAGAAAAATGAACTTAAGGTAAGAAAGATACTAAAAGAATGTGAGTTAGCAAAACTAAATCAGGAAACAGGAGTAAGTAAAAAGATAATGACTGAGAGGGAAAGGAGTCTAATTAAGTATGCATTTAGAAGAATGAGGAACGGAAGATAACTGAGAGTAAGTGAAGGAGAGTCATAGAGTGAAGGGATGAAGGGAGAGAGGATAATATAGAAGGATTGAGGGAAAAGGAGTGAGGAAGTTAGTAGACAGAGAGACTAAGAGAAGGACTGAGTGAAGTGGAGTACAAGGAGTGAGGAAAGAAAAATGAGTAAGGGAGCAAAAGAAAGAAAGAGAGGAGAAGAGGACTAAAGCAGTGGTACTGAGAGAAAGTGATTCGGTGATGAAAGTAAAGAGAAGGACACTGAAAGATAGGAAATGAGGGATAGTAATGGAACCGGACTAAAAGAAATGGGTTGAAGAAACGATGAGAGAGGAGCAGTGAAGTTGTTGTAAGAGAAATGATAGAAGGTAGATAAACACAAGTGAACATAACACAAGGAGAGTGAGGGACGGAGGACATAGAGGTAGTGAACGGAAAATAGAGAGAAGAGGTCAAAAGAAAGGAGCAAACAAAGATAAGCGAGGGAGAGTGGGTGATTTATAGTGATAGAGTGCGACAATACTGCTGAGTGAGTAAAGAGGAATTACTAAAAGAGCAAAGGAGGAAAAGACGGAAAAGGGAAGTAAAGCAGAGAGACTGAAAGCTGAATAGTTATGCAAGGGAGAGAGGGGATGCACACAGTTGAAATGAGAATGAGGGGTTGTGAAAGAAGTGGAGTAAAGGAACGGGGTGAAAGAGAGTGAGAAAACATTATAAGTGAGTAAAAAGAGCTGAAAGAGGGTGGAACAAGGAAAGTGAGTGTGAGACAATGGGAATACAATTTAAATTACACAATACAAATTATAGAATAACTTGTACAACATGTTACATAGTTTATTTTTGCTGTTCTCAGAATATATTGAATTTCACTTAAAACAGTGAGTTCAAATTACTCATCATATGACAGCGGGAAAAAAAACACAATCTAAAAGATTGTGTTTTTAAAAAAACCTTATACACCTAAAAATCACAAATGTACACTAATCTTTCATTCGCTTACTTTTCCTTTAGGCCAAATAGTATATCATAAAGGTCCTTTTCGTTGGAAAGTACTCTGCTGTTCACTAAAAAATCCATTTCATCGACTTTCTAGAAGAAAAGCTCCAAGAACATCTGAAATATTTTCATTATTTTCATATACTCCTTTTTTTCAGTCATAACTCTTTGCTCATTCCTTCACTTTTCCTTAAGGCCAAATAGTGTCAGATGTATGAGTATATTTTCAAATTACTTAAAAGAAACTCTGAAATTGCCGTTTTCCCGTCGTTCTGAAAGAAAGGCTCATACAACATTTTCACAATATTTAAATAATCATAATTCTATCTCTGACTCACTCATGTTCATCATTTTGTATGATACTGATATCACTTACTATGAGATCCACTTACAGTACCTATATGACAATTCAATTTTTTTTATTATCTTGATCACTTTTATTCAGAATATAATTTTAAACAGCAAACTAACCTTTATTAACTGCTCCCGTCTTCATAGGCCAATTACCTTTACTTAAATTCTGGTTCTAAAAACACTAGGTATGAATTTTTTAAGTCAAAGGCAAACATTCTTTGAAAGTCAAATGAGTGTCATTACAGTGGGTCCAACCGTGACAACTTTTTAAATAGCATGATTAATGCCCTGATGTTGTTGAAGGACCGTAATGATAAATAATAACTACAGTTGCAAAGGTTCTTCCTGAAATTGATAACTGAGAAGCCACAAAAATTTTATTAGAAGTTGACAATTTACTTCCATCAGGTCTACATCGTTGGAACATTAATATCACATATTCACCATAAGTTTGTAAAAATAATGTGGACAGCATTGCAGACTTACATTGGGTACACACCATATTGTGATCAGCTGCTTTAACTAGATTATTAAAAGGCACTGATTTGCAGTCTGGTAAACTCAAATATATAAATCTTTCAGTGTCTATTCTAGTACTACTTGATAAACTACAGCTGTCGCAGTCATGCTGCCATTGATAAGAAAGGCTAAAAAGATTTTTTATATCTACACCTTCATCTTCCAAAACATCAAACATATACATTAAAAATTCCTGACAATCCTGCTGAATAATCTGTGAAAATTGATTTTGACCAGAACATATGTCTAGAAGATTTCTAATTTCTGAAACACTTTCCATTTTTGCTCTATCACTGCTACATTTCTCAAACACAGAATTCAATAAACAGCAGAATGTTTGATCCCGATTTCCAACAATCTGTTCTTGTAAATTTTGAAGAAAAAAAACAACATTAACCACTACATTAGCATAGCAGTTGACACCAGAACTGTTTTCAAACTGAAATCCAACATTATCTTCAACAGAATGGTTTTTCTTTCTGCTTACAATTACAGTTTCATCTACTTTCTGTCTTTTTGCAACTACCTCACTGCAAATATTCTCATTTCTTCTTTTTCGGCCTACCACACGTTTTTCAAACAGAGGATATTGAGGCAAATGTGGAGCATACTCTCTTCTTAACCTATTGTATTCTTTAACACAATCTAGATCAGCACAAATCTTTGTTTCATCACACTCAATCAAGTACAATCCTGATAAAGTTCTGACTCCTGATAATGCCACATATGCCATACCCTCTTTAAACACAGAACTTCCAATGTTCACCAAAACACTATCTACACTTAAACCTTGAGATTTATGAATTGTCACTGCATATGCCAAACAAACTGGAAACTGTTTTCGGGGAACATATAAGTCTTTCACAAGCAAACATCTAGCTGAACAACGACAAATTTGTTCTATTTCGTCAATGCCATCAAATTTAATTTTTAAAATTTCAATTCCATATCTATTTTTGTAATTCACAAAACCAACAACATGACCCATTGCTCCATTTACCAAACCACTTTCAACATTTAAATTCCTTCTCAAAATGATACGACAATTTAAACAAACATTCAGAGTCTTTTCAAAACCAGCAGTTTTAGATTTAGTCTTCTCTAATGAATCCAATTTTGATTTCAAATTTTCAGACAAAATAATTGTTGCTCCAATATGCTCTCTTTTATCTATAGCTTCCAGTTTCACTATCTCTTCATTTTCTAACTTTAACATTTTGTTGTTGAACATGGAACATTCTTTCAGAGTTGGCATCAAACATATGCCAGATTTCTTCTCGTTAATTTTCTTAAAAATATTCTCTGGAAGAATGTTTTCATTTGGGTACAAATTTGAAATTAATCGTCCATGTAAAGCTTCTTTCCCATGCTGACTTACTTTTCCGATTCTTACATCTTGTAGAATATTTTTATAATCTTCATCCTTTGCCTGCCGCATATTTTGGAGTAGTTCTGCAAATTTGAAATTTAACCATATATTAACGTTTCCAATGCTTCCTAGGCACTTCCTGGTATCTTCATCCGTGACCATTTTAAACACTGGTTGTCCTTTCACTGGAGTCAACTGCAGTAGATCTCCAAAAACAATAATGTGTTTCCCTACAAATAACACATCATACTCTGTTCTAAGAATTTCTTGCATTCTCAAATGCACAAAAGCAAGCATTAGATTTGAGACCATGCTTACTTCATCAATGATAAGAAGTTTCATTTTCTTTAGGACTCTCGAAACTTCGGAACACACATCTCCAGATAGCTTGTGGTATTGCAATTTGTTATCATGCTCCACTGGCAGCATCAGTAAACGATGTAAAGTAATCCCTTTAATATTATGTGCTGCCATCCCAGTTGGAGCGGTAACAACACAAGATAGCGGTGATTCAGTCCTTTTCTGCAGATAAGTTGCAATTGCTTTAATCAGAAAACTTTTTCCAGTCCCGCTTCTCCACTCACGTACAGTTGGACAGGCTTAAATGATGTACATGAGCACTCTTTTTTCTCATGACTGAATCCATGTTCAATCTGTTCTGTGACTTTGTCATATATCTGCTTCTGCTCAAGGTTTAGTTGTTTCACCAAATCTTCTAAGTTAACTACATCATCTTGAGCTTGTTCCATAGCTCTTTCCACCTCATCCATGGCTGTGGCAGCTTCATTTTGGATAATTGGTCCTCCTAGTGGATCCTGACTCAATGAAGTAGAACTCTGACTGTCTTGAGAACTGTCTCTAGCAATCTCTACAGCAATTGTGGCTTCTTGCTCTATCTCTTCGTTCAACATTTGCAGATAATTTGGAAAAACAGGACATTCTATGGTATCCTTGGTTGCATTAAAAGAATCTTCGTAACAGAGAAAATCTCCAAGTAGTTCTTCTTCTGTACGCCATGGCTTAAAGAGTTGCAAAAGAGCTAAATAGTAAAATTCCCTTTTCTCTGGATTTTCGCAACTCAATTTTCGATGATTAATCAAATGGCCTTTTCTCTGCTTCACTAGACATCCTTCACACCCAATGACAGCATATATTCCATTATTGATATCTTCTCTGATGTTCCTCTTATATATATATCTTCGCAGAACTTCATAGAGACAAGCGTTCTCAAGGTAAGGACTTCTATTTGGATAGTATGTATCCAACATGTTCGTCTTCAAAATATCTGTACTTTCTGGTTCTTTCTCTACCAAATACTCTATTTCTTGTACAGATTTCAAAACTCGGTTTCGTGTTGCAGCAAGACCTAGACTCACCCAAATGATGGTTCTAGATTTGGCATATAGACTTGCTGATGACAATCGATCAGAACATTCATATGCTCCAATTTCTCGATGTGACAACATCTTCAGACTGTAACTGTATAATTTCTTGCTTAGACTCTTTTCAAGTGAAATGTCCTCCCACATTTCCTTCAGTTCTGTCTTTTCTTTTTTTGTGATGTTAGACGTCACATATCTAGCCACAGCAATAGAGTTGTCAGCAACAAACTGAATATCCATATTAGCATTCCACATGGACAAAATCACTGGGTTGTAGTCGTTGATGTACTTGGACTCTTCGTTTCTTTTTAAATTGTATGTATTTTTGGGTGATTTCCTCGTCACAGTATGTCGCTGAGAAGACATCAAATTATTTACTCTTCCTTTAGAAATCACTGGTCGTGGAAACGCAAAACGACATTTTGTATAGAACTTGTCCTTGTTTCTGAATTTTCGACGACAGTACTTTCCACAACGATGGGATTGAAAGCGTAAAACTTGTTGCCTTAAACTGTTTTCTTCGGTACTTTTCGGAACAGCACATGTTGAATACTCTTCAATGAAGCTCATCACTGTCTCATCCGAATCTGTTCCAAATTTGGGTGCATCTTTAATCCACAACAACATATGTATATGAGGAGCACCTCTCGCTTGATACTCCTTTCTCCAAAAGAAATCCAAAACCTCTCCAAGGGGAAGATTTTTTTTGTTGGTAATAAAAGACATCATAGCTTCAAATCTATGATTGAAATATCTGCATACATTCACTGGATCCAAAGAACACAGTTCTCCAGCAGTTTTGAATTCTATATTTTGTATATTTGCATTTGCCTCTCGTAGAAATTGAAGTAAGTCGTCCCATGCATACTCAGCACAGCTAAGAGTGAGGAACCATGTAGGAGTTCCTAAGTTTCTTAGCATACATTTCAATTCCCCATGACGACGGTACCAATACGCATTTGTACCACGCTGACATGCCATGAGATTGATTAGATGAGATTCCAAAATATTATCTTGCAGATTGACTTTCTCCATAAAGTCCCTTGCCGAAACATTTTGCAGATGTGCTCCACTTTTCAGTATATGGTTTACTGCATAAGAAAGCCCAGACAAGTCACTTTCATACAGTAGATGAAACAAATATGGAATGCATTGACGAAACTTTGAATCTTCAGCATATAATCTTAAAGTTCGATATTCAGATGCAGGAATTTGAAGGGGTCGATCATCATATCGTCTACCTCGACCTGTTGGAAATAAATGGGGAAAACAACGAGCTTCCAAACTTTCTTCCCATACACTAATGGGACTTCCTTTTGCTGCTTTCATTTGAAACAAGTCAATTGCATTCCCCATCACTTCTTTGGAATGCAAAGGATGAACAGTATAATGTTCATATATTTCTTCACTTCTAGACACATCAACTTTTTCAATTTGGCCAGCTGAAGAATCACTGTCTTCATCTGCAGCTGTTTCCTCTGCTCCAACACATACATGTTTGTAGTACTCATTGTTTTTGACCAAATACAACGTTGCCTTTTTGACTTTCCTAACATCCACTAAATCTTGCCAGATTTTCTTACTCTTTGTCGGAACCCCATTAACTAGAATAACCAGAGGTTCCTCTTCCACTTTCTCTACACCAATTGTATCAATATTTTTCTTGAAATCTAGAGGCAAATAAACAACTCTTCCCTTGAATCCTCTCTGTAAATCTGAAGGAGGCAATTTCCCTATCTTAGGCTCCATGCGAACAATTGCCTGAAAAGGATGGACACATTGAATCAAAAGAGACTCATATGTATTTAAATCCATCAATTCAGGAGGAATGTCTACCAACTCCAGATTATTATGAACAGCTCTAGCAGGCATTCTGTTTTGATTTAATTTATCATAACAATATTTACAAATACGCTGATCACAACTCAAATCAAAAGAATTCTCCACCCACAAATAAGTGGCAAAATCCTTCCACTCATAATTATTTATCTTTTCACTTTTTACGTATAAATAAACTAATCTAGTTTGATGCTTATAATGAGTTCATCGACAACACACACAAGTAAAATTCGGCCTTTCACTTGATTTCACCTTAAACCTGGTAATTTCCTGGTCAAACTTTTCTGTACTTGAAATCTGTACATTGTCTTCCACATTACCTTGAATTTCTGTGTCAATTTCTACACTGTCCTCTTTATCACCAAAATAACAAATCTCAATTTCTTCACAAATCTTCTTCACATCTAATTCAGTTCCATGCAAAAGAGCACTGTTTAATTGTTTAAGCTTAAGTGCTGTACTTTTTGCATAATACAACCTTCTCACTAATTTCCTCATTTTGTTATGATGCACTGCTAACATCCTAAAATGATGAAAAACACTCTGACATACTTTTATAGAAAGACTAGCCAGTGAATGCCCTTGCAAACCTGTGTTTTCTCTCACTCTACAAGGATCTAAGTCTTGCAACATCTTCATTTTCTGTTTTAGAGTTTTCTTACTATATGTATGTAAGAAATTACAAAACAAATCGATTGATTCCTGACGCACACTACAAATACTACTACACTTCCAAGTGTACACTGGACCCTTAGTACGTCTCCCTAAAACTTCATCAGTTAACATCTCTTCTGGTTCTCTAGGCACAAGTTTCTCTTTTTCAATCGGACAACCGTCTTTCACCTCATATGCTCGACCACTGGTGTCAACTGCATGCACTAAATCATTCTCCTGAAAGTAACTCTCCTCATTAAAAAATGACCCAAAACTTGAACTGTGCATCAATTGTCTTGTTAAGTGTCCTAATTCTATTGATTATTAAAATAAATAATTTTTTCTTAACTTCAAAAGCCTGATCAACAATTTTCTCTACACTTTTCTTTTTCTTAAAAAAAGCAGATCTATGTCTACCTTTTTTAATATTTTTTAACAAATTTAAAACCACCCTATTGCGAAACATTCGTTTACGAATGTCCTTAAATTGATTTTGCCTTCTATTCCTATACATAATATTGTCTCCTGCTGCAGTAGTAACATTTTTTCGGAATCTCTCCTTCCTCTTCAAATTTGCTCTCTCCTTCTCTTTTTCTACATTCTGTCCAACATTTTTTTTGATCTACATATGTTCCGTAAGAAAGACTTAGTTGTCTTACCAGGAGCTTTTTTCCTGTTTTTTGAAGTATTTGTTGTAGGAGACTGCTTTAATTCCGTTGCTGTTTTTGATTTTTTCCGCTTATTATCTTTTCGTCTCCTTTCCCTTGAGGGCATATTTCCTTACTATTGAAATCTTGATTTTAATCTGTGGAAAACAAAATAACCACAAAAAAAATCATTATAGACCACTATTACCAAACAACAAAACAATGACAATAAGCAAACAATATAAACACTATAATACTTATACATATGACCTTATCTCTGTTTTCTAAATATAATTCTAAAAAAATATTTGGGGCACATGAATTGGTTTTACATTATTGACAAGGATTAGATAGTATCTGCATGTTTAAAAAAATATATTTGCACATTTCACAATCATATCACCTGTGTTTCCTCAGATTAGTAAGCAGATTGTACACATGGGGTAAGGACTGTCCTGGGGAACATAGGTGGTGAGGCCGGTGTCTAAGAGTCCACTGGACTGCACTTCATGAAGCCTATCCCCCACTGCACTCTTAGACACAGCCCTCACCTCCTTTCCACCCCTGGACAGACCTCTCTCCCACTACACTCTTCAACACAGGCATCACCTCCTATGCACCCCTGGACAATCCTCACCTTATCTGCAACCCTGAATAGACCTCAACTCATCTGCACCATTAGATAGGCCTCAGTTCATCTATACCCCTGGACACGCCTCATCTCATCTGCACCCTGTTACCATCAATTATACTCAATGTATTGAGGCCTGTCCAAGGGGCACAGATTAGATAATGCTTGTCTAAGGGTCAGAGGAGGTAAGTCCTCTCAATTGCACTTATGGACACAGGCCTCAACTCCTTTGCGCCCCTGGACATGCCTCACCTCATCCTCACAATCCACTTCCTAATTTGAGGAAACACAGGTAACATACATTTCCTCTCTCTTGCAAACATTCCTACCAAACATTACCAAAAAAATGACACAAACCAACAGCAAACAAGCTCAGTCTGCTTCCTAATCTGAGGTAACACAGCTGACCTGGTTGTGAAAGGTTCAAATATTTTTATGTAATCATGCACACACTATTTACTCCTTCTCAAAAATGTAAAAGCCATTCATTTGCCCCAAATTCGTTTTTTGAATAACATTTTAGAAACAGAGCACAGCTCCTATGTACAAGCATTCCATTTCAGTACTGTAAACTCACTATTTTACAAAATACATTTCCTCTCCCTTGCAAACATTCCTACAAAGCTTTACCAAAAAAATGACACAAACCAACAGCAAATAAGCTCAGTCTGTTTCCTAATCTGAGATAACACAGGTGACATGATTGTGAAAGGTTCAAATATTTTTATGTAATCACGCACACACTATTTATTCCTTCTCAAAAATGTAAAAGCAATTGATTTGCCCCAAAATCGTTTTTTGAATGACATTTTAGAAACAGAACACAGGTCCTATGTACAAGCATTCCATTTCAGTTCTGAAAACTCACTATTTTACAAAATACATTTCCTCTCTCTTGCAAACATTCCTGCCAAGCATTACCAAAAAAATGACACAAACCAACAGCAAAGAAGCTCAGTCTGCTTCCTAATCTGAGGTAACACAGGTGACATGATTGTGAAAGGTTCAAATATTTTTATGTAATCATGCACACACTATTTATTCCTTCTCAAAAATGTAAAAACCATTGATTTGCCCCAAAATCGTTTTTTGAATAACATTTTAGAATCACAGCGCAGGTCCTATGTACAAGGATTCCATTTCAGTAGTGAAAACTCACTATTTTACAAAATACATTTCCTCTCTCTTGCAAACATTCCTACCAAGCTTTACCCAAAAAATGACACAAATCAACAGCAAAGAAGCTCAGTCTGCTTCCTAATCTGAGGTAACACAGGTGACATGATTGTGAAAGGTTCAAATATTTTTATGTAATCATGCACACACTATTTATTCCTTCTCAAAAATGTAAAAACCATTGATTTGCCCCAAAATCGTTTTTACAATAACATTTTAGAAACAGAGCGCAGGTCATATGTACAAGAATTCCATTTCAGTTCTGAGAACTCACTATTTTACAAAATACATTTCCTCTATCTTGCAAATATTGATACCATGCATTTTCAAAAAACATCACACAAACCAACAGCAAAGAAACTCAATGTGCTTCCTAATCTGAACTCTCAATCTATATTGAATGAATCATAACTCACCTTTACAAATGCTTTGGGAGATTGAGAACAGTGTCAGATACACACACCAATATTTATTTAGCAGAGCAAAAGGTATGTACTCCAGGCACTGCAACCATGAATGGCACAGAAAACCTCTAATTCTACACACATATCCCTAATGTTAACCAATTAAAACTCTTCCCTCTCTATTTTCAAAGCAACACCCTTCCCCCCCAGCCATTTCTGCCTGTTACCATAGCAACTCCCTCCTCACTCACCTCTCAGGGTTAAAAGTTTATTCTACAATGTTGCAATTGAACTTAGCAAGGATGTTTGACCTCTCAATACACCAGCTTATGAGGTGCAATATTTCTTTAAATTACTTTTTCTTAACCATTCAAATTACTTCTTTCACAGAACAGAACCATGCACCCTAACTTTCAGTTTTCAACTATCTGAATCCACCAATCATTGCTTGTGATTCAACAGCACTGAAACTCCACATTTTTTTTTGCAAACTCCTACTGTTCCAACTGCCATTTCATTCCTGCACTTCATCTGACTGCACCAGAACCTCCTCTCACCATGTACTCTGTCTGGAATATTGGATATAGCTACATTCACTGGGCTCAAGGTGTGCAGCTATCAGAAATTTTCACAACCTTGATTTACCAAATGTGCACATAAAATGGATTGGCCAAAGAGGATTGAGATGTCATCAATTGATACCATTGGTGAAAACCTTTTACCATCTGCCACACCCTGACCTCATAATTTTGCACTGTGGTGGAAATGACCTAGGCACTTTGACTGGGGTAGGTCTGGAGATGGTTTTAAAGGACACCTTTGGGCAATTGATGACACTTTTTCCACAAACTGCCTTGGTATATTCCAATATATGCCAAAGACAGAAATGGAACTGGTCCAACCAATTTTGTCCACAATTTGAGAAAGCACGGAAACATGTGAATAAATCTGTTTCTGCTTACATGAGAGACTATGGAATGGGTTCAATATACAACAATAACTTGCGTTACAACATGCAAGATATCTACAGAGGAGATGGTGTGCACTTCTCAGATGAGGGGAATAGAATATTCCTCCTGAATATAAGACTGTGCATTGGAACCTACCTGTAGGTACCTAAATCGGCCCCAGAACCCAAAAGCTCTTTTCAGGGCTACCCTACATCTGATCACTCAAAATGATTATTTTACTCTAACTTTTTTCACTAATTTTCACCAAAGTACGCTCCCCGGTACGCTTCCCGATGCGCGTACCGGGCGCTCCCCCCCCCCCCCGAAGATAAAAAAAAAAAACCCTCAGAAAACCTAGGGGGTCAGGGGGTGTCTACCGTACCCCCTTTTACCCATTCCCAACGTTGTTTGTCCTCCATCTTGTGTCTCAATTCTTCCGAAACACAAGATGGAGGACTCCCGTTGCGCTTACCGGTACGCGTACCGGGGCGCTCACCGGTAAGCGCTCCCAAACAAATTTTAAAGTTAATTTACATAAAAACCTCTGTAGAGATGTTCACCAAATATAGAATAGGCCATACTACATACCAGTCCCTACCATTTTCCCAAATTTGATGGAATTCCATTGAGCCATTTGACCTGTAGCCCTGTCTAAATATCCTGAGGTAAATTACATGACAAAAACACATCTGAAGTGTTAGAATTTACAGCCAATTAAAATGTTACTTTCAATTTCTAGTATTATTTCCTGACATTTGATTGGTTATGTACATTAATATAAATGAAAAAAGAGGGAAACACAGCCATTTCGACTACAACTACCTGAGGTACATCTTGAAAGGATTTTCACATTTTTTCTTCTTCACCTCTCTCAAAAGTAAGTTGTTAATTTGTAAGGAGCACTTTAAATTAATTAGTAAAAATGTTTTCTGATAGTTATTTATTGTCCCTCTGTTATAGTTATAGCTTGAGATATGCTTCTCTATTATATTTATGGATTAAGTTAGGCTTCTCTAGTATAATTATGATTTTACTTAGTCTTCATCACATGCACTTTTTAATAGTTCTACTTCCTGCCGGATACCATACACTGCCCAAAGATAACTTCACTGTTAAAAACTCAGAAGTACCTGTCTGAACTTAAACCTAACAGTGCCCTATCTCTACTGATATATTTGTTTTTTATGCAATTTACAGCAACAAAATGGAAGGAGAAGCAAAGAAATTTAATATTTCATTCTAAATTGATCTCGAGAACAACCCAGAGGAAGAGATTGATGATTTAGACTTTTTGGATCAGTCTCTTGATCAAGCGTTTCTGAAATATGTGGAAGAAATGGAATCATGGAATCCAAATGAGGACATTCCTGACGAAATAATGTTGGAAGTGTTATTACATTTTGAAAAATCAGAGCAATACATTTTTATTTAATAATTAAAAATTGTTCCAGACATTATTCTTTTTTTATATGTAACTCATAAAATAGTACCAAAATGAATATAATATAATGTGAGACGTATAGTATACTGTGCAACTTTTTTATGTTACATAGTAATTTTGCTCATATTTACTTCCTTTCTCCCACTATATTATCTCCAATGTGTATTTCACATCTCTTTTTCATCTCCTGCCTCCATGTTGTTTCTACTTTCCTGACAAACTATGGCATGGATTCCATATACCACAATAACTTCTGTAACAACATGCAAATTGTCTACAGAGGATACAATCTACATTGAATTTAAAACTCTGCATTGGTACCTACATGCTGGTACTTATATCACCCACACAACACAACAACTCTATGCAGAGCTACCCTACCTCTAAGCACTTTAAATTATTATTTTACTGTTTCACTGGGTTTGATTTTTGGTACGCTCCCCGGTAAGCTCCCCGGTGCACGTACCGGGCGCTCCCCCCCCCCCGCGAAAATCGAAAAAAATGTAAAATATTTTTTGTCCTGCGGGACCCTTTTGTGGCCCCCACATCAAACCTAGGGGGTCAGGGGGGTCTACCCTGCCCCCTTTTGGTCATTTCCCCCTTTGTTTTTGCCACCTCTTGTGTCTCGATCCTACCGAGACACAAGATGGCGGCCGCTCCGGACTGTTTGGAATGTTTACAGACACCCGAGAGCCAATCAGCTTTCCGCGCGCGAACTCGCGTTGCGCGCTGGTATGCTCCCCGGTGCGCGGACCGGGGCGCGCTTACAGATATATATATTTTTTTTAACCTAAATTACTCAAAATCCTCTGGAGCACATATCTTGAGACATAGCAAAGGCACATCGGGCTACCAGTCCCTACAATTTTGCCAAGTTTCGTGAAAATCCATTCAGCCGTTCGAGCTAAAAGTGAGTCCAACCGCCCTATGGAAATTAACATGGGGAAAACACGTTTTAGGACCCCCCTTTTATCTCGGCCCCCGCTTGACAAATCCCCCCAAACTTTCAGGAAAGGAGCGGAGGGCAGCGAGGCAAATTTGAGGACAATTACAGGCAGATCCCTCAATCTGCGCCAAAGTTATTCCCAATAGAATGTTGCGGATTTCCTATGGAAAACAATCCTAACTATAACTACCTACTGGCGACCGCCAGCAGGTAATATATATATATATATATGTTCCAAGTTGCCCCTGGGCTTAAAGATGCGACTCCACAGCAGGATAGTACAAACTTTTTTATTTTCAAAACCGGCTCACTTTCCCAATCAATTAAAGAACGCTTACGCGTTTCAATGCTTCATGCATCTTAATCATAGGGCGGGGACAGGCCAAGTCACGGAGTAGACTGCAACTCATTTTCCCTTTTTAAACACCACCCTCTCGTTCGTGGAATGCTGGGTGTTGTAGTCATAAATTACACCTTCCAGTAGGGTCCGTGTACATGCCAACAATTTTAAAACCCCCAAAGTACTAATCAGTCTCTGTGGCTCTCCGGTGAGCTTCAGAAAAATGCTCCGGTTCTCAATTTCGAATCCTCTGTGCTGGAAACTGGCTGCCATTGTTTGAGCAGCCACGCAGACCTGTTTCCCAGTTAGGCAGGCGGTGCAATCTTCCACGGCCAAGGCTGCCGCGTATCAACATGTTCCAAGTTGTCCCTGGGCTTAAAGATGCGACTCCACAGCAGGATAGTACAAACTTTTTTATTTTCAAAACCGGCTCACTTTCCCAATCAATTAAAGAACCCTTACGCGTTTCAATGCTTCATGCATCTTAATCATAGGGCGGGGACAGGCCAAGTCACGGAGTAGACTGCAACTCATTTTCCCTTTTTAAACACCACCCTCTCGTTCGTGGAATGCTGGGTGTTGTAGTCATAAATTACACCTTCCAGTAGGGTCCGTGTACATGCCAACAATTTTTAAAACCCCCAAAGTACTTATCAGTCTCTGTGGCTCTCCGGTGAGCTTCAGAAAAATGCTCTGGTTCTCAATTTTGAATCCTCTGTGCTGGAAACTGGCTGCCATTGTTTGAGCAGCCACGCAGACCTGTTTCCCAGTTAGCCAGGCGGTGCAATCTTCCACGGCCGAGGCTGCCGCGTATCAACATGTTCCAAGTTGCCCCTGGGCTTAAAGATGCGACTCCACAGCAGGATAGTACAAACTTTTTTATTTTCAAAACCGGCTCACTTTCCCAATCAATTAAAGAACCCTTACGCGTTTCAATGCTTCATGCATCTTAATCATAGGGCGGGGACAGGCCAAGTCACGGAGTAGACTGCAACTCATTTTCCCTTTTTAAACACCACCCTCTCGTTCGTGGAATGCTGGGTGTTGTAGTCATAAATTACACCTTCCAGTAGGGTCCGTGTACATGCCAACAATTTTAAAACCCCCAAAGTACTTATCATTCTCTGTGGCTCTCCGGTGAGCTTCAGAAAAATGCTCCGGTTCTCAATTTCGAATCCTCTGTGCTGGAAACTGGCTGCCATTGTTTGAGCAGCCACGCAGACCTGTTTCCCAGTTAGCCAGGCGGTGCAATCTTCCACGGCCGAGGCTGCCGCGTATCAACATGTTCCAAGTTGCCCCTGGGCTTAAAGATGCGACTCCACAGCAGGATAGTACAAACTTTTTTATTTTCAAAACCGGATCACTTTCCCAATCAATTAAAGAACCCTTACGCGTTTCAATGCTTCATGCATCTTAATCACAGGGCGGGGACAGGCCAAGTCACGGAGTAGACTGCAACTCATTTTCCCTTTTTAAACACCACCCTCTCGTTCGTGGAATGCTGGGTGTTGTAGTCATAAATTACACCTTCCTGTAGGGTCCGTGTACATGCCAACAATTTTAAAACCCCCAAAGTACTTATCAGTCTCTGTGGCTCTCCGGTGAGCTTCAGAAAAATGCTCCGGTTCTCAATTTCGAATCCTCTGTGCTGGAAACTGGCTGCCATTGTTTGAGCAGCCACGCAGACCTGTTTCCCAGTTAGCCAGACGGTGCAATCTTCCACGGCCGAGGCTGCCGCGTATCAACATGTTCCATATTTTCAAAACCGGCTCACTTTCCCAATCAATTAAAGAACCCTTACGCGTTTCAATGCTTCATGTTTTACTATCCTGCTGTGGAGTCGCATCTTTAAGCATTTGATTACATTAATTTATTGTTATAGTAAGTACTATAAATAAAAGACCTACTACTACAAAGAATCACTGGATTGTAACTCCTTAGGCAAGTGACATGATTTTAAGTTATGAAACGATCACAATTGTGTTACAGATATTTTGTTTTTCTGGCTCGCTGCCCCTATTCAGCACCGAAATGAAAAACCATTTAAAAAAATCATTATACTAACTTAGAATTGAATACAATTGTGACATGCAGTAACACGTGCCAGAGAGGCATGCCAAGCTAGCGGTTTTCGGTGCATGTATTACTTTGTATCCCATCTTATTAAAAATGCAGCAGGCTAACTTCGGATACACAACTGTCGAACTATTCATGTGTGCAAAAAGTAGTACAGACACACTTACAACATGTTTTCTGCTTGTGCAATCAGCATCCTTCTGTTTTCCTGTGGCTTTGAAGTGAGTATTTAATATTTTTGCAATCTCATAAATTACACTTTCATGGCTTATTGTGTTTCTGTAAATGGTGGTGCCTCCTACTGCTGAACATGTGGATTAATCGCACTGACAGAGGCTACAGCCGTTATCTGCACCCTCTCATGCAAGTCTAAAATTGTTATTATTGACATCAAGATGACCGATTGACGTATGTTTTGCCTTGGGTATATTTCGCCTTTGACAAGAAACAAAAGAAAAATAATGAATTACATTGTACAAATGTAAAATTCGTAAACCCGCACACCTTCCCCAAAATGAATGCAACCTACCACCTCTTAAGCGGCAGATAAGTCAAAATATCTTACGGGGTGCTAGGTGTGTCTTTGCTACCCCTATCCAAAGGCAATCAACCTTTATTAACAGATTTTAACCCTGTATCTCTACTCTAAAATTTTAGTAGGAAGTGTGTCATGACGTTTGCTGGCATAAAACTGGGTATTAGTCCATGTTATCAATCAACGTTTTTTAAATGCTTCAGCCATGACTTAGCAATAAATGGTGGTTAAGAACAACACTCAAATTGGCTTCTCTTTGTAGCACAAAATTATCATTTCTGTTCTAATCTACACCATCTTTCGTTTACATTTTAGTCATACACTGACGTCCTTGAAAGCAGTGACAACTATTTTGATGCTAGGGATCTCCGGGGTCCTTTAAGGCCATTCCATTGAGATGTTTGAGGTTGCAAGGAGAAACAAGGAGGTGCAGGGGAGGGGACATGAGGTGGACAGAAAGGCTTGAGGTGGTGAGGGGGAGTTTTCACAATCTGAGCAGGAGGTATGGATAGCATGTGAGAAGTCATGGGGTTTGATGGGGGTGATGTTAGAATCTGAGAGGGAAACCTGGTACGAAGAAAAAACAGGAAGCTTACACTATATCTTATCATGTAGTCAACAACCACATAATCTGAATTTCCAGTTATGTGGGGCAGCATATGTTGCATCATATGCTCTGTAAACCTAGTAATACTATTTGCCACGCCAGAGCACTACATCAGAGATGCAGGATGGGAGGAAGCAGGTGCATCAAACCTATCACGGTCAATAGCCATGGTGAAGTAATTACATGTGATATCATCAAGGACTTAATGTAAATTTAATATGTTGTACCACTACAGCTTTAGTTAACTGAAATTTGTTGTTCACCAGATGTTTCTACATGCTCCAACTGGTGATCAGAAGACAATGATCTGTTTAGAAAAGGAAAAAGAATAAACTCTGTTTCTGATTGTCCATGAGGTGTTCAAAGCTATGCTTTTCCTGGAACTGACGAGGGGATCTGTTGTAGTATTATTACTGCAAACGTTTCATTGTTCTAACATTTGACAGAGGAAAGAATGTCTGCCCGGGATCGCACTGATGTATTTGATGATTGAGTCTGCTTCCTTGAAGGCGTAAGGATGCGGGGACAGATAAAGACACTGTTCTGTTTTGTTATTCAAGCAGATAATTAAACTCAGGAACTGTTTTCAAAAGAGAAGCAAATAAACTGTGAGCACGTAATAAATAATAGATAATATTAACAATTAGTTAGGTTTGCCAATTGATATAAGTAGATCTACATTATATTGCATTGACAAAAAAACTGTAGAATACGAGTAACTGTCCAATATATTTTATATTTTAAGTATTTCAATGTTTTTTGTAGTACCAGACTAGCCATGGAGTGCACCGGAGCACTTTCCATTGTGCAATGATTTGTATCTAAGAAAATGATGTAGCATATTATGCAAATTCCTTTATTGCTGACTGTGAAAAATTGGGTTGTTGGTTCAACAGGGTGGGAGCACGTCTCAAACAACAGCCACAGTCCTTGTCAAGGTGAACCACAAAAGCCGCTTAAACAACATGTGCTTAACGCTCTTGTCGCTTGGCACAAACGCCGTCAGGCTTAACTTAAGGCAATGTGTAAAGTATTTATGCAGCATGCAAACAGTAATAAAGTGCAAACACAACACAAGAAACATAGAAAAATGGAATAAAATCGAATAATTTGATACTAAAATGACAAAAATCTAATCAGTAGAACCAGAGATATGCAATTTTAAAGATGTCAGTTAACTATGTTGCCTAAAAGTACAGAGCACTACTCATAGTCATCTGGTCATGAGAGACCAGGTGAATGTAAAAAGTTCAGGTCGACTGCAATGGAGCGCTGGCCAGAGGCAAGGACCAAAGTAATCCCTGTGAAAAAATCGAATAATTTGATACTAAAATGACAAAAATCTAATCAGTAGAACCAGCGATATGCAATTTTAAAGATGTCAGTTAACTATATTGCCTAAAAGTACAGAGCGTCACTCATAGTCATCTGGTCATGCGAGACCAGGTGAATGTCAAAAGTTCAGGTCGACTGCAATGGAGCGCTGGCCAGAGGCAAGGACCAAAGTAATCCCTGTGAAAAAATCACATTTAAGAGTTCTGTTTGTGGTGGAGGGGGCCACAAGAATCAGGGAGAGTGTTGTGGCTGATCGTCTCTGTACTGCAAAACGCATCTTGGCTTCACAAACAGTCATTTCTGCAGCACACAAACCTGTCGGGAATTGCTGACGGTCATTACTGGAGCTTCCATTGGCGGTCACCATGGGCTGTTAATGCTGTAACATGAACTGCATATCTCGTGTTCCCTGTCGACGTGGGTGGTCACTATAGCGTGAAGATTTGGGGTCACTGGAGCTTCACCTAAGTGATAAGCAAAGATGGCAAGATTTTGGCACAAACAGGTTATTTCGCTGTCATGAAGAGCTCCAAATGCCAGGATTTCCTTCTTTCTTCAATGATGATCTCAATTGATGCCACACCAAGGGACTAGGACCTGTGAAGCACCTCTTGGGGATCAGGAACTCACTCCAGCGGCAACCCAAGAAGATGGTTGAGGAAGGTCACGGTGTGGCCCAGCAAGGACCAAGTGACTCACCACAGAAAGGGGAGTCAGGGCAGGCCAGGAGCAACCAGGGGAGTCAAAGGAAATCAGGATATCCCTCAAATGGTCCCATAGGCAGAAGGCACAGGAGTCACGAAGGGACTTCTAGCAGTTTCACAAAGTAGCAGCTTGCAGAGGAGAGAGTGTGAGGAGGCTAAAGTCCTATGTATGAAATGTGTGCAGATGTTGGGGTTATCAACAGCCTTAGTTGAGGAATGCCAACAAGCATATGCAATTGCAAAAGTATGCAGTGCACAGGTGTGTTGGTTATGCGGTCCCCAGGAGGGATACTGGCATCAAACTTGGTGAGAGGGCAGCTCAGTCTAAATGGACATTGGAACTCACTTCCTGTGTTGCTGGATCCTTTGGAGTCCACAGGAGCTCAGGATCAGCAGACTTGTCAGTTGCATTGCGGTGCCTGCGAATGCAGGGGAGTGTCTCCTTCACCCCAAGGGAGATTCTTCAGATGTACTTGATGCTCCACAGGTCCTGCATGGAGCCTGTATGCTGCACTGGGACAGACAATGCTTTGGACGGAAAGGGAGATGAAGTCGGGCCCAGTCAAAGTCCAGCGAAGTCCAGAGTGTCCAGACGGTCGAAGTTCAGTGGTTTCTTGATCAGAATCTTGCCTATATTGAATCTAGGGTCCTACAGCCAGGTAAGCCCTTTCGTAACCACAGGAGAGGGTTGGGCAGATTCAGGGGACCCTCCCAGGGAAGGGTCAGGACAGTGAGAAGGATACTCCCATTTCCTTTGTCCAGTTTTGCACCAGAGCAGGAACCGACGTCTCCCAGAACTGGTTTGAACTGGGCTATGCATCGAGACACCAAGTGTGCCCCAGATGCAGACTTTCAGGCACTTTGGAAGTGCACCCACTCAGTCCCAATACACTAAATCCTGTCTGGGAGGTGGTCACAACTCTCTGTGACATGATGCCTATTGCCCTGCCATCCCCTGCTTGAGCTTGGCTCAGCAGCAGGAGGGCAGAAATGTGTCTCTGGTCAACAGCAACCATTTTGTGCTGCCCTGGTCGAGAACGCTGGTGCCGGAAAGACCAGTGACCCCACAAAGCTTGCTTTAGAAGGGTGGAATCATACCTACCACACTGGTTACCAGTCTGAGGGTATGATTCCAAGGTGTTTAATACCAAACACAACATGTTTTGTTGCAGCCGTCTTCGAGATAGCATTTTACGCGAGCATATAATGCACCTCTACCTATAATTCTGGCTGCGTCACCGACAACCTGGGAGAATGGTCTCCGAAGGCTGCAGAGGGGCTCTGTTCATGCAGGGGCACCCTCTCACATAAAACCCAGGACCCTGCCTTCAGGATTGTCAAGGCCTGCTATAGGGTTGACTTATAGGTTTTAAGAGTAGTGACCTATCGATATAATAAACCTATATCTAAAGTCAGAGGTGCAAGCACCATCTTACACAGGCTGCAATGGCAGGCCTGTTGTCTATTTTGCATGGCCTCTCATGGGTGGCATAATACATGCTTCAGCCCATGAGAGGCCTCTGGGGTATAAATGCCCTGGGTACATGTGTACCATATACTAGGGACTGACATGGGTACCCCAGTATCCAAGCTGGATTATATGTAAGTACATGCACAACATTTTAAAGAGAAAGCAGATAGACTGGGGTCTTGGTTAGCAGGATCCCAGTCAATAACAGTGTAACATCAAGCAAAAAGTGGGGGTAACCATTAGAAGCAGATCCTACTTTCCTACAGGTACCCAATGTTGTCCTATGGGAGAGGTAGGCCTTTCAATAGTGAAAAACGAATTTAAGAGTTTTTCACTATCAGGACATGTAAAACTTAAACTTACATGTCTGACTTTTTAAATACAATGCAGCTTGTTTAAAGCCTACCCTAAGGGTGCCTTGTATGTGTTAGAAAGCAAGGGTTAGACCTAGCAAAAGGTTTATTCTGGATCACACACAAAGTAGGGGGGAGAGGAAAAAACTCCTGCCCCAACCTCCCATACAACTATCCACATACACAAAGAGAGGTAGGAGTATATGATTTAACACTATTATATATGGTGGCATGTGCTAGCTGCCCTCACCCACAATTTGTGGCATGCTTCATCATAGGGCTTGCTAAACGACACCCCTGGGCAGATCAACGCTTGGGGTGGAGCAAAAGGGAAGGGGGAGACAATACAAAAATAAACATATTGGGGTCAAAAATAAAATATTCGTGCAGAACATGAATTCTAAATATGGCTCAGGAATATCCGCCGCAATGCTTTATTTTTGGATGTCCCGGTCAGGATTAAAATGAATATAGAATAGTGGTGCCAAGGATTTCTAGTAGCCCTTCACCCCTCCTAGCTGCATAATTGTCAACATGTTTCAGCCAAATTAATATAGCCCTAGTACAGGTCTTTTCGATCTTTTCGGCTTTCGTCAGGCCCTATGGTAAAACATACAACAAATTGTGGGTGAGGGCAGTTTTTTAATATAGTAGTAATATAATAGTAATAAATCATAAAGTCCTACCTCTATTTGCGTAAAAGGTTTATTCTGCTAGTTCGAAATTGCAGTTTAAAACTGCACACACAGACTGCAATGACAGACTTCACATACGCTTAAATGGGCTACTTAAAAGGGTGGCACTGCAAGCCACTAGTAGCATTTAGCACTTTACTAGGGACTTACCAGTAAATTAAATGTGCCATTTGGGTGTAAGCCAATTTGACCATGTTTAAAAGAGAGACCACAATCACTTTAGCACTGGTAAGCAGTAGTAAAATGTGCAGAAAAGTCCTACAGGCCAACCAAACTGGTTCAGAAAACAGGAAGTGTGAAGGCAAGAAGTTTGGGGGCCCCAGTAGAGAGAGCAAGGTCCAATACTGACTCTCTCAGTAGCAATTCTGAAAAATAAAACTTTGTGACATAACTGCTTTAAGGTATTTGCAACAACAGCTCCTTATATACGGCATTGAATTAAGCATTTTTTGTACTTTTCTCTGGATACTTTCTCTCTGCAGTCCTCTCATGTACTTCCTATTTATTGCCCTTTAACTTTCTACACTTGAGGAATAAGTAGCTATGTTGTTTTTGTTATCCCCTGACCAATCTGTTGTTGTTCCTACTTCTACCATGGACCACTTCCGGTGTGTTTCTATGTATACTTTCAATGTGTTTACTTTCCATGTATTGCCTTCCTTTTAAATATGTGTGGAAGACTAAATGAACTGAATTAGGAATATGGCTTGCGTGCTCTTACTGTTATGCGTTTTCCAGCTGGGTAGTTTGTAAGTCATTTACTAACCCTACAGACAAAACATAACATGATTGATTGGAATGACATACTTCTATTTGATTGCTCCAAGTGCTTCTAATTGAATATGTATTTAGTAACAGAATGGTTTAGTCTATTGATCATAATGTGTACATTTTTCAATGTTTTGTTGATAAATCTACGGTTGCACAACTGGGGTCGTTGTCTGATCCCCCTTGTATGAATCAAGGATGTTAGAGATATCTCTTTGTTGTATTTTCATTGGTCTGTTTGTTTCTCTGTTTCTTACCAATACATTATATTATTTTTAGGGCATGAAAGTTTTACCCTACAACAAAGTGTGTCCTTTTCTTTAATAAACAGTCTGTAAAATTGTATTTTTGTTTTCTCTTGCATAGTGATGAATAATATTACTGACGTTAAAGAGTTGTAATATAATGTTATAGGGATCATAATCCTACTAAAAGGAAATAAATATTTGTTATATATGCGCATATTGCAATAGACAAGTTAAGGTAAAAGGTATGCTGTTTGTGGCTTTTGAAATACATATATTTATGCTAATTATAATTGTTATTTCCCTTTTCATTGTATTGACTGGATATAACGATGCACTCTTTCTTTATTTACCTACTGTTGTTATTGGTTAATTCGCTGTGCAACAAACTCACAACTTGTACTTTCCAAAGGTGTCCAAGAAAATGTATGTCATATCTGCCAATAGTCCTGTCAAAGATATTTTCAGCATTTATAATTTCCTTGCAACCACTATCTCTGTTGTCCCTTAATAGAAGCTTTGCTCTGATATGTCTTATTTTTTTTCAGAATAAGATCATGCAGCTCTTGAATTTATTCCGTAAGCAACTAAAAACCTGGTTATTTAGCCGTCCTTAGCCTCGGATGGGCCACACAATGCCAGCTGTATCACTCCTCCTCTCAGGGGGTAGCCGTGCGCTCTATAAGATACTTTATTACTTTATTAATAAGAAAGTCATACATCATTAGCTGAGCATGCGCCTTTCACTTTTCCACCCTCCTGCTTTCCAAGTACACCTAGATTTTACCCTTGGAAAGAAGGATAACATACTCTGCAAGCTCAATCATATTTCCTCTAGGTCACTGCTAGATCTTTGTCCATTCAAGGTTGTTAATGCTGTTGGGTTATCAATTGCCCCTTTATCTGGTATCCAAAAGCAACACCACTCTGTCCTCCAGTATGGTGCCAGATTGCTGGAAAATAGCTCTCATTAGTCCCTTGCTGCAAAAATACAACAATTGGCCCAGCACCTCTCTTCTATTGTCACATTTCTTTTTGACTACGAAAAATGTTGAACTCTACGTTAACCTTCAACTGTCAGATGTGCAAACTATCTATTCTAAATGCTTACAAGTGTTTTTTTTCCAAATCTGAGCCCTTAAACTGAGTTATTGGCCACCAACAACAACATCAGGGCAACACTGAAGACTCAACTTTCTCGATTATCCTTAATTTATCTGTGGCTCTGGACACTGTCAAGGCTTCTCAACATTTATATAGCTCCACTTGATGAACGTATTTCATCCTATGGGTTTCGGTTTTATGCTTCTGCAGATTATACTCAGCTCATCCTAAGGCTTGAAGGAGATTTTGGAATTTGACTGGATCAGTTCAAAAGCCTTCCATGCTAGATGAATGTTAACTCACTCAGGGTGAATACAGATACACAGGAGGTTTTAATTTTCAGTAACTCTTCTCTTTGGATTCAAACTGGTGGCCTGACCTTTAGGTACCTAACTGCTACAAGTGTTTTTATGAAAAATATTGTCAAGTAAATCATTTCCCTACTACCCAGCTGTTCCTGGAAAAATCTTAGTTTGTTGCTTTATCATAAGCTAGTCAGATTATCGCAATTCTCTGATTGTTGGACTATTAGATGAAGTAAGCAGCTCATCTTATCCAAGGTCTCAGCAAAAACACAAGCATGTCTGCTCATTTATCCTCATTTAATTGGTTACCTATGTGAAAACCCTGTGCTTTCAAATCCTTATGCTTCTGTCTAAAGCCATACACACTACTACATCAAACTGCTACGGATCCATGTTAAAATATCGATGTTAAGAATATCGATGAAAAAAATATTGATGTAAAAATATTGATAACAAAAATATCGACTTCCTATACATAAACAGGTAAGTACAATCATATCGACACAAAAATATTGATGTAAAAAGTATAAAAGTAAAAAATATCGACTTAGAAAAATTACATTACGTAAATAAAATTAATTAAATAATATTAACATTATTAACAAAATAAATTACATTTAATATATATTTTAACTAATGATATCAAATAAACTTAGTTTAATAAATATAAACACAAAAAATGTGTACATATATATATTTACTTAAATATATTTTATTAACTATTATCTTTATTTAATGTATTAACTTTTTTAATTATATAAAAATAAAATATACACATATATAAATAATTTAAAAATTGAAGGTTATACTGTGTTTTTACAACTTTGCTCTGTACCTACCTCTGCTGACATCAGCTAAACAGCGCTCCACGCTGCAACGACCCCCTCCTTCTTGCTGCCATTCACGAGGGCGAGGCGCGCCTCCAGACACGCCCCCTGGGTTGGCCACGCCCCCTCGCCACTCCCTGATTCTTTTCCATAAATCATGTGTCTTGGCAGGAAGCGCAGCGGACGAGCGCAGCGGGCGCGACGATTGCGCGCCGAAGGCGCGCTTAAGGCAAGCTCGTCTGCGCTCGTCTGCGACCGGCCGGGGCTAGGGGCTAGTCACTCTGCCCTGCGTATCATCTATTCCCCCGACCAACTTCGCTGCTGCCAGGGCCCCTGGCCCATCTCGGACTCTATCTGCTCTCGCATCTCCTCCCTTGGTCTTTCTTCTGCTTCTTCCTCTTTCTGTCCTTCCCCTACAGTCGACACCCCTTCCGGGTCTCGTAGCACCCCCCCATCAATCCCCAAAGCCTTCACAGCCTTTTATCTCAACACCCGGTCTGCCGTTGCCCATGCACATGAACTTTCAGTCTTACTGGATCTCCATGCTCCTGACCTTCTCTTTTTGACTGAGACATGGTTCTGCGATGACTCCCTCCCTGCCCTACTATCCACCCTACCGGCCACCTACTATGCCCTCAGGGCGGATCGCCCTAAGGGCAGGGCCGGGGGTGGCGTGGCGGTCATCGCACGCACCAGTCTCCCCTTCCAAATGCTATCTTTACCCGACATCGCGACAACAGAATTCCTGGTGATCCGCACGGTTTCCACCTCCCCCCCCCTGACTTGCTTTCTCACCTATCGTCCCCCTCAGTCCCCCTCACAGTTTCTTCCCGATTTCTTGGAGGTCTTGGCCACCATCACAATCAACAACTCTTCCATTCTGCTCCTTGGCGATTTTAATTTCTGGCCCTCCGATCCCGCGGAGTGCTCATCCTCCAAGGAATTCTCCGAAATGCTTCACTCCCTCAACTTCACTCCCCACGTCTCCTCCCCCACCCACATCAAAGGTCATATACTCGATCAGATCTGGTCCCTGAACTGCCCTGTGGATTCACTCTCTATTACCCCTTGCTCCTGGTCGGACCACCACCTAATCTCATTCTTTCTTCCTATCTACCCTCCAGCTAAGCCCCCCCGGCCTAAAAACACCTGGGTCCGATCATGGGGTCGTGTTAACCTGGAGAATCTCTCTTCCCTCCTTACCTTGTCCCTCCCCCCCTTACAGGGTCTTCCAACTCTTTCCCAGGTCGACGCCATAGATCAGTGGCTCTCCAACGGACGTGACGTTTTTGCCCCGCTCAAGCGCATTACCTCCAAACGCGACAAGGACGCCAATCGGTGGTTCACCGAAGAGCTTAAGACCACCAAATTAACAGTTCGCCGCGCGGAGCGGGCATGGAGAAGGAATTACTGCCCCACCCTGAAACAGGTCTATACTAACATCATGAGCCAGTATAAAAAAGACATCTTGGAGGCAAAAACATCTTACTTCTCCTCCAAAATCCTAGCCGCGGAAAACCAGTCCAAGGAGATATTCACCATCGTCCACAACCTAGCGTTCTCAGACAGAACTACTCTTAAGCCGGCCCCTTCCGAAGCACTCTGTTCTTCCCTCAACAACTATTTCATTCACAAAATCATCACCATCAAGGCTAACATCCCGCCACCCTCCTCCTCTTTTGTCGACCCCCAATGCCCCCCCCCTAAGGGCGAGCTTTTCTCACTTCCCCCTATCACTAGGGAGAGCCTGATCACCTTGGTTCCCCTGGTCATATCCGGCTCTCCTCTTGACCCTTGTCCCGCTCACATTCTCCGTCATATTTTTGTTTCCTGTCCTGACCCTCCCCTTCATCTTCTTAACAGCTCTCTCGCTCAAGGCATCGTCCCTAAACCCTTGAAATCCGCGGTAATTGTGCCCATTTTAAAAAACCCCGGGGCAGATCCCTCTGTCCCCGCCAATTTCCGGCCTATCTCCCTCCTACCATTCCTGGCCAAGGTGCTCGAGCGCCACGTCACCTGCGCTCTGAGCTCCTTTGTGGAGAATCATGATGCCCTTGCCCCCCGTCAAGCCGGTTTCCGCCCCGCACACTCTACGGAGTCCGTTGTCCTGTCGGTCCTGGACACCCTCAGGGAGGGTTTGGACACCAATCAGCACCAGGCTCTTGTGCTCCTCGATCTCTCAGCCGCCTTCGATACGGTCGATCATACCATCCTCCTCTCCCGTATCGGAGCGGCGGGGATCGGGGGGACCGCCCTGGTCTGGTTGTCCTCATTCCTGAGCGACCGCACCCAGGCTGTTCGACTGGGTGACTTCACGGCGGACGTCCGGAAAGTTCAGTGCGGGGTTCCCCAAGGTTCCTCCCTCTCTCCTCTCTTGTTTAACCTGTACATTGCTCCTCTAATCTTCTCTCTTCAACAGATGGAGGTCGGCGTATTTAATTATGCGGACGACCTCCAGCTTGTCTTCAATCTGTCTTCTCCTTCCTCTATTCTAAACTTTCAATCTGTTATGCTTCACATCAGGGACTGGATGAACCACAACCACCTTAAACTCAACCCCGACAAAACCGAGTTGGTGTTGACGGGTGGTTCATCCAGCCCCTGGTCCCCTCTTTTTTGGCCCCCTGCTCTTGGCCCTCCTCCTACCCCTGCTTCCTCAGTTAAAACACTTGGCATAAAACTTAATTCTCAACTCACCCTTCACAACCAGGTTAGCTCTGTGGTATCTTCTTCCTTTCTTTCACTGCGCACTATACGTAGGGTGTCCCGTTTCTTCACTTTCACTGCCCTAAAGCTCATCATCTTGGCCATGGTGGTATCCCGCCTGGACTACGGCAACGCCCTGTATGCCGGCATCCCCGCCTACAGTCTGCGTCGCCTGCAACAGATCCAAAACCAGGCGGCCCGCCTGGTTTTTAAACTCCCCAAATTTCACCACTCTACCCCGCTTTTGAAATCACTTCACTGGCTCCCTGTGCGAGCCAGAATTGAATTCAAGCTTGCTTCCATCACCTTCCGGGCCCGACACGGACTCGCACCTGAATTCATTTCCTCCGAGATTGTCTCCTACGTCCCCACCAGGGAACTTCGCTCGTCCTCCCAGTCCCTCCTCACCATCCCACGCTACCGGAGAAAGAAGTGGGGAGGCTCTAAATTTGCCACCCTCGCTCCTACCCTCTGGAACTCCCTTCCCCTCGGACTCCGCACCATCTCTCTTTACCCACATTTCCGTAAACAACTTAAGACCTACCTATTCACGAAATCTTTCGAATAATAACTCTCTGGTTCCCCCAGCTTTTTAACCAGGATCCTGTCAGTAATAGCGCCAAGAAACCGCAGGTATATGAGCGCTTTATAAGAAATTTTAAATTCAAATTTAAATTCAAATTCAAATAAAAAATGCTATATATAATTAACACATTAAACTATTAAAAAAGAATAAAACATACATTTAATAACAAAATAAACAAAATAGTAGTGAAAATGTTGGATAGCGAAGGGGTAAAAATTCCTATTTCTACTCCAGTAAGTGCAACAGTAGGGAAAGCGCTGGATAGCGGAGGGGTAAAAATTACTATTCTCACTCCAGTGAGTGCAGCAGTAGGGAAAGCGTTGGATAGCGGAGGGGTAAAAATTACTCTACCCATTCCAGTGAGTGCTACAGTAGGGAAAGCGTTAGATAGCAGAGGGGTAAAAATTACAATTTCCACTCTAGTGAGTGCAACAGTAGGGAAAGCGCTGGATAGCGGAGGGGTAAAAATTACTATTCCCACTCCAGTGAGTGAAACAGTAGGGCAAGTGCTGGATCCCCCAACAATTAAAAACAAAAACATCAACATTTTAATTAAATTAAATTTCTAATATTAACATAATTATTATATTTTCCATTTCCATTTCCATTAATCTTTATTTCGGCAATACATGCCCTAAAAGACATACACACAATTATAAAATCAACACACTTTTTTTTTTCCTTTTCTTTTAAAACTACCGAGGATGAAGAATAGTTCATGATGGTACAAAATCTGTATGACAAATAATTCGAGTCAATCAGTAGCCTCTACATCATCAATTAAAAAAAAATAAGAAAAGAAAATTTTCTTTACAAAGTGCATGTGCAAAGTGAAATTATACAATATTCAGCACGCCCCTACGTTTCAGCCATATCGCTGCAAGAAATTTTGCAACAGCAAAAACAACTGTAGTTGACAAAGCAGTTTTAAGAATACGATAGGCTTGCATGCAGTGTGTAATTCCCATGTTTTTGCATAAAGGCTCCAGCCAGTACTTCCTCGTTTTCCGATAAGCAGGACAAAAAAACATGATGTGCAAATCACTTTCCAGATCGCAACTGCAATTAGGACAATTTTTCAGAGCAGCTGGGGACCATTTGTATGTAAAAGCTCTGATTGGTAATGTGCCATACCTCCACTGCAAATACAACTTCCTAGTAAAGACAGGGAAGATATCATCCAAGACGATTTCAAAATGATAAAAATCTTTTTCCTTTAAAAAACAATCAGTTAAAGTGCCGCTTTGTGCATTACGTATAGAGACATTTAGTTTGCTTTCATAAAAGAGTTTGGACAAACCACGGTGGTTTGATCATACCTGCTCATCATCCAACCGAAAACTGAAAATTGCCCTTAAGAATACACCAAGAAACCCCGCACTTATCAAAGTCTTACGTTTAGAATACAAAATAGCCTTGGCATCCCGAAAAAAGATTATAAAAAAGAACATCTGGGAGTCCCTGCTTGATCCCTCAATCTTGGGAAATAGCTCGAAGTTCCGGAGCATAATCAACAAGCCATTGTTTGATGATCCCAACGCTACCAGCCTCGGAACTGTTATACCCGAGAATGAATGGATCTCCCATTTCAGCTCAATTTTTGAGAGCAACATCCCAAATACAACACAAGCTTTCAAACCTTCTGAAGGTGCACCACTGCACTTCACAGTCAAAGAAATTGAAAAAGGGATCCGTGGTCTAACCAGCAACAAAGCCCCGGGCCCGGATGGTCTTCCCCCGGACTTATTCAAATCAAATATCCCCTTTTGGGCTCCAATTCTCACAGTGGCTGTCAACGCCGGGGCCGCAATTGGGGCACCAAAGACCTGGGGAGCCTCCACCATCGTTCCAGTATACAAGAAGGGCGATAGAACTAATGCAGCATGTTACAGACCAATCTCCCTGATAAATTCAGTTGCCAAAGTAGTGGGAGGGATCCTCTTAAACAGGTTGTCCATATGGGCCAAAGACAACAACATAATGGCACCCGCTCAATATGGCTTCAGACCAGGGCATTCAACAACAACTCAATGCCTGAATTTATATTTAATCAGTGGCAAGTACACCCTGGCCCGCACTGGAACATTATATATGGCCTTTATGGACCTTTCATCGGCCTTTGATTGTGTTGACAGAAGCAAACTCTGGGACGTTTTACTGAATATGGGAGTTGAAACTAATTTGATTAATTTTCTGGCCGACCTCCATAATGATACACGTGCAAATGTTCGTTATACCAAAGACCTGAAAGTAACCAGTGACTTTAAAATTAATCGGGGGGTTAGGCAGGGCTGTATTTTAGCGCCTTTTCTTTTTAATTTTTAATTTATATATAAACGGTCTTGAGGAGCATCTTTTAACAACTGATACGGACTACCCTTACATAGGGAAAAAGGGCGTCCCTGTTCTGCTTTATGCAGATGACGCCGTTCTTATCTCCAGAACTGCACTAGGTCTCCAGAAATTGTTAGATTCCTTTCTCCAATTTATGAATTTGCGGGGTCTGAGTATCAACAATTCAAAATCTTTTGTTATGAAGGTAGGCTCTGGATCAAAAAAGTCCTACCCCTTTTTTATCAACGGGGGGAAAATACCAACAACAAAAACCTTCTCATACTTAGGAGTATTGTTTGATTCTAAACTCACATGGGGACCCGCAATAAGTAAAAAGAAAGATGAACTAATAAGGACCAACGCTGGAATAATGGACTTTGCGCGCAAAATGGGCAACACACCAGTAGTCGCCCTGATGAAATTATATCAAGCTAAAAGTATTGCAGTTGCAAGTTACGGAAGCGAACTCTGGGGCTTTGCCCCTGTGGGCGTCCTTACAACTGTTGAAAACAACTTTTTAAAACAGGTCCTGTGTCTACCAAAGTGTACCGCTAATTTTTCCACCCATGAGGAACTGGACATGCCACACATAGGGTATAAGATCGCTGTAAACCCTTTGCTCTGTTGGCTTAAATGTTGGCTGAACGACGAAATACCATTAACCCATAATATCCTCCTCGAAGCACTAACTTGGGAAGGGAAATTCAAGATACCCTGGCTAAAATACATCAGAAACTGCCTTCAAGATCTAGGCAGGCTGGATCTCTTTTTAACACCTCAGCAAGTATCCAAGCTTGATGTAATATATGTAAAAGATACTTTCTTGCTGAATAGACAGCTTGCTAGGGAAGACACCGAACTGAAAAAGGATAGTGTTATGAGACATGTTTTAATTACAACAAGTATACAAACTGAACCATACCTATCCTGGCCTACCTCCAGATATGAACGCTTCCTATTGAGTAGATTTCGTTTTAGTTTATTTCATCTGATGCTAGCCGTACCGAGTGGAGCTCACAGAGGGACAGTGTTGCCATCTTGCGGCTGCGACAATAAGTCTCCGCAAGACATGGCACACTTTTTATTTATATGCTCATTTTACGAGACCCCACGGAAAATGTTTTTAAAACCTTTGCTTAAAAAATTGAACTTTGTGCAAATAATGCCAGCACTACTATATCTTCAAATGCTGCACGGTGATTGCACTCTTTTTATATATAACTTTTTAAAAACAGCCCTGAAATTCAGAAAAAGTATGGAAGGCTGACTCCTAACCGAACTATTTTACTCCCTTAAATAAGTCTCTGATGAAATATATATATACAACTGACCGTGATATCATGTACTTTTCTATGATTATCTGACGTATTGATCCTTTTTAACATGTTTTGTATATATATGTACTTTAATGCACTTTTATGACTGTATTTCACGCAGTCGAATAAAGAATTTTGAATTTGAATTTGAATTTGAGTTTGGACAAACTTTTTCGTGGGGTCCTAGGACAAGCAATTTCGGGGTTATACCACATTTGCGGGAGCCCTAGCTTGATAAATTCATTTTTTATATATACAAGCCAAGGGATTTTCCCAGCATTCTGGGAGCCTCAAATTTCTAATAATTCCTGTCTATAGGCAAGGAGCTCCGGAGTACTCCATAGTCTCCGCCAAAACGCTAGAGGCTTAAAAAGCAAGACCTCATCTATTGGCCTGAGGCCCATGTCAAGTCTAATTGGTAACAAGGGAGTACTAGGGGGCAGCGTCATAAGTTGCCTGACAAATTTATTTTCTGTAACAACAATCTCAGGCCTACAAGCGTGCCCCCAGAGTTCGCCCCATAGGTAACAGCCCCTCTTACTTGTGTTTTATAAATCTCCATGGGTGGTCCAATGGGTTTTATTGTAGAGGTATTAGAGAGCTTGAGAATACCCCCAGTCAGCTGAGTCTGTTTGAGTTGGGACTTGATTTGATGTGGGGCCCACGTCATATTTTCATTAAGGGTTACCCCTAAATAATCAAAAGTCTGAACTCTTACCAGCCTGGTTGTTCCAATTACAGGGTTAGGAGGCTTAGATGCAGGGGGTTGAAAATCATAAATTTAGTTTTCAAAGCATTGATTTCCAAGCCCTTTCCTCACAGAATACCGCAAAACCGTCCAGTACCCTCTGTATCCCCATTGAAGATTTTGAGAGCAATAGGGTGTCATCTGCGAACATTATCACAGGAACCCTGCTGCCAGCTAGCTTGGGGACGTCAATATTTTGTATCCCATTTAACTGAGAAATTACCCCGTTGACGTAAAGGCAAAACAGGGTAGGTGCTAAGACGCACCCCTGTCTTACCCCCTTGCCAACGGGGAATTTTGATGACAGGAAACCATTCCTTTCGCACCTAACTTGTGCAAAGTTCTCATGATGGAGCCGTATTTAAATATGCAGAATTTGATGGGGAATACCCAATTCGGCAAGAACAGCCCATAACTTGCCTCTTGGGACCAAGTCAAATGCTGCTCGAAGGTCCACGAAAACCGTGTAGAGGCATCCCCCTTCAATCTTGACAGACTTCCAGAACAACATATTCAGCCGGAGAATCTGGTCCATTGTTGATATATTTTTTCTGAACCCTGCTTGATAGGGGCTAAGTATGGAATGTTCCTCCATCCAGTCCTGGAGGCGGTCCAATAATAACCTGCCATAGATCTTTTGCGGCACATCGATCAACCTGATCGGCCTGTAGTTGGCTGGGAGCAGAGGGGAGCCCTTCTTGAAGATAGGTACAATCTCTGCGCCCAGCCAAGTAGCAGGTATTGGCATTCCTCTCAGGACTGCGTTATAGATAACTAACAGGTAAGGGGCCCATATTGCGGGTTGATGTTTAAAAAGATTGCCCGGGAGCTTATACAGCTCCGGCGCTTTCCCCGCTGCCAATTTGGATATTACGTCACTGACCTCCTTCACCGTGAAATCAATAACGTCCAGGTGTCGTGATGCATCTAGCGGTCCCACCCCTAAATCCCCCTCGAGATTAGTGGCTCCCACTGCATAGTGGCTCCTACTGCAGCAGTAGGGAAAGCGTTGGATAGCGGAGGGGTACAAATTACTATTCCCGTTCCAGTGAGTGCTACAGTAGGGAAAGCGTTGGATAGCAGAGGGGTAAAAATTACTATTTCCACTCTAGTGAGTGCAACAGTAGGGAAAGCGCTGGATAGCGGAGGGGTAAAAATTACTATTTCCACTCCAGTGAGTGCAACAGTAGGGCAAGTGCTAGATCCCTCAACAATTAAAAACAAAAACATCAACATTTTAATGAAATTTAATTTCTAATATTAACATGATTATTATATTAATTAAAATATATTGTTATTAACAAAGATAATAAAAAAATCATTAATTACACATTAATTAACACAACAATATCCACAACACACACCTCAAATTAATTACGCGATTACAATTCATAATCACTAATTAATTAACGGAAATTAATGTAAAAATATTTAATAATTAATCAATAAAAAATTAATGACTTACCACCCTTCACACAATTTACACATACCAACACCCCAACACACACCTAAAATTAATTAAACTAATAAAATAATTAATTATTAATTGATTAATTGAAAATTATTAGCAACTAATTATCAAACAATTATTAATTCATCAATTAACACATTAATTATTGAATACATTTTATAGAATTAAATTACTTCACAACCTATGCCCCTATAAACCCACAACCGGCTACAGAACTAAAAACACAAAATTCAATTAAAAAAAATATTAACTATTATAAATAATTATTTCAATCTATATAATTAAATAAATTCCCACCCTATTCCCCTATAAACCCACAACCCACTACGGATCTAAAAAAACAAAATTAAACTTAAAATAAATTAATAACTAGTACTATTTTAAAACATATAATAAAATGACAAACAAATCTCATTAAAAACACTAAAATACATAATATTATTATTAATTCGATATTTTTGTCAACTATATTGTTGTAAATGATATTTAAGACATTGATATTTTTGAAATCCATATTACTTACCTGTCAGTGGATATTCTTGTCAACGATACTTTTGCTGTTGATATTTCTCCTCCACGGTATTTTTGCGGCGATATTCCTGCTCTGCACCAACTGCTACATAACCTCCTTTTTCCAGATCACTTCGCTCTTACATGTTACATTTGGTCACCATCCCTAAATTAATGAGATTGCACATGGGAGGCGGGGCATTTCCTGTGTTCACTGCACAGGCCTGGAATGACCAACCTGTAGCCATTTGTGCAGAAAGAATTATCCTAAAAGGTAATTAATTGTTCAAAACTTCTGTTACTTCTGTAGCTCTGTACCCATCTAGATGTTTCTTTAGAAATAGAATAACAGTTAGGGTAAGTGAGCACTTTATACATTTTCAAATCAAACCTTGAAGAAGAGGGATGTCTTAGGCATCCATATGTTAAATGCACCCATTTGATTCCTTTAAACTCCTGCTGCTAAGCTTATTATTGGCTGTGCTGTTCAAAAGGGATGATTGAGACATATACATGACCTATAAAATAGTTCTAGACTTTCTCTATCTACTTGTTATCGTTTTTACTCTTTGCATACAGTGCAAACACAAATCCCCTTGAGTTAAATGTTACGTCATTCTTACCTAATCTGCTTTGGTATTATGTCTTCTATGTGGCAACAGGAAGGCATTGAGCTTCCCTTCTGAACTCATGTGCTATTTCTTATAATTTTCAATACAGCTAACTCTGAAAAGGGTAGTTTAAGTATTTCCTTTCCAGGTGCAATTACCGGAAACTGCTAATGACACCAATGCCTGCTCAGTCCACCATGAAATCTGCCACTGGAAAATTAAACTTCTCTTGTCATTGCTCCTTCTTCGCGTCTGCATCAGGTCTTTGAATCTTCCAGCCATGCACCTAGAACAGCCCATCCTAGAGGTCAAGCGGGTTTTGGCCGCTGATAGGGTGGATGTAAGACAGATTATTAACAACAACATCAACTTACCAAAATATTGTATAAAAAATATTCCCTACAAAAATATTGAGTTCATATACTTAGGGCCTGATTACGGTGTCGCTCAGAAAAGCTCCGAACGGCATTGGGATTTTCCTAAACTGTGTTGGAACCTATGTTTTCGACCAAATCAGAAACATTTCGGACCTAGCGATTATGATGGAAAGTTATCCGTTCCGTCATTCCGACTCGGCTCCGACCGGCATTTGGAAACGCCGATTCGGTCGGAGTTGATTCGTACAGCTCAATGAATAGAGTTTCTGACCGACCGATTACAATGTCAGATTCCGAACAGCCTTTCTGACTCGGTCTGTCTGACACGAAAAGGCTGTCAGAATCCGACTATGGGACCCCCTAGCAGGCCCACCTTCACCCAGAGGTCTCTGTTTCGGGGCCGTGGGGGTACTCAAGGGATCCCCTCTGTAGAACCATGTTTAACAGGCACCATGGGGTGCCCGCCAAAGGGTGCAATGTTTTCCGAAACCACCCCTTTCTTTAACGGGAACCTGTGTTGTCAGTCAGAACACAGGCTCCCATTGAAGTCAATGGGCGACTTTCCGAACAGTGTTCAGAAGCATCCTAATCAGTTGATCGGAGTCTCTGACTGCCAGTCGGTCAGAACAGTTTCCAACAAGGAGCTGGTTGGAAAGCTTTCCGACTGACATCGTAATCAGGCCCTTTGTATGTAAACTTTGAAAATATTGTGTAAAAAATAAGCACAATATCATCAAAAAATGGCAACAATATTGCTTTTTTAATATATACAAGTCATTTATTTAAAATATTGAATTACAAGATAATTTAATTGAAAATAACTAGTTTTGATTAGTAATGTAATAAAATATATACATATAAATATACATTCTTGAAACAAAATGTGAAAATAAATCAATTTTTTTAATACATTAAATTACATACATTAGGAACTTAAACATTATTGAAATATGCACAAGCAAATCAATAAATTCAACCTAATTAACCTAATTTAAATATTAAAATTAATATTAAATATATCTCATTATTTAATATTAACTGGGAACTTAAACCTCAGATCGACATCATTGTGGATTCAGGAACAACCGACCTACCTACCGACCGACCTCTGGATGGAGATCCAGACCACAGTATTACAATGCGACCGCACATGGTGTGGGCTAATACTCCCATTTCTCTATGGGACCTGGTGCTGTGGCCATACACCAGCCATAGCACAAGTCTCATAGAGAAATGGGAGATTATTTTAAACCCTGCACCGCACATGGTGCAGTGATTAACAGGGGGGTACCATAGGTGCCCCCCTGGCCCCCAACCGGAAGCTGTCGAGGAATGAGGGCCCTGTTAAGGACCCGCAAAGTAACTTTCCGACAGGCTTTCCCAGCCTGGAAAGCCTGTCGGAAACCGACTTTGTAATCCCGATAGTGGAAACGCCATCCACAGGGATTACGATGTAGCCTTCGACATGCAGCTCCCCTTGTGGAAAAGCAATCGGGTTTGGATTTTGTAAGCAAGAGCAAGAAACCTGCTCTCGCTTACAACCAAACCAGTGTTTCCTATGACAGGGCGGGAGCCACATGGTTCCCGCCCTGCCATAGCAAACAGCAGGACACCCTTGGACACTGTAACAACCGGCCCTGGGGGGTTGGCGGTCCCCAGGGCCATAAAGGGCCCCCCTCCATAGAAGTGCGAAGTCCCGGGAGGTGGTGGTCCCCGGGGCTTGGATGTTTGGGGGTCTGTAATGGACCACCAAATTTAAATATCCAGTGAACCTGGGAGGTGATGGTCTCCGGGGCGTGTGGGGAGGCTCGTGCCCTCCCCACACATTTTCTTTTAAACTGAGCCCCTGGGAGGTGGCGGTCCTTGGGGCTGCGGGGGGTGGGCTTTGTGCCCCCTGCAACTCAGAAATCTTGCCCCGGGGAGGTGCCGGTCCCCGGGGCAGCGTGGGGAGGATTGAGGCTAGGCCTGGGAGGTAAATTCCTTTCCGCTTGCGGAATTTGGGTAATTTCGCGTTCTGCGGAGAACGCAAAATTGCCCACAATTCTACGTTCCACGACTTCGTGAAATTTTTTGCTTGTTCACGTTCTCAAAGTGCGTGTTCACAAGATATTCCCCCCTGAGCATGCAAACGGAGATTTTTTACCATTTCGCGGAAATTTGCGTAACGCAATTACGCAAATTCCGCCCATCCCTAATTGGGGCCCCTGACGCTTCTTTTTTTTAATATTAAAATGAGCCCCGGGGAGGGGGTGGTCCCCGGGGCTGCGGGGGGCTCCATGCCCCCCCACCACTCATTAATCTTGCCCCAGGGAGGTGGGGGTCCCCAGGGCAGTGTGGGGGGGATTTGGGCCCCTCCACACATTTTTTTTGTGCCCCTGGGCTAAATATAATGAAGCTCATTTTTTTTTTCTCGCCCGGATTCGTGACCCCAGCACGAATTCGGGCATTTTTTTTTAATGCTTCTTTTGGCCCTCGGGTCCTTGTGGGACTCCCTGAGCAGGCCTAGGGGGTCAGGGTGTTTCTACCTTTTCTTTTTTTTAATTATGTTTTTCTGATTTCTTGTGAGATGGCTGCCAACACTTCCTGGTTTGGATTGTTGACAGCCAATTAGAATAAAGCTTGTGGTCGGGAGGGGTCGCGACTCCTCCGCGGCCATAGATATTGATATTTTTATTTTTTGATTTTCACAGCAACTACTGAACGGATTTGCGGCATTTTACAAAAGGTCGCTTTTTAAACAAAGAACTACCTTTTTGCCAAATTTGGGGTAGTTCCGTTCAGTAGTTTCGCCTGTAGCTTTGCCCAAAGTTTCCAATGGGAAATTGATTTTTTGACTCTTATTTTTTTAACTCTCAGCAACTACTGAATGGATTTACACCATTTAAAAAAAGGTCACTTTCTGAACGAAGTTCTACCTTTTTGCCAAATTTGGGGTGATTCCGTTCAGCAGTTGGGGCTATAGCTCGTCTCAAAATTTCCTACAGAATTTAACATGGGGAAAACGCGTTTTGGGACCTCCCTTTTTTCTCAGCTCCCGCTTGACGAATCACCCCCAAACTTTAAGGATAGGAGCTGACCTGGATGCACTTTTTTGGGGGAGAATTTCACGAAGATTCGTCAAACGAAGCCAAAGTTATTAGCAAATCAAAAAATGCTTTTCCGATGGAAACTAGGTTCTAACTATGCCTACTGGTGACCGCCAGTAGGTAATATATATATATATATATATATATATATATATATATATATATATATATATATATATATATATACACATACACATATATATGTGTGTGTGTGTATATATTTATATATATATATATATATATATACATATATATAAAACATACATCCACATGTATATTTAGAGCATCATTAAAGAGCCAAAAAACTGACATTAATAATATGAAAAAGATTAATAATCTAAAATTAAAATGTAAAAACATATTAAAATAAGATACATCACAATTTAAATGGTTATAAAAACCACATACCCTTTAAAATGCAAGAAAATGAAAAAAGCTAAATATAAGAATAAAATAATAAAAAATCACCATTCACAGGCATCCTCTCTTAAATGCTCAGTCACACTGCTCCACAACAGAACAATAATTCACACTTTCAGAATATTGTGTCATCTTTCTCTTTGGTTACCCTGTGCTCTAGTCTCATAATAAAAGTCCAAGTATTGTCATCTTTTTCTAGACACCCAAATGCTGAAGTGTAGCCATTCTGTTATCATATATGGAGACCAATATCTGATGCTATGCTCTGTGAAAAATGCCATTAAAACTCACTAGTACCGTATTTCCAGTGACTAATCCTTTGTCATAGTCTAAAACTAAGTGTTCCCGCTCTCCAAAGAGCAGTCTTCCCACTATATAATGTTATAATATTAGCATTGTATGCCGCTGGGATCAAGTCTATTCCCTTCTTAACCTTTCTTTTCATGCTTCTCATTGGGTTTTGTCTACCTCACTAAAATGCTATTTTCTATACAAACATTTGTTTAATTTGTTGTGTTGTCTCTCAGTTCTTTAACTGTATGCCTATTGTTACTTTTGGTTTCCTTGTCCTCCTTGTTACAGAGCTCCTAGAGGTTTTATTTACTCATTGCTTAACTCATTCCTACTCACAGCTTTAGGTTACCGTTAACTTGTACCTAACATTAGCGTGTCTCTTGCTTTGTGCATGCTTGTAAAAGATTTTTTATCATTTTTCTCACATCTTCAATTACATGTTAGTCAAGATTTGGCTCTTCAAGGACAGCTTATACTTGCCATGTCTCCTATTTGGTAACTGTATCTTTTGGATTGGATTCCTTGTATGTGACCTCACAGGATGTTCCTTAAATTTGCATTCAGTGTTGTGGACTGGGTGCTGGTTTGGTATTGCTCCGTATGTTTTGAAATCCCTTTTGAATTCTCTGCCTGCGATCACTGGATCCAAAGGCTGCTTCTATGGAACTGTGTCCAAGCATGATGCACTGATGCCACAATGTTCTTACTTTTTCATTATAAGTTGATGGGAGTCACAGTTATAAAGTGATCTTCATACTGTACATACCTCATTTTCTTCAATAAAATCTTGGATTTCCTCTGCACTAAACCTTCAACAACCATCATTACATGCCACTATATGCTGCTTACAGAATCATGGATGCAAAATGCAAAAAACTTGTTTGAGCAGGGCATGAGTATAGGTAGAGGATGCTTACAAACTAACACATATAAGAATCGAATGAATGAGAGGGTTGGAATAATACAGGGGTGTTGGAATAGTATAGGTACCCAAAGAAGAAGATTTTTAAAAATGACTTTCTAAAAGCCACATCTGAGGAAACCTCTCTCATGTGAATGAGTGGTTCAGTCTAGATGATGGGCCCACATCATAAAAAGGTTTGAGTTCTCAGTCAAGATTCTATGCCCTGTTGATATCCAGTTTTATCAGATGTTTCACCATTTGTTTCCAGAGAGTGGCAGTTTATCAGCTAGAAATGTTAGTTTCGTACCAGAGATGGTCCATCACATTTGGAAACCTAAATGTTATATAGTGATCTAGACATGATGAGGGTAGCAGGGAGAACCAATGAAGATTTGTGAATATGGGTTAACATGGTTGAATTTATGAAAACCACAGACAGGTTAGGTGGGAGAATTTAGTACAGCCTATGGAAGGTCCATTATGAGCACCTGCTCCCACGAAGAAACTGGACCAAAATCATGGATGACCAGCTCACCGCCTCACTCAGCAACACCACTCCAACCACAGCGGAAGATGACGACCCCAACACTGCAGACTGAACTTTGCACAGATGGATCTCCGACAGCGCCAACACCATAGCGCCCCTCAAGAAGAAGAACAACACAGCCAGATGGTTTACCACCAAACTTCGAGAGTCCAGACACACATGCCTCCGCCTCAAAAAGGCCTGGAGAAACTCCAAATAGACAAAGAACCCCACAACAACAACTACTTCAGAGCTGCCACCAACGCATCAGAAATACAAGAAAAACAGCGATCGAAGACAGAATCTCTACACACGCGCACAACATCAAAGAACTCTTCAGCATCATCAAGGAGTTCACCCAACCCACCAGCGAGGCTACTGACATTCCACCCTCACAAGTCCTCTGCAACAAGTTCAGCACCTTCTTCCACTACAAAATCATTTACGACAACTTCAACAAAGACAACCAACATACTAGACCCTCAAAAGCCACCCAGACACCCTGAAGCCAACGAATGACAGCTGGACGGCCCTCACCACCGAAGACACACTGAAGACGATGAATACAATCCACTCCGGGGCCCCCAAGGACCCCTACCCCCACCACATCTTTAACAGACCGCCGACACCAGCGAACGCCTCCTTCCCGACGACTGCAAACATGCCCAGATCTACCCCCCTCCTGGAGAAGCCCTCAGCGAACCCCACCAACCTCAAGAACTACAGACCCATCTCCCTGTTCCCTTCCTCAGCGTAAGTCATCGAGAAAGCCATCAACAGCCAACTCGCCACCTTCAGCGAAGAGCACAACATTCTCGACTCCTCCCAATCTGGCTTCAGAAAAAAACACAGCACAGAAACCGCCCTCCTCGCTGCAACAGATGACATCCACTCCCTCCTGGACAGAAGAGAAACAGTAACCCTCATGCTCCTTGACTATTCAGCGGCCTTTCACGCAGTCTCCCTGTGCACCCTAACACGCAGACTCCACAACGCAGGGATCCGTGACAAGGCCCTCAACTGGACCCAGTCTTTCCTCTCTAGCAGAACACAGCAGGTCAGACTCCCTCCTTTCCTCTTGGACCCTACACCAAGCACCTGCGGAGTTCCCCAGGGGTCCTCCCTCAGACCCATGCTCTTCAACGTCTACATGGCTCAGCTCACCCCATTATCAGAACCCACGGACTCAAAATTGTTTCACACGCAGATGGCACCCAACTCATCCTCTCCCGATCCAATGAACCCAACGCAGCCAAACACAACTTTCAAGAAGGCATGGAAGCTGTTGCCAAATGGATGAAAAGCAGCTGCCTACAACTCAACACTGACACACAGAAGTACTCATCATGGGCCCACACCCCGACGCCTGGAATGACACCTGGTGGCCCACCGCCCTCTGAAGCCCACCCACCCCCACTGACCATGCAAGCAACCTGGACTGCCAGATCAACTCAATTGCATCCTCCTGCTTCCACATCCTCCCCTTCCTGCATAAGACCTTCAAATGGATCCCCCTTGAGCACAGAAAGACTGTCACTCATGCCCTCATCACCAGCAGACTTGACTACGGCAACGCACTCTACGCCGGAATAAACAAAAACCTCACCCGTAAGCTACAAAATATCGAGAACGCCGACGAAAGATTGGTCCTCACCTGCCAAGACACTGCCATATCTCCCAGCACCTGCGCACACTCCACTGGCTCCCCATTGAGGCTAGAATCACCTTCAAGATTCAAACCTATGCACACAAAGCCCTCCACAACACGGGACCAGCATACTTGAACAGCTGACTCAAATTCCATGCACCCCAAAGAACCCTACGATCAGCCCAGCTCTCCTGCACCGTGGTGCCTCGAGCCGGAAAGACCAGATCGGGAGTCCGCTCCTTCGCCATTTTCACGGCCAAAGGCTGGAACACCCTACCGCTCCACCTCAGACAGACAACATCTCTCCCCATCTTCACGAGAAACCTCAAAACTTGACTCTTCAACCAACCCCGTCCTTGATGGACTGGAACCTGCACCACCACTCCTCCCCAGCGCCTTGAGACCTTTACAGGTTAGTTGTTGCGCTTAACAAACACATCATTGAGTGGTTGTCCAAAATCTTGGAAAAGCATGTCACCATTCAATTAGCCACATTTGTTGAGACTCATCGCCTACTCCATCTTTCACTGTCTGGTTTCAGGGCTGCACACAGCACCAAATCCAGTCTTCCTGGGATTACAGAAGGCCTTAGACAATGTCTTGACTATGAAGGCACACCTGCTCTCATTCTGCTTGATCTGAGCGTGGCATTTGACATAGTGTCTCAGTCTATCCTGACTGGCAGATTTGAGTATTTGGGTATAGAAGGCTTGGCATTGAAGTGGGTGAGCTCCTTTTTAAAGGATTGCAGCTGCCAGATCTCTTCAGCCAATGCAAGATCAAAGACATTACCTCTGGCCTCTGGCATCCCTCAGGATCCATTTTGAGCCTCTTGCTCTTTAACATTTATGTTCATCCTTTAGCAGAGATAATTGAGAAGTATGAGCTTACTCTCTTTTCGTATGCTGATGGCTGAGGGATATCTCCTTATGGATGAATAAAAATATGCTGAAGCTTAATAGTGATAAAACTGAGGCTCTACCTCTGGGAAACAGCCCTGATATCTGGGGACCGAGCCACTGGCCGGCCTCCCATGGGCCATAACACACCCAGGCTACCAAGGCCAAGAATTGCAGCTTTATTATTAATGATAAGCTTTCCTTGAAGCCACAGGTGTCTAAGGTTACTGCTACCTGTTTTTCTGTCCGCAAGTGGCTGAAAAAGATCCTTTGCCTAATTCCCCTAGCGGCACATAGAATGTTGATTCAGGCCCTGGTCATACCCCGATTGAATTATGGCAATGTGCTGTACCTGGGCGCGTATAAGACCTCGATTTGTTGTCTACAGCTCATTCAGAATGCGGGAGCCCATTTACTCTTTCAGCTACTAAGGTATGCCTCAGTCTCTTCTCTGCTTCTAGAACTGCACTGGTTAAGATTGCAAAGCGCATTAAACTTAAGGCACTGTGCTATATGTTCAAGGCCAGACACGACCTAGATCCCTCATACTACCAAGGACTGGGACTCACTCTGTGCCCGAGTGTCTGCTGAGATCCTCCAGCCTCTCGCTGTCCGCTACACTTAGGTTTCGACTAACCCACATGCAGGGATGTTCCTTTGCTGACCTTGGTCCTAAGCCATGGAGTTCTCTCCCAGCCTCTCCAAGGAACTGCAACTCCTTATTTGCTTGTTGTAAGAATTTGAAGACTTGGCTTCTCTAGCTGTCTGTTAGGGTCACCGTTAGCTGCCTCTATCCTGCACCAGGAAACCCTATGGGGTAGGTGCGTGCATTATAAGTCTCTTAAATAAATAAATGTATGGATGTTGTTAGAAATGGGATCTCTGGTTGGCTAAGGCTTGTAAAGACGGCAGAAGGGTGACACGCTTGGAACTAACGTGCACAAAAATCTGAATATCGGCAAGTACTGAAAACGGGACTTAGGAACTTCTCTATATAAACACTAGAAGTATATCCCCATGATATCACCATATAGTGATTGATACATCTAAGAATATATAAATCGTCCTTTGAGAAGCGCATGGAGATCTGTTTGTCCCGCTTGTTCCACAGCACCCGATCACAACGAAAACAGCTATTTGAATAATCGGAACTCTACCATAAGAAAAGAGGACCCCAAGGTTTATTTGAAGTACATGGCCTGGTATTGTTTGGTGACAACCAAGAAGACACCTTGGAATGTTATTCAGAACTTAAAAGGATATATATGTTGCTATGAGAAGAGAGCTATTTTATACATACATTGTCCTGAAGAAGGTGGCATAGAGAAATATATGAGCTACTGAAATGCGTTGACGCATCATTGAATGTTACATCCCAGGAACCACACGTGTGTTTATGTTGATGAAATGATTAATGGACACCTGGTTAAAAATATATATTGAGCTCAATGTGGAGTAACGGAATTTGAGATGCTTTTTATTTTTTGCACCTCACTTGGTTGTCAGCTCTCCAACATTTAGTATTACATATTGTTTTCACATACAACTTGTAATTTTAACTCCACGTATAGCCAAAACTGTTGGTCAATAGGACTTTTTATCTGTCATTTATATTTATGGATTGTTTGTTGTATTATATGTCATTATTTATTTTATTAAAGATAAACTGTGTTTTTCTTAATTAGTTCTGTTGTTTAATTGATGTCACCAAATGACCTTTGAGGAACTGGATGTATGAGGAATGGAAGAATGACATAAAAAGTTAGCTGTTTGACAGAAATATTACCCATGACTAATACTGATTAGAGGGTAACAAAATAGTCCCAGGAGAAATCCTCTCTTTTTATTTACCAGTGGTACCCCTTCTCTTGGGTGTTGGGTCGCTCCCAATTCGTATTTTCACTGGCTAAGGCTTGCACCAAAGCCATGCAGAGACCACCACTCTAGTCAGGGCAAGGGAGCTACATGCCAAAGATAACCCCTGCTCTTCCCCTTGGTAGCTTGGCACAAGCAATCAGGCTTATCCCGGTGGCCATGTGTAAAGCATTTGTTCCCGCACACAGCAACAACATCCCAGGCACACTACAAAAGTAACTCCACAAAAGGTTATATAAAAAAATAGCCTATGTATTCTCATAACACATTAGAATAATAAACACATATTATACATGTTGCCACCTGGTACTGGGTCATATCTACAAGGGATTATATACACCCGACAGGGCCCACTGTGCCACTGTCAGAACCATCACAAAGCGAACTTAGTAAAAGTAAAACAGATCATAAACGTACAACCAGTAAGCACTGGTAATCACTGTACCTAGCATCAGCCTGTGACATAAACTACATTATACACAGTATCACATCAGGCGCAAATTATATTCTGTGCCAATCTCACCAGCATAAACACATTATGCAATCTTCTCATATGTCTAAACGCTTTAGACCCTAACCTCCTAAGCATAACTCACATTAGGGGCATAAATCACACAGTGAAACATAATCTCACTAGCATAAACCATAATATGCAAAACAACCTCATAATCGTAAAGCACATTTAGAGGTATCAAACAGGGTGCACAAAACATACTACATGAATTACATTTCACAGCACCACCATCACATTAGGGCCTGGCACCCCCCAAACCTAATAGTCCCCCTGGCCAACTGGCCATCTCTAAGGGGCTCAAATGCCCTATGTCCAAAAGTCAGGGCTTGCTGCCAATGCAGCAGGAGTCAGGGGTGCGCAATCTGCACAGGCCCAAAAATAGCAGCTAGCACTAAGTGCTGCGCTGCTGTGAAGAAAAGTACTGGGGCAGAGGAATGCATCTCACTCCAAACTTCAAACATGCCCCCCCAGGAAGGAAGAACCTAAACGGTGCAGCTGCTCACTACTTGCTGGGCAGCTAGGAATATTGAAATGCGGCAGGGGCTCTTAATGGCCCTTAAAACAAATTATGCCCCAAGTGGGAGCCACATGGGGCTCTGAAAACAAATATGCCAAATGTTGGAGCCACACGGGGCTCTGTAAACAAATAATGCCCCCAAGCACTGTGGCCCAAGGGGCCCCTAAACTAGTGGGCCCTCTTGGGAGCGGACACAGGCCCCTCTGGCCCTTTACACAAATATGCCCCCTGTTGGAGCCACGCAGGCTCTAGGAATAATCAGGCCCTCTAGCAGGAGGGGGGCTGCTGTCCACATGGCCCAAAACAGAAGGGGAAAAGCATGGGCCCCTCTAGGCCCTTTTAAAATATGTATCCCCATCGATGGAGCAGCCCTCTGTCAAGCTGGGCTGCTCTGGAGAGAGGCACCGGCGTGGTGGCTCGGCTTGACTTTCCCCAGCCGGCTTCACTCACCGGCTCTTCCTGGCAGGGACTCCTCTTCACCCGGTCCCTCTTCTGGGACCGTAACTTCAATGTGGAGCCGGCTAGGCTCCTGGCAGTGCCTTGGGGAGGTGGCGTGGGCTCCCGTCCTCATCCATACCCGCAGCCACGCTCCCCTTCGCTTCCGGGCATACTTCCTTTATCAGGCCCCGACCATAGTCAGGAGCGGCGGCGTGACTTCCTGTTTCTCAGCTCAGCCGCGGCGGTGATTTTTCCTCAGCGGCAAGAGGGGTAGGCTCCCTCGCAATTAAAAATATAAAGCGGAGTGGGCACCCACTCAATTAATTACACAAAGCGGGGTGGGCACCCGCTGAAAGGCAAATACCGCGGGGTGGGCACCCACAGTTAAATATAAAAATAAGCGGGGTGGGCACCCGCTAAATCGGCATAACGGATGGAATCCCTATGCTGGGGATTCCCTCTTCCTCCTCATGCAGCGCAGTGCTGCCAAAGCCCACATGTTCCTCCTTCTTGGGGGAAAGATAGTGCTTCCCATGCACTGGGGGCAACAGAAAGTCCTGGATAAAAAGAATAGGTCCCAGCAAGGAAAGTCCTCCAGTCATCAAAGGCAATGCAAGGACCAGGGAAGCAAGCCCTCATGGCAGCCCCACTGGGCCTCAGCAGCAGCACGCCCACAGGAGCAGCGCCAGTACAGAACATTTTCATGGGGTCACAGCCCCTATATTTATACAACATTTTCCTTTGTCTGAAATTGCAGGGCATGGGAGAACCAGATACAACTGGTTCAGGAGCACTTTGGAGCACTTTGTTTTGCTCGGCTCCTCTCTCCTTTGACAGATGGGGGCTCAGTGCTCAGACGCACCACAGGGGGCAGAGCTGACATTGTGGAGGGAAGGCACAGTTCTATTCAGGTCCCAGGTGCAACTCCTCCCTCCCATCTACATGCAGATCTCCCTATTCACCACTGGGCAGACTCATCCTGGCTCCTGGAGCCACCCACATCATCCAGCACCTGTCAATCACAAGCCAGACATGCAATTCACATCAGGCAGGCAGACACAAAGGACACAGAAATGGCAACTTCTAAAAGTGGCATTTCTCCACCAGTCACCATAAATCTGCGCACGCCATTGTGCAGCATTTGTTCTCACAAGTTCACACATACTAAATTCGCCCCTGCACGCCTCTCATATCAGGAATTGCCATGGACACACATATCCCCCATGCATTCCTATGGGAGGGCAGGCCAATCTCGCCACACACACTCACAGAGCGCACTCACTTTACACTGGGCCCCATTGATAATGTGCGCAGAGGCCAAAAATCACTACCACTATGTCAGAGCTTATGGCAAAAAGTTCAAGGGTGAACCTGCCAAAAGGGCCAAGTCCAACAGATGTCAATGGATGATTATGAACTTTCCATTAAAAGGATTCTTTTTTAATAAAGGGAGATATGAATCTGCGGAAATTGTTTGAAAGTGATGTAGCCCACGGGTGATATGAAATACAGTGCACCTTGGGACTGATATGCATGTTTGTGCTATTAGCTAGCTTCTGTAATTGGGATTGTGCTCAGAGGACAGGGGACGCACCAAGACAGCACAGAGACATTTAATTCAGTTTAAAATTGATTCATGAAGTGCATATTCCGGACTAGCAATTTGTTTAGTTATCCAGAACAGTAGCCAGTAGACTCTAGGCTAGAGATGAACTGGTATACAGAAAAGTGTTACGAGAGCCAAGACAGATCCCAATGAACATTCCAGGCATAGTCTCTGCCTGTCACACCACCTTGGGATGGGCGTGCTAATATGGATTCTACGTTAAGGCACCTCAGTATCTTCTTTCAGATTTTAAGGAGACAAAAAGGTTGTGACATTTCTATAAAATCCAAGGGAAGTATGACAGTTAAAGTCGCAGACATCAACAAAAGCCCTCAGACATATCAAGAATAGGTAGAACTCAAGGACTCAAAGCTGAAGCAGTGAGATAAACATGCAAAAAACAATCAAACCTATCAGATAGAAATTCAAACTACAGCATCTTCAGTCCAACAGCGGACTATGAGGAAGCACTGGAATACTAAGCTAGGAACACTGACTGCAGAGAGAATTGCACCCAGCAGGACCTCTTCAAACAGACCTACATGCAAACTTCTGTAAAAAGTTTTTTTCTAACTTTGGGTGTATCAACACTTGTATTCAGGTTCTGCTTGTTAGTGAAAATATGTTACTATATCAAAAAAGGACACAGTTGCGTGATAATGGGTGCATTAATGTCGCCCACAAAAGAAAAAGAGAGAAAAAGGAGAAGAGGGGTAGGAGAGAGGAAAGGAGGGAGAGAAGAGGCAAAGGTTTATCCCCAGTTTCAAGGATACAATCCCGAAGGGGAAGACCAAGTCTTGCCTCTTTTTCGCCCTCACACACCCAGAAGGTTGTCATGCTTCCTCATCGGGCTTTTTTTGTCCTCCTCGTCTGACCGGCACTGCAATGTCTGACGGCTCCCGAAGGGTCACTTTAGTGGAGATCTTTTAATAGAGAAAACGCCGTAAGGTGCGTGCTGGTGTGGGGGCGGGACAGATAACGGGAAGGGTTCTACAGGAGAGGTGAAGTGGTGCGTGCAAGTGAGGTTAAAAGTACCTAAGGGCAACCAGTCTTGAGTAGTTTATTCTCGTGATGTACTTGGTAAGTTAAAAAACCAACAGGTTAGTGTGTTACGTGAGGCTTCAATGTGCCGGTGTAACTAGTCATGAGGTCGACATGTTTCACGCTTATAGTGTCTAAACGATCAGTAGCGTTTCTTCAGGACCTAGACAAAAGTGCACGTCAAACTATAAAAAGGAGAACTGATGCAGGGTTACAAAGTAATAACCCTGTCAAACATGCGGGATACCCTAGCACATAGGGGCACATGCATCATTGGTCAGAATTGCGAGTCGTAATTTGCGAAAAATAGGGAATCGCAAATTACGAATCGCAATATGGAATGCATGAAATTTTGTGCAAATTTTTACCGATTCAGTAAAAATCGCAGAAATATACGAATTGCACTTTTTTCTGAGAATTTATTACGAATTCGCATTTTGCAATTTCTTAAAATGCGAATTCGCAATAAATTCGCATTTTCATGCATCACAGCCAGGACACACCCAGGAAGCCAGGAGCCAGATTGCACACACCTGCGAAGCTGATTCAAACTGAAAAAAGGCAGTTGGTGCATTCCGCTCTGTTTGTCTGCAGTGGAGGAGTGTTTTGGAGTGCAGCTGTGGTAGAAATGGAGACAGAAACTGCCAGTCAGGATTTACAAGCCAGAAAACGAAAAATAAAGTTCAGTGAGCATGAACTTGAGATTCTAATTGAGGAGGTGACTTTGCGCCAGGACCAGCTGTTTGGGAAGCTGTCGTTAAAGGTCCATGAGGCTGTAAAAAGGAAGCTTTGGCTAGCCATACAGGCTAAAGTGAATGCAGTGGGGGTTGCCCACCGGGACATCACCAACCTCCAAAAGCGTTGGTACGATTTACGCTCACGTGCAAAAGAAAGGATTGCGACAAGAATGAAAAGTGGCAAGAAGACTGGTGGAGGCTCCCCTAACGACAAACCCACAACTCCCCTTGAGGATTTGGTTGAGGGGACACTTGTAACAGAAGCTGTGATAGGAGTGACACAGATAGACACCTCTGAGCATGCTTGCACTTCTCAAGGTAAGATTTTCCTTTTTTTAATTTCAAACTTAAATAAAAGAGGGTTGCAGGATGTATTTAGAGAAGTATTAGATGCTGTAATATAATTCAAAACTTCTGTTACATCCTCACTTGCACAGAACTATTGTAAAAGCCAATTTCATTGAACAGTGCAATGCATCATGGGAATTGTAGTATTTCAGTCCAAACATTTTCATTACAGCAATATGTACAAATGTCTGTTGGCCTAAAAAGTAATTTTCAAAGACATGGTAAATTATGTTACAAAAGGCGTCCTTCATCTGGAACACATGTAGACTTTCTTGTAATTTATTTTTTTAGAAAAGACATTACATTGACATCATGCATCATTTTTTTAAATTTCAGATTTACAAAAGGAAAATGAAACAAACCCTTTTGATGATATCAGCATGGAAATACATAGCCAATCAGACAATAATTCTGTGAAGTCATCACCCTCTGTGCATTTAAAAAAAGTTAGAAAATCAGTGCGTAAAGTACAGGAATCAGTCTCTGAGGAAGAGGCAAATGTCACAGAACTTGTGGTGAATGATTCTGGAAACCCTGCCACTTTGACAACACAGTGTAGTGGTCGTAGAAAAATCCAACAATTCTACAGAAGAAGGCCTCGCTCTTCCAATCCAAGACACTCCACAGGGGATGACGTCCATGCAAGTGCAGTTGAGCTTAAACTATTGAAAGTGCAGCGTCTTCAGGGTAAAGATCTGAGAGTAATAAAGGGGAAAATGAGTCATATGGTTCAAGACCTCAGTGGAATCAATAAGACATTGAAAACATTATCCAAGGTGATTGAAGGGGCGCATACTGCGTCAAATCAGAATTTTGAGCGTTTAGCAAATGCTTTAGAGACAATATCTGATGTCTTACAAAGTCAAAAGATTGCCAATTGTAATAGACATTTGAGAACTGTGGCAAGTATGCACACGTATGCCCGGGCTCTGAATAGGGTGAGCAGTAGCAATGCACGTCTCATCAAACATACAATGCGCATGCAAGAGGAAATAAAAAAATGTTGTGCAGATCTATGCGAAGGATTCAAAAATATGAAAAGTGGGGTTAATGTGCTGCCACCTGATGATAACCAGAATACAGCTTATGAAGGCAATGTTAAGAATGATTCTGCAGGAACCAGTGGTGATGCACACACCAATGACGTGTGCGAACGCCGTCGCAAAAGAGGGATAGAAAGTAATATTTGCCCTGCCATGGTTACAGAATCAGTTAAGAATAAAGCTTTAGGTTTGCGTGGACGGAAGAAGTGATGACATGATATTCTAGCATTCAATTTCTTTCATTTTCTTTAAACAATGATATGGACTAAGAATTATATTAGTGTAATATCTGGAATTTATTTTTTGGGGAGAAGTCATTCTTTAAATTTTATTTTTCTAGTTCATATTGTGTGAAACATGTTAAAATAAAGTATTTCATTTTGGAAACAGAAAATTTGTTTTCCTACCTTGTTTTAAAAGTAATGTTGTGTTATTTCTGCCCTTCTTCTTCTCCCTTCCGCTGCGTCCGGTCCATGAACTCTTGCATGTGGTTGTTGTGGCTGGTTGAAATTATTTGGTAGCAAATCATCTACATCTAGTTCAAGGCCTCTCCTAGTTGCAAGGTTGTGCAAGACTGCACATGTTGCAACTATTTTGCAACAAACATCTGGACGATATTGCAGGGCTCCACCAGTCTTATGCAGTATGCGGAACCTAGACTTCATGACCCCAAAGGTCCTCTCTATTAAGCTGCGGGTTGAGATATGGGCATTGTTGTACTGCTGTTCTTTGCGGGTAGTTGGAGTCAGGTATGGGGTGAGAATGTAAGACCGCACTCCATATGCACTATCCCCTAAGTTGAAAGGTGATATTTGAAAATATACATCAGACACATTGAAAAGCATGTCAGAAACATTACATTTCGCAGTAACCATAAGCAATTTACCTAATAAATATCCATCACCAAATTCTCCAGAAATCAGCCGATCATGAATGGCACTATGTTTAAAAATATATGAATCGTGGGCACTACCTGGTAGCTGGCAACTAAGTCAGTGATGATTCCTTTGGAATCACAGATTGCTTGTATGTTTAAAGAGTGGTAATTTTTCCTATTGCGAAAAATGTACTCATTTGCAGATGGTGGACAAATGGGGACATGTGTTCCATCAACACATGCTATGACATGTGGGAAGTGTGCCATGTTATAAAAGTCTAACTTGGTCTGCATCAACTCCTGATGCGTTGATGGGAAAAATATGTGGTGGTTTATCCTATGGAGCACTGCATTGAGGAAGTCATTGAAAAATCTAGACAATGCACTCTGTGAAACACCCCCCGCAACTGCAATTACACCTTGGAAGGAGCCAGAGGCTAAAAGGTGTAGACAACATAAAACCTGCACATGGGTGGGTATAGCTTGAGTTCTACGCGTTTGCCTTTGCAGTATGGGGTCCAACTCTGCTAATAAATCAATGATGGTGTCTGCATTAAGTCTATACTTATCATATATGTCAGCCTGTGTCTGCCCAAGCAAAGTGATGCGCAACCTAAAAACCCTTTCACTGAGTACTCTTCTCCTCCTCCCTGCTGCTCTCATCCGCCATCTACGTGCTAGGAAAATTACTGCTGCCATCCTGGAAGAGATCCTGAGTCATTCTGAAGTCCCTTTTATAGGTCTGTAATCATTTGCACGTTTAGTGAAAAAAAAAATACCACCTGCTCCCACTTCTTCTTATTTTAGCACTTCTTAAATGTGTTTTCTGAGAATTTCTCTATTTAGCGAAATTTGGTGCATTCCGTTTTTCGGAAATTTTTAAGGATTCCTTAAATTAGCGAGTTTTTTAAGATTCGCAAACACAATAGCGAGTTTTTAAGGAATCGCTATCAGTTTTACGAATTCTTAAGGAATCGCAACAGTAATTGCGATTCCTAAATGAACAAACAAATGATGCATCTCATTTTCAGATATTGCATTCGCAAACGGCCGAATTCTACGATTCGCACCATTTGCGAATGCAAAATCTGTTGATGCATGTGCCCCATAGTTCCTAGAGTAGTCAATTGATCTCCATAGGTAGATACAACCACGTGTGCCCTCTGTTAGAGTTCAGATTCCTGAGGATATGCGGCGCTGGTTGTGCAAGCATCCCAGAATAGGTTTCAGCGGGATGTTCGTGCCTCCACACCTACCCCTTCCAGCGGCTGAGGATGATGAGAAAGATGGTGTTTTAACAATTCTTTGACTCCATGGAAGAGGAAGATCAGGAAGAGGAAGATCAGCATCTTGCCTGCTTTTCTTGAGTTTTCAGGATCATAGTGATGAAGAAGCCATTTCCTTGTACTAATGTCTGAGGGAATGAGTTGTGATTGTGATATCTTTGCAGTAAAAAGCAGACATCTAAACCCCTGATTTAAGATATCAGCTTCAATGAAGCCATCACAAAAAATAAATGTATCAATACTTATAGAATTGGCACGTTTGCATCTATCAGCCAAAAAGTACTCTGTGCAAGCTCACTATGTGCACCTTAAAAATCTCATAGTTAATAGATAATTTGTCTACTGTGCTTATAACACTTTCTGTTGTCCACAACATGCTGATCAGTTCCTCATATTGTTTATGATTTATTAACATATGACAACCTGTTTTTTCTCGTTCTCTTCATTTTTCACATGCTTCTCATGAATTGCCTCAGGAAGCTCGGTGACAGTGGGTCTGTTTTTTTCCCCTTGCCTTAATAGTGTTCATAAACTGTCCTTTGGTCTTCATAATTGGCTGAGTACCATTCACTAATAGCTTCGTAAAGTTAATTAAATGTCCTATTGCCATAATGAGCACTAATTGCCACGTATCGCTAATTAAATGTCCCATAAATGTCATCAATTATCCACTCGCAGTCAGATGGGAGGGGTGACCCCTGTAGTGCCTGAACCAACATCTCTTGGCAAACAGTCCCTTCAGAAAGTCCTTATTAGAGTCATCACTGGTCACAACGTTACGCTCAGGCACAGGAGTTTTTGAACTTGCATGTGTTTTTTTCTCAAACTTCGGAAGGTCTAAGGAAATCTTTGTAACTTTGCGCAGTTTAAAACATATTTTGGGATTCTTCAGTTTTGTGCAAGAACCATAACTTTCAACAAATTATGCCCCATTTTTCCCAGATTAATGCAAAAAAAAACTTTCCAAAAAGTACATATTTTCCAGAAAAGGGAGAGTTTTCTTGAGCGCAATGAAATGGTTTTCAGAAAAGCTCAGCAAACCATACACTGGAAGAGAACGATTTTCAAGCATGCATGTATGACACAAACTTGTAAGTAGCACTGATTCCCCTCCAGGGGGCGCATCATGATCGCCTACTTTGTGCTGCACCGACGCAGAAGGAGTTTATTTTTTCATCTACAGTACATACATTAATTCTAACTTTAAACATCTAAAAGTTAGTGCATGTTCTGCTGATATCTGAGATTGGAAAGATAAAGAGGCACAATACACTGCACTGAGCACAGCCAATGCGTTAAGGGATAGATACACTGAAGATGGGAAAATAGAAAATCAGAGCCTACACATCTTTTATGTCACCGAGGTACAGAAAACAGAATGAAGATACAGCCCCATGAGCTGATTCATGAAGGTGACTCGTTGTGCAAGCAGAGCTGTATGTTTGTTTTTTGTAATTGCACTTTTTGAAGCATAGGCATTTAAGTCCAGATGTACTAAGGGATTTTGCATTCGCAAAATCAGCGTTTCAAAAAATGACACGGTTTCACTGTAAAGTCAATTTTTTTTCTAGTGTGTCAACTACATTCAGAAAGGTTATTCTGCATTGAAAAATGGGGGTTTCAACCCCTACCGAATCGCAACGTGGAAGGGGCATTTTTTGGGCACTACTTCCACACTGCGAGTCAGTAAGACATGTACAATCATTTGTGAGCACGATTTCAGTCACAAGCTATTGCACAGTTACCGACTCCAAAAGAGGATCCCTTTGTACCCTTTCACTTTGGGAGAGAGAGAAAATTGCAGTGCTGAAGTGGACCGCTGCCAACTTTCACTAAAGTTTTTCAAAATGAAAAACGGATTTCTTTTTTAAGTTGTCCTGTTTTATTTAAAGCTCTAGAGCTGCTTTAAAAAGGTTTTCCATTTTAAAATTCAGTCACTGGGATGGTGGTCTGCTGTACCTGGTCACAATTGCTGGGGTCACAAATGTCGCCATGCTTCTGGATCATTAATTAGCAGGTTGTTCGGCGTACAAACGTATTAGTACTATGGGCGAGATCGCAAAATCATATTAGATTTGCATAAAGCCCGTGAATAATTAATTTGGACTGCATCCTGTGAATCCAGTCTTAGTACATCTGGTCTTTGCCTCGAAATTTCTGCAAGTTGGTTTATGCGCTGCTTGCAACACAGCTCGAAAGCAGTGAGCAGTGCTCTCCTCTGTTTCCGAGCTGTAGACCGGAATTGGCAACTCCAGTAAGATGCTTCCCGTGGTACACATTTGAAAAGAAATACAACTTCCTTAATCAACTAACCACTTGCAGTTTACGAAGAACTATCAGATTGTAATTGTACGATGCAGCCTTTAAACAAAATCAATTTCCAGATATGAGCCAATTTCAAGAGCACGGATTGAATATGTTTAAATAAAACATATTTTTGCAACGCATTATGAAAGCCCTTCTATGGAGACATAGAATCCTTCACCCCCTCCAGTCAAACCATGTAAACAATTTTCACTTTGGGGATTTATAATCTGCAGGAAAAAAATCCCAAGAAAAGGAGGTCTTTTTATCTTTCTTCCCTCCGGGCGCTTTTTTTCAGGTATTGATTTTGAAAGTGATATGACACCAGAAGGTGCATGGATATCGTGTTGGCTCACAGAAAACTGCAAGAAAGTCCTACAGTATAATCAAAGCGTTTGCTCAAACCCAACACTGATGAAATTCAATCAATAGAGACGATTAAATGACAGATGCAGAACACATCAATATTAAAGAAAAGCTATTTCCTGAACAAGTACAAAAGAATTAAAATTGGACAAGATGGTGTTTGAATATCCAGTTTATTTTGCGTTGAATGAAGTGTTTGAATGTTATTCTGAATCACCTCATACATTTTAATGAATTTTCTTCTTTTCTGTGCAATACTGTATTTCAGGAGAATTCATTAAAACATGTGGTGCATCATACAATAAGGGGCATATTCTCAAGGATTTATCGCCGAGTTAGCGGAAATTTATCACAGCCAAAGTGGAGATAAATTTATGGCCCCATTCACAAGCTAGTGCTAACTGCCCATAACACCAGTTTACCTGTGATAGCAGCCGCAAAAACATCACCACAGATGACCCCGGCAACTATCGCCAATGAGATGCAGAGTAGGCGTTCCCGTGCAAAAAGCCGCGATAACACCACTCCACAACATTCTCTATGACCAGCCAGATTGGCAATAAGAACCGAAGACAGGTGATAAGGCACGTTGGCACCAGGAAATTAACACCTTCTCTGACCTGACTAAAGTCGGACGAGAAAAGGGGGCCCAGCCCAGAGCCACACCTGAAGATCAACAGATGCCATGGAGCCCCTGATCATGCAGCTCGGAGCCACAACAGGGCCACAACACCCACCACTGCCACCGCCAGGTCCCCCTAACTCCCCGGAGTCACCCGGCCCCCTCCCCTGGACTACCAGAGAGGCAGCGCAGAAAAAGACAGCGACCTTCAGAAAACGCACCAACCTCACAGACTAAAATTTGTGAAAAGGTAGTATTCCAACAATTGGAGAGCTTTGTGGAAACCTCTAAGGCCCTCCATCCCGCTCAATCGGGCTTCAGGGCTGCTTACAGCACCGAGACGGCCTTGGTGGAAATGACCGAGGCTATTCGGGACTGTTTAGACGGGGGTGGCAGAGCGGTCCTAATTTTATTGGACCTCTCTGCTGCCTTCGACACTGTCCCTCATGACCTCCTCCTCGGCCGGCTGTCGGCTGTGGGCATCGGGGGTGTAGTCCTGGATTGGCTGTCCTCTTTTCTATCTAATAGGACCCAGCAGGTCTGGCTGCCTCCCCATGCCTCGAAGCCTAAACCTCTGTGCACAGGTGTTCCGCAGGGGTCAACTCTTAGCCCCTTACTGTTCAATGTTTATATCACCCCCCTGGTTTATCTAGCGGAACAGTTTGGGGCTAAGATCATAGGGTATGCAGACGATACCCAACTGCTGTTTACCTGGCCCGATGCCGATCTGGATACATCCACGGTCCACCTGTGTTTGTCCTCTGTATTTCGCTGGTTAACGGAGGCCCAGCTGAAGTGCAATGAGGACAAGTCAGAGGTGCTCTTTTATGGCTCCTTTCCCCCCTCGTTCAAGAGCTCACTGTGGCCTTCTAACATTCCCGGCCCTAGTGAGATGGGGAGACCTGCCAAAAATCTTGGCATTTGGTTCACGGAGGACCTAAAATTTGAGCATCACATTAAGAAGCTTACAGGCACCTGCTTCGCCACTTTGAGAATGCTACGCAAATTCTTCCCCCTACTTCCTAGGGATGCGAGGGAGTCGGTTGCTCGGGCGCTCATCTTGGCTAGGTTGGACTATGCCAATGCACTGTTTAGTGGCATACCCGCCTATTTGGTGCAGCGTCTGCAAATTATTCAGAATGCGGCCGTCCGTCTATTATTTAACATACCTAGATGGAAGAGCGTGCGCGTGGAGATGCGCACGCTCCATTGGCTCCCGGTCAGACAGCGCATTATGTTTAAATCTCTGGTGCTGGCTTTCCGGGCAACCCATGATCAAGGCCCCATCTATTTGAGAAAGAGATTTGTCAGATATGTCCCTGCACGTACCCTGAGATCTTCTACTCTGTCTAAATTGTCTCTTCCACGTTTTAAGCGGTTCAGACTTGGTGGTCAGTCGATTTCTGTGATTGTGGCCCGGGCCTGGAACGCTCTCCCTTTCCATCTGCGTTCCTTGCCAACAGTGGCTGCATTCAAAAAACATCTAAAAACTCACCTCTTCAAGAGTACAATCTGATGTGTTTTCTTTCATTCTCTGAGTCTTGATGTCTGTTTCTTTTTCCCTTGTCTCGCGCCAGGATACTCCCCAGTAATGGAGCGCGTTATAAAATGGTTTAAAGTAAAGTAAAGTAAAGACCCGACACCAGAGAATGTCATTGCCCACTACAGGCTCAAAAGGACAACCATCCTCCGCATCCTGAACATCATGCCCACAGGCTTACGGTACCAACACAGCGGACAACCAGCAATCCACCTCAGACAAAGCTGCGGGCCGCGCTGCACTTGTTGGCCTCTGGTACATTCAAACCAACAACCGCCAGTCAGAGGAGTCTCACAGCCAGCCCAATCCAAGTTCCTCACAACAGTCTTGGATGACATCATCAGCTTGGTACACCACTACCTATACTTCCCCCAAACTGCGAAGGAACAGCTGGAGACCAAGCAAGGCCTCTACGCCATCGCTAGCTTCCAGAACAGGTTACGGGTCAATTGACTGTACACATGTTCTACTTGTGCCCCCTGGCAACACTGCACACAATAACAGCAACAGAAAGCACACACATTCCATCAATGTGCAGGCAATAGTGGACCACTGGGGAATCTTCACCAATGTTGTCGCCAACTACCCAGGCAGTGTGCATGATTACTACATCTACTGACAGTCCATCATCATCCAGCGCTACCAGGAAGGCATCTACGGAAATGCACTGCTCGTTGGTAAGTACCAAATGAACACACCACACACCTAAACACCACAATCATGCAACTCACAACACTGAGAATGCACACGTTACAAACTCACATACAACATGCCGAACAACATGCCCACCCACCAGACACGACAGCACAACTTACTGTGGGAACCTAGGCCAGCCATGTACAAAAGCCATCAAAGGCATGGCACCTCAGCCACACGATAGCAGATTGTGGGGGGAGGTGGGGAGCAGGCATGTGTGAAGGAGGCAAGTGACCCATGAATGAAAATGTACACAAGTGTGGCATGGATGTGATGGCCAGACTGCAGTATGCAGACCACACACATATCCATGTCGATATACACAGCTGGTGTATGGAGTGTAGTGGACAGTGGACGCAATCACATCACCCCAGCCAGTGGGGAAGATCGCGGAAATGTAGCTTGTAACGTTTCCCCTGTAAGCGTGAGTAGAGTGGGCTGGCCCGGCATACGCCAGGCCAGCATTGGGGTGTGAATAAAAAGCACATAACTCTGGGTGTGGTTCTCTTCTGGAATGCCCAACATCTCTGGCATGGCGGCGCCTCTCACCCCGCCATGAGGCTGATGTCCATCACTGTGAGCGGTGTTGCCTGCCATTATGCGCGCCTGCTGCATCCCAGGCCGCTGGTCTCCGAACCCGCCCCTGCGCACCCAGGCCTTACTGCTCATCTGCCGACACCGGCGTGTGTCTAAGAGGGCCCACCACGTGCCGGTGCAAGCTCCAAGCACGAGGCTCTTGACCCTGCCAGCTTCCTCAGACCATCACAGCCTCTGCAACACAGGCCCGCAGTACTGCTTTCTCGTCTATGTACTCCACCGACATACACAGCCGACTAGTAGGTCACATGTTTGGAACTGAGTCTTGATTTAGCAATGGCAAAGTTCATATTGTACTCGCCTTATCGCAGAACGCATCCCCTATCAGCCCCAGTGCCACTAAGTCTGCTGTTCCCTGACATTCAGGGACACTCTCTGGTTGAACTTTGGTGGCATCTGAGTCTATGGACTGGGGGTTGTCTTCGTCCTCATGTAGCTGATACCGACTTGGTGGTAATAACGAGGCTCTAGCATTCCACTCCACAATTTTCCACTTCCGGATGGCTTCTGCCCTCTGCATCATGCCCTGAAGGACACCTTCCACTGTCCCCGCAACCCTCTGCCACATTCACCTTTGACATCGATAAGGACCCGCTCAGTAAGGTGTGCCTGTGCCGGCCGCAGTGCATCCTGGGCCACTAACTCCATGCAGCTCAAGTTAGGGACCCTGTCTGATGAGATATTGGATGGCCTCTGAGACGATGGCCTAGGGTCATCAACGCCATGTGTATGTGGCCCTGCGCTGTCCACTGCCTCCGGCCTCAACTGCGGTCCAGCAGGGCTCACACATGAAATCAAGTCCTAACCGGCCCGGATGTCACATCACCACAGGAGGCACACGCCAGCACCGCCAGGACCACCTCGAAACGCCAACTGCCAGAGTCGAAATAGTCCTACTGACAGACTAACGGAGTTGCTCACACCTGTCATGAATGCCATCATCTGCCTGGTATCCTGCTCAGCACTCCAGGTGCCACTAACTCAGTGCACCACAACTCATGGACCATTTCTAAGTGACATGTGTGCTGTGGAGAGCTCATGCAGCAATGTCATCCCATGCAGTGTGGGAGACCTGGGGCGATGATGAGGAAGATGATGCAGGTGTAACACACTCCACTGCAATTGCATCAGGAATATCCCGAAGGGACACAATCCAAGACATTTTCTTCACATGAGCACGCTCAACTCTAGTGCCCCAACTTCAGTGCACTGCAACTCGAGGACCATTCTGTTGGCATACTGGGTGACCTCTGTACTTGCTCCGGCTACCACCATGATGCTCCGCAGTTGTCTCTGTAATGCAGGTGTTTTCTGTTTCCGTTTTAATAGTGCTCACTGTTCAAGTTGTTGCCAGCATCAACCATTTCTTGCGGGCTGGCTTACACTCACCCCACACACATCCAGCACAGGCGTCACTGTACATGTGGCCCTGCCAATAAAAGGGCCGGGCACACGTGCCCATAGCCAGTTCCACAAACTATCTGCGTGTGGTCATAAAGTATGCATGAGGGCCCCGGGCCCTACAACATTACATTGTGCTGTGTACAGCGGACGCAACCATATCACCGCTGGCAGCGGGTAAGACCTTGGACATGTAGCTTTGTCGTCACCCACTCAATACGTAAGGGGAGTGGACTGGGCCATTGTATGGAGGTCCAGCGGGGGTGTGTGAATGATAATTCCGGGGCTGTGGGCGTAGTTCATTACAGGAAATGTGCAAATGCATGTGTCTCTGTCGCAGTGTGGGTCTCCTTTGTGGGGTGTAGGTGGTCCCTGATGGGACTTAGACCCCCATGTATGTGATCTAGTTCGGCTTCCATGAGCTCTGACCCCACCCACACCTGTTCAGTCACCTCCTTTTGGCATTCTAAAACCTGGCATTGGAATGCGATGTGTGCCTCGGTGAAGTGTTGGGAGCCAGCCGTGGTGGTGGGTGCTTCCTGGTGTGTGGTCTGTGCAGGGGCTGGGGTCTCCTCTATGTAGCTTGGCTGCCCTGCTCCTGGGGGTGGGTTGCCTAAGATGTCCATGAGTTGTTGAGGGTGTCGGTGTCAAAGGTGTGGTGGTCCTCTCCAGCATCACTGATGAGTTTTCTGGTCTGCTCTGCTGGAGCTGTTGTTTGTCCCCCTTACAATGTGAAGGGGAGATGCATGTTGACATTGTGTTGACATGTATGTTGGCGCATTGTTCTAGTTTACATAAAGACTGTATAACAGTGTATATTGTGACTGTTTGGGAGGTGCCGACTATTTGATGGGGAACAGTGGAAATTTGTACTACTTGACGGATGTGAGGTTGTACGCGTACCTTTGAATCTCACAGTTTCCTGATATGTTAGATATGATTGGCCTGTTTCAGCACATGAGCGGACCCAGTTGTGTCCTCTGTTCTGCAGTGTCGGTGTTGCACTTTGTACCACATTGTTTGCTGCAGTGTGCCACGGGGATCAGGGACATAATCCTTGGTCATTGAGGGTGTGCAGTGTGCTACACATCGTTGTGCATGTGAGCCTTTGTGCCCATCTCCCCCTGTCCCCCCAGTCCCTGGTCATTACTCACCCTGCTGATTTTGTGTCAGGCCCTACCGAACTGTGTCTGTACTCCCAACTCCTTGCACCGTCTCCACACCGATGACTGTGGCCTCCATTTTCTCCAGCTCCTCCTGTGGCGCAGGACTCCCACCTCCTGTCGCCGTTGCTGCATTCCTGTTGGCAATGGGTTTGTGCTTGGTTTGGCTTTTCACATCATGCCACCGCCTCTTGGCCTCCTCCATTGACATACTCGACACTCCTACTGCATTCACGTTTGTCAAATTGGCGTTCAGTTGATGGTAGTGTTCTGTCACCTCTGCGGTTTTCCTGCACACTGCACCCCGTCTTCCTCTTCTCCTTGCCCTTCCCCGACCCAGAGGTTTCTTGCGAGTGGTCTGTGGGGCTAGTGGGGTTAGTGTTGGGCTCTGCACTCGGTCTCGGTGCATCCATGGAACTACGCAGTTTGTTTTTGTTTCCCTTTGTTTTTGTTCTGCTTTTATGCTGATTTTTCCCACCTGAGGTGTGTGAATTGCAGGCCTGTCACTGGCTTTTGCTGATTTTTGTATCGCAAATGGCCTCATCGCAACTTTATTTGCATTCGTGTTTCACATTTTTGTGGCATCACGTTGACTTTATTAAGGACATTTGGCGCATTATCGTGAGCCTATCGCATGGTACCGCCGTGTTGAGAATACGTTAACACAGTGCTATTATCGCGCAATAGACTGCGATGTGAAGAGTTGCGTTAAGCTAATTTTGCAGTAATTATCACACATTCTTGAGAATATCCCCCTAAGTTGCTTGGTATATCTGAACCAGTGAACTGTGCTTAGTCGAATAAAGAGATAAAGCAATTTAATAAATTGACCTGTTTGTAGAAATTCTGAACAATATTGCCTTTATCGATCAGCTCTATTTATCTTGTACTGCAATAATATGCGCAGCTCTGTTTCTGTCCCAATGCTCATTTCTTCAGGTACCTGGGGGGAAAATCTATTAAGGAGGTTTTCAAATTTGGGTTTGCTAGGATTAAGGAGTAGACAAATGGGAAGCTGCTAAATGGAGATTTCGTCATCTGAAAAATGGGAGCTGTAATATCATGGCTGCACTACTTGATTTCCATATGGATTTCCAACACTAAAATTAGAGTGTATTTTTTATTCTAATCCGAAGAGTGATGTTAATGACGTTTTGAAAATCTTTGGCTTACCATGTTCAATATTATATCCTAATAATATGCCATTGTTAGGGGCGGTCTAAATAACAAATTCATTGCTATCTCATGCCCTGATCATCCCTGGGCAGTGAACTCTGCTCCGATCGCAGAGTTTGCAGAGTTTTCCGCACTCTGCATATCGAGGAGTTTGCTGAGTTCCGAAAAACTACACAGAGCGAAGTGTTTTTACCTCGCTTGCATTCGTCAATGTCAAGTTGCCGACCGCGAGCAAGGAAAATCAACCTCCCGGCGAGATTTGTCCTCGTTTGTGATCGCCAACATCAAGTTGGCGAGCGCGAGCGTGGAAAATTAACCTCTCTGCGAGATTTCTCAACGCTTGGGGTCTGGTTTCTCATTGCGAGTGGTTGTGTATGCTCTCTACTGTTCGCATTGAGAAACAGCCCGTTTGAATTGAAAAAGCTGCCACTCAAGAAAAATCTACACGAGCGGCAGAAAAGGAAAACAGAGACTGCCTGCGCTGTGCATGGTGCTGTTCACGATGATTGCACAGTGAGGACAAGCGTCCGGCACTGTGCAACCACCACAAACTGCATTTTTCTGCCGTACTACACCTCTTGTGTAGCTCCGTGTAGTGCGGCAAGGTTTTTTTGCACTTTGCGGAGTTCCGCGTAGTGCAACTCCGCGAACCCCCACCCTGGTTTAGCCCTGATCTGGGTGACATAAAATGAGTTTTATATACTGTCATTTATAACTGATGAGAAGCTTATCATTTCAGAATGAGAGTACATTATTGTTTTTTGTTTTTGCTAGTGACTAGCCAGCCAAGCAAACATGAGCCGATGTAACAGTTGTCACCCGATTGATTATAGGTATGCTGAAAACTGCAGTATTTGTTGGTTTGTTTAAACCTTTCAAATTTTTTATTGGGGTCACAGTGATCATTTTCAAATTTGGGTGCCTGTAACATTGCCAATTGATGAATTAAATTAAACACAAACTCGCCTTCAAGTTTTAGAGACAAGTTCAGGGGTCATTAGGTATTTTAGAAATGTTAAAAATAGTGATTGGTAGAGGTCAGCAGTGATTTTCCAGGAGTGAGTAGAGTGGAAAAGTGTTCAAGACTGTGATGTGCCTATCATTACTAGCAGAGAAATAGTAGGAGAAATAAGAGTTGAACAATGAGTAGCTCAGATAGGCCTGATGGAATTGGGAATGGGTTTCATCAAAGTGATCCCAACTTTTGGAGAGGATTGCTAAACCCTAACTATAATCACATTGTTAGTACAGGGATAATTCTAAAAAGTTGTAAGGGCTGCTTGATTAAACCTGTGTTCAAGAAAGGCAACATAGAGGGCCCAATCTAATAACTCATTTCCATTTCTGAGGTTTCAGCAAAGATATTACCTTGCTTGCTGTTGAAGGACTCGTTCAGAGCCCCTGATTTGACACTTACAGCTCAGGTGAGATTCACGCCATACCAATTAGTGTTCCTTCAAATCTTTGATTAAGATTATTTCATGCACAAAACAATGTACACTGGAACTTTATGGTTTTATTTTGTGGACTTTAAATCAATGTTTTCTTCAGTAGATCACAGGCTGTTAAGAATCAACCTTGCTAACAGGTGGTCACCAGGATGGTTGCTAACACTTCTCATGGTGTTTTGTACCGGTGTGTGGATAGACATGTTTTTGGGCCTACAGGTTATGTGAACTACATAGATCCCTATTCACAAAGGGCTTAAGCAAGGTGTCGCTCTTATGTCACTGCTGATCTCTCTCTTTGTGTGTGTTACCAACATAATAGTTTAGGAAGTGCAATAGGTAAATCTCCTAAATGTAACTACAGTCATGTACATGCTCTCTTTTGTGCCTAATATTTGTGGCTTGTTCTCCAGCTGGGATACAAAAACAGTTGAGTTCTGTAAATCAATTTTGTAAAAGTTGATAGGGTTATCAATATTAAGAAAAATCATGCAGGGGCATGGTCTGGCCAAGCAGAAAGATGGCCTCTTAATTTTGGAGCTCCGTGCTGTGAGGAGCCCCGGATGGTAACGAGAGAACTTTCCGGGAGTCCAATGCTGACCTAGGCCCCTTGTTTTGGGCAGCGAAACAGCTGAGGGTGGTGTGGCAATGACCCTGCTGCTGGATAATGCTCCCAAGTGATATTTTTCAGAGGGGAACTAAAATGAGGCCTAGTGTGCAGAGAGCTGCGGCCCGCGTCATACGTGAGGAGCTGAGGGGAAGAGCCTGAGAGGAAAGCGCCCATTGATTTCGGGCTCCCTGGCGGTCCTACGGCTGTGTGTTCTGTGGTGTGCTGCCTCCTAGTTCCAGATTCGCCTTCGGTCAGACTGAACAAGATGCCACCAAATCTGGGGAGTGTGCCTGACTGGCCCGGACTCGCTGTTGGCCCAATGACCCCGGCGCAGAGCCTGACCACTGTCAGGGCTGGCATTGCCCCACGCACTGGCCCGTCCATATCTCAACCTCAGCTGGGTGGTCTGGACCTGCGCCATCACGTGGAGGTTGTGGTCGGCAAGAAACTACTTTGCTAGGCGGTTTCCACTTCCCCGCCTTGGAAGGGATACGCACAGCCTAATATGGGCGCTCTTTCCTACTTCCCACAGAGCACTGGAACCGGTGGGAGCAGCTTGCCATGCTGGGTGCTTTATTACCCCGTGGTGGTAGAAACTCCCTTTGATGGTGGGGCACTGTAGTGTGTTGTGCCTGTGGGGATTTACACCAGCTCGGCTGAATTGTGATTTTGCAGTGACGCAGAAGTGGTCTGGTGCTACCAGGGGGGAGTTGCCTGCCCTGCCTCATTACACCAGGTTCTGAATGCTTAAGTGGCGTTACCACTGACCCCAAGATGGTTTCCATGATTGATAGACGATGATGACTAATGCAAAAAAAAATCTAGTAGCCTGCAGCTAGAGCTCCATATATAATGCATAAAGTGCCGGAGAAAGCAGACATGCTTGTCCCACAACTAATATCAAATGAGGTAGATGTTGTCCTATTTATTGTTATTGTGACTTTGGTTCCTCAATATACTTGTTATAGCCAACACATGAAGGTTGATGGAAATGTACATTTCTGTAGCCCTGCAAACAGAAAATACCACTCGACACAATAAGGCCTTCTCTTCATCCAGTGCCACATAATAAAGCCACTCATGCATCAATTCTGCCTGATCTATCAATGATACAACTGTTTTAGTATGTTCTGTTGTATCTTTACCTAGGATAAAGCCATGCTGCCATGGTGTCACCAGGTGGTTAACAATTGCTTAGATACGATGGGCAAGTAGTTGTATGTAATCGATACACAATTTACTTTTTTACTGTTTGTGTGCCGCCTAAATACATTACACATTGCCTCTAAGTCAAGCATCACTGCTTTTGTGGTAATTTACTTAATTTAGTTACTTTTGTCATTCAGGTGGGATCTGCCTACCCAAAGATATTGCCAACTCTACATATCTAGCTTCTTCTTATTATCCAGGGTCATTATATAGTAGTTGAGTCTTGGAAAGTTTAATATTATAACCTAGTTTGTGGAGATTTGTTTGGTGAATATTGCTATATTATTTGCATAGACCTCTAGGCTATATGAAGAGGAGTTCATTCTAATGGGATACATATGTGGAGACATTTGTATGTATCTCAGATAGGGTTCTAAGTAAAGCACACATAAGAATGGGGCATGGGGTTCCCCAATTGAGTCTCTCTCTTATGGATGTATTTTCCAGCATGTTACCCATGCTTCCCACGCATGCCGATAAGCCTGTTAAAAGCTTCTGATTTCAGCTGAGCATACAATTGTCTATTCACATGACAGGCAGGGGATCCCATAAAATGTGCAAGGAGACCCTGTCAAAAACCTTTTCTGCAACCAGCAGTATGATCCTTGTTGGACTACACAGGGTATTTGCCCCATAAGAAATACCTATAGACATATTCATCTGTTTGGTAGTGCGGTGATGTGTTGCAAACCCATGTTGCATACTGTCAACCCACTTTGCAATTCTCAGAATTATTCCGCTAGCTAAAAGTTTTGTATCACGGTTTATCAACAAGATGAGCACTTTGTATTTCTTCCCTTTTTAGAAAAGGTAGTGATATGCGTCTTTCCATGAGACTGATATGTATGCACCTTCCCCTTCTGGTATGGACGTGAGGGAAATTGTACAGTTGCTGTTCCAACATTTCCCTAAATATCTTTGAAAATTCTGCTGGAATTGTGCCCGGGCTTTCAGCTTTGCATTGTGAGAGTTATTGAAATTCTTCAATAATTTTCCAAACATGGAACGAAGAGTCAAGAATACTACACTCATCAGCTATTAGAGACCACAGGTAAGACATACTCTTGAATTGCTTCCATAGAAGCTGCATTCTCTTCATCATCATATAAGTTGGCATAGTACTCTTGAAAAGCCTTCATTATTTCTTTGGATCCTAAGTGGGTTTTCTTAACTGAATCTCATAATATTCCTAATAGAGCTTCACAAATGTTGGCCTTTATTTATCCTGATAAGAGCCAGTCCATTTCTTCATTATTCTTAAAAAAATGTAAATATAGTATCACAGCTTTCTCCCACTTTATTTGCCTTAATTTATTTCTAATTACAGTTAAATCATAAAAATCTGAATATATCTCTGATTCTGGCTGCTTTTTCCTGAGAATATCTGCACTTCTGGTTTCTAATACTGTCAATTCATGATGAAGTTGCTTGGTATCCGTGCGTAACACTGCCTCTTTTTGTTTTGTAAATGTAAGAGCTACCTTCGTATTAATGCCTTCTTTGTGTCCAAGATCACAGCAGGTGACACTGTACCTTTTTTGTGATTGTCACTGCTAAGCTATGGAACTGTCTTCCTCCTCAGATCAGAGCCATGCCTACCCTGTTGCCATTTAGGAAACAATTAAAAACTTGTCTCTTTGATAAGTAGGCTTTTTAACATCTAGGCCATTGTCCTGCCCCCTGGAGTAGTCAGCGCAGAGACACCCGTTGGTATATGTGCGCTCTATAAGTTGTTTTAACATTAACATTAAAAAGAAATTAAAGAGAATTGTAGAGATATCATTTCAGTACTGGTAATCAAGCAGGAGAGATCATTCAAATGACCACCTGCGAAAATTACACAGATCTTGAAATCCCTCACTAAATATTGGTACAGCTAAGGTGTTATGGTCTGATGCTATTCGTGGATGTAAACAAGTTGAGATACATGGAATAAAGCTTTGAGATATAAATATCATGTAAATCCTTATGTATAGTTTTTGAAATGTCGAATATTAGGTGAACCATGGAATATCTGGTCGATCATAGCGCCATTTTCAATTTAGCCATATGAGTATTTCAAGTGCTTTACAGTAGCTCAAACGTGGTGCTTATTTATACCACTTTCCCTTCTAGTAGAGTCTCTGTTAGAGCAGCGTGTCACATTAAAGACCATAATTTAACTTAGATTCATGAACCCACTTGACCCATCAATTGTTCTGTTCAACTGGCTTCACATATAACATGCCGAGCTTATCCATATATAAAATGGAGGCAGGCTGATATCCTGTCCAATTGTAACTTTTCTTCATTACTCAGAAAAATGTAGGTAACAATAAATTCTCCAACATCTTTATTTACTTCAGGGATTATCTCCCTTCATTGGCTGCCACACAAAAATGCACTGCTGGTAATGCCTTTTCTAGATAGGTGGAACTCAGTCCTTCCTACCTGGAAAATATGCAGGCTATGGACAGTCCATATATGCAACCTGTTAAAAGATCATAATCAATAGTTCACATTCATGGTTGGTTTCTGCTCCTAGGGTCAATCCCACATGCAATATTGACCTTCAGTGAGACAACACAGGTTAAGAGTCTGCGTGTTTTGGCCTGTGCTCACAATATAAGGTTAGCTGTCCAAAATGTTCTTTCCATATGGGTGGAAAGATCAAACTTAGGTACTTCACAAGTATCCTTCATCTGTTATTGATATATGTCACTTTTACTATGCTCACAGTTGTCATAGTGTGAATGTTCTGCATTTTTTCATTGGTGAAGCAATTTTATCTTGTTGGCAAAGTAAATAATTACCCATTTTACTAGTGCCATATTTGTAGTCTGAGGTTAGGAAGAGTAGTTTCCTTTGTACTTCAACCAACTTCTCATATGACCTTACTGAATCACATTATGGAGATATACTTGTCTTACCTTCTTCGCTACTTAAGGGTGTTTGTTAATGGTGTATTCTATTACTTTGTTGTTTGTCTACATCTGTGCTGATTACTGCTTTCTTGGAACTCGCACTGTATTATACTGTATTGTATTGTACTGGATTGCATTGTATTGTGTTATATTGTATATTGTATGGATTGGATTGGATTGGATTGGAGTGGAGGATTTGGATTGGATTGGAGCATTTCCATAATGCTTCCATATGCCTTTAGGAGACTCCTAAGCACTTTTCAGTTGAGAAAGTACCTAGATCGGATCTGATTTTTTCCATCAGAGATGATTTTATTTTTTCCAGTCAAGCCATAGATCTGGGAGAAAGCTGGCTGGACAATGACTTTTCTGAAAATATTCTGTTTGAAATTGGTCTGTAATTTGTTAGATCTGCTTTATCAAATCCCTGCCTCTTTAGTGTGGGTTTAATGTTGAATGATTTAAGGTAGTTTAGGTATGCACTCTTTTATAGGAACTGGTTGACAGCTACCTGGGTTGGTATGAGAACAGAGATTTCAATAAGAATGATTTTACACTTGTTGGAGTCAAGCATTTTTCAGAGCTCAAACTATTTTTCCAGCTTTGATCAGATTGTTAGGGGCATATTTACAATGGAAGTGATGGAGCGCTGCATTAGTCTTCTTGGCTTAACGATGTGCTCCGTCACGTCTGAAACTCAGGGCTGCACCATATTTACAGCAATATGGCACAGCCCTGCGGTTCCCCCTGCGCTAGCGCTAAACTTAGCTGCCTTGCACCAATGCAGGTACCCTTGCACCAAAGATCAAGGGTGCTTGAATTGTAAGGGAAGATTGTTTATGTGCAAGAAGGTAAGACAAAGATCTTCGATTTACAGTAAGTACTTTAGAAGTTACGATTTTTAAGAGTTCAGAAAATATATCACTTTTGTGTGCAATTACTCACCATTGAAGTCAATGGAGAAAAGCAGAAAAATACATAAAAAAAAGGCAATGCTTTCACAAAGTTCAACTTCTCATTTTAAGCCGATAGCAGGACAAGGGCCAAAGCTCCAACAGGAGAAGATGTAAATGTAAATGTAAATTGATACTTGTATAGCGCACTACTCACCCGCAAGGGTCTCAAGGCGCTTGTACGAATACCGCTGTGGAACCCATCCTGGCTTTCCCTGTGAGGTGTCCACTCCTGGGCACCCCCAAGGTGGAGGCCAGGCATCCTTAGTGTTGTGGGGGCCGTTGTGGAGATTAAGCAAGCTATTGCCCAGAGTTGCAGAGTGGGACTCCATGATTGGAATAGGCACCGAGGCGAGAATGATCAGGTCCGTGGAATTTTGAGCCCAAGACCCGCCGAGGCGGGGAATTGAACCCTGGTCCCGGGCTAGACCTCTGCATCAGGGTCTGCCGCTCTAACCATTGAGCCTCACTTCTCCACTTGGGATAGCTGGTGTGCTACGACGAAGGGGCCCACCTGGAAAGACACTGCACAGGAGGACTTAGAGGTAAGTCCGGTGGGTTCCACTGGAGGCATACGGTCACAATGGTCGCAGGACCACAGGAGCATGCCTGGTTTATTGTTACCAGGGTCGGTTGGCCTGGGTGCAGAGCAGATAGGTCAGCCAGGCTTCATACCCCGAGAAGCCCTCACAATGAGGAGAAGGCAACTTGGAGAGGAGATTTTGGGACAACTGGGCCACTCAGGGTGTGGGTCTCAGGGGCCTCGACATCACTTGATGGATGCTTGCTTCTGGGGTCATTGGAGTCTGGCACTGACTCTTCGTCTTGATGTTTGGTGTTGGAGGTCCGGTACGTCAGTTATTGGTACTGTGTGGCTCCGGTAGGTCTTGGTGTCTCTGAAACTTGGTGAAGAGATAGATCTGACCCTCTGTTGCTGGTACACATCTTTTTGTGCAGGTGCTGCATCTAAGTCATCGGGTCTCAGCACGTTGACAAACCAGACTCAGCGGGATCGGTGTCTGCAGTGTGCAGGGGCGTGATACCTTCTATCCAAGCAGGGTTCTTGGCAATCCTGCAAAGGTTGGAGGAGCTCCAGTGTTCTTGGAGCCTTCACGGGTTCAGGAGGACCCTACACCATAATTGTCGAGGTCCTACATGCAGCAGGTAGAATTTGGCACCAATTTTCTTCTGCAGTAGGGCTTTAGTTCTTAGGCTTTGAGACTTCTTTGTCCTGGTCTTCTTCTTGTCCATCGAATATAAGTTCCAGGTCTAGGGATGTCACCTAAATACTGAATTTTGGGGCACTACAGGGGCAGACAGGTAGTAGCCAATGGGATGCCTACCCTTAGGTTGCCTACAGCAGCTAAGTGACTACTTCCTGTGGAAAGAGGCACTACTCTAGCCCTGATAGGTTGTTTCTCCAACATTCCAAAATGGTGAATTTTCAGAAGGGGTTCACATCACCTTCCCCACCCTAGAGGTGGTGCTGACTGAGTGTGGACCCTCCTCCTCATCTAGCTTATTTCCCATCCTGCCCTCCTGCCAAGTATGGCAAAAGACAGGGGGTTGTCACCCCCACTGCCCAGGGAAGCCTTGGCTGAACTTCAAAGGCGGAAATGCCTTAGAGTACAAAGAAGCCACCATGGAGCTAGGTAACTCAGAGAATGGCTCAGATATTGCAAGGGCATATCTGCTCATGCAGATATGACCACACACGGGGTATAGTGTATCCTGACGTAGGGCAATAATGCAGTGGGGTGACTTACCTATATCTCATGCAGTGTGGATGCGCATGGCACACAGGGCTGTGTGCTATGTCAAATCTTCCATTTTCTCTGTACCAAGACAAGCAGCCTGCAGTGCACTTTGCATGGCCTTGGTTAGGGGTCTGTAGAGTGGCACAATTCATGCTGCAGTTCCAGTGGGCACCTTCAGTATCCATGCCCTAGGTACAAGGGGTACCATGTACTAAGGACTTTCAAGGGTTGCTGAAGTTGAGCCAATCATGGTATAGTTTTGGGACAGAGATCTGGTACTGGGAACCTGGTTAGCAGGGACCCAGTGCACTTACATTTTGAAAAAACATAAGGCATCAAGCAAAAAGTGGGGGCTAACCACGTCAAAAGGGGCACTTTCCTACAGGACTCCCCAAACAAAAGAGGATGAAACTCATTGTTACTTAGGGATATTTAATTGTCTAAGTGGAAGAACTTGGAAAGGCCATCTGGGCATGGTCAGTCCCAGGTCTGTTTTTCACTGCAAAGTCCATTCCCGCTAGGGATATGGACCACCTTAACAATTTGGGTTGTTCGCCTTTCATCTACATGAACCATTTAAGAGGTCTGTGGTCAGTTTGGACAAAGAAGTGACAACCAAAAAGGTATGGTTTCAGTTTCTATATAACACTAAGCTATCCGCGGGTCTAGCAGGCTTCACCGGAACCTTAAAGAGCTAAAGAACTAGAACACAGGCATATGAACTCTCAATCATGCATAAAGGGAATCCTTTAATAAGGACGGATTACCATCACCCACCGAATGTATGTTGTAAAACTAATTACCAAGAGAAAAAAAGCTTTATTAATTAACTCTTGGTGTCAGGATTAAAAACAGTGCTTGTGCAGTTTGGAAATAATAACTGCATCTCTCTCGTAAACCTCTTTACACTTCACTTTTTTTGCACTGCACCCATCACTCAAATCTTCTAGTGCTTTACATCCTTTGGATTTTAGTAGATCCTATGCAAGAATATTATTTAAAAACATCCCCGAGCTCCTCCCTCACAGTGAGGGGTTGTAGCCCTTGGCTGCAGCAGGCGTTGCAGCCAAGAGGAGACATTCCAGATGATGAAGCATGCCACCTCGGTGGGTGATGGGATTCTGCCTTTATTAAAGTATCCCCTTTATGCGTGATTGAGCGCTCATATGCCTGTGTTCTAGCTCTTTAAGGTTCCGATGAAGACTGCTAGACCCGCAGATAACTTAGTGTTATATAATAGTTTTACTGGGGAAATTATCTGTGCTAGTCTTTAAATTTCCCTTGGACCCTCTACTCCTGGTTTTGTACTATGGTTTCAGTTTCTTCAGGGACCAAACCAGAGCAAAGACTTCCTTCTCTATTGGCATTCTACTGCTGCTCTATGGGGCGAAGCCTCCTGCTTATAAAAGCAACAGGTTGGTCATGGTCATCATCATTGGTCTGAGATAGGACCACTTCTATCCCATGTTCAGAAGCATCTGTAGGCACTATGAATTGCTTGGTATAATTTGAAGCTTTTAGAATAGGTGTTGAGCACACTGCTTCATTCAGGGTGTCAAAAACCTTTTGACAGCTCACTGCCCAGTTTAAATTTTTGGGCATTTTCTTAGGGGTCAGTTCTGTGAGGGGGTCCTCAATGGATCCATATCCCTGCACAAGCCTCCTGTAGTACCCAGTTGACCGAAGGAATACCCTGACTTGCGTCTGGGTGGTTGGATCTTCCAATCCACAATAGTCTAGATTTTGGGTTGTTGTGGCTGAACTTGGCCTCCACCCACAAGGTGTTCCAAGGATACAGCCTTATTTGGCCTTGATAGTGAAACCTGCATTCCCTAGAGCCTTCAGGACCTTCTGGAAGTAGATTAGGTGATCCTGTAAGGTGGGGCTAAAGACAGCAATATCTTCTAGATAAGCTGCTCTAAAGGGTTCCAATCAATAAAGGACTTTATTCGCCAACCTCTGAAAGGTGGCTGGGGCATTCTTTAATCCAAAGGGCATCACACTAACCTGGAAATACCCATCTGGGGATGAGAATGCTGATATTTATTTTGCTCCAGGGGTCAAGCCTATCAGCCAGTACCCTGATGTGAGATCAAATGTACTCAGATATTTGGCTTTCCAAAAACTGTCAATTAGTTCATCAGCCCTAGGAATTAGATGTGCATCAGGTTTTGATACTGCATTGAGGCCCCTATAGTCCTCGCAAAACCTAATTTCTTTCTTCCCCCCGGGAATGAGGCTTGGGGACTAAATCAACTAGGCTGCATCCAGCGTTCACATCATGTGTACACCAGCTAGACTGACCGGGGATCAAAGAAAAGAGCACAGCAAATTGATTAAGGGCAAGGCCTGGACTGAGGTCGCAGAGATCTACTACCCGGTACTCCACAATTGCTGCAAAATCTGTGCTGCGCTCCATAGAGTTATGCCAGTGGAGGAGCCTATTAAGTCACGCTGCTTGCACTAGTTTCAAGCACCGCAAGTTTGTCCGAAGTTGTAAAATCAGTGCACACAACCCTCTGTGTCATGCTGGATGGCGCTCCTTCTTTGTGCTGTTCGAGTAGACATTCTACATGAGCGGAAGCTTGCAGAGTGGAATACTTCGACCCACCTCTATTTGGGACTTGCCTGCAATAAGTCTGCTATTGGTCAATGAGGTTGTCTGAAAATACCACTTGTTCCACTGAGCCTTCTTTAGGGATGTGAGAAAGGAGGCCAGGGAGAGATTCACTCTCTCTGCTTCCGGATCCTGATGAGTGACAATGAGAATTGTCATATCAGCCCTGTCTTTATAGGGTTTCAGATGATTTACATGTATGACCCTCTTGGGGTTCCTACATATGCTAAGCTCAATCAGATAAGTGACCTCCACTTTTCTCTAAAGGATAGGTTAGGTCCCAGTCCATTTGTCTTGAAGGGCCCAAGGTGTCACAGGCTCCAAAAACCCATACCTTTTGCCCTGGTTGGAACTCCACCATGACAGCCTTATGATCGTATCACAGCTTCTGGAGCTCTTGGCTGGCCTCAAGATTTTTGTTGGCTGCTGTGTAAGGACCAAGCTTCTGGGGGCCAGTTCCATCTGGTGCAGCAAGCCCAGACTTCTTGCCCTTTCTCTTGGAAGGTTAGTCCATCATTTCAGACTCCAACACATCTTTATGACCTTGGGTTGTACTCTGTGCTCTGGTTTTCACACACACTCATTCAGGTATTCCCAGCATTGCTGCATGGGTTTTCTTTTCTATACCAGCCCATGCTGAATACTCCAAATCGTTGCCAAACGGACACTGTACTAGGAAAGCAGAAGATACCACTACCCTTTGAGGCCACAAACCCCTCCCGAATCTAAATTCTCCAAGGGCATTAGATGTACTTTAGCCTGATTGTCAGCATTGAGGACTATATAGGTCTCTCCAAGCAGATGTTGATCTGCGGATACAAGATGGTCAGTTACCATGGTAATACTGGCACCGGTGTCTCTTAGGGCTTCCACCCTAATCCCATTTATATTTGACTCTTCGCTGTATCTTTTCAGGTTACTGGGCCAGACAACCAGGGTAGCTACATCCACCCCTTCCTCTGAGACTAGAGTTGCCTTAGTGAGCACCTTGACATGTTCAGGGCTCACCTGTGACCCCATCTGGAGACTCATCATTGAATTCACTGCAGGGGTGCTAGAAACATTATTATTGTTTTTACAGCCTTCTTGAGATCCCAGTCCTTACTCGGGTACCCATTGTGGGACTGTGAAGAGTTTCTGGGCCCATCCTACTGGGCAGGTATTTAGGGACCTGAAGAAGACTCATTTTTCTTTTTTTCTTTATGTTTACCATCTTTCCCTTGGGGGGTCTTTTTGAACCCTTTCTTTGGGCCACCCCACCAGTGGTAGTTTTGGTCACCCTTCTTCCCCAACTCTAGAAAAGAAAGTGGACCTATGTGGACCAGAACTTCTCTTTGTAACAATTACTTAAATGATGTTCTTTCACAATCACATTGTGCAGCCCTTCATAGTCATGCACATTGTTACCTGTTAACCAACCACCTAGTGTTTTCACCACTGAAACATCAACACATTCCACCCAAGACGGATGTACGTTGTTACAACGCATGCCTTTACAACGCAGGTTTTGCAATGCAAGTCGTTACAAAGACTTGCGTTGGGGGGTGCTGGATAGTGAATAGTTTAATTTACTATTCCAACTCCAGTCCCCGTGGATAGTAGGGAAGGTGTTGGATAGTAAATTAAACTATTACCTATCCTAGAGCACCCCCCAGCGCCATTCGTTGTAATGACTTGCGTTGAAAAACCTGCATTGTAAAGGCCCTGCGTGGTAAAAATTGCATCATAAAGGATGTTTCCCACCCAAAACTGACAGTTTTTTTTTGTTTCTGAATGTTATTCTGTATTCATCAGCGGTGAGTCCAAGACCCTCAATCAGTGTACCCTTCATGAGATCATAAGACTCAGCATCTTTTGTCAGAAGTTTATTCCTGCATTTTCATTAGAATAGTTCCCACAAGAGTGAACCACAATTTCTTCTGGCTACCCTTCTAGCTAGGCAGGCCCTCTCAAAAGCAGTGAACCATTTGGTGATGTCATCACCCTCCAAGTATTTAGAGTATATGGGGTGTTACCCTGAAACCAATCCCAGGATGCTTGTTTCCAGTCCTGGGAAGACTTGGCTTGGCAGTTCAGGCTGGACTGTTACTATGACAGTATAAAACAGTGTGGTAATGGCAGTAAGCTATTATTTTTTGTGAAAAATTAATAATAGAGGGAAAACACAAAACAAATTTGTTGTGGCACGTGTCCACCTCAATTGTTCTATTGCAGGATAGAGTATCTGATGCTATTATATTCAAAGCATTTTACAGATAGAGGCAATAATGTTGCTCATTTTGGCAATTGTGCGATATCATACAGTGCTCTTGCTGTGGGAGAAAGGAGGGAAGGGATAACTACTGAGTGGTTATGTGTGGGTAGAGGACAAGGAAATGTATTCGTGACATATATACATCAACATGGTTTGGTGTGGACGTTTCTGCCTGTGGTTGGTCAAATGTTCCCAGTAGTACACATAACTCAGACGGACCGGAAGTTATTTATATGCAGTGTCGCAAGAGTTTGTGTTTGAATGTTGTCGACGTTTCGACCCCTCAGGGCAGGACAAAGTATTAGCCTTGCAGTGGGGTCTTCATCAGGACTGGGAAGAGCACCTACGGATGATTTGAAAGATATATAAAAGCAAGCAAGAGTCATTGTGAGTTCTACTAGTGTGTCCGGTAAAAAGAGCTACTTGATGGGAAAACAGGGAATCTCTGCCGTAGAAATAGAAACGGCGGGCTTGTGTAAGCTCCTGGATTGGGAAGAGAGGAAAAAGGGGAACAATCACAAGGTGGTTGGTGAGTCAACTGGGGAGATTCCTACTGAATCACCCTATACTTCAATGATGGAGGGACATGTTGAGGTAGTGCTTACTCCTGATTGCTTGGTTGGAAGATCTGCAGCCGTCTCGGCTTGCAAATATGAGGGAACAATCAAGGGTTTCTCGTGTTGCTTAGTTGGAAAATCTGCAGCCATGTCAGCTTGCAAATATGAGGGAATAATCATGTGTTTCCTGAAAAAGTAAAAAGAGGTGACTCTCAGTTTGGCAAAAAGTATGCATGTAGATTATCAAGCGTCCCCCGGCCGGAGTGTCAATACAGGTGGGGGCCGTGGTTAGGAATCGTAACCTCCTCACAGAAGGGGCACAACCTTAATGGCCGTGGGGAAGGTTAGGTCGATCTGGTTTGGTTTAAAAATGGTTTAATTTAAAAATGAGGAGAGCTGCACCTCTTAGCAGAGATCACGCTGAAACCGTCACTTAACATATAATAAAATGCAATAAAGTTTGGGCCATAACCCTCGAGCGGCAGTAGCGGCCAATGATCTACTGCAGACCCACATGTGTGGGTGGGTGTGAGCAGAAGCCGGTAGGCGTGCTCTGAATTCTAATGAAACCTACAAAGGGAAAAGGAATCAACCGAGCGTCATGCTCGATCACGTGGCTATCCAGGCCGGAGCTCTACCTGGAAGCCGGTTCCTGACAGATGCCTGAGTTAAGTATGGCATAGGGTAAGTGCGCGAGGACGTTTAGACGTTCATCATCACAGCTGCTCATGGTGGCAGAGTCAGCACAACCCTACTGTATGGTTGAAGGATAGATCACGGTGGCAGACTCATAACATCCATACTGTGTAGCATGGGAGCATGACTAGAGGGGATGAACGGTTGATGCATCCCTAAAAAAACAGTCAGCATGCCGTGGAAAGGAAGTCGTAGTCATAATTACCCAGATGCAAGGCCTATGTCCTGTGTGCGGTAATGTGTACCTGGGGTGTTGCAGTGAATCCTGCTACAATGTTGCAGTATTCGCGCCTTAACCTTCTGCCTTGTTTGTCCCACATATAGTAGATTACATGGGCATAAGATGGCATAGATGACATCACTGGAATTGCAATTGGTATGCGTCTTAATCTGGAAGTTGTGATTTTTGTATTTGAATAGCTTAGTTTCAATGGTCATTTTGCACGACTTGAAGCGTGTGCATTTAAAATGACCCACAATAGTTAGAAGGTTCCACATAGTATGGATTGTAGAACCAGGTGGTGTGTCAAGGAGTGAATGGACTACATGGTCTCAAACATTTTGGGCTTGCTTGAAAGTGTGCATAGGAGGTTCCTGTATGTCTAGTTCATCAGATTTGTTTCCAATGTCCATTGATGATTTTTTTGAATTCATAACTGAGCGTTCAGTACTTTGTGACATAGATCATTCTGTTGGTGTCTGGTCTAGGGGGTTTTGGCATCAGTAGTGTCTCTCGTTTCTGATACCATGCTCTTTTCCTGGCTCTCGTGACGCGTCTCCTGGGGTATTCTCTCTCCAGTAGGCAAGCGATTAGGTTGTTTGATTCATGAAAGTAGTCTTCTTTCCAGGTTCAGTTCCTCCGGATGCGGAGGAACTTGCCGAAAGGAAGGTTGTCTCTGAGGCTCCTGTTGTGGTGGCTGGTATATCTCAGTAAAGAGTTCCTTTCAGCTGGCTTTCTGTATGGTGTGGTATATAGGTGGTCTTCCGTTGTTCTGATCGTGATGTCCAAGAAGTCTATAGTCCGTCTGTCCTAGTGGATGGTGAATTTGATATCTTCAGAGCAGGTGTTCAACCATTTAAAGAATCCCTGTAATTCAGTTTCGTCACCTGACCAGATCACTAATATGTTGTCTATGTACCTCCGCCATTGGGAACATTTCCCCTGTATGGATCGGTGTCAGAGAAAATGTGTTGGTCTTGGAAATGATCCATATATAGGATGGCTAGGTCTGTTACCGTGAGGCACAGGGTCAAGACTGATTTGCATATAGCTGTATCAGAACTGGGGTGGCGAAGTGAGCTAAAGAACGATGATGGATTCAACCCAGATCTGTGACTGGGGGTGAGCGTCTGAAAAGTTTCAGTGTTACGTCCATCATTTCCCTGTGTTTGCTTTGTTTGCCCTAAGTTGGCAGGGTATGCCCAGATGTGGGTCCCTTGCTCACTTTGCCACTGGGTTCAAGCAAGCCTGGCTGATGAGGGGTTTTACCCCGAAATCGGTCCCAGGGGGCTTGTTACCGGTCCAGGGAAGACGTGATTTGTCAATTCGAGCTGGACTGTTCTTGTGAGGCACAGGGTCAAGACTGATTTGCATATAGCTGTGTCTGAACTGGGTTGGCGAAGTGAGCTAAAGAACGATGATAGATTCGACACAGATCTGTGACTGGGGGTGAGTGTCTGAAAAGTTTCAGCACTCCGGCCATCATCTCCTTGTGTTTGATTTGTTCGCCCTAAGTTGGCAAGCATGCTCATGCGCATTTCTCTCAGGAAATGAGCATGCGCAGGTGTGCGCGCATGCGCAGTCTTCTTCAGCTGTATCACAATGTCAACAAAGAGGAGGAGGGCAGCCCGGGGACGCAGTGGTTAGAGGTAAGTGTATTTTTTACTTGTTTTCATTTACTGTTGAGTATTTTTTTAAATAGGGTGGGTGAGGTGGGAGGCTGGCCAACTCACTCCGCTGCGGAGTGTGCGGAGTTTTGCCTACTCCGCGTTCTCCATGGAATGAGGAGTAGGCAGAACTCTGCACACTCCGCGAGCGGAGCCGAGTTCTCCGCCCAAGGTTACTCAAGACTGATTAGCATTTAGCTGTGTCTGAACTGGGGTGGTGAATTGAGCTAAAGAACGATGATGGATTCAACCCAGAACTGTGACTGGGGATGAGATTCTGAAAAGTTTCAGCGCTCCGTCCATCATCTCTTTGTGTTTGCTTTGTTAACCCTAAGTTGGCAGGATATGCCCAGACGTGGGTCCCTTGCTCACTTTGCCACTGGTTTCAAGCTAGCCTGACTGGTGAGGGACGTTACACCATAACCGGGCCCAGGATACTTGTTTCTTGTCCAGGGAAGACATGGCTTGGCAGTTCAGGCTGGACAGTTCACATGAGGCACAGGGTCAAGACGGTAAACAACCTTTACAATGCAACTTTTACATCGCAGAGCCTTTACAACGCAACCATTACAACGCAAACTATTACAACACATTGCTCTGGGGGGCGCTCTAGGATAGGGAATAGGTTAATTTACTATCCAATAACCTTCCCTAGTGTCCACGGGGACTGGAGTTGGAATAGTAAATTAAACTATTCACTATCTAGCACCCCAAAGCACTATGCGTTGTAATGGACTGCGTTGTAATCCTTGCGTTGTAAAGGCATGCGATGTAAAAGCATGCGTTGTAATGTCATACATCCGGTCAAGACTGATTTACATATAGCTGTGTCTGAACTGGGGTGGCGAAGTGAGCTAAAGAACGATGCTAGATTCAACCCAGATCTGTGACCGGGGTGAGCGTCTGAAAAGTTTCAGCGCCCCACCCTTCATCTCCCTGTGTGTGCATTTGTGGAGTGAAAACCAGTGCTCAAAGCTGGGGCTTTGGCGGCTGCTGATACGCCGACACCTTGTGGTCTTCAGAGCCCCAATGGATGCAGGGGACAAGGTACATTTAAAATGTCTTAATGTCCAACATGGAATAAGGGAAGCTAGGGTCAGTAAAATCATGTGGCATATGGCTCCATATAACTTCTCTCGCACAGGACATCTTTGGAACATTATACAAATTAAATGTGTTCATGGATGACTGTCAATAGATGGGTCATTTTCCATCTTGGGGTTCCAGGTGACATCAATGACAACTTAAACTTCTCTCTTGTTGTCCATCTGAGATCACTTGGAGGCCCTCAGTCGAAATCAACCTCATTCCTTTATATCTAGCTACAATTCTGTATGTTTCTACAAATACATTGGGGCCCAGCAGAGTGAAATGCAAGTTGGTAACCTTTCATGTTTTGTTTATGTGCTGTATATTAATTCAGAGGTGAAAGAGTTACAAGATAAACAAATGTGTATTATTTTATTCCTGATGATATAAATGGAACCCTTTTGTTTGTGCAGTCTAATCATCATTGCAATATTGCATCATAGAAAGAGGAACACTTTATGAACAGTGGAGATGAATGGATAATACAAGGATTTTTTTTCATGGCATAAACTGCAATTCAGACAAACTCAATACTCCACTTATTGTAAAGAAACGTATAGATCACGTACCGCACACAGACACAAATGTACTTACTTTTCTGTTACTTAGAATAAAATAATAATGCATGGAAGAGACATTTGCACATGGTACTATTTGTTTCCTTGGCAGAACTGGAATTGACGTGCAGCTAAGTATATTGTTTTGCACAATAAATAAAGCCTGTGTTCAAAGGGACAGTCGATAACACCACAGCATAATAATCAATAGCTCTTTGTAGCAGCAGGCCAAGCAGTGGAGGCAGATCAGGCAAAATTACTGTCACCGTGTGCAGCTGTGTCGTACAGCCATTGACTGTAATGGAAGACAAATTGTCCCACATTCCTAGAAAATGGATCATATTTACTCATACCTGCACAGTAGTATTATTGTTTGTTTGACAGGACAGATAACAAAAAGTAACCAAATGTGATTACACGGAATTTAGAGTGCAGTATATCTGTATTAGTCTAACAGTAGCAATCAAAGAACATAACACTGCTTCATGAATTTGTCACATTCTTTGACCAGATACAACATTGCCACCCTACGAGCACTTTAGCTGGAAGAATTATTGAGCAATGCAGAAAGGCACACATGGAGAGGCCAGAAATAGCTGAATATGTGTGATGATGACTTCCGAGAGTGTTTCACTTCAAATTTCATTCATGCATAAATCTAGTTCAAAAACTAGATCACCATGGTATTATTTTGCTGAAGAAGAATACGGCATCCTTTTATTTATTTATTAGGATCTTGTTATTACTTACCTCTTTAATATAGCAACTTACTGAAAGAATAATCACTGCTTAGTTTAGATTTAAAATTCAAAGCAATATAAAATTAATTGCCTGATTATATTCCAATCCCTCCTATTCTTCTGCAGTTCAACTAGACCCCTTACTGATCACCATAAACCTGCTTGTTCCTTCACTACTGATTACATTAATTGATCTCCAGACGTATCCTTGTTTTCAAATACACTAACCCAAAGACATGTTTGCATTATGTAATACGTGGTGACATTCCACAATAGAAGAGCTGGTGATGCAAAATTGTAACATTCACTTTGCAGCTTTGTAATATAAGATTGTGTAGGCCGCAGAGCCCAGTTAGAAGGATGTATGCTGAAACCATCAATAGGTAATATAAATCTGATGGTGAAACAATTACACCATTTTCATGTTAGTACAGGTTGTATGAGAAATTAGAGAAATCTATCCCTTTCTATCAAACTGCTTTCCTCTCAGTTTGTACCATGAATGGCATTTACAAGGCTTGCAAACAAAACATGGTCAATGCCCTTCTTCGTGAAAAATTACATTACTCTTTTGCTTTTCCCCCTTCTATGTGTACTGTAAAATATAAGTTGGCCGTCTACAATCACTACACTCCTTCATAAACCCCTTCTCCAGTTCTTCTGCCTAGACTTGTGTGCACCCCTTCCTACATCAAAAGCCTCCACTAGGAGGACTGAAATATGTTTACGTTGTGTTGTTGAGTTATGCATTTAATTGAATATAGCACAGAAAACCTTTCTAAGAGTGCGGATCTAATTTTCTTAGTATAATCCAGTTATACAAGCAACAATAATCAGGGTGTTACTAGTAACAGCAGTTGCATCATATTATAGTGAGTTAGAGTATCATATGGTGTTGCTAGGTCTAGGAAGCATAGTAAAGTAATGTGTTGCGAGAGGTGGACAATAGGTGGGTACTTACAGTTGTCAGATATATTGCAAAGGTGCATCTAGAGAATACAATGCAGTTACAGGTGAGCACTTGACAATAATGACAAATCGCAATAGAAGAATCAAACAGTGTATTTTCATAAGTACCAATTATGGTAACAATCATAATAAAAATGAACGTTCAGGCCACAAAAATCATATACCTCCTGCAGGCAGTTAGGTACAGTATGGGCAATCAGGAAGACAATAGTAAAAAGACGTGGTATTGGTCTCAATTTCTTAGACAGATCTTGGAAGTGAAAGTATTGCAGTCGAAAATGTTGCAGTTGAGGTCTCCGTCTCAAGGAGGGGTGTAGGCCGCTCCCTTCCCACCACCAACCCCCGTCCACCGGCAATGTGTTCAATTAGGTGGAGGAACCTTGTGTGTCAGCATGCAGGTCAGCCATTATTGTGTCTCAGGTAGTGGCTAGGGGTTATTTTCGTAGTCCAAGATTGCTTTCCCTGAACACTCTCCGCCTGTGCCCAGGCAGTGAGCGATCGCACCCAGGCCTTGAGGGGCAGGGAATTAGGTGCCTTCCACTTGCGGGTATTGAGTCTCTAGGCCACTAAAAGGCCCAGGTATATAAATCGAGAAGTGACTCTGTATTGCTTGTCTCTGTGATATATTAGCCTAGGAGACATGCCTCTCACGTAGTTAACAATGTTCTACCAGAAACGCATGGTTTGTTGGTGTTCTCTTACTCGAGATATACGGCGGGCTGAGTTGAAGACAAATTTGTCTCTAAACAGTAAGATGACGTGACTGTGGATGTGTGGTGATATACTTATTAGCTTATCGCGTAACGTATATCTTCGGCACGATGGCATAGAGGGCGCAGTGGTGGGGTACTTGTAAAAAAGCGTGTATCTGATGACGGTGGTAATGCTGAACACGCTGGAAGTAGAGAGTTATCATTTCCTTATATTGAACCTTAGCACTCGTAAAGAGGTGGATGCGGTGCTGTTGGGCCGTCTGTTATACTGATAAATCCCCTTTTATTTTCAGAGCTTATGATTTGGGATCCTACGAAGATCCATCATAAATGTGGAGCTGGATATCTAACTAAAATAGATATTCCTTTTTTCCCATGTGGGATGGAATTATCACCACATAAGAAGCAGGTGGATTAATATTCTGTCTGACTCCAGAAAGGAAAGTAGACATACGTACAATATGTTTTTCCTAATTAGTGGATATTCATAATTTTTCGCAGAGGTATTTACCAAAGATATTGAAGTTATTTTGAAAAATTATTTCAGATATGCATGGTTTTGTGGCTTATAAAGGTGAATGCTATGTTCACTCTTCCGACACCCTCCCCCCCACTTCCTTTTACGCTTGTCTGGCGTTTAGTAGTTGATTGCCTTTGGCTGGTCACTCTATTTCTTCACTGTCAGGCGAGTGTTTGTCACTTCGTTTCTTTTAGCACACGGTCTTGGAGAGGTCACGATTTTGTTTCATTTTGTTTTTCACTTATATGTTTCCTCCATCACCGATTTGCTGGCGTTCTGGGACAACAGGTGATCCCCTTTATGATAAATGTGTCCACTTTGATTTTATGTTTACACTGGCTTGTGGTTTTGTGCTCCACCTTGTGCATGAAAATATGATCTCCGGTGTGATGTGTTTGAACCACTTCAGGCACGGGGAGATTTTAAAATGATGCATATACACCAGTTTCTGTATGGTGTCACATTGGCCCCTTTTGTTTTGTTTATGTAGCCTTGAGAAAGTTGTGGGACGATTTCCCATTGTATACAACAAAACACGTGTTGGCTGACAAAGGACATTGTGATGTGACACAAGACTAAAACATAAAGAAAGGAAACAAAGCACTAATAATACTGTGTTGATATTTGTGCATACATTTTGCAGTTATAAGTGTTGTTACACCGTATAAATTATTTTGCCTTCTACCAGTATAGTGAGTCAGGCAACGTATTACTCTCTGCCAATATAGGTGCAAGTTAGGGCAAGCTAAGAGCATGTGTAGAAGATTGCATCCGCCAAGCAGCACCGGGGACAGGAAGCATCTGTTCTGTGAAAGTACGGATTCATTTTGGCTAGAGTAAGGTAAGCTCTGTGTATAATATATATCTGGATGAGACAAGACCAGGCATTGTGAGGAATTTGGTACAGAAGAATATGGTCACAGTGGCAATCAATTGTACATACAAACTAATAAAATTGAAGGCACAATAAAGTTGAAACAATTAGAGATCACCACGGAAGATTCATATGAATGTGATATTATTTCATCACATGATTATGTATATCATGATATGTATATCACAGGATTATATCAAACAAACAGCATTTAATGTCCTAACTTTCCATAAAAATGGTGCTCAAAAGAAGGAAGGAGAGTGCTTGGGCGAGAATGTGTAATGGTGAGGGTAATGGAAAAGGGAAGGTATGGTGCAATAAATACATCCAAAATTGTTGAACCTATACAACCAAATAAAGGCAGATGAGTATATGGTAAAACATAACACAATATAAGCGCTGATACAAACTCGCTGTCGCCTATTTTTCACAAATGATAACACAACCGTCGACGTTTCGACCCCTATAATCATAAAGGTTACTTCAGCCTTATTGAATGGTCTTCATCAGGACCAAGGGGAAGTGGTGGGGGAGAGCACCCAAGGACAATCAGATGTTAGGCATCCGTTTGGTGATGTGAGGATAGGAGTGTGTTAATAAATTAATAAAACTGAGAATAATTACTAATGGCCAGCAGCACGAAAAAAAAGCTGGCTGCAGACTATGAGTAGATGGGCCCTGAGGCTCTTATATCAGAGACGCTATAAAGAGAGAAAGAGAAAAGGTCTTATTAAGCTCAAGTTCCAGTGGGTGTTACTGGAAAAGGTCAGGGGGCTACTACAATCTATGCAATGTAATTGACACTTACTTTAAAAAGAGTGATGCTGTGGCTTCACGTTCTGTTAGCTAAGTGGGTCAGTGTTGCGTTGCTCATATAAGTCCAAAAAAGGTTTATAAGTAACCTAATGTAAAAACCATAAGGAAAGGATATGGGTGTGGGCCCCAGTTCCGTAACATTTGTAAATGCGAAAAACAATATGAAATAACCTAATTTCTTTAGGAAAGTGAGTGAAACACAGACTGGGGTGTAACCAGTCACAGAGGCAGTCAAATAAGTCAAAGGACTGTGCCTGGGGGATCATAGTATTACCCAGAATACAAAGGTAAAAGGTTGTCTAAGCTTAACTATAGAGGGGTGGGACAAGGTAAATAATGGTTTGGGTTTGAATCCTGGTCAGCCAAATGTAAGTGCCAATAAGTACTTGAAAACACGGGTAATGGCATAAAACCTATTGGTGGGGATCGAGATCCTACACCAAGTGGAATATAACTCGAAAAGGATGAGACCACAAGGGGCTCAAGGTAATTGCCAGAAGAATCCATACAGGTTGTGAATAGATACTTGAAAAGGGGCACGGCGCACAGCACATACTTGTCAGCAGCTCCCGATCTAATCAGAGTGGCAGCTGAGCTCTGTATCGCGGCCCTCTTATTGACATGTAAAGCAGCGTGCGCGTTGGGCACATTATTCGCCAGCACACAGCCATACCAGCCAAGGCGAACTCACCAGCGGGACGCCACCTCGCTCCTGGGGCCCTGACGCTGTGGTCTCGCTGCCCTTCCACATCGCGGCGGCTCGAGACTACAGCTCCCAGAGGGCTGAGCGTCAACTTCCGCCCACTTCCTCTTGCAGCGCGCCCGGAGGCGCTACAAAGACAGGGCATTTCCTTGGCGGAGCGGGGACCAATCTCGCCAGCACACAGCCATACCAGCCAAGGCGAACTCACCAGCGGGACGCCACCTCGCTCCTGGGGCCCTGACGCTGTGGTCTCGCTGCCCTTCCACATCGCGGCGGCTCGAGACTACAGCTCCCAGAGGGCTGAGCGTCAACTTCCGCCCACTTCCTCTTGCAGCGCGCCCGGAGGCGCTACAAAGACAGGGCATTTCCTTGGCGGAGCGGGGACCAATCTCGCCAGCACACAGCCATACCAGCCAAGGCGAACTCACCAGCGGGACGCCACCTCGCTCCTGGGGCCCTGACGCTGTGGTCTCGCTGCCCTTCCACATCGCGGCGGCTCGAGACTACAGCTCCCAGAGGGCTGAGCGTCAACTTCCGCCCACTTCCTCTTGCAGCGCGCCCGGAGGCGCTACAAAGACAGGGCATTTCCTTGGCGGAGCGGGGACCAATCTCGCCAGCACACAGCCATACCAGCCAAGGCGAACTCACCAGCGGGACGCCACCTCGCTCCTGGGGCCCTGACGCTGTGGTCTCGCTGCCCTTCCACATCGCGGCGGCTCGAGACTACAGCTCCCAGAGGGCTGAGCGTCAACTTCCGCCCACTTCCTCTTGCAGCGCGCCCGGAGGCGCTACAAAGACAGGGCATTTCCTTGGCGGAGCGGGGACCAATCTCGCCAGCACACAGCCATACCAGCCAAGGCGAACTCACCAGCGGGACGCCACCTCGCTCCTGGGGCCCTGACGCTGTGGTCTCGCTGCCCTTCCACATCGCGGCGGCTCGAGACTACAGCTCCCAGAGGGCTGAGCGTCAACTTCCGCCCACTTCCTCTTGCAGCGCGCCCGGAGGCGCTACAAAGACAGGGCACTTCCTCCGCATCGCGGACGCGCGCGGACGGCGCCGGGCGGAGCCCGGGCAGAGGGCGGGCCGTCTAAGGCCGTCCGGGGACGACGAGGGACGGGACGGGCCACTCCCTTTGGTCCGCACATACCTGATACCACACATAGGAATTTGCACAGGTCAGCGGAGCCCGTGATATTTACTCTTTAAATCCCTACGACTGCTTGCTGGAGGATTGGTAGAAACCAACGCCATACAAAGTTGTGACGATAAGGAAGGAGATCATAGGGGAATGATGCCAACTCACCCCAATACACGCTCGACCGGGATTAAGCCTCCCAAGAGAACTACCCCTAAGCCAACAAAGGGGGAAATAAAGGAGGCAGCCCACGTAAAGGGGAATAAACCCACAGCTATCGACCTAATGCTAAAAAAAGTCACAGGGGAAATTGAACGAATGGAACGGAGCTTATCCTCCTCACCTAATCTCATTGCCATCACTCAAACACCCCCCAGAGACACATTATTGATTGATAGCTTAAACACCCAGGGCAGCATGTCTCAAACAAACTACGACACAGTGGAGGTCCCTTGTGCCCAAACCACAGGGCCACAATCCCCGGAACTTATAGACACGCCCCCCCGGAAAGGAAGGAAGCGAGGAGGGAGGAATAAGGGCCAGCAGAGGCAGAGGAAAGCACCAACAAGAATTAATTCCCCAATAAGCCCTCAAGAGTATAACTCATTAGAAAAAAACCCACGAGTGGACATTACTCCCCCAGGGTGGATTGAGCAAGTAGTAATGGATATTAAAACACAGTTAGAATCCTTTATTGCGGTACAACTAAAACCCATTATAAGCAAGGTAGACAAAATAATGTGTGAGTTTTCCAAACAAACCAAGGCATTAGAAAACGCACTTGCAAAAACCTCTGCGGATCACTCACAATCAACGGAGGAAATTACAAATAATAAGGCAATCGCACTGAGGGCTCAGAATAACAACTGTGTTAGCCATGATCAACAGGCTATAGCTCAGATCCATGAGGTCCCCAACTCTGCCCAAAACCCCAAAGGGGGTACAAATGATAACTCTAAAGGGAGACAACAACAGGGTGCGAATAACATTCAGAGGGAGAAACCTCCCACACAACCACTAATGCAATGGAGACAAGATGAGCGCCCACAGAGAGATGGGAATTACAATAGCTGTGATACAGACCTAGATCCTTTTAACAACATTAATCCTCAGGCACCTCACTTAGATCTACCCCCTGAGGCGACCCCCTTCGTAATAATCTTCGCAGGGGTACCTGAAAATAGGCCTAACGAGAGAGAAACACACCCACAATTGCTCTCAAAAATCTCTAAATGGTTGAACATCCATAGACCCTTGAATAGTGGGAAAAGAGGAGAGATTCTAAGTGTAAGAAGGGTAAATTGGGTGGGGGGGAGAGAGAAAGATATTAGAGGAGACTGTATAGTCGCAAACTTCACGGACACCAGTCTGGTAGAGTACATCCTGAAGAACTCCAACAGGAATCAAACCAGCACAATTCGTGCTCTCCCACTTGGATATTTCTACCCAAGGACACGAAATAACAATCGTGTGGAGGACGAGGGTGGATGGTCGCTGGTTAGACCACAGCGCCCACGCAGACCTAGACTAGTAAGCCACCTCGAACAGCCCTACTCCCACCGTGATTACCCCCAATGGAGGAATAGATATGCCCCATTTCAATCTCTAGAGGACATAGATTGACTCAATGTCACTCCACCCACCCCTAAGAACTTTATTGGAAGCCCGGCCATTAGTAGCTATCTCGGCCCACAAGTAGGGACCATAGGGGGGAGCGAGGAGAGTATATTAACTAGGGGACTAGACTCACCCCAGCCTCAGAGGGAAAAGGAAAAAACAGCCAAACTAAAATTACCATCAGATGGGGTGGAGAGAGCTACTGATACCCATGTGGCAATAGGCAAAGGAAAGTGGGAGGGCCTGACTATCCTATCGTGGAATGTCGCAGGGCTGGAAGCCAAATTAAAAAACAAGGAATGGCTAGAATTTACCAAATGTTTTCATGTTATAGCGCTCCAGGAAACATGGGCTAGAGACTCGGGCCCATGCCAACTGGAAGGCTATAAATGTTTCTTTAAACCGGCACAGGGTACTAACTCGGGAAGAGCAAAGGGAGGCCTGGCTCTATATGTAGACTTAGACCTGAAGGGTTCTTGGTCATATAACGACTGCTCCTCAGATAATATACAAGCAGTTAGACTTACTCATCAGGGGGAGTGTCTACTGTTCGTGAATTTTTATAATTCCGGACCAGTGGAGGGAAACTACCCAATCTTAGAGCAACTGGAAAGCGGTCTAACTGAGGAACTAGATCAAAGGATGACGGGGAGTGAACCAACTGTTTTGTTGATGGGGGATTTTAATTGCCACTTATGCCCCAAATTATCCCCCCTAACTCCCGACTGGTCAGGTTGCCCTTTAGAAAAGGGCCCCCACTTCTCACATACTAAAGAGGGTACATTATTGATGAAGTTACTAGAAAACTTTGCCCTTACTATGGTTATGGATCTAGCCGCTTATAAGGCTGGTGAATGCCCAATACCAACCTTTAAGGGTAAAGGAGGGGGCTCTATAATAGATTACGTCATGATATCTGCCTGGGCTAGGGAAAGGATCATAAATACCAGGACAGAGTGGAGTCCCTTTAGTGACCACAACCCTATTATAGTAGAAATTAAAGGGAAAGATCTCATCAAAAATGCATCAGGGGTGATCCAACAAGTGGAAATCAAACCAACAGATCAAGGGAGACGCCTGAGGTGGTCAGTGATTAACCCCCAAGATTTTTATGTTAAATTAGCCAGTGAAGGGAAAGACCACATAGAGGCCTGTCTAGATGTTACAATAGAGGGCAGAGGAGTAGTAGAGGCATTTGAACTCTTAACTAAAATTATAGAGAAACTCCTGACAACCAAGAAGCCCGTAAACCTGCAATCCACGCCCAGATGGTTTGATACTAATTGTTCTAAAGCGTTAAGAGACTTAAAACAGAGCCTGAAAATGACACCAAGGGACAAAAATGAAATTACTCGCTGTAGACTAAACTACAAAACCCAGGTTAAGATTAGAAAAAGCAATCTCCAAAAGGAAATTTGGGCAGACTTAAGGGAGGCCGGTGAAAACAAGGACTACACCCAGTTCTGGAAAATTATAAATAAACCATGTTTCCACGACTCAACCTCCCCAGTCATCAGCTCAAACATTTTGCCGGAACAATGGATCGCCCATTTCAAATCCCTGTATAACCAGCAGGATGTAGACATTGGTGACGGAATCTGGAGGGGGCCAAGGGCAGAAAAACTCGAATTATCTCTGGATGAAACTCTTAAGGCAATTTTAGGGCTAACACGAAATAAAGCCCCGGGCCCAGATGGAACCCCGCCGGATCTTTTTCTTAGTAATACGGATCTTTGGGCCCCGGTGGTAATGAGAGTATTGAATGCTGCCATCAAAACGGGCCTGCCGAGATCATGGTCCACTGCGGTGATTGTCCCGATTTACAAGAAAGGCTGTAGGGACAGCCCGCAGTGTTATAGACCAATCTCGCTCATCGACGTCTCTGCTAAGGTACTGGGGAGGGCACTTCTCAATCGTCTACAGGATTGGACTGACACACATAATATCCTGGTGGACACCCAGTATGGGTTCAGAGCTGGGAGATCAACCACCGACCAGTGCCTCAACCTGTACCTGCTTACTGCTAAGTACACCAAAGCGTCTGAAGGTACCATGTACATGGGGTTCATGGACTTAGCAGCTGCATTTGATAATGTTAACAGAGTCAAACTATGGTCGATCATGTTTAATCTGGGGATTGATCCGGACCTCATCAACATCTTGAGGGAACTCCACTGGAACACCACTGCCAAGGTCCGCTACAGTGCGGGGGGGGTGAGTACCGATCCCTTCCTGTGCTCGGGCGGGGTCAGGCAGGGGTGTATCCTGGCACCTTTTTTGTTTTCCCTCTATATAAACGGCCTGGAGAGTGATCTTTTAGCACTAGGAACCGATTGTCCAAAGGTGGGCTCACGTCATCTGCCAGTACTTTTGTACGCCGACGACGCCGTCCTCTTGGCCCGGACGGCGGTCGGCTTGCAGCGCCTAATTAAGGGTTTTGCAGATTTTATGAGAAAATTGGACCTATCTGTAAATATGACAAAATCCTTCATTATGATAGTGGGGAAGAAACCCCAGAAGAAATTTGTATTTAAACTGGGGGATCATGTCCTGGACAGCGTTAAAACATTCCCATATCTGGGTCTCTTATTCGACGAGAAGCTAAAGTTCGCCCCGCTGGTAGAGGAAAGGGCGAGGAGACTTGTCTCAGCTAATGGAGCCATATTAAACTTTGCTCGTCGAATGGGAAGGTGGTCCCCAGAGCAGGTGCTGACCCTGTATAGATCAGTCAGCATCTCAAAGACTATTTACGGATCTGAAGTCTGGGGTTTCAGAGATGCTCAACTAATTCAAAGCGAGGAAGAGAAATTTTTAAAAAAACTGTTAAAACTCCCGCTGAGCACTTCCGCTGCAGTAACACACAATGAGCTGGGAATAACATATATAGCGGACTTGATTAGACTGAGACCCATATTGGCCTGGATCAAAATTTGGCTAAATCCTCACGCGGAACTGTCAAGACAGATCATCCAGGATTGCTTGACGAAAGAAAAATCCCTCCAAATCCCCTGGCTGAAATACATTAAAGATACCCTGGGGGAAATAGATGAACAAAGATTATTTCTGGACCCATCCTTGGTGGACATATACACCAGTCACTCGGTACAAGGGCAATTGCTGGACAAATTTAGGGGCAGGAGGAGGGAGTTTGACTCTATTAAATCCTCGGTAGTGGCTCATTCACTAGTCTCAAACCAAGTTGGCATGGAACCTTACCTCTTTTTATTGCATAGTCAGCACGAGAGGTTTTTATTGACTCGTTTTAGGCTCAATTTGTTGCACCACAATTTAGCTCACCCATCAGGGTTTACTCTAACAATTGAGCAGAAGGGTGCCTGCGGCTGCGACAATAGGTCTCCGCAGGACACCCTTCATTTTGTATTATTGTGTCCTTATTTTAAAACACCCCGTCAAAGATTTTTAGTAGGGATTTTAAAAGACTCCAAAATCATCCATGCCAAATCTGCCTTACTGTTTCTGCAAAGAGCCACTGAAATGCGAACCTTATGTGCCATTATAAGCTTTCTTAAAGTTGCTTTTAAACTGAGAAACACTATGGGCTGTTGAAATTGGTAGGCAACGGAGCTATCTATTATGTGATTTGGACTTTTTGTATGTCATTTGCACTCTGGCCCTTTTAGTATCAATAACTCTCCTGTTTAAATGTGATGCCCCTTTCCTTTCTTTTTTTTTAATGAGATGTCGTCGAGAAAGTTTATGATCATGTTTTTTTTTTTTTATTGTGATGTATTTTCATGATGGTTTTTAACCTTCGAAATAAATAAACAAACGAACGAAACGAAGTTGATAAATGCCTACTAGTTATATAACAATTCTGCGGATGAATACATGAACAATACAAACTCTGGCGAACGGCTGCCTCCTTATACTGTAGTGTTGGTCAATATATTGTGGATGGAACTGAGTGGCTTTCCGAAAGAGTGCACTTGCCGGAGCACAGTCTGCATACATCATTATATCTTGAAAGCATATGATTGCTTGTGGAGGCAAGAAAGTGTCTATCCAATTAAATTGTCTAAGAAGGCTCGTTTAGTGGTCTAAAAATGCTGGGGCAGATTTACAAGCCCTATGTGCCACATTTACACCGCTGTTGCGTCACTTCTGTAACACAACGGCAGCGTAAACCATGCGCCACGTTGCACTTTATTTTCAATGTGACACATCTAGGGAGATGCGTCATGTTGTAAAGCCCTGCGCCACATGAAACCTGAGTTAGGTTTCATGTGGGCATTCCGGCGCAGGGTGGGCGTTCCATCATAGGAACGCCTCGTAAAAGTGTAATTTCAGGGAGTCACTTTTACGTCCATGCTGCGTCAAAACCCTGCGCCTGCATGAAGCAGGCGTAAGGTGTGATGCAGCATGTAAGGTGTAGGGCACCCCTGAGCATTACTGGAGCCACGCCGCACTTGCGTCACGACTCCAGCACTGCACCGCCCTTATACCACAGGATGCGAGATGCATCGCCCTATCCTTGTGTCACGGTGCATCGCATTGTAAATGCGCCGCATTCGTGGTGGCGCGGGGGGAATTGCGTGTCGCATCTGTTCTGGTGCATCCCTGCTGATTTGTAGAGATGCGCCAGAACTCGCAAATTTGCCCCGCTATATGTAAACATAGGTAGGCGAGAGGCGAGAGATTGGCTGGAGGGCTGGAGGCCGGTAAATAGGAACCACAGGCAGGGAAGACGACAACGGAGGCAATCCTTACACGACGACGCAGAAGAACAGGAAGAGGAAGTGCACGGTGCGAGCGGAGAATCAAGATAAGGCAACGAAGAAGAGTGACTTCGCAACAGTTCTGCGGATAATATGGAAGTGGACCTGTGGGAACTTCGCCTCATATGGACATACTCCGCAGGCGTAGGGGGCTTGGGGGTCTCCTTTTGGATGAGATGATGGAGCACTACTGGAACGTCGTTGGCGCAGCAGCCTCAGACAATGTAAATGATGAATGGAACATGTGAGGGAGAGTTACTGCGGTGAAGAGAGACTGGATACAGGCTGTGCATGATACCGCTGCAGGCTCTGGAACGACGCTATGCACAGGGCATGTGGTCGGCTTGGACGGACTCCTTCCCCCCCTTTTCACGCAAGTACACAGTTATGGGTCTGAAGCACCCTGCTGAGTTGGGGTGGCGGGTAGCTTTAAATCCGCTGGGCAGGGGAGCAGGGAGGGGGGTTCGGAAGGGGGGTCAGTTTGCAAGGGGATGCTTTGTTGGGGATGCGCCCCCTATTTATGGTACTATTTGGCAAGTATCTATGAAGCATGACGTGTTGGATCGTATTGAGTTAGTCCCTAGAAGTTGGTCAGCCATTGACTGTCATGTCAGCCACAAGCCATGGAGATAGAGGCACAGTCCCAAGTGCACAGGGAACTCAGCAACTGCCGCCACAGTTAACAGTGCTCTCCTGGAATGTAAACGGGCTGGGAGATAAAATCAAATGTGGGTGGGTATTGCAATATTTGAGGCGGAAGAACCCGGCAGTGGCATTAATTCAGGAATCACACTCGCAAAGGACGACGGTTAAGGCCTTAAACAGATGGGAGTTCCACATGACAGTACACTCGGAATTTACCTCTGGGTCTAGAGGGGTCGGGACTTTAATAAACGAACGTTTCCCTATGATAGTGTCGAAGACCTACCATGACGACCAGGGACGCTTTGCAGCAGTCGCAGGCCAATGGGACGGTAGAACATACAACATTGTGTCGGTATACATCCCACCGACGCTACACCAGACTGCTTTCACGGACTTGGGGAACTTCCTGCTTACCTTACCCACTAGGAATTGATTACAGGGGAGACTTTAATGCAGTAATGGACCCCGAGTTGGACCGACAGCCTCCGAGAGGGACAGGGGGGGCGACCCACAGGCTACTGGACTTCGTGGAGGCGCTGGGGTTATTGGATGTGTGGAGGACTAGGCACCCGACCGACAGACAATACACGTTTCACTCTGGAGCTCATAATAGTCTCTCTAGATTAGATTATATTTTCACGTTAGCCACAGGAATGCTGGGCATGACGGACATAAGACATCTCCCTAGAGGCATCTCAGATCACTCCCCAGTCACCATTACATACACATCATTTAACCCTCAAAATCAGAGACTCTTCCCCATTAGACCAGGATACCTCAAGGAACGGGGGATACGGAAATCCTTACTTCAGGCCACTAAAAACTACTTCGAAGAAAATGAGCACTCAGTCTCTTCACCGCTGGTCGTGTGGGAGGCTTATAAGACTGTATTACGGGGCCACGCCATATCAGTGATCACTGGTAAAAACAGAAACACATAGACAAACTAGAGGAAGAGGTAGCGAGGGCAGAGAGGGCACATGCGATTAGTACCTCGGAGGAAACGACACACACACTGCGCCTGGCACAGCAGGCATACAGGGCATACACACGGGAAGAGGTTACCAGCAGGCTCACCAAAACTCAACACACCATCTATGGCCAGGGAGATAAGGCGGGCAGACTACTGGCTTGCTTAGGGAAAAAAGAAAGGGTGAATAATTGGATAGCACAGATACGTACCAATGATGGCACTATGGTTACTGCCCCGCAGCAGATTTCCGAAGCGCTAGCACAGCATTACGAATTAGTGTATACACCAGTAGCCGATGTAACGGTGAAAGATACCTTGCCTTCCTACACGATATACAAACACCAACCCTCAGGGAAGACGCAGTCTCTGCTTTGGAGGTAGACATAACGCAGGAAGAGATTGCGCAAGCGATCAGGGCACTGCATACCGGAAAGGCGATAGGGCCTAATGGAATTCCGGTCGAGTTTTACAAACTGGGGACTACACAATTAGTGCCCGCCTCCTAGACATGTATAAAGAAAGCTTGGCGGTTGGGGCTCTGCCCAGGGACCAGCGACTCGTTGCGATTGTTGCTAGACATAAGCCTGGAAAGCCGGCGCAGGACTGCGTGTCGTATAGAACGATTTCTCTTCTAAACGCAAAGGCGAAGATACTCGCCAAAGCCTTGGCCACGAGGCTACAACCATATCTGTCGGAAATTATTCACCCGGACCAGTCAGGCTTTATGCCACACCGCAACACGGCGCTTAATCTATGGCGGCTGTTAAGTGTAATGGAGCGCAGGTCGACCTTGGGTGAGGACACGGCCATACTCTCCTTAGATGCGTGTATGGCGTTTGACTTGGTGGAATGGCCTTTCCTTTTCGCGGTCCTCCAGCACCTGGGCTTCGGCCCAAAAATTCTGTAAATGGGTCGAATTACTATATACGCAGCCACTGGCGAGGGTGGTGGTTAACGGATGTCTCTCCAGGCTTGACAGACATCTTCTTGAGCCGGCTGGGATCATGAATGCCCTATATAACAAAAAACGAAAGCACACGATCACCGGACCAACACTACAGCCAATACGCATCTGGTTTGTGGCCCAGCGCGCGCTGGGATGGGAGGAAGTGATTACCCTAGCAATGCCACTATGGGACACACAGAAGCTAGGGAGGCTGGGTAAATCCAAAGGGTTCCAAAATTGGGACTTCATAGGGATATCAACAGTGGGAGACTTGTGGCGGAAAGGAGAAGTGGTTCCATTCCCACATCTACAGACCACCTATGGCCTGGCTGATACTGAAAGGTTTCGCTATATGCAAATTAGACTTGCACTGCAATCAGTCTTACCGCCAGGCGCGACCCCGGAGGAGTCCTCGCCATTAGAGGATAGGCTCCTGACAGACCATCTGCAAAAAAAGGCGGTCTCACTGACGTATAAAAAACAATTAATAATAGACCTGACCCAACAGGGACTGTCAAGGCTGCATGGGAAAGAGAGGTGGGAGACATCGATGAGGCAGACTGGAGGGAGGCGCTAGCTTCCCCTAAATAGGCAGCAATCCCGTCACGGCTACGGCTTATCCAACTTAAACTTCTCCACCGCACATACTACACGAGGGTGCTCCTTCATAAAATTGGGCGTCCAGTCACGCTGCACTGCTTGAGAGGGTGCGGGGAGCTTGGGACATTTTTCCATACCATCTGGAGCTGCCCCACGTAGTGAGATATTGGAGGGCAGTGATGAGGACACTCTCCCAGGTCACGGGAATCACTGTATTGCCAGAGCAGAGGTACTGCTTGCTCAATATATGAGAACCAACGGACTTGAATACGATGACTCAGGGTTGGGTGACTCTTGGGGTGACAGTGTGTTAGAAGCGGCTGTCTCTAGTTGGCAGAGGTATACACTTCTGACAAATAGGGAAACACCTTTTCTAGTCAGGGCAAGGGGATCACACACTTAGATAACCCCTGCTCACCCCCTTGGTAGCTTGGCAAAGCAGACAGGCTTATCTCAGAGGCAGTGCGTTAAGCATTTATGACCACATACAGTAATAAAGTGAGTACACTACAAATGGACACGACACAGTAGTATTATAAAAATAAGGATGTTTATACAAGGCTTAGCACAAGACCAAATAACGACAAAAATATACCACAATCTTAATAAATACTCTTGGAAGGAAAAATAATAGTTCAAGTACGGTTTCTTCTTAGCACAAAAGTCTTTAGTAACAAAAGCAACTCTTCTTCTTTAAATAACAGTTCTTGGTAACAATGTAACCTCCACAGGAGTCACACGACGTCGAGGCAAAGTTAATCCAAAGGTTCGGCGTCGACCGCGAGGAGCGCTACGTCGAGCCCGGAGTCGCACAGACCCCCACAACACCGTACCTTGGAAAAGTGAAGCACACGATGATCAGCGGCGTCGAGATGTCCGGCGTCGCATCTTCGGCGTCGATCGGGCCTCGAGGTCGGGGCGATCTGCAGCGGCGTCGACAGATGTCAGGCAGGAGCAGCGCTCACGGGTCGAAGCAGGATACGGCATCGTCGTCGATGTCGATGATAATGTTGCAAGAGTGAGCAGCGCTCACGGCGTCGAGAGGGCTCGGTGTCGAGGCGTCGGCAGCGGCGTCGCTACTAGCGTCGATCGGGCCCGGCGGCCGGCGTCGAAGGTGCGGGACAGGGGAGCTGCACTCACGATGTCGAGCTGGATTCAGCTGCGTCGTCGACGTCGAGATTGCTGGATTCTTTAGAGGTGCTGGATTTTCAGGTTCCAGCAACAAGCACTTTTTTTTATCAAATGATGAAGTCCTTTAACCCTGTGACTTCAACAGGACGCTACACCAGACTGCTTTCACGGACTTGGGGAACTTCCTGCTTACCTTACCCACTGGGAATTAATTACAGGGGAGACTTTAATGCAGTCATGGACCCCGAGTTGGACCGACAGCCTCCGAGAGGGACAGGGGGGCGACCCACAGGCTACTGGACTTCGTGGAGGCGCTGGGGTTATTGGATGTGTGGAGGACTAGGCACCCGACCGACAGACAATACACGTTTCACTCTGGAGCTCATAATAGTCTCTCTAGATTAGATTATATTTTCACGTTAGCCACAGGAATGCTGGGCATGACGGACATAAGACATCTCCCTAGAGGCATCTCAGATCACTCCCCAGTCACCATTACATATACATCATTTAACCCTCAAAATCAGAGACTCTTCCCCATTAGACCAGGATACCTCAAGGAACGGGGGATACGGAAATCCTTACTTCAGGCCACTAAAAACCACTTCGAAGAAAATGAGCACTCAGTCTCTTCACCGCTGGTCGTGTGGGAGGCTTATAAGACTGTATTACGGGGCCACGCCATATCAGTGATCACTGGTAAAAACAGAAACACATAGACAAACTAGAGGAGGAGGTAGCGAGGGCAGAGAGGGCACATGCGATTAGTACCTCGGAGGAAACGACACACACACTGCGCCTGGCACAGCAGGCATACAGGGCATACACACGGGAAGAGGTTACCAGCAGGCTCACCAAAACTCAACACACCATCTATGGCCAGGGAGATAAGGCGGGCAGACTACTGGCTTGCTTAGGGAAAAAAGAAAGGGTGAATATTTGGATAGCACAGATACGTACCAATGATGGCACTCTGGTTACTGCCCCGCAGCAGATTTCCGAAGCGCTAGCACAGCATTACGAATTAGTGTATACACCAGTAGCCGATGTAACGGTGGAAGATACCTTGCCTTCCTACACGATATACAAACACCAACCCTCAGGGAAGACGCAGTCTCTGCTTTGGAGGTAGACATAACGCAGGAAGAGATTGCGCAAGCGATCAGGGCACTGCATACCGGAAAGGCGATAGGGCCTAATGGAATTCCGGTCGAGTTTTACAAACTGGGGACTACACAATTAGTGCCCGCCTCCTAGACATGTATAAAGAAAGCTTGGCGGTTGGGGCTCTGCCCAGGGACCAGCGACTCGTTGCGATTGTTGCTAGACATAAGCCTGGAAAGCCGGCGCAGGAGTGCATGTCGTATAGACCGATTTCTCTTCTAAACGCAAAGGCGAAGATACTCGCCAAAGCCTTGGCCACGAGGCTACAACCATATCTGTCGGAAATTATTCACCCAGGCCAGTCAGACTTTATGGCACACCGCAACGCGGCGCTTAATCTACGGCGGCTGTTAAGTGTAATGGAGCGCAGGTCGACCTTGGGTGAGGACACGGCCATACTCTCCTTAGATGCGTGTATGGCGTTTGACTTGGTGGAATGGCCTTTCCTTTTCGCGGTCCTCCAGCACCTGGGCTTCGGCCCCAAATTCTGTAAATGGGTCGAATTACTATATACGCAGCCACTGGCGAGGGTGGTGGTTAACGGATGTCTCTCCAGGCTTGACAGACATCTTCTTGAGCCGGCTGGGATCATGAATGCCCTATATAACAAAAAACGAAAGCACACGATCACCGGACCAACACTACACCCAATACGCATCTGGTTTGTGGCCCAGCGCGCGCTGGGATGGGAGGAAGTGATTACCCTAGCAATGCCACTATGGGACACACAGAAGCTAGGGAGGCTGGGTAAATCCAAAGGGTTCCAAAATTGGGACTTCATAGGGATATCAACAGTGGGAGACTTGTGGCGGAAAGGAGAAGTGGTTCCATTCCCACATCTACAGACCACCTATGGCCTGGCTGATACTGAAAGGTTTCGCTATATGCAAATTAGACTTGCACTGCAATCAGTCTTACCGCCAGGCGCGACCCCGGAGGAGTCCTCGCCATTAGAGGATAGGCTCCTGACAGACCATCTGCAAAAAAAGGCGGTCTCACTGACGTATAAAAAAACAATTAATAATAGACCTGACCCAACAGGGACTGTCAAGGCTGCATGGGAAAGAGAGGTGGGAGACATCGATGAGGCAGACTGGAGGGAGGCGCTAGCTTCCCCTAAATAGGCAGCAATCCCGTCACGGCTACGGCTTATCCAACTTAAACTTCTCCACCGCACATACTACACGAGGGTGCTCCTTCATAAAATTGGGCGTCCAGTCACGCTGCACTGCTTGAGAGGGTGCGGGGAGCTTGGGACATTTTTCCATACCATCTGGAGCTGCCCCACGTAGTGAGATATTGGAGGGCAGTGATGAGGACACTCTCCCAGGTCACGGGAATCACTGTATTGCCAGAGCAGAGGTACTGCTTGCTCAATATATGAGAACCAACGGACTTTTAATACGATGACTCAGGGTTGGGTGACTCTTGGGGTGACAGTGTGTTAGAAGCGGCTGTCTCTAGTTGGCAGAGGTATACACTTCTGACAAATAGGGAAACACCTTTTCTAGTCAGGGCAAGGGGATCACACACTTAGATAACCCCTGCTCACCCCCTTGGTAGCTTGGCAAAGCAGACAGGCTTATCTCAGAGGCAGTGCGTTAAGCATTTATGACCACATACAGTAATAAAGTGAGTACACTACAAATGGACACGACACAGTAGTATTATAAAAATAAGGATGTTTATACAAGGCTTAGCACAAGACCAAATAACGACAAAAATATACCACAATCTTAATAAATACTCTTGGAAGGAAAAATAATAGTTCAAGTACGGTTTCTTCTTAGCACAAAAGTCTTTAGTAACAAAAGCAACTCTTCTTCTTTAAATAACAGTTCTTGGTAACAATGTAACCTCCACAGGAGTCACACGACGTCGAGGCAAAGTTAATCCAAAGGTTCGGCGTCGACCGCGAGGAGCGCTACGTCGAGCCCGGAGTCGCACAGACCCCCACAACACCGTACCTTGGAAAAGTGAAGCACACGATGATCAGCGGCGTCGAGATGTCCGGCGTCGCATCTTCGGCGTCGATCGGGCCTCGAGGTCGGGGCGATCTGCAGCGGCGTCGACAGATGTCAGGCAGGAGCAGCGCTCACGGGTCGAAGCAGGATACGGCATCGTCGTCGATGTCGATGATAATGTTGCAAGAGTGAGCAGCGTTCACGGCGTCGAGAGGGCTCGGTGTCGAGGCGTCGGCAGCGGCGTCGCTACTAGCGTTGATCGGGCCCGGCGGCCGGCGTCGAAGGTGCGGGACAGGGGAGCTGCACTCACGATGTCGAGCTGGATTCGGCGGCGGCGGCGTCGAGATTGCTGGATTCTTTAGAGGTGCTGGATTTTCAGGTTCCAGCAACAAGCACTTTTAGCAAATGATGAAGTCCTTTAACCCTGTGACTTCACCAGGAGACTGGCACTCTTCCAGACCTTGGAGATTTCCTAGGCAAAGCTTGAGAGTACACACTCAGTTCCTCTCTCCTGGTTCCTTGGCAAAAATAAAGAAGTAACTGGAGGATTCCCCCAACAAACAGCACACTGGCAGAAGGGGTAGGCAAGTCCTTGGATCAGCAGGCTTCTTGTCCTTGGTTCAGGTTTCCTTGTCAGAAGTGATCTAAATTCTCAGTTATGGGGTCCTTCTCTTATACCTCTTTTTGGCTTTGATCACTTTGTCCATGCAGGGGAATTTCCCCCCATCCTGGGTTTGTTGTGGGTGTTGCCAGGCCGAGGCACCTGGCCTATTCAGTGTGCAGGGCAGAGTCTTCAGCCGCCCAGCAGGAAGCGGAGCCAGCATTGTCACTGGCAGGGGCAGAGCCATCAGTCGCCTGGCAGGAGGTGGGGCCAGCATTGTGTCAGGCAGGGCAGGCTATCAGGAGCTACTCTTCCCCTACTCTCAATGCAAATGCCCCACTCACCCCACACTGACTCATTCAGACCTCTGGAGCCACCCAGGTCCTGTCACACGCACACCAAACCAGCAGAGACCGGTAGACAGTCAGACAAGAAAATAGCCACTTTCTAAAAGTGCTATTTTCAAACACAGAGTCTAAAAACCATCCACCCAAACAGATGCGTCATTAAACTCTGAGTTCAGGGATACCAAACTCGACATTGCACCATGCTCCCCGAGCCCGCTAGGATTATACCATTAATAATCCTGGCAGCCCATTCTAACTTATGGAGAGCAGGTAACCTTACAATAGTGAAAAACGAATATGGCTGTAATTCACTATTAGGACATGCCAACCTCATCAGGCTTGTCCTACCTTATGCTTACAATGCACCCTGCCCTTGGGCCTACCAGAGGGGTGACTAACATGAAGTTAAGGGAAGGTTTAGGGTCTGGCAAGTTGGTGTACTTGCGCAGCCCGCGTGACAGTCAGATTGCACGTAGGTCTAGCAATGGCAGACCTTTAGACATACTTTTACTAGGCTGCTTCTGTGGGTGGCAAAACACGTGCTGCAAGCCCACTAGCAGCATTTGTATTTACAAGCCCTGGCACTCCTGGTGCACTCTACTAGATACTGACAGTAAACCAAATAAGCCAAACATGGAATCCAATCAATACATCAATTTCACATAGGGAGCACTTGTACTGTGGCACTGATCAGCAGTGGCACAGTGCCCAAAGCAATATACCAGCAAAAACATCGTAAACAGAGGAGGCAAACAGAAAAAATGGAGGAGAGACTCATGCCAATGATGCCAGGTCTAACACATGTCCCCTCCAGCAGAAATGTGGGGAGAACTACCCTTACCCTAGGGAGTCCTCATCACTAAGGTGGAAAAATCTGGACAGACCATCAGCATTGGCGTGATCTGTACCAGGGCGGTGTTCCACCGTGAAGTCCATCCCCTGTAGGGAAATGGACCACCTCAACAGCTTTGGATTCTCACCCCTCATCTGCATCAACCATCTGAGGGGCCTGTGGTCTGTCTGAACCCGGAAGTGAGTCCCAAACAGATAGGGTCTAAGCTTCTTCAGCGCCCAGACCACAGCAAATGCTTCTCGCTCTATTGCACTCCACCTCCGTTCCCTGGGAAGTAACCTCCTACTGATGAAGGCTACAGGTAAGTCTCGGCCCTCTTCATTCACCTGAGCTAGAACAGCCCCCACGCCATGTTCTGAAGCGTCTGTCTGGACAACAAATTCTTTAGAAAAGTCGGGTGCCTGGAGTATGGGTGCTGTGCACATTGCAGTTTTCAGGGTGTCAAAGGCCGTCTGACAGGCGTCAGTCCAGATCACAAGTCTTAGCTGCTTCCTGGAAGTCAGCGAAGTCAAGGGGTGCACAATGTTACCATAATCCTTGACAAACCTCCTGTAGTAACCCGTGAGTCCTAAGAAGGCTCTCACCTGAGTCTGGGTTTTGGGCGGTGCCCAAGCCAGGATGGTATCAATCTTGGGTTGAAGGGGGGCCACCTTGCCGCTCCCTACTTGGTGCCCCAAGTAGACCACTGAACCCTGCCCAATCTGGCACTTACTGGCCTTGATTGTGAGGCCTGCTCTGCGCAGGGCCAACAACACTTCCTGGAGGTGGCGCAAGTGTTCCTCCCAGCTGGCGCTGAACACTGCTATGTCGTCCAGGCAGGCGGCACTGAAATCCTCCAGTCCAGCCAATACCTGGTTGACCAACCTCTGGAAGGTGGCAGGGGCATTCTTCATCCCAAAAGGCATAACCCGGAACTGGTAGTGCCCATCTGGTGTGGAGAATGCTGACCTCTCTTTTGCCCCATCAGTCAAGGCGATCTGCCAGTACCCAGACGTTAGATCAAACGTACTACGGTACCGGACAGCCCCTAACCGATCTATGAGCTCATCAGCTCTGGGGATGGGGTGCGCGTCAGTCTTGGTGACTGAATTGAGTCCTCGGTAATCCACACAGAACCGAAGTTCTGGTGAAGCACCAGGCGCTGCAGCCTTCGGGACCAAGACCACTGGGCTGGCCCAAGGACTGCTAGAGGACTCAACCACCCCTAAGGCAAACATTTTGGAGACCTCCTCCTTGATGTATGCTCTGACCTTGTCAGTCACTCTGTAGGCCTTATGCTTTACAGGAATGCTGTCCCCGGTGTCCACATCATGGACACACCACTGAGTGACACCAGGAATCAAGGAGAACAGATCAGGGAATTGTCCCAACAGTTGGCGACAATCCTTCTGCTGCTCTGGGGTCAGTGTGTCAGAGAGGACAACACCATCCACTGACCCATCTTGCTCCTTTGCATACAGGAGGTCAGGAAGAGGCTCGCTCTCCTCCTCCATTCCAGCATCTGTAGCTAGGAGCATGCCCACTTCGGACCTTTCTAAGTGGGGCTTTAAACGGTTGACATGCAGGACCCGCAAGGGGTTCCTGGGAGACTTCAAGTCCACCATGTAGGTGACATCGCTCTTTTTCTCCACAACCTCAAACGGTCCAGCCCACCTGTCCTTGAGCGCACAAGGTTCCACAGGTGACATGACCCAAACTTTCTGACCAGGCTGAAGCTCCACCAGAGTACCACCGCTTCATCTCTTCCTGGCTGGCCTCCAGATTTGCCTGAGCAAGATCTCTGAAGCGCCTAGTCTGGTTCCTAAAGGTCAGCATGTAACTGTATACATCCTGGGGAGGTTTCCTGGGAGATTGCTCCCAGCCTTCTTTGACCAGACTCAAAGGTCCTCTTACCGGGTGTCCATAAAAAAGCTCAAAGGGGCTGAACCCTAGAGACTTCTGTGGCACCTCACGGTAAGCAAACAGCAGGCATGGCAAGAGGACGTCCCATTTACGCCTCATTGGTTCCTCAAGATCCATAATCATGCCTTTAAGGGTACGGTTGAATCTCTCAACCAACCCATTACCTTGAGGGTGGTAAGGAGTGGTGAACTTGTAGGTTACCCCACACTCCTTCCACAGAGACTTCATATAATTGGAAATGAAGTTGGTGCTCCGGTCTGACACCACCTCTCTGGGGAACCCCATTCGGGAGAAAACACCCATCAGTGCCCGTCTCACCACAGGGGCCGTCACTGTTCTGAGGGGGATGGCTTCCGGGTACCGTGTGGCATGGTCCACCAAGACCAGGATGAACCTGTTGCTCAGGGCTGTCTTGGGGTCCAGGGGCCCAACAATGTCAATCCCCACCCGGTCAAAGGGGGTACTGACCACTGGAAAAGGTTGGAGGGGAGCCTTCTTCTTCCGACCGCTTTTCCCACTTGCCTGGCAAGTTTGACAGGTTTTGCAATGGATATCTGTATCCCTTCTCATCTGAGGCCAATAAAAATGGGTGACAAGCCTGTCATAGGTCTTGTCCTGCCCCAGATGTCCAGCTAACAGAACGTCATGAGCCAAACCCAGTAGGAAGGCTCTGAAGCGCTGGGGTACCACCAGCACACGGGCTGACCCAGGCTCAGCAGCCTTAGGCTCGCTATACAGGAGGTTGTTCTCCCAGTAGACCAAATGTGACCCTGACTGATCACCTGTTGTCTGGGCTGAGGCCTGCTGCCTCATACCCACAAGAGAAGGGCACACTTTTTGTTCAGCACAAAATTCTTCCCTGGAGGGACCACCATCCTGCTGCCAGTGGGTCAGCTCAGGCAGGTCTCCCAGTTCAGCAACTTGGTCCCCGGTGGGTTCCAGGGCATCCCCCTCAAGGTCTGCCTCCTCCTGGACCACGGGAACTATGGGGGACGGTTTCCCGCGCCCCCTGCCTCTTCTCTTCACAGCTGGGTCCTGGGCCATACTTTCAGGCTCCGGGACCCCATCAACACCCTTACTTGCTGTCATCGATCGAGTGGTTGCACACACCCACTCTGGCACACCCAACATTTTCAAATGTGTCTCTCGCTCCACCTTAGCCCAAGGGCAGTCCTCCAAATCATTGCCCAGGTGACAATCAACAGGCATGGCGGGCCTTACAGCAACCTGAAGAGTACCTGAAACTCCCCCCCATTCAAAGGGAACCTGAGCTACCTCACACTCTTTCTGGGAGTTGTCAGCAGCTATCACGGAGTAGAATGCATGAGGGACCACCTGCTCTCTGGACACAAAGTGACACTTGACAGCTGTCACACTCGCTCCGGTGTCTCTGAGAGCTTCCACTCTATGGCCATTAATGGTCACCCACTGCCTATATTTATTAGTGTTACTAGGCAGAGGGACCATTTCCATGTCTCCTAAAGAGACAAGGGACATTTCTGCGGGACCCCTCCCACCAGGGGCAACCATCTCCTCCCCTCCCAGGGCTACACTCGCCAACTGACGGGGGGGTGCACTTGGTGGTGCATTCGAGTTCTTCATGGGACACTGGGGATCATAATAACGGTGTCCCACCTGCTTACAAACATAGCAGGTCATTGGGCCCCTATGAACAGGTTTACCTGTCGGGGCCTCTGACTTCCTCACTGGGGGAGGCTGGGAACCCTTCCCTTGGTTCCCTTGGGGATTACTTTGGGGCCCTTTCTGGAACTCCCTCTGTTTACACTTGTCCCCCCCACTCTTCTGCTGGGGACCCTGCCCACCTTTGGCTGAGTCTCCCACTGGACCCTTGTGGACCCTGGTACTGACCCAGCGGTCCACCTCCTTAGCAAGTTTTCTAGGGTTAGATATCTTGCTATCAATAAGGTGCTGGCGCAGCTCTGGAAAACAGTTATTAGACAAGTGCTCCCAAGCAAACAAATCATAAAGAGCATCATAACTTTCCACTTTGCTGCCCTTTACCTAACCATCCATGGCTCTGCAAAAAAATGACACATATTCAACCCACGTAGTACTAGGCAACTTCTTACATTCTCTAAAGGTTTGTCTGTACTTTTCTGGGGTTAGGCCATACCTTAACATTAAAGCATCTTTTATATGAGCATAAGACATCCTATCCTCAACAGGCATCTCTAACAGGGTATCTCTCCCCTCATTCACAAAGCGACCCCACAACCCTGCTCCCCAATCCTTCTCAGGGACCCGGTGGGCCAACAATGCTAACTCATATGCTTTAAACCATTGACCAATATCTTCATTCTTCTGAAAATCTTTGATAACATCTTTGGGAAAATAAAACCTACTTTCTGCAGGCACAGATGGGATGCTGCCACCAGAGGGATTCAATTCTAAATTCTTAGCTTTGAGCTCCATTTCCCTCACCATTTTCTCACGCTCAAAAGCTAACTTTTCTCTTTCAAATTCCAACCTTTTGATCTCCATATCAGATTCTCTACTGCCTCTTGCATTTTCTAACTCCAACTGCCCATCTATCTTAAGTTTTGCCATTTCCATGTTGTATGCTCGCTCCTTTGCCCTTTCTTCTCTTTCTTCAGGAGAAAGACCTTTGGAGGAAACACTGCTGCCGGGAGAGGATCCAGGCCCATTCACTGGCACCTCCTCATCCCCCTTCCCTGGCGGTACCACCACCGCATCAGAGGGATCTCTGGCCTTTAACCATGCTTCCAATGCTTTGAGATATTTTGGCTTATTTTTGAGGCCTGTGGTAGGGACTTTCAACTGCTTGCAAAAGTGTTTCAGCATCTTTAACGGGTATTCGTTGATCTTTTCCCTATCAAATTCCTCCACGACAACAGGGGTAGTGACTCCGGCATCACTCATGGTCAAAACTGGCAGTTTCAAAAATCAAGCTCCAGGAAAGCGAGAACAAAAATAGGATATCCAACCAAAACAGATTGTGGCTGCGCTATGGTCTGCTTTCACTGTGTAGCGCACACTAATCACTGCACATGGGTCATAAATGCAAAGTTCAAATCCTCACCGCTGACCCACCAATGTTAGAAGCGTCTGTCCCTAGTTGGTAGAGGTATACACTTCTGACAAATAGGGACACACCTTTTCTAGTCAGGGCAAGGGGATCACACACTTAGATAACCCCTGCTCACCCCTCACCCCCTTGGTAGCTTGGCAAAGCAGATAGGCTTATCTCAGAGGCAGTGCGTTAAGCATTTATGACCACATACAGTAATAAAGTGAGTACACTACAAATGGACACGGCACAGTAGTATTATAAAAATAAGGATGTTTATACAAGGCTTAGCACAAGACCAAATAATGACAAAAATATATCACAATCTTAATAAATACTCTTGGAAGGAAAAATAATAGTTCAAGTACGGTTTCTTCTTAGCACAAAAGTCTTTAGTAACAAAAGCAACTCTTCTTCTTTAAATCACAGTTCTTGGTAACAATGTAACCTCCACAGGAGTCACACGACGTCGAGGCAAAGTTATTCCAAAGGTTCGGCGTCGACCGCGAGGAGCGCTATGTCGAGCCCGGAGTCGCACAGACCCCCAGAACACAGTACCTTGGAAAAGTGAAGCACACGATGATCAGCGGCGTCGAGATGTCCGGCGTCGCGTCTTCGGCGTCGATCGGGCCTCGAGGTCGGGGCGATCTGCAGCGGCATCGACAGATGTCAGGCAGGAGCAGCGCTCACGGGTCCAAGCAGGATACGACGTCGTCGTCGATGTCGATGATAATGTTGCAAGAGTGAGCAGCGCTCACGGCATCGAGAGGGCTCGGTGTCGAGGCGTCGGCAGCAGCGTCGCTACTAGCGTCGATCGGGCCCGGCAGCCGGCGTCGAAGGTGCGGGACACGGGAGCTGCACTCACGATGTCGAGCTGGATTCGGCGGCGGCGTCGGCGTCGAGATTGCTGGATTCTTTCGAGGTGCTGGATTTTCAGGTTCCAGCAACAAGCACTTTTTTTATCAAATGACGAAGTCCTTTAACCCTGTGACTTCAACAGGAGGCTGGCACTCTTCCAGCCTTTGGAGATTTCCTAGGCAAAGCTTGAGAGTACACACTCAGTTCCTCTCTCCTGGTTCATTGGCAAAAATAAAGTAACTGCAGGATTCCCCCAACAAACAGCACACTGGCAGAAGGGGTAGGCAAGTCCTTGGATCAGCAGGCTTCTTGTCCTTGGTTCAGGTTTCCTTGTCAGAAGTGATCTAAATTCTCAGTTCAGGGGTCCTTCTCTTATACCCCTTTTTGGCTTTGATCCCTTTGTCCATGCAGGGGAATTTCCCCCCATCCTGGGTTTGTTGTGGGTATTGCCAAGCCGAGGCACCTGGCCTAGTCACTTTGCAGGGCAAAGTCTTCAGCCCCCCAGCAGGAAGCAGAGCCAGCATTGTCACTGGCAGGGGCAGGGCCATCCGTCGCCCGGTAGGAGGTGGGGCCAGGATCGTCCCTGGCAGGCACAGAGCCATCAGTCACCTGGCAGGAGGTGGGGCCAGCATTGTGTCAGGCAGGGCAGCCTGTAAGGAGCTACTCTTCCACTACTCTCAATGCAAATGCCCCACTCACACCACACTGACTCATTCAGACCTCTGGAGCCACCCAGCTCCTGTCACACGCACACCAAACCAGCAGAGACCGGTAGACAGTCAGCCAAGAAAATAGCCACTTCCTAAAAGTGCTATTTTCAAACACAGAGTCTAAAAACCATCCACCCAAACGGATGCGTTATTAAACTCTGAGTTCAGGGATACCAAACTCGACATTGCACCATGCTCCCCGAGCCCGCTAGGATTATACCATTAATAATCCTGGCAGCCCATTCTAACTTATGGAGAGCAGGTAACCTTACAATAGTGAAAAACGAATATGGCTGTAATTCACTATTAGGACATGCCAACCTCATCAGGCGTGTCCTACCTTATGCTTACAATGCACCCTGCCCTTGGGCCTACCAGAGGGGTGACTAACATGAAGTTAAGGGAAGGTTTAGGGTCTGGCAAGTAGGTGTACTTACGCAGCCCGCGTGACAGTCAAACTGCACGTAGGTCTAGCAATGGCAGACCTTTAGACATACTTTTACGAGGCTGCTTCTGTGGGTTGCACAACACGTGCTGCAAGCCCACTAGCAGCATTTGTATTTACAAGCCCTGGCACTCCTGGTGCACTCTACTAGGAACTGACAGTAAACCAAATAAGCCAAACATGGAATCTAATCAATGCATCAATTTCACATAGGGAGCACTTGCACTGTGGCACTGATCAGCAGTGGCACAGTGCCCAAAGCAATATACCAGCAAAAACATCGTAAACAGAGGAGGCAAACAGAAAAAATGGAGGAGAGACTCATGCCAATGATGCCAGGTCTAACACAGTGGCAAAGCGGAACATAGCACAACGATGGGGGTCTAGGATTGGCCCTATCCTTGCCCAATGGTGTACGGACATGGACCTGGCAATGGTGGCGGAAAAGTCTGTCTTTATTCATCAGGGATGTCTGAAAAAGTGGGAAAGGGTGTGGGGGAGGTGGAACTCCTATCTGGGAGACATATGTGAGCCACCGGCACCTGAGGATTATGATTCGGATGGAAGTACTTAAACGAACCAACCAAAGTAGACTGCTCAACACGCGCAGGGAGAAGTGAAAAAGTAGGACAGGGTGATATCCGAATGTGGGACTATGAAACTGGTGGAAATGTTTATATGCTTAATACTGTGATCTATGTACACGTCATACCAAATATAATGTATAAAACTTGCTACGCTTTCTGCAATAAAAATTGTTTAAAAAAAAAAATAGGTCAGACAAAATACAGGAGGAAGGCAAAAAGTTCAGGGATGACACTGCAAAAAGGGCCAAGTCCAACACAACCCACTTCCAGGAAAAATGCAGGGTAGACCAATCACTACCTTTTTTTTTAATTCAAATCTTTTTTATTGAAGATTGGAAAAAATGAAGCAAAGACAACACACTAAATTCTTCATCACATAGATGGATGCAATATTGGCACAATGACGCCTACAATAATGAACTGAACTGAACAGAAAAAGAGTAGGGAAAGGAAAGGAGGAATAAGAGAAAGAAAAGAGGAAAAAGAGAGGAGAAAGAGGACAGATGTATCAATATATCAATAGCAATCGGTTTACAGAAGCACGGAGCGCGTTACAGGTAACAATAAGTATACATTAAGCATTCAGGCCTGGAGAGCATTGAAACGTGGAAACTTGGGGTCAAACAGAGATACTGTTGTCTATGAAGGCAGGCAGTCTGTTGAATTTTGTATCATGGAGGCTCAAAGTGGGAGGAAGACGCGTCCAAGGAGGACCACAATTTTTTGTTAGAAGGCTTCCATGTGGCTGACTGCAGTGCCGGATTGTCTGCCCCTCTCAAGAAGGAGAGCCATTCCAGCCATATTTTGAAGTTGACTTCAGCAAAATTCTTCCATTTACAGAGAACGACCTTGCACGCCAGTGTCAACATGATATCTAGCAATTGTCGGTCATGAATGTCAGGTAGTTGTGCTTCTAAGGGGGCCAAAATGACATATACAAATTCCTGAACGGGTGTGATTCCAAGTACTTGTTGGATATATGCAAATATTTTTTTCCAAAATGATCTCAATAGGGAACAATCGAAGAGCATGTGCGCCAGGTCTCCAGGTGCAGCCTGGCAGTTCCAGCAATTAGGCGTATCCTTCAGATTACATTTAAACAGCCTCTGAGGGGTCCAAAACACTCTGTTCAACAACATGTATTTCGTTTGACATAGAATTGGGGACACCTTATTTGATAATGCAGTTTTGTGTATTACCTCCCAATCAATCGAAATACCTGTCGAATTATGTTCCGACTCCCACTTGCTTTCAGTTAAGTTATGTGCTTTCTTGGGCAAGGGGAGGAGCAATTTATATATTCTGGACACAAAATGGTCAGCATTATACAGTATCCGGAGACGTGTCGGCAGCCATGGTGAATCAGTAGTGAGGGCACGCTTAGAGATGGCGACCTTCAATTTCAAGAATTGGTAGAATTCTACGGGTGGCAAATTAAATTTCTCTTGCAGCATCGAAAAAGGTATGGGCATACCGTTTTCATAGAGGTCATTCACCATATGGATACCATGTTTAGCCCACAACTCCCAATAAAGTGTTTGTCCCTCTATCCGAAACATAGGGTTATGCCATATCGAGACTAGGGTAGATTTCTTAATCACCGAATCAGTTTTATGTGACTGGTCAAGCCTGAGGAGCGCCCTTCTAGTATTTAATAGGATATATTTGGAGTGAGGTAAATGGGTTAAGTCCATGCTGAGGAGAGCCGAGAGGGGTGCATGAGCCATTAACGATCGCTCAATAGATAGCCATACTGGAGTATAAGATGGAGAGTCAATTAGCCAAAGAGCCCCCTGCTTACAAAGGAAAGCTGTCTGGTAGTTTCTGAACGAGGGTAGGCCCAGGCCGCCCCTTTCTTTTGCTAATTGCAACTTTTTCAATGATATCCTGGCTTTTTTCCCTCGCCACAGAAACTCTCCAAACAGTCTATCCACTTTTTTGATGAATTCATCGGAAAAAGTCATTGGGAGCATGCTAGCCAGATAATTAACCAGAGGCGTGCACATCATTTTGAGGGTCTCAGCCCTACCCCACCAGGACAAAAACTTGGGCGACCAGCTATCTAGTAACGTAGAGATCTTTGTTAATGTTAGGCCCTCATTTACCTTTAAGGTTGTTATTAAGTCTTTCTCAAAATCTAAGCCTAGATATTTAAAAGCTTTTGGCTGCCAGGTGAGGCCAGATGAACCAAGTATTTCTCTACTTCCGATGTTATTTAGCAGCTTGACTTCCGTTTTGTCTTTATTCAGCTTGTACCCTGAAGCTTTAGAGTACTCGCCAATTACGTCCATTAATGCCGGGATAGCCTCGTCAGCTTTCTCCGTTAAGATGAGCACATCGTCAGCGTAGGCCGTTAATTTCACAGTGCAGTCATCAAACGGAACACCAGCAATGATCTCGTTATTCCGGATATGGTATAGGAAAGGTTCTATCGCTAGTAAAAACAGAGACGGTGATAGCGGGCATCCTTGTCTCGTTCCCTGTTTCAAGCAGAAGGATGAAGAAAAGGAGCCACCCGCTCTAACTCTGGCTGTAGGTCCGGCATATAAGGCCATTACAAGTTTAGTAAATGTCGTCCCCAAATTAAATTTGTGTAGAACTGCCTCAAGGAAGGTCCAATCTACCTTGTCGAAGGCTTTCTCAGCGTCTAGTGTGATTGCCACTGTGGGGGTATTTAAAAGTTTTGCTTTTTCTAAGGCGTGGGCTAATACTCTGGTGTTATCGCTAGATAGTCTGTGTTTTAAAAAGCCTGCTTGGGATGGATGTACGAGGTTAGGGAGAACTTTTTGTAATCGGGTTGACATAATCTTCGCTAGCAATTTACAATCCAAATTAATCAGGGAAATTGGCCTATAATTTTTTGGTAACGATGGGTCCTTGCCATCCTTTGGCAGAACTGCGATAGTCGCCTCTGCCAGGGTCCCCCTCACTTCACCTGACTCCGTGAATTCATGGAAAAGATGCAGAAGGGGTTCAGCAAGATCTGCTGCAAAACTTTTATAAAATTTAGCTGTAAAGCCATCAGGGCCAGGTGCCTTCCCACATTTCAATCCTCTGATTGCTTTTTCCACCTCCCCGATTGAGATCGGTTCGTTAAGGCTGTGTTGTTCTTCCGGACTTAGCTTTGGCAGATCACACTCCTGTAAGTACCCCTGAATTTTATCCTCATCAACTGAGTCATTTTTAGCATACAGGTCCTCATAAAAGTCTTTGAAGACCTCAGTTATTTTTTGGGGATCAGAGTGGTTTACTCCCTCAGAATCCTTTATGACATTAATAGAATTCCTCTGTACTTTGAATTTTAGGTATGCCGCCAAGCTTTTACCGGCCTTGTTAGATTCGCAGAGTTTAAAATTTCGCCACCTGGTCAGCCATACTCCCGCCCTTTCGCTAACTAGCTTATTATATTCGTATTTTTTATTAGTCATGGTATTAAGTGTTTCCCGATCCCTTGTTAATTGGTGCCTGTTTTCTAGATGAGCTATTTCTGTTTCCAGCTTTTCCAGTTGTGCATTACAATCTCTGTTCATTCCCGAGCGGATTTTGATGCACACCCCCCTTAAGGTGCTTTTCAACGCCTCCCATCTCGTCAGATCTGAGGTGTCCCCTCTCCTGTTTATATCCAAATATGATCGGATGGCTTTTTGGATAGTGGCCTTATTTTGTTCTTTGTTTAAAATTTCCTCATTAAGTCTCCACGATGTCTGTTTAGGGGAGGGTTTAATGTTGCTGATGGAAAGAGAAATGCAGGAATGGTCCGAGAGTACTCTCGGTTCTATTGAAGTATCTTCTATTCTCGCAACCCCATTCTGTGTAAGAAGGATGTAGTCAATGCGAGAGTACGAATCGTGAGGGGAAGAGTAAAAAGTGTAGTCTCTGTCAGTAGGGTTTTGTATTCTCCACGTATCAACCAGATTAAAGCGTTGACACAGTTTAACGAAAGCATTATGTGATTTGGTCGGTTTAAACACACACTTCGAGTCTATGTCCAGGGAAGGATCAAGTGGAAGGTTAAAGTCTCCCCCTAGTATATGTACCGCCGTGTCAGGTATTGTTTCAATCTGTTTGACTAAGTCTTGCCAAAAATTGAGATCATTAGGTGCGTATATATTCGTGACAAAGAATTCTGTGTGGTCTTTTGCAAGTTTTACTGTAACCCAGCGTCCCTTTTCGTCTGATGATGAAGACAAGAGTTCTATCTTGGATCGTTTCGATAAGAGTACCAGAACCCCATTCTTTTTACCGAGCGCACTTGACCCAACAACCTCCGAATAAAACTTATTACATAAAGTATAAAACTGTTTAGAGTCTAGTTTAGTCTCCTGCATCAGAACGATGTCCCCTCTCTGTCTACGTACATAGTCTAATATCTTTTGTTTTTTTATGGGCTGGTTCAAACCTTTAACATTCATAGACAGAATTTTTAGCTGGTCAAGGGAGGTCGTTCCAAGCGGAGTGTTGAGCGTAGGGTGTAGCATTTATATTATTACATGTATCATGAGTACCTTATAAATCCCAAGCAGTGGCGTGCTATACAACATCTTATATGAGGAGTACTCTGCTTTAACCATTATGTGGCTACATTTGCTGAAACCTTGAGCAGGCGTATGGGCATACAGGTATGATACATGAATAAACCATGTCCGGATATACAAACACAGCATGTGGAAGATACAACTTGTCCAGTCAAGAGAAAAGGGATAGATTGGAAGAGAAAGGAAAAGCAAAGAGAAAAGAGGAAGAGGAAGTAAGAGTAAAAATGCAAACCATAACAACCAACACACACCCCCCCTTCTCTCCCCATCCCCCCACCCCACCCACCCCAGCTGTCGTATAGAAGCATGGCGACGCGAGGAAACCGCAGTAACCCTCCCGTCCATAATAATCTTGCATAAACATTGGGACAACTATGTAAAGTGTATATGACCATTCACATAAGTAATGAGAACATTGAAATTGTATGATGAAACCAATAAAGTACCAGTAAAGTACCAGTAAAGAACATTCCTGACAACCTTAATTAAACTGAAACATTGCACGAGGTTGCAGCAATAGAACGGTAAGTAGAAGTAGTATAGAGGTCCATGAGGACCCTTGTAGGACATTATAGCATCATATCCTTCATCAAGGGCATCCTAAGAACTAGTAGCTTCTAGGCCTATTCACTGTTGAGAAGTTGCATAAACAAGAGCAACAAACTGTCAACGGGCGCTCGCTTATCGTTCACATAATCAAAGAGTCAATGAGTCTCAACACGGCCGTGCTGAGACCTGATCAGCGCAGACGGAACACGCCAATGAGCCGAGACATGAACATATTCAGATCATTACGGATTATACCACTCTGGACTAACAACAATATGAACCAGAGAAGGCAAAGCAACTCAAGTCAGAAGGGCAGGATCAGCCACAGCAGGCTGATGTCAATTTTAAAACAAGAAGTGAAGAGCAAGGAGATTACCGGAACGTTGAGCCAAACACTTACGACATATTACCACTCATGGTAGCACTTCCAGTGTCAGTCGGTAGTTGCGGATATGGGACCCAATCCGGCAGATGTCAGGCCTATCAGTCCTGCAATCCTATCAGGGTAGAGAAAAGCAATTGACCACATCAACTCTTAGAATTGTTCATTTGTAACCTGAAGCCGAGGCCGTCTGGTTATCTGGGTTGTTGGTCTCCATGTCGCGCTCCATGTCGCGTTCTTCCAAATCCCTAAGTACGCTTTTGAGTTTCATAGGGTCTGTGATGTAGTGAGACGATCCACATATTGTTACCCTGTACTTTGCCGGGCCCACAAAGCCAAATTGGTATCCCTTCGACTTTAGTAGTGGCCGTAGAGCTAAGAAGGCCTTTCTGATTTCTACAGTTTCCTTACTGTAATCTTGAGAGATATAGATCTTTGCGTCCCTCCACAGGATATGATTGTGTTTCCGAACAAATGCCAGTATTTGCTCCACATGTTGATAGCGCAATGGCTTACAGACGATGGGCCTTGGTCCTTTTTGCGTCTTGGTGATTCTTCCTGGCACCCTATGTGCTCTGTCGAATTCCAGAGGGTTGGTAAAAGTTAGGTTCGTGGCTTTAGCAAACCATGATTCTAGGAACTGAATACACGACCCTTCTGAATCCTCGAACCCCTCCGGAACCCCAAAGATGGGCAGGTTCCCTCTTCTATTTCTATCCTCCAATTCGGCTAGTCTCCTAGTAGTATGGTCAGAGGAGATGTGCAGGTGTTTCAATGCCGTTGAGGCCCTAACCTCTATATCTTCCAAACGACTAATCCTGGACTCCGTTTCTGTCAAGCGCGCATTGGTGTCTCTGATATCTTGGCGGATCGCCACCACTTCTTCTTTAGTGACCTTGGCTAGGTCCTTCACTTCATCTAGCCTGTTCAATATCATATCAAGTGCATCCGGGGTGACTTTCTTTGGTTTATTCGGCGATCCCGGGTTCGAGTGATCCGATTTAAGTCTTTTAAGGGTGCTCTGATCTTTGGTCTCCATCATGATTGCTTAGATCCTAGAACGGAGCCCTGAGAGCCGCTCTTGGCAAGTACGTGGGGTCGATTAGCCAACCCAGATGTACAGAAGAGAGTGATCGGTTAGATCTCGGTTCACTGGTGGCTATAACCCTTCAACAAATGGGACCGGAGGTACAGGCGTCTCAAGCACACATTCTGGACGTGCACGTGTAAGATGTAGTATTATTGGAAGGATCACTATGAAGAGACCACTGTCATTGGAGAGAATACTATGGAGAGATCGCTGCATCTGATGTCAGGTGTCCCAGGCACTAATTATCATTGGGAATAGCACTGTTACTTTGGGGAGCTTACTGTGGTCTTATGTCAGGCAGTCTCAGCGCAGCAACATTAAGCCCCCCTGACCAGGTTGGAAGTCATTTGGAGAGATCAGTATGACATTGGAGAGCTCCTCGTGGTCTCATGTCAGGCAGTCCAGGCATTCAGCGCACACATGGAGCCCCCATGACCAGATTGGAAATGTGCACCTAGTTCCCCCAGTACATTTGCCAGCATTGCTCACCTGGCGCTTTAATCAAGTTAGTTTGTGCAGAAAATAATGTGGAAGTCACTTCTTCTCGAATTTGCAGGCACTACCGAGTGGCGGCCGCCATCTTGGTTAAGGTGAAGGAAGCCCCGACATGGCCGATCGCCCTTTACTCACGCGATCATTTTCCTCATCCTACAGCTCAAAAATATTGCAGAGCGCTGCTGCCTCCACTGATCTCAATTTCCTTCGTGGCGGTGGATTTCACCGCTTTGCTGGGGATTATACCGTGCCTCGCCTCCTCTCCTCTGTTCGCGCTGTTCGCGCTGTTGCCGCCATGCACGTCCGGAGCCTCTTGCGGTATAACTCCCGATCTGTTGAAGGTGCGGCTACGCAAGACAGCTCACCGCACACGGGAAGCGGTCTGGTGCTCGAATCTCTGGTCACATCACTGCTGCCGGTTCAAGGAAGCGACCAAATTCGCAATAGAAAGGCTCGTGACGGGAGGAGAGACGCTCTAGACCGCCATCTTCCCCGGCGTCCAAGCCACGCCCCCGACCAATCACTACCTTGAGGGGCTTCCCTGCTTTGGGCAATAGAACATGGACCTGCCCGCAACAGCTGGGGCATATTCCAGTTCTACGCCAATCTGAACCGATTTCAACTCCTCTGTCCATACTCTAAGAGTACACCAAGCTAATCCATGGGGAACCCTTCTCCTCACCTGTGGACACCACCTGTGCAACATCTAACCTTAACTTGCTCACAGGTGTGTCCCAACAGACAGACAGCAAGTCACAGTGGCCACTGACAGTAGTCAGGGATGAGACCCAGGCCTTATGCCTCTCAGGGCTCTCAAACCTCTGTGGCATCCGAGAGCAGGGGGCAGTAGCCCCAGGTGCTTGGCACCCTTTGTCCACTCTCCCTCCTGTCAGGTCATGTATGACATCCTGGTTCTGACCCACCAGCCCTAGGCCTGTACCCGGGGGCTGGACCAGCGACTGGGGTGGGCTCTCCCACACGCGGTCCTCCTCCTTGGGGCTCAGTACCCTCCTACCTGGAGCAGTACCCCCTTCCAGAATTGTCAGGGTGCCTGTAGCAGGCATCCTGCACAATTCGCCCTCCAGTTTAGGGGTTCTATCCTGACAATGGGCTTCCAGGTCAGGGGGGACACCCTGAACCTGGCCCTTCAACCAAGGGTCTAAACCCTCCAGTTGAACCGGGGTCAGAGGAGACGACTTCCTCACTCTGCACCCCCTTCCAGAGCACTGCACCATCCCAACTGGAGTGGTATCCCTAGAAGGTACCTCGGTCAGGACACTGATTACAGTTGCCCCTTCCTCGAGGTCAGACAACACCTGAACCTGGCTTCCCAACCCAGGAACCAAACCCTGCGGTTGAACACTTGCCTGGCAAACCAGGACTTCCTGGGGAGTGCATATGTGTCGTGTGACAGTCTGCCTGGCGCAGATCTCCCGACCCCTGTCCATCTGACTGTGCGTGAAGATCCCCCAGGACAGAAGTGGTGTCACCATGGTCATTCACTGAGGATGCAGCCCTTCCGGCAGGCCCCTGAACCACTAGTTCCTCCACTGGGGACTCTTTCCCCATCTTACCCCTCAGTCTGGACCTCTGTACCCTCCCAACTGGAGTGGCACTGCTAGACACCAGAACTGCTGGAGGTCTGATTACAGACACTCTCAGCTCACCAGACACTAGAGGACCCCACACAACGGGCGGCCCATCCGGACATCCTAGGCTCCCCACCTGGTGATCCCTTAAAGAACCCACCAGGCCCTGAGACTGGGTTTTGGGGACCTGGGGACACACAGCCCCACACTCACTCCTTCTCCACTGAGACAGGACGTGAGCCCCTACACCACTCCCACTACAATGGGACCTAGCTTTGCAACTCTGTACCACTTCCACTACTCTGGGTGGGCGAATACCTGAACCTCCCCACAGGGTCATTCTCCAATGACTCTCCAGACCCTCTGGAATCCACCAAAAGGTCTGCCTCAAATGTGAGCTCCCTGGGGTCAGAGAACTCACTCTCAAACAGGTGTTGGCATAGCTCTGGAAAACAGGGACTTACAATATGCTCTCCCACAATTGGATCATGAAGCCCCCTACAGGGGTTAACCAAACTATCCTTCACCTCACCATCCAGTGCCTCGCACACATACTCCACACCACTCTCCTGAGATTGGCAAGACAGTATCTGACTTTCTCTGTCATTCAACCCACACTCTTCTGGGCAGTCTTCACACTCACATACCAGGACTTCAACCTTGGGGGAACCCCTCTCCCTGCACCTCTCATCTAGAGTCAGTAGAGTGTCCCTCCCACCACTACGACCATGAACCCCTGTGCCAGTTACACTATTCTCCTCAGGGACGCTGTGCACTACTGGAGCTGCCTCATGTCCTTGAACCTCCTGGTGTATGTTAACCCCCTCCAAGGCAGGCGCCACATCTCTGGGTGTGTGTACCACTCTCCCAGCACTAGATAACTCAATATTGCAGCCACCATCTGAGCTGGATTCCACTTCCAACTCAGCAAGGCTCACTCTGAGCTACACACATTTCTTGTTGCTGGGCAGAGACACTCATGGCCTCAAGCCTCTCGAGCTCTAAATCGAGCTCCCTCATTATCAACTCGCCCTCCATTTGCATTCTCTTTTCCTCTAGGGCCAATTTCCTATTCTCTAACTCCAGTTGTCCACTCAACTTGAGCTTGGCCAGCTCCATTTCATGCATCCTACATCTCTATCTGTCCTCCCAATAAATATCAACAAATGCTATGGATGCTGCTTTACTCGTGGTGGTTAAACTTGGCAGTTCTTGGCAAAAATTGAAAATCCCAGGAAGAAATCTACCAAAAATAATGTGGTTGCGTTGTGGTCTGAACTCACTAGTAGTGTTCACCAATCACTGTACATGAGTCACCAATGCAAGTCCAGAATGCCCACTGCTGACCATTAATGTTAGATTTGGGGGTCTCTATTTGGCACAGATAGGTACTTGTGACAAATAGGGACCCTTGCCTCTCATCAGGGTAAGGGGGTACACTCCTAAAATAACCGCTGCTCACCCCCTTGGTAGCTTGGCACGAGCAGACAGGCTTCTCTCAGAGGCAGTGTGTAAAGTATTTGTGACCACATACAGTAACCCAGTGACAACACTACAGATGGACACCACACAATTGTATATTAAAAATAAGTTTTCTTTAAATAGACTTAACACAAGACCACAAATGACAAAAATCCACAATCTATACTTAAAATGGTAGTTTTAGATAAGTTCAGTTCAGTTCTGAAGATGCAACATTTTAAGTCAATGTACCTGGTGATGCGTGACGCTTCCACAACAAAGGTGTTGCAGCGATGGAAATGGGGCAAAGTTCTGGTGCAAAGAAATAAAGAAGTGAAGATCTTCCAGATGCAGCACGCTTCTCCGATGATGCGACACGTCTTGGTTCAATGCGTCAACTGCAGCGGCGACGCCCTTGTTCAGTGATGCGACGGCAACAGCCTCAGCTGCGCACTCTTCTCCGATGTTTGCGAGACGCTTCCGCGCAATGCGACAACTACAGCGGCGACATCCAAGATGCGACGGCAGCAGCTCCAAAGGCAGCACGCTTCTCCGTGGATGCGAGGCGCTTTTCTCGATGCGGTGCAGTACGACAACTACAGCGGCGACATCCACGATGCGACAGCAGCAGCAGAGACGGCAAGACGCTTCTTCCTCGTTGCGAGACGCTTCTCTTGATGTGGTGCAATCTGACAGCTACAGCGGTGACATTCGAGATGCGACGGAAGCAGCAGCAATGGGGACACACTTCCTCTTTGTTGCGAGACGCTTCTCTCGATGCGGTGCAATGCGTCTGCTACAGCGGTGACACCCTCCTTTGGAGTTGCGACGGCAGCGGCTGCGCCGGCGACGCGATTCTTCCTCTTCAGTCATGCTTCCAACTCCTTGCGACACGCAGTCCCTCAGAAGGCCCCAAAACAGCAGTAGGCACTTCCAAAGAACTCTTGGGAGCTGGGGTTTGAAGTCTGTTCCTGAGACTTCAGCAGGAGGCAAGCTCTGTTCCAAGCCCTTGGAGATCCTTCAAAAGTTGAAAATAAAGCACACAAAGTTCTTTCTCCTTTCTTTGGCAGTCAAGCAACCACTGCAGGCCAATCCCCCAAGCAGCACTTCAGCTTAGGGGTAGGCTCTCCTCAGTTTCTACTGGTTCCACTTCTCAGCAAAGGTTTCTTCTTGTTTGTCCAAAAGTGATCTAATTTCTTGGGATCAGGGTTCCAATATTTATACCCCAAAATCCTTTGTGCTCTGAGGGCAGAGGGGCCTTTGCCTAGTCCAAACCAGTTCTGGAGCACTCTGTTGACATGATTCCTTCTCTCCTTTCACAGTGCAAGGCAGAGACATAAGACGCACCACAGGGGGTGGAGCCAGCACTGTGGGGGGCAGGCACATTCCTATTCAGGTCCCAGGTGCAACTCCTCCCTCCCATCTAGATGCGGATCTCTATATTCACCACTGCGGGGACTCATTCTGTCTCCTGGAATCCCCCAGCCCTGTCACTCAAACTCCAGACAAGGAATACACAGCCTAGCAGGGGCAGGTCTGGATAGTTAGACAAGAAAATACCTACTTTCTAAAATTGGTGTTTTCAAACACAGAATGTTAAAACCTACTTCACTAAAAGATGTATTTTATCATTCTAAGTTCAGGTATACTAAACTCGAATTTCTACCAAGTTCCCTGAATCAGTTAGCATTATAAAATGTAATAATCTAACTGCCTATTCTGGCCTATGGAGAACAGATAGCCTTGCAATAGTGGAAAACGAAAATGTCTGTAATTCACAATTAGGACATGCCACACACACCAGGGCATGTCCTACATTATACTTACAATGTACCCTGCCATTGGGCCTACCATAGGGAGTCTGATATAAGGAAAATAGAAGGTTTAGGGACTGGCAAGTGGGTGCACTTGCTCAGTCAACATGGCAGGACCATTCTGCACACAGGTTCTGCAATGGCAGGCCTTAGACACATTTTACAAGGCTGCTTTTGTGGGTGGCACAACCAGTGCTGCAAGCCCACCTGCAGCATTTGGTTTACAAGCCCTGGGCCCTCCTCGGGCACTGTACTAGGGTCTGACAAGTAAACCAAATCAGCCAATCATGGAATCACGAATTCATACATCAATTTACAACAGGGAGAGCATAAGCACTTTATCACTGATCAGCAGTGGTAAAGTGCCCAGAGTCATTAAACCAACAGAAACAGTTCAGACAAAATATAGGAAGAAGGCAAAAAGATCAGGGATGACCCTGCAAAAAGGGCCAAGTCCAACAGCGGGCAACCTGACTTAACCAAACAGGGTCCAGACTTGTGAGTAGCCGCGGAAAGGGTACTTGATGCACTGCTGAACATTTCCATGCAGTCGGAGTATGTAAGACTAGAATTGGACCTCTGGGGTCCTGAGGGTCTTATCGGTGCTACTGCACCACATACACTTTTGACTAATTCCTGAAGAGTCTAAGGTGAAATCTTGAGTGTGGCATATTAGTGATCATTACCATAATGTTAGTTAATCTGGGTCAATATTAGCAACAGCAGTCTGACCCATCCATAATGCCCCATGAAAGCACACACCACAATACATAAATAAATAACCTACACAAAGTTTTACGAATCATGAAGGTGTTCAATGATTGATTCCGAAAGAGTAGGATACTTGCCAATTTTAATGAAACATAGAACAATGCATTCTTATCAAATACATGTAAAGAATATTGCAAATCATTGTGGCAGAATATGTGTCCACACAATTCCCTCTCTGCTGTGTGGTGTTTGGGCACCTTAGTGAAGGTAATTCTAAGTATTACTCTTGGGGCTTGGAACCTACAGACCCAGTGAAATTAGTGCAATTCTGGAAACATTGCTATGCATGGATGATGGTGGAGGGGGCTCAGGTAAAAAGGTTTACATGAGGCGAACATTCAGAAGGGCCGCCAGCCAGAATGAGTACATCTAAATGGTTGTGGTTGTATGAGGCTGGTGTCCGCCTCCCACATTTTCGTTCTATAGGTTGACAACCCCTTTAATTCAGAATAAGGATCATGGTGGGGGAATGATGGACTCTTGTTATGTATGTTAAGTATGAACAGAGGCGGTGACTTCACTACAGGTCTAAATGAGGGCCTAAGATTCTACACAGGTAATGTCTTTGCTACCTAGAATATACACTGAACTGATAGTGTCTTTCAGATTCTTGCATTAAAAAAAAAATCTGCAGTTCATCGTCGATCATACCAGCCGGGGGGAGAGAGGATTATTGTTCTTAGCCCCATGACTTGGGGCTTCCTGTCCATAGATGTTTTCAGCAACTGCAGTTCCAGTCTTTGTTGACTGTAAAAAGTCTACTTTTCAGTTAATTTAGAATATTTATCCTCAGGGTGTTGTTTTAATGTTTATGTTTTCTCTGGTACAGATGTGGATACCGGAGATAGTGCACATTATCAATTTAACGATACAATAAAGGATGCCCTGCATTACTAAGGATCACCGTTTACAGACTTAAGAAGTTGATATTGACTTACGTTCTTTGTTCTGTGCATTCTTCCTGACCTGCTGTAGTATGAGTTTACTTTTTCTTTCATTGTGGCATGCATTTATTTTTCAGTTTACAAACTGTAGAAAAGAACCTGGCTTCATTATCCCTAACAAACAAAAACACTCACAGACTTGATTGTCAACGTCTGTGTTGCACTTACAGACAATGTCTAAAGATAATTAGAAAACGCTTCCCCTACTGCAAATCTATGTAAAACACAACTAAACAGAGAATAACCTGTTTCAATTGGCATTCATCCTTACGTATTTATCCCCCTCCCATAGATTTGTTTTGGCTTGCTGGAGCGTTTCTAAAGTCATTTAACAAAACTTGGGGCCCATTGGGGAGAGGGGGGGGGGAGAAAGCACCGACCCGAGACTCAATGTAAGTGTGATAAAGGCCGCTTTATTGGAAGCAGGTGCATCCTACACAATAACATCCTCGGCCTGCGCCGCACAATCTAAACCTCATAAATATTTAATTTCCTGCCTCACCCCCACCCCCACCCCTAACTGATTCCTACCATCCCCAAACAGTAACAATTAGCATAACGTCAATTTGCCTCTCCACCTGGCTAAATACTTTATTGTGCTTGACCTACCCCCCGATACTCCAAACAGTTCTCCTACTCTTCCCCCATATATTAGGAAGAACCGCCCCTACATACAGAATGCAGCCCACACCTGCTCCAGCGACATGCGAAAACCCCCCACCCAATCCAAAAAAAAACCTTTTTGCACAGAATACAAAACATTGTAAATAGCCTTATAAAAGCCCTGGCGCAATTCGCCACAGAGGCGAAGCACGTGTCGGCTGTCTACGTTTCCATCAATACAAATAAAGAGCAATTATCCACAAAGCACGAACTCCTCTGCTTCTATTCATACCCCACCCCGTTCAAACCCCTTCTGCACCAGCCTCCAACAAAACACTGGCCAAAATCCCCATCACCCCCCAAACTCCCCCGCAAAAGAAAAAACCCCCGTAAAGAGTAGAGCCTGCCCGTGGACACCCCCCCCGAATCATGGCCAAGGGAGGGAGGGAGGGAACAAATTGTTCAGCCGACACCCCCCGCCCGGCGGCCGAGACACCGCACTTAAAATGGTGTCTCTGCCGCGTGGCCGGACGGATCTACAGCCCCGCCCAAAGGAAGCCCAACCCAGCCCCGCCCCCCAGCCCAAAAGCTACCAAAACCCTTAAACCTCGTCCTCGTGCGGCGCCATCTCTACCCCCCCCCCCCTCTCCCCGGCCCCAAATTCCCCCGGGTGGGGCAGGCCTCCCTATGGTCGCCCCCCCCCCCAGGACCCCATTGGGGCCCATTGGGGAGAGGGGGGGGAGAAAGCACCGACCCGAGACTCAATGTAAGTGTGATAAAGGCCGCTTTATTGGAAGCAGGTGCATCCTACACAATAACATCCTCGGCCTGCGCCGCACAATCTAAACCTCATAAATATTTAATTTCCTGCCTCACCCCCACCCCCACCCCTAACTGATTCCCACCATCCCCAAACAGTAACAATTAGCATAACGTCAATTTGCCTCTCCACCTGGCTAAATACTTTATTGTGCTTGACCTACCCCCCGATACTCCAAACAGTTCTCCTACTCTTCCCCCATATATTAGGAAGAACCGCCACTCGAGGGACGTGCTAACGGTCCTCGACCCCCCCCTAGGACTCCCCCTCCCTAAGCCCGGGCCGCGCCACCCGCCCCATTCGGCAGGACCACCCCCTAACTATATGGCTGCCGCGGACCCCCCTCAAACCCTGTGCTCCGGTCCACGCGTTCACACCGCCGGCAGGTCCTCCCCCCTAACCACAGGGCCATGCCCCCCGTCCCAATGCATAGGGCCATGCCCTCCGTCATCACGTATAGGGCCATGCCCTCCGTCACCACGTATAGGGCCATGCCCTCCGTCACCACTGTATAGGGCCATGCCCTCCGTCACCAATGTATAGGGCCATGCCCTCCGTCACCAATGTATAGGGCCATGCCCTCCGTCACCAATGTATAGGGCCCTGCCCTCCGTCACCAACGTAGCGGGCCATGCCCTCCGTCACCAATGTATAGGGCCATGCCCTTCGTCTCCAATGCGTAGGGCCATGCCCTCCGACACCTATGCATAGGGCCATGCCCTCCGTCACTAACCGTATAGGGCCATGCCCTCAGTCGACGTCACCCCCGGGGCGTGCTTCCTGGCCGCGGAATCGAGCTCCCTAACAGGTATGCCGCACTAACACGGGCCGTGCCCCCTCTCTGGCGCCCGGGGCCGACCCCTGTCAACACCAGGCCCGAGAAGCCGCTCAGCGCCTGCAGGCAGCCCGCCGAGCCGGCCGTCCCACCAGAGAGAAGCCCTCCGGATGCGTGTCCCACACCTGCGCCCGTCCGCCAGGAAGAAACCCCTGCCGCAGCGCCCCCAACCCCCCCGTCACCTACCCTACCCCGCAGCCCCGACATGGCAGCGGCACCGGTCGGCGTCAGACCCCCACCGCGCGTTGTGACCCCCCTGTCCTCCGGCAGGTGTGTTCCCTGGCCACGGAGTCGAGCTCACCACGTAGAATGACCACACCGACATGGGACCGTGCTTCCTCTCTGGCCCCCACAAAGAAGTCCTCCACACAGTGCGTCACCCCCAGAGCCTGTCCGCCAGGAAAAAGCCCACTGCAAAGAACGTACCCCTCATCCCGCGCAACTCGAAATGCCCGCGGCCCATTGAAACGGGAATTTTGTGTGCAGTATTCGCAAGCGCACCTGCAGATATTGTGTTAGGTTGTTCACTCCAGGCTTTCAATAGTGAAAAATGTCACCATCCCAAACTATGCGCTCGCCTCCTTGTCCCACCCCAATACAATGGCCCTACAGCAGATATCCGCGTGGTACTCCGTAATGCCCTTGCCTAGAAAAGATCCGGAATATGTAAACTGTAAAGAAAAGTATGTATACATTTCATCGCTTAGGAGTCTAACACAAAATGCAAGAACAGTAACCTGGGCCCCGAATTCAATATATTTCACCGAAACGGAGGCGCAAAGTGCAACTCCGCAGTGCTCTACCGAAAAGCCGTGTAGCACCAAATGTACCAAGAGTCGCCGCACAATAAAGCGCCATCTCAAATTAAGTACAATACCATACCTGGATCGCCAAGCATATGATCCCGCTCTGCTCTCCACTCACCCAATCCTTCGCAACTTCAGAAACAAGTGGACCCCACCACTTCGGTAACGTAGCTTATATTAGTCCTGTCAGTGCACATGCATCGCTCATGTCAGCTGCAAGGATGCAAAGCCATATGCTCCATATTCCGTTGCCCAACAGAGCCCTACTCCTCGCACCAAGAAGTCGGTAAAACAATATTTTGAGTCCATGACCACCAGATATCCCTACTAATCAAGGCAAGATGTAATCAAACTTTCCCCCCGCATATGCCAGACAACCCCTCCCTACCTCAGCATAGGAGATGGCAGACTCGGCCAGGTAACTCCTGCATAGATATACCCATCAATAAAGGAGCAGCGTGTCCAAAGACATTGTCTACAAAGGTGGGGCTGCGAAGGTCATTAGAAAAAGAAAATATGATGGCTGTCATACGTGAGACAATAGTACGAATGAATAAATATTTAAGCATAATGTAGTGAAGGCACGTAAACCCCGATGACAATGGTGATGTGGAATGTGATTGATACTTATATGGTCAACATGAGGTCCTCGGGTTAATACCGTCTCCTCAAAACATAAACTTTTCAGTGAAGTAAGCCTCGTTGGAATTCCCTAATCCTATACTCCCATGTCGCCCCCCCCAGGACCCCGCGAACCTCTGCAGTGGAGCCGTGCAGGATAGCAGGCGAGGGACCCACAAAGTGACTCTCGCCGGGTTATGGTACTGATCCGCCTGTCCCGCCTCATGCCTTAGAACTCGAAATTCCCTGGAGGCCAGTACGCCTCTGGCAGGGGGGGGGCTACGTGTGCAGATGGTTTTCTCCGTCCATCACTTCCGGTCCAAGGACCCGCCCGTCTCCCCGTGGGGTCCCGGACACCCCCAATTCCTGGCCCTGTGTTTGCCATTCGGGAGCACACATGTAAACACAGAGGTGATCGTATTAGGACTATAAAGGAAGTAACGACGAGGAGCCGTGGCCTCCCCAGCTCTCCGCCCCACCCGGGCACAATGAGAGCCCCCGGGCGGCTCCTCTATTTGCGTTCTCTGCTCGAAGCCCCAGTAAAAGCAGAATAAAGCCCCCTTCAAGGATGGCGCTGTGTGTCTACCTTCCGCCGCTGCCTCCCCCCCCTCTAAAAAGCCCCAAATCATGTGGATTTCCAAACCATCCCAAAGCAAGCGCCAACAACCATTGCTGCCCAGGCGCGCCCAGTGACAGACAGAGCTTTGGACCTCATTCTTGTTCAGGAAGCTACATGGAACTCTTCTTCCAGTACTTTTTTGGCGACACACCGCCAATTAGCTGCCCCGAGAATCCAGCCCCCCACATTTGGAAGTACCACTGTCCCAGAACTCCGTCAACTGGAGTGGCACTGCTAGACACCAGAACTGCTGGAGGTCTGATTACAGAAACTCTCAGCTCACCAGACACTAGAGGACCCCACACAACGGGCGGCCCATCCGGACATCCTAGGCTCCCCACCTGGTGATCCCTTAAAGAACCCACCAGGCCCTGAGACTGGGTTTTGGGGACCTGGGGACACACAGCCCCACACTCACTCCTTCTCCACTGAGACAGGACGTGAGCCCCTACACCACTCCCACTACAATGGGACCTAGCTTTGCAACTCTGTACCACTTCCACTACTCTGGGTGGGCAAATACCTGAACCTCCCCACAGGGTCATTCTCCAATGACTCTCCAGACCCTCTGGAATCCACCAAAAGGTCTGCCTCAAATGTGAGCTCCCTGGGGTCAGAGAACTCACTCTCAAACAGGTGTTGGCATAGCTCTGGAAAACAGGGACTTACAATATGCTCTCCCACAATTGGATCATGAAGCCCCCTACAGGGGTTAACCAAACTATCCTTCACCTCACCATCCAGTGCCTCGCACACATACTCCACACCACTCTCCTGAGATTGGCAAGACAGTATCTGACTTTCTCTGTCATTCAACCCACACTCTTCTGGGCAGTCTTCACACTCACATACCAGGACTTCAACCTTGGGGGAACCCCTCTCCCTGCACCTCTCATCTAGAGTCAGTAGAGTGTCCCTCCCACCACTACGACCATGAACCCCTGTGCCAGTTACACTATTCTCCTCAGGGACGCTGTGCACTACTGGAGCTGCCTCATGTCCTTGAACCTCCTGGTGTATGTTAACCCCCTCCAAGGCAGGCGCCACATCTCTGGGTGTGTGTACCACTCTCCCAGCACTAGATAACTCAATATTGCAGCCACCATCTGAGCTGGATTCCACTTCCAACTCAGCAAGGCTCACTCTGAGCTACACACATTTCTTGTTGCTGGGCAGAGACACTCATGGCCTCAAGCCTCTCGAGCTCTAAATCGAGCTCCCTCATTATCAACTCGCCCTCCATTTGCATTCTCTTTTCCTCTAGGGCCAATTTCCTATTCTCTAACTCCAGTTGTCCACTCAACTTGAGCTTGGCCAGCTCCATTTCATGCATCCTACATCTCTATCTGTCCTCCCAATAAATATCAACAAATGCTATGGATGCTGCTTTACTCGTGGTGGTTAAACTTGGCAGTTCTTGGCAAAAATTGAAAATCCCAAGAAGAAATCTACCAAAAATAATGTGGTTGCGTTGTGGTCTGAACTCACTAGTAGTGTTCACCAATCACTGTACATGAGTCATCAATGCAAGTCCAGAATGCCCACTGCTGACCATTAATGTTAGATTTGGGGGTCTCTATTTGGCACAGATAGGTACTTGTGACAAATAGGGACCCTTGCCTCTCATCAGGGTAAGGGGGTACACTCCTAAAATAACCGCTGCTCACCCCCTTGGTAGCTTGGCACGAGCAGACAGGCTTCTCTCAGAGGCAGTGTGTAAAGTATTTGTGACCACATACAGTAACCCAGTGACAACACTACAGATGGACACCACACAATTGTATATTAAAAATAAGTTTTCTTTAAATAGACTTAACACAAGACCACAAATGACAAAAATCCACAATCTATACTTAAAATGGTAGTTTTAGATAAGTTCAGTTCAGTTCTGAAGATGCAACATTTTAAGTCAATGTACCTGGTGATGCGTGACGCTTCCACAACAAAGGTGTTGCAGCGATGGAAATGGGGCAAAGTTCTGGTGCAAAGAAATAAAGAAGTGAAGATCTTCCAGATGCAGCACGCTTCTCCGATGATGCGACACGTCTTGGTTCGATGCGTCAACTGCAGCGGCGACGCCCTTGTTCAGTGATGCGACGGCAACAGCCTCAGCTGCGCACTCTTCTCCGATGTTTGCGAGACGCTTCCGCGCAATGCGACAACTACAGTGGCGACATCCAAGATGCGACGGCAGCAGCTCCAAAGGCAGCACGCTTCTCCGTGGATGCGAGGCGCTTTTCTCGATGCGGTGCAGTACGACAACTACAGCGGCGACATCCACGATGCGACAGCAGCAGCAGAGACGGCAAGACGCTTCTTCCTCGTTGCGAGACGCTTCTCTTGATGTGGTGCAATCTGACAGCTACAGCGGCGACATTCGAGATGCGACGGAAGCAGCAGTAATGGGGACACACTTCCTCTTTGTTGCGAGACGCTTCTCTCGATGCGGTGCAATGCGTCTGCTACAGCGGTGACACCCTCCTTTGGAGTTGCGACGGCAGCGGCTGCGACGGCGACGCGATTCTTCCTCTTGAGTCGTGCTTCCAACTCCTTGCGACACGCAGTCCCTCAGAAGGCCCCAAAACAGCAGTAGGCACTTCCAAAGAACTCTTGGGAGCTGGGGTTTGAAGTCTGTTCCTGAGACTTCAGCAGGAGGCAAGCTCTGTTCCAAGCCCTTGGAGATCCTTCAAAAGTTGAAAATAAAGCACACAAAGTTCTTTCTCCTTTCTTTGGCAGTCAAGCAACCACTGCAGGCCAATCCCCCAAGCAGCACTTCAGCTTAGGGGTAGGCTCTCCTCAGTTTCTACTGGTTCCACTTCTCAGCAAAGGTTTCTTCTTGTTTGTCCAAAAGTGATCTAATTTCTTGGGATCAGGGTTCCAATATTTATACCCCAAAATCCTTTGTGCTCTGAGGGCAGAGGGGCCTTTGCCTAGTCCAAACCAGTTCTGGAGCACTCTGTTGACATGATTCCTTCTCTCCTTTCACAGTGCAAGGCAGAGACATAAGACGCACCACAGGGGGTGGAGCCAGCACTGTGGGGGGCAGGCACAGTCCTATTCAGGTCCCAGGTGCAACTCCTCCCTCCCATCTAGATGCGGATCTCTATATTCACCACTGCGCGGACTCATTCTGTCTCCTGGAATCCCCCAGCCCTGTCACTCAAACTCCAGACAAGGAATACACAGCCTAGCAGGGGCAGGTCTGGATAGTTAGACAAGAAAATACCTACTTTCTAAAATTGGTGTTTTCAAACACAGAATGTTAAAACCTACTTCACTAAAAGATGTATTTTATCATTCTAAGTTCAGGTATACTAAACTCGAATTTCTACCAAGTTCCCTGAATCAGTTAGCATTATAAAATGTAATAATCTAACTGCCTATTCTGGCCTATGGAGAACAGATAGCCTTGCAATAGTGGAAAACGAAAATGTCTGTAATTCACAATTAGGACATGCCACACACACCAGGGCATGTCCTACATTATACTTACAATGTACCCTGCCATTGGGCCTACCATAGGGAGTCTGATATAAGGAAAATAGAAGGTTTAGGGACTGGCAAGTGGGTGCACTTGCTCAGTCAACATGGCAGGACCATTCTGCAGACAGGTTCTGCAATGGCAGGCCTTAGACACATTTTACAAGGCTGCTTTTGTGGGTGGCACAACCAGTGCTGCAAGCCCACCTGCAGCATTTGGTTTACAAGCCCTGGGCCCTCCTCGGGCACTGTACTAGGGTCTGACAAGTAAACCAAATCAGCCAATCATGGAATCACAAATTCATACATCAATTTACAACAGGGAGAGCATAAGCACGTTATCACTGATCAGCAGTGGTAAAGTGCCCAGAGTCATTAAACCAACAGAAACAGTTCAGACAAAATATAGGAAGAAGGCAAAAAGATCAGGGATGACCCTGCAAAAAGGGCCAAGTCCAACAGCGGGCAACCTGACTTAACCAAACATGGTCCAGACTTGTGAGTAGCCGCGGAGAGGGTACTTGATGCACTGCTGAACATTTCCATGCAGTCGGAGTATGTAAGACTAGAATTGGACCTCTGGGGTCCTGAGGGTCTTATCGGTGCTACTTCACCACATACACTTTTGACTAATTCCTGAAGAGTCTAAGGTGAAATCTTGAGTGTGGCATATTAGTGATCATTACCATAATGTTAGTTAATCTGGGTCAATATTAGCAACAGCAGTCTGACCCATCCATAATGCCCCATGAAAGCACACACCACAATACATAAATAAATAACCTACACAAAGTTTTACGAATCATGAAGGTGTTCAATGATTGATTCCGAAAGAGTAGGATACTTGCCAATTTTAATGAAACATAGAACAATGCATTCTTATCAAATACATGTAAAGAATATTGCAAATCATTGTGGCAGAATATGTGTCCACACAATTCCCTCTCTGCTGTGTGGTGTTTGGGCACCTTAGTGAAGGTAATTCTAAGTATTACTCTTGGGGCTTGGAACCTACAGACCCAGTGAAATTAGTGCAATTCTGCAAACATTGCTATGCATGGATGATGGTGGAGGGGGCTCAGGTAAAAAGGTTTACATGAGGCGAACATTCAGAAGGGCCGCCAGCCAGAATGAGTACATCTAAATGGTTGTGGTTGTATGAGGCTGGTGTCCGCCTCCCACATTTTCGTTCTATAGGTTGACAACCCCTTTAATTCAGAATAAGGATCATGGTGGGGGAATGATGGACTCTTGTTATGTATGTTAAGTATGAACAGAGGCGGTGACTTCACTACAGGTCTAAATGAGGGCCTAAGATTCTACACAGGTGTCTTTGCTACCTAGAATATACACTGAACTGATAGTGTCTTTCAGATTCTTGCATTAAAAAAAAAATCTGCAGTTCATCGTCGATCATACCAGCCGGGGGGAGAGAGGATTATTGTTCTTAGCCCTATGACTTGGGGCTTCCTGTCCATAGATGTTTTCAGCAACTGCAGTTCCAGTCTTTGTTGACTGTAAAAAGTCTACTTTTCAGTTAATTTAGAATATTTATCCTCAGGGTGTTGTTTTAATGTTTATGTTTTCTCTGGTACAGATGTGGATACCGGAGATAGTGCACATTATCAATTTAACGATACAATAAAGGATGCCCTGCATTACTAAGGATCACCGTTTACAGACTTAAGAAGTTGATATTGACTTACGTTCTTTGTTCTGTGCATTCTTCCTGACCTGCTGTAGTATGAGTTTACTTTTTCTTTCATTGTGGCATGCATTTATTTTTCAGTTTACAAACTGTAGAAAAGAACCTGGCTTCATTATCCCTAACAAACAAAAACACTCACAGACTTGATTGTCAACGTCTGTTTTGCACTTACAGACAATGTCTAAAGATAATTAGAAAACGCTTCCCCTACTGCAAATCTATGTAAAACACAACTAAACAGAGAATAACCTGTTTCAATTGGCATTCATCCTTACGTATTTATCCCCCTCCCATAGATTTGTTTTGGCTTGCTGGAGGGTTTCTAAAGTCATTTAACAAAACATGTGAAGCACTCCAAGAGTGCCATGGCTGAATTTAATGCATACAATTAGGATGTGACTTTTATTTTTAATTCTGCCCAGGCTTGTTATCTTTTTGCCAGATGAATGGTTTAAAATAAATGAACAAAAGTCCCCTCACACCAAAGCAGTATATTTGAGATACCCTTTCTTCAAGCATTCATTTTTTTCCCAGTTTCCTCACTTCTTAAGTGAATCGCATTTTAAAGATTCCCAAAGTAGTTGTTATCGGCTATCACACATTTAATATGGATGGTTAACTAGGAATATAAATATTTAAATCATTTTCCTGGGTGTAAGAACCTGAACTGGATATATAGAGCCTTTGAGGATAAAATGAAAATGGTATGTGAATGAAACCACTCTCCGGAACAGTATTTCACATACAATGAGTTACTTTTTCATCTCTCAGGCATACGCATACAGAAATCAAATCCATTTGCAAGTTATGCTGCTGTTTCATTAGTTACGTTTCGTGCGCGCTTTGCTAATGTTAACTTCAACACACTGAAATTAAACAGACGTCTTCTATCGTAAGAACATCTGTTATCCAATCTCCGCTGGCGTTAAGTGCAGTGTACGCGCTACATGCAGCACGACGGCGCTTTGTAGTTGCAGCAATAGGGACCTTTTTAGGCTTAATTCGTCAAAATCATTTAATCAAGATTTTATAAAGTGAAGCCCTCATGTAAATGTCGGCTTTAACGACTGTTAGGGGCTCGCAACTGCTGGGCCTAAGAAATCCTGTGAAGAACGTTAATGATCTGAATACGAAGTAACATATTAGCATTAGCAAAAGCAGTGAAAATTCCCCAGATCTCATTTGCACGATCACATATCTTACCGCTCACTCTCCACCCTTTGGATGTCGCTCCATGGCGGGTGTCGTCGTCATGGAGCCTTCACGTCGACGCGTCTTTTTTTTGTGTTCATAACATTTTATTACGTGAATGCGCCTTGCTTCAAACGGAAACGCGGACTTAGCTACGTAAAAGAACATTAACTTCTTCTGATGGGATGACGCAACTCATTTCACATTGTAACACTACACGCAAATTCGACCTAACGAGAAGAGTTATTTAGATGTAGGAAATGTTCAATCGCATTTAGAAAGAGTAGCATTAAAAAGGATGGGCTGTCGACCCACGAAGCATGCTGGGCATTATTTTTGGACAACAGCATAAGAAATGATTATATCTTGTTCATGTCCCTGTATTTTTGTAGCATCAAAGACTTAGTACCCCGTTCACATGAATCAAATCTGGGAATGTTATTATTCAAATTATGACAATTTCTCTAAACTGAGGTACAGTATCAACTCATTTGACCATATCTTTTTTTTTAACTGAAGTCGTATGTTAACGTGAAATAAATATATAGGGGCGGATTTATAAGCCCCTTGCGCCACTTTTGCGTCACTATTCCCATGTTAAAAATTACGCAAAAGTGGCACAAGGTCCATGTAAATAAGCCCCACAGAGCTAGAAGAGGTCAAAAAGCAGACTGTCATGCAGGGTCAGGCTAACAGATACTGACTACACAACTCACACAGAGCTACCTTGGGTCATGATATATGCTATCAGCTCTCTTCCCCTGGCCACCAAGTGAAGAACGCATATCATCACCATCATAAAATCTTTATTCAATTCACAGAAATGTATATTGATACTTGTATAGCGCACTACTCACCCGCAAGGGTCTCAAGGCGCTTGTACGAATACCGCTGTGGAACCCATCCTGGCTTTTCCTGTGAGGTGTCCACTCCTGGGCACCCCCAAGGTGGAGGCCAGGCATCCTTAGCATTGTGGAGATTAAGCAAGCTATTGCCCAGAGTTGCAGAGTGGGACTCCATGATTGGAATAGGCACCGAGGCGAGAATTATCAGGTCCGTGGAATTTTTGGGCCCAAGACCAGCCGAGGCGGGGACTTGAACCCTGGTCCCGGGCTAGACCTCTGCATCAGGGTCTGCTGCTCTAACCATTGAGCCACACTTCTCCGTAACAGAAACACCCATAAAAGAGCACAAAGCACACCACATAAAACCATATTTATATAGCTCATATGCATAAACTAGACCTCTATGCAGCTAGTAAGAATCAGGAAACAGCTAATAAAACATGTTCATTAGGTAGCATCTGCAGGTACATAAGTGCAGGGTGGACTTGAGTAGAGTTCAGAGATTTCAACAGTGGGACAATAAACTGCTTTCTGGACCTACTAAAATAATTGCAAAGCATAACAAAATGTAAAGTGTTCTGCAGAGAGCTAGCATCAAAGTCGCAAGGCAACATAAGACCTGATTGGACCCATTCGCTAGGTGCAGCCAGGAGATGGTGTAACAAGTAAAATCTAAACCTGGCAAAAGTCTGTCTTGCACATTGAGTACCTGCACTAAATAGGGCTCCATGCTCTGAACAGTCTTTAAAAGCATGTCACCTCACTGAGGGTTTCATCAACTCAGTCTGTTCTCTGGTTAGCGAGGCCCGCTCAAGGAACAAGATCCTTTACTCTTTTCAATTCTAGAGGCAACAGTGAGTGGGGATTAGAAAATATGTCCACTCTCCCTAAACTGGTAAAAGCTGTCTTCACATAAGCCATCCAGGGGTTTCTATGTGCAAAGTCAAGAGACAGACAATCTTAGAGAATAATTCTGTTAAGTTTTAGATCCTCCATGGTAGAGGTCTTGATCCTACACAGCAGTGGGCTAAGGAAAACTGTATAAGCTAGATGACTTATTCCAAGCTCCAGATGAACTGAAAAGGCCAAGGTGCATTGAGGTATCTGCATAAGTAGTTTTAAGAATTGATTTTCCGCGGTCTGGTTTTTATCGATCTTCGTATACCCCCAGACCTCACTACCATACTGGATCTGAGACACGCAGTTGGCTTGGCAGATCTTAAGTAGATCACGCAGAGACTAAGAACCCAACCTATGCACAAAACTAGCCACTGCCCCAGTGGTTTTGACAAACTCAGATCTCATTCCCTCCATCAGAGGCTTCCAGTTGTTATTCACATCGAATAGCACCCCTAAGTAGGAAACGCCTGGACTTTTGGCAGGGTGTGGTTGGCCACTTAAAGGTCTTAGAGCTAGTAGATCGCGGGCCAACTACCATGACTTAAGATTTAGTCTAATTTACTGCTAAATCCAACTCCCCATAAAGGCAACAACCTTATCCAGGAGTAGCTGCAGTCCCACGGAAGTATGGCCATGAAGACTGCATTATCGGCATAAAACAATACCGTAAGCGATCTTACTCCTACCCAAGGACAATCAGGCTGAACAGAAAGGAGAGCTTGCTCAAGCCTTTTCATATAAAGGGTGAACAGTAAAGGTGCAAGGATGATACCCTTGCCTAACACCCCTACTGGTGGGAAAAGGCAGAGTACAGGCAGCACTTTACGAGAAGCGCATCAAGTAGGGGTGTCACAGTGTAAGTTGGCTAGGAGGGCCATAGAATTTGTGACTGCCCCTATCGCGAGAAGCAGAGCCCACTATTTTGTGCGGTTTACCCTAGCAAAGGTAAATGTAAAGTCCATGAAAGCCACGTGGAGGGATTCTGGCCATGCTACATTGTACTTGTCAATAATTAAATAAAGGTTCAGACATTGGTCTGATGTTGACCTGCCTGAAATGAAACCATATTGGACCTCAGAAAATATGTCATTGGTATAGCCCATGCCATCAGCCTACTGAGAAATAATCTCCCTAGGACCTTTACTCCCTTATCTATCAATGAGACGGGGCGGTCCCTCTGGGGGTTATCCTTGCCCACCTTCTTGAACACTGGCACAATCACTTCCCTCGACCATGATGGCAATACTCCTACACGCTCTGTGACATTCAACACCTCTTTGTCACAAGGGGACCCCAAAAACTCATTGTCAGCCATAAACAAGTCCGGGGGGTGGTCCCATCAGGACCAGGAGCTTTATTTCTTGATAGTGCAAGAATGCTCTGTTTAACTTCATCTAGTGAAAAAAAACAGTGGCGCACTTCTTAACTGCTTATGTTCTGACCGCTCCCTCTGATGCCGCCCCAAAATTGTAGACCCCTTCAAAGTGGTCAACCCGCTGTTGCCTTGAGATGTAGTGGCATATTGTCGGTCCGTTTCCCTCTGCAAAGCAGGGCCTATTTACCACTTCCAAAAACTGGAGCTATCTTCACACTCACTCACCTGGCTTAGCTCCTCCCATGCAGTTTCCCACCATATGGATTAGTGGTTGGCTAGGGCCTGCTTGTATAAGTGCCTACAGACTACAACAAGGATCCTGTCTCTTGAGGCCTGCTTCAGTTGAAGAAGGCTCCTGGAGCAGTCGCTATTGAAGCACTTGGGATCTTGTGAGCCTGAATTGAACATCAGTACTGACAATGAATCAAGTACTTTTTGAGGAATGCCCTCAAATGCTTGCAAAACGTCCTTCTCCGAGGCGTCTGCATCCAGATAGGTAGCGATCTCCTGCACACAGCTCACAAAGAGGAAAGCTTTACACTGCGCCCAATCCACCTAAGTTCATTTAAGTCTTCTACCTTGGTCAACAAGGGAAAGCCCCCTGTATTCCCCGGTCCATGGCTAACAGCAATTATCCCATTAATGACTAGCGAGAAGGGATTGTTATCACTGAATGGGCGGTAAATAATATTAACATTTGAGATGTACAAAAACACGAAAGCAGAAACAAAAATGAACTAGTTTTTTCAAGGCAAATACAAGGTTATAGATGTCTAAAACAGCAGCAAGCTCTAGGCCCTCCTTGTAATGGGCAGGGTGGAGCCCCTCCGACGACATACATTTGGATTTGGTGACATCAGACGCTAATGGGCTTTCACATAAATGGCAGTTAAGATTTTCCATTAACATTAACAATTCACTGCCGGTACCAGACTCTGGCAAGGAATTCAATGCTGACTTTAAACAGTGAAGGCTGGAAACCCCATCAGGCCCAACCCTGGAATCGTAAAAGGTAACCTGTACTAACAAATTAGTACCCGGCACCAATATCTTTAGTCCCTGCAGCATCTGAGCATTTTGATTCAAACATGTCCACACAGTTCCACTGCTACAAAGGTGACCAGGCACCTGCTAGTCCTCCCTGCCACTATGGGCACTGCAGGCGAAAAAGAAGTCTTATATCCTTTCAAAAAAAGGTCTTTATCACTTCCCATGATTACCGAAGACAGATGATCTGAAAAGATTTGACAAACAGCACCCAGCTGGGATCAATAAACTTGGCAGATAACCCTGCAATGTTCCATGATAACAGCATCAAGCCCTTCGGGTTCTTGAGCGAAAAAGTCTCTGGGAGAGAAGTAGGCATGGTGAGTAACGGGGCGAACCAATAGTGCCCAGTCAATCGCATGACTCAATATTTCTCAAGGGAGCAAATCTATGTGAAAGTCCCATGGTGGAAGGCTGCAGGGATACTGATCAATTACTACTATGAAAAACCTGTGTCTGCCCTGCCTGATTCCTAAAGGGGTGACAATCCTTCTGGCTTGTAAAGTAACCCCAGGGGAAAAGCTATGATGCTAAATGAAACAAAAGACCTAAGTGGACATAAAGTGGCCAAGACACGTTTCACAGTGGATGTCTTGTTAATCTTTACCACCACACACAGTCCCCAGTCCATCTCTGGCTGTCTGGACCCACCTAGCTGACTCTACAAACCATAATAATTGAATCAGAAATGCCCATACTAACATTAGAATGTGAGGTGAACCAATGCAAAACTTTGTTTTTTAGCTCCTGAAAAGATTCAGATGTGGGATTGGTCCATTCCCCAGAACCACCACATATGGGGTCGCTTCTGTGGTCAGATGGAGCATAGCCTGATGTTCAGGGGAGGGGAAGAAGCTGCAATCCATGAGCTGGTTACCTCACTGGGGACAACTTGAAACTGGGGGACCAAAGGCATCCCTAAAGCACCTTAGGGGGTTTAGAGGCACACTCTGAAGCACTTTGGGCCTCATGGGGCATGCTGGTACTACATGCCGGAATAGAAATAAAGTGGTTGACCAACTCGGGTGAAAAATGCTGGTCCATCTGCTGAACCCTCCAGGAATTTAAGTAATCCAAAATTCCAGAAACTCAATCTGACTTAACACTGACATAATAGGATCTAGCTTGGCCTTTAAAACTGCCTTGAACTCGCATAGTAACACCTTAGTAGAAGAGTCACCGCCCAGGAGAGAGGTTAAGTGGGGGTCGGTTTGGGCAACCACATTAACTAGGAGGCTCCTCTGGCCCAGAGCTGCCCATGTCTCCTCGGCTCACACCTCAGGGTGACAATAGGACTGTAGGGGTGTTAGTACCTGGTCAGAGTCCACCAAAACCCCCTCCCCTTGGTGGTGCACCTATGCCCTCATGAGACATCCTGTGGTCCCCACACCTGGACTGCTCAGCCCCTCCACCATACTGGCAACCTCTGGGTGGCAAGGAGAGCAAGGAGCGGACGGGGTAAGCTGTCTCTAGTCAAAGACAGTCTTCTTTCTGCTAACTCTATCTCTTTTGAGACCACCAACACTGCTTGATTTAAAAAGCCCTCAATTTTAGAGGCTCGAGGAGCAGTATGCAGTGACATTAGCTTGGAGGCAAGTACTTTTCTCTTCCCCATAATCACACCTCTCAGGCCAAATGACCCCTCAGAGAAGTCAAATATCAAAGAATAATAATGGACCAAGGTGCAAAAATGTAGGGAACAAAAGAGGCGTCCCAGCTGAAGAGTCACCAAAATCTCCTGCACAATATGGAGCAATCAGCCAAAGTAAATCAAAGGGTAATCCAATCACTGCCAGAATCTATAAAAACACAGTCCAGTCACAGCACCAATATTGTAAATGGCATATAAAATTCAACTCCAGACTCAATAAGTCTTACTAGAACCAGAGAAATTACCTCAGCTTGTGTCCTGATACCCAGTGGACTCTGGGCCGAGTTGAACCACTTCAAGAAACAACTGACATCCAACAATCTGTGAAACAAAAAGCCAGGAGGTTGCCCACCTCCTCCTAGTGCTGACATGCACAGGATGTGCCTGCCCTTGAAGAATTGCAGGGAGCTTTTTTCAGAGCATGGATGCCCCTCTCCCTTCAAGCAGCACACTGCACAGGTGCCTCCTGGCATGTTTCACAGTGGGGCAAGGAGTCCCCCAGATCAGGTAGGGTCCCTGGAGGCCAAGAACCACCTTGCACAGTTGGAAAAGTCCCATGATGCAGGATTGTAAGGAGCTCATTTCAGAGCGTGGATAGGCCAGCGCCCTTCCAGCAGAACATTGCACAGGCACCTCCCGGTGAATTTCACGGTGGGGGAAAGAGTCCCCTGGATCAGGTAGTGTCCCTTGCCACAGTTTGAAAAATCATTTCAAATAGTGAGCAGCAAGTTAGCTGAAAATCCTATTGAAAGTGAGTTTCAAGATTGTATGTGGAGGTTTTCTATTCTGCATTTCACAACTTCCGGCAAAAGCACACAGAAGATGGGTTAGGAAGCCTTTTATGTTTTGGCCAGGCTGGGTTTTGCAATTAGGTTCCACCCATTCAGTATGCCCACATTGCTTTACATTTTGGGTCACTTGGTTTTGGTCTTTTACTGTGGGTGAGTCTCACTACATGCCACACCCACGGTAATCACAAGGCAAATTGACTGCACATGTTTGCTGCCAGTGTCAACCTTTAAGATAAGACTACTGTGATGTAGCAAGCGTAAGGGACATTTGGCTGTTTACCAGTGAACATAGCGGGCACACATGTGTGCACACGTGTGTGGGCTGTGAGCGGGACATTACTGTTGTGCGCAGCCCGGTAATTGCGCACAGGTAGCCTGATACAATGGGGACTCTGCAGGATTAGATATTGACCTAGGATAGGACTTATACTGTTAGCGTACACTATTAGAAAAATCAGTGTGATTTACTTATTTGTCTAAATGACATCTTATTATACACAAAGGGAGAGAACTTCCTTAGTGTGCAATTTCACTTCCCTTTGCCCTACGGAATCCGTTGATGTCTTAATTTGGGGTGTAACCCGAGCTGGAAATTCAATTCTGTAACTTCCAAGATGATAATTGTACACTTTGGGTCATGCAGAGTTGTCATACTTCTCTGGCTCAGCTCAGGATTAGAACCCAGGCCCTTTGTCACCCTGCTGTGCCTAGTTAATTACGTTTTCCTCCAGCAGCAGGAACAAAGGCCTCCTCATACATAGGGAGCAACTAAAATTACTTCACCCAGCTCCTGAGAATCAAAGGGATGGAGCAGAATTATCTGCATCAATCACTCAGCTGTCACACTGTACAAGGGACGGACTTCACAAAGCCCAATGTACAAAGTACAGAGCCCAGCCAACTAGAGCCAACCCAAGAGGGGTGCTGTGTTTGAAATTTTGATGTGGAAGGCCCTGGCAGTGATGTCAGCGAGGGGCAGAGCTGAAACCGCAGGAGCAGATGTGGCCAGTGACTCCTGGATGATGCCATTTGAACTGTCCCCACATGTTGGGCAAAAGGGTTGGGACAAGAGTGGAGAGGTGAGGTGGCACCTTATGATTAGCCAGGGGTGCCTACTTTTGGAACCTTCCTCTCCCCTTTGAAAGCTCTTGCTCAAGGGGGAGGATTTCCTTGCCTGTTGATTTCATTTCACAGTGCCTCACTGCTGTACCCTGGGACTACCATGGGAAATTGGAACGAGGAACCCCCTGATGGCCACAAAGGAATAAGGACTCTGCCCAGTTGACCCCAGGACCAGTGGGACTCCCCAAGGGCCAGTGTGGCTGTCCTCCTTACACCACCTGAGGATCAGTTGGGGGAAAGTCCTGGAATTTTTGCACACAGAAACCAAGATCAGGATGAGAGCTGGTGCAAGGAGCCAGGAGAATCAACTCAATGATGTCTGCACCAGTTTGGAGGTGAGAAGGGTAGCTGCAACTGCCCCTGGTGAAAAGAGCTTGTCACCAGGAGTAAAATCAGCCCAAGATCATCAAAATCAGCCCAACTGGTCCTAGCTGTCGCATTTAAAACATTTTTAACCTTTGATCTTTCTTCACAAGGAGTGTGTGGTACTCCACCGCATCATCAGCTAAATCCCCCCGGGATAGACCATGGCCCACCACAAGAGTGATTTTATCCTTTATGCCACCAGGAAGGGTGCATACGTGGGGCCCTCTCCCCTAACTTTTCTAAATGCCCGGGGGCCCCATGCTCTATTGTGGAGGGGCCTGGACCCCATCCCCTACCCCTGCATGCTAAATTTGATGAGGGGAGTGCCGCCGCACTGCCCTCAGCTGTGGATAGCCATCCTGCTCACTGTGCCCATGTCTGGGGGAGCGGTAGATTGCCACAGATGTCATCGCCTGCCCACAAGAGAGACATTGCCATCTCCTGCAGCAGCATGGAGGAGTGCTGCCCAGGTGCGGTGCTAGCAGGTGTGGCCAGCGGATGGCTCTGTGGGCCATCCCACAACATGGATCTATTGAGGGGTGCTTGGGTGGGACCAGACACCACTCAAAGGGGAAAAAGGCCACACAGTGTGATGATGTGCAGCTGAACATCAAAGCAAACAAAGACTGCAGCTGTCCCAGGGCACTTCAGAAGAGCCATTAATAATATATTAAGTGCTCTATAAGGAGAACTCCATAATGCCCTGTGGGGCTGGATCATTCTTGACTGTTATGGGTTTGTTTCTCCATATGTGGTGGCCCAACAGGTTTCACAAGTGTGGGGGGGAGCTGCAGGAGTAGTGCAGAATCCCCCACAAAGTCTTGAGAGGGCCTATTACTTGTGCAGGCCACACAACTAATAACCCAATTTCCTGCATTGGTTTCTCCGCGCTGAGATAATAGTATCCAGTTCCTGTACGCAATGATAACCTTAGGGATTCAAAGGTTTGGTTGGCCGAACTCTGGATGTGAGAGGGAAAAGACCCCAAACACGTCATGTGAAAGCATTTACTGTTGGTAAAAGTATTAACTGCGTTTGTTATGACCAGTTTGCATTTTTTTTAAATGATGTGATGGCAGGGTGGACTTTCACACAATGTTCCCGTTTTAGTGTTCCAGACTAGGGTACCCTTTGAACCCCTGCACTCCACATTAGGCCTGGATGAGGAGGGTTCTTCTCTACAGGTTTAAGGTCTATGACAGGTACCCACACAACAGATCTTGGTGTAGGGTGGGTCCTGCTTCTGGGGGTGTAGGAGGTGTTTGTGGGCTCAGGGACATTCTGGTGCTTCTCCTGGACATTGCAGATTTTCCACGTGGGAGCCCATAGAGAGTCATTCTTTTTACAGATTTTCCTGCCATTTGCACAGGCCACAAACTACTGGAAGGGTGGGTTGGGAGAGTACCCATAAGTGGGTTCCTGCCAGGAAGATGGGAGTTCTCCGAGAAAGATTCCCACTGTGAGGTTGTGAGAATGGTATGGTTTTGGTGGTCATCATTGGTTATCTGGTGGAGAGGTGGAGCTAGCCCAGGTTGGCCCATAGAGGTGGGGGGCCCTGTGGAGGGATGGTTACTGAGGTTGATGGTGTAGTTTCTGACCCTGTGGAGATCAGAGAAGGGGGTAGGGCACCCTAGAATCCCGGGATGGGTTAGTGGTGGACCCTGAGATGTCAGGGAACATAGGTGACTGCCAGAAAACAGTGTAGGGTGGCATCCTAGGACTGTTTTTATTTCAGTTCCTGGGGTGGCAGCTGGGGCAATTTCCAGCTGGATGTCCAATCAGGTAGGTCGTGTGGGGTCAGATCCCAGGACTGAGGATGGAGGCCCTGCAGCTGGTCAGTGTAGTCCCCAGTATGGTAAGAGTATGCAGGAGGCACTCCCCTAAAAAGGTCCCTGCCTGGTGCATTGCTGGAGTACCATCTTTGGAGAGGTTACTGAGGCCCCTTGAAGACCTTCCTTTCAGGCATTGGTTTGGGTAGCAGGTATTGCCCAAGCATGGTATGGTGTGCAGAAGGCACTGCCCTAAGCAGGCATCTGCCTGGTGCATTATTGATGCCCTGATGCCCCTCAAAGTCCTGGCTCACCAAGCATTGGTTTGGCTGGTGGGAACAGCCCCCAGTGTGGGAGGGTGTGCAGGAGGTGCTGCCTTTATGCAGCACCCTGCCTTGTGCATTAATTGTGTACCAGCCTTAGGGTGGATGCCCTGGGTCCCTCAAAGTTCTGGTTCACCAGGCAAGCCCTCTGCAGATTATGGTGAAAAGAGTCAGTGTGTGCCTCAAGATGGCCTGCTGAGCCTTTCACTGGGGGATCTTTATTGTCCCTGGTTGGTTTTCGTGGTTGTGGCTGGGGAAGTGACTTCAGTAGGGCCAAGTCAATCAAGTCTGACTCAGTGTCCTGCAGCAATTCTGTTGACCCAGTGGGGCTGAAAGGAGTCCACTGGTTAGGGTTTCCTGTGGTTGGAACTAGCTGTTGTTGACTATTATCTGGCAGCACTCCGTGATTGAGCTGTGGTCCCCTTAGGGGACACAGTCATCAAGAGAGTATGTGGTGGCAGCTTAGACCCAGTGTTAGTAGTCATTAGTTAATTAAAGGGTTTGTGTGACTCTGTTGATTGAGGGTACTGGGTTGTGTATGCTTCAGAGGAAGACAACCGGTGACTCGGAGGACAAGTTTTAGACCTGCCTGTTGCTGAGGCACTGAACACTTGCCAGGAAAGGTGTGGTTGATGCAGTGTTGCGTAACAGACGGCAAGGGTGGGCCTAGTTCTGCTCAGTCCATATAGGTGGTTAGTGTCCTGGATGCATCTGATCTAGAACCAGAAGGGTTCATAGTGCAGTCTTGGTTCACTATAGAGATCGGAAACTACATGGTTATGTGAGTGGTCTTACTTTAGGAGGGCCAGTGGAAGTTCTATGTGGTAGCAGACAACCGGTGAATGTTGTGTCTGCTCAGAACCCACTGCCACTTGTTACCACTGAGGACGTAAGAGTATGCATAAATGATGTCTGTCCCTTCCTTACTTTCAGCTGGCAGCTGTGCATGTTGTATTTAAGTTCCGCCAATTTAGTACACCTGGATTTGTTTGCTTTTTAGATCACCCGGTTTTGGACTTTTTACTCTTGGTGAGTTTCATTACCTGTGTCTTACCCACAGTAATCACATGGCAAACCGACTGCATGTGCTTATTGCCGGTGTCCACCTTTCAAGACGAGGCGCTGCAACAAAGTAAGGGTAAGGGGCACTTGGCTGGTTACACCTGAACTCGGGTGCACATGTGTGCTGGCTGCACATGGGAAACTACTGTCAAGCACAGCCCGATAACTGAGCAAAGGTAGACTGGCATTTTGGGGAATCTGCAGGATTAGATATTAACCTGTGATAGGCCTTATAATGTTAGTGTATACTAATAGAGAAAGTCGGTGTGATGTACTGTTTTGTCTACAGTAACACTTTATTATACACAAAGGGAGAGAACTGCCTTAGAGTGCAGTTGTGCTTCCCTTTAGGCTATGGAGGCCATTGACACTTTGAATTGGGGTATAACCTGTGCAGGAAAATCAATCTTTTAATTTCCAAGATGATTGTACACCTGATGGGTCATCCAGTTCCCTCCTCCTCTGAATTCCTGCATCTTTTATCACTCGGAGATAAATGTTTTTGAGTTGGCAGTCCTGAAATTCTAAAAAGGTGAACTTACAGGTGCAAAATGTTCTCATACATGATATAACACAATTATAGTGCCTCTTTACATCATGTTAAATATCCTCACATTGACAGGGATTGGGTATTTCTGTTTAGCAGCACCCACAAGCTATGAATTTTGTGGGCATTCATAATCCTTTGAAGACAATTTCTCATCTGGGTAACACTCCTAAATTTATTCTTTTGAACAGCATGAGTGAATATGTATATAGGATGGGCTAGAAGGGAGAAAATCCTCAAACTGCCAGGCATGGAAAATATGACAAAACAAGATTCAAGTGCAGATGCAAGTTTCCGTATGCACTTACATTTAGGTAAATGTGAACCCTTTGCCAACATGCATGTCTGAATGCATATATATGTGTGTACTCCTTCAAAGCTGCAACTGTCCTGCATCCTAGCAGTACTCTGCAAATGTTTTGCAATTTCCAGAACAATCACAAATTTATTCTAACTCTAGGAGCAAAACTACAGGAGTAAATATGTAATGTGTTTGTATGAATCAGATCCTCTGACCTTAGTAGGAAGCGTCAGCACCACGTTTCCCATGCTCCTGATTTGCGACTTACCTTTTACCCTCATAAACTGAGCAATCACTTATGTTGGAGGCTGCCACTGCCCATTGTAGGTATGTTGAGAATGAAGGTTGTGAGTGGAGTGTTCTGTGCTGCCTGATGTGTGCAGATCCATTACAATAAATTCCATATCACAATGGAAATTTAAAAATATAGGCTTTACCACAGAAATTAATTTACAAATCAGAACAATGCAGTGCAGGACAACACAGGCCAGCATAGGAAAATACAATGTAGGACAAGATAATGTAAGCCAGTTTAACACAAGTAAATGCTTTTTTTTATTAATTGCTTAGTTAAATGTATATTTGTGTTAAATGGTTATTTGTGTGAATGGGTATTTGTAAATATATTTGCAATTGTTAATATATATTTTTTATTTAAATTAAAGAAGTGCTGGAGGTTTACCCCCATTGAAAAATAATATACATTTCACCTGTAAATATAATTAAAAGGGGATGTCGAGGTTGGCCCCCATATAAAATAATATTATTTGTAAACATATTTAAAAAGAGGAAAAGGAGACTGGTGGAAGTTTATACCTCATTTAAAAATATTAAACATTGTAATTGTTAATAGCATTACAAAGAATTACAGGAATTTGTGAGATACCATCATCTCATTTTAGTCACATTTTGTTAAATTAATGCATGATTTGAAGCCTTTGATACAATCTCTCACCACACATTCATCCCATGGCTCCATAACATAGGCATCCAAGAAACCACTCTCAGATGGATTGCCTTCTTCCTCACTAGGAGAACACAAAAAATCTGCCTTCCCCCTTCACATAGGAACCCAAGGCAATCATCTGTGGAGTACCCCAAGGATCCTCGCTTAGCCCCACCCTCTTCAACACTTGTATGACACCTCTGGCCAGCATCGCCAAACCCAACCGAGCCAACATCATATCCTATACAGAGAAAACAGAACGCATCCTCTCCCTCTACGAAGAAACCACCAAGACCAACTTCCACAACTGCATGACAGATGTCCCCAACTAGATGAAGGACAACTGCCTGAAGCTCAACTCGGACAAGGCAGAGGTACTGATTTTTGGGAAACAATAGTTCCTCATGGGACACATCCTGGTGTCTCTCAGAGCTCAGACCTACTACCAGCCCCACTCACCATACTAGGAACATAGGCATCCTTTTAGACAATGCACTAAATATGATGACTCAGGTAAACTCCATCACTTCCTCGTGCTTCTTCATCCTCTGCATGCTTCATAAGATAATCAAATGGCTACCCCAAAGCTCAAGACGCACCATCACCCTCATCTCTAGCTAGCTGGAATACAGCAACACTCTCTTCACACTCTGCACGTATCGGCCTTAGTTCCCACTTTCTTCTACAAATTCAGCTACTATAAAGTCTCCCTACCGCCCTGTGTTTGGTCTCCTGATCACCCACAGGACACGCCAGAGGATCCATTTAACCCCACTCTTATTCACCGTGGCGATGGAGCCACTCGAGGCCCAGCTATGGCAACACCATGCCAACAGTGGTCTCAGGTTCATGGCCAGGGGTCTCCTGTCGATGTATGCAGATGATTTGACAGTGTATATTTGTGAACCGTCGGAGAATCTGGCCACATACTGCAATTGAGGGAGGTCATGTGGTGCCCCTACCTCTGAACACAGTGCTTTTCATGCCCTATAAACCATCACAAGAGGTAATAGACACAGTGGAGTGCGTGGGCAGGGCAGTGGATGGTATAAGCCAGCAAACCAGACCACCCCCTGTCTCTATGCACCATCCATGACTATTGGGGGCAATACTCTCTTGCCAACCCTACAGGTCAAAGGGGCCCGTGCCAGCAACCTAGTTACCTTTCCCAATGTATACCCAGGAGACCACTTTCTACCCGTGGATGTTGGACCAGCAAACCCTGCGATGCTTGAAATCCTCGCCCATCAACAACTGCATGCAGCACAAGGCATTACACCTTTCCTGCCCCTCCCCCATGCTACACATATTGGAGTACATCCTTACCACTGCTTCAATGAGCAAACTAGTTCCCCAACTCTACTCCTTCTGCAAGCCATGGTGCCTATTCAGGTACAGGTTGTGCATGTGACCTGGGGATACCCCCGCTCCATTCGGGTTCTACACAGTGGTGCCTCTGAGATTGCAACTGGTACTGCATATCCACACTCTGACACAAGTGAATAGGTGGCTGGATAATTCTGCTGTTGCCAGTTTAATATAATACTGGCCAGGTTACAACTAACATTAAATATGGAGCTGCTTTAGTTGTCAGGTATGCAAATTTTTGAGGTCAGGCCCCCGAGTATCTATTACCGGACTTGTGACTAGGGGTGGGCGTAGTACGTGAAGTAGCGCTATGCGTAGCTACGCAAAGTGCACTTTGCACTATGCGAGCTACGCGTAGCACTACGCGAACTGCGTAGTAGCATGTTCGAACTGTGCAAGATGTCGTTTTCAATGATTGCACAGTGTGGACAAGCATCCGGCATTGTGCAATCTTTGAAAACGGCATCTTGCACAGTGCGAGCTGTACTTTTCTGCCGCTCAAGTAGATTTTTACTCGAGCTGCAGTTTTCTCATCGCGGACTGGTAGTTTCTCATCGCGAGCGGTCACGAGCATGCACGACCACTCGCAATGAGAAACCTGACCTCCCCGCATTGAGAATCTTGCCGGGAGGTTTTTTTTCCATGCTCACGATCGGCAACTTGATGTTGCTGATCGCGAACAAGGAAAAAGTCTCCCGAGGATGTCATTTTGCTTGCTCGCGGTCGCCAACTTGACGTTGAGGACCGCAAGCAAGCAAAAAATGACTGCTGCACTACGTTATGCTATGCTACGTATGTTTGCACTGTGCTACGTGCAGTTCTCTTAGTGCGAAGTTGCGCAAACTTCGTAAACTACGCAAGCGTAGCGTAGTGCTTTGGTCAGGGTTACTTGTGACGACATTAAGCTGCGCTCCCCCTCCTCCCTTTCTTGCTCATTTTACAGCAATGGTTTTGCCTTAAATGGCAATAAAGAAATTTAAAATAAATGATCATCATGTAAAATACATTAGCTAATAATTGTTTTAATTATTTGATGTTTTTTAAATAATTGTAAATTTATTGTTCATTTAATTGAATTATTACATCTTGAAACTAATTTTATATTAATTTATTGTTTTCATTTTTAATTATGTAGTAAGAATTAATATTATTAATACCTCATTTTTTATTATTTTTATTAACTTCAATTGTTTGTTAATGTTTGCTTTTTTGGTTAGTTGGGAGAAAATAATGTTTATTTTAAATATTTATATTTTGTATGATTTTATTTTGTTTCTGATTTATTAGTTGTACATTTAATGCATACTTTTTTATTTTAAATTTGTTTACTTTTTTTTGTTCTATAAATCAATTCAAATCAAAATAAGATTAATTTGTGAAAAAACCCATAAAAGAATGCAGTGCAAGTATAAAGTGCAATGCAGATATACAATGCAAAATACCAAATACATAAAACAATTAAAATCAATGAATAAATGAAGAGACAAAAAAGTGAAACTTCAATCCTAAACAACCCATTTTTATTATGCGTATCACTGACCATAAAAAGCTAGATATCTATAATAACTAGCAGCACAGGACAGTTGTAGATACAAAAGAGCAGGACGGCACTGTTTAAAATTCAGTTGACAATGGACTGGCTAGTTAAAATGTATACGGAGTATATCTTAAAAGGGACAAAAATGGTAACATGCAAAGTACCTTGCCGGGAGACATTCAGCCTGATTCATGTACATGCCGTTTTGCGTGTCCCTAATAGCGAATCATAGCGACTCGCTATTGAGGACACGCAAAACGGCATTCATGTAGGAATTGCTAATAAAATAGCGATTCCTACATGTTCTTTATTTGCGAGTAGCAATTTGCTACTCGCAAATACTCCCCATTCATTCCTATGGGCCAAGAGGCCCATAGGAATGAATGGGGAGTATCCCTTATTTGCGAGTAGCAATTTGATACTCGCAAATAAGATAGCGATTTTAAGGGTGCCAGGGGTGTCCAAAGGACACCCTGTAGCACCCCTAAAATGCACATTTGAACAGGTGTTGCGCACACACATGTCCAAAGGACATGTGTGTGTGCAACATGCAACTTAGAAAAATGCTTTTAAAAGCATTTTTCTGAGTTTTTGCTATTTACCGACAGGTCTGACCTCTCGGTAAATAGCGGCCCCAAAAGTGCAAAATCGCAATTTCCTGATGTGTCATGAATAGCATTTGAGGAATCTCTATTAGAGATTCCTTAAATGCCATTCCTCGCAAATATGCGAATTCTTAAATAGCGATTTTTGCATTTGGGATTGTGAATACCAAATGCAAAAATCGCACTCGCAAAGGGCCAGATTCTCAGAATCTGGCCCTTTTGCGAGCGCTATTGCCTACATGAATCAGGCTGATTGTCACATGGGCAATTCATCTAAACATCTGGGCAGTCGTTAATGGCTGGGAAGGTAACAAGCTGATAGAATATGTCCAATCTGAAAACAAGTTAACAGAAACCTGTGCTGGCAATTCTCAACAAAACTAAGATAAGGATTCAAACCTTTGGTAGAGAGAAGCATCTGTTTTTAATAAGGCTAGATTTAATGATATCCTGTGACAGTCTGGGATTATTAAGTAAAGATAAGAAGTCTTTCTTTAAATCATACCAACAGACAATAAGTAATGCTTCCAGGGTGGTGAAGTATTCTGGATGCTCCAAAATAGTCGGAACTGATTAACATATAAGGTGGTAGCCAGACAGATTGTTACAGTCGCAAATAAATGAACAATTTAAAACTGTGAATTGAGAAGTCCAAAACTTATGTCATAGTAAGACTAGGTGAACTTTAATGAGGTGAGATAAAACATTGTCGTGTAGATCCTAACCCCCCCCCCCCTGCGTGTTTTGGATGACCAAAACTGAGGGCTCAGTGTGCAGATAGACTCTGGACACCCCCACAGGATGGGTCAGCCGTTAGACCAGCTCGATTTTCGGTGCCACTACCACCCCCCTGTGTTCTGCAGTGGTGTGTGTAGTTTTAGGCAACCACTGGCCATGACAACCCTGATTCCTCAGGTATCGTGGATTGCAAAACAGTATCTGTTGCTCAGTCACTCGTGCTTACTTTTCTCGGGATACACATAGAATGACGATTGATACGGTTTCAATAATTATTCATTGGTCAAACGTCAGTTTAGTGTGTTAAACATATTAGCTGGACAATCAATAGACAGGAGTAGACAAATGTGATCGGTAGCACCAATATCGTAAATAGCAGATACATGTCTACCATAGTGCTAATAAGATGAATAAAAGCAGATTATATAAAATAATAGCATTGGGATACTCCTACAATGGGTACCCTACCTAAATGTACCTAGGCTAGATATGAAGGTGAAGCATGTGTATGTAAATGTCAGGATAGATCCTAATGGAGCCAAGAATCCCCCGGGGAGTGCTAACCCCTCACCTGATGATTCTGAATGAAGGACCCCGTCTCTGTGTTGAGTATGTTACCCCACAAGGGATGTCAGGTCTCTGCCTGTTGAAGGATCATCCTGCAGAGTCTTGTTCCAGCCTGGAAGGATTTCTCCTCTCTCCCTGTAAGGGGGAGTGAGGGTTTTTATACTAAAGTGGTCACTCCAGGATTTCTTCTGGAATAGATATGTTTTGAAAACATTTACTAATCCTCTGGTAATCTTTTTCTAAACAAACATGAGCATGCACAGCTGGCTGTTGGCCATGAATGAAAAAAGTGGTGACCCTTATACAGAATAAATCTGCCATGTCTGGGGTCATGTTTATCTATGTCAGGTACAGGGATTAAGATAGGGTACTAGGAGCCTGATGTTGGAGAGACAGAAGTAAACTACTAGTAAAAGGTCACCTGTGTAGGGCCGCTATGTCATGTGGATGGGACAAAATGTATGTAATTGGTATTTACATGACAGGATTAACCTAAATGACATGAAAACATGGCCCCCAATTCAGAGTATTAACTCACACAGATCCTATTCACTGGGGGCACCAGAATCAAGTGTTTCACCAACCAGGACATAGTTTTATTCACTTTTTCTTTGCACTCTGCCCCTATCTCCGCCCACATAGGAAGTAGGACTTTAGGTGCTGTAGAACACCCCTGCTCCTCTCCCACGGGAGAGTCATAGCCCACACTGGGTACCTTGCGGCCTCAGTGTGAGGATGGGACCCTATGATGAAGCATGTCACCCTAGGGTGAGTGAGGGTTCTCGTCTGAATACAAGCAGTGGTCCTCAATTTGCTCTTTAACTCTCTACCCCCGGACGAGGTGTGTGTTTACCCCAATTCAGAGTGACAGACATATGTAGAACAGCTTTGAGGAACAGTGAAAGGATTCTTTTTAAAAGCATTCTCAATCAGCTGAAGATGGTTAACATTCGAATAACCCCAGATGCTTGCCCATAAAGAATCACAGCGCCAAATTTGGCATTGTATATAGTTAAAATCTCCCTTATGGGTTTATTGCCTAGTTTAGTAAAACATTTTAAAAGTGTGGTGCCACATTTAATAAAATGCAATTTTCTATTATAGAAAAGCTTGAGACCAGGTGCCCTGTTCATTAAATAAAATGCACAATTAAGAATATGTGCGGATACTGCTTAGCTTGACATCACTGGCTATAAAATTCGGACACTTCCTGACTTTATTTCCTCATTTTGTGACAAAAGTCTTGCTTTTGGTGACAATTGAGCCCAAATCAGACATCTACTCTATAAAGGAACCAAGTAACCTCTGCAGACCCGGAGCGGTGTGTGACATAAGGATGGCATCCTCAGGATAAAGCAGACATGGGATGGTTCTATGGAAGATTTGAGGAAAATCTTTGCAGTATTAAATTAAAACTGAGCTCAAACTATTGATATACAGGATGCAAAGAAATGGTGCAAGGACACAACCAGTTGAATCCCTCATTCCAGACTAAAGGCATCTGTGCATTTACTCCTGGAGCCAAAGCACACCCTGGCCTTTCCCATAGAGTACACTTGTCTGATAAGAGTAATTATCTATGAGTCTATACTTTGCTCAATTAAAATAACCCATAATTTACTGTGTGGTACACAGTTGAACGTGCTCAAAAGGTCAATAAAAGCTGAAAACAACTGCCCTTTTTTAAATGAATATATTTACCTATAATCACATTAGGGTTAACCCCCTGTTCGATAGTTCCAAGACCCCTGTGAATACCGTACTGTAGGTCAGAGAGGATGTTAGTATCTTCTGCCCATGCTTCAAGACAATTCAATGCAATTTTCCCAGTAACCTTCAATTGTGAATCAATTAATGATATAGCGTGGTAGCATGAAGGGTTTGAATGGTCCCCTTTTTTGAAGATGGGGAAAATACCAGACTCTGACCAGGAGTTTAGTATACCGGAGTAGCAGTAGGCCGCTAACACCCTGACTGGAGTTGGACCACAAAGGGATACATTGGCCTGAAGAAGACCAATAGGTATACAATCTGGGCCGGGGGCTTTACCACCCTTGCTGCCCAACACTACCACAGTTATCTCACCCAGAGTAAACGAATGGTTACAAAAACCTTCAACTGTAACAGGATCCAAGCCAAGGTAAAAAATACAGGAGATGGAATAGTTCTTAGAAAAGTGGGAAATACACTCAGACTCGTTAATGGCTATAGGCTGTGAGCATTATTGTCCTCTAACAGGGAGCTTGATTACACTCCAAAAGTCAGAAGTATTCTCGGAGTGGGCTGCTTCGATCAGGGATTCCCACACTAGGAGCTTCTTCTTCCAGGCCTTCAGTGCTAATCTATATTCTAGTCTGCACCTCCTCACTTCCACAGAACAACGCGCGGTCCTATGAAGGACTTTTATAAGAAACTTTTGGGCTTTTGAACAACCATTGCTAAACAATCCATACCTGGGAAGATTTGGTACTATTTTGTTCTATAATTAAAGTTTTAAAAAACAACATTAGGTGCAGGAATAGTAAATCAAGCACCCTTCCAAGTCTAACAATTTCCTTACATTTGCTTACATTGGAGAGGGAATAGTGAATCTATCCTCTCTCAAGTACACACTTTCCTAGATTTTGCTTAAGCTGGAGTGCAAATAGAACATTTTACCCCTCCAAAGTCCAAACCTTTCTCTATGGTTGCTCACATTGGAGAGGGAATAATAGATATAACTCTTCCAAAATCCAACACTTTGATTATCAACTTAGATTAGAGCAGGAATAGTAAAGGTTGACCCTTCGAAGTACAATATTTCTCCACTGTTATTTATGCCGGAGTAGGAACCGTAAATGTATCCACTCCAATATCCAACACTTTCCATCAAGTTAATAAACAGTTGTTTTGCATCACAGACCCGAGGTTCCAGTAAACACAACTTTAAATAACTCATCACCATTTTTTTCCAAAAGATTCAACTTCAATAAAGTGCAAATTACAACCATTGAAATGATTGAAAACACTGTCTAATAAGCCAGTGTTTTGCAGAAATAACTAAAAAAGGTGACAAAAATATTAAAGTATTTTTGATTTTACAGCAAGTAATACCGCAATAATAAAGACCAATTATGAAGAGCCATACATTAATAATAAAATACTAAGGGACCTAATCCCAAACCACATTTTATATTACATTTGGTAGTATTACAGTAGTATGGAATGTCACCTTAAAACTCATAATTTTCCATACATCACCTTTGCCATGCAGGTGAGTACCATGCACCATGGTGGATTTCTGTTTTTAAAACAACTCGACTTTTAAAATTGTTATTCTTTTGCTGACCTCTACTGCGTACTTTCCCTTGTCATCTCCCAGCTCCCCTAGCCCCGTTCCGCACGGCTGAGTGCCGCTTGAAACGGGAGGGCTGACGGGGTTGCTGGCGCCATCTTGGGAAGGGCAGAAGAGGTTAGGTTAGCGCTGCAGTTTTCGCGCACCTAATCCCATTTAAGGGATGCCCCATGCGCACGTCCGCGGCCGGCCGGGGCTAGGGGCCCCTCACTATGCCCGTTTTCTAACTTACTCCCGAGAGCTACTTTGCTTAGTTCAAGGCCCTTGGCCGTTAAGTGCCCCCACCATCGAGCACATTAACAATCTCGGCCTCAGCCAAGCCAACCCCTCCCCTTCCCTGCCTCCCTACATGCCACCCACTCTAACTCCTCCTAGCATTGTAGTTTGCCCCTCCGCCCTGCCCTGTCCTGCACCGCCCATTTCTGCCTTCCTCCTCAACACTAGATCGGCTGTCAAGCACCATCTCGAACTATTTATTCTTTTAGATACCATAAAACCAGATCTTCTGTTTCTAACAGAAACCTGGTTTTGCCCAAACTCCCTGCCCAACGTGTTAGCGGCCCTCCCTCCCTCAGACTATGTCCTACGCGCCGACCAGCCAGTGGGAAAGGCCGGAGGCGGGGTTGCCCTGATTGGTCGTTCTGGGCTTCATTTTCAATTGCTATCTTCCGCGCCCATTATGGCAGTTGACTGTTTAGTCGCTCGCTCGCCTTCCTTCCTTACCCCCATCACGTGTGTACTCGCCTACCGCCCTCCCCAGCAGACACCTCACTTCATCTCTGCTATTCAGGATTTATTAGCAACGCTAGCAGTCAACAACTCGTCGGTCCTACTGCTGGGGGATTTTAACTTTTGGCCCTCCGACCCGGCAGAGGACGCGATGTCAAAAGAATTCACAGAACTCCTCATTAGTCTAAATTTCTATTCCCACATCCATACTCCGACTCATGTCCGAGGCCACACTTTGGACCAGCTTTGGTCACTCAATATAGCTGTATCCCCCCCTGCTCCTGGTCCGACCATTTTTTGGTCTCTTTCTCCTTAGACCAAAGTCTTGCCAAAAGACCCCCTCTTCCTAGAAATACCTGGGCCCGGAACTGGAATCGGGTAGATGTACCCTCTCTGTGCTCCTCCCTCTCAGCCTCCTGCCCCATCCTTACGGATTTGTCCTCTTCATCCCAAGCAGGGATGGCTGTCTACAGCGTGTGATCAAGTGGCCCCGCTCAGACGCGTTAGAACCAGGCGTGCACATGACGCCAACAGATGGTTCAATGCTGAGCTTAAGGACAAGAAGCTTATTGTGCGACTGGCAGAGCGCGCCTAGAGACGCGCCTACTGCCCCGTGTTTAAATTGCACTACTCTTCTGTATCTAATTAATACAAAAAGCCATCTTCCTGGCCAAGACCAACTATTTCTCCTCAAAAATCCTCTCGGCCGAAAATCAACCCAGGGAAATCTTTGCTACTGTCCACGAGTTGGCTTCCTCAGACAGAACCACCCTCAAACCCTCCCCTTCCCAAATCCTCTGGGATTCCCTCAATGAGTATTTCATTGAGAAAATAGCTGTCATTAAATCTAACATTCCACCTCCTTCCCCATCCTTTATTGACCCTTAAACCCCTCCTAATCAGTTCCACCTGCATCACATTCCTCCTCTGACCAGAGAATCTTTTTTTGCCCTGCTCACTAGAGTCAAATCAGGATCTCCCTCTGACATCTGCCCGGCTTACATCTTAAGAGAGATATTTATGGCCTGTCCCCTGCCCCCTCTCACCTTCCTCAACGACTCCCTGACCCAGAGCACGGTCCCTGCACTCCACAAATCAGCAATCATTATCCCCATCCTTAAGAAGCCTGGCGCTGACCCTACTTCCCTCCCTAATATCGCCCCATCTCCCTTCTCCCATACTTGGGTAAAGTCCTTGAAAGCCACGTCACTAAAGTCCTGAGTGCTTTTATGGAGGATAGCGGCTGCTTAGCCCCCTGCCAGGCGGGCTTTCGCCCATCTCATTCCACGGAAAAGGTAGTTCTGTCTGTCATGGACAAGCTCAGAGAGGGGCTGGATGTCAACGCGCCCCAGGCACAGGTCCTCCTCGATTTGTCCCCTGCCTTCGACACGGTGATCATTCCATCCTTCTTTCCCGTGTTGAGGCGGAGGGCATCAGGAGACACGCCCTGGCCTGGCTTACCTCCTTTCTGAGCGGCCGCACACAGGCCGTCCACCTGGCCGACTTTTCCGCACCCCCACGCAAGGTCCAATGCGGCGTTCCTCAAGGCTCTTCCCTTTCTCCTCTCCTTTTTTTTGAGGGAAAACCTTTATTATCACGTTCAATGAAAATACAAGCTTGGGCCTACAACCACTTGGGCCGGCCGCTAGACAACAAAAAGACCAACTACGTCATGGCATAGCACAGCTCATCAGCCGACGACCCAAGGTCCGGCAGCGAATCAGTATGATACTTGTATCGGAACGCATAATTCAGTCACAGGATGAGACAGAGGTTTCATTTTATAATATTAATGAACGGATCAGGTGCCATATAATCAAACAAAATACTATGAAGGACAGGTTGAGAAGCAGGATATACATCGTAAAAACTGCTATCACCGGGACGCTAGCACTAATGCATATGCCTCAATACAGACAGCAACACAGTGTATATTGTACGTTAAGCGCCAGATCTCTGGGCCCTCCCACCGAAAGTAAGATGATATAGAAAGCAGAAGCACTAAATACCATAGAACGATAAGAATCAGGATGATTAGTCAACAACACTGATCCAAGAGGAAAGAAAAGGAAGGAAAGAAGAAGAAAAAAAAAGGGCCATAGAAATTAATAAAGACAAAATAAACCCCCCCACCCCCCACCCTGCACCCCTGCAGATGGCTATAGCCTAACTCCACTAGCAGCGTGCCTGTCGCCCCAACGAAAATAAAACCCTAATAGTAGGAAAAATGGAGGAGGGCATCTCCATACATGCCCCCGGACTCCCCCCCCCCCGCCCGCCAGAACCAAGAATCCCCAAATATGGTAAAAAAATCTATTGGTACAAAATACGTAATGCTACAGGGGAAACTTAAAAAACATCGCCCAGCCTTCCGGTAATTGTATACTAGCAAACGCCATGTCCAGCAAGACTCGGTGCCGTCGACGGTTACTCCATATCATCCTTGACCCTTCCCGACTGACATAGGAACCCCTTCCGGACGAGTCATCACTTCCGCAGGATAATCAGAACATCGCAGAGCCATAGCAGAGTTCGAACCAAAACTTAGTAGGGAGATGAAAATGCAGAAAACGCCATCAGGTGCAGAGATACAGTCCCCCACTATAGTCTCACAATGGTGTGTCACCAACCATCTTGGTGGTATCGATGTGTGGGGGAGAGCTGCAGCCCCCCGCCTGTCGCAGTTCCCATTAAAAGGCTCCGGAAAGGGAGTATCCAGTGTTCTTCCCACAATAATCGACGATCGTAGGGCCGAACAAACAAAATGTGGCACCAAGCTCACTACTGTCAAACCAAACTCTTGTTAGGGGTTTCGAAACTTCCCACAGTGCGGAATCTGCTTTCTCCATCGATGCGGCCATCTTGTGTGTCACGAGTCTTTCCCCTTCCCTTAGTGGAGCAGGGTCCGGCCCGACTTGCACAAATTCGGACAGTCTGTCCATCACACCTTGAAAGCGGGCTTCCAGACAAACATGAAGCGATCGTAAGGCCGCCAGTACAGTTCTTAGTGACGGTTCGGTCTCGGTCTGTTCCACCATGTCTTGATCGGTATCAGGCCAATTCACGTCCCCCGAGAGCATGGTCTCCCCGTGGGAAACAGGTAACTGTGGAACGGAGCACTGCCGAGAGGGGCTAAGCATTTGTGACTGTGGGTTTCCGGGCGTCGCCACAGCAAAGCAGAGATCCCAGCCCAGCAAGCGCCAGTGGGGGCCGTTCCGGGCCAATGGGCCAGGGACCTCCGTCCACCACTCCAGTCGTGTACCGTCACCCCTCCATTGATATTCGCCAAGGATACAGACCGGCAATCACAATGATCCGGCAAAAATTTTTTTGCTTCAGCAGACCGGACCCTGCCACTCCACCACAGCCGATGTTGTTCAACTGAGCCCTGGCTGGGCCAGTAATTGAGACCCAGGCTTCAAAGTTGGATTAGGCCACAAACTTCCACACACCGTATCTTTGTAGACCGGTTCATAGACGCGAAGGCAGGGCGAGAAATCAGGATTAAAGACAGGATCTTCAGGCTGGGATCGGAGGTCGGAGGAGCCGGGAGCTTATGCGGCCATCTTGGTTGCTAGCGTAGCTCCTCCACACTCTCCTCTCCTTTTTAATATTGATATCTTCCCTCTCATTTTTGGTTTACAGCAGATGGAGGTCACGGTCTTCAACTATGCCGATGACCTCCAGCTTATTTTTAATCTTTCTTCCTCTCCCGAGTCTATTCACAATTTTCAATCGGTTATGATTTTCATCAGGGACTGGAAGAACTGTAACCACCTTAAATTAAACCCAGACAAAACTGAACTGCTTCTTACCGGTGGTAGCTCCAGTCCCTGGACCCCTTTATTTTGGCCTTCTTCCCTGGGTGCCCCTCCTTCACCTTCTCCCTCAGTTAAGACACTAGGGATCACCCTTAATAATCACCTCACTCTCCATTCTCAAATCAGCTCAGTGGTGTCATCTTGTTTTTTAGTCCGCCGCACTATTCGTAAGATCTCTCGTTTTTTTCCTTTTCCGCCCTCAAACTGATTCTACTAGCTATGGTTTTGTCACGCCTCGACTACGGCAACATTCTGTACAACGGTGTCCCCGCCTATGACTTACGACGCCTTCAAATGGTTCAAAACCAGGCGGCTCGTCTCATTTTTGGTCTCCCGAAATTCCAGCATGTCACTCCCCTACTTAAATCCTTGCACTGGCTCCCTATCCGGGAACGCGCCCTATTTAAAATGGGTTGCACGACCTTTAAAGCCCGTGCTGGAACTGCTCCAGCCTTTATTAATTCGGCAATCAATATTTATATCCCCATTAGAGAGCTGCGCTCTTCCACCCAATTCCTCCTGACCATACCCCGCTTCAGGAAGAAAAAATCTGGGGGCATGAAGTTTTCCGTCCTCGCCTCCACTTTCTGGAACGCCCTCCCCTACATTATGAGATCCACACCTTCCTACCTTGACTTTCGCGAAGCTTTGAAGACCCTACTGTTCTTGCAAGCTTTTCCGTCGTAAACACCCACCCATCGACCACTGGGGTCTGCATCCACAGCGCCAAGGAACCGCCTGGTAAACGTGCGCTTAATAAATATTTTAACTTCAACTTCAAGCAACCTGTTTTAATGCTACATTTTCAACATGGTACTTTATCAAGTAGGTAAAAATAAATAAAACGAATTTCGTTGCGCGCACTGCATCACCAAATGGGATGCAGTGCACGCAACAAAATTTGTTTTATTTATTTGTATGTTTACTTACATGTTAAGATCCGTAATCCATACATTACTAGTCCCCCCCACCCTGCTCCTCCCCTTCCCCACGTCACCGCCCTGCCGGTACTCCCACTACCGGCCGCGGCTGCTTGTGAGCAGTCATAAGTCCAAAGCCAATTCAAATAAAATACAAAAAGACAGGATAGGATTCTTGGTAAAGCTTATCCGTTTTTTCAAAATCAATTCAGAAGGCAAAATTGGTTATGAAATTAGCAACCACAGTTTCAACAGTAAATCATAGCTAAAGAGGATTTAAATTAGGCCTGGGTGGAGCTCGCAAAGTTTCACTCCACGGAATTCCACAGAGATGTAAAAAAACTCTCCCAAATTCCACAGAGTTCCATGGAGTAGTGCCCAATCCTAATAAAGTCCCCTTGGCTACTGAGGGTCATAGGGGGTTAAGAACCCCTATTGTTACCACAAGTAAGTCCCCAACAATGGGATGTCATTGGAGGCCCCAATCTGTTTCTCAAACACTCTTCAAAGGGGTCTCCAAGCACACTACTGGTTGTGGGATGAAGTGCCCTCGGCTGCTGAGGGTCGTTGGGGGCCAAGGACCCCAGAGGGTCGTTTGGTGCCAGGAACCCCTATTGTTGCTAAAAGTGAGTCCCCCACAGCGGGATTGCTGCCACTCTGCAAAGTGGCCTCCTGTCTCTTTACTGGTTAGGGGATAAAGGCCCTTTGGCTGCTGAGGGTCGTTGGAGGACAAGAAACCCTATTGTTGCTACTTGTGAGTCCCTAACAACAGGATTGCTGAGACTTCGTCAAAGGCCTGCCCCCTTTCTCAACCACTCTGCAAAGGGGCTTCCTGTTGCACTAGTGGTTGAAGGATGAAGTCTCCTTGACTGCTGAGGGTAGTTGGGGGCCAAGAACCCCAATTGTTACGACAAGTAAGTCCCCCAAAGCAGAATTGCTGAGATGTCATCAGAGGCCTGCCCCCTTTATCAACCACTCTACAAAGGGGCCTCCTAGCATACTACTGGTTGGCTGCTGAGGGCCATTGGGGGCCAAGAACCCCTATTGGTGTCACAAGTAAGTCCCCCATAGCGGGATTGTTGAGAGGTCATCAGAGGCTCTGCCCCATTTCTCAACCACTCTACAAAGGGGCCTCCTAGTGCACAACTGGTTGAGGGATGCAGTCAAACACACGAAAGATGCCACAGGTCTCTGTAAGATCCAGAAGCGATGTAGAACCTATAGAGTATTCCACAAGGGTGACTGGAATAACAAGATTGATAGAGAACAGGAGAGATACAGAGGATAGAAAATATTGAAATACAGTCCAGACTAGGAACTTGATTAAGAATAAAAAGTACCCATCAGCCCACTCACTAGTGGAACTTCGTCATCTGGGATTTCATGTTTGAAAATTGGTGTCCAAAAAGCCCTTCCTCATGGAGAAATTGAGGCTAGCTTGGGACCCAATGGTTGAACCCTCAACCGGTGGAGATGACAGAGTTGGAGGCTGATAGGGCTTAGTTGCAGTGCTCAAAGAAAGTATAGAAGAATATGTGAAACAGAAAGGATAATGATCCAAGTGATTTAAAAATGCCTATCTTGATGTCAAAGAGGAAACTTTATTGGGTCTGCCCATCAAGATGGTATGATTAAAAAACAGAGTGATAGTAGCAGAAAAAATAGTTTGCTATTTACCATAGATGTTATCTGGTCAACATGTTTCAGCCTTTATAGGCTTTCGTCAGGACCTATGAATCACTACTGCAACACTTACTTTTTGTGCTGTGAAAGACAAACTACAGACATTCTCATGGGTGGTGTATCATCTCCTGTCAAAAGATATATAAAAGAACACAAAACGAACCACACAGCAAAAAGTTATGGTCATTGTAGCAATTATCATATGTATATACATTGATTTATACAATGTGTTCTTATTTGCAACTTACCCCAATTTTAGGGATGAAAAACCTCACCTCACCTGGCGACGGCTCAGGCTAAAGGAGGCCACGCACTAGAAAAGATTATTTAAAATAATGTGTTTCAGTTCATCTTGTAAATTGGATCAAAATATCCAAATTTATTCCAGAGTAGATACAGGTAGGCAACATAGGCAGCCGTAGGAAGGATGACGTTTATTTTAAGAGATACATCATTCCAACATCATCTATGTCTGGTCAAGTAACATTGGTAAAAATGTTGATGAAAATGTGTCTCTAGCCTACTAATAAAGATATGGGTAACACGTTTTACCCTCAGTGCGTTCTTTTCAGTTGTAAGCCTGTGCAGACTAAATCTGTACACCTTTAAGTAAATCAAACCCTCCCAAAGTGAGCTAGTTAGGATCTGAGGGACCAACACAGTCAAGCGCTATCATCGCTATGGATGATGCACTCCTCGTATTTCACGTTCGATTTAACAGTTCAAAAAGGAGTAGACAGGACAAAGTGAATCTCGCAGCTTGCAGCGCACCTACCTCTCCGCCGTTACCTCGTGCTTGTTCTGAGCTGAGGGGGAGGTGATGACCCAGTGCGGTGCGCGAGACTAAAAAGTAAACTAGCGGACCTAAGAGAGACTCGCCTTTTCTCGCGTCTTGATAGGTTCTGCGTGTCGTTCTCACGTAGACCAATCCTTTGCCTTAAACTGGAGAGCGCCGTATGCTAATGTTAAGCCGCGTGCTGCTTCCTGTTTAACCTGGCAGTTTACATTGAGCGGACCGCTCTGAGAACAGAGACCGGCCCGAACCTGATTGGTCCTTATGTTCATACCGGAAATATAAGAAACCGCCAATGACCTCTCGCCCATAGATGTGTAATGTTCACTGTGGCTGGACGTTTATCTGTATATTGATTGACTATGTCGTTCGTGTACTCTGTGTGAAAGGGAATGGGATGCCGCAGAGCAGCTGCCAAATGTTTCGTTTAATTCTTAATTTATTATTACCCTCTGCAGATAATTGCAGTTGTCTCGTCTATTTTTGAGATACCGTTTGCTCATAGTGTGGCATGTGCTCTGTGTTTAAAGACCCAGGGTGACATAAGTGTACCACACTGGCCGACTATTCTGAGAAACAGAGCACGGTCCATTGCTGGTTGGTTTAGCAAATATGTGAAAAACCCTAAATGACTCATCGACATTAAGAATGAAGAGGCTTCACTCACTTTGAGGCAACGCAGGTGCCTTTGCAGGCATTTATCTTGATCATCCCCAAAGCACTGGTTAATACTGCAACCGGCAGATTCACAGCTGTAACCACGGAATATCGTCGTTCAATCCCTCTGAGTCACATTTTAATTTGTAAACCCATCTCTGTTCTTTTCTTAATAAGAAATGGGAAACATCTGTAACATGCTGGGGTATGTAAGGTTGTTCGAACACCACCCATTGCAACTCATCTGCCTGGTGTTTGGCAGTGAGGAAATGGGAAGTGAGACGGGTCGCTTGTTTATTGCGCCTGATCGTGCTCTTCTGTTCCTGTATGCGTAACTTGATCTTCCTTGTCGTCATCCCTATGTATCTCAGACTACATGGGCATGTGATTAAATAGATAACTCTCTCACTGTTACAGTTGGTGTGGCGTTTTAGTACCCATGGTCGAGTTGTACCAATGTCTACATTTAGAGTTCTTTTCGTCTGTGGACACACTGAACAGTTCCCGCAGGGGTAGTGTCCCTGAACTGGAGGGAGATTCCACAGAGTGGGGATGAGTTCCTCAGTGGTTTGTCGTGGTCTTGTGTGGGGGTGCTAGAAGTGCCTCCCGATGGTTGTTTTCAGCCCGTTTTCGAGATTTTCTGATCAGCGTGCCTGGATATCTCCGTGTTTGCAATTTCATTGATAGATCTTTCGCTTCGGAATGGAAATCCGTTTTCTCTGAGCAATTCCTGCGAACCCTCAGGAACTGGCCAAACGGAAGATTCTCTCGGAGAGAGCGGGGGTGATGGCTGTCGAATCTCAACAGCGAGTTGCGTGCCATGGGTTTGCGGTACAGCGAGCTTGCTAAATGCCCATCTTTAGGAAAAATCAGGAGGTCCAGAAACGGGAGTGCCGTCTTGCTGTGAACCCCCGGTCAGCAAACCGCCTCTGGAGAGACTGGCATGTGTGACCACCTTCAACACCTCCTCTTCCAAGATCCAGAAAATAATAAGACAAAGATGGCGTATTCTGAACAGCACCGGAGAAAACATCCCTTTGCCACTTTTCTCGTTCAAAAGAGGAAGTAACCTCAAGGCTGAACTGGTCCACACAAGACCACGACAAACCACTGAGGAACTCATCCCCACTCTGTGGAATCTCCCTCCAGTTCAGGGACACTACCCCTGCGGGAACTGTTCAGTGTGTCCACAGACGAAAAGAACTCTAAATGTAGACATTGGTACAACTCGACCATGGGTACTAAAACGCCACACCAACTGTAACAGTGAGAGAGTTATCTATTTAATCACATGCCCATGTAGTCTGAGATACATAGGGATGACGACAAGGAAGATCAAGTTACGCATACAGGAACACAAGAGCACGATCAGGCGCAATAAACAAGCGACCCGTCTCACTTCCCATTTCCTCACTGCCAAACACCAGGCAGATGAGTTGCAATGGGTGGTGTTAGAACAACCTTACATACCCCAGCATGTTACAGATGTTTCCCATTTCTTATTAAGAAAAGAACAGAGATGGGTTTACAAATTAAAATGTGACTCAGAGGGATTGAACGACGATATTCCGTGGTTACAGCTGTGAATCTGCCGGTTGCAGTATTAACCAGTGCTTTGGGGATGATCAAGATAAATGCCTGCAAAGGCACCTGCGTTGCCTCAAAGTGAGTGAAGCCTCTTCATTCTTAATGTCGATGAGTCATTTAGGGTTTTTCACATATTTGCTAGACCAACCAGCAATGGACCGTGCTCTGTTTCTCAGAATAGTCGGCCACTGTGGTACACTTATGTCACCCTGGGTCTTTAAACACAGAGCACATGCCACACTATGAGCAAACGGTATCTCAAAAATAGACGAGACGGCTGCAATTATCTGCAGAGGGTAATAATAAATTAAGAATTAAACGAAACATTTGGCAGCTGCTCTGCGGCATCCCATTCCCTTTCACACAGAGTACACGAACGACATAGTCAATCAATATACAGATAAACGTCCAGCCACAGTGAACATTACACATCTATGGGCGAGAGGTCATTGGCGGTTTCTTATATTTCCGGTCTGAACATAAGGACCAATCAGGTTCGGGCCGGTCTCTGTTCTCAGAGCGGTCCGCTCAATGTAAACTGCCAGGTTAAACAGGAAGCAGCACGCGGCTTAATATTAGCATACGGCGCTCTCCAGTTTAAGGCAAAGGATTGGTCTACGTGAGAACGACACGCAGAACCTATCAAGACGCGAGAAAAGGCGAGTCTCTCTTAGGTCCGCTAGTTTACTTTTTAGTCTCGCGCACCGCACTGGGTCATCACCTCCCCCTCGGCTCAGAACAAGCACGAGGTAACGACGGAGAGGTAGGAGCGCTGCAAGCTGCGAGATTCACTTTGTCCTGTCTACTCCTTTTTGAACTGTTAAATCGAACGTGAAATACGAGGAGTGCATCATCCATAGCGATGATAGCGCTCGACTGTGTTGGTCCCTCAGATCCTAACTAGCTCACTTTGGGAGGGTTTGATTTACTTAAAGGTGTACAGATTTAGTCTGCACAGGCTTACAACTGAAAAGAACGCACTGAGGGTAAAACGTGTTACCCATATCTTTATTAGTAGGCTAGAGACACATTTTCATCAACATTTTTACCAATGTTACTTGACCAGACAAAGATGATGTTGGAATGATGTATCTCTTAAAATAAACGTCATCCTTCCTACGGCTGCCTATGTTGCCTACCTGTATCTACTCTGGAATAAATTTGGATATTTTGATCCAATTAACAAGATGAACTGAAACACATTATTTTAAATAATCTTTTCTAGTGCGTGGCCTCCTTTAGCCTGAGCCGTCGCCAGGTGAGGTGAGGTTCTTCATCCCTAAAATTGGGGTAAGTTGCAAATAAGAACACATTGTATAAATCAATGTATATACATATGATAATTGCTACAATGACCATAACTTTTTGCTGTGTGGTTCGTTTTGTGTTCTTTTATATATCTTTTGACAGGAGATGATACACCACCCATGAGAATGTCTGTAGTTTGTCTTTCACAGCACAAAAAGTAAGTGTTGCAGTAGTGATTCATAGGTCCTGACGAAAGCCTATAAAGGCTGAAACATGTTGACCAGATAACATCTATGGTAAATAGCAAACTATTTTTTCTGCTACTATCACTCTGTTTTTTAATCATACCATCTTGATGGGCAGACCCAATAAAGTTTCCTCTTTGACATCAAGATAGGCATTTTTAAATCACTTGGATCATTATCCTTTCTGTTTCACATATTCTTCTATACTTTCTTTGAGCACTGCAACTAAGCCCTATCAGCCTCCAACTCTGTCATCTCCTCCGGTTGAGGGTTCAACCATTGGGTCCCAAGCTAGCCTCAATTTCTCCATGAGGAAGGGCTTTTTGGACACCAATTTTCAAACATGAAATCCCAGATGACGAAGTTCCACTAGTGAGTGGGCTGATGGGTACTTTTTATTCTTAATCAAGTTCCTAGTCTGGACTGTATTTCAATATTTTCTATCCTCTGTATCTCTCCTGTTCTCTATCAATCTTGTTATTCCAGTCACCCTTGTGGAATACTCTATAGGTTCTACATTGCTTCTGGATCTTACAGAGACCTGTGGCATCTTTCGTGTGTTTAACTGTATAGTTGGGGGACAAGATGCCAATAGGTCTATAAACTAATTCCCCTCTGGCTCTTTTCCACTCTGTAGTTCTATGTGAGGGATGCAGTCCCCTTACCTGCTGAGGGTCATTGGGGGCCAAGGACCCCTATTCTTGCCAAGTGGAGCACCGAGTGGCAAAACTCTCCAATCTGCCCATGGAGTGGAGGTTACTATCCACCCCTAATCAAAATATGGTCTATCTACAAAGCACCAAGCAGTCAGAGCGTGTGGTTATGGTTTAACAAGAGGACTGGCATAGAATCTACCTCCAAAGAAAAGCCTAAAGTAAATAAATAGACTTACTCATAGTCTGTTCATTTTAAAAGCTAAGGAAAGTCTGGCACATATCAAAAACATAGGGGCCGATTAGGATTGCCGTGAATCCGCATCCTCCGGGCCAGCGGAAGCCACCGCCGGCCCGGAGGATGCGGATTCACCGCTGCAGTGCCTCCAAAGACCCCCCGCCAGATTAGAATGGCTGGGGGGTCATCGGCGGACGGCAAGACCGTCCGCCGCTTTTCCGCCGCGGTCGCCTTCCGACCGCGGCGGAAAAGCTCTAATATGGTGGCGGTGTCTATCAGACACCGCCAGCCATATTAGGATGGGGCAGAACACATGCCTTTCCGCGGCGGCTTTTCTGCCATGGAAAGGCATACGGTCTTTTCTTTGGGGGCCTGTTGCGGGCCTCCAGGGTGAAGGGGGGGTGGGGGGTGCATATGGGGGGTACCTAAGGTACCCCCCTGCATTTGCATGCACAAAGCGGCAGGCACCGCGCGGTGCCTGCCGCTTTGTGCATGCAAATGCAAAGCATGCATATTTAACCTTGCAGTGGGTGCTGCTTAAAGCAGCACCCGCGCAATGTTAAATACAGAGGATGTGACCGCCAGGGTGGCGGTCACATCCTAATTGCACTGGAGGGAACGCCGCAGCCCCTGCGGACGTTCCCTCCACCTCGGGGATGGGGAACGGACGCAGGTCCGTCCGCCATCCTAATAGGCATCATAATCTTTTCTAGGAGTTATGACAGAAAATTCACACACATTTAGTTACTTCTAATGGTCTGTCACGGTTGGATTAGCAATATCTCATGACATTAAACAAATAAGCATTCAGATGTATAAGATACGTTCAAAAAGATACATCTAGAAACAACTACTTTACCTCATGATGAGAGTGGATGAGGTGTACATAGGAAATGTATATAATACAGAAATACTCTGGACAGTAAATGAACTCTAGGAAGACTTGTGCAAAGAACCTTGTGAATTAAAAAGACAGGAACATCTTGAGCATGGCTTCCTGACAAGGAGCATACCTTCATACAATTTATTAAAAACAAACGATGGGCCAGGCCTCTATTTCACTGATCTCATGAATTGGAACAGAAATAGATGCACATGGAGAAGGGTCATTCACATAAAACACACATTTACATTGTGTTCTGCAAATAGGAACACACATCGCAGGACACACTGAACCCCATCTTCACCACAAGCTACAGCATCAAATACAACTCCACCACACAGCTCACATGGACCAACCACTCCACCATCTACTTCCAAATGAACACACCTCAAGTCAAAACCCTACTAGGTTCAGCAATTCAGGCTGCAACTGGGGCAAAATCATAGAAGAAAACCGGCTCAGCACCCTCAGTACTGATCAGCCTAACCGCACAGACAACCTCGACAAGGACATCAAAAACTTCAAGAACTGTACAGACTCCATCACACCCATCAATCCCAACCAACATAGTAAATCAAACAAGCAGGCCCGCTGGTACACAGAAGAACTCAGAGACACAAAATGGCACTGTAAACAGCTAGAAAGGAAATAGAGAGGAAGCCACAAAACCACCAACAGAACTATCTATACGGCTGAACACAGATGCTAACACCAGCAAATTAGAGACACCAAAGAAAAAGCACTAGAGGACTGCATAGAAGGAAGCTCCAACAGCTGCAAGGAGATCTTCTAAATCTTCAAGGATTTCTAATTGCCCACATCCACTATCAAAATAGCTGCCTCCCAAGAACTCTGTGACAACCAATCCAACTTCTTCCACAGCAAAATCACAAATATTTACAGCAACTCTGCACACAATCCCAACCCAAGAGAACTCCCATCACCAACCAAGACGCATTGCTAACCCTTCCCACCTCCAACCAGGACAGCCACCTGACCAAATGGACAATCCTCACCAGAAAAAAACATAGCCATAATCATGCAGACCATCTACTCAGGGGCCCCTATGGACCCATGCCCCCACCACATTTACACGCTGGGAACATCAACAATCACCACCAGCCGGACCCACATAATCAACACCTCATCCATGTCCACTAATTTCCCAGATGAATGGAAACTTTCAGAAATCCTCGCTCACCTCAAGAAGCCCACAGCTGACCTAAATCAACAGAGCAACTTCTGACCCATCTCCCTGCTTCCCTATCCAGTCAGAGCGATTGAGAAGGCCATTAACAAGCAACTCACAACCCACCTTGAACTTCACCATCATCTAATTCGAATTTGAAACATCCTGGACCAAGGAGAAACAGCAGCCATCATCCTGCTCGGCCTCTCCACGGCCTTTGACAGTGTCTCCCACAAAACCCTCATCAGAAAACTCCACAAGATTGGCATACAAGGATCCATTCTCCAATGGATCTGTTCCTTCCTCACAGGAAAACCCCCAAAAAGTCAGGCTCCCACCCTTCACATAAGAGACCAAGATACTGATATGCAGTGTCACATGGTGATCGTCCCTCATCCCCACTCTTTTTAACATATATGTGACACCGCTCACCAACATCATCGGATCACAGGATATCACCATCATCTTCTGCACCAAAGACACCCAACTGATCCTCTCCCTGATGGACAAACACCACCAGAACCAACTTCACCAACCACATGTCCATGATAGCAGACTGGATCCGAACCAACTGCCTGAACCTCAGCTCCAACACTGACTCCAGACCATTCAGAATGTAGCCGCAAGACTCATACTTGACCTCCCATACCACACGTACATCACACAGCACCACAAGAAGCTTCACTGACTATCCATTCATAAGACCAGCCAATTCAAACTTCTCACGCACACATTCATCCCCCTACACAACACAGAATATGAATACTTGAACAGCTGCATATAATTTACACCAACCGACCTGACACCTATGCTCTGCCTCTCTCTCACTCACACATATTCCCCACATCCACAAAAGCAAAACTGGAGGTCGCTCATTGTCCTACATCACATCCAATACATGGAACTACTTCCCTCACCACAACAGAGCCACCTCCTCACTTATTGAGTTCCGCACGAAGGTATAGACCTGGCTCTTCATATAAGCACCTTGGGGCTACACACCTAGACACCTTGCCCAAATGTCTGGGTACCCTTGTGGGCATTTAGTGGCCTATACAAATAAACATACAATAACATAATAACAGATATCAGTGCAAGATGGCTTCGGACTAGTCATGCTAACCTAAACACACATAACTTCAGCATTATTTTTAATTTAGCAAAAATGTTCTCACTTTCTAAACTACATATCAGTTAGTATATTTCTGTTTCAAATTTTAACAAAAAAAACGATATCCCTTAGTCTTTGCAGCTTCTGTCAAGTTGATGAACATTTCATGGGAATTATTCAAAGGTAGCATTTTGCTAACAATGGGAGATTAGCACCATTACTAAGCTGCTTTGAAGATACATAGGTTGGCTGTCTAACTAGTTGGGTTCTAGCAGATTACCACTTTTTAATGGTGCATGGTGAAACTTCTACATGACCTTCCTAAATGGAGGTGCAAAGAACATCAATGCCATTGAAGGATACCGTTATTACTTTGCTTTATCAGGTAGCCTTCAACCTATCCTATGAAAAGAAAAAAGAGACAAATGGACAACTTCTCTCAGGGGTGCAACAATTCAGGATTTCTGTAGTTGCAAACTACCTACATATATTGCATATATTCTACACTATTAACATTTAGGGCTCTACTACATGTTTGCCGGTCTGACTGCATGTTAAACCTGGCATCACTGGCATGGGTTTCCCCTGTTTTTTACCTTTGCCTCCGGTTATTTTGCTGACTATATAGTTTGCATCCAAATCACCAATCCTAATGTCCTGTGCACTATTCTCCCAGCACCAGCACCTGCCGCTGTTTGGTGCCACTGTCCAGCAGATCGGAGAACTTGTGAAAAAATAGAAGGCGCACCAGAAAAAAGTCAAATTCCAATATAAGTTTCAAAATATCTCCTTTATTCTTTTTCTCCAAAATAGAAAATGTTAAAATCAAGCCAAAACGTTTCGTTCCATTACCTGGAACTTTATCAGGGCTGAAATCAATCACATAAAACAAAACATAAACACAATATTCAACCAAATATTACAAGTAGGCCTGGGCAACATCAAGTTGCCGATTGCGAGCGTGGAAAATAAACCTCTTGGCAAGATTCCCAACGCGGGGAGGTCAGGTTTCTTATTGCGAGTGGTCGCGTATGCTCGCGACCACTCACGATGAGAAACTACCAGTCCGTGTTGAGAAAGCTGCCGCTCGAGTACAAATCTACTTGAGCGGCAGAAAACGACCGCTTGCACTGTGCAAGATGCTGTTTGCACGGATTGCACAGTGCGGATAAGCATCCGGCACTGTGCAATCAGTGCGAACAGCATTTTGCACAGTGTGCTACGCAGTTCGCTTAGCTACGTGTAGCTTGCGTAGAACGAAGTGCACTTCACGTAGCTACGCGTAGCGCTACTACGCCCAGGGTTACTTACAAGACATCCGCAAAAATCAAAAACATTACCTATGACTACTACATATAATGACATATAGACAGATACTGACATTTAAAATTGGGGTTGCTTGTACAAAATTCTTGTCCCAGAAATACCCCTTATTGCATAGGCTGGCACATAAAATAAGGTCAGATCCAAATTCTAACGATCAAATAATAACTATACAACATTTTCACAATACAAAAACAAAGGAAACAACAAACATTTAAAAAAACTCAGTACGGACATTAATGGACAAACACTATATACATCTCATCCGAAGAGGTACATCAAAATTGCAAAAACTCCCAAAACAGGAAAGAAGAGACAAAGGAAACAACAAATTTCATTTAAGTATTTCAGTCCTACCCAAAGTGGAGGTACATATGAGTACAACTGAAGGTATCAACAGCATTCTCCTCAACTTTAGGCCATGTATGGTGATGTGTCTATGGTAACAGTATTCATCAGTATTGCATCAGTACATTCAATAAGGATTTCTCCACAATAAGTCATCATATTGTATATTGAGATATGGTTTGTACCTGACATGTTCATATAATCCCATATTTATTTCCTATGCCAAAAGAAAAGGTACATTTTTTAATTTTTTTATTTTAAGTTATATTTGTTTATACCCTATTGGTCCGTTTGAATTATTTATTTCCCAACCCTTAGAAAAATAGTTAAAACTCAGATCACGCAATCAATGCAGAATTACTAACAAGGCAAAGTGAAATACAAAAAAGCGCTCTCCAACTCTGAGTTTATAAAATTAAATTGTGGGATAATCCCTTCGCAACACGTCCCCTTCCCACAATAAGGGAATGACATGTCCTGTGTATGAACCTGGAATAATAATCATCCAAAAAAAATCACAAATGACACTTACATTTAAGCATCCTAAATCCTTTTGTAAAATCGGAAAAAACTGCTTCCACCTCAATGTCTAAAGTCCCAAACACCAAAAAACAATCAAAGTGTGGTTTGAATCGCACAGTTGAGAATGAAAAAGACAGTGTGGCATAAGAAGATATGGACGCCGCGCTCTGCGTCTAATGCTCTGTCTAACAGGGCGGGGCAACATAGTACCAAGCAATTACCCCTCCATCTAGTGATTCCCCGGACCACCACATCTGCAAAATGTTCATCCTTAATAAGACTTCATGTTTCATATCGGCTGCAGTTTGGTTTTCCAAGTGCCGCTCCCGGCACCCGTTGCTTTTATTTCTCTTCCCACGGTCGGGAGTCAACTGTAACAACCCGGAAGGAATACCTGTTATGAAATGAGACTGAGCTCTAAAGTGTACCACGGCATCCATCTCAGAAAGTCTGCCATTTCATTAATACTAAAGAGAAGGAAGAACGATTTTTAATTCAATCATGCTTAAAAAGGAAGGGAAAGAACGGGAAAATTCCATGCCAAACCCACCAATTATATGTAAATATACACCAAACATTCTGCAATGCATGCCATTTACAATGAAATGCCAGGGGAGAGAACAATTTTTCCATTCAATCAGAAAAATGGGAGAGAGAGGGAACACATGCCAAAAATCATAATTATGTGTATATCCACATCAAACATTACATCGACTTATAAAGTCAATATAGAAATGATAATAAATACAGAACGTCTTAAACAATTACGTCATTATAATGTATGTGTTCATACATCTCTAAAGAAACCAGGTCTAATCACCCATGCGAATAACCAGATGAATCAAGAATGCTACCCGTAATCAGTATAGAAAGCAGTATTTCAAGCGAACCGCCTTAAGCCCTACTTGGAGAGGTCAGAAGTGGGCATGCTCCTGGTGACAGATGTTGGAATGGAAGAGGAGACTGAGCCTCTCCCTGACCGCCTGTCTGCTAAGGAGCACGATGGGTCAGTGGACGGTGTAATCGTCTCCCCTGCCCTGACTCCTGAACAGCAGAGTGACTGCCGCCAACTGTTGGGACAGTTTGCTGCCCTGTTCTCCCTGACACCTGGTGTCATTCAGTGGTGTGTTCATGATATAGATACTGGGGACAGTCCTCCTGTAAAACACAACATTTACAGGTTGACTGACAAGGCCAAAGCTAGCACCAAGGAGGAAGTCTCCAAGCTGTTGGCCCTAGGGGTGATTGAGCCCACAAACAGACGTTGGTCCAGCCCAGTGGTCTTCGTCCCAAAGGATGCCACCCCCAGTGCCACGCCAGAACTCTGGTTCTGTGTGGACTACCAAGGGCCCATTTTAATCATGAGGACTGACGTGCAACACATCCCCAGAGCTGAAGAGCTCATAGATCGGTTGGGAGCTGCCAAGTGCCTCTGTACGTTTGACTTAACGTCTGGGTACTGACAAATTGCCTTAACTGATGGAGAAAGGAGAGATCTGCATTTTCAACACCAGAGGGGCACTACCAGTACCAGGTGATGATGCCTTTTGGGTTGAAGAATGCCCCTGCCACCTTTCAGAGGTTAGTCAATCAGGTGTTGGCCGGGCTGGAGGATTTCAGTGCCGCATACCTGGATCAAATCACAGTGTTCAGTGCCACTTGGAAGGAACACTTGCGTCGCCTCTGGGAAGTATTGAAGGCTCTGCAGAGGGCAGTCCTCACAATCAAGGAAAGCAAGGGACAGATCTGGCATGGATCAGTGGTATACTTGGGACACCAGATAGGGGACGGCCAGGTGGCACCCAAACAGCCAAAGATTGACAGCATTCTTGCTTGGGAATCCCCCAAGACCCAGACAGAGGTGAGAGCTTTTTTAGGCATCACCAGGTTACATAGGAGATTTGTCAAGGATTATGGCACCATTGTTGTCCCCTTGACTGAGATGACTTCCAGGAAGCAGCCCAGGAAGGTGGACTGGACTGATGCCTGTCACAAAGCTTTTGATGCCCTGAAATCTGTCATGGGCATGTCGCCTGTGCTCAAGGCACTCAACTTCTCACAGGAATTTGCAGTGCAAAGAGATGCTTCAGAGGATGGGGTGGGAGCTGTGCTCTTGCAGCTAAATGAGGAGGGCCTACACCAACTTGTAGCCTTCATTAGAAGGAGGTTACTTCCCGGGGAACAGAGGTGGAGTGTGATTGAGCGTGAGTCTTTTGCTGTGGTGTGGGTACTGAAGAAGCTCCGGATCTACTTGTTTGGGACTCACTTCGGCGTTCAGACCGACCACTGGACCCTCAGATGGTTGATGCAGATGAGGGGTGAGAACCCAAATGTGTTGAGGTGGTCCATTTCCCTATAAGGGATGGACTTCAAGGTGGAACACCGCCCTGGTACAGAATACGCCAATGCTTATTGTCTGTCCAGATTTTTCTGCCATTAGCAAAGAGAACTACCAAGAGGGTTGGTAGTTCTCCCCACATTTCAGCAGGAGGGGACACATGTTAGACCTGGCATCATTGGCGTAGGTTTCCCCTGTATTTTTGCCTTTGCCTCCTGTTATTTTGCTGTGTGTTGGTGTTCGTTTCTGCTGGTCTAGATGCTTTGTGCACTTTGCCACTGCTGTTCAGTGCCAAAATGCAAGTGTTCCCTCTGTAAATTGTTGTTATGGATTGGTGATTCCATGATTGGCAAATTTGATTTACTGGTAAGTCCCTAGTACAGTGTTCTGTGTGTGGCCAGGGCCTGTAAATCAAATCGTGCTAGTGGGTCTGCAGCACTGATTGTGCCACCCACATGAGCAGTCTGCAAATGTAACTCATACCTGCCACTGCAGTGTCCGTGCACAGTGTGGTACTGCCATGTCGTCCTGGTAAGTGCACCCACTTGCCAGGCCCTAACCTTCCCTTTTCTCACATGTGAGTCATACCTAAGGTAGGCACAAGGTACCCCTGTGGGCAGGGTGCAGTTTATGTGAAAGATAGGGCATTCCCTAATGTGTGTGACATGTCCTAATAGTGAAATATTGACAATTTAGTTTTTCACTATTGAAAGGCTATCTTTCCCATAGGATAGAATGGGAATTTATTTATAACATCGTATAAATATAACTTCCACTTCGGACAAGATGGGAAGCTAACGTTTAGTATGCCTAAACTCAGAATGTTAGGATGCACCTTTTAGTAAAGATGCTTTTTACATTCTGAGTTGGAAAATACCACTTTTACAAAGTAGGTATTTTCTTGATTAGCCATCCTGTGTGCCTCTGCTAGGTTTGTGTATTGACTGTCTAGCTTTGAAGTGACAGAGCTGGGGATGTGCATTCTGTTCAGACAGTCACTTGGGGGGTTGAGGTGTGTCCTGCCTTTTCAGGGTGAGTCAGGGCTGGACTGAATAGACCTGGGCTGCATTCAGAGTAGGGGAGGAGATTTATTTCACACCTGAATGGACCTGGTCTGCATTGGACAATGCTGTCTCCATCTCCCACCGAGCAGCTGCACCAGAGAAGACAGAACTGGTTTTGGCTAGGCAAAGATTTTCTCTGCCACCAGATAAAAAAGGAATAGGTGCTCTGAAAAGTGGGGCCCAGGCCCCAGACTTTTAGATCACCTTTGGACTTCAAGAGGAACCTCTGCCAAGGAGAAGAGTTGGAAGAAAGTGGTGGAAGAGTACTGTCCCTTAGCTGTGTGCCGTCTGGGGTTGGCCTGCAGTAGGTGTTTTTGCCAAGGAAAGGAACTGTGTGTGTATCCTGCTTGAGAAAGTATCTTCAAGGGCTTGGAAGTTGAGCTTGCCCCATGTTCAAGAGGTCTCAGGAACAGCAAAGACCTCACCATCCTTCTGGGCACCGTCTCTGGAACCGCTGATTTCAATCACCGCACAAGAAAAGGACAACCGACTCTGTCACTTAGTCCATTACAAGATTCTGTGTCCTGAAGGCCCTGCAGAAGGCACCAGCGCACTTTGCATCACATCCTTGGTCTCACCAACACTGTCTGGATGTTCGTCACCAAGCTTCTGTTTGCACCGCGTCCTCTGGGCATCACACCACACCACCTCATCTCATCCTGCTTGGACGTCAACAACACTGTCGCTGCCCGACCCGAACATCGCTCCGTTGCCTGCACCGCAGCCTTGCCAGTACTGCATCAAGTACTGCCTCACCCCACACCAGAAGCCTTGGACTCACCAATGACATCTGTGCAAATGCCACCTAGCCGCTGCCTTCACCGCATCAGGAAAGCACCACACCCAGGACCGCTTCCAACTTTGCAACGCAATCGTAATGGTTGCCCCGACCGACTCACATCAATATGAATTGGTAGAATTGGTAGAATTAATATTGGCACTATTCTGAAGGGGATCTGTCCCGAAATTTTCCCATTTACCCATAATTCTACTAAATTCATCACCAATGTTATCTAGTTCATTTGGTGTACAACTTTTCCCACCTCCTGACCGAGTTTCAGCAATATTTCCAATCAGGTGAGTTTGCTTAGTTCTCTTAACCCTTGGAGAGCGACCTTTTACTTTACAGTCACCCCCGCCAGATCTGTTTGTTTTCGTTTCCCTCCGGGAGCAGTTGGCGGCTCAGTGGCTTTCATTTCTGGACAGGTAGTTAGCTCAACTCCTTCATTGGGGGTATGTGTACTGTCCTGGCTTGAAATTATTACAGTTGGAAATAAAGGAGGAGGTGGACTCTGATCCGTTACAAGTTCCAGGTTAGTTGCTTGAGAAATGATTGGAACTGCTATAACCGAGCAGGGAGCTAGTAAGAGTCTTTACTCCACAATTTCTATTTCTTTAGTTAGCGCTCCAACTGCCTTTTGGAGGTATCCATCCAAAGTTGTATCCACTGTCTTCGGAGCAGGAGTAACTTTTCATTTTCCCATGGTACAAAATACCATGAAAGTTCAGGCAAAAGACAAAACAAGAGTATCTTACCTTCTAGCAGCTTTTGTATGACTAGGACAGAGTGAAGCAGTTCAAAAGCCAAAAACCAAGAGGATAGGCCCAGCCTTGTCCTGGCGCAGACTGGCACAGACGGGAGCCCCAGCTGCTCTTATGCACCTCCTGCCGCGGTGACCTGACATGTGCGCCTCCAGGTGCTACGTATCATGTGGATTAGAGTCCCCCAGCGTAGCAGAGGTTCGCAGTGAAGAACATGGGCTCCTGCACTGCGGGAGCCCTGGCCGCTCCTATGCACCTCCTGGCGCAGTGACTTGACTTGTGCACCTCCTGGCGCTAGGTATCACGGGCATTGGAGTCCCCCAACGTGGCAGAGGTTCGAAGTGAAGAAAACGGGCTCCCCAGACAATCTTGTTGACAATTGTAAAGTATTTTTAAGTCGAGCCTAGGCAGTGCATGCGCTGCCTGCAATACCTGTTGTTATCTCCTCTATCGGATTGTGGCATGCCCATGAACTGCATGTAATGGAATAATTTCGGGAACTTTGAGTAATGAGTGTTATTTATTTAAAATTATGTGAATTATGCCAGAGTCTTTTAATTTGGACCCAGACCTAGTAATTTTGTGGTGTATCATGCTGGCATATTTTGGAGAATTTTGTATAATAAGTGTAAATTGAAATTCACAAAATTATTTAAATTACGCAGGTGTAATTTAAATTTCACCTGCACCTACTATAACCCCATCAACAAGTCCATATAGATCTGTACCTAAATCTTAAAAATTAGAAATAAAATGCTGCAACCCAATAAAAAGGAATTGACCCATAAGCCTTAATGAATCTGTAACCTACAACTTAGAACCCAGCCCCCATATGAATATACTGTCCACCCATAGACTCTATAATCCAAATACACTACCCTGAACCCTAAAATTTAAAAGTAAAATACTGCACCCCCACAAACAACAACCACCCATGAAACTTGATATAACAATCCCCATAACTTAGAACTGAACTCTAAACCCAGAAAAAGCACCCCAAAAATAATATACTACCTACCCACAGACTCTAGGATCTCATTGTGAGCATTGGATGCTCATCTGTATGTCATGTGGGCATTTCCTCTCCTCAAAATTGTGTCCCTCTTCAGTTGTATGTGTCTGCAGGATACAGTGACTCACCTTAAATTGATGTAATCATAACATAAAAGAGGGCATTAGCAGGACTTCTGCTCAATTCATGATAGCTGCTCCTCATTGCGGATGTGATGCCTGGACATGCAATGCAAGGCGCAGGATAGAATTCACAATAGAGAGCCTCGGAAGCATCAGGCTTCAGACACAGCATTCTTATGTCTCTATGTGACATTTTGACTTGGAGGAAAAAGCACCTGCTATGTCTTTCAGGGTTTGTGATGCTGCAGCTATTGACTCTAATTCATAGGTGTTGGTCATTGTGCAGAACACACACCACTCATGGAAAATGACAGGTACATCAAAGCTGATTTCACAATACTGGCTTGCTGGCATCTACAAGATTAACTGAGAAAGATCTTCACTGAGAGAGGTGTCAGGTAGGGGCACCTCTTCAATTCTAGTTGTAGAGATGAACACTTTTTTCAGTTAGTTAATGAATATACATATAAAATGCCTACATTCTTACAGCATCAATCACCTTGTCAGAAGTCGTCTCTGTGTAAGTTTCTCCAAACCCAGTGGCTGCATTCCTCCGTTCTCTACTCTTCTTACATTTCAATTGATCATAGTGGGTCACCATTCAATTAGATTGTTGAACAAATCAGTGAAGATCGGTCCTACTCATATCAGTCTAAAAATCAAATTTCAGGATATAGGCTATGGCCTGATGACTGCTGAAGAAAGGCAGTACTTAGAACCATGAAGAAGTGCCAACATGAGGGAACGAAAAGGAGGGCTTTCATTAGAAGAACTGAGTGAACATTATATTAGGGAATAGTGTGTTGTAAAACGCCATGATGAACTGTGGTTTTTTGGGGTAATGGGAATCCTGTATAGGAGGAACTGTAGTGGGAGGTGGCAGAGGAGGGAGCTGTTTTGCAGGGTAAACAATGTTGCATGACACCGTTAAATATGGTGGGAATGTGCACATGGTTTGTTTACTTGGGCTCTTCTTTTCCATAAGCCAAACTAGACCTCAGATTAGCTCTGCAAGTTTCTAGACACCCCAAGTGCTTCCATTTGCTTTTCATAACCATGGAAATGCATGACGCAGAATGACATACCATTTAGTGCAGCAAAGTGCAAAATTGAGAAACAGCTAACAAAAACCAAGAGGTGATGAAACCTAGCAAGAGTTGCTTCCAAAGGTTCAGACAGTGCTTCCAGCCAAAGTAGCACTAGGGGTATATGGGGTCCACCCCAACGCTGTGTAAGTGTGACCTACAGAACTAAATAGCTTCCAGAAAAGCTTAGGTACTTAAGATTTTATGGGGTTCACCTATGAGTAGTGTAGGAGTGGCCCATAGTAGGCTGTGGCTTTTCAATACCACCAGATATGTGGATCTATGTATCACAAAAGTTCAAGATCCAATTGGGTTGGTCTAACTAGGCTCCACAAAGCGGCAACCCACAGAAAGGCATTCCACAATCACCAGGTTTGTAGTTTTCTGTATCACAGTTAATGGAAGTGGTGTATGTCTACCCAAAGAAAACACAGCGTTCAAAATCCATATGGAGGTTATAGAGTTGACCTAGAAGCAGCATATGTGCAACCAACAGGAAGACATTTCTTACTAAATTTAACAAGTACTTAGGTTGATCTATCACGACTAATTAGTAATCTATGCAGTCCTTCTGGAAGCAGGATAGGTCAACCATCAGGAACAAATTCTCAGAATGTACCATGTACTTAGCTCTATATATCACAAGTAATTAATGATCTTTGGGATCCACCTTGAAGTGAAGATGGTGCAAACCATAGAAACACACCGCTGCCAAAACCCAACAGGTTTATGAGTGTATGAAGTCCACCCTGGCACCACCCAAGGCACACACTGCTTTCAAAGGCCACCATGAGATTTAAGAGTCTATAGAACCCACTGCAGAGAAATAATGCACTTTTTGCTATCATTTGGACTTGACGTTTTGAAGTGTGATCTGTATCAAAAGTAGCAACTCGGTTTTAATTCTTCTTTTCAGCCAGCGGTTGGGTCAGTGGTCCTCTGAAGTGAAGCAACATTTTCAAACTTATTCCATCTTTCTCATCTCGTGCACACTAATGACTGGGATTTGCATATGAGCTCGAAAATAGACCTCATTGTCAATGGAATATAATATATGTAGAAATCCAGTATCTGGCGTAAATTCATAGAACAAGCTCAGTGAGAGGGTTGATCTCAGTGGTGCATAAGGTGATTTGAAAGAAAAAAGTAATATCCACATGTCTGATATAAGATATGAAATTAGTTGCAATTTGAGATGTACACAACTAAGTTATTACTTTAAGTGCTCCTTCGGGTAAGCTCGGCTTACATCCCAGCCCAACATGTTTTCCTCAAGATAAAAAAAATGACAGAACATAAATAAAACTCAATAATCATGAATTAGAAAAAATAAGACATATTATCAATAAAGGAAGATTAACAAAACTAAATTCATACCCTTGATAGTTTTGAGTAGTTTACATTTAGGTCAAATATCTTATGTGTTTTTTTGTGTAGGAAGCAAAGAGGCGTGGTGAAATATATATTTTGTCAGGGCTTGGTTATGATGGCTCTGCACTAAGTGGCTACATATTGCACAGTTAATTTGTGTTAGTATGAGGTACGCTATTTAACAGGTGTACAATTTGTGTACAATTCTGTGTTTGACATCTCAGAATTGGTAGTAATTTACCAATACCACATGTTATACCCCATTTGTGATGTATGCAGCCTATTATGTGCCCTATTTTCCTGTGACTTGGTTCAAATGTTCAAATCACAGAGGCAAATAGTCACTCTGTTGACCCAATTTATAACGGGATATGTACAATGAAGTGGCGGAGCGTGTCTTTAGCATCCTGGGCTTAACGACACGCACCGCCACTTTTCTGAAATGCAAGGCTGCACGATATTCACAAGAATGTATTGTAGCCTTGTGTTTCCCCCTGCGATGGCGCTAAGTTTAACAAGTTAGTGCCAATTACGGTCACCAAGGCACCAGAGTGCAAGGGTGCCTGTGTGCAGGGGAGGATTGGTGATGTGTTAGGAAGGTGTCCCTTCCTGCACATAAACAATGCTAAAATGCCATTTTGTAACTTTCATGTGTGCTGCTTCAAGTTACAAAATGGAACTTTTTTAAAAAGGTTTGTTTATGTACAGGAAGGGGCATCTTCCTGTATATAAACAAACCATGGCATTTTGCTTTTTCCATGTGTGCTGCACAAGGCGGCACACATGGAAAAAGCAAAAACGAGGAGATATAATGCATTTCTCCTCGTTTTGCCAACTTAAGACCAGGATTTCCTGGTCTCAATTTTGGCGCTGCCTCCTATGTACACAGCCTTGTACATAGAGGGCAGCGTCAAATACTATGGCTGTTGAGGTGGAACGCCCACCACAACACCCACTGCACGCCCCTTTCACACTAACCATAGAGTGAAAGGGTGTTTATGTACAAGGCAGGGTTAAGTGGCTTACCGCTGTCTTGTACATAAGGCAAGGCCTCTATCGACATGGGAACATCACAAAAAGTGACGTTCCTGTAGTGATTGAGGCTTGTACATTTACCCCAAAGTATTTTGGTCTTTAAAAGGTTTGCAAACTAAACTACAACCCTAAACAGCATCTAAAACAAAAGGGAAACACCAGCATTCGGTTTCACCCATCCCAAGTTTCTTTTCCTCTATACGTTTGTTTTTATGTCGAATGTTAGCTTAAATAATCCAATTGCTGGACATTTCACATGGCTGAGTGTAAGAAATTCCCATGAATCTGCTGAGATGATGAAGTAGTGTCTTATTATATCTGTAATTCATTGTTATTGTAAGCCATAAATCTACATTTATTTATGCAATCTTTTGTTATGTGTATTCATTTATTTGTATTTACTGAAAGTTGGCTTACCTTATTCTCTTCTTTTTCTTCTCCCTGGTGAACATATTGTTTGATATGTGTTAACAGCATTTCTGCGAACTGTGACTATTTTCTATTTTTTTTATGAACGCAGACATAACATTGGTGGGGGCATATTTACTAAACTTTAACGCAACACTGGGCAGCAAGCAAAGTTGGTTCGCTGTGTTGTGTGGAAGGGAGCAAGCAAAAAATGTGTCATATTTACAAAGCTCTCTCCTTGCACTAGCATAATATGTGCAGCCTATTGCTAATGCAGACTCCCTTGCACTATAGTACTAGGTTGCCTGTGTTACAGGTAGGATTATTTCTGCAGGAAGGGGCACCTTTCTGCACAAACAAATCCTTAGGGGGGCCTTTTCCTTTTTCTATGTGTGCTGCAGAATGCAGCACAAGTGGAAAAAGGAAATAATGAGGGGGGTAAAAGATATTTCTTCTTGTTACACGTCACTTGGAAAGGCGTAGCATTTCGATGCATTTCCAGTTTCCCTAGTCTTTGTAAATCAGGGAACGTTCCAAAATCCATTGGTGGATACATGAGAATGCCCATGCTCCCCCATAGAACGCCTCACGAGTAGAAATATAAGCTAGCACAGTGCAAGCAGTTGCTTTGTGTTACATTTCTCTGCAAAGCCATGCAAGGCCGCAGATATCAGGCTTTGCGTACATTGTAACTATTACTGAAGCCTTTGCGTTCTCCTTGCGTCACCTTGCTTTGCATATCATGAATATAAGCAGTTGTTTTAGTAGGCTTTATGCATAGGAGGAGATGGTAGTGTATTTACTGATAAGGTTCTAAACTTTTTAAGAACGCAGGGGCATATTATCAAGGACAGGCGATACATTATCGCCGCTTTTATCGGCAGGAAACTGCCGATAAAGCGGCGATAATGGCCTTGATAATATGCTCTATGAATTCCAATCGAAGCCTATGTTAGATGTGAACACATCTAACATGGGCTTCGTTTGGAATTCATAGAGCATATTATCAAGACCTTTATCGCCGCTTTATCTGCAGTTTCCTGCCGATAAAAGCGGCGATAATTAATCGTCTATCCTTGGTAATATGCCCCACAATAATATCTATTATATACTATATTTAATGGTATCAACACTACCCTCATTTAGAAAAAGACAGGGCTCAGGTTGATGGAGATATATATCGAAATTGAAAGAGTTCTAATCAAAAGATAATTCTGTCAAACGGGTTTAAATGTATGGTTTAAACTGCAGGTACAGACCCGCACGTTTGTGAGTTAAATTGTTTCTTGGCTAGTCAGTTTTTCATAGTTGCTTGAACATAAAATACATCAATGTAGCATATTTTTTATTTACTGCAGTTTTGCTATACACAGTGCAGAAGTCGAACAATGAATACCGTCCAAGAAATAGAGCCAAATTACTATGCACACGATGTTGTTATTTCCAAATAGTTTGGCAACTTTGTACATGTAATTACCCACTATTTAAAGATGTGATGTTATGCGGGATGCTGAAATCCTGCCAACACCATTTGACTGAAATAAAATATGAAATTAGTTGTAATATGAGATGTAGACAACTAATTTGTTACTTTAAGTTCTCCTTCCAGTGAGCTCGGCTTACATCCCAGCCAAACATGTTTTCCTCAAGGTAAAAAATGACAGAACATAAATAAAACGCAATAATCATGAATTAGAAAAAATAAGACGTTATATCAATAAAGGAACACAAGACTAAATTCATACCCTTGATAATTTTGAGTAGTTTAAGTTTAGATAAAATGTCTCGATTTTTTTTGTCTCGAAAGCAAAGAGGGAAGCCGCAATATACATTTTAATGGTCAGGGTTCGAGTATGATGGCTCTGCACTATATGGGTGCATATTGCACCCCAGATAACTTGTGTTAGTATGAGGTTCGCTATTTAACAGGTTTATAATTTGCATTCAATTCCGTGTTTGACACCTCAGAATTGGGAGTAACACACCAATAGAGCATGTTACAACCTATTATGATGTATGCAGTCTATTCCGTGCCCTATTTCCCCGCGACTTGGATCAAATGCTCAAATCACAGAAACAAACACTCACTCTGTGAACCCGATTTATAATCTTGTTTTCAGCGCAAACAGGAAATATGCAGACTCAACATATTTTGGCCTTTAAAAGGTTTATAACCAAAATTACAACCATGACAAGCATCTAAAATGATAGGGAAACATCAGCATTTGGTTCCAACCATCCCAAGTTTCTCTTCCTCTTTACGTTTGCCTTTATGTTGAATGTTAGCTTAAGTTACGCAATGCTGGTAATTTCACAAGACCGAGTGCAAGAAATTAGTTATTGGTTGAGGGGACAGAAGCTGCACTTAAGCAACAACCACAATCCTTGTTAGGGTGAACCACAAAGTCACTAAATTATCCTGTGCTTATCCCTCTGGTGGCTTAGCACCACATCAGCCAGCTTAACTTAGAGGCAATGTAATTAACAGTAATTAAGTACATGACATTAAAAAAAAACAGACCAATTTAAAAAAATTGAGAGAAACGTAATAAATAGAATGACACCAAAACAAATTAAATAAAATCAGTATAACTGGTGTTAAGACTTTTTACAATTTTTAATGCAAAATAGCACCTAAAATATCAATGTACCAACAAAGGGTATCTGGTCCCACGAGACTGGGGTAAAGTCAAAAGCTAAGGCTAACCACGATGGAGCATGGGTCAGATACTCAAGGTGGATTGGACCCAGTCTTAGCTTACCTTCAGATGTTGGTACCAAGGAGGAGGAGTCCTCGTTGCCAGGGAGTCACTGGATAACGTTTCAATACAGTAATGTACAATGGCTGGAAAAGCTCCAGGCAGTAAAAGCTGGATTTCCAGGCCTAGGAGGTCATCGTCGTTGAAGGGGAACCGGTCGTCAAGCCCAGTGTAGATTTTCACCTTGAAACATAAACAACTTTTTAGAAGTTGAAAACCTTCATTGGGCCGAAGCTACAGACTGTAGCCGAAGAGGGCTCCATGAAGCCAGATCCCATTGCTGGGAGTTCCCACTGATAAGATTTCCTGCTGCGGAGAAGAACGTAGCAAGAGCTACTACATATTCAGATCAACTGGCGATGCACCTTGGGCGGATTGGATGGCAGGTAGGCCCCAGTCCTCTGGCGGTTTTCAGGGCACTTTATGCTGAAAATGTTTCTAAGTCCCAACTTTTGGGGTTGGGCAGGAGCAGCACCTCTTTCACCATATACAAGGTTTGATGACCTGGGGGTACCCCTTGGGGGGTTACTACTCTCTCCAGAAGAGGCCGGCACAGGTTTCAAGGTCTCTGGAACTACTTATGTCTCTGTAGTTCGTAGAGGAGTCCAGACAACAAGCCCTTGGAGTCACTACAGGTGGTCCTGGAAAGGAGATGGCCCATTTCTCTTTTAAGCAACAAGACAGGCCTTCAAGTATCATGGCAGTTTTCTCGTAGCAGCAGAGCAGTACTCTGGGAGTCCAGATAGTCCTGTTAAAGTCTTTCACAGGTCCAAGAGTGTACTGAAGTGGTGGTGTGAGGATCCAATATTTATACCTGGTTCCAGCCTGTGAAGTATGGGATCATCCTGGGCTTCCTCCACATCTGGTTCTCAAAAGTTATTTCTCCCTCTTCCAAGGCTCCAAGAAGTCCGGAGTGACAAAAGGCTGGTGTTTGGTTTCTTTGTGTGTGCTGTACAAAAGATGTTTGGAGTGTAAGTGGGGCAGGAAACAGCTCTGCTACCCTTGCAAGTTAGCCAATCCTGTGTACACCCTCCCCATTGTCTCACTGTCGGGAAGGAATATACCAACCCCAACAGCAGAGCTATTCCCAGTCACATAAACCAGGACACTGGCAGCAAGCACCATATGGTTAGGACAAGAAAATATAAACTTTCTAAAAGTGCATTTACAGAATTGTAACTGAAGCTCCAACGTTACAATCAAAGCGGATTTTAACCTACAAGTCATTTGAGTCCAAACCTGTTGTTTCTACCTGCTTCCAATCACAAGTTAGTACTTATTAAATGTAATAAATTAACCCCATTTGATCCAATGGGAGAAGTGGGCCTTTCCAGTAGTGAAAAACATATTTAGGAGTTTTTCAGTACCAGGACATTTAAAATTTAAACCCACATGTCCTAAAATTTAAATTGAATGCACCCCGCCTATGGGCCTGTAGGGATTACCTTAGGGGTGACATAGATGCATTAAAAAGTAAGGTTTGGGCCTGGCAGAAGGTTTATTATACCATGTCGAAGTGGCAGTTAAAAACAGTCTGTAGTGGCATGCCTGAGACAAGTTTTAAAGTGCTACTTCAGTGGATGGCACAATGAGTGCTGCAAGCCCACTAGTAGCATTTAATTTCCAGGAACTGGGTACCATCTAGTAATATATACTAGGGACCTGTAAGTAAATGAAATGTGTCAATCAGATGTAGGCCAATGTTACCATATTTTAGGAAGACAGCCCAAGCATTTTAGCACTGGGTAGTAGTGGCAGCGAAAATGTGACACAGGCCTTCATAAATAAGGACCTTCATGAATAACGTCAAACAATTGGTAGGACAAATGGGCAACACCTTTTTGTGATGCATTACTTTTTGTAACGCTGCAGCAGCATAAATAATGCACCATATTGCACCATATTTGCCAAGTGACACATCTAGGCAGATGAGTCACTTTGTAAACCCCTGCGCTACATTATACCAACGTCAGGTATATTGTATTCTGGGTGGGTGTCCCCCTGCAAGAAAGGGTCTATGAGATTTCACTGCGCCCGTTCTAGGATGCCAGTGCATCAAAACCCTACACCTACCACATGGCCTGAGGGTGACGCAAGCCATGTGAATGGACACATTGCTGGAGTTGCATCTGTTTTCAGACACACCTCAGCAATGCACCACTTTTGCACTGACAGATACGTCAGTAATACTGAAGTTTCTGTCATTCGGTGTGACAGGATGTATCATACAGTAAATATGACTTATCCATCATGTGGCAAGGAGGGCGCACTGAGAAGTGTTGCATCGCAGCATTCTTGCAGCGAAACAACACTACTCATAAATGAGGCCCTAAGTTTGGTATGTGTTTCAATTATCCTCTTCCTCCAAAAGGCCCTATGGTTTTTTAGATCTTATATTATCTTTTTTTAACATAGCCCTGGTCTTAAGTATTATAGCTGCTCAATAACATTAAAAGTGGGAGCCCGTCTGATCTACTTCCAGCCAGATTAATGGGAATGTTGGGGAGAACACTTGGGCCAGATTTCCAGAGCCTGGTGAATCACTCATTTACAACAGGGAGTGTCCCATGGGAATGGAAAAAGGCCGTAGTCAGACCTATTAGGAAGAACACCTCCTCCCCTTGGACTAATATGTCTAATCTTAGGCCGATCTCCATGCTACCTTTCCTGGGGAAAATCATCGAAAAGCACGCAAATAAACATCTGTCTAACTTCCTGGAACAATCGGGAAGCCTTGATCCTTCACAGTCGGGTTTCAGGCCTAAATACAGCACTGAAACTGCCTTACTGTCGATAACGGATGATCTCCGCATGTACCAGGACAGTGGTTATTCCGTTGTCCTGGTGCTGCTGGATTTATCGGCAGCGTTCGATACCATCTCACATACCATCTTGATCGAACGACTGACTGTGAATGGACTCGGCGGCAGGGCACTGGACTGGATAAAGAGCTTTCTCTCCGACCGCACCCAATGTGTCACCATGGGTGAGTTCAGGTCGGAAGAGGTTAAGGTCACCAAGGGGGTTCCTCAGGGATCTTGTTTAAGCCCTACCCTTTTTAACACCTATGTGGCCCCCTTGGCAGACATAACAAGAGCCTTTGGTTTCTGTCCAGTGTCCTACGCTGACGATACACAGCTGCTTTTTCCCTTTAAACTACTAACTCCGGAGGTTATACAATCTTTCTCCGAGGGGATGAAAGCAGTATCTCGGTGGATGGCTTCCAACTTTCTTCAATGTAATGTTGGCAAGACCGAGGTGATGCTTTTCGGTGAAGCTAGGATCCAATGGTCCCCTGATTGGTGGCCACTGGACCTAGGCCCAGTTCCCGAACCTAAGCAAATAATCAAGAATCTGGGGGTACGGTTGGAACCGGAGTTGACTATGAAGCAACATGGTAACAGCATAGTGGGATCCTGTTTTCATATGATAGGTCTCCTTCGTATGATATTCCCTTTCCTCCCTGACTCCGTCAGAAGAACTTTGGTTCAGGCTTTAGTAATCAGCCGTCTTGATTATTGTAATGGTCTTCTGGCAGGTGCAAATGAAGAGGTATTAGATCGTCTGCAGGTAGTGCAGAATACAGCAGCCAGATTGGTCCTCAATGCCCCCCCTAGATCTCCGTCTAAACCACTGCTGAATAAACTACACTGGTTGTCCGTACGTCAACGAGTGAAGTTTAAGACCGGTTGTGTTATACACAAAGGTCTACATGATCTAGGGCCGGACTATCTGGCCAAAAAATTTGCACCATATGTTCCTACCCGTACACTTAGGTCTAGTGATCAACTGTTTCTGAGTGTACCCAAGATTAGAAGAACTAGACTGGGTGGTAAGGCCCTGTCTGTGGTGGGTCCTATTTTGTGGAATACACTTCCACTTTTACTGAGACAATGTCCTGACCATTTCCTTTTTAGGAAACAATTGAAAACTTTTTTGTTTAGCCAACATTAGTTGAAGCTTGTCCTTTGTTTATAAATCTTGTAGCTGTTTCAGATTGTTTTAGAATTTAATATGACTACTCTGATGCTTGCCGGCTGTTCTAAGCGCGGAGATACTCCTTCGGGAGTCTATTCCTAGCGCTATACAAGCCTGCAAATAAATGACTATTTTTAGCAGACTCGAAAAAGGGTATAGAAGTATCAAAATAGTGTTAAGTCGCCACCAGCACTTCTTCATAATATTTAATTTACAATATCCTAATATTTAGACAGTGATCTATTAATGAAAGCACTATATGACATCAAGGGGCCGATTAGGATGCAGCCCATAAAGGTTCCAACCAGCAGTCTGAGCCTTTAGGACTGTATCGTAATGGCCCGCTCGGTTTACCTTTCCACTCTTGAGATTACAATGCTTGGTTTCCAACATAGGTTCCATGCCGGCCTGTCAGATGTTGAAACCATGTCGGAAAGCGTGTCTGGAGGTCCCCAGCAGGGCCCCCTTTGGTGCATGGTGTCCGTTTGGAGGCTGAGGGGACACCTATGGCCCCCCCTGTTGATCCCTGTGCTATGGGGTGCAGGGATGAATTGCACCTGCCTTTCCTCAATGGGACCTTGTGTTATGGCCGGTTTACGGACATAAAACGAGCTCCTGTTGAGGAAAGGGAGCATGCGACCGAACAGTGTTCAGTCTCATTGAGATGAGTCGGTCAGGACCACTGACACGGTGTTGGTCTGTCCCAGGATTGAGTCGGTGTTGACATCCAAATAAGCCCCTATGAGTAAAATTGCATATGTAAATCTCAATAAATAATATTTGAAACAAATATTGTTCAAGAAAATCTTCAATGCTTTTACAATATAACATAACAAAAGATATGCATCTGCCGTTCAAGAATATCTTTTATACAATATGCACGTCACCAACATTCGATTCATAGCCCAATCAGGTCCACATCGGTCTCATGCAGTCCAGCATGTACCATCTTCTAGCTTAGTAATCTGCTGCAAAAGAGGAGTAAGGTTGATTACTTGCTAGTCATGATACACACTAGATATTCCTCTTTAGTAAATGCGTCATCTATCAAATCCATAAACAGTCTTTCCTCTATTTTGCGAGATTTTTTTACAGTTTTATATAGTGCAAACTCGACCCGAAGGTCTTGGAGCGCTTTACATGAGCACCAGTTACGTTACACAAGGACACATTCATTTTTGGTAGGCACAGGGAGATTAGGTGATTTGCCCAGAATCACAGAATGTTGAGCCGACGCTGAGACTTGAACCTGGTTCCCTAGCTCCAAAGTCGGCAACTCGGGCCATTAGCACCAAAACACATTGCAACTATGTTTTCATATATTTTAATTTGTAGACTAATGTCAGCGCCCTGTTGAAGTCAAAAAATCGTTGCTACATCAGTTTTAGAGAAAGGCACTATACTAAAAGTAGGCCAAACACTTCCAAGAATGGCCCCTTACTGCAATAACATGACTTGTTTAGCACTGGAAACTCCACAAAGCATCAGTAGATTGAGTAATGTATGGTAATCAAACAGGTGTTGAATAATAAAATGCATATACCAAGTTGGTATTGTAAATCTTTGCCAGCAACCGGATTAACCACCAAATTTACTATCATATAAGGTTAATATATCGGTTAATACTCATGTAGGAACTTTTTTTATCTCATAGAAATCATACCAATACCTGTTATCAATCTGAATGACAGCATATCTACAGCAATTAGCGACCTTTAGTTCAGGACCATTTAGGTATCACCTCCCTAGCTTTTCAGAGTATTAGAAAAAAATTGCCTGGGTCTTACTGTGGATGCCAAAAAGGATTTACAGAACATACACAATATATTGAGAGATTGTTGCATACAAAGTTGAATTCAATCAAATAGAAATTTTATTGTATTTATTGGGCCCTTCCTCAATTCATTGTGTCTCTCAAATATGCATATATAGAATAAGCCAGGCGCTCAAACTCCCCTGCATAAACTAGCAATTCCTTTTCATTAGAAAAAAATGCCCATTGAACAGCTAATTGTACGTTGCTCTCTGATTATTTGTTACAGTTTCTTGTGCCACATCTTAGACCTATTTGCTGCATTGAAGGTAGAACACTCCGCACCTTACACGTTGTGTAGCTATCATTGAGCGTGTCATCGTGTCGTCTTTAGAAGATGTATTCTTTTGAGATCCCATCTTTGCCAAAACTATAACATAACCCTATAATCAAACCTCCAGCCTGCCTAGAAAAGGAGGAAACAGTAACATCACTTCCCTTAATACCAAACAAACAATAAGACTCTAGGAGTTTAACTGAACAACTCCTGGGAAGGGCGTATCGGGAACTAGACTGTGATGAAAAAGACAAGGACTCAGAGTATTAAAGGCTATCTGTAGGTAACTGGAACATTACTACCATGACTTGTTCCTCATAACAATCCTAATAAAATGAGGGTATACCCAAGCAGAACAAAGACAAGATAGGGAGACAGGAACACAAAGAGACACAGACACTCCAAACACCGGGAGTATGCTGCACACCCAATGATGTTATTGATAAAAACACACTGTTCAGTGCCAAATATAGAAAATATACTTCCATCAACTAATGATGATCAGAAGAAAATGAGTAATTAGGGTGTATGGAGCCACCCACTTTGCTGCATACACACATTTCTCATTAAAGCACCGCTAAATACTGGAATGCAGCCAAAAGTCACAAATTAAATTCAGCTTCCTAAATCTTTGCAGTTCTAAATAAGAAGATATGTAGAAATAATTCTGTATATATCTCAAGTATGCATCCTAGTTTTGGATGCAAAAGATGCAGAGGAGGGAAATCAGTAAAACTATATCTTGTGAACAATGAAGAGATGAAGTAACTTTGTGATCAATAGTAGGGTTTGAAAGAAATACCAATTCATCTGGAAAAAACATAAAAGGCCTCATCACTCAATGAGCCCAGTTACCACAATTCACCTTCCTCATTATAAAGCCATCAACAATAAAAAGGAAGGCAAAATACAATGGGATCTACTGGTTCCAAGGGAGAATCCTGCAGTGATTGGAGTGGAGAAGATAAAGCCCATAAAGTCAAAGGATAGTGAATCACTGGTCTTCTGGTAAAAAACACTTTCCCAGATGGGAAGCTAATCGAGATACAGATTGAACATCCAGTCCCTTAAAAGCTTGGAAAGCAGATCATTGAATAAGTCGGATTGAAACTCAAATTCCTGTTAAAAAACCCCTTCAGAAAATCTAGCAACTATGAATTGTCAATAGAAGCATCCTTGTAACCATTATTTAGATGCTGCGTATTCCCCTCTCTAAATACCTTGTTTAAAAATGCCCAACTTCTAACATAATGGAACATGTGCACCGCTATGCCAAAATTATAAGATGATGATCTAACATCACAGTGATAGGGGTACTTGTTAAACATGTTGTAACTGAATATTGGCTTTGTCTTATCAACCAGGCACAGCTAGTGTGTAAAGAAGGAAGCAACTAACAAACTCCCTTAAGGAAGTGGCAGGGGCCGTTATTGTGGAATGAGTTGGGGGGCCCAGGGTATGGGAGACTTTGTGACAAGTCTGGAAGGCCTTGGAAATTCATTGATCGGTGCATTGATAATAATGAAACTAACTCTATTAAATGATGCTTAGTAGAGATTGGGTGTGAGAAAATATGGGCTCACCCAGAAACGTCATGTAGAGTATCCAAGTCTGGACTTCAAAGGACCAGGAGGGTGGGCTCCCTGACCTTGCATTTATGGAATTTAAAGTAACTAGGTGCAATTGAACCTTCAGCTGCCAGATGAATCTACATTAAGTTCTGCAGCTGGACTTTGCCACTTTGAGCATATACTGTGAAGTGGCATCACCCCTATGCCGAATCAGAGTTGAGTTGTCCCTTTTGCCCTGAGGTCAAGGAAACTATAGATCATGCCCTATATTTTTAACCACATTATCATGTGCACAGGAGGAAATAAATTCTGTTGCTGTGTCGAATTATGGGCATAGGGTACTATAAACTGCAACAAGGACATTAAGGTCAGACACTGCCCAATCAATTCTATTGGCTGTCTTCAATTACCTTTTATAGATGTGGAGATATAGACAGAAAAGAATTGGCCTGTTGACGCTTGATTATGTCCCTATGTACCTATAGTTGTATCTTGCAACTTGTTATGAATTCTTGAACTACATGCTGCCTGTGAGTTATGGATGTGGGCTACTAGTATATGTTGAACATTTAGAGGGTCATTAGGATGATGGGCGGACGTTGTCCGCCTGTCATCCTAGCGGGGTTTGGGACCCCCTGCCATAAGGGCAGTGGTCCCGGGGGAGGCATTAGGATGTGCCCGCCACTGTGGCGGGCACATCCTGCATTTCTAGCATTGTGGCGGGCGGTGCTCTCTGCACCGCCCGCCACAATGCTAGAAATACTTTTCAGCATTTGCTTTAACAAAGCGGCAGGAACCGCGCAGTGCCTGCCGCTTTGTTTATGCAAATGAAGGGGGGTACCACAGGTACCCCCCCATGTGCAATTCCCACCCCTCCTTCACTCTGGGGGCCCGCAGGGGGCCCCCAGAGTGAAGACCGCATGCCTCAGCCACGGAAAGGCATCTGAAACAGCCCATTGTAATATGGCTGGCAGTGTCTAATAGACACCGCCACCATATTAAACATTTTCCGCCCTGGCCGCAAGGTGACCGGGGCGGAAAAGTGGCGGGCGGTGTTTTGCTCCACTGCGGTCCCCCCCGCCATTGTAATATGGCGGGGGGGAATTCAGGGAAGGATGTTGGGCGGATTGCCCCGCCAGGTTGGCTCCGACATCCTAATGGGCCCCTTAGTATTTAAACACTGATGGAGCAGGATTTTGAGAAGATAATCCTGCTTGATTGAACACCCCTATAATACATACTAACAGTAAGTTGTTTCTAAATAACTAATGTGCACATTTACAGTTCACGTGGCTAGCTTACTTTCCAAATATGCACAAACTAGTCAGAATTTATGTATAAATAACAGTAAATGTAATACTCTTGTGTTTAGAACGGATGGCAAGGCTGCATGCGTAGTTCATAAAATGCATGATGTGTAATGCTTTAAACTCACCAATAACGCCATTTTCTGCTTAAGCTATACTGGACTGACAAGTTAATAATTAATAAGTGCTAAAGTGGGTGGTAAACAGTGAGAATTGTATTATTGTTTCACTAAAAAATGTCTATTTCCTGTTCTTTTAGTGGTAAACGAGTCCTCCATGTTCATAAATTGACCAAACCTGAGGGAGGGTAGATTTGTGTGCGAGCAAGAACGATGTGACCACGTAACTGAACTGCTGTGGTAAGCTGAAAGAGCCTGACCTGGTGAAGGAGAACAATGTTGACTGCCAGCCAAGCCAACATCACCACAGAACCAGTAGTAGCTGAATTTAATACATTGTATAACAATGTTGTAACGTGTGTAGTCATTAGAGAGAGGATGGGAAAATTATTTTGAACAATGGTATAGTTGAAAGAAGAATGATTTCATGATGGGGTGACATCCCACCCTAGAAACCAACCAACCACTTACTTAGAAAATGTGAATATCAGAATTATCGTGGGACAGACATGTAATTTTAAAGTGTAAGAATAGGTGCTTTGGGGGTGTGGTTTAGGTGATGCCGTCGGTAGAGAGATGGCGTAGTTTGAGGTGTCCGAGAGAGGGGTGTGACACTGTTCGTCAGTTTGCTGAGAGGCCTTGCTGTTCCTGTCCTGATTTCAAGAATCTTTGATTTTGACTCTTAGTTAAGGAGTCCCTCACTACTGCCTAGGCATGTGTGCTTGTTTCCGCTTTACATATCCGTTGGGTTTGTAATTAACATTTTAAAAATATATTTGTCGCATTTATATTTTCTTCTGTGCTTCTGTCTCTTCCTCTATCCCTCCGAAATTGGTGGTTAATGTCAATATATTTCATTTTTGCATCTAATGTCTCTTCATCTATCCACTGTTTGCAACGTATATTTGAGATGTTATTTCCTTTATTGCTGTGATTAGTTTGTTACTCTCTCATGAGGTTTCCAGTATTTGAGTTTATAGCATTTGCTTTGAGCATTTATTATTACTAGATAAAATTACTGAAATTTACCAAGAGTCTGTGGTCCTTTTTGTCAAAATATTGATTGTTAATGTTCTTAGAATTTCCATTACCATCAACTGTTCAGCTAGTTGGTTCATCAACCAAGTAGATGAAAAGTCGATTACATATGTTAAATATAGATAAAATACAGGATGTTTAAATAATAGTTTTAGCAGCAAGGAAGGTTGGAGAAAGATACATAAACTTGAACCCAGCACATCAGGGTTTCTGGGTGAATGTGTATACGCCAAAGTAGTGTAAAGATATTGAGTATTTATCCTTGATCAAATTATTGGGCTTATGTTGGATCAGTTTCTTGGCAGTAGAGGACAGTTTTCCCCCTTTGATGGCTTTTAAGAGCCATCAACACTATTTTTGCAGGGTTTCCACTCAGGAACAGAACTATGCTTCGAGCCATAGATTATCAGTATGTCTGGACTGATTCACCATGCGATCTCAGTATCTACGAGCCCATGTCCAACTAGCTATAGTGCCTCACTTGTCTTCCTAACTTTACCAGAGAAACAAGTGAATTGGCACCCTAGAACACAACACTCTCAATCCTCTCAGGGTTTGTGGTAACAAGACACACCCTTTCACTCTCTCACTCATACTCGTCCACAATAAGATAACAATAAGACACAAAGGAAGTTTTGAATATTTATTTAAACTATTGTGCTCTGAAATGCAGTATACATGCCACAATTAGGAAACAAATGTATAATAAAAATACTGTTTGCATGGTTAATAATCTGTATACCATGAAAAGCCCTGTCATTTTATAGGACAGAGAGACCTAAACTCCCTTCCCTTCTACTACAGCTAAATTATTATACATGCAAGATCTCTGAGATTACCGGCAGACCCAGTACCTTAGCATACACAGATGGATGCTCTACATCTCAGCAGATGCAGTGCTCTTGTCTCAGAACTCTCGTTCCATGTTTGTGTTCCTGGGTCATGTGCTCATCTATATGAAAGAACATGTGTGCAAATAAATAATAGATGCATTCTTGTGTTATGTCTAGGTGCTAGTGCTTGGTCAGAAAGAATAACAAGGGACATTGTTGTTTGACCTTCACTATGCTGTTCGGACTAAATCCCAGGAAAAGAACAGAACATGAAAACATGTGCAGGTTCCCTGTGAAAGTACAATGTGGCACAAAAAGCAAATGTGTTTATCTAGTAATGTGTGCAAGGGAAAAATAAGGCCTACAGTGTGCACAGTTCGGCTAACATAATGAAAGCTATAATGGGCCTTGCAGGAGACACATAGCACTATATATAACTCCCTTCAAATGCTGATAGTTTTATATTCTCATATGACTTTTTTTTACTATTTTATATGATTTTAACGATTTTAATGACTTAAGGGTTTTATTGTCTTAATGTATTGTCTCGTTCTTTTATGGCAATATCCAAAATAAAGGATTATAAAGTATAGAAGAAAACTATCTCTGGCAGGTAATTTTATTATTACTAAACTGAATAATATACCATGTTTCAAACTAGGGGTTCTGTGGCGTGACAAACAGCTCTGATGCCATCTTCTGCGTGTTTATGATACAGATGCCTAAGTGCCATCGAGTCAACAGCAGTAGCTGTAGCAAGGTGAGAGGAGAGTCACAAACCTTGATTACCACATTAGCCTAGACACCTCAGTTGAGATGCAACAAATGCTCATGACTAGGGTTCTGTTGTATTACAAAGAAGTAGGGGCACTGCATGGTAGGACAGAGATACATTAGCTCTAAGTTGGTACAAATACTAGAAGACAAGGGTTTGATACTCTTGTCCTGAACTGATGTGTATCTAGGGCTAGTGTGTCCAGTTTTTATTTTGAGCCAGAGGTTGCAGATGGGGCCCTCCACCACTTATTTTTGAGCCAAAAAGTATTTGTCCCCATCAGACTTTGACACAAACAAGAGAGAGAAAAACACCAAGGAGAAAAGAAGGAGGAAGAAAATGAAAGAAAGAGATTGACAAACAGAGAGTAAGCAGGGAATAACAGGAGTGAGTTTGTGGGGCAGGTTGTGCCTAGTGATGGATTAAAAATGCATAAGGGGAATTAAGACTATGCATCCTTAGTATTCTGCACTGGTGGCTGCTGACCAAATGCTTGGACCCCAGCACTTATTATTTTACAAATTAAGCACTCATAAGCCTGATACACAAAGGTAAACATACATGTTTTTGTAGGTTTAATCTTTTTCTGTATTCACAAAACTGCGATTTAATATGAAGTTTATGACAGCGGAGTCTCCGCAGCTATGAACTTACTATTAAATCATAGTTTTGTGAATTAAGAAAGGCATGTTCTATCTTTTTATGTGCGGAGTTCTCCATTCCGCCAGCAGACGCTCTGCAGTCGTAAACGTACTATTACATTGCAGTTTTGTGAATACAGAAAAAGAGTAAACTTACACAAAAGTGTATGTTTACCTTTGTGAATCACACCCTCGCTCTGTTCATAATGAGCTGTAAGGCATTTGCCTTTCATCGCCATTAGCAGGGAGCAACAGAGACCAACATTTAGTGGGTCAGATGTAGCCTTTTTTAGGAGTGTGAGGTTTGCGGTGCACTACAAACTAAAAATACATTTTGGCCAGCAGTGTTCTCATTCTTACATTGGCCCATGTAAATGTGGCTATTCTGGAATAGCAGAGCCCTAAATGTCAGTGTTGGTGTGCATTGGTAGAGTCCTGTGGAACCCAGTACAAACAGGAAATGGTGTATGGGGGAACTGAGGTGTATTGGCAGAGCTGTCTGTGATTCTCAGTAATGGAGTCTCAGGGGGGCCTTACATCTTAGAATTCAGTTGTACTCAAATCTCTATGTATACGTTTGAGATGTAAAACAGAAAGGGCAACTCAATAGTTATGTACATGGATGGATATATACGAGGATCCAAGAACTTCATCAGTGGTACTACAGGTGAAGTTTGAAGTACTTCGGCAGAGCTATGTTTGCATCGCTGTGTTTGTCTGTCTGTCTAGCCCCTGGAGGCTAGAAACGCTTGCTTGCTGCTTTTGTTACTGGGGCCGATATTGCAGCACCCCTTCTAAACCGGCCGCCAGTAACAAAACTGCCTCCCACCACTGTAAAACCGGCCCTTACCCTTCCAGCCTACTGGGGAAACACCCGAAGCATGGTACGCACAGTCCAGCCCTGCTCACCACTGGCATAAAAATGACTGTTGTAGGTGAGGATCTGAGAGTGTTGGCAGAACAGGGGGTTGGTTTAAAATCACAGTTTCGGTCATAGAACATGAATTAGATTCTTGGGTTACATTATGTGAAGATAAAGGAACTTGAACAATTGTTTGAAGGCCACAAGATAGTGGATCCACATAATTGTGGTAGGTGGAATGTGGAGGATTAGAAGCACAGCAGAAATCATGTGTTTGTTGCAAACTGCAGACAAATGTTAATCAAGACTACAGCAAAAAAGAATACTTTGAAATAAAAACACTTGGAGATGGCAGATTCACTGAAGTACATCAACCTAGAAAATACATTCAGTACCCTTTAGTAAAAAAAGCATATAGCATCGGGACCTGTCATCTTTCATCAACCATAACTACCATCAACGAGAGCTTCCCTCAACTCGTCCAATTCAGACCCAGGCTTTTTTACACAAACAGGGATGTGATAGGGACAGGATCATGAACAGTGCCTACAATTTGAAATGAAAGGGTGTGTTTCTACCTCCGTGGAAGCACTCTGGACTTCATGGAAGTGCGATTTGAGGTTCAGCTTACATGCCTTGTAAGGGAGGGGGGAGGTCGGTTTCATGATGGCACTGGGATTAACTTGTTTTTGTCTGACTCAGTACATGTGAAGATCAGGAGTAGGCCATCGAAAAGTAGTGCCTGATCCTGTGTATGAACTGTAGAAACCGGTAACCAAACCTGGACGCGGTACAGATATCTACCACAACAATATCCAACGATGTGCCATTCAACCAAACCCAAGAGTGATTGTTATGAGATACTTCATGCCTCACCACGTGCACTGACTTAATAAAATAAATGGTAATAAAGGAACATGTGAAAAGAAATCTGTTTGAATATATATCGATCACTGCACGCCTATAGCTGGTACATCCTGAGCCCATTGGCATCTTGCCTGCCTCTGCTCACCTTCAACCAAGCCTTTGGCATGCCTCGTGGCATATAGAGTCTGAAGTGAGACATTCAAAACTGAGTAGTGCCTTGTGAGAGAGCGCAAACTGACCTAAATGTATGAGTGCATCACACTTACCTGTAGTAAGCACAAATCATGAGGAGAAATGCCATGAGTGCTAGTAGTATCTGCAATTATATTCTGAATGTATAGCTAATGTAGAGATTTAAGTAGAAGTGGAACTAATACAGAAATGTGTGACACTATATGATTTTATTAGATGTGATTATTCCTGAATCCATGTCGTGTAGCTGTTAAAATGTAAGATGGCATGTGGTTAAACGCAGAATGTGGTAGGCCTCAGGGCCAGAGCTAGAAGGGAAGGGGAAGGTGTTTCTTTTCACGACATAGATGAACTAATGTTTTGGTCATTGCATTAATGGGCCATGATTTATAGATGTGTTTACTGAATAATAGAATAAGAGTATTAACATGCTTTAATTAATGAAGAAGTTGAATGCTATAATCATTATGAGAAATGTTGTAGGCCTGAAATGTTTTAACATTGATTTACACGTACATGTCTGGGCCGAGAAATGTTGCGAACCTTTTTGGAAGTCTATGAGAGTTGGGTTCTTGGCTGCAGATGTCTGTCTGCAAGAGAGAAAGGGAGGATCCGATTATAAATAATATGAATAGAGGTCTGTTCAGTAGACGGCCCAGACATGGAGGAGGGTTCTGGAATGTTTAAGGGGTATCAGCGGGCCGGAGAAGAGTCTGAGAAGCAAGGTCAACTCCAACGTATGAGGCCCAATACAAAGCAGCATGGAAAAAGCCAGAAGCTACACCACGTGAGGGGCGTCTCATGAGGGGCGTCTCAAATGTTGTTGACTGTTTTGTATTAGGGACAGCACCCCTGGGTGGAGTTAGAGCAGATGCCTGAGGACCCTTTAGAGAGCGGATGGGTAGGCAGAGAGGGGTCATGACTGGAGAACTATAGGTTTTCACCAAGAGACTAAGAGTGAGTGACTTCCCTTGGGGGTCATTCACTGCTGACACCTTTTGTTAGGTTGAGACTTGGTTAAGTAGGGATACCATCTAGAGCAGGGTAGGGACAGCCTAACCTGTGTGTTTTCCTCCAACTTAAATGAAGGAGAGATATGCGTCAATGCTGATAGCTTTATTATTCTTAGAACTTGTGCTGGTAATTTCCGTTGCTCGTCTGAGGGCTTTCAGAGAGCACATGTATGTAGTTGGACCTGTGTATCTCGTGAATCTCATTCTGAGATGCCTGTATTTGCAGCTTATCCTATCCTTACAATAAACTTTTGAAAGCTAGAAGTTGTTTGTGATCTTTTGGAGCGGGGTCCTTTATTGGGTGAACTAGCTTGGTAACAGAGGCACTTTCTTCCTTCAATGACAGGCAACAAAGGTTCAGTCGACCAGATCGGGGTTTAGATCAATAGTGATAAGGTATCGATCAAAATCTCGCCCTTCCAGTTGGTAGCTATAGAGGATGGTTGCCTTCTTGAGGACGGTGACCTAGGCCAGGTTAGCTTACCCCAAGGCCCCTAGAGATCGATGATCGGAAGAACCGCCCGCCGAAGAACATCCGGATGACGTGAGACAGAAAAAGCAGCAGTATCGGTCGAGAGTGAGTATAAAGGGTCATGCGTGTTAGATTGCGGTGTTTTTGTATTGTATCTATGTTGTAATGTCTGGCGGAGTTGGAATGTCTGTAGAGTGACTGTGGAACAGGTTGTGAGCGCGCGCAACCGGTAGAAATCTTAAGTTCAAGGAGAGCTTAAGTGGTTCGGGTGTATCGGACACCCAGAGTAATTGTCAAATAGTGTGAAGGGGGTCATGAGGTACCATTGATCACCCGAAAGACCGAGATAGGGGGAACGTAAGAGTGAGTGCGTGAGTAACGGACGCTGGTCGGAGGTTACTGTGTGTGTAAGCAACCTATCAGAGAGACGATAGACATTTCGTCAGTTGTGTTGACAATTACATATAGACTGTGGACGTACAGTCGAGGGAAGTGACCGCTTGGTCGGAAGTAGTCATTTTTCGGTGTATGAATGGGACGCATGCATGACCGGGAGACGAGTTGAGAAAGGAGGGGTGCTGCTGCGAAGCGGAGAAAAGTGACGTCAGGAAGTGTCGCGCAGTGATTGGCTGACCGGAGAAAGACCGCGCTGTGATAGGCCAGCTAGCAAAGACGTCAGAAAGTGTCGCTCTGTGATTGGCCGACCGGAGAAAGACCGCGCTGCGATAGGCCAAGTTAGCAAAGCCGCGACAGGATTGGTGGATTGTCATCAGGAAGTAAACAGAGTAGCGAGGCTGGATATTGTGCGCATAATTATGAAGTGTTTTAAATGGCTGAGAGCGGCGTTTAAAAAAGAGAAGCGGGGATCGTATGAGGGGGAAGAAGCCCCGCCGGAGGGTACGCCGGCTCGTTACATGGCAGTGAATGTTGGGCTGCATACGATCCTTTGGATATCAGAGTGGAGTAAGATTACGGAAGGAAATGAGGAACTGACGTTCCCGAAGTACGGGACGTTCAGATTAGAGGTGTTACATCGATTAAAATCAGTCATGACCTCAATGAGACCCTTGCCTAGACCGACCCAGTTTGAAGCCCTTGATGCATGGATTAGGGCAGCGCATGAAAAAAATATGAACAGACGACAAGAAAGGGTGAAACGATCGGTAAGGGCAGTGCAGGATGCCAGGTGGGATGCGGATGCTAAAAGATGGAGAGTGCATAACATGGAAGTAAATAAACTGTACCCAGTGTTAGAGGTGCCCGGTAATAAAAGCCCCCTAGAAGAAGATGATGAGAGCGAAACAGAGGACAGCCTGATAAACAGATTACTGACAGACAGGCCACCCCCGTATAATAGAGCAGGGGGAGAGGTCGAGCATAGTGAAAGAGAAAAGGGGGGCAATGCAGGAGAGCATGGACCGCTTCCCAGTTCAGAGTGGGATCCTGAGGCAAAGAAAGAGCTGTCCCAGCCTAGTCAGGTGCAACAGGTGGTCGGGAGGTTTGTGGTACAAAGAGCGCCGGAAACGGAGAGCGCCACATCCTACGCATTACCAGATGCACTACAGGTACCTGTTACCATAGGTCCTATAGTATCGATATATGACCCAGAGAGAGCAAGAGGGGAAGAACGGGTACGGAAGGACAGAGAAAGAGCAGGGACGGCAAGGAGGAACGATACGATTAATTCCCCAAGTCAGATGCCGATACCCAGAGAGTGGAGCACCCCGATGCACACAGCAGGGGATCCAGGAGGGGATCCTGGGGGCCCTAGATGGCCAGTGGATCTGAGGGGATCTGGACGAAAATCCTTTCAAGAGCTAAATGAGTACATGAAGAAGTGGGATGAGGCAGTGGAGGCTCACAAGAGCATCATAGCTGCAGAAGCTGAAAGGGAAAGTCAGGACAGCAGAGCTCGGACTCACTGCGGGGCTGGGGAGAGCAGCCCGGAGTGGGACTGGAGAGAGAGAGATAGTAGGGGAGTCACCCATTGGGCCCGGAGTGGGAATAGAACAGACCTGGAAAACGGGGGCCCCGGGAGTGAAGGGGTGGCGTGCCCAATTCTCAGTGAAGGGGAGAGGAGAGCGCAAGAGTACAGAAACAGCTTTAAGTGTCCACACTGTGTGCCCGGCACCAGAGAACTGAATGGGAGTTGTGAGAGGTCGCACCATAGTCCCTGTGATGACGGAAATGAGCGCAGCCCAGGGAATATGGGGAACCAGGAAGGATCGTATCGGATACTGAGCGATACTAGGCAAAGGGAGAGTAGCGACCAGAGGGAAAATAACAGAGAGGAGTATGGTGAAAGGAGAGAAGCAGGAGAGAGTGGGCAGAGCAAGAGTGGGGGTAACAGGCCCGTGTTCCATCACCTTCCAAGATCGGATGGCCGAGCATGGGACCTGGAGAGATGGGAGCAAGGGAGAGCACTCATTAACTCTCCCGAGCCCAAACGTAGAGCTCGGAGTTGGGATGGTAGGGAGACCAGTGAGCCCCCTTCGAAAGACATATTGCGAGCTGAGATAAAAGCTAAGAGACTCGATGTCGCCAGCTTAAGGTCAGACCTGGATGACATGGTAGATGGTACCCTGCCTTTAGAAAGAATGGAAATGTATGAGCAGGATGAAATACTGTATATGGCAAAGGACATCACTCGAAAGGCGAGAGCAATCCATGAGAAGTTAGTCGAACTAGCAGGCAAATATATGGTGGACCTGTCAAGAACCAAAGCATTACAGGGTAACCACAGGCTACATTATACAGATCGAGACCTAGATGAGAGGAGAACGATCGGGCTGAAAACGCACATAAGGGAACTGATCACTGGAATAAGGACATGGAGGGCACTAGATAAGTGGGAAGAGAGGTGGTCCAAGAAAGGGACCGTCAGGAGAAGCACGCTTGGTACGACACCAGGAGGGCTGCAGGGAATAGAAGCATACCCTTTGCGTGAAGTCGCAAATGGGAATTATGTACATGTCCCTTGGAGTAGGGGAGATTTAGCTGCTTTTACCACCTCCTTCCCTAAATTGCGGGAAAGCCCAGTGGAGTGGTACAAGCAAGTTGAGAGATTTGTAAAAATCTCAAAGGTCCTATGGATAGATCTGAACACGCTGTTTGACATTGTAGTACCAGGAGATCTGTGGACAGCATGCAAGGTTAGCGCTGAGTGGCCCACAACGGAGCCGGAGAGAGATGCTAAGACTAATGGGCCGTCCGAGATTGTGATGGCAAAATTCGAGAGAGTGATGACTTGGCTGAAAGAGAAAGTGCCAATGCAAGACATAGATTGGGTCAAAATAGACCGAACCAGACAGGAACCCAAAGAGACAGTCCACGAATATTATGAGAGATTGCTGAAGGCGTTTAAACAGTATAGCGGCTTGGATGTAATGGATCCAAAAGACATAGGGCAATTTGTGTCCAAGTTCGTCCTGGGACTGAGACCGGATATTAGTTTAATGATTCAGCAACACTTGATTTGTTGGCAGAATAGACCCCTAGACGAAATACTGAGATATGCCAGGTACTGCTGTGATGAGATAGACTCCAAGGCTAAGAAACTAAAAGAAAAATTGATGGTGGTACAGATGCAGGCAGCAGGGAAGGGGGGACAGCAGCAACAGCAGCAAGGAACAGGTACGGGAGGAAAGAAGCAGTACAGTCAGAACAAGGGCAATGAGGAGAGTTCCACCTTTAGACCCAGAATAGACATAGCTGCCTTGAAGAAAACGACTAGGTGCCACCAGTGTAACGAGGTGGGGCATTGGAAACGCGAGTGTCCCTACAATGTAGAGATAGGAGAACAAGAGGAAGAGGAGGAAGAGGTCCAGAGAGCGCCTACGAGAGGGGTGACGCCATACCAGGGAAAGGTGCTAAAAGGGGGGGGGGCTCCTCCCCGAGCCCAGTTCCCGCAACCTCCCCGAGTAGGGACTATGGGTAAGACCTATAGACAGATGCCCCTGTTTGTAGAAGGAGAAGAGTGCTATTATGTGGACCCATTAACCGGACAGAGAGTGGAAAGAGAAGACTGCACCCTCGGGGCAGCCTTGGAGGTGGACCAGAGGGGACCCTATGTCGAAGCAGAAGTAGCAGGGTGCCCCACGACATTTCTGGTGGACACAGGAGCCACTAGATCCACGATCAGATCAGCTGCAGTTCCAGACCTGCCCATGTCTGGAGAGACCATACAAGTGGTGGGGGTCGCAAACAGGAGAATAACCAGCCAATTGACAGAACCGGTACAGGTGAAAATAGGGAAGTACAGCGATGAGCACCAGTTTGTGGTTTGCGATTCAAGTCCTGTGTGTCTGCTAGGCAGAGACCTGTTGTGTAAATTGAATTGTACAATATACTGTACACCTCAGGGAGTGGAGGTATTGACCAATGATGATGACGCAGACTTCAAAGTTGCAAACTCAAGAATATGCGTGGAGCTGTACCCTACTTTGACAGTAGATGAGCTCCCCTGGGACTTGAGAGAGACAGTGGCACCAGAAGTATGGGACTTCACTGGGGAAGAGATTGGATTGGTCAAAGGGGTGGACCCAGTGAAAATTGTAGTGAAACCGCATGCTGAGTTCCCAAGAACACCCCAATATAAATTGACTCCAGAAACGATTGCAGGCATAAAGCCCGTGATCGAGTCCATGATTAAACAGGGAATACTGAAAGAAATCGTGGGTAGTCCATGCAACTCCCCGATTATGGGTCTGCAGAAACCAAATGGGAAATTCCGGATAGTACAGGACCTTCGAAAGATTAATAACATAGTCGTTTCGTGTTGTCCAGTGGTACCGAATCCATCAGTGATACTGTTTCAGATTCCATTCCAAGCTGAGTGGTTCACTGTGATTGATCTTTGTCAGGCTTTCTTTTCGATCCCTCTGGACGAAGAAAGCCATTTTCTTTTCGCATTTAAGCTGGAAGGTCGCGTCCTAACATGGTGTCGTATTCCTCAGGGGTATACAGAGAGCCCATCGATCTTTAACCAGCTTTTGAAGAAAAATCTTGAAAGTCTAGTGCTGCCCCAGAAGTCAGTTCTGGTCCAGTACATAGACGACCTCCTCGTGGCGTCAGAAACAGAAGAAGCTTGCAGGGAGGACTCCATTGCTTTGTTAAATCACCTAGCTGCCAATGGGCACAAGGTGTCCCCGGGAAAGTTGCAGTACTGCCTGACAGAAGTGCAGTACTTGGGACACAGAATAGAGAAAGGCAAGCGAAAGGTGTCACCAGACAGGATAGAGGCGATCATGAAAATGAATGCGCCTAAGACACAGAGAGAGGTCAGGATGTTCCTAGGGATGGTGGGTTATTGCCGACAGTGGATCGCGAACTTTTCACTGAAAGCAAAGCCCTTGCAAAAACTGACGCATAAGGAGGTGAGCGATCCGGTACCATGGGACAAAGACTGTTTGATGGCATTCCTACAGCTGCGAGAGGACCTGTGTCGTGCTCCGGCATTGGGAATGCCTGATTACAATAAACCATTTTTGCTTTACTGTTGTGAGAGAGAAGGTTGCGCGTTGTCTGTGTTAGTCCAAATCCATGGGAATGCCCGTAGACCAGTTGCTTATTTCTCGGCTACTTTAGACCCAGTAGCCGCAGCGTTGCCCGGATGTCTCAAATCCGTTGCTGCAACGGGTGTCAGCATTGAGAGATGTGAAAATATCGTCATGGGGCACCCGTTAGAGGTGTGCGTGCCCCATTCTGTTGAACTGTTGATGACCAGGACCAAAACACAGCATCTGACCAACAGCAGGCTCACGCGCTATGAGCAAGTTATTCTTGCTGCAGAGAATGTGACCCTCAGGAGATGCTCTGTTTTGAACCCTGCCACCTTGATGCCGCTCCCAAATGATATCGAGGATGATGATGAATGTACAGACCATGACTGCCTCGATGTGACTGAACTATGCACCAAACCCAGACCCGACATCGTAGATGAGCCACTGACCGACCCAGACGAAATTTTCTTTGTCGATGGCTCATGTGTAAGAGACGAAGTTGGGCAGTTGAGAGCAGCTTACGCTGTTTGTACAATTACTGGAGTTGTAGAAGCTGGGTGCCTGGAAGGAGTACACTCCGCTCAGGTAGCCGAGATTATTGCCTTGACACGTGCTTGCTTGGCAAGCAATCAAATTCGAGTCACCATATACACCGACAGCCAATATGGTTATGGGGTGGTTCATGATTACGGGCAGTTATGGTCTCAAAGAGGGTTCATGACCTCTTCAGGCTCTCCCATTCGCAATGGAGAGTTTGTGCGCCTGTTGTTAGAGGCGTTGCAATGTCCAGCAGGTATCGCAGTTGTAAAGTGCACCGCACATACCAGAAATGAGGACTTCGTCTCGAAAGGCAATAGATATGCCGACGAAGTCGCGCGGTATTGCGCAGAACAAGGGTACTCTTTCACAGAGGTGGAAGTGGGTGGAATAAATGTAAGGACTGAATTAGCCATGATATTGGAAACTGTTGATACTTGGGACGAACTGGCAAACATGCAAGAAAATGCTCCTGATTTTGAAAAAGAAACATGGGAAAAGGCAGGATGTGTAGTGGGTGAGTCCCATTTTTGGGTCTCAGCAGATGGCAGAGCAGTGTTGCCCAATGAGATGGTGAGCCCAATGGCCAGACACATACATGGTCCCGTACACCTAGGGAGAGACGCTATGCTGAGAGTGTTTAGACAGACTTGGTACAATCCTAAGTTTAGAATAGCAGCAGAAGCAGTGTGCCAGCGTTGTGTGACCTGTCAGCAGCTGAACGTAGGGAAAAGAACACCAGTTGCACTGAGTCACATAGGAAGGTCTGGAGGTCCATTCAATCGAATGCAGATAGATTTCATTGAAATGCCGAGGTGCAACCGCCTCCGCTATGTCCTGGTGGTTGTTTGTGTATTCTCCAGATGGGTTGAGGCATACCCTACACGTAGGTGCGACACCCTCACAGTGGCCAAGTTACTGCTTAGGGAACTCATTCCGCGCTTCGGGGTGCCGGCCTCTTTGGAATCAGATAGGGGAACGCATTTCAACAGCGAGCTTGTGAAGATGATTTGTGCGGCTCTGAACATAGATCAGAAATTGCATTGCAGTTACCGACCAGAAGCCTCAGGAATTGTGGAGCAGATCAATGGCACGATCAAAGCCAGAATTGCAAAAGTGTGTTCCTCAACGACCCTGAGTTGGCCTGACGCCCTGCCATTGGTCCTCATGAGCCTTCGTAGTACCCCAGACAGAAGAACGGGGTTGTCACCACATGAGGTGTTAATGGGGAGAGCAATGAGGCTGCCATCTGTCCCAACTACTGCACTGTTAAATATCACAGATGATATGATCCTGGACTATTGTAAGGGGCTGTCTGACGCCATTCATTCTGTGTCCCTTCAGGTGCAGGCTGCCGAGGTTCCATCGTGCCAGGGCCCGTGCCATGACCTGTATCCTGGGGACTGGGTCCTGGTGAAAAAACATGTGAGAAGAAGCTGCTTGGATGTTCGTTGGCGTGGGCCCTTCCAGATCATCCTGATCGCGAATACGGCTGTGAAGGTGGGAGGCCTGCCCAATTGGATCCACGCGTCACATACGCGAAGGGTTCCAGCACCTCGGGAAGAAACAGCTCCTCTCTCGGATAGACGTCCAGCAGAGGACCGAGAAGCCATAGAGGGGGCTAGCCAAGCTGTAGAGGTGCCAGCGGAAGCAGGGAACGAGTCTGACCAAGCTGAGGACGGTCAGTACAACAGCGAAACAGACGACGCTACAGAAGGAGAAAGTAGCTGGGAGTACGAGTCAGACACTGACAGGTCTGACAGAGAGCGAGAACAGACAAGAAGGAGAAGGAGTAGAAGGGCACGTGGAGAAGCTAATTGGCCGCAAAGAAGGAGCTCTAGCCTGAGGTCAACTCCAGAGATAACCCTCCCTCCGATATCAGAAGACTCAGACCCGGAAGAAGGTGCTCAGGGGGCTGAAGCACCGGACCGAAGAAGGTCAAGAAGAGTGCGTGTGCCTAGCAGAAGATACTCCACCCCTGAGTGGACATATCTGGCGACAAATGTCTTTGAAACAGGAGACAGGGAGGATTCGAGCGGTGGTGGTGTCCAGTTCTGAGCCCATCGTCACCGTGGAAATACGACTGTTGGTACCCGGAGTCGAACAAGAAGGGTCACTAACATTCATGCTCCCCAGACCTCCCCGCCTCAGCAAGTTAAAACACATGTTTCTTTCAGAATTGCAATTCCCCGACTTTGGTACAACGATAACAGCCCATGAAGAGCACAATCTTCGTTTGGAAATACTGAACTTTGCTATCGAAGCTGCAGGCACAAACCTGATAGTAGATGCTTAAAGGACTTTGTAAATAAAGCGAGCAGAAAAAGAAGATTACCTAGCGCCCAGGAAGCAGAGAATATTAGGGAACTTCCCTTGAGTTGATGGAGAAGGGCTAGGGTTGTCTTTATTGAACTGTTAAAGGACTTTTGCGAAGAAGGTTGTCAGCTTCCAGTTGTGTGGATTCTAAAGACAAAAAGAGTAAAAAGAGACTGTAAAGGAACGAGAAGAAAAGAACTTTGTGCCAAGATAAGAGAGAGCCATATTGTCTGACGAAATGGAAGCCGGCACCCAGAACCGCAGAGCTAAATGTATAATAGGTACACTAATAGTAGGAGTGATAATATTAATAGCTTTAGTGGTAACAATTTCTTATGTAAAGGGACATGAGGAAGAGGCGAAGGTAACTGATGTGAAATCTGTAGAAACGCTTACACCCACTGTTGCTGGTGAGAAAAGGGAAAACACTCAAGAGAAAGCGTTATTAGCTGCAGAAGCCCGCAGGTTACACGTAGATGAGTCCCAAGGAGACTTTAGGTCAAATGCTTATGCCAAACTCTTATATGAATACGTGGATGCCATGGAGGTTAAGGATTGTTACGTCTGCATGCAGTTGCCGGCGTCTGTAGATGAAGGCATTAGATATCATCACCTCCCGCTGACATATGGCATTACATGTAGCTTACTGCTTAGTATATTTTATGAGAGAGATAGTTTTGAATACTATTTCTCCAACTATGATTCAGTGTTGCCAGAAGTCCCAAATTATAAGCAGATGAACAAATGGGACTACTGGAAGAGTGAAGACAGATTGGCTAAGTTCTTCATTCCTTGGATTACCTTAGATACTTCACATGCCCGTAGAAATAACCTGACATGCAAAGTGTCAGAAGTCGAGAAGAAGTTCATAGGGCAGGTGGATGATCGTTACAGGAGACAAAAGATTTTGAAAAAATCAGGACAATGGAAAACAGATTGGACCGAGGAAGAGAAGGCACACAAGAGAAAGGGTAGTAGTGGTCCAATAGCTTTAGATAAGACGCAGAGAGGAAAGCTATGTCTTCACCGAGCCAAAACGTATTATGAAAATATATACGTGGGAGAAGTCGACTGTGAACATGCTTTCAATATAGAGTACTATACTAAAGATTTCCTGAAGGGAATGCAAGTGATTCCAAATGTGTATTTTGTATGTGGAAGAAATGCCTACGTGAGACTACCTGACAACTGGTATGGATCATGTTACCTAGCAATTGTCTTCCCCAAAATATATCATGCACAAGACTTAGTGATCATCGAGGGCAAGACATCATCGAGGGGAAGGAGAGATATAGGAGATGCAGAAATGGTTGGAGATGTCTTTGGAGCTATGTTCCCTCTTTTGGGTCTAATCCTTAATGATGTTAAAATTAGACGACTGGCAACAGTCGTCGACAGGTTGTCTGCCAGCACTGCTCAGTCCTTAATGCTGGTAGAAGGAGAGATGCAATCGATAAGGGCTATGGTTCTTCAGAACCGTCTTGCGTTAGACGTCCTACTAGCAAAAGAGGGCGGAGTCTGTAAGGCTTTGAAGGTCCAGGAATGTTGTACTTACATTCCAGACAATTCGAAGCCCCTTGAGAAAGTTATTAGGAACATAACTGATATTCACAAGGAGATCGAAGACTTGAGTAGAGAAAATGTCTGGGAAAAGGTGGGCCACGGAATGAGTGAAGTTGGAGGGTGGATCTCCACCTTAGGCAAAAGCTTTGTGTGGTATATACTAAAACCTATCATCATAATATTGATCTGTGGGATCATATTGTGGGGATTGGTGAGGGTATTCAAATGGTACAGAGCAAGAAGGTCAGAAAGGGCCCAAAGAGAGCAGCTGCAGAGATTGGCTGCCATACAAGATAATCAGTACAGGAGTCTGAGGGCTCTGGAAGCGCAGAGACAAGTTATGCTAGCAATAACTGCAGTTTAAATGTTAGTGATGACCCCGAGAGGTCATCAAAGGGGGGAACTGAGAGAGCGCAAACTGACCTAAATGTATGAGTGCATCACACTTACCTGTAGTAAGCACAAATCATGAGGAGAAATGCCATGAGTGCTAGTAGTATCTGCAATTATATTCTGAATGTATAGCTAATGTAGAGATTTAAGTAGAAGTGGAACTAATACAGAAATGTGTGACACTATATGATTTTATTAGATGTGATTATTCCTGAATCCATGTCGTGTAGCTGTTAAAATGTAAGATGGCATGTGGTTAAACGCAGAATGTGGTAGGCCTCAGGGCCAGAGCTAGAAGGGAAGGGGAAGGTGTTTCTTTTCACGACATAGATGAACTAATGTTTTGGTCATTGCATTAATGGGCCATGATTTATAGATGTGTTTACTGAATAATAGAATAAGAGTATTAACATGCTTTAATTAATGAAGAAGTTGAATGCTATAATCATTATGAGAAATGTTGTAGGCCTGAAATGTTTTAACATTGATTTACACGTACATGTCTGGGCCGAGAAATGTTGCGAACCTTTTTGGAAGTCTATGAGAGTTGGGTTCTTGGCTGCAGATGTCTGTCTGCAAGAGAGAAAGGGAGGATCCGATTATAAATAATATGAATAGAGGTCTGTTCAGTAGACGGCCCAGACATGGAGGAGGGTTCTGGAATGTTTAAGGGGTATCAGCGGGCCGGAGAAGAGTCTGAGAAGCAAGGTCAACTCCAACGTATGAGGCCCAATACAAAGCAGCATGGAAAAAGCCAGAAGCTACACCACGTGAGGGGCGTCTCATGAGGGGCGTCTCAAATGTTGTTGACTGTTTTGTATTAGGGACAGCACCCCTGGGTGGAGTTAGAGCAGATGCCTGAGGACCCTTTAGAGAGCGGATGGGTAGGCAGAGAGGGGTCATGACTGGAGAACTATAGGTTTTCACCAAGAGACTAAGAGTGAGTGACTTCCCTTGGGGGTCATTCACTGCTGACACCTTTTGTTAGGTTGAGACTTGGTTAAGTAGGGATACCATCTAGAGCAGGGTAGGGACAGCCTAACCTGTGTGTTTTCCTCCAACTTAAATGAAGGAGAGATATGCGTCAATGCTGATAGCTTTATTATTCTTAGAACTTGTGCTGGTAATTTCCGTTGCTCGTCTGAGGGCTTTCAGAGAGCACATGTATGTAGTTGGACCTGTGTATCTCGTGAATCTCATTCTGAGATGCCTGTATTTGCAGCTTATCCTATCCTTACAATAAACTTTTGAAAGCTAGAAGTTGTTTGTGATCTTTTGGAGCGGGGTCCTTTATTGGGTGAACTAGCTTGGTAACAGAGGCACTTTCTTCCTTCAATGACAGGCAACAAAGGTTCAGTCGACCAGATCGGGGTTTAGATCAATAGTGATAAGGTATCGATCAAAATCTCGCCCTTCCACTTGTCTGCTGTAATGCGCACACAGCTGCTGTCTGAGCACCATTTTTTCGAGGTGATAGAGTGGCAAATGCAACGCCAGGATGAGACTTTTATAAATAATGCAAATGTTTTCCCAGGCATCTCGTGCTTACTGAAGAGGGGCAACAGCTCAAGATGCAGACTACATATGCATTTTCTCACCTCGGTCAAAGTGAAAAGGATTTCATCAGCCCTAAATTGGATTTGATATTCACATTTGAAAAGTGAAAATACTTTAATTTGTACCAGTTGCAACAAATAATGAAACTAGTGCTACGCACAACACCTTTGCTCTTTATGGGTTAGCTGGATGAAAGGCATGACGTGGGCCATAAGTAAAGGACTTAAACCATGACTTGGCATACATGTTTTCATTTACCTAATAATAAAAAAGGCATGGCACCTCTTATGACTTACTGTGTGCATTTGCAGGCCGTGCCACTGAAAATATATATTTATATATGAGACTACTGGTCATGGAGTAGCATCGCCATTTTATTTGTAGTTCATTTAATTATGTTCAGGCAGGCATTTCTCAGATGTTCACGGGTTAGTTGCACTACGCTTACTGAGTATATTAGTAAGGACATGTTCAGTCAGTGAGATGGTATTTTGGATTTGTGCACCAGCTACAGAAATGTGTGATTGTAATGTACATCACAGGTTCAAATCCGGGTCTTTTAGAATAGTGGCAAAAATCGGACTCCTATAACTTCTTGGGGAGGTGTCCTATCTTATGACCCTCTGTGTATAGGTTTAATATTGGCTACATGAGGATTTCAGTTTGGCATTGGAAAATTCTACCGTGGGATTCAGGGTCGAGCAAGATGGCGGATGCTTAGCTCGCCTCGCAAGCTACTCTCCCGACCCTAAATGTCATACCGATATTAGACATCACCTTCGTTTTGGATCATGCCACCTTCCATCTCTGTCGACAGCTCAGCTTTGTTGTCAGGCTGCTGCGGACAGGCAGGATTGCTTGGAGGGATGCATTTGCCCCTGACAGCCTCTGCGGCGTCTCTTCCTGGTTTCGGCTTCCGAGGACGGGAAGGCTGACGATCCCTCAGAAGGCCAGCAAAATATCTAAGGACCAGGCGGAGCCTGTGGGGCCATCCCCTGCGTGCACTATGGAATGCACTAGAAGCTACTTCCAAAATGGAAAGCAGAGAAAGGCATGGGGACCCTTACAGGGGAATTTAATGCTGCCACAGAGGGGCTGAAATCTGATTATCCAGGAGGACAAGTGAAATCGACAAGTGTCATAGCTGCAAAGTAGAGACAAAATGCAAAAAGGAAGAAAAATACCTGCCGATCAGAATCAAACATAGGCCTAACATAAAGGTCCTTTAATAAGTTCAGTACCCCCCCTGCTGCCCCCCCTCCGAGCCTAAATGAAGCATATCAAAGCATGATAACAAATATATAGAAGTTTTATTACATAGAAAAAAGCTTTTTTTCAATACATAATTATCACGTCACATAAAAAAGTTTTTCTTTTTATATAAATAAAAAGCAAGTAAATCATCAATAAAGTCCCACATACATAACGCCACTCATACCATCAAGCATACCAAGATACCATACAGTTCATACCACACACAAACAACAATCCCACAGGTACATAACAGCCAAGGGCTGATCTGATTGTAGTAGATGGAATACAGTCATCATGGGATGGAACAAAGGTCGATCAGGTTGTCCCCAGATGAGAAGGACGCCGACGCGCGTTTCGGTGTGAGGCCCCAGGCGGGGCTACACCTTCGTCAGGTCGGAGATGTACAATTTCACAGTAGGACAAAATATCTGTAAAAAAAATGCACAGTTCAGAAACAATCAAAACTAACTAATCCATTTAATTAACCCGTTCGCTGCTGCCGTCGGCCGTTGGACGTCGCACGAGCTACCTCCCTGGAGCTGCGCACGTCCAGCGGCCGACGCGGCCGCACCCATTTCTTCGAACGTTCAGCACTGCGCTGAACGTTCGAAGCAGCAAACGGGTTAAGGAACATAATGGTTCGGGGGGTTAAGTACAAAAATATTCCATAATGATAAAGGACAGATAGTGAAAGGCTGGGAGAACTGCAAAATTCACATTATGGACACACAAAATCATTTTGCATCAGAGAATTTCTTTTTTTTTTTTTTAAATAAAATTCTCGATTTAAACGGCAGAGTAGGAATAGGATAAAGAATACAGATAGAGTTACTAAAATTGTCCCTGTTAGGCAGAGACAACAAAAGGTTAAAACCAAAGTCAGATTGATAAGATATAAAGCTCAAGTGAAAAGAACAGGTAGAATACACCAGACACTAGTGAGGTGACAAAAAACAGGAATAATTAGTGCAGTTTATATCTACGCCCAAAGTGATTAAAACAAGCATGCAATAGAGTATTTAGCTCAGACTGATATGTACCAATTTAAAATGAAGGTACGCCGAGTTTCAAATAGATACATTTAACCCAGAGGGCAAGACCATTGAGGGTTCCCAGAGTTAGAGGATTCAAAACGAGCTCTGTAAGGAGAATATAGGCTGTTATATGTAAGAGAGGCTGCTTCTAGAGATGGTCGAAACTCCCCAAATAAAACCCTTTAAGAGAGAAATTTTTACAAAGAGGAAACCTACCATGAAAGGTCATAATGTGAATTTTGCAGTTTCTCCTAGTCTTCCACTATCTGTCCTTTATCATTATAGAATATTTTTGTACTTAACCCCCGAAGCATTATGCCCCTTAATTAAATGGATCAGTTAGTTTTGATTGTTTTGGAACTGTGCATTTTTTCTACAGATATTTTGTCCCACTGTGAAATTGTACATCTCCGCCCTGACAACGGTGTAGCCCCACTCGGGGCCTCACATCGAAACACGCGTCGGCGTCCTTCTCATCTCCTGATCGACCTTGGTTCCATCCCCTGATGACTGTATTCCATCTACTACCATCAGATCAGCCCTTGGCTGTTATGTACCTGTGGGATTGTTGTTTGTGTGTGGTATGAACTGTATGGTATCTTGGTATGCTTGATGGTATGAGTGGCGTTATGTATGTGGGACTTTATTGATGATTTACTTGGTTTTCATTTATATAAAAAGAAAAACATTTTTATGTGACGTGATAATTATGTTTTGAAAAAAAGCTTTTTTCTATGTAATAAAACTTCTATATATTTGTTATCATGCTTTGATATGCTTCATTAGGCTCGGGGGAGGGTACTGAACTTATTAAAAGACCTTGATGTTAGACCTATGTTTGATTCTGATCGGCAGGTATTTTTCTTCCTTTTTGCATTTTGTATTTTCCCCGCTTACCTGCCTTGTATTAGTTGGGGTTCCCCTTCTATTCCGCAAAGTAGAAACAGCCTTCTATTCTGGAACTCTTTTCTGGAAAATTGCGTGGTCAGCCCCAGAAGGATCAGAAGGATCAGGATGGGTCTGCTACCTCTATGCTCGTGTAGACTGCGCCTGCAAAAGTAGGGGTTCATTCCTTGGGAGCTGACAGGGCCAACCTAGGTTCATTCAATAGCATTGTGCAAGAGGAAAGCCATATCAGAGAGAAAGGAGAGCCAACAATGGAGGTGGGGGAGACCAGAGGGGTCAGGGCACAGGGGGCAGAGCCAATCATCCCTTCACCACTAGATGCAGGAATGGGGAGGTCTGAACCGACCGGGAGGGAAATGAGAGACCCCTTGAGAAAGTTCAAGGTCTAAAAACGACAATACAAATGGGGGATCGCCAGAGGGACCAGAGAGATTTTTTTCTCTAACGGATGAGTCAGACCTCTTAGGAATCAGGGAGGAACTGACGGACGACGATTCAGCCCCAAAGTCATCAGGCGGCAGACTGGTTGAGGGAAGTCCAGAATTTCAACACAAAAATTATTACCTCTTTTCAAAAGGCGTAGTGAGAGATCAAGGAGAGCTGATAAAGAGCCAGGAGTAGAAAAAACTGCCACTAAATAGTTAAAATAGGACTACTCTGCAACCCGCCAGGTGTACAGCGAAAATGAGGGAGAGAGATCGGGCATACCGCAAGGGGAGTCTCTAATAGATATGAATCCCCTAGCTGCTCCCACAATGGATACACTCTACTCTATCCTGAAGTATATACAGTCTGGGGCTACACTAGAGCACAAAAGAGCCCATCTGGCAACAAAGATCCAGGGTGTAGTGCGAAAAGTCAATAAAATCTGCTCGGAGTTGGCGGAAAGGAGCACAGCAGTTGAGGAGCGGGCCGAGGCAGCGGTTGCCGCTGTGGCAACAGTGGAGAACAGTTACAATCTACAGGAGACCCAGCCAGGGAACTTTATGTGGAAGCTGGATTTCAAGAATCGTCAGCACAGAAACAACTTGAGGTTTCTCGGTCTTGCAGAGGATGTGGAAGGAAGCAACATCAGATCTTTCATGTTGAAGCTGCTGAAAGGAGCTTTCCCTGGCCTAGATCAATGGAACTGGGAATCAGTGCACCGTTTTCCTTTAATCCCAGGAAAAATAATCCTCAGCAGAAGGAGAGACCTAGAGCTATCCTGGTCTATTTCGGTACCTTTCTTTTATGCCAGGCCATCTTCAAAAAGGCAGAATCAGAAGCAGGGAGGTCATCTGATGGACATACCTTCTTCGTCTGTCCAGATTTTTGCCTCAAGACGGTGGAGAGGAGGTGGTGATTTCGGCAGCTATTTCCCCCTTTTCAGCGACTCAGCTGTGAAGTGTATCTGTTGAGTCCAGCTCACCTCAAGATCATCTTTAAGGGAAAAATACGAACAATTGTCTCAGAGGTTAAAGCTAAAGAATACTTGACGGAGATTACCAATGAGACTGGCTTGGGCTGATAACCCCATGGATACTATCTTTTTTTGTGGTGATGGGGACTCTCCTATGTCTGCTTGTCCCTTTTTCCCTTTGTCCTTCCTTTGGATTTCTTGGATGGGCCATATTGGCTTTTGGAGAGAGGAGGTTTTTCCCTTCTTTTTTTGTTTTCTTCATCTTCTCTTTCCTATGCAAGGACACTGCCTCTCTCTGGCTGCTGTATTTCTTTTCTTTGGGTTTGGTAAGATTTTTGTAGGATTTTGGTGGTGTTGGAGGGATTGGGTCGGGGCCAGGGGTGTAGGAGCGGCTTGTTGGTAAGCACCATCACCAGGGTCAGGATTGACCCTTTTGCTCGTGACGGGGGGTTGGTGGCAAGGTGGGGGCACTTGTTAGAGAGAGTGGGGTGGGGGGTGCAGGGGCTTCTGGGAGAGCTGAGGGGGATCCAAGCCTTTTTTATGTTGGGCTTTGTTTGTGCGGGCAGGTAATCATCAGGTTATACTGCATTATAATAAAAGAAGGCTAGCTTAAGAATAGCCTCAGTCAATATTTGTGGGCTGAATAATTTTTGAAAGTGGCAGAGGCTAAATTTAGACCTGCAGTACTTAGAATCTGACATAATCTGTCTGCAGGAAACACATGTGGAGGGGTCCCAAAACCATTTTTTGGAATTTTTCGGGGTAGTAACTTATTACTATGACTTTGCAAGGAACCCGTACTTGTGGGGTGGCGATACTTGCGCGAATGGGAAGGATTCGATATACTAGAGCCAGGGCAGATAAAAATGGCAGTTGGGCTATTGAAGAATGCATTTATTCCGGAGTATCTTTTAAACTTTGTCCTATTTACGGCCCTGTCATTGACGACTCAGCTCTGTTGGACTGGCTTTTTCCTGAATTGGCTGGGTGACACCCCGTCTGGTTTTCTGTGGAGATTTTAACATTATTATGAAAGGGAATAATTTGAGAGCAGGTGTAACAACATATCAAGGGCAGAAGCCCAAGGTTTTCTGATCATTGATGCAGCTTGTGTCTACTCATGGGCTTTATGATGTCTGGGTCAATAAAGAGCCTATGGATCCTGGATATACATATTTCTCTGCTCCCCATCGGGTGCATGCTTGCCTAGAAAATTATTTTGTATCTAGTTGGTTGGTGCAAGCTTCCCAAACATTTAAATGTCCCCGGATGATGTCTGACCACAACCCCTTAGTACTAGAATTAGATATTTAAGCTATTCCACAAACTAATAGGGGCTGGAAGCTCAAGAGGGCTTTGCTGTTAGATGATGACTATATCACACATATGAGGAAGTGGATTCCAGTATTCATGGCTGAAAATTAGGGACTGCCCCTATTTTTATATTAGTGGATGCATTCAATGCAGGGGTTCGTGGGGAAACTGCGAGTTTTAGCAGGGCTAGACAGAAAGAGAAGAAGCAGAATTTGCAGGAACTCTATCAGGTGTTATCGCGGGTCGAGGTGTGCTTGGTGGATGCTGTCTCTGACGGATTAGATATCGAAGATGCCCAGGTCTGGGTTATACTCTCTAAAAAAGCAATACGGGATATTTCCGCTAAGAAAGCAGCTGAAAAGTATCCGGCTTGGAAAAACAAAAGATACAAATTTAATGAAAAGTTGGGGCACACACTGCTAGACAACAGCCAACCTATGGGGATATCAAGCAAAATCAAGACCCTGGGCTCGCACTTATCATGAATGTAGGGGGGAATACGCTCTGCCTTTCAGAGATATTATCAACAATTATATGCTGAAGATGCTGTAGACCTGGAGAGACAGAGTCATATTTAGACTATGAGGCTCTGAAAACATTAGATAGAGAGGATCGCAAGCTCTTAGAGCAACTGATCTCGGCAGGAGAGATTACACAGTTTCTGGATTAGCATCTGGAAAAGCTGGAGGGACGGATCTTATTGCAGGGGAATTTTATAAAGATTTTGCCACGATCCTCAATAAATATATGTTTGATGTATTTTTAACTATCCAGAGGGGATCTCCTCCTACAGATTCATGGGCCTCAGCTAAGATTGTGGGGGCATATTACCAAGCGGCAGCGATAATTATCGCTGGCCGCACTCAGCACGAAAATGTTTATCGTCAGCTATCGCTGATAATTATCCCACCGATAGTGATGTTTTCCATGAAACATCGCTGTTTGTTCAGCAATGTTCCATTGAAAATGGCGATAACCTTGCTGATATGACCCTGTGGTCGTATCAGTATAATCCACCCCCAATGGTAAGTATCGCTAAGTAACCATTTGAGCAGACGTGGTTTTTGCCCAAAAACGAACGTCTGCTTCAATACTGAGGGCCACCTTGTAAATATTGCGATGTGTATTTAGCGATAATTTACAAGGTAGTCCATCAGGGGTACGCCCAGTGACGCCCACTTTGCATCTCATTAGAGATGCGAGGCATCGGGAAAACGGGTGCTAACATGCGCTAATCGATGTTAGTATCCCTTTGTAGATAGGGCGATAATCTTATCTCTGCTTTTTTGGCTTTTAAAGGCAGAAAAACGGAGAAAGGCCCTTGTTAATATGCCCCTTGGCCTCTATGTTAGCTGAAATCATAAAGAAAATTGTCTCGCCAGTACAACATGGTTTTATACCGGGAACGGGAATGATAGACAACATTCTTTGGGTGATTACGCTATTTGATATGGCTAAAATTCAAGGAGACCTTATGGCCTTGATATTATTAGACACTGAGAAGATGTTTGATAGGGTCTCCTGGTCTTATCTATGGACAACATTGGAGAGGAAGGACTGGGGTGTGAATTTATTGAGTGGATTAAGACATTTTATATGAACCATACGGCTAAAATTTCATTAATGGGGGGAGAATCAGAGATAGAAGAGATCCAGCAAGGAACTAAGCAGAGATGTCCATATTCCCCCCATTTCCCTTTGTATCGACCCTTTGATTAATCAGATCAAAAGTAATGTCTTAATCTCTGCTGATGTCCATTGGTTGGTGGAATACTAAAATTCTGGCATACGCAGATTATCTAGCTGTAAAGGAAATTGAAGCGGAGGCCGATCGATTTGGCCGTATGTCAGGTTACAGACTCAATCGGGACAAAACACAGATACTTATTAAGCAGAACATTTGGTTTGAGGATACACGTGTAGTATCGAATACAGTATACTTGGGTGTTAAAATGAATGCAGATATGGATAAAGCGGAATAGAGTAACCTAGGCCAGTTAATTAATAAAACTAAGACCGAGCTGCTTAGGTGGAATAATCTCAGACTTACAATGGTTTACAACCATTACAATGCAACTATTGCAACGCGGTGCTGTTACAAGGCAGGTTTTACTACGCATACCATTACAAGGCATTACACTGGGGGGCGCTCTAGGATAGAGAATAAGTTTAATTTACTATCCAACACCTTCCCTAGTGTCCACGGGGACTGGAGTTGGAATAGTAAATTAAACTATTCACTATCCAGCACCCCCAAGTGTAATGCGTTGTAATGGTATGCGTACTAAAACCTGCGTTGTAACAGCATGCGTGGTAAAAGCATGCGTTGTAACATCATACATTCCTTACAATGATTGACCGGAGTAATTTAATTAAAATGATGTTTCTCCCAAGAATTTTGTATTTTTTCAGAGCAATACCTCTTGAGGTGAATAACATATGGTTAGATAGTATAATTGGGAGACTTTTTATGGGCCTATACCAGACTTAGAAAGGCTCTGAAGTTTCTCCCCCTTTCAAGAGAGTGAGGCGCCTGGGCAGTGCTAAACCTTTGGCTGTACTATTGAGCCTCGATGCTGCAAAAAATAATCCCACCATTGTTCTGCCCCACTCAAGAAGTGGTTTCAAGCAACATTACCCCGTCTGTTTTCAACGGAACCTTGGTGATAAGATTTGTTTATGCTTGTTCCGGCAGTTAGAATTTAGTTATTTTAAGAAAGTTAGGTATAAGAATCTATTATATGCATTTCGAGTTTGGACTAGTGTTCGGAAAAAACTTGGGATTGGCCAGTTTAGTTTTTATACTCCCCTCCAAAATAACCCTCTGTTACCGGATATATTTCATGATCCCCACATCAAGCGCTGAGGAGCAAATTATGGACCATTCTGGGGATTTTTTTAACAATATTGGCTTCACTACCTGTGAGTCTCTTCAGACAAAATTTTCTTTCAGGAATAATGAGGACAAGATGTATCAACATCGCATTTAGCGCATTCTAAAATAGCAGATTTTACCGATTCCCTATTTTCGAATCACAAAATGCAATGTATGTAGCTTTCCCCCAAAAAATAGTGATTCCCACATATTCCTTAATAGCGAATCGCTAATTGTGATTAGCTGTTAAGGAATGCATTCCCATTCATGCCTATGGGCCTATAGGCCCATAGGCCCATATGCATGAATGGGAAGGCATTTGCAATTTGCGATTACCAAATAGGTCATCGTAAATTGGGAATGCAAATGCAAGGGTGCCAGGGGGCCATAAGGCTACCCAGATACACCCCCAAAAAAGGTAAGTGTGCACATGTGGCACACACACTTGCACCATGGCACTTAAAAAAATGCACTTTTGTGCATTTTTCCAAGGATTTGCAAATTACCACCAACTCAAAGTGACTGGTAATTTGCAAATCTTTAATGCAAAGACAATTCTGAGAATGCTTTTTGCATTGCATTTAGGGAATTGCAAATTGCAAATCCCTGACTGCATGAGCAAAATAGGTAATCGCAAAAATTGTGATTACCTATTTTGCGAATGCCTTTTGGGTTGATACATCGCCAAAAGGCTTTTTACAGTTCACAAATGGGCTGATTCTGTGAATTGGCCCATTTGTGACCGGTAAAACCCTTGACACATCTGGCCCAATGATTTTTTTTTTTAAATATTTGCAAATTAGGTATTTTACTGGGAGGAAAAGAGGGGGTGAGGGTTTTAATAGGGTTGATCTTTTGGATTTGCTAGAGAGAAGTAAGCCCTTAATTGAAATTTTCTATAAATCATTAAATAATATGATGGTATTGAGAAACACACTACTCGGTGGCAAGGGGTACTAGAAACAACAGAGGACGCTAGCCTCTCCTCTTTGGAGTTAGCTCCATCTATGCTTTTATTGGCTAATTTACAGATACAAACTTATAAAACCTGGTTTAACCTATTTATCACACCAGCTAAAATGAGTAAATGGGGTTGGGGGGGTCTCTGGTACGGGCTGTCCACGTTGTCAGTTGTTTGAGGCAGACCTAGTTTACTTGTTGGCGGACTGTCCGGGTTGAGGGAATCTGAAGAGGGATATAAATAATTTTTTCGAGGTCAAACTGAACCTGCGGATTGAGGTCACCACTCAATTGATTTTATTAGGGGTTCGGGAACAGGAATGCTTTTTTCTGGCCCAATCCCCCTTTTTGTTTCTCACCATGGCAGTACTCAGACTGTGGCTGGCAACAGCCTGGTTAGACCCTGCCCACCCATCTTTTAATCAATGGTTGGATCTGCTAATCTCAGCCTATTATATAGAAAGGGCAGTTTATGTTCAGAAAGATAGCCGATTTCGGTAAAGTAGGCTTCAAATTTGGGCCCCACTGAGGAATTGGCTTGAAAGAAATTGCTAGAGTCGATTGATTTGTTTTTTGGATTGCTTGGGGTTGTTGTATGGTATTGCTTTATGATTTGAAATATGTATGATATTTATGTGTGGTCACAATATATATATGTTTCTATTGCTTTCACCTGCTTGTTACCTTACCTTACCGTTTTTTCTTCGAATTTTGGCTTGGATGGGGGTGGGGGGTGGGTAGAGGGGCTAAACGTGCTAAAACCAATAAAGATTGTTTTAAAACAAAGGGGCATTTTACCAACAAAGTGGCGAAGAAAGGTGTTAGCCGCCTTGGCTTAACGCCTCTCTTCGCCACTTTGGAAACGCTAGGCTGCACCATATTACCAACTTAACGCCAGTGAAGGCATGGAAGGTTTGTTTATGTACAGGAAGGAGTTCCTTCCTGCACATAAAAAATCTTAATGCCATTTTGTAACTTACATGTGTGCTGCTTCATGCAGCACACATGTAAGTTACAAATTGGCATTTTTAAAAAGAGGTTTGTTTATGTACAGAAGGGACACCTTCCTGTACATAAACAAAGCTTGGCATTTTGCTTTTTCCATGTGTGCTGCACAAGGCAGCACACATGAAAAAAGCAAAAACGAGGAGAAATGCTTCATTTCTCCTCGTTTCGTCTCCTTAAGAACAGGTCTTTCCTGTTCTTAAATTCTGTGCTGTCACCTATTATCGCCTCTCTTGATAATAGGTGGCAGCGTCTAAGTGAATGGGTGTTGCGGTGGAATGCCCACCGCAACACCCACTGCACGCCCCCTTTCATGATGACTGCCTTGATAATAGGGCGATGCAAATATCGCCGCGTTATCGGGAGAAAAGTGCCGATGGGCTCGATAATATGCCCCAAAATTTTTCCAGAAACTCATTGGGGCCAAAACATTTTCCCATATAGCTTAGAGTTAATCCACACCATCTCATCAGGTGTGTTGGGCTCATTTAAAGTACGTCGCTGTTCAGTAGTGAGTTGTGTTGACAGAGCGGCAGCAACGTATATGCAATTTGTTCATTTGGTAAATCTTGGGAATTTGCATATAGGAAGGGGCGGGAGAAGGAGTAACAGGCAGCAAACACATTTGCTATTCATTCAGGGGTCGTGTGGATGGTGCCAATCGTGTCTTGAATCTGTTTCAGATGCCTATTTCTATTGCTATGTTTACTCAACCAGTGAAGCAATTTACCCAATTTATTGCTGTGTATTGGTTTAATAGTGGCTGCATGAGAATATCAGTTTGGCATTGAAAACATGCTAACAGCCACCTACTGGGGCCAAGACATTACCCCATATCGCTGAGAGATAACCTCCACCATCTAATCAGGTGTGTTGGGCTCATTTACAGTATGTCGCTATATGCTATTTTTTCCTTTGGTGGATCTTGGGGAGGTTTGCATATAGAAAGAGGTAGGAGAAGGAGTAACAGGCAGCAAACACATTTACCATTCATTAAGGGGTCGTGTGGATAATGTCAATTGTGTTTTAAATCTGTGTCAGATACTTATTTCTATTGTAATGTTTACTCAGCCTGTGAAGCAATTTACCCATTTAATTGCTGTGTTAGTACAAACGGCATTGGGTTGTCTGCCATAGGTTTATAACTTTGTCAAGCTGGAGTTGCTTAAACTCCAGTGTGGCTTTCATGAGTGAGTGCAGTGTGGCCTCAGAAGCCTACCCTGTATAATTTTGTTCTGACATTTGTACTGGCTGATCAAAGGTGGTATGTGTGTGCAATTTTGCTTTCTTTTTGTAGGTCATTGCAAAAGTTGTCTTGTTATACCACTCCATGCACATCCCGAAAATAGCAGCACAATTTAAAGATTCCAGATTATGGCGTGAAAACTGTGTCGAGTTTTTTCGAAGGGCATCTCGAAAGTGTTTCTCAGTCAACCACCAAGTGTTCATCTGCCACAGGATTTAAGAAGCTGGGCGACTGCATTGGGCGTGAGTCTCCAGTGGGGTATGGTCAAATAGGCCCAATGCATGGAGAATTACATTGGAGACCTGGTGCAATAAGGCAGTAGGGATAAAGTAATAAATGAGCTGGAATGCAGTGCCAAGTACCCACTTCACCATGGTGTCAGAAAAAGAACCCTAATAGATTGGTGAAGGATGGGCCCGCTGTGAGGCCCTGGCTGTGTCAAGGGCAATCCTCATTAGGTCACACAAATCTATCATAACTATTGCAAAACTCTGGGGGCCGAAAGCACAGCCATGCCCAGTTGTGTGAGAAAGGATTGTAAGGGGGGCTTAGACTGAGCAGAATCTGGTGCGAACGCCCCAGAGGCATCCTGCAGCACAAACAAATCACCCGCTGTGATCAAAGTGGAAAAGCTCTGTCTGAAAAGGAAGACCAGAACTTATCAGGACTGCCACCCCCCTTGTTGAAACCAAAGTCAAAGACTGTGGTATTCACTGCCATATGGCTGTATCTCGGTATACATCAGCAATGGTTACCCATGAGATGCGTTTCATGAAGCAAAAAATGTCCACCATCAGTTGTTTAGCCCATGTGAGGATAGCTCTCCATTTAATTTGATTGAGGACTCCATTAACATTCCATGTAGGATGATAGAGTATAACCTCAGCATTACATGGATTCATAGTCTGTGAATAAAAAGAAAAGCCTAGAGGCAGTCTCTGAGTGAGCATAGTTGGGCTGAGCAGGTTTATCTAATGGGTGAATATGATAGCAAGCTAAATATCCCTATCGAAGCTCCGCATAGTTCAAACTTGGAAGAGTCTGTGGTTGATGACTGGGGCCCATGCCTCCTTCCCAGGCAATGTGGGGTCAACTCCCCATCCAGAGAACACCAACATAGCTAACAAAGAACTTGCTAATTATTCTATAAAGGTAGGAAAGAGGACAATGGACAGGTATATGAAGGTCAGCGGCTAGTTCCCCAAGGATCTGATTGATTTTAAAAAGATAATCAGGATTGAAACAGGACATTGAGTTTCGCAGGAAATAGCAACATATTTTGTCAGCCATTGCTCTCAGTGTTCACTTAACATTATCAAAGGTTTTTCTGACAGCCTTTGTATAATCTGTTAAGATCCTACTAGTATTCAAGTTGTATTGGATGTTTCCCTTTATTCTGACAGTTAGGAGATCCAGATCACAGTCTTGGAAATTGAGAAATCAAGCAATAAAATTATGTAATAATAGTTATGCAGTTGCTCCCCATCTTGGCTTTGGCCCCAGGTCACAGTGGACGTGCACCAGTAGAAAGCAGCGGTATAGCTGGTAATCAGGTACAAATGTCTCTAACCAGTCCATTATGAAGTGTCTAGGACCTGAACGCTTTACCCTTTCAGGTAAGCCAACAAATCTCAAAGACTCCAGGTGCCACCAGACATCTGCCTCCCCACTTGTATGTTGAGATCTTGTCCTTCAGACGATAGTCAGGTGACAGCACTATTGGGCTCTATGGACATGTCCTCTAGCTTGGAAATCCTCTCTTCAGCCTCTGTAACTTTTTCCATGGCATTATAGAGATCTGGTCAGAGAAGGGACACATCAGTGCCAGCTTCTCCAATCTTCATTTAGAAGGTAGTCTTTGATTCAACTATGGCCTGTAGCGTAATGCTGATAAAATAATGGTTTTGCAGAGGTTTAACAGCGGGAGTTGCATTTGTGTCAGCACCTTCAGTGTGGGTTCTGCTTCTATGCCCTAAGTGTATTTTTCCCTCTTTTGCTCTATAGAGACAGATGTCGATATCTCTCTACTCACAAGCATACTGACTTGATTAGCGTTCCACAGCTGAGCACCATTTGGAGTCTTGTAATAATTTGAAGTAAAGTAGGGCAGTGGAAAAGTATAACATAAGAGGATCTATTCTGCATATTGAAGGATAAGATGGGCAGCAGCCCATGCACACAATTATTTGTGTTCTGGATGTATCATGAACTGGCTCCCTGAGGAGTCCACCAGATCGATAGTCTGTGTATTGCACCAAAAATCAAGGAGAGACTTGCTTATCTACAAGAGTCTTGAATGGAGTATAAGATCCCTTTAGCTCCAGCACACAGATGTACCAGGGAGTTCCTCTAATCCACAATTCGGCCAGAACTGGGGCATCACTTCTAACACATTGAGAGTAAATGAGGCAGCCAGGGTTCTATTCTTCCCAACAACAATCTGTTGACCTCCCATGTTGTCCCCAATGTTGGAGAATACCAGGCATGCTCAGATGCTCAACAGTGCATAGGTTTTGGAGTAGTGGAAAGAGGGGACCAAGAAATCCTTTATGTGGTTACTCACAGCAGATTGCTAGCACTGAGGTCAACTGTTGCCCCTAGTTGGCCTATGGCGCCTCTGGCCCTTTCACAACAACAATGTATTTAGGGCATTTTGTGGGTGTGCTACAGACGGATCTATGCAGCTGACTCTGGTACTCCATAGAATGACATGGGGGTCCAGGACCAGCACCACAGCTTGCCGCAATGCCCCTTTCCAGAGTAAAAAGAAACATATTTTTGGCATGGCCGCAGGGGAGCGCCTGCTATTCCTGGGCCTCAGTATTCCTCAGCGGCAATCCTGTATCTGATGCAGCCCAAGTGAGGCCACGGAGGTCACCTGATAAAAATAAACGACAGCACCTTTAGCCAGACCATCGGTGCCATTTCAAATTCCCTGATGTCCCTGGCCCATTTACTGCAGCATGATGTCATATGCAGCATGAGAGCCGGAGACCAAAAAGCGGATAGGTCTCCTCTACTATGGTGCCAATGGGGCCTCAATAATGGGGCTAGGATTCCCTAGGGCACAATCAGTTGACACTGGAAAATCCCAGTACAGCAGAAAACACCTACTGCACCATCGTACCTAGCCTCTGCTTGAGTCGTCTAAGGTTGCCACACTCTGTGTTCTATCTGTGTTTAGCTCAGTTTCCTACCACTGACAGCGGCCATGAATCATCTGGAGGTCATCCACTGCATTTCCAGCTGCACAGGAGCACTTCCATCCCTCACATTACACAGCATTGTGTAAAATCTCAAGGGCCATTGCTTGGATTTTTGCAAAGTTGTAGAGACAAGTCCACCATGTTAGCCACTACTCAGTGCTGACTTTAAACCCACACAACCTTGCACACTGGTATTTTTAGATCTATATATGAACCAGTACCCAAATGCAACAATCAAAAAGCCATATTGCACCTAGCAGCTGTATGGTGGCTCACATGATACAGTTATGTCACTTCTTCAAAGTCATATATAAACTATTAATGGTGAAGTGATTCCACCTTATATGATCTCATTAGGCTCACAGGGTTGTGATATTACTTCAACTGTACCTGGCAATTTGGTGAATTTACATCCATCAGCCTCTAAACCTCAAAGGATTCCTGTAGATGAGGTAATGTTAGAGCAGAGAGGCAAATTGGATAAAGCCAATCAGGATGAGTGGACATCTGCGTTAACAGAGGGTACCGAGAACAATAGGACAGTATGGTAGTAGTAGCAGGACCTCCACATGACAGGACTGGATATTTTGCAGTACCCTTGGGATTAGTGGACCTGAACCAAATGTATAAAGAAGGCCTTGGGGGCATACAAAAGCTAGTGCAACTACCCCCCCCCTTCCGCCCCCAAGTCTGTGGAAGCAAAGGATTCTCCTGATTCCTAAAGGGATCCAACCAAAGACAACGGAATTTCTAAACTGTCTGTTGGAAGAGAACCTGACTGAGACAAAGATTGGGTTTTGACTAGAGAAACACTTATTTATGCTCTAATCCTTGAAACTCCAGATGGTGTGATATTATTTTCTGATTCTTCTATAATGTATTTCAGGTCTTTAGCAGTAAACGGAGGCCAATGTGGGTATCCAGTGTTTAGAAACTTTGCTAGTTAGCTTATTGTCTGCTCTAGAGGGCACTTAGGTGCTGCTTTTTTAACAATGAGACTTTGGAGTTCGTGAACTCTTCTTCACAACAATTAAACTGTAGGCCACGGTTTTATTTGTTGCGAAGAAGAGTTCACGAATAAAGAAAATTGAACAAACACCTGCTGAATTAATGTTATGTATAATCATGTGATGTAATTCGAGAGGTTGCAATAAGGAGTGCTGGAGCAAATTGTTGTTTTATTATTTTAGGATGCAACCAATGTACTTATCAACACAGGGAACCATCCTTCTAGCAGGAACTTTACAGACATTAAAATAACATACTTAGGGGCACGTTTATGAAAAAGTCACACAGGGCAGCAAGTCACCCTGCTGTGCTGCAGTGTGTTACAGTGAAAGTGCAGGAATACACTATACATTTTTCCCAGCGCTGGTGCCTTTTTGGCTGCCTAGCACCAATGCAAGTTTGCCATTTCTGGTAAATCTGGGAGTGTATGAAAAACATGGAAGTTCCCGCGTGGATACCCACGCAACGTCCAAGGAATGCCTTCCTAGCGCAGAGTAAGGCAATGCATCGATTTGCACTGTGTTGCTTTACTCCAGATTTATGGAGCTACTCATGGCCATGCAATGTGGCCTTGTGTGCCTTCATAAATCTTATTTAGGTCTTGCCTCACTCTTGCACCACCTTACATGGTGCATGAGCAACGTAAATCTGCTCATAAATATGCCCCTTAGTAGTGCACGATCTGGAGCAAGTTTCCGTTGTTTCTGCTGGGCATATAAATTTGAAAATGAGAAAGAATTGGTAAAGCAGGCCCTAATAGTCCGTAATATGATAAGTAAATACAACTAAACAGTCTTAAAACTAAAAAGAGCTAAAGCAACCTTTCCTACTTTCCGCTCAGATAGGCAAACTTCAGTCGCTTGAGCCAGAACAGAAAACAGGTAGTGAGGATCTGTTTCTTCCTATGCTATGGAAATATACGATTTGAATATAGGATAATATCAAATTCAACTTCGTGAATACTTAAAAGTAGTAAAGTTAGACTTTTGGTCCAAATTTACCTTTGTGAATACTGAAAAGTAGTAAACTTACACAATAGGGTAAGTTTAGCTTTGTGAATCGGGCCCTGAGAGCCTCTCATAGTGGGAGTTGCATCAGTATGTGCATCTTGTCTCGGTTTGCTTCCGGTTCATGACAAAAAGAGGTATTTGTACTAATACACATAGCAAAAGAAGGAGAGGCGGCTACTATAACATAACATTTTGTATAGAATCGGGTGGGGTATTGTCAACACTTGAGCCCTCATTACAAGTTAGACGGAATATGTGAGGTATTTACCACACATGATAAATAATATTACCCTAGACTGAGGTACTTACCATGTGTAATAAATACCTCCTGCTTAACTTTCAAATAAAGTATAACATAAGGAATCCGTATTTACCACACCGAATTCCGTAGGTTTTACCTTTTTACTGGCCTGTTCCCCCCAACCAATTTCGGAAGTATTGACCTTTATCATAGGAAATCCCTAAGGCAGTAGCGGCTGGTGACATTTGAAAGTGGTGTGGGGTAAAATTAGTGGTGGAGCACACCGCGGGGAGCGAGCATGGCGAGCGACCTGAACAACCTAAGGAGGGTCCCAGGGGTAGTCCCCCGAGAACATTTTGAAAAATTAGTGGGAAAATGGTGCATTTTCCAACCAGTGCCTACGAGAGTTAAATTTGCATTCAAGATGGCCCTACAGAGTCAAATGCCTACTTTTTCCACATAGAATATCATTACTGCTTCCAGCAATCACTGGCATAACTGCGACCACCCTCCAGTATTACCACCACTCCCTCCAGCATCACTTCATGTGTCTTTACCATCAGTGTTAACAACAGCAGTGCCATCGTGGCTACCAAAAGCATCAAGTCCACACCCCACTGAAAATGGTCTCACTGCCAGTTCAATCAATCAATCAATCAATCATATAGTTTCTAAAGCACACTACATACCTGCAAGGGTTTCAAGGCAATGAGGGCTGGGGAGGAAGGGGGTGCTCTTGCTACTAGTGAAACAGCCAGGTCTTGATTTGTCTCCTGAAGGTTAGAAGGTCTTCGGTTTGTCATAGGATGAGGGGGAGGGGTTCCAGGTCTTGGCGGCACGGTGGGAGAAGGATTTGCCTCCAGCTGTGGTTCTTAGGATGCGTAGGATGGTAGCCAGCTTGAGGTCTGCGGAGCTGAGATTCCTGTTGGGTATGTGGTAAATAAATAAATAATACCTCTCTTTTTGAATGCATAAATGAATAACAGATAGCTCAATAAATAAGAGTCAAGATTCGAGGTAGTAGGAGTTTTGCAGGTTTAATACAGCATAAGGACAGGAACAGGACAACCTGCACAGGAATAGGATGGCAAGCGCTGCCGGGGGCAGGATCTGGAATGGCTAGCCACTTTTAATAACAGTACATGAGCATATATACATAACGCAAACACATAGCATTACATTGCAATAGGCGTAGCAGTGGGTGGAGCAATAGGCATGACGCGTAGCAGTCGCGAAAGATAAGGGTGAAAAGAGGTGTAACAGGGCGTATACATAGACATGTGATGCAAACGTAACAGAATATGTCATGAATGGGGTGGAAACCATGGAGGGGGCTACCTAAGGAGCCGGGACCTCTAACCTGATGGTGCGCGCAAACTGGCAATGACGTGTTACTAGGAGAAGCTGGGGGCTATGAACTCTGTGCTAGGAGCAGAGACTGAAGTCTGGAGAGTCAGGGCGACATGTACCTAAGTAGTATCTAGTATCTGATGTTTAGAGAACATGTTGATAGAATCCAAAAGTTATCGGGGTAAAGGCTAACAGACTCTAGGACTGGAGCATGCATTATTCTACATGTAGTGCGTGATGAAGAATATTAAATGACCATTAAATGCAGTATTTCTCTTACATGGAGACGTAGAGGCTAGACAATGACGGAAACTATTGATGCGATTCAGTAGCTTTAGGAATGCAGAGAAGGAGGGCTGTACTGATAACTCGAATCATAACATACTCTTGGCAGACTCAGAGGCAGAGCCAGGCTGAACCGGGCACTGTGAGGCTGGAAGTAAGTGAAGGGTCGAGGATACAGGTGGGGGCTGTATCGCTCCTCAGCGAGGGCTTCAGGAGACAGGAGCTGAATCTGGTGTCCGGGCCCTTTTGAGGCCTAGAAACGGGGACTTTACAATGCATTAACGTGCACACTGAGAAACGTGGCAACGTAGCTTTACATAGGCCTGATATTCGTAGTATTCACGAGAACTGGAAACTGGCATACTAGAGGTGGACACAACTATAATTGCGTCTTTAATCGAACATGGGGAATAACATATGCATATTAATCATGCACACATAACATATGATGGAGGACGCGTAGGGACACAGAACATGGCATAATTTACTTTTCCACATTCCCTCCTTGTCACTACGTTTCCATCAGGAAACATCAATATTCATGATACCATCTATTATTTCATACAGTATCATTTGCTCGTCTCGAATTCCTTTTGAACGGGATTTAGAACGGGACCTAGGACTAGGAATACAAGATGTAGCACAAATGCCGCAAATCGCAGGGCCACATTGTATACAGAGGCAGCAGCTGAATATGATCGCTACTGCAATACCTAGAAAGGACAAGACTTTCCATCCCCAGGCGGAAACTATATTCCAGAACCAACCGGACCATGTCCAGGTGCCTGGATTTTGGTGTAACAGATGGGCAATTTTATGAAGTCTGGTTATAGCTGAATAAACAGACGGCGCGTTATTTGGAATGAAAATGCAGCAACTAGATCCGATGACTCTACATGCCCCGCCCCTATCGGCCAGTATGACGTCAAGGACGAGACGATTTTGCAAAACTACAAATCTCATAGCAGATTGCTCTTCGGTTAAGTTACCTAGGGCAGAGGCAGTCTCATTTACTACAGCCTCAAGGGTTCTGGTTAACCTACGGATTAGCTTACTATTCTGGATAGGTCCTATAAAGAAGAAGAAACCTCTATTGAAATCTGTATACTGTTCTAGAGCAGTTTCAGTATAATCGACAATTGGGGACTCGATCTCCCTTCTATGTCTAATGTGTACTAGATGTGTGTTTCTATGATAATCAGATGGGGCTAGGAAAACAGGTGGCAGTAGGAAGGCAATGTAACAGGTTCCCTCCCAATCGAGGGGCAGACGAACATATGCGGTCTGACCACAAATAAAATAAGAATGACGTGAAGCTTTGAAAATAGATTTCCCACTGTCACTATATTTGACAATAGTAGTACAATCACTATGTCCTACATGTACGGAACCATTATTTCGGACACATAATTCACCTTTGACTGGTAGTACTGAAATAGCAGGTAAGTCTGGAGTAGTATCAGACTGAACATTCAGGACCATGAAATTCGAAGAATAATTACCTAAATTGTAAACTTCGTTTTCTAGATCTAACCCTGTTCTGTGGGGAAGACCTTGCTTGTCTGGGAAACATGTACTATTAAGAAAAGACATATCTGTTGAAGATGACGTTAACGTGGACCATGCTCCACACGAACCATTATGTGAAAATGGATAAGGAAAGAGTGGCAGAACTCCCTTCGGTGTCTGGAAAGGGGGGAGTCGACCACACACCCAACAATTAGTGGCATTGCTGGTCTGGTGTGAATAATGTAACATGCGGATAAAAGAGTTATTACGCATAGCGAGGCGGTAAGAGAGTTCATGAGGAGGCAGATCACTAAACGTGTGCTCTACTGTAGCATTGGCAGACTTATTTACATGAGGAACTGGAAAATACAGGTAAAATGCATAACTGGTGCAGGAAATCATAATACTGAGAAATAATATGAAACTTAGAAAAACGATACATCGGATTGAGTTTTGACTAACTCTCTCACTATGGGGGTCTATTTTATACATGTCAGAAACAGTCTAACCGTTTCACCTAGGGGAGGACTTAGACAATCAAACTGGCTGACTTATTTTACTAGACCGGAGTTTCAACTTATACTCCTGCTGCGGAGTTTTCTCTAACAGGGAGGGTGCAGTATCATTGTTCTTTGTGGGACAGTCCTTGAGAATAGTACTTTGGCAGTCTTTCAAATCCTGAGAAATGTTCTTTGAAACGGGCTTCAATCCATAAAATTTTTTAATATGCGAAAGATGCACCCAGCCTTTGCGTCCCTCCAACTTCACGGCTGTACGGGTGGCCAGGAGGACCTGTCGAGGCTCCTTCCAGCGAGGCTCCAGCGGACTTGAGCGATCGAAATTTCGCACTAGGACCATGGATCCGGGAACGATTTCATGCGGTGCCACCTCGGTATTGTCTGGAAATGCGGCGGCAACCTGTGAACGACAAGAGTTGAGGGCAGACATCAAGGAAGCTAGGTAATCTGTCAGCATATTACTTGAAACATCGGTAATACTTCGGGGTCTGGGTGTACCCCACATGTTAGGGGGGCGGCCGAAAACGACCTCATACGGGGACAGACCTGATCTGGAATGTGCGACCATGCGCATATAGAACAAAGCGACTGGCAGAGCTACTAGCCAGTCCACACCTTTCTCTTTACATACTTTGGCGATGCGGATTTTCAGGGTCTGGTTATGTCTCTCTACGAGACCTGCTGCTTCAGGGTGGCGTACACAATGGAACTTCCACTGGTACCCTAACAAAAGGGAAACATGCTTCATTAACTCTGAGGAGAATGGCTGGCCGTTATCAGAATATACGACCCTAGGGAGTCCATAACGGGGGAAGAACTCACGAACCAACTGCTTGGCAGTGGTCGCGGCTGTGTAATCTGGGACTGGATATGCTTCTGTCCACCTGGACAAAGCGCATACAACTACGAGGACATACTTGAAACCTCGACATCGCTCCATCTGAATATAATCCATCTGGAGGACTTCAAAAGGGTGGTCAGGAGGTTGGAATCCACCTTGTTCCACCGGGACACTTTTACCTGGATTAAACTGACAACATATCATACAGGTACGGACTTTCTGCTTGGCTGCAGCTCGTAAATGCTTGTTGAACCAAATATTCTGGATACTGCCTAACATAGCTTTTTCTCCTAAATGTGCTGGACTATGTGCGGTATTAATAATGACTTGAACCATAGAGTCGGGGAGAAACCATGTGGCTCTACCCTTTGTCATCCATCCCTGATCTGTCTGGACCCCTCCTTGTTCGGACCATTTCTTGATTTCATCGGGAGTAGCGTGTAACTGGATATCTATGACATCTTGAGTAGGGTCCTTAACTGTCATACAGGTAGTCAGATCTGGAGTGTATGTCGGTGTCTTATTAACTGGAATGTCTGGAGTCTGAGCTGTAAGCTTGGCTGTGCGATCTGCTAGATCATTACCTTGAGAAATAGTGTCAGTAACTTTCGTATGTGCTTTGCACTTCATGATAGCAATGGATGTCGGTAAATGTATGGCATCTAACAGAGCTTGAATAAGGAGACCATGCTGAATCTTGGTTCCATGAGAAGTCATGAAACCTCTCTCCTGCCAGAGCACTCCAAAGTCGTGTACGACTCCAAATGCGTAACGTGAATCGGTGTAAACATTAACTTTCAGGTTCTTGGCGTGTATGCAGGCTTGAGTCAGAGCAACTAGCTCTGCTGCTTGAGCGGACAGGGTGTCAATACGGTGTGTCTCAATAACTTCAGTGTCAGTGGTCACTGCATACGCGGCGACTAGTTCTCCTGTACTTGTTCTCATGCATGAACCATCCACATAAAGTGTCAGGTCAGGGTCTGGTAACGGAATATCGGTCAGGTCTTGTCTTGGCTTTGTCGTAATGTTGACTACTTCCACACAGTCATGTGTGGCAGGATTTGGATTAGCTGATGGTAACAGTGTAGCAGGATTGAGAACGTTGCAGCGTCTGATTTCTATGTGTGGCTGAAACAGTGTCAATTCATAACCTGTTAAACGTGCAATTGTCAAGTGCTGGGTCTGTGTTCGATTTAAAAGAACTTCCACGGAGTGTGGAACTTGTACTGTCAGGGAGTGTCCTAATACTATGGAATCACTTTGTCTGATAGCTAGTGCTGTGGCTGCAACTGACTTGAGGCACGCAGGCAGAGCCTGGGCTACAGGATCTAATGTGCTCGAAAAATAGGCACATGGCTTGTATTGTCCTGCTTGATCTTGTGTGAGAACAGATAATGCTGTACCTTCACGTTCTGTGACGAAAAGTGTAAAAGGCTTACTGTAGTTTGGTGTAGCTAGAACTGGAGCTTGGCATAAAGCTTTCTTTAACTCATTGAAGCTAAGTATGTGTTCAGATGTCCAAGGGAGGACAGTCGGTACGGCTGCCTCCTGTGTCGTTAACTGTATCAGTGGCTTGGCTAGAAATGCATACTGAGGAATCCATTGTCGGCAATAAGAAGTAAGGCCGATAAAAGCACGTACCTCCTTCTGGGTCTTGGGCTGAGGAAGACTCGCTATTAACTGAATACGGTCAGGTGTCAACTGCCTACCCCTCTTGGACAGTAAGTGTCCTAAGTAGACCACTTGCTGGACACAGAATTGAAGCTTCGAAGGGGACACCTTGTGCCCCATCTCGGCTAGGAAATACAGAACTGTGAGGGATGCTCGCTCGCAAGCACGTTCAGAACGGGCTGTGATCAATAGATCATCGACATACTGGAGCAGGGCAGTGTCAGTTGGCATGTGAACATTATCAAGTTGTCTCTTAAGTGCTTGACTGTAAATACTAGGGCTTTCTGTGAAACCTTGAGGAGCTCGTGTGAACATATAGCTCCTTCCATTTAAACAGAATCCGAAAAGAAACTGGCTGTCTGGATGAATGGGAACACTGAAAAACGCGTTCTTGAGGTCGATTACAGTAAAGAACATGGCTTCGGAATCAATGGCTGTTAATAGGGAAGAGATATCTGGGACCACTGGGTACTGGGGAATAATACATTTATTAAGTTCTCGTAGGTCAATCACTAATCGATATACTGGGGGTGCATTTGGATCAGTACGTTTCATGACTGGAATGATCGGAGAATTGCATATATTGGAGTCAGTTTCTACAACCACTCCTTGAGCGATGAGCTCGTCAATAATTTTGGATAAGGCTGCTACAGCCTCAGGTGGCAATCTGTACTGTCTGATTCGTGGTAACACTACACCTGGCTTGAGAGTCACACGATGGGGTGTGATTTGCATGTAACCTACATCAGTTGGACCTTGCGCCCATAAATGCTGCGGAACATTAGACAATCTGGGATCAGAATCTCGTAATACATAGTGACCCTTAAAGTCACGCAGGAACAGACGTATTCCCTCTGGGGAACAGCATATAACTGCACCTAATTCTTTCAGTGTTTTAATGCCTAATAGATTTTCTGGACATGACTTAGTAAGTAACAGATCAGTAGTACGGGACAATGGACCTACTTCTAGAGTAACTGGCTTTGATATTTCATTTACAATGGGTTTTCCTGAAAATCCAAGGGAAACATTTCTTGAGCCTGAGAGCGGAGCCCCTGGAACTTCGGCGTGGCTAATTGTGGTCCTACTTGCCCCTGTATCAATCAAAAACTTTCTGTCTTTCCCTAATACTTGACTGTGAACATAGGGACCTTCTTGATCTACAGGTATCTCGATGAGAGGCAAGCCTACCTCCCTCTCTAGGCTGTTTCATGAATACGGCTGATACTCTGGATACTCGGACTGTGCATACTGGTACATCTGCTGTGTAACATGCTGTGTTGCAGCGATGGGCTGCGGTGCTGTAACTGTCTGTGGTGCATTCTGTGGCTGAGGAGTCTGTGAAACTTGTTCTTGTCTAGGTGGACGTGGTCTTTCTTTAGTCTTACCAGTAGCTATGTTGTGTTTCAGAACTGCACACTCGTTTATAAAATGACCTGGCTGTTTACAATAATTGCAGTTCCCTTTAACGGGAGCTGCAGGATGACTGGCTTGATTCGGACCCCTCTTCTGACTGTCTTGTGGAATAGATTGTGCAACTAGTACTTTCATTTTCGTGTCTTTCATACGCTTTCTCTCGTGTTCTTGTTCTTCCCTGATTCTATTCTGGTGGTATTGGAGCATCTGTAACATCTGGGACGGGGTATTAGCTTGCCAGGTACTTTCGACTTTCAAAACTCGATTTTTAATTGGTGGACTTGAATTCTCGACTAATTTAGTAACAAAAAGGTGAGGGTATGACTCACTACTTGTCTTGAGGCCACTGTTGATGCTAAAACATTTCTCAAATCTAGAATAAAAATCACTAATGTCTTCGTCTTGTTTCTGTTTACAGGCTGAGATTGCATCCCAGTCTTCCTTTTTCGTTGTTAACAATCTGGGTAAAACTTGAATCAATAATTCAGGTAATTCTTTACATTTCGCTCCAAGACCGGTACCTGGTACTCGTGCCTTATCTTCAGCTTCTAGAACTGCCCAATCTATCTTTTTCTCTCCCACCTCCCATTCTTTTTCCTTGAGCTTTTCATACACCCCTGCGGGCAGCAGAACCTTTAACATTTTAATTATATCTGGATACGTGTATTCTCCCATACGGAGCATGTCTTTTAATTCTCGATGGAACCCTGCTGGATCTTTATCATGACAGGGAATTAATTTTTTCATCTCTAAGAGTTCCATCTTTGTGATCGGGGTGTAAACAAACACTCGTTCTAGTTCGCCACCCGTTCCTCTAACTGGGTGGACTTCTTGTAACGGATTCTGTCTCTCCATGTAAAATGGTTTACTTTCTGGGGGTGAGACATGAACAAAATGCGGGTTCAAAAACGTTCTATATTTGTGACGCTGTTCTAGAATGACACTAATTAAATCGGTACCTAGACCTTTCCATCTACACTGGAGTAACTCGTTCAGGATATCATGTAACGGGCCTGGATCAGAGTGCTGACCCTCATACAATGTAATGAGGTGCTGGATCATATACATACCCACCAGTCGCTGCTCGGCTGGGGGCAGTTTCAGAAACATTTGTGCCACTATTTCGTCTGGAAAAGTGGTAGAATCAGTAATCCATCGGACTCCTGATCGGGCTAGTTCTTGTTCATGCATAGTACTTAACTCACTGTAACCGATTCGTGATTTCAGAATGTGATCGGTAGCTTGAAACACTTGTTCTAGAGAACCTTGTTCTGGTGCTGGATGATGGAAAGTTGACTTGTGTTCTAGGCGTAAATGGCGATCTGGAAATCTAGATTTTCCTACATACGCTATTCTGGCGGGATTCTCGTCGTCTACCTCTTCAGTATCAGAGTTACTTTCTTTCTCGCTTACTTGTGCTGCTTTACGCTGTTCGTGTAACTTTATTATTTCTTTACGGATTTTCTTGTACATACTTTCCATAGCACTGATGGTCTTGTGCTTACCCTCGGCTATATTATCACTCCACTTTGTCAGGGTTCTCATTTCGACTTGATCTTTGGACGGGTAATCTTGTTCTCTTATTAAACAATTAATCAAAAACTTTAGTATCATGAGCTGGATCTCAGCTTTCCTTTGAGACATGACTTCGCCAATGCTTTCTGGATCATCCCCTGTACGGATGAAACGATATATTCTGTCTAGATCTTCTTTCATATTCGGTAGGGTGACTAGATACTCGGCCACCTTTCTTACGCGTAATGAATATAAAACCATATTATCCTCGCCTGGGACTGGATCATAGCCGCATTCGGTAAGGGCTTTCCTTATTTCTGCAACAGACTGATATCTGGGCGTGCGCTGTGACGCTTGAGCATGTAATTCGACTGACGTTAAACGCTTGTGTGGCGGCGGGGTTTGAGGAGGACCTCCTCCTGCGGCCCCTAAACTAGAATCGTCAACCGATACTCTTCGTACTAGTGTGGCGGGAAATTGAAATGCGGGCTGAACTGGTATGGCGGACTGGACCTGGGGGACCGTAGCAGGCACTGCAAGGGGTACCCCGGTGTCTGGAGGAACGGGAAGTGCCTGATTTACAGGGACTGGCGGAGCGCGAACAGGATTTGCATATTCTGGGACTGTGTCGTCCAAATAGGACGAAATGAAAATATCAGCTGCGGTCGGTTTGTGACGTAGCTTGGTCGGAACTAATGGTGGCGGGAAATTACTGAATGCCTCTGGGGTCGCTTTTGGCAAACCCTCGGCAAGAAGAGGATACATACCCTTAATAAGGGCATTCCTCTGTCTGTCTGACTGTTCGGCTTTAACTTGTTCACCTATCTCGATTAGTTCTTTTTCTTGGGCTCGTTCTAAGGATTCTCTACTTAATTCTGACTTTCTGATTTCTTTTTCCGTTCTTTTATGAGCTTCTTTGCGCCATAACTCGATGGCATCTTTCTGTGACTGTCTGGCTTTCTTTTTCCATAATGCCTCTTCTACTCTCATGATGCACTCGGCATCCCACGTACCTGATACGGGCCATCTATACTTTTCCTCTAACTCTTTGGTATACTCTACCCATAAATCTAGATATAATATGGCACTTATGCCATGCTTCTGATACATAAAATGACCTGGACTGTCCCTAGGCGGGACTGGAACTGCTGCTTCCAGCAGACCCTTTCTAGTTTTTAACTGACGTAACTTAGAAAACAAGGGCATGACTGAACTGTAACTGAGACACAATACGTAATTACACAATAAACACGATAATTACTTCACACTCATACCACAACATCAAAATACATGAAGAACATTTAGAATAACAGTTCGAACAGAATACTACCTGGAATACGAAACACAGAATACATGAATTTTCTCGAGAACAGAACTGACTAGAACAGAAACTAGATGCACTGCTGAAACAGTACGAAACTTACCGGTCTCATAAAGAGACACGTCAGGACCCGCATCCACCGAAGTGGACACTTCGTTTGTGGGTCTGTGTACCACCAACCCACGGACCAGAGTCAATTAAATTGACCCTGTCTATATACTACCCCAGTAACGGTACTCACCGGGCAGCAAGAACGGAAGGCCTCGGACTGGACTGGACTGCTACGACGACGGACGACGAACTTCGGACTTCAGTTACGGGTGGACCTCCGGATACCTCGGACCTTGGACTCTCGGCTTGGGCTCTGGTCGGGACTCGCCGCGTTCCTCCACCGCCTCGTCTGGATGCTGGACCTCCTCCTCCGTCTCCTCCGTGGGCCTGAGGGATACTTGAAGCAGAAATATCTGCACGTGCACGGTATGGTTCCGTCACGGCTGCAGAGGGTCAGGGGGCCGGCGTGGCTTCACCGGCGCGTGGGGAAAGGGCAAGTCCCTATTCGGGCGCCATTATGTGGTAAATAAATAAATAATACCTCTCTTTTTGAATGCATAAATGAATAACAGATAGCTCAATAAATAAGAGTCAAGATTCGAGGTAGTAGGAGTTTTGCAGGTTTAATACAGCATAAGGACAGGAACAGGACAACCTGCACAGGAATAGGATGGCAAGCGCTGCCGGGGGCAGGATCTGGAATGGCTAGCCACTTTTAATAACAGTACATGAGCATATATACATAACGCAAACACATAGCATTACATTGCAATAGGCGTAGCAGTGGGTGGAGCAATAGGCATGACGCGTAGCAGTCGCGAAAGATAAGGGTGAAAAGAGGTGTAACAGGGCGTATACATAGACATGTGATGCAAACGTAACAGAATATGTCATGAATGGGGTGGAAACCATGGAGGGGGCTACCTAAGGAGCCGGGACCTCTAACCTGATGGTGCGCGCAAACTGGCAATGACGTGTTACTAGGAGAAGCTGGGGGCTATGAACTCTGTGCTAGGAGCAGAGACTGAAGTCTGGAGAGTCAGGGCGACATGTACCTAAGTAGTATCTAGTATCTGATGTTTAGAGAACATGTTGATAGAATCCAAAAGTTATCGGGGTAAAGGCTAACAGACTCTAGGACTGGAGCATGCATTATTCTACATGTAGTGCGTGATGAAGAATATTAAATGACCATTAAATGCAGTATTTCTCTTACATGGAGACGTAGAGGCTAGACAATGACGGAAACTATTGATGCGATTCAGTAGCTTTAGGAATGCAGAGAAGGAGGGCTGTACTGATAACTCGAATCATAACATACTCTTGGCAGACTCAGAGGCAGAGCCAGGCTGAACCGGGCACTGTGAGGCTGGAAGTAAGTGAAGGGTCGAGGATACAGGTGGGGGCTGTATCGCTCCTCAGCGAGGGCTTCAGGAGACAGGAGCTGAATCTGGTGTCCGGGCCCTTTTGAGGCCTAGAAACGGGGACTTTACAATGCATTAACGTGCACACTGAGAAACGTGGCAACGTAGCTTTACATAGGCCTGATATTCGTAGTATTCACGAGAACTGGAAACTGGCATACTAGAGGTGGACACAACTATAATTGCGTCTTTAATCGAACATGGGGAATAACATATGCATATTAATCATGCACACATAACATATGATGGAGGACGCGTAGGGACACAGAACATGGCATAATTTACTTTTCCACAGGTACGTAGAAGGAGATTCGACTGTTGAGATAGGCTGGGCAGGTCTTGTGGAGTGCCTTGTGTGCGTGGATCAGGAGCTTGAAGGAGATTCTTCTGTCGATAGGGAGCCAGTGCAGGTTCCTCAGGTGGGGGGTGATGTTGAGGTTCCGTGATTTCTGAACCCGTGTTTTAAATGTCATGGTTCCGTTACGATTTGGTAACAATGAACCGTAACTAATGAGTTCGGCAAGCACAAGTGTTTTCGCCATGTTACACACAAGGATTCACGGTGTACCTGAAGATTCCGTTCCGAACGATAGTTTGCATTTTGTGTAAGGCAGCCATTCTGTGGTTGCCCTCACATAGGCCGATAACTGCGGCTGAATGAGCCTTCGAGATCCGTGCCCTTTAGCTAAGGTTTGTGCAGACTTTTACATGACCCGAAGTGAACTGACCTCGTTGCCTGAAGCCCACCTTGCTAAGCCAGTTCTTGCCCGCTAGCTGATCAAGACTAAGATCAGAGTGCAGGGCATCGTAAAGTTTTTATTGCACCCAAAAATGCCTTATCCTACTTTTTCCTGTTTCTGTTTCTTTCTTTATGGTCTATTTATGATATGGGTCGTGGCCGCTTTATTATGGGTTTGTTCGGCCTGTCTAAAGAAGAATGTTGGGTTTGTCTGATGATTGATCATGGGCTGGACAGCTGAAAAGTGGGTTTTACCGCCATGCGATACTTTTGGTGTGGATACATGTGATTGGACAGTTCGTAAATACTAGGTGTATGTCTGGAATGCGATTTTTGGCATAAAAAGGAATGGCTTGCTTTGTAAAAGTGAGCAGTCTCCTGAGAACTCATACCGTGATGATTTCTAGGACTTCTGTTACTGGCTGCAGTCAATAAATGCGATCTTTGACGCCACCACGAAGAGTCCCATGTCTCTGTATTCTAAGACAGGTGAACCCGAAGACTTTGGGCGTGCCCCTGGCGCCGCTGGGTTCTTAAAAAACCCGGTTCTTCAGTTGGCGCCCAACGTAGGGCAACTTCATTGGTACCGGTCCAAGCCCGAAGATTGCGAGGAGCTTTGTGAGGAAATTCCGGAAGAGGGCCCCCACTCCATCGACCCCGGTATGTCGAACGTGGACTGAAGGTTTTTGCTGCAAGGCTTCCCGCTTTTCCTGACGGCTACGAAGGACTGCTGCCCTGACTGTCGCCCTGTCTTGGACACCCCCCCTTGTGATGATTTGTACGGCGAGACGATAGACGGTTCTTCTGGTGACGTGACTGATACCTTAGCTAAGTATAAGTGGGTCGCTCCCAGTCCTTTGTTTTGGGTTTCTTTGGGTCTTTGATTTGGTACTTGCTATTACCAAAGCCGAGGGACTCGTACATTTACGAGACTATCGTTTGTGATAAACCCCTTGAAGTTTGAAGCTAGATTAGTGAGCGAAGATGCCTGGTCTTAGCAAAATTAGGAAGATATTTTGTTGTGGTTCTAACAGGGATTCCCGGTTGGAGGACTCATGTCCGATACCTCCAATTGGAACTCCGACTTATGAGCTCTATTCTAAACATGGCGTGGGTCCCATTACGTTTAATGAAGTGTGGGTCCGCTACACTAGGAAAGACGGTGTCTTACGATGGCACCAACATGGTAGTTTCAATACTGAGATTTTAAATAATTTGGAAGCTGCAATATTCAGGAAGAAAGACCGGCCGGCAATGTTTGACTCTTTCTGCCTTTGGCGAAAGGAAGCCAAACAACAAGAGATTAAACAAGCTAAAAGAGATAAGAGAGAAAAGGGTGTATCGATAAGGCAGGCGGCTAAGCAGTTTAAGGAAAATGAAGAAGATCAAGCGATTGAGGAGTTGCATAGGCAACATAATATGGCCATTGATAAATGTTATCCAGCTTTGCCCTCTCTTCTACAAGGTGCAACAAAGGACCCTGAAAAGGATCCTTTGATGTAACATTTGTTGAGATTACCACCCCCTTATGTGCAGAGTGCTACAGCACCTCCGCAACCTCCTGCTGTTGCTCAACCACCAGCTCCTCCTCGGTTAGTTTCTCCTCCTACGGCGCAGCCTCCTCTGGGGCTGCCGCCTTTGCTATCAGCTCTGCCTCAAACTTCTTTATCTCACTCTCCTGTACCTTCGACCTCTCTTACTACTACTGCTACGTTTCTATCACCTCAAAATACTTTGTCTCCTGTCCTTATGACAGCTTCTCCTTCTGCTCGACAAAGAATGACTGATACTGTTAGTGGTCTTTTGTCTCCTTTCTTTGGGTCATTGAGTATGACCCCTGTTTCTGCACGTAAAGAATTATGTAGCCAGCTTCCTGGTCCCGGAGAACGGGCTGTGTTAGACCTTTTGGCTCGTAGATGGGTTTCGAATGTCTTGAGATATGATCTAGAGTCAGTTATGGATGTCTTCCAGCAATGGGAAGCACCGAAGCAAAGGTACGTTTTTGACGTTATGTGTACTTTCCTCCGTGAGGAATGGGAAGATAATGAATCGAGCGAGGTCCCGTTGGAGTTACTTAACGTACAATCCGAGTTTGCGAAAGGGACGATAGTGGGTCCTGGCATTGAGAAAGCAGTTGCGACAATACTCGCCTTTAGGAGCGAGCTTCCTCCTCAGTCACTGTTTGAGTCTGATCCTTCTGTTAGGAGAAAAGTGAGACAGTATCCAATGAGAGAAGTTCCTCCAGTATGGCGCGATGCGGTAGCTACTGGTGCGAATAATGTTCCCCCAGCTATACCAGCACATTTTCAAAGAGTATGGGTACATGTTCCGTGGAAGAGAGTTGAGGTTTTGACTCTTAAACAGTCTCTACCTGATCCCCGTAAGAATCCAGCTGGATATTACAAGGAGTTGTCCCAGACAGTTGACGCATGCATCATGAATTTAGCTGACATTGACATGTTGTTGGGTAACGTGGTACCCCAACCATTGTGGGCAAAGATCTGTCATGAAGACAATGCGCCAGAGTTAGGTGATACATGGGTGAATATCGCTGCTGTGGATGGTAGACAGGTTGGTGGAGCTAAGCCTGAGCCTTTAGTTGCAGATTTACCTGGCAGGATTATCAACCTTATGAAGACAATGATGCCGGCTTTACGAGTGAATTGGGATAAATTAGCCGCATGTAAGCAAAAGAAAGATGAAAGTGTGTCTGACTTCTTCACTAGGTTTGCGGAAACATTTATAGATCATAGTGGTCAGGATATGAGTACGGAAGGTGGTCAGAGGTTGTTCGTGGACAAGTTTGTCTTTAATTTGTTACCCGAGCTTTGTAATAAGCTGAAAGATTCTGAGAGTTCATGGGCTGTCTCTTCATCTGCCCAGATATTGGCGACTGCACAGTACTACGAGAATAGGGACAAGGATGAGAAAGATAGAGTAGAGAAAAAGACTAAAGATTTAAAGACATAGGTTCTGTTGCAACAGGCGTACCCGCCTCGTCCGACTCAACAGGAGTCACAGCAACGTTCGCAGTTTCAGCAACAGCCACAGTTTCAGAGACCGCCACAGAAAGCTGGGTATTTTCCTCCAAAACCACGTTTGGGCTTTAATCAGTGTGCGTATTGTAGGGAGGAAGGTCATTATAAAAATGAGTGCCCTATTTTACGACAGCGTGCGAGTGGTGTACCGGCCCCAAGAGGTTGTGGTGTTTTCCAGCAAGTATCAAGGGGTAGAGGGCGTGGCGCGTGTACTCAGAATGATCGTTCTTTTCCCACACAGAATTCTATGAATTATTTTGATCAGCAGAATATTCCGACTGGCAGATCTGCTCAATATTATGCTGATGATTATTACATTGAGAGCGAAAGTACTGATTATAATGATTGCTAGGATAGCCGAGGACAAAGGGAGGGAGTAGTGTCAGTTCCAGTAGACCAGAGTGGACCTTATGTTGCAGTAGCCACATCTGGTGTGGTAGAGCCTTTTCTTTTGGATACTGGTGCAGCAAAGAGTTCTATCATGCACTCTAAACTCCCTGGTGCACCTTTGTCTGGCTTAACTAATGTTTCGGTAGGATTCTCTGGCGCCCCAGTTCGTAATCCAGTTTCTAGTCCTTTGTCTCTTTCTATAGGGCCTTGTGAATTGGAAGCACCTCTTATTTTAACGACAGGTTGTGGTGAGAATTTGTGGGGTTTGGATTTGTTAAAAAGGTTGAATGCGACATTGCATTGTTCTCCTTCGGGAATGCAGCTTACATTGGGTAAGAAAGTGATCTCTCCGATGTATCTGTCTAAAGATCGGCTTCCACCGGAATTGCATTCTCTCTCTGATACTCTTTGGGCTACTGGTCCTAATGATGTGGGTCTTTTGGAGATTCCACCTTATGTTGTAACGCTTAAAGCGAATGTTAAATTGCCACATATTCCCCAATATCGGATTTCTATGGATGGTGAAAGAGCGCTTTTAGCGATCATCTATGATTTGATTGAGAAAGATGTGATTGAAGAAACGAGAGGTAATGTGTGTAACAGTCCCGTTTTGCCTGTCCTGAAGCGCACTGACTCTTCTCAGCCACCTGTCTACAGGTTTGTGATCGACCTTCGAGAGGTTAATAAAATTGTCGTGCCACAGTTTCCTGTTGTTCCAGACATTACTGCTTTGCTGACTATGATTCCTGCTTCAGCTGCCTGGTTTTCGGTTGTAGATACGAAGAATGCTTTTTCAGCATTCCAATTGCCGAGGAGAGTAGAGATATTTTTGGCTTCTCTTTAGGAGGCCGAAGCTTCCGGTTTAAACGCGCTCCTCAAGGCTATTGCGAAAGTCCTTCCATTTATAGTCAGGCTTTGAAAACTCAACTCGATACTCTTGTGTTGCCTGCTGGTACTGCTCTTATTCAGTATGTTGACGATTTATTAGTGACTGCTGATGATGAGGAAACTTGTAAAGAAGCTACTCTTTCTTTGTTGCGACATTTGTCTAACTTGCATCATAAAGTGTCACCTTCGAAGTTGCAGTATTGTCGACAAGAGGTGACCTACTTAGGTCACCTCTTGTCGAAGGAGGGAAGAAGGTTGACTCCAGAATGAATTCAAGCGATTGCTCAGATGACTGTGCCTAGTACGCAGAGAGAGGTACGTGCTTTCCTGGGTATCACGTCGTATTGTAGACAATGGATTCCAAACTTTTCTCTATTGGCAAAACCTCTGTTGGCATTGACTTGTAAGGATATACCGAACCCTCTTCCTTGGTCTGACGATTGTCAGAAAAGTTTCTTTGAGTTGCGTGATGCATTGTGTTCTGCTCCAGTGTTGGGTACTCCTGACTACAGTAAGCCTTTTACACTCTACGTCCACGAGAGAGAGGGCTGTGCATTATCAGTTTTGACTCAACAATTCGGTGATAGGCAGCGTCCATGTGCGTATTTCTCGTCGACTTTAGATCCGGTAGCTAGAGCGTTGCCAAGTTGCTTGAGAGCTACAGCGGCGGCGGCTGCTTCTATCCGACAGTCTGCTGGATTGGTAATAGATAATACGTTGGTCGTGATGGTTCCACATGCAGTGGATACTTTATTAAATATAACCAAGACTCAGCACCTTACTAGTGCGAGGTTGTCGGGTTATGAGTTGACGCTTTTGGCTAGTCATGTGCACATCAAGTGGTGTAATGTATTGAATCCAGCGACATTGTTGTCGATTTCTGTGGATACAGATCAGGAACAGCATGATTTTTTTCATAGGACGGAAGAGGAAACAAAGGGTAGAGTCGATTTGAAAGATACTCCACTTTCGAATCCTGATGGTACGCTATGGGTTGATGGGTCATGCTACAAGCTCCCAAATGGTGATACGACCGCAGCATATGCCGTGACAACATTATGTACGATTGTTGCAACTGCACGAGTGAGCTATAATTCGGCGCAAGCAGCTGAATTGATTGCATAAATGAGAGCGTGTATTTTATCTGAGGGAAAGAGAGAGACTGTGTATACCGATAGTCAGTACGCGTTTGGTGTAGCACACAGTTTTGGATGCTTGTGGAAAGACAGAGGATTTCTCACATCACATGGGACCAAGATCCAACATGGGCAGTTGGTGAATGAGCTTCTTGAGTCACTTTCTTTGCCGAGGCAAGTCGCGATTGTAAAGTGTAGTGCTCACCGGAAGGTTACGGATGATGTTGGTCGCGGTAATGCATTTGCGGATGAAGTTGCGAAAGAAACAGCGAGAAATATGATGAGTTGAATGTACGTTGCAGGCCCTGCAAGATGGATTGGTGCAGCTGGAATGTGTGAAGATACGATTGAGAGTGTTAAATCAATCCAGGCTGAAGCTACTGAAAATTAAAAGAGTGTGTGGAAAGAAACTACGGGTAGATTAGACTCGACCGGTTGTTGGGTTGAGTTATCAGAACACCAAAGATGGATGTTGCGGGATGCGTATGTACTTGCGGTGGTGACAATGGCACATGGGTTGTCTCACATTAGTGCGAAAGGGATTTGTAAGTTATTGGCTCCAGTGTGGGAGAATGGTGGGATTCCCAAATGTGCAGAGAATGTGGTCAAGAATTGTATGGTGTGTTTGATGTATAATCCTGGTAAGGGAACTCCAACTCCAGCTGGTCACTTTGCGCCTCCGATGTACCTGTTCAAGGTTCTGCAATTGGATTTTATCCACATGGAACGATGCAACAATTTGAAATACGCACTTGTAGTTGTTTGTGCCTTTTCTAGATGGGTAGAGGTATACCCCCTAAAAGATACTACTGCCTCGTCCACAGCTAAAGTCTTACTTAAAGAATATTTCCCTAGGTTCGGGTTGCCAAGGATGGTATGGAGTGATAACGGAAGTGAGTTTGGGGGAAGATCATGAAGAGAGTATGTGAGGGTTTGGGCATAAAACAGAAATTCCACGCTGCGAATCATCCCCAATCAGCTGGGTTAGTGGAATGTTACAATGGCACTCTGAAGCTGAAATTAGCCAAAATCCAGGCGAGTTCTGGTCTCCAATGGCCCGATGCTTTGCCGTTGGCACTTTTGTCAACTAGAACTACAGTGCATTCCCGAATCGGACTTAGTCCCTATGAAATTGTTTTTGGTCGACCGGCAAATGTGTGGGGAGTGCCGAGACCAACAAAATTTAGTGACATTGACTATCCTGTGTTGGTGGACTATTTGTATGACCTAACGGCTAAATTGCGTGTCTTGCATCAACAGGTTCACGATAACCTGCCACCAGCCTCTGTGGACCCAGGTCACACCATCAATCCTGGTGACTGGGTCCTCGTGAAAATTTTTCAACGGACCAAGAATAACCAGCCCCGCTGGACAGGCCCTCATCAGGTGTTGCTGTCTACAAGGACATCTGTAAAAGTCTTTGGGAAGAAAGATTGGATCCACGGCGTACACTGTAAGAGGGCACCTTTACCTCTGCCGTGCGACCAGTGGATCCTCGAAGGTATTGCAGACACCGAGACTGACAGGTTGCCGAAGTTCACACCGTTCAGCGACGCTGAGTTGGTATGGAGAGAGACTGAAAAAGAAGACGATGATGTCTTGCAAGCAGCTGTGCCTTCACCTTTGAGATTGGACACCACCGAGCTTGAACTGTTATTTAAAAACCAGACAGAGCTTGGCAAAAACCGTTATAATTTACGACCTAGAGATAATGGACTATTAAAGTACAAATAATTCCTTTTTGGTTTTTTAGAACTGCACTCTCTCAGCCAAGAAACTGTTTTGATCTATTTTTTCTTTTTTCCAACCGCCATCCGGGTTCAGCTGTAGGGTCGCGGTGTAAAGACTTGGGACTGCAGTCGTGTAGACACAAGGTCGACGGTTCTGGTTGGTCTCAGGGCGTTCCCTGGACTAACAGACGCACTCCTTAGCAGAAGAAAACCAACCGGCGCGAACAGCCCAGTTAGAGGATGGAGTTTTTTGAGATCGAGAGAGCTGCTGAGAAAATGAACTTTAAGGTGAAACTATGTAAAATAATTCATAACAAATACTTTCTGATTACATGTATTCTGATGTTTTTTAGCATGACGTTAACTTTGGTGGGTTGGATTGTTTTTACTACTCAAGTGTCTTCTGCACCCATTTCTCAACCTACGACTTTTCCTACTACTACTTCCTTGCATTCTTTTCACATCTTACCTGAACACGAGCAGGTTAGAAGGTCAGAATTTGTACATAACACATTCGTACAGCTGCTACATCAACATCAGTTGGTAGTGAACATTACTAATTGTTGGGTGTGCGGTCTTATGCCACATACTACAGATAGAGTTGTTCCCTATCTGATCTTACTGTTTACTCAGAATGGGTCTTTATGGGCTTTTCAGACGATGTTCATATATGCCCTCAAAGTCTATCCCCCGCATCCCATGAGAGATAACTCGAGTAATCAAGCCTTGGTGAAGGGAGTTATGAATATGAGCAGGGATATCAACATGTATAGGACTATTCCCAAGGAAAAGTTATTGGCTTATGTTGGATGGAACACGACCGGATACAGTGCTAGTCTGAGCGAAAGGCAGAAACGAAAGAAGTCACCTCCGATTTGGATCGTACCCCACCGATGTCATTTTTGTCTGCAAGGTAATGGTAAAAATCCGAAAGCTCAGCTGGGGAAGAGTGTTTGTACTCAGACGTATGTTTTCACGTCTCAATCTTCCCCGCCATTTTGGCAGCTAAGGGCACGTATTTTGTTTGTTACAACAGAGCATATACATGGTTGCCCCCTGATTTTTCAGGAACGTGTTATGTTGGATACTTGTTGCCTCCTACGTATACTGCTGCTGCAGATTACCACAAGACAAGAGCTATTAGAGGTATCTTCGATCGGGAAGATACCGCTGGATAGGAAGTGGGAGACTTCCTTAAGGGTTTCTTACCGTTTTGGGGACCTATGGCTAACAGTAGAGGCTTACGGCAATTGATGAGAGAGGTTGAATCCACCATAAACGAAACTGCCAGTGCCCTTAGTAATTTGACAGCCGAGCTTCAAGCAGATCACCTTATGACGTTACAGAATCGTATAGTTTTAGACGTCATACTCGCAGATCGAGGTGGAGTATGTAAAGTGATCCAATCGAGTTGTTGCGTTTTCATTCCAGATAATGCTCCGACGGTATACGAGGCCATTTCCAAGTTACATAAGATCTCTGAGTCTATACATGTGGACGAAGGAGATTGGTCGTTAACTGGATGGTTTTGGGGACTGTTATCCGTTTGGGGATGGAAGATTCTGATGATCATTGGTGCGGCTCTAGCGATTCTTTTCTCATGTTGTCTTTGTATACAGTGCGGTCCTGCCATATGTGGCCTTTGTGCTACTATGTGTGTCAGGAGACCGCCTGTCTCGAGAGATGAACAAAGAAAGAGGATACTGCTTCAACAGCACCTTGATGATCTGATGAAAATCGACATCGACTCAGATATAGACTGAGTAATTGCCTATGTAAGGGCAAAAGGAGGGGCTGAGGTTCCGTGATTTCTGAACCCGTGTTTTAAATGTCATGGTTCCGTTACGATTTTGGTAACAATGAACCGTAACTAATGAGTTCGGCAAGCACGAGTGTTTTTGCCATGTTACACACAAGGATTCACGGTGTACCTATAGATTCCGTTCCGAACCATAGTTTGCATTTTGTGTAAGGCAGCCATTCTGTGGTTGCTCTCACATAGGCCGATAACTGCGGCTGAATGAGTCTTCGAGACCCGTGCCCTTTAGCTAGGGTTTGTGCTGACTTTTACATGACCCGAAGTGAACTGACCTCGTTGCCTGAAGCCGACCTTGCTAAGCCAGTTCTTGCCCGCTAGCTGATCAAGACTAAGATCAGAGCGCAGGGCATCGTAAAGTTTTTACTGCACACAAAAATGCCGTATCCTACTTTTTCCTGTTTCTGTTTCTTTCTTTATGGTCTATTTATGATATGGGTCGTGGCCTCTTTATTATGGGTTCGTTCGGCCTGTCTAAAGAAGAATGTTGGGTTTGTCCGATGATTGATCATGGGCCGGACAGCTGAAAAGTGGGTTTTACCATCATGAGATACTTTTGGTGTGGATACATGTGATTGGACAGTTCCTAAATACTAGGTGTATGTCTGGAATGTGATTTTTGGCATAAAAAGGAATGGCTTGCTTTGTAAAAGTGAGCAGTCTCCTGAGAACTCATACCGTGATGATTTCTAGGACTTCTGTTACTGGCTGCAGTCAATAAATGCGATCTTTGACGCCACCACGAAGAGTCCCATGTCTCTGTATTCTAAGACAGGTGAACCCGAAGACTTTGGGCGTGTCCCTGGCACCGCTGGGTTCTTAAATAACCCGGTTCTTCAATGTGGTTGTGGGGCGGGATGTCGAGGATCAGGCGTGCAGAGGAATTCTGGATTCTTTGCAGTCTGTTGATGAGCTTAGTCGGGGCTACGGCGTAGAGGGCGTTTCCGTAGTCGAGTCTGCTGCTGACCAGGGCCTGGGTGACTGTTTTCCTTGTGTCTGTCAGGAACCATCTGTAGATTTCGCGGAGCATCCGGAGGGTGTTGAAGCAGGAGGAGGAGACAGCATTGACTTGTTTGGTCATGGTGAGTTTCGAGTCGAAGATGACTCCCAGGTTGCGTGCGAGGTTGGTGCGTGCGGGGGGCATCCCCAGTGATGTGGGCCACCAGGAATCATCCCACGCTGAGGGGTTGGGCCTGAGGATGAGGATCTCCGTCTTGTCTGTGTTCGCCTCGGATCTGGTAGCGTTTCAAGCTTTGATACTTGCCTTCCAATCTCAGTCAGGAAGTTCAATAACCACCGCCCCCCCGCGCCCTGGTTCTCCGACAAATTACGAATTAAAGGAGAAAACCACAGTTGATGGACAGAATGCAGAACAATGTCATACATTCACCCCAGTCTTACATTCACCTCAGTACAGAGATCTGGGCCTAAATCCAACTGTTGTTTTTGCATTTGTCACCCCGAGTGGGACGGGTATGCTCAGACGTGAGTCCCGTGCTCTCCACGCCACTGGAGTCAAACTGTCCCTGCTGAAGACGGCTGATAGCCAGAAACCGGTCCTAGGATGCTTGATTTTGGTCCAGGGAAGACATGGCTTGGCAGTTCCGGCTGGATTGTTCCCATGAGGCACAGGGTCAAGGCTGATTTGCATATGGCCATGTCTAAACTGGGGTGGTGTGGTGAGCTAAAAAACGATGGTTTTAGGCAAAGATCTCTTTACTGGGGTGAATGTATGACATTGTTCTGCATTCTGTCCATCAACTGTTGTTTTTGCATTTGTCACCCCGAGTTGGACGGGTATGCTCAGATGTGAGTCCCTTGCTCTCCACGCCACTGGAGTAAAGCTATCCTGGCTAAAGACGGCTGATAGCCAGAAACCAGTCCTAGGATGCTTGATTCCGGTCCAGGGAAAACATGACTTGGCAGTTCGGGCTGGACTGTTCCCATGAGGCACAGGGTCAAGGCTGATTTGCATATAGCCATGTCTGAACTCGGGTAGTGCTGTGACCAAAAAACAATGGATTTAGGCCCCGATCTCTGTACTGGGGTGAATGTATGACATTGTTCTGCATTCTGTCCATCAACTGTTGTTTTTATATTTATCAGATACGGCACATTCCTGTCTTTTTCCCCTGCGCCGGTGCACAATGGGCTGTTGTGCACTAATGCAGGCACCGTTGCACCATGGTGCAAGTGTTCCTGTGTTCAAGTTCAAGTTCAAGTTCAAGCATTTATATAGCGCACTGCTCACCCAGAGGGTCTCAAGGCGCTAGAGGGAGGGTTCATTACTTGTCGAATAGCCATGTTTTCAGTTCTTTTCTGAAGGAGATGTGGTTCTGAGTAAGGCGGAGGTGGGTGGGGAGTGAGTTCCATGTCTTGGCAGCCAGTAAGGAGAACGATCTGCCGCCCATGGTGGATTTTCGGATGCGCGGGACTGTGGCGAGGGCTTGATTGGCTGATCTTAGTTGTCGGGTGGGTTTGTAGAAGGACAATCTAGTGTTGAGGCATTCGGGTCCTAGATTATGAAGGGCCTTGTGTGCGTGGGTGAGAAGGCGGAAAGTAATTCTTTTGTTGACGGGGAGCCAGTGGAGGTCTTTTAGGTGTCCGGTGATGTGATCTTGGCACGGGATGTCTAAAATGAGTCTCGCTGACGCGTTTTGGATGCGCTGGAGTTTTTTTTTTAGTTTTGTTGTAATTCCGGCGTAAAGTGTGTTGCCATAATCCAGACGACTCGTGACCAATGCATGGGTAACGGTCTTTCTTGTCTCGAGGGGAATCCAGCGGAAGGTCTATTTGAGAATGCGAAGGACGTTGAAGCATGAGGATGAGACGGCGTTGACTTGTCTGGACATTGAGAGGGAGGAGTCTAGAATGAAGCCGAGATTACGTGCATGGTCTGTGGGTGTGGGTGCTGTGCCCAGGGCGGAAGGCCACCAAGAGTCGTCCCAAACTGAGGGGGAGGATCCTAGGATGAGCACCTCTGTTTTGTCCGAGTTGAGTTTTAGGCGGCTCTGTTTCATCCATTCGGCTACTTCTTTCATGCCTTTGTGAAGATTGGTTTTGGCGTTGTTGGGATCTTTGGTGAGGGAAAGGATTAGCTGGGTGTCGTCGGCGTAAGAGATGATGTTGAGGTTGTGTTGACGTGCGATAGAGGCGAGAGGGCTCATGTAGACGTTGAATAGGGTGGGACTGAGTGATGATCCTTGAGGTACTCCGGAGATGACTTCGGTGGCCTTAGAGTAGAATGGGGGAAGTCGGACTCTCTGGGTTCTTCCAGCTAGGAACGAGATGATCCAGTCCAATGCTTTTCCTTGTATGCCGATGTTGCTGAGGCGTTGTATAAGGGTGCTGTGGCAGACTGTGTCGAAAGCGGCGGAGAGGTCGAGAAGGATGAGTAGCAGGGATGACTATTTTTTTGCAGGAAGGGAAACCTTCCTGCAAAAAACAATCACAAGAGGCTTTTTCCTCTTTCTATGCAAAATGCAGCACACATAGAAAGAGGAAATCGAGGCGAAATGAAGTTATTTCTCCTCGTTGTGCCTCCCTTTCACCTCGGAGGCGTAGGTTTTTGGTGCTGACTCAGACTTAGAATTTCTCAAAAATCAGGTGCAGTGTCAAAAAGCCTTGGATGTTGCTGAGAACGCCCCCAGCAACACCCATGTAACACCCCTTTTACACAGTTTTCTGTGTGAAAGGGGCACATATTTATGAGGCCATGAAAAGCCCTGTAACATGGCTTTATGTGGTCTTATAAATATGCCAATGGCACATTACGCCAATGGAACGTCAAAAAAGTGACGTTCTAATGCAAAAGTGCTGGTACGTTATGAGGCCCTCATTGTTTTCCACTGATAGATTCAGGCAGGTCAAACCTGCCATAGTTAATCAAGGGGAAGGCCTAAAATAGTCAAAACATGCTGACTTACCTATGATAAAAACTGATTCCATATGTTGTAGTGTTTTTATCTAGGAACCAGAATCGATATTTCTATTTTATGCCCTTGTCCGGTTATAATCAATAATATCCATACAACGGCATAGTAATCATATCCATAATTCAGTCGTAGCACATGCTGTCACATTAAGCAAGGCTACTTCCCCAGCCCCCTAGAAAGCACAACGAGTTCTCTAAACAAAACCAAGCCTCCAGCAACCTGGGAAATCCCCCTTGCTTTTGTTTTGATTTCGTCCTAGAACTCCTGTAAAGCACTGTAAGAACGGCCAGTTCTTAGTGACATCTTTATTGACGTCTTATGTCCAACCTTACGTCAAACCCGGCACCTTTCAGGTATAAATATACCAACGTTGCCTTCAGGTATAAATATACCAACGTTGCCTTAAGCAGACACGGTGGTGGTTTTGGACCGGAGAAGCTATCTACTTGCCCGAGAGCCCAGCTGATGCGAGAGCCCACGGACGCTGCCCCTCCTCTTTGACGCGCTGAGAAAGACGCTGTCTTTTTCTCCAGCCGAGAAAATCCAGCTCCGGCATTTCCAGCCTACCCTTGCGGGTTGCTGGGATATCAAGCCCTGATAGATAGATACAAGACCTCCTGCTTTCTATTACCCAGGTACGGAGCTGACTAAACCCTTACAGAGAATTCTTGAGTCAGATTATTGGCAAAACAAACTTAACTTAAACTGCTACTTATTTACTCCTTCCCACATATTAGGCTTTGGTCAGGTACACCGGCGTAGGCGTATTTAGAAGCACCAGTTGAGTACGATTAGTCAATGTATATATGTATGTATATATTTTATCTATTTTAAAGTATCATATGGCTAAGAAACCACATCAATGCTTTTACAGTATTATTTCATAATACTCCTTTTACTGTACGCACTTTACTTTACTATGAGTATTGCAATTGAGGCAATTCATTTCTCTTGTATGAGGAAGAAGACTGCTCAATAAATTACACCTTTTATTGAAAACGCCCGTCTCTCTTTTCTCTGCATTCTGGTGAAACTAAGTACGCACATTTGACTGAGTGAAATAGCTGTCTTTTGTTTTCACACGACTCTAGAGATACACTCTTATTCAGGGAGAGCAAAGTTGTCATGTTTTATGGTTGTCAGAAGCTAATCCCTTCTTGTCTATCCAGGGAGGTTAAACTCCTCCTCGTTTATTCGAGAAAGTTTCTAGTGACCTCTGAGCTAGCTGGCAAACCTTAAGTCTAATATAGTCAGTAGAGACCTAGATGACCTCAGTCCTACGTCTACACTGCTGTTTATATTATTCCAATGCGCAGAGCCTATTGGGAATATAGGAACTACACTACAATGTTATGTTCCCTTTTGATGTTGAACATTTAGGGCCTCATTTATGGCATTAAGGCATAGGGCAGGGCAGCAAGGCACCTTGATGTGCTGCCCTACACCAAAGTGAAAGGGCAAAAATGAACAGTACCTAAACAATACAGTGCATTCCTGTCCCTTCTGCCTGCGCTGGCACTGTTTTGGAAGCCTAGCGCCAATGTAGAGGTGGTGCAAGGGTGCATCCTTTGCAGGCAGGATTGTTTTGGTGCAGGAAGGGGCACCGTCCTGCACAAACATAATCTTAGACGGTTTGTTCCTCTTTCCCTGTGTGCTGCAGAATGCAGCACACAGGGAAAGAAGACTAGGGAGGCATACGGATTTGAGTCTTCCCGGGGTTGACATCATTTTATAAACCTGGGGCAGCGTCAAGTTCCACGGGTGTTGTGCGCGAAAACCCACCACAACGTCCATGGAACGCCTACCGAGCACAGAGTAAGATGATGCAGCGATTTTCGCTGCTGCATCTCCTTACTCATGATTTATGAGGCCTTTCAAAGCCATGCAGGGTAGCTTTGTGTGGCTTTGTAAATCTTTATGAGAGTCCTGCATCACACATGCACCACTTTATGTGGTGCAAAGGTGACCCAGGGCTCTCTTAAATAAGCCCCTTAGACTATCGGGTATTCACAACAGATGGTAAATACCTCACTCAGCAGTAATGGTATTTACCACAATTAGTAAAGTCCTCACCCTATTACGCCCAATTTTTAAAGATGGCAAAAGTGTGGTAAATTACTCACCCTATTCCGCCAAACTTGAAATTATGGCCTAACTGTTGTCAATGTGCTTTTTTTAAGGATTCAATTGTGAAGATAACCAAACACTCACTTTGGTATGTCAACTGAATACTGAATACCTGGATGCAAACAACTTGTTGGACACCTCTCAACATGGCTTCCGCTCACGCCATTCCACAGAATCTGCCTTAATTCTTGCCGCTGAATAGATCTGCAGGGTGGTGGATGAGAGAGGGAGGGCGGTCCTCGTGCTCCTTGATCTTTCAGCCACGTTCGACACCGTGAACCATACCACTCTGGTGCAGCGGCTGAGGGACATTGGGGTAGAGGGGGCCGCCCTGGCCCTCCTATCCTCCATTCAGGAGGCAAGAGAGTAGAGGTTTTTCTGGGATGACTTGAAGTCGGATAGTTTCCATCTCCCATGTGGCGTCCAACAGGGGTTCGCCCTCTCCCCGACCATGTTCAATCTTTACGTCACCCCTCTGGCCAATCTTGTTAAGAGGCATGGCTTTGCTCTGGTATCGTACGTAGACGACTCCCTACTCGTCATTTCTGTTACCAATCAGCCAGAGACCACAGCAGCCAGGTTCCATGCTTGTCTCACCAAGATTATGGCCTGGATGAGTCAGAGTTATCTGAAAATAAATACAGACAAGACAGAGGTGATGGAGTTTGGGAATTTGTGGAATCGATCCTGGTGGCCAATTGAAACCGGAGAATGTCCTTGTCCAGTAGAGAAGGTCAGGAACCTTGGGATCATATTTGATGATAAATTGAATTTCGGTTCCCAGGTAAACACCCTTACTTCATCATGTTTCTTCCTCTTGAAAATTCTGAGAAAAATCTTTCCATACATCTCTCAAGAGCTATGGAAGACAGTGATGGTTGCTCTTTTCCTATCCAAATTGTATTATTGCAACGCTCTATTCCTGGGAATCGATATATACCAGCTGCAAAAACTGCAATCCCTACAAAATGCTGCAGCGAGACTCCTACTGGGCATCCCCAGAGGACAGCCAACCTCGGCTGGCAATAAATCACTCTACTGGCTACCCATCAAACAGCGTATAGAATTTAAAACCTAAAGCCTTGTGCATAAGGCAATCCATGGTGGCGGTGGCGAGGACCTTCAAAAATTATTCTCACCGTATGTTCCCCCTCGCGTTCTGAGATCGGCCAGTCTAGGTCTCATCAAAACCACAAAGATAAGGCGGGCGAGATGGGGGTGGCAGAGCAATAACACATTGTGCGCAGAAGCTCTGAAACAAACTGCCGCTCTCCATGAAGTTTCAACCTAACCTTCAGTTCTTCAGGAAAAGTCTTAAAACCTGGCTGTTCACAGCCACATAGGCCTAACTACAATGCTCCTTCCTGCCCACACCTCACAGCGCCAAGATGCCTCGGCAATTGAGCGCTATACAAGCACATAAACATAAACATAAGGTACCTAGAAGGCATCTCAAACATTGTAATTGCAAAATTTGTATAATATAATAAAGGTACAAAGTTATGAGGCACTCGTAGGTTTTTAATTGAACAAACACTTAACAACATAGGCGTTATATACAGATGGAATAATGCGGAAATCGTATGTCAGCTGACACCTTTATATGAACCCAGACAGCAACACCATTGTCTGAAATTAGGCAACAGGTTATAATCACAGCCATCATCAAGTGTACGTTTATCATGCAGGTCTACAACTAGTGCTATAAGAAAGCATAAAGTGGGCGTTCCGTCAGAGAAGGATTTTCATTAGCAAGATATTAAACAAATCGTGCCTTCCTTTTTAGTTTCAGTCTGTATGAGTGATGACATGTTTTCACAGAAAAACAGAGAAAAGCTTGTGTTTTGTGAGAGGTGAGATTCTCATTGAAGACTTATCTCTGACACGAGCATTATAAATAACACCACATTTTTCTATAGTTTGAAGCATGTGTATGTCATTAAAAAACAAATTAATGAGGGAATGTAAAATATGTTTTCTCCAATTCAAGAAATGCTTTTCTTTTGAGGAACAGGTATGCTAATTATTTTGGACAGCTATGTACATTGCTCTATTGCTAAACTTGTTTTCCTGTAAGGCTATGTTTTATGTGGCTCAGTTGAATGTCTGTCTATTCGTGGAAGTCACATGTGGAGGGACATGTCACACTTCTTAGATAATGTAGAAGGGTGCCTTGATTGATATGGACCTTATTGCCCTATAGGTGGCCTTTTTATTTGTTAGTTTATTTTGAGTTCTACTTTAGTGTTGCACTAAAGGTAGCCGTTAAGAAAAATTTAAAATGGCATGCACTTACAAGGCTGATTATGAGTTCACCATATTTAGGTGCGGCGGTGTGACTTGGATTAAGTGTTGGACTAGCCTGTTAGACAGTCTGGGACTCAACGGCCACACAAGGCAGAAAGAAAGGACACGTGTGGGCTCTGTTTTTGGTCCAATCACAGCCTGTGAGACCAAAGACAAAAGACGCCCACACAGTGTTCTTTTCAGGCTGGCCCATTTGGCAGTGCCCGCTTGCATAACATGACAGCCCAACACTGCCTGGATTTCTGTTTCAGGCTGGTATCGTTGTGCCTAAACCTGTTATTTTCAAGTGAAAAGCCGCATGTGGATCATTGTTCTGGACAGAACAAGTGGCCCTTCAATGGAGGGGTGGGGAATGCAGCAGGAATTGGTGGGGGCTCAGGATGTTATCAGTGTGAAGGGTATGGTTTGCCTCTAATGTTTGAGGGTAATAAGTGGGATTCAGACTGTGCCTCGAACCACAGAACATAACGTGTATTTGTAAAGAACACGCTCACCCGTGGGAATCTTGGCACTGAATAACATGTTGATTGTTACCCAACAGTACTTATGTTATCGACCTGAGATGGATGAACATACCCACCGGGATTTTAACCTGTGACCATTAGATCAATCATAGGCCCCCTAAGTGGGCGCATTAGTCCACTAAGCCACCAAACCCACTTACAACTGTGCTGAAAAAAAAAATTAAAGGTTTTGAAAAAAGAAGAATGTTGCCATAATTGCCATAACTACTTATACAACAAAAGTTAAAAAGTTCTGTTTTCCTGGTTCAAGTGGCCGCTTGAAACTGGCCCGTGGTCTTATTATCTAGCCGTATATTATGCTGGCTTATGAGTATAGTCAATTGGGAGTCCCATACTATAGAGTAACAAATTTACAAACGTGTTGTTGTATTTCACATTTAGATAATCATTCATGAGAAAACAATATGGAATACGCATCAATAGTCAGTCGAGAGTAGGATATTAAATCAAAATACAATCACAGAGGTTTTTTTGTAATTTAAATGTACCATTTTTATTATCACAAAGTAGAGCTAAATATATTCATTTGTTATTTTTCCATAAAAACAATTTATCACATCTACGTTATTAAAACTTGGTATTACATTTCCAATATTTAAAAAACATTTGAAAACACGAGTAAAAGCAAGGAATTGTCGACACGGCGTTTCGGTGACAGAGTTGATCACCTTCTTCAGGACAATGCTATCTTATATTAAATACAATCTATACAGGGAAAAATAAATATAAAATATCTTCTTTATTATAAAACATTGGTGTCAGTGCAAACCTCAGATTCTTAATATTAATGTATATAACATCTTCAGTTCTGTATTTCTACATTCCTATTTGGTGTGTATTGTTCCTTTAAGCTAGTCCACATATGTTATCTTTTCGAGGAGTTATTCTGGTTACTACTTTGAAAGTTATTTCATACTCTGACATCATGATTAACAAAAACAACTTCTATTATTTGTTACTCAGTGGGCTCCGTAAATTTGACATACTTGAGTCAAATTAAAGAAAAATCGCAAGGTGGATGGATGCAATACTCACTATTATTTAATTATCTGGTTGCAGTTAGAGGAGATTGACTTTTGGATTGTGGTGCTGGAGATTTTCTAGGGATCCAGCAGGTCGTTAATACTGAAACGTAAAACATATTTTCATAAGTTCTCACTGTCATTCTGACTCGAGTTAATTGATATATACTCTGGGTCACAGTATTCTGTTCACTTACATTATTCTCTCTAGGGCCGGATTTTGTATATATCCTTATGCTCCTAGTGTCTTAGACTCCTTGTTTCTTTTCTATAGATGTTGTCAATCTGAGCGAGTATTAAGCACAAGAAGAATTTTTTAGTGAATCTTTCTTCTTTGTTGGATCGATTGATTTAATGTTTAAAATTTACCAACCTGAATTTAAAATAGAGGGTGTAGATGTAATTGTAGCGTGGTTGTAGCCTCTTCTTGATCATTATGCCCGCTCAACTAGTTATTTTAGGAAACCCCTTCAAGGTAGGTCCTACAAGGCTGTTAAAACAAATAAAGAATATCATTCCTGTTTGTAGGTACTCTTACTTTTATTTGTCTAGATGTAACATCTAGACAAATAAAAGTAAGAGTACCTACAAACAGGAATTATAGGATAGCCTTAAAGGGCCTACCTTGAAGAGGTTTCCTAAAATAACTAGTTTCAAATTGTCCTTTGATTAACATTTTTCCCAAAAACACGATTTTTGTGATACAATTGTGTATTATTTTTAGTCCAATGACCTTAGGGTGCAGTCAGTCTTTTTCTTTTACCAAAGCAAAAAGTGGAAATGCTTTCGTAAGGTTTAGCCCTGCAACTTTAGCTGTAATATTATTTCTGTGCATATGGAGCGTCTGTGACGAAAATGGTGTGCCTGTGAAGTCACACATCCATGAATGATAGTTCATCAAATAGGAATCTAGGTGCACATCTGATTTCCAGTCTTATGTTTCCTATTGAATGATAAATAATAACATGTTGGATAGTTAACTTGACGGCAAAAGGTTGTATACAAAATCCGTAAGGTCTTACATTCTATCTACACCGTTAGGAGCCAGTAGAAAGAGAAACTAAAGTCTGTTTGTTGGAGGCCAAGAGTGAAGCACTTATATGACTTTGCAATCGTTGGAATATGAATAACATCATCATCATCATCATCATAAAATAATCTTTATTTGGTAAAAAAGCCCATAAAAACACAAAGTAAAAAACACATTACCAGCAGCTGAGAAACTTAAAATCACAGAGTTGCACATCATCATTGCCTTTCTATGACGTTCGTTACTGAGTCACACTGCATAAAAGCAGTCTTATTGACTAGGTTCACATTAATGGTGGTCTGTGGTGACTTGCAGGTTGCATTCTTGGTGCCAGAGGAAAGGCAGGCACCCTAAAGAATGTGAACCATCAAATGGAAAAAAGTGTGTCAGAAACGAATTGCAGAACCTTGATGTTTAAGGCACTGAGAGTCATTTCTGGAGCTTCAGTGTATAGATTTATTGCAGGAACCCGTGACGAACCAGTGAACCTTAGGTTAACTAGATATCTTAAAGTGAATCTGTGTGATATTGGAGAACATTTGGCAGTTCAAGGAGAATTTGAAAAAATATGGATGAGGAGAAACATGAAGGAATTGCAAAGGGTAGGTAAAAGCGCCAACCCAGTGAGTCCCAACAAGAGAAGTTAGTGGCAGAGGAGAGGAAAGGACAGTTTTACCTGGTGATACAATGTTGGAAAGACAATGGAAGTGAAGTAGATCTTAAACTAGGGATTGTTGGGAGATTGTGAACGTTCATTGGCCTAGTAAACTTATAGAAAGAAATTAGAAGCTTTTGTGGTCATTTGATGAATGGAAAAATCACCCATACATTTGTTATCATTGTTAAAATTGTCTAAAGGTTCATTCACTGTCATGGCTTGGTCCTTTTAATAATAGAGCTTTAACATGGTGGTCAGAAAATACGTCATTCTCTTTGCGGGTGTTAAGTAATAACTCCAGAAGTCTTGAAGAATAGAGGTTGATTTATTAAGTATAATGCACGTACAGGCCAGCACAGCATTAGCTGGTACGCACAGCTGCTGCGTCCAGTATCTAACCTCCTCGACTGATCACTGATGACACCTGGGGATTCCAAGTGTCATCAGTGATGCAGTAAAAGAGCACGATACATTTAAAGGAATACAATTAAAGTGTAAACACAACAGCGGGATTCAAATATATGAATAATTAAGTCGAATTAGTTGAGTGCCTTAGGGGTTTGCATCTTTTAAAATATAGGAAGTCTTGAATTCCTAGGGTCTTATTTATGAAGGCCTTGCGCCGCCGGTGCGCCACTTTTAAAATGGGAAAAAGTGACGCACCGGCGGCCAAGGCCTTCATAAATAAGGCCCCTAGTCTTTTACACTGAGGGCCTGCTAGGAAACGGGGTACCGGGAATGCTTGACCCAGCATGGGTCATAGACCTCCCAATCAGCCCAAACACACCCATAGCATTTCCTGGCCCATATTCCGGCACTGCCAAAGTGATTACCACCCTGGCCAGCACATTGTGAATGTTATTATCTCCTGTCTGGCCCACCGCAAACCATGCTGGTCCATCCCACGACCGGCAGTGTCCAGCCTGCCAGGAATAGTGCAGCTTCCTAAGCTTTATGAGGTTCACGCTCAGTTGTTGAGAAAAAACATCTTCCTAAACTGGGCTAGATACATAAGGCAAGTTTGTCCGACCTTGCACTATGGCCTTAAGATGGGTGAATTAATAAAACATTTTCATTCTCCAGTCTTAGTCTGACTTACTAACATTAACCCCACCTAAAGAAGCAGCAACTTTACTGGGGAACAGGGGTGCACAATTTTAAGAGAAGTCTCTTGTCTTGACAGTTTGTCATTTAACAGCCCCAGTCCACAGTAGAGGTGAAACTTAAAGCAATAGGAAACAAATAAAAATGAGTGTAAAAAACTATGCTCAAAGGACTTACAGCAATATCTGTATGCCTTCAGATTTGGTCATACATTTAGCTGTCAGTGTCTGTATCGCATGATTTCAGACTGACTGTGTGCCTACATGCTTACCAGACCAGCTACATGCCAACAATTTACACTGTATAATCTGTTTATCACACTTTGAGGAATATGTACAAGGAAATGGCACAGCGCTACGGCACATTTTGCAGCGCTGCTCCATTTCCAAAATGCAGGGATGCACCGTATTTACAAGAATACGGTGCACCCCTGGGTTTTCCCTTGTGCTGAGGCTAAAAATAGCTACCTAGCGCCAACACACACACCCTTACGTCATAGAGCAAGAGTTCCTTATTTTGCAGAGAGGATTGTTTATGTGCAGGAAGTTGTCCCTTCCTGCACATTAATAATCAATATTGGTGACTTGCGACTTCTATGTGTGCTGCATTCAGTAGTACACATAGAAGTCACAAACTGCCATTATTTAATGATGATTTTTGTGCATGAAGGGACACCTTCATGCACAAAAACAATAATTAACGGTGTTTTGCTCTTTCTAAGTGTGCAGCACACATAGGAAAAGCAAAAACGAGGAGAAATAAAAGTACTTCTCCGTGTTGCTCCCATCTAACACCTACTTTTGCAAGGTGTTAGTTTTTGGCACTGCCCCAGATTTAAAGATCCTTGTAAATCTGGGGCAGGGTAAAAAAGCAATGCGTGTTGCGGTGCAACGCCCACAACAACACCCATTGCATGCCCCTTTCACGCAGATACCTGCGTGAAAGAGTACCATATTTACAATGGTGTGTTAAGCCACAAAACGTGGCTAAATGCCAATTTGTAAATATGGGCAGGGCATGCCTACCAGAACGTCATTAAAAGTGATGTTCCGTTGGTGCAATCCCCTTTTTTCTGCCTTACTCTTCACTCGGTCTGCTTGTCTCCTTCTTAAGTACACATATCACTTTTTTTATCCTTCTTTCCTATTTTTTTAGAGTCAATATCTTGCACCTTAGTTTGCTTCTTTCCCTTTGGTCCTCTAACTTGCTTGTCTATTTGTCTGTATGTCTAGTTAGTCATCTAACCATTCTTCCTCCCTACCTGCTGTCCCCTGTCTAATTGTGCTTCTCACTCACTCCTCACTTGATCTGTTTGTCTGTCACTCTATCTACCCATCTTTCATTTCCTTACTCCCTCCCTCCATTCCTCCCATCCTTCTTTATTTCCTTCCCTCTTTCCTGAGACCCAGATAACTTACTTTCATTCGTATTATGTTTTCAACATAGTTGTGGTGTTGAGTCTGCCCTGACGCATATACTGAAATTATTCAAAAGAGCATGAGATTTGATCAGCTGGCAGTACTACCTAGTCACGGTAAGGCCGGAATCATAGGAAGAAAGTTGAAAACTTCCATTCTGTGTTGAACAAGAGACAAAAGAACAAACTACGGAACATTTTATGGCCAGAAACGTGTGGAATCTATAAAAAATCCCTCTGCGATGTGGTCAGAGCCAACGGTGTGCGTCTGTAAATTACTCAATTACTTACTGTAAATATTCATTACACTATGTCCCGTTTGTCCCCGTCCCATTCATTACTTCATTACTCATGAAGTGAATTCACCTCCCAAGACAGAAAAGAGAACAGGAAATGCTTGAAAAACTTGTCCCTCCCCCATAGGCCTTAGCCTATCAGGGAACACTTTATCCCGCATTCCTCCTGAAATACCAAGCTCTCTCAATCATCTGAAGATCTTGATATCAGAGAGGGTGGGATGGATTTAATAAATGGGACGGTGAAAAACAGGACTAGGAGTAATGAAGATTACTGGTGAGTAATTGAACTATTACCTCTACGTCCTAATGTCCCCTTCCCATTCATTACTCATGAAGAATACCAAAGTGGTCCCAACATGAACTTCAGACTTCCTCAGCCCAAAAACCTCGGACACAGCAAAACCAATATGCTGCTAACACAAAGACTTTAAATAAAAATGTAACCACTCAGAAGAAATTAGGACAAAGCAAAATTAAAAACCCTAAACCTAAAATTCTTATGAGCATGCAAAACATTTTGAAGGCAATAATAATGTCTAACAAAAGTATTTGGACCTGCCCAAGTAGCCTGACAAATTGGTCTGGCAGGAGTTTTTGCCACATTTAGTTTAAGTAGAGTCTCCATAATAAGCCTCCTGAGATGCCCATCCATTCTCCCCGGGAGCTCGCTTTGGGGAAGAGGAGAATACAAAGATTCACTGGTGGAAGAGGAATACACATCCCTCCTCTTGCTGGACTGTTATCCATTTCAGAGAGTAAGAATGTCCAGAACACAGAGCAGAAATCCATGATCTGTCCAAACACAGAGAATCCACAAAAATCATAGCACCACTTTGCATATATCCACAAAACTGCTATGCACACTTACCAAGACCCGTAGCTTGAAAAGCTTTCTCTGCCCCAAATCCTGAGAGAGAAGCTGTGTGCCTATGTGTGTTCACCCAGGGTCCCACGCATGTGTGGAAAATCACCCGGAAGAAGCCCAGTTTCATCTGTGTCCCCCATGAAGCTCCATCCGCAGTAACCCAGTAAGGCCCTATGCCAATGAAAAGCATGCTAAAAGGCTGAATCCTGAATTCCCCATCATGGTGCCTAATCCAGCAAGAGGCCACCGTTGGGTGAGTTTTCTGAAAAATGTCACCTCCTGCCGGGCGGGAGCAGATCATCCTCAGTCCCCATATCAAGGGAGAGACAGAAAAAAGAACAGGAGGAATGCTGAGCAAATTTTACCTTTATAGACTAGGGCCTATGGTGGAGGGACACTTTTTTCATGTATTTCCTCTTCTCTTTTCTGTCTCAGAAGGTGGATTCACCGCACGAGTAATGAATAGGACGTAGAGACAATTGTCAATTTGAGTAAGATGAGCCATCAGGGTTACAAACGTGCACTGAATCCCAAAACAATGCATTCACATTGGTGCTTTAAGATCACTAGTTTTAGAAACCATCTCTGGCATTGCCATGCCTCCAGTCTTACCAAGCAATTTTCTAAATCTCATTGTAATCATGTTTGGTCTCCCTGACTTTACTAAGTAGCTGAAAACAGAAGCTCACATTTACTTAAGGGTTGCCGTGATGCTTCAGCGATGCAGTGTCGTGATGCGGTGGAAACAGCAGAGATCAACTTAAACACTTTTTTTGCTGAAAGTTGTCTTTTGCACTATGCCAAAAACCCTTTTGCTCTATCGAGCTGTTAATGTATGCATGGGGTGAGTGTGGGACCAGTGCTAAAAGCTTAGTTGTAGGTGCAAAGCAATGTCTACTAACTCAGCATGATCTGGATTTTTCCCATATACTAAAGCTAAGTTAAAGGAGGTGCAAACAAGGGATAAAGCGGCCTAATGCCTGATATACATACCTACATGTGGCCTGCGATTTTATTTAAAGCACACACCTCACATATCTGACCCATGTACTGCCTGTTACATGTAGACATCTGCATTGGAACCTGAAGCTTGAATTCTCTGTCCTATGAATTTTCTCTCAGCCTCTATAGCAACAACCCTATTTCATTCAAGTCACATTTTATAAAACCAGATACAATCTTTTCCCGGTTTCCCTCTCCAGCAAGAATAAACACTATCTTCATAAATTAAATGTACAAGCGATAGTTTTCCACCTTGTGAGGTCTGCACACATATAAGTGGGCGTAAATATTTGTTTGAAGTTTAACATCTCTGATATATTGGGGGATTGTTGAGTGGGGATTGATGAAGACTCCCGTGGCCATAGTTCAGAAACCATGAACTGGGACAAAACAAAATAGGAACGATCAATATACGACATTTTTCTTCTTGCTCTATTAGGGAATGATGCAAAAGGTATTTGCACCAGGGGAACCAAGTTCATTTCGCGTTCAAAAAGTAAAGAAAAGTGCTGCAAAATCAAGTTCATCTGTTTTTATTTTTGAACTAGGATTTTTTTGTAACATACAACCTATGCATTCCATATGCTCTACTTTTTTTTTTCATTCATTTTTACACTTATGTATTTGATATGAACAGCAGCAAAAGACCGTTGCCGCATTCTGTATTACGCAAGTACCAAAAATAGTTCACTGAATATGCATTATAATTTTATTCAATGCTAGATTTAGAGGGAGGCTATAAAATAGCTACCTCTTTTTACATTGGCGACACCTGGGAGAGCTTGTTTGCAAAAAACAGCGCTGTATTCTGCAAGCACTACTGTATACTGGTGCTACCAGAACAATTTATTGCACACTATGAGCAGGACTATGAAATAAGAGTACGCAGGTATGCACCCACCATTGACAGTGCTCATTTGAACATTGGTGATGAAGAATGTATGCTGGCAAAATTTTCATTGCTGCACACATTTGCAGGTAACAGGATGAAATATGTGTCCAAAGGTAAGTGTCAGTTTTAATTTAATGACTTCTCCACCAAGTCATGCAATATTATATATGTGTATGATGCCTGTGAATCTTTTACACTTAGAAAAAATAAATTTTCTCCAAAGAAATAAATGAGGAAGATCTTACTTTGTCTGTCAGAGAGACTGTGGCAACCATTGAAATTTCATGAAGGTCAAAACATGATAGTGAAGTAAATATAAGATTAACCCATAAGATACATGAGCAGAAGTTTCATTTTTTCACTATCATGCTGGAGGCTTAATTGTAGAATGTCTTGGTATTCAAGATTCTGTTAGAGCACTGAGCTGATAGACCTTTTTTAGATGCCTGAAAAATAAAGAAGAATTAACATCATCCAAAAGTTTAATTTACAGTGCAGCACATTTGGTTACACAGTAAGGTCCCAAAGATCGATAAATGGGATTAAATGTAACCAGGACGAAACACGTGTTGGCGGCTAGTGTTTGTTCATTTGAAGAAGATTGAATTAAATGAAGATGATATACGAGGACTATCGTCTGTTTCTATTGAATTGATGGACTTTTATATTTGGCTTGAAGCTCAGGATACACCGCTTGTTTTTTCTAATCCTGAACTAAGTAGCATTACTTTGGGAAACATTAACTTGATTCAGTAAAGCAGGAAAGTGTCAGAACTGCAGAGACTTCTGTAGAATTACTCCAAAATCAGAAGTATTGCATACAATAAAGCCACACAACAGAAATGTAGCAAAGAGGTCTATACCCCTCTGAATATAAAGGGAATCTGCCTAAAGCTGAAGTGTGAGCACCAAATAAAATTTCACAGATCATTTGAGAATCCACCATCAAGTGTCCCAGTACTTTCCACCTTCTCACATTAGAACTTGCCAAACGTCTTCGATACTCCCATCTCCTGGTCTAAACATCAGAACATCCTTGGTTTCCTCTCATCTTTAGATATACCCTGAATCGGGGTCCTCCCTTTGTTCGTTACCGCCTCTCGTCCTTGCCAAAAGTTCCTTTCCCGAGCCTCACTATCTCTTATACACAATGGTGCCTTTCACTCACAATGAAATCATATGTACGCACCTGCAAAGAAGAAGAAAAAATTGCAACCCAAGCAAACTCTCATGTTGTAATTAAACATTAGAGTCCAAATGCTTAAGGCCATTGGTCAAGTTAACACAGCAAAACCCTTCACTATATTATTATTATTATTATTATAATTGCATTTATTGAGCGCGCAGCTACCCGAAGGTTTCCCGGCGCTGTAGCAAACGGAAGATGGAACAGTGAAGAAAACCATGGGCATGGCAGTTACATGTTAAAAAGCCAGGTCTTAATACCTTTGCGGAATGTCATATAACAGACTTCCGAGCGCAAGGATTGGGGCATAGAGTTCCATAAAGAGGGGGCCAGAAAGGCGAACGAACGTCCGCCCATCTTGGCTCGCTTAACACGTGGAATTTGAAACTTGTTTTGGGTAGACGATCTTAAAGTGCGGGATGGGACATAGTGCTGGACCAAGGAAGATAAATATTTCGGGGCTTTATCCATTTTAATACGGTGCATAATGCAAAGGGCTTTGAATTTTATACGGCTCTCAATTCGTAACCAATGCAGTTTGTGCAGATGGGTAGTGGCCGATGATCTAGCAGGTAGGTTACATATCAGGCGCACAGCCATATTCTGAACAACCTGAAGTTTCTTTAATACCTCCTTACCGGCACCCAGGAGTAGTACGTTCCCGTAGTCCATCCGAGAGATGACAAGGGCTTGGACCACGGTTCTCAGGGTATCCACTGGGAGCATCCATGTGATTTTTCTAAGCCACCTGATGATGGTAGTACAGGTGGCAGAGACCTTTACCACATGTTGCTTCAGTGACAACTGGTTGTCAAGCAGAACCCCGAGATTACGGGCAGAATCTGAGGGGGTAGGTAAAGGGCCCATCTGGGGAGGCCAATGTTGCGGGCCCCACAAAGGTGCATTGGGACTGAATAGGAGCAGCTCCGTTTTGTCCCCATTGAGCTTTAGTTTATGTCTCTGCATCCAATTGGCGATCTGTTCCAAACCAGTCTGCAGGGAGGAGGAAGGCGAGTGATTCTTGATGGAAAGTGAATAGACGATTTGAGTATCGTCAGCATAAGAATATATTGTGAGACCCGCTTGCTCTGCCAAGAAAGCAAGCGGTCTCACATAAAGATTAAAGAGAAGGGGACTAAGGATCGACCCTTGGGGAACACCGTGAGGGGAAGAGTAGATAGAAGAAACAGAAGTAGCTGAAAAAACCTGGAAGGTGCGATTAGAAAGAAAACTAGCAATCCAAGCCAGGGCTGGGCCAACAATCCCCACGGATTGCAAGGTGGACAATAAGATGGAATGGGAGACGGTGTCAAATGCGGCACTCAAATCAAGCAAGATGAGTGCCACAGTCTCCCCATTGTCCACCTGTCTCCTGATGGTCTCAGACACGCCAAGAAGCGTAGTCTCCGTGGAGAGACCAGCCCTGAACCCAGACTGAGAGCAGTGAAGAAGGTGAGAAGATTCAACATAAGAGGTGAGAGAAGAATTGACATGTTTTTCAAGGATTTTAGAATAACAAGAGAGGAGAGAGATAGGACGAAAGTTAGAAGGGTTATCAGAATCCGCATTGGCCTTCTTTAGCAATGGGACCACCATTGCATGTTTCCATTCGCTGGGAACTGAAGCCTCCTCCAGTGAGGCATTCAACATATCTAGAATGATCTGAAGCAAATTTGAGTCCAGGGAGGCCATTATTTGAGGGGGCAGAGGGTCAGTGGGGGAACCCGATTTAATTTCCTGTAAATATTTCTGGAGAAGCGAAAGAGATATCGGTTCCCAAGAGTGAATTGGTGGAGTAGTGTGAGTACCATCATCAGCAACAGCGAAACGGGGGGTGGAAAATACGGGCTCAGGGATAGTAGGAGCATTGGGAGTGGCATCAAGGATAGCATAGATCTTATCAATTTTGTCCAAGAAGAATTTAGCAAAAGCGTTGCATTGGGAAGAGTCCAAAGAAGGGTCTTTAGGTGCAGAGGACATGCCAGAAAGATCTTTTACTAGTTTAAACAGAGCCTTAGGTCTATTTTGGGCCTTGAGTATGATGCTGTTTGCATGATTGGCTCTGGCAGTGTCACAGGCAGAGTGGTATGTCCGAAGGGCAGCCTTGTAATTTGCTTTCTTAAGTGTGCAATAGTCCGAACGCCATAAGCGCTCCAGTTTCTTGCAACAGGACTTTTCCAAACGCAATGAGTCGTTAAACCAGGGGGCTGGTGGGTGATGGAACTGTGACTTATTCCTCTGAGTGGGAAGACACAAATCTAGGGCTGTGTTTAGCCAGGAATTGACTACAGAAACCTCCTTGGTAGAGATAATAGGAGATGTTGGTTTGGAATTATCGAGGCAAGAATTAAGTTTGTCTATATCCAAACGTTTCCAGTTCCTACTAGCTTTATGGGGGGGAAGTCTAGAGGAATTATTATGAGCTGGTATTCTAATTGAAAAGTTGACAGTAAAGTGATCAGACCAAATGACAGGAGAGGAAGAGTGGTGAGTAATACAGTTGAGGTTTGAGATGATGGGATCCAATAAATTACCGGCTTTATGGGTGGGGCCGGAATTGTGTAGGTGGAGGTCAAGGGCAGCTAAGTCCTGAAGTAGGCGCATACCAATGGGACAAGATGTGAGATTAAAATGAATGTTTAAATCACCCACTACTAAAAAATTTGTGGATTGTAAAATAAGAGGAGCAATAAGCTCGGGGAAGGAAGAGGCCCATGAACTGGCCGAACCCGGGGGGCGGTAAATCAGGGTTCCAGTCAAAGTATAATGCGGGGTAAGGGAAAGTTTAAAAAGGCCGGCCTCGCAGTTAGGGAAATCTAAATCCTCCCATTTACAGGAAAACTCTCTTTTAAAAATTATCGCTATGCCTCTATACTATACATTTTAAATGCACAGTTCTGAATACATATACAGTTGTAAAATTAATTCAGTGAGTATATGTAGGATTAACAAAATTACTCAAACAACACAAATGCAGATATATATGAAAACTGCAGTTTAGTGTCCCTATGAGAAAACATTAGTATTCACACTCATTTAAATGTCTGAATTATGCTGCAAATGCACCTTCAGTATTTTGGTCACGTGCACCATTTTACGTTAATGATATTAAAATACACAAATATATGGTATTACATGCACGTCTGTATGACAAAGTCGAGACGTGAAATTGGGGACCCAAAATGACTCTGCTCCTATTGCATCACCTGATTTCTGAAGTAAAGTGTGTGATAGAGGCTATTACCACAAACAAATCTAAAGAATTGTGCAGCCCAAGACTCTTTTCATTACTTTGCACAAATATTACTGAATGTCACTTGAAGTAGAAATACATTAGTCACCTAAAAGGGAATCAGCAGACCAGATTACCACACAATCATCCTTTTGGTATCAACTCTCACAGGTTCAGTAATGTAACTCCTTTAAATTTGTCATTAACGCAGAAGGGCACGCATAGTCACAGGAATTAACAGTTTGGATTCCAAGTGTAGACCCCGATTTAGAGGTTAAGCCTCAGGCTCTCAAGTGTTTTAATAATACAGATAAGGCTAGATTAGGGAAGATCCACTGATGATCAATAGTTACTGACAATGATCAATTGTAATGATCTGGTTAACAATGTAATACTAATCGGACAAGTGATTAGGATACTTTCTTCTCATAATACAAAGAGGTGGGTGGTAAATTTACTGCTATATTGGCAAGCATCAAATACAACAAGTGTTAGAAAAATAGGGAGCCAATCTGAGAAATATGATACTAACCTGGGGCCGATTACAAGTGCCTCAGAAAAGTTTGAACCCTGTGCAAATGCTTGTCCGCCCAGGTCTTATATTTGAATTGTGTGATATTTATCATGCCTGAAAACTACCTGTGTAATAAATATTACATCTCCGTGCAACTGCCATGTCAAATTTCCAGTTTTCCAAAATGTTTAAAGTCCATGGCTACCCAACAGGCCTCCTAGCACTGGTAAGAGCTTTGCTCTGGATAAGAATAGCTGTCGGTCCCTGGAACAGATGGGTTTTCAGTAGTTTCCTTAAGGAAATTTCTGATTTCTCCCATGTAGGAAGGACGCTTGTTCAAGAGCTTGGAAGCTAAAAATCTGAAGGAGCTTCTACCTCTCCTTGCCTTCTTAATCCTGGGAACCAGAAGAAAGCCTTGACCATCAGAACATAGGGTTCATATGGAGGGCATAGAGAATGATAAGATCTTGGATTTGGAGTGGTCGTTTTCTAAGTATGGCTCAATGGACCAAGCAGGGGGACTTGAATTGTATTCTACTTTGGACTGGCGGGCCAATGAAGTGCTGCTAAAGCAGTAGCAGCTGAGGTGTGGTTGGGGATTCTGAAAAGCATGCATGCTGCTGCATTCTGCATTATTTGTAGTTGGTTGACAACATATTTAGGACTGCCTCGATAGAGGGAATTCCATAGACCAAAAGCAAGTCGATAAGTCCTTGAAACACTATTCTGCTCAGGCTGATCGGATGCCAACTCAAGAATGTTCTTAAGGCGCGAAGAAGTCCAAAGCAGCATGCTGCCAACTTCTTTAGCCTGGATTTCCATAGTGAGCCTTTCATCGATCCTGGGACCACTGCCTGCCCTTAAATAATGAAATGAAAACATTTCATTTTTCTTTTTTTAAATGCATCCATCTTTCCTTTAAGGAAAACGGGCTGCTCTAAAAAAAAAACTGCTTTATTTAAAAGCAGTCCCACACATCAAGGGCAGCTGAGCCCAGCAGGCCACCATCCCAGGGAGGGCCAGCCATTCCCAATGGGGTCGTAAATTGAGAGTGCCTCATGAATATTCATGAGGCATGCAATTTGTGACCCCATTGGGAATTGCAACAGTGTCTCTGACACAGTTGTACATGGCATTTAGCAACTCACAATTCAGCACAGTTTGCGAGTCGCTAAATGCCCCGATCATACATTGGGCCCGAAGTCTATATGGCTTCTCATGGACCTTGGGGGCCAACAAACCCTCCTGATACCTGCAGTAAGTCCAACACAGTGGGAGTGCTGAGAGGTCCTCCAAGGCCCTGCCCACTTTCTCCACCTCTCTGCAAATGCACCTCCTGGTGTACTACTGCTTGGGAGATAAAGTCCGCTTAGGTGCTGAGAGTCCTTGGTGGCCAAGAACCCCTCATGTTATATCCAGCAAATTCCACACAGAGTTATTGCTGAGAACACATAGAAGGCCTGCCCCCTTTCCTCTCCACTCTGCAAATGCGCCTCCTGGCACACTACTAGTTGGGAATGAAGTCCCCTCGGCTCCTAGTAGTTCTTGGGGGCCAAGAACCCCTCCTGTTACCACCAGTAAGTCCCACACTGCAGAATTACTGAGAGCAGGTTGGTAGTCCCGCCCCTTTCTCTTCCACTCTGCAAATGCACCTAATAGTTAAAAAACTATAAAAATTAATTGAAATAAACAAAGGTTTAACAGACGTTACAGTTAGGATATAGAATTTAAATAAACCTATGAAAGTCACTGTAAAAACCAAAGGTTACAGGGACGTTATAGTTAGGCTCCGATTTCACTCATACAAAACCAGTGAAATTCAGCTGTTATAGTTACCTAAGCAAACTACAGCTTACGCCCCTGTAATGCACTGCTTATGATCTCACATATTACTACACTCATGACATGGTCAGTGACATCACTAATTACATCACTGATGACATATCAAAATACATCACTGATTACATCACTGATGACATCATCCACAGAACCACTCACAGACCCACTCACACCCCATGCAGGCTCACATACACCCACTCACACACCCACACAACCACTCACATACTCATTCACAGACCCATACAGCAATTAACAGGCACACTTACTCATCCAATGAGACATTGACACACCCTCTCACTCACCCATACAGCTACTCACATTGCTACTCACGCACTGATAAAACTACTAACAGAGCTACTCACTCACACATACATCACTCAAACACACATTCATTCACCCACAAGAACACTTGTATACTCATTCAAACATCCATACAAGCACTCACATGACCACACACTCACCTAAGCAGCCACTCAACCAGACACTTAGGGGGTCATTAGGATGACGGGCGGACTTTGTCCGCCCGCCACCCTCTCGGTGTTCAGGACCGCCCGCCATAAGAGCAGGGGTCCCGTTGGGGGAATTAGAATGTGCCCGCCACAGTTGCGGGCACATCCTTCATCTTTAGCATTGTGGTGGGCGGTGCACTCTGCACTGCCCGCCACAATGCTAAAAATGTTTAAACGCATTTGCATATGCAAAGCGGCAGGCACTGCGCGTGCCTGCCGCTTTGCATATGCAAATGTGGGGGGCACCATAGGTACCGCCCGTGTGCAGCCCCCACCCCTCCTTCCCTCTGGGGGCCCGCAGGGGGCCCCCAGAGTGAAGACCGCATGCCTTTCCGTGGCAGCATTGTCAAATGCCCATTGTAATATGGCTGGCGGTGTCTGATAGACACCGCCACCATATTAATCCTTTTCCGCCCCGGCCGCAAGGCGACCGGGGCGGAAAAGCGGAGGATGGTCTTTCTGTCCGCCGAGGTCCCCCCCGCCATACTAATATGGCGGGGGGGAATTCGGGAGTGGATGTCGGGCGGATTGCCCCCGCCAGGCTGGCGGTGGCTACCGCCAGCCTGGCGGGGGCAATCCGCCCGACATCCTAACGAACCCTCTACTGTGCAATACAGATACTCACACTCCCACTCACTTACCCATACACCCACTCAAACAGTCACTCACTCTCCCATACACACACTTAGACACCCAGTCACTCACCCATAGAGCCATTCATACAGCCAATCAGTCGCCCTCCAGGCACTCACTCACCCACGCACCTACCCATTGAGCCATTCACCCACCCATTCAGCCACCAACACACCCACTCACACACCCACATATCTACTCACACAACCACTCACTCACCCAAACAGCCACTCACATAGACCCTCACTCACCCATACACCACTCATGTACACACTCACTCACCCATACAACCACACACACAGCCACTCACCCACCCATGTAACTCACACACCCACTCACGAACTAAATACAGCTATATATATATATATATATATATATTACCTACTGGCGGTCGCCAGTAGGTATATATAGTTAGGATTTTTTCTCTATGGGATTTTTGAAAATTCTATGTCTAATAACTTTGGCGTTTGTGGATGGAATTGGCTGAAATTTTCTGGAAAATGGAACATTTTGTTTCTGAGCAGCCCCTGGAAATTTGGGGGGGGGGTTCGTCAAGGGGGGGCTGAGAAAAAAGGGGGGTCCCAAAACGTGTTTTTAACATTGAGTTTTCCATAGGGCGGTTGGCCTCACTTTTAGCCCGAACGGCTGAATGGATTTGCACGAAACTTGGCAAAATTGTAGGGACTGGTAGCCCGATGTGCCTTTTGTAGGTCTCAATATATGTGCTTCAGTGGATTTTGAGAAATTAACGTTCAAAAAAAGATATATATCTGTAACAGCGGACCGGGCAGCGCTCCGGTTCGCGGACTTTTCACGCAACGGAGCTTTGTGAAGCGAAGCTGATTGGTTCTCCGGCGTCTGTAAACATTCCAAACAGTCCGTAGCGGCCGCCATCTTGTCTCTCGGTAGGATCGAGAGACAAGAGGAGGCCAAAGCGAAGGGGCAAATGACCATAAGGGGGCATAGTAGATCCTCGCTGACCCCCTAGGTTTGATGTGGAGGTTTTAAAAGGGCCCCGCGGGGCAAAAAAAAAAATAATAATAATAATCGAACGGCTGAATGGATTTGCACGAAACTTGGTAAAATATTAGGGACTGGTAGCCCGATGTGCCTTTGCTAGGTCTCAATATATGTGCTCCAGTGGATTTTGAGAAATTAACGTTCAAAAAAAGATATATATCTGTAACAGCGCTCCGCTTCGCGTAACGGAGGTTTGCGAAGCTGATTGGTCATTCTGTCACTGGGCTATAGTTGGGCTACATCTGGCTGATATTTGGGCTACATTTGTTTTTTTTGTCTCTGGCGGCCATCTTTGGGCTACATTGGGCTACATTGGGCTTCATTGGGCTTCATTGGGCTACATTGGGCTACATTTGGGCTCCAACATATATATAGGCCAATGTAGCCCAATATATATTTTTCAAAGTTAATTTTCGTAAAAACCACTGGAGCATATATCTTGAGACATAGCAAAGGCACATCGGGCTACCAGTCCCTACAATTTTGCCAAGTTTCGTGGAAATCCATTCAGCCGTTCAAGCTAAAAGTGAGTCCAACCGCCCTATGGAAATGAAGGAAATGAATGGGTAATTTGTAATTAGCAAATAGCTCATCGCAAACTAGGAATGGTAAAGAATCGCTATTTATTCCTTAAAGTTCGCTATTTAGGAAATGCAAAAAACTTTGATGATACATATGGCGGTTCATCTCTAACAAGATAAGAAGCATAGGGATAGATTTATGATGACTGGCGCATCACCAGGGATGTGTTAGTCATTCTGTGCCGCTGTTCCGTCACCTATGGTGTGCTGCATTTACAATGCGGCGCATCATGGGGCAAAAACAGCACAGATGCGTGATGTATCTGTGCCGTAAAGGTGGCGCATTGCTGGAGTTGTATCGCAAGTGTGATGAAGCTCCAGCAAGGGTCGGGGGTGCCCCTGTCGCAGGGTTTCTGTTCTCACACAGAACTGTGGACAGAGGATTGGAACCTCGGCGAATTAGGGTGCCCCAAAACTCACGTTAGTAATCAAAAACCCCTTAGCAAGCTAGGTACAGTGTCACATTGGATATAACAAACTCTCAATGTTTAGACAATCCAGAATATGAACTTATAGTACCTCAGGATACGTGGAACTCATGAACAGTCGGTCGTTATATATTTCTTAGAAACCAGAACATGGAGTTAAGAAGAACACATGTGTATTTGAAATGTTTATTTACTAATGCCGCCTTCTCAGGCGTAGTATCTTAGATAATACAAGTACACATATTATCAGTAGCAAAATTACCACCATAGTTACTAGTACATAAAAAGCGAATGGTGACAGTATGTTAACATGCTGTAAATGAATAAGAGTTATCAACACTTATAAGCAGCCACGGGCCGTGGAGGGAGTTACGGTGGGGCAGGGAGGCGGGGAGGGGGAGGGGCAGGTTGGAGAGGGCTCCACCCTGCCCCTCCCCCTCCCCGCCTCCCTGCCCCACCGTAACTCCCTCCACGGCCCGCGGCTGCTTATATCTCACCCTCCCTAATACACATATTATATTATTTGCTAAGAAGGTCTGTTTGTGTTGGTTTAGGGCGTGCCCATACTTTAGTGTCTTAGATTTGAAGGAATCACATCAGCATACACCAGCTCTCTCTTCATGTGAACCGCATCAACTGTTGTGTATGTGTGTTCGGCAAAGCAATATAAAACCCGCCTCATGCCCAGAATTGGCAGAAGCTGCACTTATGTTATGAGTATGAAGTCGTGCAGATCAGACCTCATAACAATTCTGTATCGTGTTGTTCTTGAAACTTCAGCACTCGCTGTACAGATATAGTTTAACAAGCAAAGCAGATAGTAGAGCAATAACATATTATTCTCATGTAAACCACGATGAACTACTAGGTTGAAAGCTAAAGCAACAACTAAGTGTTGTGTGCAGAAGTTGCAAAAAAGGAAAAATGGCGTTTAAACCGGTAATGAGCCCATGCTAACTTAACACGGTGTAAAGATATCCAGGACCTAGATGACACCTCCCCATGATCCGGAAACGAACTGAATAAGATAATAGAAGTGCCATCTCATGAGAGCAGATTGCAACTTTATATGTGGACGGTCCGCAAGGTAAAACATTAAAAACTAGGAAAATTTAATGCTAAAGAAAAATAAAACAGCCAAGTACTTTATCGAGTCTTAAGGCAATCGGCAAGCTAAATAATAAAAACTTGACAAATAAGTCAATGAATTGTCAATGAAATGCTAGTACTCAGCATATCAAACATGAAAAAGGTCTATGACATAACTGTGTATGCAAAATAAGCTGCAACAGCCTCCAATAGGAAGTCACCGTCTTCATCCGAAAAGAGTTCAGCCATCCAATTTAAAAGCGGAAAAGAACATACGTGCTCTCCCAGCACCGGATCCTCTATCACCATCAGAGGACAGCTCGGTGGGTTTTCAAGAAAGCTCTGTTCCAAGAAAGACTGTGTTGCCGCCAGTAAATTCCAGGGACCAATTAGTCCATGCATCAATGCCACAGCCATAATCCTTTCGCCAGGACAAACCAACTCGTGAGTAATGATAGGAGTCATCAGCTGATTAAAGTCGACGTCAGGAGAAACCGGTCCGCAGAGACACAAATCAATGGCCCAATCGAAATCACAGGTCAGGCAGTGAAATACAGGCTGGACACAGGTGAAGTAGGAGAATCGAAAAGATAATCCATATGCCGTGCTTAATATCGCCAACGGCATTGTGCCATAATATTCTAGCATGCGATTGCGGAACAGTGTCAGCAGCTGCAGGGCGGGAGCTTGCACAGGAGGGACATCCATATTTAAAAATGTAAAAAATCACAAGAGCGTCCGCTGGTAATGGAAGTAAAAACTGGGAATCCACGAAGCCCAGTGGAAAAAATAGAATGAAAGAAAGCAGGGATGACTCCAAAGATTTTCTCAAATGAAGTCACGATACCACTGGTAACAACTTTAAAAAAGTGCGCCAGGGCCTTTGTGGAGGACGCGTTACAGATAGTCCGAACCATCTTGCTGAAATGGAAAGGCGAATCAGTATTGAAAAGGGTCTGCACCTCTGTACGGGTGTTCGCTATGTGAAGCACGAAAGTTTCACGGGCCGAACTCAAGGCCACCTCTCTCTGAGACAAAAGAGCTCTTATTCTTGCCATGCCGTTGAAATCTGCTCCCAAGGTTGGTATTTGTGGCCAGATTGAAAACTCCCTATGTTCATGTGTGGGAGGAAATAGAACATTTCTGCAGCAAATAACCCGTTCACTTACTGTTACGATAAAAGGAATACTTTTAATTAACCCAGAACAATCTTCATTATTGAGCATCAAATAACTACCATTTTCCAACAACTTGAACGTGGGGATGATAGCAGGAACTGGCGTGCCTTGCAACACGCAAGCCATATTTGGTGGGTGTTTGTTGCATGAACCGTGTAACTGTATGTGCCTACACATTAGTGAATGATCTGGCGTCTCAGTGCATTCCTCTCCATTCAGATAAACTTCTTGATCATCTGTGAAACATCTGTATGTGTATGGAAGCGACCAGACCTCATGAAGAAAAGCACTACCTAAAGGTTCATAACGACCTATTGGTATATATTTCATACAATTTGAAAACTTATATAAAGCAAAAGGCAGCGTTATTAAACCGTGGATAAGGCACGTTGCCAAAAAACCCGCAATCCTCTGCTGATGATGTCACTGAGCATGTCATGAATGATGTAATATGTGACATCATCAGCAGTGGATTACGGGTAATAGTATCTCTAGTTTACTCCCCTATAGCTGTCTTTCTTTTAACATAAGTGTCTGTTTCCTTCCCTTATACTTACTGTTTTTGGTTCGCTTCCGGTTCGCGTACCGGCGAGCGAACTGGGAAGCGAACTACGAGAAATAGAGGTTGGCACAGTTCCAAATATTGTACCAATTTTTTAATAACGGGGAGGTAGTTCTGAAAAGAACTTTTTTTTAATTGTTTTTGTTGTTTTATATTTTTTTATTATTTTTCTGAACATTTTTTTACTTTTTTGAATTTTTCTGAACAGTTTTATATTTTTTTGGGTTTTTCTTGCAGGGGGCAATGAAAACGATTCATTGTAAAGGGCTCAACAGGAGCAACAAAACAAAAAAAAAGTATTTATTATTTGGGGCGTTTCGTACAAACTTGCATATGATAGTCAATAGCTCTGTTGATCAGAGTGATGCTTCTTTCTCCGTAGCAAATGAATCCACTGCAATGTACGCAGACGTGTTTTACTTCATGAAATCTCGTTTGAATATTTGGCACCATCTCCCTGCCCTCTGGTCCCGTTACTTCCGGTACAACAGATCTTCTGGCCATAATAGGGAGATTATCTAGGTCGTTACGAAACTGTGCAGCACTGTAGTTGTTAGGATGCCACCTAGTCATATGGCGATGCATTGTGTAGTTTCCGAAACTGTATTTTTTGTCGGTCCCTCTGGACAGTCTATCTTGACATATAAGGCAAGTTACGTATCTTGCATTTACTTTTTTCTGACCTTTGGGAATTTTAAAAAATTGCCAAATGAAGTTTTCTTTCCGGTGAGACGTCCTGGGCTCCTCAGGCAAAAAGTGCCTCTCTTCGTGCTCGTCGTCCTGTTCCTCTTCTTCCTCTTCTTGCTGAATTATAACTTGAGCAGGTGGTCCACTCTTCCTTGGATGTGGTGGAGGTGGTGGGGAAGCACCGGCTGAAGCTACTAAAGAAGCCATTACTCACTGGTAACAAAGGGTCTTTCTCTCACAATGATGAAAGTCAGAGTGAGGAAAGAAGGAGGGATTTTCATCATTTGGGAAAAACAATAGTTCTCAACCAATGAAAAGTGTTCATTTTAGATTATATGACCTAGTCTTACATCATTAGGAAACCAAAAGTGACATGAACCAATGAAAAGTGTTATTACCAAGTCACATGACCTGCTGTGTTTACGTTAAGCGCTTTGCAGGGCCTCCCGCTTTGCTTCCAGAAACCTGTGCTTTGCGACTCGGTAAGCGTACCAGTTCGCTAACGTAGCACGTCATATGACGTATCACGCGACAACGCGAAACGTCATGCGGACGGGAGGCGTCACGATGTTGTTTTCTAACGCGGCAGTTGCGGTAAAGAAACGTTTACCGGCTCGCGGTCTATTTCGCAGCATCAAGGTCAGCTAACGGGAAGCTTCCCGATTCGCGAAGCGGGAACGAAGAAAAAAAAATATTTAAAAAAAAAAATATTAATAAACATATAAAATATCTTTTTGGATTTAAAGAAGAATACATTTTACAGCTACAGATATTAGCTGTTAAAAAACCAATGAAATTCACTGAAAAAACCATAGGTTATAGACCATATATAGTTAGGAATTAGCATTTACAAAACCTTGAAAATTCACTGAAAAAACCATAGGTTATAGACCATATATAGTTAGGAATTAGCATTTAGAAAACCTTATTTTACTCACACAAAACCATTGAAATTCCATATATAGTTAGTTGCACTAACTATATATCGCGCACCCGCAATCCACTGCTGATGATGTCACATATTACATCATTCATGACATGGTCAGTGACATCACTGATGACATCACTGATGACATCTCAAATGACATCACTGATGACATCACTGATGACATCTCAAATGATATCACTGATGACATCATGACACACCAATACCAGTTACTACATACGCACTCACTGATTCCTACGTCTACACACACATTCACTCATTCACCCATACAATCACTCATACATACAGTCACTCATTATTACAACACTATCATATGCACTCATACACCTATGCAGACAGTCACACACTGCCACTCATCCATGGAGTTACTCACACACCAAGTCAGTCCTGTAAAGAATCAATCACACGTCCATTTCTTCATCTATACAGTTAAACACAGAACACCATACTTCAGTGACATCACTGATGACATCACTAATGACATCTGAAATGACATCACTGATGACATCTCAAATGACATCACTGATGACATCATGACACACCAATACCAGTTACTACATACGCACTCACTGATTCGTACGTCTACACACACATTCACTCATTCACCCATACAATTACTCATACATACAGTCAGTTATTATTAGAACACTATCATATGCACTCACACACCTAGTCAGTCCTGTGAAGAATCAATCACACTTCGATTTCCTCATCTATAGTTAAACACAGAACACCATACTTTTCACACATATACTAACACATACTTACTCTCTTATACAATCACTGATACAAGTACACATTGATATGCACAGCGTCACACACCTCCCAGCCAGCCACACACACACTCAGTCTTCCATCCATCCAGTCATTCTTCAATATGTAAAACGTATTTAAACTTTACAAAAACACACAGACACTAGATGATGTCATCAGTGATGTCATCAGTGATGTCACTGACCATGTCATGAATGATGTAATATGTGACATCATCAGCAGTGGATTGCGGGTGCGCGATATATAGTTAGTGCAACTAACTATATATGGAATTTCAATGGTTTTGTGTGAGTAAAATAAGGTTTTCTAAATGCTAATTCCTAACTATATGTGGTCTATAACCTATGTTTTTTTCAGTGAATTTTCAAGGTTTTGTAAATGCTAATTGCTAACTAAATATGGTCTATAACCTATGGTTTTTTCAGTGAATATATATATATATATATATATATATATATATATATATATATATATATATTTATATATATAAGTGTGTGTGTGTATGTGTATATTACCTACTGGCGGTCGCCAGTAGGTATATATAGTTAGGATTTTTTCTCTATGGGTTTTTTGAAAATTCTATGTCTAATAACTTTGGCGTTTGTGGACGGAATTGGCTGAAATTTTCAGGAAAATGGCACATTTTGTTTCTGAGCAGCCCCTGAAAATTTTGGGGGGGTTCGTCAAGGGGGGGCCGAGAAAAAAGGGGGGTCCCAAAACGCGTTTTTCCCATGTTAATTTCCATAGGGCGGTTGGCCTCACTTTTAGCCCGAACGGCTGAATGGATTTGCACGAAACTTGGCAAAATTGTAGGGACTGGTAGCCCGATGTGCCTTTTGTAGGTCTCAATATATGTGCTCCAGTGGATTTTGAGAAATTAACGTTTAAAAAAAGATATATATCTGTAACAGCGGACTGGGCAGCGGCCTAGGACGCGTACTTTTCGCGCAACGGAGCTTTGTGAAGCGAAGCTGATTGGTTCTCCGGCGTCTGTCAACATTCCAAACAGTCTGTAGCGGCCGCCATCTTGTCTCTCGGTAGGATCGAGAGACAAGAGGAGGCCAAAGCGAAGGGGCAAATGACCATAAGGGGGCATAGTACATTGTCGCTGACCCCCTAGGTTTGATGTGGAGGTTTTAAAAGGGCCCGCGGGGCAAAAAAAAATAAAAATAATAATAATCGAACAGCTGAATGGATTTGCACGAAACTTGGCAAAATTGTAGGGACTGGTAGCCCGATGTGCCTTTGCTAGATCTCAATATATGTGCTCCAGTGGATTTTGAGAAATTAACGTTCAAAAAAAGATATATATCTGTAACACCGCACCGCTTCGCGTACTTTTCGCGTTACGGAGCTTTGCGAAGCGAAGCTGATTGGCTCTCCGGTGTCTGTAAACATTCCAAACAGTCCGTAGCGGCCGCCATCTTGTCTCTCGGTAGGATCGAACAGCTGAATGGATTTGCACGAAACTTGGCAAAATTGTAGGGACTGGTAGCCCGATGTGCCTTTGCTAGGTCTCAATATATGTGCTTCAGTGCATTTTGAGAAATTAACGTTCAAAAACAAGATATATATCTGTAACAGCGCTCCGCTTCGCGGAGATAAAATTATATGTGTATTACCTAGCTGTTGCTAACACTAGTTAGCGACGGCTAGTAGAAGATAGCGACCATCTTGGGCCCCACTTTGCATGTGAGTGATATTTATCACTAATGACATGCAAAGTGGGCATGCCAAGATGTTAGCGACTGGAAACAGTCGCTAACATCGCTATCTCCTATTATCAACTTTTGGAAATATTCGAGATAAGCGCGAATATCTCCAAAAGCTACCACCTGCCCTGAGCAGTTCTTAGCCATGTTATCCAATGGGAGGTGGATAACATGGCTAAGAGCATTAGCTCGGTAATGCATGAATATCGCTGAGTTTTCAGCGATATTAATGCATTGCGGTCGTTTTTTATCGTATTTCCGATAAACCTTGATAATAGCAAGGTTTATCTGCGATAATTTCTGACGGTAAAAAAATTGTTGCTAAGCATCGTTAGGGATAAATATCGCTTAACTTTGGTAATATGCCCCAACGTCTGTTAACGTTCGATTCGAAGGAAATCAGGAAGTGTTGAAAAACATTGTCTGCGCCTTCTTGTCTTTTTTCAAATGCCACACTTTTGTCGTGCACGGCAGCCATTTTAGATGCCTTGACCAGACCCACTCTGTGCACGCTGTCGATCCTTAGCATGGCTCCCCACCCTTGCAAGCATCTCCCCCAGGCAGTGGTCACCCCCGCTCTCTGTCTTATGCATGGGTAATAAACCTCCCCCCATCTGCGCTGCTCTTCCCTGAGAATCACACCCTGTGCCCGCCCGACACCTCCCTTTCGCCCTATTCACTACCGCACCCTCTGACACTCCTTTTCCTCTGTGTCCGATTGTCCAGGCTGGTCCTAGGGTATCAGCTAGCCCTGCAGATGTAGTTTATGGCCACAGCTGTAAAGAATCACCCCTCTTCAAAGGAGTTATAGTAGATCAAGGCCCACACTGGATGAGATCCGTCACAGCAGAAGCGTTGCTATTATCTGAAAACCATCCTGTATTGTGATTGGGGAGGGGACCGAGCCTGAAGCGGAAGATTCCAGGGATGACTCTTTGTACATCAAAGTTTTTACAATTATGTGTCACATTAAATATATATAGCACTCCGACAAAGTAGTAAGATTATAAAACTTTAATAATTTATAAATATATACAAGAAAACAAAAATAGTAATAACATATAAACATTTTTAGGGAAAAACAATGAAGTAGCGGTCGGCGGTGCGAATAGTCCCAACGCAGCACAACGTCCAGATTTCCGGCGTGGGGCGTCGCGGGGGGTGGGTCATCAGTAGCAAACTGTTGTGCGAATAGTTCCAAGGCAGCAGAACGCGCCGAAATCTAGATGACACGAAAGTGATGTCTAGTAAGTTGCCACCCAGCAAATAACGGCATGGGGCGTCGCGGGGGGTGGGTCATCAGTAGCAAACTGTTGCGCGAATAGTTCCAAGGCAGCAGAACGATGGCACCAAGGTGATGTCCAGTAAGTTGCCGCACTGGTTTAGGTATCCTACAATGCTGCTCCGAATAACGGCGTGGGGCGCCCCGGGGGAGGCGGCGTGAACGGGCCTCTCCAGGTGGAGTCTCGTCTGCTGTAGTGGGGCGCCCCTTTACCGTTTCAGTTGCCATTCTGTCCGTTTTTGGTCCACTGTGTCAAAAGCCGCAATTCAGCTGAGTTGCGCCCACTCTTGCGGTGCAGCGATAGGCGGCTGTCACAGGACTCTCAAAATGGCGGCAGGCTGTTTCCTTTTTGGGCCTGGTCCACTGAAATGGCCCTGGGACACCTTGGAAATCGGACGCTTGTCTGCTAGGTCTTGGACCCCATTCTCGAAAGCGTCCCCTCCTCCTTGAGAATTCATCAAAAGTTTTGGGGGCTCCGACTCCTGCAGGCTTCTGGTGGGGAGCGGCTGCCATGATTGCTCGCGGAAATACCACGACTGAGCTACGAGATGGTGGTGCTCTCATGCTGACGCCAGCTTCAGTCTGAAACATCCAGAAACAAGGTGCGGCTTTCATCGTTTGGGGAAAAAAAAAAGTTTTCATCCAATGAAAAGTGTTGTTTTTAGGTCACATGATCAAGCCTTCCATCATTAGGAAACCAAAAGTAAAATGAACCAATGAAAAGTTTTATAAACAAGTCACATGACCTGTTATGCGGCATAGGGTGTAAAATGCGGAGAAAATACGTTGGCACGTGAGGCGGCGTCAGTAGCGGACCGATGTGCGAATAGGCCGAATGCAATACAACGCGCCAAGATCCGGATGGCACCGAGGTGGTGTCCAGCAAGTTGCAGCACTGGTGTGGCCATCCTACAATGCTGAAAGTCGGCGTGGGGCGCCCCGTTGGCCTGTGAGTTTGCGTCAGTAGCGGACCGATGTGCGAATAGGCCGAAGGCAGCACAACGCGCCAAGATCCGGATGGCACCGAGGTGGTGTCTAGTAAGTTGCCGCACTGGTGTGGCCATCCAACAATGCTGAAAGTCGGCGTGGGGAGCCCCGTTGGCCTGTGAGTTTGCGTCAGTAGCGGACCGATGTGCGAATAGGCCGAAGGCAGCACAACGCGCCAAGATCCGGATGGCACCGAGGTGGTGTCTAGTAAGTTGCCGCACTGGTGTGGCCATCCTACAATGCTGAAAGTCGGCGTGGGGCGCCCCGTTGGCCTGTGAGATGGCGTCAGTAGCGGACCGATGTGTGAATGGGTCCGAAGGCAGCGCAACAATATTTTCGGAATAGAAGACACCACTAGGCGCTGAGATGCCAAGATCCGGATGGCACCGAGGTGGTGTGTAGCAAGTTGCCGCACTGGTGTGGCCATCCTACAATGCTGAAAGTCGGCGTGGGGCGCCCCGTTGGCCTGTGAGTTTGCGTCAGTAGCGGACCGATGTGCGAATAGGCCGAAGGCAGCACAACGCGCCAAGATCCGGATGGCACCGAGGTGGTGTCTAGTAAGTTGTCGCACTTCTGTGGCCATCCTACAATGTTGAAAGTCGGCGTGGGGCGCCCCGTTGGCCTGTGAGATGGTGTCAGTAGCGGACTGATGTGTGAATGGGGCCAAAGGCAGCGCAACAATATTTTCTACTATATTTCCGGAGTAGAAGACACCACAAGGCGCTGAGATGCCAAGATCCGGATGGCACCGAGGTGGTGTGTAGCAAGTTGCCGCACTGGTGTGGCCATCCTACAATGCTGAAAGTCGGCGTGGGGCGCCCCGTTGGCCTGTGAGTTTGCGTCAGTAGCGGACCGATGTGCGAATAGGCCGAAGGCAGCACAACGCGCCAAGATCCGGATGGCACCGAGGTGGTGTCTAGTAAGTTGTGGCACTTCTGTGGCCATCCTACAATGTTGAAAGTCGGCGTGGGGCGCCCCGTTGGCCTGTGAGATGGTGTCAGTAGCGGACTGATGTGTGAATGGGGCCAAAGGCAGCGCAACAATATTTTCTGATTTGAAGACACCACAAGGCGCTGAGATGCCAAGATCCGGATGGCACCGAGGTGGTGTCTAGCAAGTTGTGGCACTGGTGTGGCCATCGTACAATGGTAAAAGTCGGCGTGGGGCGCCCTGTTGGCCTGTGAGATGGTGTCAGTAGCGGACTGATGTGTGAATGGGGCCAAAGGCAGCGCAACAATATTTTCTACTATATTTTCGGAGTAGAAGACACCACAAGGCGCTGAGATGCCAAGATCCGGATGGCACCGAGGTGATGTCTAAGTTGCGGACCGATGTGCGAATGGGGCCAAAGGTAGCGTAACAAGATTTTCTGTATGGAAGATACCACTAGGCGTTGAGATGCCAAGATTCGGATGGCACCGAGGTGATGTCTAGCAAGTTGTGCCACTGGTGTGGCCATCGTACAATGGTAAAAGTCGGCGTGGGGCGCCCTATTGGCCTGTGAGATGGTGTCAGTAGCGGACTGATGTGCGAATGGGGCCAAAGGCAGCGCAACAATATTTTCTGACTGACACCACAAGGCGCTGAGATGCCAAGATCCGGATGGCACCGAGGTGATGTCTAAGTTGCGGACTGATGTGCGAATGGGGCCAAAGGCAGCGTAACAATATTTTCTGTATGGAAGATACCACTAGGCGTTGAGATGCCAAGATTCGGATGGCACCGAGGTGATGTCTAGCAAGTTGGTGTGGTCATCCTACAATGCTGAAACTCGGCGTGGGTCACCCCATTAGCCTGTGAGATGGCGTCAGTAGCGGACCGATGTGCGAATAGGCCGAAGGCAGCACAACGCGCCAAGATCCGGATGTCACCGTGGTGGTTTCATAGTTGAGAGGCACTTCATCTGCAGTGGGGCGCCGAGATCCGGATGGCACCGAGGTGATGTCTAGCAAGTTGCTGTACTGGTGTGGTCATCCTACAATGCTGAAATGTAGTGGGGCGCCCATTTACCGTTTCAGTTGCCATTCAGCTGAGTTTCGGCTGCTCTTGATGTTATAGCGACAGGCGGCTGCAAGAGGACTCTCAAAATGGCGGCCTGTTCTTTGGATTTGGGCCTGGTCCACTAAAATGGCCCTGGGACACCTTAGAACTCGGACGCTCGATTTTTTTTCCTTTCCTGTACATGCAAAAAAAGGTAAATGCCCGGTACGTTACACGCTTCATCTGCCACGATGAACTCTCCAGAGGAACCGGAAAAAAATATAGTTGTGGTAACTATACCATGCATCGTCATATGGAGAGGTGGCACCAATTAATTATAGTGCTGCATAAAAGAGAGATTTGGAGGAGAACCCCTGACCTGCTAGTACATTCATCAAAGAAGTGGCACTGAGAGCTTCAGAGGCAAGGGAAATGGTCCCAAATATTTAGAAGAACTTTGGAAAGATTAAAATGACATGTTTAGATTGTGGCAAATTAATTTCATGTGGACAGATGAGTGTTACTCTAATAAATACAGCATATGAACATCATCATAGTCGATGGTTGGTAGAGACATTTTGACTATATCCTGGACCTGCCCGTCCTCGCCCAAAATGGCGCCGGAATAAATGGGACTCGTAACTCCTTGTTGTGTACTGGTTGCAGAACCTTGAAATCACGAGATACGTATGCAGTTTTGAAGCACATGGCGGGCGGGGACGAGAATTGATTGAATATTTCGACATCCCTATTGATATTAAGTTCTGATGTGTTATTGATTACTGTACTGTTGAAAGTTCGAATTAACGTCACCCATGGTACTTGCCCGCAAATGTATATCTAGATAATTTTATTGTAACTGGCCCTGTCGTATTTTAATTATAAAATGTACGTCCACCGATTCCGTAACTGTTAGACACCTTAGTTCTTGCAACCTAATGGCCCGCCCGTTACGTTCCTCTAAAGTGTAAATGTCTATTCATCATATACGATTACAGTTTGCTCTGTGGCAGGCCCACGTGGTTATAGGCTCGTATTTGTATAATGAAATTTTCACAATAAAGGTTTTTAAAAGAAAACATGGTAGTAGTATATACATTGGTAAAGTTTTTAATAATAGTGACTGTTTTAGAATCATTAAAAGGCAAGTGAAATAAAGCAGACCAATTACATGAAGGGTAAAAGGTATAATACGAAGGAACGCAGTAAAGATAAATGGTCAAGGGCTGTTGTGTTTTCTATTCCTGCAACATAAAGTGATCGATAAGAATCTCATATTCAGGCGTATCGGCGACTAAGACAGCAGGTCGACCCTCTTTTGCTCAACGGCTCCGTCATGGGACGAAGAAACGCTCTTTTTCTCGAAAAAAGAATATATTTTACTTGCAGGACAGTTGTAAAATTTCCGGGAAAGTACATTAGCCTGGAACATTATAACATATATTTAAGAAAAAATAATGTTCGGAAGTAATGAAAAGCGTAATTTTTAGGTCATATGACCAAGCCTTTCATCATTACAATAAGAAAAGTAAAATGAACCAATGAAAAGTTTTATTAACAAGTCACATGACTTGTTATGCTTACGTTACGCGCTGCGCGCCCCGGATGACTTCCGGATGCGCTAACGCGGCGCGTCATATGACGCATTACGCCACAACGCAGGTACAGAATATAGTCAAAATGTCTCCACCAACCAGCGGTCGGAACACAACCCCTTTCAGCAGGCTAAATAGTTCTGTTAAATGACAACAGAAGGGACAGGCAACAAGAACCATCAGTCAAAGAGGGGAGGGCTAGTTCTTCTCTACCGGGTTACATTGGGGCGCTACCGGAACTGATCGAATTGGTAGTCTACAGTGTTTCTGGATGTTTCAGAGTGAAGCTGGGGTTAGCATGAGAGCACCACCATTTCGTAGCTCCGTTGTGGCCATTCCGCAACCAATCATGGCAGCCGCTCTTTATCGTTATTTTGGGCGGGGTGGGTGGCGGAGCCGAGCTGTTTTGCAGCCATCATTGTGTGGAGTTCAGTTCATCTCACTAGTTTTGTATTTGTCATGAGGGGTTGTTCCTAATGTTTCTATTTTAGCGAGGTCAAAAAGAGATCCCATTAGTGGCCTACTGATTTTACTCGATTCCTTTTCTTTTTTTTTACACGATTTTTCGTTATCTGCAAAGACTAAACAGAGTATTGCGACTCTGTGTTTGTTTGTAAATAGAGAATGAACCAAAGAGAACTAATTCTAAAACAGTAAATACTTGGATAACAATCAATCAAATGGAGAGAGAAGCAGGCACGACGGATTACAACGGGGGCAAAGGCCTGCGTTAACTACCTTTCACTATCTGCAAAGAGAGAGTACTCCTAATAGAAATGAGGGGGGGGGCACCATTTAAAGCAGATCAGTGTGCATAAACACGAAAATGTTTTCACTTACCACGTACTTGACATTCGACAGCTTATGATATTTGCTATTAAAAAACCATTGAAATTCACTGAAAAAACCATAGGTTATAGACCATATATAGTTAGGAATTAGCATTTACAAAACCTTGAAAATTCACTGAAAAAACCATAGGTTATAGACCATATATAGTTAGGAATTAGCATTTACAAAACCTTGAAAATTCACTGAAAAAACCATAGGTTATAGACCATATATCGTTAGGAATTAGCATTTACAAAACCTTATTTTACTCACACAAAACCATTGAAATTCCATATATAGTTAGTTGCACTAACTATATATCGCGCACCCGCAATCCACTGCTGATGATGTCACATATTACATCATTCATGACATGGTCAGTGACATCACTGATGACATCACTGATGACATCTCAAATGACATCACTGATGACATCACTGATGACATCTCATTTGACATCAATGACCACATCACTGACAATACAATGCATCTCCTCACATTTTAATATAACCTCTGTTTCACCCAGTGTTAAATACAGAGTATAATTTTTGAAACCATTGACACACCAATACTAGTTACTACATACGCACTCACTGATTCCTACGTCTACACACACCTTCACTCATTCACCCATACAATCATTCATACATACAATCACTCATCTTTACAACACTATCATATGCACTCATACACCTATACAGACACTCACAGTCTGCCACTCATCCATGGAGTTACTCACTCACCTAGTCAGTCATGTAAAGAATCAATGACACTTCCATTTTCTTGTCTATACAGTTAAACATAGAGCACCTTACATTTTCAAACATATACTAACACATACTTACCTTCTTATACAATCATTGATACAAGTACACATTGATCTGCACAGAGTCACACACCTCCCAGCCAGCCACACACACACTCAGTCTCCCATGCAAATACTTGGGCAATCAATCAATAACCCATATAGTTACTCATACAGCTACTGATCAACACATGCAGCAGTTTACAGAACAACAGACATAATGATGCACAAATTAAGACAGTTTAGTCACTAACCCATGCACTCAGTGAGACACATTTAATCACTCACTCATACAGTTAGTCATGCACCTACTAAATCCTTCGTCCAGACACTTACACATCCACTCAATCTTCAATATGTAAGACATATTTAAACTTTACAGAAACAAAAAATCACTGGATGTTGTTATCAGTCATGTCATCAGTGATGTCATTTGAGATGTCATCAGTGATGTCATCAGTGATGTCACTGACCATGTCATGAATGATGTAATATGTGACATCATCAGCAGTGGATTGCGGGTGCGCGATATATAGTTAGTGCAACTAACTATATATGGAATTTCAATGGTTTTGTGTGAGTAAAATAAGGTTTTGTAAATGCTAATTCCTAACGATATATGGTCTATAACCTATGGTTTTTTCAGTGAATTTTCAAGGTTTTGTAAATGCTAATTCCTAACTATATATGGTCTATAACCTATGGTTTTTTCAGTGAATTTTCAAGGTTTTGTAAATGCTAATTCCTAACTATATATGGTCTATAACCTATGGTTTTTTCAGTGAATATATATATGTATATACAAGGAATATAGTTATATACTTATAGTTAGGACATAGTTACCATAGGGGAAGCATTTTTTGACTTGCTTAGAACTTTGGCCCAGTTTGACAGTTCTTCACAAACTTTTCCCCCAAAAAATGCCCCCCTTTGTCTAGTTGTGCATGAATGGTTTCAGGGTAATTAGTCAAGCAGGGGTTGAGATAAAAGGGTGGTTAAAAGAAAAGTGTGTTTCCTATCTTAGTTCCCATAGAGATTTGAGCCCCGACTACAGCCTGAACCGCTGAATGGAATTACAACATATTTGGCAGAAAGCTAGCTCTTGGTCCAGAAAGAGCCCTCTTTTTTTATTTGAACCAAATCCATTCAGTAGTTTTAAAATAATTAAAGGAAAAAGAAAGATAGATATCTAGAGGAGCAAATCCTTTGTGAAACAATTGCGGCGCTTTAGAAAATCCTTGCGCCAACAGCAATGTTTTGATTGGCTGGGCTCAACTAGAAACTAGCTGAGGCCGCCGTTTTACATCTCGGGTAATGGTCCCTGGCTGCAAAATTGAGATGAAATGTAGTAGAAGGGATCAGGGTATAAATATCCTGACCCAATGGGTGTAATATAGGGGCCTGTGAGGGACCCCTGTTTGGCAAGAAAATGCCTATAATTTTTATTTTTCCATGTGCAAAGGTTCACAAATCTGCCACAATAATCATTATGCCCCTCCGTGTACCTCCTTGGTGGTTTCAAGAATTCAGTGGAATATATTTTATTTAAATATATACTCATACACCCATGCACTAACTCACAAACCCACTCAGGCTCTCTCACACCCACTGATAAACCCACTCCGACCCTCACACACCCATAGAGCAATGTGCACACCTGCTCACGGACCCACGCAATCTGACACCCACTACACTTGCATATCTACTAAGACACTCACACACTCACTCATAGACCCACTCAAACACTCACACACCCACTCACAGACACTCATAGACCCAATCACATACCCTCTCAGACACTTACACACCCACTGACAGACCTACTCAGACACTCACACACCCACTGACAGACCCACTCATACACTTTCACACCCATTGACAGACCTACTCAGACACTCTCACACCCACTCACAGACCAACACTGACACTCACACACACACTCAAAGACCCACTCAGACATTCACACATCCACGAACAGACCCAGACACTGTCACACCAACTCACAGACCTAAGACACTCTCACACCCACTCACAGAACCACTCATACAGTCACACACCCACTGACAGACTGACTTAGAGACTTGTGTACCCACTCACAGACCCATACAAACACTCAAACACCCACTCACAGACTCACTCAGACACTCTCATATCTACTGACAGACCTAGTCAGATACTCTCACATCCACACCCAGATCCACTGAGACATTCAGACATTTACTCACAGACCCACACAACCACTCACACAACCACTCACAACCCCACTCAAACACTCCCACTCACAGACTCACTGGCCACTCACATACCCATATTTCTACTCAAACACCCACTCACAGACCAAAACAGCCACTCCCACACCCAGTCACACATCCATACAGCCATTCACACCCTCACTTACTCATCCATACACCCACTGACACACCCACATAACCACTCATAGATCCACTCACTCACACACCCACAAAATAACTCACAGATTTACTCATACACCCATAAAACTACTCAAACACCCACTCACACACCAATACAGCCACTCACACACTCGCTTACAGACCCATACAATCACTCACACACCCACTCAGAGATCCATACAACCACTCACATACCCACAAAACCACTTGCATACCCCCTCACACATCCATACAGCCACTCACAAACCCACTCACTGACCTACACAGCCACTAACACACCCACTATCAAAGGTCACCGGTTACAGTCAGGAAAAACCAAACGTTGCACTGATATTATAGTTAGAAAATAACAATAAAAAAGCAGAAAGTCACTGAAAAAATTAAAAGATTACAACCACGTTATAGTTCCAAAATATACATTTTTAAAACTTTAGAAATTCACTGAAAAAAATGAAGATTATAGGGCTGTTTTAGCTAGTCTCAGTTTACTCATATACAAAACTATTGAAATTCTGCAGTTATAGTTACCTGAGCCCCCGCAAAACACTGCTTATGACCCCACATATTACATCACTCGTGACATGGTCACTGATGACATCCCAAATGAAATCACTGATGACATCATCAACAGAACGACTCATACATCCACTCACATTTCCATACAACCTGTCATACACCCACTCATACACCCCTACAACCACTCATACCCATTCACTAACCCATACAACTACTCTCACACCCACTCACTCATCCATAGAGGCACTTACACACCCACTCACTCAAACAACTACTCCCATAGGTACTCACTCATCCATATAACTACTTACATAGCAAATCACTCACCCATATAGCTACTTACCTACTTATTCGCTGATACAGCCAGCCACTCAAACAACCACTTACTGACCCTTCCAGCCTCCCAACACAGCCACTCACTCACCCATACAACCACTCACACTCTCACTCATACACCCATCCAACTATTTATATACCTATTCACACATCACTACAATCACTCATATGCCCACTCACTCACCAATACAGCCATTCACACAGACACTCACTCTCCAGTACAGCCACTCACGTACCAATTCACTAAATGAAACACCCACTCAAATAGCCACTCTCGCACTCATTCAGCCACTTAAATATCTAGTCACTCACTCATACAGCCACTTACACAACCACTCAGTCACCCATACAGCCAATCACACACACCCTCATCAATCCAAACATTTTCCCATTCACAAATAATGCCACTCACACAGCCACTCAGTTGCACATATGGCTACTCACACACTTATTTATTCACCCATACAGCTACTCAGATACCCACCTATTCACCTATAAAGCCACTCACACACCTAGTTACACACCCATGAAGCCACCCACACACACACTCAAACATGTTTACACACAGTCACACAGCCACTCACATATGTAAGAATTAGTATCACAAAATAGTACACAAACATACTAATTTAACTATTGTAGCACTTTAGCATATATTTGTAAACACTCATAAACTTTTGGAAAACACTTGCATTCACTGGATGATGTCTTCAGTGATGTAATTTGAGATGTCATCCGTGATATCACTGACCATGTCTTGAGTGATGTAATATGTGAGTTCATAATTATTGCATGGCAGGGCATTAGTTACAGTTAGCTCAGGTAACTATAACTACTGAATTGTTATGGTTTTTATGTGTGCCATTGAAACCTAAATTTAACATTCCCGTAAGCTTTTGATTTTTCAGTTAATTTCTAAGGTTTTTTTAAATTTATTTTTGCTAACAATTACATCCCTGTAATCTGTGTTTTTTCAGTGAATATGTATATATATATATATATATATATATATATATATATATAATATATATTCACTGAAAAAACCATAGGTTATAGACCATATATAGTTAGGAATTAGCATTTAAAAAACCTTATTTTACTCACACAAAACCATTGAAATTCCATATATAGTTAGTTGCACTAACTATATATCGTGCACCCGCAATCCACTGCTGATCATGTCACATATTACATCATTCATGACATGGTCAGTGACATCACTGATGACATCACTGATGACATCTCAAATGACATCACTGATGACATGACTGATAACATCATCCAGTGATTTTTTGTTTCTGTAAAGTTTAAATATGTCTTACATATTGAAGAATGAGTGGATATGTAAGTGTCTGGACGAAGGATTTAGTAGGTGCGTGACTGACTGTATGAGTGAGTGATTAAATGTGTCTCACTGAATGCATGGGTTAGTGACTAAACTGTCTTAATTTGTGCATCATTATGTCTGTTGTTCTGTAAACTGCTGCATGTGTTGATCATTAGCTATACGAGAGGCTATATGTGTTATTAATTGGTTGCCCAAGTATTTCTATGGGACATTGAGTTTGTGTGGGGGTGGCTGGAAGGTGTGTGACTCTATGCATAGATGTGTGAGCAGTTTATTCACTAGGTGTATGAGTTCAAGAGTGCATGTGGAAACAACTACATGGGCAGTTGACTGTGTGCATGAGTGTATTGATGAGTGAATGGATATCTCAATGCTACATGTCATAGTAAGTACATATGTAAAACACAGTACATGTGAGACTTGGCATATATAAATAACTGTGCATGAGAGCCACTGAATGAGTGAGTGGTTGTATCGATCATTGTGAACTTGTATCAGGGATTGTATAAGAGAGTAAATATGTGTTAGTATATGTTTCAATAAGTAAGGTGTGTTTAACTGTATAGTTGAAGAAATGGAGGTGAGATTGTTTCTTTGCATGACTGACTGGGTGTGTGAGTAACTCCATGGATGAGTGGCAGTGTGTGAGTGTCTGTATACACTGAGTGTATCTAAGGTTATATTAGAGTCTGAAGAGGTTTATCGTATTAGCACAAGAATGATGTCAAATGAGATGTCATCAGTGATGTCATCAGTGATGTCATTTGAGATGTCATCAGTGATGTCATCAGTGATGTCACTGACCATGTCATGAATGATGTAATATGTGACATGATCAGCAGTGGATTGCGGGTGCGCGATATATAGTTAGTGCAACTAACTATATATGGAATTTCAATGGTTTTGTGTGAGTAAAATAAGGTTTTTTAAATGCTAATTCCTAACTATATATGGTCTATAACCTATGGTTTTTTCAGTGAATTTTCCAGGTTTTGTAAATGCTAATTCCTAACTATATATGGTCTATAACCTATGGTTTTTTCAGTGAATTTCAATGGTTTTTTAATAGCAAATATCATAAGCTGTCGAATGTCAAGTACGTGGTAAGTGAAAACATTTTCGTGTTTATGCACACTGATCTGCTTTGAATGGTGCCCCCCCCCCTCATTTCTATTAGGAGTACTCTCTCTTTGCAGATAGTGAAAGGTAGTTAACGCAGGCCTTTGCCCCCGTTGTAATCCGTCGTGCCTGCTTCTCTCTCCATTTGATTGATTGTTATCCAAGTATTTACTGTTTTAGAATTAGTTCTCTTTGGTTCATTCTCTATTTACAAACAAACACAGAGTCGCAATACTCTGTTTAGTCTTTGCAGATAACGAAAAATCGTGTAAAAAAAAAGAAAAGGAATCGAGCAAAATCAGTAGGCCACTAATGGGATCTCTTTTTGACCTCGCTAAAATAGAAACATTAGGAACAACCCCTCATGACAAATACAAAACTAGTGAGATGAACTGAACTCCACACAATGATGGCTGCAAAACAGCTCGGCTCCGCCACCCACCCCGCCCAAAATAACGATAAAGAACGGCTGCCATGATTGGTTGCGGAATGACCACGACGGAGCTACGAAATGGTGCTGCTCTCATGCTAACCCCAGCTTCAGTCTGAAACATCCAGAAACACTGTAGACTACCAATTCGATCAGTTCCGGTAGCGCCCCAATGTAACCCGGTAGAGAAGAACTAGCCCTCCCCTCTTTGACTGATGGTTCTTGTTGCCTGTCCCTTCTGTTGTCATTTAACAGAACTATTTAGCCTGCTGAAAGGGGTTGTGTTCCGACCGCTGGTTGGTGGAGACATTTTGACTATATTCTGTACCTGCGTTGTGGCGTAATGCGTCATATGACGCGCCGCGTTAGCGCATCCGGAAGTCATCCGGGGCGCGCAGCGCGTAACGTAAGCATAACAAGTCATGTGACTTGTTAATAAAACTTTTCATTGGTTCATTTTACTTTTCTTATTGTAATGATGAAAGGCTTGGTCATATGACCTAAAAATTACGCTTTTCATTACTTCCGAACATTATTTTTTCTTAAATATATGTTATAATGTTCCAGGCTAATGTACTTTCCCGGAAATTTTACAACTGTCCTGCAAGTAAAATATATTCTTTTTTCGAGAAAAAGAGCGTTTCTTCGTCCCATGACGGAGCCGTTGAGCAAAAGAGGGTCGACCTGCTGTCTTAGTCGCCGATACGCCTGAATATGAGATTCTTATCGATCACTTTATGTTGCAGGAATAGAAAACACAACAGCCCTTGACCATTTATCTTTACTGCGTTCCTTCGTATTATACCTTTTACCCTTCATGTAATTGGTCTGCTTTATTTCACTTGCCTTTTAATGATTCTAAAACAGTCACTATTATTAAAAACTTTACCAATGTATATACTACTACCATGTTTTCTTTTAAAAACCTTTATTGTGAAAATTTCATTATACAAATACGAGCCTATAACCACATGGGCCTGCCACAGAGCAAACTGTAATCGTATATGATGAATAGACATTTACACTTTAGAGGAACGTAACGGGCGGGCCATTAGGTTGCAAGAACTAAGGTGTCTAACAGTTACGGAATCGGTGGACGTACATTTTATAATTAAAATACGACAGGGCCAGTTACAATAAAATTATCTAGATATACATTTGCGGGCAAGTACCATGGGTGACGTTAATTCGAACTTTCAACAGTACAGTAATCAATAACACATCAGAACTTAATATCAATAGGGATGTCGAAATATTCAATCAATTCTCGTCCCCGCCCGCCATGTGCTTCAAAACTGCATACGTATCTCGTGATTTCAAGGTTCTGCAACCAGTACACAACAAGGAGTTACGAGTCCCATTTATTCCGGCGCCATTTTGGGCGAGGACGGGCAGGTCCAGGATATAGTCAAAATGTCTCTACCAACCATCGACTATGATGATGTTCATATGCTGTATTTATTAGAGTAACACTCATCTGTCCACATGAAATTAATTTGCCACAATCTAAACATGTCATTTTAATCTTTCCAAAGTTCTTCTAAATATTTGGGACCGTTTCCCTTGCCTCTGAAGCTCTCAGTGCCACTTCTTTGATGAATGTACTAGCAGGTCAGGGGTTCTCCTCCAAATCTCTCTTTTATGCAGCACTATAATTAATTGGTGCCACCTCTCCATATGACGATGCATGGTATAGTTACCACAACTATATTTTTTTTCGGTTCCTCTGGAGAGTTCATCGTGGCAGATGAAGCGTGTAACGTACCGGGCATTTACCTTTTTTTGCATGTACAGGAAAGGAAAAAAAAATCGAGCGTCCGAGTTGTAAGGTGTCCCAGGGCCATTTTAGTGGACCAGGCCCAAATCCAAAGAACAGCCATCTCACAGGCTAATGGGGCGACCCACGCCGAGTTTCAGCATTGTAGGATGCCCACACCAGTACAGCAACTTGCTAGACATCACCTCGGTGCCATCCGGATCTCGGCGCCCCACTGCAGATGAAGTGCCTCTCAACTATGAAACCACCACGGTGACATCCGGATCTTGGCGCGTTGTGCTGCCTTCGGCCTATTCGCACATCGGTCCGCTACTGACGCCATCTCACAGGCTAATGGGGCGACCCACGCCGAGTTTCAGCATTGTAGGATGACCACACCAGTACAGCAACTTGCTAGACATCACCTCGGTGCCATCCGAATCTTGGCATCTCAACGCCTACTGGTATCTTCCATACAGAAAATATTGTTACGCTGCCTTTGGCCCCATTCGCACATCAGTCCGCAACTTAGACATCACCTCGGTGCCATCCGGATCTTGGCATCTCAGCGCCTTGTGGTGTCAGTCAGAAAATATTGTTGCGCTGCCTTTGGCCCCATTCGCACATCGGTCCGCTACTGACGCCATCTCACAGGCCAACGGGGCGCCCCACGCCGACTTTCAACATTGTAGGATGGCCACAGAAGTGCGACAACTTACTAGACACCACCTCGGTGCCATCCGGATCTTGGCGCGTTGTGCTGCCTTCCGCCTATTCGCACATCGGTCCGCTACTGACGCCATCTCACAGGCCAATGCCCCACGCCGACTTTCAGCATTGTTGGATGGCCACACCAGTGCGGCAACTTACTAGACACCACCTCGGTGCCATCCGGATCTTGGCGCGTAGTGAAGCTGCAGCAGCTGCAAATAAGCTTCAGACAGTGTTACAACCGCTGCTCAGAACTCTCAACTATGACACCACCTCGGTGCCATCCGGATCTTGGCGCGTTGTGCTGCCTTCGGCCTATTCGCACATCGGTCCGCTACTGACGCAAACTCACAGGCCAACGGGGCGCCCCACGCCGACTTTCAGCATTGTAGGATGGCCACACCAGTGCTGCAACTTGCTGGACACCACCTCGGTGCCATCCGGATCTTGGCGCGTAGTGAAGCTGCAGCAGCTGCAAATAAGCTTCAGACAGTGTTACAACCGCTGCTCAGAACTCTCAACTATGACACCACCTCGGTGCCATCCGGATCTTGGCGCGTTGTGTTGCCTTCGGCCTATTCGCACATCGGTCCGCTACTGACGCCGCCTCACGTGCCAACGTATTTTCTCCGCATTTTATACCCTATGCCGCATAACAGGTCATGTGACTTGTTTATAAAACTTTTCATTGGTTCATTTTACTTTTGGTTTCCTAATGATGGAAGGCTTGATCATATGACCTAAAAACAACACTTTTCATTGGATGAAAACTTTTTTTTTTCTCCCAAACGATGAAAGCCCCACCTTGTTTCTGGATGTTTCAGACTAAACTGGCGTCAGCATGAGAGCACCACCATCTCGTAGCTCCGTCGTGGTCATTCCGCGAGCAATCATGGCAGCCGCTCCCTACCAGAAGCCTGCAGGAGTCGGGGCCCCCAAAACTTTTGATGAATTCTCAAGGCGGAGGGGACGCTTTCGAGAATGGGGTCCAAGACCTAGCAGACAAGCGTCCGATTTCCAAGGTGTCCCAGGGCCATTTCAGTGGACCAGGCCCAAAAAGGAAAGAGCCTGCCGCCATTTTGAGAGTCATGTGACAGCCGCCTATCGCTGCACCGCAAGAGTGGGCGCAACTCAGCTAAATTGCGGCTTTTGACACAGTGGACCAAAAACGGACGGAATGGCAACTGAAACGGTAAAGGGGCGCCCCACTACAACAGATGACACTCCACCTGGAGAGGCCCGTTCACGCCGCCTCCCCCGGGGCGCCCCACGCCGTTATTCCGAGCAGCATTGTAGGATACCAAAACCAGTGCGGCAACTTACTGGACATCACCTTGGTGCCATCGTTCTGCTGCCTTGGAACTATTCGCACAACAGTTTGCTACTGATGACCCACCCCCCGCGACGCCCCACGCCGGAAATCTGGACGTTGTGCTGCGTTGGGACTATTCGCACAGCCGACCGCTACTTCGTTGTTTTTCCCTAAAAATGTTTATATGTTATTACTATTTTTGTTTTCTTGTATATATTTATAAATTATTAAAGTTTTATAATCTTACTACTTTGTCGGAGTGCTATATATTTTTAATGTGACACATAATTGTAAAAACTTTGATGTACAAAGAGTCATCCCTGGAATCTTCCGCTTCACGCTCGGTCCCCTCCCCAATCACAATACAGGATGGTTTTCAGATAATAGCAACGCTTCTGCTGTGACGGATCTCATCGAGTGTGGGCCTTGATCTACTATAACTCCTTTGAAGAGGGGTGATTCTTTACAGCTGTGGCCATAAACTACATCTGCAGGGCTAGCTGATAGCCTAGGACCGGCCTGGACAATCGGACACAGAGGAAAAGGAGTGTCAGAGGGTGCGGTAGTGAATAGGGCGAAAGGGAGGTGTCGGGCGGGCACAGGGTGTGATTCTCAGGGAAGAGCAGCGCAGATGGGGGGAGGTTTATTACCCATGCATAAGACAGAGAGCGGGGGTGACCACTGCCTGGGTGAGATGCTTGCGAGGGTGGGGAGCCATGCTAAGGATCGACAGCGTGCACAGAGTGGGTCTGGTCAAGGCATCTAAAATGGCTGCCGTGCACGACAAAAGTGTGGCATTTGAAAAAAGACAAGATGGCGCAGACAATGTTTTTCAACACTTCCTGATTTCCTTCGAATCGAACGTTAACAGACGTTGGGGCATATTACCAAAGTTAAGCGATATTTATCCCTAACGATGCATTGCAAAGATTTTTTTACCGTCAGAAATTATCGCAGATAAACCTTGCTATTATCAAGGTTTATCGCAAATACGATCAAAAACGACCGCAATGCATTAATATCGCTGAAAACTCAGCGATATTCATGCATTACCGAGCTAATGCTCTTAGCCATGTTATCCACCTCTCATTGGATAACATGGCTAAGAACTGCTCAGGGCAGCTGTTACTTTTTGGAGATATTCGCGCTTATCTCGAATATTTCCAAAAGTTGATAATACGAGATAGCGATGTTAGCGACTGTTTCCAGTCGCTAACATCTTGGCATGCCCACTTTGCATGTCATTAGTGATAAATATCACTCACATGCAAAGTGGGGCCCAAGATGGTCGCTATCTCCTACTAGCCGTCGCTAACTGGTGTTAGCAACAGCTAGGTAATACAGATATAATTTTATCTCCGCGAAGCGGAGCGCTGTTACAGATATATATCTTGTTTTTGAACGTTAATTTCTCAAAATGCACTGAAGCACATATATTGAGACCTAGCAAAGGCACATCGGGCTACCAGTCCCTAATATTTTACCAAGATTCGTGCAAATCCATTCAGCCGTTCGATTATTATTATTATTTTTTTTTTTTGCCCCGCGGGGCCCTTTTAAAACCTCCACATCAAACCTAGGGGGTCAGCGAGGATCTACTATGCCCCCTTATGGTCATTTGCCCCTTCGCTTTGGCCTCCTCTTGTCTCTCGATCCTACCGAGAGACAAGATGGCGGCTGCTACGTACTGTTTGGAATGTTTACAGACACCGGAGAGCCAATCAGCTTCGCTTCGCAAAGCTCCGTAACGCGAAAAGTACGCGAAGCGGTGCGCTGTTACAGATATATATCTTTTTTTGAATGTTAATTTCTCAAAATCCACTGAAGCACATATATTGAGACCTAGCAAAGGCACATCGGGCTACCAGTCCCTACAATTTTGCCAAGTTTCGTGCAAATCCATTCAGCCGTTCGATTATTATTATTATTTTTTTTTTTTGCCCCGCGGGGCCCTTTTAAAACCTCCACATCAAACCTAGGGGGTCAGCGAGGATCTACTATTCCCCCTTATGGTCATTTGCCCCTTCGCTTTGGCCTCTTCTTGTCTCTCGATCCTACCGAGAGACAAGATGGCGGCCGCTACGGACTGTTTGGAATGTTGACAGACGCCGGAGAACCAATCAGCTTCGCTTCACAAAGCTCCGTTGCGCGAAAAGTACGCGTCCTGGAGCGCTGCCCGGTCCGCTGTTACAGATATATATCTTTTTTTAAACGTTAATTTCTCAAAATCCACTGTAGCACATATATTGAAACCTACAAAAGGCACATCGGGCTACCAGTCCCTACAATTTTGCCAAGTTTCGTGCAAATCCATTCAGCCGTTCGGGCTAAAAGTGAGGCCAACCGCCCTATGGAAAACTCAATGTTAAAAACACGTTTTGGGACCCCCCTTTTTTCTCGACCCCCCCTGGACGAACCCCCCCCAATTTTCAGGGGCTGCTCAGAAACAAAATGTGCCATTTTCCTGAAAATGTCAGCCAATTCCGTCCACAAACGCCAAAGTTATTAGACATAGAATTTTCAAAAAACCCATAGAGAAAAAATCCTAACTATATATACCTACTGGCGACCGCCAGTAGGTAATATATATATATATATACATATATATATTCACTGAAAAAACCATAGGTTATAGACCATATATAGTTAGGAATTAGCATTTAGAAAACCTTATTTTACTCACACAAAACCATTGAAATTCCATATATAGTTAGTTGCACTAACTATATATCGCGCACCCGCAATCCACTGCTGATGATGTCACATATTACATCATTCATGACATGGTCAGTGACATCACTGATGACATCACTGATGACATCATCTAGTGTCTGTGTGTTTTTGTAAAGTTTAAATACGTTTTACATATTGAAGAATGACTGGATGGATGGAAGACTGAGTGTGTGTGTGGCTGGCTGGGAGGTGTGTGACGCTGTGCATATCAATGTGTACTTGTATCAGTGATTGTATAAGAGAGTAAGTATGTGTTAGTATATGTGTGAAAAGTATGGTGTTCTGTGTTTAACTATAGATGAGGAAATCGAAGTGTGATTGATTCTTCACAGGACTGACTAGGTGTATGAGTGCATATGATAGTGTTCTAATAATAACTGACTGTATGTATGAGTAATTGTATGGGTGAATGAGTGAATGTGTGTGTAGACGTACGAATCAGTGAGTGCGTATGTAGTAACTGGTATTGGTGTGTCATGATGTCATCAGTGATGTCATTTGAGATGTCATCAGTGATGTCATTTCAGATGTCATTAGTGATGTCATCAGTGATGTCACTGAAGTATGGTGTTCTGTGTTTAACTGTATAGATGAAGAAATGGAAGTGTGATTGATTCTTTACAGGACTGACTTGGTGTGTGAGTAACTCCATGGATGAGTGGCAGTGTGTGACTGTCTGCATAGGTGTATGAGTGCATATGATAGTGTTGTAATAATGAGTGACTGTATGTATGAGTGATTGTATGGGTGAATGAGTGAATGTGTGTGTAGACGTAGGAATCAGTGAGTGCGTATGTAGTAACTGGTATTGGTGTGTCATGATGTCATCAGTGATATCATTTGAGATGTCATCAGTGATGTCATCAGTGATGTCATTTGAGATGTCATCAGTGATGTCATCAGTGATGTCACTGACCATGTCATGAATGATGTAATATGTGACATCATCAGCAGTGGATTGCGGGTGCGCGATATATAGTTAGTGCAACTAACTATATATGGAATTTCAATGGTTTTGTGTGAGTAAAATAAGGTTTTCTAAATGCTAATTCCTAACTATATATGGTCTATAACCTATGGTTTTTTCAGTGAATTTTCAAGGTTTTGTAAATGCTAATTCCTAACTATATATGGTCTATAACCTATGGTTTTTTCAGTGAATTTCATTGGTTTTTTAACAGCTAATATCTGTAGCTGTAAAATGTATTCTTCTTTAAATCCAAAAATATATTTTATATGTTTATTAATAATTTTTTTTTTAAATATTTTTTTTTCTTCGTTCCCGCTTCGCGAATCGGGAAGCTTCCCGTTAGCTGACCTTGATGCTGCGAAATAGACCGCGAGCCGGTAAACGTTTCTTTACCCCAACTGCCGCGTTAGAAAACAACATCGTGACGCCTCCCGTCCGCATGACGTTTCGCGTTGTCGCGTGATACGTCATATGACGTGCTACGTTAGCGAACTGGTACGCTTACCGAGTCGCAAAGCACAGGTTTCTGGAAGCAAAGCGGGAGGCCCTGCAAAGCGCTTAACGTAAACACAGCAGGTCATGTGACTTGGTAATAACACCTTTCATGGGTTCATTTCACTTTTGGTTTCCTAATGATGTAAGACTAGGTCATATAATCTAAAATGAACACTTTTCATTGGTTGAGAACTATTGTTTTTCCCAAATGATGAAAATCCCTCCTTCTTTCCTCACTCTGACTTTCATCATTGTGAGAGAAAGACCCTTTGTTACCAGTGAGCAATGGCTTCTTTAGTAGCTTCAGCCGGTGCTTCCCCACCACCTCCACCACATCCAAGGAAGAGTGGACCACCTGCTCAAGTTATAATTCAGCAAGAAGAGGAAGAAGAGGAACAGGACGACGAGCACGAAGAGAGGCACTTTTTGCCTGAGGAGCCCAGGACGTCTCACCGGAAAGAAAACTTCATTTGGCAATTTTTTTAAATTCCCAAAGGTCAGAAAAAAGTAAATGCAAGATACGTAACTTGCCTTATATGTCAAGATAGACTGTCCAGAGGGACCGACAAAAAATACAGTTTCGGAAACTACACAATGCATCGCCATATGACTAGGTGGCATCCTAACAACTACAGTGCTGCACAGTTTCGTAACGACCTAGATAATCTCCCTATTATGGCCAGAAGATCTGTTGTACCGGAAGTAACGGGACCAGAGGGCAGGGAGATGGTGCCAAATATTCAAACGAGATTTCATGAAGTAAAACACGTCTGCGTACATTGCAGTGGATTCATTTGCTACGGAGAAAGAAGCATCACTCTGATCAACAGAGCTATTGACTATCATATGCAAGTTTGTACGAAACGCCCCAAATAATAAATACTTTTTTTTTGTTTTGTTGCTCCTGTTGAGCCCTTTACAATGAATCGTTTTCATTGCCCCCTGCAAGAAAAACCCCAAAAAATATAAAACTGTTCAGAAAAATTCAAAAAAAGTAAAAAAATGTTCAGAAAAATAATAAAAAAAATATAAAATACCAAAAACAATAAAAAAAAAAGTTCTTTTCAGAACTACCTCCCCGTTAATTAAAAATTGGTACAATATTTGGAACTGTGCCAACCTCTATTTCTCGTAGTTCGCTTCCCAGTTCGCTCGCCGGTACGCGAACCGGAAGCGAACCAAAAACAGTAAGTATAAGGGAAGGAAACAGACACTTATGTTAAAAGAAAGACAGCTATAGGGGAGTAAACTAGAGATACTATTACCCGTAATCCACTGCTGATGATGTCACATATTACATCATTCATGACATGCTCAGTGACATCATCAGCAGAGGATTGCGGGTTTTTTGGCAACGTGCCTTATCCACGGTTTAATAACGCTGCCTTTTGCTTTATATAAGTTTTCAAATTGTATGAAATATATACCAATAGGTCGTTATGAACCTTTAGGTAGTGCTTTTCTTCATGAGGTCTGGTCGCTTCCATACACATACAGATGTTTCAAAGATGATCAAGAAGTTTATCTGAATGGAGAGGAATGCACTGAGACCCCAGATCATTCACTAATGTGTAGGCACATACAGTTACACGGTTCATGCAACAAACACCCACCAAATATGGCTTGCGTGTTGCAAGGCACGCCAGTTCCTGCTATCATCCCCACGTTCAAGTTGTTGGAAAATGGTAGTTATTTGATGCTCAATAATGAAGATTGTTCTGGGTTAATCAAAAGTATTCCTTTTATCGTAACAGTAAGTGAACGGGTTATTTGCTGCAGAAATGTTCTATTTCCTCCCACACATGAACATAGGGAGTTTTCAATCTGGCCACAAATACCAACCTTGGGAGCAGATTTCAACGGCATGGCAAGAATAAGAGCTCTTTTGTCTCAGAGAGAGGTGGCCTTGAGTTCGGCCCGTGAAACTTTCGTGCTTCACATAGCGAACACCCGTACAGAGGTGCAGACCCTTTTCAATAATGATTCGCCTTTCCATTTCAGCAAGATGGTTCGGACTATCTGTAACGCGCCCTCCACAAAGGCCCTGGCGCACTTTTTTAAAGTTGTTACCAGTGGTCTCGTGACTTCATTTGAGAAAATCTTTGGAGTCATCCCTGCTTTCTTTCATTCTATTTTTTCCACTGGGCTTCGTGGATTCCCAGTTTTTACTTCCATTACCAGCGGACGCTCTTGTGCTTTTTTACATTTTTAAATATGGATGTCCCTCCTGTGCAAGCTCCCGCCCTGCAGCTGCTGACACTGTTCCGCAATCGCATGCTAGAATATTATGGCACAATGCCGTTGGCGATATTAAGCACGGCATATGGATTATCTTTTCGATTCTCCTACTTCACCTGTGTCCAGCCTGTATTTCACTGCCTGACCTGTGATTTCGATTGGGCCATTGATTTGTGTCTCTGCGGACCGGTTTCTCCTGACGTCGACTTTAATCAGCTGATGACTCCTATCATTACTCACGAGTTGGTTTGTCCTGGCGAAAGGATTATGGCTGTGGCATTGATGCATGGACTAATTGGTCCCTGGAATTTACTGGCGGCAACACAGTCTTTCTTGGAACAGAGCTTTCTTGAAAACCCACCGAGCTGTCCTCTGATGGTGATAGAGGATCCGGTGCTGGGAGAGCACGTATGTTCTTTTCCGCTTTTAAATTGGATGGCTGAACTCTTTTCGGATGAAGACGGTGACTTCCTATTGGAGGCTGTTGCAGCTTATTTTGCATACACAGTTATGTCATAGACCTTTTTCATGTTTGATATGCTGAGTACTAGCATTTCATTGACAATTCATTGACTTATTTGTCAAGTTTTTATTATTTAGCTTGCCTATTGACTTAAGACTCGATAAAGTACTTGGCTGTTTTATTTTTCTTTAGCATTAAATTTTCCTAGTTTTTAATGTTTTACCTTGCGGACCGTCCACATATAAAGTTGCAATCTGCTCTCATGAGATGGCACTTCTATTATCTTATTCAGTTCATTTCCGGATCATGGGGAGGTGTCATCTAGGTCCTGGATATCTTTACACCGTGTTAAGTTAGCATGGGCTCATTACCGGTTTAAACGCCATTTTTCCTTTTTTGCAACTTCTGCACACGACACTTAGTTGTTGCTTTAGCTTTCAACCTAGTAGTTCATCGTGGTTTACATGAGAATAATATGTTATTGCTCTACTATCTGCTTTGCTTGTTAAACTATATCTGTACAGCGAGTGCTGAAGTTTCAAGAACAACACGATACAGAATTGTTATGAGGTCTGATCTGCACGACTTCATACTCATAACATAAGTGCAGCTTCTGCCAATTCTGGGCATGAGGCGGGTTTTATATTGCTTTGCCGAACACACATACACAACAGTTGATGCGGTTCACATGAAGAGAGAGCTGGTGTATGCTGATGTGATTCCTTCAAATCTAAGACACTAAAGTATGGGCACGCCCTAAACCAACACAAACAGACCTTCTTAGCAAATAATATAATATGTGTATTAGGGAGGGTGAGATATAAGCAGCCGCGGGCCGTGGAGGGAGTTACGGTGGGGCAGGGAGGCGGGGAGGGGGAGGGGCAGGGTGGAGCCCTCTCTACCCTGCCCCTCCCCCTCCCCGCCTCCCTGCCCCACCGTAACTCCCTCCACGGCCCGTGGCTGCTTATAAGTGTTGATAACTCTTATTCATTTACAGCATGTTAACATACTGTCAACATTCGCTTTTTATGTACTAGTAACTATGCTGGTAATTTTGCTACTGATAATATGTGTACTTGTATTATCTAAGATACTACGCCTGAGAAGGCGGCATTAGTAAATAAACATTTCAAATACACATGTGTTCTTCTTAACTCCATGTTCTGGTTTCTAAGAAATATATAACGACCGACTGTTCATGAGTTCCACGTATCCTGAGGTACTATAAGTTCATATTCTGGATTGTCTAAACATTGAGAGTTTGTTATATCCAATGTGACACTGTACCTAGCTTGCTAAGGGGTTTTTGATTACTAACGTGAGTTTTGGGGCACCCTAATTCGCCGAGGTTCCAATCCTCTGTCCACAGTTCTGTGTGAGAACAGAAACCCTGCGACAGGGGCACCCCCGACCCTTGCTGGAGCTTCATCACACTTGCGATACAACTCCAGCAATGCGCCACCTTTACGGCACAGATACATCACGCATCTGTGCTGTTTTTGCCCCATGATGCGCCGCATTGTAAATGCAGCACACCATAGGTGACGGAACAGCGGCACAGAATGACTAACACATCCCTGGTGATGCGCCAGTCATCATAAATCTATCCCTATGCTTCTTATCTTGTTAGAGATGAACCGCCATATGTATCATCAAAGTTTTTTGCATTTCCTAAATAGCGAACTTTAAGGAATAAATAGCGATTCTTTACCATTCCTAGTTTGCGATGAGCTATTTGCTAATTACAAATTACCCATTCATTTCCTTCATTTCCATAGGGCGGTTGGACTCACTTTTAGCTCGAACGGCTGAATGGATTTCCACGAAACTTGGCAAAATTGTAGGGACTGGTAGCCCGATGTGCCTTTGCTATGTCTCAAGATATATGCTCCAGTGGTTTTTACGAAAATTAACTTTGAAAAATATATATTGGGCTACATTGGCCTATATATATGTTGGAGCCCAAATGTAGCCCAATGTAGCCCAATGAAGCCCAATGAAGCCCAATGTAGCCCAATGTAGCCCAAAGATGGCCGCCAGAGACAACAAAAACAAATGTAGCCCAAATATCAGCCAGATGTAGCCCAACTATAGCCCAGTGACAGAATGACCAATCAGCTTCGCAAACCTCCGTTACGCGAAGCGGAGCGCTGTTACAGATATATATCTTTTTTTGAACGTTAATTTCTCAAAATCCACTGGAGCACATATATTGAGACCTAGCAAAGGCACATCGGGCTACCAGTCCCTAATATTTTACCAAGTTTCGTGGAAATCCATTCAGCCGTTCGATTATTATTATTATTATTTTTTTTTGCCCCGCGGGGCCCTTTTAAAACCTCCACATCAAACCTAGGGGGTCAGCGAGGATCTACTATGCCCCCTTATGGTCATTTGCCCCTTCGCTTTGGCCTCCTCTTGTCTCTCGATCCTACCGAGAGACAAGATGGCGGCCGCTACGGACTGTTTGGAATGTTTACAGACGCCGGAGAACCAATCAGCTTCGCTTCACAAAGCTCCGTTGCGCGAAAAGTCCGCGAACCGGAGCGCTGCCCGGTCCGCTGTTACAGATATATATCTTTTTTTGAACGTTAATTTCTCAAAATCCACTGAAGCACATATATTGAGACCTACAAAAGGCACATCGGGCTACCAGTCCCTACAATTTTGCCAAGTTTCGTGCAAATCCATTCAGCCGTTCGGGCTAAAAGTGAGGCCAACCGCCCTATGGAAAACTCAATGTTAAAAACACGTTTTGGGACCCCCCTTTTTTCTCAGCCCCCCCTTGACGAACCCCCCCCAAATTTCCAGGGGCTGCTCAGAAACAAAATGTTCAATTTTCCAGAAAATTTCAGCCAATTCCGTCCACAAACGCCAAAGTTATTAGACATAGAATTTTCAAAAATCCCATAGAGAAAAAATCCTAACTATATATACCTACTGGCGACCGCCAGTAGGTAATATACACACACATGTATATATATATATATATATATATATATATATATATATATATATATATATATATATATATATATATATATATATACACACACACACGTAATTTTTTTTTTCTTTTGCCTTTGGGGTCTTTGTGGGACCCCCTGAGCAGGCCTAGGGGGTCGGGGTGATTCTACTCTGGCCCCTTTGCGAGTTTCACACCTTTGTTTCACTGCTTTCTTGTGCCTTGGTTCTAACAAGGCACAAGATGGCTGCCAACACTTCCTGGTTTTGAGTGTTGACAGACAGTGGCAGCCAATCAGCATGCCTTCCCGAGAAAGCTGCATGGTCATTGGCTGTCAACACTTCTAACCAGGAGGTGTTGGCATCTATCTTGTGCTAGTTTTGACAGACAGTGACAGCCAATCAGCATGCCTTCCCGAGAAAGCTGCATGCTCATTGGCTGTCAACACTTCTAACCAGGAAGTGTTGGCATCCATCTTGGGTCTTAATAGACTGGGACACAAAAAAGCAGAAAAACAAACGTGTAGAACACAAAAAGGGGGCAGGGTAGAAACACCCTGACCCCTTAGGGTGCTCAGGTGGTCCCACTAGGATATTAATATATTTAAACGTTATCCGCTAATAGAATTAGCATTTAAAAAACCTTTGAAATTCACTGAAAAAACCAGAGGTTTCAGGCCATATATAGTTAGGAATTAGCATTTAAAAAACCTTGCAAATTCACTGAAAAAAACATAGGTTTCAGGCCTTATATAGTTAGGAATTAGCATTTAAAAAACCTTGCAAATTCACTGAAAAAACCATAGGTTTCAGGCCTTATATAGTTAGGAATTAGCATTAAAAAAACGTCTGAATATATAAAAACGTTATCCGCTAATAGAATTAGCATTTAAAAAACCTTGCAAATTCACTGAAAAACCAGAGGTTTCAGGCCTTATATACTTAGAAATTAGCATTTAAAAAACCTTGCAAATTCACTGAAAAAAACATAGGTTTCAGGCCATATATAGTTAGGAATTAGGCACAAGAAAGCAGAAAAACAAACGTGTAGAACACAAAAAGGGGGCAGGGTAGAAACACCCTGACCCCTTAGGGCTGCTCAGGTGGTCCCACTAGGATATTAATATATTTAAACGTTATCCGCTAATAGAATTAGCATTTAAAAAACCTTTGAAATTCACTGAAAAAACCAGAGGTTTCAGGCCATATATAGTTAGGAATTAGCATTTAAAAAACCTTGCAAATTCACTGAAAAAACCATAGGTTTCAGGTCATATATAGTTAGGTATTAGCATTTAAAAAACCTTGGAAATTCACTGAAAAAACCATAGGTTTGAGGTCATATATAGTTAGGTATTAACATTTAAAAAACCATTGAAATTCACTCAAAAAACTATAAGTTTTAGTGGTGTTATAGTTAGCTGGACATTTTAATCATACAAAACCATTGAAATTGCTCCTATATTGTTAGTTGGACTAACTATATTTCGCGCACCCGCAATCCACTGCTGATGATGTCACATATTACATCATTCATGACATGGTCAGTGACATCACTGATGACATCACTGATGACATCTCAAATGACATCACTGATGACATCACTGATGACATCTCATTTGACATCACTGATCATATCACTGATGATATCATTCATGTGATAATACGATGCACCTCCTCACACTCTAATATAACCTTAATATAACCTAGGTCTACACACACATCCACTCATTCACCCATACAATCACTCATACATACAGTCACTCATCAATACAATACTATCATATGCACTTATACACCTATGGAGACACTCACATACTTTCACTCATCCATGGAGTTTCTCACACACCTAGTCAGTCATGCAAAGAATCAATCACACTCCCGTTTCCTCATCTATACAGTTATACACACAACACCTTACTTATTCAAACATATACTAACACATACTTACTCTCTTAAACAATCACTGATACAAGTACACATTGATCCATACAGCCACTTGCATAATCACTGGCTCTCATGTATAGGCATTTATATATACCAACTCTCACATGCACTGTGTTTTACATATGTACTTACTTGGACATGTAGCACTGAGATATACATTCACTCACCAACACACCAATGCACACAGTAAACCGCCCATACAGCTGTTTCCACACCTCCCAGTCACCCACACACAGACACAGTCTCATATACAAATACTTGGGCAACCAATCAATGCATATAGCTACTGATCAACACATACAGCATCTTACACAACAGCAGACATACTGATGCACACATTCAGACAGTTTAGTCACTAACCCATGCATTCAGTAAGACACATTTAATCACTCACTCACTCATACAGTCAGTCACGCACCTACTGAATCCTTCATCCAGACACTTATACAGATACTCATTCTTCAATATGTAAAACATATTTAAACTTTACAGAAACACACAGTCACTGGATGATGTCATCAGTGATGTCATCAGTGATGTCATTTGAGATGTCATCAGTGATGTCATCAGTGATGTCACTGACCATGTCATGAATGATGTAATATGTGACATCATCAGCAGTGGATTGCGGGTGCGCGAAATATAGTTAGTCCAACTAACTATATAGGAGCAATTTCAATGGTTTTGTATGAGTAAAATGTCCAGCTAACTATAACACCACTAAAACTTATAGTTTTTTCAGTGAATTTCAATAGTTTTTTAAATGCTAATACCTAAATATATATGACCTGAAACCTATGGTTTTTTCAGTGAATATATATATACACACACACACATACATACACACATATATATGTATGTATTTAGGGTCTATTGTTTTTAATACTAGAATGACAAGAGTGCTAAAGCTCACTTGTCTTTATGCAAGACTAAAAAAATAAATGGCTTTCTGAAATCCCTGTTTGTGCACACACTTCTTTTGCAGTGTCTTGTGGAGTACAAAGGTGCCACATTTAAGGGGCCATCTTAGCAGGTGAGCTCTCTCACCTCTCTGCGAGTTCAAGCAGCATACTGTTATGCTCTGCAGGGCCCAGGAAAAGAGGGAAGTGCAGTGTGTTTTCACTTTGTAGATGCCCATGGTGGTGTGGGCATCTCAGGATGCCATGCTGTGTGCAAAAATAATACATGATTAATGTGAGACAGGCTGCACAGGGTGAAACCTCCCCCCAACTTGACAAGAACATACTGCATATGCAAATTTAGTTACATGTAAAGTGAATGCTTCTGAGTATGATCCACATTACATTTTCCAAGTAAGTGCAACCAACAAAGGCAATATTTGACAAAGATATTGCAAATGGGAGGAAATGCTGGTGAAGTACAGAACATAAAGTGTTAGGGCTTTCAGTTGACCACCTGTCACTTCCCCCTTCTAATTTAAACTAATTTTATTATACTGGTTTGCCATTAGATGCAATAGTATGTCTTGTGTTGTATAGCAGCTGGAAAGCAACATTTTCAGTTGCACTTCTTCCCTGGAGTCTGGGTATTGATAATCAGAGAGCATGAGAATCTTGGCAAGAAAGTAGGAGAAAGAAGATCACTGTGCAGAAAGAGATACAGAGTACAAGGAGGACTAGTTGGAAAAACCATGTGAGAGAAACAAGTATAAAGTAAAGGATGAATAAGGAGATAAACAGTGCTGTGACAGATATGAGAGAAGACACGTGGAACCAAGAGATTATTAGACAGAGCTGTGGGCAGGGACCTAAAGTTGTCTCAAGCCACAGGTGTTAGCAATTCATATAGTTTGCCTTTGCATTCTGGAATTTGGAATATTGGGTTTTCCGTCATTGTGTCAGTGGACTCAAGTATGGCACTTCCTGATATCCAGATCTGCGGCATGTTTTCAGGGATAAAGTCCCTCCAAAAGCAAGAGAAAGCAAGTAATAAAATGACATGGAGAAGGAACTGACAAAAGGAAGAGGCAGAAAGGGGAGAGATGACAGACAAGGGTCAAATAGAGGAAAGGAGAGACAAATAGAACAAAAAGAGAAGAAAGTCAGCTTGCTCTGCACCAAAAAGAACTGAAAGACTACCCTGCATACAGAGCACCGAGAAGGCTTCTCCCCAAGGAGAAACTGGGATTTGGTGACTAGCTAAGCAGGAAACCACCCCACAGCAGAGTCACCTGTGAGTAGCCGTAGGACTGGGACCCTCAACGGGACCACTGTCCAGAAAGCAGTCTCTCAAGAGAAAAGGCAGTCATTTGGACCGGAGGCACACTCAAGAATGAAGTGAAGTGACAACTCGAGCAGGCCAGCTGTCCCTCACCCTGACCCAGGAGGATCGCAGCACAGTCAAGTAGGTCTTTGCGGGGGTGGCTGATTTTAGAGGGTGTGGCGATATTGAGGGGTGAGAAGATGCTCATGGCGAAAACCAAACAAAACCTAAGGACTCCATGGTCTTAAATTTAAAAGAGGAAGTATGAAATTAGTTTCTGACCTTTACCCTGAGTCTGGGAAGAAAATAAATGTTTCTTTGGTGAAGAAAGACATTGTAAAACCTAAGAGGAAAAATATTGTTTTTGGTTAGGAAAAATCTACGAAGAAAAGTATTGATTAGTGGAAAAATGTAGGAAGAAAAAATGAGTACTGACCGGAGGTTTAAATAATTATTTTTAAGAAATACGAATAAGGAACATAGGTATCAAATTTACAATCGAAGGCGATACCAAGCAGGAATACATATTACTTAACCTGCACTCTGCTATTTCCTTTTGATGGGAGCTGCCTGAAAGTCAGTTCTTGAGCAATCTGTGGAATTGGCACAACCTAAAAAAGAAGAAGAGAGCAAGATCAAAGAGGGCAATATGCAACGTTGACCCTAAAATATATGCAGTATTTCTACAAATACAATCTCTTGGGTTGCAAGAGGATGTTGGCTAGGTATATAAATATGTAAGCATAAACGTATTTAACAACAAATTTAGGTGTATCTTTTTTGTACAAGGTCCTACCTACAACAGTCATGAATAGGAAAACCATAAGTGCCAGAAAGGAAAACCATAAGTGCCAGAAAGAAAATAATAGTAGGAATCTATGAGCTTATACCTGACATTGGGCAACTTTTAAAATCTCAGAATATAGAGACAATTACATCTAAATGTCTGCTCTGACCTCTGGTTGGATTTCTATGGGCCCTTGGAATTGGCCCCCCAAAAATTCTATTGCAGTTTAAAGTTTGGATGTGAAGACTGATGCATGCTAACTCTGTCAAACCAGGTATAATCCACGGTCTTGGCTAGCACCTACCAAATAGAAATCCTCAGGCAGCTCCTCCCCTATCCTAGTTTCAAGGGTACACATAAGACAGTGATAGCCTTGATAACCTGTCACCTAGATTATGCAACCTCTTTGTATATGGAACTGGCTCTCACTTTGTCAATGAAATTGACGTCATTCATATTCTAAAATGCTGCCCTAAGAGAAGGCTTTGTTCAACTGGTGGCAATTTTCCTAAGGGCCCTAGAGAAACGAAGAGCCAAAAGGTGTTTGCTGCTTTCCCTTCTGTGATTCAAAACTGTGGAAATATAACTGAAAAATGTGTCTATACCACCAAGGTTGTTGAGATTTTTAAGGATCTAATAATATGAATCCAAATGAAAGGCATGATTAGCCTGCTTATGAAGTTCTATTGTTCTTGTCTAACAAACTAGAATGTATCAAGCATAAAATTGCCAATCAACCACTGTCAACTGACTAATAACTAAGGAGTGAAGAACGTAAGTTACACAAAAAATTATTCGACCAGGCTAGGGCTAAAAAACTCGCTAAAATAAAGAGAGAATATACCTCACTTATCCATAATGCCAAAAGGGACCACAAAGAATTGTGTTCGGGAAAACTATTGGAGGCTATAGAATCTAAGAACATTCGCAGTTCTGGATGCTAATAAAATCAGCTACAGAACCTTCTGTTGCCCCAATGATTTGCGTAGTAGAAGAGGGGGCATGGGAAGACTATTTACAGGAATGATACTCCCCGGAGAGGGAGATTGGAGAGGAGAATACAAGAGATTGGAGCGGCCTTAGTAGAGTACTTAAAACCAGATTGCTCAATAGCTAATGTTCTTAGTACAATAAGGACTTTGAACTTAAAAAGAGCAGCTGGTCCAGATAATCCTCCAGCGATGATAATAAATTCAAATCAGTCCTGGTGGGCAGAATTCTTCTCGAAGATGTTTTCATAACTAGGGAAGATTCCCATTAATTGGAAGGGTCTAATAATTAGGCCGATTCACAAAAAAGGGGAATGTATATGCCCCAAAGAATTACAGACTTATTAACCTGTTAGATATAGCAGAAAAGATTTTTGCGAAAATACTATTAGGTAAATTAAAAGATTAGGTTGAACAGGGAACCATTGTTCCAGTTGAACAAGAAGGGTTTCGACCTGTGGGCATTGGCCAGGAAATTGATAGAGCAAAATGGCAAACTGTTTTGCTGCTTTGTCGACTTCCAGGCGGCTTTCGATTTGGTGGATCGTAATAGCCTTTGGGAAGTCCTGGAAAACTACGGAATACCAGATGGTATTTTGATCATTTTAAAGGAGTTACACAGAGATAACTGGGCCCAGGTCATTAAAGATTCAAAGGGGTCACTAACTCATAAAATATCTGTAAAGAATGGACTCAGACAGGGGTGCATATTGGCACCCCTGCTTTTTTCAATTTTTCTAGCAGATCTCCCAGCAGTGCTGGAAATTGAAAGAAGCGCGAGCCCGCGTAATACCAGAAATAAAGTGTCTTGTCTTTTATACGCCGATGACCTTGTGATCCTTGACCAAACCGAAATGGGTCTCCAAAGAAAATTAAATGTGTTTAAAAATTACTGTGAAAAAAAGTTTTTAACCGTAAACATGGAAAAAACAAAGGTCTTACGATTTGGGAAGAGAGTTAAAAATAAAAAATGTAATTGGTTTTTAGGACAAGATAAATTAGAAATCGTAAGCGAATATGAATACCTAGGCCTTTGGTTTGATAGTGCATCCAAGTGGGGTTCTCACTTGGAGGCACATGCCGCAAAAGCCTTTTCGTCAGTCTGCGGTCTGAAAAGATTTAACAAAGAATATGGCGACATGTCACATAGACCCATGTTAAATGCATTTGAAGCAATGATGCCCCCGCAAGTTTTGTATGGGGCAGAAGTGCTCTATTTGAGTGGTAAAAGGGAGTGGGATCGGGACGAAGGAAAGATTTTAAAAATGCTGCTGTCTTTACCTAATAGTACCATGATTCAAGCAATCAGAATGGAGGTAGGACTTATAGCCTGGAATGTAAAGACCCAAATGTCCCTACGGAGATTCTGGAAATGCCAGGAGCCAGAAGGCATGCAAAAGGTCTCAACATGGTGCAGAGAGGAAATCCTAATGAGTAGCCTTGGGTGGGCACGGGATGTAAGGAAAACCCTCCAGACCGTAGCAGCACATCTAAAGTTGAGACTTTCGCAGCCTTCCCTGGACAAAGTTTTTACCAAGAGAATGCTTAGAGAACAAGGGCTCCAATACTCTAGATCACAACACCTTGACTATGTGAGGGAGAAAAGATCGGTTAACTGGGTAAGGAGCGCATGGGAAAGGTAGGACCGGTTCCCATATCTAGATTTCTTGCCCAATAAATGGCTAAGACACAAAATCCTACGGGTTCGTGTGGGTATTAATCCTTGAAAGTCAGAAGGAAAAATAAAAGCAGCATTGATACAAATGGATGGTATTTGTAAATGTGGCCATGGGGGAAAAAATTATATTTTGCACATACTTCTTGATTGCACATTGATTTTAGCAATACGGAAAGTATTTTTATGTCCAATATTTTTAAAATATACGGTGAATTCACGTGCTCAAGCGGCTTGTCTTCTTATGGATATTCTATCCCTAGATATTACAATCGCTTTGGGGAAGTTCCTGAAAGCAATACACGACTTTATAAAGGAGAAATTAAAAGAGGGATGCTGATTTTAAACTTTTTAAAAGTTCCCCCAAAAACGAGATTTTATGGATGCGAATGTTATGGATTTATACATTTCTTTGGGGGGGGGAAATTGTGTTAACGTGTTTTTTATATGTAATCACTATGAGGATCCAAAAGCTGTTTTTGGTTTTAAAGACTATGGTCTAAATAAACATTGTTATCTCTCTCTCTCACTGTCAACTGCTTTCAAACAGGGCAAACTTACTGTTAGCTGGCTAGAAGTGAGCAGTCTATTTCATGCAACAATCAACCTAGGTTGTCAATCAATCAATCAATCAATCAAAGCATTTGTATAGCGCACTACTCACCCGGAGGGTCTCAAGGCGCTAGGGGAGGGGGGGTCCGCTACTGCTCGAACAGCCAGGTCTTGAGCTGCTTCCTGAAGGCGTTGTGGTCCTGGGTCAGGCGGAGGTGGGTCGGGAGGGAGTTCCAAGTCTTGGCGGCGAGGTAGGAGAAGGACCTTCCCCCTGTGGTGGCTCTTCGGATGCGGGGGACGGCGGCGAGGGCGTGGCCGGTCGATCGAAGCTGGCGTTTGGGAGCGTAGAAGTTGAGGCGGCTGTTGAGGTATCCTGGGCCTTGGTTGTGCAGGGCTTTGTGTGCGTGGATGAGGAGACGGAAGGTGATTCTCTTGTTGACCGGGAGCCAGTGCAGGTCTCTCAGGTGTCCGGAGATGTGGTTGCGACGGGGGATGTCCAGGATGAGTCGTGCTGAGGCGTTCCGGATCCGCTGGAGTCTCTTCTGGAGTTTGGCGGTGGTTCCGGCGTAGAGGGCGTTGCCGTAGTCCAGTCGGCTGGTGACGAGGGCCTGGGTGACCGTCTTCCTGGTCTTGGTGGGGATCCACCGGAAGATCTTGCGTAGCATGCATAGGATGTTGAAGCACGACGAGGAGACGGCGCTGACTTGTCTGGTCAGGGAGAGGGAGGAGTCCAGGATGAAGCCCAGGTTACGTGCGTGGTCTGTTGGTTTGGGTGCGCTGCCTAGGGCGGGGTCCACCAGGAGTCGTCCCAGGCGGAGGGTGAGGATCCCAGGATGAGGACTTCCGTCTTGTCCGTGTTCAGTTTCAGGCGGCTGTTCTTCATCCATTTGGCTACCTCTTTCATCCCTTCGTGTAGGTTGGCTCTGGTGGTGGCGGGGTCGTTGGTGAGAGAGAGGATCAGCTGGGTATCGTCGGCATAGGAGATGATGTTGAGGTTGTGCTGGCGTGCGATGGCTGCGAGGGGACTCATGTAGACGTTGAAGAGGGTTGGGCTGAGCGAGGAGCCTTGAGGAACGCCGCAGATTACTTCGGTGGCTTCTGATATGAACGGGGGGAGGCGGACTCTCTGTGTCCTTCCGGCGAGGAAGGAGGTGATCCACTCCAGTGCCTTCTCCTGGATTCCGACATTGCTGAGGCGCTGTACTAGGGTACGGTGGCAGACAGTGTCGAAGGCCGCGGAGAGGTCTACGAGGATGAGGGCCGCTGTTTCTCCGTTGTCGAGCAGGGCTCGGATGTCATTGGTTGCTGCGATCAGGGCGGTCTCGGTGCTGTGGTTGGCCCGGAAGCCGGACTGCGAGAGGTCGAGGGATCCGTTCGTCTCGAGGAAGGCGGCCAGCTGCTTGTTGACGGTCTTCTCGATGACTTTTGCGGGAAACAGGAGCAGTGAGATGGGTCGTAGTTCTTGAGGTCGGTGGGGTCGGCTGATGGCTTCTTTAGTAGGGCGCTGAGTTCGGCGTGCTTCTAGCACTCCGGGAAGGTAGCGGTGTTGAAGGAGGTGTTGATGATGTCCCGCAGGTGGGGTGCGATGACAGCGTCGGCCTTGTTGAAGACGTGGTGAGGGCAAGGGTCGGTCGTAGATCCGGAGTGGATGGAGTTCATCGTGCGGATGGTGTCTTCGGTGCTGATCGGGGTCCAGGCGCGGAGGGTGGTGGGGGGCGGTGGTTCGGTCATGGCGTGCGTCGGTTGAGTGCTGAAGCTGTTGTGTATGTCCGTGATCTTGTTGTGGAAGTAGGAGGCGAGGGAGTTGCAGAGGTCTTGCGAAGGGGTGATGTCGTTGTTTCCGGCGTTGGGGTTGGAGAGCTCTTTAACGATGTTGAAGAGTTCCTTGCTGTTCTGTGCGTTGTTGTCCAGTCGTTCCTTGAATGCAGTTTTCTTGGTGGTGTGGATCAGTTGGTGGTGTGTTCGGGTGGCGAGCTTGAGGGCAGTCATGTTGTCCGGTGTTGGGTCTCTGCGCCAGGCTTTCTCAAGGGCTCCGCAGTCCTTCTTGGAGCTCTTGAGTTCAACGGTGAACCATGGGGCTTTCTTGCTGCCGGGTCTGCTAGGCGGGGTCCTCAGAGGGGCGAGGTCATCTGCGCAGTCGCTGATCCACTTCGTGAGGTTGGTGGCCGCTTGGCTGAGGTTCGTTGCACTGGTGGGTGGGTTCTTGCTCAGGGAAGTCGCGAGCTGGTCGGCTGTGATCTTGTTCCAGCTTCTGCGTGCGACCTGTTGCTGTAGGTGGTGGATCGTGGTCCTTTCGAAGCTGAAGTGGACGCAGCTGTGGTCCGTCCAGTTGAGTCCGGTGGCGTGGCTGAAGGCGATGTCCTTGCTGGATGAGAAGACGGGGTCGAGTGTGTGTCCGGCGTAGTGGGTGGGGGTGGTCACCAGTTGCTTGAGTCCGAGGTTAGCGAGGTTGTCCAGCAGGGTGGTGGTGTTGCGGTCGTTGTTGTTCTCCCGGTAGAAGTTGAGGTCCCCGAGGAGGATGTAGTCAGCGGAGGGGAGGGCATGCGGGCTGACGAAGTCGGCGATGTCCTCGCTGAATTGTGTGCGTGGTCCCGGGGGTCTGTAGACGAGGGTGCCTCTGAGGGTGGTCTTGGGGTTGATGTGGATCTGGAAGTGCAGGTGCTCGGCGGGTGCGAGGGTGTTGTCGGTGTTGGTCGTGATGCGGATGGAGTTCCTGTGGATGATGGCGATGCCTCCTCCTGTCTGGTTGACGCGGTCCCTCCGGATGATCTTGAAGCCGTCCGGGATGGCAATGGCGATGTCGGGCGCTGAGGAGGCGTTCATCCAGGTTTCCGTGAGGAAGGCGGCGTCTGGGGCTGTGGTGTCGAGGAGGTTCCAGAGCTTGACGGCGTGTCTGTGGACGGAGCGGGTGTTGAGCAGGATGCACTTCAGGTGGCTGCTGCTGTTGCTCGTCGAGGTCTTGGGCACTGCTGGAATGGTGCAGGTCCGGATGCAGGTGAACTTGCAGGAGTTGCAGCAGAAGGGAGAAGGGTCCGTGGGTGCGTCTCGGGGTGGCTCGGTAGCAACCCGGGAGTCGGCGGGCGTTGAGTGCGTTGAGTTCGGTGGCGGCGTAGGTCCGGCGGGAGGGCTGGTGACTGCGGGAGACAGGGGTCCGGGCGCTGGGCGCGGGCCAGGCGCAGACAGGCACAGACGGGCTTACCTTTGGCGCACCTTCGGCGCTCATTCGGTGCTCCCGCTGCGCGCGTCCGCTGCGCGGTCGCTCTGGGGGCGTCATAAGTAAGGAGCCGGGTGGGAGGGTCAGCTGGGTGGCGGGAGCGGGGCGGCCAATGGGCTGGTGGTGGGCGGGGCCGCAGGGAGGCAGCGGCGGGACCTTTGGACGGCGGGCGGCTGGGTCGCTGTACCAGGGTCAAGCGTGGGCAGCAGGGGGAGATCCGGGCGGCCCAGCGGCGGCTGGGTCGCTCAACTGCAGCAGGAGGCGGGCACGGTAGGCGTGAGCAACAGGAGGGGAGGTCCGGGCGACCCAGCGGCGGCTGGGTCGCTCAACTGCAGCAGGAGGCGGGCAGCGGCAGGCGTGAGCAACAGGAGGGGAGGTCCGGGCGGCCCAGCGGCGGCTGGGTCGCACAGCAGCAACAGGAGGCAGGCAGCGGCAGCGGCAGGCGTGGGAAGCAAAGGGGGTGACCCGGCCTCGTTAAAGGCGCAGTGGTCACTCCCTAGCTGACCCCGCGGACCCCTTAAGTAAGGAGCCGGGTGGGCGGGTCAGCTGGGTGGCGGGAGCGGGGCGGCCAATGGGCTGGTGGTGGGCGGGGCCGCAGGGAGGCAGCGGCGGGACCTCTGGACGGCGGGCGGCTGGGTCGCTGTACCAGGGTCAAGCGTGGGCAGCAGGGGGAGATCCGGGCGGCCCAGCGGCGGCTGGGTCGCTCAACTGCAGCAGGAGGCGGGCAGCGGCAGGCGTGAGCAACAGGAGGGGAGGTCCGGGCGGCCCAGCGGCGGCTGGGTCGCACAGCAGCAACAGGAGGCAGGCAGCAGCAGCGGCAGGTGTGGGAAGCAAAGGGGGTGACCCGGCCTCGTTAAAGGCAGGTTGTCCATTAAACTGGCCCTTGTTTCTCATCAGCACTCAGATGCTGTCAAGGGGGCAGTCTACAGTCATCCCTCACTATTGTATGGATATTATTTAGCTCTCCGCTACTTCCCCACTGGGGCTTCAGACATCACTATCGGATCTTACAGACGGCAGAGAGAACAGAGATCGGGAAGACCATAGCACTCAATAACATTTTTCAGTAGGAAATTCAGCTCTTTGTTCAAATAACTGATTCTGATTTCAAGGTCCTAATACAATAGCTATTACCAATGCAGATTAGTTTACACTGATAAGCTGTGCCAAAGATCTCTCTTAATGTTTTGGTGAAAAGGACCAATATAACAATGCCCTCTCAACTAACCTATCCACTGGGAAACAAAACAGCAGTGGCGGTTTCTGGCTTTAGACAAAGGCACTGCGCCCACCCAATTTCCTGCAGAATCAACATGTACATTTTATAATTACTATTGTAATGATAATAATAGTAAATACAAAATGAGTTCTGCCTGTCAGTGTGGGTCTAAAAGTCAGGCACTTTTCAAGGACATATGTGCTAGTTTGCATGTGTCAACCGCTGTGATTATGTTGGTTTAAACCAGGGCTTACCGTGTTCCAGCCCTGGCTCGCCAATAATCAGGCCCTCCTGGAAACACGCATTATGACGCACTGCAAGCGTCACTTTTTAAGGTAGCCCCTGTCGTTGTGAGTTGTAGGCCTGTCCTTCCCGGGGCTACGTATCAATCACTGAGGGGTGGGGTGGAAGAGGTAGCCAATGTGGGAGGGTGGATCAGGCCTTCACCATGTGACCATGCAGTAAACAGATACATCGCGCAAGCTCTAGGTGTGAATGCACCGTGTGTATCTGTTTACATTCACGTTCTCCTTTGTTGGGGAACTGAAGTTCGAGAAGCCTAGCCGACACCACGCCTCCTTTAAGGGTAAGTCGCCTCTCCTGTACTGTCAGCCTTTTTCCAGGTGTCTAGTCTATTCCATGGCCTCTGCTACCTCCAGAAGAGGTCATAGCTTAATAAAGAGAACTAAAAAAAGTAAATTAGCCTTGTCAGCGTGAAAAACAGATGCATTTGTTTTTTTTTTAAACTAAGGAAACAGAAACCCCTTTATTTAATGAAAAAGAAATAATAAGCACTTTGCACGTGTGTGGTGTAATAAGCAGTGTAAATAAACTTGAGGGACAGTTTCAAAACCTTCGAATAATAGAGCATTCAAATGGTCCAATACAGACAGTAGCAAAGTGCTATTTTAAAAGGATGGTTTCAGACTGTTCCTGTGTCGCAGCAGATGAACTGTTTGAGCTGCGTGTCTGTGACGACACATTTAGCAACACACTGGTGGGTGTTGTACATACTTGACTGTTTGTGCAAATGGAAATACTTGTTTCCATTTGCTGTCTCAGAAGACCCTGTTTTTTTTTAGAGTACCTGCGAGTGATTTGTGTGCCTGGAGAACCAGGCTGTCACCCTGCAATCTCATGGTCTAAATGCTATCTGCATCATAGTGGAGTGGTGTGGCTCACTGGTTAGAGGCGGCAGACCCGTAAGCAGAGGACGGCCCGGGACCAGGGTTCGATTCCCGACGCGGCAGGGTCGTGGACCAGGGTCAGCAGGCTCGATAATTCTCGCCTCGGTGCCTACTCCAGTCAGGGACCACGCTCGGCAACTCTGGGCATTAGCTTGCCTCATCTTCACAACGGCCCCGCAGACCGCCGGGGATGCTTGGTCGCACCTTAGAGATACCCATTAGGGACCATCTCTCAGGGTGAGCCAGGACGGGTTCCCCAGCGGTCGAAGCACGGAGATACTCCTCCGGGAGTTGATTCTAGCGCTATATAAACCCACAATTAAATCAAACCGATTTCCCCTACATGCATGCCAAGCTGGAGACTCTGCAATCTGCCCTCAAAGCATGATCCTGTAAGTACCCTTGATTGCACCACGACGTGTGGTCTTACAAGTACCCCAGCCATTCTTGCCACATCTGGTGTGCTGTGTGCATACAGTTCCAGTGAGAACTCAATTATAAAAACAAGACAAACAGCATAATGTTCTCAAACTGCCAGTATTGTGTGGACGACGGCCGTAATACCCTTCCAGTGAACGCTCATAAGTAGTTGTGAGTTAATGCTGAGCTAAAGAGTTAACTCAAATTGTAGTATCACAGGGCCAAGAGATCCTTCTCAGTCTACCATGGTGACTCTGTTAAGGGGGGCATACTCAACAAGGACATCTTTTCATGCCTCCCCCAGTGTGTCTCTGATTAGATACTAGCAAGATGAACAATTGATGGACAGAATGCAGAACAATGTCATACATTCACCCCAGTACAAAGATCTGGGCCTAAATACATCGTTTTTTTGCTCACTATGCCATTCCAGTTTGCACCCAGCCATATGCAAATCAGTGTTGACCCTGCGCCCAATGGGAACAGTCCAGCCCGAACTGCCAGGCCAGGTCCTCCCTGAACTGGAATTCCAGACGTGGGTCCTGGGCTCACTTTGCCACTGGAATCGAGCTATCCTGGCTGATGAGGGGTGAAAACCTGAAACCGGTCCTAGGATGCTTGTTTCTGGTCCAGGGAGGACCTGGCTTGGCAGTTCGGGCTGGACTGTTTCCATGAGGCACAGGGTCAAGACTGATTTGCATATGGCCAGGTCTAAACTGGGTTGGCATGGTGAGCAATAGAATGATAGCTTTAACCCAGATCTCTTGACTGGGGGGTGAATTTTCTGATTTGTTCTGCATTCCGTCCATCAATTGTGTGTCTTCTGATTAGATACTAGTCAGCCAGCATTGCAGGAGTCGGAGGCCTCGGATATAACAGGAGTACTGACCGCTGTCTCTTAAGTCATTACAAGAGCATAAACACTGACAACGCCAATAGCGCAGCCATTGATTTGCTAATGCAGGCAAACAAAAATCTCTGAATGTCTGTGTGTGTTCGAATCTGCACATTAAAGACAGACCCATTGACTTTCCCAATGCTTGTTCTAAATGTTGTACTTCTTCTGTAGGTTTTTTCATGCAAAATATAACTCTTGTTTGGTGGTTACTATGCACTGGCCCACCTCTAGACGTCTGGTTGAGTTCAAGTTGACTGTAGATATTCATGATGGGATCCAATTGAGAGTTCCAGAATTGAGACTGACGGTATTTGGAGATTCTCACAAAGCCTGCCAGTGGGTCATATATGCTCATCCAGTCCCTGTTATGGCCTCTCCGCTGAGCTCCCAGGTCAATTGTCACACATATGCCTATAGTAGTTACCATTTTATGTGGCCTTGTAAAAGAGTTAAAATGTTTACAGCTGTGAAGGACAAGAAAACACACTTTTCGCAGGTGAGGAGAGTGGGTGAATGTGGTAGAGCATGCACATGAGAGAATGTAATGGGTGAGTGAGAATAAACATGAGTGATTGAGAATAAGTGCTATGAGTGACGGGGAGTGAGTGAGAATGACTGAGCATGAGAATAAGGGCCTAGAATAATTTGCTCACTGGCATTCAGTGCATATATTACGCCGTACCAGTTTCAAAGATCATCAGCAGCCAATGCCCCTAGTGTGCCTCATAACCTGTAATCATACTACGCCCATAAAGAGTAGACATAAAACAATGGTGTGTAGTTAACAATAGGCAGGGTCAAAAGGCTTTGGCCAAGAGATCATCAGATTGATAAAATCAGATATATGTCATCATAAACCAATGCAACACCATTAAAATCAGTAGGAATTTTACCATCTTACAGAGATGCTAATTTCTGCAGATGATGTAATGATTCTGTTTACTGTGATGTTGCCAGTAAACAATTATTACAGTGGGCTTCATTGAAGCAAACACTGATTCTTTGTTAACTTGACACTTTCAGTAAAGTGTTTTCATGAGCTTCACCAAGAGAGGTATTGATTCAAGTTTTTCATTGTCAATATAGCATTTCAATTTCAATAAACTGGGTGCATGAGTCTTTGTAATTTTTAATATGCTGACACACCGTCTTAAAACCCACCAACAGGAATCCTCACATGCAAAAGCTTTTCTGCTAAGACGCAGGTTTCAAGAGAGTTTGAAAGTAATGCAGACTTCTTCTGGGTCATCACTTTAAACCTCTGGGAGACTTAGGGCAAGCATGAAAAACTGGGTTTGGGGCTCCATTGGGGGCGGCTGCCCTGCTGGCAACCCCCATCCTGATTTTGGTGGTACACCTGTCCTATCTGGGACACTTCCTGCAGAAATATGCAACATTTTTAAGTCTTGTTAAGCTTATGGAGCTTTCCTAGTACTAGCTGATCGGGTCGGTGGCTTATGTGGCTATCCCTACCTGCTCCCGGATTTTCTCTTTGTTTTTTTAAATTCCAGATGAGAGCACAAAAATCCTTTTGTTTTTTAAGTTTTTTTTTTAAGCTGAACCCTTGCTGGAGATCGTGGGTAGCCATTTTGACTGCCCCCCAGGTGCACTGCTCAACTAACTAGGAGCCATTTAGAAGCCAGCTTGCTCATCTTCTTTCCGGACATACTGACTGTGGACAGGAAGCCACTTATACACCTGCCCCTTCCAGTGATGGTATATGACAACAATTGGTTCTATAGGGAAATATGCAATTTCTTTTAAAGTGAAATATATGTATCCTGCTGAACTAGGAAATGTCAGTCTAAGGCTATACTTTGCACGGTATATTAACAAACATGTTTCATGAGGAAACACAAAAGTCCTATATCCAAAACACAGGACTGTTGTGCAACACAAATAATTATATATATATATAGCTGTCATACAATGTGGACGTAACATGAAACATAATCCAATAAACCAGACACTCAATGTTGAACAATAAACACAAAAAATAACTCAATTGGGCATCCATTTATTTATTTATTTATAAAGTTTTATATAGCGTGAACATGATCCCGAGGGATATCAAAGTGCTTCACAGTTAGAGAGGGAAGATGATTATAACTATTTAGAATGTTCAAACATATATCCTTGTTTCTTGGATGTAGGTATGTGAGACATTAAGATGGAAAAGCTAATCTATTTTTTTATTAATATTTTTGTAAAGCAGTTCCATAGGAGACATAAATATTATATGTCCGTACTAATATTATAAAGAGAGAGCCCAAACCTTTGAGGCGGGTAATCTCAGTAACCACAGCACCAATCACAACACCCAATACAGCGTTGAAAAGGGCAGTTGCAGCAGAAGGACATAGGCTATGCAGACGGATAAAAAAATGTATTAAAAAAATTGCATAAAAAACATACTATACTATCCATATCCATACTAATATTATAAAGAGAGAGCCCAAAGCTTTGAGGCGGGTAATCTCAGTAACCACAGCACCAATCACAACACCCAATACAGCGTTGGAAAGAGCAGTTGCAGCAGAAGGACATACGCTATGCAGACGGATAAAAAATGTATGAAAAAATTGCAAACAATCCATACTATCCATACTAATATTATAAAGAGAGAGTCCAAACATTTGAGGCGGGTAATCTCAGTAACCACAGCACCAATCACAACACCCAATACAGCATTGGAAACGGCAGTTGCAGCAGAAGGACATAGGCTATGCAGACGGATAAAAAAATTTATTAAAAAATTGCATAAAAAACATACTATACTATATTCATACTAATATTATAAAGAGAGAGCCCAAACATTTGAGGCGGGTAATCTCAGTAACCACAGCACCAATCACAACACCCAATACAGCGTTGGAAAGGGCAGTTGCAGCAGAAGGACATAGGCTATGCAGACAGATAAAAAAATGTATTAAAAAAATTGCAAAAAACTACATCATCCAGAAGGCAGAGGGCCAAAATAACATCAAACAGGAAATGATGTAATAATGTGACTCACTATATTGAGACTGAGAGCCTGGAGCCAAATTGATCGTGAACAAGGGATATGCTATCCCGAAACGCATAGATTTGTGCCTGCCTGCTTGAGAAACTCCATGCTGTGAGGATTAAATAAAAAAGCACATAAGTAAAGACAAATGCGAGTTCGTCCCATTTTTCTCCCAGCTGGGGGAATTGGTTGTGGATTTAAATGCGGCATGGTTCTACCGCGAGGATTTACGAACCGGCGAGAGAGCGCTGCAAATTCTGGCGAAAAGGAACCGAGGGGTATCAATATATATATATATATATATATATATATATATATATCCATACTAATATTATAAAGAGAGAGCCCAAAGCTTTGAGGCAGGTAATCTCAGTAACCACAGCACCCAATACAGCATTGGAAAGGGCAGTTGCAGCAGAAGGACATAGGCTATGCAGACGGCCACCATATACATTTAAAAGGTTAAAGAACCGGGCCAGCAAAGTAGTCCTTTGTGGGCGTGTCTGCGTTCTGCTGTGGGCGTGTGCTGGGTGCGTGCCAAACGCTGGAGGCGTGTGGTACGTTCCGCCCTTCATGCCATGTGAGTCGTAATTGCGCCGCATCAAGGGGCACGCTGGGGGCGTGACAAGCTGGGGCCTTGACAAACGCTGTGGGCATGTGTCCGCGCTGTGGGCGTGTGTCCGCTCTTCATGCCATGTGAAGTGCCAATTGCGCCGCATCAAGGGGCACGCTGGGGGCATGACAAACGCTGGGGGCATGTGCTACGTTCCACACTTCATGCCATCTGGGTCGTACATTAATCAGATCGTCTGCTGTGGCCGAGTGCTGGGGGGCATCACAAAGGCGTTCACCTCGAAGCGTGGTAAGTAACCATGCACAAGACTCCCATGGGGGACTGCCCGTTGTCTCACACATACTGGGGGTGCCGAATGCAGTGTGTGCCTTGGCCTGGGTGCGTCTGAAAGGGCGGAACGCAGTGTGTGGCTTGGCCTGGGTGCATCTAAAAAGCACTCGGGCCGAAGAGCGTTGGTGTGGGTCAAAAAAAAGTAAGCGAGAAACAATTATTCAAGACTTACACAATTCTAATTGTTAGACGGTCGCTGCTGGCCCTCAAGCAGGGGCAGACGTGACTGAGCGTGTCAGCGGGGACAATTACTGCAGCCTCTCATGCGCGCTGTTACTGAACTATCACATTAAACCAAATTACACGTGCCTGCTAACATCAGTCAGGGCTGTAGCCGGGCTCAGGCGGTGGATCACTACACTAATTACATGCGCCTGCTAACATGAACCAGGGCTGCAGCTAGGCCTCAAGCGGGGGGACACGTGCCTGCTAACATCAACCATCTTTCAAAAACAAGGGGGACCCACTAGGTGGCTATGGACCATGGGTATCAGCTACTTTATGAAAACAAAGGTCCTAAGCCTAGAACAATATTTCCTTCCAATATTATATAGACCACAATAGGCTGCTATATTCTTTCCCTTTACCCAGCCGGGCAAAGGATTTATTTATATAGTATAACAAGTATTCAGAACTTGAAATGCATTTTCACAACAAACATTTTAGTCTGCAGCAAAGCACAATCCTGTGCCTTACTTAGAGGTGAGAAAGGATTAAAGGAGAATAAGAATAGAAAGAAAGGTTTACTTCAGGCAAACAGAAGAGAGCGAACTGGATACTGTTTTACATCAGAATTGACAGAAGTTCCCAGAGTAGAACATATACAGAATGATATACATTAATTAGCTGTATGTCTACTAAATGGAGTCGACGGCGTTTCGATCCCGGGCTCAAATTATAAAAGGGATCATCATCAGGACTTAGTATTTATATTGCCTGGTGTAACAAATTGTGTGCCTCTGCAAAATTGCGAGATATTCAATTGTGGGCAGAGGGTTAGATCCGGTGTCGGTCACGGGTTGCCGTGACGCATTTGTGCAGGAGTTGTTCCAATTTGCACGTTTGGATGATTTGGAGCAGGGTGGGCGGCGTATCGGTGGGGATCCGCGATTCCGCTGGGAAGCAGCACATTCGGTGAAGTGGACCCACAACGCGGCTGACTGCATCAGATATAATTGAGCGGATCGTGTATTTTACCGACCACCACATTTTACAACAAGACGGGACCGCCAGCCGGACCGTCCTTGATATTCCACACCGATCCATAATCGAGGATCCCCACCGATACGCCGCCCACCCTGCTCCAAATCATCCAAACGTGCAAATTGGAACAACTCCTGCACACATGCGTACGTACCCTACCATTCCTCTTAGGGAGTGTCGAACTGGCATGGGAACGCGGGCGTAGCATCCGCTCGTATTTTTCACGTCTCCACTTCGTGCTGACGTTTTAGACGCCAGGGAGATGGCGAAGCTCGTGGTTTCCCTCCGCTAATCCTGACGCATCACAGGATGGGCAGTGCCTTCTGATTCTATGCTGTAGGCTTAACTTTGCTACTGTTACCGCTCTGGGTACTTGACACTGGACACCGGTGGCGGGACTGGCCAGATTGGCACGACTTTGAACGCTCTGTTCCAGAAATAAACTATCGGCCTCCACCGAGGGTTACCATTTGTTCCTCCCTCATTCTCTCAAACCCCCCCCTGTTATTCTAGGTCCCTGACTCTACTGTGCAGGTCCCACAGGAGCAGACTGCGGGGCACCTTAGGGATACACTTAGGGTAAGCGCTTCTAAGTCCAATCTTCAATTGTGTTTTTAATGTTTTTGACTCTTCTGAGTCTGTGTAAATAATCAGTGTGTGTTTTTTACGTATAGGGAAATCTACCTAGGTTTAATAGGAGGTTCACGTTGACTGTCTCTCCTATATGTTCCCCCCCTTTCCTAGGTAGCACCAATTGAGGCAGGACCAGTTGGCCTGCTGATCACAGACCTACATCACTTAAGGTTGTATAAATGTTTTTATTCACTGTGTAGTACGATAACACTAAGGTCCTGAGGAATTGCTAGATTAAGCAAGAAACATGTCGACCTAAACAGAAGATTGTAGATATCCACGCCACCGACCTACATAGCGTCTATCTCCCCTCCTACTGTTTTAACCAAGGGAGTCAGCCACGTTAATAAAAATCCTTGTGGACTAGCTTACCTTTTTAAACCACCACCACTTTATTACGACTACACCACCTTTCTGCCCTCTCACATGCATGCACCATATGGCTGGAACAGAAGATCTCCGCTAAAGAGCCCCTTCGCAGGTGCCCGTCAGACATTGCAACGCCAGTCTGACGAGGAGCAGGACCCATATGATGAAGCATGACACCTAGCTTGCTGGGTGTGTGAGGGTTCTAGTTCCCAAGAGGGAATTTTCCCTCTTCTCTTTTCTCTTTTCCTTTCTTTCCCTATACTCACACACTCCTACCTCCTAGTCCTACTGGGGAACTTTGTGCTACAATTTGCTACTGTTGTCTTGGACGTGTACACTGGACCCCATTAAAAATTGTCCACCCGAAGCTCCTCTCTTTGTCAAAATATACTGCACGGGATCCATCCCGCGGAACACTAGAGGTTACCTACAGTATTAATTTACTGAGAGGACCAAAAAGCCCTCCTGTTGACTATTTGTCACCCAGGGCCGTTAAACCCACTATACCCATTTTCAATCCACTCCTCTCTCAACAAACTAACCCAATATGGAAGACATTCCAGGGTTAAGCTTTGATGAGGAAGCCATAGCCGAGGCTCTGAGAATAACTCCTTTTCATGCTGGGGTAGGAACAGTGACAGCCTCAGGCAGCACTAATGAAGATTGGACATCGCTAACTGCCCTCAAAAAAGAATGGCTCCGGATCACCATTCACGGGGCCATGATGACTTAATACCTTAGAGCCAAAATAGCCCCCCAAGGTCTAATCGTTAACCTTGTCCCAAGACTTTTCCTTGAAGATGGCCAATTCAAGGTAGAATGGTGCCAGGTCTCCTGGAAATGCACCAAAGATTTGCTTTTTCTGATCACACAAACAGCTAAGAGACTAGCAGATGCCCTCATGGTTAAAATTACTGCCATGGAAGTGGCAATTAGGGGAACTATGAATAAAACCCCATTCACGACCAAACTAGCCGAAATTAACCAAGAACTTACAGAGAATCAGGATTTTCTTCTTAAACAAAAGATGACGAAACTACAAAAGGATATAGATAAGTTTGACAAAGAAAAAGTCTATCCTTATTTAAAGGACGGATATTCTAACAGTAGAAACAGCTACTCCTCTGACGAAAGCACGGACAACGGCAGCCGGAGGGGATCCTCCGGCAGTGACTCCAGTGGTAGCCATTCATCCAAAAATAGTAGGAACCAGCGACGTGGTAACTGGAACCAAGGATACAATAATTTACCCCTTTTCCATGGTCCGCCACAAATGATGCCACCTTGGCAATACCCCTTTTTCCAGCAAGGCCCGCCCCAATTTTACCCTGCGAATCCCCCTTTTCATGACAGAAGCTGGGGCAGAGGAAGAGGGCGCAAGCGAGGGCAACAAAGGGGTGTACAGTGGCAGGATCAATCGGCCACAGCACCGATGGAAACCAGGAGCACGACCCGGGGAAGGAGAGTCTGATTGTTAATCTTTCTGACAGAATACTCACCACCACAGAGATTAACATTCTTGAGAAAGGCCTTGGATATGTTCCTACACACACACCTGACAGCTTCAATGAAATGATTGAGCTTAAACAATTGTTCAGGAAGGTTCGCCTCCGTTCCTTTTTTCAAGATAGACCAGACACTGAAACGACAGACACCGGCTTACGGAACCCCTCCACCTTCACCCCAACAGACAACATGGTTTCACCCGCAGTGTTGGCTTTTGAGGAAGCTGTCTTGAAAACCCTCGAAAATAAACCTGAGACACGTTGCTTCAACAACCTAAGCAATATGGAAAGACAGGCCGTCCAAACACTAGGAAATGACACCTCTATTGTCATTAAACAGGCTGACAAAGGGGGCGCCACGGTCATTCAGAACAGTAATGATTATGATATGGAGTGCAAACGCCAATTGGCCAATCGCTCACACTACCTTCCCCTCACTGTAGATCCAACTAAAAGACTCACGACATCGATCACCAACCTCATCATGGAGGGTGAGACTAATGAATGGATCACTAAGAATGAGGCAGCCTTTCTTCTAACCACTGAACCGGTAACACCCTACTTCTATACCCTCCCAAAAATTCATAAGGGCATATCACCTGTCCCGGGGAGGCCTATAGTGTCCGGAATTGGCTCCCTTCTTGAACCACTCTCCAAATTTTGTGATGCATTCTTGCAACCTCTAGTCAAGAAAATTCCATAATTTCTCCAAGACACCAGAGATGTCCTCCGTTTGATAGAAAATATTGAAGGGAGGGAGGGGGTTGATCTACTGCTGACGTTAGATGTGGAAGCATTATACACAAATATTCCACAACAAGCCACACTTGAAGCAGTAGAAACCACCCTCCTTAAAGAAGAGTGGATCTCCCCTACCCCAATCTCCTTCATCATGGCATGCGCGAGCATAGCTCTTACTGAGAATTTCTTTCAATACGGGACCCAATTGTACCATCAAATCCAAGGGACTTCCATGGGTTCTACCTTTGCTCCTAGTCTAGCCTGCATTTATATGGCTACATTTGAAGAGAGAGTAATCAGTACACCACAGAACCCCTTCCTGGTAATATAACACTCTGGCGTCGCTTCATTGACGACATCCTAATCTTCTGGAGGGGAGATCGTATGTCATGTGAGTCTTTCTGCACCTGGATTAATGGACAGAACCCCTATCTCAAGTTTACGGGGACTATTTCTGACACTTCCATCCCTTTCCTAGATCTCAGGATCAATCTAGAGGCTACAGGTCTAACCACCACACTCTATCGCAAGAATACAGATAAAAACACCTTACTTCTGTATAACAGCTATCATCCAAAAGCCTTAAGGGACAATCTTCCCTTTGGTCAATTTTTGAGAATTCGCAGAAATTGCACCACCAACATTGATTTCAGACAGGAAGCTTCCAACCTGCAGCACAAACTGAAGGATAGGGGATACCCTACTAGATTGATAAAAAACTCCTACAAAAGGGCATCAAACAACCCCAGAGAAACACTACTGGAAACTAGAGAGAAAGAACCCAAGGATGTGATTACTTGCGTGACCACATTCACTAAGAACTCTGTCTTTATAAAAAAGACTATCAACAGACATTGGAACATCATTAACTCTGGGGCGTTGAATTTTTCTCGCCCTAGGTTTGCATTCAAACGCACACCCAATCTGAAAGATGCTCTGGTCCATACAAGACCAAAAAAACAGAACACAAACAATCAAAGCACCCTATGGAACCTCCCCCCTGTGATAGGCCATTTTCCTTGCGGTGGCTGCACTGTTTGCCCCCAAACCAGTGTCACGAAAGAGATCCAACTATCCGACACATTCACCTGGCGTATACTAAAACATACCAATTGTAATAGCGCCAAGTGCATCTACCTCCTCACCTGTCCTTGTGACTAAAAGTACATTGGGATGACAATGAGGCAGATAAAAGTACGCATTCAAGAACATAAAAGTAACATAAGATGCTAAAAAACAACACCAGACTGTATCAACACTACACTCAAATGGGACATACAGCCGATAGTATCCGCTGGCTGGTTCTAGAATGTCACGCTGGCATCACCAAAAAAGACCTGTTCAGGATTGAACAAAGATGGGTACATTGCCTCAAACTGGATACCCTGGGTCTGAATGACGCTGTGCCATGGTCATCTATTCACAACTAGACCATCACTCCGTACCCAGGTCAATTTCAGTGACCTTCATTGGCCTGACTTACTGTGATCTGACCCTTCACTTATCCCTGCTATTTCATTAACTTACCCAATTTGCGTTGTCACGATTTTCCAGTGACCTGCATATTACTTCCTTGCTCAGACCCACGATTCCTCCCCTGTACTCTTCACTCTCGATCCCGCCCATGGTAGATGACCAGACCTGATCGTACTTTGCCGATTCCACTACTAAGAGCCACCACGCTACAGTCTACCTAGACCACCCCCATGTGGTTAGGCACATGACACCGGAGTCTTGATAGAGTGACACCCAGTCAAATGACCCTAAACCATCAAACTGATGTTTATAATCACCCTTAAAAAGTGAATTAGTATGTGGGCCCATTAGAAACAGCGGCAAATATCATCCCGCAGACTCACCTAAGATGGCCGACATCTACACCCTTAACTCTTGCAGAGTTTGAGCCACTCGAGTTGCCAACCTCTGCGCACGCGCAAGACCCCAGCGCTCGAGCCACTCTAGCTGCCAACCTCTGGGCACGCGCGAGACCTGAACGCGCGACCACGCCCACCATTGCAGCCACCGGAGATTGGAGACGCCGGGTATAAGTAAGCTATTACAATGGCGATCTCATTACCAGTCGCTCCGATCCCCGCACGGATCATACGTGGGGGTAGGTTTGCCGGCAGAGACCGCACGCCGCTGGGGTAAGTCTTCTTTGGTTTGGTCGGGCTCTACATTCGGGTGGAGCGTCCGAGTTACACTCGTGATTTACTGGCGAGTTGGTTACTGGGGCCCTGTGCTTGGTCTAAGATGTGATAACCTGAGGCACTTGGGCTTCTCCATGGAACGGACTACGTACCCTACCATTCCTCTTAGTGAGTGTCGAACTGGCATGGGAACGCGGGCGTAGCATCCCCTTGTATTTTTCACGTCTCCACTTCGTGCTGACGTTTTAGACGCCAGGGAGATGGCGAAGCTCGTGGTTTCCCTCCGCTAATCCTGACGCATCACAGGATGGGCGGTGCCTTCTGATTCTATACTGTAGGCTTAACTTTGCTACTGTTACCGCTCTGGGTACTTGACACTGGACACCGGTGGCGGGACTGGCCAGATTGGCACGACTTTGAACACTCTGTTCCGGAAATAAACTATCGTCCTCCACCGAGGGTAACCATTTGTTCCTCCCTCATTCTCCCAAAACCCCCCCTGTTATTCTAGGTCCCTGACTCTACTGTGCAGGTCCCACAGGAGCAGACTGCGGGGCACCTTAGGGATACACTTAGGGTAAGCGCTTCTAAGTCCAATCTTCAATCGTGTTTTTAATGTTTTTGACTCTTCTGAGTCTGTGTAAATAATCAGTGTGTGTTTTTAACGTATAGGGAAATCTACCTAGGTTTAAAAGGAGGTTCATGTTGACTGTCTCTCCTATATGTTCCCCCCCCTTTCCTAGGTAGCACCAATTGAGGCAGGACCAGTTGGCCTGCTGATCACAGACCTACATCACTTAAGGTTGTATAAATGTTTTTATTCACTGTGTAGTACGATAACACTGAGGTCCTGAGGAATTGCTAGATTAAGCAAGAAACATGTCGACCTAAACAGAGGGTAGTAGATATCCATGCCACCGACCTTCATAGCGTCTATCTCCCCTCCCACTGTTTTAACCAAGGGAGTCAGCCACGTTAATAGAAATCCTGGTGGACTAGCTTACCTTTTTTAAACAACCACCACTTTATCACGACTACACCACCTTTCTGCCCTCTCACACGCATGCACCATATGGCTGGAACAGAAGATCTCCGCTAAAGAGCCCCTTCGCGGGTGCCCGTCAGACATTGCAGCGCCAGTCTGACGAGGAGCAGGACCCATATGATGAAGCATGACACCTAGCTTGCTGGGTGTGTGAGGGTTCTAGTTCCCAAGAGGGAATTTTCCCTCTTCTCTTTTCTCTTTTCTTTTCTTTCCCTATACTCACACACTCCTCCCTCCTAGTCCTACTGGGGAACTTTGTGCTACAATTTGCTACCAAAATAACATCAAACAGGAAATTATGTAATAATGTGACTCACTATATTGAGACTGAGAGCCTGGAGCCAAATTGATCGTGAACAAGGGATATGCTATCGCGAAACGCATAGATTTATGCCTGCCTGCTAGAGAAACTCCATGCTGTGAGGATTAAATAAAAAAGCACATAAGTGAAGACAAATGCTAGTTCGTCCCATTTTACTCCCAGCTGGGGGAATTGGTTGTGGATTTAAATGCAGCGTTGTTCTACCGCGGGGATTTACGAACCGGCGAGAGAGCGCTGCAAATTCTGCCGAAAAGGAACCGAGGGGTATCAATATATATATATATATATATATATTCCAGCTCCAACCGTCCCTGAATCCAAGGAACACGATCACGCACTCACGGGGGTATAGTTCTCAGTTAATTTTATTATCGGCTTTCTCCAACAAACAGACAGACGCGTTTCGGACTGTGAGTCCTTCGTCAGTGTCAATGCATGCAATGTTATCAAGCACATTATAAGCAGACTTCACTTCCTGTCACATGTGAAGGGAAAACAGACACCATTACATACTGAGTAAATGGAGTGGCCATTTCTAAGTGAGTGCTTCACATGCATAGTTCTATTTACACCATGCAAGTTTGACCCTTGATTTATACTGATTCCTGCATTCACTTAAATAGCAGTGAATATTACAATCTCGCCGTGGATCAGCAAATCACGGAATCCAGCGAATCCTATTTACAAAGTATTTACAAATTACAACATACCAAATCAAATTAATGATCGGAGTCCCATTGCACCATGGGTTGCTTGTGAATCATCATTATTTGCATTTCATACAGAAACAAACCCAAGTCGGTTGCAAATCACAGAAAACTCGCCGTGTATCGGCATGTCACCGACTGTGGCAAAGCGGAAAAATCTTGATCAGGCCAAATTAGCACTATGTACAATATATACAGTATATCCGAGTTCATCCCTTATGGTCATCATTACATGTTACATCTTTCTATGCCATTTAAAGGGGAACAAAGGAAAGGTATGGAGGAAGAGGGTATATTAACGGTGGGGGGAAAAAAGAATTAGTTAATTGATTAAGCAAGTGGGAGAAAGGAAACAAAAGAAGAAATTGAGAAATAATTAATATTCAAAATACACAGAGATAGAGGAGAAACAGGAGATAAGGGATAGGCAGAAATAATCTGACTAAAGCTGCAAGTAACACATGTGTCATACATGTATAGGAAAGACAACATAGAGCAAATAATCATCGGCAAATGTAACTGCAGGTTCCAAAGTTCACATTTCATCCTAGAACTTCTGCCTGTATACACTGGCTATGCTCTATTCAGAGAGGGGAGTGTCTACAGTCTTAGACTATTTACCCAGATGGACACCTAATTCCTCTCCAATATTCAAGCCCCCAGGCTGTTTCGTCTGCATGTCAATTATATGACGTGATTCTAATCTGCGTAGACGTGTAAGTCTATCCCCACCTCTGGGGTTAAGGGGGACATGATCTATTCCAAAATATTGGAGAAGTTCTCGATTGCTCTGGTGCGATTGGGCTAAATGTCTCGCCACAGGGTATGTTATGTCCTTGTTCATAATGGCCCGTTGGTGTTCTAAGACACGCATTTTAACCCCATTTATTGTACTCCCTATGTACTTGTGCCCGCAAGGACACACAAGGCAGTACACCACATATGGTGTTGTACATGTTATAAAATGCTTAATCTTCTTTGGTTGTTTCAGGCCTGGGACAGAATAAGAGAGAATTCTCCGACTATTTTCACATGCGCGGCATTTCCCGCAGGGAAAAAAATCCAGCCATGTCTCGCAATGTACCCTGTCCAGAACTTTTCATGGGTGTTAGATGACTCTGTACCACCATATCCTTGATGGAACGTGATTTCTGGAAAGTGATCAGTGGTCTCTCCGGCACATCACTCCCAATCACCGGATCAGTTCGCAATATGTGCCAACTCTTGTTAAGCATCCCTCTGAGGGCATTCGCTCCTTCTGAGAAAGTAGTGATCATTCTGAATTTGTTAATGTTTTCGCTGTCTCCCTTTCTTCTAGGCTCGCACGTTAGGAGCTGTCGCCTGGGGATCCTAGATACTTTATTCAAGGTTAAATCTAACAATTCCGGATCATACACTCTCATGCGAAATCTCCGTGTGCACTCATTGGCAGCTATTGTAAAGTCCTCCTCACGGGAACAATTACGTCTCAGCCTTAGTAGCTCGCCATATGGAATACTTTTTACTAGACTAGGTGGATGACTACTCTTTGCGTGGAGGATACTGTTTCCTGCCGTAGGTTTTCTGTAGAGGGTAGTTTGTAACTTTTCATCCTCTACAAAAACTTTGAGATCTAAGTAGTGAACTTCCTCACTACTCACATCAGCAGTAAATATCAGATGCAGATCATTATTATTCAGATCCCTGATAAAATTGTTAGCTTCTGTGGAGGAGCCCCTCCACACCACAAACAAGTCGTCAATGTAACGACGCCACACCACAATGTTATCCGCCCATTTGCTGTTGACCCCGGCAGTGGCCACCTGCTCCTCCCACCAGCCCAAGAAGAGATTCGCGTAGCTGGGGGCGAAGCAGGTTCCCATGGCGGTCCCCGAGATTTGTTTAAACAGGGTATCCTGGAATAAAAATATATTATTCTGCAAACAAAATTCCAGCATTTCAATCAGCATTATACCATGCTCCCTGTATTTCCCGGGTCTCTTCTCAAGAAAATACTTAACAGCCTTTACCCCTAAATCGTGCCTTATGCAGGTGTAGAGGCTCGTGATATCGAGAGTAATGAGCAAAAAAGATTTGTCCCAAGTGATGTGTTCGATCTGTTCTATAAAATGTTTCGTATCTCTCACGTATGATTTCAAATTCACCACAAATTCAGCTAAGAAGTAGTCAATATAGATGGATAGATTCTCCGTGAGTCCACCTTTAGACGAGACGATAGGTCGTCCCGGCGGATTGATTATGTCTTTGTGTACTTTTGGGAGCTGGTAGAACTTGGGAGTGATTGGTTCAGGATTCCGCAGGAATAGAAACTCATCCATGTCCAGCATGGACTTATTCCGCCATCTCGTTAGGAGATCATGATACATCTTTATACTGCCCTCATACTCCCTCACATCAGTAATGATATAATTTTCTGGATTGTGCAGTTGGCGGAGGGATATATATATATATATATACATATATATGGATATATATATATATATATATATATATATATATATATATATATATATATATATATATATATATATATATATATATATATATATATTACCTACTGGCGGTCGCCAGTAGGTATATATAGTTAGGATTTTTTCTCTATGGGATTATTGAAAATTCTATGTCTAATAACTTTGGCGTTTGAGGACGGAATTGGCTGAAATTTTCTGGAAAATGGAACATTTTGTTTCTGAGCAGCCCCTGGAAATTTGGGGGGGGTTCGTCAAGGGGGGGCTGAGAAAAAAGGGGGGTCCCAAAACGTGTTTTTAACATTGAGTTTTCCATAGGGCGGTTGGCCTCACTTTTAGCCCGAACGGCTGAATGGATTTGCACGAAACTTGGCAAAATTGTAGGGACTGGTAGCCCGATGTGCCTTTTGTAGGTCTCAATATATGTGCTTCAGTGGATTTTGAGAAATTAACGTTCAAAAAAAGATATATATCTGTAACAGCGGACCGGGAAGCGCTCCGGTTCGTGGACTTTTCGCGCAACGGAGCTTTGTGAAGCGAAGCTGATTGGTTCTCCGGCGTCTGTAAACATTCCAAACAGTCCGTAGCGGCCGCCATCTTGTCTCTCGGTAGGATCGAGAGACAAGAGGAGGCCAAAGCGAAGGGGCAAATGACCATAAGGGGGCATAGTAGATCCTCACTGACCCCCTAGGTTTGATGTGGAGGTTTTAAAAGGGCCCCGCGGGGCAAAAAAAAAAAATAATAATAATAATCGAACGGCTGAATGGATTTGCACGAAACTTGGTAAAATATTAGGGACTGGTAGCCCGATGTGCCTTTGCTAGGTCTCAATATATGTGCTCCAGTGGATTTTGAGAAATTAACGTTCAAAAAAAGATATATATCTGTAACAGCGCTCCGCTTCGCGTAACGGAGGTTTGCGAAGCTGATTGGTCATTCTGTCACTGGGCTATAGTTGGGCTACATCTGGCTGATATTTGGGCTACATTTGTTTTTTTTGTCTCTGGCGGCCATCTTTGGGCTACATTGGGCTACATTGGGCTTCATTGGGCTTCATTGGGCTACATTGGGCTACATTTGGGCTCCAACATATATATAGGCCAATGTAGCCCAATATATATTTTTCAAAGTTAATTTTCGTAAAAACCACTGGAGCATATATCTTGAGACATAGCAAAGGCACACCGGGCTACCAGTCCCTACAATTTTGCCAAGTTTCGTGGAAATCCATTCAGCCGTTCGAGCTAAAAGTGAGTCCAACCGCCCTATGGAAATGAAGGAAATGAATGGGTAATTTGTAATTAGCAAATAGCTCATCGCAAAGTAGGAATGGTAAAGAATCGCTATTTATTCCTTAAAGTTCGCTATTTAGGAAATGCAAAAAACTTTGATGATACATATGGCGGTTCATCTCGAACAAGATAAGAAGCATAGGGATAGATTTATGATGACTGGCGCATCACCAGGGATGTGTTAGTCATTCTGTGCCGCTGTTCCGTCACCTATGGTGTGCTGCATTTACAATGCGGCGCATCATGGGGCAAAAACAGCACAGATGCGTGATGTATCTGTGCCGTAAAGGTGGCGCATTGCTGGAGTTGTATCGCAAGTGTGATGAAGCTCCAGCAAGGGTCGGGGGTGCCCCTGTCGCAGGCTTTCTGTTCTCACACAGAACTGTGGACAGAGGATTGGAACCTCGGCGAATTAGGGTGCCCCAAAACTCACGTTAGTAATCAAAAACCCCTTAGCAAGCTAGGTACAGTGTCACATTGGATATAACAAACTCTCAATGTTTAGACAATCCAGAATATGAACTTATAGTACCTCAGGATACGTGGAACTCATGAACAGTCGGTCGTTATATATTTCTTAGAAACCAGAACATGGAGTTAAGAAGAACACATGTGTATTTGAAATGTTTATTTACTAATGCCGTCTTCTCAGGCGTAGTATCTTAGATAATACAAGTACACATATTATCAGTAGCAAAATTACCAGCATAGTTACTAGTACATAAAAAGCGAATGGTGACAGTATGTTAACATGCTGTAAATGAATAAGAATTATCAACACTTATAAGCAGCCACGGGCCGTGGAGGGAGTTACGGTGGGGCAGGGAGGCGGGGAGGGGGAGGGGCAGGGTTGTTGAGGGCTCCACCCTGCCCCTCCCCCTCCCCGCCTCCCTGCCCCACCGTAACTCCCTCCACGGCACGCGGCTGCTTATATCTCACCCTCCCTAATACACATATTATATTATTTGCTAAGAAGGTCTGTTTGTGTTGGTTTAGGGCGTGCCCATACTTTAGTGTCTTAGATTTGAAGGAATCACATCAGCATACACCAGCTCTCTCTTCATGTGAACCGCATCAACTGTTGTGTATGTGTGTTCGGCAAAGCAATATAAAACCCGCCTCATGCCCAGAATTGGCAGAAGCTGCACTTATGTTATGAGTATGAAGTCGTGCAGATCAGACCTCATAACAATTCTGTATCGTGTTGTTCTTGAAACTTCAGCACTCGCTGTACAGATATAGTTTAACAAGCAAAGCAGATAGTAGAGCAATAACATATTATTCTCATGTAAACCACGATGAACTACTAGGTTGAAAGCTAAAGCAACAACTAAGTGTCGTGTGCAGAAGTTGCAAAAAAGGAAAAATGGCGTTTAAACCGGTAATGAGCCCATACTAACTTAACACGGTGTAAAGATATCCAGGACCTAGATGACACCTCCCCATGATCCGGAAACGAACTGAATAAGATAATAGAAGTGCCATCTCATGAGAGCAGATTGCAACTTTATATGTGGACGGTCCGCAAGGTAAAACATTAAAAACTAGGAAAATTTAATGCTAAAGAAAAATAAAATAGCCAAGTACTTTATCGAGTCTTAAGCCAATAGGCAAGCTAAATAATCAAAACTTGACAAATAAGTCAATGAATTGTCAATGAAATGCTAGTACTCAGCATATCAAACATGAAAAAGGTCTGTGACATAACTGTGTATGCAAAATAAGCTGCAACAGCCTCCAATAGGAAGTCACCGTCTTCATCCGAAAAGAGTTCAGCCATCCAATTTAAAAGCGGAAAAGAACATACGTGCTCTCCCAGCACCGGATCCTCTATCACCATCAGAGGACAGCTCGGTGGGTTTTCAAGAAAGCTCTGTTCCAAGAAAGACTGTGTTGCTGCCAGTAAATTCCAGGGACCAATTAGTCCATGCATCAATGCCACAGCCATAATCCTTTCGCCAGGACAAACCAACTTGTGAGTAATGATAGGAGTCATCAGCTGATTAAAGTCGACGTCAGGAGAAACCGGTCCGCAGAGACACAAATCAATGGCCCAATCGAAATCACAGGTCAGGCAGTGAAATACAGGCTGGACACAGGTGAAGTAGGAGAATCGAAAAGATAATCCATATGCCGTGCTTAATATCGCCAACGGCATTGTGCCATAATATTCTAGCATGCGATTGCGGAACAGTGTCAGCAGCTGCAGGGCGGGAGCTTGCACAGGAGGGACATCCATATTTAAAAATGTAAAAAAGCACAAGAGCGTCCGCTGGTAATGCAAGTAAAAATGGCAATCCACGAAGCACAGTGGAAAAAATAGAATGAAAGAAAGCAGGGATGACTCCAAAGATTTTCTCAAATGAAGTCACGAGACCACTGGTAACAACTTTAAAAAAGTGCGCCAGGGCCTTTGTGGAGGACGCGTTAAAGATAGTCCGAACCATCTTGCTGAAATGGAAAGGCGAATCACTATTGAAAAGGGTCTGCACCTCTGTACGGGTGTTCGCTATGTGAAGCACGAAAGTTTCACGGGCCGAACTCAAGGCGAACTCTCTCTGAGACAAAAGAGCTCTTATTCTTGCCATGCCGTTGAAATCTGCTCCCAAGGTTGGTATTTGTGGCCCGATTGAAAATTCCCTATGTTCATGTGTGGGAGGAAATAGAACATTTCTGCAGCAAATAACCCGTTCACTTACTGTTACGATAAAAGGAATACTTTTAATTAACCCAGAACAATCTTCATTATTGAGCATCAAATAACTACCATTTTCCAACAACTTGAACGTGGGGATGATAGCAGGAACTGGCGTGCCTTGCAACACGCAAGCCATATTTGGTCGGTGTTTGTTGCATGAACCGTGTAACTGTATGTGCCTACACATTAGTGAATGATCTGGCGTCTCAGTGCATTCCTCTCCATTCAGATAAACTTCTTGATCATCTTTGAAACATCTGTATGTGTATGGAAGCGACCAGACCTCATGAAGAAAAGCACTACCTAAAGGTTCATAACGACCTATTGGTATATATTTCATACAATTTGAAAACTTATATAAAGCAAAAGGCAGCGTTATTAAACCGTGGATAAGGCACGTTGCCAAAAAACCCGCAATCCTCTGCTGATGATGTCACTGAGCATGTCATGAATGATGTAATATGTGACATCATCAGCAGTGGATTACGGGTAATAGTATCTCTAGTTTACTCCCCTATAGCTGTCTTTCTTTTAACATAAGTGTCTGTTTCCTTCCCTTATACTTACTGTTTTTGGTTCGCTTCCGGTTCGCGTACCGGCGAGCGAACTGGGAAGCGTACTACGAGAAATAGAGGTTGGCACAGTTCCAAATATTGTACCAATTTTTTAATAACGGGGAGGTAGTTCTGAAAAGAACTTTTTTTTTATTGTTTTTGTTGTTTTATATTTTTTTTATTATTTTTCTGAACATTTTTTTACTTTTTTTGAATTTTTCTGAACAGTTTTATATTTTTTGGGGGTTTTCTTGCAGGGGGCAATGAAAACGATTCATTGTAAAGGGCTCAACAGGAGCAACAAAACAAAAAAAAAGTATTTATTATTTGGGGCGTTTCGTACAAACTTGCATATGATAGTCAATAGCTCTGTTGATCAGAGTGATGCTTCTTTCTCCGTAGCAAATGAATCCACTGCAATGTACGCAGACGTGTTTTACTTCATGAAATCTCGTTTGAATATTTGGCACCATCTCCCTGCCCTCTGGTCCCGTTACTTCCGGTACAACAGATCTTCTGGCCATAATAGGGAGATTATCTAGGTCGTTACGAAACTGTGCAGCACTGTAGTTGTTAGGATGCCACCTAGTCATATGGCGATGCATTGTGTAGTTTCCGAAACTGTATTTTTTGTCGGTCCCTCTGGACAGTCTATCTTGACATATAAGGCAAGTTACGTATCTTGCATTTACTTTTTTCTGACCTTTGGGAATTTTAAAAAATTGCCAAATGAAGTTTTCTTTCCGGTGAGACGTCCTGGGCTCCTCAGGCAAAAAGTGCCTCTCTTCGTGCTCGTCGTCCTGTTCCTCTTCTTCCTCTTCTTGCTGAATTATAACTTGAGCAGGTGGTCCACTCTTCCTTGGAGGTGGTGGAGGTGGTGGGGAAGCACCAGCTGAAGCTACTAAAGAAGCCATTGCTCACTGGTAACAAAGGGTCTTTCTCTCACAATGATGAAAGTCAGAGTGAGGAAAGAAGGAGGGATTTTTATCATTTGGGAAAAACAATAGTTCTCAACCAATGAAAAGTGTTCATTTTAGATTATATGACCTAGTCTTACATCATTAGGAAACCAAAAGTGAAATGAACCAATGAAAAGTGTTATTACCAAGTCACATGACCTGCTGTGTTTACGTTAAGCGCTTTGCAGGGCCTCCCGCTTTGCTTCCAGAAACCTGTGCTTTGCGACTCGGTAAGCGTACCAGTTCGCTAACGTAGCACGTCATATGACGTATCACGCGACAACGCGAAACGTCATGCGGACGGGAGGCGTCACGATGTTGTTTTCTAACGCGGCAGTTGCGGTAAAGAAACGTTTACCGGCTCGCGGTCTATTTCGCGGCATCAAGGTCAGCTAACGGGAAGCTTCCCGATTCGCGAAGCGGGAACGAAGAAAAAAAAATATTTAAAAAAAAAATTATTAATAAACATATAAAATATATTTTTGGATTTAAAGAAGAATACATTTTACAGCTACAGATATTAGCTGTTAAAAAACCAATGAAATTCACTGAAAAAACCATAGGTTATAGACCATATATAGTTAGGAATTAGCATTTACAAAACCTTGAAAATTCACTGAAAAAACCATAGGTTATAGACCATATATAGTTAGGAATTAGCATTTAGAAAACCTTATTTTACTCACACAAAACCATTGAAATTCCATATATAGTTAGTTGCACTAACTATATATCGCGCACCCGCAATCCACTGCTGATGATGTCACATATTACATCATTCATGACATGGTCAGTGACATCACTGATGACATCACTGATGACATCTCAAATGACATCACTGATGACATCACTGATGACATCTCAAATGATATCACTGATGACATCATGACACACCAATACCAGTTACTACATACGCACTCACTGATTCCTACGTCTACACACACATTCACTCATTCACCCATACAATCACTCATACATACAGTCACTCATTATTACAACACTATCATATGCACTCATACACCTATGCAGACAGTCACACACTGCCACTCATCCATGGAGTTACTCACACACCAAGTCAGTCCTGTAAAGAATCAATCACACTTCCATTTCTTCATCTATACAGTTAAACACAGAACACCATACTTCAGTGACATCACTGATGACATCACTAATGACATCTGAAATGACATCACTGATGACATCTCAAATGACATCACTGATGACATCATGACACACCAATACCAGTTACTACATACGCACTCACTGATTCGTACGTCTACACACACATTCACTCATTCACCCATACAATTACTCATACATACAGTCAGTTATTATTAGAACACTATCATATGCACTCATACACCTAGTCAGTCCTGTGAAGAATCAATCACACTTCGATTTCCTCATCTATAGTTAAACACAGAACTCCATACTTTTCACACATATACTAACACATACTTACTCTCCTATACAATCACTGATACAAGTACACATTGATATGCACAGCGTCACACACCTCCCAGCCAGCCACACACACACTCAGTCTTCCATCCATCCAGTCATTCTTCAATATGTAAAACGTATTTAAACTTTACAAAAACACACAGACACTAGTTGATGTCATCAGTGATGTCATCAGTGATGTCACTGACCATGTCATGAATGATGTAATATGTGACATCATCAGCAGTGGATTGCGGGTGCGCGATATATAGTTAGTGCAACTAACTATATATGGAATTTCAATGGTTTTGTGTGAGTAAAATAAGGTTTTCTAAATGCTAATTCCTAACTATATATGGTCTATAACCTATGGTTTTTTCAGTGAATTTTCAAGGTTTTGTAAATGCTAATTCCTAACTATATATGGTCTATAACCTATGGTTTTTTCAGTGAATATATATATATATATATATATATATATATATATATATATATATATTCACTGAAAAAACCATAGGTTATAGACCATATACAGTTAGGAATTAGCATTTAAAAAACCTTATTTTACTCACACAAAACCATTGAAATTCCATATATAGTTAGTTGCACTAACTATATATCGCGCACCCGCAATCCACTGCTGATGATGTCACATATTACATCATTCATGACATGGTCAGTGACATCACTGATGACATCACTGATGACATCTCAAATGACATCACTGATGACATCACTGATGACATCTCAAATGACATCACTGATGACATCACTGATGACATCATCCAGTGACTGTGTGTTTCTGTAAAGTTTAAATATGGTTGATATATTGAAGAATGAGTGGATGTATAAGTGTCTGGATGAAGAATTTAGTAGGTGCGTGACTGACTGTATGAGTGAGTGAATAAAAGTGTCGTACTAAATGCATGGGTTAGTGACTAAACTGTCTGAATGTGTGCTTCAGTATGTCTGTTGTGATGTAAACTGCTGCATGTGTTGATCATTAGCTATATCAGAGGCTATATGTGTTATTGATTGGTTGCCCAAGTATTTGTATGGGAGATTGAGTTTGTGTGGGGGTGGCTGGGAGGTGTGTGACTCTGTGCATAGATGTGTGAGCAGTTGATTCACTAGGTGTATGAGTTCAAGAGTGCATGTGGAAACAGCTACATGGGCGGTTGACTGTGTGCATGAGTGTATTGATGAGTGAATGGATATCTCAATGCTACATGTCATAGTAAGTACATATGTAAAACACAGTACATGTGAGAGTTGGCATATATAAATAACTGTGCATGAGAGCCACTGAATGTGTGAGTGGCTGTATGGATCATTGTGAACTTGTATCAGGGATTGTATAAGAGAGTAAATATGTGTTAGTATATGTTTGAATAAGTAAGGTGTGTATAACTGTATAGTTGAGGAAATGGAGGTGTGATTGATTCTTTGCATGACTGACTAGGTGTGTGAGTAACTCCATGGATGAGACGCCGATGATACGCAACTCATCTTTACATGTGGCAAAGATCAGCCATTTGATGGAGAGAGTATTCGGGGCTGTTTGGCCATGGTATTCGATTGGTTCCAGCACAACAACTTGAAGGCCAACTCCAGTAAATCGGAGGTTCTATTCTTTGGATGTGTCACTGACCCTGAGTGGCGGCAATGGTGGCCGGCTGAAATGAGCCCTCCGGCACAGTCATCTTTGGTTGCCAAAAATCTCGGGGTTAAACTTGACAATAAGTTGTCATTGAGAGCCCATGTACTTGGTCTGGTTGGAACTTGCTTCGGTATTTTGAAGATGCGCCGCAAGTTTCTTCCATTGCTTTCTGCGGAGCACAGGCGGATTACTGTGCAGGCGCTTATTGGGTCCAGGTTGGATTATGCCAATGCCCTCTTTCTTGGCCTTCCTGATTACCTGGTCCAGCGTCTACAGGTGGCGCAAAATTCTGCTGCCCGCGCGATTTTTGGCTGCATAGGCGATCGCGATCTTCGGGGCTGCTACAGAAGCTCCATTGGCTGCCTATCCGTAAGCGGATCATGTTTAAATCCCTTACGTTGATGCACAAGGCATTGTTTGGCTCCGGGGCCGGGTATTTACGGCGCAGGCTGATCTTTTACCGCCCTGCTCGCTCACTGCGCTCCGAATCCCTTTTTACTGCCGTGGTTCCTCGTGTGCGGAAGGCCCGCACTGGGGGCCGCTCCTTCGGCTTCAAGGCACCCCAGTTGTGGAATTCCCTACCACTGGGTTACGCGGTATTCCTAATCTGCTTCAATTTAGGAAGAGTCTGAAGACGTGGCTTTTTAATGTCTAGCTGCTCTTTTGGTGGGTCTCTTTCTCTTTTTTTTCTGTATTTTGTTTCGTGTTATGTTATTACACACTGAGCTGTTTGTGGAAAGCGCCGGGACACTCTGTCGGAGTAGCCGTGCGCTATACAAATTCATTTTAACATAACATAACATAACAGTGTGTGAGTGTCTGTATACACTGAGTGTATCTAAGGTTATATTAGATTCTGAAGAGGTTTATCGTATTAGCACAAGAATGATGTCAAATGAGATGTCATCAGTGATGTCATCAGTGATGTCATTTGAGATGTCATCAGTGATGTCATCAGTGATGTCACTGACCATGTCATGAATGATGTAATATGTGACATCATCAGCAGTGGATTGCGGGTGCGAGATATATAGTTAGTGCAACTAACTATATATGGAATTTCAATGGTTTTGTGTGAGTAAAATAAGGTTTTTTAAATGCTAATTCCTAACTATATATGGTCTATAACCTATGGTTTTTTCTGTGAATTTTCAAGGTTTTTTAAATGCTAATTCCTAACTATATATGGTCTCTAACCTATGGTTTTTTCAGTGAATTTCAATGTTTTTTAATAGCAAATATCATAAGCTGTCGAATGTAAAGTACGTGGTAAGTAAAAACATTTTCGTGTTTATGCACACTGATCTGCTTTGAATGCTGCCCCCCCCCTCATTTCTATTAGGAGTACTCTCTCTTTGCAGATAGTGAAGGGTAGTTAACGCAGGCCTTTGCCCCCGTTGTAATCCGTCGTGCCTGCTTCTCTCTCCATTTGATTGATTGTTATCCAAGCATTTACTGTTTTAGAATTGGTTCTCTTTGGTTCATTCTCTATTTACAAACAAGCACAGAGTCGCAATACTCTGTTTAGTCTTTGCAGATAGTGAAAAATCGTGTAAAAAAACAAAAGGAATCGAGCAAAATCAGTAGGCCACTAATGGGATCTCTTTTTGACCTCGCTAAAATAGAAACATTAGGAACAACCCCTCATGAGAAATACGAAACTAGTGAGATGAACTGAACTCCACACCATGATAGCTGTAAGACAGCTCGGCTCCGCCACCCACCCCGCCCAAAATAACGATACACTCTATGCAAATATTACAAATATATACAACACACCAGCAAAGTAACAGGGTAAAACATTTTATTAAATAACTATTTACATAACTATTGTATACTTTTTGTTGCCCGATCCGGCTAGCTCAATCGAACGAGCATGAAACTCATGCACTCTGATAGTTCAAAGTTTTGAGGTGTGCTTGTTAGACTGTCTGAAGCTTATTTGCACCTGCTACAGCTTCACTATTCTCAATGTAAGTGGGGGCTGTTTGAGGACGTGACTGCATTTGAAAACAATGTGATGCGGTGCCTCCCTGAACCGCTTGACGGAGGCCCCCGAGGGACGGTGTGATGGCGCAGACTCGGAGGGGGCGCTTGGCTCCGGCCCCCTCCCCAAGTCGTGTTGCCCTGGTGTGGCCTAAGATCGCCCCCGACATAGGTGGCCGGCTCCCGGGGTCAAGCGGAACTTTTTGCCTTTTGGTGACTCTTCCATTCTGGACCTTGTCCCACAATCCGTTTGACCTGAAGACACGCTGTAGTGGGGCGCCCCTTTACCGTTTCAGTTGCCATTCCGCCCGCTTTTGCTACACTGTGCCTCTTCCGCTATTCAGCTGTTTACCGCCCGCTCTTGCGACTACAGCGTTTCGCTCACCATGTAGTTGAGTTGCTCCCGCTCTTGCGGTGCAGCGATAGGCGGCTGCCACAGGACTCTCAAAATGGCGGCCCGCACTTCAGATTTGGGCGTGGTCCACTAAAATGGCCCTGCGACACCTTGGAGCTCGGACGCTTGTCTGCTAGGGCTTGGGCTCCATTCTCGAAAGCGTCCCCTCAGCCTTGAAGATTCTACAAAAGTCTTGGGGGCCCCCGACTCCCGCAGGCTTCTGGTGGGGAGCGGCTGCCATGATTGCTCGTGGAATGGCCACGACGGAGCTACGAGATGGTGGTGCTCTCATGCTGACGCCAGCTTAAGTCTGAAACATCCAGAAACACTGTAGACTACCAATTCGATCAGTTCCGGTAGCGCCCCAACGTGACCCGGTAGAGAAGAACTTGCCCTCCCCTCTTTGACTGATGGTTCTTTTTGCCTGTACCTTCTGTTGTCATTTAACAGAACTATTTAGCCTGCTGAAAGGGGTTGTGTTCCTTCCGCTGGTTGGTGGAGACATTTTGACTATATTCTGGACCTGCGTTGTCGCGTAATGCGTCATATGACGCGCCGCGTTAGCGCATCCGGAAGTGCTCCGGTGCGCGAAGCGCAGCTTCCCGGAAGCGATCCGGGGCGCGGCGCGCAGCGCGTAACGTAAGCATAACAGGTCATGTGACTTGTTAATAAAACTTTTCATTGGTTTTCATTTTACTTTTCTTATTCTAATGATGAAAGGCTTGGTCATATGACCCAAAAATTACGCTTTTTATTGCTTTCGAACATTATTTTTTCTTAAACATATATATTATAATGTTCCAGGCTAATGTACTTTCCCGGAAAATTTACAACTGTCCTGCAAGTAAAATATATTCCTTTTTCGAGAAAAAGGGCGTTTCTTCGTCCCATGACGGAGCCGTTGAGCAAAAGAGGCTCGGCCTGCTGTCTTAGTCGCCGATACGCCTGAATATCAGATTCTTATCGATCACTTTATGTTGCAGGAGTAGAAAACACAACAGCCCTTGACCATTTATCTTTACTGCGTTCCCGCGTATTATACCTTTTACCCTTCATGTAATTGGACTGCTTTATTTCACTTGCCTTTTACTGATTCGAAAACAGTGACTATTATTAAAAACTTTACCAATGTAAATACTACTACCATGTTTTCTTTTAAAAACCTTTATTGTGAAAATGTCAGTATACAAATACGGGCCTATAACCACGTGGGCCGGCCACGGAGCAAACTGTAATCGAATATGATGAGGAGACATTTATACTGTAGAGGAACGTAACGGGCGGGCCATTAGGTTGCAAGAACTAAGGTGTCTAACAGTTGCGGAATCGGTGGACGTACATTTTATAATTAAAATACGACAGGGCCAGTTACAATAAAATTATCTAGATATACATTTGCGGGCAAGTACCATGGGTGACGTTAATTCGAACTTTCAATAGTACAGTAATCAATAACACATCAGAACTTAATATCAATAGGGATGTCGAAATATTCAATCAATTCTCGTCCCCGCCCGCCATGTGCTTCAAAACTGCATACGTATCTCGTGATATCAAGGTTGTGCAACCTATACACAACAAGGAGTTACGAGTGCCATTTATTCCGGCGAGGACGGGCAGGTCCAGGATATAGTCAAAATGTCTCCACCAACCATCGACTATGATGATGTTCATATGCTGTATTTATTAGAGTAACACTCATCTGTCCACATGAAATTAATTTGCCACAATTACCATAACTATATTTTTTTCGGTTCCTCTGGAGAGAACATCGTGGCAGATGAGGCAGGTAACGTACCGGGCATTTACCTTTTTTGCATGTAGAGGAAAGGAAAAAAAATTTGAGCGTCCGAGTTCTAAGGTGTCCCAGGGCCATTTTAGTGGACCAGGCCCAAATCCAAAGAACAGGCCGCCATTTTGAGAGTCCTGTTGCAGCCGCCTGTCGCTGTAGCAGCAAGAGCGGGCGAAACTCAGCTAGACGGCGCTCCACTGAAGGATCATAGACTTGCTGTAGACCCCTCATCTTTTCAACACACACCAGTGCGGCAACTTGCTAGACACCACCTCGATGCCATCCGGATCTCGGCGCCCCACTGCATATGAAGTGCCTCCACATGGAGGGAGAGACTCGTTTGCGCCGCCTCCCCCCCGCTTCTCAGAACTCTCAACTATGACACCACCTCGGTGCCATCCGGATCTTGGCGCCTTGTGCTGGTTCCGGCCTATTCACACATCGGTCCGCTACTGACGCCACCTCACAGGCCAACGGGGCACCCCACGCCGACTTTCGGCGCAGCATTGTAGGATGGCCACACCAGTGCGGCAACTTGCTGGACACCACCTCGGTGCCATCCAGATCTCGGTGCGTTGTGCTGCCTTCGGCCTATTCGCACATCGGTCCGCTACTGACGCCACCTCACAGGGCAACGGGGCACCCCACGCCGACTTTCGGCACAGCATTGTAGGATGGCCACACCAGTGCGGCAACTTGCTGGACACCACCTCGGTGCCATCCGGATCTTGGCGCGTTGTGCTGCCTTCGGCCTATTCGCCGCAAGTGCGCACGCAACTCAGCTGCATAGCGAGTGAAACACCAAGGGGCGCCCCACTGCAGCCGAGGAACCTCCATATTGGGGGCGACTCACAGCATCACATTGCTTTCCAATGCAGTCAGATCCTCAAACAGCCCCCACTGACTGACGCGAACTCACAGGCCAACGGGGCGCCCCACACCGACTTTCGGCGCAGCATTGTAGGATGGCCACACCAGTGCGGCAACTTGCTGGACACCACCTCGGTGCCATCCGGATCTTGGCGCGTTGTGCTGCCTTCGGCCTATTCGCACATCGGTCCGCTACTGACGCCGCCTCACGTGCCAACGGATTTTCTACGCTTTTTATAGCCCTATGCCGCATAACAGGTCATGTGACTTGTTTATAAAACTTTTCATTGGTTCATTTTACTTTTGGTTTCCTAATGATGGAAGGCTTGATCATATGACCTAAAAATAACACTTTTCATTGGATTAAAACATTTTTTTTCCCAAACGATGAAAGCCCCACCTTGTTTCTGGATGTTTCAGACTGAAGCTGGCGTCAGCATGAAAGCACCACCATCTTGTGGCTCCATCGTGGTCATTCCGCGAGCAATCATGGCAGCCGCTCCCCACCGGAAGCCTGCAGGAGTCGGGGGCCCCCAAGACTTTTGTAGAATCTTCAAGGCTGAGGGGACGCTTTCGAGAATGGGGTCCAAGACCTAGCAGACAAGCGTCCGAGTTCCAAGGTGTCCCAGGGCCATTTCAGTGGACCAGGCCCAAAAAGGAAAGAGCCTGCCGCCATTTTGAGAGTCCTGTGGCAGCCGCCTATCGCTGCACCGCAAGAGTGGGCGCAACTCAGCTGAATGGCGGATTTTGGCACAGTGTACCAAAAGCGGGCGGAATGGCAACTGAAACGGTAAAGGGGCGCCCCACTACAGCAGACGAGCCTCCACCTGGGGAGGCCCGTTCACGCCGCCTCACCCCCCCTCCTCGGGGCGCCCCACGCCGTTATTCGGAGCAGCATTGTAGGATACCAAAACCAGTGCGGCAACTTACTGGACATCACCTGGGTGCCATCCACATCTCAGCGCGTTCTGCTGCCTTGGGGCTATTCGCACAACAGACCGCTACTGACGAGGCCTCCCCCCGAACCCCCCGGGACGCCCCACGCCGTTTTTCGGAGCTGCATTGTAGGATACCAAAAACCAGTGCGGCACCCAGGTAACATCACCTGGGTGCCGCCCAGAACTCAGCACGTTGTGCTGCCTTGGGACTATTCGCACAAAACACAGCTACTGACCATTGTTGCTTCTTTTTTTTTTTTAAATGTTTAAATGTATTTACTGTTTTTGTTGCGTTGTATATATTTATAAGTTATTAAAGTTTTATAATCCTACTACTTTGTTGGAGTGCTATATATTTTTAATGTGACACATAATTGTAAAAACTTTGATGTACAAAGAGGTATCCCTGGAATCTTCCGCTTCAGGCTCGGTCCCCTCCCCAATCACAATACAGGATGGTTTTCAGATAGTAGGAACGCGTGTGGTGTGACGGATCTCATCGGGTGGGGGCCTTGATCTACTGTAACTTCTTTGAAGAGGGGTGATTCTTTACAGCTGGGGCCATAAACTACATCTGCGGGCACAGGGTGTGATTCTCAGGGAAGAGCAGCGCAGATGGGGGGAGGTTTATTGCCCATGCATAAGACAGAGAGCGGGGGTGACCAGTGCCTGGTGGAGATGCTTGCGAGGGTGTGGAGCCATGCTAAGGATCGACAGCGTGCAGAGAGTGGGTCTGGTCAAGGCATCTAAAATGGCTGCCGTGCACGACAAAAGTGTGGCATTTGAAAAAAGGCAAGATGGCGCAGACAATGTTTATCAGCACTTCCGGATTTCCTTCGAATCGAACGTTAACAGACGTTATCTCTCCCACACTACCGGTCCCCCTGGGCTTAAACGCTGAGATGGTAGGGACTGCATCCCGTGGAGATAGGCCGTGACGTCACTCAGCAGAAAAAAAAAAAATCGAAAAAAAAAGTCTATAAACATACAATAAGTTAAAAGTCAATCATTCTTGTTTCCTTGTAGTACGCTCCCCAGTCCGCTTTCCGTTACGCACCCCACGAAAAAAAAACGATTTTTTTTTTTTTTTTTTTTTTTTTTTTTGCCCCGCGGGGCCCTTTTAAAGCCTCCACATCAAACCTAGGGGGTCAGGGAGGATCTACTATGCCCCCTTATGGTCATTTGCCCCTTCGCTTTGGCCTCCTCTTGTCTCTTGATCCTACCCAGAGACAAGATGGCGGCCGCTACGGACTGTTTGGAATGTTTACAGACACCGGAGAGCCAATCAGCTTCGCTTCGCAAAGCTCCGTAACGCGAAAAGTATGCGAACCGGATCGCTGCCCGGAGCGCTGTTACAGATATATATCTTTTTTTGAACGTTAATTTCTCAAAATCCACTGGAGCACATATATTGAGACCTAGCAAAGGCACATCGGGCTACCAGTCCCTACAATTTTGCCAAGTTTCGTGCAAATCCATTCAGCTGTTCGGGCTAAAAGTGAGGCCAACCGCCCTATGGAAATTAACATGGGAAAAACGCGTTTTGGGACCCCCCTTTTTTCTCGGCCCCCCCTTGACAAACCCCCCCCCCAAATTTTCAGGGGCTGCTCAGAAACAAAATGTGCCATTTTCCTGAAAATTTCAGCCAATTCCGTCCTCAAACGCCAAAGTTATTAGACATAGAATTTTCAAAAATCCCATAGAGAAAAAATCCTAACTATATATACCTACTGGCGACCGCCAGTAGGTAATATATATATATATATATATATGAACACCAAATCTTCAATTTGCGTAAAAGAAGACACGGACCCCAGGCTGCAGTAAGGGAGATTTTATTCACCTCTCAGGCGACGCGTTTCGAGCAACTCGTGCTCTTGATCACACACCATGCACCTGGTCAGCATTAGTTTAAATACTTTTTTTTGTTTTGCAGTGCTCCACCCCCTGAGTGAATCACCTGGTGCATAGACATGGAAAACACATTTTTCTATGCTAATGACTATGACACCCACCATCACTGCACTTAATTTATAAACGGCTGGGAAATTTAGTATATCTGCATAAATGCACAGAAACCTTTGATCAATTAAAGCATTCATCACTATAGTTCATATATGTCAAAAATTGTACATGTCCTATCAAAACCAAAACATAAATGTAATCATAATAGTGCTAAACCAAACAATGTATATACACATACCAAAATATATATATATCAACATAAAAATATATACGTGTTCTCTCCTATTCACATAATTACATCACTGTACAATTATATACATCTTTATATTTTGGACAATCTGCAATCTCTGACATGAATGCCTAAATACTCATAACCCTAATTAAAACAGGTCATGAAAATATATATACATACGATCAAAGGTTCAAAGTTACTAACATAATCCTCTATGCCCATTTTCATACCCTTAGTGACAACAAACTACTGGGTGATAATAAAATAATTAATAATCCAACTAAGTGCCACTAGGCACCCATTGTGATTACAAATAACTAAAAAAAAGTGAATATATTATATACAGTGATTTTGTTTGTTTACATGATTTTTGGGAGAGAGTTTCGACAATCACTTAGCTCGTTTATCAAATTCATTTTTATAACAGATGTGATATCACACCCAGTCCCCCAAGGTGCTTTTTGATGCAACAGATCCAATTCAAGATTGTCAAACCATGATATCTGGATTTTCTTAGGGCCCTAAGAAACTGAGACATAAATAAGATACACATATTCACTTCAAAAACTGTATGTGTGTATAATTCCTATTTATTTAAGATATTGAATCAACTTATGCCCACATCTGACTAGTTTGAAAAATCATTGTGATAACATATGGTGTAAATCTTCAGTCGTGTTCAAACCATTTGGATATTTACTATCCAGTTCTATTATGAACTCGGTTTCTCTTTTTCTGAGACGTCCCTCTCTGTCACCTCCCCGTGCTGACGGAGCCACCACATCTATGACAAAATACGTCAACTGAGATAAATCATTGTTGTGGGTTGATTTAAAGTGGCGTGCTACCGGGTAGGTGTTGTCGTTGTTGACTATTGCCCGTAAGTGTTGCAGTATTCTAACATGCACCTGCAACTTGGTGCTGCCAACATATCTCAGCCCGCAGGTGCAGGTTAGAACATATACTGCAAACTCGCTGTGGCAGTTGTAATTACCACGGATAATCTTTCTAGTAGGGCAAAAGGGTGTGCTATAGTGAGTAGTGTTTACACCAAACTTGCACGCCCTGCATGAGGAACATTTGTAAAATCCTTTGTATTTGAGCCAAGTACTGCCACTACTTGACTCAGGACTAGTTTTGACCAGACTGTTATGCATGCTAAACGATTTCTTATATGTAATAGTAGGAGAGCCCTGCAGAATCTCACTGTAGAAGCCATCTGTCATCACAACAGGCCAATGCCTTCTTACAATTGACCTGATCTGCTTCTCCTGTTTACTATAAGTCAGGATCAGGCGGGGAGTATTATTCTCTGAAGTCACCAATGATGTGTCAGACCTAAACAGTGACTCCCTGGGTTTTTCTCGGCAACGTTTTAACGCACCGTTCAGAATTTTGTCGTTATACCCTCGGGCCTTAAGTCTGCAAATCGTATTCTTGGCTTCTTGTTCAAACAGTTCAGGGGTACTGCTGATTCGTTTTACCCTCACCAACTCTCCATATGGGATATTGTTAATGACATGCTGTGGATGGCTGCTACCGGCATGGAGAATGCTATTACCGGCAGTCGGTTTACGAAAAAGCGATGTATTTATACTGTTGTCTTCAATGTTAATGTGGACATCTAAAAAGTCCGCATGTGTTTTACTAATTTGAGAGGTGAAAAAAAGATTCTCACTGTTAGTATTGAGTGCATCAACAAATCTCTGCGCACTCTCCTCATCACCCTCCCAAATACAAAAGACATCATCTATAAACCGTTTCCAGTGTCTCACATGCCTAAAACCTGGTGTGGCAACTAGAACACGCTCCTCCCACCAGCCCACGTGGAGACACGCGTAGCTGGGGGAGAAGCATGATCCCATCGCCACACCACGAACTTGTCTCCAAATGCTCTTAGCAAACATAAAATAGTTATTATGTAAACACCAATGTATCAATTCACACAACATTTTGTTGTGGGCATAATATTCACAGGTTCGTAGATCCAAGTAATGTTTGACAGCCTCTAACCCCTTTACGTGATCTATAGATGTATATAATGACTCTATATCCAGAGTAATTAAACACCAGTTCTCTTGCCACGTGATCGTCGATAATTTATTCAAAAAATCGCCAGTGTCCCTTATATAACTTGGTAAGTTTTGCACAATGTCTTGTAGGAAAAAGTCAATATAACTTGAAATATTTTCCCCTACACTCTTGATGGCTGCAATGATTGGTCGACCAGGCGTAGGGACTCTCTGCTTATGTATTTTTGGAATCAGATATAAGATGGGTATGACCGGATGTTCAACATGTAAAAAGTAAAACTCAACTTGTGAAATCAGATTATTTCTTTTGTATGACATAAGAAGCTTTTTTAAGCCCTCCTTAGCTCGTTTGTATGTCATCCCATTAGATATCTCGTAGCAGGTGGTGTCGTTTAATTGTCTCATGGCTTCAGCCACGTACTCAGTTTTTCTCCACAACACAATATTACCACCTTTGTCTGATTTATTGATCACCACATCTTGGTTCTGATTCAGTTTTTTCATTAATACATTATAATCACGCGCCAAAGCATTGTCCCTGTGTAACTGTGCCTGTGTCTTGCGGTTTAATTTTTTGAGATCTTCAATCACACATTCATGATAAATGTCTACCGCATCCTTCGGCATTACAGGCAAAAATGTGCTTACCGGTTCAAATGGACTTTCGCCAGCTCCTTTCTGTCGAATATCCACATTGTGTAATTCTTGTTGCGTAGATGGAGTGGCGTCATCACTCGTGGTAGAGCTATCTGGGTTTCCCAGATCACAAAGGGTAAGAAGCAGTCTCGCATCCCGTGCTGCTGTCGCTGATGTAGAGGTAACCGGCTGTTTACTATTTTTGGAAGTCTTATCCTTTTTCTCTAATGCCGGTTTTGTGGCGAAGAATTTTCTAAGTTTCAATTTGCGAATGAACTTGAAAACATCCACTCTGGTGTTAGTGTAATTGAATGCACTCTCGGGACAAAAATTTAATCCTAATGCTAAAAGTTGTTCTTCAGCAGCTGATAGGACTACATCGGTTAAATTCGTAATGGTACAATCCTTGCCTACTTCCTTCTGTTGTACCATTGCCTCTTTTTCTTTTGTTGCTTTTGCTGTTGAGGCTTTTCGTTTTTGTCTTCTTGCATGGCGTTTGGCATTGCGCCTCTTGCGTTTTGATTCTTTCTCGTTCTCGGACGGAGGGTTTGCAGCCGGTCCTCCACTAAAAAATCAATTTCCTCAGCAAGATTCAAAACTCTACCAGCTTGACCTCCTTCTGCCCCGCTCAACTCAGAGAGCGATGTGCTCGATGTACTGGCCAATGAAATTGCATCGGAGTTCTCGCTTCGTTCTTCATCCACATTCACTCTTGCCACATCTCCGCCCGTGACCGTTTGTTTAGTCAGTTTCGACTGTCTAGCTTTGTCAAACTTGCGCGAGAAAGTGTATATTTGACCCGTGGTGTAGTCATTCAGGTCTCTGGCAAACTTGTGGATTTTTCTGGTTTTAATGCGCTCCTCATGCTTATTTAGGCGTTCGCTTATCTCCTTGCGGGTTGCTGTAATTAACGCCTGAGTATCAGTGTCAGTCACCGCATCCAGTTGTTCATTCAAATTTTTTATCTCATTAAGTAAAACCTCCCGGTCTATTACTGCATATTCGACCAGGAGTTTCACCAAGTTCATAGATGCATCAAGATTCAGCTCGCCCCATTTCTTCAACATTGCCGGATTAGGGTCCTCAAAGCTCGGCGCCAGCATGATCCGAAGACCCCGTGGAATCCTGCCTGCCTCCACGTATTTGGTGAGTGATTTATGCTCCCACCATTTCGTGATTTCTCCCTTAGTTTTCTTTTCAAGGGCTTTTAATAGTTGTTTTGCATTCAATTGCACACTATTGGGTTGATTGATAACGGCAGCGGCTTTGGTAGCGTTCTTGTGTACATTGCTGAACAACGCTTCCGCCGCGTCTTCACGTTCTCTCTCCAAACTTGCTGACATTGTGATTAAGAGAGGATTTAAACAATAACGCACCGATGGCAAACGCCAAATCCGGTCTTCTTGCTGCAAAATGCCTTGTACTCGTTACCTGGATTATCCAAAAAATGTCACCGCCGTTGTGATTGGATGACACCCGCTTCAGGCTCGCCTAACAGACCAACCGCCAGCGCGTCTTCATCCAGTACTCCACGCGGTTTCCTTCTTAATGGTCCAGGGGGTCTAGCCAAATTTCCTTCGTGGAAGAAAGCGCGTTCAGCTGTAGAAGCACGACCTCCTTAACAACGAGTGGGTACCGCCAACGGGGACAGCTCACCTCCGTATTATATGAACACCAAATCTTCAATTTGCGTAAAAGAAGACACGGACCCCAGGCTGCAGTAAGGGAGATTATATTCACCTCTCAGGCGACGCGTTTCGAGCAACTCGTGCTCTTGATCACACACCATGCACCTGGTCAGCATTAGTTTAAATACTTTTTTTTGTTTTGCAGTGCTCCACCCCCTGAGTGAATCACCTGGTGCATAGACATGGAAAACACATTTTTCTATGCTAATGACTATGACACCCACCATCACTGCACTTAATTTATAAACGGCTGGGAAATTTAGTATATCTGCATATATATATATATATATATATATATATATATATATATATATATATATATATATCCATACTAATATTATAAAGAGAGAGCCCAAAGCTTTGAGGCGGGTAATCTCAGTAAACACAGCACCAATCACAACACCCAATACAGCATTGGAAAGGGCAGTTGCAGCAGAAGGACATAGGCTATGCAGACGGCCACCATATACATTTAAAAGGTAAAAGAACTGTGCCAGCAAAGTAGTCCTTTGTGGGCGTGTCTACGTTCTGCTGTGGGCGTGTGCTGGGGGCGTGTGGTACGTTCCGCCCTTCATGCCATGTGAGTCGTAATTGCGCTGCATCAAGGGGCACGCTGGGGGCGTGACACGCTGGGGCCGTCACAAACGCTGTGGGCGTGTGTCCGTGCTGTGGGCGTGTGTCCGCCCTTCATGCCATGTGAAGCGCCAATTGCGCCGCATCAAGGGGCACGCTGGGGGCGTGTGCTCCGTTCCACACTTCATGCAATCTGGGTCGTACATTAATCAGATCGTCTGCTGTGGCCGTGTGCCGGGGGCATCACAAAGGTGTTCACCTCGAAGCGTGGTAAGTAACCATGCGCAAGACTCCCTTGGGGGATTGCCCGTTGTCTCACACATACTGGGGGTGCGGAATGCAGTGTGTGCCTTCGCCTGGGTGCATCTGAAAGGGCCAAACGCAGTGTGTGGCTTGGCCTGGGTGCATCTAAAAAGCACTCGGGCCGAAGAGCGTCGGTGTGGGTAAAAAAAAATAAGAACAGCGGAAAACAATCATTCAAGACTTACACAATTCTAATTGTTAGACGGTTGCCACTGGCCCTCAAGCGGGGGCACACGCGACTGAACGTGTCTGTGGGGACAATTACTGCAGCCTCTCATGCGCGCTGTTACTGAACTATCACATTAAACCAAATTACACGTGCCTGCTAACATCAGCCAGGGCTGTAGCCAGGCTCAGGTGGCGGATCACTACACTAATTACATGCGCCTGTTAACATGAATCAGGGCTGCAGCTAGGCCTCAAGCGGGGGGACACGCGCCTGCTAACATCAACCAGGGATGCAGCTGGGCCTCAAGCGGGGGAACACGCGAATGACCGTATCTGAATACACACATTACACACATTCTATTTCATACCTGGACAACGTAGGGACGGGCTGCTAGTACATATATAAAATTCGTATCATATCCACACAATACTAACAATAAGCAAATACATAATAACTTTAAATAAATAAATAGTCCTTTATACTTTCAATAAAGTGCACCAGTGCGTCCTTTTGCAACCCTCAACATTAATTTCGTCAAATCTCAGGCATAGTTTTTCCTATCAATATATACATTCCTTCTATTATTGCATCTTGTGATTGCATATTTCATTAGTACTAAGAGCCCCAATGTCCGATTTATTTCAATAAAGTGCAACAGTGATAGATTTAAATATTTACCCTGTGTTGTTATCAATATTTTCCAAACATTGCCAAGTGGCATTGAATCGTTGTATGCCCCTGACCCTTTTACCATATGCCTCCTTGAACTTCTTTGTTCGGCACACCTTTGTATACAATTCCAAATATGTTGTCACTCTATTGGTTTTCCAATTTTGCAAAATCAATGATCAAGCAACTAAAGAACACATATGGATTAATACATCAACCCACTTTCCTAATGCTCGATCTTGCCTCTGTCAAGATAATCCAAACAGTGCCACCCCGGACTCAGGTCTGTGCACTCCACTACATAGGGCTTTAAACACATGTTCCCAAAACCCAGCTATCTTTGGATAGGTGAAAAAAATATACAGCCAGTCTCCTCCCCCTAACTGATTACAGCAAAAGTAACAATCTTCTATTTCAGGATACATTTTCTGGAGAATTTAAGGGGTGTAGTATGCCGTCCACCGTGCCAGGAAAGACATTCTCCTGAAATTGGCTGCTCTTAATGCCTTATATCCTAATTCTTAGATTACCTGCCTCTCGGCCTCAGAAAAAGTACACTGTGTCATTGACATGATCTTTTCTAAAAAAAAGAATTTTACCAGCTGGCTCTCCCCCTTGCCCCCTGATAACCTGTAGGAATTACCTATGCCCCTCATTTTAGTTCTGAATAATGCTGGTATTATTGGTGAGGAGATTCTTTTTAGAAAATGTGCAATCTGAAGGTACCCAAAATACAGATGCTTGCAGCGATCTCCGCACCTAGATTGGAGTTGTTGCCAGGTTATAATTCCCCCTTGAACCCGAAAATATCCCAATTCTTTAAATCTATTTGAAAACCAATACCTTATATGGCAATTTGGTATGTGAAAACCCAGTACTTTACATTCACTCAGCTGCAAGTGCCTGTATCCTGCAGCATGATTTTTTGAGTAGCATGCTTGGAGTCTCCAACCATACTCCTGGAGTGTTTTATATCTTTTCTTTTTTTAGAGTTTTAACGTTTTAATAAATATTGTCAGCTGATATCCGGCCTCTTGAACCATCTTCTCCCAAAAACACTTGTCCTGTATACCCTTGACATCTATAAATTGTACCATCATATCTAGAAGAGCAACTTCATAATATGTATACATATGAGGTAATGCTAATCCCCCCGATTTACATCTAATTGCACCACCAGTACACATACTCTTGATGCCTTTTTATTCCAAATCACACATCTAAAAAGTGCCTATAATTCCTTGAAAAATACTCCAATAATTTTATACAGGACATTAGTCAACAAAGAAATCAGTAAAGGTAGAATGGACATTTTTTCAATGCAACCCACCCTATTAACTTAAGAGGGAGAAGTGTCCATCTATCTTGGTAAATCCTTAATCTTTGTCTTCATTGTTTCATAATGCAATCCATATAATTCTGCGCATTGATTTATAACTTGTATGCCTAAGTAACGGACAGGTGCATGATTCAAAGCCTGCTGCTGAAGACTTCCTGGAAGAAAGTGGAGGTGTATTAAATAACAGCAGTTCAGTTTTGGATGATTGATTTTGTCCTGTCTGATGCCTATGGATTATTTTCTGTGCTATTGGGGTCACTCGATTGGCCCAGATTTTCCTTAGAATTTTATAATCTGTATTTAATAGGCTAATCAGCCTGTATGTGTTAAGGTCTCTTGGGTTCTTCCCCTTCTTATCAAAACTAATTTTTGTATACCCTGCCACACTTATGGCGGCCAAAAGCGGTACAAAAGGGGGTGGTGATGGACGGAGCTTGTTTCCGGTCCAGGGAAGACATGGCTTGGCAGTTCGGGCTGGACTGCTCCCATGAGGCACAGGGTCAGACTGATTTGCATATAGCCATGTCTGAACTGGGGTGGCAGAGTGGGCTAAAGAACGGTGATGGATTAAACCCAGATCTTTTGACTGGGTGTGAGTGTTTGATTGATTCAGATGCTCCGTCCATCACCACCCCCTTTTGTACCGCTTTTGGCTGCCATAAGTGTGGCAGGGTATGCTCAGACGTGAGTCCCTTGCTCACTTTGCCACTGGATTCAAGCAAGCCGGGCTGAAGACAGCTGGAATGCCAGAAACCGGTCCTCGAAAGCTTGTTTCCGGTCCAGGGAAGACATGGCTTGGCAGTTCGGGGCGGACTGCTCCCTTGAGGCACAGGGTCAGACTGATTTGTCATAGCCATGTCTGAACTGGGGTGGCAGAGTGGGCTAAAGAACGATGATGGATTAAACCCAGATCTTTTGACTGGGTGTGAGTGTTTGATTGATTCAGATGCTCCGTCCATCACCACCCCCTTTTGTACCGCATCATTGTGACAGGTCAGGTCATGCTTGTCATGGAAACATGGCAACGCATCCAAGTAAATACGGGTGAAACGATTTAACAAATTGCAATCTACAAGCCACACTCACACATAAAATCTGATGGATCTAATTAAGTGAGATATCCAAATAATTGCAAAAGAACATTCATGTAAATGTGCACAAGGGCACTACATTAATCGAGAGTGGCTAACTACCATTAATCCGACCCAGATTGGTTGTAAACAAAGTTTATGAATTAAGGTGACTCACATTCCTCTGTCTGTATGACACAATTAAAAGTGCATGTCATAACCTATAGACCCATCTCAATTCAAATACATACTATGATAAATATTGCGCATGTCATAAATGTAAATGTAGTTAATTTATATAGCGCTGTATCACCGACCGGTTTCTAAGCACTTGCTTTGGGAACCCGTCCTGGTATTCCTCTGTGAGATAACCCATTACTGGGCATCCCCAAGGTGAAAGCCAGGCATCCCGCTGCGAGGGGCCGTTGTGGAGATTAAGCAAGCTATTGCCCAGAGTTGCAGAGTGGGACTCCATGACTGGAATAGGCACCGAGGCGAGAATTGTCCGGTCCGGGGAAATTTGAGCCCAAGACCCGCCGAGGCGGGGAATTGAACCCTGGTCCAGGCCAGACCTCTGCATCAGGGTCTGCCGCTCCAACCACTTGAGCCACACTTCTCCACATAAAATATAAACACACTTAATCCACATACATAATACGACAAGTACATATAAAGTGGGGTTTTTTGGGAACTATTCATATATTTGGTGAATAGGCAAATTAGGCAAAAATATCTTCAGAAAGAGATACTGCCCACACAATTTATCGATTCCAGAAAACATTGGTATACAAAGTAGCATCATACCTTATGTGTAAATAGTGGCGATGAAGGACATGGCAGGATTACAAAGAAAACAAGGCCATTTTTAACCCATATTATAAAGGGACACTTGTCTAGATATCTCCCCTGATTCATTGAATCCTTTACTGCCTTTACTGATCGTATCAAGCAAATGTATCCACTTGCACTCTCTTAGGTTGAGGGTGAATAGTGTGTCACCTCCTCTGGGGTTATGGATTACTTTCTCCAGTACCCACCACCTCTAGCATGAAAGACGGGATTCTGGTCTTCCTTGTCTGTCAAAGTCCATTATGTTTCCTTTGCTGTGCCCTAAGCAGAGGTTTCCCAGTGAGGGACAGAAAGCTCCAGAAGGTAGGCACCTCTTTCCAATCCAGGGAAGCAACATCATCATTCCACGCTATTCCAACCCTCCAGCATAGCACTTTTGGACATTTCAAAAGGATGATTAGAAGTGATCTGTGGAAAGACCGTCTCTGAGAGCCTTATCCCTGCCACTAACTGCTGCAATTGCCTGCCCCTTCCCTCTAAAACCTCATACTGCAGGCTGAGCATGACAGCACTCACTCAACCTGAAACACATCTGCACATGCATGTGTGGACATGCTCATGTGCAATGCACAGTGCAAACAAAGAGCATCATACCCTAACTATGCAGAAGAAAATTTTGTTTTTTAAATGGCGGACACTGACGGCTAGCACTCCCAAACCATTTCAACAGAGTTTACAGTGAGTGAGACTTAATTAGGGAGATTTGCTTACAGCAGAAATTCAGACTGGGTCGCCCAAGCGAAAAAACATGACCAGTGGTACATTTCTCATTCACAGCAAGATTCATTGACAAGGAATGTTTCAGAAGCATAAAATACTAAAACAAATGCATGAAAAAGTAGACATTTTACCCTCAGTTGTTGAAACTTCTTTAGCATCTGGATCATTAATTGTATGTATCAGTCCATTGAAAATTATGTCATAAAACATCACACCCTATTAATCTCTTTCTTTGGCGTAGCCACCCTGTGATATTTAGCATTCTCTGGTCAGGTTTTCATAACCCTTATGCCAGTACAGCTACATGGAAAATATCAGTGTATTCAGAAGACGGCAATAAACATTGTTTACTGTCTGAAGAAGCATACCTGCTGGATGATGTAACTAAATCCAATCAGCCAGGGCATAAGATTGTAAAATCTAAACAGTATCACAGTAATGCTGATCTTTTTCAGAAACCTAAAATCAGTCATTTGCCTTGTCATTGTTCTTGTGAATTTGTTATAAATTTGGATCTGGTTGAGATGTTCTTTTTGTTATGATACATACCTTGTTAGAAACAGAAAATAAAGTGCCTAAACAATACCTTGAATAATATTTTGAAAATAGTCTTATTGTTGCTTTAACTTGGACTACAGGGGTCTTTATGTTTTTTGTACCCAAGAAAACTAAAGATATTAGACTATCTATTGATTATAGGAGGGTGAATGATATCACTACTGAGTAGTGTTTTTTCTTTCCTTCCATTAAAGACAATCTGGGATCTGTTTGAGGGTCTCTTTTTACCGGACACGATCTGCAAAGTGCATACCAACTGCAATGAATTAGGGTTCTAGTCGAGCCGAAAACATTTTCGTTCTTGGGCCACTTTGACTATCAGGTTATTCCCATTGGTCTGAGCAATGCTCTTTCGGTATTACACAGATTTAACATTTTTGTTTTTTCTATCATGAACATTCTGAGTTCTGGTCATATGGGCAAGGGCAACACAATTGGGCTGTATCACAAATATTGAGCACTGAATAGTGTGGTCTCTGTCAATTGTTTGGGCTCATTGTTGTACTAAAAATGTAATATTTCAAGAGCTGGAGCAGTGCTTTTTTAAAACTTTAAACTGGTAAATTGTGGCTTAGTAAGGAATTTTAGAGACATTTTATGCTTCAAGCGTGAAATATTGCAGTATTTGTAGGCATATCTAAAGTAAACTAAATATCACACCTAAGCAGAATGACAACACACATAAAACATAAGAGTGTGACACAACAAATCAGTCAAAAGAGAATGCAACACAACAATCACAGTACAAAATAACAACATCACATTTCAAAATCGCTACACATAAACATGGCAAAACAAAAATCGCCGTAGAGGTAGTGTTCTGCTCTCTGCTGCTGCACTGGGACATGAGTCATCCAGTCACATCCTTTGGTTGGAAGGGAGCACAGAAATTGGGAAAACAATTTGGCAAGCGGCAGCATGATTAAGCAAGCAATTTGACTCTGTATTTGAGGTGGGTTTCAGATTTGAATTCAATATGGCATCACTGCCAGTTTGTCTATGGTGGGTGCTTCAAATATGTTACCTTAGGAAATCTTCTTGGGTATTTTTTTAGTGTTTAAGTGGTACTACTTCACTGTCTGTGTGTCACAATGTCTCAGATTTTTTTTTCATTGGGATTGAGGCCATCATCTGTCACCATAACATTTGCCCCTTTTGAGTCTTGTAAGTAAAAACCTCTTTTAACATGGCTAGCACCCACTTATTCCCTGATGCATGATGTGATTTTGAATGTAAGTGCACTGGATGCTTGCTAACCAGGGTTCCAAAGCCAGATTGCTTTCCTAAAACTGTACCACAATTGACACCACTTCAGCAACCCCTGTAAATCCCTGGTAAATGGTAACCCTGGTACAAAGGGTCTGGGTACGGAAGAGTGTCCACTAGGGCTACAGCACGAACTGTGTCACTAAGACCCTGCAAACTGCCATTGTATGCTGCGTGTCTTAGTGCAGAGAAAATCGAAGAGTCGGCATATCACCCAGCCCTGTGTGCCATGCCAGCATACACTGCATGAGGTATAGGTAAGTCACCCTTACTGCAGGCCTTACAACACTAAAGCAGGGTCCGCTATATCTCATGGTTGGACATATCTGCATGAGCATATGTAATCCTACAATATATAAGTTCATTCTTAGATATTGTAACTGCTCCATGATGGCTTTACTGTACCCTAAGATGTTTGGTGCCAAACATCTCCTATTACTAAATCCTTACAGATGCCAGTGTTGGATTCCTTAATAGATGCACAGAGGAGAACTTTTTTGAGTGTCCCCTGAAAACATACCAAGCACTGGTGTAGTCACTGACTAGTATTAGCCAGCTTGAAACCACCAGAAATGTGCCTGCCTTCTTGGGGTGACAGCCATCGCTCTCAGAGTCCAAGAACAAAGCCTGCTCTGGGAACAGGTGCTTCACACCTCTTCAGGCCGGCAAGGCCTGCAACAGTGGGAAGCTTCTGAGGCAATGCTGAACTTTGAAATGGAACCCAGGCATCTTCAGATAGTGGAGGATGGCAACCCCCCATTCTGCCTCACCTTTTGGCAGGGGGGCAGGTGGAAAATTAGTTAGATTCAACCAGCACCATCCCTGAGGTGGGGCAGTCAATGTGGACACTACTTTTCTAAATCCTCCATTTTGAGATGGTAAGAAATCAACCTATCAGGCCTAGGGTAGTGCCCCTTTCCATAGGAAGTGGTCACTTAGAGGGCCTAGACACCCTCAAGGTAGGTAGCCTATGGGCTATTACCTGTCACCCCCCTTTAATGCCCCATAATTTTACATTTATTTGGAATCCCTGAACCCTCAACTTAGATTTGATGGACCAAAGAAAAGTAACGGACAAAGAAGAGCTGCTTACCCAAGAACCTGCTGCAGAAAATTGATACCAAACCCTGGCGACTGCTTCCAGGATCCAACAATTGTGATGTGCTATCTTGTCCTGCAACTGAGAGGCCCCCAAGAACCCCAGAGCACCTCCAGCCTTTGACATACTGCCAAGAACCTTCCTTGGAGTAGAGGAGCTGCATCCTGCAGGCACTGAACCGTAAAGTCTGGATTACGGATCTGCTGCTCCCCAGCGACTCCGATGCAGCACCAAAGTCAGAAGAGGTACATCAGCTCAAGAGGGTTACATCTGTCTGCCCACCAAGTCGGAGGACACCAGGGCCTACCAGAGCAATGCTGTACCAATAACTGGGGTACCGGACCCCACACACCAAAAGCCAAAAGCAAAGTGTCCAATTTGGACTCCAACTACCCAGGATACAGACACCCATTTGAGGGACTTTGAGACCCCCTGAAACCCACTCTGTGAGTGGCCCAGTTTTCCTGGAATAGTCCCTGTAACCTGCCTGCCCCTGACTGCAAGGATAATCTCGACCATGGGCTTCCCTATCTACTCTGCACCTAGGCTGCCTGGCCTGGTTAACGATGAACCAGCTGTTCCTCCGTAATTTCGCACAACAGTGATTATTTTGCAAACTTTGAAAAATCATAACTTAAAATGTACTTACTTTAGAACTAAGTTCTTAGTCCGAAAAATTATATAAAAATCTGTGTCATTTTTGCTATTTGTCTTGGATTTATTCTTGAGTGTTTGTCTCTTCTATTGCCTCTGTGAATACAACAAATAATTAGCACTGCCCTCTGATCTGATAAGGCTAACTGCTCAACCACGCTACCACAAAAAATCGATAGCATTATTTACTTTTGCTACTGTATACCAGTAAGGGATCCACTGGACTCTCTGCACAGTGTACTTCATTCTAGTACACTTTTTAGAGAACCAGTCTCCTAGAAAATAATGAGTGGTTCAGAGTTCCTGGCACAGGAGCTCAAACTGACCCCTTAACTGGGCATTATTTAACTGAACTGGATCCCTTAGAGGACCATATGGTATCTACTCCGACAGGGTGTTCTTCTGTATTCCCCTTACCTGGGCATGTCCTGTGCCAGGCTATGGGCTCTCTGTAAAGGACATTGTATCAACATTGGCTTTCAAGCTACCATGGAGAAGCTGTTCTGCTTGGGTTCTCAGATTAGATAGAACCGGCTCATCAGGGCCTTACTAACCCAGCCAGAACGTTTCCCTCTGCCCCTCCCTAGGACCTATTCACAACAGGTATCTACCCCCTAAGGACAGGGAATTCCTACAATACATACCATGTACCTCCTATAATCGGCGATCTCGCGGTCCCATACGAACCCAGACCTCTCTACCCAGACGGCAGTATCAGAATCGGCGATCTCGCGGTCCCATACGAACCCAGATCTCTCTACCCAGACGGCAGTATCAGAATCGGCTATCTCGCGGTCCCATACGAACCCAGATCTCTCTACCCAGACGGCAGTATCAGAATCGGCGGCCTCGCGGTCCCATTCGAACCCAGACCTCTCTACCCAGACGGCAGTATCAGAATCGGCGGCCTCGCGGTCCCATACGAACCCAGACAACCTACCTAGACGGCAGCATCAGAATCGGCGATCTCGCGGTCCCATGCGAACCCAGATCTCTCTACCCAGACGGCAGTATCAGAATCGGCGATCTCGCGGTCCCATACGAACCCAGACAACCTACCCAGATGGCAGCATCAGAATCGGCGATCTCGCGGTCCCATAAGAACCCAGATCTCTCTACCCAGACGGCAGTATCAGAATCGGCGATCTCGCGGTCCCATACGAACCCAGACCTCTCTACCCAGACGGCAGTATCAGAATCGGCGATCTCGCGGTCCTGTACGAACCCAGACAACCTACCCAGACGGCAGCATCAGAATCGGCGATCTCGCGGTCCCATACGAACCCAGATCTCTCTACCCAGACGGCAGTATCAGAATCGGCGATCTCGCGGTCCCATACGAACCCAGACAACCTACCCAGACGGCAGCATCAGAATCGGCGATCTCGCGGTCCCATACGAACCCAGATCTCTCTACCCAGACGGCAGTATCAGAATCGGCGATCTCGCGGTCTCATACAGACCCAGACAACCTACCCAGACGGCAGCTTATCCTATGATTACCATTATACAAAGGGGTCGATCTCACTATTCATCAGGGGTATAGAACCATATTATTCCCGATCACACAACGGTTGCCAATTTAGATAATGTGCAGTATGGTCGTTAATTCAAGGGGCTCCTCTCTCCCTTATTCAGTTACCACTTACCTGATCAGGGTTAGCATCTGTTCACATAGCAGCATCTGACTAGAAGAATAGGTTACCCTCTCATACAAGAACACACGGCACATATCGGTTCACTAAGAACTGGGGTACTTTATTTCCCATTTATGATAAACAAACATATAACATCATACTACAACACATAACCTGCAAAGAGAAGTAAAAGATTAGGTTGTACACTCTAATAGGAAAGGGTCGACATCACCTTATTAATATGAAGTCCACAGTCAGCAGTCATCTAGGTTCCCTTCTCGTCTGGGCCTTGGCTCATCTTGAAGTCACACCTCCGCAATCACGGATACACGGCTGCACCGCTATGCGCTGTTCCCTTCACCCTTCTCCAAGCCCCTGGGACCTTCCTCTCATCAGCTACTCTCCTTCCCTGGCTGTTCTGCTAGGAGAGTATCTGTTTCTTGATTCTTCTCCGCCTTTGGAATGGCGTCTGTCTTCCCTGGAATAAGTAATGGGTTTGCTACTAACGGCTAGATGCCGCCTACGAACTGACTGCACAACTACCTCGGGCTTTCACTAATATAGAAGCGTGTTTCTTCATGGAAAATTCCAGCCAGTAACCTGCCGCCCACCAAATTCTTGTACCTCCCCGTACCAAGGACACGTTCCCAGCCGGCCGGCCTGATGTTGTGTCTTCGGTATGAAGAAAAATACAATCCTTCGACAAGGGCCGGCCTGAACCGGTTCTCTCCAAGCGAACAACACCTCGTAACTAAAACATTACACTTGACCTAGAAGCATCCCAAGCTGCCGGGGCAGAAAGAAAGATGGAGTCTCTCCCGTTTGAGGCCTACCAGGCCCGAATTCAGCATAACTCCATGGAAAGTATAATAATACCCTGACTAAAGGACGGATTACCCCTGATACTAGCGAATCTATCCCCTAGCCTATATGTATAAGCTCTAATCTAGGGAGGAGAATGCAGAATTATATCAAAGTGCCTCGTAAATAGGCTCTATCCACTACTCTAACCCTTGCACTGGAATGATAAGAGACTGAAGTCACCATCAATCACCTTTCCTCAAAAGAGGGCCGGGAAAATCGAGCAGAACATTTCACCCTTGACTTCAATCTATTATACATTCATCAAACAGAACTAACATCTGTGGAAGAATAATAGGAAACAAAACTAACTGATCTATGTCTAGTACCAGGTTTGCAGTATTGAAGTAGAGAAGGAATACACTGAATGAAGCAACAGATAGCAATCAAAATGCTAATAGTAATAAAAATCCCCCCTAATATTTGACGCAACATATGTAGATCAGGTAGCCAATTAAAGAGCCAGTCAAACCAGCCCTGGTCAATGTGTTTTCTAACCTCTTCCGTCAAGTCATAAAGTTTGTCAATATGAGTCTGAATGGATTTTGTATGGTCAGACAGGTTAAAACAACAAAGACCCTCAAAATCAGAACAATCATGTCCATGTTTAAGCAAAAGATAATCAATAGCCGCCCGGTTCTGCAAGATAGCTCTACGTTCACCCTGGGCGTCTAATAGTATGTCAGACAAAATCGTAGAAGTATGATTAATGGATTTTACCATCCAGCAGGCCATTTTCCCAATAGACTTGGCATTATAGACCGCCAAGGCAGGAACACCAACAATTGAGAAAGCTAAGCTAAGGTATTCAGATTTGGAATATAAATGCATAGACGAATCACAGTCCTCCTGTAACATTAAAGCCTCTCGGATCACACGGGAATTAGCATGGGGATGTGAGGAGAACATCAACAAACTCAGTCTGGTAATGGCACAAGGGCCTCCGGAAATGTTCGCGGGAATATATGGCCAGGATGTATTACCACAAGAGAAGAGCCAACCAGAGGGTAGCAGCATTGTACGGTAATGACTGGGGGTCACCACTAAACTCTTACAAGTCATAATATTTTGAACAGAGGTACATAATTTCGGTGATCTTCGGAAGCATAAAGTCCTTTCATGAGCTGTGAATGATGTAGCACCTTTCAATTTTAAACGCACACACTCAGAAATAGCATTGGGATCACAAGTAAGAAAGAAGCATAAATCACCCTGCGTGATATTATAAGTTATTATCTGGGATTGGATCAGGGGTGTTGAATCGGACAACTCAGTACATAAAGGGCAGTATTCATGTGTAGCAACGTCTCCCAAAAGGACATTAGGACGGGCATTCGATACATTGAAAATATGGGCCAAAGTCTCCAATGAAGCAGGGACAGCAACTAAACAAGTCGCTAGAATGTCAGTCACCGACCGCATCGGCGTTAAACAAAAATGAGGGGCATTAGTCACGCGCTTGGCCAAAGTAGTCCAAAAGTTCGATGATGAATCCCACGCAGCAAAGGAACGCGGCATCCGGGTTCTCAAATCAGCCCGGGTCGATGGGTTCCCTCCTCTCCCGTCGTAGCAGTCCAAAAGGAGTCCAACGCCGACACATCCTGCAGCAACAGCCCAGAGAATGATCTGAAAGAAAATCAAAGACAGACATTATTCATTCTCGTAGGTAACATTTGTCAGCTGGGACAGCTTCCCAGCTATCTTTCCCTGGTCTCATGACTAGGACAGTATTATCATGACCGGTTGCAATAATCTCAGCTTGCTCAGGGGGATTCTTAGGCGATTGCACCCAAACTCTAGCTCCAGGATTATCCGTGGAGCCGAATCCTTTTTGTCCTCGCACAGTTAGCAACGTTGGGGCAGTGCCTTTTGTGATCTCACCACTGAAAACAGGCATTATCAATAATTGAGCAATTCGGTCAGTTCTATGAATTGGTAAATCAACCTCACTGCTATTCAGCAGGAGCACCTTAATCTCTCCCTGATAGTCACTGTCAATGAATCCTCCAAGCACTTGAATACCTTTCACAGCCAGCCCCGATCTAGGGGCGATTAATCCAAAATTTCCAGTGGGTATGCAGACACCAACACCGGTTTCAATGATGACTCGATCTTTACTCTTCATAATAGTATCATTCATGGCATGCAGGTCTAGACCTGCCGACCCCGGGGTCGCTCTGCATGGAGCCAGTGCTCCGGGGGTAATTTCCCAGTATATCACAGGGTCACCAATTTCATTGGGCTTTGCATCGACATTTGGAGGAAACAAACGCATCAATGGAGATTCAGCATTTAGAAAGGGACGATTATTCAAAATTAACAAGGCCTGAAATAAACAGTCCCTCCAATTCCTATAGCGGTCGCCAGTTAGCTTACACAGTTGATGTTTCAGCAAACCGTTCATCCGCTCAATTAAACCCGAGGCCTGAGGATAATATGGTATATGAAACACCCATTCAATATTATTCTCCACACAAAATTCCTGTACCAATCTTCCACGAAAATGGGATGCATTATCAGATTGAATTTGGAAGGGGACACCATAATAAAGCATAATCAATTCCAATGTCTTAATTGTATTCACTTGGGTAGCTTGTTTACAGGGGAGGGCCACTAACAGGCCACTGTATGTATCCACAATGGTGCAAATGTATTGACAGTTTTTACTCATAGGAAGTGGACCAATATAATCAATTTGCCAAATTTGAGCGGGCAGTTTCCCGCGATGTAAATGACCTTTAACAATTTGAGGCACTTTCCGCTGCCTAGCATGCTGACAAATGGGACAATGCAAAATAATGTCTTTGATTAAATCTAAAGGAATATAAATTCCTCGACCAGCAGCCCACCTGCTAGTGGCTTTCTCTCCATAATGTCCTGCTTTCTGGTGGGCCCATTTCGCCAATCCTTCCATATCAGAATCCTGCATGTCCACCATTGCCTCAGCAACTTTAGATTGTTCATCTGCAATATTATGAAAAAATTTGTCAAGGGAGTCTATTGGGGTATGAGCATCCACGTGAAAGATTGTAACAGTACTCTGCGGGAGCATGTCCCAAATCTCTTGCCATAATTCTTTCCCCCACAGTTCTTTCGAATGCAATTCCTAATTATGGGAATGCCAAGTCGGTAACCAAACTGCCAATCCATTGGCAGTAGACCAGGAATCAGTAAAAATATGACATGTGCCAGGTAACTCTTGCTTCAGAACTTGATAAACAGCATAAAGTTTAGCAAATTGGCTGCTCTTTCCCTCACCAGTTGTACTCAGCAACTTTTGTGTGATCGGGTTATAGGACACTGCCTTCCAATGTCGTTTTGTCCCTATGAACCTTGCCGAACCATCAGTAAACCAAACGTGGTTTCTGTCCTCGGGGGACAAATCATCAAATGGCTTACCCCACTTGACAGGGGATTCCTGTACTAAAGGTACGGAGCATTCACTCTCTGTCTCAACCGATGGTGCCCGCGCCACCTGCTCATGCAAGGATGCAACTCCCTTTGGTCCCACACGTGCCCTGTCCTGTATGTACCATTTCCATTTAATCACACTTGCCTCCTGAGCATGTCCAATTCTGTGAGTTTTCGGCGAACTCAAAACCCACTGCATGATAGGAATTTCAGGTCGCAGGACCACATCATGTCCCAAAGTTAATTGCTCGGTATCCACCAGAGCCCAATAACATGCAAGCAACTGTTTCTCAAAAGGTGTATAACGCTCACCAGCATCAGGTAACTTTTTAGTCCAAAAACCTAATGGTACTTTACTCCTGCCTTGTTTTTGCCACAAACTCCAATTTGCATAAAGGCCTTGCACAGACACATTCAAATCCACATCACCATCGCACACAGGCCATAAATCCAAGGCATACTGAATCGCTTCTTTTGCCAAACTAAACGCATCTTGCTGTGGTTTACCCCATTCAAACGCATTCTTTTTACGAGTGACTCGATACAAGGGGGCCAATATCTGACTCAAGTGAGGAATATGCTGGCGCCAAAAACCAAATAAGCCAATGAAGCTTTGGGCTTTTTTCCTATTCCTCGGCACTGGAAAATCAAGAATCTTTTGTTTTACTTGTGGGATCACTTCTCTGTGACCTTCATGCCAATTAATACCCAAAAATTTTACAGTCTGGGATGGACCTTGTAATTTATCCGGGTTGATTTCCCAACCTTTCTCACGTAAACATTCAAGGATTTTATCTAATTGGGTCTGAACTTCATCTTGTGTTTCACCTTGAATCAGAACATCATCAATATAATGACATATCTGAATTTTCGAATGTACAGGTACCTCAGCCAAATGCTCTGCCACCAGCCGGTGACATATCGTAGGACTATGCACATAGCCCTGGGGAAGACTTCTAAACGTCATTTGACGTCCGTTCCATGTAAAACTGAATTGTTCCTGGCATTCAGGGGCAATCGGGATTGAAAAGAAAGCATTAGCAATATCAATGGACGCATACCATGTACCTGGATACTTTTGAATTCTTTCAATTAAAGTAATAATATCCGGTACTGCGACAGTCAAAGGGGGCGTATACTTATTCAATTCTCGATAATCAACAGTCATGCGCCAGGAGTTATCACTCTTACGCACCGGCCAAACAGGATTATTCCAGGCAGAGGTAACCGGAGTTATAACCCCTGCATCCACCAAATCCTGAATAGTGGTACTAATTTCTTCATGGCCACCTGGGATACGATACTGCTTCTGGCAAACCACTTTTGTCGCCTGGGGAATCTTTATGGGGGACATTCTTAAACGACCAACCCGTACGGGTCTGGACGATATATAATGTTTAGTTCCAAATTGATAACATCCATCATCCAAATGTAAAGTCATTCCTTTCAAAATGTCAATTCCAATGATGTACTCTACAAGGGGCACGACTAATACAGAATATTCTTTTCTAGGAATTCTGCCTATTCTCATTTCAATTGTAGTTTGTACTGCGGGAGTTTCCTTTCCACCTAAACCAGTAATTGTAAAAAATTGGCCTTTAAATTTCTTTGATTTTCCATGAATAAGAGTGGCCTCCGCTCCTGTATCTACCAATGCTCGGGCCCTTTGAATATTACGATGTCTCCAAAAAATGTCAATATCTACATAGGGTCTATTATCTCGGTGAGCCCATATGTGTACGGGAGCTTGACCTACTTCCTAGTCATTTTTACTGCGTTTTATCATCCAGGACAAATCAGGATAAAGGTTCTCACGTTTCTCAGGTATCAATATATCATGTTCATATCCATCTCCCTTACGAAATGGATTTTTGTCCTCCGTATTGTACTGTGAATTTCGATCGGAAAATCTGTGTCGATCCTCCCTCCTCCTCAACTCAGGGGACTGATCCCTTTCATCTCTACGTCGGTTGTTACCATAATCATCTCTCCCCCTTTCTCTTTCCCCCTCTCTCTCTCTCTCTCTTCCACGACGAGGGGACACATCACGTACATACGGTCGATCATCACGACGATCAGAACGCACACGATGGGCGTCATCACCGCTGTCATCAGAATACTCACGATCACACTCATTCGTCCGCACACGCCGGGCACCCTCCTTCCTGTCCAAACCGCGCTTGCGAAACAAGTCCCACAAACGAGAAGTAGTTTCACCATCAATATCCTCCTTCCTCACACCATCAGCCAAAAGTGCCATAAACATGTCACGTCTAGTAAGTTTATTGTCACCAGGAGTACGAGTGTCAGGCCGAGACTGTCGCTCAGGTTTAAACCAATCACCCAGCTCACCGAGCTGGCGCACAGATTCCAGTACCATAGATAACGCATTACCAGTCTGATTGATCAATAAGGTCATCATGACCTGCTTATAAGCAACCGGGGAAGAACGAATAATACGATTCCGCACAGAAGACGTCAACAAACCATCAAGCAATCTGTCAGCAGTACTCAGAAAAATCGCAGTTTTTATCACCTCCTCCTTGAGACGTTGTGCAGCATCGCGCAATGTGTACCATGGCTTGTCATTCACAGGCCAGTCAGATTCAGTAGGGTACTTCTGATTACACCCCTCAGTCGCCAACTGAAGCAAACTGATTTGACCACCACCATTATAATTACGAAAATGATCTTGTACAGTAGAATCCGAACTTAAAGAACAAAATTTCAAAGAATCGCCAGCATCCAACATAATGCCAGCAGCGCCCAGTTCATAACGGCGCACCATCCACGTAAGCAAGGTCTCACCAGCGCGCTGTCGAAAGCGCTGCAAAATATCACTAATTTCCTGTTGAGTAAAATCCTCCAAAGAATCTAAAGGAATACCGTTCGGATTACCGGGAGCCTGCTGCAACTTCCTACGAAAAACAGGATGAGCAGAGACCGCAGGAAGGGCACCAGAAGGAGCCTGATCAGTAAACCTAGGAGAACAATCCGTATGAGAAGTATCAACAGAATGCAGAGAGCGATCGTAGTCGCGGGACTCAACATCCGTAGCACAAGAAGCAGATTTAAAAGCCCGTCTAGAACGAGAAGACTCGCGATTGTTAGACTCCTCAGCCGAGGAACGAGAATCACTCGAATTCCAGATATTACCATCCCATTCATCAGGATTCCAATCCAGTCCGGCTTTCGCCACGACCAGTCGCACTTTCCGTTTAGAAACGTGACCCCGACGATTCTTGTATTCATAACGTGCAATCCGCACAGCCGCCCTTTCGGCGATAGTCTGATACGTCTCAAACTTGTCGGCAAGCAATTTATTTTGACTCCGCAACAAAGTATGATCATTCTGAACTTCAACAAACTTCTGTTCCGTTTCCACATGCTCCCTCTGCAATTTCACCAACCTCTCATGTACAAGCCTGTACGCAGACAAGACAATCCAACCCCTGCGACCCAAAATAGGAAGCTCATCACCCTTCGCTACTGGCGCCTTCTGCAAACAGGAAATCACATCAGCCGGCTCCGCCAGCTCCAGACAAGAATTCCAATTTTCACTCAAACCAGTAGAATCAGCCCACTCGCGGGCCAAGGCCTCATAAGGCGTTGAATCCCAGCCGGGAATATCAACAGGCAACTTAAAAACAGATTTCGACTTTCTCAAAAACATCCTGACAAAACAAAACTATACACACAAATATAGACAAAGAAGACACAAACGAAAGCACGTACGCGCCGAGGACAAACAGAAAAACAACAACGACGCACACAGGTTTCGTAAACGGTTCGTGACGCCAAATGTTCTGCTTGGGTTCTCAGATTAGATAGAACCGGCTCATCAGGGCCTTACTAACCCAGCCAGAACGTTACCCTCTGCCCCTCCCTAGGACCTATTCACAACAGGTATCTACCCCCTAAGGACAGGGAATTCCTACAATACATACCATGTACCTCCTATAATCGGCGATCTCGCGGTCCCATACGAACCCAGACCTCTCTACCCAGACGGCAGTATCAGAATCGGCGATCTCGCGGTCCCATACGAACCCAGATCTCTCTACCCAGACGGCAGTATCAGAATCGGCGATCTCGCGGTCCCATACGAACCCAGATCTCTCTACCCAGACGGCAGTATCAGAATCGGCGGCCTCGCGGTCCCATTCGAACCCAGACCTCTCTACCCAGACGGCAGTATCAGAATCGGCGGCCTCGCGGTCCCATACGAACCCAGACCTCTCTACCCAGACGGCAGTATCAGAATCGGCGATCTCGCGGTCCCATACGAACCCAGACAACCTACCCAGACGGCAGCATCAGAATTGGCGATCTCGTGGTCCCATACGAACCCAGATCTCTCTACCCAGACGGCAGTATCAGAATCGGCGATCTCGCGGTCCCATACGAACCCAGACAACCTACCCAGACGGCAGCATCAGAATCGGCGATCTCGCGGTCCCATACGAACCCAGATCTCTCTACCCAGACGGCAGTATCAGAATCGGCGATCTCGCGGTCCCATACGAACCCAGACCTCTCTACCCAGACGGCAGTATCAGAATCGGCGATCTCGCGGTCCCATACGAACCCAGACAACCTACCCAGACGGCAGCATCAGAATCGGCGATCTCGCGGTCCCATACGAACCCAGATCTCTCTACCCAGACGGCAGTATCAGAATCGGCGATCTCGCGGTCCCATACGAACCCAGACAACCTACCCAGACGGCAGCATCAGAATCGGCGATCTCGCGGTCCCATACGAACCCAGATCTCTCTACCCAGACGGCAGTATCAGAATCGGCGATCTCGCGGTCTCATACAGACCCAGACAACCTACCCAGACGGCAGCTTATCCTATGATTACCATTATACAAAGGGGTCGATCTCACTATTCATCAGGGGTATAGAACCATATTATTCCCGATCACACAACGGTGGCCAATTTAGATAATATGCAGTATGGTCGTTAATTCAAGGGGCTCCTCTCTCCCTTATTCAGTTACCACTTACCTGATCAGGGTTAGCATCTGTTCACATAGCAGCATCTGACTAGAAGAATAGGTTACCCTCTCATACAAGAACACACGGCACATATCGGTTCACTAAGAACTGGGGTACTTTATTTCCCATTTATGATAAACAAACATATAACATCATACTACAACGCATAACCTGCAAAGAGAAGTAAAAGATTAGGTTGTACACTCTAATAAGAAAGGGTCGACATCACCTTATTAATATGAAGTCCACAGTCAGCAGTCATCTAGGTTCCCTTCTCGTCTTGGCCTTGGCTCGTCTTGAAGTCACACCTCCGCAATCACGGATACACGGCTGCACCGATATGCGCTGTTCCCTTCACCCTTCTCCAAGCCCCTGGGACCTTCCTCTCATCAGCTACTCTCCTTCCCTGGCTGTTCTGCTAGGAGAGTATCTGTTTCTCGATTCTTCTCCGCCTTTGGAATGGCGTCTGTCTTCCCTGGAATAAGTAATGGGTTTGCTACTAACGGCTAGATGCCGCCTACGAACTGACTGCACAACTACCTCGGGCTTTCACTAATATAGAAGCGTGTTTCTTCATGGAAAATTCCAGCCAGTAACCTGCCGCCCACCAAATTCTTGTACCTCCCCGTACCAAGGACACGTTCCCAGCCGGCCGGCCTGATGTTGTGTCTTCGGTATGAAGAAAAATACAATCCTTCGACAAGGGCCGGCCTGAACCGGTTCTCTCCAAGCGAACAACACCTCGTAACTAAAACATTACACTTGACCTAGAAGCATCCCAAGCTGCCGGGGCAGAAAGAAAGATGGAGTCTCTCCCGTTTGAGGCCTACCAGGCCCGAATTCAGCATAACTCAATGGAAAGTATAAGAATACCCTGACTAAAGGACGGATTACCCCTGATACTAGCGAATCTATCCCCTAGCCTATATGTATAAGCTCTAATCTAGGGAGGAGAATGCAGAATTATATCAAAGTGCCTCGTAAATAGGCTCTATCCACTACTCTAACCCTTGCACTGGAATGATAAGAGACTGAAGTCACCATCAATCACCTTTCCTCAAAAGAGGGCCGGGAAAATCGAGCAGAACAGAAGCTTAGAAGGCTTTTGCCAAAATTTGGGCGAGATAACCCAACACTAGTAGTTGCATACTATGAGGATCAGAATACTGACGAGAATCCTTCTGAGGAGGTAGTACAATCCCACCCCTCAGGAGCAGAAGCTGATCAATCAGAGTAGGAACTCATGCTAGAGGGATTGGCCAGGAGGTTGAACTTAGAAGATTGACTCCTGGACATAGAAAGACAAATTAAAGAGATGGGCCTAGGACCCATATCTGGTGGCAGCAATTTTATAACTAGGGACAGAGAAGATTGTTTGACCCTAAACCCCCCAAATGAATTGTCCCTAAATATACCGCAGATGATGACATCACCAAGTGGTTTACTGTTTTTTGAGAGAGCTTGCATCATTATAAAGGTAGCCAAAAAGAATTGGAGCTTTCTCTTGTGGGAACTCTTCTCAGGGAAATACAGGGTTAGACTCCTAACACTATATTGGAAGGATGCTCAGTCTTATGACCTCACGAAGAGTAGCCTGATTGAGGGCTTTGTACTCACTACTGAGGAATACAGGATTACATTCAGGGAGAATCGAAAAACCCAGAGTCAGTCCTAGGTTGAATTTGCAGACCTAATTAGGTGGTTGGTTAACAGTTAACAATGTGCATGACTATGAAAGGCTTTACAATGTAATTGTGAAAGAATATCTGTTGAGTAATTACTACAGTGATAAGTTACATCAGCATCTGGTAGACCTAGGCCCACATTCCCCTCAAGAATTGGGGAAGCAGGTAGACCACTGGGTCAAAGCAAGTGTAGCAAAGACTACCACTGCTGGGGGTGACCAAAAGAAAGAGGCCAAATTGACCCCCAAGGAAAAGATGGTGACTAAAAAGAAAAAAAGAAAAATGAGTCTTCTAAAGGCCCCAAAGATCTGTTCAGGTGGGTGGGCCCAGAAACTCTTTACATCCCAGGGGTTGGGTACCAGGGTAAAAACTACATGTGGGCGGAATTTGCATAACGCGTAATTGCTTGTTCGCGATGCTTTTTTCCTGTTCGTAAATGCTGTTTGCGTGCTTGGGGGAAATATCTCGCAAAAACGTATTTTGAGAACGCGAACAAGCAAATAATTTCACGAAGTCGCGGAACGCAGAATTGTGGGCAATTTCGCGTTTTCCGCAGAATGCAAAATTACCCAAATATCACAAATTCCGCAAGTGCAACGGAATTTACCGCCATGGCCTAGTAAAACTGAGATCCCAAAAAGGCTTTGTGTCATGACTGTCAAGCGCTTGGACATTGAACTAGACACCCTAGCTATAAAAACAAAAAGAATACCACTGGTACACCCGCAGTAAATGCATTGGTAACTCTCCAGATGGGATCAGAGTTGGTACTTGACTATGTCAGAGAACCTGCTGAGGCAACTCTAGTCACAGTGGGTGGAGTGGATATAGTAAGTTAATAACCCTGACTATCTGGCCCGGTAACCTGAAAAAATGCAGACAACAGCCACATCTAAATGTGGGTAAAGTTGAAGCTCTGTGAGATACTGGTACCACTGTCACCAGGGTGACTGAGAACTGGTGTCCTCAGACCAATACTTGCTTGGAGAGACTTATACAGTCCTCAATGCTGACAATCAGGCTAAGGCATATCCAGTGGCATTGGTCTCCTTTGAATGAAGTGGGGTTGCTGGCCACAAAGGGTGGTGGTATCTTCTGTAAGCCATGTACAGTGTCTGTTTGGCAATGATTTGGAGACCTTAGCATGGGCTGAAGTAGAAAAGAAAACACATGCAGCGATGCTGGGAATGCCTGAGTGTCAGTATATAAAAACAAGAGCCCAGAGTAGAATCCAGGGTGATTAACAGGTAATGGAGCCTGAAACTATAGCTCAACCTTCTAAGAGAAAAGGGGAGAAGTCTGGGAAACCAACGTCTGATCAGACCCCAGAGAGAGGCTCTCTCCTCAGGGACAAGACTTGTCAGCTGCTGAGGGAACTGAGCCCCAGGAGCTAGAGCCTTACACAGCAGAGCGTTTGGGCCTTGTGGGACCCTCTAGTGAAGGACTAGGCCAGGGACAGAGAACTTGTCCCACTCTTAAAAGCCTAAGGCAGCAAGCTGCTGATCAGGAAAAGGGAGGTGTCAGTGGTTCCCACAATACCTATTGGGAGGAGGGACTCATAAACTTTGTCCAGGAACCCCAAACCTGGTGCCAATAGGTCAGTGGTAGTGCCTCTGAAGTTTAGAGAGTTTCTCCTAACATGGACCCATGACATTCCCCTAGCTGGGCATCTTGGCCAGACCAAAACACTGAAGTAGGTTGGTGAACAACTTCTACTGGCCAGGAATGTCCCAGAAGGTGAAGGAAGTGTGTAACTCCTGTGCACCTGTCAAACCAGTGTCAAGACTGGGAGCCACCTAAAGGGCTCCTTTTATTCCATTTCCAGTTGTTGGGATACCCTTTGACAGGGTTCAGCTTGACATTGTTGGTCCCCTTAATCCTCAAACAGAATCAGGAAACTGATTTATTCTGGTGGTAGTGGATCATGCCGCCAGGTATCCTGAGAAAATTCCCCTGAGGAGCACCACTGCCCCTGGAGTGGCTAAGGCCCTCCTTATCATTTTTCTTTTTACCAGGGTTGGCTTTCCAAAGGAGGTAGTATCAGACAGTGGTATAAACTGTATATCTGCATATTTAAAACATATGTGGGCTGAGTGTGGAGTGACCTATAGGTTCAGTTCTCCCTACCACCCACAGACAAATGGGCTTGTTGAAAGGTTTAACAAGATCCTGAAAGGTATGATTGATGGCCTCCCTTAAAAGTTCAGAAGGAGATGAGATGTTTTACTGCTATGCCTCCTTTTTGTTTACAGAGAGATGCTACAGAAGGGAGAAGGGTTTTCCCCCTTTGAACATCTGTTTGGACACCCTGTAATGGGACACTGTGTCTTGTGAAGGAGGGATGAGAGAGACCTCTGGAAGAAACTAAGCAGGTTATTGTGGACTATGTGCTTGGCCTTCATCCCATAATACCTGAGTATGTGAAAAAGCAGACAAAAACCTTGAGGCCAGCCAAGAGCTCCACAGGCTCTGGTATAATCAAAAGGTTGCTGCTGCTTCAAGTGTCACTTGTCACTTGTAACCTAGCCGCACAGCAGATGAATCTATCAATAACCAACAGGCTGCCATAGTGGAGTTACAACCAGGGCAGAAGGTATGGGTTTTGGAGTCTGTTGCTCCTAGGGCCCTCAAGAACAAATTGACTGGGTCCTATCCTATCCTTGAGAGAAAAGGGGAGGTCACCTATTTGTGTGAATTTGACACTTGCAGGAATCCCAAGAGGGTCATCCATGTAAACTGCCTGTAACCCTGTAATGAAAGGGCTGAACTGACCATGCTTATGGTCAAAGATGATGATTAGGAAGCAGAGAGTGAACATCTCCCTGACCTTTTCTCTTACAACCCTAAAAATGGGTCAGTTGAAGGAGTGGTCTTGTCAGATACCATTAATGCCCAACAGCAGACTGATTGCATACAAGTCCTACATTAGTTTGCTGAGCTCTTCACCCTGACGCTTTGTCAGACTAACTGTTGCAAACATGATGTAGACACTGGAGACAGCCTACCAGTCAGAAATACATTTTAAATGCAGTCTAACCATGTCAAGGAGAGCATCAAGGCTGAAGTGAGCAAGATGCTGGAATTGGGTGTCATCGAACCCTCAGAGAGCCCCTGTGCCAGCTCAGTTGTTTTAATTCCCAAACCTCATTCCCAGGGTGCAATGAAAGACATTAGGTTTTTGTGGACTACAGGGGCCTCACTGCACCAATTCCTAGGGCTGATGAGTTGAATGTCAGGTTGGGGCAACCAACTATATGAGTACTCTGATCTCACATCAGGATACTGGCAGATAGGTCTGCCCCCTGGAGGCAAAAAGGAATCATCATTCTCCAGTCCAGATGGACACTGTCATTTCACTGTGAACCACTTTGGATGAAAGAATGCCTCTGCCACCTTCCAAAGGCTGGTGAACAAAGTCCTTGGTGGGCTGAAAGCCTTTAGTGCAGCTTATCTTGATGATATTGTTGTCTTTAGATCCACCTGCCAGGATCACCTGATCCACCTTGGGAAGGTCCTGAAGGCTATGCAGAGTGCCGGCCTCACCACTATCAAGGCAAGCAAGTGCCAGATAGGGCAGGGCACGGTTGTATACTTGGGCCACCATGTGGGTGGAGGTCAAGTTCAACCGCAACACCTCAAAATCCACACAAAGTCAAGTAAGGGCATGCCTTGGCTTGACTAGGTGCTACAGGAGATTTGTGCAGGGATATGGGTCCATTGTGCCGCCCTCACAGAACTGACTTCCAAAAAGATACCCAAAAAGGTTACTTGGACAGTGAATTGTCAAAAGGCTTTTGACACCCAAAAGCAATGTGCCTAGCACCCATTCTAAAAGCTCCAGATTATACCAATCAGCTCATTGTGCAGACAGATTTCTCTGTTTGTGGGATATGAGCGGTCCTATCCCAGACCAATGATGATTGCCATGTCCAACCTGCTGCTTTCATAAGCAGGAGGTGTCTTCCCAGAGAGCAGCATTGGATTGCCATTAAGGGAGAATCCTTTGCTGTGGTTTGGTCCCTGAAGGAGCAGAGACCATACCTGTTTGCTTCTCACTTTCTTGTCCACACTGACAACAGACATCTCAGATGGCTTATCCAGATGAAAGATTAAAAAAAAACTGTTAAGGTTGTCCATATCTCCACAGGGAATGGACTTTACAGTGGAAGGCAGACCTGTGACTGACCATGCCAACACAGATGTTCTTTCCAGGTTCTTTCACTTAGAAGATGAAGACTCCCTAGGGAAAGGTTAGTTTCATCCTCTTTCATTTGTGGCGGTCATGTAGGAAAGTGCATCATTGACATGACTAGCCCCCACATTTTGCCTTTTGCATGATCTGATGTTAAATGAAGAGCACTGGGGCCCTGCTAACAAGGCTCCCAATGCCATATCTCTTTCCTAAAACTATACCATGATTGGCACCACTTTAGCACTGCTGGTAAGTCCCTAGTAAATGGTACCCCTGGTACATAGGGCCTAGGTTCTGAAGCGAATCCTAGGGCTGCAGTATAAATTGTGCCTCCCTAGGTACCCCTCACCAAGACACTCAAACTTCCATCGCATGCTGCGTGCCTTGATGCGGAGAAAACAGAAAAGTCTAAATGGCACACAGCCGTGTGCCATGACCACATACACTTCATGAAGTATAGGTAAATCACCTCTACTGCAGGCCTTATAGCCCTAAGGCAAGGAGCACTATATCACATGTTTGGACATATCTGCATGAGCACTTATGACCCTACAATATCAAAGACCATTCTTGGATACTGTAAGTGCACAGGGAAGCCAGAGAGAGTACAGGAGTCATTACAAGGTTGCTAGCTCCATGATGGTTTCACTGTATCCTAAGATTTTTGGTACCAAATATTGCATCTTAATGAATCCTCACTGATGCCAGTGTTGGACGTACTAATACATGCACAAAGGATATCCATTTAGAGGGTCCCCTGAAACCTACCAAGCAATGGTGTGGTCTCTGACTAGTCTTAGCAAGCCTGCCACCACTAGACAGGTTTCTGACCTCATGGGGAGAGAGCCAGCACTCTCACAGTCCAGAAACAAGGCCTGCTCTTGGCACGGCGGCTTCACACCTCTTCCAGGCTGGGAGGGCTTGTCAGGGCAGGAAGCTTCAAAGGTGATGCCACCTTTGAAATTCAACCCATGCATCTCCATATAGTGGCGGATGCCAATCCCGCTTTCCTGCTCCATTTTTGGAAGGAAGACAGGGAGAAAAATTAGTTAGATTAGAAGGTGTGTCCATGTACAGCCAGCCCCAGCCCTAAGGTGGGGCTGGCAATGCGGATGCTACTTTTCCAGTTCTTCTATTTTGAGATGGTAGGAAATCAACCTATCAGTGCCAGGGTAGTAGATCTTACCACAGGAAGTGGCCACTTAGAGGGTGTAGATTCCCTAAAGGTAGGTAGCCCATTGACTACTACCTGTCACCCCATTTAACACCCCTAAATTTAGTATTTAAGTGGGACCACTGGACCCTGAACTTAGATTCAATGGACCTAAAAAAACAACAAAGAAGAACTGCTGACACAAGATCCGAAGACCTGCTGCAGAAAATTGTTGCCAAACCCTGCCGGCTGCTTCCGTGACTCAACAATCGGGGTATGCTGTCTTATCCTTCAACTGTGCGGTGTCCAGGAATGCCAGAGCACCTCCTGCCACGCACCAATTGCTTAGAACCTCCCTTGGAGGAGAGGAGCTACTCCCTTGTAGCCTGCCGGCATCGAACCATGAAGGCCGAGTCCTGATCCGCAGCTCCCCAGTGACACTGAGGCAGAACCCAAGCCAAAAGACGTACATCAGCGCTTTAAGTAAAGATCTGTACCCCCATCAAGTGAGAGCACACCCGGTCCTACCAGAGTATTGCTGTGCCAATACCTGGGGTAGCGGACTCCCTATAAAGACAGAAAAGAAAGAGTTCATTCCGGATTCCAACTGCCCAGGATGCAGACGCCCATCAAGGGGCTTTGAGACCCTTGATACCAACTCTGTGAGTGGCACAGTTGTGCCAGAGTCATCCCTGCAAACGGCCTGCCCCTGAGTGTGAGGACTATCTCTACGCTGACTGTCTCTAAAGATATTTTTAAGGGCAGGCAGTGGTCCCAGGGACCACTGCCAGCCCCTAAAAAATGAAACAAAAACATTTACTTTAAAATTTTTAACTGCCTCCGGTTTTCCTGTAAGGAAAATGGGCTGCATTTAAAAAAAAAAAACACTTTATAGAAAGGCAATCCCAGACATGGAGGTCTGCTGAGCCCAGTAGGCCACCATCCCTGGGAGGGCCTGCCATTCCAGATGGGGTCGCAAATTGCGACAGGCTCATTAATATTCATGGGCCTCGCAATTTGTGATCCCATTGGGAATCGCAAACAGTGTTAAACACACTGTTGTATGTGGCAAAATGCGCCTTGTAAATTGTAAGTTGCAAATGCAACGCAATTTGTGAGGTGCTATTTGTCAGGTCATACATCTGGCCCAGTATGTACTGGATTAAAGAACCCCTGTGGTGTTTTAGATGACCCTTCCATTTGGCACATCCAAATGTATGCAATTGATATGCATACTCACTTTCAGCTTAACAACAAATTAAACATTAAAAACAAATCACACCTAGTGGAAAAAACATGTTCTACTGGATGAAAGAAAGTGACCTCTGCTTGAACTGAACTGAAAGTGAGATTCTTGTAATGAAAGCTACAGAACCAGACTCTCTACCCTTTGAATGGAGCCCAGGACTAGGATTCCTACCACCAATCTCTCAAGCAATCTGGAGAGCTGTTGTTTTTTTTAACAGTGTTTTCAAGCTTTCCCTAGTCTGAAAAATGTGCCATTACGTCAAACAGATCACCGAGTATAGAGGTCAAGACATGTTTGCATTACAATATCATTTACTCAGTTATGGCTATTGCAGCGCTACAAAGGTTACAGAATTCAGCAACCAGTATGTGTCTAAGCATCTGTGTTATAAATGATAGGAGGTCCACATCAAGCGTAGTCTTCATAGATAGGTTTATTACAGGTAGAGAACAGCTTGACAACCACCAACTGCCCACCAGGACAGTCCAGCTCCAACTGACCTCGGACAGAGTTGGAACGTTCTACATTCTAGAAGCTTGCGTGCTGGGACGCACACAAGCAGCATACAACACACCAGACGTGTCTCTGTTGTTAGATCTGAAAATTGGTTATGGATCCTAGGAAACGTTTTGACAGTCCAGCTCCAACTGACCTCGGACAGAGTTGGAACGTTCTACATTCTAGAAGCTTGCGTGCTGGGACGCACACAAGCAGCATACAACAATCTGCAAGAGGAATGTTGTCAGACTCATCCTGAAAGCACTCCACTGGCCCCCAATAGATACCAATATAAACTTTTATGTTCTCTAAACCACCCGTTATGCTTACTGTGGCATTGCCCTAGAATACCTGCAGAAATTAGATCTACACTCTCCACCACCCAGACACTGTTGTTCACCATCCCGCCACCTGGTTAACAAAACTTCCTTCAATATTATGGAAAATAGAAGCAGGTTACGTGGAGTTCAACGTTCTTTCAGCACTTTAAAATGTGTAATACACTCATCCTTAACCTAAGATCTAAACCCAATAACAAACTGCTCCATAAAATTCCCAAAACTGTGCTATTTAGATGTGCTTACACCAGAACTCCATACAGATCAGAGGTTGCAAAACTCCATTCCAATCAAATTTAAATTCCTCTACACATTTGTTCATTTGTAATTACCATTCGGTACTATTCTGAATATTCTGTACTACTATGAAGCAACTGTTTCACTTGGCCCTTTTTGCAGGTTTATCCCCAAACCTTTTGCCTAATATTTTTCTGACCTGTTTTCATGGGGTTTATGCCTCTGGGTAATTTACCACTGCTGATCAGTGTAAAGAGCATGTGCTCTTGGTGTAAATATTCATTCTTATTGGTTATCCGTGATCATCAAATTTGATTGCTAGCAAATCCCTAGTCAAGTGCACTTGGTGTTCCCAGGGCCTGTAAATCAAATGTTACTAGGGGACCTACAGCACTGGTTGTGCCGCCCACATGAGTAGCCCTGTAAACTTGGCTCTTGACTGCAGTTTTAAACTCCCATGTCCACCTGTCAAGTGCACATACTTGCCATGCCCAATCCTTCCATTTATTACATGTAAGGCACCCCTAAAGTAGACCCAATGTACCACCATGGGCAGGCTGCAGTGAATATGAAAAGTAGGACATGTACTGTTGTGTTTTACATGTCCCGATAGTGAAATACTGCAAATTTCGTATTTCACTATTGTAAGGACTAGCTCGCCCATTGATTACCATTTGAGCCCCCTTGTCACATTTTGCATGTGTAAGTCTCAATTGGGAAAAACTAGCGATTTGGAGTTTGCGCTATCTGAGCTGAGAATTTAAAAACACGCCTTTTAGTAAAGGTGGTTTTTAAATTGTTTTTAAATTGTGAGTTCTATAATGCCACTTTTAGAAAGTGGACATTTTCTTCCTATGCCATCCTGTGCCTCTGCCTTCTTGTGGAATCAATGTCTGATTTAGACCGACAGAGTACTCTTTGTGCTATCACTCTAGAAAGTCACACAAAGGGAGTTGATGTGTGCCCAGCATGTCCTGATTGCTCATTGTGACTGTGGTGAGGAAGCAGACAGGGACAATGTACGGTAGATTAAGGGATTTATTAGTAGTGACCAATCAAACAATAAGGCATTGGAATACAGTCTCATAACCAATAGTAGATGTCAGGGTCTTAACAGGTCCAATGTCTGTCTTTCTCTACTTCTTCCATCAGAGGGAGATGAGGGTGAAGGCATCTAGTGTCCGATATCTCGTTTAAAGCAGCGTTGTTTCCCCGAGGCAAATCAGGTTAGCCCATGGTCAGTGGTCACAGCATGGAAAAAAAGAGAAATGCCTTGTAAGAAGGATATACAGTTTGTTTGTAATAAAAGAGGGATCGGGGAGTGCAGGGAAAATCACCCAAGACCTTCACCAGTGTGTGTGCGCAGCTTCTTTACATGCAAGAACATTGGTTGGCCTTCCCCCGCCCGCGTCAGCCTTTGCAGGCACTGCACCCTTTCCCCAGGAAAACCCAAGATGGCTCCGTAACTTGGTAAGTCCATGGCCTACTTCCTCGCTGTACCGGGTAAGGTTCGGCTCCAACACGGCGTCTTGACGGGTGGAAGCAGATTCTTTTTGCGGATGCGTTGCTGTCTTGACTTCGCCCTCGGTTGTTCTGAGAAACGCCGACCATGGGGGCAGAACGAAGGTCTCAGCTCTCCTCGCTTTTTCTTCCGGTTTCCGCTCCTTTGTCGTGTAGATTCCTGTATGACGAAACGCCTCCTGGAGCACATCTTCCGGTCTTATTTCCCCTTGAGGTTCTGAGTCGGTCACGTGATAAGGGAAAGGACACGTTGTAGGTGTGTCCTTAAAGCGACAGGACCAGTTCTCTTCAGGGGTGGGAGCCTGAAAGTAAAGGAGGGCACTGTCTGCACCGTGGCCATGGTCTCACCGATGACAATGTTTCATGCCATCACCAACTCCACTGCCTGCACTGTAGCCGGGGCCACACAACTCGATGATACTGCAGCCGCTGGTCTTACGACGACAGCACCCTTGTCTCAGAAATATTTACCTGACTACCCTGCCTGCACCAAAGCCACGATCAGTGCCTTGTTAGGAGCACAAGACACTGACCACATTGACACAGCAGCACAGAATTGACTGACGACAGCACCACAAAAATGCCACGTCACTGCCTGCAACAAAGCCATGGACACAGCTTTGTAAATAGCACAACACACCACCCGGAATGACACCACAGCCCCAGCACTGCCGACTGCAGAACTCCTAACTTCAACTTCACAAAGTTTAATCTGCAATGCATGTGACTTCAAGAACTCACTGAACTCTGCACCGACGTGCAGCACAGATGCCTCATGACTCCAACGACGATTCACCGCTACACTTCGCCTCAAGGTTCGCGAGGCCTCTTCAACTCTCAGGCACTGTTTGCGGGTCTTCCCAGCAACCGTAGCCGGCACTCGACTTCATTGAGGTCGGATTGAACTGTGGGATGTGTTGGTCACAAGGCCGGGATATCCCGGGTTGGTGCTATCAACTTCAGGTAACTGTAGTTTTGCTTTATTCTTGAGAAATTCATACCTTCACTTGTGTATGTTAGATTTTGGTATTTTGAACCTGTTTGGATTAGATGCATAGTGTCTATTTTTTCTAAACTGCTGTGGCGTCCATTTTGCAGTGTTTTTAATGTGTTACTGTGTGTGTGTTGTACAAATACTTTACCCAAATAAGCCTGACTTATCCTGCCAAGCTACCAGAGGGTGAGTAGGTATCTTAGCTGTGTAATTCCCTTACCCTGACTAGAAGGAAGGATCCCTACTTGGACAGGATGTATTCCAATGCCAACCAGAGACCCATTTCTAACAGGAACCAAAAGACAATTAAAAAAGAACATTTGTGGAATCAAGGGGCTCATGTATAAAGCCCATTTGCAATTGAAAACACTATGTATCACTAAATCACAGAGTTTGTGACTCCAAAAGCGTATTTTGTTATGTACAAAAGCCCTTTTCTGAGTCAGAATTTTTTTTCAAATTTGCAAAAGCAGTTTTGTGATCTATTCTGATTTGTGGATAAGAGAAGGCATGAAAAGGGTACCTCCCTCATATTTAAGATTGGGAAAGGAATGTATCACTTGCATATGACACCCATTTCTGGCTGCACACCATTTATGAGTTACCAAGCCCAGAACCGGAGGGGTAACTGATTTAAAAATGGGAAGGGCCCAGCTGCGGTCGTTAGGGGAGTACCTGCTGGGGTGGCGATGTGGGGAGGGGGAGGGCAGGGTGGGGGTTAGTAATGCATGGATAATGGAGGTTTGCAGGTAAGTAACCATTTAAATAAATCAAACGAATTTCGTTGCACGCACTGCATCCCCAAATGCAATACAGTGCGCGCAACAAAATTCGTTTGATTTATTTAAATGTTTACTTACCTGCAAACCTCCATTATCCATACATTACTAACCCCCACCCTGCCATCCCCCTCCCCACGTCATCGCCCCGGCAGGTACTCCCTTACCGACTGCGGCTGGAAGGGCCCCCTCAGGAACCCTCCCCTTTGGGAATCGGTTTGGCAACTTCGGGTGGAGTAGGCAGAGCTCCTCCTCAAGCTTTCTATAACATAAATCTTTTTTTAATTGAAAAGCAGCACTGGTTCCTTTAAGGGACATGGATTGCTTTAAAAAAAAAAAAAAGGTTTTCCATTTTGGAAGGCAATCATAGGGATGGTGGTCTGCTGTCCCTTGCAGAAACAGGGGTGGCAAATTTCTACCTGCCTAATGAATATTAATTAGGCAGGGTTATGCAACCCATGCTAATCAATATTTTGTGAATCGACCTATTAGTACATTGGTCTTGCCACAAAATACTGAATTTGAGACCACTTTTTGCGAGCGAAATAATAGTACAGCAGGCCCCTAGTGGTGGGTAAACTCAAATTCTTCTAAAAAAAAAAAAAGATACGCATGCAATTTTATTTCATGCATGGTGTTAAGTGTGAGTGACTGTTGTTTTTTGAAAATCTAGCAACAGTCTGGTAAAATATCTTACTCGTTTGCAATTACTGCTAGAATTATACAACGAAAACTAAGGCGTTTTCATTGCAGGGAATTCAGGAAGCAAATTTCCCTTTCGGAGGCATTTTTGGGCACGGCGTGAAGATCACTTACAATTGTACTTGAGAGTTTAGTGACCAGAAAATGTACAAATGTTGCTGCCATAGGTGCTGAAGGAGCACAAGCAGATTGAGGAAAGTACTACAGGCAAAAATTAGCTATCATCAGTTAGCCCTGTTAATATTGCAGAAAATTGCAATGCTTGCCTCAGTGAGCTGTGCATTTGGAACAGCCAAATAGCAGAACTAAAATTCAACAGACATGTAAAATGATTCTAGCAACGTGTCTTGTAAAACAACTGCAATGGATGTTTGTTTGATGGGCCCTTTCCAGTATTATTTTCAGAACATTTCCCTTACATTGGTCTAATTGTCTACACCTAAAGAAATAATCTGTTTTAAAGGCTCAACCTAATTTTTTGAAATTGTTGGTATCGCTAAATAAAAAGTCGAGTTTTTCCTCTGATTGAACCGACACAAGAACAAGCAGTCTCAGTATTATTAAATAAAGTTTTTTTACAACAGAATAATTTTTAGAGCTTTTTTTCAGTAATTTTTTATTGAAAGAAAAGAGTTTTGTATATGCAAGGTACAGTATACGGGGGTATAGTCAAAAGATCGCAGGGGGTGTGGGGTCATAAATAATGGTTGCAACGACATTTTGGCCGGTGGGGTTACATACGGCCTCTGTGTGACATGGATGCGGCGTTCGTTCTGTGATAGAATTTGTCTTTGGCCCATGCCCGTCTCCCCCGACGGCGAGAAAGAAAGGAAAGGTGGTAAAGGGGAAAATAAGGGCTGTGATGCTGGGTGGAGCACAGTTTTCTACATACACTTGATGTGCACGAAATTCCCTAAGCGCTCTTCTGTCAAATACCCAGGGTCGGGCTGGTACATTAAATAGTCCGGGCAATAAAAGTAAAGGATCCGATTAAGCAAATCAGGTAGCTAAAAAAGTGACCCACACTTTGAAATCAGGGCGGTTTTGAACTTGTGTATTTGTGTAGCAAGGTATGGGAGACTGTATGCATTTAAGCTTTCTGCAGGTAATGTTTGCGGTAATGTTCTGGAAAGCAACAGTAATAACTGGTCCACCGTCCCAAAACGGCGATAAACACGATCCACACACAAGCTTATCAAACCAGCCCTTCCGGCACTGCTTGATTGCCCTGTAGGCCAGTCCGAGCATGCATACACCCAATCCTTTTCTGTTCTTATGACACTTTACTTTCCAACCTTTGTAATTAATGTTTCCAATTCTCATTGCTTAAAAATGTCTTGTAAATTGTAAAATTATCCTCCCGAAGATCAGCCATAATTAAAATGTATTATAGATATGCCACGCGCTCTGTCGCCAATAGGGTCAGAGCTATATATATATACACAAAAAAGCATTGTCTACTACTGCCGTATTTGCAAAAATAATGGCCTTATAATCCATAAAATAATGAAACACCTATAAATGTTCTCATGCATGTTTCCACGAAACATTCAGAAAATACATTAAACTTGTTCCTGTCACATTAGGAGTACAGATAACAAACTGCGCACTGATGGCATAGCAAACAACAAAGAGGTGAACTAAGCGGCTAAGCGTGCTTTAGACAGTGCACACACGAAGGTAAATTATAACAAACCAGTTATACCATTCTTTACGGTAGTGGCAACGTGGCTTGACGGCTCTAAACCACTGAACTAAATAAAAGAAACAAAGGGGCAGATTTACAAGAAAGTGACGCATCTATAGAGATGCGTCACTTTCCTTGCGGCACCCTAAAAAATGTTTGCGCCACCATGGATGCGCCGTATTTACAATACGGCGCACCATGGCGGAAGGATTGACAGATGCGTTAGTAATTCTCACACATGTGTTGGGGCAAAAGTCACGCATTGCTGGAGTCGTATCGCGAGCACGACGCAACTCCAGCAATGCATTTTGTGGCCTATTCCCACTACACTGAGTTACTCCTTACGCCTGCGTAAGGTTTTGACGCAGTGGTGTCCTAAAAGTGATGTAGTGAAATCTTGTAGATTTCACTGCTTCACTTTTACGAGGCTTTCCTGTGTAGGAACGCCCCCCTGCACTACATTATACCTGACGCAGGTATAATGTGACGCAGGGCTGTACAACGTGATGCATCTCCCTAGAAGCGTCACGTTGTAAATAGGGCGCATTGTTTGCGCTGCCGTTGCGTCACAAAAAGTGTTGCAATGGCGGAGCAAAGAGGCGCAAGTGGCTTGAAAATCTGCCCCAAAATGTGGATAGCACATTTTTATTCATATGCCTTTGTGCAAAAAGAAAACGTCCTGCCTCGTACATGACAAGTACAATCAACCAATGGCTGTTGAATGAGATGACGGCCATTTTCAAAAACTAATAGGTAGAAAGGAGCTGCGCTCACTGCACGCCCTCTGAGGCCCCTCTCGCCCAGTTTGTAGTTACTACTTCAGTCAGTGTTTGTGTTGTGATTTAGTAAATCATCCCTATTGACTTTCAATCTGAAAAGTGAATTATGTGACTCGTCCAAACCCTCTACTCCCACCGCCCACGCCCAACAATCTGAATGAAGCTTCTTTCTCAGTATCAATATTGGAAAGGCACGGTGTAAAAGCCGGGGAGTGAGGAGGGTGTGGGAATTTAATTGAAATAATTCAAAAGGGACTAAAACATAAGCAATCCAAAAAACAGAAAAACACGCTCGAAGCTGGAACAGGGGATTGAATTATATTCGCAGGACTGGTAATGTCGAATCTGTAATTCATATGTGTATCTTTGAAGCAGCCATTTGTATGTATTGATTGTTGGTTTATTCTCAGACATGACGTCTTATGTATAAAATAGATTTACGTAATCATGCATTTGTAATAAACTTTCCAAAAACGAGGTTGATTATGCAATCTGAAGGCTAATCGTCCATTCGTGTTAATGGTACTCATTTTTAGAGGTGACCTTAATATCCATGTCGCTGTCAAGTACATTTTTGCTGCACCTGTTATAACTGCTGGAGGGGTGCATGCACATGTGGTACCATATTGAGATGGTTCAGTTCATTTGACATCGTTCAGTAAGGTACAGTAAATGTTTCTTAACATGTTTATGGAAGCCTAATTTAGTTAAGAGAATCTAAATGAGTATTTTATGTTCAATGAGTTAAAAAAACGAAATAAATAAACTGGAATTTTTATATAATCCAATCAATCAGTGATCTGCTTTGCGAAAAAAAGTAGCTCTTTTTGCTCGTGATTGTATTTGCAAGTTAGGGGTAGTAATTAACTACTGTGGTGTCGAAACACGTATTTTAGACTATTGCATATATCAGCGCTGAATGCTAAGCAGTTTATATTGTTAAACCTCTGTGGCTCAAAATAGAAAAGGGTCACCTCTGAACAATGGAAAGAAACTGCCAGAATTAGCATTCGTTTTCCAGTAAAGTCCACGGACAGAAAAGTGTTTTGCCCTAAATAAGATGCTCCAGTGAGAAGTATGGCTCTTAGATTGTCACCTAGATTGATTTTATTTTTCTGGTTATTGGTAGTTATATACATAAATAACCTACTGGTGGTTACCAGTAGGTAGTTATAGTCAGGATGTAGTTTCCATAGGAAGAGCATTTGTTTATTTGACAATAACTTTGTTGACATTGTTTCACAAATCCCCTTGAAATTTTCCAAACTAGTATGACACTCTCTCCAGCTATTGTCTTGAAAGTTTCATAGAGATCCATCAAGTGGGAGCCAAGATAAGGAGAGGGGGTTTCCAAAACACATTATCCCCATTTTAATTCCCATTGATATTGTAGACACAACTACAGCCACGGCCCGTGGAGGGAGTTACGGTGGGGCAGGGAGGCGGGGAGGGGGAGGGGCGGGTGGAGGGTGCTAAAAACGGGCATATGGATAATTGCAGGTAAGTAACCAATTTAATTAATAAAACGAATTTCGTAGCGTGCACTGCATCGCATGCAATTCGTTTTTATTAATTAAACCTTAACTCCCTCCACGGGGCGCTGCTGCACAACTAGAGCCGAACTGCTGAATGGAATTCAGATATTAGGAGAAAAACCAGTTCTACATAGGGACGCAGATCCTCTGAAATGCTCATGTGGAGGTTCACGCACAAAAGCACCACAAGATGTACTGGGTTTGGCAGGCTGCGACCTTTCTAGAGAGTTGTGCTGGCTATTTTGTTAACAGGAAACCCTGCCATTGGGGGATAAAAATGAAGATTAAAATGCATAGAAGGGGTCAGGGGAGGGGTACCATGGCTGTATTGTAGGGGTTTGTGGAGCACCCCTTATGAGTTATAAAAAGCCATACACTTTTTTTTCCAACATGGGAGGAGTCATGACCCCATCACGGTGTTTATTTCTGCCCCCCTGTGTAAGGTCACGGTGGAGTTATGAACCTTGCCGAAATAAAGGAAAAAATATATACATTCAAACACTCTCTCACACAGTAATGCATGCCCTCACAGAGACACACACACACTCACACATCCATTCACAAACACAATCACGGATGCATGCACCCACTCACAAACCCATTCTGACACTCAGGTACCCACTCACAGACCCACTCAGAGACTGATACACCCACTGACAGATCGACTCAGAGAGTCACACACCCAGTCACAGACGCACTAAGGCCAACACATACCAACTCATTTAGAGATTCACTTATATACTCATGCAACCAGTCACAGACCCACTCAATACTCACAAATCCGCTCACAGACCCACTCACAGACTCATGAACCCACTCACAGACCCACTCAGACAATCATGCAACCACTTACAGAGCCACTGAGACGCATGCGCCCACTCATAGACCCACTCAGAGTGATGCACCCAGTCACAGACCCACTTATACACTCATGCACCCACTTACAGACCTATGCACTCATGCATGCAGTCACAGACCAACTCAGAGGATCATGCACCCAATCACAGATCCACTGACAGACTCATACACACATTCTCAGATCCACTCAGAGACTCCTGCAAACACACACAGACCCACTCAGACACACATGTACCTATTTATAGACCCACTCAGAGACTCATGTACCCAGTCACAGACACACACATCCACTCATAGACCCACTCACCCAAACAGGCTCTCATAGTTCCACTCACAAACCTATACAGGCACTCAGACCTACACAGGCATTCACAGACCCACCTACACAGGCATTCACAGACCCACTCACAGATCCATACAGCCACTCACACACTCATTCACTGACTTATATACCCACTCACACACCCACTCTCAAAGGTTGCAGGTCACAGTTAGGAAATACAATTAAATAAACTTTATGATTCACTAAAAAAAACAAAGATTACAGGGGTGTTATAGTTAGGAAATAACATGAACAAAATATAGACATATAGTTAGGCTCATATCTCACTCGTACAAAACCATTGACATTCAACAGTTATCATTACCTGATCTATCTTTAACTAACGCCCTTCCGGCAATGCACTGCTTATGACTTCACATATTACATCACTCATGACATGGTCAGTGACATCACTGATGACATCTCAAATGTCATCAACTGATTACATCACTAATGACATCATCCATAGAACCATTCGCACACTGCCTTAATCCCCCATACAATATCTTATACACACACTACCACATAACCATGAACATACTCATTCACAGAGCCATACGAACACTCACACACCTACTCACTGATCAATGCAGCCACTCACACAAATACTCACCCATACAGCTACTAGCACAACCACTAACACACATACGTACATCCACTAATGCACCTTCATACTGACCAATACACCCACTTGCACACCCAGACATACAGATATATGAACATTTACATACCCACTGATACACCTGTACTCCCACACCCACACTGCATCAGTCACCTATACGGCTCATCACACCCTTACTTACTCACCCACAGTGATACACTTGAGGGATTGACACCCCTCCCTCCCACAGGTGTAGAAATGTTGTTGTCTAGAAGTTTTTGGGGCAATTTCCTCTATGATTATTGGTAAGTTTGTTGAACTTGTGTACGGTCTTGAGTGGGGTACACTCTTGGTGAATCAACAGGTAGACTGTTAAGAACGCACTCCCCTTATAAATTTCAGTATAAATGAGAGAGAATTTTAATGTGAAAAATAACGTTGAAAGATTAACTATTTGTATCATTTCAACATGGAGGGTCCTGGTTGAGGGAGGACCTTGTGGTGGTAGAAATGGGTTGCGTATTGGAATGATTGGTGCAATGAATGCAATGTTAAGGGAACTTCATTTTATTAGTCTCTGCATATTGTCTAATGTATTGTGTATATTGAATTTGGTCAAGAAGCATTATGTGTCTCGTTTCTGTCCACTAAGTAGTACGTGTAGGTTGTGTATTGTTGATCATATTGATATTTGTATAATGTCTTGATTATGAACAATGTTTTGTGTTTCACTGTGCTCTTGTCTAATCAATATATATATTGCAAGATTAATCTTTTAAAAATTTGTGTTTTATGTAGATTTCTTAACAGCCTGAAGAAGTCCTGTGGTGTTTTGGGTGAAACGCGTAGGGTGTGTTTTTTGGACATTTCACGTCTCTTTGTATATTGAATCAAGAACATACGAATAAAAAGACGAATGAAAAAGGACACTAATTGTTTTTGGTCTTTATAAAAATAAATAATTGTGTTGTCTCACATGATAACAGGATGTTCCTATTCAAGAATGTGGAATATATGCCTTATTCTGTAAATGTATGGGACTCTTAGGACAATACTATTGGTTCTTGTGCTCCTCTACCTCTGGAAATGAGTAAAGTCAGTGATACAGCCACTCACTCACACATCAAGCCACTCATATACCTATTCACTGTCTCATATGGATATTAACATATGTACTCACTCACTCGCCTATGCATTCACTGACACAAGCACATACTAACCCATACAGTCACTCTTACATTCACTCACTCACCCCTACAGTCACTTGCACACCCCCACACTCACTCATAAACCAATTATGCACCCAGTTTCTCACCCATAAAGCCATTTACACAACTATTCATGTAGCCATATAGCCTGTCATGAACCCTGACACTCACACATACAGACACATAAGTACCTGCTCAGTCAGCCATTTAGCGACTCATTCACCCTCTCATTCACTATTACAGCCACTTACACACCCACTCATTCATCCATACAGATACTCACACAATCACTCACTTCCTCATACACACACTGAAATACCCACTCACCCATCCATACAAAAACGTAAACACTCACTCACTCATGTATACAGTGTCTCACATACCCACTCACTATTCTATAGACTGCTTAAACCCACTCACTCACCCATACATGCACTGCCATAGCCACTCACTTTAGTATATATGTTTAACCCTGGGTAACTTTTAGAAAACACTCACAATCACTGGATGTTGTCATCAGTGATGTAATTAGAGATGGCATTAGTGATGTCAGTGACCATGTCATAAGTGATGTATAATGTGAGGTCATAAGCAGTGCATTGCAAGGGTGTAACTTATAGTTAGGTCAGGTAACTATAACTGCTGATTTTTAATGGTTTTGTATGAGTGAAATGTGAGCCTAACTATAACATCCCTGTAACCTTTTGTGTTATTTCAGTGAATATATATCTATCTATCTATCTATCTATCTATCTATCTATCTATCTATCTATCTATCTATCTATCTATCTATCTATCTATCTATCTATCTATCTATCTATCTATCTATCTATCTATCTATCTATCTATCTATCTATCTATCTATATATATATTCACTGAAAAAACCATAGGTTATAGACTATATATAGTTAGGAATTAGCATTTACAAAACCTTGAAAATTCACTGAAAAAACCATAGGTTATAGACCATATATCGTTAGGAATTAGCATTTACAAAACCTTATTTTACTCACACAAAACCAGTGAAAATCCATATATTGTTAGTTGCACTAACTATATATCGCGCACCCGCAATCCACTGCTGATGATGTCACATATTACATCATTCATGACATGGTCAGTGACATCACTGATGACATCACTGATGACATCTCAAATGACATCACTGATGATATCACTGATGACATCATCCAGTGACTGTGTGTTTCTGTAAAGTTTAAATATGTTTTACATATTGAAGAATGAGTAGATGTATAAGTGTCTGGATGAAGCATTTAGTAGGTGGGTGACTGACTGTATGAGTGAGTGATTAAATGTGTCTCACTGAGTGCATGGGTTAGTGACTAAACTGTCTTAATTTGTGCATTATTATGTCTGTTGTTCTGTAAACTGCTGCATGTGTTGATCAGTAGCTATATGAGTAACTATATCGGTTATTAATTGATTGTCCAAGTATTTGTATGGGAGACTGAGTGTATGTGTGGCTGGCTGGGAGATGTGTAACTCTGTGCAGATCAATGTGTACTTGTATCAATGATTGTATAAGAGAGTAAGTATGTGTTAGTATATGTTTGAAAATGTAAGGTACTCTATGTTTAACTGTATAGATTAGAAAATGGAAGTGTGATTGATTCTTTACAGGACTGACTTGGTGTGTGAGTAACTCCATGGATGAGTGGCAGAGTGTGAGTGTCTGTATAGGTGTATGAGTGCATATGATAGTGTTGTAAAGATGAGTGATTGTATGTATGAATGATTGTATGGGTGAATGAGTGAATGTGTGTGTAGACGTAGGAATCAGTGAGTGCGTATGTAGTAACTAGTATTGGTGTGTCAATGGTTTAAAAAATTATACTCTGTATTTAACACTGGGTGTAACAGAGGTTATATTAAAGTGTGAGGAGATGCATTGTATTGTCACATTAATGATATCATCATTGATGTCAAATGAGATATCATCAGTGATATCATCAGTGATGTCATTTGAGATGTCATCAGTGATGTCATCAGTGATGTCACTGACCATGTCATGAATGATGTAATATGTGACATCATCAGCAGTGGATTGCGGGTGCGCGATATATAGTTAGTGCAACTAACTATATATGGAATTTCAATGGTTTTGTGTGAGTAAAATAAGGTTTTGTAAATGCTAATTCCTAACGATATATGGTCTATAACCTATGGTTTTTTCAGTGAATTTTCAAGGTTTTGTAAATGCTAATTCCTAACTATATATAGTCTATAACCTATGGTTTTTTCAGTGAATTTCAATGGTTTTTTAATAGCAAATATCATAAGCTGTCGAATGTCAAGTACGTGGTAAGTAAAAACATTTTCGTGTTTATGCACACTGATCTGCTTTGAATGCTGCCCCCCACCCCTCATTTCTATTAGGAGTACTCTCTCTTTGCAGATAGTGAAGGGTAGTTAACGCAGGCCTTTGCCCCCGTTGTAATCCGTCGTGCCTGCTTCTCTCTCCATTTGATTGATTGTTCTCTTTGGTTCATTCTCTATTTACAAACAAGCACAGAGTCGCAATACTCTGTTTAGTCTTTGCAGATAGCGAAAAACCGTGTAAAAAAACAAAAGGAATCGAGCAAAATCAGTAGGCCACTAATGGGATCTCTTTTTGACCTCGCTAAAATAGAAACATTAAGAACAACCTGTTGAAAATAGCAATGTGTATGTACATAAGCGGCGTCCATTTGTGTTCACAGTACCCCTTGTTGATTGTTTGAATCGAGCATTGAATTGTTCGAAGTTGGTTCTCTTAAGGATCTTCTCTGCCTGCAAACGAGGAAGAATAGGAATATTCTCTCTCCCTTTGCAGATAGTGAAGGGTAGGTAACGCAAACCTTTAACACGTCGTGCCTATTTCGTTCCTCATTGATTGATTGTTTGCCCAAACATTGACTGTTTGGGAATTGGTTCTTTTTGGAGGTATTCCCTGTTTGCAAATATACGTAGGAAAATCTTTGCAAGTAGTGAAATGGTAGGTAATGCGGACCTTTCTCCCCCGTTGTAATCTGTCATGCCTATCTACTCCCCACTGATTGATGCACCTGTTTCACCCGGACCATTTACTAGAGATACGTCATCTGGCCCGACCAGAGAGCACCCCTAGTGAAAAGGACATATGCAATAATAACGAAGTGATCACTGTATCCTGTTAACAGAAACTTTAGCATGAAACAACCTGGAAAGAAAAGAATAGGAAAACGAAAATCAGTAGGACACTGATGAACTTTTTATTAAATAACAAACAAAGAAACGATAACAATACGTAATGATAAAACCTATTATTGTCCTAGAAACAAGAAACGTTAGAAGTAAGCCTGTAATAAGAAACCTGAAAACATCGCCCCTCACTGCCCCAAAACCTGTCTGTCCCACCGCCTGCCACGGCCAAATAACGGCAAACTGGGAAAGATAGAAGTCAGCAGACATCCGCCCCATTCTAGAAACTTCCAAAGGGCAACAGGTTTTCGGCTACGCCCAGCCGGAAGCAACACATATAAGGCGGGTCCTGCTGCCACGCCTCGGCCAGGAGATCATCACGTAGGGTGTAGCCGGAGGAGAGGCCGAGGCCAGCGGGACCCGGCCAGGGGGATTGACAACGCTGGAGAGTTGCAGGGGGGGAATGTCCGTGTCCTCGACCCTCCCCTCTCTCTCCCAGTCCGGCCGCGGTGGCCCTTGACAGTTGCAGGTAGTCCCGCCACATTCTCTACCGGTCCGGCCACCAACGGCCGGGGCCGATGGGATCCGGCTGCAGCCGATAAACCAAGGAACCCGTTCATGGGGCCAGAGCAAGGGGCGTCCGGCCGACATCCACCGGAAGCCCGGCCCGAAGACGGACGGGACATTTCTTCTTTCTTCAATAATGGCTTTGACAACACTGGGGGGGATGTCTTGCGCATGCCTCCGACCCCCCACCCCCTCGTCCTCATCGCCTGGTCCGGCCATAACAAATCTCAAGCGAGACGCCGTGGGGTGCACTGGGAGGGAGAGACGGTGCGAACAGGCCTCTCCCGCCTCCCCAGTGGAGGCTTCCCACCTGCACCCTCAGCGCTCCAGGCGCCCGGAAAAGGGTTCTTCCACTGTGGCGATGCTGCAACGTCTCGCCCGGCAGGGTGGAGCCCGTCCGCTCATTTGACCCCGCGATCGCCAGTAGCTACCGAACTCTCAAAATGGCGGTCGACCTGGCAAGAGCGGGCCCAGCATAAAGAAATGGCCCGGTCACTGGTTGACTCCACCACCGTAGTCCTCCACGACCTTGAAGATTCTAGAGGAGCCGCGGGAGTCTCCGACCCCCGCAGACACCCCCGATGGGGAATGACTGCCATGATCGCCCGTGGAGTGACGAAACTGTATCCGCGGGACGTCGGCGCTCCCATGCTGGCGCCAGCCTCACTTTGAATGACTAGAATCCTGCAGACCTCAGTTCCGGTGAAAGCACACTGTGACCCGGTAGGAAAAATTGTTGCACCCCCTCCCCTTTTTGACTGATAGTTCAAACCACCGATCCTTTCCTTTGCCCTTTTACCAGAACTTTGGACTGCCTCCCCCTCTTTTACATTTTCTAGAGAAAACAAAACATTAACCACTACATTAGCATAGCAGTTGACACCAGAACTGTTTTCAAATTGAAAACCAACAACATCTTCAACAGAATCCTTTTTGTTTCTGCTGTGACCCTGCTACAGCACAGGCATTGTCCCCAGCAGTAATTCTGCAATGCCGGTAAGAATAGCTGTGGTGCCTACTGGACTCACTCACCCCCGCGGCGCCCCACGCCGTTATTTGCTGGGCGGCAACTTACTAGACATCACCTTCGTGACATCCAGATTTCAACGCTTTCTGCTGCCTTGGAACTATTCGCACAACAGACCGCTACTGACAATCCACCCCCCGGGACGCCCCACGCCGGATACCCAAATCAGTGCGGCACCCAGGCAACATCTTCTGAATTTTCATAATTTGAAAGAACTAGTAACATGTCCTCATCAGGAATTTCCTCATGAAAAGTCTGCAATGATGATTCTTGTAACTCTATGGTCTCCAAACATTCGATAAATTCGCCATCAAGAGATTGATCAAAAAAATCATTCAAGTCATCTCCTTGTGAGAATATTTCGTTATTGGTGCTGTCAATTTCAATAAATGTATTGGATAATTCAAAAGAAATTGCCACGGTCTCTTCGTTGTTTAAATGTTTTTACTGTTTTCGTTTTGTTGTATATATTTATAAGTTATTAAAGTTTTATAATCCTACTACTTTGTTGGAGTGCTATATATTTTTAATGTGACACATAAATGTAAAAACTTTGATGTACAAAGAGTCATCCCTGGAATCTTCCGCTTCAGGCTCGGTCCCCTCCCCAATCACAATACAGGATGGTTTTCAGATAGTAGGAACACGTGTGGTGTGACGGATCTCATCGGGTGTGGGCCTTGATCTACTATAACTCCTTTGAAGAGGGGTGATTCTTTACAGCTGGGGCCATAAACGACATCTGCAGGGCTAGCTGATAGCCTGGACAATCGGACACAGAGGAAGAGGAGTGTCAGAGGGTGCGGTAGTGAATAGGGCGAAAGGGAGGTGTCGGGCGGGCACAGAGTGTGATTCTCAGGGAAGAGCAGCGCAGATGGGGGGAGGTTTATTGCCCATGCATAAGACAGAGAGCGGGGGTGACCAGTGCCTGGGGAAGATGCTTGCGAGGGTGGGGACCCATGCTACGAATCGACAGCGTGCAGAGAGTGGGTCTGGTCAAGGCATCTAAAATGGCTGCCGTGCACGACAAAAGTGTGGCATTTCAAAAAAGGCAAGATGGCGCAAACAATGTTTTTCAACACTTCCTCATTTCCTTCGAATCGAACGTTAACAGACGTTGGTGCATATTACCAAAGTTAAGCGATATTTATCGCTAACGATGCTTACCAACAAATTTTTTACCGCTAAGCATCGTCAGAAATTATCGAAGATAAACCTTGCTATTATCGATAAAAAACGGCCGCAATGCATGAATATCGCTAAAAAGTCAGCGATATTCATGCATTACCGAGCTAATGCTCTTTGCCATGTTATCCACCTCCCATTGGATAACATGGCTAAGAACTGCTCAGGGCAGGTGTTACTTTTTGGAGATATTCGCGCTTAGCGCGAATATCTCCAAAAGTTGGTAATAGGAGATATATATCTTGCATGTTGTAATGCAAGTTATTGTGGTATATGGAACTCATACCATAATCTCTCAGGAAAGCAGAAACTGATCCTTTTGGGACCGCCTGAGAAGGCCTAGGGGGTGAGGGGTACTCTACTTTGCCCCCTTTTCACGTTCCGAACTATTTTATTTTACTCTCTTCTGTAATTACACAAAATAGCAGCGATAAGATGTATCAGAGACACACAGTGAGAGAAAGGAGGCCGGAGATGAAGAAGAGATGTCAAATACACATTGGAGATAATATAGTGGTAGAAGGGAAGTAAATATGAATAAACTTACCATGTAACATAAAAATTTTGCACTCTATACTATAAGTCTCATTTTATACTACAATCACTTCGCTACAACCTCATGAATTAAAAATAAAAATGAATAATGTCTCAAACAATTTTTGATTTCTAAATATAAATTTATTCTTCTGAATTTTCTAAATTTGAAAGAACTAGTAACATGTCCTCATCAGGAATTTCCTCTTCAATCATCTCATCTGGAATCTCCTCATGAAAAGTCTGCAATGATGATTCTTGTAACTCTATGGTCTCCAAACATTCGATAAATTCGCCATCAACAGATTGATCAAAAAAATCATTCATGTCATCTCCTCCTTGTGACAATATTTCATTATTGGTGCTGTCAATTTCAATCAATGTAGTGGATAATTCAAAAGAAATTGCCACGGTCTCTTCATTGTGAGCCTTTTTATTTTGAAATGGCTTGCTGTAAATTGCAGAAAAAAATAATCACTTTCATTTATCGTTTTTAGTAATACATAATATAAAACTAACTTTATCAAGTATTTAGTATAACAGAAGGACTGCAAATAAATAACAGAAAACATTTTTCAAATTATCTTCAAGTGTACAACATAGTTCCCCTTACAAATTAACAACTCACCTTTTTAAAAGTAGGAGAAGTGTTAGTACTGTGTAAATCAAACACCAAAAATTGACCACCAAAAATTCCTCACAAATGTACCTCAGACAGTAGTATCACAAAATGGCTGTGGTTTCCTCTCATTTGAGATATATACATAACCAATTAACTTTCATCACACACAAATACAAAACCAAAGTAACATTTTAATTGGTTCTAAATTTCAACACTTTCAAATGTGTTTTCCCCATGCAATTTTCCATAGGACATTTACATACGTCTACAGCCTGAATGGCTGAACGGAATTACACCAAACTTGGCAAAATGGTACATCAAACCTAATAGGTCAGGGAGGATCTACTATGCCCCCTTATGGTAATTTGCCCCTTCGCTTTGGCCTCCTCTTGTCTCTCGATCCTACCGAGAGACAAGATGGCGGCCGCTACGGACTGTTTGGAATGTTTACAGACGCCGGAGAACCAATCAGCTTCGCAAAGCTCCGTAACGCGAAAAGTACGCGAAGCGGAGCGCTGTTACAGATATATATCTTTTTTTGAACGTTAATTTCTCAAAATCCACTGGAGCACATATATTGAGACCTAGCAAAGGCACATCGGGCTACCAGTCCCTAATATTTTGCCAAGTTTCGTGCAAATCCATTCAGCCGTTCGATTATTATTATTATTATTTTGTTTTGCCCCGCGGGGCCCTTTTAAAACCTCCACATCAAACCTAGGGGGTCAGCGAGGATCTACTATGCCCCCTTATGGTCATTTGCCCCTTCGCTTTGGCCTCCTCTTGTCTCTCGATCCTACCGAGAGACAAGATGGCGGCCGCTACGGACTGTTTGGAATGTTCACAGACGCCGGAGAACCAATCAGCTTCGCTTCACAAAGCTCCGTACCGCGAAAAGTCCGCGAACCGGAGCGCTGCCCGGTCCGCTGTTACAGATATATATCTTTTTTTGAACGTTAATTTCTCAAAATCCACTGAAGCACATATATTGAGACCTAGCAAAGGCACATCGGGCTACCAGTCCCTACAATTTTGCCAAGTTTTGTGGAAATCCATTCAGCCGTTCGGGCTAAAAGTGAGGCCAACCGCCCTATGGAAAACTCAATGTTAAAAACACGTTTTGGGACCCCCCTTTTTTCTCGGCCCCCCCTTGACGAACCCCCCCCAAATTTCCAGGGGCTGCTCAGAAACAAAATGTTCCATTTTCCAGAAAATTTCAGCCAATTCCGTCCACAAACGCCAAAGTTATTAGACATAGAATTTTCAAAAATCCCATAGAGAAAAAATCCTAACTATATATACCTACTGGCGACCGCCAGTAGGTAATATATATATATATATATTGGAGTGACCGAGGAGACAGTCTGCGTCCGAAACCCGTCTTTTGACTTGCACCTTATGGTTTAAATAAACAAGCTTTTTCATACCGGCAACCAGCTAACATTGTGTCCGTGTTTCGGTTGTGTGAGCGACTGCACTTGGATACTGCCATTATATATATATATATATATATATATATATATATATATATATATATATATATATATTTCATGTTGCCCTGTGCATGGAAGACGCCGCTCCACACGGATTCGGTTAACAACCTTTATTTTCCACGAACAGCTTTCCAACCAGGGTATGTTTGAGGACGCCCTGACGCGTTTCGAGGCAGCTTGCCTCTTCTTCATAGGGCAAAGCAGTTAGTGCGCGGCTGCGCATTACAACCCTTTTGTTCCTATTCTGCATGCCGCTCCCACATTGGGTTTTTTCAAACTGCATGCTGGGTGTTGTAGTGCTTTAATCCCCTCCAGTAGGTGATTTAATGCCTCTGGTGGCTTGCCGAGCACTAACTTGTCATTATTACTTTATCAATTGTCTTTAAGAACCCTCCAGTGGGCCTCCGTTTAGAAAGCAATCCGTATTTCCAAAGCAAATCCTTGTGCTGTCATAGCGGTATGATTCCGGCATGTAGACCCGCTAAATTTTCACTCGGGCGGTGCATCCTCCCACGGCCAGGCTGCCGTGTAATAAACATCTCTCATGGTGCCCTGTGCGTGGAAGACGCCACTCCACACGGATTCGGTTAACAACCTTTATTTGCCACAAACAGCTTTCCAACCAGGGTATGTTTGAGGACGCCCTGACGCGTTTCGAGGCAGCTTGCCTCTTCTTCATAGGGCAAAGCAGTTATATATATATATATATATTTTTATTTTAAGAGCGAGAGAGCGAGAGAGAGAAAGAGAGAGGGGGAGATAGATACAGTACTTTGTGTTTTTTTAATACACATCTTGGATGTTTCATTTCATTCCAAATATTCAAATAGAAAATAATTCAATTTCAGAATTACAGGCTAATCCCAACTATAAGATTTTACAACACAGTTTGACTATGATGTGAAGGTAAATACTTGAGAGTAAGTTACAGGGATATGGAGCCTGGTTAACAAAGGTAAAGTTTCAATCTGTGTAAGTTTACAATTGATTGCTATTGACAAAGGTATTTTATGAGTAGTATCTTTACAATTGCACAGTCTACACACGTACGACTATAGAACTATCTAGGATATTTGCTGCCTTTAAATTAATGTTTAGTAACCCAGTGAGATCCCTCTATCTTAAAGTCATCCCTAATATTTTTACCTGGAATACAGCTGTCATGAAAATGGAACTCTCCTCCTCTAATGGTATTCCCAGAGGTTGAAGATTTTTATGTCCTCCTACTGTTTCTGCTTTCCAGACCATTAAGGATACATTTCGATTTGTGAACAGCCTGGGCAAAGCCTTTTATTGAAGCTGACTGCACATTCCTAATAGTCTTTAAGTGTCTTTTTTTATTTCTGCATGTACAAATAGTGTTCTTTCAGAAAGCTGGGATGTTTGTATTGATCAGGTTTGGATTGTTCTTGGTTGATTGCATCAGATCATGTATGAAGCCACACCTTATCCTACTTTCTATGCTGTGGACTGCTGTAGACTTACATCAACTATTCTGGGATTAGAAACTCTTTTGATGTCCTGTTAGCACAGATGTTTGGTTTCACAGGCATTACTAAAGATTAAAGATGCCCCAACTTCAGATGGAATTGGCTCAATAAGGGTTTCAGGTGCTCTATGTTCACTGCTTAGGATCACCTGTTTTTGAATTAGGAGATATATTTAGCTCATACTGGGCAAGCTAGTGGCAGTTAGTAGTGAATTCACACGAACCATTGTGTTCCTCAGTGAAAGAAAGGATAGCAGGACAAGAAGTGGCAGTAATAATGGGAAGCTAGAATGCAATTGGTTGATAAATATCTGCAAATCTAAGGTAAGCGAGGCAGGAACCACTCTGTTAAGACAGCAATTTATAGCTTTTCTATACAGAGTTACAAATAAGATAAACAATTATGTGTGCATTGGGTCATCTTAGTTCACTCTAAATGACTTACATTGATAATCTCTAGGGATTCAAATCTGCAGTTTTTTATCAATATTATTCTACTTTCAGCCCATGAATCTTGTTACCTTTAGCTGCCTACTCTGATGATCAACAGTAAACAAAGTGTATTTAAGAACCTTAGTGAAAGCGAGGATCTATATGGGTTCAGCAAATTAGAGCTTATGCCTGGCATCAGGGTCATTAATGCTATGTGCATATGGATTTTAGGATGGTGATACAATTCTGATTGTTCTATTATACCGGGAGTTTTCTTTGGTCTTGAGGCAGCCGAGACTTTAAAACCGATCAACTGCCTAATGCTGACTGATTGTCCATAAGGTTGACATTTAGCCTATTTGTTATGGTATAACTGTGCTTGCATACTCAAAGCTAGCAGTAAATCACTGACACTGCTTATGTAGGTGTTCTGCTGATCATGCTGTCACTTTCTTGGAGTCATTTGGATTTCATTTTTGCCCAAAATTCTTTCTATTTTCACAGATTTCCCTCTACACTGCAAAGCTGTGTCCCGTGCCTTCCCCTCCACCCTCCTTCCCCCCAGGCTACACAGATTCTTGACTATCCATCAACAGTCATATGTTTACAATTCGAGATTGAGGATGTAGTGCTGTCAATCTGTTGGAAGATGGGTCTGCCACCAGGTGACTGCAGGAAGCAGCGAAGCACAGAAAGGGTAGAGACCATGAACGAGTCCATAAGCGAGGCTGAAGATGCCATTCAATACTAGTAAGGTAGCAAAACATGCCTGTCTAATGCTCACTGTCATCGTAGAGGGTAACCAACATCAAAATACAGGTGGAATACGATTTTCTGTTTTTGAGAACAGTTGAAGTGTTTATGGTGTGGGTATTTTGTCCAGATGTAGACCATGGTCTCCACATCCTAGTTGAATGTCCTTGAATAAACATTTTTGAACTAAAGGCATATTCATTGGGCAGGGTCAGCCTTTATATATGATAGCCGAAACATATATTCCATGTCTGCCCGATGTAACACAAAGATTGTGGCACATGCATAACAAATTCCAAAATTATTTGAAAGATTTAATTGAAAATGACACCCATACCATGTGAAACCCGGCATTCTTGATCCAAACAAACATTGAGATTTTCACCAGTTACAAGGAAATATTCAGTAATTCAAACAGCAACTTTTTGGCACACTTAGACTTAGGTCTTTGTGGCTTCAGCATTATTGACAAGAAAATGAGGGATATTAGCAATGGTGCACATACTCTTTGATAGAGCCTCAATTGATAATGGTCAAATATTATCCCCCTACTCATGTGCACCAGAAATACAATGGGCCACCCATGGAAATTGCTTTCACGTGACTGCAAGTCAACATCAACAGCCATACCACTGGCCCACCAGTTTCTATTGACATTAAGAGTGCACAGTTCTCCTTCCATGCCTATGCAGGAGAAACACTTAGGTTGTAGGTGATCCTGGGAGTAACAAGAAGAGAGAATGATGCAATTCCAACACTATTCCCAAACACTTGGGTTCACCAGTATACTCAAGCATTAACATAAATATGTTAACTGAAAAGGGACATTGACCTGGAAGACACCATCTGGGTGAATAGGGAAAGTCACCCTGCAGATAAATCAAAACTCTATTCAGTCAAACAAAGCCCTTAAGGAAGTCATGGAAGATCATATGTATGAAATTGGTTTGTTAGTTGAGGGAGGTTGTTAGAAATTGGGGTACTGGTTGGCTGGAGGCAATCCAGGTCAATCACAATCCTGTTCAGTGTAAGAGGCAGGCAAATTGCAAATTAACCTGTGCTCATTCTCTGGTAGCTTGGCACAGAGCAGCCAAGCTTAACTCTAGAGGTGTTGCAGGGATTCTGCTCATACACAGAACCGTGCACAGAGACCCAGGACCTCAGTGAATTGTGGTGGACCAAAAAATCACCTTAGTACCTAGCAAACCGACTAGCATCAGTGCCCCATTAGCTCTTTGTCCTACAGCAAATGTACCAATGATGAAACAATCCAGAACATGCAACTTGGGTTACTCTCAGGAATGGTGGGAATCAAGAACAACTCTTTTGTTTGTTAATCTCATACCAGTCCACAACAGGAGTAAAAAGAGACACAGGAAAGGTTAAAATGTTTATTTTAATGACGTGCTCTAAGATGCAGTATTTTTGCTAACACAAGCAGACATATGATTAGAAATATTATGATCAGCATTGTTACAAATCCATAAAACACAAAAGGAGAAATCATATTAGAATGATAGTGGAAACAGGACTGATAGTGCCTAGTATGCCCCCCTCCCTAGCTAGGAACTATGGGCCAGATGTCGTTTAATCTGAAATACTGATTTCTTAATAGCGAATTTTACCGATTCGCTATTAAGAAATCGGTATTTCCTATGTAGGTAAAGATTCGGTAAAAAATACCGAAACCTTAATATTCCTTATTACTAAATCGATAATTGAGGTTCAGTAATAAGGAATACCTACCCATTCATTTCTATTGGCTTGGAGGCCCATAGGAATGAATGTGAAGACATTCACTATTAGTGATTCGGTATTACCGAATCGCTAATAGCGGGAGTACTTTCAAGGGTGCCATGGTGTCAAAAGGACACCCTGTTGCACCACTGAAACATGCATGTGTGCACATGTGGCGCACATACATGCCCTAAACAAAAAAGTGATTTTTTAAAGGAAATTGCTAATTACCACCAACTTGAAGTTGGTGGTAATTACCGATTTCTTAAGGTTCAAAAGCACTCTTTAATGTGCTTCCTACGTTGCATTTAAGGAATCTGTATTACCGATTCCTTAAATGCAAGAGCAATAAGGAATCTGTATTTACCGATTCCTTACCTACATTAGGAATGGATCAATACCGGTCGGTAACGCTGAAATTTGCAGAATTTCGGCGTTACCGACCGGTATTTAGCCACCTACATCGGGCCCTATGTTTTATGAAATATAGAAGGTGTCCTAGGCTTGAATAGGGTAGCCCATACCTCCAAGATCAGCAGAAGTGTATCACATCAGGATCTGCAAAAGCTCTTTCTCTCTGGGAAACAGATTTTCTCCAAGTGCCTGAAATCATGCCTACAGTGCAATATTAAAGGTGCCAGTATCTTCGATAGATGCAGCTGTCTGCATGTTATGTCTAAAACGTGAGCCGATCAGCCCGAACAACAGCTACATTGTTATGATAACCTTGGAGGCATTAACACTCACTGTGCAGACTAGGGTCAGGATGTAAGTCTAGGGATGTTGAAAACAAGCCATTCTCATGTGAAGACATTCACGAAGCCTAACTTGTGTGCAAAAGCAGCAAAAGGATAACATTTTGTTTAAACTTCTAATAAGCTTATGCTAACATAGCAATGTGCGCACACAAGGCCCTGCCCTCACTACAGAGGCAATGTGTAAAGCATTTATGCAACACTTCAAACTGTAAAATATTGAAAGCACCACACAAAAAGTTTCCACATCAGGCTAGAAAGATAGAGCTTAATTAAATAAATACAAGATCAAAACAACAAAAGTACAATAAGTAGAACTTGAGATTTTGAATTCTAAAGTTAACAGTGAAAAGTAGCACTTACAAGCAAAACACGCCATTTGGGATATCTGGTTGTGCCAGACCAGGACAAAGTCAAAGGTTCAGGCAGACCATGATGAAGGACGGGCCGGTTAATGCGGCCCAGTTAGGCCTGCTGAACTAAATTACTTTAATCCTGGTTGTGGAGAGCATGCATGGGTTCACGTCAAAGATGTGTCGGTTCAGAAATGCGATGAGGCTGCAGTGCGGGGCCTGATACTTCGACTTATAGAATCCTGTTGACGGGGCATGCAACCTGAAGGCCGGTGTCGAGGATGCAAAGCGCAGTGATGCTTCAATGCGCAGGTTCAGTGTTATTGACAAGGCTACCTCTGATGAGAGATGCAGGATGATTGTGCAGGGAAAAGCATTGTGTAGTGACAGTTCCAAAGGCAAAGCCTTGGTCCAAGATGAGGGATGCAAGTCTTTTGCAATGGGTCCAATCTACACAACAGCAGTTTATTTATTTATTTATAAAGTTTTATATAACTCAAACAAGATCCCGAGGGATAACAGAGCGCTTTACAATCTGATGGGAGGAAAGACAAAAGCAATTTCTGTTCAAAGACGCACCACTCAGCAGAGGAGATAGTCGGTTTGGCTCAGGGATGTGTTGCTCAACAGAGAATGTATCCGTTCCACTGTAGAAATATCTTGGGCCCACTTCCAAGGGTCTAGCACTGTGGTGGCACCACTTGGCAGGGTAGATTCATGGATGGCAGAGTCTAGGTGCAGAAGCAGGTTGGTTGAAAGTCTTTTAAGTCCCTGAGACTTCAAATAAGGAGGTTAGACAGCTAGCCCTTTCAGTCACTCAGGGTTTAAGTGATGCAGGTCCAGTCCCCTCACCCAGGCAAGAGGGCAGCAGGTCAGCGCAGCAAATCAGGAGTAGAATAAGCATGAGCACAAAATCCATTCCTCTCGCGGATTTTGCGGATTTTCGGTAAATTCCCAATCCGCGAACTCCCGCGAATTTACCGAAAATCCTCAAATCCGCGAGTGGCGGATCCGCGGGGCAAAAGTTCAAGCCTTCAAGCTTGAAGTTGTTGTAACTATAGTTACTAAGTTAGCTTCATCAGGAAGCACTAATAGATAGATGCTCGAGCACCTTCTTTATTTTATCTATTAGTGCTTCCTGATGAAGCTAATTTAGTAACTATTTTAGGATGGCGCTGGCAGCTTGCCGGCGCCATCCTAAAATAGTTACAGGATGATGGACAGCTCACTCAAGGGACCCCTGCGCACATCGGTGCGATTGCATAGTAACACACACATGTTCGCTGGAACTAGTTGAAGCTCAAATTCAGTGGCTCATTCATCAGCCCAAAAACAATCGTGACCGTCGTCGAGGCTGGGCAGGTGTGCCTTCTTCCCAAATCTACCGTCGAAAATCAGCTGTGATGCTGGATAGAGGCCTTTATATCCTTGTCTTTCACGAGCGCAATCCTCATGCTGACAGCTCACTCAAGGGACCCCTGCGCACATCGGTGCGATTGCATAGAAACACACACATGGTCGCTGGAAATAGTTGGAGTTCAAATTCAGTGACTCATTCATCAGCCCAAAAACAATCGTGAGCGTCGTCGAGGCTGGGCAGGTGTGCCTTCTTCCCAAATCCACCGTCGAAAATCAGCTGTGATGCTGGATAGAGGCCTTTGTATCCTTGACTTTCACGAGCGCAATCCTCGTGCTGACAGCTCACTCAAGGGACCCCTGCGCACATCGGTGCGATTGCATAGTAACAGACACATGGTCGCTGGAACTAGTTGAAGCTCAAATTCAGTGACTCATTCATCAGCCCAAAAACAATCGTGAGCGTCGTCGAGGCTGGGCAGGTGTGCCTTCTTTCCAAATCTACCGTCGAAAATCAGCTGTGATGCTGGATAGAGGCCTTTGTATCCTTGACTTTCACAAGCGCAATCCTCGTGCTGACAGCTCACTCAAGGGACCCCTGCGTACATCGGTGCGATTGCATAGAAACACACACATGGTCGCTGGAACTAGTTGAAGCTCAAATTCAGTGACTCATTCATCAGCCCAAAAACAATCTTGAGCGTCGTCGAGGCTGGGCAGGTGTGCCTTCTTCCCAAATCTACCGTCGAAAATCAGCTGTGATGCTGGATAGAGGCCTTTGTATCCTTGACTTTCACGAGCGCAATCCTCGTGCTGTTCCTGTAACCAGGAGCTTCTTTCTCTTCATTTGCTGCTCTGATTGGTCTCTGACCATTTATACACACAAGAGGCACTTGAACTCGCACAGAAGACCCCCCCCCGAGTGGGGCAGAGGGCAGAAGACCACAAAAACGAGTTGGGCAGAGGGCAGAAACGAGTGGGGCAGAGGGCAGAAGACCACAAAAACGAGTTGGGCAGAGGGCAGAAGAGCACAGAAACGAGTGGGACAGAGGGCAGAAACGAGTGGGGCAGAGGGCAGAAGAGCACAAAAACGAGTGGGACAGAGGGCAGAAACGAGTGGAGCAGAGGGCAGAAGACCACAAAAACGAGTTGGGCAGAGGGCAGAAGAACACAAAAACGAGTGGGACAGAGGGCAGAAACGAGTGGGGCAGAGGGCAGAAGACCACAAAAACGAGTGGGACAGAGGGCAGAAACGAGTGGGGCAGAGGGCAGAAGACCACAAAAACGTGTTGGGCAGAGGGCAGAAGAGCACAAAAACGAGTGGGACAGAGGGCAAAAACGAGTGGGGCAGAGGGCATAAGACCACAAAAACGAGTTGGGCAGAGGGCAGAAGAGCACAAAAACGAGTGGGACAGAGGGCAGAAACGAGTGGGACAGAGGGCAGAAGACCACAAAAACGAGTTGGGCAGAGGGCAGAAGACCACAAAAACGAGTGAGGCAGAGGGCAAAAGGGCACAAACACGAGTGGGGCAGAGGGCAGAAAGGCACAAAAACAAGTGGTACAGAGTGCAGAAGGGCATAAAAAACGAGAGGGTGGCAGTGATGAACCAGAGGGCGCATCACGGTCTCGCCCAAAAAAAACCCGCGAACACGCAAAGCGCCCCACGAACATGCCAACACGCCCCGCGAACACTAAAGCGCCCCGCGAACACGCAAAAATATAAAAATCCGCAAATTCGCACAAATTCGCGAATTTTGCGGATCGCGAATTCGCAAATCCGCAAATTCGTGAATCGCGAATTCGCAAAATTCGCCCATGCTTAGAGTAGAAGTCCAGCAGAGTGGCAGTCCTTTGAGCAGCACAGCAGTCCTTCTTCCTGGCAGAGCCTTCACAGGTCCAGAAGTGTACTGAAGTGGTGGTGTCAGAGGTCTAGTACTTTTACTCAGTTGGGCCTTTGAAGAGGGGTGGACTTCAAAGACATACCTTTGAAGTGCACAGAGGTCCTTCCCTTCCTGCCGTGGCTCCATACTCACTACTAGCGGGTATGCAGCCCTTTGTGTCTGGACAGGACACAGCCCATTCAGGTGTAAGCGAGGCTGGGTACATTTCCTCCCTCCCATCCTGCCAGGATGGCCAATCAAGTCTCCCCTAAGCTTCCACTGTGTGTGGCTGTCTAAGGGGAATACACAAAGCCCAACTGTCACCCACCCCAGACATCATCAGAGACAGGCAGCAGGCTCCTAATGGTTGAAGTAAGAAAATGCAAACTTTCTAAAAGTGCCAGTTTCAAATTGTAAGTTAATATTCGACTTCACTATAAGTTCGGATTTTAAATTTGGATTTGAGAGACACCAGATCTTGGGGTCTTATCTCTTTCCAGTTAGATATCACACTTATAAAATGTAATAAGGTAATCCCAATGTTATCCTATCAGAGAGATAAGCCTTGTAGATGTGAAAATTGACTGTGGGAGTTTTCACTACCAGGTACATGTCCTTCCTTTTAAACAGGTTGCACCCTGCCCACTGGGTTGTTCATGGTCTACCTTAAGGGTGACATATGTATTTAAAGGAAAGATTTAAACTGCAAACAGGGGCTCTGTAGTGGCAAGCATGAGACATGGTTAAAGGGCTATTTAATTGGGTGGCACAATCAGTGCAGCAGTCTCACTAGTAAAATTAAATGTACAGGCCCGAGTAAAGGGGGTACCACTTTACTAGGGACTTATAAGTAATTTAAATATACGACTTGTGTTTGGAAAATGTTACCATGTTAAGGGGAAAAAGCACAAGCGCTTTAGCACTAGTTAGCAGTGGTAAAGTGCACAGAGTCCTTGGACCAGCAAAAACAATGTCAGAACAATGGAGGAGGAAGGCAAAACGTTGGGGGGAAGATCACCCTACAGCTGATAGTTCTACCATGGGTGAAAACCTTCTCTAGCAGCAACCACACTTCTTTTCAGGATAAAGTCACAAGCAAAAGTAAATTAACCTGTGATCAGTCCTTGAGTAGCTTGGCACAGGGCAGTCAGGCTTAACTCAGAGGCAATGTAAAAAATATTTGTGCAACACTTCAAACAGTAACACAGTAAAAACACACCACACAAGGATCCAACACCAGTTTAGAAAAAATGAGCAAATCATAATAAATAAAACAAGCCCAAAGCAACAAAAATACAAAGCCAGAGATACTCAATTTTAAAGATTATAGTGACAAAAAGCATTTAGAGCCAACTGTGGATATCCGGTTGCGCTGGTCCAGTTCAAAGTCACAAGTTCAGGCTGACCTTGGTAGAGCATGGGCCAGCTACAGGGACCCGCTGAACAGAGTACCTTAAATCCTGGTTTGCAGAGGGGTGCGAGGATCTGTGTTGAAAATGCATCGTGCAGCCAAAGCTATGCATCAGTTTGAAAATGGGGTGAGAATGCAGTGTGAGGTCCTATGTTGTCATCGAGGAGCCCGTCAACCAGGGCTTGCGACCTGAAGCCCGGAGTTGAGAATGCACGTGTCAGTCAGACAATGCATCGGTTCTGAGGAGCTACGATGCAGAGTTGAGTGTCATCATCGAAGCTGCCATCGAGGGATGTGAGGGCCTGTGGTAAGTATGCATCACACAGTAGTGGCTTCAATGCAGTGGTAGGCTGTGATGCAATGCGGGTCTTTGCAGTGGTTCTGGTCCACGCAGCAGCAGTGGGAGCACCAGTTCTGTTCGGGGTTGAGCTGTGCAGCTAAGGAAATGTGTTGGTTCCGCTGGATCCACAGAGGCTGACAGAGTATCTCAGGCCCACTTCCAGTGGTCCAAGACTGCAGTGGCACCACTTTGCAGGGTAGACTCATAGATGGTAGAGTCCAAGTGCTTGGTCAAGGTTGATGGGTCCTTCTGTTCCTGAGGCTTGAGTCAGAAGGCCCGCCAACTAGCCCTGGGGTTCTGGGTTCAAGAGAGGTAGGTCCAGTCTTTCACACTTAGGCAAAAGGGCAGCAGGCAGAAGGTCAGCACATAAAATCAGCAGCACCGCAAGGCATTAGTCCAACAGGACAGCGGTATTTAAGCAGATCAGGAGTCCTTCTACCGGGCATAGTTCCAGAGGGCCAGAAGTGTACTGAAATGGTGGATTCTGGGGTCCAGTATTTATACCTAGTTGTGCCTTAGAGATTTCCCTTTGAAGTCACCAGGCAACCTACCTTCTCTGTCCTACATCCAGCCTAACTACACAGGGTTTGAAGCCCTTTGTGTGAAGACAGGATACAGCCTATTCAAGTGTAAGTGGGCTGTGCCATGCTCCACCCTCCCATCCTTCCAGTTATGGCCATCTGGGCAATCTTGAGCTCCCTAAATGTGTGTGGCTGTCTAGGAGGAATACAACGAAGCTCGATTGTCAGCTACACACAGTCATATGATCCAGGTACCGGCTACTGGCACTAAAGGGCTAAGGCAAGAAAATTCAAACTTTCTAAATAAGGCATTTTCAAAATTGTAATTTAAAATCCAACTTCACCATAATTTAGGGTTTTCATTACTATTACAAAGATACCAAACCTGAACTGGTTGCCTGCTCCCATTTAGAGATTACGGTTTCTTAATTGTGATATGGTATATAGTCTATGAGGGAGGTAGGCCTTGCATTAGCAAAACAGGAATTTAAGAGTTTTTCAGTACTAGGAAATGGACAACTTAAAAGTATATGTTCAACTTTTTAAATACCATGCACCCTGCCTTCTGGACCATCCAGGGCCTACCTTGGGTGTGACATATGTATTCAAAATGAAGGTTTGGTCCTGGCAAAAGGGTTATTTTATGAGGTTGATATAGCAGTTTTAAAATCATGCACACAGGCTGCAAAGGCAGTCCTTAGGCATGTTTGAAGTGATGCTTAAGTGGGTGACACAATCAGTGCTGCAGGCTCACTAGTAGCATTTAATTTACAGGCCCTGGGCACATATAATGCATCTTTTCTAGGGACTTACAAATACATTAATTATGCCAATTGGGTATAAGTCAATGCTACCATGTTTTAGGGAGAGAGAACAAGCACTTTAAACTGGGCACAGAGTAAAGGGCACAAAGTCCTAAGGCCAGCAAAAACAAATTCAGCAAAACGTGTCTGAAAAGTATCAGTGCTCCTTCCTTCATCTCCTTGTATTTTCTTTGTTCGCTCTAAGTTGGCAGGGTACGCCCAGACTTGGGTCCCTTGCTCACTTTGCCACTCGATTCAAGCTAACCTGTCTGATGAAGCGTGTTACCTCGAAACTGGTCCTAGGATGCTTGTTTACAGTCCAGGGAAGAGCTGGTTTTGCAGTTCGGGCTGGACTGTTCCCATGAGGAACAGGGTCAAGACTAATTTGCATATGGCTGGGTCTGACCTGGGGTGGTGAAGGGAGCTAAGGAACGATGATGGATTCAACCCAGATCTGTGACTGGGGGTGAGTGTCTGGAAAGTTTCAGTGCAGCGTCCATCATCTCCTTGTGTTTGCTTCAAAACTATTTATGTCTCAACATTGTCTTTTAAATGGTTGGCTGTCATGTGTAGATGAAGTCACTTCTTTAAATAACATGGTGTATTCAAACTAGGCCTGGGCGGTGTCTGCTGAGTTTTCTGCACTCCGAACTCCGCTGAGCTCGCGGAGGACCAAAAACTCCACTTCGTGATATGCAGCGTTGTTTTTTACCCGCTCGCAATCACGTAGCAAAACTACGCCCAGGCCCAATTTAGACCTGTATGTTTAGACCAAAAGGTGTGCTATAAAGCTAATAGGAAAAATAAAAAATAAACTCCTGCCTATTTGTTGTTTCTTAAATTTTATAATAGACCCTGTTTCTTTGGGCAAATGTTCATATAGCAGAGCTAACCTATTTAATAACCTGCACATATCAAAGTTCTATGGGTATGCATTCCAAATGTGGATGTACTCAGAAGTTAGTGGCAGAGATGCATATAGTCAGGAAAGAGGTACAAGTTGGAAATGCAGTGAAAATCGATGGCAGTGTTAGGGGGAGTGTATAAAGCTGAGTGATAGCTGAATGTTGTCAGCTTGGGCAGAGGCAAGTACATGCAGGCATCATCATTAACAGGTGCATTTTCTAGAAACCAAATGTGGGACTAATAGCAGAAGCTGACAGTTTCTAGGGCCTGTGTCAGAATCTGTTCTTCTGAACACCCTTGGACCGTTAAACTTTTCCCATGTGCAGTGTTGTCTATGCTGAATGCACTGGATGAATGCACCATTCATCCCACCATCTGTAAACAGTCTACATTTTCAACTCAGAGTTGTCCTTTGGGCACAGTATCTTACTTTGCTCTACCTCAGTCGTGGCTGGTACAATTAAGCGCGGTGGGGTGGTGGAGCGGGGTGGTGCGGGGGGAGTCGAAAGACGATGGAATAGATTTTATTTATTTATTTAATTTTACCTATTCCGTCATCTGTTGTCTGTCAACTTTCCCCCTTCAGTGGTATCTGAACCCTCAATTACATAGTGGGATGGCCATGGCAGGTATTGCTATGGCCATCTTAAATGGGAAGTTGTCTGTTCATGCTTGTATTGTGGAATGCAACACAGACCTGCAACAGCCATTTGCCATCAATTTACCTATTTGCTTTCTACGTTTCTAGATGCAATCACATGAATCACAGCTCCAGGACTTCACTATAGATTGTGAATGGGTGTGTGCCATATTATGTGTTTCCTATTGGTTGAGTTACGATAGGATGCTGAATTCTGTCTGCACACAAAATCTCCTGTCATCTAAGGATGTGAAAAGGATGATTTATGGTTGAAGTATGGAGAAAAGGTGATATTGTTGCTTGGTGTCAGTAATTTATGTTGTAGGACTGTTATTCACTTTCACTGAATCTATCAGTGAACTAAGGAACATTTTGATTATGCAATAAAGTGGTTGTTAGGATCCCTTACCACCTGAATTTAACACATGTGCACCTTTCGTTGCGAGAAAAGATGAAGTGTCACCAGTGGCAAATCATAATGGCTGCATAGACACACTTAAATTCTTGCCCTATCATGACTTTCAATGTTGCTTTGTAGACAATTGGATGTGATCTAATTGTGTCTCCAGTAACACTGTACAGAGACCCAGGGCATGTCAATTTAGTGCATATACAAGATTGTCATGGTAGAAGACATGGTCTCCTTCAGTGTGATATTAGACTTGATGAGAATGCATTTCCTTATGGAGTTACATTTGTCTAGTCAGCAACCGTCGTCCTTTTCATGAACCTTTTTTTCTGTCTGCTCTTCATCTACGCTTATGGCACTGAATGAGTGTACATGTCAGGCAAAGTACCAGACTGAGTTTGAGGTCATTATGGAGTTTGTTTGTCTTATCCTAATACACGCTTTGCTGCTTTGTCAGTTTATGGAAGAGGTGGGTGTTACTACTAGTGTCCATAGACTCATGTGTTTGCTGGTGTAGTATCTCAGATCTACACCATAAATTGCATTGAACATTATGTAAGAAGACTTGTTCTTGTAAGTGGGTCTGTAAGTTCAACTGTTCTCTTAATTGCTTCATATATTATTTTGTTCTATATTTATTTGCATGTGTGCTATGAATCAAAGTAAGAATTTGGATCATGTATTTGTATATGTATCTATTTAACAATATTCCAATAATGTGGGCCTAGCTGTAAAGCAATGAAGATCTGAACATGTGGAATGGTTTGTGTCCCATGCGTCATGACCAAAAGCAGAATATTCACATTTGCATGGTTCATGTCAGGTAGGCAAACATTGCTCTTTTCAGAATTGGGTCTTCAGTTCCTTTATCAATTGCTGAAGTATAAGAACTATTCTAATGTTGAGAGGAATGTTGTTTCAGAAGAACATGGGTACACAGATGGTGAAAGTAAAGTGTGTCTTTAGCTTTTTCTTTCCTTGGATTTCCTTGCTTCATTTTTGCATTTTCCTGGCTTCTTGTGTCACACCATATCAAGCAGGAGATGAATTTCTCAGATTTGAAATCAGGGGTGGCATTTCTTTTGACTTCTACATGATAGAGCAAAAGAATTTAGCTTAAATGAGTGTCATATTTTATACTAGATATTAACACGAACATGCTTAATAGAATAAAATGTAGAAGAATGACCTTTCTTAAACATACTAAATTTACCTGTAACATGATTTTTATTCCACAGAAAGCACCTATTTCTATTGTAATTACATTTCTAAGCCAGACTAGGCCTCTTCCATTGCCTACTTTTTAGTTCATTTTCTTATGTGATAAATAAATGCTTTTAGAAAATGCTGAACTATGCAATATTATTTGATAAATGATTCTCATTTCACTTGCTTATATGTGTCATCTCTGTAGAATGTGCTAACTTTAAAAAATGTATTTCTACTTCTCCTAAGCTACATGTTCTCATCGTATTTAGTTAGTTTTCAAGCTGCCACATTTTTACAATGCTGAATGCTGAGTAGTGTATTAAAACAATAATGCTTACATGAAGACGTGAATCTCAGGACTTCTTACAACTAAAAGGTTTCTGCCTTTAGAACAGTTCATTATTACGCAGTGGAATACTAAATAGCTAATAGTTTAGACTACAGGGTTCTCGTGGGAAGTCAAAGTGAACCTAATGCACATGGATGTTGAGCAACTAAGTTGAGACATGTAGATTGAACCATGCTGACCTCATATGTTTACAGTGGGAAGGAAGGAAGAAGCAGCAGACCATCAGACATTCCTTCATCATTGGCTTAAGATGACCTAAAACTGGTATGGATTGTTACATATGTTTTTATGTTTTATAATATGTATGTCCCTAGTTAGAAGTCTGTGCTGCTCAGACTAGTCCAAGCCATTCTTTTGTGGCCATCCCTTTTTCCCTTAGCACTTTTTGCCCTATTCTCTGTGAGCTACTGCTGACAGGGATTTCTGTCACCTACTACTTTGCTGCTGTCTTTTTCCATTAATAGATATGGCTACGGCAGTGACTATTTTCTTGGCTTTTTGCTGGTGCTGATTGTAGAGAAGAGACTTGGATGAGCTTCTGGAACCACTCTTCATAAGGAGTATTACTTCAATCTAATTCTATTTCAATACTCCTTTAAATCTGGTTCTTTTTCCAAAAGATGTCTTTTTATGGGTTCTGGTAGGTTGAAATCTGCTTAGAGTAGAAAAAGGGATTCATTTCCTTTATGAACATGATGTAATTTACTTGATCGACTCTAACCATGATTTTCTTGATATTGCTGTAAACAGATGTATATGATCTACCAATTTGAATAAAGAGACCAAAACTATATACTAAACTCTTCTTGATAAATAAAGGTTTTCAAACTAATCCAAAACTCTGAGCATTGAACTTTAGGACTAAATTGATGATGTTTTGTGAGATGTTTTTGATTGGTACTCCATTCTAATACAGTGGCAAAGATCCATTGCAGAGAAGAGGATTTCAGTGCGGAGCTGGTGACCACTATTGTTTGTTACGGGTGGAACTGATTAAATTAAAATGTTTCTGTACCAGCAGTTTCTGGTAGTATAGATGTGGTCTATCCCTGAATGGAGCAATAAAATATTTCCCTAGTCAGAATAAAACACCTGATTCCTGAATCGAATGTCGTGAACTTGAAGATATGACAAGGAGGTACTAGAAGGTGGTTGCAGTTTGAAGGTCTGAGTATTAATAGGGCAATGTGTTGATTATGGTAGTTGTGCTTTGGTTTAGACAGGAGTACTGTGAGAATGAATGAGTGAGTGAAAAGAAGTATTACAAAGATGTTGATGAAAAGAGGTTGAAGAATTTAGGCCTTCCGTAGTCAAAAGATCCATGGATATTTACGTAGATACATATATAAAATGAAAAGAAGACTTGCTTTCATGTTAAGGTATAGTGTGTGAGGTACCATCACCTATACCATTGACATGGAGAAATTACATATTGTTGTGATTGATAGACATTGATCAGTGTTAGGGGATACTAATTGGGTCAGGTTTGGATGCATTGATTTGGGTGATTTCATGTTGGTTAAGATTTCACATGTGGTTGTGGAAAATACTCTTCTGTCACTATAATACTGTTATTTGTTTAGTAAAAACAACAAGAAGGAGTTTAAAGTTTATTGTGGAAGTAGTATGAATGCAAGAGAAATTGCAAAGGAGGGTGAACTGCTGCAATGAGTGAAATCATTTGTCATATTGTTTCACGCTGAGATTGGTTGGTTGATGTGCTTTTTCACTGGGATTGGTTGGTGACATCAGGGTGTTGCGCTGGGATTTGAGTACAAGAAAGTGAATAACATATTTGGATTTTACAACACAAATTGGGAAACTAGTGGTCTTGATGGGATTGGTTTATTACAATTTGATGTATACGGAGCAAAACAATAACTTTTGATTAAAATTTGCCTTTTCTCTCATTACATTGCAAAAATGAAATGTTTTAAAGAATTTAAGAATTTAATAAGAGCGGATGTTACTATTCCAGTACAGAAAGGGGAAGAGGCACCTCCTGAAGGTACTGCTGCACATTTTAAGACAACTGAGTATGGGTTACATACTTGTACTTGGCTTCACCAATGGAACAGAAAGAAGGTGCATTGAGCTTTCCTAGATACGGATATCTGACACAAGAAGTTGTAATAATTTAAACAGAAAATTATACGAGATGTAGGCATCACCTAGACCTATTCAATATGACGTTCTGGGTATATGGAAACAGGTTGCAAGGAAGAAGGAGAAGGAAAAATACCAAAGTTGGATAGAGCGAGTGGCTAAGAATTTTGCGGATGCTTGATTGGATGAAGCACGCCGAAGATGGAGAAAGGGTATCATAGAGGGAACAACATTAAATCCAGCTATTACTATGAAACAGTGAATACCAAACTTGACCTTTATAGCAATACCTTTACTAAGGTTGACACGCAGGGACATGTCAGATCCAATTTAATGGGACAGGAACTACTCAAAAGCAATCCTAGAGTTGAAAGACAAATTGAGTGGTGCTCTGGCACTATGGACACCTGAATATTTAAAATAATTTACACTAATTTGCAGTGAGAGAGATGGGTGTGCTCTCTCAGTGCTGACACAGATGCATAGAGATGCCCAAAAGCCAGTGGCTTTCTTCTCTACTACACTTGATCCCGTAGCTGCAGGTTTTGTTGGCTGCATAAAAGCGATTGCCGCAGTGAACAGTAGTCTGGAACAGAGCAAGAACATATTGATGGGTTACCCTTTAACTGTTATGGTCCCACACTCTGTGGAGAATGAAAATATAGTTCCTAACACATAACCACTCAACAAGATATGAGTAAACCGTTCGGCACTGTGATAATGTCATTCTTAAATGGTGTCATGTGCTTAACCCTTCAACTTTGTTGTCTGTAAATGATGCTGATTGTGATATAGGTGAACACTATTGCCTAGATGTCATCGATTTTGTGCACCAAACCAAGACCAGCTATGAAGGATGAACCCTAATTGAGCCTGATCATGTACTTTTTGAAGACAGCTCATTTCTAAGAGGTAACAATGCTACACTAAGAGCAACATATGCAGTGTGCACAATAAACTATGCTAATGAAGCTTCCTGCCCTCAAAAAGTTACGTCAGCACAAGTTGCCAAATGAATGCCCTTACCAGAGCATGGAATTTAACTGCACAAATGAGAGTCACCATTTTTACAGATAGCCAGTCTGGGTTTGGTGTTGTCCATGACTTTGGACAATTGTGGTCACAACAAGTTTTTTTTTTTACTTCTTCAGGTACACCGACCAGAAACCGAATCCATGTCAAGAATCTTTGCAGGAGGCTTTGCAGTTGCCCAGGGAAGTTGGAGTGGTTAAGTGTGCAGCTCATCAAAGTGGTAATGGTTACGTTGTCATGGGTGACAGATATGTAGAATCAGTAGCACAATATTGTGCTTTGTTGGACTGCACATTCAATGGAAATTTCACATGTGAGTCCAAGAAGGAGATTACATTACCAATATTGATGAAAGTCACTGATACATGGGATGAATTTAATAAATTGCAGGGAGACCAGCGTATCCTGATAGCTTGTTTCCAATGACACAGTATTATCATGGATGCATGCAATTATGTAGGGATTCCATGGTGAGACTCTTTAGGCAAAACTGGTATTATGCCAGATTCAAACGTTGGCTGAAGAAATTTGCGGGTTACCGTTCTGACCAAAAAAGCAGTGTACTCACACATCAAAGTAAATTGCAATGTTTTATAAACAGTTTATTAATAAAAATAACCCAAAGTTAATAAACTTTGTCATACAGCATTCAGTTTTTTATGACATATAGTGTTTTTTTCAATACTCTCAGCAGTTTTTAACTTGTCTATTTGCACTCTATTTGTAATTTGATGTGGATTCATATAACAATGCTGCTGTTTCTTTACACAATGTATGCTATATGACATCGTTTTTTAACTTTGGGATATTTTTATTAATAAACTGTTTCTACAACTTTGCAATTTACTTTCATGTGTGAGTACACTGCTTTTTTGGTCAGAATTGTAACCCTCAAGATTGGATGTTTGTAATCTCGATCGGTGGTGTGTAAACATTGCTGGTGAAATAGTTTCCAAAGGACAATTCTTTGCTTCTTCTAAATTGAACCCTAGTCATTTAGGTGTTTACATGGTCCCTCTCACTTTTTGTAAAAGTGAAGACATTTGCCACAGATGTGTAATATGTCAACAAATAAATGCAGGAAAGAGGACTCACGCTACACTGACACACATAGGGAGATCAGGTGGTCCCTTCAACAAGGTGCAAATGGACGTTTAACAAGTTCCGGTTTATAATGGGCTGAGATACGTCCTAGTCATTGTTAACATTTTCTCAAGATGGGTAAAGCCTAACCAACCTGGAGAAATTATAGCCTCACTGTAGCAAAACTGTTATTACATGAGTTGATACCCAGGTACAGAATGCCGATTTCTCTTGAGTGTGATAGAGGAACACATTCTCTTAATGAGGTTCTGAAAATGATCTACACAGCATTACAGATTGTGCAAAGATAGCACTGCAGTTGCACACCTGAAGCTTTTGGAATAGCTGAACAGGTGAAAGGGACTATCAAGTCTCTATTGGCCAAAGTTTGTGCTTGAACTTCTCTGAAATGGCCAGATGCACTATCCTTGGTGTTAATGAGCATTCAATTTACTCCAGACACAAAGACAGGGTGTCACCATGTGACATTCTCATGGGCAGGGTGCCATGAGATTTCCAGCTGTCCCTGCACATGCTCTCTTGAATATCACTGATGATATTATTTTGAATTACTGCAAAGAGTTGGCTGATGTGGTCTATTGTATTTTACATCAGGTTTCGGTGGCATCACAAGATCCATACCAAGAACAGTGCCACAGCCTCAGTCCTTGGGATTGGGTCATTGTCAAGAAGAAGGTTTGGAAGACTTGGGTTGAGTCCAGATTGAAAGTCCCCTTCCAGGTCATTTTGATGACAAATACTACAGATAAGTTTGCTGGAATTCCAAACAGGATCCATGCATCACACACCAAGAAAGTTAGAAAACCAGAGGAAGCAATCATGGTCTATAATCCTGAAAGAAGAACATTGGTGAATGCACTACTCGAGACACTACCCAGACCAGCAGCAATGTTGCCTGCACAACTGCAAGAGGAAGAAAGAGGTGCATATCAACAAGCTGAATGAGAAATTCAAGTGTCTGAAGTTACACACAGTAGAATCAAAGTCTCTAATGAAAAAGAAGCAGAGAGTGATCCTCAGAATGGTGCTACTGAAATTGTGCCCACAAAAACAGAATACTCAGGTAAAGGAACAAGTACTAGATCAAGGAGAGTAAGTCGACAAGCTGAATGGCCACAAAGATATGAACACAGAAACATGAGAAAAAGTATGTCAATAGCAATACTAGCGACTAAATCTGAAGAAACTGAGTCTAGTGATGAAAGTAGTATAGAAAAAGTATGTCAATAGCAAAAATAGGGACTAAATCTGAAGAAACTGAGTCTAGTGATGAAAGTGGTATAGAACTAACTCAACAAACTCTGAGAAGATCCAAAAGAGCCAGGGTGCCTTGCCACAGATACTTAGCAGATACTTAGCACCTGAGTGGTCATACATAAACTCAGCATTGAATGTCACTTTGGAAGACTTGCGCAAAGTGAAATCTGAACTGCTAGAACCACCTTGAAAGTAATCTGAAATCTTGAGGGGAAAAGCTTTGAATGACTGAAAAGAAGAAATGCTAAAGAACTCATTGATAAAACAAATTGTGCTGTTAGACCTTTGTTACTTTAGTCTTTTATTTTATAGGTGATCAACCTACCCCTGAGTGAGCAGTAGAAGAGTAGGGATAACATTTTAGAAGATAACAGAGTAGGGTTAAGGTTTGTCTAATTAGTAACTGAAAGTTAACGACTAATGTTGTCAAAATAACCAAAAGAAAAAAGAGAGCTGCTGAATTCAAGAAGCACTAGAACTGGCTCAAGGAGAAATGTGTTGCATTAGAAATAATTCTACGTATATCATGTGTTTGATTTTCCTAATAACAGTAATAACAATTTCTATTTTACTAATAGGTAAACCACATACATACCTTAGCGAAAAAGAGCAATTTAAATATTCTTTTGTGAGCTAAGAAAGATGATTTTTCTACTAATTTTTCCTCTAGGTTAGTAGAAGAATACACTAATGTCATGCATGCAAAGGACCGTTATTTCTGCGCACACTTACCAATATCTGTTTCAGAAGAAGTAACATGCCTTTAAGTTAAGCAATTACATGAAGCATTTTAGTTTCATTAGTTTATAGACAAGAATATTTTGAATATTTCTATTGTATGAACTAATACTTTCTAGGATGTCTTTGCTAGAAAACATGAATTACCACCCACGAGCAAAGGGAATGGATACAGCCTGGTATTATTTCTTTCTACACAGACCTATAGATAGTGTTAAAGCTTACAAAAATAATCTGACATGCTTGATGTGACTAACGATGAAAATATATATAGCTTTAGAAGAAAGGTACACAAACATAACACAAACTAGCGATACAAACAGTGATGTTTTAGAAAATGTTTGGATAAAGGAAGAGAATGAATTCAGAAAGAAAATGGTTTACCCTAAATTAAGATTAGAAAGCCATGCACAAAGAGAAAATTATTGTTTATAGAAGGACAGCCAAATGAAATGGACATGTAGGAATTCGTAGTTGTGAACACACATTTGAACTGACAGGAGGAACTTGGCAACGTTTGTAGGGAGAGGCGCACACAATTCCTTTTGTTTATTATATCTGTGGGTTAATGCTTATTTCTTGTTGACAACTGATTGGGAGCGTATTTGTAATTTCGGAATACACATTTCTAAGATGTAATATGTGCAAAGCTTAGACAAATTAACAATGACACCATCACGTAGACGGAAACGAAATGCAGAAACTGAAACAGGGTTAGTAGAAGACATATTTAGAGCAATCATTCCACCTGTAGCAGTCATATTAAATGATGAAAAGATTAGAAGGTTGGCTACTGTTGGTTACAAGATGGCAACGAGCACATCTGGAGCTTTGCTCATAATTAAAACATTTGTATTGCTATACAGTCCATGGTACTACAAGACTGACTTGCACTAAACATGTTACTCGCAGAGAAAAGCGGAGTCTGTAAAATGCTTACATTAATTCACTGCTTTTCATACATACCTGATGAAACTAAGGAAATAGAACGCTATGCAAAGAACATTTCAAGTTTAGTACCTGAATTACATGAATTTGAAACAGCAATGGGCATATTTACAAGGAAATGGCAGAGTGCAGCGCTGCAAAAGATTTTGTAGCACCGCGATCCGCCATTTCCAAAATGCAAGGATGCACCATAATAACATGGTGCACCCTTGTGTTTTCGCTAGTGCTGGTCCTAAAATTAGCTGTCTGGCACAGCCTTGCACCATAGTGCAAGGGTGCCTGCATTACAGGGAATGATCATTATTGGAGATTTGTTACTGAAGCACACATAGAAGTAACAAATCGCAATTATTTAATGTTTATCTCTCCCAAAGTCATCCATATGTATTTTGGTTGCTGCAGATATCAAATCATATACAATCAAATTTTGATTAAAGGTATTAGTCAAAAGCTACACAAGAAGGTGTTCCATGACATTTTTTTATTTTCTAGGAGAGTTAACTGCATTATATTTATCATGCACACATTTTAAAAAAGTTGGGAGACAAAGGTCAATTTTGCCTAAGGATTCTGCAATTCAGTGGGCAATTCAATGGCACCCAACACTAAGGGCTCCTGGCGCTTCCCTGGTGACTGATGGTGCAGCAGTGGTTGGATCGCCACCACTTCGCTCCCATGAGTCTGGCAGTCTTTGGAATACCAGACTTGGAATTAGTCCCTAAGCAATCATGACATTGACTTTCTGATATTGCCAGTCTGGCCTCAATCACTATCCTATATGGCTCACAATTATGGGCTTACCAAAAAGTCAAGAACTGGACTACATCTAAAAAATTACATCTAATTCAATGCCTACACATCAGCCTGAACAAGAGAACCAGGTTGGCCAATAAAATGCATATATGTTTAGTTTTGATGCTTCAGCACAATCTTAACTGACATTTCTAGAAAGAAACTATGAGTGCTGAAATCCTATGTGCTCCTAAAATTAGAGGTTAAGGTGAAAACAGAGCCCATGACTTTCTTTCATGAATCAGTTTCAGAATCTCTGGAGTAATCAACCAAGATTGCGCTCGGCTAGACGGAGCAGAGGTCTTGCCGGCGGTTTTTCTGGTTCTTGTTCTTCTCAGTTGGCATGACATTTTGGCGTTTATGACGGCCTACTCTTGATAGGCGGCCAGGTTGTCTGGAGGTAGTGACAACAGAGGGTGTTTGGCAGGGGTCTGGAACAGGACCCACGCTGCCATGGGCATCCGGAGCTGGATGGGCGGAGCGCCTGAGGCGAGGCTGTGTTGAAGGGTGCTGTTTGAACAAGTGTGCGAGTGCCAGCTCAGGGAGATGCAGATGCTGATTTTGGCTCCTGGGAAAACGTCCGAAGGAGGCAAACGCACGGTGGCTGCGAGGTGAGGCTGGTAAGGAGGTGCGTGGTGTTGGTGGGAAGCTTTAGTGTGAAGAGGGAATTTTGCAGTCCAACTATGCAAACAGTATAAAATCCACTTAGAGGTCAATATACAACTATCTAGCATTTAAGTGCAACCCAGTCAGCAGAGAGGACTTGAGGCAGCTGGCAAAATTATTTTTTGCTTGAACTTCTTAGCACTTGGAACGCAGGTACCAGGATAAAGGAAAGATAGGGAAACATTTAAAACTGACTAATGTGATTGCTAAAGTTGATGCTGCAGTAGAGCTTAAAGCAAAAACATGCTTAGCCCAAGCGAAAGCAACTTTTTCAACTGCTAGAGCTGGTAATACTTCCAACCGACCAGGTCTGAACTCAAGTTTTGAGAGCTCAGAAGAAGAGCCATCTGAGCCCCAGCCAGGAAAGGAGATTTCTATTGGTTCGATTCAAGGAGATGGCCCCACCGCCGGAGAGGAGGAGCAGATCAGGGAGTCAGCGACAATGACTAAAAAGTCTGAGCTAAAAATTTCTAAAGGCTTCCCATTATTCTCTAAAAAGAGCACCTAGCCTATAATCGCCCAAACTATGGTAGCTCTGCCGAAATCAAACAAGGCTCCTGAATTTGCACTGGAAGAAGTGTTAATTAACTCTGTGCAGTTTCTGGTTATATCCCCTCATCTTCGGGCACTTGTTCATTTGGTAGCCACCCTGACTTTGCCAGAGCCGGGATGTCCAGTGCACAGCCAGGCTAGTACACCAGCACCACAAGTTCAGCTTTTGGCTCTTCATCAATCTCCCCTTGCAAAAGATCCCCGAAAACAGCAGTTGGAGGGTAGGGTGCAGCCTCAGCTATCACCCCGGAAGTCTAGTAAAGGTGGTCTACAATGGCCAGACCAGTCAGACAGTTTGGATGGCAAAAGTCAACCAGAAGGACCTGAATTATTAATTGGAGGAGCCAATACGCAACAGCTTGAAATAAAGACCAAGCTTAATGTCAATTTGGATGAGATGAGAGATGTGAAGAAATCTCAGGAGAATGAGATCGCTGCCTTACATCATCAACTTGGGAAAATCGAGGAGGTAGTGGCTGGCTTACCTGTAAGAAATCAAGAAGCAGATTCGAGGACAGCCTGGCTAGAGGAGCAGATGAATTCCATGCTCCTGAAAGTAAATTCAGCAACAAAAGACAAAATAGTTCTTGAGAATAAACTTGAGAAATTGGAGAACCATTCCCGGTGTTCGAATCTTCGGATTGTCGGGGTACCTGAAGGAAGCGAGGGAGCCAATACTCTTCAATGGGTTGAATCATTTATTAAACAAAAGGTGCTACCTGAGTTTATCGGAGACTTACACTAACAAGGGTACACCATGTTCCCCCCTAATCCCAAGTTTCAACGTACTATCATGACTAATTTTGCAGATTACCGTGTGAAAGAGAAATGTTAGCAAAGGCAATACAGCAGAGACAGTTTTCTATCAATGAGGGGTCTAAATGCCAAATGTTTGCAGATTTGTCTGTGGCAGCCCCGCGCAGGCATAAAGAGTTTGTGAAACTCTTGTATCTCTTCAAAGCTCAAGGGGTGCAGGCTTCTATTTCCCAGCAATCAAAGCTCAGGGTACTTGTGAGAGGAAAATGTAATATGCTCTCAAGCATAGAACAGATGCTCCGTCCATCACCACCCCCTTTTGCACCGCTTTTGGCCGCTATAAGTGTGGCAGGGTATGCTCAGACGTGAGTCCCTTGCTCACTTTGCCACTGGATTTAAGCAAGCCGGGATGAAGACGGCTGGAATGCCAGAAACCGGTCCTCGGAAGCTTGTTTCTGGTCCAGGGAAGACATGGCTTGACAGTTCGGGCTGGACTGTTCCCATGAGGCACAGGGTCAGACTGATTTGCATATAGCCATGTCTGAACTGGGGTGGCAGAGTGGGCTAAAGAACGGTGATGGATTAAACCCAGATCTTTTGACTGGGTGTGAGTGTTTGATAGATTCAGGTGCTCCGTCCATCACCACCCCCTTTTGTACCGCTCAAGCATAGAACAATTATTGAAAGAGATTTTTCCTTTAAAATGAATCTGTGGTTAATCTGATCTGTTAAAACTCCATTGCTGTGGGGGTGGTAGGTCACCCAGGGTGCAGGTCCAGGGCACCCCATAGTGTATTAGGGGGGGGGAAGATGTGGTTAGTGGGGTTTAGCACATTTCTTGGGGAGGTGTGGACTCATGGGGTTGGGGTGGGTGGGTATGGGTATAGGGCAGTGAAAAGAGCAGTTGCTAATGAAACTTAGATAAATGGTACAGGGGCTTGAATCAAAATGGTCATTGGATTTACTTGAAACACCAATATGGCTAGAAGTTGTTGGATCATGATGGTAAATGTAAATGGTATGGTAAACAGACAAAAATATGTAGGGCTTATTAGATGGTTGGCCACGTTTAGGCCCCAAGTCCTCTTTTTGCAAGAAACCCATCACCAAGGCTTTTCATCCCTGGACCATTCTCTAAAGCTTTTTTGCCTCTGCTGTGGTGGCAATGAGAGGGGTAGCTATTTATTTCTGTTGAAACATGGCTTGGGAATTTGTTCAAGTCCAGAGGGATCCTCAGGGAAGCTGGTTATGGGTTATGATGAGGATACATGGGAGTATATTGAATTTCATTAACTATTATGGTCCAATAATGGATGTTCCCTCAGTATATTCAACGCTACATGAACTTCTTAGAGGGGCCCTTGGTCAGATTATTCTAGGAGGTGATTTTAATTATATCCAAGATCTGAGAGAAGACACCTCAAACGAAAATAAGAAACAACTGAAGCCAAAGACTAAAAGAGTCTTTTACGCTTTAATTCAAAATCTTCAGTTGATCGACTCTTGGCGTAAAGTCAATCGACGAACATGTGATTTCACATGTTTCTCTCGCGAATTTCAGACTGCACCACATATAGATTTTTTTTAACTTCATGATCCCTGAATCTTGTAGAGGCTGAAATTGGAACAAATGCATTTTCGGACCACTCTTTTGTTAGGGTGGAATAGAAATAGAGGATGGGAGGAGCACGAGATCCATGCTGCAGATGGATCGCCTCCTTCTCCAGAATCCTCATTGGGTAGAAGGACTATGAGAGTGGATACACAATTTTCTTTTTAAGAAATGAGGGGACGGCCCAGCCATTTTCAGAATGGGGTGGATTTAAGGCAGCTGTTCGGGGACAAATGATTGCCTTTTCGGCGGTACAGTCGAAATCTTTACGTATGAAAATAGCTGAATTCCAGCAAGCTGGCAAAAATGCTTTAAGCCTGAGAAATTCTCCTTTACAGGACCAGCTGGAAAAAGCAAAGAAAGAACTAAGGGGCTACTTCATAGTTGAAGAAATCAATAGCTCACGAACCTATCAACAGCGTGTTTAGGAGAGCTAGATGGTGGGTAAGCTGCTAGCCGGGTCTACTAAGATGAGACAGGAAGCTGCCCTAATTACAGATGTTTTGGATCCAAAGACCAGATTAGTAGTGACCGATAGGGAGGGGATCGCCCATGTTTTTGTGGAACATTGTCAACAGCTTTACACTACCAAAGATGCGGTTAACCAGGATGCGATACATAACTACTTTGAAGGGTAGAACTCCTGAGGCTATCCCCCCCCCTGCGCCTTGAGACCCTACGGGTAGGTAGCGCGCTATATAAGTGTCACTGATTGATTGATTGATCTAATACCCTTGTGGACCAGGTTCAAAGAGATATATCATCTGCAGAGATTTTGGCAGTCCTAAAGTCAATTGCCGGTGCTAAGGCCTGCTGGGATGATGGGCTGCCTGTAGAAATTTATAATGTTTTTGCTGAGGAGTTAATCCCTTTTCTGACGAAGCTTTTTAATTATGTAAAAACTGGAGGTGCTGTTCCCTCTGCTTTTAAAAGGACTATAGCTGTCAGTTTTGTGAAAAAGGGGAAGAACACCAAAGATTTCAATTCATACAGACCAATCAGTCCTCTCAATGATGATTATAAGATTTTGATAAAGATTTGGGCACAGCGCTTTACACCTCTAGCCCAGGAAGTGATTTACTGAGACCAGTCGAGGTTCGTTACTGGTCGATGTCTTCTAACACTGGGTTCTTGATTCAGGCCCTTGATGTTTTTAGCATTAACAAGACGCCTTTTTGCATCATGATGGTCGTGCCGAAAAGGCATTCTACCTGGTTAACTGGGATGCCCTGTTTTATGGTCTAGGTACATTTGGTGTTCCGTCTTTGGTCAAAAGCATGCTCAGGAACATCTATCAGGGAGCTCAGGCTCAGTTGGTGATAAATGCTAGACAAGTTGGGTCTGTAAATGTGAACCGCGGGACAGGAAAAGGTTGTCAACTGTCTCCCTTAATATTTACTTTTTTATTGGACCCTTGGCTATTCAAATTCGGGGAAATTTAGCAATTAATGCCCCGATCCAGGGCATGGCTAAATGAAAGTTGTTCTCTGGCGATAATATTTTATATCTTAGCCCCGAAAGCCAAAATCTGAATCAGGTTTTAACCGAATTTAGCTTATTTGAACTAGTTCGGGGTTATAAAATTAATAAAAATAAAACTGAGATTTTAATTTTGAACACCAATACGGATTTTCTCCTGGCAAATTTGAAACAACAGGCCCTTAAGTTAGATCCAAAAAAATATCTGGCGATCTTTGTTACAAATCAGTATGGGCAGTTAGTTGTACAAACTAAATTATGAGGCTATGTGCCAAAAAATTAAGAATCTTTTGGACAACTGGTCGCGTTTGCCGCTAACTTTGATAGGTCGGGTTGCCCTTTTAAAGATATCTATACTTCCCCTGTTAATTTTCTTTTTTATTAATATACCAATTAAAATTAACAACATTTACTTTAAAGAGCTCGAATCCATGTTCAGGATATTCGTATGGAGTAAGAAGGCTCCTAGAGTTAGACTCTCTGTAACAATGATCGATCTGTGCTCCAATGGCCCTGAGGTCTTTGTGACCTGCTCTCTCGAGTAGAACCCCCAGGACTTCCCCTTCAAGTCCCTCTGAGCAGTGTGTTTTCAGGTGGTCCCCTTCTTCGTAGTGGACCAGCTACCAACAAACTCAGAACCCTGCTCCCGGCCTAATCCAGGACACTCAACAGTGATTTATTTTGCAAACTATGAAAAATCCTAAGTTAAAAAGTACTTATCTTAGAACAAATTTCTCGGTCTGAAAAATTATATAAAAATCTATGTTATTTTTACAAACTGGTCTCGGATATATTCCTGAGTAGGTGTCTTATTTACTGCCTCTGTGAGTACAAGAAACGCTTAGCACTACCCTCCAATAAGCTTAACTGCTCGCCCACACTACCACAAAAAGAACGTTAATTTTATCTACTTTTGCCTCTGTGTATCGGTATGGGATCCACTGTACTCTCTGCACAGTGCACTTCATTTTAGTTCAATTTTTAGAAAGCTAGCTTCCTACAACAGGCAGTTCCTCCCACCACCCCGATAAATGTCACAAGATTTGACCTGCCAGTATTTATCTCAAAACTCATAATTGAGATATGTATGGTAACAGAAATGACTGACCTTTTCATATTAACCCTGCTGCTCATAATGTGGGCCACCATTTAACAGTTAGTTATTTCTTACAAGAAACCCTATAACATGCAGTTTAAAATAAGTAACTTTCAATACAATATGTACCTAAGCATGTGTGCTAAAATTCATGTAATGGATTCAAGCCCTACACAAAATTAACAAACTGTCATAAATGCCTCATTTATTCTAATGATTGTCAATTTAGACATTTGTATTTGATTTCCCCTCACAGATTTTGAGTCAGATAAATAACACTGAAATAAGAAAGAATATTTGAACAGCTTAGGCAAGGATATAAACATATTTCACTGCTAAAGGAATGCCTGCAATAGACAAACATGATGCATGGAGGGAGCAATCTATAAGAAAAGAGCACTTCATGCATGTGTTTCTTATTGTAAACATCCATTGTGCTTGCTCTAGTTGAATAAGACACGGTTTTTAACACCTGTAGGTAAAATAAAGACTAAAGAATGAAATAATATTGTTCAGCTTCTGCACAGTATGACCAGCACAACTTCCTGCAGTGTTAATACTACATGTTTTACAGTAACTTTGCCTGAAGCTGTGTTAAACAAGGAGATTAGAACTGCAACGCGATATCTGGGCTCATAAATCAAGTGTGCTTGGAGATTTTCGTTCACTAAGTACTCCCTCTTACAGTTCCAGACAAGTCATAATTACACATCAGTAGGCATGTGAAGGGAGAAATGGACTGATTCATTCTGCACGATAAACCGTGTCACATAAAAGCAAAACAGACGGAATAAAGGAAACAGTGACCCACTTCAAAAAACATAATCAAATTATTCAGTAGAATCTCATGATAAGACAAACCAAAAGTGCAATCAAAGCAGATTTAAAAGTATTATTTAAATATTATGTCAACAATGATATGAGTGAGATGCATATGCCTAAGTTAGACTCCAAAGCCACTCCGGTGTAGTTCTTATAAGAATATCCATGAGGTTTTTATAAATAAAGAGATCAATTCTCGGTGGTATCTATGAACAGTTAAAGTAGTTTTCCTGTAGTACAGCGTGGCCTACTCATAAATGCCTTTGTGAAATGGCCTTATAGTTAGGATTTTGTAGGAGAGTGAGAATTGTTTATCATGTGTACCAAATGAGTGAACATTTAACAAGCATTGGCAAAGCCAATAAGGCTTGCCTATGCAAGATCAGTTGGCTTTGTCAAGATATGTTTAGCCATGTTGTATAGCAGCATGGTTGCTGTGCACCAATGGTTGAAAATAAAAAATCAAAGCGCGATGACACACTTTTTCTTTTTTTCAGTCATACTGCACAACTTTGCGGAGGGGGGGAGGTGTTGAATTTAAAATCCAACACCTACTCTCGTGTCCGCACAGACTGGAGTTGGAATAGTAAATTATACTAATCAAACTTCCAGCGCCCCCCTCCGCAAGTCGTTGTTATGACTTGTGGAGTAATGGTATGCGGAATCACAACGCGGTCGTGATAATGACCGCGTTATGATTCACAGCGGAGAAAAATAATGCAGGAATCCATCATATATTCGCTCATCCATGCTTACAAGGCACTACACAATGAAGGATCAGTATACCTCAGCAAACAAGTGAACTTAAACCAATCTACACGGTAACTCTATTCTAGAGCCCTCTCTCTAGCAGCTTCCCAGAACACTCCATCCTCCCACCTAGTGACAAAAACGTGAAACACACTCCCTTATACCTCAGAGTAGCTCCGTCGCTCCAACCGTTCGGTAAGGACCTCAAGACCTGGATGTTCAACCACTAGGAACGGGCAGTAGAATCTGCCAGCAGGACCCAGCAGCGCCTTGAAACCCTCATGGGTGAAGCAGTCGCACTATACAAATCCCGATTGATTGATTGCTTTCTCTGTTGTTGCTGCTTATTTCCTCATCCCTTCTTCCCGCTCCATATTGCTGTAGGACTAACATGTTGGGCCTCAATAATTGTTTTAATCTATTTTAGTTCTTTTATCCAGATTAACCTCAGCTTCTGCATCAAATCTCCTAGGTCCTCGAATGGATCTTGTTCTGTGCTGAAAGGGACTTGAATATGTAGAGGATGAGAAATTATCATATGAGGACCTGGAATAAGATAAATGCTAACATTTACTATTGGTGGCAATCTCTCAAGCATTCCCACATCTTAGTTAATTATCAAATCAATTTGAATTTAGCCACAAGCAAACAAATGAAGCAGATTCAGCAGTGTAATACATCTAATTTATATTACTTGTTAGAATTTCAAATAATTTGCATACAATCCAAATTTAATCTAAATCAGATTAATATACATTAGTAAATCCTGTGTGAGATCCAAATATGAATGAACTATCCTCCTGAGCTAAGGGAGATCTTATCAAGAGGAAGTAAATGAGAAGGGAAATCATTTGTGTCTTATACCAACTCTATTAGGAAAGTTCAGCAAATTCCTAATGAGAAGTTCCAATTCAGGGACATATTTGTCAGTCTCTGTCTGCACTGTAGCGTCAATGCCACAGCTGCTCTGACACGAACCCTTTCAGCCGAAAAGTTTCCACTATGTTAGCATACCAGCCAGCAGCAAAACGTAGTATATCATCACAGTTCGCTTTGTTCCTGGAAGTCCAAATTGTCAGTCTCTGTACCACTAGATGGGTAAAGGGGTGACGCCCCTTAGGTCACAATTAATGCAATTATACTACTCCATCGATTTCAGGTTTACACCCCTTGTTAATCACCTTATTTGACTCCCATTGGTTGCTCATGATAGCATAAGATTATTTAGTAGGTAAAAGTATACAAGTCCTGAAGAATTAAGTAATCCATTACTCGCAATTTCTTTAGGACCACTGTAACTTAGTCATATGATCACTAGTAGCATTTGGAACGTAAACAATTTCATGCTCTCATCCATTGTCTGTCTACCCTCAAGCATTTGCTCTAGGAAGTAACACTTTTGTTGCAAGTCTAGTCAAGTAAGTTACCAACATGAAAGAAGGCGATTGAGTGCTAGAACAGAAGGGAAAACTTTATGGAAGGTTCCCATAGGCTTCATACTATTCAGTTCATAAGTTGATACTAGGAAAGGAAGTGAAATTTGAAGCCTTCATGAATCACAGCTTATGCACGATAAATTTAGGCTAAAATATGAATCTCACATTACATAGAACAGTGCATTCATTTCCTAAATTAAGCGTATTAATATCATTTCAATATACAGTGCAATTAATTCATGTAAGTATAGGGTACTCACAACATTTTAACCTTCATTCTTACTTCACATATAATTTTGGTAACTATTCTTTAGCACTGTAAATGCCATTATATCATGCAGGATATAAAGTACATCAGAAATGAAATGTACAAAGTGCAATTCATAACATAACCTTGTGTACACCTACTTTTCTTGTCAATGCCAGTGCTCATGTTACACATTCTAGGGTTACTATCAGTTTTCTAACACATGAAGCAATTTTATTCTTACACTAGCAGCCCGTCCCGATGTTGTCCGGGTATGAAATAGAATGTGTGTAATGTGTGTATTCAGATACGCTCATTCGCGTGTTCCCCCGCTTGAGGCCCAGCTGCAGCCCTGGTTGATGTTAGCAGGCGTGTGTCCCCCCGCTTGAGGCCCAGCTGCAGCCCTGGTTCATGTTAGCAGGCGCATGTAATTAGTGTAGTGATCCGCCGCCTGAGCCCGGCTACAGCCCTGGCTGATGTTAGCAGGCGCGTGTAATTTGGTTTAATGTGATAGTTCAGTAACAGCGCGCATGAGAGGCTGCAGTAATTGTCCCTGCAGACACGCTCAGTCGCGTGTGCCCCCGCTTGAGGGCCAGTGGCGACCGTCTAACAATTAGAATTGTGTGTCTTGAATGTTTGTTTCCCGCTGTTCTTATTTTTTTATGACCCACACCGACGCTCTTCGGCCCGAGTGCTTTTTAGACGCACCCAGGCCAAGGCACACACTGCATTCGGCACCCCCAGTATGTGTGAGACAACGGGCAGTCCCCCAAGGGAGTCTTGCGAATGGTTACTTACCACGCTTCGAGGTGAACGCCTTTATGACGCCCCCAGCACACGGCCACAGCAGACAATCTGATTCATGTACGACCCAGATGGCATGAAGTGCGGAATGTAGCACACGCCCCCCAGCATTTGTGATGCCCCCAGCGTGCCCCTTGATGCGGCGTAATTGCGTAATTGGCGCTTCACATGGCATGAAGGGTGGACACACGCTCACAGCGCGGACCCACTCCCACAGCGTTTGTCACGGCCCCAGCGTGTCACGCCCCCAGCGTGCCCCCTGATGCGGCGCAATTACGACTCACATGGCATGAAGGACGGAACGTACCACACGCCTCCAGCATTTGTCACGCCCCCAGCACACGTCCAGAGCAAAACGCAGACACGTCCACAAGGGACTACTTTGCTGGCACGGTTCTTTTACCTTTTAAATGTATATGGTGGCCGTCTGCATAGCCTATGTCCTTCTGTTGCAACTGCCCTTTCCAACACTGTATTGGCTGTTGTGATTGGTGCTGTAGTTACTGAGATTACCCACCTCAAAGGTTTGGGCTCTCTTTTTATAATATTAGTATGGATATATATATATGTATATATATTAATACCCCTCGGTTCCTTTTCGCCAGAATTTGCAGCGCTCTCTCGCCGGTTCGTAAATCCCCACGGCAGAACCAGGCCGCATTTAAATCCACAACCAATTGCCCCAGCTGGGAGAAAAACGGGACAAACTCGCTTTTGTCTACACTTATGTGCTTTTTTATTTAATCCTCAGAGCATGGAGTTTCTGAAGCAGGCAGGCACAAATCTACGCGTTTCGGGATAGCATATACCTTGTTCACGATCAATTTGGCTCCAGGCTCTCAGTCACATTAGTGAGTATAGTTAGTCACATTATTACATAATTTCCTGTTTGATGTTATTTTGGCCCTCGGCCTTCTGGATGATGTAGTTTTTTGCAAATATTTTAATATTTTTTTTTATCCGTCTGCATAGCCTATGTCCTTCTGCTGCAACTGCCCTTTCCAACGCTGTATTGGGTGTTGTGATTGGTGCTGTGGTTACTGAGATTACCCGCCTCAAAGGTTTGGGCTCTCTCTTTATAATACTAGTATGGATGGATAGTATGGATTTTTTGTAATTTTTTAATACATTTTTTTATCCGTCTGCATAGCCTATGTCCTTCTGCTGCAACTGCCCTTTCCAACGCTGTATTGGGTGTCGTGATTGGTGCTGTGGTTACTGAGATTACCCGCCTCAAAGGTTTGAGCTCTCTCTTTATAATATTATAGTATAGTATGTTTTTAATGCAATTTTGTTTATCCATTTTTTTATCCGTCTGCATAGCTTATGTCCTTCTGCTGCAACTGCCCTTTCCAACGCTGTATTGGGTGTTGTGATTGGTGCTGTGGTTACTGAGATTACCCGCCTCAAAGGTTTGGGCTCTCTCTTAATAATATTAGTATGGATGGATAGTATGGATTTTTTGCAATTTATTTATACAATTTTTTATCCGTCTGCATAGCCTATGTCCTTCTGCTGCAACTGCCCTTTCCAACGCTGTATTGGGTGTTGTGATTGGTGCTGTGGTTACTGAGATTACCCGCCTCAAAGGTTTGGGCTCTCTCTTTATAATATTAGAGTGGATTGTATGGATTTTGTGCAATTTTATTAGACATTTTTTTATCCGTCTGCATAGCCTATGTCCTTCTGTTGCAACTGCCCTTTCCAACGCTGTATTGGGTGTTGTGATTGGTGCTGTGGTTACTGAGATTACCCGCATCAAAGCTTTGGACTCTCTCTTTATAATATTAGTATGGATAGTACGGATTCACGATCAATTTGGCTCCAGGCTCTCAGTCTCAATATAGTGAGTCACATTATTACATCATTTCCTGTTTGATGTTATTTTGGCCCTCGGCCTTCTGGATGATGTAGTTTTTTGCAATTTTTTAATGATTTTTTCTATCCATCTGCATAGCCTAGGTCCTTCTGCTGCAATTGCCCTTTCCAACGCTCTATTGGGTGTTGTGATTGGTGCTGTGGTTACTGAGATTACCCGCCTCAAAGGTTTGGGCTCTCTCTTTATAATATTAGTATGGATAGTATGGATTCTTTGCAATTTTTTTATAATTTTTTTTATCCGTCTGCGTAGCCTATGTCCTTCTGCTGCAACTGCCCTTTCCAACACTGTATTGGGTGTTGTGATTGGTGCTGTGGTTACTGAGATTACCCGCCTCAAAGGTTTGGGCTCTCTCTTTATAATATTAGTATGGATAGTATAGTAGAGTTTTTTTGCAAGTTTTTTTATACATTTGTTTATCCGTCTGCATAGCCTATGTCCTTCTGCTGCAACTGCCCTTTCCAACGCTGTATTGGGTGTTGTGATTGGTGCTGTGGTTACTGAGTCCCTTGCTCACTTTGCCACTGGATTCAAGCAAGCCGGGCTGAAGAAGGCTGAAATGCCAGAAACCGGTCCCCGGTAGCTTGTTTCCGGTCCAGGGAAGGCATGGCTTGGCAGTTCGGGCTGGACTGTTCCCATGAGGCACAGGGTCAGACTGATTTGCATATGGCCATGTCTGAACTGGGGTGGCAGAGTGGGCTAAAGAACGGTGATGGATTAAACTCAGATCAGTTGACTGGGGGTGAGTGCTTGTATTGTCAACACTCCGTCCATCATTTCCTTTGGTTTTTCTTTGTTCGCCATAAGTTGGCAGGGTATGCTCAGACGTGAGTCCCTTGCTCACTTTGCCACTGGATTCAAGCAAGCCGGGCTGAAGAAGGCTGAAATGCCAGAAACCGGTTCCCGGTAGATTGTTTCCGGTCAAGGGAAGGCATGGCTTGGCAGTTCGGGCTGGACTGTTCCCATGAGGCACAGGGTCAGACTGATTTGCATATGGCCATGTCTGAACTGGGGTGGCAGAGTGGGCTAAAGAACGGTGATGGATTAAACCCAGATCAGTTGACTGGGGGTGAGTGCTTGTATTGTCAACACTCCGTCCATAATTTCCTTTGGTTTTTCTTTGTTCGCCATAAGTTGGCAGAGTATGCTCATACGTGAGTCCCTTGCTCACTTTGCCACTGGATTCAAGCAAGCTGGGCTGAAGAAGGCTGAAATGCCAGAAACCGGTTCTCTGTAGCTTGTTTCCGGTCCAGGGAAGGTATGGCTTGGCAGTTCGGGCTGGACTGTTCCCATGAGGCACAGGGTCAGACTGATTTGCATATGGCCATGTCTGAACTGGGGTGGCAGAGTGGGCTAAAGAACGGTGATGGATTAAACCCAGATCAGTTGACTGGGGGTGAGTGCTTGTATTGTCAACACTCTGTCCATCATTTCCTTTGGTTTTACCGAACAAATAAGGCACTGCCTAGGACCACCAAGGCTTCAGGGACTGCCAAGGCCCACCCTGCATATTTAAATAAAGACCCGTAGTGTGGCCATCCCCGTATTTCAGTTGGCCTCGAACCCCCGAACAATCAGTAAACAATACCCGGGAAGGTGGCACTCCACTAGGCTGCAAAACGTCTTTGTGCCCTTCCGCACCTAATTTACATGTGACATTAAGATGCCCAGTCCTACAGAGATCCCGCAATATAATAATTGGATTTGCCACGGAACATTACCCACCCACCCACCAAGGGCCTCATTTAAAAGAACGGGTGAGAAGCGCTTATTTTTGTTTGTTCTATTCTCTCCATTGTTACCATCCGCATCCTCTCTATTGCTGCGAAGGATTTCCTCCTCTTGCTTCAAGCAGTCAAACAAGTATTTGCTATCACAGGGTGGAATCCAGGCACCACCCTCTAATAGCAAACACAAACGTCCAGCAAATGCACACCCCGGGACATTGTATGAGCTGTGCCTGAGAGGTTGCCCTCCCTACTACCATGATACATTTGTTAGTATAAACGCATACTAACACTACTTACACAGGTGTAGTACAGCGACCAGAATAAAGTGAAGAATCAGAGAAAGTGCAAAATATAAAAATATAAATCCTACCAGAAGTCGGATGACATAGTTCAATGAGCTGACGACCCTGGCATGAGTAGAAACAGCTACACGAACAAAACGGGTCTTCAGCACAACACAAGCAATTTTTAAATATTGGTGAGTAGTGCCTTCTATTTGCCTTCTCCGGCTCGTCACCAAATTTATGTAGGGAAGAGGCAGACAGCAGCGGATCCAATAAGTAGATTTATTACAAAACACCTGAAACAACCACCAACAGGAGCAGACAGCAAAGCAACAGTCTAATCCAGCACTGTGTACAAACTCCGCAAGGTTACCCTCATGACAGCGCTACATTCTAAAATTACATACTGAGGGCCATATTATCAAGGAACGGCGTTAAAATTATCGCCGCTTTAGCGGCATGAAACTGTCGCTAAAATGGCGATAATGGCCTTGATAATATGCCGTAGAGAATTCCAATAGAAGCCCATATTCTGGTGTTAACATGGGCTTCTATTGGAATTCTCTACGGCATATCATCAAGCCCATTTTCACCGTTTTAGCAGCAGTATCCTGACGCTAAAGCAGCGATAATTTTAATGCCGTTCCTTGATAATATGCCCCTTAGATTCTAGTAGAATTACATACTAACATTCTACTATGACTTACAATGGAATACTACGCAGAGCACATGACTTTACAGCAATGAGCTCATGGTTTCATCCATGAGTCTTGAGACCAGAGCAATAATAATAATAAAGGGAAGCTTGTAAAGCGCTTGGTTACGCTGAGAGCGTGTCCCCGCGCTACAACTGAAGAGGAACTCAGAGCAGAAACTAGAAGAGAGCACGATTAACTTGAAAATAGGTAAGTTTTTAAGTTCTTCCGAAAGCTGGATTCAGAAGAGTCCAGGCGGAGATTAGGAGGCAGGGCATTCCAGCTCTTCGCTACCAAATGGCGAAAAGAGCGTCCTCCCATGCGAGCAATGAGCTCACAATTTAGGCTCACGGTTTAATCCCAGAGTCTTCACACTTCCCACTCCCTATATAATATAAACGCATACTAACACTACTTACACACTAATACTACAGCGCCTAGTATCCTACAGTGCCCAGAGCCCATCACTTTACAGCAATCAGCTCAGTTTCATCCCCAAGTCTACACACCGGTAGGCGTAACTACTTTGCTTCCCGCTTCCGGTATACTATCAACACACAGTAGCGGTCAGTAGTTTGCTTCCCACTCCCTGTATGGTAAAAACGCCTACTAACACTACTTGCACACGTATGCTACAAACACCAGACCACATCACTTTACAGCAATGACCTTACGGTTTAGACTCTCGGTTTCATACCCGAGTGTAGCACCATTTCATATCACCACCATGCCATTCAGAGCAACACCGCACTTTCAAACCGTTAAAAGTGATAACTACCTACTGGCCACCACCAGTAGGTAATCAAGAACAATTTACAATAGTTTCTTGATTCTTTTAGCTTTCAAAAATTCTCTCTAATACTGTCTTTCTACTTATATAAATAGTTTTCTTAATATTCAAGTACACATTTAAGTCAGAAATGCAACGTATTCTATCAACACACTTTGTAGAACATTCTACTACATGTGGAGGTTTAAAGTTCATCAATTTTTTAAACCTAACTGTTATAAAGATCGATCCATACATCTCGATAATAAGTCAAGGAAACAGGTATGCTGTGAAGCTGTTTATTCCATCCGTCAAGCTGTATGTGCCTAACCGAATAATCTAACCGTTCACCAGTTTCCTTAACACTACGCATAGCTTATTCAAATAACAATACACAACCGCGTTACACGCGGTATATTCTAAACATAACAAGGTTTGTTTGATCCCTCAAGACTCGGTCATAGTTAATGTGCTCAAAATCACACATGACAGCTAATGCTCTCAAGGCTGACACATAGTTATCAATGGATTAATCAGATTTTTGTTTCCTTGAATGAAACTTAAATCTTTCCATAACCATATTTATTTTCTCCCCATAGCGAATGGCCAATTGTTTAGAAGCAATACAATTAAATCTGAAATATTACTCAAAGGAGGTAAATTCTTGTATTCTTTCAAAGCTATTCTGCCAAGACAATGCTTCAATAGTGCTAGTTTCCATTCTGGCTCACATTCTTCTCCTTCATATAAGCAAGAAACATAGCTTCCCAAATGTCCCATTCTATTTGAGGTTCACCAGGTAAATTAAGAAAGGATGGTGGAGCCTGAATGCCTGACATAGTTATAACTTATGGAAAACTATGCTTCTTGTTCCTTTATGAATATAAGTAGAAATATTGTATTCTTGGTTGTGTGTGTATCACAGAAGATGATGCATAATATTATGACACACTTCTTAAATGTGTGTGTGTCACAGATATCAAGAAATAATATAAATAAACACAATTTAAAACTAATGTCACAAGGAAATTCGAATTTTATACTCACGAAGACTTCTAATACACTTCTTGCCGATCGTGTTTTAAACCGGCATATGATCGTGTTTATTTCCTGGTCAAACACTGAATTTATTCGCTCTTGATTGGATCGGTAACGTCCAATGACGAGCAACTTACTAATTAGAGCGTCTACGTTTGGCTGTATCTACGCGCGTACACCAATGAGAATTTCAATTCCAGGAAAAGGGAGGTGCACAAAATGATACTCAGCCAATGGTCGATGGTCTCTCAATATCCAATAGGTGGTAGAAAGTGCTCGATATGAAGCAACTGATGACTTGGAGACTAAAGACACGAAGAAATGCTAAATTGCTCAAAAGTTGAATAATCCTTCCACAGGTTAACAGCAAGTGAGGAAACGTTCCCCAATCGTCGCCAGTGTTACAAAGATCGATCCATACATCCCGTTAATAAGTCAAGGAAACAGGGATGCCGTGAAGCTGTTTATTCCATCCATCAAGCTGTATGTACCTAACCGAATAATCTAACCGTTTACCAGCTTCCTTAACACTACGCATAGCTGATTCAAATAACAATACACAACCGTGTTACACGCAGTATATTCTAAACATAACAAGGCTCGTGAAAACGAACATTGAAGCAGATACGAGCGCTCGCGCACTCGCATCAGCTTCAAATGTAAACACAAGCACACACAACACTAACGATATATTTTTGCAACATTTTCTCGAACATTTAACGGCACGTGCAGGTTAAAAGTTCACAATTGTTTTAAGTTCGAATAGTGCCTTCCAAATGCAAGTAGCAGGTGTGGTTGAGTTGAGCAAAATGTATCCGATAATATGTACTCCTCGTGCAAACTGCTTTTTCTTAACCAATCACAAACATACTTTTTCCCCATCTTTAAACATATCTCTTATTCTACGAAGGAACTGCATGAGCTACAGACATCTTTCCATACCTTCCAGTCATACCTTCAAAATGCAGGTGTGGATCGTAGGAGATAGCTATATTTTCTGGTGCAACAGGTATGCAGAACAGAGACTTATTGACTTAGACCTAGGTTTACAAAATGTGGACATTAAATGGTTTCGACAGAGGTGATTGAAGTGGCACCATTTGTTGCCTTTGGTTAAAACCTGTTTGCATCTCCAACACACCGACCTCATGATTGTGCACTGTGGTTAAAACGTCCTCGGCACATCGACTGGGGTAGATTTGGAAATGCTTATGAAGGACACCTGTGGACGATTGATGTTACTTTTCCCTCAAACTTTCTTTGTATATTCCAATATATGCCAAGGACAGAAGTGGAAATGGTCCAAACTATTTTTTCCTCAGATTTAAAAATCTCAGAAAAAAGTCAACAAAGCTGTCTCTGCATACCTCAGAGACCACAAAATGAGGTCCATATACAACAACATATGTTTTGATATGCGGATATATACAGAAGTGATGGAGTACACTTCACAGATAAGAGAATCCGAGTTATCCTGAATAACTTGAAGCTGTGCATCCGCACTTATACGGAGCTCCAACTAATGAACACAAAGGCTCTTTTTACAGCCACCCTATAACTTACAACTTAGTCCCGCTATTTTAGGGCCATATAACGCCAACTCCTGCACCCTCGCCAAAATGTATTTTCCACACAGCTGTGGCACAGCAGCCAGGCTATCTCACTTTGCAGCACAGAACTCTCGCTTTGATCCCCAGCTTTACTCACCCATAGGGGTGAATATTTGCGCTTTACAAATACCATATTGATTTACCCTTGCACTCCCTATACAACACCACCTAAGCACCATACACAAGCTACAATGTTCTAAACAAAATTTCATCCAAGTAGCTATAACTACATGCTGACACTACTTGCACAGATGTGGCACAGCGGCCAGAGCGCATGGCTTCATAGCATATGACACACTGTTTGGGCTTACGCTTTAATCCCCGACTTCGGCAGCAGCTCAGCTTAGTAACATGAGACTCTAGACAATACCTCACATATATTCCGTACCACAGGACTTTCATACCAGTACGGGTCAGTAGTTCGTCCTAGTAGTTATAAACACATCCGGACACTACTTCCATAACTGTAGTGCAGCGGCCAAGGCACATGACTTCACAGCAGAAGACACACAATTTGTGCTTATGCTTTAATCCCCGAGTCCCGAACCAGCTCACCTTACCCACATCAGACTCTGTGCAATACCTCACTTAATTTCTGTAGTCCACCACTTACACACCGGTAGGGGTAAATACATCGCTTCACACCCCCTCTATAGCACACTCTAAACACCCCACAGAGGTTACAGTGCTCCTACCCTCCTATTTCCCACTTTTCCCCCTTTTTTCCCCCTTTTTCCACCTTACTCACTTCAACAGAATTACAAAATGGCGGCGAACACTTCCTAGGTGCAACCGCTTGCAGCCAATAAGCAACAAGCTCGTGCTCGTAACGCCTCAGCCAATCCGATGGCAGAATTCCCAAATATTGATATCGGTAAATTTCGATATTTCTCAAAAACTACTGAACAAATTTACACCAAATAAACAAAAGCGTGCTTTCAAGACCAAGACCCTTCTCCCTGCCAAATTTGGGGTAATTCCATTCACCTGTTCGACCTGTAGCCTTGTCTAAAATATCCTATGGAAATTAGCATGGAGAAACCACGTTTTGGGACCCCCATTTTTCTTGGCCCCCCTTGACGAATCACCCCCAAACTTTTAACACAGGAGCTGATCTCAACAAAGAATTAGTTTTGAAAATTTTGTGAACATTTGTCAATCGGCGCCAAAGTTATTGGGAATAGAATGTTGCCATTTTCCTATGGTAACTAGGTCCTAAATATAACTACCTACTAGCGACTGCCAGTAGGTAATATATACAAATATATATATATATATATATATATATATATATATATATATATATATATATATGCGCGCCAACAAACTCCGGTTCTGAAAGAAGCCGACAAGCAGGGCGGTCCGTGAGCAGGGCACCGGCAGCCCTGTGTATTATCAGAGTGCTGGATCTGATATATATATATATATATATACACTGAAAAAAACCATAGGTTTCAGGCCGTATACAGTTAGGAATTAGCATTTAAAAAACCTTGCAAATTCACTGAAAAAACCATAGTTTCAGGCCTTATATGGTTAGGAATTAGCATATAGTGGATAGTGACTAAACTGTGTGAATATCTGTATCACTTTGTCAGTTGTTGTGTAAACTGATTCTACAGTCTGTTACTAGCTATGTGAAAGTCTATATTAGTTATTGATTAGTTAACTGAGTATTTGTATGGGAGTGTGAAAGTGTGTGTGGTTCGGTAGGGGGTGTGTGACTGTCCAAAAGATGTGTGAATAGTTGATTCAGTAGATATATGACGTTAAAACTACATGTTCTAACAGTTTGGGTGAGTGAATCTCTTTATGGGTGTGGTGATGAGCAAATATATTTCTCAATGGTACATGTCCAACAAACTAGAAAAATAAAAGGCAGTGTATGTGTCAGTTGTTGTATATAAATAAGTATACAGAAGACTCAATGATTGTGTGAGCGACTGTATGGATAACTGTATACTTGTAATAATGATTTTATAATTCACTAAGTATGACTTACTATCTAAATAAATAGATGAAGTGATGTTTGTATAAGTGTTTTGCTAAGTAAATATGTAAGTATGATCCATTGTTTGCATAAGTGAGTAGGATGACTTCATATGTGAATAGGATGTGTTCTGTTGTTTAATGTCGATATAGGTGTATAAGTATTTTTGATAGTGTTCTATTGTTCATTGACAGCATGTATGAGTGAATCTACAGGTAAGTGATTAGATGTGTGTATACATCTATGAATCACTGAGTGGATTTTTAGATACTTGTATTGCTGTGACAATGGATTCAAATATGATACTCTGTATTTTACAAAGAGTGATGAAAGATTTTAATAGTGTATGAAAAGGTGTATGTGATTGTCACGTGGATGATGTCATCAGTGATGTCATCAGTGATGTCATTTGAGATGTCATCAGTGATATCACTGACCATGTCATGAATGATCTAATATGTGACATCATCAGCAGTGGATTGCGGGTTCGCGAAATATAGTTAGTACAACTAACTATATAGGAGCAATTTCAATGGTTTTGTATGAGTGAAATGTCCAGCTAACTATAACACCCCTAAAACTTATAGTTTTTTGAGTGAATTTCAAAGGTTTTTTAAAAGCTAATTCCTAACTATATAAGGTCTGAAACCTATGTTTTTTTTCAGTGAATTTGCAAGGTTTTTTAAATGCTAATTCCTAACTATATAAGGCCTGAAACCTAAGGTTTGTTAAGTGAATTTGCAAGGTTTTTTAAATGCTAATTCCTAACTATATAAGGCCTGAAACAATGTTTTTTTCATTGAATTTCGAAGGTTTTTTAAATGATCATTTTTTAAAGGTATTAATGGTTATTTTGTTTATACTGATTTACTACATTTTTGCAGGCAGGTGTTCAGAGGGCACGCCCCCTTTTTACAACACTCTGCAGCTCAACCCCTGGTGCGTTTGCAGAGGAGGAACTAATTCCCCTTGCATACTGGGGGTCCCTGGGGGGCAACAAGCCCACCAGGAGCCTCCAGTATAAGCCAGGAAGCTGCATTACAGAGAGGTGTAATGAGGCCACACCTTTTTTTACACCTCTCTGCAACGCAGCCACTGGGCGTGTTTGCAGCGGGGGAACTAATTCCCCTTGCATACTGGGGGGTCCCTGGGGGCCAACTAGCCCACCTGGAACCTGCAGTATGCGCCAGGGGGCTGCATTGCAGAGAGGTGTAATGAGGCCACACCCTTTTTTACACCTCTCTTCAGCGCAACCCCTGGCGTGTTTGCAGAATAGGAACTAATTTCCCTTGCATACTGGGGGTCCCTGGGGGCCAAGTAGCCCACCAGGAGCCTCCAGTATGCGCCAAGGGGCTGCGTTGCTTTGCCCCGGGGGCGGCGGTCCTCGGGGCAGTGTGGCGGGGATTGTGGATCCCCCACACTTCTTTATCACTATGCCGCCGTGATTTGGTCCCCCCGGGGGTAATTTTTAAAAAAACAGACCAGGTTTTTTTTTTTTTAAATGTGGGCCTTTTTTGTCCTTGTGGGACCACCTGGGCAGGCCTAGGGGGCCAGGGTGTATCTACCCTGCCCCTTTTTTGTGTTCTTCACGTTTGTTTTTCTGCTTTCTTGTGCCTCGGTCTATCTAGCACAAGATGGATGCCAACACTTCCTGGTTAGAAGTGTTGACAGCCAATGAGCATGCAGCTTTCTTGGGAAGGCATGCTAATTGGCTTCCACTGTCTGTCAACACTCCAAACCAGGAAGTGTTGGCAGCCATATTGTGCCTCAGTAGAACCAAGGCACAAGAAAGCAGTGAAACAAAGGTACAAAACACGCAAAGGGGGCAGGGTAGAAGCTCCCTGACCCCCTAGGCCTGCTAATCTTTGAAAAATCGCAGGGTACGCGCATCGTACGAGATTTTTCACAAAAAAAACATTCTACACGTGTGTATTTCAGCTTTCCGGTGCCTCAGTCTACCGAGGTACAAGATGGCTGCCAACAATTTCTGTTTTGGAGTGTTGACAGACAATGGCAGCCAATCAGAATGCAGCTCGTTCTCGGGAAGGTACAGAGTACAGTAAGCTTATATAGATATATACATTTTTTCAAATTCAATTTTCTCAACAACTACTGGAGGGATTTACACCATTTAATCAAAAGGCCGTACTGCGTACCAGTCCCTACCATTTTGCCAAGTTTGGTGTAATTCCGTTCAGCGGTTTGGGCTGCAGCTGTGTCTAATCGTCCTATAGAAAATAACATAGGGAAAACACGTTTTGGGACCCCCCTTTTTTCTCAGCCCCCACTTGTCGAATACCCCCAAAACTTTCAGGAAAGGAGCGGAGCGGCCCATCTTCTTTGAGAAATTAGTGGAGATTCATCAACGGCGCCAAAGTTATTCCCAATAGAATGTTGCGGATTACCTATGGAAACTAGGTCCTAACTATATACACCTACTGGGGACAGCCAGTAGGCAATATATATATATATATATGTAGATATATATATATACTAGCAGCCCGTCCCGACGTTGTCCGGGTATGAAATAGAATGTGTGTAATGTGTGTATTCAGATACGTTCATTCGCGTGTTCCCCCGCTTGAGGCCCAGCTGCATCCCTGGTTGATGTTAGCAGGCGCGTGTCCCCCCGCTTGAGGCGCAGCTGCAGCCCTGGTTCATGTTAGCAGGCGCATGAAATTAGTGTAGTGATCCGCCGCCTGAGCCCGGCTACAGCCCTGGCTGATGTTAGCAGGCGCGTGTAATTTGGTTTAATGTGATAGTTCAGTAACAGCGTGCATGAGAGGCTGCAGTAATTGTCCCCGCAGACACGCTCAGTCGTGTGTGCCCCCGCTTGAGGGCCAGCGGCGACCGTCTAACAATTAGAATTGTGTGTCTTGAATGTTTGTTTCCCGCTGTTCTTATTTTTTTATGACCCACACTGACGCTCTTCGGCCCGAGTGCATTTTAGACGCACCCAGGCCAAGGCACACACTGCATTCGGCACCCCCAGTATGTGTGAGCCAACGGGCAGTCCCCCAAGGGAGTCTTGCGAATGGTTACTTACCACACATTGAGGTGAATGCCTTTGTGAAGCCCCCAGCACACGGCCACAGCAGACAATCTGATTAATGTACGACCCAGATGGCATGAAGTGCGGAATGTAGCACATGCCCCCAGCGTTTGTCACGTCCCCAGCGTGCCCCTTGATGCGGCGTAATTGCGTAATTGGCGCTTCACATGGCATGAAGGGCGGACACACGCTGACAGCGCGGACACACTCCCACAGCGTTTGTCACGGCCCCAGCGTGTCACGCCCCCAGCGTGCCCCTTGATGTGGCGCAATTACGACTTACATGGCATGAAGGACTGAACGTACCACACGCCCCCAGCATTTGTCACGCCCCCAGCACACGCCCACAAGGGACTACTTTGCTGGCACGGTTTTTTACCTTTTAAATGTATATGGTGGTCGTCTGCATAGCCTATGTCCTTCTGCTGCAACTGCCCTTTCCAACGCTGTATTGGGTGTTGTGATTGGTGCTGTGGTTACTGAGATTACCCGCCTCAAAGGTTTGGGCTCTCTCTTTATAATATTAGTATGGATAGTATAGTATGTTTTTTATGCAATTTGTTTTATACATTTTTTTATCCATCTGCATAGCCTATGTCCTTCTGCTGCAACTGCCCTTTCCAACGCTGTATTGGGTGTTGCGATTGGTGCTGTGGTTACTGAGATTACCCGCATCAAAGGTTTGGGCTCTCTCTTTATAATATTATTATGGATAGTATAGTATGTTTTTTATGCAATTTGTTTTATACATTTTTTTATCCATCTGCATAGCCTATGTCCTTCTGCTGCAACTGCCCTTTCCAACGCTGTATTGGGTGTTGCGATTGGTGCTGTGGTTACTGCGATTATCCGCCTCAAAGGTTTGGCTCTCCCTTTATAATATTAGTATGGATAGTATAGTATGTTTTTTATGCAATTTTTTAATAATTTTTTTTATCCGTCTGCATAGCCTATGTCCTTCTGCTGCAACTGCCCTTTCCAACGCTGTATTGGGTGTTGTGATTGGTGCTGTGGTTACTGATATTACCTGCCTCAAAGGTTTGGGCTCTCTCTTTATAATATTAGTATGGATAGTATAGTATGTTTTTTATGCCATTTTTTTCCTACAGTTTTTTTTATCCGTCTGCATAGCCTATGTCCTTCTGCTGCAACTGCCCTTTCCAATGCTGTATTGGGTGTTGTGATTGGTGCTGTGGTTAATGAGATTACCCGCCTCAAAGGTTTGGGTTCTCTCTTTATAATATTAGTATGGATATATATATATATATATATATATATCAATCAATTGCCAGATTCCCAAACAGTGAAGTGGACCACAAGGAAGCTTCTTTCAGAAAACACGAGGTTTATTGACAACCTGCTCGTGGCATCAAAACTGGTTGCAGCCTCAAAAAGTGTTCAGAGCCAAACGCGTTTCGGGATCACCATCTCCCTTCTTCGGTGGCATAAAGTAAAAGCAAGCAATCTCGCTGTGTTAAATAGTTCGGAAACACGCCTGCCCCTGGGCGGGGCGTGACCGTCCCTACTGCCTTCTGGGCGTTGTAGTCCATTCGATATTTCCCAAGTGGGTGAGCGAGTTCCATTGCCAATCAATACTGTTCATATCCCATGTGGGTTGAGGGAGCCTCCAGCCCCTCTGGCACGCAGCTTTGTAGTTGCCAACTGTGTTTGTGTGGGCGCGCACTGGAATAGCGCTCACACAGCTTCTCTCCATGCGCAGGACTCCGGGTGGAGCTGCAGACCGCAAGTGAGTGCGGGGGTCCTCTTCGCGACCTGGACACCGAGGATACTTCCTTAAACACCAAAAACAACTCTTTAGCTGAATTATCAGCTCCCTCTGTTCTGTCCCTATAATAGGAGGTATGGTGTTTTCTTATCAGCGCATCATAGCTTTTTAACTTAATTTTATAGTCCCTCCTGTCTACCACGGAAAAACCATTCCTCCAGCGTCTTTCAAGACGTTTGCACGCCGCCTTTTCTTTGATGAGCTCGGTGCAGATTTAGTTTGCCTCCAGGGTTTTTTATTGGTCCAGGAGGCTATGTTGTCCAGTGCTTGTGTGATGCGACTATCAAGAGCTTCACACGCTGCATCACTAGACCCTCTGGGGGTCCACCCTGACCTAAGAGATTGTTACATTTGTCCTTGGAGAAATCTGCTCATCTCCTACGTCTGTTCTTATCATCCGACTTGCCTACCCTCACCCTCTGTGCCTCTATCTTAAAAAAAATCTGGAAGTGATCCGACCAGACCACAGGTACTGCTGGATCGACAACTATCGATTCCCAGTTGGAGAAAATCGGATCTAGTTAGTGGCCGCGACCATGGGTGGGAAGTTCCGACTTGATGGTCATTTGCATCACTGCCAGCTCATTACGGATCTCCAATGCCTCTGTGTTGGTAGGATCATCAAAATGAAAATGTAAGTCTCCCAAGAGTATCAGTCTCTCATATCTTATAGCTGGCTGTACCAAACAATCAATCAAGCTCTCCATAAATCTAGTCCCTGGGCCCGGTGTCCTGTAAACAAGGAACCCTTTCAGGACCTGTCTATCAAGGGCTGTGATGGAGAAGAAGCCAGCTTCACTCTCCCTAATGTTAGCTCCCTCCAATGTACATTGTATTTCCGACTTAAAGATTATAGCGAGTCCCCCTCCCCACCCCGTGGGTCTATCCATCCTTTGGATGTCATATCCCGGTGGTAATGCATCTATAATGTCGGGAGCAGAGTCCTCATTCAAACATGTTTCGGTTAAAAATAAGACGTCTAGCTGTGCATCTATTAGTAAGTCATGTACATCCATTTTATGCTTCCCTAAAGATCTGCAGTTAATAAGGGACAGCTTCATCTTCTGTGAAGCGTTCGCGGACTTGGGCTGCTGGACTAGAATGAAGGGGCAGTGATTGCACCTTCGTCTTTCAGAAGTTAGCTCTATGCTATGAGCACACTTATCCCCCACCCCAGGCCGGAGTTCCAGCAATTGTTTGGTGCTATATTTCATATCAGTGGGAGAACCGGCAGGGGTTCTGGCCCCTAGCCCCGTCCGGCCATGGACGGGCGCAGACGAGCTTGCCTTTGGCGCACCGTCAGCGCACCTGCTGCGCGCGTCCGCTGCGCGTTCGAAATGTCATGTGCGTTTTATGCGCAAGCCCCTCCCCCAGCTAGACCTCTGCCTACGGTACCACCGGGCTCCGAGACTGACACAAGATGGCGTGCTGCCCTCCACAACAAACGGCACAGAAAGCCGCGGTGGACCAGGGCAAGGGGAGCACAGTACACACAGAAGTAAGTGAGTTTAAAAATGCAATAATGGTTGCCACAAAGCGCTCAGTCTTTAAATGGTTTTAAAAGTTTATCATGAGTTAAAAACTGAGTCAGGAAGGGGACATGAACAGAAGAGATCTCTGCCACAAGAACTCGCAGTCTGTTACGCCACACGAGCGACGAGCAAGGAGCTGCCACCACCCTCGCACTATCGCATCGAGCCCCACACTGTCAGCCGCTTTATGCGCAAGCCCCTCCCCCAGCTAGACCGCTGCCTACGGTCCCGCCGGGCTCCGAGACTGACACAAGATGGCGCCCTGCCCTCCACAACAAACGGCACAGAAAGCCGCGGTGGACCGGGGCAGGGGGAGCACAGTACACACAGAGGTAAGTGAGTTAAAAAATATATAAAGATGTATAGATATATAGATATATATAGATAGATTGATAGATAGATAGATAGATAGATAGATAGATAGATAGATAGATAGATAGATAGATATAAATTTAAAAATTAATAATATACAAAAATGTTAATAATAGTACTATTGTTTTTTATGCAAATTAATATTTTACACTACATAAATGGAACAATAATAAAAATGTTGCATAGCATAGTGAATAAAAATAGTATTCACACTACAAAAAGTGCAAAATTATGGAATATGTTGGATAGCGGGAGGGTACAAATTACTATTCCCACTCCAATGAGTGGAACAGTAGGGAAAATTACTATTCCCACTCCTACGAGTGGAACAGTAGGGAAAGTGTTGGATAGCGGGAGGGAAAAACATTACTGTTCCCACTCCAGTGAGTGGAACAGTAGGGAAAGTGTTGTATCGCAGAAGGGTAAAAATTACTATTCCCACTCCTACGAGTGTAACAGTGCTGAGAGCGAGAGAATAAAAATTACTATTCCCACTCCAGTGAGTGGAACAGTAGGGAAATTGTTGGATATAAGGTGTGTAAAAATGTGTATTCCCACTCCTACGAGTGGAACAGTAGGGAAAGTGTTGGATAACGGGAGGGTAAAAACTTACTACTCCCACTCCTACGAGTGTAACAGTAGTGAAAGTGTTGGATAGCAGGAGAATAAAAATTACTATTCCCACTCCAATGAGTGGAACAGTAGGGAAAATGTTGAAGAGCGGAAGGATAAAAATTACTATTTCTACTCCAGTGAGTGGAACAGTAGGAAAGTGTTGGATAGCGGGAAGGTAAAAATTACTATTCCCACTCCAGTGAGTGGAATAGTATGAAAGTGTTGGATAGTGTACAGGAATAATTTAGTAGACCCAGTTAAAATTAATTAACAAATAATTATTTATTGAAATTGTATTTACCTCCCACTATTTTCCCCTATAAACGTCACCTCCAATAGTCTAAAATAAATATTAAATAAACACAATTAATTAACATTTAATTAAGTAGCTAATCACAATTAACAATAACATTAATAACAATGATATCTAAATTAACTAACACAATTAACAGTATGAAATAACTTTGATTAAATATTATATACAAATTAATAAAAATGTATTTTCTAAGTGTGAGTGGTAAATCCGTTACGCCCACGGATTTTTCGGATTTTTGGGGAATCCGCAATCCGCGTATTTTACGGATTTCCCACAAAATCCGAAGAAAAAAAATCCGCGCGGACGTAACGGGTTCAAAAGTTGAACCCCCACTCATGTAACTATTTTACAATGGCGCCAGCAAGCTGCCAGCGCCGTTGTAAAATAGTTACAAAGTTAGCTTGCACAGGAACCACTAGATAAAACGAAGCAGGTGCTGCTTTATTTTATCTAAGTGCTTCCTGTGCAAGCTAACTTTGTAACTATTTTACAACGGCGCTGGCAGCTTGCTGGCGCCATTGTAAAATACTACAGCAGCTCACTCAAGGGACCCCTGCGCCCTTCGGGGCGATTGCATAGTAACACACACATGGTCGCTCAGTGACTCATTCATTAGCCCAAAAACAATCATGAGCGTTGTCGAGGCTGGACAGGTGTGCCTTCTTCCCAAATCTACCGTGGAAAATCAGCTGTGATGCTGGATAGACTTTGCATCCTTGACTTTCACGAGCGCAATACCCATGAGTAGGCACATTGTGTTCGCACGGGTTTCTGCACGTTCTCGAGCGTTTTGTACAATAAAACCCTCGCGAACTTGCAGAAACCAGTGCGAACACAAAAAAAATACGCTAGGATCCGCGGATTTTGCGTATTTTCGAAATACGCAAATCCGCAAATCCGCGCATTGCCAATACGCAAAATCCGCTCATGCTTAGTATTTTCATTAATTTAATACACACCATACTCCCCTATAAACACTGAACACACTCCTAAAAGAATTAACTAATTTATACACATTTACACAATTTACATACTTAAAAATTAATTAAAAACTTGTATTAATAACGTTTTAAATATTGGAAATACATTAATTAACTTAATTAACAATATTAATTATTAACCATACAATTATTAATTACTAAATTATATATAATTTTTTTAATTGAAATTACATTACTTTCCACCCTATCCCACTATAAACCCACAACCTGCTACGGAATCTAATATTCGCAAAAAATAATTACCAATATTAATTATTAAACAATAAATTACTAATTAATAAAAAAAATTCATTCAAATTGAATTACTTCCCAGCATATACCCCTATACCCCTATAAACCCAAAACCTGCTACAGTACTTATATAGTTCAATAACTTTGCTCATTTACTTCTTAGGAGCACCTACAAACAGTATGCTCTGATTGTACTGAAAACTTAGTACCACAAGATTAACATAAAATTAACATAAAACCACGGTTAGGAGAAAACATATTTAATTTCGTTTTCCATTTTCTACAGAAAGCATTTTTATATACAACATCATTATTGAGTCAATAAAAACAAGGTGGTCGCCCAAACAAAGAAGAAAGAGTGCAAGAGGAACCGTGCTCAAGAGTGTAAAGTGAATAATCCGAAATGCGAAATCATAGAGGTGCTCAAAAAGTAATAATATTCAACAAAACAATATCCAGCATATATATTGTAATATTAGAAACCTGGCCAAAGAATAAGATCAAAAAACAATGTTATTGCATCTAGGCATATCAGTCCTAGGATTATTTAGCACTATATACAATGTCAATTGGTCCAAGGTTAAATACAAATGGCGTCGACGTTTCGACTCGTCTTATGCCCATACGGAGATTTGAACCTGGGGAATGCGAGTCTTCATCAGGACGAAGAGATACAAGGGCAACCAAGGGATAATGATAACCCTAAAGAAATTTAATAAAGAAAGTTACTAACCGTGGTCCTAAGAATTAAAATTAAAAAACCTATCTAGCTCCACATAGCGGTAAAGTCATAACTCTTACCCTACTGGTTGGGAGGTACGGATAGGTGCTGGTGTCAATTCCAAATGTATGGCTAATACAATCCTCACTGGTGATTGTTAGCGAATTATCATATAGATGATACCTATGGTTAAGAAATAACAACAGAGTCTCCTTCAGACTAAAGTTGAATTAATTCTATCCTCAAATGAGAAATAAAGTCAAGTTTCTTACCCTACTGATTGAGTAATGTCAATTGCCAGCTGATATAATTCTCACTGCTGATTAATATCCGAAGTAATACATAGATGGTACCTATAATTAAATGATAATGTATACTTCAGACTCCATGCAGTATCGGTTTCAGGGCAAAAATGAATTCTATTAATCAAAAACTTTTTTTACCTGGTCGAAAAAGGGGGTTATCGTGTTAGTGGGGAGGCTCACATCGTTCGCTCCACTTCACTTGTACAAATACACTCCCACGTTGTTGTGGAAACCTAGTTGATAGCGCTAGGCACTAACCACTCTCAAAAACGGTAGGTAAGGCTCCTCAATATTGAAACCCGGTAGCTGTGGGGGAAGACAATAAATAAATCCCTCTAAGTAGCCGATCATCACTACAGTCGATAGTTGTAAAGCGAAAAAGAGAGACCGGCTTGTCAGCTTACCCCTACACGACTTTTTAGCTCATCCAACCGCAACCTGATTCCGCAGTCAAAACAGTGGCAATGGCACTGCGCTTCCGCATTCACGTATGTACCCATGAATCTCTCTGTTTGGTAAACATAGAGAGAGGGCTTGTCTACCGGTGCGTAGTACAAGCCGTTTTTCATGTCCCGGAGAGTTTCTATATTAACGTGCAAGCCAAATCGATTAGAAATGGACTAAAATAGCGCATGTATCCTGCCTCCAAAGTAATTAGGAGCCTTTCTAGCGCAGTAAATTTAATCGCAAAATTGAATAATATTGAAAAATATAGCCCAACAATGTTATTGATAATTCTTAAATTCGCTAATCATATAATATAACCGGATTGTAATCCGTAAAAATACGAGGAAACAGCAGTGTAGAACCAATCCACCAATAATTCATACTGCATGGTAAACATCAAAAAGGGACTAATGCATGAACATTTCAAAAAATCATTGAAGATGTAAAAACAACACATTCTGGACTTGTATTGTATTGTATTTTATTGCTTATTGAGCGCATCTGTCACCCAAAGGGTATCCTGGCGCTGAGACCTAACCATGCATCTAATAAAAACTACATTACTCTGGGAAACAAGTACGTTTTAAGATCCTTTTTAAAAGTAAGCAGATCAGGGCAACTTCTTAATGCTAGGGGGAGAGTATTCCACAGCGTGGCAGCCGTGAAACTGAAAGCGCGACCACCCATTCTCATTCTATTGATTTTAGGGACTTTTACCAGGAACGCCGAAGATGATCTTAGAGGTCTAGCTGCCTGATACCAAGGCTTCATAAACACATTGCGGTGAACCCATACCACACTTTCATCATAATATGATACATCAAAACAATAGATGAAACATTTATAGCAGAGTCCTAGGCAATTGAAAAGGAATTAAATTCAATGGATGCAATATCTAGGACAGCTCAACCATACTGCTGAGTATAGACAGGGTGGTATACATATAAACATTATCATATGATTAATCCTAATCATATACAGTTTTTACAACCATCTATTCAATAAAGTTTCCAGTTTTTTCAACATTAAATAATGTCCAAGCACATTCATATACCCAATAGGGCGACTTGTTTATTCATCTCCTCAAGTTCATTGAGTCCCGAGTTCACAGTGTTAAGAGTATATATCCATTTACACTCCCTTCTGTTGAGGATGTTATGCAAATCGCCACCTCGTTGGTTCTCTGTAATTTTTTCTATGACCCACCATCTCAGGCTGTGTACTGGATGTTCAAATCTACTGAAATGGTCCACCAATGGGGCCCCCTGAACTTTACAGCGAACCCGGCTCATGTGTTGTAAAATTCAACATTTTATTTTCTGCGTGGTTTGTCCCACATACAGAAAGCCACAAGGGCATCTAATTGCATAGATTACCCATGAGGTGTTGCAATTGGTATGTATTTTTAGTTTGTATGTCTGGTCATTGTGACTAAACTCATTTCCTTCTATTGTGAGTGCACAAGCTTTACAAGATCCACACTTCCTGTGTCCAATAATTGTGGGTGCACCCCAAAGTGTAGGCTGACTCAAACATTGTTTTTTAGGTAACAAGGATTTCACCAGGTGATCACGTATATTCATCCCTTTACGGAATGCATGCAATGGAGGTGGTATCCCTCCAATTTCACCACTAATTAAATGCCAGTGTCGATTCACACACTTTTTAATCGCATTACTTTTAGTGTTAAAGGTCGTCACACAGACCAACCTTTCTTCTTTTTGTTTTTGATTAGTACAGAGTAAATGCTCCCGATGGTTATGCCATGCCCGTTTTTTTGCTTTTTTAAGGAGTCTAGTAGGGTACCCACGTTCACCCAATCTCTCCATTAAAGTGGCTGATTCCTCTAGGTAATCTTCCTTTTTTGAATAATTCCTACGTAACCTCAGGAATTGCCCAAAGGGGAGATTATCCCTGAGGTTACGTGGATGGTGGCTGGTGTACCTGAGGAGGGTGTTTCTTTCACTACTCTTCCTATACAGGGTAGTATATAGTCTTCCCTCTTCATTTTTAATTTGTAGATCCCAAAAATTGATGGACAAAGCATTGGCTTCCAGAGTAAATTGAATATTTTTGGAACAAGTGTTAACCCAACCATGAAAATCTGTAAGTGCAGTTTGCCCTCCTCGCCAAATTAAGAGGACATCGCCAATATACCTCACCCACAGCAAAATATTGCTGCGGTGAGGATTACATTGACTTAGAATAAATTGGTTCTCATATTCGCTCATATAGATGATGGCTAGGTTTGGGGCAAAGCTAGCCCCCATTGCTACTCCATTCGTCTGAATATAATATTCATCTTGAAATATAAAGAAATTCTTGTTCATAGCAATTTCTAAAAGTCGAATAATAAATTCAGTTGGTGCAGGTCTCATATTTAGCACACGCTCCATACAAATCAATGCCTCCTTTTGTGGAATGTTAGTGTATAAAGAGGCAATATCCATTGCCGCTAATATACACGTACTGCTGTCATATTGGAAACCCTCCACCAATTGGATCGTATGCGTGGTATCTCGAACATACGTCGGGGTGGCAATTGCTATAGGCTTCAAAAATACATCCACATACTTTCCCAAAGGTTCGAGTACTGACCCACACCCCGAAATAATTGGTCTTCCCGGGGGTCTTCTAGTCTTTTATGCACCTTGGGAAGGGTATATATGGTGGGTGTGCGTGGGTGCTTATTGTTTAAAAATTCATACTCTTGTTTGTTGATCACACCTTGTTCAAGTGCTCCCTTGGTCAACTTCTGAATTGATTCACTGATAGTTTTTGTAGGGTCTTTCTTCAGATGTACATAGTTGCCTGGTATATTCAATTGAGAGAGAATCTCGGTTTTATAGTTCTCTAAATTTTGAACAACAATTGCCCCGCCTTTATCGGCGGGTTTTATAACAATGTTATTGTTGTTCTTTAAAGATTGTAAAGCTCTCTTTTCATCCCGGCTTATGTTATAGGGAATATATCGTCGGGTAGCCAAAGTTGCATCCACATCTCTCAATACCACCTGTTCATAAGCCAATATCTTATTGTCAATGGAGTGAGTCGGGGGATTGAACCTGGAAGGTGGTCTTAAGCCGCTACCTGAAAATACCGGATTGTAAGGGATCTTATGAAAATAATGTTTGAGACGGATTTTTCGAAAGAATTGTTGTAATTCTATTCTGATGTTGAAATCATTGGGTATAGTAGTGGGAACAAAAGACAGTCCTTTAGACAAGACTTGTTGTTCTATCGGTGACAGTTGGTAATCCGATATATTGATTATGGGGTTATCAGGGCCATTTCTCACCATTTGTACTGTTGGCGTCTCGTGTTGATTTCGCCATGGGTATTCTGTTGGAAATGGGTTTGTTTTCTCCCCCGTCCTGTACCCCTGTTCCAAGGGCGAGTTCTCGATCCCCTGGGTCTCCCCCAGGGGCGGCCTCTCGCAGATGTACCCCACCATTGGTCCTCTTCTAAAAAAGGCTGTTGTTCAGAATAATTCTGAGGTGGATTGTTAGTGGATGAGCCAGTGCTTGTACTAGGGCGTTCTGATTCACTTTCCGAACCACTGCTCATAGATGACAATGAAAAGGTGTTATACCTCTTATAACCACCTCTGCCTCTACTTGCCCAATTGCCTCGTTGGTCTCTTTCAAAATACCCCTCTTGAAGATACGGGTATGTTGTCTTTTTGTCATACACAGTAATGTCTTTTGCAACTTTTTCTAGTTTAGTACCCTGTGTATAGATGTCAAAGTCCTTTATTGTCTTTTCTAGCCTCTCTAAAGCTTCCTTTGCGTTTATTAGTGCCTTATCCTCCAAAATTTCCTTCCGTAATTCTGCTATTTCCTTTGTTAATCTCTCCACTTCCTCAACTGCAGTTTCTATGCCCAACACCATCCAGTGTCTGGAGCAAGTGTTGGACACGAAACTGAATTTTTCTTTAAATTTAGGGTTTTCTAAAAAGATTGCGGGTTCATTTCGCACCTGAAGACCCACAGGAATTACGTTTGAACGGAGGTATTTGGCTAAAGTATGGCCATGAAGCCTAGTTCTTATAAGCTTCTTTTCAAGTCTCTCTAATTTTGAGATTTTTCCATTTAGAGATACAACATTGGTAACAGTACTGCCCGTTATAAGAGTTCCCCCTCCCTCTTCTTCTAAGAGTTTATTGATATAGTCTTCACTATATGTAAGGGTTTCAGTTTCAGACATAGTATGGAGTACTGCAGATATTATGTACTATTGACCAATTAATCAAAACACACAACATAAATTTTACAAAAACAACAATGACAAACAACCCTCGCAGACATGCTGCACAAAGGTAACCATTAAGAAAAATGGGGTAACCCTAAGGCATGGACCTGGGTGTACAATGTTATCAAAAAACAATGGTCCTAAACCTATAAATTATAAACCTTATCTATTTCAATAACTTTGCTCATTTACTTCTTAGGAGCACCTACAAACAGTATGCTCTGATTGTACTGAAAACTTAGTACCACAAGATTAACATAAAACCACGGTTAGGAGAAAACATATTTAATTTTGTTTTCCATTTTCTACAGAAAGCATTTTTATATACAACATCATTATTGAGTCAATAAAAACAAGGTGGTCGCCTAAACAAAGAAGAAAGAGTGCAAGAGGAACCGTGCTCAAGAGTGTAAAGTGAATAATCCGAAATTCGAAATCATAGAGGTGCTCAAAAAGTAATAATATTCAACAAAACAATATCCAGCATATATATTGTAATATTAGAAACCTGGCCAAAGAATAAGATCAAAAAACAATGTTATTGCATCTAGGCATATCAGTCCTAGGATTATTTAGCACTATATACAATGTCAATTGGTCCAAGGTTAAATACAAATGGCGTCGACGTTTCGACTCGTCTTATGCCCATACGGAGATTTGAACCTGGGGAATGCGAGTCTTCATCAGGACGAAGAGATACAAGGGCAACCAAGGGATAATGATAACCCTAAAGAAATTTAATAAAGAAAGTTACTAACCGTGGTCCTAAGAATTAAAATTAAAAAACCTATCTAGCTCCACATAGCGGTAAAGTCATAACTCTTACCCTATAGCAATTGCCTCCCCGACGTATGTTCGAGATACCACGCATACGATCCAATTGGTAGGTAGGTAGAAAGAGGGGGTGATAGCCCCTAAGCACCCTCAACAGTCAAGGGGACTTCATCCCCAACTAGTAGCGCACTAGGAGTCGTGTATTCAGAGTGGTAGAGAAAGGGGGCAGGCCAAAAAGACTTCTCAGCAGTTACACAGTGTGGGACTTACTGAAGGTAAGAGGAGGGTAGTTGGCCCACAAGGATGTGTTTAGGGGCCGACAACTCCTCCTGTTACATCCATTAAGTCCCACACAGCGTTATTGCTTTGAGGTCTTTGAAAGCCACACCCCTTTCTCCATCAATCTGCAAACTCCCCTCCTGGCACACTGCTGGTTGGGGGATGAAGTCTCCTTGGCTCTAGAGCAGACGTCTTCAATCTGTGGGGCACGACCCCCGTCGGGGGGCCCTGGAGTCCTGGGAAGGGGGTCACACATTCCCCAACCTCACTTGTGCCGTGAATCCAAAACGTTTGTTTTTAGTCTTGGAAACAGATAGCTAAGTTCTATTGCTAAAATGCTCCAGCGGAGTGTCCTGTTCTGTGAAATGTTTTCTCGCAAGGGTGCATTTGTCACCTGAAAGAAATGTAAAGGCTCCCTGTTAGTTATTCTGCCAGTGTAAAGGGTGTGTGAATCATTACAAGCTAATGTAACATGGTCTATGTCTACTAAAGGGAGTGGAGAAAAGCGAATACTGGAGCTGCCCAAGCAAATCTTGGCGAGCAATGTTGTAAATGTTCCGAGATTTCATGTTTTTTTTCTGTTAATCTTTCCTCTTGCATTACCCTGCCACTTGCTAATCAGTAGCATGTAATTTCTGATTTTACTTCTTCCTGTGAATAGTCCTTTTACGGTGCTTGTGAAGCAAGAAATGCATAGCTTTAACTAAGCCAGTCCAAATATTAAACCACCTGCTCTTCCTTCCCTGTTTGCACTTGCGCTCTAGATTTTACCCATTTAAAAGGGATTGGCTGCCGAGTTTAGAAGTTGTCTCAAGCTTTAAATTCTCAGCCATCTTTGGGCAGAAGCCAAATAAATTGCCTATTAACTGACTGATCAAGCCCATAGGACCCTAGCTTTTTTTGTGGGGAAAATCAAGCGACCGTCAAATTACTTATGTGAAAAGTAAATGTGACTAGCTTCATAAAGACCAACCAGGTCACCAGGCTGCAAGACGAGTGCCCATATTGAAGGGATTGCATGTTGGGTAAGCATCTCATTATGGAGAATGGATTGGTATGGTAAAATGCAAGCACCAACATGGTACATTTTCATGACATGGTACATGGCATTTGAAATATAGGTAAATTAATGACAGGGTGGCCTGATATTACATTTACGCCGCCCATTATTTCATATGTAGGTGCCTGAAAGTGAAAGACCTAAAACTTTTTTCGATTCTCCGGCGGCACAAGCATCTCAACCATACCTATGAGACAGCACAAAGCATCCCTACATGGCATTGCATGATCTCATAGACATGCAGTATGGCATAGCATCACAAGTCACTACGTTGCCTTACTCTGCATCAAGGAGGTGTTCTATAGGCGTTGCATGGGGGTTCCCATGGATTTTGACGCGGCCCCATATTTACAAAATCATGTAAAGCTGGGGCAACGCCAAAAACGTACGCCTCCCTAGGAGAGGCGAACTAGGAGAAATGTTTTTATTTCTCCTCATTTTTCTTCTTTTCATGTGAGCTGATTTCTGCAAATCACATAGAAGGAGGATTATGCCTCTCTGTATTGTTTTTGTGAAGGTAGGTGCCCCTTCATGCTGAAAAGCAAACCTGCCCATGATGGTGCCAGGCAGCAATTTGTGCGGCAACGCAAGATAAAAGGACAGGAATGCACCATATTTTAAAAATATGTTGCATTCCTGCCCATTGACGTAGGTCAGCGCAGCAAGAAGACATTGTGGTGCTGCCCTACGCCAATTCCTTATAAATTAGATCCTATGGGCCGTATTTATGAAGGCTTGGCGCTGCCGGTGCGTCACTTTTAACATGGGAAAAAGTGACGCACCGGCGGCGCAGGGCCTTCATAAATCTGCCCCTTTGTTTTTAGCTACACCTTAGCTTAGACACCTTAGACTACGCACACTGATCTTTGGTTTGCTAAACACTGTTTAATATGATTTCCTCATCATAAAAATGATTTGCTGTAGGAATTGGGGGAGCTTATGGTTGTCGTTGATGAGAGTACCAGGTTTTAGAAATTTTGTCAGAGGGGGTCCTTACGCCAAAAAAAGTTTGACAAGGGGGTCTCAGCATCAAAACGTTTGAATACCTCTGCTCTAGAGTGTCCTCAGGAGCCAAGAAGTACTCCTGTTTCCTCCAGTAAGTCCCACACAATGGAACTGCTGAGAGGTTTTTGGAGGCCAAGCAACCTTTCTCCACCACTCTGAAAATGCATTTTATTTGTTTACAGAGTTTAATACACACACACTACGGAAATTACTTCTGCATTTAGATCTATGTGTTAGTGATGTTGGGGCACAACCTAATTTGTAGAAACAATTGATATTTCTAGATGAACTTTGAATACAGAAATTCTATTGGTATATTTTAACCTATTGTGCTCTCCCACGTTGTTCACAAGGCCACTTTAAATTCACTGGCACATCATTTTTCCTTCAAAGACGAATAATGGTCCATTGATATCAAAATTCCACTCGTTAGGTTGCTGTTATTTGTTGTCTATTTTACGACTTACCATTTGCACGAAAGGCTTTTTGGGGCCAGAGGAATTGCATACAAATGTAACTTTCAGGAATCTATACTGGTTGCAATATTCTTATGAAGTAAAGGCATGGACAAAGAAGAAGGGCGAACTGGGAATAATTTACAGGTAATTTTACAGATAATCTTCATTACACTGTTTGTTGCCACAGTCCTCGTATCTTGCTAACCTCTCCTGGGAGGTCTGAGGAATGGAGGCCACAATCTACACCAGTCTGAAGAGAACGACTTCTTTTGTATCCTCCCTGTATGGTGTAATAATAACTAACAATCTGATCGGTATAAATGTAGATGCAATGTTTGTATGCATTTTAATTAAGGGGCAGGGTCACACATGTGGAAAAGTAGGTCTCATGTAATGAACATTGCCAGTAAATAGGGCTGACGTTGTTAAATATGGCCGCTTCTCCCAGAAAAACTGCTAAAAGCAAAACTGCCATTCACCAATTGTGTGTGCATGCCTATCAATCACGGACTGCCTCCCAAACAATCAAGACACAGTCACCTCTGCAATTAAGGCTCAGTGGCACACCATTACCAAGCACTCCAAAACATACAGTTCTCTGCTCAGATGTTTATGTCTAATTACATTTAAATGGAAACACGTCACCCTCTCCCCTCTTTTGTTTAGCTTCCCTTTTTTATTATAAATCCCGATTTACCTTCAATTGGTTAAGTGTTTATCTGAGGGAGCTTTGAAGACGGCATTTGCACATAATATTTAGAAGTGAACCTCGTTTTATTCTGCCGGAGCTGAATACTTAGCTTTCAGGGTAAACATAATCAGAGCTTTACAGAAACCTAGCGAACCTTGTTTGTTATACTTGCAAAAGAGGTCAAAGTTCCAATGTGTTCATGCAGAGACGGTTCGTGTTCTCGCTAGTACCGCGGAAGAAAAAAAACAGTGGGTGATGCTTTAATGGATGGCTTATCATGTGAAACACACCGCGTGATAATGATGGTGGCGCAGGCACACATAGGAAGGCTTTGGCGGGAAGTCCTTTACTACAGATTCGTTTTCTTCACAAATATAAAACGCCTATTAAAAATTGGTCAGTAGGATAAAATTCATGTTAAAATGTGTAAAATATTACCCTAGAGATATTAACATATATAATACATTAACAGATACAACTCTGAGGCCCATGTTTTGAAAGGATTTGTGTTGCCCTTGCGCCAAGCAAAACCTAAATGAGATTTACCAAGCCATGAAAGGCCACCTTGCGGCTCTGCGTGCCTTGTTAAATCTGCCTTGAGTTATTCTTCGGCAGAGAGACATGCCGTGGGTGGAGTGTGTGTGTTCACTTGCCTCAACTCATGCCTTCTGACAAATTCCCAGATTTACCAACACTGGTAGACTTGTGAATGTGTCAGAATTGTACACCTCCCCATCAAAAGCGGTAAGTAGACATAATATCGAGTTTTTAATTTCGACTAGACATAATATCGAGTTTTTAATTTCGACTAGACATAATATCGAGTTTTTAATTTCGACTAGACATAATATAGACTACAAAAATATCGACTAGAAAAATGTAATATCGACTAGAATAGCAATAATATCGATTCAAAAATATAGAATGGACATAATATCGACTAGACAGAATATAGGCAACAAAAATATCGAAATTAAGGTAAGTTAATATTAATGTTTAATTTTTGTGTAATATAATTCTGTAGCGGGTTGTGGGTTTATAGGGGAATAGGGTGGGAAGTAATTTAATAATAATTAATTAAATATGTATTTTAATTAATTGTTATTTATTTAAAATTAATTGTTACTTAATTATTAATTGGTAATTAATTAAAATATAATTGGTAATTAATTTTAATTGATTAATTGAGAAATATTTTATTTTAGTAATTTATTTTTTGTAGCGGGTTGTGGGTTTATAGGGGAATAGGGTGGTAAGTAATTGAATTATAATTAATTAAATATGTTATTTAATTAATTGGTATTTATTTAAAATTAATTGTTAATTAATTATTAATTGGTAATTAATTAAAATATAATTGGTAATTAATTATAATTGATTAATTGATAAATATATTATTTTTATTAATTTATATTCTGTAGCGGGTTGTGGTGTGATAGTGGAATAGGGTTGGAAATAATGTAAATATAATTAATTAAATATGTAATTTAATTAATTGGTAATTATTTAAAATTAATTGTTAATTAATTATAAATTGGTAAGTAAATAAAATATAATTGGTAATTAAGTTTAATTGATTAATTGATAAAAATGTTAATTTTCTGTAATTTATTTTCAGTAGTGAGTTGTGGGTTTATAGCGGAATAGGGTCGGAAGTAATTTAAATATAATTAATTAAATATGTTATTTAATTTAATGTTATTTATTTAGAATTAATTGTTAATTAATTATTAATTGGTAATTAATTACAATATAATTGGTAAATACATTTAAATGATTAATTCATAAATATGTTAATTTAATTAATTTAATGTCTGTAGTGGGTTGTGTGTTTATAGAGGAATAGTTTTGGAAGTAATTTATTTGTAAGTAATTACATTGTTTAAATAAATATATTGATTTTATGTTTAAAAATATTTATAAATTTAAAATTAATTGATTGTTAATAGGTGAATTATTATTATTAGTAGGTAATTTATATTATTAGATAATTTTTATTGCTAATTTTAATATATTATTTAATATAATTTACACAATTCTAAAATATTTAAATTATTTTGTTACAGATTTTACTATTTATGTTATTTATATTTGTAGAAGAAGTATTTACTTTCCCTACTGTTGCACTCACTGGAGTTGGAATAGTAATTTTAACATCTACGCTATCCAACGCTTTCCCTACTGTTACACTCTCTGGAGTTGGAATAGTAAATTTTACCCCTGCGCTATCCAACGCTTACCCTACTGTTACACTCTCTGGAGTTGGATTAGTAAATTAAACCCCTACGCTATCCAATGCTTACTCTATTGTTATACTCACTGGAGTTGGAATAGTAATTTAAACCCCTACGCTATCGAACGCTTTCCCTACTGTTACACTCTCTGGAGTTGGAATAGTGAATTTTACCCCTACGCTATCCAATGATTACCTTACTGTTACACTCTCTAGAGTTGGAATAGTAAATTTTACCCCTACGCTATCCAATGCTTAACCTACTGTTACACTCACTGGAGTTGGAATAGTAAATTAAACCCTTACACTATCCAACGCTTACCCTACTGTTACACTCACTGGAGTGGGAATAGTAAATTTTACCCATTACGCTATCCAATGCTTACCCTACTGTTGCACTCTCTGGAGTGGTAATAGTAATTTTTACCCCTACGCTATCCAACGCTTTCCTACTGTTGCACTCTCTGGAGTTGGAATAGTAATTTAAACCCCTACGCTATCCAATGTTTTCCCTACTGTTGCACTCACTGGAGTTGAAATAGTAATTTTAACCCCTACGCTATCCAATGCTTTTCCTACTGGTACACTCACTGGAGTTGGAATAGTAAATTTTACCCCTACGCTATCCAATGTTTACCTACTGTTACACTCACTGGAGTTGGAATAGTAATTTAAACCCCTACTCTATCCAACACATTCCCTACTGTTGCACTCACTGGAGTTGGAATAGTAATTTTTACCCCTACGCCATCCAACGTTTTCCCTACTGTTACACTCTCTGGAGTTGGAATAGTAATTTAAACCCCTACGCTATCCAATGTTTTCCCTACTGTTGCACTCACTGGAGTTGAAATAGTAATTTTAACCCCTACGCTATCCAACGCTTTTCCTACTGTTACACTCACTGGAGTTGGAATAGTAAATTTTACCCCTACGCTATCCAATGTTTACCTACTGTTACACTCACTGGAGTTGGAATAGAAAGTTAAACCCCTATGCTATCCAACGCTTTCCCTACTGTTGCACTCACTGGAGTTGGAATAGTAATTTTAACCCCTACGCTATCCAACGCTTTCCCTACTGTTACACTCTCTGGAGTTGTAATAGTAATTTAAACCCCTACGCTATCCAACGCTTTCCCTACTGTTACACTCTCCGGAGTTGGAATAGTACATTTTACCCCTACGCTATCCAACGCTTTACCTACTGTTGCACTCACTGGAGTGGGGATAGTAATTTTTACCTCTACGCTATCCAACGCTTTACCTACTCTTGCACTCACTGGAGTCGTTACAGTAAATTTAACCCTCTTGCTATTGTACGGTAAAAATATTGTATATGTTTTGTTAATAACATGTAGATATATATATATATATATGTTTCAAAAACATTAATTTTTTTAAAGTTACATTAATTATTTCTTAATTTTACGTTTATTTAAGTATTTTAAATATGTTTATATTAATTTAATTTATTGGTATATTACTTTTAAGTTACTTTTAACATATTTAAAAAAATCGATATTTTGACATTCTATATTTTTTACACTCGATATTTTGGAGTCGATATTTTTGTACTTACCTGTTGTGGTAAATAAATAATTAATTACCGGTACTATTTTTCTATGCATTAACTGAAACAGATAGCTCAATAAATAAGAGGCAGAATCCGTGGTATCTGAGTCGTATGAGCTTTAATCAGATGGCTCGAGCCAATAGACCATCGGGTTCCATCACCTGCAAAGGTTCAGGAAGGGACAGACACAAGGAAAGGGGAATGGCAACTGCAACGTCTCATTAACATTATACAGTATATATAGTAAAACAGTACAATTGCATTGAATACAGTAGGCGTAACAAGTGACAAACGAAAGATAAGAACACATGGGCGTGAAAAGAAGGCGTGCACAGGGCGTGCACGAAGACATGTGATGTAAACGTCACAGAAGTGTCATAAATGGGTGGATACATGGAGGGGGCTACCTGGGCAGCTGGAACCTTTAACCTACTGGTGCGCGCAAACGGGCCATGACGTGTAACTGGGGAGAGCTGGGGGCTCTGACTTCTGGCACTAGAAGAGGAGACTAAAGTCTGGGAATTTCAGGATGACATGTACCTATAGCATATCTGATATCTTGTGTTTAGAGAACATGTTGCTTGATTCTAAAAGTCATCAGGGCAAAGGCTTCTTGACACTAAGGCTGGTGCATGCATATATTGCTTAGTGTATTGCGTGTGCTATGAATCTTCTATGGATACTAATTCAGTAATTCTCTTGCATGGAGACAGAAAGACTAGACTAGAGATGAAGATGTTTATGTGGTTCGTTAGCTTAGGAATGTGAAGCCGTGGAGCTGAACTGATAACTAGAGGCATAACATATTCTTGGCAGACAGGCAGGCAGGCCAGGCCAGGCACCGCGCTGCTTGGCAGAAAGTAAGTGAAGGGTCAGGGATGCGGGAGGGGCTGCATCGCTCCTCGGAGAGGTTTCAGGAGACTGGAGACTCGAATCTGGTGTCCGGGCCCTTTGAGGCCTAGAAACGGGGACAACTCGATGATTTAACGTGCACAATGTAAAGACGTTGGCAACCTAGGCCTAATACTCGTTGCTTTCACGAGGACTGGATAACTGGCATACTAACGTTGGACACAACTATAATTGCGTCTTTTATTCAGTCAAGGGGGTGAATATGCATATTAATCATGCACATATAACATACGATGGGGAACACGTAGGGACACATGACAGGGCAAAATTCAATTTTCCTCATTCCCTCCTTGTTCCCTACGTTTCCTTCAGGAAACATCAATATTCATGAGACCATCTATCTGTTCATAGAGCATCATTTGCTCGTCTCGAATCTTCTTGGAACGGGACTTGGGACTTGGAATACAAGATGTAGTGCACAAGCCGCAAATCGCAGGGCCACATTGTAAACATAGGCAACAACTGAATATGATCATTACTACTATTCCTAGGAATGACAGTACTTTCCATCCCCAAGCAGATATTATACTCCAGAGCCAACCGGACCATGTCCAGGTGCCTGGATTCTGGTGTAACTGATGGGCTATCTTATGAAGTCTTGTTATAGCTGAATAAACAGACGGTGCGTTATTAGGAATGAAAATGCAGCAACTAGATCCGATGACTCTACAAGCTCCGCCCCTATCGGCCAGTATGACGTCAAGAACAAGGCGGTTCTGAAGAACGACAAATCTCATAGCAGATTGCTCTTCTGTTAAGTTTCCTAGAGCGGAAGTAGTCTCATTCACTACTGCTTCAAGGGTTCTGGTTAACCTACGTATTAGCTTACTATTCTGGATAGGTCCTATGAAGAAAAAGAAACCTTTATTGAAGTCTGTATATTGTTCTAATGCAGTTTCAGTTTGATCGACAATTGGGGACTCGATCTCCCTTCTATGTCTGATGTGTACTAGATGTGTATTTCTGTAATAATCGGATGGGGCTAGGAAAACTGGTGGCAGTAGGAAGGCAATGTAACATGTTCCATCCCAATCTAGGGGCAGACGTACATATGCGGTCTGACCACATACAAAATATGAATGACGTGAGGCTTTGAAAGTAGATTTCCCACTGTCACTATACTCGACCACAGTAGTACAATCACTATGTCCTAGATGTACTGAACCATTCCTTCTCACACATAATTCGCCTTTCACTGGTAGGACTGTAATAGCAGGCAAGTCTGGAGTAGTCTCGGACTGAACATTCAAAACCATGAAATTCGAGGAGAAATTACCTAGATCATATACTTCATTTTCTAGATCTAACCCTGTCCTATGGGAAAGACCTTCCTTGTCTGGGAAACATGTTTTATTCAGAAGGGACTTATCGTCTAAGGATGATGTTAACGTAAACCATGCTCCACACGAACCATTGTGTGAAAACGGATAGGGAAAGAGTGGCAGAACTCCCTTCGGTGTCTGAAAAGGGGGGAGTCGACCACACACCCAACAATTAGTGGCATTGCTAGTCTGGTGTGAATAGTGTAACATTTGTATAAAAGTATTGTTGCGCATGGCAAGTCGATAGGATAACTCGTGAGGAGGTAGTTCACTAAATGTGTGCTCTACTGTATCATTAGAGGAAGTGTGTACATGCGAATCAAGAGGAGGAAAAAATATATGTAAAACATAACTTATGCACGTAATCGTAAGACTCAGAAATAACATAAACAATAACGTAATAACGCATCTGCTTCTCAGATTCTTATAGTAACGTATTTTCTTGGAGTTTCGTCTAACTCTCTCACTATGGGGGTCTATCTCATACATGTCAGGAACCTGTCTAACCGCTTCACCCGAGAGGGACTTAAACAATTAAACTGTCTGACTTGCTAGACCTTAATTTGATTTTATACTCCTGCTGCGGAGTTTTCTCTAACAGGGGAAGTTTAGAGTCAGTATCGGGGCAGTCCTTGAAAAAAGTCTTTGGACGGAGTCCATGAAAACGCTTGATGTGGCTGGAGTGTAGCCACCCCTTCCGGCCCTCCAACTTCACCGCGGTCCTTGTGGTCATCAGAACAAGTTTCGGCTCTTTCCAGGCGACCTCGTTCTAGTGAGGAATTTCATCGTTCAAGCCCGCTGGAGCCTGGAATGACCTCGTGCGGTTTCACCTGGGTGTTGTCTGGAAAGGCAGCCGCGACCTGTGAATGACAAGAGAGTAGTGCAGACATCAAGAAAACTAGGTAATCTGTCAGCATATTACTGTCAACATCGGTAATTTTACGTGGCATAGGGGTACCCCACATGTTCGGGGGACGGCCGAATACAACCTCGAAAGGTGACAGACCTGAACGGGAGTGAGCGACCATTCTCATGTAAAAAAGGGCGACTGGCAGGGCTACCATCCAATCTACGCCTTTCTCGGCACAGACCTTTGCAATGGGGATTTTCAGAGTCTGATTGTGTCTCTCGACGAGGCCAGCTGCCTCGGGATGTCGCACACAGTGGAACTTCCACTGGTACCCTAACAGAAGAGATACTTGTTTCATGAGTTCGGATGAGAATGGCTGGCCGTTGTCTGAATACACGACCCTGGGCAAACCATAGCGGGGGAAAAACTCACGAACCAACTGCCTGGCAGTGGTCGCGGCAGTGTAATCTGGGACTGGATATGCTTCTGTCCATCTGGACAAAGCGCATACAACTACGAGGACATACTTGAAACCTCGACATCGATCCATCTGAATATAATCCATCTGGAGGACTTCAAAAGGGTGGTCAGGAGGATGGAATCCACCTTGTTCCACCGGAACACCTTTACCTGGATTGAACTGACAACAGATCATGCAGGTACGCACTTTCTGCTTTGCTGCTGCTCGTAAATGCTTGTTAAACCAAAGGTTCTGGATACTATCTAACATGGCTTTTTCTCCTAAATGTGCTGGACTATGTGCTGTGTTAATAATGACTTGAACCATAGAGTCGGGGAGAAACTTTTCCCTTCGTCAACCATCCTTGATCTGTCTGGACCCCTCCTTGTTCAGACCATTTCTTGATTTCGTCTGGGGTAGCATGTGTCTGTATGTCTAGCACGTCTTGTGTAGGGTCCTTCACTGTCATACAAGTCGTCTGATCTGGGACATCTGTCTTTGTCGTGCTAACTGGAGTGTCTGGAGTCTGAGCTGTAAGCTTGGCTGTTCGATCTGCTAGATCGTTACCTTGGGAGATGGTGTCAGTGGCTTTCGTATGTGCTTTGCACTTCATAATGGCAATGGCTTTCGGTAAATGTATTGCTTCTAACAGAGCTTGAATGAGGGGGCCATGCTGAATCTTGGCTCCATGAGAGGTCATGAAACCTCTTTCTTGCCATAGGACTCCAAAGTCGTGAACGACTCCGAATGCATAACGTGAATCTGTATATATGTTTACTTTCAGGTTCTTGGCTCGTATGCAGGCTTGGGTCAGAGCGATGAGCTCTGCTGCTTGAGCAGACAAGGTGTCAATACGATGTGTTTCTATAACTTCAGTTTCAGTAGTCACTGCATACGCGGCTACTAGTTCTCCTGTACCTGTTCTCATACATGAACCATCCACGTAAAGTGTCAGGTCTGGATCAGGTAATGCAATGTCCGTCAAGTCTTGTCTTGGCTTTGTCATGGTGTTAATAACTTCCACACAGTCATGTGTGGCAGGACTTGATGTAATCGAGGGTAACAGTGTAGCAGGATTTAAAATGTTGCAGCGTCTGATTTCTATGTGTGGCTGAAACAGTGTCAGTTCGTATCCTGTTAAACGTGCAATTGTCAAGTGCTGAGTCTGTGTTCGGTTTAAAAGAACTTCCACGGAGTGTGGAACTTGTACTGTCAGGGAGTGTCCTAACACTATGGAATCACTTTGTCTGATAGCTAGAGCTGTGGCTGCAACTGACTTGAGGCACGCAGGCAGAGCCTGGGCTACTGGATCTAATGTGCTAGAAAAATAAGCACAAGGCTTGTGTTGTCCTGCTTGATCTTGTGTGAGAACAGATAATGCTGTACCATCACGTTCAGTAACAAAAAGTGTACAAGGCTTACTGTAGTTTGGTGTCGCTAGCACAGGTGCATTACATAAAGCTTTCTTTAACTCATTGAAAACAAGTGTATGTTCCTGGGTCCAAGGGAGGACAGTCGATGTGGCTGCCTCCTGTGTCGTTAACTGTATCAGTGGTTTGGCTAGATATGCGTATTGAGGAATCCATTGTCTGCAGTAAGAAGTGAGGCCGATGAAAGCTCGTACCTCCTTCTGTGTCTTGGGCTGTGGAAGATGTGCTATTAACTGGATATGGTCTGGTGTCAACTGTCTACCCCTCTTGGACAGCAAGTGTCCAAGGTATACCACTTTCTGGACACAGAATTGCAGTTTCGAAGGGGACACCTTGTGCCCCATTTCTGCCAGGAAATACAAGACTGTCAGTGACGCGCGTTCGCAGTCACGTTCTGGACGGGCTGTGATCAATAAATCATCGACATACTGGAGCAGGGCAGTGTCAGTTGGCATGTGAATACTGTCTAGTTGTCTTTTAAGTGCTTGACTGTAAATACTAGGACTTTCTGTGAAACCTCGAGGTGCTCGTGTGAATTTATAGCTTCTTCCATTTAAACAGAATCCGAAAAGAAACTGGCTGTCTGGATGAATGGGGACACTAAAGAATGCGTTCTTGAGATCAATAACAGTAAAGAACGTAGCTTCGGAATCAATGGCAGTCAATAGGGAAGAGATATCTGGGACCACTGGGTACTGGGGTATGATACATTTATTAAGTTCTCGAAGGTCAATCACTAATCGATAAACTGGAGGTGAATTTGAGTCAGTACGTTTAAGAATCAGAATGATAGGGGAATTACATACATTGGAGTCAGTTTCTACAACTACTCCTTGAGCGATGAGCTCGTCAATGATTTTCGATAAGGCTGCTACAGCCTCGGGTGGCAATTTGTACTGTCGGATTCGTGGCAATACAACACCTTGTTTCAGAGTGACACGATATGGTGTAATGTGCATACAACCTACATCAGTTGGACCTTGCGCCCATAAATGCTGTGGTACATTCAGTAATCTTGGATCAAAATCTCGTAACACATAATGACCTTTAAAATCACGTAAAAACAATCTCACTCCTTCCGGAGAACAGCAGATTACTGCACCTAATTCTTTCAATGTTTTAATACCAAGTAAATTTTCTGGACAGGATTTCGTAAGTAATAAGTCTGTAGTTCGGGACAATGGACCAACTTCTAGGGAAACTGGTTTCGATATTTCATTAACAATAGGCTTTCCTGAAAATCCCAGGGAAACATTTCTTGAGCCTGAGAGTGGAGCCCCTGGAACCTCGTCATGACTGATGGTAGTCCTACTTGCCCCTGTATCGATCAGAAACTTTCTGTCTTTCCCTAATACTTGACTGTGTACATAGGGACCCTCTTGATCTACAGGAATCTCGATGAGAGGCAAGCCAACCTCCCTCTCTAGGCTGTTTCATGAATACTGCTGATATTCTGGATAATCTGACTGTGCGTACTGGTACATTTGTTGTGTAACGTGTTGTGTGGCAGCTATAGGCTGCGGTACTGTAACTGTCTGTTGTGCGTTCTGCGGTGGTTGCGTGTTTTGCGGAACATGTTCCTGTCTAGGAGGACGCGGTCTCTCTTTCGTCTTACCTGTAGCTATGTTGTGTTTCAGAACTGCACATTCGTTTATATAGTGACCTGGCTGTTTACAGTAATTGCATGTCCCTTTAACGGGAGCTGCAGAATGACTAGTCTGACTCGTACCCCTCTTCTGACTATCTGCTGGAACAGACTGTGCAACTAGAACTTTCATTTTCGTATCTTTCATACGTCTCCTTTCGTGTTCTTGCTCTTCCCTGATTCTATTCTGGTGATACTGTAACATCTGTAGCATTTGGGACGGGGTATTAGCTTGCCAAGTACTCTCGACTTTCAATACTCGATTTTTAACTTGTGGCAAAGAATTCTCAACTAGTTTGGTAACAAAAAGATGGGGATACGACTCACTACTTGTTTTCAAACCGCTATTAATAATGAAACATTTCTCGAATCTGGAATAAAAATCACTAGTATCTTCGTCTTGTTTCTGTTTACAGGCTGAGATGGCATCCCAATCTTCCTTTTTCGTGGCTAGTAATCTTGGCAAGACTTGTATTACCAGTTCGGGCAATTCTTTAGCTTTATCCCCAAGACCAGTACCTGGAACTCGTGTGTTATCTTCGTTCTCTAATGCTGTCCAACCTATCTTTTTCTCTCCCACCTCCCATTCTTTTTCTTTAAGTTTTTCATATATGCCCGCGGGCAACAGGACCTTTAACATTTTGATGATATCAGGATACGTGTATTCTCCCATACGGAGCATGTCTTTTAATTCACGGTGGAATCCTGCTGGATCTTTATCGTGACAGGGCACTAACTTTTTCATTTCTAGTAGTTCTATTTTCGTTATAGGGGTGTAAACAAATACTCGTTCGAGCTCACCCCCCGTTCCCTTAACAGGATGCACTTCTCGCAACGGATTCTGTCTATCTATGTAGAATGGGGGTGAAACAGGAACAAAATGTGGAGTCAGGAACGTTCTGTATTTGTGGCGCTGTTCTAGAATGACGTTAATTAAATCGGTACCTAAACCTTTCCATCGGTTTAGGAGTAACTCGTTCAGTACATTATATAATGGACCTGGATCAGAATGCTGATCCTCATACAGTGTAATGAGGTGTTGGATCATGTACATACCCACCAGTCGCTGCTCGGCTGGGGGCAGTTTCAGAAACATTTGAGCCACTACTTCGTCTGAATACGTGGTAGAATCACTAGTCCATCGAACTGCTGATCGGGCGAGTTCTTATTCATGCATGGTACTAAGCTCACTGTAACCTATTCGTAGTTTCAGAACTTTATCGGTAGCCTGGAATAATTGTTCAAGAGAACACTGTTCTGGTACGGGAGGAGGAAAAGCTTTCTTGTAGTCTAGGCGTGTGTGTCTATCAGAAGGTCTCGTTCTACCTACATACGCTATTCTGGAGGGATTCTCGTTGTCTACCTCTTCGTCTGAAGAGTCATTCTCTTTCTCGGCTACTCCCATTGCTTCCTCCTTTTGGTGTATACTTATAATTTCTTTACGGATCTTTCTGTACATGGTTTCTATACAATTTTGTGTTCTGTGTTTTCCTTCTGCTATATTGTCACTCCATCTGGTCAGGACTTTCATATCTTCTTTGTTTTTATCAGGGTGATCCTGTCCTCTTATTAAACAATTTATTAAAAATTGTAAAATCATGCCTTGAATCTCGACTTTCCTGTGTACCATAGCTTCGTGAATACTTTCTGGTTTCTCCCCTGTTCGGATAAAGTGATATATTCTGTCTAGATGTTGTTCCATATTTGATATGGTAACCAAGAAGCTTGCAACTCGTCGTAAACGTATGGAATATATTATCATACTATCTTCACCTGGTACTGGGTCATATCTACAATCAGATCCGCACTCATTGAAATACTTTTTGAGGGCTTCGTACGTAGTCACTTTCGGCGTACGTTGTAACGCTGCATCTCTCAGCGTCAGTCGCTTTGTTTGAGGCGGGGTGATAGGAGTACCTCCCCCTGCTCCTCCTGAACTGGAATCGTCAGTTAATACTGAATGTGCGGCTACTGGTAACGTGACTGGTAAAGTAGGTGTACGTAATGTGGGTTGGTCCTGGGGTACTGGCACATTAACAGGATTCCCGGGACCAACGGCTGGAGGCACGGTAATTACATTAACAGGAGGTGGAAGTTGAACTGGCGTAGGATTCGTATTAGCATATTCTGGGACAGTGTCATCTAAATAGGAAGAAAGAAAGATTTCAGCTGCGGTCGGTTTATGATGTAGCTTAATCGGGACCAATGGTGGCGGTAAATTACAGGGTGTTTCCGGGGTTGCTTTAGGCAAACCCTCGGCGAGAAGAGGATACATACCTCTAATAAGGGCATTTCTCTGTCTGTCTGATTGTTCTGCTCTAACTCGTTCACCTTCTTCTAGTAATTCCCTTTCTTGGGCTTTTTCTGAGGATTCTCTACTTAATTCTGCTTTTCTGAATTCCTTCTCTGTTCTCTTATGGGATTCTTTACGCCACAATTCTATGGCATCTTTCTGGGACTGTCTGGCTTTCTTTTTCCATAATGCTTCTTCTACTCTCATGATGCACTCGGCATCCCATGTTCCTGAAACAGGCCATCTATATTTCTCTTCGAGATTCTTGGTGTAGTCCACCCATAAATCTAGATACAGTATGGCATCTAAGCCATGCTTATGATACATGAAATGTCCAGGACTGTCCCTGGGAGGGACAGGAACTGATTCTTCGAGTAACCCTTTTCTGGTTTTTATCTGACGTAACTTCGAAAACAGCGGCATATTTGAACCGTACTTGAACTTGAACACAATACACAGTGAACACGAATAGCAAAACAATCACTCATACCACGACATCAAGAACACATAAATAACAGTTCGAACAGAATACTACCTGATACATTGAAAACATAATACTTGAATTTCTCGAGAACAGACTTACTAGAATTACTGGATGCACTGCTAAAACAGTACAGAACATACCGGTCTCCTAAAGAGACACGTCATACCGTATCCACCTAGGTGAACACGTTGGACCGGATCTGTGTACCCAAACCCGTCGGACCGGGCACAAATTAATGAACCCGTCTAGATACCCCCAGCAACGGTACTCACCGGGAAGCAAAACTGAAGGCCTCGGACTGAACTGGACTGCAACAACGTCTGGTTACTGCTACGTACTACGCATGCGCCTCGGGCTTCGGAAACAGGTGGGCCTCCGGATACCTCGGACCTTGCTCTCTCGGCTTGGGCTCTGGTCGGGACGATCCGCCTTCCTCACCGCCTCGTCTGGATGCCGGACCGCAGTCTCCGTCTCCTCCGTGGGCCTGAGGGAGACTTGAAGCAGAAATATCTGCACGTGCACAGTAGGGTTCCGTCACGGCTGTAGAAGGGTCAGGGGGCCTGCGTTACATCGCCGGCGCGCGGGGAAGGGGCTCGGCCCTATTCGGGCGCCATTATGTGGTAAATAAATAATTAATTACCGGTACTATTTTTCTATGCATTAACTGAAACAGATAGCTCAATAAATAAGAGGCAGAATCCGTGGTATCTGAGTCGTATGGGCTTTAATCAGATGGCTCGAGCCAATATACCATCGGGTTCCATCACCTGCAAAGGTTCAGGAAGGGACAGACACAAGGAAAGGGGAATGGCAACTGCAACGTCTCATTAACATTATACAGTATATATAGTAAAACAGTACAATTGCATTGAATACAGTAGGCATAACAAGTGACAAACGAAAGATAAGAACACATGGGCGTGAAAAGAAGGCGTGCACAGGGCGTGCACGAAGACATGTGATGTAAACGTCACAGAAGTGTCATAAATGGGTGGATACATGGAGGGGGCTACCTGGGCAGCTGGAACCTTTAACCTACTGGTGCGCGCAAACGGGCCATGACGTGTAACTGGGGAGAGCTGGGGGCTCTGACTTCTGGCACTAGAAGAGGAGACTAAAGTCTGGGATGTCAGGACGACATGTACCTATAGCATATCTGATATCTTGTGTTTAGAGAACATGTTGCTTGATTCTAAAAGTCATCAGGGCAAAGGCTTCTTGACACTAAGGCTGGTGCATGCATATATTGCTTAGTGTATTGCGTGTGCTATGAATCTTCTATGGATACTAATTCAGTAATTCTCTTGCATGGAGACAGAAAGACTAGACTATAGATGAAGATGTTTATGCGGTTCGTTAGCTTAGGAATGTGAAGCCGGGGAGCTGAACTGATAACTAGAAGCATAACATATTCTTGGCAGACAGGCAGGCAGGCCAGGCCGGGCACCGCGCTGCTTGGCAGAAAGTAAGTGAAGGGTCAGGGATGCGGGAGGGGCTGCATCGCTCCTCGGAGAGGTTTCAGGAGACTGGAGACTCGAATCTGGTGTCCGGGCCCTTTGAGGCCTAGAAACGGGGACAACTCGATGATTTAACGTGCACAATGTAAAGACGTTGGCAACCTAGGCCTAATACTCGTTGCTTTCACGAGGACTGGATAACTGGCATACTAACGTTGGACACAACTATAATTGCGTCTTTTATTCAGTCAAGGGGGTGAATATGCATATTAATCATGCACATATAACATACGATGGGGAACACGTAGGGACACATGACAGGGCAAAATTCAATTTTCCTCACTGTTTGAAGATAGGAAGTCGATATTCTGTCAGTCGATATTTTATCTTCGATATTCTGGTATCTCGATATTTTGTCTATCGATGTTCTGTCAGTGATCCACCAAAAGCACGACAAGGCATAATATATGTATTTCTCCTTGTTTTTCCTCTTTCTAAGTGTGCTGTAATCTACAGCACACTTAGAAAGAGTAAAATGCCTCTGAAGATTATTTTTATGCAGGAAGGTGCCTCTTCCAGCACAAAAACAAACCGGCCTACAACGCGGGGACCCTTACAGTGCAAGGGTGCCTTCAATGGAACTAGGCAACCGTTTGTATGACACCGCAGGCATAGACCAGAAATGTACCATATCATTTTAAATACTGTGAATTCCTGTCCTGTCACTTTCAGGAAGAGCAGCAAGGCGGCTTGTTGCGCTGCATTGCGTGAATTGTTGATAAATGTGCACCTGAGTTCATTGTGACAACAATGATCAGAACACAGTTGTTTTTGTGATCGCGCCTTTTGTGATTAGTCTTGTCTGTAAAACTTTGCCATTTAATTGCCAAATACATTAATGTAAAAGTGAATAAATGTAGCCCAGTTCCTTATGCAATGAACTTGGTTTATTTCTAAACATAAGCCAAATTCCTATACGAAAAATAGGACTGTGAGTAAAAAGGATTTATCTAAAATTTTCTTTTTAAAAAGTAAGTATTAATATTAAGATTTAAATTCAGGCGTTAGTCTTTGAAACTGCGAAGGGCACCAGTACAATATGGGTAACAATTTTTTTATCAGAAGGTTACAGTTCTAACAACAATTATATATTGCCAAATATTTTGAGTAAGCTGTTTGCCACTATGATTCATGATTTTTCCCTTTCCAGCAGAAATTCTTATTTTTTCCTAGTGGCCCTTCTATGAGAATTTGAAGATATTTCCTCATATGTTGCGCAGCATACATGTAGTTCAATGAATACATCTTAAATGTATATAATAAATGTGATAAAGAGATCAGACATTTAGAAAAACAATGGATGCTAATGAGGAATGCCAAGCCCATAACAGGGGGGTCTTCGACTATAATATTGAGTTTTAAATATCATCCTGCCAAAATATTGTATTAAGAATATCATCTACCACAACATATTGAAGGTAAGTATATGTAGATAAGTATTTTTATTTGTCCTTATTTATTTATACAGTGCAACATTCATAACATTGGGATGTCATAGTGCTAATGTAGCAGGAGGGTGATAGTTAGGGCTAGGGCTGTTGGGATTGGCGACATCAGTCCTTGGGGAATAAGTGGGTTTTAATATTCTTCGTGAATGCCGTGTAATCCTCGATCAGCCGTAGTTCGGGTGGAAGCTTGTTCCAGTGCAGAGTTGCGAGACACGAAAAGGTGCATCCACCTGCTCTCTTCTTACTGATCCTTTTAGTCTCAGCTAGCGCCTGATGGCGTGATCTTAGGCACCTAAAAGGGGTGTAGAATTTAATTCCATTCCAAAGAATCCTAGGCCAGTATGATGGAGTGCCCTTTGTGCATGTCCTAAAAGCTTAAATCTTGCTCTTTAATGCATGGGCAGCCAGTGAAGTTGCCTCATGCAATCAGTTGCTGAGCCGTAGCTGCCCTTATTGCACACCAGTTTGGCCGCTGCATTTTGTATAACTTGCAGACGTTTCAAAAGGTAGTCTGGCATGATAACGAAAAGTGCATATAAGTATAGATGTACTACTCTTAATACTACATCAGTGTACCTTGTCAAAATATAATATTCAATATTCTGGATAAGGTTATTTTGCAGAACAATATTTGGTCACACCGTAGTATGACCTATATCCCAAACAGAGATGCTAGAATAAAGGTTATTAAGGCTATTGTTGGACCTTAATTCCAGGCCATCCGAGGCCTGCACCGTTACTTTCACTGCCTCCTGTGGTGCGGCCTTGCTGGGTGGAACTCAATCCCCGGCATCCAGCATGGGCCTTTGTCCTGGGAGGGACCAGACTTTGAGGCCAGACATAGTAAAATCAAATAGGGACACCCACAGCATGGGACCTTCTTTCTTGGCTGTTCGAAGCCCGCACTACTACTTTCACTGCCTCCCATGGTGCAGCCCTGCTGGGGTGGGAGTTTGTCCACCAGCGTGCACCTGTATCCTGGGAGGGGCCAGGATGTGTGGCCTGACACCGTAATATCGGCACGGGACTCCTGCAGTGCAGGACCTTCAATCCGGCCTGTCTAAGGCCAGCACCACTGCTTTCACTGCTTCCCGTGGTGCAGCCCTGGTGGGGTCAGACTCACTTCCCCATCCTGCACCTGTGTCCTGGGAAAGGCCAGACTGTATGGCCAGATACCGTAAAATTGGTGAGTGACTCCTGTGCCCAGGACACGCGAGGGTGTGCCCGGGCTGTGCAGGACAAAGTCCAAGGGTGGGCCCTTCTGCACCAGTCAGAGCCAGGAGATGGCTCAACAACCTCTTTTGGCCCCCAGGACCAGAATATTGATTAACCGCCCCCGTTTTAAGGTTATGAGCACTCATCACAGAGGGAAGCTTCTGATTGAATCTAGCCAAAATAGAGGTATTTGATTTTTTTATATCAACATTTAAAAACTGCATTTTTTATCATGATCTAATTTGTAATGGGGAAACTCTAAACTCAAGTACATTGTCTAATAGTCACCGCCACTACAACCATGGACGCTTTCCTGACACGTGCAGTAGACATTATCAGTAAAGAAATAGTGCAGGCAGAACATCACCTCTTGGTCTCCTCTCAAACGTTTCCCAACCCAGTTTTGCTGGGAGGGAGTCCCTCAAGTTTCACAAATGTAGACCAAGGACTGGGAACCCTAATTGATCCGAATGAAGGGTGGAAGAATTGTGATAAGGGCCAACTTACTCCAGAGATTTCCAAATTACCCTGACCCCATTTACACGTCATTTCACTGGAGTCAGACATCATGGTGATCACTCCTACTGAACAGGGAATGGCAGGTAAAAGAAAGAGGCATGAAGCTGCAACCAAATCCAAATGCTCTAGGGTCACTACCAGTCAGTCACCTAAAAAGAAAGACTCCTCAGGGAGCGGAAAGGAAAAGATGGGTATTACACTGGACTCTCTTCATGAAACAGTAATTGTTGCTCTGGATATAAGGCTGAAACATATTTTGGAGCATCTCGCTGTTATAGAGCTGGAGCTCAAGAGGCTAACTCAATTTGGGCTTCACAAGAGTTATAGTGCTGTCCTCCAAACCCCCCACACTGCACCTATATCGACATAAGCAGCAGTACATGGGGAAAAGCCATGCGCCAAGAGGGACTTCCATCCATTCCAGCTCACGCCCCATCGCAAAATCATAGGCAGACCCACTCTGCTGGAGGAGACTTTGGAGCTAAGAAACCTTCCATTAATCCTGGTGTCTGTAACAATGCTAATCTCCCGATGTCTGGACCCTTTAAGCCAAGAGGTCCACCCACATCCCTGAGAGATCAACATGGTAGGGAGGCAAGGTCTTGGAATGAGGGACACAGGAATGAGCCAAATGATATCCGTCCTCATATTCCACCAGAGTGTACCCATACATCATTGTGCTAGAAAATGTCCCCAAAGCTAAACACTTACAGCCCAAATCATTAGCCTCCCTGACAAATAAGGTATCACATTGGCTGCAAAAATATTGTGGATGGTCTTTTTATCTCTCAATAGATATTATTATCATGAATAGCATCTACTGCCCAAAAGTTCACAAGGCAAATGTGTGATATTTAATTTTAGAAGACCAAGCCTAGTCCGGGTTCTCTTATATTCTCTCCGTCACACTGCTACTTCCCTGGAAGACATCAGAGCCCTTTCAGTGAGCGTTTTCCATCCTCCCAGGGCAGAAGCTTTACTAAAGAATGTCTGAAATGATCTCCCGTCTGGTATTGCAAGGAGCAAATTGAGATGTCACCACCCCAACCTCAATTCTCCCTTGCCTCTCTTTAATAGGTTTGACATCGTATCCCCACTGGAGTAACTGGATTGACTACCCAATATGGCAGTATCTGCTGAGGAAACATCTAAACACCTGAAACCCGTAGTATCCAGTCAATGGGCCACTAGTGACTTCTCTGTGCAGGCTAGATCTTTGGGCCTAATTTCATGGAACGTGGAAGGTTTGATCATGATCAGGAGGCCCCAGAGAGGCTGAACATAGTGGGAAATCATCAAATGATTTTTTGCCACGAGACATGGTGATTGGACCCGCCACATATAAAAGGGTTTGTTACCCATTATGTTTCAGCCATCCCCTCAAAGGAAGGTCGGGCCAGAGGGGGCCTGGCTACCTTTATATCTGTCTCATTGGTGGACTGTATAGTACTAGAAATGGCTATTATACCTTTTTACCATATACTTTTGATTTCTCTGCAGAAACCCTTTGATCTGGTATTGGTTACATTTTACTATAATATATGTGATCCCTGGGAAAATAAAATTGTGGATGGCAAAGAGAATGCCTTGTATAAGATGTCAAATGACCACACAAAGAAGGGGGCAATTATCTCAGTAAGAGATTTTACCATTGAAATATGCGCCTATGGAGTGTCCTCAATATATGGAAACTTTGATGAATTTACCTAGCCCCTTACACACATTGTACATACACCTTATGGTGACTCATTTAATAAAGTGATCTCTACAAACAATTAGATATTTGCACAAGATTATATTCTGTCGAGCATAACAAAGATTCCTACTTGTATGGATCTGATTTTGAAATTGATTATTTTTTTTTTTGGTTAAAAACTTTTATTGAGCAACAAAATCATGTTTACAGAAATGGGCCTACAACCGCACGGGCTGGCCGCTAAGATCGACGTACAATGTGATAAAAAACAATGGTCGCCACTCCGGCGGTCAGGCACAAACCGGATACAAGATGTCGCCCACAATATAAACAAGATAAGGCAATTTTCTTTTTTTAACACACCAAAAGCAACAAACATCAAAAAAGGCGAATGCGTAATAAACAGAGTCAGCCCTGAAGGGGGGGGGAAACCCACTAATCAGGAATACGAAATCACAAGCAGTAGGATAAGGCAAGGTGGGGGGGACAGCGGGGAGGTCAATCAAACCAAAGGACAGTATACGAAATTTCAGGAACGCCAGCCCAGGGAGATAAGATAACATCAGGGGCTTCCACCAGTGGAGGAGCACAAATATCTCCGCGATAGGCGTTCCACTGACACCAGATCTTCGTCCATGCCCTAGGTCTGCCCCTGGCTGTGTAAACAGTCTTTTCGCGGAATATAGACCAGTCCATGTTTTCTTCCCACACAGAGACAGTGGGGGGCCTGTGTGAGCCCCAAAGTTGCGCTATGTCCCGCTTCGCAACCATATACCCCAGGGTCGCCCATCTGGTCTGGGCCACCGAATAGTCGGTAGGTTCCCACACGTTCAACAAGCATCTCCGGGCCTCCGGCACCAGGGCAATTCCAGTCACATCAGCCATCACCACAAGCACCTCAGTCCAATAGGCAGCCACCCTCGGACACTCCCAAATAATGTGAAGAAACGTAGCACTGATCCCACACCCACGCTTGCATAGGCCATCCGGGGAAAAACCCATCGCAACCAAACGAGGACCAGTAACATACACCCGGTGGAGGATCTTGAGCTGAACCAGACGGAGACGGGCAGGAATGGCGACCTCTTTCGGAGAAGATAGTGCCGACTGCCAATCCTCGTCATCCAATTCCAGTCCGTCGCCGACCCATGCCTCTCTAAGTCGAACAAGCAAGTCAGCGCGATTGTGAATCAGCTTCCTATAAATCAAGGAGATAGTGCTATCAGGGAGATGACCATCCAGGATACGATCTTCGAGGGGGGGAGGACTCGGGGATGGCGGTACCGGAAGTCAGAACAGAAGTGAGGGCATGACGGACCTGTAAATATCTAAAAAATTCTCTATCACTCAGGTCATAATCATTCCGAAGGGCCTCGAAGGACTTCACCGCTCCATTCGCACACACGTCACCCACTGTACAGATTCCAATCATGTCCCAGCGGTCAAACCCCTTCGTCGTCCAGAGACATCCCAGACGCTCAGATGCATAAAGCGGAGTCGCCAGCGTCACTCGTTCATCCCACCCCAAGCTCACATTCGCAGCGCGCCATACACTAACCGCAATCCTGGTCGGTCCCGTAAGGTGGCGCCCAGCCGACCTAGAATAAAGCGCTCTATTAAAATCCCCACCCGGCAGTTGGAGTCTGTCCATTTCAAAGGCCGGATCCGGACCCGGGGAATACATTGAGTGGTTAATGGCAGACAGTTGGGTAGCCCAATAATATCTCCTGATATCAGGAAGTGCTATGCCCCCGTCATACCAAGGGATGGTGAGCTTCGCAAGGGCAATACGTGGACGCCCGTCCCAAATCAGTTGCCTTTGTAGACTCTCGACCTCTCGGAAATAAGTAGCGGGGATATCATCATAGGAATTCTGGAGTGCGTAAAGGAATCGCGGTAAGGACATCATCTTGAAAAGGGCGGCTCTGCCCAGCGGCGACAAGGGTAATTTACGCCAGCGAGCCACGTCCAGCCTAAGTCTATGAAGCAGGGGAAGGAGATTACGTTCAAACCGGAGCGACAAATCCAGTGTAATAAAACCCCCCAGATATTTGAAACCGGACTGAACAACCTGGATGGGAAATCTATTCGGCAATGGGGGCAGATCACCCGAAATAACATAGACACAGGATTTAGCCCAGTTTATAATCAAACCAGAATTTTTGCCAAACAAGGTGAGAACGTCAAATAAGACATTTAAAGATTTACGCGGGGAAGTAAGGTAAAGAAGAATGTCGTCCGCGTAAAGCGAGACACGATCCTCAAAATCTGGGGACCAACGTATACCCTTGAGAGAAGGCTCCCAGCGAAGCCACGCAGCTAGCGGCTCTAACGCGAGAGCAAAAAGCAGTGGAGACAAGGGGCACCCCTGTCTGGTCCCCCTACCGAGGGAAAAGGGAACCGAAACTCGACCGATAACCACGACCTGTGCCAGGGGGTCGGTATACAGCAGCTTCACCCATCCGATAAACCCCGGGCCAAAACCAAACTTCTCAAGAGCCGCCCAAAGGTAGGGCCACTCTATCATGTCGAAGGCCATCGAGGCGTCCAACGAAGCCAAAATGGCCGGCTCCGTCAGAAGCCCCGCCCTCGCGATGGCTCCATGAAGGCGACGCAGATTAAGAGCTGTGTTACGGTGCGGGATAAATCCGGATTGGTCCGGATGAATCAAGTCACTAATGACCGTTAGGAGGCGAGTAGCCAAGATCTTGGCAAGAACCTTAGGCTCAACATTTAACAGGGAGATGGGTCGATATGACGAACAAAGATCCCGGGGCTTACCATCTTTAGGAATTACCACAATCGTAGTCAGGCGCTGGCCATAAGGGAGAGCACCCCGCTCACGGGACTCCGAAAACATTGTTCGAAGATAGGGCGCAATCTTATCCGGACGCAGTTTGTATAACTCGATTGGCAAACCGTTCGGGCCCAAAGCCTTGCCCGAACGGAGAGAGCGAATTGCAGTCGCTATTTCGTCCGTAGAGAACGGGCCCTCCATAGAGACCCGCTCCAAATCAGAGAGGCAGGGCAAAGCTATGTCGCGCAGCAAGAGGCGAGAGTCGTCTGCATCCCTTTCCGACACTGGGGAGTAAACCGCACGAAAATAGTCCGCAAAACAGTCCACTATTTCAACCGGGTCCGTCACTTTCACACCATTCAAAGTCTGAATCACAGGCACTACTCGATTCGCCCTCTCCTTCTTGTCCAACCAGGCAAGCAATTTACCCGCTTTGTCCCCAACATCATACAGACGACCCTGTTGCTCTCTAAACATCATTTTGGCCGCATCTGTGACCAGAGACTTATAGGCAATTTGCTTCAGACCCAGGGCATGGAGTTTGTCACGAGTAACATTCGATTCCAGGTCAGCCTCCATCTCAAGTATTTCCATCTCAAGATCCACCACCTCCCGATTCCTCGCCTTTTTGGTTTCAGCAATGAGAGACAGGGCCTGCCCACGAATTACTGTCTTAAAAGCCTCCCATAGGGACACCGCAGAGGAGACAGACCCCTCGTGTTCTAGAAAGTAGTTATCCAGGGACTTAATCAATTGACTACGGGTCTCAGGGGAGGTCAGGTACCAAGGGTTGATAGGAGCCACCCGGCCCGCCGCCTCCACCCCCACATCAAAACAAAGCCAGAGCGGAGAATGGTCCGAGATGCCCCGGGGGAGGTGTCTAATCTCCCGGACAGCCGATGACTGTGCAGCTGGCATGAGGAAGTAATCCAGTCTAGACAAACTCCCATGGGCCCCAGAATGGAAAGTATACTGAAGCTGAGTGGGGTGCATAAGTCTCCAACAGTCCACCAAACCAAAAGTATCCAAAAAGCCACCCAGCCACAATTGGGCCGAAGGAGTATCCCTAGGGGGGTAACGATCACTCAGACCGGAGAGAACAGAGTTAAAGTCACCAGCCATGAAAAGAGCACCATCAGGGAGTCCCAACAGCACTCGGCCCAAATCGGAGAAGGTAGAGGTCTGCAGGCCGGGGGGCACATAGACGGTGAACAGGGAAAGGGTCCGGCCCTCGTATCGTCCCACAAGGACGGCATAACGCCCCCGATCATTGAGGATTACATCATCTATCGCAAGGGGAAGGGAAGCCCGGACAAGGATGCCCACCCCCCTGGAACCCGTTGTAAACCCTGAGTGCGTGACAAGACGATAGCCCCACCTATTCATTGCACGACAAGTATTACCCACTAGATGTGTCTCCTGCAGAAAGACAATATCGGGAGACAAACGTAGCAGGCATCGCAACACCACCCCCGTTTTATACGATCCCCTAGACCATTGACATTCCACGAAATAAACCTCAACCCGCTACCCCCATCCCACAAAGTAATGCAGGAACCATCCCCCAATGAGCATGACACTGAAAATTCAATTATCAAGATAGAATCGCCTTGAAAAAACAAAACACAAACCACAAACACCCCACCAACCCACCCCCCAACATCCAAGAAAACACCCCCCACCCTGCACCCCTGCAGTAAGCAAAGAAGCCACCCCAACATGCAGTGTGCCTGTCGCCCAAAAACCCCCGTTCTACAAAAAGACCCCGGAGGAGGAAAAGACCCTGTCCCACCCGCCACCCCGACAGAGACAAAGAAAGAAGAGAATACACAGAAAATAGAGGCGCTCAAGTACAGAACCCAGGAAGAAATTACATGATACGGAGACAGGGGCCCAGACAACAAGTTCAGCTCTCTACACCACCCTCGGCACCACCCGGGTGCTCGGTGGGCTCAGTCAAATTAGGCCGGTCCGGCAGAGAGTCCAGCCAGTCATTTACCGAATCAGGTCGATCAAAGAAAAGGGTCCGTTCATTGTACTCAACTCGTAGCCTGGTAGGAAAAAGCATGGCGTATCTCAGACCCAAGTCCCGAAGACGCTTCTTGACTCCACGGAAGCCCATTCGCTGTCTCTGCACAAGCTGTGAGAAGTCCGGGTAAAAGTTCACCGTGGCATTTTCGAAGGCCACCGGGCCCTTAACTCTCGAGGCCTGCAGGATAGCGTCTCGGTCCCTATAATGAAAAAGTTTTGCGACAATGGGCCTCGGCGGGGCGCCCGGCTTGCCCTGGCCACCCGGAACGCGATGAGCACGTTCCACCGCAAAGAATTTGCTCAATCTAGATGGAGAAAGGTAGTTTTGTATCAAGTCCTCAACCACGAGATCAACAGAATGTGGATCAGGATTTTCCGGAACACCAACCACACGCACGTTGCAACGCCGTGCTCTGTTTTCAAAATCCTCCAAGCGCTGAGTCATGAAATCGTTCACCTTTCTGAGGTTGCCGATCTCCGTCTGTATCTCCGAGACGTCGGCCGTGAGGCTAGATGACTTGAGGTCCAATGACTTCACCTTCTCATTGGTTTTAGATAAGTCAGCCCGAATCAAGTTCACATCAATAGCCACGGTATCAATTTTGTGGGCCAGAGCTTCATATTGTTGGCCGATGGTTTCTCTCATGCCAGAGATGGCGCCCATGATGTCCTGCAGGGACGGCTCTGCCGAAGCCTCCAAAGGGTGCCCCACTGCACTCGGGCCAGGCAAGGCGGCACCGGGGGACCCCTTCGATTGTGTGTACCGGTCCATGATATTAGACTGGACCGGGCCTCCGCGAAGGGGCGTCTTGGTCTTTCGCCTCTCTTGGTCCCCTCTGCCAGTCATAGTGTAGACCACGTCCCCGAGGGACTCACGCGACCTGGTGAAAATGGCTGCAGGAAGACAGGGCGCCGGAGCCAAAAGTCAGCAGCGAGGGCACATCGAGGTGTGAACCGGCCCGGAAGGATGCGAAGCAGGCAAAAGGTGCAACTGCGACCTCGCGCCGCTGGACTCAGCACCGGTCAGACACCTGCGCTGGAAGACGTAGTCTGAGTCAGAATCGAAACCGAAAGTTAAGAGGGGGACCCATAAGTCGAGTCCCCCTGCCGCTGTTGTTCAACTCAGACACGGCAGCAGAGCCTCACCAAGACCCGGGCGCACCACCAGGGCGGGCCCCGAAAGTTCGAGTCGACGTAGCTTCGGTGCCCCTGGTCCAATTCGAAATCCAAAAACAATATTAAGATCAGCCCAGGTTCCTCTTCATGAGTCCTTGTAATGAATCAGGATATGTTCAGGATATCATGCCGGGAGTGGCGGGGGTCCGGAGAGCGCTGTGCTCACGCGGCCATCACGGATGCCCGCCAAGCTCCTCCTTCTGAAATTGATTATTGATCATGTGTTAATCTCCAAATAATTATTATCAGTACTTGTGACATTTAACGTTGTGGCCTCATGTATAAGCAACTATAACCTGCTTATACTGGATCTTAAGTTAACCCTAATCAGGGACACGTGGAAAACTCCCCAACACCATAATAAAATATAGTAGAAATGAAGGGTTGAGCATTAAATTGGAGAATATCGACAAAAAAGCATTCCTTAGAGATTTTTTTCATCACAATCATTCAGAAATGGACATGGTACTGCAAGAGGATGCAAATCCAGTAGAACTAATAAATGCATATACAAGGCTGAATAATTATATGGCTGATAGACTGAACAAATGTGCTGCAAAAACCAGTAACAACCCAAGGTGGTTTAACACTGCCTTCTCCAAAGCTCATAAACTTTTAAAGCTTGCCTTGAACACCCACGAGATCAGTCATGGGTAACCTAGGCCAGGAAAATCTATAAAGAAGCAACTCAAAGAAGAAATATAGAAGTAAGGCTGGGAAGACCTTAGAACTGCAAGTGAGTCGACAGATTCCTGAGCCTTTTGGCAGGTAAGCACCACCACCAAAAATAAATAAATAAAAAATAAATAAATAAATAAATAGTGAATTCACTGAACCCCCTAGATGAGGCCATGACAACAGTTGAATATGTCTTCCAGCATAATGATTGGGTGGCTTACTCCCCCAAAGTTTTTGGCTCAAAGGAGCAGACCGCCAACACAGGCACTAATAAGGTAATCATTTGTGATGTGAATGCCATCTTGGAATAAAGCAGTTCAATCAAAGTATCCAAAGTATTCAGTGTCATAAGAAATGCAATAATAGGCCCATTGGTCAAAATTTGGTAGGATGCTATTATCATTCCCATATTTTAAAAAGGAGACAAAAGCCATTCTCACTGCTACCATTCAAAATCTCTCCTAGACAGCACAGTTAAGAATTCTAGAAAGGATAATACTGGCAAAACTAGACAGCTGGGCATTAGAGACACAGGGGCTGTCAGACCTACAGTTTGGAGTTCGCCTAGATTTGGGAACAGGTGAACAGCCATTAACCTCTCTTTAGTAGTGCAAAAATATACCACAGCCAAAAAAGGCTGGGTCCATCTTGCCTTTATGGACCTAACATGCGCTTTCGATACTGTGGACCACCCAAAGTTATAGTCAATAATGCTCCAGTTAGGCATTGATAGTGCAATCCTTTTGTTACTCTGCAGGCTCCACACACAAGCTTCAACAATAGTCCATTAGAGCAGGAGTGGGGATCTCTTCAAAGATTTTCCATCAATAACTGGGATTAGACAGGGCTGTGTCTTGGCACCATTTCCTTTCATAACGTATATAGATTCTTTGGAAGAGCATTTGATAAAGGTTGGGAAAGATATCCCAAAAGTCAATTCACAAGAAATTCCTGTCCTGCATTGGGCAGATAATGCTTTTCTTATTAACTGAACAGCTAATGGCCTCCAGCATTTGTTAGATCTTTTTAATACTTTTATGACCAGTCTGGGATTCATGGCAAATTGCACAAAGTCCTTTGTAATGACATGTGGCCCCAGATTATCCAAGACCAGAACATTTTTACTCAGTGGTAAAGAAATTATGAAAACCCTTCACTTTACAATTTGGGAATCGCGATTTGGTGCGGTCATTTGGGGGCACATTAATTGTAAACCATTACAAACTGTGGAAAAAAAGTTTATAAGAGGGCTGCTGGCAGTTACACACTCCATCCCAACAATCATTTGCCATGAAGAGGATGGGTTTGACAACAAACAAGACTATGTTAGGCTACAACCCTGGCACACAAGATGGAAAAACCCACAAGCCCAGTTATGTAGAACAATTTTATTGGACTCTATGAATTTGGATAGCTACTTGGACATCCCTTGGCTTAAATATGTTAACACAGGTTTTGAAAGACTTGGTACCCCAGGCCTTTTATCAAAATACGGATAGTTTATCTACTATTCCTTTAAGCCAAACCAAAGTGCTCTATAATCAGTATTCTTAAAGGGCATGGTCAGAAACTAGATCTGAGGGTATGGAAAATGTTTCAGGTAAACTACCTGCACGTCTGGCACTTTATTTACAGATAATTGCAAATGAGAGACATACGTTCTTGTTGACCAGATTTCGCCTTAAAACCATACATTTTCTGTTAGCCTTTCCTGTAAAAGGCACATGGTTTTCATTCCTCCCACCTTGTTATTGTGAAGCCCCAGCAGAACAAAGCAAAATGCACTTCTTGTTATTTTGCAAATGTTATATTATATTGCACAAAGAAGGCAGTTCATTCGCCCAGTATTATGAGCACTGGAAACTACATTTCACGTATTATATGCTGTTTTAAATTATATCTCAAGTGCTTTGAAGATGCGATCCAAATACTGAGTGTTCCTCTTAAAAATATGGATATTTTATATTTTATCATAGTGATATCACCAAAATGTATCCTTCTCTCATTTATTGTGTATCAAAAAACTTGTCTTTTTGCTGTGACTTTTATGGCTCCTTAAAGCTGAATAAAGTATTTTGATTGATTGACATTGAAAGGAACTGCGGGCCACCCCACTGAAATTCCCTTCTTTGGGTTCTTCTTCAAATGTCTCCTTTCCATTGGTGGTCCTTCAGCAATGGGTGATGGTTCGCGCTTTACAAATGTGGATTATTATTATTATTATTAAGTCTCCCAGAAAGAGACACAGAGTGGTCACATCACGTACTTTTCTTGGTCCCAGTGTCCTTCCAGTGGCTGCATTTCTCCTGTACCCACCACCAGCAGGGGTTCTATTGAGTGAGATCTTTTTTTCATAATGTTCATGCTGTATCTCATTATGTTGCTTAACCTCCCCCGGCTTCCTATATACTCAAAGCGAAAACAGTGGAAACTGGAGGCATTTATCCCCCACATGCATCAAGCATTTTTGGAGTCGCAAACGGTGCGATTCCTTAAAATCGGCCGTTTGCGATTCCAAAAGTGCTTTTTGGGATGCATGAAGCAATTTTAGAATTCGTAGCATTTTTGCGAGTTCTAAAATTGCGGTTGCTTTTAAGAAGTCGCAGATGTGCGATTTCTTAAAAGCAATGCATCATTAATTTTAAAAGTGCAAAATCGCAATTAGGGTGTCAAATTTACCGAGTGGTTGAACCACTCGGTAAATTTGGAAAAAGTGTTTTAAATGCTGAAAATGGTTTTTTTTCAACATTCATGTTTCACACACACATGTCCTTAGGACATGTGTGTGTGAAACATGATGCGAAAAATAAATTTCAGGGGTGCATGGGGGGGGTCCTTTGGACCCCCCCCTGCACCCATGAAATTTTCAAAGTGCCACTCGCAATTTGCTACTGCCTTCCCATGGATATATGACGTTACAACGCGGACTTTTACCACGCAGACCATTACCACGCATTTTTTACAACGCAGGACCCTTTACCACGCATACCATTACAACGCTGGTATTTACAACGCAGGTACTATTACAACGCATACCATTACAACGTAAGTACAGGTAAGTAAATAATATGGTAAAATAATTAATAATAATATTTTTTTAAATTAATAAATTATTATTTTAATATTTAATATTTTAATTATTTATATTAATATTTAATTATTAATTTTTAAATATATATGTTAAAAATACCCCTGTACCCCAAAACCCAAACCCAGCCCTAAAACCTAAAAATACCCCTGAACCCCAAAACCCAAACCCAGCCCTGAACCCTAAAAATACCCCTGTACCCCAAAAACTGAAAACTGACCCTGAACCCTAAAAATACCCCTGCACCCCAAAAACTGAAAACTGACCCTGAACCCTAAAAATACCCCTGTGCCCCAAAAACTGAAAACTGACCCTGAACCCTAAAAATACCCCTGTACCCCAAAAACTGAAAACTGACCCTGAACCCTAAAAATACCCCTGTACCCCAAAAACTGAAAACTGACCCTGAACCCTAAAAATACCCCTGTACCCCAAAAACTGAAAACTGACCCTGAACCCTAAAAATACCCCTTTACCCAAAAACTGAAAACTGACCCTGAACCCTAAAAATACCCCTTTACCCAAAAACTGAAAACTGACCGTGAACCCTAAAAATACCCCTGTACCCAAAAACTGAAAACTGACCCTGAACCCTAAAAATACCCCTGTACCCAAAAACTGAAAACTGACCCTGAACCCTAAAAATACCCCTTTACCCAAAAACTGAAAACTGACCCTGAACCCTAAAAATACCCCTTTACCCAAAAACTGAAAACTGACCCTGAACCCTAAAAATACCCATTTACCCAAAACCCAAACCTAAAATATTTTAAATAAAATTATATACTTACCAATACTTACGTTGTAATGGTATGCGTTGTAAAAGTACCTGCGTTGTAAATACCAGCGTTGTAATGGTATGCGTGGTAAAGGGTCCTGCGTTGTAAAAGTTGCGTGGTAAAGGTAGGTCGTGGTAAAAGTTGTGTGGTAAAGGTTGTATACCCCTTCCCATTGACTCCTATGGGCCTTTTGGCCCATAGGAATCAATGGGAATTGCGAAAATGTACTTAAGAATTCGGTATTTATTTGGGATTCGGTAAAAATTGCGATTTTTACCGAATCACAAATGAATACCGAAAATAATGATGCATAGCATTTTGCACTTCTTAATTTGCGATTCCTTATTTTTCGCAAATTAAGAAGTGCAAAATGTCACAATGATGCCTGTGGGGGTTAGAGTATGTAATATTCGCCTAAATGTAGTTACCCGTGCACTCAGCACACAAAAGCAATGTATCAAGCACTACTGTGAGGTTGGTTTTGTAAACAAGTCAGATCTATGATTTTGCAAACAATTCTACTTTAAATTCTAAGTTTAGTGTGACAAAACAGCGTTGCATTGAAATCTGCAAAGAGGCATACACACAGCAGGATATATTGGGTGGAAAGTGCAAACAATTAGGTGCTTAGTGTGAAAGGTAAGTGCAAAGTAACAATTTTTAAATTGAAATAAAAAAGCACCTTTGAAAGAAAACATAGCAATTGTTAATCTGCATACAGCCCAGCAAGGAATGCATCAAGAATGCTTCTCCATTGATAAACAGGTCTCTTCTGTTTTCAGCATGTTTTTATTTAGGACTGATAAAACAAGCATTGCTAAAGCCGCTAGCCTGTCTTTGGCTCCTAAGCTATTGGCTTAGTCAAAGTTTGTTGCCTTTAAATGTTTTTCATAAAGTATAAGGCAAAACATTCAAAAATATTTTCCCATGCGTGCACATGTATGCACACCCACGTTGATCAATCTGTAACAATTTCTGTTATAAATAAAACATCTATCTCTAAAAATGTAATACAAAAACATTTCCTATATAGTGTACCTCTGAAAGCCTAGAAAAGTTTTTTTTTCCCAAAAACTCAGATTATTGCTTATAGTAGAGATTCTAGTTCAAAAACACTTATTCTGTAAAGCTGACATCAGGAAAACGCTGTGACAAATTCAGGGGTTCGTTAAAATTATTCCAAAAGGTCTAACATGTGAATATCTTGTATAGACATCATCAGGAACAAATTCTGTTACATGACAAGCATATAGCATAAGGCAGTATCTCAAATGCCAATCACCATTGTCCGTTTTTGTGATTCAGTGTGAGTATGGTGCGATTGCCCTTAGGCTAAACAGTAAGTGATCTGCATGCATGCTTCAGGAATCATAAAACAGTATCATTTGTGGGAGTAATTTTATTAGAGTATCTTCTACCCAACGCTTTCCCACTATTGGCTATGACTGCTAGTGTGGGGTCTACTAATGGGGCCACATTGACAAGCCACTCTCTGGAAAGATTAGATTTGATTTGATTTTGATTTGATTTGATTTGATTTTAAATTTATAAAGCGCAACGAATGCCCGGAGGCGTCTTGGCGCTGTGGGCTCAGGGAGTGTAGCACTAGTGACCAGTGAGAGCTAAATGACAGTTTGGAAAAGCCAGGTTTTTACTTTTTTTCTGAAAGCTAGAAGGTCTGAGCTTTCTTTGATAGCTGGCGGGAGAAGGTTCCATAGCCTGGCAGCTCCCAGCAGAAAACTCCTTCCTCCCCATCTATTCTGTCTGAACCTAGGCACCTGCAAAAGTCTGCGTTGTGCGGATCTAAGACTCCTAGAAGGTATGTAGAACTTTATGCGTGAGGTGAGGTAGGCAGGACCCTTACCATGCAATGCCTTAAATGTAATGCAAAGAGTCTTGAATGCAATCCTCTTTTTAACCGGAAGCCAATGCAATGCTCCTAAATGATGTGTGACTGGCTCATGCTTAGGGATGTTCAGTAGCAATCTGGCTGCAGCATTCTGCATGCGTTGCATCTTTTTCAGAAATTGTGTTTGGATGCCAACATATAATGCATTTCGGTAGTCTAGTCTCGACAATGCAAGTGTAGTTACCAATGTTTTTACTGCCTCCGGCGTCACGAAAGGTCGCACCTTCTGTATCAATTTCAGAATCAGCCAGCAGCTAGATGTAAGACAATTGGTTTGACTATCGAAGGTAAGCCTACCATCGAACGTAATCCCCAGATTTCTTGTCTTCGCGACCAGTGTAGGGCAGTCTCCTAACGCAGAGGGCCACCACCTCCGTGACCAGGACAGTGGATTGGCGCCTAGAAGGAGCACCTCGGTTTTACTGCCATTCAACTTGAGGCAGTTTGAATGCATCTATGCATTGACCTGGGTCATGCAGCTGTTAAACCGATTGGCTGCCTCCTCTTCGTTATTGTGGATAGACACCGTAATCTGCGTGTCGTCCGCATAAGAGATAACCGAAAATCCATTCAGCCTTATCAGGGAGGCCTGCGGGGCAACAATCAGAATGAACAAAGTAGGTCTCAGCGACGAGCCCTGAGGCACGCCGCACTGAAGATTAAAGGTTTGTGATCTTGCTTCACCCAGTTCCACTAGAAAAGATCTTTCAGTGAGGTAGGATGTGAGTAGAGCCAAGGCGGATGCCTGGACGCCCATCGCCGCTAGTCTATTGATAAGGATTTGGTGGTTAACGGTATCGAAGGCCGCCGATAGATCTAATTATATCAAGGCGGCATTCCCGCCCATGTCCAGAGTTTTCCTTCACGCTTCACTAGAGGCTATGAGGGCCGTTTCGGTGCCATGACCCTCTCTAAACCCAAATTGGGAGTGGTCCAACAAATCATGGGCTGAGACAAAGGTGGCAAGCTGGGTGTATAATAGCTTTTCCAAGTCCTTGGCGCAGAATGGGATTCTGGAAATGGGACGGTAATTATTAGGCTCAGAAGGGTCCAGGTGGAGTTTTTTCAGTAATGGTAGAACCGATGCCAGTTTCCAGTGGTCAGGGAATTTTCCCTGTTGTATTATTCCTGCAAATAGGTCACTCAGTTGTTTACCCAAGGTCTCTGGGAAAAGATGGAAGGCCCTAGGAGGGCAGGGATCCGAAGGAGCCCCAGACTTGGTACCCATTATAGTTTTTGTGATTTGGTCCAGCAATGGGAGGGAAAAGGAGAAGCCTGGCGCTTGCGTCGCGAAAGTATTCCTTTGCGGAATAGGTTCAGGTTCAGCAGAGAGCTGGGAGAATGTTTTGTATACTGAATCCACCTTATTAGTGAAGGCCTGGCCCAAAACGTTGCAAAATTCTATGTTATTGTCTGCCCCCTCCTTAATGGGGAGTTTAGTAAGTGTTTTTAAAGTATTTATACTTGCGTTCTTAGCAGACAATATTTTCTTAGTGAAGTAGTTACATTTCTCCTCCATAATTAGTCTTCTATAAGCAGCTAAAGTCAGGGCATACTTCGTTTTTGCATCCTTGTCATAGTAACGTCTCCACTGTTTTTCCGTCCTTCTACACAGTTGTTTCTGAAGCCTCAGTTTGTCAGAGAACCAAGGATCAGAAGGTTTTCTCCTTCTAGTGGTAACCGTTTTTAAGGGTGCTACTATTTTAGCAGCCTCTGTGATCTACAATGAGATATTTTGTGCTGCCAGGTTGATATCTGCCTTTAAGGGATTAAGCGAAGGGCAATGGGAGAGCGCCATCCCAGGGTCCAATCTTAACAAATCTTCTCTCGAATAAATTACAGGGATCTGAGTGAGGGAGCCAGGGTTTATGGCCCTCCGCCCGGGCCATGCACGGACGGGCGCAGACGAGCTTGCCTTTGGCGCGCTCGCTGCGCGCGTCTGCTGCGAGTGCGCTTCAGTCTCCCTTTTAGTACCGGTGGGAGCGCAAAAGCTAGAGCGCTACCCCAACCGGAAGTGGTGTTGCCTCCTGTGCGGCCCTCCGAGCAATCAGCACCAGCCGTGTCGGACCGGGGCCCAGGAGTGAGGGTGAGTGAGCTCGAATTAAATCATAGTAAACAATTGGCCACAGAGTTAAAAACCATTAAATGCTGCCGTTAGCAACAAACAAAGGACAGATAGCGCCGCGTAGCTGACAGCATCTCCGCTGTGTCCGCTGCGCGTGCGCTTCAGTCTCCCTTTTAGTACCGGTGGGAGCGCAAAAGCTAGAGCGCTACCCCAACCGGAAGTGGTGTTGCCTCCTGTGCGGCCCTCCGAGCAATCGGCACCAGCCGTGTCGGACCGGGGCCCAGGAGTGAGGGTGAGTGAGCTCAAATTAAAATCACAGCAAACAATTGGCCACAGAGTTAAAAAACATTAAATGCTGCCTATAGTGTGTGCAAACACTACCCTACACTACACAAACACCACAACACTCAGGCCAGCACTTCAGTTTGAGGCTTGTACCTCGACCCTAAACCCAAATACACTACTCTACACTATATAAACACAACTCTAAAAACCTAAAAGACAACCCCTTGCACTACAACACTACCCTAAACCCAAATACACTACTCTACACTAGAACCATTTTATTTTTCACATTCCCCTTCCTGAACCGAGGGGCTCATTACGATGGCAGACAGACTGGAGTCCGTCCGCCATCGTGGTGGTGACCGGGACCATTCACTATAAATGCGGCAGTTCTGCACAGCAAATCAGGATGCGACCACCACCATGGTGGTCGCATTTTGCATTTTAACATTGTGGCGGGTGCTGCTGACGGCAGCACCCGCCGTGATGTTAAAATAGCATGTTGTGCATTTCACTGCACTATGTGGCAGTCACCAAATGGTGCCTGCCACATGGTGCAGTGTTATGTAGGGGGTTACCATGGGTATCCCCTCAGTGCACCCACACCTCCCCAACACAAGGGGGGCCCGCAACGGAACCCCGAAACCAATCTCCACCAGCCTTTCAATGGCGACAGCCAGCCAGACATGCACACTTTGAAAGTTCAAACCCAGATGTATTAATAACAGCAGCCACGGGCCGTGGAGGGAGTTACGGTGGGGCAGGGAGGCGGGGAGGGGGAGGGGCAGGGTGGAGAGGGCTAAAAACCGGCATATGGATAATTTCAGGTAAGTAAACAATGTAATTAATAAAACGAATTTCGTAGCGCGCACTGCATCACATTTTGTGATGCAGTGCGCGCTACGACATTCGTTTTATTATTTAAATTGTTTACTTACCTGTAATTATCCATATGCCGGTTTTTAGCCCTCTCCACCCTGCCCCTCCCCCTCCCCGCCTCCCTGCCCCACCGTAACTCCCTCCACGGCCCGCGGCTGAATAACAGCTGGGTTAGACTAAGTACAGGCCTCCAGGACCCTCAGGAGCACCAAGAGAGGCCACTCCCTCCAATACTGGCTCTGCTGTTATACTGGTTAGCAGCATGAGATTAGCACCAGGGTTGGTCAAGGGAGTTGGCTGGGGATCGGGCTGATCCTCAGACTCCAGCAGGAGGAGTATGTATAGCAAGGAAGAGGCCATGCCGTCAGTGTAAGGTAAGTGGATTTGATTTTTTATTATTTTATTTGTGGTGCGCGTGATAGTGCACAACTACCCACCACAAATTTTCCCACCCCATCACTCCCCATAGATGCCAGCCACTACTGGTTTCGAGATTCTCAAAAACAGAATTATATGAAAAGTCCTTCAAATATTCAACATTGTGGCCAGCTGCTGCTCATATTACCTCATCAATCAGAAATGCCTGTGTAAACAATTTTGCAAAAGGCATTTACTGCACATTTTAATCCCGCGTTTCTATCACTATGAAAATTAAGTACAAAAATTGGTTTTATACATACATAGCGCAGATTTTCACTCTGTTCTATTATCAGATTCGTGTTAATGAACTTTTTGCAATATGTTCTAGTTAGTACATGACACAATCTATAATCTGTATGTATTATACCTTGAAATCTGAGAAATAAACTCTTGTTATATGATCACAAAGATTATATCAATTAAAATACTTTTTATAATGTATCAATGTTTTGTGCCAAGCATTGGTCTTAACATCAGAAAAAAAGTAGCGCATTCTTTCAGCAAGCAATTTTCTTGTTGGAACTGCTGACGAAATAACCAATCATGTTACTGGAAAAAAGGCATCGAAAAAATGGGACCTATTTGTCAAGGGGATTTGCCAGAGACACAAATGGGAAAACCCTCTTTGATAAATAAAGCCCATTGCCTGCTTTTTGAACTGCACTTGGATCATTTTTCACTTTAAAGCATAACTGAATTTTTGGGGATTTTTATTAATTAAGGTTTTACTTTCTGTTACAGTCTACTGTAAGGCTACACACACAAAATAAGTCTAATTGTATCATCTGGCTAAGAATAGTATTTGTTTCGTATTACATCTTTAAAAAAAACAGAAGGGGGCCCAAACATATGGAGAAGCACATAATTTATCAATTGAAAAGAAAACAAATTCAAAGGCCATGGCAATATTTGAAATCAACCTTTAATCTGAACTCAGGGAAGATTGTATACATACACAGGTTTGTATGTGTGTTTGTCTGTGTGCACCTTTCTACAATGTTCCAGGTTATACTTTTCAGAATCTCCATGTGACAAAAAGACACAGGGCCTCATTTACAGTTTGACAAAGTAAATAGGTGGAGAGCCTAAACCTCTGGACACAGTAGTCTGTTCACATCTGGACTAGTAGGTTAAATTGGCTGTTGCTCTGTGTTGGAAATGGGGGTTGCCCAAGTCTCAAAGGGGGTAGCATGGCATCAAGCGGGCAGGCCAAACTTCGAGGACATGTGAAGCACTCACGCAGTACCCTCAGTCAACACACCAGGCACACTACAAAAGAGGCAGGACACCAATTTGAGTTGGAAAATTAAGCAGTTTAGTATCTCCAACCTGCAAGGCAAAAATGCATCAACAGTGTCATCATAACACGGCGCCAACTGGCACCAGAGCCAAGTACTTCAGAGGGGGATTATTTACATGGGATAAAAAGGGTTGAGTCCAAAGTCCATGCTGTAAGGGAAAAAGGATGGGTTAAAATTGTCATTAGATCTGGAGCCCAATCTGGCGGGGCCAACTCAGACTCTCATCCTACAGGGAAGGCTGTAAATGCAAAATACCACATTAGCATAGATATATATATCATGCACAATTACGCCAACCCAACCCCTGTAAAAGAAAACATCAGGGCATCATAGTACCTCATAAATAGGAGCACCTGTAATAAAAGGCACAATCACCTGCACGGTGGCACAAAAGCATGCAATTAACCATTAGATAGGAAAGTGGCCTCACCATAAACGTATAAACAGTAACCTAAGAGCCAGGCCTAACCTCAGGGACCATCTGGCAACAGGTAACTATGGCATTAAATTAGGCATGTCACCTGGCTAGGTGTATCAAACATCAGGCGGAACATACATCGCCTAGCATTAACATCAGGTAGGGGCCCTCCTTAAAGCTCAGGAGACACCTGTAAGGGAATAGCTAGGCTCCCTCTACCAACAACCTCGGGGTACGAACATCAGGCGTAGCTTGTGAGGCATGAACTCTTCCAGGGTCACCTTAGGGGAAATAATAACCCACGGGGTATAGAACCTTAGGCCTACGAACCTCAACATAGGGTAAACCCTCCTCGGGGCATAACATATAGATTGAATGTTAAGCCTAACCTCTAGGGGCCGGGGCACCTGTACATGAGCTTCACGACCTGTCTGGGACCCTATGCACCACAGGTGACAGGCAACCACTAGGCATCATTGTCAATTCACTCTTCAGATGACTGCCCACTCCAGGGTCCACCTATACTGTCCGAACTGGACGCACCTACCACCTTGGGCCCTATCACAAGGTGGCTTCAATGTACAAGTCATGGGTGGGGGCGAGCACCTACCCTGTGCCCCGCTGCCCTCTCCACCCTCTTCATAGGCCCCACTCACCGGTTACTCCTGGTTTCTGACTCCGGGCTCCATCCACACTGCTGCCCCCTTTATCCAGGGGGGGGCGATCCGGAGGCTCCACGCGGCCTTTTCATAGGCCCCTCTTATCTGGTGGGGACCCAGGCTGCAAGGCGAAGAGGCCAGGCACCGACAACGTGCCTCGAGGCCCCCTGGCGTAGCGCACGCAAAGGGAACTTTTCTCCCCTCACCACGGTCAGCTGGCGGCCGGCATGGGGAACAGGCGGGGCTCTTCCTCTACTTCCCCGGGTCCCTCCTCTCTCACGAGGACCCGGGACTTCAAAGCGGCCTTCGTGAGACTGCCGGCTCCTTCGGGTGCGGGTGCCTAGTGCAAGGGAGGCTCCCGCCCAGCTCCTTCCCAATAGCGGGGCTTCCCTGTCCAACCGGGGCCCTCTTGCAGGCAGCTGTCACCCTTCGCGCAGGGCTCCTCTTTTCACGAGAGCCCCGCCGACACCGGCGCTCTTCCTCCTTCCTCCCGGGCCCCTCTCTCCGGCCCGGGGCACTCACCGGCGGGGTGGCCTCCCGCTCCGGTCGCCCTTCACAGGGCTCCCTCCTGACCACGGGAGCCCTGCACCGAAGCTTCACCCGGGTCCTCCCTCCCTCACGGGGACCCGGGGCTAGTCTTCCGCTTCTTCCTGTCTTCCCGGCCGCCCGGGCAGGACCAATCCCTGCGCGGCGTTGGCAGGGGGCGGGCCAATGACGCGGCCAGACGCCCCCGTCACATGGGCAGGTCGAGGCTGGCTTCTCGGGCCCAGCGCGGCCCTTTCTCTACTCCGGCGGCCCTCTCCTCACATCGGGGGCCGCCGCAACGTTGCACACCCCACAAGGGGGGGGTCTCCTCACGGCGCCGGCGGATTCCGGCGCTGCCACGCAGCGCGTGGCAAGGACAAGGGGTAGGCTCCCTTCTTAAATTAATTATTTATAAAGCCGACAGCGCGCTTACACGAGGATAGGCTCCTCCGGCATGATTCTCCTCAGGAGAATGGCGCTATTCACAGCGCACTGCTCCTTGCCACAGTCTCCTCAGGAACAGCGTTTTCCACCACGCAGAGCGCGCGCCACAACGAGGGGTAAGCTCCCTCAGCGCTAATCAGTCAGCAACTTCCTCAGGCCACACAGTAGGCACAGCGCTATCACTGGAAGGGGGCGCTTTTCTCGGAGGACAGCTCCTCCCTCAGCCCACACAGTCCTCAGGGCCAACAGCACTTCGGGGGCCACACCAATCGCAGGGCACGGTCCCTTGGGGCACAATCCTCCTCAGGCGGCTCCACACGACCCAGCGCTTCCAAGGGGGGCCACAGCTCCTCCAGAGGGGGTAGACAGTCCCACTGCAGTTCCTCAGGGGCAAACTCCTCACCTCCTGGGGGGAATCCAATTAGCTCCTTCCCTTCCCAGTGCTCTTTCAGCGCGGCGCTGGCATGGTTCAAGATCCCAACTGTGACAGGGACCTAGTCAGGGGCCCTCCCTTGTCAGGGGCCCATGGGGACAGCATAGGGGGGGTTCTAGGGGTGCAGGGCCCAGCTCACAGGCCCATGTGGCGGTAGCACCTCACAGCAGGTCCCCTCTCTTCCTTGTCCCTGTGCTGACTGACTCTCTGGTGACACTTCACCCTATTTATACCCTCCTCCCAGGCATTGCCAGGACCTTCTAGAATGTTGGCACATCTAGCCTAAACTGGTTCTAGGGGAGGGGGTGAGCACCCTGGGTGCCAGGCTTTCCCTCCAAAAGCTAGGGGTAGCTGGGTAATATTAACTAGACCGCCAACCTAACGTAGTCAGGTGGCACTACCCAGGGCCATGGCATCCATTTTAAAATCACAGTACATTTTAGTCAGGTACATTTCCAAAATGGGGGATATTTTCTGTACACCATTTAACAACATTACATTTTCAACAAGGGGTCTCACACCACTCATGGCCTATACAGGTTTAATCCCATGGGGGAGACATTCAAGTTAAGGGGGTCAAAAGCGAAAAATTTTGGGGGGGAAAAGGCCAAGTCCAACACTCTGCCCTAATTTGCTTGGAGCAGCAGTTATTGATATTTCCTTCCCAGCTCCAGGTGATACACATTAATGACAAAAAGAGGCAGCATATGAATAGCTTAGGCTTTCAAAGCCACTTAAAAGTGTAAAGCATATGTGTTGTATTATATTTTTCATTTCATGAAACATTTCTTAGGGTACATACAATTAATGTGGTAACTGAAACTCTGAATGATCTATTCACATCCACTTGTTAATGCTTCCTGACATACTTCTGTGAGCCATTATACACAGGCAGTATACGTATCTGCAATATGTGTATGTTACATGCATGTGGAAAACATGCGTGATGTGTTGAATATCACTCACCTTGCAGGTCTGCATAGTGTTCTAAATTTGGCAAAATAAATTAGTCCATCTATTGTAATCCAACCAGAGCCTGCTGAGCAACCAGGAGTCCACACTCATCTCCACCAAAGTGATAGACATATCTTAGGTTTGTACTACTTACATCCCATTTGTTGTGAACAACCTTCTTCTTCATATTATTGCAGATATCAGTCCATCCCTTTTGAATCTACTCAGTAGAGTAGCAGTTGATTGCTTAGACATTAATTCAGTTTATTTTGACCCATGTATTATAATTATCTGGAACGCGTACAGCAGCCTCCCGTAACGGTTAGTTTAGATCGTTTGGGACATCCTCCATCAGTATGTCCAGTTCTCCATCAGTGTGCTTTTTTTGTCTTGTTTCTGAGGGCTTCACTTAATTTTCTCCCTGTTTTGTGTGATATGGCATGTCATAATCTGCTGATGCTGTCTTTGCTCTGCTGACTTCTCATCTAATTCTAGCAGCTGTACTGAGTGTTTTGTGATGCTATTGATGTCACCAAAGGCTACTGCCTGACTCTTGCGACACTGTAATCTTGATTTATCATAATACGACTGCTGATATGGAACTGGTAGTGTCTTATTTGTATTTTTGCAATGCTTTCTTGACATCACTCTCAAATGTCATGCTTTTGTGAATCAGTCATTTTCATATGTGCAAGGTGCTATGTTTTTGCTTTGTAAATATGGCATCATACAAAAAGGGTGGGCATCAGGAGTGCTTATAGGTCCAGCATAAGTGCTCCTATGAAATCCAATTTATAACAAGAGTATGCCTACCATCCAAGAGAGAGTGAAAGGGATCAGTGAGTGTGGTGATTTAGTCTGAAAGTCGTTGTGTGGATTGAAGGTCATCATTTGGAGTCCACATACCGACTTTGGAGCAAGCGTCGAAGACGCAATGAGTCGGTTCTGCTTCACGCAGTTGGGTTGAAGCATCCTCGTTGAGCCTCGTAGTTGGGTCCTGCATCAGCTCAAACCCCTTACAGTGCAGGTGCTGCATCATCGTACAACCTTGTAGTCGGGTCCCGCGTTGTTGTTGAACCATACATGGATATCCTCCGATTGGCACTGCTTGGTATCAAAGGGCACTGCATTGGATACGACCAGCACCAAGCAAAAGCAAAAACAGCTGTAGAACCCACTTCTGCAGACTGGGACTGGATTAGCATCTCTGTCAAGGGAGGACTCCCAGAAGGCAAAGTCCAGCAGCAGAGTTGTAGGAAGTCTTTGATGGCCCTCTGACTTCAGAACAGGGGCAAACCAGCAATCCCTTGGAGTCACTCTGGGTTCAAGTGAAATTGTCCGGTCCTTGTCATCAGCAGGGTAGAAATCAGGAGGCAGCAGGGCAGCTCAGGAAAGCAGAGAAGCAGTTCCTTCAGAACACTTAGTCAAGCTGAGTGGCAATCCTTGAACCACAGCAGTCTTTACTCCTGGCAGAGTTCCTCACAAGTCCAGTAGTTTAATGTCTTGGTAGAGTCAGAGCTCCAGTACTTATAGTTTCACAAAATCTGGAATAACACAATACAATACCTAACCGTAGAGAAGAACAGGGTTTTTACTGAACGTGTATGACAATCCCCTTTCCAGAAAGAAGAATTCTGTTTGAGAGTCCCCTCACCAGGGATTCCCCTAGGTGGTTTCTTGATCATTGGGGGCCTCTCAATCCACTGTGGATAGAGGCGTACTGCGACTTGCTGAACTACGTAGGAGCACTAAGTTGTGGAAAATGTGTAGTGCAGTGAAAGTGGAGTGGAAAAACTAATAGAGCATGCAGGTCACCCAACTTGGTTTTACCATACTCACCTGGGCCCATAAAACAACACAACGTATTGTGTGTTTAATCAGGTAACCTCTGTATTTACTCTAATCAGTGATTTATACATTTTATTTAGGAGCTATACCATTGACTTGCCAATCCTTGTAATCGGTACCTAAAGCCGTAAGGGATCAAAGGAGTTAGAATGATAGGTAGAATAATAACATTTACACTCATAAAATAACCACAAACTCGGGAAAAGTTTAAACTCTTTATCTACATTTCTTAAATGTCTTAATCCAAATATTAAACATCAGCAATCTTTCAATCAGGAAAATTAACAAAAGCCTGCAAATTTGGGAAAAATTAGAAAGTAGCCATTTACACTGATCGCCAGTATAGTTACGGGGTTGTGCACAACTTTGGCCAATTATGGATGCAAAGGGAGTTTCTGACTTCTTCAGGTACTCCTATTAAAACTGGTCATTATGTAAAGGATTTGCTGGAAGCAATACAATTGCCAAAAGAAGTGGCTGTGGTCAAGTGTGCTGCTCACCAATCCGGAAATGACAAAGTGACAGCTGGTAACAGATATGCTGACCAATTGGCCCAACATTGTGCCAAATATAAAACGGCTGTAAATAAGAAAATTGATGCATGTGGAAACAGCTGCCAACTTATGTTGCTTGAAGGTGTGAGGACGTGGGAGGAAGTGAGAGATTTACAAACTGAAGCTGAACCGAAAGAAAGGGAAGAGTGGCGAAAAATAGATTGTCAGAAAAGGGATGAAGATGGTGTCATTGTTTACCTTGATGGTAGGCCTGAGTTACCAGACTGTATGCTTGATCCTATGGCTGGGATGTTCCACGGAGATTCCCACTTGGGGTGGGATGCCATGATCAGGTTGTTCTGACAAGGTTGGTTCAATTCGAGGTTCAGGAATGTAGCAGAGAGTCTTTGCCAGAGGTGTTTAGTTTGCCAGCAAATGAATCCTGGAAAGAATACTGTAGTGTTGCCAGGAAAGATTGGAAAAGCAGAAGGCCCATTTATAAGACTACAGATTGATTTCATCCATTTACCCCCTTGTCGAGGACTAAAATATATTCTTGTCATTGTCTGTTTGTTCTCAAAATGTGTTGAAGCTTACCACACACGTAGGAATGATAGCATTACTGTAGCCAAACTCCTACTCAGAGAACTCATACCTAGGTTCGGTTTTCCAGTAACAATTGAATCAGACTGAGGCTGTCATTTTAATAATGAAATAATTGGCCTAATCTGTGAAGCATTCAACGTTAAACAAATGTTATGTTATGTTACTTCGGTTTGTATAGCGCCAACTCACCACCAGGTCTCAAGGCGCTCCAGACCAAAGAAAACACACTTTATTCCTACTCACAGAAACCTAAGCCAGATTGTCACTTTAACTTGTATGACCAAAAGCCTCTCTAAACAGAATCGTTTTCAACTGTTTCTTAAAACAGAGAAGATTCGACTCCTTACGCAAAGACACTGGTAGCTTATTCCATAACATTGGGGTAAGTATGGAAAAGGATCTACCTCCTTTTGTGGCTAAATTGAAACGAGGGCAGGTCAACAATGAAGCATCAGATGATCTTAGGGTACGTTTCGGATTATAGGACTTTAAACGATCCTTAATATAGCCAGGTGCATGCCCATGAATTGCCTTGTGTGCAATGCACAGGCTCTTGAATTCTATCCTCTGCTTTATGGGAAGCCAGTGGAGTTTAAACAACAGAGGGGAGGCATGGGAGCTTCTCGGAAGTTTAAAAATTAGGCGTGCAGCGTCGTTCAAAACGACCTGCAATCTTTGGATCAGGTTCTTTGGTAGACCCAAGTACAGGACGTTACCATAATCCAATCTTGATAATATGGTGGCCGAAACCACTGTCCGAAGCATAGATTCAGATAACAGAGGGACTAATCGACGCAGTTGCCTAATTAGGCCAGTGCAGGTGCCCACAACACCAGAGATCTGGGTAATCATCGACAAGTCCTTGTCGATCTTTATACCCAGACTTTTTACATTGGGCTTTGGTATTGGAGTGGGCCCAAGTTCTTTTGGCCAAAACAGATCTCCCCAGGGGGAAGTGCCAGTTGACACCACCAAAACCTCCGTCTTCTCAGGTTTAATCTTCAGCAGATTGTTACTCACCCAGCTGACTGTGTGCCTAAGTACCTCCTGTATATGTAGTTGAGCTACTTTAGAGTTCTCAATACTAAAGAGTAGTTGGGTGTCGTCTGTGTAATTAAACACCCGACAACCCATCTGTACCAAGGATTCAATAAGGGGCTGCAGGTAGAGATTAAAAAGCAGCGGTGATAATGCAGATCCCTGCGGAACCCCACAGTTCAGACTGCCCAACCCCGAGATCTCCTCTCCCAATTGAATCCTCTGCTGCCTGCCTGTCAAGAAGGACTCTAGCCATTTGTAGGCTGTGTCCTTAATTCCAACACTAGCCAGTCTGTCCAAGAGCAGATCATGGCTGACAGTGTCGAATGCCGCTGAAAGATCTAAAAGTATCAAGGCACTCGGTTTCCTACTGTCAGCCATGTCCCTGAGCTCATCCAACACCGAGAGCATCACCAACTCGGTGCTGTGATGTGCCCGAAAACCTGCTTGGCATCCCTGGAGGAGATTATATGATTCCAGGAAGACAACCAATGATTTTAGCACATGCTGCTCAAGGATCTTTGACATAAACGGCAGCTGAGAGATTGGTCGGTAATTTTTCAAGTTTGTCTGTTCAGCTCCAGGTTTTTTCAATAAGGGTCGTACCCGGGCTTCTTTATGCTTCATTGGGAGATATCCCGTCCGTAATGAACTATTTAGGAAGGAGATAATATGATCCGACATCAAGGCTAATGCTCCTCGAAAAATCGCCGGCGGGCAAGGATCTGCCGGTGAGCCTGACTTTATAGAGGACATAAGATGTTACAGCCTTCTAGCATCCAGCTCTGGAAAGGATGAAATAGTACACTCTTGTGGTACTTCAGTCATCTGCGGTGTATAAAGGCTACTTACCGAATTGCACTTGATCTCGGAAAGGATAATCTCAACTTTTTCTAGAAAGTAGTGTTGGAATTTATTGCACTCAATCTTTGCAACCGCATTCATTGGTTTCTTTGTCAATTCAGACAAGATACTAAAAGTTTCTTTCTGCACATTATGTGCCGTCTTAATGCGGGTATCAAAGTGTTTGGCTTTAGCCCTCAACAAATTTTCCTTATATTCTCTTGAAAGGGTTTTGTATTGTTCCCTGTCAGATTCCTCCTTGGATTTCCTCCATCTCCTTTCCATACTACGGAGCTTTTTTTTAAAAGCTCTCAAAGGCGGGGTGTACCATGGAGCCCCCTTCCCCAGACCCTTTGCTCGTTGTAATTTCTCTGGGGCTATTTGATCAATTGCCTGAGAGATGGTCTGGGTTATACCCAGATAGTCCTCATCTAAATTTCCGCTAAGCGGAGCAAGATGTTGCGGGAGAGTGTCTAGCAACGCCTGTGAGTTTACATTCCTCCATTGGCGTACCCGACTCAGTTTAGGTGCTTGACATGAGGGTTTCCCACCAATAGGGATGGTATAATAGATGAAGAAGTTATCTGACCACAGGCATGGTAGAACACTGTCTATGGACACCACAGGGTCAGAGGTCCAGATCAAGTCAAGCGTATGTCCTTTGACATGAGTAGGGCCATCCACCAACTGTGTCAAGCCAATTGAGGACATTACTTCCTCCAATTGGCGCGCTACTGATACTTTAGGGGATTTTTCCCAATGAAGGTTAAAATCACCTGTCACTACAACTTTTTGATATCTTGAACAGATATCTGATATTATCGGGCAAAAAAGATCATTAAAGGCGGGCGAGGAGTTTGGGGGACGGTAGATGGTAAGAATCACCCAGCATGAATTTTCAAAGGTAAACTTGACTCCAAGTATATCCACCAGGTCTATCGAAACTGACATCAAGTTTTCCATTGTTAGCTGTCTTTTATAAAAGATAGCAACTCCTCCACCACGCAAGTTGTTAGCTCGATTATGCCAGATGACATCATATTCACTGGGCAAAGCAGCCACTATATCTGGGGCAGAATTATCATCTAACCACGTTTCAGTTAAGGTTAGGACGTCAATCTCACTATCTTGGAGTAAAGTAAAGATGTCGAGATGATGTTTATGCAGAGATCTCATGTTCAGACTAACCAATTTCAGAATGTGTTTCTGGCGATATGGCATAACTTCCAGAGATCTCAAAAGATGTAACTCCTTCAGCCTCCCAATCACATTCGTCTCCAGCCTTACCTTATTTGCGTTCAGCAAATGTAGCTGATCCGCAGAATAGGCGTAAGTTTGGCCAAGAGTCCTAGCCCCTGGGCCCGTTCGTGCGCGGACGGGCGCAGACGGGCTGGACTCTGGCGTGACTCCGGCGTGCTCACGCTGCGCGCGAACGCTGCGCGTATCCATGGCCGCCTTAAGTAGCTGATCAAGCCCTAGCGCGCTAACCCCAATGGCGCTGCCGAGCATACAAAGAATCCCTCCAAGATGGCGCTGGTATTCGGTCTAAGTGAGTGTGGACCCGCCAAATGCGGTGGTAAACTATTACAGTGCTAGTAGGGCCAGGACAAGCTAAAAACAAGGGTAAGCCAACCAAAAATTAAACAAAGATACAAAAACGGGGATTTTAAAATCCAATCCTAGTCGAGGATATATTAAAAATTAACAGGTCTCAGCGCGAACTGAGCGAAAAGCTGCACTGTGCATACCGCCCAGAGGTTTCTGGAGTGGTAGAACAACTGAATGGCACAATCAAGTCAAGATTGGGATAGATGTATGAATCTACCGATTAGAGTGGCCATATGCTTTACCTCTTGTTCTGATGGGACTCAGAAGTATTCCATATCAGAACACAGGCTTGAGTCCTCATGAAATACTAATGGGAAGAGCAATGAGGCAATCATGGGTGCCAGGACACAAGCTGATAAATATATCTGATGATTAAGTACTGGAGTACTGCAAAGAACTGGCTGACCAAGTGTGTTTTATCTCTCACCAGGTTGGGGAAGTCGCTGTTGCCAGACAAGCAACTCCAGCACATGACCTGAATCCAGGTGATTGGGTAGTGTTAAAGAAACACACTCGAAAATCTTGCCTTGCACCAAAGTGGGGAAAACCACGTCAAGTAATTTTGGTTACCACCACAGCTGTAAAGTGCGAAAGAGTTCCACACTGGATCCATGCCAGTCACACAAAAAGAGTGACTGAACCTGATGAAACTGAAGCTGAAGGTTGTGCAGCAGAGGGGTCTCAAGATATTGATCCTGTAGTAGCTGAAGAGGAACAACCAAGCACCAGTCAAGATGATTGGATTCCAGTAGTTGAGATACCTGCAGAATATGTGGGAACTAGAAGTCAGACTTATCTAGACAGTCAGAGTGATAGTGAAGATGAGATAGGTCTAGAAGAACGTACTCAGATTACAGAAATCCAAGCTAACAGTAATTCTGAGGAGGACCAGATTGGGAAAGATAAAGATACCCAGACAATTGACATTAGACCAAGAACTCCAGAGTCTGAATAGGGACAGATAGGTATTTGGGCGGAAGCTCAGGCAGAAGAATATCAAGGGTTGGAAGAGCTTGAGCAGGGCCAGATAGGAGTAGAAAAATGTGTTCAGGAAGAAGAAGGTGAATCAAATCAAAGTCAAATTCAGCAAACACCTGAACAAGGACAGATTAGTGACCAGGCAGAAGAAACTGAAATAAGACCTGGACCAAGTCAGACAGAGAGGGATACAGAGGATAACATTGAAATAGATGTGCCACAACTGAATGAAAATAAGAGAGCACTGGTAGAAGGCCAGATCACAGTGCCAGTTAAAAGGCTCGGAAAAGGAGACAAGTGGCCTAGGTTTTTCAAAAGACTGAGATTTCGTCTAAAGACAAACAATGAAGAACCAGAACAAGTAAATGAAATAACAAGTCAAGCTGAACAATCTACAGTACAACCAAGAAGGAGAAGTCCACGACTGAAAAGACTGAATAATAAATTCAGAGGCCCTGAATGGACTTACGTCATCCTTGAAGATTTCGAGAACTTAGAAATAAGTGACAAAAGTGATGACAAATTCATTGCTGATCAGACTGACGGAGAAGTGAGACCCACTTGAAAAACTTCACAGGTTAAAAGACTGTGTAAAAGCTACAAAGAGGGGTTAAGACTTCTTGGTCAGAAATGGCTGATCATATTGTTAATGGAAGACCGAAAAGAAACTGTTTAAAAACATGCTCTAGAATATGCACATGTCGTTTAGTGATAGTACTCATAGTATGGTTAGGACTGACGATAGCTATTCCTTACATAATGAGTAGAGACATGAAGAATACCACTAATGAGCTTGAAATGATAGATATATAATAATAATAATAAGGGAATTTTGTAAAGCGCCTGGTTACGCTCAGATGGCGTGTCCCCGCGCTGAAACCGAAGAACTCGTAAAACAGGAGTATGGAGTAAGCCCGATTATCGTGAAAATAGGTGTGTTTTTAGCTTCTTCCGGAAGCTGGATTCCTATGACTCCAGGCGGAGGTTAAGAGGTAGGGCATTCCAGCTCTTCGCCACCAGGTAGCGGAAAGATCTTCCTCCCATGCGAGCCCTCCTTATCCTAGGGACCTTTAATAGGCCTCCATGGGAGGAACGCAGGGCGCGTGTGGGTACATACCTGGTGACTAGATTCTGGAGGGTGCTGGCGCCTTCCCAGCAAGGATGCGATGACAAGTACAAAGGGCCTTGAATTCGACTCTGCTCCTTACTGGCAACCAGTGGAGGGTCTGAAGGGCAGCTTTGGAGGCCGATCTTTTGGGAAATTTTAAGATGAGGCGAGCTGCCGCATTCTGTAACACCTGGAGGCGATTTATTGCTTTACAGGTTGCTCCCAGATACAACAAATTGCCATAATCTAGGCGCGATGTGACGAGGGCATGCACCAGCGTTCTACGGACAGACGTAGGAAGGAGATCTAGGACCTTCCGTAGGTTTTTTAGAACGCTGAAGCAGACACCCGCCACACGGCCTATCTGGGGTCCAAAGGACAGGTCAACGTCAAGCCAGACTCCAAGGTTCCTAACTTCCTGACGAGGTGTTGGAACCTCCCCTAAGCATGGGGGCCACCACGCCGACGACCAAACAGATGGGTTCCCCCCACCACGAGCACCTCGGTCTTGCTGCCATTTAATTTGAGGCAGTTAGTGGACATCCAGGCTGCAAGGTCTTGCATGCAAGCTCTGAAACTGTCCATAGCAAGGCCGGGCGCACGTGAAAGGGAGATAACCAACTGCGTGTCATCGGCGTAGGACACAATTTGCAAATCATGGCCCACAGCGATCGAAGCCACTGGGAAAACATAAAGATTAAATAGGGTGGGGCTCAGGGACGATCCCTGGGGAACGCCCTGGCCCAATCCGATATCCCTGGAATAATAATCGCCCTGGCGGACCTGGAAGCTTCTCCCAGTCAGGAAGGATTGGATCCATTTGAGCGCAGCTCCAGATATTCCTCTACTGTTCAGACACTGTAGCAAGGTGGTATGAGCTACAGTGTCGAATGCTGCGCTCAGGTCCAGTAGGACGAGGGCCATAGTATGACCCTCATCCATCCCCTGGCGTAGGGTCTCTACCACCATCAGGAGCGCAGATTCCGTTGAGTGGCGGGGGCGGAAGCCAAACTGGGTATCATGTAGTAGGGCGGCTTCTTCCACGAAATCCATCAATTGCAAATTGACCGTTTTTTCAGCCACCTTGGCCAGGTAGGACAGAAGGGAGATAGGCCGAAGGTTCTCTAGCTTATCAAAGCTGATGTTAAGTTTCTTCCCAAAGGGGTAGAACCACCGCCTTTTTCCAGTCTTTAGGGACAGTCTTAGTGCTGAAAGACACGTCTAGTAGGTGTCTGATATAAGGTTCCAGTACCACTAGGCTATCAGCTAGACGTTTTGGTGTAGTAGGGTCCCGCGGAGATCCCGGCTTCACAGATCTGCAGATTTTTAGGAAGTCTTCTGGAGGCGGGGTGAAAAAGTTGGTCCATCTATGTCCACCATTCCCTAGGGCTTTCCACAAATTCTGTCCCATTAATGGGTTGAATCGGAAATGCTGAGTAGATTTTGGCTATCTTATTGGCGAAGAAGTCTGCGATCCTATCACAGGATTCGGCCGAACAGTCATCTGAAGTAATGGCTGGCTTTCCACTCGAGAGAGTTTTGTAGAGTGACAAAAGCTCCTTCATTGAGTTACCAGCTTCGCTAATTCTACTCGTGTAATATGCTGCTTTGGACTTACTAATTTGCCCATGATAAATTCGCCTCTCAATCAAGTAGGCGTCTCTGGTTTCTTTGGAAAGAGCCCCACGCCACTGTCTTTCGACTCGCTTCAGTGCGGCTTTCATGACTCGTAGTTCATCACTGAACCATGGAGCAGTTTTTTTAATAAGGCCTCCCGATTTGGCTCTTAAAAGTGGGGCTGTGCAATCTAGCGCCTCGTTGATGCTCTTACATAGATTGGTGTTAGCCGTGTCTGCATCATCTCCCCCAGGGCTCCCCCCTTTAGTCAGCGCCGCGCAGAATTCAGCCTCGGAAAAGGTGGCCCAACTCTGCCTGAGGTGGTACAATGTTGCTGGCTGCGGAGATCTCGCCCCAGAAATACGTATGGAGAATGGTACTAGATGATGATCCGACCAGGGGATAGAGATGGGGGTCATGGCTTCTACTTCCCCCCAATTAACAAATATCGGATCAAGCAAGTGTCCTAACTGATGAGTGGGACCACTTACTATTTGATTCAGCTGAAGGGATCCGAGTCCTTGGCAGAAATTCTTGCTAACATTGTCTGTAGGGTTGTTCAAGTGTAAATTAAGATCTCCAAGTACCAGGAATTTGTCTTTGCACAGCGCAGACTCCATAATGCCTTCGACCAGACTCTCCTCAAATCTGGGCTTGGGGGTCTATAGATTAACATGCCCTTCAACGTGCAGCCATTGTTCACTTTAATAGTGAAACTCCCTGCCTCACTGTCCAGGATGGGAGAATAGTCTAGTTGGCATCGTAGACTTTCCTGGGCTACAATTACAATACCCCCTCCTCTGCCAGTGGGTCTATACTGTCTATGCATTATATAGCCCTCTGGAAGTGCCTCTAGGGCATCAGGGGTAGACCCTTCATCTAGCCATGTCTCAGTTAGAAACACAAGATCCCACTGTTTCCCAGTGAGTAGGTCATATAAGTCTAACTTGTGTTTCCGTAGCGAGCGTACATTAAGCAGGCCGCAGTTCATGATATAGTCTGTAGTGGCCACGTTCCTGCCAGGATCATAGGAGAAGTGACAGTATTCGCAGCCTATGTTATCCTCCATTCGCATGTTATGCTTACAAGGCTCGGCAATGTTACTGCGGAAAGTCACTAGTTCCTGCCTGCTCCACCGTATGTGGCTCTCCCGAGGGGCATAGAGTATGGCCCTGGACCGCGTACGATCGCGGACGGGCGCAGACGGGCTTGCCTTGGGCGCGCTGACGGCGCGCCCGCTGCGCTCGTCCGCTGCGCGTCCGTGGAAAACTCATGTATATGTGAAGGTGAGTGGGCGTGGCCTCAAAAGTGGGCGTGTCCCGGAGTTTGAGCCGCGATGGCGGCGCTGTAATCCCCTCCCTGCAGCAGCGCTCAGGTTCGCTGTGGCAGGGTTTTTAGCTACCGTTTTCAAGGAGAAGTGCTCAGGATATGTGGGGCGTGGGATTAAAAGACACAAAAATACAAATGCAAATATTTAAAACTTCGAGCAATCTCTCCCGGCTTCCGCCTCAGGAGTAGGTCAGTTTCGTGTTTGGCGCGCTAGCAATTCAGCGCTTTCATAGGGGGCAGAGGTGAGTGGGCGTGGCCTCAAAAGTGGGCGTGTCCCGGAGTTTGGGCCGCGATGGCGGCGCTGTAATCCCCTCCCTGCAGCAGCGCTCAGGTCCGCTGTGGCAGGGTTTTTAGCTACCGTTTTCAAGGAGAAGTGCTCAGGATATGTGGGGCGTGGGATTAAAAGACACAAAAATACAAATGCAAATATTTAAAACTTCGAGCAATCTCTCCCAGCTTCCGCCTCAGGAGTAGGTCAGTTTCGTCACAAAACAGATACACCTAGAAGAATTGATATACAAGAAAAAGCACTTAGCATTAAACAACAGAAGGTAGATTTAGAAGCATCAGATGAGGAAGGATTACATTATGATAGAATTAAAAACAGAACTCACTTAAATATATTTGCAAATCTATTAGTACACTATGTAGAAGCTATGGAAATAGAAGAATGCTATGTGTGTATGAAATTACCTACATCATTTGCTGAGGGAGTTACGTATCATCATTTACCCCTAACATATGGTATTTCATGTAGTATCTTAGCTAGTTTATTCTATAAGAAAGGACCTTTGCAGTATTACTATTCTAATTCAGATGTGATATTTTCTGAACTACCTATACGTAGTAATCTGAAACCTGTACATACTAAGAGTGATGAAACACGTTATATGGGTGAATATTTTCTAACTATAGGTACAATAGATATAGCTGAAGCACACAAGATCAATTTAACATGCTTATTACGTGAAAAAGAGAAAATATTTTTGAATATGGTTGAGAAAAGGAGAGAGAATTTCCAAAGAAAAGGAAATGATGAGAACCATAACATTCTTAAATGGGCTGAAAATATAGGGATCTCCCCAAATGACAAGACTCATGCTGCTATGTTGCTGGATTTTGAAAAGAAAGGGAAACTGTCTCCATAGGGAAAGAACTAGTTATTATAACAATATATTCATTGGTTCCAGTGAATGTGAACACAATTATAAGGTAATTGGGGGTTGGGGTTTCAAAGATGGAACTGAACCTGTGTTTCCTGGAATTTATTTTATATGCGGAAACAAAGCTTATTACAAACTGCCAGATCATTGGTATGGGAGCTGTTATTTTAGAATAGTATTCCCAAAGGTATATCATGTAAACAAAATCACTGGAAACAATAAAGAAACTAATGGATTAATACGTAGCAAAAGAGCTAGTTTTGGAGAAATAGTAGGTGATATATTTAGTGCATTGATACCTACAGTCGGAGTGGCTCTGAATGCGCAAAGAATTTGCAAATTGTCAACAGTAGTGGATCGTTTATCGACTGATACTGCTGGAGGGTTCTTAATGGTCAATAACGAATTGGTTGCAATCAGATCAATATTTTTACAAAATTGACTTGCTCTTGATACATTATTAGCAAAGAGGGCAGAGTCTGTAGGATGTTGATAGCGCAACCTGACAAAAGTGTTGAAATTAAGAGGTATGTAAGAAATATTACTAATTTGTAAAAAAGAGCTTAAACCACTGGAGGTTGATAGGGCATGGAAGAGACTTACCGATGGTCTCTCCTCTATAGGTAGTTGGCGTTCTAATGTAGGAAAAAGTTTTGTAGGTAGAATACTGATGCCAATGGTGGGAATAGGCCTACTGATTTTAGGGATAATAATTTGTTGCAAATGTCGTAAGCACAAAAAGACATATACAGTAAATAAGAGAGGGAAAAAGAGAAATATTGATGAACTTGAATTAGAAGAACTGAATGGAAACATATACAAGAAAGTGAATAACTTTCACATGAATCATGAAAAGAAACAAAACAGGGAGAAATGTGAAAGTTGGCTTCTGTTTCATTAATTAGTGATGATATAAAATATCATCAAAGAGGGGATTGATGGAGCAAGGTTGCGCATTTAAAGCGACTTGCTTGTACTCAACCCTCTCAAATAACTCATAATGTACTAACTAACATGTTTGTCTCATTAATATTGCATTTCACAACACGTTAGGCATCTAGAAGAAGATTGCTTATGTGTTTCTACAAACAATAATTTGCTTGCACTAAATGGCTGCTGCTACCGGGATTTCTTACTGCGAATGCGTCTGTCACATTCACATGACATGACGTATCTTACGCTTGGAGGGAAACTTTCGCTTCTGCGCACTAGAACTAAGATGGCTGCTCTGTGTCAATAACATGCAAGAAGCTTGCATCGCTGCTTTTGCTAAGCTGTTCGTCTTGCCTAATCATTAACGCAATAGTTAAAATAAAGTAATGGGAATAGATTATAGATAAGTGGTAAACAGTACATTCATGCATTCTGTGTTCTAAAACTGTTTCTTTTCTATTTTTTCATGTAACGATAATCTTGTGCTTGGGAGGTGTTATTACTCCATCTTGAAAACCCACACTGCGCGTGTTAAACTCCAGAAGGAGCTGAAATCATTTGACATTGAAGCAATGCCAAGCCTACAGCACACTAGAAAATGAGCCTGGAAATCTAACCTGCTGACCCAAAGCGGAAGAAAATATGGTTCACATTGTATTTCTATAAAGAACATTCATTGTTGGGTGGAATAAAAGTGCATGGGAAAATAAAGTGATGGGCGGGAAAGCAAATATTAATATTCATCGTAAAAGTTTCATTTTGGTATGGTGTGATGATCTCTCCTCATCTCTTTGTCCAATCGAAATTCAGCATCCTTACACTTGCAACATTGGGGGGTGGTACACTGGCCTGGAAAATGGTATGACTAGAGTGGGCTTAGTTAGCAAGTTTGTCCGACTTGTCCGAATAGCTGACCTGTCACTGACCCAACGCACTCAATAGATGACCGAGAGCAGAGGTGCTGGCAGAGTACTCTGTCAGAAGATTCGATAACCCAATCGAAGTTCGGGAGCAAGGGTGCTGGTGGAGCACTCTGACATAAGATTCGATAACCCAATCGGGGTTAGGCTGTTAGCTGCAGAGAGGGTTGTAGCTCTGGCGTAGCAACTTTAACTCTGGGTGCCGGTCTTAGCCTGTGGTGGTCCTGTCCTGATCCAATTTGGCTGCACCTGTCCTGATTTCTGGTCGGCACCTGTTGTCTTGCTGGCACTTGCACTTTTGGGGTTCTTTCTTCTAACTGACCCGTGGCCAGGGTTAGTTCTTCATACCATTCTAGGAAAATATTCTATGTGGGTATGTCATTGTACTGTTTTCTTCTCTCTTCCCACCCTAATGTCAAATGAGTAAAGACTGCTTCACAAAATCTTTGCATATTTTCATTCTAATCATTATTTTCCTGATTGAAAGATTTCAGGTGTTTAATATTTGGATTAAGACATTTAAGAAATTTAGATAAAGAGTTTAAACTGTTCCCGAGTTTGTGGTTATTTTATGAGTGTAAATGTTATTATTCTTCCTATTATTCCAACTCCTATGATCCCTTAGGGCTTTAGGTACTGATGACAAGGATTGGTAAGTGAATGGTATAGGTCCTAAATACATTTTATAAATCACTGATTAGAGTAAATGCACAGATTACCTGATTAAACTCCCGGTAAGTTGTGTTGTTTTATGGGCCCAGGTGAGTATGGTAAAACCAAATTGGCTGACCTGCGCGCTCTATCAGTATTTCTTTTGGTAGTAGCATGATGGTTATGGTTTAGTTAAGATAGGTAGTTAGTTGTAGTGAGCTGGTTTATTGAATTTAATTTGCGTATTTTAAATTATGTTGATTATTGATTGTATTGATTGTATGTATTAACCAGAACTGTTCGTACCTGTTTTATGTCTTGTCTGGAATCCCAGGGGGCAGAATAGCGGGTGGTAAATGGAAGCTACACTGCAGTGAGGTCACTTGCCTGTAGGAAGTAAGTGCATGGTTAGGTAGAACCTGAAGCACTTTTTTGGGACATTTTCTGTATAAATGTGTGAATAATTGATAGCAAAGAGTTTGCTAGCAAAACATTTTGTGTGATATCACCTAGAAAGGGTCACACTGAAGGAGTAGCAGGTTCTTCTGAGCTTGATTGATAGCAAAGGGGTTCACTGGTGGAACTTTGGCCTTAAAATATCCTAGAGAGGATAAATCCGAAGGAGTAGCAGGTTCCCTAATGCTTGCGTGAAGGGTAGACGGAAGGGATCTACTTGTAGTGTGTGAAGAGTAAGCGGAAGGGATTTACTCGCAGTGAGTGAAATTATCTTTTCTTTGAATTAGTCACTCGGGCACAGTGGCAAATGTTTTTATGTTGTTAATTTTATTAAATCTGCATTAAAAGTGAAATAAATTAAGTTTTCGTATAACCTTGCAAAGGAGGGAGTCAGTCGCGGAGCTGCGCTGACGTCACTCAGAGCCGCGCTGGTATTGGTTGTGACAGTGGGTGTGTAGCTGAGATAGTAATTGTAAAGGAGGGGTGAGTACAGGAGCGTGAGAACTAGTCTCACGAGAAAAGCAGCGCAACTATTGGTTGGATTTATTTTGAATTAAAAATTCTGATTGGTCACCGAAAAATAAAAGATGCGCTGGTATTGGAAGTAATTTTGTAAACAAATTGAGAGTCATCCTAAAGATTTTTTGGTTTAAATTATATGTGGCATATATCTAGGGTTTGCACAAGAACAGTATATAAGAGGAAGACCTTATATCATGTACGGACAGAAAAGAAAAATGTCATTCATTAAAAGAATTAAGAAGTTTTTCAAGAAAGATAAAGCAATTAAAACAAGAGAAGGGATTATTGTTCCACCACCAAATACGCCCGCATCATACATGATGGTTGAACGGGGCTATCACACTTGTGTGTGGTTAGAAAATTTGGATGGAGTTCACAAAAGATGATGGTGTTTTAGCATTTCCAGAAAATGGAACGTTTAATGGCAGAGCTCTGTACAATTTGAGAACTCGTATGAATGAATTAGATCCCAGACCTAGATTAACACAATATGAGGCATTAGAGGAATGGGAAACTGAGGCTTTTGAGCAAGACAGACCCAGAAGTAACAGGAATTGAAGTAAGTTTTATCCCCGATTTCCAAAAGAGACAAGAGACAATCAAATGAAACAATGGAGACAGTCCATGTTAGTGGAAGGATTATATCCTGTATTTTCTTTAGAAGATCCTACAGGATGTAAAAGGACTGAGAAAATGAAACATTTAATGACTAGTGGTGAATCGGATGATGTATATTTGGAGGATTTATTAATGAAAAATCCACCACCTTATAATGAGGGGCCAAGCACAGTTAATCCAAGTGCTCCGTTCCTGAAACCACCTCTGATTCCGCAAGTGGTACATGAGACTTCAATAGAAAAGGTACTTCAGGAAAGAGAACAAGAAGCATTAAATAAACAAAGAAGTGAGTTAATCCAGAACATTTCTCAATTGAATACGAGTCCTGAAGCATTGACAATTCCGGTAACTATTGGCCCAGATGTTCCTCTGTATGGAGATAAAAGACCTAGTCCTACCGTACTAACTACAACTGTAGTACAACCTAGAAAAGAACCCTTAATAATTGATGATCAAGCAAGTGAATGTGAGTCAGTGATTTCCCTGATGGATTTACCAATAAGAGAACCAGTGAGTGACTCGGTCAGGAAAGCAACTCCTTTAAATTCTAGAGAAGTATAGATGGAGACATCCTCAGGTGCAAAAAGTGCCACAGTAGTAACCCCAGAAGAAATAGAGAGATGGACACGATAAATAGAGAAACCAAAGTCACAGCCAAAGGTATTGGACATATTCAAATTAAGAGTTGAATTAGAAGAAATGATGGCTGGAAATGTGGGATTGGACAGATTAAATACACTCAGTGAGGACGAGTTGTTGTTCATATGCAAGAGCATAACTAGAAATACAAGACTGTTTCATTAAAAATTAATGTATATGGCAGCTAATATGGGAATTGACATTGGCAAATCTAAAGTGTTACAGAAACCATATCGAGCTGAATTTTCAGACATGGATTTGAAAAATATGAATGTGTCAGGTAGAAAGGTACAAATTAGGGAGCTTATGACATTACTGCAAAAATGGGGTGACATGGAAAAATGGAAAACTAGATGGGTAAAGAAAAAAGAAGAGGCTCGAACAAAACAAACTGCATCCGAATATGTATTAAAAGAATAGAAAAGGTGGAAAAGCTGTGTCCCATGAGAGAAGTGCCAGGTGGAGGTTATGTACATGTTCCATGGTCCCGACAGCATATTTTGTCATTCACAAATGATTTCCCAAAACTTTGAGAAAAACCTGTAGAGTGGTTCAGATAAGTCGAAAGGTTTGTGAAGGTTTAAAGATTTTTATTAAAGGATTTAGACCGGTTGTTTGACATTGTCGTTCCTGTAGATTTGTGGACAGAATGTGAAGTTGCTGTTGATTGGCCAAGTGATGAGTACCCTAGAGATCCAAAGACAGTAGCCCCCTCAGAAGATGTAATGAAAAAATATAGTCAAGTAATACTATATCTCAAAGGGAAAGTACCTGCAAAAGAAACTGATTGGACTAGAATAGATAGAACTACTCAGAATAAAGATGAATCTGTGCATGCATATTATGAACGTCTGTTACAAGTATCTAAACAGTACAGTGGTTTAGATAATATAGATATGAAAGACATGACGCATTTCATCTATCGGTTTGTGTCAGGATTAAGACCAGAAATTTCACAATGGATTAAAGATCATGAAATTTGTTGGCAGGCCAAGCCGATTGATGAAATTCTAAAATATGCAAAATATTGTGAAGATGAACTTGACAATAAACTAAAAGAATTGAAAGAAAAAGTAATATGGGCACAAGTAAAATTAGCAGAGCAACAGGAACTCCAGTTAAGTCAAATGAACAATACCTAGACTCAAAGTGATGGTAATGGGGGTAAGCCAAGGGGAAAATTCAATAGAGAGGAAGCCAAAAGGATGTTCCCTTGTCACGGGTGCAGCAAGTTGGGGCAGTGGAAGAATGAGTGTAAGGCTGTACAAAATAATACTGTCCAAAATAATCATTTGAATCCACAGACGCAGAATGAGGTGCCACGGAAGCAACAGCAGCAGGTAATACAAAACCAGTTATCCCTTGCACCTATGCCAAATTTTAGGAGCAAAGCACACCAAAGTGTGGATACCACAAATTGGGAGGCAAGTGGTAATAGAGACATCACAGTTTCTGTTGAGTGACACATTTTTCGAGGAGGAGACATACTGACGGTGTCTGAGAGGGGAGAACGAGGAGTGCGTACTTGGCGCCTCCTTGCCGGTAGATCAGTCAGGTCCATACATTGAAGGAAAGGTTGAAGGAAATTATGTCACCTTTCTATTGGACAATGATGCTACCCGTTCTACTATGAGAACAGTATATGTTCCAAACCTACCCCTGTCAGGAGAAGCGATCCAAGTAGTGGGCGTTTCTAATAAACAGATTAGTACCCCAGTCACAGACCCAATGGAAGTTAGAATAGGTAATTTCAAAGAAATCGACAAATTTGTCGTTTGCGATTCTAGCCCAGTAAACCTGTTAAGCAGAGACTTGTTGTGCAAAATGAATTGCACCATCTTTTGTACCCCGAGTGGTGTTGAAATTCAGACTCCAGATGACGACGGAATCTATAAATGAATGCTAGCAAAACAAGAAACGGAGAATAAAAAGTTAACTGTAGAAGACCTACCAGAAGAATTACATCATACTGTAAATCCTAATGTGTGGGATTTTACCGGAAAAGATGTAGGATTAATGGCAAATGTCGATCCGATAAAAGTGACAGTAAAAGAAGGTGCAGTTTACCCAAATATTCGACAGTACAAAATGAGCCCAGAAATAAAAGCAGGTGTTGCAGCAGAAATAAAGCGTACGGTTGAAACAGGCATTTTACAAGAAATCATGAGCAGTCCATGTAATTCGCCCATAATTGGCATAAAGAAACCGAGCGCAAAGGACAGGGTCGTACAGGAACTCCGAAAAATCAATAAGATTGTTGTCCCATGCTGTCCAGTCGTGCCAAATCCTGGAGTGATTCTGTATCAGATAACGTGGGAAGCTGGATGGTTCACCGTAATAGATTCATGTCACACATTTTTCTCAATTCCATTACACCCAGACAGCAAATTTCTTTTTTCTTTTGAATTTGACAGTCATGTGTACGTCTGGAACCGCGTTCCTCAGGGGTATACAGAGAGTCCATCGATTTTTAATCAGATATTGAAAAAGAGTCTTGAATCTCGGGTACTACCCGGACAGTCAGTCCTGGTCCAATATATAGACGACCTATTGGTGGCATCTAAAACTCGAAATGACTGTGTTGTTGTTACCATTGCTTTACTGAATCATTTGGGTGAAGGAGGACATAAAGTGTCACCTGAAATTTGCAATATTGCACCACATCAGTGAAATATCTAGGCACCAGATAGAAAGAGGTGTCAGAAGGGTTACCTCAGAAAGAATCAGAATATTCAAAAACATGAATCTACCTCAAACTCAAAAAGATTCTTGGAGTTGTAGGTTACTGCAGGCAATGGATTGTGAGATTTGCAGTCCTAGTAAAACCATTGATACAAATGACAAAGAAAAGAGCAAAATACCCGGTAGAATGGGATGACGATAGCATGACCGCTTTCTTGAAATTATGAGAATGTCTGTGTACAGCTCCAAGGGAAAAAGAAGAAAGGCTGGGTCCTGTCTCTGACCGGCCGGACCACTCTTATAGAATAAACAAACCAGATTGCCGGGCAGTGTTAGTTGATTAACAAGTCCGCACCTAGTATAATGAATTGCTAGGCTGACAAACCATCTGTGTTTTGGTCACTTGTATTTTTATAAAGAAAGATTATGAGAAGATGTTTATGGCAACAACAAGGATTCACATCACATTTACAAAGGTTCACAAATGCATTGAAAAAACCATAAAGAATACATTAAGTCAAAACATACACATATAACAATTGTGTTAACATAAATAAAGACAACTGTAGAATGCCTCAAAAAAATTCCTTTTTAGAGGCACCAATCCTGAATGCAATTAAACAAGTGGACAACTAAGATGACAAACTAGCCTACTTGTTATGACCACCACTAGATACACATAAAGCGGTTCAACATATGATGCACAACATAGGAAGACACAAAACTATGCAACAATGTAGAGTTGTGTATGGGTTATATTCCTATTGTGCCCTAACAGTTCAGTATCTGGGTGGAACAGGACGCCGACGCGTTTCGAACCCGTTGAGTAGTTCTAAGGGTTCTCCTCAGGACAAGGATTGGAGAGGTCGTTGTCGCTTATTCTGGGAATATCAGGATGCTACCTTGATGTTTAATGTGCAACGCACAAATGAGGGATGCTGATGTAACTAAGGTCGGGAGGTGCGCCTTTCTGTCAATGATTGATTTACAGCACGAACACAGGCGGCAGCCGCCGCGGGTTCGGCAAATTTTGAGACGAATGAATCGGCGAGGTGCTTCGGGCTCCAGACGGCAAGAGACTGACAACGCGAGTCGATACAAATGACAAAGAAAAGAGCAAAATACCCGGTAGAATGGGATGACGATAGCATGACCGCTTTCTTGAAATTATGAGAATGTCTGTGTACAGCTCCAGCATAGGGATGCCTGACTATTCAAAAGATTTTGCCCTATTCTGTGATACCCGAGATAATCATGCACTTTCAGTTCTGACCCAAACTCACGGTCTAATGAGACGTCCTGTGGAATATTTTTCTTCCACACCAGACCCAGTGGCATTGGCATTGCCAGGATGCCTCAAAGCAGTAGCTGCAACCTGCATGAGCCTTGAGCAAAGTGAGTTTATTAATATGGGACATCCAGTGACAGTGTATGTTCCACACGCAGTTGTGATTTTGTTAACAAGGACCAAGACTCAGTACCTAACTCCTAGTCGGCTGACTAAGTATGAGAGAATCATTGTGGGTGCAGAAAATGTAACCATTGCCAGGTGTAATATTCCGAACCCAGCAACACTGCTACCTTATTCATACTTTGCAGAAGTGAAGGGAGAAGTCGAACATGACTGTATCGACCTGACTGTATACAGTACAAAACCACGTTCAGACATAAGAGAAGAGCCATTAATAAATTCTGAATACGAGCTATTTGTAGATGGCTCATGCATGAGACATGAGGAAGGAGGTTTGAGTGCTGCCTATGCAGTGTGCACATTGGGGGGTCCGGTTGAAGCATCCTATTTACCTGGAGTCAAGTCTGCACAAGTAGCCCATCAATTTATTTTCCCATGCACTTTTATTCCACCCAACAATAAATGTTCTTTATAGAAATACAATGTTAACAATATTTTATTCCGCTTGGGGTCAGCAGGTTAGATTCCCAGGCGCAACTTCTGGTGTGCTGTAGGCTTGGCATTGCTTCAATGTCAAATGATTTCAGCTCCTTCTGGAGTTTGACATGCGCAGTGTGGGTTTTCAAGATGGAGTAATAACACCTCCCAGGCCCAAGATTATCGTTACATGAAAAAATAGAAACTAAACAGTTTTAGAACACAGAATAAATGAATGTACTGTGTACCACTTATCTCTACTCTATTCCCATTACTTTATTTTAACTATTGCGTTAATGATTAGGCAAGAACAACTTAGCAAAAGCAGCGATGCAAGCTTCTTGCAAGTTATTGACACAGAGCAGCCATCTTAGTTCTAGTGCGCAGAAGTGAAAGTTTCCCTCCAAGTGAAAGATACGTCATGTCATGTGAGTGTGGCAGACGCATGCGCAGTAAGAAATCCCACGTAGCAGCAGCCACTTTAGTGCAAGCGGATTATTGTTAGTAGAAACACATAGGCAAACTTCTTCTAGATACCTACCATGTTGTGAAAATGCAATATTAATAAGACAAACATGTTAGTTAGTACATTATGAGTTATTAGAGAGGGTTGAGTCCAAGCAAGTCGCTTTACGTGCGCAACCTTGCTCCATCAAAACTAAGGGGCATATTAGCAAGAACCTCATTAAAATTATCGCAGTTTTAGCGGCAGGAAGCTGCCACTAAAACGGCGATAATGGGCTTGCTAATATGCGTTATAGAATTCCAATAGAAGCCCAGATTAGATGTCCTGCACATCTAACCTGGGCTTCTATTGGAATTCTATAATGCATATTAGCAAGCCCATTATCGCCGTTTTAGCGGCAGTTTCCTGCCACTACAACAGCGGTAATTTAAATTTTAATTTTAACAAGGTTCTTGCTAATATGCCCCTAAATGTTAAAAATACCTAATTAGTGGGCTAATATTTTATTCCTGCCCCTAGTTGGTATGACTAAACTCAGGGTTAAATAATAGAGAAAGTCTAATTAGTATTGGGTCGACTTGTTTCTAGCTGTCCCCTTAAAGCTCTTCATCAGCTCTTCTTCAGCTGTCCCCTTAAATCTCTTCTTCAGGACCACACGAGGACCAGCCCCAAGCGTGTGTACCACTAAAGAGGATTTATCATTACCATTCCAAAGATATGAAACATGATGCAGCTACTCCTTTGTAATCAGGAATTACAGCGTAAAAGTGTTTTGAGTAATTCCCAATGCTAGCCTATGAGAGTAGACCCCACAGTAGTGAAAAACAAATGTGGCTGTTTTTCACTACCAGGACATAGAAAACATAAAATTACATGTCCTACCTTTCAGTTACACAGCACACTGCCCTTAGGACTACCTAGGGCCTACCTTGGGGTGAAGTATGTGTAATAAAAGGGGAATTTAAGGATTGGCAAGTAATTTTAAATACTAAGTCAAAGTGGCAGTAAACCGCACATACAGGCCATGCAATAGCAGGCCTGAGACAGATTTGAAAGGGATCAGTGACAGTGATAGCGACCACAGGAATATCATGGACACAAATAGGGTTTTCCTATACTTATAAAGGTAAGTACAAAAATATAAAGTAAAAATATTGTTTACACTACTATCATGAAAAATAGAAAAATATTGTTTTCAATAAATAAACTGTTTAACATAGTAAAACGTAAACATTTTAATACTTTACTATAATATAATGCATATTACATACATTTAAAATGAAAAATATATATATACTTATGTAAACCCACCAATACAGGAACCACAAATTTGACGGAGACCTCAGAAAGTAGTGAAATCAGCTTGTTTATTTTCATCAGGTAACTTGCTGGCATAGCACTTTCAGGAAACAAAGTCACACAGTGAAGCGCCGGACACGTTTCAGGTTAAAACTCCCTTCTTCAGAGGCAAATTTTCAGCATGTCTGACGGCGCTGTACATTGCACTTTTATCTTCACAGTCCCCTCCCAGGTAGGCGTGGCCTAACATAGGCCTTGTGGGATCTGTAGTGCATGTTCGTAATACCTCAGTGGGCGTGCTGTCAATGTCTGCTAGGTACATCAATTAATCCCAAGTGGGCTGACTTGTCTTCTGGCAGGCTAATGTAGTGCTTTGTAGTTACCATCTTGAGCTTGAACAGGCAGCTCCCTGCAAAGGCACCTGTTCGACTTTCTCCCTCAATTCCGACATCCCCGTGATGTCCGAGTGGGTCCGCACAGCGATGGGCCTCCGTACACGACTTTGGGCAAGCCGTTATAAATCCACCAGTACAGGAACCACAAATTTGACGGAGGCCTCAGAAAGTAGTGAAATCAGCTCGTTTATTTTCATCAGGTAACTTGCTGGCATAGCACTTTCAGGAAACAAAGTCACACAGTGAAGCGCCGGGCGCGTTTCAGGTTAAAACCCCCCTCTTCAGCGGCGAATTTTCAGCATGTCTGACGGCGCTGTACATTGCACTTTTATCTTCACAGTCCCCTCCCAGGTAGGCGTGGCCTAACGTAGGCCTTGTGGGATCTGTAGTGCATGTTCGTAATACCTCAATTGGCGTGCTGTCAATGTCTGCTAGGTACATCAATTAATCCCAAGTGGGCTGACTTGTCTTCTGGCAGGCTAATGTCGTGCTTTGTAGTTACCATCTTGAGCTTGAACAGGCAGCTCCCTGCAAAGGCACCTGTTCGACTTTCTCCCTCAATTCTGACATCCCCGTGATGTCCGAGCGGGTCCGCACAGCGATGGGCCTCCGTACACGACTTTGGGCAAGCCGTTATAAATCCACCAATACAGGAACCACACATTTTACTTATGTAAACGTACACACATAGAAACATGTATGTATATTTATATATACATAGCTATAAAAACAACTAAAAGTAGGTATATATTTTACTTTAAAATAATTTGTGTTTTTTAACTATACATGTGAATATTTATATATATATCCGAAACAACTCCTCCTAGCTGAAGAAGCAGAAGCCACACAGGGGAAATTCAAGTGAAAGCGTTTACTGAAATATCACGGCATAATGCATTTCGCCCATCACGGCCTTCATCAGATGCCAATCAATCAAAATTCTGGCCCACCCCCTGTTTTGAACTGTCCTGCACTCTGTCGCTGCTCAATCAAAACTGCAAGTCCCAGAGTTCTTTGTACTAAGTGAGTACTCCGCGGGGATTCTGTAATTTTGTTTGTGTTGTTAGGTATTGTGCAGGACAATGGGGGATGACGGTGATATTAAAATCTTGATGGATGTTCAATCCCAGGGCTTCCTCGAGTCCCCTTAAACGCTGCCAACCTCCATGCCAAGAGTCCGCCGGGCAGGGGCAGGGAAAGCAATGTACCCCACCCTCCATAGAGTCACGGACTGCGCTGCAGCCGCCCTTGCTTGCCTTGTCATGTGAGGTGGGCCTGAGCTCTTCCGATACCTCGGACGCCAAAAGACACCTTTTCAGATGCGAAACCAGTGATTCTCAGGCCGACTTGTGGAGCGGGGCTTCTGTAGACGCGTCTCTGGTTGACGCGTGCAATATCCAAAACAACTCCTCCTAGCTGAAGAAGCAGAAGCACAAGGGAAATTCAAGTGGAAGCGTTTACTGAAATATCACGGCATAATGCATATATATATACTTATATATATATATCAATGCATAAAACATTAACAAATAAACAAATAAAAACATTAAAAATCACATTTACTAACAAAATAAAAAGATATACATATATAGATACATATATATATATTGTAGATAATCCTTTTTAAAATGATTCCTGTGATGCTGAATTGAAAAAACGGAACGGACTCCACTTTTATTGTGCCAATGATTTATTTCATGCGCTGTGCTGCCATGACGCGTTTCGGCGTTTCAGATAACACAACATTTTAAAAATGTAACAATAATGTTACATAAATGTACACAATAATACAAATTTTGTAAATTTTGTAAAACAAATAGACAAACTATTGGCACTGCAGTCTGGGCAACGGTAGGGAAAGCATTGGATGCCAGAGGGGTAAAAATATACTATTCCCACTCCAGTCTGAACAACAGTAGGGAAAGCGTTGAACTTCCCACCATATATAACCCTACAAACCGAACAACCTGCTCCTAAAAATTAGCAACAAATATATATTTACACAATTTACCCAAATAATTATCAATTAACTAATTAATAATTCATCAATGATTACTTAAATAACCTCCCACCCTCTGCACCTACAAACAAAACAAGCAGCTCCTAAAATATCACTTACATTTAAAAAAAAATCATAAATAATTATCAATCCCCTAATTAATATTATTTAAAAATATTAATTAATTATACTTAATTAACTTCCCACCTTGCACACTGGAAAACCTCATAATCGGATATGACACTACAAATTATTATGAACATTTAATCTAAAATTAAACAATACCTTATAATTATTCCTAACAATTATACAAAGAATATATAAAATATACAATCAAAATATGAACTAAAACATACAAATAATTTACAAAACATAAGTTTGACCACAATATTATTGCAAATGATATTAAAAACACAGATATTTTTGCTAACAAATGACATACCTACAAATCGATATTTATATCCATGATATTTCTGCATCATGATATCATTGTGTTGCGATATTAAAAACTCAATATTTGTGCAGCTCGATGTTTATAAATCAATATTATGTCCAAATACCATTTGAAAAGCTTATTGTGTGGGTGGAACAGCCATGCTGTAGGCCCACTAGTAGCATTTAGAATACAGGCCCTGGTTAAATGTTATACCACTTTACAATGGACTTATAGGTAAACTAAATATGTCAATTATATATATACCAATGTCACCATGTATAGGCTGGAAGCACATGCACCTATGCACTGGTTAGTAGTGGTAAAGTACTCAGAGTCCTAAGGCCAACAAAAAGATGCAGCAAAAGTTGAGTTAAGCAGGCAAAATGTTTGAGGAAGACCACCCTAAGGATAACAGATCTGACAGTGATGCTTTAGTTAGGTGAGAATGTCAGTTAAAATGCAATTTTAAGTCAAAAGAATGAAATTCACATGTTATAGTTTACTGAGCTAACTGTAGAATGCAGGTCCTCAATGCTATGCCTATGACCTCTTGAATTACATCACGCATGACATGTTCAATGACATAATTGATAACATCACTTATTACATCTCAAATGACATTGCTGATGACATCACTGATGACATTTTGCACACATGCTGGACAGATCACATACCTCTGCAATATATGCTCATATAATTCTGGAAACAATTCAAGAACTACTGGTTGAACACTCCTATCACAACAGAGTATGAAATCACAGAATCACTGTAAGATTCTACACAATAGTCATCCAAAACTGGAGAAATATGTTCAGCAACTGCCTCAAATTTACTAAAATTCACCTAATGTCCTAGACAAGAGACTAACTAGCCAGGGAAACAATGCTTTCATGAGGGGTTTCACCATCAGCTTATACAGCATAGGTAAAATCATAAAAAGGCATGCTATAAGCATTTCACATTCTTTGACCCATACAAGCACTGTCTTAACATCTAAAAAACCCAAATTAAAAGGATAATCAGCCAATAAACCTTTCTGAGAGCCCATTGCCATGTATCTTCATGTCAACATTTTGCCTTTAAATTATTATTTTCCTTATGACTCATCTAACCAGTCCCGGTATCCTTCACTAAATACCAAATTCAAGAATGTTTAGCCATATGCACGCAACAAACCAGTACTCACCTCAACTATTACACAGTGAGCACATCTATCTCTTAACCCATTCCGACTTCCAAGTAAAGAACATAGATGTACAAATTATGTCCTTTTATGTAAGTCAGGTTCAGTGGGAGTGAGATGCCACTTGGACTAATCGCAACCTTCCCAGTATTCTGTCACCCGTGTTTCCATTGTATGAACACACCTGATCCGATTTTCCCAACTGGAGAATCCAGCCAGTAAAATCACATGAGGCCTTGGAAGCAGAAGCAATCAAGCCTCGTTTCTGAGAGAATGTTGTCCTCTCTTGCAAAGGGGAGCATACACTGCTGACCATGCCATGATTTGACTTCCCTTTCCCTCAAATACCCTCCCTTACCCTCTCAAACGTACTCCCTCTCTCTACTGGAGTTCAGGCACCACCACATATGTTTTTTCCAGCTCAGAGAAAGTGCTAAGTGCTGTGTTAATTCACAAAGAACTGGGAAAGCTTCATGAAACTTTTTAAACTGAGTCCACTCAGTAATTTTCCATTCTGTGGTGACTTGTCACAACTAGTGGTGCAGCATGGTAATAGGAGTTCTGATAATAATACCCCAATAATCTCTCTTCAGACATAAATCAGCTGGGCACTATTAAGTGACATTATCAACCAGAACACATAGAGGCTTGTGGAAGGAAAAGAGAGAATGGCACTGGATACATGGATTGTCCATCTAAAGTCATAGGTGTGTGCAGTTATTAATGAAGATGTCACTCATTATGGATCTTTGGTAAGAGAATAGTCTTATTGTAGAAATATAATCTAGAGGAATATAGTAAGAAAGATGATGTGACCTCTTTGAAATGTTTCCAAAACCTCCTTCCCTATTCTGCTGCAGCTAATCTGATGCTCCTATAAATGACCCTAGGTTGTACCACGAAATCACCACATGCTCAGGAGCACCAGTACTCATAGTTGGAATGGGGGAAGAGATTCTAGCAGCAGAATAATCAACTGCATTTCAATAAAATATTTCTTCACAGAGCTGCATCATGATTCGTTCTACTAGAGAAACACCACGATGCACTGAAGAGGCAGGAAAACACAAGGAGATTAGTAAAAAATAAATAAAGGAGAGGAACCAAAACAGTCAGCAAACAAAATGCCAGTGGAAGACATAGTACAGAGAAAGTTGTATGGCAACATGGTTCCTCTACTGCCACTTATCTAGCTGCCCCAGAAGAGCCTGGCTCCATAATCATGACACTCCGGATAATAGTGATTATTCAGCTTCCAACAATAACATGAGGGAGGGTGTGGCTTGAGCGCTGATGAAGATGTCGGCTGGTTGACCCCGCTATGTGACACAATCTGAGGATTGTAAAGTCTCCGTTTGGTAGAAGCCTTCCGACACCGGTTTCACATAAGGGACTTGCTGGTGGAGCCATCACTGCATCTGAAGATGCTTTTTGTCAGCAGCAGTAAGCCTGCATTTTCGTGCCTTCTGCTTTAACCCCTTCCATGCATCACAGTGGGTGTGTGCGGAGGACGGCCGGGGGCCGTCCGAACCCCGCCAACACATTATTTTGCCCACACTGCTGTGGAATTCATGCCACGGTCAACGGGTTAGTCCTGTGGCGCGCTCCATGTCTTGTCTGCGGCCGCCATTTTGTTGAAACCTGCAATGTTTTTTCTTGAGGCGCGTTTTTTCTCACAAGTTACTGCTGGTGAAGGGCAGAGATAGAAGGACTCTTTGATGGTCTGCTTTATGTCAGTACGATGTATTCTGTTGCTAAACATTGTGGGAATCATACTTTTAAGCTGTTGTCTGCAATCTACTATAACAGTTGACTCCTTAATGCTGGGAATGCTGCTTCCTCTACTGACTGAACTTCAGCCTTCAATTTGATAGTGGCACACAATTTTTCACAGGACTGATAATATACTTACCTAATAACACTGCAATACGCCCAGCTTTGGCATTTCTTCACACAGCCTGTATTTCCTGGTTGAGTATTAATGTCTGTGGGGAGAACCAAATCTGGGGGCCGATTAGGATTGCGGTGAATCCACATCCTCCGGGCCGGCGGTGGCTTCCGCCGGCCCGGAGGATGCGGATTCACCGCTGCGGTGATTGAGAAGACCCCCCGCCAGATTAGGATGGCAGGGGGGGTCCCCTGCGGACGGGAAGACCGCCCGCCGCCTTTCCGCCGCGGTCGCCTTCCGACCGTGGCTTAAAAGCTCTAATATGTTGGCGGTGTCTATCAGACACCACCAGCCATATTAGGATGCATGCGGAAACATGCTTTTCCACGGTGGGTTTTCCGCCATGGAAAAGCATGTGGTCTTTTGTGTTTGGGGGCCCGTTGCGGGCCCCCAGGGGTGATGGGGCATGGGGGGAGCAAATGGGATACCCCCCTGCCTGCCGCTTTGTGCATGCAAAGGGAAAATATGCATATTTAACATTGTGGACGGTGCTGCTTCAAGCAGCACCCGCTGCAATGTTAACTATTCGGGATGTGACCGCCAGGGTGGCGGTCACATCCTAATTCCGAGGGAGGGAACGCCGCTGGTCCTACGGACGGTCCCTCCACCTCAGGGGTGGTCCGCCATCCTAATAGGCCCCCTGGTCGGGCACTGTTTCCTCTTATGCATCTGCTTTACGGACAAAGTCTACTCTAACCCTTTTTCAATATTTCAGACCAACATGCAGTATTCAACACAAACTATTTTGCCCCATCTTACCGAATCTTCTTTCAGTGCTTCTATGTTTGCGCCTACTTCTAGTTTGCATTCACCTCAAGTCAGCTGTAAAAATGAATCTAAATGAAATTCTTCATCATTACTATCTTCCACTAAGCGAGTTTAAAAGACTCTCTTTTGCCAGTCACCTCTACTTCACCAGCTTCACTGGAGTTACTTCCGGATGAAATATGAGCTATCAAGCCATATATGGAGGAAACAAACACCCGCCTACAAGCTCTAGAGGACAATTGGTCTTTGCTTCAAAACAAGATCGCTTCTGTGGAATGTCAAGTCAAATATTTACAAATTTCTTCACAACAGATTCCTCCTATGAAAGCAGCAATACTTCAGCTTCAGAAACAAGTGGAAAACCTTGAGAACCATAGTAGATGCAATAACCTAGAAATTTAAGGCTTAGTTGAAGGGCTGGAAGGATCCAACCCACTAGCCTTCTTTCAATCTTTTCTTCAGCAGGTCCTGGAAATTCCAGAATCTACTATATTTAACATACAAAGAGTACATAGACTTGGTCGTCCTCCATCTACTTCCTTGTCTCAACCTAAACCAAGAGGAATAATACTTTACTCCTTAGAATATACTGACTTGTTGAAAGTTCTGCAGGCAGTTAAATTTAAACAAAGTATCTCCTGGCAAGGTTCCCAACTGTTCTTGTCACAAGATTACGCCAAAGTCACTGCAGATAAAAGGGAAAGTTTGTTGCAATGAGACCAGTGCTACGTGATCTAAATGCCAGATTTGGTTTGATTCACCGTTGCCTTTTTAAGTAACATATAGGAATAAAACAACCACCTAAGACTATCTAGCGTCACTTCAATGTTTTCTCGATAACTACAGAGAAGAATCTATGGAATTCACAAGAGCGTCTTCTACATGAAAATAATACTGTCTTTTCTGTACAAACTATAATTTTACATTGTTTTCTTCTTCACAAACAAATGTTATTATTACTCCCTTTTTCTTATGTCTTCCTTTTCCAGGTGTCCACCCTCCATTGTATAATACCATCAGGATCATATCTCTCCTCGTAATTCCTCCCAGAGTTGTCTCGCTGGTTATACGTCTTCTTCTTTGTCACCTCAACATCCTTCATCCATGTTTGAGTCTTTGGTATGTTTCATTGTTCTTCTGCTAGATATATTCTATATTTTCTCTTTTTCTATTTCTTCCTTTTTACGTTCCTTTTTCATTTTTCCTCCTTTCTAGCCTCCTCTTCTTTCCGTTTTACCACACTTTCTATCCCATTTTGTATCTCTATTTCTACAGAGCGTTTTACTAATGGTTATTATGAATATTGCAGTTTTTTTTACTATGTTCATATTCCCTGTAAATTTGTATGCATTCTTCTCGTTTTCTTATATATTTGGTTAAATGACATAACGTGTTATTACCTGGAATGTAAAAGGTTTGGGTACACCTATTACAAGACATAGGGTTCTTGCCCATTTAGCTAATTTAAAGGCAGATATTGTTTTCTTACAAGAATCTCATCTTGTTACTTCAGAAGTTTTGAAACTTAAACATCGATTGATAGGAACTGCGTTTTCCTCTCCTGGTACAAGCAGGAAGAATGGGACATTGATTATCTGTAATAAAAAAAGTAAAGTTTCCCTTTTATCTAAAGATTCAGATGACGAAGGTCATTGGTTAATTATTCATCCTAAAGTTAATGATGTTCCTATTTCTTTGTTTAATGTATATGCACCTACTAAACCTGACAACAATTTTTTAGCCGTATATCTCCACTCTTTTGATGTCTATTCCTACACCATATGTTATTTTTGGCGTTGGTTGTAAACTAATTGTCGACCCAAACATAGAACGTCCCTCCAAAGCAACTTTTATCCCCTCTCCGATGCACCAACATTTCAACACTTTAATTTCTCATAGATCTCTTGTTGATTCTTTGAGACTCTGCTACCCACAACTTCTTGAATACACCTTTTTCTCTCCTACTCACCTCATCTCGCATAGATTATCTATTTGTCTCTAAAGCACTCGCACAACAAATAATATATGCAGACTTCTGTTCTATATTGATTTCTGACCATGCCCCAGTGATCTTAGATTTAGAATGAGTCCCTGTTAAGGAGTCCAACAAAAGGTGGCGATTTAATACACCTTTATTAATTGACCAGACTTTTACTTCCTCTTTTGAAACCTTTATTACTGATTTCTTTAATCGTGATTTATCCTCTGTTTTGTCCTTGGCTACTTTATGAGATGCTGTTAAATCATCAGCCAGAGATTTTATCATCTCTTATGTAGGTTAAAAAAAAAAAATCCCAGAGGGCTCTTGAGCTTCTTAAGAACATCAAGTTGTTGGAAACACTGTACACTACCTCTAATTCTAAAGCTGATCTTAACAATCTTATTGAAGAAACTTTAAATACAATAAATTATCTACAGAAAATCAAAGCTCCTATCTTCTTAAAGGTAGTGCTTGCTATTATGGTGGTCGAAATAAAGTTGGCAAGCTCCTTTCTTCTTATCTTAAAGTTAGGAAAGACCATACAAATATTGATGATATTCTAAACTCTGGGCCACATGCATCATTGTAGGAATTTGCGATTCCTAAATTGCGAAAATTAAGGAATCGCAATGTAGGAATCGCAAATTCCTATGCATCAAGAAATCGCAAAAGTTTTTGCGATTTCTTAATTTTCCTTATTTGCGATTCCTTTTTGCGAATCGCAATTAAGGAATCGCTTTACATTGATTCCTATGGGCCTAGGGGCCCTTAGGAATCAATGGGAAGGCATTCTCATTTTGCGAATTCGCAATTAAGGAATTGCAAAATGAGAATGCAATTTCAAGGGTGCAGGGGGGTCCAAAGGACATCCCCCTGCACCCCTGAAATGTCACGTAAGTACATTTTACTCACACACATGTCCCAAGGGCATGTGTGTGTGTAAAATATATATTTTCGCAAACTACCATGAAGGTTTACTTCATGGTAATTTTCCCCTTCCTAATTGCGAATTCGCAATTTAAAAAAAATCATTTATAGCATTTAAGAAACCGCAAAATTTGTGATTTCTTAAATGCTATCGCAATTTAAGAAATCGCAAAAAATGTCGATTTCTTAAATTGCGAAAAATGGGAAAAAAATGATGAATCCCAAAAAAGGTTCATGTGTTTGGGTTATATGCATCAAATATTCCTTGGAAATCACAATTTAATTGGTAAAAACATTTTGCTGTCACAGAAAACTTCTTCAAATCTGAAAGCGTAAGCTTTCTAGATAGTGTGCTACCATTACAATACAAGTGACAAATGGGAAGGTTTGGGCCTCATTAAACCTAAATTATAATCCTACCTTGAGACTGAAATACCCAATACCTTTTCCTTGGAAAATGTATCAGTATGCTTCACAGCCTGCCCTATCACATACTTCATTCTGAATCCAATCTACAGAAAAACAGAAAATTCCATAACATTTCTTGAGGAAGCCCAAGAGTTAGACTTGTATATTTAAACTATAAAATAAACCATCCCACTGCTAGGGGATTGCAACTTCTAGGTAGGTGGCTTGAGTGACAACCAATCTACTAAAATTGTAAAAGTTCTTGATTCTCCAGGGTGTACACAGTTAGTCTTCATCCAGCTCACATAGGGAGACACATACATGCCCTAGCTGTTTTATATGAGGTGAACATTCAGGAACTAGTAGTTAAGCCAAATTACTACTGAGAGTAATATTGACCACCTTTGCAGTAGCAATGGGCTGTAAATATTGAAGTGCCAACAAGGCTATGAAAACCAATCACAACCTAGGCAAATTACAGAAGATTATTCCTACTACATTTCTAGAAGAAGTCAATGAGATCTGACCCACTATTTCATTTAACACTCAACTACTCATTTATGTCAAAAAAATATATTTTTTCATTGTGGTTTAACGTATTATTGACTGGATAAGTTTGGCGTATGTTTCATATGTTCTCAACCATATGACAAATAGTAACACCAGCCTCCTTCTTGTGTTTTCTTTATTTGCAATATATGCAGGACCTTACAGTATGCTAATCCAATATTTTCTTTTTCTGTTTGGCTAGACTGCCTGATTTCATACGTGATATTTTGCCTTGCAGAGCATATACGGACGTTGTCCCTGAAAGCATCCATACCGGATCATACCAGACAAGTATTCCCATATTGGTGTGTTCGTTCATTAATCCCCATATTATTTAGGATTATTCCACTTGATTTTTATGGTACTTCTTTACTCATTAGACCTCTTTATATATTCACTCATTACATATCGAGGTTTTTTTCTGATCTTCCTCTTCATGATGATTCGTATACTGGCTCTTTTTGTATCTCTTTTTTCTGTCTTTCTTCATATTTGGATAAACAATACACTTGACCATAACATAAGATTACCTTAGATTCATTGTAAGGTTTTATCTTCCTTTAGATGTTTAGAAAGGAGAGGGGCCCCTTAAAACACCCAGTGGGACTGGGGCACTAACACAGTGTAGGAATAGAAAAATCCTAAAGGGTAAATCACTCATCCATCAATTACAGTTCTCCAATAACTTCGAGAATTTCATTCATTTCATTCACTCTACAAGGATGTACTACAGCAATTGCTCAGTATACAACAGGGGCCAATACATTTGCTTATCTGACACTTTATTCAGTTGACAAAATTCATAAAATTTTTACTATTAAAAAGCTGAACATCAGCTAAACAAATAAAGCAGCATTGCTATATTATAAATCACAGATAAAAACACAGATACAATTATTAAACAAACATAAAGAGAGTATTTCACCAGACCTACACAATTAGTCTTGGAAAACTACACATCCCCTGTTAGACTATATGCTTCATACAGTACTTGACCACATATATATATTTTTATCGTTCAAGTAATGTGGATTTGGGGGATTGTGTACTAGTTAAAGTGCGTCGAGGCGTTTTGATGGGCTCACAATTTTAAACCATCTTTGTCAAGACCAAGAGATCACTCTCCTATGGGCTGGATACTGTTAAACATTGCGTGTGTACCTACAAAACATAAATAGATTTCAAACACCGTCCTATCCAGTGTTAATCTTACACAGTAATACAGTATTTAGTAATAAAAAACCATAGATATCCTATGTCAGACATAGATCATATCTTTAGCTCATAGGTAATCCCATTATACAGAGAATAAGTATGGGCTTTTTAATAAAAAGATACATTTATTGACAACTGACATCAGAATCATTTAAACACATTATTCTATACACAATTCCATCTAAAATCAATAGTTAGTTTTTCAAAAACGACCAAGAGGGTATCAAAAGAGTCCATGATATAGTACACCTTTGTTCACTATATCCCACTCATACATACTGTAATGTACAAGGTGAGTTGACACAAATTTAAAGGATGATGCCGAAAGGGCGCAAAATGTATGATCAGCTTAATTGAAAGCATATAATAAAATGCATTCCATGGCAAATGTTGATTGGCCAGAATACAGTCTACTCTTCATATGGTCAGTTCTATACACAACGGCCTCAAACTATGGCTTTATGAATGTAATATATATTTATGAACTGCCTTGACTCATGGGTGCGATTCAGAAAGGGGGTGGTGATGGACAGAGCATCTGAGTTAAACAGAACACTCATACCCAGTCAAAAGATCAGGGCTTGATCCATCACCGTTCTTTAGCTCACTGCACCATCCCAGTTCAGAACCTGGCTATATGCAAATTAGTCTGACCCTGGCCCAGTGCATCATGGGAACAGGGCAGACCAAACTACCAAGCCAATTCTTTACTGGAAAGGAAACAAGCTTCCGGGGACCGGTTTCTGGCATTACAGCCGTCTTCGGCCCGGCTTGCTTGAATCCTGATGGTGCAGTGAGCAAGGGACTCACATCTGAGCATACCCTGCCACTCCTATAGTGGCCAAAACGATTCAGAAAGGGGGTGGTGATGGACAGAGCATCTGAGTTAAACAGAACACTCATACCCAGTCAAAAGATCAGGGCTTGATCCATCACCGTTTTTTAGCTCACAGGCCAAAATGATTCAGAAAGGGGGTGGTGATGGACTCATGGGTGCAGCAGGAATAAAGCTAAACACCAGCACCAAGCAGCCTTGTGACCACAAACCCTTGTTCTCTGCTCTTCTCAAAATGAACCATATAACAGTTTTTAATGGATAATCTGGTCATTGCAGGTACAAACAAACAATTAACTGTAACCTCTGGCTCACGACTAAGGGTTTTAGATAATTTTATATTCTGTTGTTTTTGATACAACACAGCTTCACTTCATCTAAAATCCATTTATGGTTTTATGAATTTGAAGAGGGTTTAATATGGTTGTTCTACGGTGCCTTAAGCAATCATGCTAATGAGTAAAGACTATCTGACTACCAAATCATCTAGATGAACTAAAAAGCACAAGCTACGAGTGCTCCCCAGATGAATTCACAAAAGCAATCATGCAGTGATGATCCTGCGTCTTATCTATTTGTCACATTAAGAATATGTATCATGACTTTTTATCACTTCCCAAATTTTAATTAGTTTGTATCAATGTATTTTATGCAATTGTTTTTATAACCGGGCATATAATAAATGTACTTATTTAATACTAACAAGTCCCATGGGCGGATTTAGACACAGGCTGGCACCCCGCCATCTGACAGAGTAGCTGGGGGCATCTCCTCCATCACCCTGGCCAGACGTCCCAATGGTGCATTGAAATGTTTAACATGATATGTTGGAAGAGAATTAGATTATTTTCTGATCCCATTCAGTGTGCAATTGTGGGAGTAACAGTATTAATGTGCATTATTGAATATGATTTTCAGAGAGAGAACAGTGATTATTGCAGGACAGTGCAATGTGATTTTAACTGGCTGAACTGTGATTTGTTCAGTGCAGCTTTATATTGGTGCCACAGATGCCATTCACCCATGGACCACCACCCACATTTTACATAAAGAATTCCACTCTAGCACAGGTGGCCAACAGTCTGCTGTGCATGGCCTTTGGCCATGTGTAACTGGGGATTGGAAGCACAGCATGCCCTTGCCCAAGCCCCCATGGTAAGCCAACCCCTGCTGGACACTGCCTTAGTCCATGCACAATGTGGGGTTGTCCCATTCACAGATGTGTGTGGCCTTCTGCTGTGTACAGCAGGAAGTTGGCTACAAGGACTGCCTCCAAGCATGCCCTGCATCCAACCCTCCACAGGCGGCCTACTCCCCCATGCACACAGCCTTTGACCAGGTGTAGCAGGGAATTGGGTGCAGGGCGCTTGCAAAGCTCTCTCAACCCTCACGGACGCGGGGGGCGTTGGTGACACCCAAACTCCTTGTTGTGCATCTCCCTCTATGTGCATTGTCTTCAGCCATGGCATGCACCAAACCTCCCTTATGTAGCCCAGCACCTGCTGCGCATGTCTTTCAGCTGTGCAGAGCAGGTGGTTGGACACAAGATACAGCCTCTTTCTAGTCCTTGCACCCAATCACCTGTGGATGCCCATTTCCTGTGAAATCCACCCCAAATAACAAAAAGCACGTTTTTTTAGTTAACTTGTAACTTTTTGACAAATTTGGTGTAATTCCGTTGAGCTATTTTTTTCTGCAGCTGCTTTAAAACTGTCCTTTGGGATTTTACATGAGAAATCAACATTTTGCTCCCCCCCTTTTACTTGGGTGTTGTTGTGGTTTGTGTCGGCATGTCTGGGTTATGTTGCTCATTTTTATGTTTTATAATTATTGGTAAGAGTACAACTTCCTTATTCTTTTTTAAGTTTGAGTTTATTGAAACCAAGCGTGCAAAGAAACATAGTAACAATGTATCAAAACAATATAGTATATAAATGAATAAGAAAAATACATTGTGAAAATATTGGAAGAAGAAAAATGGTCACAATAAACATAAACATTACTATATGAACTGGAGGGAGAGGGAAGGTAAAAAGGGGGGGTATACAATGATTATTGCAAGAAAAGTAAATACAGTTTGAAAATACCATTGTGTGCAAATAAATATCTGTTAAAAATAAAAAAATATAGATGAGTACAAGTAGAATCTTAGCAACAGCATTAAAAATTATGAAAAAGAAAAGACAACATGGTATAATCATGGTGGTTTGCGAACTTCATCTGGAACATGTGTATGAGTGCTAAAAGACACATTTGGAGAAGGAGGTATAGAGAGATATCCATAGTAGATCTCTTTTAATTGCTAGGGAAATAGGAGTGACGTAATTGGTGTCTAGCCTGTGATGGAAACACACAGCATTTCACCAAGCTGTATAAGTAACTTTGGTTGTATCTTTCCAATTGGAGGTTATTGAGTCAAGGCTACAGCCAATAATAAATCTAATCATTTAAAATGTGAAGGGGTTTGAGGCCAAGATGCGGATATGGAACCCAGGAAAATTTTAGATAAGGAAAAGGGAGTATTGGTTTTTAAAATGGCATTAATAAGGGACCAAATTGATTGCCAGAATTTATACATATGTTTTAGATCAGCATTTGGGTAGGGGCAAGACCAGCATGTAGACGAGAAATCTGGGGAAAAAGACGCTAATCTCATTGGGGAATGCAGTAGACGTTGGTTAATGAAATAAAGGGTTTGAGTAGTGTTAGCTGCCTTTGAGGTCTTATGAATTTTTAACCAAAGCTTATCCCATAAAGAAACAGAGCAGCATAGCAACAAATCCTGTTCCCAAGCCAACTCAGTCTTTGTCTTAGGCCTCTCTGAAGGAGATAACAAACACTTATAAATACAAGATGCAGAGGGAGAGGTAGCCAATTTAGGAAAAATTGTAGAGCAAGTTAAGGAAGAGCAGGGGAGGATGGGAGTGAATTAAGATACTCTTGAAGTGCGGGAAGTAAAAGATCATATTGTTTCTTAAGAAAATTAGGAAGAAGGAATTTGTATTGAAGATCAGGAAAGGACAAATGTTCACCGTGAGTCAGAAGTTGGGAAATCCACAATAAGCCCCTGGATCTCCATGAATTCCAACAAAAAGTTCGGTTCTTGATGCGCATCAACTTGTTATGCCAGATAGGTTATTTAGATATTGAAATAAGGGAAGGATATGAGGAGGGTAAATGGGGAGTTAAATGTGTACGAGTATAAGCAATAACAGAAGAGTGGAAAAAAGAAGCGTGAGCAGTAAAAGCAAGAGTTTCTAGGAAATTAAAGGGCGAAATAAGGGACATCTTAATGGACTTCCATACTGGGGGAAGTGTGGGTAGCTCGGTAGAGAGCCATCGAGAAGTGTATCAAAGAAAAAGAGTGATGGTGGGACCTAAAGTCAGGGAACTTAAGGCCTCCATGAAGTTTGTCTTTCTTAAGAGAAGATAAGGCAATTCAAGGGGTTTTATTTTTCCAGAGAAACTTTGATAAGATTGAATCTATTCTCTTAAAGTAATATCTTGGGATATGTATTGGTATCATAGAAAGAGAAAATAAGATTAGAGGAGGTAGCATCATTTTTATTGAATCTAGCCTACCCCACCACGAGAGAAAGAGAGGATGCTATCCGGCAACTGAGTCATTTAACTTTTTAACAATATAGTCAAAATTTAATTTTAAGATATCAGAAATATTTGAAGCGAACCATAACCCTAAGTATTTCACTTTAATCGGCTGCCAGGAAAAGCCTGTTTGGTTAAAATAGTGTTTAAGGCATAAATTATAAAGGGGTAAGACCTCACATTTATCCCGATTAAGGCGAAACCTGAGACTTGCGAAAAGGCATCATTCTGATGGAGAAAGAAAGAAAGAGAAGTATCCGGATTGGAGCGATATAAAAGGATATCATCAGCATAAACAGATAGTTTAAATTGGTTGGGTCCGAGGTGAAAACCCGTGATTTGAGTATCTTGACGTATTTTCGTTAAAAAGGGCTCTAACGCTACTATAAACAACAAAGGAGATAAGGGACATCCTTGGCGAACACCTCTAGAAAGAGAAAAGTAATCTGAGACTTTAGCATTAGCAAGGATAGAAGCTGTGGGAGCCGAATATAATAAAGAAATGAAAGATAATAATCTGGGAGGAAGTCCTATCCATTTAAGAGCATGGAACATAAAATCCCAGCAAATTCTATCAAATGCCTTTTCAGCATCTAGAGTGATAGCAGCAAGTGGGTAATCTAAGGAAGAAGCCTTACTAAGAACATTAAAGAAAACTCTGGAATTATCAGAGGATAAACGTCCTTTAACGAAACCGGATTGTTCTGGTCCAATAAGCTCCGGTAAAAGGCGGTCAATGCGTAGAGCAAGTATTTTTGCGAAAATGTTATAATCCGTGTTGACAAGGGAAATGGGACGATAGTTCTTAAAAAAAGAGGGATCTTTCTTTTCTTTGGGGATTAAACAAATCATAGCTTCCTGAAAAGTTCCCTGGGAAGATCCATTTGCAACAAAGGAGTTAAATAAGAGAAGGAGGTTTGGAAGAAGAAGCTTTGAAAAATGAGCATAAAATTTAACTGTGAAGCCATCAGGTCCAGGAGTTTTATCGTGTCTCAAAACCGAGACAGCATGAGTAATTTCATTCAAAGTGATATTTTCTTTGAGCAAGTCAAAATTAATATGATGAGACGGGGGAAAATCAATTGATTGAAAGTAAGAGGATATGTCAGGTTGAAGGGGTTGTATTTCAGGAGTATGTAAGTTTTTATAACAATTGACAAACTCTTGTCGAATATCGTCGTCTCTGAAAAGATTATCACCATTAGAGTTTGTTAGGGAAGCAATCCTAGTTCTGTCGCGGCTTGTTTTTAAATAAGTAGCTAAGACCATAATATCAGGTATTGCATTTGAGAAGATAAGAGGCTGCAGCCTCCGTGGACAATTTATTAAAAGTAATATTGGCAGAAATGAGATCCTTTAAAGAGGCATCTGTAAGAGATTGGTAATAAGCATACTCTAGTTGCTTAATTTTAGTAAGTAATTGAGTCGATTGTTTCTCAAAATTCTTTTTCTTTTGCGAGACGTAATTGATTATAGAGCCTCTCACGGTTGCTTTGAAAGAATCCCAAATCATGGTTGGCAAAGAGTCAGAAGGAGTATTAGTAGTGAAAAAGTCCAAAGCAAAAGAAGCGTATTGGCTAGAGAACTTAGGATCCTTAAGTAGGGAGTTATTAAAACGCCATCTACCAGACGGTGGGGAAAAAGGAATTAAATCTAAATCAACAAAAACTGGGGCATTATCTGAAATCAGGATAGATCCTATCTCTGAATGGGTAACATGCTGAGTAAGGAATTTACTTAAAAAAGAGATATTCAATGCGAGATTGCATTTTATGTGGGGGAGAGAAATAACTATATTCTTGGAGGTCTGGATGACAGAGTCTCCAAATGTCAATTAAGGATTTTCGATGGATGGTGGAGGTAAATTGTGTGTGCATTTTAGTGTTTACAAATGTAACAGGGGGGCGTCTATCTACAATAGGGTCATGTATCTGATTACAATCACCAGCAAAAATAATATATTCATTATCAAGCTAAAGTAATTTATCCGAAATTTGTAACCAGAAAGCATTATCAACAGAAACTGGAGCATAAAGGTTAAAAAGAACTAATGACACTGTATCTACTAACAATTTAACAATCACCCAGCGGCCATCTAGGTCAATTTTCTGATGGGTGACAGAAACCTTAAACTTTTTGTGGTACAAAATTACAATACCATTTTTTTTACCCAAGGCTGGAGAAGAGAATACATTACCTACCCAAAATCTCTTTAATTTAGAAGCTTCAATGTCTGATAAATGGGTTTCTTGTAACATGGCAAAATCAGTTTTTAATAGAGCCAAATGGGATAATACCCGTTATCTTTTAATAGGAATATTTAATCCTTTAATATTCCATGTAATAACTCTGAATGTATCAGAATTAAGACAACAGCAGTAAACATGGAGCATACAACGTAATGAACAACCTGAAAACTCAAATTATTTAGCAAATAAAATGTGGTAAACGCGTTAATAGAAAGGTAGTAGAGAAAAATCTGAAAAACAATAGTAATAATGAGAACAGGGAGAGAAAAGAACAGTGATGAAAAGTAGGAGAATCGCATATGAAAAGAGAGAGATAAGTAAAAGGAGGAGAAGAAAGGAAAGGAAAAGTTAACAGAGCATAAAAGAAGAAGAAAAGCAACGAACAGAGAGGAGAGAATGGGAGGCATTTCAAAAAGATCACATAATAGGAACCAGACGAGGACATACAAAAAGAACATACCTATAGAAGGACGATTCAAGAAGACAAGGGGAGGGATGGAGCTAGAGAGAACAGACGATACACCCGGGATCGATAACATGGAGGAGCAGGAAGCAACACGTCAGAAGGATGAACGAACTGTGGGGATAAAAAAGAATAAGAGTCACAAAATATACATTGGAAAATAAGAAAAGATGAAGCAGCTTAATAGAGTAATAAGATACATATTACAAAATCAGAAAAATGTATAAAGTAACCCAATATTTGAAGATGAAGAGTCCATAGCATCTGTTTTATGAGAGTTTATGAAACTTTGGAGACGCATAGGATCCTTATATGTCGTTGTTCTATTATTGAATGTAACCTAAGAGGCAAGGATGAAAGAGACCATAGCGAGCGCCCATTGCTCGCAGATCAGGTCTCATATTGAGAAAAGCCTTCCTTCTGTTCGCAGTAGTTTTGGCATAGTCCTGCGCAAAAAATAAAGTAGAACCTGACCAGATGATGCGTTGGGAGGATTTAACCGCTGACAAAACTTTTAATAAATCCGTATACTCCAGAAAGTACAAGATAACACCTCTTGGTCTCTGTGAGGAAGAAGTAGGGGAGAAAGGGTGTCCCAATCTGTGTGCTCTTTGAATGTTAAGAACGGTGCTTTCTGGCATGTGGAGAACCTTGGGAAGAAAGGATTTAAAGGAAGGAATAGGGTCAGACCCTTCCGTTCCTTCTGCCAGGCCATAAATGCGTAGATTGTTACGCCTATTTTGTTTTTCAAGATCCTCAACTTGGCGCTGTAGTACAGAAACATGAGAGTGAAGTGAAGAAACTTTAGTGCAAGTACCTTTGATAGAAGACATGTTATGCTCAACAGCAGTGATTCTTGTATCAAGTTGTGACCAGTTCTCATTTTCGCATTAGTCTCCTCCATAAAGGGACTCAGTGCCCTAATTTCTTCGAACAAAATTTCCATAGAGACAGGTGAGGTCGATTTAGGCAGAGAGGGAGGATTTTGTTTGAGGCGTTTGGAGATGGATTACTCTGTCGGCTTTGCTGAGGAATCCATAGTCGTAATATTATCTGGAAATGAGGACAACAAAAAATCTTCCATTTTGGAGAACTCTGTAAAAATTTAGAATTTTTAACAAAGACGTGTTTTGCAGAAGCCTTTGTATGAGAACTCACTTTAGTCTTCCCATAAAGTCTCAGACTAGGTATAAAAAGATAGAAATCAAAAGGCACGTCACACTGGATAAATGCACTTCAATGAGCACTATAACAACGAGAAATAAGCTTCAAACTGGTCGTCATGTAAATCTCCTGTCAAAAGATGCTCCTGGAAGAATTATTTAGGTTACAGGTAAGACAGCTATGCCATTTAATGAAGGTAGGCAAAACAGGAAATAAATGAAATTAAGCTAAGTGGCATAGTAAACTGAACCCCTGCATGTCACTGAGCTAAAGACATGAGGAGAGAAATCACAAAATGGCCGTCAATAAATATTCAGTCAGATGTAACTCCTGGGAAAATTGTTAAGACGCTGCCAAAACAACTCACTCCATGTATTGGAAGCTCTTAGAGCAGGGGAAAGCCATACAGCAGGTTTATGAAAGCATGGAGTTAGATATATGAGCACAGTCATTCCGATAAGCACCACAAGCAGAGCGTTGCGGTACGAGCAGGAAAAAACAAAACGGCGGTCGCAATAGCGCGATACCGGTGAAGAAACTCACAGTATCGAAAAAAGTCCACTTGTCTGCTACAAATAGAGATCGCAAGGTTTTCAAAATGGTCAGCAGATGTTCCGGTGCTGTGACATTGTAGGCGCGTCGCTAAAGTGCAGCTAGGGACGTGCAGCCGCCTGGATGCCTCAAAGACCGTCACTCAGGAGCCGCCATTCCCGTCGGGTGTCAAGCCACGCCCTCCACAACTTCCTTATTCTGATACAATATTGTATAATCAACATTCTTTCTCCAATTTAACTTGAAAATCTGAGTTTTACACTAATCTTTCTCACTCCCACCTGTGCTTCTAATTCCCTTGATGCTAATCATTTCTCTTTTCCTCCCCTATGTATCTCTGACCCCTAATTTTCTATCTGAACATTTCCCCTGACTATCCGTATCCCCATGTCATTTGTAATTTCCTTCATATCTATGATTGCTTCCCAGAATTCCTGTAATGTAGACCTGATAGCTTTCTTTCTGTGACATAGTTCCCTCTTGTATGCCTTATTGCCTGTTTCAAGATCATTCTCACATCCAGCAATCACACAACATTGTGGCTTCCATTTAATGCAGAATACCATCAGTTCCTGTGTGGCAATCACATCACTGTGGCTCCTTGTTGGCACATTTGATCGGATTGCTTTTTCTAAATAAGAATAAAATCATTGCCCCTTCAATTATAAAAATGTATCTAATGGGAACAAGTGGAGATCAGAAAAGGGAATGACTCAGAGAAAAGCCAATGATTTTGCCCTGTTCTTAGCTCACTGCTCCTTGGTTTGTGGCTGGTATGAGAATGCATGATGGGCGGTACTGAACGCCTCCTTAATGCCTTCTATCTACCTACTAAAGTATTTTACCTTTGTTGTCCTGAGGCCACTTTAATTTCTAACCCATAAGGTGAATATCAAGCTCTTCCCCTGAGCACTTGATTCTCAGGGTAGTAAGGGAGAGTAGCCCAAAGGCTTGCCCAGGGAAATGGGAGTTATAGTCCCAGGACTTAATGCAACACAATAGTAGGCAATGATGTCAATGTTCAAATAATGAGACTTCTAAAGAAAAAGTTATTTATTATTAACATACAACTATATACTTCACATATTAAGCACATATATAGAAGATAACTATTTGAGTTGAAATGGACTAAACAGGGTTCTCAATAAGTAATGGTCAGTCTATTAAAGGTCCCATTTTGGAAACTATCTGATCACTCTATCTCTTCCCAGGCTCCCTATGAACAGTACAGCCTCATCAACAGCTCCCCAAACTTGTTGAAAGTGTTAGTGAAGGAGAGCATATGTGTGTTCATCATAGCCTCCCCTTAAGATCCTCGGCACACGTTGTCCGTTCCCTCGAATTCCTATGCCACTTGCTGAACTCTGGTTGCCCAAATCTAAAAAAAAATTCCAGCCAACCTGGTTACGAAGAGTAGTGAAGGGATAGTCTCAAGATGAGAGTCCATGATGTGGGACTACAGATAGTTACTTATTCCCATACACCGTAGACCCAATTCTAAAACAGAGCTAATGTGTTGGAGAGAAAATTCCATTTACACTTTAGAGACCTTAGAAAACTGATCATGACACTTTCTGAGCGAAAGTTAATAAGCGTGCGCCAAATACACGTTATAGAAAAGATGATGAAAAGAAAGAATTTTGGTTACTGCATCATAAAAGCATGCAGAAAAAGTGTAGTTTAGATGATATAATTTAAATAAATAATATAGATTGTGATTTGCTAAAAGAAAATAACTACATTTTTTAATATCTGCTAGAATACGTGTAAAATTGTGATCACTCACTTTATGGAGTTTATCTCTAATTATAATTTATCGTCATCTATATGTGTGTACCATCAAGATTTAACCTGAATATGATGATGAATTCAATTTAAATGTATTTTTGTGGTGTAAACGTGTTCAACAAAATAACAAAAGATAAGTAGGTGCCACACATTCCTAAATAATGATGCCTTTATAAGACGTTTATAGATTGAATTTCATACATGCACCAATGCAGTGCACTCAGAGCGAATTTAATTAACTAATGTTTTAAATGTAGTTACACATTAATACATTCGAACAGATAGACGTCTGTCATACTGACACATATTTGTGAACCATACTAAATGATTTCAAGTGCATCAAAAGTCATTTTTGAATCATGACATCTTATCTCTTATAAATGTATGCTAAGCAATTCTATATTTTTTACGTTACATTAGCATGATCTATTATAGACCATACTGAATATTTGGAAGTTTTTGGACTTGCTGAATCCACTGCTTGTGAGAGAATTCTTCAGTATAACAAAAAACATGAAATAGTGTTTTTCTTTCCTGACTTCTCATATACTGTACAAGACACTTTGCTACAATATTTGTCACAATCCTAACCAGCTGCCTGGGGAACTGTCCTCTTGAACCTGCATATGTGTTTTTGCTAAAGGAGTATTATTCGAATGTTTCTCACACTGGATTGCTTAAGGTCTGCGTCACGGTCTCGCCTATTTCTCTGCATTTTGTGTCATCTTTATGTCGCCTGACATCCATCCTCTTAGAACTGACCAATGGACTGAGTATTCTGGTCCTTACCTCTTGAGCTTTGGTATCTTGTTCCAAATTTCCCATTAGATTTTAACCACTTGCGTGCTTCTGTCAGCCAACGACCGTGACGCGCACTACCTTCATAGTGCTGCGCACGTCCGTTACCCCACACGGCCCCACCCACTCTTTAAACCTGCTGCACCGCGGCGGAATTGCCACTGCGGTAAACAGGTTAACCAAACTTATTCATGAACTCAAGTAATTGATGCAACTTGCTTACTTTAAGTGCGATAAACTAAACTAAATTACTTTGCTGACTCAGTTATCATGATTGTTTGCTCTTCAATTGGGTGTGCATTCCTAATCTGTGACAAAGGACCTGAGGAGATCATATTAGAGAGATCTAAGAACATCACATACTAATGCTGGCATTTTTGCATTGCTTTAACTGAACTCTTAGTGTGTATGATTTTTGTTTGCCTTTGTTTCTTTAGGAGATTTGGGCTGGCAGTGATAATCTTCTATCTTTATAGTATTGTATTAAGGTTAATCTATATGAGTCTGATTGTCAGTCTGTAGTTCAGTTATCCAATTCCTGGTCCTCATTGGAGGACTGCTGGGACCATTTATTTTCAACCTCTCTCAGCAAAAACCAAGGTCCATCGGAGACCAAGAGTAAAAGAGCGAGTGATGAAACTCAGAGAGGGAAACCAAATGCAATATCAGATATGGGCCAAGTAACACTACAACATATACAATGCATAATGTTTCTAAGCTACATGATGCAGCCAGGGCAAAGATCAGGCATGGATGTCAATCTGGTTCACTTCTCCAGTCCACATGATTGTTGGAATGTTCTTTGGTAGCCTCACACCTCTAGACCAATAGACCCAAATCTGCTGAACACTGACAAATTATCCTGCTCCACAGTTCACACCTGGTGGTAGAGAGGATGAGGTCATTTGTATTGAGACAGGACAAAGCAGGGCTTAAAGTGTAGATATCTTTGTACTTGCAAAAGATGTTTGGGTGTGGTTTCGAGGTATGAATGCTTAGGCAGGCTAACAACCCCCTCACAACTCACAAACCATGGTGGCAGACTTAGCAGGCTTAGTTCGATTCAAGGAGGCTTGGGCTGCATTCTGGCTGTGACACAGGTAATGTTACCTTTAACATGCAGCCCTTAGTGGACCTCATCAGAATAATTGTAGAGTGTCTCATTCCATATGCCTTTCAGCATTGGTGTAGTTTGCTCTCATGTATACCTTCTAAAAGCTTCCACAATTTTGCAGGTTACTAAGCTGTGATCCCCACTTCTGGACAAATTTCTTTTTGAACAGGCCACATCCAGGACTTCTATTCGTAGCAGTTTGGCATTTTTCCATGAGTCAAGTTACACAGTGCATCTAACAAATAATGTAAGTGCATTGGTGAGTACCTCCCTTGTGGAAAAGCGTATCCTGGCTTGTACTTAGTATTTATTCTTGGCTGAAGCACACAAATTTGAATTCCAAATCCTGACCTGTTTTGGGTTATGCCTGGTTTTGTGGATGTTGATGTGTAACACCGACTGAAAAAACATCACATGTGATCTGCAGAATCAGCAGCAAGAATAGGTCAAGTTGGGAGACACTGGCTAGGAATGAGCAAAAAGGCACAAAAGAGCAAGAGGCCCTCATAGCCTGCACTACAACATTTTCAGCAGATGTTTTTGTAAAGCTCTCAAGTATGAAAGTCTTGGAAAATGCACTTAGTGATCACATGGTGATCTTCTCTAAATTTGGGATGACCTGTGCCAAGGTAGGTACTTGGAATTTTAAGGATAGCTCAGTAGGTTTTAATATAACAATTGGAAGAATCTATTGGAATTCCCTAGCTGTCTCTAAACTTAGAGAGAACTTAACAGGTTTGATAGGAGATCAGCAGCACTTAGTAATGGCAGATCACCATTCTTCTGAAACCGATTTGTTCGAAGTCTTTTGTTGCAATACAAGTTCCTTTGCTTTGTTATGTAAACCTATGCAGGCGCCAGCTAAAAGGAGACCGCCTCTTAACCCATTGCTGCCTATAAATAGGGAAATAAATAAATTAGCAAGGGCCCAATTCCTGGCCTTTTTCCTCGAACAAAATAAATGAATACATCTTTTAAAGAGGAAAAAACGATCCCTAAGACAAATAAAGGAAGATTATGAATGGGTTCAGTAAAAAAGGTGGCTTCAAAAAATTACTCTAAAAGGTATTGGGAAATAATTGCTGATTGTTGCGGTCCAAGAGTAAAATCCCTCCCCATTCCTATAAAAGAAGAAGAATGGAAATTACATATGGTACAACTTTATTCTGCAAATCCTAATTCGTCTTGTTCTGCCTCCACTTTACCCAATCCTTTTTAAATCCTTGCCTCCAGCTGTGTGCCCTCAAAGGGTGAAGCGGTAGGACTTATCAAAAAAATGAGAGCTTCTGGAGCAATGGGTCCTGATTAAATCCCTATGGCAGTAATAAAAAGAAACCTCTGCTGTGTACTATGTACCTCACTCCGCTGTTTGATAATTGCTATTTGCAGGGGTAGAAGCCTCCATCTTGCTCCGGTAGTATCATAATCCATCTATATTAAAAGGGCCACAGACATCATCCGGGTAACTCCCGGCAGATAACTTTACTAGACACGGTGAGGAAAATATTTGCTCGCAGTATTCTTGCCCATCTTACTGAATGAGTGGTGGAAGAGAGGGTTCTTCCCATAGAACAAGCAGGGTTTAGGAAAAACCACTCCACCCTGGATAACATCAATGGGCCAAAATTAATTGAGGAGAAGTACACAATTGTTCAAAGGTCAAATGTATATGCGGCCATTATAGGCTTTTCAAAAGCCTTTGATAAGGTAGACCAGCCCTTACTGTGGACAAATTTACATAAAATTGGACTGCCTACCGCCCTGTTATCATTAATTATTGCCCTGAACTCACAAACATGGTGCCAGGTGCTAATAAGAGGAAATCAAGGCTTATTACCAATAATACCCACAGAAAATGGCCTGGAGCAAGACTGCCTATTAGCCCCGCTACTCTTTTCTTTGCATGAAGCAGATTTACCTGAATGCTTTTCTCCTCTAGAAGGAGATGCACAGAAGATAGGCGGCCATCCTTTTGCATGTCTTATGTATGCAAAGGAAATAGCAATTATGGATCCAACCCCCCAAATGGGCTGAATATAAAGTTGATATCATTGCAGAAATATACGATGGCACAGGTTTTGAAGATCAATGTTTCTAAAAGTAAAGTTCAGATTATGAAAGGCAGCAGAAGCAGAATATTATGGAATTTTAATTTGGAAATTGGTCCAAAAATCTGGAGATTGTAGAATATGGGTAACACAAAGAATAAGCCACATATTGAACATAGTTCTTGTAAAGCGTTAACTCATGCAAATGGCTTGCGTATTTTATATAGCACAATGGGTCAAAGACACTTTTTAGATCTGCTTACAGTTTTTAAATCAAAAATTCCTCTTACTTTGCTATATGCTATTGAAACTATTGCAGTAAAGGATTGGAGTATCCTAGATAAGAGTCAAGGCCAGATCTTATGGAAATTGTGTAATTTTAATACGCTGGTCCCAATATCTGCTATTAGAATGGAATTTGGTTTGAAAAGTTCATTTACTCAAGGCTTAGCCCGGATATTACATTGGGGATATCAGGTAAGAATAGTGAGTAATACATTCTTACAGGTTTCATGTGTCAAGAACATTTTGGAGGAACCATAGACAAATATTCCTTTTCCAGGGACTTCTCCTTGCACTGAATTGTGCACAGGAGGAGTCAGTGATTTCCCTCCACTTCTAGAACTTAAATCCTTTTTAAAAATCCCAAGTCGCACGGTTAGTTACCAAAGAGATGTCAAATTTTGTAGATCAAAAGGAAGGCTAAAGAAAATAGCCATGTCGAAAACAGCAAGAGTTCCACAGAAATATTTATCTTGGAACTTAGATGGTATTTGACGTTGGCTTACTTTATGACGCATGAATCTCTTGTCATTAGAAACCTAACAGCAAATTGGTCCCACTCTACAAAAAATTGAAAACATTGCAACCTATGGGTTAGACCTGGGGGTCACTAGTTGGCTGAGGTAGGTACCCTAGGCCAAATAGGGACCCTTGCTTCCACGTCAGGGAAAGGAAGGACACCTTCTAAGATAGCTCCAGCTCACGTGGTATCTTGGCACGAGCAGCCAGGCTTATCTTCAACTGGGAAAGGAAACAAGAGAACCCTACTCACTTGGAGCCTGGGTGAAGACTTTTACAAGAAACAATGGCTCCTGTGGAAGAATAGGAATTACTTCTGATAAAGATAATGCACAATGGCAATGAGGGTGATTGATGTAGATGTCAAAAGAAGGAAGTTGTATATACACAGTGCGAATGTCTTCATCATTTATGAAAATGTATATATCAACAGTTGCACAAAATTTCTGTAGCATTATAAACACATATGCAATCCAAGAAGTGATGGTGTGTCCCAAGTGAATATTATCAAAAAAGAACCTAAACTGCTAAAGTGGAACATAATAACGTGTAGATAACATAAGGTTTCAAGTACACATTTCAGTTAGAAGGAAGTAAATATCTTATTCAAGCAAGTTTTCTCCTTAGATACATGTCCCTCTTCACAATTATGTTTCCAAGTTCGGGGCCTTTGTATTTTATTTTTATTTTTTTAAGTCTTTTTTTATTAATGAAACATTAATTAAACATAAACAGGCTTCAGTTCAACACCCATATACAGATGGCATTTAAGGAGAGATAGCCGAAACAAGTTCAAAGTTCTTAAAATATATCCCATCGGCGATCCCCACCATGAGACACCCACACTCCCCCACCGCAACCATAGCATCATGTCTCCCATATTAACACATATCAGTTCACAGGGCTCGCATCAAAGTTCTCTATATTCGGCCCATGCACTCCAGATAATTTTCCCTTTACGATGGCAGCCCGGGCTCTGGTAGATGACCCGCTCCGCCCGCAATATCAGTCAAGGTCTCTTTTCCAGGCCGTAAGGATGGGGGCGCTCTCTGCTCCCCATGCTCGGGCAATAATTCTCTTGGCCACCCCACCCACAAGGGCCAGCCAGGTCTTCTTGGCCTACTGCGGCCACGTCGTTTCTCCTGTCGACCCCAGTAAGAGCCACCTTGGGTCGAGTGGGACACTCTCACCCACCACCTGTGCCATCACACGTGTTATACCAGTCCAGTACGATTGTATCCGTGGGCATGACCAAAGTATGTGGAAGAAGGAACCTACCTCACCGCATCCCGGTACGTCAGTCTCACAGGTGCCCATTCGAACGAACACTATTCGGGATGCATAGGATCTATGGAAGATACGGAGCTGAATCAGTCGAAGCCGTGCTCTTATGACTATTTCTCGGGGTGTCTGCATTTCTTCAGCCCAGTCAACGTCCCCTAGGAGGCCCACATCTGACTCCCATGCCTCCCTCAGCGAGTGCAAACAGTCCGGGGTAGTATTAATCAATTTCTGATAGGTCAGAGAGATGGCCTTATCAATCATAGGATCCAAAAGCAGGCGATCCTCTCGTGGTGAGTATTCTGGTATAAGGGATCCCTCTTGCAGATGGCAGTGAAGCGCATGACACATCTGTCCATAGCGCAGAAATTCCCCCCACCCATTTGGAACTGTCCCTGCAATGTGGTGAAGTCAAGCATTTTCCCATTCTTCCAGACATCCCCCAAGTGTTCAATACCTATAATGCTCCATTTCCGGAAGCCAAATCGCCTCGTCACCTCTCCCAATTGGCCACCCTCCCAGAGAGGAGTTTATGCTGTAAGTTTGTCTGTCCACCCGGTCATTTTGGTTGCTTTGTGCAAGCATCAATAACCATTCGGGTATGTACCAGGAGGAGCGGGCTACCTCTCCCCTTCTGGGATAGTTCGGCGAGGTAGCTACTATTGCCGAAGGCCAAATGTTGCACCCTATATGCTGTTTCCTCTAATGGGGAAAAAGCCCACCCATTAACGTTGATGAGTTAAGACGCCCAATAGTATTTCCTGATATCAGGAACAGGGAGGCCCCCATCGTACACACCTTTCATGAGTTTCTTTAGTGCATTCCAGGGACTACCTCCCCCCCCAAAGCAATAGATGCTGCTCGGACTCAGTGGATCAGAAAAAGGACTCCAGAACCTGGGACGGGGTATTCTGAACAACGTACAGTAGGCGAGGAAGGGCCATCATTTCAAAGAGGACCGCCCTGCCCATCAAGGAGAGTGGGAGCTGTCTCCAATGCACAACGTCCTCCTTCAAATGTAGCAATTATGCCTGTACATTAACCAGCATAAAGGCTTCCTCGCTCCTGCTGATCCAGAGGCCCAAGTACTTAAACGTTTCTCTCTGGACCAGCTCAGAGCAAGCCGACGTCAGAGCGACAACACCCCCGCCAGAGAGAACACCAGGGATTTATACCAGTTAACGCAATACCCTGAGTAGGTACCAAAGGATGAGGCAATGGAACGTTTGTCTTGGGTTTTGGGCACACATCAAGATGTTGTCAGCGTATAAAGAAATACATTCTTCCCAGCGGCCCCCGAGGTCTATACCTCTCAGTACTGGGTCTCCCCGAATCCATACAGCCAACTGTTCCAGTGCCAGGGCAAACAGCAGCGTTGATAGAGGATACCCCTGCCGAGTGCCCAGGTGAAGAATGAAGGACCTAGAGATATTGCAATTAACACTAACTGGCGCCATCAGGTCGGTATACAAGAGCCATATCCATTGCTGATATTTGGGACCGAGACAAATTTTCTCAAGGATTGAGAAGAGTAATGCCCAGTCGATACTGTCAAACGCCATCTTTGCGTCCAGTGACAGAAGCTGGCCTTTGTATTTTTAAGGCTAATAGAGTTTTAGCATTTTATTTTTGGATTGTACTCTTGCACATGTTATGGCTGCTATTCAACTGCTCTGCACAACACTGGAATATACTGTGCCTCTAACCTTTGCTGCTAAGGGACAAAGGAATTGTTAGTTATAAATCTGCTAGATCGTCCTTAGTATTTCTTTTGGTTATAACTTTTCCTGCTATAGGATGGACTTTATTTAAAATTGATCCTTTCAAGGAGCAGATATTGCATAATATTGCATAATATTCTAAAATGTGCACATGTGACTGCTACTATTTAAATGAGGTTTTGCACAAAAATTGGTAAATATTTTGATTTTAAGTTTTGTTGCTAAAGGAACATGTATTGTTTGTTACAAATATATTAGCTTTTATAGAATACCTTTCTGTTTTTAACTTGTAGGTGCTACAGGCTGCACTTTATCTAAAATTGGATCTATTATGAAGCTTATTTCGTACAGTATGAATTCAAACTTGAGCTATTTGTTGTGGTAAAGGACTTAATAATAGTATTGTAATTTGCTTGTCTGTCTTTATGATGATCACCTTTATTTACATCTCTCTCATCTAGGGCAATTGACTACATTCATATGCTTGTGGACATTTTTATCTTACCATGTGAGTGAGAACTGAGAACTGGCTATGAAGGTTTTCGATACCTCTATGATGGACTAAGAAAGGAACTGAGCTTGCATTTTATTACACGTATTATGTAATAATTGTGTGCATATTTTATGTTGACCTCATTGGAGATCCAAATTCTTAATAAATATATTGAATTGTGAATTGTACAACATTTTGTCCACAGTGACACTGCTGGAAAAGGAAACAGGAAGATACCAATCGGGTGTCTTTGTCCATAAAATGCTCTCCATCTAAAAGGGGGTGCTTCACTTCATAAGCAGGCTATAGAATGTTCAGATCTAACCTCAATTAACAAACTATCTAAGAATGTTTACTTCCATTCTCCATTTTCTGAGTCATCTATTCACAGGAGAGCCTAGAATAATTCTTTCCCTGGTCAAGGGCAAAACACAAACTTCATGGTCACCTTGCTACATACTTCCAGAGCAGATATGCATTTGCAATTCATGTTCCAAATGGAAGGAGCGAAAGACCCAGTTGCAGCAAATGAGGTAGAACATTAATGATGAGAAGAGAGTAGTTACTGACGCTTGAGGGTGACATGCAAAAAAGGGACTAATCTTCCAGTATAAACACTTTCCCACAACTGATAGTTTCTCACAGTGTGGTGAAACTTCAGTGGTTAATTTCTTGAGGAAGGGTGCCTTTATGTTGTCCCTCTATCCATCTTCTGGTGTTTTATCTTCACGGAGTGGCACTCAGTGAATATGCATAATTGCTGAGCGTGCTCAGATGAAAAAAATAGAAAGGCATAGAATATTGCTTAACACAAGGCAGGTTTGCACTCTCCCTAGAGCAATGTGGGGCCTTTTGGGCCCCCACACTTAGATTCCTGCTAATAAAAAAGCAGAGGGACAGGAGGTGGGAACATTTCAGTTTGCACGGATATTGAAGCTTTTTATTTTTATTTTATATATGGACAGTACCATGGAAACTATAGTAACATAAAACGAGAATAAAACTGGGTAGCATTGGTGGTAGGGAGTGTTGTATTGGCATGAGTGCCTTCAATGATATGACTTCAACAGTGTCTTTCATTGTTGTCATGAACTGTGTAATGCAGATGTGTGCAAGCAGGGTAATCTACCATTACTTCATGGCAACTACTATGACTTACCATTACTACACATTTTTTTCTGAGCAGAATCTTTTACTTTGCATGCTTTAAGTCTGCATGCTTCTACTTCGCATATACCGCTACTTAGCACAGTCAATTACTTTGCTGACTATTCACATTGTTGTTTGGAAAAGGAGGCACTTCCATTTCCAAACAACGACGTGCAGCTCTGACGACGCCTGAAGCAGGAGAAGAAAAGAAGCATGGTGAGGCGAAGGACCATGAGGGGAATGAGGTAAGTAGGGCAGTGTAGTTTTTGGGGTCATGCAGGAGGTTGTTTTTTAGGTTTTAGGGGTGTTTTTATGTAGTGTAGAGTAGTGTATTTGGGTTTAGGGTAGTGGTCGTGCAGGGGGTTGTCTTTTATGTTGGAGGGTCATGTTTATGTAGTGTAGAGTATTGTATTTGGGTTTAGGGTAGTGGTTGTGCAGGGGGTTGTCTTAGGTTTTAGGGTTGTCTTTATGTAGTGTAGAGTAGTGTATTTGGGTTTAGGGTAGTGGTCATGCGGGGGTTGTCTTTTAGGTTTTAGGGTTGTGTTTATGTAGTGTAGTGTATTTGGGTTTAAAGTAGTGGCCCCACGGGGGTTGTCTTTTAGGTTTTATAGTAATGGTATTTGCAATGTAAAAACATTGTAGCAAAAACTTGCTAAGTAATGGACAAATCAAGCGTGGTTAGTGCTTGCTAAATCACCATTTGCCAAACGCTTTTGTGTGTAAGCTGGTTCTTCATTTCTGACCAGCACAAGGTGGCCAGTGAGTCAGGAGAAGCGGATCTCATTTTCCAGCATAATATAATAAGTATGCCCATCCTGATCGGGGATTGATAGAATAGCCCAAATTCTAGTCGGACTTGTGCTTGAGGAATATATTGTGGAAGATGAAAAATGTGTTTAAATTAGACGAACTGGAGTTGATTTAGGGTAGTTACATCCTTTTCCTTTAAATGTTCTGAGCTGTAAGTGAGTGAGGGAAGAATCTTGGTTCCTATTACTTGCAATAAATGAAAATGAGACGTCTACCCCAGCTTTTTATAAAGAATCTTGAATTGCAAAGAGCAGCTTATGTGCCAGAGCTCCTTAAAAGTTTGCCCAGACTCCATGACCACTCCTAGGCATTTATATGATCTGACCAACTCTAGGTTGTTACCTGCTGCTTTCCACTTGAATTTGATATGATGGAGGCTGGAATTTAAAGAAAAGGTTTTACTTGTAACTGTATGGTGTGACCATGTTTTATATGTGATAAGGTTCCCTTTGATCTACATGATAAGGATATTGCAAGTCACCTCGGAGTTCTAGATCCTTAAAAAGGAACTTTGTCTTCGGCCCGATCCTCTATATAGTTATGGAACACCAAGGTGACTTGCAATATACTTATAAGGATTAGTCGGGGGTACCTTATCCCTTAAATACACTTGAAAATAGGCATTCAGTTTTACACCAAGCATTGTTTCAAGTATGTGTCATTTTGTTGTTCATTGGTGATACATGCACCATTATTTAATATCAGTGTGGCGTGAAGTGCTGGCTCAGGATTTCGCCCATCAATGTTGCAAATAGCCACACACAGTTTTTTTTATATGTAAAAAAAACAAAATGATTTGCCTTTGTTTTTTCTGTACTAAGGAAGGTATTTTCACTTATAGTTAGTTATTCATGTTATTTAACACATACTCTTACAGTATTATGTGGTTTCAAGGAGGGTCATATTGGTATTCTGTTGTAGCTGCAGCTCTTTATTCGGTACAATCCAGTTGGAAACTGTTAGAACTGGCTATTTCTGGTAGGCTAAGGCTGACGCCAAAGCCAGGCAGAAACCACCGTTCTAGTCAGGGCAAAGCAGTCACACGCCAAGATAACCCCTGCTCACCCCCTTGGTAGCTTGGCACGAGCAGTAAGGCTAAACTCGGAGGCAATGTGTAAAGCATTTGCGCCAGCACACAACAGCAACAACATCCTAGGCACACCACAAAAGGAACTCCACACAAGGTTATATAAAAATAACTTCTGTATTGTCAAAACCACATCAGATAGAAATCACACATGTACATTGTGCCAACTGGCACGGGCAATATTCACAAGGGATTATTTACAAAACAGGGCCACATAGGCCACTGTCAGAATCAACACTGTCAGAAATAGAAATACTGTCAGAAATTAGAATAAAAGGATATAAAATCACAGTTATAAATCACATCCAGTAACTACTGGGAACAGGTAAGTACCACCTATGCAACCCTAAACACCTTAGGAGAATGTCATGCAGGGGACCAGGACCTCACTAGGACCACCTGTATTGGAAAGAACAACCATCGAAGAATAAAATACATTTAGGGGTATCACATTACACATGATGCATCAAGCATTCAGAGGTGCAACATAGGAAGAACACATGATGCGTAAAAACACATTCAGAGGTGCAAGGAAAGAAAACACATGATGCATCAAAAACATTCAGAGGTGCCAGAACAAGGAAGACACATGATGCATAAAAACATTCAGAGGTGCCAGAACACAACTCAATAGCGCAAAAACACATGATGCCTAAAACATTCAGAGGTGCAAGATCAAGGTGCGTAATCATATTAAATGCATTACATTTCCTAGCACCATATCACATTGCGCAAAACTCACATTAGGCAAATACCATCACATAGATAATCACATTGCGCCTAAATAAAAATCACATACCAGCCCCCATCTAATAAAGGGACTAAGGAGCCCTGTGTCCAGAATGTCAGGGCGCACTGCCATGCAGCGCCAGTCAGGGGTGCGCTACCGGCGCAAAACCTAAACGGTGCGGGTGCCCACTACTTGCTGGGCACCTGGGAACAATCAAGACCTAAACGGTGCAGCTGCCCAATAATTGCTAGGCAGCTGTGACATCAGCAGAACTGCGACAGGGCCCTCACTGACCCTAGACAGAACTGCACCAACTGCTGGAGCCACACTGGGCTCTGTACATAAAGATGTCCCCCAGCACTGAAGCATCCCGGGGGGGGGAAGCACGAGCCTCTCTGGGGGCTCCCTGAAGCAACTAGGCCCTTCTAATCGATAAAGGCATGGGCCTCTCGGGCCCCCTAAATCATAAGGTGCCCCCTTGTTGGAGCCCTCGCGGCTCTTAAACAAATTTGTGCCCACGTTGGAGTCCCGCTCGGGGGGACTCAAGAGATAATGACCCCCAGAGCCCTCGGGGCTCTACATGCAAATGGGGCCTCGCGGGGGCCGCTCAGCGCCCCCCGCAAGGACTCGGCACCACTGGAGGAGGGGCGGGCACTGGCAATGTGCCCCGAAGCCCCCCCCCTCCTTCTGAACACACTCACCGGCTCTCTGGGCAGCGGGGCTCTTCTGTGTTCGTGGTGGGGGCAGGCACCGGCAATGTGCCTCGCGCCCCCTCCGCTCTTCACCCAGCTCTCCTCGTCGGCTTCAGGAACCACAGGGCTCATGTTCCTGGCAGCCCCGGGGCTCTCCCCAGCTCACGGGAGCCCTGGGCGGCCATCACTCCTCCCGGCCTCTTCTATCGCGGGCAGCCTCTTTTCCTCCTCTCGCGGCTCCGGTGGGGCGGGACTTCCGGTCCTTCTCCGGGGGCCGCGCTAGGTTTGGCCGGCCGGTCCAGCACTTCCGGATCGCCGCGGGCAGTGCGGCGGCCCGTTTCAGGCACTCAGAGGCTGGGGAGAATTACCCGAGGGGTAGGCTCCCTCGTTAAATATACTAATAAAAGTAAATATGCGGCGTGGGCAGCCGCGAAAGGGCGTCAAAGCGCTACCAAGCGCTTAGGAGACAATTAAAGCGCACCCAGCGCTATAATTAAACCCCAGTGCTCCTAAGCGCTAGAAGGAAACACAAAGTCCAGAAAAGTCCTTCAGGGGATGCAGCCAAGTCCTGGGGGATAGGAAGAAGGTCCAAAGGATCCCAGGGCAAAGCAAAGTCCCCCAATCAGCCCAGGCAAGGCAGAGGGGTCCCCCAGAAGTCCTCCAGGCATCCAGGGGCTGGGCAGTGACTCAGACAACCTCCGGGGGCTCTGCAGCCCCTGTCATCCTCAACCCAGACAGTCAATCCACAAGCCGGCCCAGGCACTCCTGGGCCAGGCTCACCAGCCAATCACACGCCAGCCACAGACTACACAAATATGCCAACTTCTAAAAGTGGCACTTCTAGACTAGACACAATCATGCCGCATATACCATTGCGCAGCATTCAATCTCACGAATTCGCACATACCAAACTCGACCCTGCACTCCCCACACATCAGGAACTACCATGGGCATACATATTCCCCATTCATTCCTATGGGAGGGCAGGTCACTCACCACACATACACAGAGAGCTCACGCACTTTACACTGTACCACAGTGAAAAAGTGTGCCAAGGCCTAAAATCACCAACACCAGGTTCCAGAAACAGGCTAGGAAAAAGCAAAAAGTTTCGGGGTGAACCTGCCAAAAGGGCCAGGTCCAACAGAAACCAACACAAATGTATTACTGTACAAAAGATATTTGTTTATGTTGTGAATTTCCTTTGCACAATCAAGATGAAAGAGGTTGCCCAGCTAAAAATTAAGCATTCAAATAATAAGACAAATTAGTCATTTTGCCATTGGTTACCATTATGAAGTTAAGGTTTGTTAGAAAAGAGGAAGTTGAAGCTAGGAAAGTTACTAGAAAATATCAAGTATTGATTGCAGAAATATGAAGCAATTAAACATGTAGGTTCCTGTACAGAGTACAGATGGTATTGTAGAAGTATATGTGTTGAATCTCTAATCAAATCTGGAGCAGAAAGTACTCTGATTGCTCAGGAATTATAAGTAAAAAGTGAGTAAAAATAAACGTTGTGAGTCCTGACAGAATTCATTTGCTATATGAAGGAAGCAAAATTGAATGTGTAGTTTATTTTGAATCAGTACTGATATTCAAGATGTGATATATAAGGTAACTGGTGTTTACAAATCAAAAAGTTACTATTCTGGTGTTGTATTAGAAAGGATTATTTGAAGTTGTATTTCAATTGTGGGGGTGATAAAAGAGTTTCAGCATAAGAAACAAGTTAAAGATGATGAAATGTCAATGAACCACAAACTATACAATGTTTTACAGTGTGAAAAAAAGATTTGGAGTATACATTAAAAAGCTATCGTAGTGATGGAGTACTTGAACTGCTTGTCTGCTGTCCTTGCATATCATTTTTAGTCAAAGCAATCAAGAACAGTTTACACCTGAGAGTGGGATGTTGCTTTCTATTACACAAAGAAAACTGTATGGTTAGTCATCCACTTCCACCTTTTGATGATATTGGCATGTACATGGGTTGTTTGTGGTTGGGTGGCATCAACTGGTTGTGCAAAATTGATCATCCACCAGCCTACATATACCATGTATGAATTCATAGATAGTTGAAGGTGTCTGGAATTGTCTTCTATGCTTGAATAATGATAAATAATTTAGGATAGTAGCGTCTCATATAGATTTTGGCATTACGTTTTAGACCATGCAATAATTTGGCACTAAGTTTTAATGTCAGTTTTTCATGGCCTTAAGGTCCATCAAAGATATTCCTTCACACTCATAGTCAATAGCAGTAAAGGGCAGAACATTTATATTCTGAACAAAGTCAATAAATTGTATGAAATTATGTTTTGGGGAAATCTTATTATTTCCAATAATATACACAGTTATTTGTGTTGGACAATGGGGTCAGTATGTCTTTATAGAAAGGCAGAATTTTTGAGAGAGGGTGATTTGAAACATCACAGGATTGTGTTGCTGTCACCTCAAAGTAAATATTCTACTGAACCTATGAAGCATTATTGTGGAATGTGCATTCAATGGGCAAAAAAGCCTTGTGATATTTGGAGAGCTGGAGATCAGTAGCATAGCGTGAGTGGGGCCACAGGGCCGATTGCCCCGGGTGCAAATTTCTTAGGGGCATTCTTGGAGACACAGGGACATTCTTAGGGGGGCATACTTTTATAAGAAAAGTGGAAGGATAATTGCCTTGCTCCAGGTGCTGTGTTACAGCAAGCAAATGATGGACAAAATGCTGACAATGCAAATATTCTCCCCCAGTCAAAAGATCTGGGTTAAATCCATCGTTCTTTTGGCCACTACGCCACCCCAGTTTGGACACAGCCATATGCAAATCAGTCTTGACCCTGTGCCTCATGGGAACAGTCCAGACCGAACTGCCAGGCCAGGTCCTCCCTGGACTGGAAACAAGCATCCTGGGACTAGTTTCAGGGTATGTCACCCTTATACAGCCAGGATAGCTTGTATCCAGTAGCACAGTGAGCAAAGGACCCACATCTGGGCATACCCATCCCACTTAGGGCGAAACGTGTTACATCAAACAAATGATGGATGGAATGCTGACAATACATACATTCTCCCCCAGCCAAAAGATCTGGCTTAAATCCATTGTTATTTTGCCCACTGTGCCACCCCAGTTTGGACCCAGCCATATGCAAATCAGTCTTGAACCTGTGCCTCATGGGAATATTCCAGACCGAACTGCCAGGCCAGGTCCACCATGGACCGGAAACAAGCATCCAGGGACCGGTTTCAGGGTATGTAACCCTTCTTCAGCCAGGCTAGCTTGAATTCAGTGGCACAGTGAGCAAAGGACCCACATCTGGGCATACCCATCCCACTTAGGGCGAAAAGTGTTACATCAAACAAATGATGGATGGAATGCTGACAATGCATACATTCTCCCCCAGCCAAAAGATCTGGCTTAAATCCATAATTCTTTTGGCCACTACGCCACCCCAGTTTGGACCCAGCCATATGCAAATCAATCTTGACCCTGTGCCTCATGGGAACAGTCCAGACCGAACTGCCAGGCCAGGTCCTCCCTGGACTGGAAACAAGCATCCTGGGACTAGTTTCAGGGTATGTCACCCTTCTTCAGCCAGGATAGCTTGTATCCAGTAGCACAGTGAGGAAAGGACCTACATCTGGGCAAACCCATCCCACTTAGGGCGAAAAGTGTTACATCAAACAAATGATGGATGGAATGCTGACAATGCATACATTCTCCCCCAGCCAAAAGATCTAACTTAAATCCATCGTTATTTTGCCCACTATTCCACCCCAGTTTGGACCCAGCCATATGCAAATCTATCTTGAACCTGTGCCTCATGGGAATATTCCATACCGAACTGCCAGGCCAGGTCCTCCATGGACCGGAAACAAGCATCCAGGAACCGGTTTCAGGGTATGTCACCCTTCTTCAGCCAGGCTAGCTTGAATTCAGTGGCACAGTGAGCAAGGGACCCACGTCTGGGCATACCCATCCCACTTACTGCGAAAAGTGTTACAGCAAACAAATGATGGACGGAATATTGACAATGCAAACTTTCTCCCCCAGTCAAAGGATCTGGGTTAAATCCATTGTTCTTTTGCCCACTGCGCCACCCCAGTTTGGAACCAGCCATATGCAAATCAGTCTTGACCCTGTGCCTCACGAGAACAGTCCAGACCGAACTGCCAGGCCAGATCCTCCCTGGCCTGGGAACAAGCATTCTGGGACGGGTTTCAGGGTATGTCACCCTTCTTCAGCCAGGGTAGCTTCAATCCATTGGCACACTGAGCAAGGGACCCACATCTGGGCATACCTATCCCACTTAGGGCGAAAAGTGTTACAGCAAACAAATGATGGACAGAATGCTGACAATGCAAATATTCTCCCCCAGTCAAAAGATCTGGATGAAATCCATTGTTCTTTTGCCCACTACCCCACCCCATTTTGGAGCCAGCCATATGCAAATCAGTCTTGACCATGTGCCTCTTGGGAACAGTCCAGACCTAACTACCAGGCCAGGTCCTCTCTGGACCAGAAACAAGCATCCTGGGACCGGTTTCAGGGCATATCACCCTTCTTCAGCCAGGCTAGCTTGAATCCAGTGGCAAAGTGAGCAAGGGGCCCACGTCTGGGCACACCCATCCCACTTAGGGCAAAAAGTGTTCCAGCAAACAAATGATGGATGGAATGCTGTCAATGCAAACATTCTCCCCCAGTCAAAAGAGCTTGGTTAAATCAATTGTTCTTTTGCCCACAACAACACCCCAGTTTGGACCCAGCCATATGCAAATCTGTCTTGACCCTGTGCCTCATGAGAACAGTCCAGACCGAACTGCCAGGCCAGGTCCTCCCTGGACAGGAAACAAGCATCCTGGGACCAGTTTCAGGGTATGTCACCCTTCTTCAGCCAGGCTAGCTTGAATCCAGTGGCACAATGAGCAAGGGACCCACATTTGGCCAACCCATCCCACTTAGGGCGAAAAGTGTTACAGCAAACAAATGATGGACATAATGCTGACAATGCAAACATTCTCCCCCAGTCAAATTATCTGGGTTAAATCCATCATTATTTGGCCGACTATGCCACCGCAGTTTGGACCCAGCCATATGCAAATCAGTCTTGACCCTGTGCCTCATGGGAACAGTCCAAACCGAACTGCCAGGCCAGGCCTCCATGGACCGGAAACAAGCATCCTGGGACCGGTTTCAGGGTATGTCACCCTTCTTCAGCCAGGCTAGCATGAATCCAAAGGCCCAGTGAGCAAGGGACCCACGTCTGGGCATACCCATCCCACTTAGGGCGAAAAGTGTCACAGCAAACAAATGATGGACGGAATGATTACAATGCAAACATTCTCCCCCAGTCAAAAGATCTGGGTTAAATCCAAGGTGCTGGCATCCCACACTACGCCGCTGCTGGCGATGATATGTTATGGACATTTTTAATGGAGCATTATTTTACGACAGCTTTGAGAGATACTCAAGCCTAATTTAAGTTGTTCCTGGATTGGATGAAGATTTGGGTTAGCAAATGCATGGATATGGAGAACTTGATCCCAAGATGCAAAGGTGAGTGAAGGCTTTGCAAGAAAGGTCGAACAAACATTAAATCATAGGAGAAGGCTGTATTTAAAAAAGATTTTTAAGAGATTATAAATAAAAACTGCAATTCCAAGCCGAAAGAACAATCTAATTTCTGGTTTCCTGTCATTATTCACAATTGTGTGGGTAGGCAGTAATAATCAATAGGAAACTAATTGTGGAACTATGGCAAAGATGTAAAAGTTCAGACAGGGAAAATGCTATGGTATAAGAGTGTGATGTAGAGTTTAGAGTAGTAATGGGTGACGATGAAATTGATCATTTGTGGAGTCAGAAAGTGTGTTAAAAAACAGCAGCTGATTTCATTTGGTTAAAAGTATGCAGTAACAACATACAGGAGGTAACCCATCAACCCAGTAGAGATCGGGGTAGAAGTGTATAACATACAACAATGTCTCTGATGGTATCGTTTAGAAAGCAATTTCTAAAGAAGCACAATTAATTGCTGTGAGCAAGTAAGTGGGAGCATGGAGACAATACATTGAGGAGGCATGTGGTAATGAGAAACCTTTTCATATATTTTAGTCATATACTCAAAGGCAAAACAGCACTGTGTTACAACGCATACTATTACAACGCATGCTTTTACAATGCATTTTTTACAACGCACAGTATACTACAACGCAATATTTTACAACGAAGACTCTTACAACGCAATATAGAGTAAATAATAGAAAAGTACTATTACAACGAAAATTTTTACAACGCATACTTTTACAACGCATTTAAATATTTTTTTTTTTTACATATATAAAATCTGGCACGGGATGCAGGGAAATTAGGGGTTTTGGGTGGGGAAGTGTTTTAAAATATGGTGAAAAACTGCACGGAAATACTCAGAAATTAACGATTTCTTAAAATAAATACTCGAGTAATAAAATTAATACTCGAGTAACAAATATTTTAATATTTTATTTTAAGATATATACAATCTGGCACGGGATGCAGGGAAATTAGGGGTTTTGGTTGGGGAAGTGTTTTAAAATGTGGTGAAAAACTGCACGGAAATGCTCAGAAATTAACGATTTCTTAAAATAAATACTCGAGTAACTAAATTAATACTCGAGTAGCAAAATTAGTACTCGCATTTATGAAAATTCACAAATTTCACAGAAATAAAATTATCTTTTCTTTAAAACGGCCTTTAAAACATAGAAACGATTATTAAGTAAATAACAAAGAAACATTTAATATGAACGGAAAGATATTGCTTGTATAGATCCGCCATTTTAAGTACTGATGTTTACAAAGAAGTCCATCAACTATTTCCTTGACATTAAAGATAAACAGTAGTCTCAAAATGGATGCCAAAAACGGAACGAAAGTATTAAAACATCACTTCAAAACCGAACATTTTAAATTATACGTTTCCACAAAATAAGTCTACATATAAAATTAGAAATCTAACGGTGTAAAGTAAAAAATTAATGATGCTACTGACTAAAAGATATAAATAGGAGTAAGACACCATTTTAAATTCAGTTGATTATCAACTCCCAGAGTAAGCAGACATCAAAAGGTGACTCTCTGACCTCTTCAACTAGATATCAGCAGTAGCCAACTTTAAAGCGTTTATTCGAGGATATTCATGTAAGTACTTAAAAAGAAGTAAACAAATGTTTCTGTAGAACATTTAATCAAGAATAAATTAAACATTTAATTTTTATTAACACGAATAATAATACTATATTAGCCATTATTTTAAAAAATACCAAATTATATTTAAAAATTTCTCTGGATAATCCAATATTAATATAAATGTAATTTTTATAAAAACGTTATTTATATTTCATCTGGCAGTAATTTTTTGAGAAAAATAGGATAACTTGTTTTAAGCAACGACAAAATTTTATTTCTTTCTGAAACAGTTCTCCAAACAAGTGAGACTAATACATAAGCTTCATTTCAACAAAAGCTAATTTTCTACGAATCAACATATCTCAAGGCAAATTACAATAAGGTATTTTTTTAACAATTTACCCAAACACATGACTAAATATTTTAGAAACCTTTCTAAAAAATAATCCATAGGTATATTTTTTTTTTTCACACAGATAAACCAACTTGGTTTACGAAAAACATCCTTTCAATTGACAACAAGAAAAAAATACTTTTAAAAAGGTAAACTTTTTGTAAAATTAGAAATACGAATACATTTAAGAAAGCAAGAGTCGATTATGCATTTCTCAGTTATCATTAGCTCAAAAAAAATAGTTCTGATTATTCAAAAAAAAATGTATATTCATTTTAGATATTGAAAATTATCTTTTGAAGCCCTCTAATCAAGACTCAAACTGAAAATACACCTTGACAAACAAAGCCAAAGAAAAACTTCAGAAAAATTAGATTTATAACTAAGGTAAGTGCTGGATAGTGTAAATACTCTATTCTTACACGATAAAAGTGCATCAGTAGGGTAAGTGCTGCATAGTGTATGGGTGCCAATTACTATTTTAAATCCAGTCCAGTGCATCAGTAGGTTAAGTGCTAGATAGTGTAGGGGTGCCACTTACTATTCTAACTCCAGGAAAGTGCATCAGTAGGGTAAGTGCTGGATAGTGTAGAGGTGCCACTTACTATTCTAACTCCAGGAAAGTGCATCAGTAGGGTAAGTGCTGGATAGTGTAGAGGTGCCACTTACTATTCTAACTCCAGGAAAGTGCATCAGTAGGTTAAGTGCTGGATAATGTAAGGGTGCCACTTAGTATTCCAACTCCATGAAAGTGCATCAGTAGTGTAAGTGCTGGATAGTGTAGGGGTGCCACTTACTATTCCAACTCCATAAAAGTGCATCAGTAGTGTAAGTGCTGGATAGTGTAGGGGTGCCACTTACTATTCTAACTCCATGAAAGTGCATCAGTACGGTAAGTGCTGGATAGTGTAGGGGTGCCACTTAGTATGCAAACTCCATGAAAGTGCATCAGTATGGTAAGTGGTGGATAGTATAGGGGTTCCACTGACTATTCTAACTCCAGGAAAGTGCATCAGTAGGGTAAGTGCTGGATAGTGTAGGGGTGCCACTTACTATTCCAACTCCAGGAAAGTGCATCAGTAGGGTAAGTGCTGGATAGTGTAGGGGTGACACTTACTATTCTAACTCCAGGAAAGTGCATCAGTAGGGTAAGTGCTGGATAATGTAGGGGTGCCAATGAGTGTACTGATTTCACAAAAAAATGAGACATTGTTGAAAAATGTATACATTCAAAAGACATTTTTTTAGAACAAACTGAAAAAGAATCATTTAGTAATTTGTCATACTTTTACATTTTTAAAATAATCAAATTACATGAAACATGTGAAAAACATTTGAAACAATCTCCAATTTCTATTTTAGAATCCAACTTGAAGATCTAAACCAGAGAAACCAATCACCAAAAATTGCAAAACAAACATAAATTAGAAGACCAGGAAGAACAGCAAGAAGCAAACACCAAAAACCAAAGGTAATTTCTCATAAAAATCAATTCTAAACCTCAAAATTAATACCAAAATATAGATATTAAAGTGCATCAGTAGGGTAAGTGCTGGATAGTGTAGTGGTGCCACTTACTATTCCAACTCCAGGAAAGTGCATCAGTAGGGTAAGTGCTGGATAGTGTAGGGGTGCCACATACTATTCCAACTCCAGGAAAGTGCATCAGTAGGGTAAGTGCTGGATAGTGTAGCGGTGCCACTTACTATTCCAACTACAGGAAAGTGCATCAGTAAAGTAAGTGCTGGATAGTGTAGGAGTGTCACTTACTATTCCAACTCCATGAAAGTGCATCTGTAGGGTAAGTGCTGGATAGAGTAGGGGTGCCACTTACTATTCCAACTCCAGGAAAGTGCATCAGTAGGGTAAGTGCTGGATAGTGTAGGGGTGCCACTTACTATTCTAACTCCAGGAAAGTGCATCAGTAGGGTATGTGCTGGATAGTGTAAGGGCGCCACTTAGTATTCCAACTCCATGAAAGTGCATCAGTAGGGTAAGTGCTGGATAGTGTATGGGTGACACTTACTATTCCAACTACAAAAAAGTGCATCAGTAGGGTAAGTGCTGGATAGTGTAGGGGTGCCACTTACTATTCCAACTCCATAAAAGTGCATCAGTAGTGTAAGTGCTGGATAGTTTAGGGGTGCCACTTACTATTCTAATTCCATGAAAGTGCATCAGTACGGTAAGTGCTGGATAGTGTAGGGGTGCCACTTACTATTCTAACTCCAGTAAAGTGCATCTGTAGGGTAAGTGCTGGATAGTGTAGGAGTGCCACTTACTATTCTAACTCCAGGAAAGTGCATCTGGAGAGTAAGTGCTGGATAGTGTAGGGGTGCCACTTACTATTCCAACTCCAGGAAAGTGCATTAATATGGTAAGTGCTGGATAGTGTAGGGGTGCCACTTACTATTCTAACTCCAGGAAAGTGCATCAGTAGGGTAAGTGCTGGATAGTGTAGGGGTGCCAATGAGTATTCCAACTCCATGAAAGTGCATTTGTAGGGTAAGTGCTGGATAGTATAGGGGTGCCACTTACTATTCTAACTCCAGGAAAGTGCATCAGTAGGGTAAGTGCTGGATAGTGTAGGGGTGCCACTTACTATTCTAACTTCAGGAAAGTGCATCAGTAGGGTAAGTGCTGGATAGTATAGGGGTGTCAATGAGTATTCTGATTTCACAAAAAAATGAGACATTGTTGAAAAATGTATACATTCAAAAGACATTTCTTTTACAACAAACTGAAAAAGAATCATTTAGTAATTTGTCATACTTTTAAATTTTTGAAATAATCAAATTACATGAAACATGTGAAAAGCATTTGAAACAATCTCCAATTTCTATTTTAGAATCCAACTTGAAGATCCAAACCAGAGAAACCAATCACCAAAAATCCAAAACAAACATAAATTAGAAGACCAGGAAGAACAGCAAGAAGCAAACACCAAAAACCAAAGGTAATTTCTCATAAAAATCAATTCTAAACCTTAAAATTAATACCAAAATATAGATATGAAAGTGCATCAGTAGGGTAAGTGCTGGATAGTGTAGTGGTGCCACTTACTATTCCAACTCCAGGAAAGTGCATCAATAGGGTAAGTGCTGGATAGTGTAGGGGTGCCACTTACTATTCTAACTCCAGGAAAGTGCATCAGTAGGGTAAGTGCTGGATAGTGTATGGGTGCCACTTAGTATGCAAACTCCATGAAAGTGCATCTGTAGGATAAGTGCTGGATAGAGTAGGGGTGCCACTTACTATTCCAACTACAGGAAAGTGCATCTGTAGGGTAAGTGCTGGATAGTGTAGGGGTGCCACTTACTATTCTAACTCCAGGAAAGTGCATCAGTAGGGTAAGTGCTGGATAGTGTAGGGGTGCCACTTATTATTCTAACTCCATGAAAGTGCATTTGTAGTGTAAGTGCTGGATAGTGTAGGGGTGCCACTTACTATTCTAACTCCAGGAAAGTGCATCAGTAGGGTAAGTGCTGGATAGTATAGGGGTGCCACTTACTATTCTAACTCCAGGAAAGTGCATCAGTAGGGTAAGTGCTGGATAGTGTAGGGGTGTCAATGAGTATTCTGATTTCACAAAAAAATGAGACATTGTTGAAAAATTTATACATTCAAAAGACATTTTTTTTACAACAAACTGAAGAAGAATCATTTAGTAATTTGTCATACTTTAAAATTTTTGAAGTAATCAAATTACATGAAACATGTGAAAAGCATTTGAAACAATCTCCAATTTCTATTTTAGAATCCAACTTGAAGATCCAAACCAGAGAAACCAATCACCAAAAATCCAAAACAAACATAAATTAGAAGACCAGGAAGAACAGCAAGAAGCAAACACCAAAAAACAAAGGTAATTTCTCATAAAAATCAATTCTAAACCTTAAAATTAATACCAAAATATAGATATGAAAGTGCATCAGTAGGGTAAGTGCTAGATAGTGTAGTGGTGCCACTTACTATTCCAACTCCAGGAAAGTGCATCAATAGGGTAAGTGCTGGATAGTGTAGGGGTGCCACTTACTATTCTAACTCCAGGAAAGTGCATCAGTAGGGTAAGTGCTGGATAGTGTATGGGTGCCACTTAGTATGCAAACTCCATGAAAGTGCATCTGTAGGATAAGTGCTGGATAGAGTAGGGGTGCCACTTACTATTCCAACTACAGGAAAGTGCATCTGTAGGGTAAGTGCTGGATAGTGTAGGGGTGCCACTTACTATTCTAACTCCAGGAAAGTGCATCAGTAGGGTAAGTGCTGGATAGTGTAGGGGTGCCACTTATTATTCTAACTCCATGAAAGTGCATTTGTAGGGTAAGTGCTGGATAGTGTAGGGGTGCCACTTACTATTCTAACTCCAGGAAAGTGCATCAGTAGGGTAAGTGCTGGATAGTGTAGGGGTGCCACTTACTATTCTAACTCCAGGAAAGTGCATCAGTAGGGTAAGTGCTGGATAGTGTAGGGGTGTCAATGAGTATTCTGATTTCACAAAAAAATGAGACATTGTTGAAAAATTTATACATTCAAAAGACATTTTTTTTTACAACAAACTGAAGAAGAATCATTTAGTAATTTGTCATACTTTGAAATTTTTGAAATAATCAAATTACATGAAACATGTGAAAAACATTTGAAACAATCTCCAATTTCTATTTTGGAATCCAACTTGAAGATCCAAACCAGAAAAACCAATCACCAAAAATCCAAAACATACATAAATTAGAAGACCAGGAAGAACAGCAAGAAGCAAACACCAAAAACCAAAGGTAATTTCTCATAAAAATCAATTCTAAACCTTAAAATTAATACCAAAATATAGATATAAAAGTGCATCAGTAGGGTAAGTGCTGGATAGTGTAGTGGTGCCACTTACTATTCCAACTCCAGGAAAGTGCATCAGTAGGGTAAGTGCTGGATAGTGTAGGGGTGCCACTTACTATTCTAACTCCAGGAAAGTGCATCAGTAGGGTAAGTGCTGGATAGTGTATGGGTGCCACTTAGTATGCAAACTCCATGAAAGTGCATCTGTAGGATAAGGGCTGGATAGAGTAGGGGTGCCACTTACTATTCTAACTCCAGGAAAGTGCATCAGTAGGGTAAGTGCTGGATAGTGTAGAGGTGCTACTTACTATTCTAACTCCAGGAAAGTGCATCTGTAGGGTAAGTGCCGGATAGTGTAAGGGTATGAAAATCTTTTTTAAGGGTGGATCTGCACAGCCGTGATCGATTGTATGGATGGGGTTGTAAATGTTTTGAAAAATCTTAGCGTGCTATCTAGAGTGAGGGATGTGTGCCTGACTCCCTCCTGTTTAACAGACATATAAGTAAGAGCCCGGGGAAGCCCTGGACTGCTAGAAGCACAGCTGTTGGGCATTAAGCCTTTTGAAACTCAATAAAGTTTTAGTATATATACACAGTATTCAACATACACATTTATTGGTCAATAGATAACCTCATTTCTCATGAACAATTAGCGTAAAAAATATATGTACATCAGTAAACATTCGTAATCAATGTTGCACAAAAACACATGAAAATATTATCAGTAGGGTAAGTGCTGGATAGTGTAGGGGTGTCAATGAGTATTCTGATTTCACAACAAAATGAAACATTGTTGAAAAATTTATACATTCAAAAGACATTTCTTTTACAACAAACTGAAAAAGAATCATTTAGTAATTTGTCATACTGTTAAGTTTTTTGAAATAATCAAATTACATGAAACATGTGAAAAGCATTTGAAACAATCTCCAATTTCTATTTTAGAATCCAACTTGAAGATCCAAACCAGAGAAACCAATCACCAAAAATCCAAAACAAACATAAATTAGAAGACCAGGAAGAACAGCAAGAAGCAAACACCAAAAACCAAAGGTAATTTCTCATAAAAATCAATTCTTAACCTCAAAATTAATACCAAAATATAGATATGAAAGTGCATCAGTAGGGTAAGTGCTGGATAGTGTTGTGGTGCCGCTTACTATTCCAACTCCAGGAAAGTGCATCAATAGGGTAAGTGCTGGATAGTGTAGGGGTGCCACTTACTATTGTAATTCCAGGAAAGTGCATCAATAGGGTAAGTGCTGGATAGTGTAGGGGTGCCACTTACTATTCTAACTCCAGGAAAGTGCATCAGTAGGGTACGTGCTGGATAGTGTAGGGGTGACACTTACTATTTCAACTACAAAAAAGTGCATCAGTGGGGTAAATGCTGGATAGTGTAAGGGTGCCACTTACTATTCCAACTCCAGGAAAGTGCATCAGTAGGGTTAGTGCTGGATAGTATAAGTGTGCCCATGAGTATTTTGACTCCAGTAAAGTGCATCAGTATGGTAAGTGCTGGATAGTGTAAGAGTGACAATTACTATTCTAACTATTTTAAAGTGCATCTGTAGGTTAAGTGCTGGATAGTGTAGGGGTGCCACTTACTAAAATAACTCTCGAAACTAGTTTAAACATGTAAAAATGTGTCCTTTTCTAAAAGATAAAACAAAAATATAGAAAACATATTAATTTTGTTTTGTGTTTTCATTTTTTTTTACAGACAATGTCAAGCCAGGCCACAGCATCCTATATTAAATCCAGGAAAGGAAACAGACTTCTCCAACATTGTGTATATATATATTGTAATGAAAGGATAAGTGAACCAAGGAAACATTGGAGGTGTGTGCAATATTATTCTTCCCGTTGTAGCGGCAGAGCGGTTACTGTTGGTGACAACATAATAAAAACAACCGAACATAACCACTCTGCCTCTGCAATGGAGATAGAAATACGTCAAACAATTAACGAGATGAAAGATATTGCATCCACCTCCAATGAAACTCCTGGTACAATTTTAAGAGAGGTTGCACAGCATGTCCCTGGTCATATTGCTTGTAATATGCCTATTATACTCAATTTGCGTAGAATTATCCAACGTAAAAAGCAGGCAAGTAACACACACACAGTTACTCCTCAAACATTTGCTGACATAAATATTCCTCATGACCTTACTCTGTCTTTCTCTAATGAACCTTTCTTACTCTATGACAACCAAAACCCTCTTAAACGTATTCTAATTTTTAGTACTCCCCGCAACCTTTTTAAGTTAGAGAATACTGAAATTTGGATGATGGATGGGATGTTTAAATGTACACCCCAACCATTCACTCAAATTTACAGCATTCATGCACAAATTAACAAAAATGTAGTTCCCTTAGTGTACAGGTTACTTCCAGATAAGCAATCTGCAACCTACACTGAATTTTTGACAGTGATTAAAGAGAAAACATCTGGCAAAAGTCCTCGGAAAATCATTATTGATTTTGAATTGACTATGATCAATGTGATCAACAAATTGTACGTGGATACCCAAATTCAGGGGTGTTTTTTTCATTTTTCCCAGGCATATTGGCGTAAGTTACAAAAAACATCCCTGGTTACAGATTACTGCTCAGATAGTAAACTACAATTTGAATAAAAAAAATTAACAGCACTTTGTTTTGTACCTCCTGAAAGTGTAGACGAGTAGTACACTGCAATTTCTGAATCAGAATATTATGTCGAAAATGAAGAAAAATTGGCTCCCTTGTTAAATTACTTTGAGGACACATGGATTGGACATCTAAGCCAATCAGGTCGCAGGAGGAAGCCACGTTTCCATGTGGAGTGGTGGAACTGCTACTCAACCTGCTTAGAAGGAGGTGCTAAAACAAACAATGCCATAGAGGGATGGCACAACTCCTTCAGTCATACAATTGGTAAACATCATCCAAATTTCTATTCTTTTTTGAAAACTTTGAAGAAGGAGTAAAGTTTTCAAGAAATGAGACTTGCCCAAGCATTAACAGGTAGCCTAAATCCACGACCTTCTAAACAAGCTAAGGAAATGTCCGAGAGACTATTGGGAGTACTTCAACAATTTTCGTTGACTGTGGCATTAGACTACCTGGAAAATGTTGCTAACATATTACATTTCTAATCATTTTTCATAAATTTACTCTCCTGCTTTGACCTAAATTTATTTTTAGAAATTTAATTTAATTGGCATTTTTGTTAAAAAAAATTTAACAAAATTTTGTCGGGTTCCTTTACCTTAAGAAGTATTTTTTTTTCTATTCCACATTTTTCCAAAGAAGGCAATTCCACTAGAATATTTTTCCTTTTCAAAAAAACCCTTTAAATCTGGATAAAGTTACTTTTCTCCTTCTTTTCCCAAACTTATGATGATATCCATCGCATTTGAAATGAAATATATTTCTTGTGAAAACATTTTGAACGATCGTTTTAAAATATTCTTTTCCTTCTCACCACTTTTTTTTTCCAAAGTGATGCATTTTATCCCTACTGTTTGATATTTTTAAAACTTTGCTTTAAAGTCTAATTTTTTGACAGTATTTGTCATACAGTTTTGGCAATAATGCATTGTACCTCAAATTAAAAAAAATATTTCAAAAAAATAAAATTCCATCCTTTTTCCTAACGTATTTAGTATATATTTAAAAATGTTTCCTTTTTTTTTTCACCAAAAATGGACGTCTTTCTAAAGAAATACGTCTTCGTTAGACAAATCCTTAAACCATCTTTTTTTTTTTACTAAAATTATATTTTTCAAAAATTAACGATCCCAGCCTGTAAATAAAATTATTTATTAATCATGTATCACATCCTAACTATTATTCTTCTCACTAACTAAGTCAAATAGTATTACATTCCAAATTTACTACTTTAAAAAAAAACGCCAAGAAATGTCTTTGATTTCCAGAACAAATACATTTTAAAGCAATGCATCAAATGTACGCTCTAAAACGAAAAATACAATATACAACAAAGTAAAGCACTAGAACAAAAAGTACCACCTTTCATACAAAATAAGTCTCCCTTTTTTTTTCTCGTACAATTTGAACGAAAGAGTTTTATTTATCAAATACCTTGTGAAAAGCAATCATTTTGGAAAAAACAACCAAACAATCCTATTTCTCCACTTCCAATCTTCGATCGATAAATATATCTAAGTTACATCAAAGCATTAAACGTTCAAAATGTTTTCAATAAATCAAACATATATACTTATTTTCAATCTTTATCCAATACATTATTTCTTACATAACCCGACGTAGACATATGCAAGTAATATCATCGGCGACATGCTGAAAAAAAACTCTATACATCTTTTATTAACTACCGCAACCTCTCCTTATCCTTTCATTACAATATATATGTTCGTAATTTTTTTTATATTATAAAATAACTTTATAAAATTTCCTACCTGAGCGCAGATCAGCTTCCAGCTGCTTCCAGCAATCGATGCTATCCAAGATGGCCGCTAACATCGACGTCAGCGTAACGACGTCATCAAATGTACCAAGATAAACAAAGGACTATTTTTTAAACATTATTAATTAAAATATATTATTTTATTATAAATGTTATTTAATGTCGTAAAATTATTTAAAAATATTTTTTATATATTTTTTCAACAAAAATAAAACAAATTTAAAAAAAACGTCATTGTCTTTATACTTTTTTACTTCATTAAATTTACTCTTAAAGTAATGTATATACTACCATAAATAATGTTTTAATTCACTTACCTGTATGCTGTTCTTGTTTTCATCTTCTCTCTCCTCCTTCTGTTCTTTTTCGACCTTACTAATCCATTGCGTTGGTTACTATAGAGCGGTCATTGCAATAAACGTAGGACTAAACCTTTTTCAGAAATGTATGTAATTATATGTGTATCATTTTAAAAAAATGAAATATATTTGAATTAATTAATTTATAAATAAATCAATTTTCAAATAATAATATTTTCCTTCATATAAATAATATATATTATTTGGTACTTAATTGTATTTTTTAATTAAATAATCATCAATAAAACATTAATCACTTCAAATATTTAAAATATTTACATTTTCGTAAATATTAAATAATTATTAATGCTTGTATTGAAATAATTTTTTTAACATTAAAATTAAATAATTAAATATTTAAATATACATATAAAATATTCACTACTTATAGTTATCTTCTAAAAAGATACCTGAGTATTATTGCTTGTGATTATATACTTATTATCAATATTTATCCAATATAATAATTAATTAATTAAAATATATATTTAAAAAAAAATACATTTTCTAAAAAGCTACCTGAGTATTAATTTTTGTGATATTAATAAATAGTTGATTAGTAAAAAAAATTCACATATTTTTTAAAATTGTAAATTTTTTTAAATACCTAAGAATTAATTAAATAATTATTAATGCTTGTATTGAAATAATTTTTTTTAACATTAATCCAACATTAAAATTAAATAATTTAATATTTAAATATAAATATAAAATATTCACTACTTATAGTTTAAACATTCACATTTTCTAAAAAGATACCTGAGTATTATTGCTTGTGATTATATACTTATTATCAATATTTATCCAATATAATAATTAATTAAAATATATATTTGAAAAAATACATTTTCAAAAAAGCTACCTGAGTATTAATTTTTGTGATGTTAATAAATAGTTGATTAATAAAAAAATGTTAACATATTTTTAAAAATTTTACATTTTTTAAAATACCTAAGAATTAATTTTTTAAATTAATAAAATGTATCTAACATTAACACCAACATTAAATTTAGATACATAAATATTTAATTATCAAAATAAATACCTGAGTATTAATGCTTGTGAATATTATCTTTTTATAAACATTTTTGCAATATAATATTTCTTTATTTTTGATTAAAAAAACTATATATTAAAAAAAATAAGTTTTACAAAAAAGATACCTGAGTAATAATTCATATAAATAAAATCATTAATAAAATTAAAAATATTGTAAACATTTTTAACTTTAATTTAAAATTAATAAATTTACGATGTAAAAGCATACGTTGTAACAGCATTGGCGTTGTAATAGCATGCGTTGTAAAAACATGCGTTGTAATAGTTTTTGCGTTGTAATAGTTGCGTTGTAATAGCACTCCGTTGTAATAGTTGCGTTGTAAAGGTAGTTTCCCATGTCATGTAACCCGTGATATACTGTGTACAGGTGCTCATACAGGGGTGGTCTATGCCGGTGACATGTGAGGGAGTATATACAGTGGAAAAAGGTGCAAACAAAAGAAATTATATATACAGTGTATTTGTAATAATGCCCATACAAATAATGCAGTTAGTACAGGATAATTTGAGCTGGCACTCACGAAAAACATGCTGTAAATTGTGCTGTGGAGGTTGACGGCATTTCGGCCTTTATACAACGTTAGGCCATCATCAGGACCATGTTACAGTTAGTTAGGGGACAGTGCTGGGGGGGTCTGAGGAATCAAGACTATCCGAGTAGGGCTTTGGAGGAACACTCACTAAGTGTGAGGGTGAAAGGTGCATGAGTTAGGAGTCGAGGTGCAAGAATCCCTGAGGGGGACCCAAGCCGGAAGCTTCAAGGATCCATTTGGTGTGTGGTGGTTTGATGGAGCCCCTTGGGGTGAGTGGGTCCAGAAGTAAGGGCAATGAACCAGAGAGGTAGGGCAACTTCGGCGAAGGCTGAAGGTCGAGGGATCATCCCGACATGTCCATTACCAATTGAAGGGTTGCGTCCTGTCGAGGATCCGACGATTGCGTGGGGAGTCATTCCCTGGGCAGGATTCCGTGGGGGAAGGCAGTTGCTTTGCCTTTGAGTATATGGATAAAATATATGAAAAAGTTTCTCATTATCACATGCCTCCTCAATTCATTGTCTCTTTGCCCCCCTTCCTTGCTCACAGCAATTCATTGTGCTTCCTTAGAAATTGCTTTCTAAACAATGCCTTCAGAGACATTATTGTATGTTATTCATTTGGTTAAAGGCAGAGGGTTTGAATAAAACCCATACTGTTGATTTGAGAGTAAAGTTTTAGTTCACCTTGGCTATCCTAGTATGAATTCGTAATCCTTTTATGAAAAAAGGGAGAAATTGTTATGGCTTAAATAGTGTTTCTTTTTACAAAGTACTGTAGCATGTTCTTTGTATTTTAAGAATTTCCACATACAACGCCCCAAGTCTAGACGGGGTTCCTACTGATATTTTTAGACAGAACCTCTATTTTTGGACACCGTTAATAACCACCATTCGTCGAGCCACAATAAAGGGCAACTTAATTAAATCATGGAGGGAATCTATAATAGTCCCAATTTTTAAAAAGGCGATGGAACCCAACTGACTTGTTATCGTCCCATATCCCTTTTGGATGCCAACTCGAAAATAATAGGAAGGGTTAGCCTCCAGAAACTTGAGGAGTGTTTGAAACATAATAATTTCTTCTCTGAAATCCAATATGGATTTCATCCTGGTATCGGAATAATGGAACAATCATTAAATCTGTCTCTATTGATTTGGTAATATGTGATAGCCAGGAGAGGTTCTTTATGACATTTAAGGAACTCTCCTGTGCTTTAGACATGATGAATAGGGAAAAGTTATGTGATCTGATGAGTAAAATGAGTATTAAGAATTACCTCCTAGATTTGTTTAAATGTTTGCTTTGGGGGACGGTTGTGGGATGTCCATTATGGCCAGCATGGGAAATGTACTTCTCCAATTACGTAAAAACAACATGTAAGGCATAGCTTTATTTTAGTCTCATTTTATATTTTACATGAATGTTCTGGGCCAAGAGGAAAAGATATGCCAAAGGTTGGGAATCATCCCATACCTGTTCTTCTATACCTGGATGATACCATTTTTATTGCCCATACAGCAAATAGCCTTCACATTTTATTGAGTTTTTTAATTATTTTTGGAATAGTCTTTGGCTGAAAATAAACCAGAACAAAATCTTTAGTAATAATCTGTGGTCGTGTTAGCAGGGGGGTCACTAGTTGGCAGAGGTTTGCACCCTATCCAAGTAGGGACCACCACCCTAGTCAGAGAAGGATAGAGCACACTAAAAGATAGCCTCTGCTCATCCTTTAGTAGCTTGGCTCAGAACAGGGAGGCTTATCTAAAGAGGCAATGTGTAAAGTATTTGTGCAACACACACACAGAAACACAGTGAATACACCACAGAAAGACTCAACACTAGTTTAATAAAATAGAGAATATTTATCTGAACAAATTAAGACCAAAAAGACAAAAGATCCAAGAAGTAGAAGTCAAAATGTGAATTTTTAAAGATGAAACCAAAAATAGTGCTTAGAAGTTACAAGCGGTCAAAATGTTACTTGAGGTCACAAGGAACCTGTGCAAATCCAAAGTTCAGGACTACCGGGATGGAGGATAGGCCGGTTACAAGACCCACGCAGGGCCTGCTGAAAAAGTTCCTTGGATGGAGTAAAGCATTGAAGCCGATGGCTTAAAACTTTAATCTTTTTCATGCAGTCAGGTCGCTGCGTCGTCTTTGAGCTTTGCTGAAGTAAAGGCAATGTGTTGTCATCAAGTGCACAGAGCATCTGCCTCAAACCGCAGAGGCTGTGTAACTGCTGTCATTGGGCAGCCGCTGCATCGGCATTGAAAGGTGATGTTTAGAAATTTCTCACAGAGTTGAAGGAAAGTGGTTTTTTTTGTGAAAACAGCTATGGACCCCACTTCTGAGGCCCAGAGCTTGGAGGGGAGACCTTAGGCAAGGGTAGGACTCACATAATTCAGCACCAGCAGATTTGTCGGAATGCTTTTGTGTCCCTGAGACTTCAGAAGAACAGGAGGCAAGCCAGATAGCCCTTGGAGGTCTACTAAGAGGGAAGGTAGAGTCATTCCAGCACAGTCAGTGAGCAAGAGGCAGCAGGGCCAGAAGCAACAAAGCAGTCCGTCCAGAAAAGCAGTCCAGTTGAGTCATTTAAGCAGTACAGCAGTCGTTCTGACAGAGACTCATTTCAGGATCCAGAAGTGTCTGATTTGATAGGGCCAGAGCCCTGCTACTTATATCCAGAAGTGCCTTTCATGTAAGGAGTGACTTCAAAGAAGTTCCCTGATGTGAACAAGGATTATTTTCAACCCAGCTCTGTCTCCATACTGCTAGTAGAGGGTAACGCATCCCTTTGTGGAAAGACACAAACTATTCAGATGTAAGAGTGAGCCACCTCTACTCCTTCCTGCACAGGAAGGCTATCAGCTTGCAGCTGAATCTCCTGTCACATTACCCTGCCTGTGTTGTGGCAGCCTAGAGGGAAGGCACAAAGTGTAGCTGTCAACCAGCCCAGACGTTTATTTGTCACAGGCTGTTAGGCACAAAGAGTTATAACCACAGAGAAATGTCCACTTTCTAAATGTGACATTTCTAAAGTGGAACGTCTAAAATGGTAATCGGAAATCCAAGTTCCGCAGTAAGGAGGATTTATCATTACCATTCTAAACATGCCAAATATGACAAAGCTCCTGCTTTCTGATCAGGAATTACCACTTTAAAGTATATAAGGGAATTCCCCAATCCTAGCCTATGGGAGGAGTAGGTCTCACAGTAGCCGCTGCTATCCCCCCTAATTATACCATCTTTAGGAGGGATAGAGATAACGGCAGAGGTGGTGGAGTGGCAATAATAGTGGACAACAGTATCCCCTGCTCGACTTTTGCGGTAGAAAACATTGCTGGCAGTGAGGCCCTGGGGTTCATTCTTAAACTGTCTCCCCGCCAAACCTGCTCAGGGATTATCATCTATAGGGCTCCCGGCCTGGTGGGCACCTTTTTCGATGATCTACAGGCTGCTCTCTCAGTGCCGTGTCTTAGATCGGAGCACTGCATCCTTCTGGGTGATTTCAATCTACACATGGATAAGCCTTTAGACCCCCGACACCATCAAACTGTCTGACATCGTGTGTCCACTTGGGATGACTCCCTATGTTGTCAGTGCTACTCATGACAAAGGCCATGTGTTGGATCAGATTTTTTCCACTAGGATCATAGAGGCATCTCCTCCTCTTCCAGTCTTATGGACCGACCACTATTTGATCAAATTTTGCATCTTAGCTGCAGTCACGTCCGGCTCTAGAGGAGTGAGAGACGCAACAAGAGTGTCTCGACCTTTCTATCGAGTCACTGCGGACATGCTAGCAGATGCTCTGGGACGGTACCCCTGTCAGTTCACAGGTCATCTGGAACAGGATCTGGAATTGTTTCAGAAATGGCTTTCTACCAGACTGGAGGAGTTAGCCCCTGGGAAGCCTAGTAGGGATGCGGGTAGACAGGTATCGGCCCCCTGGTTTACTCCACTCTTGGCCAGGATGCGCCAAGACTGCAAGAGGGCAGAAAGGGACTGGAGACGGAGATACGACCTGGAAGACAAGAGCAAATACAAGGAGCTTATTTGTCTCTATCATAAGCACATCTTCGAGGCAAAAAAGGTGTATTTAGAGCGCAGAATTGCTGCTGAATGCGTGAGCAAGGAAATCTTTAAAGTTGTCCGGGAATTTGTGTCACCTGTATCCTGCACACTTAATCATGCTCACACCGCAGCCTGGATCAGGCAACTTGGTGAATTCTTCACCAATAAAATCAAACTCATCCAAGGCTCTTCCCGGCATCGGGGCTTTCCCCTGCGGTCGACCTTCCCGCATCTAGGTTTTCAGCCGGCAAGGATGCTGGCCCTTTGCTTTGGGACTTCCCTTCTATCTCTCATGCTTCCTCTTTAAATCTGCTCTCTCGGCTTAAATCGGGCTCGCCGCTTGACCCCTGCCCTGCCAAGTGTTTGGGGAAAATTGCACCGGCAGTTAATACTCTGCTTAATCCCTTGCTTAATGCCTCCCTGATTTCTGGAGAGGTACCAAATGCATGGAAGCACGCCCTTATCCTCCCGCTGTTGAAGAAACCATCTTTAGACCCCCTTGCACATGTGAATTACAGACCAATCTCTCTCCTCCCCTCACTGGCTAAAGTGATTGAGAAGCATGTGCACCTCTCTATTTCCACCTTCATAGAGAGTAACAACATTCTGCACGACTCTCAGTCGGGCTTCCGTGCTAATTTTAGCACGGAGACGGCTCTCCTTGAAATCACTGATGCCATTCGAGAGATACTGGATGGAGGGGGAAAAGCCATCTTGGTCATGCTGGACTTGTCGGCGGCGTTCGACACCGTGCCCCATGCCGGTCTCCTTGTAAGACTCTGGGAGATAGGCTTTCGTGGGACGGTGTTGAATTGGTTTAAGTCCTTTCTGACCAACCGCCGGCAAGGGGTCTGGGCACCTCCGTTCTCCGCCGAAATGCCGCCGCTTGACGTGGGGGTTCCTCAGGGTTCTATCCTGAGCCCCACCCTGTTTAATATCTATATGGCCCCTCTTGCGGCGGTAGCGGAGTCTTTTGGTGCCCAGATCATATCCTACGCGGATGACACCCAGCTTCTTTTTTCATGTGGCAAGGGGGAAAATTTCGACAGCGGGCGGATTCAGGAATGCCTCGAAGCCGTTTTTAAGTGGTTTCAGGGACACAGTTTGAAGTGCAACTCGGACAAGTCTGAGTTGCTTTTCTTTGGCTGTCCGCCCGATCCGGGCTGGAAGTCATGGTGGCCTGGTGACATGTCTCCACCCAACACTGCATCAGTAAAGGCGAAAAATCTGGGCTTCCTGTGTGATGTCGACCTCTCCCTTAGACCCCAGATCATCGGGTTGACAGGGAAATGTTTCGGCATCCTTAAAATGCTAAGGAAGTTCCTCCCTTTACTGTCCCTCCAGCACAAATAAATCACTGTGCAGGCCCTGATAGGGTCACGTCTTGACTACGTGAACGCTCTTTATCTGGGCCTCCCTAAATATCTGATGGCCCGTTTGCAGGTGGTGCAGAATGCGGCGGCCAGAGCCATTTTTGGACTCCTGCGAAGGGCGCGGGCTTCGGAGCTTCTAGAGCAACTCCATTGGCTTCCGATCGCCAAGAGAGTCACTTTCAAGATTCTGACTCTGGCTTTCAAGGCGCTTCATCGTATTGGCCCAAACTATCTTTGTAAGCGGATCGCCTTCTATGTCCCTAGAAGAACTCTCAGGTCTGCCTATGAGGCCAAAGCCGTGGTTCCTTCCATCAGGCGCACTCGAATCGGAGGTCGCTCCTTTCGTTACCTTGCACCGCGTTGCTGGAACGATCTCCCTCGATCTTTAAGATTGGCTACCAATTTGCTAGCCTTCAGAAAGGAGCTAAAGACCTGGCTTTTCTCCCTGTAAATCCCGTCCCTTCTTGGAGCACTGTTATGCTGTAAACTTTTCCTTGTTTCTCTCTTCGCCAAAGCGCCGGGACACTCCTCGGAGTAGCCGCGCGCTATAGAAGAGCCAATTTAACATAACATAACATAACAAAAACGAAATAGGACATGTCAAACATAAAAGTACATGTCCTACCTTTTACTTACACAACACCCTTCCAATAGGGCTACCTAGGGCTTATCTTAGGGGTGACCTATGTGTAGTAAAAGGGGAGTTTAAGGCTTGGCAAATAGTTTTAAAGGCCACGTCGAAGTGGCAGTAAACTGCACACACAAGCCCTGCAGTGGCAGGCCTGGGACATGGTTAAGGGGCTTCTTATGTGGGTGGCACAAGCAGTGCTGCAGGCCCACTAGTAGCATTTCATTTACAAGCCCTGGACGCATGTAGTGCACTGTACTATGGACTCATAAGTAAATTAAATATACCAATTAGTTATGAGACAATGCTACCATGTTTTAGGGAGAAAGCACATGCTGGTTAGCAGTGGTAAAGTGCCCAGAGTTCTTAAGTCAATAAAAAGGAGGTCAGAAAAAATAGGAGGAGGGAGGCAAAAGGTTAAGGGCAACTCTGCATAAAGGGCCATTTTTAACAGGCCTCACAAACACAAGGACAAAAAACTACATGTTAGATGGGTCCACTGTCACTAATTACAAATTCTAACCAATTAAGCATTTAATTTAATTCTAATTTAAAGTGGGTTTGGATTTATTAAACCAAAGAGTACATACCTTTTAGGGGCTACAGAAGCAAAATTTAGATTCACTGAAAAATTGGTCACTAACCCATAAGAGAAATTATTAAAATCTACAAAAGTAAATGTCTTTCAATCATCTTCTATGGAGCAGGAGTACGGGTCTATATTGAGCCTAGGCATCTGCAAATTTTAGAAAACAAAATGTATATGTAGACTGTTGTCCATCCCTTAGAGTACTGCAAGCTGTATTGCTCACTCACCCCGAGTTAAGATGACACTATTTTGAAGACTATTAGATCTGCACCTCTACTCCTCTGCTTAAAGATTTGGTATACCCCCAAAGCAAACTTCTCCCAACCTGATACTTGGGGATTATGTTAATCTGGATCATATGGATACGATCCCCTGGTTATCTTATGTGGAACATGCTTCTTTAGATATGGGGATTCAGCACTATTTTTGTTTCCTCAAAACGATTGATAGCAGTTCTAAAAGTCTTGTTAAAGATGTGTTTTTTAGCTTTAGACACCACCTTTGTGCCTCACGTGCACAAGAAATGGATACAGTGATTAGACACTCGCCTAACCACATTAGAACTAGAGCCATATTTATAGCGGATAGTTAATACTGAACATAGATTTTTTCCTCCCTCATTTTAGATTATGCACTGTGCACTTTTTAGTAGCTTTCCCACAGCAAGGATCTTGGGGGCATATTATCAAGGACCGGTGTTAAAATTATCGCCATTTTATCAGCAGGAAACTGCCGATAAAACGGCGATAATGGGCTTGATAATACACCCTTGTTAATTCCCATAGAAGCCCATGTTCTGATGTTAACATGGGCTTCTATGGGAATTAACAAGGGCGTATTATCAAGCCCATTATCGCCATTTTATCGGCAGTTTCCTGCCGATAAAACAGTGATAATTTTAACACCGGTCCTTGATATTATGCCCCTTGGTTTTCTTCTTTGCCATGTTGTTCCTGTGATAATACATCATCTCACTCTACTATACATGTTATATTTTTTTGCAAGCTGTACAGTCACCCCAGGTCACACTTTTTGAGACCAATTCTGCTTGTTGAAAATATCATGACCAATAAATCGGAGCTGCAATTTTTACAGTGTTTTAGAACCTACTCAACCTATTGTGCAGTCGTAATTTTCTTTCGCTGGGCTTTACGAATTAGAAATAACTATTTTATACAGTGGTACACAGAGTTGTGTAGTAAGTATGATCATTTTATACATGTAACAGATGAATTCTTATGCTGATGTTTTTTTTGAGTTTTTTATATATGAAAACCAATCGTGCATTTATTGTATATTTCCAACTGATTGATTCACTCTTAAGACAAAAGCTGAAAAAAGTTGTTGTCTGACTATGTTTTATATTCTAAAATGTTTGTAACAGAAAGCGCTATATGCTAACTTCGGTATTCTATAAAAGTCAGTTAATGGGGGAAGAAAAAATTAAATTATGAGTACATTGTGGAATTCTGTGAGCTGTCAGCTGTCATTCATACCTCATTAATACTACAGACACCCCACGTGATAAAGAAATATACAGCGGCTTTTTGATATTAGTAAGTTCGGTAACTTCGAATAAGGAATACTGCGTGCATTTTGCATGTTTCCTCCTCTTCTGAGGTACAACTGTCAGAATGTTGTGATTTTAGCTCGCATATATGTGCACATGTTTTACCAATCAAAAATTCTACTGGGAATAATCGGCAGAGTGCGGCAATAACAGGCAATATGGGTTCCCATTTTAGGTGCAAGATCCTATTTACAGCAGAAAAACATTGACTAACATCAGTGTAGCATTATCATTAATAACAGAAAACGTATATAAATGCAACTGTCTCTTTCCAGCACTAGACACCTCCACTGAAACTGCAATGTGTGAAGCAGCGTGGGCCATATTATCAAGAAAGGGCGATACATTATTGACGCTTTTATCGGCAGGAAACTGCTGCTAAAGCGGCGATAATGGCCTTGATAATATGCCCTTGTGAATTCCCATAGAAGCCCAGGTTCTGGTGTTAACCTGGGCTTCTATGGGAATTCAAACGGGCATATTATCAAGCCCATTATCGCCGCTTTGGCGGCAGTTTCCTGCCGATAAAAGCGGCGATAATGTACTTAAATAAATGGTTTAGGAACCAAAATACTTGTTTCTTGTGTTTAATAAAATTGGCCGCTCACAGGCAATGTAAAATCCTGCGATAGACTGCGAAAATGAACATTAGCGCGTGAAATGCTGCGATGATTTCACAGTGCTAATGTCAGGCTTGGTAATAGGGGAGTGTGGACTTTACCTTACAATCCACCTCCCATAGGCATTAATGGCTAGTCAGGTTTCAATCAGGCTATAGAATATTGCGATGATGGGGGCCTAGCGTGACTTTTGTCATTGCTGGACAGCTTTGCTAATAGAGCTAAGTTGTGTTAGAGACCTTTTCCGTGTGCTTTTTGTAAGGAACGCCTACCTTGCATGTCATTAGCGATCATTATCGCTGGCATGCAAGGCGACAGGAAAACCGGCAGATACTGCCAGAAAGTTGGCACTAAACGCTTGTTAGCGCTGGTTTGCCAATAGAGCAATAAAAATATCGCCACTTTATCAGCAAAAAGGGCCGCTAAAGCGGTGATAAGGCCCTTGCTAATATGCCCCTCGATGTCTTCCTTCGGGTCAATACTAACCAATGCTATCTAGGCTGCAGTGTTTGGTATCCAAATTAGTAGTTATGAGTAAAAGATACATTGATTACATAGCAAATTTTGGCTCGATGATTCTAAAAACTTGGCTGGGTGGTGATATTCGGTATTTTGATAATCTCCTTCTATGTAATATGAAATTTGCCAACCAATGACTAATTTTGGAAAAATTAAGTTGATGAGAATGTAGGTTCTTGCACATGCATTTCCATAAATGGGTCCCTGTGTCGATGTACTTTACTCATTTTCAGCTACAGACAATTCATTAACATTTTCCATACCGTCAAAGGGTTCTAAAACAAGAACATCTCTAACACTCTGCAATTTTGAAAAACAGATAAAATTGCACGGGTAAGTAAACCATAAAACACATATTGAGAGGCAGCTTTTGTAGATTTCACAGATTAGAACAGGCTACCCTTAATTAATTGTGTATTTCATTTTACCAGGTATTTGAGGAAGAGTGAAAAACTGTGAAATTAACTGCTTTGCTGGCAACAATCTAGCATGTGTACTGAACGAGAAGACAAGTAGGTGATCTATACAGCCCCTGCCCTTTCCCATCAGGCACACGATTAAGGCTGATACATTCACCTAACAGAGGCAGGCCCCTGCACCAGACTGGCAGAAAAACCTGTCCCTACACTCTTGGGAAAGTCATTGTCAGACTTCAAATGAGCTGTAATGCAATACTTATGGCACTTTGGGCCAGATGTAGGTAGCTTAATACCGCCCGTATCGGCCGAATATCAGTAATTTTCCCATTACCGACTGGTATTTAGCCCTTTCCAATGTAGGAATCCCTAAAAAGGATTCAGTAATTTACCGATTTGTTATTTTAAGGAATCGGTAAAATACAGATTCCTTATTTCAAGGAATCGATAAATTTCCGAATCCTTAAACCCTATGTAGGAAGCACTCAAGCGAGTGCATTTCTGTTTTAATGATTCGTTATTTACCACCAACTACAAGTTGGTGGTAAATATCGAATACCTTTAAAAAAGCAATTATTTGCTTTTCTAAAAGTGCCATGTGGCAGACATACATGCCCTTAGAGCATGTATGTGCTCCACATGTGCACACATGCACGATTCAGGGGTGCAACACGGTGTCAATGTGACACCCTGCCACCCTTGAATATGCTCCTGCTATTACCGATTCGGTATTTACCAAATCGGTAATAGTAAATGGCTTCCAATTCATTCCTATGGGCCTACAGGCCCATTGGAATGAATGGGAAGGTATTCCTCAATTACTGAATCGGTAGGATTCAATAATAAGGAATATTACCAAATCGGTAAATTTTACCGATTTATAACCTACATCACATTTACCGATTCTTAAATACCAAATCGGTAAAATTCGGTATTTAAGAATCGGTAAATTGTAATTACCTACATCTAGCCCCTTTGTAAGCTTTATACCTGAGGAAAAAAACATAACATTTACAGACAGGAGCCATTCTAAAAGGCATGTGCATTTCAAATATTTGGTTCAACGGTGGCTGTACTATGGGGATTTAAGCAGCTGCACAAAATGAGTTCCAATAAGGAAGAAATACTTCAGGATTTGTTGATTTTCCTATTTTGAGTGAATAAGGCCTAGCATTTCAGGAGGCCTTCCATTTTTGTAATGGGAACACATTGTAATAGATATGGTTGGTCTCTCTGTGTCAGATATAAAGAACAATGGAATTGAATGTGCATGCATGCATTTCAAATCATTGAATTGTGTTCCAAGAGAAGAATATTTCCTTACCTTATACTTCTAATGGCTGAATGTCTGAACCAATAAACAACAGTTAGAAACTAGAAATGTATAATGATGGTTTATGTATAGGATATGAATGAACGTGAATATGTATACAAATAAAACCAAATAATACCAATTATTGGAGAGCTAAGTAGTTCTAGTAGACATTTTAAGTGCTTATTACTTTGGTTTTGGAGTTCAGCCCAGCACACTTTTGATTATCTTTCCTGATGTTCTGAGTATCATGTGCACTCCAGGAGTCTCTTTCCCAGGCAAAAGGCAATATGAGGTGAGAAGAGCAGCCTGCTGACAGTTCAGGTATAGGCTTGCAAACAGGAGCTATAATTTTCACAAATTGGGTTTTCATTTTAACAGCTGTGATAGAATTCATGCAGCAATATAATGAAGGTGGTGTAATTGAAGTCCGAAAAACAGATATTTAACATTCAAAGAAAGTATAAAATGAGCCCTTGCATTTCTTTTACAAGTTTTATAAATGTGGATCTTGGTGACAGTGAATCACCCTTTTATCTTTAATGACAATCATCTGTCTGACAGTAAGTACAAATACTACATTGTGGCCTCTTTGAAAGAGTTCTTCGAAAATGCATGTATACGCCAGAGATGCACTGAGTGATTATACTATTAAGAATAACAACAAGGACAAATGTGGCTGAAAATGGAATTACTGTAACTGACGGTGGAAAACCAAATGCACAGAGGTTTTCATAGAAAGATGTAAGACAAAAATATGTGCGATTAGCTGGTAAGTGAGTTTAAAATGGTACACTGGTTTTATTCTTCGCAACCTGGTGCGTGTAGTTTTACTTTTCTAGTTTTCAAGCTGTATAACAAAATTCAGAAGGTAAAGACAAGACACAAATAGGCAAATCCAATAGGTTTGTATTAAGTTGCTAATGCATGCAAACACAAGCAAGCTCAAATGCCCTTTGCATGTTTTAGCACATCCAAGGCAAACATAAACCCTTTGCCAATGATTTTGATTGAGGTTTTGGGGAGGTTCTCCCTCGCCAGCTCTGTGGAACAGTTGAATATATTTTCAATGCCACACTTGACCCTTAACCCCAGGCAACTAATATTATTTTATTTTCATGCGTATTTGCTAGGTTCTTGATATAATGTGTCAATCACCTGGGCACAGGGTGGTAGAGTGCATTACGGGGCGTGACAAAGTAAAAAACAGCAAACAAAACATTTTTGGTTAAAACTCGAAAATATTGGTATATTTTGATACAGGTTTGGGGACACCGTACAAAATAAGTGATTGCAGAAAACAAAACATTTCGTAGGAAGTGTCGTTTGAGGTCCATTTAAACAAAAAAAACAGATATTAAGGTGGCCTTCCAAACACTTACCACATTTCCAGAATACAATTGCTTCAGGGCGATAGAAGTTCCGAATGTAAGCATAACTAGTTTGAGCAGAGCTTGGCTTTTTAAAGTTCTGTTTTTGCTAGTAAGATGAAGTATTTGAGATTAAGGACCTTTTATATGACTTTGGCAGTCCTACTGTGGCGCTGCCAATGCTCCATCTGCTGTAGGACTGCCAAAACCCTTGTGTGCCCGCCTGACAGATTAGGAGTTCAATTCTGGTCTGGCAGGCTGTGCTGCTGCAGTCTGACTGTGGCGGTCTGGTATGCTCATAGAAAAGCCTAACATGCAGACCGCCGCCGTCAGAGTGCCGACTGCACCTTCCTGCACGGGTTTGCATACATGCCACACTGTGCAAGAACTGGGGCTGCAATTCTAGGGGGGCACTACATTTGCCCACCCCCACTCGGGCCTAGAAGTGGCAGGGGGCCCTATTATGGCCCCCTTTGGTGCCCCACCCAACCCTTTTCATAGCAGGATCACCACCATTAATAGGTGATGGAAAGCCAACTTCTAAAATGCTTGGCGGTGTTGCAGCGGCACCCCCAGCATATTACAGTTTCCTGACCGCAGCGCGACCGCCGCGGAATCGTGGATCCCCTGCAGACACATCGGTCCTGTGGAGGTCTGACCGCTAGACTTTTAGATAATGCATCCAGTCTTTTTTTTGCAATAGATTTGTATTGCAGTTTTTAGAAATCACAGTAGTAGAAAGAAACAACAAGCAATAGATTACTGACCTTGCTGTCTTCCCACATACATGAGACATCAAAGGCCCTTTACAACCTTCTATTGTATTATAGACATGGTTCAGAATGAAAGAATAGGATTATCCCTTACAGCACTTTCCCATATCAGGACATTGAACAAAATAACACGGGGGAAAGGAAGAGGAGTGTTATCACCTACAACATACATTCGTATGTATTACTTCTTCTCTAGTAAATTTAAGAAAGTCTTATTTCAACACATATCAACACCAACAGGCAAGAAATGGAAATTCAGTGGGGCACATGGGCACATACATCTCACACTCACGGAATCTAGAAGATACTGTAAATACAGAGGGCAGTGCCTAATTTGAGCTGGTGGTTGCCTGTGTGGGCTACCGGCGCTCACTAATTGCAACCAGGACTTATTTTTCCTGATCAGGAATTTCTCTAGAGCAAGAAAATGAAAAACATACAAAATGGAAAGAAGGAGGAAGAGAGAGATGGCATAAACATCACAAAATGAGAATGGAGGATCCTGCAAGAGTGAGATGAGGGAGCAGGAAGTATCTGATAGTGAATGAAAGTAACTTGAGAAGGTTGGAAGACTATGCAGCAATGGTATTTGGTGTGCTGACATTAAATAGCACCAGATGTGGGCTTCTGAGCAAAGCATTAAGCATTGACACTCATTCTTTTAAAAATGAAACACTGTAGAGGATAAGGTTTCACCTGCTGAGATCCATATGTTTACCAAAGATATCCCTAGGTTTACCAGTGCCTCGCAAGTTCAGTTGTCATTTAGAGTTCAAAGCAGAAAACAAAGTGCTATTGAATCCCATTAATGGCATACTATATAAAAGTTGTTGCGGCTGACCACTTTTTAGAATCTTCTTTCACTTTGTAAGAAAGAGTACCAAAAGGGATGAAAGATTTCCAAATGATTTTTAACTGTGTAAATTACATGTTCAAAGGAGGCCACGCTTGCTAACAGTCATTCCCTTCTTTGAGGTACTGCTGTTTTCCACCAGTGTCATAATAAGCATATTTTACTTCCTAGAGAACCAGTGTGATCCATCTGTCCCTAAGACTGCACACAAAAACCATGTAATGTAATGGGTCAAAAGTGCACAAGAGAGAATGACAGCATCACTGTCAGAAAATAGCATGCCCCACACATTTATTTATTTATTTATTTATTTTATTTATTTATTGCATTTTTATAAAGCGCGGACTTTACCCGAAGGTGTCAGAGCACTCTACAATAGAACCAGTTACGTTACATGAGAGAACTGTTGCAGGAATAAAACAAACAAAAATAGCAGGCCATAGAATCGGAGCGACGCAGGCAAAAGGCACACAATCTCAAGCACAGCATTAACAGACTTTACAATCAAAAATAAGAATAAATATGACAAATCATACAATGACTAAAGAACTTCCTGGCGAACAATAGCAGGCCATAGAATCAAAACAACACAGGCAAAAGGAACCCAATATCAAACGCAGCAAGCACAGGATGTACAAACAAAAATAAAAATATTTGTGACAAATTTACAATGACTAAAGAACTTCCTGGTGGGGTATGAGAAGGAGGGAATTAGTTCTGAAAGTGTCTTTGGAATAAAAGAGATTTGAGGTCCGCTTTGAAGATCTGGATGGAGGTGATGGCCAGATGCGAAGGAGGAAGCGAGCTCCAGATTCTCACCGCATTACCTGAGAACGATTGTGCCAACAATTTTTCCCTTTTGAAGAAGGGGGGTTCAAAAAGGAACTTTTCCGCATTCCGAGAAGGTCTTGAGCCTCCAGACAGTTTGAGTTTATTAGCCAGATAGCGAGGGGAGGAAGAGTGCAAAGCATTGTGGGTGATGCACGCTGTTTTGTAGATAGCTCTAGCCTCGATGGGAAGCCATCGGAGAGAAGACAGGATAGGAGTGATGTGGTCACTACGTTTGGACCGTGTAATGAAGCGAGCTGCTGAATGGAGGACGGATTTGAGGGGGGAGAGGTGAGATTTGGGAAGGCCAGTCAGAAGAGAATTACAATAATCCAGTCTAGAGAGAACTAGCGATTGCACCAAGGTTTTTAGGTCATTCTCTGGGAAGAACCGACGAATTCCCCATAAAAGGCGCAAAGGGCAGCCTTATAAAGCTGAGGATGATACCAGAGCCAGCTACCATTGCCAGCTATTGAAAATCATAATACTAGAGAACTGTGTTCTATATTTCCTAAAAACCTGTCATTGTGATTGGAGATTGCTATCCAGCCTTCGCCAAGATAGATATGTTGTTTCAATTTTTATCAAGTCTGTTTTGAAGAAACTGCCAATATATTCTCAAAAAATGTTTGTCAATAATCACTCCTTAGATCCCTAATACCACCTACCTAAACTGTCCCCAGGAATTGATGTGCTGCATATACAGGGATTCCATGAGAACAAAGCAAACACAATGAGTAGAGGGACGGAGCGCTGAAACTTTTCAGACACTCATCCCCAGTCACAGATCTGGGTTGAATACATCATCCATGTGTTTGCTTTGTTTGCGCTAATTTGGCAGGGTATGCCCAGACCTAGGCCCCTTGCTCACTTTGCCACTGGACTAAAGCTAGCCTGGCTGATGAGAGATGTTACCCCGAAACCAGTCCCAGGATGCTTGTTTACGGTCCAAGGAGGATGAGCCTTGGCATTTTGGGCTGGACTGTTCCCATGAGGCACAGGGTCAAGACTGATTTGCATGTAGTTGGGTCTGAACTGGGGTGGCAACGTGAACTAAAGAACGATGATGGATTCAACCCAGATCTGTGACTGGGGGTGAATGTATGAAATGTTTCATTGCTCTGTCCATCATCTCCTTTTGTTTGCTTCATTGCATGAGATCAACCAGAAGTGGGCCTAGACATTGACGTAGCCAGTGCACCATCTGTCTACATTGCCCCGGATAGCTATTTCTTAAGTAGACTTTATAATTAGTTGAGAGAAATGGCTTCTGTAAGCTGTTGGCATGCAATGACTGAATACATTGGAAATCCAGTCAGTCCAATTTACTGTAGATCTGTCAATCACCATAACCGTATTATTCCTTAATGGGGCTAAAGCAAGTAGCCAAGGGTTAACTTTAAACTTTTTATATACTATTTTCCAGGTTAGCAGCATAGCCCTAAACACAGGATTGCTTGTGGTAGCCAAAATAGATTTGAACTTGTAGGGATGATAATAAAGTCCTCATGGTCCTAGTAGCGTACTCCTTTTCAGGGCAACCCAAGCTGTGGCACATTTCACTAGTAGCAGAAAGCCGGCAAAATGAAATTATTATTATTATTATTAGGGAGTTATGTAACGCGCCTGGTTTACGCCCATAGGCGTGTCCCCGCGCTGTGGTAAGTAGGGTAAGCAGTCTAAACAGTCATCACAGTTGCTTAGCGTCTGAAGAGATGAGTCTTAAGTTTCCGCCTAAACAAGGAATCTGAATGCTCCAAACGTAGTTCTGGCGGCAGGTCGTTCCACCGTTTAGCGGCCAGATATCTAAATGACCTACCCCCCATACGTGCTTTCTTTATTTTGGGGATTTTCAGAAGTAGTGTGCAGGAGGAGCGCAAACTCCTTGCAGGCTCGTACCAAGTAACCAGACTCTGTAACGGGGCAGGGGCTTTGCCTCTCAGAATGCGGTGACATGTGGCAAGAGCCTTAAATTCCACCCTGCTCCTAACCGGAAGCCAGTGCAAAGCCTGGAGCGCTGCCCTGGAGGAAGATCTTCTAGGAGGCCTCAAAACAAGGCGAGCGGCAGCATTCTGCAGCACCTGGAGGCGGTTGATAGCCTTTCCCGTGGCCCCCAGGTACAACAAATTGCTGTAATCCAGGCGCGAGGTGACTAAAGCATGCACCAGCGTCCGGCGAGCTGTGATAGGCAGGAGATCCAGGACCTTCCTCAGTGTTTTTAAAACACCGAAGCATGTCCCCACCACTCGGCCGACCTGGGAACCAAAGGCGAGATCAGCATCCAGCCATACCCCCAGGTTCCTTACCTCCTGGCGGGGAACAGGTACCTCTCCTAGGCAGGATGGCCACCACGCCAACGACCAGGCAGATGGGCTTCCCCCACCACGAGCACCTCGGTCTTACTGCCATTAAGTTTCAGGCAGTTGGCGGACATCCAGGCTGCTAGTTCTTGCATGCAGACTCTGAACTTGTCCGCCACTAGGCCAGGTGCACGTGAGAGGGATATTACCAGCTGCGTGTCGTCGGCATAGGACACAAGACGTAATCCATAGCTTTCAACAATGGCCAAATAACTGTTGTTTACATAATAAATGTGCATATGAGACAGATATCAACCTATAGATGAAGAGTGTTAATGCAGTTTACAAGGATTTAGCCTTGTTACACCACAAAACAAATTATTTAATGTCAGCATTCATTATTTTCTGAATGGGCTTGCTAATAATATGCGGAGCATTGTAAAAAATGAAAGGTAATCACAGCTATGTATCACCAACATTTTCACTACTTGTGCTTTGCCACACAATGGAAGATTAAGGTGCGTCCTCTGGTGAATGAATTTCACATATTGGCCATAATATGGTGTCTTCCACGAATAGTTTCATGCTCATGTTAAAACTAGTACTCCAAGGTATTTTAAGACTTTTGGGGACCTATCTCATGCTGTAGTCACCGATGCCAGCACTCACAGTACAATAGGACTTACACGGACCTACTCATTTATCCCAGTTTAACTTTTGCCTGAAGAGCAAAGAGTGAGTTGAGCAGGAAGGTTAGCGCTTGTAAATAAAAGCCACTTCAGTGACCACAGTATGTCATTTGCATTAAGAAATTACTAAAAAGGCGGAGGTTCTATGGGTATTTTCTTGACATACTGACTTTCTTATTGCCACTGGCAGAGGGTTCAAAGGCAAGGAGGCATAGAGGAGGAGGTATTGGACAGCATTGTCTCATCCCTCGTTGTATGAATATTGACCACAATAGGAGACATCAACAGTTAATCTGGGATGTTAGGAGTAATAAAACCACTTAACTTTGTCTCTAAAATTCGTCCCAATCTACCATTCGACGCGGTTGAAGGCCTTCTCCATGTCAAACGATATGGGAAGTCCTCAATAAGTCAATTCATAGCCTGCCATAGAAGGTGAGATAGCATTCACATATATCTTCTAGATGAACTAGGCTGACCCCTGCCACAGTCAAGAGTGTTTTTCCTGTCTTAGTGATAAAAAGATGTACGTACGAATGTACTAAGAATTGAAGTGCATAAATCTGTTCCAAATTGCGCACAAACTGTTTGTGAAACAGCCTAGCTACTATTAGTTCAGTTTGCCATTGAATTGGGTAACAATTTGACCTCGGTCATGAATATTAATGAGGTACATTGCACTTTGCAACTCACTCTGATTGAATGTCATCACAGGAATGGTGGCCTTTTGGAGCCAGCCTGCGTAGACCACTGCCCACATCCAAAGGTTTTTTTTATATTCACAAAGGAAAAGGTGACCCAAGAGGACCTCTTCATCTTTGCAAATGGGTTACCACCTCCTTTGAGGAGTTAGTACCCTACAGTAGCGGCTCGAAGTGGGAGTGCTGTGGGCAGTGGGGCGGGGAGGGGCAAGGTGGGGGGGTAGTAAACCATGAATACAGCCAAACTGAGGTAAGTACATTAATACATAAATAAAACAAATTACATTACGCACGCTGCAACGCCAAATGGCATTTATTTATGTACTTACCTCCGTTCGGCCGTATTCCATGGTTTACTACCCCCCACCCTGCCCCTCCCCCACCTTGCCCCACTGCCCCGCAGCACTCCCACAACTAGCCGCTACTGGTACCCTATCAATGATTTGCAACCAATATTGTGGTCACAAACCATTCATACATTGAATTGAGAATTACAATTTGGAAGGGGCACCCTAAACACACCCCTTACAAATTACAATTTGGTATGCATTTCTATACCCTTTCTGCAATTTGGTATGAACTTAATAAATCACAAAATGAGTTTAAACCATTCTAAACAGCCATTTTGCGGTTGCAACCTCTGTGATTGGGTAAATCAAATGGTTTGTGACCACTAAATAGCTCTGTAAATCTGATTCACAATAACTTTAATATAGGTTGGACATAATATAACAGTATTTTTTACACCCCTGAATCTGCTTTCAGCATGGTTGCAGTACAGACTTTGTGGGTTGATTGAATTTGCCAGGGAAACTATTCTCTCTGTGGTACGTTAATGAGAGAAAATTAATAAAAGCAGTTAATATTTCAAGGATTTTTTTGTTCAAACATGATACATCCTTCTTGTGTCAGACAAGGTAGTTCTAAGGATCTCATGAGCTGATCCTCTCCTAAAATTGTGTCTGTCACATTTGAGTCAAGTGGTTCTCCTAGTACAGTACAAATCAGGCACGCAACGCCATTGGACTCAAAGGGCTTCAGTCCCCTCCACACCCCCGTCGTGTGTGGCAGCCCAGGATGAGACAGCTTCCCGGGAGCATCCACAGCCGCAACCGAGTACTTCACAGGTCTTTTAAAGACCTTTTGCTTGTCAATGAGGCTTTGATGGTTTTCACCACTTCTTAGGGCCCCTGCAGCTCCACTCTGCCTTTTGCTTGAAGAATCAGCACCCCGAAATTTGTTCTTAGCCCCCCCGAAATTTGACTCTAGGTGCGCCTCTGGTACAAATAGATCAATTATTAGAATAGGCTGGGTTGTAAGTCTTCGGGCATCATCTATTGCTAGTATTTCATTTGTGCTTCCCATTTTATTCGCTAGGTTCTTCTATTATGTGGAGGTGTGGCGCCGCGGCTAGGGCGACAGACTCCGGAATCTGGGGATCCCAGTCCGACCACCGGCGGCAGATTAGCCCAGCACCATGTGACGCTGGGCAATAGCTTGCTTAATCTTACCGACGTCCCCCAGCGTCTAGAGACCCTTACGGGTGATTGCACGCTTTACAAATGTGGATTATTATTAATATATGCTTAGCTTTTTCAAAAGGGAGATGAATAATTGGTCAAATGCAAAAATGAAGCCTGAGAAGACATCAGAAAGAGGAAGGAGAAGCACCAAACTCGCACACATTGGAGATTATGTTGAACCTCTATTTAACTAAATTGAATGGTAAGCACAAATGTGATCAAAAGCATATTTTGCTATAATAGAGAAAACTAAAATTGAGAAAGATTTTCAATATTAAAACTGTGTGAAGTGAGGAACACCCTGTATTGATCAATACAAGTAGAATCATTAGAACAACTGCTCTTAAATTGTGGTTTAAACATTTATTATATGTGCAGCAATGCATACCAATTATCACTGCTAATATGTAAGTGACATAGGTCCTCCAGCAATAGCAAAAAGGAGCCAAGAGGGATCTGGAAAGGTATATAAGGGATCGCCCTCCACTCTAGACAGTCAATCAACAACAAGATCCCTATACCTGGGGCGATTATTACATTTCAAAGACATGAGTACAAATCACTCAGGTTGTATTCTTTGTTTACATACCGAGGTAGACCCCTGCTATCTATCGCAGTGCGGTATCACTCCTCTAATGTCTGATTGTCCCCACTCATTCTATTGTTCCCAAAAATTAAATACTACGGTCTCAATTCAAGAAGTGTCCAGCGTGATGTCCAACAAATGTCTGCCTTCTATACAGACAGTACATCTATCCACACTTCACCACATGTGTACACACCTTAGGAGGGAAAAATGTGTGGTGGAGAGGAAGGCACCTCACGGGCGAACACCCTCGGGGATGTTGGCGGATGTTACCAACTCAATGCCCCTTTCTCATCATCGGTTGCCTTCCAATCCGGAAAGAAAACAGAATAGATACAACACATAAACTGAAATGCGTGTAAAGGTGCAACATAAGAGTATAACAACATTAATTCATAAAGGACAGAGTGACATAAAATCAACAGCCACACCCACTCAATCACTTTATTCTTCGTTTCAGTGTGAGCTGAAGAATTAAAACAAAGGTTGGTAGCTTAATGTCGCCTACCAGTACCTGATACCGACATGTTTCACTGCCCCATTAGTTTCGGCAGATTCATCAGGGTATTGAACACTCGGTCACTGCACCAATTTTTTTAACATCCTTTCTGGACACCCTAGCCAGCATGGGCAACTCATACCGGCTGACCCAATCACGCTTTGACTCGTTTAAAAACGATTGAAGTAGCAATCGTACGGTTAGGAACCAGGACCGTATCTCATCCCAAACAAAGAATACAACCTGAGTGATTTGTACTCATGTCTTTGAAATGTAATAATCGCCCCAGGTATAGGGATCTTGTTGTTGATTGACATAGGTCCTCCAGACAAAGTTCAGAACTATTATCTATTATCTTCAGTTTAGGATAGACTCTTTGACATACATATAAAAATGGTTGATGCCATGATTTTGAGAGCCAGAACATTGGGACCATTCGTACTGTAAGAGATATAGCAAAACATTATGTGGCTGGGATGAATGTGATGTTATATTTTTCATGAATGTATCATTTATTAACTATATACTTTAAAAAAGAAAATTAGAACTCTGACTGAGCTGTACCTAAAAAAGGAAAATGATGTCCTCTTTCTCCTATTGCTTTTTGGTCTCTTCATAAATTCTTCAGCTATAAACGTGCACTCTAATAACGCAATTCTGGTTCTGGGATTACATGACAGTTTTACTATTCCCATATGACCTTTTGATTTTTTCTTATTATTATAATGAATATTTGCTACTTATGAAAAAAATAAAGTCATATTTTGGAATATTAGCCAAACATATGAGGAATGTAATTAATACATAAAAAACATGTAAAGTATTTGGGGATAATAAGTCCAGAAAAAAAATATCTGATTGAGATGTTGAAACTAAAAATAACTACTTAATAAAAATCAAGCTCTTCACTTCTCAGTGTTTGAGAAGTACCCCCAAACTGGTTCATCATACCCCCAAACTGGACAATATTCGTTAGTCCAGTGGGCAAAACATGGAGGCGGCAAAAAATCTCACACAGTATTGCTGACACCATGCAGTGACAGTATTCTATCACATGATTTTGTGCCCACAAATTCCAACCTCCTCAGTATTGGTGACTTGGTCCCAGGTTTATTAATATTTGACGCAAAGAAGCAACCATCTATTAAGATGTGTCTCATTTTTTTTCTCCACCAGCGTTGGCGCTCTTTTGGCTGCCATGTGCCATAGTGCAACAGTGTGGATTCCCTGAAGCATAGATTTTGATGCAAAGCAGCGCAAAGAAGCACTTAGCTACTTTGCGTTATTTTGGGATACTTTCCAGCAAAAATCCTAGGGGCAGATTTACAAGCCACTTGCGCCACTGTTGCGTCACTTTTAACATGGGAAAAGTGACGCAAAAGTGGCGCACGGGGCTTGTAAATCTGCCCCCTAATTTACATTAAATAGTAAATTTCAGCCCACAAATGTTCCCTGTGTTTGCGTCACAAAGGTACCAACCCAGTGCAAAGTATTAGTAAAACTGGGCCCAGGTGCTCCGGATGTGCATAAATGTGTCTCTGACTGTTTCTCTGTTTCGACATTTTTCTGTTTAGTATAGCTTTGCATACAGATTATTATGTAAATACCTGTTTAGGGTGCCTGAGCATGCACGCATTTTCACATTGCTCAGTAGACAAATAACATTTGGTTGGAATGTTCACGTGCTGTGTTTGTTACAGTGCCACTGGGCAAAAGTACAAAGTATAACACCCAAAAAAGAACAGTTGTAACAGAGATGACAAGACGTTGCATTACTTATTTGTCACTATGCAGCAAGTGGTTTTACAATATTACATATATTTCAATGCTTTAATTGAGATGAATAAGCGAGATGCAATGTCAAGTAGTTTATAAAATCCCTCTCTCTTTGATGATATTATATGGATGCTTGGCTTTTTAGAGAACAAAACTGCCTACAAGTCCAATTTACAAAAGAGCCCTGGGGCATACATTATTTAGTAAAACTAAACAAAAGGAAAAACATTCAGAGGGAATGCACGAAAATATATGATATTACCTATAAAGCCTCCTGAAGTGCCTAGGAGTATAGGAACAGTCATTCTTTATTCTTTTCAGTCGGTTATGTCTTTGACTTTGCTGATCAATATCGGCCGTGCATCGGTTACTAAGGGAATACGCTTTTCTTCACTCAATAAACCCCAAGTTCCTTTTATACAAAGGTGAGCAAAACACTTTTAAAAGAGGTTTTTATCTTGCTTATCCCTTTGGGGACTGTGCAACCAGTATTCTAAAGCTATGTGGAGACTTTGAAATGTAGAACATTATGCACTAGCTCTGGGGAAGTATTGCTCTGAAATCATTTTTTGCACACTGTGTATAAATCAATCTACTTTGCTGTTTCATCACCAACAGAATTTATGGGAGGGAGGAGGCTGCCTTTTGATTGTGGGTGAATTGCATTATGGTTTTAGTGATGGTATCAGCAACAAAGCAAATAGTGTTGGGGGCATTTGGTTTTACTAGTGATAATGCTGTAAACGCTTTGGCAGCCCCATCAGATCTCTTTTTTCCCGTTACCCAGCCCCTCACCTTAAGACAACTCATTTTCGTCAGAATCATTCAGTGAGTTAATAACTTTCATCAAAACATTTAATGTATCATCAAATAGTTGTCTGACTGTTGTCCCTCCATTGTTGACTTCACTTGCTCGTGCTTTTCACTGCAGGTTGTGTAACAGGAGGAATTTCGGAACTAAGCGCCAGATGTATGTGCAATGTTTTCCCATAAATGTGGCCACTATTTGCTCACCAACATTTACTGAATACATTTCTATATTGTGAACAGACCAATGTACTAATAGGTTTGTTCACAAATTACCAAATCATAGTGGGTTATATTTCAACCCACTTCATTAATATGAATTAGGTAGGTCACATATTGCAGCCCACTAGGATTCCTTGCCATCACAGTGATAGTAATGTGCTGGTTTCTGCAGACCACCATGCCTGTAATTGCTTTTAAATAAAGCAATATGTATATATTTTTTAATGAAGCCTGTTTTCCTCAAAGGAAAACAGGATGCATTTAAAAAAAAAAAGTGAGAAGTTTCACAATCTTTTTAAGGAGTAAAAAGTGGTTCCATGGACCACTGTCTACTCCTGAACAAAATTATTCTAAACATTATAAACATAGAAGTGGTTATTTGGGGACACCTTCCTGTACATAAATGAGTCAATCAATCAATGAACTTGTATAGCGTGCTACTTACCCGTGAGAGTCTCAAGGCGCTGGGTGGTGGGGGGGGGGTTGGGATGCAGCTGTAGTACTGAAAATTCTGGACTCGAGAATTAAACTTCATCATAGCATGACGATTTTTATATCAAAAGACCGAGAATGGCTAGTACACTATGTACAAACATTTTCGTCAATTTCGAGTGACGATTTCACCTCGAAATCGTCATTTTCGTTCTGAACCCGTGGCTTCCATTTTGTATGCGGCAGCCATTTTGTGAGTTGCCCTTTACATAGGCTTATGATACAGCTAAATTCGATCCCAAAGGACACGTACACCTTAATTGACTTTCCTGTGACCTGGGCAAGTTGGAACCATTGCCCCAGGCCGAACCTGTTTGCTCAGTTCCTCTCCCAGTGGCCGAATGAGATAGCATCAAGGCTCAACAGGCCATAAAACCGTTTCAGCACACACACACCCTGCCGAATCTTGCTCACACCTGTCCCTGCTCTTTTCTCTCACTTGCTTTATGATGGGGAGGTGCCCGTTTTTATTGGGGGTCCACCGATATCTGATGAAATGTTGGGCCTCGCCGGGTGATTTGTTTTGGGCTGGACGAACTGAAATATAGACATGTCATCATGACTCTGCTTTTCCTTTGTAACAAAGAATGTGAATAGTGTACTGTAAATTCGAAGAATGTTTGCCTAAAGCACAATATTTCGTATAAAAAGAGAAGCCTGACTTTGTTAGTTTGAGCAGTCTCCTGAGAATATACATCCCGTGTGTTGTACTTCTAGGACGCTTGTTTCTTGGTTGCAGCCAATAAAATCGATCCTTGACTTCACCTAGAAGACTCTGAGTTTCTGTGGTCTGAATCAGGAAAGAACCCGAGGTCTTTGGGTGTACCCTGGCACCGCTGGGTTACCGGTTCAGTACCGGTTCTGAAAAAACCCAGTACCTCAGTTGGCGCCCAACGTTTGGGGCGATACCAACGGTACCAGTCCAGCCAGAGGTTCGTGAGGAGCTTCATGTGAAAATTCTGGAGGAAGGCCATCCACTTCATCGACCCCTGCATGTCGACGTGGTCCGAAAGTCTTTGCTGCGAGGTTCCCCGCTTCCCGACGGCTACAAAGGACTGCTGCCCTGGCTATCGCCCTGATTTGGACCCTTGAAGTTAAAGAGCGAAACGATAAGACGAGTCTTCTGGTGACGTCATCGATATCTCAGTTAAGTATAAGTGGAGCGTCTCCCAGTCCTTAGTTGGTTTTAATTTGGAACTTGCAAGTGCCAAAGCCGAAGGATTCGTGTATTCACGAGAAATATCGTAATCGATAATCCTTTGAAGTTTGGAGCTAGACTAGAGAGCGAAGATGCCTGGTCTTAGACTTGGAAATTTGTTTTGTCTTGGTTGTAATAATAGGGACTCCCGATTGGAGGACTCGTGTCCGGTTCCTCCGGTTGGAACTCCAACTTACGAATTATATGTAAAACATGGAGTAGGCCCCATCACATATAACGAAGTGTGGATCAAATACACCAGAAAAGATGGTGTTTTAAAATGGCCCCAATATGGTAGCTTTGATACCGAAATTTTAGACAATCTCGAAGTTAAACTTTTCAAAAAGAAAGCCCGGCCGGCGATGTTTGACTCTTTCCGCCTATGGCGTAAAGAAGCCAAACAGAAGGAAATTAAATTAGCGAAGAAAAATAAGAGAGAAGGGGGAATTTCAATAATGCAAGCTGCTATGCAGTTTAAAGACAATGAAGAAGAACAGATGAGTGAGCAGTTGCACAGGCAACGTAAAATGGTAATAGATAAATGCTATCCAGTTTTGCCACCTCCTCAGCAAGATGCAGCAAAAGGGCTTGAAAAAGATCCCTTAATGTCGCATTTATTAAGTTCGCCACCCCCTTATGCGCAAAATGCCACGGCACCTCCGCAACCTTTAGTTGTGCAACCTGTGCCTCTTGTTCCTCCACAGCACCCATCAGCTGTTCTTCAGCTGGCTCCTGCTCCTTTGGTGCAGCCTCCTCAAGGCCCACCGATCACATCTGATTCACCAGTGCTTTCTACTACTTTGCCTAGTGCACCTTCTGTTTCTCCTGATCTTCCCTCTGCTATTGTTTCTGCTCCTGCCTTATCTCACCTTGTTTTTCCACCCGTTCTTCCTTCAGTTTATCCTTCCGTTCGTCAGAGAGTGGTCAACACTGTTACTAATCTTTTCTCACCTCTTTTCGGGTCGCCTACTACGACCCCTAACATGGAACGAAGACAGTTGCGAAGTCAACTGCCTGACTATCAAGAGAGAGATTCACTGAATCGTTTAGCGCATAAATGGGTTATGGACACTGTAAGGTATGATGTAGAGTCTGTCATGGAAGTCTTCCGTCAATGGGAAGCACCGACGCAGAGATATGTTTTTGAACAAATGTGTGTTTTCCTCTGTGAGGATTTGGAAGACAATGATCTGGAATACAACCCGCCCAAGTTGTGTTGTGTACGGTTCGAGTTTGTTTCCGGTCTCCAAACCAGACAATTCATATCGTCTAGTTTTGGATTACCGACACCTTAACACATGTTGCAAAACTTTTGCAGTGCAAAACTCACACAGTGCTGCACTAATGAATAACATAGTGCGCAAAAAATACAAAACAACCTTGGACATCTCTAATGGATTCTTTTGTCAAAACATAGCACCGGAGAGCAGATATTTAACTGCATTCTCAATAAATGGCACTCAAAAACAATTCTGTCGGTTAGCCCAGGGGTACAAGAACAGCCCGGGGGTATTCTCAGCGAGAGTAACAGAATTACTACAACTATATGATGATGAAGCATTATCTTATGTCGATGACATCTACTTAACAGATGATGACTTGGAGACTCACTTGAAGAGAGTGAACACCATAATACTTGGGTTCGCAGCAGAGGGTTACAAATTCAACTTTAAAAAATCCAGAATTGCCCATCTGACAGTCCTATTCTTAGGATATGAGTTATCAAGTGAAGGCAAAAGCCTGGCTGACAATTTCCTAGAGAAATGTGCCGTACTCCAAGCACCTAGAACACTAAAAAACTTACAGTCGATTCTAGGCTTCCTAAATTTCGGAAGAACATACATTGCAAATTACGCAGAAAGGGTCAAACCCCTTTATGATCTGATAAAACCTGATTTTAAAAGATCCAATTGGACTCAAATACACACAGAAATTTTGAGATCCCTACAAACAGACATGCTAATTAAAACAAAACTAGAAACACGTGATAACACACGCAATCTTGTGATTCGAGTCATCCCAGGGAGATGCGGATTCACATACCTGACCTCTAATGAGGGAGAAAAGGTACCAATTGCATTCAAATCACACTTGTACACAGAGGCTGAACAGAAATTCAGCAACAAAGAAAAAATTGTTCATGCAGTTCAAACCGCAATAGCTGGAGAAAAAGATCAAGCGGACGGTAGACATATCACAGTCAGAACAGCGGAATCAGCCTTTGAGGCATTAACAACACCGTGTAATTTACCAACAACAACATTGAATCCGGAATGGATACAATGGGTGAATTCAATTACAACGGACAAAGTACACTACTACTTTGATCCAGAACTAGAAGAAATGAAAAATTTAGAATATGAAAAAACATACCCTCTGCCAATCGACATTCTGCCTTTACGACATTACGCCTGTGTAATCTATACAGACGGACATGCTCAACCCCCCGTTTGGGGAGAACAGGCATACAACCCCACATGTGAGATTACAAAAGAAGTGTGGCGCGGAGGTAAACTAAAACCTCTATTAACAAAATCACACTCAGTAGAAACTAATTCAGAAAAACAAACTGAAATAATAGCATTGAAAATGGCGCTAGATAATGCGGATCGCGAATTCCCGACACTTATAGTGTCAGATTCATATTACTGCGTCAAATCATATAACAAGGATTTGCAGACATGGATTCAAAACGGTTACAAAGATGACACAGATGTACCAATAAAGCAGAAACTGCTCTGGGAACAAATAGCTCTTTTACAGAAAGAACTACCAAAGACTCACGTGACACACTCACTGAGTCATCAGCGTGATGGCGTTCACGTTGCAGGGAATTCATTGGCTGAGACAGCCACAGCGGCAGCCACTAAATCGGCTCCCGTAGATCGGAAAAAGCGTACATTAAAATACATTGACGGTGAAACAGTGCTGGCAGTGAAAACGTCATCAAAAGGCGACTGCTCAGCGTTACCGATCAACTATCCACTCAATTATACATACATAATCGATGCAAACTCCGTCCCTTTTGCTCGAATCCCTGGAGTGGGGGATAGAGTGATTCCAAACATGGACAGGAGAAACTTGTTAATCGCAGACGCACATATGGGCGAGGGTCTCAGACACCTCAAACTAAAAGATTCTCTGGAAGAATTACAATCACGGTACTGGTGGCCAGGCATGAGTCTGCGTCACACCATGTTTGTAAAAAACTGCCCAAACTGCAACAGAGATCGCAGTGGGGAGAGAAACAGTTTAATACCTCGTCGGTTTACTCCAGGAAAAATCAGGAGTAAAAAGGAAGGGTTGCGATTAACTTATACAGGCTAGTTCCACTTATAATGTAGATCACCAGCACTCGGCTGACGTCCGGACTGTTATACAAAGATTTGCGAGTCTAAATGGCATATACGCTAAGAGCATGCAATGTTTGTCCATTGTCTCCACTCTAGCCCTCAAGCATGGGGGGAAACATGGCCAAATGAGCATAGCCCAGCGGGAATCTTCTCACTTCCTTCCTGAGGGTACGGGATGGTGTAAAGAAAAAACCAAGGCATAAAGCAATCTATAACGGAAAGGATATTAGGTACGGGAGCTGGGTGGGTCAAACATCTAATAAGTGTCCAACGTAGTCTCAATAACTTGCCAAGAAATTCTCTGAAGGGATTCAGTCCGTACGAATTATTATTCGGAACTAGGATGATTATCTCTGACCTTGACAGTCAGACTTCAGTGGTGAAAGAAAAAAGCTTTGATATCAAAGACCGTTTGGCTATTTTGCAGGACTTAAACAAAACAAGAAAAGACCTGAGCAACATAAAGTTGAAACAACAGCCAACAACCACTGAAGAACCACCACCTGTCCCAGCAAGACCTGTCTGGATTCCTAAAGTCGGGGATCTAGTCAGGGAGAAGATCGCGGTAAAGAAGGAATTTGGGCCTTCTTACAGAAAAGCAGTTCCTGTCTTGTCTGTCAACGGGACAAGATCAGTTGTACTACCGCCACTTGCTGGTAAAAAGGAGAACCGAGTTGTATCCATCGACCTGGTAAAACCACAACATGTGGCCGATAACAAACAGTAGGCCAAGTGGACTCCCAATAAGTAGCAGAACACCAAGGTTTGCTACCAGTACAGAGGTTCTTACGAAGAGGCTCATCACATTCGAAACGCCTACAGAAGAACAACAAGGACTATGCAGCAATGCAATAGAACTCAGACCTCTGAAAACCCAAATAAAAACATTTAGCAGAGACACACCAATCTATAATGAAGTACCAAGTGAAAATGCAACCAATGAACCAATTGGAACAATTGACAGAACTGCTTCCGGCTACTTCATAAACTTCGATGATTCCTCTGAAGGCTTCACTGAATCAAAAACACAGCCATCATCAAAAACCTTTAAAGATAAAGCTAAAGAACTTTTGAAACAACTGAAAGAAACATATCTGATTTCTCCATGGATTGAATTTTGGGTGGGTTTTGGTGCATTTATCCTCATACTTTGGCTCATCATGGTACTTACTTTGGGACGCTTCATTGAGGAAAAATATGCTAAAATGGACACAGCAAGTCAGAAAATCAACTTGATCCTCAAACCACACACATCTTCACACGTCGAGAAAAGAGAACTTTCTTCAGCCAACTTCACAGCCAATCCGATACCTGGTGGGGTAGCCTGGGACAACACTGACTATGAAATTTATGGTCCGGTCGAGATCCTGAAATATCCACACCAAATTAAGATCTCCTTGAGTGACTTTGTAAAACCAAACTCATTTGCTGATGATTGGGACTTCGAAAGCATTAATAATATGATGTCTGATTTAGTAATGTCTGCTAAATTTACCAAACATGATTATTTGCAGGGTTCTACCAATTATGATAGTATGTACTGTTATAACCACTATGGTAACCATTTTTTACATAGATCTGCACAACCTAGAAATGTTTTAAATTATAATCAATGGGAACATTGTGCAACACCTCCAAAAGGGAGCTCAAGAACCGTTTACGACAAATATTCATATTTTTCAGGTTTTAACACAAGTAATGCTGAAGCATTTTATTTTAAATTGTCAAATAAGACAGGGACCAAGACCATGATAACCAACACAAAATTGTTATATTCAGACTCATTCTTTGAAAAAATGAACACCTTTGGATTTGATTATTGGGACAAAAATGTTGAATTGAAAAGTGTTTGGGGTACAAAAGAATGGCAAGTACAGGGTATAGAAGCTTTGTTTAGAGCCTGCATGATCCCAGAACAAATGATATTTTTAAATGACACTGTTCAACAGACCACCTGTCTTGGCTTAGCCAAAATCAAAGATTTAAATAAACCGTCTATTCCAAAGCCAACAATGTTTAGCAATAACTCTGATACAGATGAAGAGATAGACGTAAACCATATATTAAACCAAAACAGAACACATCCTGATTGGAAACAGTGGTTGATCTGGCCCACAGATACTAATAACTGTCAAGACAGATTCCTGAACAAAACGCAGGGGTTCAAAATGACCAGGCCAGACCCTAGATATCCCCAAAGACATCACCCAGGGATAATAACCACCTACAGTGTGGGCAAATTATGCCTTCAATGGCTACAAACTTCCACACTGGCAGAAATTAAGCAACACCTAACTTTACTTACTGATGGTGCTGACTTGAGTGATTTCACTATGGGACCACGCAAACAGCGTCAAAAGCGTTTCATAGCAGCCTCTGTATATGCAGCATACAATGAGGCCTGGAAGGTTACTCAAATTGAAACAGCAGAGAGAATACGGGAAATTGACCGTATTAATTTGGAAAAATCACTTTCTGTAGTGGACAATGGGTTAATGACTCTGTCCTCCAGAATTTTTTCTTTGGACAGCATTGTGTCTTCAGCAATCGATATATTATCGCAAGACTTACTGTTATTACAACACGGTCAGTCACAATTGCGTTCTATTGTACAGCTTGGCTGGACGTTACAAAATCTGCGTTCAGGCTATGTGCCTTGGCGTCTAATTAACACAACGTCATTATTCCAAATCTTTAACCTTACTGATAGACAAATCAGTATGGCACAAAAGGGTGCTGATTATACAATCTTGAGCATTGAAAAACTCGAAAGATTACCAGTGACAATGTCAGAACGACCTGTCAGTGAATGGATAATACATGAGATAATAAATATTCCAATCTCAACCTTCAGGTTTCAATACTGCCAAAAATATATACAGGCTGGCATGTACGAGAAATTGGGAAAGGGGTACCTTAAAACAACATGGAACCTGCCCTATTCACATGCATGTGTCAGTAATAAAGGACAGAAAGTGTTTCTTAGTGGCAACAATTGTGCGATGTCACTAAGTGGCACACTTCTGTGTAACGGAATTAGTTTGCATGGAGCCTGTGAAGGGAATTCATACAACCTTTCATGTCACCAGCAAGGCGCACCTGCAACAGAAATAGAACCATTCTTTCAAAGACTCTATAATGGGAGTTATATTCTTATTGTAGACCGCAGATGTTGTAGTCTTATGCCCGGGACTCCTTATCTAGTAACTACTACTGCGAAGGTCAAGTGCTGTGGACGCTCATTGTTCCCCAGCTCCTTCCCAGACAGGGAGGCAAGGGCATGGCCCGATTTGAAAATTACTTCCATTCGAATAGATACTTTAAGCAGAATGAAAACAGTGCTTCTTCAGACGCCTACAAGGCTCACGTCATCAAAAGAAACGTATGATCTACAAGTCGCAAGGACGACTGCAGAGATACATACATTATTATCGACTAATTCCCCCGTACATTTCGCGGAAATCCTGAGCGAAATCTTAAATATTTCTGATACCACTGGGGTCTCAAAGGTATTTAAGACAGTATTTTCGATGGCATTAACACCATTCAAAGCCATACTGGGTATTTTTCCAGATTTCGTCCATTCGATTTTTGGCGGACTTCCCCTGATCCTGGGACTAATTGCAGGAATCCTATTCTTAGTCCTTATTTTTCGTTATGGCAACCCATGTCACAGATCAAACTCTCGCGACAATGGAAGATACAATCCTAGCCATTGGATACCGGGACCGGATATCAAAAATCCTGGGAATATCCCGGCTTAGAGACCTGAACATGACTTGGTTTCTATCATTTCGACCAATGTGGCAAAGATGTGTTTTACCTGTATTAAGGTGTCTGCTATGCGGAGAAGAATGCGTGTTAGACACCTGTCTGACGCTACAATCGGATGCGCCGATGGATGCAGAAACATTGTTGAGCCCGATCAAGGTTCATGCTTTGTGCTGCCCTCAAAGGCTACCAATCCTGATGACGGCATTCGTGGAAGCTTCACCACTACGATTGATGGGTAGTGAAGTTCAAGATGAAAGCAGCATCGAACAGGTACGACCTTCTGTCAGCAATGCGAATCAGAATGTCAATGGAGACAATCATGCACAAGAATGCATGATTACACCTATTTCAGAGTTAGTGGAACTTTCCCAGGAAGCTGTTGACAGTTTTTTCGAAAGCCTAAATGATATGATGTTCTCACCCGAACAGAAATAGAGACTTTTGAGCAAGCACGCACACGGCGTTCCCTGAATTCGGCCTTCAACTTTAAATAATAAAGTCACATGAACTATTTTTCACTCCAGTTCACGGACAGCGACTCTTTCAGAAGCCCCAATTCATTTTTTCGGTTTTTCGGGACACTTATCTTCTGCTTAAAGTAAGAAACTATTCCTAAAGAACTAAGATTTCTATTTTTAGATACTTTATAGACTTTAGCTGCCCGCTGGTATGTTCACAAATATTTTATTCTGTGATGGAATGGTCTCGAAACTTTTTTCTGTATTTAAGAAACCATTTCATGTGTAATTCTCATATACCAAATAAGCAATAATGTATACAAATGCTTGATTACTTTAGCATTATTCCATAGCTTGAGTGCATACAATATATATGTCTGCAAATTTTCCGTATATTTGAAGAATTTCAAAATGCATTTATGTATTTTGGGGTGGTAAGGTATACACACTACTCTATAGTATGTTGTACTATGTTATACTATGCCTAGATTAGTAAATATGTCCATAGTTAGCGTGGAGTGGGTGTCATGTATTCCTATAGGTTCTGAATCGATCCCCCTATTCCTGACCCTATTCTAGTTAAACAAACCAACAAGTTAACTAGCAGTCAGCCCATGAGGCAGAAAACCCCCATGATGCAGATACCGTTATCTGACGCAGTCACACTACGGCACAGGAACGTGTTATCTGATTAGGTCATAACGCTTGCGATCTAATTAGACAAGCGATATTCCTCCAGCCCCATATAAGGCATACGGAGTTCTCATAACAAATCAAACCTATGACAACCTGGGCAAAACCCTGCAGCCATTGTTTTGATTTCACAGAGAACTTCAGTAAAAGAATGTGCTAACGAGCAAGTCGTATGACATCCTTATTGACGTATCTATGTCCATTCTTACGTCAATCTCGGCACCTTAAAGGTATAAATATTACCGATCTTGCCCTATGCAAACACACGCGTGGTGACGAGACGGAGCAGCCATACTTGCCGAAGCCAAGAGCAGAGCAGACCCCGCTGGCAGCAGCCCCGCCTTCCTGACGCGCTGAGAGACGCGCTGCTTTCTCCTGCCGAGAATCCAGCACCGGCGTTTCTGGGTAGCCCTCGCAGGCAGCCTGGAATATCGAGACCAGAGAGAGAGATACCATTCCTCATTCATCCTAACTTCCAGGTACAGAACTGAATGACCCCTCACAGAGAATTCTTTAGTTATTCACTTGGCAAAAACAAACTTAACTTAAACTGTAACTTTCTATTCCCGCCCACGTATTAGACTTAGGTCAGGTACACGGGGTAGGCGTATCTAGAAACACCAGTTGAGTACGTTTAGTCAAATGTATATGTGTATGTAATATATTTTATTCATTTTAAAACATCTTATGGCTTAGAAACCATATCAATGTTTTTACAGTATTATTTTATACTATTGCTTTTAATATATGCACTTTACTTAGCTATAAGTATTGCAATAATATCGATCCATTTCTCTTGTATGAGAAAAGAGACTGATCAATAAATAACACCTTTTTATTGAACACGCCCGTCTCTTCCTTTTCTCTACATTCTGATGAGACTAAGAATGCACGTACTGACTGAGTAAAATAAATTGCCTTTTGTTCACACGACTCTCGAGATTTACTCTTGATTAGGGGAGAGCAAAGTTGTCATGTTCTATGGTTGTCAGAAACTAAATCCCTTCTTGTCTAATCAGGGGAGTTAATTCTTTCCTGAACATTCGAGAAAGTTTCTAGTGAACTCTGAGCTAAGCTGGCAAACCCAAAACTTTAAGTCTAGTATCGACAGTAGTAGACCTAGTTAACATCTGGCCTAGGCCTTTACTGCTGTAGGTATTATTCCAATGCGCAGAGCCTATTGGGATGATAGGAACTACACTACAGCATGATCGTAGGTTCAGATGTCGAGAGAGCGGTTGAGACATTGTTGTCATTTCAGAGTAAGGGGGGCAGTTCTCAGTCGTCATTTGAGCATGGCACATCCGGTAGGAAAAAGGCGCGACAGTACCCCATGAGAGAGGTTCCCCCACAATGGAGAGAGGTTGACGCAAATGCTCACCCACCTATTCTGCCAAACTTTCAGCGGGTGTGGGTACATGTCCCATGGAGGCGAGCTGAAGTTTTAGCCCTTAAACAGACATTACCTGATCCCCGTAAAAATCCCGCAGGGTATTACAAAGAGTTGTCACAAACTGCTGGGTCATGTATAATGAATTTAGCCGATATCGATATGTTATTTGGGAATGTTGTTCCACAGCCTTGATGGGGTAAGATTCGTCATACAGATCATGATCAGGAGTTAGGTGACTCATGGGCTAATATTGCTGCTGCAGATGCCCGACAAGTTGGTGGTGCTAAGCCTGAGCCTTTAGTAGCCGAACTTCCTGGTAAAATAATTGATTACATGAAAACAATAATGCCTGCAATACGTGTAAGTTGGGATAAGTTGTCTGCATGTAAGCAGAAGAAAGATGAAACAGTGTCCGATTTCTTCACCAGGTTTGAAGAGACTTTTGTCGACCACAGTGGTCAAGATATGAGCACAGAAGGTGGTCAGCGTTTGTTCGTCGATAAATTCGTGCACAATCTGCTTCCCGAGTTGTGTAAAAAGTTAAAAGATTCAGAGAGTTCATGGGCAGTTTCCTCCTCAGCACAGATATTGGCTACTGCACAGTATTACGAAAATCGAGACAAAGACGAGAAAGATGGAGCAGAAAAGAAAACTAAAAAGTTGAAAACAAAGGTTTTGATACAGCAAGCATATCCGCCATGTGGTGGTGGTGGCCAGAATAGTGGTGGTCAAAATAATAGTGGTCAGAGTAACTATCAGAATAATTATCAGCAGCCTCAACAGTATCAGAGGAACTCGCAAAGAGTCGAGTATACTCAACCCCGTGTACCTGTAGGCCTCAATCAGTGTTCATATTGCAAGGAAGAGGGTCATTTCAAGTATAGTTGTCCTATTTTATTACAGCGTGCAAATGGTGCTTCTGGTGTAAGAGGTCGAGGTGTTCAACAAGCGTCTAGAGGTAGAGGACGTGGAAATTTCCCCCAGAACACACAGTCTCTTCCACCACAAAATTCTATGAATAGGTTCGATCAGCAGAATAACGCATCTGGTAGGACAGCTCAGTACTATGCTGATGATTACTATACAGAAGATGAGCATTGGGAAGGTAATGATTGCTAGGACAGCCATAGACAAAGAGAGGGAGTTGTTTCAGTTCCAGTAGATCAGAGTGGACCTTACGTTGAGGTGATTACATCAGGTGTGTCAGAGCCTTTTCTGTTGGATACTGGTGCTACAAAGTGTTCTATTATGCACTCCAAACTCCCTGGCGCACCTTTGTCTGGCGAAATGAATGTTTCTGTAGGTTTTTCTGGCGCCCCAGTTAGAAATCCTATTTCTGACCCTTTGTCCCTTTCTGTTGGACCTTGCAAATTCGAAGCACCCCTTATTCTGATAACAGGTTGTGGTGAAAACTTGCTAGGATTAGATTTGCTAAAAAGATTGTATGCGACTTTGTACTGTTCTCCTTCTGGAGTACAACTTACACTGGGTAAGAAAGTGGTTTCTCCAATGTATTTGTCGAGAGACAAACTTCCAACAGAATTGTCATCTCTCCCTAACATTCTTTGGGCTACTGGTCCTAATGATGTAGGTCTTTTGGAAATACCACCATATGTTGTAACATTGAAAGCCAATGTTAGAATGCCACGAATTCCCCAATATAGAATTCCTAGTGAAGGTGAAAAAGCTTTGCTAGCGATCGTTTACGAACTGATTGAAAAAGATGTGATTGAAGAGACAAGAGGCAATGTTTGCAATAGCCCTGTTCTGCCTGTTTTAAAACAAACTGATCCCTCTCAGCCACCTGTGTACAGATTTGTGATTGATCTTAGAGAGGTGAATAAAATAGTTGTGCCACAATTTCCAGTTGTCCCCGACATTACTGCCCTCTTGACCATGATTCCAGCTTCTGCCACCTGGTTTTTGGTGATTGACTTGAAGAATGCTTTCTTCAGCATCCCGATTGCTGAGGAGAGCAGGGATATTTTTTCCTTCAGTTTAGGAGGACGTAGTTTCAGCTTTAAACGCGCTCCTCAGGGCTGCTGTGAAAGTCCATCAATATATAGTCAAGCTCTAAAGACACAGCTTGATACGATTGTTTTACCTGAAGGTGCTACTCTTCTACAGTACGTGGATGATTTGCTTGTTGCTGCAGATACTGAGGAAATCTGTAAAGAAGCCACGTTGTCATTGTTGCGTCATCTGTGTGATTTACATCACAAGGTGTCACTTTCCAAATTGCAATATTGCCGACAAGAAGTGACCTACTTAGGTCATCTCTTATCGAAGGAGGGAAGGAAACTGACCCCAGAAAGAATTCAGGCAATAGCGAAATTGAGTGTGCCAAGAACACAGAGAGAAGTGTGTGCTTTCTTGGGTATTACATCATATTGCAGGCAATGGATACCAAATTTTTCGTTATTAGCCAAACCTTTGGTGGCATTAACGTGTAAAGATACACCCAATCCCATTCCTTGGTCTGAAGAGTGTCAGAAAAGTTTTTCTGAATTGCGCACAGCATTATGTTCGGCTTCTGTGTTAGGTACCCCCAACTACAGTAAGCCCTTTACATTATATGTCCATGAGAAGGAAGGTTGTGCATTGTCAGTTTTGACTCAGTTGTTTGGGGACAAACAGCGTCCATGTGCATATTTTTTGTCGACTTTGGATCCAGTAGTTAGAGCATTGCCAAGTTGTTTAAGAGCGACAGCGGCAGCAGCTGTTTCTATCCGACAGTCTGCTGGTCTAGTAATGAACAATACACTAGTCGTGATGGTCCCACATGCAGTAGACACGTTGTTAAATAGATTCAAGACACAGCATTTAACTAGTGCTCGATTGTCAGGTTACGAATTAACATTGTTAGCTAGTCATGTGCACATAAAAAGGTGCAACACTTTAAACCTAGCTACGTTGTTGCCAATTGTAGAGGAATTAGATGCTTCAGAACAGCATGATTGTTTTCTTAGAACAGAAGAAGAAACGAAAGGGAGAGTAGATCTCTACGATACTCCTCTTGCTGAATGTGATGGTACATTGTGGGTGGATGGTTCATGCTTCAAGCTCCCGAATGGTGACACGACTGCAGCATATGCTGTCACAACTTTGCATACAATTGTTGAAGCTGCACGTATTCCACATAATTCAGCTCAAGCAGCAGAATTGATTGCACTTACCAGAGCATGTGTGTTGTCTAAAGGAATGAAAGTGACTATCTATACCGATAGCCAGTATGCATTTGGTGTGGCTCACAGTTTTGGACGATTGTGGAAAGAACGTGGGTTCCTGACTTCGCATGGAGCTAAGATTCAGCATGGTCAGTTGGTGAATGAGCTTCTTGAATCACTGACCATGCCTCTGCAAGTGACGATTGTGAAATGTAGTGCTCACAAGAAGGTGACTGATGATGTTGGTCGTGGAAATGCATTTGCTGACGAAATCGCGAAAGAAACTGCAAGGAACGTGATGAGCCGAATGTATGTTGCAGGCCCTGCAAGATGGGTTGGTGATGTTGGAATGTGTGAAGACACGATAGAGAGTGTGAAATCCATTCAAGCTGAAGCCACAGAGAAAGAATTGAGCATGTGGAGAGAAAGTACGGGTAGAATGGATGCAAATGGCTGTTGGATTGAATTGTCAGAGCATCAGAGATGGGTGTTACCTGATGCATATGTGCTTGCAGTGGTTACAATGGCTCATGGAATGGCTCACATCAGTGTGAAAGGGATTTGTAAGTTGTTGGCTCCAGTATGGCAAAATGCAGGAATTCCCAAGTGTGCAGAGAATGTCGTCAAGAATTGCATGGTGTGTCTGAAACACAATCCTGGTAGGGGAACCCCAACTCCTGCTGGTCATTTTGCACCTCCTACGTATCCGTTCGAGGTTTTGCAGCTAGATTTCATTCACATGGAGAGGTGCAACAATTTAAAATACGTACTCGTTGTTGTTTGTGCCTTCTCAAGAAGGATAGAAGCATACCCCCTAAAAGACAATACTGCCTTATCCACAGCCAAAGCCCTTGTGAAAGAGTACTTCCCCAGGTTTGGAATGCCTAGAATGGTCTGGAGTGATAATGGAAGTGAATTTGTGGGTCGTGTGATGAAGAGAGTGTGTGAAGGGCTAGGTATCCAACAAAAGTTCCACGCTGCAAATCACCCCCAATCAGCTGGATTAGTAGATTGTTACAATGGCACGCTTAAGTTAAAACTGGCCAAAATTCAAGCGAGCACGAGTCTTAAATGGCCTGACGCTCTACCCTTAGCACTCCTGTCCACCAGAATGACTGTGCATTCGCGAGTGAAACTTAGTCCCTATGAGATAGTTTTTGGCCGCCCGGCCAATATATGGAGAGTGCCTAGACCCACCAAGTTCAGCGAGATCGAACACCCTGTTTTGCTTGATTATCTGTACGAATTGACGGCTAAATTGCGTGTTGTGCATCAACAGGTTCACGACACCCTGCCTCCGGTCTCTGAGACTCCAGGACATCAGATCGACCCTGGATCCTGGGTCTTGGTCAAGAACTTCCAGCGAATCAAATACGACCAGCCCAGGTGGACCGGACCGCACCTCGTCCTTCTTTCCACAAGATCGGCATTTCGAATGGAAGGGAAGAAGCACTGGATCCACGGGGTCCACTGTAAAAGGATCCCTTTACCTCTGCCGTATGACCAGTGGGCCCAGGAGGGTGTCGGCGACTCAGAAACTGAAACCGTGCCACGTTTCCTACCTTTCAGTGATGCACGGGTAAAAGGAACACTGACTGAACAAGATAGTGACAATATTTTGCAACCAGCAGCATCACCATCAAAGCGGTTGAACACTACAGAGCCTGAACTCTTGTTCCAGGATCAAACAGTACCTGGAAGAAAACGTTACAACTTGAGACCGAGACCTATGGACAAATAAGCCTTTTTTTCCTTCCCCCTGCTATTTTTTTGAAAGTGCAGCTCTCCCATCTGAGAAACTTGCTCATTTTTGTTTTTCGAACCGCCATCCGGGTTCCGCTGCTAGGGCCGCGATTGCCCAAAGTCTTTGGGGTGCAGCTGACGACGTTAGGTCGGCAGTTCTGGTTGGTCTAAGGGAGTTGCCCTGGACTGACAGAAGCATTCCTTAGCAGAATCAACCTCCCATCGCGGGCAGCACTTTAGAGAGGGTGGAGTTTCTCGAGATGGAGAGACCTGCCAAGGAAATGAACTTTAAACACAAGATTTGTAATATAATGACAAAGAAAAGCTTTTTGATATTGTGCATTTTTATGCTATTCAGTGTGATGATATTTTTAATAAGTTATGTGTTATTCTCTTTTCGAGTAACATTTGCACCCACTACATCGCCCATACCTCCTCCTTCTACTGTTTCCCCACACTCTTTTCAACCCCTTCCTGAACACGAATCAGCTAGGAGACTAGAGTTTATTAATAACTCCTTTGTTCAGCTCTTGCACCAACACCAACTTGTAATGAACACGACTAACTGTTGGGTGTGTGGTCTTATGCCTCACACAACGGATAAAGGTATTCCTTATCTGGTCCTGCCATTCAGTCACAATGGTTCTATGTGGGCATACAGAACAATGTTCATATACGCACATGAAGTCTACCCCCTACGTTCTGTAACAGACAATCCTAAAAATTGTGCTCTAATTAAGGGTATAGTAGACATGATTAAGGAAGTTATTTCTTATGAGACTATCCCGAGAGATGAGACACTAGTATACATAGGATGGAACATAACCGGATATGGAGCTACTCTGAGTGAGAAACAGCAAGCTAAGAGATCTTCCCCGATTTGGATTGTACCCCATCAGGGTCATCTGTGTCTGCAAGGTAACGGCACGAATCCCACAGCTCAGTTAGGGAAGAGTATCTGCACTAAAACGTATGTTTTTGCAGCCCAGACTTCCCCTTCGTTTTTAGCAGCTAAGGGTACCTATTTCATCTGCCATGATAGAGCCTATACATGGTTGCCCCCTGACTTTTCGGGCTCATGTTTTGTTTCATTCCTGTTGCCTCCCACCTACACAGCAGTGGCAGATTACCACAAGACAAGGGTAGTTAGAGGTGTCTTGAGTGAAGAAGACACTGCAGGTCAAGAATTTGGGGACTTTGCAAAGGGTTTTCTGCCGTTCTGGGGATCCATGGCTAACAGCAGGAACATAAGGCAATTGACAAGGGTGGTTGAGTCCACCGTAATAGAAACTGCTGGTGCACTTAGTAACTTGACTGCTGAGCTCCAGTCGGATCGACTTATGACCCTTCAGAACAGGGTCGCTTTAAATGTCATACTTGCAGACCGAGGTGGGGTATGTAGATTGATCCAATCGAGTTGCTGTGTTTTCATCCCAGATAACGCTCCAACAGTGTACCAGGCCATCTTTAAACTGCATAAGATTTCCGAATCTATTCATGTGGATAAAGGAGATTGGTCTTTAATGGGATGGTTCTGGGAACTGATATCCGCTTGGGGATGGAAAATTCTGATGGTCATTGGGATGGTCTTAGCCATTCTTTTCCTGTTCTGTCTGTGCGTGCAGTGTGCTCCTGCAATATGTGGCCTCTGTGTCACATCATGTGTAAGGAAGCCTGTATCAAGAGACGAACCAAGTATTAGAATGATGTTGCAGCAACATCTCAATGACTTTAGGAATATATATCTGGACTCAGATTAGCATGAGGATAGATTAATTGCCTGTGTAAGGGCAAAAGAAGGGATTGTAGTACTGAAAATTCTTGACTCGAGAATTAAACTTCATCATAGCATGACGATTTTTATATCAAAAGACCGAGAATGGCTAGTACACTATGTACAAACATTTTCGTCAATTTCGAGTGACGATTTCACCTCGAAATCGTCACTTTCGTTCTGATCCCTTGGCTTCCATTTTGTATGCGGCAGCCATTTTGTGAGTTGCCCTTTACATAGGCTTATGATACAGCTAAATTCGATCCCAAAGGACACGTACACCTTAATTGACTTTCCTGGGCAAGTTGGAACCATTGCCCCAGGCCGAACCTGTTTGGTCAGTTCCTCTCCCAGTGGCCGAATGAGATAGCATCAAGGCTCAACAGGCCATAAAACCTTTTCAGCACACACACACCCTGCCGAATCTTGCTCACACCTGTCCCTGCTCTTTTCTCTCACTTGCTTTATGATGGGGAGGTGCCCGTTTTTATTGGGGGTCCACCGATATCTGATGAAATGTTGGGCCTTGCCGGGTGATTTGTTGTGGGCTGGACGAACTGAAATATAGACATGTCATCATGACTCTGCTTTTCCTTTGTAACAAAGAATGTGAATAGTGTACTGTAAATTCGAAGAATGTTTGCCTAAAGCACAATATTTCGTATAAAAAGAGAAGCCTGACTTTGTAAGTTTGAGCAGTCTCCTGAGAATATACATCCCGTGTGTTGTACTTCTAGGACGCTTGTTTCTTGGTTGCAGCCATTAAAATCGATCCTTGACTTCACCTAGAAGACTCTGAGTTTCTGTGGTCTGAATCAGGAAAGAACCCGAGGTCTTTGGGTGTACCCTGGCACCGCTGGGTTACCGGTTCAGTACCGGTTCTGAAAAAACCCAGTACCTCACAGCAACTGCTTGAAGAGCCAGGTCTTGAGAAGCCTTCTGAAGGTGAGCAGGTCTTGGGTCTGTCGTAGATGGGTGGGGAGGGTGTTCCAGGTCTTGGCGGCGAGGAAGGAGAAGGATCTGCCGCCGTACCTTGTTTGTTGGATGCGTGGGATGGCGGCGAAGGTGAAGCTGGCGGAGCGGAGTTGGCGGGTTGAGGTGTAGAAGTTGAGTCTGTTGTTCAGGTAGGCTGGTCCGGTGTTGTGGAGTCCTTTGTGTGCGTGGGTGAGGAGCTTGAAGGTGATCCTCTTGTTGACGGGGAGCCAGTGCAGGTCTCTAAATGAGTTAACACTTCTTTTGAATTAGTGGTAAAATATTAATGTTTTGCAACTAGATTTTGTTTACAAAACCTTAATACGTAAATAACACATACCATAAGCAATCAGTATTTTGGAAGGGAAGCCCTAAACATGTCTCTTCCCATGTACTGATTCCTTATTGTCTCCTAAACCCATTCAACAATTCTGAAAACCTTTTCTAAACTGTTAATTGAGTTTAGTACAGTTCCAAAAGTGTTTTAGTGGTCAGTAACCCTTGCTGCAACTGTGGCATTGTGACCATTCAAAGACTTTGTAAATGAGGCAAGCTATGGTTTAGCTACAATTGTAATCCTCAAGGTCTTGCATGGTTCTTTACATACAGGGCTAGCTTTGGTGAGGTGCATCCAGTACAGTTGCACTTGATCCGACATTGTGGGGTGGGGGGATACGCGCTGTGTTTAAAAACAACATATGGATTTAAAAGCACCTGCTACCGAATTCCTGGTGTCAAGCAGTTTTCAGGCAAAAATAACAATTTCATGATAAATCTGGTCGTTTAAGTTTCTACTGGCGAGAGATTTGAGTTTTTTCTAGTGTGTTATGTAGCATTTACTATAGTCTAATTTACACACGTATGATTCATTGTATGTGTATGATGTGATGTGATGTAAAGTACTCAGACGGTATCAAACAAATGAAATGCATGTGAGAGAGGTGCTATGGAGCTATGGAAAGAGGAGGGGCACTATCACGAGAGTGATTGTGAGGGAATCCATGGAGAAGGAGGTCATTGAGGCAGGCACCAAAAAAGATTTTACCACCGGGCACCACCAGCACTAATGCCGGCCCTGTCTACAGAAGTTCAGCTCGAGATTGCATGCAGCAGTGGGAGTTTTCCTGGAGATATTTTGCTTTTTTGTGGGTTATGTTTATGTATTTAATTTGTATCTAGTTTAATTCACATTTTGTGATCCCTTCCCAGGTTACAAATATTATCTAGCATATTTCTTATCAGTGACATCCTGCCTTATGTCAGTATTGATATCATTATTATCCACCAATAAAAATATTTAATTTACTATATTGGCCATCAATATATAATCTACATAAGCCTATTTGGGGAAATACATATTTACTTTGCTGAATCACCACATGTACATACCTTGATGTAATACTGGTAGTCAATATTTTGCATTCCATATCTTTGTAGGTCAATATTTGCGCCATGATATAGAGACCTTCCAATATCAGCAAACCATGTTTCTAGTAATTCTGTCACCACCAAACATAGTAAATGAGACAATGAACAATATATAAAAGTAAAGGACTTTGACCAACACCCTATTTTGTACTTGTTACTATGTAACTTCCCCGCTCTGGCATCCTGTTCCCCCAGATAATGCATTCTTGTCAAATGCTGCACAGTATGTAGAACTCATTATTTACGTATGATAATGTATGTAGTCTGATTGGCGTATACATCTTGCCAGTATGAGGACATTCTAAATCCCACCAACTATGCATTTACTGCAAAAGGAGACGGAGTCCAGAAGGGGCCAATTGGCAGCTGCAAAGCACTCATATCAGTTTTTATTCAGTATCCTGTCCTGGTAGTAAACAGCATTTGCTTTCCCCTGCAGTTCCTACTGAAAGACTTACCTGGGGCACAACCAGTCACTAGTGCACTTTGGTGACAGAGCACAATTAAATTAATGTTGTGCTATAGCGATGAAAAATAGCCAAAGCTTTCCAAATCTGAGACACATTGAACTTTGGTGGATTTAACAGAAACTCATCATTAAAGGGAAACTGTCTAAGTACATTACTGGCTGTCCCCACATATAAAGTCAAAATGGTTTCATATCACACCAACTTTCGACTAACAATTCCTTTATGTCACCTGACCGCATCCACCACAATCATTAATATAATTCAATTATATCAACCCGCCGGTAAAATAAATTGGCTAAATAATTTCCTTAACTAAAAGGTGATGTGGCCTTGAGATTTTCCCTAAGGTATTATTTTCAGGGTATTTAATTTCCATTTTGTCAAGACTGACCCTGGGACAAATATGACAGTGTCTGAGTTTCAGACAGTTAACCTTAGTCAATTGGTCTAGGACCCAGCACTAACAACAGGGCTCGGCAATCTCATGACATCTTTTTATTTATATGTACTTCCACTAGTGAGTTTTTCCTTAGCTGGTTATTGCATATTGAAAACTCCTAGTTACTCCTGAGAATTTACTATTTCCCTTCTCAGTGTATGGCCCACTTCTGGGACTGTTTCTCACTATTCATCCTTGGATGACAGCTAACGTTCTCAGGTTGAATGGCAGCAAAACAGAGATCTTGACATGTGGAGATGAGTCATCCCTCCAATCAGAAAGGTTTTGGGTGCAGTAGGAATATGCCTTCCCGAACCAAAGCAGGCAACAATATGGGAATTTGGTTTGAGGAAAACCTTTGTTTAAAAAAGCATATTCACTAGAGTTTCACAGCATGTTTCCATCTCACGCACATGCAAAATGGACCCGTTAGGTGCCAGTCTAGCTTTAGCAAGGTTAGACTATTGCAACATAGTGTACCCCAGGTCTGCCATAGGTCCTGATCTTGAGATGACCACTGTTTTCGAAAATACAACTATGCATCTTGTACTAGCTCTGCACGGGTATAAACACAAATCTGCGGGTTGCAATAACCTACATTTGAACTAAATTCCGCAGAGTATTGAGGTCAATATTCCTTGCTTGATGCTACTACAACACATAGAGTTGCGGGAAAAGGTATCTCGCTGTAATATCATGCACTCGCTTGGTTTCCGGGTGCTTCTAGCTCTCCCTCGCTTTAGGACATCATGGTCTGGGTACAGCTCCATCAGAGTTCTAAGACCATGTCCCTGGAACGCGCTCTCAATAGAGCTCAAACAGCTGAAGTACATCTCTTATGTTCTGTAAGCAGCTCAAACCCAGGCTTTGTTGTTATTAGCCCTTGTACTGATTTTTCTTTTCTGTGTTGTATTGGCTTGTCTGATGTGTGTGTCTGTCAACTGAGCAATTTTTTTTTGTTTCGGTTATACCGTTATACTGGATTACTGTGTAATTAAACCCATGTAAAATGTGAATAATTCTAAGAAAGATATTTTGGCTTTTCATGCTACCCATCATTTAGCCTATTTTCTCCTGACAGCTACTCTGCCCATTTCCACGTCCTGCTATTTTTTTCGTCTTTTTATTACTAAAATATATCCATTTATCAGACCTGAAACTCAGGGACATGTTTAGATCAAAAAGGCGCAGCGCAGTGCTGCAAGCCATTTTGCTGTGCTGAGAACATAATTTTTTACAGTACAGGAGTGCACCATATTTACAACATTACGGCTCATTCCTGTGCTCACGCCTGCACCGCTGAAACAAAAGCAGCCTAACTCCAGCATAGGCACTCTTGCACCATGTTGCAAGGGTGCCTGTGTTCCAGAGATGATTGTTGTTGTGCAGCAAGAGACACCTTTCTGCACAAAAATAATCATCAATGGCGTTTTGATCCTTCTACAAACATAGAAAGAGCAAACAATCATTGGCATAGCCAACAAGTCTTGCCTTTGGGACCTTATAAGTGTTTAACGATGCAACAGTAATGTTGGTGCACCAAGGATATTGTGCTGCATAACTTAATACTTATAAGGTTCCAAAAACGAGACCTATTGGCTATGCCAATGCTTGTTCCTATAGGAATATCTTAGTTTCACCTCGTCTACTGATCCATGTGTGGCTCTGCTTCCTGAAACTGTTACACAGTGGGAAAATGTGATATGGTATAGTATAACATCAAATGAAATTGTGATAATGCAGTAATAAACTGCACTGTAAAATGACATCCGAAATTTCTGTCATATACTAAACTGCTTTCATACTTCAGACTTCACCTACGGAATCTGCATACAAGTTTGTTATATATTGCAGTTTATACGCACTAAGGTACCAGGTACAAGTGAGACGGTAATTTCTGATTCATGCGCAAACGTGTGTTTACTTTGCACATATTAATTTCAATGACGAGAACTGCTATAAACGTTGCATCATTTGCAAGTAAAATTGGCAGATCAAACCTCACAATATTTCCCAGGGTTTCGAATGTGCGTTAACTTGTGAAAGCCTACTTTTTGTACGTTATTCCAACTTTCCCAGACGAATTCTTGCCATTGTACGTTTTTACCACACATGGTAATTAGAGCACCAACACCCAGGAAATACAACACCTCATGGTATCATTCCCAGAAGATGTGGCCTAACGGCTGGCCTCGAGGCTCGAGAACGGGTTGAAGTCTCGGCAGGGACGCACAAAATCGTGTGATTCTGGGCACATTTCTAAATTAAGGAAAGTACATGTGGTGATGTATGTGTGGATCCTCACTGTTGTATTTAAATTAAGAGACAAAGCAATCAAAAAGTAACTGGCTGAAGTTTGTGTTACCTATGGCAAGGTCAAAAAAATAACTGAATGTATCAAGGAAAGAATTACCAATTTTCAGGTGTTAATGTCTTAGGAAAGACAGCGATGTAGTGGAAAGCGATTATTAATAATGGTCAGAGCCCAGTAAGGAATAGAAATGAAACTATGTAGGGATGCGGAATAACCAGTTCTGTTTATCACGAATGTTTTAGTTCCTACAGCTGCAAATTTTAGACATAACATGTTAAACAAAAGGTCCGAAGTTTAAACACCAATCTAAAGTACTCCATCTAGATCTTCTTTCCTAGCAGCTCTTGCATCAATAATGTCTCTTAACATTTACTCTTTTAGGAAGGCATTTACAAACGATTCATACAACTGATACAACATTGATATTTACATAAAAGCACATGCCTACAGTACAAAAGGGTATATTTATTAACTTTTTTTTAGGTGGGGGACATTAGTCTTTACAGAGTCAGAAATATCACCATACAATGGTTTGACAAAAGAAAGATTAACTATTTCGTTTTTCAACCCCATATACTAAAACAAAATTGACAGCCAAAACAAATGTTTCGAACAGTATCCTGGTAAACAATAACATAGAAATAGTTAGTTTTCGCCCACATACACCCAAAGGGGAAAAATCATCTACAACCCAACTTTTCCATGTATCATATGATTCAAATGGTGCTCACATCTATGGCTTGTAATTGCATACCTAGAGTTGCACAAATATTACCTTGTTCACAGGCAGGGTCATTACCGTTGCTTAAAAGTACTTTCAGGCAAAACAATGTCATGCAGCTAAAAACACAAGTATGTGAACACAATCTCAACAAAGGTGAAATTAAATCATTACTACTTTACAGGTTGCAGGCTCCTCTGCCCTCTAATTTTGAGCTGCTCTAAATCAAGAATGCGCCGCCCCCAAAGTGCATTGTTTGGGTGTCTTTTTAATTGCACAAACTTCCTGGAAGCAGACATGATGAAGCTCATTCACAAGATTTGGGGTTGGGAGCTTCTCTATTGGATTTAAAGTCCAAAGCAGTAAAGTAGCACCAACATCATCATTAGCTGGACCTTCATGGTTTTGAAAAATGGAGAATACATGATACCTCGTGACTTCCATGTCTCAATCACACATGCATCCTGTATGCAACTCTAATGGCATTCCCTTGTGTTACAAAAACGGGCAACGTGGGCTTGATGGGTCAATCTTATCTAGCTCTGTGTGCGTCTAAAATGACGTGCTTACTCCGTGAATCAACCGGCATAACTAGCAACACAACAAGGCTTGTTAAAATCTGGATTGTGGCGTAAACATTATCGGCGCCACCTTGTCCTTTTTCAGATCCATACGTGCGCGTAAGCAGCAACCATTTTGATTGCCATGGCCTCTCTGCCCACTCCCGATAGCCAGCGTCTCTCTCTCCCCCTCACTCCCCAGCCTTGCAAGCATCCCCGACAGCCCCCGGTCTCTCCTGCTTGGGTCATAAACGCACCTCCAGCGCGACCCTGTCTCCGAGCCACATCCCGTACTGAACCCCCCTCACTCTTTCATCTCATTCATAGAACAGGCCCTTTTGATAACCACTTCCTCCCTGCCCGATTGTCCGGCCTGACCCCAGGCCATCAACTAGCTCAACAGATGCAGTTTATTGCCCCCTACAGTAGGACCTCGCCCCACATCAAAGGAGCGGGGATTAATCAATGCCTTCACACCCCTAGATCCGACCGATCGCCCACATTCCTGTTCCCAGCGGAATGTCCAGCTGCGCGATAGCCATCATGCTGAGATTTGGGTGGGGACCTCTACTGTAGATATGTGTGAGAACGGGCCTGAACCGGGGATTCCAAAGATGCCTTTGTGAACTTCAAAGCAATACCACGGATGTCATAAATGTAATAAAGCCATAAACCTGTGTATAAGAGGCCAGGCCTCAGAGATGCGGTTAGAGCACCTCGAGAAGATACTCTGTTGTCTGATTTGACGTGTTCTGCTCCGTCGGAATAAACTCCTGTTTCCTGCCTTCCAGTCTCCAGCGCCTGCCTCTTTATTTGGTAACCGTGAGTTGGGTGAGAGGCGGCTAACGCCGGGCAAACCTTGAAAAGGGGTAATCGACCTGATCTGCCTGACCCTTTTTCCTCAATTGGCGTCCCAAACGTGGGGCCCATCAGCGACACGTGGATCCAGTGGGAGAGGTCCTGATGATGGAGTGAACGACTGCAATGATCGGGAAGTGCACCTGCCCGATAGACCCTCGTCTGGCAGCCGATCATCCGAACTTCACTGGTTCCGAGCAGACCTCTCTCTCGAGTGATCTACGGTCCTGACTGGGAACCATCAGGAGTGCCACGACAGAAGATAGACGATCGGGCGCTGGAATCGGAAGACAGGAAACTGTCCATGCGGTCCGGGTAAGGTCGTGTAACACGACAAACTGTGAAATATTTGATTTATTGATTGGAAAATACTAGTTTTACTCTCCGAATTGTTGGTTCTCTTGGAGATTCTCTGTCTGCAAACGGAGAGGAATAGAAAGTATTCTCTCTTCCTTTGCAGGTAGTGAAGGGTAGGTAACGCGGGCTTTTGCCCCCGTTGTAATCCGTCGTGCCTATCTTTCTCCCCCACTGATTGATTGTTTGCCCGAACGTTGTTTGTTCGAGGATTGTTTTCTCGAGAATTCTCTGTCTACAAACGGGGAAGGATAAAAGTATTCTGTCCTCCTTTGCAGATAGTGAAGAATAGGTAACGCAGGCCTTTGCCCCCGTTGTAACCCGTCGTGCCTATTTCTTTCTTGCCACTGATTGTTTGATTGAACGGACATTAATTGTTCGATATTGGTTCTTTGGAGGTATTCTCTGCTTACAAATAACGTGGAATAGAGATATTCTGTCTAGTCTTTGTAAGCAGTGAAAGGATAGGTAGTGCAGACTTTTGTCCCCATTGTAACCCGTCATGCCTATCTTCTCCCCATTGTTCAGTAGTTGGTTCAGCCTGGACCGCTTATTGGAGGTGGATCATCCGGCTCCTTTGGAGGGCACCCCTAATAAGGATATGTTTTTAAAGTATGGACTAGTCGCCGTAGCTTATAGTAAGTTATGGCATAAATATACTAAAAAGGATCGAGAAAGTCAGTGGCCACTGATAGGATCCTTCGATGACGCAAAAATAAGCGTGATGGAAACAGCCCTTTGTAACAATAAAACAACGCCCACTATGCTTGATAGTTTTGGCATGTGGCGCAAGGAGACGGAACAACGAAAGAAAAGAAACGAAGTCAGACTAGAGAAAGAATTGCGAAAAGCAGCTCATTTAGCCGCGAGCAAGTTGAAAGAAGAGATAAAGGAAAGAGAGGGAGCTAGACTGAAGCAAGAATCCGAGACATCAAGCCAATGTCCCGTTAGAACACCCTCTACGCTTTACCCTGAGCTACCTTCGAAGCAGCGAACGAACGATGATCTACTGCTAGGTCCCCCGATCATCTACATGCCCCCTCCATAGGCCCCTTCCCAACCTCTAGTGCAACGCACGCAACCCCCTAGCACAGATGAGAGCAGTGCCAGAGCCTCGGTCCTCACGGCCTCCGCGCCGGCCAAGCCCCTTGTACTCAGCGCAGCGCAAGCAGCAGCATTAGATGAGCCCGAAACTGAGAAGAAAGACTCTGCTAGGCTCCATCGATTGAGTAAGGATGAACGAGCAGGGATTGATAAGATCGCAAAGAGGCTAGTAGAACGGAAAGAAAACGAAGATTACGTGACAGATATATGCAATACATATGCTGATAACCACAAACGACACTTTGTTGCACATTTCTGTTACCACACCCTCAACGCCTATGAAGACCGGTATCGTAACAAAGGTCCTGAAAGCCTAACGGCTCTGTATAGAAAAGTCGACATTGGAGAGCAGGGCGAGGGTGATGTGACGGTCCTCTTCTCGCGCACGCTTGAAGTCTTCCGCCACCTCACTGAACAAAGATTAGAGGCCGACACCACGACCCCTGTAGCGACTGAACCTCAACCCGAGAGAACTGACACCATGATGCCAATAAGAGAAGCGGCACCTTATTGGGTCCCCTCACGAGGACAGGGAACACACGGCGATATTAACCACCAAGATGCGAAAGGGAGGGTAGTGTACAACTGGGTCTACCAACCCTGGGATCGGCAAGACATCCTGACTTTCCGAAAGTCCTTGCCTGATCTACGAAAGAACCCCACTGCCTTCTACACAGAATTAGGTACCGCCTTGGGTTCGACGATTATGACCCTAGCGGACATCGACTTGTTTTTCGGGCTATGTCTGCCAGCTGATGTGTGGAAGCAAATCAGAAAAGTCGACCACCTTGAGCTGTTCGGACATACCTGGTCACAACTCGATGGCATAGACAAACAGCGAGAGCCCGGACAGAAACCCTTGAAATCGATTCTAGACCTGCCAGACAAAATAGTACTAAAACTGAAAACCATAGTACCAGAAAAGAAGGTGGACTGGTCCATAGTAACGGCTTGCTGCCAGAAACCACAGGAAGACGCCTCAGACTATTTCTCCCGGTTCGAAACGGTGTTCTCCGATTACAGTGGCCAGGACATGACCTCTGCGAGCGGACATCACTTGTTCGTCCAGAACTTTGTAAAAGGCCTCACACCAGAAGTCTCGCAAAAACTGCAGACTAGTGAAAGTAGTTGGGCTGCCTCCAAACCCGCGGCTATCCTTCAGATGGCTCAATACTACGAACGGCAAAAGAACGAGAACGATAGGGCGACTGAGAAAAAGAAAAAGGACTTGAAAGAACGAGTGATGATTGCTCAATTGCAAGGAGTGACGACAGGAAGGGAACAGTATAGAGGAAACTACCAGTCGAATGCTCCTAGAAATCCACCCCCTAGAGACCGCACACCCGCACCCGGCGCTCCACGAACAGACCTCAATGAAAACCAGTGTGCGTTTTGCAAAGGATATGGGCATTGGAAGTCCCAGTGCCCGGTCCTGCTACAAATGTACAAAAATGGGGACGCAAAAGACGTAGCGGGTGGGCCGAAAAATAGAGAACAGGGACGAGGGCACGCAAACGACGCCAGCAATAACAGATCAGGCAGACCGAACACTTTTGACCACCCCCACAGAACCAATGCCAGCAGACTGACTGTGACGATGCCCGCGACTTCGCATAGGATTGCCTAGGGCAAGGGAGGGATCCAGTTGAGCTCTATGTTGACCAGCAAGGTCCTTATGTCACCGCTAAGGTCCTAGGTACGAAGTCTCCATTTCTGGTAGACACTGGCGCGACACGTAGTGCGTTATCTAAACGACTGATTCCAAGGGCACCCTTGTCTGTCTCACTCATAACATCAATAGGCTTTGATGGAACGCCCTCCACTAACCCCTTATCCGCACCGGTTTTCTTCGACTTGGACAGTAACCCCACTGACACGACGTTTCTGCTTTCCTCCAACACCCCCGATGCCATTATGGGACTTGACTTACTGAAACATTTCCGAGCTACTATCAGGTGTTCACAGGACGGAGTTCGAGTCATTCTGTACGATAACCCGACTTTGCTCAGACCTCATCCCGCTCGACACATGTTCTCCATCTCTGACGCTGACGCATCCTTACTTGACTCTCTACCTCTGTATCTGTGGGCTAAAACTGACGCTGACGTAGGACGAATGATGATCGACCCCGTGCACATAACTGTTCGCCAAGATGCGATACTCCCAAAACTCCCACAGTATCGGATATCGCCCGAAGGTGAGAAGGCGTTGGTAATGATAATCCAGTCCCTGGTAGAGGCAGGAGTGGTAGAGGAAGTAGTCAGCAATATTTGCAACAGCCCTATCCTACCCATTGTGAAGAAGCAGGGCGAGGGAGATGAGAAAGCGTACCGCTTCATCATCGACCTTCGAGAGGTCAACAAGGTAGTTGTACCTCAGTACCCCGTAGTCTCAGATATCGCCACCATTCTGACCCTGATTCCATCCACAGCCACCACCTTCACTGTAATAGACCTCAAGAACGCTTTCTTCTCCATCCCCATCCACCCAGACAGCCGCTACCTTTTCGGCTTCACGTTAAAATCCCGCTCATATAGATTTTGTAGAGCTCCCCAAGGTTACACAGAAAGTCCCAGCATCTATAGCCAGGCCCTCAAGAGACAGCTGGACGCCGTTCAGCTACCGGAGGGAGTGGTGTTGATACAGTACGTCGATGACATCCTTTTGGCGGCCGACACCACTCCACTTGCAGTCACAGCCACCATCCAACTCTTGCACTTCCTTGCAGAAAATGGCCACAAGGTCTCCAATAGAAAGTTGCAATTCTGCCAACCCCAGGTCACCTACCTAGGCCACCTCTTGTCCAAAGACGGGAGAAAGCTTACACCCGATCGAATTCAGGCCATTCTAGAAACCCCTGTCCCAAAGACCCAGAAACAAGTCCGCTCCCTGGTAGGCCTCACCTCCTTCTGCCGGCAGTGGTTGCCAAATTTCAGCCTCATTGTAAAGCCACTACTTTCCCTGTTAGCCAAAGATGTCCCCTTCCCACTCCCTTGGACCCCCGAATGCCAATCTTCCTTCAAAGAACTTCGAGACGCCCTTTGTTCTGCACCAGTCCTAGGAACCCCCGATTACACCAAGCCCTTCTCTCTCTACACTCACGAAAGGGAGGGGTGCGCTTTGTCTGTCCTGACTCAAACTATTGGCCCCAAGCAACGACCCTGTGCCTATTTCTCTGCCACCCTTGACCCCGTAGCGAGAGCCTTGCCTGCCTGCCTTCGAGCCGTAGCTGCCGCTGCTGTCTCTATCCGACAAAGTGAGGGGATCGTATTATCGAATTCCCTCACGGTATTAGTGCCCCATGCTGTTGACACCCTCCTGAACCAGACTAAGACGCAACACCTGACTAGCGCACGACTGACTGGATACGAACTGACTCTGCTTGCACCCCACATCACGCTGAAAAGATGCACCACACTGAACCCAGCCACCTTGTTGTCTCTGCCCGAAAACGACCCAAATGTCCCCCCTATACATGACTTTGTGACCCTCACAGATGAACAGACTAGGAGTAGAGTTGACCTCCGAGACACCGCCGTCACAGACCCTGACGGAGAGCTATGGGTAGACGGCTCTTGCATCAAACTCTCCGACGGCACCACCTCAGCTGCCTATGCAGTAGCGACAGCCCGAACAGTAATTGAGACAGCCCGCATCACACAACTATCCGCACAGGCGGCAGAACTGATTGCCCTCACACGAGCATGTATTATAGCGACAGGGACCACGGCAAACATTTACACAGACAGCCAGTACGCCTTCGGAGTGGTTCACCATTTTGGACTCTTGTGGAGAGAAAGGGGATTCCTGACGTCCCACGGCACGCCCATCCTCCACGGAGATCTAGTCGCCGCCCTGATTGAAGCAGTTCTCCTCCCCAAACGATTAGCTGTAATCAAATGCCAGGCACACAGGAAGGTGACAGACTTAGTCGGACAGGGAAATGCACTGGCCGACATCACTGCCCGAACCACAGCTGAGAATAGGACGACGACACGCATGTATGTGACCAGGTCACAAGCAGAAAAATGGACTGACGCTAGGGAAACGATTAGGGACATCCAGTTTGCCAGCACACCTCACGAACTGACTGAGTGGGCACGGGTAGGCTTAAAAGACGATGAAGGCTGCTGGCGGACAAAAGACACAAACAAATGGTTGCTGCCTGACTCGTACCTGATTCCCATACTGACTATGGCACACTCCCCCGCGCACATAGGATCTGCCCCCATGATCGAACTCATCTCCAAGGTCTGGCACAACGACAAAATCCCCGACTCAGCCAGACGCCTGGTCCAGCAATGCCTTATCTGCCTGCAACACAACCCTGGGAAAGGAACTGTGGTACCCCGGGGAGGGTTTGGGGTCCCCGACCATCCCTTTGAGGTCCTCCAGATGGACTACATCCAACTAGAAAGATGCCAAAGCCTGAAGTATGTATTAGTCATTGTGTGAGCCTTCAGCAAATGGGTAGAAGCCTATCCAACCTGTGATAACACTGCCATGACCACTGCCAAGGTACTACTGAAAGAGTTTTTCCCTCGCTACGGTCTTTGTCGAATTTTATGGAGCGACAACGGCCCCCACTTCATAGCTGAAGTTATCCAACTAATCTTGAAAGGGTTGGGTGTAAAACAGAGGTTTCATGCAGTCTTTCACCCCCAATCTGCTGGCTTAGTTGAGCGACACAACGCCACACTGAAACTAAAACTGTCGAAGAGAGTGGCCACCACAGGACTTAAATGGCCAGATGCCCTCCCACTGGCATTGCTATCGATGCGCTCCACTCCCACTAAGCACCATTTGACCCCCTACGAGGTTGTATTTGGGCGACCGATGAACCTCTGGACCGCCCCTAAACCGACCTCCATTCACGACGTCCCGGATGTCCTACTGTCTGATTACTTGTGCAAATTGACTAAAACGTTGTCTGTCATTCATCAGCAGGTGCAGCAGGCCATCCCCGATGCTTCCAGGGGTCCGGGTCACGATATCCAACCGGGGGATTATGTGCTGATCCGAAATTTCCAACGGGCAAAGAGTCTGGAACCCCGGTGGACGGGCTCCTGGCAAGTACTGATCACCACCCGGACGGCTCTTCGAGTGGAGGGGAAACGACACTGGCTGCACGCACACCACTGTAAGAAGGTCTCCTCGACCCTGGCCACGACAGAAAACGTCAGCACCCAAGAAGAGCTCCTGAACAAAGACCGGCCATCACTGAACTGTTATCCTGATACCGAGGCACTCGAACTTGCAAAATTCTCTGATCCCACTGTGCCATCCAGGGAAGGGTATTTCCTGCGTCGAAAGGAGGGAGCTTCGGCTAAGTAGACCACGGACTAAGTTGAATCTCAGAACGGTAGCCTAAACACAACCAAGGGTTACCCGGAGAGAAGCTAAACGAAGTCTGCGGTTCTGCCCACAACCGAGCACCTCGAAGATGATGGAAGCGCCAGATAAGAAGATGATGGAAGCGCCAGATAAGAAGATGATGGAAGCAACCGGAAATACCCACTACAGGAACCCAAAGACTGACAGTATGCACAAATCAAAGACAATTGCCCTTTTCATTGTCCTCCTCTTTTGCCTCCTCCTCATGACTTCCTTCTGGATCGTGGAAGAGAGCGCACCCGCTCATCAGATATTGCTGACCACTGCACAGCCAACCACTATAAAAGAGCATCACCTGATATTCCTTTCACCTCAGCTCCGAGAAAGGCGTAAGGAGTTCTGGAACAATTCCTTCGTGCAACTGTTGCACCAACAAAACCTTGCCGCCAACGCCAAAAACTGCTGGATCTGCGGGTTGCTCCCGCATGCCACCGGACACTCCATCCCTTTCATCCCTTCCCCTTTCTCAGTTCATGGCTCCTGCCTTGCCTGGTTGATCCTCTTGCAAGAGAGCTACAAGGACAACGCCACTTCTGGTCAAACAGTGTCACACTTTTACCATGGGTACTGGCTGAACAAAACCGGGAGGACATCTGCTCCCTTTTGTCCTTTGACCTCTGGTTCCTCCTTCCATATGGACATCCCTGCCAAGGAACGAGTTGAAATGCAGGTGTTTCATAATCCAGCCAGACCCACCATCTCCTACCTACGGAAACGAACTGCTGCCACTCTGACTGTGGCTCTGTCTGTTATCAATGTCACGGGCCTCGTATGCCTCGAAGGCCTGGGAACACAGCTAGTAGGTCACAGTTCCTGCCACATCACCAGAACATTGGACTCAATTGATCCCCCCTCCTTTGTTGCTTCTCCGAATATGTACTTTGTTTGTGGCACCAAAGCTTACACTTGGCTTCCAAAAAGTTGGGGGGGTACTTGCTACATCGCCTTCGTTCTCCCTCCAACGTACGTGGCCCCAGCAAACCATCACCGGCAGAAGCGCGCAAGAGACATTGAACAAGCCGACTCCACCGGAGCACAGTTCCTGGATGCAGTGAAGGGACTTGTTCCTCTGTGGGGCCCAATGGCAAACAGCCGCGCCATCCGACACCTGACCCAGGCAGTAGAAACGACCATGAACATCACGGCTGGCATCCTCACTAACAATACGGCCGAGCTTCAGGCAGTCCGCCTGGTGGCTCTTCAGAACCGCCTTGTTCTAGATGTGGTTCTAGCTGACCGTGGAGGAGCATGCCGCATCATCGGATCCAGCTGTTGCACCTACGTGCCAGATAACTCGCCCTCAGTCTACAATGCAATCGAGCACCTCCACAGACTTTCCTCAGAGGTTCACCAGGAGCAAGAAGGATGGTCGCTTGGGAGCTGGTTTTGGGGTACTTTGAAGGACTGGGGATGGAGGTTGTTTACATTTATATTGATACCGGTCGTGGTACTGTGTGGGTGTTGCTTAGGTATTCAATGCTTGCCACCTTTGTGTTCACTCATTGCTAACTGCATGTGCCCTAAGACTCCGAATTTCAAAGCTGAACGTATGAAAGCTTTGTATGATATCGAAATACGTAATATAATGGGGATAGACATAAATTGACAAGCTGGCTAGATATGTTGAAAAGGGAGGACTGTTAAAATCTGGATTGTGGCGTAAACATTATCGGCGCCACCTTGTCCTTTTTCAGATCCATACGTGCGCGTAAGCAGCAACCATTTTGATTGCCATGGCCTCTCTGCCCACTCCCGATAGCCAGCGTCTCTCTCTCCCCCTCACTCCCCAGCCTCGCAAGCATCCCCGACAGCCCCGGTCTCTCCTGCTTGGGTCATAAACGCACCTCCAGCGCGACCCTGTCTCCGAGCCACATCCCGTGCTGAACCCCCCTCACTCTTTCATCTCATTCATAGAACAGGCCCTTTTGATAACCTCTTCCTCCCTGCCCGATTGTCCAGCCTGACCCCAGGCCATCAACTAGCTCAACAGATGCAGTTTATTGCCCCCTACAGTAGGACCTCGCCCCACATCAAAGGAGCGGGGATTAATCAATGCCTTCACACCCCTAGATCCGACCGATCGCCCACATTCCTGTTCCCAGCGGAATGTCCAGCCATCATGCTGAGATTTGGGCGGGGACCTCTACTGTAGATATGTGTGAGAACGGGCCTGAACCGGGGATTCCAAAGATGCCTTTGTGAACTTCAAAGCAATACCACGGATGTCATAAATGTAATAAAGCCATAAACCTGTGTATAAGAGGCCAGGCCTCAGAGATGCGGTTAGAGCACCTCGAGAAGATACTCTGTTGTCTGATTTGACGTGTTCTGCTCCGTCGGAATAAACTCCTGTTTCCTGCCTTCCAGTCTCCAGCGGCTGCCTCTTTATTTGGTAACCGTGAGTTGGGTGAGAGGCGGCTAACTCCGGGCAAACCTTGAAAAGGGGTAATCGACCTGATCTGCCTGACCCTTTTTCCTCAGGCTCTGATTTCAGGTGGTCAGACAACACATGGGGAGACCTGTCTAAACCCCTTCAATCGCAGTGTTTCCCCCCACACGAGCACGGCCTGTATGGGAAAGTGCACACTTTACATCCCAAAACGAAGACACTTGGGAATCCAAAGCACACACACACATAAAACAACACAAAACGGCGGCTGCAACGAGCAGCTCCGCTGAGTGCCAGTCCCTACACACGGAAGGCCATGGGTATAAACACACAGCCTGAAGGGGGCGGGGAGGGGCACTCAGAGGTCAGTGTCACTGAGTGAAGGAGCGGGGGTGACCAGGGAGTCAAGAGGATCTCCCTGGGCCAAGCCCCGACTTCCCGACAGATCTGTGGGGGCCACGGGAGAGCATGAGGCCTGCCGGGGCTGCCAGACCTCGATGTGGGCTAAGGCCGCGCTGCGGGCTACCTCCCTGGCTCCCGCCGCTAGCCTGAGTACCTTGTAGTAGGCTCCGTTTGAGCCGTGCACTTCCACAGTTAGTTCCTCCATGTTGGAATTGCAAGGGCTGACGGGAAGGATTTCTAGAAAGTTTCTGCGTGAAACTGAGAGAAACGAAAGAGAGAGCGAAGGGAAGGAAGGAGGGAGGGAGGCGGGCTAGATGGGCAGGGAGGCGAGGGCAGTCCGCGGGACGGGGAAGGGATTGTCTATGAAGGCAGACAGGCTCAGAGAGGGCAGGGGACGCGCAGTCATAGAGGACAACCAGGAAGCCAAGGAAACGGCACAACGTGCCGGCTGGCTGAGACAGGAACGAAACAAGCATGCGCGCCTCGCGCTGGCACAAGGGTGAGGGGACAGAGGAAGGGGCCTGCACCAGTTTCCCTTGCGGGAGTGCGCAGGAACCATCTGTTAATTACTAACAGGTGGTTTGAAAGCTCGCTTCCGCAAGGGAATCGCCAAATGTGCTAGCGTTGCCATTCAAAGCAATGCAACGCGTGCACGTTTGAGACTGCAAAACTAAATCGATAACTAAAGGTCTTTTTCCTAAGCAGCGCATGTGCGTAGGCGAGACCTAAAAACAAGTAGAAATATTAGTGTTACTCCCTGTTGCGCCACTCTTATGCCTCCCGTGGGGATGTGTAAGTTTTTGGCGCAGCCTCAGATTTACAGATTGTTGTAAATCTGGGGCAGTGTAAAAAAGCAATGGGTGTTGTGTGGGAATGCTCACAGCAACACCCATCGCACACCTCTTTGCCACAGAAATGTGTGTCGAGGAGGACAATATTTACAAGCCAGGGTTCAGCCATGCAAAGTGTCTTAGCACTGCCGTGTAAATATGGAGCAGGGCAGAGCGCCACATGAGCATCGCAAAAAGTGGCGCTCCGGTGGAGCAATGCTCTTGTAAATATGCCCCTCACCCCTGGGTATTAAAAAATACCTCTTCTGACTATAATGCCTCTTGAATTAATGTCCTTTCCTCCATGTCTGCATGTAACCTGACCTGAGAGCAAGCTAAGAATAAAAGTCTTAGATTGAGGTATAGTCATAGAGTGTAATTAATCACTTCAGGAATACTGCAAACATCTGCAAAACAATAATTTAGGATGCTCACCAATAGTTTTACAATGTTGTTCTAAGACTGATTTTAAAGGTAACTGTTGCCCACATTCAACCAGGATTAATCTCCAGGGCACAGAACTTCATCCAGTGAAAAGAGTTTAAGAATATTTGAATATTAGCACACATAGAAGTTGAAAAACGTCAATGTTTCAATTATCGTTCATGTGCAGGAAGGGAACCCTATCTGTACATAAACAATCATTATAGGTAATTTCCTCTTTCTACGTGTGCTGCAGAATGCAGCACGCATAGAAATAGGGAAATAAAACGAGGAGAAATTAATACATTTATGCTCTTTGGGCCTCCCTAAGCCTCCTGTGGGGAGGCGTAGCGTTCACACGCAGTTCCATATTACCAATTCCGCGTGAATCTGGAAATGTGTCTGGTTCCATGGGTGTTCCGTGGGAACACCCACAGCAACACCCATGGAACACCACTTTCACGCAAAGTGCTGCATGCAAAGGGACCATATTTACAAGGACAGGAAAAGTCACGCAGGGCAGCTTTTCTTGTCCTTGTAAATATGGAGCAGTAAAATGCGCCACAAGTACGACACAAAAAGTGACACACCGGTGGAGCAAAGCGGTTGTTAATCTGCCCCGTTTATTTTAATTTGATCACATACACACGAGGTCAATATTTGTTGAGCAGCTGAAAGCGTCCACACAGTGCACAGGAAGCAGTGCTACACAGGTTACAGTTAAAATGACCCAAACCAGACAGTACCCATTTGCTCCCCCCACATCACGGCAAGAGCTCAGGTGCTGATCTGGTTAGTATTTCTCTGTCACAAGAGCCTTCTCTATCTGCCGAAGATAACACTGTTGTGTTTGCCATAAACTGACCCTCCACTTCATCACTGATTCAAGATACGTTCATATTTGACCACCATTGTGAACACATTTCTTGTCGTGGATCACAGCGCAAGTAACGTCACACAAAATCTGGACTGTATAATTAATTAATCCTCAATGGGAACATAAAAGTGATGAGGTCAGATGGTAGTTGTTGCGGTGCGTTGAAAATACCAACTCGTTCTCAAATATAAACGCATTTATTAAAGTGCTTGCTAGGTTGAAATGTTACAGCCTTGATGAAAAAATATGTTCAGATTCGCAGAATGCATCCGGGCAGATTCTAAATAGAGCAATAGGTGAAGACAGACGGCCGTGTATAAAATAAAGAGAGAATACACCTGGTGATATAGAAAAACATACATGTATTTACTCATGTCGATGAGAATACATCGTCTTGAGACGAAATCCAGTGCATTAGCCAAAAGTACATATTGGTGGCTTGATTTATCATGAATGGCACTTCACGTTTTTAATTGCTTATGATCTTTTGAAAAAAAAAATGACAAATACATAAACAAATAAACATTAGCGATAGGGCCTTGCACTGTCACCTTCAGCTGTTTCCGCCTACTTATAGTAAGCCTCGCTGTTCACTTTCTGCAAACTCCGTGGTATTACACGTGCTGCGAATGATTATGGAAAAGATTAGTTTAACAATGTGGCTGTTGCTGGGCTGAGTTCATTAACTACTCTTGGGAGCGTTTCATCTGGATTTGACGATTTATTTACATTAATGGATCCAGGTGTTCTTGTCCCAGTTTTTTTTTATTGTAAAAATCATCTGGCCTGAGAATCTCCGGTGTTCATATTTTTTAACAGATAGCACAACAACTTCATGGCGATTAACGAACCAGTGAGAATAAATTTAGTCTTAGATAAAGGAAAAGTAAAGGGATAAAAAAGAACAACCTTTTGGTCCCAGCAGCAGAAGGATTTTCTGCCCTCAGTGCAAGGATAAGACGTTCTCGTCTTCCGCACTGTTGAGGTAGCGAGGAGGATGTGAACATATTGTCCTTTTCACCGAAGGAGTGAAAGTGTGGAATATTAACAAAGTGCTCACAGCATTTGGCTGCAGATGCAGCTGTGACAACTGTGTTATACTGCTCCTAGCTTCAAGGCTAATTCATCCTCTTTTGGCTTAGCGATCACTGTGAAGTAACATCTGTCTGGAGAGTCAAGGGGGCCTTGGAAGGTAAACTTTCCATCAGTGATTGAGTACCGAGCATTGGATTTAGAGGGAGCACCACCATGCACAACATCCAAGACCTGCCAGAGGTTGACCACTATAAGACTCTGACACATAGGAAACATTCAGTCTCATCACAACCAACTATGGGGAATATTCTCAAGGAACTATCGCAGCGTTATTGGCACTTTATCGCAGCCAAAGTTGCGATAAAACTAATGCCCTATTCACAAGCAGGTGATAACAGCCCATAGCACCAGATTACCCGCGATAGCAGCCGCAAAAAGCATCGCCACAGATGATCCCCGCAACTAAGGCTAATGAGTTGCAGAGTAGGCGTTCCCGTGCAAAAAAACGCAACAACACCACTCCACAACATTCTCAACTAAATACCAGTATTTGTAAAGCACACAGCTACCTCCGAAGTGGTGTCCCGGTGCTGGGGGCCCTCGGGAAGATTAAGCGAGGTATTGCCCAGAGTCACATGGTGCTGGGCTAACCTGCCGCCGGCACCTGGGATCGAACCGTGAACCCTGTAGTCTGTAGTCAGGCACCATGGCCGCTGCACCACACCTCTTCCATGCCGACCAGCCAGATCGGCGATCAGAACCCAAAACTGGCGATAAGGCGTGTTAGCAGCAGGAAATTAACACCTGCTCTGACCTGGTGTAAAGTTGGATGACAGCCTGCACCAGAAAAGGGAGCCAAGGCCAGAGCCACACGTGAAGGGCATCAGATTCCATGGAGCCACTGATCATGCAGCTGGAAGCCCCAACATGGCCACAACACCTATCACCACCACCCCCACCACCCTCTGGACCCCCCGGACAACACAGAGGCAGCGCAAAGACAGCGGCCCTCAGAAAATGCACCAACCTCATAGACCCAACACCAGAGAATGCCATTGCCCACTACAGGCCCAAAGAGACAACCATCCTCCGCATCCTGAACACCATTGTCCACAGGCTGACGGTACCAACACAGTGGACAACTAACATCCCACCTCAGACAAGGCTGCTGGATGTGCTACACCTGTTGGCCCCTGGGACCCTCCAACCAATAACCCCCGAGTCGGAGGAGTCCCACAGCCAGCCCAATACAAGTCCACGCAACGGTAGTGGGTTACATCATCAGCTTAGTACCCCACTATCTATACTTCCCCAACACTGCGCAGGAACACCTGGAGACCATAGCTGACTTCCGGCACGTGTGAGGGGGCAATTGACTGCACACATGTCCTACTTGTGCCCCCTGGTAACACTGCACATAATAACTGCAACAGAAAAAACACATATTCCAACAACGCGCAGGCAATAGTGGACCACCCGGAAAGCTCCACCAACGTTGACGCCAACCGCCCAAGCAATGTGAATGATTCCCACATCTTCTGACAGACCATCTTCAACCAGCGCTACCAGGATGGCACCTAAGAAAATGCACTGCTTGTTGGCAAGTACCAAATGAAGACACCACACACCTCGACTCAACAATCTTGCAATGCACAACACTGGGAATGCACACGTAACCAGCTCACATACAACATGCCAAAGAACATGCCCACCCACCAGACACAACAGCACAACTTACTGTGGGAACCTGGGCCAGCCATGTACATAAACCATCAATGGCATGGCACCTCAGCCACACAATAGCAGACTTTGTGGAGAGGTGGGAACCAGGCATGTGCGAAGGCGACAAGTGACCCATGAATGAGAATGTACACAATGCCACGTGTGGCGTGGATGTGATGGCCAGACCGCAGTATGCAGACCACACACATATCCATGTCAACATACACCGCTGCTGTTGGGAGTGCAGTGGACAATAAACACAACCATGTCACCCCAGCCAGTGGGGAGGATCGCGGAACAGTGGCTTGTTATAGCCCCCCCATAGGCATAAGCAGAGTGGACTGGCCCACATATGCTAGGCCAGCATAGGGGTGTGAATAAAAGGCACGTGACTCTGGGTGTGATCCTCTTCCGGAATGACAAACGTGTCTGCCAGGGCGGCGCCTCTCACCCCGCCATGAGGCTGACGCCGTCGCCGTGAGCGGGGTTGCCTGTGTTCCTGTGCGCCTGCTGCACCCCGGAATGTTGATCCCCGAACCCGTCTTGCCCGCCCCTGTGCACCAAGGCATCAAGCCCACCTGCCGACACCGGCGTATATCGAAGAGGGCCCACCACGTGCTGGTGAACGCTCCAAGACTGAGGTCCATGACCCTGGCAACCTGCTATGACCATTACGGGCTCCGCAAGCAAGGCCCGCAGTACTCCTTTCTCTTTTATGTACTCTACCGGCTGACACAGCGGACTAGTAGGTCACACATTAGGGAATGAGTCTTGATTTAGCAATGGCGGAGTTCATATCATTGTGCCGGCATCATCACAGACTGCATCCCCTCTCAGTCCCAGTGCCACTAAGTCTGTACCCCGACATTCATGGACACTCTCTGGTTGAACTTTGGTAGTGTATGAGTCAATGGACTTGGGGGTTGTCTTCATCCTCATGTAGCTGATACTGAAATATTGGTGGGAAAGAGGCTGTAGCACTCCACTCCTCCATGTGCTGCTTTCGGACGGCTTATGCCCTCTGCATCATGCCCTGGGGACACCTTCCACTGTCCCCCACAAACCTCTGCCACATTCACCTCGGACATTGATGAGTACCTGCTCAGTCCGCGAAGCCCTGCCTCAGTGCACTGCAAGACACCATCCCGAAGCGGGGTGCCTGTGCTGGTGGCTGTGCATCCGGGGCCACTGACTCTGTGCTGGTCAAGTCAGGGACCCTTTCTTCTAAGATATTGGTTTGCCTCTGAGACAATGCCCTTGGGGTCTTCGACGCCATGTGTATGTGGCCCTGCACTCTCGGCTGCCTCTGGCCTCAACTGCAGCCCACCAGGGCTCACACATTAAACCGAGTCCTGACCGGCCCGGAGGTCACATCACCACAGGAGGCACACGCCACCATCACCAGGACGAACTCCAACCACCATCTGCCAGAGTCGAAACAGTAGTACTGGCAGAATAACGGAGTTGCTCACACCTGTCGTGGATGCCATCATCTGCCTGATACCCTGCTCGGCACTCCAGGTGCCACTAACTCAGTGCACCATGAGTCATCATCCATTTCTGTTTTGGTCATGTGCTCTGGCGAGTTCATGCAGCAATGTCTCCTCAGGCAGTGCGGTAGACCTGGGATGATGATGGATAAGACGATGCAGGCGTGACTCCCCCCACTGCAGTCATATCAGGAATATCCCAAAGAGACCCAATCCTAGACATTTTGTTCATGCATGCGCTCAGCTCTGGTCCCCCAACCTCAGTGCACTGCAACTCATGGACACTTCTGTTTGCTCATTGGCCTCTGTAATTGTTCCGACTACCACCATAATGCACTGCTGTTGTCACTGTAATGTTGGTGTTTACTGTTTCCGTCTTTATAGTGTTCAGTGTTCAAGTTGCTTCAGCACCAACCACTCTGTGAGGGCTGGCTTACACTCACTCCACACACATTCAGCACAGACATCACTGTACATGTGACCCTGCCAATAAAGGGGCCTGGCACACGTGCCCGTAGCCAGTTCCACAAACTATCTCCTTGTGTCCGTATGGTCATGATGTGTGCATGAGGGCCCCGGGTCCTACAACATTACATTGTGCTGTGTACAACGGACACAGCCATGTCCTCGCAGGCAGCGTATTAGTGCTTGAACATGTAGCCGTAAAGGGAGTGTACTGGGCTGATATACGGAGGCCCATTGTGGGTGTGTGAATGGTAATTCCGGGGCTCTGGGCATGGGTCAGTACAGGAAATGAGCAAATGCATGTGTCTCTGTCGCAGTGTGGGCCTCCTTTGTGGGGTGCAGGTTTGCCCTGATGGGACTTGGAGACCATGGTATGTAATGTTATTTGGCTTCAATGAGCCCTTACCCCACCCGCACCTGTTTGGCTAAATCCTTTTGGCATTCTGACACTGACATTTAAATGCAATGTGTGCCTCAGTGGCGTGTTGGGTGCTAGCCGTGCTTGTAGGTGCTTCCTGCTGTGTGGTCTGTGCAGGGGCTGGGTTCTCCTCTATGTAGCTTGTCTTCCCTGTTGGTGGGTTGCCTGGGATGTCCATGAGCTGTTTTAGGGCACCGGTGTCGAAGGTGTGGTGGTCCTCTCCAGAATCACAGATGGGTTGTCTGGTCCCGTCTGCTGGAGGTGTTGTTTGTCCCTCTGTAATGTGAAGGGGAGATGAATGTTGACATTGTGTTGACATGTATGTCTGTGCATTGTTCTTGTTGACATGCAGATTGTATGACAATGTACATTGTGACTGGGCGGTGTTGCCAAATTCATACGGGACAGTGGACTTTTCAACTATGTAACGGATGTGATATTGTACGCTTACGTATGAATCTAATGGGTCCCTGCTCTGTTTGATGTATTTGGTCTGTTTCTGCGCATGAGTGGACCCAGTTGTGTCCCCTGTTCTGCAGTATCGGTGTTGCACTTTCTACAGCATTGTCATGGGATGTACTGTTCTTGCTATGTGTGTGTGCTGCAGTTTGCCACGGGGATCAGGGACATGATCCAGGGTCCTTGTGGGTGTGCAGTGTGCTACACATCGTTGTGCATGTGTGTCATTGCGCCCATCTCCCCCCGTCCCCACAGTCCCTGGTTGTTGCTCACCCTGTTGATGTTGTGTCCAGTCCTCTCGAGCTCTGTCTGGACTCCCACCTCTTTGCACCGTCTCTACACTGATGACTACATTTCCTCCAGCTCTTCCTGTGGTGCAGGATTCCCACCTCCTGTTGCTGCCTTCCTGTTGGCAGCGGGTTTGTGCTTGCTGTGGCTTTTCACATCATACCAGCACCTCTTGCCCTCCATGACACTCCAACTGCATTCACGGTAGTCTAATTGCGGGTCAGTTGATGGTGGTGTTCTGTCACCTCTGGGACGCTGAGCTGGTTTTCCTGTGGACTGCACTGCGTCTTCCTCTCCCTCTTCTCCTTGGCCCGTTGTTCCTTGCTGGTGGTCTGTGGGGCTTGTGGGGTTCGCGTTGACCTCTGCACATGGTCCGGGTGCATCCATGGTGCTAGGCACCTGGAATTGTTTTTGATGTGTTCATTTTGTAGCTTTTATGGTGCATTTTCCCGTACGATGTGTAGGATTTGAAGGCCTGTTGCGGGTTTTCGCTGCACTTTGTATCGCGATTGGCCTCATCACAACTTTTTTGCATCCGTGCTGCGCATTTTTGGGGTGTCGCGTTGACTATTTTGCTGACATTTGACGAGTTGTCATAGGCCAAGCGCATACTTAGTTAACACAGCGTTATTTGCCCACGATAGACTGCAATATGGAGAGATGCGTTAGGCTAATTTTGCGGAAATTATCATATGTTCTTGAGAATATCCCCATGGTGTTTTGAAAGTCAAGAGATCATGATTGATTCAAGGCAGTCCCCACCTCCCATCTTTCCGAGGTAGGTAAAGTTAAAACTATGAACTGGGTAAAGGTAGCATTTTTCTGTATAAAGACACATTTTTATTATTATTACTGCCATGCAGACAAAGTCAATGTTAAAAAAAATATCCTTCCTGTATATAAATGCTCGTCTTTCCTCTTTGCTCCCATCAAAAGTTATACTTAAATGCCTTTCTTTATTTTGAGGAGTGCAAAAAAAGGTACGAGAGGTGCACAAAGAGGCAAAAGAGGTAAAGGCAGAGGCTGGAGGGATGTAGAAAGAAGGAAGAGAAGTGTAGAAAGAAGCCACAGTGGTGCTGAAAGAGGGGCGAAGGGTGCAGAACGAGCAAGAGAAGTGCAGAAAAAAGCAACAGAGGTATAGAAAGAGGCAAGAGAGGTGTAGAAAAAGGCAGGAAAGGTGCAGAAAGAGGGAACAGGGATACATAAAGAGGCACGAGAGGTACAGAAAGAGAAAAGAGGGGTGCAGAAAGAAGCAAGAGAGGTACAAAAAGAAGCAAGAGAATTGCTCAAAGAAGCAACAGAAGTGTGGAAAGAAGCAAGAGAGGTACAAAAAGAAGCAAGAGAATTGCTCAAAGAAGCAACAGAAGTGTGGAAAGAAGCAAGAAAAGTGCAGAAAAAGGCCAGTGCAGAAAATGGCAAGAGAACAGCAGAAAGAAGCAAGAGGGATAAACAAAGGGAAGAAGGGTACAGAAAGAAGCAAGAGAGGTATAGAATGAAGCAAGGGAAGTACAGAAAGAAGCAAGAGAGGTATAGAAAGAGGGAAGACAAGTGCAGAAATAGATAAAAGGGAAGAAGAAAGGGACAACAGTGGTGCAGAAAAAAAGAGAGGTACAGAAAGAGGCAATAGAAGTGCAAAATGAAGCAATAGAGGTACAGAGAGGCAAGAGGGGTACAGAAAGAGGAGAGAAAAGTACAAAAAGAAGCAAAAGAGGTACACAGAGGCAAGGAACTGCAGAAAAAGGCAACAGAGGTGTGGAGTCAGGAGAGGTGCACAATGAGGCAAAAGGGATACAGAAAGATGCAAGAGGGGTGCAAGAACAATGCAGAAAGAACCTAGAGAGGTACACAAAGAGGCTAGCGAGATGCAGAAATAGGGAAAAGGGGTACAAAAACATGCAAGAATGGTGCAGAAATAAGCAACAGAGGTACAGAAAAAAGCAAGAGGAGTGCAGAAACAAGCAACGTGTGTGCGGAAAGAGGCTTTGGGGGAGCAGAAATAGGAAAGACAAGTGCAGAAAGAAGCAACAGAGATATGGAAGGAGGCAAAAGCACTGCAGAAAGAGGCAACAGAGTTGCAGTAAAAGGCAAAAGGGGTGCAGAAAGAGGGAACATGTGTGCAGAGGCAAGAGAGGTGCAGAAAGATGGAAGAGTGGTGCTGAAAGAGGCAAGAAAGATGCATAAATACACAACAGAGGTGCAAGAGCAGTGCAGAAGGAACCAACAGAGGTGCAGATAGAGGCAAGAAGGGTACGGAATGAATCAAGAGAAGTGCATAAAGAAGCAACAGAGGTGCTGAAAGAGGCAAGAGAGGTGCGGAAAGAAGCAAAAGAGGTGCAGAAAGATGCAAGAGGGGTACAAAATAGGAAAGAGAAGTGCAGAAAGAAGCAAAAGAGGTGCAGAAAGAGGCAAGAGAACTGCAGAAAAAGCATTGAGAGGTACAGAAAGAGGAAGGAGATGTACACACAGAGCCTAGAGAGATACAGAAAGAGGCAAGAGGGGTACAGAAAAAAGCAAGAGTAGTGCAGAAAGAAGCAACAGATTTGCTGAAAAAGGCAAGAGAGGTGCAGAAAGAAGCAAAAGAGGTGCAGAAAGATGCAAGAGGGGTAAAAAAGAGGCAAGAGAAGTACAGAAAGAAGCAAAAGAGGTGCAGAAAGAGGCAAGAGAACTGTAGAAAAAGCCAAGAGAGGTGCAGAAAGAGGAAGGAGAGGTACACACAGAAGCTAGAGGGGTACAGAAAGAGGCAAGAGGGGTACAGAAAGAGGCAAGAGGGGTACAGAAATAAGCAAAAGAGGTACACAAAGAGGCAAGGAACTGCAGAAAAAGGCAACAGAGGTGCAGAAAGAGTTAGGAGAGGTGCCCAATGAGGCAATAGGAATACAGAAAGAGACAAGAGGGGTGTAGAAAGAAGCAAGAGAAGTCTAGAAAGAATCAACAAAGGTGCCGAAACAGGCAAGAGGGGTGCAAAAACAGTTAGGAAAGGTACAGAAAGAGGGGAGAGGGGTGAAGTAAGAGGTAAAAGGGATACAGAAATTACGAGAGAGGTGCGAAAAAAGAAAGAGCAGTGCAGAAAGAAGCCAAAGAAGTGCAGAAAGAAGCAAGATAGGTGGAGAAATAGGGAATAGGGTTGCAGAAATAGGCATGGGGATGCATACATTTGCAAAAGAGGTACAGAAAGAAGCAAGAGCAGTGCAGAAAGAACCCAGAGAGGTACACAAAGAGGCAAGAGAGATGCAGAAATAGGGAAGAGGGGTGCAACAACAGGCAAGAATGGTGCAGAAAGAAGCAACAGAGGTACAGAAAGAAGCAAGAGGAGTACAGAAAGAGGTTAGACGGGTGCAAAAATAGGCAAGACAAGTGTAGAAATAAGCAACAGAGATGCAGAAGGAGGCAAAAGCACTGCAGAAACAGGCAAGAGAGTTGCAGTAAAAGGCAAAAGGGGTGCAGAAAGAGGGAACAGGTGTGCAGACAGAGGCAAGAGAGGTGTAGAAAGATGGAAGAGGGGTGCTGAAAGAGGCAAGAGGGATGCATAAATATTAGGGGTGGGGGAATTTGCATAATCGCGTTACGCAAATCTACGCAAAACGGTAAAAAATCTCCGCAAACACACAGAAATTCCGCGAACACGCGGAATTGCTTGTTCGCGATGCTTTTTTACTGTTCGCAATCACTGTTTGCCAGCTCGGGGGGGAATATCTCGCGAACACACATTTGAGAACGTGAACAAGCAACAAATTTTGCGAAGCCGCGGAACACAGAATTTTGGGCAATTTCACTTTTCTCCGCAGAACGCAAAATTACCCAAATTCCGCAAATTCCACAAATTCTGCGAGCGAAACGGAATTTACCACCCAGGCCTAATAAATATGCAACAGAGGTGCAGAAAGAGGCAAGAGCAGTGCAGAAGGAACCAACAGAGGTGCAGATAGAGGCAAGAGTGGTACTGAAAGAGGCAAGAGAAGTGCAGAAAGAAGTAAAGAGGTGCAGAAAGAGGCAAGAGAACAGCAGAAAAAGGGAAGACACGCGCAGAAAGAAGAAGGAGATGTGTACAAAGAGGCAAGAGGGGTACAGAAAGAGGCAAGATGGGATACAGAAAGAGGCAGAAGGGGTACAGAAAGAAGCAAGAGAAGTGCAGAAAGACGCAACAGAGGTGCTGAAAGAGGCGAGAGGTGCAGAAAGATGCAAAAAAAGGTGCAGAAAGATTCAAGAGGGGTACAAAAGAGGCAAGAGAAATGCAGAAAGAAACAAAAGAGGTGCAGAAAGAGGCAAGAGAAATGCAGAAAAAGCCGAGAGGTGCAGAAAGAGGAAGGAGAGGGACACACAGAGGCTAGAGGGGTCCATAAAGAGGCAAGAGGGGTATAGAAAGAATCAAAAGAAATGCAGAAAGAAGCAACAGAGGTACTGAAAGAGGCAAGAGGGGTGCCGAAAGAGGCAACAGGACTTCAGAAAGAAGCAACAGAGGTGCAGAAAGATGCAAGAGAGGTGCAGAAACAGGCATGAAAAGTACATAAAGAGGCAACAGCGATACAGAAATGTGCAAAAGAGGTGCAGAAAGAGGCAACAGAGGTGCTGAAAGAGGCAAGTGAGGTGTAGAAAGGGGCAAGAGAAGTGGAGAAGAGGCAAGTGAAGTGCAGAAAAAAGACAGTGAGGGCAGTAAGAGGAAGAAAGGTGCAGAAAGAAGCAAGAGAAATACAGAAAGAGGCAAGAGAGGCACATAAACAAGAGCAGTTTGTGTACCATTAGTACCAGGTTAACACCCACATTTTGCAATAAGTAACACATGACCATTCCAGCTTCCGCCACTCTGTAGCATATGATGCTGCATTTTTGGGAACATTTGAGCCATTTGAGCTAGAAACAAGGCTTTTTTTGTTCAAGTCTGCAGATTAGGCAGCAGATGATGGATTATTTGGCAAATTCAGAAAATGTTTAATTATTTGAAAATTGGTGCAGCTGAACAGTCACATAATTCCAGTGGCCCTGCTCATACCTCTGACTAGATCCAGAAGTGCTCCTCAGTTTTTCCTTCTTTTTTTGTGTCACATTAAGTTTATAGTTTAGCTTCTAATGAAATGAAGAAGACTAAACCTAAGGTTACCACTCCACAACACAGATTACAATACCACATAATTACTCTCCAAAACAAATAATCCAAATCCACATAGTTCCTATACACTAAATACCACATTTCTATTCATATAATTTTACTGCACAACCTACCACATAATTCCACTACACACAATCTACATCCACTCTACCCCCAAAAACATTAGTAAAAAATGTTTATATTTATAATGTCAATAGCTCTAACTCTCCCACACAACGGGAGAGTGAGAGCTCCCTTTACCCACCACTCTGCAAATGCACTCCTTGGCTTACTCTTGGATGGAAATTAAAGTCCCCTTCACTGCTGGGTGTCGTTAGGAGCCAACTAGCCTACGTGATACCTCCAGTATGGCCAATATAGTGGGATTGCTGATAGGTGGGCACAGCCCATGCCCGCTTTTCCACTACTCTGCAAACATGCCGCCTGGTGCACTCTTGGTTGGGGGATGGGGTCCCCTTTCCTCTTGAGGGCCCCTGGGGGCCAACTAGCCCTCCTGTTACCACCAGTAAGCCCATACAGCTGGTTTGCTGAGTGGTCTGAGGCCACGTCTTATTTTTATACCACTCTGCAAACGCACTTCCTGGCGCACTGCTGCTCGGGGGATGAAATCCACTTGGACACAAGAGGACCTAATCGTCCCACCAGCAGTGCATCAAGAGTCGTGTTTAAAGAGTGATGTAAAAAGGGGTGTGGCCTCGGACCACTTCTCAGCAATCCCACTGTGTGGGGCTTACAGTAGGTACCTGGTGGACTAGTTGGCTCCCGGGGACCCTCAGGAATGAAGGGGACTTAATCCCCCAATTTAGACCGTGCCAGAGGTGCATTTGCAATGTGGTGCCGGCGAGAATCCGTCTTTTCTTTAAAAAAAATATTTTTAGATGGGGGGCTCTGTGGCCCCCATTCTTTTAGTACTTTTGGGGTCCTTGGGACCCCATGCCCCTTGGCCTGAGCATGTAAAAAATGCGTGGGAGGCTGTGTGGCCTCCCTTCCCTTGGGTACTATTGGCCCTGGGGGACCCCATCCCCCGGGGCCTGGCCAGCATTGTTTTCTTTTTTAATTTGGAGGGAGGCTATGTGGCCCCCCTCCTTAGGCCAATAATGGCCCTAGAGACCCCATCTCCCAGGGTATTGCCTTTTAAAAAAAAATCAAAGAATATGGGATTGGTGCAACATGGCCCCCTTCTCTTGGCCACTTCTATCCCCACGGACCCCATCCCCTGTGGCCTGACCAGCCTGACATATTTTGAAGGTGAGTGGGGCCACATGGCCCCCCTCCTAAGTCCGATTATGGCCCCAGTAACCCCATCCCTTTGGGCCAGCCTTCCTTTTTTAAATAAATAAATGAAATCAAGGGGAAGGGGGCTGAGTGGCCCCCTCCCGAGCCACTGCTAGCAATCTGTACCCCATCCCGCGGGGCCAGCCCTCACGTTGGGGATCATGGGGGGAGCCCCAATACCCCCACAGTACCAGCCAACTCCCCACCTCCTAAGGGAGCCGGCATTGCTTTTGGGCAAGGGGAGCTGCTAACATTCGAGCCGTGCTCCCGCCCTGCCATAGCAAAGGGCAATTTCCCGGGGGTGGGCACCCCAGGACATTGCAGGAGCAGGGCCTGGAGGGTGCTGGTCCGCAGGGCCATCTAGGGCTCCAGAAGGGGGGCCATGTAGCCCCCTCCCTACATTTTTACAGCCCCAGGGAGATGGAGTTCCCCTAGGCAGCGAGCCCCCCACACAGCCTTTTTAATTGTAGCCCCAGGGAGGTAGTGGTCCCTGGGGCTGTGGGCCCCCCTAGGGCTGTGGGGGGGATGCGTGGCCCCCGCATTCAAAGCATATATCCCGGGGGAAGTGGTGGTCCACAGGGCTTGGGGGGCCAGCAAGGCCACCCCTCCCTAAAATATTAACTAACCGGGGAGGTGGCTGTCCCCAGGGCTTGTGGGGGCCCACAAGGGTCCCTCCGCACAAAAACGTAAATCCCCGGAAGGTGGCAGTCCTCAAGGCAGCATGACGGGCAAGAGCCCCCCCCACATTTTAAATAAAAAACCCTGGGGAGGCATGGGCACGCATATCATTATCTAAGCCCCGTGGAGGTGGCAGTCCCCGGGGCTGCAGTGGCCCCTGCAGGCCCCCACTAATTAAGTGAGCATTTCCCCCGGAACCTGACCCAGCTGGGGGCTTATAGAAAACAAAGCGCCTGCACTTCGTTTTCTTTAAAAAAAAAAATCCACCGGATTCGCGACCCAGCGCAAGTTTGGTCAATTTAAAAAAAAATGCTTTATTTTAACCCCGGGGGTCCTTATGGAACCCCCTGAGCAGGTCTTGGGGGTCGGGGTATTTCTACCCTGCCCACTTTCCTTTTCATTTAATGTTTTTTCTACTGTTTTCTTATGATTCGGAAGATAGCTGCCAACACATTCTGGTTTGGAGTGTTAGCAGCCAATCAGAATGAAGCTCGTGATCTGGAGGATTTGCTAATCCTCCTCGGTGCTCAGATATCGATATTTTTATTTTTTTAATTTCTCAGCAACTACGGAACGGATTTATACCATTTTTAAAAAAGCACACTTTCTGGACCAAGACCTACCTTTTTTGCCAAATTTGGTTTAATTCCGTTCAGCAGTTCAGGCTTTAGCTTTGTCTAAAGTTTCTATGGAAATTAACATGGGGAAAATGAGTTTTGGGACCCCGTTTTTACTCGGCCCCTGCTTGACATATCACCACTAAACTTTCAAGACAGGAGCTGACCTGAGCGGGTCATTAGTTTGGAAAATTTGGTGAAGATTCATCAAACGGCGCCAAAGATATTGGCAAAAGAAAAAACATTCTTTAATAGAAAAATGTCCTAACTATGAATACCAACTGGCAGTCACCAGTAGGTAGTTATAGTTAGAGCAAAGGTTTGCATATGAAAATAATTTCTTTTTTGCCAATAACTTTGGTGCCAGATGACGAATCTCCATAAAATTTTCACAAACCTTCCCCTTTCTGGTTCAGCTGCTGTGTTGAAAGTTTCGGGGTGATCCGTTAAGCACGGACTGAGCAAAAAGAGAGGTTCCAAAATGCGTTTTTCCCATTATATGTCTTTGGTAATTTTTCATTTTTTGAACACTACTACAGCCTGAACTTTTGAATGGAATTAAACAAAATGTTGCAGAAAGATAGATTTTGGTCCAGAGAGCAGCTATTTGTAATGTGGTGTAAATCAGTTCAGTAGTTTCAGAGAAATTAAAGTTTCAAAACCTCTAGATATCTGAGGACGCGAATACTTGCAGTGGACACGCGGATCCTACTAAAATTTGATTGGATGCCAACGCTTAAACCAGGAAGTGTTGGCAGCCATCTTGGAACTCTGCTTGAAGTTGTCTTAGAACAAAAAGGAAAAAAAGGAATAGAGGGTAGGAATACCCCAACCCCTCCAGATATGGTGGGCGGGTACCAAAGGGACCCCGCCAATTTTTTAAAGGATATATATTTTTATTTAGCCGCATATTTGTGGGTGGATCCATGAAATTGTGGCAAAGTTTTTATTTTTAACGTGCGGGCTCCTGTGCATCTGTTTTGAAGGACCCTGGGTGGGCCAAATACTGGGGCTGTGAAAGAGAGGGGCTCTTGGGGATCCCCTCTTGGGCTTATGCAAAGCCCCGGGTACCACCACCTCCCTAGGGCTCTAAACAATAAAAATACAGTCGACTTGGCACCCCACAGCCCTGGGGACTCCCACCTTCCCAGGGGCACTGTTGTATAGAAATGCAGGAGCACCCACTCGACCCACCCACTGCCCTGATGACCACCATCTCCCCGGGACTAGAATAAATAATTAATGCGTATGGGGGCTCTGACCCCATGCAGCCTCAGGGACGCCAAATCCCCTGGGAATAAATACAATATTGAAGGGGGTCCTTTGCGAACCCCTGGTTCTGGGGACCACCATCTTCTCTGGGTTTACTTTACAAAGAAGGGGGCCATGTGGCCCCCGTGGAGCCCTACATGGCCCTGGGGACCGTCACCCCCATGGCCAGCTCCAGCAATGTCCCTGGAAGCCCACCCCCGGAACATTGCAGTTTGCCATGGGTTGGCGGGAGCACCGCACCCATCAAGCCATAGCAAAACAGTGCTCTGATTTCAGCAAGCGACAGTACAAAATGCTCTTGCATGCTGAAAGCAGAGCATGTGTCTGTTTCCCTTCCTGCTGTAAAGCGAGCAGGGAAACAGACACATTGCTTTGGGATCTTTGGAGCTGCATGTTAGCAGCTCCCTGGATCTCTAAGCAATGGCAGCTCCCGCAGGAGATGGGGAATTGGCAGGGACCGCGAGGCCCTCTGGCTCCCTCCGCGGTCCCCTATGTTTTACTTGTGGGCACCCTGGGTAGGACCAGGGTACCCACACTAGAGGCCAGGCACCGGAGGATGGGGTCCTCAGCGCTGAGCCCCACTCCCTTTTATTTTTTTATATTTTTTTAAAAAGGTCAGGCCCCGGGGAATTAGGGGTCCCCAGGGCTAAAAATGGCCCAGGAAGGCCATATGCCCACCTCCCTTTAAAACAAATATACACATTTATTTTTAAAAGGACAGGCTCTGGGGGATGGGGTTCCTGGGGCTGAAAATTACCCCGAAGAAGGACCATGTGGCCCCCTTCCTAAATAATAGAAATTGAATTGTATTTTAAAAGACCAGCAACTCGTCAGACCCTTTGTCCACCACTCTACAAATGCCACTCCTGGCATCCTGGTGATAGGGGGATGAAGTCGCCAAGGCTGGTAAGGGACCTTAGGGGCCAAACAGACCTTTGGTTACCTCCAGTAAGCCCGAAACTGTAGGATTGCTGAAAGGTGGTTGGAGGCCAGGCACCCTTTCTCCACCACTCTGCAGATGTGTCTCTTGGTGCACATGCTGGTTGGGGGACATGGTCCCCTTGCCTCCTGTGACCTCAGGACTAAAGTGGGCTTCCTACCAGTTTGCTAGTGTGGGGAGGAATTATGTCCTTATGATTAAAGCATACTTGTTATAATTGACTGTGCTTGACAACATAAGTGCTTCTGTTGTGATGTAAAAATGTTTTTCCCCCTGAGTATATGTCTGTGTAAGGAGCGCATTTGAACTTATTTGAAGGTATATGATTGCCTTTTTAGGTGGTTGAATGGCAGTCAGGCTCATATTCGAACATCTGTTATGAGATGGCCGAATGTTTTTTCTTATTTACCTGATATTTCTGCACAGTCCGTTTCCATTGTTTATAACGTTGACATGAGAGGTATAGCACTATGGTGGTTTTAAATATGTTTGGTTACAATGTTTCCTGACCCATGACCAAGTAGACTAGATCTCCAAAATGCATTGTGCCTATATTTTGCCATTTTCTGGGAATAAAATAAATGCTGGTTATCATTATTGGATTGTAGCCCATATTTTACAAGCACCCTCACCCTGGGGAATCTCACAAAAATACTGGAGTATGTCTGTGTGGGGGTTCACTACCCCGTAACAATTTGCTGCATCCCAAGCTGCTGGGGAGTTCAGTGACTCATGAAATTTGGATGCAATGCAGCGTTGTGATTGGTCTGAGCGCCATGGATCGGCACTCAGATGCGGACAGGGAGCCTGTGCATGTTCCCCCTCAGGCTGTCTATTACAGTCTTGCGGGGAATATGCAAAGTGAGCATGACTTTGTGGCCTGGTCAAGACAGGTGGCCAAGCAGTCATGCAGACTTCTCCTCCTCTGCTTCTGCTCTGGCCAGCTATGCCCACCCCTCCCTGCACCTAGTAATGGAAAATTAAAATAATAATAGTATTCCATTATTATCATTTTAGTTTCCCTCTGTACTGCTCTTAAGGCAGTGGAGCGATGCTCCTCTGCCTTAGAGGACAAGTCGCCGCTGCTGTATAGTTTGCACTACGTACCTAAAATTCATATCAATTTGGACACAACTGACAATGTTATTGATCACTGTTCCCTGCCTTTGGTAGCTGTAAGGGAGTTGCTCTCTACTCCCAGTAGCAGGAATTTGTACAGGTGCTGCTCCTGCCTGACACAAAACGAGATAACGTGTGCTTGGCCAAAGCAGGCTGAGCTTTATGCAGTGATTACAATGTCGGGCGGACCGACCCGGAAACAGGACTGACCAACCTCAGGTCCAAGGTCCGTACCGCCTAATCACTATGCAATAGAACACTGTTATGTTGCATTCTCCCATTCCCCTATGGGAGCTCGTGTTACAGCCTTAAACTAGCCATAACACAAGCTCCAGTAGAGGAATGGGAGTCTGTGTTCATCGCTGCACCATGTGACAGGCTGGGTGCCTGCCACACGGTGCAAGGATGAACAGGGGGCCCCGACCGGAGGCCGTAGAGGCAAGGGGGCCCAGCAAGGAGCTCCCATGCTCACTCTCCAACATGCTTTCCATATCAGAAAGGCTGACATGGACAGCCTACCGGAGACCGAGTATCGCAATCCCAAGGGTGGAAAGGCCCCCCTTTGGGATCACTGGCCAGCCTCTGACTGGCCAATGACTGAGCCCGTCTGAAGCCAGCGGTTATGACCGTCCAGTTTAATTTCCAACCTCCAGCATTGTAATGTGGGAGTCGGAATTTAAACGGCTATGAAGCCCAGAAAGGCTCTGACCTATGGTAGGAGCCTTTACAGGCCGCATCATAATAAGGCCCTTAGTGTTAAGGGAGAACGAAAACGTGGTCTCCAGTAGGTTATGCTGTAATCTTTATTTAGAGAAGAAGCGGTTTCATTCATTTTCATGCTTACATTTCAAACAAGCCAAATGTATTACAATAAAATTCTCATTATGTGAAAATCGGAATTAATGTCAAATAGTCGTCCAGCACATAACTAGTTTTGAGTGAAGCTGTCATATTTATTTGCAACAATTCCACATTACAACTAGTGTTTCATTTCATCCACATAAACAACCACTGTTATGCAAAAAAAAACGTTGTAAGAAAAAGCAGCACGTCTATCACTCTATTTATTTTTGGCATATTATATTTCAAAAGTGCACGCAAACAAGGGCGTTTCCAAACTCAAAATGAAAAAAAAGGAAAATATTCACATTCAGTTCTTTAATAAGAGTGAAACCTTACCCCTCCTCTTGATTCAATGTAGTACACACTTTTCTGTCACCTTCCCAATACTGAAAAACCAACGTAGCAGAACATTGTGTTCTTTTCTCTGTTGAGAAACATGTGCTGCTTATTATGAACGTTTTAGGGATGCCATACTGTGTAATAGCTCAGTTGAGTGAAAACAAACTTAAATATAAAATATGGGCTGTTTTATTTAGTGTTTTTTGTAAAGGCACTTAGAAACAGCATGGGTCCTTTCTAGCATCAGAAAAATGGCCTAATGCAGCATTCCCGAGAAATGAATTGCATGGCAAAAGATTGTTAAAGCAAACTATTCTGCGTGATTTCCCACTTAATGCTAAGGCACAGTTATTTTTGTCAGCTGCTAATGAGTCATACTGTCTTCCTTCAACACCTTTTGGAGAAAAAAAAACTGCAATTGGAGAGTTTGAAGAATAGTTCATGGATGTACCTGATTATAAGGGGATCTAAACAACCTTAGTGTTAAAATCTTTCTGATTTATAATTATGAATTTGCATTCATGTTTTTATGAATATTGACTTCTATCCATGAATATAAACGTCAGATAAAATGCATAGCACTGCTGTTGTTGGCTTTATTTTCTTGCATAACTAGGCATGTATTACACCTATATCTGTGACTAAATATATCCAAATACTTTACAATGTCTGTGGCTCACTTTTAACCACTGAGGCCATGATTTTAAGATTGGGGAAAGGAAGAGGTTGTTACCAAACGTGGTAAATGTCTTTACCCTCAATGAGGTATTTACAGTGCACTACAAATCACGCCTAGATCACCTCTTGCCTTTGGAAATGGGTATAACATTCAGACTCAGTATTTTAATCACCCAATTCCGGGAGCTCTCAATTTTCCCAGTCGTATCCCCACCCCCCCCCGAATAAAATTTGGCAGGTTCTACCTGCTGAACTTTGTTAAGGAAAATAACAAAATGATATACAAGGCGCAATTTTCCTGTTTGCACCCGATGCACTTTACAGCAGGTGTGCTGGGCACAAACAACAAAAGTGCACCCCCAGGGCAGCGTATTCCTGTGAAAACGAAGCAGCTGCTTTAAAGCTGCTCTGTGTTTTCACAGTGCAGGTGGCAACCCTCCTGCACGTTTAAAGGGGATTAGAGATCCCCATGCAGGCGGGTGGAGTCAGTGACTGCACCCACCTGCAAGGTGATGTCGGGGGGGTCCATGGGACACCCTTTCCCCCCTCCAGAGGGCTGCCATCTTGGGGCGCACCAACCTTTTAGATGGTGCACAGGGCCGGACTGGGAACCAATACCGGCCCTGGCAAAGTGCTCGGCCGCCCCCCCTGACCTCCCCCCGCCCCAGGGTTTGGAGGTGCCGCCGAGCTCTTTGGTGGGGCCGGTTTTGTTACAGGGCCGTTTTGCCCAAAACCGCCCCCACCCTTGTGGCACACCGAGGAATTGCCCGGTGCCTGCAACGGCCAGTCCCTCCCTGATAGTGCACTGTTAGTGCACCTCCTGAGACCATCTTTGCGCCTGCGTCTGTAATACCACATGGGTGCAGAGGCAAAGAGATGCCCTCATTCAAATGAGGTAATACCCCTGAAGATAGCGCTGGCATTTTATGTGGGCCAGTGCTATTAGTAGTACAAAAGGTGCTGAACAAGCATCTGCGGCCCCTTCTGTTATACCAAAGTGCCCAGAACCACGGAATTGGGTGCAAACACCCGTTGCGCCCACAGGGCACTTATGCAATAGGGCCCTAGGTATGTGATAATTAGTGCACAAATGGGGAATCAGATACCTGCAAAATATATGTAATAGATAAATAGTAACTATGTTATTTTGTCCAATATTGCGACATCACAAACTATAAAGCCAATGGCTGGGTTGTTTGTAAATGTCACCAGTATCACAAAACGGCAATATAGGACCATGTAACAAGTTACATGTTATATTTTCTAAATTACTTGTATACTTTGCCAGTTGAAAAAGCTGTTTTCTTTAAACTGCGGCCAGTAATGGGCACACATTGGATTTAGAATGTTTAGGTTTTGTTTACTGCTCATGAATACATTATTGAAAAAGCTGTGAATAATAGTAAGGTCCAGTATTTTTAAGTGGTTCCATGGCTGCAGTATTTACTAAGCATGGGCCAAAAATCCGTTACGCTCGCGAAATTTGCGGATTTTCGGCAGTTTCGTGGTCCGCGAATCTCGCGAAATTGCCAAAAATTCGCGAGCGGCTGGATTTTTTTTTATGGCCAGCTCACTCAAGGGACCCCAGCGCCCTTCGGTGCAATGGCATAGTAACACACACATGTTCACTGGAGACAACTATTCAGGCACTTTACGCAGCTGTAGTGTAGGAAAAGCACTATACATTTACCCAACGAGGTAGCACTTACTGATTAGCCAGTAGAAAGTACTACGGTTGAGTAGAGGTATCGCACAAAGCAATGGCGTCTTCTTGGATAAATATGAAGGGCAGGTTTAATTCTGGCACGATGCTCCTGTCACAAAAATGAAACCTCAACAGGAAGCACTTACAGATATAAATAAAGCAGGTGACCGAGTTGATGCTCAAATTCAGTAATGCATTCATCAGCCCAAAAACAATCGTGAGCTTTGTCGAGGCTGGGCAGGTGTGCTTTCTCCCCATGGCTACCGTTTCTGTGTGGGGCCTAATGGGTGGGGAGCTTGTATGCAAGTTCACACGCCTCTTGCGTGTATAAAAGGTCGGAGACCGATCAGAGCAGCAGACGAGGAGAAAGAAGCTCCTGGTCACAGGAACTGCACAGGAATTGCGCTCGTGAAAGTGAAGGAAGCAAAGTGCATCCTTCACTTTTACGGGCGCAATCCCTGTGCAGTTCCTGTGACCAGGAGCTTATTTCTCCTCGTCTGCTGCTCTGATCGGTCTCTGACCTTTTATACACACAAGAGGCATGTGAACTCGCATAGAAGCCCGCCCGTTTGGCCCCGCTCCACACACTAGCAGTGTGCACCGTCCCCCCGCCATTTACCCACTATGATGGACAGCTCACTCAAGGGACCCCTGCTCCCTTTGGCGCGATGGCATAGTAACCCACGCATGGTCACTGGAGACAACTCTTCTGACACTTTACGCAGCTGTAGTGTAGGGAAAGCACTATACATTTACCCAACGAGGTAACACTTACTAGATTAGCCAGTAGAAAGTACTCCAGTAATAGGTTATGCAAATCGCAAAAAAATCTTGCGGATTTGTTTGCGATTTCGCGCGATTTTCGCGGACCGAAGATCTTCAAAATTTGCCCATACTTAATATTTACAGTATAATTGTGCATTTACAATACTTGCCACGTCATATGCAGATTTCATAGAAATGTGGTTCCAAATTCAAATGAATTAATATAATACTACCAGACAATGTGCCACATAATTTGACTTTTAGGCCTAAATATTTGGATATAATTGCTACACAATCTTAAGCAACCCTGACAATTGTAAACCTCTGTATATTGGCTTGGGGACTTTGGTCTGGGGGATGGCATTACTATGACATATTTCAGCGGGGACTGTAAAATATTTTCCATATGTCATACCTTCAAATAGGGATTTCTTTGTTTCTTTACCACTACTTTTTGTGCAATTTATTCCCAAGTTAAATAAAAAAGAGAAAAAATAAGTGCAGAAAATGGCTGATGAATTTTGGCTTCCAAGCTTTCCACTGGAGCATTGAGTTCCTTGAGCAGCCTCAGTCTTTAAAGGGTCAAAGTGCATTAGTTCCTCTTCTGTGTTCAATAATAATTATTAGACCCAAACTGGGTCGCAAATGCCTCCATTGGTTAGTCAATGTGAAGCCCACGTTTTACATCGTGAGCATGTAACATTCTTTGCTTATTATTCTTGCACCTCTTAAGTGAATTAATTAGCGTAGGAAATTCATTAATCATTTTTACATTTACACATACAACATCCTTATTTTATCCTTTTTTTGTTCTGCAACCAGACATTTTGTTTTTATTATTAGTACTGTTGTTGTTATCAGTGAATGATACAAATCGCTTCTTAGTGGTGAGTGGACATTCTTGAATCCTTCGTTCCCCTACATTGTTTGTCAAATCAAGTTAAAATAACTTTATTTCGGCTATCAAAAGCAATAAAAGTATGTGCAAAGCACAGAATAAACCAAATATAAATACATAAAACACATTAAGTGATATTAAAAGTTAAAACACAATTCATATAAAAACCTTTTCAAAATACCAGAAACACAACACTATCAGTAGACTGGGAAGAAAAAAATGTGGTAAGGAGCAATCGAATATATAGACAAAGAGCCCTCCTACACACGTGCCACATGCCACCCAACAATTTAGCCACAGCACAAGCAAATAATGGCTGAGAGTCCATTTTAATATTATGAAGGGCAGTGTTGTGGCTTCCAGTCCCTAGCTCCTTGCATAGGGACAAGAACCAATGAGCATGCTCACGTGTATATGCGGACATGCACAAAAAACATGGGCTATGGATTCCTCACAGGAGTTACATGCAGGCAAGTTGGAGATTCTGCGACTGCCCAGTTGCAAGTGAACTGTTTTAGAACTATAGTGCACTCTCTGAATTGAAAATAAATTTTCTATCTGATGGTAATATGAAAATGACTCAAATCTGCTTGTAAGCTGATGAAGGTTTAAAATCAATACATTCACTAATCTAGGTACAACCGGCAGCTTTTTGAGCTTCATCAGACAATTTTTTTCACAGTAAAGCATCTTCATAGTTTCTTTAGAAGAAATTGGGCACTCCCAAGGGTTCACCCATAGTTTGTCAAATCATTAAACATAGTTCCCACGAAGTGCATATGCAATATAAAGCAGATCCATCTCCTTTCTTATCCTTTATTCAATGCGATGATCAGTGCAGATTCTACTATTACTTGTCCAGGATGAGATCATATCTAATGGGCAAAATTGCTTGCTATGAGCTTGATGGTATTTGGATCCACTTGTTTTCCTGGCATTATTTGTCAAGACATTGGGGCCCATTTCCGTAAAGTATGTTTGTGATATTAGAACTAATACTTCTCCTTTCTGGCGGTCATTGCAAAGATCAATCCAGTTATGCCTGGCCAAAATCTTGACTATACTTGCTTAATTGCTGTTTGGTTAATTTTTGAGTGGGAGACTATAAATCTTCATGTGAGTGTTTTGAATTCTTACAGCAATTCCTTTAATGTGTGTGGTCAACAAAGATTTCAGAGAACGTTGTATCCCGAATGGACAGTTCAATATTTTAGCTCAAAACTAAAAATCCGAATATATGGGGCAGTGCTATGATCATGAGCGACTGGAAGTCAACCCAAAATACAGTTTCAAGATGACTTTTCACCTCAACAGACTGTTTGTGTAGTAGACTGAGTACAAGATGCATTTCACATGATTATGTGTAAATGTGTGTATTTTGCAGTAATTTTGAGTAATTATGCTCAGCTCAACTCTAAATGCAGTGTCACCAATCATTTATCCAAAGGGCATCTCCTACTATTTTTTTATCTGATATTTTATGGGCACTATAAAGATTTCTCTTGCTGATGTTTGATAGATTATGTGATCGAAGACATACATGTAGTTCAGCATCCAAATTGTGACCCCATGTCACTTCTGTAAACAGCTGTAAAATTACTCTCCGTTCAGCCCTTCTCAAATGCAATTCCTCCTCTCAGGCTTTTTTGTATATGTCCTATTCCATAATACTTTAAATTGTCTCCACTACGTTCCTCCCAAAAGTGGTTTGTTACAGTATAATTTAAGTCCTTGTTTTTTTATGACACCTGGGTGCTGTATAACCCTTAGTTTTACATTGCTATAGAGCTTCCAATATTCTTCTGTTTATCTGTACATTGTAGTTCATAAAATATATAATCTGCACCACAGGAGATATATTTTAAAACAATTATTTTCTTTTCATCATTTAGCTTATACCAGTGTGTATCTGTGCCATGCTGACAGGCAGTAGATTTCCACACTTCCATAAGTCACCCTTTTTCCTTCCCAGCTAGCTAGGAGGTCCAATATTTTTCTCTGGTTTAAAGTAGATTATTGTTAACAAGTCTCCCAAAGAAGCTACTTTTCCCTGTGTCATCTTTGGTTTGGGATGAGAGACCAATTCAGGTGTTCATCTAGCAAAAGCAGCCACCTGTTCTTTCATAGTACTTTTTTTATTTACTGATATGAGGTGTTGAGGTCCATAATGAATCTACATGTTTCTTCAGATTCTCCTTCCTAGCTTTTCTCATCAAGGTTAATTTTTAACAGTAGCTCTTCCCTGTTTTTAAATTGTGCTGTAATTAGAGCATTTGGAAATCTTTTTTTTTATAAGGCCTTTATCTTGAAGCGATTGTGCATTTGTATTGCTTCCTGTTTGATGTCACTATTTCCTGATCAATTCCTCATTGGTTATAACAATTTCCTCTATTTCAAAGCTCTTGGGTGTCTACTGTTGGCATATAAAATAATATTACATGCAGTTGTTTTTCCATTAATCTTTGTCAAGGAAGTTAATCAAGCCAGCGTTAATTTCCTCTGTAAATTTCAGTTTGCCGTGCTGGTATTCAGTTTAAAAATAAACTTGCATTGCAAGTTCTCCTTTCCCTCTAAAGAGATGAAGAGATTCTCAATGCGTCTGGTCCATTGTTTTATATGTTCCATCATCCCTTGATTTTTTATGGCCAGGCAATGTCCATTTCCCACTATCCCAAGAAAAGATTTGCATACTTTGGAGCAAAGGATGTGCCCATTGCAATTCAATGCTTCTGATGATAATATTCTCTCACAAATCTAAATAAATTGTGTTTGATACAAAATTCTAGGATGTTGAGAATCATTTCCGTATACCCGTGGAGGCTGATGGGCCTTAGACATAGGGAATATTTGCATGCATTGATGCCCAGTACACCTGGATTGAAGTGTATAGGGAGACACCATCAATTGTGGCCATCAAGTAAGTATCTTTCTCTGGTATGCCATTGATTTAGATACAAAGTTGGTGGAATCTCTTAAATAGGATGGTAAGGGGCCGACAGGTTTAAATGGAAATAGACCCGTAAATATTGATGTGTTCTCCACCAGAGACCCAGAGGACATATGTTTTGTCTTCCAAGTTGATCATTGACAAATGTGGGCCCTTTTGACAGAATGAAGATGGGCGGTGTTTTAGGGTGCTTTTTTTGTAAGATTTCCTATTTCTTTTTGTCCAACAATCCTTCTCTCCATTTCAACAGTTATGGTTGAAATTCCTTAAGAATGTCATTAGTTGGGCGCTAGTTAACTTTGCTTAGTGTTTTTTCACATGGAGTTGCCTTTTGGCCTCCTTTAAGTATTGCACACTTGAAGGGGTAATGGATCCAGTTATTTTTCCCTCTTGCTTACTAATGAGGGTTTTTTAGGAGGTCACTTGTCTTTTTTTAGTAATGGGAAACCCCTTTCCCATGTGTTCAATAGCAGAGAGATATAATAGGACAAGTTAAGATATTCATAATAATTAGGAAGAACCCTGATGACAAATCCGGTGTTTATTTTGTAGGCTTGCGCCGACTGATCAAGATAGGCAATTCCTGATAATATAACCTTTCTTAGATTTAGGATGAGCATGGAACTATACAGTCTGATTGGATTACAACAGAACTAGGAAACATTCTAGCTGAAAAACTTCACAACGTTAAAGAGTCGTATCTCACATCTCTGATTGTGCGAAATAAATACCAGATTTATCTTCAGGATTCTTCCTAATTTTTATGAATATCTTTACTTGCCCTAGTACATCTTACTGGCTTCCTTTCAGTATTGTGCTCTGTCCGTAATTACTATATTGTCATAGTTTATTAATTATTTTCTGATTTTTGTTCAGGTCTAGTAAGGCTTACCATTCTTGCCAATCCATGTTGGCACAGTTGAAGTTGGCTCATTTCCTTTCCAACATATGCAAATCCTCAATCATCACTTCCTGAAATATTTAAATGAATTGTAATATCTGCTGGTAACTGAAGACAGAGTGTACTTTCAGTTTAACATCTGCAACTCACTGGAGTATGGGTGTCAAAACCCATTCTATTGTGAATAGCAAATTCTGTTTCATCCGTCATGGTCTTCTGAAATCTATGATGGGTCAAGGGTCTCAAGAAAAATTTACACGAAGGAGGGCCTCAAGCAAGGTTGCGTCCTAGTGCCACACTTATTTAATCTATTCATGGTGGACTTGTCACCAAGGCTTGACGAAATCTACTCGCATCCCCCTCGCTTGGGAACGCTACAGATTACTCATTTATCTTATGCCAACAACATAGTCCTAGCAATCCACACCAGAAATGGACTCCAAAGAGCAATAGATTAGTTAGGGAGCTTCGCCAGGAAGAACTTGCTGGAAATAAATGTTACAAAAACAAAAGCTATGATTATAAGTCTAGCCATCCATAAACAAACATCATTTAAACTTAGCAATGTGAACCTGGAAGTAATGAGTAGTTACAAATACCTAGGGATATATTTGGACAAACAACTAATCTTTCAAATATAGAATGAGGTAATACAAAAAAGGGGAAAGGACTTACATGTGCATTATGTTCAATATCAAAAAGGTTAAAAGGTCCCTCTTTCTCCCCACTATTAGCCATTATGAAAGCAAAGCGAGCATATAAAAAAGTATTTTTGGTTAGAATTTGGGCTGCAACAGCAACAGCTGCACAGAAGATATGTCACAATAAAAGCCTGGTACAAAGTCTGGTGCAACTGAGAAAATGAGATCAATAATGCACTCTGGAATGAGTTTCAAGGCGAACCGCAGTCTGCCTATTCTGAATATTTTCAATCTTCACTTCAGTCCACTGATATGGTAGATCTTTGGCAGCAGAATCTTCCATTTACCACCTTTCAGCAAATCCTGAAGAAGGAAGGAAAGCAACACTCATTACTCGAGGATAAGGCCATCCTGAGCAAGCAGGCCCACGCATGGATGGTCCTGCAATCCTATATGCAATTGCAACCAGCATCATATTTGGTTCAGCCTTTCTCCACCTATTTAAAGTCTAGGTTTATAGCAATACTCTTTGGTAAATTGCCATCAAATGCAGACGAGCCAAGTTGGAAATATCAGGGCCCAAAGTCATGTAGTCTCTGAGGATTGCCAATACAGGATTTTATTTACTTAGTTTGCATCTGCCCAGCGTTAGGAGAGGATCGCCAGAAATTGCTAAAGGGACCATTCTACGCAAGAGGCATTCGTTCCTGTAGAACTGCAATATTAAAATGTCTCGATCCGGAAGATCCACAGCTCAACTGGTGTTTGATAACATTTCTAACCAAGCACGAGGAAGAGTTAAAACAAGGCTAGTGTCCACAAAGCTAGGTCTGTGCAATGTAACTAATAAATTAAGTAGTACTGAACATACGATCCGATAAGGTAAAAAGAGCAGCACAATGAAACTTTAGATACTATGTTTTTATGTATTAGTTAACTTTTCTCAAATGTCTTGTGTGACAGGATGAAGTGCAAACTTTTGTGATAAGAAATTGTTTTCTTTTTTTTAACAAAGCACAAAAAAGGGGGGAAAAGTATGGACTTTTTAATAGTGCTATGCATCGTGACCTATTGGTACATTGTTATGGTTTTAATTAACTAAACAATAAACGTATTTTGATTCTGATACTATGTTTCATTGTTTTTATCCTGTACTGATTCATATGCGATTAGGTGAAGTACATCTTGAGCTGTTAAAATGGATATGTGTACTTTTTGCTTCTCATGTGTTTTTTTTAGGATGGGTGGCAACATACTTGTGTTACTTTAATTATTTTGTTAATTTATATAGGCCACTTCTCAAGTTAGCCAAATTCAGTTTAGCATCAGGACAGAATGCCGGTTCCTCATGTATCACTTTATTGTGATTCTATGAAAATCTTAAGAAGATAGGTTGATCACCAGGCTCTATGAGCAACCATCATATTCTCATGTGTTACTTCTGTTTCGGATTCTGTATTTCCTTGTGTTTTCTCATTTGCATTTTCTATTGACTTCCTGGATTTTTTATTTCCACTTTCTTTTTTCACAATTCCCCTCTTCCTCTCTGCCTCATGCACATGTGAAATTATCTCTTCTCATCTAAAAATATTGATTTGATTATGTTCCTTTATCAGATAAAGAGCCTGAGTCTGAGCTTTCTTTCAATTCAGATACAGCGAGTCTTGTGTTTAATGTTGTGCTCAGATATTCTCTATTGCTAAGAGGGAGCAATCATGCATCTATACACAAGGACCTGGGTGGGAGTTAAAATATCTGCCAATAGGGTCACAACAAAAAAGATTTTGACCAATACTAATGTAAAAAAAGGGTGCATTCTAGTTCCCCTCCTTTTCAATCTGTATTTGGCAGATGTAAACAGTACACTTAACAAAGTTTAAGACTTTCCCACCAAATGTGTGGGAACCCATATCCATTGCCTTCAGTATGCCGATGACATGCTATTATTTGACTATGCAGCTGTTGGCTTGCAAAGATCCCTAGATGCCCTCTTGTGGTACTGTAAGCAAAATAGACCATCGGATAACCACTGATAAACAAAAATCATGATCTGTGGTGCTAGCTGCTTCAACAGAGCCAAATTTGCTTTGGACGAAGAAAGATTAAAACATGTACAACACACAAAGTATCTGAGCATCCATTTCAACCAGCGCAGGTCACACCAGACACAGCTGGCACCTTTAAAACAATACTCCATATCCAGTAATATGAGTTTCCAAAAGATGTTTAAAAAGCTCACTGACATCTGCCAAAGCCATGCCAACCTTGACAAATGGACAATTGATATTCAAACATTGTCTAGCTGAACGACTGGATAAAGCCCAAACATGACACTACAGATGAATATTTTAATTGCCAGATGCCACCCCCTCTTCTCCTCTGGAACTGTGCCTGTGAAAACAATCAACTATGCTTAGAGCTAGGTTTATAGGATACTGGGCTAAGCTCATGGCGACTCCACCAGGATCTCTTAAAGATCTGATAAGGCTAGGCATTCAGGATAAAAAGCACCAATGGATGCCCTTCATGGAGGACTCAATTGAATTTTTTGATGCACAGCGTATATCTGAACCAAATCTGCTGCCAAAATTACGCACCACAATTATTGCCAAAAATGCTAAAATAAAAGCCGGTGAGGAAGATCGGCAAGAGATAGCACAAAAAGCACATGCAGACCTGTGAGCAACTTCTAACAAGATCTAAGAAAAGCGGAGTACCTATCCAGCCCTCTGAACTTGGCTTATAAAAAAGAATTCATGTGAATGAGCTTTGGACTAATCCCTTTAAAGGCTTGCAAATTTGGGTGCTTAAAAAGTTCTTCTTTTCACAACTGTAGACTGTGGAATCACAAGCAAGAATCGCTAATGCATGTTACATGTTTGTGCCCTCTTCTTAAGAGCCTAAGTGTCTACTGGCTTAAACCTATATTTCGTTACTTGGGCATAGACCAATACAAGTTAGCAATAACCATATGCCTCAATTGAGTAAATGCTCAGCTCTTGGTCAGATTTTTGAAATGTCTTAGAGAAGCTTTTAAATCATTGAATTTGTGCTTGTTGGGGAACTAAAGTTGCAGATTGTTATTGCTGTCCTAAAATGTTATCCAAGGTCAGTCATTGACTGGTGTTGGGCCTCATGTAATCGCACGATGCTTTTAACTAGTCAGCCTGTGATTTTGCGTCTTCCTGTGGTTGATTGGTTTTTAGGCCCCTTATATCGTATTATATACTTCATGAGTTTGATTGAGAAATATATTTGTTGATGCTGCTTACTGCACAGTGCACTTTATTGCTTTGTCTCATGGCCAATGTCAGGTGTCCATTGTCTAATATTGTATTATGCACTTTATTAGATTGATTTGGAAAACATTAGTCAAACACTTGCCTATGCTGCCGAATGCACAGTGCACTTTGTCACATGCTTCTGTGGCTTGGTATCTGCTGATAAAAGCCTACCTAACAACAAGAATCATAAATGGTGATATTTAATAAATGCCTTCAGCAGCAATGTGTATTGTACAAATGTTAATGTAAATTGCCCTTAATTCAGTTGCACTCTACTGTAGCTGTGAAGTGGCCGAATTGGTAGAACCTTGTTCTACTGACAACAAGTCTTACATACTTTCACCTTAATGTTTCTAGGTAAGGTTGATAAGACAATGTTCTTTATATTGCATGTGTCACTGTAGTCCTGTGTTGGACCTTCTAAAGGCCAGGTGCAATAGGAGTTGGATATCCATGTAGGGTTAGGCACAGAGTTTGGCCATAGATCTTGCACTCCATCTATTCCCCGCTGCACATGCCTAAAGGCCATGTGTCATTGGGATTGGCTGCCCACAACAGGTTAAGTACAGGACCTGTAGCATGCTTTACAACTTCTAGAGGATATTGTTTTCCAACACAAGAATGAACCTTAAGACGAAGCCTAACACATTGTATAGTTGAGTGTTCAACATTCTTTTGAAATCAAAGCTCAAATGTATACATAGGGCCCACATACAGCAGAAAGGGACACCTTAAAAAGTCACAGATTTATGTGTAGCATATAGACAGGAGTATTCTTTGGGAGGCTATACTTGAAAATAGAAAGGGTATCCCACTTTCTCTTTAAATTCCCTTGTCTCCCTTCCTAGTATTGTGGTGATCTGCTTTGATTTCAGTCATTTTGCACCTGTTCAATATTCTGCTTTGTGGAGTACCTTCGCTATTCAACGACTGTGAGGTTAACAACCATTATTTATTGCATTATGCTACAGTTCATTTGCAGAAGACCATTGACCCCCACATGGAGCTTGATACATAATGACTTGACACAGGGAGTGGTGCCTAAGTCAGTTTAATAGTGGTGAAGTTGTTACATGGCAGAGTCACATGGCTCTGAACATATTTATCCTTCTCAGGGGTGACAATAACAAGATAGGATTCTGCAGAAAGAGAGCGATGAATGCTACATTGATTCTCAAGACTTTTTTCCAGGCAGTTTTGTCTTGATCCCAAGGAGGTGCTGAGGAATAGAAGCCTGATCGAGTGCAAAGCATTCAGGGGCTTGTACACTTCATGGTTGATGAGCCCCCAGAATATCACGGTAGGAATCTCGATGACACCAAATACTGTGGACATAAAATCAAAGGAAAAAAATTGAAAGTATAGAGTTTCTATGCCTAACTTCAAATGTATGTACCTTGATGATATATATCTTTGCAGGTTACATAGATGTGGGGTGAAGAATAGTAAATCTATACTTTGTCTGTATGCATTTACCTGTAGATATTTTGTTCCTCTATCTTCTGTCCATGATATTAGTGCATCTCAATATTCCAAGCCTCACTATTCCTTAGTACAATATTCAGGGTAATCCCTTGCTGCATTTTACATTGGATGGAGTCCAATTGTCAAAGAGGAGTACAAATGTTTTATCAACACTTTGTTTTCATTTGCAAGTTTAGTGTTTTACTTGGGAAAGTTGAAGGATCACTATTGTAATCACAATTGTGAAGGGGTAGTCATATTGCTATAAGTAACAGAGTACTTTGCAAATTTATATCTCACAATGGTTCATGAGGATGGCCTTGCCTGAGAAACTCCTGTGTGTGCCGCAGTTGGGATTCGAAATGTAAGTACACAAATCAGGATGTTCATATCTCTGATGATCGAGCATGGCTGGCCTGTGTGTAGGGTGAATGAGAGATAGGATTCACTTTTCCCAGAGTACTGAGGGTTTCATCAGGGTTGAAATGGGACAGAAAATCGACCCAGGCACCAACATTAAATAGAACAGTACTTGTAAATTAGATAGGTTAAAAACATGGCCCATGTTTGCAAATTGGGGCAGTTTTGAACTTGAAAAGACATGCTACCAGTGGCGTTTTTTCCTCGAGGGCGTCGGGGCTCCACTCCCTTTAATTTCGCCCCCAGACAAGCTATAATGGAAATCATGTGTTCACACCAAAAATCTGCTTTATGTATCTGAAATATAATACTTACAAACAGTGCTTCTTGCTGGCTGAGGGACTATTGCACTCTGCGACTCATGTGCCTCTTGCTTTGCTGCCTTAAACATGCTGCCCCTGGGGGGCGGACCCAGACTCAAGAGTATTTGCCAGGCTGCCGATCTCACAGCCCTGAGGCCTGTGAGGTCATCAGCTCGGCAAAGACAGAGCCTTGCAGACCAGTCTCCACCCCCTTAAGACGTGGGTGTAAAATTAGTCCAGGGCAGTTTAGAGAGAAGCCAGATAGTGCTGGGGACTCACATCAATCAGGGAATGGAGAGAATGGTCACCCCACCCTTTCTTAACTCGTCACAGGGGGGTGGATCACTCCTTGTGATGATTTGGGAAAGGGTGTGGTAGAGGCTACAGGCATAGGGGAAGCAAAGAAATTGAGTCTATGCAGTCTGTCCTCAGCACTTTTGAATACCGACTGTGCAGACTCAAGGTGCCTGTTTCCCACGCTGCAATTATGCAGGATGCCATTTCCAGCTCCAGTCAGACTTGTGGCTTGGGGAGAATCTGTGCACTGCAGATGGTGTGTGCAGTCCAATGATTAAAGGGATCACCTAACTTAAAGGTTTGATGCTTTCCCTCGGTTCCTACGAATCCCCGCAGCCTCAACGAGCAAGTATGTTAAAAACGAACTTAGCAGGCCCCATGAGGAAACAAGTGAGCAACTCGCTGGGGCCTGGAAACCCCGAAGGGGACTGAAAAAGGGAGCATGTCAATGTCATTAGCATTTGGAGGAAACCATGACTCTCAAGGTTTATATTTTCATCACTTTTAATTTTTTGAAATAATTATTATTGATATTCTTTTTTCAAAATCCTCTGTTTATTATTATCCATTTCTTGCAGGTAGACATGAGGGAGGACCTGAGGGTATGGGGAAGTTTCCTGAGTGATTTCAATGGGAAGGTATTCTGGCCAGAACCGGCAGTATCCAACACAGACTTGGGTTTGCTCACTGACTCAGCAGGTAGCATTGGCTTTGGAGCAGTGTTAGGGGCCCATTGGTGCAGGGGTGATTGGCAGCTTCCTGGCATGAGAGTGGCTTGACCAGGAACATAGCTTTTTTGAAACTATTTCCCATTATAGTGGCAGTTGACATCTGGGCAGGATTCTTTAGGAACAAATCTGTAATTTATTGGTCAGACAACATGGCTTGTTGGCGAAGCAATCAATAGGTGGGGAGCTACTTGTAAACCTGTGTTGAGGCTGTTAAAACATTTAGTGTTGGCTTGTTTAAAGCTCAATCTGCTTTTCAAAGCAGCACATATCCCATGTGTGGAGAATCAGGCTGCTGCTGCTTTGTCTCGCTCCAAGTAGCAGGATTTCCAAAGGTATCACCCTCAGGCAGAAGAGCGGATGACTGTGTTCCCGACATCTCTGTGGAGGATTGGAGCCCCGCTCTAGCAGGGCTGGTGGGAGCTGCATTGAGCGAACGCACTAGAAGAACTTACCAGCAGCAGTTCAAAGCTTACAGGATATTTGTTGAGCGCACTGGGCGGTTGGCCCTTTTTTCCACAGGGGCGCTCTGCGAATTTTTATTGGCCCTGAGAAATCAAGGATGGCTAGAATCTTATGCTCGGGCACACGTGACGTCAATAGGCTTCTTTGCTAAATTAGCAGATGAACGTGACCCCGGCGCAGCTTTTTTAGTGCGGAAAGCACTGTCAGGTTGGGCAAGGCTAGAAGGGGTCAAGAAAGATGGTAGAAGGCCATTGGATGTGAAAACCCTGGGTTACATTCTGGGGGTATTACAGACGGTATGCTCTTCTAATTATGAGAGCATCCTTTTTGGGGAAGCCTTTACTTTAGCCTTTTATGGGGCGTTTCGATTGGGTGAATTGGCGGGTTCCTCCAAATTGGATCACTCGTGGGACTCCAGTGGCAAGACACAAAGTTGTTGCAAGAGGGTCTGGTGGTGGCCCTGAGGAAATCCAAGACTAATCCGTTGGGTAGGAGGGCCATGATTCGGCTGTGCCCTGCACCTGGGGAGGATATTTGCCCGGTAGCCAGGATGAAAACATACTTGGCGATCCATCCAAAGGGGGGTGGACAGGCTCTGTTCATACATGAACTGGGCGACTGCTTGTCACAATATCTATTCAGGGCCGTGTTTGGGCGGGCGCTGGAGTGTCTGGGTCTGCATTCTAAGGGGTATTCTTCACACTCATTCGGGATTGGGACGGCGACATTACTCTAAGAACACCAGAACGATACCTTGTTTTGACTATGCTGACTTTTCCATTTCTCTTCCTGCTACTAGTATGTCCTCAAAGGTGAGATGGGTGCAGGGACACTCGTTCCTGCGGAGTGCCACAGTCCATCTATGGTAGAAGCGAGTGTCAAAACCGCCTGCTTTAAAGAGGACGTCGTTTTTATGGTGAGGCGTTGGCAGCCTGCGAATTCGGAAGCTGATCGAAGAGACGAGGGCGCACGAGGGACATCAGTCCCCAGAATTGGTATCCTGCATTTGGACGTCAACGACATGGTGGAATTGGGACGCATGGCAGTCAGGGAAGCCTTACTGACTGAATTCGCTTGGATAGGAAGAACATTTTCTCATGCACGGATTGCATGGTCTTGCATGATACCTCGTCGGACATGGGCTATCGGAGTCAGATCTCGAGCATTGAATGTGTCGGTGAGGCCCCTCAATGGTGAATTGGCCAAGTTGTGCTCAGGCCCGGGTCGTTTGTGTCATATTCTGCATAGACTAATTACAGGGGACATGATGTTCCATCAAGACGGCGTACATTTGTCGGACATTGGTACAGATGTATGGATCAAGGGGATCTGGCCTTTTTGTCAGAATTTGTTTGAAGGTGGTAAGGGTGAAGGACCTAAAGGCCCCGGTCACCCTAGTGGCGGAAAAGAGACCACACAACATTGATTTTTCAGGGTTAAATGGGAGTCCTGCTTACATACTCCTGAGGCCAGCACTGAAGGGAGAAACGGTAAGCTCTCTGCAGAGAGAATGGGGACACCGGTTCGGGAGGCAAGGGCACCAGGCCACATGAGCCTCCTTGGCAGCCTGGTGGTAGAGGAGTGGGCCCCAGAAAGGACGGACAAGGACCGAGGGCTGGGGGCTCACCGCTCAAATACACAGGTGAGTTGCGCCTTGCGTGGTTCTCAGATAGGAGAGGCGAGCCAGAGGGCCCTTGGTGCTTGAGTAAGTAGATAGTGCATAACCAGTGGTTATGATCAATGAGAATGCCTGTAAATATTAAAAATTTAAATATTGAATTGATAAATGTGAATTTAAAATGTTTTGTCATGTTTATGAATGTTTGATAGTTATTAAACATTGCCGTTTTTACCCACACTCTTGGACTGGCAAGTTTTGATTGTGGGAGTGCATGAGGTTGGGGCGGGGTCTGGGCTCTATTCACTTTCGTACTTCAGGAATTTATGTTTTTTATGCACCATGCACCAAATGCCACTTAATCCTTTAAAGTTGTCCTGAACTCTCATTGTAATGTATTTTTTTAATCTTTGCATAGTGAAAAAGTAATGCCTTTCATCCTCTTCACAGAGCTTTGGAGCACCAAAAACGATGCCTGCTGTAAAGTGCACTCATTTTATAGGGATGTCACCCCTTCCTTAGCATTGTACCCCTCCCTCTTTAAAGAAAAAAATAGGTCCTCAGTTGGGCGATTTTCTTACTGCATTTGTTTTTATAAAATTATATGCAACTGCTACAGCATGTAAAATGTGTAAGGGACGTCCTCTGTTGTCCTCTGGCATTCAAATTGTAGCTCTTCCTGACCTGTCTATTGAAATGTAAACCATTGCCACTGTACTAGTAGGGTAGTTTGCATTGTGGTGTAAATTTGAGAATGTGGCTAGTGGTACACAATGTAACTCAGCATGCACTAAGCCCACTCAACCTTCCAAGGTTGAAAAGTTGTCTATTGTGAAGGTTGGTTTTGATAATATATATGGGTTGTATTTAAAGCACCACGAAACAGGATGAGCGCTTCTCAAAAGTTTATTATAATGTCCTTTAACCCCTTGCATGCGTCGGATGGCCCACGGCCATCCAACATCACGGAGTGTGTGTGTGTGTCGGACGGCCGGGGCCTGTTCGAACTGTGCTCGCGTGGAATTCGCCGACACCACGGGGGAATTCCAGCCGCGTCCAAGGGGTTAAAAACAATACACCTAACTTCAGACTGATGCTGCGTTTGCATGCAGTCCTTAGGTGGTTTCATTTTGCAGCATTATTACATTGGCAGTTGTTTTAGGCACAAATGTGTATGGGTCTCTTACAAAGGGATGTCCTCTGTTGCCCTCTGACATTAAAATGGTGGCTCAATGTGAACTTTCAATTGAAATGCAAACCATTGCCAATGTAATCGTAGAGTAGTTTGCATTGTAATGTGGCTAGGGCAACAGTAACTAACTCAGGCCTCAGGCTGTACATACGTGATTATCATATGAAATCTCTTTATTGGTTTCATAATCACACTTTCATAATTGCTTTATTAACCTGATTGCTTTCTCAAATTTGTTAGAAAGTACACCATTTGCCCACTCGTTTTTCACAATTTTCTCAGGGGGAGGAGAACCGTCCCAATCCCCCTTATAATGACCTGGTTCGCCAGCTACGCTCGGTCGCCATAGGGCCCACATCCCAAACTTTCTTTTTACACCTCACCACTTTACAATGTCACCAGCCAGCACTGCAGGCTAAATAAGTGATTTTCAAGGTGTGGAAGATTGCTTGAACTTGAACTCGTTGCAGATATCGTTTGCTTTAATTTCACAGAAATCAACAGTAATAGCCGACCCAGCAGATCGTGAAACAGACCCACAAACAGGTAAAAATACGGCCCAAACTCTGACCTGATAGACCAGCAGGTTGGGCACTGACTGATTGTCTGTATAACCCAGTCCAACCCTGTGTTTGAAACTATTAGTCACTAAGGTAGGAGAGATATATGTGTTGTCCATGGTTTTAAGTGGGAAAGAAATGGTTATGCTCTTATGCTTTTCAGAAAACACTGTTAGCGGTTCTGTGATAGAACAGAGCCACCCTAATAACATTTTAATTTGCAAATATGTAGTCTAATTCTGAAATGGTAATTTGATTATATGATTATGTTTTTTTTTAATGCTTGTTGCAAAATTCTGCATGCGATAAATATGACAACTATTTTATTCAAAAATTGGGTTGTGCAAGTTTTTCTAAAGTAGAAGGGTTGGGCACAATCTCATCAATCTCCAAATGTAAGAAAATAAGTGGGAAGTAGGCAAAAGAGGGCATCCATAGTGCTGGTAGGAGAGTGGTGTGTGGAGAGGAAATCTGTATTTGCAAAAACCGTGAGGGACATATATGTGTGTTTTGGAGGATTAAATGCAATATGACAGTCACACAAGAAGCAACAAAACAAGATAGAGGATATGAAAAAACTCAGTGCTTTACTTGTTTCAGCCTGAACGCCTGCCCAAACCCCGAAAGAGCGCAGGTGAGCCACCTAAGAAAGAGTGGTGGCTGGCATATACTGAGGGTAGTGAGAGGGAGGCACAAAAAAAGACATTAAATAATCTTACTATCCTACCATGGGGCGAAGGCCTCCGTTGTCTTCTCTCCTTGAGGAGGGCTACCAAGCCAATCCTGGTGCAGCTCTCATGCTCATGAGAGCAGTGCCCTGATTGGAGGGAACAGCCTCTGTCGGCACTCCAGAGAGCACTGAATGCCTGCACGTACTCTCGGACAGCTGGGTTGAGAGTTTAAAATGAGCATGTCTTGCTGGCTGTCGCAAGACGGCCGGCCAAAGAGACATGAGCACTTTAACCCCTTCGACACGCATGACAAAGTCAGCTCGTCATGGGCGTTACCTACGCTACGCGCATGACAAGCTGGCTTTGTCACGTAACGCGCGATTTTCAAAATCGCAGCGCACAGCGGAAAAACCCGCTAGCGCGCGTGCGGTTAAACAAGTGCAAAAGGCATCTCATCCTCCTCCCCGCTGCCATTCAGCAGGCACAGGCCTGTCCTGATACTCCATTCCAGACGGGGTGACGAAAAACAAAATGGTAATGAATTAGCTTCATTACCATTTTATTTTTCACCCCTAGGGGCATTTCAATGGAGCAACGCTCCTCCACAATAACAACTCTGCTGAGGCAGTATTTTTCTCCAGTGAATGAAGACGGCAGTGCTTTAATTATAATACAACAGGGGCTGGTGCCCAAACTTTTGTTTAGAATCCCATGGCCCATGCTATTGATGGTCTGGTGCCGAATTCCAAGGCTTGATTCCACCCCATGCCTCTTCAATCCGCCAGCAGGCACTCCCTCACTCTTACATGTTTCTTTTCATTGGTGCTTTCTCCATTTATCACTGCTTTTCCATCTCTCTCATTCTCCTTCTTTTCCCCTAATGTTTTTTCTCTCTCTAGCTCAGGGTGAAAGTCTAATGAGGAAAAATAAGTACGGGTCCGTAAAAATAAGTGCTGGTGAGCCCCACCTGCAACCACCTGCTCAAATTAAGCACTGGAAGGAGGCTTTGGTAAGTCTTTTTTCCGTTAGGGCTTCCCAAAACGCCAACAACTCACAGCAGTTTTTAGGTCGAGCCTGGAATTCGCATCCAAAGGATGCGTCCAGGTGGAGACTTATAGCTAGCTGACTCGGGGGAATGAAGGACAAGAAACTGCCACGCGCTTCTCTTCGGCTGGATTACACTGCGTGCACGCGCACCCACGTGCACGCATGCGCACATCACAGCCACACGCATACACAGCCACACGCATACACAGGCACACACACACACCCCCCCCCGTCGCCGCCGCACCTACACACACTAGCGCACCTACACGCACACACAGAGACCCCCACACACACACCAGCGCACCTACACACACGCACGCACACATACAAAGACGCCCCTCCCCCACCGCCGCCGCCGCCATCGCACACATAGACACACACACACCAGCACCGGACCCCACTCACCGGCTACGCAGGATTTCTCTTCTCTGGGGCGGCCCCGGGGCTCTCCCTAGCTCACGGGAGCCCCGGGCCGCGGGAGGACTCGGCTTCTTTGCTCCATCCCGGCGGGCAGCCAATCATAGGCCAGCAGCAGGCGGGACTTCCTTCTTTCTTCTGGCCCGGCCCACGTCTTCTCTCCCGTTGCCTGGCTTCCTGCCTCAGGGGTCCGCCAATGGCAGCGCGGCCCCGGGCAGGGAGGCGGGCACAGCGTTTCCTCGGGAATCCCGGGCCCGTCGGCGGTGATAATTTATTTGGGGACACAAATAATTTAGGACGAGGCGCTGCGTGACAAAGCATTTTTGAGCTGGTCAGGTGAGTGACTCTCTCTGTTGGCGGGCAGTCCGATTCAAAATATACATTATATGAAATCACTCAAGAACCGGATTCCCGAGTGGAATCACTGCAATAATAATAACCAAACTCTTGTGCTTTTTTAAGCGTCCTGATGCCTTACAGGCAGCACAGCGCCGTAAAAGTGGTAATAAATGTTATAAGAATCTCAAAACCCTTTGCAAATGGAAACGGAGGAAGGCGCGAGCTGTAGAAATGTTTTCACATTTGACGACAGAGATACAGTAATTGGAGGGAGCTTTACCCTCGGGGATTCATGACGAGCCCAAAAAGATTCCATGGCCGCCTCGTGGCGCTGGACGGCAGCCAGTCTCCAGGCAGGATCACAGGGAGTGGCGCGGACGCCTGCAGACTGCAGACATTTAAAGGCATAGTTTTATTTTGATAAACTACGGGTCTACTATTGAAATATCAGATGGAAATGTTGAGCTGTGTGGTTCATAATTTGAATATATTACTGATGGCCATTGTTCAACATGTGTTGCAACACTGCAGCCCACTTGTTCCACATTTGGACATATTTTGCCCCAATCAATTTTACTCCGAGGAAGAAGCTAGGATTGTGGAGGGAGTCAACTGTGGCTGACAGAGTCCCCTGGGGGCCCGGCGCACCCTGTAGGAAGTCGGTGGTCACTTCTCCGGAAACGCACCTTGCTAACCTCTTGGGGGTGTGTGGGGGGGAGGAGTCAGGGGTGCCCTGACCCTCTTGTGTCCGATAGCTACTGCTTCCCTCCTCTTCAGTCCCCAAAACATGTCAGAGTTTGGGTATTGTTTTGATGTTATTAAATATATTGATTTGTTTACTCTTGTGATGTAATCGTTGTTGGAGTGGTAATGTGCTTTGAGAGAGGACGGTGTGCGCTGTATATATGTACGTGTTTGTGCACGGTTTATAGTATACACTGCCCCCTGCTGGCGAATGCAAAGTCTACACTCATTGATGCTTGATTTGTATTTTGGTATTTACTGTTGACCTAAAGTTGGCTTGTTTTGGTTAGATCCTGTGTTTGTCTAGCTGTGCTTCGGAGCCCTCGAGGTGCTGTAAACAGGATCCCAAACCTATAGGAGAATGCAGAAAACGCGCTAAGTCTCAGTAATGGGGGTGTCGGCCGGGGCTGGGGCTGCTGCACCCCATTCACCTCAATTTTAAAAGACTGACAGAACGCAGTAAAGAGATAAAACATTTCGTATTCATGACCAGCCAGCAGGGGGCGTGGCTTCAGAGTTGTAGGTGCAGGCACGTATGTTGACAGAATCTAAAGTCACTTTAACTGCCTCATAGGGGATGTCTGCCCCCCCTCCCAGCTCCCAACCCGCTCCCCATCCCCCCATCGTCCAGCTGCGCCTCGGCAGCTGTGGAGTAAACCCGGCTTAGCACTCCTCACGATGACTGACAGCCTTTTAAAGCGAAGCTCGGGGTGTTATTGTGGCACCGGTGCTCGCATCGCAGCCTAGCGCCCAGCACGCTCAGGCTGATTCTAGGTGCTACCCCAGTCTGGGACCCTCAGTAATTGACTGTTTTTGCAGAGAAGCTGGAGACCCCGCTCGGAGCTCTGTATTACCAGCAGGGCCGGCGCTGCACTGAGGCGCGCTCCAGGCACCGGGTGTGCGCGTTCACGAGTCCCGGCGCAGGCCCAGGGGTGAAGTGATGCTGGAACTGGCCCTGTTCGCACTCACTTCTCGCCGCAATAAACTGGTGGCACCTATGCGCGGTCTGTGTGCGAGGATTTATGTCCTGGAGGCTGGCAACTCATGCACGTGGCTTCACTCGAGAGACTCCGGCTCACACTCAGCAGGTGTGAGGACATACTTCACAGCGCACTAAAGGCCATCTCCAGTGTTTGCAGGACTTCCGTTTATGTTTCTGTGCTCATCTAAGCTTTAGGCAACTGTTAATGCTGGATGAGGCCTGTTTGTAAGAAATAGGAAGATGTTAGAAGAGAAGCATAAAGTTGAACGGAGGTGTCCACGATCACACAGTTTGTAGAAGTGGAATTGGACGGATTACAATGCTGGTTGCTGAGCTGATGGACCATGTCTGCCCTTCCCTTGTCCTTGTGGTTAGTCTGTGATGCACCAGCGCCACTGACACTGCCGCCTGCACCGTACCACCCCAGACACTGCCAACTAGGCGCAAGTGCCTGGAAGTACACAGCACTGCCCCAAACGTTGCAGCCCAGTATAAGTAAGTGTTCGCCGACATAAAGCCTTGGAAAGATGTGCAGAACTAAAGACACTGCCCACCTCAAAATAGGTGCAGTTGCACAGTAGCTGCCTAAACTGTATCTCCCCCGTGCATGCTGGTAAATGCAGTCATTTGTCCTGCCCCTCAGGGTAAATGTTGTGTTTTGAAAATAGTCATTCATTCCCCAACCACACACTCCAAGCTTCGCTGTGAGGCATAGCACGTATATTAAGAGCACAGAACAGCCAATGCACAAACAGCAGCAGTGCAATTTAAACTAGCACCGAACAGGTGCAACCAGACTCCGACCCACGGGCTAAGATCGTCCTGCAGACAGAATGGGAAGAACCCTTCTGTAAGAGTGCACATCTCATACGCACTGCACGCACATATGTTTTGATATTCTCCATTCTGTGCAACAGTTCAACAACAACTGGTTCAAATATGTTCTCTCAATGTTTCAAGCTTTATTTCAAATGTGACAAAAAGATGTTAATATTTCACTTCTGTTCTTGGATTTACGTCACAATGAAATACACTGAACATAATCTTCACAAAAGTTATTTATAAAAGTTTATGCTATCGCCATTATAAATTACAATAACTTTCATTTAAGTATTAATTATTACAAAAAAAAAAAGCCATTGTTATTTGTAATATCAATACATCTAAGTCACGTAAATACAACACATATTGCATTACAAATGCTATAGGTGTCACATTTGCGAAAGGTGTAACTATTGACACTGTAAATGAAAAAGCTATTAATTTCACTATTTTCAAACCTAACACATAAATAAAAAAAATGTAATTTACAATACCAATAGCTCAAACTTTCCTAATGCGAGACCTATTGCATTGCAAATGCTTGTTATAGTAAGAGATCGATAGCTGTTCCGATTCCCTAACCAGTTTCAAAGAATAATTGCTACTCAAAAGACAAGTTAACAAAATACGTACCAAGCCTCCTAAATAACTAGAAGTGATACATTCTTCAAGTCGTTCGTGTGGTCTCATCCTGTGACAGAAACAGGTTAATATTTTCAGGATAAAGAGTGACTTCTCAATGCTTTTAAAATGAACAAGCACACAATTTGAACATACAAAATCAATTAATTCGCTTAAAATGCGTAAAACCCCACCGGCCATAGGTAAGGTACCTGGTAAAAAAAAGTTGGGAATCCGTACCTGTTAAAGCGATAGTACCAGTATCTATTTGTTTACTGGTGTTAGTTCTAATCACATAATTAAACTCTTTGAGAAATGACATCTGACAAATGAATAGAAAGCAAATGAGATAAGCGTGTAAAACTGCCTCTGGCAATTATCTTATCACCACTTCTGCCTCGCGCTGGAAGCAAAAGATAGTCTTGTGTGTGTGCGCGCGCGCAAGTGTTTAACCAAAGAACATTCACTTCACTGCGCGAGATAATGCCTTCTTTCTGAAAGAAGAAAGCAAACAAGTTGCAGGAACAAAGGGCATGCCAATGGCAGGTAATGGAGCAGACGTAATTAGTCTCAAGTACCTGTAATCCTAGGAGATTTACCTTGCGATAAAAGCCGGTGAAAGTCCCTGAAGTGAGAGTAATGGGGAACTCGCCAGGTTACAGCAGTATCAGGTGTAGAATCTCCTCTGTGCTGAATGCGAGCTATTGATCCACGAGCGCCTGCTTTTTATGACGCACTTTCAATGTGAAGCTCTTATACGGGAGGGCTGCTGGCATGTAAAGGTATACGCACCTCCTGTTTCAATAAATATTTAAAAATAGGAACCTGAGCGTGCCGATCTTTCCACTATGCTGACGCTTATAAAATGAAATACTTATATACGCAGCTTGGCGGGTGTAGAACAAATGGCATTAAAATATATGTCTGTAGTGCCAAGTGGCGTTTTGTGATAGGGAATTCATCATGTTCTGCTAACACCGGAATGATGACGGGAGAAATAAGGCTTAGGTTGTTCTTATATCTGCTATACATTCTTTAGAAAAAGGCAGCACACCTCTCTCTGCGCTGGTAAGTGGTGAACTCTTTTTATCATGCATGAATCAAACAATTTATGGGCAACCTCATGTTCCATAACGTTTTTAAATTCTCGCTCTGAGCCAATAAGGAGAGACTACAGTAAGTTCTAAAATCTTATCTTACAATAGGCACCAATCAACATTACGATTGAAGACGTGAGTTCTTCGAAGTTTCATGCAAGGAAAGAAGAATTACATTTATGATGACAATTTTCTGTTTGTTAATCGTGTCTGGAATTGGCTCCATACTGGAACCTTTGTCCAAACGTTTTCTTAAGACCCATCATTGAAAAAACAGATACATACCTAAAAGATACAGCAGATTTGCTAAGGCTCCTAAATGACAGATCTTTCAACCCAGAAACTGAGCTTCTATTTGGACTGGACATTGAAAAGTTATACACTAGCCTACCGCACACGTGGAAACTGAACATCATCGAAGATGTGTTATTTGAAATAGACTGGGAGTATCAAATCGCTAGGAATGTGGTTATGGAGTGTTGTAAATGGGCACTAACTGAGAATTTCTTCCAATATGAAGACACTTTATACTTACGACAACACAGGACCAGAATGGGAAGCACCTTTTCCCTTAGCATAGCAGGTCTCTATCCTCATCATCTGGAAAAACATAAAATCCTGTGGTCCATCAGCCCCAACCTGGCACACATAAACATGTGGAAGCGGTATATTGATGAAGTACTAATTATTTGGCAAGGAAACGTAGACGCTTTCCACCAGTTCCTGCATTGACTTAACAGACAGAATGATTTTTTGAAGTTCACCCACACTATATAAAAACAAGCTAGTCTTCTTAGACCAAAGCCCACACCAAAGATGTATCTGTTGTTGTTTTATAGCGTCCACTCTAGACAGCTAAGGGATAATCCAAAACAAAACTGGAGCTTCATGACCCCCTTACTAGGACACCACCCTAGTGATAACTGCAGCGGCTGCAACCTAACAAAAACAACAAAAAAGATATAATTTAATAATACCAATCCATGAACAGAGACAATTCCCTAACTGCAACTCAAAAAGTGCTATCTACATGATCACATGCCCGTGAAATCTCCATTATATAGGGATGATGACAGGCATGGTTAGGACTGCTCTGTAGTGGTGTAGACCTGCACTCCTAATTAACCTGTTCTTTTACTATTAAATGTATTGTAACCCAAAATTGGTGAGCTGCCTCGCTGAGGGGTACTGCCCGATCCCCTTAAATATATGATGCACTGTCGAGGCCTGGGAACACCCAGGTCTGCAAAGCGCTTTGCAGACCTGGGTGTTCCCAGGCCTCGACAGTGCAGGCATGGTTAGGACCCATGTGTGCGAACAATGAAGTAACATGATATGTAGGCGGCGACCACAAAGATGTCAGTCCACTATATGGAAAAAGACACACAATGGAAGATCTAAACTGGACCAATATTGAACAAATTTGCTTGGAATCCCAACTATTTGAAAAGGAACAACGTTGGGTGTTCAGATTGAGGACCCATATTCAGGGTTTAAATGAAAATATACCCTAGAGCCAGTTTATCAGATAAAAGTACCTGTAGGGAGATTTTTTTGTCAGCATGTGACACATCCTGTCAACACTATCACATATCCAAAAGGCAGACAATAGCAGACGTCCACACCAGGTCAAAAAATGTTCTCCAATTATGAATATGTTATTATTACACAAACTAAGCACACAGAGAATATAATACCTTTTTTCATGATAATTTTTCTCAGAATGATTTTTTGAATTTCTTTTAAACAATTTTCTTTTTTTGAGTTTCTAGGTAGAAATGTCTTTTTCTCAGATTATGAATCCTTTTACCAAGCAAAATTTGTAATGAAAAATGTATTTCACGCATTTTGAGTCTTCTTTAAGATCCTTTTAATTGGCGTGACCACGAGGAACATGGCGGCGGGCTGAGAGCCGGTCGCGGCACCACCGAGGAGTTCTCTGATGACTGAAGTAATGGCAGCGCAATAGCGAGATCGCGAGTTTTCCCACGTAAAGGTAAGCGGCAGATGTATTTTGCCCCAAAAATTGCCTCAGGTCTGACTAAGCCGGCTCCTTTTCTCTTACGAGGTAAACGGCGGTTGTGCGGGGACTTGAAGCAGGCGGCGCTAGGACCGGCGCACACCTTGACCCGCATGACACGGGAGGAATCTTTTTTACCACGGAGCCCGGGAGAACGCCGGCGGAGCCTATGGATCAGGTCACGCCTCGCGCTTATCCAATTTAGGCTCAGAGGACCAGCGTGTGAGGGAACCCGGAAGGTCCTACCCGGAGAATCCGGAGAACATAACAGCTACACTCCTGCGGTAAGGTGGAGGGTAGAGGGGAGACTAACAATACGTCCTCTGCCTTTCTTTACGAGGCAGGGTTATATGGAGCAAGCATTCACAGAGCTCTCTGATAAGAGTAATTGCACTAAAGAGGTTGTGGAGACTTCCTCAGAGTCAGACGTGGCACCAGGGCAAGAGCATAGGCGACCAGAGCCTGCCACAGCTGCCCCTGTTACAGTAACTGCGCTAAGCGCTTTAATTTCTGGCTTGAAAGTTAACACATCGAAACCAAGAGCTACCCCCCCTCAAACGAGGAACAGGTATCAGCTGAGATCTCGACAAGAACTGAAGGAGGGAGGGGTCCTGGACTTCGAAGAGAGAGTGAGACCCATGCCATTAACCCCCTGTAAAAGAAAAAATAAAAGGGCGACTACTGTAAAAAAGCCTTAAGGGTCAAATATAGACAAACATGTGGTGAAGAACACTCCCTCGCTTAAAACTTTTTTCAAAGTTAGGGACCAGCCCACAAGCTCTATTACACAAATAGAGGGAAGCGCTATCACAGTACCCTTAAAAAATCGCTTTGGGCCTCTGGAAAACCTATTTACCATGGAAGATGCCGGGCAGCCAGATCTGTTAAATGGAGAGGTAATAAGTGGAAAGGCTGGGGATAAAGAGTCTTTGGTAACATCAGACTCAGAGCATCAACAAGTTCAATTAAACCACCTAGATCATATAAGCCCCAACGCTCCCCTCATACTTTCTATTCCCTCTTCCACCTCACCTCTTATCCCTCCCCCTATCCTTTCTCATAAGACTCAGTCCAGTGACACAGTAGCAGGCATACAAGACACCAGACCTAAGAAACCTCCAGTAAAAGCTGCGCCTCTACTAAATGGTTTAATAGGAACCCAAGAAGGAGCCTCAAATCAGGGTCCCCATAAGGATAGCAACCCAGAGTCCGCTTCTTCTAGATCAAGACGAAGATCAGAAGAGTTCAGTGAGCAAGATAGCGACCGATTGGGACATCTTTTTCAGTCTTTAAGGGGAGACATGATGTCTAAATTTGAGATATCTGAGAACAACCAAAAGACAATACATGACAGGTTCGACCTCTTGGAGTCCAAGTTGGATGATGTTATTTGCCGTACTGGGAAACTGGAAATGGAAATGGTAGTATTAAGTAAAACCGTACAAGGAAACTCAAAAGACATCGATACCCTGAGAGCGCAAAATAGATCCCTGGTTACAGATGTTGAGAGATTGGAAACTCAGGCCCAAAGAAACAACTTGAGGATTCTGAAGATACCAGAGGGCGAAGAGCTGGAAGACATCAAGGGATTTGTTTGTCGGCTTCTCAGGGAAGGAGTCTCAAAAGACCGTCCCGATATAGATCTGGAGGCGGAAATCCAAAGAGTACATAGAGACCCTTTCAAGAGACACACAGACAGAAAAGCCCCTAGAAAGATATTGGTTAATTTTCAAACTTTCAGTGTCAAGGAGCTTATCTTAGGGAGATGTCTGTCAAAAACTGATCTTCGTTACCGGTCTAATCCCTACCTCATCAGGTCAGACCTAGGAGCAAGAACTGCACAGAGACAATCGGAGCTCGGCACTAGAATGCCAGAATTGAGATCATTAGGTGCCCATGTGCAAATGAGGTTCCCCGCCTTACTTAGAATTATGTGGAAAAATAAGACCTACAGTTTTTCACAGCCTGACGAGGTAGATAATCTCTTGGGTCGTATGAGAGAAAATCAAGAATGATAGTGAGGAGTAAGACAAGATCCTTTTAATTGTTTCTCTATTTTACGGATTACACTGGCTCAACGAGATACCATTTCATACATTTGTAAGAAACAACATCTCCTTTCCCTAAACAAAGCCATGGAACCGGGAAGTGGTTCCAATACTGCGCAGCCAAGATCGTAAGTTCGTGCCCTAGCCTTTGCCGATACAAGGACACCAACACTCCCGGCCCGCACGCTGTCTAATAGGGAAATTCCTGCACACAGCGACATTGTCGGAGCCGCGGGCAGGCTATCTCCACAGGCAAGGGAGTAGCTTGGAAAAAGTAAGTATGGCACAGCCGATACACTCTCTTCTTATTTGCAGAACCATTGGACACTTCCTAATGCAGTTCTTTAAAGTCAGTTTTTTCCATTCTTTACACATAGTTTGACTGTAAGCGTCCTTTCCACCATCTGAGGCCAAAGGTTGCCTAACCACATGTATGTCTAACCCCGTTTAAAATGTTTCTGTTAGCCATGCCTCATTTAACATTAATATTGGCAACCGATTACCATTGATAAGAAACTATATGTGTGTGTGTGCTGTTCTCTGTTGTTTGTGTTTTTAATTTTATGAGTCTCAACAAATAGGTATATCAGTGGTAGCACTAAAATAAGGTTTCACTACTAAGAAATATAGAAAAGTATATCACGTGTTTCACAATGGTGATGTGTTCCGCAATGAGTATCAGTAATATTAGTGACAGAATAATCTTTTCTCTGACATGTTTTTCATATCTGTATTGTATGTTTTTGTTCATGATAAAAACATTGGATACACTAATTAGAGTGTATCCAGGATAGGAGTGGTATCAGGGATCATCCCTCGGTCCTGAAGAAAAGCTTTGGGGTAGGGTTTGAAACATATAGACCGATGAAATCCATTCACATAATGGCATGTTTTTCAATTTCTTTCCCCAGTATTTAATCATACTAGCTAGAAGTAAGAATATACTGTTTTTTTCTACCAAGCCAGGTATTTTTAATTATGTACTTGATAAGACCCTCTAAGTCTTATATCTCTCATTACTTCATAGCAAATGATCCAAGTGATCCACCGTATCTGTCGGTCATAGCATTCCCCGTTCCGCAGTAGTATGGATGAATCGAATGATGAAGCATGCTGCCAAGGGGAAACCCTGGTGGGTGAGGTTTATTTTAAGAAAACTATCTGTTTTCTACTGAACATGAAGAGTGGACAGATAGTCCAATCATGCGACCATCTCTCTTTTATTTCAACAATACGTATAGGAGGCTGGGTCTCCTGTTTTTCTCACCTCTACCTCCCCCTTCCTTTGACCAATATGCCATAAAGAATATCATTTGAAGAACTCGAATACAGAAGTTTCTGGAAGCAGTATTCACTCTCTGGATACAATAGCCAGATTTGCCAAAGAATCGGGCAGTGCACCACTGAAATAAAATTTGTTGCACTTTGTTGTGTAAGACATGGTTCAATCTATGATGCAAAGGTTAGACAACAATGCCTTGCTTGATATTGGCATCTGATGTGTACCCTCCAATACAAGTTTGCTTAGTTTAATTTTAGAAGCAAATAAAAGGGTACATACATCCAAACAGAATATATTCATACTTAGGATCCTAAAGAAAAAAAAGCACTTATGTCAATTCCATTTTAATCATATTAGAAATCACATATCCATTATTGAATCCCATCGCAAAGTTTCTCTAGTGCCACCAGTCAACCATGTTTAAAGTAGAAATTGCCATCCAACATCATGACTTTCCTAAATATAAAACTCAATTCTTCCACCTTCAAAGAGATTCCCTCTACCTTTGAGCAATAAGTGAGACTCCGATGAGAGATTACAAAGATAAATATTTTGTTTTATTACTCCCATCTTCAATTATTTTACTCCCCATCAAAAGTTTGTTAAACTCTTTTAATTTGTTGTTCCATGTAGTCCTCCAACACTCAGTTGTCTTACCACTTGGGATCACAATTGCCTAAAATTAGGAAACTCCTAAAAATATAGATATTTTATTCAGATTTACTCTGTCTGTTGAATATTATCTGTGTTTAGTCTCTGAGCTAATTGGGGATTGATGTGTGCCCAATGTTATATTCTACCAATCCTAGTCAGTTGACCTGAGGTGTAAAGTTTCTGTCCATATTGAACTTATTTTTTGACAATTAGGTGGATGAGCTACTATTAAGATATCATATAATTGTGTGTGACTAAAACTTTATGAGTTGAATGAAATGCCTTGTGATATAGCCCAATTTAGGCAGATTTTTTTCTATCCCTAAATTAATTGTTTGATTGTCATTATCTATATATATTGCCTCTGACCGGATGACAGTATATTGCCTCTGACCCAATGACCTTACTGTTGGTGAGTGGGGACTTTTTCAGACCTCCACATGCTCCGTGAAAAACTCCACAAACTCCGCAAATGGAGCGGAGTTCGCTGCCCAGGGCCAATATGGTCTACTTTTCTACTCCCTCTCAGTTACTGCTGCCTTTACCAGTTAAACCATTCCTGACATACCCCTGCATTGCTCACAGGTGATCCACATTGCCTGGTTGTTGTCATTTAAGACTTTCCACCCAGGATCTCCCTGGAAGAATTTGCCATTTGTGCAGTTCCAGCATTTGCGCAGGAATTGTTCAGAGGTGAATGATTTCCAGACAGAATCATGAAAACTCTGTCATAAATTGGAAGAGAGGCACTATCAGGCAAGAGTGGGAAAATGGGCACAAAAGAGAACACTGAATTGCAAAAGGGTAGCCCCCTTTGAAACCAGAGAGAAGGCTTTTGTGGACAGTGGTATTTCTGAGGAGCGTCGCCCTAATCCACAAAGAGCAGTGTAAAATAAAAATAAAATGATAATAACATATTTTATTATCATTGTATTTTTAGTAACATTAGTTTAGGGTGGACGGGGCTTGGCTCCTGTGATGTACAGGAGGAGAAATGGTTGCTGCACTGTAAAATGCGCGTGATGATTTGGCCGGCCGTCTTGGTGCGGCAAAACCACCATGCGCACTTTGCATGTTCTCCACCCAGGCTGCATTACAGCGGAGAACATGCCTGGGCTCCCATTCCCCATCTGAGTGCCGAACTACAACGCTCAGACCAATCACAATACTGCTTTGCAGCATTGTGATTGGTCTAAGGGAACCTGGGTTCTTCCTTGTTGAGTAGCGGAGGAGAGACGGAGGAGAGACACTGGTAAGTGAATTTTATTTTCCCTCCCAACCACTCTTTCACCCCCCCACCATCACCACCCCGTACCGCACTGCCCACCACTGTTCAATACTGCATTGAACTGGGTAAAACATATTATTACAAGGAATTGGCATAGCTTGATCTCCAATGGTTTGAATTTACAGCAACATATGTTTTCCTTTAAAAAGAATGCCAGCATCAGAGACTTACTTGTACACACGAGGCCACAAAATAAGGGTCCTCGTTAGGAACCCAGAAGCCAGAGAGTGACTGGCCACATGAAGGTGGGGTGCACTCACTGACAAGCACCACCAAGTCAGTAGATGTGGGCTTGAGGTACCCTTGGATCCAGATAAAGCATACGAATTGTAGCACAGAAAATGTTATCTATCTGAGCTGGTGCCCCTGTAACCTCCTCTAAATAGGTATGAAGACTCGTAAGATGAAGCTCTGAATTATGGAGTGATATCAGGTGTCAGAAAGCTATGGACAGATTTGGATAAGCCCAATGTTTCTGGTAATGTTCAGGGTGTAAAAAAGTTTCTATTGATATGGGGACAGAAGTCGATTTATTGGGTCCACAGTCATGAGATTGACCTCAATGATGGTATTCCCTGGTATCTACTTAATAGACTTGAATCATTGGGTAGAGCCACACATGAAGTTGATCAGAGGGAGGGAGAGACTACTTTTAAAGAACAGTGGGAAAATGGTGGTATCATAATTTCCATTCCTCTGGGGTTTTTTTGCAGACAGAATAGATGAGTACGGTAAATGGTCAAAATATCGAATCCAAAATATAGACAAACCAAAATATCGAGTCCAAAATATCGAATGGACAGAATATAGACATCAAAAATATCGTTTTGAAGGTAAGTAATGTAATATCGATTTAAAAAATATAGACAGTCAAAATATCGAAGTACATAATATAGTTTATTAAAAATAGCGAATTTTTAATAATATCGCAATTTTTTAAGTGTTTTTATGTTAGTATATGTGTGAAAAGTGTATATATGTTTGTAGTTTATTTTAAGTAATTAATTTTATGTTATTTAATTATTGTGTAATTTAATTCTGTAGCGGGTTGTGGGTTTATAGGGGAATAGGGTGGGAAGTAATTTAATTATAATTAATTAAATATGTTAATTAATTAATTGGTATTTATTTAGAATACATTGTTAATTAATTTTTAATTGGTAATTAATTAATTCTTAATTGATAAATATTTTTTATTAATTGATTAATTGATAATTATGTGAATTAAATTAGTTTATTTTCTGTAGCGGGTTGTTGGTTTATAGGGGAATAGGGTGGGAAGTAATTTAATTATAATTAATTAAATATGTTAATTAATTAATTGGTATTTATTTAGAATAAATTGGTAATTAATTTGTAATTGGTAATTAATTAATTCTTAATTGATAATAAATTTTTATTAATTGATGATCATGTGAATTATATTAATTTATTATCACTAGAGTGGGAATAATAAAATGTACCCCTATGCTATCCAATGCTTTCCCTACTGTTGCACTCTCTGGAGTTGGAATAGTAATTTTTACCCCTACGCTATCCAACGCTTTCCCTACTGTTGCACTCTCTGGAGTGGGAATAGTAATTTTTACCCCTACGCTATCCAACACTTTCCCTACTGTTGCACTCTCTGGAGTGGGAATAGTAATTTTTACTCCTACGCTATCCAACGCTTTCCCCACTGTTGCACTGTGTGGAGTAGGAATAGTAATTTTAACCCCTACGCTATCCAACGTTTTCCCTACTGTTGCACTCTCTGGAGTGGGAATAGTAATTTTTACCCCTGCGCTATCCAACGCTTTCCCTACTGTTGCACTCTCTGGAGTGGGAATAGTGATATTTACCCCTACGCTATCCAACGCTTTCCCTACTGTTGCACTCTCTGGAGTGGGAATAGTAATTATTACCCCTACGCTCTCCAACGCTTTCCCTACTGTTGCACTCTCTGGAGTGGGAATAGTAATTTTTACACCTGCGCTATCCAACGCTTTCCCTACTGTTGCACTCTCTGGAGTGGGAATAGTAATTATTACCCCTACGCTATCCAACGCTTTCCCTACTGTTGCACTCTCTGGAGTGGGAATAGTAATTTTTACCCCTGCGCTATCCAACGCTTTCCCTACTGTTGCACTCTCTGGAGTAGGAATAGTAATTTTTACCCCTACTCTATCCAACGCTTTCCCTACTGTTGCACTCTCTGGAGTGGGAATAGTAATTTTTACCCCTACGCTATCCAACGCTTTCCCTACTGTTGCACTCTCTGGAGTGGGAATAGTAATTTTTACCCCTACGCTATCCAACGTTTTTCCTACAGTTGCACTCTCTGGAGTGGGAATAGTAATTTTTACCCCTATGCTATCCAACGCTTTGGCTAATGTTGCACTCTCTGGAGTGGGAATAGTAATTTTTACCCCTACGCTATCCAACGCTTTCCCTACTGTTGCACTCTCTGGAGTGGGAATAGTAATTTTTTACTCCTACGCTATCCAACGCTTTCCCCACTGTTGCACTGTGTGGAGTAGGAATAGTAATTTTAACCCCTAAGCTATCCAACGTTTTCCCTACTGTTGCACTCTCTGGAGTGGGAATAGTAATTTTTACCCCTGCCCTATCCAACGCTTTCCCTACTGTTGCACTTCCAGGAGTGGGAATAGTAATTTTTACACCTCTGCTATCCTACGGTAATAATATTGTGTATTTTTTATTAATATTATGTTAATATATATATGTTTTAACAGATATGATTGTATTTTTTTTATATAAGTTAAATTAGTTATTTAATAATTTTAAGGTAATTTAATTATTTTTGAGTATATTTTAGCTATTTATTTTTAATTTTTTTAAATTTTACATTAATTTTAAGAAATTCGATATTTTATAATGTATATATATCTAAACGATATTTTGGGGTCGATATTTTGGTACTTACCTGTTTGGAGATAGGAATTCGATATTTTGTCTGTCGATATTTTGGAATCTATATTTCGGGTAGTCTATATTTTGTCCCTCGATATTTAGTCAGTGATCCATGAGTACATCTCCATGAGTTAAATTAGACTAGGTATTAGTACACTACCCAGTAAAAAGACAAATATAAAAACCTCCCCGATCATCTCATTAGATCAGTGTCAAATGAGGACTTCCAGAAGGAAGGATATATGCTGGAAGGTCCGGGGCTTTAGCCAGCTCATGCAGACTGTCCGCTGCTCTCATTTCCCCTTTCACCTTTTTAAGAAACCTCATGAGGTGGCAATCCAGCTGCAACTCTGATTGAGTGAAGCAGGCCAACATAGCAAACACTTTTTTAGCAGTAGTCCTTGGTTTGGGATGGCAGGTGGGGTAACTAGATGGCAAGAGGCCCCCTCCAAAGGGAGATCAATGACCTCCGACTGTAATGGGGTCGGTAGTCCAGTTAACCCCTCATTACGGAAATAAAGGACTGTTTCAGCATCCTTATGAAAATTAATTTTAGAGTATATTTTCAGCTAGAGTCTACAGACTGTTACCTTTGATATGGGAGCACCCTCATCAAATGCTGCGGTTACGCCAAGTTGAACCATAGCCTTCATGTTCATGGTAGCCATTAGGCTCTCTCCATTGATGGTTGAACTTGTTGGTCTTGCCGTTTGAGTGTTTTGGCAGATATGTTTTCTTTTGACAGATCTTGTTGTGATTGGCCCCCTGATCTTCCCCGACCTTAATGAGTCCACCTAGAGTTTATTTGCTGGGACCTGAGTAGAGGCTGAGTAAAGTCTCTAACATAAATAAGGGTGCTGCTACTTGTAGTTGACTCTAATAATCTTGAGTTAGTTTACAGTATCCAGTGACTCATCTCTCATCAGGGATTTGCTGTCTGCACTGGAGTGGTGAGCAGCTGTCTGAGACCTGGCGTTACAGTTTGGTGATGGCTCAGTAGCGCTTGTTTGAAATTAGTTTAAGAAGCGCATGTAGCTGGATGCCTAGGTGCCCACTGGTGCTTCTGCATGTGTCTGTGTTTGTCAGAGTCCTCCTGTGGCCTACTGACACTTGTCCACATTATGGCAGAAGAAACAGAGGCACACAAACTGGGCAGGGAAGCACATCTAACTTTCAGGGAGGCACAGGAGCTGCAAACCGCACTGCATCCTTGCGTGGTACTTCTGCAGTTCCCTCTGACTCCCCTAGCACAGAATCCCTAAAGGCAACTACGCCACCTGGCAGTCTCCAGACCTAATAGATGGCTTTGCAGGGAGTAAGTCACGTCAGCTGCCGGCACTGCTCCCCCACCTCCTCCTCTGCTTTTTTCTTGTGAGGCTAAAGCAGCAGGAGAGGCCAAAAGGGGAGAGAGGAGCTGGAGGTGCAGTGGCTGCAGAGGCTCAATGCAGGTGGTGCATGGAGGTGCCAGGCTGCAAATGGCTAAACAATAACAGGGCAACCCAATATTCCCCAAGGGACCGGGTAATCAGTAATAGAAGCACAACTGTTCATTGAGGAAATTATTTCACAAATATTTTAGTAATCAATAAAGTAATATACATGAACAAAGAATCCATCACACTAGGGACATATTCAAAAGTGTTGTATTCCAAATCGAGATTAGATACAATCCAATCTCTAGCAACACTGACACTACAGAAATTATTTCACAGGTTCAATCGCAGTGTGACACCCTTCTGTAAATATAGATAGACAATACATTCAAATATATTTCAACATTTAGAGGTTTAAATATTCCACCAATAACCAATGAATATATACAGAACATGGTGTTTGTAAAGTCGACATTTCGGTCTCTAATCTGTCACATAGATCACTGAGACCATCTTCAGGACACAGCGTTGCTTCATAAACCACTCCTGTAGATACTGAAAACACAATAATACATACAACAATGAATCCCCCCTGCGTCCTCTAGTATCCCCTGCTCACACCGCAGATCAACAAAAGTGACTGACCCACCAAGCATGCTAAATCATTCCAATGGACATGCCTCCAAAAACATAAACTAATCTTAAAAGTGTCCTAATACCAATTACCAGCCCAATAGAAGCACCCTAGGTGACCCTATAATGTAATCAAATAAATCATAATGTTCTTACTAGATTCAGGAATGTCTTTTCCAAAACGACTCCTAGAAGGATCTCTAAACAATACAAAACACTAAATGAGATCCCAAATTCCTTTGTAAACTAAGTAAAAGACCCTACACCAAACACAACAGCATTTTTACCTTCACAATTAAAACCATTTCATAACTGCAATGTAAAAGATATAAAGTCGTTTACCATGTATTACTTGCCAAGACATCAACATCAAACATCCTTCATCTCAAACACAGTCATAATCTTTAACTTACGTTAACTCGGAAAGTAAAACATCTGACATATCACAAACAGCCCGCCACACGTTCAAAGTCTGTATAGAGAATCCATGTGGGAGGTAACCTTTAACCCTGCTTATGCCACGTACGGCGTAGCATGTCTGCCATCTTAGGTGCATTGAGCGTATGTTAAATAAACAACAAAAAACTAACAGCAGTAGTCCACATCTAAGGGAATCAAAAACCGAGTGTGGCCGTCATATCTGAAACCAAATACATCTCAGCTGATAAATGCACAATAATGCATATAACGTATAGGAGAAAGTAACATATGAAGGATAAAAGCAACAATCAATTCAACCATATCATTTGTATAGAAAAAGAGAACTACTTCAGAGGAAAAAAGGGTCCTTTTAAGAAAAGAAAAAAAGAACGAAACAGACCAAAAAAGTTTTCTATAAGTTATCAAAAGATCAATGCTAGAGACACTTAGTATAGCTGGAAAGTCAACATAAATCATTATTCATAGAAAAGGCCAACAGGAAACTGCAAGAATCCTAAGCAAATCATCATGTTGGCATCCACTGACAAGCTAAATAAATTGAATCATCATAAAGATGTATATACAGCAAAGCAATGTCAAACAAGTAAAAGTATTTTCATCACAGAGAACCACATCATAGTGCCGCTAGGGTCTGTCATTCTACAGAAGATTTAGGTCCCTTTTCAACCGTCTTGGAAGACCAAATCCACCTGTTTTCCTTCAGTGTGAACAGGCGATTAACATTCCAATGTCTCCTGAATCCCTTCACAGTCTCCAAAACAAACCATTTAATTTCTGTAGGTGCATAAGACATATGTAAATAGTGCTCAACAAGAGGGAGGTGCAGATGTTACTTTGCATCGTATACGTGATTGGTGTTGCATTATGCGTTTTTTCACCTCTTGTGTGGTCCATTGAATACAGTAGATAACATTTTGTTATACAATTAGAATAATGTTTCAAAACCCATTCTTTTTCATTCAAAGTACAAGATTTCACCACCAATGTGGTGGCACAGGCTGCACATTGTTCGCACGGGTAATGCCCCACAACTGGCAAAAGACCCCACTGTGATTGTAATGTAGCGGGTCTTGGTTCACTATAAGCTCTAACCAAGTGATCTCTGAGATTTCTCCCTCGTTTGAATGTAAAACATGGCCTCTCCCATTGTGCATCAACCTTACGTATTAAATGCCAATTCTTAAGCACAATCTTTTTGATTTCATTAGATTCTATACCAAACGTAGTCACACAAGTAATGGCATTGCAATTGGGAGTCTGGCGATCTTTAACCTATAGAAGCGCATCTCTGTCATAATACCATGCACGTTTCATTAAGCGTTTCACCAAATGATAAGGGTAATCTCTCATAATGAATTTTGATTGTAAGATTTTTCCTTCTTTAAAATAATCCTCCCTTCTGGTACAGTTCCGCTTAATCCTCAAGAACTGACCACAAGGGAGATTATCACGTAAATTCGTATATTTTAAGTTCAAAAAGAAGTTTATTGATCAAGAAAAGGTGTCAGTATAATAAATAAGAGCAATATAAAATAGAAATGATGATTTTAGAAGCATATTTTTCGCTGTTATTTTTGTATATAGGCTCATAGTCAACTTGCCATTATAATTCCAAATCTTTAGATCAAGAAAACTAATGGACTCTTGATTGTAATCCATAGTGAACCAAAGATTGTTGTTCTGTACATTTAACAATAAATGAAATTCGTGTAGAACAGTTGATGGACCTTTCCATATTAAATATACATTATCAATATACCTTAGGTATTTCTTAATATGTTGTTCGAAAGGGTTGTTATTATAGAGTACTTTGTCTACAAAAGCCGCAAGGTACAGATTAACTATATCAGGAGCAAAAATGGCCCCCATAGCTATGCCTTAACTTGGCCTAAAAACTCACCATTAAAGATGAAATAATTACATTCGAGGGCAATTCTGGCACAGTTGACTATAAAGTCTGTGGGTACCCTGTGTGGTCGAGTTCTTGTTTCCAGAATTTCTTCTATAACCATCAAAGAGTCCTGTTGAGGTATGCTTGTATACAAGCTTTCAATGTCCATAGATATAAGGATATCAGTTTGGACATCAAAGGACAGGCCCTCAAATTGCGTAATCATATCCAGACTATCTCTAGTGTATGAACATGTAAGGGGAACAAATGGTTTAATAAAGAAATCTGTATATCCCGCTAGTGGTTGTAGTAACGACTGACACCCTGTGACTATGGGTCTACCCAGCGGATGTTTATCATCTTTATGAATTTTAGGTAGCTTATAAAACGCTGGAATGGAAAAGTCTTTCTTATTGAAATATTCAGATATTCAAATATCCTTCTGACTAAGCAGGAGTCCCTTCCATCCTACAGATGTCAAGTCCAAAATGTATTTTCTGATGCTATCAGTAGGATCTTTAAACAGTCTTACATAGTGTGACGGGTCCTTTAATTGTCTCATAACTTCAGCGTGGTAATCAGATTTATTTTGCACAATAATGCTACCTCCCTTGTCGGAGTGCTTGATTATAAGCTCACTCCGACCGGCAACGCCCCTCAAAGTTGGCTGTTGGCAAATGGTAGCTGCAAATGGTGAGCAGTAATGGGTGTGACTCAGCTACCTCATGGAGAATACAGGAGCAGTGTTAGTCTATTGTGGCAGTCCAGCTTTGATTATGGGATTTCGGCTCCAAGGTGGAAGGTCTGGAGCCTCCTTGAGCTGAGTGCAAACTGCTGGGTGCCGAGCTCCGGGCTGTCTGCCACATTGACTCTGCTGCTCCTGGGCTCAGCCCACTTAGTGTCAAACATCAGACAGCTTGCAATCCCCTGCTCCTCTGCTGCTGCTCTCGCATCTCACCATGCCCTCACTGATTCCTGCCTCTGAATCTGCTTCCACTTCCCTATCGCTCTTCAAAGCCTTAAAGCTGAAAAATTAACTGCTATAGTGGGTTGAGACAGGGCATAACAACACCACTTGCAAATGAGGAAACCTATTGTCATTCTCTCCTCACCATACTATAGATGGGGTGCAGAAGCAAAGAGCACATCAGGAGGGGCACTGAATGTGCATCATGTAAAAGTTGGGGATAGTCAACGTAGCTACCAATGCACTGGCAATTCATCGAAATATATCTGAGAAGCACAGATTGCATATATTACAAGGCTTTGTTCAAATAAAATTAGGCTAGGCCACAGCATCAGCAGTAAAGTCAAGGTTATACGGTGATGAGGCACTCTTAATGGAAACACCCATTCCTGTTGCTTTTTCTTTTTGCCTTGCAACCTCTGGCAGCAGCCACTAGAATGTCTGGAGAAATAAGAGGTATGCAAACGCTATGGTGAGTTGAAATTAATGTCATTTTTAAAGAGATCTAACCCAGAAACTGCAATACTTTCGATAATAAAATTGATATTGCAGTTCTCCTAATATTCAGGATAAGATGGTAATTGTTCGGTATTACCAATGATGACATTTACATTTACATTCTCTAGTAGTCTTCCCATTCCCTTGGATTCCAAGATGGCTGAGGAACCTATGCACAATGGCGAGTCAAATTCAAACTGACATTATCTGAGGCATAATGTCCACATTGTTAGAAAAAATAGCAATAATTTAGCAAAATGGAAAATGATACAATTCTCTTCATGGCAGAATGCAAAGTTTAACCATAATCAGGCTGGTGCCAAAATTTAAATATTTATTTAGAATGTTGCACACACAGAGGTGCCACGATTCTGTATCTTCTCTTAAAGGAAAATGAAAAATCCATAAAGCCCTAATAAGAATAAGAATGAGAATGATTAGCTGTGGCACTGAATGTGATGACTGTACAAACATCTCATATCTCACACACATGAGACCCATGACTCAATGAAGATGGGGTATCCTCAAACTCGTAATCCTGATCATTTTCACTAGATATGTTTACTCACCCATAGATGTGGAATGTGGTTCCCCTTGAAATAAAATGACCCCATTTAGGTACTAGTCTAGGAAAAGCCCCTGCAATCATGGATTGAGCAGAATCTTCGCCTTCAATCTGATAACTAGAAGCCTGGTGCTAACTACCCAATATACTCTCTAATGTTCACTCCTTCTAAGGCTTTTACTCTCTTGGTGCATAATTTGGTAAAGGAGTGTTAAATCCTAGGGTGGATAAAGAATGTTTTCCGACAGGACATGTATAGGATATACTACAATGTATGCACTACTTGCTATGAAATTTGCATATTTGTAAATACTCTTTACTACATAACGTGCAACTGCTAAATGGGTATTGTCCATTCATCTTTCTCTTCTAGAAAAGTGAATTAGTCATAACTTTGAGTGTTTCTTCCCTGGATAACTATAACAGACTATATATGGGTTTCATAGATATAGCTCTTAAAAGCTCCAAAGAGTCTAGAACCTTACAGCATCTTTTTAGTTCAGATGGAAACAACACAACCCAATCTCGCACATTTTTTCGAAGAAGATGTAGAGGACCACTCAATGGAGCAGGAGTGGTAAGGAAGTGCTTGCCAGGTGCTGAGGAGAGCTAAGACCACACAGGAGGTAAGACGTGTTATTTGTAAGCAATGTATTATCACTTAGGACGGGGGCTATGAGAAACCCTACTGAGAATGAGACATGATTAGCAGGAGCACCACAATCTGAGTGACATATTTGCAAATCCTACCTACTTTTGGTAACTCTGCAATCAGAGGAGCACTCACCTAGTCCTTTTCCTCCACACATTTGGGCACATTGGCCAATGGAGAAGCCTTGCTAACATCTGGAGATCAGACTTCAGGGAGCACAGTGGTAGAGAGGGACTAGAGACTGCTTTCATTGGGGGAAAGATTGGAAGCTTATGTTAAAGGAACAGCAACAATCTAGAAACAAAGCAACACAACAACATCAAAATCAGTATAAATCTCATGCAGAATCTCCTGCAAGGGAACGCTAAGTTTTGTAAGTATAGACTGTGAACAGAAAAGCAGATATTGGTCTACCACTTCATAGCCAGGTAGAGCTCACCTCCTTCTGATGTACACTTAGGCGCATAGTGACACTGAAGAAAATTACATATTTATATGTATTCGTGCCCCCACGCGCTCCCCTCCCACCATCTGCCATGTTGAATGAAAACCCCTGCATTACTTCATATTCAGAGGCCTTAGTTCTCTGTCACCAGCCCCCTCCATGCCAGACCCTGAAAAAGGCACACGTTACATTTCTCTGCAGCACATTAGATATTTTTTTGAGCAGTCACGGAGAAGAGGCCCAGCCCGGGGTGTCTTAACAGTATCAAACAAGGGTCGACCTGATAAAGCTGCATTCCGCCCCGAGCAGGAGGCGAGCAGAAGCCCCTCTGCAGAGATAAGGCCCAGTTTTGCTGTCGGCTCTCAGAGATAAGTGGGGCCCATGTCAAGGGAAACCTCCAAGACAGTTACACAAGGGGTGGACAGGAAGGGCCAAACCAACTGCTAGTATGAAGCAGCAACACTTCTACAGATGAGAGCAATCTGCATACTGCCCCGAGCTAGAGATAAGACCAGACATGCTAGTCACTCTGACACCCAGGGCCCTCCCTGGCCAACAGAAAGGAAACAGCCCTCATGGAGAAGTCTGATAAAGTTACGCAAACAGGCATTGCGAGTTTTAGCTGACCTTGCTGCCCCCTCTATGCACCTACCCACCTATGACTCATTACAGTGAACGCCTACATGCTCATATCTTTTTCTTTCCTTCTGCTTGGAGGGCTCCTCCCTATGTATGCAAAGAATGTATAAATATTGTACTCTGTGAATAAAGCTCAGAACTCTCCTGTGCCCGCTTGGCGCTGGAGCTCTCCCTTAACTCGAGTTAATGCAATAAAGCCCATTGACTCTAATACCACGGACTCTGCTCCTCATTTATGCTTGACCCTTTTGATATTTATTTATTTATAGAAATTATGATAGTGTAAATAATTTATTTACGACATAATCTGGCGCCCGAATAGGGACGCATCCCCTTCCCCATGCGTCGGCGATGTAGGTCCGGCCCCGGCCCCTGCCCCCTTCTACAGCCTAGACGGACTTCAAGTGTACACGCCAGCGGGACTTCCCGCCAACTCCCTCAGGCCCACGGAGGAGGCGGACTGCGACCAGACATCCACACGAGGCAGTGAGGAAGATTGCGGAGCGTCCTGACCCAGAGCCCAACCCGTGAGAGAGCCGAGTCCGAGGTCTTCAGAGGTCCGCCATTCCTGCGCAAGCGTCAAGCGTCCGATGACCAGGTCTTCAAGTTCTGCTTCCCGGTGAGTACCACTGAGAACGCATAAAGACGGGTTCATTTAATGAACACGGTAAATACGTGTCTCCTTCACGAGACCGGTATGGTTGTTCTGTATTCCAGTACATAAGTATATGTTGTATATGTTTTGAGTTTGAAAGTGTTTTAGTTAGGTTACAGCATGCCGTTGTTTTCAAAATTGCGTAAAATAGGCACTAAAAAGGGAATATTAGAAGAGGCAGTTAATGTCCCGCCAAGAGATACTCCCGGCCATTTTATGTATAACAAACATGGCATCAGCGCTATTCTCTATTTAGACCTCTGGGTAGATTACACAAAGGATCTAGAGACGGTGCATAGATGGCCTGCGACCGGCACATGGGATTCAGAATGTATTATGAGAGTAGAGGAACAACTATGGAAAAGGAAGTCGAGGCCCTCGCAGAAAGAGGCCATTGAATTATGGCGCAAAGAGGCTAATAGGAGGGCCCTGAAAGAACTTAACAAAGCCGAGAAAAGCAGGCAAATGTCAGAACAGGCAAAAGAAAAAGAGTTACTAGAAGAGGGTGAACAGGTTCGAGTGGAACAAATGGATAGGGAAAGAAATGCTCTTGTTGCTGGTATCTACCCTGTACTCTCAGAGGAGATTGCAGAGGAAGTTCCCCAAAATGTACCCCTTAAAATTAAACCAACGGCACCAGAGGCGTTCCTTTCTGCCTACCTAGCAGAGCCACCCCCAGCCTACATAGACGCACCATTTTACCCGCTCCCACCAGAGGCCACGCCCCAGCCAGTCCAGGACCAACAACAGGTTTCCGGGGGTGCGGAAGGGGGGGGATAAGGAAATAAAGGATGACGTTGAACTCCCTAGATGTATATATGATTTACAGCCAGGTATTACTGGTCCAATGCGCGCCATATCAATACGAGTAAGGCAAGCCATCACAGAGCTAGATGGACTGCCTGATATGAATACACATTTAGATGCCTTGTATGAGTTCATCAGAACAGGACGGAACCATGAATGCGTAGCTCAAGCTATGGAAAATAGAAAAGTAAAAGCTAAGAACAACATCCTCCGTTTTATTGTCAACTGTCTGATCAGGGAACGTGATGAGGGTGATGGGGACGTGGAGGTTAGTTTAATAGAGTGGAGCGACAGCATCAATGACGGTAAACATGATAAGGTAGCGCAGACAGAAGCAATGACGAATAAGATTAAAAAGAAAATACTAGCAATACGTAACGCCGAGAAGGAAGGCAGGGATAGTGTGTCAGAGGAAGGGGATAATAACGAGACGCCAGACAAAATGAATTTTCTGGGCATAGCACGGCACTGTAATGGCGCCAAACACCATCGACCTCAGAAAACAAGGGTTAACAAGGAAACAAACATCTCTCCTGAGGATTTGTTCCAAACAACTGAAAAAGCCCTAGACCATTGGATGGACGACGAGCCACCCCTCACGCCACATGAGAGGGAGTTGGCTCGGTCGGCCACCCAGTGGGTGTCCCAACATCATGTATATAATCCCGACATAGTGGCCCAGATGTTCCTGAGCCTCCCACCACTCGAACAACGCCTGGCCACCATCTATATGGTCCAACACTTGATCACGTTGTATGAGAGCCAATATCACCACCCTGGCAAATTATATAAAATACTGGAAAAGGTAATACTAGATAGATGGATGGAACAGGGCCCAGAACTGATTAACACCATTTTAGACTTGCGTCTCCAATATGAGCAATTCCTGTCCGCCTCAATGACACCAGACCCTCGCCCCAGAGGACAGTACCCTCTGCGAGAGGTCCACCCCATAAGAAAAATAGATGGCACTGTCCAGCGGGTATATGTCTATACCCCTCTCACCAAGCTAGAAATACTGGAAATGAAGAGGTTGTTACCTTCCCATGATAAAGACCCGGGGGGGGGGTTTCACAGAGAAATAAAAGATATACTCCGCATAGGAGACTATACTTACCCTGATATCCTAAGGTTACTAAAGGTCTTGTTACCAGCAGGTATTTACGAGAAACTTAAAGAGAAAGACTGGGATGTGGGAGATAAAATGTTGAAGTGGGCAGAGTTGCAAGCTGAAGATGCAGGTAGGGCCCCGGGGGATGGCCTTGGTGAAAAAATTAAGGGGCTCCCCGAACTCCTTATACAAATTTTACCAAGACTATTGACGACTAAAAAGGAAGACTGGGATGCAATTTCAGCCTGTAAACAGAAACCAGAGGAAGACACGAGCGATTACTACACTAGGTTGGAAAAATGCTTCGCTGTCAACAGTGGTTTAAAACACAGTAGTGAGGCCTATCCCCACCTTTTTGTGACCAAACTGGTAGATAACGCCCTTCCTCAGATTAGGGAATAGAGTGCTGAAGGTTGAGAGCACTTGGCAAGCAAATATTCCCTCACAAATGTTACAGATGTTGCAATACCACCAAAATAGAATAAGGGAAGAGCAAGAACAAGAAAAGAAGCGCATGAAGGATACAAAAATGAAGGTGCTAGTTGCCCAAACAGTACCTGCAAACACGAACAAGAATGGTACCGCACCCACTAAAGGGACCTGCAATTATTGTAAACAACAGGGTCACTTTGTAAGGGAATGCCCCGTCCTAAAGCACAATATAGCCACAGGTAAAACAAAGGAACGGCCCTATACACCCAGACAGTACAACACTCAACAGACACAAGTCCCCACCCCGCCGCAGGTCCAGACGCCCGCTGCCGCTGCACCTCAAATGTATCAGTACACGCAGTCAGACTACCCAGAATACCAATCTTTTTCATGAAACAGCCTCGAGAGGGAAGATTGCTTGCCCCTTATCCCAGTTCCTGTGGACCAAGAGGGTCCTTATGTACATTCTCGTTTGCTGGGGCAAGATAGAAAGTTTCTGATTGACACAGGGGCAAGCAGGACTACCATCAGTCATGACGAGGTCCCAGGGGCACCTCTCTCGGGCTCACAGAATATATCCCTGGGATTTTCTGGAAAGCCAATTGTCAACAAAGTATCAGAACCAGTCTCTTTAGGGGTGGGTCCACTGACACGCACCACAGACCTACTACTCACTAAGACATGTCCAGAAAATTTACTAGGTATAAAGACCCTAAAAGAACTGGGAGCAGTTATCTGTTGCTCACCAGAAGGAGTAAGACTGTTTTTGCGTGATTTCAAAGGGCATTTCACGGTTAGAAATTTTGATCCCAGACTTCAGGATGTCCCACAGTATCTATGGGCACAAGGTTCGACTGACGTAGGTTACATGGATATAACACCACACGAGGTCACTCTTGAGGAAGGAGTAGTCCTACCCCGAATACGACAGTACAGGATTCCACCTGAGGCTGAAACAGCCTTATTAAAAATAATTCAAGAACTCATTGAACAGGGGGTGGTGGTGGAGACAGACTCGAATGTGTGTAACTCCCCCGTCCTCCCTGTTCTTAAACGCACAGACCCTCAAGCACCCCCAGTTTACAGACTAGTAGTTGACCTTCGAGAACTGAACAAATGTGTGGTCCCACAATACCCAGTGGTCCCAGACATTTCCTCATTATTTACTGCCATTGATTCTGAGTCAACATTTTTCACGGTCATTGACCTAAAGAATGCATTCTTCAGCATTCCAATACATCCTGACAGTCAATATCTTTTTGGATTCAGTTTAAAAGGACGCAGTTTTAAATTTACAAGAGCTCCCCAAGTTTTTACAGAAAGCCCAAGTGTTTACAGTCAGGCATTAAAGAGACAACTTGACAGTATTAGTATGCCTACTAACACAGCATTAATACAGTACGTGGATGACATTCTCATCACAGCAAGATCAGAAACTGACCGTGAAGAGGCTTCCCTCACGGTCCTTCATTTTCTGGCGGACAAGGGGCACAAGGTGTCCCCTTCGAAGTTACAGTTCTGTGAACAGCAAGTGGCTTACTTAGGGCACTTGCTGTCCAAGGAGGGTAGGCAGCTGACACAAGAACGAATTAAATTGATTTCCAACATTTCACAACCCAAAACACAGAAAGAAGTACGTGCATTCATTGGCCTTACTTCCTATTGCAGACAATGGATTCCCCAGTATGCCCACATAGTCAAGCCACTCATACAATTGACTACATTGGAGGCAGCCACCTCTAACGTCCTCCCTTGGACATCAGAGCACACCTTAGCATTTGAGGAACTAAAACGGGCATTATGTCAAGCGCCAGTTTTAGCCACTCCTGATTACAAGAAACACTTCACCCTGTTCGTGACAGAGCGGGATGGAACAGCACTATCTGTCCTCAGACAAGACCAAGCAGGGAAACACAAGCCATGTGCTTATTTTTCTAGTACACTGGACCCTGTAGCACAGGCTCTGCCAGCATGCTTGAAATCTGTTGCGGCCACAGCTTTGGCCATAAGACAAAGTGACTCGATAGTGCTGGGACACTCCCTGACAGTACAAGTACCACATGCAGTGGAAGTTCTCCTGAATAGGACACAGACACAACACCTGACTGTAGCAAGATTGACATGATACGAGCTGACACTATTTCAACCCCACATAGAGATTAGAAGATGTAACATACTCAACCCTGCCACTCTTTTACCCTCAAGCACAGATGACACCACACCCCATGACTGTGTGGAAGTAATAAATGTAGTGACGAAGCCAAGACAAGACTTGGCAGATGTTGCACTCCCAGACCCTGACATAACGTTTTCTGTAGATGGATCATGCATGAGAACAGGGGCAGGAGAATTAGTGGCAGCATACGCCGTAACTACTGACCATGAGATCATAGAGACACAAAGAATAGATATCCTGTCAGCACAAGCAGCAGAGCTCATTGCTTTGACGTAAGCCTGTAAACGAGCAAAACAGTTAAGGGTTAACATCTACACTGATTCACAATATGCGTTTGGGGTAGTTCATGACTTTGGGATACTATGGAGGGAGAGATGTTTTCTGACCTCACACGGGGCCAAGATACAGCATGGACCTCTCATACAGGCCTTGTTAGAAGCAATACACCTACCTACAGCCATAGCGATCCTGAAATGCAAAGCACACACCAAGGCCACAGATGTCATTTCCCAAGGTAATGACCTGGCAGACCAAACTGCTAAACAGACAGCTCAGACTCCAATTGACATAACAAACTCACAGGTATTACCACTGACAAGGACTATGACAGTCAGGGATCCCTCCAAAGATGTACAAGATATACAGACCCATGCCACTCCAGATGAAATAAAGAAATGGACTGAACAAGGAGGGGTCCAGACTGACCAGGGTTGGATGACTAAAAACAAAAAGACATGGTTCCTCCCAGACTCTATGGTACAGGTGATAATAGAGACAGCACATAGCCCGGCACACTTGGGAGAGAAGGGAATGTTGGATGGCCTGCAGAATATCTGGTTTAACAAGCACTTGCGAGCGGCAGCAAAGCAGAAAGTGAAGACTTGCATGATTTGTTGCCAATTCAACCCTGGAAAAGGCATCTCAGTGGAACAGGGTGGATTTCATCCCCCTGATCACCCTTTTGAGGTTCTCCAAATGGATTATATTCAAATGGACAGATGTAGAGGTCACAAGTACGTCCTGGTAGTGGTGTGTGCCCTAACCAGATGGACAGAAGCTTACCCAGTCCCAGATTATACTGCAGTTACAACAGCCAAACAGTTAGTGAGGGAGTTCTTCCCTAGATACGGGTTGCCACGTGTCATTTACTCAGACAATGGGCAGCCCTTCTCCTCTGAGCTCATGAAACAGGTGTCCCTTCTGTTGGGATATACCTGGAAGTTCCATTGTGTAAGGCATCCCCAAGCAGCAGGTCTAGTAGAGAGACATAACCAGACCCTCAAAACAAAATTAGCTAAAGTCTGTGCAGAAAAGGGCATGGATTGGATGGTAGCCTTACCGGTTGCCCTCTTTTACATGCGCATGGTAGCTCATTCTAGAACCGGCCTATCCCCATATGAGGTGGTCTTTGGAAGACCACCGAATATGTGGGGTACACCAATACCTAAAAGAATAACTGATGTTGACAGTACTATGCTCACAGATTACCTGGCTTCCTTGATGTCTGCACTACTCTCTTGCCGTTCGCAGGTTGCCGCTGCCTTCCCTGACAACACCCAGGTCGAGGACCATGCCATAGCCCCAGGGGACTGGGTGCTGATAAGGAATTTCGACCGGACGAGCCCTCTGGACCCCAGGTGGAAGGCACCAAAATTAGTCCTGCTGACGACGAGGACGGCCATCAAAGTCGAGGGAAGAAAGGGGTGGCTGCATGCCAGTCACTGTAAAAAATACTTTGGGACTACCGGAACATTTGCTAAAAACAAAGACAGTACAGACTTTGAGCCCCCCTTTTTGGAAAAGACTCCCCAGCAAGAGTACACTTCCAAACTGAGATCTAGAAGGTCAGTCGACGTTTGATTGTCTAAGTCCACCCGGTGGTGAAGCGGTTGAACATGATGTCTGACTTGAATAAACTAGTGAACAGTAAAGAAAAAAGGACTAATATGAGAAAGAAATACTGCAAGCTATTACACAGCAGATGTATAGTGTCTCTGATTATTGTACTTTTTTTGAGCATTGTGGTAATAAGTATTGGCTGGCTCTTACATGTTCTCTATCCACCTGCTGTCTCACAGAACGCCACCATAGTACACTCACATGTTGAGCTCCCAGTACACTTAGAGAACAGAAGAAATGAATTTAAGAACAATACTTTCATCACCCTTTTACAACAGCATCAACTGGCCATAAACACATCCAACTGCTGGGTGTGCGGTCTTCTTCCCCATACAGTTGCCAAAGGCATGCCTTTCATCACTCTCCCTTTTTCTTATGAAGGCTCTTGTACCGGTTGGTGGGAAACAAACAAAGCTTCCTATATGGCCAATACGGATACAAAAGAGCAGTCTTGTGGAAAATGACAAAATGTATATGTACATAAGCGGCGTTTATTTGTGTTCACCCTCGCCACTGTTGAAGGTAAAGAAAGTCACGAAACAGTGGCCCCGCCATCTTGTTCCCTTTTAGGCTCCATCACGAACATAGATAGTAGCCATCTTTGTGTCATGACCTCCCTGCCCATTGCCGATAGCCATCATCTCTCTCTCTCTCTCTCTCTCTCTCTCTCTCTCTCTCTCTCTCTCCAGCCCCGCAAGCACCCCGCGCCCCGACAGCCCCCGGTCTCTCCTGTTCGGGCCATAAACGCACCGCTAAACACGACCTTGTCTCCGTGCTGAACCCCTGCCCCTCGCTCTTTCATTCTACTCATAGAACGGGCCCTTTTGGTAACCTCTTCCTCCCTGCCCGATTGCCCGGCCTGATCCCAGGCCATCACCTAGCCCAACAGATGCAGTTTATTGCTTCCTACAGTAGGACCTCGCCTCACATCAGAGGAGCGGTGATTAATCAAGGCCTTCACACCCCTCGATCTGACCGACACCCCCGCATCCCTCCCAGGAACACCCTCCCTCTCTTCTGGTGCCCCCCCCCCCCCCGGCTACACCTGGCCTCTCGACCCAGTCCCACATCATAAAACTAGGTCTCGTGGATTTACCCCTCCGGCCCCGCATAGCGAAACATGATCTTATCGCCCGCCCAACCTTAGATCTGACCACCCCCTCCTGCCCTCGTGCCCTGTTGGAATGTCCGGCTGCAGATTACAATCACATGTCACATTTGGGAGGGGAAAACAACATCAGAGCGGTCAGCATGGGAATGGGCCTGGAGCTGGGGTCCCAAACATGCTCTTTTTGTACTTCAAAGTGTCTTTATTGCAATAAGGAATGTTTGTACATCATAAACCTGTGTATAAAAGACAGAGCCGTAGAGAAACTTGTGTGTTGTCTGATTTGACGTGTTCTGTTCCGTCGGAAATAAACTCCTGTTTCCTGCCTTCCAGTCTCCAGCGCCCGCCTCTTTATTTGGGTAATCGTGAGTTGGGTGAGAAGCGGCTAACGCCGGGCAAACCTAGAAAAGGGGTAAACGACCTGATCTGCCTGAACCCTTTTTCATCAATTGGCGTCCCGAACGTGGGGCCCATCAGCGACACGTGGATCCAGTGAGAGAGGTTCCAACGACAGAGTGAACGACTGCAACGATCGGGAAGAGCTCCTGCCCGATAGACTCTTGTCTGGCAGCCGATCATCCGAACTTCACCGGTTCCGAACAGACCTCTCTCGAGTGATCTACGGTCCTGACTGGGAACCATTAGGAGTTCCACAGCAATTACGGAGAATAGAGGACGATCGGGCGCTGGAAACGGAAGACGAGAAACCGTCCATACGGTCCGGGTAAGGTCGTGGAAACACGACAAATTGCGAATTGATTGTTTGATTGTCATTGGAAAATACTAGTATTACGCATTTTGATTGTTTTGTCCTGAGAGATTCTCTGTCTACAAACGGGGAAGGATAGGAGTATTCTCCCTTTGCAGATAGTGAAGGGTGGGTAGCGCAGGCTTTTGCCCCCGTTGTAACCCGTCGCGCCTACTTCCCTCTCCATTTGATTGATTGTTATCCAAGCATTTATTGTTTTGGAATTGGTTCTTTTTGGATCATTCTCTATTTGCAAACAAGCACAGGGCCGCCATACTCTGTTTAGTCTTTGCAGATAGTGAAGGATAGGTAACGCAGGCTTTTGCCCCCGTTGTAATCCGTCATGCCTATTTTTATCCCCCACTGATTGATTGTTTGACCGGACCTTGATCGTTCGGAATTGGTTCTTGGAAAGGATCTTCTCTGCCTACAAACAGAGAGGAACAGGAAGATCTCTCTCTTTGCAGATAGTAAAGGGTAGGTAGCGCAGGCTTTTGCCCCCGTTGTAACCCGTCGCGCCTATTTTATTCCTCATTTGATTGATTGATTGTTTGTCCGAACTTGACTGTTTGGAATTGGTTCTCTCTTTGGGTATTCCCTATTTGCGAATACTGTAGAATAGAAATATTCTACCTAGTCTCCGCAAAGTAGTGAAGGATAGGTAGTGCTGACTTTTGTCCCCGTTGTAACCCGTCATGCCTATCTCCCCCCCATTGCTCAGTAGTTGGTTCAGCCCGGACCATTTATTAAAGGTAGACCATCTGGCTCCACCGGAGGACACCCTTAATAAAAAGGACATATATAAAGAAAATGCGGATTAGCCGCGGTATCGTGCTAGCAAATAAAAGAACATAAGAATCATTAGGAAAAACAAAAGGAATCGAGTAAAGTCAGTAGGCCACTGATGAGATCTCTTTTCAACCTTACTGAAATGGAAACATTAGGAACAACCCCTCAGGAAGTATGAAACTAGTGAGGAAATCCGAACTCAACGCCATGATGACTGCGAGACAGCTCGGCTCCACCGACCACCCCGCCCAATTAACGACAAACCCTAGGCAAATATTAGAAATATACAACACTATAGCAAAGTAACAGGTTAAAACATTTTTATTTTGAACAAAAATATATTAAACAACTATTTACACGGCAAACGGCTGCAACAACAAACCCACAATGCATTTCGCCGTCTGCTTGACGCCGTTCCTGTCCCTCCTTCCCCAAAGTAGCAATGTCGGGCTACTTTGGGCTACTTTCTAGTAGGTTTTTGGGCGTCAGAAAGTCTACAAAAGCCGTCGGCGGAGGCCTGGGGTGGAGAACCATTACGCGAATAGTCCGGAGGCGACACCACGCGCCAAGGCCTGTCCCCGGGATGAACCAAGGGACCCGTTCCTGGGGCCGAGGCAAAGAACGGCCGGCCGCCGAAGGCATGGGCCCGACCCGGAATGAACTGGTCCTCCCATTCCCTTCTTCTCCCGGCGCCTTGCAGGCCACGGGGGGGAGATGTCTTGCATATGCCTCCGACCCCCCCCTCTTCTTCATCGCCTGGTCCGGCCATAACAAATGTCAGCGAGACGCCGTGGGGTGCACTGGGAGGGAGAGGCGGCGCGGACGAGCCTCTCCCGCCTCCCCAGGTGGAGGCCCCTCAGCTGCACCCCCAACACTCCACGCACCGGGCAAAGGGTTCGTCCACTCTTGCGGTGCAGGGACGCTCCAAGCACCCGGCAAAGGGTTCGTCCACTCTTGCAGTATAGGGACGCTCCACACCCCCAGCAGGGTCTCGTCCACTGTGGCGGTGCTACGACGCCTCACCCAACAGGCTGAAGTCCGTCTGCTCATTTGACCCAGTGACTGCCGGTAGCTGCAGAACTCCTAAAAATGGCGGTCGACCTTGCAGGAACGAACCTGACATGCAAGGATGGCCTGGTCGCTGGCCAGCTAGAAAAACGAGTCCTCCGTTCAGAAACGTTCTCCTCAGCTTTGAAGATTCTACAAGAGTTGCGGAGGGCCCTCGACCTCCGCGGGCCCCGACCGCCCCCGATGGGAAATGACTGCCATGATTGCCCGCAGAACGACCAAGACGAAGCCACGGGATGTCGGCGCCCTCATGCTGGCGCCAGCCTCAGTTTTGAATGACCCAAGATACTGCAGACTACCGATTTGATCAGTTCCGGTGGAACATCAGTATGACCCGGTAGGAAAGATTGTTGCCCCTCCCTTTTCTTTGATTGATGGTTCATGTCACCGGTCCCTTCTGTTGCCCCTTAACGCAACTTCTGGACTGCTGAAAAGAAGTTCTGGTCCAACCACGAGTTGGTAGAGACAGTTTGACTATACTTGGACCCGCCTGACCCCACCCAAAATGGCGCCGGTACAAACGAAACTCACAATTCCCTGTTGTGTTCCGGATGCTCAGACTTGATATCGTGAGATATGTATGCAGTTTTGAAGCACATGGCGGGAGGGGATGAGTATTGCTCGAACATTCGAATAGTGAATTTGATATTAAGTTCTGACGCATCATTGATTACAGTATTATTGAAAGTTCGAATCTTTTTGACACTGATGGTACTTACCCACAATGAATTTTCGATATGATTTTATTGCACTTATCGTACCTTGATGAAATAAAACAACCACCGACTCAGTTATGTTTTCCGCAGATAAATATGCCCTCATGTACCAGTTCCAGTCTGCTCCGTGGCTGGCCCACGTGGTTGTAGGCCTGCATTTGTACGTCAACATTTTTAAAATAAAGATTTTGTGATAAACAAATAGTCGTAAGCTTTTGGATTGGTAAGTTTTGAATACATAGCCATTGTTTCCGATCTACGTAAAATATAGGCGAAATAAAGCAAGTCGATTACTGAAAGGTTAAAAAGCAAAGTACCTAGAAATATTGAAAATGTGAACGATCCAAGTTGTTGCGTGCGTTTTTTTACTTTTGTGCAACCTAAGGCAATCGATAAAGGTCCCGGTGTTCTGTTTTACTTTGTATGCCACATATCTCAGGGAAATTGTTTCAGATGCCCCTAAACCAGACCCGGTACCACTGTAGACCACCCCGACTCCTCGAAGAAGAACACGAGTTCACCCACTTTACCCTGATTGCCCTTTTGTTTCGACCCCCCCACACAAGATCCGCAATACCACACGTGGGCGATCTATGCAATGTGCAGTCCATAAATGATTATGCCTCCCGCACCACCAGTCCCACGGGGCTTAAAACGCCGAGATGGAAGGGACTGCACCCCGCGGAGATAGGTCGAAATACGTAGAAAGTAAAAGGCCTTTTGGGTTTATGCGCGCGAATGTGTCTTTAAACGCCGCCCCCACCCCTTCTTCTGCCCCTTCTTTCTGCAGGTCGCATCAGAACATCGACTAAAGTGTGGAGAAGACCTAAGCAACGCGGATTTGGGTGATATGAATGCATGTGTGTATCACCGAATGTGTGTAACTCGACTGGATATACGTTGCACGCGTTGACCTGATAAGAGAGATGTTTTTGTACGACTTGAGTGATGATTGGACGGCCGATGGAATGGGGAAAAAGGGGGTCTGAACATAGCACCTATACACGATGAACAGACATAGATATAACGCACCCTTACTTAGAAACGACCATCTCTCTAATAATGCAACCAAGAATGACGTGCACCTACGAGTAGATTCTTACGCCATGAAACTCGAAGTTGCCCATTGTTCCCCCAACTAACACCCTCCGTTGCCTTGGCCTGGATACCCGTCCGCTAAAAATGATTCAAAGATCCCACCGTAAGTACTAGCCCGACCAGGATAGTTCCCGAACAATTGACGAAGGTATAAGTATTTGCAACAGAGACGAACAGCAAAAGACAGCCAGGCAAATTAAATAGGAAACTAAGGATGCGCAGCATGCAGGAGGAAATGTCTTTGGCCAAGTACTGTTCTATGTTTTGTCTTGAATTCTGTATGTAAATGCATGTACCCCCCCCCTCGCCTGAATTCATGTGTACGTGGTATATGGATTTACGGTGTCCCTCAGTCTGTGTTTCTATATAATATGACCGCTACTGTTTTGTGTTTTGTGCGCATCAAAATGGCCTATTATTGTACACGTTTCTCTCTCTCGTCCTTTCCCTTCATGTTGTACGTGTACCGAATAGTTCATTTAAAATGCGAACGACCCCTGCTCCCTCTTCCTCTGTGTGGTAATGTTGTGCCCCGCCGGCACGAGCCTAATTGGTTTTTCGAACACAAAGGTGATCGACAAAATTGCCAGAAACTAAAACAATTGTAATTTGCCATGTTACTACCTCTCCTTTTCTGTAAAAATGACAGAACTCGAATTGGCTATAAGGAAAGGACAGGTAAGACGACTGATGTCCCCCTAATCTGGCCCTTTTTATAGGAGGACTATACGTCAGTGGCCTTCTGCTCTCAGCTCGTTAGAAACACAATCTCCTAGGCCCAGATTGCCCCACTCCTCCGCACCCAAGTACGGATGTCCAAAACGTCCCCGTTCCTCCCGCTTGACCCCAGCTCCGTAAACTCGAGGTATAACTGATGACCCTGCTTAACTGTTGCTCCCCGAGAAAAGAGTGTTTAGCCTCTACCCCTCTCTCATGATGATAAAAGACTGCCAGGGCTAGGGTCAGAAAGCCACATGCGACATGAATGAACGCCAAATAGACCTAGTTCAAACTCAGTAGACACGCCTGTATACATACTCCACAGTGATAACTTCTGACCGTGACCGATGAAACGTACCCCCAGCTACCTAGATCTGGGACGGAATTGAAATGTATAAATGCCTTCTCTTGCCAGTTCGCTAAAACCTGTTTTGTACCCATTCAAGGATACACAGCCACCGGAGGAGAGGGGCTGGACGTGACGCACAGCCTGGCCACAGATCGTGAGGCAGATCACTGAAATATTATCGACGGTCACATTATCGACTTGCTAAAATATCGTTGATTAATTATCGACTACAAAAATATCGACTTTCTATACTTATTACAACAACTACAAAAATATTGAGTCAAAAATATCGAGTATTTAGAATATCGAGTACTTAAATATCGCCTTAATAAATATCGACTACAAATATATCGTTGTTCATGAAATTACCCCTAACACTACAAAAATATCGACTACTAAAATATAGAGTGCTAAAATATCGTTTCAAAACAAATATCGAGTTATTTTTTGTACCCTTTCATGTCTAAAATACCATATTAATAGTCTATAAAAGTCATTGTTCTATACAAAAAACCTTTTACATATAATACCTGTTACTTTTATAACGTTCCTATTTATCTACATTTACTATACATTCTATTAAATGCGTTATATCATTTGAAAAATAATCTTTGCATGTAAATAACATGTTAAATATTTTTTTTCCACTTACACATCTATTTTATTTAACAACTAACCTGCTTTAATGCGGAAATCACCACATACCACCATTCTCACATCAACAAACACACCAATTAAATTAAAAAAAAATCAAACTAGCCTATACAATCATTTCTTTCATCCTGCAACCAATCAAATCAAAGCACACAAAATACACATACTATAAAAGGGATACATGCATTATACCATTTGCTGCTGCTAACTCTATAGAAAGAAGATGCCAACACTCTGAAGATTTTGTTCCTGAACAAACATCTTTAAAGATCCAGTTTACTACCTAATTATTCAAGTAAGTTACAATGCATTATTTAAAAATCTAAATTAGTAGTGTACTATTTTACTTATATCTCCTAACTCTTGCACTTATGTAATTTTTATCTCCTCCTACTTTTCTGATAGAAACTACTACGAATAAATTCCTAATACATGCTCCTATTTCTTCACCTAGAAAATCAGATAGTAAGTATATATTAATGCTCTGTTATACACCAACTTCTGTTTTTAAGCACTATTTCACAAAATTCATACTTTATTTTAAACATTTTTTTGACAGATAATCAGCGATTTTCCTATTTCAACACTACAAATGTATAAAACTACACTAATTAAACATGTAAGTATATATGTTTTTGTTAGTAAACACCCAATATTAAAAATTCTATTTTCTAAACAACATATCTTGCATATTACATCTTCCCTACAGATCCAATAAAATCATCCAACATCAACTATACCAAAAGACAAGACTACCCTTGTAAAAAATGTAAGTATACTTCTAATTTGTCTTTTTACTTCCGAAAAAAACGAGAACTATATTCTTAACACCATGTTTTGTATTTTATATTTCCTCTACAGATATTGTGAATACATCATACATCTATTCTACCTACAGCAAACAAAACTACTTATTTAGAAGTTAGTATACTTTTAAAGATTTCCACTTTCCCAACGGTTCCAAATAATTTTTATATTATTTAACATTTATTTATTCTATCTTCTCTACAGATCTGAACTTTACTACCTTGATGTACTCCACCAAATACTACAACTCAACTATTTAAACAAGTAAGTATATGTAATGTTCACATCAAATGTACTACTAAGCAAAATTAAAAAGTGCTTTTTCCTTGGAAAAACGTTTTTTATGTGTAAACATTAACTTAGCATTTCTATATTTTCATACCAACAGTCAATAAAGATATACATACAAGACAATCCTTCAAAATACAGTTCTGCATTTGTGATTACTACTTCTAGTAACTGTAAGTATAAATACAACATTAATTATGTTTGCACCACAAAGTGAAATAGATGTTTTTTGATTTTGTTTCTTTCTACTCTTTCCTAGAACAAGTAAAACAAAATGACAGAAGGTGCAGAATTTGTTATGTCACAGAAAAATAAATTACTGTTATGTTATATGGGTTATGTTTATAATCAGGAAAGACAAAGTGGTAGAAAAGTTTTCTGGAAATGTACAAAATATTACTCAAACAAATGTTATGGAAGGGCTATGACTGAGGAAACTAATGTGTTATTTACCAGGGAACACAATCATCCCCCCAATGTCACAGAAATTGAAATAAGAGATGCTTTAGAAAGTATTAAAACTGCTAGCACACAAAGTGATAAACCAACAACACAAATCCTTAAAGAGGAACTGTTAAAAGTCCCAGCACGTGCTTCAGGTCAACTACCCTCTATTGACTCCCTAAAACGCATAATTGCATACACTAAAAGACGCACTTCCACAACCCCACCCAACCCTACTACTTTTGAGGAAATTATTATTTCACCAGAAATGTCCATCACACACAATAAAGACAAATTTATCCTTTTTGACAATGAAAGCAGTACAAACAGAATCATAATGTTTGCAACTGCAAGTAATTTAAGAAAAATCCAACAGTGTCCCCAATGGATGATGGATGGAACATTTAAACCATGCCCAAAACCTTTTTATCAACTATATTCCATCCACGGGTTATACCATAACTATAATATCCCTTTCATTTACTGCTTGCTACCAAACAAACAGCAAAACACTTACACAGAAATATTAAATGTTCTCAAAAATGAAATAAATAATTATTTTCCAGAAAAAATAATTATTGATTTCGAATTAGCTATGATTAATAGCATTTTGAAAACATTTCCACACGCAGCAATCCAGGGTTGCTACTATCATTTCAATCAGAGCATATGGAGACATCTCCAGAAATCAACTTTAAGTATTTTGTACTCAACAGATAGCACCTTTGCCTATCAAATTAAAAAATTGATAGCACTGGCCTACGTTCCTGTTACCGATGTAGCAGAACACTATAATTTATTAATTGACAGCACATATTACAAGAGGAATGAAGATAAACTAACACCATTACTGGACTATTTCGAAGATACTTGGGTGGGAAGGTTGCACAGATCTGGACATCGACGCCAACCCAAATTCCAAATACCTTGGTGGAATGTCTATCTTAGTACTTTAAACGAAGAGGCTAAAACAAACAACAGTGTAGAAGGCTGGCATAATGCTTTCCAAGCTACCACAAGCAGAACAAGACCCACATTCCATAACCTACTAGATGCTTTGATAAAAGAACAAAGCTATCAAGAACTAAGAATGGAACAATCTGTGACCCAAATTGGTCCAAAACTAAGTAAACAAACTAAACAAATGTTCCGACTACTGCAAAGTCAAGTCACACTATATCCTACAACTAGAGGATTAGAATACCTGTCATTAATAGCTAAAACCCTACTATAAAAATGTCTACAAAATATACTAATGTCTGCTTCCAATAATGCTACATATAAAAATCATAAACATTTGTAAACAATTATAAGTAATACATATTTGTTTAACAAACTTATCATAATTTTGGACATTATTTCTGAACAAATATGCAATATTTATAATTACATCACACATACACATTACATAAAGATCGACATTTCCCACCCAATAAAAAAAGTTTTTTAAATACTTAAAATTTTTGTAGATGAAAAAGACGTAATGAAGCAAAATACAATCCATACAATCCATTACAATGTAGGACATTTCCAATATGGGAAACCATCAAAAACCCGAAAAATATGTAAAAATAAAATAAACGCTCCAGGAAATCCCGAAAACCGTAGTGTGGACACTTTAGTATTTAAAGTGATATACACACAACTTTAAAAAAACGGTCACGCATATCAATGTATCAATCCAATACGAAACCCTCCAAAAACCCGAAAAAAGGTTAAAAAATTAAAATCCGCTCCTGGCAAACACGAAAAATAGGAGATACACGTCAAAATATAACCATAATAAGTCATACATTATTATCTCCGAAAAAAAACACGCATCCTTCCATGTAGTTTTCATGCGAGGAACCGGAACCTGTAAAAAAACACAGATAACGAAACCCACCCACAAATAACCCATAACATATGTAATTACACTCACAATTAACATTAACCATGTAAAAAGACATTTCCCAACACTTAAAATAACACTAGAACTAAAACATACACGACGCATCTATAACGACGACATTACACCTAAACTCTACATAAACAATTCAAACATACACACAAAAACACTACACAGTTCGAATATACCCTCAAACATTACCATTGACTTATAAATTGTATGTAAAATTAACCTTACCTCTCTCCACACGAAGCAACTCCCAACCGCGAGCTTCTCCAGTCCTGAATGGAGCGCAATAACCTTACGCGGGAAAAAAGTAGTCCCCTTAACCCAATTTTGAAAAGGTATCATAGAAAATACAATGTTATAGTATAAACATATAATACATACACATTGTTATTGTAACAAATTAATACACTAGACTCATAATAATTTAGACTGTTGAAAAAATATAAATTTCTTTAATATTAATTAATATATAGTAATTAATATATATTAATAACATTTTTAAAAAGTATGTAACACTTGAAATATTAAAAGTAAATATTTTCTTATTGTGTACATTTATAGGAATAACTTTGTGTTTGTTTAGAACTAAACATTATTATTTTTTATGTAATTAATTAATAATAATAAATAATAAAACTTATTTATTGTTATTAATAAAAAAATATAACCATTTACTATATAAATAATTGCCCTTAAATAATGTATATTTATTTCTCTGATGTATGTATTTCTGAAAAGAAAAGATAAATGTTTAAGTTTATTAATTAATAATAATAATAATAATAATAATAATAATAATAATAATACGTATATTTGTTATTATTTTTATTAATTATTAAAAAATGTTTTCTAATAATTTCTAAGTATTATAAAAGTATATAATTGCATAAATAATCTTTTACCAATACCAGATATTATTATTAAACATATTATTCTCATTTACAGTTATAAAGTTAACAACATAATATATTCATATGTTTAATTTAAAAACAACATTGTCAGAAATATGTGCCAAAAATTGTCTTAATTTGTATTTCCATAGCTTGAGCAAATATAATAATTGTCATGTTACTTTATAAAAATTTAAATTTAAAAAGTAAATATTTAATAATATTAATATACATACAAGACAATCCTTCAAAATACAGTTCTGCATTTGTGATTACTACTTCTAGTAACTGTAAGTATAAATACAACATTAATTATGTTTGCACCACAAAGTGAAATAGATGTTTTTTGATTTTGTTTCTTTCTACTCTTTCCTAGAACAAGTAAAACAAAATGACAGAAGGTGCAGAATTTGTTATGTCACAGAAAAATAAATTACTGTTATGTTATATGGGTTATGTTTATAATCAGGAAAGACAAAGTGGTAGAAAAGTTTTCTGGAAATGTACAAAATATTACTCAAACAAATGTTATGGAAGGGCTACGACTGAGGAAACTAATGTGTTATTTACCAGGGAACACAATCATCCCCCCAATGTCACAGAAATTGAAATAAGAGATGCTTTAGAAAGTATTAAAACTGCTAGCACACAAAGTGATAAACCAACAACACAAATCCTTAAAGAGGAACTGTTAAAAGTCCCAGCACGTGCTTCAGGTCAACTACCCTCTATTGACTCCCTAAAACGCATAATTGCATACACTAAAAGACGCACTTCCACAACCCCACCCAACCCTACTACTTTTGAGGAAATTATTATTTCACCAGAAATGTCCATCACACACAATAAAGACAAATTTATCCTTTTTGACAATGAAAGCAGTACAAACAGAATCATAATGTTTGCAACTGCAAGTAATTTAAGAAAAATCCAACAGTGTCCCCAATGGATGATGGATGGAACATTTAAACCATGCCCAAAACCTTTTTATCAACTATATTCCATCCACGGGTTATACCATAACTATAATATCCCTTTCATTTACTGCTTGCTACCAAACAAACAGCAAAACACTTACACAGAAATATTAAATGTTCTCAAAAATGAAATAAATAATTATTTTCCAGAAAAAATAATTATTGATTTCGAATTAGCTATGATTAATAGCATTTTGAAAACATTTCCACACGCAGCAATCCAGGGTTGCTACTATCATTTCAATCAGAGCATATGGAGACATCTCCAGAAATCAACTTTAAGTATTTTGTACTCAACAGATAGCACCTTTGCCTATCAAATTAAAAAATTGATAGCACTGGCCTACGTTCCTGTTACCGATGTAGCAGAACACTATAATTTATTAATTGACAGCACATATTACAAGAGGAATGAAGATAAACTAACACCATTACTGGACTATTTCGAAGATACTTGGGTGGGAAGGTTGCACAGATCTGGACATCGACGCCAACCCAAATTCCAAATACCTTGGTGGAATGTCTATCTTAGTACTTTAAACGAAGAGGCTAAAACAAACAACAGTGTAGAAGGCTGGCATAATGCTTTCCAAGCTACCACAAGCAGAACAAGACCCACATTCCATAACCTACTAGATGCTTTGATAAAAGAACAAAGCTATCAAGAACTAAGAATGGAACAATCTGTGACCCAAATTGGTCCAAAACTAAGTAAACAAACTAAACAAATGTTCTGACTACTGCAAAGTCAAGTCACACTATATCCTACAACTAGAGGATTAGAATACCTGTCATTAATAGCTAAAACCCTACTATAAAAATGTCTACAAAATATACTAATGTCTGCTTCCAATAATGCTACATATAAAAATCATAAACATTTGTAAACAATTATAAGTAATACATATTTGTTTAACAAACTTATCATAATTTTGGACATTATTTCTGAACAAATATGCAATATTTATAATTACATCACACATACACATTACATAAAGATCGACATTTCCCACCCAATAAAAAAAGTTTTTTAAATACTTAAAATTTTTGTAGATGAAAAAGACGTAATGAAGCAAAATACAATCCATACAATCCATTACAATGTAGGACATTTCCAATATGGGAAACCATCAAAAACCCGAAAAATATGTAAAAATAAAATAAACGCTCCAGGAAATCCCGAAAACCGTAGTGTGGACACTTTAGTATTTAAAGTGATATACACACAACTTTAAAAAAACGGTCACGCATATCAATGTATCAATCCAATACGAAACCCTCCAAAAACCCGAAAAAAGGTTAAAAAATTAAAATCCGCTCTTGGCAAACACGAAAAATAGGAGATACACGTCAAAATATAACCATAATAAGTCATACATTATTATCTCCGAAAAAAAACACGCATCCTTCCATGTAGTTTTCATGCGAGGAACCGGAACCTGTAAAAAAACACAGATAACGAAACCCACCCACAAATAACCCATAACATATGTAATTACACTCACAATTAACATTAACCATGTAAAAAGACATTTCCCAACACTTAAAATAACACTAGAACTAAAACATACACGACGCATCTATAACGACGACATTACACCTAAACTCTACATAAACAATTCAAACATACACACAAAAACACTACACAGTTCGAATATACCCTCAAACATTACCATTGACTTATAAATTGTATGTAAAATTAACCTTACCTCTCTCCACACGAAGCAACTCCCAACCGCGAGCTTCTCCAGTCCTGAATGGAGCGCAATAACCTTACGCGGGAAAAAAGTAGTCCCCTTAACCCAATTTTGAAAAGGTATCATAGAAAATACAATGTTATAGTATAAACATATAATACATACACATTGTTATTGTAACAAATTAATACACTAGACTCATAATAATTTAGACTGTTGAAAAAATATAAATTTCTTTAATATTAATTAATATATAGTAATTAATATATATTAATAACATTTTTAAAAAGTATGTAACACTTGAAATAATAAAAGTAAATATTTTCTTATTGTGTACATTTATAGGAATAACTTTGTGTTTGTTTAGAACTAAACATTATTATTTTTTATGTAATTAATTAATAATAATAAATAATAAAACTTATTTATTGTTATTAATAAAAAAATATAACCATTTACTATATAAATAATTGCCCTTAAATAATGTATATTTATTTCTCTGATGTATGTATTTCTGAAAAGAAAAGATAAATGTTTAAGTTTATTAATTAATAATAATAATAATAATAATAATAATAAGTATATTTGTTATTATTTTTATTAATTATTATAAAATGTTTTCTAATAATTTCTAAGTATTATAAAAGTATATAATTGCATAAATAATCTTTTACCAATACCAGATATTATTATTAAACATATTATTCTCATTTACAGTTATAAAGTTAACAACATAATATATTCATATGTTTAATTTAAAAACAACATTGTCAGAAATATGTGCCAAAAATTGTCTTAATTTGTATTTCCATAGCTTGAGCAAATATAATAATTGTCATGTTACTTTATAAAAATTTAAATTTAAAAAGTAAATATTTAATAATATTAATATATAATATTAACATTATTAAATATAAATGAAAGAAACAGAAAAGTAACTGTTATTTTATGTATTTCAATATAAATACTTGTTACTCAAAGTTGATGATAATAAATATTGTTGTTGATAGAAAAATGTTGTGAAATAATTTTGTGTGACAAATTACAACATGTACATAAATGATAATGTGTTATTCTGCAAATACTACATTTCCAAAAATGTTCATGTATTTTTTGATTGTGTTTGTATTGTAGTACACGTTAAAAAAATAAAAAATTGTAATAAAGTTTTGTGAAAACATCCATTTTGCATTATTGTTTAATATAATAACATGCTAATGTACAATTATATGCAAATGTTTTGGACACTGACCAATTAATAATTGCTATTCCTACTCCTGTCAAGCTATTATCAGAGAAGTTGCAGGACACTGACCAATTATTATTTACTATTCCTACTCAAGTGAAACTAATATCTGGAAAGGTGCTGGACACTGACCATGTATAAATTAGAATAGCTACTTTAGTATAATGTTATTGTATAAAATATTGTCAAATAATCATATATATTATATTAATATTATGTACATATATTTAGAGTATATTTTTTGCTGAGTAGTACCAAAACTTTGTATTAGCCTAAACATTAGCAACTTTTAGTCACTAAAATGTTTTCAATATATTTAAATATTATTATATTTTTGTAGCACACTTTATATACACAAAACTGACCCTGAACACTAAAAATACCCCTTTACCCAAAAACTGAAAACTGTCCCTGAACTCAAACATATACCCCTTTAGCCAAGAACTGAAAACTGACCCTGAGCCCTAAAAATACCCCTTTATCCAATAACTTAAAACTGACCCTGAACTATAAAAAATACCCCTTTATCCAAAAACCCAAAACTGACCCTGAACCCTAAAAATACCCCTTTACCCAAAAACTTAAAACTGACCCTGAACCCAAAAAATAACCCTTTACCCAAGAACAGAAAACTGACCCTGAACCCAAAAAAATACCCCTTTATCCAAAAACCCAAAACTGACCCTGAACCCTAAAAATACCCCTTTATCCAAAAACTGAAAACTGGCCCTGAATCCAAATAATACCCCTTTACCCAAGAACTGAAAACTGACCCTGAACCCAAATAATACACCTTTGCCCAAGAACTGAAAACTGACCCGGAACCCAAAAAAACTCCTTAACCCAAGAACTGAAAACTGACCCTGAACCCAAATAATACACCTTTGGCCAAGAACTGAAAACTGACCCTGAACCCAAAAAAACTCCTTAACCCAAGAACTGAAAACTGACCCTGAACCTTAAAAAAAAACCTTTTCCCAAAAACTGAAAACTGACCCTGAACCCAAAAAAATACCCCTTTATCCAAAAACCCAAAACTGACCCTGAACCCTAAAAATACCCCTTTATCCAAAAACTGAAAACTGACCCTGAATCCAAATAATACCCCTTTACCCAAGAACTGAAAACTGACCCTGAACCCAAATAATACACCTTTGCCCAAGAACTGAAAACTGACCCTGAACCCAAAAAAACTCTTTAACCCAAGAACTGAAAACTGACCCTGAACCCAAATAATACACCTTTGGCCAAGAACTGAAAACTGACCCTGAACCCAAAAAAACTCCTTAACCCAAGAACTGAAAACTGACCCTGAACCTTAAAAAAAAACCTTTTCCCCAAAAACTGAAAACTGACCCTGAACCCTATAAATACCCCTTTACCCAAAAACACAAAACTGACCCTGAACCCTACAAATACTCCTTGACCCAAAAATTGTTTAATTACCAATTAATTATTAATTACCAATAACAATGAAGTTAATATATGAACACATTAGCTGTAATTAATTTAATGTAATAATTAATAATATATTTTCAAAAATAATTAATTAACAATGAAAAAAATATAAAGAAAAATGTCTCTAAATAATATAATAAACAAAATTATATAAAATAATTAACAATTAATTAATAATAAAAAATATATAAAACATATATTAAATTATTAATTTAATGATATTAATTATAGATTTAATTAACTAATTAATAATAATTATTTACCAATTAATTAATAATTATAAATATTTATATACATATATTATTTAATTAATTATTTTAAATTACTCCCCACCCTTATCCCCTATTAACCCAACATCCCGCTCCTAAACATTAATTACAATTTATAACAATACCTAAAATATTTATATAGTAGCACAATACCTGTAAATAATTCAAATAAAAAATTATTATGATTTGTTCCAAATTAATTACGTAACAATAACAAAATATACTATATATAAAAATTAACTCTAAATAATGTAATTAACTTATTAATATTAAATAATTGTCAAAGAAAATGTAATTTTTAAAAACAAATTATATAAATTAATTAACTAAATTATATTAATTAGTTAATTAATTAACTAATTAATATTAATTAGTTACCAAATAATTTATAATTTAAGATATGTACAATAATTAGAATAATTAATTAACTAATTATTATAAATTAGTAAATGTATTAATTAATTAATAATAATTATTTACCAAATAATTAATATTTTAAAATATGTACAATAATTATAATAATTAATTAAATAATTAATATTAATTAGTAAATTTATTAAGTAATTAATAATTATTATTTACCAATTAATGAATGTTAAAAAAATGTACAAACATATAGTAATTAATTATTTATTTTAAATTACTCCCCACCCTTATCCCCTATTAACCCAACATCCCGCTCCTAAACATTAACTACTATTTATATTACTATTACTAAAAAATAACATTTATTACCTTTTTTCTACATATTATCGATATTTTATACTTTGACTATATATCGATATTTTGTCTTGTCGATGTTTTTGAGTCGATATTTTTGTACTCGATATTTTTTAACATTATTTCATTCGATATTTTTCCCAACGATATTTTTTTTTCCGATATTTTATTATTAGCGATATTTTTTACTCGATATTTTATCCATTAGATATTGTGGATTCGATATTATGTCTAGTTACCCGTGAGGCGTGTGTGACCTCGACCTAAGATGGAGCCGCAGAGCAACGGGACGCGGGATGATGCACCACTCTCAAACGCAGAAAACGAAGGAATGGAAGGCTGCCTTGAAGCCCTCTGCTTGTTGTCCCACGCGTGCCAGAAGTCCCAGCCCTTTGAGCCCGATTGATGGACCTGCTTGCGCATCACCCTTTTGCTCCCTTGGTCCGTCTCAAAGATCCGGTCCCACTCCGCCCTCTCCTCCCCCGATTATCCGACAAAACCCCTTCTATCCTTTCCACGTGGATTTTGACTCCGAGACAGAAATGCAGGTGCCCAACATAAGGCACCCTTAAGAGAGATTAGCTAGGAAACAGGACGGTGGCCTAACGGCAAAGGACAGATCACACCCTGCGACGTGTAAAGAAGGACCCGAGCTGGACCTATTGCTCCACCGCCGGTGCTCAACAGCGCCAACGGAAGAAAACGAACTACCAGAACCTACCAGTGATGACTCGCTACTAATAAAGACACTGTGGCGAAGACCCCCCCCTTTTTCGGAATTTCTACACCCCTTGACTAATTGCTTGTATTGGACTAAATTCCTCCCTCAATCACTTTTGCCTGTAAAATGTTTCATCGGTCACTTTTAAGTACGACAAATGTAAATTTATATGTATTCCACCTCGTATGTCGCATCAACTACACACGGTTATATGTAAGTCTACCAATATTGACAAACGCTATTTCATTGACTACACACGACTATATGTTTGATAAACACGGAAATTATCTATCTTATGTAAAAAGCGGCGACTGTGGAAAATGACAAAATGTATATGTACATAAGCGGCGTTCATTTGTGTTCACCCTCGCCACTGTTGAAGGTAAAGAAAGTCACGAAACAGTGGCCCCGCCATCTTGTTCCCTTTTAGGCTCCATCACGAACATAGATAGTAGCCATCTTTGTGTCATGACCTCCCTGCCCATTGCCGATAGCCATCATCTCTCTCTCTCTCTCTCTCTCTCTCCAGCCCCGCAAGCACCCCGCGCCCGACAGCCCCCGGTTTCTCCTGTTCGGGCCATAAACGCACCGCTAAACACGACCTTGTCTCCGTGCTGAACCCCTGCCCCTCGCTCTTTCATTCTACTCATAGAACGGGCCCTTTTGGTAACCTCTTCCTCCCTGCCCGATTGCCCGGCCTGATCCCAGGCCATCACCTAGCCCAACAGATGCAGTTTATTGCTTCCTACAGTAGGTCCTCGCCTCACATCAGAGGAGCGGTGATTAATCAAGGCCTTCACACCCCTCGATCTGACCGACACCCCCGCATCCCTCCCAGGAACACCCTTCCTCTCTTCTGGTGCCCCCCCCCCCGGCTACACCTGGCCTCTCGACCCAGTCCCACATCATAAAACTAGGTCTCGTGGATGTACCCCTCCGGCCCCGCATAGCGAAACATGATCTTATCGCCCGCCCAACCTTAGATCTGACCACCCCCTCCTGCCCTCGTGCCCTGTTGGAATGTCCGGCTGCAGATTACAATCACATGTCACATTTGGGAGGGGAAAAAAACATCAGAGCGGTCAGTATGGGAATGGGCCTGGAGCTGGGGTCCCAAACATGCCCTTTTTGTACTTCAAAGTGTCTTTATTGCAATAAGGAATGTTTGTACATCATAAACCTGTGTATAAAAGACGGAGCCGTAGAGAAACTTGTGAGAGCACCTCGAGAAGATACCCTGTTGTCTGATTTGACGTGTTCTGTTCCGTCGGTAATAAACTCCTGTTTCCTGCCTTCCAGTCTCCAGCGCCTGCCTCTTTATTTGGGTAATCGTGAGTTGGGTGAGAAGCGGCTAACGCCGGGCAAACCTAGAAAATGGGTAAAGGACCTGATCTGCCTGAACCCTTTTTCATCAGTCTCAGCTCAGATATCACCTATACATTTTATGTTGGCGAGGTGAAAAGAACAGGGCATGTGGTACCCCACTAGAGCAGGAAGCCTATGCTGACCACGGTAACAGATCTAATAAGTTATATTATCAGTATATGGACAGGAGAAAAAGATCCGTTTCACCTGTTTTTGTGGCATCAACGAAAGCCCCTTTTTGTGTCCAAAGTAAAGGAACGATACGTATGGGTGATAGCATCTGCAATCACACAGTCAATTTGAATGGAACAAACAATACACTGCTTATAGCCGCACAGGGCACCTACTTCAGATGTGGGGATAAAGGTTATACATGGCTCCCACAGGGCTGGTCCGGCACTTGTTACATTGCTTTTCTCCTTCCCCCCACCTACACTGCCCCTGCGGACTATCATGAAATTGAGCCTCTGACTGTCTATAACAGACGGCGAAGGGGGGTCATAGATACAGAAGATACAGCAGGTCAGGAGGCGGGAGACTTCTTTGCCGGAGTCATTCCATTTTGGGGTCCCATGGTAAACAGCAGGAACATCCGCCTCCTCACACGAGTGGTGCAAAACACGATAGCTGCAACAGCAGGTGCCCTCTCTAATCTCACAGCCGAGGTGGTCGCGGATAGACTCATGACCCTACAAAATCGCATTGTTTTAGACATCGTTCTGGCTGACCGTGGTGGTGTATGCAGATTGATCTCCACGAGTTGTAGTGTGTTTATTCCAAATAACGCACCTACGGTATACCAAGCCATTGCCAAGCTACACAAGATGTCAAGTCAGCTAGACATGGATAAAGGAGAATGGTCCTTAAGCAGCTGGTTGTGGGGATTAGTATCAACATGGGGATGGAAAGTGTTGACTGTAGTAGGATCAATACTGTTTATCATCTTCAGTTGTTGCCTCTGCATCCAATGCGGCCCGGCCATCTGCGGTCTGTGCGCCACTGCCTGCATTCCCCGTCCACATGTGCAGAGCAGAAAAAATGAAAAGATCATGTTGCAAGAACACATTAACGGCCTGATGAAAATAGAGGTGTATTAGAAGGGGTGCGCTTGGGGACAAGGAGGGAATGAAGAAAATTACATATTTATATGTATTCGTGCCCCCACGTGCTACCCTCTCACCATCTGCCATGTTGAATAAAAACCCCTGCATTACTTCACATTCAGAGGCCTTATTTCTCTGTCACCAGCCCCCTCCATGCCAGACCCTGAAAAAGGCACACGTTACATTTCTCTGCAGCACATTAGATATTTTTTTGAGCAGTCACAGAGAAGAGGCCCAGCCCGGGGTGTCTTAACAGTGTCAAACAAGCGTCGACCTGATTAAGCTGCATTCCGGCCCGAGCAGGAGGCGAGCAGAAGCCCCTCTGCAGAAATAAGGCCCAGTTTTGCTGTCGGCTCTCAGAGATAAGTGGGGCCCATGTCAAGGGAAACCTCCAAGACAGTTACACAAGGGGTGGACAGGAAGGGCCAAACCAACTGCTAGTATGAAGCAGCAACACTTCTACAGATGAGAGCAATCTGCATGCTGCCCCGAGCTAGAGATAAGACCAGACATGCTAGTCATTCTGACACCCAGGGCCCTCCCTGGCCAACAGAAAGGAAACAGCCCTCATGAAGAAGTCTGATAAAGTTACGCAAACAGGCATTGCGAGTTTTAGCTGACCTTGCTGCCCCCTCTATGCACCCACCCACCTATGACTCATTACAGTGAACGCCTACATGCTCATATCTTTTTCTTTCCTTCTGCTTGGAGGGCTCCTCCCTATGTATGCAAAGAATGTATAAATATTGTACTCTGTGAATAAAGCTCAGAACTCTCCTGTGCCCGCTTGGCGCTGGAGCTCTCCTTTAACTCGAGTTAATGCAATAAAGCCCATTGACTCTAATACCACGGACTCTGCTCCTCATTTATGCTTGAGCCTTTTGATATTTATTTATTTATAGAAATTATGATAGTGTAAATAATGTATTTACGACAACACCTTAAACTGGAAGCTAAAGGTGAACAGACAAGATGGTCTACACAATACCGGAGAGGCAAAACACACAAGAACTCCCATCTCTGCTGTCTGTAAGCAGGGACCTAATACTGGTAACTGTTGCCCAAGACAGTGGTATAGATAAACCACCTTTAAGTTTGCCAACAGATAACCTTGATCGCATACTCTCCTGTAATATGTGAGGTTATAAGCAGTGCATGATGTGGTCATGTGGTTATTTCATTGAAATATCACTGCCATATTGCAGTGGTGTTTTTTAACACTAGTTTGTGTCCTAGTCCACCACTTACGTTACTTAACCAGTGTATTTTTTCAGTAACTATACACACACATGCGAACACACACATATCATAATGTATTACTACTGTGAGGACCTGCAATTAATCGTAATGAAGTGTGCAATTACTGTTCTAATTCCCTGCGTACTTGTGGAGGCGGAGCTTGCCTGACTCCGAGAAGGCAGCTTAGTCTGTGAGCTCTGCAGTGTCCTCTGACTATCCGTCAACTGTCCTGTATCTGTATTGCCTAATTTGCTGAACAACTGCCGGATTACTGTCTGCGGAGGACGCGCCAACATAATTGGCACTTTTTTTAGGAATTTTAAACGGCCTTGGAAGACATTGCTGCGGGCAGCTGCAGACACCTGGGATGGATCGGCAGAGACCAGTGACGTTTGCTTTGAAGGCGCAATGCCGATACATGCGCCAGGTCTCTGTCTAACGCTGGGGATTGCTTGTCGAGTGGCACTACTGGCGATTCAAGCAGTTGCTACCCAGAGTACGTTACAGCCCCCCTGGCCTTCCTCATACTATGCCACACCAGGGGAGCTGCACACATCACGCAAAGGGTCCTGGCCTATGGTGGTAGCTGTGCAGGCATCAGCGAGGGCACTTGGAGGTACGTAGCCTGCAGCAAGTTTGTTGTCCTGCAACTGGTGAGTGTATAAGCACCACTGTGGCCAAGACCATCCCTCCGTGACCAGTGGCACTGCCGGACGGAGCTGGAACTGCACAGGGGTGAGGGGAATGGTGAAGTCATGCGGGCCATACTTGGGCTGACAAGGCTGAGGCAGTGGAGGCTGAGCACAGTGCTTCCACCCCATATGCACTGAGGAAAGCGGTCCTGGCCTTCCCATTGGCCAAATAGAGGCAGCGGATGCTTCAAGGAGGCCTGGGCCCCTGTCTCACCCCTCCATTTACCACTTGGCGCTCTCATCTTTGAAGCACCATTTAAAATGAAACTTTAGATGGACTAATAGTTTTTGTCAGTGAGCGAGCAGTGTTCCTTTGCGTTTCTTTAAAAATAAAGCCGTATTATTACTATTTTGTACTGGCGAACTCATTTTTCCCTTTGTTGACCATACGGGAAAACTACATCTACCGTCATTCCTATTCCCGCTCAGCCTAGTACGTCATGACACGTCGGGCCATTGCCCATGTGAGGCGTCAGGGAACGTAATGGAGGAAGTGATGAGGCCATTTAAACTTGCGAACACCGCGTGAACGCTACCTTCGCGGTGTTCCGGATAACAGGCCGACTTGGCAGGGCAGACCTACGGAACAGTAAGGAGTTGGGATGGAGGGAGGGGGAGGAAGTGAGAGAGTGAGAGAGATTGAGGGGAAGGGTGATTATGGATAGCGATACGAGACATCAAGGGCTATCTACAATAGGAATACACAGGTGTGTGGCTATCGCTACGGACTAGTCAAGAAATCCGACTTTCTGAATACGGGGGTTAATTGTCATATCCTCCTTTTTCCCTTTTCTACCAATGTGATGTATATAGGTTATGTTCCTGGGACACCCTCCTGCAGGACACCAATTCGGGTTTATCTACAACATAAACTCGGTGAGTACGGAGGCGGGAACAGGCTGGAACGTTCTACTTTTAAAACGATATGATTGGGAAGTTAATGTGGCTTGGGAAAAACACGATGACTTATGGTGGAGGTGAATGCATATAGCGTTTTTATGTAAACTTTAGCAACACTAGTCAATGTGGCATTTTGAAACCTGAGGGACTATTACGATACCCGGGATAGAGAGAAAAAGGGGTGCACTTTCTCCTGAATATACAGGGAACTTTTACAGATGATCTGAGATGTTTTTGTAATAAGGGGAAGAGATGAGATTATCTAAGAGTATAGCATGTCTATACTGTCTCTCTTTTTCCTTATTAGTGAATGTTCTCCCTCACTATTGGGAACATTCTCTACACATGACAAGATGAGCAAGGATCTAGGCAGACCGGCTCGGACTTCATGGCATAATAACCGAAATACGGTGGGGCCATAGGTGGTACAGGAAGCGACATTAGTCCTGAAAAAGACTGGGGTGACCTTTTGAGGCACAGTAAGTCGGTCGAAACATGTTGACCACAGCAGTAATAGGAGGGAAGTCTTGAGAATTTTCAATTTCTCACGAAGTCATTACCCATCCTTTTCTTTTTAATCCTGGTGGGGGGAACCTGAGAATAATAAAAATGGTTTGTTTGGTACCCTCAAACCAGTTTTAACCACTTCCAACTACCTGCACTTTTCTGTCGCATTATTCTTTAAGCCACTTGGTGATTGGCACTATCTTCACACAATGTATGTTACGTGTTTTATTTGTTGAGTTCTCCTGTTGTATGTTGTGTTGCGTGGAATTTATTATTTTTCCCCCCCCTTATGCTCCGCCCTGTGTGTGGCTACACCAGGGCGTATTGTAAGCAGACCCTATGATGAAGCATGTCACATACTTCGGTATGTGAGTGAGGGCAGTATTTTCAAACAAATGAGTTTGTCTGTTTTGTTATAAGTTCTGTTTTTTACTCTCCACCCCCCGTGTGCATGTACTTGAGATCCTGTGGGGGCTTGGGGTGGTAGAGTGTAAAGGGTTGGCCCTCTCCCCTCTTATGTGTTAAGTGATATTGAGAGCGGCAGCTTAGCCGCAGGGGATTTCTTTTATGGTTTTTACCATTTTCATACAGAACGCAGACAGTTCTACACACTTCCACTATTTTTCCACACTCTGTTTTCCCCACACAATTTCTCGCACACAGTTCTCCCACACTTTCTGATCCCTCTCAGGTCTAAGCTTTGTGATGTTGGTTTAACCAAGAGACGATAGTCATTGGGCTTGCTTCCCCTCTATCTTTGACTAGATGGCGTTGATCCCCGGTCTTTCCTTCGGGGAGGACGTGGTCTCTGACATTCTGGCAGGACCTTCTCTCTTAGGTGACAGTACAGTCTCTGCAGTATTGGCACAAGGGAAGGGTTGGGATACTCTTCTGGAACTCAAAAAAACACAGGTAAAAACGGACGGGGCAATTCTCACCGAATATTTACGAGTTAATGCCTCTCCGAGGGGACTCCTTGTTACCAATGAACCCCTAATCTTCTTGGAAGATGAGGAATTCAGGCGGGATTGGGCACTTATCTCCTGGAAGTGCACCGCGATTGGTTGGTGCTAATTATCCGCACTACAAAATGACTAGCGGACGCCCTTCTGATAGAAATCCAAACAACAGAAGCTGGACTCCAAGCGAGTATTGTAATGACGACGTTTGATCATAAATTAGATCAAATCAATACAGAACTCTCGGAGTTTAGAGATCATCTACTTCACTCAAAAATCTCAAAGTTTCAGAAAGATTTGAAGAATTTTTCCAGGGAGAAGGTGTACCCTTATACCACCACGGAATATGCCAAACAGTAATTGGCAGAAGGGAATAAGAGCAATCAACAGGGCCGTCCCCGCCACTATACAACCAGTAGCTCCAGCGAGGGCAGTGAGAATGAACAACCACAGAAAAGAAAAGGCAGAGGCGGGGTTTCTGGCGTAGTCACAGACCACCTTACTTTCAGCAACCCTTTCAACAATACTCTAAACAGGCCTACAATTGGCCGACGATGGGTTACCCTCCAACCGGACCTTATCAACACCAACAATTTGATAAACCAAGATTCCAAAATCCGGACTTCCAGAATACTCAGTTCCAGAATTTCCAGGGGCCTTTTTTAGGGAGAGGCGGGAACAAGGGACGTGGCAAACAGAAGGGTCAAGCACGAGTAACATGGGACGATCAGGACCCGGAAATTACTCAGCGCGTGACCAGGAGCAGGGCACATGGAGGCCTACCGAGCACGAGCCTTGGACCTCCTTAGTGGTCAATTTATCTTTCTACCCTCTGTCCCCTCTACAAGAACAGGTTCTCAACAAGGGATTGGGGTTTGTTCCAACTAATCATCCGGACCTTTTCAAACTCCGACAGGACTTGGCCAATTTCTTTCGTAATTTACGACTGAGAGTCTTTTTCACAGATCATGAACCCCGCGAGGAACCCAAAGGGGACACGCCGTTTTGTCTGAAGTCCACTTTTACTCCACAGCTGGCAGTACTTCCGCCGCAGGTAGCTGCCTTTGAACAGGCAGTGGTCCATGATTTGGAAACGTCCAACTTGACACAACATCGCCACTTCTCAAACCTCTCAAATTGTGAGAGACTAGCACTCAAGGAACTGGCGAACAACAGAACAATCATTCTAAAACCTGCATATAAAGGCGGTGCCACTGTGATTCTGGACTTAGAAGCTTACCGGTCAGAATGTTTTCGCCTACTATCCGATCTCAGGACCTATCGGAGACTGATGGAGGACCCTACTGATCAGATCACGAGGGAGATTACGACCATGGTAGAAGAGGGCAGAACCAACGATTGGATCACTGGTCATGAAGCGGAGTTTTTAATTAACACACAACCGAGAACTCCGTACTTCTATGTCCTTCCTAAAATCCACAAAGCGGTGAGACCCCCTCCCGGAAGACCGATTGTCTCTGGGATGGGGTCCCTGCTGGAGCCTCTCTCGCAGTTTTGCGATTTCTTTTTAAAACCCATGGTACAAAAGCTACCTACCTATTTGAGGGACACTTCGGATGTTTTGAACCTTCTCAAGGATGTCCCTTTTGATCCAGACATCGAATTTCTAATAGGGTTGGATATAGAGGCTCTATATACAAACATTCCCCAATTGGAAACACTCAGAGTCTTGGAGACACTGCTTTTTGAGGAAGAATGGCCCTATGAAACCCCACGGGCCTTCATACTACACCTAGCTGAGATAGCCCTCACGAAGAACTTTTTTGAATTCGAGGGCGTGATGTACATCCAAACCCAGCCTGGCTGGATTATATGTGGGGGCTTTTGAGAGCTTGATGATTCTGGATGCGAATGGACCTTGGGCTTTACAATTGCGGATGTGGCGACGTTATATTGATGACGTTTTGGTGATTTGGAGAGGCGACAGAACATCAGTCGAACGCTTCTTAGAATGGCTAAACAATCAGAATCCGTTCCTCCACTTCACCTCTACTATCACTAAGTCCAGTCTCCCGTTTCTGGACCTTGTGATAGAGCCTAGTGAGGGTGCTCTAAAAACCAAGGTATTCCACAAACCAACTGACAAAAACGCCTTGTTGGCCTTTGAAAGTTTCCATCCCGTTCTTTACGGGAGAATTTGCCAGTGGGACAGTTCTTCTGAATACGTCGGAACTGCTCGGAAAGAACTGACTTTACTGTGGAATCCGAAACCCTGACGCATAAACTACTACAGAGAGGATATCCCTCCAGGAAGAGGGCTTTCAACTCCAACCGTGAATGCCTACTCTCTAAAACCATCGGACCCCAATCTAATAAACCAGTGTTTGTGTCTACCTTTAACACAGCATCACAACAAGTCAGACGATTAGTATTAAGAAATTGGAAAATACTGAACTCAGGGGGCTTGAGCATAGAGAAACCACTTTTTTCTTTTAAGCGGAGTCAGAATCTGAAAAGATCTCCTTATACACACGAGACCTAGAAACCTGACTGGCATGAGGAACACTGCTACTGCGGCAGGCTTGCCGCGATTGACGGGTCATACGCGGTCTGGCTCATGTAGCGTTTGCCACCTAACGTGCAATACCCAATCTATTGACCTTGGACTCCAAACACCCTGGGAACAAAGATCTTATACCAACTGCAATTCCCAGGGGGTAATTTACTTGATCACCTGTCCCTGTAAGAAAGTGTAGGTAGGGATGACGAGTAGGAAGGTACGGACGAGAATTACGGAACATCGCAGCACTATTAGGTGCGGAAAAGTAATACCAAACTCACTGCACACTTCCTAGAACAGAGCCACAGTATAGAAGAGCTCAAATGGACTGTCATTGAAAAAGTACCACTAGGGAGACACCAGGCAGATGAACATAGAACCCTACTACTTCATGAGCAAAAGTGGGTCTATCGACATAAAAGCCACCTAGTGGGGTTAAATGACGACATACCATGGCAGTCACTAAGAAGCTAGAATAATTCACCTTGGAGTCTCATATACTAGAGTTACAGCGTTCCTTACTGAATGCATTTTCTGTCCAGCATTCCCTTCTGTCTCTTTGCCACCTAGCGCAATGACTTATTATTTTCCCATCACTCCTACTGAACATCTACAGGAGTGACCCCTACTGCCTTCTTATGTTGCCTCTTACCATCACAACTTGCCCCTCCACACTCCTTCTTTCCTAGAATCCGCTCCCATACCATCCCGTACTTCCTATTAGTGGTAACTTGCCCTCTAATACTCCTACTTTATATAATCTCGATCTCAGGGCTTCCCGCATCCCGCAATAGCGGCATGTTGATACCATCCATTTACCAGTTGGCAATCTCATCTTTGAAGCATCATTTAAAATGAAACTTTAGATGGACTAATAGTTTTTGTCAGTGAGCGAGCAGTGTTCCTCTGCGTTTCTTTGAAAATAAAGCTGTATTATTACTATTTTGTACTGGCAAACTCATTTTTCCCTTTGTTGACTATACAGGAAAACTACATCTACTGTCATTCCTATTCCCGCTCAGCCTAGTACGTTATGACACGTCGGGCCGTTGCCCACGTGAGGCGTCAGGGAACGTAATGGAGGAAGTGATGAGGCCATTTAAACTTGCAAACACCGCGTGAACGCTACCGTCAAAGTGTTCCGGATAACAGGCCAACTTGGCAGGGCAGACCTACGGAACAGTAAGGAGTTGGGATGGAGGGAGGGGGAGGAAGTGAGAGAGTGAGAGAGATTGAGGGGAAGGGTGATTATGGATAGCAATACGAGACATCAAGGGCTATCTACAATAGGAATACACAGGTGTGTGGCTATCGCTACGGACTAGTCAAGAAATCCGACTTTCTGAATACGGGGGTTAATTGTCATCTCCTCCTTTTTCCCTTTTCTACCAATGTGATGTATATAGGTTATGTTCCTGGGACACCCTCCTGCAGGACACCAATTCGGGTTTATCTACAACATAAACTCGGTGAGTACGGAGGCGGGAACAGGCTGGCACGTTCTACTTTTAAAACGATATGATTGAGAAGTTTATGTGGCTTGGGAAAAAACACGATGACTTATGGTGGAGGTGAATGCATATAGCGTTTTTATGTAAACTTTAGCAATACTAGTCAATGTGGCATTTTGAAACCCGAGGGACTATTACGATACCCGGGATAGAGAGGAAAAGGGGTGCACTTTCTCCTGAATATACACAGAACTTTTACAGATGATCTGAGATGTTTTTGTAATAAGGGGAAGAGATGAGATTATCTAGGAGTATAGCATGTCTATACCGTCTCTCTTTTTCCTTATTAGTGAATGTTCTCCCTGACTATTGGGAACATTCTCTACACGTGACAAGAAGAGCAAGGATATAGGCAGACCGGCTCGGACTTCATGGTATAATAACCGAAATACGGTGGGGCCATAGGTGGTACAGAAAGCGACATCAGTCCTGAAGAAGACCGGGGTTACCTTTTTGAGGCACAGTAAGTCGGTCTAAACATGTTGACCACAGCAGTAATAGGAAGGAAGTCTTGAGAATCCTAATTTTCTCACGAAGCGATTACCCATCCTTTTCTTTTTAATCCTGGTGGGGGGAACCCGAGAATAATAAAAATGGTTTGTTTGGTACCCGCAAACCAGTTTTAACCACTTCCAACTACCTGCACTTTTCTGTCGCATTATTCTTTAAGGCACTTGGTGATTGGCACTATCTTCACACAATGTGTGTTACGTGTTTTATTTGTTGAGTTCTCCTGTTGTACGTTGTGTTGCGTGGAATTGATAATTTTTTTCCCCTCCCTTATGCTCCGCCCTGTGTGTGGCTACACCAGGGCGTATTGTAAGCAGGCCCTATGATGAAGCATGTCACATACTTCGGTATGTGAGTGAGGGCAGTTTTTTCAAACAAATGAGTTTGTCTGTTTTGTTATAAGTTCTGTTTTTTACTCTCCACCCCCTGTGTGTATGTACTAGAGATACGACGCACACAGCAGGATCACCAGATCGGGATGGAGCGGCCGACGGCAGCCTGGATGAGCAAGACTGAAATCGGAGGACTCTCACTAGCAGATAGGACTCCTTGTTTTTCAAGACAGGCATTGTGTTCTTCTGAAATGACATGTTTATATTGTGTGCCTAACAAACTCTGTAGATTGTGGATATAATCGATATGAACGTGTTTTGTTACCCGTCATAATAGCTTCTCAGGGAGAGATATGGGATGATGCAAGTTGCATGTCATTTTGGGATGTTATCATCATTGAGCTTAAATACAGACATGGTGTTGGTAGTCAGATAACTTTTATAATGAATGACGAAAGTTGTAAATGCCAACGGGCATTATGTGAGCTGGATGGAGTATGAAGCAGGTTACATCCGCCCACGAGTGTGACCCACACACAGGTAATCTGCCTATTTTTGTTTATTCTATGGTATCTAAAAATTTTACTTTTCTAATGATGTGGTGAGTTGGGGGGGAGTTATTCCGTGCATGCACAGTTGGGGTAAGCATGCCGTGGGTGGAGGGGGGGAAAGTCATTTGCTTTAACATATGTCGAAATAGCCAACATGACACTACACAACTTAGTGTTTAGTCACAAGGTATCACCTGGTTACACAGAGGCAACACCGCATAACATATCTCGATTTGTCTTAAATCCCTAGATGCAACCACAGACTCGTAAGATAACATTTTTAACTTGGAGCATCCGGGGTCTTAATGACCATAGGAAATTGAGGAAAGTTCTGATATCCTTCACAAGGCACGGTGTCGACATTGCTCTATTGCAGGAATCACACCTGCCTCTACACAGTGCATTGTTGCAGGAAGGAGGATTGCGGGGTGACATACATGCCACGGGGTTCACATCATATGACAGGGGAGTAATAATGTGGGTGAATCCCAGATCGGATCTTCACTTGGAAGCACTGGAGACAGATCCCGAGGGTCGCTTCGTGATAACGCGATGCAGAGGGAGAGGGTTGAGTCTGGTTCTGGTCAACATCTATGGTCCTAACTACGATAATCCCACCTTTTTTGGAAAGCTGTTAGATAGAATGAGTCGCTATGGTAAATATTCCCAACTCTGGGGGGATGACTTTAACTGTGTACTAGATCCCAGCTTAGATAGGTCAGGGGGTCCGCCAAGACGTCCAACTGCCACCACTAGATCTATTATGATGGCTGCTACCCAACAAAATGTATGAAACGTATGACGTCCACGCTCTCAGGGTCCAGGTGGCTTTACAACTATTCAACTTTTCATAACCTCCACACTCGGATTGACTACCTGTTTATTTCAAGAGATTTCTTTACACAGATCCGTGACTGTGTGGTACTCCACCGCACTCTCTCGGATCATGCCCCAACACAGATCGACATGGACAACCCTCAGAAACTTATACCTCCTTTTACTTGGCGATTCCTCCTTATTCTTACCTCGACCCAGTTTTTAAAGCGGAACTGGCTGAAGCCATTGAGACTTTTTTGAGACAAATATTGGGTCGGTAGACTCTTTTGCCATGGTGTGGGACACCTTTAAGGTGTACATTCGTGGGATCGCCATGGCTAAACACTCCGTACCCTCCGTAAGCATCTAGCGGATTTAGAAGCCACTTTGCAACCCTAGAGCAGCAATTACTAACTAGGGCAGATGACAGCCTCACACAAGAACTGCACAATACACTAGAAGAGTATCGTTCTACAGCAGACACAGAACTAAAGCACATCGGCAAATACGCAACAGCTCCCATATATGGAGAGGGTGACTGGCGGGGTCGGTCTTGGCCTCTTTGCTTAAAACTCAGAGGGGGTCTAATGTGATTGTACATAATGATGCGAAGGGGGAGCCCCTAACTGACCCACTCGACATAGCCAACAGATTTCAGCAATATTAAGCATCACTATTCAGCTCTGAGGGCGGGAGTGATGACGAAGCTATTTGTCGACTACCTTACTCATATGAAACTACCTTGGCTGCTGAATGGACACAGGAAAGACCTGATGCGCCCACTAGAAGTGGAAGAAATAACTGCAGCCTTGGCTGGAATGAAATCCAATAGCGCCCCCGGAGTGGACAGTCTCACTGTCTCCTTTTACGAGGAGTTTAAGGACCTCGTGGTCCCGCATCTACAGTCACTATTTGAGGAAATCATTGAAACAGGAGAAATGCCACCTTCAATGAGGGAAGTGCTAATTGTTACAATACTTAAACCTGAGAAGCCTCCGACCGTCTGCGCCTCTTACTGTCGGCTGTCACTCCTCAATGTGGATACAAAAGTTTAGGCAAAGGTCTTAGCTACCAGACTGTCTCCCTTTGTGCCGCTGCTGATATCACCGGAACAAGCTGGCTTTGACCCTAGTAGAATCCTTACTTATAACTTGAGAACTGTGTTTGGGGCTATACAACACACTTGTTGGGATACTCAGGGAGTGGCAGTCTTCCTTCATATGGAGAAGGAGTTTGACTCCGTGGAGTGGCGGTTCATGACCCAGGTGTTGACAGCCTACCTGTGCCCCAGATTGCAGGGCGGAGAGTACAGGAAGTGATAGGGAGACAGACAAGTGCTGTCTCTAGCCAAAACAAAAGTTGTTTAAAAAACGATTTTCCCTTTCTGTGATTACTGTCTTTGCCTGTGGTTGTTACCAGCACTAAAAACACACCTGCTGCAAACCCACATAATACTGATCACTCTTCTACAAAACAATGTCCCACCATCACCAAAAGCCACTCTCTACACTGTCTACTAATAAATGCTCGATCCCTCTCTAAAAACAAGCATCACATCTACGACCTTCTCACCGATGCAAAACCAGACATAGTATTCATACCCTAATCATGGTTGGGAGCGGATATAGCTCCAGTCCTGCATGAAGCCATTCCTCTAGGCTATCAAATAATCACCCAAAATTGTATAGCCAAAAAAGGAGGTAGTCTAGCTGTTGTATTCAGGCAAACAATACATATCACTAAAATTGACAACATCTCCACAAAGAATTGTGAGGCTCTTCTAACAAGATGCAATCCTACACCGTCTTCCTCTTGTAACTTTCTGCTCCTTTACAGACCTTCACCTAGCAAGGCAACATTCCCAGACGCATTTCTAGGCACAGTTTGAAACCTGATAACAATACACTCCAACCTATGCATTCTGGGTGACCTTAACATTTGGTTTGATAAACCCAATATGACCCATCCAAAAACAATAATCACCTGCCTAAATGCATTGAACCTGCATCAGATTGTCCACAATCCAACACACACCGCTGGACATATCCTAGATGTCATTTTTGCTTACCTTCGAAACTATAACTCTAGTCACATGGTCACACCACCACTTGCTTGCTTTCCAACATAAAACAACGCTAAGCGACTCACCTAAAACTACCTTACATCCATCCACCTATCGGCCGTGGAACAAACTCAATTTGTAAAACTTGGAAACACAACCAACATACAGTACAAATCTGGAAACCATAAATTCTGTTCAACATCTATATGAGTGGCTACAGGAAGCTATTGACATCCTGATACCACTCAAAACCACACAACAGAACAAAAGAAAAAAAGCGCCTTGGAGAAACATAGAAATAAAAGACATAAAACAACAAATTAAAAAGCAGCAATGTACCTGGCTCAAAACAAACGCCAAACAAGACAAACTTCACCTACAGAAAATTGACAGATTATACAAGTCAGCTATCAAAAAAAGCTAAGAAAAGGTACTATTCACACAGAATTTAAAACACTAAATGTGCAAATAAAGAATTCTATAAAATACTCAATGAATTTCGCAAACCAAATTGCCTAGAAGGAACTCATCCTGTTACTCAAGATTTCACAGACAAACTGGCAAATCATTACACGGACAAAGCAGACACGTTGGACTTGTACTTAAAACAGAAACAAAGCACCCGCACAAACCCTTGTACAAAACAACAATCCAAGAATGCTCTAATCAAGCCTCTCCGTTCCTTCCAACACATCTCACATGATGAATTTATGGACCTGGTCAAAGCAAGCAGGCCTGCCGGCAGCCCTTCTGACCCCTGTCCGCCACAAACTTTCAAGACAATTCTTTTAACAACCTCTGCTGCCACTCCAGTAAGAAGAATCATCAACTATTCCTTAACTACTGGAATATTTCCAGAAGAATTCAAAAAGTCATACATATGCCCTTTACTGAAGAAAACAAACTTGGACCCGCTGAGCCCTGACAACTACAGACCCATTACAAATGGACCTTTCCTGGGCAAACTAATAGAAAGAGCAGTGTTCGCCCAGATGTCACAATTCATTGAAGAGAATTACATACTTTCAGACTTCCAAACAGGATTCCGTCTGGGGAGAGGCACTGAATCTGCCCTCCTTACCATCTTGGATGACCTAAAGAATACAGTTGACCGCAATGGGATTGCTGTGCTACTCCTCTTGGACCTCTTAGCTGCCTTTGACATGGTTGACCAAGACACTCTGAAACAAAGACTTTATGAAGCCGCATAAAGGGAACTGCTTTAGACTGGATCGCGTCCTACCTTCGAAACAGAACTAATGTCATCCATACCCACCTTTCTCATCCAAACCGTACTGCACAAAATCAGGGGTCCCTCAAGGTTCTATCATCTCGCCCATGCTTTTCAACATCTACATGAAGTCATTACTAGTACTGATCAATAAATTTCACCTGATGTGCTACAATTATGCAGATGACACGCAAATACTACTTCAACTGGAATGCCCCAAAGACATTGGAAAATCACAAATTTTCAGCTGTCTCAGAGCCATGGATCAGTGGATGACTTGGAGCCATCTCAAATTGAATGCTTCAAAAACTGAAATACTCATGTGTGGTGATTGGAAAAATTACAACCCACTTGCCGCATGGCCTGATGAACTGGGATCACTGCCTAAAGTATCGAAGGAAGTAAGAAACCCCGGAATGACTATGGACTCCAAGCAGTCGATGAATGCCCAAGTGGATAAACTAGCAAGATCAAGCTTTGCTACTATAAAAACGTTGCGACAAATGTTCCCTCATTTGGGATTTCCACACAAGGTTCAAGCTACCATCTCCCTTGTTCTGTTCAAATTGAATTATGCCAATAGACTCTACCACTGATCACCTTTAACGACCATGAAAAGACTACAACGGATTCAGAACTCGGCAGCCAGACTACACTTGCATACCAAACCCATCTCCCCTGCCTTGAAAGCCATGCATTGGTTACCGGTTGCCAGAAGATCCACGTTCAAGCTGCTTTGTATCACCCACAATGCAATACATGGAATAGGACCACTCTTCATCAGGAATAAAATCACCAAATACATTCAACAAAGGAACCTCTGCACTAAAGGAGCATCTCGCCTCAAAATCCCACCATACAAGAAAAAACCATGGGTGGTACATCCTTCTCTGTTCAAGCAGCCAAACAATGGAACTCTTTACACCCCAACATAAGATCCACCGACAACCACCTTGTCTTCAGAAAACTACTCAAGATTTGGCTCTTCCCCACATAAGCACCATACGCAAACAGAAATGTCCAGCATATCCCTCTGTATATAAGCATTTGTTTTCACTTTAGCTATGTACCTATCTTTGTTTATTACTTTGTATAAACATGTAAATAATTATGTTGCTAAGAGAGATAAATAAATAATAATAATAATAATAAATAAATTAAAATCATCTTTGGTCTACATGTACATACTTCCATTGTGCATCTATGTACCTTCTATGTACTTGGATCTGTGTGTCTGTTACTTTTCTCCTGAAAAAAGCATATCCAATGCACTACCCTATTTCTCATCCTGTACCTCTATCAATATCTTTAATTTACATATACTTACTTCCTCTATGTATCTATATACTTTAAATGTACTTATGGATCTATATATTTATCACTTTCTTCTAATTGTGCATTTCCAATGCAGTACCCTATTTCTTAGCTCAATATATCTTCTAGCCCAACCTTCTGACTCATCTTAAACTTTTTTCTACTACTCTTTCCAATGCACTACCCTATCTCTCAACATATACATCTATCAATATATCCTCTACATCCACTTTCCCATTTATCCCAAAACCCATACCACTACTATGATTGCCAAAATAACCCTTTCTATACTCTCTCCTACTCTACCCCTCCTTGCATCATCTGACACCTCTTTTTACTATACCGATCCCCTAAAACAAACATTTCTAAACTCTTCCCTCTGACTCCTCTCTTACAAAACTCCTTTTTACTCATCCGAAAGCCTCCTCCTACTGCTAAGACCTAAAAGAAAAAAAAGAATAATCCTTCACTCTTTTATCCCTCCACTATCCTTTTCAATCAAAATTAACAGACTAACATGTTCACTTCTCAAATTCCATATTCAACTATACTAATATACTACCCAAATAACTGAATAACATATCTACTACTCAAATTACTTCATATTTATACTATACTAATTTTCAAAACTAATCCTTTATGGGTTCCGGATTGGCGTGCTACTCACCACAAAAGCGCTTCAACACCAATCAGGGGTAACAAGTGCTATATGAATGCAAATCTTTCTTCCCCTTTTATCCCTCCGCTATCCTTCTCACTCCAAGTAACAGACTAATATCCACCACTGAAATTACTTCATATTTCACCATATTAATTCACCACTAATCCTTTATAGGCTTCCTGAATAGCGTGTGTCAACAAGCGCTAAATAAATACAAACCTTTGTCCTCCTCTATCCTTCTGCTATCATTCCAAATCCAATTAACTGACTAACCTATCCACCACTTAAAATGTACTTGCAGGTTTCACTATCCTAATTCAACAATCCTCTATGGGTCCCGGAGTAGCGTGCTACTTGCCGAAAAAGCGATTCTACGCCTTGTCAGGGGTAGTAAGCGCTATATAAATGCAATTCCAATTCCAATTCCAATTACTATACAACTCCCCCACAGCTAGGATCAAGATTGGTGACTTGGTTACCGATCCGATTTGCATCACTAGAGGCACACAGCAGGGGGTGTCCACTCTCCCCTTTGCTATACACTCTGGTTGCCGAACCTCTTGCCTGTGCGATGCGAAAATATCACAGCCATAGTGGTATACAATTCCCCAAATATAACTTGATTATATCCATGTATGCCGATGATACATTATTGTATGTTAGAGACCCTGACCAAAATCTCTCAATGGTACTGCACAAAGTGATTCTTTTTGGTGCTCGGTCTGACCTTAAGGTTAATTGGAATCAATCACTCATCTTCCAGCTGACATCAGAGACAGCCCAGTTTACACCAGAATACCCCTATGCTGGACGACAGAGCCGGTTCGATACTTAGGCATTAGAGTGCATACTGATTCGGATGTTGTACCAAAAGAATAATATGAGAAAGCGATGTCAAAACTGGAAGACGACGAGGACAGATGGATACACTTACCCCTATCATTATTGGGCAGAATATCGATTATGAAAATGGTAGTTCTTCCTCAGTTTTCATTCATATCCGCTAATATTCCCATATTCCTCCCGAGTTCCTTCTTTCGGTCACTGAAAACCCCGACGGTATGGTTAGCCTGGGCTGGGAAACACGCTTGTGTGAAATGGGAGATCCTCATACTCCCATACAGCTTGGGTGGGCTTGGAGCTCCGGATCTCGAACTGTATTATAGGGTGGCGCAGGGAGCCCACGTGAACCACTGGATGCACAGCCCCATGGATGCTCCGCATTATCGGATTGAGAATGTGGTGGCGGGCCCAACTACATTGCCAGCGCTCCTCTTTAAACCGTCTGACCGCAGGACTGGTATGCTTGACTCTATTAATGCGACAGCACGTGCCTGGCAACACCTCCTGAAATTACAAGCTGGCCCTATTCTATACTCCCCTAAGACACAGTGGGAGTGGTGGCCCTGGTTGCCTCCGTGCAGGGAAAAAGGGGTGATTAGGGCCTTAAAAACTATAAGTATCTGTACAATAGGAGAGCTGTTTGATGAGGGTAAAGCGATATCATGGGAAGACACAGTACAGGACGGACAGACAGCTACACCATTGACCCAATTTCACTTCCACAGGGTGCGGCACTCTCTGAGGGGGCTACTTGGCAGCGGGTTGGAAGAGCCACCAGCGGTAGCTCCTCTCACATACGTTATTAAAGCTGAATCGCCATTGCAAATCATTTCAAGGATATATAACACAGCACATGGATACAGGGCTAACCACTACACTAAGGTTAGGTTGACGTGGCAGGGAGACCTGGGTCGGGTGATTGATGATACAACATGAAAATACTGCTGTGAGAGTACGAAATGCATCTCATTAAACAGGCGTCATAGGCTGATACATTTCAAATTTTTAAATACGCCATATTATACACCAGAGAGGCTCTGCAGGTACGGTTTGCGTGACACGGCAGCGTGTGAACATTGAGGCGCGGGCTCTGCAGATTTTTTTCATCTCGCTTGGTTATGCCGTGGGAGTTGATATTCAAGACACTGGGGGAAGTCCCACACACCACAATTGAACCAGACCCTATGCTCGCTCTTTTGGAATACTCCAAACATTTGCATAAGGAAATTAGAAGTCTTGGAGACACGGGCCTCCTAGTGGCTAGGCGTAGGGTTGCGATCTGCTGGTCTCGAGGCCCGACACTCACTGTGACGGCATGGACTAATGACATCATGTATAGCAGCACACAAACAGAATATTATAGTGAGTTACTACCACCCCCGCAACAGGCCTAAAAATTTCTGGGGTCTATTCCAGGCCTATGTGGCTGCAAAGGCAAATGTCCCAAATCTTGCGGAGTTCCTTGAAACATAGCATGGGAGCTGGATTGGGAGAAGCGCTTAGTCTGGTGGCCAACCTTAAGTGCCTCTGAATTAGTACTGTGAACTGGGTATGCACAACATTGAACTGTACTGTAAGGGTTATGGTTGCAAATTGTAAGGAGTTGATATTAATACTGTATGCTATAAGATACTAGCATTGCCCTACTGTATAGACCTTGGTGTACTGTGTACATTACAGCAAGACTGAAATGTCTCTGATTTTGGTATCAATAAAAACCTTTCAATAAAAAAAAAATTCTCTGCGTACTTTGATAGTAGGGTAGGGTATAAAGGAGACTGAGGCAAACATAACTGTACATTTGCTTTTTTATACACTCACTCGAAAGTACCTAAACACATAATGCAGTGGTCCTCACATAGATAGTGTTTGTCTGATTCTGTCAGGGTTTACCTTCGCTATGAGAACCAAACCGGTCCTCCAGCATGGGTTATACATCCCCACTCACACACACTTGCATAACATGTTTAAATTGGATATATTGAATGTGTTTATATAGCTATATTTTCTTCATGTATTTGTAGATAAATATACATTAAAAAATTCATATGTGTGGCAAGGTGCAGTGTCTGTTCTTTTTTGGCCAGACTTGGCACATTGAAGTTTGTACTACCAAATATCAACACCAAAAATATTGTGGCATACTAATATCAAGGACAGAATACTGAGGGGTAAAATATTGAAAGATAAGAGCATATAGGGAAGTATAGATTTACTCTTCATATTTCAATGTCTTCGTATCTTGAATATATATGTACTGTGTAGGTACATATGTGGACTTAGTTATAGAAAATCTAGACTCACCTGTCAAATATTTCCTTTCAGTATGTTGTATGCAGTAATCAGTCCCATTGTTATCATTGATTTGATATTCAAGGGGCACATCGACATTGGTAGGTGTGCAAGTGGGGGGACAGGACAGCATGTATTGGGGAACAGATCCCAACTGGCCCCCTTAGATGCCAGTGTAATGATTCTAATCAAATAAAGAGAGAACAATAATGATAACCCTCTTGAACTGAAATGAGCACACATACAACCCACTGACTGCCTCATCAAGGGCACCACTATATAAGTAAATGCTTGAGGCTAAATCCATTATTATGGGCATGTGGGAAAGTGGTATACTAGATGATATGACAACATTCAGGAAATGTTACCACGCTTCTCACTGTGTGGACCACATCTCCAAATCTAGAACAATTTTGTTAAAGTATACAAAACAGTAATAATAATAATAATAATAATAATAATAATATTAACCGCTTCCATGCTGATGACGGAACCGCTCTGTCACCAGCCTCGGTCGCACTGTGCTGGTGACGGAGCGGTTCCGTCACGGCCCGCTCGGCGCACCTGCGCGGCGCTGATTTCGCGCCTGCGCTGGACGTTCCATTGAGCGGGCGGGGCCGTGATGGAACCACTCCGTCACAAGCACAGCGCGCCCGAAGCTCGTGACGGAGCGGTTCCATCATGAGCATGGGAGCGCCGCGCGGCTCCCCCTCCCCCCGAGCGCTGAGGTGGAATTGCCGCCGCAGCGAAGGTGATAATAACAGCGACAACAACAATAATAATAATAATGGTAATAATCATCATAATCACCATCATAAATATAATTATAATATTATCATCAGAGGCTCTTGACTACTACATTGCATTGCCTCCTACTTACACAACATTTTAAGGTCAAAGAATAGATGGTGGCTTAGAAATACTGATGCCAAATGACTTTATAACATACAGTGATTTCAAATGACTTGTAGTTTAAAGGATGGGCATTCTTTAATCCTTAACTAGCAGCCTGTCAAAAGATCATAAAATCCTGTAAGTGAATAGAAGTTATTGAAATGAAAGCTTCAAAACTGAAAAAGATTCCAACTAAATATCAATGGAAAGAAACTTAATCGAACATTAGACATTTCAAGCATTAAGATCTGTCTTAAGGTAATTTTAATGTGGAGAGTTGTAAGCAACTTAAACTTAGAATTTCATTTTATAAGTGTTTGAGGTTTGCTTCCAAGATAAGTTTAAACAGACTACAGTATATGGTCAGATGCCTTTAAGACAATCTGCAGCAATGGATACAATATTGACCTTCCAGGCAGAGGGTCGAGATGCAATGAATTAACTTACAAAGCATGCAGAGTTACTTGAGTGTCACCCAGAGTTCGCATAAAGCCAGTCCAGTAAGTGTTAATGCTTGGAGATTGGCTACCTCATCTTAAGGTCAAATACCAGAAACCCCATAGTGCTATTTATTGACCACAGACAACATTTCAGATATAAAGGTATAGTCCTAAATAAAATACTGCCATAATACAGTTTTTAATTTAACAAAGTTCTTACAAGTGACCAATACATTTGAGGCAGCGTGAGGGACAATGGCATCACTCACCAAGCACTCCACCACAATACTCCTCAGTACCTATCCCAAAATCTCACCTTCTCTGGAGGAATCAGACATTCTAGGAGCGTTGATAAATGACTCCTGAAACCCTCACATTGCAACAAGAAAAAACCTCTAACAGAGCATTCTCCGGAGCAGCACCTAGAAGATGGAATTTGCTTCCTCCCTACATCAGAAAAATCTCCACTACTCCTCTGTTCAAAAAAGAAGCAAAATCATTCCTTATGTGCAAATTCCTCCCGTAAACTATCACACAGACCATTCCAGGTCTACACCCTTAAACTTGCCCCTTCTATCCCTCCAAGAACACCCTTGTTGTTCATGACCTGTTGCTCAGAAATACTCTCACGCCGGCAACCCTCCAAACTTTGTAAAATGTTGCTGCTTTTATGTGTGCTATATTTTGCCAATTCTTTTATGCGTATACTATGCCCTCATTGTAAAGCGCTCTGATACCCTAGCCTGGGTCTGGCCCACGCTATAGAATACTCTAAAAATAAATAAATAAGTAAAACATGAAGCTGCTAGAAATTAAGAAAATGTAATGAGCCCATCTATGAAATGAAGATCAGCTCGAAGTCTGAAAAAACCCAAATCTATCACTTTAAGCTCAAGTGTAGTGGTAAATGGAAAGAGTGCAGGCAGCTCCAAGATGGCCCTAGGACTGAAAAGTAGGTGATGATGGACAAGATTAAATGTGTTACTGCGTGTGTGTGTTTGTGTGTATGTGTGCAGGATGTACGACGGTACGTCGCATGGTTTTACCACGCGTACCGTTACAACACATATTTTTACAACAGAAGTCGTTACCACGACTTGCGTTGGACGGGTGCGGACTTGTGAATTTTTTAATTTACTATTCCAAAACCAGCCTACGTACAGTAGGGAAGGTGTTGGATAGTAAATTAAATTATTCCGTGTCCTGTAGCGCCCTCCAGCGCAAGTCGTGGTTACGACTTGCGTTGTAAAAGACGCGTTAAAAGGGTACTGCGGAGTAAAATCCGCGTGGTAAAGGATGTTCTCCATGTGTGCATGTGTGCATGTGCATGTGGGCGTGCATGAACGCGTCCATGTGTGTGTGTGTTTGTGTGTGTAAGGCTGGGCAGAGTTCACAGAGTTTCACTCCGCATAATTTCCTGGAGTTACCCGAAAAGATTGCGCAGAGTTCCACAACCTGACGGAGTATCGTGAACCGAGTGTAACATATAACGGACATCAGTGATGTCATTTCAGATAACCTGTGTGAGTTGTGGAACTTAGCTTTGTAGATTATGGTTAGTTTTGAAAAATCACTAACTTTGGTGAGTCATGCATATTGAACACAGAATTCCTAAATCCTTCGTCATGACAGGGCACATGATGTTACTCACAAATAAGCAACTGATTACATTGGTAGTAGACACTCATGCATTTGAGAAACCCTGTGCCCGGAATCCAGATAAGAGTGAATCTATAAGCATCTGTTTGTGTGCATATAGTGTGTGCCACTCAGAACAAGTGCAAACCGTCACCCTCCCAAATTAGTCCATTACATTCCCTTTCAATCCCAGGAGGATGGTCACCTACCTTCACGTGGGTGTTATCTACGTAATTGCAGCCCACCAGACTCTAGCCTTCTCTGCCATCTTGGCTGCTGCATGCTGACACTGAGAGGGAGCCTCCAGAGACAGCTGTCCTTTCCTCTACTGCTCTGACTCTCTCAGGATCAGGAAGACAGCTAACAGCAAAGATGCAAATTGCAAGAACTGTGAGAAAAACTAGTGTGCATGTCAAACTTCACACAGGAAGAGCCTGTCCCAAGGAGCTTCTATATTAAGGTCAAAATGGATTTTAGGGATGGCAGCACCAGTAAATTCTGCTCCACTGCGGGTGCCAGAGTTTTTCAAAACGTGGTGCTCCAACCGGAGTGCGGAGCACTAAAAACTCTGCAATCTCCACCGGTGGAGCAGAGTTAACCACCTACTATTATGGTGTGTGTACATGTATAAGAGTAAAAATAGAATGAGTTGTTTCTTATCATGTCCTTGACCAACATCAGTCAGATTGTGGAAATAATACAAAACTCTGTATAAAGGGTTTTAAATGTTCAAATCTTACTGGCTTCTCTCTTTCCCCGTAAAGGACCTGACGACTACAGAGCTCTAACGTACTTAAGGTATTATAGCAAGAGAGAGCGGTCCTCTGCTAAATAGCAGTGAAAATCCTTGCCCAGTGGAATCCTTAGTTCCACCCATCAACCTTCCCATATACTAAGGGGTAGTGCTTCAAGAATTCTAATCAACAGTTATTTACTAACAAAATCTGCATTTACTTTCTAGGCAGAGTTCTGTTACCATCCTCCTCACTATCTGTATCACGGATCTCCACCATCCAACCGCAGCAATGTAACCGGTACATTCCACTGTGTGGAGTAGTTGTTCTTGCCCTCAATCTTGCTCCATGCCAAACCAGAGGCATCCAAAATGGATCCCACTTTTCTCTGTAATTGATATTGTAAGACATCACCTACCTGGTGGGGGTTTCCTTGCCTCAGGAAGCCCTAGGAAAGGGGCGGGACTCCAGCCCAGACTGCACTACAAAGTACCTGATCAATCCTGCTGCGCTGGACATCATGCATCAAGTGGGGTACGGATGGGGGACTCCCAACCCAAGGAAGCCTGTTAAGAGGGCTGGGACACTACGAAGCTCCTGGATCATTCCAGTTGCGTTGCCCATCCCGCACCTGGTGGGGAACTCCAAGCCACAGGAAGCCCTAGGAGAGGGGCGGGACTCCAGCCCAATCAGTGCTACAAAGCACCTAATCATTTCTGTTAAGCTGTACATCACACACCTGGTGTGAAGCTCCAAACACTAGAAAGCCCCAGGAGAGGGGCAGGACTTCAGTCCAGACAGTTCTACCATGAGCCTGGATCATTCCCGCTGCACGCAAAATGCCTGGCCCAATCCGGGGTGGAGCCCAGGCCAAGGGAAAGCCCATCTTTACCCGTCATTGGCGGAAAGAGGCTGGACTTGGCCACCCCTCTTCGTTTTATTCTTCACAACTAGGGAAACACTTTTATCTTTGAACTTGGTGCATATTAGTCTGCATTTATGTGATAACTTTGACTGCCATTCTTTGCCCTTTTACTTGTTATTCTTTACGAACGGCCAGTGCTGGGTTATTTAATGTAAATTTGACTAGTCTTTTGACATACTCTTGACAAGATTATGGGCAAACGGAAAGCCCCTGAGGCTCCCCAAGGTCCTATGTAGGCAAAAAACACCACAACAAGCAACTGCATTGTTAAAGATATTGACACCTTGACAGAGGAAGTTGAAACTAACATAAGTCAGGAGAAATGTAGTAAATCTGCAACTAGGACATCAAGGGTACATGGTATTTTTTCATAGAAAAGCTCAGATAAACATGTTGGTTATGAATTGACCTGAGTGCTAACTGTTGACTTTCCAACAACTTAGTAGCAGTATGGGTTCATTACCACTGAAACACATCTTCCCTTCTGTAAATAGGGATATAATTTCTTCTAACTGATATGAGCCACTTACAAATCTTACTGTCCCACAAGTAGATGACCAAAGTCCACTGAATGGTGAAAATTCTGCACAGAAGGAGGTTCTGCATCCGATTTAACCTATTTGAAGCAACTAGTAGAGTCTTTAAGTGCTAAAGTAATAGACTTAAAATAATTGGCCAATGTATTCGTAGTTAACAGCTCTGCACAATCAAAGCCAAGCAATTCTGAAGTGATTTTTGACCTAATTAACAAGACCAAGTTGTGTTTGTTAGATGCCATTGTCAAAAGTAATTTGTAAAATTTAACAGTACCAACTAAAGAGATTCTCAGTCTAGCTTTAGAAACAAATTACAAATGAGAACTGATTTGACTAGAGATTTTGATGATCATTCATTAAATATAAGGCCCCAATCTTGCCTCAATTAGAAACACAGTGGGACCCAGAACTACTGGGAAGGCTATAGGCACAGTACATTAGGAAAGCACATTGCAAATGATCATTTGCTCACATCTCTTTCCAACCATCTTCGCCAGGGCAGGAGGGTTGTCTATATGGTCATCATTTCAGTGGGGCACGTGAGGGAGTAGCATCACTGATAAATACAAATATCTTCTGGATCAGACATACATGTCAATGTTACTTGCTGATTCACTCTGATATTATAATGGCCAAACATCATCCATCCTCCATAGGTGGATATGATTATATTTAATTTGCTCTTAAAAAAAGCCTCTTATGCGGATGGATTGGTGTCTCTAGATGCCTCCTCTAAAACTAGTTCCAAACATTGACTTGAATTATAATCCTCCAGTAGCATTGGCTCCAGAAGATTGGCATTCCACCATAGTTCAACCACTTCAACAGGGAAACAGTAGCAATGTTCGTGTAAATTACTTTTCACAGATAGATTGTCAGATCCCTCCATTCGTCACAGTGGCATTGGCCCGGTTCACTGGGGATTTAACCTCAACATCTCCCACACACAGTAAAGAGATGACTGTTCTAGATGATATTTCCACTCTGAGGGTTGGATCCTCATGAAGGCTTACTTTAGCTGATGGTTTGAATATATTTATGGCTGACACACAAAAAGAATGAGTCTTGATTGATAAGGCCAATATCCGAATCATGACATGAAATATAGGTATGAATTTCTAAAATGATTGATCCAGATTGAGGGAAATAATCGACCAGTTGACATATGACTCGTTCGGGAAACTTGGCTTCTGTTTCCGGTATATCGATCAGGTGTTATTAATCTTAGATTATACGCATCTCACAAGGATTAACTATTTGGGCGAATGTTTCCCTGCTTGCACGATCAAGCAAATGAGCATTGACTCAAACAATCTCATGTGCTTATCATTACTTTTTGATGGAGGGGAAGAAATTAAACTTTTTATTATCCATAATCACCCCACTCAGAAACATTCTACATCAGAGATTCTACAAAAATGTGAGATTGGTCTAGACACAAACACTGATACCAGCTGACTAATCCTCCCAGGAGATTTTAATAAAACATTTGATCCACTTGATCTCACTTTCCCATAATTGATGCATAAGATGAGAAGTAGGGCATACCTGCTTTGGACCTCCAACCAATAAAAACCTGATCTGTTGTGGCATTATAGTTATTAGCAATAATACTGATACATGGGCAAAGGGCATGCAATGGGCGTACTAGTTCAGACAGTGTAGAAGCCCCCACCTTCAATAAGGTGGCTGTAGGACCAGGTTAGATTGAATTATGGTCTCCATTAATTTATGGACAACTGTGGCAGATATGTGAATCATTGAATATGTGGATAGTGATTACAGTACGGTGTATTTAACTGTATCAAGGGATCTCTCAGTCAACTGTAGGATAACTATAAAAAAAAGTAACAGGAAGTTCATGTCCTGGGAATATCTAGTCACGCATCAGGACATCTTAGCTTTCTTTCATTTATGGGGCAGATAAAATGGTAAAGCTTAAATCACAGTGCCATGAAGACTCATGTCTGTCTAAAGTAAATCTGCTACGGGATAAATTGTTTGCTTCACTACTGGCATACTTCTTCAAGGAATTCTAACATGGTGGATGACTGACAAGAAAGATGACTGGTTCTCAAATACTTGCAGAAGAGTCAAGGACATGTTATAAGAGCACGCTGGTCCAAGTTAGAAGAGAATAGCTAACAAATATCTGGTTTAACCTTATGGAAGTCATAGAATCTAAGGATAGCAGATCATTTCAGCATATTGTCGTCAAAGGAAGCAATCAAACACAAGCTGCTTTAATTGTCCTATCCAACCCCAGTCATGAATTAAACACTTTGGTAATATATATTCCCTGAAGTAAAATACAACCCCTGAAGAAAATTCATTTTAGTCTACTACTTTAAATGAAGGGCTTGAGTTCACCTTGCAAGATATCCTAATTACAATAGGTTTGGCTACGTCTAGCAAAACCCCATGCCCTAATTAAATCCCTGGGATCTCTACCACTCTGAGGCTAAGGTATGGGGCCAATACATGAATGAAGACTCAAAAGCAATAGTGTCATGAGCTGATATTCCTGGTAGTTGGAAGGGTGAAATTCGTGTCCCCATCTGTAAAAAGGGGAACAGGGAGGACCCTGCTAACTACCACTCTATTAACCTAATCAAACAATCTGCCAAATATACGTTGCAGACAAATGCTTAGAAACCTCGAAAATTGGATGTTGGGGAATTCCATCCTTACCCCTGACAAGCAGCGTTTAGAGAGAAAGTGAGTAAGGTGTATACAATATTTCACTTTCTCCTCATTTAGTGGCAAATTTTCATAATAGAGTGTGGCCATCTGCATGTTGCCTCTGTCGACCTATGGGCAGCATTTGACATGATCCCAAAGTTAGGCGATGGACAGTATTAAGGGGAAAAGGGTGTCTCAATTAAAATCTTAGACACTCTCATTGGACTGCATAAAATAATGTATGCCCAGATAAGGTGTGGAAATGATGGGGACCTAAGTGACAACATGTCAATTGACAAAGGTGTTTGGCAGGAGTGTGTATTGGCACCAACCCTCTTCTCACTTTATATTAATGGTGCTATTGACCATCTAACTGACTAATAAGAAATCTCCTAAAATGGCTGGAGTGAGGCTCCGTGCTCTCTTATTCGCTGATGATACTTTGCTCATATCGAAAACAATAATGGGTCGCCAATCTCTTTTAGATCAATTTGTGCGCTTTTGTGTTGATCAAGATCTCAAATTAAACTCTGACAAAACCAAGTATGAGTTTTAATCCACACAAGCAACAGAGGCATTTATTGACTGTGGGTGAGACAGCAATATAAAAAGTATACAATTTTGACTATCTTGGGATGACAATCTCGAAGTCTATGCCCTGGTTTCCACAAATATCTAAGAGTCAGATAGTACTCCAATTTTCAGCAACAAATGTATTAAAGTACTTTCAGTCAACAACTACTAGATTAATAGCTCCAGCACTGTAGGTCTACAAGGGAAAGGCCAGAGGGGCAGACACCTACAATGCTGATTTATGTGGCCATTTATGTGGCTTTGGTAATGTTGTTGATCTTGTCCATGCTGGGAAAACATTCCTAAAACATCTGTTAAATCTACCTTATAGAACCCCTACATTACTGCTTCACTTAGACATGGGTATTATTGTAGATGTAATTAAGCTCAGACCTCTATTATACTGGTGCAGAATTTGGCACACAGCAGAATTAACCCCATGTAGAGAATTTCTACAAGAGCATGTAGCTATTGATTATCTTTGCACACCATCATGCCTCAAGTATGTGGTCTTGGCTGATGAACCTGGAATCCAAGAATTATGGGCTGAACCTCTCACAATTAAGATTTTAAAGTTGTGATTTTGAATGCATGTAAAGGACTTCTGGTGTCAAACTTTGAGAACTGGTAGTATCACTGACCATTTTTGGGGTATTAAATATGTTGCAAAGTTTTTTTTGTTTTTAGATGAAATTTCTCCTTATTCTGCTAAACATTTATATAAACAAGTTAGATATGGAACTTTACCCTTAAGAAGTTTTACTAGAAGTTGGTCAGCTCCCACCTCTCCGCTTCTCCCTGACTGTTTCCAAGATGTGTTTCACAGATGGAAACTAAGACACATTATCATTTCTTCTGTCCATAATACATGGCTAAAAGGAAAAGTTGGATTGTACCAATATGCTGCTTGCTTTGAATTGCACAAAATAAAGAGGACTTCTGGATATTGAAATCTGACTCAAAAAGTGCAAAAGATGTTGTTCTCCCTTGTTTTTTACAAACAACTTGTTATATACAAAGCAAACTGTTGTTATGAAGCAATGAGCTGTTTATATACATATACATTCTTTAGGAGTTTCTGCATACTTATTGTGTCTTTCAAATATGATTTTTAAAGTTGAAGTATTTAAGTCATTGTTTTATGGTTAATATCCACTAAATAAATATACTCAATGCAATGCTACAAGATAAACTTGAGGTTGATCATCAGAAGATATCTGATCCAGCATTTGTAAAATTCCCTTTCAATGTTTGTATTGAGCTGGGCAGCTGTACTTGCTAAAAAGGTGATCTAGTGGTAGTCTAGAGGTAGACAGAGTTTGCCATATTCTAGGCCCATCAAATGTACCTGATATAGCATTATCTTCACATGCAAATTAAACTGCTTCTTTTGAATGCTATCTCAAAACGTGTCCTCTATATTCCTAAAATCTGGCACGAACACTGACCTCCAGTTGGGAAGGAAAGTTTCTCTACATGGTACTAGATGCCCACTGCTATCCTGAGTGCCCAACTGCAATGATGTCTGGATCCCTGATGTGGATTTTGCTGTCCTACACCTGTCTCACAGATTAATGGCTTGTTGGACAAGAAGGGACACTCAAAGCGCCATACTAGTGAAAGGCTACTTCACCAGGAGTTAAGCAGCACGAGCATGATGGTTGTAGCATGCTGCGTAGTGATCACTAGGAGTGAACAGGTACTTTATAACGTGTGTCACTTGTGTAAGGCTTACAGGCTCAATCACTTTTTAAAGTTCCACTGTTGTGTGCTTTAATTACCCTTTGCCTACATCAGGAGGGTGTGAAGTGCAACGCAGAAGTGGTGTATCTGCTTTGGGTGTATGTGTGCCTGGAAAAGGTGCATTACAGGAATAATGCGTTACTGAGTAATATGAACATGATGTACGCATGTTCTGGATGTCAATCTGCCTATGATTGGCACATTTCCTGAAGGATGTATTGCTGTACAGGGTGTGCAGTCTAAATTTATATAGTGGGTGTTTGTGTGTCTGTGATTGGTAAAATATATGAAGGATACTATGCGTGCATATGAAATGCATGTTCTGGGTGTATGTGGACCTGTTAGTGGTACAATACATGAAGAGTACAGTGCATGAATACACAGGAACAGGCACATAAAAGGCCCAAAACAACTTTTCTTAATTGAGTCATGTCTACAATATCGTTGATGCCTAGTTCACTAACAGGATGAACAAATTGATGTATGAGTTTGGAGCAGTTACAGGACATAATCTCACTCCTCTGCCACTGGTTTGTAGCCTACAAAGCATATACACTTAGGTAAGTCACATATTTGATTGAAATATAATTCTCAAACAGTGGAAGACATGCTATCAATTTTATTTCCTATTGCAACAAAAAATCTGAGGTCAAAAACTTCTCTTTCTACTCCAGACTTTGAGGTAAAATGTCTTCATGAATCTTTGAGGCATGAGGCATTCTTAGAGGGTTAAAGGTACAGGGGAAGTGTATTCACACTCACCAGGTTCCTTTTTGTGACACTCAAACAATGTGAAATCAGAACCATATTTAAAGTAGATAAGCTGGCCCACAAAATGTAATTCACAAGCAGTAGAAGTGGGTTCTTTGAGTTCTCAAATCTATAAGAAATCTCAGATCAAGAAAGAACTGACACTAACAATTACCTTATCGCTGAGCTACAGATCAGCAGGGAAGTTATCGGCTGTGTAGAACATGTACAGTGACACAGGCATTAATGTCACTAGCCAAAACACATACTATGCTAATGTCAAACAAATTTCCACCACCTGCACCTGCACATTTGTACATCATAGTCAACACAGAATGAGTCTGAATTTGGCACAAATTAAGTGTGATGTGTATTGCTCATCACTTCAGTTGGTGGAAAGTATAGACTCACATACAAAAGTCTCACACAATACGCCTGTCTTCCCTGATAACTACACATATGAAGATTCTTATTTCACTTGGTCGGACATTCGTGCTTTCCTTTATTTTTTATCCCAACATCCAATATGATCCTGTAAGGAGATCCTGCTTTCTCCTCGTTCTGTCAGACCTTTCAGAGCTCTCAAGTTTCCCAGGTCCGTAGGTGAGTAGCTTATCCAGTCCAGGCTTTTGTTTTTTCAATACGAACTAAAAGTTCCAAAATGCAAAAGACAAACTGGACTGGATGAGCTGCGCACACATTGAGATACTTGAATTATTTGACCTTACTACTCTTTAGAACGCAGTTTAAAACTGAATTGTTATCAATTTATTCCAAACCTATAGGAAAATTAAAAGGTGGAGAACTAATGGCATGAACGTAAACAGAAGTAATAATGGTACTCATATGGAAGATGAGCATTGGTTTTACACAGTCTGAGATCATGCTTTGTGGAACAGCATTATCAATTTTTAATCTTTTATAGCTTTATTGCTGGTATAAGAATGATCTGGTTTTTGTAGCATATGGCATTGAGCAGAATTGTTTGGGGATATTCAAAAACATTATACATAATAAGCACAAAAAAAAAAGGTTTGCATTTTATCTGGTGAGGAAATCGTCCAACAGCTAATTGGTTTAAAATGATCTAAAATTATATTTTTGCGAGGCAAGGCTGACTCCATGATAATGGAGTTACAAAACTGCGTGTGTTTATACTGCACTAAAGAAATCAGTTTATCACTATGTAGAAAGAAATCTGTATGGTGCTTTGAAATTGCAAATGTTTTTATTCTTATACACCTTTCAAAAACAGAAACGTTTATAAAATCTGATTTAGAAACGGTTTAAAGAGAATGTAAATTAGTTTGTATAGATCCGAGATAGATATACACTGCCACTTTATCTCTGCAGTTTGCATGGACACCATGAACACACAATGCAGCAATTCATTTAGCGATCCTAAGATTTACATATATATTTTTTTAAAAATAGGACTTTTCTATACCCTAACAACCAATGAAGCACATGTTTTGCCATGGGTGGCCTATAAAGGAAAGCTTTTACATTTCTGTGATTTTATCTCGTACACCGAAGGCATTCCTATAGACTGTAAATAACACACGGGTCCATCTATCAACAATAAACGAGAATGGATTCATGACATTGCCAGTTTGTCAGTCAGAGAAATATTTTATCTTTTAAATCTCTGTATTGATTTTGTTGTCAAAATACGACAGAAACACTGCAATATGCTTTTGTGAAAAGGATCAAAAGCAATAAGGAAGGCCATCAATAAAATGTTACATTAAACAGTGTCCATACACTTCATACAGATATTCATTTGCTTTTAAAGAGCAGGGAACAGGGGAGGACTGCGGAAAGAAACACTGCAGGCAAAAGTCTTCATGCCAGTGAAAAAATGAATTGTCCCATCGGCACAGCAGCAGAAGAGACAAAATGTAGTAGAACCATGAGAATATATTTGGGCTTAGGGTGTGATGTACTAACTTTTTTGAAGCCGCAAATGCTGCCATTCGCCAAATAGATGTGTTTGCGGCCATAAACTGGGTTTTTACATTGTACTAATTCCATTGGTTTGTGAATGTATACGATTTCCTATTTGGATGGGCCATGTTGCTGGTGTCCATTCCAAATTATGAATGGCTATGACATGTTTCAATGTTTTGTGATTGTATTGCAATTGCAAAACATTGAAAACTTATGAACTCCAGAGTTGGGGTGTAACTGATTCACAAGCCTTCCACTTTGTGTGAGAAAAAAAAATTGCTTAGGAGTAGATATTGCTCCAGAGGACCACTGCCAACTCTCAAACAAACTTTTTAAAGAAAGAGAACTTTAAAAAAAACGCTTTTCCTTTTCCTTTAAGGAAAACCAGCTGGATTTAAAAACATGTTTTACTCTATTTAAAGACATTCACAGAAATGGCGGTTTCGTGATGCTAGCAGCCCTCCATCCATGCGATTATGACGATGCGATTATGTAGTGAACCTCAAATTGCAAACTGCCTAATGAATATTCATAAGGCTGGGCAGTTTGACACTGACAACAATTCCTTATTTAGTGAAGTGATCTATTAGTGAAAAGATGAGTATGCAAAATCAGATTCAATTCACAAAACGTCCATTAGTAATTAGTTACCACATTTGTGAATATGTCAATGTCAATGTCAAATGTTTTTATATAGCGCCATTCTCACCGTAAGGTCTCAAGGCGCTGGTAGCATAAGAACCGGGGGGGGGGAGATAGACACTGAGAAGGCGTCAAACCAGAGGAATGCAGGTCACAGGCTAGGGAAAGAGCCAAGTTTTCAAGGCTTTGTGGAATTGCTGATACTCCTCAGTAGAAAGAAGGTGGGGGGCAGCTTATTCCAAAAAGCAGGTGCAAGGAATGAAAAGGAGCGTTGCCCATACCTAGAAGTTCGCACTCGAGGTTGCACTAGAAGAGACTTGAGGCTGGCTCTTAAGACCCGCTTGGGAGCGTACCAGTTTAGTTTTTTTTCAAGATACCTGGGCCCCTTTTTATTCAGTGCATTATGGGTCAAGCATAAGATCTTAAATTGACTTCTTTGCAGTATGGGCAGCCAATGTAGTTTTTTCAGACATGGGGCTGACGCTGTTTTGGGTGGAAGGTCCAGCACCAATCTTGCCGCCGTGTTCTGCAGAGTTTGTAATTTTGATAGATGTTCCTCATTCAAGCCGTGGTACATAGCATTACCATAATCAAGATGGCTGATGATCAGGCCCTGAACCAACGGCTTTCTGGCTTCAAGCGGAAGCCATCTAAAGATCTTTCTTAATCCACGCATTATGCCCTAGCAGGTGCCCGTCACCTTGGCTATATGATTTTTCAAGGAAAGAGCACTGTCCATGATAATTCCCAGATTCCGGACTGCAGGCTTAGGGGCCGGACAGGCCCCCAGCTCAGATGGCCACCATTCTGTCGTCCAGTATCTGTCAGCTTTACCGAAGAAAATGATTTCGGTCTTGCCCGCATTAAGTTGGAGTTTGGTCGATCGCATCCAGCTACTGATCTCAACCATGCACTTCTTGAAGCGCAAGCAGGTGTAAGCAGGATCAGCTCCGCATGTGATCAGCAGCTGCGTATCATCTGCATATGACACTGTTCCGAAGCCATAAGATTTAATTATTTTGGCCAGGGTGTCATATACAGATTAAAAAGCAGCGGGCTCAAGATCGAGCCTTGAGGCACGCCAATCATTGCTGGGCGGCTTCGAGCTGCCATGGAGTCGGCTCGAACGGTGTTGAGACGACCAGTAAGATAGTCCTCAATCCAACCCAGTGCCCCTCCACGGACACCAATCTACCACAGCCGATGTATCAAAATGCCGTGGGAGATGGTGTCAAATGCTGCGGAGAGGTCAAGGAGGATGAGTATAGCTGAATCGCCCCTATCCACCGTGAGTATGATATTATCCACAATCTCCACCACCGCGGTCTCAGTACTGTGTGCAGCCCGGAAGCCAGACTGGGAGGGATCAAGGGCTCCACTGGCTTCTATATAGGCTGTCAGTCGATTATTCACGAGAAGTTCCAACACCTTCCCAAAGAAAGGCAGCAGCGATATTGGCCGATAGTGAGAAGGTATAGCTGGATCGTCAGATGGCTTCTTCAGAATAGGCTTTACTTGGGCCTGCTTCCACTTGGATGGAACTTCAGTTTGCTCCAAGGAGGTGTTAAAGATGGCTGTAAGGGGCTCAGCTAGCAAGGGCATAATTTTTGTACAAAGTCGTGGCGGGAAAGGGTCCGTCGGGGAACCAGACTTTATTCTACTAAGACCTTCAAGAGTCTCCTTGACCGTAATCGGCATGAATTTTGTCAGGTGAGCGCCTTGACTGTTAGCCGACTCGGATTGCGGCGTCGCCAAATAAACTTCTGGGATTGGTTGGTCCAGATCAGAGGTGGGAAAAGCAGCATATATTAAGTTAATTTTTTCCTCAAAAAAGTCTGCCATTGACTCAACCCAACTTTGGAACGATGATAGTTCCGCCCGGGGAGACGTAAATTCCTTTAGTATTTTGTATAATTCTCTACTTGAATTGGCTGAGGTGTTTATCCGCTGTGTTAGATACTCCTTCTTTGCCAATTTTATTTTTTTCATATAGTCTAAGTGGAGAATCTTATATTTAGCTCTGTCCTCCTTGGTTTTAGTTTTACGCCAAATTCGCTCTGTCGCTCTGCAGGACAATTTAGCTTTCTTGAGATTATCGGTAAACCACGGAGAAGCCACCAATTTGGTTTTAACAGTGGTTTCTGGGATTACGTGGTCTAGGGTTTGTAAGATAGAAGACTCCAGATTGTCTACCCTTTGCTCTAGCGAGAGGGACGAATTATTTTGGTACTTAAATTGAGCCAAAAATCCTTCTGGGGTAAGTTTACTCCATGGGCGGATCCGCACTCTTGTGCCACTAACAGGAATAGTCGGAATTTTACCAGGGAGGTTAATCTTTAAAAGGTAGTGATCCGTCCAAATCATAGGGAGGGGGGCGGCCACGCTTAATGCACAAGAACTCGTAAAAATTAAATCAAGAGTGTGGCCTGCCTCATGAGTAGGGCCACTAACTCGCTGAGACAGACCAAGGCTGTCCATCGTCCTGATTAGATGACTTATCTCAGGATCAACGGAAAGCTATGCATGATAGTTAAAATCGCCCAGTAAAATAAAGTCCTCTGTGGTCAGTGCGTGGGTAACTATTATTTCTAACAGTTTATTAACAAAACCTGTTTTCGTACCCGGGGGTCTATATACTAGTGCAATCCGCCAATTATCTGAACTGGACAACTGTATATTCACAATCATGATTTCAAATATGGGGCAAGACAGTGATTCGAGTACCTTGATCTTAAGAGGGGATCTAGCTGCTATTGCTAAGCCACCACCCTTTTTCCCCACCCTGTCCAGCCTTGAGACCGAGTATTCGGGGGGAAAGACCACCACTACCTCAGAGGTCGCCAAGCTATGAAGCCACGTTTCAGTAAAGAAACAGAGTTCCGGCCTGTATGCCTCGAGTAAGCTCCATACCTCCGTGGGATGTTTAGGCAAGGAGCAGACATTCAGGTAGAGTGCACAAATCATCGCATGTTTCACGGGGACATTTCTGACTGGTGGTTTTACCACGCTGTTTTGCCGCCCGATCTCAGTGCTGCCCTTTGTGGCAGGTGTAGAGGGATAACTTTGCTGCTCCCAGGGGAGATACTTCCAAAGGGGCATAGGTGACTGTGTGGATAGGGAGCTCAAGTGTGGCTTCAAAGTCTTACCTAAATTCAATCTCATTAGTTCCTCGCTGGTATAAGTTAGCATGGTGGCTCAGTATCTCTCACAGACAGTCACAACATATGGCGGGTATCAAGCAGAAATCTGGGCAGCGGGCAGCGGTCTGGCACGGACGGGCGCAGACGGGCTTGCCTTTGGCGCGCCGCTGCGCGCGTCCGCGCCTCACAGCTCTTTAAATGCGGAAGGGGGCGTGGCCAAAGATGACGCTGGCCAATCCAGCCGCCTCAGGTGGTTCCGGTATTCCTTGTCCCTCCGCAACAAACGGCACACGCCGAAGCGGACCGGGGACTGGAATGAAGGTCAGGCCGGGTACACAGCAAATCAGGTATTGCACAATAAAATGTTAAAAGCAATTTCAGAGGTTTTAAAACAAAACGAATAACGTGCCTCTAAATTAGACACATAGTCATTACATCAGGATACAACAGGCTGACCCCTAGCCATCAGCGCAAAACAGCGGAATCCCGCATTAACTAATGCCGGTATCTTAGTTGCGCGCGTCCGCGCCTCACAGCTCTTTAAATGCGGAAGGGGGCGTGGCCAAAGATGACGCTGGCCAATCCAGCCGCCCCAGGTGGTTCCGGTATTCCTTGTCCCTCCGCAACAAACGGCACACGCCACGGCGGACCGGGGACTGGAATGAAGGTCAGGCCGGGTACACAGCAAATCAGGTATTGCACATTAAAATGTTAAAAGCAATTTCAGAGGATTTAAAACAAAACGAATAACGTGCCTCTAAATCAGACACATAGTCTTTACATCAGGATACAACATGCTGACCCCTAGCCATCAGCGCAAAACAGCGGAATCCCGCATTAACTAATGCCGGTATCTTAGCTGCGAGCGTCCGCGCCTCACAGCTCTTTAAATGCGGAAGGGGGCGTGGCCAAAGATGATGCTGGCCAATCCAGCCGCCTCAGGTGGTTCCGGTATTCCTTGTCCCTCCGCAACAAACGGCACACGCCGCGGCGGACCAGGGACTGGAATGAAGGTCTGGCCGGGTACACAGCAAATCAGGTATTGCACAATAAAATGTTAAAACCAATTTCAGAGGTTTTATAACAAAACGAATAACGTGCCTCTAAATCAGACACATAGTCATTACATCAGGATACAACATGCTGACCCCTAGCCATCAGCGCAAAACAGCAGAATCCCGCATTAACTAATGCCGGTATCTTAGCTGCGTGCGTCCGCACCTCACAGCTCTTTAAATGCGGAAGGGGGCGTGGCCAAAGATGACGCTGGCCAATCCAGCCGCCTCAGGTGGCTCCGGTATTCCTTGTCCCTCCGCAACAAACGGCACACGCCGCGGCGGACCGGGGACTGGAATGAAGGTCAGGCCGGGTACACAGCAAATCAGGTATTGCACAATAAAATGTTAAAAGCAATTTCAGAGGTTTTAAAACAAAACGAATAACGTGCCTCTAAATCAGACACATAGTCATTACATCAGGATACAACATGCTGACCCCTAGCCATCAGCGCAAAAAAGCGGAATCCCGCATTAACTAATGCCGTTATCTTAGCGAATAAAATCTTTATACGTCAGGCCCTTAGTTGTAAAGTGCCAAAAGGTGCCAATATAAAGGAGTATTTTGCAATTGATTTATAGACCTTATTAATATTAACTGAAACTACTAGCTATGCATAAATGTGTCTACCTGCAATCTCTATTCAGCACTCAACAGATTTGAAAATGCATAACTTATTTAATTAATCATCTTCTGATAAAGCACTATAGCTCTCTTGTATCAATGTTTCATTTATGTATCTTGTCAATGGTGTCCAATCTTTGTCTTTGTGCCGGGCTTGTATTCACTTTAATCCATCCCTTTAATTGCCAACAGTAGTCACTTAATGTTTGGCATCATATGAACGCTGTATTAAGTTGAATGGGTCATCTACAGTTTGATGCACTGATACGTAAATCAGGTATTTTATGATTACACATATTACGTGATTAGCACCTGTAACATCCTTTTTGTTTATCAGGTAAATTAGTATTTTAATAATTGAGCATATTAATATGTTTGCATGTTTTATATCCATACATTGGACCGATGTATCCATAAGATAGGGAACTAGATTGATATGTCAGTGTTGGAGACCTCAGTCTTGGTGTGACCCTTAAGGCAAGGAATTAAGCAGATAAAATTCCAAAACTAATTTAAGAAGAAACAGTGTATTTCAATGAAACAATTGACATCAGTCCACAAACATTTTGTTAACTGGATAATGAGGTGTTTATTTTGGATATATCATAAATATTGCATGCATAGAAAAATGCTAAAGCCAAAAGTCAATTTTAGTATACAGTTGCAAAAGATTGCATCTTAGTACTTTTTCTAGCTGCCTGGGATGTTGTCATAGGCTGATAAAGTCTAGTGGTGTGTTCCAGTGTAGTGTAGTTCCTAATATCCCAATAGGCTCTGCGCATTGGAATAATACCTTCAATAGTATAGACCTAGACCAGACGTTAACTAGGTCTTCTACTGTCGATATTAGACTTAAAGTTTTGGGTTTGCCAGCTAGCTCAGAGTTCACTAGAAACTTTCTCGAATAGACAAGGAGGAGTTGAACCTCCCTGGATAGACAAGAAGGGATTTAGTTTCTGACAACCATAGAACATGACAACTTTGCTCTCCCCTAATCAAGAGTGTATCTCTAGAGTCGTGTGAAAACAAAAGACAACTTATTTTACTCAGTCAGTATGTGCATTCTTAGTTTCACCAGATTGTAGAGAAAAGGAAGAGACGGGCGTGTTGAATAAAAGATGTTATTTATTGATCAGTCTCTTTTCTCGTACAAGAGAAATGAATCGATATTATTGCAATACTTATGGTTAAGTAAAGTGCATACAATAAAAGCAGAAGTATAAAATAATACTGTAGAAACATTTATATGGTTTCTAAGCCATATGGTGGTTTAAAATGGATAAAATAGATACATACATATAAACATTTGACTAATCGTACTCAACTGGTGCTTCTAACCACGCCTACCCCAGTGTACCTGACCTAAGCCTAATACGTGGGCGGGGATAGAAAGTAGCAGTCTAAGTTAAGTTTGTTTTGCCAAGTGACTGATTCAAGAATTGTCTGCAAGGGGTTATTCAGTTCCGTACCTGAGGTCTAGGATGGTTGAGGGATAGTATCTCTCGTCTGAGGTCTCGATATTCCAAGCTGCCTGCGAGGGCTGCTCGGAAGCGCCGGAGCTGGATTTCTCGGCAGGAGAAAGGCAGCGTCTCGTTCTCAGCGCGTCAGGAAGGCGGGGCAGCTAGTGGGCTTCGCTCTCTGCTGGGCTCCGGTCTCGTCACCACCGCGTGTGTTTGCTTAAGGCAATATCGGTAATATTTATACCTGTAAGGTGCCGAGATTGACGTAAGGATGGACATAGATACGTCAATAAGGATGTCATACGAGCTGGTCGTTAGCGCATTCTTTTACTGAAGTTCTCGGTGAAATCAAAACAATGGCCGCAGGGTTTTTCCCAGGTTGTCATAGGTTTGATTTGTTTTGAGAACTCCGTATGCCTTATCAGGGGCTGGAGGAATATTGCTTGCCTAATTAGATGGCAAGCGTTATGACCTAATCAGATAACGCGCTCCTGTGCCGTGGTCTGGCGTAATCAGATAACGGTTTCTGCATCATGGGATGGCTGCTAGTTAACTCGTTAACCAGAATAGGGTCAGGAATAGGGGGATCGATACAGAACCTATAGGAATACATCACACCCACTCCACGCTAACTATGGCCATATTTATGAATCTAGGCATTGTAAAACATACTGTAGAGTATCGTGTATACCTTACCACCCCAAAATACACATAATGCATTTTGAAATATGTAACATACGGGGAAGAAAATAGTCATATGTACTATATGCACTCAAGCAGTAGAAAAATGCTAAAATAATCACGCATATGTATACATTATTAGTAATCGAATATGAGAATTACACATGAAATGGCTCTTAATACAGAAGAAAAGTTCGAGACCACTTCATCACAGTTCAAAAATATTTATAAACATACCAGCGGGCAGCTAATGTCTATGAAGTTTCTAAAAATAGAAATTAGTTCTCTAAGAATAGTTCTTACTTTAAGCAGAAGAAAAGTGTCCTGTAAAATTTAACAAAAATATTTTGGGGCTGCTAAAAAAATTGCTGTCCGTGAACTGGAGGAAAAGTCGATCTTGCTACTTTATTATTAAAGTTGAAGGCCAAATTCAAGGTGTCGAGAACGCCGTGTGCTAGCTTGTTCAAGAGTGATTATTTCTGCTCTGGTGAGAACATCATATCGTTGAGACTGCTGAAAAAGCTGTCAACAGCTTCCTGTGAGAGTTCCACTAACTCGGAAAAGGATGTAACCATGCATTCATGTGCATGATTGTCTCCATTGACGTTTTGAGTAGTATTGCTGACAGAAGGTTGTACCTGATCGATGCTGATTTCATCTTTATCTTCACTACCCCTTAATCGTAGTGGTGAAGTTTCCACGAATGCCGTCATCAGGATTGGCAGCCGTTGAGGGCAGCACAATGCATGAGCCTTTACCGGACCCAACAATGTTTCTGCATCCATTGGCGCATCCGATTGTAGCGTCAGACAGGTGTCCAACACGCATTCTTCTCCGCACAGCATGCACCTTAATACAGGTAAAACACATCTTTGCCATATCGGCCGAAATGAAAGAAACCAAGTCATGTTCAGGTCTCTAAGCCGGGCTAGTCCCAGGATTTTTGATATCCGGTCCCGGTATCCAATGGCTCGGATTGTTTCTTCCCTTGTCGCAGGTGTTTTGTCTGTGACACGGTTTGCCATAACGAAATATAAGGACTAAGAATAGGATTCCTGCAATTAGTCCCAAAATGAGGGGAACTCCTCCAAAAATCGAATGGACGAAGTCTGGAAAAATACCCAGTATGGCTTTGAATGGTGTTAATGCCATCGAAAATACTGTCTTAAATACATTTGAGACTCCACTGGTATCAGAAATATTTAAGATTTCATTCAGGATTTCTGCGAAATGTATGGGGGAATTAGTTGATAACAATGAGTGAATCTCTGCAGTCGTCTTTGCGACTAGGAGATCATACGTTTCTTTTGATGACGTGAGCCTGGTCGGCGTCTGAAGAAGCACTGTTTTCATTCTGCTTAAAGTATCAACTTGAATAGAAGTAATTTTCAAGTGAGGCCATGCCCTTGCCTCCCTGTCTGGAAAGGAGCTGGGGAACAATAAGCGTCCACAGCACATGACCTTCGCAGTCGTACTGATGAGATAAGGAACCCCGGGCAGTAGACTACAACATCTGCGATCCACAATTAGAATGTAACTCCCGTTATAGAGTCTTTTAAAGAATGGTTCTATCTCTGTTGCAGGTGTGCCTAGCTGGTGACATGAAAGGTTATTTGAGTTCCCTTCACAGGCTCCATGCAAACTAATTCCATTACACAGAAGTATACCGCTTAGTGACATCGCACAATTATTGCCACTAAGAAACACTTTCTGTCCTTTATTACTGACACATGCATGTGAATAGGGCAAGTTCCATGTTGTCTTAATGTACCCTTTTCCCAATTTTTCGTACATGCCAGCCTGTATATATTTTTGGCAGTACTGAAACCTGAAAGTAGATATCGGAATATTAATTATCCCATGTATTATCCATTCAATGACAGGTCGTTCTGACATTGTCAATGGTAATCTCTCGAGTTTCTCAATGCTCAGGATTGTATAATCAGCACCCTTCTGTGCCATACTGATCTGTTTATCAGTAAGGTTAAAGATAGTGAATAGTGACGTTGTGTTGATTAAACGCCAAGGCACATAGCCTGAACGCAGGTTTTGTAACGTCCAGCCAAGCTGTACAATAGAACGCAATTGAGACTGACCGTGTTGTAACAACAGTAAGTCTTGCGATATTATGTCGATTGCTGATGACACAATGCTGTCCAATGAAAAGATTCTGGAGGACAGAGTCATTAACCCATTGTCCACTACAGAAAGCGATTTTTCCAAAATTAATACGGTCAATTTCCCGTATACTTTCTGCTGTCTCAATTTGAGTTATCTTCCAGGCCTCGTTGTAAGCTGCATATATAGAGGCTGCTATGAAGCGTTTTTGACGCTGTTTGCGTGGTCCCATAATGAAATCACGCAAGTCAGCACCATCAGTAAGTAAAGTTATGTGTTGCTTAATTTCTGTCAGTGTGGAAGTTTTTAGCCATTGAAGGCAGAGTTTGCCCACACTGTAGGTGGTGATTATCCCTTGGTGTTGTCTTTGGGAATATCTAGGGTCTGGCCTGGTCAATTTGAACCCCTGTGTTTTGTTCAGGAATCTGTCTTGACAGTTATTAGTATCTGTTGGCCAGATCAACCATTGTTTCCAATCAGGATTTGTTCTGTTTTGGTTTAATACATAGTTTACGTCTATTTATTCATCTGCAGAGTTATTGCTGTTCATTGTTGGTTTTGGAATAGACGGTTTATTTAAGTCTTTGATTTTGGCTAACCCAAGACAGGTAGTTTGTTGAATAGTTTCATTCAAGAATATAATTTGTTCTGGGATCATGCAGGCTCTAAACAATGATTCTATACCTTGTACTTGCCATTCTTTTGTACCCCAAACACTTTTCACTTCAACATTTTTGTCCCAATAATCAAAACCAAATGTATTCATTTGTTCAAAAAATGAGTCCGAATATATCAATTTTGTGTTTGTAAGCATGGTTTTTGTTCCTGTCTTATTTGACAATTTGAAATAAAATGTTTCAGCATTACTTGTGTTGAACCCTGAAAAGTATGAATATTTGTCATAAAAGGTTCTTGAGCTTCCTTTTGGAGGGGTTGCACAATGTTCCCATTGATTATAATTTAAAACATTTCTAGGTTGTGCTGATTTATGTAAAAAATGGTTACCATAGTGGTTGTAGCAGTACATACTATCATAATTAGATGAACCCTGCAAATAATCATGTTTGGTAAATTTAGCAGACATCACTAGATCAGACATCATGTTATTAATACTTTCAAAGTCCCAATCATCAGCAAATGAGTTTGGTTTTACAAAGTCACTCAACGAGATCTTGATTTGGTGTGGATATTTGAGGATCTCTACCGGACCATAAATTTCATAGTCAGTATTGTCCCATGCTACCCCACCCGGTATAGGATTGGCTGTGAAATTGACTGAAGAAAGTTCTCTTTTCTTGACGTGTGAAGACGTGTGTGGCTTGAGGATCAAGTTGATTTTCTGGCTTGCTGTGTCCATTTTAGCATATTTTCCCTCAATGAAGCGTCCCAAACATAGTATCATGATGAGCCAAAGTATCAGGATAAATACACCAAATGACACCCAAAATTCAATCCACGGAGAAATCAGATAGGTTTCTTTCAGCTGTTTCAAAAGTTCCTTAGCTTTATCTTTAAAAGTTGTTGTTGATGGCTGTGTCTTTGATTCACTTAGATCTTCAGAAGAATCTTCAAAGTTGATGAAGTAGCCGGATGCCGTTCTGTCTATTGTTCCAATTGCTTCAGGATTACTGTTTCTTGCAGCTTCAGCATATTCATTTGTTACTTCATTGTAGGTTGGTGTGTCTCTACTAAATGTTTTTATTTGGGTTTTCAGAGGTGTGAGTTCCATTGCATTGTTGCATAGTCCTTGTTGTTGTTCTGTAGGCGTTTCGAATGTGATTAGCCTTTTAGTTAGCACCTCTGTACTTGTAGCAAACCTTGGTGTTCTACTACTTATCGGGAGTCCACTTGGCCTACTGTTTGTTATTGTGGTTTTACCAGGTCGATGGATACAACTCGGTTCTCCTTTTTACCAGCAAGCGACGGTAGTACAACTGATCTTGTCCCGTTGATGGACAGGACAGGAACTGCTTTTCTGTAAGAAGGCCCAAATTCCTTCTTTACCGCGATCTTTTCTCTGACTAGATCCCCGACTTTTGGAATCCAGACAGGTCTTGCTGGGACAGGTGGTGGTTCTTCAGTGGTTGTTGGCTGCTGTTTCAACTTTATGTTGCTCAGGTCTTTTCTTGTTTCGTTTAAGTCCTGTGAAATAGCCAAACGATCTTTGATATCAAAGCTTTTTTCTTTTACCACTGAAGTCTGACTGTCAAGATCTAAGACTAGCATCCTAGTTCCAAACAGTAATTCGTACGGACTGAATCCCCTCAGAGAATTTCTTGGCAAGTTGTTTAGACTACGTTGGACACTTATTAGATGTTTGACCCACCCAGCTCCCGAACCTAATACCTTTGCTGTTATAGATTGCTTTATGTCACGGTTTTTTCTTTCAACAATTCCGTTTCCCTCGGGATGAAATGGACAAGAATACCGCAATGTAACGCCCATGCTGACCATGGCCTCCTTATAAGCTCTAGAGCTAAAAGCAGGACCCTGGTCCGAATGCAGCATGCCAATTGCGTATGTGCCGATAAAGACTCGCAAATCTTTTATAACAGTTCTGGCGTCAGCCGTTCGCTGGGGCCACATCCATATGAATCTCGTGCATGAATCCACTGCGACCAAGATATATTTATAGTTACCATCCCTTTGTAAGGGATGTGGAAAAGTAAATTTTGCCATGTTATATGTGCCTACATGTTCCCCATCCTATGTTATATGTGCATGATCGATATGCATGTATCCCCTTATGATCGATTAAAGACGCAATCATAGTTGTGTCCAACTCTAGTATGCCAGTTTCCAGTTCTCGTGAAAGCAACGAGTATTAGGCCTATGTTGCCACGTTTTACAGTGTGCACGTTAATTCATTGAATTGTCCCCGTTTCTAGGCCTCAAAAGGGCCCGGACACCAGATTCAAGCTCCAGTCTCCTGAACCTCTCCGAGGAGCGATACAGCCCCCACCTGCATCCCTGACCCTTCACTTCCTTTCGCGCAGCACAGTGCCCGGCCCGGCCTGGCTCTGCCTGCCTGTCTGCCAAGAGTATGTTATGCTTCTAGTTATCAGTTCAGCCCTCCTTCTCTGCATTCCTAAGCTACTGAATCGCATCAATAGTTTCAGCCAGGGTCTAGCCTTTCTGTCTCCATGTAAGAGAAATACTGTATTAATATTCATAGAATATTCCTAACACACGCAATACATGTAGAATAAATGCATGCACCAGTCTTAGTGTCAAGTAGCCTTTGCCCTGATAACTTTTGGATTCTATCAACATGTACTCCAAACACCAGATACCAGATATGCTATAGGTACATGTCGTCCTGACACCGCAGACTTTAGTCTCCTCTTCTAGTGCAGAAGTCATAGCCCCCAGTTCTCCCTGGTAATACGTCATTGCCCGTTTACGCGCACCACTAGGTTAAAGGTCCCAGCTGCTCGAGTAGCCCCCTCCATGTTTCCGCCCCATTCATGACACTACTGTGACGTTTCATACCACATGTCTATGTATACGCCCTGTACACGCCTTCTTTCTCCACCCATTTACTCTTATCTTTCGCGACTGCTACGAGTTACGCCTACTGCTACGCCTATTGTATGCAATGTAATGTAATGTATTGTACTATATATATGCTGCACTGTCGATAAAACATTGCAGCTGCCTTCCTTCCTTCCTATTTTATTTCAGGCTGTCCCGTTCCAGTCTCTTCCCTTTTGCCTGAATAAATCCTTCTGACTCGGACACATCGGATCCTGCCTCTTATTTATTGAGCTATCTGTTATTGTCATATCTAGTCAAAAATAGTACCGGTAATTAATTATTTATTTACCACATAATGGCGCCCGAATAGGGACTTGCTCTTCCCCACGCGCCGGCGAAGCCACGCAGGCCCCCTGACCCTCTGCAGCCGTGACGGAACCATACCGTGCACGTGCAGATATTTCTGCTTCAAGTATCCCTCAGGCCCACGGAGGAGACGGAGGCTGCGGTCCAGCATCCAGACGAGGCGGTGAGGAACGCGGCGAGTCCCGACCAGAGCCCAAGCCGAGAGTGCAAGGTCCGAAGTATCTGGAGGCCCACCTGTAATCGAAGTTTCCGAAGTTCGTAGTCCGACGTCGTAGTGGTCCAGTCCAGTCCAGTCCAGTCCGAGGCCTTCCAGTTTCTGCTTTCCCGGTGAGTACCGTCACAGGGGGGTATCTAGACAGGAGCATTAGTTTGTTTCTGGTCCAGTGGGTTTGGGTACGCAGATCCAGCACAAAGTATTCACCTAGGTGGGTACGGGTCCTGACGTGTCTCTTTATGGGACCGGTATGTTTCGTACTGTTTTAGCAGTGCATCCAGTAATTCTAGTAAGTTCAGTTCTCGAGAAACTCATGTGTTCCGTTTTCAGTGTATCAGGGAGTATTTCTGTTCCAACTGTTATTCATGTATTTCTATGTCGTGGTATGAAAGATTTGTTTGCTATAGTATTACTGTGATTATTGTATATTGTCTTTCAAGTGTATTCCCGAAATGCCTCTGTTTTCCAAGTTACGTCAGTTAAAGACCAGAAAAGGGTTGCTTGAAGAAGCAGTTCCTCTCCCTCCCAGGGACAGTCCAGGACACTTTATGTATCACAAGCATGGCTTAGATGCCATAATATATCTAGACTTGTGGTCTGATTATACCAAAGATCTCGAAGAGAAATATAGATGGCCTGTATCAGGTACATGGGATGCCGAGTGCATCATGCGAGTAGAAGAAGCATTATGGAAAAAGAAAGCCAGACAGTCCCAGAAAGATGCCATCGAGTTATGGCGCAAAGAATCTCATAAAAGAACCGAAAAAGAATTCAGAAAAACAGAATTAAGTAGGGAATCCTCAGAGAAAGCCCAAGAAAGGGAATTAATCGAAGAAGGTGAACGAGTTAGAGCAGAACAGTCAGACAGACAGAGAAATGCCCTTATTAAAGGTATGTATCCTCTTCTTGCCGAGGGCTTGCCAAAAGCAACCCCGGAAGCATCCTGTAATTTTCCACCGCCATTGGTCCCGATTAAGCTACGTCATAAACCGACCGCAGCAGATATTTTTCTTTCGTCCTATTTGGATGATACAGTCCCAGAATATGCAAATCCTATTCCGCCTGTTCCCGTTAATAATGTAATTCCTGTTCCTCCAGTCACTGGCTCCGGGGACCAAGTTAATGTGCCAGTACCCCCGGACCAGTCCGCACCACGTGTGATGCCGGTTACTTTACCAGCACGTCCAGCATTAGTAGACGATTCTAGTTCAGGAGGAGCGGGGGGAGGTTCTCCTCGTACCCCGCCTCAACCAAGACGTATGACGCTACATGAACTAGCGTTACAGCGTACGCCAAAAGTAACTACATACGTAGATATCAAGCGAGCACTTACCGAATGTCGTTATGATCCAGTTCCAGGTGATAGTAACATGGTCATATATTCATTACGTTTAAGACGGGTGATCGACTATTTGGACACCCTGCCCGATATGAAAGAACATCTAGACAGAATATACCGTTTTATCCGTACAGGAGTGAATCCAGGAAGTATTCACGAAGCCATGGTTCAAAGAAAAGTTGAGACTCAGCTCATGATTTTAAAGTTTCTGATTAACTGTTTAATAAGAGAGCAAGATTGTCCAGAAAAAGATCAAGAGGAAATGAAAGTCCTGACTAGGTGGAGTGACAATATAGCCGAGGGAAAACACAAGACACAAGGTTGTATAGAAAGTATGTACAAGAAAATACGAAAAGAAATTGTAAGTATACACGAGAAAGAGAGAGTAAGTAGAGCAACCGAGAAAGAGAATGACTCTTCCAGTGAAGAGGTAGACCGCGAGAATCCTGACAGAATAGCGTATGTAGGTAGAACTAGACTTTCCGACCGATATTCACGCCTAGACTACAAGAAAGTTTTTCCCTCTCCAGCACCAGAACAGTGTTCTCTTGAGCAAGTATTCCAAGCTACCGATCATATTCTGAAATCGCGAATAGGTTATAGCGAGCTCAGTACCATGCATGAACAAGAACTAGCCCGATCAGCGGTCCGGTGGACTACTGATTCTACCACTTTTCCAGACGAAATAGTGGCCCAAATGTTTCTGAAACTGCCCCCAGCCGAACAGCGACTGGTGGGTATGTATATGATCCAGCACCTCATTACACTGTATGAGGATCAACATTCTGATCCAGGTCCTCTACATGATGTATTGAACGAGTTACTCCAGTACCGATGGAAAGGTCTAGGTACCGATTTAATTAGTGTCATTCTAGAACAGCGCCACAAATACCGAACGTTTCTGAATCCACATTTTGTTCACGTCTCACCCCCAGAAAGTAAATCATTCTACATAGACAAACAGAACCCGTTACGAGAAGTACATCCAGTCAAGAAAGAGGGTGGTGGTCTAGAACGAGTATTTGTTCACACCCCCATTACAAAGATGGAACTCTTAGAAATGAAGAAGTTAATTCCCTGTCATGACAAAGATCCAGCAGGGTTCCACCGTGAATTAAAGGACATGCTCCGTATGGGAGAATACACGTATCCTGATATCATTAAAATGTTAAAGGTCCTGTTGCCTGCGGGCATATATGAAAAACTCAAGGAAAAAGAATGGGAGGTGGGAGAGAAAAAGATAGATTGGACAGCTCTAGAAGCTGAAGATAATACACGAGTACCAGGTACCGGTCTTGGGGATAAAGCTAAAGAATTGCCCGAGTTATTGATACAAGTTTTGCCAAGGTTACTAGCCACGAAAAATGAAGATTGGGATGCCATCTCAGCCTGTAAACAGAAACAAGACGAAGATACTAGTGATTTTTATTCTAGATTTGAGAAATGTTTCATTATTAATAGTGGTCTGAAAACGAGTAGTGAATCGTACCCCCATCTTTTTGTTACCAAACTAGTCGAGAATTCAAGTCCACCAGTTAAAAATCGAGTACTGAAAGTCGAAAGTACCTGGCAAGCTAATACTCCGTCACAAATGCTCCAAATGCTCCAGTACCACCAGAACAGAATCAGGGAAGAACAAGAACACGAAAGGAGACGTATGAAAGACACGAAAATGAAAGTATTAGTTGCACAATCTGTTCCCCAAGACAGTCAGAAGAGGGGTACGAATCAAGCAAGTCATCCTGCAGTTCCCGTTAAAGGGACATGCAATTACTGTAAACAGCCCGGTCATTTTATAAACGAGTGTGCAGTTCTGAAACACAACATAGCTACTGGTAAAACTAAAGAAAGACCACGCCCGCCAAGACAAGAACAAGTTTCACAGACTTCCCAGCCACCACAGAATGCACAACAGACAGTTACAGCACCGCAGCCTATCGCTGCAACACAACACGTTACACAGCAGATGTACCAGTACGCACAGTCAGAGTATCCAGATTATCAGCCATATTCATGAAACAGCCTAGAGAGGGAGGTAGGCTTGCCTCTCATCGAGATACCTGTAGATCAAGAGGGTCCCTATGTACACAGTCAAGTGTTAGGGAAAGACAGAAAGTTTCTGATTGATACAGGGGCAAGTAGGACTACCATCAGTCATGACGAGGTTCCAGGGGCTCCGCTCTCAGGCTCTAGAAATGTTTCCCTTGGATTTTCAGGAAAGCCTATTGTTAATGAAATATCGAAACCAGTTACTCTAGAAGTTGGTCCATTGTCCCGAACTACAGATTTGTTACTCACGAAATCTTGTCCAGAAAATTTGTTAGGCATTAAGACTTTAAAAGAATTAGGAGCAGTTATATGCTGTTCCCCAGAAGGAGTCCGCCTGTTCCTCCGAGATTTTAAAGGCCATTATGTATTACGTGATTTTGATCCAAGATTATTGAATGTACCCCAGCATTTATGGGCGCAAGGTCCAACTGATGTAGGTTGTATGCATATCACACCCCATCGTGTGACTCTGAAACAAGGTGTTGTTCTACCACGCATCAGACAGTACAAATTGCCACCTGAGGCTGTAGCAGCCTTATCCAAAATTATTGACGAGCTCATTGTTCAAGGAGTGGTTGTAGAAACTGACTCCAATGTATGTAATTCTCCTATCATTCCAATTCTGAAACGCACTGATCCAAAGGCACCTCCAGTTTATTGATTAGTGATTGACCTTCGAGAACTTAATAAATGTATCATACCCCAGTACCCAGTGGTTCCCGATATTTCTTCTCTATTGACAGCCATTGATTCTGAAGCCACATTCTTTACAGTTATCGATCTCAAGAACGCATTTTTCAGTGTCCCCATTCATCCAGACAGCCAGTTCCTTTTCGGATTCTGTTTAAATGGAAGGAGCTATAAATTTACACGAGCTCCTCAAGGTTTCACAGAAAGTCCTAGCATTTACAGTCAAGCACTTAAAAGACAGCTAGACAATATTCACATGCCAACTGACACTGCCCTGCTCCAGTATGTCGATGATCTACTGATCACAGCCCGTTCTGAGCGTGACTGCGAGCGTGCGTCACTTATAGTCCTGTATTTTCTGGCCGAGATGGGGCACAAGGTGTCCCCTTCCAAATTACAATTCTGTGTCCAGCAAGTGGTCTACTTAGGACACTTACTGTCCAAGAGGGGTAGGCAGTTGACACCCGACCGTATCCAGTTATTAGCACGTCTTCCACAGCCCAAGACACAGAAGGAGGTACGAGCTTTTATCGGCCTCACTTCTTACTGCAGACAATGGATTCCCCAGTATGCATTTCTAGCCAAGCCACTGATACAGTTAACGACACAGGAGGCAGCCATATCGACTGTCCTCCCTTGGACCCAGGAACATACACTTGTTTTTAATGAGTTAAAGAAAGCTTTATGTAATGCACCTGTTCTAGCAACACCGAACTACAGTAAGCCTTTTACACTTTTTGTCACAGAACGAGATGGTACTGCATTATCTGTTCTCACACAAGATCAAGCAGGACAATACAAGCCCTGTGCTTATTTTTCTAGCACATTAGATCCAGTAGCCCAGGCTCTGCCTGCGTGCCTCAAGTCAGTTGCAGCCACAGCACTAGCTATCAGACAAAGTGATTCCATAGTGTTAGGACACTCCCTGACAGTACAAGTTCCACACTCCGTGGAAGTTCTTTTAAACCGAACACAGACTCAGCACTTGACAATTGCACGTTTAACAGGTTATGAACTGACACTGTTCCAGCCACACATAGAAATCAGATGCTGCAACATTCTAAATCCAGCTACACTGTTACCGTCAGTTACTTCAAATCCTGCCACACATGACTGTGTGGAAGTTGTTAACACTATGACAAAGCCAAGACAAGACTTGACAGACATTGCATTACCTGATCCCGACCTGACACTTTATGTGGATGGTTCATGTATGAGAACAAGTACAGGAGAACTAGTAGCCGCGTATGCAGTGACTACTGACACCGAAGTTATAGAAACAAATCGTATCGACACCCTGTCTGCTCAAGCAGCAGAGCTAGTCGCTCTGACCCAAGCCTGCATACGTGCCAAGAACCTGAAAGTAAACATATATACAGATTCACGTTATGCATTCGGAGTCGTACACGACTTCGGAGTGCTCTGGCAGGAGAGAGGTTTCATGACTTCTCATGGAACCAAGATTCAGCATGGTCTCCTTATTCAAGCTTTGTTAGATGCAATACATTTACCGACAGCTATCGCTATCATGAAGTGCAAAGCACATACGAAAGTCACTGATATCATTTCCCAAGGTAACGATCTAGCAGATCGAACAGCCAAGCTTACAGCTCAGACTCCAGACATTCCAGTTAACACGACACTGACACACACTCCAGAACAGATTACTTGTATGACAGTTAAGGACCCTACACAAGATGTAATAGACATACAGTCACACGCTACTCCCGATGAAATCAAGAAATGGTCCGAACAAGGAGGGGTCCAGACAGATCAAGGATGGTTGACGAAGGGAAAAGCCACATGGTTTCTCCCCGACTCTATGGTTCAAATCATTATTAACACCGCACATAGTCCTGCACATTTAGGAGAAAAAGCCATGTTAGACAGTATTCAGAACCTCTGGTTCAACAAGCATTTACGAGCAGCAGCCAAGCAGAAAGTCCGTACCTGCATGATCTGTTGTCAGTTCAATCCAGGAAAAAGTGTCCCGGTGGAACAAGGTGGTTTCCAACCTCCTGACCACCCTTTTGAAGTCCTCCAGATGGATTACATTCAGATGGAGCGATGTCGAGGTTTCAAGTATGTCCTCGTAGTTGTATGCGCTTTGTCCAGGTGGACAGAAGCATATCCAGTTCCAGATTACACAGCTGCGACCACTGCCAGGCAGTTGGTTCGTGAGTATTTTCCCCGCTATGGATTACCTAGGGTCGTGTATTCAGATAACGGCCAGCCATTCTCATCCGAGCTCATGAAACAAGTATCCCTTCTGTTAGGGTACCAGTGGAAGTTCCATTGTGTACGCCATCCTGAAGCAGCCGGTCTCGTAGAGAGACATAACCAGACTTTGAAAATCCGCATTGCCAAAGTGTGTACAGAAAAAGGTGTAGATTGGTTAATAGCACTGCCAGTTGCCCTGTTCTACATGAGAATGGTCGCTCATTCCCGTTCAGGTCTGTCCCCGTACGAGGTCGTATTTGGCCGCCCTCCAAATATGTGGGGTACACCTATGCCCCGAAAGATTACAGATGTTTCCAGTAATATGCTGTCAGATTACCTTGCCTCCTTGATGTCTGCACTACAATCTTGTCGTTCACAGGTTGCCGCTGCATTTCCAGACAACACCGAGGTGAAACCACATGAAGTCGTTCCGGGGGATGTCGTCCTGGTGCGCAACTTTGATCGTTCAAGTCCGTTGGAGCCCCGTTGGAAAGAACCCCAGCTGGTGTTGTTAACAACAAGGACCGCCGTCAAGCTTGAGGGACGCAAGGGCTGGGTGCATACCAGCCACATCAAGAAATTTCATGGATTACGACAAAAGACATTTATCAAAGACTGCCGTATTCTTAAGGACTGCCCAAACACAGACTCTGAATTCAAACTTCCCCTGTTAGAGAAAACTCCGCAGCAGGAGTATAAAGCAAAACTCCGGTCTAGTAAAGTAAGTCAGCCAGTTTAATTGTCTAAGTCCCTCTCGGGTGAAATGGTTAGACAGGTTCCTGACATGTATGAGACAGACCCACACAGTGAGAGAGTTAGTCAAAACTCTAAGAGATGTATTATCGTTCTATTCTTTTTATTATTCTTGAGTCTTATGGTTACATGCATAAGTTATGCGTTACATTTATGTTTTCCTATTTCACATGTACATATGTTTTCTAATGTTACAGTAGAGCACACATTTAGTGATCTGCCTCCTCACGAGTTATCCTATCGTCTTGCTATGCGTAATAATAGTTTTATCCGAATGTTGCACTATTCACACCAGACCAGCAATGCCACTAATTGTTGGGTGTGTGGTCGACTCCCCCCTTTCCAGACACCAAAGGGAGTTCTGCCACTCTTTCCTTATCCATTTTCACATAATGGTTCATGTGGAGCATGGTCTACGTTAACGTCCTCCTCAACTGATATGTCCCTTCTGAATCAAACATGTTTCCCAGACAAGCAAGGTCTTTCCCATAGAACAGGGTTAGGTCTAGAAAATGAAGTATATGATTTAGGTAATTATTCCTCGAATTTCATGGTCCTGAATGTCCAGTCCGATACTACTCCAGATTTGCCTGCTATTTCAGTACTACCAGTCAAAGGCGAATTATGTGTCAGAAAGAATGGTTCCGCACATGTAGGACATAGTGATTGTACTACTGTGGTCGAGTATAGTAACAGTGGGAAATCTATTTTCAAAGCCTCACGTCATTCTTATTTTGTTTGTGGTCAGACCGCATATGTTCGTCTGCCCCTCGATTGGGGTGGAACATGTTACATTGCCTTCCTACTGCCACCAGTTTTTCTAGCCCCATCCGATTATCATCGAAATACACATCTAGTACACCTTAGACATAGAAGAGAGACTGAGTCCCCAATTGTTGATCAAACTGAAACTACTCTAGAACAATATCAAGACTTCAATAAAGGTTTCTTCTTCTTTATAGGACCTGTCCAGAATAGTAAGTTAATACGTAGGTTAACCAGAACCCTTGAAGCAGTAGTGAATGAAACTACTTCCGCTCTAGGTAACTTAACCGAAGAGCAATCTGCTATGAGATTTGTTGTGCTCCAAAATCGTCTCGTTCTTGACGTCATACTGGCCGATAGAGGAGGAGCATGTAGAGTCATCGGATCTAGTTGCTGCATTTTCATTCCTAATAACGCGCCGTCCGTTTATTCAGCTATAACCAGACTTCATAAAATTGCCCATCAGTTACACCAGAATCCAGGCACCTGGACATGGTCCGGTTGGCTCTGGAGTATTATATCTGCCTGGGGATGGAAAGTATTGTCATTCCTAGGTATAGCAGTAATGATCATATTCAGTTGCTGCCTCTGTTTACAATGTGGCCCTGCGATTTGCGGCATGTGTGCTACCTCTTGTATTCCTAGTCCTAGGTCCCGTTCTAAGACAATTCGAGACGAGCAAATGATGCTATATGAAATGATAGATGGTATCATGAATATTGATGTTTCCTGATGGAAACGTAGGGCACAAGGAGGGAATGTGGAAAAGTAAATTTTGCCATGTTATATGTGCCTACGTGTTCCCCATCCTATGTTATATGTGCATGATCGATATGCATGTATCCCCTTATGATCGATTAAAGACGCAATCATAGTTGTGTCCAACTCTAGTATGCCAGTTTCCAGTTCTCGTGAAATCAACGAGTATTAGGCCTATGTTGCCACGTTTTACAGTGTGCACGTTAATTCATTGAATTGTCCCCGTTTCTAGGCCTCAAAGGGGCCCGGACACCAGATTCAAGCTCCAGTCTCCTGAACCTCTCCGAGGAGCGATACAGCCCCCACCTGCATCCCTGACCCTTCACTTCCTTTCGCGCAGCACAGTGCCCGGCCCGGCCTGGCTCTGCCTGCCTGTCTGCCAAGAGTATGTTATGCTTCTAGTTATCAGTTCAGCCCTCCTTCTCTGCATTCCTAATCTACTGAATCGCATCAATAGTTTCAGCCAGGGTCTAGCCTTTCTGTCTCCATGTAAGAGAAATACTGTATTAATATTCATAGAATATTCCTAACACACGCAATACATGTAGAATAAATGCATGCACCAGTCTTAGTGTCAAGTAGCCTTTGCCCTGATAACTTTTGGATTCTATCAACATGTACTCCAAACACCAGATACCAGATATGCTATAGGTACATGTCGTCCTGACACCGCAGACTTTAGTCTCCTCTTCTAGTGCAGAAGTCATAGCCCCCAGTTCTCCCTGGTAATGCGTCATTGCCCGTTTACGCGCACCACTAGGTTAAAGGTCCCAGCTGCTCGAGTAGCCCCCTGCATGTTTCCGCCCCATTCATGACACTACTGTGACGTTTCATACCACATGTCTATGTATACGCCCTGTACACGCCTTCTTTCTCCACCCATTTACTCTTATCTTTCGCGACTGCTACGAGTTACGCCTACTGCTACGCCTATTGTATGCAATGTAATGTAATGTATTGTACTATATATATGCTGCACTGTCGATAAAACATTGCAGCTGCCTTCCTTCCTTCCTATTTTATTTCAGGCTGTCCCGTTCCAGTCCCTTCCCTTTTGCCTGAATAAATCCTTCTGACTCGGACACATCGGATCCTGCCTCTTATTTATTGAGCTATCTGTTATTGTCATATCTAGTCAAAAATAGTACCGGTAATTAATTATTTATTTACCACAGGGACCACAGTGGTCCAGGTAAACACAGGCTAATGGTTTATCCGAGATTAGAAGGGGCGTCTGTGCTGGTCGTCTCACTGTTGATACTTTCATTTTTTGACATATTTCACATTCTAGAACATAGTTCCTGGTTTGTCTTCTCATTTGTGGCCACCAGTATCTCTGTTTTAATAATGATACTGTGGCTGAGACGCCAGCATGTACAGAAGCAAGTCCTTCGTGTGCCGCTATGATGAGTCCTAACCTATGTTCCATGTTTGGAATTACTCTATCCCCCCACTCCAGGGATTCGAGCAAATGGAACGTTATTTGCATCAGTTATGTATGAGTACTTTACTGGAAAGCCTTTCGGGAGTGTTTCTATCGCATCTTTTACAGTAGCGCTGACAGCTTGTAATATATCGCTGTCTATTTTTGTTTTTGACCGAGTGATGGCAGCTACGGAAGCCGTTTGCACAGCTGCCTTCGCGGCCTCATCAGGCAATGAATTCCCTGCAACGTGAACGCCATCACGTTGATGACTCAGTGTATGTATCACGTGAGTCTTTGGTAGTTTCTTTTGTAAAAGAACTACTTGTTCCCAAAGCATTTTATGCTTGATTGTGCCTCCTTTTGCATCCTTAAAACCATTCTGAAGCCAGATCTGTAAGTATTCATTGTAAGACTGAACACAATAATACGAATCACACACTATGAGTGTGGGGAATTCTCGATCGGTATTTTCAAGCGCCATCTTGAATGCTAGTAGTTCTGCTCGCTGAGCTGTACAATCTCCTAGAGATTGTGTTTTAGTGACCGCTGGTTTGAATTTCCCATCATGCCAGCAACCTTTTACAATCGCACACGCAGCACTGTAAGCTTGTTTACCTCCTACTGCGGGTTGTGCTGATCCGTCTGTATATATTATACAGCCGTAATGTTCTAGAGGCAGAATTTCGGTCGGCGTCGGACATTCGAATTCGTATTGGAGAAACTCTTGTGTTTTTAAGTTAGGATCAAATTCGTATGCCACGTCTGTTGCAGCAAGAGAATTAGCCCATCGTATCCATCTCGGATGGAGCGCTTTAGCATTCGGTTTGCTTGCTTTTGTTACAGCCTCTAGGGCTGGTATCGGTGTAACGATTATTATTCGTTTACCTTGTGAAAGGGCTCGTTCTTTTGCTATAGCTGTCTGTGTTGCAGTAAGAATTTTTTCCGTTGGGCTAAATTTCATTTCAGCTTTAGTGTACAAGTGCGATTTGAATGCAATTGGTACCTTTTCTCCCTCGTTAGAGGTCAGGTATGTGAATCCGCATCTTCCTGGGATGACTCGAATCACAAGGTTGCGTGTGTTATCACGTGTTTCTAATTTTGTTTTAACTAACATATCTGTTTGTAAGGATCTCAGAATTTCTGTGTGTTTTTGAGTCCAATTTGATTTTTTTAAATCTGGTTTTATTAGATCCTAAAGGGGTTTGACCCTTTCTGCGTAATTTGCAATGTATGTTCTTCCGAAATTTAGGAAGCCTAGAATTGACTGTAGGTTTTTTAGTGTTCTAGGTGCTTGGAGTACGGCACATTTCTCTAGGAAATTGTCAGCCAGGCTTTTGCCTTCACTTGATAATTCATATCCTAAGAACAGGACTGTTAGATGGGCAATTCTAGATTTTTTAAAGTTGAATTTGTAACCCTCTGCTGCGAACCCAAGTATTATGGTGTTCACTCTCTTCAAGTGAGTATCCAAGTCATCATCTGTTAGGTATATGTCGTCGACATACGATACTGCTTCGTCATCATATGTTTGTAGTAACTCTGTTACTCTCGCTGAGAATACTCCTGGACCGTTCTTGTACCCCTGGGGTAACCGACAGAATTCTTTTTGAGCGCCATTTATTGAGAACGCTGATAAGTATCTGCTCTCTGGTGCTATATTTTGACAAAAGAATCCATTAGAGATGTCTAATGTTGTTTTATATTTTTTGCGCACTATGTTATTCATTAGTGCAGCACTATGCGAGTTTTGTACTGCAAAAGTTTTGCAACATGAGTTAAGGTGTCTGTAATCCAAAACTAGACGATATGAGTTGTCTGGTTTGGAGACAGGGAACAAAGGGTTGTTCATTTGTGAGGTGCAAGTTTCAATCACCCCCTGGTATTCTAGTTGATCTAGAATTTCTTTTACCTGTTTTTTAGCTTCTTGCTTGATTGGATACTGCCTTTGTGCAGTAGGTTGTGATTTTAACTGGATTTTGTGAGGAGGAGAGTCCTCATCCCATCCTACATGATTTTTGTATAAAGCAGGAGCTTGAGCTACTGCCCACTTTCTTGCAAGTGTATATTTTTTATGAATTGGAATATGATTTGAGAAGGCAGGCATAATTATTTCTTCGCCATGTGGGCACTCCCTGACGAACTCTGGTGGCCAATCTTTTTCAGCTAGAAGGATGTCATAGCCCTCGAAGAGATTATCCCAAAAAAGGCCCCTTATTTTTCTAGTCTTATCCCCTTCTATACGTAAAGTTATTTCATATATTTTGTGAGGTTTGCTAACTCTGGTGTCTGCAGTTTCCACCTGAATGTATTCATTCGTGTCCACTATCTCCAGATGATTCATAAGGACTTTGCGTGCTATGCTCACTTCTGCTGCGCTGTCTAGCATTGTCTGAGCCCACTCTCCGTTTTTCAGCTGTGTCCTCAGTATTCTCGGCATTGTTGAATACTTTAATACTGGCTACCTTCTTCTTTGGAAACTGTAATTTTTTATTTGGATGAGCAGGTTCCTTGTCTTTGGACTTGACGTGCCCTTCCCTGGGTTCCGATCGTCCTCTTCTTTCCGATTTCTGCGAGGAAGTCTGAAAAGATTGAGAGGGACGTGTATCAAAATCTTGATATCTATCCGGTTTCTTTATGTTATCCCTATTTCTAAGGTTGTATTTTTTCACAGAGGGCTCCCTTTGGGGAGACTTGGGTCCTTGGTCCGGAGATCTTTCTCTCCGCCGAGGAGACCTTCCTCTGGACTGGAATCTCTTTTCTTTTGGATTGGATTGTTTGTTTCCATCCCAGTTCTTCTTTTGACTGTTTAGATTATTATTTTTTTTTCAGAACAGATTTTATTAGTGTTATGGCAGTTGACAGAATACAAAAGAAACACTGCTTCCAAGATTGCAGAAAGACAGTGAGCATAGAAGAGCAACAGTGTTCAAGAAATTCAGTCAACATTATCCAACACCCCCCTCCCCGCATCCCCACCCGGTTCCCACCCCCCTCCCTGCACGGTGTTCATATTGTCCAGAAACAGGAGCCAAAGCAGCATGGTAGCGACAGGTGGTCAGTTCACATGGGGGTAGTACAGACGTGATCCATATCAGAGGCTTGTGGCGCCGGGGGGTCCAGCAATAGGCCCCTATAATCAGCCCATTTCTTCCAAATCCTATAATGTTTCTTGGGGCAGCCTCTGGCCTCAAAGATCGGGCGTTCCAATCCCATGCTAAAGTCCATGCCCCGCTTCCACACCCCCACTAACGGAGCCTTGGGGGCTTTCCAGGCTTGGGCTATATCCCGTTTGGCTATTGTAAGACCCAGAAGGAGCAAGTGCCGTTTATACAGATTACCCCCCACTTGTTCCATAACGTGGAGCAGGCCCAGCTGCGGCGTGCGAGGGAGCTCCCATGCCAACACTTCCTCCAAGCATTCCCACACACCGGTCCAAAACCTCTGCAGCCGTGCACATCCCCATACTGTATGTAAGAAGGAGCCTACCTCACTGCCACACCTCAAACAATCCGGGGAGGCTATCAGCCCCGCCTTCCACAATCGTTCCCTCGTGAAGTATGCCCTGTGAAGGTATTTAAATTGAATAAAGCGCAAGCGCACCGCTATCCCTGCTCCCCTAGGGGCCTCCAGGGCTTCTCTCCAGTCCTCCTCCTCCAAGTCTCCCAGATCACTCTCCCAGACCGCCCGCAACTTATCAAGAGAGGGGGAACAATGCGTAACTAATGTTTGATATATGGTTGAGATTTTTTTTGATTCCAATTCCCCCATAAAGACTTTTGCTTCTAGGGGACTAAACTCCGGCAAGGACGACAAGTCCGCTAGTGTGGGGGTCAGGGCGTGGCGGAGCTGTAGGTACCTGAAGAATTGGGACCGGTGCATATCGAATTCATCCTGCAACATCTGGAACGATTTGAGGACTGTGCCCTTCAGGACGTGACACAGCGCCGAAATGCCTATGGCATCCCAGCCCTCAAAGCCCCGGAGCGCAGCCAGGCCGGGCAGCCTCCCATTATGCCATAAAGGAGTCTCGCCCGTGAGCGTGTTCCACCATCCCATGCGGCGGAGCGCATCGCGCCACACTTTGAAGATTACTTGTGTGGCCCTCGGAAGTCTCTTCCGGATAGTCGCCGAGTATAAAATAGTATGGAGCGTGTGTGGGTCCATCATATACCTCTCTAGGGCATAGGTCGGGTCATTGCGATCCCCGTACCACCATTCGTTAAGAACAAGTAGGTGTGATGCCTGATAGTAGGACTGGACATCAGATGTGGCCAGCCCCCCACAGTAGGTCGACAGGAAGCAGGTGCGGAGCGCCACTCTTATCGCTCCACCGGCCCATAGGAACCGACCTAGAGCCGAGTTCACCTGACGAAACCACTGCTGCGGAACTGGGTACGGGTAGTTCTGCAATTGGTACAAAATTCGGGGTAATGCCACCATCTTAAAAATGGCCGAACGGCCATAGACATTTAGAGGCATCCTGGACCACATCAGCATATCTGAGCGGATCCTGTCCCAAACAGGCACTACATTACGGGACCATGACACTCCCTGCACATCAGTTAAAAAGACACCAAGATATTTAAGGCCTCCCGCCGCCTCCTGAAGGACCGAGGCCCAGGGACCCAAAGTCCCCCTGTCGCCCAGGACCCATAATTTCGACTTCTGCGGATTGAGTCGGAGGCCCGACACTTCACCGAAAATGCGCATTATTTCAAGGACCCTCGGCCCCGATTTATTGAGGTCCGTAAGGAAGAATAGGACATCGTCCGCATATAGCGCAATCCTGTCAGACGGGCCCCCCACCCACTCCACACCACGCAACTGGGCATCCATCCTCACCCAGGCCGCAAGCGGTTCCATTGCCAGGGCGAACAGGTAGGGTGAGAGAGGGCATCCCTGTCGGGTGCCACGACCGATGAGGAATGTGTCAGAGGTGGCTTCCGCTATTCTGACCGTTGCCGTCAGGTCCGTATATAACAGATGAATGTGCGACAGGAAACGTGGGCCCAAATTGAGCCGGAGGAGGAGGGCTCGGAGGTATGACCAACTCAGGGAGTCGAAGGCTCGGTCCATGTCCGCCAGCAGGAGGGCCGCGGGGATGCCCGCCGCTCGTGCCGCCTCCATTACTAGGTGAGCGCGACGTATGTTGTGTCTTGTAGCCCTGTGAGGCATGAAGCCTGCCTGGTCGGCATGGATCAGGTCCGTGATGTAAGGGAGAAGACGGTTCACCAACGCCTTAGCCAATATTTTCGCTTCAAAGTTCAGCAAAGAGATCGGACGATAAGAGTCCGGGCTGTCTTGGGGCCTTCCCGGTTTGCAGAAGACTACAATCTCGGCGTGTCGCCAGTCCGCTGGCAATCTGCCAAGCTCCCGAGCCGCCTCCAGTGCCTTCCTATAGCGCATCCCCAATTGGAGATGAAACAACTTCATAAATTCGCAGGGGAACCCATTGGGCCCAGGGGCCTTGCCCGTGTTCAGGCCACCCAGAGCTTCCCCAAGCTCCTCTGCCGACAGTGGGAGGTCTAGGCGGGCCCGTGCCTCATCCGAGAGCGCCCGGGGTGGAAGGTCTGCGAGAAATCTGTCAATCTCCTCCGCTGGGAGAGATTCCCGGGGGGCATACTGAGTCTCGTAATATTGGGCAAACATCTGGGCCAGGACCTCAGGGGCCGAAATAGGGCCGCCCGCGGCATCTCGGAGACCCGGCAGGGGCTGGGCTTGATAAGTGCTTTGACATAGCCTATATAGCATTGTGCTAGACTTGTCCCCCCATTGATAGATTCTGCTCTGCGTAGCGAGCCAAGCCTGTCGGGCTTCATCTAACAATAGCGAGGTGTATGACCGCTGGAGGTGCAGGAGCTGGTCCACGGCTACTCCATCCTCCCCCGTGAGACATCTGGTCTCCTGGTTCCGCACCCGGTCAGCCGCCTCCTCCACTTCTTGCCTGCGGGCCCTACGATTCGCGGCGCACCACGCAATGTCCACGCCCCGAAGGACGGGCTTGAGGGCCTCCCACAGGGTCATGGCATCTATGCTCGGGTCCTCATTCTCTGACCAGTAGTGCGAGATAGCCTCCCTCATGTGCGATTGATAGTCGTGGCGCTGCAAGTGCCACACAGAGAGGCGCCAGCGAAACGGTTGTCGCCGCACACCGAGGCTCAACGTCAGGGCGACCGGGGAGTGATCCGACAGGCCCCTCGGAAGTATGGAGGTGGAGTCAATTCTGCCCAACCAGGGTTGCGGGACGAATAGGTAGTCCAGGCGCGAAAAGGATTTGTGGACCGCAGAGACAAATGTATATTCACGATCACAAGCATGCTGGTGGCGCCAAGTGTCAATCCATCCCATCCCCTGCGCCATCCTACTCAGCCTCGTAGAGGCATCCGACAATTGACCGCCCCCAGGCCTACAGCGGTCAAGTCTCCCATCCATCACATCGTTCCAATCACCACCCACTACTGTCAACACATGCGGGAGAGTCGTCCATACCTCGAACAGCCGTTCAATCAGTGCATCTTGGAGTGGGGGTGGAGCATACACACTCCCGAAAACCACCGGCTCACTCCCCAGACTCCCCTTAACAAAGACATACCGACCATGCACGTCCAGCCATTGTGTTTCATGTGTGTAGGAGACCCTACGGTGTATGAGAATTGCAACTCCTCTGGACCCTCGTGCAAACCCAGCATGGAACACCTGATCATACCCGTATCTGCGTAGACTCAGAACCTTGGTGCCCAAGAGGTGTGTCTCCTGAAGGAGCAACACATCCGCTCTTTCTGTCTTCCCCAGACGTAGAACTGCACTTCGTTCAATTTTGTCGAGCATCCCTCGCACATTCCAGCTCAAAATTCGCATTGAGGCCAGCGGGGGGCTCGTCCCCAGTACTTCAGCCGCCATCAATCATCCAGATTCCGAAATCGTCGGGCCACTGAGGCCACACACACATGCTCAGTCGTCTCCAGGTTCCCATGTACACCGTGCTAAGGCCCTTCCCAACTTCCCTCCCCACCATCCCCGGAACCCCCAAACCCCCGCCCCTCCCCCTGCAAACCTTCCCCAGACACCAACCATACCAACAACCTCCCCTCCAACCCCCCACCCCATACCTCAGCAACATTGAAGTACCTGTCGCGATGCAGGCAATCTCAGCCCTCCAACGGGAGGCCCAAGACCCACTGCACCAATGGATCCCACCCAACTACCCACAAAGTGCCCAACTACTTCCCACTCAACACCTGGGAATGAACTCCGGGAGTAGGCCCGCTCTCGCACGAGCGTCTCCCGACCAACCGTCCACCCATGAACAAGGAGTCATGAAGTCAATCAGTACGTGGCATGTCGAAGAGGAGCAGCTTGCTCCCGCCACCAAGGCGTCTCACCAACCCTGTAGTTCCACGGTGTGCAACAGTACAAGCGTGGGGGTCTCAGGATTCCGAAGGAGAAGAAGCCGTTTCCTCCGGAGTGTCCGCCGTGGCATCACTCGGAGGCGGGCGCTTCTGAGAGCGCGACCTCCAGTTACTCTTACTGCGTGATCGTCTGGGCGTTCTCGGGGGTCTTTCGGTGGTTGACGAGTCCGAGCCCCTCCGAGGGGGGGTGTTCACCTTGACTCGCACCGTCTCGTCCGTCCACTCAAACACTTCTTCCGGGGAGTTGAAAAACTGAGTGCGAGATTGGAAGACCACGCGCAGGCGAGCCGGAAATAGTAGAGCGTAAGGAATCTTGAGTTCCGGCAGCCGTGCTTTTGCCGCAGTGAATGACTGTCTCTGCTGCTGAACTAGTTTAGTGTAATCCGGGAACACAAGGATCTTATGATTTTCAAACATCAGTGGGTCCTGGGCGCGGGCCTGCCGTAAGATAACATCTCTGTCATGATAGTTGAGCAGTTTGGCTATCACCGAGCGAGGGCGAGCCCCAGTGGGCGGTTTGGGAAGCAGTGCCCGATGTGCCCTCTCCACCACAAAGCAGGGCGACAGGGAGTCCGGGGGGAGCCACCCCTCCAGCCACCGGGTCAGGAAGGCCTCCATATTTCCTTTCTCGCAGTCCTCCGGGAAGCCTATAAAGCGTAGGTTATTCCTTCTGGCCCTCCCTTCCGCGTCCTCCACCCGCAGCGCCAGTCCCTTCTGTATCCCTTCCATGGCAGCAACTCTCTTTTTGAGATTCACCACGTCGTCTTCAACTTCAGTGATTCGAGTTTCTGTTTCGGTGATTCGTGCCACTGCGTTGCGCAGATCCTGTCTGAGCAAGGTCACATCGGCTCCAACTGCTCCGATTTTCGCGTCGAGCATGTCCCTTGATTGTGTGATCGCCGCCATCAACGCCGCGTTGTCCGGCCCAGAGCCCTGGGGACCTCCGGACGCCCCAGCACCTCCACTGGGTCCCGCGAACTTGTCCATCGGTCCCTGTTTGGGAGCATTCCCACTATTGCCCCCTCTCGTCATGTCGCCGGCGGAGTGGTGACCCCAGGTGTGGGGGGCTGACGGACTAGGGGCACCCCCGGCTGAATGAGTGGTCGCAGGCAGCAAGTGTCCCCAAGGCCGCCCAAGTATATTGTGGCCCCGTCGGCGATCGAGCGTGGTGCACACTTTGATGAATCAACTGCTGGTCACCACCCTGTTAGTGGTCGGAGAGGCGCTGCACCACGGTGCACGCGGTCGATGGGGGTCGCCCACCCCTCGGATTGGTCCGTCTGGGGCGCCCCAGAGTCCGCACCACGCTCTCAGGTGCCAAAAGTGGGCCTGCCGGCTGGGTTGGCGGCCTGCAATAGTCCGGGAGGGGGGGGGAGGGGGAGGGGGGTCTCCTCAGCCCTCGCCGCGGTCCGAGGCAACCGCCGAGCGCGCCCTAGGTGTTTGGCGCCAGTGCCTGGCAGGGGCACGCTTCAATGAGGATGGAAACAGGCAGGAGAGCCGGCAGAGCGTTCGCCCTCCCGCCTTGGCAGCAGTACTGTGCCCCGCGACCGCCGCCGAAGGGGGCAGACACGTCCCCTCCCCGCCGCACCACGGCTCCTTACCCCCACCTCGAGCTCCGTGTGCGCTCCGACTGCTCTCTTCCCCAGCCGCCGCGTCCGCCCTTGCTCCGGATGGCTGCCCAATCCTCTCCGCCGCTCCGCAGCGTTGCGCAGTGTGTCGTGGCCGAGGCGGCACTTCCGGCCGGCGCCACCCGGCTCCCAGCTACTTCCGGTCGGACCGCACTGCAGCGGAGGTCCCGGCTGTGGTGTGTGATGCAGGCCTCGTCGCCAGGCGGGCTCCCAGCCGCCGTAAATCACTGATCTCGGGCCGCCGGGACTCTGAAATTGCTGTTGGGGGATCCCCGCGGGAGCCGCTCTCCGCCACACAAATCAGGGTGCCGATCGGTCAGGGCGACGCAGGATACCAGAAGGATAAGGTGACGGCGGGACGGAGCTCACTCAAGCTGCGTCCGCCATGATCGCCGTCTTGGCACGCCCCCTGTTTAGATTATTTTTAATAAATATTTTTTCAGGACTTTCAATTAGTTGGGGCTTTACTGGTATTCCACCCAAAACTATCTCTACCTAGTTCTTCATAGGATTTTTCTATAATTCTGGCAATTTCAGCCGGTTGGTCTGCTATATCTGTCTCTTTTAACCTCTGGCGGATCGCCACATTCGCTGCTTCTCCTTTTATGTTGGCTAGCAATATTGCCGAGACCTGCTTGAAGTCTTTTAGTAATTTCATACCAAGAGTTAAAGCGGGTTCTGGACCGTATTCATCTTGAATTTGTTTTAGCACATCTGGTATTACTGACATGGATGGAACTCCATGTGTTTTTGTGTAAATGGAAGCAAAGACTGTACCCCAAGTGTCACAGTCCTCCACGTGTGGTGCGATTCCCATTGGAAGACAGATAGTCAGAATCCTGTGTTTATCCACAGGGGTGGTGTCTGGAAACACCGCCTCTATTTGGGTGATTTTTTGTGCTAACCAGAATGGTATTTGTTCCCGTTTAGCTGGTACTTTACCTAGGCAGGACTGTATGTTCTGTGGTGTAATTTTATTTGTGTTCCCCTGATGAGGGGTCAGCTGTGGGATTTTAACTACAGGTTGGATGGTTGAAGTCCGCATTATATATTGGACTAGTTGTCTATATATTTTAATTAATTGTTTTAGTTGTACTAAAACATCTGCTGCAGACATTCTTTCGATGTCTGGATGTGGTGTGTATCCGGCTAGGACCGGCCACGTTGCTCCTGGTCTACCTAGTGGACCGAGCCTGGTGATGTGATTATTATGTTTTAGGGCGCCATTAAACAAGAGCAGATGCTCTTGGAATTTGAGTGGTACTTCCACTTCCTCGAAAGGAGTGTAGGTATCCGGTGGTTCCTCTGTTTTATAACAGTGGAACTCCTTTGTTACAGCATTTGCTGCTGGAAAGTTTATCCATGAATAGAATACCTCTGTCTGCCGATATTCGTGTGCCTCAATTACGAATATGACTGTACCACCTCTTGGTGTCAGTCCATTTTCTATAAGTTTTAACGTTATAGATCTTCTTATGTTGACCGGGATGAGTAAAATATCCGGGTCTGCTTCTTGCATAGTATTATCAGCTGCTATTACTTCAGCTGCTACTCTAGCTCTCTCTCTTTCATCATCACTGTCTGGCATTTTACTGTCAGGATGGTTATTCTGTTTGTTTGCAGATCAAGTTTCTTATGGAAACAAAGATGAGATGCACAATATTTTGGAACAGTGTATCCTTCAACGTTGATTAAACCAAGAACCATACATAGGAGTTCCCTCCTGCGAGGTTTGGCGGATTTTACCTCTCACCCACTCCAGACGTCTTTGGAGTATTATGGGAAAAAGGGGTCTGAGTGAAAAAGCACGACTGAGTTACTCTAAAGTCTTGCGTTAGTTTTATCGCCTATCCAAACACGTTGGGCGCCATGTAGTGTAGTTCCTATTATCCCAATAGGCTCTGCGCATTGGAATAATACCTCCAATAGTATAGACCTAGACCAGACGTTAACTAGGTCTTCTACTGTCGATATTAGACTTAAAGTTTTGGGTTTGCCAGCTAGCTCAGAGTTCACTAGAAACTTTCTCGAATAGACAAGGAGGAGTTCAACCTCCCTGGATAGACAAGAAGGGATTTAGTTTCTGACAACCATAGAACATGACAACTTTGCTCTCCCCTAATCAAGAGTGTATCTCTAGAGTCGTGTGAAAACAAAAGACAACTTATTTTACTCAGTCAGTACGTGCATTCTTAGTTTCACCAGATTGTAGAGAAAAGGAAGAGACGGGCGTGTTCAATAAAAGATGTTATTTATTGATCAGTCTCTTTTCTCGTACAAGAGAAATGAATCGATATTATTGCAATACTTATGGTTAAGTAAAGTGCATACAATAAAAGCAGAAGTATAAAATAATACTGTAAAAACATTTATATGGTTTCTAAGCCATATGGTGGTTTAAAATGGATAAAATAGATACATACATATAAACATTTGACTAATCGTACTCAACTGGTGGTTCTAACCACGCCTACCCCAGTGTACCTGACCTAAGCCTAATACGTGGGCGGGGATAGAAAGTAGCAGTCTAAGTTAAGTTTGTTTTGCCAAGTGACTTATTCAAGAATTCTCTGCAAGGGGTTATTTAGTTCCGTACCTGAGGTCTAGGATGGTTGAGGGATAGTATCTCTCGTCTGAGGTCTCGATATTCCAAGCTGCCTGCGAGGGCTGCTCGGAAGCGCCGGAGCTGGATTTCTCGGCAGGAGAAAGGCAGCGTCTCGTTCTCAGCGCGTCAGGAAGGCGGGGCAGCTAGTGGGCTTCGCTCTCTGCTGGGCTTCGGCAAGTCTCGCTGCTCCGGTCTCGTCACCACCGCGTGTGTTTGCTTAAGGCAATATCGGTAATATTTATACCTGTAAGGTGCCGAGATTGACGTAAGGATGGACATAGATACGTCAATAAGGATATCATACGAGCTGGTCGTTAGCGCATTCTTTTACTGAAGTTCTCGGTGAAATCAAAACAATGGCCGCAGGGTTTTTCCCAGGTTGTCATAGGTTTGATTTGTTTTGAGAACTCCGTATGCCTTATCAGGGGCTGGAGAAATATTGCTTGCCTAATTAGATGGCAAGCATTATGACCTAATCAGATAACGCGCTCCTGTGCCGTGGTCTGGCGTAATCAGATAACGGTTTCTGCATCATGGGATGGCTGCTAGTTAACTCGTTAACCAGAATAGGGTCAGGAATAGGGGGATCGATACAGAACCTATAGGAATACATCACACCAGTCAACATCGTTACTTTCTGGCTAGGTGTCACATTTAGCCTTTGGTACAGCAATATATCTTTGTTTTCCAACAATGCAGCTCTAGGTGGCTTGGCCTGCATGACAGGGAGCGTTTTCTCCTGTGCTCGTTGGAGTTTGTCCTTTTTTACTTGGGTCTGTCATGACTTGCACATCCCATGTATGGAAAATATGTCTTGGAAGGCCAGACCTAAATGTATTTACCCTCTGACCCTGTGGCCATCTGCCATCTACCACAGGCTTAATACATTTAGGGCCAGCCTTTCAAAGGATATTTTTCCTACATGGGATATGAAAGTCAAAGTCATTGCAGACCCAAGAAAACAAACGATAAACTGTAACATGCACAGGAAAACCTCTCCATTTCAGGGCCATTGATTGTTTCTTTGTGGTTTTCTTGCATGTCTGTGTTTTTGATTTTACATAATGTTTTGTATTGTTTGTATTTATGTTGTATTTCAAATAATCCCCACCTCGCCTCACATTGGGGCCATGTTTCTGAAATACAGGAAAAGTTTCAAATATCCACCATTACATAGTAACTTTCCAGGATTACAATTTTTAGAGAGGTCATCCCAGTTCATCAGCAGAAAAACCTTCACCAAAACAATCAATGTCAACGTAAGAAAATATGATGAGTATTGGTCATGAGGGGACATCGGCTTCATCCCATCAAATCATGAATCCTTGACCAATATTTGACTGCAAAGAAATGCCCCCCCCTCCTTCGTCCCGTGAAGTTTAGCTGAACCCTGAAATAAAGTGAGAATTAACTGGAAGAGGGTTTGTTGCCTCCACATACGTGTTGCATGTTAGTGACTGCACCCTACCCTCTTCTCGTTGTTCATAAATAATGTTATCTCATACTACACCGATTATCCTACGGACGCTCCTACTCTTGCAGGATCGAGGGTTCCTATTTTAATGTTTGTAGACGATACTCTAATTTTGTCTAAAACACAAGTAGGTCTGCAAAGAGCCCTCCACCGATTAAGGGGGCGATTATGATGGCGGACGGACTTGAGTCCGTCGGCCACCATAGAGTATGAGGGACCGTCCGCAGGGGCTCCGGCGGTCCCTCCGTGCAGATTAGGATGTGACCACCAGGGTGGCGGTCACATCCTCAATCTTTAACATTGCAGAGGGTGCAGCTTCAAGCTGCACCCGCCGCAATGTTAAAAATTCATGCACAGCATTTGCGTGCACAAAGCAGCAGGAACCGCGTGGTGCCTGCCGCTTTGTCCACGCAAATGCAGGGGGGTACCCCATGTGCACCCCCTACCCCCCTTTACCCAGGGGGCCCGCAACGGGCCCCCGAAGTGAAGCTCCGTATGCTTTTCCACGGCGGAACAGCCGCCGTGGAAAAGCATACTTTGTACTCCATCCTAATATGGATGGCGGTGTCTGATAGACACCGGCAGCCATGTTAATGCTTTTCCGCCGCGGTCGGAAGGCTACCGCGGCGGAAAAGCGGAGGACAGATTGTAAGACCCACCAGCCATCCTAATTTGGCGGTGGGTCTTTCAAGCCTCCGCGGCGGATTTCCCTCATCCTCCGGGCCTGCGGTGGCTTCCGCCGGCCCGGTGGATGTGGGAAATCCGCCATTGTAATAGGCCCCTTAGTCTTTTTTGTAAAGACCACGACCTTGGAGTCAATGTTGACAAGACCAAGTTCATGGTCTTGCGTAAACAAAAAAATGTGAAAGCTAGAGTAGAAATGAATAATTCGTCCCTGGAACAAACTGACTCCTTTACATATCTGGGCGTTACTATGGGCAAAAGGTTGAACTGGAAGCCACAGATGGATCTGTTGGTCTTGAGGCACAACCAACTAGCAGGGGCCCTTTTAAAAGAACACCGGTGATCCCAAACCAAAACCAAACCAGTTGCTCCGGCTCTAACTATTTCCAAGGGAAGGTTAGAGCTTCAATTATTTATGGAGCCGAACTTTGGGGCTTTGAAAATCTAGTTCCATTAGTCGAAGCTCAGAACAAGTTTCTGAGGGCATTGACCGGCCTTCCTCAATCCACACCTCTTAGACCATTACTTGCAGATCTGGGTTGTGTTTCTTTTGAGGAGGCTGCTGGTTTCAGACCTCTTGCCTATTGGCAAAGACTATGGACTACCCCGGAGTTAGCTCCTTATGCACGAGAAGTTAAGTGCTTTAGAGAAGATGATAAATCCAACAAAATCGCATGGTTACAAAATATTAAGGCCACTCTGTTGGCTATGGGCCTCATCCATTTGTGGGAGGACCCTGAAGGGAATTCTTTCCCTTTAAAAATACATTTTAAAGCCATATACAGGGACACGGTCAGCCAAAAGATTCTGTCTCTGGTTAATGGTGCTTCCCTAACAGGTCTCTTTCTGTATCACAAAATTGAATATAGGCTGGAGCCTTATAGGGATACCATCTTGAGCCCTGGTGACAGGAAACTCTGTTACCAATTTAGAGTGGGCTCTATCCCCCTAAAATCTTTTACTAAAAAGTGGGGGATCAATCAAGTAGCACAATGTCACCTCTGCTTATGTGAGGAAGACACCTTACTGCATGTTCTGTTTGTATGCCCTGCATACAAGGGCCCTCGTCATAAATGGCTTAAGCCGGTTTGCGCTATTTTGGAGCTGGACATGGCCCCTTAGAAGGATTAGTTTGCAAGGTTCTACATAACATGATTGTGTTGAGTGTATTGTGTTTTAGTCTTTTCTGATATATTCTGCTCATAAGAATGACGGTCTGGCCATAACCTATGTAAATAGACATAATGTTTTTTTTATTTGTTTTTAGTAGGAAAGGATTTATAATCATTTTAATGTTGATATGTGTCTAGAATTTTAACAGACTTCCACCATGATATGTTTAATATGTTTTTAAAAACAAAATACCTACCATGAATTTTAATTATTTGTATTGGTGTATGTGTCTTTTATGATTATTTATGATCGAATAAAGACACATTTGAATTTGACTGCACACTAGTTAGGGACCCCATAACCCAAAAGATGGCTGTTGACCACTATGGGCAGTTTCAAGGTTGAAACATGTAGACAAGAAAGTGTAGATGTTTGAAACATCCTTTTAAATTGTCATTCAATGCTAAATGTTTTTAACCATGTCAAGGGTACCCATATAATAAAGAGATATCTATTTGGGTATACCCCTAAGCATTTTAATTGACCTACACCTCTGTGTCTATCAAGTTGGTAAACATCTTTGAACTTCTAGTCATAGCTGAGTCCACTTAGCTGGTATCTACCTACCTGAGTGTGGGTGAGCACAATTATGAAGCATGTATTTTGTGTTTCCCGGACCAATACTGAGTGTGGTGTCCACATCCAATTTCTTATGACATCTGCAACATCAGAGATGAAATTGAAGTCTGTGCCCTTTGCACATCTAACTGAAGTCACTAATGGATATGGCAATATGCAATTATTAGTTGCTTCCTAGGCTAAGGTACAAAAATAGAGTTTTTTAAGCATAAAGCATCTTTGACGATGAAGAGCTTTTACAATCCTAAGTAGTAACTTCACTTTGGTATCATTGTGTCAGGCTCACAAAAGTACAGAGAAGACCAGTCAATAGTGCCAGCATCCTGTAACCACATCCAAAGAGAGGTAGGAACACTCCAACCTGAAGTTTGGAGAAAATAGGGGAAGAAGTAGATAGAGAGACACTGAAGCCATCTTGTTATTTGGTAAAGCGCTCTAGCTCTTCTGTTAGAAACAAAGAAAGAAGCAAGCCAGCATATAAGTATAGACAAATGAAAAGAATAGTTTTAGGAACTGTAAAATCATATTATTTCATAGTTAAGCTGAAATATCAGTTGAGGCTCCTTTGTCATGGCGGATGACCGTCGCCCCACTGCTGGATACAGCAGATAAAAGCATGAAATATAAAATGATAATAAAACACTGTTATTTTCATTTTATTTTTCATCACGGAGCCAGAGTCAGAGTTGAATCTTGGGGGTGGGGCCATCCTGATGACAGCAAATTCAGCAGCAAGCATGCGGGAGGAGTGATGGGCGCTACAAGAGCGCACTTAGTGTACCCCAGACTCCAACCTACTGCCAGTCTCTGTGGGAGTGCAAAATCAGCCCCCTCAGACCAATCCCGCCACTTCTCTCATGTTGGGTAATAGTATTACCAGTGTGAGAGCAGTATCTGGATTGGCGCTGCCAGCATGAGAGCAGCATCTTGATTGGTGCATGGGAGTCTTGGAGCCTGTGCACCAGGAGCAGAACAGCACCGAGTCGGCAAGGCAGCAAAGCTGTAGGCAAGTTTTCATTTATTTCTTTTATTATTATCACTTTCCCATGATAACAGCTACCACTGTGAAACAGGAAAGTAGGAGGGAATTCATCCCCAATCTGTAAGAGATGATATGGTGTAAAGGGTGCACAGTCTAAAAATTTAGTTTTTTATTTCGACCTACAGAAATATCGAGTTGAAACTATCAAAGGGACAGAATATCGACATCAAGAATATTGGTGACCAGAATATCGACCTGAAGGTAAGATATATTGTATTTGTTAATATCGAAGTCAGTAATATTGTTTGCAAAAATATCGTTGTAAATTATATCAATGTTTATTTTAGTGTTATGTATTTCAGTGTTAAGTATTTTATATTTATGTGTTCTATATTGTTTGTTAAGTATTGTATTTTGTTTTTAAATATATGTATCACATTTTTAGAAGCTTCAGGTTTTTTTTAAAGTAATTTTTGCGTTTTAGTACCGTAGCGGGTTGTGGGTTTATAGGGGAATTTGGTGGGACCTAATTTAATTATAATAAAGTAACAATTCATTTTTATTTTGTGGTATTGATAATTCATTTATTGTTAATTAATTATTAATAGGTAGGTAATTTTAATTTAGGAACGATGTGTGGGTTTATAGGGGACTAGGGTGGGAATAATTTTATTTGAATACAGTAATTATTCATTTTTATTTATTAGTATTGATAATTAATTTGTTAATTAATTATTAATTGATTATTATTTTTTATTATTTGATAATGTTATTAATTATGTTAATTTGTTGTGGGAGTGTGTTGTGAGTTATTAGGGTAATAGGGTGGGAAGTAATTTAATTATAATAAAGTAAAAATAAATGTTATTTATTGGTTTTGATAATTACGTTTTGCTAATTAATTAATAATTCGTCATTAATTTTTATTTATTGATTAAGTGATTATTATGTTAATCGTGTTAATTTATTTTGGGGATGGGTTGTGGTTTTTTTAAGGGAACAGTGTGGTAAGTATTTTTTTTTTCAGAACAAAATTTTATTGTTTTCTTGAGAGAGAGTGCATGTAAACCACAGTCCTCCGAACACTGGAGGGGCTGTGAGCATATGATCAAAATGCATAGAATTGCAATCCATACATTTGTTCAAGTAAGTATTTTAATTTTAATAAAGTAATTATTAATTTTAATTTATTGGTATTCATAAATATTTTATTGTTAATGTATTATTAATTGGTTATTTAATAAAAAAAAATGGTGAGCATGTTGAATGCAACCCTCTGCTATCCAACACTTTCCCTACAGTTACACTCTCTGGAGTTGGAATAGTAATTTTCACCCCTTCGCTATCCAATATTTTCTCTACTGTTGCACTCTCTGGAGTGGGAATAGTAATTTTTGCCCCTACGCTATCCAACACTTGCCCTACTGTTGCACTCTCAGGAGTTGGAATAATAATTGTTACCACTATGCTATCCAACACTTTCCCTTCTGTTGCCCTCTCTGGAGTTGGAATAGTAATTTTTACCCCAACGCTATCCAACACTTTCCCTACTGTTGCACTCTCTGGAGTGGGAATAGTAATTTTTAATCCCAAGCTATCCAAAACTTTCCCTACTGTTGTACTCTCTGGAGTGGGCATAGTAATTTGTACCCTATGCTATCCAACACTTTCCCTACTGTTGCACTCTGTGGAGTTGGAATTGTAATTTATACCCCTACGCTATTCAACACACTTTCCCTACTGTTGCACTCTCTGGAGTTGGAATAGTAATTTTTTACCCCTAGGCTATCCAACACTTTCTCTACTTTTGCACTCTCTGGAGTGGGAATAGTAATTTTTACCCCTACACTATCGAACACTTTCCCTACTGTTGCACTGTCTGGAGTTAGAAAAGTTATTTTTACCCCTACGCTATCCAACACGTTCCCCACTGTTGCACTCTCTGGAGTTGGAATAGTAATTTTTACCCCACGCTATCCAACACTTTCCCTACTATTGCACTCTCTGGAGTGGGAATAGTAATTTTTACCCCTACGCTATCTAATATTTGCTGTTTTAGTTAATGTAGTGTATAATTTATTTTAACAATACATATTTAATTTGGAATATATATTTTTTTATAATTGTATTTATATTATTATTCCCCTGGGTGTCTAGTTTTCAAAAACATATAGGTTTGCTAGGTTTCCCTAGGTGCCGGCAGAGCTAGGGTTCAAAAACTACAGCTAGGCACTTTGCAAAAAAAGGGTAATTTTTCACTGTGAAAATGTGGTGTGTCCACATTGTGTTTTGGGCTATTTCCTGTCGCGAGCACTAGGCCTACCCACACAAGTGAGGTACCATTTTTCTCAGAAGACTTTGGGGAACGCGGGGTGGGTGAAACTTTGTGGATCCATGCAGATTCCAGAACTTTCCACCACAGAAATTTGAAGAAAAGTTATTTTTTTGACAACTTTTTTGGTTTTCAAGGGATTCTGGGTAACAGAACCTGGTGAGAGCGTGTCATGTCACCCCATCCTGGATTCCCCTGGGTGTTTACTTTTCAAAGATGTATAGGTTTGCTAGGTTTCACTGTCAAAATAAACTGTGTTCACGTTGCGTTTTGAGCCGTTTTCTATCGCTGGCACAAGGCCTACCCACAGAAGTGAGGTACCATTTTTATTTGGAGACTCAGGGTAATACAGAATTGTAGAGCAACTGGTATTACCTATTGATTTTCAATGCATTTCTGCCTCCCAAATGAAAGACAATGTGTAAAAAAGAAGTTAATTTGAAAAATGACCAATAATGCTCATGCTAGTATGGGTACTCTCAATTTCGGAAATGTGCAAATATCTGCTGTTTCTAAATTCTATATTTTGTTCCCATTTCAGAAATACATAGGTGTCTTCAATACTGATTTTTCCATGTATACATTTTCCCCAAATATTTGCTATATACACGCTACATAATAAAAAACCATTGCAAGAGTCTGCTCAGGTATTGGCTCTCGGTTAGTCGGGTTCTTGGTGAACCTACAAGTCCTATATATCCCCACAACCAGAAAGGTCCAGCGGATGTAACAATATATTGCTTAGAAACAGCTGTCATAATTAGAAGAAGTTACAGGTGAAAACGTTGACACAAATGGCTGTTTTTTTCAACTAATTTTCATATATTTAACTGTTAGTTTCTATAAAGAAACCTTGAAGGATCTACACAAATGACCCGTTGCTGAATTCAGAATTTTGTCTACCTTTTAAAAATGTATAGCTTTCCATGATGCATTATTGCTTTTATACCCATTTCTACCATTAACTAGAAGGAGGTTGAAAGCAAAAAAATAGCAAAAAAAGGCTGTGTCCCAGAAAAGTGCCAAAACCATGTAAAAAATGTTGGTTTTATGACAAACGTCTGCTTGTCCCTGAAAGCTGGGAAGATGGTGATTTCAGCACCACAACCCCTTTGTCGATGCCATTTGCAGGGGAAAAAAACAGACACTTTCAACTGCAGCCCTTTTTTCCCATTTTTCCCAAAAACTCTAAAATGTAGCTGTATTTTGGCTAATTTCTGGGTCCCTTCCAGGGTAATCCACAAACCCTGGGTACCTTTAGAATCCCCATGAAGCTGTAAGAAAAGGGCCAAAGCACGAACTACCCCAAATTGCCCAAAAAAGGCTTAGCACGGGGGGGGAAAGGCCTAGCAGCGAAGGGGTTAAAGCTGTGAATTGGCAAAGACTATTGTTTGGAATCTGGTCATTCCCAAGATTAAGCCATTGATTATTTCTCAAATATTCAACATAGACACATTTTTTAATTATGTGTGGCATTCTTCACCAACCCACATCCATCGAATTCTTCTATGTGAATTAATATAATCCTTTTGGCACTCTCACATCTAGTCCTTTGGAGAGCTTTTAAAGCACACATGTCTTTAAACAGGAGTTTTTATTCAATTTCCTTTCTCAATTGCCACTTTCAAAGATATTTTCGTTATTGGGATGGTCACTCTTATCCTCATATGTGTCCACCATGCAAGGAATGAAAGACAAAGGCAGAGAAAATGTAGAGTAGCTGTTAGACCTGCCATCCTTGGTGTGGTACTCCTCCAAGATTTTTGCCTTCACCCTTCCAGTTTTGCTGGATTCAATTTTATGGCATTAGGACTCTTTGCAAATAACCACTATTGACCAGTGCTAAAGTCCTTGTGCTCTTTCCTTCAAACATGATTGGACTACACCTAACTGGGTAATTTAATTTCCTTGTAGGTCCCAAGTAAAGTCATGCTTCACGTACCCAGGGCCTGTAAATTAAATGCTACTATTGGGCCTGCAGCACCTATTGTGCCACTCACGATCGTAGCTCTTTAAAACGTGTCTCAGGCCTCCCATTGCAGCCCGTGGCACAGTTTTAAACTGTCATTTTAACATGTCCAAATATACCTTTTGCTAGCCCTAAACCTTCCAATTAATACTTAGAAGACACCACAGATAGATCCTAAAGGCTCATAGGGTAACGTGAATAGTAATTAAAAAATAGGTCATTTGGGTTTAAGTTTTACATATCTTGGCTGTGAAAAACTCCAAAATTCATTTTTTACTACCGTAAGGCGGATCTCTCCTATTGGCTAACACTAGGTTACCTTCTTAAATATACTAATTGCTAACTTTGGCTTCAGAGCACATGGAAATATGCTGTTTACACTCAAATGAACAGTAATTTAAAATCATTTTTAATGGCAACGTCATATTTTAGGTAACAATTTTGAAAATGCCACTTTTAGAACGTTGTAATTTTCATGTCTCAATGATTTAAGCCTTCTGCCAGTGTCCTGGATCACATGACTGGAAATGGCTATGCTTTCGGGGTTTGTGTGTTCCTCCTTGACACTGGTACAAAGATGACGAGGAAGGAGCAAGTTGGGCCATCCTGCCAGGATGACTAGGAGTGGAGCTGTGCCTTGAACCACTTACACTTTAAAGGTTTTACATCCGCCCACACAAAGGAACCGGATACAAGCCTTTTGTCACTCCAGACTTCTTAGAGCATTGACAGGGTAAGGGGAGAACTTTCCAGAAACAGAGTGGGGGTAGGAATGTCTGTTCCCCCACACACAAAGACTGACAGAAGGTATGCATATTGGACCTCCTTAGGCACTCCTCAGTACACTTCTGGACCTGTGGACATTACAAAAGAAGGATTGCCCTACCACCAGAGGACCACCTTGCTGCTACCTGAGGACTGCCTCAGGACTGCATTATGAAATTAAATTAAATGAAAAGTCAATTTATAAAGCACATGGCCACCCAAGGGCATCCCAGCGCTGGTAGCAGCAGGCAGCAAAACCATCCGAGCTAGGGGAAGAGACATGTTTTTAATAACTTTCAAAAGGTGAGGTAATTGGGTTCCCTGCGCAGATGAAGAGGAAGGGTGTTCCAGCACTTGGCGGCATTGTATGAGAACAGGTGTCCTCCGCTACTTGCTTTAAGGATCCTGGGAACTACAGCAAGATGTAGATCGTCTGAGAGGAGGCGTCTGTTCTCAGGATAGACCCGGACAGTAGAATGATTGATAGGAGGGCCCTTTCTGGCTAAGGACTTCCGTACAATGCACATATCCCTGAAAAGAACTCTCTCCCTAATGGGTAACCAGTGGAGAGATTTCAGGGTGGGTTTTGCAGATTGCCACTTCGGAATGTTCAGAAGGATTATAGCTGCCCAATTTTTAGCTGTTTGGAGTTTTGTAAGGGTAGTGCATGGGGCCCCAAGTTAAGGGCATTCCCGTGGTCCAAACGTGATAGAATGAGTGCCTGAACCATGATTTTCCTTGCCTGGAAGGGGAGGAGTGGGAGTACTTCGCGGAGCATCTTTAGTATGCCATAACATGAGGCTGCCACATTACGTGCCTGAACCTTGATGGTCAGCTCATAATCCAGCCAAACACCCAGGCTTTTTATTAGACTCTTGGGAGTAGGAACAGGGCCCAGGTCCGTTGGCCACAATAGATTAGAGTCAACTAGAGAAGGATTCCCCAAAATCATCATTTCGGTTTTCTCTCCATTCAATTTCAGGAAGGAGGCATTCATCCATTTGGCTACCTCGGTCAGGCAGGGAGAGAGGCTAGGAGAGGAATTGTCTGCCTGGTTGAGTCCCACCACAAGTTGTGTGTCATCTGCATATGTCACTATGTGAACCCCAAAAGGCCGTACTATCTTCGCTAAAGGACTCAGGTAAATGTTACATAGGGTGGGACTCAAGGAAGATCCCTGATGCACTCCACAGTGGAGAGGCATCTGTTTTGAGGTCAAATCAGCTTCGGAAACCTGGAAGAATCTATTATCCAGGAAGGACTGCAGCCATGTCAATGTGACCCCGGTCACCCCCAGACTTGTGAGTCTGTGTGCTAGTATTTGATGGTTGGCCCTGTCTAAGGCAGCACTGAGATCTAAGAGGATGATGACAGTGTTACCTCCTGCATCCACGATTTGCCTAGACTCTTCGACAACATATAATAATACTGTTTCCATTCCTTGGAGTGGTCAGAAGCCAGTCTGTGACAGATGGAGGAGCTTGTGGGTCTCAAAGAAGGCCAACAGCACAGAATTGACATCTTTTACAGCTATTTTACTGATCCCTGGGAGAAGTGAGATGGGGCAATAATTTCCCAGGGATTCAGGGTCGAGGATAGGCTTTTTTAGAAGTGCCTTCACCATCTCTTTCTTCCAAGAAGGGGGAACCATTCCAGTGGTGAGTGAGGCATTGATTAATTCCAATGTAGTGGGGAGGATGGCGTGGTAGCTTGTTTCAGGATGTGAAGAGGTTCTGGGTCTCTGGGCTAGCTGCTTTTCACCTTTGAGGAGATGCTTTCGATTGCCTTGAGATTCATCAGGGGGATTACCTCCAGAAGAAAATCCAGACTCTGGGGGCTGGGGTCCCATGTTTGGCCATCCATCGACAGAAAAGACGTGAAGATGGCTTGTATTTTCTGGAGGAAAACGTCAGCTTATTTTTCACAGCGTGAACGTAGGATATCTGAGGTCACTGAGGGCGGGGGACTCTGAGCAGGGTTTTTTGCTGTGGGGAAAACTTTGGGTGGGGAGTTCCTGCCGAGCCTATTTTTTCTTCGTAATATGCCGGTTGAGCAGATTTAATTTATGTTTTATACATTTTGATGGCTTGCCTGTATTATAATTTCTTATTAGGGGAAAAGTCTTTCCTTCAGGTTTTTTTTTACAAGTTTGCTTCAGTGCCCAGAGCTTTGGGGAGTACCATGCCCTTCTGTTGATTTCGGTTTTCATCTGGGTGGATTTCGTAGGGAGAGCTAGGTCTAAAGAGTCTTCTAACCACCTATTGAAATTTCTATTGGCGGTTATTGCGTCTGGATCAGGAACTGGCTTAGTTTTTTCAAATTCTGAAATTCATTGGTCTATTGGGAGTTTGGACAAGGGACAATACCTCTTTATAACCGGCTTAATAGGAGGCGTGGCAAGATTGGGGGACCAAATTAATGGAATGAGAAGGTGGTCAGACCAAGGTATTGAGATGAATGTCCCTACTACTAGGTCCTGCAGATTAGAAAAAATGGGATCTAATAAGTGTCCTTTTGTGTGTGTAGGAGAAACAACTTTTTGAAGAAACTGAAGAAACTGGTAACTTTCAAATTCATTTATTATCAGAGAGGGATTGTCAAAGTGAAGATCAAAATCTCTCAGTAGTGTAAAATTAGTAGGAGTACTGGCCAAGTCGGCGGCTACATCTGGTTAGGATTTTACAGAATTGGCCCACGGGCCCAGGGGGCCGATAGATTTAGATCCCTGACAGGATCAGCGTGGGTGAGAACCTAATAGCGAAACCAAGGTTTTCACAATCTGGTAGCGGGCTTCCGGCAGTACGACAGATCAGGTGTTTTTTTAAGATAATAGCAATCCCGCCGCCCCTACCGGAGGTCCGATCTAACCTCCGGATAATATAACCCGGAGGAAGAGCTTGAACAAGATCAGGGTCAGATCCAAAGGGGAGCCATGTTTCTGTTAGGAACAGCACCTCTGGCTCTTCCTCTTCTAGAAGAATGGAGATTTCTCTTGAATGCTTAGGCAGCGACCTGCAGTTAAGAAGGAATATTTTATAGGGTTTAGGGAAGGTGGTCTTTTAATGTGGGGGTATAGCCAATGTAAAAGAACAATGTGCACACTTGATGAGGTTGCTGTCGGGCTTGAGAGTGTGAAAACACTTATCTATGATGGGTCCGTTTAAATGGAGCAACTCTTCAGCATTGTAATAATACTTTTTTGGGGGGAGATGCAGGGGTTCTGGCCTCTGGCCCCTGGCCCGGCCGGATGCGGACGGGCACTGACGGGCTTGCCTTTGGCCCGTCAGCAGCGTGCCCGCTGCGCTGTGCATCTGGGTCGGCATGCTTTTAAATAGAAAATACAGCAACCAGAAATGAGGAGGCTGAAGGGAGGAGCTGCGTTCCTCTGCAACAATCGGCCGGAGGCCGGGGCGGACTTTACTGTTTGAGAAGGAAGCCTGGACCTGCTCCATTCATCCCAGGCTAACGTGAGTGGCTTCAAGGGCCAGTTGGCAGATATCCTGTCTGAGCGACAGGGACACAACAAGTTCCAGAGGCCTCCATCCAACTGTCCAGCTAATTTGTTGCACTGGGCATGCCTCGGTGTACAACTAGACCTGCCTGAGCCCTGCCGGCCCCTGCTGGAGTGATTTTCTGATCCCCAAGAGGTACCTCTTCAGGTCCTGGACCCTTGGCTAGCTTCGATGAGCACCTCCTAAGAAGAAAGGAAAAATCCTGAAGATTTAGGCTGTTCATGAATGGGCAGTTTGTGCCAAGACTCTGCTGCCTGCGACGATTGCCAACTTGTACCCTGACTCTTCGTGCAACAGTGGCTGCTAGTGACGACCGTCAATGCAAGATCTGCACTTTGGATTGCAGTTTCAATAGCCTGCGGTGACCACCAATGTGAACCTCCAGCAACAACTGCCCATGATACCTGACTGGCTCTTCATGCTATTTTGATAACAGCCCATGCTGCCCGGATTACAGCAACAACCGTCCACAACACTCTCCATGCCCTCCTCCACCGCGAATGGAACTTATTGTGCTGGACTTTGAAAAGGTGCATTTTTTAGTAGGACTAACCTGGTCCTTGTATCCAACCCATGCTTCATCACAGTCAGTCTCAACTTGTGGCTTTTTCCAAGTCCAGCACGACCAGATAACTACGGATGGCGCTTTGCGCTTTTAGGCGCTATTTCTACCCAACACTTTGAAACTGAATATCTCTGGTTCTTCTGACTGTATTCTTGTCATTCTGATCGAATTTTACTTATTACAACTTACTCTAGTTTTCTAAATTGATTTTGGATCTTTCTTGGATTACATTCTCACTTTATTACAGTTTGTATGCTGCTTACTTTACACATTGGCTCTGAGTTATGCGTGACTGTTTTTGTGCCAGATTACTAGAAGGTTAAATACTGGTTAATCTAGTGACCTTTGTGGTTCACCCTGGCAAGGATTTTGATTGTTGCCTGACTGGGATGCGCCCTACCAACCAATAACCTTATTCCTTATATTAGACCTCACTCAGAGTGCCGGTCTGGACTGCCTGTCTCAAGGTGGTTTGGTGGGCTGGCAGGGTGGGGGCCTGTTTCACTGCCTGCGGAGGCCAGTTTTTTTGTTGGGGATCTACTGGCCATGTTTCTACTTGCTGCATTTCTAAGTAAACAATGAAAAATAAATGGCTTAAAGCATGCTTAAAGCGATCAACTTAGAAACAATACATACTTTTGTGGGTGAACTGTATATCCAGCCTTTTCCTAAATCAGAATAACACTAAGAAAGAGGCAACAGATTTCATTCATAACCTAGGGAATAACAATCTGAAAAAGTTCTCTTGTAAAATCATCTATACCAATATCAAGCATGTAGATTGAAATTGAAGTTGTTGAATGGTAAAATAATTACAAATCTGTACAGGAAAGATACTGTAGACAACAGCTTCCTTTATGCTAGAAGCCATCACTTCTGGCTCAACCTCATGGACAATCCTGATGGAGAGCCACTTTACACCAAACAAAATTGCAGTATGGTACTCGATTATGTGATGCTTAAACATAAAATGATGGTAAGGTTCATGGCTTACCCTAATAAGGTTTAATAGCAGCTGAAAGATGTAGATAGGAGAAGTAGAAGTAGAAGTGGTCACTGTTTTGAAAATAGATATCCAAAAAAGAGATAGCAAGGTATAAAATAAGACGAATCACTACCAGAACATCTAAGAGACATTAGGAATAGAGACACTCATTGTCCTCTTATCGGACATTTTCAAGAACACCACATTGTCCTTAACGACAGTTTAAATTTTTTTGGTATGATACATCAGTGGAGGGAGATCAGGAGTAGCTCTTACTAAGGATGAAGCTGAAATATCTTCTGGAATACCAAATGAAGTAGCCATTTAGACAAAATATTGATGAAGATGGACAATGCACATTGACTGAAAACTAGGTTTCATGCCATCTTTACTAGAATAAACTTTGCCGTTTATAAAAAATGTCCGCTTAGGCAGCATAGTTTTGGATATTGAAACCAATAGAAGCTGTTCAACTGTCATGACTCACAAGATTTGCTATTTTAAAAATCGGTACTGGTTGCTTGATTTGTGAAGACAAGAACATTTGTAAAAGCAGCTGAAAGTTAATATTTCAGATATAAATACACTTATAATGTATTGGCTGGTTTAACATAAAAGATAACAAAGAAAAACATTATGAGCTGATTAACTGAAAATGTCTTTTAGTTGTCTGTTTTGTGCAGCATGGAAGATCACCTGTTGTTCACGTTGAGAAATTGTATTTTAATACATCTTATTTCTCTAATTTCAGAATGTATTGTTCTATTGTATTGTTTTGCCTTTAGAAAGCCTCCATATAAATTATTACACACTGGTAATAGCCAGCGTGAAGTTATGGCCAGAGCCTGAACTTTAATTGAAAAGACATTGTTCTGTTTTTCTAATATCTTTGGTGCCATTTGACAATTCTGTAACAAACATTCCAAAATAAAGTGTATATGTGTGCGGTTAGGCTTACCAAGTACCATGCTGATTTTTTCAGGTGGTGTTTCTGAAAGCCAAAAGGGGTCAAAAAAGCATTGTTTCCCACTTGAGTACTCTTAGGAATCTTTGCTCTTCACTACAGGGAAAAAAAAACTCTGAATGGATAAGACAACATAAATGACATGAAATTAGATCTTGGCTCAGGGAATCATTGCGCTTAGTTTGACGTGGACCAGTTTTGCAGTTTTTGAGAAATTATATTATGTAAAAATGTGTCAGTTGACCTTGCAGAGATACAAAATTATGGTTATCCTGAGAGCTGAACAGTTGTTTGTATTTGTCTACAATAAGTGTCTTTTGAAAAATTTCAATTAAATTTGGCATATATTTAGCATGATTAGCTTTCTCCTGGAATTTTGAAATTCGTGCAGATTAATCAGGGACAGCGCAGTTAAAAGAGGCATTGTTTGAGAAATCCATGTGAAATTTTGTATAGCTGGAGTATGTTTAGTCTTTTGAGGGTGTGGCAAGTTTGTGCAAATGACATCAAGAGGAGGACACAGCTAAAAATCGGGGAGCGGCATTTTCATTTGCTAATAATTTTATTGCTGTTTAACTAATCTGACAGAAAGTCAGTGGGCTTTTAACGAGTCATGCCCAGTTCAGAAATCACAGGTTTCACGCAGATTCAAGATGTCTATGCCACAGTTTTTAAGCAATGATCAATAAAGAATTTAACACGTACCTCATAATAGTGGCCATATGGTGAATCATTCCACCTCCTAAGGAGTGCCTGCATTACAAAGTCTACGATTTTACATCTGAAAAATATACTCCGATTTAATGAACTAATTGCCAATTGTAATGCTGTAATAACAGGGGAATCCAAGTCATCCCCGAAATCTCTTCTTAGGAATCTGGGACACATGAAGAAATCAGGGGTGCTGCATTCATTTTCATATTTTTTTCTAAAATTCAGAGTCTTTTCCCGAAGTTGTCCTGCAGAACTCGTCTCTGGAAATTGACATGTTATTAGTGCTAATGGTAATATTTCAGGCCTCCTACCACAGTTCTGAGCAGGAACGATTGTATCAAAGCTACATATTTCTGTCTGTAATGCATATAATTCCCAGCGTCTGCTTTATGGACAGTTGATTAGAAATTGGCATTTGTTACAATTAATTGTTTAACAAATCCGCAACACTAAATTCAAACAAAATGGGTGGCCGGATATATTCCCTCAAATCTATCTCGCCTCATGCAACTCTATGGAAAAAGTTTTTAGTTTTTCCCTTATTTATATTACTGGTTTGTCACAGTTAAGGTAATACTAATAACCATTACGATAAAGTGATAAGCATAAGTGATCAATATGAGTTGTTCCAATTTGTAATATTGGATATTTTACATGATGAATACCTTGGAAGAAATCCTGCCTATACTACACCTTCATTGTTTAAAGAATGAAACATTTTTTTTTTATCTATCTCATGGCACATATTTTGCATTGGTAGTCCCTTGAATACACTTTGGCCCCTATCCATAGAAGCTGGAATAGCAGATGCTGCTTTCGCACTCATTTCACTATGTTATTGGTTAACTTAGTGGAAAATGTAGATTTTCCAGGTATTTACGTTTAGGTATCTTAGCCAAGGTTGTTCTGGGCCTGCCTTGAGATTTAATTCAGCTCCCGTGTAGAATTGATTGTTGGTAGCCGCTGGGGAAGCTTAGATTGTACTTTTGCAAAGGTAGACAACAGCGTGGGAGAAACTGATATAAATGCCTTGTAACAAATGCCCCTGTTTGAGTTCACGTGAAAAACATGCTATTTTTTCACCCTTTTTCGTTCGTAAGTTCTTCCTATTAAACAAAAAAAAATATGAACAGCTTTTAAGATGCGATCAAGGACAAGCCCTTTGACAGTACAGGATACAGGAGAACAATGTTATTTCTAGAGAATATTTCCAAGGCAATGCCAGGTTGATTAGCAATCGAATAAGTATAGAGGAAAGTGCATCTACAGTTTCTACAAAGATAAACTTTGACATTTGAGTTGAGATATTTTTCACTTAAAGAGATGCTGACCTATAAAAGAAAACGGTGTTTCTTGAGAATGAATGGACGGTTTCAATGAATGGACTTTTATATATGGAAATATACAAGTATATTTAAACAGTGAAAGCTGTCAATGAAGTCTGGCAACAAAACCATAAAGTCACATATTTCATGTTGGAAAGCTTATGGATTTGGAAAGACACCTCATATTGAGAAACCCTGCTTGGAAGTGGTCTCTCTGATACGTAGCAGAAGCAGTGGCCACCAGTTCATTAAGGTTGGAGGATCCCTTCACCAATAACTTAACCACAGAAGTCGAATAGCTGTATTAGTATCAGTGAAGATGAATCAGTCACAGCAAAAAGACACAATATATTGAGCACTAGACCTGTGATGTATATTACATACTATGGGGCATTAATAAAAAAATTGTGCATTGCAGCAAGCCTGTTTATTCATCGCCCGGAAGTAGTGGACCCTGACGGTCTACAACCGGCGCCCACTGCACGAAGATGTGGGAGGACCTGCGGCGCTGGACCCAGAAGATCACAGAGGTTCAGCTGGGAAAGTCTTCCCACACGGAAGTGGCATGTGCTGAACCCTGACCCCCCTGATAGCCGGCATACTGGCGGTGGCCTGCTCAGACCTTGATGGGCAGTTGGGAACCAACAGCAGCGACTAAAGGGTGAGTCTTGGCCACAGTCATACATGTTACTCTGCCAAATATTTGTGTTAAAAGAAGGCATGTCCCAACCAAGATTAGTGGTGGCCAAAGTTGAGTCATTGTTGGTGTAAGTGTGGAAGTAGGTGCATGGTCCTGTGCTGTGACTATTGACTTTCTGACCTGGAAGACAGCAGAGTAGAGTCCTGTCAACATCCAATCTTCTCCTTTTGATTAGACACCTGACTGAGTGAAGTGAGTAATCAACTCATGTTCTCAGTGAATCTGGGAGAAAAACGTACCACAAAGGCAAATGGTCATGCGTGTGTGTAGAGTGATTAACCCTCACTACTGACTCTCAGTTGATGGTGGCCCTATTGCATGTGACATGACATAGAGTTCGCAGTACATGCAGTGAATGTAGAACAGTTCCCATTGGTAAGTACTGGTTATACAGTGAAATGAGTGTGCAAACATCACTGGTTCCAACAACATTAGTGCCTACATGTTGACCAGTGTGCATTTGGTAGTTGAAGTTTCATCTGCAATAGTGTTCCTAAACCCTCATTCACTGACTGATAACATGCATGAGTGAGTGAGTGAGGAGTAGAACTAAGGGTAACCTATGTGAGTGTCGACACTGATCCTTCCAAGTCAATCTGAGTATGCAATATCAAAGAGTGGTGTGATGTGCTCATCCATTGTGACTCTAGTGATCCCACATCTTCATGTCAGAGATGTTCAAGGACACCCAATACCTTCAAAGCTGTATTGGCTTGTGGACATACAATGTGTGTCTGGTATCAACACCTGTACCAAGCAGGATTGGGTATGTTCATATTGCAATATGGAGTCTTTTGATTTCAAAGTATATCTGTCCCAAATATTTGGATCGCAATGTTTTTATGGAACTTTATCTGTTACATGTGATACATAGCTTAACTACATGTATTGAAATGTCAAAATACTTCTGATAGTGGTCAAAATATTTAATTTGGGGTCCAAAGTGACATCAGTTTGCAATGAGCATTTGTATGTGACTTGATGCCTGCCACAACAGAGATTGATGGTACATTAGTGTTCAACTTGACCTCCAGGACATAATGATGTGTTTTGAGGGATAGGTAGATCTTTTGGACTCTGGTGCTTGTGTGAGCATTTTGTAAATCTCAAAATTGTATCCATCCTATTTGGTTGCATCACTTTACAATGCTATACACCAAGGGGCATATTTACAAGGAGTTAATGTTGCCATAGCATAAGTTTTTTTTATATTACAGCAGCATTTTTTATTGCCAAATGTACAAATTGCAGCAACATCTAGTTAGCTGCATTTTTTCAGCGTTAACATGAATTTTTCAAAGCGCCACTTCGTTCAGCATGACTTACTGTGCTTTTTAAGCGTTCCCGCTAAAAAACTCCTGCAGAACACACAATGCAATATTTATAAGGATTTTGTTGTACGTCGCTACAAAAAAAAAAACTGCTACTCAGTAACATTAGCAGCAGTTTCTTACTGCTAGGGATTACCTGGTCTTAAAAATGATGCTAATACACTTGAATGGTTGGGGCCTCATTTATGAGGCAGTGGCGCAGGGGAGCTTCGCAAGGAATCTTCCTGCGCTACCCTGCATCAAAAGAAAAGGGCAAGCATGCCCTATCTCTAAAATACAGTGCATTGCAGCCCTTTTCCCCGGTGTTGGTGCCCAATGGACTGCATGCACCAACGCAGGCACCCTTGCACTTTGGTTCAAGGGTGCCTGCGTTATGGGGCTGATTGATTTTGTGAAGGAATCAATCAATCAAGAAGGGGTTTATATAGCGTGGCTACTCAACAGTGAGGGTCTCAAGGCGCTAGGGGAGTGGATGCGCAGGGTGTTCCAGGTCTTGGCAGTGAGGTAGGAGAAAGATCTTCCTCCAGTTCCGGTCTTGTGAATCCGTCCGACAGAGGCCAGGGTGAGTTGGATAGAGGGGCGTTGTGGTATGGTGGATTTGTGGAAAGCGAGGCGATGGTTCAGATAAACCGTTCCTACATCATGGAGAGCCTTGTAGGTGTGTGTGAGGAGCTTCAAAGTGATTCTCTTGTTGATTGGGAGCCAGTGTAGTTGTTGGAGGTGTTGTGTCATGTGGCTGCGGTGGAGGATTTCGAGGACCAGTCTGGCTATGCCGTTTTGGACGTTCTGAATTTTCCTGAGCTGTTTCTGGGTGTTGCCAGCAGAGAGTGTGTTGCTGGTGTCAAGTCTGCTGGGGATAAGTGCCTCGGTGACTGTCTTTCTGGGTTCTGTGGGGATCCATCTGAATTTCAATTGAAGCAGGTGGAGCGTGTAGAAGCAGGATGAGGATACTGTGTTGATTTGGTGGTTCATTGTGAGCGTGGAGTCCAGAATGATGCTGAGGTTGTGTGCGTGATCTGTAGTCGGGAGAGGTTCCAAGTGCTGCAGGCAACCAGGAGTCATCGCAGGCTGATGGGGTGGATCCCAGGAAGAGTACTTCAGTCTTGTCCGAGTTGAACTTGAGGCAGCTGTCTTTCATCCAGGTAGCAATGACCTTCATTCCATTGTGAAAGTTGGTCCAGGCGGCTTTGGGTTTATTGGTGAGTGAGATGATCAGCTTGGTGTCATCTGTGTAGGAGAGTCAGTGGCTTCTGACAATGGCTTTGAGGGAGCCATGTAGACATTGAAGAGGGTTGGGTGCAGCTGATCTCTGTTGGTTCTGAGAGGAACAGGGGTAGTCTGACACGCTGTGTTCAGCGGGTCAGGAAAGAGTGGATGCAGTCCAGTGCCTTGTTGCAGATGCTGGCGTCATGGAGTCTCATGATTAGGGTGCGGTAGGAGACAGTATAGAAGGCGGGCAAGAGATCCAGTAGGTTGAGGGCTGTGGTTTTGCCCCAGTCGAGGAGGGAGCGGATGTTGTTGGTGGCAGGTGACGGGTATGGTCTCGGTGCTATGGCTGCTTCAGAATCCAGATTGGGCTGATGGCTTTCTTGATGACTTTGGCTGGGAAGGGGAGCAGGGAGATGGGTCAGAAGTTCTTGAGGTCTGTTGGGTGGTCGACGGATTCTTCAGCAGGGGGTTGATCTCAGCGTGTTTCCAGTCATCGGGGAAGGTAGCAGTTTCGATGGATCATTTCACAGTGCGGCGAAGCTGAGAGGCAATGGTGGCGACTGCTCTAAGGGAGATGTGGTACGAGCAGGGATCTGATGGGTCTCCAGAGTGAATGCTCTTGATAGTCTTGAGTGTGTCATCTGTGGTGAATGAAGACCAGATGAGCACGATCTGTTGGGGTGCGGCATGGTTGCGTGTGGTGATGTTCGACATAGTTGCAGGGTCTTGGGTGTGGAAGATGTTGTAGATCTGCCTGGTCTTGTGGTGAAGAAGGTGCTGAGTTTGTTGCATAGGTCTTGGGAGGGTGGGACGTCTGTGGTCTTGCTGTTGGGCCTGGCGAACTCCTTGATGGTGGCGAAGAGTTCCAAGCTGTTGTGTGCGTTGGTGTTGATTTTGTCTTGGGAGGCCGTTTTCTTTGTGGTTTTGAGCAGATGAAGGTGTGTGTTGACAGCGGATATGAAGATCGCGTGGGTTTCCAGGGTTATGTTGTTCTTCTATCTCTTCTCTAGTTGTCTGCAGGTATGTCTGAACGCGTGGATGGTGGGAGTAAACCAGCAGGCTTTCTTGGAGTGTTGCTTGCCTAGTGTATTCTTGAGGGGTGCCAGAATGTCAGCACTGTTGGAGATCCATTAATGAAGGTTGCGTAATGAGGTGTTGGCGCCTATTGGAGTTGGTGGAGTGGTAGTGCTGAGGAAGTCCATGAGACATTCCAGCTCCAGTGGGGGGTGAGGAGAGCTGTGGTGCGTAGTGGGTGTGGCGAAGATGAGATGTACGGAGTAGTAGTTGGTCCAGAGGAGTTTGATGGTATGGCTCTAGGTGAAGTTCCCTCTGGTGGAGAAAACGAGTTGGAGTGTGTATTCCAGCCGCGGCCGGTAGTGTGAGTACCAGCCGGTCGGTAACGTGGGGAGGGGGAGAGCAAGGTGGGGGATAGTAATGTATGGATTACGGACTTTAAAAGGTAAGTAAACATAAAAATAAATAAAACGAATTTTGTTGCACACACTGCGTCGCATTTCGTGATGCAGTGTGTGCAACGAAATTTGTTTTATTTATTTTTATGTTTACTTTCCTTTTATAGTCCGTAATCCATACATTACTACCCCCCACCCTGCCCCTCCCCCTCTCCACGTCACCACCGGACGGTACTCCCACTACAAACCACGGCAGGTGTATTCGCTGTGTGGGTCGGAGCAGTAGGCACCCCGGGACACTGCAGGAGCCAGCCCTGGGAGGTGGAGCTCCCCAGGGCCCTCGAGGGCTCCAGGTGGGGGGCCACATGGCCCCCTTCCCACAATACACAAAGCCCTGGGAGGTGGTGGTTCCTGGGGTTTGGGGGCGTCATTGAGGTCCACCCACTTCTAATTTTAGAGGGGGGGCTTGGAGCATCCCCCAACCATTTATTTTATAGCCCTGGGGCATGGCTCCCACTCTTGCATAGCAAACAGCAATGTTGAGAAAATGTTCCGGTAAGATAACAAAGAATTTTGAAGTCCATTTCCGGCGTTTTTGTTGTACTTTGCTGCCATTAAAGCGGCAACAATTTTAACGCCGTCTTTGTAACTATGCCCCTAAGTTTTGAAATGTCGACAATCACATCTCCCATTTAAATAAGCACAAACCCCCACATGCATCAAACGATTTTGGAGTCGCAAACGGTGTGAATCAGAAAATTCGGCCGTTTGTGATTCCAAAATCACTTTTTTGGATGCATGAAACATTTTTTCTTAAAACGCAATTTTTTGCATTTCCTAAAAATGCGATTGCATTTAAGGAATCGCATTTGTGCGATTCCTTAAATGCAATGCATGAATGTTTTCAAAATTGCGAATTCTGAAATAGGAGGTGTAAATTAACACGAGGTTGACCCTCGTGTTAATTTGCGAAAACTTTCAAAAATGCTCAAATAAGCAATTTTTAAAAGTGTCATGTTACACACACACATGTCCTTTGGACATGTGTGTGTGAAACTTGCACTTAAAAAAACATTTCAAGGGTGCAGGGAGGGGTCCTTTGGACCCCTTCAGCACCCTTGAAATGCATCAACAAATTGCGATTCGCAAAAAAAAAAATGCAAAAAGGCATTGATTCCTATGGGCCTCTAGGCCCATAGGAATCAATGTAATGCCATTCCTTAATTGCGATTCGCAATTAAGGAATCGCAAATAACGAAAATTAAGAAATCCCCAAAACATTTAGGATTTCTTGATGTATAGGATTTTGCAATTCCTAAATTGCGATTCCTTAATTTTCGCAATTTAGGAATCGCAAAATCCTACAATGATGCATGTGGCCGAAAGTATTTATTGAAGTGCATTGTGAATCATGAAGCAATACTGTCTAATTGTGATCGATAAAGAATTGAAAGACTTGTGCACTTCTTTTGCTCGTAATGTGCATAGGGGCAGATTTACAAGTTCATTGCGTTACTATTGCATCAATTTTAAGATGGGAAAAGTGAAGCGAAAGTGGCGCAAGAGGGTTGTAAATCTGGTACACAGTGTTCTGTCTTACTTTGCTTCCCTTTTTGTCATGTAGAGAATCCTGGGTAAATATAACGGTTTCTGTACAGCCAGAACCTTTCAATCCTACCCCCAAACTGCTTACTACCATAGTAACAGTTCATGGAACACTTAAGTGAACACAGAGGTTAGAAGTTCACCACACTATGTTGCTAATCGAACCAGTTACTGTGCTGGAGTTTTAAATGTTTTCCATAGGAATCGTTAGTCGTAGCTATAGACTCTGGTAAAGAGCTGGTAAAGAGTTGGCCTCAGTATTATACTTCTACTTGTAAATATCATTTCTATTTTTAAATGTTTTCTAAGTGTATTATTATCACACTAAATATTAGTGAAATGTTGTCAGAAAAAGAAGACGTATATTTATTAACGTTTATTGAAACAACAATAAATAACTGGATAACAATATAATAAATAATTAGGAACATAACTTTAACAAAACAATATAATATGCAAAATGTGATATAGACTCCAATAGAAGTAGGGTAGGTAATCTGCAAAACAAAAATGAAAATAAGTGTTCAAAATTAGATCGATATGACTAAAAGTGGTCAAACATTACAAGTTAATGTAATACTTGGAAATATTTTTTGATTTGCACGTCTGCAGTGTGCCTGATACATTCCGAATCTCTCTTATAGGCCCGCGTTCAAGAGGTGTCTGTACGGAAGTGCCTACTGCATCAGATTTACAGTATGGACCAACAGGTCTTTAAAATGATTCAGAGATGAGGTAGAATTAGGTGAGAGATCAAGTCATTATGCAGGACAATATTTCTTGGGGCTTAGTTACAAGCCCCTTTCACCACTTTTGTTAAAAGTGAAGCAAAAGTGGCGCAAGGGGCTTGTAAATAAGCCACTTTATTTCTAACGCATTTAATCGGAGGCATTGTATATCTAGGCCGCTCTGCTTACCTTGTGTAAACACTGTGACCAACAGAGTTCACAAGTTGAACTCAGCTTTGGTTGTAGATGAAAGAGTGGAAGCAGCGTCCATACCTTTAAAAGAGAAAGAGAAACGATGTGAGAGAGAGTGAGAGAAAGGAAGAGAGAAAAAACAACATTAAAACTGTGAGAGAGAGAAAGTTATAGACTCACCATGTGGTGGTTCATACTGCACCCTCCAGTTTAGTGATCTGAAAGTTAGTATATAGAGTTAGTAATAGCATAGTACATACAACTGTACAAGTATATTTTTGGATTATTTCTTTGTACATTCAGGATAATGTATTTAATCAACTTCCACTGTAAGGTGGTGTCTGTGCGATGTTTTTCTTCTAAAGTAGTTTATCCCATGCACTCCCATTGCATAGCGGTGAGTTCTTAATACTGCACCCCATTGCCTCGCAGAGTCCGGAGGTGAGTGCTTTTTCTTGCGAACTCAGAGGCAGTTTTACAAGCTCTTTTCCCGTGTTAAAAGTGACACAAAAGTGGCACAAGGCGCTTGTAAATCTGCCCCTCAGACGGTTGTAACATATCTATTCTCACTGACCGGAGGTAATTGTACATTCCCGCGCAGTTAAGCTACTGCACACTACCCACTCTCTCTGCCAACAGATGACTTGTCGTTGCTTCGGAAACAAGCTTCTTTGCTCACCTTGGGCCATTTGCGTTATTCAAAGAGGGTGCACCACGTGTCGAAGCAGCCTTCTCAGAATTTGTTACGATGGCCACGCATCATCGCAGAATGCACGAACGTAGAGCTTTGGAGGTGTTTGGGGGAGGGGGGATGCCAATTTGTGAAACACAACCTGTAAGATAAAAGGAAGTTAACATTGTGTGTCATTTCTTTATCAAAGGAGAGAGTAAGTGAGAGAGTGACTGAAAAGAATATTCACAGCTCACTTTTCTGTCATCGGTGTGTTTTTCACCACGTACCGGGACATAATGCACCCTGAAGCTCTACATCTAAAAGATAGTAAAAGAAATATGTTATGATTGGTATTTATTGCTATCTTAATGTGGAGTAGAATTACATCGTCTTTTCAGACAGCTTCCCTCCCACATTTAAAAACAACAATTTGTACAATTCCAACTTGTTTAATAGGCTTCAATTTTTGAAAAATTACTTTAGTACTAATGTTTTTATACGGTTGTGAAAGAAAGTGGTGCGAAGTGATACACGTGGTTTCAATTATCACGAGTGTCGGACATTTGACCGATTATAAAAACGTTCCTGCTAATGGAAAAAAAAATCAATGCAATAAGATAGGGTATATAGGACTGCGTATGCCTAAATCGCTGCGTTGCCTTTTTGTATCCAGTCTGGTGCACCCCATCGACTCACATTTGGTGCTGAGTCTTGATATGGTTATAGGAAAGGACATACTCGTGCTCCCATCATCATCACAGGTTTCTGACCTGCTCAGTCTATGCGGTACCACTAACTCAGTGACCAAAGAGGCCATGCACATAGTGGTGGACCATTGTACTCGGTGGTTCGGGCCTACATGAGGCGTCCGAACCACTAGGAGGGGCCATCACCACGTTTGCGATGGGAGGAACACGTGCTCCCCATCTTTTTTATTGGAAGGGTCACGTGTGTAGTGACGCATGTGCTGAATGGGTGTGGTGTGGGAGTATACCAGGCATGAGGGAGTGTGTGTGTGCTGTTCTGACAACTAGACCTGGAACTCAGTACAATGGAAATCTGGGCAATGTTGCGTTTTTGTTTTTTCCTGGAAGCATAAGTGGAGTGGGCTGGACTGATGTATTCCAGTGCTGCTCGAGGCTCTGAACCATGACTCGGGAGCAATGGGCATGGTTCCGTCGTTAGCTATATGAGAAATCAAATGATTAAGGTGACCGTATTGTAGTGCTGACGACACCCGGGTCTTAAAAGCAAATGTATCACTATTCTGTAAATTTTCACAACGTGGCCAACATGGAAGGTACGGGGTATCACTGACTCTATATTCATCCATAGTTGCACACAAAAAAGATGGTGCACATTTCTGCGATTATGAATGGTTGTTGTACATTCAGTGGAGTGTTGTAGCTGTAGTAATACAGGGCTGTGAAAGGTTTAAGTTGTAGTTTTCGGCACATGAAAGGCAGCTAATATATATATGTATGTGGTCATTCAGGTACACTGTCAAACTTGGAGCTGGAAATCAGTGTTCGAGGCTCGGAGTTGTGTCCTCATCCTCTGTAGAGTAATGACGTAATCTACGCATGCCTGAAAATGTACTGTAAATACGGTGCTCATGTAAATTGCTGATATAGTTTTGGGTTGATTTTGCGCCATATAAATATGGTAAAAAACAAAAACAAAGGAGGAATAATGTGGTAGGGCGCAGGAGCACCATTTTACAAACATAATAAGTACACTGACACATATAGATAGTTGACGTGGGTACGGGCACGTGTGCTCGACTCCATTTTAATACATTTCTGTTGGTAATAGTAATAGTAATCATGCTATACACAGATATTCAATCATAAATGGTTTATAAATTCTGCTGTACAAAGGTAGGAGCATTTTATGTGAAATAATACACAGAAGATTATATCGTAAAGGGTTTATGAGTTGTGGTACTCTGAGGTAGGGGCGGTTTGTCTAGAGCCTGTGATGATGCGTGGTTCAAGCAGAAAGCACTGATGAAAATGCCTTTTGGCAAATTAATTTTGTCTTAATAAGGCCACATGGCAATTGTTTATGGTGCACAGAGCTAGTGGTACGTGTGGTGCTCAGCGTGTGCTCACCCTGCGAGGGTGCGTGGTTCTAGCGGTCTGTACTCAAAATATTGAGTGTTGCATACTGGTCTGCATGAACTTTGAGGTTAAAACTACCATCAATGGTTATCAATTACTCTGCAAACTAGATCTACTGATTGCTCCCCATAACAAATTAAACGATTGCATTTCACGCAATGTATTCTAACTTTCTCAAAATGGGGACGTATATCTGGTGGCGATGTTGGAGGTGATACCCCAGAGGTACTTGGTATTGCCGGTGGTGGAGGTACATTTTGGTGCTGTATTCTACATTTTTTGTAAACATAGTTTACAGGATGTAGGGATTAAAGGGACTTGAGCATACTAGGAGTGTCACAGGAGTATTTTTGTCTGCGCCTTAAATAAATCAAGGCTAAATTATCTGCTGTCTGTAGTGTAGATCCAAAGCTAAATTCAAGTTGTAAACCCTGCTGTTCGCAGAGTAGATCTTAGGGTTGACTGCATTATCTGCAATCATGTTTGAAATGAAAGATAGAACATGTATGTAGTGTAAATTGTAATATTCAACTAAATCTATAAGTGATATAAAAGAAGTTTTTGAAGGAAGCATAAGAAAGGGATTTTGTGTAGGTTTGATAGGTGTTATACTTATTTTGGTTTGCACTGAGTTAGTGGTATCTAAAACAACAATGTTCTGTGGAGCCTGCGATGATGTGTGGTCTGGGAAGGCCGCACTTATAGTAATGTTTTTAGTGTTGTGAATGCTGCCTTAGTAAGGCCACATGATAATATTTTTTAGTGCACTGAGTTACTAGTGCCTTTGTTGCTTAGTGTCTACATATCCTGTGATGATGCGTGGTCTGGGGGGTAGGGGGGCACAGTAAATGGAGTAATGTCTTTTGTGGATTGGATTCTGCATGAATTCCACTTAAAAGTAATAATATGCCTCATTGCTGACATACAACTGTTCACTCTTCTTTCCGATGATTTATGGTGCACTGAGTTAGTAGTATCTTTGGCGCTGAGCTTGTACGTACCCTGCGATAATGCGTAATGCAGGGGGACTGTACTGGGAGCAATGTTTTTTGCCTAGTGAGTTCTGCTTTAAGCTGTGGTGGAGTGAGTTAGTGGTACCGAAAGAACTCAGTGAAGGCTGTACTCAGCACAGATACCGACGACAAATTTGTATAACTTATTTTAACAAAGTCTGCTGACATAGAGAAGAATTGTCTCTGCCTTACATAAATGAAGGATAATTTCAATGCTCTGCGTAGTGTAGATCCAAAGCTGAATTCAAGTTGTGAACCCTGCTGTCCGCAGTGTTGATCGAATGTAGTAGTCGATACAGACATAAGTCTGCGGTGCTGTGGCGCTGAGATCGCATTCAGCCTGTATCGAGGAGGCACGTGGTCATGGCGGCAACCACGTGGCGGGGTGAGGACCTTCACTGTGGCAGAGTCTTTTCTCTTTGCAGAAGTGAACCACGCCCAAGGCGTGGACTAATTTTTTATACTCTTACGCTGATGTTGTGCACGTTGGATCAGCCCACTTCAGTTCTGCTTCAAGGGGGGGAGACAACACAGCAACATGACCGAGATATTCCCCAGAGTCTGAGATAATATGGCTGCGTCCACTGTGCAGTATACACGTATCAATGGTATATCTACACACGCAAAAGTTTTTGGTTTCTATAGTGAGATGTGTATAGCATTTCACCGGCAGTCTTGGCAATGTGTAAATTATTGTTGATGTGCGAGTTCCTTCCTTTATACATAGTTGCCACATCTCTGAACATTGAGCTAGTGTGCTGTAGAGGGGATATATTATTTTAGGAAGGTCCGTTGTCCTGTTTTGTGCTGCCTTTGAGGTAGTGGAGGGGGAGGTGTCAGGAGGGTTGGTTGTAGTGGTAGTGGCGCTGGGGATTGTGATTTTGTTGGGTGTCGGAATTGTAAAATTAGTACCTCTATCACATATCGCTCTTTAAATATGAGTGTGAGTTGGATGTAATTCACACAGTACATAGTCAACATCCTTACACTAGTTAAATGTTGATGTTGATTTGTTAGTGGTAAGTTGAACTATTGCCTGTTTTTTTAGGTAGGATTGCAGATTTGGTTTCTTGTTCTAGATATGGGGAAGTGGTGAACATTATAAATAGAACTTGTAATTTAAAAAACCTTTGAAAGATCACAGAAAAAACATAGGTTTCAGGCAGGTTATAGTTAGGAATTATCATTTAGAAAACCTTTAAAATTCAATAAAAAAACATAGGTTTCAAGCAGGTTACAGTTAGGAATTATCATTTAAATAACCATAGAAATACACAGAAAAAAACATAGGTTAGAGAGGTGTTATGGTTAACTGGATATTTCCAAACTATAGAAACTTAAAGAAAGTGCAAAACAATATACATTTGAGATGTCATCAGTGATGTCACTGACCATCTCATGAATGATGTAATATGTGACATCATCACCAGTGGATTGCGGGTGCAAGAGTTACAGTTAGTACAACTAACTATAACTGAGTAATTTCAATGGTTTTGTATGAGTGTTAAATCCAGCTAACTATAACACCTCTGAAACCTATGTTTTTTTCAGTGAAATTCTAAGGTTTTTTAAAATTATATTTCCTAACTATAACCTGCTTTAAATCTATGGTTTTTCCTGAGAATATATATATGTATATATATATATATATATATATATATATATATATATATATATATATATATATATATATATATATATATATATGTATGTATGTATGTATGTATGTGTATATATATATATATATATATATATATATGAACGCTCCTTCTTTACACCAAAGAAACTAGTCACTCTGCAAGCGGGTGCTTTAAACGCGATGGTGTCCGCGATCAATATAACAGCTCCGAATTCCTAAAGATACCCAGCCGGGTTCAGGAAACAGCACTCTCGAGCACGGCAGTAAGTTAGCAGGGTTTTTTTTATTCAGAATAGACGCGTTTCGGGAGAGCCCTCCCTTCGTCGGTATTCACATCTGAGAAACTGTATGCAGCGCCATTAAGGGGCTGCCATTGCCGATCCACGGCAAGATTTGCCCAATGTTCTCATGTCTATTATGTGACCTGATTCAGGGGCTGGAGTTGTGTTTTATGTTATCTTAGCCACAAAGTTCGGATATAAATTGTCCCCGAATATGTATGCAATGTGGTTGACTATTAAGATAACGATTGTGCCGATACATGGCTTGATTAGTGGTGTAATTAATCTGCTAGCAAGTTCATGTAGCCTATGTATTTGTACATTCAAAGATGGCGCATAACAATGCGCTTGTGATATAGTCCTTTGTTTGTGTCTATGGCTGTGACAAACATAGATAATGGCGCTGCATACAGTTTCTCAGATGTGAATACCGACGAAGGGAGGGCCCCCCCGAAACGCGTCTATTCTGAATTAAAAAAAACCCTGCTAACTTACTGCCGTGCTCGAGAGTGCTGTTTCCTGAACCCGGCTGGGTATCTTTAGGAATTCGGAGCTGTTATATATATATATATATATATATATATATCAGACCCTCCAGGATTTCGCGATTTTGCGATTTGCAAAAAAATCGCGAAATCTGCAGTTTTGTAAAAATGCCGCGATTTTTACAAAACTGCCCGCGAAATTTGGAAAATGCCACCCCTCCATATTCATCCAATCCATTTTAGCATCCAACAAGCTGGAGACAAGAATTGACAACGTCCTTGGACAGTTAAGGGAAACTGTATTCGTTTATTCGGCAAATTTGGATTCATTCTCAGTTGTGAAAGATTGGAATTGGTGCTCCGTGCTGCTCTGCTGCCCTCTAGTGACCTGTTAATATTTTTTTAAGCAAATCAGGATTAACCCCTTTCTTTATGTTTCATCACTGTAGGCAGGGGTCGTTGTCTAAATGTACTGAAAAGATCAACGAGATATAATTAGCATAGTGGTTTGCCTTTCAAAAAAACTGAAAAATATGTGGGTGACTGATAGCAATAGATGCAGCAGGTAGAATACATCGGCGGATGTCAGCACAACAAAGAGAAAACAACGAGGGCTTTGCCACACGGCCTTCGAGGCAAACTGACATGAAAACTCACCTGCAAGGTTTAAAACATTTAATTGGCGGAACTAAAACAAAAACAAAAAAAAAACAGAACCACACCCGACGAATTTCTAATTATATTCTCGGGCCTGAAATGCTTGGTCACTATTAGCAACTGAAAAACAACACACACACATGCAAACGGCTATAAACACCAAACAACTAAAGAAGCACGTAGCAAGCAAATGATAACATTATTCAAATGGGTGCTTCTTAAAAGAGACATTGAAACATGCTGCTTACAGCATAATCAACAGCAGCGCAAGATTCTAAAATTAACATCTAAAGCAATGGCAGCTGCAGGCAGCAATGTAGCACTCTTCTTTTGTACATCTCCATAATAAAGCATAACTGTTTAGCCTGGAAATACCGTGGGATCAGGGGAAGCCCCCTGCCTCCCTCCGATTTGGGTTGGATAAGTTGTTGTTGGTGAAGACGCAGATTCTTGCCTTTCCAGATGAACCAGTTAATGATTAATGAGTTGTAGGTTACAGAGGATCGCTGGCAATGGGGTTAATGGTAGGGTCTGAAATATAAAAAGAATGAGCAGGAGTATTGTCATTTTGACAGCCGCAATACGACCGGACCATGACAGCCCTGAGCGGTTCCATGCAGAGAGCGTTGTGTTGGTCTGGGCGAGAAGGGGCCTTAGTTGGCTGAAAGTGTCTTCACCGGTGTGGGGGCCAGTAGGATGCCTAGGTATGGTATAGACAAATGTGTGAGTGAACGTCAAGAGCAATCGAGTTACTAGTGGTTCACAATACTCAATATCATATTTATACATTCAATGGGAAAGAGGTGCAACAAACCAAAGGACCGAGTTCACCATTCAATTTATTTCATTTCTTAAGGAACTCTATTGCAAGACACAAACTGACCTGACATGAGTTTACCTGCATAAACCGGGTAATAAACTCTCACCTTGCCAATTCTAGCCCTAGGTTTTCCTGCAGTAGGTTGGTAGCTGCAGCCACAGTGATAGATTGATGTAGAACTGCTAAGAAATACATTTGAAGCATGAAAATTAGGACACTTGCCTCAAATTTGAATAACGGCACTTTGGTAAATCTACCAAAGGTAGTGACAAGAGCCTGTGTTTGAGGGAGGGGAGCGAAGAGAAGATGCATGGTGAGTGCTACAACAATCTGACTCGGAAAACCGCTGTCGTCATATTGGAATAGATTGTATAGAGGCATTGGGCGCTCACCAACTCATGTGTTGGTAGACTGGGAGCTGCCATGTTAAAATCAAGTAGTGCACCAGACGTAGTGGCTGCAGTTCTAGCTGAAAAAACTCCTGTACAGTGAGGAGGTGTTGTTGCAACAACAGGGGAAGGATGGGACGGGGAGCAAGATACAATAAAATATGGACAGGAAAGAAATATTCCTTCCTAGTTGTAAATTTGCTGTAAAACTGCAGCAGCCCATAATTGTGAAGCACACGCTCGAGGGAAACAAAGTGTCTACATTGTAAATAAACCAAATATACATAGCTTCATGTTGTTAAATAACAAAAAAAACTAAGATATCTGTGTTTGTTGTAGGAAAAATGGCCACATAAAATGCCGCAAAATTGCCGCTAAATTTCCATATTTGTGCCGCTAAATTTCCATTTTTGTGCCGCTAAATTTGCTAATCCATGCCGCTATATCCTGGGGGGTCTGTATATATATATATATATATATATATATATATTCACTGAAAAAACCATAGGTTATAGACCATATATAGTTAGGAATTAGCATTTACAAAACCTTGAAAATTCACTGAAAAAACCATAGGTTATAGACCATATATAGTTATGAATTAGCATTTAAAAAAACCTTATTTTACTCACACAAAACCATTGAAATTCCATATATAGTTAGTTGTACTAACTATATATCGCGCACCCGCAATCCACTGCTGATCATGTCACATATTACATCATTCATGACATGGTCAGTGACATCACTGATGACATTACTGATGACATCTCAAATGACATCACTGATGACATCACTGATGACATCTCAAATGACATCACTGATGACATCACTGATGACAACATCCAGTGACTGTATTTTTCTGTAAAGTTAAAATATGTCTTGAGTGGATGTATAAGTGTCTGGATGAAGGATTTAGTAGGGGCATGACTGACTGTATGAGTGACTGATTAAATGTGTCTCACTGAGTGCATGGGTTAGTGACTAAACTGTCTTAATTTGTGCATAATTATGTCTGTTGTTCTGTAAACTGCTGCATGTGTTGATCAGTAGCTATATGATTAACTATATGGGTTATTGATTGGTTGCCCAAGCATTTGTATGGGAGACTGAGTGTGTGTGTGGGTGGCTGGGAGGTGTATGACTCTCTGCATAGATGTGTGAGCAGTTGATTGACTAGATGTATGGGTTCAAAAGTGCATGTGGAAACAGCTGTATGGGCAGTTGACTGTGTGCATGAGTGTATTGGTGAGTGAATGGATATCTCACTGCTACATGTTAAAGTAAGTACATATGTAAAATACAGTACATGTGAGAGTTGACATATATAAATAACTGTGCATAAGAGCCAGTGAATGTGTGAGTGGCTGTATGGATCATTGTGAACTTGTATCCAGGATTGTATAAGTGAGTAAATATGTTTTAGTATATGTTTGAATAAGTAAGGTGTGTATAACTGTATAGTTGAGGAAATGGAGGTGTGATTGATTCTTTGTATGACTGACTAAGTGTCTGAGTAACTCCATGGATGAGTGACAGTCTATGAGTGTCTGTTTACACTGATTGTATCTAAGGTTATATTAGAGTCTGAAGAGGTTCATCGTATTATCACATGAATGATGTCATCAGTGTTGTGATCAGTAATGTCAAATGAGATGTCATCAGTGATGTCATCAGTGATGTCATTTGAGATGTCATCAGTGATGTCATTTAAGATGTCATCAGTGATGTCATCCGTGATGTCATTTGAGATGTCATCAGTGATGTCATCAGTGATGTCATTTGAGATGTCATCAGTGATGTCATCAGTGATGTCACTGACCATGTCATGAATGATGTAATATGTGACATGATCAGCAGTGGATTGCGGGTGCGCGATATATAGTTAGTACAACTAACTATATATGGAATTTCAATGGTTTTGTGTGAGTAAAATAAGGTTTTTTAAATGCTAATTCCTAACTATATATGGTCTATAACCTATGGTTTTTTCAGTGAATTTTCAAGGTTTTGTAAATGCTAATTCCTAACTATATATGGTCTATAACCTATGATTTTTTCAGTGAATTTCATTGTTTTTTTAAAAGCTAATATCTATAGCTGTAAAATGTATTCTTCTTTAAATCCAAAAATATATTTTATATGTTTATTAATAATTATTTTTTAATATTTTTTTTGTTTCGCTCCCGGTCCGCGAACCGGGAAGCTTCCCGTTAGCTCAATTTAATTCCGCGACCCGGTCCGCGAACCGGTAAGAAATCAACATAGTGACGGTATCGCGTTGCCGCGTAATGCGTCTTATGACGTACTGCGTTAGCGCACCCGGAAGTGCCCCGGGGCGCGGACCGAGGCGCGAAACGCAGCTCCCCGGAAGCGATCCGCGGCGCGAAAGCGCGACGTATCGCGTTGCCGCGAAATGCGTCTTGTGACGTATCGCGTTAGCGCACCCGGAAGTGTCCCGGGGCGCGGACCGGGGCGCGAAGCTTAGCGACCCGGAAGCTAACCGGGGAGCGTTCCGCAGCGCGTAACATGAGCGTGAGAGGTCATGTGACTTGTTAATAAAACTTTTCATTGGTTCATTTCACTTTTGGTTTCATAATGATGGAAGGCTAGGTCAGGTGACTTAAAAATAACACTTTTCATTGGTTGAGAAGTATTGTTTTTTCCCAAATGATGAAAACCCCTCCTTCTTTCCTCACTCTGACTTTCATCATTGTGAGAGGAAGACCTATTTTGCTTGTTGGAAAATGGCTTCATTGGTAGCTTCAGCTGGTGGACCCCCACCACCACCACCACCTCCTCATGGGAAGAGAGGACCACCTCCCCAGGTCCTGACCAACACTGAGGAGGAAGAGGAAGAAATGGATGAGGAGGGAGAAGAACCACAATTTTTAGAAGAGTTGCCCCGGGTTTCCAGAAAGAAAGCCAGTTTCATCTGGCAGTTTTTTTCAATACCTCGTGGCCAAAAAAAAGTCAACGCGAGGTATGTCACCTGCCTGATATGCAAGGAACAATTGTCCAGAGGGACGGACAAAAAATATAGCTTTGGAAATCATACAATGCACAGGCACATGACGAGGAAACATCCCCTAAATTACAGCCGGGCGGAATTAAGGGATATGCACGACAATCCAAGACCAACTCCTGTGGCCAGACCAACAATACCGGTTTCTTTAACACCAGAAGAGGCACGGGAAACTGTGCCAAATATTCAAGAAAATTTTGGGCACATGATTCACTTATGTATGCACTGTCGTGCATTATTAGCTTGTGGCAACATGAGCATCAATGCACTCAACCTGGCGTATGAACACCATGATTGCCCTAACCGCCCCCAGTAATTTTTTTTGCTCCTGTTCAGCCCTTTTCAACGCCTGTTTTTTGTTGTTTCCCCCCCCCAAAAAAACCAAAAAAAATATAAAATCGTTCAAAAAATACAAAAAAAACAAAAAATGTTCAAAAAATAAAAAAAAAATATAAAACAACAAAAATATAAAAAAAAAAGTTCTTTTCAGAACTACCTTCCCTTTCCAAAAAAATTGCTAGAATGTTTAGCACTCTGGCAAGCTCTATTTCTTTTGGTTCGCTTCCGGGTTAGCTTCCCGGTACGCGGACCGGGAGCTAACCAAAAAATTTTTTTTTTTTAAAAATGTGTAAGTATAAGGAAAGGAAACAGAGAGTGATGTTAAAAGAAAGACAGCTATAGGGAGTAAAGAAGAGATACTGTTTAATAGATCTATTTACCGAAGAAAAGACAGAAGAGGGTATAATTGTGAAAAACAAAATAGATAACGAAGTGAAAGAAAAAAAAAGAGAGTATAACATTAACAAAGAAGAGTTTCTTGGAGAATGTGAGTGAATGTTCAAAATAAGATTAAAACATGAGGAATAACAGAGAGAAAAAATAGAAAACAGAAAACAAAAAATAACAGAAAAAGATTAATTGAAACAGCAAAGAAATGTAAGTAACATAGAGCCATATCATCAACATAGGCAATAAAAGTTTTGCAGCTTTTATTGGCAGAAATGTGTCGCTAAAGCTGCTTTTGTGGCAGAAAACTGCCACTAAAACCACTTTTGCACCAGTTTTCTGCCAATAAAAAGAGCAATAATTTTATTGGCTGTGTTCATAATATTCCCCTTAGTGTGCTTCAACTACACAGAGAAAGCATTATGAACAAGTAGTGATAGAGTGATCAGTCAAAGACACTAAGAGTAATAGAGACGCAGTGAGTGAACAAGAGTGAGGAACTATGAGAAGAGAGGGACTGAGAAAAAGAGTGGAAGGAGTTGAGTAAGTAGGTAATAGAGAAAGGAATGAGGGAAGTAGCAAAGGCAGGAAACTGAGGGTTAAAGAAATGAAGCTGTCAAACTACTAGTAGTTGAATGTGATAGAAATGTAACGAAAAGAGTACAAAACATTTACCTTATAATTGTCATTAACTTACTCACTTTTTGTTTTTATACTTTCAATCTGTGAAAGAGAGAACAAACATTTGAAAAATATTAAAACATGTATTTAAAAATTAGAAAAGACAAGGGAAAAGATTGAAGGACAAACAGTTTTTCAACAACTTTGACACTTACAGAAGCTTCTGCTTCTCCAGGCCCCCTACACAGTCCTAAAGATATACATTTTAAACTAACAGTATCTTGATGCAGATGAAGTGAGGCCTATCTTAAAACATGGTGCATCTTTTGCATTGCTGTTGTTTCAGAAAAGTGTCGCAAGACACTAACATTTTAAATAATTGCTTCAGGATGCCAATAAGATGTCTACTATCCAGAGGTTTGTTTCAGGTGAGGCCTACTCAGGGTTGCAGATGAGATTTACACTTGTTGAAGAGTACAGAGGAGATAATACATGTGAAGGTCTACCAATGAAGTGAGTCATGTCCACTGCACTCTTCAACAAAGTTCAAACCTCCTATGTTTCCCTGGACAGACCTAAACTTGATCTGCACAATGTGATTCGTAATGATAGGAAACACAGGTGATGTAAATGAAATACGTGCAATTTATTTTGCTCATTTCACAATCACATCACTTGTGTTTCCTTTGCTTAGGTATCTCATTGTGCAGATGTAGTCTATCATATGAAAGAGTACGCAGAAGTGCAGCACTGCATGCAACAACTTTGACACTTACAGAAGCCTCAGCTTCTCCATGCCTCCTACACAGTTCTACATATACATCATAAATGCAAACAGTACAGAATTAATTATACATGTTAAATGGTTTATTTTTGCTGTTCTCAGAATGTATCAAAATTCACTAAAAACAGTGACTTGAAGGTATTCATCATATAACAGCGGGGAAAAAAAAACACAATCAAAATGATTGTGTTTAAAAAACCCATACAACATAAGAAATGAAAATTCAGAACTCCTTAAAGTTAACTTACTTTCCATGACGTCCAAGGATGTCCTATGAACAGCTTACACTCTTTTGTGCTGTTATTACTTTCAGCCCGCCACTTTCTGAAAGAAAATCTCCATCGTTTTTAAAAACACGTTACATGCAATAAATGACTTCTTGCTCTCTACCACAAGTTTCCACAAGGCCAAATATGGTCAGAGCCATTTATAACTCTTGGATTTCTTGTAAGCCAATCCCGTCATTTGGCATTTCCGCAACTTTCAGAATTAAAATGTTGAAGATCATTTTCACAATCCTGGAATAGTAATATCTTCCCCTTCTTGCTCAGTCATGTTCTACATTTCCTATGACACTGATACTGCTTACTATGAAGCAGACTTACACTACCTCTATGACTACTACAATTATTTAATTCTCTACATCACTTTTAATCACAAAGCAATGTAAAACAGTAGACAGCATTGCAGACTTACATTCCCTCTACTCCATGTTTTGATTGGCTGCTTCAATTAGCTTATAAAAAGAAACAGTTTTTCTGAACTCATTCAAAGTGCACATATTTCTCCATGATGTCCAGTCCTATGGTTAGAAGTTATGTCTCTGAAATACACTTATCCTCAAGGCCAAATTGTGTAGGAGCCATTAGAACTTCTTGAAATTCCACAGAGCACATCCCGAGATTATTTCCCTAAAATTTTGGTTTTAAAAACACCAGGTAAGAGTTTTTAAGGTCATACGGCAATTTTTGTTTGAAAATTAAAACAGAATCATTGCAGAATGACCAGCCATTTCTAGACTTTAAATAAGCTGTGTAATGTCCTGATGTTATTGAAGGGCCATCATGATATATAATTGCTGCAGTTACAAAAGTCCTTCCTGATATTGACAACTGCGAAGCTACAAAATTTTTAATTAAAGTTGTCAATTTTGTTCCATCAGGCCTACATCGTTGGAACATTAAAATGACATACTGGCCATATGTTCGTATAAATAATGTGGACATCATTTCAGATTTACATTGGCTACACTCCATGTTGTGATCAGCTGCTTTTACTAGCTTATTAAAGGAAACTGATTTACTGTCTGGCAAAGTTAAATATATAAATCTTTCTGAGTCTACACTAGTAGTACTTGATACCATACAGTTCTCGCAGTCATGCTGCCATTGATAAGAAAGCCCAAACAGCTGATCTACATCTACACCTTCAGCATGTAATACATCAAGCATATACATTAAAAACTCCTGACAATCTTGCTGAATATTTTGAGAGAATTGTGTTTGGCCTGAACATCTGTCTAACAGATTTCGAATTTCAGACACACTTTCTATGTTTCTTCTATCAGTGGTACATTTCTCTAACACAGAATTTAACAAACTGCAAAATCTTTGATCAGAATTGACCACAATCTCTTCTTTTACATTTTTTAGAGAAAACAAAACATTAACCACTACATTAGCATAGCAGTTGACACCAGAACTGTTTTCAAACTGAAAACCAACAACATCTTCAACAGAATCCTTTTTGTTTCTGCTTGTAATTTTAGGTTCATTGACTTTTTGTCTTTTTGCTACAACCTCCCCAGTATTGTTCTCATTTCTTCGTTTCCGGCCTACCACACGTTTCTCAAACAAAGGATACTGAGGCAAATGTGGCGCATACTCTCTTCTTAACCTATTGTATTCCTTAACACAATCTAGATCCGCACAAATGTTTGTGACATCACACTCAATCAAGTACAATCCCGATAAAGTTCTAACTCGTGACAATGCCACATATGCCATACCCTCCTTGAACACAGAACTGCCAATATTCACCAATGCACTGTCTACACTTAAACCTTGCGATTTATGAATTGTCACCGCATATGCCAAGCAAACAGGAAACTGCTTACGGCGAACATATAAGTCTTTTACAAGCAAAAATCTAGCAGAACAACGAGCAATTAGCTGTACTTCCTCAATGCCATCAAATTTAATTTTTAAAAATTCAATTCCATCTCTATTTCTGTATTTCACAAAATCAACAACATTACCCATTGATCCATTTACCAGACCTCTTTCAACATGTAAATTCCTTCTTAAAATTATACGGCAGTTCAAGCACACATTCAGAGTCTTTTCAAAACCTGCAGTTTTAGATATACTCTTCTCTAATGAATCCAATTTTGTTTTCAGATTCTCAGACAAAATAATTGTTGATCCCATATGCTCTACTCTATCAATAGCTTCCAGTTTCACAATCTCTTGCTTTTCTAAATGCAACATTTTGTTGTTAAATTTGGCACATTCTGCAAGAGTTGGCATCAAACATATTCCAGATTTCTTCTCAGTAATTTTCTGAAAAATATTCTCAGGCACAACATCTTGTTCTGGATATAAATTTGACAGTAATCGTGCATGTAAAGCTTCTTTCCCATGCTCGGTCACTTTTCCAATTCTAACATCTTGTAGAATAGTCTTGTAAACTTCATCCTTCGCCTGACGCATATTTTCATGCAGTTCAGCATAATTGAAGTTTAACCATATATTGACGTTGCCAATGCTGCCTAGGCACTTCCTGGTATCTTCATGCGTGAGCATTTTGAACACAGGTTGCCCTTTCACTGGTGTCAGCTGCAGAAGATCTCCGAAAACAATGATGTGTTTGCCACCAAATAACACATCATACTCTGTTTTGAGAACTTCTTGCATCCTCAAATGCACAAAGGCAAGCATGACATTGGAAACCATGCTTACTTCGTCAATGATAAGAAGTTTCATTTTCCTCAAGATTCTTGAAACTTCAAAACAAGCATCTCCAGATAGCTTGTGATATTGTAATTTGTTGTCATGCTCCACTGGCAGCATCAGTAAACGATGTAAAGTAATCCCTTTAATATTATGTGCTGCCAGTCCAGTTGGAGCAGTGACAACACAAGACAGCGATGACTCTGTCCTTTCCTGCAAATAGCATGAAATTGCTTTAATGAGGAAACTTTTTCCAGTTCCCGCTTCTCCACTCACGTACAGTCGGACAGGCTTCAACGACGTACATGAGCACTCTTTCTTATCATGACTTAATCCATGATCAATTTGCATGGTAACTTCGTCATATATTTTCCTCTGCTCAACGTTGAGTTGTCTTTCCAACTCTTCTAAGTTAACCGCATCCTCTTGAGCATGTGCCATGGCTCTTTCCACTTCATTCATAGCAGTGGCAGCTTCATTTTCAATAACAGGTCCTCCTAGTGGATCCTGACTCAATGAAGCAGAACTCTGACTGTCCTGAGAACTGTCTCTGGCAATCTCGGCTGCAATCGTTGCTTCCTGCTCAATTTCCGCATTCAACATTTCTACATATTTGGGAAAAGCAGGACATTCTATGGTCTCCTTGGCGGCATTGAAAGAGTCTTCGTAACAGAGGAAATCTCCAAGCAGTTCCTCTTCTGCACGCCAAGGCTTGAAAAGTTGCAAAAGTGCTAAATAGAAAAACTCCTTTTTTTCAGGAGATTCGCCACTCAATTTTCGATGGTTTACCAAGTGGCATTTTCTTTGCTTGACCAGACATCCTTCACTTCCTATTACAGCATACACTCTTTTCTCAGTATCTTCTTTGATGTTCCTCTTGAATATGTAATTTTGCAGAACCTCATACAGACAAACATTCTCGAGGTGACTGCTTCGATTTGGATAATATGTATCCAACATGTTTGTCTTCAAAATGTCGGTACTGTTTGGCTCCTTTTCCGCCAAATACTCAATTTCCCGCACAGGTTTGAGAACTCGATTACGCGTTGCTGCAAGACCAAGACTCGCCCAAACGATACTCCTGGACTTGGCATAGAGACTTGCTGAAGACAACCGGTCAGAACATTCGTACGCTCCGATTTCTCGATGCGACAACATCTTCAGACTGAAACTGTACAACTTCTTGCTGAGGCTCTTTTCATGGGAAATGTCCTCCCACATATCCTTCAATTCTGTCTTCTCTTTTTTGGTGATGTAAGACGTCACATACCGAGCCACAGCCATACAGTTATCAGCCACAAACTGTATATCCATGTTAGCATTCCACATGGACAAAATCACCGGGTTGTAGTCGTTGATGTACTTGGACTCTTCGTTCCTCTTCAAATTGTAAGTGTTTTTAGGTGATTTCTTCATGACATTGTGTCGCAGCGAAGACATCAAACTGTTTACTCTTCCTTTAGAAATCACCGGTCGTGGAAAGCCGAAACGACATTTAGTGTAGAACTTGTCCTTGTTTCGGAATTTACGACGGCAGTACTTTCCACATCGATGGCTTTGGAAACGCAGAACTTTTTCTCTTAGGCTTTTCTTCTCCTTTGCGTTTGGAACAGCACACGTAGAATACTGTTGGATGAAACTCATCACTGAGTCTTCTGGATCCGTTCCAAATTTAGGTGCATCCTTGATCCACAGCAACATATGTATATGAGGAGCACCTCTTGCTTGGTACTCATTTCTCCAGAAGAAATCCAACACCTCTCCAAGAGGTGGATTCTTCTTATTCATGATGAAAGACATCATAGCTTCAAATCTATGATTGAAGTACCTACATACATTGACTGGATCCAAAGAGCACAGTTCTCCGGGTGTCTTGAATTCGATGTTATCTACGTTAGCATTTGCCTCTCGTAGAAATTCAAGTAAGTCTTCCCAGCCATACTCGGCACAGCTCAGAGTGAGGAACCATGTGGGAGTACCTAAGTTCCTCAACATACATTTTAAATCACCATGACGACGGTACCAGTACTCATTAGTACCACGCTGACACGCCATGAGATTAATCAGGTGAGAATCCAAAATACTGTCTTGGACATTGACTTTATCCATAAAGTCACTTGCCGAGATGTTTTGCATGTGTATACCACTTTTCAAGATGTGGTTCACTGCATATGACAGTCCAGACAGATCGCTTTCAAACAGGAGATGAAACAAATAGGGAATGCATTGTCGAAACCTAGCATCTCCTGCATACAATCGCAAAGTCCGGTATTCAGAAGCAGGAATTTGATGAGGTCGCTCATCATATCTTCCTCCCTGACCTGTTGGAAAAAGCTGTGGGAAACACCGAGCTTCCAAACTTTCCTCCCAAACACTAATGGGACTCCCTTTGGCTTGTTTCATTTGAAACAACTCAATAGCATTCCCCATGACTTCCTTGGAATGCAAAGGATGAACACTATAATGTTCATATATTTCTTCACTAGTAGAGGGTTCTACTTTCTCAATTTGACCAGCACCCAAATCGCTATCCTCTTCCTCACTTACTTCCTCTTCTGCAACATATACATTCTTATAGTATTTATTATTTTTTTTCAAATACAATGTTGCCTTTTTAACTTTCCTAACATCTACTAAATCTTGCCATATTTTCTTATTCTTTGTCGGAACCCCATTAACTAAGATAACCAGAGGTTCCTCTTCCACTTTTTCTACTCCAATTGTGTTAATGTTTTTCTTCAAATCTAGAGGCAAATAAACAACTCTTCCCTTTAATCCTCTCTGTAAATCTGATGGAGGCAATTTCCCTGTCTTTGGCTCCATTCTTACAATAGCCTGAAAGGGATGGATACTTTGAATCAAAATAGATTCATAAGTATTTAAATCCTTCAATTCAGAAGGAATCTCAATCAATTCCAGATTATTATGAACTGCTCTAGCAGGCATCTGGTTTTGATTTAATTTGTTACAACAATAAGTACACACACGTTGATCCAATCCCAAATCAAAACAATTTTCTACCATCAAGTATGTTGCGAAATCCTTCCATTCACTATTATTTTCCCTTTCACTTTTTGCATATAAATCCACTAACTTAGTCTGATTCTTATAATAAGTGCGTCGACAACACACAGAAGTGAAATTTGGCCTCTCACTTGATTTGACCTGAAACGTCGCAATTTCCCTCTGGAAATTATCTGTACTGGAAACCTGTACACTATCTTCCACATTACCCGCTTCTTCTTGGTCAATTTCAACATTCTCCTCTTTACTTCCAAAGTAACAAAACTCAATTTCTTCACATATATTCTTCACATCTATTTCAGAACCATGCAAAAGAGCAGCGCATAATTGTTTAAGCATAATTGCTGGACTCTTAGCATAATACAACATTCTAACTAATTTCCTCACTTTATTATGATGCACTGCTAGCATCCTGAAATGATGAAAAACACTCTGGCATACTCTCCTGGAAAGACAAGCCAGTGAATGACCATGCAAACCTGTCACTTCTCTCACTCTGCAAGGATCTAATTCTTACAACAACATCAATTTCTGCTTCAAACTTTTCTTATTAAATGACCGTACAAAATCACAAAGCAAATTGATGGAATCCTGTCGCACACTGCAAATACTACTACACTTCCAGGTGTACACAGGACCCTTAGCACGTCTTCCTAAAACCTCATTACCTAACACCTCTTCTGCCTCTGTTGTCACAAGTTTTTCTTTTTCAACTGGACAACCATCTTTCACTTCATAAGCACGACCACTGGTGTCAACTGCATGCACCAAATCATTATCCTGAAAATAACTCTCCTCATTAAAAAATGCCTCACAGCTTGAACTATGCATCCATTCTCCAGAAAAAACTTCACAAAAATTACTACGATTAACTATTCTCTTCCATCTGCAATTTCTTTTGAAATCATAAATTGCCTTGTTTAGCTTCCTAATTCTATTGATTATCAAAATAAATAACTTACGTTTAATTTCAAATGCCTGATCAATAACTTTCTCAACTTTTTTTTTTCTCTTATAAAAAACCAGTTTCTGTTGACCTTTCTTAATATTTTTTAACAAATTGCCAATTATCCTGTTGCGGAACATTCGTTTACGAATCTCCCTAAACTGTTGTTTCCTTCTACTATCATGCACAGAGTTATCTCTTGCTCTAGCAGTAACATTTTTCATTGGCCTTTCCTTTCCATTTGAATTCCTTCTCGTTTTATGGACTGAAACATTTTCTGTAGTAATATTTTTTTTACTACACATATTTCTTATGAAATATTTTGTGCTCTTACCCGGTGCATTCTTCGTGACTTGACAAATCTTTTTGTTAGAGGACTGCTGCTTATTTTGTTTCACCTGCTGTCTTTGACGTTTTGCAGCCTTTCTCTGTCTTTCTATTGTTGGCATGGTGAAATCTTGAAATGATCTGCAGTTGAATCTGTGGTAAAATATAATAAAAAATGTTATTAACCATTATTACCAAACAGTAAAACAATAACAGTGATCAAAAACTTAACACACTACTTGACATTTTAAATAGAAGATTTTTTAGTCCTTGCAAATTTACAATACAGAAATAGCAGAAAAGAAATGACATTTATATTTATGTTACCTGTGCTATTTTATATGTGAATCTGATCTAATTTTATGAGCATATTTTAATATTTTATTGAAGACACTACACATAACCTGCTTTTGAAGGTGTCTTTATTTTTAAATTAAACGGTTTACCTTTTTACTTTTTATTAATTATAAATTTTAAAAATAAATGTTTATATTTCCATAGGCTCAAGCAGGTCAGCTTCCCATCCTATGTCATATAATTCGGACAAATCTGCATCCTCATCACGCTCTTCTTCATCCTCAGGATTTAAATCATCCAAGGGATCAACATCCACTGATGTTTCAATTACAAGTTCAATGATGAGGTCAAAATCAACTGATTGCAGATTGTCGCTCATGTTGAGGTTGTCTTTATCTTTAAAGAAAGATAACAACAATGAGATGTTGCAGAGTAAGAGACAAATCTCAGAGATTATAATAGTAAAATTGTTTAACAAGAGTAATATTTTGCAGCTATTATTTAGCCATGTCCAGCAATGCTGAGCAGGTGAAGACTATGTCTAAATTTTCAGTGAACAGGACTCATCTCTTCTTAACCTTGGATAAGCCTCACCGACTCTGTGTGTCCTGCACATACTTAAATGTAAAGGGGCAGATTTATGTTAAATGGCACATCCCCAGGCATGCACCAGTTAACGTGCACCACTACTCTGCCACCCATGGTGTGCCGTATTTACAATCAGATAGGAGAAAGCTTCGTCAAAACCCTTCGCCTGCTTTAAGCAGGCATAGGTCTTGACGCAACATTGTGGAGATGGGGCACCCCTGAGCCTTGCTTGAGCTGCATCGCACTTGCGATACAACTCCAGCAATCACTACCTTTACAGCACAGATACGTCACGCATCTGTGCCATTTTTGCCCCATGATGCCCCGCATTCTAAATGCAGCACACCATGGGTGGCGGAACAGCGGCGCAGGATGACTGACACATCCCTGGTGATGCACCAGTCATCATAAATGTATCCCTAAGCTTCTTATCTTGTTACAGATGAACCGCCATATGTACCATCAAACTATTTTGCATTTCCTAAATAGCGAATTTTAAGGAATAAATAGCAATTCTTTACCATTCCTAATTTGCAATGAGCAAATTGCTAATTGCAAATTAGCACCGCCGCTGCATCATAAAAGTGACGCACAGTGGCACAAAAGAGGCATACACCTATCATAAATCTGTTCCTAGCATTTTAAATGATTAATCCAGGATGACAATAAGGTGTGGCCTATCCAAAGGTTTGTTTAAGGTGAGGCCTACTCAGGATTGCAGATTAAAGTTACGCTTGATGAAGAATACAGAGGAGATAATACATGTAAAGGCCTACCAATGAAGTAAGTAATGTGCACTTTATTGCGCCAGTCATCATAAATGTATCCCTAAGCTTCTTATCTTGTTACAGATGAACCACCATATGTACCATCAAACTATTTTGCATTTCCTAAATAGCAAATTTTAAGGAATAAATAGCAATTCTTTACCATTTCTAATTTGCAATGAGCAAATTGCTAATTGCAAATTAGCACCGCCGCTGCATCATAAAAGTGACGCACAGTGGCACAAAAGAGGCATACACCTATCATAAATCTGTCCCTAGCATTTTAAATGATTAATCCAGGATGACAATAAGGTGTGGCCTATCCAAAGGTTTGTTTAAGGTGAGGCCTACTCAGGATTGCAGATTAAAGTTACGCTTGATGAAGAATACAGAGGAGATAATACATGTAAAGGCCTACCAATGAAGTAAGTAATGTCCACTTTATTGCGCCAGTCATCATAAATGTATCCCTAAGCTTCTTATCTTGTTACAGATGAACCACCATATGTACCATCAAACTATTTTGCATTTCCTAAATAGCGAATTTTAAGGAATAAATAGCAATTCTTTACCATTCCTAATTTGCAATGAGGAAATTGCTAATTGCAAGTTACCCATTCACTTCCATGGGCTAGGAGGCTCATAGGAATGAAGGTTGCAATTTGCGATTAGCAATTAGCTCATCACAAAATAGGAATTTTTTCAAGCGTGCAGGGGTATCTCGAGAACACCCTGCTACACCCCTGAAAAATAAATTTGGGGGCATATGGCACACATACATGCCCTAAGGACATGTATAGGCGTCATATGGCACCTTTTGTTTTTTGGAAAAAAAATGCTTTTTGAAAAGAATTCGCAAATTACCACAAACTAGAAGTTGGTGGTAGTTTCCAAATCCTTAATATCATTTTTTACATATTTTTTGTTTGATACATTGCATTTAAGGAATCGCAAAATTTGCAAATCCTTCAGTGCAATCGCAAAATAAGGAATAGCAAATTTAAGAATTAAGGACATTTTAAGTAATTTCCACATGTGCAGTGTTTTCAAATTATGATTTGAAAATCGTTTTTGGGGAAAAGTAATGGTTTGCAAATTTATGACAAGGACATAATGGTGTATGCTTCTCTATAAGGCATTTCAGTGTCTCTGATGTCATTTTTCCCATATTACATTATAAGACCTTTCCCCATAGAGCACATTCCTTGTAAATATGCTCCCACCTGTGCATGGTGAATTTAGATTTTGACTGTTTGAGTCACATAGCCATGTTAAAAGTCACCCCAAAAAATTGCAAACGCTTTAAAAAAACACATTCATGTGTCTTAAGGACATTTTAAGTCATTTCCCCGTGGACAGTGTTTTGTAAGTGGCGCAAAAGAGGCATACACCTATCATAAATCTGTCCCTAGCATTTTAAATGATTAATTCAGGATGACGATAAGGTGTGGCCTATCCAGAGGTTTGTTTAAGGTGAGGCCTACTCAGGATTGCAGATTAAAGTTACGCTTGATGAAGAATACAGAGGACATAATACATGTAAAGCTCTACCAATGAAGTAAGTGATGTCCACTTCATTGCGCCAGTCATCATAAATGTATCCCTAAGCTTCTTATCTTGTTAGACATCAACCGCCATATGTATCATATAACTATTTTGCATTTCCAAAATAGCGAATTTGAAGGAATAAATAGCGATTCTTTACCATTCCTAATTTGCGATGAGCAAATTGCTAATTGCAAATTACCCATTCATTTCCATGGAGCAGGAGGCCCATAGGAATGAAGGTGCAATTTGCGATTAGCAATTAGCTCATCGCAAATTAGGAATTTTTCCAAAGGTGCAGGGGTGTCTCAAGAACACCCTGCTGCACCCCTGAAAACGAAATTTGTGGGCATATGGCGCACATAAATTTTAACAACATTCCTTTACCTCAAAAACGATTTTCAATTCATAATTTGAAAACACTGCCCACAGGGAAATTACTTAAAATGTCCTTAAGACACATGAAAGTGTTTTTTTATTGCCTTTCCAGCATGGTTGGGTCACTTTTAACATGGCTATGTAACACAAACATTTAAAATCTAAATTTCCCATGCACAGGTCGGAGCATATTTACAAGCAACTTGCGCCACAGAGAAAGGTCTTACATTAAAATGGGAAAAATAACATCAGGGACAGTCAATTGCTGTATAAAGAAGCATACACCATTATGTCCTTGTCATAAATTTAAAAACAATTCCTTTTCCCCAAAAACGATTTTCAAATCATAATTTCAAAACACTGCACATGGGAAAATTACTTAAAATGTCCATAAGACACATAAAAGCGTTTTTTGATTGCCTTTGCAGCATGTTTGTATCACTTTTAACATGGCTATGTAACACAAACATTCAAAATCTAAATTTTCCATGCACATGTGGGATCATATTTACAAGCAATTTGCGCCACATAATTCATAATTTTCTCCTTAAAGCACACTATTCTCTATCTAAATTAAAGAAATATTTTCTCACCTTAGCAAATACTTTGAGTTTGAAAACAGTCTCAGAAACACACCAATTTGTCTTCAGCAGAGCAAAAGGTATGCACTCCAGAGTCTGCAGCTATCAAAAGCACAGAAATGCTGTAAATCTTCACACATATCTCTCATGTCACCCAATCAAAACTCTTCCCTCACTTTTTTTCAAATGAAAACCCTTCCCCCCTCTGCCATTTCATGCCTTTTCTGCATGGCAACCACCTCATTGGAAGACTTCTGGTGTTTGCAAGTTCACACAACTTTGTTGCAATTGAACTCTGAACTCTCAGTGCACCTGCATATCCAGTGCATTCTTTCATTTAATGATTTTTTATTGACCATTCAAAATACATCTTTCAAAGAACACATCCGTGCACCCTAACTTTCTGTTTTCAGCAATCAAAATCCACCAATCACTGTTACTGCTTCATGAACACAGAAACTCCACAGTTTTTTTCATTTTAAACTCTCATTTTTTCAACTGCCATTTCATTGCCACACTTCATCTGACTGCAGGAGAACCTTCTCTCACCATGTTTTCTGTCTGGATTGTTGGACATAGTTATATTCACTGGGCTCAAAGGTACGTTGAAAACAGGAATTTACCTAACCTCAATTTACAAGATGTGGAAATTAAGTGGTTTGGCCACAGAGGATTAAAATGTCACCAATTGATACCATTGGTGAAAACCTTTATGCATTTGCCCAAACCTGACCTGTTAATTGTGCACTGTGGAGGTAATGACTGGGGCACTTTGACTGGGGTAGGTCTGGAAATGCTTTTAAAGGACACCTTTGAGCAATTGATGGCACTTTTTCCTCAGACTGCCTTGGTATATTCAAATATATGCCAAAGACAGAAATGGAGGTGGTCAAACCAATTTTGTCCACAAATTGAGAAGTCGAGGAAGCATGTAAACAAATCTGTTTCAGCTTACATGAGAGACCATGGAATGGGCTCCCTGTACAACAATAACTTGCGTTACTACATGCAAGATATCTACAGAGGAGATGGAGTTCACTTCTCAGATGAGGGCAACAGAGTTTTCACTCTGAATTTAAGAATGTGCATTGGTACCTACTTATAAGTACCTAAATGTACCATAAACCCAAAAGCTCTTCTCAGAGCTACCCTACATCTAATCACTCACAATTATTATTTTACTCTAACATTTTTCACTAATTTTCAACAAAGTACGCTCCCCGGGGCGCTACCCGGTACGCGAACCGGGAGCTAACCTCGCGAAATTTTAAAAAAAAATGGTTTTTTTCCGCACATATAAGCCTCCTCAGCCACCCTCACAAAACCTAGGGTGTCAAGATAAGTCTACCGTGCCCCCTTCTACCCATTCTGAACATTATTTGCCCTCCATTTTGTATCTTAATTCGACCGAAACACAAAATGGTGGACTCCCGTAACGCTTAAGGTTCGCGTACCGGGGCGCTCACCGGTTCGCGTACCGGGTCGCTCCCTGGGAAGCGCACCATCAAAAAAGGTGGGAAAGTAGTTCACAGAAAAGCCACTGGAGACAATTTCACCAAATATAGATTAGCTCATACTACATACCAATCCCTACCATTTTCACAAAATTGATTGGAATTCCATTTAGTCATTTAGCCTGTAGACCTCTCTAAATACCCTGAGGTAAATTACTTCACAAAACACATCTGAAGTGTTGGAATTGACAACCAATTAAAATGTTACTTTCATTTTCTACTTTTTTTACCTGACATTTCATTGGTTATATACCTGAATATATATAAAGGAAGAGAAGAAAACACAGCCATTTTGACTACTACTTCTTGCTGTACATTTCAATAGTATTTTCACTAATTCCTTCAACTTCTTTCTAAAGGTAAGTTTTTATTTTTAAAACTGAAGTATATTGTGCACTATAAGTTAATATGGTAAACTTTTTCTGATAGATATATACTATCCCTCTGTAGTAGTTATAGATTTAGAGAGACTTCTCTGTTATAGTTATGGATGGAGTTAGGCTTCTCTTGTATAATTATGAATTTACTTACGTTAAATCACATACACTTTTTTAAATTCCTACTTCCACTCTGATACTATACACTGCCCAAAGATAAATTCACTGATAAAAAATGCCTATCTAAAATTATTCCCAACATTGCCCTATCTCTACTAATATATATTTTTTTAATCCAAATTTCAGGCAAAATGGAAGGCGAAAACCAAGTTTCTTTTGAAATGGACCTGCAAGAGAGCAGCCAAGAATTGATTGATACAATTGATCAAATTGACATTGAATTTTTCGATGAAACTTGGGACAATGAACTACTGCAATGTGTACAAGCAGTAGATAACCTCCTTGCAAATGAGGACATTTTACACCCTCAGAGACTACAATGTATATTCCATGATAATTATGAAATTTCTGACAATGAAATGTTAGAAAGTTTAATAAATTATGAAACACAATCACAATAAAAAAAAAATGCTTAAAAAATAAAGAAAATAAAAAATAATCAACAAAACCAACAATCAATTAACATACTGCATTTGAAAAGTCTCTCATTCTTTTTTCATTGTAGTACGCTGCCCAGAACGCTTCCCGGTTCGCGTACCGGGCGCTACCCACGCCAAAAAAACAAAAATTTTTTTTATTTTTTTTGCCCCGCGGGGCCCTTTTAAAGCCTCCACATTAAACCTAGGGGGTCAGGGAGGATCTACTATGCCCCCTTATGGTCATTTCCCCCTTTGTTTTGGCCTCCTCTTGTCTCTCAATCCTACCGAGAGACAAGATGGCGGCCGCTACGGACTGTTTAGAATGTTGACAGACACCGGAGAGCCAATCAGCTTTGCTACGCGAAGTTCCGGTACGCGCCCCGGTCCGCGAACCGGGGCGCGGACCGGAGCGCGCTTACAGATATATATCTTTTTTTAAACGTTAATTTCTCAAAATCCACTGGAGCACATATATTGAGACCTACAAAAGGCACATCGGGCTACCAGTCCCTACAATTTTGCCAAGTTTCGTGCAAATCCATTCAACCGTTCGGGCTAAAAGTGAGGCCAACCGCCCTATGGAAAACTCAATGTTAAAAACACGTTTTGGGACCCCCTTTTTTCTCGGCCCCCCCTTGACGAACCCCCCCCAAATTTTCAAGGGCTGCTCAGAAACAAAATGTTCCATTTTCCAGAAAATTTCAGCCAATTCCGTCCACAAACACCAAAGTTATTAGACATAGAATTTTCAAAAATCCCATAGGGAAAAAATCCTAACTATATATACCTACTGGCGACTGCCAGTAGGTAATATATATATATATAAAAAGTAGAGTTGTTTTGACTTGAGATGGGATTATTGTGCTTTTAAAAAAATGTAAATATATTTGTAAAAAAATCTAAATTTAAAATAAAAACTAATAAATTGTAAACTTTGGAGATGTTGAAAGTTTGAGTTTTTATTTCCTTTTTTTATCATGTAATTTATAAATACAAGAAACTGTATAAATTTCTTCAAAATGTCTCATAACTTTTTCTGCATATGTTTTTATAATAGGGATAGGTTAATATATATGTATAATGTGTATTATGTTATGTGTTAATGTAATTGTTTGGTAAATATTACATCTTCCCTGAGTTAATATAGTTTGCAGTGGGAATAGTAAATTATATATATTTAGTGTCCAGCACCTTCCCTGACTTTGTCTAGTTTGGAGTGGGAATAGTAAATTATATATGTTTAGTGTCCAGCACCTTCCCTGACTTTTTGTAGTTAGGAGAGGGAGTAGTAAATTACACGTGTAAAAAATACACAAATATTGACACAAAATTTTGTCAAACATTAACATCAATATTACTACTATCGATCAAAAAATATCCTTATAAATATACTTATAACTAATATCGTAAACATTAAATAAACATACAAAGTGACATAAATATCGATAACAAAAATATAGACCACACAATTATTACCCAAAAAAATATCAACACCTTACAAATATTTTTAATAACACAATATATAACAAAAAATATATAAACAATATAACAAATGCACACACAACATATTAAATAAATAACATTAAAGGTAAATCTATATATAAAAAAACGAATGTATGTCATTCTGTCTGTCTGTCTGTTTGTCCTTTATGCATTACTGCACCATTCATCCGATCGCCATGAAACTTTGGGAAGTTGTTGAGTACACACCCGCGAAGGTTTCTGGCATATGCATTACTACACCATTCATCCGATCGCCATGAAACTTTGGGAAGTTGTTGAGTACACTCCTGCGAAGGTTTCTGGCATATGCATTACTACACCATTCATCCGATTGCCATGAAACTTTGGGACGTTGTTGAGTACACTCTTTTTGCCTCTAGATGCCGAAAAGTTACTTTTTCTACCGTGAACTTTTTTTTTACCACTATTATTCAGCCGACCACTTTTTTAACACTAACATGAATTTTTTTGTCGCCTTGACTCTAGAGTTAGCACCATTTTCACAGCTACTAACTGACCCTTATCCCTCGTAGCCGGGTATCATAAATACGTCGCAAACATAGCATTAGGATTTGGTGATCAAAGAGGCTAAATAAATTGCCACTAAACAATATGAAAACTGCATAGTGGCAATTTTTGTTAATATACCCCCAAGTGCCAAAGTATGCAAGGTGATCAAATATCCTATTATGGATATAGGGATGGAGTGTAGAAATTTTCGTCAACACATTTGGACCACTTTTACGTTCTGACATGAGGCGACCCAACTGTTTTCTGGTCATGTAGCATGCATGATCTTATGCTTGAGTGGAAGCCTATGGCATGTACCATGAAGGTGGTGTGATATGTGGACTTCTTCAACGTTTTCGGTGTATTTGTGATTTCTAGGTGTGGCAATGCAGTTGCAATAAACCCATGTTTCATGTTATTTCAGACAGATCAAGAGTAAGTGGAGAAAAAGAGACCAACACCAGTGGGGACACACCTGGTTACGGCAGGTATGAATGTGAGATGTCACACACGGAGGGACCAAATGACCAGGAGGGTGTGAGGAGTGCCCCGGAGGACAACATACATTTCTTATCATCATCTGATTCATCCTCCAGTGGTTATTTTGATGTGCTGGCAGAGCCAATAGGATTAGTTTCACCTTAATCCTTGCCTGCCACCCCAGTTCTATCACCATTCTCCCTGTTGTCCCACCACAAGTTAGCTGTTTCAGCTCCCATAAGAAGGGAGTGCTCTCCTTTGCTGCAGGCACCTCAGGCCCTGCCCCTATTAGCCTGCTGCCCTACCTAAGTGAGGAGGCTATTGACCTCCTGTGGAATATCTCTGTTGGCCAGACTTCAGTGCTGAATGTCATCTAGGGGCTAAGAACCCAGATGATCCAGGTGGTTTCCTTTCTGGAAGGCATTCACACTGACATGTCTGGCCTACAGAGATCTTTTCAGGCTCTGCCCTCCTCCCTCATGGAAGCCCCCACCCATCCCAATCTTCCGCCCTCCTGCCCCTTCCCCATTCACATTCCATCTTCCCAAACCTATCCCAAGCATCAGAGAGTGTTTCCATTGTGCCCATAAAATGTTGCTCACACTGATTCTATTTGATCCCATTGACTGACACTGGCTTTTCAAGTGGGTGATGTGTGAGAGTCTAATACAGAGTTGCAACAGATAAGGTATATGTGTCTTGCTGACACATCCATACAGATGGTCCTTTGACATCGCAACAGAACCTGAGATGTGCACAATGTGTATGTGTCACATTCACTATAGCATCTGGATTATAGTTGAAGTGAGTAGTCAGTTCTATGTCACTTTAGCAACATTTGAGTCCTGGTAACCTGTATGTGACTTGTGAACTTCAATAGTGACATGGGAGACAAATGAGAAGGGGCAAAAGGAGTTTAGCATCTCGGTTAGAGTAGGAGTGAGAAGGCCTCATGGTAGTTGTAGTCAGTTCAATGTCACTTTAGCAACACTTGAATAATGGTAAACTCCATGACTTGTGAACTTCAGTAATGACATGGGAGACAAGTGAGGCAGGGCAATTCTAGCATCTTTGTTAGAATTGGAGTGAAAAGACCTTATGGTAGGTGTAGTTAGTTCAAGGTCATTTTAGCAACACTTGATAAATGGTAAGCTTCATGATGTGTACTGATCAGTAGTGACATGACAGACAAGTGAGAAGGGGCCAAAGGAGTGTAGCATATTGGTTAGAGTTCCAATCACAAAACCTCATGGTAATTGTAGTCAGTCCAAGGTCACTTTAGCAACATCTGAGTCATGGTAAGCTGCTTTATAAGTGACATGGGAGAGAAGGGAGAAAGGGCAAAGGTTTTGTGTGACAGAGATTAATAGATATGATATTGTTGAAGAGGTGGTGTGTGGTACACCAAAAATGCACACATCACTATCAGTGTACATAATTTGTAATCATATGCCCATTTGCGTACAGTGTGCCTGTGCAGTACCCGAGTTTTAGCCTAGGTGGGCATCCTACAGAGGTATTTGTAGTGATTGATAAGATACAACCCCAGACAGGGTCCCTGTATATGTGTAAATTACTTGAAGACTCCACCTCACTTGCCTGTCCTATGCTGGTGCATTGTTTTGCAATGGAGTCAAAGGCAACAGGTAGTTGTATGACTTACCAGCAATTTAGACTGTGATGGACTGTTTTTTTTTTTTACTCTGGTCGAGGAGGTAGAGCAATGGAAGGATGTGCACAATGGGCTCCATGTCGCTAGAGGAGGAGCAGAGCTGAGTAGAGCTGAGTTTCTCCCTCTCTTTAAGCTGTTTCAGATACGTTGGTTGGACTGCAAGTGCCAAGCTGGGTGTAAAGCAACTCTTAATTGGACAGGCAGATTCAGTGTTGGTTTGAGTCTCCTGTAGCCTCATTGGCCCGCTCCCCGGCACCCTGGTCAGAGTTGGCTGGTGGTGTCAGTAGTTCGGCTGCTGGCTTCAGAAAGCCAATCCTCCCAACTCGTAATATGGTGCCACCGTGGGTACAGCGGTCTTTGGACTGCAAAACTCACAATCAGGGCCTATATGACTGATTGTACTCACCCATAACATGAATCATTCTGTAATGTTAACGTAAACATAAAAAAGCATTTTTTTTAATAAATAACAAGGTACCTTTAATTCACAATTAATGGTGACAAATTGAATATATTGGATGCGAAAATATTTAGAGTCCAAGTAATTTTTACTAAAATGTATACACTCCATTTTTCTGAATTTTCTTTTTTACCATTACGTTTGCACTTCTGGAGGGGTATACAAATATTGATATAAAAATGTAAACCGTATGAACCTTTGTCTACTATTCAGGGATAGCATTTCAATGTGTTTGAAGCGATAAGCATAGGTTGTATCCCGGATTTGTTCTTCTTTTGGCATCTCCCATGCTCTCCTAGCACTATAGCTGTCAACTTCCTTCCTATTTCCCATCATATTATATATCTGAGATAGCCATCTATGATTTGGAGTAGTTTGGAAAATCTCTGTCAGCAGTAGGAGCTCTTCAGATTCTTTTGAGAATGGTGTGTAATTAGCTTAGAATGTTTACTTATGCCTAAAGTATGGCCTTTTTAAGGCGAGGAGATTGTTAACTTGTATTGGGGCCAATATCCGGATGCATATTTAAATATTTTACTATTAGGTCTCCAATACAAGGTGGCTGAGTTTAAATGTGTTTATATGTGAGGATACAGTATTGCCAGAGAGTAACATTTATGGCTGGTATTCATGTGCATAAATCTAGCTATTATGAGTATTTGTTGCTGGAATGGAGACCATCACAACAACTCAGATTTGCTACGTCCCCTATAGGGGGAAAATACACCTCCACTCAGTACCTGCTTTAAGCACATGGTAAATGGAAGCTGGAGAATCAGTGCAAGTTGAATGGCGGGTGCTGGGCAATAGGTTGTCAAACACAGGAGAGGTTGGGTGCTGGAAATTGCGTAAATGAATGACTTTAAATTTGATACTTATAAATCACAATCTGCTTGATTCTATATAGTCTGACCATTGATAACTTTCTAAATTAATCAATTTATGACATGAAAAAATGAATGGTCAAATGCGGATCACTGACATAATATCGAGAAAACAAATATCAACTCACAGAACTATCAAAAATGTGATATTGTTTCCCAAAAATATTGAGTCCCTTTACATAACTATAAAACACAATAATATTGAACATATAAATATCCAAAGATCAAAGATATATAATCCTACATAAATTAAAAACAAAATTATCTGAAAGAAAAATATTTTGACTTTTAAGTAAATATAGACTATGTAAAAAATATCAAAAGCAACAATAATGACTACATAAATATCATTAAAACAAGTAGCAAGTACAAGTAAAAATTATGAAAAACACAATATTTAAACCAGCAAACAACAAAAAATATATCCTAAAATAATAACAAAATGTATAAAAATTATATTTTACTTACCCAAAAACTTAAATATAAACAATATCAACATAATACCCCTCTAAAAATATACATTACACATATTTCAATCAAATTCATATAAGTACATATTTACATAATCAAACAATATTCATTATTTTCTTAAAACAAATAAATGTAACATTAAAATAATAAACATGTAAAATATGACCATAAAAAGCATAACTACACATTTTCCAAATAAGGATATAACTAAAATAAAATCAGCCCAAAGCAACAAATAATATTACACTATACACAACTATAGCCAATAAAATAGCTTAACCAATTAAACAAACAATATAAAAGCCAGAGTAATTACAGCAAAAAATATATTTAAAAAAGCCAAACATTTGAAGAGGAGGAAACTCCATCAACAACTATTCATCAAACACTACAAAGTAAGTAAATCTAAAAAAATGCTTTAAAAGTACTGCAACAGCAACAGCAAAAAATGGAAATAACATAAACGTCGTTAAAGATAAAAATTATAACACATGAAAGAAATAAAACTACTTTTTTGCTTCCAACAGAAATAAACACCTGTTTTACAAGGAAGCTTGCGGAAAGAATACTCCAGCACAAAACTTCTCTGAACAATGTACAATTAAGTATAGAGAAAAAATCGGAAATGTACATTAACCTGTATATTATTAAATAACATATAGTAAATAACTGTTTTTAAAGTTACATTATTACAGTAAATAAAGATATAATGACAGAAGGAGCAACATGTATAACATCACAGAAGGGGCAACTTTTACTGTGTTACGTGGGATACACCTACAGCCAAGAAAATGCTTCTACTGAACAAATTCATTTGAAATGTACAAAATAATAGTCTAGTGCATGTTATGGCAACTACTGAAGAAAATGTGGTAAATAATGTTAAAGGGCATAACCCCCCCAATGTCACAGGAATGGAAGTAAGAGAAGTTTTAGAAATTATAAGAGAAGCAAGCACTAGTACTGAAGACCCACAACACAAATACTTAAAAATAAACTACCTCACATGCCTGAATATATAATTGTTCTGTTACCATCAATACCAATTTTAAACACCTCATAACATGAACTAAGTGACACCCCACCTGCTCCCAAAAGATACAGGGATATAGACAACACGCCTAACAATAGCCCATAGAGGAACCCATCTGATTATATTACAATAAAAATAATGACAATCGAGTATTAATCTTTTATAACAACTTCCTCAAACTGTCCCAATGTCAAACATGGATGACGGATGAGTCATTTAAAATGTGTCCCAAACCAATTTATCAATTATACACAATATATTTTGAATTTCAGAAAAGTTATATTCCTTATATTTATGCATTTCTTCAAAATAAACTAGACTGTACCTTAATGGAACTGCTAAATACATTGAACAACAAACAAATAAACTAATATCCCCCAAAAATGCTAATTGGCTTTGAACAAGCTATGATCCAATCTATTCTAAAAATGTACCACCATACAGGGAAGTAATGTAAATGTAGTTGAGCTTATATAGCGCACAGCTACCCGCAGTGGGTTTCCCGGCGCTTGCTTAGGGAACCCTTCCTGGTATTCCCCTGTGAGATAGCAGGGTATCCACAAGGTGAAAGTCAGGCATCCCGCCGCGAGGGGCCGTTGTGGAGATTAAGCAAGCTATTGGCCAGAGTCGCAGAGTTTGAACCTGTGAGTCGAGGAGGCACCGGGGCGAGAATTATCGAGTCCGTGGAATTTTTAGCCCAAGACCCCGCCGAGGAATTGAACCCTGGTCCAGGACCGATCTCAGCTTCCGGGTCTGCTGCCTCTAACCCCTGAGCCACACTTCTCCACATAATTGCCATTTTATTCAAAGTACATGGCGTCACTCACAGAAATCTGCACAAGAGCCACTACCTGGGCTGTCCGACCACCATATTACAAGACATGCGGGTATATGAAAGAAACACTGCCGCGGTCCCACTGACATTGTTGGCCAACTCTGACCGTGGCAGCCACGGAATAGGCCAATGAGCCTGTGGGAGACTCAGGCCACCAGTGAACCCCCGAGCCCATTTACAAGTTGCTTAGAAGCTGATGTGACCCTGGCAGTCCAACCACCACACTTGAGATGGTGGAAAGGGAGGTATATAAGGGTGCATCTCAACTCTACTCACCTGCACACGCCTTGTGCGACAATGGAGGCCATCGTACATGTCCTGCTGCTGCTGTGCCTGCTCAATCACATCCAGAAAATACTCCATAATGGACGAAATCAGTTGTAAATCATTAAACTACAGGTTTCATAGACTCCTTAGCAACACAAAGCTCCGCCATTGACCAGGCAAGGGATTTAAACATATTTACAGGGACCCTAGCTTAAAGGACCACCTTGTAGGAGCAGCGTTACCTATAGCACCACAGGGAGCCACACTTGACACAGCCCGGGGCCTACCACCACTCATAGGCCATGTAAAATGTGGATGTTGCAATGTCTGTGAATACATGGTGGAGGGCAAGAAATTCACTCAAAATGACACCACGTTTGAAAGATGCTCATTTTCAAATTGTAATTCTTCAAATGTAATTTATGCCATACAATGTCCCTGCCCAAAACTGTATGTTGGCCAGACCACACAAAAAGCAAAGACACGCATTTGCCAGCACAGGAGCCGGGTAAGGTGCAAAACAACCAATGCTCCTTTGGTGGACCATTTCGTGGAAGTTGGGCACAATGAAAACGACATAAAATGGACAATACTGAAGGTGGTCAAGTTACCAGCCCAAGGTGGAGACATTGGCCAAATGCTCAACAGACAGGAGCTAAAGACAATGATTCAATTTGATACGATAAGGAATGGCCTGAATCGAGCAGAAGATTGGACCACCTTATTATAACCAGCCCACCGTTCTTCCAGGCCTGGAAGAAGGCAGACCTATAGACTATGGTGGAACTTTAACTTGATTTCATTTAACTTAATTTGAACTTTAACTTGATCTCATTGAACCACCTTTTCCCACACTGCAGTCCTTTGTTGTTCTGGCAAATCTTATCTAAGTTGAAGTTGTATATATTCTATAAATCGATTAATCGAATGTCACAGAATGCACTTTCACCTTGTATCACAGCAAACACACGCGCCTGTGTAGTAAGCACTTCCCTCCACCGCCGGCACAATCACGCCTGCACAGTACTTAGTAAATTTCCCTCGCCTTATTGCTTAGTACCCCACCACCAATGCTCACTTCAAAATGGCCTCCACTTAAACTGTTGCCAGAAACGCCTTGCAATATTACAAATCTACCTAAAGGAATACTTAGGGCTAGACCGCTTCAAAATGGCCGCCATCATTTGGCCTCTTTCTATTTCCATATACACGCTGCCTTAGGCAAAACGAGCGAACCACCGAATCATACTGCAACCATAGCAGTGGACGGATAGGACATCGCTCCTCTGACCCCCAGAACACCAATTGCAGCGTAGTCAGTGCACTTCCGAGGTAAGAGCCACAACCTTCCGTGCACAGCGCACGTATTGCGATATTTCCATACGGAATTACTCGTAATTGGGTCTAAACCCCATTAGCCTTAGACTGACCCGTTCCCTATTCCATTTTAGTATCAGACGCAGCGCTGGTATCCAATCGGACCCTGCAGTTCATATCATACTGCTTGGACGAAGGACATTGTGCCACAGGTAATTGTTACGAACTTTACGGTCCAAAAAACCCGCCTATAGGGGCACACTTTTTATTATTAATTTTAGTAATCCATATCTCTTGGTTTTCAGAAAACTTTTGGTGGCACATACAAGGACCCTGCATTCCAATCCCAATCCTGCGGACCCTTAGATTCCGAAAATTCAGGTAAAAAGCCTTGACTGCACGTCTCGAGAACAATCCCTCGGTGTGTTACTATTATTACTTAACGGGCACCTCTCTTCCCCCAGGTAGTGCAATCTCACCCTGATATCACCATGACTGCACTGTCAGCCACCCGTGGAGGCGGGCACGCCACACGTTTCCGATCCAAAGAGCCCAGAACCGGGTAAGATAATTTTCCCGGGTTTCAGGAACCACAAGGCGTAATCACTTCTACCCCAGGACACGGTATGAATGCACACGGTTGCTTTGTCACCCGAAGGTAGTCGGAAATCACTTAAAATGGATCCCCATAGACCGTGTTACTTAAATGATAAAGAACTCAAACTTAAATGATAAAGAACTCATACTGCGACATCCTCTGTAGTCTCTGGATTTTAGTAAAAGCATGTGCCGACATGAGTCACTTACGCACCCAGTTATGAAAGCCCGTTACCTTCACTTAGTTCAAAACACCAATTAGAACACGTTAAGCCGATTCTGAATAAATGTAAAATGTACAAAGCAGTTGGACTGTCTGATTCGTTGTAGTATCACTCTTTAATTCAGCCATTGGCTACCACTTTTCTCCTTCTTTCCCTCTTCCTCCATAACAGGCGGTCGTATTATAATTACAGGCAGGCAAATGTTGTCAATTTTAGTACTGATGATGATCCTGTGTAATTAGAGCAAAAAGGGATCGAAACGTCGACTTCATGTAGTGCTTTCACAACCTAGCCATTGTGTTTTACTCTAGCTGTGTCTAGCGCTTTCTGGAAAATACTTCAATTTAACATTGATTTAAAAGTGGCCAGCTTTGCTCTTTTTTGCCTGTGAAATTTATTTCTTATATGTTGTTTGTCCTTCTTGAGTAAGGTACAGGACTGTGCCTAAAAACCATTCATTCAAGTGTTTCATCGTGTTTAAATAAATACCCTGTCCGGCTGGATAGAGGACAAATATAGTCTCCTATTATGGCCTATATTTCATTCATACTTTTGATTTTGATAAGCTAAGGACCCTTGTCTTTTGAAGCATAATTCCCCACGGTCCTCAGCCAACTGTTTGGGTTCCCTTGTTATATCAAGAAAATATATGGAGTACCAGCATGTTGTTATTTTGAGAAGGAGAGTATTGGCACTTCTCAAGATAGATGAAATGCCTTTAATTGGAGAGTACCAACATTTCTCAGAAACAAGCAGGTACTCTCCTATAGAGTACCTGCACTTCGATTTTTCCATTTAAAGCACTGCCCTGCACAGTTGCATGCATGTCACTACTGATGGTCACTGTTCCTGCAGCTTACCACGTGTCTTGTCTTGGAAAGTCCACATAGAAATCACTACAACTACCTTCATGCCTTGTGACTGCACCTCAAACCACGTTTTTATACTCCTTTTGGCCTTTCTCATTTTTCTGCCATGTCACTACTGATGGTCCCTGTTCATGCAGCTTACCTTTTTTCTAGTCTTGGTAAGTCTACAAATAAATCATTTCAACTGACATGAGGCCCTGTGGCCAAGATGCTGTAGTGAATGTGATACACTCGCATTGCACACATCTCAGGTACTGTTTTGATGTCAAAGAAACATCTTTATTTCATATAACACCCAATACAACGTCTGCACAAATCGGAGTTCATCCAACATATACATCCATACAACATAACCCCTTGTCCTGTGTGAGTCCATCACTGGACCCAGGGTTACATCATGCAAACCCCATTAAATGGATCAACAATCAGGGATCAAACAAACACAACTGAAGTCACACGTCACTAACAATGCAATCATATCAAATAGAATAGTAATGGTAGGAACAATATCTTCCAAATTATGACATGTTTTATTACATCTTGAACAACCCGTCAACGGAAATTAAGGCCAATGAACAGTCCATGATACTTTGATGTGCTACAGCACAATGCTATGCCCTCAAACTTGCCCTTAATGACACTGCCAGGGAACATCCTCACAAAGTTGCATCCATTCAGCACAGCAGGCACCTCTAAGGTGGTTTTTGGGGGGCAAGGGTTTAGTAAAGGGTGTGTTTAGTTTTGGGAGGGTTCTTCATAGGTTTGGGGATTTTGGGCTGGGTTCAGGGGGATGGGGATGGAGTTTGGCAGGGTTGGAGTAGTAAGTGGAAGGGATGGATTTGTATTTGGGAGGGGGCTTCTTGGGTTTGTGGGGTTTTGGCTGGGTTTGGGGGGGGATGCTATTTTTCAGGGGTGAGGTGGAAGGTGGAAGGTATGGGTTAGGTTTGTTTTTGGGAGGGGTCTTCTTGGGGTTGTCTGGTTTTTGCGTGGGTTCAGGGGGTGCAGATGCTCTTCATCAGGGGTGGAGTAGGAACTACCACAGCATATTAAAAGTTTCCTCTCCACCAGGGTTTTTTATCGCGGTTCCTCCTCCTAGAAACTCCCTTGCTCCTCTGCACCCTGTGGATGCACATGGGGGGTTACAATATGTGCCCCCCTGTATACATGCATGCCAGTTCCTCCACACCATGGACTTTTCAGTCCATGCAATGCAGGAACACTTTTTGGCATCCCCATTACGGTACCTGTTTTGAGAGGCACCACCGTGGCAACACCTAACAAAGACCAACCACACAGGAGGAAACTCCTAATCTGGTGGGCGGCCTGACCACAAATTTGGTGGTGTGATGGTGGCAAGGACCTGGCAACGCACAGCCAAAGTCATAATTGGGCACTAAGTAGTTAACAGTCACTATACACACTCCAATATCACTTATCCAAGGGAAGGTGTCGGACATTAAGGGCCTGATTATGAATTTGGTGGTCCTGCAGGGGCATGTCAGTGTTGGTCTTCTGTCTGCCCTTTTACAACTAGGGTGGTCGGACCGAAATTGCACTGCTCCAGCTGCCAGGGATCTGAGATCCCTGGTGGTGGTGCGGCAGTCTTGAAGCTGCAATATGCTTGAAAGGACGGCTGCAGTCTCACCAAGCATATAACGACTTTCCCCTCTGCCATTGTTTCATTGGCAGTTCCATGAATACTGTGGCGGATAGGAGACAAAGGGGGCCCTGCAGGGCTCCTTGTTGCCTCTGGGCCATGGGGTGCATGCAAAACGGATGTGTTGTGCCCTCCCTGTGCATGCACACCAGTACCTGCACAACATGGACTGTACCAGTCCATGCCATGCAGATACTGCCTTTGACATTCCCATTGCAGTGCCTATTTTATAAGAACTTCTATGGTATTGCCAAAGGACTGCCTGCCAATAATTAAAAAAGTCATAAACTGGCAGCCGGTGCTTACATGGGTTTGGCGGTGGGCGGCAAGGCGGTCCCGCTCTGGCTACCGCTCCCACAGAACTAAGCTCATAATCACGTCCTAAAAGGGTTCAATTTACTATTCCCACTCCAATATAAACTAACTCAAGGAAGGTGCTGGACACTAAGGGGCAACATTTAGTATTCCCACTCCAATATAACTTATCCTATGGAAGATGTTGGACACTAAAAAGGGTACAATTTACTATTCCCACTCCAATATAAATTAATTCAGGGAAAGTGTTAGACACTAAAGGGGCAACATTTACTATTCTCACTCCAATATACCATATCTAAGGGAGGGTTTTGAACACTAAAAGGGTTCAATTTACTATTCCCACTCCTTTTTAAAAAAAATATTTTTATTATTCATTATCAGACAAAACAAAGTACAAACAATTAATTACTTTGACATATATATCTAATACAACAGAAATAATTCCACTCCTATGTAAACTAACTCAGGGAAGGAGTTGGACACTAAAAAGGCAGCATTTACTGTTACCACTCGAATATAACTTATCTCATGGAAGGTGTTGGACACTAAAAGGGTTCATATCACTATTCCCACTCCCATATAACTTATCTCAGGGAAGTTGTTGGACTCTAAAGGGGTTAAATATACTACTCACCCTCTAATTTAATCTAGCTCAGTGAAGGTGTTGGACACTTAACGGGCACCATTTACATTCCAATCCACACTACTACAAAATAACTAACCAAATATTTTGAATACAAAAAAGAAAACATTTACTAGTGCCACCAAAATATCAACAAAGTTAATAAACATATATCACATTTTTGTTTAAAAGGCATAATTATTCCAAATAAAAACAAACATCTTTGACTAAAAGACATTATTCCCTTAGTACTTTTTAAATATATTGTATGCCAAAACTGATATAATTGTATTATTTGTAAATTTTTTACTCACTGCAATATTTTAACAAATTATCAAAATCAAGATAATTTAGTCATTAAAATGATATATATTGGTAAAATAAAGTAAAAATATTTTCAAAAACTACTATAAATTTATTACAAAACAAATACATTGTTGCGAAATTTCTTTCTATTATTCCTATAGGAAATTTCTAATTATTTATTAATTGTGTTGTTTTTCTAATGCAATTTTATTTAATTGTTATATATTATTAAAAATAAAATGATATGTTTTCATTTTTCTAAAATTTAAAACCTTTCAAAAAAAATGTTTACAAATTGAAAAAAAAAATTGGGTTAAATCCTATATATTTTTTTAAAGAAAAATATTAGTACTTTTTCAACAAATATCGCATTGCAATATTTATTACAAAATATGTTTTTGTTTTTTTACTAACCATATCTTTATAATTATTACAAATTTAGTTCAAATATATATAATTCCTATTAAAATATTCTAAATGTATACAGCAATTATAAAATGAATTATACATTCAAATTAATTTAATAATATTTGCAAATATCCCCACTCTTTTCACATAAAAATCCAACATCCCACTCTTAAAAAATATATTGTTTTATGCAATACTTCCCACCCTTATCCCCTCTAAACCCAACATCCTGCTCCTAAAAATTATAACTATACTAATAAAAAAATTATAAACAATTTCAATTGCAAAAAAACATTCTTATAGCAAAATATTACTAATAAATTAGAAAACTTAGCTATAAAAAACAGAATATACAATTGTAAATCCAATATATATAACACTATTTAGCACTAAAAAACGATATTATTAACAACAGTATAAACTATATCAATATTAAATACATCGATATTTTAAACAACACCCGAAAACAATATTTTTGACAGCGATAGTTAAGACAATGATATTTATGTGTCACAATATTCTTCACACAATATTTATGTAACACAATATTTCTAATTTATTTTGTCTGCATACTGTCCAACGCCAGAGGCAATAAATGAGTATTGAATGTTTAAAGGTATCTGGCTATAAAAAGAAGACAAATATTTTGCTGTTGTTATAAGGTTGCCATATATTAAAGTTATGTTCGTCTTTTCGGGTTCAAAGAAAAGAGTGTTTGTATTAGGATACAAGCTGAGAACTACACAGAGCACACAATAACACATAATAAATCGATGTCCTAGTAGTGCATTTATCGTTAAAAAGAGGAATTATTTTATTTCAATAATGTCTATAATTATATTAAGGTCCCTCTAGCCACTCTTGAAGAGGAGATATATCTTTCAGTGTTAAACAATTCAAAGTCCTTCATGCGTGGTGTGTCATGGTGTTCACTATGTAAAACATCTTCCTATTGTATTTGCCACTAACTTCAAAATATAAACTCCCTCTTTTTGTTTTTGACAGAGTGCACAATATACAAGTCTTTCCTCTTGTATTCGTTGTGCATTTACACAATGTGAATATCCTTCCTATTTTATTCTAGAAGTAGCCTGTGTTAACAATGTCTCTATCAGTTACAAAGAATGGAACTTGCTTAATAGGTGAGATAACAGAATTCTTTCAGTGTTAAACAATTCAAAGTCCTTCATGCGTGGTGTGTCAAGGTGTTCACTATGTAAAACATCTTCCTATTGTATTCGCCACTAACATCAAAATATAAACTCCCTCTTATTGTTTTTGACAGAGTGCACAATATAAAAGTATTTCCTCTTATATTCGTTGTGGATTTACACAATGCGAATATCCTTCCTATTTTATTCTAGAAGTGGCCTGTGTTATCAATGTCTCTATCAGTTACAAAGAATGTAAGTTGCTTAATAGGTGAGATAACAGAACTGATGCCCAATCAAATGCCTTTAAAGAAGGGCACAAAAAGGGACAGAGCTAAACCACCACTCACTTAACTGCGATTATTATTTTTTTGTGAACTTTGGTAAAATCTAAAGCTTTCTACAACCAAGTCTTAAAAGGCAACATCCCTTTTTACATTGCATTAGCTTTCTAACTGTGCTGCGTTCCTGGTATATCACTTTTGTCTGATTGAAACTGGAGGCAAATGGTCAGAGATGTCAGTCTAGCATTTCTCTTCACAGATCATGCCTGCTCTCTGATCTAGGAGTAAGTTTAATATTTTCAGTCAATGAACATTGAAACACATATGGGCTGCTTACGAATTAGCCAGTCAAATCACCAGCCCACTGTGGGCCAGAAAATGCCCTCAGGCCATAAGCATGCCTGCCCGCTGAATCAAGAGTTTTCCACTGGGTTGGTGGTGTGTGGATGGCAGAGTCATAGTGGCTGCATGCTTCAGCTCTGGTATTGAGCCAGCAGCCATTGTGAACCATGCTACAGTGCCTCCAGTCAGTTGGGCGCAATGCTTCCTTGCATTATATTGTACAAGAGAAACAGTGTGCTCACCCAAACCCGGATGCACTGAAGCTCAAAACATGAACACCAGTGACATTTCACAAGGGCACATTCACCCTGGAGGCAGCTTTTCCCCTCATTACCTGCCTTTCCGCCGACTCTCGCATGGCGGTGTCCCCACCATGAAACGGTCGGGGGAAAGGCAATTCATAATTTGGCCAGCAGGAAGCTTGGCAGGACTGCCTCCATGGGCTGCTTCTGCCACTACATTAGCAAACATTTTTAGTGCTGACGGTTGTCTGGCGTGGTGCTCTCATTCACATCGTAACTGAGCAGTTAGATCATCAAGGAAGCAGGCGGTCAGACTAGCGAAAAGAGACGGCAGCTCCCTTACCACCGAAGTCATAATCAGGCTGTTAATCTTTCATGTCATATGTCTTATAATAGTACAAATCTTTGATGAGGATTTCTATCTTATTTTGTTTGAAAGTATTCATCCCCATGCCTTTTTAATGTTCACGAGGTTCTGTGGAATGCAGATTTCTTTCAGATATGTTTTTCCTTTTGTATTGATACTCTACGATTTTTGGCTGTGTAAATATAGCAAACTTTTTTGAGACCACCTTTCCACTTTTTTTTCAAATTTGACCAACTTTGGCAAATTCTTTTAAGTTTCCTGTGAAAAATCTGGAAGAAATAGTCATTCTGCCACGAAAAATACACAAACCCTAATTTTTTAGGTGGCTTCATCCAGTAAAAAAATTTTGGTCAGGAAATTACTTCCAAAGATCAAAATGTGATACTGGAAAACTTAAAAATTTCCAAAAATTCAGAAATTGGGCGGTTTTGACAAACTCACTGCCCGAATTTTATTTTTTGCTCATCCCCTCTAGTTGGAATTTGCTGTACTTGTGCTCCCACCTCTTGAAAATAGTCCCTTTCCATAGCACCATCAAGCACAAAACCAAGCTATAGTGTCATGAATCTTGGATGGTCATTAGACTCTATCACGTACTTTTATGCTCTACGTTTTTGAAAAATTAGAATTCCAGCAGTGCCTCATATCAGTTGTGGTCTAATTTAATTACTATTAAGTCAAGTCACTAAAAACCCACACCGTTGAATTATATTATTTGCCTTTATTTAAATGTTTGAAACATGTACGCCACATTGACTAACTGTACTGTGTCTACTCTGTATTTAGATTTCATTTGCATTGTCTGAGGATATACTATGGCATTTTTTGCGAGAAATAAGGTCGTGTATGTTGGCTTTTATATGTATTATTGTCTTTTGGAGTGAATTCGGTACTTACTGAGGATGTCATTCAAACTCAGAACATTAATGCAAAAATGATATTGAGGGAACAGTAAACATCTTTATATTGTCAGATGTAAAGTGTTCTTCAATACTTGCTTCAACATTATCTTTAAGGGACAGTAGGGCTTGGCGTGGTTAAGCAGTAGTACTTGCACGCAAAATAATTGTTTTTGTATTCATTCCCAAATGGGATACTTCACACAGTATTGCTTATTTCATGTAAATATAGGACTCCTCATTATTTTATTGCTCTATTTCATATAAAGACACATACATTCCTTTGCATTTGATCAGCACTTACTCTCATTTTGTTTCAAATACTGCTCGGTTTACATAACTTTTCAGTCAACCCTCATCTAATTCCTACTGATCACCCCGTCAGCATCCCAAACTGCATTTCCCAGATGCTGAACTGCATTTATCTACCCAAAAAGTCTGTTGGTACATTTCAACGTATAACTTCGCATCTTTCTTCTCTGTACTTGTTATGTTATAAAATATGATCGGTTACTTGTATGACCTGTTTCCTAGCTATCTGCTTCCAGCACTGATGTTGTCAACTATCCATCTGCTCTTTAACCAAATTTCTCTTCATCTCCATACCCAACCCACACACACACACCCTCTCTCCCTCTTTCTCCCTCTTTCTCTCTCTTGCTCTCTCTCTCTGTCTCCCTCTCTCTCTTTGTTTTGGAGTCAAACGTTTGTACCGTTTATTTATGTATTCTTCGCCCCTTTTAAATAATATTGCTTTCAAGACAATGTGCAACAAAATGTAATACATTTGACCCTTTTTCTCCTCCAAACTTTATTGTATGCTTTTCCTAGAAGTCTATTAATTATTGGAGTCATGTTGAGGCACACATCTTAAATTACACCTCCCTGCCTATAGAAAAAATGGTCTCCCCTCAGAGGCAGATGCATCCTTCCGTCATCTTTCATATTTCCCTCCTTGTTGCCTATTTCAATAATAGTTACAAGCACCATTTTGTTTAGCAATTGTTGCCTTTTGTACGATTATACTTAAGGCTGTTGTTTTTACAACCTGCTGACATTGCTGAAACAAGCATTGATCTCTCTTAGAAGCCCCTTGGTATGTGTCAAAGTGTGCACTTCTGGGCAGCACCATCCGACCCAACCCAAACCAACTCTGACAAACAACGCACCACAAAAGCTACCTAACTCACCACAGACCTCTGAGAATCCAAGCGCACATGCCACCGACTCGAGAAAGCATGGAGGAACAGCAAAACCCCGGAAGCACGAACCGCCTACAGGACCGCCATGGCAGAACACCACCAACTCACCTGATCCACGAAGAGTAACTTCCTCCATGAAAGAATCCTCCCAAACTCCCGAACTCAAAGGAACTCTTCAACATCATACAAGAATTTACCAAGCCATCCAGTAAAACCTCTGATGTCCCTCCCTCCCAGAACCTCTGCAACAAACTTGGCTCCTTCTTCCATCACAAGAGCAGGAGTCTCTACGACAACCCCGACAAACATAACCAAGGCACTGACACAAAACCAGTCACCAGCAATGCCACCCAGCTGACAAGCACACCTAGACCCCTGTCATCATGAAAGACACCACAATGACCATGAAGAGAATACACTCCAGAGCTCCCACCTACCACTGCCTGTTAGAAAGGCGTCCCCGGGCGAGGCAGAAGATGTCTGACTGACCACCCCTAGGTCCACCTCTCCGTCGAGGAGTAGCCGAGCGGTTGCTGAGAGGCCTCCTGAATGAGGGTCCTCTCCTAGGATCGTACAGCAGAGTAATCACAACACTACAGATGGACACCACACAAGAAGTTACGTTCTCAAGCTTTTATAGGGAATAAACGGTTGCTGGTTCTTGGCAGTATGTACAAGCAGATCGAGGGATCTGGAAAGTCTCTTAAAGGGGGTAAGGTAGCGGGACAGTCTTACTCTGGGCGGAGGAAGGGATACCCTACGCACAGCTCTCAATCCTCGAGCTGGGGGGTTCCGAGATGCTCGAGCCGCGGCAGCGCCAGCAGGCTCTCAGATGGTTCGACAGGATAGGCCGCGGCAGCGCCCGCAGGCTCTCGGAAGGTTCAGCAAGGTAGGCCGCGGCAGCGCCAGCAGGCTCTCAGATGGTTCAGCAAGATAGGCCGCGGCAGCGCCAGCAGGCTCTCGGAAGGTTCAGCAAGGTAGGCCGCGGCAGCGCCAGCAGGCTCTCGGAAGGTTCAGCAAGGTAGGCCGCGGCAGCGCCAGCAGGCTCTCAGATGGTTCAGCAAGATAGACCGCGGCAGCGCCAGCAGGCTCTCGGAAGGTTCAGCAAGGTAGGCCGCGGCAGCGCCAGCAGGCTCTCGGAAGGTTCAGCAAGGTAGGCCGCGGCAGCGCCAGCGGGCTCTCAGAAGGTCGTCGGGTTACGGATCAGTTCGTCTGGTGTCGGCCGTGACAGCGTCAGCAGGGCTTCCAGTCCAGGATACAACTGAAGTCTTAATCCAGGGTTGCCCCAGATATAGGTCTGGAGGTCTTTGAAGTCCGGACCCTCGCGCCTGGGGGTCAGAGGGGCCGGGATGATGGTGTCCAGACACCCAGCAGGGGGGTGGAGCCAGCGCCCAGGGAGGCCGGAGGGCGATCGATACCAGGCGTCCGGGGACGGCTGGAGGCCCATCGAAACTCCCCTTCCTCCGGGATCTGTCGAGTGGCTACTCGACCACCTGGGCGGATCTTGGTGCCTCGATGTCGGGGCTTCGCTGGGGCCTGGGCTGGGGCCGAGGCCACGTGGTTGTGACGTGGCGGGTCCAAGATGGAGTCGGGCACGGCCTCGTGCTGAGGCCGTGATGGGCCTACGCTGGGGTCAGGCCTGCGCTGGTGGACCGGGATGGTAGCCGGCCCTGTCGGGTTGGGGTGTGCAGGATCGGGCCGAAGGGGCCTCCCGAGGTCTGGTGGAGGGCGGATATCGTCCTGGGCCCGCCATGCGGGAGGGGTAGGACCACGCCATGAGGCCGGGTCCAACATGCGTCCCCCCCAGCTGAAGGCAGGGGAGAGTCACCCATCTTCTTGGGGATTCTCCTCGCCAAGGCGGAAGAATCTGGACAGGCCGTCAGCATTGGCGTGGTCGTTGCCGGGCCAATGCTCCACGGTGAAACCCATTCCCTGCAGCGAGATGGACCAGCGCAGCAGCTTCGGGTTTTCTCCCCGCATCTGCATCAACCAACGCAGGGGCTGGACTCGAAAGTGGGTGCCGAAGAGGTAGGGCCGGAGCTTCTTGAGGGCCCACACCACGGCGAAGGCTTCCCTCTCGATGGTGCTCCAGCGTTGCTCTCTCGCCAGCAGGCGTCGGCTGATGAAGGCCACAGGTTGGTCGATTCCTTCGGGGGTTGACTTGGGACAGGACCGCCCCGATGCCGTGCTCCGAGGCGTCGGTCTGGACCACAAACTCTCTGCTGTAGTCGGGGGCCTGGAGCACAGGGGCGGTGCACATGGCAGTCTTTAGAGTCTCAAAGGCCGTTTGGCACGCAGGGGTCCAGTGCACCCTCTTTGGTAGCTTCTTGGAGGTCAGTTCGGTCAGGGGCACCACAATGCTCCCGTAGTCTTTTATGAACCGCCGATAATATCCAGTGAGCCCCAGGAAGGCTCGGACGGCGCTCTGGTGACTGGGGGCTCCCAGTCCCGGGTGGCGTCGATCTTTGGTTGGAGGGGAGCCACGTGGCCACTCCCCACTTGGTGTCCCAGATAGGTCACAGTCCCTTGGCCTATCTGGCACTTACTGGCTTTGATGGTGAGTCTGGCCCGCCGAAGGGCCGTCAGGACCGTCCAGAGGTGGGTCAGGTGCTCACCCCAGTGAAGGCTGTACACAGCAATGTCATCGAGATAGGCAGCGCTGTACTCCTCTAGTCCGGCCAGCACCTGGTTCACGAGTCTCTGGAAGGTTGCTGGTGCGTTCTTCATGCCGAAGGGCATCACCTTGAAGTGATAGTGGCCATCGGGGGTCGAGAAGGCTGATCGTTCTTGTGCCCCCGGGGTGAGGCCGATCTGCCAATACCCCGCCGTGAGATCGAAGGTGCTGAGGAATTTGGCAGCTCCTAAGCGATCGATTAGTTCATCTGCCCTGGGGATAGGATGGGCGTCGGTTCTGGTGACTGCATTCAGCCCCCGGTAATCAACACAAAACCGGAGCTCCGGAGCTGTCCCGGGGGCGGCGGCTTTAGGGACCAGGACAACGGGACTGGCCCAGGGACTGTTGGAGGGTTCAACTACCCCCAGAGCTAACATCTTGGCCACTTCTGTTTGGATGCAGGCCCGAACCCGGTCGGGTACTCGGAAAGCTCGGTGTTTCACGGGCGGGCTGTCTCCGGTGTCCACATCGTGGACACACCACCGGGTGACCCCCAGAGTGAGGGAGACAGATCCGCAAACTGCCCCAGCAGCTTCCGGCAGTCTTGTTGCTGCTCTGGGGTCAGGGTAGAGGAGAGCCGGACCCCTTCGAAGGAGCCGTCTTTCTCGGAGGTGCTGAGGAGGTCTGGTAGTGGGTCGGAGTCGTCTTCCGCTCCGTCATCGGTCGCCAGCAGCAGACTTAGTTCAGTGCGTGCAAAGTGCGGCTTGAGTCGGTTAGCGTGGAGAACCCGGAGGGGGTTCCTGGGGGATTCCATGTCCACTAAGTAGGTGACGGGGCTCTTGCGCTCCACCACCTTGAAGGGCCCCGTCCACTTGTCCTGGAGGGCACAAGGTTCGACCGGGGACATGACCCAGACCTGCTGGCCCGGCTCGAATTCGATGGACGAGGCGTTCTGGTCATACCAGCGTTTCATCTCCTCCTGACTAGCCTCCAGGTTGGCTTCGGCAAGTTCCCGAAACCTCCGAGTCTGATTGCGTAGGGTCAGGAGGTACCGGTAGACATCAGGTGGGGCATCTCGGACTGCCGTCTCCCAGCCTTCCTTGACCAGGCTGAGGGGGCCTCGGACCGGGTGCCCGTACAAGAGTTCGAAAGGGCTGAACCCCAGGGACTTCTGGGGTACCTCTCGGTAGGCGAACAGGAGGCAAGGCAGTAGGACATCCCATTTGCGCCGGAGGGGCTCCTGTAGGCCCTTGATCATCCCCTTCAGTGTCCTGTTGAATCGTTCGACTAGCCCATTTCCTTGGGGATGATACGGAGTGGTGAACTTATAGTCGACCCTGCACTGCTGCCAGAGGGACCGCATATGCTTCGAGATAAAGTTGGAGCCCCGATCACTCACGACTTCCCGAGGGAAGCCGACTCGGGAGAAGATGCTCATGAGGGCTCGGCCCACCACGGGGGCCGTGATGGTTCGGAGGGGGATGGCCTCGGGATAGCGGGTAGCATGATCCACCAGGACGAGGATGAAGCGGTGCCCCTGCGAGGTGCGAGGATCCAGGGGCCCTACGATGTCGATCCCCACTCGCTCGAAGGGGGTGGTGACCACGGGAAAAGGTTGGAGCGGGGCCTTCACCTTCCCCCCGCTCTTTCCGCTGGCTTGACAGGTCGGGCAGGTCCTGCAGTGGTTATGCACATCGTTCCGCATTTTCGGCCAGTAGAAATGGGTCACCAGGCGGCTGTAAGTTTTGTCCTGCCCCAGGTGCCCGGCGAGGGGCACATCATGTGCTAAGTTTAGGAGGAAGTCTCTGAATCGGAGGGGCACGACCAGCACCCGGCTGGCCCTTAGTTCGGCAATCTTCTGTTCACTGTAGAGAAGGTCGTTGTCCCAATAGACCCAGTGGGACCCCGCGGGGTCTCCCGCGGCTTGAGTAGCGGCTTGCTGTCGGACCCCCTCAAGGGAGGGGCAGGTTTTCTGCTCCTGCCGGAACTGTTCGCGAGTGGGACCCACTTCTTGGCGCCATTGCGCGAGTTCGGGGAGGTGTTGGAGCTCGGGGAGGTTTTCTTGGTCGGGCTCTTGGGAGCCGTGTTCCAGGCCAGGGTCCTCGGGGATGACGGGTGGCGGCGGTGCGGGCCACTCCGGCTCTTCAGTCGAAGCTTCCCCCGCTGGGGTGGAGGCTCGGGCGGACATGGAGCGGGTGGTCGCGCAGACCCACTCGGGAAGGCCTAGCATCCCTAGGTGCTCTCTTCTTTCGACGCCTGCCCAGGGGGAACTTTCCAGGTCGTTCCCAAGGAGGCAGTCCACGGGGGCGTCATCGCGGACAGTCACTTTTAGCATGCCCGACACTCCCCCCCACTTGAAGTGGATGCGGGCCATCTGGCACAAAGTCTCTGAGTTATCTGCGGACCGGAATGGGCACAGGACGTTAGGAAGGATCTGTTCGGCGGTCACCAAATGGCAGCGGACTGCTGTTACGCTGGCTCCAGTGTCACGGAGGGCTTCGGTTCGGCTACCATTGATGGTGACCCACTGGCGGTACTTCTGGGTGTTGCCGGGGATCGGGCCTCGGGGGATTAGGTCGTGAGTCCCCAGGCAGGCTAAGGTCATGGCGGCGGGCTCCCACTCGGCCTGCTCGGGGCCGTTGTCCTCTTCCTCACTACCTTCTTCACCCAGGGCCGCGGCCATTATCTGGCGGGCTGGGGGCCCGGTGGTGCCGGGTCACTGATTCATCGGGCAGAGGGGGTCATTCGCGTAATGACCCTGTCGCTGGCATCTGTGGCACGTAACATTCGGGTGGGGCCCTGGTCTGGCTGGGGGGCCCCCTCTCTGGCCCCAGGGTGGCGACGTGGAGGCAGGGGAAGACCCCTGGGGGGTGTCTCGTCCCCGGCTCTGGCCTACTCTGCCGCCTCGGGGTCGGTGGTTTCCCGGAGATCCCCGGCCGGAGTCTTCCGTCGGACCCCGGCCGACTTGGGTGCTCGCCCATCTATCCGCCTCGACAGCGAGTTTTCGTGGCTCAGTCAGTTTACTGTCGAGGAGGTGTTGCCGGAGTTCGATGAAGCAGTTATTGAATAGATGTTCCCACAGAATGAGGTCGACCAACTGCTGGTAGGTGGTGACCTGACAGCCCCGAGTCCACCCCTCGAAGGCTCTGCTGTAATAGTTCCCGTACTCCACCCACGTGGTACCGGGGATTTTTTTGCAGTCTCGGAATCGCTGCCGGTACATCTCGGGGGTGAGTCCGTAGCGAGTGAGGAGGGCGGTCTTCATGTGCTCGTACGAGGTCATCTCGGCGTCGGGGAGCTCTAGCAGGGCGTCTCTTCCTTCGTTGATAAACTTCCCCGACAGGCCGGGCGCCCCAGTCCTTGAGGGGTACTCGATGGGCGGTCATGGCGACCTCGTAGGCTTTGAACCACTGTTGGATGTCGTCGTTCTTATAGTACTCTTTGACGACATCCTTAGGTATGTGCACCTTTGTGTCCCCCGGGGGAGGTGAGGTCTTCCCCCTGGAGCGATCAGTCTCATTTGCCTTGGCTTTAAATTCCATTTCTTTGAGGACGCGCTCGTGCTCGAGCAGGAGTTTCTTCTCCTCGAGGTCTCTTTGTCTTCGCCTTTCTTCTAGGTCTCCTTCTAGCCGTAGCTGCTCGAGGGCTAACTTCCTTTCTGCCAGTTGGATCTCTCCTTCTTGCCTGAGTCGAACGAGCTCCAATTCGTGGAGCCAGTCCTTCTCTCATTCTCTGGCATCTTCGTGGGAGAGGCCCGTGTCTGGGTTTGCGGGTCTCCCTCCCGCTGGGTTCGTCGCAGCCTCCGTGCCTCCGTTCGGGCCCGGGTTATCTTCCCTCGGGGGTGGCGCCTCGCCGGCGTCCACCTAGGCCTGCAGGGCCGATTTAAAGTCTTCTTTAGTACTTAAGCCAGTGGTAGCGATGCCTAAGTCCTTGCAGAATTGCTTTAGCTCCTTGTGACTGTAGTCTTCCATTTTCTCTTTCTGGAATTCTGTGCTCATGGTTGCAGTGGTTTTTTCTTGGTAGTGAGCGAATTACTCTCTGTACGATCTGCGTGGGCTCGGATCCCAGCGCTTGCCACCAATGTTAGAAAGGCGTCCCCGGGCGAGGCAGAAGATGTCTGACTGACCACCCCTAGGTCCACCTCTCCGTCGAGGAGTAGCTGAGCGGTTGCTGAGAGGCCTCCTGAATGAGGGTCCTCTCCTAGGATCGTACAGCAGAGTAATCACAACACTACAGATGGACACCACACAAGAAGTTACGTTCTCAAGCTTTTATAGGGAATAAACGGTTGCTGGTTCTTGGCAGTATGTACACGCAGATCGAGGGATCTGGAAAGTCTCTTAAAGGGGGGTAAGGTAGCGGGACAGTCTTACTCTGGGCGGAGGAAGGGATACCCTACGCACAGCTCTCAATCCTCGAGCTGGGGGGTTCCGAGATGCTCGAGCCGCGGCAGCGCCAGCAGGCTCTCAGATGGTTCGACAGGATAGGCCGCGGCAGCGCCCGCAGGCTCTCGGAAGGTTCAGCAAGGTAGGCCGCGGCAGCGCCAGCACGCTCTCAGATGGTTCAGCAAGATAGGCCGCGGCAGCGCCAGCAGGCTCTCGGAAGGTTCAGCAAGGTAGGCCGCGGCAGCGCCAGCAGGCTCTCGGAAGGTTCAGCAAGGTAGGCCGCGGCAGCGCCAGCGGGCTCTCAGAAGGTCGTCGGGTTACGGATCAGTTCGTCTGGTGTCGGCCGTGACAGCGTCAGTAGGGCTTCCAGTCCAGGATACAACTGAAGTCTTAATCCAGGGTTGCCCCAGATATAGGTCTGGAGGTCTTTGAAGTCCGGACCCTCGCGCCTGGGGGTCAGAGGGGCCGGGATGATGGTGTCCAGACACCCAGCAGGGGGGTGGAGCCAGCGCCCAGGGAGGCCGGAGGGCGATCGATATCAGGCGTCCGGGGACGGCTGGAGGCCCATCGAAACTCCCCTTCCTCCGGGATCTGTTGAGTGGCTACTCGACCACCTGGGCGGATCTTGGTGCCTCGATGTCGGGGCTTCGCTGGGGCCTGGGCTGGGGCCGAGGCCACGTGGTTGTGACGTGGCGGGTCCAAGATGGAGTCGGGCACGGCCTCGTGCTGAGGCCGTGATGGGCCTACGCTGGGGTCAGGCCTGCGCTGGTGGACCGGGATGGTAGCCGGCCCTGTGGGGTTGGGGCGTGCAGGATCGGGCCGAAGGGGCCGCCCGAGGTCTGGTGGAGGGCGGATATCGTCCTGGGCCCGCCATGCGGGAGGGGTAGGACCACGCCATGAGGCCGGGTCCAACACTGCCCACGACACATCTTCCACAGGGCTACCTCCTCCATAGCACCTGCACTACGATGCACAATCAACTGCACCCTTGAAAATGCACATTCCCCGATGACTGTAAATGTGCAGAAATCAAACCCCTTCCTGAAAAAGCCCTAGGCAGACCCAATGGACCTCAAGAACTACAGACCTAATCCTCTCTTCCCCTTTGCCGCCAAAGTCAATGAGAAGATCATCAACAACCAACTCACAAACTTCACAGAATCCAACTCGATCCTCCACACTCCTCAATCCGGATTCCGGAGCAATCACAGCATAGAAAGTGCCCTCCTAGCCGCCACAGACGACATCTGCACTATCTTTGACCAAGGTCACACGGCAGGCCTCATCCTACTAGACCTCTCAGCAGCCTTCTACACCGTCACCCACCCACACTAGCAGCCAGACTCCTTGACACAGGCATACAGGGAACTGCCATAGACAGGATTCGCTCCTTTCTCTCTGACTGAACTCAAAGAATCAGACTCCCGCCCTTCCTCTCCAAACCCACAGAGATCAGATACGGAGTACCTCAAGGAACCTCCCTCAGTCCAACGCTCTTCAACATCTAGTTGGCCCCACTCGCAACTATTGTCAGAAAACATGGACTCAGTGTAGTATCCTACGCCGATGACACCCAGCTCATCATCTCCCTCACCAAGGAACCCGATATCACCAGACACAGTTTCCAGGAAGGAATGAAGGTTGCAACCTGGAGAGCAGCTGATGCCTGAAGCTCAACTCAGAGAAAAGGGAAGTCCTCATCCTCGGATCCATCCTCTCCGCTTGGTACAACACTTGGTGGCTTCCCGCCCTTGGCAACACTCCCACTCCCACGGACCTCGCCCACAACCTCAGCATCAAACTCGACTCCTCCATCACCATGAACCAAAAGATCAATGTCATATTTTCCACTTGCATCAACACCCTCAGCATATTCTGCAAGACCTTTAAATGGATCCCCTCCCCCCAAATCCAGAAACACCGTCACCCATGCAGTCATAACCAGCAGACAGGACTATAGCTTGACAAGAATAATGGAGATGAGGCAAAAGTGATGTCTGGTACTCACTTTTAAGCACTGAACCAATGCTGGGGAAATAGCCAACAAAGACGTTTACAACACCGCACATGAGCTGTTTGCCTTTACTGTGGTTCAAGTAATGCCCAGGAATGAAAGTTAATGCACAACAGTAAATGTGTTCATTCCATTTCAGGCGTAAATTGAATGTAACAGCATACTAGTGGACGAATTAGACAATGCACCCTGCTCATTTACCCAACATAACACCAGAAAATCACAGATCACGGACTGAGTCACAGGAATGGAAACGAAGTGTGTGTGCAATGCGAGCAACCAATTCTGAGAAGATGTATTGATTGGTCAAACAGTTTGGATATTGTGAATTAAAAAAAAAATCATAAACTACCTAAATCCGTACTGATTTTTTCTAAATAAAACAAATATTTGTTTCCATTTGAAAGGTTCCAAGACTGTAACCACTTTCCAGGAGCCTAAAGAAAAACAGTAATTTATCTTGCATGTTTAAGACTTGACAATATGGCTTAAGAAATTAGTTTATTTCAAAAAATGTAAGAATAAACCATGGAATGCATTTTTCTCCCTTAATATACCTTGCATTCCTTCTACTTTAATATTAGGATATCGGTATAGTTTATTTTATTTTTTACAGCAAATGACAAATAACAGGGCAAAAGATGCTACACTTATGTCAGACAATTAACGCAAAACTTTACCACAATGCAAGCATGCTTCGATAAAAAAAAATAATAATAATTACAGAAGTGTAAAAGAGATTGGAAAATTAAAACGTTAATCAATTTTTATAAAAGCCACTTATTTTGGGATTTACATTCTGACTTTTACACTGAATTTCTATATAGACCATTCGTTATCTATTGGACTGTGAGGAACTTCAAACACCAACGTGCCTTTGTCCAATAATGTTGGATAAACTGAATCAACTCCTCAGGGCCCGATCAGGAGTCCTATGGCCCTTATCTGGTATTTCCTATAGTGGGGCATCGGTAATACTGAGTTGTATGTAATATTATCATGGTATTAGAGTCATCCCCTTCGAAGCCTTTGTGAAATGGGGCTTCACATATGGAAAATGCTGCTCCGGCACTGATTTCAACGTAATATTTAATAATTCCAGGCCGTTTTGCAGCAACATCCTCTTGTAGGTTTGAACAGGAGGATATGAGCTTGGAAAACATTGCGGTATTACCACATGTAGTATTATAGCATGCAGTAACACCAATAACTCACCGTAGTGATTCGGGTGGAAACCTTTGTTTTTTGTGCAAATCAGTATTATAAGCTAGCTCGTTAAAGAGGCCCCAGAAGTGCTAGCTTTCGTATTATAATCCTTTTAAATGTAGTTATGTTCTTCTTTTGAATAGCATTTGCGACGTCATCAACAAAAGGCAGATTAGATGGCATTTGGCCCAAAACAGTTCTGTGAAAATCCAGTAGTTCATTTCAGTCACAAATTAATATAAAGAGGTAATTGAATGTGTGGGCCCTGTTGTGATTAGATGTACATATCGATCTGGCATTAGCGCATTGGAAGTGCTCCATTCCATTTATTGTTTATTTCTACCAACCAAAGGTCTACTACTTACGTTGTCTAAAATTCAAAAATAAAACATGAAAATATAAATGCTTCTCTTTTTATTTTTTCAACCGGTAATTACAAATCATTGACCGTGTTTCATGGCAAAACATCTCACAGTTCTTGCAGCGAAGCTACAATCCCAGTGTGCTGAGGCAATATAATTTCACTTCTAAGCACTTTGCCTTTGTGGACACTTATTGGAGATCATATCAATAAACGCATTATAATATGTTCACTCTTTTGATCGGTGTTATAACACGTTACTATTAAACAATGCTAGCTAGTGTGGTGACCATTCATGTGAAGATAATGTTCTTTGCAACAGCTGATGGCCCCAAGCACAGGACGTGGAGCCGACTGCACAAAGAAGGTCAAAAGGGGCGAGGGGGCTTAATCAATCTGGGATTTACATCTGTCATCTATAGTCTCATAGCCTTCTCTACCAGCTTTGGCATTTAGGCGAAAGCAACAGAGAATGAAGATATTTATTTAATTAAACATATATTATCAAAGCACTTTAGGCCTTTGGATGGCTATGGATAGAGCCACATATACAACAGTACAACACTACAATGCATCTGGGTATGAATGTTTATCACGTTTATCCACTCGAGCCTTGAGCCTACACAAACCTCCAACATATTTGCAGTAAAGCGCAGGTTATATTTTTTAAATGCCTTCAAATAGCAAGAAGAAATGTTTTCTACTTTTGATACTTGACAAAAACTTTGACAGAAGTCTTGGGAGCAACTTTCCCCGAACCTCTTCTCTATTATTTCCCTCTTTCCCCCAAGTCTTGCGCTGGCATCGATCGAACAGTAGACAACTCATTCCATTTCTCTGACATCCAGTGATGGACTTGTGTTACAACCCTGACTTATTTTCAGAACTTCAATTTCTCAAGTTGAAAGCTTGAACGTCCCATGCATGGAAGGGCTATTGATCTGAGGCAGATGGACAGCTCAAGAGGAACTGATACGTTTCCTACAGCTCTTTTCCCCTGACCCACAGCACGGTGCCGACTTCGTGCTATTTTGTCTCAGAAAAAATAACTCCTACTTGCAAATTTAAGTGTGAACCTTTTTATGATGTGAGCAATTTTCTACATTCCACTGCAATATTAATATTCCTCTTTATCTGAGCATCTTTCTTTGATGCATGCAGCCATTATTTTCTTAGTGTACATGTAATAGAATGTACAGCACTATATAGAAAACAGATGAGTCTCCACTGTGACCAGATGTGCACGTATTGTAAAAGGGGAATCTTTATGAATGAGCATTAATTCAGAAGTATCTTTACAAAAAACTAAGAACTGATGCAATAACATAATAGTAAATGCATCGCTTGCACCAAGTTATATTTTATTGCAATGCTTTGAAAGTCAAAGAGTATTAGCTATTTTGAGCAGATTACCTTCTTGAAATAAATTAAGCATTGTGTTATTGGGCAACCTGTGCGTTTTATTTAACACCACAGAACACAAAGAAGTTACTCACTGAATGAGATAAAGACCACCTTGAAACGGAATTCATTACCTTGAGTTAACTGACAATTTTTTTTTCTCAGGCGAAGGTCAATCAATCAGTCGAAGATATGCTTATTTAGACCACTGACCTTTACACAATACGACATTTATATCCATTGCACAAATACATATATAACGGTCAATTTCATCTAATAAAACTATAAGAATCTATCCATTTTAAAATATGTATTCAAAGAAAATCTACAGGTAGTCCAATAAAATGCATCATCCCTCATAAATACTAAAACTCAATAAGGTGAAGGTGGTAGGAAATAAGGAATGGTCCAGTATTAATCCTTCGATGTCTCCAGTCTACGTGGGCTTCAATAGGAGATGATTTTGGAGCCGTGATATAACGCGAAGGCATGCGATATGAGGTCTTGTTGATATTCAGAAGCAAACACGCTTTTATTTCTCCATTTTATATATGGTGCTAACCGTGGAGTTCATGGTTTTAGGAAAATAATGCTCAAACACTCACATGAGCAATATTAGGACATTAACAAAAAGAGGTTAAAAAGAATGAGATTGTAACTTTTAGAAAACTGTTCCTAAACTTTCAAGTAACAGTTAAGGAGAACAAGGAATGTACAGTCCCGATACCTACCTTGCTTTGAATCTCTTATTTGAAGCATCGAGAGACAATTCAGAAATAAACACATGGAGCAAACTGCAAAGAGTAAAGGAAAATGGGAAGAAGGGACTCTTGCCCGATCTACTAATCTCTGTTTCCAAATTATATGTGAGGGGACATGTCGAGCCCCTTTCGAACACAGTCAATCATACCAGACGTGTCACCCCCCCCACTCCCCTCACCCGCCAACCCTGCCCCAGTGAGACAGTCTGGGACACAACATTTTGTTCGGGTTAAAGATTGCAAACATCTCGGGTCGTATTTTATTTAAACTTTTCAACCAAACTTAGAAACCTTTTCAGTCACAGCACAATCCGAATTTTGACATGGCTTTACATTGCTCCCCATCTTTTAACAGAGTCAGCTATACATCAAGTCACCTAACCCCCTTACCACCCAAGCAAATAGCTTTTGTGAGCTCCTGGTTGGCCTGTCCCCAGATCACCCAAGCCCATCTTGGGTTTATCACTCTTGCTGAAAATCCCTGTGCTTCTCTTCAATTCTGCTTCTGTGGGGTAGCAAATCTTAACTCAATGTGGATGGCCTGCTTGTCCCAGAATGTTCAGGCCTCGGGCACCACCCACACCCATTGGAGAGACAGCCTGTGCAACTGGGCCATTCCTCGGTACCCTGGCACAGACGGCATCCTCCAACCCCCAAAGGGCTAGTGTCCCAAAAGCACCAATGCACATGTGTTAGGTTAGGCTAGGGGCTACATCAGCAACTATCCCAACTCCTTTAACCCCTTTGCTGCGGGGTTATTCCCCCGCTGTGCTGGGTGGATGGGGGTGCGTACAGCACCCCCATGCTCATGACGGGCTCAGCTCATCATGAGCTACGGCGCTCTGGTGCTCATGAGGAGCTGAGCTCGTCACAGGTGCATTGGCTCCCGTGGAACGCTCAGCACAGCGGGGGAATTCTCCCCGCACCTGAGCGTTCCACGGGCCATGACGAGCTGAGCTCGTCGTGAGCACCGGAGCGCCGTGGCTCATGCTCATCATGAGCTTCGAAAAGGTTAGTTGCAGCGTCTCTAATGAATGCTGCAAAGACACCCCTTTGAGGTCCCACTGACACTGATCTCATGAGTGTATCACTTAGTGCCTTGCAAGCGTGTCCTGAAAGTCTCTGCCAGCCATGAGCTTCCCCACCACAGGCCTGTATGGGTCACTAACCATCTGGATCCCCCACGGCCTGTGAGACATATTGACACGCAAAAGTGAGTTGGTTGTTCACAAACATGGCATTGCCCTCAGGAGACAAATGCTACCCATCAGGGAGAAAAAAACTCTTCCCCTATACTGCCAAGGGAAATACAATCCAATTTAGAGAATCTCAGCAACCTCGATAACTGTCTGTTTAGGCGCTTCTTGGATTAATTTAGCACCCACACAGAATACCCTCATGCCAGGACTGCATAGGCACTATATGCGACCAAAAAAGTAGGATTCGGAGAAATAGCAAGCCAGACTACCTCACACACGATTTCCTGAAATAGGTCTCTACATCCAATTTGCATGAAATCATTGCCGCCAAGGTGTAAAATAACCAGAACCAGAGGCGGAATCTCCCTTGATACTAGCTTGTCCACCGCTGACCGGAGGCCCCCGCCTTGGGCTCTCCTTCACTATACCACTGCATACTATAACTATTAGTCATAGAACATGCAGCAAAGTCACCAGACCAGTATGCTTCCTGGACCCACCAGATGAAAGAGTGGCTGAACACCCACACCTCTCAAGTGCCCATAGCACCACCATGCTCAGAGGAAGGAAAGAAAGAGACATACTACTAATTGGCAGATCATATGCAACCACACGTAACAGCTGTGGCACTCATATTGTCATCTCCCAATCCTTTGCACCTGCTGTCTGCCCAGACCCACCCCAGCCACATACGTGGCAGCCCCTATGCAGAACGAGTGGGAACTGAAAACTGATGTGTCACCCCCATTTGCCGCTAGCGCAATCCTCAGTACCCTAGACAGCTGGAGTCTAGAGAATGGTCAACCGTTTGTGTACAGAAACAGCACTGTGACTGGACCCAATGGCCACAGAGCTAGGTAATCAATAAGAGACTGGACCAGACAGCACGGGGAGACAGGAGCCTTGTGCAAAACTATATGTTTGTCCTTGTAGCCTCTAAAAAAATCCTGGGCCAGCCTATCTATTCAAATTATATGCTGCCATTATTGCCCTTCTTAGACTATGGTACTACTTACCCCACCTGGAGTACCCTGTAAAAGGCTGCTTTAAACAGCTGTGCCTCAAATTGTGAATAGCACCCATCCGGCAACCTTGAGAGAATGCAGCTTCCCTGACAAAGGTGTCATGACAGCAGAACCTCTCCTATGCATCACATATCACAACCATTGAGATAGTCCCTACATGGTTGGCATCAATTAAGGAGCCCTTACTTTGTCATGAACTTCTCAGACTGGGGTTCATTTTCAAATCTGATATGTGAATGGAAAAGGGCAATCAGACTCTGCACATTAATTGATCTTCTTGTGCCCCCCCCCCACCCCCCCCCCAGCCTCTGCAGGTCCATTAGGGCCTTCTTGATAAGAAATGAAGATGCACAGTCTCTGTGCCCATCCAGCTTTTCAAAGAAAGAGAGGGAAGCCAAACTTATGCCGCTGACCCTTCAGTCTCCTTTAGCTTAGCTAAGAATGCCACCCAGGAGGACTGCAAGATGCCTCCCCTGCCCGACTCAAATAATTCAGATATCGCTGGAATTCCCCCTCACGGCTATCCTCAACTTAGGTGCTAAACTGACTGCCACAAGGTCTGGTAGGATGGGGCACCAAGCCTCCATAGAAGATCTGGAAATGGTGTAGGGTGTGCTGCTGCTTAAGGCATGGTGACACCTGAATCCCTGCAACTATAAGCGAAACAAAGCGTCAGTAGCATTATTAAGTACCCCAGAACATGCTTAGCCTTAAACGTAATGCTATTTACCAATCACACGATTACCTCCTTGAGTAAACTTAGAACCATACTGCAGCTCACTTTCTGCAGATTTATAGCTTCCACCACTGCCATGTTATGAGAAAAAACACTACCTCTCAGTTGCAGAGTTGTTCAGCCAGATCGCCAGGGCAACAACTATCGGGAACAGCTCCAAGAAAGCTACATTTCTCATCAAGCCTACCTGACACCACTCAACCGGACATTGCTGCATTCACAATGGCTACCAATTATTGCAGCGAAACCTATTTTCCCTGCTGAATTTGTGAAAAGACCCAATTCAGGACTAGCCCGCGGTAGGGATACCCATGCCACAGTCCCATTAAAACACTGAAAGAATCAATCCTAGATTCTCAAGTCCTGCTTAACCTCTTGAGATAGCCAGGACCAATGGTGCTTCTGTTTAAGCCTAACGATGGCCTGCACAATAGATCTGGAAAATGGCCGTCCTATAGGGATAATGTGGAGGGAAAAGTTCAGCTGAATGACCGAAATCCTCAAACGGTGTAGAATCAAAGGGACCACCAACCCTGCCCAGAGCACACTCTTTGGCAATCTTCTGACTGGCCACCTCCCTGTTAGCATGTATGGAATACTGATTCTTGCAAAAGGAAATTTGCCACCACCCCCGCAGCAGTGATCCTGAAACCATGAGTGAAGCCCTCCAGGGGTATTTGCTTAGCCCTCAATTTACTTCAACTGGTAAACCATGGGATCAAAGCCTGAATGTTAACTGGTGAGTGAGCCTTCTGGAAAATTGACAGGGAACCACTGCTTCTGCTGTCCCTTCTCTCTTCCTTTCTTGAAGTACTTGAACTCAGGGTGTGCTGACATGCCACAAAATTAGCAATTGTTTTTGAACTTACAAGTCACAGGTGGTCTTGTGCAAGTTTTCCTGTTATAGACCCAGGAGGCATCTCCTTTCTCACCAGCCCTTTAGCCTGACTCCGCCTGAAAGGGCTGCTATACGTTAGTCTCTGACTTCCGAACCATCATATTTGGTAACCATGAATTGACATCAGCCTGTTCCCAACACCAATGTCTTGTAGGTCACCTTCTTTCTCCTAAATGCACTGTCATAATTGTTGCATGACTTGCCCAAAACTCATCATGTGCACAGTCAATCTTGTTTCTGATAACAAGAGAGTTGTATCCCTAACTCAGGGAATTTCTCCAACATGACTGCATGGAAGATAGTGAAACCTGTCACCCAGTTCAGCAATGTTTCCTCAGTCTTTTGCATACGTGGGCCATGAGAGCAATCCCTGGAATGTGAGCACCCATTGTAATGTTTAGCCACCCTCACTGGTGTTTCAATGATCAACTTAAATAGTCCAAAAACGCTCCACTCCAAATATGTTCCTTTACCTCAGAAGGGATCTGTTGAACGGGCTGGATTTGGCCCTGATCACTTGAGCCCTGATCACCTGCCTCAAACCAAGGCATGAGCACCCTTGCCCTCTCTAAGTTGGCCCACTCTGGGTCCCCAGCTGCAGCCCTGCCCAGCACCACATTGGTGAGATCGTCTATTTTGGAAAGCCACAACAACACACTTGTGAAGTTAGATATCAGACCTGATTATGCCCCACAAGAAGAGGATGCTTGCTCTCCCTGTGCTGGGACCTGGGATGGTGGCTGCCTCCACCCTCAGCTACACAGTTATCCCCCCTTTTCACTATTCAAGCACCACCCACGACAGCACACACCTGCACCTGTGCTGGTGGACCTTCAGCAACCCTGACTCTCGCATCAGACACAGCGGGTGGAGACCCCTGGCCCATCTGACCCGTCCTTGCCCTCTTTGGCAAAGGGGAAAATGCAGCCCTCTGGTGGACCCGTGGGCTCCTAGGCCTCTCTGGAAACACCACAGGAGCTAGTACCCCTGATCTTTCTGCCCCATTCGCCCCTAGCTGTGTAGGATGTAGCAGCAACTCATTCATAGAGTCAAGGCTTCTCACCACCATCTCCAAATCACTGTCCCTTCGACTGTTCACAGCCCTCTTAAAAACCATAGGAGGCATGCCTTCACAATGTGCCCCACCCACAAAATAAAGTGTACAATACAATAAAATCTGGTAGATGAAATAAAGATTACCCCCCTCCATTGCTCCGTCCCTTCTTGTCTTGACACCTGTTGCAGGTGGTGGTGGGGGTGGTGGCAGATAAATCAAGGCGGGGTATAACTCCAGGTCAAACGCCTCAATGGATAGGGGGGACCCTGATTGACAAACACTGGGGTCTCCAGCAGCACCAGCCAAATGACCACAACACCATTCTAAGGAGGGTCTTGGCTGCACCAATAGGCATCAAGGCAAGTCCTGCACACGCCAGAAAAACCCAGACCAGGAACAGGAATGAACTGATGGGATTGGGTGGGAAACCCAGGAGGGAGACAATAAAGGGGCTATCTGCAATCAGAACGAAGATGAATACAGAAAACTACTTGCTGTCCCCACATGGAGCCCCACAGGCCACGCAGGCACGGCACAGCCTCACAACAGATTGGAAAAGGGTCTGGGAGCACTGGTGAGTCAGGCACCAAGGCGAGTCGGGCACCCATAGAAATGGCACCACTCCCACCAAGAAAGATTGTGGGGCAGCATTGAGCTGTCCCCTGGGCGAAATGCAGATATCAAAGAAAAACACAGAGCGTTGATCTTGCGTGGTTTTTTAAATCCAAAACAACATGCTGCAATCGCAAGAGTCGTGACATTGCAAAGGCCAAGATAATACAGTACGGTGGCCGACATCCATAACCCAAGGGAAATCTCCTCATTTCCCACCACACTGAAAAATCGTGCCCTCTCCCGCTATAACCCCACACATCCTGTGGCATGCCCCATTCAGGGCACACCTGGCGACAGGATGTGCAAGTTATACACTGAATGGTTTGTGGAGAAAGCTGCAATCTGCAGTGCAACCTCATGAACAAAGAGGTTGAATCACAAACTACCTACTCACTGAGGTTGACGAATGACCTGCTCAATGCATGTTAATTGGAGAGGCCACTATTTTAGACTCACTGAATGCTGGGTAGGTGGCCCGAGAGGCATCCCAAAATGATTTACAATGGGGAAGCTGCCCATTTGAAGACAATTTGCCCTTTGCAAAACAAATACATACCACCCCTAATATGTGTTGTTATCTAGTCAGTGTTTTTTACTGGAATTTCTGTCACAAATCACAGATATATGTTAATGTGACTCAGTTAAAAAAGGGTTTACACATCACAAATCACTCTTTTGCCATCACAAAACAGGTGAATTTATGATTCAAAGGGTTTGCCACCACAGAAGTATTTTGTCCATATGGTCCTGTGTTTGAAAGAGTGTGGCCTAAGCCACGACATTCATGAAGTATATTGCCTCTGTTAAAGCATGCAGCACATCACCAAATTCAGAGCATGGAGTTCATCACTACATTCAGAGAATGCACAACACCATCACAAGGACATCACAAAGTCTATTACCACTTAAAAACATTATGTATATCATCAGAATGAGCACATGGTGTACATCAACATGGTGCATTGCCAAAGTGACCACATGTAGAGTATCACCACGCTTAAAACAGTTCATCAAACTGAGTGCCCAGAGTGCATCACCACACTGGGAACATAGGTCACATCACCACAGTGCACGACAATAATGAACACAGGGATTACATTAGCACCGTAACAGCACAAAGTTAATGACCACAGTAAAATCAAAGTGAAAACAAAGAGTAACCCAGAACATTAATAACAACTAATAGGTTACTGCAGTGAGAGCGCATGATCACAGAGAGCACGGGGTGCTTCGAAATAATAAGAACAAAGAATACATTAATAGAGTGAGAACCTGGAATACATCACCATACGGGAATTATGGAGTGCATCAGAAGGGAAACAGAATGTGGTGTGTTTCCAGACTGACATCATGAAGTACATCATCACAATGTCACAATAGTCTTTCATCACAGCGAGAGAAAAGTGTATATCAATCCAATAGATGATTTAATGTCAGAGGGCAATAAAGGAGCAATATTTGAAGCTGCTACTAGAGGGGCCTCTTTTGTCTGGCGCATGCGCTTGAAGACCCTTTCACACAGGTTCAGAACCAAGAAACTTTGCTAGATTTCCAACGTGCCAGACTCAAGTGTTCCAAAATAATTTTACAAATATGCAGTGCTGCACTTCCTTACCATGTGCTACAAGTCTCTACTAGGCGTTCTTACATCAGAACAGTATCATGGGTGATTACTAAAGGTGCAAGAGTCATACGCTACTGCTTTATTTTTTCAGTGGGAGGAGACATTCATTAGCTGGAGCTGGGAAAGATGTTGCTCAACTTGGAAGCTTTCATTCAAACAGCCGTCAGAGACTGTTGGATGTCCATAACCTTTTTAACAAAGAAGTGTGCCAATTTCTCGCATTGTGGCTGGGATGGTACCTGCCCTGGCAAAATGTTACTAGGGTTAGAAAGTTGCTTAACTACTCTGAAAAGAAATCTGGGACAGTTTTGAGCTGTAGTGATTTGGTCTGAGTAGAAGGCAGCCTGGGTGGCTCTACAGAGTCCATGATAATTTGTCAGTGCCATTCTATTCTCATCGTAGGAAAGCCTCCAGGACCTCTCCAGGCCATTGCATACGCTTTTCTCCATCTGTAAAGCTTCTGTAAACCATGGGGAATGGGGTAGAATCTGACTGAATGACTGAGTTTGGCGGGCAAGACTGTGTCCAATGAGTCCCGCATCCAATCGTCAATCATAGACTGATCTAAATCAGCCAGCTGTGCTAGGCTAGGCATTGTGTTCCTCAGTTGTTAATTGAGCGCAGGGACATCTAGCCTCGACCAGTTCCTGGTCTTCACCTGAGATCCACCCCCACTGTGGAGGGGCGAGATGAGTCTTGAAAACAAATATATATTGAAAAAATGAATATATGTAAGTACTAAAGGTCACTAGTCCTTAGAAAGTACATTAATTCTGTGCATTTAATATGTCTTTAACTAATTTTCTTAAAGGTATTTGTTGAAGGAGGTATGATGCACACAGGAGACCATGCTAGGGTCAGGCAAGAACTCAGGTCCTGACAAACTCATTCGAAAATCCCTGCTGCAGTGAACATAAATAACAAACAACCATTATTATCCAATAGGTCTGACCTTTTATTCCAGGAAGTGCAGGGGTGGCTCTGCTACTAAGGCAGAGGAGTGTTGCCCCACTGTTCTCGGAGCAGAACATTTTTTAAATGAAATGATAATAACCTTGTTATTATCATTGTATTTTTCTTTGCTTCGGGGCTGGGTTAGGGCAGGGCTGGGGTCACAGGGAGAAGAGTGGTGTGCGAGCTCTGAGTGCATATGACTGTTTGGCCGACCGTCTTGTGCGGGCAGACAGTCATGTGCACTTTGCATTTTCACTACCAGGCTGTAATGCACAGCCTGGTGGGGAACATGCACAGGCTCCCTGTTCCCATCTAGGTGCTGAACCACAGCGCTCAGATTAATCACAACGCTGCATTACAGCATTGTGATTGACTTAGTGGAGCCCGGGAGCTTCTTGGTTCTAGGACTCTCCAGAAGAGTAGCAAGGACAGCGGCCGTGAAAAGGTAAGCAGTTTATTTTTTATTTTTGGTTTTTTTTAAAACCTGACCCGCTACCGCCTTCCCTGCCAGCCGCCACTGAGGAAGTGCACGGAAAGGGATTGTTGAATTATTGTGTGTGTGTTTGAATAGGTGGGTGCGTCAGTGAATGTGAGATTGAGTGAGCTTTGAGAAGCCCAAGTAGGGTACATAGCACAACATGAGCCCATGGTCTCTGGGCTTGTAGATCCCACCTTTTGCTTAGGGGAGCACCTGGTGCACCCAGGTAGCCACAACTTGAGCTCTATTCACTTACTTCTTGGTGGCATCCCAGAGAGAATGTAGCTTCCCTGACAAAGGAGTCCTGACAGCAGAGCCTCTCCTATGTATCACAACCAATGAGACAGTTCCTACATGGTTGGCACCAATTGAAAAGGGGGGGCCCTCGGCCCCCCCGCACGCATGGCGGCGCGGCGACCGTTCCCCCCCCCTTTCTCCTTGGTGTCTCTCGGTGGTGGGGGCGGGCCCCGGCGGGCGCGACCCACCACCGATTGGCCGGCGGCCCCCCTGACCCGGATATCCGGTAGAAGGTCCGGGTCAGGGGGGGCGGGCTGCAGGAGGGGCGGGCCGGGGGGGGCGTTGCCCACCCGCCTGGCCCCTGGAGAATAAAGAGGTGGGGAGCGCCCAGGAGACCCCTTCTTCCTGGACGCTCCCTCACAACACGGTGTGCCCCGCGCTCGGGGCTTCTTTGTTTTATAATTTCTCTCTGCTTTCTTTTTCAGGCACTCAGGAGCGGGAATTCGCTGGAATTCAAGTTTGTTCGGATCGAGGCTGAGCATTGCCGGAACGTGGTGATTCTTCCTTTTTCTGTTCGCAGGCTTTGGACGTCCGGAGTTCCAGCCGCGTGGGGGCCTGTCGCATCGGGGGAGCGGAGAACCGTATGCTGCATCGCCTTGCCCGGGAGCATCGCCGAGGAGCGGAGAGCCGTCGTGAGCAGCGCCTCGCCGGTGACGGACCAGCAAGGGCGCGGAGTCGACGGGGAGAGCGCAGTACGGGTCGCTTAAGGCCCGTAAGGTATTGTGTTGGGCAGGGGACTTCGGTGGCAGGCACCCTTTGAGAGCGGGGGTACAAGTACGCTGCTGAGATACGCCGGGAGCGGCTGTATAAATACGGGTGATTGTGTGCCTTACAACGGTGGATTATTACATGACCGTCATTTAAAAACGGTTTAGAGCGCACTCCCTTAAACGGCAATCAGGCCGGGGGGAGCAGGTTACATAAGCCGAGTTTGAGTTCCAAGCTAATTTTAGCACGTTTTGTCACGCGATTGTGGTCACAGGGCAGCCTTTCTAGCTACTGTGCAGGGAAGCGAAGCAGGGTCGACCAGGGCAGCACCTGGAGGGGAGACCCCTAGAATACCGTGCAATTGCAAGGAGAAAACTAGGATTCATGGGATATCAGTTTTGCAGGAATGTTGTGAAAGAAAGGGAGAAGTAACATTCAGTAACTGTGTTATAAGAGTATTGCATTGCCTAATCTGATAATTGTCTTATAAATTCTGTTCTTATATTGGTGACTTTGAACAAAAGCGGCAACTGTGGGTAAGAAGTTACTTCAATGTTCCTTTAAGTCTTTTTCTGGCTTAGAGAGAGTGTTATGTTATTGTCTGCAGATACAACATAAGTTTTGTGGTGCACATCACCAGAAAGTTAACGAGGGGGGGTGCAAGCCTCATTGTATTTCAATTGGGCTTTTTCAAGCCGGCTACTGCTTTTAGCACAGGGTGTTAATATATCTCTCTATTCCAGGCATCTAACGACGCTATTTCGTGCAGATTCACTCATTTGAGGAGGCGTAAGGACGTAAGGACAGTCAACACCCAACCTGGTGCGCAGGATTGGTCGGTAAGAGGGGTACGGGGGGCTGGCATTCATCGCTCCTGGTGGCCGCCGGGTGGGTCTACATTAGGTTTACTCACCCCTTACATAAGCGGACAAGCCGCTAGTGTTGCGGTCGCCGTTGCATGGTGCTGAAAGCCCCCTGGTGACCCTCCATCTGAAAGGTACACAAAGTTGGCCTGTCCTGATACTAGGAGAGTAGGCAGCTGGTTGTTGGGGTTTTATCATGCCAGGTCCGCGGGGTGGTAAAGGTGGGTCCAAGATGGAGGCCATGATGCGGGCCATGATGCGTGAGATGGGTGAAATTAAACAGCGGCTAGGGAAAGTAGATGAGCTGGAAGCACGGATGAATGAGAGGCATGATGATGCCCCTGGCCCATCGGGTAGGCCTATCCGCCAGAGGGCGGCACCATTGCCAAGGGGGGATTTTGTTACCCCACCTAGGAAGTCTAAGCCCAAGAGACCGAGGTATGCTGCACCCGCCCCAGGGCCAGTAGAGCCGGTACCTGCCGTGCCGCTGGCGGTCATCCCACCCCCGCTTATACCTATGCCTATACCCCCAGCCCCCGTCGTGCCGGTGCCTGTAGTACCGCCAGGGTCAGCTCCCCCACCGGGGCCCACAATGCCGGCTACAGGCTTGCCACACCCGGCACCCGCCTTGCCTACTGCGCCAGTACCACTGGGCATAACCCCAGTGGTACCTGTTGTCCCAGGTGGGAATTTGGATTCAATGCCCCCGGAATTGTTGTCTCAGATAACGGCCTTGATGCCCTGGCTCCAAAAAGGGGGAGCTTTCCCAAATTCTGCAGATCATGCAGCAGAGGCGGCGAGGTTTGTAGAAAAGATCAAATCGGCAGCGGTCGCCGACAGTGTTGCATTGCCAGTATCTTCTCCCCTTGCAGGTCCCAGTCTTCCCCAGCCGGATGGAGCTAATGGGCAGCCGGCCCCGGTGCCCGCACATGGTAAGGAAGTGGCATTGCCGCTCTTGGGGGACGGTGTTCTACCTTCCAGGAGTGAGAATTTGGCTCAACATGTGTCGTTAGCTGTGAAGGAGATGATTTGGGCAGATAAATATGTATATATTTATTCTTTGTTATTAGATAATAGGGAAATGGAGCATGCGAAAACACTGAAGGAGTGGATGCACCCAAGTGAATGGAGGGTGCAGTGTGCTAGATTTAGGGTTGAGGAAACACTGCTCAACTGGATTAAGGCTTGGGCTGTATTCACGGCTATTAAGGCTGAACGACCTCCAGATTTACAGGCGCCATTGGCATGCTACCAGAGCAGGATTGTGGGGTGGAGTGAACAGTATTCTGGGGATGCGTGGAAAGGGTATGATTTGAATTTCAGGAAAGCATTGGAATTTAATAGATCGTTAACATGGGACACGGTGGACTCCATGTCATGGCATAAACAGTTCTCGGATAATGCTCCCCCCCCTCAGTTCTCCGGTTCGGTCAAGGTGTTCTCCGCTAGACCCCAACAGCCCTTTCGGCCCCCCCAAACAAGTGAGGTACCTGGGAAGTTTAGGGCCGGTGGGGCAGAGAAACAGGGGGTGTGCTGGGACTTTAATAGGCGCACCTGCACAAGGGGCGCGTGTAAGTTTAGACATGCATGTTCCTCCTGTGGTCACCCCTCGCATCCAGAAACTGCCTGTAGGTCCAAGCAAGGGAACACGGGACAGAGGGGAAGGGGAAAACCACTGTAAGACAAACCAGGTAGGCCCACCCACGCCAGTGGATGTGTGGGCAATGATTCCATGGTTGAACAGATACCCGGACCACACATCGGCCACCCTACTCCAAGAAGGTTTCTCTAAAGGCTTTAGGATCCCTGCAGCAGGATACACAGGCAGCGCACATTGTAAAAACCAATTGTCGGTAAAGCACAATCCGGCTGTGGTGGCCGCCAAGATTGACAAGGAGCTATCTTTAGGCAGGATAGCTGGCCCTTTCACTGAAGTGCCGGTGCCCAATTTTGTGTGTTCCCCATTAGGAGTCGTCCCCAAAAAAGAGAAAGGGCAATTCAGATTGATCCACAACTTGTCAGCACCTAGGGGGGCGTCACTGAATGATGCCATTGACGAGGGTATCTGTAGTGTTAAGTACGCCTCTTTTGATCAGGCTGTTAACTTATTACAGGCCACGGGGCCCGGGGCGCTGATGGCGAAATCAGACATAGAATCAGCCTTTCGCCTCCTCCCGGTACACCCAGCGGATCAACATCTCTTAGGCTTCACCTTTGGGGATAGGTTCTACATGGATAAATGCATGCCCATGGGTTGTTCTATATCTTGTGCTTACTTTGAGATGTTTAGCTCTTTTCTTGAATGGGCCATGAGGCAAACGACGGGCCACCAGCAGGTCATGCATTATTTGGATGATTTCCTCTTCCTGGGTACGGCGGGATCTCAGGAGTGTGCACTGGCATTGCAGGAATTTTGCGTGCTCATGCGGGCTTTTGGTGTCCCGCTTGCGCCCGGGAAGACTGTTGGCCCGACCACCTGCTTAGAATTCCTCGGCATTGAGATTGATTCGGTGGAGGGATGTTTTAGATTGCCTAGGGACAAGGTGGAAAAATTCAGAACAGTGGTACGTTTATGCCTACGGAAAGATAAGGTCACTCTGCAGCAATTACAGGAGGTGGTAGGGCAGTTGAACTTCGCACTGAGGATCATCCCCATGGCTCGCCCCTTCTCTCGCTCCATTGCCCAAGCAATGAAGGGGCTGAGGGAGAAACACCACCGCACTCGGCTATCGTCTGAAATTCGCCAGGATATGCTTATATGGATGGCATTCCTGGAGGATTTTAACGGCAGGGTGGTCTGGCCCGGCCCGCCCACAACATCAGCAGAGTTGGGCCTGTGGACTGATGCCGCCGGTAGTGTGGGCTTTGGCGCCATCCTAGGGAACATGTGGGTCGCTCAACAGTGGCCGGAGGTATGGAGAACATGGGGTCTGACCACCAATATTGGCTTCCTGGAACTCTTCCCAATATGGGTGGCATTGATGGTCTGGCCCAAACATCTATGTAATCAATCAGTGGTGTTTTGGTCAGACAACATGACAGTAGTGGAATGTATAAACCAGCAGGGAGCACGATGTCCTTTCATACTTCGTCTGATCAAAGAAATTGTTTTACAGTGCCTTAAATGGAATGTCGTTTTTAAGGCCAAACATGTCCCTGGTGTTCTGAACAATGCAGCTGACTCCCTCTCTCGCTTCAAAATGCAGGTTTTCAGGGAGCATCTTCCTACAGCCGACCCCTCGCCAGCGCACTTCCCAGCAGTACTTTGGCAGATTGGTGCCCCAGATTACAGGACCTCGTGGTTGCTAGCCTAGCCCCCAGGACCAAGACGGCTTATGAAGGGGCGTTTTTGTCTTACTGTACTTTTTTGGGGCAGCAATGGGAGGTGCTATGGGCGCAGGAGGATGGCTTTGCGGCCTATTTAGAATGGATGCATAGGGAGGGACGCTCGGTGGCAGCTGCAAACAGGCATAGGGCAGCGGTATCATTCTTTGCTCAAGCTAGGGGCTTGCGTGATCCCACTAATACCTTTATGGTGCGTAAGGCTTTGAGGGGTTGGCGCCGTATTCAGGGCCATCATAAAGATAAGAGAAAGCCCATAGGATTAGCGCGGCTGACAGCTTTACTGGGCGCGCTGGACACGGTTTGTAGCTCGGAGTGGGAGGTGCTTCTTTTTAAGGCAGCATTCTCCTTGGCATTCTATGGGGCACTGAGAATTAGCGAACTTGTGGCAGGTTCCAAGTCAGACCTACTGGGCGGCTTGCAAAGGGCTGGTGTAAGGATAAGGGATGACACCATGTGGGTGACTATTCAGAAGTCAAAGACCGACCAGGAGTCAAGGGGTCACACCATAGTCCTCCAACGGGCCCCCGCCAACCCTTGCTGCCCAGTGAGGCACGTGGAATTATTGCACGGGCTGCTGGTAGGCACAGCGGGCAGGGCACTGCTCTGTCACGCCGACGTTAACCCCTTGACCAGGTATCAGTTCAGGAGGGTATTGGAGATGGTGGTCAGAAAAGCAGGTCTTGACCCTAAAGAGTTTGGCTCTCATTCCTTTAGAATTGGGGCAGCAACTGAGGCGGTGGCGGGGGGCCTCCCAGTGGAGAGAGTGAAGACAATTGGGAGATGGTCCTCAGAATGCTACAAACGCTATGTACGAATTGACATGTTGTGATTACATGGCGCTCACGCTTGGTTTGTTTCCGCTCTCTTACAGTTTCTCAGACCTGTTACGCAGGGGAGGAATTTGTCGTCGGGCACCAACAACATACATCAGCGCGGAGCTACAGCCAGGAAACAATGAAGAAAAGTGTTTGGATTGTGGGTCACTCCTATGTGAGACGAGCAGAATGTGTCTTTATTTCAGGTGACAGGGGGAAAAGGGCTGCACAACTGGGGTTGGACATCACGTTCTTCGGGAGAGGGGGGTTATGTCTCAACCAGTTTAGGGGCTTCTTCCAGGGGCTTTTAGCGCGCCGGCAATCTCCCCCGTCAGTGGTGATACTTCACCTGGGGGAGAATGATTTGGCCACACTGGGGAGGCGCATTCTGATCGAGGAGATTATCTCAACTGCGGGGTGGATGGCCAGGACCTGCCCGGGTTGCACGGTAGTATGGTCGCAACTCATACCCCGATTACAGTGGCGGGGGGGGGATTCGGTCAGGGCGTTGAATCACTCGGTAAAGAGGATCAACACACGGTTGGATAAGTTGCTTCGAGCCCCCCTGTTGCAGTCAATACCTCATGGGTGTATCTGGGGCGACAGGTATTACTTGAGGGATGGAGTTCACTTAAATGAAGCAGGGAATGTCTTGTGGTCTGACAATATCTGGGCCTGGTTGGAGGGATTTGCAAATAGGAGCGTTCCTTAGGTAGGGGCTAGAGGGGGGAGGCCAGATCGTCGGTTAACAATGCTGGCCTGTGGCGGTAAGGTCATTATCGGTGAGCACATATTTGAGGTCTGAGGGGGCGGGCATCATCCTATGGAGGTTCCCGCCCAGGGGGAGGGGCCTGCGGGCCACTCCTAGAACTCCAGGGGCAAGGTAATTGATGCTGCAAAGGAGCGCGGGTAGGAGTAGTTCACGCTTTCCTTAGGCTGGTAGCCACCCCGTGCGCGTATACTCATGACGTCACCGGATGGCGCAGAGTAAGGGCCCTCCTTTAGTGGGTAAATGGAGTTCAGGGCGTAGACCGGGCAATTCCCGGGGTACCACTGCGCATGCGCACGTCTCTAGGGGAGGCGCAGCTTGTAGGACCTGACACCGGTAGTGACCTTGCCATATGGCCGGAAATGTACAAAAATCAAGATGAGGATGTTAGACTCGGTTAGGAAACAACATGTATTAGAGTTTTTGTTAAGGTCAGTCTCTCAAACTTGTTGACAAAATCTGTATCTAATGTCCTGCTGATTTTTGTATAATTGTTGACCATGCAATTAAAACCTTTTTTAATTTTATATCTTAATAAATACGGCCGGGCGACTAGCGCCCGCCTTCCAAAAAGTAAAGAAGTCTTGTGTCCACGTTTCTGGGTGTTGGGTGCCGGTTTGGGGGGGGGCGGCAGCTAGTCGCTGACCATGTGAAAAGGGGGGGCCCTCGGCCCCCCCGCACGCATGGCGGCGTGGCGACCGTTCCCCCCCCCTTTCTCCTTGGTGTCTCTCGGTGGTGGGGGCGGGCCCCGGCGGGCGCGACCCACCACCGATTGGCCGGCGGCCCCCCTGACCCGGATATCCGGTAGAAGGTCCGGGTCAGGGGGGGCGGGCTGCAGGAGGGGCGGGCCGGGGGGGGCGTTGCCCCCCCCGCCTGGCCCCTGGAGAATAAAGAGGTGGGGAGCGCCCAGGAGACCCCTTCTTCCTGGACGCTCCCTCACAACGCGGTGTGCCCCGCGCTCGGGGCTTCTTTGTTTTCCCACCCACCATCCCTTGGAACAAAAGTCTTGTGGCATTCATTATGTCTGGTTTAATTGTAATTTGGCGAAGGTACTGTCCACATGTCTTACATGGTAGTAGAACTGGATCTGTCGGTATATTTTGATGATGCGTTGTTTTTTGTTTTAGGAATTTTTTCCCCTTTTAGCAAACTGTTTGTGAGGTACTTTTTCTTTGATGCCAAGTGTCTTTAGGCCTTTTTTCCCTTTGTAGCTGTACAGTGATGCTGTTATTTATTAGCCAGTGTAGCTGTCCTGTTAGAATTTTTTCCCATAGGTCGTCGTATTTATTAGGTATGGGGCATGCGGTAAGGTCATTATCGGTGAGCACATATTTGAGGTCTGAGGGGGCGGGCATCATCCTATGGAGGTTCCCGCCCAGGGGGAGGGGCCTGCGGGCCACTCCTAGAACTCCAGGGGCAAGGTAATTGATGCTGCAAAGGAGCACGGGTAGGAGTAGTTCACGCTTTCCTTAGGCTGGTAGCCACCCCGCGCGCGTATACTCATGACGTCACCGGATGGCGCAGAGTAAGGGCCCTCCTTTAGTGGGTAAATGGAGTTCAGGGCGTAGACCGGGCAATTCCCGGGGTACCACTGCGCATGCGCACGTCTCTAGGGGAGGCGCAGCTTGTAGGACCTGACACCGGTAGTGACCTTGCCATATGGCCAGAAATGTACAAAAATCAAGATGAGGATGTTAGACTCGGTTAGGAAACAACATGTATTAGAGTTTTTGTTAAGGTCAGTCTCTCAAACTTGTTGACAAAATCTGTATCTAATGTCCTGCTGATTTTTGTATAATTGTTGACCATGCAATTAAAACCTTTTTTAATTTTATATCTTAATAAATACGGCCGGGCGACTAGCGCCCGCCTTCCAAAAAGTAAAGAAGTCTCGTGTCCACGTTTCTGGGTGTTGGGTGCCGGTTTGGGGGGGGGGCGGCAGCTAGTCGCTGACCATGTGAGGAGGCTTGACTTTGTCATGCAATGCCCGGATTGGAGTAACTTTTCATATCTGATAATTGAATGGAACAGGAAGAGCCAACAACTGAACTCAATAGTGTTCTTGATTCTGTCCTACAGTAACAGTGTTTCACATGGATATGAAAGAACTAACATGAAACAATTGTGCACGTCGTCATCTTTAAATGGTAAATTTCCTGCCACCGACACAAACTACATATACCAACAGACATTGTTGCACAGGGCATCACCAGCGCTAAAGCCAACCCTGAAACGGGATATCCGTCAACCTTGTCACAGTCACCCCTCAGTCAAAATGTAAATCAGGCTCTTAGTCCTACTTTACTGTCGTTGCTTTGAACGATTCAGTCGACTGGTTTCATCTATCGTGCCTTTACTAGTTGCCTCACTTTATGTGTTAAGAAGCGCTTGTTGATTGTGGAATGTGTTCAAACAGGATCACTAATGTTGATTTAAACTGGATCTACCCAATCTGTCTCTATTCGGTCAACTTGTGAGAACTCAGACTCCTGATCCCATTAGTCTTCTTTTCAAGAGCAAACACTGCCTACGAATTTAGGAAACATTTTTGATCTTTGCTTCCTTTCCGTCTGACACCGAGATCATTTCGCTTTATCTCTATTTTATCTCTGTTTAAGAAATTGCCCTCCCTAAAGGAAACGTACAGTTTGGTCGCGCTGTTGCTCAAGCAATTAGAGACAGAAAACACATGTTTCCATTTGTGCTGTGGCTGGAGGACTGAACCCCTCACAGCGAGCACAGAATATGATATTACTAATTTTCATTGAGTGATTTTGCAAAACGCAGTCATGATTATCAAACAAAGGCGAAATGGGGGCTTGCCTGAGGGATAGCTCATATGGATAAGAAACCAGCTGTAAAATTTGTAACAGCCTGAGGTCTGCAGTGTCTGATCCGTCCAAGGTCAATGCCGCAATTAATTGTGGAAAACATGCACGCAACTGTTGAATCGGAATGATAGGACGAGAAATGTATTTAACAATTAAGTGAAATACTAAGACATATTTCAGTATGTGCATGGATATGGTTTACATTCATGAAACTAGCGTCACATTTAAAAACAAGAACGTCAAATTGTGATTAATGTTAATGAACAGGCAATGCACCTTCTATTTAAACTTGTACACGTGCTTAGGAAAAACAAATAAACATGCCCATTATTGTCTAGAAAGATTCCTACATTTCATATTCTCATAGGTATGAAGCTGTATCCTGTAACGTGTTATGAGGCACTGGTGTACCTACATGTCTTTAAACCCACCAGATGGTATTGTTTCCCCGTCCAAATATATCACTGGCATGTTCTCCTAGGTATCATTAACAACTCAAATATATTAGTGTGGAAATATATAAAAAAAAATCCTTTTAAAGCTTGAATTCAATACATGGTTCTTCCGGGACTGACTGTTATCTCACATTTGGTTTTGTTTACGTTTTGTTCCTCATTTTTAATTCTGGTTTTTCAGCACAGCTGTATGATTGACCTGTTGTTTCCAATATTCCATCCAATTCGTGAAAGGCAATGAAAACCTATAAACTCTAATTCCAGTCAGTGCCCATTGTTAGCTGCACCTTGACGAGAACAGTGTCGGCGTCAACCGTAACTCCCTAATACAGGCAGAATGTCTTTTATTAAAAGCGCAACCTTTTTTCTAAAATTCTACATTCCTAAATATATAATACTGTATTGTTCTCTTCTTTCTACTGCAGATAAGCAAGAAATATATTTTAATATTTCACTTATTATTTTCAATAAACACTTTCCGTTTCCAAGCTAGCTACACCAAAATAAAGAGCTTGGCTCTGGACAAAGATGGCTGCTCAGTTTTAGACTGCCACAGCGCCCTCCCCAACAGCGGGTCTTTTGATAGACTGGAGGTGTGAGAACCCAGAGTGACAGAAAGTCATATTTGAACTGCTGAAGAAGTATCTGATGTGACGTTGAGGCTGCCAGGATTAGACGTATGCTGCATGGTGGCTGCTGAGTCATGGGTCTAGGAATCCTGAGTTGAGGCCCACCCCATTCTCTCAAAATTCCAGTTGAGTGTCTCCTCACCTATTGGTCGTCCGCAAGAGTGGAGAGGCTTAGGTACAGAACACCCCCTGGACCATCAGACTGCTGCCCAATGGAATCATCACCTTTCCTGAATCCTTCCTGAAGCCATACAATAGCAATGTCCACTTTACCAACAATACTTTCTGCCGCTCACTACATAGGCACTGGACAAGTGGAAAAAGAACACTGACTCAGGGACTAACATGGGTCATATAAATGGTGAAGTTCATATTATTGGTCCCGGGTTTTGAGCCTTAAATTTCCAAATCTAAAGATTTATAGCTACTAATTTTCATATATTTAAGTGACTGGCAACTTTAGGAAATCTGCCTTTATTGCGTGGTCATCTAGTAATTTTTGTTTGCATCTTGCTGGACCCTATATTTCTATCCGTTTTAGAACTCAGTGCACCTTAACCCTGCTAACCAGAAGTAAACAGCCTGTACTCCCCCTTTAAACATGATCACATTAGCATATTCCTAATTGGTATAATTACCGTAACTACTAGTTCCTATTCTATGATACAAGATGTACCCAGGACCTAGTAGTTAAGTGCTGATTGGGGAGTGCAGCACCTATTGACCCTCCCACTACAGTAGCAGTGCAAACATGACTTCAGACCTACCAGTGTAGCCTGACTGTAGCAGTATAAAACTGCAACTCAAACTATCAAAATAATCTATTTTTACAGGTCAAACCCTCCCTTTCAAATATTAATAAGTCACCTCTATGTATGTCTGAGGCAGGCTGCATAGTATTTAAAAGTAGGACACATAGACATTTAATGTTAACGTGTCATTACTGTGGCCCAAAAGCAATTTTTCACTTTGACAGGCTAAGCTGTCCTATTGCACAGGCTAAGCTGTCCCTTGCTCACTTTGCCACTGGATTCAAGCAAGCCGGGCTGAAGACGGCTGAAATGCCAGAAACCGGTCCTCGGAAGCTTGTTTCCGGTCCAGGGAAGCCATGGCTTGGCAGTTCGGGCTGGACTGTTCCCATGAGGCAGAGGGTCAGACTGATTTGCATATGGTCATGTCTGAACTTGGGTGGCAGAGTGGGCTAAAGAACGGTGATGGATTAAACCCAGATCTGTTGACTGGGTGTGAGTGTTTAATTGGTTCAGATGCTCTGTCCATCACCACCCCCTTTTGTACCACATCTCTGGGGTGGGCACAAGAGCTGTACACTGGAAAAGAATATTTTTGCCATCGTGGTGTTTAGTAAAGAGGGCCACTGTAGAATTGTTCACAGGAGGGCACACAGGAAATGCTGCAAATGTGGATAGGGTTACGCTTGGGAACGTTTACCCATTAGTTAGGGATTGGCCAGGTATTTTCCCCACCCATAGGCTGCTGCCTAGCATTAATGTGGCATCACTAGTAACGTCCTTAGAACAATTTCTGGACCTGTGGAAGAAAAGAAAACTGAACCTGCTGTTTTAGATCTGAGAAAAATCCTCAAGGACCAGACCTCCTCTCTCTCTTTTACCCAGGACAAAAACATGAACTCCAAGGAACATATGGCTGACCTCCTCTTCTTGCTTTAGGGATTCAACAAGCTACAAGAAGCCTTTCCTGCAATTACCCAGCTGACCAGTGGTAACTGGACCTGGACCGTACCCTGCCAATGGCCTTTTTCTAGCAGCCTGTGAGTCTTTAAGCGTCTTCCCTGAGGTCATGGGAAGTTTTCAAAGTGTACTCTTGTGCTGGATTTGGACTTAAAGAATTAAGCGCCTGATTTATAGTTTGGTGAATTTGTTACTCTATTACAAACATGACAGATATCCCATTCACCGTATTACAAGTGCCATTTGATATAATGTCCATGTAATACAGAGAGTAGGATATCTGTTGCATTTGTGAGAAAGTAACACATCTGCCGATTTCCAAATCAGGGCCTAAGTCAGAAGTTAAAATCTGTGACCAGGATGAACCTAATTTGTGTATCCGACCCGTGCTCCATCGTGGTCAGCTTCAAATTAGGCCGTGGTCCCGGTCTACTGTGACCATGGGCAATCATTGGCACTTTATGGTTCTTGGTAAAATCCCTTCATAAAACCTTTAAATTCACATAATTCATGTCTCCAGTTCCCCCTATGGGATTTTTGATATTTTGGTGTAATTTAGTTTCTTAAATGTTACTATTTTTTTCAAATTCAGTTTGGGATTTTGATTGTGTTACATTCAACATTATTACTGTTTTTGGCATGTCTAAATACTTTCCACTTTGCCCTAAATTAAGCCTGTCTGCTCTGTCCCATTACTTCCAGGGATTCAGCTCAGGTTAATTAGGTGACTTCAAGGGTTCACTCTGCCAAAGATTATGATAATTCCTAGAGGTGGTTAGTCACGCCCCCCCAAAATAACAATCCAATTTCTTACAGAGACTTCATCAACTAATATTTCAGCACTGTGGCATCCTTTCTATAGGACTGTTTGCTTCATGATTCAATACGATTCTTGAGATAAAATACAAATCTAGTAGCACAGGCAAAAAATGCATTCCTACTAGACTTGTGAGGTCACCTCTATTATGCTAATTAGCAAACTTAAGTGCTAATTGCATTGTGTCGACCCTCTATAATTCCATATCTTGCATTTGCTAATGAACTATTTTTATAGATTACATCATTATATGTAATTTCTTCACTAATTTTGTGACATAATAAGCTTTAGAATTAAATATTATTCCCTGTATCAGCTTCTATTCCAGGGTTGCTGGGGACACCTCTTGGAGGATCACACATTACCTGGATAGAGCTTTATTATATTTGTCATGGCTACTGTGTTTCTACCAATTATGTTTGTGATATTGGAGGGCAAACAGGCCTCAACCAAGTTGATTGTGGGTTTAATAGGCCTGTGATTGGTATCAATGCTATTCTGTAGTATCCATACCAGGGTTTCTGTGTAGTGTTTAATCTTATACATCTCATATAGATTCTGAATTCAATTTAACAGGCATAGGATGTTAAGCAATACTTGTTTTTGCAGGTCACATGAACAAATGGGGGAATTCTCATGGACTGAGGAAACTTCAAATGGAACCACAAGCTTAGGTTGCAATGTAAAAGACTTTTTTAAATCCATGATTTTGTTAATTTGACCACACCTTCTCATCTTTGATATCTGGGGTGGAGGATTCATTTTACAATCAGCACACAACTTATAATCTTCCATAGCTTTTTCACAGGTTTCTTGAGCAGATATCAGAATATCAATGAACTCAGGTAAATATTCTTATACAGATGGACTGGTGTATGCAAACACTGATCCGGCATAAACATACAGGGATGATGGGCGTACATTAAATGGAGGGGATGTTCCAATAGAAGATTGTTCCGTGTTATTATATGTTTACTCTGCCAACTATAATGTCTTACTCCAATCCTCCGCTTGTGCAAAAGCTTGATAACTCCAGTAAGCATATGCAAAATGTGCGTAGTTTGCTTTAGTATAATTGCACAACATGTAGGGGAAATAATGCAAAATAGAAATCCGTCATTTAGAGCAATATTTTAGTGCAATGTTTGAAACAAAGGGCACATTTTGTGCTAAAAATAGTATATAAAAAACAACTGCTGTAAGCAACAACTACTCATTTCTGTTTGTTTTTTGTGTTGCTCCTGAGATCCAACAATTTGCCCACAAATGGTGTTATAATTATTCAGCATTTCAAGAATAACAAGCATTATCTGAAATTTCAGTAGTTACATGAATTACGTTGCCATAATTTAAATTTCTCCGGGGCTTATACTCAAGTGCAATTCCACACGTCGATTCAATCTTTCAATTTGTTAGTCCATTTGAGTTTGATAATAAAAGTACAAGCGAATGTCTGTATGTCAGTCCTTACAGAAACCAGCACGAAATTCTGAGACTCTTTTCAGTAACCAAACCCTGTGGAACACCTTAAAACAATAGGTCAGTAGCCCGCAGAGTGGGTGGTTTAGAGAACAGTTCACTCAGGAAATGGTACAGGCAAAGGGAAAGGGCCGGGCATTGATCTCTCGCCTGTCTGGCTCTGGCTCTGGCTCTGGGTCTGGCTTAGCAAGGAGTCAAGGTACGGGGAGTACAGCCAGTAATGAAAATAACGAGGGTGGCGCACAGCAGAAGACACCCCCAACCCCCCGACCTATCCCCTAACTAATTCGGTAGGATACTCTATTCAGAGCAGTCTAGGCAATCTGCCCAGAACCAGCGAGGAATTGGCTAGCAAAATACAGACAGCTTCTCTGGGCACTGAGTGTTAGATGGAAGAAGAACAGCTTATGGTGAAGGAGTCTTCACTGGCTGCAATATTCCAGGCCTTGCAAGAACAATGGCATGAAGCTCAGGACCACCATGCGCAGGTCAGGGCGGACTATTTCAGCATTAAACTGTCAATGGATGAAGTAACCGGTATGCTGGCTAGCATTACGAAGGATGTGACTGAGCTACAGAGGGTAGCAGAGACTGAGGAGTCAGTTACTTCTATTGCACAGACCATCCAGTCACATGATCAACAGCTCCAGGCTTGTCAAGCTAAAATTGAGGACTTGAAAAACAGGCAAAGGTGGAATAACCTAAGATTATTTGGGGTGCCGGAAGGCAAAGAGGATGTTGATCCCCACGCCTTTGTGGTTCGACTTCTTCAAAAGTCATTTCCGGATCTATCAGACTGGGACTGGGATTGCCAATTTCAAAGAGCAGACAGGCTCCCTTAACTACACAGAGGCCTAATGCCTGGTATCCCCGCCCCATTTTGATTTTTTGGGGGAATATTTGGTTGAGACAAGCATTGTCCTTTAAGGCTCGCCCCAATGCACCAGTAGCAGTGGATTATCTATAAATGTTTTTTAGATCTGACTTAAGCCGTGCTACTATGGAAAAAAAGATGGAAAATGAGACAACTTATTGATCCGCTTAAAGCGACAGGGGCTCAAGTGTTTCTGCTGGAACCTGCAAGATTGAAAGTTATTAAAGATGGAAAGTCACAATTCTTTGGTTCGGATTTGGAGGCCAAGCTGGCACTAACAAAATGGCAGACTACTTGAGCTTCTGGCATGAACACTTGGCGGACTGCTTGGATTATGCTGAATCTTATAATTTGTTGCATCTTGTTTGCGTAGATTTTTTTGTTGACATTTTGTTTTTGTGTCTCTGTTGAAGGGATTGGGGAACAGTTGATTAGAATTAGAATTATATGGGGCCTGGGCCTGGGTGGCTAGGGGCGTAGTAAGGGGGTAAGCCGGCTCATATCCCTTTTTCCTTTTTCTTAAGCTCATGAGGGACCAGCTGGGGATAGGCTTTGTGGGGCATTGCGACGATAGCTGCCATTTTAAGCGGCAGCTGTTGGGGGGGCTGATTCCTTCTTAGGAAACAGGGAGGGGATGGGTAGGTTGGCTTCAAGGAGGAGAATGGAGGGTATTCTAGGGAGGGAGCAGGGTATATAAAGGAAAAAAGTCAAAAAGAAGGATTGCAGTTTTTTCTTAGATGGTGGGATCGCAGCGGCTACTACTATTTTTGCTTTGAGGTTTTGTAATTTGATTAAAAGGGTATGGCATTGATCAGGTGTTTATCCTGGAATGTGTCTGGACCGAATAGGGGGGCTACAAGACAATTAGTGCAAGAAGAGCTTAGGGCACATAAACCCCATTTGGTACTTTTAACAGAAACACACTTAGCATATAAGGACTGGGGTTTTCTGGATCAGCTGGGATGTCAGAATATAGTATGTACCTCTCAAAATGTGTCAATCACAGGGACGGCTATATTAGTGTCTAAAACATCAGATGGTCAAGTTCACAAAGTTTTAGCAGATTGAAGAGGGAGATGGGCTATTGATCAAATTTAAATTAATACTGTGAGATATGTTTTTTGTGTTTTATATGGTCCCAACATTGATGATCTGACTATATTTGATAATAACTGTTTGGGGTTAGTGGGATGGCAAGGGGTCGTGGTTTTGATGGGAGATTTTAATTGTGTTTAATAATTATGGTATGGATTCTACTAGCCGGCCACTTGGCCTAAAAATTATGAAGGTGAGACCTTCTATTTTAGAACGAGGGTGAATACATTCACTGCAGGATGCATTGCGCACTTTGTACCCAAATAAGCCGGGATATACGGACTACTCTGCACCACATAGGCAGTACTCAAGGATTGATATGGCCTGGGTTTCAGATGTTATTTTGACAGGGGCAGACATGGAGATATGTCCTAGGATTATGTCTGACCACAATCCCATAATGTTTTCTTTCTGAGCTAACTGTACTCCTAAAGCTGCTTGCCTATTTACCTTTCCACAGTATTTGGTTACAGATTCTCCGCTTTTGGTTTTTATTTCTAAAAAAAATTCGGAATATCTTACAGATAATATAGGGTCTGCCCCGCTTTGGGTTGTATGGGATGCTATGAAAGCATATATTAGGGGCATCACTCAGCAGTTCGTCCGCCAACAGAATAGGGAACGGGAGACACAAACTAAAGATGCTTATCAAAAGCTTATCAGTTGTGAACTTCAGCATGCCGAGGCCGATCATGTGCAAAAGCCAGAACAGGATCTTTTGTATGTCTCTCTTCTGGAGCAGAAGGCAGTGATAAATAGGGTTTTGAAAGAAAAAGTAGCAGCTTGCTTTATCAAACATAAGACACAACAATATGAATATGGGGATAGGATAGGGAAAGTTTTAGCCCATCAACCTATGAATGACTGCCTTAAAACCAAGATTAAGTCTATAAAGGGCGAGGGTGGCGTTCTTTATAGATGCCCCCAGGAGATAGCTAATCAGTTTTCTATTTTGTATAAGCAATTGTATTCCCCAGATTCAGCACAAGACCTAACTGATATGCAGCGCTATTTACGAGGGAGTAATTTGCCGACTCTGACAGAAGAAAATTCTGTGTTATTAGAGCAGGAGATTACAATGGAGGAAGTTTTGGAGGTGATAGGAGGGTTATCATCAAGGAAGGCGACGAGGGATGACGCCCTTCCAGCAGTGCTCTATAAGTGTTGCAAAAGCCTCCTGGCCCCGGTGCTGCGGGATGTGATCTCCCAAGTAGGGATCACAGGATGAGTTCCAAATGTTGTCCCATTGATCCTGGAACCCTTGGCTGTTTAAAATGTACTCCTCCTAACATCTCCTGAAACCTGGGATTTCTAAATATTTTTGGGCCAAAGACCTGTGGAGGACTGGGGCTAAACTACCATGCTGATCTGATGAAGGAGCCTTGCTGCTAGGTTGAAGATTCCGGTTGGCCCACTCAGAGCTTTTCCGCAGCAGGGGAACCCATTCAGCTGGACCTCACTGAGAAGGTATCTAGTATCAATGAGCTCTGTTCAGCTAAAGCCTGCAGCCTTGTCCCACTGGAAGAATCTGAATTTCAAAACAAGAAACTAAGTCTGAATATAGAAATCTTCTCCAGGTGAAGGAGCCAAAGAATCAGCAGGTGAGGAACCATCATTGGGTGTGAGCTTTCCTGACTTAAGTCAATGGCTGCACTGGGTGCTTGTCCAATGACTATCAGATGTCGTGGAGGTCTCCTAGGCCAGAACCTGCTGTCTTGCCCACTGAGGATTGTTTACTTCTATTTCAGAAACAAAGTCCGGTTGAACCAGGTTTCTTTATGCTACTCATGCTCTAGTGTGATTGGCCTTATCTCACGTCTAAGTACCGGTCAAGTGCAAATAGATGGCTGTGTTTGGTGTATAAAGCTTTTTGGCACTATTTGTAACTTTTTCTTTAAAAAGTCATATTTCCGGATGTCCTTATTGGATATTTGTCATTTTGGTGTCATTTTAATTACTAACATTTACACTATTCTTCTTAATTGGTTAGTATTTTTTCTTGTGTTGTGTTTTGACTGTATTATTGTTTTGATACTGTTTAAATAGTTTGCACATTGCTTCTAAGGTAAGCATGTCTGCTGTGCCAAAGTTACCAGCCAGGATGGCTTGCCATAGTGGCAGAGGTGCATCGCCCCACTGCTCAGAAGCAGCCGATGATAAATAGAATGATAATAAAGCAATGTTATTATCATTTTCTTTCTTTCTTTCTGAGCCACAAAGCCCCCACACACAAGCTGGCTCCAGGCATGAATATGGTCCCCACAATACCTTACTCAAATCGCTTTCGCCTGTGAAACAACAGACAAGGACTGTACCTGCTCTCTGAGACCTGAGAAGAGTCCTGAAGACTGGATCTGCTCTACCTCTTCTACACAGCACTCCAAGGGTGGGACAGATGGCCTCCTATTCAAACTACAGGGGCACAACAAGCTAGAAGATGCCTATTCTGCAACTGCCTTGCTGGCCACTTCTAACTATATCCAGCCTGGACCCTGCTACTGACCTCTGCTGGAGTTAGTCTTGACACCGAATGATATCCCATAGATCCTGGAACCCTTGGCTGTTTAAAAGGTACTCCTCCTAACATCGCCTGAAACCTAGGACTTAGAAACATTTTGGTGCCAAAGACCTGTGGCGGACTGGGACTAAACTACCATGCTGATCTGATGAAGGAGCGTTGCTGCTAGGTTGAAGATTCCAGTTGGCCCACTCAGAGATTTTCCGCAGCAGTGAAACCCATTCAGCTGGACCTCACTGAGAAGGTATCCAGTATCAATGAGCCCTGTTCAGCTAAAGCCTGCAGCCTCGTCCCACTGGAAGAATCTGAAGTCCAAAAAAAGAAACTAAGTCTGAATATAGAAATCTTCTCCAGGTGAAAGAGCCAAAGAATCGACTGGTGAGGGACCATCATTGGGTGTGAATTTCAAATTTCCCCCACTCTGAGCTTTCCTGACTTAAGTCAATGGCTGCACTGGGTCCTTGTCCAATGACTATCAGATGTCGTGGAGGTCTCCTAGGCCAGAACCTGCTGTCTTGCCCACTGAGGATTGTTTACTTCTATTTCAGAAACAAAGTCCGGTTGAACCAGGTTTCTTTATGCTACTCATGCTCTTGTAACTTTATCTTTAAAAAGTCATATTTCCGGATGTACTTATTGGATATTTATCATTTTGGTGTCATTTTAATTATTAACATTTACACTATTTTTCCTAATTGGTTAGTATTTTTTCTTGTGTTGTGTTTTGACTGTATTATTGTTTTTATACTGTTTAAATTGTTTACACATTGCTTCTAAGGTAAGCATGTCTGCTGTGCCAAAGTTACCAACCGAGACGGCTCGCCATAGTGGCAGAGGTGCATCGCCCCACTGCTCAGTGGCAGCAGATGATAAATAAAATGATAATAAAGCAATGTTATTATCATTTTATTTATTTCTGTCTGAGCCACAAAGCTGATGGAGTCTAGGGCAGGGCAGGGCAGGGCAGGGCCGTTCTATTGCAGGGAGGAGGAGTGGGGGTACTGTAAAGTGAGCATGTCGGGTTCGGTCAGCCATCTTAAGACAGCCAAACCGACATGCACACTTATGTTTCTTTAACCCATCTGTGTTCTACAGCTGGGTGGAGAAACAGAACAGACTCCCTGTGCCTGAGCGAGCAATGGACCAACCTACTCAGGTCACCACCAATAGTATAGCATGAGAACAGCATCTGGATAGGGTGGGGAGCCTGTGCTATGTGGCCCATCGATTGCGGGGATTAGAGGAGTTAAGAGGCAACAAGCAGCATCAGCAGGAGCAGCAGGTAAGTGTTTTTATTTAATTTTTATTTTTATTCCCCAACCGCCTCCCTGCCACCCTACTGCTTTAGAATGGCCCAGCTGCCACTGAGTGCCAGGGAGAATGTTACTTTTGTGACTTTAGTGATTCACGTCAACAAGAATTGTGAATATTGCTTCTCAAGGTAGTTAATTAGCCCCCTTAAGTAATACCAGAATTTCTTAAAAGGAGGAAATGAAATGGCTTATATATTCAGTCAATAGAATCTCAAGTAATGAAGGGATCATAAAGTGAGAAACTGTAACTCGCATCAATTTGGAGTGAAACAGAAAAGAGAGAAATAGTCATAGAGGACAAAGACTTTAACAGCTCACATGACGTGCAATTACACTTCCCCTCTGTTTAACCAGATATCACATGGTAAATCACATGGTAAATCCTTACAACCAGCCCATATTTAATGATGGCTGCTTAAACAACAGTGCTTTTTCAATAGTTATTACTTGGCCAAATCAATGCACCACCCATGCAAAATATTTCAATTGTGAATTTTCTTCCACTATGACTGAGCTTAGAATTGTGCTGAATTAAATATAGGGATATTGGAAAGTTCCTGGTTGTTACTGATCTTCATTGAATATTCAATGAGAAGGAAACTATGATCCAGTAAGGAATTATTGTGATATGAGCAGCTGCCATTGAGCAGTTCCTGTACTATGTGTTGGGCTTTCACGCCAAAGACACCACCATGGCAGAAAGCCAACTGTTGCCATTCAATCAGTCTCAAAAAGATCTCTACAGTAGCTGTTCTCGTCTGCGTTTACAAGCAGAGCAGTATAAAAATGGATAGACACCTTCATAGCGCTCAGACCATAGCATAAAAAACCACTAATGTCTTGGAACGACTAACTGTTATTATTCTGACAGTAGTGCATTGAACATCGTGCAGCGTACATTGTAAATCTAAGGGGCCGATTACAAAGCCTTGGGAAACAGCTCCGGCCCTCAGTTGGACCTGTTCTATGGCATCGGAATCTCCTGTTTGGATTAATTTCTGACCAACCCATTTGATGGAGTTGGTCGAGAATTAATCCAAACAGGATTTCTGAATGGCTTACAACGGGCTTGGAGAGCCCGTCTGCCATTCGTAGAGGGGCCTGTTACAGCTCCACCCATTTATTGCAGATTCAATATTGCCCTTTGCAGTAGTGAATATACTACTTCATAAATTTTAGAAGTGATCCGTGAACATTTATGTTCATACCCACACACATGTTAGCGTGTGGAAGTTCATAAACATCCCACAACACAGGACTGCTTTCTCCACACCTGTCAAAGTAGATTTTCGCAGATATGAACATCTTGTAAGACTGTAAATACAAGATTTGAGAATGCAAATACTTATTTACACTCATATTCCAGACATTTGTGCTTCTAAATTAAACTAAGGGGCCGATTTTGATGTTGGACGGACCTGAGTCAGTCATCGATCTGGAACTGGGACCGACTGACCTCCTGTCAGCGGTCCCAAACCAGCAATCAGGATGCAACCGAACACTGTTCGGTCGCAATCCTCTTGTTTACAATGGGAGCAGGCATCCGACCATAATGCATGCTCTCATTGTAAAGAAATGAGGTGCAGTTCATTCCTGCACCCGGTGGCATGCACCCCAAGGTGCCTGCCAACGCGTGCAGAAATCAACGTGCCCCCTAGGCCACCATCCGGAAGCCTTGCACCCATGGGGGTCCTGCTGGGGCCCCCCAAAGTCAGATTCCCACAGCCTTTCTGTATTGAAAGGCTGGCACAGAACGGCTGTAGGAATCTGCCACCGTAATTCCTCAGGCGAAAAGAGCTGTCGTGGGATTACAGGCCCCTTTAATTTAGGAGCACAAATGACTGGAATATGAGTGTAAATAAGCATTTGCATTCTCAAATTTTGTCACGAATTTTGATAGGTTCCATGTTCACTGGGGACACAATGCACCATTCAATTGCATAACTGTTTTCTACTATAATTACTATAATTATATAAAAACTATTGTTATCCTCACCCTATATTGAGTTGTGTACGGTTCTTCTCCTTTTGACATCACTGTAACTATGTATTTCATAGCGATTGTGCATAATAATATCATATTCTTTTATATACTCATGGTCGCCACAGGAACCATTGTTTTTGCATGTAATAGACATGTCCAAACAGCATTTTCTACGTTGTATTTGTGCTGCACAGTGCTTTTCAGTTTTTGGCACTAAACCCTTTCTACTAATATTAGCGAATAGGTTTTAGTGTAAAAAAGCAAGGGTGTTTGCATGAGAAGGCCAATGTCCGCCACTTTAATGCAAAGTAATACAAAGCGTTTTGCGCTGATTTGTGTTACTTTACCATGCAAACCGTTGGTTTGTGAATCCTAAAATGGGCTTTGCAGCGGGTTAGTGTCAAAAACAGTAATACTAACCTAACGCTAAACCTTCGCGAATCTAGGCCTACGTTTAGTGTTTTTGTTAATAAAGTGACTCCTTGCCCACTATTATATTCTCAGCTTGTTTTGTCGATAGGAAAAGCTGAGAGATAGCTTTATTCACTGTTGACTCTCACTCCCTAGATTACCTTTGCAGGATAATATTTAATCACCACAAATAAGTGGTGTAACACAGCCCCTGCAGCCCAGGGGAACCCCAACGCTTCAGAGACCCCCTATTTGAGACGAACTCCAAGGAATATCTGTGAGATTTGAAAGACTCAGAGGCCCCTCTTCATATTGTGCAGGGTGCCCATCACAGTGCATTAAACCGCAGCCACTAATGACATCACCCAAATTACCACTCAAGGTCACTAAATTAGAATTTTAAAGGGGTATTATTCGTTGTGATAAATTATGTTGACACACCATCTGAGCATCCCATGTGGCGCAGCACACGCTGAACTCCATAAAAGCATCAATAAGTGGGCTCTGATAAACATATTGACAAATAAGGGTTGAAATGCACAAGGCAAACTAAGACATCCTTTTTTTGTAGGTCAGGCTATCTCATTGTTAAAGCTTCTACATTGAATAATTATTCTAAATATTTATTTTGCGCAGCACCTTCAAACTTAAGTTAATTACATCTTTATGTTTTTATTATCATGCTGCATATGCATGCTCGAAAGCAAGGTTTGCCCTCGGGGACCTTATATTAATATTTTAAAAGTCTTTATAGGATTCTTAGACTCTGTACCTAGGGGGCTAAAAACTACTAAATAATAAAAATGCTCATTATCTGCAAGAACGTGGAAAGGCTATTAGGCTTTGAAGTGGTCAGCACTTAAGTTCAATTTAAAATAACTTTAAAAATTATATTCGGTACAGTAAAATGTATCAGTGTAGGCCGGTGCCTAATAACGTTGTTCTTTAAATATGACTACTACGGTTAGGATGAATGTATCCATCTCTGGTGATCCATAGTTGCCCTCATCCTATGTTAGACAAGCTCTTTTTACCGCCGTTTTCTTCATATACTTTTTTTCAATGCTTTAGGTAAAATTGTCTGTCCATGGATGCATAACTAAAGTTATTGTTTCCTTCTCCTTCCTGTAACATTAACTCGCACCTGAGTATCTTCTTGTGAGGAGTGAACAAGTTTCACAATGATGGCCATTTATTAACCATGGATCATCATCATCCCTGTAACAACAATTAGAACCCATAGAAGGTGAACTACCTTCTTTTAAGACGTAATCTGAAACCAGGTTACATATTACCTAGAAGGCAAAAAGGTTTATAGAAGGGATTGGCCTGGAAATATTTTCATAAGGCTTCTTGACCGAAATCTTGCTGCATTTTATGTCCATTATAGATCCATGATGGGCATTAGTCCACCTAATAAAGAACACTTTAGCTATTGAAAGGTTTAGGAACGTCTTACTTAAAGATCCTTTGACTTGGAGGGTGCAAGCCAAATTGTGTACATTTAGCGTCCATTTAGAGTCCAAGTGATATTAGGGCAGGGCAGGACTTTGGCCACGAGGTTCAGTGTGGATCGTATGAGTCGATGATTGTTTCCCACATCTAATATTGCCTTATAGCCCGCCGTAGCGGGCTAGACCGTCTATTAACCACATTGGTGCTAAGGCAATTCCCGCTCGGTGCTGACCAGTCAGATTTACCATTGTTCATGACAAGGTCAGCTCGTCATCAATACAGGAGCAGTGCACTGCATGACGAGCTGACCTTGTCATGAGCATGGAAGGGGTTAAAGGCCCGCTGCAGCGTTAAAGGCTCGAGCCGAAGGCGAGGGACTTTAACAAGGCAGCGGGACTTTAAAAGCCGGTATAGCCATGCTACGAAGGGCTATAAGGCTTTTAGAACATTCTGCCACTAGAGGGCAGAATGTTTCAACAAATAAAAACGCCTTCAGGGAGCGTAAGGGGATTGAAATCCCCTCGGGCTCCCTGAAGCCTTTGTTCACAGCCAGAGCTGTGAACAAAGAAACATTGGAATGTTGGAGCTCTGGGCTTATACCAGCCATTATAAGCCCGGAGCACTCTATTGTTTTCAGTTGAGCTTCCAGCGTTCCAATGTTCTAATGAGGCTGAATATAGATAAACATGTTTATCGCTGATCCTATTAGGCCAAAGCATGTATTGATTATGGATGTTATACCTGTGGACTCAGTGTGACCCCTCTACTTGCCTCTGAGTCCCATTACAGAGTTCCCTGTCTTCTACAACCAAAATTATATTTAGTCTCCAGCTCAACCACAGCTAACCTAGTACTTACAATCCCCTTAGCCATAAGCTTGTTTGAAGTCTTGTACATTTTTAACTTGACAAATCCTACAGAAAGACAGCCCCATGTATTAAACTTACCTTCTTTTCAAAAACATCCCTTCATTTACAGCACCATTTACTTCTTTATGCCACACCCACACTGCACATATACACTTAGAAGCACGTTCATTCAAGACAGATTCCATTCTTGGCTTCAAAAACATTTAAACCATGCCAACGCCACACTGTGCTGTATGCACTGGAAGGAGATTGTTGATGTAGGCCCTATTTGTGCTTCTATTACATTTCTGTAATATAGTAAAGTCTGTGGTGCTGGTATATATCCAGAGGAAGACAATCGTTTGAACAATGTCATTGTTCAAGCCAGTGGCAAAGCGTGTTTATACTTGATTCATATCCTCATTAGGATACATTTAAGGCTGACTACATTGACCCACACAAGGTTTCTGAATTTTACAATTCCTGGTGGAACTATGAGGCCCACCAAGGAAAAGTCTTAAAACTTCACAGGATGCCATTACAGAAAAGGATGCCATGACTCGCTCAAAAATTCAAATTTGGTGTTCTCTAGGGCAAACCAGACAGTGCAGCTTCAGAAATCATATTTTTCAAGCTGCGTTTTTGCTCAACACAGCATCCAAAGTTGCTGCACTGCGTTTCATGAATGAGGGAGAGCAGAACGCAAACAAGTGCTACGCACACAAATCTTGCATAAATCATGCAATCATCCCCAGTTGAGAGATCTGGGCCTAAATCCATTGTTCGTTTGCCCACTATGCCACCCCAGTTTAGACTCAGCCATATGCAAATCACCCTTATGGGAACAGTCCAGCCTGAACTGCCACGCCAGGTCCTCCTGGTCCGGAGACAAGCATCCGGGAACCAGTTTTAGAGTATTACGCCTCATCAGCCAGGTTAGCTTGAATCTAGTGGTACAGGGAGCAAGGATCCCACACCTGGGCATTCCTAACCAACTTACAGCAAAAAGTGCTCCGCAAACAAATGATGAACGAAATGCTGAATAAATCATGCACTCAACCCTAGTCCAGAGATCTGGGTTAAATCCATTGTTCTTTTGCTCACTATGCCACCCCATTTTAGATTCAGCCATATGCAAATCAGTCTTGACATTGTTCCTTGTGGGAACAGTCCAGTCCGAACTGCCTAGCCAGATCCTCCCTGGACCAGAAATAAGCATCCTGGGACCAGTTTCAGGATATTACTCCTCATCAGCTAGGTTAGCTTGAATCCAGTGGCACAGTGAGCAAGGATCCCATATCTGGGCATTCTCTTCCCACTTACAGCAAAAGTGCTACGCACACAAATGAAGGACGGGATGCTGAATAAATCATGCACTCACCCCCAGTCGAGCGATCTGAGTTTATTTTATTTTATTTTATTTTTAGTGTTTTTTATAGCGCGAACATGACCCTGCACAGGGTATCAGAGCGCTTTACAATAGCATATAAACAACATTCTTAACTTTACATGTTACTAGCCATAGGTGATTACGTATTAGCAAATCCGTAAGAGCTAACATAACCAAAAAGTTCACATATAGATTTCTATAAAGTCTTTGGAACTAAATGAGATAAAAACTAGAATAACATTTCAACCTAGTACAGTGAGTTGCTTGTGTGGAAATTCTACCAGCCAGGCCGAATGAAATAAAAGAAGTACAGTTATAAGGATTTAAGGGAGAAATTTCCTCATATAAAACGATTTTGCTTCCTTTTTAAATTTTGCGATGGTTGGAATTCTTCTCAACTCCGGGGGGAGGGCGTTCCAAATTCTCGGTGCCGCCCCTGAGAATGCTCGGTCATAAGTTCTTTTCTTATGGAAGCGCGCCGGTTTCAGTAGTAGATCAGCATTGCTCCTGGAGGAACGGGACCCTCCCGACAACGTGAGTTTCTTGGCGAGGTAGACTGGATATTTGTTGTGAATTGCTTTGTGTGTGACACATGCCAGCTTGAACTGGATTCGTGCTTCGAAAGGAAGCCAGTTGAGAGCTTTCAAGTGGGGGGAGATATGGTCAAATTTTTTGGATCCCGCTATGAGTCTTGTGGCTGCATTAAGGCATGCTTTCAGTGGGGCTGTTGAGATCTTAGGGAGCCCGGCTAAGGTTGTGCAACCGTATTCAATCCTTGAGATGACCAATGCCTGAACTGCTGTTTTGAGGTCTGTTTTGTTTAAGAAAGGCTTTAGTTTTCTTAAGTAGCTTAAGTGGAACCTGGCGTTTTTTGCCATTGTGTTGATATGTACAGACATATTAAGGTTTTTGTCCAGAATGATACCCAGAGATTTAGTTGACTCCACAATCTTCGGAGTGCACTTTAGAGCTGTGATGAGGTTGGACCATTCAGCAATCAATGTTTTGCTTTTTTTAGGAGTAATCAGGAGGAATTCCGTTTTTTGAGGATTAAGTTTTAGGTGGTTCTTGGTTAGCCATAGAAGTGTTCTTGCTAGAGCAATGTTCATTGTCTTTAAATCTTCAGTCGACGCAACCTTAATGTACAGCTGAGTGTCATCAGCATACATATGGTAAGCAATGTTAGCATTTTGAAGTATTTCCGTAAGAGGTTCTACGTATAGATTGAAAAGTGATGGAGATAGCGTTGAGCCTTGAGGAACTCCTATAGTATTGTCAGTTGCATTTGAAAGGGTTTGATTGACCATTATTTTTTGTGATCTATTCTCCAGAAAGGAGCTGAACCAGGATAGCACTGTCCCCTCGAATCCCATCCTGTTTTTAAGTCGATCGAGGATATAGGCATGGTTCACCGTGTCGAAAGCTGACGACAGGTCCAAAAAGATTAGGAGGCATGTTTTATTCTGGTCCAGAGCCAGTAAAGCGTCATCTACTATGTGCAGAATCGCAGTTTCTGTACTGTGATATGGACGGAAACCGGATTGGCAGTCATTTAGAAGCTTGAATTTAGAGATGTGTAGGCTCAATTGATGTTGGACACATTTTTCCAGAATTTTGGCCAACATGGGAATATTGGTTACCGGTCTAAAGTTGTTCGCATCTAAAGGGTTCTCAGTCGTTTTTTTTAGGAGTGGGATGACTTGTCCTGTTTTTAAGCAGGCTGGTATTTGACCTTGAGACAACGAGGCATTAATGATCTTGGACCAGGCCGGGATTAGCAGGTGATTTATGGAGGACCAGCATTTCGCCGGAAGGGGATCATTGTAATGATTGTTAGGTTTCGAGGTCGCCATGATTTTTGAAATGTCTAATTCGCTGACCTGTGTAAAATCTGACCATCTCGCACTGTTTTTGGGTTCGGCTGATTCTGGTTCCTCCGGCACCTTATCTCCCCAGTCCTTCACCAATTCAATGTCATCCGCCGCTTTTTTGAGTTCCCTCTCCAATGAGTTGGCTTTGTTTGTAAAGAAGATCGAGAAGTCTTCGCTGTTTAAGCAAGTTTTGGCAAGGACTGGAGCTATTTTGGCCGCCTTGTTAGATTGATCTTTAAGTAGATCGAATAGTTTCCTTGGTCTATTAACTGCATTGTCCAGTTCTTTCCTGAAGAATTCTTTTTTAGATTTAATAATGCTTTTATTATACGCTTTCCTGGATTGTCTCAGTAAGGTTAGCTGGGGTGAGGAGGGGTGTTGTCGCCATTTACGTTCAGCTGATCTCAGTGACCTTCTTTCTTCATTTAGGGCTCCGTTGAACCATGGGTTTTTGTCTTTGTCTGAGAATCTTTTTAGTTTTAGCGGGGCTATGTCCTCAATGATGCTGGACATTGTTTCGTTGTAATGTAGCGTGAGGTCGTTGACGTCCTCCATGCTCATGGGTGGCTGCAGATCAATATTGCATCGTGCCGCTAGGTTTTCCATATTAATTTCTCTGGTGTCCCTAGACCATTTTTTAGGTTTAATAGTTTGTGTAGATGATTTAGATTTTCTGAGGAGGATTTCGAAGGTAATTATGTGGTGGTCCGACCAGTCGCAGGGTGTGATTGCAATGTTCTCAATAGATTTCTCTTTAGCTATGATCCAATCAAGAATAGATCCTTTATTGTGGGTGGGGAGATGACATCCTTGGACTAAGGATTGGCTATCCAGGAAGGATTTTAATAGGGTGATTTGATTGTCATCATGATCTTCCCAATGCATGTTGAAGTCTCCTAAGAATATATCGCTCGTCTGCAGATTAGAGTTAGAAGTTATGATTTCTATCAACTGGTCTGTGAATTTGGTCTTAGTACCCGGGGGGTGGTATAAGGCATGTAGTTTACAGTTCATGTTATTTGCTGCTCTTAAGGACATGCCTAGATATTCACACGACTCTAAAGGCTCAGCTTGTATTTTTGTTATGGAAATGTCAGATTTATGTATACAAGCGATGCCACCACCTTTTCTGATGATTCTGTCCTGCCTCAAAATCTGGTAGTTAGGGGGGACCAGTAGGTCTAGGCAGGGCGACGAAGAGTCAGAGAGCCATGTTTCCGTTAGAATGATTATGTCAATGTTATGGTTAAGAATGAGATCAGCTATGTCTGCCGCATGTTTATTTGCCGATCGACAATTGAGTAGAGCGCAGCGAAAATGCTCAATGCTCAAGGGTGGCAGAGATTCTTCAGGCGTTAATGCCACTCTCCTAAGATTGTTGGCATTGATCCCTCTAGTATTAGCCTGGGAGTTTCTACAGGCTTTCGTTACTATAGTTTGAATATTATGGTTTTCTTCTAGCTTAGTTTTAGTGGTAGGCCTGGGTTCATATGTAGATACAATAGATAATAGCTCACTATCAGTCAGATAGTTGAGTTGCGTGCGAGGACGGTAAATTCTGTTCGATAAAGCCAATGGGGTGGAGCTTTGTTTAACATGCGTTTCATGGTGGGAAGATTGAAAAATCTCCATTTTTGCCAGCCATTTTTCAGACAGGCACAGTAGGTTTTTCATATCTTTAATAGCGTCAAGCATAGCTTTGTAAGTTTTACGAGATTGGGCACTGAGGTTTAAGAGATCATTATTAGTTTGATTGATTCCGATCCTAGCAGAGTCTGAAAAATCAGGTGTGTTAGTGGGTTGTGCCGAGGGTGTCTCTCTAGGAGGTTTTATTTTAGTTATCCCCGTAGGCTCTAAGTGTATTCTGTTATGTTTAGGGATGGTTCCTTGCTTCTCCTTGAGGTTCCTCAGCGCTCCATTTTTGCTGACTTGAACTTGCTCCGTCTGAGCGGTTTCCATCATGCTAACAGTTCTCACTAGTGGGTCGATATCAGTGTTAGTGGAAGGCTGTGAGCTCAGGACCAGATTCGGGGGCATTGTTGCTACTGGAGTGTTGTTGTCCCTGTCTACTTCTTGATTGGAGTCATGACAAAGACGTTGTACTAAGTTGGGTGGGATGGTTTTAGACCACAATGCGGAATCAGACTGTTGTGTTTCTATCGCTATGTCTGCATCAGAGTCCTTAACGCTCAAGTTGTTGTCATCCTGACGTGCTAACTGAAGTTCCGTATTGGTGTTTCTGCTGATAGGCGTAAATGCGCAACCATTAGCATTAGTCTGTGGGTTCCTGATTGCCTGCAGTAACATTTGATTTTCAATCATGTTGGTGTTTCTGCTGTCAGGCTCAAGGGTGCTATCATTGGTATTAACCTGTGAGTTACTGGTTTCCTGATGAAGAGTTTGAATTTCATCATTAGAGTTGCTGCAGACTGTCGCTGTAATTTGGGTGGGGTGATTGGATTCCATCTCCTTGTCGACTTCACTTGTAGTCCTACCCGGAACGTTCCCCGGTGGCACAGTGCTAGTTTGGGACTTAGTGTTAGGCTGGATCCTTTTTAGAGTGGGGCTGCTGAGGACGTCATTTTTTAGTGTTAAAAACATTTCATCAAAGCGTTCCAGATCTTTATTGGCCGCTTGTATGAGAAACGTGCCATTTTTGTAACACGTAATATTTAATGAAGCCCTACATTTCCTAGACGGGGTAATGACCAATTTCGTTCCATAGGGAATGTTTTTTGATTCTTGAATTTTCAGAAAGTTATTTATAGCATTCCTCCATCTGGCCGTTTTTGTACTAAAGAATATAAAGTCGTTTATAAATGCGCCATTTTTTTGCCACCCCAGTTTAGACTCAGCCAAAGGCAAATCATTGTTGACACTGTTCCTTATGGGAAAAGTCCAGAACCCCACATTATTGACAAAGTTTAAGAATTTTCTCACTTTGTATGTGTGCTGTACTGTGCAACACACATGCACACTTGGTAAGGATTTGAAAAATTAAACCGTACACCTGCCTCAAAAAGACATGCATTTCTGCTACAAGGTCTTTTTGACCTTTTTATTAGACATGCCTCAAAACCATTGCTGATTGTATGGCAAAATGCCATTGACTACACATGGTAGGCTCACTTGACACAAAGGGCCCGATTACAATGTCATTCGGAAGGCCTCCAAATCGGATTTAGCTTATCCATATCCGATTCGTAGCCCTTGTTTCCAACCAAATCGTACACAGGTCCGAACGACCAAGTATGATGCGAAGATCGTGTATGCATCGACCGACTTGTTTCCGGACCCAAGCCGGTCGGTACGACTCATTCATAGTCGAATCGTACTGTGCAATGGAGCCAAATTCCGATCGAGCGAGTACGATGCACAATTCAGACCGCTGCTTCTCCTCGGTCTCAGTGAGAAAAAACGGCTTTCGGAATTGTACTTCGGGGGGCCGTTGCAGGCCCCCTTTCACCCAGGGACCTCCAAATCTGTCACGGGGTGTGCTCATGGGTCCCCCGATCCAGGCATGCACAGTGTGGCGGGCACCATGTGATGACCACCACAGTCTGTACGCTCTTCCCCACCCACCCCTTTTCTGCTATGGGAGTCTGTGTACGCGTCTGTACACAGGCTTCCATAGAGTTCAATGGGTTGTCTGAGCGAACAGCTGCATCATACTCGCTCGTTCGGACTCACGGAGCATGTTATGCTCGGAAAACCCTCCGGATCTGAGTCGCACGGACTGCTTTGCTAGCGAGATTGTAATAAGGCGCAACGTAGTAGAAAGCTGTACACAGCACTACTTGTGATGTTTGTTTAGACTACTTACCAATGCAAATCATCTTTTGTATTGGAAAGTAAAACCCAATACTATACTTTGTGATGGGTCTGTGTCACTTTTAGGACACAAAAGGTAGACGGCGCAACAACACATGCACACTTGGCAAGATTTTTAGAAATTAAACTTTACACCTGCCTCAAAAAGGCATGCATTTCTGGTACAAAGTCTTTTTAACCTTTTTCAGTAGATATGCCTAAAAACCATTGCTGATTGTATGGAAAAATGCCATCATCTACACATGGTAGGCTCATATGACACAAAGTAGTCAAAGCAGTACACGGCACGATTGTGTTATTTTTAGGCCACTTTCTAATGCGGTAAATACCGATTCGGTAAAATAGGGAAACCTTCAAGGGTGGCAGGGTGTCACATTGACACCCTGTTGCACCCCTGAATAGTGCTTGTGTGCACATGTGGCACACATACATGCCCTAAGGGCAAGTATGCCTGCCACATGGTACTGTTGAAAATGCACAGATTTGCATTTTCAAAGGTATTCGGTATTTACCACCAACTAATAGTTGGTGGTAAATAACGAATCCTTAAAGCACAACAGCACTCTTAAAAGTGCTTCCTACATGTCATTTACCGATTCGGTAAATACCGAATCGGTAAATGATGATTCGGTAAATACCGAATCGGTAAATACCGATTTGTTATTTACCGAATCCTCCCCTACATCACAATTGGCTCAATACCGGTCGGTAAACCTGAAATTTACAGAATTTCAGGTTTACCGACCGGTAATGGGCCACCTACATCGGGCCAAGTGCTTTGAAGCATCTTCTGTCTGAAGGTACGATGAAATAACAGCCAATGGAGCACTAGACAAAGCTACCTACACACAATACACTGACATTTGAATAGCTAAGAAGGAATTTGATAATCCAAACTGCATTTACATCAAAGGTTCAATATTTCTTTTTAGTATTTATGTGCAGGGTCATACAGAGTCAGAATGTAGGCCTGGCACTAAATGAAAAATGCCCCCATTACTATATTAGATAGCTACAAATGTATTTTTAGTATTGCTATAATAATTCAGGAACTAATGTTATCACCATTACAAATTTCACTTCTAACTAGTGGTATTTATAGAATTTATTTTTGAAAACACCCTTGTTTGCAAAATTCCAGCAACACAGAAATGTCTCTCGAAATAGCACACTGCCAATGCTGTGTCAATACTGCCAGTTAAATCACTTCCAGATATATTTGCATGTGAAAAAGCATCACAGATTGGGATCTTCACACTTGCACCAACAAATGTAAAGTGTATTTTGAACGCCACGGAAGTGGTACTCGGGAACCTGGCTGTCAATATTGCAATGCTACCTGTAGAAAAACACCTGTGTAGCTGTTAGAGACAGCTTAGGGAAAAGATTAGGATGTAATTGATACAGGCCTCCAACTGGAAGGCATGTTGACTGATGAGCTAAGGCTGTAGAACAGCATGCAGAGAATACATTTCCTGTGCAGTGTTAACTGTTTTCGAATGTGCAACTGTTTTGACTGCAGTGGGATGGTCTTATACCTGTCACCAGCTTTCTGTTTCATCGCGACCACCATATGATCTATGCTACAGGAAAATGACGTCAATACGAGGTTTACACACACATTTACTTTGATGCCCATTATCGCATTGGGCCATAGGTGTGTGCTATTGTACCTCCTCTTATCACAGTTATGAATTATATAGTGATGATGCAAACACACTCTCCCGCACCTGGTAGCTAAGAAGATATGTGTCAAGCCACACAATGCAGCACTAAGTGGTCATCACAAGAGTTAGGGAGGCAACAAGACCACAACAGAGAAACAAATCTGTCTGCATACGTAGAGTCATAACATGTCTAACAGTGACTATACCTACAAGTGCAACTATGACTTTGTGTATGCAGCTATTACTTTGAATTACACAGCTGTTGCATTTATATAGCACACCATATGCGTGGTGAAGTGCAGTGCTGGTTAGAAGATGGTTGAATTTCAGTGCAATCTTTGTTTTGGTGTAGCGGATAGCTGACAAGAGTGATGCTGTTATTCTGACATGGGTTCCTATTTCTAAATGTGAAATTGAAGAAAGCAGAGTGGGGGATTGAAAACATGCATTTAGAATAATTTGCTGTTGTATCTTGCTGAAAGGGTGTGGGTTAAGTGTATGGCAGAAGTGTTTTATTGTGAAGCCTGATGAATAGTAGATTGCACCCATCACAACTCAGTTGCTTAGGTGTGCTGATAAATGGGATGGAATGAAGTTAAGGCATTACGACATATGTGGATTTGCCTATCATTCTGAGGGCAGGGCTCTATTTCTTGTTTGAGTTTGAGGAGTAAAGTAGTAATTCAGATGAATAAATAATTAAAATGCTCCATAGACTTCACTCTGGGTGACTGTGGAACAGCTCACAAGAATGCACTGGTTATCGTTTTAAATTACCTGAATAGTCCACTCATGAGAGAGCAGAACAACCAAAGAGCATTGTATGGAACCCAGCAACCATAGCAAATTTCCATATTTCATGCAGGAGCAGTGGTTAAGCAGCCTACATGTATGCCTTGGTTCTAGTCCTCCACAGTAGATGATCTTTAGAGTGCACTCAGAAGTGAAGGAAGCAACACACAGTCATGTATGAGTTACAAGCAACAATGATAAATGATCGAAAGTGTCCTTTAAGGACTAACAGAGGAGTCACCCACCGGCATGCACTTGATGCAGGCAACAGTGGTAGACAGTTCATGTAGTGCATCTATAAGAAAATGGTGAGTAACCCACAGGAATGCGCTGGTTGCTGGCCACCAAGCCCCCCCATGTCGTGATCAGGAATGCAGGTCTACAAACAAATAAAAACTAGACACATGTGAAGGAAGGAGAGAAACATATGCTGAAAATAACAAACGGAGGACCATTTGCCATCTTTCTGGTATTTGGTAAACACATTCATCATGAACAAAGAACTGATATTTATAAATATTAGATGTGCATCAATGATTCTATACAAAATAGAACTACTCCCTCCAATTGAGATGTTGCCTACCCGTACATATTTTTTCACCTTCTATCTTACAAAATACCTATATCTCTAACTCTGTTGTTCCTTTTATTAGCTATGTGTCTCCTTGAGAACTCTTTATGTGATCTATTAGGATCTGACAAACCATACCTGATGCCTTTACCATACCCATCAATAGATGAAAGATGGAAATTCTTCTTTCTGAACATGCCTATATCCAAGCCTCTATACAGCATGTCTACAAGGGGTTTGAGCATGTGTTCCTCCTTCCAAAAGGTAAACAAATTCAATCAGTAGGATAACTCCTTTATAAAAAGGGCAGCAATTGACCTGTATTGTTTTCTAAATGAAATTACTTTATTTGCATCAACATCTTTGTGGTTCCATAAGACATATTTTTGCCCCTTTGAGAGCGCAACAGCCAACACGTGTTTAGCTCTTTGTGGTCAATCAGACCAGGGCTTTCTCAAGGCTAATAGGGTAATTCACGAGTCATTGTAGAAATAGTTAAGAGTACAATCCAACGATCTTCAAGGGAAATGTAAAAACAACTGAAATGGTTAGCAGCAGCAAGTTGTCCCAGGGCAGAATATCAAAGATGTTAATGCAAATAAAATAATTTCATTTAGAAAACAATATAGGTCAATTGCTGCTCTTTAAATAAAGGAGTTATCCTACTTATTGAATTTGTTTACCTTTTGGAAGGAGGAACAAATGCTCAAATCTCTACTATACACTTACTAATACGAGGTTGGAAAAGTCTGGAGCCTCGAGCTCAGTTCCTCCAGCGCTAACTTACTTAACAGGCATTTCTATCCAGAACCAGGATCTCTGGATTTTTCTCCTCAACTCTGAACCTCTACAGCATGTCTATCTCTGTGAGAAATTGGGTTGTTGGTTGAGTGGGGTGAAATCCCTGCTCAAGCAATAGACACAATACCTGTAACGGTGAACAACAATAGTCACTAAATTAACCATTTCTTTAAACCCTCTGGTAGCTTGCCACAAAGACATTCAGGCTTAATTTAGAGGAAATAGGCTAAATATTTATGGAGCACACAAACAGCAATAAAGTGAAAACACAACACAAAACAAATCCCACACCAATTTACAGAATATTTTATCATTTATTTGACACCAAAATGACAAAAATTCAATTTGTAGAACCGGAGTTATGAATGTTTAAAGTAAGATGTACCGACTAAAAGATCAATGTGCCAAACTCTAGTTGCACAAGAATTGGTCAAATTCGAACAATATGGCTATCCACAATGGAGCACAAGATGGCTACAAAAAGTGGTCTGGACTTGGTTGGTGCTTACCTTTTTACACAGAAGAATTTTGAAGAAATTGTCTCTGAGAAAGTAGAAGATCAACAGGGCAAGACTTCACGCGGTGTTCGAGGAAAAGGGGGAGCCGCTGAACGAAGTTACAGTGAAGACTTCTACATTTGGCCTTACTCTCTTTTTTGGAAGTTCGAAATCTCTAGCAGGACAAAGCTGAAGGCTGTAGCTGATAAGAGTTCCACAAGGCCGGATACCCCTTTAGTGGATGACCACTGCACAGCATTTGTTTCTGCTGAGAAGAACGTAGCAGGAGGTGCTGTGGAGCCAGATTGACTAACAATGCACATTGGGCAGTCGGACAAGCAGGTTGGTCCCGGTCTCCTCTCGGATCTTAAAGCAGTTTTTAGACATAAATTATCTAAGTCCTAAGTTTTGGATTTTGGCTATCTGGAGACCTTAAACACCATCATCAAGGGTCCAATACTGAAGGGGCACCCTTTGAAAGGTTCGGAATCACTCAGGCTGGGTCTAGGTGCAGCTTCAAGGTGGTTGGCGCCTTTTCTGTCCCTGAGGATCTAATTACAAGGTCCAACTAGCCCTTGGTGTCACTCTGATAGTCCTGGATTCATGAAGTAGAACAGGGCTCTAGTAGCAGGGCAGGCCTCCAAAGGTCAAGACAGATTTCAGGCAACAAAGCAGTCTGTTTAGATGCAGCAAAGCAGTCTACTAAAGTACACAGCAGGCCAGAGCAGCTAGTAGTCCTCTGAGAGACCTTCTGCAGGTCCAGAAAGTGAAATAAAGAGTGGGTCAGAGAGTCCTATTTTCATAACAACACCAAACGTTGATGGGGAGCAGAGTCAAGACTGATTTGCATATGGCAGGGTCCAAACTGGAATGGTATGGTGATAAAAAAAATTATGGATTTAGGCCTAGCTCACTGTCCTGGGGCTGAATGTTTGACAATGTTCAGCATTTGGTCCATCATCTTTTTGAATTTTTAAAGTCACCCCAAGTGGGAACGGTATGCCCAGACATGGGTCCCGCGATCACTATGCCATTGGACTCAAGCTAGCCTGGCTGATGAGGGGAGATGCCCCAACATCGGTCCCAGGATGCTTGTTTCCAGTCCAGGGAGGATCTTCCTGGAAGTTTGAGCTGGTCGGTTCTCATATGGAACAGGGTCACCACTGATTTGCGTATGGCTGAGTCCTAACTGAAATGGCAAGAGGAGCAAAACAGCAATGGATTTAGGCCCAGACATATGTAATAATGGTGAAAGTTTGACAATGTTCAGAATTACGTCCATCCTCTTTCTGAGTTTTTATAGTTATCCCAAGACGGGTGGGTATGCCCAGACGTGGGTCCCATGCACACTATGCCATTGGATTCAAGCTACCCTGGCTGATGAGGGATGAAACCCTGAAACTGTTCCCAGAATGCTAGTTTCCGGTCCATGGAGGACCTGGCCTGGCAGTTCGAGCTGGACTGTTCCCATGGGCAACAGGGTGAAGACTGATTTGCATATGGCTGGGTACAAACTGGAATGGCATTGTGAGCAAAAAAATTGGATTTTAGCCCAGATCTCTGTATGGTAAACCACTGTATTAGGGACTTATAAGTAAAAATATATATGCCAATCAGGTGTAAGGAAATTTGACCATGGTGTAGGGAGTGAGCACAAGCACTTTAGCACTGATTAGCATGGGTAAAATGCACAGAGTCTTGAGGCCAACAAAAACGAAATCAGCAAACATTGGAGGGGTCAGGGAAAACGTTTGGGAGTGACCCTACACAGAGGGCCAAGTCCAGCAATCTTGAAACCTGATCATTGAATAAGGCTTCAAAGCCCTGTTTTGGTTCCAGATGGTTAGAAGAATCATTGCACTATGCACAGTGACCACAACAACAAATTCTCTGGGTAACTCCAAAAGTGGGAAATATATTGCATTCTAGAGAGGTACTTTTGCACTGCCTCTTCAGGTTTGATTGGTCAGCGATCTTTTAAACATCAAAAACATGGGCACAATGACTGTGAGTTTGCAGTCCCAAAATCTAGACTTCAGTGAACCTGTGACTGAGGGCAGAATGAAACTATCTGCCATGTAGCACTTTCACATATGCAACATCACTTTTCAAGTATTTCCTTACCCAACAATGCTGTTTAGAAATCAATCTACGTATCCCAGATTATGGACAACCAACTACCGAGCTCAGTGAAAGCATGTTTAATCCTTTGCGACACCCTTTAATACACATTACTTACTGCAAATATTTTCAGGATGATCAAACTAATTTAAAAAAAAATCATAAACTAACAACTATGACTTTACCAAAAATGTAACAAGTCACGGAAGATCGTTCCAGTTCATGCATGACAAGTTAATCCAGAAAAAAATTAACTAATGAGGTATTACTGCACCTAACTAGTAAATCTGAGAGGTCTATGGCAAGCAACAGCCGTGTGCGGCCAGTCGATGGAAACAGCAGAAAGCATGTAAGGGACACACAGAATACGAAAGCACTAATGTGCCATACTAGTGGTAAAAGGCACTATACAAATGCTGATAAGACAGGAATAATTAAGAAGTCAGCAAATGCGTTACTTTAAGCAATCACGAATGGTTGCTGTTCATGTAAGCGCGAAATCTGATGGGAAAAGGTCAGAGGATTGCTCATAAACACAAGTTATAGATTGGGACGTCCTTAGGGACTTCTGCTTTCACACTACAGGTGTGACGTCCCTCCATCAGCCTGAATCCAATTGGGTCCTACCTGAAATTGGCTCTATAACTTTTTAGAAGTACAGTTTCTTTGACACAATGCATCTTGGTACATGTAGTTTCAGTCTGGGAATAGCATCAAATATTTGAACAAAGCATGCACCTTCCCTCTTCCTGCTCAGTGGCAGCGCTGTACAATGTGTTTGGAGAATCATAGAATGTGTCTGCACTGTCACAGCATCCGCACTGTTGAAATTTGCATTTTCATAATTCATGTCAGACCCCAACAGGTCATTATGAGGGTTGGAGGTTCTTGCTGCACAGCATTTTACACCATGGCAGCAGGTATAGATTATGGTTGCCTGTCTGCCAATAGACCAGAACAGATTAGTGCCTGAGATGTAAGGGGATTTGCATAATAAATGTCCATCTCACTACTGATGGCGTCAGTTGGAGCAAGTCCTTTCACTTTACAGCCCTGAAGGCTGAACTCCCCCGGATCTGGCCTCTGATTTGGACCCAGATAGAAAATAATTCAAATAATTACATTTTCTTAGTCCAGAGGCATGTTCTAATTCTGTGATGAGTGTCTCGCTTTTTTTAGAAGACAGAAAAAACAGCTACAGTTAGGTAGAAGTGCAATATTTGGCAGTAAATAATACTGAGGAACAGTCCTGTAATTGATCAGTCTCTCCAATGCGCTTCAAACTTGAGAAGTGGTGATTTCTCACTTCCTCTCTAGAAGTTAAGCATCGAGGCGCACGTTTCCAGTAAAAAAACCTGTTTGCAATGTTCACACCTTCAGACTCTCTCTACAAGTGAGCCTAATTCTCTGAGTTAGCCTGCAATTCCTGTTACTGGGGAAATTAGAACTAATGCACTCAAACCGCATTTCAGATTGTGCATTCACAGAATTCTAAGTAACAAGGGTCTGCATGGAAATAGTCGAAAAAAAGAAGAACTGCAACACGGATCGGGTGATGTGACACTAATACCAGGGTATTTCAACAGCTGATATGGACGAAGTCGGTGGTAAGAATAGAAGAGTCACCAATAACGAGGGAATAAAAATAGATAAAAATGAGTGGTGTAACCAGCTTGTCATAGGCTCAAGCGCAAGGGAGGAAATAGGTCCCTTGGCTGCTGTTTAAACTGTTATAGAATAATAATATTCAAGGTTCAGTGTGCACCTGAGGTCTCTGGACCCTGGTGTCACTATACCTGCTGCACCAATTGAGCCACGCCCCTTATCAAAATGTAGCTATTTAAAGTGAACTACCTAACGCCTTATCATGCTTCCAGTGCAGATATTTGAAACATTGAAGCAAGAGAGTTTAATAATACGTACACATTGCGCACTATGTGTACGTCGAGAACTTTAGGAAAGGATCTTTTAATAACTATATAACATTTCAATCCAATGCCTGTCCCTTAGTCCTCTCTCTAGACAAATGTCTATCTCCAGAGTTAGGCTTATTTATACTACGGCTCGCTAATATACCCACAATGCACTGCCTACATGCAATATTTACATAAACACGGTGAATATTTTCAGTCTATTATGGGTAATGTTTGTAATGTCGCTGATAATTTATATAATCTTTCACATTTGTAGCGATAAAAAAGGACCTTCGTATGAAAGCGAAAAGGAGTCGAGTTTTGCTGCCTTTGAAGTCATCTTTGATATATTAAAAAGAACTGTGCTTTGTGAAAACGAGCTCGCGCAAAAAGCTTCTCGTGCTGCAAAACGGGTTTTATTTCTGCTAAGGCTACAGCTGCTAAGGCGAGACCTGCAAAAACACAGCACTGCACTTGCTGCAGTCAGTTCAAAGTCTGAACAACCGCTTACGACGTGGGAAGTAAAACATTCACTTCAATAACATTGGAAACATCAAAACTATGTTTTCTTTCTCTTCCCTTGGCACTTTCCCTCTACCCTAATCCCCGCCCCCCTCCCCCCAGCCTCGCGGGAAAACCCTGACTCATAATATTTCCAGTGGATACTGGAGTGGTTCTTTGGTTTGAAAAAAAACAAAAAAAACTAATCTTTTCCCGGCTCTGGTAAACCCTCTCCAACAAGCAGAATGGATTGAAAAATTCAAGCATGACTAAAAAGTGCATTCCCCACTAGTCATTGGACTGCACTCCCTATTTGTCACTGCCACCTTGGAGAGCGGCGAGCATTAATAATGCATGGGTGCCAGGAATGTATTAGCAGCTAACCTTGCGAAGAAAATCAGCTGGGGACCCAGAAGAGCTGTAAAGGAAAGACTCCGAGCTCTGTAGTACCTTCTTATTTATTGAAGAGATTTTGGGTAAAGTGTCAGGTGTAGCGGCATCCATGCATCACTGTAAACTGAGGTTGAAAGTGCTGGAATGGCGCCATAATTGAGTCCATTGATCACACTCGAGAAGATCTGCGCCCCCTTTAAGCTATCTTATCCTGCTGCTCTCCAACCCGGAAGAGCTTCCTGGGGGAGATGAGAGGAACTTCGTGTACTCTGATAAAAACAGCGATCACGAATAAGTAATGCTATGCGATGGAGATATGGGCTGCTGCCGGTAGGCCCGCTGCGGTGTCTCATGCGATCATTAGTATATTTCACTCAGGTAGGGAAGGAAACTGTATTTCCTTAGGTCATCTATGCTTCTCAACTCTGCCAGTTTGCTGCTTTATCTGAATTTCTGCAATGTTATTTATACATTATCGTGAGAACTCACACAAGAATAGGATTCAGGGGAATCGTGTTGAAACACAGAGAACGCAGAATGGCCTCAAAAATAGAGCATGTGTTATAGCTTCAAAACATAGGACAACACATTGGGCATGCATTATGGCTTCAAACAAGGAGCAGGCATGTAACATCGGTCATACAGCATGCAATATTGTTTCAAAGGCTTTAAACATAGAGCACACACTTACTTCAAACATGGAGCACACACTATGCTTAAAACATGGAGCACACTCTATGCTTCAAACATGGAGCACACCCTATGCTTCACATAGAGCTCATTCTTTGCCTTCAAACACGGAGCATACTCTATGCTTCAAATATGGAGCACACTCTATGCTTCAAACATGGAGCACACTCTATGCTTCAAACATGGAACACACTCTGTGCCTTTAAACATGGAGCACACTCTGTGCCTTTAAACAGGGAGCACACTCTATGATTCAAATATTGAGCACACTCTGTGATTTAAACATGGAGCACACTCTATGCTTCAAACATGGAGCACACTCTATGCTTCAAACATGGAGCACACCCTATGCTTCAAACATGGAGCTCATTCTTTGCCTTCAAACATGGAGCACACTATGCTTCAAACATGGAGCACACTCTGTGCCTTTAAATATGGAGCACACTCTATGTTTCAAACATGGAGCACACTATATGCTTCAAACATGGAGCACACTCTGTGCCTTTAAATATGGAGCACACTCTATGTTTCAAACATGGAGCACACTCTATGCTTCAAACATGGAGCACACTCTGTGCCTTTAAATATGGAGCACACTCTATGTTTCAAACATGGAGAACACTCTGTGCCTTTAAACAGGGAGCACACTCTATGATTCAAACATGGAGCACACTCTGTGCCTTTAAACAGGGAGCACACTCTATGATTCAAACATGGAGCACACTCTGTGATTTAAACATGGAGCACACTCTATGCTTCAAACATGGAGCACACTCTATGCTTCAAACATGGAGCACACCCTATGCTTCAAACATGGAGCTCATTCTTTGCCTTCAAACATGGAGCACACTATGCTTCAAACATGGAGCACACTGTGCCTTTAAATATGGAGCACACTCTATGTTTCAAACATGGAGCACACTCTATGCTTCAAACATGGAGCACACTCTGTGCCTTTAAATATGGAGCACACTCTATGTTTCAAACATGGAGCACACTCTATGCTTCAAACATGGAGCACACTCTGTGCCTTTAAACATGGAGCACACTCTATGCTTCAAACGTGGAGCACACTCTGTGCCTTTAAATATGGAGCACACTCTATGTTTCAAACATGGAGCACACTCTATGCTTCAAACATGGAGCACACTCTATGCTTCAAACATGGAGCACACTCTGTGCCTTTAAACATGGAGCACACTCTATGCTTCAAACATGGAGCACACTCTGTGCCTTTAAATATGGAGCACACTCAATGTTTCAAACATGGAGCACACTCTATGCTTCAAACATGGAGCACACTCTGTGCCTTTAAACATGGAGCACACTCTATGCTTCAAACATGGAGCACACTCTGTGCCTTTAAATATGGAGCACACTCTATGCTTCAAACATGGAGCACACTCTATGCTTCAAACATGGAGCACACTCTGTGCCTTTAAACATGGAGCACACTCTATGCTTCAAACATGGAGCACACTCTGTGCCTTTAAATATGGAGCACACTCTATGTTTCAAACATGGAGCACACTCTATGCTTCAAACATGGAGCACACTCTGTGCCTTTAAACATGGAGCACACTCTATGCTTCAAACATGGAGCACACTCTGTGCCTTTAAATATGGAGCACACTCTATGTTTCAAACATGGAGCACACTCTATGCTTCAAACATGGAGCACACTCTGTGCCTTTAAACATGGAGCACACTCTATGCTTCAAACATGGAGCACACTCTGTGCCTTTAAACATGGAGCACACTCTATGCTTCAAACATGGAGCACACTCTGTGCCTTTAAATATGGAGCACACTCTATGTTTCAAACATGGAGCACACTCTATGCTTCAAACATGGAGCACACTCTGTGCCTTTAAACATGGAGCACACTCTATGCTTCAAACATGGAGCACACTCTGTGCCTTTAAATATGGAGCACACTCTATGTTTCAAACATGGAGCACACTCTATGCTTCAAACATGGAGCACACTCTGTGCCTTTAAACATGGAGCACGCTCTATGCTTCAAACGTGGAGCACACTCTGTGCCTTTAAATATGGAGCACACTCTATGTTTCAAACATGGAGCACACTCTATGCTTCAAACATGGAGCACACTCTGTGCCTTTAAACATGGAGCACACTCTATGCTTCAAACGTGGAGCACACTATGTGCCTTTAAATATGGAGCACACTCTATGTTTCAATCATGGAGCACACTCTATGCTTCAAACATGGAGCACACTCTGTGCCTTTAAACATGGAGCACACTCTATGCTTCAAACATGGAGCACACTCTGTGCCTTTAAACATGGAGCACACTCTATGCTTCAAACATGGAGCACACTCTGTGCCTTTAAATATGGAGCACACTCTATGTTTCAAACATGGAGCACACTCTATGCTTCAAACATGGAGCACACTCTGTGCCTTTAAATATGGAGCACACTCTATGTTTCAAACATGGAGCACACTCTATGCTTCAAACATGGAGCACACTCTGTGCCTTTAAACATGGAGCACACTCTATGCTTCAAACGTGGAGCACACTCTGTGCCTTTAAAAATGGAGCACACTCTATGTTTCAAACATGGAGCACACTCTGTGCTTCAAACATGGAGCACACTCTGTGCCTTTAAACATGGAGCACACTCTATGCTTCAAACATGGAGCACACTCTGTGCCTTTAAATATGGAGCACACTCTATGTTTTAAACATGGAGCACACTCTATGCTTCAAACATGGAGCACACTCTGTGCCTTTAAATATGGAGCACACTCTATGTTTCAAACATGGAGCACACTCTATGCTTCAAACATGGAGCACACTCTGTGCCTTTAAACATGGAGCACACTCTATGCTTCAAACGTGGAGCACACTCTGTGCCTTTAAATATGGAGCACACTCTATGTTTCAAACATGGAGCACACTCTATGCTTCAAACATGGAGCACACTCTGTGCCTTTAAACATGGAGCACACTCTATGCTTCAAACATGGAGCACACTCTGTGCCTTTAAACATGGAGCACACTCTATGCTTCAAACATGGAGCACACTCTGTGCCTTTAAATATGGAGCACACTCTATGTTTCAAACATGGAGCACACTCTATGCTTCAAACATGGAGCACACTCTGTGCCTTTAAACATGGAGCACACTCTATGCTTCAAACATGGAGCACACTCTGTGCCTTTAAATATGGAGCACACTCTATGTTTCAAACATGGAGCACACTCTATGCTTCAAACATGGAGCACACTCTGTGCCTTTAAACATGGAGCACGCTCTATGCTTCAAACGTGGAGCACACTCTGTGCCTTTAAATATGGAGCACACTCTATGTTTCAAACATGGAGCACACTCTATGCTTCAAACATGGAGCACACTCTGTGCCTTTAAACATGGAGCACACTCTATGCTTCAAACGTGGAGCACACTATGTGCCTTTAAATATGGAGCACACTCTATGTTTCAAACATGGAGCACACTCTATGCTTCAAACATGGAGCACACTCTGTGCCTTTAAACATGGAGCACACTCTATGCTTCAAACATGGAGCACACTCTGTGCCTTTAAACATGGAGCACACTCTATGCTTCAAACATGGAGCACACTCTGTGCCTTTAAATATGGAGCACACTCTATGTTTCAAACATGGAGCACACTCTATGCTTCAAACATGGAGCACACTCTGTGCCTTTAAATATGGAGCACACTCTATGTTTCAAACATGGAGCACACTCTATGCTTCAAACATGGAGCACACTCTGTGCCTTTAAACATGGAGCACACTCTATGCTTCAAACGTGGAGCACACTCTGTGCCTTTAAAAATGGAGCACACTCTATGTTTCAAACATGGAGCACACTCTGTGCTTCAAACATGGAGCACACTCTGTGCCTTTAAACATGGAGCACACTCTATGCTTCAAACATGGAGCACACTCTGTGCCTTTAAATATGGAGCACACTCTATGTTTCAAACATGGAGCACACTCTATGCTTCAAACATGGAGCACACTCTGTGCCTTTAAATATGGAGCACACTCTATGTTTCAAACATGGAGCACACTCTATGCTTCAAACATGGAGCACACTCTGTGCCTTTAAACATGGAGCACACTCTATGCTTCAAACGTGGAGCACACTCTGTGCCTTTAAATATGGAGCACACTCTATGTTTCAAACATGGAGCACACTCTATGCTTCAAACATGGAGCACACTCTGTGCCTTTAAACATGGAGCACACTCTATGCTTCAAACATGGAGCACACTCTGTGCCTTTAAATATGGAGCACACTCTATGTTTCAAACATGGAGCACACTCTATGCTTCAAACATGGAGCACACTCTGTGCCTTTAAACATGGAGCACACTCTATGCTTCAAACGTGGAGCACACTCTGTGCCTTTAAATATGGAGCACACTCTATGTTTCAAACATGGAGCACACTCTATGCTTCAAACATGGAGCACACTCTGTGCCTTTAAATATGGAGCACACTCTATGTTTCAAACATGGAGCACACTCTATGCTTCAAACATGGAGCACACTCTGTGCCTTTAAATATGGAGCACACTCTATGTTTCAAACATGGAGCACACTATGCTTTAAACATGGAGCACACTCTAGGCTTCAAACGTGGAGCACACTCTGTGCCTTTAAACATGGAGCACGCACTATTGTTTTCAAACACGGTTCAAACACTATGGCTTCACATGTTGCACATGCACTTTTGCTTCAAACATGGAACACACTCTGTGCCTTTAAACATGGAGCACACTCTATGCTTCAAACATGGAGCACACTCTAAGCTTCAAACATGGAGCACACTCTGTTCCTTCAAACATGGAGCACACTCTAAGCTTCAAACATGAAGCACACTCCGTACCTTTAAACATGGAGCACACTCTATGCTTCAAACATGGAGCACACTCTGTGCCTTTAAACATGGAGCACACTCTATGCTTCAAACATGGAGCACACTCTCTGCCTTTAAACATGGAGCACACTATGCTTCAAACATAGAGCACACTCTATGCTTCAAACGTGGAGCACACACTCTGCCTTTAAACATGGAGCACACTATGCTTCAAACATAGAGTACACTCTATGCTTCAAACATGGAGCATGCACTATTGTCTTCAAACATGGAGCACGCACTATGGCTTCACACATTGAGCATGCACTTTCGCTTCAAATGTAGAGCACGCATTTTGCCTTCAATTGTGGAGTATGCACTAATGCTTTAAACATGAATCACGCACATTGGCGTCAACCATACGACATGCACTATGGTTTCAAACATACAGCACGCACAGTGGCTTCAAACATAGAGAGCCCACACTATGGCTTCAAACTTAGGAACACAATATGACTTCAAACATAGAGCCCACACTAGTTGCAATCATAGAGTACACACTATGGCTTTATACAGAGAGTGTGCACTAGGCTTTAATCACATAGCACACCCTGGCTTCAATCATAGCCACACACTATGGCTTCTTACATAGAGTTCACACTATGGGTTCATACGTAGAGTACACACTATATCTTCAATCATAGGCACAGATTAGGTTCAATCATAGAGCTTCCACTATGGCTTCAATCATATAACACATTCTAGCTTCAATCACGGAGCACACACTATGACTTCATACATAGAGCACACAATGTGGCTTCAAATATGGGGCATGCAATTTGGCTTTAAATATAAAATGTGCATATACAGCTCTAAACACAGAGCATGCATTATGGCGTCATAACCTACTTATTTGAACTTAAGGGAAAATATACCTACTCCTCATTTAGAGATTGTGTGCCATAATGCGTGCACTAAAAGATATTTGCACACACTAGCTTCAATCATGGAGCATACACTAGCTTTAATCATATAGTATGCACTATGGCTTCATACATAGAGCACACTCTATGGCTTTATACATAGAGCACACACTAGTTTCACTCATAGAAAACACACACTGGCTTCATACATAGAGCACACAATTGCTTCAATCATAGAACACACACGAGCTTCAATCATAGAGCACACATTATAGCTTCATACATAGGGCACACAATATGGCTTACATAGAGCACACACCACAGTGGATACATACATACAGCACCCACTAGCTTAATACATAGAGCACCCACTAGATTAATACACACTGCACACTATGCATCAAATATATATATATAGCACACACTAACTTTAATCATATGGCACACACTATGGCTTCATACATACACTGTCTTCAATCTAGAGAACACACTACGTCTTCATACATAGAGCACACATTGGCTTCAATCATAGAACATGTACTCTGGCTTCATAAACAGAACACACTCCAGATTCAGTTATAGAACATACACAATGGTGTCATATATAGAGTACACACTGGCTTCATTCATACAGCACACACTATGTCTTCAATCATAGAGCAGACACCATGACTTAATACATAGAGCACACTCTAGCCTCAATCATAGAACACACATTTTAGCTTCATACATAGAAAACACACCATGGCTTCAATCCTAGAGCACATTCTAGCTTCAATCACAGGGCACACACTATAGCTTTATACATAGAGCTTACACTTGCATCATACGTAGAACACACACTAGCTTCAATCATAGAGCATTCACTATGGCTTCAGACATGGAGCGCACACTTTGGCTTTATAGATAGAGCACACGCTAGCTTCAATTACAGAGTATCCACTATGGCTTCAATAATAGAACACACACTAGCTTCAAACATAGAGAACAGACTAGCTTCAAACATAGAACAGACACAGTGGCTTCATCCATAGAGCATGCACTATGGCTGCACTCCTACAGCAAATTCTAGCTTCAATCAGAGAGCACACCCTACCTTTAATTAAAGAGCATGCACTATGGCTTCATACATAAAGCACACACTATGGCTTCCTACATAGAGCACACAAAATGGCTTCATACCTAGCGAACACACTAGCTTCATACATTGAGAACACACTATATCATCAATCATAGAGCACACACTAGCTTCTGTCACCACACACACTATGGCTGCAGTCATAGAACACATTCTAGCTTCATTCACATAGCACACACTATCGCTTCATACATAGAGCATACATTGCGGCTTCAAATATGGTGCATGCATTTTGGCTTCGAACATAAAATGTGCATTACAGCTTCAAACATTAAGCATGCATTATGGTTTCTTAAATTGCTTATTTAAATTTAAGGGAAACTATAGCGACTCCTAGTTAAGAGATGGTGTGCCAAAATGAGTGCATTGTAAAATATTTGCGGTACTAGCTTCTGAGAATGAAAGCCCTGACAGATGCCACTTTGTATGTCTGCATAGCCACAATCATAAAGCCTGGTGTTAAAGTGATGACTATATTAACCCCTTCTATGCTGGTGACGGAACCACTCCGTCATCAGCCTGTGCTAATGACGGAGGTGGGCTGTGCTAATGACGGAGTGGTTCCGTCACGGCCCGGCCACCGGGCCTGCGCGGCGCGTTCTATTAGGCGGGCGGGGCCATGACGGAACCACTCCGTCATTAGCACAGCCCACCCGCGGCTGGTGACGGAGTGGTTCCGTCACCAGCATGTCGGTGCCGCGTGCCTCCCCTCCCCCCAGCGCCGCGGCGGAATTACCGCCGCGGCCAAGGGGTTAACTTAATTTGTGAAAAATAAATAAGGTATGGAGGAATGACAGACAGTGGGAATAATGTTAATGGAATCTTAGGGGTGTTTATTTGGGTGTGCATTATTTGCTCTCCTTGAAAAGAAGCCCCTGGGGTTTGGAGAGCTGCAGAACAAATCTAGCAAAAGTGAACTGCCACAGCATGTCATCCCAGCTTTCTTTTTCAAACTATTCACATTAGTTCATCTATCCATGTTACCAAATCATAATGTTATGGATGTTTCAAAAATAGACAATCAGTTACACTGAAACGTCTATCTTCAGCCCTAGGTTTTTTTGTGCTTTGGATGGAAGGAGTATCTATTTGCCATGGATGGCTTACTTTGAAAGCCAGTAGCCTTAATACTGGATCCGTAATGCGGCTATTCACTGGTCCTACATCAGGAGAGTGGGAAACAAAAGTTGTTTTCCACTTTTGTGACATCATAGGGGATTTCAGGCAGCACTCAGAGGGCTCTTAAAGAGACTGTCAGCCTGGCACTGGCTCTCAGCTCTGATATAAAGTACAGAGCACAGCTTCAGTGGCGAGGAGGGAAGGCACAGAGTGTGGTGGGTGGCCATTGACCAGGTAATATTTTTCAGTATTTGGGTGGGGTAGGAGGTTGACTGAAGAGAGGTTGATGTGAGTAGGTGGCTGGACACCAAGTTTTCTCAATCTAGGTTGGTGAGAATAAATGCAAGTGTAGGATGGGCTGGGTGTCAGGTTGCCAGGTTTACATTTTTTATATGGACAGGTAGAAATAGGGGAGAGTGGTTTGTGAGAAGATAGCAGGGCACCAGTTTTTTACTATAGTGGATGGGGAGGGTATACACAGGGCATGTTGAGTCACAGAGCACAAGGCACAATTAAAAAAAATATCTGGGAGGGGGGTAATGCCAAAGCTGGTATGGGAGGATGGAAGGACATCAAGTACCAGTTTTGATTGGTGAAGGGGATGAATGGTCCAAGTGGGGTGGGGATGGGGGCAGGGCTCCAGGTCTAGTACGGGTCAGTCAATGTTGTGCATGGCTCACCATGACTCCTTCACTCTGGCAAAGCTAATAACAGAAGTGGTAGAGGTAATAGAAGAGGCCTACTTAACATACAATTAAAGATGGGTAACTAAATAAAGGGGATTTGATGTCACTGAGACCACCTCTGTGACTACTGTTATTTACAGCTTTAGTGGGAATTTATGTAATATGTAATCTTTTAAGACAACACAAAGGGCAAAACAATATTGGTGCAGATTTTGGGGATGGTTTTCTTCTAGAACTGTAAAATCTCTATACGAAGACTTGTTTTGTATCTAAAGTTTTATCTAGTAGTAGAGTAGGTTTTGGGACAGTTAGTTAGAGATGTTCATATGTACTTCTTTGTGAATAATGTAAGTTGTCTTGTCAGTACTCTTAGACATCTGGGATAATCCATTTGGGTTACATCAAAATGGGTGAGATGTGGTTGAAGTTGTAAATGTATGTGGTAACATAAGGTGTAAAATGAAGAGCAGATTTTAGAGGTACAAGACATAATTAGACTTGCCAGTTAGACAGGCATTTCTATTTTTTGCATGAGAAGATTGAGGTCTGCTTAGTAATTATTGATCTAATTTTATATCACAACTGTATTCACTATCTGAAGCTAATAGCTTCAGCATTTCTTGTCCTAAATTAGGATTTTGTCTTAAGTTAGGGTTTTGTCTTGAGTTAAACTTAAGTTTAATTTAAGACAAAATCCTAACTTAAGACAAAATCCTAATTTAAGACAAAATCCTAATTTAGGACAAAATCCTAATTTAGGACAAAATTCTAATTTAAGACAAAATCCTAATTTAGGACAAAATCCTTACCTAAGACAAAATCCTAACTTAGGACAAAATCCTAACTTAAGTCAAAATTCCTAACTTAAGACTACTAAATGCCTTCTGTGAATACCAAAAGTAGTAAGTTTAGGATTTTGTCATAAATTAGTTCTGTGACTCGGGCCCTCACTTTCCAATTGTTGCCAGTTGGAACTGGCTTCTCAATGGTGGTTGAACTATTTTAGTGTGGTATCTTCAATGTCCATCCCATTTTTCAGCACAATTAGTAGGATCCTAGGGTCTTAAGTATTGAAAACCACAGAAGTGCTAAGAGCTATTAGTTTCCTTCACTGAAAGGATTGAGAACATCCATAATTCTAAGGAGGATAGTTGTGGTGCTGTAAATAGTAACTAAAGTAGGCTGGTATCCTCCTAGATGATGGTTCTTGAGGTTGATGTTATTTGAATTGGTTTTTGGTGCAGGGACACCTGTGCTGGTTTGGCTTCAGTCTACCTAGGGAAAGTATCAGACTTTGTAAGGAAAGGCTAGATGTGTTCTATATTGAAAGGGTGTGTGACAAAGCCGTAGCCCAAGGGGGCATTTTTTATTTGGAGCCACTGGTTATTATGACATTACATGTGTATTGTAGCCCACACTTCTTGATTATTCCAATGAAGAACTACCTCTCTTCAAAGTGGGGATTGTCAATCTATAGAAGAAGACAAAGAACATTGGCATTTGCCAAACATATTTACAGAGAGCCATTGATAAAAGTCACTAGCATTCGGACAGGAACATCAAAACACTGCAGACAACCAAAAGACCAATGAATCACATGCTAAAAAGCTAACCTAATATGTGCACATTTGAAAGATTTGATGTCACCAATAATAAATTATATACAAAACTAGGCAAATCGCAACATTTGTTGGTGTGATAAAGCTTTGATTTTTGTAACAGAGAACCGCTTCATCCAACTTTGCATGGTATTCATAAGATGTGCAAGAGCAACCCGATCATGCCCAATAAGGAGACAAACAACAGAACGTTGTGTTTCCTAAATATAAACATGTGATGCACATACATGCTCATTAAACCCTTGGCCACCGCGGTAATTCCGCCGTGGCACTAAGGGGGGCCGCGCGGCGCCGCGATGCTCGTGACGGAACCACTCCGTCACAAGCCGCGGAGGCGCTGTGCTTGTGACGGAATGGTTCCGTCACGGCCCCGCCCGCCTAATAGAACCCTCAGCGGAGGCGCGAAATCAGCACCTCGCCTGCGCGACGGCCGGGCCGTGATGGAACCATTCCGACACCAGCACAGCCCCACCGTGGCTCATGACGGAATGGTTCCGTCACGAGCATGGAAGGGGTTAAGACTTTCTGTGAACAGTTCTACCATGATGCAATGATAGCCATTGTTACATTTCATTTCATGAATAATATGTAGACCAATCGTGAGCACAACCCTTGACTACGTTTGGCCACATGAGGTGCACAGGTGTGACAGGCTCAACAGGGACAAAATGGGAGGAGTTAGATTTACTAGCTCATGAGTTTAAAATAATTGTATAATTTTGGTGGTCCACAGCTATATTGGGTCTCACTAACTCTAAGGACAATTATAGAATGTTAAAGGGGCCCACTGTAGCGTATCTACTGCATGGCTGTCCTATGTGTGTCAGTGCCCATTCTCATAGGGTTATTTTCTATTGCCAATGTAATTCAATGTGCTATTCATGTTCTCCTCTAACTACATTAGTTTATCATTTGTGCTAGCCCTTTTTACAAGTGGGCCGCAGGATGTGACTGCTGATTTAGCACTGCACTTCAAAGGGACTGTTTCTTCTGAGAGCCAGTAAAGCATATCTTCTGATAGCAGTACTGAGACCTCTCTTCATACTAAAAATGTCATTTCATGTCAGAAATTAAAACATTGCTACCGTGAATTTAGGTATTTGGAAAATGGCTGATGTGCTTGTACAAGTATGCCCATCACTGTTGCGCTCCTGAAGGGGAATCCTAATACAGCACCCAACCACCCCATAGCCCGTCATGACCCCCTCATGCTCCCTCTTGAAACCTCATGGGGATGTAATATGTCTAATGAATCAGAGATAGCAATATGTGACTACACCCTTCGAGCTTGTTTGTTCAGTGCATCATAGAATCTGGTTCCTACATAACTGTTACTTGCCAGTGGCAATCTGTGACACAGGGGGCCTGATTATGATGTTGGTTGGACCACCACCGACAGGCCGTCGGTGGCGGTCAGACCAACTGACAGACCTTTGGAAAGATCGCCTCATTATTGTGGTTCTGAAAAATCTGGATTCATATTATAGTATTGGACTCGAGAATAAAAACTTCGTCGAAATAGGACGAATTTGGTATCAAAAGACCGAGAATGACGAGTACATCAAGTACATGTATTTTCGGCATATTCGAGTGACGATTTCACCTCGAAATCGTCATTTACCTTCTAAACCCTTAGCTGCATGTTGCCCTCTACATAGGCCTTAATCCAGTTGAATTTGATTCCACAAGGACACATACTCCTTAATCGACTTCTCCCTGACCCCAGTACAAGTTAGAACCATTGCCCCAGGCCGAACTCGTTAGGTCAGTTCCCTCCCAGTGGCCGAGCAAGATAGCATCTAGGCCCAACCGGCCATAAAGCCATTTCAGTGCGCACACCTGCCATATCTCGCTCACATCTTTCTCCACTCCTTTTCCTCACTTATTTTATGATGGGGAGGTGACCATTTTTATTAGGGGTCCAGCGATATCTGATGAAATGTTGGGCCTTGCCGGATGATTTGTTATGAGCAGCACGACGTGAAATATGTACATGTCATCATGACTCTGCTTTTCTTCTGTAATCAGTAACCATAAATGAAATACCGCGAATCCAAGGAATGTTTTGCCCAAGGGTGAAAATTGTGTATAAGAAGAGAAACCTAACTTTGTGAAAGTGTGCAGTCTCCTGAATATACTGGTATTGTACTTCTAGGACCCTGTCACCTTGGTTGCAGCCAATAAACGAATCCTTGACTTCACCTGGAAGACTCTGAAGTTTCTGTAGGTCTGACTCAGGAGAACCCGAGGTCTCTGGGTGTTGATCCCCTGGCACCGCTGGGTTACCGGTTCTGTAGGTTCGGTACCGGTTCTTAAAAACCCAGTACCTCATTTGGCGCCCAGCGTTTGGGGCGATTCCAGTGGTACCAATCAGCCTGAAGATCGTGAGGAGCTTCGTGTGAAAATTCCGGAGGAGGGCCCACCACCTCATCGACCCCTGCATGTCGACGTGGTCCGAAGGTCTTTACTACGAGGTTCCCCGCTTCCCGACGGCTACAAGGACTGCTGCCCTGGCTATCGCCCTGATGTTGGACCCTTGAAATTTTCGGTAGAGCGAAACGCTGAGACGAGTCTTCTGGTGAAGCCATCGATATTTTTCAGTTAAGTATAAGTGGAGCGTCTCCTAGTCCTTAGTTGGACTTACTTTGTGGTATCTTGGAGATACATAAAGGTTTTTATTGGTACTTGCAAGCACCATAACCGAAGGACTCGTGTATTCACGAGAAATATCGTAATCGATAAATCCTTTGAAGTTTTGGAACTAGACTAGAGAGCGAGGATGCCTAGTCTTAGACTCGGGAATTGGTTTTGTCTTGGTAGTAATAATAGGGACTCCCGATTGGAGGACTCATGTCCGGTTCCTCCAGTTGGAACTCCGACTTACGAGCTGTACGTTAAACATGGGGTAGGCCCCATCGTTTACAACGAGGTATGGATTAAATACACTAGGAAAGATGGTGTTTTAAAATGGCCCCAATATGGTAGCTTTGATTCTGAAACCTTAGACAACCTTGAAGTTAAACTCTTCAAAAAGAAAGCCCGACCGGCGATGTTTGACTCTTTCCGCCTATGGCGAAAAGAAGCCAAACAAAAAGAAATTAAATTAGCTAAGAAAAATAAGAGAGAAGGGGGACCTTCAGTAATGAAAGCTGCCGTGCAGTTTAAAGATAATGAGGAAGAGCAGATAAATGAGCAGTTGCACAGGCAACGTAAAATGGCAATAGATAAGTGTTATCCAGTTTTGCCGTCTCTTCAGCAAGGGACAGCAAAAGAGCGTGAAAAAGACCAATTAATGTCGCAATTATTAACTTCACCACCCCCCTATGCGCAGAATGCCACAGCACCCCCGCAACCTTTAGTTGCACAAGCTGCGCCTCCGGCTCTTCCACAGCACCCACCAGCTGTTCTTCAGCTGGCTCCTACTTCTTCGGTGCAGCCTCCTTCAGGCCCACCGACAACTTCTGTTTCTCCTGTGTTTTCTACGATTTTGCCTAGTACCACATCTATTATTACTGATCCCTCTTCAGCCATCTCTACCACAGCCTTATCTCACCCCGTTTTTTCATCTGTTTGTCCTTCAGTTTCACCTTCCCTTCGGCAGAAAATGGCCAGCACTGTTACTAATCTTCTTTTACCCCTTTTTGGGTCGCCTGCTGCGACCCCTAACATAAGTAGAAGACAGTTGCGAAGTCAACTGCCTGATTATCAAGAGAGAGATTCTCTGAATGGTTTAGCTCGGAAATGGGTCATGGACACTGCAAAATATGATTTACAGTCTGTCATGGAAGTTTTCCATCAATGGGAAACAGCGACACAGAGATATGTGTTCGAACAAATGTGTGTCTTTCTTGGCGAGGATTTAGAAGACAATGATCAAGAATGCATCCCACAAGAGATGTGTCGTGTACGATTTAAGTTTGGAGAGGGTATGATTGTAGGTCCCGATGTAGAAAAAGCAGTTGAAATGCTATTATCATATCGAAGTAAGGGAAGCAGTTCTGGGTCACCATCGGAATTTAGTGCATCTAGTAGGAAAAAGGCACGACAATACCCTATGAGAGAAGTTCCCCCACAGTGGAGAGAGGGTGACGCGACAGCTGTCCCACCTGTCCTGCCCCACTTTCACCGAGTATGGGTACATGTTCCATGGAAGCGAGCTGAAGTTTTAGCACTCAAACAAACACTACCAGATCCGCGTAAAAATCCTGCAGGGTACTATAAAGAATTGTCGCAAACTGCTGGGTCATGTATAATGAATTTGGCCGATATCGATATGTTATTCGGGAACGTCGTTCCACAGCCTTTATGGGTAAAAATTCGTCATGTAGATCATGACCAGGAATTAGGTGACACGTGGGCTAATATTACTGCTGCAGATGCACGACAAGTTGGTGGTGCCAAGCCTGAGCCTCTAATAGCGGAACTACCTGGTAGGATAGTAGATTACATGAAAACAATAATGCCTGCAATACGCGTAAATTGGGATAAGTTATCTGCATGCAAGCAAAAGAAAGAAGAAACTGTTTCAGATTTCTTCACCAGATTTGAAGAAACATTCATTGACCACAGCGGTCAAGATATGACCACAGAAGGTGGTCAGAGATTGTTTGTCGATAAATTTGTGCACAATCTACTTCCAGACTTGTGTAGGAAATTAAAAGATTCAGAAAGTTCTTGGGCAGTCTCATCTTCAGCCCAGATATTAGCTACCGCACAGTACTACGAGAATAGAGACAAAGATGAGAAAGATAAAGTAGAGAAGAAAACTAGAGAACTCAAAATGAAGGTTTTGCTACAGCAAGCCTATCCGCCACGTGGTGGTGGTAATAAAAATAATAATGGTCCGAATCATTACCAGAACACTTTTCAGCAGCCTCAGAGAAACTTGCAGAGATTCGATTACAATCAAAACCGCGTAGGTCCCAACCAGTGTTTATACTGCAAACAAGAGGGTCATTACAAATATGACTGTCCTGCCCTGCCACAACGGGCAAATGGATTTTCTGGCGTAAGAGGTCGTGGTAGTCAGCAAGCGCCTAGAGGTAGAGGGCGTGGAAACGCCCCTCAGGACGCACGTCCCCTTCCACCACAAAACTCTATGAACAGGTTTGACCAGCAAAATAACGTATCTGACAGGACAGCTCAATACTACGTCGATGAGTATTACACAGAAAATGAGCAGTGGGAGAGTAATGATTGCTAGGACAGCCTTAGACAAGGAGAGGGAGTTGTTTCAGTTCCAGTAGATCAGAATGGACCTTACGTTGAGGTGATTACATCGGGTGTGTCAGAACCTTTTCTGTTGGATACTGGTGCTACAAAGAGTTCGATTATGCACTCCAAACTCCCTGGCGCACCTTTGTCTGGCGAAATGAACGTTTCCGTAGGTTTTTCTGGCGCCCCGGTTAGAAATCCAATTTCTGACCCTTTATCTCTTTCTGTTGGTCCTTGTGAATTCGAAGCACCCCTTATTTTGACAACAGGTTGTGGTGAAAATTTGCTAGGATTAGATTTGCTAAAAAGATTGTATGCGACTTTGTACTGTTCTCCCTCAGGAGTACAACTTACTTTAGGTAAGAAAGTGGTTTCTCCCATGTATTTGTCGAGAAATACACTTCCAGCAGAATTGGCACTTCTACCAGATATTCTTTGGGCTACTGGTCCGAATGATGTAGGTCTTTTAGAAATTCCACCGTATGTTGTAACATTGAAGCCGAATGTCAAAATGCCACGAATTCCCCAATACAGAATATCCAATGAAGGCGAAAAAGCTTTGCTAGCGATTGTTTACGAGTTGATTGAAAAATACGTAATTGAAGAAACACGAGGCAATGTTTGCAATAGTCCTGTTCTGCCTGTTTTAAAACGAACTGACCCTTCTCAGCCACCTGTGTATAGATTTGTGATCGATCTTAGGGAAGTAAATAAGATAGTGGTGCCACAATTCCCAGTTGTCCCCGACATTACAACATTATTGACTATGATTCCAGCATCTGCATCCTGGTTTTCGGTGATTGACCTGAAAAATGCTTTCTTCAGTATCCCGATTGCTGAGGAAAGCAGGGATATTTTTTCCTTTAGTTTAGGTGGTCGCAGTTTCCGCTTTAAACGCGCTCCTCAAGGCTACTGTGAAAGCCCCTCAATATATAGTCAAGCTCTGAAATGTCAGCTTGACACAATGGTTTTGCCCAAAGGTGCCACTCTCGTACAGTACGTGGACGATTTGCTCATCGCTGCGGATACTGAGAAAATATGTAAAATGGCCACGTTGACATTACTGCGTCATCTATGTGATCTGCATCACAAGGTGTCACTTTCCAAGCTTCAATATTGCCGACAAGAAGTGACCTACTTAGGTCATCTCTTATCGAAGGAGGGAAGGAAACTGACCCTAGAAAGAATTCAGGCAATAGCTAAATTGAATGTGCCAAGAACGCAGAGAGAAGTACGCGCTTTCTTGGGCATTACATCGTACTGTAGACAGTGGATTCCAAATTTTTCGTTATTAGCCAAACCCTTATTGGCACTAACGTGTACAAATACACCCAATCCCATTCCTTGGTCCGATGAGTGTCAGAAAAGTTTTCTCGAATTACGCACAGCATTATGTTCGGCCCCTGTGTTAGGTAACCCCAACTACAGTAAGCCTTTCACATTATATGTCCACGAGAAGGAGGGCTGTGCATTGTCCGTGCTGACTCAGTTATACGGAGATAGACAGCGGCCATGCACCTATTTTTCGTCAACTTTGGATCCGGTAGCACGAGCATTGCCAAGTTGTTTAGGGGCCACAGCAGCAGCAGCTGTTTCTATTCGACAGTCTGCAGGTCTAGTAATGAATAATACACTAATCGTGATGGTCCCACATGCAGTAGACACATTGTTAAATAGGACCAAGACACAGCATTTAACTAGTGCTCGACTGTCCAGTTATGAATTGACGCTACTAGCGAGCCATGTGCACATCAAAAGATGCAGTACCTTGAACATAGCCACATTGTTACCAATTACTGAGGAATCGGATGCTTCAGAACAGCACGATTGTTTCCTCAGAACAGAGGAAGAGACAAAAGGGAGAGTTGATTTATTCGACACTCCTCTTGCTGAATGTGATGGTACATTATGGGTGGATGGTTCCTGCTTTAAACTCCCAAATGGTAACGTGACTACAGCGTATGCTGTCACAACTTTGCACACAATCGTTGAAACTGCGCGAATACCACATGGTTCAGCTCAAGCCGCTGAACTCGTGGCACTAACGAGAGCATGTGTGTTATCCAAAGGAATGAAAGTGACTATCTATACCGACAGTCAGTATGCTTTTGGAGTGGCTCACAGTTTTGGACGATTGTGGAGAGAACGTGGGTTCCTGACTTCGCATGGAGCTAAGATTCAGCATGGTCAGTTGGTGAATGAGCTTCTTGAATCACTGACGTTGCCCCTGAAAGTAGCGATCGTGAAGTGTAGTGCACACAAGAAAGTGATTGATGATGTTGGTCGTGGAAATGCATTCGCTGATGAAACTGCTAAGGAAACGGCAAAGAATATGATGAGCCGAATGTATGTTGCGAGCCCAGAAAGATGGACTGGTGATGTTGGAATATGTGAAGACACGATAGAAAGTGTGAAGTCCATCCAAGCTGAGGCCACGGAGAAAGAGTTAAGCATGTGGAGAGAAAGTACAGGGAGAATGGATGCAAATGGTTGTTGGATTGAATCGACAGAGCAACAGAGATGGTTGTTACCCGATGCATATATGCCTGCAGTGGTTAAAATGGCTCATGGGATGGCCCATATCAGCGCGAAAGGGATTTGCGAGTCGTTGGCCCCAGTGTGGAAGAATTCAGGGATTCCCAAGTGTGCAGAGAATGTTGTCAAGAATTGCATGGTATGTCTGAAGCACAATCCTGGTAGGGGAACCCCAACTCCAGCTGGTCATTTTGCACCTCCTACGTATCCGTTCGAGGTTTTGCAGCTAGATTTCATACACATGGAGAGGTGCAACAACTTAAAATATGTGCTCGTGGTTGTTTGTGCCTTCTCAAGATGGGTAGAAGCTTATCCCCTAAGGGACAATACTGCCTTGTCCACAGCGAAAGCCCTTGTGAAAGAGTTCTTCCCCAGGTTCGGAATGCCTAGAATGGTCTGGTCGGACAACGGAAGTGAATTTGTGGGTTGTGTGATGAAAAGAGTGTGTGAAGGGCTAGGCATTAGGCAGAAGTTCCACGCTGCAAATCACCCCCAATCAGCTGGATTAGTGGAATGTTACAATGGCACGCTTAAACTTAAATTGGCCAAAATCCAAGCGAGCACGGGTCTTAAATGGCCCGACGCTCTACCCTTAGCACTCCTATCCACCAGAATGACTGTGCATTCGCGAATGAAGCTCAGCCCCTATGAGATAATCTTTGGTCGGCCAGCCAACATATGGGGAGTGCCTAGGCCCATGAAGTTTAGCGAGCTGCAACACCCCATTTTGCTTGACTATTTGTATGAATTGACGGCTAAATTGCGTGTTTTATATCAACAGGTCCACAACACCTTGCCTCCGGTCTCTGAGACACCGGGTCACTCCATTGACCCCGGCTCCTGGGTATTGGTCCGCAATTTCCAGAGGACAAGAAACGACCAGCCCAGATGAACCGGGCCTCACCTCGTCCTCCTGTCCACAAGGTCGACTGTTAAAGTGGAGGGGAAGGCCAATTGGGTCCACGGGATCCATTGTAAGAAGATACCCTTCCCTCTGCCACATGACCAAGGGGTCCGAAAAGGAGGCACTGACTCAGAGCGCACAACTGATGAACGTGTAAAAGAAGCTAAACGTGATTGTAAGAGTGGGAACATTTTTCAAGAAACTACGCCGCCATCAGAACAATTGAACTCTGTGGAACCTGAGCTACTATTTCTGGACCAGACAGTACCCGGGAAAAGACGCTACAATTTGCGACCAAGAAAAACAGACTAAAAGTAAAAGTGATTTATTTTATGATCCGAGAGAAAAACCTGTGGACTAATAAAATACGTTTTTTTCCCCAAATCCTATTTTTGAAAGTGCAGATTCTCCCATCTAGGTAACTTGCTTATTTTTGTTTTTCTTGAACCGCCATCCGGGTTCCGCTGCTAGGGTCGCGGTTGATTAAAGACTTTTGGGTGCAGCTGACGACAATAGGTCGCTGGTTCCAGTTGGTCCAAGGGAGTCACCCTAGACTGACGGAAGCATCCTTTAGCAGAAACAACCTACCGCCGCGGGCAGCACCTTAGAGAGGATGGAGTTTCCTGATGTGGAGAGAACTGCCAAACAAATGAACTTTAAGCAGAGACTTTTGAAAACAATGAAAAAGAAAACTTTTATAATAATGTGTATTTTTATGCTACTTAGCGTAATGGTCTTTTTGATAAGCTATGTTTTATTTTATTTTCATGTGACATTTGCGCCCACTACATCACCCCTACCTCCTCCTACTGTTCCCTCTCATTCTTTCCTCCCTTTGCCTGACCACGAATCAAATAGGAGATTAGAGTTCATTAATAACTCCTTCGTTCAGCTATTACACCAACACCAACTTGTAATGAACACAACCAACTGTTGGGTGTGTGGTCTCATGCCCCACACCACGGATAGAGGTATCCCCTATTTGGTCCTGCCATTTAGTCACAATGGGTCAGTATGGGCATATAGGACAATGTTCATATATGCACGAGAAATCCAACCCCTACGTTCTGTAAAAGACAACCTCAAGACTAGCGCCCTAGTCAAGGGTATAGTTGACATGATCAAGGAAGTAACTTCTTACGAAGATACCCCGGATGATGAGATACTTGCATATGTAGGTTGGAATGTGACCGGATATGGCACTACATTAAGTGAGAAACAGCAAGCCAAGAGATCGTCCCCTATCTGGATCGTACCCCATCAAGGTCACCTGTGTCTGCAAGGTATTGGTAAGAATCCCAGAGCTCAGCTAGGGAAGAGTGTCTGCACAGAAACGTACGTTTTTGGATCTCAGACTTCCCCTGCCTTTTTAGCCGCTAAGGGTACTTATTTCATCTGTCATGATAGAGCCTATACATGGTTGCCCCCTGACTTCTCGGGCTCATGTTTTGTTTCATTCCTGTTACCTCCCACCTACACAGCAGCGGCGGATTACCATCGGACAAGGGTAGTTAGAGGTGTTTTGAGTAAAGAAGACACTGCAGGTCAAGAATTTGGTGACTTTGCAATGAGTGTTCTGCCGTTCTGGGGAGCCATGGTTAACAGCAGAAACATAAGGCAATTAACAAGGGTAGTTGAATCCACCGTGATTGAAACTGCTGGTGCCCTTAGTAACCTGACTGCTGAGCTCCAGTCGGATCGACTGATGACCCTTCAGAACCGGGTCGCTTTGGATGTAATACTTGCGGACCGAGGTGGAGTATGCAAATTGATCCAGTCCAGTTGTTGCATTTTTATTCCAGATAATGCTCCAACAGTGTACGGGGCCATCTCCAAAGTACATAAGATTTCCGAATCTATTCATGTGGATAAAGGAGATTGGTCATTAATGGGATGGTTCTGGGGACTGATATCTGCCTGGGGATGGAAAATTCTGATGGTCATTGGGATGGTCTTAGCCATTCTTCTTCTGTTCTGTCTATGCATACAGTGTGCTCCTGCAATATGTGGCCTCTGTGTTACATCATGTGTAAGGAAGCCTGTGTCAAGACATGAGCTCAGCACTAGAATGATGTTGCAGCAACATCTCAATGACTTTAGGAATATAGATCTGGACTCAGATTGACATGAGGATAGATTAATTGCCTATGTAAGGGCAAAAGGAGGGTCTGTGGTTCTGAAAAATCTGGATTCATATTATAGTATTGGACTCGAGAATAAAAACTTCGTCGAAATAGGACGAATTTGGTATCAAAAGACCGAGAATGACGAGTACATCAAGTACATGTATTTTCGGCATATTCGAGTGACGATTTCACCTCGAAATCGTCATTTACCTTCTAAACCCTTAGCTGCATGTTGCCCTCTACATAGGCCTTAATCCAGTTGAATTTGATTCCACAAGGACACATACACCTTAATCGACTTCTCCCTGACCCCAGTACAAGTTAGAACCATTGCCCCAGGCCGAACTCGTTAGGTCAGTTCCCTCCCAGTGGCCGAGCAAGATAGCATCTAGGCCCAACCGGCCATAAAGCCATTTCAGCGTGCACACCTGCCATATCTCGCTCACATCTTTCTCCACTCCTTTTCCTCACTTATTTTATGATGGGGAGGTGACCATTTTTATTAGGGGTCCAGCGATATCTGATGAAATGTTGGGCCTTGCCGGATGATTTGTTATGAGCAGCACGATGTGAAATATGTACATGTCATCATGACTCTGCTTTTCTTCTGTAATCAGTAACCATAAATGAAATACCGCGAATCCAAGGAATGTTTTGCCCAAGGGTGAAAATTGTGTATAAGAAGAGAAACCTAACTTTGTGAAAGTGTGCAGTCTCCTGAATATACTGGTATTGTACTTCTAGGACCCTGTCACCTTGGTTGCAGCCAATAAACGAATCCTTGACTTCACCTGGAAGACTCTGAAGTTTCTGTAGGTCTGACTCAGGAGAACCCGAGGTCTCTGGGTGTTGATCCCCTGGCACCGCTGGGTTACCGGTTCTGTAGGTTCGGTACCGGTTCTTAAAAACCCAGTACCTCATTATGATGCAGGTGGTCAGCCATCAGTGGTTGGGGGAAGACCACCGCTGCCAGTACGATCTGTGATCCCGTCGGTATAGCAGTTGGAATCATATCTCTTGAATGGTGACAGTGCAGAGGCAGGCAACACCGTCGGAATTATGATACCCATTTCCGACAGCCCTTTCATGATGGAAAGACTGCCATGAAAAAGCTGTCAGAAATGGACTTTGGAGACCCCCAAAAGGGCCCCCATTCATCGTGGACAAGTGTAAATGGCCATGGGGCGCATGTAGTGCCCCCACACACCTCCATGCACTGTGTGTCATGGACCACATGGTGCACGGCACACAGTGCATGGATGTACACAAAGAGCTAATTTACACTGTGGCTTATGCTGAGGTCCTTTTCCTGGGTCACAGCACAAGCCACTGTGTAAATGAGCACTTTCTGACCTTCAGCCCGGTAGTCACATCTAAATGTGGCAGTTAGAACGCCAACTGCTTTTCGGGCTGTCTCCTGAGTGCTGCTATAGCAGTCAGTGGTCTGAGTGACTGCTATCCTAATCAGGTCCAGAGTTGGAAAGTCAACAACTTGTTGGGGTAGCATTAATGTATGCAATATCTGACATCACCAGAGTCGCCCACGATTGTCCATTATCATAATAAATGCATTCATTATCAGCCTAGGTTGGGTATAGACTTCAATATAGGATACTGAGTCTACTTAGTATACCTATAGTTACACTTAAAATATAGGCACCCATAAATGTGCCCTTTTATATTTTTCTAATTGTTGCAAATAAAAACTAAGTGCTTTTATCATTCAGAAAAACCAAAAAATGCATGACTCATTCACTTTCACCACCACTTATCTGATTTGTTGTCCTTCAGCCACTCCTATCACTACTGCCACTAGATAGGAAGCTGCATATTTATCTAGAAGGCTCCCAAGGAGTACCCTATAATTTATTTAACTTCAACTAGTATTGATATCCCTAAAAAACACGAGATCTAATTATCTACTACTAGGTATGTTAAAATTGTTTAAAGCGTCTCTTAAAACCGCAAAAGAAAACATGTATTTGTTGTTATATTTTAATCAAATCCAGGCTGCTATCAAACAAAATTTTGAAAAAAACAATTGTGTTCTTTAAATATTATACATTAAAACCTTGTTCGGCCAACCTCGTACCTTAATTACGATTAAACTACCAGTGGAAATTGAGTTTCTGACCTTCAAAGCAAATGAATGAAATAACAAAATATGTGCTTTACTACAACGGGCAATAAAAAATGAAATTTTACTCCTAATTGTGCTTCCAGCTAACATCAACAGATTTATATGCAAATACTTAACATTTTTGCATTTTAATTACATTCCTGTTTTATTAAATATACATGCGCACAGGTAAATATGACAGTAATAAATAATAGCTCTGCCTACTGACAATGAATATGGATCCATAATGCTTCATGATTCTATTGTAATCTGTGCCCAAAGCAAAGCTTGTTAATTACAGAGTGGTATGATTTTGTGCATTTCCTTTATCTTTTTCGCTTGGTGCAAACTATACAGCACTGTACACGATTAATCTGCTTTTACATATGATTTACAGCCTTACAGTTTTATATACACGTATTGTTTCGCTCCTGTAACAGCTGAGCCTGTTTTAATTAACCTTTTTTAAAAACAGGTATTAGATGAAAGGATTATTATTCACTTTCACATTGTCTACTGAATATATTATCTATGAAACCTTCTTGGCTTACCTATTGGTGTTGGCTAACACCACATATTATTAAAGATCTGTGAAATGCTTCCTGAGATGCTGTATAGCTTCCCTTTATAGAAAGTAGGTTTTGAAGAAAAAAACTCTTAGCTTTGTAGAAGTGATAACAGGAAACAAGAATAATGAGATAAAACCTCTTCTTTCAGGTTTTTTTAATTGAGGAACAAATTATTTCATAGTTTCTCATTAGTTATTCCCAAGGATTCTAATGACAAGGTGACAACTTTCTCACTTTAAACAGGTTAATTAATCAGGTAGTAATGACGTTGGGTGATACCTGAGTGTTGGTGTGCAGAATAATCACAGATCCTAATAATGTGCTTAAATGTCTGTAAATCTGAGAGAATGAGTTAAAAATGTAGATCCTGTTAGAGGCCTATACATAAATAACTGACTCTTAAGCTAACACAACCTATTTTCATCGAATTTCAGGGACATTGTTAAAAGATCTTTCCTTGTCACATCGATTCAAATTCTTGTTAACTTCTGTTGCAGAAGTTTTTTGAATAAGTAATATTGATTTCAAAGGGTTGCAGACACACGTTCATGCTTGTTCTCTTTCACCATTAATATATGGACTGGATAGCCACATAGGAAAAAGGTCCACTATTCTCTGCAGTAGGCAATGCATAAGATTCGCCTGACAAAGGCATACGTAATTTCATAGAATTAGATATTCTGAAATGTTTCTCTGTCAAACTATAAATACGGCCTTATGTGTTTGAGCATGGTATCACATCACTGGCATAATAAAAGGTAAAATGCATGAGGATTCTCTACTGCAGAGGAGCTAAATGGGTCATAGACTGCATACATGTATGCATTACACGTTGGGTGCTCTGTGGGACACTGTGCAGACACAGGATATTGGCTCTTTGTCCCCTGAGAATGCCTGAGGTGGTCTGCACAGGATGACGTCTGTAGGTAAGCTTCCCTGAGGGGCAAGCTGCACACCGAAGGCAGCAGCTGTTTCACTCAATGTTTTTCATGTTGAGAGCCCCCCACCCCACGATACAAAGGTTCTTGAGGGTACTTTCAAAGATGGATTTACCCCCCTTACTTTCGTTTTTTTTTGCAGGGAGCTAGTTCTCATGTTCATAACTCTCTGACAAGGAATTCCAAACTGACTTTGAGCGCACTAACCAAACCACACTTCATAGTTGAACCACTAAGGGCCTCATTCTGAGTGCCCTGGACCTATCCCCAGTAACTCTTCCACACAGGGTTACTGATATCGGAGATACCTATACCGTGGGGTGGTGGGGGATAGGGGGAGTAGTTGTCACAATACGGTGCAGGAAGACAAACACATGGCTCACAACACATTTTACTGACAAAGGTCCCAATGACAAGGACCTTAGATGGGTTATACTGGAGGTTATGAACAGACAGAGGACCGACACCGCCAGACAGTTACACCTCCGAGAACAACAGTGGGTGTACAGACTTCGCAGCTGGGAGAAGGGCCTGAACAACGAGATCCCTTGGCTGCAAATGGCTACCTGAACAGCATAATAGCATACCAAGGAGTACTAAGCTTCCCATATACCCCTTATACCTGACAAATTTTGGAAGGAAGACACATACTTACACCCCCCCCCCCCCAAACCGAGCTGGGCCCCTAAGAATACCATGGATTAATGGGACATTTTGAACTGTCCACACTAAACTCCTCATCGCGTAATACCACAATGTACAACATGGTATTATAATCCGTCAAACCTAGCTAATTACTTGGGTGCTCAAACATATATGATACTCTATCATAACATCACTAAAACCTAGGGCATTTTTTTTCTCCATCTGAAAAAATGTGAATTAATTTGTTGAATCCGAGGGCTTCCTTGCTCAGTTTTACAGTGTGATAGGCCAAGTCAGCCAGTTTTCACACAGTGCGCCTGCGCTAACATCCTGTCAGGCTACCGACCCCCGCACACATCAGCGCGCATGCGCAAAGCTACCACACTTCTCGCGAACGATCGAGCTGATGTCCCATATATTTCCGAGCGTTTATGAGCACAATAACTGTACTGAATATACTTTGGCCCGCACCAGCAGATAAGGTCAGTGTGTTTCCCATACTTCTGAACTCTTTTAAAAGACAGAGAAGTTTTGCATGCATGGAACAGAGCCTTTTACCCCTCTTTTGCACACAGACCAATGAAAACACAGCCATCAGGATACGCCCTCCCCCAGGCGGCCAGGCACCTTCTAGGAGGACAAAGCAAACACACCTGTGCTCTACAATTACCACTCATTACCTTTTTTGCACACAGACCAATGAAAACGCAGCCATCAGGAAACGCCCTCCCCCAGGCGGCCAGGCACCTTCTAGGAGGACACAGAAAACACACCTGTGCTCTCCAATTACCGCTCATAACCTGAACCAATTAACCAATTGAACTCAGTATATATAACCCCAGCTTTCCCATCAGTTTCCATCGACGTGGAGACCGAGAGGACGCCTAAGGGAAAGCTACTGGACGCACTGAGGATAGACAGTAAGAGTATGCATGATGCTGTATGTGCCATATGTGTGTATGGGTGCTTCACTCTGCTGGGAGGCCACAACATTTGTAGTTCTACTTTATGACTCCTTTTTAACAAACCAACAGGTTTTAAATCTGGATGTTGGAATCTTTACCACACATGATTTTGTTTTTACTTCATGTTTTCAGAAAGTCTCAGTAGGTTCTTCCACCTCTGCCCTCCCATGGAGCAAGTAGGTTAGATTATAGGGTAGGGTCAAAAAACTGTCTTTTCTTTGGTTTGCAAGGATACAAGTGTACATGTCCCATGTCTTATATAGTCCGAACCACGTGCGCAATAGGTATGGCGCTGCATGGATGGTACAGTGTACTTGTTGTATTCATACTCACACTTTGGCATGTAGGTTTCTTTTCTTTTTTATTTCCTTTTTCTACAGAGTCACTCTTTAGGTTACTACACCAAGAGGGGTATTTGTAATTCACAGCCACTTCACACATTAGTAGCAGGTCTATTTTTCTGACATTAGGTGCCGGGAAGTGGACCTCCGGGTAATAACCTCCCCTTTGGTCCTGAAGAATTCTGCGTACCCTTCGGGGACACTTTAGCAGAAACATGTCGACCCTTTATAACATGGTGAAGGGAGAATAATGTCCCATATCACCAACCACTTCTTTTAACTACCATACCTTTGATCCCTGAATAAACGTAGGATATGGACAAGGGTTATGGTTTTTAATACACTTTTTCACTCCCCCACGGCCATCACTAAGATTTAGAAGTGCATCCCTGTCTCCAGGTGTATGCCCGTCCTCTATCAAATCAAGTTTTTAGAGGGCGAGGACAGCCGATGATGCAGCATGACACCGGGCGGTGTTTGAGGCCAGTCCGTAACTTTTTATGAGATGCCCCCATTGGCAACGCATCTCCCCCTAACTCTACAGATACCTTTAGGAACACAATCTAGGGGCAGTTTTCTTTTGTGGATTCATCAATAGGGGTAAGACAGAGATCATGACCTGGAATTTAGATGCAGGAGAGGTTGTTTGGAAAGATGAAATGAGATATTTGGGAGTTACGATAACACAGGTCGTTAATAAAATCACCAAGGTAAATTTTGAGAAAGTTAAGATTGAGGTCAGCACACTCCTGAAGATGTGGTCCCACCTTCAGTTATCTATTTTGGGATTGGTTATTCTAGTTAAAATGATAGTCCTCCTGAGGTTTACTTTTCTCTTTGACACAATACCCCTGCTCTTCAAGAAGGAATGGCCAAAGAAGATGCAAGGCCAAATTAGTACTTTTATTTGGTTGAACAAAGGTCCCAGAATAGCATGGAAAAAACTGAGAAGGAGGGTATAGACAGGAGGCCTGGCATTGCCGGACCTGCTTTTCTACTCTTGGGCCTTCCTGCTAATGAATGGGAAAAGTTTGTTTGGTAGCCCAAGTACAAACAAGATGGGAGGCATGTGGGCCATGATGTCAAGTCTCGAACCAGGAGGCAAACAAGGATTTTTGTTTAAATATGCGGACCCGAAGTTCTTTGAAAAAGTCAGGTTAAAAATCTTAAAAGGTTTGGATGAGATATGGTATAAGGTCTGGAAAGTTGTGAAAATACCATACCATAGTCTGCTGGCTCCTATCTGGGACTCATCGGGTTCTCCGGGATGGACGAAAGATGCTCTTGCAAGACCACTTTTAAAGGCAAACATTACATGTTGGGAGCATATAATCTTAGAAGGTGAATTGATCACAAGCGAAGTGTGTAATCAACAAACAGATCAACAACTATCCAGATTGGTACCAGAACTCAGAAATGAAAATTGGGAAACAAAATGATCTGGAAATCCAATTGATGTTAAAGACTGTATCTAAAAAGGAGCTGGTGCTATCTATTGGCTGATTTTTGATTTGGAGGACAGAGATTTCACTTTGACCACTGAACTGTGGGGAAGATACTTGCCGGAGGCATCGTTAGAAAATCAATGGCAAGTATCTATGAATATTTTATTTAAAATAGTTAAGCCTGCATTCCTTAAAATAAACTATCTTTTCTCCATCCACAGAGCTTATTGGTCCCCCAAAGGATTATCAAAGTTTGGGGGGGAAGTGAAGTCACCTGCCCAAAATGTGGTAGTATGAAAGAGGACAATGTTCACATGTTTGTCGCTTGTCCAGAAATTTGAAGAGACGTGAGTAGGGCTTTGTCTGAATCTACGGAGATAGCGTTATGCTTGTCATTTTTTGGCATGTGGAATCATTGGTTAAGATTACAAAAAAATCAGGCAAGGCTAATCTTCTATTGTATACTACTGGCACGCAGGGAGATTTGTAAACAATGGGTGTCCACGCTCCTCCCAGTTTGGATGCGTTCTGTTAAACATATAGCTTCCTTAGACATATTGTGTATCAGAAACCACGACTTTTGGTTCCCGATGCTTGAATGGTGTGAAAAATAAGTGTTAGAAATCACAAACAGGGGTCCGATGATTAAGCCTTTCTATGCCTCTACTGGCGTTTCTGTCTTCCCTCTTGATTGAGAGCAGATGGAAAGCGACAAAAAGGCAGACCACGAAAGATGGAGATTCAATCCAAGGGCAGAACAGTCTGTGATCTCTTAATCTTTCCCCTTTGATCTCTCAGCACTTGGGGTTAGAATACACCTTTCAAAAGTGCAAGACGAAGAGAGTACACTCTCTTTCTGAAGAGGCAAATGAGGACAAAAGAAAAAAAAAAAACACATCAGTTGTCAGAAAGTTAAATGTCATGTGTGGGATGTTTACACCACCCACATGTATGAGAAAAATGTATTGGTTCAGAGAGCACAGTCATGCTCTGGCTGGACTGCAGTTTAAAAGTACTGGTGTGACGTGATAAAGAAAATACCTTTGACATGAAGGAAAAGTTATATTTCTATATTAACGTAGTCACCACCAAAGTGTGCATTGTATGCCCCCATTTGACTAATACATGGAGCATGTTAGATATTGGGAAAACCATGCCTCACAGTGGACGATTAAAGAAAGTGGACTTATCTATGTAGATACAATTGCATGTTGTATGACCAGGCCTAGTTAGGAATAAAATCACATTTTCCTAACTTGGCATTGGAAAATGCTGAGTAGTTTTCTTTTTATTTACTTTTAAAAATCCAATTGGTGAAAAATGTTTTTAATAACTGTAGTGGAAAAGTTACTTCATGACCTTGCATTTTGTGCTGCCTGAGATGAAACTGGTATAGAATTAGTTTGCCTCGTAGCCCTACTCAAGAGACTGAATACACATCCTAGGATGGCTGTGAAGAATCCTCCACCTGGAAGACAATTACTTGACATCTGGCAGCAGGAAGGACTGAGTCATGTTAAGAGTGGTCATAACATTTGACCGACTAGCAACAGACAGAAAAGATTCCAAGTTGCTTACTTTGTAGTGACGGTTCTCCATTAGACTGTCAAGAACTAAAACCATTGGTTTCTAGAACAACTATTCTGTCTGTGTTCCCAGCATGAGGTAAATCAAGTTTTTGCACTGGGAAAGGGAAGGATCCCTCATTTCCATAATGGGAGTGGCTAGAGAAAGGACAAGGCTCCTGCAACTGAAAGAAGGCTAGTGACATTTTGATTGAGGGATTCTGGGATGGTTTGCACCAAACTGAGAGAGTGCTGAAGTGCTAGAAAAAAGAGAGAATTCTGCAAGAAACTTGACAGGGCTGGGTTTATTGTCTAGTGCACAGGAGAAAAATGAAACCTCATAACCACAGAACATTAATGGTCCTGAGAATAAACATCCTTAAGGAAGAACACTCTCAGTAGCAGTATTAAATCCTTGCCAAGAGCTGTGTCGGGTACTTACTGAAGACTATGTGTCCCAGAAGGGAGGAATAGTTGTTTGCGTTCCCTGCCCTTGTGTTCCTGAACATCATGCTCAGTGCATGGCTAGTATATGCACCCGCCAGACTTCTCTGACATCTCCATGCTTGCAGTCATCTAGAAGCATCAGGCAGGAAGGGTGGTAAAGAAACCAGAATGAAATGAGGGATGTGAAACTTGGGCTTCTTCTTCATTTATGAAATAAACATCATGAGTTTCTGAAAATGGATGGTGACATGCCTTCTTACCAGTCTTCCCAGGATTGTGTTCTGTCCATATGATCCTATTCAAGGTTCCAAATATAAGATGAAACAGGGTATTTCCTATAAAGGTAGTTATTATTTGACTCAGAGGAGGCATTCACAAAAACATGACATGTTGCAACACATGTAACCCCTTATTTTGCATTGCACCATTCACTCCTTTATTTTGTTGTTTCCAATTTATGCTTCTAACAGTTTCATCCTCTTTTGGATCTTCTCCTGGAATTCATTCTTTGCTCTTTCCTTCTTTCTGACATCAGGAGTAGTATGGTGACTTACTGGTTTCTTCAGTATTAAGCTTTTTCAACACAGATTACTATGGGGAGGATATTCTCCTTTATAAATTCTTCCTCCTATCTGGGATCTTATTAAGGAGATACTTGACATCTCTATCATGTAGCATTCTGTGAAGGGTGGCAGCAAGGATACTGGGATGAGGGTGCCTTTCCTGGGTATATCAACAAGGAATGTCAACAACATTTTTCTGAATCAATTTTTTGAAGGCTTCTGTAAGGAAGAAGTTTCAAGGACTCCCGACAACAACTGCGATGAATGAAACTGAAGTATTTTCCAAATAGCAAATGTTTGGTCTCTTGATACCAACTAAATGGACATACATAGTAGAAAGACTCCGGACTCCAAGAATGTCTAACTCACCGGTAAAGTCTATATTCTGCAGGAGCTCTATCTGGAGAGAGACCTGGTGTCCAGAAGCCTGCCCTGTTAGGCATAGGCCTGCAGAAGTGACTATGAGTAGAGGGAAAATTTTCATCAGCTGGCAACATTCTTTTCCCCTATGTAGTATCGGATCATGGTGTTGAGGTTTCTCCCGGAAGGACACACCATCAAAGATGCATCACTGTCACTTGATAGCATCTGGGAAGACATACGTGTTATAGTTCATTGGTTATATTCCTCATTTAAAAGGAGAATTATATTAACTGGCTTCATATTGTTTTCCTCAACTTGTTGATTACATTCGCTCATCTACTTTTCTTAGCACTATATATTCAGCCCCAACCTAAGTTGCATTTTCCCTAAATTTATCTCTCCTTTTCCCCATCCTCTATCATTCACCTTTTTGTGTTTAACATCTTCTTTATTACTATTTTCAAAAAAGAGAAACAATGATGAGATCCGTGTAATACTCTGTTGCTTATCGAACACATTTCAACAAATTCCACAAAGCCTCAACTATTCCCCCCTTTCTGTCCTCCCACTGAACACAGAGTAAAGCATCACTTATGAATCATAGTAAGCTTGGTAAGTCTGCTCATCAGCTGAAGCCCCATGGTCCTGCTTTCAGCCCCCTATCTTGCTGTTCGCCACTCAAGCATACAATAGTACTGGATTTCACTTCCATTTCAGAGTGTGAAGTGTTCGTGTGCACGACAGAGCTAGATAGTCTGATCGAAAATAGTCCACCAGAAGTTCACAGGGCGCCTAAAATCTTTTCTTCATGTCATGCATGTCATACTTGACCCTTTCTAGGAACATAAGTGACCAAAGTCTTCTTGACCTTTGCTTGATGTTGGTGCAAGGGGTTTCTTGCAATAAGCTGCTAATTGCTGGTTCACTGCCAGTAGCATGTGCATTATAACTGTCCAAGTTTGCAGTATGAGCCCATCCAGTTGCATTGGACATGGGCCCAGGATTGTGATTAGAGAGACTTAAACACATTGTAAACCCCATCACCTTCTTTATATGATGTAACGCTTCTTCTCAGTACATTTCAGTTATTGATTAGGACCACCAAACCTCCACTATTGTCCCCTCCAATCTGCATCCTCTCAACCCATGCCGCTACATTACAGTGCAGGAAAATATGCGCCTATTTTGCTTGGTGTTCTATACCAATTGAGCATTATTTTGTAACATGGTACTCAGCCCTTGAATTAGTAAATTATCTTCAGGATATCAATCTACAGCCCCTTCCATTAACTGAATGCTATTTCCTCAACCACTTCCCTTCAGTATTGTTGCATGAAAGTCCATTTGTAGTTATCCAGAGTAGTAGTAAAAGTAGCATAGATGAATGATACCAGGCCCTTAGTAGTAATGCACTGTGTAAGGAGTTCTTCGAACATCAAGAGGTCCCTATGTCCTGCTTTCTTGTTTTGAGAAGCCGATGTCTGCAGTAAAAATATATCTCTGCCTTCTGAATCTTGTAATTCTGTTTCCTCTTTTGGAACTAAGCAATCTTCGGGTTTTGGAATAGGTCCCTCAACATTATACAATCACTCCTTCACCAGTGTGTGAATTGTTTCTCACTAAGGGCAGGGCTGAAATCTGTTTTTCACGTAAAAGAATAATGGGAATGGCAAATCCTTCAAATTTGGAAAGAGTGTTCCAAACTTCCATGGTGAGTCTGATTATAGCTGCAGCAAATGCAAAGACCTTGCCCACCTGGGTAAACATATCACCTCCTACAGGGGCCTTCACAGTATTTTTCATTGCATGAAGGGCCAGTATTTCTATGTTTCCTTTGAGACAGTTCAAAGGACACCTCTAATCGTGCTGCAATATAATACTTCTCAATGTTAGGAAGACCGATAACCCTCACCTGCAGCCTGCATTGCATAACCCTACTCGAGATCAGTGGTTGTCTATTCTGGCATATGAATGTATCATAAGCAGATTGAAAATGTTCTAAATCTTGTTAAAAAATTTACACTGTGAGGACTTGAAAGAAATACAATAAGCTAGGTGAATATTCATTTTTGAAGCCACTAATTTGCCCATCCAAGAGATAAATAGAGTGTCCCACCTGTTCAGATCATTTCTAATTTCTTTAACAAGGGCTGGATAGTTAACCATATAAAGTTAATGTAAGGCTGGGTTCATGTGGATGTCCAAGTGTATAATACTACCCTTTGTCCTTTTGCAGGGATCCAATCCTTCTTTTGATTGGAGTGTGAAACTGGATACCTATCATTGCTAACTTAGAAAATGTAATCTGAAAGCCAAACATCTTGCTAAAATGCTTTATGCTCTGTATTTCTGCAGGTATGAACATTTGGAGTTTATCAGCGCTAGAAGGATATAATTGAAATAGATGTATCTTATCAATTGGGCAAGGACTTCAACCGAGGGAGCAGACAATAATAGAGAAAGTGAACACTGCCTTTTTCATGCTGACTGCTAGGTTCAGCATTGGGATGGATTGTCTGTAAAGTTTTCAATAAGATGCAGTATGAGGTGAATTCTATCAAACGTCTGCCTGCTTCTGATGAGTCTCAAGAATGACATGCTTCCCTCTAGCCTGTAGGCCAAGTCTCACATATGTGTCTAAGCATCCTCATTAAGCAGCTATATAGGTCTGTAAGATGAGCACTGTGACTTTGATTTCCTTGCTTAGTATGTTAGGTTTATATCTGCATCCTCCATTGAGCCCATAACCAGATTCATGGAATGAGATATATAGGTTAATTAAATTGTGCAGCAAATATTGGTCAGAACCTTATGTAGAAGACATTTGTGAAACTATCCTGACATAGAGCTTTGTTAGATGGTAAGTTTTTTAAAACTGATTCTACCTCTTCTAAAAAGGCCTCCCTCTCCAGATCATCTCTCCTTGTCCTTGACAAAGTAGTAAGTTGTATGATCTACAGAAAATCAAAAATCCTCTGGGCCTCAGGCTGATGGCTACTGACTAGATCCCTGTATAATGTCTAGAATGCATTCCGTTTGGCTTTTTCCTTTTTGGACATGGAACCATTCTGTAGGTTTGATTTGCTATTCCACTATACATCTTCAAGTGTTGCAGCCTGTTCACCAGTAGCTTATCATCTTTATCAGCATTTCCATGAAATTTTTGTTTAACGTGCAGCAGTGCTCTTTCTGAGCATTCTGCCAGTAATAAGGATAGTTGGTTGCGCAACTTAGTCTCTTCCCTCAATAATGGAAGGGTTTTCTGTTCCCTCTACCATACTTCTTTGACTCTAAGCTCCTCACCCAACTTGGTTTTAGCTAGAGACCATTTGTCACATTGGTATGCTTTAACCGAAATCACCTTACACTGAAGCACTGCCTTGAAGGCATCCCAAATGCCTTGAGATAGGGTTGTTCCTGTCTGGAACAACTCAAAGTATTCCTGAATTGTATCTCTTATCTCCTTTTCCTATTATCTGTCTTCGAGGATCATTGGATCAGACCTCCATGCTTTCTTAGATCTACATGATACCAGGGGAATTCCCATATTATGGGCACATGGTTTGAAATGGCTATGAAGTCTATCTACATTTTAATGGCTTAAGTTCATAGAGTGATTGCATTCCTAACCAAATAGATTCTAGAGTCAAATCGGTGGATATATGAGAATAAGGAATACTTCTTCTCCAGTAGATGCGTCTCTTGCCAAGTGTCCGCCAGTTCCAAATATGCCATGGGCAATTTATGGAGCCTGGACATCCCAGTTATAGTATTGGTCCAGAGGATGTCAATTGAGCTTGCAGTTATGGGCAAGGGTAGCTCTCCCACCCATACTACTAGGATTTGAAGCAAATGGGGTTTCTGTTGCACGTTTGATGTGAAGGACATCGCTGCAGTAGAATCTTGTCTGCTTAGTTTGCCTATGATGTTTATATATTATCTTTCCAGTATGTCTAAAATTGTTTCATACACTTCTATAGGTAGGATTCTGTGGATGGCTAACATAACCTCACTTACTTTCCTGCCCTTTGATGTTATGTGAAATGGCGTATGGCAGATTCTGTGTGACATTGGTCATGTTTGTTTCTAGATAAGGTGTGTTTCTTGAATGCATACCATGTCCGGTTGTTTTCCTGCTATTGCACTCCACACCTTATATTAGTCATCATATTTAGACCCCCAAATGTTCAATGACAGTAGCATAACCAATGAGTAGAAGTACAACAATAATAAGCTCCTGTTCTAGAGTTCTGATAACTTTGGCGCCCCTGTTTGTGTTGGGAGTGCATTACCTCTGATGTGAGTTGTGCTTAGTGCATTACTTCCCCATGCCCTTCCCTCTTCATCAGTCACAAAACCGGAAGCCACAAAACAAACATTTCCTTCTAGGTCCAAAACAACAAATGTGCTGGAGAGAACACACCTGCGGGCAGCTATTCACACCCACCCCTTTTCGTTAGAAGTACAAGCACACTGGCAGCAGGTAAAATATTGCTATGTCACGATAAGCACCTTGAGGCCAATGATTTAGATTTCTCCCCATAAATGTTCTTTGGATGACATTTTAGCCCTGCCTCTTCTCTTTCTTCCTTTAACCCAGATGGAAGCCCTATATGCCTATCCTCTTTCCTCACTTAGTGGCTTACACTCACAGCCCCACCGTTTAGCTATCTCTATCAATCTTCAGCAATGAACGCAGATCTCCCATCCACATCCACACATGCCTGATTTCTGTTACAAATCAGGTATTGATGCAAAAGTTTCTATGTTGGCAGGGCATTCGGAATATGTCCTCTAGAAGGTCCACATCATTCCAGCACAAGCCATGACCCTACCCTTTTTGTTTAATTGTAGCTTGATAGCTTGGCAATCTGCATGACGTAGTGCTATCAATACTTTATCATATACATACAGTAGTATTTGGTTCTGTCCAGATAATCGTTACTCTCTCACCATATGCTATTTGCAGTTTGATCACTTTAGTATATAATTTTTCCACCTAGTACGTGGTCCCATTTCAATGCATTAGGGACTATTTTACACCAGAAACATCACCTTAATCATTAAACATCTTGGCATATTTAATAATTATCCCAGACATTCTATTAGGAAAACTTCCCTTTTTGCAATTTCTTCCTCAGAGCTGGCACATAGTCAGTATTGGAGCGTGAGCCAAACCCTAGCATCAAAGCTAGACTGGCCGTATCGGGAATAAAGCATTTGCCCTAAAGGCTGGAGGGGTGGGGGATGGTTTTGGAGGGGTGGGGGCGGTTTTGCAGTGATGCTGAAATATCGGCCCCCAGTAACAAAAGCAGCAGTGCTGGGAGCCGGTTTTGTTAATAAGCAGTGATTCACACTTGACCACCCACCTACAAAATTGCCAGGCCTGCTTTGGGTTCCCAGTCCAGCCCGCCTAGCACGAATTCCCTAGTATTTTCTTAATACAGAGAAACCATTGATAAACTGCATTTGGAGAATGTGAATTAGCACGGCGGTTGTTCTACTTACATACAACAACACACTATTTACAAACCTACAGTCTGAGATGTGCACTTCTGCCTCACATGGCTTTTCTGTGTGAAGATCTCTGCCACATATGCAGTGAGCTCTGTACACTCTGTGGAACTATCTAGGTTAGTGGCTGCAAAATGGGGACTATGTACTTCTAAATTTGAGGGCATTAGGGAAGGATAAGGATTGGCCTAGGGAAGGGTATACACAGATATAGATATAAATATAGATTCAGATATTTATATAGATATAATAATTGATATAAGACCTGTCACCTAGGGATACTGCTGAAATATTCTTGGTTCTGCAGCCAAGTTTGCATTAGATCTTAGCAATCATACCAACCTTGAATTTTAAAGACCACTAAATATATAGATACCTAACGTGTTAAAAATGATATTGAATTTATTATTTTTAAAGAAAATAAAGAAAATATATATTTTTCATTTTTATCAGATATAATTAAATAAAACATTTATACATTAAAAAAAGAAAAAAAAAATAGTTACATTTTATTAAAATTTAAATATAAAATTGTTACTAACAATTTCCACATATTTTAATAATGATATTTTGGAATGAAAATAATAATTCGTTTTAATTAGATGAGAATTTGCTGTATTATTTCATTTTTTTCGCCACAAGTTAATTGTTATTGTTTTATTTTAAGTTGCATTTTTAATTTACATTAAAATATTTTCAGGTTTTTCAATAATATTTGAACTTTATTATTTTTCTTTGTACTTAACCATGGGGAGATCTCCTCCTCAGTGGTGGAGTCTGCCATCTATGTGAAAAAAGTGACAACTAGTAACTTTGCTCTTGTTAACATTAGTGCGGGCGACTCCAACAGGGGTCAGAGGCATGTAAGTCTGGACCTCGGAATAACTTTAGCATTGAAAACATTGAACAGCAATTCGTAATAAATGTATCCTATTTGTATTAGTGAATTTAAATGTAAGTAAATCAACACAAGTAAATTTACTTTGTGAATTGACCTCTCATTTATTATATTCAATAGGTTTTCAAAATGCTTTCAATATACACATGCTTTGTGTGTCACTAACACTTGAGTGTGTTGAACAATTTACTGTGCACTCTAGCAGATGTTACCATTACCCAATTTATCGTGCTCCGTTTATGGAGGAAGACTGAGTCCACCTTGCTAGAAATATAACTCTTGGCTTTAGGCACATCACATGTTTTCAGTGGCACGCGTTCAAACTTTCAATACTATCCATCCACTTATTCATCAATTCTTCAGTTTAGTAGTTTTAGGTTCACTTGTCCCAAAACATGGCAATGTGCTCAGTCGTCAAATTACACCTTGTTTTGGATATATTATTCCAATACATGGTCACCCTTACAATAACATGAGTTCATGTTCATGTGCTTCTCTTACTTTGGTGAGTGAGTTGTTGCGTGCATAACACTCTCTTCTGATGTCTCTCTCTCTTTTCTTATAATATAAATGTATGTGTCCTTCATTTCTAGCAGCCGCGGCCCGTAGAGGGAGTTGCGGTGGGGCAAAAGGCGGGGCCGGGAAGGGGCAGGGTGGGGGATACTAACAACCGGAGTATAGATAATTGGAGGTAAGTAAAACGAATTTCGTAGCGCGCCCTGCATCGCAAAATGCCGGTTTTCCTCATTTCAGGTTGGCTTGAGTTGGTATTTTACCAATTCAAAGCTGTAATACTGTGCCTGGAGTGATAAATGGCTTTTGTCATTTTACAGCTCGGCAAGGACAGCACTGTGCTAGTCCTATGCTTAAAGACTTTGCTGTAGAAATGGCAAAAAATGTGTCCTTTTCTATCTCAGTGTGGATGACACTGTGCTAATCCAATGCTTAAAGACTTTGATAGAAAAACAGACATTTGAGGTGATCAGATCTAGAGCGTCGCTGGTATTGAGAGTGCTCTAACAGGAGCTGCTTTCCACCTAAATTTGAGAACTACCCAGAGTTCTCTCCTTCTTTTTTGCATAATTTATGTGTCACTCTATGCCTCAAAAGGTTTTGTTTTGAGATATATATATATATATATATATATATATGTATGTATGTATATATATATATCATATCACATCAGCTTCTTTTCTCACGATTTCCGCAGATAAAGACACGGCACAGCAGCAGTTTTTCTTTCACGATTTTTTAATTACACACCATGTGCAAAGAAAAGTGCATCAGTTGGACGGTCTACGCGTTTCGGCTCCTGCCTTCAACTGGACCATATATATATATATATATATATATATATTACCTACTGGCGGTCGCCAGTAGGTATATATAGTTAGGATTTTTTCTCTATGGGATTTTTGAAAATTCTATGTCTAATAACTTTGGCGTTTGTGGACGGAATTGGCTGAAATTTTCAGGAAAATGGAACATTTTGTTTCTGAGCAGCCCTTGAAAATTTGGGGGGTGTTCGTCAAGGGGGGGCTGAGAAAAAAGGGGGGTCCCAAAACGTGTTTTTAACATTGAGTTTTCCATAGGGCGGTTGGCCTCACTTTTAGCCCGAACGGCTGAATGGATTTGCATGAAACTTGGCAAAATTGTAGGGACTGGTAGCCCGATGTGCCTTTTGTAGGTCTCAATATATGTGCTACAGTGGATTTTGAGAAATTAACGTTTAAAAAAAGATATATATCTGTAACAGCGGACCGGGCAGCGCTCCAGGACGCGTACTTTTCGCGCAACGGAGCTTTGTGAAGCGAAGCTGATTGGTTCTCCGGCGTCTGTCAACATTCCAAACAGTCCGTAGCGGCCGCCATCTTGTCTCTCGGTAGGATCGAGAGACAAGAGGAGGCCAAAGCGAAGGGGCAAATGACCATAAGGGGGAATAGTAGATCCTCGCTGACCCCGTAGGTTTGATGTGGAGGTTTTAAAAGTGCCCCGCGGGGCAAAAAAAATAAATAATAATAATAATCGAACGGCTGAATGGATTTGCACGAAACTTGGCAAAATTGTAGGGACTGGTAGCCCGATGTGCCTTTGCTAGGTCTCAATATATGTGCTTCAGTGGATTTTGAGAAATTAACGTTCAAAAAAAGATATATATCTGTAACAGCGCACCGCTTCGCGTACTTTTCGCGTTACGGAGCTTTGCGAAGCGAAGCTGATTGGCTCTCCGGTGTCTGTAAACATTCCAAACAGTACGTAGCGGCCGCCATCTTGTCTCTCGGTAGGATCGAGAGACAAGAGGAGGCCAAAGCGAAGGGGCAAATGACCATAAGGGGGCATAGTAGATCCTCGCTGACCTCCTAAGTTTGATGTGGAGGTTTTAAAAGGGCCCCGCGGGGCAAAAAAAAATAATAATAATAATAATCGAACGGCTGAATGGATTTGCACGAAACTTGGTAAAATATTAGGGACTGGTAGCCCGATGTGCCTTTGCTAGGTCTCAATATATGTGCTTCAGTGCATTTTGAGAAATTAACGTTCAAAAACAAGATATATATCTGTAACAGCGCTCCGCTTCGCGGAGATAAAATTATATCTGTATTACCTAGCTGTTGCTAACACCAGTTAGCGACGGCTAGTAGGAGATAGCGACCATCTTGGGCCCCACTTTGCATGTGAGTGATGTTTATCACTAATGATATGCAAAGTGGGCATGCCAAGATGTTAGCGACTGGAAACAGTCGCTAACATCGCTATCTCCTATTATCAACTTTTGGAAATATTCGAGATAAGCGCGAATATCTCCAAAAAGTAACAGCTGCCCTGAGCAGTTCTTAGCCATGTTATCCAATGGGAGGTGGATAACATGGCTAAGAGCATTAGCTCGGTAATGCATGAATATCGCGGAGTTTTCAGCGATATTAATGCATTGCGGTCGTTTTTTATCGTATTTGCGATAAACCTTGATAATAGCAAGGTTTATCTGCGATAATTTCTGACGGTAAAAAAATCTTTGCAATGCATCATTAGGGATAAATATCGTTTAACTTTGGTAATATGCCCCAACGTCTGTTAACGTTCGATTCGAAGGAAATCAGGAAGTGTTGAAAAACATTGTCTGCGCCATCTTGTCTTTTTTCAAATGCCACACTTTTGTCGTGCACGGCAGCCATTTTAGATGCCTTGACCAGACCCACTCTGTGCACGCTGTCGATCCTTAGCATGGCTCCCCACCCTCGCAAGCATCTCACCCAGGCAGTGGTCACCCCCGCTGTCTGTGTTATGCATGGGTAATAAACCTCCCCCCATCTGCGCTGCTCTTCCCTGAGAATCACACCCTGTGCCCGCCCGACACCTCCCTTTCGCCCTATTCACTACCGCACCCTCTGACACTCCTTTTCCTCTGTGTCAGATTGTCCAGGCCGGTCCTAGGCTATCAGCTAGCCCTGCAGATGTAGTTTATGGCCACAGCTGTAAAGAATCACCCCTCTTCAAAGGAGTTATAGTAGATCAAGGTCCACACTCGATGAGATCCGTCACAGCAGAAGCGTTGCTATTATCTGAAAACCATCCTGTATTGTGATTGGGGAGGGGACCGAGCGTGAAGCGGAAGATTCCAGGGATGACTCTTTGTACATCAAAGTTTTTACAATTATGTGTCACATTAAAAATATATAGCACTCCGACAAAGTAGTAAGATTATAAAACTTTAATAATTTATAAATATATACAAGAAAACAAAAATAGTAATAACATATAAACATTTTTAGGGAAAAACAACGAAGTAGCGGTCGGCTGTGCGAATAGTCCCAACGCAGCACAACGTCCAGATTTCCGGCGTGGGGCGTCGCGGGGGGGTGGGTCATCAGTAGCAAACTGTTGTGCGAATAGTTCCAAGGCAGCAGAACGCGCCGAAATCTAGATGACACGAAAGTGATGTCTAGTAAGTTGCCACCCAGCAAATAACGGCGTGGGGCGTCGCGGGGGGTGGGTCATCAGTAGCAAACTGTTGTGCGAATAATTCCAAGGCAGCAGAACGATGGCACCAAGGTGATGTCCAGTAAGTTGCCGCACTGGTTTTGGTATCCTACAATGCTGCTCCGAATAACGGCGTGGGGCGCCCCGGGGGAGGCGGCGTGAACGGGCCTCTCCAGGTGGAGTCTCATCTGTTGTAGTGGGGCGCCCCTTTACCGTTTCAGTTGCCATTCCGTCCGTTTTTGGTCCACTGTGTCAAAAGCCGCAATTCAGCTGAGTTGCGCCCACTCTTGCGGTGCAGCGATAGGCGGCTGTCACAGGACTCTCAAAATGGCGGCAGGCTCTTTCCTTTTTGGGCCTGGTGCACTGAAATGGCCCTGGGACACCTTGGAAATCGGACGCTTGTCTGCTAGGTCTTGGACCCCATTCTCGAAAGCGTCCCCTACGCCTTGAGAATTCATCAAAAGTTTTGGGGGCCCCGACTCCTGCAGGCTTCTGGTGGGGAGCGGCTGCCATGATTGCTCGCGGAATGACCACGACGGAGCTACGAGATGGTGGTGCTCTCATGCTGACGCCAGTTTAGTCTGAAACATCCAGAAACAAGGTGGGGCTTTCATCGTTTGGGGAAAAAAAAAGTTTTCATCCAATGAAAAGTGTTGTTTTTAGGTCATATGATCAAGCCTTCCATCATTAGGAAACCAAAAGTAAAATGAACCAATGAAAAGTTTTATAAACAAGTCACATGACCTGTTATGTGGCATAGGGTATAAAATGCGGAGAAAATACGTTGGCACGTCAGGCGGCGTCAGTAGCGGACCGATGTGCGAATAGGCCGAAGGCAATACAACGCGTCAAGATCCGGATGGCACCGAGGTGGTGTCCAGCAAGTTGCAGCACTGGTGTGGCCATCCTACAATGCTGAAAGTCAGCGTGGGGCGCCCCGTTGGCCTGTGAGTTTGCGTCAGTAGCGGACCGATGTGCGAATAGGCCGAAGGCAGCACAACGCGCCAAGATCCGGATGGCACCGAGGTGGTGTCTAGTAAGTTGCCGCACTGGTGTGGCCATCCTAGTATGTTGAAAGTCGGCGTGGGGCGCCCCGTTGGCCTGTGAGATGGCGTCAGTAGCGGACCGATGTGCGAATGGGGCCAAAGGCAGCGCAACAATATTTTCTGACTGACACCACAAGGCGCTGAGATGCCAAGATCCGGATGGCACCGAGGTGGTGTCTAGCAAGTTGTGGCACTGGTGTGGCCATCCTACAATGGTAAAAGTCGGCGTGGGGCGCCCTGTTGGCCTGTGAGATGGTGTCAGTAGCGGACTGATGTGCGAATGGGGCCAAAGGCAGCGCAACAATATTTTCTACAATATTTTCGGAGTAGAAGACACCACAAGGCGCTGAGATGCCAAGATCCGGATGGCACCGAGGTGATGTCTAAGTTGCGGACTGATGTGCGAATGGGGCCAAAGGCAGCGTAACAATATTTTTTGTATGGAAGATACCACTAGGCGTTGAGATGCCAAGATTCGGATGGCACCGAGGTGATGTCTAGCAAGTTGCTGTACTGGTGTGGTCATCCTACAATTCTGAAACTCGGCGTGGGTCGCCCCATTAGCCTGTGAGATGGCGTCAGTAGCGGACCGATGTGCGAATAGGCCGAAGGCAGCACAACGCGTCAAGATCCGGATGTCACCGTGGTGGTTTCATAGTTGAGAGGCACTTCATCTGCAGTGGGGCGCCGAGATCCGGATGGCACCGAGGTGATGTCTAGCAAGTTGCTGTACTGGTGTGGTCATTCTACAATGCTGAAAGTCGGCGTGGGGCGCCCCATTAGCCTGTGAGATGGCGTCAGTAGCGGACTGATGTGCGAATGGGGCCAAAGGCAGCGCAACAATATTTTCTGAAGAGAAGACACCAAAAGGTGCTGACATTCCAAGATCCGGATGGCACCGAGGTGGTGTCTAGCAAGCTATGCAGTTGAGTTGTGTGCGCACTTGCGGAGAATAGGTCGAAGGCAGCATAACAATGTTTTCTGAATAGAAGACACCACAAGGCGTTGAGATTCGGTTACCACCGAGGTGATGTCTAGCAAGTTGGCGCACTGGTGTGGCCATCCTACAATACTGCTCCGAATAACGGCGTGGGGTGCCCGAAGGGGGGGGAAGCCGGCGTGAATGGGCCTTCCTAGGTGGAGGCTCGTCTGCTGTAGTGGGGCGCCCCTTTACCGTTTCAGTTGCCATTCAGCTGAGTTTTGGCTGCTCTTGATGCTACAGCGACAGGCGGCTGCAAGAGGACTCTCAAAATGGCGGCCTGTTCTTTGGATTTGGGCCTGGTCCACTAAAATGGCCCTGGGACACCTTAGAACTCGGACGCTCGATTTTTTTTTCCTTTCCTGTACATGCAAAAAAAGGTAAATGCCCGGTACGTTACACGCTTCATCTGCCACGATGAACTCTCCAGAGGAACCGAAAAAAAATATAGTTGTGGTAACTATAACATGCATCGTCATATGGAGAGGTGGCACCAATTAATTATAGTGCTGCATAAAAGAGAGATTTGGAGGAGAACCCCTGACCTGCTAGTACATTCATCAAAGAAGTGGCACTGAGAGCTTCAGAGGCAAGGGAAACGGTCCCAAATATTTAGAAGAACTTTGGAAAGATTAAAATGACATGTTTAGATTGTGGCAAATTAATTTCATGTGGACAGATGAGTGTTACTCTAATAAATACAGCATATGAACATCATCATAGTCGATGGTTGGTAGAGACATTTTGACTATATCCTGGACCTGCCCGTCCTCGCCCAAAATGGCGCCGGAATAAATGGGACTCGTAACTCCTTGTTGTGTACTGGTTGCAGAACCTTGAAATCACGAGATACGTATGCAGTTTTGAAGCACATGGCGGGCGGGGACGAGAATTGATTGAATATTTCGACATCCCTATTGATATTAAGTTCTGATGTGTTATTGATTACTGTACTGTTGAAAGTTCGAATTAACGTCACCCATGGTACTTGCCCGCAAATGTATATCTAGATAATTTTATTGTAACTGGCCCTGTCGTATTTTAATTATAAAATGTACGTCCACCGATTCCGTAACTGTTAGACACCTTAGTTCTTGCAACCTAATGGCCCGCCCGTTACGTTCCTCTACAGTGTAAATGTCTATTCATCATATACGATTACAGTTTGCTCTGTGGCAGGCCCACGTGGTTATAGGCAAGTATTTGTATAATGAAATTTTCACAATAAAGGTTTTTAAAAGAAAACATGGTAGTAGTATATACATTGGTAAAGTTTTTAATAATAGTGACTGTTTTAGAATCATTAAAAGGCAAGTGAAATAAAGCAGACCAATTACATGAAGGGTAAAAGGTATAATACGAAGGAACGCAGTAAAGATAAATGGTCAAGGGCTGTTGTGTTTTCTATTCCTGCAACATAAAGTGATCGATAAGAATCTCATATTCAGGCGTATCGGCGACTAAGACAGCAGGTCGACCCTCTTTTGCTCAACGGCTCCGTCATGGGACGAAGAAACGCTCTTTTTCTCGAAAAAAGAATATATTTTACTTGCAGGACAGTTGTAAAATTTCCGGGAAAGTACATTAGCCTGGAACATTATAACATATATTTAAGAAAAAATAATGTTCGGAAGTAATGAAAAGCAAAATTTTTAGGTCATATGACCAAGCCTTTCATCATTACAATAAGAAAAGTAAAATGAACCAATGAAAAGTTTTATTAACAAGTCACATGACTTGTTATGCTTACGTTACGCGCTGCGCGCCCCGGATGACTTCCGGATGCGCTAACGCGGCGCGTCATATGACGCATTACGCGACAACCCAGGTACAGAATATAGTCAAAATGTCTCCACCAACCAGCGGTCGGAACACAACCCCTTTCAGCAGGCTAAATAGTTCTGTTAAATGACAACAGAAGGGACAGGCAACAAGAACCATCAGTCAAAGAGGGGAGGGCTAGTTCTTCTCTACCGGGTTACATTGGGGCGCTACCGGAACTGATCGAATTGGTAGTCTACAGTGTTTCTGGATGTTTCAGACTGAAGCTGGGGTTAGCATGAGAGCAGCACCATTTTGTAGCTCCGTCGTGGTCATTCTGCAACCAATCATGGCAGCCGTTCTTTATCGTTATTTTGGGCGGGGTGGGTGGCGGAGCCGAGCTGTTTTGCAGCCATCATTGTGTGGAGTTCAGTTCATCTCACTAGTTTTGTATTTGTCATGAGGGGTTGTTCCTAATGTTTCTATTTTAGCGAGGTCAAAAAGAGATCCCATTAGTGGCCTACTGATTTTGCTCGATTCCTTTTCTTTTTTTTTACACGATTTTTCGTTATCTGCAAAGACTAAACAGAGTATTGCGACTCTGTGTTTGTTTGTAAATAGAGAATGAACCAAAGAGAACTAATTCTAAAACAGTAAATACTTGGATAACAATCAATCAAATGGAGAGAGAAGCAGGCATGACGGATTACAACGGGGGCAAAGGCCTGCGTTAACTACCTTTCACTATCTGCAAAGAGAGAGTACTCCTAATAGAAATGAGGGGGGGGGCACCATTCAAAGCAGATCAGTGTGCATAAACGCGAAAATGTTTTCACTTACCACGTACTTGACATTCGACAGCTTATGATATTTGCTATTAAAAAACCATTGAAATTCACTGAAAAAACCATAGGTTATAGACCATATATAGTTAGGAATTAGCATTTACAAAACCTTGAAAATTCACTGAAAAAACCATAGGTTATAGACCATATATAGTTAGGAATTAGCATTTAAAAAACCTTATTTTACTCACACAAAACCATTGAAATTCCATATATAGTTAGTTGCACTAACTATATATCGCGCACCCGCAATCCACTGCTGATCATGTCACATATTACATCATTCATGACATGGTCAGTGACATCACTGATGACATCTCAAATGACATCATTCTTGTGCTAATACGATAAACCTCTTCAGACTCTAATATAACCTTAGATACACTCAGTGTATACAGACACTCACACACTGCCACTCATCCATGGAGTTACTCACACACCCAGTCAGTCATGCAAAGAAACAATCTCACCTCCATTTCTTCAACTATACAGTTAAACACACCTTACTTATTGAAACATATACTAACACATATTTACTCTCTTATACAATCCCTGATACAAGTTCACAATGATCGATACAACCACTCACTCATTCAGTGGCTCTCATGCACAGTTATTTATATATGCCAACTCTCACATGTACTGTGTTTTACATATGTACTTACTATGACATGTAGCATTGAGATATCCATTCACTTATGCACACAGTCAACTGCCTATGTAGCTGTTTCCACATGCACTCTTGAACTCATACACCTAGTGAATAAACTGCTCACACATCTATGCATAGAGTCACACACCTTCCAGCCACCCCCACACAAACTCAATCTCCCATATAAATACTTGGGCAACCAATTAATAACACATATAGCCTCTCGTATAGCTAATGATCAACACATGCAGCAGTTTACAGAACAACAGACATAATGATGCACAAATTAAGACAGTTTAGTCACTAACCCATGCATTCAGTGAGACACATTTAATCACTCACTCATACAGTCAGTCACGCACCTACTAAATCCTTCATCCAGACACTTATACATCCACTCATTCTTCAATATGTAAGACATATTTTAACTTTACAGAAACATACAGTCACTGGATGTTGTCATCAGTGATGTCATCAGTGATGTCATTTGAGATGTCATCAGTGATGTCATCAGTGATGTCACTGACCATGTCATGAATGATGTAATATGTGACATGATCAGCAGTGGATTGCGGGTGCGCGATATATAGTTAGTGCAACTAACTATATATGGAATTTCAATGGTTTTGTGTGAGTAAAATAAGGTTTTTTAAATGCTAATTCCTAACTATATATGGTCTATAACCTATGGTTTTTTCAGTGAATATATATATATATATATATCTCCTATGGCAAACATCATATCGCCTCATAACAATGGATGTGACATCCCTTTATACTAACATTGACAACAGCATAGGCCTACATTGACAACAACATAGGCCTACTTGCCTGCAGTTTTTTCCTGAAAGAACGAGACATACAATTCAAACTCCACAACCAAATGCTGACGGAGATGATAGACATGTGCCTCACACAGAGTATCTTCTTATTTGGAGAAGAAATTTACCAACAAGTGAAAGGTTGTGCGATGGGGTTTTCCTTTAGCCCAGGATACGCATGTCTCACTATGGGTTGGTGGGAACAACAGATTGCGTGGCATCCCAACAATGATAGATTTGTAAATAAGATCACGAAGTGGCTGATATACATCGATGATCTTTTGATCGTATGGGATGGTACAGAAGACGAATTCCAAGAGTATTTTAAGATCCTAAACTCAACAGAAGCGAATTTCAAATTCACGTATTCAATAAGCAAGGAAAGAGTCATCTTTTTGGATACGGAAATTTACATCATCAACAATAAAATAGAGACCACCGTACATAGGAAAAGCACTTCAACAAATGCTACCCTACACGCAAAAAGGTTTCACAAAACAACAGTGATTGACAACATCCCCTATGGGGAATTTCTAAGGCTCCGACGCGTTTGCTCGAAGGAAGAAGAATGGAAAAATCATAGCCAGGACACTTTTAGGCATTTTAAACAACGAGGTTACAAAGAAAACATCATCAAAAACGGGAAGACATTCTGAAACGAAAAATCATATGTCGAAAGATAAACAAATAAAAAAGGATCCTGTGAAGCTGATCTTGGATTATACTAAGGAATCCAAACAAATTGTTCAAATTTTAAGGAGAAATTGGAAACTGCTGCAACTTGATCCTATGGCAGGGAAAGTGATGGGCAAACACCCAAATATCACTTTCAGGCGTGCTTACAATTTAAAGGATAAATTGATACACAGTCACCATCAGAAATTGGGCCGGAAAAAAGGAACAGAATGGCTAAAAACAAAAGGCTTTATCAAATGTCAAATGTGTAAAGTCTGCCAAATTGCCAAAAATACAACTATGGCGATCTTGGCGAACAACAAAACATGGCAGATAAAGGAGTTAATCACGTGTAAAAGCCAGTATGTTGTATATGTGATTGAATGCCCTCGTGCATTGAAATATATCGGCAGCACAAAATGCGAGTTGAAAAAAAGAATACTCGAACATGTACGAGCAACCGTGAACTGTGACAGAAGCAACGCTGTTGCCAAACATATGGAGACGAACCATGGTGGAGATTGGAAAAAGTTACAATTTTATGCTCTTGAGACGATCCCCACCCATGAGAGTGGTGGGGATCGTGAAAGAAAATTAAGACAGAGAGAATCCAGGCAGATCTTAAATTTTCGAACACTGAGTCCGTGGGGTCTGAACCAAAGTGAGGAACTGTATATACACCTCTAATGTACATTGTTAGGGACTTTTATTTTGTGTTGTTTTGTGTTGTGATATTTTGTTCCCAAAATGATACAATGATAGATACACCTTGGTTGAATAACGATGTTGGTACGACACATTGGTGGGGGTAAATAAGAGTATCGTTAAAATGACATATAAGAAATTCTTTATTAGGTTGGTGGAGGGGTGTTTGGAAAAGAAAGCTTCGTTTTAAAACAACGCAGTGATCAATAGCAAACAATACAATAAGGGAATCATACTGCCTCCTGGCCCACTGTAGGGCCTCTAAACGTACGAATACGAACGAAAATAGGTTTAGGTAAATCTAAATCAAGAGCCCTGGCATTATATTGCTTAATTAGTTCATTTTAAAAAAATGGAAAGGAAAGGAGGTAGTTTTAACCTCCAAAAATTAGCAACATATGGTGCAGTCTGAGTGTCATCAGGCGGTCACAGGGCAATATGATGAGACAAATGAAGAGACGGATAAAAAGACATTGTGTGGTGCGTCTCTGTTAATAAACTTGAGGCGTAACAATGTAATGATCAATTATTGGATCCAATAATAATCAAATTTGATACAGATCTACTGCTGATAATTTCAAATGCAAATAGAAATTTATCATGTTCAAATCACCACAACCTAATGTGATGAATTGGGTAATCAAACAAGCATAGAATTTCAAATACAAAATTGGTTAAAAATGAGATATATAAAAAACACACATAAAAAAATAATAAAATATAAAATGACCAATAAAAAATAGGAAGTGAACAAATTTAAAATAGCAAGCAAAGAACTAAAGGAGAATATGACATGTAAAATATAAGAGTTTTGTTTTGTATTGAAATGTATGATATTGTAAATGATATACACCCCCTCCTTTTTTCTATCGTTTGTGTACATATATATCAATGAACTACGAGTCCCATAATACTCTGTCACAAATGGCAATGATGATATCACCAGTCACATGATTGAATGTGGGGAGTTTTAAATGGTTGGTTTAAAATAGAAAATGTAACTGTGAGCAAGTTAACAGGGGTTAACGAAACGCGTCGTTTTTTTGTCCTTTTGTCCTTTGAGATGAACTGGAAGCTGTTTTGAAGCAATAAAGAAACGAGGCAAGCAGATTCCAGCGAGTGCGTGATTATTTACCTTCTTCTTGAAAGAAAGTTCCTGTGTATATGTGTATATATATATATATATATATATATATATATATATATATATATATATATATATATATATAACAAACTTCCTCCCACAAGGAAAAAATTGTGATGAAATTTCTTCTTGTGTGCCTTTTTGACCATTATGGGGGGAAACAGTTTTACATTGCATCCGCTACAACCCATGTGATTACAACGCAGTCGTTACAACAACCACATTGTTACAACGCAAGCCATTACATCGCAAGTCGTTTCTACGACTTGATGTAGGGGACGTGCTAATCTACGGAATAGTATAATTTACTATTCCAACACCTTCCCTATGGTTGCATATGCAGGATTCGGAATAGTAAATTATGCTATTCCTAAATCCTGTTCGCCCCCCACAGCAAGTCGTAGGAATGACTTGCGATGTAATGGCTTGCGTTGTAATGACTGTGTGGTAATCGCATGTGTTGTACCGCATGAGATTTAACATCGCATATTCCATTCTGGGTTCCTTTGTTAACAGCACAGTGGCAGTTTTTTCACTTAAAGTGATGTTATCTTGTGTTTAAACTGTGAGCTGTGGTACCAAGTGAGAGAACTTCTAAACCCAGCCCCCTTACCTTACTAAATTGTGTGATCCAGGGCAAATCACGGTATATTTATGTGAATGTTTTGCAAAAATTTAGAGTGTGTGAAAACATGGTTACTCTTTAAATGAAATGATATATATATACAAACCAAAGTGGTCTTTTCTAGGCAGAGTGGGCCAGATGTACGACTGGGGCATTTAGCATCTCGCAAATTGTGCTCAATTGTGAGTCGCAATTTGCAAGTCGCTAATTGCCATGTTAGAAACACTGTTTGCGATTTCCAATGGGGTCGCAAATTGCCTGCCTCATCAATATTCATGAGGCACTCACAATTTGCGACCCCATTAGGAATGGCTGGCCCTCCCAGGTATGTTGGCCTGCTGGCGCAGCAGACCTCAATGGCTGGGACTGCTTTTCAATAAAGCAATTTTTTTAAAATGCAGCCCATTTTCCATAAAGGAAAACGGGATGCATTTAAAAAAAAGAAGAATACGAAACGTTTTTGATTCATTTTATAAGGGCAGTGATTGGTCCCAGGCACCACTGCCTGCCCCTAAAAAATATTTCCCCTGCATTTGCAATGGGGAAGGGGTCACCTGGAGATACCCCTTCCCATTTGAAAAAGCATTACCACCCTTTGAAGAGGGCAGTAAATTGCAAGTGTATTGCGACTGCAATTGCGGTTGCAAAACATTCTTACATATGGTAGCGAGTCGCAATTAGGGAGGGACGCCCTTGGAACGCCCCTTCCCAATTGAAGTCACAAATCCTATTTAGCAAGTCGCAAATAAATTGCAACTCGCTAAATAGGGTTTGACATGGCCCTATTACTTTTTGCATGTGGAAAAGGGTCGCTAACCTGTTTGCGCATGCAAAAATGGGTCGTACATCTGGCCCAGTATCTCTTAAGATCTTTCCCTCTATGACTTTGACCTTTAAGGGACTGAAAAAAACATAGTTAGTTGGAGTGCCCAAAGACAATGGACCTCGGAGAATAGCACTAAATGCCTTTGTTACTTTCACATTGATCAAGTTCAAAGTGAAAAAATCTACAAAGGGATTAATTTTGACTAGGTGCCTAGAACATCCCCCCTCCAACCAACAAAGGAGTCCAGATAACTGCTTAGCTTGCTTGCATTCACAGCCTCCTCTTTTGAGTGTCTCTTAGTTTGGTGAACAGAAACCAGGACAGCTTAGTGTGGAAATGCAATTAGTTAAGAGGACTTGAACCCCCTTTGTGTTATGGTAAGGAGACCTCTTTGTAGACATTTGTCATCCTCATACAAGCTGATTCCCCCTCCACGCCCCCTCTACTGGCATGAGTCCAGGGCCTACTTATTGAGATCATGGTTGAACTGTACTTGGGAAGCATACGCCCATGTCTCAACCTTGTCGGTGACTACAGGTAGGGCACAGGAAATATTTCTTCAACTGACCACACAGAGTCTTTACTAGGACTTGGTCAAGCTGGTGTACATGGGATGCCTTTGATACACCAGAAGGTTTGGCATAGGGGCCTGTGGAACTGTGGTAGAAGCATACACATGCATTTTCACAGTGCCTTTAAACTGCCTGACTTTGTTCATTTGGGAATTGAGTTGAGCAAGACACCAGGGTTCAGAGCGAGAGGCAAGCCAGAGCTAAATCCAGAGACTGTCTTGACTCTAAGAGCCTGTGAATGAGTTGGGACATAAAAAGATTTGAAATGTACATGGTACAACAAGCATCGTGATGAATATCTCTTCAGATTGCAAACAAGTAGATTATAGTTAGTATAAAAGGGATAATTGTTATATTTGAACTTAAAACAGGGCACTTCAATCACACTCAAGTGCAAAGGCAGAGCTTCAAATCAGGCAGAGACTGTGCTGCACCAGCCAGGGACACGAGCATCCTAAACAGGCCTGGCCTGCCATTATTTATGATTAGCAAAGACAATAGAATCAGTAATCGCCTTGTTTAAGCAGGTTGTAATTTAGCGGAAGATTTTGAACGTAATGCAAACTGGCACAAAATGTGGAATTACTTTCCAGAGCATAACTTGTTTTCTGCTGGAAAGTTGCCTGAAAGAAATGCAAAACAGCACTTTTTGCTGCTTTGCATTTCTTTGCATCATGGGCGTGCTCCATCAGTAGTACATAGGTGTTCCCATGCAATCACTCATGATCTTTGACACAAAGCTAAGAACACCTCTTTAAACCTGGCATTAAAAAGGAGAAATGTTTTTTATTTTAGTATTGTATAGTATTTTTTACGAGAATGGTACCCTTCCAGTTCAAAAGTTATATTAGACGTAACCGGTACACCTTTACACTATGGTAAAAAGTGTGTGCATGGCACTAGGCAGCCAGGTTGGGCGCTAGCGCTAAGGATAGAGCAGTATAGTGCCAGATACTAGTAGATATGGGGTTTTCTGAGATCTGCCCCTCGTGCAACTTTGGTTGCTGTGCTGCATTGTGTGATATCTTTGTAAATCTGCCACTTATAGTTTTGACAGCTTAGTTGTTTACCATTCTTCGACAAAGTGCATGCACATGAGATGTAGTTTTTACCTAACAGTACCTTACTCTGACCAGTTCATGCAATAAACGGTGGGTTCAAGTACAGCCAAAACAAGAATCATAGGAAGAAATGTCCTTTACAAAAATTAGGCTGTGCGCAATAATAACACTTCCTTTTATTCACTGTTACAAACCACACTTCTGCATTAATTAAATAACATATATGAAAAGCCTAATATGGGGGACTGACATGTCCCAAGATCAGCATATAATAAGACTCATAAGGAATGCACTGTTCTGAACCGCATGACATTTTGTTACATTGCCTGCGGCCACCGAGCCACCAATATGTACCGGTGCATTATAAAAGACTTTGTGTCCTCACTCTTACTTGTCTTTTCTCATTTTTTTTCTTTTCTTCTTCTTTTTTCTCCTCTTTTATCTCCTTTTTGCCTGTTCTCCTTCAACTCAGGTTTGAGACCCTCCTATCTTTCTTGCTGTTCATGGGCCCACTCATGGTAAGATGAGAAATATGTAACAGCACTCTGGAGCAGTCTTTTAGGGTTTGCTATGGTGAACAGAGCAATGCATTCACAATTCAGTGATTACTTTTGGGATTTTAAAGGTAGCCTGCATCATGGGTTTGCACTAAAGGATGCCATCTACTCCAAATTGATATTACCTTTTGACTTAGCCAACCTTGGGCAGTTTTCCCCAGCACTGAATATTTGGAAATCAACCTTTTCTCTTTTTTATTACTTTACAGAGAACCCCCGCCCAACTATTTGACCTACTACTTACCAAGTATGGTCTTGATGAAAGTGGTTGTAATTGTTATCCATCGAAACATGTGTTGACCAACCATATGGGGAAATCTTCCTAAAACGACACATCAGTGGATATTCTTTAGATTGAGTCAAATGACAGAATTATAATTAGTGTATGTCATATTAGGAAACAGATGTTTGCCTTGGAGTATCATCTGTGTGTGAGTGTGTTCCATGTGTGAGTGTTCTGAGTGGTTAGAGTGACTGCTTGATGGTTATTTGTGGGGTTACTACCATTTTATATGATGTTATTTATTGAACTCTCTATGTCAATTTGTTGTGCTCTTTTGAAATATTTTTCATGCAAATAACATTGATTTGCTCTTGTGAAATATAAAATGTAATTTACCATTTGAACAAATTGGAACTAAATGTACAATTCTGTTCAGACTGAATTTTTATGAACAAAATATACTAAAATGCTATAAAAATATTTAAAAATGCTGCCTATACATAAAAAAATGTTTTTGCTAAATACAATGTATAATTGATTGTTGTAAAGTGTTGTGCTGTGGAACTGCCTTGGATATGAGCCTACTGTAGGCCATTTGAAAAGAAATCTAGGTCTGATAAGAGTGTTTCTACAAAAACTCTGTTTACTGGTATACAATGGTAACCACACATTTTTTACAACGCGGTACCGTTACCACGCTACTTTTACCACGCAAGTCGTTACCACGACTTGCGCTGGGGGGCGCTCCAGGATAGTAAATAGTTTAATTTACTATCCAACTCCTTTCCCTAGAGTCCACGGGGACTGGAGTTGGAATAGTAAATTAAAAAATTTACTATCCAGCGCCCCTCCACGCAAGTCGTTGTAACGACTTGCGTGGTAAAAGTAGCGTTGTAACGGTACGCGTTGTAAAAGTACGCGTGGTACCGTCATACATCCCTGTTTACTATCATGTGTTGAGGTAATGCCACACTACATTTTATGATCAACATAACTCCACTTATCAGCATAGCACCTAATACAAAGTACATTTTAACACAGGTGCTCCTCTAAGAGCAGGCCTTACTGCATTCTACCTAATTGTGATGTTCTGATGACCACCACCACGAGAATAAATATGCATGTTAGATGGTCTGCAGGAGATACAAACATCAAAGTATGGGTGGACTGCCTTATATGTCACCTTCAACAAACTAGCTCACAAAAATGTAAGCACTTAACCATGTGTGTTTATTCATTTATCTAATTTATTCATTAATTTAATTGATTAATTTGTAGTGGTACTACAACTACTACCTAGCACTGGTGATGTGTTTGGATCCATGTGCTCATGATGACTGTGAAAACTTAGTATTCTATGGAATCCCTGTCTGCAAAGACTAATAGTTTTTATTTAAGTATTCATATCCAAGAATACACTGAAAGACCACTTGTTTCTGTGCCATCACCCATTTGTAGGCAACTCTTACCTAATACTGTGCCACCCTTAATTGTTGCTTTCCTACTTGATTTTATACTTCTATAGCTAGGTATGCTTTACTCCCACTATGGTCACAATTGCAGTCAAGAGCAATTGTGTAAGGTCTTGCTCATAGTCTTTAGCATTATGCGAATATATGTACTGGTATCCATTTCTCTGTAGATATGTGATGATGTTCATTGCACACCATCAACTTAGCTTATGTATTCCTCCGTATGTCTCAGGTATATATGCACCACTTGTTAAAATGTGTTCACTATCCAAATAGATACACTTTCAATAACAAATACATGTGATGGTAATTTATTTACAATTATATGTTCATACATCTCTATTGGATTATGGCTGGGTGCTATGTATCAGCATTGATTATGTGTCAGGTTTGATCACAATGTGTATACTGATTACAACTGCAGAGATCAATGCACACGAAGCAGTAAGAGATTGATGGACATTTAACATGGGAACCACAACAGCTGTACAGAAAATGTCTGCTTATGTCAGAAAATGTCTGCTTATGCCAGCTCTTCTTTCATGGTCATTTCAGCATTTGTGAATAGTATTCACACAGTTGACTTGGTGCGTCAACTCCTGAACGAGCCTCACTAACCACCACTGACTTTCCCCACCACAAGGTATTTCTGAATGAAGTAGCATTTTGCTAACAACACACACATTCTGTTTTGTATTTCATCTTGAATAGTCTTGGCTAGTGTTACTTGACTATGTATGGGTTGTAGGTAAACGGAATGCTTTTACCATTGGATCTAGAATACTCCCGACTAGTGCTACATGAGCAATATATATTTTCTAGGTAAACTGAATGTTGCTACCATCTGTACATGTTATATTAAATTAGACCCTTCATAAGTATTGCAGATATAATGGTATTTGGCCACAGGGTGTTGCGATTTTTCATGTCAACTCTTGATATCAGCCTCAAGGCAGAGGAAGTAAATAGGTTATGAGCTTCTGAATCTTTTTGTTTTCACTTAGATTAGCACAGAAGATTAATCTGGGCTAATGTCTTATAACTAGAAAAACAAAAACACCTTGTAACTAGGAAGACAAAACAAAGACTATTATTGGATAATTTTATTTTGACAGAATCATTATGAAAGTGAAAGTTTACTTTCTAATTCACATGGAGTGACAAGCTAGTACTAAAGTAGGATGTAAAGCAACAACGTATATTTTAGAGCTGTCCATGCTGTGAGTCACCTTCTAGATTGTAATGTTCTCATTGTTGATTCCCCAGACAATGTCACTTCCTCATGTAAAAGATGCATGAATGATGCCACCATGTACTATAGGTCAGCGCCAATTCGAATGGTGACAACTCTGGTGACGTGGAGCTTTGATTGGCTGTTCACTTGTAATGAGAGAAGTTAAGTCTGAAAATGGACAAGCCTCACATTCTTGCATATAAAAGTCTTTAGCTGTACTGTATTCCTACATACCCAATCTGCTTGAAAAACAGTGTTACCCATTTTCGAGCTTTCAGGCCATGAAACTCAACCAAAATAACAATGGACTATGAGTTGATAACACATGAGAACTTCTACACTACAATTATATGTTTATTCTATTAGAATTTGATACATTTTCCTTATCAGATTTTTTAACATGCTCATGGTCCATAAAGGTTCCTCGGTGAAAACCAGCGTACTTGGGGCTGGGAAAACAGGTCAATGTGCCTTTTTGAAGAAGGCAGTTCAAATAATTTCCTGGACCTCAATTCATGCAGACAGTCACATTTATTGCGCCATGTGAAGTATTAGCACCCATCTTAACAGTCCTAGTGTTGATTTTCGCTGTGTGCAGACAGCAATGGAAGAAAAAGACACTTTTCCTTGTCAACTAAAAGAAAATATGAATAGTGCTGTACTGCTGCTTTAAATATTCTCTTCAATCTGACAGCCTCCTTATTAAACTTTATTTTGGTTCTTCCACTCAAAAACAATGTCTGACACCCCTGTATGTGTCGAGAAGGTACACCTAGGTATTTTTGTCAAGGGGCTAAGCGGTGTAGACAATGTGACGGAAACATCTAGCGTGAGCTAATACAAATACATAAACTAGGCATTGTTGAAATGGGAAAGTCTCTTGAATGGTAGGGTAGAGCATGTAAGCCTTCCCTAAGTTCTGTTTGCAGCATGTTCCTGCATAATTGTTAGTGTTTGCCTCATTCACTTACAATCTTGTATATTCTTTGAGGGTAAACAACAAATAGGCTTGAGACCCCGAGCAAGGCCCTGTGGTTTGAAGTTAACATCAAGGGCAGCACCCTTATTCTGAAATCAACGACTTCCATTTCACCGAGTTGAGAACTGCAGCAAATAATTATAAAAGATGGAGAATGTATTTTTTGCTATTATGTTTGGTGGGAGAATTGCCTACCAGACTCTCTCACCTTAAAGGTCTCACAGTTCCTTTCAGCAGGATCTTCCAGTTTATCATTGTTAGACATGGATAGAGAAGGCTTGTGTGTAATGCATGCATGAGTCTGTGTGAATGTGGGAATTTCCTTGGTTTGCTGTGCTCTATGAAGAGAAGAAGCTATTTTGGAACTCCCACACGTCAACAGCGGATAAGATGGAGACTAGAGATATGGGGATGAGACTGCCAGCTAGAGATGTGATTTGGTGAAGGCCATGGGACATTCCTAGGTCCCGCTGAAGTGAGACAAGCTCTTTTGCATAGAGTAATAGGGACAAATACTCATTTGAAGTAGAGGGACCCCTCTCCTGTGCCATTTAAAACCAGGGGTATACTTCAGACAGTATTCTGTGGTTGTCAGCCATGGAAGACCCTGCTACTTTTCTAATGAGATCCTTTAATTTAATTTGTTGGCATCTTAATATAGTACAGGTCTGCACTTTTATAATTTCACAGGTATTACACTATGAGCCTTATTTAGAGTTTGGCAGTTGATATACTTCATCAGAACATGATGGGGTAGGCTATATGCCTTAGGCTGTAATGCATTTGTAATATGGTTGATGGGGCATCCACCATTTTTGGGATCATGTATCCTGTCTGCTAAACTCTAAATAAAGCCATATGTCTTCACCCTCACCAAAGACATTCCAATCTTTAGGTTAAGACTGTAATGGAATCTCCCCATCTCTCTTTTGTTTTTGCCTGTTACATTTTCAGATAGTTTCACCACAATGGCACCTGCACTGGTGCATCACATTGTACTGTTTCATGGTAACTGGGTCCCGATCGCATATCTACTTTTCTCCTATTGTATTGCCTACCGCATTGCACTTTCTCCTAAGTTAGTGTGGAATGTTTCTCATATTCCTCTATTTCAAGGTGGGTGGCATCTGGCTAGGCAGTGAGTGTTTGCAGGATAGACACTTTTTAGTCATGTTCTCAATAAGTTTTTAATTTGTCCTTACTTTTACAACTGTCCCTCTTCCACTGATGACCATTCTACCATATCTTTGGTCCAACTGTTGATTAAGCCTTACTGCCCTGACCCTTCTGCTCCATTTTTTTACTTAACGTCTCTGATCTGCACAGGTGCATGAATTCCAAATAGAGCGAAGGTTATAGGAAGACCAAAAAGAAGCAAGGTGATTCTGCACACACAGCCTGGTGAACTACATCCCTGAAGAAAAACCTCACCAGGAAGAATTGAACTTCTTCTCAGTGATGCACCTAAGCTGTTTACCAACAGTATACTATACTAAATTATACCCGTTGCCCAAGCCCATGTTATGTTATGTTATTTGTACTTGATAAAGCGCTAGAATCACCAATAGGCATCCGGGCGCTACAAGACAGTAACAGATAGCTTCTATCTACGGAGGTCACCATTAAATGGGGAAAGCTTTCAATGGTTTTCTAAAATGGCAATAGTTTGCACAAATGCGGATGTCCTTGTGCATCCCACTTCAATAGGCAGAAGCCAAGTAAGAAAAGTATCTCCCCCCCACATCTCACCCAATGGCTGAGAGGGACACACAGCAAAGCTTTATCGTTTGATCTTACACTTCTGGTGGGGGTATACGTTTTGACTCTTTATTGGAGATACCTAGGGCCAGTTCCTTGTAGGGCCTTAAATGTAAGACAGCATATCTTGAAAATTCTCCTTTTTCTGACTGGTAGCCAATGCAATGTTCTTAAAGAAGGCGCTGACAGGGTGCCCGGTGGAAGGTCTAGAATAAGTCTGGCTGTCGGTTTTTGTACCACATGTAGTTTTGCAAACCTCATTAGCTGCTGTCAGTAGAGAATTTTGAGAGTCTTGCCTGCTTACTACCAGGGCTTGGACTAATGTTCTCCTGGCAGAAATCAGAGGAAGAGGAACTATTCTGCGTAGCATTCACTTGCACATATTGTGATAGCACATGCCTGTGGTGGTTAGAATATGATCTTTCATGGAGAGAGTCTGATCTATTTTTATGCCACGATTCTTCACAGATATCTCAGGCATTGGGCCAATCCTATTTGAGAGGGCCAGCATTTGCTTGACCACAGAGCGGTAGTAGCTTTGCAAAACAGAAGTAGCTCAGTCCTATCACGGTATTATCTGCATTCAGTTGTAAACAACTATCAGTCATCCAGCGCGAAATGCTGATCCCATGGGATGAGAGACACTGATGGCGTAACACCTGTACCCCATTTTTCATTGCTGTGCAAATCTATTTTATTTGTAGTATTGGTAATTATTATGTGTAGGATAAAATACTGAAATATATAAGACTGCATACCCGGTGGACATTGATGTACAAATGTTACAGCATTTTTGGTGAGGTCTGAGTATCTAGCCCACACTACTGCCCTCAGAAAGCGGTAGACTGATCTGCTTTGCTACCCTGAGCACTGAGTGCTAAAGGGGTGTACATTTTGACACATAGACACATCTTGATATAAATTTCTAATTTTGAAATATAATGTCATGGAGTCAAATAGACTAAATCTACACTTGTCTTGATGGCATTTTGGAGTCCGTTTTATGATCACCATATATCTGCAAGTCGATATTTCAGGAGCCGATAATGTGACATGAAAAGGGAAGAAATTACCAAAGTAAAATAAGAAAAGAAAAATGCAAACCTTCTTTTAGCAGAGGAAAGTAAAGACACATCAAAATCCAAACATCGATTTATTCCACTCTATACCATACTTGATCCATGCGAAGTTCCAACTCTGTCCTTATTCTGCTTCTCTGCTTGGCTTCAGAAGAATTGAAATAGCAGGTTATACAAAATTGAGCTCTTGTTGTTTAACCAGATTTTCTAAAGTGAGAATATTTGCAACTTTACAAGGTGTTAGTTGTAAAGTATTTTTAGGCAGAATTTGGTGAAACAGAAGCTACCTCTTTTGGCTTTTTTCAAACAAGTGCATGTCTTCCACTCAAGTATGTGAAATGGCTCTTTGTGCATGGAAAAATCCCCAGAATTGAAGTTGACATAAGAAATTGAATCATGGCAACAGGAATAGTTTTCGAACATCTAACCAGTTTCTCTACCTCACAATTAACTGTAACATATGCAGAGCAAGCATAGAACCTCCGGTATCACTTTGATTAGCAGAACAAGTGCCAATCTCAGTAATCAATGTAAAGCCAAATATGCAGGAACTAGGCACTCTACACCGGCAAAATAAGTCTTTCACACCTGTATCCATTGCCATGTTTTAATAGGAAATTGAAATAATGCCACTAATCTTTATAGTCATATTCGTATTAGCTATGTGCCCATGCGAATCTTGTCAGTGTTATTTTAATGGCAATATGCTAAATAAGCTAACCTTCAGTCCAAAAAACAAGATCTACCATATTTCTCTTCACAAGTACATTGTAACAGCATCGTCAAAAAATAATTAACAAGTGCAAACTCCGACCTGTGATATTTGAAATTGGAAGGGGCTGTTTAGCCGTAGGACTTGGTATTTTAATACAAGTGATCAATATAGTCAAGCTCACAAAGTTACATTTTTTTTATAAACGAGAGTTCTATTTTTGAATGGGCCCTTTTCTATAATCTACACCCCTCATCTTTTGTGCAGTCTACAAAGGTGATTTGTTCGTAAACATATTTCTTTTAGAGTTGTGTCTGAATAGTCAGCAGAAAACGCACGGAAAGAGGCATCAAAGTTATCCAGGTCCTTTCGAAATTTGCGGTGAATTTACACGGTGAATCGTAGGAATTAAAAGGTAAGTCAAAATTCCATTAAATTAATGTTCCAAGCCCTGGCAATTTCTTTCTTTGCAGAAAACACAGTGTAAGACAGATTACCAAAACCCTGCTGGGTTTAATTTGAGAGCATGTAAGCCTTTTCCCCGCGTTCTATGTCTGGCGATAATCATGTAGATCCGCGGTGGGGCAGGGCTGTGAAGCGTGTTGTCAAAGTTGCTCACTCTTTGATTCCACCTCGCTGCTGTCAGTCATGGTTCACAGCCTGCCAGTCCGGCTCATTCATCTTCTGACGGCTTGGGATTCTCCCGGTCCTGTCTCCATCAGTGGACTTCTGTCGCATGAACACTGCTTGCAGGGGAATGGGAAAGTGTAAAAAGGCTAACTAACATGACCGCTGCCCTGCCTTCCTGCAACCACAGACACTGGCCATTAATCAAGCGGCTGAATGTACAACACGGGGCTGATGATGGATTATATATTTTAAATCCCGAAATGTGAGATACTGTATCATGAAATGTCTGTGTACGAGCACCCACGCAACATTACATAGCATTGCTAGCGTCGGGTGATAAGAAGGTCCTGCTGTTTACAAGCTGCATCTAACATATACCCCCAGAAATATAAGTAATACATTTGACACGAAAATCATGATTTCAAAAATATCACACATAATAACAATATTAATAACAAAAGAACAATACAAATATTAATCATACAAATAATAATAACAAAACTACACCAATAATAATCATAATAATAATAATGATTATTATTGTCATCATCATCATCATTATTATTATTATGATGATGATGATGATGATGATTGTCAATAGTATTATTATTAATGTGATTGCTATTATTTTTTAAAAATACTGTTAACGATGCTTGCCATAGCAAAAACAATAATAATGATAACAACACTATATATAATACTAGTGAATGGTCCAATGCCGTTGCTTCTACTACTAATACTGCTAACGCTGCTCACTAATTATGATAACTATGTTAGTAATAATAATAAACTTAAGAATCCATTAATGTAATACAGGTCTTTCTGAAATTTCCCAAAAGGATGAGGAAAGTGCAAGCATCATGTCCCAAACAAGAAATCTCCAATGGGATACAGAGGAGGTGGACTCAAAAAATCTTCATGTATAGTGTCCTCCTTATCCGGCCCAACATTGGCACAGGTGGTGCCCAGTGCAACAATCTTTTTTCACAGGCCACCCCAATGACCTCCTTGTCCATGTATTCCCTCACTACACCCCACCAAGAGAGCCCCCCCACCAATAGCCCCTTTCTCCATACATTTAATTTTTGTTGTTACAGCGCAACACATAGTTCACTGAAACTCTAACAGAGAAGCTGCACAAAGGCTCTAATGAGAACATTCCTAGATGTAACTTTTTGTAATACATCGTAGCCGAATTTAAATAACCACATGTTGACATAGATGTTTACCATGGGAATTGAGAGAGAAGATGGTGGACCACCGGAAGATCATTTCTCATTGGCTCAAAATAACACAAGCACATGTTCTTGAAATAGTATGTTTTGTGATTTCTTATAGTATGTGTTCCTAGCTGGAGAGACAAGTCATTCCATGTACACCTAGCCTGTCATGTCCACTTGATTGTGCTATTCTTTACTTTTTTTAACTTTATCCATACATGCTCCTCTGGATTTACTTCACAAGACTGTGCTATTCTTGCCCAACATTGCTGTTAGGTACTGCAGGTAGTAATTTGCTGTTTTTCCTGATACCTTTAAGGGGACTTACTCCATGCGGATCATAGCTACTGCAGTGATTATTTCTTTCTACCTGTTTTAACGGTTGCTATTGCAACTGCTAGGGAACTTGGCTGAGTTTCCTGAACTGCTTTTAATGAGGAGTTTGATTCCTCGCAACGATCAGGCTAATACTCCAAATAGTTGCTCTGTTCCAAAAGGAACCCTTTATGGGTTCTTATTAGGATAGGTTAGGTCCTTTAGATTAAGATTGGGGCGAGTTATTTTTGGAACACATTGTAATTTTGTATCCTGTCTCTAACCTAATTTTTCTCGATATTTAAGTAAACAGACTTATCTGAGTAACTTGAATGAAAAAAACATGAATGCACACTAGTCTCTTAATCAGAAAATAAACTTTTAAACTTCATCAAACCTCTCATCATTGACTGAACATTAAACGCTGTAATGTGATGATTATTTCAGACTGTGCTATTCTTGCCCAACATTGCTGTTAGGTACTGCAGGTAGTAATTTGCTGTTTTTCCTGATACCTTTAAGGGGACTTACTCCATGCGGATCATAGCTACTGCAGTGATTATTTCTTTCTACCTGTTTTAACGGTTGCTATTGCAACTGCTAGGGAACTTGGCTGAGTTTCCTGAACTGCTTTTAATGAGGAGTTTGATTCCTCGCAACGATCAGGCTAATACTCCAAATAGTTGCTCTGTTCCAAAAGGAACCCTTTATGGGTTCTTATTAGGATAGGTTAGGTCCTTTAGATTAAGATTGGGGCGAGTTATTTTTGGAACACATTGTAATTTTGTATCCTGTCTCTAACCTAATTTTTCTCGATATTTAAGTAAACAGACTTATCTGAGTAACTTGAATGAAAAAAACATGAATGCACACTAGTCTCTTAATCAGATAATAAACTTTTAAACTTCATCAAACCTCTCATCATTGACTGAACATTAAACGCTGTAATGTGATGATTATTTTAGACATGGATTTGGGTTGTGCTCCATTCTAACATGGTAAAAACAACAATTGATGGACAGAATGCAGAACAATGTCATACATTCACCCCAGTACAGAGATCTGGGCCTTAATCCATCGTTGTTTTGCACTCCACACCACCCCAGGTCAGACATGGCCATATGCAAATCAACCTTGACCCTGTGCCTCATGGGAACAGTCCAGCCTGAATTGCCAAGCCATGTCTTTCCTGGACCGGAATCAAGCATCCAAGGACCGGTTTCTGGCTATCAGCCGTCATCAGCCTGGATAGCTTGACTCCAGTGGTGTGGAGAGCATGGGACTCACGTCTGAGCATACCCATTGCATATGGCCATGTCTGACCTGGGGTGGTGTGGAGTGCAAAAAAACGATGGATTTAGGCCCAGATCTCTGTACTGGGGTGAATGTATGACATTGATCTGCATTCTGTCCATCAACTGTTGTTTTTGCATTTGTCACCCCGATTTGGATGGGTATGCTCAGACGTGAGTCCCATGCTCTCCACACCACTGGAGTCAAGCTACCCTGGCTGAAGACGGCTGATAGCCAAAAACCGGTCCTAGGATGCTTGAATCTGGTCCAGGAGAGACATGGCTTGGCAGTTCGGGCTGGACTGTTCCCATGAGGCACAGGGTCAAAGGTGATTTGCATATGGCCATGTCTGACCTGGGGTGGTGTGGAGTGCAAAAAAACTATGGATTTAGGCCCAGATCTCTGTACTGGGGTGAATGTATGACATTGATCTGCATTCTGTCCAGCAACTGTTGTTTTTGCATTTGTCACCCCGATTTGGATGGGTATGCTCAGACGTGAGTCCCATGCTTCCACACCACTGGAGTCAAGCTACCCTGGCTGAAGACGGCTGATAGCCAGAAACCGGTCCTAGGATGCTTGATTCTGGTCCAGGAAAGACATGGCTTGGCAGTTCGGGCTGGACTGTTCCCATGAGGCACAGGGTCAAGGCTGATTTGCATATGGCCATGTCTGACCTGGGGTGGTGTGGAGTGCAAAAAAACGATGGATTTAGGCCCAGATCTCTGTACTGGGGTGAATGTATGACATTGATCTGCATTCTGTCCATCAACTGTTGTTTTTGCATTTGTCACCCCGAGTGGGATGGGTATGCTCAGACGTGAGTCCCATGCTCTCCACACCACTGGAGTCAAGCTACCCTGGCTGAAGTCGGCTGATAGCCAGAAACCGGTCCTAGGATGCTTGATTCTGGTCCAGGAAAGACATGGCTTGGCAGTTCGGGCTGGACTGTTCCAATGAGGCACAGGGTCATGGCTGATTTGCATATGGCCATGTCTGACCTGGGGTGGAGTGGAGTGCAAAGAAACGATGGATTTAGGCCCAGATCTCTGTACTGGGGTGAATGTATGACATTGATCTGCATTCTGTCCATCAACTGTTGTTTTTGCATTTGTCACCCCGATTTGGATGGGTATGCCCAGACGTGAGTCCCATGCTCTCCACACCACTGGAGGCAAGCTACCCTGGCTGAAGACGGCTGATAGCCAGAAACGGATCCTAGGATGCTTGATTCTGGTCCAGGAAAGACATGGCTTGGCAGTTCGGGCTGGACTGTTCCCATGAGGCACAGGGTCAAGGCTGATTTGCATATGGCCATGTCTGACCTGGGGTGGTGTGCAGTGCAAAAAAAACGATGGATTTAGGCCCAGATCTCTGTACTGGGGTGAATGTATGACATTGATCTGCATTCTGTCCATCAACTGTTGTTTTTGCATTTGTCACCCCGAGTGGGATGGGTATGCTCAGACGTGAGTCCCATGCTCTCCACACCACTGGAGTCAAGCTACCCTGGCTGAAGTCGGCTGATAGCCAGAAACCGGTCCTAGGATGCTTGATTCTGGTCCAGGAAAGACATGGCTTGGCAGTTCGGGCTGGACTGTTCCCATGAGGCACAGGGTCAAGGCTGATTTGCATATGGCCATGTCTGACCTGGGGTGGTGTGGAGTGCAAAAAAACGATGGATTTAGGCCGAGATCTCTGTACTGGGGTGAATGTATGACATTGATCGCCATTCTGTCCATCAACTGTTGTTTTTACATTTGTCACCCCGAGTGGGATGGGTATGCTCAGACGTGAGTCCCATGCTCTCCACACCACTGGAGTCAAACTACCCTGGCTGAAGACGGCTGATAGCCAGAAACCGGTCCTAGGATGCTTGATTCTGGTCCAAGAAAGACATGGCTTGGCAGTTCGGGCTGGACTGTTCCCATGAGGCACAGGATCAAGGCTGATTCGCATATGGCCATGTCTGACCTGGGGTGGTGTGGAGTGCAAAAAAACGATGGATTTAGGCCCAGATCTCTGTACTGGGGCGAATGTATGACATTGATCTGCATTCTGTCCATCAACTGATTTTTTTCCATTCTAACATGGTGGCAAAGATTTGTCAACTTGAGAAGAAATTGGAGTGGAAATTGGAAGTTCACCTACTAAGTTTTAAGATGGATGTGTTTCTGAAATGTTTATGAGATTTACACACTCGCATGTGCTAAATAGTTTTATCACTACAACAATATGTCTGTGCAAATTTAGTGGCGATTTTAATACAAAATGCTCTGACTGGAAATGACTGGTTCCACCTAATGCTTTAGTTACATGAAAAAATCACCTGCCTGACGTCCATTAAAGCTAGGTGTGTCCTGAAGGTTTGTTATACAAAAATGTGCATTGTGATTCCAAAAGGTTTGAGAAGCAGTGCTGTACGATGAAGCAAATAAGAGCTGCACAAGGCTAGATACTTTCATAGCTAGGTCCCTCTGAATCAGATTTCCTGCTGCAGAAAAGTTCAGAGGGGGAGTAACCTGAATTTTTGATCCAGCAGCAGCAAACCTTCATCGGCTCAATTGGTGGGTTGGTCAGTGTCCTCCAGAAGTCATTAAAGCTAGTAAGTTTCTACGTCCCAGGTTTGAGAAAGAAAACTAGGAGTACACTTTGACACCAGCCAGAACATTGGAGTCCACTTCTTTGTCCTGGGAACAAGAGGAGAGCTGTTTCAGTCTTGTAGGTTTTTCTGAGGTCCCAGACAGCAGTTCCAGTCCTATTCTACTCCTGTACAGGTCCAGAAAGTGTTCTGAAGAGGGTATTGGGGATGTCACATTTATTCTTGGCACTACCCTTTGTGTTGTGGAAAATATTGGCCACTTCCTAGCCAATGGGTAAACATTCCCAGGGGTAACCCGACCCACTTTTGCATCATATCCTTTGCGCCCTACTGCAAACTATCTCACAGTTTATCTCACTATCTAAAACCAATATGGCAAAACCTTTCTTTCCCTCTGCAAGACCTTCTGTTCCCTCTCCCACAAGTGTGGCATGGGAAATGAAAACCCCCTTCTCTTTAGTCACTCTAAACTAAAGTTTTGGGGCCATCTCTGACTAGGGTTGGTGTCTGGCTAACAGGGGGACCAAATAAGTGCCATACTCAGGTGTCAGCTAACATATTACTTTGACAGAATAGGTCTTTTTTAGTTTATCAAGTTCCTGCTCACATCTCAGATGATCATCCTGCCAGAGGAACAGTAATATCTCCCCACATCCAAGGCTGTTGTCCTCTGGGAGACGTTTTCACATCTTATCAAAGTGGGTATTCAGTGTCCAGGTGACAGCTGGAGCTCATGCTAATGGGGTGCTAGTGGCTTCAGACAGGGAAAAGGTAAATATCTAAAAGTACCTTTTCCAAAATATTTGTTGCAAATCCAACTTAACCAGTGGATTGGGCTAGCAGTTAATATTTCTAAAACTCGTAGAATGAAATTTGTTGTTGTTTCCTAGCCAGGGATAACATTAGTGAATGTAAAATTGCACTTAAATACTTTCCTATGTAACAGCCAACCCTGCTACAGCAGGGGTACTGGAATGACTTTTAGAGTGCTGGTGATTGCCAATAAGTAGTCTTACAAAAAGCATAGGTAATATTTGACAGTGTGTCATTGAAAATATTCAAATGGTGGCAGTAGAAAAATATTTTAGCGGCCCCCTTATTGACATTCTCCAACTAAACTCTTTCGATTTTTATAGGCGTGCTGCAGCTCCTCCCATACTCCTACTTTCAATGCCACCATGTTATAGTGAACAACGCTTTTAGGGCCTTTTCACTGTAAGAGCATGTTTAAAAATAAACTTTTACATGTCCTACCTTTAAATACCATGCAACCTCCCATATGGGCAGTAAGGCCTATCGAAGGTTGATTTATTAATAATTAAAAGGAAGGTTTGGGCCTGTCAAAAGGGGTTATTTTAACAGAATGACTTTGCACTTTTAAAACTGCACAGCCAGTGTACACCTTGTAGGCCTGCTGTCCTGTTGGCACTGTCACTGAAGTGGGTAGCACAATGGGTGCTGCATCCCACTGGTGACATTTAAATTTCACAGCCAAAATGTACCATATACTAGGGGCTTATAGGCCAGTTAAATATGCCGATTAAGGGTATGCCAATTTCATCATGCAGAAAGGTGGAGTACAGGCACTTCCCCTCTGGTTAGCAGGGGTAAAGGGCACAGAGTTCTACAGCCAAAAAAAACGTCAAGGCCAAACTCTGGGGTGCATGCAAATGATTGTATTTTCCAAAAAAACCTATTTTAAATTCAACAACTCCTATTCCAACTAAATGGGTTTCAAGAGTACCTCACTTCTATCAGTTAGGATATGGTAACATTTGAGTTGTTCATTAGACCTCTGTAGCAAAGGTACAACAAAACACTGAGGCATGAATTGAGAGACTCTTTTTGGTGTTGAAAGAGAATATTTCACTCATAATGTCAGAGATTTCTGATGCGGTTGAGGAAAATATGTGAGTATATACAGAAAATGTGTTGTCATATATCTCTAGCACTATGAGACAGTGAAATTTCTCGTTGTGTTCATTCACTGCAGTTTCTCAATAGGAAAGGCTTTGAACTCTACAGCTCTGATTGCAGCAACATGGTGTTCTGGCCCTCTTCACATATGTGATTAATATAGAATACTTGCACTCTACTTGATCAGTAGTTCTGAAGCTGTAGACGAACACTGAGAGGTCAACTGACAGGCTGCCTCTGCTGTTAGAAGTACATGGTTTACTCAGCATGTCAGATGTATCTCACATGGCTGAGGAAGATATTCGTGAATTTATAGAAAATGTGTCCTCATTTTAGTTAGCTTCTGGAGCACCTTCTATAATTTCTAAGAACAAATCATTAGAAAAAAGAATTTTCTATGACACATGGTTCTTTAAATCTCAGCAAAGGATCAGAAATTTTCACATGATAAAATCACCTGAGAACTCACCACAGTCTCTAAAATGTGCATGATATCTCAAAGAAATTAATAATATCGTGGCTAGATTCTGATGTGACCCTCTCAATATGCTCTTGTTTGTACCTATCATTATCCCATCCTAGCCAACAACTACCTGAGAGAGCCCTCCTCTTGGATAATATTGCTTAAATGCATAGTGTAGCGCAATCGTTAACTGCAACCACACTGGTTTCATAAAAAGGACACAAATGAAATTCAGCCACACAGAACACTTTCAAATTTCTCTGGCTCAGTTTCTACCCTCCCCCCTGTGTAAATGAACAGCTTTGACTTGATGAATTGACCTAACAGCCATTATAGTCATTGGTAAACATTATTAAATTTTCTGATGTCTCAACATTAAATGAGTGTGTCACTGTTGCTAAAACATAGTCTTACACCACCCATGGATCATTTATTACATCTATGTGTAATCAGGATTAAGCCTATGCTTAGTGATAGTTTAGCATTGTTCATTGATAAATCACTTTTTGACTTCATAATATTAATCACATACAAAATGAAGTAACATTTCCGAAAATATTTTTTTATTCATCATAATGTCTCAGATCTATATTTGGTAAAAAAATAAATAAAATGTGACATTAAAATCTTCTGAACGGACAATGGATTTTAAAAGCAACATCCAGCAGGTGAACCATTTTTTTATAAGGCTTTTACATGGGTTTTATCTAAATCCAGCTAAATGAAAATGACCTTACAGTTCTAATGTGTGAAAAATTGTTGGAAACCCGGCGGTTTTAATATTGGATCCGTAAATCGCTCCAAGCGAGAATAACTAACAATCCAAAAAAGAGTTTATTTTATTTCCACAAAAAAACATATAATTTTCTATTTTGACTCGCAATTGTGTAAAATGTCTTTGATGGCATCTGTGTTAGCAAGAGTTACTGTGCTTCAATTAGCCGCTGATTTAAAACAGTAAAAGGGTAGCCAGGTTTTCAGACACAAAAAGCATACCTATAATTCAAGTGTACTTAAAACGAAACCTGCAGCAGCACTGCTAAGCAGGAGTATCGTAAATCGTTACCAGATGGCACCGAGGCCGCACAGCAAGTGTGGTCCTTTTTACCCATGGGGTGCGAACTTTACATTAACCAGGAGATTTGAGCTATACATGAATCTGCCACCTCGACAACCCCCCTGATCTTCTTGCATCGACAGGGCAAAGCGCTCCTCTTGGGTCTACGGGAGCTTTTTAGACGTGCACTTACATTTGCATTTTTTTTCTGGGCACAGCTTTTTAGACGTGCTTCAAAGAAGTGTTAATTTATGAAGTGCCCACTAAAATGCTCGCCATTGTCACGTATTCTTTATGCTTCTTGCAAACGAGTTTTAACCTTCTAAAGATTCGGCATATTGATATATTTCGCCTCTAGACGTAGAAACCGGGCCAAAACATTTTTATGCTTTTTGTTCACCTGGCCGGTTAAATATTTTTAGTATGGATTTTGTACGTATTAGCAAACAAGTTCTTAGGAAATATGCCACTGTTCATGTCAACGTGAAAGGGACAGTGACATGTGTTAAGGGTTTCTCAAACTACACATTTTTTCGAGGAATCTACATTTTCAAAATGTTATGTCCGAGTGGGTGTAGATACCAACTAGATAGACTTAAACCTTTCCAAAGTCTTAAAAAACAAAACGACAGCTTCAGGGCCCTTTGGTACAGCAGGATCTTGTTCCCGCTGCCTCAATGGGCCGTGCCAAGGATTTCCATCGTTTGGCAGTCATGAGCTTTGACAGCCCTCCGACCAGGGCACAAGCCCGAAAAAACAGAGGCGGAAGAGGGGGGAGTGGAGAGGATTTGGGACTAACCGAGTTATGCAGTGTGCATGGCGCGTGACATCACAGCACGACATTAAGGTGTGGCATCACAGAAAGTGACATCACAGGAAGTGGCATCACAAACTATGACCTCACAGTAAGTGACATCAGATCCTTACACCTCAGATAGGCTTCGCAGGTCTGTCATAAGTATATTTGAGCGCATTTCAAGATTTAACAAATGAGATTTTGCATCAAGGTTGTGGCAAAAAAGGGAGGCAACCCTGACACAAAATGTGGGCTTCAGCTTGTACATTGTTTTGTAAAAACTTTGCCACAAAGAATCAAGGAGAAACGTGGCTGTAAATCTATTCTGCTTAACTGTTTCCAAAATCCACATTGTATACTCTACTGTGAGGTTAAGGGACCTGCTGCAGAGATTTTCATGTGCCCAGTAAACCCCAAGAAACAATAATGATAGTGAGATAATATTGGAGGGCAACACATTTGCTAGCACGATCTGTGTTTTCCCTAGTCCCAGTTTTGAATCAAAGTAGAATAGAGGGTTAGTGTGTCTTCTGCAAAATACATATTCTAACACACAGATGACAGTTTTTTTATTTTATATAGCTAGGTAAGTAGGTTACTGCTTTTAAAACAGATATCCTTTTGTTATGTGAAGTCAATAAACTGTAATCCTTCCAATGTAGCATAATGTGACTCCTACACCTTCTAACCCTCACCTGCAACACATCTTGTACATTGATTTACACATGTATATGTATATGGTGTTTGAAAGCGCTCAGACATCCCACATTGGGATGAGTAGTGCTATAAAAGAAATAAAACAAAAAAGTGGTATTTAAATTATTTGCGTAAATACTGTGGCAGACCAACACATCTGACATTCATACAGTACATGCCTATCTCTTATATACAGGGATTAATCAAAGTAAAAAGCATGCCCCTCTTAAGAATTTGTGAAGTGATAATAAGATGACGGTTTCTTAAATTTGGCGTTTATGATGGGCCCAGCTGGAGTCTGCCTGCACTGCATGGAACAAAAGCAGAAAAAGTGCAGGCGCAGCTGAATGTGTCCCGTTGTCTAAGAGGTAAACCGGGACCGGTTCAGCATATTTCAATGGGGTCCACTTCTTGCAGAGTGGACAGTGTCCAGTCTGTGAAAATAGTGGGTGGACGCCGTGTACACCCAGGTACCCCCGATCTGTGTCCTGCTTCCTATCGAGATGTCCCTTGTTCTATTTCCTTATATCATAGGCACAAGGGCAAGGACTGCTTTCTGCTTGCTATCCCTATCGCTCCAGCTCCTCACCTATGCCACATTCCCAAAATGGATGCTTTCCCCTTCCCCAGCAATACCGGAAAGCCATGTCAGCTACAGACAGAACTGTGACACAAAAAAAGCCATAAAACCTTACATTAATGAAAAATTAACAACCGCACCCAGCTTTTTGGGCATAGGTTCTACCTTGAGCCCCCCCTTAAATTTATCTTATAATACAAGTTATTTATTTCTGAGCAACCTAAGCTCGTTGAGTTTGTCTGCTAGTTTTATTATTCTGTTAAGAAATTACAATTTAAGCCTGTTTTCCCTCTAAGAGTATTGAACATATTTGAATTAACTTCTTTAAATTCTTTGTCTCTCGAGAGTCTCTTTTCAAGCATATTAGGAGTTTTCTGAATTATAAGGGGTTTTTCTAATTTAAATATTTTATAGAATGAGTTCAAAAACGATACAAATTCATTTTCATTTACTAAAGATCTTAGGGTAAACTTTGGAATCAAAATAAACATTCCTTTCACTAAGTAAAATTGGTTGACATTTAATAAATATTTGTTGATTAAAAATAAAGTTCTGACCTTAATAATTATTTAAACATTCTTTACCTTAGTCAAATACTTAAACATAATATATATTCTAGTATTTCTTCTCAATCATATGATGCTGCTACTTTTTACATTTTGAAGCCTTCTTCAAAAATATTCCATTTGATATCCATTTTTGCAGACCATGACAGAGTAATGAATTTCTGCAGGGTGCTGACTCTCTATATAATGTACTAAAATGAAGAACACTGTGCAGAGAGTCCAGTAAGTCCCATATTGGGTCACAGAGTCAAAGGTAGATAGTGCCAATGCTCGATTTGTGGTACTATGGGTGAACAGTTAGGCTTACAGAGGATAGTGCTAAGCATTTGTTGCACTCACGGAGGCAATAAATGAAACACACACTTAAGAATAAATCCAAGACCTATTTGCCAAAAATATATATTAATTTTTATATAATTTTTCAGATCAAGATCTTCTTTCTACAGTAAGCACTTTTAAAGTTATGAATTTTTTAAGTTCGCAATTACGCAACATTAAAGTCAATACTGAAAAAGACAATAATGCATGTAAAGTTGTACAGTCCCCTTTCAAGATTCACCACTTGGATTTCAGTAGTTAGCATAGCCAGGTCCAATGTTCCACCAGCAGATTCTCTGGAGTATCCGGATTTGGCCGTGAGCAAGGTGCTGGAGTTGTTAGTCGCTGGTGCGCTACTGGAGAGGGGGCCACTTGAAAACACACTGCACAAGGGGACTTGCTGGTAAGTCTGAGGGGCCCATTCGAGGGGGCAGGTCGCAAGGGCCCCAGGATCAGATAGGTCAGCCGGGCAGCATATGTTGAGATATGCTCGCGGTAAGGGGCAGGCAACTTGGAGAGGCAATTTGGGTACAGCTGGTCCACTCATGATGTGGGTCACAGGGTCCACAATGTCCTTCATTGGGTGCTTGCTTCCTGGGCAGTTGGAGTCCAGAGAGAACTCTTTGTCTTGGTGCAGGTTGCAGGGGGTCCAGTACCTTGGGAATTGGTAGAGCACAGCTATGGTAGGTCCTGGTGCCCCCAAACTTAGTGGGGGGGCGGATCTGATTCTTCAGAGCTGGAGTACCACTTTTGGTCCAGGTGCTCCATTAGATTTTACAGGGGGTAGCAGATCCATAAACTGAAGTTTGTGTTTCAGTGCCTTCTGGTGCAGGGGAGAAGAACCTCTACTCCTATGGAGGTTCTCTGGTGATTTGGGGAAGGCTGGAAAGGCTCCGGGGTTCTTTGAATCTTCACAGTTGCAAGACAAGACGGCACAACCATGATTGCAGAAATGTTTTGGCACCAATTTCTCTGTAGCAGGGCTTCACTTCTCGGGCAGCAGCTCTTCTTTGTTTGTTTCTTCTTGTCCATCAAATCTAAGGTTCAAGTTCCAGGGATGCCACTTAAATACTTAATTATGGGGTGTTTAAGGGGATACAAGTAGCAGCCAATAGGCCACCTAGCTTTAGGGTGTCTACACCCTCTAAGTGACCACTTCCTGTGGGAAGCGGCATTATCCTAGCCCTGATAGGTTGTTTTCCCACCAGCTCAAGATGGTGGATTTTCAAAAGTAGGGCCCACATAGCCTGCTACATCTTCAGAGTGGTGCTGATTGAATGTGGGCACACCTCCTCATCTAGCTACTTTTCTTGCTTTTCCTCCCACCAAAAGTGGGGCAAGAAAGGCATGGCTGCCTCAAAAGGCCATCCTGTCCTGGTGAGCTGTGAAGTACCCCAGCCCAGAGCAGGCTTTGCTCCTGGCCTCTGAGACCACTGGCCGTCACCCCATGAGGACAGGGACATGTCTGGTGATGTTAACATTATAAATGTCTAAAGTTGATGCTATGAGTGTCATGTTAAATGTGTTAAAACGGTATTTGTATATTTTTTGACCTCAGTTGAAGTCTATATCAAATTTAAAATAAAATAAACTAATGTCTGGTGGTGGTAGGATGGCTGAACTAGAGAGAGACCACACCAGTTCTTGGTAGGTTTTCAGGAGATCCTCTAAAGGGTCTCCTGTGTGCTTTTATTAATGCATTCAACACTGGCCTCTGTGAATATTTATTAAGAGGAAATGTTTGATACCAAACATCTTAGTGTACAGTGAAGCCATCATGGAGCTGGGAAACTTGTAATGACAAGTATCCATGTCTTGTATGCTCTATAGCTTTCCTGTGCACTTACAGTATCTAAGAATGGACTTGGAATTGTAGGGTCATATCTGCTCAGGCAGATATGCCCACACATGAGATACAGTGCACCCTGCCTTAGGGATGTAAGGCCTACAGTAGGGTGACTTACCCATACCCCATGCAGTATATGGGGCCATAGCACACAGAGCTGTGTGCCATTTTGGCTCTTCGGTTTTCTGTGCACCAAAACACACAGCCTGCAGTGACAGTTTGCATGTCCTTGGTGAGCCATCTCTGGGGTGGCACAATTCGTGCTGCAGCCCCAATGGACCATCTTAAGTGCCCCTGCCCTAGGTACCAGGAGTACCATGTATTAGGGACTTACAGGGGTGGTTGAAGTTGTGCCAATCATGGCACAATTTTGAGAAATAGATCTGGCATTGGGAACCTGGTTAGCAGGGACCCAATGCACTTACATTTCAAAATCACATCAGGCATCAAGCAAAAAGTCGGTGCTAACCATGTCAAAAGAGGCACTTTCCTACTGTTTCTATAACCAGTGGTTCTTAATATTTTGAATTCTGCAGACTCCATTAAATCACAAATGGAAGCCAGAGACCAACAAGCCAGTTATACAAATTGAACCTTAATCATAATAAACAAGAAACATGCAAACAAGTACTCACTATATGAACTTAGCATATCTGCTTTCCTCTTCATCTGCTTGTTAAAATGCAAGTGTGATTACACATTGGTAAAAAAACCTTGGTCATAGTCACAAATAAGTAGGAAAGAAGTAGTAAATATACTTGCATTATCCTTGGAAAGATGCAGGGTAGCAATCAAGCTTGGTATGGACACAGCTGGAGACTATGCAAGTTCTCTATACCAAAATGTAACTGTTGCAAGTTACCATCTTTTGAGTAGAGTACCCCAAGACTTGTGCCATGGCTGTTTTGACTGGCTGTAGCACTATATGAACTTTACCCCTACTAACTAGGTTGAAAGTGCCTGTGCTCCCCTTTTTAAGGAGCAGAAATTGGCAAGTCTTTAAGTTAAATGTCACTAATGGACTGCAGCACCCATAGTGCTACTACAGTTACAGTGTGAGCCTGACTTCAGGCCTAACCTCTGTACTTTGGCTGTACCGTTTTAAACCGCAAACTCGACTTGTCTAAATAATCACCTTTGAAAGGCCTAAACTTTCTTAGAAAATAACAATGTCACCCCCTAAGTAGACTTTACTGCCCATAAGCCAGGGTGCATAGTATTTAAAAGTAGCCCATGTAAACTTTTAAAGCCTGATTACGATGTCGGTTGGAAAGTTTTTAACCACTGGACGGATGCTTTCCGACCAATGTGGTAGGTTTAAATTCCAACCACTGTATTATGATGATGGTAGTCAGAGTTGAAACTGATGGGGGAATCCGACGCAGTACTGATGGGCTCAAAGAGCCCGTCGGCCAGTCCGAAAGCGCTCATATTCCATTAAGGAAGGCTTAACTGCCATCGGAATTATGATGTTGGTTCCGACAGCCAAGCCATGTCAGCCTTTCTGACATGGATTGGCTGTCGGGAAACTGACTTTGGGGCCCGTGGCCCTCCACATTTAAGCCTGAGGGGCACCTATGGTGCCCCTAAACATTCCTGCACCATGTGGCAGGCACCATGAGGGATATTTACAAACTTTCATTTTTCAATAGGTGCTTGTGCTGTGGGCGGTTTCGGCCCGCCACACAGACTCCCTTACAAAATGGAAGTTTGCAACCCCACCATGTACGGTCGCATCCTAATGGGGTCGTCGGAACGCCAACCTATGGTCGGGTGGTTCGTTCCCCAAAACAGTGTCAGTCGGAGGAAATTCCTGCCAACATTGTAATTAGGCCCCTATGTTAAACATGTACTTACAGTGAAAAGGCACAAAAAGCTATTTCACTGGTCCATTGGAAAGCTTTAGAATACAATATTTTTTTAATAATGTCAGAAACACCTACGAAATGTCCTTTTTGGACTATTAAAAATATTTGTTAAAAAGCCCAATTCACTGGTGAAGTCAGAGTTGCAATAAATATTCTGGAAAAGCTACTTTATGAATGGACTTTTCCCTGATTAATGCCTCTGGAAGTCCATTAACACAACATACTAGTAGAGAGAGGGTCTGAGGGCATTTAAAGACCTGGCCTAGGCTTACACCCCCTGAACAATATGTGAAAAACACCAAAAACCTAGGGGTCTAGATGAGGAACTATCTCAGTCTGTCACAATGGTCTAAACAGTGCCAAAATGACTGTAAATTATTTAAAGAAAGTGAGACAAAAAAGTAAATGAAGTGTTCGTAGTGGTTAGTGAGTAAAACCCAAGAGGTATTCAGAGGATTCCCATCAAAAACTTGCAATGATCAATATTATCATTTGGTTATCCATCATAGGTAACAGGGGTCTCTTGATCATTGAGACCATGTACAGAGGTCAGAGCCCTTAGATGCTGAGGATTTTTGATTTGGTAATTTTGAACATTAAATTGAGGATAATGTTAGGATTGCTCATATTGATGCAGATTAGAGTGCTATCAAGTGATTCCGCCTACCTGCACTATGCACCCGTATCCTTAATTTTTTCAGAGCGTGGTCTCATTATCCCTGAGTGTGTGTCCAGGTGAGGTGAGGCTATATCCCCGGTCATGCTGGGTGAGTGTTAATTCATTTTTATTTTTAATTTTTTCTCATTTGAGATACAAAAGTGGGACATTGCAAACATTTTGTTTGTTCTGTGATTATAGATGCATTGAATCATCCACTGACACGGAGGATACGCTACTGATCTCCAGTATCCTTTTGATTTTTCACTTTATAAATTCTTGTGTTAACTAAGTTCTCCCTTGTGACATTTTCACTTTGCAGTAGCAACGTTGTGAACAGAAGCCCTGAAGAAAGCCTTGGGTCTTCCCCATTGAGGCTGAAACATGTTGGCTTTTATGCAGTTATTTGTTTGACACTGCTATCTTGCACTGTTCTTGCTTTTAATTAGGAAGAGGGCAGATTCTCATTAAATTTTTCTCCCCTGTCTTCCATCCGGTTTTATCATTCACCACCTTTAATTTTTTTGCACTGCACTACAACCCATCATCTTAGCATTATTTGGTTAAAAGTGTTTATGGGAAGGACCCAGCTATGGTACTAGGTAAGAACATGGTCTCAATGATCAAGAGACCCCTGTTACCTATGATGGATAACCAAATGATAATATTGATCATTGCAAGTTTTTGATGGGAATCCTCTGAATACCTCTTGGGTTCTACTCACTAACCACTACGGACACTTCATTTACTTTTTTGTCTCACTTTCTTTAAATAATTTACAGTCATTTTGGCACTGTTTAGACCATTGTGACAGACTGAGATAGTTCCTCATCTAGACCCCTAGGTTTTTGGTTTTTTTCTGGAAGTCCATTTGCATGAGCTCCAACTGCCACCTGGTGGCTAAATATACCGCTTGAAAATTCTAAGTTTGGAATTACTTAACCTTGTGCTGACTGTATGCATGCACCAAGTCATTGCTAAGTGATAACTTTTTCCAGAAAGTGTTTTTTGCAAAAAGAAAGGTCCAGGACCAATTGTTTTCTGTACTACTCGATACCCAGGTCCAAGGACTTTGATTGGGTTACTCCATTTTTCTATAATGACTTAAAAGAGTTGGCATTTTCTTTTCCTAACCATGTTTACCTTCTTTCAGTGTCCTGGGTCACATGACTGTGAATGGCTATGCTGCTGGATTTTTTTTTGATTGCTCCCAGATAGTGACACAAAGGAGATTAGGGTGGGCATGATAGGCCATCACGTAAGGACAGCTGGGGCTGGAGCTGTGCCCTGCTCCACTACTCTTTAACCCCTTCCATGCGGATGACAAAGCCAGCTCGTCATGGGCGTTACCTGCGCTACGCGCATGACGAGCTGGCTTTGTCACAAACTGCGGTTTTTTCACATTTCAGCGCGCAGCGGGAAAACCTGCTAGCGCGCAAGCGGTTAAAGGGCTTGCTTACAGTACACACAAAGGAATCTCACACCCGCCTTCTGTCATCGCAGAGCATTGACAGGGAAAGGAAAGCACTTTTCAGGACCAGATGTGGAGGTAGGCCAGCGTGACCCCCTACTCAAACGTTGGTGACCGATATAAATATTGGACAGCTGGAGCCACCCTTCAGAGCACTCCTAGACCTGTAGCCATTACAGAAGAAGAACTGCCCTGCTGCTTCAGGACTGCCTTGCAGTCTGAGAAGGAAGAGTGTAAGAGTGTTTCTGCTTTCCTTATCCAATGCTAACCTGAGTGACTCTAGGGGTCATTTGACTGACCTCCTGTATGGCCTACAGGGCCTACAGGGACACAACAAACTCCAGGTGCGTCCCTGCAACTGTCCTGCTGATCTCCTTCATTGGAATTCACTGGATATCAAACTGGACCTGCCTGAGGCCAGCGCGCCTCTGCTCAAGTGAGTCTTGATCCCTAAGAGCCACCCTCCATGAAATGCACACTTGGCTGGCATCAATTTGAGCTCCCCCAAAGAAGAAGTCCTGAAGTTTGGGCTCATAGTGACCAAGAAAGGGCCCCTTCATGCTGAGACTCTGCCACTCGTAATGCCACTCGTAATGAACACCAATGCAAAGCTACGGTGAGACCTGCTGTTCACTCTAAAGTGACTACCTGCGACGACAGGCAACATGACATCTGCCCTTCCTGCTAAGCAGAAATAGCCCACGGTGACTGCCAGCCAAATGGTCCGCGATTCCCTACAGGTTCTTCGCAATACAATGATAACCATCCACGATTTTTCCCTGCTGCCTCCATGAGGCCTCCTTTAGCAGGAATGGAACTCTTTGTACAGGACTTTGAGATAATAATTCTTTCAGCAAAACTGCCCTGTTCCCTGTATCTGACCAGCACTCCAGTGCAGTTGGCCTGAACTTGTGACTTTTCCCCAGTCTGGCATGACCAAAAGACCATGAGTGGTGCTTTGTGCTTTTAGGCTCTATTTACACTAAAAACCTTAAAATAGCTTTCCTCTTGTTCAATAGATTAGATTTGTGTCATTCTGGTATCATTTTATTTATTAAAATGTACACTATTATTCTAAATTAGCTTGGTACTTTTATTGTGCTGTGTTTTTACTTTAATACTGTTTGTGTTCTGCAGAGCTTCTTTACACATTGCCTATAAGTGAAGCCTCACTGCTTTGTTCCAAGCTCCAGATGGTTAAGCACAGGTTAATTTAGTGACTTTTGTGGCTCACTCTTAAAGGGATTGTGGTTGTAGCCTGAGTGGTGCTTCTAACACCCGTCAACCAATAACCCAAGGTAGAAAGGTGGTAATATTATGTGGATGCCTGGGAAACTTTACCATGTAAAATTAACATGATAGCCAAAAGTGGACCTCGGATTTGCTCTAGTAGTTCTTCTCTCAGCCTTGGTAGAGTGACAAAGAGCAGACAGGCTTACTTAGAGGAACATGTGTAAATCATTTTACGGCACCAACATTGGCGATAAATAATTGACACGATTCTAAAGAAATCTGAATCAATTTATAAAAATAGAGCTTATTTTTATGTAAATTTAGACACCTAAAGGAAATCAAAAGTAGGTCGAAAATCTGAGTTATAATTTTAAAGCCTTTAAGAAATAAATACTTTGCAGAGCTGTCAAACTTTACTATTGTGGTCAATGGGGAATCTTTCAGGTGATACTCAGTCACTCGTGGGGTGAGTTCAACATAACCCATTTGGATTTAAAGTCTTGTGGGTCGACAGTCAGAACATTTTTACCTTATCCAGGGAGTCCAGTTGCAAAGGTGACCTGGCTGTCCTTGGTGCTGAACGGGAGCTGCGGGAGCTGTCAAACACAGTACTTGACAAAACGATACTTGAAGGTTGAGTTCAGAGGAGCCCCTTGGCAGTGAAGCTTGGAGGGGCCCCTGGACCAGGCATCACCAGGTAGAACAGCTCTACCTAGCTCAGGCTTCATGTGCAGAGGTGTCCCTGGCTATCTGTGGTGCTGAATGGGGCTGCAGGTGCTGGCTTTATCATACATGCCAACAAAGCCTTCTATGGGATACAAGGACTAAACAACTGTAACACAGAGATGGAGGAGGGATGATACAGAAAGTTCCCTCTGCATGGGGCCTCCAAGGAAGTAGTTAGTAGTCAGACAGACTACCAACAAGCCCTGGTCCCGGCAAAGGTCACCTCAGGGTCAATCTTCTTCCAGAGGTCCTGGGAACACTGTAGAGAGCTGAGACTCGCTGAGGTTCAGGACTACACTTCAAGAAGGCACCTGCCCAGTTACTTTCGGGCTGATCCATGATGTGGCCCAGTGGTCAGTCATTCTTGGATCTTGGAAGTGTGATTTGTGCCTGCTGACTGCAGCCCTGGGGAGTCATGGTGAAGTCTCTGGGTTGCAGAGGGGTTTGCCTCCCTTGTGGAACCAGTCTCTGGTCCTGGACAAGTTGTAGTCCAGTGCGTGCAGGGGGCTGCCAAAGGTGCAGTACTTTGCGCCTCTTCTTTATGGAGTCCTGCCTTGTGCTGACATGGCTTCTTCTTTGTCCTTTCCTTCTTCAGAGCAGATCTGGTATTTTGGTGTCAGGGGTGCCCCTTAAATCCTGGATTAAGGGGGTGTTTAGTGTTTTGAGGGCTAGGTGCCAACAGACTACTAGTCCTGAGACCAATCCACCCCTGAGGTGACCACTTCCAGGGGGTGTATGTCTCCAAACTACCAATAACCCACTTTTGGAGGAGTTTTCCTAAATTGCACAGACCATCCTCAGCTCTCCAGATCCACTATCCCACCCTGGAGAATTTGGCTAGCCTTTGGGGGTGTACGCCTTCTGAAAACCGAATTTCCCCGCCTGCTCACAAACACGAGTGACGGGGGTAGGGTGGACTTTGTATCCACCGGGTGACAAGTCACTTACATATTAGAGGAGGTAAAGCCTTTGAGGCTAGCCTCCCTGATGGGTCTTTCACTAGCCATCCAGATGTGACCTCATTCCTGCCCAGGACTTTTGTATCACATCCTTTTGGAGTGATAGCACTCCCCAGCAGGAGGTCAGATTTCTGCCTTGGGGCAATTGGCTCAGAAAAACCTGCTAAGGCACAAGGGAACTCGATATCTCTTTGGACAACCTCTAAAGATGTCATGTGGGTTCATGCCAGGTCACCCTCACATTGATAATTTTGTCAGGGGTGAAAAACACAGTGTCTGATACCAAACACGAGATAATTCGGTGGTACCTTCGTGGAGCTGGGGATCTTGATTTTGTTGGGTAGCCAGTCCATGGTAACCTATGGTAACCTAGAGACCACTGTTCACTTACAGTAAACTTGAACGGCAAGGTTACTGTAGAGACTTATACATCTGTACATATATGCCTTCACCATTAGGATAATGCACCCTGCCACCTAGGCTTCAGGAGGTCTACCTTAGGGGTGACTTACATACCATAATGCAGTGAGGGGACTCTGTCACACGTGGTGTGTGCAGAGGCAAACTCAAGCAGAAAATCTGCTTGTGCAGGCTGTGGTGGAAGCCCTGCAGACTTTACTTTTACTTGGGCCACTCAGGGTGGCACAAATAGTGCTGCAGGTCTGGTGATTCCTTTCATGCCCTTGCCTAGGGTCCCACTGGTACCATATACTACCGACTTACATCGGAGGTTCTTGCCAATTGGGTGTACCAATTCACACTACCTTTTGAGGGAAAGAGCACTGGCACTGAGGCCTGGTTAGCAGGTCTCAGTGCACTTCTTGTTCAGTTCTAAAACCACAGCACCTAGAGCAAGAAGTGAGTGGGATGACCATCCAAAAAGGGCACTTTCCTATATTAAAGTCTTACAATGACCATATACACCATGCCAATGAAGTTGATTAAAGAGGTTTGCCCTTTCACATGCTAATGATAGCTGCCACTGGGCAGGTCCCTTCTTTGCTCCTGCAATCCGGCAGGCCCCTATCCAAATGGGAGAGGAAACTAGTTTAGCATGGCCACAGAGAAGGTGTTACTCTCTCACCTGGCCACAGCTCTGGGGTGGTCCCAGGAACTATTCACAGGGGATGGAGGGTTCTGCAATCTTGAATTTCAGGAGAGAGGGGCTCTGTGAAATTATTTTCAGTAGATCACACAGGAACTGCTGCAAAAGTGGGTACGGTTACCTCCGGGAACTTTTTCCCTATTAGTTAGATAGTGGCAGAAATCACCCTCACCCACCGGCTAGTCCCAGGCATAAACGTGACGCCACTGGGCACCCTTTTCAGAAGACTGCTGGACCTGTGGAAGACAGAAGTCATACCGGTCATTGTATTGAGCCCTGTGAGGAGACATGAAAAGCTGAACCTGCTCCCACTTATACACAGGACAAGAAATGGACTCAAAGGGCTGCACTTGCCCTTGACACTGCTGCCTGACCTCTTCAGGTGTGGGTCTTGACCTAAGTGCTGTGCCCAAGGTTTTGGAACCTTGGCTTTGTCAAAGAGTATTTTACTTAACCTTTCCTCATGTTCATGATCGGCCTATCGGCTGATCTGGAGAAAAGTGTGTTGTCACTGGTCCAAAGATTCAGATTGCTTCTGCTCTCAGCTTTTCTGTAGCAGTAAATCCAAATCAGTGGTACCTCGTGAAGAAGGTATCCAGCCCCCACTGACCTTTCTGACACCTCCAGCAGCTGTGCATACAAACCACTTGGAGGCCTCAATACCTTATTGTAAGTTTATCTCATGTCTCACATTTGAAGTTTAGCTCTGCAGGACAATCCACAAGTAAGGCAATAGCTTCTTTTAGCAGTCTACAACTGTACCTGTGTTTTCTGTTCTCTTTTATGCCTACACTGCATTTATGTTTATTTGTCACTGTGTTCTTAAGTTTGCTCATATGTGGCAATTCTGTTTTCTGTATGTTTGCCAATTTTGAGGCTGTGTCCTTTTTAGATTCCGTGGTGGATGCATTTCTGTAAGGTATATAAAGGCCACAAAAGAGTGACTCCAGGGCAGAAGAAGCCAGTTTCTAAGGCGTACCACTGGTATTGGCTGACCAATAAGCATGGGTACCTGCAAATACATTTAATCTGTTCCTGAGAATTGGTGTCTGTGTTTTCTTTGTGCCACCCTGAAGAGGGTTAGAAAAGTTGTACACTGACAAATGGTGGCCATGACTTGGTTGTGCGGAGTATCGCAGTTGTTTGTGGTGAGTTCCTTTCCCACTGTGGCCCTCCAATGCGTAGAATAAAAGAGGGTTTCATCATTCTTCTCAGGCAGTTAAACGATGGGCTGAGGAGTTAACTACGAGTGACTCCATGCCCGTAATATTAGCTCACAGTGGCTGATCCTTACGGAAGAATGTAACTTCCACGCAGGAGAGCCTGTGCCCGAAGATATTTGGGAATCGTAGCAGGGGCACCCTCTAAAGTAGTAGGGTGAAATAAAGTACCATCTGATTGGCAGATTGCACTGCAGCGCAGGAAAATAAAAGTGAAATGCGCACCAATGAGTTACTGACCAATAACTATAATTAACTTCTATATTGAAAGATGGTGATGTGCAGATGTGTTTTTCTTTTCTCATTTTTGCATAGAACGGTGTTTCTTTGAGTAAAACGTAAAAGTGTGAACTGTTGTTGATTTCTTTCTCTCTCTCTCTGTCCACTGCCGAACATTTCTTTCCTTGCAGGAGACATTTTGCTGAGTTTATTTTTCAGGGCGTCAGTGCACATTATGGGAAAAATACACAGTTAGCGGGAGTGGATCTCTGAGGAAACAGGAGGGTGGCAAGCCCACTAGAAAGTTGTTTAAACAGTTGGCAGAAGAGAAAAGTGTAACAATTACCACCAAATAGAACTGAAGCTCAAGTAGTGGAGGAGGAAAATTGTCTAAAATATGTAAAATAGTTTTGAATGCTAGTATGGACAGGGAAAGGGAGGGCACAAAGTGTAGATGTCACCAGCCTAGATGTGTATTGGAGATAGGCTACGTGCACACAGAGCTAAGGGAGCAGAGTGCTTACATTCTAGAAGTGAACTTTCTAAAACTAGACCTTCCAGTTCATTCTTATTTTCTAGGTGTCATAATGCGCTAACAGAAGGACCCAGCAAAGGCTATCTTACCTAGATTTATAGCACAACTATAGCTACTGGCGAATATGCAGAAATCAATGACTGATACTATACCCATTGATACCTTTTTGGCATGTTTAGAGTGCAGGACATTCTTCACAGAAGAGTCCATAATTGAGGATCAGGGAAAAAACTAGACTCTGCTTTGGAGAAGGTGTATTCTGGGGTGCACCTTGCTTTCAGACCTCACAATCATTGTGCCTATGTTTCTCAGCCCTATATTTCAGAATTTAAACAGCTGTTTGAATCAATGGAGGAATATTTAGAATGCTCTAAATTGCTGGAAGTATTGAAAAATAAATAAAATGCATGTACGACATTTCATTTGAAGTCGTCAGAGCAATGACATTATCAGTGGAAGCATAATTTCATGCTCAAAGATTGGTGTATTGGCTCAGCCCCAAAAGCATTAATGTTAAGAGTGCCTTTTGAGGAAACCCATTTGTTTGGCCTGGAGCTGGAGAACAAAATCCATAAACTGTTCAAAGAAATTAAAGATTCCTCTTCTTTTATACAGAGAACTTTTTCTGCCTCTAAAACTAAGAAATGTTATTTTTGTCAACCCTTATGGAAGCAGTCTCAACAACAACATGGCAAGTTCAAGCCAAAGAATGGAGGTGAATGGAGGTGATAAGAAACAACCAAAGTCCCACAAGAAACCAAGATCATGACTATGCAAAAAATGACCAATTGTGTGTGTTTTGTGGAGGAATCCGTCACTTTCTGGGTACAGGTCAGCATCTTCCTTAGACAAATGTATTCTCCAGAAAAGATTAGATCAGGCTCCAAAATTGAATTTTCGCTATTTCCACAGGAATCGCGAGTGATACCCACACCAAGGCCACATCCCTCAAAGAGAAGAAATGATTGCTTTCCTAAAACATCCAGTCACTGTTTCTGAAAGAGGCGACATGAGTAGTCATCAAGGAGCATCATGGGCCTACTCAATATTATTCACCCCGAAGTCTCAGGGGGATACAGAATGGTACTGGATTCAAAGAGACTCAACAAATTTGTCAAAACAATATAATTTAACATGTAGACACTCCAGTGGATAATTCCGCTAAATCCCAAAGAGCATTTTATGAACACACTGGCTCTCCAGCATGCTTATTTTCATTTCCCATGTCTCTTGGTCATCAAAGATTCCACAGTTTTTGCATCAGGAAGAGACATTTTCAGTTCAGAGTACTACCATTTCGCCTGAGGATGGTTCCTCAGGTATTCACAAACGTGCGGCTACCAGTGTTGCATCACTACACCTTAAAGCTATAAGGATCTATCCTTACCTAAATGACTGGCTGGTCCATGCCCCATAAAAATATGTTCTACTCCAACAGATGAGTGCGGTTCACAAGGTCATAGAGGAACATGGTCTCATATTGAATTTTGCCAAATGCCAGAGGGTTCCATCACAGGAACTACCATTCATGGGAGTGAGACTGTATATAAATCTCAGTGGAGTGTTTCTTACTGTAACCTGGGTAATGACCTTAAGGAGCTTGCTGCTGAAGCATATTCAGAGCCAGGTTGTCTCAGTGAGACAATGGCTAGGAGTCCAGGGGCACATGGCCGCATTTGTCTTCATGGGTCCCTGGACAAGGCAGCATCTAAGGCCCCTATAGGTCCATCTGCACTCCTTTGAAATCCAAAGTCAAACAATTTTGAGGTATTGGTAGCATTAACCCAGGAGATCAAGGAAGAGTTCAGATGGTGGCTACTTCCAGAGTCACAGAACAAAGGGATATTCTTACAGCCATGTCATCCAAAGGTTTTACCACAAATGCGTGTGCCTTTAGTTGATGAGCAACTCTGGAGTCAATGACATGTTAGTCAAGATAGACAATATTAGAAAGCAGGCGATTCTCCAATGACATGGATCTGACACTACTGCTCAGGGCTCTACTTCTTTTTCAACAGTGGATATCTCAGTCAAATGAGGTGATAAAATCAGACAATATGTAGACTGTTGCATACATGAACAAACAAGTGGGTACAAGGTCCAAGTTTCGGAACATGATAGCTATCAATTGTTTCAATGGGCGGAGCAGCATCTAGTCACCCTAGTAGCGGGTAATGTGAAGGGATCAGACAATGTCATTGGAGACAACCTGAGCAGGGTCTTATTCTCGCCTCAGGAGATGTCTTTGTCCAAATAAATTTCTCAGGCCACCTGCAAGAGGTTTGGAAATCCTTTTCTGAGTTTATTTGCTTCCCTATAGAATGTGCAACTGCCATGGTTCTGCACAAGGAGTGTCCAGGAGGGAGCATTAAGGGTGAATGCATTGCCATCACAATGGACCAACCAATAACTATATGTCTGCCTTATAATCCCTCTGATCCCCAGACAGCTTGCTTGGTTTTAAATAGAAGAAACCAAAATCATTCTGGTGGTTAACTTTTGGCCAAGGAGGTTGTGGTTCCCCATACTGAAATTACTCGCAGTCCAAGTTCATTGGATTCTCTCTTTAGATCCCTCTCCCTTACGAACCCCAGATGCCATTCTTTCCCAGAGGCTCCCTCTCTCAGTATGGAGATTGAGACGAGGGGCCTGCAAAGCAAAGGGTTATCAAGGCATCTAGCGGTCGCTGTTCAGGAGTCTTGGAAGCCTTCTACGTTAAAAGCATATGAGAGACATTGGGGAATTATGTAAAAGTTTTGTTCTGTGCATAAATTATCTCCTTTAGCTTGTGAACTAAATTAAGTTCTCCCGGTCCAATGAGATGAGTATGGGGAACACCTGTCTATGCTAGAATCCCATCGGGCAGCTATCAGAGCCTTCAGAAAGATTCAGTAGCCAGAATATTGAGATGTTTTTCACATTCATGCCCAATGATACAGATTTTTACACCATTGTGGGACTTACCTTTGTCCTGAAAGCTTTGGTTTCTTCTCTGTTTGAAGCTCTAAAAGAGATTGATATCAGGTTTGTCATTATGAAAGTCATCTTTCTGGTAGCAATTACTTCCGCAAGGAGAGCTCGAGAGCTGGGAGCAATCGTTGTGAACCTTTTCTTTCGTTTTATTATGATGGGTTATTGTCGAAGTTGTACCCAACATTTATTCCCTAAGTATCATTTTACACAAATCACCGGAGATTCTTCTTCCTTCTTTAAATGAGTGTTCTGGTTTCACACATTAGCTGCAGTGGTATTTGTTAGATGTAAACAGAGCATTACAGATCTATCTTGAAAGAACGGCATCTTTTAGAACATCTGATTCTCCATTCATCACATTTGCAGCTTCCAACGAAGGGTTTAAGGCCTCTCTGGTGTCAATCAGTAGATGATTCAAGCAGACAATCTATTTGACACAGTTAGCCTTAGGAATTCTCCCTCTCACCCTCACCACCCCCTCCCCGCATAGTTCCAAAGACGATCTACTAGGGGCTTCTGAACCTATAAAATAAAGGATCTTACCCTTTCTGAAATCTGTAGTGCAGCTACGTATGCTGCTTCCATTACATTTGTAAAGCACTACAAATTGCAAAATATTTTCAATGATAACACAAGCTTTGGTACAGGGGTGGTACAATCGATTTCCTTATAAGTTGCTCTATTGTTTTTAAATCACTTTCTGGTGTAGGATGACAACTGATAGATACGAAGGCTAATCAATGTATGCTTTGGCATTGCTCAAAAGTAAAGAAGGGGACGAAGACTTATCAGTGTGAGGATAATGAAGATAGGTAAGTAATTCGATCATTTTCAAGCCCTAACATTTCAGTGCTGTGGACCTGATGTATCAAATGGTTTTACCCATTCTCTGTCAATGGGGGAATGCTTTGAAACAAAACAGCCACATTTTTCCAAAATGTTGCCCACCGGCAGAACGGCCAATATTTATTCCAGATGGCAAAAATATATTTTAAGAAAAAGAGAACATTTTGCTTTACAAAATATATACATACCTTCTCAGGTTATGCACATGCTTCCACGATTAAGCTCAATACATGAGAGAGTTTGGTCGTTTCACAACACCAGAGGACAAAGGCACTTTAATCAGTAGTTATTCATTGAACTTCAATAATACGAGATTACCGGGTCTTTGATAATTGTACATCATCACGTTGTTTTCATACTTTTTAAATGATATATAATGTATTAGGGTTTTAAATATTATTCAGTTGCAGTGTACTTAGATCAAACATTTTTTTTTAATGATGATAATATCGCAGGGCTATTTTATGTACGGAGTTTTCTGGCCACTGCCAACCACCAATTGTGTGACGTGATGGATGGGACGTGTTCCCTTTCAGATCCCTTCAAAGTACGAGCACTTGTCAGCAACGGATGCAGGGTCATGTTGTAAAACATCGACAAATGACAGATTTGCAGATTAGATGGAAATATTAACAGCCTCTTTCAGTGTGTAAAGGTATTTTAACTCGGAACACTTCTCATGACAGGCACTTCTGCTCATTTCCTTCAGTTATCTTATGATTTATGCAAAGCAGATAAAAGATTGCAAATTTACTGTCGCCTTCTAAAAAACAGATAGCGAGAAGAGAACTTTGTCAGAGAGCGAGTTCAACTATGGCAACATTGCAATGGGAAAACATTTTAAAACAAAGAACAAATTTATCTTCGTGCTATATCTTTTCTTATAACAGGAAAATCACGAATAACCAAGTTGCCTCAGTATTTTAATAAAAAAATTGCAAGAATTTAAAGTCAGTGAGTCTGAAAAATATAGGATCACTTATTAGATGAACTACATTGGTAGCGACTGCTTTTCTTGCAATCAATCGCTTTGTCTTTTTTTTGGAAGCTCAGTTCCTTTCCCGCATCTTTTTTTCAGAGACATATTTCGCCTGGTCTGGTCTGTCAGGCAGAATAAACAACGCTTGATGAATGAGACTCAAGGTGTTCAGTCACCTGGAGCAGCTGTTTGAAGTAACTCTGCTCACAGCCTGAGGCCTGTGTTTTCACAGCTGTGAGGGCTCTTCAAAAGCTTTTCCCCTTGGCCTGGCTCTTTGCTGTGGCTTTAGACTCCTAGAACACAATCTGGACATTTTCAAAAGAAAAGAACGAAACTAGAGACAGCAGTTTTGATTATTTTGAGCCAAAAGTAGTGTAAAGAAATAATTTAAATACATTTGAAAGGGATTTACGTAGGTGAGTGTTATATGTCTAAGAAATTGACATCCATGTTAGAATGCCATAAGACATTGCGATGCACGAAATCAAACAGCCAACATTCTGCTTTAAACTAGCTAAACTGCTAATTGTGTATTTAAAGATAAGATATATGTGCTGTGTCACAAAATACATATGTAAGGATCAATTGTCCCCATTCTTTCAAGGTTAGAACGAGGAAAATACAGCAATATATAAAAGAAAAGTCTGCATACATTAGACGAAATAGGAAACTCGAAGGGATTAAAGTGCTACAACATTTTCCTTTAGGTCACACATTCTGAAGAAGCCAAGTTCAGTAATGAATAGATAGCATTTCCATATATTGGTCAAAGCGCATGGAAACAGTGATCCTGAGCACATGGAGACAGGATCAATGAGCATGGTTACTGGGAAAATATATAGCTAAAAACAAGAAATATTCTGTAACTATATTGTTGGACTTTCACCGAGGGGAAACAGCATTGAAAGCGTCCTGCACTCACCGTAAATAAAAACAAATGCAAGTTAAAATAATTTAAACTAAGGATCAACAGTTTGGGGACTAAGACAACTGGGCTTGCCTAGTGCCTCTCAGAAGGTCCAATGACTACCAATTCAAGCATCTTGCTTACTTCAGCTGTAATTCTCTCTTTGACTTGGTCAGAGTGCCTATAGATTTTATTTTTGACAGGTAGGCTGTCCCCAGTTTCCATGTTATGTGTACATCAGCTTGTCTGACCAGGGGTTGAACAGAAGAGCTTAGCATACTGTTGCAGGACTTGCCGTCAGTCAACCTGCTGTTGAGCAGAGAGAATGTGTCAAAAGATAACCTCTTCCTCTGACCTGTCTTTAAGGTTATGATACAGGAGATCAGGGAGAGGTTCACTCTCTTCCTCCTGATCCTCATCACGTACCATAAGCATGGCCAACTCTGGTCCTGTCATGATAAGTTTTCATGCGGTTGACATTGATGACTCTCTTGGGGTTCCTGCAAGATCAAAAGCCTACCAGATTGGAGACGTCTCCTTTACTTTCTAGGATATGGTAGGGTCCAGTCCATTAGTCCTGGAGGGCCCTGGGGCCAAAGGCTGCAAAACCCATACCTTCTGTCCTGGTTGGTACTTTACCAGTGCAGTATTCCAGCCATACCAGAGCTTCTGGAGCTCTTGGCTGGCCTCAAGGCTTTTGGATGCTTTTTTCCATGTATTTAACTATCCTTGAAGGAAGGCCAAATACATAGTCTCTCCCTGTCTTCCTTTACTAGACACAATGGTCCCCATACCAGATGACCAAATAGAAGTTCAAAGAGGGAAATCCTACTCCTTTCTGTGGTACTTCATTGTATGTGAAAAGCAAGCATGGGGGTAAGACATTCCATCACCTTTAGAGTTTTTCAGGGAGCCAATCAAACATACCTTTCATGCTTGTGTTGCATCATTCAACTAAACTATTTATTTGTATGAGATAGGGAGTGGTAAACGTGTATGCCACCCAGTGTTCAGTCTACATTGCCTTCAGGTAGTCACACATGACGTTTGTTCCTCTGTCTGACACCACCTTCTTAGGAAAACCCACATTGGTAAATATACCAATGAGGGTCCTAGACAGGAGCAGAAGTAGTCCTAAGGGGAATTGCTTCAGGGTACCTGGTGGCATGATCTACTAGAACCAGTATATATCTGTTCCATGTTGCTGTTGGAGAGCCTAGTGGGACAACAATGTCAATCCCTACCCTTTCAAAGGTAACCCCAACCATTGGAAGTGGAATTAGGGGGGGGGCTTTGTGTGGCCACCTGCTTTGCCACTGGTGTGGCTGATGGCACAGGAATTACAAAACACCTTCACCTTCTGGGACATACCTGACCAGTAGAAATGGGTATTGTTAGACCTGGAATCCCTGGTTGGCTGAGGTAGGTACCTTAGGCCTAGTAGGGACCCACGTTTCAACGTCATGGAAAGGAAGGTCACCATCTTAGATAGCCCCACGCACCCCCTCGGTAGCTTGGCAGGAGCAGCCAGGCTTATCTTCAAGGCAAATGTGTAAAGTATTTGCAGCCACACTCACAATCATCCAATGATGACAACACAAATAGACTCCACACAAGTTTTATAAAACAAGTATAAACTTTATGTAAAAAGATATACGATAAGACCACACAATATAAAACCAACATATGCGGTTGTGTAATATTTCTCCTAGCCGCTTGTTAGGCCAGCCAGCCCTTGCAAGTTCTGGCGATGTCAATGAACAGTTCTAAACATTCTCCTGTACTCCTAATCACATGTCATACAGTTTGTAAAGCTAGAATCAGGTACTTTTACAATGTAAAAATACTGTAATGCATAACGTAGCAATCAGACACTCTGCAATGAAAAGAATGCAATGTGTAACACAACAATCAAGCACTTTGCAAGGTAAAACAATGCAATGCGTAATCCAACCACCAGATATGTCGTTCTGCAATAATAAGGCAATGCGTATACACTAATCGGGTAATTTGTTATGCAGGAATAATGAAATGCACAATACCCTAATCACGTAGTTAGTTATGCAGGAAGAAGGCAATGTGTCATACGACAATCAAGTACTCCACTCTCAGAAATGAAATACTACGTAGTACACTTAGGCCCCAATCACTGGGCCTTACGGGTTCTCTCCGCCTCCTCTTCTGACCTACAGTCAGCCTCTCACAGTTGCCCCGAATAAGGTACAATGTAATTCCAAAGAGCAGCTTCACACTACGGCCCCTGTACCGCCACTCCCTTTGGCAATACGGGCCGCGACACAAGCCGAAGCAGAGGCTCGCGCTGCCAACACAAGTGAAAGAGGCAGAGAGCATCTGCCTCGGAGCCCACGCCCCACCCCAGGAGTCGACACACGCTACCTGGAGGACGCGAACCCACTCTCCTCTCCTTGTCCTGTGGCTGGGCCTATAAGCAGCTTTGTGAAATGGCAACGGTGGCTCCGGTCGGCAACACACCTACTCCGGGACTGCTGGTCCGAGCCGCTTCACTTACCAAGGTCTCAGGCTGCCACAAAGCACACACACACAGCATCACTGAGTCTTCCTTCACTCCTGGTGAACAATCACTGGGCACTCCACACACAGGTCTCAGGCTGCATGAAGATCACACGCACAGCATCACTGAGACTCCCTTTACTCAGGTGCCCACAATAACATGGAGAATCTTCACGAAAGTCTCCCGGTTCACAGCGCACCCGCACACAGCGGTGATGAGACTCACGTGGATTCTGGTGCACACAATAACAAGGCAAATCTTCACAAAGGTCTCACAGTGCACAACACACATGCTCACAGCGTCGATGAGACTCCCCTGGATTCCGGTGCACACGATCACTGGACAATCCTCACAATGGGGTTTAAGTTGCACAAAGCACACGCACCCAGTGTTGCTGATCCTTACTTGGATTCCAGGTGCCCCCGATCACAGGCCGATCCTCTTGAAGCTCTCAGTGCTACACAAAGCACACGCACAGCGTCACTGAGACTCACTTGAACACCAGGCACCAATGATCACAGGCAGTTCTTACAAGGGTCTCAGACTGCAACAGGCATGCTTCCACAGCACCGCTGAGACTGTCCTGGAAATGTTTATGTTCCTGTGTTTCCAAACAGGGAGCCAGCTCACCTCAGGCCCTTGGGGATAGTTACTTTAGGACACAGCATACAGCAAAGTCCTTCAAGCAGGGGGACACAGCACACAGCAAAGTCCCTTTAGCCTTTCCTTGGGTGAAACAGCCCCAGATCACACAGTAAGGGTCAGTCCTATCCTTCAGTCTCTTCAGCTGTTTCTTCCTTGGCATAGCTCCTCTTGACCACGAAGTTGCACAAAGCACTCGCACCCAGCTTCGCTGATCCTTGCTTGGATTCCAGGTGCCCCCGATCACAGGCCGATCCTCCTGAAGGTCTCAGTGCTGCACAAAGCACACGCACACAGTGTCACTGAGACTCACTTGAACACCAGGTGCCAATGATCACAGACAGTTCTTACAAGGGCCTCTGACTGCAACAGGCATGCTTCCACAGCACCGCTGAGACTATCCTGGAAATGTTTATGTTCCTGTGTTTCCAAACAGGGAGCCAGCTCACCTCAGGCCCTTGGGGATATTTTCTTTAAGACACAACACACAGCAAAGTCCTTCAAGCAGGGGGCACAGCACACAGCAAAGTCCCTTTAGCATTTCCTTGGTTGAAACAGCCGCAGATCACACAGTAAGGGTCAGTCCTATCCTTCAGTCTCTTCAGCTGTTTCTTCCTTGGCAGAGCTCCTCTTGACCACGAAGTTGCACAAAGCACCCGCACCCAGCGTCGCTGATCCTTGCTTGGATTCCAGGTGCCCCCGATCACAGGCCGATCCTCCTGAAGGTCTCAGTGCTGCACAAAGCACACGCACACAGTGTCACTGAGACTCACTAGAACACCAGGCGCCAATGATCACAGGAAGTTCTTGCGAGGGTCTCAGACTGCAACAGGCATGCTCCCACAGAATCGCTGAGACTGTCCTGGAAATGTTTATGTTCCTGTGTTTCCAAACAGGGAGCCAGCTCACCTCAGGCCCTTAGGGATAGTTACTTTAGGACACAACACACAGCAACGTCCTTCAAGCAGGGGGACACAGCACACAGCAAAGTCCCTTTAGCCTTTCCTTGGTTGAAACAGCCCCAGATCACTCAGTACGGGTCAGTCCTATCCTTCAGTCTCTTCAGTTGCTTCTTCCTTGGCAAAGCTCCTCTTGACCACGAAGTAGCTCCAGGCTTGTTCACACTTGATTAGGCCATTGTCCAAAGTTCAGGGGATTCAGCTCTCATAGTTATATTCATTAATGGCTTTGAAGTCTTTGTGCTTCAGGGGGCACTGACCCCTGTTCAAACCATTTCTGGGTACCTCCCTGCCAGTGACACCTTTCTTCCTTTGATTAGTGGGGGGTCTGGATTCTCAATCACTCGGCAGGAGATGAGCCAATTGTTATATAGCAGCAACACAGCCTCTTCACCTCTAAGGGCTTCTCCTCCCCCTACACTCCAGATGCAGGTCAGCCTGTTGCTGACACACCTCCTCCCCTGGGTCCAGACATTCCCCAGATCCTATCGCTTTCAAATCCAGACAGTCAATCCACAGCCAGGCAGAGACACACAGAAATGTTAGAGCACAAAACTAAGCCACTTCTAAAAGAGTGGCGTTTGAACACACAATGCAAAAACCACCTTCATAAAAAGATGTGCTATTGCATTGTGAGTTCAGGAATACTAAACTTCACCTTTCCATCTTAAGCCCTTAGGAATATAGGCTGGAAAACATATTACACAGCCTTCCCATTCTATCCTATGGGCAAGATCGACTTTCAACATTGAAAAAACAAAATTGAGATTATTTCACTGTCAGGACATGACACACACCTTAATACATATCCTACCTTTCACATGCACTTATCTCTGTCCAGGGGCTACCCTGGACCTACAATAGTGGTGTCTGATGTAAACAGAAAGGGAAGGGTATGGTTTAGCAAGTGAATGCACTTGACAGAACAACATGGCAGTTTAACAAACTGTGCGCTGGCCCTGCAATGGCAGGCCTGAGTTTCCTTTTTAAGGCTACTTGTGTGGGTGGCACAAATAGTGCTGCAGGCTCACCAGTAGTAGTTGCATTTCCAGCCCTGGCACACATAGTGCACTTTACTAGGGACTTCACTTAGTAAGGCAAACATACCGATCATGGACAACCAATTACCATTACTTTATGCAGGGAACACTTACACTTTGACACTGTTTAGCTGTGGCAAAGTGTCCAAAGCAGATAAGCCAGTCAATAATAGCGGAAGTAGAGGCAAACAGCCAGGGGTAATCATGCCAAGAAGTGTCAGGTCTAACAGATATATTCATCTGAGACACTGCCACTCTCCTAGTGGCACAAGGTCTGGGGTCTCCAGCCTGGGTGTAAAGTAGTGCCTCCTCCCAGTAGGTTTCGTGAGAGCCACTGATATCTCCTTTTTCCTGATGAGCAGTTTGCAATCTCAGGCTTTTCAAAAGTGGGAAAGGTCCTTTGTCCCTGGCATAGCTCTTCCCTAGATGGTCCCCCTGAACGAAGGAGCTCTGCCATGTAAGGTCCGTTTTCCTGTGGTTCAGTTCCGTCTCGGGTTGAGAGGTCTTCTCCTAGAGGAGAGGGGACTTGAGCTTGGGGCTGATTTGAAGCTGGTTTCCAAATCTTCCTGCCTTTTTTCTTGGAAGGTTGGGCCATTACTCCAGGTACCAACTCCCTTTTTTTCACCCTGGGTTTTGCATTGTGGTCTGATCTCGCACACACCCATTCAGGTATACATAACATAGATGCATAGTCTTTCTTTCAACCTAAGCCCAAACTGAGGACTCCCGATCATTTCCTAGCATACAGGCTTCAAGAATTGCAGAGGCTACTACCACCTGCTTTTGGCCAGTAACCCCTACCCATTCTAAAGACCCCATTTCCTTCAGATGGTATTTAGTTTGATTTTCAGTATTGATGACAGTGATTGTCTCACCAGTCAGATACTGTTCTGAGGGTATCAGTTTCTCAGGCACGATAGTGACACTTGCTCCTATATCGCTCAGTGCTTCAATTCTGATCCTATTTATATGCGGCTGTCTGTATTTTTCCATATTATTGGGCCAGACAGGAAAGGCAGCTATATTCACCCCACTTTCTGTGGCTAAAGTTGCTTCAGTAAGCTATCTGACACGGTTCTATCTGGAGACTTACCGCTGCAGTTACTGCAGGCCCACTAGGGAGATTCTTTTTGTTGGGACAGCTAAGGTCTCCAGTTCAGTGACCTTTGGCTTTGCAATCATCCCAGTTCTTACCCTGGTACCCACCCTCAAACTGCATATTGGCTTGGGCCCATGTTCCCGAACAGGGTTTTCGAGGCCTTGAGAAAACTCTTAGTTTTTTTGTTTTTATGCTGACTGGTCACCAACTTTCCCTTAGTGAGGCTTAGCAATCTCTTTCTTTTGGTCACCCCTACCATGAGTTGTCTTGGTTATCCTTGTTTTGATCCAGTGGTCGGTATTCTTCCTGAACTCTTGAGGAAAAAGTAGAGGTAGGTCTACTAGGTACTGATGTACTTTTTCAGGAACCTAATTACTCAACAAATGCTCTTTCATAATAACATTACAAAGATCATCATTGTCATGCATATTGTTACCTTTTGATCAGCCAGCTAGTGTTTTTACTGAGAAATCTAGGAAATCTTCCCAGAGCTGACTCTGGGATTTTCGAATGTCCTGGAACATAATCCAGTATTCCTCAGTGGTGAGTCCAAAGCCCTCAATCAGGTTACCTTCATGAGATCATAAGACTCAGCATCTGCCTTATTGAGTGTCAGGAGCCTATCCCTAAACTTTGCTGAGAATAGTTCAAAGAGAAGAGAGTCCCAATACTTTTGGTTGAGTTGCCTCTTTTTGAAAGTCCTCTCAAAGGCTGTAAACCATTATCACCCTCTGTGTACTTAGGGACAATCCCTTTGAGTATTTTAGGGCCAAAAGCTACTTCTTCCTCCCTATTTATTATTTTGCTGCCACCAGAGATGGGTCCTAATTCCAGCTCAGCTCTTTCTTTCTCTATAGCCAGGATTTTGCCTTCTATAGCCTCCCTCTTGCATTGTATTTTGAGAACAAGATCCTCCTCAGGTAGGTCTTCTCTCCCCAAGAGAGAGAGAGAGCACTAAGCTCCCCTCCTGTCCACTGTCTCGATCCTGACCCTCAGGGGACACATTGTCAACCTGTTGATGGTCTTTCTCATACTCGGCCAGATCCCCTGTAGAAAACTTTGTCACTACAGCAGAGACCTTTTTTTTATTAGAAAACAACAAAAAGTCTCAAATAAATGTTTGAGCCTAGCCTCTAGTATACGTTTTAAATTCTAAACAGTTTCAATGCGGGACTTAACACAAGGTCCTAACAACTAGGCGTTAAACAATTTACAAAAACAATTAAAATCAGAAAAGGTTACTTTTAACTAATGACAATTTTAGATTTCTCAGTGGAATCACATATCAACCAAGTGTGACAGCAGATGTTAAGTCTTGTATCTCACTTCTTCATCACCAATATAGTAAGCTGGCTCTTTATATGATATACCAAAATGAAGATTGCGGGGTTCCCTTATGAGTAGACAGAGGCTTGCACTAGCAATCCCAAGGTGCTCTTCTAGGGGGTAGTATGGTCGAGCAGCATTAGGCTTATCAGAGAATAGTGTTAGACATCTAAACACACACACAATACTCAATAAATGATGTACAAGACTCAGTAAGGAAATCCACATCAATTTATGAAAATAATGCGTATTTTTATATATGTTTTTGAAACCAGAATGAATAAGATTAGGTAAGTACGATTTCCAAGTGAAATACTTTTGTGTTGAAAAAGTCTTCACTTAGTGTATGTTTCAAAAGCTGCACTGTTATCCTATGGGAGGAAAACCAAGTACAGCAGTAAACTGGACTTCCTTGAAACCAGTCCCAGGATGCCTGTTTCTTCTCCAGGGAGGACCTGACTGATTTGCATATGGCTGGATCTAAACTGGGGTGGCATAGTGAGCAAAAGAACAAGGGATTTGACCCAGCTCTCTTGACAGGGTGTAGAACTAAGAAAAGCCCACCTCAAGGAGGAGTGGGGGCTTGGCAGTGCGGGAATCACCCGAGTCTACTCTTACCCTCCTGATATAATAAAGTGGACCCGGAAACCTTCGTCTGCACAGAGAACCACCTTTATTACAATTGCCTGGGCTATGGAACAGAGTCCCAAGCTAGTCAGAGACAAAACCCAGGAGGCTGCTGCTTTACTCCACAGCGAACAAGCCTTATATACATTGTTATTCCACTCTTTTGGTATTCAGTCCATTGTTCAATCAGGGTGGTGTTAGTAGTAAATGACCTGATCAAGGCGGTGTTTGTACTTGATGACCTGATCAAGGCGGTGTTTGTAGTTGATGACCTGATCAAGGCTCGGCATTCAGACCATTGTTCAATCAGCTTAATCAAGACTCGGCATTCAGACCATTGTTCAATCAGCTTGATCAAGTCTCGGTCAGTCAGACCATTGCAGACCAAACAGAAAGGTTTAGAATATTACATCTCCTAATGTCATGTGACTGGAAAAAAGAGTGAGCTCATAACCTGTAAGTTGTGCACTGGTAAGGTGTTGTGTCTTGGTGTTGTTGAGCAAGGTATCGTCTGCATGTGGGACCATTAAGGTCAAGGGTGCGCTCTGGTGGACCGATACAAAACCCTTGATCTCAAGTCCCACTAGAACAGAGGCAGCCATGTCCGACAATGAAGCATCCGCTCTAATCTCCTCCTATGACAGACCCTTCTCTGACGCCCCTAATTCCAAAATCCAAGTGATCACAGGTTTCCGGAAAGACCCTCCGTGTAAAAAAAACCCGAGACCACCCGTCCTCACCAGCCTAAATAGATCGCCCAAAGAAAACACTGCCAGCAACAAAGAGACTTTCACCAACTGCTTACTCATCAACTGCAGGTCGGCTTCTCTGCATACAACTGAACTAACAGAGGCCATCCTCTCTCATGACATTGACCTTGCGTTCCTCACTGAGACCTGGCTCAATGAGTTATCCCCACCTTGCTTAGACATGCTTGCCCCAGTTTCGCCCTCTTAAACAAAAACAGAAAAGACCAGCGAGGGGGAGGGGTAGCTATCATCCATAAAGACAACATGATCATCACGGAAATAAATTCATTCGACTACAAAACATTTGAATGTCTCTCAACCAACATCAAGACCAAAGATAATGGATCTTTACTTTGCCACCTTCTCTATCATCCTCCATGCAAATCCGCCACTTTCAGAGATCAATTATCTGACATGGTGCACTCGGTGATGCCAACAATCTAATTCTAACCTGAGCCTACGATGGAACGAGACCAACAACCTGATAATCCAATCGCTATCCAGTCTCCTCGGCAATAACAATGTAATACAGTTCTGCACAGAGGAGACGCACTATAAAGGAGCCACTTTGGATGCCATCATCGCTCAAAGAAACACCATCACTATCAATCACATACTCCCCGTCGACTTGTCTGACCACCACATGATCCTATTTCATATCAACCGACTAACTCTCTCTCAATCTCCTTTGCAAGACCCCCCAAATTATTGAGAAACTTCTCCCAGGTTCCTATAAGAGTCCTTGAAGAACAGATAAGCTCACTTATCCCCTCCACTAATGTCCTCACTGAATGGTACAACGCAAAGCTAGTGTCCATGCTTGACAAAATAGCTCTTCTAAAGCCCAAAAAGAGTGGAGCCATCCCATCCAGATCATGGTTCAATCCCGACTTCAACTCCAAAAGGAGAGAACTAATAGCCAAAGAAAGAAAGTGGAGAAATAACCCTACCTCCATCCTCCGGGATCAACTCAAATCAGCCCGTAGGAAGTACAACAATCACATCAAAAACAAGAAATCCAGCTTTTTCCGCTCTGCGCTAGACAGTGCCAAAAACAGACCCAAAGAACTATATAGCATCATCAGACAACAAACCTGCAAGCCCATGCCCTCCTCTATACAGGCGTCCAAAGAACTATGCAATAACTTCGCCCTCTTCTTCAATGATAAGATCACGAAAATCGAACTCTCACTGGACGTCAACAACACGCACCCCATGAAGAGCATTGCGGCTGGGTCACTTGATCTCTCTCCTAATTCCTCGCCCAATCCCTGGCTTAGCTTCCGACCCATTCAAGAAACTGAGATAGTCTTCTTGATCTCCTCCTCCAAACCTTCAGCTCATGTCCTAGATCCCATTCCTCCCTTACTGACCAAAAAACTGAAGCATGCCTTAGCCCCGCTCTGGAGCTTAATCATAAATAGTTCCCTGAAAAACGGAGTGGTCCCAGACTGCCTTAAAACGGGTTAAGTGACCCCCCTGTTGAAAAAAACCCTGCCCTAGACGCGACGGACCTGAACATTTTTAGACCAGTGTCGAACCTCCCCCTTCTCTCAAAAACTCTAGAAAGATGCATACTACATCAACTAACAGCACCTGGATAACATCAACCTCCTGGACCCCCACCAGTCAGGTTTCAGAAAAGGCTGTAGCACAGAAACCGCGATTCTTAACATCATCGACGATATCCATGGATCACTAGACTCTGACCAATGCTGCCTACTCATTCTCCTTGACCTCTCGGCAGCATTTGATACTGTAGATCACAAACTCCTCATAAGGGCTCTCCAAGAAAGAGCTGGTCTTGGCGAGGTAGTCCTCAAATGGTTCTCCTCCTTTCTGCACAATCGCACACAAAAAATAAAAATAAAAAACTTAACTTCCGACCTCCAACAAGTCAACAAGGGTGTCCCTCAGGGCTCGGTTCTATCACCGCAACTCTTTAACATCTACATGGAACCACTCTCCAAACTTCTCAGAAAAGCCAACATCCACTTCCATCTCTATGCTGATGACACTCACATCTATCTGGAAACTACCTCTCTCAAAGACATACAAAGACTTAATGATGTACTGAAAGATGTACAGCACTGGTTGACAACCAACCACCTGAAACTCAATCCTGACAAGACGGAAACTCTCCTCATCTCGAATAAGGAAGATAACCCCCAAATTGCCGAATGGCTAAAGGCTATCGATGCCCTCAACGGGAATCTCACTCTAGCAGACTCTGTCAAATCTCTAGGCATCACTCTAGACTCAAAACTGAACATGACAAGACACATTAATAACTCGGCCAAAAGTGCTTTCCTTAACCTCAGACTATTGAACAAAAGAAAACCCTACATTGTGTCCAATGATCTCAAATAGGCCACACAATCTCTGGTACTGTCAAGACTGGACTATGGGAACGCAGGCCTCTCAGGAATTACAAAATCACACCTGGCTCCCATCAAAACAACATTGCAGTCGGCGCCAGAATGATCACTGGTTTCAAGAAATTCAAGCATATCTCCCCTGCACTCAAGGAACTAAAGTGGCTTCCAGTCGAAATGAGGATTAGTTTCAGAACAGCCTGCCTCAACCACATCGGCAAACCTGAGTACTCGGCAAAAAACTCATAAAAGACGGTCAGACCAGGAACTTGAGAAGTTCTAACTCCCTCCTACTCATCCCACCCCAATTTATTTTTTTTTAAACTGTGGACCGATCTTTCACTGGAAGCGCTCCCAAAATGTGGAACTCCATTCCCCCTCACATCAGAACCATACCCTCCTTTGTAGAATTCAAAAGCCAACTCAAAACCTTGTTCCTCAACCGCTCCCTAGGGATTGGATAGCTTGGGGCAACTAGCGGACTTCGAGCTCGGCTCCAGCACAATGACTTCAAAGGACTCTGAAGAAAAAACGGTCCTTCACTACAATATGTTGCTCTCTATTTTTGCATGCCTATGTTGATATGTCACGCTTCTATCCTGTAGCTGATGATTATTTGTTATGTTCACATTGTAAAGCGCTCCGATACCCACGGGTCTGGCCAGCACTATAGAAAGCTTTTTAAATAAAAAAATAAAAAATAAAAAAATAAGTGCAGCAGTTGCGCATAAACATCCAGGGAGGGCTTGGGCTACTGGGTCAAGTGTAGCCGAGAAATAGGCACAAGGGCGATGTTTGTCTCCAAAAATCTGAGTTAAGACCGCGCAAGCGCAGCCATGTGTCTCATGAAAAAAAGGGAAAATTGTTTGCCATAGTCTGGAGCTGTACATAAGGCATCTTCGAGTGTCTGAAAGGCAGCCACATGCTCAGTTGTCCATGGAAAACCTCTTCTGGCATATCTTTAGTAGTGAGAGCTAAAAGAGGTTTGACAATGGCCGAGAAGTTAGGGATGCATTGTCTGCAATAGGAACTGAGGCCTATAAAGGCACGTACTTGTTTCTGTGTCAAAGGGGGAGGCATGGAGGTAATAAGGGACACTCGGTCAGTGGTAAGTTGTCTTTCCTACTTCGAGAGGAGGTGGCCGAGGTAGGTCACTTTCTCTTGACAAAATTGCAATTTGTTCAAGGAAACCTTATGATTGTGTGAGGCAAGGTGGTGAAGCAGACGTACTGCTGCTTGTTCACAAAATGGAGCAGACGTGGCTGCAATTAAGAGGTCATCTACATATTGCAACAGAATGGCTCCTGCTGGGAGCATCAGGGAGTCCAACTGATTCTTGAGAGCCTGACTATAGATGCTGGGGCTTTCAGTAAAACCTTGGGGGGCATGGCAGAACCAGAAACTCCGCCCTCCAAGGGAAAAACCAAAAAGATGTCTACTGTCCGGATGTATGGGAATGCTGAAAAACGCATTCTTTAGGTCAATAACAGAAAAATGAGTGGCGTGCGCTGGGATCATGGTCAAGAAGGCTGTGATATCAGGGACAACGGGATACTGTGAGACCATCATTTTGTTGAGAGCCCGCAGATCGATGACAAACCGATACATTTTGGGGGGCGCGGGAGAGGGATCAATAAATTTTTTAAGAACTGGAACAATTGGGCTGTTACACTCATTTCCACGTGTCTCCTCAACTACTCCCATCTTCATGAGATCTGATATTATAGATAATAGGGCAGCCTCACCTTCCTGGGGAAGGTGGTACTGGCAAAGCCGGGGCAGTTGGGCACCTTGCTTGATATGGACAGTATGCGGAGCAATGTTGAGAAGTCCTACATCAGTGTCAGAAGTGGCAGAGGAATCTCGTGATATGGTAAGGGACACGCCATCAGGACTACAAGAAATGTTCACATGTAAAGCCTTTAACAAATCCATACCCAGCAAATTTTCACTACATCCAGTCGCGAGAATCAAAGGAGCATCCATATGAGCTGGACCGAGATCCAGCAGGAGAGGCTTAGAGACGGGATTGGTGACAGGGACCCCAGAAAAACCCACGGAGCCAGAAAGGGGTACCACCGGTATCAAGGTGTGCACAAGGGAGGATCTAGTAGCCCCGGTGTCTAGGACAAACTTCTTTTTATCCCCTGCAACTGACATCCGGACATAAGGACCTCGCTGATCCACAGGAATCGGCACTCTTACATTACCCCTTTCCTGGCTTTCCTATGGCTGGTAGAAACCTGTCTCGTCGGTCTCATCATAATCATCGTTAAAGTATGTCCTAGTGGCCTCATAGCCATTGTTAAATCTGTTAACTGCACCCTGGGACGGTCCCATACGGGGTCGGACATCCTTCAGAAGCGGTCGCTCCCACGCAGCTCCCCGCACTGTTGTGGTATCGTAGCGCTGCGCACTGCCTCACTGCCTTAGTCGCATTGCCATTGTTGCCTGCTTGCTATTAATTCTCCTATCGTAGCGCTTTATTTGTACTACGCGCATTAGTGCCTGTCTGCTGCTCTCTTTAATTATTTATCGCAGCGCTATATTTCGAAAGCGCGCTTCCAACAGCATTGTATTGTGCTTGGCTGCCTTAGGCTGAATAATATCCTCGGTGCATAGCGTTAATTGAAGGTTGGATTTTGATTTGTGCATAACGTTTATTTTAGCTTGTGCCCCAATCCAGTTTCGCTTTTGGCCTGCAGCCATTTTGTTGTTTGTTGTTGTGACTCCCTGCCCGGACCTCCACCCCGCTACCGCCTCTCAGCTGCTCCTCCCTCCCACTGATACTGTAGGCTTTACTTGCCTGCATTCACGCTGTGACCGTCCTGAAGCCTTCAGAAGCGGTCGCTCCCCACGCAGCTCCCCGCACTGTTGTGGTATCGTAGCGCTGTGCACTGCCTGACTGCCTTAGTCGCATTGCCATTGTTGCCTGCTTGCTATTAATTCTCCTATCGTAGCGCTTTATTTGTAATACGCGCATTAGTGCCTGTCTTCTGCTCTCTTTAATTATTTATCGTAGCGCTATATTTCGAAAGTGCGCTTCCAACAGCATTGTATTGTGCTTGGCTGCCTTAGGCTGAATAATTTCCTCTGTGCATAGTGTTAATTGAAGATTGGATTTTGATTTGTGCATAGCGTTTATTTTAGCTTGTGCCCCAATCCAGTTTCGCTTTTGGCCTGCAGCCATTTTGTTGTTTGTTGTTGTGACTCTCTGCCCGGACCTCCACCCCGCTACTGCCTCCCAGTTGCTCCTCCCTCGCCCCTCCCCCTCCACCATCCATATATGACAGATGCCTTTGCGCGCAGCGTTCACGCGCAGTGAGCGCGCCCCATGCGCGCCAAAGGTGCGCCTAAGGTAAGCCCGTCTACGCCCGTCCGCGCCTGGACCGCGCCCAGTGCCAGACCCCCTGGCCCCCGCAAAATACACTCCGCCCGCATAACATACGACGCCTCGACCCTCTCAGCACTTAACCTCGGCCGACTTCCACACTGCTACCAAACCGCCCCAGGACACACCCATGGAACCTTCACCTGCAATTCCTGCAAGTTCGACTGCATCAGGACCCACACCAAATCCACTAACTCCAAACAGAGCTCAGACAACAACCACCTAAAGTGCATCCTGCTCAACACCCGCTTGGTCCATAGACACTCCATTGAACTTTGGAACCTACTCGACACTACATCGCCGGACATCGCCTTCCTTACAGAAACCTGGATGAGCGCCTCATCAGCGCCCGACATCGCCATAGCTATCCCGGACGGCTACAAGATCATCCGAAAGGACCGCATCAACCAAACTGGAGGAGGCATAGCCATCGTCCATAAGAACATCATCCGCATCACGACCAGCTCCGACGATAACCTCGCTACCGCCGAACACCTTCACTTCCAGATTCACACCGACCCCAAGAACACACTCAGAGGAACCCTTATCTACAGACCTCCAGGACCCCGCACACAATTCAGTGAAGACATCACCGACTTCATCAGCCCACATGACCTCCCCTCCGAGAACTACATCCTACTGGGAGACCTCAACTTCCACCTGGAAAAGAATAACAACAACAACACCACCACCCTTATGGACAACCTGGCCAATCTCTGACTCAAACAACTTGTTGACACCCCCACACACCTTGCCGGGCACACGCTCGACCCAATCTTCACCTCCAGCAAACACATCTCCTTCGACCACACCACAGCCCTCCATTGGACGGACCACAGCTGCGTTCACTTCAACTACAAAAAGACCACGACCCACAACCCCCCACAACCTATTCCCCGAAGAAATTGGAACAAAATCACCACCGCCCAGCTCTCCTCTTCGCTTCACCTAAACCCCCCTGCCAAATCATCGGACCCAAACCAAGCAGCCACCAACCTCACTCAATGGATCACCCTCAGCGCCGACGAACTAGCACCCTTGAAAAACCATCAAATCAAGCAAGGTACCAAAAAAGCCCCCTGGTTCAACGATGACCTTAAGAAATCCAAGAAGCTCTGCCGTACTCTCGAGAAAGCCTGGAGAAAAAACCCAACCACTGACAACCTGGCCACTTTCAAGAACGCCACCCGCAAACACCACCAACTGATCCGATCCACCAAGAAATCAGCATTCAAAGATCGACTCGACAACAACGCCCAAAACAGCAAGGAACTATTCAACATCGTAAAAGAATTTACCAACCCCACCGTCGGTACCAACGACATCACTCCCTCCCAAGACCTCTGCAACTCTTTATCCTCTTTCTTCCACAACAAAATCGCTGACATACACAACAGCTTTGATAACCAGTCCGAAGAACAGTCCACTCCACCCAGCTCCGAACCAAAACAGCACTCTAACAACCTTTGCGCCTGGAACCCAATCACTACTGAAGACACCATCCACCTGATGAACTCCATCCACTCAGGATCACCAACCGACCCATGCCCCCACCACATTTTCAACAAAGCAGACACCATCATCGCACCCCATCTCCGCGATGTCATCAACTGTTCCTTCAACTCCGCTACCTTCCCGGAAATCTGGAAACATGCCGAACTCAGCGCCCTTCTGAAGAAACCCACAGCAGACCCCTCTGAACTTAAGAACTACCGCTCCATCTCGCTCCTCCCATTTCCTGCCAAAGTCATTGAGAAAGCCGTCAACAATCAGCTCGCCGCCTTCCTTGAATCCAACAAATCCCTCGACCCCTCACAATCCGGCTTCCGAGCCAAACACAGCACGAAACCGCCCTCATCGCAGCTACAGACGACATCCGAACACTTCTGGACAACGGAGAAACAGCTGCCCTCATACTACTTGACCTCTCCGCCGCCTTCGACACAGTCTGTCATAGCACCCTCATACAACGCCTTAGCAACGCCGGAATACAAGGAAAACCTTTTAACTGGATCATCTCGTTCCTTGCCGGAAGAACCCAAAGAGTCCGCCTCCCCCCATTCAAATCAGAGGCCACCGAAGTCATCTGCGGCGTACCACAAGGATCATCACTTAGTCCCACCCTCTTCAACATTTACATGAGTCCCCTCGCATCCATCGCGCGACAACACAACCTCAACATCATCTCCTACGCAGACGACACCCAGCTGATCCTCTCCCTCACCAAAGACCCAGACACCGCCAAAACCAATCTTCACGAAGGAATGAAAGAAGTAGCCGAATGGATGAAGAACAGCCGTTTAAAACTAAACTCAGACAAAACGGGAGTCCTCATCTTAGGATCATCCCCCTCTGCCTGGGACGACTCATGGTGGCCACCGGCCCTGGGTACAGCACCCATACCTACAGATCACGCACGTAACCTGGGCTTCATCCTAGACTCCTCCCTCTCGATGACCAGACAAGTCAACGCCGTCTCATCTTCATGCTTCAACATCCTACGCATGCTCAAAAAAATCTTCCGTTGGATCCCCACCGAAACAAGAAAGACAGTCACCCACGCACTTGTTACCAGCCGATTAGATTACGGAAATATCCTTTACGCCGGAACCACAGCCAAACTACAGAAAAAACTCCAACGCATCCAAAACGCCTCAGCCAGACTCATACTGGACATCCCCCGTCAAGCTCACATTTCCGATCACCTGAAAGACTTCCACTGGCTCCCCGTAAACAAGAGAATAACGTTCCTTCTCCTCACCCACGCACACAAGGCCCTTCACAACCTAGGACCCGAATGCCTCAACACTCGACTGTCCTTCTACACACCCACCCGCCAACTACGATCATCCAATCAAGCCTTCGCCGCAATTCCGCGCATCCATCAATCCACCATGGGAGGAAGATCCTTCTCCTACTTAGCGGCCAAAACCTGGAACTCCCTCCCCACTCACCTCCGCCTTACACAGAACCACCTCTCCTTCAGAAAGCAGCTAAAAACCTGGCTATTCGATAAGTAATGCACTCCCCCTCCCTCCCTCAAGTGCCTTGAGACCCTCTGGGTGAGTAGTGCGCTATACAAATTTCTGAACTTGAACTTGAACTTGATGTGGTGCACGCCTCTGCCTAGGAGGTCCCATATTTCCTTCCCTTTGAGTTCAGGGCCTAGTTTTTCCTGACTGAATATTCTGGGCTAATACCGGGCATTCACTAACCCAGTGGCCATAAGCCTTACAGTAGGCACACTGGTCTTTATCAACGGGACCTGCCGAACTGATGGACTTCTGTTAAGGAGACTGAAGGGTGCGCTGGGGCAGCCTCTGGAACTGGTCCGAAGGCAGACCTTGGCCTCTAGCATTTTGACCGCGGAGTGGATAAGCTTGTTGTAACAAAACTTTCATTATAAGGTCCTTGTTCATCCTAACCTCTTATATAATATAATAAAAAAAATATATAATAAAATCAATGTTTTTATCTTCCTTTTCTCTATTCTCATGATATTGGGCCATGGCAAGGATGCCTGCCATAGTCTGAGCTGACCACGTACTCTCAATCTAGTTAAGGCGGGGCGAGAGATCCGGTAATAAATTAGATACAAATTGATCAATAAACACTGAGCCCGAGCCAGGGCTCTAGCGTCCAATCCACGGTGACTTTTGTACTCAGTTTCGAAGCGGGTAAAAAAATCAGCAACACACTCATCCTTACGTTGTATACATGCATTTATCTTATCCCAATTAACAGCTATTTCGGGCAAAAGGGTCTTCATGAGTTGCAACAGATGGCCTGGGAGAGCCAGAATAGCTGGATCAGGCTTAGTCCTCCCTCTCTGTCATTCTCCATCCTCTCAAAGTCGGTTCAGTCACCATGCAAAGCAGCATTATGGTTGGCATGGCGTATTTTGTCCCATATGTCGGGTGGTACTACTGACCCGAATAATAAGTCAATATCCTCTAAGGTAAGGACACCAGAGGAAACAATCTGACCTAATAGTAAAGAGACGGATTCTTACAGGGGTCTGGTAATTGGGATTTCAATTGAAGAACATACGCTCTTTTCCATGGGACATGCACCCACATCCTACGCCAGTGGGCTGGGGCTGCTCCAACACCCTGGTTATTGGCGAGCACTGCAGGGATAAAGACGGGAGCTGTCTCTCTAATAGGCATGGGTTTGTTATTTGGAGATGGCGGAAGAGCCGTTGTGTCTATGAACGCAATCATGGCAACAAGGGTTTCACGCATATCATCTCCCTGAACATGACCCTTGGCAATAGTTAGTTTTATATCAATCAATCCCCTAGGAGTATCTATGAACAATGCTTCGTATCTTTTCATTATAAGTGTGCACATGTATTCAGTCATGTCTGTTTATTGTATGGCTGTCCATTGTCTAAACGTCGACCAGATATCTTTAACTCCATAAATATTACCATTATTTACCCAAAATGCACATTGTTTTCGCATAGCGTCCCTTTCACTACCCCCAGCGAGTTAAGCAGACCTCAAAGACTCCTTTCTAGGGGTACCGAAGAATCCAAACAGGGTATTGGGCATAAGGGAGGACCATCTTGTTTGGTCCGGAGTGGCATAAGAGTCACCAACAGGGGTACCATTAGACTTATTATCAAGCAGACAGGAATGCATGGCCGGGGTTGGGTCAATAGGTGGGGTGGTATGAACATTCTGAGAGATGGGTGCTGGCAGGATGACGGGAGTCAAAGGATCAGGCAGTGGTACAATGGGTGGGGCAGCCTCCACCATCACTGGTGGGGGTGGGGCGTTAGGAACATTTTGAGGAAGAACGGGATACATAGGATCCGGAGCATAGGCAGGAGGTGGACCTTCAAGAATAGCATTCAACAACGAGTCCCCCTCTTCACTTTCAACCTCAAGGTCCCTGGGAGAACGAGCGGGGTAACATTTTGTCGCCATAGCCCTATGATGCCTATTTGCCATTTAAACCCCTTCATGAACCTTATTTTCTAAATGCGCTTTTGCATGATTAGCCATAGACATCCTCTCTTTCTTTTTATTCAACGCTTGCTTTTTCTCATTTTTTGATCTATTTCTTTCCTCCAAAACGCGGTGGCGACAAACATGGCTTGACGAGACCGTTTGCGGAGCAGCTGCTACTCCAGACTCGAGAGGACCTGGAGATCAAAGGAGTCAAACTGTGGCCACTGTAATTCAACATTGCTTCGTTTCGTATATTTTACCCATAAGGAAGAAAACATGAGAGCAGATGGCCCGTATTTAACATATATCTCATAACTTGGAGTTCCTTCTGGAGGAAGCGGGCAGGCTGCCTCCAGAAGGGAGTCCTCTGCAACAACATAACTTTCAGAACTTACTACTGACTGGCATATTTTTACATCAGGCAGACAACAGTGGGAGAAAAATACTCACCTCACTGGCTTGGCTTTTGTAAAAGTCAATACAGACAGAAAACAGAGCACAAGTGGTGGATGATCAGTCCACCCTTACCCGAAAATGTTGTTCTCTTCTGCAGACGTAGGTAGGAGTCCAGATCCAGACAGAGACCGCACTAAAGGGGACATCAGCGGGACGCAGTCAGGTGGCCCAGACCGGATGGGGAAGACCGTGTGCAAGACTTCTGGTCTACCGGACTCAAAATGGTCCCTCGGGTAGGGTACCTCCGTCGGACTTCCACCACGGGCCCCCCCACGACCACCGGGCCAGACCTACATCTCCGTGGTGTCTCTGTTCAGGTGCCATTTGTAGAACCAAGAAAAGCCCCCCTCAAGGAGGAGTGGGTGCTTGGCGGTGCAGGAATCACCCGAGTCTACTCTTACCCTCCTTATGTAATAAAGTGGACCCAAAAACCTTCATCTGCAGAGAGAACCACCTTTATTACAATAGCCCGGGCTATGGAACAGAGTCCCAAGCAAGTCAGAGACAAAACCCAGGAGGCTGCTGCTTTATTCCACAGCGAACAGGCCTTATATACATTTTTATTCCACTCTTTTGGTATTCAGTCCATTATTCAATCAGAGCGGTGTTTGTAGTTAATGACCTGATCAAGGCAGTGTTTGTAGTTGATGACCTGATCAAGGCTCGGCATTCAGACCATTGTTCAATCAGCTTGATCAAGACTCGGCATTCAGACCATTGTTCAATCAACTTGATCAAGGCTCGGTCAGTCAGACCATTCTCCAGATGGCCTGATCACGGCGTCAAAGATGTTTACCAAGCAGGGAGCAGAAGATGAAAAACAAGCTTGTTTACACAGGGCGTAGGTGTCTCATGGCTTTCTGTTGATGAATTGGTTAACTGCAAAGAACAGGAGGCTTGTGTATGTGATAGATTTTTTTTAGCGTCAGCAGAAATGAAGCTGTAGCCAGGGTTTTGTCACGAAATGGCAAGAAATGGAGGAATGTAAGGAAATTAATAGGACCTAGTAAAAAACTATTTTCTTCATGGGGATGAATGTTTGATTTGTTCCACATTCTGTCCATCATTTGTGTGTCTTTTGTATTCTCGCTCTAAGTGCACCTGGTATGCTCAGATGTGGGTCCCGGGATTCCAATTTGGAGTCCCTATCAGCCCTTAAGCTATTTGTTCTGAGTTCTAACTGCCACTATGTACAAGCAGATGTCCGTCTGAGTTAGGACAGACATTTTTCTCCCAGCCGCTGCACCTGCACACATGTGTGTACATGTGTTGTTTGCAACCTGCTCAGAGCCCTTTAGCCCAGGTGAATAGAGTATCTGACCTTATTTTAAAGGTTATGCTAGGATGTAGTGTAGTTCCTTTTTCCCTAATAGGCTCTGCACACTGGAATAATATACACTATAGGTTTGGCATTAGACTGAGGTCAGTATGCCCCTATTGAGTATAATAAACTTAATTACTTTGTGTGTCAGCTAACTCAGAGGCATCTAGAAACTCCTTGTAAACAAGAAGGGAGTAGTTTCAGTCAGCCGCATAAACATGACAACTTTGTTTCCCTTTAGAATCGGAACACTCTCACAATCTTGGAAACAATAGATAACAGTTTCACTCAGCTAATCGTGCATGCTTAGTTTCTGCAGAGTTACACCAAAAGAGTAGACGGGCATTTCAATAAAAAGGATTTATTGAACAGTCTTATTTCTCGTGTAAGAGATATGTGCTGTTACAATCATAAGGCAGTATGCAAGATATATTATGTACAGAATAATCAGTAGAAAGAAATAATACTGCAATAGCATTGTCTTTTAGCTATGACACATATTCATAAACTTAAACCTAAATAACACAGGTTAAAATGTGAGTTCTCATATGATACATTCTCTAACTAGTTCTACCCTAGTATACCTAACCTAAGTATAGTACAAGGTAATAAGTAGGTACTGTATTCTATAGTATGGTATGCTATAGTTTAGTATACCAAGAGTCCCTCTAGGTTCTAGTCAGCTCCATACCTTAGAATGAGAGAGGTTGGAATCTTCCGGGTCTCGAACTCTAACACCCTGTGAAGGGAGTCAGAACACTGGAAGCTGGATTCTCTGTGAGCAGGGATGACAGTGTCTTGTCAGTGCGTCAGGCTGGGACATGGGCTCCTCTAAGTCGAGGTCTCCTCCTTACTTGCGAGTCACAAACAGAGCCAAATCGAGCCGAGCCGTAGTTTTCCATGGTAAGGGAGGCATATTTATACCTGAAAGGTGCTTAGGAATATTAGCATTGACTTAAAGTCGAGCAGAGGAAGATGTCAGGAATGAACCCTTAGGGTATACCGGTTCATGCATAATAAATGAGTTCTTGGAGAAATCAATGGTCCTAGGCTGGGGAAACTCCCGATGACTTAAGGGTCTGATTTCCAAGAACTCGTAGTGACGTTGGGGTGGACGGATGTAGGAGACCATGCCTGTATTTGAATAGCATGGCTAATGCCTACATAAGGACTGGGATCTTAATAAGCGCAATGCGAATTGTGCCTTTATAGGGACAAGTATCAGGAAAACCTATATATGGACACCTAAAACGGAATACAACAACAACTTTATATGATACACCAAAATGAAGTCTATTGTCCAAAGACTGCGGGGGTTCCCTTATGAGTGGACAGGGGCTTGCACTAGCAATCTCAAGGTGCTCTTCTAAGGGGTAGTGGGGTTGAGCAACATTAGGTTTATCAGAAAAGAGTTTTAGACATCTGCACACACACACACACAATAGTCAATCAATGATGTACAAGACTCAATAAGGAGATCCAAACCAATTTATAAAAATAATGCGTATATTTATATATGTTGTTGGCACCAGAATGACTATGATTAGGCAAGTACGCTTTTCAAGAGAAATACTTTTGTGTTGAAAAAGTCTTCACTTAGTGTTTTTTCCAAAAGCTGCACTGTTATCCTATGGGAGGAAAACCAAGTACAGCAGTAAACTGGACTTCCTTGAAACCAGTCCCAGGATGCCTGTTTCTGCTCCAGGGAGGACCTGGCTTGGCAGTTGAGATTGGACTGTTTCAATGACGAGCAGGGTCAAGACTGATTTGCATATGGCTGGATCTCACCTGGGGTGGCATAGTAAGCAAAAGAACACTGGATTTAACCCAGATCTCTTGACTTGTGATGAATGTTTTATTTGTTCCACATACTGTCCATCATTTGTTTGTCTTTTGCATTCTCGCTCTAAGTGCACCTGGTATGCCCAGACGTGGGTCCCGGGCTTCCAATTTGGAGGCTCTTCCAGCCCTTAAGCTATTTGTTCTGAGTCCTAACTGCCACTATGTGCAAGCAGATGTCCGGCTGAGTTAGGCAAGACATTTTTCTCCCAGCCACTGAACCTGTACACATGTGTGTACATGTGTTGTTTGCAACCTGCTCAGAGCCCTTTAGCCCAGGTGAATAGAGCATCTGACCTTATTTTAAAGGTTATGCCAGGAGAGCTGCAGATCAAATCCATTTTTAATTGAAGCTGGTAGTGGGTGAGACTCCATTAAGAAAACTCATTCACAACAAAGATGCAAAAACTAGAAATCCAAAATCAAAAACTCGGGGGATTCTTTTGGGTCAAAAACAATTTTCTTACAGTATGCCTCAGTGGTTGCTTGATAACAAAATCCTTTGTCAGGTTCAATGAAATTTTCATTTCCAGACCACACAAACTCCATAAGTTATATTGGTCTATGGCCTCTGAATGCCTCAGGGGATTCATATTGTCTAGCCCATGCTCTTTCACTACTTATTTGTCTGAATTATAAAGTCACAGCCACATCCCTCTCCTTCACCCTTAAATGGAAAGATCTCTGACATCTTGTTGGCTTGGACATACTTTATGGTTTGCACTCTACCCTTCATGATTGAGATCCATAAAAAATGTAATGTCTATACATTTACACATACATCAGTCCCTCTGCGGAAGAATGATGGGCTTGCTAGGTTCCTTCAAGTAATTGACTAGATAATGTGCTGCCCTTGGAAAATATGCAATCTTTTCTAATTATTTGCAAAAGAAATAAGCTTGAGTGCTATTTTCTCTGAAGATATGCCAAGCTGACCCAGAGCCTAAAGATTTCTCTCTGAACATTCCTTACTGTTTATTCTGTGTTATTTTGTCTCCAATCTGCTCTACTAAAAAAAGGAAATGGATAAACCTAATTTCTGGCAAAAGAAACTATTCCAGAATTATTTGAACCCTACTTGGGGCTTTATAAAAGCAAGAGTTAAATTTAGCTGTCATAATATCTACCTGAGTTGTTACTGGACTCCATTCGAACTCCACAAGGCTATGAATGTTACTTTTTGAATTTTAAGACAGAAAAAAATAAATATCCTAAAATAGGTTTATTGTTTTTCAGGCTAATTTGAGTAATATGTTAATAGAATCCCTTAGACCTTTTTGCTACCTTCTACATGTTGATAAGCATATAAACATTCTAACTTTTTTAAAACTGTCAAACATATTTGTATTAACATTTTCTTTTCTAAAAAAAATAATATAAAATTCGAATTCCCAAGAATATGTTTTAAATTATCTATCTCAGAAATACAACACAAACATTGTTTTATAGCTACAATACATGCTAATCTTGGAGAAGGATTTCAAAATGTTAGAGCTATAAAAGGAATCGTGTAAATCCTTGCAAGGGAATTTTGACTACACGTCCATGGAGAGAAATGATGACAATTTCATTTGTAGATATAAAGTTGTTTAAGATCCCCTCCTTTAAAAATAATGTATTTTCATTTTTTTCCATATAATTTTCATATAAAAAAATGACCAATCAGAAATTCTCAAAATACAATATTATGGATTACTTTAAATTCCACAGACTTGTTGAATGAGCATTTCATTGAAACACTGCCTCATTAAAATTTCTGCAATTCACAGTCATGATAAAAGTGATCATGACATCTCATAGACTACAGTGATAATAAAACTATTGTTATATGAAATGCATCCTTCACAGTGAAAGGGTGTAAGTGATCACACCGCCCAGATAAGGCATGCACATTTTAATGTACAGCACAGGTTGTGGGTATGACTAAATAAAAATAAATAAAACAATTTAATTTGAAAAAAAGAAGAAAACTGTTACTTGTATATGTACATCATGGAGAGTTGGTTATTAATCAGAATGCTAAGGAAAGTTTTCTAACTTAGATTGACTGAGAAGGATAATAAAGTAATATTTAAAAAAATATATGTTTACAACTGTAGTGTGGGCAACATACATCTTGTTGTAACACCTACATCGGTCCCTCAAACTACAACATGGATATTTGGGCCAAAATCATGACATAACTGTTACTTTCTTGTTAAGAACTCAGCACAGCAACAAGTACAAAGATGGTTTACTATATAAGGCAAATGGTCTTGGCCTCCCTCGTGCTCAGGAGAGCAGCTTCTGGCCTTCTAAGGTGGCGAGCACAACTGAGAATCGTTCATACCTTGTACTTGAGAGGAGGTTGTTGATTATCTCAATTAAAGCGATGAAGCTCAAGAGTCCATGTCTCCCTGTCAGGCATTATCTTGGATTTCATGTTGCTTTCTTGTAATGCTATCTAGTTTTCTCTTTCCCTTTCCAGTCTGTGAGTTATTTAAGAACTTGTCAGGCCTTGACCCTTAAGCTCTCCTCTTTTGAAGATGGGCTCCCCTTTTATTAAATTATCGCATTCTTTATACTTTTCCAAGATCACAGCACTTATTATTTCCAGTCATTAGAGCCCAATCCATCATGGTTACCATGTTGGACTTCTTGGTTTTTCATTACACTTTCTGTTTTCTAGGATAAATAAAGCCTCTGAATATTGACTATCTTTATTTGCAACACAGTCAAAGTCTCTGGTGATTTCTTCACTCCAGCTCCTGTAGTTCTTGTACCTCCCCGCAGATGTTGATCTGTTGTGCTCATAACTCTTTTTGCATTTCTCCAGCTTTTTCTTCTGCTTTTGCCATCCTTCTCCTGTTTGCAGGGTGTGTTTTCTTCAGCAAGCGTTTGCCTCCTGTCTCAGTGGCCCCTCTATGAAGACACTTGTTTCTTATATATGGGATTAGGTAGGGCCATTATGGCTTTCATAGGATCCCACCTAATCATCAGACAAGTGGAAGGCAAGCAGAAAACAGCATCAAAGACAAACTCCTATTCCTTGTCTATTACCTTCCTCAGTACCAAGTGATGCCCTAATGTGTCCTCTACAAATACACCTGCTTTTCCCTGTGGTTTTTGGTTTTGTTTCCTTTATTTGCCTATAAGTAACCTTTTTGGTGTTAGAAAGTATGGAAATCTTTTATTTGGTGTTAAATTGCCAAATATGAACACAGCGACGGATGATATCTGAACCCTACTCAACAGAGGAGAAACAGCAGCTTTGATCCTCCTTGACACCGGTTCCCACCACATACTGATCGAAGGGCTCAATCACATTAGCATCCAAGGGGACACACTTGGAGGGATCACCTCCTTCCTCACCAGGAGAAACCAGAGGATCCATCTCCCACCTTTCACTTTTGAACTGACAGACATCACCTGCAGCATTCCCCAGTGCTCAGCCCCACCCTCTTCAATGCATATATCACCCCACTGGCCAACATTGTCAGATCCCACGGTCTCAACATAATTTATTATGCACATGTTGGACTTGGCCATTTTTGCAGGGTCATCCCTGAACTTTTTGCCTTCCTCTTGTACTTTGTCTGGAGTGCCCAAGTCTTGTAAACCAAATGCTGCTGGTAGGCTTGCAGCACTGGTTGTGCCACACACAGAAGCAGGCTGTAAAAGTGTGTCTAAGGACTGCCATCGCAGAGCCTGTGTGCAGTCTGGTACTGCCATGTTGACTGGGCACGTGCACCCACTTGCCAGACCCTAAACCTTCCCTTTTCTTCATATCAGACACCCCTATGGTAGGCCCAAGGGCAGGGTGCATTGTAAGTATAAAGTAGGCCACGCCCTGATGTGTGTGGCATGTCCTAATATTGAATTACAGTGTTTTCTTTTTTTTCACTATTGCAAGGCTACCTATTCCCCATAGGCCAGAATGGGAAATTAGATTGTAATCCTAACTGACTCAGGGAACTATGTAGAAATTCGAGTTTAGTATGCCTGAACTCAGAATGATAAAAATGCATCTTTTACTGAAGTTGGTTTTAACATCCTGTGTTTGAAAATACCACTTTTAGAAAGTAGGTATTTTCTTGTCTAACTATCCAAGCCTGCCTCTACTAGGTTGTGTATTCCTTGTCTGGAGTTTGAGTGACAGGGGCTGAGGGATTCTAGGAGACAGGGTGAGTCAGCCCATTGGTAAATAGAGAGATCTGCATCTAGATGAGAGGGAGGAGTTGCACCTGGGACCTGAATAGGGCTGTGCCTTCCCTTCACAATGCTGGCTCCACCTCCTGTGGTTCTTCTGATGTCTCTGCCCTGCACTGTGCAAGGAAAGAAGGAGGCATGTAAGCAGAGTGCTCCAGGACTTACCAGAACTGGTTTGGACTAGTCAAAGGCCTCTCTGCCTTCAGAGAACAAAGAGACACTGGGTATAAAAGAGGTGTCCCAAACCCCAGATGTTTAGAACACTTTTAGGACAACAAGAAGAAACCTTTGCAAAGGAGTGGAACAAGAGAGATTGAGGATAGACTATCCCTAAGCTGAAGTGATGCTTGGGGAATTGGCCTGCAGTGGTTGCCTGACTGCCAAAGAAAGGAGAGAGGAACTTTGTGTATACTTTCATCAACTTGTGTAAGGATCTCCAAGGGCTTGAGAACAGAGCTTGCCACCTGCTGAAGTCTCAGGGACAACAGATTTCACCCACCAGCTCCCCAAGAGTTCTTTTGAATTGCCTGCATTTGTGCCGGACTTTTGAGGACTTGCGTGTCGCAAGGAGCTTGATGCGCGACTTAAGATCAAGAAGCATGTCGCCGAACTGCCGCTGCCGCTTGACAACACGAAACCCCTCGCATCGCCGTAGGAGAGGATCGACGTCGCAGCAGATGCCGCCGCATCACCGGGAAGCGTGTCACTGGAGAAGATGATGGACATCGCATCAGACGCCGCCGGATCTCCGAGAAGCATGTCGCAGGGCCTGTCGCGGCTCATCGCCGGAGAAAAGGATCAAGGTTGCAACAGACACCGCCGCATCAATGGGAAGAGTGTCGCAGGGCCTTTCACGGCTCGCATCGTTGTGGAAGCAACTCGCATCACCAGGGGATAGGATCGACATCGCAGCAGATGCCGCCGCATCACCGGGAGGCGTATCGCATCAAGGAGAAAGCGCCATCTTTGTTTCTGTCCACCCGATATTTAGCGCATCACCGTCCTTGCGTGTAAAGGGCTACTGCATCACCTTTCTTGCAACACTTTCGTTGCCCTGGATGTCGCATCTTAAGGTACATTGACTCAAAGTGTCGAATTTTAAGATCTAAAGAGCACTAAGCTAATTCTACCATTTTAAGTACAGTATTGTGGATTTTTGTTGTTTGTGGTCTTGTGAGAAATCTATATAAAGAATACTTATTTTTGATATAAAACCTGGGTGGTGTCCCTCTGTAGTGTTGTCACTTGATTACTGTATGTGTTCACAAATGCTTCACACACTGCCTCTAGGATAAGCCTGACTGCTCATGCCAAGCTACCAAGCAGGTGAGCAGGGGTTATTTTAGGAGTGTATCCCCCTTACCCTGACTAGACTCAAGGGTCCCTATTTGTCAAAGGTACTTACCTCTGCCAACTAGAGACCCCCAAATCTAACAGCAGACAACACCCAACTCATCCTCTCACTCAAAGATGACACCACCAGAACCAACTTCCACAGATGCATGACAAACGTCCCTGACTGGATGACTACCGGTGGCCATCAGAGCTAGGCCGCACACCCACTCCCTCCAACCATGCCAGAAACCTCAGAATCATCATTGACAACAAGCTCACCTTGAAATCACAGATCAATGCCATCTCCTTTGCCTGCTTCCTCACTCTGCGCATGCTACGTAAGATCTTCCATTGGCTACCCCTATATATGAGACGCACCGTGACACAAGCCCTTATCACCAGCTTACTGGACTACGGCAACACCTTCTATGTAGAAATTGTCACACACCTCCTACAGAGACTTCAGACATACAGAACGCTGCAGCCAGACTCATCCTCTGCCTTCCAGGACAAACCCACATCACACCCTACCTCAGGCAACTTCACAGGCTCCCCGTACAGAAGAGATGCCAATTCAAGCTGCAGAGCCCCGCAGACAAGGCTCTACACAACCAAGGACCCCTAATATAAACCACTGCCTGAAATTCCACCAACCATCGAGTAGATTTTACTCTACTTCCCTTTCACTTCCAATGCTCCCCGCTTCTCCAAAAGCAGAAGTGGAGGACTCTCCTTCTCTCACATCACTGCAAAGACATGGCACAGCCTCCCATGCACATCTGAACCATCATCCCACTTCCAGCCCTCAAGACTTGGATGTTCGAATATGCCTCCTTGACCTGCAAGTGCCCAGATACCCTATTGGATGATTAGGCTTGCCTTATAAATCCTGATTGATTGATTGATAGATTCATTGGTCAATTAATTGATTGAGGTATATGGGGCAGATATAGAGGACCCTATCATGACAAAGATGATGTACTACTATTTCTTACGGGATTCCTGGCAAAGAGTCACACAGTAAAACCAGATCCCTCCTCTGTGCAGTGCTGCATGTGTTTGTTTACTGCTTGGCTGTATTGAGTGACTTCTTTTTCCATTTGCTGCATAGCAAACCCATAAGTATCTCATTGTTCAAATGCACTAACTTTTATGATAGCAGCAGGTGAAATGCTAGTTGTGTTTGCCATGGTTTCGGTTAAGACTTGAGGTGGTAAGTCAGCATTTTCTGCTTGCACCTAAAGGATGAAATATGTTCTAGCACTATGAAGAAATCCCTTCTTAATATTATGGCCATGGTGTCACAGCTCATTACAGTGAAGTACAATTATAGCAGGAAAAGACATTCTTAAAGTTCTGCCAGATGCCGCCACAAACCTACTGATAGTGGGTTACCCTTAGCTATGCTCTGTAGATCATGTTTGGATATAGGTAGCACTGCTGTATGAGCTATCTGAAGAGATAAAAGAGATGACCTGCTCAAGAAAAATATTGTTGACTTACTGAAGCAAAAGCAATGTTTTTGTTCTGTTCGTCACATATTTTACTCTATCGGGCTGGAGGTTAGCTGATAAGGCCTCAGGTGCTTCCACTCAATTTTGAACTATTTTTATTCTAAAGTGACATTATTGTCATTTTAAAAATTAAAACTATTTTTGTTCTAAAGTGAAATCACTTTCATTTCAAAAAAGCAACTGTCTTGCTCTGCTGTACAGGAATGAGGAAACTACAGCCAGTTTGCAAAGCGTTGATGCAATTCAGCAATGCAGTGCAGCAATCAACGTTGCTGTACTGTCTTGCATCATCACCTGGAGAGATGAGAACTGCTCTATATGTACAAAGAAGTGATACAGTTCTTGTCTCTCCCTGCACCAGCACATTTAATGCAGCCATGCACCAAAGCAGGCACCCTTGTGTCATAGTGCTGCAAAGCAGTTCCCTCCTTTCATATGTGTTGTATAATGCAGCACATAAGCAAAGTGGAAACAATGAGGAAAAACAAAAATATTTCTTCTTTTTATGAGAGACCTCAGTGATGTGCAGGATCTTGGCACAAATCCATGCTTAAAGTGCTTGGGTTTGTTTCAAAATCCATGGGTGGATAGGCAGGCATGCCCATGAGTCACCAATGAAACCAATCCTTGATGTTACACAACACAAGACAGTGCATTGCGCTGTATTGCTTTATTTGTGGTTACAAACCAGAGCAAATCGCCATTTGTGTTGGTTTGTAATTACCAACCTGGATTTTGCGTCGAGTCTGCGTCAAACAAGTAACACAAACACAATGCAAAATCTTTGTAAATCTGGGCCTACATTTGCAACATGTACACTTTTTTATGACATACACTTTTAAAAGTGCATGTTTTGTGCAGTTAGTCTTGGAACAATGTATAACATAGATTGAAACGTTGGGCCTGATTTACAAAGCTAAACTTAAACATTTCTGTAAGTTTACGTTTGTTTTGGAATTTACAAACTCCGATTTAATAGTAAGGTTACTACTGCAGAGGCTCCACAGTCGGGGTGGAGAACTGCGCACATAAAAAGATTCCACATGCTCTGACTGCAGTCTTTCAAAGTTACTAAAAAAAGCGGAGTTTCTAAATTCTAAAACAAACGTAAACTTACAGAAAAGTGAATCTGGCCTGTTGGTTCTACTTTTTTTGGAAGAACATATTATGAAACCTACAATTTCAGCAGAAGGTAATCTTGTCTAAAAGGTTCAGTGGTTCAAATTGATATACGCCTACGATGCTTTTATTAGTTTGTGAACATGAGAAATAATTTACCTAAGCACAGCTGAGGGTTTAAAAACAGGCCTTAATGTCCTTGACTGAAAAACCCAATACTACACATCTCCTTCGCATCTTAGCAGAACTGAAACTAGCACTGAGCTCAGCAACAGGAAAGAAGACAAGGGCAAGGTTGCATGCGCAAGCTTATTCCCAGTCATTCACTTTGAAATGTGCACCTGAATAGCTCAAGTAACTACCTTCACTTTCAAGTAGTATGATAGGGACAGAAAACTGGAGAAAAACAGCAGCAGAGACTGGGGCGCTGAGGGTTCAATAGTGTAATTTCCTATGAAGCTCGGCAGAATTAGTTTGGAGTGTCTAACTTAGAGGTAGGAGACAGGAAGAAGCCAGAATAAATGAATAAACTAGGCACCATGCTGGGTTTTTTGCTGTAGACTGTAGGTAGGTGTGTGCTTGGAACGGTATCTCTGGGACAGACATTACACAATTAGCAAGAAAAACCGAATCAGTTACATCCAGTTTGCTCCTTTACTGGAGGGTGCAGAATAAAGGGGCATATTACCAAGCAATAGCGATAATTATCGCTATTGCTTGGTTAGAGAGAAAGTTTTACCGCTAAGCTGCGGCGATTTTTACCGCAGATAAACCTTGGTATTACCAAGGTTTATCGCAAATGTGATAAAAAACGGCCGCAATGCATGAATATCGCTGAAAAGTCAGCGATATTCATGCATTATCGAGCTAATGCTCTTAGCCATGTTATTCACCTCCCATTTGATAACATGGCTAAGAACTGCTCAGGGGCAGGTGTTAGCTTTTGGAGATATTCGCGCTTAGCGCGAATATCTCCAAAAGTTGGTAATTGGAGATAGCGATGTTAGCGACTGTTTCCAGTCGCTAACATCTTAGCACGCCCACTTTGCATGTCATTAGTGATAAATATCACTGACATGCAAAGTGGGGCCCAAGATGGTCGCTATCTCCTACTAGCTGTCGCTAACTGGTGTTAGCGACAGCTAGGTAATAGGGAGATAATTTTATCTCCGCTTTCTAGGCTTTTAAAGCCAAAAAAGCGGAGATAAACCCCCTTGATAATATGCCCCATAGTGTGGTCTGAGGAAGCTGTTTTGTTTCACAAAACTCCTGAGGAGGAGTTAAAATTGGAGATTTTCTGTGAAACCTCAATGGATGTGTACACAGCCCCCGGCAAATGGAAAACCTAGCATAGGGCCTGAATAATCTGTACTCAGTCATTTTGGTAAATGCTGAGACTTGGGATCCCTTCGTCTCTTGAGGACAGCGACACAGTGTCATGACTAAGGGAAAAAGGCAATTTTATATTACCAGTTTTTCTTTCTCGTATATTTTAGTGTGAAGGTTGAGGCTACGTCAAGCTTCCTCAACTGACATGCATGGTCTTACGGATACTTTTTCAGCCCCAACTTGCGGGCTTATTTGTGATCCCCTTGCAACACTTTTGCGCTGCCGTTGTGGCGTAAATAATGCGCCATGTCATACCATATTTACAAAGTGACACATCTAGGCAGAAGCTGCACTTTGTAAACCCCTGCACTACATCATACCTGCATCAAGTATAATGTATGAAGGGTGGGCATTCCCTGCAAGAAAACCTTGTAGAGGTAGCACCATTTCTAGGTGACACACTGAGGCGAAAGGACCCGCAGGACATTGGGAGGACATGGCTTCGCCGGTCGGGAGTAAACATCTACCATAATATAACGCTTATGGGGGAAGAAACTGTCTAGAAGATATGGGCGCATCCATCGGAATACCTGCGCTACATCGGGAGCACTTCTAGCTGCATAAAAACGGGCACTGTGGCACGAAAACAGCTTGTAAAGAGGAGTGACGGGGAGCCTGATCGGTGCTCTTAAGATGGAGGCAGGGGGACCTCAGTAGTGGCGGAACATTCACAGCATGGCGTGGGATAAACCGTGAGTTTGCTTGTTCCACCACGCATTGCCCTCGGAGCGGAGTGTCGGCGCTATAGCTGGGGCGCTTTGATATTGACAATTAAGCGCGCGGCGGGGAGATAACGGACAGTGAGTGGCGGAGACGTGGGGGATGCTCGGTGCTATCAAGATGGCGACTGCGAGTAATCAACAATGGCAGAACTTGGAAAGTATGGCACGATTTAAGCGGTGAGTTTAGCCGCTACAACACGCATAGCCCTTCGAATCTGACTGTTGGCGCTGTGGCTGGGGCACTGTCCTATTCGCAAAATAGCGCTTGACAGAAAGTAAGCAGTTTGTGTGGAGCGGTGGTGAAGAGGCTGTACGGAGCTCCTAACATGGCGGCTGTGAGGACTGGGCAATGGCGGCGCCAATAAATACTGCAATTACAGACTGGCCGAACGATCGGAAGCTTGCGCTGCCAGAGAGATAAAGTAACCGATGCTGCCACTGAGGATTGGGACACTACTACAAGGAAGCAGCGCCTGTTCTATCTGTGCATAGTGCGTGCCAGGATGATCATAAAATGGCGGATCTCAGCAGTAAGGGCTCCGTCGGTGAGCTATTACGATGAGCTATGTGGGCAACTGATTTGAATTGCCATAGGCTCAACCAGCACGCACACAACTTCTCCAACTATGCCTGACTTTAAGATGGCGTCCGCCTCTCACCAAACGGCGGCAAATTTTTGCATTCCGCGTCTGGGGCTCCAATACAGCTGGCAATTCCCAAGTCGAGGGCCTCATCTAGGGCAATCCATGCTTCTCTCATCCCGACCTCCCTCATGCTGATGCCAAAGGATCGCTGAGAGCTGGCATGCGGCAGGTCCACCACCTGCTACCTGCTCTCCTCCCTGGGGAGGAAGCCACCACTGCGCGTCCGGCGACCAGGTATGAACACTGTGTACTCCACTGAGAGCACCCTCTCTGGGCTCCAACTAAGATTGTAGGGTGGATTTTCGGGGCCCCCGGGGGCCCCGCTCGAATGCTGGACCCCAATTATATGTTGAACCGCACGCGCTGATACTGCCCATCTCACGACGGTGAATGCATGGGGTGTTTTTGAGTCTTCTTCATCCGCAGGCGCACCGAGGCCGCAGATCGAGGCCTCTCCTGTCTCGTGGAACCCCTGCGCCAGCTCCTTGCTCAAGCTTTGAACCACTCCTGCACTTCTGACATGCTGCACGTGCTGCCAGTCAATGGGGGCCTTCTCCACTGCGAATCTGCTGAGGGGCCCTATGGAGGACACTGTGGATCCGCCTCCGGACCTGCCATGACCACCATATCCATGGGAACTTTTTGCCAAACTACCTTCCCCCTACCCCTCCTCGCACTACTCCTCTCCACTTTCCTGCTGCTGACCTCTACCTTCACCTGTCCTGGCACGTAGTCCCCACCCTGTCTATCTGCGAATTTTCCCTCGTCATTTGAGATCTAGCTATTTTGTCTGATGCCCGATGGAGCTACCTGGTTTAGCTATAGGGGAGACAGGTCGGGGATTCCCTCCTTGGACGTCACCTACCCAGTCGGTCTTCAGCCATACTTCCTTTCGTCTCTCCTGTCGTCTCTTCCCACATCCTCCTTCTATTTTTCTCTCTCCTTCTCTCCTCTCTCAATGTATTGAGACTGAACTATTCTGTCGAACGCCCGATGGAGCTACCTGGTTTAGCTATAGGGGAGATGGGCCGTGGACTCCCTCCTTGGTCGTCACCTACCCAGTCGGCCTTTAGACAGACTTCATTTCGTCTCTCCCTGTTGTCTCTTCCCCTATCAAGTCAAGTCAAGTCTCTCTACGCTCCATTTATTTTGCCCTCCATCTTTCTTTAATTGTTATTCCCATTGAGACCAAGCTATTTGGCCAATGCCCGGTGGAGCTACCTGATAGCTATAGAGGAGATGGGTTTTGGGACTTCCCCTCGACCGTCACTTACCCAGCCAGACTTTGGACAGACTTTCCTTTCGTCTCTCTGCCATATCTCCCTCCTATCCCGTTACCCTTACCCCCTTCCCCTCTACACTTCAATTTTCTCGTCTTCTCTACCCTTACCCCCTTCCCCTCTACACTTCAATTTTCTCGTCTTCTCTACTCTTGCAATTGTTTGTCTAGCAACTGATGTAAATTGGAGCTGATGTAATCTTGTAATGTAATTTTTGTGGAACCCCATGTAAAGCGCTCTGATACCTCCGGGTCTAGCCAGTGCTATATAAAACTCTTGAATAAATAAATAAATAATAAGGACACCCCTGCGTCAAAACCTTATGCCTGCCTCATAGCAGGTGTAAGGGTAACTTAGTACAATAGGTATAGGATTCCCCCATGCATTGCTGGAGTTGCATCATGCTTACGACATAACTCCAGCAATGCGTGAGTTTTGTGCTAACAGATACGCCAGGATTCCTGACTTATCTGTCGCTCCTTGCGACATGGAGCATACATGGTGTTGCAAGGAGCGCAAAGTGAAAAATGTTGCATCACTGTTTTAACTCAGGGATGTGACTCTTCTCTTAAATGTGGCCCTTACAGTTTTGCCCTAATGAATATCGTCAACCTTTAGAAAGGTGCCTAAAACCAAAAGCCAAATCTGTAATTAAGACAAATCTCAGACCTTCTCCTTTCCAGGATCACTCCCAAAGACACACACTGAATTTTGATTTCCTATTCCTTTTAAAATAATGATTAAAGTTTTGCTACAATGCATGTTCGCTACTGCTGATTGTGTTGTTTTTTTGCACCACTTTACAAATCATCAAGCTCTGCACTTTTTAACTAACTTGCCTGGGGCATTTCCAGTTCTTTGTTTCTTAATGTGCAGCTGTTTTGGTTGGTTATTGCACATGCATTACATGCATTACACTGAGGATGAGTTTACTGTGTAGTCCGAGCCACTAATGGACAGCAACAGATTATATTTGTCAACTTTCAATGGCGTCAGGACTTTGATTACTGAAGGCCAGTGGGGTTCAGCCTTGGTGAGAACCTTTATCAATGAGGACCATATCCTTGTGATGCTGGCTAGTGTGGGGTAGGATTATATGTCCCGGTTGTCAAATATCGGTCAATTTGAGAAGTTGAAAAAGAGCTCCTTTCTGGCATGTGCGTGTTGTGTAAGTCCTCCTCCAGGGCTGGTTGTGCTGGAGCAAGGTCAGTTACTTCCATTCATTGCCTCTGAAAGGAGGCCGTGGTAGGGACAAATCTGTCACAAGTTGGACAGGTGGCAGTTTACATACTAAAAACAGTGCTGCCATCCTACTTATATATGCATAGCGTGCCACATTTGTTTAATTTTAGTTTTATCACACTCAGATGCATGTCATACTGAGTAGTCGGTGACTCGAAATAAACGTAGGCTCGACAGAATTCCAGCAAGGACAAATGAAGGGCGTTATTCATAAAAAATCCCAACACTCAAGACATTCTGTAGTCCGCCATCATATCACACGTTTGTCCACGTATGATGTCACTACGCGATTTTTTTTGTACAATTATTCACACAAGTAAAAACGGTAATTTTTTAATAAGAATAAATAGCATTTTATTCAGTGTTTCGACGGCTCAAATACAAGAGGTTTTGCATGAGAGCATATTCAAATTTAGTTTGTAACTGTGCATTTCCTCAATAAAGGATTTCAAAAATGAGTTTTTTTCCATGTGTATTTACCTCATTACATTCTTACCCCAGTTTCAGGTTTAAGCCTTTAATGCAACAAGCATCTATTTAAAGTAATGTGCTTTTCCTTTTGATTGATGTTAGATACAACAATTACAATCCAAATGTGGGCGATAATTCTTTGCAGATGCTGTCAAATTGCAGGTTAAATGGGAAAAAGTTCCTTTCTTCCGGCCACCCACTCTAGTTCCCTTGAAAAAGGTGATCAGTACATCCTGTGTTGTAGGTGAAACTATTCCCTATCGTACAACTCATCTGGTTTAAATGACTTCCATTTGGCTTTTCAAAGGATGTCAGAATGTTATTTTCAGATTGTTTTTCAGGTACCAAAATATTGTAACTCTGCGTTTTGTTTTAGCTGGCAAAGACTAAAGAGACGGGCTGCCAAGGTTAGGCTTATTTTCTTTTAATATAAATAACATTTGCCATTCTTAACTGAAAGAAATGTTACGTCACGTTAACCCTTTACAGAACTGAAGAGAGTATCATAACAATGCCTCTAGCAGCAGGCATTTGTACGAATAAATGTAAAAGTGCACATTTTTCGAACGAGGGGGCATATTATCAAGGGGGTTTATCTCCGCTTTTTTGGCTTTAAAAGCTAAGAAAGCGGTGATAAAATTATCTCCCTATTAGCTAGCTGTCGCTAACACCAGTTAGCGACAACTAGTAGGAGATAGCGACCATCTTGGGCCCCACTTTGCATGTCAGTGATATTTATCACTAATGACATGCAAAGTGGGCGTGCCAAGATGTTAGCGACTGGAAACAGTCGCTAACATCGCTATCTCCTATTACCAACTTTTGGAGATATTCGCGCTAAGCGCGAATATCTCCAAAAGCTAACACCTGCCCTGAGCAGTTCTTAGCCATGTTATCCAATGGGAGGTGGATAACATGGCTAAGAGCATTAGCTCGGTAATGCATGAATATCGCTGACTTTTCAGCGATATTCATGCATTGCGGCCGTTTCTTATCGCATTTGCGATAAACCTTGGTAATACCAAGGTTTATCTGCGATAAAAATCGCCGCAGCTCAGCGGTAAAATTTTGTCTCTAACCAAGCAATAGCGATAATTATCGCTATTGCTTGGTAATATGCCCCGAGATTACGTAAAACTCCTTGTAAAACAGTTCCCTGCCGCTAAAAGGCGATCATTTTAATGAAGTTCTTGCTAATATGCCCCTTAATTCTGAGATTCAGTAGCAGTTTTACGTAATCTCGTTCGAAAATGTGCACTTTTACATTTATTCGTAAACAAAAGCTTGCTGCTAGAGGCAGGGAACTGCCGCTAAAACGGCGAAAACGGGCTTGCTAATATGCGTTATAGAACTCCAATAGAAGCCCAGGTTAGATGTGCAGGACATCTAACCTGGCCTTCTATTGGAATTCTATAACGCATATTAGCAAGCCCATTATCGCCATTTTAGTGGCAGTTTCCTGCTGCAAAAACTGCGATAATTTTAACGAGGTTCTTGCTAATATGCCTCTACATGTTTAAAGCCCACAAGGCTACTTATGTATCCTGTATCCTAAACTTTCTTCAGGCCCAGATATAACATATGTATGTTTAAAACAACAGGGGGCATATTTATCAAATTTTGCAAGCAATACAATGCTGCATGAAAGGGCGAGGACAGGAATGTGCCGTATTTAACATAACACAGCTTATTCCTGCTCTTTGCCTGCGATGGCGCACAAACTGCTGCTTAGCACCAATGCAGGCACCCTTGCACCATGGAACAAGGGGCCAGTTGTGCAACCATTTTTAGCGGTCTCAAACATGAAATTGGCACATTTGCAGCATGTACCAAACCTATTTATCGAGACGGTAACCTGTTACTGACACACAAAATAGGTTTTGCGGGTCGCTATTAGGAAGGGGCGTGCCAAGGGCATCCTTTCCTAATAGCAAGTCTCAGGGGAATGTACGATTGTTTTGCGGCCACAAATGCAGATGCAAAACAATCACATTTACTACCAATTTCAAATTGGTGGTAAAACAGTTGTAAACAGGAAGGGGTCCTCCTTTGTGATTGGCAGCAAATATGTTTTTTAACAGCAGGCAGGGTCCCACGGACCACTGCCTGATCTTAACAAATGAAACTAAAACGCTTAATTTTTATTTTTTATGTGCATCCTATTTTCCTTTAAGGAAAATGAGCTTCATTTAAGAAAAAAAACTGCTCTATTGAACAAGTAGTCACACACATGATGGTCACTGACCCCAGCAGGCCACCATCCCTGTGAGTGCCAGTCATTCCCAAAGGATCGCAAAATACGACCGTCCTCATGAATACTTATGAGGTAGGTCCTTTGCGGCCCATTTGGGAATCACAAACAGTGTCTCAGACACTGTTGTACATCAGTGTTTGCGACTCGCAATTTGCTAGTCGCAAAAAAATGCAAATTGCAAGTTCAAACACTGAGGGTCGTACATCTGGCCCAAGGTGCCTGCATTATAGTCAGAATTGTTTTTGCACAGGAAGGGGCAAGTTCCTGCACAAAAACAATTCTTAGAGGCATTCTTCAGCCTACTTAGAAAGAGGAAACTTTGAGAAGAAATAAATACATTTCTTCTTGTTGCAGCTTTGGTGGGGAGGTGGAAAATTCTGATGCATTCCCAGGTCTATCAGCAGTGGTAAATCTGGTAATGTGTTAGAATGCATGGGTAGGTGCATGGTAACACCCTCGCTCCACCTATGGCACGCCTCCCTGCGGCAGAACAATGCAAGACAGCGATTTATCAAGTCAGGAAGGGCCATGCAAGGTGGCCTTGCTTTGCTTGATAAATCTCCTTTAGGTTTTGAGTCGCCCTTGCGTCCCCTTGTGTGGTTCAAGGGTGATGCAAAACCTTGATAAAGATGGGCCTAGATGTAAATGAGTGATGTTTAGAGAAAATCTGAATTGTGCTTTTTTTCCTCACTATACCAGTCTGTACAATGGAGACATTGTTCACTAATAATTTACACATTTTTAAATTATTGAGTATGTGTAGAAAACTCCATGTATACACCTCTTGTGTACATTATGCACATGTACATTTGTATTCATACACACCAGTGTGAGTTCTAAAGAGAACATTAAAACAAGGGTCAGGGAAATCATGGGTACTTGTAACGGACACCCATTCAATTCTAACTTAACAGTAATTCTCAAACATGTTAAAATGTATTTCCTAAATTCCGGTTTCTTTTTTTCTTGACACGTCAGTCTTTTTAGGAGTTCATTCTAGTTCCCTCACATATTTTGTGCGGTTATACAGAATAATTGTAAGTTTTGTAAATTGTAATTAGTGATATAGCACTAATTGCAAATGTTTTTCCCTTTTTCTCGGTGGGCAAAATCAGAATGTTTTGGATTTGAATGCACAGTCTAATGGCCCAGCAATATCATCGATTTAGGCCCAAACTCACATTAGAACCAGACACAGATGTAAATGGGTCTGTGGACATATTTGACTACCTCATTCGATTTGGAGTTGCACTGACTTGATTGAGTACAAGAAGCATTTCAAGCACTCCTAAAGAGACCTGCTACTTCCTTCTGAGGGACAATTATTATTATTATTATTTGGGTTTGTAAAGCGCGTAGTAACCCGTAAGCATCCCAGCGCTAAGATCATGGCAGTCGAGAGGGTGACAGGGGGAGATCAAGGGAACAGGTGGGTTTTCAGAAGTTTTCTGAACCGGAGGTAGTCAGGTTCCATCCTTAAAGTGCGGGGGAGAGCATTCCACAGGTGGGCTGTGTTCACAGAAAAATGCCGTCCGCCCGTGCGTGCCCTCTTCACTCTGACCGAGGTGATAAGGTGTTTGTGGTCAGAGCGCAGGGATCTCGTGGCTTTGTAGGGCTTAATGAATTTTTTGAGGATGGGGGGGCCTTTATCCTGCAGGGGTTTATGGGACAGGCAGAAGGCCTTAAATTTGACTCATTCTCTCACTGGAAGCCAGTGGAGGTGCTTCAAAGCTGGTTTGGCCGAGGATCTGGCCGGAGTGTTGGTAAGAATCCGGGCCGCGGCGTTCTGGATCCTTTGCAGTTTGTTGAGGGTTGCTTCGGGGGCACCCAGATAGATGGCATTGCTATAATCCAGCCTGGACAGGATGAGGCATTGGATGAGCAATTTCTGGGAGACAGGGGAGGAGGGGCAGAATTTTCCTAGTAGATTTAAGGAGCCCGAAGCAAGTCCCAGCGATTTTATTGGCTTGGGTCTTGAAGGATAGATCTTTTTCTAGCCAGATTCCCAGGCTCTTGACCTCGGTCTTGGGGACTGGAGGTTCACCCAAACAGGGGGGCCAGATGTTAGGGGGAAGGAAAGGCCCCTTTTGGCCAAGAAGTAGGATGTCTGTTTTAGATCCGTTGAGTTTCAACGACGAGCTATTCATCCATCCCTGAATTTCTGAGAGGCAGCTATGGAGGTTAGATGGTTCCTGGTTGGGGTGAGATAGAGACACCACTAATTGAGTGTCATCCGCGTAGCTATTGATTTTCACTCCGAACGGGATGACGACCTCCTCCAATGGGGACATGTAGACATTAAATAATGTCGGGCTTAATGACGAGCCCTGGGGCACTCCACATTGGAGGGGGGTTACGGGGGAGCGGGTGTCGTTCTCCCAGACCTGGAAGGAGCGATGGCCTAAAAATGATGCGAACCAGGCCAGGGCGGTGCCGTCCACACCGATGTTTTTGAGTCGCTGGATTAAGACTTGGTGATTGACAGTGTCAAAGGCCGCACTGAGGTCCAGGAGGATCACTGCCACTGATCCTCCTGCATCCAAAATGATTCTGGCCTCCTCCACTGCCGCAAGCAGGGCGGTGTCCGTGCCCTGTCCCGGGCGAAATCCGGTTTGCGAGTTTCTGAGCAGGTTGTTAGTCTCTAGAAACTGCGAAAGCTTTTTGTTGACTAGCTTTTCGGTGATTTTACTGGTCCCGGGGAGGAGGGAGATTGGCCTGTAGTTGGCCATGTCCAGAGGGTCGAGTGAAGGTTTTTTAAGGAGCGCCTTGACAACGGCCGATTTCCAACTGGGGGGGACTTTTTCCTGGAGTAGTGATGAATTGATGAGTTCTGTTAGCGGGGGGGCGATCGTAGGGGCCACTTTTTTTAGAATGCGTAAGGGCACCGGGTCGCTAGGGGAGCCGCTTTTGATTGTAGCTAGCGTGATTAGAACTTCTTCAATAGTTACCGGGCCGAAAGAGTTTAGGTGGGCGGTTGTTGGGCTCGAATTGGTGCAGCCCGCCTCAATAAGACTGAGGTCGACAGGGGGTAGGGAGGCAAGAATTTTCTGGATTTTCTCATCAAAGAATTTGGCCAGATTGATGCATTTCTCTTCCGAGGTGTTGGAATCTGGGAGTTTCTCTGGTCGCAGGTCTGGAACTTTGAGTAATTCTTTGAGAATAATAAAGGTTTCCCTGGCAGAGCTGGATGAGTTTTTTATCCTTTCCTCAAAGAATGTGCTCTTGGTATTGCGTAAGGCAATTTTGTAGTTTTTTAAGGAGGTGCGGAAGGCAACTTTTTTGTCTATGGATTTCTCCTTTCTCCATGCGCGCTCTGTTCTTTTGCACTCCTTGCGTAAGAGGTTAAGATCAGGAGTGTACCAGGGAGCCGGGTTCACTCTTTTAACTCGTTTTAGGATGGTAGTTCTAGGGAGGAGATTGTCCAGTGAGTGGGTAAGCCAGGAGTTGAACTGATTATCCGCAGTGATTGGGTCAGAAGCCAAAGAGGGGGTAGTGACCCTGAGTGTGGCAACCCATTCTTCAGGCGAGAGTTTGTGCCAGCGTCGCTCGGTGACCCGGGTTTTAGCCGGGAGGGTAGGTGGGACGAAAAGAGGCCAGTGAATGGGTATCAAGAAATGGTCTGTCCAGGGTAGGGGAAGAGGGGAGTGGGTTTTGAGGTCAGAGATGTTGGTGAGAACAGGATCTAGAAGGTGTCCTTTGTCATGGGTGGGCTCTAGATTCACTAGTCGGATACCAAATGACATGAGGTCAAGGAGGAGTTCGGAAGCAGTTGTGTTCTTGGGGTCTAGTAGATGGAGGTTCAAGTCCCCCAGGATTAGAAAGTTAGGGGTAGAAGATGCCATCTGGGTGACTGTGTCAGTCAGACCGCCAAGGAATTTGGCTGGGACTCCCGGCGGGCGGTATATCAGTAGACCAGAGAGTGAGGTTGCAGAAGATATCTGTAAGGCAAAGTGGCAACTTTCACAGTCGTCGATATTACCATCATTGGTTCTACAGGAGAATTGCTCTCTGTAGATTATTGCCAGGCCACCTCCTCTGCCGAGGGGTCTATTCTGGGAGTGCATTTGGTAGCCAGGTGGTAGAGCATTGACAATGTCAGAGTCAGAGCAGGGGGTGAGCCACGTTTCCGTGAGGAATAGGATGTCAATGGCATGATCACGCACCAGGAGGCTGATTTTGTGGGAGTGTTTAGGAAGGGACCTACAATTGAGAAGGCCGAGCTGTAGGCCACGGCAATGTGTGGCAGTGGGCGCCGGATTGCAGAGGTCACTGTTAATATAAAATTCTTCTCCTGAGTAGGCGTGGTTACACTTAGAGTTTTTCGAGGGGTTGAGTGCATGGAGCCTGTCTCTGGTGTAAGAAAGACGACCAACAGGAGAATTGGGCATAGTGACTGGGCCTGGGGCCGGCTGGGCCGGCTTGCCTTAGGCGCGCCTTCGGCGCGCAAACGGCTCGCCCGCTGCGCCCATCCGCTGCACGTACGTGGAAAGCACATTGCTTATAAGCGGTGTAGGGGGCGTGGCCTAGAGCGAGTGGGCGTGGCCTGCGATCAGGCTGGGTAATGGCGCCAGAAGCAATTTACGCTCGCCCGCGGCAGCGTTTAACTCGGCTGCGCGGGGGGCCAAGAGTGAGAGGAGAGGCTCAGGAGAGCACTGGTCAGGTGGGCAAACAAGTCATTTTTAAAGTATCGAGTGACACAAATTATTAAAAACAATTTTAAAATACAACACAGAGCAAACTCTCGGCTGTGCCTCAGGAGTGCCGCGAACTACGGGCGGGCTCGTAATCAGTCCGTTATGTAGTCGGGGGGCGTGGCCTAGAGCGAGTGGGCGTGGCCTGCGATCAGGCTGGGTAATGGCGCCAGAAGCAATTTACGCTCGCCCGCGGCAGCGTTTAACTCGGCTGCGCGGGGGGCCAAGAGTGAGAGGAGAGGCTCAGGAGAGCACTGGTCAGGTGGGCAAACAAGTAATTTTTAAAGTATCGAGTGACACAAATTATTAAAAACAATTTTAAAATACAACACAGAGCAAACTCCCGGCTGTGCCTCAGGAGTGCCGCGAACAATCACACAGAAACACATCCCAATGAATGCATTAAAATGCCAGCAATGGCTGCACCACCTGATGATGAACACTACCTTACTCGTGGGCTACTAAAATCACCAGGAACTGCAGTTACCAGAATTCAACCGGAAATGTTTGCTGAGATGCCAGCAGCGTGTCACCGTCCTGGTATAATTTTCTATGTTTCTCATGGCCAGCTGTTTTCTGGTTCTACCTATTCCCTATGACTTCCATAGTGTTCAACTGAGTGCTGTGGAGCCTGCAGAGTGTCAGAAGAAACAACCATTTCGATTTTTTTTTAAGTGAAATACAACAGAAAAAAACAGTTCCCAAATTTTGTGCATGTCTTACATCTGGGCATCATGAGATCAGGGTCTAGGAAATGGCATGTTGTTTGTTGACATGACCTATCTTTTGGTGGAATGTTCCAGATGTGTAATCGTGATGAAGAATAGATGGCCACAGCTGGTAAATTGTGAAGCAATTAGTAGGCAATTTTCTGCAGTGATTCAGAGTCGCATCAACGCATGCTTAGAACGTGTTTACATGCATTTGTAGCACTGTGGAGTCCATCACAGTTAAGAAGATCCACATTTCTCCAACAATGAATTTGCTCAAACATCATGAATTGTATAGCTCTAATCAACGCCCATTGAGGGTGCTGTTTTCAGCAAGTATTACATTTCGAGAGAACCTTAACATAATACATGTTAAAACTAGTAAATCATTTTAAACTGTTAAATACTCCATGCACAAATCAGAAACAACCTCCACACCCGTTGACATACGTGACCACACATGCAAATATGAAGATAGAGAAAATTACTTAAAGACATCAATGCACTCACAGAATCAAACACATCCATCCATCTATGCATGTAGACCAGCAGACAAACCCCTATGCACAATGACCTACAGGTGCAGGTATATAGAGGCCACTTGCCATATAGTCCACAAAGATGCAGACTGAGATGCGGTTTTCATGTAGAGAGAGCGCTTAAAGCTGCTAGATGTGCTTGATGTGACAGGATAGTCTAGAAGATTGAGCAATTGGTAGGGGATGAAGGCACATCACAGTAAATGGAATTATGTCTACAAAATAGTGCAGTGGTGTAGTTGCCAACCTTGGGCATCTGGTTGGCAAAGAGGAATCCGATGGGGATGACAGACTGCACAGGATGGGAGATTATGACTCAGAGAGCGTCGGAGGAACAATTCAAGAGTGAGGGTCAAAAAGTGTGAGGGATCAACCAGACAAAGTGCTAGGAATGGTGTGTGTTAGATACCACAGTAAGTCAGGGAGAGTTTGAAGGAATGTTGATGTCAAATTATCATTTGACCTCTCCTTGAAGATACCACTTGTGCTGTGTGATAAAATACTAAAGATGTTCATTCTTCATGCCTATTCATCACAGCCCTGTTTTTAACAATCAGCTTTCTGTAACAATGCAGTGCTCACTGCATGACCATTAAGCATTCTACCTACTGCTGTAATCAAACATACATGGCACTGCATTTCAGTGCGTTTCTCTTTTAATGCTAACATAAAATTTATATAGGTAGACCACTACCCTACATGCACACCAACCATTGGATATACACCCATGGTCTTTTTCTTCAAAGATCTCTGTTATCAAATACACTGAACAGCTGGAGCAGATGAAGCCTACTACTCCCACAATCCACTCGATTTTTAAATAAAGCCCAATACCAATAATATGATAGCTAGCACAAATATAGTAAATGACTGAACAATCATATTTGTTCTTATTCCAAATATCAATCAAATAATTCTCTGAATTTCAGAAAATACAAAACCAAATGAAAAGAATGCACTTTGTTTAGCTATTTTACTGTGCTAAAGATGAACGTGGCAATTAGAATATTTTTTGTTTCTCTGCTTTCTCATACGTTAAATGAGTTTGTATTTTGAAACGTCTATGCGTGTTATTTTGTATTCTTGAACCATGTCCGGTTCTCTGCATCTTTCTTTTTTTTGCTAACAATTTTTTCTAAGCAATGAACTCGCAATGGCAGAAAAAGAACTTTGTTTTGAAAACAAGGACATTACATTACCTGAGGCTGCCAGGCTATGACATGGGTCACATATCTATTGCTGGCACTGACACTCTGCAGGACTGCAAGAAAGGTATGTTGCTAACATTTTCTTTCAATTGTTTTAGCTATGAAATTCAATAAAGGATTTCTCAAGAATCACACTGCAGGCTTGTGCCCACGCACAGCGGGTCAGCTGCTTCCAATCCTAAGTCCATAGCGTGACAATAAACCGAATCACACTTCTGGGTTTGGCACAGGAGAAATGAAGGAAGATAATTGAAACTGTCCACCCTGCAACCCAGGGGGTCAGGGACATGCAGCCAGAGCCCAACAGGTCTGCCTCTAGTTATGCTGGGCAAAGGACAGCCAGTCACAGTTACAGCCCTGAGCCTGGATCTACCACAGAGAAAGTTAAGAGCATGGGTCACCTGCAAAATGAAACCTAGAGTCCTCTCCCCTTTTGAGGGCCCAGCGGTTATACCCAGTAGTACCTAAGTGCCTACAGGGAATTCTGGCCACAGAGCTGACTCTGCGGCCCTGAGCCCCAAGAGACAAATCTGCCTACAAAGCATGATTTTAACATGTTGTTACTACTTCCTTGCCTTCTTTTAGGGGGTCACTGTTTGCTTTAAAAAATCCAAGGAAAATATAAATAAGGTGTAACCTAGTGCCTCAGAGTGCTTCCTGGTCATTATCACAATTCTCATTAACTCAAGTTGGATAAACAGGTCCTGAACATTGGGCGGGGGTCCTACATCCCCATGTATCATCAAAGACCCTTGGGGCAGTGAAAACAGCTGCTTAAACCATCACTGCATATACGAGCTAATAAGGCTGAATGTGATAGGAGATATTTACTACATTGATGATCCTAACTCTAATCTATCCCTGTATATCACATGCTATTCCTGCCTTTTAGACCTGGACCTGGACCCTATACTGCTTGCTCCCATCGGATCCTGCACGAAATTCTCCCTAGACACTGTCTTGCTTCTTCTACAGACCATGCACTATCTTCTCCTCGCTGGAGAACGCACTACTCTCCCATTCCAGATTCATGCCCCTCTCTCCTCCTGGACTCAACATTGCTCTCACCACGAAACCCTGCTCATTTCCTCCTCTCCAAACCCTATGCTGTACTCACCTCTTCAACACTCATCTGCCTCCTCCTTGATCCTTCCCTGCTTCCTCCACTAAACTATTCTCCCTTTCCATGGGCATTAAGGGTTGCCTCCATCTCTTTATTGTTCCTTTACCTTTTTAAAACTTTGTTGCTCCATCTTCCTTGAATTCTGCACAGCTTCCCCCTCTGACATCTATGGCATTCCTATGGCCCCATGCTCTTATGCCTCCCACTCACTCTTGAACTGGGGTTGTTCTCTTACCCTAATGCACCTTCAGTGGTCATGCAACTGCTTCCCACAATATTGACAATTTTTGTGTGATATTCAGACTGGCACTGTTGATTCTCATTCACTACCTATTCTATAAAACAGGGAACCTCCTACTCCTGAGACCTAAGCCTCACTTCTTCTGTGAGCTGTGGACGCTTACATTTTCAATGACTTTGTGATACCCTTTTCTTTAATGGAAGAAAGATTTCACTCCTGATACCAATATTCTACCTCAATGTGTGTATTTATTTATATGTGCGTGTGTGGGTTTGTGTGTGTGTGTGTATGTGTGTGTGTTACCCACGGTGATATGGGAGCACTTAAGTGTTTTTTAAAATAACCCCTCACACACCAAAAGACCCCTTGGTGTCATGCTTCATCGTAGGGGTCTTCGCCCCCCTTTAGCGGGATGCGGCGTGCTACAACCTACGACTACGCGGGAGCACTTATAGTAATGACTATGTGTGGTGCATGTGGTGCAAGTGATAGGGATACTTATGTGAGTGGTGATATTTAGTGAAAAGTTAAAAAGATACCTGGCTCGTGGGTGTATTGGAAAAAACTTTATTCACAACCCCGGGCTGGTACTACTAAAAGAAGTGAAGTGCGAGGTTTAATCTGTCGTGTTAATGGACAGTACCTCATGTGTGCGTCGACATGTTTCGGAGCATGTGCTCCTTCTTCAGGACGGGGGCACAACTCCCCCACCTTACTCACGTTTCACTAGTTTGTAACTAAAAAGTTTTTGTGTAAGTAACAAGAAGTGAAAAATGTATTTATTTATTTATTACCCCACACGCTGCTCCGGCGGAGCAGCGTGTGGGGTAAGACGGAGGACAACTCATCCCGAGTTTATTGCACAAATAGCAATCACCCCCCAGACGTTCTAGAGTGCTCATGAAACAAGCAAGCTATACCTATTAAGTCATGCAAATTGCATTGAACTTGAGCAAAACCGCTGTAGGCACATTATAGCCTATATTTTTATACACATAAATACATTTTTCACTTTTTGTTACTTACACAAAAACTTTTTAGTTACAAACTAGGGAAACGTGAGTAAGGTGGGGAAGTTGTGCCCCCGTCCTGAAGAAGGAGCACATGCTCCGAAACATGTCGATAACGTGGGAAACCTTCATACATATTATATTTGCTGTATAACATAACAGTGGACAAAGATCTATGAGCGGAAACCCTTTTCGCTGCTTTTTGGGCCAAGAATGTAGTTTTCAGCCATACTTTGGAGATCTTAGATGCGGCACTAGGGTCAGTCAATACATTTATGTTAAAGAGGTCTAAATAACAGTCAGCAACATATTTTATCCACAGGATATTGCGAGATTTATCAAGTAGTAACCAATCCTCAATTATAGACCTGTTAAAAGACTTTTCATCCTGAAGCCAGATAGATCGCCATAACATAAGAGGCCTCATAGATAATAGATCATCTAGAAAAGGAATGTTCAATTCCCGGTGGATCAATTCAGTCGAGGCAGATGTAGGTAAACATAGGAGTTTTTTTAAAAAGGAGTTCTCCTGTGATTGCAAATTATGATAACATGCATGACCCCAAAACCCTGCTCCGTACATTGCAACAGTAACACATCTTGCTCGATAGATATTAAGCATGTCCCTTGTCCGTCTGTCGCCAACTTTTGCCGCAGATCTAAAAACACCATAAGCGTTTTTAGCAATCTTGTTACTAATATTATTAAATTCGTTAGAGCACCTTCTATCTTTTGAGAAGGTTAAACCAAGATAGCAAAATTTATCCACTTCTTGCACCTTTACACCCTCAATAAAAAAGGCATTAGAGGTTTTGCTTCTTGCCCCGCAAATCATTGTATGCGTTTTCCCCTTGTTGATAGACAGTTTTCTATCCTTGATAAAGGCAGAAAATCTATCTATCAGACGCTGTAGTCCAAGAGGTGTTCTTGAAAGCAGAACAGCGTCATCAGCGTATAATAACACTAGTACAGAAACGCTTTTAATTTTAGGGGCATCAACATTAACATCTTTTAAAATGGAGTCTATTTCATTGATAAACAGTATAAAATGTAGGGGGGCTAATACGCAGCCCTGCCTAATCCCGCGTTTAACCCTGAATTTCAGTGTACATTCCCCTTTAGTGCCATAGCGCACGCTTGTTTCTAGTTTTTCGTATAATCTAGCAAGAAAAAAGATTACACCCTCTGGTGCACCGAGCAGTAACAAGGTTGGCCACAATATGGAGTGGTCAACCATATCAAAAGCACTGCTTAAATCTGCAAAGCAGAGGTATAATGAACCCTGTTTAGCTTCAGTGTATTTACCTATCAGTAGATCAAGATTTATACACTGGTCGAGTGTACCCCGACCCTTCCTAAACCCGAACTGACTATCGGCCAGGACGCCCTCTAGCTCGACCAACTCTTCTAGTCTAGCCAGCATAACTCTACTCATGATCTTAACTGAGGAGTCAAGAAGAGAGATGGGGCGATAATTTTTTACATCTGATCTACTGCCCTTTTTGTATATCGGGATAATGATGGATTCCCCCCAGGTTTTTGGTGCCACTGTACATACTGCTGCATTAAAAACAATGGCCAGAAGAGGGCTCCACAACTCTGGGGCTGCTTTTATAAACGTCTATAGGGACCCCATCAGGTCCCTGAGCTTTCCCCCCTTACTAGCACCAATGCCAAGCTCGACCTCTTTAACAGTTATGTCCAATGGGATGGTAGGCCATCTACCCTGATCATTATCGACACAGTTAGAAGAGCCAAAAATTTGAGAAAAATGCATGACCCAGTCGTCACTAGGTACATTAGATGTTAGCTCAGGTATGTTTTCCTCCTTAAGAAATGCAGAGTTGACTGTGGCCCAAAACAGTGTACTATTGGATAACTCTGCTGCTTCATTAAGAGAGTCCCAAGCTTGCTGCTGCAGCTCGCCCTTCCTCCTCTTCAAGGCTTGCTTGTACTCAAGTCTTAATTTAACTATAGAGCCAGGGTCCCTTGGCTATTTTACAAGAGCATGTTTTAACATGGTTAATAAACTGGTACATGTATGGTCAAACCATCCCGGGCCTTTGCTACATTGAGCTTTTTTAGGTCTAGTGAACCTGGCATCGATGGATTTGTTAATACCATCAAAAGCAATTAAAACCTGTTCGTGATCTTTGTCATTATCCAGGATAAGGGTAATATCCAACAAACTTTCTTTAACGATAAAACCTAACTGTTCGTTAGCCTTCTCCCCTACCCATCTTATTCTAACTCCATTAGGTCGATGTGGCTCTATGTTAGCAATAGTGGTACCTGCCTCAACGGTACTACTCCCCCACAGGGTACACTCCAAAATTATTCGATTATGGTCACTTAAAGAAGTGGCCTCAATCCTGGGGGGGGCACAATATGGGGAAATATTGGTTGAAATAATTACATGATCAATAACTGAGCTGCTCTGCTTGTTCTTAACCCCTTCGATGCTGATGACGGAGCAGTTCCGTCATCAGCATCGGTTGGGCTGTGCTGATGACGGAACCGCTCCGTCTTCAGTACAGCCCTGGGGGGGAGCGCTGGCGCTCCCCCCCTGGGGCATAGATTTCGCTGTTTGTACCTGGGGTGGCAGCGGAAGACTTTCCGCTGCCACCCCCTGGCCCCCCCACGCTTCCTGGTGACGTCAGCGCGCACAGCGCGCGCCGACGTTATCAGGAAGCGCTGGACGCGCTGGAAGCCATTTGTTTCCTGCGCGTCCAGCAGAGAGGTGGGTGTTGTGCTGCTCCGGTGGGGCGGGGGGGGGCGTTTTTCGGTGCCTTGAGGCATCGGGGGGGAGAAAACTGTGTTTCCTCTCCCCTGATGTCTTAATGCACGGCATTCCTGGTGCACGATCGCGCACAGCGTCGCGATCGTGCACCAGGAATGCTCCACTAGACACCAGGGATTGTTTTTGCCCATATTTATTTGTGCAGGAAGCGACCCCTTGGGCAAGGGTCGCTTCCTTTTATCACCATAATATATCTCAGACTTTTCTGTCCCCCCTGGGGCAGATTGGCCGTTTTTTTGGCCGATCTGCACCCAGGGAGGGCAGAAAAGCCCACTAGTCACCAGAGATTTGCTTTTATTTGAAAAAGGAAGCGACCCCTTGGGGAAGGGTCGCTTCCTAGTGGCCCTAATTTTTTTTTAGACTTTTCTGCCCCCCCCCTGGGGGCAGATCGGCCGTTTTTTGGGCTGCATATGGACCCAGGGGGGGCAGAAAAGCCCACTAGACACCAGGGATTGAATTATATTTATAAAGGAAGCGACCCCTTGGGCAAGGGTCGCTTCCATAGAGGGATAAAATATTTTTCAGACTTTTCTGCCCCCCCTGGGGCAGATCGGCCGTTTTTTTGTCCGATCTGCACCCAGAGGGGGGCAGAAGAGCCCTCTAGTCACCAGGGATTTGTTTACAATTGAAAAGGAAGCGACCCCTTGGGGAAGGGTCGCTTCCTAGTGGCCCTTATTTTTTTTTAGACTTGTCTGCCCCGTTTTTGGACCGCATCTGGACCCAAGGGGGGTAGAAAAGCCCACTAGACACCAGGGATTTTATTATATTTATAAAGGAAGTGACCCCTTGGGCAAGGGTCGCTTCCAGGGGGCATTATAAATATTGTAGACTGTTCTGCCCCCCTGGGGGCAGATCGGCTGTTTTTTTACCGTTTCTGGACCCAGGGGGGGATAGAAAGCCCACTTTTTTTTATAGGGAGCGACCCCTTGGCCAAGGGTTGCTTCCTTGGGCCCATTTGTTTTCTAAAGTATGTTCTGCCGTGTCTTTATTTGGCCTCTCTGCCCTCATTAGGGTTGCTTCCAGGGGGCCCACGTTTTTAATGATTTATAATCTTCCCCCCTTTGGGACAGACACCCCATTTGTGACATACCTTGTGACATAGCCTGTTGTAATGTGTGTAGTTTTTGTTTCTTCTAATGTGTATTGTTTTTTTTTCTCTTTCGATTGTTGCAGTGTGCGGTTCCGTTACTGGTGGTTCTGTAGTTCTGCTGTTTCTGTAGTTGCATGTGTTTGGTAAGAGACCTCTTTTTTGTTCAATTGTAATGTAATTGTTTATTTTGCAAAGTGTGTAGTAATACGAGTATGTTTGGTTTCTGTTTGTTGTGATTGTAAAACATGTTTTGCATTTGTTTTTGATGTGTCCTTCTGTAGATGTAAGTTTTTTTTTCTTCTTTCTAGTGGGATATCGTTGCCTATTTGCTGTGTCTTGGCAGAGTAGGTGCTGGTGAGTGTAGTTGTGTCTTGTAAGTGAACTGTATATTTTTTCTAAATACTGTTTTTTGTGAAAAAGGCTTACATTTTTTATCTTACTTTGCGCAGTGTTGGGGTTGTTGAGTTGTTTGTGCAGACTACTTTATTTGTAAGGATAATGGCTAGCTGCCGGATTACTGCTCAGCAAGTTGTTGGAATGCTTTTTGATTCTTCCTCTGACCATGGTCCAGAGACTGACTCTGATTCTGGGCCAGAGGTGGGAGGTGAAGATTCAGGTAGTGAGTTTTCTCTACACATGGCTACATCTGATGATGAAGACACTCTGAGTGCTGATGAAGCTACTTTTGGTGTGGATGATGTGCCTGTGGTTGCGGAGGACATTGCTGTGCCTGTGGTTGCGGAGGACATTGCTGTGCCAATAGTGCGGCAAGAGACATCTGGGCTGCAGCCTGGGGCTGCTAGATTTCCAGTTGGTGTGGTGAGACAAGAGGCAGCTGTGCGGCAGCCTGCGGCTGGAAGACTTGACGTTGAAAGTTCTGACCTCTGGGTTTGCACCAGGCATGGTGCAGCCGGCATTGCCTGAATTTACTGGTGTTCCAGGGTGTAGGGTGAACACTGAAAACTTTTTGCCTATTGATTTTTTCAAGTTGTTTATGGATGATGTGTTTTTGGCAGAGATTGCAGAGCAGACTAATTTGTATGCCGAAAATTTTTTGAGGGTGAACAGTGCCAGCCTTAAGCCCCACGCTAGAGCTACCCGGTGGACTCCCACAAATTTGGAGGAGATGAAAAAGTTTTTGGGTTTATCTTTTTTGATGGGCTTGCTTAGGAAACCATCAATGGCTTCATATTGGTCTACTAGTCCCTTGATGACAACAGCTATATTTCCAGCAGTCATGAGTCGTGATAGATATTTGCTTCTGCTTCGGATGATGCATTTTGTTGACAATAGTCTTGCTTTCCCACGAGATCACCCTGAATGTGACCGTCTTTTCAAGATTCGGCCTGTCATTGATCATTTTGTTGATCGATTTCCTGAGATCTTTTATCCTGGGAAAGAAATTGCAGTGGATGAGTCTTTGCTGTTGTTCAAGGGCCGCTTGGTATTTCGGCAATACATTCCTAGTAAGAGGGCACGCTATGAAATCAAACTGTATATGCTTTGTGACAGTGAGACTGGATATGTCTCTAATTTCAGGGTGTACACTGGTAAGGAATCCAGGATTAACCCCCCTGGTTGTCCGTCGACTTTTGGAGTGACTGAGAAAATTGTGTGGGAACTTGGTCGTGGATTTTTTAACAAAGGCCATCATTTGTATGTCGATAACTTCTATACTGGTGTGCGGTTGTTCAGGGAATTGGCCAAAGTGGACACTGTTGCTTGTGGCACAATCCGCTCAAACCGTAAAGGTTTCCCAAAAGAACTTGTTTGTCGAAAGCTTGCTCGGGGACAGTGCAGTGCATTGCGTTGTGAGGAGCTTCTAGCTGTGAAGTTTTCAGACAGGAGAGATGTCTACATGTTGACTACAATACATAATGAAAGCACTGAACCGGTGCCTGTTTGGGGTCAGGTTGCAGAAGTGCGCAAACCTGTGTGCATAATGCACTACAATAAGTACATGGGTGGTGTTGACAGAGTAGATCAGAGTTTGGAACCGTATGCTGCTCTTCGGAAGGCTTACATTTGGCACAAGAAGTTGGCTATCCATCTTTTCCACTTGGCAATCTTTAATGCTTTTGTTGTGTTCCAGAAATCTTGTCCCCAGTCAAAGATGACTTTTGTGAAGTTTCAGGAGTCTGTAGTAGGCAGCCTTGTTTTAGTGGAACAGGCAAGTGTTCCTAGAGTTGGAGTGGTGGAGGAATGTGCCAGATTGAAAGATCGCCACTTTCCTGATACAATTCCTCCTACAACCTCAAAAGACTTTCCCAGTCGGAGATGTAGAGTCTGTTGGCGAAGAGGTTTGCGGAAGGAGGTTTGTATGTACTGCCCCGACTGCCCTTCAAACCCCGGGCTGTGTGTACCTGCTTGTTTTAGATTGTACCACACGCAAAATAATTTTTGGGAGTATCAATGAGTGGTAAAGTGAACTGGTTGGTCTTTATTCTTTAAAACTTATTGTTCAGTTTCAAAGTTTGCATTTGTGTAGTCTTTTTAGATTTAGTTGTTGAGTTAGTAGATTTGTATCAATTTGCAATTTGTTTTTGTTTTTGTTTTATTAAAAAAAAAAACTAAAGTATGATGTTGGTTTGCGTGTAGTGTCCCTTGTCTGACGGTGTGCATGGTTTGGCGCTTGGCTGCCGGTGTCTGTGGACTGGTGCTTATCTGGTGGTGTCTGTGGACTGGTGCTTGGCTGGCGGTGTGCGTGGTCTGGTGTTTGGTTGGCGGTGTGCGTGCTCTTGCGCTTGCCTGGTGTTGTGTTTGGATTTGTCTTTGGCTGGTGGTGTGCGTGGAGTGGTACTTGGCTGTCTGTGCACAGAGTGGTGCTTGGCTGGCGGTGTGTGTGGAGTGGCGCTTGGCTTGCGGTGTGCGTGGAGTGGTGCTTGGCTGGTGGTGTGTGTGGAGTGGTACTTGGCTGTCAGTGTGCGCTGAGTGGTGTTTGGCTGGCGGTGTGCATGGTCTGGTGCTTGGATGGTGGTGTGTGTGGAGTGGCGCTTGGCTGGTGGTGTGCGTGGAGTGGTACTTGGCTGTCTGTGCACGGAGTGGTGCTTTGCTGACGGTGTGTGTGGAGTGGCGCTTTGCTGGATGGTGTGCGTGGAGTGGTACTTGGCTGTCTGTGCACGGAGTGGTGCTTGGCTGGTGTTGTGTTTGTGGAGTGGCGCTTGGCTGGTGGTGTGTGTGGAGTGGCGCTTGGCTGGTGGTGTGCGTGGAGTGGTACTTGGCTGTCTGTGCACGGAGTGGTGTTTGGCTGGCGGTGTTTGTGGAGTGGCGCTTGGCTGGTGGTGTGCGTGGAGTGATGCTTGGCTGGTGGTGTGTGTGGAGTGGTACTTGGCTGTCGGTGTGCGCTGAGTGGTGTTTGGCTGGCGGTGTGCATGGTCTGGTGCTTGGATGGTGGTGTGGGTGGACTGGCGCTCGGCTGGCGGTGTGTGAGTAGTTACTTTCTGTTGGTCACTACACACACTGCTAGTTGAGTGACACTCTACACAGTCCATCATTTTGTGTAGTTGCTGTGGCAGATATGTGGGCGTGTGAAAGTGATGGGCCCTTGAATGGCGCTGTCTGCTGGTGTGAGTGTTGTAATGTGATGGGTCCGCGGCTGGCAGTGTGAATGTTTTGTATGTGTCACACGTATGAAAGGTGTATGAATGGCCTGTAAAGAGGTTGGTGCCTTGACGTGGCTTTACAGCTCACGAGCTGTGAGTCAGTGGTTCAGTTTATCATACTTTCAATTATACGCAGTGTATTTCATTTTTGTAAAATTACTTGCGAATAAAATTGTATGTACTGAATCATCACTCACCCTCGTGCCCAATCCAACCAGTATATGTGTGTGCTTGCGGTTTAGATGGCTGTCCAGTAATATTTGTTTTTTTTCTCTTTCAGAAGTAGGGTGTACCTTGTCCCTTTTTGTGAATGTTGTAATGTGTTGCTTTTCCTTCCGGATGGTGTCAATGGTCTGGTGTGTATCAGGTATGAAAGGTGCGTGAATGGCCTGTAAAACGGTTGGTGCCTTGTCGTGGCTTTACAGCTCACGAGTTGCGAGTCACTGGTTCGGTTTTTAGGCATTTATTCATTGACAGAGCATTTCATTTTTCTGAAATATCTTGTTAATAAAATTTTATGTACTGAACCATCACTCGCCCTCGTGCCAAATACAACCTGTATGTGTGTGTCTTTGAGGAATAGATAGCCATGCTTGAATGTTTGACTTTTGAGTAACTCTGTTAAGGTGTACATTATAGCTATAAATAACTTACTAAATTTAGATATTATTGATAAACCATGGGAGTATATGGTCATGTCTTTCTGGTGTATTCTATTGGGTTTTTTAATCCACAATCTCCTGCAAAGTTGAAAATGTCTGTCACAATTGCCATGCAATATTGTCCCAAGAATTGCACGCTCTTAAATTGAAAACTTAATTCATTCAAAACAATTTCGGTTTTGCAAGGGGGTTCCCAGGAGTTTTTGGCACAGTGCTCGGCGGGAATCTTTGGAAACTACCAAACCCAAACAGTTCTGAAAACTAGACACCCGGGGGAGTCCAGGGAGGTATGGCATGCGTGGGTCCCCCAATGTTTTCCTACCCAGAATTCCCTGCAAACCTTAAATTTAGGTTAAAAAAAAACACTTTTCCATACATTTTTGGGTGGGATCTCCCTGCCCGCACAAATGTCCTACCACCCAGCGTTCCCCTTGATCTCCCGAGTAAAATGATACCTCGCTTGTGTGGGTGGGCCAAAGCCCTGTGACTATGCTGGGGTGCTTAATTTGTGAAACCTAAATACTAGATTTTTAAAAAATTCATTTTTAGCCTGTTCTGCTTTGGGGCACCCACAAAGTGAGGTATCATTTTACTCTGGAGAACAAGGGGAACGCTGGGTGGTAGGACATTTTTGCCGGCATGGAGATCCCACGCAAAAAAGTTTGGAAAAGTGTTTTTTTTACCTAATTTTTAGGTTTCCAATGAATTCTGGGTAGGAAAACATTGGGGGACCCACGCATGCCATACCTCCCTGGACTCCCCGGGTGTCTAGTTTTCAGAACTGTTTGGGTTTTGTAGTTTCCAAAGATGGCTGCCGAGCCCAGGGCCAAAAAATCAGGTGCTCCCCTCCAAAAATCAAGGTACTTTTGCTATAGGGTATTGTAAAATCTCCACCGTACGATTTGGACCTTTTCCTGTTGCAGCCACTATGCCTACCCACGCAAGTGAGGTACCATTTTTATCGGGAGACCTGGGGGAACGCTGGGTGGGAGGAAATTTGTGTGAGCCCAGTGATGCCACGCTTTCCCAAACAAAAATGTGTGAAAAATCTGGGGTTTTTCAGCTATATTCGAGATTTGCAAGGGATTCTGGGTAGAGGAACGTTGGAGGATCCACGTAAGCCATACCTCCTTGGAAGCCCCCGGGTGTCTACTTTTCAGAAATGTTTGGGTTTGGTAGGTTTCCCTAGATGGCCGTCTAGCACGGGGCCAAAAACCCTGGTAACCCCTCTGGTAAAAACTGGTGGTTTTGACATTGTTACCATTGTCAAATCGACCAGCTTTTGCAGGAGGGGTTACCTGGGTTTTTGGCCCGTGCTAGACGGCCATCAATAGGGTATTGTAAATTCACCACTGTACGATTTGAACCATTTCCTGTTGCAGCCACTATGCATACCCAGGCAAGTGAGGTACCATTTTTTTCAGGAGACATGGGGGAACGCTGGGTGGGTGGAAATTTGTTGATCCACACAGATTCCAGAACTTTCCACCACAGAAATATGAGGAAAATGTGTTTTTTATGTCAAATTCTTAGCTTTGCAAGGGATTCTGGGTAACAAAACCTGGTGGTAGGCAGTCAAGTCACCCCATCCTGAATTCCCCTGGGTGTCTACTTTTCAAAAATGTATAGGTTTGCTAGGTTTCCCTAGGTGCTGGCAGAGCTAGGGCTCAAAAACAAACGGTAGTCTCTTTGTCCAAAAAGCGCAAGATTTCACTGGGAAATTGAGGTAGGACCACGTTGCGTTTTGCGCTGTTTCATGTCGCAGCCACTATGCCTACCCACGCAAGTGAGGTACCATTTTTTTCGGGAGCCCTGGGGGAACGCTGGGTGGGTGGAAATTCGTGGATCCACACAGATTCCAGAACTTTCCACCACAGAAATGTGAGGAAAATGTGTTTTTTTTTGTCAAATTCTTAGTTTTGCAAGGGATTCTGGGTAACAAAACTTGGTGGTAGGCAGTCGAGTCACCCCATCCTGAATTCCCCTGAGTGTCTACTTTTCAAAAATGTATAGGTTTGCTAGGTTTCCCTAGGTGCTGGCAGAGCTAGGGCTCAAAAACAAAAGGTAGTCTCTTTGTCCAAAAAGCGCAAGATTTCTCTGGGAAATGGAGGTGCGACCACGTTGCGTTTTGCGCTGTTTCATGTCGCAGCCACTATGCCTACCCACGCAAGTGAGTTACCATTTTTTTTGGAAGACCTGGGGGAACGCTGGGTGGGTGGAAATTTGTTGATCCACGCAGATTCCAGAACTTTCCACCACACAAATGTGAAGAAAATTTGTTTTTTTTGTCAAATTCTTAGCTTTGCAAGGGATTCTGGGTAACAAAACCTGGTGGTAGGCAGTCGGGTCACCCCATCCTGGATTCCGCTGGGTGTCTACTTTTCAAAAATGTATAGGTTTGCTAGGTTTCTCTAGGTGCCGGCAGAGCTAGCGTGCAAAAACTACAGGTAGGCACTTTGCCATAAAAGGGTCAATTTGTAACTGCAAAATTGAGGTGTGACCACGTTGCATTTTGCGCCGTTTCCTGTCGCAGGCACAAGGCCGACCCACACAAGTGAGGTACCGTTTTTATCGGGAGACTTAGGGTAATTCATATTTGCAAATCAACTGTTATTACCAATTGAGCTGTCATGCATTTATCCCTTTCAATGAAAGACATTCTGTAAAAAAAAAAACGTTTTGAAAAATGACCAGTAATTCTCATGCTAGTATGAGTATTCCCAATTTTGAAAATGTGCAATTATATACTGTTTCTGAACTCTATAACTTGTACCCAATTCAGAAATACATAGATGTCTTTCATACAGATTTTTCCATGGATACATTTTCCAAGACAAAGTGCTCTATACCCAGTAAATGAAAAAATACCATTGCAAGTTGCTGCTCAGTTTTTGGATCTGGGTTCGTCGGGTTCTTGGTGAAACTACAAGTCCTATATATCCCCACAACCAGGAAGGTCTAACAAATGTAACGGTATATTGCTTTCCAAGAGCTGTCAAAATTAGAAAAAGTTATAGGTGAAAACGTTGAGACAAAAGGCTGTTTTTTTTCAATAAACTTTCAATTATTCCAATATTTAACTGTTAGTTTCCATAAAGAAACCTTCATGGATGTAGACAAATGACCCCTTTCTGAATTCAGAATTGTGTCTACTTTTTGGAAATGTACAGCTTTCCAGGATCCATTATTGCTTTTAAACTCATTTCTACCATTAACTTGAAGGAGGTGGAAAGCTCTAAAAATAGCAAAAATAGGCTATGTCCCAGAAAAATGCCAAAACTGTGTGAAAAATGTCAGTTCTCTGACAAAAGACTGTCATTCCCTAAAATCTGAGAAAATTGAGATTTCAGCCCCACAAACCCTTTTTTGATAACATTTTCAGGGAAAAACCCAGAGGCTTTCATTTGCAGCCCGTTTTTCCCATTTTTCTGAAAAAAACAAAAATGTCACTATATTTTGGTTAATTTCTGGGACCCCTCCAAGGGAATCCACTCACTCTGGGCGCCTTTAGAATCCCCATCATGTTGGAAGAAAAGGACGCAAATTTGGCCTGGATATCTTATGTGGTCAAAAAGTTACAGGGGCCTAAGCGCGCACTACCCCAAAACGCCAAAAAAAGGCTTAGCACAGGAGGGGAAAAGGCCTAGCAGCGAAGGGGTTAAAAGTAGGGATAGTCTGACCCAGATCATCTTTAACAAAGTCTAGGATTTCCAGATCAGAGCAGCCCATGAGCTTATGTAATAATTCACCATAACTGTTGTGTCTAAAATGCAAGTCATCCAAACCGGCATTATTAATGACACCACAGACCTTTTGGGTTGACAATTCACACAGCGGTAGGTTAAAATCACCCACCCAAATAAAATCAAATGAAGCATTTAATTCTGAGCAAAAATTATCAATTACACTAGCCAGATTATTGACTACAGTCGTCCTGGATTTATCAAACACATAATTGTAGTAGTTAACCAGTAATATATTACGGCCTTGGTCCGCTATAAGCCAAAGGATTTGAACGTGCGCACCCACGCTCAAATACCTTTTTACTACAATTTTCCGCTTGATAGAGACCAAGATCAAGAGGCCACCTTTGGCTCTCCCTGAGGTTGAGTCTTGAGCCACCAAGCTATAAGAAACAAACCCCTCATAATTTACTTCTTCCCTACACCACATTTCTTTAAAGCAAAGAATATCATGACTATTAATAAACTTTTCCCAGCCCAAAACATTCCCCTTGGACTTTAGTCCAGCGATATTCCAGGTAATAATTGTAATACCATTAGAGTACATTGTGTTTACTTGTTGTGTCAAAACCAACCAGTATGAGTCTGTACTTCAGTAGTGGATGGGCTCTCTGGGAACAATAACAACCCATGACAGTAAGTATGGCAACTGGGGGACTTTACAGTGGTGTGGCATATATGGATCCAACAATTCCCTTATTAAGCATGCCCAGCAAGAATCAAATGTAGGATAAACACAGAATTTCCTCACATTTCGGTGAGGGAACATTGCAGAGTCAGTCAGGAATGATAAAATTCCTACCGCTCAGTGTTCCCACTGTTATCCTAATAAAAACAGTAAACCACTCCTGGTAATGGTCCTAGCGCCCAGGGTCAGGAAAGGTCCCAAAATGTAAAAGGGAAGCATCAACATTTTTCCTCTGAAATTGCAATCATTCTAGGGATGTGGGTAGTTGAGGCATTGGGGCCATGGAAAAGCCATCACATTATTTGTGGATAGTTCTGTCAAGGAAAGTTCTGTAATCTGAGCATTGACAAATATCCTACCACCCAGCATTCCCATACTTCACTTGATAAAAACACCACTTTGCTTGTTTGGATGGGCCTATCACCTAGGATAGGAAAGACCCCAAAATGCAAAAATAGTAAAAACAAATTGTGATATTTTTCCAGATAAAAAATAGGTTGGGATTAATGTGAGCCACACCCATTTGTGTCTAGTAACCCTGCAAACATTCACCTGTGCTGATACTAATACAATTTACTCTAATTTCTGTGACAGAAATGTGCAGAGTTTGCAGGGAGCCATGCATCATTCCCATATTTCTCCCAATAAAAGGTATGTCACCCAGAATAGGAAATTCCCAAAAATGTGATCAAGAAATGGCCTTAAAAGTAGCTTTGGAAAAGGCCTTCTTATGGGAGGAGGGTAGATGTGACGCCTTTGTCTTGTGGTCGTCCACCACCCTGGGAGAGCTACCAATCTCAGACATTTCTGAAAACTACATACTCGGGGGAGTCCAGTCTGCCATGGCTTTCATAGAGCCCACCACAGATGCCACCACTTGTTTCAACCTGGACAGGTCTGAAATCCTCAATACCTGGACAAAAAAACGAAATTTTCCCACATGCTTGCCACTTGCTCTCCTGAACTCCCCTGCCAGTGGCAACATGTCTACCATTCTGTGTTCCCACCTTCTCTCAATAAAAACTCTCCCTCAGAGGTGTGGGTGACAAGAATGGTCCAAACATTTGACCACGCAAAAATTATGGGGTGTCAATGTGATCACAGTTTTTCTCTGTTCATGTCAAGTGCTACAAGCCCAATCACAAATATGGGGTAAGGGTTTTCTATGGCTAATTTAGGAGGTGTAGGAAGGCAGGATATTTTCAATTGACTGAAAGTTCTGGAGTTTTCTGTCACATAAATGTGTGAAAATGCTATTAGTTAAAAAAAATATTTATAGGTTTGCATGGTATTCTGTATAAGCATTTGCTGGTATCCCCATAAACCACATCATCTTGGATTCCCCTATACCTCTAGCTATCAGAAATGTCCTGATTTTTTTTCGAATTTCTTCAGTACTGACTCTCCCTGTGTCCAAAAATTACACCCAGACCTATGGAAACTGAGTAGATATATGTTCCATATAGATTAGCTGCGTTTAGGACATTCCTATAATGTGCCCCATGCAGGTGGTGTTGAGGCTGTATTTGACCCGGGGATGAAGGGAGTGTGGTCCTATGACACAGTGGTCTGGCTGACATCATTTTATACAGAACACCCTTACTGACGCCCCTTTATGGGAATATTATCACAACCTTCTCGTATGCCAGTCAGAATGTTTCGGTCCCAGGAGTAGAGGAGTGTAGTCCAGTGCTAGGATGGTCCCACTCACTTTACACACAAAACCTTGGTTTCTAATGGGCTTTCTACTTCCAGAGCAGAAAGACTGTTGGTCTCAACACTGAAGGGGGTTCAGTTTGATGCGAGGGCAGTATAATTCCATGCCACATTCATATTTTATATTCAACAACCAGATTTGTAATGGGACTCCTGCTCACCTGGGGTAGGCAGATTATGGCTAATCCTCTAATGTCACCCATGAGGACAGGTAAAACTAATAGGGCCTGAAGAATGTGGCCCAATGCCAGAACAAGCTGGCTCCTGCCCCATTTATGTATTATACAGGAATATACTGGTGCTCAGTGGTGTAGTGAAACTTGCCCCCCTTGCTAAGTACATTGAGGGCCCCCCTGGAATCAGTCAGGAGCTCTCAGGCCAGGGTACTGTGCTGAGGGGGCTCCCTGGAGCTCGGGCACCCTCGCACTGGGGGATGGGGGCTGAGGGGCCTGAGAGACATTATGTGCCCCACAGATGAGAGTGGAGATTGGACATGCAACCCCCAACTCCAATTACTTTTTATATACAAAACCCCCACGTCTACAGTGCTTTCTACACTTTAATTATTAGCAGATTGGGAGTAAACCTCCATAATTTGCCAATTAAGAAATAAGGGAGATTGTGTTGCCCCAAGTGGTGAAGGAGTAAGTCCTGATGCAAATATAGGCAAGTTCCTAACCTCCTTGGTAACTATGGGGCATATTCACAAGCAGCTATCAGAGAATTAACTGCACTTTATCGCAGCCAAAGTTGTGATAAATTTACCCCACCATTCACACGCTGGTGATAACAGCCCCCAGCATCTGTTTACCTGCGATATCAGCCACAAAAAACATCGCCACAAAGGACCCCCCCAACTATCGCTAATGAGATGCAGAGTAGGCGTTCCCGTGACAAAAGCAGTGACCACACCACACCTCAACATTCACAACGACCAGACATATCGGCGAAAACAACACAAGACACGTGATAAGGCACGTTAGCAGCAGGAATTTTACACCTGCTATGACCTGGTGCAAAGTCGGACGACAGTGTACACCACAATAGGGAGCCCTGCCCAGGGCGTCATCAGAAGGGCAACAGATGTCATGGAGCAACTGAACATGCAGCACGTACACCCAAGAGGGCCACACCACCCACTCGGTACACCCCACCGGAACACCACAGGGCCAGCGCAGACAATTACAGCAGCCCCCCAGGAAACGCACCTGCCTTACAAGCACAACATCTGACAAAGTCACTGTCCACCACAGGCTGAATGGGACAACCATCCCACGCATCCTGGCCATCATCGCCTAACAGGCCTAAGGCACCAACACAGCAGACAACCAACATCCCACCCCGCACCAAGCTGCTGGCCGTGCCCCACCTGTTGGCCCCTGGCACACCCCAAACAACACCCACCAGAGTCAGCGGAGTCTCACAGCCAGCCACATCTAAACCCCCATGCCTGTCCTGGACATCCCCATCATCCTGCCACCCCAGTACCCATACAGCCAACACAATGCGCAGGAACCGCAGGAGACCAAGCAAGAACCACACGTCACAGCTGGATACACGCATGTGTAGGGAGAAATCCACTGCACACATGCCCCACATGTGCCCCCTGGTGAATCAGCATACAATCAGCACAACAGGAAGCACACGTCACATATCAATGTGCAGGCAACATGTCGCCTCCAAATACACAGCCGGTGTGAGTGATCCCTTCTTCCTCTGACAGTCCAACAGCAACCAGCTGTCAAAGAATGACAGAAAGGGAAATGCACAGACCTTTGGCAACTTCCCAATTAACACCCCACTCACCACAACTCCACAACCATGCAATCCACAACTCTGGCAATGCACACGTCACAAGTCCACCACCAAGATGCACAACATGCCCACCAACCAGACATGATAGAACAACTCACAATGGTAACCTGGGCCAGCCATGAACATGACCAATCTACGGCCTGGCACCTCAGCCACACAATAGACGAGCGTTGGGAGAGTTGCCAACCAGGCATGTGTGAAGGATGCAGTAGAACCATGATTTGGAGAGAACACAATGCCAAGAGTGGTGGCGAAGTACTGGACAAATCGCAGTATGCAGAATACACCCATATCCACAGTGACATACACCTCTGGTGAATAGAGTGCAGTGGACAGTGGATGCAACCAAGTCACCCCAGCCAATGGGGATCCTTGCGGGAAAGTTGCCTGTTATGCCCCACCCGTGAGCAGAGTGGGATGGGGCGGCGTACTCACTGCCAACATGGGTGTGTGACTGCTAATTGTGCACCCCTAGGCATGGTTCTGGGCTGTGCATGTGACTGTGTATCTATGGCAGTGTGGGTCTCCTTGGTGGGGGTGGGTGGGCCCTGTAGGGTAATGGACCCCTAGGGTAATGGACCCCTATTTATGTGTCCTGGTTCGCATTCCATGGGTTCGGTCCCCTCCAACACCTCTTTTTGGCGTGCTGACATGTCATTGGGGTGCCATGTGTGGGTGGGTGAAGTGTCATGAGCCAGCTGTGTCCTGCGGGTGCTTCCTGCGGTGTGGTTTGTTGCAGGCTTGTGGTCTCCTCTGAGTTGCTTGTCTGTCCGGGTCCTGGGGGGGTTGCGTGGGATATCCATGGGCTGTTGTGGGTCGTCGGTGTTGACGATGTGGTGGTGCTCTCCGGCATCACTGATGCGTTGTGTTATGTGCTCTGCTGCAGGTGTTGTGTGCCCCTCTGCAATGTGAAGAGGAGGTGCGTGTTGCCTTTGTGTTGGCATATATGTTGGCACATTGTGCTAGGTGGCATGCAGACTGTATGGCAGTGTACTTTGTGACTGTTTCGGGGTGCAGGATTCCTCTGCTTGTGGGTCAGTTGATGGTAGTGTTTTGTCACCTCCTTGACGCTGGTCTTGTTTTCCTTCGGTCTTCACCCCGTCTTCCTCTCCCTCTTCTCCTTGGCCTTCCCCGACCCCGTTGTTCCTTGCTGGTAGTCTGTAGGGGTTGTGGGGTTCGAGTTGGGCTCTGCGCTGGGTCAGGGAGCATCCATGTTGCTACGTGCTGTGGCTTGTCTCTGGTGTATTTTTGCCGGGGTTTTTATGGTGCATTGTCCCGCAAGATGCGTGGGATTTGCAGACCTGTGGACGGTTTTTGCTACTTTTTGTACCGCAGTTGGCCTCATCATATGTTTCTTTGCGTTCGCGTATCGCATTTTTGTGGTGTGGCATTGATTTTCACGTGGACATTTGCCGCGTTGTCTGGTGTCTATCGTTTTCTACCACCTTGTTGTGAAATCCACGTTGTCACTGGGTTATTTTCCTGTGATGGGCTGCGGTGCTGAAAGTTGCGTTATGCTGCTCTTGCTGTAGTTATCACACGTTCTTGTGAATATACCCCTATGTCTTTTGCACGGGAGCAGATAGAATGCCTTGGCCCAGAGGATGTGAATCTGGACCAATTCAAAGACTGGTAAGCCTCCTCATTGTGATTATTACATATGCGACCCCTAATGTCTAGGAGGCATTCTTCACCCATTCTTGGACCCTCGTTCGGCTCTCACAAAGGAAAGCAAGATTTGTTTTTAATGCAGCTCAGGTTCCTTAAATGAAAACAACATGCATTTTAAAAAAAAATGAAAAGTATCAAATTTTTAGGTTGAGCCTATAGCAGCGCACATGACCAGGACTTTTCACAAGCTCGTGCTTGTGGCATTTTTCCCCCCAATATTTCCATTGGTGCTTGCGTGTGTCTTCCTTAAAAGACAGCACGCAAGTGGGTAAAGGCTGGCACATGTCCCGCCTTTACCAGCCAAAGTAACTGCCCACGGCCTAAGGCTTGCGGTTATGAGCACGGGCCACATCTGTTTTCAATTATCGTGCCCAGACGCGGGCGCGAAAATTGAAAACAGATGGGCTGCTCGCGCTCCCAAGAGTGCGCACCACTTGCGGGCTTTCTTCTTCCGTTTTCTATCTTGAGTCAGTGGTGGAACTTTACTGACTGATTGACGTATGGCTCATGTGCTTTAAGGCATTTATAGTTATTACATCTTTCTATGACTTAAAGCATTTCCCTGGGCAGGAATGCTTATCTCAATAGTTGTATCCTTCTTTGCAGGTACCCTAATTTTAAATGTATAAAGTTACATGTCTGCCTCAAAGACGCCTGTGAGTTCAGTACAGCCAGCTAACTGGCATGTCATAAATGTGACAGGCATGCTGGGCATGTTTTCCAGAGGCACCATGGTGTCAGAAAATGTTCGTTTCCCAACAGGCTAACATGTTTACACCTATTCATGTTCTCTTTGCAAGATAGGGAGTGTGTTAGGATAATGTACCTGCTGCTAATATACAGCTCAGAGTACCAGCCTTTAATTTTGTGAGACATCTTTTTGCTCAGTATGGGTCTAGTGGCATTGGCGTGCAACATATGGAAGTGATGTTTCTCACAGTACTGCTGAGCCTTCGGTATCTGGAAGCTGTGTTTTTCAGTTCCCATGGAAGGGCAGGTTCCCACTTTTGCAGGAGGAGAGCTCTGTGTACAGAGCATTGCTTTCTAATATAGAAGTGCAGGTGATGCTATTGATGGAAAGTGAACTGAAGCCTTCTGTGTGAATGACAATCTTTACTTTGCATGATTTTACATAGGGAGTCATCAAATCATGTTTAGTACATACGGAGTATCTTTATATTGTGAGTTTTTACTTTTATTTATTTTAGTCAATTTTATTTAACGTACATTTTTATGTGACAAAAATTGTGATTTAAAATGCACATATCTATATATTTAAATTTAAGTCAGTATTACTTTTTTTTAAATGTAATTGAATTTTATATTTCATTCATTAGCAAGGAAAGCATTGCTCTGAGAAAGATAATGACTGGCTGATGGTAGGCACTGCCAATTATTTTCTTTGGTATGGCGCAACAAGTTGCTTAGGAATACCTCGCTTGCATTTGTGTGAGGTAACATGATAATGTATGGCTATGAGGACACAGGCAGGTGAAGTAAACCAATATATGTAAAGTAGGGTCTGCAAAGCATATGTGAGGTTCAATGTGAAGTAGCGAGGAAGAAGGAAAAGGTTAGAAAGTGCCTGGCTAGTCAGACACCTATTCCATTATATGGGGAATGTCTGTAAACTCACGACAAGCTAGGAGTGGTTTTGATAGACATGGAGAAGCCTTCCAATACCCTGCAATGAAATTATCTGTAACTCTGAAAACACAGCATTAGCAAAGCCAATAGATTTTGCCTTTGCGAAATCGATTGAGTTTGCTAATGTTTTCTTTACATGTTGCACAGCAGTTGAGCTGCTGTGCACCATGGGTTAAAGTAAAAAAAAAAAAGCAATAGGATGCAGACAACATTCACCACATCGTTGTGCTTTTTCTAATTCAAGGCATGTTGCACAGCAGATCAACTGTTGTGCGACATGTAACAAAAACATTGACCAAGCCAATAGATTTTGCATAGGTGAAACCTATTGCCTTTGCTAATCCTTGTACACAATAGATTTAAACAAGTATTGGCATAGCCAATATGTCTCGCCTTTGGGACCTTATAAGTGTTTAGTTATCCAGCACAATATCCTTGGTGCAACAACATCAAGTGTTGCATGGCTAAACACTTATAAGGTCCCAAAGGCTAGACCTTTTGGCTATGCCAATGCTTGTTTGTTTTAGGCATAAGCAGTGGTCCTATGACCCACTGCCTACTGCTAAAAATGTGTATTCAACATTTACAAAGGGGAATGTTACCTGGATACCCTTCCGGATAGTCAATGAATTCTGACCTTTTTTGAGGGCTCTGCAAAAAATTAATATTTTGCAACCAGATTTAGAGCGGAACATTAACTCATACAGTAAGGAATGAGGATTTGGAAGGGACGTCATAAACACACCACTTCCAAGTACAGATTCATGATGGATTCCTAAACCCATTTAACGATTCAGAAAAGCTTTCTGAATCGCTAAATGCGCTCAGTATATTTGAAAAAGGGTTTTAGCATATGCAAACTCTCTAGTTTACCAAACCGGAGGGTTTGCGATCACTAAAAGCCTTCGCACATCTAGTCCTTGGTTCTTCTCATTCAGTGTATGGTCATATGTTTTACTTTCAACAGTATAGTGATTTTTGGTATACACTTTCGTTACTTTACAAACTCTCTTGATATTGCCTTCTTTATCATGATATGAAATAATCCCAACTTTGCATGTTTTATTTAAAAGTAAAAGATTACTTTAGTGGGATGTGTTTTGGTTTAAATGAACAGAACAAGAACCTACAGAATTGAGGCATGAACTCGTGTTGTTAGCTTTCTTTCCATTTACACTGCATAGCATATTTCTGTGTGATACTGATTTGCATTCAATTAGAAACATTTCCAAATATATTGCAAAGGTTACACAGCTGGAATGTCATGCATGTTGACCACAGTGGGTACATTTCTAAAGGAGATTCAACAGGGTTGGAACGGCTCCCCTGTGATTTTGAGTTTTGTCTAACAAGCTTACTATAGAGACAAGCAAGCTGTCGCTATTGGGGGGCAAGGATCCCGATATTAAAAAATAAACATGCACGCTGTGAACCTAAGTGCTGGACTCCAAAAAAGCTAGAAAGTTTATGAACAATCATAAATAAATATACAAAATTTGAATATGACATTACTCATTCCACTGAAGACACTTTTATTGTTTTCATGACAGCAACACACTAAGCAATCAGATGTTTATTTTATATTAACAGCCATATTTTACAATTAAAACCTCGAAAACGCGATGTTTAACAGGATTAGTATGGTTTTCTTAAGTTTGATATCTGAAGCATTGAGTTCCTCCTAAACATAGGGGCATATTTACAAGCTCCTATCTCCACCACAGCGTCACTTTTCAGGACGTTGTAGTGGTGCTAGGGGCTCCGCCTTATTCACTTGGCAGAGTTAAGCCACTTAACGTGGATTAACACTGTATTGTGAATGAGACCCCCTTTCACGCTAAACTTCGCGTGAAAGTGGTGGGCAATGGGTATTGCGGTGGGCATTCCAACTGCAACACCTATTGATTTTGACACTGCCCCATATTTACAAGGGCAGCGCCAAAATTAAGACAATGGAAAACCTGGTCTTAAAGAGGTCCAAGGAGGAGAACTGTTTAATTTCTCCTAATTTTTGCTGTTTCTATGTGCGCTGTGTAATGCAGCACACATAGAAACAGCAAAAGGCCATTGATTGTTTTTCCAAAAAGAACAAATGATGGACAAAATGCAGAACAATGTCATAAATTCACCCCAGTACAGAGATCTGGGCCTAAATCCATTGTTTCTTTGCTCACCATGTCATTCCAGTTTGGACTTAGCCATATGCATATCAGTCATGACCCTGTGCCCAATACGAGCAGTCCAGCCCGTACGGGAACAGTCCAGCCAGAACTGCCAGGCCAGGTCCTCGCTAGACTGAAAACAAGCATCCTAGGGCTGGTTTTGGGCTTTCAGCCCTTATCAGCCAGGATAGCTTGACTCCAGTGGCATGGAGAGCACGGGACCCACGTATGGGCATACCCGTCCCACTCGGGTGACAAATTCAAAAAGAACAATTGATGGGCGGAATACAGAACAATGTCATACATTCACCCCAGTACAGAGATATGTGCCTAAATCCATTGTTTTTTTGCTCCCCGTGACATTCCAGTTTCGACCCAGCCGTATGCAAATCAGTCTTGACCCTGCGTTCAATGGGAACACAGCAGCCCGAATTGCCAGGCCAGGTCTCCCTTCCTGCACATAAACGATCAATCAAAAAAATGAAATTTTGCAACTTCTATGTGTCCTGCATTAAGCAGCACACATAGAAGTAACAAATTGCCATTTAAAGATTGTTTATGTGCAGGAGGGGCACCTATCTGCACATAAACAATCTTACCCTACAACACAGGTTCTCCTGCACTATGGTGCAAGAGTGCCTGCATTGGCACTAGGCTGCTACATTTAGCACCAGATCAGGGGTAAATGCAGGGCTGCTCTATATTGTTGTAAATATGGTGCAGCCCTGCATGTCAGAAGTGGCGGTGCACAGCGCTAGGCCAAGGAGGCTAACGCTGCGCTCCACCCCTTTGTTATAAATATGCCCCATAGTGTGTGAAACCCATACCTAACGGTATCCTCCATCCTAACACAAGAAACTGAATATCCATTCTCTACAATGTAAATGTAATCATTAGGGGCACTAAAAGCCTCTCCAGTCACCGGAGGGAATCCATGAGGTCTTTTCACCGATGACCCTGGACCACTCAGACTTTAAGAGAAGACATCAGCTACCGTACTTACAATGGAGGAATGTCTCATGGTGACAAACAGTGACGTAATAAAACCTCATGGGGCCCCTTGCAAGGTAAGACGAGGGGACCCTCATTACCCATTCCCTACCTGTCTTGCTGCTTCTGAGTGTTTCATTTGTTTGCAGCTGGCCAGCCCCAAGGGGGCCCCTATGAAGTGAATGGTGTGTGGGCCCCCCGCACCACAAGGGCTGCGAGGGTCTATGCTACGCTCCTGGTGACGATGATCGCACTATGATATGCCCTGCTTAAAACAAGAACACAACTGACGCATAAAGCAAGATAACCTGGGAAGAAGAATTAGAACATCTCTGAATAACTAAACCAGACGTCATTGGTTCATGATATATATTGCATCAGGAAAGATCAGAACTCAAAAAGAACAAAAGTACTGCCCTGCTCAATCCCAATTTACTTTGTGAGTATTTGCAAATACACTGTCAAACTGATTTTGGTGGAGGGCTGCCAGGTGACATTGTAGTGAAACACCCTCCAATAGAAAGGTAGAAAAGTAAAATGACAAAGTATTCTCCAACAGGGCTGTGGTATCCCTAGCATGCAGGTTGCTCTAGCAAGATACGAAAATGCAGGTTGATCATTCATTCTAGATAGAAAAGTGATGGATGATTAAGGGATTCAAAGGGAAAGTTAGTATCAGGCACTGCAATTTAATTTCACAACCCTTTTTACACTCAGTACAAACATATGATAACCTGACCGTACGATATTAAGACCCTCACTGACTCTTGTCTTTACCCGGCTTGGCTATGACTGTTATGGATGCCTCTGCCATCGAAGGAGTAAGTGGGGCTGAGTCTGTGATAGAGTTAAAGGCACTGGTGAGGAGGGGGGCTAAATTAATGCAGAAGGTCTTATAGAAGGTCGGGCGATTTACAAGTCTTCATCCTTGTGACTGCTGATATTACCGCCTCTATGCTGATCAGAGCCTGCAGACTGACAGCCTGATCCTCCATTAAACGGGTCACCTAGGGGGCAGCCAGGTAAGACCTAATGCCTGAGTGGGTGAGGTCCTGTGGCATGTATAGATCAGAATAAAAGGACTCAAACCTCTCTGACACCTGTTCTTCTCGGATGTATGACATTACAACGCATGCTTTTACATCGCATGCCTTTACAACGCGGTATTTACAACGAATACCTTTACAATGCATAGTGCTTTTGGGAGCTGGATAGTGAATAGTTTAATTTACTATTCCAACTCCAGTCCCCGTGGATAGTAGGGAAGGTGTTGGATAGTACATTAAACCTATTCCCTATCCTAGAGCGCCCCCCAGCGCAATGCGTTGTAATGGTTTGCGTTGTAAAAGTTGCGTCGTAAAGGCAGTGCGTGGTAAAAGTTGTGTTGTAAAGGATGTTTACCGTTCTTCTCCCGTGAATAGAACCCCCTCCTCCGGCTGCAGAGAGTCAACTGCAGTACCCCGTTGTTGCCCCTTGAGTTTGTCTGCCAACAGCTTCCCGCATCTGTTTCCCCCTATATAAAGGTGTGCTTGAGGCGTATGAGTGCCTAATTCTGCATAATCCAGGTCTAGCTGCAGGTTGTTTTCTAGCTGTCTCAAGTTCTCTCCAGACTCTGGGCACACCAGTGCAATGGTGTATACGCTCAAGCTCTTTCACCTGCTGCTGAAGCTGTGAACGCTTGTCCTTCCTGTTCTTATTATCGGTGGCCAAAATGGCTATAAAATCCCTCCGGAGTACCGCCTTCATTGCATCACAGACCATTGAGATTTGCACCTCATTGACCTTCAGGTAATTCTCAATAATCTGGCTTATTACGTCTGATCTGTGGAGAAGAGTCTCCCACATTCTTCTGCTTCGAGTGGGGGAATCTCGTCTCTCAGGAGGGAAATATCAGCAGAGTGGTCAGACAGTGCACAAGGCTCAATCTCCACCGAGACGCTTGCAACTTGCACCTTGCGGAAGCCTAGGAAATGGTCAAGCTGTGCATGAGATTTATATATGTGGGAATAAACGGTGTAGTCACGAGTTGTAGAGTGTCTTTCTCTCCATAGGTCCCACAGACCTATCTCTTGAAGCCAAAGAGACCCTCCCACTGATATGGCTCCTGCTGCCCTCTGTCGCTGAGCAGAATGATCAAACTCATTGCAGAAGCCTAGATTCAGATCTCCCCTGAGTATCACCCAGCAATCCTATGTAGACATAATATCTGCCACCGCACTGTGCAGGATCTGTTCCTGTCCCTTGTTGGGTGCGTAGATGGAGCCTATTACTGGGAAATGCAGGCCTAAGTGAATTCGGTACCCCAGCAGACGGCCCTTAATTTCAGCGATTTTTGTACCCCACCTTCCCTCGAAAGGAGCGTGAGAAGAGTAGCATCACCCCAGCCACCTTACGTGACAGAGACATGTAAAACTACTGGGGGAATGCTCTAGATGGGAGCCAATGCCAATCTCCGGCTTGTAGGTGTAGGAAATATCTGCCTGGGAGTTCTCCAAGTACGAAAGTATGCCCATCTCTTGATGGATTGTTAAGACGACCAGTCATACACAAAAAATAAACATTGTTCCTGGATCGAGGATTGGGAGGGAATGTCCAACCCATGTCCAGTGGAAAGAATGTAGTAAGGGAATGTGACCATCCTTAACAACTCTCACCCGCCCCTCCAACCCTGATCACCCTGCCCCCCAAACATCATGTAGCTTTTCTTCAGGTGGGGTAATTAGCCAGCAATTCCTCCAATAGCTTGTCCAGCAGAGCCTTCATCTCTGACGTACTGACCTCCAGCCCCAACCTGGCACCCCCATGCCAGTTGACACTTCATCTCTGGTACCCACTTGCCCGACTGGTCCTTCTCTCTGGACCTGGGTGCTCCAGTTCCTGGGCATTGATCAGTAGCAGTTTACATGCCTATGCCAGGGAACGGAGCTGACCCAGCCAATCCTGCCATCGAAAAGTCTTTTTGAAGGGGCGACCCCCATGAGTAGGATATCTTCTTATCCCTCAGAAAGGGTGTGATCTGGCAGAACACCCTCCTCTTCGGGAGCGTGGAGGCCACTAGGTCATGAAACAGCTGTAGAGTGTGTCCCTGGAACACTAATGGTTTAGATGATCTGGTATTCCGCAGGATCTGCTCGTTGGGGGGGAAACTATGAACACATGTTAAGATGGCTGCTGTCTGCGGTTGTCTTGGACCCCAAGGAAGGACAGTCATCTATGGGACAGCAGGTGCAGATTGGACACCCCAGGACAGGACAGGAAAACCAGATTAGGATCAGGACAGGACCACCAGGACACGACCAGCACCCGCAGTTCGGAAGCAACGCCTGCGCTCCACCCTCTCTGCAGCTATCAGTCAGAACCCCGATTGGGTTAGCGAACTCCCCAGCAAAGTGCTCCGCCAGCACTTAAGGTTTAGTAAAACCTTAGAGTCTATGGTCAAAATTCGGACAGAGTGCTCCGCAGCGCTCTGTAAATTCAGTCACCTATTGAGTGCGTTGGGTCAGTGACAGGTCAGCTATTCAGACAAGTCGGACAATTTCTCTAGGTGAACCTAGGCTAGATATACTGTTTTCGGGTCAGTGTACCTCCCCCCAATGTTGCAAAGTGTCAGAATCCACAATTTCGATTGGTCCCAAAGTAGGCTAGCTTAACACACCAATCAGAACAGACTACTGTAAGCCTAAATTTACATTCTAGGGATCCGCCTAGCAAGATTGGGGTTCCCACGAAAAGTTTCACAGAATACAATAGAGAAATACAATTGTTACAAATGAAGAACAAATTCTGCTCCATCCTCCTAGGTCAGAGGTGGCTTTCGCAGGAGCATCTTGACTGTGGCTGCCAGCTGGCTGAGTTCCACTGCTCAAGGACACTTCTCCCTGGCTGCGTGTCATGCGCAGAAGGGACCGTCAAAATGGTTCTCGTCACAGTCAGACCCCCCAGTTATCGTGGTACATGAAAAGTAAGCGAAAACAAATTAAAACATAGAAATAAATGAATATACTACATATCATAATTGTGTACTTATGGCTTATCACCATAAAAATATACTATGCAGTTTTATATTAGTGCAATACACAATAACACGAGAGCATCTGCACGAGCTTCACCACGTTAATACATAAGCAGCCATCTTGTGGCTATTACGCATGCGCACCCTTTCCCTCCAGAATTACAACTACGTCACGTCACGTGAGTGTGACTAACGCATGCGCAGAAGCAAAATTCCAAAGCAGCGGCCATTTTTAGGACAAGAGTTAATCGTTTTAGTAAAACACATAGGCAAGCATCACTAAGATACACGCATATTCAAAAATAAAGGGAAATTAGTACAACATACAATTTTTGTTACCGGGTTATGACAGATTCGAGGTTCATGATTCGAGTAAGTTGCGTAATATGCAAATTCTTGCTCTATCAATCCCCTCTTTGATGATATTTACTATCATCACAAACAAAAATGGAACCAGATGCCAACTTTTCTCACACCTTATGCATCTCAATCTCTTCCAACAAGCTATTCAATTTCTCTTTCACATCTTTGCTAGGGTGAGAATTTTTCACCTTTTTGTAAATCTGATTATTCAGTCCTTCCAATTCAAGCTCATCCACACTTCGTTTCACACCTCTTCTATTCACAGTGTATTTCTTTGTGTGTTTGCGACATTTGCAACAGACAAATATGAGGAAAATGATGAAACCTATCACTCCAATTGGCATCAGTACCTTGAACAATAAACTTTTACCTAAATTAGCAAACCAATGACCTACATTGGAGAGACCATCGACAAGTCTCTTCCAGGCACTGTCAACCTCCAGTGGTTTGAGTTCCTTTTCCAAATTAGTAATGTTTTTCACATATCTTTTGATCTGTACACTTTTGTCCGGTATGTAAGTGCAACAATGTTGCGCCTTCAGCATCCGGCAGACTCCGCCCTTGCTAATAGGGTGTCTAGCGCAAGTCTGTTCTGCAAAACCATTGATCTGATCGCAACCATTTCGGTATTGACCAGCAGGAATCCATGAGCTGTGTCAGTAGACAACACATCCACTATTGTGGATAATTTGCAAATTCTGTGTGTATTTAGAACCACTCCCACTCCAGGTATCAGTGCACTAAAAATACTACCCATTATTTCACCTACGCTTTCTCTTTTACTACGCATTAAGCCATTAGTGTTTTCATTGCTTCCAGCAATTTCCTTCACATGGTATATTTTCGGGAAAACAATGCCAAAGTAGCAGCTTCCATACCAGTGATCCGGCAATTTGAAATAAGCCTTGTTTCCACATATATAATAAATTCCGGGAAACACAGGTTCTGACCCATTTTTGAAACCCCAACCTCCAATTACCTTGTAATTGTGTTCACATTGACTGGAACCAATGAAAATATTATTATAATAACTAGTCTTCTCGCGGTGAAGACAGAGTTTCCCTTTCCTTTCGAAATCCAGCAACAAAGCAGGACCACTCCCACCATTTGAGGTGCTTTCCATGGTTTCAGCCCATTTAGGAGTTTTCTGCCTTTTGTCATTAGCCTTTCTTTGGAAACTCTCCCTTCTTTTCTCTGCCATGTTTAGAAATATTTTTTCTTGTTCATGTAATGAACAGGTCAAGTTATCTCTGTGTGCTTCATTTAAATCTATAGTACCTATAGTCAGGAAGTATTCTCCCATATAACGTGTAACGTCACTTTTAGTATGTACAGGATTCAAATTTCCACGTATGGGAAGTTCCGAAAATATCACGTCAGAGTTAGAGTAATAGTACTGTAACGGTCCTCTTTTGTAAAATAAACTAGCTAAAATGCTACAGGAAATTCCATAGGTCAAAGGTAGGTGATGATAAGTCACGCCTTCAGCTACAGAAGTAGGTAGCTTCATGCAGACATAGCAGTCTTCTATCTCCATAGTTTCTACATAGTGTACTAACAGGTTTGCGAAAACATTTAACTGTGTCTGGTTTTTAACTCCATGATAATGTAGTCCTTCCTCATCTGATGCTTCTAAGTCTCGTTTTGATTGTCTGAGTGCTTTTTCACGTCTTTCTACACTTCGTGTTGTCAGTTCTTCAGTGTCAGTGGTCACAGTCTGAGTGGGGTCAATATTAGTATTTTTGCTCACCATATAAGGAATGAAAACTGTTAGTCCTATCCAAATTATTATCACTATAACTATGTTACATATACATACTCTGCAGCATGTTTTGCAACAACTGCGTCTAGGCCTTCCATTCACGTTTGAATCAGACATTTTGCTCAGAAGCTGTTTTCAACCCCTCTTTGTAACTTTGCACAGGTAGCTTACTCGCGCAACTTCAGGTTAATTCGTCTTCTTCTTCTGTAGACTGATCAGCAATCGGTTCTCCGTCACTTTCGTCAGTTATATCAAGGTCCTCAAAATCCTCCAAAATTAAAAATGTCCATTCAGGATCTTGGTATTTTTCGTTCAGTCTTTTTATTCGGTCACTCCTTCTTTTGGAGCTTTCTCCAGCTTGTTCTGAAATTCGAGGACTTTTCCTTCTTTCTGCAAGTTTTTCTTCTACTGTTTTTATTCGCAGTCTCAGTCTTTTAATGTATCTTGGTTCGATATGTTTCTTTTTCCTGAGTCTTTTAGTTGGCTCTGTGGTCTGGCTTTCTTCTAATACTCTTTTATTTTCGTTTGTTTGTGGCACCTCTGCTTCTGTCTCTTCCCTTCCTGTCTGACTAGTCCCAGGTCTTGTATCTATTTCTTCTGCCTGGTTACTAAGCTGGCCTGGTTCAGGTGAATCTTGTGTTTGGCGTTCGAGTGTCTCTGTTTCTGTGTCCTGAACACGTTCTTCTAATTCTATCTGATCCTGTTCAAGCACTTCGATCTCTTGATTTTCTTCTGCTCGAACGTTTACACTAGTTCTAGTCTGACCCTTTTCAATTTCAGGAGTTAGTGGAGGTGTGTCAATCACCTGTTCTGTCCCTGTCTGACCTTCCTCTTCGTCCTCAGACTTGACGTGAATCTCAATGATCTGAGGGTCTTCGCCTGTGACTATCTCCTCCTCTCTATTCCACTCTCTATCTTCTTGGGTTCGCTCTCTTGTTCTGATTGGGTCTTCGGTCAAGTCGATTAAGGGTATCCAATCATCTGGACTGGTGCTCGGTTGTTCGTCATCAGCTACGTCAGGACCAACGTCTGCAGACCCCTCCCCCTCAGCTAGACAACCTTCAGCTCCAGGTTCCTTGTCTGGAATCACTTTCTATGTATGGCTGGCATGGATCCACTTGGGAACGCCTGCACACTTCACTGCTGTCATGGTCACCAGTATTATCTGGCGCTTTTCTCCCCACCTCGGTGGAAGGTAACTCGAGCGAGTATGCTTCTTGATTCTAACCCAGTCACCAGGAACCAACTTGTGAACTGGAGTTGTCGGGTTGGCGACGGCGTCTTCCCCAATCTGGTGAGAGATAGAACGCACTTGGTCACCCAGTTGCTTGCAGTACTCAAGTACCAAATCATCAGTAATGCTTAACAGTTTGTATCCTGGTGCCCATGCTTGTCTCATCACTCTTCCCATCAGGATCTCATGGGGGCTCAAGCCTGTTTTTCGGTCTGGAATACTTCTGAGTCCCATCAGTACAAGAGGCAAGGCAGTTATCCAGTTCATGCCAGTAGAGTCACACATTTGTGCTAATCTCGATTTTATAGTGCCATTTATTTGCTCTACCACTCCAGAAGCCTCTGGACGATATGCACAGTGCAGCTTTTGTGTGATTCCAAATGCTTTACAGAGCTAATCGATTACCTCATTCTGAAAATGTCCGCCTCTATCTGATTCAATAGTGACTGGAACCCCGAACCTAGGTATTAATTCTCGTAGTAACATTTTGGCTACGGTTATGGCATCATTCTGTTTGGCAGGGTAAGCTTCCACCCATTTTGAAAACAGGCAGACAATGACAAGGACATATCTTTTTCCCTCACAACGAGGCATGGTGATGAAGTCAATCTGTATTCTCACAAAGGGACCTCCTGATTTTCCAATTTTTCCCACTTCAACTACTGTTCTTTTACCAGGGTTGTACTGCTGACATGTTAAGCACATCTGGCAGAGTGATTCTGCTACCTTCCTGAACTTTGGATTATACCAGGTCTGCTGAAACACCAGAACCATGGCATCCCTACCAGTGTGTGAATTTCCGTGTATCAATCTTGCCATAGAAGCGAGCAGGTGTCTAGGTAACACAGGCATACCATTTGGGCCCACAATGACACCATCCTCACTTCTCGGTCGACAACCAAGTTTTCTCCACCTTTCCTTCTCTTTCGATGGCACTGCATGCTGCCATTCTCTCACCTCATCCCAGGTAGGCACTTCTTCAAACACCATAAGTTGGCAGCTGTTTCCGGTCCCTCCCAGTTTGATATTTATTGACATGCGATCCTTAGCACACTGTTTTGCCACTTGATCAGCAAAATCATTTCCCAAAGATACAGCGTCAAGGCCTTTTTTATGGGCAATACATTTGACCACTGCTAATTCTTTTGGTAATTGGATTGCTTCCAGTAAATTTTGTACAACCCTTCCATTTCGAATAGGGGTACCTGATGAAGTCAGGAATTCTCTTTGTAGCCATAATTGGCCAAAGTCATGCACAACCCCATAACAGTACTGACTGTCAGTATACACTGTTATTTTTTTGTCTTTTCCCAATTTGCAAGCTCTTATCAATGCTATCAATTCGGCTACTTGTGCAGACTTTACTCCAAACAAACACGATGCTTCTTTAATGCCGTCTAAGGTGACTACAGCATAAGCAGCGCTTAGTCCTACAAGTTCGTGTCTCATACATGAGCCATCCACAAAGAACTCCTCATCATGTACAGGCAAAGGTGTTTCCTTAATGTCTGGGCGGGGTTTAGTACTGAATTCTGTCAGGTCAATGCAGTCATGCTCGTTCTCTCCTTTATCTTCTATACTCATGGAATCAGGGAGCAGGGTGGCGGGATTCAGGATATTACACTGAGTAATAACTACATTTGCAGCACCCACAAGAATCCTCTCGTATTTAGTCAGCCGACTAGGGGTGAGATATTGAGTCTTAGTTCGGGTCAGCAAAATTACAACTGCATGTGGAACATACACAGTTACAGGATGTCCCATCACAATGGATTCACTCTGTTCCAAACTTGTGCAAGTTGCAGCTACTGCTTTCAGGCACCCAGGTAATCCAGCAGCCACTGGATCCAAAGTGGCAGAAAAATATGCCACTGGGCGTCTAGTCAAGCCATGCTCCTGGGTTAAGACTGACAATGCACAATTGTCTCGTGTGTCACAGAACAGGGCAAACTCCTTAGAATAGTCAGGCATGCCTAAAGTAGGGGCTGTACACAGACAATCTCGTAATTTAGTAAATGCTGTTAAGCTTTCATCATCCCATTCAACTGGATCCTTTGCTCCTTTCTTTGTCATTTTTATCAAAGGCTTTGCTAGGACTGCGAATCCCACAATCCATTGCCTACAGTAACCTACAACTCCAAGGAACATTCTGACTTCTTTCTGAGTGCGGGGTAACTGCATCTTTTGAATTATTCTGACTCTCTCTGAAGTGACTTTTCTGATGCCTTTTTCTATCTGGTGCCCCGGATATTTCACTGACTTTGAACAGAACTGCAATTTTTCAGGGGCCACTTTATGTCCCTTTTCACCTAGGTGATTCAGCAAGGCAATGGTGTCAATCACACAATCTTTATGACTTTTAGACGCCACCAAGAGTTCGTCTATATATTGCACCAGAACAGGCTTTCCAGGTAAGACTAAGGATTCAAGGCACTTTTTCAGGATCTGATTAAAGATAGAAGGGCTTTCTGTATACCCTTGAGGGACACGATTCCAAACATACACGTGACTGTTGAAAGCAAATGAGAAAATAAACTTGCTGTCTGGATGCAATGGGATCGAAAAGAATGCGTGACATAGGTCTATCACAGTGAACCACTCAGCATCCCAGGGAATCTGATACAAGATCACTGCTGGGTTCGGGACAACGGGACAGCAAGGTACCACAATTTTGTTTACCTTTCGCAGGTCCTGCACTACTCTGTACTTGCCACTAGGTTTCTTGATTCCAATTATGGGTGAGTTACACGGACTACTCATCACTTCTTGTATGATGTTTGCTTCTAGCAACTTTTGTATTTCAATGGCAACTCCTGCTCTCACTTCGGCACTCATTTTATATGGCTTGGTATTGGGGTAAACTGCATTTTCTTTCATGGCTATTTGTATAGGGTCTACATTGGCCATTAATCCTACATCTTTTCCAGTAAAGTCCCATACTTCTGATTTCACTGTCTTTTGGAGTTCTTCGGGTAAGTCTTGTATAGTCATTCGTTTAATCTCTGAGTCAGGTCTGATTAACATTAATTTATAGATGCCATCTTCGTCTGGGGTCTGGATTTCAACGCCCTTTGGTGTGCAAAAGATGGTGCAATTCATTTTGCACAACAAATCGCGTCCCAGTAAGTTTACTGGACTGGTATCACAAACGACAAATCTGTGCATTTCTTTAAAGTTCCCTATTGTGATCTCCATAGGCTCAGTAACGGGGGTACTAATCAATTGATTAGATACGCCCACCACTTGGATTGCTTCTCCCGAGAGGGGTAGGTTTGGAACGTCCGCTGTTCTCACAGTAGAACGGGTAGCGCCAGTGTCCAACAGAAAGGTGACATCATTTCCATCAACCTTTCCTTCAATGTATGGCCCTGACTGGTCTACCGGCAAGGAGGCGCCAAGTACACACTCCTCGTCCTCCCCCTCAGGCCCCGTCAGTATTGGTCATCACAGAGAAAAGTGTCATTTAATAAATACTGCGAAGTTGCTGCATTTCTGTTCTCATTGCCTCCCCAGATTTTTATGTCGTCACCCTGCGGTGATTTTCCCTTAATATTCGGTTTTGGCGCTCGGGGCACTTGGATTGTTTTTACCTGCTGCTGGGTCTTTCTTGGTCTTTCATTCTGCGTCTGTGGAATTAAATCAGGGGTTTGGGTATTATCATGCTGCAAATATGGACACTCGTCTCGCCAATGTCCAATTTCCCCGCACTGGTGGCAGGGAAATTTCTTTTTAGCGTCTTCTCTGCTCATTTTTACCTTGGGCTTTCCCCCACCCCCAGGGCCTTGATTTTGGGTACTCTTACTTAATTTACTTAGTTGCTTTTCCTGCTGTTCTGCGAGCTTTACTTGTGCCCACATCACCTTTTCCTTCAACGCCTTTCGCTTTTCGGCCATTTTGTCCTCACAGTACTTTGCGTACCGTAGGACCTCATCCATTTTCTTAGACTGCCAACAAATTTTATTATCTTTTATCCACTGACAAATTTCGGGTCTTAAACCGTTTACAAACCTGTAAATGAAATGGGTCATGTCCTTCATCTCGATGTTATCTATGCCGCTGTATGTTTTAAACACCTGTAACAGTCTCTCATAAAAGGAGTGCACAGTCTCGTCCCTTTCCTGCGTGGTTCTATCTATCTTGGTCCAATCAGTTTCCTTTGCAGGCACCTTTTGCTTTAGGTGTAAAATCACCTGATCATATTTTTTCATTACTTCATCAGAGGGTGCTCCTGTGTTAGGATCCCTCGTGTATTCCTCACTAGGCCAACCTATGGCGATCTTACACTCGGTCCATAGATCTACAGGAACCACTATATCAAAGAACCCATCCAAATCTTTCCACAGGCATTTCTGTACTTTTACAAACCTTTCCACCTGCCTGTACCAGTCCACAGGCTTCTCTCGTAATTTTGGGAAATCATTTGTAAAGGACACAATATCCTGTCTGGACCATGGAACATGCACGTATTTTCCACCTGGTACTTCACGCATAGGACATAACTGTTCTGGTTTATCAGCTTCTTTTAGAACGAACTGAGGAGTCACTTGTTTAGATCTAGCCTCCTCTTTCTTTTTGGCCCACCTGGCCTTCCACCTGTCCACATCTCCCCATTTCTGTAATACCGTCAATAACTCTTTGACCTGTGCCTTTTTTCCTGACATGTTCAAGTTCTCTAGATCCTTGTCTGAGAAGTCGGCTCTGTACGGTTTTTGCAAAGGTTTTGATTTCGAGATATCTATTCCCATACTAGCTGCAGTGTCAGTTAGTTTTTCATGGAGTACTCTGGTATTTCGAGTAAGGCTCTTGCAGATAAACAGCAGCTCTTCTTCCGAGTAGGTATTTAATCTGTCTAATCCTACATTTCCTGCCATAAGTTCTTCTATTTCTACTCTCAGTTTGTAGAGATCTAGAGGTTTCGACTGAAGAGTTTGTTTTTCTAATTCTCGACTCCATCTCTCAATTTCTTCAGGAGTTACTACCGTAACGCTCTTAGTACCTGAAGCTGATTCCATTTGAATCTCCCTCATATTGAAAGGATTATGTCTTTTCTGCATCCTCTTTCCTGTTTCCCTAATGGGCAGATCCATTAGCGAGACTTCAGTCTCACACTCACTTGTTAAGTCATCTACAATTAAGGGTTCTGATCTCGGTTGGGCTACAACTGGGGTAATAACTGGAGTTCTTGGACTTCCCTGTCGGTCCCCATACAATGGAACCACTGGTCCAATAGTAACCGGGATTGTTAAAGACTCAGGACTTGCATTTAACTGGGAAATCTTCTGAATTATTTCAGCTCTCTGCTTAGCTAGTGCCTCTCGTTCTCTGTCCTCCAATATCCTTTCGACTGAATTGTCATGTAATACTTGTGGGGTTAAAGTTGGAGCACAACTCGGGGAAGTGGGATGTGCCTCTCTGGGTCCTTCACCATAACTGGGTCTTGGGTGCAAAGTACCTGTGCCTAGGGACCTTAGTTCCTCCTCACATAGAGGGTTTAGGAACGGCATTCCTGTACTGGATGGTCTTGTCTCACCTTCGTATGGAGATCTGGGCAAAAAGTCTCTTTCGCGTGTTTATCTCGTTTCTCCACCAGCGGGTACTCTAGGATAAATATCTCTTGCATCAATGGGTCCTAAACTCTCGGTATAGGGAGGTATATGACAACTCCCTCCTACACTTGCGGGTCTGGCCTCTTCCTGGGGCGGAGGTCTCCGAGAATTATCCCCTTCACTAGAAGGTCGGTGTCCTTCATTATAAGGAGGCGGACTTCTTAAAAACATGTCATCTAACAACTCATCATCCGACTCTCCAATAGGCACCCAGTGTTTGCATTTTTCTGTTCTCTTCTCTCCTGCAGGAGGACCACCCACTGGCATAATTGGAAACAGTCCCTCTACAATCATATTCTGTCTCCACTGCTTCATCTTTTTGTCACGGGTCTCTTGTTTCAGTTTTGGATAAAATTTTGTCAACCCTTTATCCATCCGGGGCTTATCCCTTTCAAAAGCTTCGATTTCCCATTCCTCTAGTGCTTCGTATTGTGTTAGTCTAGGTCTGGGATGTAAATCATTCATTCGGGTTCTCAAATTAAATAAAATTCTGCCATTGAATGTACCGTCTAACGGAAAAGCCAATACTCCGTCATCTTTCGTGTACTCCACCCAATTTTCCAACCATACACACGAGTGGTACCCTTTATCAAACATCATGAAAGATGCGGGAGTATTCGGTGGCGGAATAACAACACCTTCTCTGGTTCTAATCGGTTTGTCCTTTTTGAAATAATTCTTTACTTTGTTTACAAGAGATAATTTTCTCTTGTTTCCGTACATAATGTCAGTTTTATGACCTTTCCACTGATCGTTCTCAAACCCTAAATGTCGCGGATCAGGTCTAGTATGCGGTCTGTACGAATGCCACATACGATTTCTGCAAGTGACTCTGTATACAAAATCACCCCCAATCCAAGTGCGTTTCTTATTTTCGTGCGACCAATGAAATGCACGAATTCAAATAATTTCAACCAATGGGTGCGCGGCCTTTTTCGCGAGACAGTTCTCGCGCTTCGGCACTCACCCCTCCTTTACTATTCCAGCTCCGCTACACACCCGCTGCGTCTACCAATCCCAGCGCGGCACGGAGTGACGTCAGAGCAGCCTCGCAACGGACTCCCTCCTTCACAAGGTGACGGAAACTTTATTTCTTTCTAAAGTGCTAGTGCTTGGTTATTTAACAACGAATACACATTTGCCACTGTACTCAAGTGTCTAGACAGGAAATATTTGTTTCACTGCAAGTAAACTCCTTCTGTCTACTTTTCACACGCTACGGATAGATCTCTTCTGCCTACCCTTCACTCAAGCATTAGAGAACCTGCTACTTCTTTGACTCATCCACTTGTTTTCGGGATATATTCTAAGCCCAAAGTTTCACCAGCGAACCCTTTTGCTATCACTCAAGCCCCGATGAACCTGCTACTCCTTCTGCTGTGACCCTTACTAGGTTATATCACGATAGAAGTTTTGCCAATGATCTTGTGGCTATCATTTATTCAAACATACATTCAGAAAAAACCCTAGTTAGTGCTTCAAGTTCTGCCTAACCTGCACCAACTTTCCTGGAGCCAGTGACCTCAAAGCAAGTGGATTCTCTTCACCACTCGCTATTCAATTCCCCGGGGATTCCCAACAAACATGTAACAGTTTACTTAACGAGTGGGTTAATACATATATCAGTACAATAATAAAAAAAAACACTTTAAAACATTTCATAATTTTTCAAAGCAAACATTTCACGTGAGTGATCAGTCCACGAGAACGTTTATTTTTAGCAGCAATAAAATGTTTATCATAAAACTTAGCAGCATCCAACCTATCTAGCTTAACTAGTCCTACCTAACTTTAACTAGTCCCTAACCATATCCTCTGCTACAAGATTACTGATAGAGATCGTGGGTCACCCGACCAACAATTTCACCATATAGGTTTCGGGCCCATAGATTTCAAATCACCATATACATTAATCAGGTGACCTCACAAACCTACCATCAGCAACCCTGATTCCTTCCTATAGTATTCTAATGTACCCGACTTACCATCCACCGTTACGGGTACCTATAACCACGATAGATCAGGGAGCTAGCTGTGAAGAAAAGGTAGACAAAATACAAAACCCAACTTTGAATATCTTTTGATCTTCATAAAATGACCACGGACAACTGAGAAGTTTAAAGGTTTTATCTAGAAATCAGTTTCTGAGAGCATTAGGCTTACAGTTAAAAGGCAATCGACAATCAAGATAACAAAAAGAACATAGCCATAGAGGAACAGTGTCAGGGCAACCATTTATGAGTCTACAAGAAATTAATAACAATGTAATATGCTAAATAGATTTCGGAAATGGATCACAAACTAGAGTTTACTGTTTGGGAAATACTTCAAGAGTAAGATTGGAAATCATATACATCTATAGGAGGGGGAAAAAGTGGAACACGCTATAGTTCTAGAATCATAATGCAAATTTCAGATTTCAAGAGAAATTTATATACCACAGTTATGTTTCATAAACAGTATAGAGAGAGAATGTTCTAAAAGGTAGGGGAACATAGGAACATGCTAAGAAAAATATATACTTAATGACCTTATAATAGGTTGCGGAAAGCATGGAGAATTAACATATGCAAAGAAATGTCTTTATTAAAGCAAAGACAGGAAAATAGAAGGTGCAGTGAAGAGTTTTCGCACTATATTTACCTAGAAAGGTGTGCAGACCAACCCTGGCCACGGATCAGTCAAGGACAGGAAATACCCCAAGGAAGGACAGTCATCTATGGGACAGTAGGTGCAGATTGGACACCCCAGGACAGGACAGGAAAACCAGATTAGGATCAGGACAGGACCACCAGGACACGACCAGCACCCGCAGTTCGGAAGCAACGCCTGCGCTCCACCCTCTCTGCAGCTATCAGTCAGAACCCCGATTGGGTTAGCGAACTCCCCAGCAAAGTGCTCCGCCAGCACTTAAGGTTTAGTAAAACCTTAGAGTCTATGGTCAAAATTCGGACAGAGTGCTCCGCAGTGCTCTGTAAATTCAGTCACCTATTGAGTGCGTTGGGTCAGTGACAGGTCAGCTATTCAGACAAGTCGGACAATTTCTCTAGCTGAACCTAGGCTAGATATACTGTTTTCGGGTCAGTGTACCACCCCCCAATGTTGCAAAGTGTCAGAATCCACAATTTCGATTGGTCCCAAAGTAGGCTAGGTTAACACACCAATCAGAACAGACCACTGTAAGCCTAAATTTACATTCTAGGGATCCGCCTAGCAAGATTGGGGTTCCCACGAAAAGTTTCACAGAATACAATAGAGAAATACAATTGTTACAAATGAAGAACAAATTCTGCTCCATCCTCCTAGGTCAGAGGTGGCTTTCGCAGGAGCATCTTGACTGTGGCTGCCAGCTGGCTGAGTTCCACTGCTCAAGAACACTTCTCCCTGGCTGCGTGTCATGCGCAGAAGGGACCGTCAAAATGGTTCTCGTCACAGTCAGACCCCCCAGTTATCGTGGTACATGAAAAGTAAGCGAAAACAAATTAAAACATAGAAATAAATGAATATACTACATATCATAATTGTGTACTTATGGCTTATCACCATAAAAATATACTATGCGGTTTTATATTAGTGCAATACACAATAACACGAGAGCATCTGCACGAGCTTCACCATGTTAATACATAAGCAGCCATCTTGTGGCTATTACGCATGCGCACCCTTTCCCTCCAGAATTACAACTACGTCACGTCACGTGAGTGTGACTAACGCATGCGCAGAAGCAAAATTCCAAAGCAGCGGCCATTTTTAGGACAAGAGTTAATTGTTTTAGTAAAACACATAGGCAAGCATCACTAAGATACACGCATTTTAAAAAATAAAGGGAAATTAGTACAACATACAATTTTTGTTACCGGGTTATGACAGATTCGAGGTTCATGATTCGAGTAAGTTGCGTAATATGCACATTCTTGCTCTATCAATGAAACAGCTGTAGAGTGTGTCCCTGGAACACTAATGGTTTAGATGATCTGGTATTCCGCAGGATCTGCTCGTTGGGGGGGAAACTATGAACACATGTTAAGATGGCTGCTGTCTGCGGTTGTCTTGGACCCCCATGGCTTACTCTATGGGTTCTGTTGAGGCGGATCTTGGTTGCCGGCATGTCTCCCACTACGTAGGCTTTGATATCCCCTTTCTCTGCTTCCGTGAGGACCCTCTGATGTAGATGTTGTTCCTCCTTGAGCGGTGTGATAACATGTTGCAGTTGTCAATTTCCGCATCTCAAGAGCTCTCATTGCCCTTCAAAGAATCCACTCTGTCACCAATGTCCGTCACCTCCTTCCTTATTGCCTGTATTTCTCTAATGAGACCTCTTTTAACATGTTGCGAGTCCTCTCTTAAGGAGGAGAACAGAGCTTCCATGTAGGAGCGTATGACTGGGGCCTCCAGGTCCTCGCCAGACGGCAAGGCCACTCCCCCAGCTGCCCTCTGAGTCTCCTGATGCTGAGTGCTTACAGAGTTTGTGAACATTTTGAGGGTGCCTCCTTTCGTTGCACTGGCTGACTTCATCGAGACGGACCTACCAAGGCCAATGCCAGGAGGTCGAGCTACACTATACTCTTCCAGAGGCAACATTCCGGCTGCAGTCACGCCCCCTCTTCTTTACCTGGGGATGGAGGACCTGTTCTGTCACCTCCCCTGTATGCTTCTCAGCTCTAGATCATGACCTGGTCCCCTTTGGGGGTCCCCTTGTTTGCAAGTGTCCAGACTGCTTTCTCACTAGGCCTCGCTGCCTCTCTCTTGAACCTCTAATCGTCGAAGCGTTGGCCTTCACAAGATCACTCCTCCACTCTCTCTCCTCTCAGGGCCTCTTGCATAGAATGGGACAGGGAGGGCACCAGTGGATCTCTTGCCTCCGGTCCGCCCCACCACTCACTTCCTGATGTGGCTGTCCCTTCTTAATGTGGCTGGCGAGTTCTCAGGCCCTCTGTTGGGGGATGCTCCATGCCTGCAAGCTTTGGAGGAGGGCCTGCAGGCCAGCTGCCATTACCGCTTCTCACTATGACCTCCAATGTTTCAGGGCCACCATCTAAAGGCCTCTAAAGGCCTCAGGCATGGGTCTGACATGCCTCTCTGGCCCATAATTCACCTCCAGTACCTCCCCGTCACATGGGTGCCCTCATACTCTGTGTCAGATCTGCCTGCCTCACAGCTCATGCCGGTGAGGAGCTCTGCATGGCTCGGAGGGTCAGGAGTAGGGCTGATGTCTCCACAGTCAGACCCTACTGCAGACCCCAGAGAAGCGCTTGATCTGCTCCACTTCGAAAGTCTTTCCAGAAAAGGAGCCTCCGGTCCGGGCTGGTGATTTCAGTGCTTGACCGGCAACTTCACACCAAAGCACCGGAATGCTCTCAGGGATCCAACCTCGAAAAAGGGGAGGACCCACAGTCCCTCTGCCGCTCTGGGCACCCTGCTGTTTGTCCCCTGCCACAGCCAAGTCGGGCTAGAAGGGAAGCCAGGTGGGACAGAGAATGTAGAGACCAAGTTCTAAGTCCTACTCGATCGCCATCTTGGCCACACCTCCATGCCCTCCTTTAAAGAGATACCTTTAATGGCCTTCACAACATTTTCTAAAGCTGTTGCTGCTGGCCAATCAGATTGTGAGACACATCGGTACCATCTCCGGCACCATGGTTCCCGATTGACAAATGTAAGAAAAAGCTCCATGTGCCAATGAGATTGACTGTTTTAAAAATTTTTATGGGGGACATAGCAGTCCAGATATCACTAACTCTTACAGGAGAGGAATCCCTTTGTGACTCCTGAGCACATCAAATTTGAATTAAATTTTTGTATCGGAGTGGAGTGCAAAGTTTCCTGTGGGAATTAAAATGGGAAACCATTGTTTTGGAACCCTTCCTCCTCTCCTTTTTTTTGGCTCCTTCTTGATGGATCCACACATTTCTTTCCAATAATGAGCCAAAGGGGGTGATCTTTTTAGAAAAGTTTCATGCAGATTCGTCAAACAGCACTAATGTTATTTAAGAAACAAAAAATAGAGACCTAACTATAACTACACTGGTGCTAGCATGTGAATACTTGAAAAAATATAATCCATGTCATGTTCTCTTAACCACTTCGGCGCCGCTCGCACGCTGATGACGAGCTGAGCTCGTCATGTAACGCGCGTTTTTAAAAAACGCCGCGTACCGCGGGAAAAGCCGCAGCGCGCATGCGGTTAAAAGAATAACCTGTGGCATAAGACAGTATTTTACATTTTGATCAACGTGCATTATTTATGTAATTCTATGCCAAAGCTCTAAAAAACAATATTTAGGCCAAACAGTGAGTGATCACCATACATGTTTCGGGAATTAAACATAAAAAAACTAATAAGAAACTTGACCAGCCTGTAGGCAATCCTTTAACTTTATGGACTATTTGCTATCAGATTACTAGATTTTCTCTATGATACTTGTTTTAAAGGACCTACTGGACCATAGAGAAAACCTCTGTATCTACCCCTTAAATTCATTTCATGGAGATGAATTGAACATCACTGATACTACCATCTTATAACTGCATATCTCAAGAGATCTAAGTACTGCAATGTTTCCACATTAGAAATAGAATTTTCACTCATGGTGTTTTCTTTGAAAATCCAGTAATATAAGCTGTGTATCCACTGAGCAAACAACCGTGAACTGCCTGAGGAAGGTGGAAGCTGGAATATTGTAGTGTCAATATATTTGTATTCTTTGGTGAGTCCATCAGTTTATTGCACAGAGGCAGTCACAAATGTATTGCTAAATTTAGGAGTGGTTTCCCATTCAAAATTGATTGTTTGGTTTGCCAATAACTTTGGTGCTGTATGATGAATCTTTGTAATACTTTCTGCACAAAAGGTTCACCCATCTAGCTCCTTCCTGGATAGCATTGGGGTGACCCGTTAAGCATGGGCCTTAGATAAGGGGGTGCCAAAACGAAAATACACTACATTGAAATCTTTACTCAGAAAGTGTGCATTTTTAATTTGGTGTAAATCCATCAGTATTTTTTGAGAAATTATTAGATATTTTAGGCCGCATTAGCACAGCAGGAATGGCAAATCAAAAGATAAGATCTGATTAGCTATCGTCAACATCAAAAAAGATGTATAGCAGCCACTTTAGGCCTCGGGGAGTCAGTCTTTGTGTCTGGGAAAAAAAGGAGGGGTCAGGGTAAGGATACCGTGAGACCCTAGGCATTTTGGGGAGGGGCACAGAGCACCCCCCAAGCCAAAATAAAAATATATAGCTCCACTTGTGGCACCAACAGAATGTCAAGCGGAGTGGGTCTGTGTTTTGAGTGGGACCAGGACACCCAAAAAAATTGTAAAAGTAATAAGAAATGGTGTCTGGAGCCGCACATTTACTATCCAAGCTCTTTGGCAAGTAGTGTCTCGTAATGGCTTTATAGGACTGAAATGCAATATCTTTATTGATGTGGTCACCTCTTGACAAAGCCAATAGGCCTCCCTTTTATATTCTGATGTGCTTACCATTTGACAAAGCCAGATCATCATTGTTTAAAATAACACTCCTTCGTATAGTGATGAGTGCTCTAATTGCCTGGCCCTGTATGGGCTAGAGGGGAGGGAGTTTGGCAGCCCCCGGTGGGGTTGGGTGCAGGGCCTCTTCACTACATACCAGTGATGTTATTGTTAGGTATGATAGTAATATCATACTTTGTGTTAAGAAAAACCAAGAAATTCACTGTAAAATCCAAAGGTTAAGGGATATTATAGTTATGTAGGGTAATACGATCCTATTTTACAATCAGCCTGAGATATTCACTGAAAGTAATAAAGATTAAAGTGATGTTATAGTTAGATAAAAATGTCCTAGGCGCTTGGATGTGCGCATGTATACTAGTGAAATTTGGTGTTCTTGAGCGATCCAGAGTGACACAGGCCTGTGGATTCCATTTTGGAAGTGCCCGGCCTGTGCCTGCACACATGATGGAGGTGACATTGCTTTCCGAGACAGTGGAAGTGTATTTCTGACATTCCCTAAAATGGGAGGCAGCTAACCTAGGCACTGAAGTGAGGAAAGAGGACAGAGGCTGCCTCTTAGAACTGCAATTAGGTCCCTTTGATACAGAGGGTTGCCAGTTAGTCTTTCTGAGACTGCCATTCAGTTGATAGCTGGGCTGCAGTTTCTATGTCAGGGATTGAAGGGTCTTTCAGAAGAGGAGCAGCCCTTTGTCTCCCTTCCTGATCATTGTCAGGTTTGGGAGTTGATAGTCAAGTACAGACTGATCACACTTCTTTCTTTCTCTGATGTGGGTGCTCCAGTCTGGATATCAAACAAGAAAGGGGGGACTGTGGGCACTTGTAAGTCCAGCATACACACCCCTGGGTATCTATTTAACAATTAAGGTATGCAGTTCCTAGAAAATATGGAAGGAGATGACTGGTCCGTGTGGGTTAATGTCCCAAAAAGGGGAGAGGGGGCTTCCACTTGTGGGATTAGGGCCCTCACACACCTGGCTGCGTGTCATGCTTCATCATAGGGCATGCTCCTCTTCAGACCGGCGCTGCAATGCCTGATGGCCACCCAATGAGGGGCTATTTGTCGCAGGTCTTTAATTCTCAATGCCATTTGGTGAGGTGCGGGTGTAAGGCCTTGTGGTGTAGATGAGTATAAAAGGTGTGGGTGCAAATTGGAGGTGCAAATAATAAAATGGGATGTAGTGGTACTCAAAATTAATTTTAATCAGCAAGTCCAATAATCTCAGTTACAAACAGTGGTGGCACTATACTGATGTTATGTTCAGTGGCGGCTAAGTATTAGGGTCCAGCCTGAAGACAACCATGCTGTGAGGAGCATCACTCAAGACATAGGCTGATGCTGGAGCTTCAGAAGCCTGAGAATGCTACATGAGAAGGGAATCAATAAAAACAATCTACAAACACAGATAGAAAATCCACATCCCCTGCCTGCTAAGTCAGTATAAAAGTTGGAGCTTCTGATGCCCTTGTTCCAATTAAAAGTTTTTTTTTACCAGAGAGAGGTTGCTCAACAGAGTTCTCTGTGGCGAACTGTACCATGAGGACCTGCATGAAAGCCAGCTTCCCAGAGGTGAGGGAACATCACCTGGAGTCTGATCTGGAGAAGGAACTGCCTCACGTTTCCTAGGAATCCAAGGAGTCCTGCAGGAGTGAAGGAGAAGGAGCAATCTTGCCATGCACGAGGAGCTTAACATTGTAGACAGCTGCAACCAGTTGACCCTGGTGAAAGGGTACATCCATCAGAGTGTGTGAATGTCATGGTAATACATTTGGTGGACTAGTCCCAGAGATTCTTGAAGGAATCACAGCGCTTCAAGAGAGTGTCCAATTGGTCTCCTGCGTCAGCCATCTAGTTTCTGCTTTGGCACTTGAACTAGCATGCCTGATTGAAGGGGGATGGGAGCACACTGTCTCACCTCCCAGCACTGTTCGCCCCTTAGCATTGTGGTAAATGCAGTTCACAGTGATTTCTTAATTGAATTTGAGCTGTAGTGGTTCACCAAAGTTGGTGCAGGTTCGTGCTGTAAGTCTCTAGACACATGTGTTTCTGGATATTATCTGTCATCAGTAGAGATAAAAAACAAAAATTCCTTCTGGGGTTGCTGGAAAGGCTGCCACAGTCTCTCAGGTCTCAGTAGCTCTCTCTGGGGCACAGGTGCATCTCCAAGAGCTTGTCAGCTCAGTGGCTCAAGGGAGCCTTTTCAAACAGAAGGGGAATGGGAGCACACTGCCTCACCTCCCAGCACAGCCCATGCATCCAGAACCCCAAGGTATAGAGTGGTGCAGAGTGCCTAGCCGAGGCCCATGTGACTTGCGCCTGAGTATCCGGTATCCATTGCATTACTTTAGTATGTAGCATTGCATCTATATATAAAATAAAGTGCTTGTCTTTCGAAAAGAAAAATACTAGGCTTGATAGTTACATTATTCACTGCCAGGAGTAGCATTGAGTGCTGAGCTTATGTACCCCAACACTACCCTCCCAAGAATCCTGTGCTTGCTCCCTATCACTCCTACTGAAAGTCAAGTGCCTGGTAGTAAGGGCAACAAACCCAGTCCCCACGGCTGTGGCCTAGTACCCCATCTACCGAGTAACCCCTGAATGGGGTCAGGCATAGTACAACCCTGGCATAGTGCAGCCCTATTTTGACAAACGTGTCAGTTTTATTGGTTTTCATTTCTACACATTGCACATTTGACAATTCTATTGATTTTCTTGTCCTAATAATCAAGCGAACAGTAAATGGTATATGCATGCTTTAAAGGATCAGCCATTAGAACTGTGCAGTTAAACAATAGGGTTCCTTTTTATAGCGCAGTGCAAATCCTTCACAAAACGACAGCATTATACTGTTGTATCATAATATATTATAATATACGTGAAATTCAAGAATCCATACATTCAGATTGTATAGCTTTACTAGTTACATAGCTAAATCCAGATTTGATATGTCTAGGCGTTTAAGATCTCAACTCATTATATTGTAATATCAGCCATTGTGTTGCATGTAGATAGAATTTATTACATTTCATGTTCACACTGTCTATTCAAATGAAACCACAGAAATTGATTTCCAGCACTATTTATAATATGGTCGAACCCCTGAGTCAGCATAAAGGAACCTAAACATGTACAATTGCCGGGGAGTTGTCGGTGCGTATGATAGCCACACCTTTATTACTAACAATATAACTAATGTTAATAATAACTTTGCTGAATCTTCGGATCCAAAGTAATTATGATGAGAAATATGGATTCCTTAGAGAAGAGTTACCAAAACGATTCCCGTTAAGATATAATCAAATAATGAAGACAACATATTTTCTTTTTAAAACGAAATTCTTTAAAGAGCGTATGCTCCCTTGCTGAGTATAATATGGATATGTTGAGAAAAAAGCAGAATTGATAGCTTCTATAGAAAGAGGCATCAAGTAGAACTTTGTATTTCAAAGAAATAGATAGAAATTACAGTACTATTATCGGGTCATCGCAAGTTAAACTGCGAAGCTCGGAAAATAAATGGGATTTAACCCATCTTTTGCAATGAGCAATTTTTCTCCAGATGTGGAAAAGAGAACCCGTTTCATCAAAACATGCAAATCGGTCGCTCTGAGTGCATTTTGCTCTAAAAGGTAATTTCCTCTCCAAAAATGAAAAATGGAAAAGAAGTAGGTAATGACTTAATTTGTTATTAAGAGTAATTACTGTCTGGCCTCGAGGGGTTGTTCCTGCATTGGTATGAACAAGAAAACCATTTAGCATATATTCATCTTTGTAAATTGTCCCTACTGATCAGCAAATAACTAATCTTCTATAAAAGAGATATTTAAACTGTATTTGCCTTGATAACAAGGAAATGATAACATATGTAGGGAAAAGGCTGCGACATTTGATTAAGTTAGCATGAGAAGTTAGAAACACAACATCCAACAATTATTTGTGCTGGTTGTGTTCATGGAACTAAGGTCAGAATGACTCAATATTTGCACTAGCACTCGCCTGACGCAAGGCATCGCAAAGCAGTGCAAACAGCAGCCATGAATCACCATTTACATGCAAAACATTGTATAGGCTTAAATTTGACCCGGTGCTGCGGCCAAAACCTATTTGGACCAATCTGTTATTGTATGCAAGAATGTATATATGTGGGAGAGGCCTGCACAAAAATGTTACTTTGGCATAAAGTCACATCTACTGAATTAGTGTAATCTGACTTTGTTCCTATTCCTACAGCCAATAAAACACGCACAAGCAACAGGTGACCACACAAAAAGGAAAGTATACTTGATAGAAGTCAACCAGACAACAACTTTATGATCCAAAAAGTTCTTTTTATTTAATCTTGTTTAAAAACCGGCACAAAGCCAACGCGTTTCGTTCCCTAGTGCCATGGGAACTTCGTCAGGGTTTTCTAAATGTATCAGATAGATGGCTGGAAAGCTGGAATATTTCGCAGTTAATCAAGCAAAGAGCGATTGTGAACACCAATCCGATTGACATAATCCTGGATCAGATAACAGATTTCAGGAAGGATCACAAACAATTCGAGCAGTACTTCCAGTATTTCTTAAAATAAATCTTAATGAGGTAGGAGGTAAAGTCCAATACTGGTTACCAGATAGAAATATAGACGTACGATTTATTCAGGGACACCCAGGTATAAGAGGGCCCGTCTTTGATGGCTCAAAATAAGATGCAACAGATCTCCAGAGGAGGCCACACAAATAAAGCATAGGCTCTCAAGGCAGAATGACCCACAGATATAAATGGGACCCGGTGTCAATATCTCAATTGGAATCAAAAGCGGTAACCAGTTGTAGTCCCAAGATTAGAACATAGACTCTCTAGCTAAGGAAACCCACAGTTGTAAATAAGGCCCATTATCAATAGCGCAGAAGAGGCGAGCAACAGCCGGGCATCATGGGTGAAGCGGTGTATTGATGTAATTTATGATAATTTCTCTAAAGTCTGAACCCTGTGCTGATGCCTACATCTTGGAATTTGTAATGGAGAATGTGCATCCAACACAAAGCTTATACTAAAAAGCACAGAAAGCCCATTTAATTTTGCTCAATTGATGGTCATAAATCTGAACCTTGCACAACATTTCCAAAAATATGAAGAAGGTCTTATATTCATCAGAACTAAACTGGAAACATGTCTAGATGAATCAATCATGAAAACAGTGGAAGAGTCTTGAAGCTGTGATTAGCATTATAATGCATGATCAATCAATACATTTGTAGAGCGCCCGTAGGGTGAGAGCCGGTAAACTCTGGCCTATCTCTAATTTCCTTATTTTAGACAACTTGCAATGATTCTAGTCAACTGTAATAATCAAATGTTGTTGCTGAGGTGAAGACAATCCTGCATGGTCTGCCACTAGTGGACCTCTCCACCCCCCCTCGTCCGACCTTGTTCCGTTTCTGGAACGCAGACGCGATGTGCGGGGACCCCGATGGAAGCAGCGGCTACCGAGAGTGAGCTGCGTTGTGTTTGGGGGCATCCGAGAATCATTTTCTACTGTGAGAACAGGAATAAAAAATGCTTACCGGCGGTGCATGGAATTCAGTTTTCAACTCATTTGCAAAGGAGCAGCTCATGGAAGTGCTGCATCAACTACAGACAATCTAGAGCTGGTGGGACACCCCCTGACAAGGGCGAAAACCAGCAGTATATCCTATTTGGCAGGTACTACCGCTGTGCCATAACCAAATTGGACTTCAAGCTACATGTGTTATTGATCATGATGGTGAGCGGCAGCTAATCTCCGGAGGATATTAGTTTTATTGGGCAGCCTTTTTTTTTTGAGTTTTCACCGAAAATGTTCTTCTGACTGCTGAATCCAGGTCCTGCAATTATCGTTAAGTGAGTTGAGTTTGATGGCTCACTGACAAAGTGAAGGCAAAGTGTGCAGCTAGGTGATACTAATTCCTACACACTGCTGTCTACTGATCCCACCCCTAGGCTACTGACTGAAATTAAGAATTTAGTGGAAGAAGCAAGTGCGGAGGGCTGGATAACATCTCAAGAAGTCAAGTTCTTGCTTACATCCCATCCGGTCACTCCATACTTTTATGCACTACCAAAGATCCACAAAGCAGCCAGGCCACCCCCAGGACGTCCTATTATTTCTGGGATTGGATCTCTCCTCGAGCCCCTTTCCTCCTTTGTGGATGTTTTCCTAAGACCTCTAGTGAAAACCATGCCTGCTTACCTTCAGGACACGAAAGATGTACTCCGTCTCCTACCAGAAGTTGAGTTCAACATCGAGACTGACATTCTTGTCAGTTTCGATGTCGAATCACTCTATACTTGCATTCCGCAAGATGAAACCCTGCAGGCTGTGCGAGGACTCCTAGAAACTACCACTCATGAAAGCATAACACCGATCCACTTCATTATGGAGTTGGCAAGGCTCGCAATGACTGAGAACTTTTTTCAATTTGAAGACTCGATCTATCTCCAGACATCGGGGACTTCTATGGGCAGTAAATTTGCCCCTTGGCAAATCTATACGTCCACCTTTTTGAAACTCAGCATGTCCTCAACCACAACAACCCGTATTACCAACAAACGGTGTTGTGGAAGAGGTACATCGATGACGTCCTTGTAGTATGGCGCGGAGATAGTCAGTCTGTACTTACATTCCAAAATTGGCTTAACAATCAGAACCAATATTTAAGATTCACAGTGGAATTTAGTAAGACAGAACTTCTATTTCTGGATCTAATGATCATCCCCAAGGAAGGCCACCTCACTAGCAGTCTGTATTCGAAGCCAATGGCCAGAAACTCGTTGCTCAGGTTCGATAGTCATCACCCACGTTCCTTGAGAGAGAACTTGCCTTTTGGACAATTTCTCAGGGTTCGAAGAAACTGTTCTGAGAAATTCGATTTCCAGGAACAGGCTGATGATCTTTCCATCAAACTAAAACAACGACTTTATCCAAGAGCGCTGATTAGAAAATCGTGCAAAAGGGCCTCTAACAACCATCGTGAAGCCCTACTGACCATCCCGATGGATAAACCGCCTCTTGATAGACTAACTTGTGTCACTACTTTTAGCACGGCCTCATCAGCGGTCCAAAAAATCATCCGGCACAACTGGCGAATACTAAACACTGCGGGTGATAATATTCCACTGCCACTTTTCTCTTTCAAGAGTAGTTCAAACCTGAGAGACGAACTAGTGCATACTAGACCACGCCCCACCTTGAATGAATCCATGACGACACTGTGGAATCTTCCCCCTGTGCAAGGCCATCAGCCATGTGGAAATTGTTCTGTATGCCTCCTAACCAAAAAAACGTTAACAGTGAACATTGGCACATCATGCCCATGGGTGTTGAAACGGCATACGAATTGCAACAGCGAAAGGGCCATCTACCAAATCACCTGCCCATGTGCCCTTCGTTACATAGGCATGACGACTAGAAAGGTCAAACTAAGAATACAAGAACATAGGAGAACCATCAGGCGCAATAAACAGGCTACTCGGATGACAAACCATTTTCTGATGATGAAACATTCTATTGAAGATATGGAATGGTTAGTACTTGAACAGCCGTTCATACCCTCCCATGTCAGCGACATTTCCCATTTTTTGTTTGTCAAAGAACAGAAATGGATTTTCAAACTTAAATGCGACACAGAGGGGCTGAACGATGAAATACCATGGATTCAGCTCTGATGCCACTCCATAGTGGTGACTCAGTTGCTAGATATACATCTAGGTGCTGCTTGATGGTTACTAACATACACTTTGTATTTTGGGTCATTTAGGGGCTTGAATTACTATCTAGACCATGCGTTATCCATTTTCCAGTAGTGAGTGTAATAACAACTTAATATGCCCCTATGGAGGCAGACTGACAGACAGACTGACATCCAATTGAGAAGATGTGACAGTCTGGTGGCAACATCTCACCACCTCATGAGAATTAACCAGCTCACGCCTTACATTCTGTCTAGCCAAAATATATCTGCAATTTAACAACGCCTTTCACAACTCAGCATTACGTCTGATTATAGGTGCACCTATGAGCTCAGCAGCTTTTGGTTCTTATCTTTCTGTTTATAACTGTCACAGTCTTCGTCGTTTCGATCTTTAACTTATATGCTGACAGGCACATATGGCCTTAGTTACACAGATCTGGTGCCGTAATTCCTTTCCGGCTTCCGTTTTTTAAACGGACGATCTACATATACGTGGCGAGACGTTTTCCACCTGGTCCGCCTCTGCTCTATTTGATAGGGGCTTCTGATTTGTTGACAAGTTTTCACATGTGGCACACGGCGATACGTTCCCAATTCGGTCCGCTTCTTTTTCACTTGTTACAGAAGCGGCAAATTTGGTTTTGTATTTGAGTTTCTGGTCTTCAGATATGGACCAATCAACATGAAGTAATGTGTGTAAGGTGCTGTCACGGGTTCCCTATCTGGTCTGCTATCGTTTTACCTTCCCTAGATGCGGCGGAAATGCTTCTCCGAGTGTTTCCGGCCCTAATATTTAAACCAATCATCACCTAATATATCTGGTGAAACACAAAAAGCGTTTCCTTTCTGGTCCGCTAATGATCTTTTTATTTCGTCCAAACGGAGTATTCACCACCTTCCCCTCGGCTCAGTTGAGCGACCGAGGCAACGACGGACAGGTGGGTGAATACGATCTGGGTCTTTCTACTTGGTTTATTTCTTACTTGGTTTATCTTCATTTCAAAAGTTTGACACTTCGGCTCATCATCACGTTTTGCCTAGCCGTAGCATTCAAGACTTTTTGTAACAACAGTTCTGTTATTGTTCCTTGCTACTTTTTAAGAGTGCCTTTTAATTTTTAATTTGTAGCATAGGGGATATACACTCTAAACACATGTCCAGGTTTTCTCCACTTGTGTTTCTTCCAGCTACATGAGTCAGGCTATACCTACACATACCTATGTAAAGGATATGGATGAGTTTTCGCTCACCAAATTTAAGCGCTGAATCTCACACTAACCTGAAGCGCCTGTTTTGTGTCCTGACTCCTATTGAGTGCTTTCCCTCTGTCTTTTTTGCCATCGGCCATTGCCTATATTTAGTGTCACCAAAGGTATTTTACTATGCACTACATGCTGAGTTGCATACATATATTCCTTTATTTTTCTTCCTTTTTCCCCATGATTAGAGCGTGGCCTCTTTGACCTGAGCGAGTGCCAGGCGAGGTGAGGCTTTCTCCACAATTTCTATGGGTGAGTCAACTGTACCAGAGTGTGGTTAATTGATTAAATACACAAGACCGATGTTCCCTAAAATGTTTACATCTGCTATGCTTTGTGTATTTTTCTTTTCTTTTTGTTTCTTAGGAGAGTTCTTATCACAACTACGTGAGACCACCACAGTGTAAGTACATTATTGGTAGGTCTCCACTTTGTTTATGATTCACTGTTGCAGTAGTGTATATTGCAGGTCCTGATGAAAGCCTGGTAAGGCTGAAACATGTTGACCAATTAAGATCTACGATTGATAGTAAACTTTATTTCCGTACTATCTTCACTCTGCTTTTAACCATGCCGTTATGTTGGTCACCCCCAATAAAGCATTTCTTTTGCCATCATAACAGGCATTTTTAATATTATCACACTTATTTTTCACAATCATTTGAGCACTGCAACCTTTTTTTCCCTTCAGCCTCCTAATACTTCCTGCTGGCAGTCCTTCTCACTGGTGGATCTAATACTAGTACTCCTCGTAAGAGAATTGATGAGTTGTCTAGTGGATACCAGTTTCCAACTTTAACCCAGATGACGAGGTTCCGCCAACGGGTGGGCTGATGGGTACACTTCCTCTCTGTTGTCCTTTCTCTCCTCTGTACAAATCTTTTTCATACACTACATTTAAGTGTTAAGAATTTTTATAGCCTTTTTAGAGACCCTTGGCATCCTTTGTGTGTTGTTATACTGTTATTTTTTTGGGGGATAGGATGCAAGCCGGTCTATAAATAACTTTCCCCTTGGACCCCTCTCAAATTTTGTTCTTTGTTAAAGTGTGCAGATAACCTAGCATGTTCTGAGGGTATTGGGGCTGCCATCCCCCTCATAAGGAAAACATGCTGAAGCCTGTTTTCTTTATTCTTTTTTTTCTTCTCTTGCTGCTCCCTCAAATTTGGGGTGGACACTGCCAATATGACTGCTTCTCTTGGTGCATAATATGATGGGGAAGCATTTAAAAATCTTTAATGTGATGGCTCATTTCGACTCCGATGTGAGCCTTAAATCTAAGTCACATTAAGATAGCTTCGGCTGTAGCAAGAGCTAAGTACTTTCAAAAATCCTGTCGAGGGTCAGCTCCAATTTCAAGCCCACTGAGTTCAGGGGAGGATATGGTGGAGCATGGAGTGGGGGGTTAAAGTTGAGGCTCAAGCTATGGAAACTACTCAGCAGGGAAGGTCAGCAGAAGAAGCAGGCTTTGAGGGGCAAGATACGACTCAAACTATTCTAGACGGAAAAGTGGATATTCATGACGAAGGCAACTGGGCAACAGAAAATAAAGATGAGGGGTCGAACCACGAGGTCTCAAAGAAAGGCTCGTCTAGCCCGACCCAAGGAAAGATTTTGGAATATCCATTATTTAAGAAATCTAAAATAATCTCACGGTCAGTAACTGCAGCGCAAGTTCAGGAACAAGGGCCCACCATCAATATGCAAGCAGGACTGTCACAAAGCAATCAGTCTCTTACTCTGCCTCAGCTTACATTGGAAAAAGAAAAAGGGACTCCTCGTTCCCTATAACATCAGAATGATGCCTCAACAGACTTTCGATTCAGAAAAGGGGGTGGTGATGAACAGAGTGTCTGAATTAAGCAGACCACTCTTACCCAGTCCAAAGATCAGGGCTTGATCCATCACCGTTATTTAGCTCACTGCCCCATCCCAGCTCAGAACCTGGCTATATGCAAATTAGTCTGTCCCTGGCCCAGTGCATCATGGGAACAGGGCAGACCAAACTACCAAGCCAATTCTTCACCAGAAAGGAGACAAGCTACCGGGGACCGGTTTCTGGCATTTCAGCCTCGTCGGCCCGGCTTGCTTGAATCCTGATGGAGCAGTGAGCAAGGGACTCATGTCTGAGTATACCCTGCCACACCTATAGTGGCCAAAAACGATTCAGAAAAGGGGGTGGTGATGAACAGAGTGTCTGAATTAAGCAGACCACTCTTACCCAGTCCAAAGATCAGGGCTTGATCCATCACCGTTATTTAGCTCACTGCCCAATCCCAGCTCTGAACCTGGCTATATGCAAATTAGTCTGTCCCTGGCCCAGTGCATCATGGGAACAGGGCAGACCAAACTACCAAGCCAATTCTTCACCAGAAAGGAGACAAGCTACCGGGGACCGGTTTCTGGCATTTCAGCCTCGTCGGCCCGGCTTGCTTGAATCCTGATGGAGCAGTGAGCAAGGGACTCATGTCTGAGTATACCCTGCCACACCTATAGTGGCCAAAAACGATTCAGAAAAGGGGGTGGTGATGAACAGAGTGTCTGAATTAAGCAGACCACTCTTACCCAGTCCAAAGATCAGGGCTTGATCCATCACCGTTATTTAGCTCACTGCCCCATCCCAGCTCAGAACCTGGCTATATGCAAATTAGTCTGTCCCTGGCCCAGTGCATCATGGGAACAGGGCAGACCAAACTACCAAGCCAATTCTTCACCAGAAAGGAGACAAGCTACCGGGGACCGGTTTCTGGCATTTCAGCCTCGTCAGCCCGGCTTGCTTGAATCCTGATGGAGCAGTGAGCAAGGGACTCATGTCTGAGTATACCCTCCACACCTATAGTGGCCAAAAACGATTCAGAAAAGGGGGTGGTGATGAACAGAGTGTCTGAATTAAGCGTCTGTCTTCCATCTCGGGTACACTCCCAGAGGTGAGGGAGCGAGATCAGATCAGGTAAATATCAGACGCACTTTCAGAAAAATAGGTGCTAGAAATGATGAACGAAGGAGGGCTCGTCATCCAATATTATATTATATATCTGGCCAGAATGCAAGAGGCCGAATCTCCGATCTCCCAGCTTGATGTACAGATGAACACAATGCAGCATCATGCCATACTGGATAAACAACTGAAAATCTTACTTGAAAGCAAGTTGAAAGAGCTGGAAAAATCATTAAAAACGCTCCGTCTGTTAGGGGTTCCAGGAGGATGTGAAGGATCGCAAGCACATCAGAGAGACTTATTAAAAATAAAGTTCTGTCAGAGTTTTTAGGAGATCTTACAATCACTAGAGCACATAGGGTTCCAGCCCAGCCGTACCCAAACTCAAATATGCCTCGAACAATCGTAGTCAACTTTGCAGATTTTTGTGTCAAAGAACAGATACTCACCAGTGCCAGCCAAAGGAGACAATTTTCAACTTGCGAAGTACCCAGCTGCTGCATTTATTCCGACATGTCAGCAGCAGCTGCACGTCATCATAAACAATTTGTCAAACTCCTGTATTTGTTCAAGGCACAGGGTGATCAGGCAGCTATTGTTCAGAATTTAAGTTATGAGTTTTGGTGCAAGGGAAGTTTCATATGTTCGCAAATCTTGACAAGGCTCAGTAGCTGTTACAGAAAATTACTACTGAAAAGTAGATAAGGAGGGATAATCGTGATGTTTTTTCTCAAATTATTTTTGAATTGTTTTTGATCAGACGGGATGAGGGGGAAGGGACAGTCCACTTAGGGTGCAACACCATGGCACTCAGTCTAGGTGTCAGTCAGGGTCAGGGAGCCAAGGGGTATAGTGGGCAATTCCCAAATTGCCAGGGGTTGGGAGGGACATGGGGGCTTGGTGAGGGCCAGGGAGGGTGAAGGAAAGCTCAGGGGTTGCGGGGTACATTAGGAGCAATAATGAAAAAAGAGCATAATTATGGAGAAAAAGAAATTGTGAGGAGAGAAGAACAAAAAGTTATATATATATTTTCATGAAGAAGCTTCAGTTTCAAAATGCTGTTGTCTGTTTTTTAACCTTGAGACAAGATGACTCTTAAAGCACGTATAGTCCAACAAGCAAAAGTATGGTATACTGATTATTAGATGGTTAGCTTCCCTTTCTCCTTAATTTTTATTTCTTCAGGAAACCCATCTAAAAGCAAACACAGCAAAACCTTTTATTCCCTAATATTATTCCAAGGCATATTTTGCCTCTGCTGGGCTGGCAATAAGAGTGGTAGCCATTTATTTTGGGCAGTGGATTGTTTGGGAGATCTCTCAGGTTTCGAGAGACTCCCAAGGAAGGTGGATCTTGGTTATTGCTAGGGTGAACAGGACGTTTTCCAACTTTGTAAACTACTACACCCCGGCAGAAGATGATCCCTAAGCCATTATGAAAATTAATGAATTGGTTAAAGGGGCAGTGAGTCCTATAATTTTAGGGGGTGTTTTCAACTTTATTTAAGGTTTGAAAAGGGATACTTCCAATAAAACAATTGAAGCCTAAGACTAAAAAAGTATTAGATTTTATGAAGCAGGACTATCAATTGATCGATCCATGGTGTAGGCCCATCGAGAAACTTCACAATCTACTTGCTACTCTCGCCGATTTCAGTCAGCTTCTCGTATCGATTTCTTTCTTATTTCTCGTTATTTTAAGTGCTTCAGCTCAGAAATCGAGACTAATTCATTCTCAGATCATTCATTTGTTAGAATTGAAATTGTAATACAGGCAAGAAGGAGGGAGAAGTCCAGGTGGCAGATTGATCGTCTCCTCCTCCTGAATCCCCAATGGGTGGAAAATACAAAAACATTTATAAAAGTATTCTTTCAGGAGAATAAGGGCACTGCAGCAGTTTTCTCACGCTGGGGGGCCTTTAAGGCCACAATGCGGGGGCTGATGGTGGCTTTGGTGGCTTTCACGGCCCGCACAGATTAAGGCTCAGGGGCACGCACAGCTGAACTACAACAGGCAGAGAATGCAGAGAAATAGTGGTTTGGAACAACGCTTTGTAGCTGAGGAACAATTAACCATACCTAAGCAGGAGCTACGAGAATTTTTCATTCTTGAGGTGACAAATAGTTAAGGTATGTTTCATCAGCGTGTATATGAGGAAAGTCAGATGGCGGGCTAACGTTTGGCTTGATCAAGCAGAGTTAAGCAGGAGGCCGCAGTAATAACAGAATTGGAGGAACCAGGGACTGGGGTATTGGTTGCCGGTAAGGAAAAGATTTCAAAAGTCTTTTTAGCCCATTATCATAAGTTATGTGAAACAAAATATATGGCTTCAAATGAGGCAAAAAGTCAATATTTTTAGATCACTAAGCTTCTGCAGCTAACAAATAATCAGGCAGAGAAAATAACAGTGGAAATTACAATTGCAGAAATCAAATGTGTCCTAGATTCAATGCCCGGTGGGAAGGCCTGTGGTAATGACACTCTTCCAACTGAGATTTATAAAGCATTCTCAGGAGAACTAATACTATTCTTGGCTGAGCTTTTCAACTTTGTGAAAGCAGGAGGTGAGGTTCCATCTATTTTCAAAGAATCTACTATAGTCAGCTTTGTTAAAAATGGTAAGAAACCCAAAGATGTTAACTCATACAGGCCGATAAGCCTGTTGAATGTTGACTATAAAATATTGATGACAATTTGGGCGAATCAATTCTCTCCAGTACCACAGAAGGTGATCCACAAGGATCAGACAGGATTTGTGACTGGAAGATCTATGTCATCAAACCGGTTTTTAGTTCAAGCACTTTTTTAAATACCAACCAAATACCCGCACTAATAATGATGGCCAATGCTGAAAAAGCATGTGATCTTGTTAACTGGGATGCTCTTTTCTACGCCCTTTGAAGGTTGGGGTTCCCAATATAAATAACTAATATTTTATGGAATTTATACCAAGGGTCTTTATAAATTGTAATCTAGCAGGGAAGGTTGATATAAATCGAGGAACCCGTCTGGGCTGTCCCCTATCCCCTGTGTTGTTTACCTTTTTTATAGAACCACTCGCTGCCAGGATTAGGGATAGTCAGGAGATAAAAGCACCAATGGTGGGTATGGCCGAAATAAAACTGTTTGCAGATGATATTACTCTCTATATTAGACCTGAAGAGCAGACTATAAAAAAAATAATGTTGACAGATTTTGTGTAGTTTGAATCAATTGGGGGATATAAAATCAATCATAATAAAACTGAAATCCTGCTACTTAATACAGGCTACCAAATTCTCCCGAGCAATCTTCATGGCAAACCTATTCCCCTGAGCCAATTCAATATTTGGGGATAGATGTTACAAATCGCTGTGAGGAACTCTTTAACTTGAATTTTGGGACAATGTTTATTAAGACTAAAACTTACTAGATGGATGGACACTTCTTCAGCTTACATTAATTGAATGTGTTGCTCTTATAAAAATATCTATTTTACCATTATTAGGTTTTTCATTTTACAAATGTTCAGATATAAATTAATATGCTGTATTTTAAAGAATTAGAAGCAATGTTTCGTAAGAAAGCATCAAGGTAACATTTTCAGTGCTTTGACTCTACACCAGTAAAGGGGGGCTGGCACTTCCCCAAGTTCGTACTTATTATGAAACTTATTTTTTGGATATAATGGCTCATTTGATAGATTGTAAGGGATCGCTGAATAGTTTCTTTTTGGATAAAATGGTGCAGGAAGCAGTATCTCAGATTCCGATTTTTATTAAGACTGCCAAGCTCCCGAAGAAGATTAGATATAACTACAGGAGTATGGGGGTCAGACTAGGGTTATTTTATTCTATGAAGACTTATAGTGCTGGATATGAGTACTTTAGGCTTTCAGAATGTAAAAGTTTGGGCCTTCATATTCAGAATAGCCAGATAAGTTTTTTTTTTTTAAAGTAATGCCTTTGAGAAACCCGGTCATTATACAGTAGGGGGGTGGTATTTAAATCGGCAGGAGATCCAGGCTAGGTATGGAGTGCGGTATAAGCTCTTCTTTTTAGGGTATTTCCAGATATGCAACTGTGGAAAATTATTCCACCCCATCTCGTTTCGCCTCAGTACCTGTACTGGTTGCCTTATTTAGAACTAAGCTAAGGGGTGGGTTGGAAATTGGTACAGACTTTTACGTAACCAAAGGAAATGCTTTATAGTAACAAGCTTTTTAGATAAAATTACCAAAGAAACACAATGCACTTTTTCAGAGCTTGAATGGCAGGGTATTTTGCAGCATGGCAATAAGGCATTAAGAGCGGTAAACTTTAACCCCTCCCATGCTGGTGACGAACCCCAGCCGTCACGCCCCGCGGTGGGCGTGTGCTGATTACGGCTGGGGTTCTTCATGGCCCCGCCCTGTTCGTTTGTTTACCGCACAGGGGAAACATCGCGGCCACAGCGAAGAGGTTAAAATATGTCCTTGTCCAAACTGATAATATCAATGGCCCATTAACCTGTCTTAAATGTAGACATACTTTTAAATAGGACCACAGTCCCGCACCTGGCCATTCCCCATTGCTAACTGCAAAAACTACCTCATACAGCTGCGCTGCGGCCTTGTCAATGCAAGATCCTTAACCAAAAATGCACTAAATATTCAGGACATGTTAGTGAATCTGAATTTAGATTGTCTTTACATCACTGAAACATGGCTAAGAGAGTGTGGGACGCTTTGCCAAACCTTGGACCAAGTTGGAATTTCCTCTCACAGCCTACTTCTTGCGGAACCCGCTTCGCGGGTCCCGCTGCGTCAGGAGGGACGCCTGCAACTTGCCTAAGGGGACAACGAGGGAAACTGAATCGCCGGGGCTGCGAGTGTGTGCGCGCGCTGCACTGGGACTGCATATCCCAGGAGCGCCCGCCTGCCTGACGAGACACACCTGGGCCGCTCTCCCCGACCCCTCCCACCCCTTCACCGAGCCTTCATCTACTGTGCTCGCAGAGCTTGCGAGTGGGACGCTTTGCCAAACCTTGGACCAAGTTGGAATTTCCTCTCACAGCCTACTTCTTGCGGAACCCGCTTCGCGGGTCCCGCTGCGTCAGGAGGGACGCCTGCAACTTGCCTAAGGGGACAACGAGGGAAACTGAATCGCCGGGGCTGCGAGTGTGTGCGCGCGCTGCACTGGGACTGCATATCCCAGGAGCGCCCGCCTGCCTGACGAGACACACCTGGGCCGCTCTCCCCGACCCCTCCCACCCCTTCACCGAGCCTTCATCTACTGTGCTCGCAGAGCTTGCGAGTGGGACGCTTTGCCAAACCTTGGACCAAGTTGGAATTTCCTCTCACAGCCTACTTCTTGCGGAACCCGCTTCGCGGGTCCCGCTGCGTCAGGAGGGACGCCTGCAACTTGCCTAAGGGGACAACGAGGGAAACTGAATCGCCGGGGCTGCGAGTGTGTGCGCGCGCTGCACTGGGACTGCATATCCCAGGAGCGCCCGCCTGCCTGACGAGACACACCTGGGCCGCTCTCCCCGACCCCTCCCACCCCTTCACCGAGCCTTCATCTACTGTGCTCGCAGAGCTTGCGAGTGGGACGCTTTGCCAAACCCTGGACCAAGTTGGAATTTCCTCTCACAGCCTACTTCTTGCGGAACCCGCTTCGCGGGTCCCGCTGCGTCAGGAGGGACGCCTGCAACTTGCCTAAGGGGACAACGAGGGAAACTGAATCGCCGGGGCTGCGAGTGTGTGCGCGCGCTGCACTGGGACTGCATATCCCAGGAGCGCCCGCCTGCCTGACGAGACACACCTGGGCCGCTCTCCCCGACCCCTCCCACCCCTTAACCTACGTTGTACTATACTATATTAAGCTCCTTGAACCCCCGCTGTGCGGGAGCACGCGGGAGCGCCGGGAGAAGCCCGGGACAAGGGCGGGACCGTCCAAGGCCGTCACAGGCCGGAATAGGCTGGGCTGGGCCTACTCTCTTGGTTTTGTTTGACTGTGCTGGTAACTGCTGGAACAATTGATTTATCAATCTGTTTACCTGCCTTGTGATTCATATTGGAGTCTCTCTGAGTAAAATAATGCCTTCCCCGGTTAGGGAGAGTACCCCACAGAAACCGGGAGGAGCGAAAACTGGGACACTTGAAAATTATTTCTCACGGGCAGTGGGGGAAGCTGACAAAGAGGGAAATCTGTCCAGGTTGAGGGCGGAACGCAGACGATCAATAGATAATTTGAAAAATACTCCCATGGGAGAACAATCTATCACAGTTAGGGAGGAGCTTACTTGTATTGAGGATGTCCCACTCCTGCTAAGGGAGTGCGTTGACACACCACCAGTTGGAATTAGGAGTCCAGCTTTGGTTACAAGCCTCAGTCCCGCCAGGGGGACTATTGATTTAATCTCCCAACTGCCTAAAGACCATAATGATAGAAACTCCAAACTGAAAGTAGTGAACACACAAGCAATCTTGGGACCCCCTCCAAAAAAGCGTAGGAGAAGGGCAAAGGGAGTGCAGGGAAGTAGTAAACCCAAGATTTCACACATGGATTTTGGCAAATCTCTTAAAAACCCTGCATCTACAGTAAAAGCACCGGCAGAGCCACTCCCAAAACCCAATGCTCTGGCGAACTCAGTTCCAGCCCGGATCGATAATGCAGGGACCAGTATTGTTAATGTCCCCCTCTCTGTTGTGCCGCTGGGAAATGTGGAATTCCTGTTAAGGTCGCTGCTACTCCCAATCAGCGAAAGTATAAAAAAGATTGAGATCAGGCTAACCATTTTGGAGGCTACATTGGGAAGTCTGAAAACTCGCGCTGGCGGACAGGGAAGTGACCCAGAACCTAGTACCACCACTGTACCCCCACAAGGGGCGGCACACAGGGTAGTAAACTCAGGCCCTACACAAGCTCCAAAGGGGGTAGTCCTGCATCAATCCCTAAACCCGAAACCTGTAACTACCAACCCACTTTGTGTAAATACACTTAATCCCTCTCTTGCACTAGTAGCTTCGGATCACCGGGTAGATAATATTGGCCCAGACCACCAAAGGAAGCCCCCTGTAAAACCCCGTCGTCCTAACTTACCACCAGAGACTAATGACCTTACTGTGGTTATGGCAGGGGTCCCGCAACTTGATGAAGGAGAAGTAGAGGATTTTTGTGCTCTAAAATCCAGGGTAATCAAGTGGCTAAACAGAAATAGACCCCTCCCGAGACACCTCAATAATGAAATTATAATGGTAAGAAGGGTTCCATGGGTGGGGAGAACCCAAAAATCTATACCTGGGGACTGTTTACTGGTGAGTTTTAGGGACAAGGGTACGGTGTCACATATATGTCAAGGGGAAAACATATCGAGGGAATCCACTATTCAAACTCTTCGTGTGTCCTTCTTCTTCCCCATCGCCCCAGGTCCATTTTACCCACCCCAAATTCATGATAGATGGGAGAGGGTTGGGAGAAGGGGGAGTCACCAGGCCTTTCAACCTAGGCCATTATTTGGCAGACCAGTACCTCCCCTCCCTACTTATAACCGGTTTGATTGCCTGAACGGCCTAGAGGGGGTGGATTGACAAGCAGAGAAGGCCCCTAAGGAGAACATAGAAAAGGGTGTTCAGGTATCAATACCGGAGGAGCAAGGACACCGGACCCTGCAAGTTCAAATATTCAGGGAGGTGGAACCCATGTTATTTGAAGATAATGGTATGGCTGTGGATGGGTTGGTGGGAGGAGGTGGGGGGGACGTACAAGGGGAGTTGCAGGAGATGGGATCAAGGATCCAGGGGGGTGCAGTTTTGGGTGGAGAGGACATGAGGATTATCTCTTGGAATGTAGCGGGCTTAGCTGGAATATTTAGTAACAAGGAGTGGGTTGATTTTGTTAGGAAATTTAACGTTATTTGTCTGCAGGAGACATGGGCTGTGGTGAATAACTACCATCTTGAGGGTTACAAGTGTTTTTTTGTCCCCGCTCGAAAATCGAGTTCTGGGAGAGCAATGGGGGGCTTAGCCATTTATGTAGATTTATCTCTCCCAGGCATTTGGCTGTCTCTTGATTGGAATTTGTACGGAATACAGGCAGTTCGGTTCTCTGGCAAGGGGTTGAAATTGTCTGTTTTTAATTTTTATAACAGTGAGATATCAGACACTAATTCATCCCTATTGGCTGAACTGGATCAGAGGTTGGGTCAAGAAATCATATCTCAGAATAATGGGCCGTCTCATGGCGTACTTTTGGCAGGAGACTTTAACTGTCACCTCTGTCCGGCTCTGATAAAGGCAAATACAGACTGGGGGCAATGCCCGATCGAGAAGGGGCCGCATTTTGCACATACGTCGACCGGGGTTGCTCTTGGGCTGCTTCGGGCTAAGTACGACCTAGAGCATACCATCAACATGATAGACCCACAGCTGGACGGTATGCTCCCACCAACTTTTAAGGGTAGGGGCTGTGCATCTATTATAGATTACATCTTGGTCTCGAGACCGTTGATTAACAAAATAATTAGTGTAGGGATAGAGTGGAGTGGTTTTAGTGATCACAATCCGCTCACCTTAACGTTCCTCTATAAAGCGGGCAGTGTAACCAAATCCCGTTGTCAAATTGAGGAGAGGGCCACTGATCAAGGTAGGAGATTGAAGTGGTCTAAAATTGATGGGGCACAGTTTTATAAAACCCTGGGCGATAAGGGGCTAGTAGCCATTAATGATTGTTTGGATTTGGAAATACAGGGCCCAAGGGTTCTGGAAGCGTTTGTCCACATTGCTAGCCTAATTGATGAACTATTGAGGTCTAGTGGGCCAATACGTATCCAGGCAAGTCCCCGCTGGTTTGATAGAGATTGCTCTAAGGCACTGAGGGAACTGAAATGTTCCCTCAAGACGAAACCACGGGATCCACAGATTATTAGGCTCAGTAGAGAAAGGTATAAAAAAGAGACTAAAAGGAGGAAACTCGCCTTACAGGCAGAGGCATGGGCAGATCTAAGGGAAGCTGGGGAAAGAAAAGATTTAGCGGGGTTCTGGAGAATCATCAATAAGCCGACCTTTTTAGAAAACGATTCTCCGGAGATAGGGGCTAATATTCTACCGGAGCAATGGGTAACCCATTTTAGGGGTTTATATAATCATGAGTCGGGCACCCATGTGGAACCACCGGATTTTTCAATACAGGCCCCACCAGTTACATTCTCTCTTAAGGAGATTGTGACAGGGATGGAGGGTCTAACTAAAAATAAAGCCCCGGGTCCGGACGGAATTCCGCCAGACCTGTTCCTCAGCAACATAGATCTATGGGCTCCCTTGATGACAAGGGTCTTAAACACCGCTATTACCTGTGGTCTCCCCCCTTCATGGTCCAAGGCGATCATCGTACCAATTTTTAAGAAGGGCAATAGAGATGACCCGAAGTGTTATCGGCCCATTTCCCTGATTGACGTATCGGCCAAACTTTTGGGAAGGGCAATCCTGAATAGATTGACCGAATGGACAGAAGAGAATAACATCTTCTCGGATACTCAGTATGGGTTCAGGACAGGGAGGTCCACCAGTGACCAGTGCCTAAACCTGTATATGCTGACTGCCAAGTATACCCTGGCCAGCGACGAACCCATGTATATGGGATTCATGGACTTGGCAGCTGCATTCGACCACGTCAACAGAGGAAAACTGTGGGATATGATGTCAGGTATGGGGATAGAAAGTGGCCTAATCACCATATTGAGGGAACTGCACAGTGATACCACGGCCAAGGTTAGATTCAACAGGGAGGGAGGACTGTCTGACTCCTTTCCTTGTAGGAGTGGAGTCAGACAAGGTTGTATACTTGCCCCCTTCCTGTTCTCTCTCTATATCAACAACCTGGAGCAGTTCCTTCTGGGTCTAAAGACAGACTGCCCAAGGGTTGGGCTGCGGCATATCCCCGTCCTGCTTTATGCAGATGATGCGGTTTTATTAGCAAGAACACCACGCAGCCTACAAACCCTGATAGAAGGGTTTGTGGAGTTTATGAGTAACTTAGACCTATCTGTTAACCTAGGGAAATCATATGTGCTTCTGGCTGGCAAAAAACCTTCCACCAAATTCGTTTATACAATTGGCTTACACCGCTTGGAGCAGGTTAAGACGTTCTCCTACCTCGGGGTAACTTTTGACGGTGCCCTGCAATTTACGCCTTTGGTGGTAGAACGTTGCGCAAAAATGATTGCTTCCAACGGGGCAATAGCTGGATATGGTAGGAGGGTGGGCAGATGGAGCCCGGAACAGGTGATGAATCTGTACGGCTCCATAACATGTTCCAAAGTAATTTATGGGGCAGAAGTCTGGGGGTTTGTGAATACAGCAAGTATCCAACAAGAAGAAACTAGGTATTTGAAAGCTATCCTGAGGGTGCCACCCAGCACGGCTGGTTTTATAGCCCACAGGGAGCTAGGGAGGCCATATTTGGAAGATTTGGTAAAACTCAGACCAATAGTGGCCTGGTTAAAAATATGGATAAACCCAGATGCGCATTTAAGTAGAGAAATCCTATTGGACTGCCTAGGTAGGACCTATTCAATGCGCATCCCCTGGCTCAAATACGTGAAAAATACTTTGGAGGAGATAGGGCTGGGGAATCTTTTCACAAACCCTGCCTCTATTTCAGCACAGCATAAGAAGCGGGTGGGGGAATTATTTTTGGGGCAAGTAACCCAACGTCGAGCGGATGCGGAAGGAGTGAAAAAGACTGTAAGGGCCCATGGTTTGGTAAAAAGTGTGGAGGGTATGGAGCCTTACTTATTCCTTCTGCATAATGCACAGGACAGATTTTTAATGTGCCGCCTCAGACTGAATTTGCTCCCCTTTATTCTGGCTATACCTGCAGGGTTTACCTCAACTATTGAGCAGAAGGGTCCCTGCGGCTGCGACAACCGGTCTCCGCAGGATACCCTTCACTTTGTCTTGCTCTGTCCCTATTTTTCCATGCCCAGGCGCAGATTCCTTGTAAATATTTTAAAAAAAACGCGATTGGAACACGCCAGGGATGCCCTAGTATTTCTGTTAAAAGCCTCTGACCCATTAACTCTGTGTAGCATTCTGAATTTTATTAAAGTTGCTATACGTTTAAGACAAACAAGCGGAGATGAATGAATGAATTTGCATTTATTGGGCCCTTATGTTGGCAAATCCTTTTATTATAACAATTATGTACAAGGATCTTAAATCAGTATTTAATAATGTTTTATCTGTTATATGTGTATATAAATGTGCTTTTATGGTGTTTTTTATTCACCGAATAAAGATTCTTGACTTGACTTGAGTGTTCAAATCCTGATGTTGTGCAAGTTATATCATTTCCAGACAAGATAGAAATGGGCAAAGAGGGCGAGGGGCTAGCAATAATATATAAAAACTCTCTGAAATGCTCTATATTTAATATTACAGAATTAAAAGAAGCTGAAAGCTTTTGCTTCTGCTTTCAACTAGACAGCTCTATGGCGTTCACTGGAGCTTTGATCTATAGACCCCCAGGGTCTACTCACTAATTTTTAGACACCTTTGGGGAAAGTATACGTTCCCTAGTGGTCAGATATTCCAATTTCACCATCCTAGGAGATTTCGACATACACCTAGAAGCACAAAACTTTTTACAGAAATTATAAACACTCTGGGTCTAAAACAACAGATATATGGGCCCGCACATTGTGCAAGGCACACCTTAGATGGTTTATGCACCAACTCCGTCTGCCTAAAAACAGACCCATCAGTCACTATAACTTGGTCAGATCATAAGCTTCTTCCTTTCAGGATTGGCCATACTACTGCTTAACCGGTGACAAGCCCCAGGCCATCTGGACTCACATTGAGACACAAGTGGAATAATATGCTTACTAACCCCGACTTATATGCCATAGCAGAAGCGGGTGACCCCTCGATAGACACTGACATCTGATTGGATGACCTCTCTAGCCAATACTTTGGCACCATTCGCCCCTCCGAGGAAAAGCGCCATCAATACAAATTCTGCTCCCTGGTTCAACTCTCGCCTAAAAAACTTACAAGGCCAATGCAAAAAATTAGAAAGAATATGAAGGAAGAACTACAAACCCAAAGAACATTTATCTTCTAAGTAGCTCTTAGACTATACCATCAGCAAATTAAAATAGAAAAGAAGGTACACTATTCCAATCTTATCAATAAGGCAGCAGCTAATCAGAAAACCATTTTTAATATTGTGAAATCTTTCATGGATCCGAAAATTTTAAAACAATAAATTCCTCCATCACAGGGATTATGTGATCAAATTGCCAATTTTTTTTAAAACAAAATTGTAGACTTAAAAAATACTTTACGGAAATGATCCCCTCATCTATTGAAGCAGAAACTTTAGGAAACAGAAGGGAGCTCACCTGTTTTAAGGTGATTAGTCTTGAACAATGATTTGATTTGATTTTGGGTTTTATAAAGCGCACAGCGACCCTTGGGTATCCCGGCGCTAATGAACACATTCCTGTAGGGTGGGAAGTCATGGGGGGAGTGCTCAGGGGAAAAGTAGGGTCTTCAGTATTTTCCTAAATCTGAGGTGGTTTTGTTCTTGCCTCAGGGAGAGTGGGAGGGCATTCCATAATCTGGGGGCATTGTACGAAAACAGGCGACCACCTGTTCTGGCCTTCCTGATTCTGGGGACTTTTGCCAGGGAGAGGGAATTAGATCTAAGTTGTCTGCTTGATTGTTGATGAGACACAAGCGGCCTGAGGATGGGAGGGCCTTCATTGTGCATTATTCTATGGGCAATGCACAAAGTCTTGAAGTTGACCCGTTCCTTAACTGGCAGCCAGTGCAGACTTCTAAGGGCTGGCTTGGCCGAGTTCCTCGCGGCGGTTCCTGTGAGTAATCTTGCCGCCGCATTTTGTGCACATTGAAGTCTGTGGACTACAGAGACTGGGGCCCCCAGATATAGGACATTCCCATAGTCCAATCTGGAGTTCACCAGCCCCTGCATCAAGAGCTTACTGGATTGAAGGGGGAGTAGATGGAGGATCTTTCGTGCCATCTTCATAAGGCCAAAGCAAGTACCCGCAGTTTTCCTCGCTTGTGTTTTAAAACTGAGATCCTGGTCCAGCCATATCCCTAGGCTTTTTACTTCGGATTTTGGGGATGGTGGAGATCCCATGCATGGTGGCCAGGGAAGGGGAGAGGGGATTTTATTTGGGTTTCCCAGGAGGAGTATTTCTGATTTTTCACCATTCAATTTTAACCGGGACTTGCACATCCACTGGTGCACCTTTTCCAGACAACTGAATAGATTGGGGAGGGCGTTGTCTGATTGGTTGAGGGACACGACGAGCTGAGTGTCATCGGCGTACATTATTGATTTAATCCCAAAAGGTTTCACAACATCCTCGAGGGGTGCCATGTACACGTTAAAAAGTGTGGGGCTCAGGGAAGATCCCTGGGGCACCCCACACTTGAGTGCCTGAGCCTTGGAGATGGAGTATCCATCTGTTACTTGAAAAGACCTGTCTTCAAGAAAGGATGAGATCCAAGCTAATGCGGAATCCGCCACTCCTATCAGTCCAAGACGGTGAACAAGGGTTGCGTGGTCCACCGTGTCGAAGGCGGCACTCAGGTCGAGGAGGATCACTGCCACTGATTCTCCTACGTCCAGTATGCCCCTAGCTTCTTCGACCACGGCTAACAGTGCGGTATCCGTCCCCTGTCCCGGTCTAAAACCTGTCTGGGTTTGGTGGAGGAGATGATTGGTCTCTAGGAACTCAGAAAGGTGTTGATTTGCTACTCTCTCGGCGATTTTACTGATAGCCGGTAACAATGAGATCGGTCTGAAGTTTGATGGATCTGTGGGGTCAAGATGCGTTTTTTTTATGAGAGCCTTCACAGTGGCTTTTTTCCAGTTTGCTGGGACTGTGCCATTTTCGAAGGAAGCGTTAATCAGATTGGTGAGAGGAGGGGCTACAGTGGAAGCAACTTGCTTCAGTTTACTGATCGGGGCTGGATCTGATGGGGCGCCACTTTTGACTTTATGCAGGATGTTAAGAAACGTTTCGGTGGTGATTTGGGGGAAGGAGAGAAGCCTCGGGGTGTCTTGGGAAGCAGGGTGATAAGGGCCTCTTGGTGCGGTTGGCGCCGCCGGGAGGGAGTTCAGGATTTTTTCGATTTTTTTCGAAAAGAATTCGGCCATCTGGTTGCATTTTGCGCCATCCAGGTCTGGTGGTGGTGGGGGTTCCTGTATTTTGGAGAGGAGTTTAACTATCCGATAGGTCTCTTTTGCAGAGTTGGTCGCGGATGCTATTTGATCCTCAAAGTAGGAGGCCTGTGCCTTTTTTAATGCATTTTTATAGAGCCTAATATGGGCTTTGTAACCGCTTCTGTCTTCTGTGTTCCAGTACTTTCTCCATTGGCGTTCAAGCCTTTTGCCTTTCCGTCTTAATTCACGTAGTTCCTCAGTGAACCACGGTAGTTTCGAGGATTTCCTATTGGGAGGAAGGGTTTTGAGTGGCAGGACTGTATTGAGAGAGTCACTAATCCATTTATGCAATTGAATTTCGGCTTTGGAGGGGTCGGGGTCGACTGTGGGTAAAGTGGAGGACAGAGAGCGTTCCCATAGGATTGTGTCTAGTTTTTTCCATGGACGTGACGGGGCCCGGGGGCGAGGAGTATCCGAGATCTTCCCTGGAAGTTGGAATTTGAAAGGAACCAAGAAGTGGTCAGACCAGGGAAGAGGGAGAGGGGTTTGAACATAGAGTTTGGAAAGGTTAGAGAAGATGGGATCCAATAGGTGTCCTTTCATGTGGGTGGGGTCATTGCTGAGTAGTTGTAAATTAAGGAAATTTAGATCAGTTTTTAAGTCTGTGGCAAGTTTATTGCCTTGATCATCGAAGTGGAGATTTAAGTCCCCAAGGATTGTAAAGTTTGGAGTCACGCAAGCCAGGGAGGAGATGGCATCCATGAGTGAGTTTATGAAACGCCCTACCTGTCCTGGCGGACGGTAGATTAACACCCCAGTTAGTGTGGTAGATGGTGGCAGATGTAGGGAAAAAAGGACATTTTCGCTATCAAGAATGGGGCTGTCTTTGAGCTGACATGCGAGGTTGTCACGATAGATAATCGCGATGCCCCCTCCCGTGCCCGTCGGTCTGTTGAGGGTTTTAATGAGGTACCCAGGAGGTAGTGCTTGGATAGTGTCTGGGTCAGAGCTCTCAGAGAGCCAAGTTTCTGTTAAGAACAGAACGTCAAAGTCCGACTCTGTCAATAGAAGGTTAATTTCAGTGTGGTGCTTAGGGAGTGACCTGCAGTTCAGCAGGGCCATCTCAAGGCAGGCAGGTTCAGAATGGGATAGGGGCGTAGCCCTGTATGCGCAGTTTGGGCATCTAAGAAGCTCCTGTTCCGGGGTAATAAGTCCGTTACATCTAGTGTTTAACGGTTCTCTGAGTTGATACAGAGTTTCTTGTGAATATTTGATTCGTGGCGGTTTAGGACCGGCCAGGGGTGTGGGCTCTAGGCTCGGTCTGGCGCGGACGGGCGCAGACGGGCTTGCCTTAGGCGCGCCTTCGGCGCGCAAACGGCGCTCCCGCTGCGCTCGTCCGCTGCGCTTACGTGGAAGGCACATTTGGGGAAAAAAGGGGGGGGGCGTGGCCTGTCCGGTGGGCGTGGCCTCGCGCCTGGCGATGGCGGCGCCTGGCGATCTACAAGCAACGCTAAATCCGCTGAATGTGGGGTGAGTGTGTGTCCCAGCAAGAGCACAGAGTAGGACTAAAGTTTTAAAACAAATAACACAAAATATAACAATTTTAAAATTCGGCGTTTAGTTCCTCCGGCTTTCCGCCTCAGAGGATGTGATTCAATAAGGCGCGCTAATAATCAGCGCTTCTTATAGGCGGATGGGGGGGGCGTGGCCTGTCCGGTGGGCGTGGCCTCGCGCCTGGCGATGGCGGCGCCTGGCGATCTACAAGCAGCGCTAAATCTGCTGAATGTGGGGAACAAGCTATTCTCTCTTGCAAGTCAGGTTCACCCTTCGATAACTGCCCCCCCAAAAATCTTACACGCTCTTGTGGACATCATAAACTCTACCATTAATCAAATAAATAATTCCTCCTTTAAGCTATCGAGAGTACCTGACAACTGGAAAATTGCGTCTGTTAAACCCCTCCAAAAAAAGAAACTTCCAGACTAACCACTGTCTCCAATTTCAGAGCTATCTCTCAGAGCTATCTCGCTGTTACCTTGTCTGAGTAAAATAGCAGAGAAAGTGGTCAATATACAACTCAATGAATTTTTGCAGGAAGCAATTAGGCTCTGGTCATTCAACAGAATCGGTACTGCTCCATACTACTGAAACTCTAAAGTTTGCACAGATCAGGGCAAGGATGCAGTACTGATTGTGTTGGACCTATCAGCCGCATTTGACATGGTCGCTCATGATATTCTGAGAGACAGGCTTGGGAATAGTGGCATCACCAACTAGGCGCTAGCCTGGCTAATATCCTTTTTGGTAAACAGGTGACAAAGAGTAACACAAGGCAGTTACAAATCAACAGAAAAACAGTTGCCATCAGGGTCCCACATGGCTCATCTTTGAACCCAACTCTGTTTAATCTTTATATGATACCGTTGCTCACTTTGATTGCCACATTCGATATCGAATTTATTTAATGCGCGGATAACACTCAGCTAATTCTCACCCTTGACAAAAATTCCACAGCAGCTCAAGAAAAATCTCGTTATTATCTATCTGCAGTTATGGACTGGATGAAACTCAACCATCTTAAATGTAACAACCAAAAAACTGAAATCATGCTGCTTGGAAAATCTAATCTCTTCATGCCCAAACAGTGGTGGTTGCCGAAAAAGGGTTCCATCTCCCAACATAGTAGCCACTGTGTCGAATTTAGGGATGAGGTTTTATTCAACGCTATCCTTCCACAAGCAAGCCCTCACTGTGGCAGGCATGTGTTTCCACACGATAAAAACCCTCCGAAAAATCCTGGATCTACTTCCTGGTACAGCTAGATAAACAGTCACAGCAGCATTAATCCTGTCACATCTGGATCTACTTCCTGTTACTGCTAGATAAACAGTCACAGAAAAAACCCCAGTCAACTGATCTCGGTTTAATCCATCACTGTTCTTTAGCTCACATACCCTGCCAATTTAGGGCGAACAAAGAAAAACCAAAGTGGATGATGGACGGAGCGTTGACAATACAAACACTCACCCCCAGTCAACTGATCTGGGTTTAATCCATCACCCTTCTTTAGCTCACTCTGCCACCCCAGTTCAGACATGGCCATATGCAAATCAGTCTGACCCTGTGCCTCATGGGAACAGTCCAGCCCGAACTGCCAAGCCATGTCTTCCCTGGACCAGAACCAAGCTTCCCAGGACCGGTTTCTGGCATTACAGCCGTCTTCAGCCGGACTTGCTTGAATCTAGTGGCAAAGTGAGCAAGGGACTCACGTCTGAGCATACCCTGCCAACTTAGGGTGAACAAAGAAAAACCAAAGTGGATGATGTACAGAGCGTTGAGAATACAAACACTCAACACCAGTCAACTGATCTGGGTTTAATCCATCACCGTTCTTTAGCTCACTCCTCCACCCCAGTTCAGACATGGCCATATGCAAATCAGTCTGACCCTGTGCCTCATGGGAACAGTCCAGCCCGAACTGCCAAGCCATGTATTCCCAGGACCGGAACCAAGCTTCCCAGGACCGGTTTCTGGCATTACAGCCATCTTCAGCCGGGCTTGCATGAATCCAGTGGCAAAGTGAGCAAGGGACTCACGTCTGAGCATACCCTGCCAACTTAGGGTGAACAAAGAAAAACCAAAGTGGATGATGGACGGAGCGTTGACAATACAAACACTCACCCCCCAGTCAACTAATCTGGGTTTAATCCATCACCATTCTTTAGCTCACTCCGCCACCCCAGTTCAGACATGGCCATATGCAAATCAGTCGGACCCTGTGCCTCATGGGAACAGTCCAGCCCGAACTGCCAAGCCATGTCTTCCATGGACCGGAACCAAGTTTGCCAGGACCGGTTTCTGGCATTACAGCCGTCTTCAGCCGGGCTTGCTTGAATCCAGTGGCAAAGTGAGCAAGGGACTCATGTCTGAGCATACCCTGCCAATTTAGGGCGAACAAAGAAAAACCAAAGTGGATGATGGACGGAGCGTTGACAATACAAACACTCACCCCCAGTCAACTGATCTGGGTTTAATCCATCACCCTTCTTTAGCTCACTCTGCCACACCAGTTCAGACATGGCCATATGCAAATCAGTCTGACCCTGTGCCTCATGGGAACAGTCCAGCCCGAACTGCCAAGCCATGTCTTCCCTGGACCGGAACCAAGCTTCCCAGGGCCGGTTCTGGCATTACAGCCGTCTTCAGCCGGGCTTGCTTGAATCCAGTGGTAAAGTGAGCAAGGGACTCACGTCTGAGCATACCCTGCCAACTTAGGGTGAACAAAGAAAAACCAAAGTGGATGATGGACGGAGCGTTGACAATACAAACACTCACCCCCAGTCAACTGATCTGGGTTTAATCCATCACCGTTCTTTAGCTCACTCCGCCACCCCAGTTCAGACATGGCCATATGCAAATCAGTCGGACCCTGTGCCTCATGGGAACAGTCCAGCCCGAACTGCCGAGCCATGTCTTCCATGGACCGGAACCAAGTTTGCCAGGACCGGTTTCTGGCATTACAGCCGTCTTCAGCCGGGCTTGCTTGAATCCAGTGGCAAAGTGAGCAAGGGACTCATGTCTGAGCATACCCTGCCAATTTAGGGCGAACAAAGAAAAACCAAAGTGGATGATGGACGGAGCGTTGACAATACAAACACTCACCCCCAGTCAACTGATCTGGGTTTAATCCATCACCGTTCTTTAGCTCACTCTGCCACCCCAGTTCAGACATGGCCATATGCAAATCAGTCTGACCCTGTGCCTCATGGGAACAGTCCAGCCCGAACTGCCAAGCCATGTCTTCCCTGGACCAGAACCAAGCTTCCCAGGACCGGTTCTGGCATTACAGCCGCCTTCAGCCGGGCTTGCTTGAATCCAGTGGCAAAGTGAGCAAGGGACTCACGTCTGAGCATACCCTGCCAACTTAGGGTGAACAAAGAAAAACCAAAGTGGATGATGGACGGAGCGTTGACAATACAAACACTCACCCCCAGTCAACTGATCTGGGTTTAATCCATCACCGTTCTTTAGCTCACTCCGTCACCCCAGTTCAGACATGGCCAGTCACAGCAGCATTAATCCTGTCACATTCAGAAGGTTTTCTGCCGAGCAAAAATTGTATCATACAACAACACTCTCAAAGAACTTAGTCACAATGTCCATATATTTCCATTGAGTCCATTAATTATTTAGACACCAGAATCCATTATCGATTAGTCCATATTTGTTTTTTACTTCTCACGATTCTGTTCATCAATTCCAAAATTTCAATGGTCAGATCAGCCTTATAAGCAGGTCAGCCGACACGTGTTTCGTTGTCTGGAAACGATCAAATCTAACATAAACACGAAACTGAAGGTCTGGTATGACACAAGCTTATTAGATCATGATGAATACTTATTTCTTAAAGTTGACTCCCCTAAAGCACCGTGTATATATTGTCTGCCCAAGATACATAAAAATAAAGAGAAACCGCCAGGGAGACCGATTATATCGGGCATAGGGGGACCTACTGAGAAACTCTCTGAATTCATTGATTCATACCTGAGACCTTATGTGCAAAATTTACCGTCACATATTGAGGACACGAAACACGTCCTCAATATTATGAATGATGTAATGTGGGAAAGTGACATGATTCTAGCAACTTTGGATGTAGTTTCTCTTTATTCTAATATTAACCATGACAAAGGAATACAAGCTATAGAAACATTTCTAAATAGTAGGCCAGTGGAATATCTGAATCATACATCCATGCTACTGGAAATGACCAGAATTGTACTAGAAAACAATTATTTTTTATTCGAATCCACCTGGTATAGACAAAAGACTGGGACAGCGATGGGTTCCAAATTTGCTCCGTCCTTCGCGAACCTCTTTATGGGGAGATTGGAGGCGGAGCTTATTTGGGGCCCTAAAGGCTGTCAATGGATTGATCATATTTACTACTGGGGTAGATTCATAGATGATTGTTTATTATTTTGGAGAGGCACACCAGAGGAGCTTGACAGTTTCTTTCAATACTTGAACTCAAATGATATGAACATGTCATTTACCACTCAATTCAGTAAAGAAAAACTGACCTTTTTAGATATTGAACTTTTTGTGGAGAACAACAAACTTGGCAGCCGCATGTTTCGTAAAGAGACCAGCTGCAACGCACTACTTAGAGCAGACAGTTGCCACCCAACTAGCCAAATTACATCAATTCCATATGGAGAAATGATCAGAGCAAGAAGGAACTGCTCTAAAGATGAAGATTTTCACCACAATGTCAAAGACATGACTAAGAGGTTTGTTAATAGAGGATACTCAAATATTGTAATCAATAAAGCAGTTCGTAGAGTCAACAGGTTAAAGAGAGATGAAACTTTGAAACCTAAAAATAAATCTGAGGTTCCGTCTCATGATCAGAAACTCAGAATGATTACTAATTTTGGTAAGGGTAGTCACAAACTTTTTAATATCATGAATAAATATTGGCAAATGCTTACTTCTGACAAAGATCTTAAACCTTTTTTAACAGAACGCCCGAGTATAACATACAGAAAGGGAATGTCACTTGCTAATATAGTGAGTCCCAGCTATCCCAAGCCAATTATACCGACAAGTCAAAGTGACTGGCTTCGGACATGTCCAAAAGGATTTTATCATTGTGGAAACTGCAGCTCATGCAGATGGGCAATGAGAAAAGTACAAACTTTTGAATATAATAACACTGGGACATTCCGTATCGAATCCTTCATTAATTGTGAGACATCATATGTTGTATATGTAATTGCCTGCCTATGTGGAAAAATATACGTAGGCAGCACTGTGAGGAAACTGAAAGACCGTATGATAGAACATTATCGGGCATTGAAGAATGGTGATACCAGGTATCCAATCTCCTCACATATGATTCAAAATGATAACGACTCTGTAAAGCATAAATTTTCATATCATGGTATTGAGCATGTGACATTGGACAGACGTGGTGGGAATAGACTACTGCATTTAAGACGTAGAGAGGCAAGATGGATTATGGTCCTTAGAGCAGTCGAAGATGGTCTTAACATTGATTCTGAGCTCCAATATTACTTAGGAGACCATTGAGATTATGACAATATTACTGCATAATGGATATAATCTACTTATTACAACTGTTGTACTTTAGATGCAATTCTATAGATGAGATAACACTTCTGCATATGCCTTTATTCCTCTGAGGGTTGTTTTGTTTAATAATTTTAGTAGAGAATGTAATGGAAAGGTATGCGGTGCCAACAGCTTTGATACTGGGGGTCGCCGCCACTCTAACCCTACAGGCTCTTACTTTTAGAAAAATTTTTTCACTACTGAAATATACGGACAAACTCACCACTTCAATTGGTGGAATGAGGCCAATTATACTATAAGTAGGTTCTGCATTATACTGTCTCGTAGACAGCTTAAACATCATTATATAGCCATATTGGCATTATGGCCGACTGAAAAGAATAATCTATTCAAGACCAGAGAGGGTCAGACTAGCTATAAATTAAGAAACTTTTTGGATCGTTAAATCTCGCAAATCGTCTCTAAATATAACTAAATATTACTGCGACTACACATAATAATTATTTGCTCATAACTAAGAGTTATAAACAATATAACATGGTTCTGACCATCTTATGCACATTTTATACCGCTCGCGCAAAAATTAAGCTACTTCTTACATAAGATGGCTGCCACAAAACATAGAGTTTAAGAATACTCGGTATAGACTACTTAGTAATAGAATTGAAAGTAGCAGCACAATAATTTCTCTAGTATATATATTTAAAATTAATGATGAGAAGCAGTACACTGCTAAAAATATGCTAAAAATATTTTATTCATGGTCTACATGTAGCGCCGTCAATTGCGCTACTACTTACACAAGATGGCCGCATAATACTTCGATACGCGGTACATACTTACTAAACATCTACTTAATCAAGATGGCGCCCGGAACAAACGCCGGTACACGAGTAGACGGGAAGACGTAAGAGTAGATACATTCTTACGAGGTGAGTGTAAATGATTTCACCGGTCACATTTAAGATAATTCAGCATATACAACGAATTTAGACCTAACTAGTGCTCTTATAAATATTTTCTCTTAGAATTTGATACAAGAATATAAGTGGATAACAATACTATAAATACGAGTGATATGAAAGTAAGAACTCCAGATTTTGTTTAAAGGTAAGGACTGCAGTGGAAACAGTTGCATAAAGTGTTTAATCGTAATGGATATAGGGGTGAGGTCTGATTCTAATCTACTCCCTTAGAGCTATTTCAAAGTTACCGGTACCGCGTCTATAAGAATAATAGCTGAATTTTGGACACTTGACTGGTAAGGCTCTCCAAGTCATGAATAATATATACTTTGAATAAACAGAGGAAATATGTTTAGTTATATTCACCCTTTTACAGAACCTGCATAAAATCGAAAATCAACTTTTAAAAAACGGATGGAACACATTATTGAATAGAAAACTGAGACTTATAGAAAGGTAAATAAGATATACCAACTTTGATAGGGCGATACAATTGCTGGTAGGGTGGGAGTGGCGGTGATTAACAGGACGAAGTAGGGGGACTCTCCATACCACTCCACAGATGAAGATAGATGAGAAAGTATAGTAAAATATTATTTTGTAAATGTATATATAAATGTACAAATTCCGTACAGTAGGCAAAGGATCCAAATGTTTTTGGTGTGTATCACTATGCGACACCGGGAATCACTATAATTTTTTATAATTGGAGTCACGAATGCATTGGGAACTCTATGCTTGTCTTTCACCTAGGTGGTGTTTGATTTATTAATATTAACTCTTTCATAATACTAGAGTTGGATGTAAATAGTTAAGCATACTTAGTTTTTACTTTTTATATTTTTCCTGGCTTGCAGCCCTGATGAAGTTGTTTTAAACAACGAAACACGTGTCGGCTGACCTGCTTATAAGGCTGATCTGACCATTGAAATTTTGGAATTGATGAACAGAATCGTGAGAAGTAAAAAATAAATATGGACTAATCGATAATGGATTCTGGTGTCTAAATAATTAATGGACTCAATGGAAATATATGGACATTGTGACTAAGTTCTTTGAGAGTGTTGTTGTATGATACAATTTTTGCTCGGCAGAAAACCTTCTGAATTTTTAAATACCTGGGAACAGTGTATTAGTTAGGGAGACAGGTAACCTCCCTATTCTGCCTAGTAGCAAGAGGAACTACATGCCAACTGAATATAGCCTTAATTATCAGCTGTGCGCCCAATAACCTGTTGCCTTTCTTTATATATTAATCCTGTCACATCTGGATAACTGCAACAGCCTTAATACAGTAGAAAAAAAGGCTGTTCTTAAAAGATTACAGGAAGTCCAGAACATGGCAGCAATGGGGTCTGTGGCAGAGACACGGCGGTCGGCACCCTGGTAGGACTGGACGCAAGCAACTGCTCCTAACAAGTTGCGGCACATGTTTCCTTCTCTGGTATTACAAAAACTAAAAAAGAACAGATAATATGTTATAAGGAACACTGCCTCCTTTGATATAGGAGCCTCAAATGACAACTCCTCAACTCCCACTGGTAGTAAATAATTAAATCCTTCTTAAATACAAAAAGACATCAGCCAGATATGGACGTGACCTCTGAAGAATTGTAATCAGCCGTCAAAACTAAGCGCCTTATTCAAGCCACAGCAGATCCATTCTACTCTACGACCTTATACACTAAGATTAAGAGAACCCCATGGTTTCTGACTATTTGCATACATTTGTTTAGTCCAAGTTGGCCCTGAAGAAGGTGAATCCAAATAATATATCACCGAAACGTACGTAGGCCGTACGCATACAAAGACCCTCGAATATGACAAATTGAAAGATCATAAGAACTAAATTGGAAAAGAAATTCAAATCAAGATTACAACAAGAATATATAGACTGTTTCACGATTTAAGACAGATTGAAACTACACTACGAGGAGTCTTGTATTGGACATTGATAATATATCACCACAAAGTTTGCAATCATTCATGTATTTTGTCACTGTTGTTTGCATGTGAGTAAGTGTGAGTATGTATGCTGGGATGAATGCTCATATCTGCACATAAAAGAAAAATGAGGGGTTCTATCTAGAACAACAACTTCAGTCAATATGTTGCACCTCAACAAAACGCACGTTAATTGGTATTTAGTTGTATTTATTATGTTTTTTATGTAAAAGACAACTGCAGAAAATTCAAAAAAGTATATATTTTTGTATAATGATGAATAAATTGATAAAAAATAACAAATATGCGGTAAGTCTATTGTGTCATGAGATGCATCCCATGTATAAATAACTGACTTAACTGCCAAAAATGTTGAATGATATTTAGGTCACAATAGGAGGTTATTCCCTGTGTTTTTTAGCAATGGGTTCTTCTTCAGAAGCAGCATTCAGAACACTTCACTGGCTACCCATACATAAAAAGATTATTTTCAAAATGATAATAATCATCTACAAGGCCACTGGGGCAACGGGACCACAATACCTAAGGTCCAGAATCACACCCTATATTACCCAACGTCTCCTGCGGTCATCCTCAGAAAACTTTTAGCATCTCCCACCTTGCATCTGACACCTAGAGGCGGTAAGGCAATGGCTGTCCTGGGAACAAAAACCTGTAATACCTTGCCCACCCAGTTGAGACTGGCACAATCGGACTAATGTTTAAAAAACTTCTAAAAATCTGGATCTTTGCTGCCCCAGACCACACTGTGCTATCTCTCATCTGATCCCTATTCCCCATGTGTTAGCTAAGTTTTCCCCACCTCTGATTTCCAAGTTCTCTCCCCTACCACCAAGAATCTCCTTGGAGGGAACGTTGCGCTTCATGAATGCACTCATTCATTTTTTATCACTCTGGATGGCTTACTGTATTCCAAGAGCGTTACATAAAATGCATTCAGAAATACAGGATAGATGCCTTTGCTGCTATCAATTGGGTCAGGGGGGCTAGCCTCATATTCTTTTTAACCTGTCTGGCCTTAGCCCAGTTTTGGGAGAAAGTGTTTTGCGCCATTAGCTATGGCCTATTGAGAAAACTAGAACCAGAGGCAGAAATAGCACTCTTTGGTGTAATAAGGCAGAGCCAAAGATTTCCAGTCTCCAAAGAGATTCATAGCAATATCCTCTAATGGCACGGTCCCTGATTCAACAGAATTGGAGGACAACTAAAGTGCCAGTTTATCTAAACTGGCATAATAAAACTATTTCAAACAAACTAAAAACATTTGAGGAAGCCTGTGCTTAAAGAGTAGGTGCTATTGAAAGATATTCAGTTGTGTGGAAGCATATGGATAAAGTAGAAAGTCAAGTAGTTGACTTAAGCTAGATTTTATAATTACGATAACAGTGGAATTGTTAGAAGCATTGCAATTTACTGATAACACTTTGTTTATTCATATTTAGGTATGGTTGAGTGAAAAAAGGTATTGGGTTACGGAATTAAGATTTAGATCAACATCATCAGGAAACAGTAAAAAAAAACACTTTATGGTAGTTAAATGCCCAGCACTTTCGTATGAAGAGGTATTTTGAATTTTGCTTTTCCACATTGATTATTACCTTGGGATAAGATGTAATAATGAACGCAATATCGAAGGAATAGATCTAAATTTGATAAACTCGCTTAGTGTGCATAATGATGAAATTCATATTGTGATCATGTATAAAATGGAATGGACAGTGCCGACGCTTTTGTTTTTTGGAGCTTGTTTTTTAAAAATGCACAGTAGAGCTAGTTAAGTAATTATTATGATCCAATATCCCAATTAGTTATTTTGGTATTTTACTTCATGAATGGATAAGAGTGGAAGATGAACTGAAGCATTTTAATAGACACTGAATAATGTTTAGGGAATTCTCACACTATAAGAAGATTTGGCACTTTAAAGGACCGGGATGCACTGCGCTTTCCTAATAGCACTTCGCCTAGGCTGAATTTCTGGTGTTACCATGTTTTCACAGGATGACGTTCTAAAATGCTTGATTCACTTGTTAAAGATGAGAGGAAATATTTGATTTTACGAATTATAATTAGCTATATTCAATGAGAAACTGATTGTTGATGATGTATTGTTCTTGTTATAATTCTGCTCAATAAAATGAAATTAAAAAAACAGTTTTAAGTTGTTTCAGTTCAGTTGTAATGGCATAATGCCTCTTGCCAGAGTCAGCACCCAAGGTGAAAGCCAGGTCTGGGAGCATAATTGCAGCTGGAGCTTCATCAACACAATTAAAATGAAAACATTATTTTCCTTTTTATGATCTGTTTTCCTAAAACAAACAGTGATGCGAAGAGATGAGATGTTTATGGGGACATGTTTATTTGTTTGCACATTACAGGATATCGAATCTCTCTGCTTTTTTTGTTTCTACACATTCTTGACCTTCTGCACTTTTTCTATCTGACTTACATTACACAGATTCTAATACCTTTTTGCAATAAATGACTAAGTGCTTCTTGCTATGTTTAATTTCACATTAGATTCCACTTTTATTCTCCATGACTGCAACCATATTATATCTGTCATATTAAAGAGCAAGACAACAAATATATAAGTTGTTTTTGGGAAGAGTGCTGTTGTGACCACATTTTCAAAGGGATAAATATCCTGTTCTGTACTTTTTGAGGATATTACCGGTCACCTTGGACTTGCATGACCTTGTAAAGGGACCCACCCTTGGACGCCTTGTTCTTCTATCTGTTCACAGACCTCCTCAGTGACTTACAATAACCGTATAATGTACAGCTGTGGTACTTTATCAGATATATTATCCCATTCAGTAGGACAGACGAGCAATGCCAGTGACATTGATATCTTAAATGTGGTTTTGGAAAAAGTATGAAACTGTTTGGTCCACAGAATCGTTTACATTCATTACTTTATTCAGACTCACCTCTGTGTCTGATATACTGTGATACTACAGGGGAGAGGGCACTGATGCATTTAATAAAGTAATATTTAAGACACATATTCCTTCATCATAGTTATTGGCTTGATATACAAACAGGAAGTTCATAAAGAGAAGATGCAAATTATACGTTCATTTTTTCCTGAATACCATTCATTGAGTGATTCAACCAATTTACTAGTAGACTACATTGTAAAATATCCATTCACATGGGTTGCAGAACGACCTGACTAATGCACTATTTTAAAACACATGCGATTAGCTATGAATGAAAGGATGATGAAATGCAAAATACAGCATGGTTCTAGCCCTGAATTTACATTTTCAAATAGCAAATATTGGGGCAGATTTACAAGAGTTTATTGCCACAGGAAAGTCACTTTTTATTGCGTTCCTTTGGCGATAAACCTTTCGCCTTATTTACCAGTCAGCGTTAAGCCACTTAAGCTGGCGTAACGGCGCCTTTTGAATAAGGCCCCCTTTCATGCAGCACTTAGCGTGAAAGTGACGGGCATTGCATCGCAACACCCATTGAACCTGCTCTCTATTTACAAGGGTGGTGTAAATATGGGGCAGCACCAAAATTAAGACCAAAAAAAAACCTGGGGGCATATTAGCAACAAAGTGGCGAAGAGAGGTGTTAGCTGCCATGGCTGAACGCCTCTCTTCGCCACTTCAGAAACGCTAGGCTGCACCATATTACCAAGGATATGGTGCAGCATAGCGTTTCCCCCTGCGATGGCGATAAGTTTTACAACTTAACACCAGCGCAGGCAGGGAAGGTTTGTTTATGTACAGGAAGAAGTTCCTTCCCGCACATAAACAAAGCTTATATGCCATTTTGTAACTTACATGTGTCCTGTACGTAAACAAACCTTGGCATTTTTCTTTTTCCATATGTGCTGCACAAGGCATGGAAAAAAGCAAAAACGAGGAGAAATGAAGCATTGTTCCTCGTTTCACCACCTTAAGAACAGGTCTGATCTGTTCTTAAATTCGGCGCTGCCATCTATTATTGCCAAGCTTGATAATAGGTTGCAGCGTAGAAGTGAATAGGTGTTGCGGTGGAACGCCCACCGCAACACCCACTGCTCACCCCCTTTCACGATGAGTTTATCGTGAAAGGGGCCCTATTACCAAGGCAGCGTTAAGTCAATTAACGTGGCTTTAAGCCACATTATTTGACTTAACGCTGCCTTGATAATAGGGCGATGCAGATATCGCCGCGTTATCGGCAGAAAAGTGCCCGTAACGCGGCGATAAGGGGCTTGTTAATATGCCCCTCGGTCTTAACATGGCGAAACGAGAAAAAATTAATTTCTCCTGTTTTTGCTGTTTCTTTGTGTGCGGCATTATGCAGCACACATACAAACAGCAAATCGCCATGAATGATTAATTATGTGCAGGAAGGTGTCCCTTCCTACACATAAACAATAATTAAAAAAATGACAATTTCCAACTTCTGTGTGTGCTGCACAATGCATCACCCATAGGAGTTACAAATCACCATTAGTAATTGTTTATGTGCAGGAAGGAACACCTCCTGTACATAAACAATCATTCCCTCAATGAAGGCACTTTTGAACTGTGGTGCGAGGGTGCCTGAATTGGAGCTAGGCAGATGAATTTAGCTCCAGCGCTCGGGCAAACACAGTGGTGCGCTGTATAATTGTAAATAGAGTGCATACCTGCAATTTTAGAATGTCAGAGGGGGGCAGTAGCAATTTTGGCTTAACGCCACGCTTTGCCATTCTCTTGTAAATATGCCTCTTTTTAAAAACAGGCAGCCCATGCAGCCCATAATCCTGAAAGGTAATGTACTTCATTTTGAAAAAAACATAATATCCATTTTGGAAGACTTTATTAGGATCAGGCAGTAGTTCTGGGGACTGCTGCCTGCTTCTCCAGGTCACCGAATGTGATTTCCTAAGGAGAAACTATGAGGAAATCTTCCTCTCTGCGAACAAGTTACCACCTCCAACTCAGGAGTCAGTAGCCAATGAATATTTTGCAACAATTTCACAATATTTTAGAAATATTCTCATTTCTGACTTAGAAAGGGTCACCGAACATCTTTAGCAAGTCAGAAAAACTTTTATAGCTCATAAATGTTTGTTTGCACATTGAAAATAGTATTTTTTCAATTTCAAACCATGTAATTTTGTGTAACACAGAGATTGCAACACAAAAGCTTATTGTACAACAGGCAGCACGTTCCTTTGAGGTGTTTATTTCAGCTAACCTTTTGGACTTCTACCAACTGCGGTCCAAAATCAACCCAGGAAATGGCGGTTCTATATGCACCAAACAAGCATAAAGATCCAGTCCTGCTTTTTTCAGTGGGGTTTGGTATTTTGGATACCTCAAACAAACAAATAAAACCAGCATTAACAAAGCTACTAAATCCGGTTTTAATATGTTTAAGTGTGCAAACACTGGCATGCACAAATGCTTCTGTTAGTTCATTAAAGCTAGATCTATTGGTTTTGCTGATAATAGGTGTCCTCTGAGAAAGGAGCACATGCATGTGCTAGAGCAGGGATGGCAAAACAGAGTTCTGGCTTTCTATCATCAGCTTCTCCCTGCTACTTTTATTTTTCGGCCAGGTTAACAACTTGATGAATCTTTGTCTTTGTTTTAGAGAACATCAAGAGCTGTACATTTATTTATTTATTTTATTTATTTTCAAAGTTTTGTATAGCGCGAACAAGATCCTTGCAGATATCAGAGCGCTTTATATACATATGAAAGGAGAGCGCAGTAAAGAAAAATAAATAAGGCAAATCGTAAATACATAGGAAAGGAGAACACAACAAAAGAAAAAGAAGTGAATAAGTAGGCGTTTAGTTCAGGGAGCGCACAATGCCAGGTAGTAGGGTGTGATTGTGCGGTCGATTGAGACACTGAAATACAAGGGGGAGGCAAACGGCAAACAGAAAATGCAAAGTTAACGTTCAGGTGAATTTAGCCATGAGGATAGCTTTGACTTCTTTTTTGAAGGAGGCAGTGGATGAGATGAGTCTCGTTTCTGGCGGGAGGGCATTCCAGATCCTGGGGGCCATCCCTGAGAAGGAACGTAATTAAAATATCACAATCCCTATCCATATCATCCAATAATGACAGTTAGTTATGAGTTTAGAAATCTTGAAAGGGTCATCTTTATTAAATCAATCTCAGTCATTAGAATGTTATTACAGTTCAACCAACCAATAAACAATCGGCACATCGCAATAGAATGCATTAAGCATGTTCCATAAAAGACAGAATATTCCTACTCTAAGAATGAGAAGGAAAGGTATCAGTCTCAGGTACCAATTAAGAGACTTGATATCGAGAGAAATCATAAAGCACAAAACGTCAGCAGAAAAAGTCAGCTCAATAAATCAAGATGTAATCAAAGCAGAACATCCCATGAAGAGAAGTTCAGGAAACCCAGTGAAGTCTCAGAGCAGCGCAGCTCAAGATAGAAAGGGATATGGATGGGATCAGCAACAGCTGTCACAAATCTGCATTGGCAAATGGGGGTGGCCTGCTCTAGGAATATGCACTTTTATAAAACTAATAAGAATATCGTTTTAATCTTCATGTAGCTTCTTCGGCCTTCTGTTGACGGATCAGTTTCTGATGCCATCATGGGAAAGCGTCCACTCCGTTTTCTAACAATAGGACATTATTCTTTACAGAGCAACTTCTAAAATTACAACATTGTCTTATCATCTCTACGTTTCTCACAATTCATTGTCCCATTCAATTCTACTTTCCCACATGTGACACTACATTTCTAATATTCTAAATAACAAGTTTAATCATTAACCGACAACGGTCTATGTAGATGTTGAAATATCTACAAGTGAAAAGGAAAATTATTGCACAGCAAGCATTTATTGGAAAAAACTAGTCTGTTAGATCAAGTTTAAAGGTTGAGTGCAGTTTATTTGCTTTGTTAACCCTAATATGGCAGTGTTTCAGCAATTTTGGGCCTACCACATTTAAGTATGGATACCTAGTGCAATTTTCCATTAAGTTTGTGTATTAAGTCTCATTAGCATTGCACATTATTTCACATTATTTCTCAAGATTTTAAAAGGCTCCTCCACATGTTACTAGCTTTCCCAAGAGTGGGCAGCACATGTCTGTGGCAACAAAGGCATTTGCTTAGCCATTTCAAGAGTGCACATTGGAGGGCATGAAGCTAGCCAGCATCCTTTATTAATTGTAGCTAAACACTGAGCAAGGTAGCTTAAAGACAGAAAATGTATATCAAATCTTTCAGTCATATGTAATAGATTAATGAGTTTTAGAATTAAGTGGACAAAGAGTGTCATGTCATAATACTGTCCCTCTTTCCATCTATGAGTCCAATATTCTCTTTCAAATTGCTCTGCACTTCAGTGACTCCCTGCTGTCGCATCTAACTCTCAGAACAGAGGTGGAGAAGTCAATAAAGAACTTCATGACTGATTACAATGTAAACTGCATGCCAGTAGCAACACTGGCATGCCAGTAGCAACACTGGCATGCCAGTAGCAACACTGGATTTTCATTTCAGCATCAGCGCACTTAACTCCTTCGGTGCTGAAGACGGCTCCCGGCCGCCATGAGTAATGGTGGGTGTGTGCTGATGACGGCCGTCATGACCACACCCTCGATTGGAATGTCCAGCACCGGCACGGAATTCCAGCACCGGCCAAGGTGTTAAAGAAGATGCATGCAGACAAACATGTAGATCTTGAGCATGATCTAGGAACACTCAAAATACTTCATGAGCAGAACCGGGCACCTCAGATATGGCACAGAGGTAACTATCTCCACTCCGAGATACACACCTTAGAATTGGAAAAGGTCGTAATCGCCATTTTACAAACAAAACAAACAATTCTATACTTCAGGTAACAAGGTTGGTTGGTATGATACTTGGAACACATCAAAGCGAAGGTGGTTGTGAGAACATATGAATAATAGATGAGTCAGGAAACATAGTTACTGAGGATGGGGTTCGACACCTGCCTTCCACAGCTTCTGAAGAACCCCTATATTGGTAAGAGTCTTTAACTCTTTTGGAGACACAGATGCAAACGAAATCCTACGGATGCCTGAATTGGTCCACCAGAATCATTACAGCTTTATCCTGGGCACCCAGTGTGACAATAATGCAGGGAAGATGTTGCACAGTATGGAATACGTTCAGTGTAAGATCACTCTACTCCTCTCTCTGGAAGCAGAATAGCATTTGACAGTCAGCTAGACATACATGATATGCATGGTCCAGTCTCAAGGATGTGTTCCATGCTTTCTGACTTTGTTAATTTCGGGCTATCATACACCAAAGTCACAGAATAGAGTCATTAACTCCCAAACAGTTTTTAATCAGTGGGGCATGCAGTACGAGTGCCCGTTGTCTCCATTTTATCTTTGCCCTCAAGATAGAGGCCTTTATCAATGGGATATTGATGTGAGAGTGTAGGAGAAGTCTAATGAGCCACAAATGCTTCTAAAACGGCAATGTTGGCAGACAACATCATGATTTAAATCTTAGACCAGGTGCGCTCATTTCCCTATCTAATATTGACTGATAAAAATACAGGGTGTCCTCTGGGCTTAACCATCAATCAATCAATCAAGCATTTATATAGCGCGCTACTCACCCGGAGGGTCTCAAGGCGATGGGGGGGGGGGGGGGTCCGCTACTGCTCGAACAGCCAGGTCTTGAGCTGCTTCCTGAAGGCGAGGTGCTCTTGGGTCAGGCGGAGGCGGGTCGGAAGGGAGTTCCAAGTCTTGGCGGCCAGGTAGGAGAAGGACCTTCCTCCTGTGGTGGCTCTTCGGATGCGGGGGAGTGGCTGGTCGATCGAAGCTGGCGTTTGGGAGCGTAGAAGTTGAGGCGGCTGTTGAGGTATCCTGGGCCTTGGTTGTGTAGGGCTTTGTGTGCGTGGGTGAGGAGCCGGAAGGTGATTTTCTTGTTGACCGGGAGCCAGTGCAGGTCTCTCAGGTGTCCGGAGATGTGGCTGCGGCGGGGGATGTCCAGGATGAGTCGTGCTGAGGTGTTCTGGATCCTCTGGAGTCTCTTCTGGAGTTTGGCGGTGGTTCCGGCGTAGAGGGAGTTGCCGTAGTCCAGCTGGCTGATGACGAGGGCCTGGGTGACCGTCTTCCTGGTCTCGGAGGGGATCCATCGGAAGATCTTGCGTAGCATGCGCAGGATGTTGAAGCACGACGAGGAGACGGCGTTGACTTGTCTGGTCATGGAGAGGGAGGAGTCCAGGATGAAGCCCAGGTTGCGTGCGTGGTCTGTTGGTTTGGGTGCGCTGCCCAGGGCGGGGGGCCACCAGGAGTCGTCCCAGGCGGAGGGTGAGGATCCTAGGATGAGGACTTCCGTCTTGTCTGAGTTCAGTTTCAGGCGGCTGTTCGACATCCATTTGGCCACGTCTGTCATCCCTTCGTGCAGGTTGGCTCTGGCGGTGGTGGGGTCGTTGGTGAGGGAGAGGATCAGCTGGGTGTCGTCGGTGTAGGAGATGATGTTGAGGTTGTGCTGGCGTGCGATGGCTGCGAGGGGGCTCATGTAGACGTTGAAGAGTGTTGGGCTGAGCGAGGAGCCTTGAGGAACGCCGCAGATGACTTCGGTGGCCTCCGATCTGAACGGGGGAGGCGGACTCTCTGTGTCCTTCTGGCGAGGAAGGAGATGATCCACTCCAGTGCCTTCTCCTGGATTCCGAGGTTGCTGAGGCGCTGTACTAGGGTACGGTGGCAGACGGTGTCGAAGGCCGCGGAGAGGTCCAGGAGGATGAGGGCCGCCGTTTCTCCGTTGTCGAGCAGGGCTCGGATGTCGTCGGTAGCTGCGATCAGGGCGGTCTCGGTGCTGTGGTTGGCCCGGAAGCCAAACTGCGATAGGTCGAGGGAGCCGTTCGTCTCAAGGAAGGCGTCCAGTTGCTTGTTGACGGTCTTCTCGATGACTTTAGCCGGAAACGGGAGCAGCGAGATGGGGCGGTAGTTCTTGAGGTCGGTGGGGTCGGCTGATGGTTTCTTGAGTAGAGCGCTGAGTTCGGCGTGCTTCCAGCTCTCCGGGAAGGTGGCGGTGTCGAAGGAGGTGTTGATGATGTCCCGCAGGTGGGGTGCGATGACAGTGTCGGCCTTGTTGAAGACGTGGTGAGGGCAGGGGTCTGTCGGAGATCCGGAGTGGATGGAGTTCATCGTGCGGATGGTGTCTTCGGTGCTGATCGGAGTCCAGGCGCGGAGGGTGGTGGTGGGGGGCGGTGGTTCGGTCATGGCGTGCGTCCGTTGAGTGCTGAAGCTGTTGTGGATGTCCGCGATCTTGTTGTGGAAGTAGGAGGCGAGGGAGTTGCAGAGGTCTTGCGAAGGGGTTATGTCGTTGTTTCCGGCGTTGGGGTTGGAGAGCTCTTTCACGATGTTGAAGAGTTCCTTGCTGTTAAGTGCGTTGTTGTCCAGTCGTTCCTTGAATGCGGTTTTCTTGGTGGCGTGGATCAGTTGGTGGTGTTTTCGGGTGGCGAGCTTGAGGGCAGTCATGTTGTCCGGTGTTGGGCCTCTGCGCCAGGTTTTCTCGAGTGCTCAGCAGTTCTTCTTGGAGCTCTTGAGTTCGTCGTTGAACCATGGGGCTTTCTTGCTGCCGGGTCTGCTCGGTGGGGTCTTCAGAGGGGCGAGGTCGTCTGCGCAGTCGCTGATCCATTTCGTGAGGTTGGTGGCCGCTTGGCTGGGGTTTGTTGTGCTGGTGGGAGGATTCTTGCTCAGGGAAGACGCGAGCTGGTCGGCTGTGATCTTGTTCCAGCTTCTGCGGGGAGCCTGTTGTTGGTGATGGTGGAGCGTGGTCCTTTTGAAGCTGAAGTGGACGCAGCTGTGGTCCATCCAGTGGAGTCCCGTGGCGTGGCTGAAGGCGATGTCCTTGCTGGATGAGAAGACGGGGTCGAGTGTGTGTCCGGCGTAGTGGGTGGGGATGTTGACCAGCTGCTTGAGTCCGAGGTTGGCGAGGTTGTCCAGCAGGGTGGTGGTGTTGCGGTCGTTGTTGTTCTCCAGGTGGAAGTTGAGGTCCCCTAGGAGGATGTAGTCAGCGGAGAGGAGTGCGTGCGGGCTGATGAAGTCGGCGATGTCTTCGCTGAATTGTGTGCGTGGTCCCGGGGGTCTGTAGATGAGGGTGCCTCTGAGGGTTGTCTTGGGGTTGATGTGGATCTGGAAGTGCAGGTGTTCGGCGGGTGCGAGGGTGTCGTCGGTGTTGGTCGTGATGCGGATGGTGTTCCTGTGGATGATGGCGATGCCTCCTCCTGTCTGGTTGACGCGGTCCCTCCGGATGATCTTGTAGCCGTCCGGAATGGCGATGGCGATGTCGGGCGCTGAGGAGGCGTTCATCCAGGTTTCTGTGAGGAAGGCGACGTCCGGGGCTGTGGTGTCTAGCAGGTTCCAGAGCTCGACGGCGTGTCTGTGGACGGAGCGGGTGTTGAGCAGGATGCACTTCAGGTGGGTGCTGCTGGGGTTCGGCTTGGTGGGTGCTGGTGTGGCTTGGGTCCGGTTGCAGGTGAACTTGCAGGAGTGGCAGCTGAAGGGTCCGTGGGTGCGTCTCGGTGTGGCTCGGTAGCAACCCGGGGTCCTGCCAGTGTTGAGTGCGATGAGTTCGGTGGCGTCGTAGATTCGTCGGGTCGGCTTCCGTCGGTGGGGGCCAGGGGTCCTGGCACTGGGCGCGGTCCAGGCGCGGACGGGCGCAGACGGGCTTACCTTTGGCGCACCTTCGGCGCTCATTCGGCGCTCATTCGGTGCTCCCGCTGCGCGCGTCTGCTGCGCGGTCGCTCTGGGGGCGTCATAAATCAGTAGCCGGGAGGGCGGGTCAGCTGGGAGGCGGGAGCGGTGGGCGGGGCCGCAGGGAGGCAGCAGCGGGAATCGGCGATGACGACGGACGGCTCAGCGGCGGCTGGGTCGCTCAGGCAGGCAGGCAGGCAGACAGGAAGGAAGGCGCTTGGCAGCAGGAGGGGTGACCCGGCCTCGTGGAAGGCACAGTGGTCACTCCAGCAACGCCAGCAGCGCTTCCCTTAAATCAGTCGCCGGGAGGGCGGGTCAGCTGGGAGGCGGGAGCGGTGGGCGGGGCCGCAGGGAGGCAGCGGCGGGAATCGGCGATGACGACGGGCGGCTCAGCGGCGGCTGGGTCGCTCAGGCAGGCAGGCAGGCAGACAGGAAGGAAGGCGCTTGGCAGCAGGAGGGGTGACCCGGCCTCGTGGAAGGCACAGTGGTCACTCCAGCAACGCCAGCAGCGCTTCCCTTAAATCAGTAGCCGGGAGGGCGGGTCAGCTGGGAGGCGGGAGCAGTGGGCGGGGTCGCAGGGAGGCAGCGGCGGGAATCGGCGATGACGACGGGCGGCTCAGCGGCGGCTGGGTCGCTCAGGCAGGCAGGCAGGCAGACAGGAAGGAAGGCGCTTGGCAGCAGGAGGGGTGACCCGGCCTCGTGGAAGGCACAGTGGTCACTCCAGCAACGCCAGCAGTGCTTCCCTTAAATCAGTAGCCGGGAGGGCGGGTCAGCTGGGAGGCGGGAGCAGAGGGCGGGGCCGCAGGGAGGCAGCGGCGGGAATCGGCGATGACGAAGGGCGACTCAGCGGCGGCTGGGTCGCTCAGGCAGGCAGGCAGGCAGACAGGAAGGAAGGCGCTTGGCAGCAGGAGGGGTCACCCGGCCTCGTGGAAGGCACAGTGGTCACTCCAGCAACGCCAGCAGCGCTTCCCTTAAATCAGTAGCCGGGAGGGCGGGTCAGCTGGGAGGCGGGAGCAGTGGGCGGGGCCGCAGGGAGGCAGCGGCGGGAATCGGCGATGACGACGGGCGGCTCAGCGGCGGCTGGGTCGCTCAGGCAGGCAGGCAGGCAGACAGGAAGGAAGGCGCTTGGCAGCAGGAGGGGTGACCCGGCCTCGTGGAAGGCACAGTGGTCACTCACCATGAATGTCATTCACCAAAATGCCAGGAGTAGAAGAACTCGCTATTTGACCTATATGTTCATTCACACACATACACACATTATCACACATGCACACTGTCTCCCTTAAAAGCACACTCTCACCTACATGTATGAAGGCAAAATACATTTAAAACTATTTTTACTTACCTCACCTGCCAGGGAGGGTTATATTCCGGCTAATTGCATTCCATTTTGTATTATTATACTAATAGTGAATGCTATATTATTAATTATTCGTGTAATATAAAATTGATAGAATAAATGGAAAGTGCAGCCCGAATCCATATCCATAAGGACGAGCTTCCTATAAGTTCCTAGCTCTGATGTTGCCACCTCTTAGGCAGGGGGTCACAAAGGAAGCATCAAGGTTGCAAGGGGTAAGCCAGGAGTCACAGTTGCAACCACTGGTGACCCCTAAATGATGCCTATGGACTTAACGTGAACAAAACAAAATCAGAGTTAATATTGACCCTGACCTGATGCAGACACTATTAATTCTCTTTCCCATTCAGTTGGCACCTTTGGTGCTTGTAAACATTTGTAAGGAAGTGACGCAGGGGCAATGTGTTATTTTCTTAGCTTTGCAAAGCTACCATGATACAAATATTGGTCCTACCCAGAATCTTGTACCTTTTCCAAAGCACTCCACTCCTGGTCCCGCTGACTCCCCGCTGCCAATTCCAACTGATGCTCAATCACATTATCTGAAGGGGAATGAGACAGAGATTGGTGGCTAGGTTTCTCTGCTTGCCAGTTACAGCCTAATTTCAGGAAATCCAATTATGATACCTGACAAAATATGGCAAGAAATAAACTAGTAAAAATTAGTGCTTCGTGGGCCTTGAAGAAACAGGACTCTCCCTGCATTAGGAAGTTAAGAAATACAGGGTCTGGGGGTTATACTCATAGCAAGAACTTTCCAGAATATCTGGGATAGGCTAAGTGTACGAATTGGCTTCACTATTTTCCCATTGACATAAACCCCTTTCTGCATGAAAACCCTCAATTTCACACCCAGTTTACATAAGGATAGCTTTAAACCAAGAACGACTGCAAATGTATGATGCTGGGTGCACTGTTCAAATGGAATGACATTAAATCCTCGGAAGACCTAAAACAGGTATTCAGCTTGTCCGAAACTGAAAGGTATTGACAGCTACACATAAGTGATTGGGTGATGCACATGATAGTGACAGTAGGGCCAACACATGAGATTATGATATTTGAGAACTGGGTAAAGGGGAGCCAACACAACAACCACCTGATCACTACACTGTATAACATGCTACCTGTCCTCATACCACATTCTAAACATCCAGGTCCAAAGATGTGGGAGACACTAGGCAGGCCAACTACTGAAGATGAATGGGAAAATCCTAAAATATACCCAAATCGCTATTTGATGTGTGAAGGGAAGTGAGGTCATGTACAAATTGATCCCTTTTTAGTAGAAAAGACCTAAAAAGTGGGAAGTGTTGGCTGCCATTTGGTGATTCTGTTGAAGCGAGTAAGGGGAAAAAGGGCGAAAAAAGTAGGAAAGGAAGGTAGGAGCACTGTAACCTCTGTGGGGGAGTGCGAAGCGAAGTAGTCACTTCTACCGATCTGAAAATGCGCTGTTGCTCAGAGTGACATGGTGCTGAGATGATATGCTGCTACTCTCGGGTATGAAACCAAGAGCCTAAACTGTGAGCTCATTGCTGTAAAGAGATGTGCTCTGGTCTTTGTAGCATACGTGTGCAAGTAGTGTCAGTAGGCGTTTATACCATACAGGGAGATTGGGAAGCAAATTACTGACCGCTATCGTGCATTTATACTATACCGGAAGCGGGAAGCGAAGTACTCATGCCTACCGGTCTGAAGACGTGGGAATGAAACCGAGGTGATTGCTGTAAAGGGATGCGCTCTGGGCACTGTAGTATACGTGTGCAAGTAGTCTTAAAAGGCATTTATACCATACAGGGAGTGGGAAGTGAACTACTGACCACTACCGTGTGTTTATACTATACCGGAAGTGGGAATCGAAGTACTCACGACTACCGGTGTGAAGACTCAGGGATCATACCGAGCTGATTGCTGTAATGTGATGGGCTCTGGGTGCTGTAGGATACTAGCCGCTTTAGTGTAATTGTGTAAGTAGTGTTAGTATGCGGTTATAGTATATAGGGAGTGGGTAGAGAACTACTTTCTCCTACTGGTCTGAAGACTCGGGGATTAAACTGTGAGCCTTAACGGTGAGCTCATTGCTGTAAAGTGATATGCTCTGGGTGCTGTAGTATACCTGTGGAAGTAGTGGTAGTTTGCATTCATATAATACAGGGAGTGGGAAGCAAACTACTCACGCCTACCGGTCTCAAGACTCCTGGATGAAACCATGAGCTCATTGCTGTAAAGTCATGTGCTCACGGCTTCCATGTTAATATCCACTGAGCCGGGGAGAGTGCAATAAATGCTTTAATACTGACTCGATGACAACGACATACTATTTTTGGCATTTCACAAATACGTAGCCACTGTGTGAACCGCTATTGGATAGGTTCACTTGAGGATTGTTGTACTTTCTATAGCTTTATTGGCCTCGATGCCTTGTGGGGTGTGTGATTGTAATGGTTACCAGTGGTTTGGAGTAGATGGCCTGAACGATATGGCAAGACTAGAGGACGTAAAGGAAGTTCCTAACAAACGTTTTAAAACTTGAATTAACAATATTTGTTAGGCTATGTTGATATCGAGCAATATGCTGTTATTTGAATGAATCATCATTAGACAGGTTCACTAGAGGATTTTTGTTCCTAATATTATTCTTTAAAGCCACGAGAAAAATATTATTGAGAGGCGTTTCTCTGTGGCTAATGAGGAAACTTTTTTAATTTATACAGGTTCATGACTTTTTGTGCGGAATATTTGGATTTGGATTATTATATCTTTGTAATAAACTTTGGAATATACGGAATGTCCATTTTGAGGATGTTATAAATAACTCAAGGTAGGCTCTTGTATTCATATATTCTCATGAGTCTATGCTAATTTGTTCTAGCTCTGATATATATAATTCTTGGTCAAATGACGATTGCATAAAGCTATCGGGCGTCCCTATTTCTATCTTCTGTCTCCCCTTGTCTTTTGTATATATATATATCTATATATATATATATTTTCTATATATACATGCACACAATTTTTTTTCGTTTATTGTTTTTTCTTTTCAGTCTGTCTGAATTGTATGGGTGAGATTTACACCCAGTTGCTCAGATTAAGAATATATAAACGACCCGTCTGATATTTGGAAGGAATACGTAGCTATATAACAACGAGATACCGACATATTCTAGCCCCTTCCATGCTCATGACGAGCTCAGTTCGTCATGGCATATACCTCTCAGGTGCTCATGACGAGCTGAGCTCGTCATGACCACACCCGTTTTCGTTGCTGTCCAGCACAGGAGGGAAAAATTAACAAGCAGCGATGTGGCTAAATGAAATAAGAACGGTATGTTATTTCATATGTTCAAGCTAAAGACTGGTGGACTGGTTAGTGGGTTCAAACATAGTGGTTTTAAATGTGACTTGTGATTTGGGACAATGTATGACATTTCAGATGTATGGTCATAATAATATTAATACAATGTTGATAATATCAGGTCATAAGAGTCTTGGTTAGTAGTGGTTCTACATTAAAATGAGAGTGATGATATATGGAATTATAACAATTTTGTCATGAGGTATGGCCCTCAAAAAAGCCAAAAAAAAGCCAATAAATTATAAAAAATGTACATTGTGTTATTATGTATTTTGTGTATATACATGTTTGTATATATTTATGTGTGCTATTTTTGTATTGTTTTAATATCTGTGTTACATACTGTTTTTCTATACATGTTTTAACATTACAGCCCTGATGAAGTTCTGTTGTATAGAACGAAACGCGTTGGCTGGTTGTAGTATAAAACGTTAAAGAAAATAAAAGCACTTGAACAAGAATCAAGACTCAGTACTTCAATAAGGACTTTAAGAGATATGACCTGGTTGAATTGATTTTGAAAGTGATGTCAGACCAAAGTTTGGGACATTCATGTGCTCTGTGTAGTATTCCAATGTAAGTCATAGTAGAAGGTTAGTATGTAATTCTAGTTGAATGTAAGAATGTAATCTTAGAATGTAGGGCTGTCATGAGGGGAACCTTGGGGAGTTTGTACACGGTGCTGGAGAAGACGGTTGCCTTGCTGTCTGTTGGTGGGTGTTTAAGGTGTATTGTTTTCCTGCAATAAATCTACTTATCGGATCCACTGCTGTCTGCCTCTTCACTACATACATTTGGCGACGAGTGGGAGAAGGTAAAAAGAAGGCAGCACTCACCAATATTTCAAAGTTGCTTGCGTTGTGCTGAAGACCCGTTTTCTTCGTGTAGCTGTTTCTACTCATCTCAGGGTCGTCGGCTCATTGAAGTATGTTATCCGACCTCTGGTAGGATTTAGATTTTTAGATTTTGCACTTCCTCTGCCTCTTCACTACACACTGGTCCCTGTACTACATGTGTGTAAGTAGTGTTAGTATGCGTTTATACTAACCAATGCATCAGGGTCCTAGGGAGCGCGACCTCCCAGGCACAGCTCATATAATGTCCCAGGGTGTGCATCCGCGGGACATTTATGTTTGCTATTAGAGGGTGGGCGCATAGCTTCCACCCTGTGATAGCAAATCCTTGTTTGAGGAGGAAAACCTTGTATCGCTTTAATAGAGCAGATTGGTAAAAATGGAAAAAAAAAAGAAGCGGGGTCTTACCCGTTCATTTAAATGAGGCCCCTGGTGGGTAATGATCAATGGCCAATCCTATTTTTAGATTGCGGGGTCTCTATAGGACTGGGGATCTTAATGTCACATGTAATTTAGGCGCAGGAGGGCACAGAAATGTTACGCAGCCTAAGGGATCGCAACCTCCCCGAGTATTGTTTACTAATTGTTCGGGGGACTTTGAGGCCAACTGTAGTCCGGGAATCGCCACCCTCCGGGGCTTTACTTAAATATGCAGGATGGGCCTCGGCAGTCCCTGAAGCCTCAGTGGTCCTAGGCAGTGCTTTATTGGTTCTGTAGTCACAGGGGCAGTACTGGTGTTATAAAGTGATACAAGCATATAACCCTTGCAGTTGTAGAATTACGCAAGCGGCTTCATTTATGTAATAGTCTGTTGGTTTATATTTGGTAGGTGCACTGCAAATTTACAAATGTTTTCCCTCATAACCTCCTATAAACAGACCATTTTCACACAAAAAAACTACAGACGAGTGTTGTCAGAAAAAGAAGACCTATACACTCACTTATTTATTGGAAAAAAATAACCTGTATAAAACAACACAAATACATGGAAACGTAAGTTTATTAGAACAAACAACAGTATAACATGAAATACGTGGGTGGGACTCTCCGGAAGCAGCGTACAAAATCTGGAAGACAACAATGAAATATAAATATGTGTGCCATGTGGAAGAGGAAAAGAAAGGTAGTCCAAATGAAAGAAAGATAGTGAGAACGGGAGGGAGAGTCAAAAGAACAGAGGGAGGAGGAGACAGAGTGTCGGCCTACTGCACAGAGCCCTTGGTGTTTACCTCCCATCACCTGTTTGTCTAGGACGCTGGGGTGCATGAGAAAGAGTGTGGTCCAGCAAGTCTTTAAAATGAAACATATGAATGAGGCCAGAGATTACATTATTAGCTACGGGAACATTGCTTGCCTGCACCTGTGCCCCCAGGGTGCTGCACCCCAGAACCTTCCCCCGCACTGTGCTCAATTGTAGGTCCTGCTCAAAGAGGCTTCACTTCTCACCTGCCACCATCGGTGTGTCCAACGACATGTCGGTGCAAGCTCCGAGACCGGGGTACCTTTGTAGGATGGGAGCGCAGAGTCTACGGTCGGGGACGGTGTCTTGATACCACAATGGAAGGCATCAGAATGCCAAGGGCATCATTACGGGGTGAGCATCCGCTCCGACCAGTTTGGCTCAATCAATTATGTGTCTGAAAAGGAAGAAATAATTTAATGGTGGAAATGTCTGGAGGTAAATAAAGGTTTATTTCAAGCTTAATAGAAAACACCAGTTGAGTGCATTCTTTGTTTTTGAAGTATGATCTTCCAACTGTTATTGGTAATCGTGGTTCAAAGAGGAGTTGGAGTGCACGAGAATACACAAGGTTAAATAATAATATGATATGCCAACGTTTACATACAAAGGAACAGAGCACATGCTAGAAGCATAAAGTGCTTGTGTAATGCAGTGGCGGAAGCCTGTGTGCATGTACACTTAGTAAAGAGCTCACTACAGTGTCCTAGTACTGTAGGGCAGAGCTGCCCGCTGGCTCAGGCCTACAGTACGGTCTAGCAGGTCCTTAAAATGAGACACAGATGTGACTGAATGAGGTCAGAGATCACAATATTATGGAGGGCAACATTGCTTGTTCGCAGCTGCGCACCTAGGCTGATGCACCTCACCCCTCCCACAGCACTGCGCTCAACATGTGTCTGGAGGGCAGCGCTGCCCGCTGGCTCAGGCCTACAGTATTAAGCAAAAGGGGATGATGGATGGAGCGTTTGAGCAAATCAAACACTCACCCCCAGTCAACTGATCTGGGTTTAATCCATCACCATTCTTTAACCCACTTAGCCACCCCAGTTCAGACATGGCTATATGCAAATCAGTCTGACCCTGTGCCTCATGGGAACAGTCCAGCCCGAACTGCCAAGCCATGTCTTCCCTGGACCGGAAACAAGCATCCTGTGACCGGTTTCGGATTCATAATCCTCATCAGCCAGGCTATCTTGAATCCAGTGGCCAAGTGAGCAAGGGACTCACGTCTGAGCATACCCTGCCAACTTAGGGCGAACAAAGCGAAACAAAAGGGGATGATGGACGGAGCGTTTGAGCAAATCAAACACTCACCCCCAGTCAACTGATCTGGGTTTAATCCATCACCATTCTTTAGCCCACTCAGCCACCCCAGTTCAGACATGGCTATATGCAAATCAGTCTGACCCTGTGCCTCATGGGAAAAGTCCAGCCGCCATTAGTGTAGCAGGGTATGCTCAGACGTGAGTCCCTTACTCACTTTGCCATTGGATTCAAGCAAGCCGGGCTGAAGACGGCTGGAATGCCAGAAACCGGTCCTCGGAAGCTTGTGTCCGGTCCAGGGAAAACATGGTTTGGCAGTTCGGACTGGACTATTCCCATGAGGCATAGGGTCAGACTGATTTGCATATGGCCATGTCTGAACTGGGGTGGCAGAGTGGGCTAAAGAACGGTGATGGATTAAACCCAGATCTTTTGACTGGGTGTGAGTGTTTGATTGATTCAGATGCTCCGTCCATCACCACCCCTTTTTGTACCGCTATTGGCCGCCATAAGTGTTGCAGGGTATGCTCAGATGTGAGTCCCTTGCACACTTTGCCACTGGATTCAAGCAAGCCGGGCTGGAAACGGCTGGAATGCCAGAAACCGGTCCTCCGATGCTTGTGTCGGGTCCAGGGGAAACATGGCTTGGCAGTTCGGGCTGGACTATTCCCATGAGGCATAGGGTCCGATGATTTGAATATGGCCATGTCTGAACTGGGGTGGCAGAGTGGGCTAAAGAACGGTGATGGATTAAACCCATATCTTTTGACTGGGTGTGAGTGTTTGATTAATTCAGATGCTCCGTCCATCTTCACCCCTTTTTGTACCGCTTTTGGCCGCTATTAGTGTGCAGGGTATGCTCAGACGTGAGTCCCTTGCTCACTTTGCCACTGGATTCAAGCAAGCCGGGCTGAAGACGGCTGGAATGCCAGAAACCGGTCCTCGGAAGCTTGTGTCAGGTCCGGGGAAAACATGGCTTGGCAGTTCGGGCTGGACTATTCCCATGAGGCATAGGGTAAGACTGATTTGCATATGGCCATGTCTGAACTGGGCTGGCAGAGTGGGCTAAAGAACGGTGATGGATTAAACCCAGATATTTTGACTGGGTGTGAGTGTTTGATTGATTCAGATGCTCCGTCCATCACCACCCCTTTTTGTACCGCTTTTGGCCGCCATAAGTGTGACAGGGTATGCTCAGACGTGAGTCCCTTGCTCACTTTGCCACTGGATTCAAGCAAGCCGGGCTGAAGTCGGCTGGAATGCCAGAAACCGGTCCTCGGAAGCTTGTGTCCGGTCCAGGGAAAACATGGCTTGGCAGTTCGGGCTGGACTATTCCCATGAGGCATAGGGTCAGACTGATTTGCATATGGCCATGTCTGAACTGGGGTGGCAGAGTGGGCTAAAGAACGGTGATGGATTAAACCCAGATCTTTTGACTGGGTGTGAGTGTTTGATTGATTCAGATGCTCCGTCCATCACCACCCCTTTTTGTACCGCTTCAGGCCTACAGTATGGTCTAGCAGGTTTTTTGAAATGAGACAGACATGTGACTGAATGAGGTTAGAGATCACATCATTACGCAGGGCGACTACGCTTTTTCGCACCTTCGCACTCAGGCTGATGCAGCCTACCCCTCCCGCAGCACCGTGCTCAATAGTAGTTGCTGTGCACCCAGGCCCCAGTGCTCACCTGCTGTCATTGTTGTGTGTGCAAACAGTACGGGCAACAGTGATCACAATTCAGTTGCCGTGTTGATTGCAGGTTGGTGTTGTAGTGTAGTGCCTATATTCCCAATAGGCTCTGCGCATTGGAATAACATATCCTATAGATTTAACGTGGGACTTAGGTCGACTAGGTCTCTATCGAATATTTTAGACTTCATTGTGAGTGCCAGCTAGTTCAGAGGTCACTAGAAAATTTCTCGAATACACAAGAAGGGATTTGTTTCTTACAACCGCATAAACATGACAACTTTGTTTCCCCAAGATAAAACGTATCTTCAGAGTATTGGAAACAATAGATAGATATTTCAGTCAGTCATTCAGGCATGCTTCATTTCATCAGAGGTGCAGAAAAATAGAGAGACAGGTGTTTTCAATAAAAGTATTCATTGAACAGTCTTCTTTCTCATGCAAAAGAAATTAACTGCTACAATCGTAATACTGGCTGTGAAGTATTATGCGTACAGCAAGAAGAGCATTATAAAATAACTAGCAGCCCGTCCCGACGTTGTCCGGGTATGAAATAGAATTTGTGTCATGTGTGTATTCAGATACGGTCATTCACGTGTTCCCCCGCTTGAGGCCCAGCTGCATCCCTGGTTGATGTTAGCAGGCGCGTGTCCCCCCGCTTGAGGCCTAGCTGCAGTCCTGGTTCATGTTAGCAGGCGCATGTAATTAGTGTAGTGATCCGCCGCCTGAGCCCGGCTACAGCCCTGGCTGATGTTAGCAGGCGTGTGTAATTTGGTTTAATGTGATAGTTCAGTAACAGCGCGCATGAGAGGCTGCAGTAATTGTCCCCGCAGACACGCTCAGTCTTGTGTGCCCCCGTCTAACAATTAGAATTGTGTAAGTCTTGAATGATTGTTTCCCGCTGTTCTTATTTTTTTTTACGCACACCGATGCTCTTCGGCCCGAGTGCTTTTTAGATGCACCCAGGCCAAGCCACACACTGCATTTGCCCCTTTCAGATGCACCCAGGCCAAGGCACACACTGCATTCGGCACCCCCAGTATGCGTGAGACAACGGGCAGTCCCCCAAGGGAGTCTTGCGCATGGTTACTTACCACGCTTCGAGGTGAACACCTTTGTGATGCCCCCCAGCACACGGCCACAGCAGACAATCTGATTAATGTACGACCCAGATGGCATGAAGTGCGGAACGTAGTACACCCCCCAGCATTTGTCATGCCCCCAGCATGCCCCTTGATGCGGCGCAATTGGCGCTTCACATGGCATGAAGGGCGGAACGTACCACACGCCCCCAGCGTTTGGCATGCCCCCAGCACACGCCCACAGCAGAAGGCAGACACACCCAAAAAGGACTACTTTGCTGGCACGGTTCTTTTAGCTTTTAAATGTATATGGTGGCCGTCTGCATAGCATATGTCCTTCTGCTGCAACTGCCCTTTCCAATGCTGTATTGGGTGTTGTGATTGGTGCTGTGGTTACTGAGATTACCCGCCTCAAAGCTTTGGGCTCTCTATAATATTAGTATGGATATATATATATATATATATATATATATATATATATATATATATATATACTAGCAGCCCGCCCCAGCGTTGCCTGGGGCAGAAGGGGGCTGGAGGCAGCATTTCCGGATTGCGGCAGCGTTGCCCGAGGCAGAAGGGGGCCGGGGGCAGCATTTCAGGCTTGGGTGCACTCCCGCCCCGGCCCCCGCCCGCCCCGACATTGCCCAGACCGCCTCATGTCTCCCGCCACCCTCCCGCCTCCCGCCTCCCACCTCCCGCCTCCGCCTCCCGCCTCCCGCCTTCCACCTCCCGCCCCCGCCTCTGCCTCCCGCCTCCTGCCTCCCGCCACCCGCCTCGCCTTTGCCTTTGCCTTACCTGAGCCGCCGCTCTTCCCCGCGCTCCGGACTTCACCACCACTCCTCGCTGCTCGTCACCGCTCCTCCCTGCCTGTCGTCATCACGTGCGTTGCGGACATCGCTAGGTCGCGGCCAGCGCTACATCGCGGCCGGCGCTACTTGTAGGGGACTACTTTGTTTTTAAAGTTTCATTTTTTAATTTACGTTTTTTTAATGTTATGCAGCCTATGTCCATCTACACACCCTGAGGATTACAACAATGTATTGGGTGTGTGGATTGGCGCTGTGGTTCCCGAGTTTACCTTGCCAAAAGGTTTCTGTTCTCTCTTTATAATAGTAGTATAGATATATTGATACCCCTCGGTTCCTTTTCGACAGAATTTGCAGCAATCTCTCGCCGGTTGGTAAATCCCCGCGGTAGAACCACGCCGCATTTAAATCCACAACCAATTCCCCCAGGTGGGAGAAAAATGGGACAAACTCGCGTTTGTCTTTACTTATGTGCTTTTTTATTTAATCCTCACAGCATGGAGTTTCTCAAGCAGGCAGGCACAAATCTATGCGTTTCGGGATAGCATATCCCTTGTTCACGATCAATTTGGCTCCAGGCTCTCAGTCTCAATATAGTGAGTCACATTATTACATCATTTCCTGTTTGATGTTATTTTGGCCCTCTGCCTTCTGGATGATGTCGTTTTTTGCAATTGTTTTATAAAATTTTTTATCCGTCTGCATAGCCTATGTCCTTCTGCTGGAACTACCCTTTCCAACGCTGTATTGGGTGTTGTGATTGGTGCTGTGGTTACTGAGATTACCCGCCTCAAAGGTTTGGGCTCTCTCTTTATAATATTAGTATGGATAGTATAGTATGTTTTTTATGCAATTGTTTTATAAATTTTTTTATCCGTCTGCATAGCCTATGTCCTTCTGCTGCAACTGCCCTTTCCAACGCTGTATTGGGTGTGGTGATTGGTGCTGTGGTTACTGAGATTACCCGCCTTAAAGGTTTGGGCTCTCTCTTTATAATATTAGTATGGATTATGTCAAAGCATGGTATGGTTTCTAAGCCATAAAATACATACATTAATAACAAAGACTAAAAGTACTCAACTGGTGCTTCTAAAATACGCCTACTCCGATGTACCTAACCTAAGTCTAGTACAAGGGAAGAAGTAAGTGAGGTGTAGCATAGGTTAAGTTTTTTTGCAAAGAATCTATCCAAGATTTCTCTTAGGGTCTAATCAGCTTCGTACCTTTGTTTTAGAATGAAGGAGGTCTGGTATCTCTGTCTCCGGACTCGATTTCCCAACACCCCGCAAGGGGAGCTTGGAAAAACTGGAGCTGAATTCTCAGTGAGAGAAAGGCAGCCTCTCTGTCAGTGCATCAGCTGGAGAGTCGGCTTCCTTCAGCACTTGCTGTAGCGAGCTGCGTCGGGCAAGTAGATAGTCAAACTGCTCCAAACCACTATGTGTTTGCTAGGGCAAGTGTGGGCATATTTATACCTTGAAGGTGCCTGGTTTGACGTAAATTTGGACATAATAATGTCACCAAAGAACCCCAAGGGAATGGTAGTTCTTTGAAAACGCCATGATTTCTAGGACAAATCAATATTCAAGAAAGGGGATGTCCCTGACTGCTGAAGCCAAGTTTTCCAAGAAATCATTGTGGCTTTTTGGAACTAGTGGAAGTAGCCATGCCTTTATTTGGACTGGATGGGTTATGTCTAAATATGGTTATGATTCCTATGCCTATATAAGGGCAAGGTGAATTACACCTATATAAGGGCATGAATTGGTAAATTATACTGGGGTCCTAAAACGCTATACAACACCCACTCCTCTTTATTATGTTCGATATTACTAAATACTAAGCAAAAACATATCTAAAGCATGTGTTTACAATCCCACCCAAAATACATAAAATGCATTCGAAATGGTTGTACACGAAAATGAGCATTTGTGCTGTACGCATGTTTAAAAAAGCAATATTTTCATTCAAAGCATGTCGTGTGTCATATGAAAATGCTTATCAGAATGATTCATGAAATAATATTTATGAAATGGCTCTGAAATAAAGAAGAAAGGTCGAGGCCATTCCATTACAGAATATGTAGACTGTTTTGGTTGTGAACAAGGTCAAATATTGTCTCTTGGAAGTGTTCAAAGAATTGTTGTTCTCTGAGAATAGTTCTACCTTAAGCAGATTACTTTGTGCCAAAAAAGTTCAATTGTTGGAAGTTTTGTTTTGAAAAAGTGAAGGTCGAATACAGAGTCCCATAGAACACTGTGTGCTAACTTCAAAAAACATTCTCATTATTTGGAGAAAACATTAAATCCTCTAAGCTGGTAAAGAAATCATCTACCATAGTAGGTGAAAGTTGGACTACTTTGTTTAGCAGATCAATTGTACACAGATGAGAAGCATCACCGTCAGCGTCAGTCGCATTAGCAATGTATGTAGTAGATGGTACCTGTGTGCCTGTTGGTCCACGTATCTCACCGTCAGCTGGTTGTGCTGGTGAAACCTCCATAAATGCCGTCATCAGGATTGGTAGCCACTGGGGACAACACAATGCATGAGCCGTTACCGAACCAAGCAAAGCGTCAACATCGGTTGGCAGTGCTGATGGAAGTGGTAGACAGATATCCAACACGCATTCTTCTCCACATAGCAGTCATCGTAGAACACGTAAGATGCAATCTTGCCAGATTGGTCTGAATGATAGAAACCACGTGGTATTCATCTCTTAAATGAACCAGGCCCAGGATCTGTATCATGCGCTCATGGCACTTCATTGCCAGGAGAGTGGTAATCAGGGTGTCGTTGCTGACCGGACTTGCCATATCGGAGCAGAAGGGACAAGAATAGTATTCCTGCTACGAGTCTCAAAATGAGAGGCAGGCCGCTGAACACAGAGTGCACGAAATTTGGAAAAATGCAGAGGACTGCTTCAAAAGGTGCTAACAGTCCCGAAAAAATTGTCTTAAATAAATACATGTACAATACCACTGGTATCAGACATGTTTTAGATACGACCTAACATTTCTACTTGGACAGTTTGTGGATAAAAAGGCATGTATCTCTGCAGAGGACCTTGTAACTTGTAGATCATACGTCTCTTTGGACGAGGTCAGTGTCACAGTTTTTTGTAAAAGAATGGCTTTCATTCTGCTTAAAGTATCAATTTGAATAGAAGAGATGTTCAGTGAAGGCCATAAAGGTGGCTCCCCGTCTGTCTTAGCTTTAGTAAACAATACTTGCATACAACAAGTGACCCTGGCTGACACAGTTACGAGATAGGCAATTCCTGGCATCATTCCACAACAGCTGTGATCATTTAAGATTATGTAGCTCCCATTGGAAAGCTGCCTAAACACTTGATCTCTCACTGTTGCCAGGAGAACCTTGCAGGTGGCAGGATAAGTTGGTCAAAGAACCATCACAGGCTCCATGTAAATTAATATCCTGACATAAAAGTGTACCTCTTAGTGCGCTGTTACAATGTGTACCACTAAGAAATACTTATTTTCCCGCACTCCAACATTTGTGTGTGTATGGTAAATCCCAGGTCGACTTTATGTATTCTTTACCAAACCTTTCATACTGGCCTGCTGGTATGTGTTTCAAGCAATAGTGAAACTGGAAAATCATCACTGGCAACGTAATGGTGCCATGTATTATCCATTCTATGGCTGGTTTCTCAGAAACAGTCAATGGTAATCTTTCCAGTTTTTCTATGCTCAGCACCGTATAGTCTGCTCCCCTTTGTTTATCTGTAAGGTTAAATCCAGTAAACAATGACGTTGTGTTGATTAGACGCCAAGGCACATAGCCTGAACGAAGATTTTGTAACGTCCAGCCTAGCAGCATTATAGAACGCAATTGAGACTGTCCATGTTGTGATATGATCAAGTCCTGCTCCATTATGTCTATGGCAGAGGATACAATGATACAATGCTGTCCAAAGAATAAATTCTGGATGACAGAGTTGTTAACCCATTATCAACTACTGAGATAGCTTTCTCTAAATTAATACAATCAATTTCTCGTATTTATTCTGCAGTTTCCATTTACGCGACTTTCCATGTTTAATTATAAACAGCATAAATACCGGCGTATATAAAACGTTTATGACGTGGTTTATGAGGCCCTAGTAAGAAGTCTCTCAAATCAATGCCATTTTTAAGGAAAGTTAAGTGTTGTTTAACCTCTGTAGGTGTAGATTTTTGTAGCCATTCAAGGCATAGTTTTCCTACACTGTATGTGGTTACTATCCCTGGATGTTGTCCCTGGACATATCTTGGGTCTGGCCTGGTTACTGTAAACCCTTGTGTCTTGTCAGGAATCTATCTTGACAGTTATTTGTTTCTGTGGGCCATATTAACCATTTTTTCCCATCAGGATCAGCTCTGTTTTTGAGTAAAATTGTTTTTACGTCGACCACCCCCTCTCTAGGGTTCTTACCATTAGGTGTAGGTATAGTTATGGACGGTTTCTTCAAATCTTTTATCTTGGCCAGGCCAAGACAGGATATTTGTTGCACAGTGTCATTCAAAAACATTATTTGTTAAGGAATAATATAGGCTCGAAATAAAGCTTCTATTCCCTGTACTTGCCAGTCTTTTGAGCTCCAGACAGTTTTTGTTTCTATGTTGTCACTCCAGAAGTCGAAACCTAACGAGGACAGCTGGACATAAAAGGCAGCTGTCTTATTAACATTGGTTAAATAACATGTTTCCGGATTTGTGCTATTAAAACCTTAAAAGTATGAACATTTTTCATAAAATGTTTTTGAGCTGCCCTTCGGTGGCGTTGGACAATGTTCCCATTGATTATAAGTATAAACATTTCTAGAGTTTGCAGATTTGTGCAAGTAATGATGACCATACTGTTTGTAACAATACATTTGTTCATAATCTGATGAACCTTCTAAATATTCATGGTTTGTAAATGTTGCAGACATCTCTAAATCTGACATCATATCATTGACAGTCTCAAAGTCCCAAACATCAGAAAATGTGCTGGGTGAAACAAAGTCACTCTGGAAACCTTGAATTGATGTGGAATCTTCAACAGCTCGGCAGGACCATAAATGTCATAATCAGTTCTGACCCATGCTATATCACCAGGTATAGGAACGGCTGTGATGTTCACTGATGACAGGTCTCTTTGTTCACGATGAGATGATTTGTGTGGCTTCAGGAGCAAGTTGATGTTCTTACTTGCTGTGTCCATTTTACATTATTTTCCATCTATCAGCTTTCCCAAACTTAATACAAGAATGAGCCAAAATAGGAGACAAAGTACGCCTAACACAATCCAAAATTCAACCCATGGTGAAAGCAGATTAGTCTTTTCTAGTTACTGAAAAAGTTCTGTTACTTGGTCCTTGAAAGTTTTATTTGCTGGTGTTGTTTCTGGTTCACTGGGATCCTCAGAAAACGTGTCAAAGTTGATGAAATAGCCAGAGGCAGTTCTGTCAATTCTTGGTATTCAATCAATCAATCAATCATGCCATTTGTATAGCGCACTACTCACCCGGGAGGGTCTCAAGGTGCTTGGGGGGAGGGGTATGCTACTGCTCGAACAGCCAGGTCTTGAGTTGTTTCCTGAAGGCGAGATGGTCCTGGGTCAGCCGAAGGTGGATGGGGAGGGAGTTCCAAGTCTTGGCAGCCAGGTAAGAGAAGGATCTTCCTCCGGCGGTGGCTCTTCGGATGCGTGGTACGGCTGCGAGGGCGAGGCTGGTGGACCGTAGCTGGCGGGTGGGCGTGTAGAAGGTCAGGCGGTCGTTGAGGTACTTGGGGCCCAGGTCGTGGAGAGACTTGTGTGCGTGGGTGAGGAGCCGGAACGTGATCCTCTTGTCGACGGGGAGCCAGTGCAGGTTCCTCAGGTGGCTGGAGATGTGGCTGCGTCGGGGGACATCCAGGATGTAAATGTAAATGTAAATGTAAATGTAGAGTATTTATATAGCGCATTTCTACCCGGAGGCCTCGTAGCGCTGTATTCATACCGCTGTGGAACCCATCCTGGCTTTCCTGTGAAATGTCCACTCCTGGGCACCCCCAAGGTGAAGCCAGGCATCCACAGCGCTGCTGGGGCCGTTGTGGAGATTAAGCAAGCTATTGCCCAGAGTCACAGAGTGGGACCCATGATTAGACTAGGCACCGAGGCGAGAATTATCAGGTCCGGGTAAATTGAGTCCAAGAGCCGCCGAGGCGGGAATTGAACCCTGGTCCCGGGCCAGACCTCTGCATCAGGGTCTGCCGCTCTAACCATTGAGCCACACTTCTCCATGAGTCGGGCGGAGGCGTTCTGGATGCGCTGGAGTCTTTTCTGTAGTTTGGCTGTGGTTCCGGCGTAGAGGGCGTTTCCGTAGTCCAGTCGGCTGGTGACGAGTGCCTGGGTGACAGTCTTCCTGGTCTCGGTCGGGATCCAGCGGAAGATCTTGCGAAGCATACGCAGGGTGTTGAAGCATGATGAGGAGACGGCGTTGACTTGTCTGGTCATCGAGAGGGAGGGGTCCAGGATGAAGCCCAGGTTGCATGCGTGATCGGTTGGCTTGGGTGCGGTGCCCAGGGCTGGGGGCCACCAGGAGTTGTCCCAGGCGGAGGGCAAAGATCCCAGGATGAGGACTTCCGTCTTGTCCGAGTTCAGTTTCAGGCGGCTGTCCTTCATCCACTCGGTGACGTCTTTCATCCCTTCGTGTAGGCAGGTTCTGGCGGTGTCGGGGTCTCTGGTGAGGGAGAGGAACAGCTGGGTGTCGTCGGCGTAAGAGATGATGTTGAGGTTGTGCTGGCGTGCGATGGCTGCGAGAGGTTTCATGTAGATGTTGAAGAGGGTGGGGCTGAGTGAAGATCCTTGCGGGACGCCGCAGATGACTTCAGTGGCCTCGGAGCGAAACGTGGGGAGGCGGACTCTTTGTGTTCTTCCGGCGAGGAACGAGAGGATCCACTCCAGTGCCTTCTCTTGGATACCGATGTTGCTGAGGCGCTGGACTAGGGTGCGGTGGCAGACCATGTCGAACGCAGTGGAGAGGTCCAGGAGGATGAGGGCCACTGTTTCCCCCTTGTCGAGCAGGGTCCGGATGTCGTCGGTTGCTGCGATGAGGGTGGTCTCGGTGCTGTCGTTGGCTCTGAAGACGGACTGCGAGGGGTCGAGGGATCCGTTCGTCTCGAGGAAGGCGGTCAGCTGTCTGTTGACGATCTTCTCGATGACTTTAGCAGGAAAAGGGAGGAGCGAGTTGGGGCGGAAGTTTTTGAGGTCGGTGGGGTCCGCTGTAGGTTTCTTCAGGAGGGCGCTGATCTCGGCGTGCTTCCAGCTCTCCGGGAAGGTGGCGGTGTTGAAGGAGGCGTTGATGATGTTCCGGAGTTGGGGTGCGATGGTGGAGTCGGCCTTGTTGAAGACGTGGTGTGGCAGGGGTTGGTCGGTGATCCGGAGTGGATGGTGTTCATCGTGCAGGCTGTGTCTTCGGTGGTCACCGTGGTCCAGGTGCGAAGGGTGGCAGTGGGGGGCGTTGGTTCGACGGTTGGGTGCGTGGGTGGGGCGCCGAAGCTGTTGTGGATGTCGGCGATCTTGCGGTGGAAGAACGAGGCGAGGGAGTCGCAGAGGTCTTGTGACGGAGTGATGCGTTGGTGCTGGTGCTGGGGTTGGAGAACTCCTTGACGATAGTGAAGAGCTCTTTGCTGTCGTGGGCGTTGTTGTCCAGTCATTCCTTCAGGGATTTCTTCTTGGTGGTGCGGATGAGCTGGTGGTGCTTGCGGGTAGCGTGTTTGAGGGCGGTCATGTTGTCGGTGGACCGGTCGAGGAGCCAGGCTTTCTGGAGGGTGCGGCAGGTCTTCTTGGAGTCCTTGAGGTCGTCGGTGAACCAGGATGCCTTCTTGCGTCTGGGTCTGCTGGGAGGGTTCTTTAGTGGCGCGAGGTCGTCGGCGCAGGCGGTCAGCCACTGTGTGAAGTTGCGGGCTGCTTCGTTGGGGTCCGTTGTGTTGGCGGGTGGGCTCTGGCTGAGGGAGGTGGTGAGCTGGTCTGCGGTGATCTTGCTCCAATTCCTGTGAGGTACCTGTTGCGGGTGGTGGTGGATCGTGGATCTTTTGAAGCTGAAGTGGACGCAGCTGTGGTCGGTCCAGTGGAGTCCGGTGGCGTGGCTGAAGGTGATGTACTTGCTGGAAGAGAAGACGGGATCAAGCGTGTGGCCGGCGTAGTGGGTGGGGGTGTTGAACAGTTGCTTGAGTCCGAGGTTGGCGAGGTTTTCCAGCAGGGCGGTGGTGTTGCAGTCCTTGTTGTTCTCCAGGTGGAAGTTGAGGTCCCCGAGGAGGATGTAGTCAGTGGAGGGGAGGGCGTGCGGGCTGATGAAGTCTTTGATGTCTTCGCTGAATTGTGTGCGTGGTCCCGGGGGTCTGTAGACGAGGGTGCCTCTGAGGGTCGTCTTAGGGTCGGTGTGAATCTGGAAGTGGAGATGTTCGGCTGCGGCGAAAGAGTCGTTGGCGTCAGTCGTGATGCGGAGGGTGTTCCTGTGGATGATGGCGATGCCACCTCCGGTCTGGTTGATGCGGTCCCTCCTGATGATCTTGTACCCGTCCGGGATGGTGATGGCGATGTCGGGTGCAGAGGAGGCGTTCATCCAGGTTTCCGTGAGGAAGGCGACGTCCGGTGATGTAGCGTCGAGGAGGTTCCAGAGTTCCACGGCGTGTCTGTGGACGGAGCGGGTGTTGATCAGGATGCACTTGAGGTGGTTGCTGCTGGTGTTTGTCTTGGCGGGTGCGGGGCAGGTTCGGAGGCAGGTGAACTTGCAGGTGCAGCAAGTGAAGGGTCCGTGGGTGCGTCTCGGGGTGGCTCGGCAGCAGGCGTGGGTCCGGCCGGCATTGAGTGCGTTGAGAGTGGCGGCGTCGTAGGTCAGTCGGGTCGTCTTGCCTCGGCGGGGAGGGCCAGGGGTCCTGGCGCTGGGCGCAGGCCAGGCGCGGACGGGCGCAGACGGGCTTACCTTTGGCGCACCTTCGGCGCTCAATCGGCGCTCCCGCTGTGCACGTCCGCTGTGCGGTCGCTCTGGGGGCGTCATAAGTAAGGAGCCGGGAGGGAGGAGCAGCTGGGTGGCGGGAGCGGGGGGCGAATGGAATCACAGGGGGGCGGGGCCACAGGGAGGCAGCGGCGGGAAATTCCAAGAAGCAGCGGTCAGCGGGAAATTCCCAGGAGCAGTGGGAAATTCCCAGGAGCAGCGGGCAGCGAGCAAAGGAATCTGCAGGCAGGAGGCGGCAAAGGCAGGCAGGAGCGGCAGCAGTGAGTGGGGCGACCAAGCCCTGTGGAGGGCTGAGCGGTATTGCATCCGGATTACTCGAAATCACTGGAGCTGCTTGGTTCCTTGTCATATTAGTATAGTCCGAGGCTATATCATTGTAGACAGGAGTGTCTTGACGAACTGTTAAGAGGCACAAGTTCCATTGCTTTTTTGCATAGTCCTGCTTTTCTTACTGCAGATTCTTCAAAGGCGATGAGTCTCTCAGTTTTAACCTCTTGGATAGTAGCAACATTTGGTTGTCTACTACATCTTTGGAGTCCACTGGGCCTACTACTTATTATCGGCCACATGATGTGGTTTTACCAGGTCGATTGATATGAACTGGTTCTCCTTTCTTCCCCCAAACTTAATACAAGAATGAGCCAAAATAGGAGAAAAAGTACGCCTAACACAATCCAAAATTCAACCCATGGTGAAACCAGATAAGTCTTTTCTAGTTACTGAAAACGTTCTGTTACTTGGTCTTTGAAAGTTTTACTTGCTGGCATTGTTTCGGGTTCAATGGGATCCTCAGAAAACATGTCAAAGTTGATGAAATAGCCAGAGGCAGTTCTGTCAATTCTTGGTATTGCATCTGGATTACTCAAAATCACTGGAGCTGCTTGGTCCCTTGTCATATTAGTATAGTCCGAGGCTATATCATTGTATCATTGTAGACAGGAGTGTCTTGGCGAACTGTTATTTCGGTTTCAAGAGGCACAAGTTCCAGTGCTTTTTTGCACAGTCCTTCTTTTCTTACTGCAGATTCTTCAAAAGTGATGAGTCTCTCAGTTTGAACCTCTAGGGTAGTAGCAACATTTGGTTATCTGCTACATCTTTGGAGTCCACTGGGCCTACTAATTATTATCGGCCACATGATGTGGTTTTACCAGGTCGATTGATATGAACTGGTTCTCCTTTCTTCCGGTAAGGGGCGGCAGTAACACTGTTCTTGATCCGTGGATTGCTAGCATAGGTACTGGTTTTCTGTATGAAGGCCCAAATTCCTTCTTATCCGTGATCTTTTCTCTAACTAGATCCCCAATCTTTGGAATCCAGACAGGGCTTGCTGGTACAGGTGGTTTTTCTTCAGTGGTCATTGGCTTCTGTAATGTGTTGCTTAGACTTCTTCTTGTTTCATTTAAGTCCTGTAAAACAGCCAGACAGTCTTTGATATCAAAGGGTTTTTGTTCTACCACTGAAGTATGACGATCGAGGTCTTCGACAATCAATCTAGTACCAAAAAGAATTTCATATGGAGAGATTCCACCCAGAGAATTTCTTGGCAGATTGTTTAAACTATGTTGGACAAGTATAAGATGTTTGACCCACCCGTCACCCAAACCTAATACCCTAGCTGTTATAGGTTGCTTTATGTTCTGTTTTTTTCTTTCCACTACAGAATTTCCTTCAGGATGGAATGGACTTGAGTACCACAATGCAATGCCCAGATTAGCCATGGCCTCTTTGTAAGCTCGAGAGCTAAACGCAGGACCCTGGTCAGAATGTGCCGATTGCGTATGTACCGATAAGGTTTTGCTAAATCTTTTATAACAGTTCGGGCGTCAGCTAAGCGCTGACGCCACATCCAAATTAATCTTGAGCATGAATCCACTGCGACCATGATATATTTATTGTTGCTATCCCTTTGTAAGGGACCACAGTGGTCCAGGTAAACGCATGCTAATTGTTTATTTGAAATTAGAAGGGGCGTCTGCACCGGGCGTATCACGATTGGAACATTCATCGTTTGGCAAATTTCACATTCCAAAACATAGTTTCTGGTCTGTTTCCTCATGTGTGGCCACCAGTATCTTTGTTTTAATAATTATACTGTGGCGGAAACACCTGCGTGTGCCCAGGCAAACCCTTCATGTGCTGCTAAAATTAGTCCTAATCTATGTTCCATGTTTGGAATTACCCTATCCCCCACTCCAGGGATTTGAGCAAAAGGAATATTATTTGCATCAGTTATATATGAGTATTTGAGTGGAAAACCTTTCAGTAACGTTTTACCGCTGTTTTTATTGGAAGCGGCGACAGCCTGCAATATTTCGCTGTCTATTTTTGACGGAGTGATTGCAGCTACGGCAGCCGTTTGCACAGCTGCCTTCGCGGCTTCATCAGCCAATGAATTCCCTTCAACATGAATGCCATCACGTTGATGACTCAGTGTATTAATCACGTGAGTCTTTTGTAGTTCTTTCTGTAATTGAACTACTTTTTCCCAAAGCAACTTATGCTTGATTGTGCCACCTTTTGCATCTTTGAAACTGTTTTGAACCCAGTTCTGCAAGTATTCATTGTTAGATTGAACGCAGTAATACGAATCGCACACTATGAGTGTGGGAAATTTGCGATCGGTATTGTCAAGCACCATCTTGAAAGCCTGTAGTTCAGCTCCCTGAGCTGCACAATCTCCTAGAGATTGAGTTTTTGTGACCATGGGTCTGAATTTACCATCGCGCCAGCGTCCTTTAACAATCGCGCTCGCATCACTATAAGCTTGTTTACCCCTAATTGCGGGCTGCTCTGATCTGTCTGTATAAATTATACATTCGTACTGTTCTAGAGGCAGAATCTCAGTGGGAAGAGGACATTCTTGTTCATATTGTTAAAATTCTTGAGTTTTCAAGTAGGGGTCAAAAACGTATTCAATGTCTGTTGCAGCAAGAGAGTTAACCCATTGTATCCATCTTGGATGTAAAGCCTTTGCATTAGGAATGCTAGCTTTTGTCACTGCCTCTAAGGCAGGTACAGGAGTAACAACCATTATGCGTTTTCCCTGTGCGAGAGCTCTCTCTTTTGCTACTGCAGTTTGAACCACTGTCAGAATTTTTTCTGTTGAAGTGATTTTTATTTCAGCTTGTGTGTACAAGTGTAATTTGTAAGCAATTGGTACTTTTTCACCTTCATTAAAGGTTAAGTACGTAAATCCGCATCTTCCTGGGATTATTCTGATTACAAGGTTGTGTAAGTTTACGCGTGTCTGTAAATGTGTTGTTGCTAACATGTCTGTTTGCACTGAACGCAAAATTTGAGTCCAATTTGCAGTTCTAATATCAGGTTTGATTAATTCGTAGAGAGATTTAACCCTTTCTGCGTAGTTTTGAATGTACGTTCTTCCAAAATTCAGTAAATCTAGAATTGACTGTAAGTTTTTCAGCGTTTTTGGAGGTTGGAGCAGCGCACACTTTTCTAAAAAGTTAGCTACCATGGTTTTGCCTGCACTTGATAACTCGTATCCTAGAAAAAGCACGTTGAGGTGGGCAATTCTTGATTTTTTTAAAGTTGGATCTGTACCCTTCAGATGCGAACACAAGTATCATGGTGTTCACTCTGTTCAAGTGCCTGTCCAAGTCATCGTCTGTTAGAAAGATGTCATCAACATAAGATAATGCCTCATCGTCATACGTTTGTAGTAACTCTGTTACTCTGGCTGAAAATAACCCTGGACTATTCTTTAATCCCTTGGGGAGACGACAGCAGTGACCCTGTGTCCCCATGATTGAGAAAGCAGTCAAATACCTGCTTTCAGGTGCGATATTTTGACAGAAAAAATCGTTTGAAATATCTAATGTGGTTTTATATTTTTTACGCACAATGTTATTCATTAGTGCTGCACTGTGTGCATTTTGTACTGCAAAAGTTTTGCAACAAGAGTTTAAATGTCTATAGTCCAAAACTAGACGATGTGTATTGCCTGGTTTGGAGACAAGAAACAAAGGATTGTTCATTGATGAGGTGCATGTTTCAATCACCCCTTGGTATTCAAGTTGATCTAAGATCTCCCTGACCTGTTTTTTAGCTTCTTGCTTAACTGGATCTTGCCTCTGAGCAGTTGGTTGATTTTTTAACTGGATTTTGTGGTGAGGAGAATCCTCATCCCATCCTACATGATTTTTATATAATGCTGGAGCCTGGGCTACTGCCCATTTTCTGGCATGGGTGCATTTTAAGTGAATTGGAATATGATTAGAGAAGGCTGGCATAATGATGTCTTCGCAATGTGTGCACTCCCTAACAAACTTTGGTGGCCAGTCTTTCTCAGCTAGTAGAATGTCATAACCCTTAGAGAGCTTATCCCAAAAGAGTGCTCTTATTTTCATAGTTAAGTCCCCCTCCATCAGGAGTGTTACTTCATATAACTTATGGGGCACAATAACCATGGTATCAGCAGTTTCAACTTGAATGTACTCATTCACGTCCACTGTCTCCAGATGATCATTCAGGATCTTGCGAGCTATGATAATTTCTGCTGTGTTGTCCAGCATTGTCTGTGCCCCCTCCCCGTTCTTGAGTTGTGTCCTCAAGATCCTTAACATGTCTGATTTTTAGACCTGCTACCTTCTTCTTGGTGAATTGGATTTTTTTATTTTCTGGAATGTGTTGATCATCTTTCGACTTTACGTGTTCTTCCTAGTGTTCTGACCGTCCTCTTCTTTCAGATTTCTGTGAGGAAGTCTGAAAGGTACGAGAGGAACATGTATCAGTATCTTGATATCTATCAGGTTTTCTCAAATTATCCCTATTCCTGAGGTTATACTTCTTTTCAGAGGGCTCCTTTTGAGGAGACCTACCTCTGGATTGAGAACGCTTCTCTTTAGGAAGTGTCTGTCTAATATTATCCCACTTCTTTTTAGGAGTAGTGAGAGTGTTTTTAATAAAAACCTTTTCAGGACTTTCTGTTAGTTGGGGCTTAACTGGTTTCCCACCCAAACTATCTCTACCTAGTACTTCATAGGATTTTTCTATTATTCTTGCCAATTCATATGGTTGCTCAGTTACATCAAGTTCTTTTAATTTTTGGTGGATCGCCACGGATGCTGCTTCACCTTTAATATTAGCTAATATTATAGCTAAGACCTGTTTGAAACTTTTAAGTAATTTCATACCCAGATTTAAAGCAGGCTCTGCCCCGTATTCATTTTGAATTTGTTTCCTGACGTCTGGTATTACCGTCATAGACGGAACACCATGAGTTTTTGTGTAGATTGCAGCAAAGACTGTACCCCAAGTGTCACAGTCCTCCAGGTGTGGTGTGATCCCTATTGGTAAACATATTGTTAAAATTCTATGTTTTTGTCATGAGGTGTACTATCTGGAAATACTGCCTCTATGTGAGTAATCTTTTGAGCTAACCTGAATGGAATTTGTTTCCATTTTGCGGGTAATTTACCAATGACTGATTGTATAGTCTGTGGTGTAATTTTATTTGTGTTCCCCTGGTAAGGGGTTTGCTGTGGAATCCTCATAGGAGGTTGGACTGATAGAGTCCGCATGACATATTGAACCAATTGTCTATGTATTTTTATTAGTTGTTTTAGTTGAACTAATTGTTCTGGACCTGACATTTCTTCAATGGCACGATGTGGTGTATAGCTGGCTAGTACCCGCCATGTTGCTCCTGGTCTACCTAGTGGGCAGAGCCTGGTAATGTGATTTTGATGTTGTAGGGCACCTTAAAACCAGAGCGCATGCTCTTGGTAATGTTGATGGAATTTCAATATCCTCTAAAGGAGTGTATTCCGTTGGAGTTTCCTCTTCTTTGTAGAAGTGAAACACATGTGTTCTTGGATTTGCTTCAGGGAAGACAATCCATGAATAGAATACCTCTGTCTGCCAATATTCATGTGCCTCTATGACGAATATTATCCTACCACCTCTTGGTGATAGGCCATTTGCTTTAAGCTTCATAGTAATGGTTTTCCGTATGTTTTCCGGGATGATTATAGCATCCGCATCGGTTTCTTGGAAACCTGTAATGTCTAAACCCGGTTGGTTTGCATTTACTGTAGCTCCAACGTTCTCAGGGTCACTCATTTTGTTGACTGAAGGTTTGCAGAGCAAGTTTCAAGGAAACAAAGATAAGGTACACAATATTTTGGAACACTGTATACTTTAACGTTGAACAAACCGAAAACTAATACATAGGATTTTTGTCCTACTCAGTAATGGCTGATATTTTATCCTTTTACCCACTCCAGATTGGAGTATTTTTATGAGAAAAAGGGTCTCTGTGAAAAGCACGACTGAGTTACTCTAGTATCTAGGGTTAAATTAGTGCCTTACCAAACGTTGGGCGCCATGTAGTGTAGTTCCTATATTCCCAATAGGCTCTGTGCATTGGAATAACCTATAGATTTGATGTAGGACTTAGGTCGACTTGTTCTCTATTGAATATATTAGACTTAATTGTGAGTGCCAGCTAGCCCTGAGGTAACTAGAAACTTTCTTGAATACACAAGAAGGGATTCATTTCTTACAACCGCATAAACATGACAACTTTGTTTGCCCAAGATAAAACGTATCTTCAGAGTCGTGGAAACAATAGATAGATAGTTCACTCAGTCAATCGTGCATGCTTCGTTTCATCAGAGGTGCAGAGAAATGGAGAGATGGGCGTTTTCAATACAAGTATTTATTGACCAGTCTTCTTTCTCATGCAAAAGAAATGAACTGCTACAATCGTAATACTGGCTGTAAAGTATAATGCACACAGCAAGAAGAGTATTATAAAATAATACTGTAAAAGCATGGTATGGTTTCTAAGCCATAAAATACATACATAAATAACAAAGACTAAAAGTACTCAACTGAAGCTTCTAAAATATGCCTACCCCGATGTGTCTAACCTAAATCTAGTACGAGGGAAGAAGTAAGTGAGGTGTAGCATAGGTTTAGTTTTTTTGCCAAGAATCTATCCAAGATTTCTCTTAGGGTCTAATCAGCTTCGTACCTTAGTTTTAGAATGAAGGAGGTCTGGCATCTCTGTCTCCGGACTCAATTTCCCAACACCCCACAAGGGGAGCTTGGAAACACTGGAGCTGGATTCTCAGTGAGAGAAAGGCAGCCTCTCTGTCAGTGCGTCAGCTGGAGGGTCGGCTTCCTTCGGCACTTGCTGTAGCGAGTTGCGAAGGGCAAGTAGATAGTCGAACTGCTCCAAACCACTGTGTGTTTGCTAGGGCAAGTGTTGGCATATTTATACCTTGAAGGAGCCTGGTTTGATGTAAAGTCGGACATAATAACGTCACCAAAGAATCCCAAGGGAATGGTAGTTCTTTGAAAATGCTATGATTTATAGGACAAATCAATATTCAAGGAAGGTGATGTCCCTGACTGCTGAAGCTGAGTTTTCCAAGAAATCGTTGTGGATTTTTGGAACTAGTGGAAGTAGCCATGTCTGTATTTGGACTGGATGGGTTATGTCTAAATATGGTTATGATTTCTATGCCTATATAAGGGCGAGGTGAATTATACCTATACTAGCAGCCCGCCCCAGCGTTGCCTGGGGCAGAAGGGGGCTGGGGGCAGCATTTCCGGATTGCGGCAGCGTTGCCTGGGGCAGAAGGGGGCTGGGGGCAACATTTCAGGCTTGGGTGCACTCTCGCCCCGGCCACCGCCCACCCCAACATTGCCCAGACCGCCTCCCGCCTCCTGCCTCCCTCCTGCCTCCCTTCTGCCTCCCGCCTTCCACCTCCCGCCTCCCGCCTCGCCTTTGCCTTTGCCTTACCTGAGCCGCCGCTCTTCTCCGCGCTCCGGACTTCACCGCCACTCCTTGCTGCTCGTCACCGCTCCTCCCCGCCTGCCGTCATCACGCACGTTACGGACATTGCTAGGTCGCGGCCAGCGATACGTCACGGCCGGCGCTACTTTTATGGGATTACTTTGTTTTTAAAGTTTAATTTTTTAATTTACGTTTTTTTTATTTTATGCAGCCTATGTCCATCTACACATCCTGAGGATTACAACAATGTATTGGGTGTGTGGATTGGCGCTGTGATTCCCGAGTTTACCTTGCCAAAAGGTTTCTGTTCTCTCTTTATAATAGTAGTATAGATAAGGGCATGAAATGGTAAATTACACTATGGTCCTAAAACGCTATACAACAGTGTACACCTCATGGATCCCATTCGAAACACGACGGGAAATAGGGTTCACAATTTAGAGCCAGTATTGATTGCCAGGATGGTGTACACCTCAAAGATCCCTTTTGTTATTGCGCATTGTGAAAAGCGAGGTGGATGCGGCCATATCACCTGAGGCAGTGTGGAAGAACTGGGACAAGTGGCGTTGTTGTTATCCTATTTACACATACGCAAAGTGGGCTTGGCTTGCGTACGCCAGGCCAGCGTAGGGGTGTGAATAATTGATCCGGGGATCTGGGCGTTGTTCAGTTCCTGCCTGGCCAGCAAGTGTACTTATGTGTGTTTTGTTTTGCAGTTTTGACGTCGCAGAATGTGTAATTTACATTAATGTAGCATGTATCATGAGGGTGGCAACTATCGCTAATGAGATGCTGTTTGAAAATATTGAATGACAAACATCACATGTCGTTGTCAAGGTTGTGGATATGTGCAGACATGCATGTCAATAGTGTGCGGTATTATTGAAAGTGTTGCTATCGCGAAGCATATACATGTGAATGTGCTTGGATCAGCAGTGAGGCTACGTTATATACAGTGATAACACTCATTACAGTCAAGCAATGCATGTCAAATGTAAATGTGAAAGTCTTACATATAAGACACTACTATATTGGTAAAGCCTGACAACAGGGAGTACAGAAAAATAAATCTACATATTGCTGTTTACTGTTAGTCACATGTGATCTAGGATGTGCACTCCGCCCGTGGCTCCTGATACTTCTTAGAGCCACGAATAATGAGGCTGAAAGGGAGCACAATAATGTGCACACACAGACACTAGGGGCATCGTGTAACACATATTTGTTTTTTAATGGAACGTTTGAGATGCATGGCAATCACACATGGAAGGCTAATGTACAGAGCATGAATGTTGATCAAGATGATCTTTGCATGTTGTGGGTAGTATAAGATATGTGTATACAGGAAAACACTTCAACAAAGCTTTCTAAGCAGAAAAGGTGTCTCTCATCAAACACTGTAGAGAGAACGAATAAAGTGGGTGGGGTTGTCAAACTGTTACAATGGGAAATGTTATGAACCAATCAAATGCTTTCTTTAAGGTCACATGGCAATCGCACAGCGAGTGTGCAAGGAGGCCGCATCCGATGTGATTTTGACAAAATATATTTATCATTATATAAGTTTATTATATTTAGAAATATATAAATGTTTAAAATATTTTAGATTATCGCTTGCTCTAATATACTATTTAAAGTTATTTAGATATACTTTTGAGACAAAAAAGGTAAGGGCGTACCCGGCGCTATGCTATACGTCTGTGACGTAACACAGGGCCTGGAAGCGTGTACTCTTCGCATACGCAAAGCACAGCGGGCGCGACCCAATAAGTACATGACATAATGCGTGGCTTGGTACTGCATACCCTTCGGATACCAAAGTACCACCTGGGATGACTTCATGCGTATATGATGTTATACGGGACGCGTTAACACAAAGCCGTCGGATACGAAATGCGCATCATTTACGAGTTTAGCAATATGGCGAATAGGATTCGTGTGGTGATGGAGAGTGGTATGCTACCAGTATGGGAGTGCAGTTTTCTCCCCCCCATAAAAATATACATATTTTTTGGGGAAAATATAAAACATTGCATAATTTTTAAAGTTAAAAAAAGAAGTATAATAGAGTTCCAAAATATTTTTAAAAATATTTGAAAAAATATAGGTTTTCTATACATTAAAATATGAAATTAACAATTAAAAAACATTAGAAATTCACTGAAAAAGCCATAAGTTTCAGGCACGTTATAGTTAGGAATTAGAATTTAAAAAAACCTTAAAAATTCACTAAAACACATAGGTTTCAGGGACGTTAAAGTTAGTTGAACATTTGACTCATATAAAACCAGAGAAATGTGCCTGTTATAGTTAGTTGAGCTAACTATAACTCGCGCACCCCAAATGCACTGGTGATGATGTCACATATTACATCACTCATGACATGGTCAGTGACATCACTGATGACATCATCCACATGAAAATCTGATGCATATACTGATGCCCTAATATAAACTTTGATACATACACATAAAATACAGACTACTATTTTTGAAACCATACACACAACAATGCCAGATACTACATATCACCGACTATTTCCTAGGTCTAACACACATCCAGTCACTTATACATGCAGTTACTCATCAATACAGTACTATAATATGCACTCATAAACCTGTATATAAACTCTTTGCCACTTATCCATAGTTTCTCACACACCTAGTCAGTCATGCAAAGAAACAATCACATACCAATTTACTCATGTATACAGTTATACACACCAACTCCAATATTTATACACACACACCACATCACTTACTTATGCAGATACTAACACATACTTACTGTCTTATACAATCACTGATACAAGCAGACACTCATTTATACACACACTCTTCCAATAACTTACTCTCACATATAGTCATTTATATATTCCAACACTCACATATACTGCCTTAAAACATACATAGTTACTCACACTTATACCACTGAGACATTCATTCACTCACCAACACACCCATACACATATTAACTCACTCATGGTATACAACCTTTACAATGCAACTTTTACAACGCACTACCATTACAATGAAACTCTTACAACGCAAAATCCATTACAACGCATGCATTTACAACGCAGTCATTACAACGCATGGCACTACAACGCACACCACTACAATGCATGCCATTACAACGCAGTCATTACAACGCATACCATTACAACGCACAACTTACCATCCAAAACTTACCCTATTGTTGCACCCCCTGGAGTTAGAATAGTAATTTTTACCCCTACACTATCCAACACTTACCCTACTGTTGCACCCCCTGGAGTTAGAATAGTAATTTTTACCCCTACACTATCCAACACTTACCTTATATGCAATGTAATGTAATGCGTTGTAATGGTATGCGTTGTAAATGAGGTATGCGTTGTAGTGAAATGCGTTGTAAAGGTAGTTTCAAAGAATTCGTTGTAATGGCATGCGTTGTAATGGTGTGCGTTGTAATGGATGTTGCGGTGTAAAAAATGCGTTGTAAAGGTAGGCGTTGTAAAGGTAGGCGTTGTAAAAGTATGCGTTGTAACATCATACATCCCTCACTCATACATCCCTTCCCAGATGTACTTTTCAATCCATACAACCAGTGAATCACCCACTCAGACATCTATGCACAGAGTCACACATCTACCCACCCACCCACACAGACACTCAGGCGCCCATACAAATACTCAGACAACAAATCAATAACCTAAATAGACACTCATGTAGCTACTCACAAACCCATGCAGCTGCTTTCACACCAACTGAGAGACTAATACAGATTTTCACACAGTTTAGTCACTAACCCATGCATTCAGTAAGACATGTTCAATCACTCACTTATACAGTCTCTCATGCACCTACTAAATAATCCAATCAGGCACTTGTAAATCCAATCATTCTTCAATACAACTTGGCATAGAAATTTATGAAAAATATTGAAACTTTCCAGAAACACACGTTCAATGGATGATGTCATCAGTGATGCCATTTGAGATGGCATCAATGATGTCATCAGTGATGTCACTGACCATGACACAAGGGATGTAATATGTGATGTCATCCCCAGTGCATTGCGTGCAGGCGAGTTATAGTTAGCTCAACTAACTATAACAGGTGAATTTCTCTGGTTTTATATGAGGCAAATGTTCAACTAACTATAACGTCCCTGAAACCTATGTTTTTTTTTAATTTCTAAGGTTTTTTAAATGCAAATTCCTAACTATAACGTGCCTGAAACCTATGTTTTTTTCAGTGATATACATATATAAATATATATATATACATATAACCTACTGGCGATAGCCAGTTTGTATATATAGTTAGGATTGGCTACCATAGGAAATCCTGAACATTCTATTGGGAATAACTTTGGCGCCGGTTGAGGAATTTGTGTGTAATTTCCCAAAATTTTGGCCAGCTCCGCTGCGCTCCTTCCCTGAAAGTTTTGGGGGGGTTCGTGAAGTGGGGGCTGAGAAAAAAGGGGGTCCCAAAACGTGTTTTCCCCATGTTAATTTCCACAGGACGTTCTGGCAAGTCTACAGCCCGAAGCGCCGAACGGAATTACGCCAAACTTTGCAAAATTGTAGGGACTGGTACGTAGATGTGCCTTTGCTATATTTGGTGAAAATCCCTCCAGTAGTTCCTGAGAGAATCAAAAGAGAAAAAATATATATATATCTATAGCAGCTTACGTGTAAGCTTACTATAAGCTTACCTTTCGAGCATGAGCTGATTGGCTGCCAATGTCTGTCAACACTCCAAACCAGAAAGTATTGGCAGCCATCTTGTGCCTCGGTAGACTGAGGCACAGGAAATCAGAAAAACAAACGTGTAGAACTCAAAAAGGGGGCAGGGTAGAAGCACCCTGACCCCCTAGGCATGGGTCAGGGGGTCCCACAAGGACCCCCAAGGCAAAAGAAATTGTTTTCAAAACACAAATTCTTCATCCAAGAAGTGTTGGCAGCCATCTTGGGACCAATATACATGATAGCACCTCATTAAAAAGCATTGCAGTTAATAGAAGGTTTTAGGACTTTAGTTACATTATAAATCATTTGTTGATGGTACCATACTCAATTTTAGGAATTGTGGTGTGTTCTAAGGTGATTTTACCATGTGAAAAAGCCTTCTGCTGGGATATCATGAATCATGTTTGATAGAAAACTATTATCTCATGCTTTTCCCACAGTGGTTTGGAAGGGGATCTATAAGCTAAACTGAAAGCCTATTTAATTCTGTAAATTCACATTATCTTTCTCAGTCATGTGAGAATGAAGTCGGACATTTTCAGTAAAACATGAACATCCAACAAGGGCAGTGACTGTCAGTTGATTCCTTTGTGTTCTACTGCAGCTTCCCAGAGTGTTCTAAAGAACAACTAGAGCGCTAACAGTCTTACTTATGACAAAAGTATGGCACAGCAGAAGCCATCTTGATTGGAATGAAGTGGTAAGTCTGAAAACATTTAATTTAAAAAGGAACAAAATGAGGGGGTTCATTTTGCCATAGAAAGTATGATTAGTGCTTCAGAAAGAAAAATTAGGGCACATTTTGAGTGACTTCTCAAAGCCTCTTCCATTTCATTAAAAAATTCTGACATGCAGTCTCACAAGATGGCCACCAGAGACAAAAGAGCCCAAATGTAGCCCAAATAGCACCCAGAGGTAGCCCAAGTATAGCCCAATGACAGAATGTCCCAGAGTGTTCTAAAGAACAACTAGAGCGCTAAGAGTCTTACTTATGACAAAAGTATGGCACACCAGAAGCCATCTTGATTGGAATGAAGTGGTAACTCTTAAAACATTTTAGATCAGTGATGTCATTTGAGATGTCATCAGTGATGTCACTGACCATGTCATGAATGATCTAATATGTGACATCATCAGCAGTGGATTGCGGGGGCGCGAAATATAGTTAGTACAACTAACTATATAGGAGCAATTTCAATGGTTTTGTATGAGTGAAATGTCCAGCTAACTATAACACCCCTAAAACTTATAGTTTTTTGAGTGAATTTCAAACGTTTTTTAAAAGCTAATTCCTAACTATATAAGGCCTGAAACCTATGGTTTTTTCAGTGAATTTCAAAGGTTTTTTAAATGCTAATTCCTAACTATATAAGGCCTGAAACCTATGGTTTTTTCAGTGAAGATATATATATATATATATTTATATATATGTATATATATATATATATATATATATATATATATATATATATATATATATCTTCACTAGAAAAAACCAACATTACAGGTACATAATAGTTAGGAAATAGAGCTAGGAAGTAGAGCAAACAAATCTTAGAAATGCACTGAAAATACAAAGGTTACAGGGACGTTATAGTTTGGCTCACATTTCACTCATTCAAAACCAGTGAAATTCATCTGTTACAGTAATCTGAGCTATGTATAACTTATGACCCTACATTGCACTGCTTATGACCTTACATCTTATATCACTCATTACAACCTCAGTGATGTCACTGATGACAAAACTGATAACATTATCAATTAAGTATCAGGGTGATACTATTTCTAATACATGTTATCTGAGTGGCTGTGAGACTTTTAGAAACTGTCTGTGTGGTTCCCTGTAGGGCTGCATATGGGTGTGAGTGGTTGTCTTAGTGGCTGTGTGAGTGTGTGAGTGGCTATATTGCAGAATGAGCGGGTATGGGAGTGGCTGTATAGGTATATGAATGGGCGTGAGAGTAGCTATATTAGGGACTTAGGCCCACATGCATCAACATTGCCATTTGCGATTCCTTGTTAGCGAAAAATAAGGATTCGCTAATAAGGAATCGCAAATGGCTATGCATGAAGAAATCGCTAAAAAAAATAGCGATTTCTTAAAATTCCTTAATTGCGACTCGCAAATTACGAATCGCAATTAAGGAATACCTCCCCATTCATTCCTATGAGGCCCATAGGAATGAATGGGAAGACATTCTCAATTTGCGATTCTCAATTAGAGAATAGCAACGTGAGAATGCAATTTCAAGGGTGTCACAAGACACCCTAGGGCATGTGTGTGTGTAAAATGGAACTTTGAAAAATGCACTTTAGTGCATTTTTCAAAGGTTTTGCAAATTACCATGAAGGTCAACTTCATGGTAATTTGCTCCCCCTATTAGCGAAATTGCAATTTTTTTTATTTTTATGCATTGCATTTAAGGAATCTCAATTTAATATTCCTTAAATGCAATCGCAATTTAAGTAATCGCAATTTTGCGATTACTAAAATTGCGAAAAGTACAAAAATTAGGATGCATCCCAAAAGTTCAAATTGCATTTGCAAACGGCCGATTTTTGCAATTCACACCATTTGCGAATGCAATTTTCAATGATGCATGTGCACCTTAGTGGCTATATGAGTGGCTATTTGAGTGACTATATAGGTTACTGAGTATTTGTTTGAATACATGTATAGGTAAGTGACTGGGTGTGAATGCCTGCATTGGAGAGTGTATGTCTATATGAGTGGTTGCAATAGTGAATGAGTGGGTGTGTGAGTGGTTGTATGGATGTGTAAATGGGTATGTAAGTGGTTGTGTGAGTGAGTGAGCAGATGCATGAGTGTCTGTATAGATTAGTGTGAGGGTGCCTGAGTGACTGTTTGGGTGTGTGAATTGTGTGTAAGTTGGAGTGTGGGTGAGTAAGTGGGTGTGGGAGTAGCTATATGGGTACGTTTGTAGGAGTGTAACTGGCAATATGGGAGAGTAAGAGAGTGTGGGAGAGGCTCTATGGGAGACTATGTGGTTGTCTCAGTGACTGTTTAGGTGACTGAGTAGATGTGTTAGTATCTGCATGATAAGTGAGTAGTTGTATGAGTGTCTGTATGGGTGGGTAACAGGTTGTGTGAGTGCCTGTATGATTGAGTAGATGAGTGTGTGACTGGCTCAATACATGAGTGAGTGGGTGCATCAATATTTGTATGGGTATGTCAGTGGTTGTGTGGGTGTTTTAGTGGGAATATGAGAGATTTTATATTGGTGTAAGTGGGTGTGTAAGTGACTCTGTAGATGATGCCATTAGTGATGCCATTTGAGATGTCATCAGTGATATCATCAGTGATCCCACTGACCATGTCATTACTGATGTAATATATTCGGTCATATGCAGTGCACTGCAGGGGCGTAAGTTATAGTTAGCTCCTCTGACTATAACTGCTGAGTTTCCCTGATTTTGTTCGAGTTAAATGTGAACTATAACTATAACTTCCTGTAACCTTTGTTTTTTTTAATCAAATCTGTAGGTTTTTAAATTCTATTTTCTAACTATAACATTCCCTGTATAGAGCTAATCTCTCCGAGCACTCTCACTATACATGAAATTAAGTTATATCAATATGTTTTATAATGCATCTCTATTGGCTTTTGTCACTCTCCCAATATCTTAGATCAAAAAGTCTGAAATCCCCAGTTCAAAGTTCATCCGTTTTTATTTTCGTATTCTTCCAAATAACATGAATTCTCGATACAGCAGCCACAGCAGCCAACACGTGTTTCGTCGTGTAGTTATAAGACACTTTAGACTTCCTCAGGGCTGCAACCAAATAAACAATTCTCATAAGTCATCACAACTTCCACATGGCCATAAGTCTTATACTAATAGTGTGAGATAGTAAAAACACACTAGATAGAAAATTAGTAAAGTCATAGGTCTTAGTGAAGAAGAATATGAAAGGATAGTTACACCACACCCAACTCACATTGCACCACTAACACGTGAGAAAGGTTGTAGCCCAGTACCAACATTTAAATAACACCAAGAGCAACATGCCTGGATACATGCAATATACTATCTTGCATTCACCTATATTATCCTGATGAATCACTCTATTGTAATCCTCACCTCATACTCGATCCATCTTTAAATCTGAAATCATAAACACCAGATTAAGTCAATTCTTATTAGCCTCCTCTCTATCAGATATATATCGAAAACCACTTCAATAATCGATATATATTGGCCACAAATAACGTTACCCAAATGTTACGGCATTCCAAACTGGGGTAACAACCACCCGTCAGCAACCCTCATCCCATGACCCTTACTGATTCAGTGTATATAGTACACCATAGATTGTTGCCACAATTGTATCTATCTTTTAAACGTGTTACCTTAAGTTACATATCCTTTACCTCTATGTACCTGATCCCGAGACAGAGTAAATATTAACTACTTTGGGCCAGATGTAGGTAAATCTGATTTACCTACTCTTAAATACCGAATGTTACCAATTCGGTATTTAAGAGTAGGTAAATTAGAAGGGGTCAGATTTAGGTAAATCAAATTTCTGAATTACCGAATCTGTAAAATTCGGTATTTACCGATTCGGTAAATACCGAATCGGTAATGCCCATTGATTCCTATGGGCATTGAATACCGAATCCTGTGTGTCACATGGCACAGGTGTGCATGCACACATGTGCATGCACACCTGGATTCGGTATTTTACCACCCAATTGGATTGGGTGGTAAAATACCGATTCTTAAAGCCCTGTGACATGTGCCAGCTACATCTGCATTTACAGAATCAGTATTTTACCGAGTCTGTATTTACCGATTCGGTAATTTTACCAAATCGGTAAATATAGAATCGGTAAAATACCGATTCTGTAAATGCCTGCCCTACATCTGAAAACCCTAATACCAGTCGGAAACGGCCAAAATCGGCCATTTCCGACCGGTATTAGGGCTCCTACATCTGGCCCTTAGTTATTCTCTTGTCCCGTGTATGTGTCTCCACTTGCAAATTACTGAAACCAAAGAAAATGCGTATCACACTATTCTAAGTCCATATCCATGAATACATAAATTATCCAAAGTTTCAGTCCACTCACCCTTAACGCTCGCGCTCCCGTTTAGTTAGTGACCAGATCCTTTGTCCACAAATCGCTATTTCTGAAATACATGGTATATTCCCGCTGATGTGAACCTAAAACTATACGCTTGTAATAAGTAAGGAGGAAGAGATTGTTATGAATACGCACAATTGAATACTTGAACTGAGTACATATGCCCAAGTTTCTGGTGATGTCCAGTTATGTGATGTAGACATGTATTTTATGTACAGGGAACTGATCTTATGTTTATGTTTATTGTATTGGCTCCTCACCGCCGCTTGGCGGGCCTGGTTCCCGGGGGTGGTCCACTGTGGGCGCCATTTTGCTTTGGGCTAAGGGTAGAAAATCGGGCGCCATCTTGGAGCGTCCTCGCGCTCGCGCTGGGATTGGTGGCCCTATTTAAAGCTTTCCTCTCCCGGGCAGCGGGACGCGCAGGTTGGGACGCCGTCGCTTAGCCGGAGTCGTGCCAGAGTCCTGCCCGTCTGCGCTCGTCCGCGACGAGGAGGCGCGTGGCGGGGCAGGTCCTGGTCCTCTCCGTTGTGGCTCTCATCAGTCCATCTGTGTTATGGTGTCATATACACGGTCAGAGCTGCTGGCTATAGGGCACAGGAATAGAGTATGTATTTGCAAGCCTGTTGATCCTTTAGTAGGCCCATACAGCTGTGCCTGTAAGGGTTGGTCACTTGCGAGCCCTACTAAGATCCGCTCCCTGGAAGACGCTACCCCTATCATACGTAAGCACGTTACGTCTCGGGACCTTCGGATCTGGTGCTTAAACGTGAGATCTCTGGTCAAACATCACCAGTCCATATATGATCTGCTTGAAAAAGAAGACCCTGATCTTTTTTTATTGACCGAAACCTGGCTTCAGGATTTTGAATCTTGCCTTTCCCCAGAACTATACGGTCTTTACGTCCAACAGGACCACAAGAGGAGGGGGTATCGCCATGGCAGTTAAATCCTGTTTTCCTGCTGAATGGAAACTGTCGGGGCTGCCCGCCTGTGAAAGTGCTATCTTCAAAGTTGCTTTTAGCCATCATTTTACGTTCAGCGGTATGCTCATCTACCGCCCTCCGGCAATGATACTGTCTTCAAATCCGCGCTGGCCGATATGGTGAGCCCTATAGCGCTCGTTGTGCGAATTTTAACATCTTGGGGGACCTTAATATCCATTTCGATAATAGGTCATCCACAACCGTGAACACTCTGCTGGCGGACCTTGAAGCTCTTCAACTCATCCAGCTTGTTACTCTTCCTACCCACTCAGGGGGCCATATTCTGGACCCCTTTTTTTCCACGCTTGAGTGTGTGAAGATGTCAGACCCGATGCAGATGGGATGGACGGATCATTTGCTAGTGGAAGCCTTTTGCCCTGTCCACGATAAGTCTTTCAAATCGGTGGACAGGCCTACTCTAAAAAGACTTTGGCATAAACTCAAACTTGAAGAGTTTTACAGTTTACTGGAACAGAAACCTTTGAGCGTCTTTGCTAACGTGGACCAAGGTTACCAACAGTTCTGCACTTGGATCTCTGAGGCTCTTGACTCCCTTATACCTTTTCGGTGGTCGAAAGGCCGGGCAAAAACATCTAGCCCATGGTATAATGAGTCCCTTGCCGAGCTGAAAAAATCTTGCCGGAAAACAGAGAGGGAGTGGAGAAGATCTTACGATCCTGCTCTGAAAATCCGGTATTTTGCCGACCTGAAGCTCTATCACAGGGCCATCTGCAGAACACGGGCCGCTTTTTATGCTCAGGAATTTGCAGCCAGTACTAATCCATCTAAACTGATCTTTAAGGTCCTGAAGGGCCTTATGAAAAAAAGAGCCACCTCGGAGGTGATTTGCACAGACTCCCACTGTGAGAATCTGGCCATTTTTTTCCTGGAGAAAGTGCAGAAAATTTACTGAGGATTCGATCAATGCCGGCTGAATCCAGAGGTAACTGACCCCGATTCTTTGGGGTATGAGACCATGGCTACTTTACCAGACTTGTCCACTGAGGTCTTTGATAAACTTAGCCTCAGGGTGAAATCAGGTTCTCCTCTGGATCCGCTGAAGCCAGCTCTTATCAGCACTCTTTCCCCGCTGTGTCGGGCTCCCATATTGAATCTTATCAATATGTCATTGTCCAATGGAACGGTACCCACTGCTTGGAAACAGGCAGTAGTCACTCCAATTTTAAAAAAGGCCAACTCTGACCCTCGGTTGCCAGAAAATTATCGACCTATATCCCTACTGCCCTGGATAGCTAAAGTAACGGAAGCCCACGTTAACTCAGTTCTGTCTGAGCACCTGGCTCTCAATCAGATACTGGATCCCAGCCAGAATGGCTTCCGGCCAGGACACAGTACCGAGACGGCATTACTTTACATCACTGAACATCTTCGCCAGGTACTTGATTCCGGACGGACAGCAGCGCTTTTGTTATTAGACCTAAGCGCTGCCTTCGATACTGTGTCCCACCATATACTAATCCAACGACTAGAGGAAGCTGGAGTCACTGACATCGCTCTCCAGTGGTTTCGATCATTTTTGTCTGATCGAACCTTTAAAGTGGCAATACCACCAGGCCAATCCATCATCCATCCCTTGGAGCTGGGAGTCCCACAGGGCTCCTCGTTGAGCCCCACAATGTTCAATCTCTATGTGAAACCGTAGGCTGCAGTCGTCAAACAGTGGGGTCTGACGATGACCTCATATGCTGACGACACGCAGCTGGCGGTGACACTCAGTGGAGACCCTGAGGTGGAGGCCCCCAGATTCCGTGCGGGTCTTGTGGCAGTAGCAAGCTGGCTTCGCACCAACTGCCTACAGTTGAATGCCACCAAAACTTAGGTGTTGGTATTGGGGAAGCACGCTGAGCTATGGGGAAACCAGTGGTGGCCACCAGAGCTGGGCATTATCCTGATTCCAGCTGCTGGAGTGAAAAATCTAGGCATTTGGCTGGACCCCGCGCTCACTTTTACGGACCATACTAAGAAGGTGGCTGCCACGTGTTATGGTATCCTGCGGGGCATAAGGCCGGTCTTAAAGTACTTCGATCCCCCCACCAGACAGCTCGTGGTCCAGGCATCGATTTTATCTCGGCTGGACTATGGGAGTGCGCTGATGTTAGGGATGAATCAGGCGGAAGCCTCTAGGCTCCAAAGGGTGCAAAATGCTGCGGCACGGGCCATTGTGGGCCTCCCCAGACACTGCTCTGTGTCTGGTACCATCTCGGCCCTACACTGGCTTCCGGTCAGGCAGCGGATCAAGTTTAAAGCGCTGTGCTTGGCCTTTAAAATTCTGAAATTTTCTTCGCCGCCGGCACTTGCCAATCTACTTATTCCTTACATCCCTCTGAGATCATTGAGATCAGAGGCTCTCCATCTGGCAGTTTGCCCTCGTTTTAAACTGAGTAGAATGGGTGGCCGTTCTTTCCGGGTGCTCGCAGCAGGGTTATGGAACTCGCTCCCGGTGTGCACTCGAGTTCTTAATGACTTACTCGCCTTTAGGCAGGCGAATAAAACCTTCCTGTTTCCCGCCCTAGGATAGTCATCCCTTTCTTTTACTGTGTGTTATGTTATAGTGCCTGTCAAAGCGCCAGGACGCCCCTTTGCTGGGGCAGCTGTGCGCTATAGAAAAATAAATAACATAACATAACATAACATTGGAATTTATGAAATAATAATGCTTTAATTGAGAATGTATATATATATATATATATAATATTGATGTATTAGGTTGACTCTTCACTGGGAGATTGGGGCATTACATTACTAACATAGTATTGTCGACTATGACCACACATGCACTCCTCTATTTCTCACTATCTATGTGTATAACTTACCTGTTCTAATTTGTACTTTTCTACATCTACTCACCCATACCCTCTAGTTTCCTAAAATATATTGAATGTAATAAAGGAGATAGGGATAGGCTGATTTGCATACATAATATGAATATTAATATAAAGATTATGAATGGATACAAGATAGGTTTATGCCCGAGAGCTGGACATGAGGTCCTGGAGAAGGCTCTGCACTCATACTTGATTACTGAGTGTTAAACCTGAGAGTCAGGCTTATGGTCTCATATATATAGGAGACTAAAAGAGACCTTACAGGAAGAATTGTAAATAGGAGATAATTGTTATAACTGGATTTGTTTCCCGGGATTTTGGAGTCGTACACAGAATAGGACTCACAGAATATGAGTGATACATAATTACAGTAAGAGTGTTGTATAGGTTGTTGGTACCTTTTACACTCAATTTTGACCTTATACTTGGGTGATGATTAGTTGCGAGTATACGGTTAAGGATATAATAAGTATGAGATGACTAACTGTTCGATTTTTGTAGTACACTACAAGATGGCGCCCTTAGTTTGAGGGTATAAATAGACATTTCAAGATGGCGCTTGTGCAGCACGCCTAACGGACTAGTAGAGATACACACTAACCGTGGAACAGGTACTATGTTTGTTCGTTTAAACGACACTTGTTGTACTCATATGAATCTAGCTTGTAAGTGTTCGTTTAGTCCTATTCATAGACGTTTATTTCTGTCTTTCGGAAATAGCGATTTCTGGACAAAGGATCTGGGCGCTAACTAAACGGGAGCGCGAGCGTTAAGGGTGAGTGGACTGAAACTTTGGATAATTTATATATACATGGATATGGCCTTAGAATAGTGTGATACGCATTTTCTTTGGTTTCAGTAATTTGCAAGTGGAGACACATACACGGGACAAGAGAATGACGAAGTGGATAATATTTACTCTGTCTCGGGATCGGAGACATAGAGGTAAAGGATATGTAACTTAAGGTAACACGTTTAAAAGATAGATACAATTTTGCCAACATTCTATGGTGTACTATATGCACTGAATCAGTAAGGATCATGGGATGAGGGTTGCTGAAGGGTGGTTCTTACCCCAGTTTGGAGTGCCATAACATTTGGGTAACGTTATTTGTGGCCAATATATATCTATTAATGAAGTGGTTTTTATATATATATCTGATAGAGAGGAGGCTAATAAGAATGGACATAATCTGGTGTTTATGATTTCAGATTTAAAGATGGATCGAGTATGAGGTGATGATTACAATAGAGTGAATCATCAGGATAATATAAGTGAATGCAAGATAGTATATTGCATGTATCCAGGCATGTTGCTCTTGGTGTTATTTCAATTTTGGTACTGGGCTACAACCTTTCTCACGTGTTAGTGGTGCAATGTGAGTTGGGTGTGGTGTAACTATCCTTTCATATTCTTCTTCACTAAGACCTATGACTTTACTAATTTTCTATCTAGTGTGTTTTTACTATCTCACACTATTAGTATAAGACTTATGGCCATGTGGAAGTCGTGATGACTTATGAGAATTGTTTATTTGGTTTCAGCCCTGAGGAAGTCTAAAGTGTCTCATAACTACACGACGAAACACGTGTTGGCTGCTGTTGCTGCTGTATCGAGAATTCATTTTATTTGGAAGAATACGAAAATAAAAACAGATGAATTTTGAACTGGGGATTTCGGACTTTTTGATCTAAGATATTGGGAGAGTGACAAATGCCAATAGAGATGCATTATAAAACATATTGAGATAACTTAATTTCATGTATAGTGAGAGTGCTCTGAGAGATTAGGTCTGTTGGTTGGTTTCGCCTAGGTGAAACTTTGTGGGTGTTGGATTCGCATCCCCTTTCCTGGAAGCACCACCTCGGACTGAGACTATATACATTACCCTTGATACAGTTATTGTGAGCGCCCATTTGTCTGTAGGTATCCAAACAGTCAACAACATCCCTGTATCCTTTGTATTTTTCAGTGAATTTCTAAGGTTTTTTAATGTTGTTTCCTAACTGTAAATTCTCTGTAACCATTGTTTTTTTAAGTGAATTTCTAAGGTATTTAAACATGTTATTTCCTAACTGTAACCTGTAACCTTTGAGTGTGAGTGTATAAGTGAGGGCATGAGTGCCTCAGTGGATCTGTGAATAGGTGTGAGAGTGTCTGAGTGGATGAGTGAGTGTTGAATGGATCTGGGAGTGGCTGCATAAGAGACTCACTGGGTGTGTGAGTGGGAGCTTGAGTGTCTGAGTGCATCTGTGAGTGAATGCAGGAAATTCTGACTGGGTGCATGACTATTTGGGTTTGTGAATGGGTTACTGAATGTCTGAACAGGTCTGTGAATGGGTGTCTGAATGTCTGAATGGGTTTCTGACTGGGTACATGAGTATCTGAGTGAGTCTGTGACTTGGTGCATGGGTATTTGAGTGGGTCAATGAGTGGGAGCATGAGTGTCTGAGTGCATTTGTGTGTGAGTGCATGAGTCTGTCAGTGGGTGTGTGAGTATCTCAGTGGGTTTGTGAATGGGTGCTCAAGTTTCTCAGTGGGTTTTTGTTTATCAATGGGTTTCTGAATGTGTGAATGAGTCTCTGATTGGGACAGTGACCGGGTGCATAGGTGTCTGAGTGGGTCTGTGCGGGGGTACATGACTCTGAGTGGGTCTTTAAGTGGTTGCATGACTATATGAATGGTTCTATGACTGGGTGGTTGAGTCTCAGGGTGTGTGAGTGTCTGAGTTGGCCTGTGAGTGAGTGCATGAATGTTTGAGTAGGTCTGTGACTGGGTGCAAAAGTGTCTGAGTTAATCTGCCACTGAGTGTGACAGTGTCTGAATTGATATGTGAGTGGGTGCATTAGTGTGTGGGTAGGTCTGTGAGTGGTTGTGTCAGTCTGTTACTAGGTCTGAGTGGGATCATGAATCTATGAGGGGGTCTGTGAGACGATAGATGAGTATCTCAGTAGTTTGGTGAGTGTTTACATGGGTGTCTGAGTAGGTTTATGAGTGGCTACATGAGTGTCTGATTAGGTTTATGAGTGGATACATGAGTCTCTAAGTGGGTTTGTGAGTAGGAACTTGTGACTCTGGGTCTATGAGTGTGTGCATGATTCTCTGAGTGAGTGTTTGAGTGGGTGCATGCATCTCTCAGAGTCTGTGAGTGGGTGTGTGACTCTCTGAGTTGGTCTGTAAGTAGGTGCATGGGTCTCTGATTGGATCTTTGAGTGAGTGTGTCATTGTTAGGGTGGGTCTGTGAGTGGGTGCATGAGTCTCTGAGTGGCTTTGTGAGTGAATCCATGAGTGTCTGAGTAGGTCTGTAAGTGGGTACACGATTCTCTGAGTACATCTGTGAGTGTGTGCATCATTGTCTGAGTGGGTCTGTGAATGTATTTTGTTCACTGATATTCATGAATTCACCCCAAAATAAAACGAGGGGCACATTGATTGTTGCAGAAAATTCATGAATATTGTAAGTAGAAAAAGTCAGTCAGTCAATTAGTCTTTATTCGATAATTCCAATCATAAAAGACACAGTACAACATAAAAGTGTCATCTAAAACAATAAATACCACCCTAAGAGCATACAATACTCACAAAATGTAATATCAGCATTACCGAAATTTCCTGAGATTTTAAACTATATAATATATATTATGTTAAAAACAAATAAAATGGCCAAAATTCTGGCTAAAATTTAGGTCAACAGACTTATGGCGCACCTCCCGCACTTAATTTACCCATATCAATCAGGCTTCATGCCAAATAGGAACACCGCGCTGAATCTCAGGCGCCTACACGGGGTGCCGGCCAAAGCACAGGCCCTGACGGAACCGGCAGTGGTCCTATCTTTAGATGCAAGAATGGCTTTTGACATGGGGGAGTGGAGTTTTCTCTTTGCAGTTCGGCCCCCAATTCTGCCCCTGGGTCCGCCTCTTATATAATAGCCAGCGAGCGCATGTGACGGCCAACGGATACATATCGGACAGCATACCTTTGACAAGAGGGACACGCCAGGGGTGCCCCCTGTTACCGCTCCTTTTCGCGTTGGTGCTGGAGCCCCTGGCTACTCAGATCAGAGGAGACCCCTTCCTGAAAGGAATCCGGTGGGTGGAAGGCTGGGAGGATCGTCTGTCCCAATACGCCGATGACATCCTGGTATACTTGACAGCCCCTGAACACTCCCTGCAAGTGCTCTTGAGATATGTGACAATTTTGGGAAAGTCTCCGGCTACACTATCAACTGGTCCAAGTCTGTCCTGTACGTACTGCAGGCACCCACGCCGCGTCTCCCTGAAAACTGTTAACTTCTAGTCTCCCATAGTTCCTTTAAATATCTAGGCATTCATATCACAGCTGGACCTGCAGATTTCTTCACCAAAAACTTGAAGCCCCCATTGGAGCGTTTGAGGAGAGATGTGGCACATTGGGAGCTGCTCCCACTAACGCTGTTGGGAAAAGCAGCATTGTTTAAAATGATGGCCCTACCCCAGTTTTTATACGCCCTTGAAAACAAGCCGTACCCAGTGCCTTTAAAATATTTTAAGCAAATAGCTGCACAGGTGTCCACGCTACTGTGGGGCAATAAGCCGGGCCGTATAGCGCAGGTGAAACTCAGTCGCAGTTGGTATGACGGAGGAATAGCGCTCCCTAATGTCCAATTGTATTATTGGGTGGCTCACCTCAAAATTGTTAACCAATGGATACACGCCCCACAAGATGACCCAGCCTGTAGGGCAGACAGGGCCCAGCTAGGCACAGGAGCTATGCTTTTGGTGCTCTACAACAAAGACCAAGTTCCGAAATTATTAGGGCCGATAAAACACACGGCTACATTATGGCACACAGCACAGGCACGACTTGGGTGGAGGGGGACCCTAACCCGACTTACCCCGCTATGGGATACCAAAAAATTGGGACGTCTTCGTAAAAGCAAGGGATTCGACCAATGGGACAACATTGGTATCTCCACGATAGGAGACCTGTGGGATAAAGGAAATGTGATTTCATTTGCCCAGGTCCGACAACAATATGACCTTGCTCCATCTGAGGCCTTCCGATACACGCAAATTAGGCATGAGCTGCTGGCGGCGCTACCGCAGGGTACGGAAGTCCCCGAGGCTTCCCTGCTGGAAGATAGGCTGCTCACAGACTATCTTCAGAATTGCGCCACGTTGTTTACTTACCGTAAATTAATCAATAACCTGCCGGACCCTACAACGCCGTTGAGGGAAAAATGGATGAATGACGTGGGGGACATAGACGAGTCGGAGTGGCAGGAAGCACTGGCCTCTCCCAAGGAGGTGGGGATACTAGCACGGCTCTGACTAGTTCAGCTTAAAATTCTGCACCCCATATACCATACTAGATGCACCCTACATAAAATGGGCAGAATACAGCATCCATACTGCCTTAGGGGATGTGGGGAGGAGGGATCCTTCTTTCATACACTATGGGACTGCCCCAAAATAGCTGATTTCTGGAGGAGGGTACTGAGGACGCTGTCACAAGTCACGGGTGTATCACTGGTTCCAGAGCCCCGAAAGTGCTTGTTAAACATGTGGGAACCCAAAGACCTCACGCGCCTAGCGCAAACGTGGGCTACACTGGGACTCATGGTGGCAAAGCGCAGTATAGCGCAGAAATAGGGAGCCGAGGATGTGCCTTCACTAACGGCCTGGTGTAAGGATATAGATCTAGCCATGATGGCCGAAAGGACGGCCTACATAAACCGGGGTTATCCTTAAAAATGGACCAAAATATGGGAAGCATGGAACGTTTATCGGGGGAACATATGTGAGCCTATACATGACCATGAAGAAGACAGTTCTGACGTAGACCTGTGAGATATGTGGGGGAGAGGTGTTAAATCTAATGTCTACGGTCTTTATTGCAGCCGGCCGGACTATTGTACGACTTATTGCTGATTTTTCAAAGTGAGTGTATACGTTGAATGCAACAGCTGATACTTTATATTTTGTTTTACTTGCCAATGCTGTAAATGCAAATAATAAAAACAGATTTAAAAAAAACACATAAAACCTTTTAATAATTCGAGCGAGGGAGCCTTCTAATTAAGGGCTAATCAAACAACACATGGAATTCCCAAACCAGTCTCCAAGTTTTTCCGTCTCAGAGCCCAGGACCAGCCGAGAAATTTTGCCAGAGAGATAACAATATCTGGGCGAGTGTTCGATACCAGAATACGAAGAGCTGCCATACTTGATCTGGTGCCGGCATTGGAACACAGTGGCCTAAGCCACCTACGAAAGGGGGTCATTGTACACTGGGCACACAAAAAGTACATGGGTTACCGACTCTTCCTTTGATGGACACGAAGGGCAGTTCATTTCTAAAGTGTTATTCCATTTTGCAGTGAAAGATCTTAGGGGAAGATTACCTACTCTAAATTGGTGGTATAGTTTCCTGTCACCAGATTTGGTGATCAGATTCCAGTAGGCCTCTAGTTCCGTCACAAGTTTATGCTCCATGAAGGTGCCTTTGAGCGAGCTACTGCTTACTAACGACAGCCACTGCCTGGAATTCATGGCCCAATAAAGTTCTTTATACTTGTTTTTACTGGGAAATGAGTTCCATATAGGGTCTTCCCACAAGTGGCGGAGCCCTATATCAATCAAGTTACTCTTGATCTTCTGCAACCATTTAATCTTTGAAGACTGGGCGGCTTGTCTAAAATACATAAGGGCATTTGGCGTAAGATGCCATTTCAGGTGTAGTCCAGATTCTCCTCCAATAGGCTAGAGGTCTGAATCCCGCAACTTCATCGATAGAAAGACAGCCTAAATCTAACAGCAGGGGCTTGATGGGGGTGGATTGGGGCAGGGTGGTCAATGATCTCAAAAACGTATTTGTGCAAGAACTAGGTATGTTAGATTTTCAGACCCCCATAGTTCTGCGCCATATATTATAGAAGCTCTGACCTTCCCGTTATAAATTGATAGAGCTGGCCCCACCGGTTTAGTACTAGAGAGTCTATATTCTTTAAGTAGGGCTCCTGCTAACTGGTTATGCCTGAGAACCAGGACATCTAACTGTGGAGTCCAGTTCATCCTCCTACCCATAGTCACACCTAAGTAGGTGAAGGTATCCGTTTGCTCCAAAAGTGCTTCATTCATTACAACTCTGCTTTTGATATGTTTGTATTCATGCAGCACCATGAACTTGGTTTTATCAACATTTACTACCAGTTCATGGTCATTGCAGAACTCTGTAAATCTGTCAAGGGCACGTTGCAGAACAGATTGAGTTTTAGATAAAATTAAAGTCTTGTCTACAAACATTAATGGAGGGACCCTTGAACCGGCAAGAGTTGGTGCATCTGTTGGAAAGTTAGTGTAATACGAAATAACCTTATTAATAAACAGGGAGAATAGGGTAGGGGCAAGGACACATCCTTGCCGCACCCCATTGTTTACTGGGAAGCGATCTGTTAGTTGACCCTGCTGTCCCCACCTGACTTGGGCGTAATTTGCCTCATGCAACCTAATAACAAAGCTTAAAACTTCTAGGGGCATCCCAGCCTCCTTTAGGATGTCCCATCGCTTTGGACGAGGGACCAAGTCAAATGCTGATTTTAAATCAACAATTGCTGCGTAGAGAATACCCCCCGCAAGAATGACTGTGCTCCAGTATATCAGCATGAATCTGAAGACTTGGTCAATAGTACTGACGTGGGGTCGAAATCCCGCTTGGTATGTAGATTAGGCCTGGGTGGTAAATTCTGTTCCGCTCGCTGAATTTGCGGAATTTGGGTAACTATGTTCGCTGGGTGGTTAGTTAGGGTCACAGATGTAGGCTTGAGATGAGCTGAAAGTCCCTTGAGGGCTGAAAAACTTAATTTTGCCTGGGATTCGGCAATGGTGAGTCAATCTTCAATCCGGGTCAATCTATAGGTAATGGGAGATAATAAGGTTGACAAAAGGTTTTCCAGCCTTCTCCACATTTCCTCGTTAGGGTTCATACAGTTGCCGCCCATAGCTACGAAGTCAAAGTCCAGGGGGATCAGAGCTTGGTTGCATATGGTACTTTGTACATCTGGTTGAGCACCTTCTCCGTTTTTATTGGTCCTTGGTGCTTTCGCTGTTGTAGGCCTCTGGGGGCCCCTCATCTCTTCCTTTTAGCTGGCGGGTCAGGAATAGATTTGTTGTTGGTGATTTTTTTGCAAAGATCTAGCTGACGATCTTAGGGGAACGCTAGTAACAGTAGTTAATGCGGCTAGTGAAGATTTCACTGAGCTCTCCAAAGAGCCTCTTGGTGTAGACACATAACTACTATCTTTGTTGATAATCGAAGCTGTGGTTGTGTTTGCGATGGGGTTGACCGGGGAGAGTGCTGTGGCAATTAAACCTAACGACAATCTTTTCATTAGTTGCGGTTCCAAGGAAAAACGGCACTCTGTTAGCGCTATCTCCTTTTCAAGGACAGAGGTTGCCCTTATTATGAACTGATCAAGTGTCCCCGCTATGCTGCCACCGTTGGGTGTATCTAGCCTCTTTCCATCGCGCCTACTCATCATTAATGGTATTAATGTTGAACCCAACAATCAACAAAGGTTTGCAAGATACAAGTAAGCAGGAAATGGTTTGACAGGACTAACCTTGCAATATGAGGAGGTAAGAGGGGAGGCCTGGCCTCATCTGGTCTCTGACGGGCTCAGACTGGCCTGCCCTTGGTCCAGGCTTCGTCCGGACTGCGCCCCGCGCGTGTCCCATGCCGCGGGGGAGAGGCAGTGCTTTTAAGCGCGATGAACCACACCTCCCCCCTCACTCACATCAGCTGGGGATAGCCTGGTGCACCCTGGGGACTGGATTCCTCACCCCGGGTGTTGCGCTGGGCAGTGGCAGCAAGCGGCGATGTAATCCGGTAATTAGGCTGCAGAGCGCCCTCAGAATGCCCCCGTCCTTGACATTAGTGTGCTGGCCGCAAGGAAACAACAGAGAAAATCTCCTCGCTTTCAATTGTTGCTTAATGATGGATTCCCCTGGTTAATCTTACAACATCGGATCAAAGAAAGAAATCCGTACCTTTCTTCTGCTCCATGAAACTGATCCCGAGGGTGACGCCAGGCATGGTCCTCTGCAGGGAGGCATCTCCCTCCCTTGCTGCAGTTACACTTCCAGGGAGAAGGCAATCTTGATATGAGCGAGTCTAACCCTTCATGTGGCAAAGGAGGCTTCCATGGAAAACAAGTTGTGAAAGTTTGCCAAAGTGTCCTTGTTATGTCCTGGAGTTTTCTGCTCAAACAGAAAGAATCTCTTGTGCGCGTGAATCGCTCCACCCGAGCAGAGAAAAAGACTCAGAATGGGTTCCTCACAGACCCCTATATTGCTCTCATGTGGTCAGGGCACATCCAACCTGACACCCTATGCCACTTTCTACCATTTGGTTTGACCCTGGGGACTGTTCCGATGAGATAAAGTGGTAGCCACAACTCTCTGCTTAGTTTGCGGCCAGCCATTCATGGCATTCCTGTTGTCGTGCACATTTGTCATTCATTGCACATACGTCACAAATTTTCTGTGATCCCAGATAAACAAATGTGAATTTCTGTTAATTTCTCAACAAATATTGAATGGATTTACTTCACATAACTGAGAGTGTGATCTGCAAACCAAAATCTACCTTTCTGCAAAATTGTATGTAAATACATCCAATGGTTCAGGCTGAATGCGTGTCTAAAGACTCTTTGGGAATTAACATGGGAAACACACTTTTTTACCCTCCCCTTTTTCTTGGGCCCCAATTGATGGATCACCCTGAAACATATCATACAGAACAAGATTCACTGTGTCACTCTTTTGGGGGGAAAATGGCAAAAAGCACCAAAGCTATGGGCATGTCAAAAAAACTACCTATTGGCGCCGCCTTATAAATTCACTGGAAAAAACAAAGGTTACAGGGTCATTATAGTTAGGCTCAGATTTCATGCATACAAAACCGTTAACATTCTGCAGCTACTATTACCTGAGCTAACTATATCTTACGCCCAAACAATGCACTGATTATGACCTCACATATTACATCAATCATGACATGGTCGGTGACATCACTCAAGACATCACCCAGTAGGTGTAAGGGTAAAGCTATGTCCTGGCTGTGGACACCCGGAACCATTGCAGGAGCCGGCCCTGGGTGGTGGTTGTCCCGATATATGGGTCCAGGAGGAGATAACAAGCCCCAGGTAGGTGGTTTTCAAAGAGGCCCCCCATACTATCAAGTAGGCCTGGGTAGTTGGTGGGCCCCAGGGCACAGGGAGGTCTGCGAGGCCCCCACATTTCTTTCAGTTTAGCCCCAGGGAGGTGGTGGTCCCCAAGGCTTGGGAGAGGGTCTGTGCAGTCCCCCACACAATAGGTAAAATAAAGCCCCAAGTTGGTGTGGCCCCCGAGAACCAGATGGGACCGCACATCCCCTGTAATAGAAATATAAGTTCTGGGGAGGTTGGGGTTACTGGTGCATAAAAATACCCTAGGGTGGGGTCCCCGTGCGCCCCCTCCTTTAATTTAAAAATATGTACACATGACCCCGGGACCTGGTCCACCCAGGAGTTTTAGTATAAACAAGCATTTTTGCTGTAAATTCATGAATTTCTTACCACTTTGATACAATAATTTTTTTAAGTGCTTTTTTGTCCAGTCAAGGTTCCTCTGGGACCCCAAGACCAAGGCTTGGGGTCAGGGTATTTTTTTCATGTTTATTGTGGAACTTGGCTGATACTGAGTCCCAAGAGTGTGGCCAACACTTCCTGGTTGAAGTGTTGTCAGCCAATCCAAGCTCGGCAGATCTCTGTTTGAGCTTTTCATCATTTGAGAAGACTTTGCAATTGTAGATAACCACATAAAGAAAGAATGGCTCAGATGCTACTTGGCATGATGCTTAATTCATTTATTGATGCACACCGTATAACACATTTCAGCCAATGCAACGGTACTTGATGCAACATACGAGGGTACCTCAATGAACAATTTATGTTGACATTTTAAATGCATCAAATTTGAAAATTCATTGTGTAGTAGCTTAAATCGTACTGTCAGTGCTGTGCTCTTTCAGCAGCGGTCCGTGCAGGTAAGTGATGTGGGGCAGGGAAGGCGCGGGGAGGGGGGAAATCGAAATATGACAGAATAGGGAAAATTAAATAAAAAATTCCTATTCCGTCGTCTGTCGACATCCCCTTCCCACTGTCCTACCGCGCTTACCTGCACGGGCCACTACTGTGCTCTTATAAGATTGATTGTATGACACAGCAGTGCGAAAAAAGGAACTCATTCCCAAGTGTTTATTTATTAGGTAAATAGAACACACTACCAAACCAGGGCAAACATACTTTTCCAGTGGGGAAGAGCGGTGGAAAACAACAAGCTTCTAAACTTCTTTGCCAAACACTCATGGGAGTTGCCTTTGCTTTCTTCATTTGGAATAATTCAATAGTGTTTCCAATCACTTCTTTTGAATGTAAAGGATGTATACTATAATGTTCATAAATTTCTTCACTCCAGGAGTTGTCTACTTTTTCGATTTGGCCATTTCTCTAAAGATAATTCTTGTTCTTCCAGATATACATTTTTATAATAAATGTTGTTTTCTATGAGATATAACGTAGTCTTTTTAACTTTGGTGACATCTACTAACTCTTGCCATATTTTCCGACTCTTTGTTGGTACATCATTAAACCAGAATAACTACAGGTTCAGTTTCATCTCTCTCTACACCAACAGTTTCAATATTTTTCTTAAAATCTAAAGGTAAATACAGAACTCTTCCTTTTATACCTCTTTGTAAATCTGTGGGAGGCAGCTTACCTGTTTTAGGCTCCATACGAACTATAGCCTGAAACTGGTTCACAGATTGAATTAGAATGGACTCATATGTATTTAAATCCACCAGTTTCGAAGGAATAGCTACCAACTCTAGGTGATTATGAACAGCTCTAGCTGGCATCTTATTCTCTTCTAGTTTGTAGTAACAATATTTACAAATACGCTGATCACTACCCAACTCAAAACGGCCTTCCACCACAAATAAACACTGAATTTCTCCCACTTATCAGTCATTTCCTTTTTAGTTTTTAAATACACATCAACATTCCTAGTTTGACTTCTACAGTGAGTACGTCGACAACAATTACAAACAAAAGGGCCTTAAACTTTGCCATTTCTTCTGCAAACTTTTCAGTAGTACTATCTTCCACCACCTTTCAACACCTACACTTCAAACTCTCACTTTCTCTACACTCCCCTTCAGGAGCAAAGAAACATAACTGTCTATCATCACAAACTTTCTTTACATCCAACACTGAACCATGCAAAATAGCAGTGTTTATTTCAATTAAAGATAATGCAGGACTTTTTACATAGTACAATCTTCTTACTAACGTACGCATTTCTGAATTATGTTATGTACTGCTAACATTTTCAGATGATGAAAACGACTTTGACGCACTTTTCTAGAGAGGCAAGCCAGAGAATGATCCTGTAAGCCAGTATTTTTTCTCACTTGACAAGGATGTAGTCCTTGCGACATCATCATTTTCAGTGTAACAGTTTTTTACTATGGTCTCATAAGAAAGTTAAAAAAATATCAATGGATTCCTGTTGTTTACTACAAATACTACTACAATCCGACCTATACACTGGAACTTGTGAACGTCTCCTTTGAACTTCTTCAGTTATTACTTCTTCCACAAATCTAGCAACCATCTTTTCTTTTTCAATTGGGCAACCATTCTTAACCTCATAAGAATGACCACTGGTATCAACTGCATGAACTAATGTATTTGGTTGAAAATAGCTTTCTTCATTAAAAAAAGGTTCTGAACTAGAAGTGTGCTTCCATTCAACCAACAATCTTTTGCAAAAGTTAGTTCTATTAAAAAGTCTTTTTATTTTAATGTTCTCCTTCATAAAATGCATTGTTTATTCAATGTTTGCATTCTCTTCAATACTAATATAAACAATCTTCTTTACAATTTAAAAGCGTTTTCAACTACACATTCAATGTGTTGTTTTTTCTTGTAAACTGTGGATCTTGTTTTATATTTTTGCAATCGTTCCCAAAAATTTGTAGTACTCTACTTTTATACATTCTCTTTCTGATATTTTTATATTCTTTCATCCTTCTTCCAACATAGATTTTTTTCCATACCTGATTTTCTGTTAATAAGTCTTTTTTCATTCCCTTCTGAATGGTCGTGCTACTTTTATTTTATTTTCTCCATTTTGTAAATTCGTTATATTCTTTAAATCTCTTTTAACAAATTCTTTAGTTCTCTTACCAGAAGCCTTTTTCTTCAAAGTTATATGTTGTATTTTATCTAATTTCTCCTTTTGTCTTTCCTTTATATAGTACTGTTTTCTTTATTTTCTTTTGATCTTTTCTTGCCCTACTCAATCTTTATTAATAATATTGGTAAGTATCTGAAAAGATAGAAAAGTTTAAATACTTTTGTTAAATAATTTAACATAATAAAATAATGATATTCAAATATTATCATATATGAATAAAAAACAATTTGTTGTTGCATTCCATAGGTATGTCATACACTGCAGAATTCCTACAATTAGCAGACATCACGACCTATACAACAAAACCACAGAGCACAACTAAAACATTTCTCTTCTGCTATCGAAATCAAATGAAGTGCACTCCGTAGTCCCTGGGTGATTGCATGAGAACAAAGGTAGTGCCTGGATGATTGGAGGAGGTCTAGGCTCCTGTCTGGGTGATTGCATAAGTGCATAGGTAGGGCTTAAGTGATTTTATAATTGAATGAGTACTGGCAAAATGAGTGGAGAAATGCATAGATCCCAACACAGTCATTGCAAGAGTGCAAGAGTAGTGCTTGGGTGATTAAACTACTGTTTAGCTGATGCATTGGTGATTGCATGAGTGGAGAAATAATATCTAGATGAATAGAGAACTACATACGTAATGTCTGGGTGATTGCATAAGTTGATGGATAATATTTGAGGGATTACAAGAAGACATAGGAACTGCCTGGGTGATTTTATAAGTGCCTGGGTACTACCTAAGTGATTGGAGGAGTGCAAGGATAGTGCCTGGGTGATTCAATCAGTGTATAGCTAAAGCATAAGTGATTGAATGAATGCAGGAGTATTATTTGGGGAATTACAAAAGTACATAGTAAGTGCCTGGGTGATTCTATACCTGTGTGGGTACTGACTGGGTGATTGGAGTAGTACTTTGGCAGGGTCCTGAGTGATAGATCCTGACATATAGTGAGACTTACATCTGTGACATGTAATGTATTTTTTTATATTTGCCTAGGCCCAACACTCTCAGCATTACTAGAATGGTAAAACAGCAGGACAAAAGTGACTTTAAAGACATGTAAGGAAATGAGCTGCAACAAAGGTGTAGAAAGAAGCAAGAACAGTGCAGTAAGAAACAACAGAGATACAGAAGAAGGAAAGATATGTGCAAAAAGATAGGAGAGCAGTGCAGAAAGAACCAATACACGTGTAGGAAAATGGAAAAAGGGTGCAGAAAGAGGCACACGAGGTACAAAAATAAGAAAAAGTAATGCAGAAAGAAGCAACAGAGGTACTGAAAGAGGTAAGGGAGGTGCAGAAAGAGGGAAGAGAGTTAAAGAAAGAGGCAAATGGACTTCAGGAGGCAAGAGAACTACAGAAAGAGGCAACAGAAGTGCAGAAAGAGGCAAGTGTGGTACAGAAAGATGCAAGATAAATGCAGAAAGAAGTAACAGAAATTCAGAAAGAGGGAAGCGGGGTGGACATAGTGGGAAGAGGAGTGCAAAAAAGAAGCCAGAGAGGTGCAGAAAGAAGCAAGAGAAGTACATAAAGAAACAACGGACATGCAAAATGAGGGAAGTGGGGTGCAGACAGACGCAAAAGGGATAGAGAAATAAACAAGAGAGGTGTAGAAAGAAACAAAAGAAGTGCAGAAAAAAGAAACAAAGTTGCAGAAAGAGGCAAGAGGGGTACAGAAAAAGCAAAGAGAGGAGTGAAAGATACATGAGGGGTGCAGAAAGAAGCAACAGAGGTGAACCAAAAAGCAAGAGGAGTGCAGAAAGAAGCAACAGAGGTGCAGAAACAGGCAAGAGGGGTGCAACAAGAGAAAAGAGGGGTACAGAAAGAAGCAAGAGATGTACAGAAAAAACAAAAGAAATGCAGAAAGAATGAATGGAGGTGTAGAAAGAGGCAATAAGGATGCAGAAAGAGGAAACGGATGCAGAAAGACCTAGAAAGTGTGCAGAAAGAAGCAACATGTGCAGAACGACACAAAAGAAGAGCAGTGAGTACTAACAGAGGTCCAGTGTCCATGGGCACTGTCTAAGTAATTGAAAGAGTGCATAGGTAATGCCTGGGTGATTGCATAAGTGAAGGGGTAATGTCTAGGAGATTGGCAGAGTTCATAAGTAAAGTATGAGTGATTGCATGAGTGCAGCAGTGATATATGGGAGGTTGTGTGTAGTGCCTGGGTGATTGGAGGAGTGCATAGATAGTTCCTGGGTGATTTTATAAGTGTATAGATACTGGTTTGGTGATTCAAAGAGTACAGGCCTATTGCCTGGGTTATTTGAAGAATGCAAAGGTAGTGCCGGGGTCATTACAAAAGTGCATATGTACTAACTAGATGATTAATGAAGTGCTTTGGTAATGCCTGTCTAATTGAATATTGAAGCGATAATGCCTAGGTGATTCCATGACTACAGGGATAATGCATGTGTAATGAGTGGTGGGGTAGTACCTGGGTGATTATATAAGTGCATGAGTAGTGGGTAAATGATTCAAACAGTGCATGGTTAATACCTTGGTGATTGCCTGAGTGATTAGAGCAGTGCATATGTAGTGCCTACATCATTGGAAGACTGCGTGGGTAATACTCGGGCATTTTTACAAGTGCATGAGTACTGGCTGAATGATTACATAAGTACAAGAGCAGTGCCTGTGTTATTGAAAGAGTGGAAAGATAGTGGCTGGCTAAATGAAGCACTGATGCATTGGTGTTTGCATGAATACAGAGGTAAAGTCCGGGGTATTAAAGGAGTACATAGGTAATGCCTGGGTGATTGCATGACTACATGGGTAATATCTGGGGATTTATATGACAACATATGAAGTAGTGCCTGAATGAGTGAAGGAGTGCAAGGGTAGTGCCTGGGTGATTACTTAACAGCATGACTAATGGCTCGAAGATTACATAAGTACAAGGGTAGTGTCTCTGTGATTGAAGTAGTGCAACAGTAGTGGCTGGGTGATTATATAAGTGCATGAGTAGTGGCTACATGATTGAAAGAGTGCATGGATAATACTTTGGTGAGTGCATGAGGGCAAAGGTAGGGCCTGGGTGATTACATGAGTGTAGCAGTAATGCCTGAGTGATTACAGCAGTGCATATGTAGTGCCTGGATCATTAGAAGACTGCATGGGTAGTACTTGAATGTTTTTATAACTGCATAAGTGTTGGGCCTAGCAAAATATAAAGCAGCAGACTATTACATGACTCAACTACAAGTTTCTCCCTATTGTTAGAAGCATGCATACATACGTCTCTACATTTTCAAACCAACATACATCAAAACAAAATATGTATACGATATTTTATAAGTCCAGGAGTACTGCCTGGGGGATTACAGAAGTGCTAAGGTACTACCCGAGTGATTACAGGAGTGCACCTGTAGTGCATGCGTAATTTTATAAGTGCATGGGTTTTTCTTGGGTGATTGCAGGACTACTGAGTTTGTACCTGAGTAAATGAAGGAGTGCAAACATACTGCCTGGGTGAATTCTTATCAATGTAGGTACAGCCTGCATGATTGCATGACTGCAGGGATAGTACATAAATGGTGTCTGGGTGATTACATGACTGCAGGGGTAATATCTGAGGGATTATAAGAATGCGTAGAAAGTGAATGGGTGATTTTATAAGTCCATGAGAACTGTCTGTGTGATTACAAATGTACTAAGGTATAACCTGAGTGATTATAGGAGTGCCAAGGTAGTGCCTAGGTGATTTTATAAGTACATGAGTAATAACTGAATGATTACATACGTACTAGAGTAGTGCCTGCATGATTGAAAGAGTGAAAAGATAGTGGCTGGCTGAATGAAGCACTGTATACCTAATGCATTGATGGTTGCATGAGTACAGGGGTAACGTCTGGGGGATTAAAGGAGTTCATAGATAACGCTTGGGTGATTGCATGACTACAGGGGGAATATTTGGGGATTTACATGATTACATAGGAAGAGACTGGGTGATTTTATAAGTGCATGGGTACTTCTTTGGTGATTGCAGAACTACTGAGTTTGAGCCTGAGTGAATAAAGGAGTACAAAGGTAGTGCCTGGGTGATTTCTTAACAGCATAACTACTGGCTGAGTGATTACATAAGTACAAGGGTTGTACCTCCGTTATTGAAATAGTCCAATGGTCGTGGCTGGGTGAGTACATTAATGCATGAGTAGCGGCTACATGATTGAAAGAGTGCATGGGAAATACCTTGGTGATTGCATGAGGACATAGTTAGTGCCTGGGTGATTGCATAAGTATAGCAGTAATGTCTAAGTGATTACAGCAGTGCATATGTAGTGCCTGGATCATTAGACGACTGCTTGAGTAATACTTGGGTGTTTTTATAACTGCATAAGTGTTGGGCCTAGCAAAATATAGATAGCATCAGACTATCATGACTCAACTACAAGTCTCTCCATATTGATAGAAGCATGCATGCATATGTCTCTATGTTTTCAAACCCACATCATATCTAAAAGAAATATGTATACAATATTTTATAAGTCCATGAGTACTGCCTGTGTGATTACACACGTACTAAGGTACTACCTGAGTGATTACAGGAGTGCAAATGTAGTGCCTGGGTGATTTTATAAGTGCATGGGTACTTCTTGTGTGATTGCAGGACTACTGAGTTAGCACCTGAGTGAATAAAGGAATGCAAACATACTGCCTGGGTGAATTCTTATCAACATAGGTACAGCCTGCATGATTGCATGACTGCTGGGATAGTACATAACTAGTGAATGGGTGACTGCATAATTGCAGGAGTAATATCCGGGGGATTACAGGAATACATTGAAAGTGAATGGGTGGCACTGACCCGACTGGAGGGGGAAATCTTGCAATTGGAGGAGGTGCTGAGGGAGCGGGATAAGGGCGAGGAACATGAGTAACTTCACATCAAAACTAAGCAGTACGTCAACCTGGCAACAGAAGCAGCAAACTGTATCACAGAGCCACGCTTAGCAGAATATACGACATCGGCAATAAAGCAGGCCGATTGCTGGCTTGGTTAAACAGGCGGGAGCAGGCACACCGGGTGAGATCGAGATTAACTCTGATGCCCGTCTCACCCCCCCCCCCCCCCCCCGCAAGACTTTGCAGATGCATTTGGGCAATATTATCAGTCCATTTATACAGTGCAAACTCCGCACTCGGAGGAGCAGGCAACCTCCTTTCTGAGGGACATCTCACTGTCATCCCTTACTGAGGAAGAACGCCTTGAACTTGATCTAGAAATTAAAGACATTGTCATGGGGAAAGCTATTCACGACTTGTGGGGTGGGAAAGCTAAGGGTCCTAATGGATTACCAATAGAGCTATTTAAACTCACTTTGAATAAAATGGCACTGTTTCTTACTAACATGTTCCTGACAAGCAAAGAACAGGGACTACTACCAGTAGACCAACGGCAAGCTAACTTCAAGTCCCTCCATGTTGTTAGAAGCATGCATACACATGTCACTACGTTTTGAAACCATCATCATATCTAAAAGAAATATGTATACAATATTTTATAAGTCCATGAATACTGCCTGGGTGATTACACAAGTACTAATGTACTACCTGAGCGATTACAGGAGAGCCAAGGAAGTGCTTGGGGGATTTTATAAGTGCTTGTGTATTTCTTGGGTGATTGCAGGACTACTGAGTTAGTACTTGAGTGAATAAAGGGGTGAAAACATACTGCCTGGGTGAATTTGTATCAACATAGGTACAGCCTGCACGAATGCATGACTGCAGGGATAGTACATAACTAGTAAATGGGTGATTGCATAACTGCAGGGGTAATATCTGGGGGATTACAGGAATACATTGAAAGTGAATGGGTGGCACTGACCCGACTGGAGGAGGAAATCTTGCAATTGGAGGAGGTGCACGCACTGCCTCACCAAATGTGATGCAGTGTGCGCAACGAAATTTGTTTTATTTATTTAAATGTGTACTTACCTGTAAAACTCCGTAATCCATACATTACTACCCCCCACCCTGCCCCTACCCCTGCCAACGTCACTGCCCTACAGTAACTCCTACTGCCGACCGCTACTGAAAGCTTCAACAAATAGGAGTTCTTTACAGAATTTAAAGGTGTGGGTGGAGCAGTGCTCGGATTTCAATGGCATCTGAGGAAGGCAATTAGACACCGAAATGCATCATGCCTGTTGTCCCATTGAAGACTTCCAAGATATTCCCCGGTGTGGCCTCCAACTGCTCTTCAAATCAGATGGGTTTTGTTTGGATTTTTACACGCTTCCCAGTCGTGTGTTATGGAGGCCCTGTTCCACTAAAGAGGCCGGAGCATTTCTGGGTCAGCTGTTGCAGTGTTTGTCTTTCACCAAGGTATCTTGTAACTTCGGCCCACTTCGGACTGCAGATCAAGAAAAGGGCTGCTGCCTGGAGCAGCTCGTCACTGTACAAGGAGTTGAGAATCACTGTATCTCAACTCACAGCCTGACCGTCATCTGCTTGAGGGGCTGGGATGTCAAAGGGGACTTGAGGAAGCCTGAGGACTAGAATTTTAATCCATGGCCATACATCTGGACTTGTCACACCCTTCCTAGTTAGCAGATGTCAATTTGGGCTGACAACAACTTTAGCTACCCCCCTACAAAAACCCTCCCGTTATGATGAACCCTGGGAACTGTAGTCTATCAAAGCAACTACAGAGGGTGTGTCATCATGTGATCGTGGTTGTGAAAGCTTCAACCAATGGGAGCTCTTTACAGCATTTAAAGGCGTGGGTGGAGCAGTGCAGGTATTTCAATGGCATCATAGGAAGGCGATTAAACGCCGAAATGCATCATGATATTCCCCGATGTGGCCTCCAACTGCTCTTCAAATCGGAGGGATTTAGTTAGAATTTTAACGAGCTTCCCAATCGTGTGTTATGTAGGCCCTGTTCCACTAAAGTGGCCGGAGCCTTTGTGGGTCAGCTGTTGCAGCGTTTGTCTTTCACCAAGGTATTGGTAGCTTCAGCCCGCCTCGGAGTGCAGATCAAGGAAAAGGCTGCTGCTCGTCACTGTACAAGGAGCTGAGAATCACTTTATCTCGACTCACAGCACGCCAATCATCTGCATGAGGGGCTGGCACATCAAAGGGAACTTGAGGAAGCCTGAGGATGAGGACTACAATTTTAATCCATGGCCATCCATCTGGACTTGTCACACCCTACCTGGTTAATCAGATGTCAATTTGGGATGGACAGAACTTTAGCTTCTCCCACGCAACAACCCTCCCGTTATGATGAACTTTGGGAACTGTAGTCTACCACAGCAACTACAGAGGGTGTGTCATCATTTGATCGTGGTTGTGAAAGCTTCAACCAATGGGAGCTCTTTACATCATTTAAAGGCGAGGGTGAAGCAGTGCAGGTATTTCAATGGCATCATAGGAAGGCGATTAAACGCCAAAATGCATCATGCCTGTTTTCCCATTAAAGACTTCCAAGATATTCCTCGGTGTGGCCTCCAACTTCTCTACAAATCGGAGGGATTTCGTTTGGATTTTAACGAGCTTCCGAATCGTGTGTTATGTAGGCCCCGTTCCACTAAAGAGGCCGGAGCATTGCTGGGTCAGCTGTTTCATTATTTGTCTTTCACCAAGGTATTGGTAGCTTCGGCCCGCCTCGGAGTGCAGATCAAGGAAAAGGCTGCCGCCTGGAGCAGCTCGTCACTGTACAAGGAGCTGAGAATCACTGTATCTCAACTCACAGCCTGACCGTCATCTGCATGAGGGGCTTTGATGTCAAAGGGGACTCGAGGAAGCCTGAGGACTATAATTTTAATCCATGGCCATCCATCTGGACTTGTCACACCCTCCCTGGGTAGCAGATGTCAATTTGGGCTGGACACAACTTTAGCTTCCCCCGCGCAACAACCCTCACGCTATAATGAACTCTAGGAACTATAGTCTTTCACAGCAACTACAGAGGGTGTGTCATCATGTGATCGCGGGTGTGAAAGCTTCAACCAATGGGAGCTCTTTACAGCATTTAAAGGTGTGGGTGGAGCAGTACAGGGATTTAAATGGCATCTGAGGAAGGCGATTACACGCCGAAATGCATCATGCCTGGTGTCCTATTAAAGACTGCCAAGATATTCCCAGGTGTGGCCTCCAACTGCTCTTCACATCGGAGGGGTTTTGTTTGGATTTTTACATGCTTCCCAGTTGCGTGTTATGGAGGACCCGTTCCACTAAAGAGGCCAGAGCATTGCTGGTCAGTTGTTGCAGCGTTTCTCTTTCACCAAGGTATTGGTAGCTTCAGCCCGCCTCGGAGTGCAGATCAAGGAATGGGCTGCTGCCTGGAGCAACTCGTCACTGTACAAGGAGCTGAGAATCACTGTATCTCGACTCACAGGCCGCCAGTCATCTGCATGAGGGGCTGGGATGTCAAAGGGGACTCAAGGAAGCCTGAGGACTACAATTTTAATCCACGGCCATCCATCTGGACTTGTCACACCCTCCCTGGGTAGCAGATGTCAATTTGGGCTGGACACAACTTTAGTTTCCACCGCGCAACAGCCCTCCCGTTATGATGAACTCTGGGAACTGTAGTCTATCACAGCAACTACAGAGGGTGTGTCATCATGTGATCGTGGGTGTGAAAGCTTCAACCAAAGGGAGTTCCTTACAGCATTTAAAGGTGTTGGCGGAGCAGTGCCGGGATTTCAATGGCATCTGAGGAAGGCGATTATACGCCGAAATGCATCATTTCCGTTGTCCTATTAAAGGCTGACAAAAAATATTCCCCGGTGTGACCTCCAACTGCTCTTCAAATCAGAGGGGTTTTGTTTGGATTTTTACACGATTCCCAGTCGCGTGTTATGGAGGCACAGTTCACTAAAGAGTCCAGAGCATTGCTGGTTCAGGTGTTGCAGCGTTTGTCTTTCACCAAGGTTTTGGGAGCTTTGGCTCACCTCGGAGTGCAGATCAAGGAAAGGGCTGCTGCCTGGAGCAGCTCATCACTGTAAGAGGAGCTGAGAATCACTGCATTTTGACTCACAGCCCGCCCGCCCGCCTGTCACCTGCATGAGGGGCTGAGAAGTCAAAGGGGACTCGAGGAAGTCTGAGGACTACAATTTGAATCCATGGTCATCCATCTGGACTTGTCACACCCTCCCTGGTTAGCAGATGTCAATTTGGGCTGGACACAACTTTAGCTTCTCCCGCGCAACAACCCTCCCTTAATGGTGAACTCTGGGAACTTTAGTCTATCACATCAAATACAGAGGGTGTGTCATCATGCGCTCATGGGTGTGAAAGCTTCAACCAATGGGAGTTCTTTACAGCATTTAAAGGTGTGGGTGGAGTAGAGCAGGGATTTAAATGGCATCTGAGGAAGGTGATTACATGCTGAAATGTGTCATGCCTGTTGTCCTATTAAAGACTTCCAAGATATTCCCCGGTGTGGCCTCCAACTGGTCGTCAAAACGGAGGGGTTTTGTTTGGATATATATATTTATATATCTATATATATATTTCAAACCTTTTCCCTCACGGGAAACAAAATAGGTTGCACTCCGGTGCTGGTACAAAGTTAAAGGTTATTTATTCCATAAATCTCCAAAAGAAAAACACACCAGAGGCTAGGCACAGATTTAAACAGCACCACGTTTGTGAAAAGAGCAGCAAAGGAATTTATATATGTATAGGGATTCAAAGTGGTTTAACCGCCGCTCTGATCGTTCCAGAGGACGAACGTTTTTCAAGGCTGACGTAGTAAGTGAGCACTGGCAAAGACTGCAATTCGTTTTTCACATGACTACATGAATATGAAAGACCTTAAATCAAAATGAATGCATGCAGAAAGAAATACTTTTAAAACAACAAAAAGGAAATGAGGATCAATTGTGATTCCATGCATTACATCATCATTATCTGCACAATGCATTTTGGGACATGTATTTTAAAAGAGGTGTCATGTGACTCAAAGTACAAAAAGCACGCACGACGCACTTTGCACTGTAACAATTCCCACCTGTGATCAAGGCAATGAAGCTGAAACGCGTAAGGATATGGGAAAATCTGATGTGCTGCTACGCCTTGAATAAATGATTTTACCTCTGGAAATGGGCCTCTACTTGCTCTGTTGTTTGGAAAACTATTGATGGGCTGCTCCGTGCCCATGATCTGAGGCCGCCCTGAAGGGTCGGAGGCTCCCTGTGCTGGGAGATGGACTTTGATAACTTATCAGGAGCATGACCCACTGGCAGTCACACGCCCACAGTTTGGAAATGCCACTGCAGCAAAAGTTGTGACTGTTTTCAGGAAGGGATTCAAAGTGGTTTAACCGCCGCTCTGATCGTTCCAGAGGACGAACGTTTTTCAAGGCTGATGTAGTAAGTGAGCACTGGCAAAGACTGCATTTCGTTTTTCACATGACTACATGAATATGAAAGACCTTAAATCAAAATGAATGCATGCAGAAAGAAATACTTTTAAAACAACAAAAAGGAAATGAGGATCAATTGTGATTCCATGCATTACATCATCATTATCTGCACAATGCATTTTGGGACATGTATTTTAAAAGAGGTGTCATGTGACTCAAAGTACAAAAAGCACGCACGACGCACTTTGCACTGTAACAATTCCCACCTGTGATCAAGGCAATGAAGCTGAAACGCGTAAGGATATGGGCTGCTCCCTGCCCATGATCTGAGGCCGCCCTGAAGGGTCGGAGGCTCCCTGTGCTCGGAGATGGACTTTGATGATATATATATATATATATATATCAGAAATGCCGCTTTCAAATTGCGCTGCACCGATTCTCGCCAGCCAACAAAAGAAACTCGGACACGGACCAAATGGGCTCCTGCTTTTCCTTTTATTGCAGAGGTACTGTCAAATATATATAATATATATATATATATATAATTAAAACATTTTTACACAAAAAGTTCCTCAGATTCGAGACAGCACTCTAATAACCAGTAAGTTACTCTCTTTGTTAGACCGACATGTGGCTTCTGTCCCCCATTTTGATCGCTGGCCTGACGCGTTTCAAAGCGATTCTGCTTCTGTTCAGAGGCTGTGTCAGCAGGCTTCAATTAAGGCTTCACCTCTCTCCCCACAGGCGTTAATGATCTCTGTGGCTTCCGGTGCATACTCTTTTCATTACTTGTTTTGTATTGCATACTGGGAGTTGAAGTACTCTCTGCCCTGTTCCTCCCCTCCAGTGGGTTATCCTGCTAACACCAAATTCGGGACATTATTTACAGCCCTCCAGTGTGCTTCAGGAAGGGATTGCACATGCCCAATTATGTCACCAGCTGTTCCCTTCCGATCGCGCAGTTTCAACCGGTGTGGTCTTCATTGATACAAGCGGTGCGTCGTCTCCGCGGCCGTAGGCACTGCGATTATTTGTTTACACAAAAAGTTCCTCAGATTCGAGACCGCACTCTTACAACCAGTAAGTTACTCTCGTTGTTAGACCGACATGTGGTTTCTCTCCCCCATTGTGATCCCTGGCCTGATGCGTTTCAAAGCGATTCTGCTTCTCTTCAGAGGCCGTGTCAGCAGGCTTTAATGAAGGCTTCACCTCTCTCCCCTGCATGCTTTATGATCTCTGTGGCTTCCGGTGTGCCACTCTCTTCATTGCTTGTTTTGTATTGCATACTGGGAGTTGAAGTGCTCTCTGCCCTGTTCCTCCCCTCCAGTGGGTTATCCTGGTAACACCAAATTCGGGACAATTTTTACAGCCCTCCAGTGTGCTTCGGGAAGGGATTGCACATGCCCAATTATGTCACCAGCTGTTCCCTTCCGATCGCGTAGTTTCAGTTTCAACCGGTGGCTCTTCATTGATACAAGCGGTGCGTCGTCTCCGCGGCCATAGGCACCGCGATTATTTGTTTACACAAAAAGTTCCTCAGGTTATATATATACACACACAAATATATATATATATATTACCTACTGGCGGTCGCCAGTAGGTAGTTATAGTTAGGACCTAGTTTCCATAGGAAGAACATTTTTTGTTTTGCTTATAACTTTAGCGTCGTTTGATGAATCTTCATGACATTTTCAAAACTAATTCTTTGTTCTTATAGGCTCCTATGTTGAAAGTTTGGGGGTGATTTGTTACGGGGTGGCCGAGAAAAAGGGTGGTTCCAAAGCGTGTTTTCTCCATGTTAATTTCCGTAAGAAACTTTAGACAAGGCTACAGGTCAAACGTCTAGAAATCACACTTTCGTTAATTTGGTAGAAATTTGTTTAGTAGTTTTGGAGAAATTTAGAAATTTACAGATATCAATATTTGGGAATTCTGTCATCTGATTGGCTGAGGCATTACGAGCACAAGCTTGCTGCTTATTGGCTGCGAGCGATGTGAGCGGTTGCAGCTAGGAAGTGTTGGCCACCATTTTGTGATTCAGTTGAAGCGAGTAGGGGGAAAAGGGGGAAAAAAGTAGGAAATAGGAGGGTAGGAGCGCTGTGAGCTCGGTAGGGTGGTTAAGGTGTGCTATAGAAGGAATGTGAAGTGAACAATTTACCCATAGCGGTGAGAAAGTGGTGTTTTAACCAGAGTGAGATAGTGGTTAGGTGAGGTGCCGGTAAACTCGGGGATGAAAGCATGCGCCTAAAGCATGAGCTGAGTGCTGTAAACTGTTGTGCTGAAATATTTACCCCTACTGGTGAGAAAGTGATGTTTTGCCCAATGTGAGATGGTGCTGATGTGAGGGGCCTGTACACTCTGGGATAAGAGTGTGCACCTAAACTGTGAGCTAAGTGCTGTAAACTGATGTGCTCTGGGTGCTGTAGCATACTGGCCGCTGTAGCATCGCTGTGCAGGTGGTGTTAGTATGCGTTTACACTATAGCGGGAGTGGGAAGCAAACTAGTTACTGTTACCGCTCTGAAGACTCGGGGGTGAAATCGTGAGCCTAATTTGTGAGCTGATTGCTGTAAAGTGATGTGCTGTGGGCGCTGTAGGATAATGTAGGATACTGGCCGCAGTACCATACCAAGTAGTGTTAGTATGCGTTTATACTATACAAGGAGTGGGAAGCGAAGTACTCACCCATACCGATATGAAGAGTGGAATGCAGTGTTTTAGCAAGCAGGAATAAAGAAATAATCATGAAGAATATAATGCAGAATGTTGCAATGCCACAGAAGATAAATGGTGAAATCAGGTGTGTGTAAGAAAGTGCCTGTGTGTAATAAAGCGATGGAGTTTGAAAGTTATATAAAAAGTGTCTTCATTTAAGTGCCATAAATTAACCCACTGGTGCAATAGCTAAGGCATCCAGCTGAGGCAAACTGTAAGCTGTTCTGCTGGATTCAAACGTAAGCTCCTGTATCAGTGAATTCCACATTACATGTTACAGTTCCATGTGACATCAACAATACCTAGTAGAGTTGAATGACTCTAAATTCTATGAGGAAAATGAAGGAGGATACGATTACCACATGTATCCTTTAAGAAAACTAAGAAGAAAAAAAATATGCAAAATGTAATCATCACACTTTTTGGGTACCCTGGTACTGCTTTTTTGTAAGACAAAATTTCCAACAGTAGAACAGTCAGCAATCTGTTGTACAGTACGTTCTATCTGGTGCTTGTCAGAATTGGTAATAGTTCTACCCACATTGGAACTTTGAGGAGGCATACAAACATTGCGCTTCTGAGAATCACATTCGGTAACCTTTTGGTCAAACCATACATAATTGTCTTCAGCTCTTTCAAAAAAAATTCTTGTGCAGAGAGCTAAGGCATTGAGCTGAGGCAAACTCCAACCGCTTCTGCTGCATTAAAACCGAAGCTCCTGCATCAGTGAATTCCACAGTACATGTTACAGTTCCATGTGACACGAATAATAGCTATTAGACATGAACGACTAAGGGCCAGATGTAGGTGGCCAAATACCGGTCGGTAATGGCCGATTTCGGCCGTTACCGACCGGTATTTGGAGTTTCAGATGTAGGGGGCCTTAAAAATTACTGAATCGGTAAATTGAGATGTAGGTGGCACTGAAAACAGTGCCACACTATTAGTTGGTGGTAAATAATGAATACCTGTGTATATGCAAATCTGTGCATGTACACCTGTGCCATGGGGCACACATACATGCCCTAAGGGCATGTATGTGTGTCACATGGCACACACGCCTGAATCAGGGGTACAACAGGGTGTCAAAGTGACACCCTGCCACCCTTGACTATTCGGTAATTTTACCGAATCGGTATTTACCGATTCGGTAATTGCCATTGATTCCTATGGGCCTTAAGGCCCATCGGAATCAATGGCAATTACCGAATCGGTAAATACCGATTCGGTAATTACCGAATCTTAACGATTCGGTAATTGTTACCGAATATTTACCTACATGGCATTTACCGATTTGTAAATACCGAATCAGTAAAATTCGGTATTTACGAATCGGTAAATGCCATTTACCTACATCTGGCCCTAAGTTGTATAATGAAAATAAAGGTAGGATATGATTACCACACTGTGACAACCAGCTCCTAAACAATGTTGTGTTTTTTGATCAAGATCACCAGCTTGTGAGCACAGGCTGAAGAAGAATAAATTTGTGTGAAAGGGCTTTGTGGATAACAGGCAGTCAGAGAGAGATCTATGCACAAAGAATAGACATGTTTTCAAAATGGATGTCGGGTTTAGGCTAATTTAGCACATAAATAGCGTGTTTGCATAGGCCATACATCACCGATCCCTGGTTAGAGTGGAGACGTAAGGGGCAATAATGAAAACAGAGTTCAAATGTGTGAGCATACCTGAAAAGGTATTACATAGAAATAATTCAATTTAAGTGTATTAAATAAATGTAAAGGAAAAAGTAAAAAAAGTTGGAAAAAATCAATCCAAGAATAAGGTGAATTTCTCAACAGTCTTGGAGGTTGCAGTCCGGAACTTCTTCAGCTGCTTGAGATGCATAATGTTCCAAGAGGTCATTGTTGCCATGGTGTGAGAAAAGCAAAGCAATCCAATTCATATCCTCGAAGGGGCAGTAATGTTCCTCGAATATTAGAGCGGCTATTTGAATTGGCATGCGATCTGCGATGTTGTGAAAGGTCGCACGTTGCAGATCTTCTCGCGGCTGCGCAGAAATCCCATTCCGCCACAATACTATTTTGCGATGCATTCGCGATTGCTCCACTGCCTGAACAATCAAGCTCATGGTTTTCAAGATAATCGATCACTTGCTGGATATCTGGAGCGATTATTGGGATGTTGGCAAGTCATAGATCCATTCGCCCGTCGAATCTGCAAGTTTTGCAATAAAAAGATGGTTGTACGCAAATTGCATATATTACATAAATGTCATGTTGTAGCTGGCTCTGATAATAGAGAGAAGTAGGCATCCGAAAACGTGTTCCATTTTTTGACAGTATTGATGGAGCTTTGCGTAGAGGCGTATTCTGTCGGACATTGTTGTTAGCACTGGGAGCGCAGCCATTCTTTAGAAGCAAAAATAATAGTAGGATGGCTGCAAAGAGAGCGAAAATTATGGGAACTGTTCTTGTTATTCCATAGATGATCGAATAAATGAAGTGTGGTATAATACCAAAAAACGGTTTGGAAGTGTGTGAGAAGGCCCAGGGAGACCGTGTTAAAACAAAGTGTGCCAGATCTTGAGTGTGAGATGTGTTGAAAATTGTGTAACAAAGTGTAATGGGAGTTTCGTATTTAAAAGGGACTGTATTTTACCTGAAGTTCGTGTTATCTGCAGTCGATACATTTCTTTTGCAGAAGTGAGGGAGACTTCTGTTCTGAACAAAAGCTGTTTCAGTTTGGTTAGTTTAATGATATCTGTTTTCAAAATAGGTTTTGACGGTCAAGTTGAACTTTGGGAGTTGTTTTGTGTGGGTGGGAAGAGACATTGCCACAGGAATTTACTCAGTTTGAAACAGTAAGGACAGACGTTATGGCAGCTCATATTCTGTAGGAGAGCATGTTATTGAGAAGCAGATAAGTGCTGTTATAAGGCTGTGTGAATGTTGGGCTGACTGTGGGAGTTGGCATGGTTTTAAGAAAGCACGCAAGAGTGGGGGCTGTAAACTTAGAAGCGTTGTGCAGTTGGACATTCTTGCATAGTAATGAATGACTGCCATTGTGGTCGCACTTTTCACCTGTGAGAAAAAGATCTCTATCCTCTTTAGGACAGCAATATGTAAATGGGAGAAGCCACTGCTCGTGAATAAATGCGGTACCTTATATAATGACATGCAACATGACAAACAACATGTACACCTAGCAGACACAACAACAGTACGTACTGTGGGTACCATGGCTAGCCATGTATACAAACCAAACATGGCATGGCACCTCTGCCACACAATGCAGAATGCGGGGAGAGATGGAGCAAAGTATGTGCAATGGTGGGAAGTGATTCTCTATTATAAAAGTATACAATGCAAAGTGTTGAGGGGATGTGCCGGACAGACTTGAGTATGCAGAGCACACACATGTACATGTGAACATACAGTTATGGTCCATTGAGTGAAGTAGACAGTGTATGCAACCATGAGAGTACAGTCAGTAGGGAAGATTATGAAAACATAGCCCGTACGTGCCCCTTCCCTCCCCAATACTTTAGCTTAGTAGTGGGCTGGCTCGGCGTACGCAAGGCTAGCGTAGGGGTATGAATAAAAGGCACATTTTGTGGGTGTGATTTTGCTCAGGAATGGCGAACATGTCTGCCAGGTCTGCGCAGCTTACACCACCATGAGGTTGAACCCGTGAGCGAAGGTGGGTGCGTGAATAATGCTCTCAGCCTGCTGATATCCAGAAATCACCATGGCCACTGCGAATCACATATGCCTCACAGTTCACCTTTTGCTAGTGCATTATGTGAAGGAAGGTCCACCACGTGCCGGCGGAAATTCCTGGGCCAAGGTCTGCGAGGTCAGAAGGTTCTTGAGATCAACGTTGGCTACCGCAACACAGGTACACAGCGCCCAGCCTGAGGCCGAGCACCATGGAGTGCTCTGTATACTACTAGCACAGTAGTCCAACAGGTACCAACAGTGGAACGGTGTTTTGATACCATAGTGGACGATGTTAGAACTGTATCTGAGAATGGAGATGAAGGTACTCCCTTCTATTAGGTGCAACTAACTCTAGGTCCCAACAGTGGAACGGTGTCTTGATTCCACAATAGACGATGTTAGAACTGCATCTGAGAGTGGAGATGAAGGTACTCTCTTCGACCAGGAGCAACCAACTCTAGGTCCCAACAGTGGATCGGTGTCTTGATTCCACAATGGAAGATGTCCGATATTACTTTTGCTTGGTTTTCATGGAACTGCCTCCGTTGAGCTGCATCAGACTCTGTGCTTTCGTAGCTACCTGTTGCACATGAATATTGGGCTTGGTTGACTGTAGTTGCTGGACTACACTGCGGTAGAGCAGGTCCGAACAGTGAAACAGGGTCTTAATTCTATGATTGAGGATGTCAGAAGTTAAAGTCTGTCATAATTTCTGTGTACCCCATCTGACCAGGTGCAACCAACTGTAGGTCCCAATAGTGGAACGGTGTCTTGATCCCACAATGGACGATTTTAGAACTTCATCTGAGAGTGGAGATGAAGGTACTCTCTTCGACGAGGTGCAACCTACTCTAGGTCACAACAGTGCAATGGTGTCTTGATCCCACAATGAAAGAAGTCCGATGTTACCTGCTGCTTGGTTTTCATAGAACTAACTCCGTTGAGGTGCATCAGACTCTGTGCTTGCGTAGCTACCTGTTGCACATGATTATTGTGCTGGGTTGACATCAGTCGGTGGAGTACACCGTGGTACAGCAGGTCCGAACTGTGAAACTGGGTCTTGATTCTATGATTGAGGATGTCAGAAGTTCAAGTCTGTAAATATTTCTGTGTGCCCCATCCGATCTGGTGCAAAAAACTCCATGCGTTCAAATTCAATGGTACGTGGCTGTGAGGCATTAATCAATAGTGCCTCTGGCCTACACTGCAATCAGCAGGGCTCACAATTTAGATTGAGTGGTGATTGTTTAATTACAGAATGCAGTAGTCAAGTAACTAGAACCTCTATTGAAATATACACAATATCTTTTTAGTATACATGCTTGAAGAATTTTTTTTAGGTGACTTATAGATTTACTACAATGACCAAATTCATCTTGCAAGTCCAAAGGAACACTGACTAGTCTACACTGTGGACAGCAGAAATTGATATTCAAATTGTTTTGATGTATTTATTGTAGAGTTTTCTGTAATTTATGTTGTTGTATTTTGTGAAGAGGAAGTGAGAAAAAGTATTCATGGATGTCTGTGTGAGTACTGCCTTCAATTAACACTGCAAACAGAAGTGTTCACAATTCAGGTTGAGTTGGTATTGTAGATGAGGCAGTCCTGTAGGAAAAGACATTGCTGCAGTGCGCTCTACCATGCATACACATCATTACAGGTTCTGCACATGCTTTTTTTTTGGTTTGCATATGAGAAAATGGGCAGCTCAAGTCAATGCCACATGACTGTGGGCCCTTGCTGAATGCCTTCTCTGGCCTACACTGCCAAAAATGAATGCATGCAGAAAGAAATACTTTTAAAACAACAAAAAGGAAATGAGGATCAATTGTGATTCCATGCATTACATCATCATTATCTGCACAATGCATTTTGGGACATGTATTTTAAAAGAGGTGTCATGTGACTCAAAGTACAAAAAGCACGCACGAAGCACTTTGCACTGTAACAATTCCCACCTGTGATCAAGGCAATGAAGCTGAAACGCGTAAGGATATGGGCTGCTCCCTGCCCATGATCTGAGGCCGCCCTGAAGGGTCGGAGGCTCCCTGTGCTCGGAGATGGACTTTGATGATATATATATATATATATATATATCAGAAATGCCGCTTTCAAATTGCGCTGCACCGATTCTCGCCAGCCAACAAAAGAAACTCGGACACGGACCAAATGGGCTCCTGCTTTTCCTTTTATTGCAGAGGTACTGTCAAATATATATAATATATATATATATATATATAATTAAAACATTTTTACACAAAAAGTTCCTCAGATTCGAGACAGCACTCTAATAACCAGTAAGTTACTCTCTTTGTTAGACCGACATGTGGCTTCTGTCCCCCATTTTGATCGCTGGCCTGACGCGTTTCAAAGCGATTCTGCTTCTGTTCAGAGGCTGTGTCAGCAGGCTTCAATTAAGGCTTCACCTCTCTCCCCACAGGCGTTAATGATCTCTGTGGCTTCCGGTGCATACTCTTTTCATTACTTGTTTTGTATTGCATACTGGGAGTTGAAGTACTCTCTGCCCTGTTCCTCCCCTCCAGTGGGTTATCCTGCTAACACCAAATTCGGGACATTATTTACAGCCCTCCAGTGTGCTTCAGGAAGGGATTGCACATGCCCAATTATGTCACCAGCTGTTCCCTTCCGATCGCGCAGTTTCAACCGGTGTGGTCTTCATTGATACAAGCGGTGCGTCGTCTCCGCGGCCGTAGGCACTGCGATTATTTGTTTACACAAAAAGTTCCTCAGATTCGAGACCGCACTCTTACAACCAGTAAGTTACTCTCGTTGTTAGACCGACATGTGGTTTCTCTCCCCCATTGTGATCCCTGGCCTGATGCGTTTCAAAGCGATTCTGCTTCTCTTCAGAGGCCGTGTCAGCAGGCTTTAATGAAGGCTTCACCTCTCTCCCCTGCATGCTTTATGATCTCTGTGGCTTCCGGTGTGCCACTCTCTTCATTGCTTGTTTTGTATTGCATACTGGGAGTTGAAGTGCTCTCTGCCCTGTTCCTCCCCTCCAGTGGGTTATCCTGGTAACACCAAATTCGGGACAATTTTTACAGCCCTCCAGTGTGCTTCAGGAAGGGATTGCACATGCCCAATTATGTCACCAGCTGTTCCCTTCCGATCGCGTAGTTTCAACCGGTGGCTCTTCATTGATACAAGCGGTGCGTCGTCTCCGCGGCCATAGGCACCGCGATTATTTGTTTACACAAAAAGTTCCTCAGGTTATATATATACACACACAAATATATATATATATATTACCTACTGGCGGTCGCCAGTAGGTAGTTATAGTTAGGACCTAGTTTCCATAGGAAGAACATTTTTTGTTTTGCTTATAACTTTAGCGTCGTTTGATGAATCTTCATGACATTTTCAAAACTAATTCTTTGTTCTTATAGGCTCCTATGTTGAAAGTTTGGGGGTGATTTGTTACGGGGTGGCCGAGAAAAAGGGTGGTTCCAAAGCGTGTTTTCTCCATGTTAATTTCCGTAAGAAACTTTAGACAAGGCTACAGGTCAAACGTCTAGAAATCACACTTTCGTTAATTTGGTAGAAATTTGTTTAGTAGTTTTGGAGAAATTTAGAAATTTACAGATATCAATATTTGGGAATTCTGTCATCTGATTGGCTGAGGCATTACGAGCACAAGCTTGCTGCTTATTGGCTGCGAGCGATGTGAGCGGTTGCAGCTAGGAAGTGTTGGCCACCATTTTGTGATTCAGTTGAAGCGAGTAGGGGGAAAAGGGGGAAAAAAGTAGGAAATAGGAGGGTAGGAGCGCTGTGAGCTCGGTAGGGTGGTTAAGGTGTGCTATAGAAGGAATGTGAAGTGAACAATTTACCCATAGCGGTGAGAAAGTGGTGTTTTAACCAGAGTGAGATAGTGGTTAGGTGAGGTGCCGGTAAACTCGGGGATGAAAGCATGCGCCTAAAGCATGAGCTGAGTGCTGTAAACTGTTGTGCTGAAATATTTACCCCTACTGGTGAGAAAGTGATGTTTTGCCCAATGTGAGATGGTGCTGATGTGAGGGGCCTGTACACTCTGGGATAAAAGTGTGCACCTAAACTGTGAGCTGAGTGCTGTAAACTGATGTGCTCTGGGTGCTGTAGCATACTGGCCGCTGTAGCATCGCTGTGCAGGTGGTGTTAGTATGCGTTTACACTATAGCGGGAGTGGGAAGCAAACTAGTTACTGTTACCGCTCTGAAGACTCGGGGGTGAAATCGTGAGCCTAATTTGTGAGCTGATTGCTGTAAAGTGATGTGCTGTGGGCGCTGTAGGATAATGTAGGATACTGGCCGCAGTACCATACCAAGTAGTGTTAGTATGCGTTTATACTATACAAGGAGTGGGAAGCGAAGTACTCACCCATACCGATATGAAGAGTGGAATGCAGTGTTTTAGCAAGCAGGAATAAAGAAATAATCATGAAGAATATAATGCAGAATGTTGCAATGCCACAGAAGATAAATGGTGAAATCAGGTGTGTGTAAGAAAGTGCCTGTGTGTAATAAAGCGATGGAGTTTGAAAGTTATATAAAAAGTGTCTTCATTTAAGTGCCATAAATTAACCCACTGGTGCAATAGCTAAGGCATCCAGCTGAGGCAAACTGTAAGCTGTTCTGCTGGATTCAAACGTAAGCTCCTGTATCAGTGAATTCCACATTACATGTTACAGTTCCATGTGACATCAACAATACCTAGTAGAGTTGAATGACTCTAAATTCTATGAGGAAAATGAAGGAGGATACGATTACCACATGTATCCTTTAAGAAAACTAAGAAGAAAAAAAATATGCAAAATGTAATCATCACACTTTTTGGGTACCCTGGTACTGCTTTTTTGTAACACAAAATTTCCAACAGTAGAACAGTCAGCAATCTGTTGTACAGTACGTTCTATCTGGTGCTTGTCAGAATTGGTAATAGTTCTACCCACATTGGAACTTTGAGGAGGCATACAAACATTGCGCTTCTGAGAATCACATTCGGTAACCTTTTGGTCAAACCATACATAATTGTCTTCAGCTCTTTCAAAAAAAATTCTTGTGCAGAGAGCTAAGGCATTGAGCTGAGGCAAACTCCAACCGCTTCTGCTGCATTAAAACCGAAGCTCCTGCATCAGTGAATTCCACAGTACATGTTACAGTTCCATGTGACACGAATAATAGCTATTAGACATGAACGACTAAGGGCCAGATGTAGGTGGCCAAATACCGGTCGGTAATGGCCGATTTCGGCCGTTACCGACCGGTATTTGGAGTTTCAGATGTAGGGGGCCTTAAAAATTACTGAATCGGTAAATTGAGATGTAGGTGGCACTGAAAACAGTGCCACACTATTAGTTGGTGGTAAATAATGAATACCTGTGTATATGCAAATCTGTGCATGTACACCTGTGCCATGGGGCACACATACATGCCCTAAGGGCATGTATGTGTGTCACATGGCACACACGCCTGAATCAGGGGTACAACAGGGTGTCAAAGTGACACCCTGCCACCCTTGACTATTCGGTAATTTTACCGAATCGGTATTTACCGATTCGGTAATTGCCATTGATTCCTATGGGCCTTAAGGCCCATCGGAATCAATGGCAATTACCGAATCGGTAAATACCGATTCGGTAATTACCGAATCTTAACGATTCGGTAATTGTTACCGAATATTTACCTACATGGCATTTACCGATTTGTAAATACCGAATCAGTAAAATTCGGTATTTACGAATCGGTAAATGCCATTTACCTACATCTGGCCCTAAGTTGTATAATGAAAATAAAGGTAGGATATGATTACCACACTGTGACAACCAGCTCCTAAACAATGTTGTGTTTTTTGATCAAGATCACCAGCTTGTGAGCACAGGCTGAAGAAGAGTAAATTTGTGTGAAAGGGCTTTGTGGATAACAGGCAGTCAGAGAGAGATCTATGCACAAAGAATAGACATGTTTTCAAAATGGATGTCGGGTTTAGGCTAATTTAGCACATAAATAGCGTGTTTGCATAGGCCATACATCACCGATCCCTGGTTAGAGTGGAGACGTAAGGGGCAATAATGAAAACAGAGTTCAAATGTGTGAGCATACCTGAAAAGGTATTACATAGAAATAATTCAATTTAAGTGTATTAAATAAATGTAAAGGAAAAAGTAAAAAAAGTTGGAAAAAATCAATCCAAGAATAAGGTGAATTTCTCAACAGTCTTGGAGGTTGCAGTCCGGAACTTCTTCAGCTGCTTGAGATGCATAATGTTCCAAGAGGTCATTGTTGCCATGGTGTGAGAAAAGCAAAGCAATCCAATTCATATCCTCGAAGGGGCAGTAATGTTCCTCGAATATTACAGCGGCTATTTGAATTGGCATGCGATCTGCGATGTTGTGAAAGGTCGCACGTTGCAGATCTTCTCGCGGCTGCGCAGAAATCCCATTCCGCCACAATACTATTTTGCGATGCATTCGCGATTGCTCCACTGCCTGAACAATCAAGCTCATGGTTTTCAAGATAATCGATCACTTGCTGGATATCTGGAGCGATTATTGGGATGTTGGCAAGTCATAGATCCATTCGCCCGTCGAATCTGCAAGTTTTGCAATAAAAAGATGGTTGTACGCAAATTGCATATATTACATAAATGTCATGTTGTAGCTGGCTCTGATAATAGAGAGAAGTAGGCATCCGAAAACGTGTTCCATTTTTTGACAGTATTGATGGAGCTTTGCGTAGAGGCGTATTCTGTCGGACATTGTTGTTAGCACTGGGAGCGCAGCCATTCTTTAGAAGCAAAAATAATAGTAGGATGGCTGCAAAGAGAGCGAAAATTATGGGAACTGTTCTTGTTATTCCATAGATGATCGAATAAATGAAGTGTGGTATAATACCAAAAAACGGTTTGGAAGTGTGTGAGAAGGCCCAGGGAGACCGTGTTAAAACAAAGTGTGCCAGATCTTGAGTGTGAGATGTGTTGAAAATTGTGTAACAAAGTGTAATGGGAGTTTCGTATTTAAAAGGGACTGTATTTTACCTGAAGTTCGTGTTATCTGCAGTCGATACATTTCTTTTGCAGAAGTGAGGGAGACTTCTGTTCTGAACAAAAGCTGTTTCAGTTTGGTTAGTTTAATGATATCTGTTTTCAAAATAGGTTTTGACGGTCAAGTTGAACTTTGGGAGTTGTTTTGTGTGGGTGGGAAGAGACATTGCCACAGGAATTTACTCAGTTTGAAACAGTAAGGACAGACGTTATGGCAGCTCATATTCTGTAGGAGAGCATGTTATTGAGAAGCAGATAAGTGCTGTTATAAGGCTGTGTGAATGTTGGGCTGACTGTGGGAGTTGGCATGGTTTTAAGAAAGCACGCAAGAGTGGGGGCTGTAAACTTAGAAGCGTTGTGCAGTTGGACATTCTTGCATAGTAATGAATGACTGCCATTGTGGTCGCACTTTTCACCTGTGAGAAAAAGATCTCTATCCTCTTTAGGACAGCAATATGTAAATGGGAGAAGCCACTGCTCGTGAATAAATGCGGTACCTTATATAATGACATGCAACATGACAAACAACATGTACACCTAGCAGACACAACAACAGTACGTACTGTGGGTACCATGGCTAGCCATGTATACAAACCAAACATGGCATGGCACCTCTGCCACACAATGCAGAATGCGGGGAGAGATGGAGCAAAGTATGTGCAATGGTGGGAAGTGATTCTCTATTATAAAAGTATACAATGCAAAGTGTTGAGGGGATGTGCCGGACAGACTTGAGTATGCAGAGCACACACATGTACATGTGAACATACAGTTATGGTCCATTGAGTGAAGTAGACAGTGTATGCAACCATGAGAGTACAGTCAGTAGGGAAGATTATGAAAACATAGCCCGTACGTGCCCCTTCCCTCCCCAATACTTTAGCTTAGTAGTGGGCTGGCTCGGCGTACGCAAGGCTAGCGTAGGGGTATGAATAAAAGGCACATTTTGTGGGTGTGATTTTGCTCAGGAATGGCGAACATGTCTGCCAGGTCTGCGCAGCTTACACCACCATGAGGTTGAACCCGTGAGCGAAGGTGGGTGCGTGAATAATGCTCTCAGCCTGCTGATATCCAGAAATCACCATGGCCACTGCGAATCACATATGCCTCACAGTTCACCTTTTGCTAGTGCATTATGTGAAGGAAGGTCCACCACGTGCCGGCGGAAATTCCTGGGCCAAGGTCTGCGAGGTCAGAAGGTTCTTGAGATCAACGTTGGCTACCGCAACACAGGTACACAGCGCCCAGCCTGAGGCCGAGCACCATGGAGTGCTCTGTATACTACTAGCACAGTAGTCCAACAGGTACCAACAGTGGAACGGTGTTTTGATACCATAGTGGACGATGTTAGAACTGTATCTGAGAATGGAGATGAAGGTACTCCCTTCTATTAGGTGCAACTAACTCTAGGTCCCAACAGTGGAACGGTGTCTTGATTCCACAATAGACGATGTTAGAACTGCATCTGAGAGTGGAGATGAAGGTACTCTCTTCGACCAGGAGCAACCAACTCTAGGTCCCAACAGTGGATCGGTGTCTTGATTCCACAATGGAAGATGTCCGATATTACTTTTGCTTGGTTTTCATGGAACTGCCTCCGTTGAGCTGCATCAGACTCTGTGCTTTCGTAGCTACCTGTTGCACATGAATATTGGGCTTGGTTGACTGTAGTTGCTGGACTACACTGCGGTAGAGCAGGTCCGAACAGTGAAACAGGGTCTTAATTCTATGATTGAGGATGTCAGAAGTTAAAGTCTGTCATAATTTCTGTGTACCCCATCTGACCAGGTGCAACCAACTGTAGGTCCCAATAGTGGAACGGTGTCTTGATCCCACAATGGACGATTTTAGAACTTCATCTGAGAGTGGAGATGAAGGTACTCTCTTCGACGAGGTGCAACCTACTCTAGGTCACAACAGTGCAATGGTGTCTTGATCCCACAATGAACGAAGTCCGATGTTACCTGCTGCTTGGTTTTCATAGAACTAACTCCGTTGAGGTGCATCAGACTCTGTGCTTGCGTAGCTACCTGTTGCACATGATTATTGTGCTGGGTTGACATCAGTCGGTGGAGTACACCGTGGTACAGCAGGTCCGAACTGTGAAACTGGGTCTTGATTCTATGATTGAGGATGTCAGAAGTTCAAGTCTGTAATTATTTCTGTGTGCCCCATCCGATCTGGTGCAAAAAACTCCATGCGTTCAAATTCAATGGTACGTGGCTGTGAGGCATTAATCAATAGTGCCTCTGGCCTACACTGCAATCAGCAGGGCTCACAATTTAGATTGAGTGGTGATTGTTTAATTACAGAATGCAGTAGTCAAGTAACTAGAACCTCTATTGAAATATACACAATATCTTTTTAGTATACTTGCTTGAAGAATTTTTTTTAGGTGACTTATAGATTTACTACAATGACCAAATTCATCTTGCAAGTCCAAAGGAACACTGACTAGTCTACACTGTGGACAGCAGAAATTGATATTCAAATTGTTTTGATGTATTTATTGTAGAGTTTTCTGTAATTTATGTTGTTGTATTTTGTGAAGAGGAAGTGAGAAAAAGTATTCATGGATGTCTGTGTGAGTACTGCCTTCAATTAACACTGCAAACAGAAGTGTTCACAATTCAGGTTGAGTTGGTATTGTAGATGAGGCAGTCCTGTAGGAAAAGACATTGCTGCAGTGCGCTCTACCATGCATACACATCATTACAGGTTCTGCACATGCTTTTTTTTTGGTTTGCATATGAGAAAATGGGCAGCTCAAGTCAATGCCACATGACTGTGGGCCCTTGCTGAATGCCTTCTCTGGCCTACACTGCAGACAGCAGTGTTCACATTTGAGATTGAGTCGGTATTGTACATGACGCAGTCCTGTAGGAAAAGACATTGCTGCAGTGCGCTCTATCTGCACCACTCATACGCACATGCTTTTTCGTTGCTTCGCGTACTGCAAACTGTGGAGCTCAAGTTAATGCCACGTGGCTGTGGGCCTCTGGTGACCGCTCTGTCTGGCTTACACTGCAGACAGCAGTGTTCACAATTCAGATAGAGTCACTATTGCAGATGATGCAGTGTTAATGGCAACAGATCTTCTCCTAGTACGGCCCGCCCGCAGCACGCATCATCGCCAGCTGTGCACATGCTGAATGCTTTTGATATGGCTATATGAGTACACTAGAACTGATGGAGCGTTTATGATATAATCTTTTTGTGTATTATTTCAGATCTATTGATTGTGTCTCAGTATACCACAAGTTGAGGTTATTTTACAATAGATTTTTTCTGTATTATTTACATCTACTGCCCCTACCTTAATGCAGTACAAATTATTGAATCTTTTAATATTGAATCTCTGTGTGTGATCTAATGATTACCGTTGTAGTTGATGCTAGCAACAACCATTCCCTCAGGGCTGCTTTACACTCATCTCACACGCATCCAGCACAGACATCACTGGATATGTGACCCTGGTAATAAAAAGGTGTCGAGCGCATGTGCCCGTACCCACTTCCACTATCTATCTGTGTCATTGTGTTCATTATCTATGCATGATACTGCCTCTGGGCCGTACTACATTACAGTGTGATGTGGACAGCGTATGCAACCATGTTACATCTGGTAGTGGAGAAAACTTCGGTTATATAACTTTTAGGTGTATGGCTATCACAGGTGGAAGGCTACTTTACAAAGTATGAATATTGTAGAAGATGATTGTTGCATGTTGTGTGTAGTGTAAGATGTGTGTACATTGCAAAAAGTTTGGAAAAAAGCTCTCTAAGCAGAAGAGGTGTGTCTCTTGAAATGCAGTACAGAGATTGACTAAAATGAGTGGCGTTTTCCAACTGTTACAATGGGAAATGTTATGAACTAATGAAATGCTTTGTTTTATGGTCACATGGCAATGGCGCACCCAGCACGCAAGGAGACCGCACTCGACATGATTTTGAGAAAATATATTTAGTATAATATAAGTTTATTACATTTAGAAATATATAAATGTTTAAAATATTTTTCATTATCGCTTGCTCTCATATACACTTTAAAGTTATTTAGCTATAATTTTGAGACAAACAAAATGAGAGAATGGCGTATGTGGCGCGACACCGTACGTCTATGACGTAACACAGGGCTTGGCAGCGTGCACTCATCGCATATGCAACGCAACGCGGGTGTGACCCCATACGTATATGACATAACGCACGACTTGGTAGTGCTTACCCGTCGCATACCAAAGTAGCAGGTGGCACAACCTCATATGTATATGTTGTTACGCGGGACTCCGTACCACAAACCCGTCGGATACGAAATGTGCATCATTTAAATGTGGTGGATAGGATTTGCGTGCTGATCGAACTTGGTAGACTACCGGTACGGGACTGTAATTTTCTCAACAACAAAAAAAATGATATACATTGAGGAAGATATAAAACATTGCATGATTTTTAAAGTTTAAAAAAAGGATATTAGAGTTTCAAAATATTAAAAAACTATTACAAAAAATATAGGTTTTATAAATATAAAAATATGAAATTAACATTCAAAAAACCTTTGAAATTCACTGAAAAAAACATAGGTTTCAGGGACGTTCTAGTTAGTTGGACATTTGACTCATATAAAAAGATACAAATTCACCAGTTATAGTTAGTTGAGCTAACTATAACACACGCGCCCGCAATGCACTGCTGATGACGTCACATATTACATCACTCATGTCATGACATGGTCAGTGACATCACTCATGACATCATCCGCGTGATAATCTGATGCACATACTGATGCTCTAATATAAACTTTGATACACCTACTCTAAAATACAGACTGCTATTTTTGAAACCATATACACAACAATGCCAGATGCTACATACCACTGACTATTTCCTAGGTCTATACACAGATGCAGTGACTTATACATACAGTTACTCATCAATACAGTACTATAATATATACTCATACACCTATACATAGTCACACTCTACTACTCATCCATAGAGTTACTTACACACCTAGTCAGTCCTGCACAGAATGAATAACATACTCATTTACTTATGTATAGTTATACACACCAACTGAGTTATTTATACACATGCTACATCACTTATTTATGCAGATACTAACACATACTAACTGTCTTATACAATCACTGAAACAAGCAGGCACTTATTTATACACCCACTCTTTAAATGACTTACTCTCACGTATAGTCATTTATATACTCCAACACTCACATATACTGCCTTAAAACATATGTAGTTACTCACACATATACCAATGAGACATTCATTCACTCACCAACACACCCATACACACACTAACTCACCCATACAGCCCTTCCCAGATGCACTTTTGAATCCATACAACCAGTGAATCACCCACTCAGACATCTGTGCATAGAGTTACACCCCCGTCCACCGACACAAACAGACACTCAGGCACCCATACAGATACTCAGACAACAAATCAATATCCTATATAGACAGTCATGTAGCGACTCACCAACCAATGCAGCCGCTTACACACCAACTGAGAGACTAATTCAGAGTTTCACACAGTTTACTCACTAACCCATGTATTCAGTAAGACAAGTTCAATCACTCAGTCACGCACCTCCTAAATAATCCATTTAGGCACTTGTAAATCCACTCATTCTTTAATACACGTTGGCATAGATATATATGAAAAATATTTAAAATTTACTGAAACACACATTCAGTGGATGATGTCACTGACCATGTCATGAGTGATGTAATATGTGACATCATCAGCAGCAGTGCATTGCGGGCACGCAAGATATAGTTATCTCAACTAACTATAACTGCCAAATTTCTATGGTTTTAGAAGAGTCAAATGTCCAATTAACTATAACGTCCCTGAATCCTATGGTTTTTTGAGTGAATACATATATATATATATATTCCACAACAAATGGTCACTGTCTCATGATCAAATTCGCATGGGAGTTAATGTCAATATGAAGGATATTAGGAGACTCCTATGTGCTTCAAAATAGAAAACAACATTGCGTCGCATTGGCTAAATATGCCCACTGGGGCAGAATTGTGCCTAAGTTTAATAATGTACATTCATATATAATGACAAAAATGTATTATGTTGTCATAGGTAGAATATGCCCACTGGGCCAGAAATGCATTAAATCATGTATTGTTATGTGACTGTTCAGAATCAGATAAATCTCGGTAATGCCATATAACTACTTTGAAGTATAATGCCAATTATAAGTATATAGACCACAATATTTGAAACAATTTCATTATGTATAAACATGCTGACCTGTGTTGATATTGAAATAATTTAAACATGAATATGTGAATGAATTATGCTTAAAGCTTTAGTTTTTTTAGAATCAACAGCTTTTGCATGCAGTAATTATTTAAATTAATTTTGAGATTGTGAAGCAATCTAGTGGTAAGTCCTGTATTAGTCTTTTTTCTATGTTATTGAAGCGCTCAAAATCATGTGGTGTGTTATAAACCAGACAGTATGGGTTGCCAAGAACTCCGAAACGTGTTGAATAACGTTGATGCAAGAACAAAGTAAATCACACTTCGAAAAGCAGCAGAGCTACGGGATGTTTTGTCTATAAGGATTTAAGCACGTTTGGTGGATATATATATATGTATACATTGACAAAGGCCGTAAAGGCTGAAACGCGTTTGTCAGCGACGATGGCTTGGATGAAATAAAACTTTAAATAAACTCATGAGTGTGCCTCATGCTTTGCATAAGCAGAGTGTATTTTTGGGATATATATATATATATATATATATCCAACACACAAGGTTTGCCTGGAATGAGGAGCCCACGCAGGTGAGTAAAAGTATTCCCTCTTTAATGGAGAAACCAGCAGCAAGTAACAGCACGCAGGCACCCAACTTGAAACTAAGTCCTGTGAAAACGCCCGGCGCGTTTCATGTTAAGGAACATTTCTTCAGGGGCTCACAGTTGCAAAGGAGTTCCTGGGCACAGCTGTTTAACAGGCACTAGTTATTACGTCCCGCCCTGATGGACATTGCCACGAGCGTGGCTTTCTGGATCATGTAGTGCCTGGTTTCAAAACTCATGTGAGCCGCCGTGCTCAGTCTCCAAATGACAGCCATTCATTAAAACCCAGGTGGGCAGTGAAGGTCACCCACGACGTTACTGCTGCTCTCAGTACGTAAATTCATTAGGACTCTCCTGTCCCAGCGCTGCAACCCCGGGTGAAGTCACAGCAGGACTGTGTCAGACACAGTGGGGCTTCGCTCGCGGCTCAGGCAGCGCCGCTTAAATCCAACACACAAGGTTTGCCTGGAATGTGGAGCCCACGCAGGTGAGTAAAAGTATTCCCTCTTTAATGGAGAAACCAGCAGCAAGTAACAGCACGAAGGCACCCAACTTGAAACTAAGTCCTGTGAAAACGCCCGACGCGTTTCATGTTAAGGAACATTTCTTCAGGGGCTCACAGTTGCAAAGGAGTTCCTGGGCACAGCTGTTTAACAGGCACTAGTTATTACGTCCCGCCCTGATGGGCGTTGCCACGAGCGTGGCCTCCTGGATCATGTAGTGCCTGGTTTCAAAACTCATGTGAGCCGCCGTGCACAGTCTCCAAATGACAGCAATTCATTAAAACCCAGGTGGGCAGTGGAGGTCACCCACGACGTTACTGCTGCTCCCAGTACGTAAATCCATTAGGACTCTCCTGTCCCAGCGTTGCAAACCCGGGTGAAGTCACAGCAGGACTGTGTCAGACACAGTGGGGCTTCGCTCGCGGCTCAGGCAGCGCCGCTTAAATCCAACACACAATGTTTGACTGGAATGAGGAGCCCACGCAGGTGAGTAAAAGTATTCCCTCTTTCATGGAGAAACCAGCAGCAAGTACCAGCAGGCAGGCACCCAACTTGAAACTAAGTCCTGTGAAAACGCCCGACGCGTTTCATGTTAAGGAACATTTCTTCAGGGGCTCACAGTTGCAAAGGAGTTCCTGGGCACAGCTGTTTAACAGGGACTAGTTATTACGTCCCGCCCTGATGGGCGTTGCCACGAGCATGGCCTCCTGGATCATGTAGTGCCTGGTTTCAAAACTCATGTGAGTCGCCGTGCACAGTCTCCAAATGACAGCAATTCATTAAAACCCAGATGGGCAGTGAAGGTCACCCACGACGTTACTGCTGCTCCCAGTACGTAAATCCATTAGGACTCTCCTGTCCCAGCACTGCAACCCCGGGTGAAGTCACAGCAGGACTGTGTCAGACACAGTGGGGCTTCGCTCGCGGCTCAGGCAGCGCCGCTTAAATCCAACACACAAGGTTTGCCTGGAATGAGGAGCCCACACAGGTGAGTAAAAGTAGTCCCTCTTTAATGGAGAAACCAGCAGCAAGTAACAGCACGCAGGCACCCAACTTGAAACTAAGTCCTGTGAAAACGCCCGACGCGTTTCATGTTAAGGGACATTTCTTCAGGGGCTCACAGTTGCACAGGAGTTCCTGGGCACAGCTGTTTAACAGGCACTAGTTATTACGTCCCGTCCTGATGGGCGTTGCCACGAGCGTGGCCTCCTGGATCATGTAGTGCCTGGTTTCAAAACTCATGTGAGCCGCCATGCACAGTCTCCAAATGACAGCAATTAATTAAAACCCAGGTGGGCAGTGAAGGTCACCCACGACGTTACTGCTGCTCCCAGTATGTAAATCCATTAGGACTCTCCTGTCCCAGCGCTGCAACCCCGGGTGAAGTCACAGCAGGACTGTGCCAGACACAGTGGGGCTTCGCTCGCGGCTCAGGCAGCGCCGCTTAAATCCAACACACAATGTTTGACTGGAATGAGGAGCCCACGCAGGTGAGTAAAAGTATTCCCTCTTTAATGGAGAAACCAGCAGCAAGTAACAGCACGCAGGCACCCAACTTGAAACTAAGTCCTGTGAAAACGCCCGACGCGTTTCATGTTAAGGAACATTTCTTCAGGTGCTCACAGTTGCAAAATAGTTCCTGGGCACAGCTGTTTAACAGGCACTAGTTATTACGTCCCGCCCTGATGGGCGTTGCCACGAGCTTGGCCTCCTGGATCATGTAGTGCCTGGTTTCAAAACTCATGTGAGCCGCCGTGCTCAGTCTCCAAATGACAGCCATTCATTAAAACCCAGGTGGGCAGTGAAGGTCACCCACGACGTTACTGCTGCTCCCAGTACGTAAATTCATTAGGACTCTCCTGTCCCAGCGCTGCAACCCCGGGTGAAGTCACAGCAGGACTGTGTCAGACACAGTGGGTCTTCGCTCGCGGCTCAGGCAGCGCCGCTTAAATCCAACACACAAGGTTTCCCTGGAATGAGGAGCCCACGCAGGTGAGTAAAAGTATTCCCTCTTTAATGGAGAAACCAGCAGCAAGTAACAGCACGCAGGCACCCAACTTGAAACTAAGTCCTGTGAAAACGCCCGACGCGTTTCATGTTAAGGAACATTTCTTCAGGGGCTCACAGTTGCAAAGGAGTTCCTGGGCACAGCTGTTTAACAGGCACTAGTTAATACGTCCCGCCCTGATGGGCGTTGCCACGAGCGTGGCCTCCTGGATCATGTAGTGCCTGGTTTCAAAGCTCATGTGAGCCGCCGTGCACAGTCTCCAAATGACAGCAATTCATTAAAACCCAGGTGGGCAGTGAAGGTCACCCACGACGTTACTGCTGCTCCCAGTACGCAAATCCATTAGGACTCTCCTGTCCCAGCGCTGCAAACCCGGGTGAAGTCACAGCAGGACTGTGTCAGACACAGTGGGGCTTCGCTCGCGGCTCAGGCAGCGCCGCTTAAATCCAACACACAATGTTTGACTGGAATGAGGAGCCCACGCAGGTGAGTAAAAGTATTCCCTCTTTAATGGAGAAACCAGCTGCAAGTAACAGCACGCAGGCACCCAACTTGAAACTAAGTCCTGTGAAAACGCCCGACGCGTTTCATGTTAAGGGACATTTCTTCAGGGGCTCACAGTTGCACAGGAGTTCCTGGGCACAGCTGTTTAACAGGCACTAGTTATTACGTCCCGCCCTGATGGGCGTTGCCACGAGCTTGGCCTCCTGGATCATGTAGTGCCTGGTTTCAAAACTCATGTGAGCCGCCGGGCACAGTCTCCAAATGACAGCAATTCATTAAAACCTAGGTGGGCAGTGAAGGTCACCCACGACGTTACTGCTGCTCCCAGTACGTAAATCCATTAGGACTCTCCTGTCCCAGCGCTGCAACCCCGGGTGAAGTCACAGCAGGACTGTGTCAGACACAGTGGGCCTTCGCTCGCGGCTCAGGCAGCGCCGCTTAAATCCAACACACAAGGTTTGCCTGGAATGAGGAGCCCACGCAGGTGAGTAAAAGTATTCCCTCTTTAATGGAGAAACCAGCAGCAAGTAACAGCACGCAGGCACCCAACTTGAAACTAAGTCCTGTGAAAACACCCGACGCGTTTCATGTTAAGGAACATTTCTTCAGGGGCTCACAGTTGCAGAGGAGTTCCTGGGCACAGCTGTTTAACAGGCACTAGTTATTACGTCCCGCCCTGATGGGCGTTGCCACGAGCGTGGCCTCCTGGATCATGTAGTGTCTGGTTGAAAAACTAGTGGTAAGTCCTGTATTAGTCTTTTTTCTATTTTATTGAAGCGCTCAAATTCATGTGGTGTGTTATAAACCAGACAGTATGGGTTGCCAAGAACTCCGAAACGTGTTGAATAACGTTGATGCAAGAACAAAGTAAATCACACTTGGAAAAGCAGCCGAGCTACGGATGTTTTGTCTAAAAGGATTTAAGCACGTTTGGTGGATATATATATATATACATTGACAAAGGCCGTAAAGGCTGAAACGCGTTTGTCAGCGACGATGGCTTGGATGAAATAAAACTTTAAATAAACTCATGAGTGTGCCTCATGCTTTGCACAAGCAGAGTGTATTTTTGGGATATATATATATATGTATATATATATATATATATCCGACAACACTCCTCCACAAGAAAGAGAAGAGGCCCAAGTGGGGAAACACAGGAGGACTTTATTGATGGCACAGGTTATGGAGAATGCATTTCGGCGTCTTGCCTTCCTCAGCGCCTGGGGTGCTAACAAGATGCAGGAATCACTTCCAGATTTAAATATCCCGCCCCATCTTGGTGCAAAGCGTGCCGCTCCTCCCCCAGGTAAGTTGAGTCATACCTGCCGATGTATTGCGCGCCCAATTTCATGGCGCCTGCAAGTCCCATAATGCACTGTTCTTGATGCATCATGTAGCAGGGTTGGATTGGCGTGATGCTGTAGGCAACCCCTTCATTGTGTCCCTCAAATATCGTCCTCCCGAGTCCCCAAAACCACAACAACCCCCAGAGTCCCAGGAATCCAATAAGCAGGGACAAGGCAGCAATGTACCCCGCCCAACGTGCAGCTAATAGCCACAACACTACCGTGATTCGTCCCGGTGCCTGGAGGCTGGCCAAGGTCATTCCAATCACCTGGATGCAAAGAAAATCCACCGACATATGCACATATACGCACACAAACATAGAATCCACCTCTTAAACAGTAATTAAGAGACTATTATTTGAGATGTCATCAGTGATGTCATTTGAGATGTCATCAATGATATTATCAGTGATTCCGCTGAAAATGTCATGTGTGATGTAATATGTGAGATAATATCCAGTGCGTTGCGGGGGCGCAAGTTGTAGTTACCTCATCTAACTATAACTGCTGAATTTCTTTGGTTTTGCATGAGTGAAATGTGAAACTAACTATAATGTCCCTGCTGTAACCTTTGTTTTTTTCACTGAAATGTTAAGGTTTTTTAAATTCTATTTCCTAACTATGACATCCCTGTAACCTTGAAATGAGCATCATGCCGGAATGAATCCTACCCTGCATATTTATCCAAGAAGAGGCCACCGTTTTGTGCAACACCACTACCCAACAGTAGTACTTTCTACTGTTTAATTAGTAAGTGTTACCTCACTGGGCAAGCATATAGTGTATCTCCAATACTACAGCTGCATAAAGGATGTGATCATTTTCTTAGGCATCAAGAACCCTTTTCCAAAATCATCAGATAAGAGATAATGCTCTTGGGGACCTTTTAGTAAGCTGGCCATCATCCCGAGAAAAGGGTGAGAAGACATAAAATGCCACTAATGTATATGGGGTAGGCCCAAACAGGTGGGGTTTCTAGGTAAATGTATATCCTTTTAGTTTTTAAAAGTTTAATGCACAGTCTTTGGTCTCACCAGTAGATTACAAGAATGAACCACCTTATCACAGACACTACATGAGATATTATGCTCAGAAAAGCAAGGATGCAGACACCTCTTTCATGTTTTACAGATAACTTTTCACTGTTGAAATTCAGAAAAATCACACTTGGATAATTTCTCCTTTATAGCACTAAATACTTGTTTTACTGAAGGTAGGGGGCTCCGCTGGCCAATTTCAGCCCTAGGGATCCTATCCCCCAGGTCCAGGCCATGGAATCTGGGTGCCCTAGGTGCAATGGGACTATGGGGGAAGCCTCAAGGACCCTCTGGTCTTAGCCGGCTCATGGCCTCGTGAAGGAGGATTCAAGCAAGCCGGGCCGACGAGGCTGAAATGCCAGAAACCGGTCCCCGGTAGCTTGTATCCTTTCTGGTGAAGAATTGGCTTGGTAGTTTGGTCTGCCCTGTTCCCATGATGCACTGGGCCAGGGACAGACTAATTTGCATATAGCCAGGTTCTGAGCTGGGATGGGGCAGTGAGCTAAATAACGGTGATGGATCAAGCCCTGATCTTTGGACTGGGTAAGAGTGGTCTGCTTAATTCAGACACTCTGTTCATCACCACCCCCTTTTCTGAATCGCTCGTGAAGGAGCCAGCATTGCTTTGACAGACATGGGGCTGCAGGGAGCAGCATTATGAGCTGTTCCTTTTGACAGGAATAATGCCATCTCCTGGATGCGGGGAGCTGGAAGGAGCCGAGGGGACCTCGGGTTTTCCCCCAGACCACCAACAACAGTGTGGTGGGAGCTCTTGGCGGATACAAGGGCAACCACCATTTGTTGTGCTGGGCCACAGCGGATTAGGTCCCAAGGCAGATATCAGACTCAAAAGGGGGGTTGCATGCCCAATTGTCTTTTAACACATGGGGTCCACAGGGCTGAAATTGGCTAAGTATGGTTGTCCACATGCCCCTATTCACCTTTAAAATTAAGACATGCCCCGGGGTGATGGGGTCCCCAAGCTGAAATCGTCCCAAGGGGGGAGTGTGCCCCCTTCCCCTTTTATATGCTAATAGGCCCCAGCAGAAGGTGTACCCAAGGCCAAAATCGGCACATGGGGGCCACATACCCTCATTCCCATTAAACATGTTGACAGGTCCTGGGGGATGAAGTCACCAGGCTTAAATTCAACCCGGGAGGGGGCCTAGTGCTCTCTCCTCCTTCAGAATTGTACCAGGCTCTGGGGGATGGTGTCCCCTTGGCTGTAATTTGCCCAGGGAAGGGTGGCCATGTCCAGCCCTCCCCAGAAAAATTGTGTTGGGCCCTGGGAAATGGGGTTCTCAGGGTCAGAAGCACCCTGGGGTGAGAGTTACATGCCCCCTTCCCATGAAAAATGTGGCTGGCCCTGCGAGATAGTGTCCCTGGGGCCAAAATCGACCAAAGGAGGGTTCCACCTGTCCTCCTCACCATACAAATTACACGCACCCAGGGGGATAGGGTCTCTGCAGCAGAATCGGGCTAGGAAGAGTTGCCACATCCTTAAATATGCTTTTCGAGTACCCGTGCCAAAATCAGCCCAGGGAGCGTGTTGCGTGCCCCACTCATACAAGTATGCTGGGCACCTGGGGATGGGGATGAAAGAGTGACCCTGGGTGATGGGGTTTCCAGGCCTGATAAGGCTTGAGGAGGGGTTAATGTTGGGAATGTAATATTGTTTACTCGAGCTGTCACGAGCGTTCAGGCATGTCTGGCTGCTCGTGACAAGCTCGTGTTGCTGTTACCAAGTGTTATGATTTGAACATGCAGAATGTTATGAGTTGTGCTGCATCTGTTGATGGATATAACAAACTGCAACTTGAAGGCGAGAGCATCTAATAAACTCCGTTCCTGAGTTCAACCTTCTCCGTGCCAATTATTACTTCCCTACACTGGCGACGAGGATGGGATCTACGCAACCTGCATCTAAAGACTACTTGGATTGAATCACCGTTTTTTTTTCTTAAACCAATTTTTTGCTTTTATCCTGGATTTAATTTTAAAACCTTCCAGAACCATCTAAAATTTGTTTTCAAGAACAGCACTGGGTTACCGCTGCTTCAAGGGAAGTAGAAGGACCGTCGTCCGTTAAAAGAGCTCAAAAACTTTGTTTTCTTACTTGTTTACCGTAGCGGCATCCTTGGAACGGACGAGTTCGCGCATACAATTCTGAACTGCGCAATACTACGCTACGTCCTTGCCATCGCGCGACTTCAATCCAACGTGACGTCTTGAATCATCGCGCATGAAGATCATCACGCGACGTTGCTAAGCGACCAAATTGCCGGCTTTTCATCGCGCAACACAGGAACTATTACGGATTATTCTCAATTGATCGTTTCTCTTCTAAAATACTGTGGAGATCCTTACTACCCTCCATTATCGATCAACAAGAGAATTCAACCAAGTTAATTATAATCTAAATTTTTCTTTTTAGGTTTGTTAGAAAGTCTTAGCCACCATATTAATTGTATTGTGCACACTAAGTATCAAGACTTTAGAGTACATTTATTTTATGTTTGTTTTAAGTACTCAAACTTATTTTCAATAATAATAGCGTATATATATCAACTTCCTCATAGCTTATATATAATTAAGTTAACATGTCTGGCATTGTACCACCTCCCTCATTTTTGTCAGCACCTGGAGAACCACCCATGGCTTGGGAGATTTGGGAACCTGTCTTCTTAGCTTATGTTGATGTATTGGAAGAAGGGGAGTGTGAACCAGAAAGGAAGTTGTCATTGCTAAAACATTGTTTAGGCGGAATTGCTTTGAAAGAATTTAAAACATTACCTGTACTAGTGAATCCAGGAAACATTAATGTATATGAATATGCTTCACAACAGCTATGTTTAAGATATGGAAAAAAAAAGAACGTTGTCATGGAGAGGTTTATATTTTACTCTCGTAAACAACGTGCTGATGAGCCTGTTGAGGATTTTGTGTCAGCTCTAAGATCGTTGGCTGTAACATGTGACTTCGAACACATTTCTTATGAGCAAGTATTGAGGGACCAGATTCTGATGAGGACCAACAACAAAAAAGTGCAAGAACGTCTTTGGACAACCTCTGATATGTCTCTCAATAATGCTATAGACATTGCGAAGTCTATAGAACACTCAGAGAAGTTTGTGAAGGAGATCAGGGGTAATGATAAGAGTGATGTTTTTAGTGTCTCCAAAGACAGGGATAAGTTTAAAAAGAATTTTTCGCAGAGAAATGAATCTTTCTCTAGAAATGATAACAAGAATAAGAATCAGAAATATGACAAGAGAAATTCTAAACTATTATGTTTTGGGTGTGGAAGTGATGGACATCTAGCAGATTATAAGAATTGCCCTGCATTAGGCAAGACTTGTTCGAAGTGCTACAAAAAGGGTCATTTTACGAAGTGTTGTAAATCAACACCAGGGAAGATGAATTGTGTACATGAATGCTATGAAGAGTTTCAATCAGATGATGAAGAAACATTTCAAGTTAACACCGTTATCAATGTATGTGAAGATGGAGATTGCACAAAATTTCCATCTTGTATTGTAACCATTGATAATGTGAGTTTGGAGATATTTGTAGACTCGTGTGCTTGGTACACCATAATATCTCTAAATGTTTTTAAGGATAAATTTCCGAATAAGAGTTTACTCGATTCTGATGTTTCCCCTGGTGGTTATACGGGTCACAAAATTGACCTGATTGGTTACTTTATAGCAAATATACAATTATCTGAGCGACACATGTCAGGAAAAATTTATGTGTCAAGATCTGGTCTGTCACTTTTAAGTTGGCCACACCAATATCAATTGGGGATGAGAATTGACCCCAGAGCTGATCCTCCTGTGTATGTGGTACAACCTTTGAGTGTATCTAGTGTCACTGGGGACAATTCACTACTGATTGAGAATTTACGCCAATCCTTTCCCACCGTATTCAGCAGTACCTTGGGTCGGTATAAGGATTTTGAACATGTCATCAAATTAAGTGAGAATGCCATTCCTGTAAGACACAGAGTAAGGAATGTTCCCTTATCCTATAGAGTTAAACTTAAGGATATGCTAAAGGATTTGTGTGAGAAAAACATTATTGAACCTGTTGAGTCGTCACCTTGGGTTTCTCCGATTGTCATATCGGTTAAGTCCAATGGTGAACTTAGGCTATGCATTGACCTCCGCAGTGTCAATAACGCTATTTGGGTTGATTCACACCCCTTACCAAATCTCCATGAGATGGTGTCGACATTGGCTGGGGCACAAGTTTTCTCCTGTGTCGACCTAGCCAGTGCTTACCACCAAGTTGTACTTGCTGAGGAGTCCAAAAATATTACTGCCTTTATCACACCTGAAGGGTTATATAGGTTTTGTCGTATGCCCTTTGGACTGGCAAGTGCAGCCTCTGTGTTCCAGAGGTTAATGAAAGATACCTTGGAAGGGTTGAGTGGTGCCATAGCATTTCAGGATGACATTCTAGTGCATGGGAAGGATGACTATGAGCATGACAATAATCTAAGGAGTGTGATCGCTGCGTTAGCGCAGAAGGGTTTGACACTTCGTCTTGACAAATGCAAATTTAGACAAAAGGAAGTGGAGTATCTTGGGCATACTATTAGTGGAATGGGAATCAAGCCAAAGAAAAACCATGTTAAGAGCATCGTGGATGCTCCTGTGCCTAAATCAAAAGAGCAACTCGTGGCCTTTTTGGGTCTCATCGAGTTTTACGCTAAGTTTATCCCAAACTTTTCAATGAAAGTTGATCCGTTCAGACCCCTCCTAAAGAAAAACGCAAAGTTTATCTGGACTGATGAAATGACACAAGCTTTCCAATCCTTAAAAGTGTTTATTGTGAATGCCCCTTGCTTAAAACCTTTTGTCATAGGCGTGAAATGCATTATCATGGTGGATGCCAGTTCATCCGGTTTAGGTGGAGTACTTTTGCAGAAAGATTGCGAGAAAGAATGGGTTGTGGCCTACGCATCTAGGGCCTTACGTGATGCTGAAAAGAATTACTCCGTAATAGAAAGGGAGCTTCTGGCATGTGTTTGGGGTGCTGAACATTTCAGACCTTTTTTGTGGGGTACAACATTTTTGATAAAAACCGATCATAAGCCCTTGGTGTATCTTATGGCTCCAGGTGGAGGAAGAACCATGTCGGCACGCCTTGCAAGGTTAGCTTCCAGATTGCAGTCCTTTCAGTATACTATTGAATATGTTCAAGGGAAGGCGAATGTTCATGCGGATTGCATGTCTAGATTGATTTCAGAATCTGATAATTCAGGAGTTATGCGTGAAGAGGAGTGTGAGGTTGCCTTTACTTTTATAGATATCAATTTGGTGAGTGGCGAACGATTTTCATTGCAAGAAGATGTTTGGATGGATGAGATGAGTAAAGATTTGGAGTTGGGCAGCGTTAAGAAGTACCTTGTACAAGGTTGGCCTGAACAGAGGAAATTGTCAGGGAACATGATGGGTTTTTTTAAAGTTCAAGAGGAACTTGCTGTAGAAAATGGTTTGATTCTTCGTGGCGATAAGATTGTTCCACCTTTTCAAGTCAGGAATTCTCTTCTTGAAATTGCGCACGAGGGACATTTGGGGATTTCTTTTACCAGAAGACGTTTGAAGGAGTTTTTCTGGTGGCCAGGAATTGACTCCTGTGTAGATCATTTTGTGCGACAATGTGCCCAGTGTTCTAATAGTGATAAATCGGCTGTTGTATTACGTCCTGAGCCATGCCCCGTTGATTTACCTTTAGGCCCTTGGCGAAAACTGGGGTTAGACATCATTGGGCCTTTCAGTTGTTTACCCAAACAGGAGGCTTTCGGCATTGTACTCATAGATTATTTCTCTAAATGGCCTGAGGTCAAAATGGTTAGGGAAGTTACTTCAAGTCAAGTTATAGAATTTTTAGACGAGACCTTTTGCAGAGAAGGGATTCCTCAGGAAATTGTGACTGACAACGGTCCACAGTTTGTAAGTAAGGAGATGGGACTTTTCTTTACTAAATGTGGTATTGTCCATAGGAAAATTGCAGTTTTCCATCCTGAAGCGAACGGTCAGGTTGAACGTTTCAACCGTGTGGTTAAAGAGGCCATACAGCTTTCTATTAAGAGTAATCTTAATTGGAGGAATGCTTTGCAGTCCATGTTATTGGCTTATAGAACTTCTCCTAATTCTGTGACTCTGGTCACCCCTTTTGAGCTTCTCAGGGGGCGGAAGCCCAGCACCAAGTTAGTTCCTTGGTGGCTAAAAAAAAATTTAGCCGGGTTTGAAAACTGTTCTAAGGTTGATTTTGAAGCTGTTCTACACAGGGTTCAGTCATATAAGGAAAGGATGAAACGCGATATGGTCAAAAGGATTGGATCTACGTCTAACCGTTCTATCAAAGTGGGTGATCGTGTTCGCATCAAAAGGAAAGAGGGTGTGAGTAAAGGATTTCCTGTTTGGTCAAATCCTAGAAGGGTCATTGAAGTCTTTAGAAATGCGGTCAGGGTTGATGGTGGTTCTGTCTGGAATTTGAGCAGGGTTTCTTTGTTTAATGGGCCTGATCAATTGATGGATGATTCGGACAGCAATGTTTTTTATGATGTTGGCAGAAAGGATAATAGTGGCGGATGCCCTGAAGCTGTGTGTGACTCTGACAATACTAGAACTTTACGCTCTCATCGCTTACCTGTTAGATTTAATGATTTTGTGATGAATTGATCAGTATAATTTTTTTTTCTGTTTTTTTTTGGTTTTTTTTATAAGGGGGAAGGTGTGTTGGGAATGTAATATTGTTTACTCGAGCTGTCACGAGCGTTCAGGCATGTCTGGCTGCTCGTGACAAGCTCGTGTTGCTGTTACCAAGTGTTATGATTTGAACATGCAGAATGTTATGAGTTGTGCTGCATCTGTTGATGGATATAACAAACTGCAACTTGAAGGCGAGAGCATCTAATAAACTCCGTTCCTGAGTTCAACCTTCTCCGTGCCAATTATTACTTCCCTACAGTTAACACATGGTAGCAGGCAGGTATTCAAAGATTGGTCATAATGGAGCTCAGTTTGCTAGGTGGAAGCAAGACAGGGAAGTGAGAGGAACATGTGAATCAGGTAAGGGTATGTGATTATGGGTGGGTGATGTTGAAATGTCTAGAGGATGGGTTGTTACCTTAGGAAGTGCCCACATCATGGGATTTAAAAGGACTGGAAAGAGAAATATGAGGTGGAATGAGAGAACATCAGGCAAGTATGATGTGAAACAATGGCGCAGTTTGTTGAGAGGGAGGTGTGTAATTAACAATGGATGGTATAGGAATAGTCATAGAGTGTGGAATTTAGACTTTGTCTTTGGTTTGGATATTTATTGGTTATTTATAGGAACTGAAGTGAAAGCAGTACTTAAAGTGCAGATGATAAACGAGTTAACTGTGTAGTGAAGTATCTCTATTGTGACTTATATCTAGAAATAAATATGCAGCAACATGTAAGTCCATAAATTCAATTTGGATGACAACAATTGACTGTGAGTGATTGAGTATATTTGTTCTGTTTTAATTCTATAGAAATTACAAAGACCAAAGAGTGTAAACAAAACAGGAGGAATATACAATTTTGAAGAACATGTAATTCATATAATTTTGCCAAGCAGGAATGATCAGCTTCTATCAGGTATGAATAGATGCATAAATAATGGCATTCGGTGTGGCTAGACATAATAGTGACCCAAGGATGAAGGGTTGAGGAGTTTGTGGAGGTGCCATACTCATCAAGTATCCAAGGAGTGTTAAAAAACTTGGAAGCAGTTTTCTCTTAAATAGGGAAGCAGGTGTGAGGTATAAGAGGAGGTGTGTAAATGGTAACCATTTATTTATTGATTCTTTGAAGGATTTAGAACGTGAGTTATACATAACAAATATAATCTATCATGGTAAATGGATAGATATGTGCATTTATTTTCATTGTCATCAAAAGATTGCTATGAAATATTTGCAGTGAAAATTATTATAATATGGCATAATGTTTGGTCATATTGGTGTTTTTTCGGTTCAGCCTTGATGAAGTAGCAGAAATCATGAGAGATGTGATGGCCGTGTTGTACAGCTTGCAATTTCTCAAGTAAAACTATGCATTTGTTGGACAACATAAACATTGGATTGGTGCAAGACTGATTCTGAGCACCCCTCAAGATATGTTGCCCTGTAGTCCTCCTTGATCACAGTGCATCATCTGCACCCCTATCCTTACAGGATCAGAAAGGTGTGTCTAACCTCAGGACATGACAACCCTGATCCCCCAAGGAAACCGTTGTAACAGATCTAAAACCCTTTTGCTCAGCCACTTATGCTTACCCAAAGAGAATAACAAGAAGCATTTTGATTTCTGAGTAAATTACATGTGTGACAATGATTAATAGAAGGAAACAGAATAAAGTTATTAGCATTACTAGAATGGTGAAAAAATAAGCAATTCAACCATTTTACAGATTACAGAAAACTATTTGCTTGCATACAATACTGTAATATAGAGTACTCCTAACTAGCACATTCTATCCTATCATGTCTAAGGTGAGTGAATCTGTCAAATCCCAGTCTGGCTACCCATTACCTGTGGGTAAGTGCCAGCAAGCTGCCCATCTTGGTGTAGAGTTCGACAGCTTTTCTCACATGAGGTGACAGGAACCAGCTGAGCTGGAATTCTGGCATGGACCGACCTCTTAGTGCCAGCAAAATACTCCTCTGAACAAACAAAGGCTTGATGTCTTATATTTAATAGCATCCTCCATGTTTCCATACCAAAGCCCCTGTTAGGCTGCTATTGTTTATTCTATTGTGATAGCTTAGTCACTGAGCGACCAAAAACAAGAAACAATGTTTTGGTTGTTGAACTTGACACTTGTACAGAGTGTTCAAGGTGGTCTGATAAAGTGCCTACAAAACGGTCTTGTAAGCAAACTGTGTTTGAGGAATATTATCCCATGTTTTCACCAATTGAATGTGTGTTAAATGTCATCGTGTTAAAGCAGAGAGAAGGCAATTTTAGAACGTGATAATAAAAGATGGCATTTCTTATCAAGGCCTAATGACTGCATGCCACTGATTCCTTGTACCTAAGATGACAAAATAAAGCTATCTAAATACAATGTTATTCCTATGTAAAAGCATGAAAACCCATAATACTTTAAAAAGGCACTATGCTAGTTTGAGAATAAAAGCATACAGAAAGCTTGTGAAGACATAAAAGCAAATTTAAAAAATGTGTTAAAATGTGGTGTATAAAACAATTTGTAAACTATTTTGGATATTTAAAAATAAACCTATCTAAAAAAAAATGTCCACAGCTCCAAATAACCAGATTGTTGTGTTTCGAGTGGTAGACAAAACTGTTCCCAGCAAACAAAGATTATGGTCCCAGAGGCACCAAATGCATCATCTCTATAGAGCAAAGATGTTCCCTTCCATCCAGCCCACAAAAGGAGAAATAGCCGGTGCTAATTCCTCAGTTGAAGAGCCAGAATCCAGATCACCAGGAGCTGAAGCACCCCAGGAGGGCTCATAATGTGCAGTCACGAGCAATGGCAAGTGAGAGGGGCAACAGTAGAATTGAGCCATTAATTGGCCCACCAGTAAGGCAATGTCTAGATTTTTACCCAATTGCAATCCCAAGCTTATGTCCAAGGCATACTTAAAAGTGCACTATAGACAGCGGAAATGGTCTGCAAGCAGCAGACAGGCTGAAGAACAATGGTTGGTCAGTTTGTGAACTAAGGGTGCACAATATCACTATATCATGTGTACCTCTTAGTCGGACATCTATTACGGAGCAGACAAATTCAAAACACTGTCCCAACACTTAGGAACAGAACAAGTGGTAAGCCTCCAAACATGCTTCCAAACATGGAGTGTATTTAGGATGACATAACCTCGAAGACTGGAAGGTGCTAATCAACCCAGAAACAAATGATTAAATAAATATTTGCCACTCCTGTTGTATTATGCTTGTTAAAATGCAGTGCACAAGCTCCCCAAACTGATGTGGGAAGTTAATGCAGAGTAGCAACTGTATCTCAGAAGAGGACCTTGCAACTTGAAGATCAAACGTTTCCCTACAAATGTTAGTGCCACATCTTTCTGGGACAATAAGGCTTTCAGTCTGCCTAAACCAACAAAGCGCACATTTGCAAGCTTTATCAAAGGCTAAAGCATTGCATCCCTATCTGTGTGGGCAGGTGGAATCAGTACCTGTGTACAGCAAGTCACAACTGCAGAGACAGTTACCAATTAGGGATCACCTTGTCCCATCCCATACAAGCCTTGATCATTATGCATCAAGTAACTACCATTTGAGTGTAATATGAAAGCTGGATAAATCATAGCATCAGGGGAACCTTTCAAGTATCATGGCAAGTTTGCCTTAGATGCATTACATGCACCATGCAGTGAAACTTAGATGCAAACTAACGAAAGTCCCAAAATACTCTTACAGTCAGCCCCACTAAGAAAGACCTCAGTCTCCCTATTCTGACATCGGAGCTTAAAAGGTTGGATCCATGACTCATGTACATACCCCTCTCCTAGCACTTCATATCTACCAACTTGATTGTGTTGTGAGCAGTATTGGAAGTGAAATGTCAAAATTGGGCTGAGAAATAAATGTGTAGATAATGCAGTTTGAGAATGGTGTTTCAGCATCAGTGAATGGTAGCTTCTCAAGCTTCTTTATGTGACACATGGTATGGGTTGCGTCTTTCATTGCCATGACTCTTTGTTCTTTGGTAGGATTATATGGCAAACACATGCTAGCTGCATTAAAGTGGCACCATGGAACGTGACCAGTTTGAATTGTCTGCAGTAACATTATGGCTGTAAGCTGCGACTGACCATAATATAAAGAAGACGTGTCACTCTGAATGATGTCAATTTCAGATGACACTATTTTACTCCTACAGTGTATTCTGGTGGATAGTGTAGTGGTATTCCATTATCTACTACTGCCAGTGCCCTTTTTAAATTTGCCCTGTCAATTTTGTGCAATCTCTCAGTAGCTTCCTGCTGTGAAAGTTTCCACATTTCGTTGTATATTGCATACAGAAATTGCTTTTGATGAGGTCTCAGAGGACCTAGTAAACAGTTTTTCAATCCCATGTCAACAGAAAGAAGGAATGAATGTTGTTTCATCTGAGACAATGCTGACGTTTTTAGCCATGTTGTTTCAACTCAGACAATGAAGAGGTTTTTAGCCAATCAAGACACAACTTCCCAACACTGTAAGTTGTTCCCACCCCCAATGTTGTGTCTGCACATATCTTAGGTCGGGCCTACTGATCTTAAATCAGTCAGTCTCACCCAGAAACTTTTCCTGACATCCTAAATATTCCTTCTGATTGGTGTCTGAAGAATTGTATGAGCCAATATGAAGCATCGTGTCTAAAGTTTCCTCTGTGTAATTTGTGAATAATTACCAGTTCGCAATCCATGCAAATGTGGGAATTTTTTCTGCATTTACATTTTCCATCCAAACCAAGACAGGATGTTTGCTGCAGTTATGTTCAGGAAAGAAATGTACTGTGGTATAAGGCTTGCTCTAATTAAGACCTTATTTCCCTCAACCAATCTGTACTCCCCCAAATCGATTTTAAGTCACCATTGTCTTTCCAAATATCAAACCCTTGTGCAGACAACTGGGAAACAGAAGATGCAGAATATATTAGCTTGGTGCTAGTGAGCATAGTTTTCTGAGCCTGCGATGATGTTAATTTGTAAAAATAAGACTCTTGGTCAACTGTAAAATGACCTGAAAAATATGCAAACTTCTGCGCAAATGCTTTTGAGCTACAATTTGGTGGTGTAGGGGAGTTTCCTCATTGTGTATAATTAAATACAGCACTTAGAGTACTTGCTTTAAGAAGGGAATGGTGACCATAATTGTAAAAACAGAACATTTCATCATAATTAGCTGTGCCCTCATACATCTGGTTATTTTTAAAAACAGTTGACTGCTGCAAATCATCTAGCATTTCAAGTATTGTATCCATGTCTCAATCATCAAAGATAGACCTTGGGGTGATGAAATCAAGTAGCAAGATATTAAATACAAATGCAACTTGAATTAATTCAGTGGGACCAAATATATCATAGGATACCTTATCCCAAACAATTCCATAAGGAACCGGAAAAGTAGACATGTTCACTAGGGAAATGTCTCTATGTACTTTGTGTTAAGAATGGGGTTTCAAAACCAAGTTAACCAGTTCCACAGCTTGCCGTTTTGAGAGATAATGTCCATTGAGAATCAAGAAAGTCTTTCACAAAACCAATTCACAGGAAAAGGAAAAGTAACTAAATTCTAATCCAAATGTATATCCATGGTGGGATGAAGTATGTCTTTTTTAGCCAATTGTAAAATACACGCAGCCTACCTCGGGTGTAGTGGTGGTGAGTCAGATGTATCCAAAGAGATATCATAGTCAATGAAATAGCTGAAGGCCGTTTGATCTATTTTTGGCAGCTCTGGGATCTTTTAAGAAATGGAAATACGCTAATGTGGTGGTACATTGCGGTAAACAGCTTCTTTGTTTGTCGAATTTAAACCTGTGTGTCTGTGCATGATGTTTCCAAAGAGTTTGTTGATTTAACAGAAAGAATTGATACTTCAGTGTTAAATGTACCCTGGAGAGGAGAAGAGAATTCATCATCGATCAAGCCTTCCATAAGGATTTCCTGTAAGGTAGTGAGATGAGGCAAGTACCTAGTAGCCCTCTTGGCCTACTGTGTAGTACCGGTCACATAATGTGGTTTGACGAAATCTATTGAAACAAATCTCTTGTTTTTGCAACTAGCAAGAGACTGCAGAAGTACAGTTCTTGTACATTCTATGGCCAAGACAAGCACTCTCTAAGATGGCCCAAATTCTTTCTTGTCCAATGTTTTCTCCTGGACCAGTTCACCAATCTTGGGGATCCCACCCGAAGTTGTTAGTACTTCCTTCACTTCATCAGTGGCATAATGTTTCTGGTGGAGATCAAGAGAGGTGTCTGTGGTGTACACGCCATGGTGGAACCCTTCATCTGCTGGCAGAAGTCCCATTTAAGGATGAAGTCCTTAGTCTGTTAGTAGAGACCTGGCCACCAATAGCATTTCTGCAATAGTAACATTTTAGCTGCCACGCCTGTGCGTGCAAATGGTAGACCCTTATGTGCTGCTAGGATCAATCCTAACCTGTGATCTGAATTTGGTATCACTTGATCCCCCACTCCAGGAATCTGAGCAAATTGGTAGGAGTACTTTGCAGAAAAGCCTTTAAGCAGGTGGGTGCAGGCTGGTGAGTGCAGCATTGACAAACACTGTGATGTCTAGTTATATCCTCACACCTTAACGGGTAATTGTAGCGACTGCAACAGTTTGCACTGTTGCTTTTGTAGCTTCGTCAGACATGGAATTCCCTATAACGTGTATTACTACATGCTGTTGACTCAGTGTGTGAATTATAAGAGTCGGTGTCAAACACTTTTTAAGTTTTGCACCTGACCCCGAAGCGTTTTGTGCTTCATGGTGTACACTTTGGAAATTCTAAATCTATTTTGGCTGCAGTAGTGTAAGTACTCATTGTGAGACTTGAAATAATAGTATGAATCACACACAATCGGTGTTGGGAATCTAGGATTCGTATTCTCCAGTGCCAGAACTAGAGCCCTGAGTTCTGCCAATTGCTCTGTGCAATCACCTAGTGACTGTGTCAGTCTTGTGAGGGAGAAATTCGAAATCCTTTATTCTACCATTACCAGGAGTGCCCACTTCCGACTATTGATGTTTTGTCCCTACGGCAGGCTGTGCAGAAGCGTCAGTATAGATGATGTAATCATACTGATCAAGAGACATGACTTTATTAGGGAGAGGTTATTCATTTTCGAATTGCTAGTATGCTTGTGTATGTGATGTAAAAAACGGAAATATCGTAGTCCAGTGTGCATGGCACAGATAGTGGATCAAGGACAATACAGCAGATTTTGGCCCAGGCTGGCTCAGTGGTGAGATCTGGGTAAGTTCAATTTCACCTTTGGTTCAACTATTGACTTTGAAATGACCAGATGATGACAGGCTACTAAAAATAAATTGTCTCCCTTTACTAAAAAGAAGTTAAATGACAAGAAGATGTCTTTCATCCCTATTACGTCCTTAATTCCATTATTAGGCTGCAACTGAAGATTTAAAAATGGAGACTTCCCAATATTGATTATAGCTTCCATGGAGACGACAGAGACATAGGAACACCATACATTTGGAAGATTTCATTTACTTACATGAATGACAATTACGCAATTCATGATTTAATATATTGTGGTGGATGTGTGGGTCTAGTAAGCTACACTCAATAATGGATTGGTTGGGGGGCATGGCTTGCAGCCAACGAAGATGGCCGCAGCTTAGAAGAGCTCCAGAACCCCCGGAGGACGCAGTTAAAATCTGTTACACTTATCCGTGCCCGCAGCCTGGCAATAACAGCTGGCAAAGACATCAGAACCCCAGCGGCACCCGCAGATTGAGACGAGAGACTGAACATTTTTCACAAACAGTGTCTTTGCGGAGCGTTTGCTGTGGGGCCTGAGACCACGTGACATACAGGGGACTCGAGCATGAGCCTGCCCAGCGGGAGAACCAGACGGCAGATGGCAGCGATGCGGTGGCAGTGAGGCTGGGGCCGGGTTTGGTGTCGCATACCCCCCCCCACCAGATCCGGGCCACTCCACTGCCAGACAATATGGTACAGTGCCCCGCAACATCAGAGATCGCCTACGGCTGGCCCCAAATGTACGCGCTAAAGACTGTGGTGCCACTAAGGGCGGGGGTGGCGGCCTGCCCCTCGCCCGAGCTGGCCCAAACACGGTCTTGCGGCGAGAGTGCAGGTGCCCATCCACCATCACATCTTGCCATGACAATAATGCCAAACTGCTGAGAACATGGCGAAGAAGCGGCAACCCGCGCACGCGGCCCGCAATAATCGAACTTACCCAGCTCCCACTCCCCTGAACCACTGAGATCAGGGGTGGAGAAAGAAAAAGGAAAAGGGGGATGACAGGAGGGTGCTGCTAAGCCCGTGAGGAGCCTCTGTGCCTCCATCCCGAGTGCCCTGTGAACACGCTGGCAGCAACAACCATACTACCAGGTGCAAGATCGGTGCAAGAGCCTCAGTGACTGCCCAAGCCCAGCACAGTATTTGACCCCCCAACTTGGCAGAAGAGGCACCATACAACTGGTGGGAAACCGGACAGGCCGCACGCAACCCAGAGAGGTGCAGGCAGGCGGCAGTGAGTACCACCTGCTGTTATCCAGTGACTGACGTCCGTTGCACCCGGTCAGGGCATCATGGGGGGCCAGGGCCAAAGAGGGGCCCAACAGAACAGATTGGATAAATATGCATATTCCAAGAATGAACCCACTGAACCAGAAGAGGCTGCCGTAGTTGATGCAATGAACAAAGTACCCACACCAGTAGAGGACATTACCTTACAATAACATTGTGGCTACACTCAACAAGGTCCACGCGTCGCAGGAATCCCACATTGACACAATCACCACTGAACTGTCCCTCATACACGCAGACTTCAGAAACCTCAGCTCACGTGTGACGGAAGTGGAAGAGACGACAAAGGAGTTAAGCACAGACACATGTTATGTTATGTTATGTTACAATTTATTTGTTAAGCGCTCGTACGCCCGAGGGCTTCATGGCGCTATAGCAGAGAACAAACCAATATTACAAAACCCAACAACATAACAATTGAAGATTTCAGCAATAAGCCTGATTAAAAAGCCAAGTTTTTAAAGAGTGTCTGAAAGTGAGGAGATCTGGACTCATTTTTAAAGAAAGCGGTAGCGTGTTCCAAAAAGTGGCTGCCAGATGGTCAAACCAGCAGCCGCCAAGACGTTTTTTTTTAAAAAGAAGGAACAACCAATAAAGATTTATTAGCAGAACGAAGGTTTAATGAAGGGTTATATCTGGAAAAAAGGTGTTTTATAAATTTCGGGCCTAGGTCCTGTAAAGTTTTAAAAATGATACACCCAGTTTTAAACGCAATTCGCTGTGCGAGTGGCAACCAATGAAGTTGTTTCAAGCCAGGTCTAATAGGCTGCCATTTTGCCTGTTTAAGAATAAGTCTAGCGGCTTGATTTTAAACAAGTTGGAGTCTTTTTTGCAGGCCCGCTGGGATTCCCAAGTAGAGACTGTTTGAGAAGTCCAGTCGGGACAAGACAAGGGCAATAACAACCTGAATGAGTGCGGCTTGCGTGAGAAACTGGGCTATTTTTTTTTTTTAAGTTGAAAGAAACTAGCAGAGACTACTGTACCAACTTGTTTTTTCAAGGAAAGATCTGCACTAAGTGTGACTCCCAGACTCTTAACCGAGGGGGATCTCATAGGTGGAGCCCCCATGCTAGATGGCCAAAAGCATGGACTCCAACTCAGTTCGCTTTTCCCAGGCAAGGCAAGTTCGGTCTTGCCTGGGTTAAGCTTTAGATGATTAAGACTCATCCACCTCTGTATGTGAGTCATGGTGTTCTGAAATTCCACCACAGAGTCTGGAGTGTTGAGAGGAAAAACAAGTTGGAGGTCATCCGCATAGTTGAAAATGGTGACTTTGGCATTCTTCAAGGAATAAAGTAATGGGCGGAGATAAAGATTAAATAATAAAGGTGACAATGATGAACCCTGCAGTACTCCACAAGTAGTGGGTGTTAAAGGAGCTGTGAAAGCACCAAGTCTTACTGCTTGCGTGCGCCCTGTGATAAAGGAGGCCATCCATCCTAAAGCAGGACCCCTGAGGCCGGCTTGTTCGACAGGGTTGATAAGAATGGTATAATCAACTGTGTAGAATGCTGCCGACAGATATAAAAGCACCAGGGCCTGGTGGATGCCTCTATGCATGCGCACTTAAGAACCAAGTGAAGCAGCTGGAGTCAGATAACAAGCAAATGGTGGCAAAACTAGATGATTTCGAAGGTCGCTCCTGTGGCAACAAAGTCTGAATAATAGGTGTGCCGGAGGGTACAGGAGGTCATGCAATGGCCCTATTTGGGGAAGAACTGATCAAGAATCACTTACAACCAAATGGACTCTCCAACTACTTCTCAGTGGAGCGGGCCCACCGCGTTCCTGGAGGCAAACCACAACCAGGTGCCCCCCTCGACCTATTCTCACACGCATATTTAACTTCCGAGACTGGGATATCATCCTGCAGATGACGAGGGCGGCACCCCCACTATTGTACCAGCACACGACAATCTCCTTCTTTCCAGACTGCACTGCATCTGTCGCCAAGCAGCTGTGAAACTTCATTGCCGTAAAGCAAGAGCTCAGGAGCCGAGACCTCAAGTACTCCATGATGTTCCCTGCTAAATTGAGAGTGGAGGCAGATGGAAAAACATGGTTCTTCAACACACCAGAAGAAGCAGGGGAGTGGCTTGAGGGATGGCGCCAAGTTCCCTACCGTAATTGACCTGGACGCAACAAAGATGACAATAACCATACACTACCAGGGACCCAATCTCACGACAGAGGTGGATGATCAGGCCACAGTATAGCTGATTATACCCCGAACTTCAGACACTCCCAGAGGAAGGTTCTCTTACAAATCGGACACAACAGTCACGTTCAGACTCAAAGAAGAAACCCAGAAGGCGACGAACCAGACGAGTGCAGCAAATAAGCACCATTGCAACGGAAAACGAGCCCGTTTGGAACCGACCGCTGTTGGGCCACGATATACAAGGAAGGGTGAAACAAGGACACTAAATTCGACTACGAACTCGCCATAACAGGCATGTCGGGACACTACTCCGTGATGCGGCCATGAAAAACGGTGGCAATCTCTGAACGCTCCTCTCCCACTACAGATGTATCGGATAAAGGGATTTAGGCCCTCTGCAAAGTTGGGTTGGCAGGAAGTTGCTATACCTTCTTGCGGGGAAGGAGGGAGGGGGAGGGACCCAGGGTTATTAAGGGAAGTTTTGGTTTGATTTGTTTGATCGTATTATGTTTTAAGGCACACTGTATGCTTATGTCTGTGGCTCCACTGGAGCTACACCGCTACTTAGAAGATACAGCACAAACCACCACTACTCTACTTGATCACTGCTCCTGACACACCTCAACAGGACTGAATGCGCATGCAAACCCTACCCATGATTTCCTGAAACGTTAATGGTCTCCGGGATAAGTTGAAATGCGGATTAATCCTCCAGTACCTAAAGGCGCAAGGCACCAGCAATAACAATGCTACAAGAAACCCACCTGACGGGGACGACATGTAAAGCACTCAACAGATGGTGTTTCAAATTAGCGGTACACTCAGAATTCACGACTGGCTCCCGGGGAGTACGGATCCTTGTTAAAAAACAATACCCAATAATAATTAAAAAGTCATATATAGATGACCAGGGCAATTTAATCATAGGCGGAGACCTCAACACCACTCTAGACGTGACAATACACTTACCACTCGGGCGCCCACAACAGCTTCTCGCAAATTTACCACATATTAGCTTGACGGGTGAAACAGATAATTTCCTGGAGAACTCTCATTTGCCAAGAGATATCTCCGACCATTCCCCTCTCAGTACTCTATACACATGGCAGACCACAACTCTACATAGGACATATCCGATATATCCAGGATACTTGAGAAACCCAGAGATAGAGAAGGGATTATTAGACACTACCTCATACTACTTTAAAAAAAAATGCAACTTCTGTCCCCTCACCGCTTACACTGTGGGAGGCATACAAAACTGTGTTCTGTGGGCAAGCAATTTCACTAATAACACAACTCAAAGAGACAAAACCCAGAGAGTTGAAACACTTGAGCGAGAAATGAACGATCTACAAAAGAATCAGGGGCAGGATCCCTCTGACGCTGTTGCACATAGTCTGCTCCTCAAAAAAGAAGAGTATAAAGGCCACTTATGGGAGGAAACCAGGTCACAGCTCTCGACAATGCTGCACACAATATATGAAATGGGCAACAAAGCGGGTAAGCAGCTGGCCTGGCTCAATAAACGTGAGAAAGTGGATAGGTGGGTGGAAGAACTTCGATTACCTATAGGAGGCACCACGCAGAACCCACAAGAAGTAGTAGATCTCTTAGCACACCATTATGAACAAGTCTATGCCTCAGCACATGCGCGAACTCAGGAGGATTTGGAAGACTTTCCCGTGACATCTGTCTCACTAAACTTATCAAGGAAGAGTCCTAGCTTCTGGAAGCAAAGCTCTCAACAGGTGAACTAGCCTTGGCAATCAATAAAATTCAGTCTGGGAAGGCCCTCGTCCCCAACAGAATCCCAATAAAATGGTTTAAAAGTAACGCTTCAATGGCTAGTGCCCTATCTTCTAACAATGTTTAAGGCTAGTCTAGAAGTGGGAGAATTACAGCGGGACCGGCGAATGGTGATCATAGTGGCTATTCGCAAACCCGGGAAGCCGCAGATGGAATGCACCTTTTACAGGCCTATATCACTGATAAACAGGGAAGCTAAAATCCTGGCCAAAACCTTGGCCAACCGACTCAGATCGTATCTAGCCAAATTAATACACCCAGACCAATTCGGCTTCATGCCGGGGAGAATTACGGCCCTATACCTAAGACGTCTCCACGATGTCATGGGGCGCAGACATACGATACACGAAGACGCCATTGCTCTCACTGGATGCAAGAATGGCCTTCGATACAGTCGAATGGCCCTTCCTGCTTGCTGTCCTCAAAAAACTAAGTGGTACAAAAGGGGGTGGTGATGGACGGAGCATCTGAACCAATCAAACACTCACACCCAGTCAACAGATCTGGGTTTAATCCATCGCTGTTCATCCGTCCACTCTGACACCCCAGTACAGACTTGGCCATATGCAAATCAGTCTGACCCTGTGCCTCATGGGAACAGTCCAGCCCGAACTGCCAAGCCATGCCTTCCCTGGACCGGAAACAAGCTTCCGAGGACGGGTTTCTGGCATTTCAGCCGTCTTCAGCCCGGCTTGCTTGATTCCAGTGGCAAAGTGAGCAAGGGACTCACGTCTGAGCATACCCTGCCAACCTATGGCGAACAAAGTGGTACAAAAGGGGGTGGTGATGGACGGATCATCTGAACCAATCAAACACTCACACCCAGTCAACAGATCTGGATTTAATCCATCACCATTCTTTAGCCCACTCTGCCACCCCAGTTCAGACATGGCCATATGCAAATCAGTCTGACCCTGTGCCTAATGATAACAGTCCAGCCCGAACTGCCAAGCCATGCCTTCCCTGGACCGGAAACAAGCTTCCGAAGACCGGTTTCAAGCATTTCAGCCGTCTTCAGCCCGGCTTGCTTGAATCCAGTGGCAAAGTGAGCAAGGGACTCATGTCTGAGCATACCCTGCCAACTTATGGCGAACAAAGTGGTACAAAAGGGGGTGGTGATGGACGGAGCATCTGAACCAATCAAACACTCACACCCAGTCAACAGATCTGGATTTAATCCATCACCATTCTTTAGCCCACTCTGCCACCCCAGTTCAGACATGGCCATATGCAAATCAGTCTGACTCTGTGCCTCATGGGAACAGTCCAGCCCGCACTGCCAAGCCATGCCTTCCCTGGACCGGAAACAAGCTTCCGAGGACCAGTTTCTGGCATTTCAGCCGTCTCCAGCCCGGCTTGCTTGAATCCAGTGGCAAAGTGAGCAAGGGACTCACGTCTGAGCATACCCTGCCAACTTATGGCAAACAAAGTGGTACATAAGGGGGTGGTGATGGACGGAGCATCTGAACCAATCAAACACTCACACCCAGTCAACAGATCTGGGTTTAATCCATCACCATTCTTTAGCCCACTTTGCCACCACAGTTCAGACATGGCCATATGCAAATCAGTCTGACCCTGTGCCTCATGGGAACAGTCCAGCCTGAACTGCCAAGCCATGCCTTCCCTGGACCGGAAACAAGCTTCCGAGGACCGGTTTCTGGCATTTCAGCCGTCTTCAGCCCGGCTTGTTTGAATCCAATGGCATAGTTAAGTGAGCAAGGGACTCACGCCTGAGCATACCCTGCCAACTTATGGCGAACAAAGTGGTACAAAAGGGTTCTCAAAAAACTAGGCTTTGGACCAAACATTCTGCTCCTGGATACAACTCCTCTACACTAATCCCCTGGCACACGTGGTGGCGAACGGGCGCATCTCCATTAAATTCCTATTGCATCGAGGCACATGACAAGGCTGCCGACTATCGCCACTGCTCTTCACCCTAATATTGTAACCCCTGGCAGCATGGGTGCTGCAAGACCCGCTCATTAGTGGGCTCCCCTGGACTGCCGACTACGAGGATTGTATATCGCTGTACGCAGATGATATTCTTTTATATCTGGCCTCTCCTAGAAGATCTTTGGCGTGCCTCCTAGATATCTGTAAATCCAATGGGAGATTCTCAGGCTACACAATAAATTGGGTAAAATCCGTGCTCTATGTTCTGCATGGCCCCCTGCTGCGACTGCCGGCTGGCTGTAACGTGACAATAGTGACGGATCACTTTAAGTACTTGGGGATACACATCACGCACAGCCTGAGGTATTCACAGCCCTCAACCTACACGCCCCCTACAACGGCTGCAAAGAGATACTAAACACTGGCAGTCGCTACCTTTACCATTAAAACTCTTAAGTTGGGCGGCACTTTTCAAAATGATGGCGCTACCACGCTTCCACTACGCCCTCCAAAACACCCCTTTCCAGATTCCCCATTCCTAGTTTCGAGCCATAGAAGCAGAGGTCACCAAGCTCCTCTGGGATAATAAACCAGCCCGTATAGCGATGGTTAAGCTATGCCGGACCTGGTATGATGGCGGAATAGCGCTCCCAAATATCCAGACCTACTATTGGGCGTCCCAACTAATGGTAATTAACAACTGGCTGCATATTCCAAAGACAAAGGCCTGTACCGTGCACTATACAACAAACCGCAGACCCTGCTGTGCCCGATGAGCCACACGCTCCAGATGTGGCATACAGTACGCTAACAACTGGGATGGCACAACAGAATCACACAGGCGACGCCGCTCTGGGTCATGGAAAGACTGGGTAGGCTGGGCAAGAGTAAGTCCAGCAGTGGGATGCTATTGGCATCTCCAGAGTCAGGGACCTCGGGATACGAGGGAAAATGCTTACCTTTGACCAACTCCAATCTAAATATCAGATGGCACCAGTGGAACGATTTCGATATAATCAAATAAAACATGCCTTAGAGGAAGCAATCCCGTCCGCCACTGATCTGCCTGAGGCCTCACCACTAGAAGACAGATTACTTACGGAACATATGGATAAAAAGGCCATTTCTATGACAAACCAGAAAATTATTAACAATGCACCTGACCCCATGCAATACCTCTGTGATAAATGGGTCATGGACTTGGGAGAACTGGATGATACAGACTGGCAGGGTGCACTAGCTTCACCTAGGGAGGTGGTCCTACATAGAGTTTACTACACACCACCGACACTTCACAAAATAGGGAGAACGGATAATCCACTTTGCTTGAGGGGATGTGGGACAATGAGCAAATTTTTCCACACTATCTAGATGTGCACTGCGATAGCGGTATATTGGAAATTAGTAATGAAAAAGATCACACGATTCAGTGCCTGTACAGTCCCGCCTGAGCCCAAACACTGCCTCCTAAACATATGGGAACCCACAGACCTTAACACTACAAGGCAAACATGGGCAACCTTAGGAATGATGTTAGCAAAAAAGAATATCGTTAGACATTGGGGAACTATTGCCGCCCCCACGCTCGCGGAATGGTGTAAAGATATGGATGTGAGTATGGTGGCAGAAAAGACTGACTGTGTATATACGCTGGGGTTGCCCGAAAAAGTGGATACAACTATGGAAAGAGTGGAACGCACACAGGGGGGAGCTATGCACCTTACCCATCATACCCCAGGAACCAGAAGTATTGTAACAGAGGGTTTCACAATACTATAATGTGATTAGCATGTGATGTAATATATATGTATATATGATGGTGTAAAGATAACTGAAGATGGACATTTATATTTGTGGATCTACCAAACACATCAAAAGTACTGTGGAGTGCCTGAATGTATATATACATTGTTTATGTGCCACTTTATTATTAAAAAATAAACATATTTAAAAGTAATGGATTGGTTGGGGGGGATCTTGCTGCATCAATCCTTGCCTCTGAGATATATACTTTCATTTTACTTTTGATAATGTTAGTTTATCATCTCTAGGTTCTTATGGAACAAGTCAGTTTATTTACTAAGACTAAATTAAAATTACTAATCTCCAAATTATTTTCAATTTCTTGTCAACATGACAGGTATATCTCTTTTGGCTGAAATAAATCTTAAAGTACAGTTGACAACAACCAGAAGAAGAACAATTGCCTAAACGAGAGGACTGAAAGGGTCCTACCCCTGTGGACTTGAGCGGTGTGTCGATTAGGAAAATGCAGATTAGTGGTTCAAATGGCAAACTTCAATTAGGAAATCAACTTGTGTTCTGCTTTACAGCACACAGCAAAATGTTGCTATTGTTAGAGTGATCAACTGGGTACATGAAAATAGTTGTCTGTTATTGGTGGTTTGAGATTGGTCCTTCTCACTTCTTAGAAAATGGCACACCACTACACCAGCGTATGACCTCTTGCTGCTCAGGCACCATGATGCTTACCTTAACTCTCCAATGTTGACATTTTATTTTTGCACTCCAATTGCCATTTGGTCTGTTGGTTGAATGCTCCTTAGAGCTCAGGCTTTAGGTTCAACCATGCATCCAAGATGGACAATGCCAGAAGAATGCAAATGCCCCATCCATTGATATTCTTTTTTAATTTCATAGCTATAACTATTTTTTGAACTCTGTAGGCCTTCCCTTTTTTCATTTTTCAATTAATAGGTAACAAACCAATTAGACAACTTGGGAGTTCAGGGGCTAAATTAATGTTTGCTTTTTTAACTGAACTGTCATCTTCCTTCCACAACAGATGTGATGGGCTGATGGACTTTGATGAATTTTGTGTTGGTGTACCCCTCACCCATCCATAATTTCCCCTTCCCATCCATTCATAAACCTGCTAACCCTATTTTCTCAGGTGTTGCGATCAGTTGAGTTGTGTGTTAATGTCCACCATCAAAAAATCTCACACTTACCATTATCGGCATTGGGTAGTACCAAAATTGACATTTGCCCTTGCCACCCTTCCTACCCAGGCATGAAAGGGGCTTCATAGTGCAGAGACTTTCTTATAACAATGTGTGTCCAATGATAGGTAGTGTGCACTTTTTGCCAGAATCTACTCTCCATGTATTTTACTGAATTAACCTACTACTGAGTCTGGCTGCCTTCTCCTGAGACTTGAGGAGTTTATTATGCTTACTTTAGTAAGTAACTCAACACAATGGGCATGATTCACAAAGGGCCTCCATACTCCTGCTGGAGGCCCCAGAGTCAATGTGCTGGGGACTCCACACTCAGACACTATGTTGTTACGTGCTGTTTTATCATGGGAATCTCAGTCTTGGAATGTCCACTCATTATGGAATGTTTTAGTCTGGTTGGTGATTGTGATGCACTAGTTCACCTCACCAGATTTAATTATGATGCCCTGTTGCAATCCCTGTGATGTTGTCTCTTGTAGCGCCATTGGTCACCCCCACAAACATTAAGTAAGCCTTTTGCAAAACCCTGCTTTCAGGTATAGATCCCTTCCAGAAGAGGTAGTAGACATTGCTTTATATACTCAGGTGAAAAAAGAAGCTCTTGGGAAGGGGGGATTGCTATTTTAGTTGGATGTTGAACGACCCCATTAGCTGTCACTAATTACAGAGGGTATGGCATGGGCAGTAAGTAGTATACCGATATTACTGACAATGTCAAGGATTAGAGGGTGAATGCTGCTCACCTTCATTAAGCAAGGGTTGAGTATGTTCACTCACATTCTATTTTACAACACTGTTTGTAGGGGGTTCTGGACTGGATGTGGTAAGGTAAGTAGATTCATTAACAAATACGTAGAAAGTGAGATTGGGTAGGGAAATATCACAAACTTGAAAGGCGAGGGTGATGGACACAGAAGGACAATTTTTATTTGATGGGACAGATGTGGAGAAGAACAACATCTGTCATCACTGACCTGGTAGCACTTCCTCTTCACTGTGTTTGATGCTATTCCTCTACCCATTAATTCAAAGACATATTCATGATGATAAAAACACTGATTAATTTAATTTAACAAAAATGCAAACAATTCAATCCCCCAAAAGCCAACCCCCATCCAAACCCCAACACAACACAAAAACACCCTGACACCAACTCTCCTTCCAGCCTTCTTCTCCCACACAGGCCCACTCTCTCATCCAAACGCAACATACTACAAAAACATCTTGTCGCCAACTGTCCTTCCCAACCTCACCTCTTTCAACAAGTCTCACTGCAAAAAAATAGACCTCAACAGCCTCCAGCCAGCAGAGAAATTCCTGCTGGGCATGGTTTATCAGGCCTGGCACGATTTGCTGGAGGATGGCAGAGTCTGTGGTGAGGGTGGCTGTTGGGGCGTGGCTTAGGTTGCTAGGGACCTCGTTTCCTGCGGTGGCAGCAATGTTGTTACCAGTGTCCCTCTGGTTAGTGGCCTGAGCAGTGGTTAATTTGTAAAAAAAAATAAGTGCTGGGTCTCTTGTCAGGAGGCAGCTTGGACCAGTCCATTTCTCCTGTTAATGTTGCCTAAAACAGAACTAACTGCTAACCATGAATGTGGGGAGAGGATGTGGTGTAAGGCCAGAGCTGCAGACTTTGGAGCTGGGGAAGCAGGTTCGAGTCTCGGTGTTGGCTCAACATCCAGTAATTCTGAGAAAATCCCTTCATCTTCCCATAAAAGAATGTGTCCTTAACTAGTGCTCATGAAAAACCACTAGTGTTGATGATTAAGTGCTGGTTCTGAGAACCAAAAATCCCTGGTTTAAATTAAACACTGGTCCTTCTCCCCCTCCTCTTCGAGCACCACCAGCTAGTGGTTCTCCACCACAGTTCCCTCCATGTTCAGGAGCTGCAGTCAAGCGTCTGAGTCCCGCTCTAATTGGGCTTCCAGGGCATTACCGCCGGAAGGAGTAGCTAGATGAATAAAAAAAAAAAAGAAAATAGATTGTAGTGTACAACACATTGTAAAGTAGCCATAAAATTGCTGTCCCACTAGGGCTTCTGGAAGTTTTGATGATTGTTGGTCAGAGGGAAAATATATCCCATACATATTTCCCACAATGCTGTGGCAGTGAGTGATATGAATTAATACATGATCACCACAATAATCAAAAACAGATACTTTTAATAAAAAGGATAAAATGACAAAATTATCTCAGGTGGTGACACCTGCAACGGACACTTAAGGGCCGGTTGCGACGTTGGTCGGAAAGCATTCGGTGTCAGAATGGTTTCCGACCGACTCAGGATCGGGGCATCCAACTGACTGATGTGATGGTTCTGAACACTGTTCGGTCAGACTCCTATTGATTTGAATGGGAGGCTATGTTCTGACCGACAACACAGGCTCCCATTGAAAAAAGAAGTGGTTGCTCCCAGTGGCGGGCACCCCTTGGTGCCTGCCACACCGTGCATGGTTGGAAAGAGGGGTCCCATGGGTACTCCCATGGGGTCCATTCAGAGGCCTCTGGGTGAAGGGGGTCTGCTACGGACCCCCAAAGTCGGATTCCAATAGCCGATCCATGTACGAAAGACCAAGTCAGAGGAACCAGAGTTCTACAATTCGGCTCTGACCGACTCAGACTCCCCGAATGCCGGTCGGAACCAATTTGAAATGACCGTTCAACTACCATATATCGTAAGCGGGCAGTTGGAAATGTTTCTGAGCCACGGATTCGGACAAACTGAACGCCGCTCAGAACTTTGTCGACCGACATCGTAATTGGCCCCTTAATGTGTGTTAGTTAATGAGTCATTTGCCAAATATAGATATATATTGCAATTGATGAATATGACATACTTATTATTGCTACACAATTTATTTAACTATAGTGTGTAACATTAATGGAGACACCCTTGAGGGGAGCATGTTCTTTTTGGGACAGCTAGGGGCATGTTATCATAAATTCCAAAGGTCCTGGTATTATTCCTCCTAATCCCTTCTGATTCCCACTATGAGTAGGACTAAGATCCACAATACACCCTTCGCCCAAATAATACTCTACAAATACTTTTTCCCGTTGGTATGAGGCAAGCAAGTGACTGTGAAGGGTAAGGTTAGGTAAGTTAAGTTAAAAAGCAAGCCCAGGGCTAAGAGAATGTTTGGCTATGGACTAGTTTGGTGTCATATACTCGTAGGCTTACGTCACATGGTTAATGAGAGGTATAAGATGCAACAGCAAAGCAATACTTAGGCAGACACTGTGGGAGAACTTTGCAAATGCCAAAATGGGATTGCAAGGTATGGGCTTGGCGGGACAGGAAGAATTAGGTATTTTATAGGCGAGTGGGTACTGGGTGCCACATATTTTATTTTAATAACTAAATAGTAGGGAAGTGAGACAAAAACATAAGAGTATGGATCATTTATAAAAGAATTGCTTGGACGAAAGGGAGGAATAGCATAAAGGATTACTTGAACGAAAGGGAGGAATATCATAACAAATTAGGTTGTCTTTGAGATAGGAAAGTGGCATACTACTTGTCCCGGCAGCCACTCCTTCCCCTCCATTGAATGGTGGTCTCTGCCATCCTCTGCTGGATCCTGGAGTACATCCAGTCCTAGACAAAAAACATAACACACATATTAAGATAACTGTAACCATCACATTATTTTGCACAACTTACAAAAGCAAGACATCACTAATGTTGGGTTAGCTACAGTCCAAAGTATCACTTTGAGAGGTTTAGTAGACCATGTAAGTAGTCAGCAACTCAAAATTACATACAAAATGTTTTCATCATTTTGAGACATGGCTTTGAAAGGATCAGAAAAACAATGAAGGGGTTAAAAGGAATGGAAAGGACGTTTGTTGGTATCCTGCCATGCTGCACTTTTACCACATCAAATCTTGTTTGACATGGCATCCTGTTGGGGTCCATGATAACCTTCTCTGTACCTATACTACGGACTGTTTGCTCAATAAAGCCTTCTATCAACCTACATGCTGTGATGTGAATACTTCAAACTGTGTTCCTATATATGTTAACAAGACTATGCATGTAAAAGATGCTGAGACAATGGTTTCTTAAAAAAGGTGGGGGAAGAATACTACTGGCAAGAGGGAAGTCGGCTGCGGAAACTGGAGATATGTAAGAGATAACACAAGGGAGTAGTTATGCATGGTTAAAATGGACACTAATGAAGATGGGGGACGTTAGCCAAAATACAGACCCTAATGCATGTTAGTTTAAAAGCAGAAAATATTGAAAATGACTTACTAGCAGCACCAGCAGGATTGGCAGAGATGGAGGCTACTTCAGTCCCACGGGGCAAAGGAGGGGGTCAGTGGTGGTGGGCTCTCCAGAAACAAGAACAAATAAAGAGGAGACCTAATAACACTTAATAGTAGGTACTCTTAATGGAACAAAAGTGGCATTTTAGTGGCAAACAAATATAATGCCTGACTAAGCAGTCCTTTACTTCCCTTCAGTTCAACCCTACAAATTAAATTGCTGTTCCTGTTTGCTTCATATTGTTTTGACATTTTGACACTCTGAAAGGTATGGGCAAAGTCAGTCTCTCTTTGTACTGCATAATATACAGATGGAGCAGAGATATGTACAAGAGTGGTGAGGTAAAGGTTCCTGTTATTGTACCACAAATGGGTGGGAAAAAAAGCTACTTGCAGGAGGAAGTCAGCAGAGATTGACTTTTGGCTATGATACTTTACAGCTCGGCAGAGATGGCACTGGGCTAATCCTATGCTTAGAATCTCTGCTAGGAAATCAGCTATGTGAGGTGAGCAGAATCAGAGTGTTGATGGTGTTAGAGGGTGCTCCATATACAGGAGCTGCTCTCCACCCAAACTTGAAAACCACCCCAGAGTCTCTCCTTCCTTTTTTGCATACTTTATGTGGCACTCTAAGCCTGAAAGGGTATTGTCTTGACTTATACTGGGAGTATTCCCTTGTGCCTGGACAAAGTTATACCTCTCTGACTTATGCTTAATCCCTTGTGTGCTCCCGTCTACCGTCGGCCGATGGGAACAACCGCCGCCGACGCGGCCCGCCCATTTTGCAAAAGTGCCGCACTGCTGCGAAATCGCGGCCGTGGCAAAGGGGTTAACATTGCTGCTAGAAAAACAGACATTTGAGGTGAGCAGATCCATATACAGGAGCTCTCTCCATGTAAATGTGGGACACAACCAGAGTTCCCTGCTTCCTTATTGCATAATTTATGAGGCACTCTAAGCCTGAAAAGGTATGTTTTAAATGACATTTTCACCAAATTATGACACCCCTCTGACTTTGGTTTTTTCAGTGAATTGCTAAGGTTTGATTTAATGTATTATTTATTTTATAATAACTTTACCACCATTTGATGAATTTTCACTAAACTTCCCATAAATTGTGAATATTCAACTCCGCTCCTTCCTGGACAGCAGCACAGGATGTCAAACGGAGGCTGAGAAAAATGGGCACCAAAACATGTTTTCACTATTTATTTTTCAATAGGAAAATTAATCACAGCTACAGCCAAAACAGCTTAACTGAATGACACTCATTTTGGCAGAATATAAGATGTTGTTGCAGAAAGTGTGAATTTTGTTATTTGGTGGATTTCTGTTCAGTAGTTTTTGAGTAATTAAGATAAAAAAGAAAGATATGCTGGTGAGAATCTACAGAGCCAATAAATCAATAGATAAGATATGATTGGTTGCCAGCAAATCAACAGAGAGTTGATGGCAGCCATTTTAGGACCCAGGGACTGCAAAAAATTTAAAAAATCATATAAGGGGACGGGAGTAGAGGTGCCCTGCCAGCCAGGTTATTCAAAATGCTGCTGCTAGATTGGTCTTAAATCTGCCGAGGCGATCATCAGCGACGGCGGCAAGAAAGGAATTACACTGGTTGCCCGTTCAGGTGAGAATTTCATTTAAGGTCCTTTGTTTCGCTCAAGGTGTCTTTTTTGGATCGGGGCCAGAAGGGGTCAAATCCCTGCTTAAGTCCTATATATCCACAGCAGATCCCTTCGATCTGCCTCAAAAAACCTGCTTATGTTTCCGAGGGTCAACAAGGCGAGATGGGGTGGTAGAGCTTTTTCCTGGCTCGTTCCTAAACTTTGGAACTTGCTCCCGCCCGAAATGGCCAGACAGCCGTCTCTGTCAATTTTTCATAAATTGATAAAGACGTGGCTGTTTTCTCTGTCTTATCAACCCCGATTGTACCTGGTTCTGCCTTGTTCTTATGCTCTGCCAGCTGGCCATTTCTTGTGCTGTCTTTCCATCGTTTAGCGCCTTGATGCCCTTTCGGGGTTTAAGTGTTTTCAAGCGCTTTATAAATACAACTATTATTATTATTATTATTATCCCCCCCAGGACTGGTGGGGCCATAAATATATATTTTTTAATTTAACCACAAATTCAAACTCCCAAAAACAATCCTAAGGGATGGGCCTGGGCCTGGGGGCAGCAGAATCTATTGTATGTAGGAGGAAGAGCATAGGGCCCATCTCCCTGAGCCTCCTTGAGGCCCCGGGAATCCCACACCCCAGGGCCAATAGGTAATTAAAGCAGAAGTGGGGCTGCCCTTGGACAGTATCTTGGGGACCCCAACCAGTGGGACACTGTTGTTTTTCTGTCAAAGTCTTGTGTGCGCACTCCCGGTCAGAGCAGAAAGCTGCTCCTGCCAGGTGGGAGCACAAAAGTTTCTCCCTGCTTGCACTCTCTCAGGTGGGATCAAATAAAATGAACAAAAAGGAGCACTACATAATGCCCTACGTTGGCTAATTTATATGTATTTTCTTGTTGGTGGTGTCCTAAATCTGAGCGTGGCACATCCAGCATGTTTTTTTTTATATTCTCAGGGCTGCAGGCAGTGCAGCAGACCCTACAAATGCTTTAAAAATTAACCCAATGTTTTGCTGGGGTCTATAGAATATGACCCCTAATGGTCGGTTTTATTGCTCCAGTTTGTGGCCTGAGGAGTGTAAAAAAGACTGACACATGTTGATTTTTTTTGTTCCTATAAGTGCTTTATTGAAATGTTTACTGTCAAACTCAGCAGGATTGCCTTTCATATATTTATAGTAACTTACATTTAAAAAAATACAATTACAGTTATCTCATGTAAAGTAACTATATCTCTAGCCCTCCCAAGGACTGCTAATTATCTCATATTCATGACATGTTCTATGGCATCTTTGATAACATCATTCATGTCATTGATAATACTTTTCACGTTATGAAAGTTTTGATAGTTTGACATTGCTAACCAATATTATATATTTATCTTTGCTATATTTCCATTTTGTCAAAGTTCATTTATGTGATTATAACATTATGTACCTTTACATTACTTGCTAACCACCATATGATTGTTGGCCAATATATTCAGAATTTACACAAAAAATTAATAATGCATGGTCTATACGGTAAAAAACTAAATAATTAATAATTTTTTACAATGCCTTGTTGTCTTATACAATAAGACTCTCTTCTCGGATAACCAATGTGTGGACAATGTTGAAAACTATCTTTCTCAACCTTTTGCCCAGGATTAGTAAAATAAAAAATATCCAGCCCTTTCTACTTCCTTGAATGCCTAATTCCACAGATGTTTTATTACAAATTATTTCTAACAATTTGGAGGGCACAAATCTTAGTGTCAATGCTTGAAATAATGATAACTATGATAAAGAGTCTAAAATTACAGCATTTGTATTATGGGGTAAATCATACATTTAATTAAAGTTATATTTGTGTGTAATATTAAACATAAGAAATAAAAAGTTTCGCTTTTTCCTCACATTTCATTTCAGCCAAACTTCATCCTAGAAGTTCCTCGGGGGGGGGGGGGGGGGGGGGGCGCAAGAGAGAATCGTTGACTGGGCACAAAGACTTTTCACAGCCAGTGAAGAGAAAGCAACCACCAGCATGGCTAGTGTGCCTGTCAGGAGACACACATAATCTATCATCAAGAGACTCTGGATGGAGGCGGAAGGGGCAGCTAGTAGGGCTGGGTGATGTGAACACCACTAGCCAGGAGGAGGCAGATTACAGGGCTCCTCCTGACCTTGATCAAAAAGGAACCTGTGGTGTTTGAAGCTCAGGCTCACCACCATCTGGGCTTGCACCCACCAACCTGCTTAACTTCAAAGGCCCACATTCTATCAGGGTTTTCAAGTGAACACCCTACTTCAGTATCATCCCCTACTCCCACTGCCCGTCCAGAACAACACCAACAGTTGAGGGACATGTCTGCCACCAGAACCCCACTTCTCTCTTGTACAGACCACTGCCTCTCACCAGAACATGTGTATTTAGCTGCTCTAAAGGAGGCTGTAAGACATGAGAAATATTGTGTGGCAAGAATATGGTGTAAAAAATGTTGATGTTGCATCCTGCTTTCATTTCTTCTCTGTCCTTCTTTAGTGTTCATCATTACTTGCTCAGCAGGCATCTATGATGTCACATAGTGTTCCAATTGTATATGCTTGAAAGCAGGGACAGTTACATATGAGGCTGAGCTGGAGTCCATCTGCTCCTGGTGGGGTTTCTATTATTGGATCTACTTTATTCTATTTTATCTACATGACCTGAATCTTATCTTCAATAAACCTAATCTGTTTCATATACTAGACTTAAAGACTTCAATTTGTTACAGTTGAGTACCAAAAATATCAAGAAGGTAACTATAGGTCTACTATTCTTAACTCCACACTACTTATCTTGCAGATATATATATATATATATTGTCACGGTACACATATGTGTAGTCATACATAGTAAAACTTTGCTTACCTATAGAAACTTGCAGACAAAAAATTTCTGTCCTCGATATTCTTGACATGATAAGTTAATTTTGCCCACACAATATTTTTTCTCCAAACATCAGTTATGGCAGGTGGTGGAGGTAACAACAACACAGGTATTAAAAAGGTTTTAAAAAAATGAGTATATAATAAAGTAATAGTATAAATGTCAAGGTTCCATTAGTGCTATAGTGTCTTAGAAAGGTCATTAGCATAAAGGCATATCAGTCTGTGTGCAAATGGGCCATGCTACAAGACCTGCCTTGTGTGTTGCCCTGATACTATTGCAATGATTGCAGGATTACTTTTAGTGAGACACAAAGCAAGAGAGAGAGAGTGAAAGAGAGCAATGGGGGATGTTAAGATTCTTACATGGCACCACATTAGTGTTGTCATAAAAAGGCAGCCCAAATAACAGATGAGGGTGCATTGTGAAGAGGACTGACTTTTTATGAAGGGTTCGCTTGAGACCGGATCCAGTTTGCCCACACAGTAGGATGCTAGCCAGATGAATCATGGAAAACTTCTCCTGCAGGAAAGCAGGGAGAAGTGTAGGTCCTACGTGACACTCAGAGCATGAGACCCCTAACAACTGCAGTAGTCACGCAGTACTCTGCCTTGCCCTAAGACACATGTAGGCCTGCTATTGGGGGTTGGAGACAGACAGACCACCTGTTGTATGGTATGGTGAGCATACAACAGGTACTTTCTTGACCAAATGCGTAATCACTAGGGGATTTCCCATATGATTGTACTTTGACAACCTCCCTGATTCTGGGTAGGGTCCTTATCTACTTTTGGTCCTGAAAAAGCACCAAAGATCTTGCCTGCACCACCAGGATGTGAAACATGATGACCTGACCGAGTATAACAAAATAGTTGTTACACATCATACACTAGACAGTCGTGCTTCATAATCTTGCGCCGACCGTCCACATTTTCACTTCTTTTTAACCCTTCCGAAGGGACCCCTGAAAACATTTATTGGATACCTTTCAGGTAGTTTTAGAACACTGCAACATCCCCTTATCAGCTCCACACACCTGCACACATCATTATGGCAGTTTTTTACAAAAGGTCTCTGACCTAGAGCCCTTACGTGAGGCCTGGGGTGCATTGCAGCGCTGGCCCCATGAGGAGCAAAAAGCCCGATCATGAAGCATGACACCCACATGGGTGTGTGAGGGCATCACTTCATATTTAAGAAGATCCACTAACTACTACTTACACCAACGTTCCTTAAACATTTTACCACATTCTAACAAGTACCCCCCTTTTTGTGATACATGTGAGGTAAAGAGACATAATATCGACTACAAAATATCGAATGGACATAATATCGAGTTCAAAATATAGGCTGGACAAAATATCGAATGGACAGAATATAGACATCAAAAATACCGTTTTGATGGTAAGTAATGTAATATCGAATTTTAAAATATAGATAGTCAAAATATCGAAGTACATAATATAGGTTAATAAAAATATCGAACATTTAATAATATCGAATTTTTGATAGTGTATTTTATGTGTTAAAAGTGTTTATTTATGTTATAATGTAGTTAAATTAATGAATTTATAGTTAATTAAATTTTGCGTAATTTAATTCTGTGGCGGGTTGTGGGTTTATAGGGGAATAGGGTGGGAAGTAATTTAATTATAATTAATTAAATATGTAAATTAATTTATTGGTATTTGTTTATAATTGTTATTTAGTTTTTAATTTGTAATTAATTAAATTTTAATTGTCAATTAATTTTATTTCATTGATTAATTGATAATTATGTTAATTTATTTATTGATATTTGTTTCTAATTAATTGCTAATTCATTTTTATTTAGTAATTATTTACTTTTTAATTGTCAATTAATTTTATTTGATTGAATAATTAATAATTATGTTAATTTAATTTAATTTTTGTAGCGGGTTGTGGGTCTATAGGGGAATAGGGTGGGAAGTAATTTAATTATAATTAATTAAATATGTAAATTAATTTATTGGTATTTGTTTATAATTGTTAATTAGTTTTTAATTTGTAATTAATTAATTTTTAATTGCCAATTTATTTTATTTAATTAATTAATTGATAATTATGTTAATTTATTTATTGATATTTGTTTCTAATTAATTGTTAATTAATTTTTATTTGTAATCATGTAATTTTTAATTGCCAATTAATTTTATTAAATTGATTAATTGATAATTATGTTATCTACTCTCCCTACTGTTGCACTCACTGGAGTGGGAATAGTAATTTTTACGCCTACGCTATCCAACGCTTTCCCTACTGTTGCACTCTCTGGAGTGGGAATAGTAATTTGTACCCCTACGCTATCCAACGCTTTCCCTACTGTTGCACTCTCTGGAGTGGGAATAGTAATTTTTACCCCTACGCTATCCAACCCTTTCCCTATTGTTGCACTCTCTGGAGTGGGAATAGTAAAGTTTACCCCTACGCTATCCAACCCTTTCCTTACTGTTGCACTCTCTGGAGTGGGAATAGTAATTTTTACCCCTACGCTATCCAACCCTTTACCTACTGTTGCACTATCTGGAGTGGGAATAGTAAATTTTACCCCTACGCTATCCAACCTTTTCCTTACTGTTGCACGCTCTGGAGTGGGAATAGGAATTTTTACCCCTACGCTATCCAACCCTTTCCCTACTGTTGCACTCTCTGGAATGGGAATAGTAATTTTTTCCCCTACGCTATCGAACACTTACCCTACTGTTGCAGTCTCTGGAGTGTGAATAGTATTTTTTAACCCTACGCTATCCCACCCTTTCCCACACTGTTGCACTCTCTGGAGTGGGGATAGTAATTTTTACCCCTACGCTATCCAACTCTTTCCCTACTGTTGCACTCTCTGGAGTGGGAATAGTAATTTGTACCCCTACGGTATCCAACACTTTCCCTACTGTTGCACTCTATGGAGTGGGAATAGTAATTCTTACCCCTACGCTATCCAACCCTTTCCCTACTGTTGCACTCTCTGGAGTGGGAATTATAATTTTTACCCCTACGCTATCCAACGCTTTCCCTACTGTTGCACTCTCTGGAGTGGGAATAGTAATTTGTACCCCTACGCTATCCAGCGCTTTCCCTACTGTTGCACTCTCTGGAGTGGGAATAGTAATTTGTACCCCTACGCTATCCAACGCTTTCCCTACTGTTGCACTCTCTGGAGTGGGAATAGTAATTTTTACCCCTACGCTATTCAACGTTTCCCCTACTGTTGCACTCTCTGGAGTGGGAATAGTAATTTTTATTCCTACACTATCCAACGCTTTCCCTACTGTTGCACTCTCTGGAGTGGGAATAGTAATTTTTACCCCTACGCTATTCAACGTTTCCCCTACTGTTGCACTCTCTGGAGTGGGAATAGTAATTTTTATTCCTACGCTATCCAACGCTTTCCCTACTGTTGCATTCTCTGGAGTGGGAATAGTAATTTTAACATTTCAGCTATCGTCCGGTAATAATATTGTATATTATTTAATTATATTATGTTACTATATATATATATGTTTTAACAAATATGATTGTAATTTTTTTCTATAACTTTCATTAATTTTTTTATTATTATAAGGTAATTTAAGTATTTGTAAGTATATTTTAGTAATTCATTTTTAATACTATATTTTTGTAAACGATATTTTTTACTCGATATTTTTGTACTTACCTGTTTGTAGATACAAACTCGATATTCTGTCTGTCGATATTTTGTCGCCGATATTTTTGATAGTCGATATTATGTCCCTCAATATTATGTCAGTGATCCACATGTGAACTTCTGCACCCACCTCCTCTCATCTTTCCCTTTTTTGTATCCTATTCCAACAGTTCCTGCAATAAGGCTGGCTTCTGGGTCCCACAGAGGGAGAATGGAGGCAATCCATATGGTTGTTTGTAGTATTTTTCTACCATCTTACCTACACAGGCTTTTTCCTCATTAGTGACATTTATTTTTCTTTTGAGCAGGATAGTCCACATGCTTCTGATTGTATAGAAGCGTGGATAAGAGGAAATAAGCAAATCCTCTGGCATGGGCAGGATTTATGTTGTGGGAAGAAATGGCTATGAAGTGTGTAGAATTGTTTTCAGTTGTAAATAATGTTCTTATTTCCTTCCATGTAGCAGTCTCTTTCCCAGTAGTGAAGGTTTTCCAATGTGTGCAGAGGTGTCTGCCGCAGGTAAGTAGGTCCAGCTAAGTGTGCAGAAGTCTTTCCAGAAGTGAAGAGGTCCTTCAAATATGATTTTAAGGATATTAGCAGTTACATTTGGTTGTGTTTTATTTTTTTGCAGCTCCACCTCCTCAACTCAGGGGGTGGGGATGTGTAAGTCTACACTTTGCAGTGGATTTACACTCACAACTGGTGAATATCCTAAAGTATCAAATTTACTACAAAGTGTAAGAGTAAACTTACACGTGTAGATATACTGGCATGTACGCTTATCTTTATGAATAGCCCCAATATTAACTGTCACATTTGCTAATAGTTATACTATAAAAGTTATACCACAGTGTAATATTATTCTTAAAGGGACACTCCTAAGACTATAATGTGCAGCGAGAAGAACGAAAAAAGGAGGTGGAGGGAGATATCTGGTCAAGGGGCTGGGAATGCAAGTTACATTGTATCTGTGAGAGACTTAAAGAGTTGAAGCAAAGCAGGTGGGTAGCATATCCCCCAACTGCACCAAACATCATCTTTTGAATTTTGCTCTATAATTTTCTCTCAAAGCTGGTAGAACTTCCAATGTAATGTTAAACAAGAGGCATTCTGCCTTTTCCTGATTATGCAGTCCCCCAGACTCTTAAAATATCTTTTTGCTTGCAAAGCATTCTTAATATAACCAGCAGTCAACGTTAAAAATAGAGCCATATCGTCCACATAAAATTATATTATCGACTCCGAAGGCAGTGTTCAAATTGAGCCAAATATATTGTGCCAAAGGTTCAATAAAAAGGACAAATAATAAGGGAGAGAGCAGATACCCTTGACAAGTACCCAATTCAGGCAGATATGGCCTTATAGGGACGTATTAGGTACTAGCTGTGCTGAGGCTCCATGGTATTTATTTATTTATTTATTTTGGGCTTTTATAACGCGCTCTGTTACTAAAAAAATAGTATCCTGGCGCGAAGAAGGGGGAAGAAGAGGTAGAGGAAGATCCTATACATTGATGTTAAAAAGATAGGTCTTCAGTCCTTTCTTGAACAGAGTAATGGAAGGAGCTGTTCTCAGCTGTTGTGGGAGGGTGTTCCATGCTCTCGCCGCTCGGACTGAGATGGATTGGCCGCCAAGTACATGGATAAATCTTGCAAACTGGGATGAAACCTGTAATTCATCCAATATTTGGAATAAACACCTACAGTTTATGAGGTCAAAAGCCTTCTCAGCATTGATCATCAAAATGACAACTGGAATAACACCTGCCTTCACCAAGTCAATGAATGAATTCATGAAATATATATAGGCAACTTCGTCTGTCAGAGCAGAAATCTATAAATCTTTAAGGAAATCTGAAATTTGCTGCTCTAACACATGGTTCCTAGTTTGTTCATCCTTATACAAATCGAGATAATAATGAAGAAAATTCTGATTAATTTCCACCAGCTTTTCTGTATAATGACTAGTTTGGGGGTCCCTGAATTTAAAAATCAAGTTTTGATTAGCCCTCTCTTTAGCCCACCAAGCTAAAAACTGACCCATAAATTCCCCTTCTTCATATGTCTGTTGTTGAACAGTCCTAGGGGCTTATTAAGATGTCGGCAGACGCAACCGTCGCAGATATTTGTCCAACCGACCTCAGGTCGGCGGTCCTGACTGCTCAATTTTGATGCAACCACACTTGGGGCGGTCACAAGTTCCTTTTTCTGTATTGGAGCTTGTGCTGCGGTTGGAAACCATCAACAGCACAAGCTCCCATACAGAAAAGGGAGTTTGTGTTCATCCTTGAACCGCGTGGCAGGCACCTCAAGGTGTCTGCCACGTGGCGCAGGGATCAATAGGAGGGCACCATATGTGCCCCCTCGGCACCTAACCAGAGGCCGCAGGGTGAAGGGGGCCTTGCTAGGGGGCCCCAAACTCACTTTCCAAAAGGCTTTCCATGTCGTAAAGTCCGACGTGGAAAGCCTGTCTGAAACTGAGCATCATAATCTGGACAACATAAAATGCTGTTTATTCTGGTTATTTTAAGAGGGTACCAGAATATCCTGTGGAGTGTGAAAACGGTTTCTCCTGAGTGCGTCAGATTTAATCAGTGGGTAAAGAATATCTAGAGATACTTGCCAGAAATCTTTCAGCACTTTACTCGGCAAGTAGTTCTCCCAGACCTGGTATGGCTTTTCCATCTTTCTGTATTTTAAGAGTTTTATACAGTGCTGGCTCTACCCAGGAGTATCGGAGTGCTTGACAGCATATACCTTTATGACCAAATATACAGTACAGGAAATTGGAAGAGCAAGAGGGATCGCGTCTGGAAGGGAACATATACCTGAGTGGAGGGGCAGAGGGGAGTAGGGAGCAAGATGACCTGAAAATCATCTGAATGTAGTCATTGTTGAATTTGTTTGTACACATACATTTTTCTTAATCTGAATCATTGTAGTTGGTCTCAGAAACAGGTTAGGAGGGGCGTTGGCTAGGAACTTCCTTGACTCTTTCATTTCCTTCGAGAGCGTTTGAGGAAGAGGGCTTTGAGTAATCCCTTGAATTTAGGAAACAAGGTGGTTGGTCTGATGTGGGGGGGGATGGAGTTCCAGATTTTTGGCGCGTTTCCAGCAAATGATTTAGTTGCGGTTTTCTGTTTGCGAGTTTTTAGCAGGATGAGTAGAAGAGAGTTGGAGCTCCCGAGGTTTCTGGACTGGCCGGCCCTTTAGAGTTTGGCGGCCAGGTATTCCGGTTTGCCTGTGTGCAGGGCATTGTGAGTGAGGCAAGCTGTTCTAAAGCTGGCTCGCAACTCGACTGGTAGCCATTTAAGTTCTCTAAGAGCGGGAGAGATGTGTTAGAATTTCTAAGTTCCCGTAACCATTCTGGCAGCTGCATTGAAGGTAATCTTCAGGAGGCGAGGTGAGATTTTGCTGTCCCTGTCAGGGCAGCAATCCCATAGTCGATTCTGGAGAGTACCAGTGCTTGGGTGGCTTGTTGAAGGTCCTTGGGGGGAAGGAAGGGTTTTATTTTGTATAACAGTTTCAAGATCCACATTTTTGGCAGATTTTGTAATATGTTTCTTCATGTCCAGTTTCGAGTCGAAGATGATCCCTAGAGATTTTACCGACTCCGCTAAGGTGAGGTTGCAATTGAGGGCATCAATGGCTTTGAGTCATTCTTCGATTTGTGAGTTTTCCTCTTTGTTGGAGATGAGGAGTATTTCCGTTTTCTCTTGGTTAAGTTTCAGATGATTACTTGTTAGCCAGAGTTGAACCTACTTAAGCGTGGGATTAAGTCTCTGGATGTCGTAGATGGAAGTGGTTTCCAGACAGAGCTGCGTGTCGTCAGCATAGAAGTGAAAAGAGATGTTGGATCTCTTTAGTAGAGAGGTGAGGGTTTCGATGTCGATGTTGAAAAGCTGAGGGGAGAGCACTGACACTTGTGGAACACCCCTGGTGACAGGGTGGAGGTCGGACTCAAAGGGGCATATTATCAAGGGGGGGTGATAGGCACTTTTTGCCGGTTTAGCAGTCGTTTTCGGCCGCTAAGCGGCAAAAATTCTATCGCCCTATTATCAAGCTGTCGCTAACAGCAGTTAGCGACAGCTTGAAGGCGATAGCGAACGGTTTGGGGCCCGCTTTGCATGTCAGCGATATTTATCGCTAATGACATGCAAAGTGGGCGTACCCAACCCGTTAGCGACTGAAAGCAGTCGATAACGTCGCTATCACCTATTCACAAGGCTGGCGTAGCGATGGAAATATTCCCGCTATCGCCAAAAACTAACGCCTGCTCTGACCAGTTCTTAGCCATGTTATCCAATGGGAGGTGAATAACGTGGCTAACAGCATTTCGACGCTAATGCGAGAATATCGCTATATTCTCAGCGATATTCTCGCATTACGCCGCAATCGCTGGATATTTTAGCGCTATGGAGAAAAACATTGCTAATAGCATGTTTTCTCCAATAAAATATCCAGCGATAGGCAGCGATAAAAAAAAGTCGCTAAGTGCATTTAGCGATAAATATCGCTAGTTGTTGGTAATATGCCCCTAAGTTTTAATTTTTTATTCTTTGGGAAGGGTTGTGGAGTAAGGAAGAGAACCAGTGGAGGACCGTCTCCTGAAGACCGGACCTTTCTTGTAAAACCATGATGAGCAATTTGTGGTCTACTGTATCGAATGCAGCCGATAAATCTACGAGGATGAGAAGGCAGCAATGATCCAAGTCAAGTCCTCGATGACATTGAGGATTGCGGATTCGGTACTGCAGCCTTTTCTGAAGCCTGATTGATGGGGGTCTAGGAGATTGATGTTATCCAGGTGTTGGGTTAACTGAGGGAGTACACATCTTTCTAGGATCTTAGGCAAAAGAGGTAGGTTCGATATAGGTCTGAAGTTATTCAGATCCTCAGTGTCTAGCCCTGTTTTTTTCAGCAGTGGTGTGACTTTGCCTACTTTGAGGCATTCAGGAACGGTTCCAGAGCTCAATGAGCTGGTAATGATCCTGCACCAAAGTGGGGCTAGGACATGCTTCAGGTCTTTGGTCAGGTGAGGGGGAAGCTGATCCAGGGCATGTGATGATGGTTTGGCGTTGGAGTTTAGTTTGACTATCTCTGCTTTCTAGATGGGAGTGAAGGCAGACCAATGTTTTGGGGGGTTCAGGGCGGTGCTAAAAAGAGTTTTGGTCGATTCGATCTTTGTGGAGGGGATAGGATTAGAGCCGAGTGAGAGATCGATCTTGGCGATTTTGTCATTGAAAACGATGGCAAAGTTGTCGCAGCGTTCTTTGGATGCCTGCGTTGAGGAGGGTATAGGTTTAGAGGTTTGATTCCTGATGATATTGAAAAGCTCTTTGGGATTTTTTTTGCAGTATCTAGCGCAGAGCAGAAGAAAGAGGTCTTTGTGGACTTGATGTGCTTTTTGTACATCCTACGGGCTACTTGGAGTTGATCACGATGTAGGGCGGAGGGATTGTTCCTCCAGATTCTTTCTGCAGCTCTTACTTATCTTCTTTCCTCTTTGATGTCAAAGGAGAACCATGATCTGGAGGGAATGATCCTGGATTTTTTTTGTTTCATGGAGGCAAGGTGATCCAGGGTGCGAGTCAAATTAGAGTTGTAAAGAGAGGTGAGTTCGGTAGTTGAGAGATGGTCAGTGGTGTTAAAGTGAGCTAATTCTTTCTTCTAGGTCAGCTCGAGGGATCTGGGCTGTGTTCCTGACCCATTTGGGAGGGTCTAGCTTCGGGGTTAGATTGGGCAAGATCTCATGATTGATGTGAAAAAGAACTATGTGGTGATCGGACCAGTCAACGGGGAGGATGTGGTCGATGGAGATTGCATTGATTTCGGCTAGGATTGCTCCTCGGTGATGAGTTTCTTCTAGGCAATGTTGGATCAGATTATTTTCTAGTTATAAGTTGTTTAGAGTTTGAATGAGCAGGGTTTTTTTTCGTTTTATTTTAAATTGAGATCGCCCAGAATTATATTGTTGGCATTGCCGAGTGTGCAATGGGCAATCAGGTCGGCAAGGTGAACCCCAAATTCTGTGGAGTTGCCTGGGGGGTGGTATAGAAGGTGGCAGAGTGTAGGCCTAGTGTATTGTGTTTTGATGATGACTGAGAAACATTCAAAGGAGCTGTACAAGCAGGAGGAGGTTTCCGTGATGGAGATGTTGTTCTTGTGGATGATTGCTATGCCCCTTACTTTTTTTACTTACCTGTCTTTGTTAATCATTGTGATTCCGGGAGGCACCAGCATGTCCATGCTGGGGTAAGAGAGATTATAGAGCCAGGTCTCCGTTATGAAAGCTATTCCTATATCATGGGAGAGGATGGCTTCTGCTAGCTCAGTTGCATGTTTAGAGACGGATCTGCAGCTAAGGAGCATGCAGTTGATGGGGGGTCTTTCTTTGCTCCTGTTGACATTGGCACGGGCTCTAGATAAGAAGGCTAGGTAGGCTGGGGGTCTAGGGACTCTTAAAGGGGGGTGTTCACCTCTAAATCCCGTAATTACTTGAATCGAGGATTTGGGGGAGGATTTCGTCGGGGGTCGTATGATGAGACTAGTTGAGTCACTTCCTGAGGGGAAAGTGAGGCTGATGCTCTTCTGGGCCTTTTGTAACACTTATCAATCCCTTCTCTATTGAACCAGAGTCAGGGACTGTGGGGATTAAGAGGCTCGCTAAGGGGTGGAACCATGTCTTGCTTGGGTTGAGTGGGACTGGGTAGCTCGATGGGTAGCTGTGTGTGCTTTCGGAGCAAGGTCAGGTTGGAAAGAGTTTCTTCAGACTTCGGATCAGGGTTTCTAGGATGGTGAGGCGTTGTGTCATGATTTCCAGGGAGGGAGGGGGGTGTCTGGTGTAACAGTGCTCTTGGTTGAGGGGGAGGAGCCGAGGATGGAGGGAGGGTGTCTGGGGTAGTATTGCCCTCTGGGTAGGAGGATGGCTCACTGTTGAGATGGTTAATAACAAAGGTGTGTGTGTCCCAATCCTGGAGGTTGTTGGGGGAGTGACATCCTTGTATGATTAAGGGAGGGCTCATGGGCAGAGGGAGTGATGCCCCATGACTAGTGTCTGTTCTCGTGTGGCAAGAGGACAGGGGGGACTGTGGAGGGGTTGATCCAGAGGATAATTCTCGACCCTGGCAGTCAGCATGGGAAGGGAGTGGGGGCAGGGGTGGGCGTGTCATCTGCCAAAGGGGGAAAGATCATTGTTTGGGGGAACAGCGATACAGTAGGAGTCTCGAGATGGTGGGGAGGGGGATATCGAGGTGGAAGAGAGAGGGGTCCCATGTCTCCCCTGTCTTGAAAGGCTCACTAGGGGAAGGGATGAGGTCGGTCTTGATCATGAGGTGTATCCAGAGGCCTCTTTTAATGAAAGGAATAGGGAGTCGAAGACTTCAAGGTGAGCACTCTTAGCATATATCAGGACTGTGCAGTTGGCGAAGATAGTTAAGGAGATATTGCCTCTCAACGATTTGTGATTCGAAAGAGAGGTCGTCAATTTGCAGCTGTGGGATGTAGTGGTGGTTTTGGAGATGGTGAGGTGTGTGTTGAAAATTATGGACCAGATGTCAGGTTTATCCGTGTAGAAAATGAAGTCTATTTTTATCTGCCCTCTAGATGAGGAGTGGTAAGTGTCTGCAAATAGTGTCTCGGGATGTTGTTTGAGCAGTCTATGTTTGAAGAGTTTCTTTGCTTTACTACTTTACTAGAGAGCTTGGGGGGAAAGGTGATAGTGAAGGAGTTCGGCCCATGGATACTCAGTTAGTTTGGTGTTTGCGGGGCGGAAGCCAATTGCCTGTCCGGTGGCATTTTTCTGTGTAGGTGAGGCGGGTTCTCTCCAATGTAAAATGGGATGGAATGTCTTGTCGAGGGTAGGGTGTGGTCTAGTCAGGAGGTAGGTGGGAGTAGGGGTTGAGGAAACAAGGGGGCTAGTTTCTCAGGAGGAGGGGGGGCAAGGGGGAGGGGGTGTGCTGTGAGGGGAATATCTGGGCCCCGGTTTGAGAGTTGGCGTTCGCCTGATCTTCTGGTAGGGGGCCTGTGTCACTAGAGGAGTTCTCAAGGAGACGGATATTTCTGTCAAGTTGTGTTGATGGGTCAGAGATTTAGGTCCTGGGTAGGGATAGAGAGGGTGCGTTCGCTGCGGCTACTTTAGAGTGGCGTTGAGTCATGTTTTTCTTATGGCCAGTTCTATGTTGGACCAAGGTAACTCGATTAAGGCCTACTGTTCCTGACTACGCTGACCTTGAGTTAAAGGCAAACAAACAGAACAACCGACCAGGGTCTAGCACAACCAAAACACAAGTACCAGATACATTTTCAAAATTGGTGCGACACACTTCTCACACCTGTCGTCCCAAGGTGCAACTTTGGTCAAAATGTTCATAGAAAAATGGAAGGCGCACTCGTTGTACTCAAACACAGGGGCGTTGAGTCCATGGAAAAAAGTTTTCTTTAATTCGGTAATTTTTTACCAAGATCGAAACACAGCCAACGTGTTTCGTTCCATGTTGGAACTTCGTCAGGGCAGTAATAAACATGAGAAAACACAGATATAAGACCAACTATACATGCCATTAATGAAACAGTACATTCTTTACATAACACAACAAAAAGGTCAGTAAGCACAAGACAGAAAAGGGCCCATTTTAAATTACACACAAAAAACTTTAGACTTTGAAAATAAGTCATGCACATACATACAAATAAATATATACATAGCTACCACATCCTTAAAAACATGACATTGTACATTTATATACAAAATTCTTCAGAAATTCCACAATGCGTTCATTGTTAACGTTACTGAGGACCTATAAGGTACAAATAACCATAGTCCCTATATTCACTTCTACCTCTCACTAAAGTAGAAAAAATTGCTGGGGAGAAGAAGAGAAAAAGAAAGAGATCGGAGAAAAGTGGAAGGAAGAGATGAAAGATAGAGTACCTTAGAGCGCTGCAAGCTAAGTAACTAGAAAAGCAGGCGTGAGTAGTCTCACCTTCGCATAAATCAATGCCAAAGTAGGCACAGGAATCTTCGATCCAGTAGATGAAGAATTGTGTAACTACGATCGACACAGTTACGTTACACGCAGCAACTGCAAATAGCAAAAGGCAACAAAACAAGCGATTAATTGCCAAAAAGTAAAAAGCAGGGAAACCCTAAAAGACTCATTAATAGTCAGTAAAAGAGAACCAACTATAGAAGAGAGATCCAGGCAATGCAATATGGAATTGAAAAAGGTGCACAAGGGGGGCGGTTTCCCGCCTGGTTGTCCAATTGTTTCAGGGGTGGGCTCACCCACTGAAAGGATCGCAGAATTTGCAGACGTCAGGCTCCGGAAATTTGTTGTGAATCCTCCCTCATTCATTAAGGATAGTAAGGACATCCTTGTCAAATTAAGGGACTTCCAATGGTCCAATGACCTCATGTTCATGACTTTTGATGTTGTGGGTTTATATACCTGCATTGTCAAAGAATTTGTGGTACTTGCTGTGAGATCTTTTTTGAATAAGGTAAGTGCCAGCCTTTTTGAATTTAACGAAATGATCATTGATATGATCTCCTTGATCCTGGACAACAATTTGTTCTTACCTGACAAATGTTGGTACCAACAGATACTTGGTACAGCTATGGGCTCCAGGTTTGCTCCCTCTTATGCCTGCTTTTTTATGGGCTGGTTTGAGAGGGAGCATGCCTGGAGCCATCGTGCCTCCCCCTCGACTAATTACATCGTGTACTGGGGGAGGTACATCGATGACATTATCTGTTTGTGGTCAGGTACTAAAGAACAACTTGAGCTTTAGCACCAAACCTAAATGCTATACAGAAAGGAAACAGCTTTCAACGGCATCCTCCATGCCGCAAGTGCTCATTCTCGTTCAGTCATTAATAACATCCCCTTCGGGGAAATGACCAGAATCCGAAGAAACTGCAGTCATGAGAAACTTTATCAGAAAAACTCATCCGATTGTGAACAAAGATTGTAATGAATCTTTTAGGGTTTCCCTTCTTTCTACTTTTTGGTAATTAATCGCTTGTTTTATTGCCTTTTGCTATTTGCAGTTGCTGCATGTAACGTAACTGTGTCGCTCGTACTTACACAATTCTTTATCTACTGGATAGAAGATTATTGTGCCTACTTTGGCATTGATTTATTCGAAGGAGAGACTACTCACGCCCAGCCACGGCCCGTGGAGGGAGTTTTGGTGGGGCGAAGAGGCGGGGTGGGGGGTGCTAAAAACCGGAGTATGGATAATTGAAGGTAAGTAAACAACTTAATTAATAAAACGAATTTCATAGCGCGCCCCGCATTGCAAAATGTGATGCAGGGTGCGCTACGAAATTTGGAAGACGCTAGTCTCCTACACCCCTCACAATTGGGATTTCAGGCAGGCTATTCTACGGAGACTGCCCTACTAAGGGCCACGGAAACCATCAGACAGGGAGCCAATGCGGGACACACCATGGCACTGATAAGGTTAGATCTCAGTGCTGCGTTTGACACTGTGGCGCATCACACCCTGCTGCAGTGTCTGAACAGAGGCGGTGTCTCAGGTCCAGCCCTGAGGTGGCTAAAATCTTTTTTAGTAGAGCGCAGTTTCCAGGTCAGACAAGGTGCTCACTACTCCGATGACATCAAACTGGAGCAAGGGGTTCCTCAGGGCTCGGCCCTGAGCCCCACCCCGTTCAATCTATATATGTCCCCGTTGGCAGAGATAGTACAGGCTTTTGGAGTAGAAGTAGATTCTTATGCTGTCGATACCCAGCTGCTAATCTCCCTATCCCAGGCACCAAAGGCTGCGGCATCCAATTTTAGAGCATGCATGCAGGAGCTTGCCTCCTGGATAGATAAGAACTGCCTAATGCTGAATGGTAGCAAGACCGAGGTGCCGGTGGTGGGTGTTGATAAGTCAAGCTGGACCTCAGAATGGTGGCCTCCGAGTCTGGGTCCTACCCCTACACCCTGTACCGAGGCAAAAAATTTGGGGATCTGGGTGGACTCCACCCTCTCATACGATGGACACATCCATCGCGTAGTGGGGAAATGTTTTGGAGTCTTCAAAACACTGGATCTCCTCCCATTAAGCGCTAGGAAGACGATGATACATGCTCTTATCACATCTCGTCTTGACTACGGGAACTTACTCTACCTGGGAGCCACAGCTAAGGGCCTGGTGAGGCTACAAGTTCTTCAGAATGCGGCCGCACGGCCGGCTCTTATGCTGCCCAAGGGAGCTGCTTCAAAACAAACCCTTAATTCTCTACACTGGCTCCCAGTAAAGAAAATGATTATGTTTAAGACGTTACTTAAATGTCATCGTATTTCTCAGAATACGGGCCCATCATATCTGAGAGACTTGGTCACCAGGTATGTGCCTAGAAGGTCCCTTAGATCCAGCGGGACTGGTCAGCTGGTAATCCCTAAGGTAAAGAAGGCGAAAATGGGTGGTCGTTCATTCCGCCCCCTGGTGGCTCAGAACTGGAACAAACTTCCACTATCACTTAGGCTAGAAAGTTTCGGAAGCAACATTTAGAAAAATGCTAAAACATATCTGTTCACTGCCTAGTTTCCGTCTGCCGGTAGTCTGCTCTTTCTGCTCTCCCTCTCACTCGGCGCGGGGCCACGCCGAGATGGCGTAACCATGCGCTTTATACATTTTCTTTATTATTTATTTATTTTTATCTCCAGGGTCCTCTGTACCATTGTGGAGGTAAGCCCATCTCTTATTTTATTTGGTATTGTATCCGTGTATGGGGGGGTGCTAGGCCCGATGGGGTTGCAACACAAATTGGTGTTTTATCTGAACCTGCTGGCCAGGAGAGAGATGTTTAAATTGTGGCATCAGGAGTTACCCCCTTCTTGGAATGCCTGGTGGAATTCTGTAAGATATTTTAGAGCCTTAGACCAGAGGGTAAATGTATATAGAGAAAGGCCAGATACTGGGTTATTTTGGAACTTGTTGGATGATTCATCTTCTGATAAGATTAGATTAGATCAAGGTATTGGATAAATTCCAATGATTAAGACCTCTGGGTCAGCTCAGGTTGTGCACAACGGGTGGTTCCCGTAAGAACACCAGCTGAGATTAGAACTACCAAGTTATATGCACCAGAGGTGGATCAGGTTGAGAGGTTGTTATAGCTACGGAGGGCCTAAGAGAAACAAAAAGAAAAATGCCCTCCATAGGGATTGCGTGCAGGCTCCGACTGGCAGACAGGCTCCTTGAGTCTGTTGAAAGCCAGCAGGGAATGTCCAGATGGTGTAAAAACCGACAGTCTCTTTTGTAATGATTGTTCGGAGGCTTTCTGAACCTCATTGTAATCAGCCCCTAATTGTTATTTTCTTCCAGTTGAAGATAGAAATCTCATATCTTCTCCTTATCATTTTCACCTTTTTGCTGAAGCTTCTATATTATTCATACCTAATTCTTGATGGACCCTATAAGTTTCCTTCTGTAAGGATCCGATTTTCTCCCTCACTTTCATTATTTTTCCTTCAAATATCTCCCACTCCTAGACAAATATCCTCAAAACATTCTCCATTGTTCTCTTCCCTTGCTGCCTCTGAGGATTAGAGGAACCCAGACAATTATCCAGGGCAAAATCAAAATCCCTCCTATTAACACCTCTCCCTATAGATTACTTATTTCCCATCCAAGCTTTTTTAAATAGCCCGGGTCATAACTTATTGTGTGTTACCAAGATCGAAACACAGCCAACGTGTTTCGTTCCATGTTGGAACTTCGTCAGGGCTGTAATAAACATGATAAAACACAGATATGAGACCAACTATACATGCCATTAATGAAACAGTACATTCTTTACATAACACAACAAAAAGGTCAGTAAGCACAAGACAGAAAAGGGCCCATTTTAAATTACACACAAAAAACTTTAGACTTTGAAAATAAGTCATGCACATACATACAAATAAATATATACATAGCTACCACATCCTTAAAAACATGACATTGTACATTTATATACAAAATTCTTCAGAAATTCCACAATGCGTTCATTGTTAACGTTACTGAGGGCCTATAAGGTACAAATAACCATAGTCCCTATATTCACTTCTACCTCTCACTAAAGTAGAAAAAAGTGCTGGGGAGAAGAAGAGAAAAAGAAAGAGATCGGAGAAAAGTGGAAGGAAGAGATGAAAGATAGAGTACCTTAGAGCGCTGCAAGCTAAGTAACTAGAAAAGCAGGCGTGAGTAGTCTCACCTTCGAGTCTTTTAGGGTTTCCCTTCTTTTTACTTTTTGGCAATTAATCGCTTGTTTTGTTGCCTTTTGCTATTTGCAGTTGCTGCGTGTAACGTAACTGTGTCGATCGTACTTACACAATTCTTTATCTACTGGATCGAAGATTCTTGTGCCTACTTTGGCATTGATTTATGCGAAGGAGAGACTACTCACGCCCAGCCACGGCCCGTGGAGGGTGTTTTGGTGGGGCGAAGAGGCGGGTGGGGGAGGGGCCACATGGGTGGGGGGGGCTAAAAACCGGAGTATGGATAATTGAAGGTAAGTAAACAACTTAATTAATAAAACGAATTTCATAGCGCGCCCTGCATTGCAAAATGTGATGCAGGGTGCGCTACGAAATTTGGAAGACGCTAGTCTCCTACACCCCTCACAATTGGGATTTCAGGCAGGCTATTCTACGGAGACTGCCCTACTAAGGGCCACGGAAACCATCAGACAGGGAGCCAATGCGGGACACACCATGGCACTGATAAGGTTAGATCTCAGTGCTGCGTTTGACACTGTGGTGCATCACACCCTGCTGCAGTGTCTGAACAGAGGCGGTGTCTCAGGTCCAGCCCTGAGGTGGCTAAAATCTTTTTTAGTAGAGCGCAGTTTCCAGGTCAGACAAGGTGCTCACTACTCCGATGACATCAAACTGGAGCAAGGGGTTCCTCAGGGCTTGGCCCTGAGCCCCACCCCGCTCAATCTATATATGTCCCCGTTGGCAGAGATAGTACAGGCTTTTGGAGTAGAAGTAGATTCTTATGCTGTCGATACCCAGCTGCTAATCTCCCTATCCCAGGCACCAAAGGCTGCGGCATCCAATTTTAGAGCATGCATGCAGGAGCTTGCCTCCTGGATAGATAAGAACTGCCTAATGCTGAATGGTAGCAAGACCGAGGTGCCGGTGGTGGGTGTTGATAAGTCAAGCTGGACCTCAGAATGGTGGCCTCCGAGTCTGGGTCCTACCCCTACACCCTGTACCGAGGCAAAAAATTTGGGGATCTGGGTGGACTCCACCCTCTCATACGATGGACACATCCATCGCGTAGTGGGGAAATGTTTTGGAGTCTTCAAAACACTGGATCTCCTCCCATTAAGCGCTAGGAAAACGATGATACATGCTCTTATCACATCTCGTCTTGACTACGGGAACTTACTCTACCTGGGAGCCACAGCTAAGGGCCTGGTGAGGCTACAAGTTCTTCAGAATGCGGCCGCACGGCTGGCTCTTATGCTGCCCAAGGGAGCTGCTTCAAAACAAACCCTTAATTCTCTACACTGGCTCCCAGTAAAGAAAATAATTATGTTTAAGACGTTACTTAAATGTCATCGTATTTCACAGAATACGGGCCCATCATATCTGAGAGACTTGGTCACCAGGTATGTGCCTAGAAGGTCCCTTAGATCCAGCGGGACTGGTCAGCTGGTAATCCCTAAGGTAAAGAAGGCGAAAATGGGTGGTCGTTCGTTCCGCCCCTGGTGGCTCAGAACTGGAATAAACTTCCACTATCACTTAGGCTAGAAAGTTCGGAAGCAAAATTTAGAAAAATGCTAAAACATATCTGTTCACTGCCTAGTTTCCGTCTGCCGGTAGTCTGCTCTTTCTGCTCTCCCTCTCACTCGGCGGGGGGCCACGCCGAGATGGCGTAACCATGCGCTTTATACATTTTCTTTATTATTTATTTATTTTTATCTCCAGGGTCCTCTGTACCATTGTGGAGGTAAGCCCATCTCTTATTTTATTTGGTATTGTATCCGTGTATGGGGGGGTGCTAGGCCCAATGGGGTTGCAACACAAATTGGTGTTTTATCTGACCTTGCTGGCCAGGAGAGAGATGTTTAAATTGTGGCATCAGGAGTTACCCCCTTCTTGGAATGCCAGGTGGAATTCTGTAAGATATTTTAGAGCCTTAGACCAGAGGGTAAATGTATATAGAGAAAGGCCAGATACTGGGTTATTTTTGAACTTGTTGGATGATTCATCTTCTGATAAGATTAGATTAGATCAAGGTATAGGATAAATTCCAATGATTAAAACCTCTGGGTCAGCTCAGGTTGTGCACAACGGGTGGTTCCCGTAAGAACACCAGCTGAGATTAGAACTACCAAGTTATATGCACCAGAGGTGGATCAGGTTGAGAGGTTGTTATAGCTACGGAGGTCATATGAGAAACAAAAAGAAAAATGCCCTCCATAGGGATTGCGTGCAGGCTCCGACTGGCAGACAGGCTCCTTGAGTCTGTTGAAAGCCAGCAGGGAATGTCCAGATGGTGTAAAAACTGACAGTCTCTTTTGTAATGATTGTTCGGAGGCTTTCCGAACCTCATTGTAATCAGCCCCTTATTGTTATTTTCTTCCAGTTGAAGATAGAAATCTCATATCTTCTCCTTATCATTTTCACCTTTTTGCTGAAGCTTCTATATTATTCATACCTAATGCTTGATGGACCCTATAAGTTTCCTTCTGTAAGGATCCGATTTTCTCCCTCACTTTCATTATTTTTCCTTCAAATATCTCCCACTCCTAGACAAATATCCTCAAAACATTCTCCATCGTTCTCTTCCCTTGCTGCCTCTGAGGATTAGAGGAACCCGGACCATTATCCAGGGCAAAATCAAAATCCCTCCTATTAACACCTCTCCCTATAAATTACTTATTTCCCATCCAAGCTTTTTTAAATAGCCCGGGTCATATCTTATTGTGTGTTACCAAGATCGAAACACAGCCAACGTGTTTCGTTCCATGTTGGAACTTCGTCAGGGCTGTAATAAACATGATAAAACACAGATATGAGACCAACTATACATGCCATTAATCAAACTACATTCTTTACATAACACAACAAAAAGGTCAGTAAGCACAAGACAGAAAAGGGCCCATTTTAAATTACACACAAAAAAATTTAGACTTTAAAAATAAGTCATGCACATACATACAAATAAATATATACATAGCTACCACATCCTTAAAAACATGACATTGTACATTTATATACAAAATTCTTCAGAAATTCCACAATGCGTTCATTGTTAACGTTACTGAGGGCCTATAAGGTACAAATAACCATAGTCCCTATATTCACTTCTACCTCTCACTAAAGTAGAAAAAAGTGCTGGGGAGAAGAAGAGAAAAAGAAAGAGATCGGAGAAAAGTGGAAGGAACAGATGAAAGATAGAGTACCTTTCGAGCGCTGCAAGCTAAGTAACTAGAAAAGCAGGCGTGAGTAGTCTCACCTTCGCATAAATCAATGCCAAAGTAGGCACAGGAATCTTCGATCCAGTAGATGAAGAATTGTGTAACTACGATCGATACAGTTACGTTACACGCAGCAACTGCAAATAGCAAAAGGCAACAAAACAAGCGATCAATTGCCAAAAAGTAAAAAGAAGGGAAACCCTAAAAGACTCATTACAATCTTTGTTCGCAATCGGATGAGTTTTTCTGATAAAGTTTCTCCTGACTGCAGTTTCTTCGAATTCTGGTCATTTCCCCGAAGGGGATGTTATTAATGACTGAACGAGAATGAGCACTTGCGGCATGGAGGATGCCGTTGAAAGCTGTTTCCTTTCTGGATAGCATTTAGGTTTGGTGCTTTTTATTAGAATGTCTGTTGAGGTTTATAGGAGGCAAATTGTGCTAAGAATGTATGTGGAATATTTGAGGGTTATGAGAGTTACTCAAAGGCCAAATTGTGTGGGGGTGATATGGGTTGACTAAAGATTCGTTTTTATATGCCAACCAGCTAATATTGTGTCCTGTAACGAATTCACCTTTCGAAAATGCCTTACAAACATCAATAAAAAGGTATATAAAAATTTTGAATAGTGATAAAGATTATTATATGGAAGCTTTATGCTATTTGAAGTAGTTTATAGTGTAGTGGACATGCAAGTGGCGATAAAAAATGAGAATTGTGTCTCTGTTTACATACAGGAGACCATTTTGACCTTGATAAATAGGGTCACATCTAACCTAACCGAAAATATACAAAAACATTCAAGTTATAGTTTACTGAACCAACCATAACTTGTGCCCTTGCTGTAATTGCTTATGACTTTACATATTATATCACTTAGAGAGTGTGAAAATACAATAAGAACGAGAAGGTGGTGTGTGCATTTACTTTTTAAAACATTTTTTTTTATTGTCAAAGCAAAAGCAGAACACCACAGAGAACAAATGAGAAATAGAAAAAATAATAATGAGCATACAGAAAACATGAGAGCTAAATCATAATAATTAATACTTGTACGTCCTGAAAAAAAGCAGTCCATTAATCAATTGATTTGTCTACCCATAAAAAGAAAGGTAAATAGCAAAGCCACATTGATTTCATATATCGAAGGGACACATTTAAAACTATGAACGCCAAATCAGATTGAATTTGCGCATAGATTGAGCCCCCTTCATCTTTGCTAGAGCTTCCTCCATATCATATACTTGCCTAACTAATATCCACCAGTCCATTACTGTGGGAGGTTTTGGTGTGATCCAGAACCGGACTATTGTCAATCTTGCACATACAAGCAAAATAATTAACAGATCTTGGCTATCAGAACTAATATTTCTTATTCCCATCAATATTTCCATAGTCGTTAGAGGTGTGTTTATTTCTAGTTTTTGTGTTATAATTTGTGACACCTTCTGCCAGAATAGAAAGAGTTCGGGGCATGTAGCGAACATGTGCTTTATATCCGCCGCGTGGTGACCACATCTTGGGCATTTTGTCCGATCGTTGATATGAGTATTAGCTGACCACTTTGCTATGCAATCTGGCGTGTAGTATAATAAGCAAATTGTACGAAATTGTTGCATGTGTAAGTTAGGTGAGTTTACTGCTCTAACTATTGTGCTTAATGAATATGAAATGTTTTTAGCCAAAATTGGCACCCCCATAGCTCTAGTCCAACGTTCCGCTATTCTTGAGCAGTCATCTGACCCATAAGCACAAAGACAATTATATGTTTTACTAATAGAATACTTTTTTGCTAGTGTCATGCAAACAATCCCATATAGCTGATTCAACAATATTCTTCAAGTTTAGTTGCTTAACAAAATGATCACGAATCGGCATGTACTTAAAATGGATATTATCTGCTAAGGTATACAGAGACTGCATTCTAACAAAAGTAAGAAAACCAGTGTGGTCATATAGATCGTCTAGACAAGTTACCCCGTGTGAGATCCAGCGTTTACCTATAAGATCGTGAAATATCTCTGGAAGCCCTGGATTGTACCAGAGAGGAAATTTAGCATATAATAGTGACACCTCATATTTCATTGAAATAGCGTACTAGATAGCTATGCCGTCTCAAGCTATCTTAAATTGTACTCTTTTAAAGTAGTTTGGGTCATTGATTCTAAACAGAACCTGACTTCTCTCTTCACCCAACATAAATTTATGATAATAAGTACTGCTCTCAAGATTGATAAAACTATGTAAACGACCCAAAAAGGCAGACCTGAAATAAGTTTTAAAATCCGGAAAATAAAGACCGCCTTGTATATAGGGTCATTTTAGTAATTCCAGCGCTTTTCTCTCTTTTTTGTAGCCCCTGATAAAACTGCTGAAAATCCCATCTAAGCGTTTAAAGAAAGAGACAGTCACTCACAAGGGGATAGTCCTAAACAAATATAGAAATTTCAGCAAAATCTTCATTTTTATAATATTTATTAGCCCCATTATACCTATAGGTAGTTTGAGCCAACTCTTCAGCAGTTTAACCATGTCTTTCAACAACGCTCCATAGTTTAAAGAGATGATTCTTTCAATATCTGTTGCCATCTTAACCCCGAGGTATATAGCAGTTTCGCAAGCCCCTTGTATTGGTGGAGTTGAATTAAAATTCAGAAGAACCTGAGTTTTATTTATGTTTAATTTATAGCCAGAAATCAGCCCAAACTCCTGTGCCTCCCTTGTTATAATTTGCAGCGCCCCACCGGGATCCGTTGAAAAGACTGCGATGTCATCAGCATATGCGATGACTTTAAGGGAGTTATTCCCTAACAGAAGAGGGTGGATTAGCTGTTGATTCTGGAGAGCTGAAACAAAGGGCTCTACATAGAGAGCAAATAGGAGTGGTGATAAGGGGCACCCCTGACGGGTGCCCCGAAGAATCAGAAAGATGGCAGACTGTGACCTAGCATACATGATTTTAGCACTAGATTTGTCATACAGGGCTTTAATCTAGGTAAAATATTGCCATTTAATGCCAAAGGCTTCTAATATGGCTCACAAAAAGTCCCACCTCACTCGGTAAAATGCCTTCTCAGCATCTAGAAGAATCATATCGAGTGGGGTCGATCGCACGTTTGCCACATCAAAAGCAGTGATAGCCATATTTACATGGATAAAAAATACGTTTTCTGTTCATTGTACGGCCCTAATACAGATGATCCAACAGTAAAAGAGGCAGTGACTTTTGAGTTATTAAATTGGGAAGGGGAACGGATGGTAATGGGAGACTTTAATTGTATAATGGACTATTGTATAGATACTACAAGGAGAGGGGCTTCTCAGAAAATGAGGAGGACTCGGGCTGTAATTGGGGAGAGGGGTCCCCAAATTGGGACACTACATCATTAAGCATTTGACATTTATCTAGTTAAAACTATTGACTCAAGCTTTCATTTCTTCCCACTCAAATTATTAGAGTGCTACATCGGATCTGACTTTGAAATGAATATAGGGACAGCCTCTTCACTAGTAGTATGGGATGCATTTAAGGCAATGAGGGGCTTTGCCCAGCAGTATATCTGGGGGCAAAACAAAGAGTAGAAAAAAGCAATGAAAGCTACTATAGCAGCCATACGTTCAACAGAAATCCAGCATATCAAGGCAATTACCAGAGGCCTTTTAAATATTGAAGATCTAGGTTATACTCTGGTTAATTTAAGGTCGGAGCTGAAGAGGACATTTAGGGAGAGAAGCATAATAAAACTCAAGTATCGACTTCTACAATATGAGAACGCGGAGAAAAAAGGTAAAATTCTAGCTTTCAAAGTAGCAGGCGACAGGGCTAAGACCATTATAAAGAGGATCACAGGGGCCGATAACAAACTATACGAACGCCCAAGTCAGATACTTACACAGTTTGAGGCTTATTATCAAGAGCTGTATAGCCCAGAAAACCAACCTCAAAAGGAGGAAATCTCTAAATATATTCAAGAGAATATTCTGATAAGGGTGGAGGAATAGATATCTCAATCTCTAGCAAGATATATCACAGTTGAAGAAATAAGATTGGCAATTAGCACCCTACCAGCAGGCAAAACAGCAGGAGACGATACAGTACCTTTAGAATTCTATAAGATTTTTCTTGAGGAACTGTTGATACCATTCAATCAGGTTATAAGACTTATTGGTGAAAAAGGTAGGGCTCCAGATTCATGGACGATAACGCAAATAATGTTCTTTCTAAAAAAGGCAAACTGGCGGATGAGTGTGGGATGAGTGTGGGTCGTATAGACCGATATCACTCATCAATGCTGACGCTAAAATCTTTGTGAAAATCTTATCAAACCGCTTATCTCCTGTGCTGCCTAGTTTGGTCTCGCCTTATGAACATGGCTTTATACAGGAAAGAGGTCTGTGCATTTACATAAGGATGTGGGCATGGCCTGGCTGAAAGCCAGTGTATAATAGGGGCCCAAGTTATTGTTGGCTTGAATTTTGGGTTTCAAATGTTAGTTTTTTCTCTTCACTTTAATTTAGCATTTTCCGTAAATCATTCTCTCTCTCTCTCTCTCTCTCTCTCTCTCTCTCTCTCTCTCTCTCTCTTTATATATTACCTACTGGTGGTCGTCAGTAGGTAGTTATAGTTAGGACCTAGTTTCCATAGGAAATCCACAACATTCTATTTGGAATAACTTTGGTGCCGGTGGACGAATCTTAGAGAATTTATCCAAGAAAATGGCCTGCTCCGCTTCGCTCCTTCCCTGAAAGTTTGGGGGTGATTCGTCAAGTGGGGGCCGAGAAAAAAGGGGTCCCAAAATGTGTTTTCCCCATGCAATTTTCCATAGGGACCTTTAGCCAGGGCTACAGCCCGAACGGCTGAACGGAATTACACCAAATTTGGCAGAGAGGTAGAGTTCGGTTTGCAGATTGTGATTTTTGTAGGAAATCCATACAATTACGAGCACGAGCTGCATGTTGATTGGATGTCAACTGTCTGTCAACACTCCAAACCAGGAAGTGTTGGCGGCCATCCTGTGCCTCGGTAGAACCGAGTCACAAGAAAACAGTAAAACAAAGTTGAAAAATAATGAAAGGGGGCAGGGTAGAAACATCCTGACCCTCTAGGCCTGCTCATGGTACGCGTTTTGGGAAAAAAAGTACGCTTTATTGTTAATTAGCCCCCGGGGGGTAAAATATCGGGGGCAATTTTTTTTTCATAATGGGGGGCCCAGAGGGGTCCCTCTGCCCCGGGGATCGCCATACCCCGGGGCTTTAACTATATGTATGTGGGGTGCTCATGGCCTCCCCGGAGCCCTGGGAACCACCAGTCCCTGGGGCCTCTTTTTATTTAAAAAAACTGTGTGGGGGGTTTCAAGCCCCCCACACATGCCTCGGGACCACCACCTCCCTGGGGCACTAATATGGAAAATAGGGGGGACGGACCACCCAGCCCCGGGGACTACCACCCCTCCGGGCTTTTGAATGCTGGGAGGGGAGCCGCGCAGCTCCCTTCCTGGAGCCTTTGATGGCCCTGGGGACCACCACCTTTCAGGGCCGGCTTCTGCAGCGTCCCGGGGAGCCTAAAGTGCCGCCTTCTGCAGTGCCCGAGGTGACGAAAAAGCAATGCCGGTTCCCGAAGGACGCGGGGACCCGGCTGGGACCGTGGGGGCTTTGGGACTCATAAAAAACAGTTCTTTTCAGAACTAACTTTACTGGTCAAAAAAAGAGCTATATTTCTATGATAGTATGTACAATTTTTCAGTTTTTTTTCGGCACCAGTTGTACTCTCTACGCATGCGCAGCCTCGTTTCCAAGCCCATGCTTCTTTGTTTTCCTTCAAGTTCATCAAGCAAACCTCTCCTCATTTCAGGTATTACATTTGCAGCTTTCTTCTGCCGGGTCGTGTGCCTCATCCGCTGCTATACTTTTGTAATATATTAATAATCATATTCTATCTATATTTATTTGAAACGTATTGCCGAGGCACCAAACGTCAATTGCCTACTCCATCCTCCGCCATTTTAGTAGTTTTCCTCCGTTATTTTTAATATAACTGCTACTTTCATTTTACCCCCCGCCTATCTACTCTGTGATCCATGAGATTTCCTGCCACAGACACCAAGGTGTTTGTCCTTGGCCTCCGATCTTATCAGACTTGGTCACACGCATACCTAAAAACTAATTTGAAGCACGTAAGGCACAGAGATTACAACGCGTGACCGTCACCACAAAGCCATTACCGTGCCTATGCCTTTATCATGCGTGGTAAATGTATAGTAGTTGTAAAAGCATGCGTGGTAAAGGCTTGCGTGGTAAAGCCATGTGCATGCTAATGAATTCGTGGTGACGGTAAAGCGTGGTTATGAGCGCATTGTAATGGCTGTTTCCCACCAGGACACTGCAGGAACCAGGTCTGGGCGTGGCGGACTCCAGGGCATCAGGCGGTGGGCCACGCAGCCTCCATCACACAATACAGAAATCTCCGGGGGTGGTCATTTTCGTGGTTTGAGGGGCGTCATTGAGGCCCACACAGTTAATTTTGTAGGGGGGTAGGTTTGCACGCGAAAATGTCGCAAGCGGTTTGCAAATGTGGTACACATTGTTTTGTTTTACTTTGATTTCCTTTCTATGTTGTAGTCCATCCAGAGAAAATATAACTTATTGTACAGCCAGTACTTTTCAACCCTACTGTCAAACATCTTACTATAGTACTTCAAATTATAAAAAATATTTTTGTTGTGGACTGTCAACCCCTCCCACCCCCCCAAAAAAACCAAGTATATCGTTTTTTTTATTAACTGTTATTAAAGCAACAATAACTGTAAACGTAACTTACAGATAATATAATAAACAACTAGAAAAATAACTTTAATACAACAGTATTATAAATAGATTGTGATGAGGACTCCAAAAGACGTAGGATAGGTAATCTGCAAAACAAAAAAGAAAATTAGAGTTTAAAGTTATGTAGATGTGACTAAATAAGGTGAAGCATTACAAGTGAAGATAACACTACGATTTTACGTGTGCAGTGTGCCTAGTACATTTCACTTTTGTTATGGTCCCACGTTCAAGTGGTGTCTATATGGAAGTGCCTACTGCGTTACTGACACAAAAGTGGCACAACGGGATTGTAAATACGCCGATTTATTTCTAATGCATTGCAATGGAGGCATTGTATATCTAGGCCGCTGTGCTTACCTTGTATAAACACTGCGGCCACCAGAGTTCACAACTTCATTTTAACTCTGCTTCTACACGTCAAAGTAGACAGCAGTGTCTATAACTTTAAAGGAGAAAGAGAAATGATGTCACAGAGAGTGAGAGAGAGAAAGAGAGAGAAAACAGCATTAAAACTGTGAGAGAAAGTTATAGATGGAGCAGTTAATACAGGAGAAAATACTCATAGCTCTCCTTTTGCCGCCGTTGTGTGTCCACGGATGTGCTGCTTCAGAGTGCACCCTCAACTTGCTCGATCTGTAACATCCGACATAACAAAATCAGAAAAGACCGAATTGAAAGAAATGTGGGAAGAGATTTCCCACGAGAAGAGTCTAAGTAAGAGATTATATAGTTACAGTTTGAAGATGTTATCTCATCGAGAAATTGGAGCGTATGAATGTTTGGATCGCTTATCATCTGAAAGTCTATACTCCAAATCTAGAAGAATCATTTGGGTGAGTCTAGATCTTGCTGCAACACGAAATCGAGTACTTAAATCTGTACAAGAAATGAAATATTTAGCTGAAAAAGAGCCAGAAAGTACAGATATTGTGAAAACAAATATGTTGGATACATATTATCCAAATAGAAGTCATCATCTTGAGAACATTTGTCTCTATGAAGTGCTGCAAAACTATATTTTTAAACGGAATACTAAAGAAAACATCAATAATGGTATATATGCCATGATTGGTTCTGAAGGATGTTTGGTGAAGCAAAGAAAAGGACATTTGATTAATCGCCGTAAAGTGAGTTGCAAAACTCCTGACAAAAGGGAATTTTAATATGAGTTCTTAATATTGCGTACCTAGACTGTTGCACCCCATTGACTCGCAGAGTCTGGAGTTGAGATTTTTTCTTGAAAAGTCAGACGCAGATTTACAAGCTCCCTGCGCCACTTTTCCCATGTTAAAGGTGACACAAAAGTGGCGCAATAAGCTTGTAGATCTGTTTCTCAGACTGTTGTAAACCTGTCTGTTGTCACTGCTCGGAGGTAATTATACATTACTACACAGTCAAGCTGCTGCACACTACCCACTCTCTCCTTTCACAAATAATTTGTTGTTGTTTCGGAAAAAAAGTTCTTTACTCACCTAGTGCCATTGGCGTGATTCAAAGAGGGTGCTCTACGTGTCAAAGAAGCCTTCACTGTAACCAAGAGAGTTCACCACTTCAACTCAGAAAAGGTTCTTTACAGCAGACTGGAGATAGTAGCGTCCAAAACTTTAAAAAAGAAAGAGAGACGATGTGAGACAGTAAGAAAGAGAAAGAGAGAAAAAAGGACATTAAAACGTGGGAGAGACACACACGACAGGGGGGAGGTGGGAGGGTGGGGGTGCCTGAAGCCAGTGGCACAAACACAGTCAAAAATATCGGGGCGGCTAGAAAATTAATTTGGGGGGGGCTTAACTTCAAGCAAAAAGAAGAGTGGAGCTGCAGGGGCTGTAAGCGGGGGATATCAAAGCCTCATTAACAAGCAAAATGTCTTTAAAAGACCTTTGAAGTACTCAGGTGCAACTGTGTGTGGGCCCAGGTAGCTATGTCATCCTAGCTGAAGCCCCGTTAGCCCAATGTGTGTTTTGCACGCCTGCTGCATACCACACATTCTCTCCTTTCACAGATAACTTGTCGTTCTTTCGGAAACAAGCTTCTTTGCTCATCTTGTGCCTTTGCCGTCATTGAAACAGGGAGCAGTACTTGTCGAAGCAGGCTTCTCAGTCCTTTTTACAATGGCCACGCCAGACCAATTTGTAAAACATAACCTGTACGATAAAAAAGAAGTTAACATTGTGTGTGATTTTTTTATGAAACGAGAGAGGAAACAAGAGAGTGATTGAAAACAATACTCGCAGCTCACCTTTTTGTCACCGGTGTTTTTCAGCATGTGCCGGACATAATCCATCCTGCAGCTCTACATCTAAAATATAATAAAAGAAAGATGTTATGATTGGTAATTGTTACTATATTAATTTGGAGTTAGATAACATCACACTTTTATACACGTTCCTTCTCACATTTTTACGAACTGTTTGTATTGGTAATATTCCGGACATTTCAGCGATTATAAAAACGTTCCTGCTATAGGGAAAAAAAATTATACATGTAAATTAATACACTATATAGGAGTGCATTCGTCTAAAATACTAAGTCGCGTTTTTGTATCTAGTCTGCTACAACCCTGACTCCCTCTGATGCGTACTCAAGCCTCACTGCTCACCTTTTCGTGGAAAAGACACCTTCTGCATGATGTAGTTCCGATCTCCAACAAAGAAGTCTCATATATGGTGCAGAGTCTTGATATCTCTATGGCTAATGGCATACTCGTGCTCCCATCATCATCATCGCAGGTTCTTCACCCGCTCAATGTTTCGGGCACCACTAACTCAGTGACCAAAGAGGCCACGCATGTAGTAGTGGGCCCCTTGTTCGGTACTTTGGGAACAACTCTAAAATGGCGTACAACACGTGCTTTTCGTCTTTTTTATACATAGGGTCACATGTGTAGTGACGAATGCGCTGGATGGGTGTGGTGTGGGTTTATACGAGCCATGAGGGAGTGTGTGTGCCGATCTGACAACTAGACCTGGAACTAAGAAAGCACTACAATAGAAATCTGGGCCATGTACTGTTTTGTTTTCCTGGTAGCGTAAGCACAGTAGGCTGCACTAATGTATTCAGTCTCGATTAATTTACCACCTCCCCCAAGGGCTTTTAAATGTTAGGAGAGGGGTCGATAATTGTGCTGACTTTTCTCCGTTAGCGTGCAGTACTATATTGTTTTATAAAATGTATTACTCTTCAAACCATCTTTGTTCTTACGACGAACGGCCGCGATTTCCGTAATTGCTATTAAAAGTGATATACGCTTATTTAAAGTTTTAAAAAACTATTTTCATGATTATCCCAGATAATGTCTTCCCTTAATATGTACATTAAATACATAAATATATGTTTTTGAACAATTAGAAACTTTCACGCCATACGCGTACGGGGCGCCGTACATGACGTAACGCGGAATTTTTTATTGTATTTTTATTTTTTTTAAATTGCAGGGTACACGTTTTGGGCAAGAAAGAATAAAAACGCAAAGCCCGCTTTATTGTTAATTAGCCTCCGGGGGGGGGGCAAACCCCGGGGGCAATTTTTTTTTCATAATGGGGGCCCAGAGGGTCCCCCCCTGCGCGGGGATCGCTACACCCGGGGCTTTAACTATATGTATGCGGGGGGGGCTCATGGCCCCCTGGAGTTCCAGGGACCGCCTCCCTCCCGGGGCCTCGTTTTATTAAAAAAAACTGTGCAAGGGGCTTGTAAATGTGGTATTTTGCTTTCCTTTCTGTCTTGTAGAGGATCCAGGGTAAATATAACGTTTTTTTGTACAGCCAGTACCTTTTTGCCTGTTACCATAGTAACAGTTCATGGATCACTTGCATGAGCACAGAGGTTAGAAGTTCACCATAATATGTTGCTAATTGAAATAGTTACTGTGCTGGAGATTTATATCTTTTTTTTCATAGGAACCGTTAGTCCTACAAGAAGTCAGTGGAAAAGTTTTGTTAGGGATTCTTTCCTGTTTGGGGAGTATTAGGGTAACGTGCTCCAAGCGGGACTGTATGAAGCTTAATGTTCATTGGCTGTTAAGTATTAAAAGTAGAAAGTTTGGCAGTCATTCCTTGCTCGTCTGTGGAACAACATGGACATTTTATTGGCTAAAGTGTTCCGAGCACAAGTTTGCTCCTTATTGGATGGGAACGGTTCACTGTTGTCAGTGATATTGTGATGCATTTTCCAAAGGAGTATGGGGAAAGAAAGTAGTAGAGGGCAGGTTAGGAACACTATTAACTCTGTACAATGCCCATAAGGTGGTGGAGAGGGATTATGAGGAAAACAATTTTTTTTATATGTTTCAAGGGCCATTTATGTAATTGCCATGTGGTGTATAAATCACGGCAGAAAAATGACAGTGTCTTGCGCTGTTTTTTTTTATCAAGGTAGGTGACATACTTCTTAGGAGTACTATTTACTTATAATGTGGTGTTTACTTCCCTGATGGGGAGGTGTGGTTGTGCAGCAAAAAAATCTGTCTAGGTTTGAAACAGTTTTTACTACGCAAATACAAATAAACTTTCTCCTGAAACTGTTGCTGTATATATGAAAGGGGTGACAATTAAAAATGGAATTTCATAAAATATCAGTTAAGCGTGGCTATATACTTCTTTTTTGTGCTACAGTTTGTAAAAGTGTTGCCCCACATTCTTGATGACGTAAGAGGGCATCGGTTACTTTTAGATAAAGTAGAATAGAAGTGCTACAACAAACACTCCTGCACTACATTATCTCAGATCAAAAGAACAAGTAAAAAACAGTTAAATACAAATGATTTTATATTACATAGAAATGCATGCATTATTATTTTTCAAATTTGTATTCTGTACAATTCAGGAACGTGCTGTCGTAGTGCTTAGAGATTGCAGACTGTTCCACTAATAAATCACATACTCACTAAAGAATATATAGGATGGTACTCTTATAATATAAAGTACAGGTCCTATATATTCTTTAGGGAGAAGGTGAATAGGAACCGCAAATAAGAATAGAAATTACAAAATAACATTCAGAAATGTAGGGTTTATTAAATATTTCAAGTAACAAAGTATGCATGATAGCTATATTTTTTGTTCTGCTGTTTCCTAAAATATGTTTCTTGAAAAAAAAATCTGATCAAGTACTTTTTAATATTTGAAAGTTATATTATAGATGGCGCTGAAAAATCTCCCATTCCTCTTCTGTAGCAATAGGACAATCTATTGTACTATAACGATTGATACCATTGTTACAGTAAAAAGAAAAGGAAAATAAAGTTATGTATTTAACAGAAAATCCATGATGAATTACTTTCGAGTGGTAATTATTTACTGAACTTCTTTTCTTCGGGAGGTGAAAAAGTTAGATCTTCGTGGTTACAGGTCATAAGCTCCTCTGAGATCATTACGGTGAGAATAATAATATGTATATATTCTTACAGCACATGATCACAAGGGGAACATAGACTGAAAACCGCAAGCCAGAGCCAGAAAAGGAGCAATGTTTGTTATAAGGTTGGTCCTGAATGCTCCTCCCAGATCACCTTCAAAACCTCTCCTTGATAAGTTACACTGGCTCCCAATTCGCCAAAGGGTCAAGTTCAAGATCTGTTGCATGGTCCATAAGGGCCTACATGGCTTAGCCCCGTCATACCTGGCCGAAAAATTCCTTCCCTATTCCTCCTTACCCTTAGGTCCAGCAACCAGCTTCTCCTCCAAGTACCTACGGTGAAAAAGGCAAGACAGGATGGTAAAGCCCTGTCTGTTGTTGGCCCAGCACTTTGGAATAAACTTCCCTTCTGGCTTAGGCAGTGTACTGACCATCTCACCTTCAGGAAAATGCTGAAAACTCTTTTATTCTAGCTTCAGCATTTCAATTAGATTGTTGCTGCCCTCCTCGATCTATCACTAGCGTTGGGTGCAGAGATACTCCTTCGGGAGTCGATTCAAGCACGGTATAAACCCATAAATAAATAAATAAATAATCTATCTGTTTCTAAAAACAAGCTGCTGACGTTACAGAGAAAAAGCGAAAAACATGCAATAAATTTTTTTTCTAGATATAAATGTTTAAATATTGACAAATAGCCACAAATTATAACTAAGTACTATGCCTATGCCATATTGAAACAAATTACAACTCCGGAATATGTTTGTTGATGCAAAAAGAGAATCCGATACTAGAAAACGGAACCGGCAACATAGATTGGCTGAGAAATAACTCGCAAAAAACAAAACTAATTGCACAGTAGGTGTGGTTCATATAGTTTTTAGTTGTTTAGTAGTCTACGGAAGGGAGCTGTGGGTCCGCCTATTTAGATGGCACATTTTGCAGTTTACACGTGCTCACGCTTAACTTTTATTCTTCTGCACGTGTTTGAAAAAGTTACAAACTGTGAAGCTGTAAAGGTTTCGATTTCGATCGTAACACGTATAAGGTATTATTATCTACATACTTTGGAGAGTTTAAAAAGTCTTACTCTGTAAACTGTGTTCTTTGCATTTTCATGATTAAAAACATCTAAATCGAAGACATAAAAAAAATATCTTTATCATTAGAAGAAAAAAAAGGATTAATATTTGTTATTATTATGCTTCTTAATTTAAAAAATGCTAGCATTTGTAATTCGTAAACCTACCCTCAGAAAGGTGTGCTGGTGCTTGGGGCTTTGGGAAGATTAATAAATAATAAATGCCCTTTTCTATGCACCTGCAAACTTGGCTTTTAAACTTTCAATTGCCCAGTCTGTATCGTTACACTTCCTCCAAACATTCTGCTACTGCCATTTTAGTATAGTAGTGAGCCATACAGCAGTATATATTTAACAATACACTGTTTTAAAAGTGAAGCAGTTATACATTCATCTCAAAACTCTCCTTGGACAACTGTAATCATCCAGTCAGTATCCAAGTAGTCATGGAGCAAAGTAGGCCTTAGGCCATGGACTGTTTTAAACTCTTATAGACTATGCTTGCAGTCTTCTTTGCACCTGCAAACTTGCCTTTTATATGTTCAATTCCCCAGTCTCTATCCTTACACTTCCAGCAAACACTCTGTCACTCCTGTTTTAGTTTTGTAGTGACTCATTGATCAGTGTGTAGTAATCCATTCACTATATTGAAACACTAATGGGTAGATGTACAGTAACTGCCATATCCCCAGGAATATGCCAGTTATTGTGCACTGTGACATCATCACTATGGATGTGCCGTATTTAGAATGTGGTGCACTATGGCGCAAAAACAGTACAGATATGTGATGCATCTGTGCCGTGAAGGCGGCGCATTGCTTAAGTTGAGTTGCAAGTGCAACGCATCTCTAGCAATGCTCAGGGGCTCTATGCTCACAATGCTGAGTCAATCCTTTCACCTGCTTCGAGCAAGTGCAGGGTTTTGACACAGCATGAGTTCAAAAGTGATAAAGTGAAATCTTGTATATTTCACTCAGCCACTTTTACGAGGTGTTTCTGCGCCCGAACGCCCCCCCATCCCCTTGCTTCAAATCATTATAGACTCTGCATTCACTGTTGTATACAGCAGCAAAATTGCCTTTTATATCTTCAATTACCCAGTGTGTATCGTTACACTTTCACCAAACACTCTTACACTACTGTTTCAGTATTTTAGTGAACCATACAGCAGTATATGCCTATCTATACGCTGTTGTCAAAGTAAAGCTGTCACACACTCTCCTTGCAGAATTGTAATCATTCAGCCAGTACCCAAGTACTCATGGTGGAAAGTGTGCCTTAGGGCATGGACTTCTTCAAACACATATAGACTATGCATGCAGTGTTCTATGCACTGGCAAACTTGTCTTTTATTCCCCAGTCTGTATCTTTACACTTTCATCAAACACTCTCACACTATTGTTTCAATATTGTAGTGAGCCATTCAGCAGTATGTGTTTATCTATATACTGTGGTAAAACTGAGGCTGTTAAAAATTCAATCAGGCACTTTCCTTGCAGAACTGTAATCATCCACTCACTACCTAAATACTCATGCATTAAAATAGGCCTTAGGCCATGGACTGCTTCAAACCCCTATAGACTATGCATGCAGTCTTCTATGTACTTGCAAACTTGTCTTTTATACCTTCAATTCCCCAGTTTGTATCCTTACACTTCCATCAAACACTCTGTCACTGCTGTTTTAGTTTTGTCGTGACTCATTGATCAGTATGTAGTAATCCATTCACTACATTAAAACACTAACGGGCACATATTCAATAACTGGCATATCCCCAGGAATATGCCAGCTATTGTGCACCGTGACACCACCACCATGGATGCGCCATATTTACAATGCGGTGCACCATGGGAAAAAAACGGCACAGATATGTGATGTATCTGTGCTGTAAAGGTGGTGCATTGTTTGAGTTATGTTGCAAGTACAACGCATCTCCAGCATTGCTCTGAGGGCCCTATGCTCAGAATGCTGTGTCAATCCTTACATCTGCTTCAAGCTAGTGCAGGGTTTTGACACAGCATGAGGCCAAAAGTGACAAAGTGCCATTTTTAGGAGGTGTTCCTCTGCCGGAACGCCCCCTCCCATGTAGGAATGTCTCCTTCTGGTAGAGGGATTTACGATGTGACGCACCTCCCAGATACATCACATTCTAAATACCACACACCATTGCTCATCTTTTGCACCACCGCTGCATCAGAAAAGTGATGCAACGGCGGTGTAAAAGAGGCACAAGGGGGTTGTAAATCTGCCCCTAACAAACACTTACAAATTCACCCAGGCAGTTTCACTAGCTGTGCAAAGGGAAGCATAGACTTGTAACATATTTATGCACATATGTTAGATTCAAGTGCTTCAGATGTACTACAGTGTACTATAAGTAAACACCCTATAGATTTAAGCTGTAGCACTTTCTCATAGTTCTGCACTTTCACATTCACCATACACTAGTAATGTATTCTTTCAGTCAATTATGCACTACACATACATACATCTAAACTTTCACACACTAGCATACAAGTTTGGCTCTTTTTTAACCAGAGTAGGTAGTTCTGAAAATAACTTTTTTTTTGTTTTGTAGTTTTTTTGTGTTTTTTAGCAGTATTTTTTATGTAAGGAAAAAGAAGGAACTGCAAACAAAAAAGCTTTTAACAGGAACAAATAAAAAAAAAAAAATTAACGCCGACAGCACTGGTGCTGCTGTTTCCTCCTGCAAATTAAATCAATCGACTGTTCGCCGTAGCATAATAGTTGTTTACAAAATTTACATTGAATTATTAAATCGGTGAAATCCGGACGGATGTCTGGATGTGGACTTGCAGATCCTGTTGAAGTACTTGGTTCTGCTGGTGGAATGTCCTCCCTGACTCTGGTGCATGCAGCACGGGCATATTTTACAGGGTGCTGTTTCTTGACATACCTCACCATGCTTGCAGTCCCGAAGAAATAATGTTTGTTCGGATTCCCTCTAGATATTACAACAGAGCAGATTTTGCAGGTTACTTTTGCAGCATTTACCTTTTTTTCACCTGCTGGAAATGAAAAAAAATTCCATATCGCTGCCTCTTTTCTTTTTGTGGGTGGATCTTCTGCCACAAATTCGTCCTCAGAAGAGTTTTGTGAAGTGTCTTCTTCCTAAGCAGCCATGATAAAACAATGAAAACACTGCTCCTTCAGAAAAAGGTTTTCCTTCAATGAAAGTCAAAGAAGAATGATTAAAATGGGTGGAGTCTTTCAACAGTTAGAATAGGAAGTATTATGAACCAATTACATATGTTCTTTGAAAGTCACATGGCTTTGCGTACACTTACGGTGTGCTTACGGTGCTCTTACGATGCGAGGACGTATGACGTCCCGCCGCAATTTGCGTAATTGCTTTTAAAAGTAATATACGCTTATTAAAAGTTTAAAAAACTATTTTCATAACTATACCAGATAATGCCTTCTCTTAGTATGTACATTAAACACATACATATATGTTTTTAAACAATTAAAAACGTTTGCGCCTTTCGCGTACGGGGCGCCGTACATGACGTCACACGGAAGTGTTGATGCGACGCGTAACGTCAAAGCGTGTTCGTAGCATATGCGTGGGTACGTGCTGAGTACGATTAGCAGTACAAAGCATGGTGCGATCACCATACGCGTACGGTACGGTTACCAAAAAACAGTGAAAAAGGAATTATATAGAATTTAATTTTGATATATTAAAAATATATGTATATTATTTTGTTTTGTTATTATTTTACATTAAGAGTATGAAATATAACTTAAAAAATAAAAAATAAAATATTTAAAATTAAAATTTAGGAAATTACTATAAAAAGAAAGAAATATAATAATTCATACATTTTAAAATTTTCATTTACAAAACCTTTGAAATTCACTGAAAAAACCATAGGTTTCACACATGTTATATTTAGCTGAACATTTCACTCATACAAAATCATTGAAATGTCCCCATTATAGTTAGTTCAGCTAACTATAAATCGCGCGCCCGCAATGCACAGCTGATGACATCACATATTACATCACTCATAACATGGTCAGTGACATAACTCATGGCATCACTGATGACATCTCAAATGACATCACTGATGACATCACTGATAACATCATCCTTGTGAAAGAGTGGCAGACCTCCTCTCACCCTAATATAACCTTTGATACGCACATTCAAAAATAGAAAATACAATTTTCAAAAAAATGGAGATACCAATACCAGTTACAACAGCCATACAGCAGTATATATTTAACTCTACACTGTTTTAAAAGTGAAGCAGTTATACATTCAGCTCGACACTCTCCTTGGACAACTGTAATCATCCAGTCAGTATCCAAGTAGTCATGGAGCAAAGTAGGCCTTAGGCCATGGACTGTTTTAAACTCTTATAGACTATGCTTGCAGTCTTCTTTGCACCTGCAAACTTGCCTTTTATATGTTCAATTCCCCAGTCTCTATCCTTACACTTCCAGCAAACACTCTGTCACTCCTGTTTTAGTTTTGTAGTGTAGTGACTCATTGATCAGTGTGTAGTAATCCGTTCACTATATTGAAACACTAATGGGTAGATGTACAATACCTGCCATATCCCCAGGAATTTGCCAGTTATTGTGCACTGTGGCATCATCACTATGGATGTGCCGTATTTAGAATGTGGTGCACTATGGGGCAAAAACAGTACAGATATGTGATGCATCTGTGCCGTGAAGGCAGCGCATTGCTTAAGTTGCGTTGCAAGTGCAACGCATCTCTAGCAATGCTCAGGAGCTCTATGCTCACAGTGCCGATTCAATCTTTCACCTGCTTCGAGCAAGTGCAGGGTTTTGACACAGCATAACTATACCAGATAATGCCTTCTCTTAGTATGTACATTAAACACATAAATATATGTTTTTAAACAATTAAAAACTTTTGCGCCTTTCGGTACGGGGCGCCGTACATGACGTCACACGGAAGTGTTGAAGCGACGCGTAACGTCAAAGCGTGTTTGTAGCATATGCGTGGGTACGTGCTGAGTACGATTAGCAGTACAAAGCATGGTGCGATCACCGTACTTGTACGGTTTGATTACCAAAAAACTATGAAAAAGGAATTATATAGAATTTAATTATAATATATTAAAAAAATATATATATTATTTTGTGTTGTTATTATTTTACATTAAGAGTATGAAATATAACTTAAAAAATAAAAAATTTTAAAATAAAAATTTAGGAAATTACTATAAAAAGAAAGAAATATAATAATTAATAGATTTTAAAATTATCATTTACAAAACCTTTGAAATTCACTGAAAAAAACATAGGTTTCACACATGTTATAGTTAGCTGGACATTTCACTCATACAAAACCATTGAAATGTCCCTGTTATAGTTAGTTCAGCTAACTATAAATCGCGCGCCCGCAATGCACAGCTGATGACGTCACATATTACCTCACTCATGACATGATCAGTGACATCACTCATGACATCACTGATGACATCTCAAATGACATCACTGATGACATCACTGATAACATCATCCTTGTGAAAGAGTGCCAGATACTCGAAAGCAAGTAATAACCCATATAGACAGTCTTGTAGCTACTCAGTAACCCATGCAGTCACTTATACACAAAGTGAGAGACTTATACAGATATTTACATATTTAAACATTACTCACTTACCCATGTATTCACTAACATACACTTAATCAGTCCGTTATACAATCAATTTTACAAACAAATCATCCATTTAGACACTTATATACCCATTTATTCTTCCATCGACCTTGAGTTGTACATATATAAAACATATTTAATTTTCTGAAAAAAACACATTCACTGGATGATGTCATCAGTGATGTCATCAGTGATGTCACTGACCATGTCATGAGTGATGTAATATGTGCAAGTTCTTTTTACAAGCATCAGGAATCTGAAGAAGGCACGTTGTGCCGAAATGCATTATGCCGTTTTCTCCCTGGATTAAAGGAGGTCCTTTTTAACTTACCTGAGTGGGCTGACGTCTTCTTTACTGGAGAGGTTTGTTTGGTTGGATGTTCAGTGCGGAAAGTGACACTGGCGCGCTACTAGTATTGTTGGTAGGGTGAAGGTAAAGCAAGATGACCGCCTCAATACTACAATAACCACAATTCGAAGAGGGCTGCAGTCACCGCCCACTGGGGCAAGGACTTCCGTAAGTGAAACTGCAGCCAATCAACTCGTGGTTGCGGGTTGAAATCCATCCTCTTACAAGTGGAATTTGATGTGTGCAGGTTATTTTGACAAGCATCAGGCATCTGAAGAAGGCATGTTGTGCCAAAATGCATTATGCCGTTTGTTCCCTGGATTTAAGGAGGTCCTTTTTAACTTACCTGTGTGGGTTGACGTCTTCTTTACTGGAGAGGTTCGTTTCGTCGGATGTTCAGTGCGCAGCCACTCGCACTTGAAGCCCCCGCCCTGAAGAGTTCGGCGTGTCGTGGCAAAATCTTGATATGTCTCAAAGCACTTGGGAAAGACGCCGAGCCACCGCAACTAACAGCGCATCGACAGGCCAACCAAATTGGGTGATGACTACATCGCGTTACCTCTGCCTACTGAGGGAAAGTGACACTGGCGCGCTGCTAGTATTGTTGGTAGGGTGAAGGTAAAGCAAGATGACCGCCTAAACACTACAATAACCACAATTCTAAGAGGGCTGCAGTCACCGCCCACTGGGGCAAGGACTTCCGTAAGTGAAACTGCAGTCAATCAACTCGTGGTTGCGGGTTGAAATCCATCCTCTTACAAGTGGGATTTGATGTGTGCAGGTTATTTTGACAAGCATCAGGCATCGGAGGAAGGCACGTTGTGCCGAAATGCATTATGCCGTTTGTTCCCTGGATTAAAGGAGGTCCTTTTTAACTTACCTGTGTGGGCTGATGTCTTCTTTACTGGAGAGGTTAGTTTGGTCGGATGTTCAGTGCGCAGCCACTCGCTTTTGAAGCCCCCGCCCTGAAGAGTTCGTCGTGTCTTGGCAAAATCTTGGAATGTCTCAATGCATTTGGGAAAGACGCCGAGCCACCGCAACTAACAGCGCATCGACAGGCCAACCAAATTGGGTGATGACTACATCGCGTTACCTCTGCCTACTCAGGGAAAGTGACAATGGCGCACTGCTAATATTGTTGGTAGGGTGAAGGTAAAGCAAGATGACCGCCTAAACACTACAATAACCACAATTCGAAGAGGGCTGCAGTCACCGCCCACTGGGGCAAGGACTTCCGTAAGTGAAACTGCAGCCAATCAACACGTGGTTGCGGGTTGAAATCCATCCTCTTACAAGTGGGATTTAATTTGTGCAAGTTATTTTGACAAGCATCAGGCATCTGAAGAAGGCACGTTGTGCCGAAATGCATTATGCCGTTTGTTCCCTGGATTAAAGAAGGTCCTTTTTAACTTACCTGGGTGGGCTGATGTCTTGTTTACTAGAGAGGTTCATTTGGTCCGATGTTCAGTGCGCAGCCACTCGCACTTGAAGCCCCCGCCCTGAAGAGTTCGGCGTGTCGTGGCAAAATCTTGGAATGTCTCAAAGCACTTGGGAAAGACGCCGAGCCACCGCAACTAACAGCGCATCGACGGGCCAACCAAATTGGGTGATGACTACATCGCGTTACGTCTGCCTACTCAGGGAAAGTGACACTGGCGCGCTGCTAGCAGTGTTGGTAGGGTGAAGGTAAAGCAAGATGACCGCCTAAACACTACACTAACCACAATTCTAAGAGGGCTGTAGTCACCGCCCACTGGGGCAAGGACTTCCCTAAGTGAAACTGCAGCCAATCAACTCGTACTTGAGGGTTGAAATCCATCCTCTTACAAGTGTGATTTGAGGTGTTCAGGTTATTTTGACAAGCATCAGGCATCTGAAGAAGGCACGTTGTGCCGAAATGCATTATGCCGTTTGTTCCCTGGATTTATGGAGGTCCTTTTTAACTTACCTGGGTGGGCTGATGTCTTGTTTACTGGAGAGGTTCATTTGGTCCGATGTTCAGTGCGCAGCCACTCACACTTGAAGCCCCCGCCCTGAAGAGTTCGGCGTGTCGTGGCAAAATCTTGGAATGTCTCAAAGCACTTGGGAAAGACGCCGAGCCACCGCAACTAATAGCGCATCGACGGGCCAACCAAATTGGGTGATGACTACATCGCGTTACCTCTGCCTACTCAGGGAAAGTGACACTGGCGCGCTGCTAGCAGTGTTGGTAGGGTGAAGGTAAAGCAAGATGACCGCCTAAATACTACAATAACCACAATTCTAAGAGGGCTGCAGTCACCGCCCACTGTGGCAAGTACTTCCCTAAGAGAAACTGCAGCCAATCAACTTGTGGTTGCGGGTTGAAATCCATCCTCTTACAAGTGGGATTTGATGTGTGCAGGTTATTTTGACAAGCATCAGGCATCTGAAGAAGGCACGTTGTGCCGAAATGCATTATGCCGTTTGTTCCCTGGATTAAAGGAGTTCCTTTTTAATTTACCTGTGTGGGCTGACGTCTTCTTTACTGGAGAGGTTTGTTTGGTCGGATATATATATATATATATATATATATATATATATATATATATATATATATATATATATATATATATATATATATATATAATTAAGGGACTGCAGTGGCGTTTTTTTAACCACAATTACTGTGTTCATTTATATTATTAGACACCTCTGCTTGACCCACTAGATCAGCGCATGCCGCAACATATCCTCACATTAGCCGCCTGTAGTGCTTTGACTGGCCTCCAAATCTGATCAGAGGGTTAGTCAATCATATTTACTTTAATTATTTTGCTACACTATAATCGCGCAATTCATCAGATTGTTTTTTGAGAATGTTTTAATTACATTGCATGCGACTAAAAATCATGATTTAAGAGACTTTGAAAGCATTTGAACCATGAGTGAAGACCTTAGGCAATTAGGGTGGGTTCATGGACACATTATGCGGGTTATATGTGCATGTTATTGCATCAGGCACTATATATTTAGACCACCATGATTACATGTTGATGATATTTTAATATATATTTTTTGACCATTCTCTGTGCACATTACACATATGATTTTCATTTATTTGTATTTATATATGAGGGCTTGTGCTTCCTGTGCGTATGTCTTTGTAAATTTCCAAAATGAAAGCAGTATGTTTTCTGTGTCTATACATTCATGTAGACTATAAATGGTTTTAACAAAATGGCGCTTACCAGACTGACGAAGGCTGCATTGACAGCCGAAAACGCGTTCTCTGTGCTTCTGGGTCGGAGGAGGCTCAATGAAATAAATGCCTTTTAACCCAGCACTCTTCGTGTGCGTGACCTTTTCTGTGAGGAGTAGGGTTGGATTAAATACATATATATATTTACATATATATATATATATATATATATATATATATATATATATATATATATATATATATATATATATTACCTACTGGCGGTCGCCAGTAGGTATATATAGTTAGGATTTTTTCTCTATGGGATTTTTGAAAATTCTATGTCTAATAACTTTGGCGTTTGTGGACGGAATTGGCTGAAATTTTCAGGAAAATGGAACATTTTGTTTCTGAGCAGCCCCTGAAAATTTGGGGGGGGGTTCGTCAAGGGGGGGCCGAGAAAAAAGGGGGGTCCCAAAACGCGTTTTTCCCATGTTAATTTCCATAGGGCGGTTGGCCTCACTTTTAGCCCGAACGGCTGAATGGATTTGCATGAAACTTGGCAAAATTGTAGGGACTGTTAGCCCGATGTGCCTTTGCTAGGTCTCAATATATGTGCTCCAGTGGATTTTGATGAATTAACGTTAAAAAAAATATATATATCTGTAACAGCGCTCCGGGTAGCGCTCCGGTTCGCGTACTTGACGCGTAACGGAACTTCGCGAAGCGAAGCTGATTGGCTCTCCGGTGTCTGTCAACATTCTAAACAGTCCGGAGCGGCCGCCATCTTGTCTCTCGGTAGGATCGAGAGACAAGAGGAGGCCAAAACAAAGGGGGAAATGACCATAAGGGGGCATAGTAGATCCTCCCTCACCCTCTAGGTTTGATGTGGAGGCTTTAAAAGGGCCCCGCGGGGCAAAAAATAAAATAAAAATAAAAATAAAAATATTGGGTTTTTTTGTGGGGAGCGCCCGGTACGCTTTTGTGTAATGGGCGGTGGTAATCTAAATGATGCGGGGGGGGGGGCAGCGTTCAAAGCACATCAGCGTGCATAAACACGAAAATGTTTTTATCTACCACGTACTTGACTTATCTCTAGCTTTATTAATACAATAATCAATAATGAAAAATCGACATCAATAGGGTTGTCCGTATTCCCAGTCAGTACCCTTCCCCGCCCGCCATGTGCACAAAGACCGCATACATCCCCCATAACGTCAAGGCTAAGTAACTAGAACGTCATAAGGAGTTGCAAGTCGCTCCCATACTGGCGCCATTTTGGTCGAGGCCAGGCAGGTCCAGAGTATAGTTCAATGTCTCCAATAAGTAGCGGCAGGACCAGAATCCCTTTCGGCAGTTCTGGCTTCGTTATTACGAGCACTAGAAAACAAGACATTCTGGGCAATACCACCCTTGACGCAGCCCTTTATGCTACAAGATGGTGTCTTCCATTCAGAAAATATTGTTGGCAGCATTTTGAAAGGAAAGATAAACGGCCGTTCTCCTAGTGAGTCTCACATTGTTACATTTATGAAGAATGTTGAAGAGTAGTATGTTGAAAATCTGAAGCCATCGTTCTACAAACTCTCAACCAGCCTTGGATGGAAAAATCCTGAAGAATGTACAAACTGAAAACCAGTTTTTGTCTGCATAGCATCAGCAGCAACACTTGAGTCAGCTTTGTGTGAAGCCGCCATCTTGATCCAATCAATACCGTCCCCCTGCACACATTCAGGGACCAGGCCGCATTGCGAGGGCACCGCAAGACGTGTCTTCAGGTCAAACGGATTGTGGGACAAGGTCCAGAATGAAGAGTCACCAAAAGGCAAAAAGTTCCGCCAGACCCCGGGAGCCGGCCGCCTATGTCGGGGGCGATCTCAGGCCACACCAGGGCAACAAGACTTGGGGAGGGGGCAGGAGCCAAGCGCCCCCTCCCAGTCCGCGCCACCACACCGCCCCTCGGGGGCCTCCGTCAAGCGGTTCAGGGAGGCACCGCAGGCAGCGGTTCTTCAGATCAGTGGCTCTCACCGGCAAGGCTCCCCTCCGTCAGCAGCGATCGTTGGCGCTGTGGTTGCGGCCGGAGGCCCCGCCTAGTCAACGCCCCGGCCTCTCCATGTCGTAGGCCGCAAGATTGGGCGCAACTCAGCTGGATGGCGGTGAGACGCTGTAGCCGCAAGAGTAGGCGAAACTCAACCGGCCGAGTGAGGCACTGTGCCGCAAGAGCGGGCGGAACTCAGCTGGCCGAGCGAGGCACTGTGCCGCAAGAGTGGGCGGAACTCAGCTGGCCGAGTGAGGCACTGTGCCGCAAGAGTGGGCGGAACTCAGCTGGCCGAGCGAGGCACTGTGCCGCAAGAGTGGGCGGAACTCAGCTGGCCGAGCGAGGCACTGTGCCGCAACAGTGGGCGCAACTCAGCTGGCCGAGCGAGGCACTGTGCCGCAAGAGCGGGCGTAACTCAGGTGGCCGAGCGAGGCACTGTAGATCTTCCTCTCACAAAGATGAAAGTCAGAGTGGGACAAAAAAATAGTTCTAAACCAATGAAAAGTGTAATTTTAGGTCACATGACCTAGCCTTACATCATTAGGAAACCAAAAGTGAAATGAACCAATGAAAATTTTTATTAACAAGTCACATGACCTGTTATGCTTACGTTATGCGCTCCGCGCCCCGGATCGCTTCCGGGAAGCTGCACTTCGCGCCTCGCTTCGCGCATCGGGTGCGCTAACGCGGCGCGTCATATGACGCATTACGCGACAACACGATACTACAGTGTTTCTGGATGTTTCAGACTGAAGCTGGCGTCAGCATGAGAGCACCCCGTGGCTACGTCGTGACCGTTCCGCGAGCAATCATGGCAGTCGCTCCCCACCAGAAGTCTGCGGGAGTCGGGGGCCCCGGTGACTCTTGTAGAATCTTCAAGGCTGAGGGGACGCTTTTGGGAATGGGGCCCATGCCCTAGCAGTCAAGCGTCCGAGTTCCAGGGTTGCCCAGAGCCATCCTTGCAGGCCAGGCCCAAGTCTGTGGAGCCGACCGCCATTTCGTGAGCTCCGTGGCAGGCGCCTGTCGCTGTACCGCAAGAGTGGGTGCAATTCAGCCGGATGGCGGGTGAGACGCTGTAATAGCAAGAGCAGGCGCAACTCAGCTGGCCGAGAGAGGCACTGTGCCGCAAGAGTGGGCGTAACTCAGCTGCCGAGTGAAGCGCTGGGGTGCAGCTGAGAAACCTCCACCTGGGGAGGTGGGGGAGGCTCGTTCGCGCCGCCTCTCCCTTCCAGTGCACCCCACGCCGTCTCCTGGCACAGGTATATGTGATGGTCGGACCAGGGCACCGCAGGACGTGTCTTCAGGTCAAACGGATTGTGGGACAAGGTTCAGAATGGAAGAGTCACCAAAAGGCTAAAAGTTCCGCCGGACCCCGGGAGCCGGCCGCCTATGTCGAGTGAAGCGCTGGGGTGCAGCTGTGAAACCTCCACCTGGGGAGGTGGGGGAGGCTTGTTCGCGCCGCCTCTCCCTTCCAGTGCACCCCACGCCGTCTCCTGGCGCAGGTATATGTGATGGTCGGACCAGGGCACCGCAGGACGTGTCTTCAGGTCAAACGGATTGTGGGACAAGGTCCAGAATGGAAGAGTCACCAAAAGGCAAAAAGTTCCGCCGGACCCCGGGAGCCGGCCGCCTATGTCGGGGGCGATCTCAAGCCACACCAGGGCAACAAGACTTGGGGAGGGGGCAGGAGCCAAGCGCCCCCTCCGAGTCCGCGCCACCACACCGCCCCTCGGGGGCCTCCGTCAAGCGGCTCAGGGAGGCACCGCAGGCAGCGGTTCTTCAGATCAGTGCTCTCACCGGCAAGGCTCCCCTCCGTCAGCAGCGATCGTTGGCGCTGTGGTTGCGGCCGGAGGCCCCGCCTAGTCAACGCCCCGGCCTCTCCATCTCGTAGGCCGCAGAGTAGTCGGGGAGAAATCCCGGGAACGGCGGCATGTATTTGGATCGATGTTGCAGCAGGCTGCCATGTAAATAGTTATTTAATAAAACGTTTTACCCTGTTACTTTGCTGGTGTGTTTTATATATTTATAATATTTGCATAGGGTTTGTCGTTATTTTGGGCGGGGTGGGCGGCGGAGCCGAGCTGTCTTGCAGCCATCATGGCGTCGAGCTCGGTTCCTCTCACTAGTTTCATATTTCTCATGAGGGGTTGTTCCTAATGTTTCTATTTTAGCGAGGTCAAAAAGAGATCCCATTAGTGGCCTACTGATTTTGCTTGATTCCTTTTGTTTTTTCTAACGATTTTTCACTATCTAAACAGAGTATTGCGACTCTGTGCTTGTTTGTAAATAGAGAATGAACCAAAGAGAAGCAATTCCAAAACAGTAAATGCTTGGATAACTATCAATCAAATGGAGAGGGAAGCAGGCACGACGGATTACAACGGGGGCAAAGGCCTGCGTTACCTACCCATCACTATCTGCAAAGAGAGAATACTCCTAAAAGAAAAGAGGGGGGGGGCAGCGTTCAAAGCACATCAGCGTGCATAAACACGAAAATGTTTTTACCTACCACGTACTTGACATTTTAAAGCTTTTGATATTTGCTAATAAAAAACCATTGAAATTCACTGAAAAAAACATAGGTTATAGACCATATATAGTTAGGAATTAGCATTTACAAAACCTTAAAAATTCACTGAAAAAACCATGGGTTATAGACCATATATAGTTAGGAATTAGCATTTACAAAACCTTATTTTACTCACACAAAACCATTGAAATTCCATATATAGTTAGTTGCACTAACTATATATCGCGCACCCGCAATCCACTGCTGATGATGTCACATATTACATCATTCATGACATGGTCAGTGACATCACTGATGACATCACTGATGACATCTCAAATGACATCACTGATGACATCACTGATGACATCTCAAATGACATCACTGATGACATCACTGATGACATCTCAAATGACATCACTGATAACATCTCAAATGACATCACTGATGACATCACTGATGACATCTCAAATGACATCACTGATGACATCTCATTTGACATCAATGGTCACATCACTGATGATATCATTCACGTGACAATACAATGCATCTCCTCACACTTTAATATAACCTCTGTTACACCCAGTGTTAAATACAGAATATAATTTTTTAAACCATTGACACACCAATACTAGTTACTACATACGCACTCACTGATTCCTACGTCTACACACACATTCACTCATTCACCCATACAATCATTCATACATACAATCACTCATCTTTACAACACTATCATATGCACTCATACACCTATACAGACACTCACACTCTGCCACTCATCCATGGAGTTACTCACACACCTAGTCTGTCCTGTAAAGAATCAATCACACTTCCATTTTCTAATCTATACAGTTAAACATAGAGTACCTTACATTTTCAAACATATACTAACACATACTTACTCTCTTATACAATCATTGATACAAGAACACATTGATCTGCACAGAGTCACACATCTCCCAGCCAGCCACACACACACTCAGTCTCCCATACAAATACTTGGACAATCAATCAATAACCCATATAGTTACTCATATAGCTACTGATCAACACATGCAGCAGTTTACAGAACAACAGACATAATGATGCACAAATTAAGACAGTTTAGTCACTAACCCATGCATTCAGTGAGACACATTTAATCACTCACTCATACAGTCAGTCACGCACCTACTAAATCCTTCATCCAGACACTTCTACATCTACTCATTCATCAATATGTAAAACATATTTAAACTTTACAGAAACACACAGTCGCTGGATGATGTCATCAGTGATGTCATCAGTGATGTCATTTGAGATGTCATCAGTGATGTCATCAGTGATGTCATTTGAGATGTCATCAGTGATGTCATCAGTGATGTCACTGACCATGTCATGAATGATGTAATATGTGACATCATCAGCAGTGGATTGCGGGTGCGCGATATATAGTTAGTGCAACTAACTATATATGGAATTTCAATGGTTTTGTGTGAGTAAAATAAGGTTTTGTAAATGCTAATTCCTAACTATATATGGTCTATAACCCATGGTTTTTTCAGTGAATATATATATATATACTAGCAGCCCGTCCCGACGTTGTCCGGGTATGAAATAGAATGTGTGTAATGTGTGTATTCAGATACGGTCATTCGCGTGTTCTCCCGCTTGAGGCCCAGCTGCAGCCCTGGTTGATGTTAGCAGGCGCGTGTCCCCCCGCTTGAGGCCCAGCTGCACCCCTGGTTCATGTTAGCAGGCGCATGTAATTAGGGTAGTGATCCGCCGCCTGAGCCCGGCTACAGCCCTGGCTGATGTTAGCAGGCGCATGTAATTTGGTTTAATGTGATAGTTCAGTAACAGCGCGCATGAGAGGCTGCAGTAATTGTCCCCACAGACACGCTCAGTCACGTGTGCCCCCGCTTGAGGGCCAGCGTCTTGAATGATTGTTTCCCGCTGTTCTTATTTTTTGATGACCCACACCGACGCTCTTCGGTCCAGAGTGTTTTTTAGACGCACCCAGGCCAAGCCACACACTGCGTTCGGCCCTTTCAGACTCACCCAGGCCAAGGAACACACTGCATTTGGCACCCCCAGTATGTGTGAGACAACGGGCAGTCCCCCAAGGGAGTCTTGCGAATGGTTACTTACCGCGCTTTGAGGTGAAAGCCTGTGTGACGCCCCCAGCACACGCCACAGCAAACGATCTGATTAATGTACGACCCAGATGGCATGAAGTGCGGTACGTAGCACATGCCCCCGCGTTTGTCACGCCCCCAGTGTGCCCCTTGATGTGGTGCAGTTGCGTAATTGGCGCTTCACATGGCATGAAGGTTGGACACACGAACACAGCGCTTGTCACGGCTCCAGCGTGTCACGCCCCCAGCGTGCCCCTTGATGCGGCGCAATTACGCCTCACATGGCATGAAGGGCGGAACGTACCACACACCCCCAGTGTTTGTCACGCCCCCAGCACATGCCCACAGAAGAACGCAGACACGCCCACAAGGGACTACTTTGCTGGCACGGTTCTATTACCTTTTAAATGTATATGGTGGCCGTCTGCATAGCCTATGTCCTTCTGCTGTAACTGCCCTTTCCAACGCTGTATTGGGTGTTGTGATTGGTGGTGTGGTTACTGAGATTACCCGCCTCAAAGGTTTGGGCTCTCTCTTTATAATATTAGTATGGATATGTATATATTTCTGTGTTTACTGTCTATGCCTGTGGTTGTTACAGTTAAAAATTGTAGTTTTAGCCTGCCTGTAATTGCATATTTTATCACCTGTGTTGTGTTTTACATTTGTGCTTTTTTCTGCCCATGAGTGCCTCCATTTAGTGTGTTGAATTGTGGGATTTGCAGTCCAACCTCTGTAGTTTGCCCCTCTCATTCCTTGGTGATAATTCTGTTTTCCCTCCAAATTTCTCCTTTGCTCTGTGCTAAGACCTGTATGTTAAAACTGTGCACTCCCAGCTACCATTTTGTGTTCACAAGCCAATGAAACCAGCCCCCCTGCCTCCCCCCCCCAGCAACAGGGATTATTTCTACATCAGAGGGTGCTTCTGTGAGCTGTTTAAACTGTGTTTTACTAGGGCCTGTGCACTTTGTTTTTTGGCCAGCAGGGGGAGTAACGTTTTATTCAAACTGTATTGTTAGATTTCAAGTTAGTGAGGCCCTTACCTGCTGAAGTCCAATGTGTGCATGAGCCTGTCTGTCTCCTAGGAGATTCTGAACAGGAGAAGCAGCTTTCAACTCCCTGGCCAGCAAACCTTGTCTAAGGTCACTGGGACCTTATATGGTCTGCTAGTTGTTGGTACATGTCTACACTGATTGGTGGTTGTATCTGGTGTTTCTATTGGATTAGGGCTAATGTCCTTATTTGTTGGGTATTTGAGGGTTCAGATTGGTTTCTGGGTCTGTGCTTCAATCATTGTAGGGTTGAGACTAGGGTTAGAGTTAGGATTTCTATTGGAAGTAGGGACAAGGGCTTCCTATGTTATTGGTTGTTGGGAGTAGGGTGAGACTAGGGCTAGGGTTAGACCTTTAATTGGAAGTAATGATTAGGGCTTCTGGTGTGAATGGTTGCTGGAGTAGGTATGGGACTTAGAGTAGGGTTAGGCTTTCTATTGGAAGTAGGGACTAGGGCTACCTGTGCCATTGGTTGCATGGACTTGTTTTGGTACTACTGGTAGGGCTAGGGCCTTTATTGGACGTAGAGATCAGAGTTTTTTAACTGATTGGGTGCTTGGACTAGGGCTAAGATTGGCTGTAAGGTGCTGGTCTCCAATTGGTTCTAGATTTTAGGGCTAGTGATGTGATTGGATAGTGTTAGGGCTAGGGTTCCCATTGGCTGAAGGGGTCACTTGATTACTAGGGCTATAAAAAAGGCCTGGGTTAGGGCGTCTCAGCCTGGGCATTGAGGCTAAGGCAGAGAGGACAAGGGCAGTTACCTGTTTTAGCCTGTTAAAGGCAGAGAGGAGAAGGCCAGTTGCTTGTTTGAACCTGTTAAGGGCAGAGAGGACAAGGGCAGTTGCCTGTTAGAGCCTGTTCAAGACTTTTCGGGACTAGGGCCAGAAATGCTGCCCTTTTTCTCATTTAGCAATACCCAGCCCACACCATCCACATCCACAAACAGAACACACACTCACACCAAATGTACACCACGCACAACACTATGCACAGATTAATGTGCCAGCCAGCACTACAAACCCAATCAAACCACATCTACATACCCTACTATCCCAACTACCACACATATCCACCATCACCTACAAACAGTACACAACTCTATCCTATACCACTAACCATTACACTCACCACTAACACAACACCAATCAACACCATACATTGCTACATCCCATTCAGACACACTCTCCCTGCTGTAATTACACCTAACAGACCTTCCATCAGTTGTCCAACAAACAACCTCCTCTCCCTTCTACCATAATATTGGTAACGCAAAACACACACACTGCACACCACCACACCATGTAACTCCTGCAACACATATACTTTTAATGTAATTATGAATCTACATATTTATCACTTTCCTCTAATTTAGCATTTCCAATGCACTACCCTATTTCTCAGCCTATACTTCGCTCAATATATCTTCTAGCCCAACCTTCTGACTCATCTCAAACTTCTACTACTCCTTCCAATGCACCACCCTGTCTCTCATCCTGTACATCTATCAATATATCTTCTACATCCACTTTCTCATTTAACCCAAACCCCATAATACTACTATGATTGCCAAAATAACCCTTTTTAGACTCTCTCCTACTCTACCCCTCCTTGTATCATCTGACACCTCTTTTACTATACCGATTCCCTAAAAAAAACCTTTCTAAACTCTTTCCTCTGAGTCCTCCCCTCCAAAACTCCTTTTTACTCATCCAAAAGCCTCCTCCTATTGCTAAGACATAAAAAAATAACAATTCTTTCACTCTTTTATCCCTCCACTATCCTTTTCAATCCAAATTAACAGACTAACATGTTCACTTCTCAAATTCCATATTAAACTATACTAATATACTACCCAAATAACTGAATAACATATCCACTACTCAAATTACTTCATGTTTTTTTTTTTTACTATACTAATTTTCAACAGTAATCCTTTATGGGTTCCGGAGTGACGTGCTACTCACCAGAAAAGCGATTCAACACCCATCAGGGGTAACAAGTGCTATATGAATGCAAATCTTTGTTCCCCTTTTATTCCTCCACTATCCTTCTCACTCCAAGTAACTAACTAATATCCACCACTGAAATTACTTCATATTTCACCATATTAATTCACCACTAATCTTTTGTAGGCTTCCTGCATAGCGTGTGTCAACAAGCGCTACATAAATACAAACCTTTGTCCTCCTCTATCCTTCTGCTATCATTCCAAATCCAAATAACTGACTAACCTATCCCCCACTTAAAATGTACTTGCATGTTTCACTATGCTAATTCAACACTAATCCTCTATGGGTCCCGGAGTAGCGTGCTACTCGCCGAAAAAGCACTTTGACGCCTCGTCAGGGGTAGTAAGCACTATATAAATGCAATTACAATACAATATACTCACTTATACACATCAATACTCACATATACTAGTTTAAAACATACATAGTTACTCGAATGAATGAATGAATACATTATTGTGTGGTTACTCAAAACCATTACATTAAAAACCAAAATACAAAATTGAAAAAGTTAAAACCAAGAGCGGCAAGCAAGTCTGTGTACTGGGCGCTGGTGGGTACAGTGAGAAGGGTTCATAGTAGGGCAGCCCAATGTGTGTCTGCAAGGTCTCTATTCATGTGTGCCCTGGGTTGCCATCAGCTTGGACCGTGTCTGATGAATATATATTCCGAAAGAGGCCATCTGTTTTACCATCGTTAGTGTGTATAGTTGGTAAATTGCCTCCTATGCGGTGCGTGACCCCACTTGTATTAGGGTAGGCCTGAGGTAGAGACTGCGAGCCGTACACAGCGCCGGGCAACAAAATAGGAGGTGGGCCAGTGACTCTCGTTTGTACCCGCAGAGCCTGCATTCCCGTGCAGCTAGTCCAGCCAGTTCAGAGGCGTATAGTTCTTTTAGGGGCAGGGGGTGTAGTCTGTAGGATAAAATCTTATGAAGGGCTGCACGGCCCACAGCCTGCGTGAGGTGGGGTTTAGGGTTGTGCACAGTGTGCAGCAGGCATAGGGACTCGTGAAAGTTTCTATTAGCCAATGACTCCAGGTCCAGTTCCCGCAATCGTGCACGTACTTGTTTTTTGATCGCGTTTTTGATGGCAGTATAACTGACGTGTTCGGGGTTCCAGGACTCTGTGGCTAGATGGAGAAGATCCTTTGCCGCATTGAGAGTGGCTGACCAGGGATTCCCAGGTTCCATGAAGATATGTTTCAATACTGCCTAGAGTGTGTTCTTGTGTGCTGCTGTTGTAAGGAAGTAATATTTACTTAAGGCGGCCATCTCTTCCAGATTTTGCTGGTTGAGCGAGAACTCTAAACGGACGAGCGTATTTCTGGTGCACCTTGGTAAGTGGAACAGTCTCTTATAAGCTCTGCAGTGTATTTTTTCTAGGTCCTTTTTGAGTTTACCCGGGAATGCTTGTTGAGCATAATTGAGGGCCGGCATTAGCTTAGCTTTGAGTACTCTTTGAATAGTCATTGTAGACGGGCTCTATAACGAGGCTTGTAACTTGCAGAGTGCATAGGTGATGGTTTTACCTTTTCCTTGAATTTTCTTTAAGTGGACGCTTGGGAGCCCCGACTCTTGGTAGCAAATGCCCAGGTAGGTGTATCGCTGTGTGGTTTCCAAGGAGAGATGACCAAGCCTCCATCTTACTGATTTTTTCTTTGGGTAGTGTCCGAAGATGATTACTTTTGATTTGGAGGGATTTGCTACCAGCCTGTTTTTCTTGTTGTATGCTGCAAGTGCCGTCAGCGCATTTTGTAACTCAATTTTAGTGTGGTCCAGAAGTACCAAATCATCAGCATATTGCATAAATTGAATTTTGGTCCCGCCGATCTTTGCTAAGGCTGCCCCGGACAAGGCCCTCTCAATGTCCGCTGTATATAGATTGAACAACAGTGGGGCCAAGACGCACCCTTGTTTTAGGCCTCGATCTGTGTCAATCTTGGCGGATGCGGAGACCCTCGAGAGTTTGATTCTAACCCATGTTTTTTGGTACAACGACTGGATCGCTCTTAGCAGGGAAGAGTTGATGTTCCATTGAGCCAGCTTTCTCCACAGGATGGCGCGGTCTACCCCATCAAACGCTGCCGAGTAATCAATGAAGCACGCGAATAGGGGGAGACTTTTGCGCGACCGCGCTTGATGGACCAGAAAAGAAAGTGAGGTGATGTTATCTACAGTGGCGGACCCAGGTCTAAATCCGGTTTGGCAGAATGGGAGGAGGCCTTCTTTGCTCGTCCAGTCTGCAAGGTCCCTCGGGATGGCACTAGCGTAAGCTTTTCCCTCGATGTCCAGGAGGGCGATCATACGGTAGTTTGATGGATCTGATTTGGGGCCTTTCTTATGGATTGGATGTAAGAGCGAGCCTCTCCATGAGTCTGGCACGTCCCCCAAGAGCCAGAATTCAGCATACAGGTGGGTCAGATTTTTGGACCAAAATTTGATGTTCGCTTTGAATAGGTGGCCCGGAAGGCCATTAGGTCCCGGAGCGCCGTTTTGCCTGATGTTTTTTAGTATTTTGGACACTAACATTTTTCCGGGTGGGGCCTTCTTTTCGGTAACAGTGTCTGGCTCATCACCTGCTAAGGGTGCATCATTTTGCTGGTTAACTGATCCCTCTTCGTTATATAGGGCTTTTACATGGGCGACCCAAATGGATGCCTCAAGGGAGTTTTCTCTATGGTTTGTACCTCGTCCAAGATTGCTTAGATAGCTCCAGAACTCTTGCGATTTCCCAGGGCTCAACAGGTCGAAGAATTTTAGCGATTGTGCTTTGCAGTGGTCACGTTTTGCATTCCAAACCTTTTTGGAGTGGCTTTTTGTGGCTTCTAGTAATTGTATTTTGTTGGAGTTTGAGCCGATTTTACGAAAGGCTTTTCGTTTCGTGTTCAGTTGTTTAGCGCTTATTTTAATTATTTCATTGTGTCCATATGCAGTTGGACGATGCCAGTGGGTTGTTCTATCTGTATACCCGCGAAGTTTTGCCGCCAGGGTCCCGGTTATGCCGTTCCATATTGCTATAGCACCCTTCTTGTGTTCACTTGGTGGCCAGCCTATCCACAAGTTTGCCCAGTTGTTAAATGAGGTAATTACAATCGGCCCCCATTTAATTCTTCTGGGTAACTTTATCAGTTCTTCGCTGTCAGCTGCTCCAATGCATTGTAGCCTGTGGCGTGTGTTCACTGTAAAGTTCAGCGTGATGGTTAGGGCGGCATGATCGCTGTCACTACGCGGATTGTTGGACCCGGTCCTTTGGGCAGGTTCACCCCAAGACTTTTTTGCTTTTTCCTAGCCTGTTTCTGGAACCTGGATTGGTGATTTTAGGCCTCTGCGCACTTTTTCACTGTGGTACAGTGTAAAGTGCGTGTGCTCTCTGTGTATGTGTGGTAAGTGGCCTGCCCTCCCATAGGAATGAATGGGGAATATGTATGCCCATGGTAGATTCCTGATGCGTGGGGAGTGCAGGGTCGAGTTTGATATGTGTGAACTCGTGAGAATGAATGCTGCATAATGGTATATGCGGCATGGCTGTGTCTAGTCTAGAAGCGCCACTTTTAGAAGTTGGCATATTTGTGTAGTGAGTCTGCTGGCACGTGATTGGCTGATGAGCCTGGCCCAGGAGTGCCTGGGCCTGCTGGTGGATGGACTGTCTGGTTTGAGTAGGACAGGGTCTGCAGGGCCCCGGAGGAGGGGGTCTGAGTCAGCCGTAGATGAAAGGCCCCCATCTGCTGTCAGGGATGGGAGGAAAGAGCGTCTGGTGGTGCCGGGCTGTGCCTGTCGGCCCACCATGCTGGCTCTCCCTCCTGATGGCCCACTGTCACCTCTGACCTGAGGCTGACAGGAGAGGGAAACCAGATACACCCCCGGGCTCAGGGCCTGCTTACACAAAGACTTCAAAGGACTTCAAAGACTTTTCTGTGTATAAGAAGGGGCTGTGTCCCCTTCCAAAATGTTCTTGTCTTGTTCGTGTTCCTGACTTGAATCTACCAGGGGCGGGCGCTGCCCAGCCCCTGGATGCCTGGAGGACTCCTGATGGACTCTCCTGGATTCCTGGACTCCTGGGGGACCCCTCTGCCCTGCCTGGGCTGATGGGGGGACTTGGCTTTGCCCCCTGGGAAGCTCTGGGACCTTTGCAGCATGAAGGATCTGTCTTTTTCTGTGGAGAGCGCTGGAACTATACTTCTAGCGCCTGGAGGCGCTGAGCTTCCCCCTGAGCGCCTGGGAGCGCTCTGCCTGTGTTCTAGCGCTTAGGAGCGCTTCATTTCACCCAAGCGCTTGAGAGCGCTTTATCTCGACTCACTAGCGCTTAGGAGCGCTTTATGCTCGCTGATAGCGCTGGACGCGCTGAGGCGTCTGGCCTGTATTTATTTAATTCACGAGAGCCCACCTCGCTTTATGATTTACTTTGATCGAGAGCCCACCTCGATTTCGTCCCCGTGATCGCCGCCCGCCTGCCTGTCTGGATCGGGCCGCCGCGCTGCCCGCCGCGACCCGGAAGTGATTGACCGGCTGGCCAATCCTGTCGCGGCCGGCCGGAAGTGCCCGCCCCCGCAGCCCGGGGGAAGAAAGGAGAAGGCGCGAGAAATGGCGGCCGGTGCGGGGCTCCCATTGCTGTGGGAGAGCCCCGCAGGCACCAGCCAGCCGTGCAGAGAGAAGAAGTACGGGGGAGATGGCGCTGGGCTCCCGTGAGTCTGGGAGAGCCCCGCACTACCACCGGAGGAAGGAGCTGAGCCGCCTTGCCCAGCCGCCCAGGAGGAGGAGCCCCTGTGAAGGGGGGGCTCCACAACGCGGCACGAGGACAGGCAGCACCAGAGTGGGACCGGAGCAACGAGAGGACTTCTCCCCCCCCGCGGAAGCCGGTGAGTCGAAGCCGGCTGGTGGGGAGAGGGAGTGAGGAGGCACTTGTGGTTTTGAGTCCCCCAGGGGAGGAGGGCTCCACCGAAGGCACCAGCCTCCGTTAGAGAGCCCCGAGGGGCTCGAGGTGCCCCACGTGTTCATGGGTCCCCCGTGACGGACCCCACCGCCAGTAAGGCTGCTTCCTGGTGATTGGAGCCCTGAGAGGTTCCGGGGGCATTTTTCCTTTACTGAGAGCCTAAGAGGGCTCGGGGGGCATAGTTGGTGCAGCAGGGCGGCCCCGGTTGGCAGCGGGTCGCCCCAACGTTGAGTAGAGCCCAGAGAGGCTCTGAAGGGGCATTTGTTTTAGGGCCCAAAGAGGCTCGTGGGCATATGTGATGGTTTAAGGAGCCCGTGGGCTCCTAGGGCACCGCGGATTTAGAGCCAGATGGCTCCTACGCCCCTAAGTTGTTTTCAGAGCCTGTGTGGCTCGAATGTGGCTCCAGCGACAGGCGCAGTTTTGGTCGCAGTTTGGCTGATGTCCCAGCTGCCCAGCAATTAGTGGGCAGCTGCACCGTTTAGGCGCAAGATGTAGAGTGAGTCCCTGAGAGGGATAGATATGGCACAGAGGTGCCCGGCCAGTCACAGCTGCGCAGCACTTAGTGCCAGCTGCAGCGTTTAGGCCCTTGTGAGTGTTCCCAGGTGCCCAGCAAGTAGTGGGCACCTGCATCGTTTAGGCCCCTGACATTGAGACTCAGGGCGTTCTAGCCCCAACAAGGCCAGTTGGCCTAGGGACTGCCACAGGTGGTGGCTTATGTGAGTTGTTGCGCAATTGTATGGTTATTGCACCTCTGAATGTGGTCTCTTGCATCATGTGTTATTCCTGCACCTCTGAATGTTTTTAGACATCATGTGACTTTTGCGCTACTGTATTATTCTGGTACCTCTGAATGTATTTTTATTGCATCATGTGCTTTATTCTTAACACCGCTGAATGTGTAGGTTTATACATTATGTGTGTTCCTTTATTACTCCTCTGAATGTATATTTATGCATCATGGGTAATGTGTTCTTGCTTAGACCCCTAAATGCTGTGTGATACTTAGGTGGCTTCCTTTACTACTCCTCTGAATGTGTTTCATACATCATGGGTAATGTGTTCTTTCTTAGACCCCTAAATGCTGTGTGATACTTAGGTGGTTGTTCTTTTTAGTACAGGTGGTCCTAGTGAGGTCCTAGTCTCCTGCGTGACATTCTTCTAAGGTGTTTAGGGTTACGTAGGAGGTACCTACCTGTTTCCAGTAGTTACTGGATGTGATCTATAACTGTTACTTTGTGTTACAGTGATTTTATATACTTTTATTCTAAGTTCTGACAAGTATTTCTATTTCTAAAAGTGCTGATTATGACAGTGGCCCATATGGCCCTGTCCTGTGTAAATAATCCCATGTGAATATTGCCCGTGCCAGTTGGCACAATGTATATGTGTGATTCTATCTGATATGTTTTGACAATACAAAAGTTATTTTAATATAACCTTGTGTGGAGTTCCTTTTGTGGTGTGCCTAGTATGTTGTTGCTGTTGTGCGCTGGCGCAAATGCTTTACACATCGCCTCCGAGTTTAGCCTAGACTGCTCGTGCCAAGCTACCTAGAGGGTGAGCAGGGGTTATCTTGGCGTGTGACTTCCTTGCCCTGACTAGAATGGTGGTTTCTGCCTGGCTTTGGCATCAGCCTTAGCCTACCAGAAATAGCCGGTTCTAACACGGATGAACTGACAAATTTGACATCAGGGGTTGCAGTTTGTCACTTAAGATGATGTAGTCGATCGTCATTTGGTTGTTGTACGTATGACGGACAATAGCTCCTGGGCTGTTCTTTAAATCAACTGAATGCGCTGTCGCCAATTTGTAAGATTTTAGTAGGCCATTCAGTGCAGTAGTAGTCCCAGACTGGTGACTTTGTGTGGCTTGCACCCCTATGTTATGGGTATTGAGGTCACCGAGGATAATGCATTCTAATGACGGGAATTGGAGCAGTAAGGACTCTAAATAGTTTGTAAGCGTCAGCGGTTTGGCTGTAGGCCCGTGTGGATTATAGTAAATATTACTAAGTAAGATTGAAAAATTCCTGTTTGTCGAGTGGCGGCCTTTCAGGATGCCCGCATGAAGGGAGTCTGGAAGGTTCTTTATTTCCACTAATTCCAATTTCAACGAATGCTTTATGTAGACGCATGTCCCCCCTGATGGTCTTCCAAAGATGTTGATCTTTTTTGCTGCTTTACCATATTCTGCATATCCTCTTAATGAAAGAGGGTTGATCAACCAGGATTCTTGTATACAGATTATGTCCGCCTCCTCCATGAATTTCACCGTAGTTTGATTTTGGAGCAGCATTTTGAGCCCAGCGACGTTCCAGGTCATGATTTTCAAGTTATTAGAGGTCCGGTTTTTATTTAAGGGTTTCAATTGCGCATTGGTCGTGCATTGATATGGTCATACATAGTTACTCATAAAGATACTATTGAGACAGTCATTCACTCACTAACACACCCATACACACACTCATCCACCCATTCAGCCCTTCACACAAGCTGGCTTCAAAACACATACAAACAGTGAGTCAGTCATTCATACATCTGTGTGCTAAGTAATACCCCCACCAAACCATACAGACACTCATACTGATACTCAAAAACCACCTAATAACCCATACAGACACTAATGTAGCAGCTCACAAACCCATACAGCCACTTATACACAAAGTGAGACATTGATCCAGATATTTACATATTTGAACCTTACTCGCTAATACATGTATTCACTAAAATACACTTAATAAGTCAGTTATAACATCAATTTTACAAAAAAACATCCATTTAGACACGTATTTACCCATTTATTCTTTCATCGACCTTTAGATATACATATATAAAAATATTTATTTTTCAGAAAGACGCACATTCACTGGATGATGTCATCAGTGATGTAATTTGAGATGTCTTCTGTGATGTCATGAGTGATGTCAATGACCATGTCATGAGTGTTGTAATATGTGACGTCATCAGCAGTGCATTGCGGGCTCGCGAGTTATAGTTAGCTGAACTAACTAGAACGGGGGAATTTCAATGGTTTTGTATGAGTGAAATGCCCAGCTAACTATAACATGTGTGAAACCTATGTTTTTTTCAGTGAATTTCTAAGGTTTTTTAAATGCTAATTCCTAACTATAACGTGTCTGAAACCTATGTTTTTTTAGTGAATATATATACATATATGACATACAAAAAAAGAAATCGTCTTTTAGAAAAAAAATGTTTTCGCTGCTATGCGATACTGCTGTCAGTGACAAGAAACAGAAATGAAATAATACGCAAGTGTGTCTTAATTCAATGTTTAATTTCAAAAGCAACGTTCAGAAAGCCGCCAAATTAGGACACTACATCATTAAGCATTTGACATTTATCCAGTTAAAACTATTGACTCATGCTTTCATTTCTTCCCACTCAAATTACTAGAGTGCTACATCGGATCTGACTATATTTTCCATTTCTTATAAATAGCCACTAGAAAAGTATTAATTATCCTTGTACGATTTAATGCACCAACTCCCTTAACCTTTCAGGGTTCCAGAAACGCCAGCATAACAAGGCATATTCATTGCAGCGCATGTGATTTATGACAGAATTCTTTCATTTCGGTTTTTAAGTATGTAACGCACCGATCTGCATACATTTAAATATCCCTGCCACACTTCTCTCTATCTTGAGGCAATTGTTTAATATTCAGGGATGATTTTTGTCCACGTACATTTTGGTCCGTGTCACCTCAGATTAAATTATTACTGTTTGCAGCCTTTTCAGAGCAGGCCTCGGGCCCTTATTTACAAGAATCAATGAAACAGTAATGAAAATCCATTTTTCATACTATCAGCTCTGGCCTGCTTTTATTTCGTTAGCTGTGTCTAAGCAATCAATTCATTTTGGGCAAATGTCATTTTCTGAGAAAGAGATGCACAGTGAAAGGGTTAATTATGAAATAACCCGTTCTTTTTCCTATGCAGTAACGTGGCATGGTAATTGTGTTTTTTAACCATTCCTAATATATGCAAAGTAATGTATATTGACACCTAACCAAGCTTTTCCATGATGAATATTGAAATATATATGCAAAACATAGGAAATGGGATACATGTTAGGGATCTTTCAGTGTACATTTAAAGGAAATGAGCCATTTATATTCCACAAGTTAGCGAATATCTACTGTTTAATGGAATCGAGCTCTTAGGAGTGTATTTGTCTTTGTAATTTATTTAGGTAAATATACTTATTCATCAAGGGCTCTTTTGCCTTTTCAGGTTCCAAAGTCCAGGACATAAATATTTAATAATGCATTGTCTCAAATGTTATTCATGCAATCGATCAGGGAGAAAAGAAGAGTTGAGTCAACTTTTAGAGCTCCAACTTTAACAGAACTCTAAGGGGCAGATTTATGATGACTGGCGCATCCCCAGGGATGCGCCAATTATATTGCGCCGCTGCTCCGCCACCCATGGTGCACCGCATTTACAATGCGGCGCACCATGGGGCAAAAACGGCACATATGCGTGACGCATCTGTGCCGTAAAGGTGGCACATTGCTGGAGTTGCGTCGCAAGCGCGATGCAGCTCCAGCAAGGTTCGGGGTGCCCTATCTGACCAATGCTGCGTCAAGACCTACGCCTGCTTCAAGCAGGCGCAGGGTTTTGACTCAGCATTGGCCTGAAAGTGACTGAGTGAAATCTTATAGATTTCACTCAGCCACTTTTGCGAGGCGCACCTGCCCCGGAACGCCCACCCTGCGCCGGAACGCCCACAAGTGGCGCAGGGCTTTACAACGTGACGCATCTGCCTAGATGCATCACGTTGTAAATGGGTCGTAGGGATGCGCCACGTTAACGCCGCAGTTGCGTGACGCAAACGTGGCGCATTACCAACATAAATCTGCCCCTAAATATTTTGTACGAAACTGCCCACAACCTCCTTCAAAGCTAAACGACAATGTGAAAACGTCGGAATTGTAAATAACATGAAAAATATATATTCTATGATCCAAAATGAAAGCAGGGTGGTGCAAGACCCGGCGCATATTTTTAAATTGCACAGAAATTTATAGAGTTGAATCTTCATCTGCATCCACTCGATGGCTTGCTCTTTGCAGATGAGGTGAGAATGGAAGAGTAAGTAGACGCCATACCAAATATAGACGAAACTCTTTGAGCCCTCTTTGCTTTTGGCTCCTATTACATACGTTATAGCTACTGAGGCCAGAGGTAGCAAGCCACTAGTACCAAAAGGCAAGCATGCAGTAATGTGCTTCCCTTGGCTGACCACAGTTGATGTCCTGTTTTTTTTCCCCTGGGTTTTGTATAGCGTGAACTTGTCTCGAAGGTATCGGTTATCAGAGCACTTTACATGACCACCAGTTGCCTTACACAAAGAGACTTTCATTTTTGTTAGGCAGTCCTTGCTGCAAATGTGTATTATGGACATTTAAACATTTAAAAATGTGTTAATATTTAGTTTTGTAATGGAGAAATATTGGACATCACCCTGTTGAATTAATGTTTAAGTAAAGTAATGATTATTTTCTAATGTGTACTAAATCATTCTCTCCATTCTCACACCCATTGCAAACTGCATCAAATTCATGTTAAGACAGGCAGGATAAGCCAAGACGTGGGTCCCTTGCTCACTTTGCAACTGGATTCAAGCTAGTCTGGCTGATGAGGGTGTTACCCTGAAACCGGTCCCAGGATGCTTGTTTCCTGTCCAGGGAAGAACTGGCTTGGCAGTTCGGGCTGGACTGTTCCCATGAGGCACAGGGTCAAGACGGATTTGCATATACCTGGGTCTAAACTGGGGTGGCAAAGTGAGTTAAAGAATGATTATTGATTCAACCCTGATCTGTGACTGGGGGTGAGTGTCTGAAAAGTTTCAGCGCTCCGGCCATCATCTCCTTGTGTTTGGTTTGTTCACCCTAATTTGGCAGGGTATGCCCAGACGTGGGTTCCTTGCTCACTTTGCCACTGGAATCAAGCTAGCCTGGCTGATGAGGGGTGTTACCCCAAAACCGGTCCCAGGATGCTTGTTTCCGGTGCAGGGAAGACCTGGCTTTGCATTTCGATCTGGATTGTTCCCATGAGGCACAGGGTCAAGACTGATTTGTATATAGTTGGGTCTGAACTGGAGTGCCAAAGTGAGCTAAAGAATGATGATGGATGTAACCCAGATCTGTGACTATGGGTGAGTGTCTGAAAAGTTTCAGTGCTCTGTCCATTATCTCCTTGTGTTTGCTCAAATAGATGTTTTTCAAGGTATGATCAGAATTTTAGCTTAGGAATATGCCTAGATATTTCCAAGGTAGAATTTGGACTCCAATATAGTTCGAAACATCATTTAATTGGGGGTATGCTTCAATATTGGAATCGCTGTACTTCCTAATAACCACATTACTGCCTTTGTCTGCTTAAATGATAATAATCAGCCTTCAGATTTGGAAATGCATCAAATTCTCTTTTATTCATATTAAACTCACAAGTATCTTGACATTGTGATTCCAAATCTCTCATGACCAAATTTTTTAAAACATCAATAACATTATTTGTTTGAACAGTAGGCAAGGATTTTGATTTAGATCTCAGCCACTTCCCTCTTAAATATCTGAATCAATATCCAATTGATGAGTCAAATCAATTATCTCACATTCACGACCTTGCTCAAGTCTAGTACGTGTTGATATATTTTCTAGCTGCTTAATGGTTGAGGAACTTACATACTTTTTAATAATGACATGTTTTCTCAAATCCGATTTGTTTAATTTCAAATTATGAGTGAATACTACAAGATCTACTGTAGTGTTTAAAATCTCTCATGTATCATTGGGGGCAAAACTTAAACCTTTATTGAGAACCTTATTCTCAATATCTGACAATGACCTATCAGAGATATTGACCACTATTTTCACTATTTCCTCATCTCTTTGATGCGGTAAGCTGTGGTTCTGACTGCTTCTTTTTCATTGTTTTCTACTCTTGGATCTCGGATGGACTCCTTTCAGCCGTCTTTACTGCATTCTTTTATGAGCTCCCTCTCCATCGCCCTTGCAGGAAGTTGTATTTGCAGCTTTCTTATTGTCTTTAGTTCCATTAAAATGAAAAGAAGAGCTCACTTCCTTTGTTTGATTAGAGGTAGAAGGATTATACAATTCAGACTCACTACTGCTAGTCCCTATACATCATAAATCACTTAGACTCGTGTTATAATCTCCTTCCATAACTTTCTTCACACACTGATCTTTCTTGATTGTATGATCAAATTTCTTGGCATATGTATACAATATCCCAAATTTGTAGTCCCTTTTATCTCTAAGAAATGTGATCCTTTTCCTATCCTGTAATTCATCAAGATATCTGTCTAGGATCTCTACCAAAATGTTGTAATCCTTTTTAGCAATATCTGGCCAGTTTAGGCATTTAATTTCTTTTTTAATTTCCTCAGTTTAAGCAGATTTTGTCTATGAGTTTCAGAAAATTCTGTCAACATCTCCATTAGATCTCTCAAGGTCTGATTAAATTTGGCTTTCTTCCTATCTGCCTTGTCCCATCCACGACATCAACTGTTGGAAAAATATTAATCAATAATCTCCTAGGTATTCAATTTACTTCTAAATATTTTCTTACCGCCATTGAGTTCCACCATTTTGCTAATTCTTTCTTTGGTAAACATTACTCTTTGGTGAATAATTATTTAAACTCTTGGGTTGATTCAGATCTTTAGCATTGGATGTTCCAGAAACAATTCTAAAGAACATTCTCTTTTCAAGAGTTTCCCTTTTATCTAAATGTTTAGACATAATGCAAATGGTAAATATGGAGGACACCAAACAGAAAAAAGACAAAGAACCAAAATAAAACTTGCTTCTGGTAATATGAGATCACAGAAAAACATTGGATACAGGTTAAGCATGGTATTCCAAGGCAATATACATATATTTCTTTCTTAGATTTCTTTAATTGTTATTTTGTTATGTTTGTTAATTGTTGTTTTTACATTTATACACATTAGACAATCACTATTATCGTTTGTTGTTGTAAACATTAGGGCACTTTGCATTGCACTTTTTTGGCAATATGTAAATATATCTTCCTAACTTTATGAGTATCTTAGAAATATCAAATATATATTCTCAACAGGAGAAGTGAGTTTCTTTTCAGATAGCCAGTGATTTGCAGTATTTTGGGTAACTATGTAAGCAAGGAAAAGAAAATACATTCTAACTGAATCCCACAAGAACCACTGTTTATCTAAAAATACCCAATCTGTATGAAGCCATCCCCTATGAATATAAAATCATTGTCAACAGATGCTCAAATAAGGTGTCCAGTCATCCTTCAAAGTAAGATTATTCCAGTTTTTCATGTTCTTTACATCTGTTCTGTTAAAAGTCAATGCCGTCTTTTGAGATGCAGTCCTACCCTAAACTTACCTATTACTCATGTTTAAATGCAGACCTTCACCCCGTAACTCCTTCCTCCTGGAACCTTTTTCTGAATATTTCTAAATGATTATTCCTCACCACCAGAAATTCATCATTGACTTTGATACCAGATGTGGTAGACCTGACATTTGGCTACAAAATTACAGACAACCATCATGAATTTAATGGATTATTATCATACTGCCATTAGACCTCGGCACCTGTTGCCCTTTTTGTAACTCAAGTTGTCGTTAATGTCTTGGATCGATAACTTCCATTTGGAGTGACCATTTGTTTTTTTATTCATGATATAACTCAGTATTTCACAGCCTATTGCATGAGGTCTTCCTCAAGTAAATATCTGGAATAATTTATAAATTGCCTATTTTGAAAAGTATTCACTAATTCTATCATGTCATAATACAAGCTTCTCCTTTATATGCTCCTGTAGCTACATTTCACTAATGAATCTGAGGCTGCCAGATTATAGCTACTTGTAAGCATATTCTCATCTCAGAAGCACTCATTTGGTTTACTACCATGCTTGTTTCACTTAGAGATTGAATTGAACTCTGCAATGAAAATGGAGTAGTAGGTATTGTGAAATGAGGAAAATTGCAACATGTAAGTTCTGAAGGCCTACAGACTAGCTACACAGAAATCTACAAATGTATGCTATTCAAAATGTCTTCCATCGGCACCCTGCCAATCCAGGGAATCTTTCATGTTGGTTTCTGTATTTTACAGTCTCATACCAGTTCAGCTCCCTTAGTGCCAGAGAGGGAGAAGCTCCTCAAGGTCTGTTTAAGGCACGTTTAGCAGCTGTGTTCTGGACCTTAGACACACGGTGCAGGAGGTATTCCAGAGCCTCTAAAAGAATAGCACTGCAGTATTCCAGATGGTTAAGAGTAATGCCATGCACACCCAAGGTTCTAGAAGAAGGGAGTATGGGTAGGATCTTCCACAGGGCTTTGGAAAGCAAACCATGCACCTGCTGTTTTATACACATGACTTTCCATACTAAGACCCCCATAACCCCACCAAAATGGGACAGGGGCCTGTTCCTTCCAAATTTTAACTGGGAGGACATCCAGAGGGGAAATTGATGATGTAGTCATGGCTAAGGAGTGGAAATCTTCCACAGACTGGTTTGAAGATGGACTTTTACCACTGGGTGCAGGGTCAAGACTGATTTGCATATGGCTCATTCCAAACTGGAAAGGCATGGTGAGCAAAAAAACGATGGATTAAGGCCCAGATCTCTGTACAGGGCTGAATGTATGACGTTGTTCTGCATTCTGTCCATCAATTAATCTTTTGGCATTTGTCACCCGGAGTGGGACAGGTATGCCCAGATGTGGGTCCTGTGCTCTCCGTGCCACTGGAGGTAAGCTATCTTGGCTGATGATGGTGAAACCCCCAAACTGGTCCTAGGGTTATTGTTTCCAGTCCAGGGAGGACCTGGCCTGGCAGTTCAGGCTGTACTGTTCCCATTGGGTGCAGGGTCAATACTGATTTGCATATGGCTGGGTCAAAACTGGAAATGCATGGTGAGCAAAAAAACGATGGATTTAGGCCTAGATCTCTGTACTGGGGTGAATGTATTACATTGTTCTGCATTCTGTCCATCAATTGTTCTGTTTGCATTTGTCACCCCGAGTGGGATGGGCTTGCCCAGATGTGGGTCCCGTGCTCTCCATGCCACTGGAGGTAGTCCTAGGATGCTTGTTTCCAGTCCAGGGAGGACCTGGCCCGGCAGTTCTGGTTGGACTATTCCCATCGGGCACAGGGTTACGACTGATTTCCACTGGTCGAACTGGTTGTGCTGGGGAAGAGGGCCCACGGGGGCAGCAGCGGCTGGGAAAAATGGGCTAAAAAAGGCAAAAGGAAAAAGGCAAAAAGAGAGAGAAAAGTGCAAATAAGACACCAAAAGTGCAAGAAAGAGTGGAGGAAAGACACAGAGGACATAGGAGAGTGAAAGGGGGAGATTGAGATGAGGGTAAAAAATGAGAAAAAAATGGAGGAAAGACACAGGAGAGTGAAGGGGGGGCTTAAAATGAGGGGCAAGTGACAGAAAATGGAGGTTAAGACCCAGAAGGAGAGTGAAGGGGGGAGATAGAAGTTAGAGAAAAAAACGAGTAAAAAAGGAGAAAAAAAATGGAGCAAGAGAATGGAGACAGAGGTCCACTGGACCACCAGGGATGAGGCACAGGTGAAACCTGCGGGTGAAGGTGGGCCTCGAACACCAACACTCGAGAGTACAGGGGCTCAGGGGAAGGCCTCACTTTATGGAGGAGCTGCAAGGGAGGGAGAGAAATTTACCTGACAATGAGTCAGAGAGCTAAAACTCTATAACTAAGCAGTACACCTTCCCTTACAAGCACATAAACAGGCAGGGTAAAAACTGAAGGCAGGAGTGCAAAGTAAAAGTAAAACAAACTATTTCAGGCATACATTTAGATAAACTGTAAATTCTCTCTTTTTTACAAAGCTACCCACCCTCTCCACCCACACAGAATGCTTAGCCCTCTCCCCAAACAAACTGAACTGACCCAAGCCCTAATGTCTCAAATGGCCAAATAAAGGCAAGCTTGGTTCACTCCCAAATCCCTTTCCACCCTATCCAACAAGCCACAACAAGTTATTTCCACTAAAACAATTTTTTTTTAAAAAGAGCTAGAACTGCATGTCCGTCTGGAGCTGGTCCAGGCTCTTCTCCATCATGGTGAGCCGCCCCCAATGGTGTTTAGCCGCTGCAACATGCGGCACAGCAATGGTCTGTTGTCAGTGTGGGCGGGGGTGGCAGCAGTTTGCTGGCAACAGCACCGGTGATGGAATGGGATGGCTGGGAGGCTGCAGTCTGAGGGAGATCGGCTTCACTAGGACCCGGCAGAGAGGCATTTGTTTCCTCCTCCTCCTCTTCCAGGACCACCATTTGCCTGTATTCTAACTGAATAAGTCCAGCTTCTGCTGCAGCAGATAGGTCACTATCTCCTGCCTGTTGTGTCCTAAGGGTGGACCAGCGGGAGTTGATATATTGAGAAAAGAAAAAAGAAAAAAGACAAATTGTTAATAATACTCTGTACAAACAATTGTTTTAAATTAGTGGATGGAACAGTAGCAGTACATTGCTGGTCACCTAGGGCCATAGGAATGTGATTATGATTAGGAGAGTCACAAGGCCAATTTTGTTTTACCCACACATGCCTTCCATAAAAAGCAGAGACTGTGTGGCAAAAAACATTAAGGCAGAAAAACACTAGATTAAACAAACTTTGAGTGGAAAAATAAATTACCTCTGACAATGAGTATGGCATTATACACTATGGAGTACAAGTTGTGTGTTGTGCTCAAATAATGGAGCCAAGCTCACTGCTCACCAGCACATCAGGTATTTTGCTATTGTCTGCAGCTGCGGCAGCTGAAGTTGACTGTGCTCTTCTCTAAATGCATTACCCTGACTCCAAAGAGGCTGATGAATAATAAATAACATACTATGTCAAACACCTCACATATGAAATGCAGATATTCATATTATCTTGTCTGCCATAGGTAGACATTGGGGAAAATGATGGACTACACTACAAGAAAAGGAGCTATATAGATTGTATTCGTCACGTTTGTCACAGTGTATCTCATACGCCAAACTTGACATCAAATCATGCACTTACTCCCACTTTACTCTGTGACCTCACCCACCATCACATATTATTTTCAATAAATTCATTTGCTGGGAAGTAAGCATGGAATGGAAACTTGACTTGCTATATTGCATGGGGTAGAGTAGAGGTATTAGACAGGTAGGGTAGAACTTTTTTGATATAGAATAGAGGAGCCACTACACTGATCATCGATTCATCATCTTTGGCGTATTCAGTCACCGTGCAAGTCGAAAGGAAGAAATTTGAACAGGTGTATATGAAATCTATTATGGGAAACCATGAAATATTTATAATCTGGAATCACTTCACTTCACATGGTTATAAAATTTAATTTGGCACATGCCAAGAATGAATTTTCCAATTTGGCCGGCTGGGACGGAAGAACTTAGGAAAAAATAAAAGAGTGAAGTGCAAAGATGTGACTGAGTGGGTGAAGGGAAATTACACACCTTTGTTTGTTTGAGTTGCGATGCATTGAAAACATTGCAAATGCCACATTAACTGAAGCAAATGCATATTGCCCAGCCAACACAGCAGTCACAGATTGACCCATGCTGCACTTTGGTCATAGGTGGCAAAAAAACGCCATAAGGGGAATGGGGGGATGAATGATGGGTGGGATACATCTGGCTCCCTCAACAGATACAGTGAGTCAATAGTGTATAGCAAAAAATAAAAAATACCCCCACTTTGAACCATAGCTTTGATGACCCTACATAAACAAAGTAAGCAAAGTAGGTGAGCAGCATGCTCCTCATAAGAAGAGCTGCCGTGCTTATTCACCCAAACAATCCAAATATTCATTCATGCTTTTCACCTACCCCAACATAGCCATCACTCCCTTACAGCCCTTACTCCCAGGTCAGATGTGTTGGTTCCCCTAAACACTCCTCCCATGACAGTGCATCCCAGACATACTCTTCACCATCTGAGGAACCATCTGTGATGTCGCACATATGAGTAAATATAAAAGGAAGACAAGCTTAGATGAGGTACTGTTTAATAAACCTCAGCCACGAACAGCCCCAGCCAAACTGCCAGGAATCTCGAACTGCACATCACAGTTAGAGAACGTTACACACTTATAATTCTACATTCTGTGGAGAACATTGGCATAGAAACACAAAGGTTACCATTACACATCTCCCTTCTTTACAACAATATAATAGAATAAACAACCAAATAAGAGAAAAGAGAGAACAACAAAAAGAAAAATTGAAAATGATAGAAGAATAAAGAGATTCATACATAATCTTTCATATAAGCAGGAGCTTTGCGTATTCTTTGACTCCTTGTACGAGCTCCAGGAGAATTTCTGGAACATAATGGAGAAACATTGCCAGAACCAAATAAATGATTATCAACATCAAAATCACTTAGTTCACCATTCTTGGATCTCACCACAACAACACGACTTTTATTCCAAATCCTCCCATCACTTGTTTTTACAGCGTTCTTAAAAACTTTTATTACCGACCTAGCACAGGTGTATTTAGACCAAGTCTTACGTCCAATAGGTGCTTATATTTTGACTGAATCACCTATTTTGACTTCTTGAAACTGAACACATTTCTTAACATCAAAATACTTTTTTCTTATTGGCTTGCTTCTCCAACTCCCTCTCTCTCCATGCACCAATGTTGTTATCTACAAACCCTTTATTCAACTTCATCCAACCAGGACACCACATAGTATTGGGAATTCTGCCTTTAAATAATTCAAAAGGAGATTTACCAATTGTGGAGTGGGGAGAACACAGATAGGCATCTATCCTTTCCTTGAGAGCAACCTTCCAACTAAAACCATTAGCTCTTGCAAGCTGAATACATTCTTTTAACGTTGTGTTCACTCTCTCAACTGCACCATTGGTTTCAGGATGGTACAAGGAAGATTTTTTGTGAACAACTCCACATTTATTCAAATACTCTTCAAAAACCCCAGAACAAAACTGGGGACCATTGTCTGACAATATACTATTAGGATAACTTTCCCTTTTGAAAATCTCTTCCAGAAACTTAATGACAGAATCAGACGTTATGTCACTAACTGCACACACCTCAATCCAACGAGAATACAAATCAATCACTACAATCAGATAAGGAGTGTCAGATACACCAGAAAGTGGGCCCAGGATATCCACAGCAATCTCATCCCACGGATGATTAGGCAATCTCCTACAAACCATAGGCATTTGTTTAGTCTTAAGAATTTTATCGCTTGCGCAACATTCAATACATTCTCTCACCATTCTTTCTATCTCCAAATCCATACCAGGCCACCAGAACTGCGTACGCAACATTTCCTTAGTTTTCACAATACCCAAGTGACCACAATGTGCATGCAATAATAAGTTTTTTCTCAATGCAGAAGGAGGAATAAGTCTCACACCACGTGTCAACAAACCATCAGTAATAGATAATTCTTCAGAAACAAGAGACCAAGGTTTTTCTAAACGTTTTTTTTTACTCAACATACCCATCACCTTAACTAACTCTTCATCCTTTACCAGTTAACTTTTCCACTCATCCTCCTTAACAACACCTTCTGTAACTTCACAGACATTGATAACATCGTCTTCACCTTCAAACATGTCTTCAACAACCATACTGTCTCTTCTCACCAATCTAGAGAAACAATCAGCCGATTTGTTGGAAACACCAGGTATGTATTGTACTTCAAAATCAAATTCCTGCAAGGAAATAATCCACCTCCCAATTCTAGACGAGATAGCATCCTAACCTTTTTTGCAAAAAACCTCCCTTAAAGGCTTGTGATCAGACATGACCAATATCTTAGTGCGACTGTCCTGCGATTCCGCTGTGTGGGAGGGGTAGGTGCTTACCAGCCCAGTGCCTCGAGCATTGCAGGTAACTACCTTTCAGCTCAGGCCCCACAAGGACAGCCAGTGGGGTTCGTCTAACGGGGACTCCGGGCGGGAAATCACGCAGGACTCCATCCTGCGACCTCTGGCAGGTTGTATAATTAACTTTCATGCTAATGGTTAAATAAACCCTACAAGTTGATGAGCATTTAGGTCCTGAAGAATTGCCCTAGTGGCATGAAACATGTTGACCGCACTTTAGGCGAGGGTTGAACGAGGCCATATTACTTTACTCTTTGTGCCTCGGTACCCCTCCCTTCACCAATTTTAAATGAGGCAGTGAGCCATATCATTAAAGGTCTTAATGGACTCTACTGACCTGTTTTAACTTCACTCACGCTCACAATTGCACTTTGCACTGGCCCCCCACACACATGCATCTACTGGCTAAGGAATAAAAGATCTCCATTAAAAGAGTAGCACCCTGTGCTACCCGACAGGCATTGCACCGCCAGCCTGCCGTTGGAGCAGGAAGCCAATGATGACACAAAACAATCATCGGGTGGGATGGCAAAAGTCGTCCAACCTTTGAATTGTGTGAGGCGTCCTCAATTCCGTCAAGGGATTACCTTAATCCCGCGAACATTGCACACTCTTTAGAGAGAGACTTTCCCTTAATCAACTCTCTGTGGGGAACTTTGTATACCTTTTTGATTGCAGTAATAGGACACGTACACTGGACCCCGGTAAATATTGTCCCACTTCCGTCCCCCTTGTTGTTATAACAATATCTTAGTGCCCCAAATTAAATTTTTAAATTTCCTCAGGGCCCAAAAAATAGCCAAAGACTCTTTCTCTATGACAGAGTAATTTAACTCCGGCCCTCTAAGACATCTTGATGCACAAGCAATGAGAGAATCATTACCCTGTTTATTTTGAACCAACACCGCACCAAGACCTTTATCACTGGCATCCGTAAACAGATATGTTGGAAAACCTGGAACAAATGCATGAAGAGATGGAGCTTTCTTCAATTCATCCTTAATTCCTTCAAATTCCTTCTTACTTTCATTTGTCCATTCAAAAGGCACACTCTTCGCAGTAAGCCTTCTCATGTTCTTAGTCCTATCAGCAAAATGTATGATGAATTTCCCATAAAATTCCACCATACCAAGAAACGAAAGTAACTCCTCCTTATTTATTGGCTCTGCCATATTATCAATGGATTCAACTAATTCAGTTTTTGGGAAAACACCTTCACTCTTGATACAATGCCCAAGATAATTCATTTCTTCCAAACAAAACTTACATTTCTCTTTCTTAAGTGATAGACCAGCTATACTCAACCTCTCTAATACCGCACACACACGCTCATTATGCTCAAACATATCAGATTCATAAATTAACAAATCATCCTGATAACACTTTACTCCACCAAGACCTTTGAGAATGCGTGCCATAATACGTTGAAAAACCGAGGCAGCTGAGATTAACCCAAAGGGCATTCTTTTAAATTTAAATGTGCCTATTGGAGTTATAAATGCAGTCAAATCCTGACAAGACTCATCTAACTCTACCTGGTGGTAGGCAGAAGCTAAATCTAAAGTGGTAAAATATCTCGCTCCCTCCAAGGTTCTCACAATTTCATCAATATTAGGCAAGGGAAACCTGTCAACGACAACCTCCTTGTTCAAAGCACGCAAATCAATGCATAAGCGTTTCTCGCCAGTAGGTTTCTTGGCAACCACAATGGGGGCCAACCATTCTGTGGCCTCTACAGGTTCAATGATCTGATTTTCAATAAGTTTATCGATTTCCTTTTGTACTTTTTCTTGTTCACCTAAAGGAATTCTCCTTACTTTTGCCATAACAGGAATAGCATCTTTCTTTAGTTTAATACAATGCTTGTAACCTTTTAAGCATCCCAAGTTCTCTTTAAATACATTAGGAAATTTGTCTGCAAACATGGATAACAAATCCTCCACCTCCTGTATCTGTACTTGAGGTGAAGCATTTGGATTAAGATTAACCCCAAGATCACGTTGATGTCTCCAACTAAGCAGTGCATCCCCTTGTTTAGCAACAAAAATATTTCCAGGAATAATACGACTTCCCAGCTCAATCGTAGCCACAAAATATCCCAACAATTTGATAGGTTTCCTACCATATCCCAAAGGTAAAATGTCACTTCTTAAAAGCTTAACACTTTTCCCAAAATTTTTATATAATAAGGTTTCATCAATCATGGTAATTTGCGAACATGAGTCAAATTTAAACTCAATTAATGCATCATCAACTTTTACCAAATGTGAAGGGTGTTCTAACAGACCTCCATTAACTTGAAAAGTCACAGTCTTTACTTGTGGTTGAGACCACCTTCTATTTACACCCTCCCTTTTGTTGATTTTAGTTCTACAACATTTTGAAAAGTGACCCCTCCTACCACAGCTATTGCACATAGATTTCAGAGCAGGACAAATAGGAGAGTAAATCAGCCGCTGGAGGAGTGGAGGAACGAGAAGACTTCTTGTTGAGGCTTCGTGTTGAGGTAGGGGTCAGTTCCCGATCATCGCCAATTAATGTGATGTCGCACATATGAGTAAATATAAAAGGAAGACAAGGTTAGATGAGGTACTGTTTAATAAACCTCAGCCACGAACAGCCCCAGCCAAACTGCCAGGAATCTCGAACTGCACATCACAGCTAGAGAACGTTACACACATATAATTCTACATTCTGTGGAGAACATTGCCATAGAAACACAAAGGTTACCATTACACCATCCACCCCTGGTGAGGTGCAGGTATCCCCTGGGCACCAATTTCCTCCACACAGCCTTCCAACTGCCACCCCCTGCTTTGGACCTGAACTCGTATCCAAGGTAATCCCACGAGGAAGGGCCTAGCCGATGGTGATGGTGAACAGTGGGAGGAGGAGTTCTTCCAGCAGTAGGCTGATGTGACACAGGAAATTAGTGCTACATCAGCTACTCTGTCAGACATGTTAGATGCACTGCAGGACATGCTCCAAATCCTTCCTGTGGTGCACAGACTGTCCCAGGTGTTGAACTGGATGGATGGATATTGGAAAGACATGTCCAAGAAGATTAGTGACATCATATCCATCCATAGGAAAGACAATGCAAGTCACCATGCCGTGGTGATGATGGCAGACACGCTGAAACTGATCCAAAGTCTCCCTTTAAATTCAATGCATGGAGAGGACCCAGCACATCTACCTGCAGCACATCGCACCCACCCAACTGTACCACAACCTGCACAGGCCACCACTAATCTTCACTGCCCCCATCATCCCCTGCCAAGGCATCTCCCCACTTGTATAGCCACCATCACCCCCTGTCCAGGCACCTCCCCCACCTGTTGAGGAAGATGCACCACACCCACCCTCAAGTCAGCACCCACATGGTAAATTCACTTACTTGCAGAGATACTCACCACTACAATTGCGAAATTCCCCCATGATCACTGATAATGGTCGATTGGTTAATCTGGTGGGAGGACACATATATTTTGCATAATGTTTGTAAAAAATGTATATTAGTAGAACCATCTGTGTAAAAAGGTATCATGTTGAAAGCATAGCTAAACACCTACTGAGATAATGTCAGTAGTTGTAATCCAGCAAGTTTGTTGAAACTCACAACACCGAGATGTAAATTGTTGCCTTTTTTGGGGAGAAAATTCAGAAATAAAATGATTTCTAACTGTCCAATGGAAAGGGAGAAAGGAAAACAAATAGGATCTTAAGTCAGATTTGGCAAGGGTACTTGGAGGGTGGTGGGCAACATAAATAAAACATGTCAGGAACCGTTAGGGAAAGCAGTCTATGTACAATAGGTAGGTGAAAAAGTCCTTTTTAATATCTTATTGCTTACCCCTTAGTATTGTGACCCTGACCTTAATTTATGGATGAATTAATTGATATCTATAGTGGGTTTTTTTAGTGTCTGTATAATGTGTTGTTGTCTAAATGAAGTATGTATGTTTTGTATCAATTGTTGATTGCTCCAGGTATAAAAAAAAAAGTCTCTGGTCAAGGCAATGTTCAGTCACTAGCCGTCCTCATCGTCCATGACTACAATGTTCAAGTCCTCTGCACTTATGGGCTCACTTCACTGGTTGGTGCAGGACCAGACACCCCACGACAATGGTCAACATGAGTGGTATGAGGGGTAGCAGGTGAAATTGAGAGGGTAGATGCACAGGGAAACACACCTACAGAGGGAAGTTCCTGATGCAATATAGACAATAGGGCTGCATCCAAGGAGGAACTGAGGTAAGCCATATCTCAGGATTGCGCCTCTTGGAGCATGCTGAATTAATCTCAGACGACTGTAAACTCTGAGAGGATTGTGCCTCCCTGAGCTTATGGAGTTCATCGTGTGTCTCCTGTAAAATCAGAGAGGACACATTCCCCTCAACCTCAGATACCATAACCAGTTCCTTGGATGCAGCCTGAGGAATGACAGTACATGGAGGGGTCTGATTTGAACAGCAGGGATGTGGGGTGTCTGGAGCAGGTGCCTTCAGCTCTTCTGAGTGGGCACATGGATGGGGAGTACAGGCAGGGGTGCAGCTGGAGGCCCCCATTCCATGGGGGCCTCACAAACTAGGGAGGGGTTAGTGGCAAGCACAGATGTCGATTGTGGCTGCCCTGGGGCACCACATCAAATTCCAGTTCTTCAGGGCCAGGGGAGACCCACTATATTCCCCCTCCCAGCTGGTGGAGACCCTCTCAATACCGGCCCTTCTACGTCGACAGCGTCACCCTTCCTGATGTTGTTGTTGCTGTAGCTTCAGTCCAGGTGGGTGCACCTCTCCACCCTTGATCTTCATCTCTCTCCTCCTCCTCGCTGGTGGTATCAAGAGGTAGTACCCAAATACGTGCTGAGGTTCAAATCTCCTGCCCCTTGTCGTGGGTGGATGTTCCTTGTTCAGCCTGGTCCACTAAAATAGGCAGCAATCAATTATGTAGTTGGTGTACTATTCATTAAGAAACTCACCACAACATTAGGCAAGTGCTGACGTTGTAATTCTTTGATCTCACTAGGCAATGTGATGATAGATACGTTGATATCAATTTGAGTAAGACAAGTATCACAAAGTCAGCCTTTACCTCATTATTCCAACATGTTATTCAACGTATAAACAAATATGCACAAAGAGCATGGACGAGACAGCATCCGACACCCAAACGCCTCACACACCAACACTAGACATTGTGAAAAGCCTTCCTTTCCCATTGGATATGACAGTTATGAGATCTTTTTTAGACTAGTAATGGTTTTGTAAGCACATTTCTCAATTAAAATGCGATAGATGGAAATTTGGCAAAATTCGGTTTACTAAACCACAAGTCCCAGAATGCCTTAAGAAGAAAAAAGACCACATAAATACAGTAACCAATTTGCACATCAGGTGAAAGTTGTCACATGAAGATGAAGTAACATATTTTTCACCACTCACATCATACTCCCAGACACATAAAGCAGTTCATGTGCTCATCAGGTCTCTGCTGCCTATTCTCCTCCAGCTGAGCATGGAGGGTTGGCCAGGCTGTTCTCAGGACCCTCTGTTACAGTGGGCTTAGCTGGGGGCCTGTACATGTGGCTGGGAGGACAGGCCGAATAGTTCCTAGGCCTTAATCCGGGCCCAGCGTCGCTGGTCCTCCCAGCACTTCTTACACATCTTGACCCATCCTGACCCACTGATGGTAAACACCTACTGCACTGCAGCGCGCTGCAATGTCTTGCCATATTCATTGGTGTGCTGCATTGCTCAGTAGTTGTTCTTGGTTCTCATAAAGCTGGGATTACTTATCAAGCACCCCCTTAACTAAGATGTTTAATTCAGACTGAGTGAAAAAAGTACCTTGTCATCCAATCGCTCAGCCATGTTGGGGACTAATGTGGTGCACCGAGCAACAGGATGGCAGAAGATCTTGTTAGCAGATGAGGATGGCTCTGAATGACATTACAATGGCTGCCATCAGCTTCCTGTTATAGACTTCATGCTGTTATCATATCCTGTATGATGTTGCTGGGTTCCGACCTGACTTTGGAATCTCTGCTCCGTATCTGGAGTCTCCACTTCGCATACAGTATGTATGCCTCCATGGCATAGACTCCGAAAACAGACCATAACGAAAGGGTTACAAGGATAAAGTACAACAAATTGTTTAAAAAGGTCAAATACTTCTTTTTGGAAAAGGAAGTAGTTTGGGAACACACTACATGACATCCAAGCACAGTCTGCCCCTTTGTGTCATGGTACATGCAGTTTACCAAATGTGCTTCTATCTAAGTTGACTGTAGTATTTCACAAAGTTTGGGCTGGTAGTGTTGTTTATCCCTAGACACATAGGGCCTGAATCAACATCAAGGCACATCCAATACAGCAGGACGCCTCTGCCACTTGCCCCTAATGGCGCGATCAGCATGGCCTCATATGAAGGCCCCCACTCAACAGAAGTGGAAAGCAGTTACTAAAAATATAAAAATGGTCTGCGTTAGCTTAAAAATGTATTGTAGAATAGGATAATAGGAACCCTTTTCGGAGTCCACAAGTGAAAAAGCTGAAAGTGTGGTGTGACCACTTTATCTTTATAATTAGCGTCAGAAAGAGTAAGTCGGCCATACTAGTTTGTTATCATTTTACTGTTATAGGAAAAACATTTCTGTCCCAGAGGGACTCTCACCAACATGGACTGGGACAAGCAAGACGAACGACAACCACCCACATTTCGCAGAGTAATGCCTAGGGGTATTTGTGTGGTAAAACTGCATTGTAATTACTTGGAACATAGAAAACATGCGTTCTAAAGCCCTGATTACAAGTGCAAACCTAAATTTCCTGTGCAATCATAACTTTGCACCGGGATCAGAATTGCTAGTTCTGTGATATTTATTCCACATTTATAGTTGTCCTCTAATACATTTCGAAAGATTAAACCAGCTGAACTTCATCATGGTAAATGTATTTGTGAAAAAGACAAAACGTGGAATGTATTGTGATAAATATTGATTCTTCAAGTTATGCCTCTTGTCCAAGCTAAACACGTGGAGTATAAGGGATTTTCCCTTTTCTGGTGAATACCCTGGGGCAATGATATATTTATGATATTAATAGGGTGGTAAATACTTTCTTCTACACACCTCTAAACCGGGAGCTAATGCAATACCTGATACATATCGCATCCTTAAATATTGGTATTTACTTCCAAAATGAGAGGCTTCTTGAAAGAAGGGGCTGGGATGGTTTGGCCTCTATGGTGAAGTGTAGAGGAGGTGTTTTCAATACTTAGTCATATTTACAGTCTGTACATTTCTAGGAAAATTAGTTGTGTAATTAGAAATGGATATTCTAAACGCATTTGCCTATGAATTTATTATTCAAAATACGAATCCACTGCAATGGTTTAAACAATTATTTTATGCTTACGGTTTAGGGTTATAAAGATTCACAGGAAAAGTAGCTCTGCAAATATGCTTATGGCTCCATTTGCAGACTTCCTGATTGGATCATAAATGCAGACTATCAGGTGGCTGGAAAGGAATAAAATGTAATAACTGAATGAAAATGTAAATACAGATTTGCCTAAAATTACTTGTCCGCGTAATAACTCACCCTCCCCCTTAAGCTAATACTTTGATAAGCTCTGTACGGTGATCCTGATTTGGAGCGTGACCTTTGAAAATGCTCTCCAGCTTGATTAAAGATGTATTAAATTTGTTTAAATAAACCTTGTTGTAATGGCACATCATTTGTAAAAAGCTATTAAGGGGCTGGAAACTGTGCTGTTATATTTGCATGAAAATGTGCCCTGCTCGAATTGAGGATCTCTCGTGAATTAACTGCAAAGAGAAAGTGACACTTTCATATTTTTTTTTTCTGTGACAAAGGGATGAGACCTAATGCTAAGCTCATTGAGGGGGGAGGGTGCTGCATGCCGATAATTTACAGTAAATTACTGGCAACCCAAACATCTGTGCGCGTTGCTATTTCTCCTTCTCTCTTACAGTTAAAGAAATGCTTTGAAATGTACCGTTGCATTTTAAATTAACTGTAAGTTAAAAAATGTAAAAATATTAAGAAAAGCACGGCAACCGGAAGATCGGTGCGAAATTCCCACAAATGCAGAGCTAAATATGCAGTGCCATGCAGGTAAGCCCACATATTTACGATAACATGTTTACACGTTTCGATATTGTAAGCCAGTATAGAAATATTAATGTTAAAGCTCAGCAGCAATAGGCTCATTATATTTGACAGTCATACTCTTTTATCTATATGCAATCACTCTTATGTTAAATGCTTAAAAACTGCAGGAGTAGAATGCAAACTTGCAAGCTTGCATGTCCACTGGAAATACTTCATAAATGCCCAAAAACCTACACCAAACTATTTGCAGGTAGCGCCCCACTTTGGAAATGGAGGCAGAGGTATTCTTTTAAAGGTTGTGGGGCTAAGTTCCGGGTGTGAGCTGGGAGGAAACACCACCAAAACTGACGAGCGTGTAAAGAAATACTTTTTTCTGAAAGAGGACATAATACATGAACACAACCATGCACTAGCATTGCAGTTCTATTGAAATTATGCCTTTTACAGTTCAGTTTGCAAACATACTTTCACTTTTAACTAGTCCCGAAAAATCTGGTACTGTGACAGATTACTAAAATTGCTTCAGAAGCTGTGAATTTAAAGCATGTTGGTAATTTGCTCATCGTAGAACTAACTATACAGGTGCAAATGTGATACTTTTTTGCATACATTTCTAAATTGCCCCCTAAATAACTGATAATTATAGCCAACAGTTGCAAATCTAATATTTCTCAGGTTGCCTCGGCCTCCCATTTCCATTACCCATACCCTCAACACTTTTTGGTATGTGCCAATATAGTAAAACAAGCATTGGCAGAGCCAATAGGTCTCGACAATGGGAGTGTTTCATTATAGAGACAACGAATGAGGAGTTGCAACTTGCAGTTAGGAATCAGCAAATTAACGTGTGGGCTGTGGTCAAAGGCTAGCAAATATGTTAAAATTTTTAAAATAATTTTGCCTGCTGCAACAGATGAGCGCTGGGTTTTTTTAAACTTGGGACTGCTATTAAACTTGAGACCTTTTAAATATTTTAATTTGAAATTGTAAAGAAGAAGCAGGAATGAAGTGCCCATGAGTGGGAGGAGGGAGTTACTGGGAGAAGGGAGGTGGGGAAAAAAACAGCAGCCAACCGCAAGGAAACCACCAGAAACCAAAGTACTCTCTTTTTCAGCAGAAGGTGTGTGGATGTGAATGCTGCCAACACTGAATGAGTAACAGAAGCAGTGAACCCCTTTTTACGGACACAAACAGTATCACCTTAATGAGTAACAGAAGGAGGAAATACCATTGTACATCCACAAAGATCATTACCTACATAACACCCACAAGTGTTCTAATGCATTGAGGTACTGCTGCTTCTCACTTGTACTATGCACATTCCCCACATGGCATGTTTTTTTTTTTGTTATTTGCATCTTAAGAAGAGGTTTCCTTCTGTCATGCATCGACTCTGCGACACTATTTTGTGGCACATGACTGGTCTTTGACAAGGATTACCTCAAGTTGTAAACGCAGTTTTGTGCAAACCAGAAGAACATCCGACCCGCAGATATGGGTCCTCATTTATCAGAAATGACGCATAGCTGCGTGAAAGCAGCGATGCGTCACTTCTCAGTGCGCACTCCTTGCGACATTCCTGATGCGTCATATTTAATGTATGAAGCATCATGTTGCACGGAGTTACAGATACGTCAGTATTTCTGACGTATCTGTAAGCGCAAAAGTGACACATTGCTGGAGTGTGTCACAAAAGTGAAGCAACTCCAGCAATGCGTCCTTTCACATGGGGCAAGCCCCCATATTCAATTTAAATCATAAGAACGTGATAAAATATGAAGGTGCACATTCATAGTTTCCCAAAAGCATTACAAAGTTTAAATAAGTTAGATTACTAACAGTAAAAAGACACTTTGGTGCTAGTGCAGTTCGTTGCCATTGTAAGCAATGCAGTCAGTGCAGAGTTTGTTACCGAATCAGCCAATGCAATCGGTGCAGGAAGGTGCTGCACGCAGTTTCTAAGCTTCCAACCACAATAAGGGCTTTCCTGCTAGGCCTTGTTCTTCAGTTGGATAGACTATGGTGGGATCAACAGTATGTGAAGCTGCTGGCAGTTCTTAAAATGACTAGGCCTGCGTAGAGTGGTTTCTGGTAGGCCTGTTCTGAATTCCAGGTGAGGCTTGAGCTTATGGTGTCATTTTTAGATTGACTAGTGCAAGAAATCTTACTAGTCTACAATTTAGTTGTGGTGCTCTTGGATCGAAGCATGCCAGAGCTGAATCATGATCTCCCTAGCCATTCTTGCACAGGCTGCAAGAAGTTAAGGGTGATGCCCGCAACCACAGTGGAAGGTTCTGAGTGCATGGGCACATGCCAAGGCAAATCCTTAAGAATTTTATTTATTATATCGCAAATTAAAAAAATTTTGTAGGGCTAAGATTTTATAGTTATTCAAGGTCATCCAAGCATGAGATCTGGCCAAAAGGCAGCTTTATCTTCCACCAAGGAGAGTTGTTTAGGGATTTCCAGACCAGCTTCTTAAAGGCTATGGGATGGATCTGTGTATTCCAGAGGGCAGAGAGCCCAGTGCTTGCCTTAGCCTGCTGTAGATTGCTTTTTGCAGGGGATTCTCCCTCTGTTGGAGGTTTTGCCATAGGAGCTGGTTTAAAGTGTTTGGGGCCGATAGTCTGATGTTGACACAGCATAGCAAGTTGTCTTGCTGCATTGTGCTGCATCAAATAATGATAAATCTTCATCCCTGTGTTAGTCAAGGCTCATGAGTTAAGGTGTGCCTACTCAAGCTGTACTTGCCATATCTAGGAGTTTAAAGTGGCGTCGTTTCTGTGGATTAGCTGGTCATAGTGAGCGCATCATCTGTGGCTTCACAAGATTAATAGCTAACATAAGATATCAAACCTCCCAAGATATATTGAAACATACTCTTCAAGTACTGATACGTTGCTAATAGTCACTTGTGCTTCCTCAGCTGACTTCTTTATTACTCTCCGATCATTCCATTTGACTTATTTAGGCAGGGTCGAACTGGGGCAGAAAATAGGCCTGGGTAGCAAAAATAAAAGTGGCCCAGATTTATGAACTGCATAGTAAAGAAAAGTGGCCCACATCTCTAAATCGAGCAACTCCAGACCGTTTTTTGCTGTTCAGGGGTCTCTGCGTGTTTGGGACACTCATGTATTTGTGCTAGCTGTGGGCAAAGTGTGCGGTAATATTCAAGAAACACAGCAGTGATATTCACTACATCCCTTCCCTATCAAAAAGATAAAACCATCAACATACCCTTGACCTTCAACCCACAAAGTAGGACTGATCCATCCATAATACATGAAGTGGAATAACGACGCCCACGACCTGCACAGTGCAGCATGTTACTTACTCCTAGTCTATTTTGAAAGATGTTTACAATACTAGCCCAGATGCAGCCACAAACCCAGCCCACCATGTCACAAAACTGCCTCACACCCTGACAAGTCATACAGACCCATAAAACTCAGCCAAATTGAACTACAGGCCAGTCTGACAGCATATCTATGTCTTCCTTCTGCTATGGGCACACTGGTGCTTTGGGCATTTGATATTTAAAATGTCATAGATTTTTCCATCAGACTAATTTAAATGAGGCCAAATGATAATCTTTTAGTGGTTTAAGTTGTATTGCAATAGTATGATTTTGTGGGAAATTTGAAAGTTCCACACATACCTGTATTTAATTGTGATCGCAATAGGAACAAATTAGATTATTTACTATCAGGAACATATGAGTACAGATCTATATATTTGATCTTATAGGTCAAGAAGTATGACTTTATTTTAGTGCATATAGAGGTATAATATGTTTCTATTAAATTGTACCTGCTCTAGTATAATGTGACTAGTTTTCATATACCAACAGCAGCTCAAATGGTATCTCACTGACGTGTTCATTATAGGGTTAAAATAACCATCCTCCTGTATATATTTTCCCATGTACTCACTGAAACAAGGTATAATAAACTATGCAGTGCTGTTTAATTGTAATCTGTCTTTTATAGACAAGAAGGCATTTAACTCAATAAAACAATTAAAATCCAACTAACAGCATACAACCTTTTCAATGATCACCTACAAACATTCTCTAATGGTGTGAGCATTTTGCATTCTTTCCAGTTGCGTTCTTCCATCTACCACCTGATACAGTGTAACCTTCCCAGAAAAGCTGTGATAATCTTTTTACACATTAAGCAAAACTTGAGAAAACATCATTTCAGGTTTAGCTGGCAGACTAGACACAGAGAGACGTTAGAAGAAGAAAAGTCAAGTTCTGAACATACACGAGGGAAAGGTTACATTTAATAAAATATTACACCAGGATATAATTGTGGATTTATTTGTTCTACATATAAAAAAATCTACATCCAGAGGAATCGATACAAAATGTACAGAAATAGAAAAAAATGAGCTTTAGCACAGCACTCTGGTGGTGGAATTGTGCAAGGATAATAATAAACTTGTTAAGGAACACCAATTTCAGAAATGCTCTACACTAGTGCTCATCTCATACAATTTCATAAATTACATGATATGTCTTCACTATAACAAAACAAGCCTTAATGTTCCTTAACAGGCCTCTCCCTGTTATGCTCCTGTACTACATAAATATTACATAGGAGGCTTTGGGCCAGATGTACAACCAGTGCATTTGGCGAGTCGCAACTTGCAACGTTTTACAACTTTCAATTTGCAACTCGCAAAATGGAATGCAAAACAGTGTCGGAGATACTGTGTGCGCTGCTCAAATGGGTCTCAAGGGACCTGCCTCATTAATAATCATCAGGCAGGTCGCAATTTGCAGCCCATTGGGAATAGCCTGCAAACACATGGATGGTGGCCTGCTTCCTCTCTGAACCTATGAAAACCAGATGCAGAGTAACCCAAGGATCCTCCCTCAGCCCCACACTCTTTAATGTGTGCATGGCCCCCATCATAACCATCATTAGAAAACACAGATTCAACATAGTCTCATACACCAATGACACCAGATCATCCTCTCCCGCACCAAGGAACCCAACTACACCAAGCAAAGTTTCCAAGAAGGGATGAAGGTCGATGCAACCTGGATGAGCAGCAGTTGTCTGAAGCTCAGCCCAGAGAAAACAGCAGTCCTCATCCTCCGCTCCACCCCCTCCACATGGAACAACACCTGGTGGCCCTCGGAAACCCACCCACCCCTACGGACCATGCTTGCAACCTCAGCATCATACTCGACTCTTCACTCACCCTAAACCGCTAGAACAACGCCGTGTGCTCCACATGCTTCAACACCCTCTGCATGCTCCGCAAGACCTTCAAATAGATCCTGTGACTCCCTGAAGACCTTCACCCACGCACTCATCACCAGCAGACTGGAATGTAGAAACACGCTCTACACAGGAATCAACAAAACACTACTCCGCAAACTCCAGACAGTTCAGAACGCTGCAGCCAGACTCGCCCTCGACATCCCATGACATGATCACATCACCCAACACCTCTGCGACCTCCACTCCCCGTTGAAAAGAAAATAAACTTCAAACTGCTCACACACGCCTACAAAGACCTCCACATCACCGGACCCCAATACCTCAACGAAAGAATCTCCTTCCACGTCCCCAAGAGAAACCTCCGCTCTGCCGATGTAGCCTTAGCCACGGTCCCCCGCATCCAGAGGACCAGAGCGGGGCAGACACTTCACCTACATCGTGGCCAAGATCTGGAACCAATTACCCCTCAGCATCTAATGAAGCCCGACACTTCACCTATTCAGAAAGGATCTCAAGACCTGTCTCTTCGGGTGTCCACGGAGCTGCTCCAAATCCCCCCCAGCAAATTGAGTCCCTCACGGGTGAGTAGCGCACTTCAAAAATCTTGATTGATTGATTGATAGCAGACCCCCATGTCTTTGTTTGATTTTTCAATAAAGCAACTTTTTTTCTCCAAATACAGCCTGTTTTTTCTTAAATCAAAACGGGATGCCTTTAAAAAAAATAATAACATTTTTCTTTTCATTTTTTTTAGGGAAGCAGTAGTCACTGGGACATCTGCCTGCCCCTCACAAATATTCTCGCTCCCATTCACAAAGGGGAAGGTGTCCCTTGGGGACCCTTTCCCATTTGAGAGTTTTACCACCTATTTGAAGTAGGCGTAAAAAGCGAATTTGCGAGTGTTTTGTGAGAGCATAAAGGCACGTACCATTCTGATTGGCTTTTAAGAAGGAACGCCCTCAACACACCCCATTAAAAAAATGGCTCACAAACATTATTTTGCAAGTCACCGACTCGTAAAATAGCGTTTATACATAGCACCACCATTTTCTGCGGTCGCAAACGGTCTGATTTCCCATTTTGCGAACGCAAAAAACGGTTGTACATCTGCCCATTTATATTTAAAGCAACTTTTGCAATACCTGTGCATGAGATATGTTGGGGAAATTATTACGAAAGAGGAAGGCGACTTCAATAATTCAATACGATGCTGAATGTTTTACTCTGTTTCAACATGGTGTATAATTTGGAGTTTACACAAAAAAGAAGTGACAGGTTGACTGTATATAGGATCAGAGGATAATTGCCTCTTGTGTCATTGGAGATTTTATTCTCACCTGAGTGGCCGCTAAAACATTATCAAGCTGAAAACTCTAGACAATTATACTGCACTCCCTTATAAAGACATTGACTTAAGATCCCTAAGATTAACTTTAAAAGCTCCCAATCTTTTGATAGAAGAGTGTCCGACAAAATAATGTTGTGGATGCAGATAGATGCAATGACGAATCATGCTACACAATTTATGTGAGGGTTTTACCTGAACTGTAGGAATTCTAACTTACATGAAAATAGCAGTATATCAATTAAACAAAATGCATTATTTTGTCCAATTTGAAGCCACAAAAAAACAAACAGCGAAAATCCACATACATGCTGGACCTAACATGAGATTTTATTAATGATGCTGTCACCTATTAATCATTTCTGGACCCACTGGCAAAATCAAAGATGCCATAACAGTTAAGTGGTATAAGAGCCTTATTTTCCCCAAGCATTCATATCAGTTCATTTGCTCCAGTAAGTGTATGGTTCATCCTAATTTTTGAGAATTCAAAGGCATATGCTTAGATAATGTGAGGGATAGTTAACATTAAACCCCAGATTACATCTAAACAAAAAGAGAAGGAGGAATCTGAAGGCCTCATGTTGGGGCATATCATCAAGGACGGCTTTAAAATTATCGCTGGTTTAGCGGCCAAAAACTGCTGCTAAAGCGGCGATAATGGCTTGATAATATGCCCTGGAGAATTCCAATAGAAGCCCATGTTCACATCAGAACATGGACTTCTATTGGAATTCTCAAGGGCATATTATCAAGCCCATTATTGCCACTTCAGCTGCAGTTTTCTGCCGCTAAACCGGCAATAATTTTTAATGCCGTCCTTGATAATATGCCCCGTAGAGCTTTGAGGGAAATAAAAGTGCTCCAAAACACCAGATTTATTTGTTTCACAATAATATCTCTATCATAGCGGCATTTCTGCTGTGGGATTCTACTCCATATCTTGAGTTTCCTTCAGAAATTGTAGAATTTTCATCCCGTCCCAAACTCAAATAAAGGCCCTATATATTACTTAAATCATTATGAAGAGAGGAAAGTTCAAAAATAATTTGTGCTTTATTAAAATTGTACTGATATCAGTCATCCACTAATGGATAGCAGATGCACAGAAAAAAATCTCAGAATTTCAAATCTAATGGATGAGTGAGGAAAAGGAGAGAAACTTTAGCTTTGATGTGACAGAAAAAATGAGATAACAGAAACCAGAGGTACATTTTAAGCTTTCAAAAAAGTAGGCAAGAACAAACATGATGGACTTAATAATGAGATGAAGCAATAACTCTCGAGTCTCTAATACAGAGAGTCTGTGGTGGAAGGGTTAGAGGCAAAAACCTGCTTCACAAATTCATCTTTGTTAGAAATGGGATCTCTGGTTGGCTAAGGCTTGCGTCAAAGCCAGGTAGAGACCACCACTCTAGTCAGTGCAAGGGAGTTACACGCCAAAGATAACTCCTGCTCACCCCCTTTGTAGCTTGGCACGAGCAGTCAGGCTTATCCCGGAGGCCATGTGTAAAGCATTTGCGCACACACACAGCAACAACATCCCAGGCACACTACAAAAGGAACTCCACACAAGGTTATATCAAAAATAGCCTTTGTATTCTCAAAACACGTTAGAATAGTAAACACATAATATACATGGTGCCACCTGGCACTAGGTCATATCTACAAGGGAATTATTTACATATGACAGGGCCACTTGGACCACTGTCAGAACCATCACAAAGTGAACTTAGTAAAAGTAAACCAGATCATAAACGTACAACCAGTAAACACAGGTGATCACTGTACTTAGCATCAGCCTAGATTTACAAAGTACACCAGTTCAGTATAATTTTATGGAAGTGGCAGAGCTGGTTTTCTATATCTCAATCCTCTGGTGTAAGCATTAAATAACCCTTGCCACTGGCCGTATGTGCCTTTGTTCTTCAACAAGGGGAACTAGAAAGGAGCAATCATCTATATCAAGCAGACAAAAGGAATACATTAATGAGGTTGAGCACAGTCAATAAAGAGATTTTGTTGCAGTTAAAGGGTTTTAGTTTCATTTTTTTAGTATTTTGTTTTTTAATCAATGAGTATTCATCTTTTAAGCAACAGCATTAAACGTTAATAGAATCCAATTATTGATATTTTGATATAAGGAAAAATACAATGTTGGTTAAAATAACATTTATTATTGTGTTAATACAGCGAGTGTGTTCAAAAAAGGAAGTTCTTTAATTTAAATTAAATTGGAGCAAATTAGAATTAGTTGTCAGTTCAGATACCCAATTATTAGTCAAGATGAGATAACCAATGTGTAAACGTAAAGCCTTTCCATATCAAGCTGGAAAGTATTCTCAGTTATAAATCAGCAGACATCAAAGAAATAGATTATGCAACCCTCCAATGTAAAGAAGTATACAGAAACTCAGAGATGAGTCTGCAGCAAGTGCAAGTGAGGGACGCTCTTATGAAAAAGTTTCCTCTGAGAGAAAAGCTCAAAGGAAAAGGCCCTCCTCTGGGAACACACATTAATATAAACACACAATATTCTAGGTGGCAACACGTTTTTTTTTTCTTCCGCCTAATCCAATAGGATTTTAGAAAATTCCTGTGAATAGGTGAACTCCCCATCTTCTCACATCTGTTCAATGGTCTATAGATGTTGGTCCTTAAAAAGGTACATCATTCACAATTTGCTTTCCAGTCCGTTCTTCTCATGAGTCATCCTTCTTGTTACCTCCTCTCCTCTTGGTGAGAACACCACTATCAGTTGTCTAATATAAAAGAAATGACTATTCAATAACAAACAGAAGGCTTCTGGAAAATTACAACATCTGCAGTGAAGGAAAAAACATTGTGTGGAAATCAACAGCTCATTTTAGAAAATAGGCCTTTCAATGTTAATGGTACATTTCTGTTAATATGGTATCAGAAGTTAGGCTCAGGTAAATCAGCGCTTATTCACTTCACTTGTAGGCTTATAACATCTATGTTTGATTACCAACTTCAAATTTTGCCTTCAGTATATATGCTAATTAAACATAGACTTTTACACATTTGTCTTTAAAAAGCATTTTTGTTTGTAAATAAAATGTGTTACTGCAGAAGTAAATCTGCTCCCAAGGAAGTTACAGTGTGGTAGTGTCATTGAAAACTTGTGATCATTCGCACATTTTCCAGTCTGGGGTAAGTGCTTTTATAGTCCATTTCTACCATAGATATCAGCGGAGAATTACTTCTAGTATGGTGCAAGAAAAAACAGTATTGATGGTAGAATGTGGACATCCTAAAATTGATGGGAGCATTAAGGAGATATTTCCATGTGAGGATCATATTTTTACAATGGAGTAAAAAGAAAAAAAATATTTGTAAAGATAGTTTTTTAAGCATTGGTCATGTTTAAATGATATACATTTAAGCATGTTTACATTCTTATTGTTTTGATATTTTATTCCACGTCTAGGTGTAAATCTACCTGACTAGATTCGATTTGTATCTCTCTCCCCTATTATTTGTTTTTCTTATGGTAGATTCTCAGATGTTGAGAAGGCTGGAGACAGACAGGCACTGGAAAAAAAGTAATAATGCTCGGAAAATTATTCTGGCAGAATAGGCACAACTGAGGCAAAACATAACAATATCATAGAGTTCACAAGGGGGAAGGCTAGTAGTTGAGAATGGATAGTGATTTCAATTTCTGCAAAACCTGCAACATGCTTAAGAATCCAGCGATGCACTGATTGTGGTGAAAATGCTACAGAATGCATAGTTTGTCCACAAACATGACTGCTGACTAGTTTGTCAGAATAAGTCTTGAATTGAAACAATTTCATCCCCCTCATCCCCAAGGAAAAGTCTTTTCAGTTTGACACACTGACAAAAAGAAGAACCATCTAAAAATAACATGAGGGATTTAAAATTCTTCAAAATTGTCACATTAGTTTGGAAGTGGTAACAATAAATGTTCTTTAAACATATTTATTGATGTCAATAATTTAAATGTATTATTCAACAACCATTGACTCCAACAAGCACACCAGTACAACTTCTTTGCTAATTCTTTGTGATAGACAACAGCATTACAAAAAGTAGGACCTAGATGTGAGAGTAAATTGAAAAATTGCCATGGCTTAGCATCACATGATTGGAAGCCTAGCAACAAGTACAGAAGGAAGAGCATATCAAAAAAATTCTAGATAAGGTTATCATAAATGTTCTCCTTTAAAACGTGGACACCATCAGGGTCAACCATGTCTGCAAAACGGTTTCAATATTATGGGAATTATTCACAATGTGAGCACAAGATGTCAATATTTTCTGTTATAATACAAACAAGACTGATTAGAGGTGGGAAGTCATACATACATTCCAACATACAACTTGATAATATCAAATTGCAGCAGTTGATATGGTGCCAAGTGTCACAGGTCATGTAGCGCTGCATTCAGTATTGTCAGAGCAGTGAAAACGAGCAGCAGGGTCACTCTTATGTCAACATCCATAACAGCACTGTCAACAATGGGGAGCATTTTGATGTATAAGATGGACTTACACAGCATGATAAAGAAAGCCATGGAAGATCCAGTACTATGTTTCCTAGTAGCAGAAGATCAAATAAGGAACCCATCAATTCAACATGGTAGCCAACATTGAAAGACTATTTGATGAGTCAAAGATCTTACCATGAAAGGCATCTAAAGAACCATGAAGTAAATGCAGCATTCATTATATTATTGATGAAATCTTTGTGGGGAAACAATAGTTACTTATAGGTGGCTGGTTAACTACCATACTAGAACAAACTGATTGAATTCTATTACCCTCCCCCCCACCCCCATCCCGAAGTGCCATGACTGAATGATTAAGTGTGCAGGGAGGTTGGAATTACTGGCATGAATCAAAGGATGTTCGGTCATCTAATAAGAGATGTATTGAAACATGGGAAATGTATACTCCAGCAATATTTGTTGAAATGTGTAAATGAACTGCAGGAGAATACATAGTCAAGAAATGCAAATGTTATTATGCATGACTGCTTGTGGAGTGGGAAACACTTCTGCCACTGACCGGTGTATTTAAGAGACCAAAATAGAAACACTCAATTTACATCAACAAAATCAAACTCTTCATTCAGAGCTATGCCAAGAAAGTGCAGAAGGCTCTTGTACTTTGGGTCAAAGTCTGTTTAATAATTCTGGAGGACATCTCAGCCCAATCCCATTAGCATAGACTGCATTTGCTGAAAAACTAGCATAATTATATCTGCCAGGACCAGTTATGGTGATCATGAAAATATACTACCCCAAACTCAAGTTAGTCAATTTCAGGAAATGTGTTCAGGAGTCCCTGAGCTAAGGAACAGTAGTGAGATTGTATCCTTTCATATTGTATGCTCCTATACTGCCCACACCATCTTACATTTGCTTTGGTTTCTGAAAAACCTGAGCTACCATCTTCTGATTCAGAAAGTTTCTATTGGAGGGCACAGGCCTTGCAGTTTATGAAGCACCTTTTGAAACAGTAGCAAGTCATTGTGAAATCAACACTATCTGCTTGATTGACTGCTGCGCTGGTCCCCACTTTGGATTTTGGTTCAATGTCCTCAAGTCTTTTACACGTATACAATTCAGGGAGCTGAGATGGATTTCCAGTGATTACTGCGGTTTGTCATTAAGGAGATGCAAGAATTTTGAATGGGGAACTTTCAGGAGAATGTGCGGAGCAGCAGTGGAAAACATTTGAGAACAGAAAAAGAGAGAAGGAGCAAAAGGATCACGATTAAAAGTTACAAGATAGTTTGTGACATTTAGGATGCTAATCCGGATTGATTATTAAAGTTTCTGAAAAAATGCAAAGCATTTTATGGCTCTGCCCTTGTCTATGTATTCTAGTGGTATTATTTGGTTATTCATATTATTTACAGAGGAGGCTCTTAACATCCACAGGAACATCTTGTGATAAGGGTGGAAACATTCTTCCAGATGAACTGGGGCATAAAGGCAGGCAGGTGAATGTAGCACCAAGAAACCTGTAAGCCATTCTAATCAGTGACGTAAGCCCACAGAGACTACAGTAGTGGTCGTACCAGATACATTTGTGCCAAACTCCTGAGGCTCCAGGAACACACCAGTACTCCCTATCTGTTAGGTAGGAAGAAAAATCATACTTGAAAGTTGAATATTTCACTTCTTTCATGCTATGTGGCAATGGGAGGCTTGAAGACAAGAATCACAATTACATTTAGAAATGTATGCCCAAGGGGCTAAATCTAGGTTTGGAGTAAATGTTATATTTTTTGAGTTCTAATAGATTAGTATGGCTGGTAAGTTGTGAGAGAGACATGGTTCCAGAATTACATAGTACACCATTTGTGAATTCACATTCACAATAAAAGAAAGGCATATCCTCATTTGTAAATATACAGTGTATGTTTGGGCATGAGGATGTGTGAACACGAGTCTAGTTGCACTTAGTTATTGCTTTTCTCCTTAATGATATGCTGTCTCTCCTATTTAAGGGCGTGTTTCCTGCATTTTCCATGTTAGGAAATGATTAACTTCTGTCCTTGATTGAAGGAAATCTTTGACTGTTTTCCAGAGCGATCAGAGCCAATGAAAACATGTGTGACCCTGTCAGCTATTCACATAGGGTTAATGCAGATGATAGGTTACAGGTTACCCAATAGACTGCCCCACCAGGAGCAGCAGCATCTCTGCTCAGCCCACTCTCTCGAACTGACATCCATCCTTAGAGTCACTGATCAACATTCTATGACAACATAGGCTTGGATGAGCAGAGCAGGGAAGCAGGGGAGCGGACCAGGGAAGGCATCACAAACAGCAGAAGGCCACTGAAGGATTATAAACAAAGGTTTCATTATTCCTTCTGTCTGGCATCGAGGCACAGCTCACATGAGAAAGCTGTGTCGAAATTGTCAAGATGTCCAAATTTGTATCACAGATAGGCCAAGAACTTCAGAAGTAAGTCAGTCTATATTTTATTGGGCGTCAAGAAAGAATCTACCTCCTGCTCTGTTTTTGGGGTGGGTGCAGATGTTGTTCTACCGCATTTTCAGTGAATTACTAACTGATGTATTAAGATGACAAGGCCCTGCTCTGATGCTGCCATAATTCAGCTGTGCCTTTTCTTTAAAGAACATGGTGAATCAATCACACAGTCCTTGTTTAGGGTAGGATGACACTGATGACACTGCAGTTTGTCAGTTCACGCACCACTCTTAACAGTCTGAAATGTAATGGTTAAAAATGTGACTCTAGAATGAACAAGACAGTATTCATAATGCTTCATCTAAGAGCTATGTGTTGGCTAGATTTCTACAGTGCCATTATAGCAATGAAAAGTACACCAGTAGATCCTTGTAGTTAGGTTCTTTATTAAAACCCCCAGCACAGAGGAATAAGTCATACAACTATCAAGACAGAGAGCTTCTCTAATAACAGCTCTCTAAGAATGCATATACACATATAAACAATTCTGGAACATACTCAATGTTCCACACAATACAGAGATCTTAAAGTGATATACTTACACAGATCTTAAAGTGATATACTACAGCAATCTATGATTAGTTTGACTTGCCATAAACACACATTCACTTTGCGAAAATCATATACTGAAATACACATTTCAAACTCATATGAACTCCTTGGGGTGCACACAACCAAGGATAATGCCTAACATATCAGCTGGGCAAACTGCCAAGTTTTAAATTAAAAATTGTAACTTTAAGTGCACGCTTTAGCTTACTGAGACAGGAAACAACATGGCATGCACATGATTGTGGTTGTGACTGTTGCTCTTATCATTGTGTAAAAACATAAGTTGCGCCAAGTCAACTTTTTTGTGGACTCCACATTAGCCTTGGACATGGGTTTAATCTGCGACTGAGGCCTTTTCCAGGATGCAGCCTGTAGATGTATATTGTTAGGTTCAGTCATGTTTCGTGGGTTTTTATTTATAGTGTTTAAACAAACCTCATACAAAGGATTTGTGATTGTACCCCATGTGCAAAAGCTTAATCTCTCCAATATAACCACAAAGAGATGTGAGACAGTTATAAGATTCAGTTATTCAACCCTTGATACGTTCAGCAATCTTAATTACAAAATACTAAATTTGATGGGGTTGAAAGAAGAAGCTAAAAATATTGTGCAATTTAATAGGCAGTAAATCCCCATCGCTCTGCTTTAATTCTGTGACAAACACTTCATTCTTTTGGCGCGCACCACCTCTTTTGGGCAGGTTTTGTACTTTACAACTAAGATAGATAAAAGAGAATGTGTTGTACGAGGTGGTAGAATGTCTGATCGCTGTCTTACACCTTTTTACCTTTGACTTCACTTGAGGATAATATTGTCTTGCAAGTAGGATTTCTGTGCAAATAGAATCTAATTATAAGGCTGTTCTTGAAAGTTTCTAATAATAGCCTTTATTGTATCAATAAAATGGCATGGTATATTTAAATTGAAAATATTAATATTGTGAGTTTTATCATGTAAGAAGTTGGGTTTTTGATTGAAGGGGTTGTAAAACCTTCTCAAGCAACAACTACATCCTTGCCAGGGTGAACAACAAAAGTCACTGAAATTACCTGTGCCTAACCCTCTGGTAGTTTAGCAACAAGGCAATCAGGCTTAACTTAGAGTCTCCAGGCCTGATTCACCAAGGTAAAATTACACTGTTTTTGTAAATGTGCGATTGTTTGCTATTCACAAAGGATTTTTAGGAGTAATATCTTTACGACTGCAGAGTCTCAGCACATAAAAGGATAAAACTGTCCTATTTACTTATGTGCGGAGACTCCGCAGTCGTAAAGATCCTAATCATAAAATATCTTTGTGAGTAGCAAACAACTGTAAATGTACACAAAAGTGTAATTTTACCTTTGTGAATTGTGTTAAGTATTTATGCAGCACAAAAAAGTGTGAAAGTTAAGACATAACACATAAAAAAATCCCACATGCCACTAATTCAAATTAAATCCAATCAGTAGAACTGGAGGTATAAATATTTAATGTATCAACATTTAGGGGCCGATTACAATGCCGGACAGACCTGAGTCTGTCCCGCATCGTACTGAAACAGGAACCGAACGACCTCAAGCCGTCGGATCCATTCCAGGAATTAGGATACGACCGAACCCTGTTCAGTCACAATTCTATACTTTGCCATGGGAGCATGCATTCCAAACGGAATTTGAGAGTTTTTCCATTGTGTATATTAATGACATCACACCTAGTGAAATGTCACTTGGTAGGAGACACTTGATGGCACCATTTTAATTGAAACCACATTGCCATTTGTAGTAGTCATATGGTTGCCAAGGACTGGTACTCAGCTCTAAATGGATCTTTTGGTTAGCTTGAGGATGACTTAAAGTCAGTAAGTGCACTTATATGTTTCACATTTTTTGATGCAGGCACACAAATTGAGCATCCCAACTATTTAATCAATGGTGCAGTGTGTCCCAATGAGTGTCTTTTACCTAATAACTAGATTTTTATATATTCTCACTGTGTAAGGATGAAATTCCTTGACACACTGTGCTGCTGTGTGGTATTTTTTCTTTCTTCCTGAAATTCCTTCTGTACTATTTATGGCAACAGACATAGGAGTCTCCAGTCCTTAGTAACCCATTAAACTGCTCCTGGCTCACTCTTTTTGGAGGGTACCTGAAAAAGAGATTCCCCATTTGTTTTTATACTTCAAAGTCCCAAGGAGGTAACCTGTTTGGTCCCTTCAATTCAGCCCCTAGCTGGTGAAAGTGTACTATAGTATTTGCAGTGCTAAGTACGCCAACTGGAGTAGGTTAAGGGTTTCCTTTTGTAAAGTGAAGGCCAGAGGCTTCCAACAAATTGGTGACATTTAGAGCCCTATTAGGAGTCTTGAAGTCCGAGGGTCTATTACGAGGCAGAATGGTGGTGTGAGGAGCAAACCACTGCACCACAGCCTTGCCAAAGGTCATGACGCCCACCCACCAGATTACAACTTTTTAGTAGTTTGGCAGGCAGTGGCATGGCGGTCCCAGGGCTGTGACTCTTTTAACGGTGGTGGTGCCATTACAAAAGGCACTGCAATGGGACAGCACTACAAGGTTCGTGCATGGCATGGGCTCGAAAGTCCATACCATACAGGAACCTATGTGTGTGCACACAGGGCGGCATATGCTATGCCCCCCTGTGTGTATCCATGTATGTTTGATGCACAGGAGGGCCCTGGAGGACCCCCTCTCTCCCAGGGTTTTCATGGCAGTTCCACCACCACAAGTATCCTGATGGAGAGGAAACTTGTAATATGCTTGGCAGGACCGTGGTGGTCCCAGCAAGCATATTGCTGCCTCTGACCGCCCCTCCAATGCCAGGGAATGGCAGTTCCCTGTTGGAGCTGGCGGGAAGTCAGACTGCCGATGCAGACTCATAATAGGACCCTTAGTGTTTATTTTTTAATGGATGTAATGCTCATTAATATAATGCACTGTGATAGTAACACTGTGGGATTATAAATGAGTTACTGTAGAACATTCTACAAAGCAATACTGATGTACTATTGTAAGAGTTATCTGTAAATGATCACAAATTTAACCTACCGTAAGATTACCTTTGCAAAGTGGAGGATTAGTTCCAGGGGCCCGATTCACTGAACTAATTTATGACAAAATCCTAAACTTACTACCATTTTGGTATTCACAGAAGGCACTTATTCATTTCGGTATTCACAGAAGTTCGGAGTCCTAACTTTTCTCAGTTTAGGAGTGTGCTAAAGAATGATGATGGATTCAACCCAGATCTGTGACTGGGGGTGAGTGTCTGAAACGTTACAGTGCTCTGTCCATCATCTCCTTTTGTTTGCTTTTTTCACCCTAAGGGGCCTATTATGATTGCGGTTTTCCCGCATCCTCCGGGCCGGCGGAAGCCACCGCCGGCCCGGAGGATGCGGGAAAACCGCTGCGGAGCCTTCCAAGACCCCCCTGCCAGATTAGGATGGCTGGGGGGTCAGAAAGACCGTCTGCTGCTTTTCCGCCGCGGTCGCCCTACGACCGCGGTGGAAATGCTCTATTATGGCTGGCGGTGTCTAACAGACACCGCCAGACATGTTAGGATGTTAAAGAACACATGCCTTTCCGCGGCGGCTTCTCCGCCGTGGAAAGGCATACGGTGTTTTCTTTGGGGGCCCGTTGCGGGCCCCCAGGGGTGTAGGGGGGGTGAGGGGTTCACATGGGGGGTACCTATGGTACCCCCCTGCATTTGCATGCACGAAGCGGCATGCACCGCGCGGTGCCTGCCGCTTTGTGCATGCAAATGCGAAGCATGCATATTTAACCTTGCGGCGGTTGCTGCTTCAAGCAGCACCCGCCGCAATGTTAAATATTGAGGATGTGACCACCAGGGTGGCGGTCACATCCTAATTAGACAGGAGGGAACGCCGCAGCCCCTGCGGTCGTTCCCTCCACCTCCGGGGTCGCGGACGGATGCAGGTCCATCCGCGATCCTAATCGGCCCCTAAGTTGGGAGGGTAGGGCCAGACGTGGGTCCCTTGCTCACTTTACCACTGGATTCAAGCTATCCTGTCTGATGAGGGCTGTTAGACTGAACTGGCCCCAGGATGCTTGCTTCCAGTCCAGGGAAGACATGACTTGGCACTTTGGGCAAAACTGTTCCCATGAGGCACAGGGGCAAGACTGATTTTCATATAGCTGTGTCTGAACTGGGATGGGGAACTAAGCTAAAGAATGATGATGGATTCAACCCAGATCTGTGACTGGGGGTGAGTGGCTGAAAGGATTCAGTGCTCTGTCCATCATCTTCTTGTGTTTGCTTTGTTCACCCTAATTTGGCAGGGTATGCCCAGACGTTGGTCCCTTGCTCACTTTGCCACTGGATTCAAGCTAGCCTGGCTGATGTGGGCTGTTAGCCCAAAACCGGTCCCAGCATGCTTGCTTCTGGTCAAGGGAAGACGTGGCTTGGCAGTTTGGGCTGGACTGTTCCCATGAGGCACAGGATCAAGACTGATTTGATTATAGCTGCGTCTGAACATGGGGTGGTGAAGTGAGCTAAATAACGATGATGGATTCAACCCAGATCTGTGACTGGGGGTGAATGTCCGAAAAGTTGCAGTGCAGCATCTATCATCTCCTTGTGTTTGCTCAAATTAGAATAAACCATCTAGGGAAGAGCATAGCGGAAATTTTCGGATTCTCAAAAAAACCTCAGAGGTAAACCTATTCAAGAAATGGTTAAAGTCTATCTTGTAAATGCAAAATCGATAGCAACAGATAGGGCAGCAATCTGGGGGACAACAGATGTGAGGGGTCTTCAAATGTCAGGAAACAAATTTGTGAATAGATTATTGTCTATCCCAGGATCTATACCAAAGGGAACTAGACTTCTCTTTTAACTCTGATGCTACTAAATGACTTTGCTTTTACTGTGGTGATCAATCTGGAACCGTTAAACCAAATGGTTTTAAGAGATGTGTTGAAGTTAGATTATACTCTTACGAGCACATGTGTAGTGTAGTTCCTATTATCCCAATAGGCTCTGCGCATTGGAATAATACCTTCAATAGTATAGGCCTAGACCAGACGTTAACTAGGTCTTCTATTGTCGATATTAGACTTAAAATTTTGGGTTTGCCAGCTAGCTCAGAGTTCACTAGAAACTTTCTCGAATAGGCAAGGAGGAGTTGAACCTCCCTGGATAGACAAGAAGGGATTTAGTTTCTGACAACCATAGAACATGACACTTTGCTCTCCCCTAATCAAGAGTGTATCTCTAGAGTCGTGTGAAAACAAAAGACAACTTATTTTACTCAGTCAGTACGTGCATTCTTAGTCTCACCAGATTGTAGAGAAAAGGAAGAGACGGGCGTGTTCAATAAAAGATGTTATTTATTGATCAGTCTCTTTTCTCATACAAGAGAAATGGATCGATATTATCGCAATACTTATGGTTAAGTAAAGTGCATACAATAAAAGCAGAAGTATAAAATAATACTGTAAAAACATTTATATGGTTTCTAAGCCATAAGGTGGTTTAAAATGGATAAAATAGATACATACACATATACATTTGACTAATCGTACTCAACTGGTGTTTCTAACTACGCCTACCCCAGTGTACCTGACCTAAGCATAATACGTGGGCGGGAATAGAAAGTAGCAGTTTAAGTTAAGTTTGTTTTGCCAAGTGACTGACTCAAGAATTCTCTGCAAGGGGTTATTCAGTTCTGTACCTGGAATTTAGGATGAATGAGGGATGGTATCTCTTGTCTCTGGTCTCGATATTCCAAGCTGCCTGCGAGGGCTGCTCGGAAGCGCCGGAGCTGGATTTCTCGGCAGGAGAAAGCAGCGTCTCGTTCTCAGCGCGTCAGGAAGGCGGGGCTGCGCCAGCGGGGTCTGCTCTGCTCTGGGCTTCGGCAAGTCTGGCTGCTCCGATCTCGTCACCACCGCGTGTGTTTGCTTAAGGCAATACCGGTAATATTTATACCTATAAGGTGCCGAGATTGACGTAAGGATGGACATAGATACGTCAATAAGGATGTCATACGACTTGGTCGTTAGCACATTCTTTTGCTGAAGTTCTCAGTGAAATCAAAACAATGGCCGCAGGGTTTTTCCCAGGTTGTCATAGGTTTGATTTGTTTTGAGAACTCCGTATGCCTTATCAGGGGCTGTAGGAATATCGCTTGTCTAATGAGATGGCAAGCGTTATGACCTAATCAGATAACACGTTCCTGTGCCGTGGTGTGGCTTCATCAGATAACGGTTTCTGCATCATGGGATGGCTGCTAGTTAACTTGTTAACCAGAACAGGGTCAGGAATAGGGGGATCGATACAGAACCTATAGGAATACATCACACCCACTCCACGCTAACTATGGCCATGTTTACGAATCTAGGCATAGTAAAACATACTGTAGAGTATTGTGTATACCTTACCACCCCAAAATACATAAAATGCATTTTGAAATTATCTAATATACGGAAAAAACAGTCACATAAATTATATGCACTCAAGCTGTGGAATAATGCTAAAGTAATCACGCATATGTATACATTATTGCTAATTGGTATATGAGAATTTACACATGAAATGGCTCTTAATACAGAAGAAAAAAGTTCGAGACCATTTCATCACAGAATAAAAATAATTATGAACATACCAGCGGGCAGCTAATGTCTATAAAGTTTCTAAAAGTAGAAATTTCAGTTCTCTAAGAATAGTTCTTACTTTAAGCAGAAGATAAGTGTCCCGAAAAATCGTAAAAATATTTTTGGGGCTGCTGAAAAAATGCTGTCCGTGAACTGGAGAGGAAATTGTTCATGCTATTTCGCTATTCTAGTTGAAGGCCAAATTCAGGGAACGCCGTGTTCTAGCTTGCTAAAAAGTCTCTATTTCTGCTCTGGTGAGAACATCATATTTTTTAGACTTTCGAAAAAACTGTCAACAGCTTCCTGGGAGAGTTCCACTAACTCGGAAAAAGGTGTAACCATGCATTCGTGCGCATGATTGTCTCCATTGACGTTTTGATTAGTATTGCTGACAGAAGGTCGTACCTGATCGATGCTGCTTTCATCTTGAACTTCACTACCCCTTAATCGTAGTGGTGAAGTTTCCACGAATGCCGTCATCAGGATTGGTAGCCGTTGAGGGCAGCACAAAGCATGAGCCTTTATCGGACTCAACAATGTTTCTGCATCCATTGGCGCATCTGATTGTAGCGTCAGACAGGTGTCCAACACGCATTCTTCTCCGCACAGCAGGCACCTTAATACAGGTAAAACACATCGATGCCACATTGGTCGAAATGAAAGAAACCAAGTCATGTTCAGGTCTCTAAGCCGGGAACGTCCCAGGATTTTTGATATCCGGTCCCGGTATCCAATGGCTCGGATTGTTTCTTCCCTTGTCGCAGGTGTTTTGTCTGTGACACGGTTTGCCATAACGAAATATAAGGACTAAGAATAGGATTCCTGCAATTAGTCCCAAAATGAGGGGAAGTCCGCCAAAAATCGAATGGACGAAATCTGGAAAAATACCCAGTATGGCTTTGAATGGTGTTAATGCCATCGAAAATACTGTCTTAAATACTTTTGAGACTCCACTGGTATCAGAAATATTTAAGATTTCATTCAGGATTTCTGCGAAATGTATGGGGGAATTAGTTGATAACAATGAGTGAATCTCTGCAGTCGTCCTTGCGACTAGGAGATCATACGTTTCTTTTGATGACGTGAGCCTGGTCGGCGTCTGAAGAAGCACTGTTTTCATTCTGCTTAAAGTATCTATTCGAATAGAAGTAATTTTCAAGTTAGGCCATGCCCTTGCCTCCCTGTCTGGAAAGGAGCTGGGGAACAATAAGCGTCCACAGCACTTGACCTTCGCAGTCGTAGTTACGAGATAAGGAGTCCCGGGCATAAGACTACAACATCTGCGATCCACAATTAGAATGTAACTCCCATTATAGAGTCTTTGAAAAAATGGTTCTATCTCTGTTGCAGGTGTGCCTAGCTGGTGACATGAAAGGTTATTCGAGTTCCCTTCACAGGCTCCATGCAAACTAATTCCGTTACACAGAAGTGTACCGCTTAGTGACGTCGCACAATTATTGCCACTAAGAAACACTTTCTGTCCTTTATTACTGACACATGCATGTGAATAGGGCAAGTTCCATGTTGTCTTAATGTACCCTTTTCCCAATTTTTCGTACATGCCAGCCTGTATATATTTTTGGCAGTATTGAAACCTGAAGGTTGATATTGGAATATTAATTATCCCATGTATTATCCATTCACTGACAGGTCGTTCTGACATTGTCACTGGTAATCTCTCGAGTTTCTCAATGCTCAGGATTGTATAATCAGCACCCTTTTGTGCCATACTGATTTGTTTATCAGTAAGGTTAAAGATATTGAATAGTGACGTTGTGTTGATTAAACGCCAAGGCACATAGCCTGAACGCAGATTTTGTAACGTCCAGCCAAGCTGTACAATAGAACGCAATTGAGACTGACCGTGTTGTAACAACAGTAAGTCTTGCGATATTATGTCGATTGCTGAAGACACAATGCTGTCCAGAGAAAAAATTCTGGAGGACAGAGTCATTAACCCATTGTCCACTACAGAAAGTGATTTTTCCAAATTAATACGGTCAATTTCCCGTATACTTTCTGCTGTCTCAATTTGAGTCACCTTCCAGGCCTCGTTGTAAGCTGCATATACAGAGGCTGCTATGAAACGTTTTTGACGCTGTTTGCGCGGTCCCATAATGAAATCACGCAAGTCAGCACCATCAGTAAATAAAGTTAGGTGTTGCTTAATTTCTGTCAGTATGGAAGTTTGTAGCCATTGAAGGCATAATTTGCCCACACTGTAGGTGGTTATTATCCCTGGGTGTTGTCTTTGGGAATATCTAGGGTCTGGCCTGGTCAATTTGAACCCCTGTGTTTTGTTCAGGAATCTGTCTTGACAGTTATTAGTATCTGTGGGCCAGATTAACCACTGTTTCCAATCAGGATGTGTTCTGTTTTGGTTTAATACATAATTTACGTCTATCTCTTCATCTGTAGAGCTATTGCTGTTCACAGTTGGCTTTGGAATAGACGGTTTATTTAAGTCTTTGATTTTGGCTAGGCCAAGACAGGTAGTTTGTTGAACAGTGTCATTTAAAAACATAATTTGTTCTGGGATCATGCAGGCTCTAAACAATGATTCTATACCTTGTACGTGCCATTCTTTTGTACCCCAAACACTTTTTACTTCAACATTTTTGTCCCAATAATCAAAACCAAAAGTATTCATTTGTTCAAAAAATGAGTCTGAATATATCAATTTCGTGTTTGTTATCATGGTCTTTGTCCCTGTCTTATTTGACAATTTGAAATAAAATGTTTCAGCATTACTTGTGTTGAACCCTGAAAAGTATGAATATTTGTCATAAAAGGTTCTTGAGCTTCCTTTTGGAGGGGTTGCACAATGTTCCCATTGATTATAATTTAAAACATTTCTAGGTTGTGCAGATTTATGTAGAAAATGGTTACCATAGTGGTTGTAACAGTACATACTATCATAATTAGTCGAACCCTGCACATAATCATGTTTGGTAAATTTAGCAGACATCACTAGGTCAGTCATCATATTATTTATACTTTCAAAGTCCCAATCATCAGCAAATGAGCTTGGTTTTACAAAGTCACTCAATGAGATCTTGATTTGGTGTGGATATTTCAGGATTTCGACCGGACCAAAAATTTTCGTAGTCGGTATTGTCCCATGCTACCCCACCCGGTATAGGATTGGCTGTGAAGTTGACTGAAGAAAGTTCTCTTTTCTCGACGTGTGAAGATGTGTGTGGTTTGAGGATCAAGTTGATTTTCTGACTTGCTGTGTCCATTTTAGCATATTTTCCCTCAATGAAGCGTCCCAAAGTTAGTACCATGATGAGCCAAAGTATGAGGATAAATGCACCAAAACCCACCCAAAATTCAATCCATGGAGAAATTAGATATGTTTCTTTCAGTTGTTTCAAAAGTTCTTTAGCTTTATCTTTAAAGGTTTTTGTTGATGGCTGTGTTTTTGATTCACTTAGGTCTTCAGAGGAATCATCGAAGTTTATGAAGTAGCCGGATGCAGTTCTGTCAATTGTTCCAATTGCTTCAGGATTACTGTTTCTTGCATATTCGTTTGTTACTTCATTGTAGGTTGGTGTGTCTCTACTAAATGTTTTTATTTGGGTTTTCAGAGGTTTAAGTTCCATTGCATTGTTGCACAGTCCTTGTTGTTCTTCTGTAGGCGTTTCGAATGTGATTAGCCTCTTAGTTAGGACCTCTGCATTTGTAGCAAACCTTGGTGTTCTACTACTTATCGGGAGTCCACTTGGCCTACTGTTTGTTATCGGCCACATGATTGTGGTTTTACCAGGTCGATGTATACAACTCGGTTCTCCTTTTTACCAGCAAGCGGCGGTAGTACAACTGATCTTGTCCCGTTGATAGACAAGACAGGAACTGCTTTTCTGTAAGAAGGCCCAAACTCCTTCTTTACCGCGATCTTTTCTCTGACTAGATCCCCGACTTTTGGAATCCAGACAGGTCTTGCTGGGACAGGTGGTGGTTCTTCAGTGGTTGTTGGCTGTTGTTTCAACTTTATGTTGCTCAGGTCTTTTCTTGTTTTGTTTAAGTCCTGCAAAATAGCCAAACGATCTTTGATATCAAAGCTTTTTTCTTTCACCACTGAAGTCTGACTGTCGAGATCTAAGACTAACATCCTAGTTCCAAACAATAATTCGTACGGACTGAATCCCTTCAGAGCATTTCTTGGCAGGTTATTTAGACTACGTTGGACACTTATTAGATGTTTGACCCACCCAGCTCCCGAACCTAATATCCTTTCTGTTATAGATAGCTTTATGCCTTGGTTTTTCTTTACACCATCCCGTATCCCTCAGGAAGGAAGTGAGAAGAATCCCGCATCGCTATGCTCATTTGGCCGTGCTTCCCCACAAGCTTGAGGGCTAAAGTGAAAACATTGGTCAAACGTAGCATGCTCCTAGCGTATATGCCATTTAGACTCGCAAATCTTTGTATAACAGTCCAGACGTCAGCCGAGTGCTGGGGATCTACATTATAAGTGGAAACTAGCCTGTATATGTTAATCGGACGCTTTGCTTTTTACTGTTGATCCTTCCTGGAGTGAAACGCCCCGGTATTATACCGTTTCTCTCACCACTGCGATTTCTGTTACAGTTTGGGCAGTTTTTTACAAAAATGGTATGATGCAGGCTCATGCCTGGCCACCAGTACCTTGATTGTAATTCTTCCAGAGAATATTTTAGTTTGAGGTGTCCGAGACCCTCACCCATATGTGCATCTGCAATTAACAAGGTTCTCCTGTCCATGTTTGGAATTACTCTATCCCCCACTCCAGGGATTCGAGCAAAAGGGACGGAGTTTGCATCGATTATGTATGTATAATTGAGTGGATAGTTGATCGGTAGCGCTGAGCAGTCGCCTTTTGATGACGTTCTCACCGCCAGCACTGTTTCACAGTCAATGTATTTTATTGTACGCTTTTTTCTAGCTACGGAAGCCGATTTAGTTGCTACCGCTGTGGCTGTCTCAGCCAATGAATTCCCTGCAACGTGAACGCCATCACGCTGATGACTCAGTGAGTGTGTCACGTGAGTCTTTGGTAGTTCTTTTTGTAACAGAACTATTTGTTCCCAAAGCAGTTTTTGCTTTATTGTTGCACCTGTGTCATCTTTGTAACCGTTTTGAATCCATGTCTGCAAATCGTTGTTATATGATTTGACGCAGTACTAAGAATCGCACACTATAAGTGTCGGGAATTCGCGATCTGCATTATCTAGCGCCATTTTCAATGCTATTATTTCAGTCTGTTGTTCTGAATTAGTTTCTACTGAGTGTGTTTTTGTTAATAGAGGTCTTAGTTTACCTCCGCGCCACACTTCTTTTGTAATCTCACATGTGGGGTTGTATGCTTGTTCTCCCCAAACGGAGGGTTGAGCATGTCCGTCTGTATAGATTACACAGGCGTATTGTCGTAAGGGCAGAATTTCGATTGGCAGAGGGAATGTTCTTTCATATTCTAGATTTTTCAATTCCTCTAGTTCTGGATCAAAGTAGTAGTTTACTTTGTCCATTGTAATGGAATTCACCATTGTATCCATTCCGGATTCAATGCGTGTGTTATCACGTGTTTCTAATTTTGTTTTTATTAACATGTCTGTTTGTAAGGATCTCAGAATTTCTGTGTGTATTTGAGTCCAATTGGTTCTTTTAAAATCTGGTTTTATTAGATCATAAAGGGGCTTGACCCTTTCTGCGTAATTTGCAATGTATGTTCTTCCGAAATTTAGGAAGCCTAGAATTGACTGTAGGTTTTTTAGTGTTCTAGGTGCTTGGAGTACGGCACATTTCTCTAGGAAATTGTCAGCCAGGCTTTTGCTTTCACTTGATAATTCATATCCTAAGAACAGGACTGTTAGATGGGCAATTCTAGATTTTTTAAAGTTGAATTTGTAACCCTCTGCTGCGAACCCAAGTATTATGGTGTTCACTCTCTTCAAGTGAGTATCCAAGTCATCATCTGTCAGGTATATGTCGTCGACATAAGATAATGCTTCGTCATCATATGTTTGTAGTAACTCTGTTACTCTCGCTGAGAATAATCCTGGGCTGTTCTTGAACCCCTGAGGTAACCGACAGAATTGTTTTTGAGCGCCATTTATTGAGAACGCAGACAAGTATCTGCTCTCTGGTGCTATATTTTGACAAAAGAATCCATTAGAGATGTCTAATGTTATTTTGTATTTTTTGCGCACTATGTTATTCATTAGTGCAGCACTATGTGAGTTTTGCACTGCAAAAGTTTTGCAACATGAGTTAAGGTGTCTGTAATCCAAAACTAGACGATATGTGTTGTCTGGTTTGGAAACCGGAAACAAAGGGTTGTTCATTTGTGAGGTGCAAGTTTCAATCACCCCCTGGTATTCTAGTTGATCTAGGATTTCTTTTACCTGTTTTTTAGCTTCTTGCTTAACTGGCTACTGTCTTTGTGCAGTAGGTTGTGATTTTAACTGGATTTTGTGAGGAGGAGAGTCCTCATCTCATCCTACGTGATTTTTATATAAAGCAGGAGCTTGAGCTACTGCCCACTTTCTTGCAAGTGTATATTTTTTATGAATTGGGATATGATTTGAGAAGGCAGGCATAATTATTTCTTCGCCATGAGGGCAGTCCCTGACAAACTCTGGTGGCCAGTCTTTTTCAGCTAGAAGGATGTCATAGCCCTTGGAGAGATTATCCCAAAATAGTCCCCTTATTTTTCTAGTCTTATCCCCTTCTATACGTAAAGTTATTTCATATATTTTGTGAGGTTTGCTAACTCTGGTGTCTGCAGTTTCCACTTGAAGATATTCATTCGTGTCCACTGTCTCCAGATGATTCATAAGGACTTTGCGAGCTATGCTCACTTCTGCTGCGCTGTCTAGCATTGTCTGAGCCCATTCTCCATTTTTCAGTTGTGTCCTCAGTATTCTCGGCATTGTTAACTACTTTAATACTGGCTACCTTCTTTTTTGGAAATTGTAATTTCTTTTTTAGATGAGCAGGTTCCTTGTCTTTGGACTTGGCGTGCTCTTCTCTTTGTTCTGATCGTCCTCTTCTTTCCGATTTCTGCGAGGAAGTCTGAAAAGATTGAGAGGGGCGTGTATCAAAATCTTGATATCTATCAGGTTTCTTTATATTATCCCTATTTCTAAGGTTATATCTTTTCCCAGAGGGATCACTTTGGGGAGACCTGTGTCTTTGGTTCGGAGATATTTCTCTCCGCCGAGGAGACCTTCCTCTGGACTGGAATTTCTTTTCTTTAGGATTGGATTGTTTGTTTCCATCCCAGCTCTTTTTTTGTGATGTTAAATTATTATTAAAAAATACTTTTTCAGGACTTTCAATCAGTCTGGGTTTTACTGGTATTCCACCTAAACTATCTCTACCTAGTTCCTCATAGGATTTTTCTATGATTCTGGCAATTTCAGCTGGTTGGTCTGCTATATCTGTTTCTTTTAACCTCTGGCGGATCGCCACGTTTGCTGCTTCTCCCTTTATATTGGCTAGTAATATAGCCGAGACCTGCTTGAAGTCTTTTAGTAATTTCATACCAAGAGTTAAAGCGGGTTCTGGACCGTATTCATCTTGAATTTGTTTCAGCACATCTGGTATTACCGAGATGGATGGAACACCATGCGTTTTTGTGTAAATGGAAGCAAAGAATGTACCCCAAGTGCCACAGTCCTCCACGTGTGGTGCGATTCCCATTGGAAGACAGAAGTCAGAATCCTGTGTTTTTCTAACGGGGTGGTGTCTGGAAACACCGCCTCTATTTGGGTGATTTTTTGTGCTAACCAGAATGGTATTTGTTCCCGTTTAGCTGGTACTTTACCCAGGCAGGATTGTATGTTCTGTGGCGTAATTTTATTTGTGTTCCCCTGATGAGGGGTCAGCTGTGGAATTTTAATTGCTGGTTGGATTGTTGAAGTCCGCATTACATATTGGACTAATTGTCTATGTAGTTTTATTAATTGTTTTAGTTGTATTAAAAGGTTTGCTGCAGACATCCCATCGATGTCTGGATGTGGTGTGTATCCGGCTAGGACCGGCCACGTTGCTCCTGGTCTACCTAATGGACCGAGCCTGGTGATGTGATTATTATGTTTTAGGGCGCCATTAAACAAGAGCAGGTGCTCTTGAAATTTGAGTGGTACTTCCACCTGCTCTAAAGGAGTGTACTCATTAGGAGGTTCCTCTGTTTTGTAATAGTGGAAGACCTTTGTTACAGCGTTTGCTGCTGGAAAGTGTATCCATGAATAGAACACCTCTGTCTGCCGATATTCGTGTGCCTCAATTACGAATATGACTGTGCCACCTCTAGGTGTCAGTCCATTTTCTATAAGTTTTAAAGTTATAGATTTTCTTATGTTGACCGCGATGAGTATTATATTCGGGTCTGTTTCTTGCATAGCAGTATCAGCTGCTACGAGTTCAGCTGCTATTCTAACTGCTTCTCTTTCATCATCACTGTCTACCATTTTACCGACAGGAAGGTTTTACCGTTTGTTTGCAGATCAGGTTTCTTATGGAAACAAAGATTAGATGCACAATATTTTGGAACAGTGTATCCTTCAACGTTGACTAAACCAAGAACCATACATAGGAGTTTCCTCCTGCGAGGTTTGGCGGATATGACCTTTCACCCACTCCAGACGTCTTTGGAGTATTATGGGAAAAAAGGGGTCTGAGTGAAAAAGCACGACTGAGTTACTCTAATGTCTTGCGTTAGTTTTATCGCCTTTCCAAACGTTTGGGCGCCATGTAGTGTAGTTCCTATTATACCAATAGGCTCTGCGCATTGGAATAATACCTTCAATAGTATAGGCCTAGACCAGACGTTAACTAGGACTTCTATTGTCGATATTAGACTTAAAGTTTTGGGTTTGCCAGCTAGCTCAGAGTTCACTAGAAACTTTCTCGAATAGGCAAGGAGGAGTTGAACCTCCCTGGATAGACAAGAAGGGATTTAGTTTCTGACAACCATAGAACATGACACTTTGCTCTCCCCTAATCAAGAGTGTATCTCTAGAGTCGTGTGAAAACAAAAGACAACTTATTTTACTCAGTCAGTACGTGCATTCTTAGTCTCACCAGATTGTAGAGAAAAGGAAGAGACGGGCGTGTTCAATAAAAGATGTTATTTATTGATCAGTCTCTTTTCTCATACAAGAGAAATGGATCGATATTATCGCAATACTTATGGTTAAGTAAAGTGCATACAATAAAAGCAGAAGTATAAAATAATACTGTAAAAACATTTATATGGTTTCTAAGCCATAAGGTGGTTTAAAATGGATAAAATAGATACATACACATATACATTTGACTAATCGTACTCGACTGGTGTTTCTAACTACGCCTACCCCAGTGTACCTGACCTAAGCCTAATACATGGGCGGGAATAGAAAGTAGCAGTTTAAGTTAAGTTTGTTTTGCCAAGTGACTGACTCAAGAATTCTCTGCAAGGGGTTATTCAGTTCTGTACCTGGAATTTAGGATGAATGAGGGATGGTATCTCTCGTCTCTGGTCTCGATATTCCAAGCTGCCTGCGAGGGCTGCTCGGAAGCGCCGGAGCTGGATTTCTCGGCAGGAGAAAGCAGCGTCTCGTTCTCAGCGCGTCAGGAAGGCGGGGCTGCGCCAGCGGGGTCTGCTCTGCTCTGGGCTTCGGCAAGTCTGGCTGCTCCGATCTCGTCACCACCGCGTGTGTTTGCTTAAGGCAATACCGGTAATATTTATACCTATAAGGTGCCGAGATTGACGTAAGGATGGACATAGATACGTCAATAAGGATGTCATACGACTTGGTCGTTAGCACATTCTTTTGCTGAAGTTCTCGGTGAAATCAAAACAATGGCCGCAGGGTTTTTCCCAGGTTGTCATAGGTTTGATTTGTTTTGAGAACTCCGTATGCCTTATCAGGGGCTGGAGGAATATCGCTTGTCTAATTAGATGGCAAGCGTTATGACCTAATCAGATAACACGTTCCTGTGCCGTGGTGTGGCTTCATCAGATAACGGTTTCTGCATCATGGGATGGCTGCTAGTTAACTTGTTAACCAGAACAGGGTCAGGAATAGGGGGATCGATACAGAACCTATAGGAATACATCACACATGCATCATTCGTTTTTGCATTCGCAAACGGTGCGATTCGCAGAAATCGGCAGTTTGCGAATGCAAAATTGAATTTTGGGATGCATCAATGATAAAGTCCAATTCGCAAATTTAGGAATCGCAATAGTGTTTGCGATTTCTAAATTTAGTCGCAAAAATTAAGGAATCGCAATTTCAATACAAAAAAGTGCATGCATGACAAATCGCAATTCGCGATTTTCTTAGAAATCGCAAACTGCGATTCTTATTTTTAGAAGAGTTCTGAGCTGGTGGTATTTCTTTTTTCCTAACAGTGAATCATGTGAAAGTGATTAGAAAGGCATATAAGGGGAATAAGGGGGATGCATCTTACATACATTCACTATGGCTGCAGTCATTGTAGTTGCACGTCGGATGAGGTTGAGAGCTGCTGCTAGGAGGAGAAGGATGATTGGTGAAAGAATTTTTAGATTGCGCATAACTTTATTAGGGCAGACAGAGCCAGAGATATATGATAAGTATTGGCTCAATGGTGATTCTATTTTAGAGTTGATTGCAGATTTGGACCCAATTTTGCAGAAGCAGACACGTAGGACCCAAGCCATTCTTACTCATGTTCAGGCACTTTGTTCGCTCCACCTTCTTGCCTCAGGGTCTTTCCAGGGTGTCATAGACATTGCTGGTGGGGTCTCCCAGAGTTCACTGTCTAGGTTTTTAAATAATTTTCTAGATGCTATGTTGCAAAGGTTAAGGCATTACATTACTTTCCCTACAACTGCGCAGGAATAGCTTCAAACCAAGTTAGACTTCTACAACTTGGCACATTTCCCAGATGTTATAGGCTGCATAGATGGCACGCATATTCCTATTTGTCCTCCTTCTGACAATTAGCACATTTTCCGCAATCGGAAATATTACCATTCTCTCAACATTCAAGCTGTAAGTAACTCCAAAACTATTATCACTGATCTAGTTGCTAGCTTCCCTGGAAGTGCCCATGATTCCTACATTTTTAGACACAGTGCTATTCATGGTAGACTGCTGGCTGGAGAATTTGGTGATGGTTATTTGCTTGGTAAGTGAATTATATGGAAATAATTTTAAGCTGTGAATTAATAATTTCCATTATCACTAATAGCTTGCATTCCACCTTTTCATGTACTGTAGGTGATAGTGCTTATGGTGTCAGATCATTCATACTCACACCCTATCTGACTCCTACTACTCGCAAAGAACAACAGTACAACCATGCCCATATTTCAACACGCAATTTCATTGAAAGAACTTTTGGAGTTATGAAATCTAGATTTCGCATACTACATAAAACAGGAGGTGCCTTACAATATCGCCCTGAAGTTTGCTGTAAGATAGTTGCAAGATGTGCCATGCTGCACTACGTAGCAACTAAGAGAGGACTAGAATTGGATTTTGAGGATGTCTTGCAAAACAATGACAACCAACCCCAACAACCCCAAGCCAGAATACATGGACCAGACGCTGCAGAGGGAAGGAGAAGGAGGGCAGAGATCACACACCATTACTTTTAACACAGGTATGACACTTACAATGCTTATATTTTGGTGGCATGTTCTGTTTATTAAGGATAATGTGAAATGAATTAAAAAAAATATATAGACATCATAATGGCTCTTGGATAAAGTAAAGTTACATGTATTGAGTTGTTTTAAACTTATGAAAAGCATAAATCTTATGATGACAAATGTATAATGTGACTTTTGGAAACATGCTATTTCCTTCTACCTCTCACCCCTAAGGCTTTACTTGTGACATTGGCAGTGCCCTTGGTCATGCTGGTTCCTTTGGAACTTTTCCTATTGCTGCGGCGTTCCACTACTTGACTACTACTCCCTTACTCTGCTATATCTGCCCCACCATAACTGACCTCTTCTTCCACAGGCATTTCACTATTTCTCACAACTTGCATGTTATTTGTTAAAGTCATGAGTGAGGACATTCCCCTGGAAACATCATCACAGCACTTTGTCAGGTCCTTCTGCATGGCAACTGCATTCTTGACAAGCTGTGCTGTGCTCATGCACATTCTATTCATTGCACTACTACATGATTGCATATAGATGTTTGACCGTTTTGACCTTTTTGACTGTAATAAATAGTGTGCCTTCATTGTTGCACACATGGAATCAATTGAAGTTGCTATTCGGTCCAGTTTTTGAGAGGGCACCACATGGGCATTTTCCATGAGTCCAGATATTTGTGTTAAACTTCTACTGATGGCACTAAAATCATCACTCATGTTACTCATTTTTCTTTTAATGACCCTAATGTCTTTTCCTTGCAGACGCTGAATTTTTAAAAGCTTCAATTCAACCTCACTGGCACTGGTGTCATCATCATTATTTGATCTGCGCTGCCCATGACGTGTCCTGCGCCTAAAAAATTGCTGCAATCTATGACGTCTGCCAAGCTGTCTTTGCGGAGGAGCAGGGTTTTGTTGAGTAACTTGGACTTGAACAATATCATTTTGTGGTACATCGCTGTCTGACTCTGGTAGTTGACGTACTCTGTGACGTGAATTACTTCTCTGGACTGTTGGTGAGGATGCTTCAGAATTATTTTCAACAGAATTCAGCAAATCCTCAGTAAAAGACTCAGCAAAGTCTATGAAATGTGTTTCCAGGTCTGCATCTATGGTTAAAAGAGTGCAAAATATTTGGTTACTATGTGTGAAATGTACTTTAAGTTGCATTAAATAAAGTACTTTATGTGTATATTCAATACATGTTTATAGCCTACTTTTGTTGCCTATTACTACATTTATTGTTTGTTTTTTGAAAAAACACAATTAACAAATGTTTTCTGCAAATGTCAAGCAAAACCTACAAGTACCATGATGCATTGCAGCTACTAGGAAAAATAGTATTGCACACACATCCATAGGTAAAACATTGAAGCAGAGAGTGAAACAAAACAACATCACTTATGATGTAGTTTGAAAAGGCCAGCAGAGACAAACATTACATCTAAAAACACAGAAAGCATCTTTACCTTGAGAAGTTCCTGGTAGCTCTGATGTGTCAATGTCTATTAATCCAATCACCGCTTCTGTGGAAAGGGTTCCTTCAACAAGGTCCTCAAGGGGGTGTAGTTGGCTTGTCTTTGGGAGTTCCTCCACCAGTCATTCTGGCAGACTTCATGCGGGTCGCAAGTCTTTCTTTTGCGCGACTGCGCAGATCATACCATCTTTTTTGCAGGTTGGTGATGTCTCTGTGTGCTACGCCTTCTGCATTAACTTTGGCTTGTATTGCCAGCCAAAGTTTCCTTTTCACCCCTTCAGGCACCTTAAGGGACTGTTTGCCAAACAACTGCTCCTGTCTCGCTGTCACCTCTTCTATTAGAATCTCTAACTCCTGTTCCCTAAATTTCACTTTTCTTTTCCGTGCTTGCTGCTCTTCAGACAAATTTTCAGAATCCATTGCTTCAGAAGTACACACAGGCTCCTCCACTACCAACAGACACAGCTGCAACTGCCAGAAGTCTCTCCTGCAATTCAAATGCTGAATCAGGTGCATTTGATTGCTTCCCTAGCTTCCTGGCAGTAATTGTATTGAGATGCATCATGTGTGCGATCTCGCTGTTTGCGAATTCGCAAAAATGCGAAATCGCAAATAAGAATTCGCATTTTATGCGATTCTGTAAAAATTGCGATTTTTACCAAATCGCATTAAATTTGCGAAAAAATCGATGCATTCCATTTTGCGAATCTTTATTTGTGATTCCCTAAATTTCGCAAATAAAGAATCGCAAAATGTACCGATGATGCATGTGCCCGTTAACCCCTTCCATGCTGCCGTCGGCCATTGGCCGACGGCAACGCTACCTCGCTGGTGCTGCCTTCGGCCAATGGCCGACGCGGCCACGCCTGCTTTTTAAAACAGCCGCACTGCCGCGAAATAGCGGAAGCAGCCAACGGGTTAGAATCCTGTGGATATCGTACATTAGAGAATCCTTTATCTCGCTGGGTTTGGAGGCTTTGTACACTACACCAATGTTGTGTGAAAGCTTTCCTAAAATTAAGCTTAAGAAATGTTCATGAAAAAGCATAAGGGCTAGATGGGATACCCACAAAGGGAAAAGCACAGTACTGATATACCAAGATTTACCAGATGTACAACATGGCTCCTTTTCATACCTCTCCTTTGTAGACAACTCTTGGCACTGCTCCATTTTGACTAGATTCCGTTTGAACTATATACCTCTTATGCTGGTTTACCCTTCAAATATATATTCATTAACTTATATTACCCTCTGGCCCTGTGATGGAATGTCAAAACAAACTACTTTGCACATATTATTTTTTTTTGCCTTTTTTGCTATAGAATGGAAAATGTTTAATATGCCATTATTGTGGAAATTTTATTTGTGTTATTTTAAGGATGAACTATTTGTTCTTCAACAACTTCAAACCCCATTTGTAAGTTATGTAACTGCCTCTTACCTACTGGCAGCTATAAAGACTCATAATGCTACAAATGTACAAAGAACATAATATGGGGATCAGGGCGATGACTGCATTATAAGGATTGCCCATGTTTAGATTATGCCCTATACATAAAGCACCAGCGAGCTTTTAAATAACATTTTAACAAATCAGGTTTTATTATCCCTTTAAAAATCTCAGGAATATTAGAAGCCTGGTTTATAATGAAAGTGACTGTGCTGCCATGCGCCAAATGAATTTTTGGTACATCCTGTTTTTACGGTCTTTTCAAATTTGAATTTCTTAATCAAGTTGGCTGACATAAGGTAACTTATGTATTTGAGTTTTATTAGAAATTCAGTGGCACGCTGATTGTTAGAACTTTATCATCAACACAAATCAAATATTCATGTGCTCTTAAATAACTTTTTAATTCCACTCAAATCAGGTGACCTTATATTGTACTGTAATATTCTTATTGTTTTATACGTATGATGTGAATTCCATTTGATGTACTTTTATGCATTTTATCTTTAAATGCAAAATAAAGTTTATATTTATAGATGGATTGATTAAGCAGTACACTTGATATAAATATGTGATTGTGAGGGAAAGATGTAGAAATCTTCACAGAATGTAGTGAAGAATGACTGTTATGGCTTATTGACTGGTATGTATCTTTACATTTCTTGCGTTATTTGCTTTTTTTGTAAGAGGAAAATGGAAAACAGAAGTTGTGAACAAGAAAACTACCATGTGAGAAAATATATGAAGGAGTCTTGTTCCACTTTGAAAAAACAGGAAATAATTACTCTGTGGAAAGTAAGGAAATAAATCTATTAATTGGAGAAGTGATAATGTGTGTATTGCAGATGGGGACATTTGTGATCTTGCACAAGCTTATGCTGTGTAGGTCTACTTATCCCAGAGTAAATAATTACCTGCATACATAAGCAGCAAAAATGAGCATTGTTAAGACAAGCAAGATTAGTGTCTTGTTCAGCAGTTAGTACCTGAGCAGACACAGTATACCCAGCTTGAAAAGATGGTAAAGGACATGAAGAGCTCTGCAGTTCAGCAGCACAAGTTAACTCTGCACAAGCTAGCTGTTGTGCACTCCTTTTAGAAAACTGTACACATGAGAAACTTTGCAGAGACCTTTTTGTTAGCTGCCCTCAAAACAAAAATCTGCCATATCAAATTTTTCCTGCAAAGGGTGAGTGGCGGAGGTTGTGCAGCTAAACCAGGCTGATCATCATAATGTGACATTATAAATTAGAAAAGTTGTTTGTTTTGCTTGTTTTGTAATTGATTATATAGTCTATTGATGTTGTTGGAGTTTTGTAATGTTTTTAAATTGTTGATTTGTAATAAAAAGGTTTAAAGGTACTACTGATTTGTTTGCTTAATGCTTGTTATACATTTGGAAATCATTACAGTATTGTAATGTTCACTAAAACTGGCAGTTCCATCTTCAGGGAGTGCAGACATGTTGCTGCATGCATGCATATGTCTATACAGTACTATGCATATCTTTTATGCTACAGAGAATTGTTAATGTGGAAGGCATTTATTTGAATACCCTAGTATGGCGACTTCTCATGCAACAGTGAGGTCTCAATAGAGAAATTATCCCCTGTTCTCACTGTAGTGTACAGACCTCTCATACAAGACAAAGGTTTTGACACAGAGGCCAGTGCATCCTCATATTCTACTATGCACTGCTATCAGCTGGTGGAGATGTGATCGTGGAGATGACTGTTCTTCTGCACATTGTTACTCAATAGGCGTGTAAGGCTGGAGAGAAGTTTCAGCTGAGAAGTCTGAGCTTGTGCACACTGCACTACGCCTCATTGTCCCCATGAGGAGACGTCTGAGGGAGACGTGAATGTGTCCCAACACTCAAATAACCACACCAAAGAGGACACTCCATTCCCACAACCTACTCCATTCCCACAACCTAATATATATGGTAATTTTCCTGGGTAGGGGTCTCAGTGGAGAGGATAGTACTTTTTACACTTACTATGGAATACTAAGGTCTTACATGTGGGGTGTGTACCTTCCCCACTCTACTATGCATATTACTGAGCCTGGGGAAAGGTGTGCATGGAGAGGCAGTGCTTCTTTACATCCTACTCTACATAGTGTTTACCTTCATGCAAGGTCTCAATGGAGAGGCCAGCCTCTACCCATAGAGTACTATACATAGTTGTTAGCCGGTTAAGAGGTGGCAGTGAGATCCCAATGTCTCATTACACCCTACTATGCACTGTTGTTATACTGTGAAAATGTCACATTTGAGAGACTACGTCCTCCCCACACACTATAATAGGGACTATAAGGCATAAGTACTGTAATATAGAAAAGTGTAAATCCTTCCACTAAAAAAAGTTTACAATCTTTCAAGACTCTCACTGGATCATAAAAAAGGTAGTGATTGTACTTTTTCTAACATTAATAAATGGACATTAAGTAAATAAATGAGCATCAATGAGTGCTACGTACTAATGTTCATTTCATACAGATAAAACATGTTATTTTTCATAAACCTAAATGATTTATTTGTCTCCACAATTATATAATGGATTGCGATTCATTAAACTAAATACACTGTTACTATTCTGGTGTACATAAATTATAAATACTACACCAGGTTATAGTCAATGTAAATGCAAAATCCATTATAAAAAGTACGATCTCATGAGAGGCAAACCAGGAAGCACCGCCCCTTGGACTGCACTTGAGGGATCGATTTCATGGTTCTCACAAGAGCTTTGATGAAGGGAAAAAAAGGGAGAAATAATGCAAACAACATAGATCATGAAACTATAGGATTGCTTCGAAAAGAGCGTTTTTGTTAACAGTTTTCAACAACTATAATTGTTTTCAAACTTTTTTATTTTTGGGTATTTCTTTTTTTGTAAAGGGTAAGGCAGAACATGCCATGTGAAGTGTTAAACAAACATCACCAGCATCTCTTTAAAAACAAAAAGGATTAAAACGTACAAAAAGGTTTTATACAAACTACTGGCAAGGGAGGCACTAGTGCTCTTGGACAAGTTTCTCCTCAGCAGACCTGCTTGTCTTTGATGAAAATATGTTCTGCATATACAAGCAGCAAAATAGCGCTTTGTTAAAAAAAAAGTAGGGTTATTGTCTACTTGTGCACTTAGAACCTGCACAGGCGCAGTATCTCCTAGAGCAAATGATGTTGAAACCTGTGTAGAATTGCCTAGTTCCGCAGTATGAGCCAAGTCTGCCTGTGCAAGCCGTTGCAGATGGATTGACCGTAGGTGTTTCCACATCATTGTGCTACTCATGTTATATTGTTTATTTCTGCTCCTTAGCTGAACTCTTTTTGACTACGTTTACAGGTAATGTACTTTGCAGCTGGCCTTATTTCAAAGAATTTCCACTCCACTGGTTTCTAGGGTGGCTGAGATGTCTGAGCTGGTGCAGAGGCACCTGGCTCTTTATCTGAATAGGATGAAGACATCTTTGTGTAGAGAGGCAAATAGGAAAGGAGAGCTAGCCAAATATGTCTACTCGCACCAAACTTTACAAGCAATGCCTTAATTTGTTCAAAGTTACAAAAAACACTGTGAATAACCTAATTCTAAATGCACGATCTCGCAAGTAGATCGCGATAGCCAAACAGGAAGTTTAGCCTACTCACAGTCCATGCAGTTCGACTCCTGTGAGATTTGCTCGAGAATGTAAAATATTATTTGTTTATATATTGTTTGTACCAAATGATAATACATTTTCCTAGCATAATCAACTTCTGTACTCTGCAATTTTATTCAGAATTACAGGAAAACACTGTTCTTAATCACAAATTTACGATCTCACGAGAGGGCTGAGATAGCACACAGGAGGTACAGCTCCCTCCATGCAGTCCACACAGGTGATTGTGTCTTTGACTCCTGCAAGCGTCCCCCGAGAGTCAATGCATTAATTTTAAAAAAAATGAATATTACAAACATATTCTACCGTACAACTACTTAGAAAAAAAATACTTACAAAAAATAAAAATTCACGGAAAAAAACAAAGTTTAAAGTAGTTAGGTCTGATAAAATGATCTGTTACTGCTTTTTAAAAAAACATTAGAAACTCACTGATAAAAAACAAGGTTTAAAGTAACGCTATAGTTAAGTGAATTTCTCAGTGACAAAATGAATGTTTTGAACTAACAAAAAAACTGAAATTCACCTGTAATAGTTAGCAGCACTAGCGATAACTTGCGTCCCGACCATGTGCTGCTTATGATCTCACATACAACATCACTCATTACAAGTTCCATGACATTATTTATGACACCACTGATGGCATCTCAAATGAAATGGCTTGGAGTTTTTAATATTGTTCAGCATTCCATCCATCAATTTTTCTTTTAGTTTTTGTCAACCTAAGTGGGATGGGGATGCCCAGACGTGGGTCCCGTGCTCACCATGCAACTAGATTCAAGTTATTCTGGCTGAGATCGGGTGATACTCTGAAACCGGTCCTAGGATGCTTGTTTCCGGTCCAGGGAGGATCTGGCCTTGCAGTTAGGGCTGGACTGTTCCCATGAGGAGCAGGATCAAGACTGATTTGCATATGGCTGGGTCCAATGTGAGGTGGCGAGCCTCAAAATGATGTTTTGGTCCAGATCTCTGACTGAGGGTGAGTGTTCAGCATTCTGTCCATCAATTGTTCTTTTTCTGTATGTGTGTGTGTGGTCACCAGTAGGTAGTTGTAGTTGGGACCTTGTTTCTATTTCAAAAGAGTTTTTTCTTTTCCCAGTAACTTTGGTGCCGGTTGACAAATCTTTGCAAAATTTTCAAAACTAAAGACCCGCTCTGGTCCGCTCCTATCATGAACGTTTCGGGGTGATTCAGCAAGCAGGGGCCGAGAAAAAAGGGGGGTCCCAAAACATGTTTCTCCATGTTAATTCCCATAGGAAACTTTAGACACGGCTACAGCCCGAACTGCTGAACGGAATTACACCAAATTTGGCAAAAAGGTAGCCCTTGTTTCCGAAAGAGCCCTTATTGTTAAATGGTGTAAATTCGTTCAGTAGTTCCAGAGAAACAAACAGAAGTCAAAAAATGCATTTCCCATAGGAAAATTTAGATACGGCTATAGCAGGAACTGTTGAACGGAATTACACCAAATTTGGCAAAAAGGTAGTGCTTGCTTCAGAAAGCATCCTTTTTTTAAAATGGTGTAAATCCGTTCAGTAGTTGCTGAGTAAAGCAAAAATAAATGTTTCGATATTTAGAGGCACGGAGGATCCAGGCACCCTCCAGATCACGAGCTTTATGCTAATTGGCTAACAACACTCCAAACCAGGAAGTGTTGGCAGCCATCTTGTGCTTCTGTAGGACCTAGGCACAAGAAAAAGTAAAACAAATGTGCAAAACAAGCAAAGGAGGCAGGGTAGAAACACCCTGACCCACTAGGCCTTCCCAGGGAGTCCCACAAGGACCCCCAGGGCCTAAAAAAGCATTTTTTTTAAAAATCAAATTGTGCTGGGTGCACGAATCCAGCCGAGAAAATTTTAAAAACGAAGCAGAGGCTCCCATGCTTCATTTAATTGAAGCCCCCGGGGGGGCAGGTCCCAGGGGCAGTAAAACAATGTGTGGGCGGCCCCAATCCCCCCCACACTGTCCCAGGGACCACCACCCCCTGGGGCTTTGCATAAATATTTGCAGGGGCACATGACCCCTGCAGCCCCGGGGACCGCCATCCCCCGGGGCTTGTTTTTTAAATTTTGGGGGGCATCTAAGGCCCCCCCAAGCCCTGGGGGCCGCCACCCCCCAGGGCTCTAACTAATTGTGATTGCAGGGGGCACACTACCCCCCGCAGCCCCAGGGACTGAGACCCTTGGGGCTCCTTTTAAAATAAAAAAATACCTGTGTGGGGGGGGCAAGCCCCCCACATGCCCGGGGAATGCCACCTCCCTGGGGCACTAATATTTAAATTTGGAGGTCCGTAACGGACCTCCAAGCCCAGGGGACCACTACCTCCACGAGGCTGTTCAGATGTTGGGAGGGGCCCGCGCCGCTCATTCCTGGAGCCTGTGATGGCCCTGGGACTGCCACCCCCCAGGGCCAGCTCCTGCAGTGTCCCGGGTGCCCACACACGGGACACTGCTGTTTGCTATGACAGGGCAGGAGCCGTGCGACTCACGCCCTGTCATAGCAAACTGTGGTTTGGATTTTGGAATAGAGAGCAGAAAACCTCCAAAATTCAAACCAGATTACTTTTCCACATGGGGAGCTGCATCTTAGCAGCTCCCTGTGTGGAAAAGCAATGCCGGCTCCTGCAGGAGGCGGGGAGCCGGATGGGACCATGGGGGCATTGGGGCTCCCCCCACGGTCCCCAATGAAGTGGCCAGGCCCCGGGGATGGGGTCCCCGGGGCCAGAAGTGGCCCAGGAAGGGGGCCACGTAGCCCCTCTTCCCCTTAATTAAAATAATAAATATTTTCTAAAAGCACACAAAGGCCAGCCTGAGGAGGGGGGCCAGGCAGCCTCCCTCCAAAGATATTTAAAAATAAAAACTTAGGGGATGGGGTCCCCGTGGCTGAATACGGGCTTGAGGGAATTCCCTGAAACCTACATATATATATCACTGAAAAAGCCATAGGTTTCATTGACGTTACAGTTAGTAGGGCATTTCACTCGTACGATGCCAGAGAAATTCCACCGTTATATGTAGTTCAGCTAAATATATCTCATGCCCTCGCAATGCACTGCTGATGACATCACATATTGCATCATTCATGACATGGTCAGTGACATCACTGATGACATCACTGATGACATCTCAAATGACATCACTGATGACACCATCCAGTGACTGTGTGTTTCTTTAAAGTTTAAATATGTTTTATATATATATGCCAGGGTGTATTGAAGAATAAGTGGGTGTATAAGTGTCTGGTTGGAGGATTTAGTAGGTGTTTGACTGATTGTATAAGTGAGTGATTAAATGTGTCTTACTGAATGCATGGGTTAGTGACTAAACGGTGTGAATGTCTGTATCAGTCTCTGTTGTTGTGTAAGCTGCTGCATGGGTTGGTCAGTAGCTACATGAGTGTCGGTATGGGTTATTGATTGGTTGCCTGAGTATTTGTATTTAATTATTTACAACAAGGGGTGGTGAGGGACAGAGTCTCTGAATTAAGCAGAACACTCTCACCCAGTCATGAGATCTGGGCTAGATCCAACACCGTTTTTTAGCTCATTGCACCATCCCAGTTTCAGAACCTGGCTGTATGCAAATTAGTCTGTTCCTGTCCCAGTGCATGATGGGAACAGGGCAAACCAAACTACAAAAGCCAATTCTTACACTGGCAAGGAAACAAGCTTCCGGGGACCGGTTTCTGGCATTACAGCCGTCTTCGGCCCGGCTTGCTTGAATCCTGATGGTGCAATGAGCAAGGGACTCATGTCTGAGTATACCCTTCCACGCTTAGGGTGGACAAAATTATTTACAACAAGGGGTGGTGAGGGACAGAGTCTCTCAATTAAGCAGAATACTCTCACCCAGTCAAGAGATCTGGGCTAGATCCAACACCGTTTTTTAGCTCATTGCACCATCCCAGTTTCAGAACCTGGCTGTATGCAAATTAGTCTGTTCCTGTCCCAGTGCATGATGGGAACAGGGCAAACCAAACTACAAAAGCCAATTCTTACACTGGGAAAGAAACAAGCTTCCGGGGACCGGTTTCTGGCATCACAGCCATCTTCGGCCCGGCTTGCTTGAATCCTGATGGTGCAATGAGCAAGGGACTCATGTCTGAGTATACCCTTCCACGCTTAGGGTGGACAAAATTATTTACAACAAGGGGTGGTGAGGGACAGAGTCTCTGAATTAAGCAGAATACTCTCACCCAGTCAAGAGATCTGGGCTAGATCCAACACCGTTTTTTAGCTCATTGCACCATCCCAGTTTCAGAACCTGGCTGTATGCAAATTAGTCTGTTCCTGTCCCAGTGCATGATGGGAACAGGGCAAACCAAACTATAAAAGCCAATTCTTACACTGGGAAGGAAACAAGCTTCCGGGGACCGGTTTCTGGCATTACAGCCGTCTTCGGCCCGGCTTGCTTGAATCCTGATGGTGCAATGAGCAACGGATTCATGTCTGAGTATACCCTTCCACGCTTAGGGTGGACAAAATTATTTACAACAAGGGGTGGTGAGGGACAGAGTCTCTGAATTAAGCAGAATACTCTCACCCAGTCAAGAGATCTGGGCTAGATCCAACACCGTTTTTTAGCTCATTGCACCATCCCAGTTTCAGAACCTGGCTGTATGCAAATTAGTCTGTTCCTGTCCCAGTGCATGATGGGAACAGGGCAAACCAAACTACAAAAGCCAATTCTTACACTGGGAAGGAAACAAGCTTCCGGGGACCGGTTTCTGGCATTACAGCCGTCTTCGGCCCGGCTTGCTTGAATCCTGATGGTGCAATGAGCAAGGGACTCATGTCTGAGTATACCCTTCCACGCTTAGGGTGGACAAAATTATTTACAACAAGGGGTGGTGAGGGACAGAGTCTCTGAATTAAGCAGAATACTCTCACCCAGTCAAGAGATCTGGGCTAGATCCAACACCGTTTTTTAGCTCATTGCACCATCCCAGTTTCAGAACCTGGCTGTATGCAACTTAGTCTGTTCCTGTCCCAGTGCATGATGGGAACAGGGCAAACCAAACTACAAAAGCCAATTCTTACACTGGGAAGGAAACAAGCTTCCGGGGACCGGTTTCTGGCATTACAGCCGTCTTCGGCCCGGCTTGCTTGAATCCTGATGGTGCAATGAGCAAGGGACTCATGTCTGAGTATACCCTTCCACGCTTAGGGTGGACAACATTATTTACAACAAGGGGTGGTGAGGGACAGAGTCTCTGAATTAAGCAGAATACTCTCACCCAGTCAAGAGATCTGGGCTAGATCCAACACCGTTTTTTAGCTCATTGCACCATCCCAGTTTCAGAACCTGGCTGTATGCAAATTAGTCTGTTCCTGTCCCAGTGCATGATGGGAACAGGGCAAACCAAACTACAAAAGCCAATTCTTACACTGGGAAGGAAACAAGCTTCCGGGGACCGGTTTCTGGCATTACAGCCGTCTTCGGCCCGGCTTGCTTGAATCCTGATGGTGCAATGAGCAAGGGACTCATGTCTGAGTATACCCTTCCACGCTTAGGGTGGACAAAATTATTTACAACAAGGGGTGGTGAGGGACAGAGTCTCTGAATTAAGCAGAATACTCTCACCCAGTCAAGAGATCTGGGCTAGATCCAACACCGTTTTTTAGCTCATTGCACCATCCCAGTTTCAGAACCTGGCTGTATGCAAATTAGTCTGTTCCTGTCCCAGTGCATGATGGGAACAGGGCAAACCAAACTACAAAAGCCAATTCTTACACTGGGAAGGAAACAAGCTTCCGGGGACCGGTTTCTGGCATTACAGCCGTCTTCGGCCCGGCTTGCTTGAATCCTGATGGTGCAATGAGCAAGGGACTCATGTCTGAGTATACCCTTCCACGCTTAGGGTGGACAACATTATTTACAACAAGGGGTGGTGAGGGACAGAGTCTCTGAATTAAGCAGAATACTCTCACCCAGTCAAGAGATCTGGGCTAGATCCAACACCGTTTTTTAGCTCATTGCACCATCCCAGTTTCAGAACCTGGCTGTATGCAAATTAGTCTGTTCCTGTCCCAGTGCATGATGGGAACAGGGCAAACCAAACTACAAAAGCCAATTCTTACACTGGGAAGGAAACAAGCTTCCGGGGACCGGTTTCTGGCATTACAGCCGTCTTCGGCCCGGCTTGCTTGAATCCTGATGGTGCAATGAGCAAGGGACTCATGTCTGAGTATACCCTTCCACGCTTAGGGTGGACAAAATTATTTACAACAAGGGGTGGTGAGGGACAGAGTCTCTGAATTAAGCAGAATACTCTCACCCAGTCAAGAGATCTGGGCTAGATCCAACACCGTTTTTTAGCTCATTGCACCATCCCAGTTTCAGAACCTGGCTGTATGCAAATTAGTCTGTTCCTGTCCCAGTGCATGATGGGAACAGGGCAAACCAAACTACAAAAGCCAATTCTTACACTGGGAAGGAAACAAGCTTCCGGGGACCGGTTTCTGGCATTACAGCCGTCTTCGGCCCGGCTTGCTTGAATCCTGATGGTGCAATGAGCAACGGACTCATGTCTGAGTATACCCTTCCACGCTTAGGGTGGACAAAATTATTTACAACAAGGGGTGGTGAGGGACAGAGTCTCTGAATTAAGCAGAATACTCTCACCCAGTCAAGAGATCTGGGCTAGATCCAACACCGTTTTTTAGCTCATTGCACCATCCCAGTTTCAGAACCTGGCTGTATGCAAATTAGTCTGTTCCTGTCCCAGTGCATGATGGGAACAGGGCAAACCAAACTACAAAAGCCAATTCTTACACTGGGAAGGAAACAAGCTTCCGGGGACCGGTTTCTGGCATTACAGCCGTCTTCGGCCCGGCTTGCTTGAATCCTGATGGTGCAATGAGCAAGGGACTCATGTCTGAGTATACCCTTCCACGCTTAGGGTGGACAAAATTATTTACAACAAGGGGTGGTGAGGGACAGAGTCTCTGAATTAAGCAGAATACTCTCACCCAGTCAAGAGATCTGGGCTAGATCCAACACCGTTTTTTAGCTCATTGCACCATCCCAGTTTCAGAACCTGGCTGTATGCAACTTAGTCTGTTCCTGTCCCAGTGCATGATGGGAACAGGGCAAACCAAACTACAAAAGCCAATTCTTACACTGGGAAGGAAACAAGCTTCCGGGGTCCGGTTTCTGGCATTACAGCCGTCTTCGGCCCGGCTTGCTTGAATCCTGATGGTGCAATGAGCAAGGGACTCATGTCTGAGTATACCCTTCCACGCTTAGGGTGGACAACATTATTTACAACAAGGGGTGGTGAGGGACAGAGTCTCTGAATTAAGCAGAATACTCTCACCCAGTCAAGAGATCTGGGCTAGATCCAACACCGTTTTTTAGCTCATTGCACCATCCCAGTTTCAGAACCTGGCTGTATGCAAATTAGTCTGTTCCTGTCCCAGTGCATGATGGGAACAGGGCAAACCAAACTACAAAAGCCAATTCTTACACTGGGAAGGAAACAAGCTTCCGGGGACCGGTTTCTGGCATTACAGCCGTCTTCGGCCCGGCTTGCTTGAATCCTGATGGTGCAATGAGCAAGGGACTCATGTCTGAGTATACCCTTCCACGCTTAGGGTGGACAAAATTATTTACAACAAGGGGTGGTGAGGGACAGAGTCTCTGAATTAAGCAGAATACTCTCACCCAGTCAAGAGATCTGGGCTAGATCCAACACCGTTTTTTAGCTCATTGCACCATCCCAGTTTCAGAACCTGGCTGTATGCAAATTAGTCTGTTCCTGTCCCAGTGCATGATGGGAACAGGGCAAACCAAACTACAAAAGCCAATTCTTACACTGGGAAGGAAACAAGCTTCCGGGGACCGGTTTCTGGCATTACAGCCGTCTTCGGCCCGGCTTGCTTGAATCCTGATGGTGCAATGAGCAACGGACTCATGTCTGAGTATACCCTTCCACGCTTAGGGTGGACAAAATTATTTACAACAAGGGGTGGTGAGGGACAGAGTCTCTGAATTAAGCAGAATACTCTCACCCAGTCAAGAGATCTGGGCTAGATCCAACACCGTTTTTTAGCTCATTGCACCATCCCAGTTTCAGAACCTGGCTGTATGCAAATTAGTCTGTTCCTGTCCCAGTGCATGATGGGAACAGGGCAAACCAAACTACAAAAGCCAATTCTTACACTGGGAAGGAAACAAGCTTCCGGGGACCGGTTTCTGGCATTACAGCCGTCTTCGGCCCGGCTTGCTTGAATCCTGATGGTGCAATGAGCAAGGGACTCATGTCTGAGTATACCCTTCCACGCTTAGGGTGGACAAAATTATTTACAACAAGGGGTGGTGAGGGACAGAGTCTCTGAATTAAGCAGAATACTCTCACCCAGTCAAGAGATCTGGGCTAGATCCAACACCGTTTTTTAGCTCATTGCACCATCCCAGTTTCAGAACCTGGCTGTATGCAACTTAGTCTGTTCCTGTCCCAGTGCATGATGGGAACAGGGCAAACCAAACTACAAAAGCCAATTCTTACACTGGGAAGGAAACAAGCTTCCGGGGTCCGGTTTCTGGCATTACAGCCGTCTTCGGCCCGGCTTGCTTGAATCCTGATGGTGCAATGAGCAAGGGACTCATGTCTGAGTATACCCTTCCACGCTTAGGGTGGACAAAGTTATTTACAACAAGGGGTGGTGAGGGACAGAGTCTCTGAATTAAGCAGAATACTCTCACCCAGTCAAGAGATCTGGGCTAGATCCAACACCGTTTTTTAGCTCATTGCACCATCCCAGTTTCAGAACCTGGCTGTATGCAAATTAGTCTGTTCCTGTCCCAGTGCATGATGGGAACAGGGCAAACCAAACTACAAAAGCCAATTCTTACACTGGGAAGGAAACAAGCTTCCGGGGACCGGTTTCTGGCATTACAGCCGTCTTCGGCCCGGCTTGCTTGAATCCTGATGGTGCAATGAGCAAGGGACTCATGTCTGAGTATACCCTTCCACGCTTAGGGTGGACAAAATTATTTACAACAAGGGGTGGTGAGGGACAGAGTCTCTGAATTAAGCAGAATACTCTCACCCAGTCAAGAGATCTGGGCTAGATCCAACACCGTTTTTTAGCTCATTGCACCATCCCAGTTTCAGAACCTGGCTGTATGCAAATTAGTCTGTTCCTGTCCCAGTGCATGATGGGAACAGGGCAAACCAAACTACAAAAGCCAATTCTTACACTGGGAAGGAAACAAGCTTCCGGGGACCGGTTTCTGGCATTACAGCCGTCTTCGGCCCGGCTTGCTTGAATCCTGATGGTGCAATGAGCAAGGGACTCATGTCTGAGTATACCCTTCCACGCTTAGGGTGGACAACATTATTTACAACAAGGGGTGGTGAGGGACAGAGTCTCTGAATTAAGCAGAATACTCTCACCCAGTCAAGAGATCTGGGCTAGATCCAACACCGTTTTTTAGCTCATTGCACCATCCCAGTTTCAGAACCTGGCTGTATGCAAATTAGTCTGTTCCTGTCCCAGTGCATGATGGGAACAGGGCAAACCAAACTACAAAAGCCAATTCTTACACTGGGAAGGAAACAAGCTTCCGGGGACCGGTTTCTGGCATTACAGCCGTCTTCGGCCCGGCTTGCTTGAATCCTGATGGTGCAATGAGCAAGGGACTCATGTCTGAGTATACCCTTCCACGCTTAGGGTGGACAAAATTATTTACAACAAGGGGTGGTGAGGGACAGAGTCTCTGAATTAAGCAGAATACTCTCACCCAGTCAAGAGATCTGGGCTAGATCCAACACCGTTTTTTAGCTCATTGCACCATCCCAGTTTCAGAACCTGGCTGTATGCAAATTAGTCTGTTCCTGTCCCAGTGCATGATGGGAACAGGGCAAACCAAACTACAAAAGCCAATTCTTACACTGGGAAGGAAACAAGCTTCCGGGGACCGGTTTCTGGCATTACAGCCGTCTTCGGCCCGGCTTGCTTGAATCCTGATGGTGCAATGAGCAAGGGACTCATGTCTGAGTATACCCTTCCACGCTTAGGGTGGACAAAATTATTTACAACAAGGGGTGGTGAGGGACAGAGTCTCTGAATTAAGCAGAATACTCTCACCCAGTCAAGAGATCTGGGCTAGATCCAACACCGTTTTTTAGCTCATTGCACCATCCCAGTTTCAGAACCTGGCTGTATGCAAATTAGTCTGTTCCTGTCCCAGTGCATGATGGGAACAGGGCAAACCAAACTACAAAAGCCAATTCTTACACTGGGAAGGAAACAAGCTTCCGGGGACCGGTTTCTGGCATTACAGCCGTCTTCGGCCCGGCTTGCTTGAATCCTGATGGTGCAATGAGCAACGGACTCATGTCTGAGTATACCCTTCCACGCTTAGGGTGGACAAAATTATTTACAACAAGGGGTGGTGAGGGACAGAGTCTCTGAATTAAGCAGAATACTCTCACCCAGTCAAGAGATCTGGGCTAGATCCAACACCGTTTTTTAGCTCATTGCACCATCCCAGTTTCAGAACCTGGCTGTATGCAAATTAGTCTGTTCCTGTCCCAGTGCATGATGGGAACAGGGCAAACCAAACTACAAAAGCCAATTCTTACACTGGGAAGGAAACAAGCTTCCGGGGACCGGTTTCTGGCATTACAGCCGTCTTCGGCCCGGCTTGCTTGAATCCTGATGGTGCAATGAGCAAGGGACTCATGTCTGAGTATACCCTTCCACGCTTAGGGTGGACAAAATTATTTACAACAAGGGGTGGTGAGGGACAGAGTCTCTGAATTAAGCAGAATACTCTCACCCAGTCAAGAGATCTGGGCTAGATCCAACACCGTTTTTTAGCTCATTGCACCATCCCAGTTTCAGAACCTGGCTGTATGCAACTTAGTCTGTTCCTGTCCCAGTGCATGATGGGAACAGGGCAAACCAAACTACAAAAGCCAATTCTTACACTGGGAAGGAAACAAGCTTCCGGGGACCGGTTTCTGGCATTACAGCCGTCTTCGGCCCGGCTTGCTTGAATCCTGATGGTGCAATGAGCAAGGGACTCATGTCTGAGTATACCCTTCCACGCTTAGGGTGGACAAAGTTATTTACAACAAGGGGTGGTGAGGGACAGAGTCTCTGAATTAAGCAGAATACTCTCACCCAGTCAAGAGATCTGGGCTAGATCCAACACCGTTTTTTAGCTCATTGCACCATCCCAGTTTCAGAACCTGGCTGTATGCAAATTAGTCTGTTCCTGTCCCAGTGCATGATGGGAACAGGGCAAACCAAACTACAAAAGCCAATTCTTACACTGGGAAGGAAACAAGCTTCCGGGGACCGGTTTCTGGCATTACAGCCGTCTTCGGCCCGGCTTGCTTGAATCCTGATGGTGCAATGAGCAAGGGACTCATGTCTGAGTATACCCTTCCACGCTTAGGGTGGACAAAATTATTTACAACAAGGGGTGGTGAGGGACAGAGTCTCTGAATTAAGCAGAATACTCTCACCCAGTCAAGAGATCTGGGCTAGATCCAACACCGTTTTTTAGCTCATTGCACCATCCCAGTTTCAGAACCTGGCTGTATGCAAATTAGTCTGTTCCTGTCCCAGTGCATGATGGGAACAGGGCAAACCAAACTACAAAAGCCAATTCTTACACTGGGAAGGAAACAAGCTTCCGGGGACCGGTTTCTGGCATTACAGCCGTCTTCGGCCCGGCTTGCTTGAATCGTGATGGTGCAATGAGCAAGGGACTCATGTCTGAGTATACCCTTCCACGCTTAGGGTGGACAAAATTATTTACAACAAGGGGTGGTGAGGGACAGAGTCTCTGAATTAAGCAGAATACTCTCACCCAGTCAAGAGATCTGGGCTAGATCCAACACCGTTTTTTAGCTCATTGCACCATCCCAGTTTCAGAACCTGGCTGTATGCAAATTAGTCTGTTCCTGTCCCAGTGCATGATGGGAACAGGGCAAACCAAACTACAAAAGTCAATTCTTACACTGGGAAGGAAACAAGCTTCCGGGGACCGGTTTCTGGCATTACAGCCGTCTTCGGCCCGGATTGCTTGAATCCTGATGGTGCAATGAGCAAGGGACTCATGTCTGAGTATACCCTTCCACGCTTAGGGTGGACAAAATTATTTACAACAAGGGGTGGTGAGGGACAGAGTCTCTGAATTAAGCAGAATACTCTCACCCAGTCAAGAGATCTGGGCTAGATCCAACACCGTTTTTTAGCTCATTGCACCATCCCAGTTTCAGAACCTGGCTGTATGCAAATTAGTCTGTTCCTGTCCCAGTGCATGATGGGAACAGGGCAAACCAAACTACAAAAGCCAATTCTTACACTGGGAAGGAAACAAGCTTCCGGGGACCGGTTTCTGGCATTACAGCCGTCTTCGGCCCGGCTTGCTTGAATCCTGATGGTGCAATGAGCAAGGGACTCATGTCTGAGTATACCCTTCCACGCTTAGGGTGGACAAAATTATTTACAACAAGGGGTGGTGAGGGACAGAGTCTCTGAATTAAGCAGAATACTCTCACCCAGTCAAGAGATCTGGGCTAGATCCAACACCGTTTTTTAGCTCATTGCACCATCCCAGTTTCAGAACCTGGCTGTATGCAAATTAGTCTGTTCCTGTCCCAGTGCATGATGGGAACAGGGCAAACCAAACTACAAAAGCCAATTCTTACACTGGGAAGGAAACAAGCTTCCGGGGACCGGTTTCTGGCATTACAGCCGTCTTCGGCCCGGCTTGCTTGAATCCTGATGGTGCAATGAGCAAGGGACTCATGTCTGAGTATACCCTTCCACGCTTAGGGTGGACAAAATTATTTACAACAAGGGGTGGTGAGGGACAGAGTCTCTGAATTAAGCAGAATACTCTCACCCAGTCAAGAGATCTGGGCTAGATCCAACACCGTTTTTTAGCTCATTGCACCATCCCAGTTTCAGAACCTGGCTGTATGCAAATTAGTCTGCTCCTGTCCCAGTGCATGATGGGAACAGGGCAAACCAAACTACAAAAGCCAATTCTTACACTGGGAAGGAAACAAGCTTCCGGGGACCGGTTTCTGGCATTACAGCCGTCTTCGGCCCGGGTTGCTTGAATCCTGATGGTGCAATGAGCAAGGGACTCATGTCTGAGTATACCCTTCCACGCTTAGGGTGGACAAAATTAATTCAGACACTCTGTTCATCACCACCCCCTTTTCTGAATCGATTTTGGCCACTATAGGTGTGGCAGGGTATACTCAGACATGAGTCCCTTTCTCACTGCTCCATCAGGATTCAAGCAAGCCGGGCCGAAGAGACTGAAATGCCAGAAACCGGTCCCCGGTAGCTTGTCTCCTTTCTGGTGAAGAATTGGCTTGGTAGTTTGGTCTGCCCTGTTCCCATGATGCACTGGGCCAGGGACAGACTAATTTGCATATAGCCAGGTTCTGAGCTGGGATGGGGCAGTGAGATAAATAACGGTGATGGATCAAGCCCTGATCTTTGGACTGGGTAAGAGTGGTCTGCTTAATTCAGACACTCTGTTCATCACCACCCCCTTTTCTGAATTGAGTATTTGTATGGGATACTGATTGTGTGTGTTGGTGGGTGGGAGGTGTGTGACTCTGTGCATAGATGTGTGAGTGGTTGATTCACTAGGTGTATGGGTTCAAGAGTGCATGTGGAAACAGCTGTATGGGTGGGTGATTGTATGTATGGGTGTGTTTGTGAGTGAATGGATGTCTCAGTGGTACATGTCCAAGGAACTACACATGTAAAAGGCAGTGTATGTGAGAGCTGGAGTATATAAATGACTATACATGAGAGTCAGTGATTGTGAGTGTGGCTGTATGGATGAGTGTGTACTTGTATCAGGGATTATATAAGAGAGCAAGTATGCGTTAGTACCTGCATGAATAAGTGAGGTGGCATGTGTGTAACTGTATAGGTGAGTAAATGGGAGTGTGATTGATTCTTTGCATACCTGACTAGGTGTGTAACTCCATGGATGAGTGGTGGTGTGTGAGTGTCTGTATAGCTGTAGGAGTGCATATGATAGTGTTGTATTAACTGCATGTATGAGTGATTGTATGGGTGAATGAGTGGATGTGTGTGGAGACCTAGGAATCAGTGAGTGCACATGTAGTATTGGTGTGTCAATGGTTTCGAAAATTGTAGTCTGTGTTTTACAGTGGGTGTATCAAAGTATATTTTTGAGTGTGAGGAGGTGCAGCAGATTTTCACGTGGATAATGGCATCAGTGATGTTATTTGAGATGTCATCAGTGAGGTGTAAAAAGGGGCATGGTCTCTGACCACCACTCTGCAACACAGCTTTGTGGCACATACTGTAGGTACCTGGTGGGCTAGTTGGCCCCCAGGGAACCCCTAGTATTCAAGGGGAATTAATTCCCCAACTTACAACACGCCATAGGGTGCATTTGCAGAGTGATGCACTTAGGGCGCGGGGCCTCAGGCACGATGGTGTGTTTTTTTTATTTTATTTTTTAGAATAGGGCTGAGTGGCCCCCTTTTTTTCCTATTTGTTGAGCTCTGGGCACCCCAGGACCCAATCCCCCGGGGCATGGCCAGTATTTAATTAAAAAAATATATATATTTGGAGTGGGGGCTGCGTGGCCTCCCTCCTCAGGCCATTTATGGCCAGGGGACCCCACCCCCAGGGGTCGGTATTCCCTTTTGTATTCTTTTTGTTTTTAGGGAAGGGGGCTGCGTGGCCCGCCTCCCGGCAACTTCTAGCCTGGAATACCATCCCGTGAGGCCTGGCCACGCCATTGGGGACCGTGGGGGGAGCCCCAATGCCCCCACAGTACCGCTTGCTCCCTGCCTCCTGCGGTAGCCGGCATTGCTTTTCCACACGGGGAGCTCCTAACATGCAGCTCCCAGTGTGGACAAGCAATCTGCTTTGGATTCTGGAAGTGAGAGCAGGAAATCTGCTCTCGCTTCCTAAATCAAGTATAACTCCTAAATCCTAAATCAAGTATAACAATGACTTGTAAAGTGCACTATGGGAGATGCAGTTTTGGTAAAGTCATGTGACCTAATGATTTTACTGGATTTTACTGGGGTGGCAGAGTGGGCTAAAGAACGGTGATGGATCAAACCCAGATCTTTTGACTGGGTGTGAGTGTTTGATTGGTTCAGATGCTCCGTCCATCACCACCCCCTTTTGTACCACTAATGATTTTAGAAGCATGTACAACGCACTATGCTAATTGTTTCCCATCCTGTGACCAAGCCTAACGCCAAAACGGATAAGGAGTAAGTAAGCATGATGTACTGCTGTACCTTTGAGAATAAAAGATGCAAACTTCAGAAATGGGCCTCAGTGTTGTCTTGTGTTTGAATTGTTGGGCATCTCCTTGCCCAATGTTTGTGAGGTTGCCTTGTAGGGTCGGGGGCTCCTGTGAACAGAGGACGCTTTTTTGAAGCCTTTTTGTGACATATATAGATAGATATCTATATATTGGCAAACAATGTGGTCGTAAGCTGGAGCTCTCAGCAGCGGGTGCAGGCTACGGGCTGCGCCAAAGACCAAAATCAATTTTAGAACAAATGTTAGCCGCACACAGAAGTCCTTCATTTCCAGTTATGTTTATTTTAAAACAGAGCCAGCCTGTCAAAACTGATGCGTTTCGACCAACATGGCCTTTGTCACGGTTGGGAGACACTACTTTCACTACTGTTTATAGTATTTCCTGTTGGAACCATCCCATTGCATTCTAGGAGTGGTAGTTTTTTTATAACCCAAAGACAGAAAGAACGTTTGTTATATACAGTTACACTGTAATAGTATTACATCCACTTGCATTGCTATCGTATTCAAAATTATACTTTTAAAGTGTATAGTGTTTGGCTGTTGCATAGTCGGTGTCCTTATGTTTTTCAGCTCTAATATGCTCCAAAATACATTTCTTGAGCATGCAAGTTGTGCTTTCGATGTATTTTAACCCACATGCACATTGTATGATGTAGACCACAAACTGAGTGGTGCATGCGATTTTGTGATTGATATTAATGGTTCTGCCTTCTTTATCTATTGTTTCTTTTTTGTTTATGGCAAAATTGCAACCTTTGAAATTGTTGCATTTTTTGTAATCCCAATTGCTTTTGAGACAACCAACTCTTTTCTGACTTTGTTTGAAAATGACTTTGCACGCTCGGCGGTCCAAGATGGCGGAGTGAGGTCGCCGAAAGAGCAGCAGCCCGCCTAAGCTCCACCGATCCACCTTACCTTATGGTTCTGGCGCTAGAAGGAATACGAGTGCCCTGATGCCACAGTCACTCAGCGGTCTGTGAATGCGGAGCTTATCTCGGCTGGATGGTATCGGCTTGTTTCCTGTCCTCCGTGCTACACGCCTGACGGCTGACGGCTTGGAAAAGTTTCTAAGGAGCAGCGGTGATCGCAGTGCAACGAATGCCGGGGCTGACACGGTTTCAGCGCCCCCTCTGGTTCTTGCTGCTAACGCGGGACGCCATACCGCGTTTGGTCCGAGGCTCGGTGCGCAGCTTGTTGGGACTGGGAGCTCGGCTGGGAGCCCGGGTGATTTCTTCCCCTTCGCGAGCTGCCGAGCGCTTACAGCTGGAAAACTGGAAACTGGAAACTCGAGATAACATGGCTCCTAAGAACCCCTTAAGAATCACTCGAGCAACGAAGCTTGTAGGGAGCAATGCAGTGAGCAATGCGACAGAGTCAGGGGCAAACCCAACTGCATCAAGAATATCGACTGCACCGGCTCCATTGTCGGGGGGCCAACATGGGGCTATACCTGCTACTTCCAACAAAATAGTAGCTCCTGCTTCTGCTATTGCTTTGACTCCAGCGGTGAACTCAGGGACACCAGCGAGGTTATCGGCTGAGGGCTCAGCGTTAAACAGGCAAGTTCTCCGACCCTCCACCTTTGTCATACCTGAATTGATTGGCTCTTCCTCACTCAGTACACCAGAATTGCCTGACTTAGCACCAGCGAGTACATGCACCCATTTGAACGCTGTCAATGAAAAAAGCAATGTAGCTGATATTGAGACTAACTTAGAGACTAACTTAGAGCGGCATGAAGTAATCACTGTGAAAGACATTGATGCGGTCGATAATGCGGACTCTTTGACTAATACAAGTATGACTGTGACACATATAAGTACATCTCTGGAATGTCAGTCTGAAGAAAGCCACACAGTGAACTTGGATGCAGAGGCCCTATTATGTGAACCAGGTTGCTTGAACCTGATGATTGGGGCTGGTGTAAACGTATCTAATCCCCTAGGTGGGGCGGCCGAGCCGTCTGAGGATCTAGAAGGGGAATGGTCATATGAGGAATATGAGGAGACAGATGAGGTGGGGGTCGAGAAGGGAGTTACGGATAAATCAGCTACTTGTACTTCTCTGGATGCAGTGAAACTTCAAGCTAGTCGAAAAGAGAAAGCTAAACTGAAGATTAAAATGAAGACGAAGAGCAAGAAGGGGAAAGTGGGTTTAGCTGACAGTTTACTAGCCAACATTCCCGCCCCTGCTACTAAAAAAACGCTTCTCACCGATAAAAGCCCTTTGAGGAAGTGGATGCAGGCTAAAGGGGTAGTTAAAAACATGACTCTACGGCTATCTGGTACTAGCCCACCAATACCCGAAACTGAGAAGAACGACTCAGATCCTGATCTTATCTCAACAACTTCGCGGGGCAGCTTAACGCCTTCATGTGAAGGGTCTATCTTGATTTCCCCGAAACCACCGAATACATCTCTTGTCCCGACCTCAAAAACGACCTCGACCTCTGTCACCTCTTCTGATTTAACGGATTCATCTGGCAATTCTACCGGCCTACCGGTGTCAAGGTCTCCGGATCTAACGACTATAACGACTATAACCAGTCCTATTCCACCCTTACCTGATATCCGCGGAGAACTAAATTCTATCTCCTCCTCCGTAGATATTATTTTGCAGACCTTAACTAATCACAGAAACGAAGCACAAACGCACTTTCTCCAACTACGAGATGATAATACCAAGCTACAAAGCTCACTCTCAGAAATGGCCTCCAAACTAGGAGGGATCTCCCAGGACATCGAAGTTCTTCAACAAAGGGTTGTTGGTATTGAAGAGGGATCTGTACGAATGGAATCATCCTTGTCCCTCCATGATGAACAGATAATTGCCTTACAACTTAAGGTTGAAGATCTAGAGAATCGCCAACGGCGATCCAATTTAAGACTCTTCGGTATACCTGAGGGGTCAGAGGGATCAGACGCTAGGGTGTTTATAGTTAAGTTATTACAGAAAGCTTTCCCCGACTTAGCTGACTGGGATTTGGACTCCCAGGTTCAAAGAGCCCACCGTCTCCCTTTAGTCCAGAGAAACGGGGAGAGCAAATTTCCTAGACCTTTTTTATTATTTTTTGGTAATTTTCTTGTAAGACAGGCTATTTCGTTGAAAGCACGCCCTAACTCTCCCGTCGTTTTTGAGAATTTGTCCTTATTTGTACGCTCTGATTTGAGCAAAGCTACCATGGATAGACGATGGAAGTTAAAGAAATTTATCGATCCTTTTAAATCCATTGGTGCACAAGTGTTCTTACAAGAACCAGCCCGTCTTAAAATTATTAAAGGCGGTCATACTTATCGTCTGTCTGACGAAAAAGAAGCTGAGAAAGTGCTATCTAAGTTTGGCTAGGGGCTTTATTCACAAATCTAAAAAGGGGAAAAAAAAAAAGGTGGGGTGGTAAGGTGGTTCTTGGGCTGCTTCTCTCTATGCTGCCTTTCCAGCGGCAGCAAGTACGTGGGGGGGTCCCCCTCGCTTGGAAGCGAGGGAGAGGGGGGTGTGGGGTGGGGGTAGCTTCTCCGTATCTGGGTGGGTTTGGGCGGGATCCAAAAGATAAAATTAACAGCACGTGTGGGGTTTTTTGTTTACTTGATCAAAATGAAAGGAAGGAAAGGAAGGAATTTTGTTGGAGTTTCTTTTCTGTGCAGAACGGTAAAATGTGGTTAATCTATGTCCCCAGATGTATAAAATAAAATGTCTAGCTTGGAATGTTTCGGGCCTCAATAGTAAGAACAAAAGACACTTAATTTCTGAAGAACTCAGACTCTATGACCCTCAACTTCTCTTTTTATCTGAGACCCATATTGCCTATAAAGATAGGAAGCTATTAAAGCATTTGGGGTACGATACTATAGTCTGCTCTACTCAACAAACACTAATCAGAGGAGTTGCTATTCTTAAGGATAAAAGATTTAGAATTGAAATACTTACAACTGCTTCTGATAAAAATGGCAGATGGGCCATTGCTCAAATATCCTTTGAGAATAGAAAATATGTGCTCTGTGTTATCTATGGGTCTAATCTGGACGACGATTTTGTTTTGGACCAACTTAATGTAGAGCTTTTGGGGTGGGAAGGGGAACTTATTATTATGGGGGATTTTAATTGTATTATGTGCAACCAAATAGATTCTACGAGACAGGGTGCCTCTCTGCGTATGCATAAAGTACGCGCCGCTATTCTTGAAATTAGTCGGATTCATAACGTTAAAGATGTATGGCGCACTATCTATCCAAACATACCTGGCTATACGTATTACTCCGCACCCCACAAACTTTGTTCTCGCATCGATATGGCATGGGCTACGGATATCACTATACAATCTAGTACAATGGAAATTGGCCCACGGGTCTCTTTGGATCATAACCCAATATTATTGACATTCACCAACCTCCAAGCTCGTACAGCTCCTAGAAGCTTTTCTTGTCCCCGCTATTTATTTTCTGATTCAGATTATACACTACAGTTAAAATTACATATTAAGGAATTTATAGAAATTAACTTACACTCTGCTTCTAACATAATAGTTTGGGACGCTTTAAAGGCTAGCATCAGGGGGTTCACCCAACAATATATTTTCAAACAGAACTTTGAGCGACGCAACACTAATGCTAAACTGATATCTAATATTTTAGCTCATGAATTACTTCTAGCTGATGCTCTACGAACTGGCTCCTCTAATCTGGTTGAACTAAGCTTGACACTTGCAACTCATAGATCAAACTTAAAAACAATTTTCTATGAAAAAAGCAGTGCCAAATTACACAAACTAAAAATTACTCAATATGAAGGGGGGACAAAATTGGGAAAATATTAGCCTACAAAGTGGCAGATGACAGAGCCCAGACTTTAATAAAAAGCATTAAAGGTCCTAACAATACTAAATTTAATAAACCGGCTCAGATTCTGATTCAATTTGTTGAGTATTACAAGACTTTATATACATCCGAGTATCAATCTAGTGCAGCGGACATCTTAGATTATTTGCATAATAATATTGAGGAGAAATACAATATCCAAGGATTGGAACTATTACTGGGAGACATTACTCCGCTTGAGATTAGGCAAGCCATATTATCTCTTCCATCAGGTAAAGCCGCAGGGGAAGATACTCTCCCAATTGAACTATATAAAGTATGCATTGAGGAATTGATCCCCCTCTTTTCGTCGGTGACTCAATCCATAGGGGTTACTGGGCAGGCTCCTAAGTCATGGAATATAGCGAAAATGGTCTTCTTCCTAAAGAAAGATAAACCGGCAGATGAGTGTGGGTCCTACAGACCCATCTCACTTATTAATTCCGATGCCAAGATATTCGCCAAGATCCTGGCAAGCAGACTTGCTCCGATTATCCCAAAGATTGTTAATCCACAACAGCATGGATTTGTTTTGGGCAGGGACACAACGATACATATTAACACTGCCATCACTGTCTTCGACATGGCTGAGACGGAGTCCACCCCACTCGGCATGATCTTATTAGATGCTGAAAAGGCTTTTGACCGAGTGGGGTGGGACTATCTTTGGTCGGTAATGTCCTTCTTGGGATTTAAGGGCCAACTGGTTAGGTGGATAAAAGCCTTATATGACAGACCTAGTGCCAGTATAAGCTATGCTGGCCTGTCTTCTCCTATATTTTCTATCTCACGAGGCACGAGACAGGGGTGCCCGCTATCCCCCCTATTGTTTGCCCTCTCAAGGGAACCCCTTTTAGCCGCTCTTCAATCTCAGGCACGAATAGTCCCATACACATCTGGATTACATACATTGAAAATTACAGCCTATGCGGACGACATAGCTATATATACCACTAATGTTGTAGAAGCACTGGTAGGTATAACTATAGAAGCGGACAGATTCAGTACTGTCTCAGGCTACAAGCTTAATATAAACAAAACTCAAATAGTGGCCAACTATAAATTACCGACCTCTGTTTCCGGAATTTGTCAAGCGGCTAATTATCTTGGGGTCAAAATCTCGGCTAAAATTAGAGACATTATTACAATAAACTACGATGTTCTAGTGAAAGCCACAGTTTTATTACTTAAAAAATGGCATAAATTACCGTTAAACATTATAAGCAGAATCAACCTGATGAAAATGAAAATACTACCCAAATTTATTTATTTTTTTCGATCTATACCACTTGCTTTAAATAACCTTTTTTTCAAGAAACTTGATGGAATATTCAGCAGCTTCATATGGGGGTATCGGAAAGCACGTAGATCTTTAAAGCTGCTTAAAGGCCCTTTAGATACAGGAGGCCTCAATTTCCCAGATTCTAAATTATACTTCTGGGCTACTTTTATTAGTCGTCTGCGTTCGTTGCTCATTCCAGAAATGCAACTCTTCTATCACATTATTTTGTTAAAATCAGACGCCAAAATGTTTCTGTTAAAACTGAATGATCCCAATTACTTTAAAAGGGTTAGATTTAAGACGGCAAGGGATATTGCGAAAATATGGTTTGATATCTTGTCTTTTTGTAAAACTTCTTTTTTTCACCCTAAATTACCTCTCTGGGGAAACCCTGGTTTTCCCGGGATTTTCAATGATGTTCAAGCAATATCATGGTCGGTTTTTGGAATTACTACATTAGCGGATCTCTATGGTGCTCAGGGTTTTCTAGATTTTGTCACACTTAAAAAAATATATAATTTGAATGAGGAGATGAGGTTTAAATATATGCAGATCTATGATTTTTTGATTCGTAAGATGAAGATATTAGAGGTTTTAGACTCGGACATTTGGAATTATTTATACTCACTCAAAACAAAATCTCTTATTAGTGAAGGGTATAGTTGCTTTGTTTCATACGGAGTTGACGATTGCTCCAAATTGGCGGAGAAATGGAGCTCGAAACTGAGACTTTCGATTAACTCCAACCAAATTGCCCACTCTCTCTCTAATCTTAACAATCTGGTGCAATCATCAAGTCTAAGATTGCAACAGTTTAAAACGACTTGTATGTTATACTATACCCCCGAAATAATTCTTAAATGGTCGGCAAATACTCTAACAGGTGATCGCACGAAATGTCCGAAATGTGCGTTGATTGGTGCTAACATAGAGCATATGTTGTTTTCCTGTCTCATCTTAAATGATTTTTGGCTTGCCCTTGATCGAGCCCTGAAACTAAAATTGACTAGACCACCCTCTCTTTCTCCTTCTTTAATCTTATTAGACATACATGAAGTTTCTCTTCCCCAACAGTCCCTAATAACCATTCTGTTATCGTGTGCAAAACTGACTATCGCTCGTGCTTGGATTTCTACTCAGCCCCCACATATAATGGAATGGTGGGCCCTGGTCAACGAAATTTATAATATGGAGGCGGCTTTGGCTAAGCTTCGTGGCGTCCGATCTTTATGTAAATTTAACAAAATCTGGAGTAATTTTATTTAGAATGTGAGAATATTAAACTTTTTCTGATTCACAATGTAATATATCATTACGGCGTCCTCTGTAATATACATTTTTCTGTTTATTATATGCATTATATGTAGTTTGTGCAAGAATATTCTTCCTTTTAAGTTTTGAAATGATTTGCTCTGTTTTTGTTTATGTATTCTTTTTTTTTGTTTTTCTCACCTCTCTTGCTGTTAATAAAAAAAAGATAAAAAAAAAAAAAAAAGAAAATGACTTTGCACAATGTTGTCCTTTAATGAAGCAGCTTTGCAATATGTGACTTGAAGTCTGGTACCAATGGTTTTCCCAATGTCCTAGTCTAATGTTAGTAAGTGCCAGTATTTCTGAATTATTTCGATTATTTTGGGACTTTCTTTGCTATATGTTAGGATTAGCCTGTCTCAGTTTGAGCAGTTTCTGGTTGAAATTCTTTCTCTTTTTCCTTGATTTTTTGTTATTCAATTCTTGTCATAAGGATGCTCATATGTGTTGGTCGTTCAACCTTGGTAACACTATTGTTCAGATCTCTTTGTCAGTATCCTCTACTTTTCAGCGTATTTGCACTTGCCAATATTTAGTTTTTTTGTTTCTTCATCTTTGGAGCAATTTCTCCGAATTCTCATGAAATATCCATTTGGAATGCTTAAGTGGCTTAGGGTGGAAGCTCGTGGTGTGCAACATGCACCTGATGTGGGTTGCAGAGCTATGTTTCAAATTAAGTTGAGGTATACAGTCAAAACCTCCTCCTAAAAATCTGTGAGAAAAGCCGAAGCCTCTTGTGACAATAGACCATTTATTTACATTTATAAGGTGTGATTGTTTATTTCTAGATCTTCACAGACTTTGCTGCCCATGCCCATCACCCGCACCCCAGGCTTGCACAGCTAAATTCCATGCATGACAGGGGTTTGGCCACAGGCTCAGGCCTCTGGACAGGGCCTGCAGCCAAACCTTTGGAAACAGCCAACCCTCCGTTGTGCACTGCCAAAGGCCATGCTCAGTGGATGTTTGGCTGCTGGGCCTGGTCTCTGTCCAGTCAATATTGGGTTTCCATAGCAAATGTTTTTTTTGGTTTGCTGTGAATATCCATTCCTTAGACGAATCTTCATAAAACCTTCCACGAAATAAAGTTCAGCCAACTCAGATCCTTTGTGAAAAATTATGGAGTGGTCAGTCAAGCAGGGGCCAATAAAAAGGGGGGCTTCCAAATGTGTTTTCCCCGTACTTTTTCCCATGAGAAAATTGAACAACACTACAGTCAAAATGGCTGAATGGAATCACCGGAAATCACCACCAAGACCTTTGCCCAGAAAGTGTGCTTTTTAGGTTGATCCTAGCATTACAGCACATGCGCTGCTTGCTTTGCGAGGCATGCAGTATTCAGTATAGCGTAGAAGCTTCATGGAAGCTCTGCCCACTCTCCGCCCATTATTTTCATTGGCTTGTGTCTTAAATACTGCCTTCCGATTGGTTGTAGGCTTGTTAGTTCCTCCTTATGACATGTCATCATTTGTGTCCTTCCATGGCTACTGGTCCCTTTACTGCACAGACTACTTTCTTCCTGTGCTCCCCCTCCCGCAGTCCGATGCCTTCTCGCCTGCACCCCAGTTCGTGCCTTGTCACCAGACAGCACTCTTGTTTGCAATTCTAAAGGTCTTGCGTAAATGCGACTCCTATTGCATTGCAAATGCTTGTTTTTTAAAGTCTTACATTTCTCAAATAGGTTTTGAAGGATCTCTGTCTAATCAGTCAAGCCTTACATTAAAACGGTGAAATATACTACCCTTGCTAAGGTGAAACCCTTTGTGGAACTGGAGTACCTGCACCAAAAACCTCCATGCCGAGTCCCTGTGTGTAAACAAGCCGCTCACTAGCATCACACTTTAAAGGCACACACATGCAGACCGGAAGAGGCATGCTTCGGTTGACTGCGCCAGCGCACAGGTCGCTAAGCAGTGTGTCCAGATATGCGAGAGCAGTGACGAAGCAACACAAAGGGAGAACCTGCTATAACAAATGCTGTCATGCACGAGTGGCAGACAAATAGCTGAACAGAACAACAGAAAGAAGAGTTAAACACATAAAGGATGAGGTTTCGTAATTTTTAGCTCTGAACAGCTGAAGATTTGCATGTGCGTGTACTCCAATGTGTATGGTACTCGAGCGATGCATTCTATAGGATTCTTACAGCCTCATAACTCACCTGGCATCCAAGTGCTTTATGCGTATATGTTAAATATATGTGAAGATATAGCAGCTGCAGCGCAATTTTTTTCACAAACCATGTAACTAACAGGAAGAGATGTGGCTTAATGGATACATCAGCCGACTTTGAAGCTGGGGAACCAGGTTCGAGTCTCGGTAGGGACACGACATCCTGTGATACTCGGAAATCCCTTAATCTCCTGTGCATACTAAAAATCAATGTGTCCATCTATAACTGCTCATGTAAAGCGATCTGACACCTTCGGGTCGAGTTTGCGCTATTTACAAATAACATTTTTTTTAAAACACCACATGGATACATAGAGATGGAATGAGAAAAAAAATAAAAATGGATAAATGCAGCTAGAACTTCTTAAAAAACATACCATAAAATAGGAAGCCCCAATTATTTATTTATTATTCTTTATTTCGGCATTAATTTGTCATAAAAGTTTTGCACAACAATACATTTCTCTCTTTCTTATTTAATTCAATACCATTGTTTTTTGACCCTAATATAATTTCAAAGCTGCAGAGCGAGATTTCCTCATTTATTTGGAATAACAAAAATCCAAGAATTGCTTGGAAAAAGATAAGGCGACGAAGGGAGAAGGGCGGGTTGGCGGGTCCTGATCTCCAGGCTTATGCGTGGGCATTTCAGCTATCACACGCACGAATGCTTTTGAAAACACCCACGGAGACAGGCGTGGGCCTTATGTTTTCCACCTTGCTGAGTTGTGAGGGAGTTGGGCAGGGTAGCTTTTTGTTAAATTCGGAGACCCCAAATTTAAAAAAAAAATAAAGCTGAAGGTATTACAGGGGATGGCTAATACCTGGTATAGAGTGAGGCTCTCGATTAAACTAGGTTATCACTCTAATAGAGCTCCAATATGGGATTTGCCTGCGCCCCCAGCCTGGACTGGAGATGCATTAGCATTACCACTTAAAGAGGCTGGAATTGCATCTTGGGGCGACTTGTTTACCGACGGATCTCTACTTCCATGGAACTACTTGGTTAACAAAGTTGGGCCAAGACTTTCAAGATTTAAATATCTACAAATCTCAAGTTGGGCTCAGGCACCTCATATACAGTCTACATGGAACAGCAGCTTGCCTATAGGGGGAGAAAGTGAATTGGAGGCATGTCTGGTTGATAAACCCCCTGTAAAGAAGGAGATCTCGCTTTGGTACAACATGATCTTAGAGAAAGTAGATGGCAAATTTAGTCTTCCAACGTTATTGTGGGGTGAGCTGATGCCAGGAAAAGATGTGGAAGAACTCTGGACAACTTCATGTAGGGTGTTGTGGGACTTGGTCAAACCCGCCTGGCTCCGAAGGAACCATTTATTCACAATGCATAGGGCCTACTATTCCCCGCAGAGGCTGTCTAAATTCACCCTGACAGGTCCGGTTTCTTGTGCAAGATGTGGTTTGGAGGCGGTGTCCGATGTACATATGTTTTTCGAATGCTCGCAAATTACCTCCTTTTGGGACTCCATACGAACAAACTGTCCTCGATATTGGATTTTCCCATCTCCATAGATCTCCGTCTTGTCATTTTTGCCTGGGCGGGAAATCCCGTAGCGCAGCCTCGAACCTGGTGTTTTATTCCATTCTGGCGGCTCGCAGGGAAATTTGCAGGCACTGGAAAGATGCCTTGCCGCCTACCTTCTATGAATGGCGCTCTTCTATCCTCCAAATCTCGAAACTCGACTTGGCAAGGGGAGGAAATCAGGAAAAGAGAGCCTTTTGGTATCAGCTGGATTGGTCACGTTGAACCTGGGGTTTTTTTTCTTTCCCCAGGTCCAATGATCACGCAGACATGGTTCACCTTTTGGTTCTGCCACAGCATGTGGCGGAGCTTTTGGGGCCCCGGTGGGTCGGGCGCTATCGATCAACAAAATAGCCCACATGTCAGTGATTTTTGGCTAGCCAGCAGTTACTGTTGGGATTTGGTCGCCTTTCTCCCTATGCTATCCCTGCCAGCTGACGCTGAGACAGTACAGTGGCACAGCCTGCTTTTGTGTTCTGTGGCAGTTTTGTTTTGATAGATTGGAGCCATGCACGCGAATGAGGATAAAAAAAAAGTTTTAAAAAAATACATTTCATTAACAAACCATTCCAATTCCCAATTTGTTATACATTTGATAAAAATAAAACAATTATGCCTGATAAAATTAATGTTCTTAAAAGAAACGTTAAAACATAGCAACATGCCTACATGATTCAGTAGGCTGGAGCAAGTGTCATAAAAGTACATATCGCCACCCCTTTATCATTACAGCTTTAGACCTTTTTTCCTACGAACAAAATAAATGGAATGGAGAAATCTACTTGCACTAAATACTATGGTTTGAGTTGTATCAGATTTGATTATTCTAAGTGCCGTCTTACATGACCTAATACCCCAAAAATTACAAAAAGGTTTAATCCACTTTTTTCTGGCCAGCACATAGGCTGGGCAGAAAAAAAGGATGTGTAGGTCGTCCTCCTTCTGATTGCCCTCACACATAGTACAGATTTCACTTGCCATTGAAGTATCGTCCTTACTTTCCTAGACCAAAGCGCCAGGGTAGAGTTTGTCATAAGGTTGTCGTATCTTAATTTCATAAATAGAGTTTTGGCAAGTGGGGGCTCAACTTCGTCAAGGAAAGCCTCAAAAAGGGGCTCATCCTTGAAGGTTGGAAAGTTACTGACTGAGATCCCACCACTATTTGCGTTAGTTATTTGGTTATTGATAAAGCCCCAAAGAGCCTTTTTTACCATATTTTTTGAAGCCCCAATTAAGTTCTCTCGCCTTACATTTAGAAGCACAGGACACTTACACTAAACTATTGTATAAACTATTGTTGTGCAAGAATGAAGAGGAATGCGGCTTGAAAAGCAGGTTCACTGTGTATGGGAGCATGTCAGGTGTACTGCGATGCAGAATTAAATTCATGCTGAGGGGAATGGTCAGAATGTCATGAGAGACAGTGGCTGTCCATCCCACAGTGCAGCACCAACGCAAGCATCCCTTACAAGGAAGGACCATATCAATTACTATCACAGATATACGCAGACTACAACACCAGAAGTCATTTGTGGGTGTCATGAAGAGACATGTGGGTGAACTCAGGAAAACACAATGAAGTAATGCTCCCTCCTGCCTAAAAGATGTCCAGTTAAAGGGATTCCAAGTGCAAAACACATGAAAACAGTAGTTCGTGTTTTAGGTAAAAACAAAGGCTTGTGCCCTGAAAACCTGATACAGAGAGGTGCAATTGCCTCTTTCTCTCTTTAAAAGTTAACTTTTTGGTAGAACGACCTCAGCCTTCCGTCTTTCCAAGATTGATACAAGGGAAAGCCTCAGAGTAGGGTTTTAATAACAACCAGGGCTTAACTTCAGCCTTTGTTGTGTGCTCTGTAGATTACTCCTACTAACAAGCACGTGCAATGCAATAGGTCTTGCATTTACGCGATTTTAAGCTATTGGCATTGTAAATGACAAAGCCTTTTATTTATGTTTTAAAAACAAAAGCATACATTAAAGGCATTGCCATTTACAATGCCAATAGCTCAAACATGCGTACATGCGAGACCTATTGCATTGCAAATGCTTGTTGTGTGAGGTACTACAGCAGTACTACCATTGAGTACTGCAGCACTGCAAGGTCAAAACATTTGATCTTATTGTCTGGCCACAACATTTTATGACTTTAGGGCTAGGTTCCCATATCATAGAAAGCAAACCAAAATAAGAAATGTACTGGCTGGGTGAAAATGATCTTTTTTATCTGGAGGCACAGTACCACGGTAAGCACAACAGGATGCAATATCGTTGTGGTGGTACTGTGGTACTGCTGCACCACCAAAAGAAACAACTGGCCTTGGAACACAGCCAGACCGTGGAGATTGCCAAGCAGAGGGTTCTTGCCAATCCGTGGGCTTGGGAGGAGAGCTTGGCTGTAGGCTGTGCACAGCTAAAGGCCAAGCAGGGCAGGGGTTGGCCGCCCACCGTGTTCAGATGTAGGGTCTGGGCCAATCCCATGCCATGCATGGCCAAAGTGTGCAGTGCGTGGTAGGCCTAGTTAGGTATGGTAATTAAATATTAATTATGTTAAAAAAAAACTAGAAGTTCACTGAAAAATCTAAATGTTACAGTGACATTAAAGCTAGGTATGGTTGTACTATATTACTTTATCTGAGAAATTCACAGAAATAAACAAAGATTAAAGAAACGTTATAGTTAGATGGGAATGTCAGTGAAAATGTTACATTCTAAATAAAACACACACTGAAATTCACCAGTTACAGTAAATTGATGTAACTACAACTCTTACTCTCACCATGCATTGCTTATTACCTTTCATATCACATCACTAATGACATGTTCTATAATGTCATTGATATCCTCAATGTGACATCAGGAATGCATAATTGAATAAAACACTGTGCATGGATGGGGCACGAGTTAGAGTTGCTTTAATTTAAACAAAAAATAACATACGCTTGAAAATGTACTGCAAAGCTTCCTTAATAAACACATTTAAAGTGTAGTTATGTTCATAGTTATAGTAAAGGTTATCGCATTTGGTGGGTGAGTTATGTTTTGTATTATAGCTATGACTTGCAGAGCCAGCCATAATTGGGGAATTTTAAGGATTTTTCATTTCTTTTTCGCATTTAGAACTGGGCTGTGTGTTTATTAATCAAGTTTAGATCCTTTTAAAAACATACTTTATGGTTCTAAGAACAAACAAAATCATAACTTCACAACTTAACGACAACTTCATATCGACTCTGTTTTTAGATGGAAAAATACATTTTTGCATGGACTTTAGATATATGCATCAGTGGATGACTGCATGGCCTGGTCACAGGTCAAGCCCTGTGCAAGCACACTTTGCAGGCAACCATCACTGTACCTAGCCGTCTGCCATGTGCAATGGGATTTAAATCCAATTACAGTATCTCAATGGAATTCGAATTGTACCAAAGTTAGCCAATGTTATTCATAAATTACAGCTTTTTCCCTCCCCCTTTAATTCTCCCCCTTCTTCCTCAGATCTGCATGCACTCTAGAATCCCTGCACTGTCCTTAACACTCCATTTAAACAGAAATTGAAACATGTACATTTTGGATGCATTTTCTTTTGATTTGTTAAAAGGTGCCATGGTTATTAGCAAATTATACGTTTTAGCCCCTTTGTGAAAGCCTCGTATTGATGGATTTGAATCTAACTCAAAACAATTCAAATAAGCTAAGCATCCCAAGGGTCTGCTACATTTTGTGCAGATGTGGAAAATGGTGTCAAAATTATTATAATATACAAGACTTTTTGACACTTCTTAAATTTTGCCCACCCCATTCACGGAATCTCTTTGAGACTTGAAATTCCAATACAGGGCTTAGCTGTCTAGCTTATCAATATTCATGCAGATTCATTAAGCAGCACCAAATGTATTAGTACGTGAAAAAGCTTTTTCCCCTTTTTAACTTTAGCCTCCTTAATGGACGAAGTTCCTATGGAATTCCATGTGATTTAAAAAAAATTGTAAACGTTAATGTGATTTTTCTTGCTTTTTTCATACTTTTGAAATTTAAATCAACCTGCACAGCTTTCATACTCCCTCATTCTTCAATTCCAAGATGATAGCTACTTTTGTTTTCGTGGAAAATGTAAAACATGGTTGAAGTGTTTAGGAAAATAGGCTTTCTCAACTTTTAAGAGCGATTTTATTGCTCTGCCTTTTATGGTTTAAGACAAACATTATACAATCGAATTGCTTGAGGGAAAAGTGAAAGAATAAATGAGATGAACAGACATGGTAGGAGAGTTTATTAAACTGCTAAGAGAATAGGACTAGAGAATGAGATAGTTTCAACATAACTTACAGCAAATTCACTTTGCATGTTGTTAAATTGATTGGTTGGTTTGTCATACCATTAACTATGCAATTCTAATCATGCTAATAAGGTTGAAATGGATTTGCTTGTTTGTATACATGAGGAAGACAACATGAACCAACACTTTTTCTGATCTACGAGATCTGCATGCTTTTCTCGTTTTGAAAGAGAAAAGCACATTTAATAATAATATAAATGTGCATGTTTCTGTTGTCTTTTTATTCTTTATGGAGTGTTGCATGTAACTCTGACGTCAGAACATATATTGTTAATACACGCATTATAAATATGCTATATGTAATTGTAAGTGCTCCTATTTAATAAGGCTGTTCTAGGAGATGGCAGGTATTTAATTAATGTTTACAGACACAGTTTTTTCGTGATTTTGTTGCTGCAATAAGATTATTTTCTGAGGTGAACAGGATATGTTCTAGCAGTTATACAGGTCCTGTAAAAGTTTAAAGAAGAAGTATTCCTCCCTTAATAGCGCGAGCAATTGTGTTCTGAAAGGTATACTGTGTGTAAATATAGCTGGTGGGTCCAGATACAATGAGGTCATATTACACATATATGTAAAAATAAGTGTTTACCATTTTTTCAAAAATCTGTTTATTGATTTTAGACATAAAATACAACTATGCACTAACTGCATGCTATTTCATACCCCAAGTTCCCCAATTCCTTCCCCTGACCACACACTTCCATCTACCAAAAAAGTACCTGTATTGTATAAACATAACCATAAGTACATTCTGGCTGTGTTCCTGTCAGCCACTGCACAATATTTCCCTCAGCTAACTGGGCCATATCCGGTGACACTATCTGAGCCATTCACACGGATCCCTGGCCCCAGTTGCCCCAAATTGTTTTGAACATCCATTGACAGCCTCGTCCCTTATATACCTCCCGTTCCACAATCTTGTAGTGGTCCACTCCTACCTCTCAGTCCCAAAGCATGGGGGAATCCCACTGCCCTACTACTCGGTGATGTCTCTCTTTGCCAAAATACAGCCCAGATTTACTTGAAGTTTTTGGTATTGTGACATGTCTGTTGGCCCCCATATACCCAGTAGCACCAGTTTGGGTTATAAATCTGAAGACAGCCCAGTGGCCTCATCCAACGAGCACTGTACCCCCTCCTAGAAGGCCCGCTGGTGAATTTTGACCTGGATCAGGCAGAAGCTTACCTTTATTGCCACTTCTACGGGGAAGCTCAATGCCGCCTGTCAGTCTCCGTCCCCTGTCCCCCCATGCTCCTACTTTTCCTGCATTTGTAGTAGTGCGGCTTGTGTGTTCCCCATTATGGTGCCATATGTCAATGAAATAAGTTTGCTGTTTACTTTCCTGCTTAATATTCTTGCTTCTACTGGGGAGTTTTCCTGGGTCTTCTTCTCTAGTAAAACACAATACATAAGGGCATGTCGCAGTTGGCTATAATGTAGCCCTTAAAACACTGGCATCTGGTATTCCTTCTTCAAGTAGTTGAATGGTACCATTCCATTGATGTCCAAGATGTCTGGCAATGTGGAGAGTGCAAGGTTATCCCATCCCTGGAAGCCTGTCAATGCCACTACCATCTTCAGTCTTTTACTCTCCCACATCGGCGTTTTCAGGGGTAGTCTGGTTCTCCAGCCATTTCCCTAGTCAGCCTCTTTCAAATATCCACAACTGACTCAGTTGTAGGGCTCGCCCCAGAGACCAATGCTCCCCGTACAGTGCATGCAGACAATTCCATCTGCTCACTCATATTCTGTCCAGACAAAATGTGGGGTCCTTCCAGTCCATGTAGGCCCAATCATTCACTACTCCTAACTGTGCTGCCTCATAATATTTCCAGACTCATGATAAGAAAATGCCCCCCTTGTATTTGGACCTCTGGAGAACCTTTTACGGATATGTGGGGTTGTCCACTCTCTCAGAGGAGTGGTCGTACAAGGGTGTCTATTTTCGCCTGGGACTTTGAATGGATTGTTTTGGAGGATGTATAGCATTCAGGGAAGGGCCACCATCTTGAACAGTGCCGCCCTTCTCATCAACGAGAGGGGCAACTTATGACAATGTTTGACATGTTGTTCCACACAATGGAGCATAGGTGTCAGATTAACTCCTATCTCTGCCTTTGGGTCATGTGTTATCCAAATACATGTGTATTTAAACCTCTGCATTTCAGTTATGAGTAGTAGGGGTAGGTTCCTGTCCTGTGTCCAGGAACCTAATGGAAACAGCAGCGACTTCTCCCAGTTTATGTCAAATCCAGTGTACTTGCCGAACATGAAAAATATATCAGGTAATCTAGATAGTATCTGTTCCAGTCTTACTAGGTACAGCCGAATATTATCTACATATAATGATATATGCTCTTCCCACCCTGATCCTCCCAGCCACCACCTGACTTGTTCAACAATTCACACCCGAGCACCAATGCAAATAACATCAGTGATAGGGGACATCCCTGTCTTGTGCATCTCTGTACTCAAAATTCCAGGGTGTTGGGTCTGTTAACTTTTACCCTAGCTTGCGGTTTTTCATATAGCAGTCTAACCCACTTGATGTACTTTGGACTTAATCCCATCTTGGCAGGGACTTGAAGGAGGTATGGCCATTCCACAGAGTCACAGGACTTATTAGCGTCAAGTGAGCCAATGACGTGATCCTTGCACAAATATTCTGCCACTGCAGGTTGCTATGTAGCCTTCTCAGGTTTAGCCTGGTAGATCATCCCGGCATGAACCCTGTTTGGTCTGAGTGTACTAAATCCACGATCACTTCGATTAGCCCCATTGTTGGAACCTTTGCCAGGATTTTAACATCGGCATGGAGCAGAGAAATCTGCTGGTAGGTTTCCCATTGATTGTGTGGTTTCCCTGCCTTTGGAATCAGAAGGACTATTGCCGTTCCACATATCCTCTGGCATTTCCCCCAATTTGAATGTAGGCAGTATGGAGAGGCTCAGCCATTCTCTTGGCCAGCTTCTAAAACAATTCTATCGGCAGACCATATGGGCCCGAAGTCTTTCCCGCCTGCATCAATCCCATGGTCTTAGACACCTCCTCCACCGAGATGTCTGCTTCAAGGTCCATCATCTGTTGTGGGCTCAGGCATCTCACGGGAAAGTCTTTGACAAAATCTATAATCGCCTCTCTAGTATCCCACAAGTTCATGCTGTAAAACGCTTCCATGTAACCCGCAAAGGTCTCTGCTATTCATGAACTATCTCTCACTATTTCCCCAGGCTGCCCTTGAAGTTCACACACGAGCATTCCTTCCATTTCCTTACTGCTCAGCTATGCCAGCAATTTCCCAGCTTTGTTTCTGGTTTCATGTATTCATTTCTATTTCACCAATAAATTTGTTTTCACTTCGTGGCTAGCCACTGTGATATACTTAGTCCTCTTTAAGTATAGTTCAGGTTTCAAGAGGGGAGTGGGTGAGACTGCATAGTCCCTCTCTAGCTGCGTCAGTTCCCTTTCCAAAACGGTCATCTACCTTGCCTGTCACTCCTGTCACCTATTTCCCCTATTGTGGCTTAGTATACTTCCTAAACCGTGATTGGGCACTGCACCATTCCCTTCTTTTCCTTGAAATAAAGTTCAGTGGCTTAATCTAGTCATTGGACTTCCTCTGTATTTAACAAGCACCAAGTCTCCATCTTCCAGGGCTCTCTACCTCTCTGTTGGCCTTTGGTCAGAGTCCCTCGCAATGGAGAATGATCACTTATCCACCTGGCTAATTATTCTGCCTCAGTAAACCTATGTAGGGAACAGCAGGAGTGAAAATGTAGTCGAGCTTGGTGTGTATATCATATGCATAAAAGTTATAGAGTTGCCCTCTCATGCTGGTGAAGTGCTCTCCAGACATCACACACTCCCATTGCCTTTGTAAACTGTTCCACTTTTCCTCGGGTCACTAGACCCTCTGGCCGTATTATGAACGTGGTGGTCAGACTGCCATGAGACATCCGGCTCCACTGGGATCAAGGACCCCACTGTATTGGTGGTCTGGAAATGGGCAGGGATATGCACCAGTAAGCGTATTCCAACTTTCATTTCCACCGCCCTTTTCATGGCAGTGAGCCTGCCATGAAAAGGGTTGTGGACATAGATGTAAAGGAACCCTAACTTCTTCCGGCCCTGGGTGTGCATGTAGGGGGCACATGGTATACCCTCCTGGAATTGCACACCCGTTCCTGCACAGTATGGCATACACAACATGGTGCGTGCCACGCCATGCAGGAACATGCTGCAGGTGCTGTCACAGCAGCTGTCTGTTGATAAGGCTCTCCTATGATCCTAACAAACCACTGGCTTGAGACTGACACAGCATCGCCTGCATACATGCCATGAATTGCACTCATAATCCAGCAGACACTAAGGGCCTGGTAGTTCTCCTGTCGGCGTCGCGGTGACAGACCGACAGGAGGACCGCCAAACTCATAAAAAAGGCTAGAAATCTCCAAACTGCTATGATTGATTTGGTACTTGGACAAAATATTGAGTTAAAAATATTGAGTTGCAGGAATATAGGGCCATATGTATCAAGGTACCGATTTGCGATTCTGAATTTGCGATTTTTTGCGAATCGCAGATTCAGAATCGCAAATTGGTATGTATGTAACAAATCGCAATTAAATAGCGATTCGGTAAAAATCGCTATTTAATAGCGAGATTCCCAAATGCGATTCCTTAACCGTAAGAAATCGCAATTTTGCAATTTCTTAAAGGAAAAAAATCGCAATTTTGCGAATTTCGCAAATTAGCCAATCGGAAACTCAGGTGCAGGTTGATGACATCACAACCAGGAAGTGAGTGACTACCCATGCTGCACCTGAGTTGCTGAGTCAGAGTCAGAGTCAGAGTGAAGGAGTGCTGGAGAGTGAACAGTGCTTTTACATCAACATGGCTGAAACTGGAGACTTGCCCAGCCAGGAAACATAGCAGCAGCAGCAGGAGGGAGAATGTGCAAGGAAGAGGAAACAGAAATTCTCTGAGGCTGAAGTGAAGGCATCAATACAAGAAATGGAGCCAAATCATGAGTTACTGTTTGGCAAGAAATCTTTGAAGGTGCCAGAGACCTGCAAAAGGCGCATTTGGGCTGACATACAGCAGAAAGTGAACGCAGTGCGGGTGACACACCGGAGTGTCGATGAACTACGAAAGCGCTGGTACGACCTGCGCTAGCGCTCCAAAGAGAAGTTAGCTGCCAGGCTGGAGCAGTCCAGGCACACCGGTGGAGGGACCTCAACAGTGTCGGACTCAACACCTCTGGAGGAACTGATGTAGGGGACCCTGCAACCAGAAAGCGTGATGGGCGTGGCTGATCTAGACAGCTCCGATCAACCAGCATCTGGACCAGGTAAGAAGCATGCCATCACACCCCTAGCACCCCCCAAACACCCTCCAGCAGCGACATAGGGGCAGGAAAAAAGATTTGTAGTCCAGAGCAGGGACACAGGCAGACACAGCAATGCATTATGGGACATGTAGTCACATGAAATTCAAAGTTGTGCATTTTCAGCCAGCCAGTCCCAAATAGCATGTGCAGGTCAGGAAAGGGAAATAATTAACAAATGTAATCCCAAACGGTGAAATTTATTATTTTCACAGTGCAAGTGAGTACAGTTAATAAATGTGTGCTATTCTGTCCACAGCACCATCTACAACACAGCCTACAGGCAGTGGAACATTGAATGATCGTCCAAACTTAGGAGACGCAGGGCATGAGGAGGCCAGCACTGTCTTCCCTCAAAAGAAACAAAGGAGACACATAGTAAGACCACTACCACCAATGGAGGACGAGGCAGAGGGCAGCGATGAAAATGTGCACTCCGAAACCACACAGCCACAGGAAGAAGTCCGTGCACGAGACCACTAAGTCCCACAAGGCACAGCCAGGTGCAGACGTCGCACAACCAGCAATAATGAAGATCGGGGTGAGGAATCAGTGTTTGCAGGCCTGCAAATGAATATGTTGCAGGTGCAGCGCCTGCAAGCAAAAAACATAAAATCATTACAAAGAGAGGTGAGGGCAGGCTTCAGGGGAATAACGGGTGAATTGAGGGGTGCCATGCAGGTGCTTTGTGAAGAACTACGCACAGACCGTGCTGCTAGGCGCCGAGAGCTGCAGCGCCTGGATCGATATACACGTGCCATTAACCGCTTGGCCTCTGCCACAAACATCCTGTCCAGGTGCAGCATACACATGCAGCGGGAGTTTGCACATGGTAGCCAGGATATAGCTACTGCACTTGTGCAGGTAACATCTGCTGTTGACGAGCTGCGGGCAGTTCGTACTACAGGGCCTGGAGTACCAACTCCCAGTGAAGAGGACGCACAGTGAGGGCAGAGCAGCAACACCCCACCACTCATCATGGAGAGGGGCCGTAGTGGCAGAAACAATAGGCCTACAATGTCCAATGAGGATAACGCTGTGCAACAACCAACTGGGGCCTCAGCTAGGCTGCGCCACACATGAGGTGATTACTTTGATACCACTGGGAGAGGGGAGCTACAGACTTGACTTTACACTCACTCCTGTTTTCTATATTGCAATGTGAGGAACACATGTGCATGACAAATGGAGTGTGATTAGTTGGCATTAAGGATGTGTGACATTATTTCTCCTGCAATTAAGGAATAAAAACACAGTCACACACATAGGATATGGCATTGTGCCATTTTTTCTTATCTAGAAATAGTTGCGCGTAATCTCATCACGCCTCTGGCGCCCAGCTTCTGCACCAGCTACAATACGTCCTGGTCCAGGCCCTCCACGTCAGAGGATTCTGATTCACTCAGCTCCACTGGTGTGCCTTTCCTGGTGGCGATGTTGTGCAGCATGGCACATGCTACCACTATCTTGCAACATGTTTGTGGGCTGTATTGTAGGGCACCTCCACTTTTATGGAGGCAGCAGAATCTGCTCTTCAGTATCCCGAATGTGTGTTCAATGGTGCCTCTGGTTGCTATGTGGGCTCTGTTGTATCGCTGCTCCCCAGCATTGGCAGGATTCAGGTAGGGCGTCAAAATGAAATCCTGGACTGCATATGCACTGTCACCTGTGGGTTGAAATGTCAATGGTTAGTCACTGAATTGCACATGGTAGTCAGTACAAATGTGCCCTATGTTTAAATGCATTTACTTAGTAGATATCCCTCGCCAAACTCCCCTCTTGAGAATCTACGGTATATCCCACTGTGACGGAAGATGAAAGCGTCATGTGTGCTGCCTGGATACTTTGCTACTATGTCAGTGATGATGTGTGTGGCATCACACACCACCTGTATGTTTAGTGAATGGTAGCATTTGTGGTTCCTGAACATGTACTCATTGTTTGAGGGGGGATATTGCAACATGTATCCCACCTATGCACCCTATCACATGAGGGAATTGGGCATATTGGTAAAAGTCCTGCTTGGTCTGGTCTAGTGCCTGTGGGGTGCTTGGGAAGTAAATGTGGTGTGCATTCTCTGTACCATGGCATCAAGGAACGCATGGAAAGTGCGAAAGTGCACTTTGTGACACCCCTCCTGCTGTGGCTATCACCCCCTGAAAACTACCTGAGGCCAACAGGTGTAGTAAACACAGGACCTGTATGTGAGTGGGGATGGCATGTGTCCTGCGTGTGGGGTGTTCAAGGAAGGGTCTGCGTTCTTCAATTAAATCAAGAATACTGTCTTCATCCAGTCTGTAGTGGGTGTAGATGTCCTCAGTGCGCTGGTAGATGGTGATGCGCGCACTGAATATCCTCTCCTGGCTTCTTCTCCTCTGTGCAACAGCTCTGAGTCGCATCCTCCTGGCTATCAAGTATAGCCCCGCCATTGTGGAAAAAAGTCTGTTGCGTTCTGGTACTCCTTAAATAGGTTGCATCTGGCTACCACCTGCTCCTACTTGGCGGTAATTGCGATTCTGTAAATTGCGAATTTCCGAAAATTGCAATTTGCAATTTTTTTATACATTCCATTGCGATTTCTTTTTTTGCGATTTTCCGTTTGCGAATTTCGCACACTGAGAAATCGCAAAAATAGGGAATCGCAGGAAATTCGCAGATTTTTCAATCTCGCAAATTAAGGAATCGCATTTTATGCGATTTCTTGTTTTGAGAGCCACTTTTGCTACATGCATTCCGAATAGTGAATTTTCATTCGCAAACGTTTGTTTTTGCGAATCGCAGCATTTGCGAATGAAAATTTGCTTCATACATATGGCCCTTCGAGTTTTTTATATTGTGACAATCGTGTATAAAAACATCGTTAACTAATATTTTGATTTTTTAAGGTAAGCAATATTGTTTTTTAAGCTCCTTTATGTGTTTAAATATTATTTCAATTGTATATGTTTTATATTGTTTGTATATTTGTGACAATTCCTGATCAACACATGCATTTTGACTCACTTTTCCTTTTGTTGCGTTCTCTGCCAATATTTCCATACCTCATAAAACTTTGTCTTCTTGGTTGTGGTCCCACTGAGGTCTAAACTATTCACCCTCTGAACTGATGCTAGCCATTCCCATTACATTGGGGGGAATAAAACACCCATATCAGTCATATTTCTTATTGTGCCAACAAGATTTGCATGAAAAGGAAGGATTTTTGTTTCATGTGCAATTTTATCTGGGATCCTTCACCGTGCCTTGATAAATAAAATAACCAGTGCTAAGTTTACCTCCACCTCCTGACCCATCACCTCCATAAGCACTCTACTCACTTCTTACCAGTAGGTCTGGATCAAGGACACTGCCAAAACATGACAGTCATCTGCCTTCTCCTCTCTGCACCTAAAGCACTTCTTCACCTCTAGTCCTTCTAACTTCAGCAGTTTTTTTGGTGTCCAGTATGCCCCATGTACTATCAAAAGATGCTTTTCCTGAGTGGTGCAGATTTAGTAGTAAGCCAAAGAGTAGACATTGATACTTGCCATAAGGTTTTCATATTCAGCATCAGTAGGTCCCTCCCCCAGATCTCCACCAGGAAAATAAAGTCCTGTTCTCCTGCTTGCACTAACATCCAGTACCATTTTCAAACCTCTTTGTTTTGGGGTGCTCTTCCTTTTAATTTGTCTTCCCATCTATTATTTCCTTTCCCACCTTTTCCCAAGCCCAGATCCCAGCTTGCCAATTGATAATACTTTAACTTGAACAGGTTTCCTCCTGTAAGCTCCAACATCGTGTCCCAAGAAAACAGTGAATTGTTCTTTATGATGTCACCCCATTTATTTAATCTCCCTTCCAATTAGTGGGGTTTCCAGCTTGTCTTGAATGCACTCAGAACTCCCTGGAGAGTTCCATATTGGTGCAGAACTACTATAATAAGGTATTACAACGAACCGTCTAACTTGATATCAAAGTTAACCTAACGTTTTATAAGTACTTAGGGTGTCAAATTAAATAAAAGAATAGTTACCTTCCATTGTCAAGCTTTTCGTCATGGCTCTAAGCAAAGGGTTAAAGGCAGAGTTATCTATAATTAAAAATCTTATATTCTCTAGTTTAAAAGCCCTGCAGTATTAGTAAAAATCTGGAATTGCCATACCCCAGTGTTCTTTTTTTCTGCATAATTTTTTTCACGCTATCCTCACCCCTTTGGAGGACCATATGAAACTACTCAGTTCCCCCTGCAACTTTTTACACCACTCCAACCTAAATTCTAATGGTGTTGCATTGAAAATAAAAGCAGATTTGCGAATTATTATCATTTTAAAAATATTTGATTGCCCTATGAAGGAAAGTGGGAGACCCCTCCATGCTCTTAATAATTTCCTGGCTCCTGTAGCTACTTTGTTGAAATTTACGTTGGCCATTTTCTCCAGATGATCCACTATCTGAACTCCCAAGTATCTGATTTCCCGCTTTACCAATGGGCTACTGCAATGGGTGTTCCGTTCCATGATCTCTGTCTTACGCTGATTAATCAAATAACCTGAGACCTTCCAGAAATCGTCCAAAATACTAAAAACCACTGGCGTTAATCCAGCAAGAACTCATGTGTATATCATTACATCATCAGTATATAGGGCCACCTTTTTTCCCATCCATTATCCTCAAAAAGAATAATGTCCTGGTTGTCTCTGATTTTCATGCTAAAAGCTCAATATATATGTGAAAATGCAGAGTCAATAACAGGCATCCCTGACAGATTCCTCTTCTAATAAGTAACTGTTTAGTAAGATTTCCATTCACCAAACTTTTTGCAACCGGGTTTTTGTGCAGGAATCCGACGGCTCTTGAAAAAAAACTCCCCTAACCCATGTTGTTTGATCACTCATTGCAGGAAAGACCAGCCTAACCTCTCAAAAGCTTTAGCTGCATCAAATGCGAACACTGTCAAGGAGATTTTATGTTTAGTGGGCAAACCAATCACTCGGATAAGATCATGAGTCAATTTATTGAGTTGCCTTTCTTTAACAAAATCTTCTAGATATTTGTGTACTAGAGGTTTGATCACCATCTCCAATCACTTAGACAATATCTGAGAATATTATAATCAGTATTCAATAGGGATATTGGCCAATAAGACTCACATTGCCTGGAATCCTTGTTTGGTTTTAAGACAATACTGATGATAACCTCATCCTAAAAGCACTGTAAATCTTGTCCTTTGATAAAGGCCTCATTCAATACTTCCATTAAATATGAATCAGCTCCTCTTTCAAGATAATATATTGCTAATTTTTTTGGCTGCCTGGGGCAACTGCCTTTCCTGATTTTTATTTCTTGATTGTATTAGTTAGCTCCTCCTCCCCCCTAATTTCAGTATTCAGTTCTTCCTTTGCCTCTGTTTGTAGGACTGGAGTAGAAGTTTTGCTAAGGAAGTCCATAATATGTTCTTCTGTGTACAGCTTTTGAAATAAGCACATAAAGGCCTGTTCTGTGTCCAGCTCTTCTGTACATACTTTGCCTGTCTCTTCATTTTGTATGCACTTCATGATGTTTCTGGTCTGCTCTACCTTTGTTTTCCATGCTAGTAACTTTCCACAACCTGCTCCATATTCATAATGAGACAATTCACTTGCTTCCCATTTTTTCCTAATGTTCATCTCTAACTCATTTGCGAGGTCCATTCATGCTCTTTTTATCCACCCCTCTACTTCCACTCAACATAGAATACTTTGTACTGCAGATTCAAGATGTTTTATATATTTTTTGTATCTTTTATCGATATGTAGCTGAACAAATTAATATCTCTCTAATACATGCCTAATATGTATCCCAAATGATGTGCCAAGGGACTAAGCCTCTATTTAACTGGAAGAAATATTTTTGCCCCTTGTCTCAAAACGCCATTTCAGATTGTTTATGTGTAGGACGGTGTTCCTTCCTGCACATAAACAATCACTCCCCTCAATGCAGGTACCCTACCCTTGCATTACGGTGCAAGGCGACCTGAATTGGTGCTAGACAGCTAAATTAGCGCCAGCTCAGGGGGAATCGCAATGTTGCACTTTATTCTTCAGAACTGGAAGAATGCGGCATTAGGCCAAGGTGGCTAAAGCCGCACTTCACTACTTCCTTGTAAATATGCCCCAGGGTATATTTATTTAATAAAGTCTCCTAAAATAATGAGGACAGTTGGTTATATAGATATTGTAGAGGAGCAGGATCTATCTATGTTCGAGCCAAAATAACCTGTGAATGCATACCAAGAATGGATGTATGACGGTACAACGCGTGGTATTACCACGCGTACCTTTACAACGCAGGTTTTACAACGCAAGTCGTTACAACGTCTTGCGTTGGGGAGCGCTGGATAGTAAATAGTTTAATTTACTATTCCAACTCCAGTCCCCGTGGATAGTAGGGAAGGTGTTGGATAGCAAATTAAACTATTCCCTATCCTAGAGCGCCCTCCAGCGAAAGTCGTTGTAACGACTTTCGTTGTAAAACCTGCTTGGTAATGGTTCCACGTTGTAGAAGTTTCATGGTAAAGGATGTTCCCCACCAAGAATCAGATATTTTCGCTTTTACTATCAATCATCTCCATTTTGAATCTGTCATTGAATCCCAACATAACTTTGATGGATTTTTTTAAATAAAATTGCTATCCCATTAAACATATTGATTAATCCATTTTTTCTATGATATCCTCCCACTCTGCTCTTAATAAATGCGTTTCCTGCAAACCTTGTTGTCCACAAGTTTCAGTTACTCAAAAATCTTCTCTCTCTACTCTTAAGTCTCAGACCTTTAACATTCCAAGTTTACACATTTAACTGTACTGAGGTTAACAAGCTTTTCATATTACCTTATAGGCAGAGAGCTGCATTACTCCTATATGAGCTCCTTAACCATCCTACAGGTTTGTATTCCACAGATGAGGATTGGATTTTTCTTTTTTTCTCCCGCATGTCCCCAACCCTGAGTTTAGAAAATATATATAAAAAAAAACATATGCAACTGTAACCCTTCCTCCCCACCCTAGAGAACCCTCCCTTCAATCATTGGGCAAATCTGGAGATTTTACCCCATTTTCTATCTTTCTCCAGGCTACAGTTTAAACATTATTTCTGATGTGTTTTAATCTATTCCACTAATATTTTTACTTCCTGTGGATACCTTATGCTGTGCATTTTATTATTCCACATGATTTTTACCATGGAGGGAAACCACATGTGTGCTGTGCCTCCCAAGGACCTGAGCTCTTGACTATATATTCCGAGCTCCCACTGTCTGTCCTGTGTTTGTCCTTAGAAATATCTAATCTAATAAGGAAGGATCATTCCCCTTTAGAATATCTACTCACTTTAAGTGCTTCTATTAGAATTTTCTCTTTGATTGAGTAAATCCTGTAGGAGGTGGGGACTTCTGCTTTCAGTGATCATAACCCCGTAATATTAGAGTTGGTTCTGGGGGCCCACCTAAACTTTAAAGAAACAAAGATCGCGGGTGTGAGGCGTGAGGTGATATCAAAAGACCAGGGCAGGAGACTAAAATGGACAAAAGTTGTCCCAGAAACTTTTATGACGGAAGTCCTGTCTAAAGTAGAAAGTGAGGTTGCTATTTGTATGGATACTTCTGCGCCAAGTACAATGATAGTGGGGGCTTTTGATGCTATTTGTAACCAAATTAACATCAATCTGATGACTAAAATTTGTCCTATAATTATTAAAGATAAAAGATGGTTTGATAGCTCCCGCTCTAAGGCACAATCAGCTCTGCTTAAAGCTCTGAAAGTATGCCCTGGAAATAGGGAGCAAATTACAATATTAAGGAAGATCTATAAACAGGCGATTAGAGACAGGAAAAATCAGATTAAAGAAGATGCCTGGGATAAACTTCTGTCCCCGGAGGTCCTGAGGGACAGTGGGAAATTCTGGTTGACTATTAATGAGTTCTTTTTTTCTGGTGAAGAAAATTCCCCACTTGACTGTAATATCCCTGATGACCGGTGGATAGCTCACTTTGAGAACATTTATGGGCTTCAGAGGGTAGAGAGACCGCAAGAGGCGATTTTGAACTTAGAATTAGCCCCCGCAATGGTGTTTCAAGAGACAGAAGTGGAAAGAGCAATTATGGAGAACAGGAAGAATAAAGCGCCGGGCCCGGATGGGGTCCCAGCAGACCTTTATAAGAGTTTTCCTAAATTCTGGGCCAGGATATTGACAAATGTTTTTATTGCCTCAGGCGCAAATTTATCCATGGCATCCTGGTCTAAATCAATTATTATTCCGGTTTTTACAAAGGGACAAAGAGGTAATCCATCATGTTACAGGCCTATCTCCCTGATTGACTCCACTGTGAAAATCTTAGGCAGAGTAATACTGGCGAAAATGACAGAATGGTCAGAAGGGAGAGGGGTCTTGTGTAATGTCCAGTACGGTTTTAGATCTCAAAGAAGCACATTAAATCAATGACTTAATCTGCAGCTTCTTATAAGCAAATACACCGTAGCTAAAAGGGGATCCCTCTATATTGGGTTTATGGATCACTTCACAGCTTTTGACCTGGTTAACAGGTCGAAGCGGTGGCAAATTTTACTGAACATAGGCATTGACCCTGCTTTAGTCAAATTTTTAGCTCACCTTCACTGCGGCCTATTAGCCACCGTTAGAGTCACCCAGGAAGGGAGATGCACTAGTTATTTTAAATCAGAAAGAGGAGTCAGGCAGGGGTGCATATTGGCACCCCTCCTTTTTACACTCTACATAAACGCATTAGAACCTGCCCTGAAGGGTGCAACACTAGACGTCCCGCGTGTAGGAGATACTGTTATCCCAGTTCTCCTTTACGCGGATGACACTGTTTTATTGGCTCGCACTGGTGTTGGATTAAATAAATTGCTGGATATGTTCGGCGAATTCATGGAGTCACAAGATCTGAAAATAAATGCAAAAAAATCCCTGTAATGATAGTGGGGGAACAATGCAGAAAGAGGTAGAGACGAGGTGAAAAGGGTCCCCATTTTTACTGATCTAGGGCTCTTATTTGATGATAAAGGGTCCTGGGGTCCACAATTGAAACATAAAAGAAATGTATTTGCTAGATCTACCTCTGCCCTTATGGGCTTTACAAAACGATTAGGGGCTAGACCCATAGAAGCTATTCTGAAGGTGTATAAGGCCAACTGTCTAGCTATAGCGATGTACGGCTCAGAGATTTGGGGGTATAGCTTACAAGAACATCATATTCAAGTGGTAGAAAATACATTTCTTAGAACTTTATTATCTGTACCACAGTCTACCCCTACTTTTTCTATCCATACGGAGATGGAGTTGGGTTACGTCTCTGACACACTGAAAATAGCCCCGCTGACATGTTGACTTAAGACCTGGCTTAACCAAGAGATCTCATTGAACCATAAGATCATGAAGGACTGTTTAGCCCTAGATAACGCTGGTAAAAGTCCGTGGCTGGCATACAAACTACATTTAAAAAACTTGGACGCCTGGGCTTTTTCTGGCCCCTGAAACTATAAAGAAAGAAGATGTAGATCTGATTAAAACCGTCATGGTAAACCTTCCTACAACCGAAAGGGAGGAGCTAGAGCTGAGAAAAACTATGGTAAGAGTGAACTCTGGCTTAGTGAGCTCACCTGGTATTGAGCCTTATTTGAAGTTAGTAACACGCCCTTTTCATCAGTATCTGCTAACAAGATTTCGATTTAATATAATTCACCTCACACTGGGAGATTTCCCTAAATGGGGAACACCAGATAATGCCGACCCTTGTAAGTGCGACAATTTTTCCTTACAAGATACCCTACATTTTGTTATGTTTTGCGAGTTTTACGCAGACATCAGGAAAAAGTATTTGTTACCTGTGTTAAGGAAAGCAGGGTTTGTGCAGGTTAGGCCGGCACTGCTTTATTTACAACTGTTGAGTAGTGCTCGGATTACATTTCATGTCGCAAATTTTCTAGTGGCAGCAGTGCGGATTAATAAATTGGAGAAAAGAGTAGGTCATACGGGGGCTCTAGTCTGTTTACGAATATATGTGTGGATCATTTATTTAAGAAGGATCTATAAGAAAATGTTAATGTACATAGTGTATGGAATTTTTTAAATGACATTTGAATGCTTATGAACGTGTGAAATTTTTAATTATTTTATTTATTTATTTAAAATATTTATAAAGCGCAACTGTCACCTGGCAGGTATCCTGGCGCTGGTAGCTACTCCTGTGGTTTATTGACGAGGGTGGACTAAGGCTGGCCGATTCTCTTATAGGGGTAAAGGGAAGAGCCAAGTTTTAATACGTTTCCTGAAAGAGAGGAGAGTAGGGATATGGCGAATGTCGGCAGGTAGGCTGTTCCATAGCTTGGCTGCAGCTACTCTAAACGATCTACCTCCCATCCTGGCCTTCTTGTATCTGGGCACTCGCACAAGGCAGGCAGTTGTGGACCTAAGTGTTTGAATGTGAGTGATGTAAGGTTTGCTGGATTTACAGAAATGTGTAATAATTGTACCTGTGTCTTTTTATGATTTTAAGTTATCAAATAAAAGAATTTGACTGACTGAGTAAATCCTGTAATTGATCAGCACTTTCCTTGGATTCTTTCCATCTGCTCTTTTCTTGAAAGGGTAGCAATGAACTCTCTGAATATCGTTCCTCCAGTACACTGGATTCTATATAAGGAATACATTCCATTATAAGGCTGATCTTAAATTTTTTTATATTTTCATCCTCTAGCCCTTCCAGAATATCCAGCACTCTGATATTATTTCTTTTTATTTTATTTTTTTTTTTTTTTTATTTTCACCTGGTATAAGATTACAAAAACATTCAGATAATTTTTTCAATTTAAGCAAGTTCATCATATACATACATAATCTGTTCTCGTCTTATAAAATAACAGTACTAAACATAAATCAAAGCTAAATGTCAATTCAGTTCAATTCTAATTTCCCCCAAATTTTCTCATATTTCTGCATCGATTTGACACCTCTAAGTTCTGCTAACATGCGTTCCATAGTTTTAGTTTCATTAACCAGATACCACCATTCCAAGGCGTTGGGTGGGTTAGGGCTGATCCAGGCTCTAGCTAAAGTTAGTTTAGCACAGGAAAGTAAGATAGATAACAATACGGAGTGTGGTTGATTTGTGGTATGTAGACCTAGTATTGCAATAGGGGCTGTTATTGGTATGCTGGAAACATTTTTTATAACTAAAATTTTCCCCACTTCTTCCCAGAACTTCCCTAATTTTTGGCATGTAAACAACATATGTGTAAGATCTGCTGCATATTCATCACATTTTGGACACTTGGTTTTCTCTCCCACATTGTTATTTGGAGTCCATTTAGAGATCTTTTCTGGGGTGTAGTATAGCATATATATGGTTCTGTATTGCTGTAGTCGTAGGCTAGAGGATCTTACATAATAATGAATATTAGTGTACGAATTGCTTATTTGTTTTCCTGTTATGTTGGTTCCCAGTTTTACGTTCCATTTATTAGCTAATACTTCGTTATCATCCGTGCTTAAATCTATGAAGATCTTATATGCCGAACTAATTATTGATTTCTCCTTTTTAGAGTTTAAAATATCCCAAATACCCCCGCTCGATAAAATTTGAATTCTGTTCTTCCGCACTAAAAAGTCGTATATTTGCCTATATTTAAACTCATGTGTGTCGGACAATCCATATATTTGTTTTAGGGTGCGGAATTCCATTATGCCTTGAGAAGTATATATGTCCCCTAGTACCTCGATTCCTTTAGATTGCCACCTTCGAGATTCCCCATCGCTAAATATGTTAGGTAGTCCAGGATTGTCCCATAGGGTTAATTGGGTGTGAAATATTGTGCTTTTACAATGGATAAGTATATCTTTCCATATCTTTACCAAATCCCGTGCAGTCTTAAATGTAACCCTTTTGTAGAAGTTGGGGTCTGTAATGCGAAGTAAAAATTGTTTGGAATCACCTTTTAAAAGTAGATGGTGATAGAAAAGCAGATTCTCTGTATCTAATAAGGATCTGATACGCACTCTGATATTATTTCTTCTTGCATTACTTTCGAGACCCTCAAATTTATCACACAAATCTTTCTCTCCTATTTTTAAGTTTTGTTTATCTTCCTTATATCTTCTCGGTCCATCAGAGCATTCATTTTAGTTTCCAAAGCTTCACATAACTCCTGAATCTTTTACTAACTTTGTTCTGAGGTTGCGGCTTTCCCTCTCACTTCTTCAATTAACGTTACCAGAAGACTTTCTATTCCAGATTGCGTTTCCTTCTCCTGCGGTAGTGAGTTAGACGCTTGTAGGTTTTCCCCGTGCTGTTGCAGCAAACAGTGTTATTGATCTTAGCAGAACCTCAACTACCTGTTTGAGGTGGTTTAAGGATATGGAGAGAGCAGCTTTCTTCCTTCTTTGTTTAAACTTTAAAAAATAAAAATTAAAAGGGAGTAACTTTAAATCAGTCTGAAGCTCTACTGCTTGTCCCCCAGACTCCTTACAGTTATTTAATTATGAAGAGTGATTCCTGAACCTGCTTGGAGTTGCTCTAAGAGCACCTTTAAAAGAAACAATTTTTGCTCCCACATTTACTTCACCAGAGAGGTTAAAGGTAGGCTTAGCTTTTACTCCTACAAAGCCAGTAAAATTCAGCAGTTATAATTACCTGCGTTAACTGTAACTTACAACCCCACAATGGACTGCTTGTTACCTCACATATTATATCACTCATGACATGGTCAGTTACATCACCGATGACATCACTGATGCCGGGAGTCGTCATTGCTTTGACAGAGAGGGAGCTGCTAACATGTAGTTCCCTCTCTCAAAACAATTGTGCTCTGCTTCTAGCAAGTGAGATAATGTTTTCTGCTTTTGCTTGCTAGAAGTGGAGCACAGTTTGCTATGGCTTGGCAGGAGTGGTAAAGTTCCTGCCAAGCCATAGCAAATATAAACGTCCTTGGGATGGGCAATCCAAGACATAGCAGGAGCTGGCCCTGGGGGCTGGTGGTCCCCAGGGCCATCTACGTCTCCAGGAGGGAGTCCAAATGGCCGCCTTCTTTTGTTTGATTTAGCCCCACGGAGGTGGTCGGCCTCAGGGCTGTGGGGGTCCATGCGGCCCCCATTTAAATTAACAAAAGCCATGGGGAGGTGGTGGCTCCCATGGCTGCAGGGTGGTCCGTGCAGCCCCATACATTATTAAAAAAATGCCACAGGGAGGTGGCGACCCCTGGGGCTGCAGGGGGTCCACACAGCCTCCCACATTAAAGAAAGGATAAGCTGTAGGGACCTCCTCTACTTTCAAGTGGTGGTCCGCTGGGCATTAGTAAGCCCCAGGAGGTTGGCCGTGCCCCCCTCCTATAATATCTAAATGCCCCTGGGACCTGAACCACCCAGGGGCCAACTAGAAATGATGCATGGGAGCCCACGCTTTGTTTAAAAAAAAAAGTTTGGTGGGATTCAAGGAAGTAGCTTCCCTTCTACCAACATTTTTTATGTTTAAAATTGCTTTTCTGGGCCAGTGGGATCCATTTGGTACACCCTCACCCAGATTTATAGGAGGTCAGGGTGTTTCTACCCTGCCTACTTTAAAAAAAAAATTATATGACTCAGTTTAACCGAGTCACAAGATGGCAGCCAATCAGATCTCAGCATGAGATCCGGAGAGGTCAAGGATCCTCCACATCCCTAGATATACAACTGTTTTTTTTTTTAAATAACTCAAAAACTACTGAACAGATTTCAACAAAATTATAAAAAGGCACTTCCCTGAAGAAACAAGAATCCTGTAACTTGGTACTGCCCACATACTGCAACCCACAAGAGCAACTCAACACATAGACAACAAACTCTGTGCGACAAGTTAAGAATTTAGTAATCTTAATGTCTTCCTCAGAAAAATATGTTTTATACGAGGTTTTGTTTTCAGCAAATTTGCATGCCCGACAATTATATGACCCTTGTTGACTATTGGTTACATGTGTAAAGAATGTGTTGAGTGTGTCTCTTTTTTGGACGTTCCAGCAGGTTTGCCCCCTTTCTTCACCTTCAGCTTTGATCTCGACTTTGCCACATTGATTTCTTCGAAGCTATTCTTCATTCTTGGCAATTGATTAACTTTTTTCGCAGGTGGGGAGACTAAGGCTGATATATCGGATAGTTCTGAGATCTCCAATGGTGATGTTAAAATACATGGATTATCCCTACTATTTGTCATGTCCCTTTTATTTGTATTACTACCAAATGGTGCTATCTCTAGCTCACATGCCTTCTCAAATGCTGTTGCCTCGTGTATCAGGGGCTTTTGTCTAACCTCTGGTTCCGGTACCATTAGGGCAGCGTCTAACGCAGTTTTAGTTGCTGCCAACTGTTCTTTCAGGAGGATGATTTCATTGTCAATCATTCCCACTGCTGACTTTAAATATTTAGTTATAGGCGTATTATCAGACTGTGGCTTCCCCAGGGCAAAATTTGCTCAGCAGTTCGGGCTGTAGCAGTGTCTAAAGTTCCAATGGAAATTAAAATGTGGAAAACATATTTCTCGGCTCTTACTTGACGGCTCACCCCAAAACTTTCAAGACAGCAGCTGAATGGACTGTCAAACTAGTTTGGAAAATGTTTGCAAGGATTCATCAAATGACGCCAAAGCGATGGGCAAAACAAAAAACGACATTTAAAAAGTACACTCAAAATTGGACTCAATTGAACGTCGTGTTATGCCTGAGATACAACTGGTCCAAAAAGATGTAACCTTTTTAACTGACTTGGTGTCGGGCCTATTTGCCTCCAAAAACCTGAGTAGATCCATTGCAGCCAAAGACCCACTAATTAGGCTAAAGGAGGTTGGTGGTTGTATTATCATATCTGAAATTAAACAAGGAAAGGTTTCTACAAAGCCTATACTAAGGGATAGTACACCAACTACACAAAGCCAGAGGTTGGCTACTGTTTTAATTCAGTAATTTTGGAACCAGAAAATACAGAGGTAGAAACTGCTATTTCTACTTACATGGGGGAGAGGGGCTTATCGAGTATTGATCATCTTAATATATCAGCAAAGTGTAAAGATCTGGTGGAAAAAATTATGTAATTAGTGAAAATGTACTTAGTGACCATCATCCACTAATATTGGTGCTGAGGCTTGGCCTGGCCCTTCAACAAAGGGGTAAGACCACACATACAGATAAAAAACTCCAAGGAAATAGTGGAGTGTCCATTAAATGATCAGGAGTAGATTCAACCATTTTTCTAGAAAACGTAAGAGGGAAAAATCAAAAGGATATTGATATCTGCATGAATAGCTCCTCTACAGATTTGCTAATTATAAATGCCTACTATATTATCATACCAGAATAGCGAGTGATTTAACCCTAAAAAAAAGAAAAGGATATGTTACAATAACCCCAGATAGTTCAATAGAGAATGTTCTAGGCTGAAAAGGGATCTAAAACAGCTCTCAAACTAAAACCGAGAGATTGTGTAAAAATAAGTACCCTGAGGAAAGAGTATGAAATAATTTTAAAACAAAGGAAAAGTAAAATCCAAGCGGATGTTTGGGCAAGTTTGATTCAGGCCGCAGAAACTAGAAATGCAACATTGTTTTGGCATACTATTGATCACCCTTTTTTTAAAGGTAACTCAACTTCAAAAATAGAAAGTGCGGTAACTCCACAAGATTGGATAACACATTTTTAGGCTATTTTTAATCCAGGTGCTGTTACCGTTACTATAACAAAAAATAGCAGTTTTATATTAGTTGAACCTGTAAATTCGCTGCCAATTATGTCAGTGGAAATTAAAACCGCCCTCCTAAAAAGTGCCAGCGGGAAAGCTGCAGGACCTGATGGGGTACCTATTGATGTTTTTAAAAGTGACATGGCCTTTTGGATCCCTATTTTATTAAATGTTCTCAACACAGCTATAGGAGGAGTTCTACCGGCATCATGTTCACAAAGTATTATAGTACCTATTTTTAAAAAGGGCATAAAGCTAAGGCAAACAGCTACCGTCCCATATCTCTTCTGGACTAAACCTCAAAGTTAATGGGAAGAATCCTCCTGGGGATCTGAGAAGAATGGGCTAATAATAATAACATTCTCTCAGAAGCCCAGTTTGGGTTCAGAGGAAGTATAGGAACGGTAAAACAGTGCTTAAACTTGGAACTTTTAATCAGAAAATATTCACTGGGTGTTAGAACTGGGGGGTCTCTAGTTGGCAGAGGTAGGTACCACTGTCCAAATAGGGACCCTTGCTACTAGTCAGAGTAAGGAGGAAACACTCTTTAGATAACCTCTGCTCACCCCCTTGGTAGCATGGCACAAGCAGTCAGGCTTATCGAAATGCAATGTGTAAAGTATTTATACCAATACTCACAGTAATACAGTGAAAACACCACAAACTGACTCCACAACAGTTTAAAAAAATAAAGGTATTTAATCTAAACTACACAAGACCAAAACAGCAAAAATCCAACATACACAGTTCAAGAATATGGTTGTAAAAGAGTTTTTTTTTTTGCAGAGTTTTATATAGCGCAAATTAGACCCGAACTGAATCAGGTATCAGAGGGCTTTACATAGCACCAGTTACGTTACATGAGGACACGCATTCATTTTAGGCACGGGGAGAATAAGTGATTTGCCCAGAATCATAGGAGGTATTTGGCGTCGTTACTGAGACTCGAACCCAGATCCCCAGATCGAGGTCGAGCGCCCTAGCTGTTAGGCCAACTCCTCTCCCCTTAAGGTTCTTAAGGTTGCGATAAAATAATCCACAGTTGCGTGAAAAGTTCACAGTTGCGTCACATTTTGGCAACAGTACCTTTTAAAAGCGACAACGTTCCAAAGCAGAAGCTGGTGCGGTGGAAAACAAGCAATGCGTTGCTCCTGAGACCCTGGGGAGGCGATGCGACAACCCCGCTGCAGCAGCGGGTGTGTTGCGACAAATCCGGTACATATGGGGAGGAAGGCGGACTTGTCTGGATTCCGGTGCATAGTCTCCTTAGGAAGTGTTCTCTCGCAAAGGCACGATGCGATGATCTTTGGAGTTGCGATGATCTCCGGGGTGACGATGCGCGGACCAGCGGTGATCTCTCTCTCACAGCTCCTCGATGCGATGGCTTCTGCGATGACACTCGCAGCGACGTGATGTGGTCCGCAAGTAAGCGGTGCGGCGATCTCACCCAGTGACGACAAGCTTTGCGACGACACTCGCAGCAATGGTAATCTTCCCGCACAGGTCTGGTGCGTCCCGCAAACGAAGGATGCGACGGCTCTAGCAGCCGCAACAGGCGCGCCGACGATCTTGATCTTCGTAGCGGCGGGAATTTCCTCGCTCTGTTGGGGATGCGCTCGGCAAGCGAGCGATGCGACAAAACTTGCAGAAAGTCTTTAAAAGCTTAGTTTCCAGCTTCCCAACACAGGTACAATTTCCAGAGGCACCACAACTGGCCCAAGCACTCTAGGAAGGACAGAACTCTCTCAGCAGAGTTCAGGGAAGCTGGGGGTGAAGTCCTTTTGTTCCTGGGACTTCTTAACAGGGAACCAGCTCTTCTCAGGCCCTTGGAGATTCCGTCAAGCAAGGGGACACAGCACAAAGCAAAGTCCTTCCTCTCTCATTGGCAGCAAAGCAACAGCAGGTCAGTTCAGCATAGCAACAGCAGGACAGTCTTCCTTCTTCAGTTTCAGCTTTCTCCTTGGCAGAGGTTCCTTCTTAATTCCAGGAGGATCTAATTTTCTGTAGTCAGGGGTCCTGTACTTATACCCCTAAAAGTCTTTGATCCCTTTGTGCAGGAGGACTCTGAGCCCGGTCTGAACCAGTTCTGGGTGTTCTTTGAGCACTTTGTTTTACTGGCCTCTCCTTTCCTTTCAGAAAGAGGGCCAGGGTCGTCAGCCGCCTAGCAGGGGGTGGATCCAGCACTGTAGAAGGCAGGCACAGCCGTATTCAGGCCCAGGTGCTGTCCCCTCCCACTACTCTAGATGCAGATGGAGCTATTCAGCCCAGGGATGGCCCACTCAGACTCTGGGAGCCAACCAGCCCCTGTCACTCACAAACCAGACAGTCAATTCACAAACAGGCCAAGGCACACAGAAGGGTCAGACAAGAGGACAGCAACTTTCTAAAAGTGCTATTCTCAAACACAGGATTTAAAAAAAACCTTTCCTAAAAGATGTGTTATTAAATTCTGAGTTCAGGGATACCAGACTTTTATGTTCTATCTTGCTCCTATGGGAAGATATGCTCATTGCCACTGTAGCCAGCATTCCCCATGATAGCCTATGGGGCAAGATAGCCTTACAATAGTGAAAAACGAAAATGTCTGTAATTCACAACCAGAGCATGTCACCTGCACAAGTACATGCTCTACCTTTCACATACCCTGCACCCTGCCCAAGGGGGAACCTTGGGCCTTCCATAGGGTTGACCAATGTGTACAGAAAGGGAAGGGCTAGTGGGGACACTGACCAGGAGGACATGGCAGTTCACGGACTGCATACAGGCAATGCGGTGGCAGGCCTGAGACACCATTTTAGGGCTACTCATGTGGGTGGCACAATCAGTGCTGCAGGCCCACTAGTAGCATCTGTTATCACCAGCCCTGGCACTCTCAGTGCACTTTACTAGGGACTTCTTGGTGACACAAATATGCCAAGCATGGATTTTTTGTTTAAATCTTTTTATTAGGGTTTTTACAGTTTCTGAACTCCCATGTGCGACATTGAACAGGTCACAAATCAATCAGCATATACGTAAGTGTTACTCAACAATCACAATTATGGTTCAGTATCAAAAGATTGGCTCCATTCTTTCAAATACGACAGTTGTGTATCATGTCCCCTGAACTGCCATTGGGCTATTGTGTCGCCGGATGTCTTGACTGTGCGTGCCTGATCCCTTGGGTGGTATGATAATGGGTCGGGTGGGACTGCCTCCCCTCCGTCAGTGTACTACCCTGTATGAAATATGCCAGTGTCTACTTTCATGTGAATGAGTCGGATTCAGAACCGCCGACTCAAGATGAACTGGTAACTGTAGGAGGGAATACCTCCTGTAACAGAACAAGGGAAGGGGGTTGAGAAGTGGGACGGACAGGCGGGGGTGAGCTTCAAGTGTGTTTGACGTGTGGGCCAGCTACTGGGCGGAGGGGCCTGACTGTACGTGTCTTAGGGGAGGGGGGGGGGACTTTAGCATTGATAGGTGATCGGATCAACAGGGCTGATTACCTGTCCCACACTAGCCTCTCATCAGAGGTGCTATTCATTCGGTGGCGGGGCCCTTGGGCTGGGGTTTCGAGCCGGGTCGCGGGCGGAGGCTGTGTCGACTCTGGGGTGTCCTCTGCGGTTGTCTCTTGCCTAAATTGTATTAAGAGACGCACCCATTCCATAGAAATTGGGTGTTTGCGTGCGCCTTTTACTTCCTCCTCTTTCAGGGTCTCTTCCTCCGCTGCCCCCCACTTGTTTACTGCCCCGATCCAAGCCACTTCAGGTGGTTCCGTAGGGGCCCTCCAATGCATGGCTATGTTACTTTTGGCCAGGAGGATAGCTACGGATGCAAACCGCCACTGCAGTTTCTCAGACTTCTTTTTCCTGTACATGCCAAGGGCGCTTGCTTCCCATGTGGTGATGTGTTGCAGGTGTACTAATGTTTGCAGAGTGTGGTGTACTTTGTTCCAGTATGGCTGCAGGGATGGGCAGTCCCAAAACATATGTTTGAAGGTCGCGTTCAATGTCTGACACCGGGGACATTTGAATTCTTTGTCTGGATAGTACTTTTGCAGCTTCTCGGGTGTAAGATAAGCGCGATGTAAAAAATTAAACAGGGCGTTCCGAGAAATTTTCTTTGGGTATTCCAGCGCTTGGGTCCACTCTTTGTCATGTAAGACTCGACTCACGTCGTCCTCCCAGGACTGTTGCAACCTTAATTAATTCCTGGATTGCCTTGTAGTGCCATGTCGCTAGGTGTCTACCCGCCCCCATACGCAGTAGCGTATGCAGTACTGGGTGCGTTGGGGGTTCTCTATTCTGTGAGTCCCAATATGCATGACTGCTGTCCATCAGTTGCCTGTGAGTTAAAAATTGCCCCTGCGGAAGGTCATACCAGTCGACTAGCTGTTCATATGTTCTCAGTTGCCCCTTGTGGAACAGGGACTCCACCTCCGTCACCCCGCTATCAGTCCACACCTGCAGGTCCCTCTCGGTGTAGTATTCGTCCTTCCGGGGAAAGCCCACCAAAGGGAGCAATGGGGAGTACAACGGCTGCCCTTTCGATAGTCTGTGAATTCGCAACATGCACTTACGGGCTATGGCGACCTGTATCGGGTGTGTACGGACTGGCCTGGTGCCTGGCATAATCATTCTCCTAATGGCGGGGAGGGGCAACCCTCTGTTGTCCGTAATCGTCTCTCCCATGTGCCTTTCAGCTGTCCAGTGTGATAGCCACTGAAGCTGTGCGGCTGGGAAATAGGATTCAAATGACGGGGCACCCAGACCCCCTCCATGGTGGGCAACTGTGGTGTGCGTAGGGCCACTCTATGCCTTCCGTCCCCCCAGATCAACCTTGTGAGAAGCGTATCCAGCTCCCGGAAGAAGGACCGGGGTTGAATCACTGGGAGATTTGGAAAGTGATACAGCAGTCTAGGTACCATTATCATTTTAGCTATGGCTACCCGCCCGATGGGTGCCAGGGGGAGTGTCTTTCAGAATCCCACCGCGGAGCGAAGGCCCGCCAACACTCCACAATGGTTTCCTTCATAAAGGTCCTCTGGGGAGTGGTATAATCGCACTCCTAGATATCTGGGAGGCGCCTCACTCCATCTCAAGGACTGTGTGCCTATCTGCAGGACATGTTGTGCCAGGTCAGGGCTGAGAGGGTACACCGTTGACTTCCCCCAGTTAACCTTGAGACCTGACATGTCCCCGAACTCGTGTAAAGTCCGCCAAATAGGGGCCAGATCTCCTGTTGCATCCCGAACATAAACCAGCAAGTCGTTGGCATATAAGGAAATGCACTGGAACATGTCCGCAATCGGGATACCCCATCCCGCCCCCTCTCGTCGTAACCGTATGGCCAAAGGTTCTACTGCTAGTGCAAATTGGAGGGCGGGTTCCCCTCTCCACTGAGAATGGGGCTGAAATAAGTTTCCCGACTCTCACCGTGGAGGTGAGGTCCCTATATAAGAGTTTAGTGTATGCCGTCAGTGTTGGGCCAATCTGTATTTCCGCAGGACTGCAAAGAGGTGGGGCCAGGCCAGGGTATCGAACGCCTTTTCGAGATCGAGGACCAGGCAAGCCGCTCGCTGGAATCTGTCCGTTATTTCATGTTGGATATGAAATAGTCTACGCAGGTTTTGGGAGGTATTGCGCCGGGGAACAAAACTACACTCGTTGGCATGTACCGGGGCCGGGAGGATTTGGCTAAAGCGGTCGGCCAGCAACTTCCCCAGAATTTTGCAATCTGCGTTTAGTAGTGTAATCGGTCTGTAAGAGGCTGGGAGTGTGGGGTCTCTATGTGGTTTTGGAAATGTTACGACCAACGATTCACTGAACGATGCTGGTAATATACCTCTGGTCAGGGCCTCCTCGTATGTGGACGCCAAGTGGGACGTTATCTCGGTCACAAACGTTCCGTAGTACTCTAGGGGGAACCCGTCCATGCCCGGTGCTTTTTTCCGGGCTAGCGACCTTATGGCATGTTTTATGGCGGCGGGTGTAATTTTACAGTCCAAGTCTTTCCTGTCCTCCTGAGAAATGGTGGGCATGTGTGCGGGCTCAGAAATTTAGTCGGTTCACACAGTGTCGCCGGTGCTTGGTCGCGGTACACCTCAGCTTAATAGTCGTGGAATATGTGCAAGATGTCTAGTTGGGAGTGTTTGAGCAGCCTGTGTGCGTCCACAAGCTCCGTGATGGGATGAGACATCGTGTTTTGTTTAACCACCCAGGCTAGTAGTGCACCTGTTCTATTGCCCTCCATGTGTGCTCGAGCAGCATAGGCGCGAAAGTTGTATTTGCGCAGGTCTCTCATAGCCCCCGCGTAGGCAAGCTTTGCCGCCGAGAGTTGTGCAAGTGTGGCCCTCCCCTGATCTGTTCCCTGGGAGAGATGAGCCAGTGTCTTCTCCGCTCCGTTCAGTGCCTGTTCTAATGCACGCCGCACCCCCACCACCTGTTGGATGCAGTGACCCCTGGCACTAACTATGTATGCGTTCCACTCTATTGCTCTCCAAGAGGCTGAGCCAGCGTTCCGCAAGAATTGTTTTCGGTTGTAATCCCCATGAAGCTGGCGGAAGACTTGATCAGTAAGGCATTCCTGGGGTAGTTTCCATGTCGGGACCGGGGGGTGGGGTGGTCTCCATCGGAGGACCACCATGTGCGCGTCATGGTCCGTCAGTACTCGCCCCATGTAGTCAGCATGTCGTACCTTGGGCAGCAAGTCTGTGGAGCACAGGAACCTATCTAACCTAACTCGCAGGTCATGTGGGATGGAGAGGAAGGAGTATAGCCTATTGATTGGATTTTGTGCTCTCCATGCGTCCACTAGTGAATATCGCTTAGTGGCTGTGTGCATACCCCTGACATTCAATGTGAGGAACTTGTAATCCGTATTGGACGATTTATGTGTCATGTGTCACCTGTGCAGCCTGTAACCACATCCCTGGGTGTGTCCTTCCCCGTCCCCGACCCCACCCCGCCCGTCTCCCACCACCCGCCGTCTTCAGGAATTCTATGCTGTTCGCTCTGTCCTTCCCCCGCCCGCTCGGGGATATCTGCAATAGGTAGGATATAAAGGGGGATAAAAAACTGCAACTCTGGGGAACATGCCCAACATAGGGGACCTACTGCACGGAGCAATACGTCCAAACTGGTTTGCATAGACATGCTTTAGTTCGTTATAGTGGTGTTGTGGACGGACAGCTCTCTGGCCTCCGCCGGGGCGGCCACAAGGTAAATAGAAGCTTCAAAAATGTGTCCTCTGATATCGACTATGTCCTTCATTGGTTCGGCCGGATTGAGATGTCTCCGATTGATATGATCGCTGTAGCATAGTCCGGTGGTCTTCAATCTACATTAGGCGGAGCAGGTTATCGCCGCAGCAGCTCACAGTCCGATCTCGGAGCACATTATTCTCGTTGTGTGTCCCAAACTCATGCCAGTCTATTATATCAAGGTGTCAGCTGTCTGGGGAGTTACTATGGGAGGTGTCATGGAGGCCTCTCGGGACGCAGGTGCGTCGCTGCCCTTGTCCTCAGAACTGAACAGGTGGGGGCCCTCCTCCATATCTGATCCTCTGCTCACAAAGTCCAAGGCGGCCACCGCCCGCAATGCCTTCTGACGCTCAGGAATGATTTGTGTGAGGTCCGGGGAACCCGTCCCAGACGGCCGGGGCACACCTCAAGTTGTTTCAGGGTGATTCGTCGGGCCCGCCGTCCCGTCCTTCTCGTCTTTTGACTGCTTTGCGTGCATGTGGCGTTAGCATGGCAGTGCAGGTGCTGCTCTATCCAGGTGTCCACCTCCTTCGGGCCTGTGAAGAAGTGTGTGTTCCCGCCGTGGACGATCCTTAGTCGGGCGTGGAACATAAGAGCATATTTTACATTCTGTTGGTGAAGAGTACGTTTAATTGCCAGGAAAGTGGCCCTTTGTCGATGCACCATTTGAGAGTAGTCCGGGAACAGCATCACCTGCTTGTCCTCCACCTGCAGATGACCCTGTGCTCTGGCGGCGCGGAGAATCGCATCCCCATCCCAAAAATGTAGTAGATTCATCAAGAATGGCCTAGGCGGCTGGCCCGGCCTGGGTCTCCACACCAGGACGCGGTGCGCCCGTTCAATGGAGAAGTGGGGAGTCAGTTCTTTGGCGGGCGTAAATGTTGTGATACAGTCTGTGATGTATTTAATCGGTTCAGCCCCCTCCACACCCTCCGGCAGGTTCATAACGCTGATGTTGCTCCTTCGGGAGCGCCCCTCCAAGTTATCCGTTTTATGCTCCAGGGCCTTGATCCGGAATTGGGGATCTTTTAGGGCTTGGTGGTGTAGTTGCACCTGTGGTTCCACTGTTTGTAGTGTCACTGCACTATGGTTCACTTTGTCTGTGAGTTTCCTGTGCTCATCCCGCAGGATATTCAGGTCGGTGGCCAGGGTGTCGAACTTGTGCTCCATCGCTACCCTGGAGTGTTCTATGGCTGCTAGGACTTGGTCCAATTTCCTGGACATATTGTCGTCCCTGGTGGGTTCCTCCCGCGATCTCGTCACCACCTGCATCTGAGATGGCATCTTCTGTGGGCAACCCATGCTGAGGGAGGATGTCTTCCCACTGTGTCTCGTGGCGGAGGGGGGCGGATGGCGGCCCACTTCGGTTTCACTGTCAGTGGGGTCCTCCGTGATGGCGTGGTTGTTCCGCGATCTGAACGGAGGTCTAGTCGATCCCGGCGAACCAGGATGCGGCCTGTGCGTGAGGGGCTTGTGTTGTCAACCTGGAGGCGACGCTCCTCGCGACGGGTCCTCGGGTAGCCCCTCGCATGCTCCACCGCCCATCCACCAGTGAGGCTGTTGCGCTGACCCTCGCTCACCGTCCCAGGAAAGGCCCCGGGCTGGCTCCCCGTTGCCACGTGGACCCCCACCGGTCGTTGCGGCGTGTGCTGCTGTTCACTGGCCCATGCAGGTCACAAACGTGGGGCAGCGGGCTACAACCATCTGTCCTTGTCCTCCATCTATGCCCACCAAACGACCCCCCGGAGGCCTGCCTGTTAATTTCGCCTTCTCCGTGTCCCACCGAAGCCCACGAGGCAAGACACCGTTCGGCTATATGTCGTGTAGGCAGAGCGCCGCTCCGTCTCAGTCGTGTTTGCCCCGAGGTCTACCTGTTGTTCCTGTGGGCTTAACAGTCATGGGGAGCACAGCAGCAGATCCGCGCCACACTATTCTGATGCCACTGGTGGTGCGCTGCTCCCCCACACTCTTTGTCGTGTCTCTCCGCCTTCAAATCATTTTCCAGGCCCACAGCAAGATCAATGTAGGTGAGACCAAGCTACTCTTGCCACCGCTACCAGAGTGTCCCGGCCCAGTAGGGCCTCAGGCGTTCTCTCCACCTTGCGTCCTCACCAGCGCGGCTCCCTCAGCGGCTCAGCTATTCCCACCCCCGTCCTGGCGTTACAAAGGCACGGGAGGCCCCACCCCGCGGCCCACCAATTGTGCACTGTCCCCGGGCCGCCGGGTCAGGGCCGCCGCTGCCTCACCTGGGGTCCTATGGGTCCCGCGACTACTCCGGCCCCATCCGTCCGCCGGGCCACACAAGGTCGAGGCCAATAGCGCTGCTCGCGCGAGCATATCCTGCGCCGCGGGTGCTCTGTGGTGCAGTACCGTCTGCCTCGGCTCACCTCTGCGACAGGTCCCGGTGTGTGTCTCCTCAGTTACTGCTCCCACCACCCAGGGCCGTCTTCACATCGGCCCGGCGGGAGGAGGGGGGGATGGGGCTCTTCCTCCTCTGTAGCGTTGTGGTGTGGCACTGTGGGGGCCCTCTCTCGGACCTCGGTCGTCTGGCTGGAACCGCCGCCCCTCATCCGAGACTCACTGGCTCCGCCTGACCTCTGGAGCTCGCCGCTCTCCCGTGCTTCGCTGTCTCATGACGGCCTCCGGGAGTTCGCGGCAGTTTGTCGTGGGTCCACAATTTTGGGGGATCGGCAGTGGAGGCCTCTGTCAAAGCTCTCCCAGCGCCACCGTACTGCACATCGGGGTTATAGACCCACCGGAGCGATCCTCGTTGCCTCCGGACTTAGGGATTGTTCTCAGTGGCAGGTATGAACACCCATAAGTAAAGTAGCAGTCTTTGACACCGGCGGGCAGTCGGAGCTTCACAGAAAGGTGCCCACCATCTTGGCTGGTTCAGCCACGCCCCATATGTCAATCATGGATAACCAATCATAATAACAGTTTACACAGGGAGCACTTGCACTTTGACACTGAACAGCAGTGGCAAAGGGCCCACAGAATCTAAACCAGCAAAAAAGAAATCCAGCACAGCATCACAAAATACAGGAGGTAGAGGCAAAAAGATAGGGGGAAACCACACCAAAGATGCCAGGTCTAACACTGGATAAGGAGGGGGCTCTACATCTTTGCTTCGTAGACCTCACAAGTGTGTTTGACCTTGTCAATCATGCCAAATTGTGGTAAACCCTAAAAGAGCTAGGAGCACCAAATGACATTGTTATATACTTGTCCCAAATCTATACATTTTTAACTTCATGAGTACGTTTTGAAATGAAGGGCGAATGTACACAGGATTGTATGGTAACACGAGGAATATTCCAAGGATGTGTACTGGCACCATTGTTGTTCTCCCTATACATTAATAATGTGGATACTCTTTTGCAAAAGCAAAACACAGTTAGCCCAAAAGTAAGCAGACGTACAACCCAGGTACTACTCTACGCCAATGACGCTGTCCTTTTAGCAAGGACAGCAAGTGGATTACAATGTCTAATTGGGAAATTTACTCAGTACATGTCAGATAAAGATTTATAGTTAAATCTTACAAAAACTTTTGTTATGTCATGTGCAAAGACCAAACTGAAGCATAGACAACATAATGTGGGAGGTATAGTCATAGGTAGAGTGCCAACCTTTGTTTCCCTGGGTCTTCTTTTTAATAGAAAGGGCAGCTGCAAACCTCCCATTGATTCATGTAAATTGAAATTTTTAAGAACCGCTGAGGGAATCTTTATATTTTCAGTAAGTATGGGAGAAATTTGCGAATTCGCGGTCCGCTAATTCGTGCGAAATTGTAAAAAAAGTCTGCGAGTTCGCGAATTTTCCCGCAAACTCGCGGATTTTTGTGCCATTTGCACAAATATGTAACCACGTGTGCCTGTAACTTTGCCAGCGCGCCAAAAGGTGCAGAGGTCCCTTGAGTGACCTGGCCATCATAGTGGGGACGGGCGGGAAGACGTTTCATACCGCTAGTGTGTGGTGGATGGGGCCAAACAGGCAGGGATTCCATGAGAGTTCACATGCATCTTGTTTATAAAGGGTCAGAGACCGAGCAGAGCAGCAGATGAGGAGAAAGCAGCCTCCTGGTTACAAGAGCTACATGGGATGGCATTCGGGAAACTCATGGATGCAAAAATACGTTTGGCACAGGACCCCAGAATCCTTCAGATGTACAAGATACCTCTGCTGCGCGTGTTGGCACAAAGCCATTCTGATCCTGCTCAGTGGGTTTAGGCGCATGCAGCTGCTGCTGCTGGACAATGTCCCATCTCATACTAAACTGCCCCGTACAGGCATATGCTGGCGCTGGGCAGTAGGGTGCAGTGGCATACGGGTGCTCCATGCCTGGTACATGCGCATACCGGTGCCAGGGGGGACACGTGTTTATTGGTGCTGTGTAGCAAGTTATGACTTTACATTTTGACTGCACCAGACGGTGGTACCACCGACACGGATCAGGAGCATCCAGGCACCAGACTTCATGGTGCAAGAGCATAATGGTGCTGTGCGGTACGGGTATATGTACTGGGGAAAGGGAGACACTTAGCACAATGTGTGCTCACACCCAGAGGGCTCCCAGGCAATTGAGCACGAATGATTTTCACATAGAGAGGGCTCCGGGGCAGTTCAGCAGCACGGGGGCTCACACTCACTGGGCCCCGGGGCAGTTCAGTAGCGCATGGGCTCACAACCCCTGGGCAGCTCAGCAGCGCAGGGGCTCACACCCACAGGGCTCCCGGGCAGTTTAGCAGCCCCACCCTCTGGTTCATCACTGCCACCCTCTGGTTCATCACTGCCACCCTTTGGTTCACCACTGCCACCCTCTGGTTCACCACTGCCACCCTCTGGTTCACCACTGCCACCCTCTGGTTCACTACTGTCACCCTCTGGTTCATCACTGTCACCCTCTGGTTCATCACTGCCACCCTCTGGTTCATCACTGCCACCCTCTGCTTCATCACAGCACCCTCTGGTTCACCACTGCCACCCTCTGGTTCATCACTGCCACCCTCTGGTTCATCACAGCACCCTCTGGTTCAACACTGCCACCCTCTGGTTCATCACTGCCACCCTCTGGTTCATCACTGTCACCCCCTGGTTCATCACTGCCACCCTCTGGTTCATCACTGCCACCCTCTGGTTAACCACTGCCACCCTCTGGTTCAACACTGTCACCCTCTGGTTCATCACTGCCACCCTCTGGTTCACCACTGCCACCCTCTGGTTCATCACTGCCACCCTCTGGTTCATCACTGCCACCCTCTTGTTCATCACTTTCACCCTCTGGTTCATCACTGCCACCCTCTGGTTCACCACTGCCACCCTCTGGTTTATCACTGCCACCCTCTGGTTCACCACTGCCACCCTCTGGTTCATCACTGCCACCCTCTGGTCCATCACTGTCACACTCTGGTTCATCACTGCCACCCTCTGGTTCACCACTGCCACCCTCTGGTTCACAACTGCCACCCTCTGGTTCATCACTGTCACCCTCTGGTTCATCACTGTCACCCTCTGGTTCATCACTGTCACCCTCTGGTTCATAACAGCACCCTCTGGTTCACCACTGCCACCTTCTGATTCATCACTGCCACCCTCTGGTTCATCACTGCCACCCTCTGGTTCACGACTGCCACCCTCTGGTTGATCTCTGCCATCCCCTGGTTCATCACAGCACCCTCTGGTTCACTACTGCCACCCTCTGGTTCATCACTGCCACCCTCTGGTTCATCACTAGCACCCTCTGATTCACCACTGCCACCCTCGGATTCATCACTGCCACCCTCTAGTTCATCACTGCCACCCTCTGGTTCACCACTGCCACCCTCTGGATCATCACTGCCACCCTCTGGTTCACCACTGCCACCCTCTGGTTCACCACTGCCACTCTCTGGTTGATCACTGCCACCCTCGGGTTCATAACAACACCCTCTGTTTCACCACTGCCACCCTCTGGTTCATCACTGCCAACCGCTGGTTCATCACTGCCACCCTCTGGTTCATCACTGCCACCCTCTGGTTCACCACTGCCACCCTCTGGTTCATCACAGCACCCTCTGGTTCACCACTGCCACCCTCTGGTTCACCACTGCCACCCTCTGGTTCACCCCTGCCACCATCTGGTTCATCACAGCACCCTCTGTTTCACCACTGTCACCCTCTGGTTCACCACTGTCACCCTCTATTTCATCACTGCCACCCTCTGGTTAACCCCTTTGACGCTCATGACGAGCTGGGCTCGTCATGAGGTAGCCTCCTCGCACGCTCATGACGAGCCCAGCTCGTCACGTAAAGTGCGAATCCGCAAAACCCAGCGTACGGGCGGAAATCATGCCGCACGCATGCGGTTAATCACTGCCACCCTCTGGTTCACCACTGCCAGCCTCTGGTTCACCCCTGCCACCATCTGGTTCATCACTGCCACCCTCTGGTTCATCACTGCCACCCTCTGGTTCACCACTGCCACCCTCTGGTTCATCACTGCCACCCTCTGGTTCACCACTGCCACCCTCTGGTTCATCACTGTCACCCTCTGGTTCACCACTGCCACCCTCTGGTTCACCACTGCCACCCTCTGGTTCATCACTGTCACCCTCTGGTTCATCACTGTCACCCTCTGGTTCATCACAGCAACCGCTGGTTCACCACTGACACCCTCTGGTTCATCACTGCCACCCTTTGGATCACCACTGCCACCCTCTGGTTCATCACTGTCACCCTCTGGTTCATCACTGTCACCCTCTGGTTCATCACTGTCACCCTCTGGTTCATCACTGTCACCCTCTGGTTCATCACTGCCACCCTCAGGTTCATCACAGCACCCTGTGGTTCATCACTGCCACCCTCTGGTTCATCACTGCCACCCTCTGGTTCACCACTGTCACCCTCTGGTTCATCACTGTCACCCTCTGGTTCATCACTGCCACCCTCTGGTTCATCACTGCCACCCTCTGGTTCATCACTGCCACCCTCTGGTTCATCACTGTACCCTCTGGTTCACCACTGCCACCCTCTGGTTCGCCGCTGCCACCCTCTGGTTCATCACAGCACCCTATCGTTCACAACTGCACCTTCTGGTTTATCACAGCACCCTCTGGTTCACCACTGTAGATTATGGGGAGAAAGCACACCTGCCCAGCCTCAACCGGGGGCTGGTTAATGTGTTACTGAATTTGAGCTTCAAGTCCGGCACCTGCTTCCTTATCTGTAAGTGCTTCCTGTTGTGGTTTAATTTTTGTTACAGCCTGGGGCATTGTGCCCTACTTGTAACTATTCTCTGACCCTGCTTCGAGGTGAAGAACTGGGTTATTTAAGACCCAGCGGCGCCAGGGGCACGGCCAAAGTCTTCGGGTTCACCTGTCTTAGAATACAGAGACACCGGATACTTCTTGGTGGCGTCAAAGATCAAATTTATTGGCTGCAGCCAGTAACAGAAGTACTAGAAGTAATCACGGTATGAGTTCTCAGGAGACTGCTCAATTTTAAAAAGCAAGTCATCCCTTTTTATGCCAAAAATCACATTCCAGACAAATACCTAACATTTACAAACTGTCCAATCACATGTATCCACACCAGAGGTATCGCATGACAGTAAAACCCACTTTTCAGTTGCCCAGCCCATGATCAATCATCGGTCAAACCCAACATTCTTCTTTAGACAGGTCGAACGAACCCATAATAAAAAAGGGCACAACCCAATCATAAATAGACCATAAAGAAAGGAGCAGAAACAGGTGAGAGTAGGATAAGGCATATTTGTGTGCAGTAAAAGTTTATGATGTCCTGTGCTCTGAGCCTTAATCTTGATCAGCTAAAGGGCAGGAACTGGTTTAACAAGGTCAGCTTCAGGCAACAGGGTCAGTTCACTCAGGTCAATCAGGAGTCAGCACAAACTCGAGCTAAGGTGTGCATGTCCTTAAAAAGACTAGTTCAGCCACAGTCATCGGCCTATGTGAGGGCAACCACAAAATGGCTGCCAAACATAAAATGGAACCCAAGGGTTCAGAACGAAATCCCTAAATACGTAGTGAATCCATCGGTCTAACATGATGAAAACACTCATACTTGCCGCATTAACTAGTTACGGTTCGCTAATATCAAATTCGCAACGAAACCATGACCTTTATGAAACGGGTTCAGAATTCACAGAACCTGAGAGGGTCAGAGCAGGGTCAGAGAATAGTTGCAAGTAGGCAACGAGGCGCCTCAGGAAGCACTTACAGGATTACAGCAGGTGCCCAAGTTGAAGTTAATTTCTTTGTAACCATTTTGTAAATGGTTACAAAGCAATTAGCTTCAACTTGGGCACCTGCTGTAACCCTGTAAGTACTTCATGTACTTCAGTTATTGAAAATCCGTCCCGATTTCCCGGATTTTTCTGCAAATTCACGAGATTCGTGGACCGCGAAATTGCAGAAAATCCGCAAATTTCGCGAACGGAACGGATTTTACGGCAATGCTTAATTTTCAGCCAAAATGGGAAATAAGCCTGTGAGGGAGTTACTCACTCTGTACAGAACCAATTGTGTGACATTTGCTTGTTATGGGGCAGTAATATGGGGAAGAGTAAACACCACATCCCTTCAAATACAAGAACATACATTTTTAAAAAGAGGATTGGCAGTACCTGGCTCAACAGCCAATTATATTGTACGCAAAGAATTGGCAGTACCATATATAAGTGATACTATCAGTATAGCGGGACTCACATTCTGGTGATGGTTATGGGCAAAAGAAGAGACAGCATTTACTGTTGATATAATAAAAGACTGCCTGGCCCTTGATCATTGGAAAAAAATCCCATGGCTTGTATATATCCAAAATCTATTAATATATTGTATGATAGACTTTGATAAAAGGGACCCTTTATCTATACAAGACATCAGTAAAAACGAGCTGAAGTCTAGATATATCTCGGCCAGGGACTGTGTTAAAATTGATGAGGTAAGATAAAAATATAGTTTTACCACCTATTGTCCAATCCCTTCTGTGCTGGGTACAAAGACATATCTTACAATGATAGGAAATATCCAACACAGATTCTATTTAACAAGTTTAAGATTTGGCATAATATACCATATAACCGCATTTCGAGGCAAAGAAATGAGACCTTATAACCTACCTAATTGTCCATGTAATGGAAAAAACCCTCAGTCCATGCTGCATTTTACATTGTTCTGCACCTTGTATAGCGATATTCGGAAATCTGTTTTAAAACCACTTTTCCTAACTAATAGGCTGTATAACTATAAAAATGCTTTTAACTTCCTATGTAGCCTGGATAACATGAAAATGTGTACACTGTATTCGCTTCATAGTAAGGGCGGTGGGAAAAGAAAGGAATTAGCACATTTAGATTTGTTATTATATGAGAACCCAAATGAGAGTAATTAGCTGTGTTATAAACAAGTGCAGAGGTCAAATTTTTAGGCTCATTTTAGTTACCTTGTATAGTGGTTTTAATATGTAGTTTTGCACCTTATGCAATTGTTTGCACAAGAGAAGATGTAAAACTAGACACAAATTATTTTAATGAATTTGTAGAATATATATTTTTTGCATTTTTATTTTTTTAATATATTGTGCACTGATGTGTTCTTAGAATATGATATATCTATGACGGCATTTAATAATGTTTTATGGAATGTCTTGTGAAGTATGTATATTGCTATAAATTTATTGGATGCTATTAGTTCTCCCCTGACTCTTAAACATGCTTTGATTAATGATCCCTTCGTAGCTCCACAAAAATCAACTGTAAATGAGCCAAAATGTTAAATTTGTATATTGTACGCTTGATCTTCCTTTTTTCTGCTTTTATAAGTAGGCTTTTATGGGTGTATAATTTACACCGAATAAAGCTGTTGTGACCTGACCTGACATTCTCAGTGGATTGGGTTGTGCCTTTGACTTGTGCAGCTAATACGCAGGGAGAGCTTCCAGGTGTTCCTACCCCCTATGAAGACTTCGGGGAGGTGTTTGATGAGGTGCAGGCAGGGGTGTTACCTCCTCATAGAGCATTTGATTGCTGTATTGATCAACAGCCGAGTGCTACCCTAACTTGCAGTGGGGTGTATGCGTTATCTGAGCCGGAGGAGAGGCATTTGTGAGATTACTTAGACGTGATGCTAAGTACAGGGTGTATACGTCCATCTGTATCCCATGTTTCTTCTTCCATTTTTTTTATTCCGCAGAAGGAGGGTGATCTCCAGGCATGTTTGGATTATAGGGCACTTAATAAAGTGACGATTAAGAACAAGAATCCCCTCCCTCTCATTCCAGGATTGTTGGACCAATTGCAGCATGCCACAATATTCACCAAACAGGACTTACGCAGTGCTTACCATCTCATTCGTGTCCATGAAGGGGACGAGTGGAAAACCGCGTTCCGTACAAAGTTCGGTTTGTTTGAGTACTGTGTCATGCCCTTTGGGCTATGTAATGCCCCGGCTGCGTTCCAATTCTTCATTAACAAGGTTTTGTGGGAAATCTTGGATATCAGTCTCATCGTGCACCTGGATGACATTCTGGTTTTTTAGAGGGGCATGGAAGAACATGTGGGTCATGTCACACAGGTATTACAGAAGATAAGGGAGAATAATTTACATGTCAAAGTGGAGAAATGCAAGTTTCATGCTACTTGTGTTGAGTTCCTGGGATTCCTTGTGTCTGCTAATGGGATCAAGTTGGATCCCCGAAAGATAGAGGCAATAATTTCATGGCCTTCACCTACGTGTGTGAAGGAAATACAGGTCCTGTTGGGGTTCGCCAACTTTTATAGGCACTTTATATCCCAATTTTCGGATATTGTGTCTCCTCTTATGGTTTTGCTGGGGAAGGCAGTTTCCTTTGTTTGGTCCCAGTCCGCTCAGGCAGCTTTGACATTATTGGTAGAGAAATTCACCTCTGCTGCTGTTTTGGTACATCTGGATCCGGCATTGCCTTTTTATGTGGAAGCAGATGCGTCTATGTATGCAGTAGGTGGTGTGTTATCCCAAAGGGACGTGGAAATTCATTTTATGCACCCCATCACATTCTTTTCAAAGACGTTGTTACCTGCAGAACGTAATTATACAGTTGTGGAAAGAGAGCTTTTGGCAAGTAAATTGTCTTTTGAGGAATGGCGACATCATCTGTGGGGAGCTAGACACCCCACTACGATCTATACGGATCACAAAAACGTGGAGTTTTTCCGGTCAGCACAGGCCTTAACCCCTAGGCAGATGCCATGGGTATTGTTTTTTAGTCATTACATATAGACCTGCAGCACAACAGGTGAAGTCTGATGCACTGTCTCCAATCCATGGTGGGTCCAGGGAGGATGAGGTAGGGATGGAGGCATGGCCAATGATTCCTGCAGAGAAAATTGTGGGTGGAACTTCTGAGGGGGAGTTTCTCGAGTCCATAAAGGTGGAGATGGGGAAGATCGATCTGACCCCTTGGCTGATAGATTCCTTGTTTGAATTGTGTGAAGGGTTGTTATATCATGATGGATGTTTGTTTGTATCACCTGAAATGAGGCAACGAGTTCTTGCATGGTGTCATTCATCCTCTCTCGTTGGCCATCCTGGAATGCGTAAGACCAAGGAAATATGTTTGCACTGGTTTTGGTGGGAGACGGTTGGTCGTAATGTACAGGTGTTTGTGGGGCCTTGTCAGGTTTGTGCTGTTAGTAAAGCAACACCTACTCGCCCTGATGGTTTGTTAAATCCACTATCTGTGCCCTCTTTCCCCTGGTATACTGTTAGTATGGATTTTGTCACTGATCTTCCTGATGTAAAGGGCTACACTGCTGTTCTTATGGTAGTAGATATGTTCACTAAGACAGCACATTTCATTCCTTTGTCAAAGATACCTAGTGCCCGGGTAATGGCAGAATTATTCATCTCTCATATTGTGAGGTTACATGGTTTGCCATCGGCTATTGTGTCCGATAGGGGTCCGCAATTCATGTCGCATTTTTGGACCGATTTGTGTTCCTCTTTGAAGATGGAAGTACGTCTGTTCTCCGCATACCATCCTCAATCAGATGGGCAAACAGAACGAGCTAACCAAACAATGGAGCAGTATATTCGTTGTCTGTCAACCACCTTGTCCTGTGATTGGTTATTAGCGTTTCCCTTGGCTGAGTTTGCATTTAACAACTTGCATTCTGCTTTGGGCATGACCCCATTCTTTTGCTTCTCAGGATTTCATCCAAGGGCTATACCTATCCAACCTACTGGGAGGGTTCCAGCACCAGATACTTTGAGCCGCTCTTTGGTGGCCATTTGGGAAAAAGCTCAGGAACATTAGTTGGCCACCAAGGAGAGTATGAAGAGGCAGGCTGATAAGCATAGGAGCCCTGCCCCCTTGTATGCAGTTGGGGATATGGTATGTGTTGGACTTGCCCCTTTTTGCAGGCTCATCCCTGAACTTTTTTGCCTTTCTCTTATGTTTTTTCTGACCTGTTGTTGGCTGTTTTATGACTCTGGGCACTTTACCACTTCTGGTCAGTGCTAAAGTGCATATGCTCTCCCTGTTGTAAAATGAATATATTAATTGGTGATTCCATGATTGACTATTTGGTTTACTCGTCAGACCCTAGTACAATCCAAATGCTGCTAGTGGGCTTGCAGAACTGGTTGTGCCACCCACAGAAGCAGCCTTGTAAAATGTGTCTAAGGTCTGCCATTGCAGAGCCTGCGTGCAGTTTGGTACTGTCATGCTGACTGGGCAAGTGCACCCACTTTTCAGTCCCTAAACCTTCCATTTTCTTCATATTAGTCACCCCTATGGTAGGCCCACGGCCAGGGTGCATTGTAAGTATAAGGTAGGACAAGCCCTGATGTGTGTGGCATGTCCTAATAGTGAATTACAGCCATTTTTCTTTTTCACTATTGCAAGGCTACCTGTTCTCCATAGGCCAGAATGGGCTGATGGAAGTATTACATTTTATAATCCTAACTGACTCAGAGAACATGGTAGGAATTCGAGTTCAGTATGCCCGGACTCAGAATGATGAAATACATCTTTTAGTAAAGTGGGTTCTAACATTCTTTGTTTGCAAATACCAATATTAGATAGTAGGTATTTGCTTGCCTAACCATTCAAGCCTGCCTCTGCGTGGTTGTGTATTCCTTTGTCTGGGATTTGTGAGTGACAGGGCTGGGGGATTCCAAGAGACAGGATGAGTCATCCCAGTGGTGATTAGAGAGATCTGCATCTAGATGGGAGGGAGGAGTTGCACCTGGGACCTGAATAGGGCTGGTCCTTCCCTCTACAATTCTGTCTCCATACTCTGTGGTGCGTCTGATGTATCTGCTCTGCACACTGAAAGAAGAGAAGGAAGACTGTCAACAAAGTGCTCCCGGGCTGTACTTTCCTTCTACAATGCTGGCTCCACCTCCTGTGGGGCGATTGACGTTCCTGCCCTACACTGTAAAAGGAAAGGAGAAGTCTGGTGAACAGAGTGCTTCAGAACTGGTTTGAACTGGGTACAGGCCCCTCTCCCCTCAGAGAACAAAGGATTTTGGGGTATAAATATTGGGACCCTGATCCCAAGAAATTAGATCACTTTTGGACTACAAGAAGAAACCTTTACCGAGGAGAGGAACCTGAAGAACCTGAGGAGAGACTATTTCCAAGCTGAAGTGCTGCTTGGGGGATTGGCCTGTAGTGGTTACCTGACTGCCAAAGAGAGGAGAAAGAACTTTGTGCACTTTACTTTCAACTTGTGCAAAGATCTCCAAAGGCTTGGAAGAGAACTTGCCCCCTGACCGAAGTCTCAGGACCAGTAAACTTCAACAGCCTCTGTGAATTGCTGCTGGAAACACTTTTTCTGTGGCTACAGAGGCAGGGAGCTGTAACCGACTCTCACAACCGGCCCGGTGTCCTGTAGGCACCCCATCAAGCAACGTCCGCCTCGAACAACGCAAGCTCTGAGCTCACCGACTCCGTCCTGACACCGTCACCGATCTGTTGCCTCCACTGCAACTGGTGGACAACGCGACGTGAAACGCCTCGCTACACCGACTTGTACTTATCTGACTGAGAGGGTCACTGCTGCTGACTTCGGGTCCTGAAAATGCACCGGAGTTGGGCACCGCCTTGCATGCTCTGTGACGAAAAGTCCGACTCGCACTGCTGTTCAGACTGATCGACACCAGCTCCCGTACACCGGCTCTGTTGCCGCACCGCAAGCTGCAAGCACCGCATTGAAGCACCGTTTCGCCCTGCAACGCACGCTTTGGATCCGCCGACTCTGTCAACGGGCCGCTACCTGCACCGCATTGAGGGATAGTGCGTCCTGCAACACTTCCTTTTCTGCACCACGACGAACACCGGAACTGGTTCACACATCCCTGCCGGCCTCCTCAAGTAAAAGGTACTGTGACTGAGTCTGTCGACTTTTGAGTGGGCCCGTACCGACGCGGTCCGCTAGATTTGCTAGACTCTGTGTTATTTCAACAACGCTGTAGCCAGACCGGGGAAACGAAACAAGGGATTGGAAATCGACATATTTCAAAAACCAACAGACAAAAACAACATGCTACATTATACTAGCTTTCACCAGATTTCTCTAAAAGAACATATACCTGTTTCTCAAATGCTAAGAGTTAAACGGATAACATCAGACCCGTTAAAATCATGCGAAAAAATAGAAGAAATGGCGAAAAGATTCAGAGATGGAGGATATCCAGAACTGACCTTAGAAAGGGCAAAACAGCGGTCCTATTCGACTTCCAGGACGGATGTTTTGAAGCAAACCACTAAACAGGAAAATACCAGAATGGTTATAGTATCAACATTTTACAATTTAAACAATAGTTTCAAGAGAATAATTAACCATCATTTGCCAATGTTGGGAATGGAATCCGATTTGAAAATGATGTTCTCACAACCACCCTTCTTCGTATACACCAGGAACAAGCATATGGGAAAAATTCTTAATCAAAAGCAAACTGAAGCGCAAGTGGCGAAAGGAACAAGACCATGCATGAACTGCAATAATTGCAATAATATAATAAAGGGAACCGGTATACTTCATCCAATGAAGGGATATAATATCAAACTACGAGCCTCAGCGACTTGCGGCGCAACAAATGTTATATACCTGTTGAAATGTCCTTGTGGTAAAGTTTATGTGGGAAAGACTGAGCGCAAAATTAAGACACGAATAAATGAACATAAATCCAACATCAGAAAGAAGAATATGAAGTCAGTAGTTGCCACACACTTTATGGAACATCAACATATTATATCGCAACTTACATTTTTGGTTTTGGAAACAGTACAGAAGATGGAAGGAAGAGACAACAATAAACGCCGTCTGCGATGAAAACATTTTTGGATTATGAAATTATATTCTTGTAAACCACATGGGATAAATGAACGTATAGAGTTTTCTTATTACCTTTAATAATATGGACATAGGACTGAGTCCTTTTGTGGTTCCGTTTTCCTGGTATGATTATACTGTTGTCCTAATGTATGAATATTGAATGTAATATCTGACACTTATATTTTACTTCATTTGGAACATATCCTCACACAAACATACAGCATGTCAGTACCATATATGCACAATTATCTATGGCACGTTATGCTTTATTGAAATATACCATTTTGTCTTTAAAACCATTCATATTCGTTAGTGATGTCATACATTTGACCAATACCAAAAATCGTTGGTATACTAGTAACCGTAAGCCATTGTTTTAAACATTTATTCCTCATGCAAGATATTCATAACGATATGAGCTTTCAAAACACGAAAGAGCAGTAGAATGGAGGATCGGGGTATTAGTCCCCCTTTTTATGTTGGTGACTGTCTGGATCGCACATCAGTAAGTGATATGTTTTCAGTATCTATCAAGTGTTGCAGGAATTCTTGCGAGCAGCATAACAACCCCTAGTCCTTTTAAAGTAGCCTATTGGCAACAAGGGCCCTAGAAATGCGGAAGTGCTGCAGATCGCTAGATCGGCTAATGTTCATGAAGGAATCCCCGGGAACGAGTGCATGACGGATTCAAGAAGTAAGTCGCTCAGACGCCGAACGCTGTGAGTAAATATAAATTGATAACACTTTTGTGCGTTAGTCCAAACTCGGTCTTTTTTCACGCGTCCTAATATCACCGATAATGATTTTAAACAGACATCACATTACATGATAATTGCACAAAATCACAAAACTCATGAGTGCTTCATAGTCATAAGAAAAAGGAAGAGAGTATCCACATAACACAAGTTAATCACAAGTTGTGAAAGGCATGCCGATATTGTATGGTCGTACACAGCTAGTCTAATACATCATGATTGCACACTGCTGGTGTATTAAAACATAAGCGATAGAGGTAGATATATATTTGTTGATATTTGTTGATATCAGTAAGAAACTATGTGTGCCATCCTCTTTTCTTAGAGATGCTCCCTGAAGAAGGGCGAGTAGCCCGAAATGCATAGGAGCTACTAATGCAAATGATATGTAAAGAAATATAAAAGCCTTTTTGAATGAATTGAAATGAAAATAATTTCAAAGAATTGATAATTTGAATAAATAAACAACCAAGTTAATTTGGTAGCACGACGTGGTATCCACAATATATGCGATCCTATAACCCCTTGCTGACTACTGAGTCAGTAGTCAACTACTAGCATTCTAGGTACCCAGTCCCTGTCTTTGCACTTGCAGAATGACTCAAGCTTTGAGACAAGCAGTGGTACAGTCAAATGTGCACAATGGATGCGGTCCCTTAACCCCTTGCAGACTACTGAGCCAGTCCTGCAAAAGTACAGGTAATAGTCATGCTTGTCTGGAATCACATTGTGAGTCTGTGTCCACTCCTACAATCATCCTGATAAAAGCATGTTCTTATCTAATCACTCTGCTAAGCGCTTATAAATTTATCTTGCTGTCAACTACTAGCACTCTAGAAACATAGTCACTGTCTAAGCACTTGCAGAAAGACTCAGACATTGAGACAAGCAGTGGTACAGTCAAATGTGCTCAAAATATGCGGTCCCTTAACTCGTTACAGACTGCTGAGTCAGTCCTGCAAAAGTCCAGGTAATAGTCATGCTTGTCTGGAATCACAATGTGAGTCTATGTCCACTCCTACAATCTTCCTGACAGAAGCGTGTCCTTATCTAATCACTAAAACTTATTTTGCTGTCAACTACTAGCACTATAGGAACCCAGTCACTGTTTATGCACTTGGAGAATGACTCAGGCATTGAGACAATACCTAAGCACTTATACATTAACTGAGCACCTTGTTTGTCATCATTCTAGTTACTAGTGATGTTCTTATAGAATGACCTAGGCACCAACACAAGTACAGGTACAATATTCTGTGCACAATCCCTACAAACGTCTAAGCAGATACATACTTTTGGTACCCTCCACTAAATACTGAAGTAGTACTCAGGCAGCCAAGGATACCTCCTGTCAGTCTCATGCAGTTTGTCAATCATCCATCCATCTTACTCCGTATCACTCTGCCAATACCTAGCACTTATGGGGCAGATTTACAAGCCCCCTGGGCCACCAGTACGTCACTTTTTGTAACGTAGTGATGGCGCTAGGGATTCCTCCATATTTACAAGAACAGGAAAAGCTACCCTGCGTGGCTTTTCCTCTCCTTGAAAATAGGACCCATTCAAACGCATCACTTTTCGTTGAAGGGGAGTTCCATGGGTGTTGCTGTGTCTGTTTCCACACAACACCCATGGAATAACACATCTCAAGATTTACGAGAAAGCGGAAATCTGTAGATACGTGTGAATGGTGCGTCACCCTAGACGTGGTGTAGCGAGGCACAACAAGGAGAAAGGTTTTAATTTATCATCGTTGTTTCCTCTTTCAATGCATGCTGCATTCCACAGCACACATTGAAGGAGGAAAATGCCTTTAGTGATTGTTTTTGTACAGGAGGTAGTCTCTTCCTGCAAAAAAACCATCTCCCCACGACACAGATGTCCTTGCAAGGGTTCTTGTGTCACTGCATGGCTGCAGTTTGTGTGCTAGTGCAGAGGGAGCACAGAATTGCGACATATTCATGTAAATATGTAACATCCCTGTGCTTCAGTAGTGCCGCAGTGCAGTGCAACTAAAGGGCTTGCAGTGTCACGCTGCAGCACTTCCTTATAGATCTGCCCCTATAAATTCACCATACAGTACTAATGCATTCTTTCAGTCAATCATGCTCTACACATACATTCAACCACACTTTTAGACATTACCATGCAATTATAGTTCTTGTTTTAAACCAGATAAGGTAGTTCTGAACTTTTTTTTCTTCTGTCTTTTGTTTTCTATTTTTTTGTAGTTTTTTTTACAATTTTGTACTTTTTGTGGTGCTTTTTAAAAATTGAACAAAAAAGGAACTAAGTAAACAGTTAGCTTTTGAAATTCAACATCATTCCAAAAACACAAAAAATTGCATTTGTGGTTCCGTTGGTCTGCACAAATATCGTCCACTGATTGTTCACCATAACAGATGATGGTTTTGCACTTAGTGCAGTGCTGCTGCAGAAAAGCAAATTCTGGGCGAATGTCTACTGATGGTGCTGAAGTGGACGCTGCCGAGGTGATAGCAATGCCTGGTGGTAGATTTTTTCTTGCCGCCTCATTTCATCTCTTGCCAGGTTCTTCGGGTGAATGGTCCGCAGATGTTTATACATACTCCCTGTTCCACAGGAGTATTTCTTGTCACTGCCTTACGACAGGACCCTGTCACACAGCAAGCATGTGACTTTTCTTGCGTTGATCTTTTTTTCTCCGGGAGCAAAGGTGAAACATTTCCATACCACTGATTTTGGCCTCTGCTTGGGTGGATCTTCCTCCAAGATATCTTCATCTAAAGAATGATGAGGAGCTTGCGAACCAGATGCCATTTCTCCAATACTATTTTTTAAAAACACCATAAAAATTCCAAAACCAGCTCTGGAAGAAGAAGAGATGTCTCTCATCAACTGCTCCAAACAGAATAATTAAAAAGGGTGGATCCTTCAATAGTTACAGTGGGAAATGTTATGAACCAATCAAATCTTTTTTTTTAGGTCACTTGGGATGCGCGGACCGTGCGCGACTTCATGAAAATATATTTAAAAATTATGTAAGTTTATTACAAGTAAAAATATATTATTTTTATGAATACCATAGATAACCTTTTGCCCTCATATGTACATTAAAGACGCATACATATCATTTTAGAACATAAAAAATGTTGCGGGAGTCACGCCCCAAGCGCGACCCAGCACTAATATGATGTCACGCGGGGCCCGCCACTGCGTAAGTGTGTCGCATGTGTCGCGAATTCGCGGGTGCAGGAGTCGCAGACCAGTCTCATACCGGTCGTGCAAACTACGTAACATTGTATGTATATGACGTAGCTGAAAAAAACCATGCACTCGTTGCTCACCATACGCGGATCCTACACGACTTTTCCAAAATGGCAGCTAGAATACACGGACCTGCTGCGGTAGGTACGCTTTGGGTGCACGACTCCCCCAAAAATTTTGAAAAAGAAAATTATATAAAATATAAATCTCAGCGCTGTGGAGTGTTCGATGGAGGCAAGGCACCCTTATCAGGGCAACTCAGAGGCCGGGAGTCACATCCACACAGGCCTCACCTTGCCGCCATCCATGTTAGCTCCTGCAAAGGGCTCATGCTTCTCTTCCTGGCAGTGAGGCGGCCTGTGAAGAAGTACTACAGAGCACTCGCCATACATCGCTCTAGTCACCAGTCTGCACTGCCAAAAACAGCACTACAAACAATGTGCATGCATGTCCTCAATCCCACCGACAGATAAGGATACAGCTCTCTCCGTGCAGCCATCTCTACAAACAGCTGCACAGCCCTGCGAGAAGCTTGCACTGACGTAGACAACCCAAAAACACCAGGCACTGCAACATACAGCCCTTTCCGTACAGCCAACCTTACAAATCCTGCACACAGCTCTCAATGCACTACCGCCCACGCGATCATTATGCATCCATGGACGCACATACACCCAGAGCCTGCACCCACTCTCCACACAGAGTCAGTGAGTGGAGCAGGCCACTCGCGTCACCGGTGCACAACGAGGGTATCTGCGAGGAAGCAGCAGTTCACATGCCCCTTCCCTGCTGCTACCGCTGTCTGCGCCCCAAAAAAGTGCCTACCCAGTAATTGAAGGAGGCTGTTTCCCTCTGCAAGTAAAAGAGCCAATCTGCGTGGACGGGGCCAAAAGCAGACAGGGTGTCAACCCTAAGTGTTATGATTGCCTCCAGTGCAATCATTACACTGTGTTTTGCATAATCTATGACGCAAAATGACGCACACACATCAAAAATGCAGGCGGAGCAGCGACACGACTTCTGGAATCGTATTGATTCCAAGCAGCCCTTGCATGGCGAGAGCAGCACATGCGCAATCCTGATGCCAGGTGAGCCCTAAAATACCAAAGGTTACAGGGACATTATAGTTAGGCTGGTGTCAAATTTTTCACTTGTTCAAAACCAGAGAAATTCAACAGTTATAGTTAGCTGAGCTAACTATAACTCACGCCCCCGCAATACACTGCTTATGACCTCTTATATTACATTACTCATGACACTCATGACATGGTCAGTGACATGGTCAGTGACATCATTGATGACATCACTGATGACAAGTCAAATGACATCATTAACTCCTTTTTCTCCTATTCCCAAAACATTCACCACTAACCTCTTAAACACATACCATCTAATACATACAGTTCATCTGATATATTTTTCTCATCACTGTGATACTCCTTTTAATCAAAACTGTATATACATCTTCATTTCTAAGGTACATTTTTAAAATTATTACAAAGTTATATACATACCACTGAATTCTTCCCAAAGACTCATTCCAAGGTGAAAAAATGGTTCACTCGATCCTTGTTTTAATGATAACTGTCGGAAAATGAAACAGGCTTTGCTAGAGGCTATAAAAGACAAACCATTAACCAAACACATGCGCATTTTGTATAAAGAAACCACGAGATTAGCAAAAACAGACTTGGGAATTGAATAGATGGGATGCATTAAAAACTGCCCTATCCAATAAAGACACAAGGGAATTCTGGTCCATAGCAAGTTTGGCCAGTAGTGAAGGCAGTCTAGCAATAGAACCGAACATAGCAGCAGAATCATGGGAAGCACACTTCCAGGCTCTATATACCACGAAGAAAGCACCTGGCCTTTGTGATAATGCACCTATGATTCCATCAACAGCCAATTACGAAGTAGCCCTTTTGTAAAGCACCGGGACTGGATAAGCTTCCGGGGGACCTTTTCAAGGAAGAACCAAAAATCTGGGGACCCTACCTATGAGCTTTATTTGATGCTATCATGAAAGATATACCGATCCCCGAAAACTGGCCAGGAGCTGATATTGTCGAAGTGTTTAAAAAGGGATCACCACTACTGCCTGCAAATATCAGTTTGATCAATGTCACGCAAAAATTGTTTGCACTGATACTTTTGGATCGCCTCCAGGGGTGGATGGAAGAGCACTAAACACTTAGCCTGTAGCAGACTGGATTCAGAAAGAACACTTCCACCATTGACCAAATATATAGACTCCAACTCATATTTTGGAAAGCGGTGAGAATGGAGGGTGGCAGCCTCTATTTAATCTTTGTGGATCTGAAGACGGCTTTTGATTTGGTAGAGCTAAGTTATGGGGGGATCCCCTGCCATCTTCTGAGCATGCTCATTAGATTGCATGAAAGATATTTTGTCCAAGTAAGGTGTGGGAAGGAGCTGTACTAACTTCCGGGTTTCCAGTCAACAGAGGAGTAAGGCAGGGGTGCGTGCTTGCACCTACCCTGTTTTGCCTCTTTGTCAAAGCACTGGTAGCCCAACTCACTCTGGTAAAAGACAACAATGCCCCTAAGCTGGCAGGTACAAAGGTCCCAGCAATGATGTTTGCGGATGGCACCCTTTTAATGTCAAAATCTCCTATGGGCATCCAAAGGGTATTAGATAGCTTTGTCACCTTCTGCATCAACAGGGGCTGGAGATCACCACCCAGAAGACCAAGTTCATGGTCTTCAACCCAGCCAAGACATCCCGCCCCAATCCCTGTCTAAACGGCACAATGTTGGAAAGGGTGGCGGTATTTGAATATTTGGGTGTCACCCTGACAGAAAATATGGAGTGGGGGGGCCGCAAATAGCCAAAGCTAAGCTTAAGTTAGCCCAGACAACTGGAAGTATTACAAAATTACTCAGAAACTCCTCTGCTAAACCTGCTGGGCCTATTATAGAGATTTATAAGGTGCAACTAGGGGTGCAACAATATATGGGTGGAATTATGGGGATATTGTTCTTGTAGCAACGTGAGAAAAGTAGAGAATAGTTTTCTGAGGCGGATCCTGGGTCTCCCTCTAAGCACCTCTCTAATCCCCCTACGACTGGATTTCGGAATTCGACCAATTGGGGATGAGACCGGTCTCAGACCCCTAAACTTTTGGCATAGACTGTGGGTGACGACGGAATTGGAAGCCTCTCTATCAGAATTAGGAGCTACTAAGTCTTCTGAGTGTAGATAAAATCATGTGGTTTACATACATCAATGGTGAATGCAGTAGGTTGGGAAAGTCTAGTCTTTGGAGTAACCCAGAGGAACCATGCTTTGCAATCGCTCTCTCCGAATTAGTAAAAACGTATCAAATGTCTAAACTTGCAACCATCGAAGGGAGCTGAACCTCAGGACATCTGACTGCTGAATGTTTGCTAATGAAAGCTGAATACATATCTGAGCCCTTCCTGGATGATATCCAACCTTCCCTAGCAAGGAAATTATATGTCCAGTTTAGACATGGTACCCTGCCACTTCATGGTTTCTCAGGTAAATGGTCAAAGACAGCTTTCTGAAGGTGCCCTGCCTGCTACTGTGAGGAAGAGTCAGAGCTCCATGTCTTCTTTTTTTGCCCTGGCTACCAATTAGTAAGGCAGCGTTGGCTTATCTTTTTGTGTAGGAATCAAGTGTTCGTGCATTGTGATGGGGCATTTAGAGTCCTAAAAACTGACACTGGTATGCCGATTGTATTCTCTGTATCCCGATTTCTAATTTTTAATGTGGCATAGATGCTAGTCTCTTTTAAATCTGTTATCAAAGCCACAAGTGCACATAATGTGCCCACCTGATAATGGTTTCATCTAATTTTTAAAGTCTTTTATGTCTTAAACTCTAATTTTATTGATGCACTTAGCATTTGCTTCTTCCCTGCAAGTGGTGTGCTCTCCCTGGATCCACCATTCTATGACCTCAGCAAAGCACTTTAATGTTGTCTAAAACCATTTGTACCTCTACAGCCATAAGTGAGAAGTTGCACCTCATGTTTGCCTTTCCCGTTTGTAATTGCACATATTTTTCACATGCACTTTAAGGAGGTCAACGGATTCGGACATGTGTTACTGTAGACTGATCTATGAAATATCAAGACAATACACATGCTTCTTTGTAAGATGGATGGATTCCTTTTTATTATTTTATCTTTAATTAAATGTATTGTATTGTGTATATATACTTTTATGGTCTTATCGACTGAAATAAAGTTTTTCTGAACTGAACTATATACATAAAACTGAATTCGGTTTTCAGATTCTATTGCTGTTTTAACTCTTTCTGCTTAGTGTTGACACTGTTAAGATTTGTAAAAACTAAGCAGAAGAATGGTACACCACTTTCAGCCAAAGCAACATGAATATGGCAAACTCTTCAACTTTCCACTCTATCATCATGAGGAAAGCAGCAAATAAAATCATGTCTTGCATTTTAGACAACTCCACCTGTGAATGGTTAGCATGTGTTAAGCCTTTGCCTCTCTTTCAAAACAAGATTCCTGTCAGCGAGTGTATGCAATGATCACCGAGAAATCGCAAAAAAAAACTGGATTTCAAACCTATATCTAGCTTTATTTTTCTGAAATTTAAATACTGCACAACATTTTATTATATAGTACTGAGATGGAATGTAAAACTTGCCATTGATTACATTGTATCATCACTCCTCAGCTTTTAAAAAAAAAATCTGTCTCTTTAACACCCCCCCCCCAGTACAGTCTTAGCTCGGTGTACCTAGAAATCCAGTGGAATATGTAGGTCAAAAGTTCACAGCACATTCTAGAAGGAACATGCTGCTTCCACAAAAGATACAGTAGGTGGCTTTACTCCACAAATTCCAAAACATATCCAGACCTGTATTTAATTTATTTTCTTAAACAACAGCTAATAATAAGACTTCTTGCTAAGGCATCCAACACACTACCTAATTTTATACACCTTCATGCTGACAGCAGGGGTCGCAGGAGACCTGAAGCTCAATAAATAAGCCTTATTCTTACCTGCCTCATGTACGTGCCTCTTCTTGCTGGGAGTAGGATTGTCTTCATATATATATATATATATATTCACTGAAAAAACCATAGGTTATAGACCATATATAGTTAGGAATTAGCATTTAAAAAACCTTATTTTACTCACACAAAACCATTGAAATTCCATATATAGTTAGTTGCACTAACTATATATTGCGCACCCGCAATCCACTGCTGATGATGTCACATATTACATCATTCATGACATGGTCAGTGACATCACTGATGACATCACTGATGACATCTCAAATGACATCACTGATGACATCACTGATGACAACATCCAGTGACTATGTTTCTGTAAAGTTAAAATATGTCTTACATATTGAAGAATGAGTGGATGTATAAGTGTCTGGACGAAGGATTTAGTAGGTGCATGACTGAATGTATGAGTGAGTGATTAAATGTGTCTCACTGAGTGCATGGGTTAGTGACTAAACTGTCTTAATTTGTGCATCATTATGTCTGTTGTTCTGTAAACTGCTGCATGTGTTGATCAGTAGCTATATGAGTAACTATATGGGTTATTGATTGATTGCCCAAGTATTTGCATGGGAGACTGAGTGTGTGTGTGGCTGGATGGGAGGTGTGTGACTCTGTACAGATCAATGTGTACTTGTATCAATGATTGTATAAGAGAGTAAGTATGTGTTAGTATATGGTTGAAAACGTAAGGTGCTCTATGTTTAACTGTATAGAGTAGAAAATGGAAGTGTGATTGATTCTTTACAGGACTGACTAGGTGTGTGAGTAACTCCATGGATGAGTGGCAGAGTGTGAGTGTCTGTATAGGTGTATGAGTGCATATGATTGTGTTGTAAACATGAGTGATTGTATGTATGAATGATTGTATGGGTGAATGAGTGAATGTGTGTGTAGACGTAGGAATCAGTGAGTACGTATGTAGTAACTAGTATTGGTGTGTCAATGGTTTCAAAAATTATACTCTGTTTTTAACACTGGGTGAAACAGAGGTTATATTAAAATGTGAGGAGATGCATTGTATTGTCACATGAATGATATCATCAGTGATGTGGTCATTGATGTCAAATGAGATGTCATCAGTGATGTCATCAGTGATGTCATTTGAGATGTCATCAGTGATGTCATCAGTGATGTCACTGACCATGTCATGAATGATGTAATATGTGACATCATCAGCAGTGGATTGCGGGTGCGCAATATATAGTTAGTGCAACTAACTATATATGGAATTTCAATGGTTTTGTGTGAGTAAAATAAGGTTTTTTAAATGCTAATTCCTAACTATATATGGTCTATAACCTATGGTTTTTTCAGTGAATTTTCAAGGTTTTGTAAATGCTAATTCCTAACTATATATGGTCTATAACCTATGGTTTTTTCAGTGAATTTCAATGGTTTTTTAATAGCAAATATCATAAGCTGTCGAATGTCAAGTACGTGGTAAGAATTTTTTTTTTCGTGTTTATGCACACTGATCTGCTTTGATTGCTGCCCCCCACCCCTCATTTCTATTAGGAGTACTCTCTCTTTGCAGATAGTGAAGGGTAGTTAATGCAGCCCTTTCCCCCTTTGTAATCCGTCGTGCCTGCTTCTCTCTCCATTTGATTGATTGTTCTCTTTGGTTCATTCTCTATTTACAAACAAGCACAGAGTCGCAATACTCTGTTTAGTCTTTGCAGATAGCGAAAAATCGTGTAAAAAAACAAAAGGAATCGAGCAAAATCAGTAGGCCACTAATGGGATCTCTTTTGACCTCGCTAAAATAGAAACATTAGGAACAACCTGTTGAAAATAGCAATGCGTATGTATATAAGCGGCGTTCATTTGTGTTCACAGTACCCCTTGTTGATTGTTTCAATCGAGCATTGAATTGTTCGAAGTTAATTCTCTTAACGATCTTCTCTACCTGCAAACGAGGAAGAATAGGAATATTCTATCTCCCTTTGCAGATAGTGAAGGGTAGGTAACGCAAGCCTTTAACACGTCGTACCTATTTCATTCCTCATTGATTGATTGATTGTCCGAACATTGACTGTTTGGGAATTAGTTCTTTTTGGAGGTATTCCCTGTTTGCAAATAAACGTAGGAAAATCTTTGCAAGTAGTGAAAGGGTACGTAATGCGGACCGTTCTCCCCCGTTGTAATCTGTCATGCCTATCTACTCCCCACTGATTGATGCACCTTTTTCACCCGGACCATTTACTAGAGATACGTCATCTGGCCCGACCAGAGAGCACCCCTAGTGAAAAGGACATATGCAATAATAACGAAGTGATCACTGTATCCTGTTAACAGAAACTTTACCATGAAACAACCTGGAAAGAAAAAAATAGGAAAACGAAAATCAGTAGGCCACTGATGAACATGAACTTTTATTAAACAACGAACAAAGAAACGATAACATAACGTAATGATAAAACCTATTAATGTCCTAGAAACAAGAAAACGTTAAAATATGCCAGTGGTGAGAGACCAGAAAAACAGTAAGAGAAACCAAATCACCCCTCGCTGTCCCACCGCCTGCCACGCCAAAAAAATCGATAGACTAGGGAAAATGCAAGTCAGTAGAACATCCACCCCCACTCTGGAAACTTCCAAGGTGGGGCAGGGTTCCGGCTACGCCCAGCCGGGAGCAGCCCATATAAGGCAGGTTCTGCTGCCACGCCTCGGCCAGGAGATCCTAACGTAGGGTGTAGCCGGAGGAGAGGCCGAGACCAGCGGGACCCGGCCAGGGGATTGCCTTTACAACGCTGAACAGTTGCAGGGGGGGGGAATGTCTCCTCGACCCTCCCCTCTCTCTCCCAGTCCGGCCGCGGTGGCCCTTGAGAGTTTCAGGTAGTCCCGCCACATGCTCTTCCGGTCCGGCCACCAACGGTCAGGGGGCCGAGGCCGACGGGATCCGGCTGCAGCCGATAAACCAAGAAACCCGTTCATGGGGCCAGAGCCAGGGGCGTCCGGCCGACATCCACCGGAAGCCCGGCCCGAAGACGGACGGGACACTTCTTTCTTTTATAATGGCTGCGACAACACTGGAGGGGGATGTCTTGCACATGCCTCCGACCCCCCCTCGTCCTCATCGCCTGGTCCGGCCATAACAAATCTCAAGCGAGACGCCGTGGGGTGCACTGGGAGGGAGAGACGGTGCGAACAGGCCTCTCCCGCCTCCCCAGGTGGAGGCTTCCCAGCTGCACCCTCAGCGCTCCAGGCGGTGGCATCCTAACAACTCCAGTGCTGCACAGTTTCGGAACGACCTAGATAACGGTTCTTCCACTGTGGCCATGCTGCAACGTCTCGCCCGGCAGGGTGGAGCCCGTCCGCTCATGTGACCCCGCGATCGCCGGTAGCTGCCGAACTCTCAAAATGGCGGTCGACCTGGCAAGAGCGGGCCCAACATAAAGAAATGGCCCGGTCACTGGTTGACTCCACCACCGTAGTCCTCCACGACCTTGAAGATTCTAGAGGAGCCGCGGGAGTCTCCGACCCCCGATGGGGAATGACTGCCATGATCGCCCGTGGAGTGACGAAACTGTATCCGCGGGACGTCGGCGCTCCCATGCTGGCGCCAGCCTCACTTTGAATTACTACAATCCTGCAGACCTCACTTCCGGTGAAAGCACAGTGTGACCCGGTAGGAAAAATTATTGCACCCCCTCCCCTTTTTGACTGATAGTTCAAACCACCGATCCTTTCCTTTGCCCTTTTAACGGAACTTTGGACTGCCTCCCCCTCTTTTACATTTTCTAGAGAAAACAAAACATTAACCACTACATTAGCATAGCAGTTGACACCAGAACTGTTTTCAAATTGAAAACCAACAACATCTTCAACAGAATCCTTTTTGTTTCTGCTGTGACCCTGCTACAGCACAGGCATTGTCCCCAGCAGTAATTCTGCAATGCCGGTAAGAATAGCTGTGGTGCCTACTGGACTCACTCACCCCCGCGGCGCCCCACGCCGTTATTTGCTGGGCGGCAACTTGCTAGACATCACTTTCGTGCCATCTAGATTTCAGCGCGTTCTGCTGCCTTGGAACTATTCGCACAACAGACCGCTACTGACAAGAATATTTCATTATTGGTGCTGTCAATTTCAATAAATCTATTGGATAATTAAAAAGAAATTGCCACGGTCTCTTCGTTGTTTAAATGTTTTTACTGTTTTTGTTTTGTTGTATATATTTATATGTTATTAAAGTTTTATATTCCTACTACTTTGTTGGAGTGCTATATATTTTTAATGTGACACATAATTGTAAAAACTTTGATGTACAAAGAGTCATTCCTGGAATCTTCCGCTTCAGGCTCGGTCCTCTCCCCAATCACAATACAGGATGGTTTTCAGATAGTAGGAACGCGTGTGCTGTGACGGATCACATCGGGTGTGGGCCTTGATCTACTATAACTCCTTTGAAGAGGGGTGATTCTTTACAGCTGGGGCCATAAACTACATCTGCAGGGCTAGCTGATAGCCTAGGACCGGCCTGGACATTCGGACACAGAGGAAGAGGAGTGTCAGAGGGTGCGGTAGTGAATAGGGCGAAAGGGAGGTGTCGGGCGGGCACAGAGTGTGATTCTCAGGGAAGAGCAGCGCAGATGGGGGAAGGTTTATTGCCCATGCATAAGACAGAGAGCGGTGGTGACCAGTGCCTGGGGGAGATGCTTACGAGGGTGAGGAGCCATGCTACGAATCGACAGCGTGCAGAGAGTGGGTCTGGTCAAGACATCTAAAATGGCTGCCGTGCACGACAAAAGTGTGGCATTTCAAAAAAGGCAAGATGGCGCAGACAATGTTTTTCAACACTTCCTCATTTCCTTCGAATCGAACATTAACAGACGTTGGGGCATATTACCAAAGTTAAGCGATATTTATCGCTAACGATGCTTACCAACCAATTTTTTACCACTAAGCATCGTCAGAAATTATCGAAGATAAACCTTACTATTATCAAGGTTTATCGCAAATGCGATAATAAACGGCCGCAATGCATGAATATCGCTAAAAACTCAGCGATATTCATGCATTACCGACCTAATACTCTTAGCCATGTTATCCACCTCCCATTGGATAACATGGCTAAGAACTGCTCAGGGCAGGTGTTACTTTTTGGAGATATTCGCGCTTAGCGCGAATATCTCCAAAAGTTGGTAATAGGAGATAGATATCTTGCATGTTGTAATGCAAGTTATTGTGGTATATGGAACTCATACCATAATCTCTCAGGAAAGCAGAAACTGATCCTTTTGGGACCGCCTAAAAAGGCCTAGGGGGTGAGGAGTACTCTACTTTGCCCCCTTTTCACGTTCCGAACTATTTTATTTTACTCTCTTCTGTAATTACACAAAATACCAGCGATAAGATGCATCGGAGACACACAGTGAGAGAAAGGAGGCCGGAGATGAAGAAGACATGTCAAATACACATTGGAGATAATATAGTGGCAGAAGGGAAGTAAATATGAGTAAACTTACCATGTAACATAAAAATGTTGCACTCTATACTATAAGTCTCATTTTATACTACAATCACTTCGCTACAACCTCATAAATTAAAAATAAAAATAAATAATGTCTCAAACAATTTTTGATTTCTAAATATAAATTTATTCTTCAGAATTTTCTAAATTTGAAACAACTACTAACATGTCCTCATCAGTAATTTCCTCTTCAATCATCTCATCTGGAATCTCCTCATTAAAAGTCTGCAATGATGATTCTTGTAACTCTATGGTCTCCAAACACTCGATAAATTCGCCATCAAGAGATTGATCAAAAAAATCATTCAAGTCATCTCCTCCTTCTGACAATATTTCATTATTGGTGCTGTCAATTTCAATCAATGTAGTGGAATCATTCAAGTCATCTCCTCGTGACAATATTTCATTATTGGTGCTCTCAATTTCAATCAATGTAGTGGAATCATTCAAGTCATCTCCTCCTTGTGACAATATTTCATTATTGGTGCTGTCCATTTCAATCAATCTAATGGAATCATACAAGCCATCTCCTCCTTGTGACAATATTTCATTATTGGTGCTCTCAATTTCAATCAATGTAGTGGAATCATTCAAGTCATCTCCTTGTGACAATATTTCATTCTTGGTGCTGTCCATTTCAATCAATCTAATGGAATCATACAAGTCATGTCCTCCTTGTGACAATATTTCATTATTGGTGCTCTCAATTTCAATCAATGTAGTGGACAATTCAAAAGAAATTGCCACGGTCTCTTCATTGTGAGCCATTTTATTTTGAAATTGCTTGCTGTAAATTGCAGAAAAAAATAATCACTTTCATTTATCGTTTTTAGTAATACATAATATAAAACTAACTTCATCAAGTATTTAGTATAACAGAAGGACAGCAAATAAATAACAGAAAACATTTTTCAAATTATCTTCAAGTGTACAACATAGTTCCCCTTACAAATTAACAACTCACCTTTTTAAAAGTAGCAGAAGTGTTAGTACTGTGTAAATCAAACACCAGAAATTCACCACCAAAAATTCCTCACAAATGTACCTCAGACAGTAGTATCACAAAATGGCTGTGGTTTCCTCTCATTTGACATATATACATAACCAATTAACTTTCATCACACACAAATACAAAACCAAAGTAACATTTTAATTGGTTCTAAATTTCAACACTTTCAAATGTGTTTTCCCCATGCAATTTTCCATAGGACATTTACATACGTCTACAGCCTGAATGGCTGAACGGAATTACACCAAACTTGGCAAAATGGTACATCAAACCTAAGAGGTCAGGAAGGATCTACTATGCCCCCTTATGGTCATTTCCCCCTTCGCTTTGGCCTCCTCTTGTCTCTCAATCCTACCGAGGGACAAGATGGCGGCCGCTACGGACTGTTTGGAATGTTGACAGATGCCGGAGAACCAATCAGCTTCGCAAACCTCCGTAACGCGAAAAGTACGCGAAGCGGAGCGCTGTTACAGATATACATCTTTTTTTCAACGTTAATTTCTCAAAATCCACTGGAGCACATATATTGAGACCTAGCAAAGGCACATCGGGCTACCAGTCCCTAATATTTTGCCAAGTTTCGTGCAAATCCATTCAGCCGTTCGATTATTATTATTTTGGGTTTTTTTTGCCCCGCGGGGCCCTTTTAAAACCTCCACATCAAACCTAGGGGGTCAGCGAGGATCTACTATGCCCCCTTATAGTTATTTCCCCCTTTGTTTTGACCTCCTCTTGTCTCTCGATCCTACCGAGAGACAAGATGGCGGCCGCTACGGACTGTTTGGAATGTTGACAGACGCCGGAGAACCAATCAGCTTCGCTTCACAAAGCTCCGTTGCGCGAAAAGTCCGCGAACCAGAGCGCTAACCGGTCCGCTGTTACAGATATATATCTTTTTTTAAACGTTAATTTCTCAAAATCCACTGGAGCACATATATTGAGACCTACAAAAGGCACATCGGGCTACCAGTCCCTACAATTTTGCCAAGTTTCGTGCAAATCCATTCAGCCGTTCGGGCTAAAAGTGAGGCCAACCGCCCTATGGAAAACTCAATGTTAAAAACACGTTTTGGGACCCCCCTTTTTTCTCGGCCCCCACTGGACGAACCCCCCCCAAATTTTCAAGGGCTGCTCAGAAACAAAATGTGCCATTTTCCTGAAAATTTCAGCCGATTCCGTCCACAAACGCCAAAGTTATTAGACATAGAATTTTCAAAAAACCCATAGAGAAAAAATCCTAACTATATATACCTACTGGCGACCGCCAGTAGGTAATATATATATATATATATATATATATATATATATATATATATATATATATATATACATATACATATATATATATATATATAATTTTTTTTTCTTTTTTAAAACACCTCCATTATAACTGTTTTTCCTATGGAAAACTACCTCATTCAGCTCCAGCCTTCTCCTGACTACTATTGCTCCTTCACTTCAAAATGCTTAAAGGGTGGATTTGGGCCACAGCTATATCTATTGGGATAAAGAGGCTGCAAAAAAGTGATGCATTGACAGGGACTTGGTTTTACCTAATGTGCAGATTACTTGGTTTGGACAGAGTGGGTTAAAGTTTTATCAGTTGCTGGCTTTGGTTAAATGATAATCCATTGTGGATTCCCAAGCTCCTCTCCTCATGATTGTGCACTGTGGTAGCAATGACCTAGGCACATTGACTTAGGTAGGGCTGGAAATCCTAATGAAGGAAACCTTTGCAGAACTGATGTCACTTTTCCCTCACACTGTCTTGGTTTACTCTAATAAATGCCAAATACAGGAATGGAAGTGGTCAAATCAATTCTGTCCACAGATTGAGAATGACCGGAAACATGATAATAAAACTGTTTCCGCATTCCTCAGAGACCATTGCATTAGCTGTATCTATAACAACAATCTGCGTATTCGCATGCTTGGAATTTATAGAAATGATGGAGTGCACTTCATAGATGAAAGCAACAGTGTGTTTCTAAGTAACCTGAAACTCTGCATACGGTCATATGTGTAGCAGCCATATACACACAACCATTAGCCACCCTTGTAACCAAAACATTGTTAAAGTTTTTTTCTAAAAGATTTTTTTACTTTCGTTTTTAGAAATGTACACAACGACATTGCGATCCCCGAAGACACTTCACAATAACTGAAAACAATAGCAGACATTCAATGTCAACCAACACATCCAGAAACAATATGTAAAAAAATGAATTCTGTACATTGCCCTACATACATTACTAAATACATACTTCTCTCAAAGCATGTTTAAACACATATTGTTACTAAGTTTCTTTAAATACCATCTTTCAGACATATTTCCAGTTTTTGCAATTATTCAGGATGTTGTTATGGCGTTGGTAACCGCGACGATCGTGCCTTTCCCATAAAGTGAAAACATATATATGAACACTACATTATAGTATTCTACACACTAGAGGTTTATTACTGTACAACCATCTCTAAAACCTATTTTCCATTTTCGAGGTGAGGCCAGAGATCGCTATGACGTCAGTCATCGCAATCAACGTGGGTGTGTTGCAAAAGCAGAAAACAAAAGTAGGAATTCAATAGCCACCAGCACATAAAAAAATTATAACTATATATTTTATTCTAACCATCACAGTAGATAGCTCACTATATAAATAACTCTATAAAAACCTTTATTAATATTGCTATACAAATGCCTACTAATGATTAATTGATATAGTTTTTAAATATTTTCACCTATATTTGTGACAATATTGACAGTCAAGATGTCCCGGTGATGGAACACAGGGGGCTCGCTAGTGGTCGCAGCGTAGTCACGAATATTGTGTGCAATTAAAAAAATCTATTTTTGACATATAACTTCTGTCACTAACACTTCAATTTCTCAACCGCGGGTCAGACTATATCCACTCTGATCCCTTATGTGGGCTTTCACACAGATTTTCAACCCTGGGAACCATTCCCGATGGATCAAATGGTGGCCACAACTTTCTATTCAGGTTGTGTTTAGCAAATCAAAGCATTCCCAGTGGCGCATGCATTTGCGATTCATCGCAAAACCTTTTCGAAATATCTGCGGCCAGAGAAACCACTGTATTTTTACACTTACATTTCTCAAAAACTACTGGATGGATTTACACCAAATAATCAAAAGGCACTTCCATGTACTGACATCTACCTCCCCGCCAAATTTGGTGTAAGTCTGTTCAGTGGTTCGGGCTCTAGCGATGGCTAAACATTCCTATGAGAATTAACATTACAAAGGCAACCTTATTTCATGTCCCAAATTCTCGGCCCCCACTGCATAGATCACCCCCAAAGTTTCCCAATTATTACTACCCACCTGAGACTTTTTTGGCAAATATTCATGCAGATTGGTCAAACGATGCCAAAGTTATAGAAAAGTAAAAAAATGTTTTTCCTATGGAAACTAGGTCCTAACTATAACCACCTACTGGCAACCGGCAGTAAGATATATATATATATATATATATATTCACTGAAAAAACCATAGGTTATAGACCATATATAGTTAGGAATTAGCATTTACAAAACCTTGAAAATTCACTGAAAAAACCATAGGTTATAGACCATATATCGTTAGGAATTAGCATTTAAAAAACCTTATTTTACTCACACAAAACCATTGAAATTCCATATATAGTTAGTTGCACTAACTATATATCGCGCACCCGCAATCCACTGCTGATGATGTCACATATTACATCATTCATGACATGGTCAGTGACATCACTGATGACATCACTGATGACATCTCAAATGACATCACTGATGACAACATCCAGTGACTGTATGTTTCTGTAAAGTTAAAATGTGTCTTACATATTGAAGAATGAGTGGAAGTATAAGTGTCTGGACAAAGGATTTAGTAGGTGCATGACTGAATGTATGAGTGAGTGATTACATGTGTCTCACTGAGTGCATGGGTTAGTGACTAAAGTGTCTTAATTTGTGCATCATTATGTCTGTTGTTCTGTAAACTGCTGCATGTGTTGATCAGTAGCTATATGATTAACTATATGGGTTACTGATTGATTGTCCAAGTATTTGTATGGGAGACTGAGTGTGTGTGTGGCTGGCTGGGAGGTGTGTGACTCTGTGCAGATCAATGTGTACTTGTATCAATGATTGTATAACAAGGTAAGTATGTGTTAGTATATGTTTGAAAATGTAAGGTGCTCTATGTTTAACTGTATAGACAAGAAAATGCAAGTGTCATTGATTCTTTACAGGACTGACTAGGTGTGTGAGTAACTCCATGGATGAGTGGCAGACTGTGAGTGTCTGTATAGGTGTATGAGTGCATATGATAGTGTTGTAAAGATGAGTGATTGTATGTATGAATGATTGTATGGGTGAATGAGTGAAGGTGTGTGTAGACGTAGGAATCAGTGAGTGCGTATGTAGTAACTAGTATTGGTGTGTCAATGGTTTCAAAAATTATATTCTGTATTAAACACTGGGTGAAACAGAGGTTATATTAAAATGTGAGGAGATGCATTGTATTGTCACATGAATGATATCATCAGTGATGTGGTCATTGATGTCAAATGAGATGTCATCAGTGATGTCATTTGAGATGTCATCAGTGATGTCATCAGTGATGTCACTGACCATGTCATGAATGATGTAATATGTGACATCATCAGCAGTGGATTGCGGGTGCGCGATATATAGTTAGTGCAACTAACTATATATGGAATTTCAATGGTTTTGTGTGAGTAAAATAAGGTTTTTTAAATGCTAATTCCTAACGATATATGGTCTATAACCTATGGTTTTTTCAGTGAATTTTCAAGGTTTTGTAAATGCTAATTCCTAACTATATATGGACTATAACCTATGTTTTTTTCAGTGAATTTTCAAGGTTTTGTAAATGCTAATTCCTAACTATATATGGTCTATAACCTATGGTTTTTTCAGTGAATTTCAATGTTTTTTTAATAGCAAATATCATAAGCTGTCGAATGTCAAGTACGTGATAAGTAAAAACATTTTCGTGTTTATGCACACTGATCTGCTTTGAATGCTGCCCCCCCCCTCATTTCTATTAGGAGTACTCTCTCTTTGCAGATAGTGAAGGGTAGTTAACGCAGGCCTTTGCCCCCGTTGTAATCCGTCGTGCCTGCTTCTCTCTCCATTTGATTGATTGTTCTCTTTGGTTCATTCTCTATTTACAAACAAGCACAGAGTCGCAATACTCTGTTTAGTCTTTGCAGATAGCGAAAAATCGTGTAAAAAAACAAAAGGAATCGAGCAAAATCAGTAGGCCACTAATGGGATCTCTTTTTGACCTCGCTAAAATAGAAACATTAGGAACAACCTGTTGAAAATAGCAATGTGTATGTACATAAGCGGCGTTCATTTGTGTTCACAGTACCCCTTGTTGATTGTTTGAATCGAGCATTGAATTGTTCGAAGTTGGTTCTCCTAAGGATCTTCTCTGCCTGCAAACGAGGAAGAATAGGAATATTCTCTCTCCCTTTGCAGATAGTGAAGGGTAGGTAACGCAAGCCTTTAACACGTCGTACCTATTTCATTCCTCATTGATTGATTGATTGTCCGAACATTGACTGTTTGGGAATTAGTTCTTTTTGGAGGTATTCCCTGTTTGCAAATAAACGTAGGAAAATCTTTGAAAGTAGTGAAAGGGTACATAATGCGGACCTTTCTCCCCCGTTGTAATCTGTCATGCCTATCTACTCCCCACTGATTGATGCACCTGTTTCACCCGGACCATTTACTAGAGATAGGTCATCTGGCCCAACAAGAGAGCACCCCTAGTGAAAAGGACATATGCAATAATAACGAAGTGATCACTGTATCCTGTTAACAGAAACTTTAGCATGAAACAACCTGGAAAGAAAAGAATAGGAAAACGAAAATGAGTAGGCCACTGATGAACTTTTTATTAAATAACAAACAAAGAAACGATAACAATACGTAATGATAAAACCTATTATTGTCCTAGAAACAAGAAACGTTAGAAGTAAGCCCGTAATAAGAAACCTGAAAACATCGCCCCTCACTGCCCCAAAACGTGTCTGTCCCACCGCCTGCCACGGCCAAATAACGGCAAACTGGGAAAGATAGAAGTCAGCAGACATCCGCCCCATTCTAGAAACTTCCAAAGGGCAACAGGTTTTCGGCTACGCCCAGCCGGAAGCAACACATATAAGGCGGGTCCTGCTGCCACGCCTCGGCCAGGAGATCATCACGTAGGGTGTAGCCAGAGGAGAGGCCGAGGCCAGCGGGACCCGGCCAGGGGGATTGACAACACTGGAGAGTTTTAGGGGGGGGAATGTCCGTGTCCTCGACCCTCCCCTCTCTCTCCCAGTCCGGCCGCGGTGGCCCTTGAGAGTTGCAGGTTGTCCCTCCACACTCTCTCCCGGTCCGGCCACCAACGGCCGGGGGCTGGGGCCGACGGGATCCGGCTGCAGCCGATGAGCCAAGGAACCCGTTCATGGGGCCAGAGCAAAGGGCGTCCGGCCGCCATCCACCGGAGGTCCGGCCCAAAGACGGACGGGACATTTCTTCTTTCTTGAATAATTGCAGCAACAACCCTGGGGGGGGGGATGTCTTGCACATGCCTCCGACCCCCCCCCCCCTCTCGTCCTCATCGCCTGGTCCGGCCATAACAAATCTCAAGCGAGACGCCGTGGGGTGCACTGGGAGGGAGAGACGGTGCGAACAGGCCTCTCCCGCCTCCCCAGGTGGAGGCTTCCCACCTGCACCCTCAGCGCTCCAGGTGCCCGGAAAAGGGTTCTTCCACTGTGGCGATGCTGCAACGTCTCGCCCGGCAGGGTGGAGCCCGTCCGCTCATTTGACCCCGCGATCTCCAGTAGCTACCGAACTCTCAAAATGGCGGTCGACCTGGCAAGAGCGGGCCCAGCATAAAGAAATGGCCCGGTCACTGGTTGACTCCACCACCGTAGTCCTCCACGACCTTGAAGATTCTAGAGGAGCCGCGGGAGTCCCCGACCCCCGCAGACACCCCCGATGGGGAATGACTGCCATGATCGCCCGTGGGGTGACGAAACTGTAGCCGCGGGACGTCGGCGCTCCCATGCTGGCGCCAGCCTCAGTTTGAATGACTAGAATCCTGCAGACCTCAGTTCCGGTGAAAGCACAGTGTGACCCGGTAGGAAAAATTGTTGCACCCCCTCCCCTTTTTGACTGATGGTTCAAACCACCGATTCTTTCCTTTGCCCTTTTAACGGAACTTTGGACTGCCTCCCCCCGCGGCGCCCAACGCCGTTATTTGCTGGGCGGCAACTTACTAGACATCACCTTCGTGACATCCAGATTTCAGCGCGTTCTGCTGCCTTGGAACTATTCGCACAACAGACCGCTACTGACAACCCACCCCCCAGGACGCCCCACGCCGGATACCCAAATCAGTGCGGCACCCAGGCAACATCTTCTGAATTTTCATAATTTGAAAGAACTAGTAACATGTCCTCATCAGGAATTTCCTCTTCAATCATCTCATCAGGAATTTCCTCATGAAAAGTCTGCAATGATGATTCTTGTAACTCTATGGTCTCCAAACATTCGATAAATTCGCCATCAAGACATTGATCAAAAAAATCATTCAAGTCATCTCCTCCTTGTGAGAATATTTCATTATTGGTGCTGTCAATTTCAATAAATGTAGTGGATAATTCAAAAGAAATTGCCACGGTCTCTTCGTTGTTTAAATGTTTTTACTGTTTTTGTTTTGTTGTATATATTTATAAGTTATTAAAGTTTTATATTCCTACTACTTTGTTGGAGTGTATATATATTTTTAATGTGACACATAATTGTAAAAACTTTGATGTACAAAGAGTCATCCCTGGAATCTTCCGCTTCAGGCTCGGTCCCCTCCCCAATCACAATACAGGATGGTTTTCAGATAGTATGAACACGTGTGGTGTGACGGATCTCATCGGGTGTGGGCCTTGATCTACTATAACTCCTTTGAAGAGGGGTGATTCTTTACAGCTGGGGCCATAAACTACATCTGCAGGGCTAGCTGATAGCCTAGGACCGGCCTGGACAATCGGACACAGAAGAAGAGGAGTGTCAGAGGGTGCGGTAGTGAATAGGGCGAAAGGGAGGTGTCGGGCGGGCACAGAGTGTGATTCTCAGGGAAGAGCAGCGCAGATGGGGGGAGGTTTATTGCCCATGCATAAGACAGAGAGCGGGGGTGAGCAGTGCCTGGGGAAGATGCTTGCGAGGGTGGGGAGCCATGCTACGAATCGACAGCGTGCAGAGAGTGGGTCTGGTCAAGGCATCTAAAATGGCTGCCGTGCACAACAAAAGTGTGGCATTTCAAAAAAGGCAAGATGGCGCAGACAATGTTTTTCAACACTTCCTCATTTCCTTCGAATCGAACGTTAACAGACGTTGGTGCATATTGCCAAAGTTAAGCGATATTTATCGCTAACGATGCTTAGCAACGAATTTTTTTACCGCTAAGCATCGTCAGAAATTATCGAAGATAAACCTTGCTATTATCAAGGTTTATCGCAAATGCGATAAAAAACGGCCGCAATGCATGAATATCGCTAAAAAGTCAGCGATATTCATGCATTACCGAGCTAATGCTCTTAGCCATGTTATCCACCTCCCATTGGATAACATGGCTAAGAACTGCTCAGGGCAGGTGTTAGTTTTTGGAGATATTCGCGCTTAGCGCGAATATCTCCAAAAGTTGTTAATAGGAGATAGATATCTTGCATGTTGTAATGCAAGTTATTGTGGTATATGGAACTCATACCATAATCTCTCAGGAAAGCAGAAACTGATCCTTTTGGGACCGCCTGAGAAGGCCTAGGGGGTGAGGGGTACTCTACTTTGCCCCCTTTTCACGTTCCGAACTATTTTATTTTACTCTCTTCTGTAATTACACAAAATGGCAGCGATAAGATGCATCAGAGACAGACAGTGAGAGAAAGGAGGCCGGAGATGAAGAAGAGATGTCAAATACACATTGGAGATAATATAGTGGAAGAAGGGAAGTAAATATGAGTAAACTTACCATGTAACATAAAAATGTTCCACTCTATACTATAAGTCTCATTTTATACTACAATCACTTCGCTACAACCTCATAAATTAAAAATGAATAATGTCTCAAACAATTTTTGTATTTCTAAATATAAATGTATTCTTCTGAATTTACAAAATTTGAACGAACTAGTAACATGTCCTCATCAGGAATTTCCTCTTCAATCATCTCATCTGGAATCTCCTCATGAACAGTCTGCAATGATGATTCTTGTAACTCTATGGTCTCCAAACATTCGATAAATTCGCCATCAAGAGATTGATCAAAAAAATCATTCAAGTCATCTCCTCCTTGTGAGAATATTTCATTATTGGTGCTGTCAATTTCAATAAATGTAGTGGATAATTCAAAAGAAATTGCCACGGTCTCTTCATTGTGAGCCATTTTATTTAGAAATTGCTTGCTGTAAATTGCAGAAAAAAATAATCACTTTCATTTATCGTTTTTAGTAATACATAATATAAAACTAACTTTATCAAGTATTTAGTATAACAGAAGGACTGTAAATAAATAACAGAAAACATTTTTCAAATTATCTTAAAGTGTACAACAAAGTTCCCCTTACAAATTAACAACTCACCTTTTTAAAAGTAGGAGAAGTGTTAGTACTGTGTAAACCAAACACCAGAAATTGAGCACCAAAAATTCCTCACAAATGTACCTCAGACAGTAGTATCACAAAATGGCTGTGGTTTCCTCTCATTTTAGATATATACATAACCAATTAACTTTCATCACACACAAATACAAAACCAAAGTAACATTTTAATTGGTTCTAAATTTCAACACTTTCAAATGTGTTTTCCCCATGCAATTTTCCATAGGACATTTACATACGTCTACAGCCTGAATGGCTGAACGGAATTACACCAAACTTGGCAAAATGGTACATCAAACCTAAGAGGTCAGGGAGGATCTACTATGCCCCCTTATGGTCATTTGCCCCTTCGCTTTGGCCTCCTCTTGTCTCTCGATCCTACCGAGAGACAAGATGGCGGCCGCTACGGACTGTTTGCAATGTTTACAGACGCCGGAGAACCAATCAGCTTCGCAAAGCTCCGTTACGCGAAAAGTACGCGAATCGGAGCGCTGTTACAGATATATATCTTTTTTTGAACGTTAATTTCTCAAAATCCACTGGAGCACATATATTGAGACCTAGCAAAGGCACATCGGGCTACCAGTCCCTACAATTTTGCCAAGTTTCGTGCAAATCCATTCAGCCGTTCGATTATTATTATTTTTATTTTTTTTTGCCCCGCGGGGCCCTTTTAAAACCTCCACATCAAACCTAGAGGGTCAGGGAGGATCTACTATGCCCCCTTATAGTCATTTGCCCCTTCGCTTTGGCCTCCTCTTGTCTCTCGATCCTACCGAGAGACAAGATGGCGGCCGCTACGGACTGTTTGGAATGTTTACAGACGCCGGAGAACCAATCAGCTTCGCTTCACAAAGCTCCGTAACGCGAAAAGTACGCGAACTGGAGCGCTGCCTGGTCCGCTGTTACAGATATATATCTTTTTTTGAACGTTAATTTCTTAAAATCCACTGGAGCACATATATTGAGACCTAGCAAAGACACATCGGGCTACCAGTCCCTACAATTTTGCCAAGTTTCGTGCAAATCCATTCAGCCGTTCGGGCTAAAAGTGAGGCCAACCGCCCTATGGAAAACTCAATGTTAAAAACACGTTTTGGGACCCCCCTTTTTTCTCGGCCCCCCCTTGACGAAACCCCCCCAAATTTTCAGGGGCTGCTCAGAAACAAAATGTTCCATTTTCCTGAAAATTTCAGCCAATTCCGTCAACAAACGCCAAAGTTATTAGACATAGAATTTTCAAAAATCCCATAGAGAAAAAATCCTAACTATATATACCTACTGGTGACCGCCAGTAGGTAATATGTATATATATATATATATATATATATATATATATATATATATACATATTATCTACTGGCGGTCGCCAGTAGGTAGTTATAGTTAGGACCTAGTTTCCATAGGAAATCCGCAACATTCTATTGGGAATAATGGCGTTGATGGACGAAATTGGCAGAATTTCTCCAAGAAAATGGCCAGCTCCGCTCCACTCCTTCCCTGAAAGTTTGGGGGGGATTCGTCAAGCGGGGGCCGAGATAAAAGGGGTTCCCAAAACGTGTTTTTCCCATGTTAATTTCCATAGGGCGGTTGGACTCACTTTTAGCCCGAACGGCGGAATGGATTTCCACCAAACTTGGCAAAATTGTAGGGACTGGTAGCCCGATGTGCCTTTGCTATGTCTCAAGATATGTGCTCCAGTGGATTTTGAGTAATTTAGGTTAAAAAAATATATATATCTATAAGCGTGCCCCGGTACGCGCACCGGGGCGCGTACTAGCGCGCTACGGGAGTTAGCGAGCGGAAAGCTGATTGGCTCTCGGGTGTCTGTCAACATTCCAAACAGTCCGGAGCGGCCGCCATCTTGTGTCTCGGTAGGATCGAGACACAAGAGGTGGCAAAAACAAAGGGGGAAATGACCAAAAGGGGGCAGGGTAGACCCCCCTGACCCCTAGGTTTGATGTGGGGCCATAAAAGGGCCCCGCGGGGCAAATTTTTTTTTTTTTTTCGATTTTCGCGGGGGGAGCGCCCGGTACGCGCACCGGGGAGCGTACCATGGAAAAAAAAGAATGACAGAATTTTTTAAAAATGCAGCATTTTTTTATAAATTAGAGGTAGTTCTAAAAAGAACTGTTTTTCTTATTCTTTTTGTTGTTTTATATTTTTTTTATTGTTTTTTTGAACATTTTTTACTTTTTTTGGCTTTTATGAACAATTTTATATTTATTTTTTATTTTTTATGGGGACAAACAAAAAACAGGGAATTGTAAACGGCTCAAATTGAGCAGAAAAAAAACAGGAACAAATTAAGGTTTCTTTTTGCACTTGTGGTTGTCTCCAGCACGGTTGATCAATTTGATGCTTTGTTCTCCATAGGAAATTGTAGTCCCGCAAAATATGCAAACTATTTTAAAATCTCCAAGCTGGGTTTGGATGTTTGGGACCATCTCCCTTGCCTCTGGACCCGATGGAGTGGGTTGTTTGCTTCTGGAGGTGCTGGGAGAAGATTGGGGAGGGTTTCTGGTCAGTTCTCTGACCTCTGCCGCAGAATAGTTGTTGGGATGCCTGCGTTGCATGTGGCGAATCATGGTATAATTGCCAAAAGAATGCTTTTTGTTAGGGTTACCCCTGGAAAGTATAGAGCCACAGATCAGACATGTCACTTTTGGCGCATTGACTTTCTTTAGGCCCCTTGGGATTTTAAAAAACTCCCACACAATGTGCTCTCTCGGTTTATAGGGGGGATTATCTTCAGGCAGGAACTGCCTCTCCTCCTCCTCCTCCTCCTCCTCCTCCTCCTCTTCTTCTTCTTCACCACCAATGTGGTGTTGTGGTGGTCGTTGTGGTGGTGGTGGTGGTGGTGGTGCAGATGCTCCGGCTGCTGCTGCTACTGTAGCCATTTCTCAATGAATAGAAACAGGTGTTCCTCACTCAAAGAACAAAGTGAGAATGAGGAAAAAAGGTGGGGGCTTTCATCATTTGGAAAACAAAACTGTATGGCCGGGATACCCATCACCCCCTCTCAACACAATCCCCAAGAATGGGAAGACGGAAACAGTTCTTGAGCTTTTGGAAGGCGGGAGGGAGTTACCCTCCCGGCCGTATTTATTAAAGTATGAAACAAAATTAAAACATTAAAATAACCGTTTCATATCATGTACAATTTCATTTACACATTACGATGCTTATTGGCTAACCTTGACATATCTCTAATACAAAGGTTCTCCTAGCCGATTCTAAAACATAATGTAAATGCATTTCTCAAAATTCAAATTGTACATCCTAACATTACGGGCCAACGGCAAGGTCGTAACCGGTGTCAGATCCCTAATACCAGAACTCCCCCCCTTACTTGTGAGGGGCGGGCGCACAGAGGACTGTACCTCTGTGCCAACTTCCAATTTCCCTTGTCTTAACGGGGGCCCCATATTTACTCGACGCCATCTTGGTGGTCGTCCGAGGACTCGTGTGAGGTGTCTAGATGGTAGCGTAGACCCCCCTCCCACCCCACACTGCTTACCACATCCGCCGTCGCGGATGTCCTGGCCCCGGGAAATTCCCAGGAGGGGGCCCGTAGGCCCTCCTCCCCAGGGAGGGGCCTATGACCGCCTTCCCTTTTGGCGGCCCCATCCTTAGAGGGTCCCGCCTCCCCGTGTGAGGGGCCAATGGCCGCCTCCCCCCGGGCGCTCCCATCCATAATGGGTGGCGCCCCACCTCTAGGGATCTTCCAATTACTGCTCACCGATCATGACCTTACCGCCCGACCAAAAATAAATACGACATTTTTAATCTAATGAGGACGGAATAAACAGTTATACTGGACATCTTAAAACATAACTTCTCACTATGCAATAAAAACCTCTCTGAACTCAGCTGCGATACTTCGCCTCACAAAGAGCAACCATTTTATTGTCACATAAAAAACAATCCAAACTTTATTCCAAAAAACAACCTGAAAAGAGATAATATCCTTATTAATCGACTTTATTGCAATACAAATCGCTGCCATCAGGGGCTGGTGGGTGGGTCAAAATTGGCTCTTTGTTCTGTCTCGGGCTCACGTGCAGCGAGGGGGTGCAGCTTCCAAGCACAGGAACAAGAGGATGCTTCCTTGGATTGTTGCTCCTTTTATTCTTCTTCGGGGCGGACGTGGACCCTCCTCCAACCGCCTACGGGGCGGTTCCAACGGTGTAGGTGTCTAGGACCACCCCTCTTGGGCGGGAAAAGGCGCGCCCCGGCCACGCCTCTACGGGCATACCAGCCGAGACGCGCCTCCCGCCCAAAATGGTTTCCCGGGGGGATTGGGGCACCCAACCATACGTTCGGGGGGACCGAGTGGTCGCCCCTTTCCATATGGCCGGGATACCCATCACCCCCTCTCAACACAATCCCCAAGAATGGGAAGACGGAAACAGTTCTTGAGCTTTTGGAAGGCGGGAGGGAGTTACCCTCCCGGACGTATTTATTAAAGTATGAAACAAAATTAAAACATTAAAATAACCGTTTCATATCATGTACAATTTCATTTACACATTACGATGCTTATTGGCTAACCTTAACATATCTCTAATACAAAGGTTCTCCTAGCCGATTCTAAAACATCCTGTAAATGCATTTCTCAAAATTCAAATTGTACATCCTAACATTACGGGCCAACGGCAAGGTCGTAACCGGTGTCAGATCCCTAATACCAGAACTCCCCCCCTTACTTGTGAGGGGCGGGCGCACAGAGGACTGTACCTCTGTGCCAACTTCCAATTTCCCTTGTCTTAACGGGGGCCCCATATTTACTCGACGCCATCTTGGTGGTCGTCCGAGGACTCGTGTGAGGTGTCTAGAAGGTAGCGTAGACCCCCCTCCCACCCCACACTGCTTACCACATCCGCCGTCGCGGATGTCCTGGCCCCGGGAAATTCCCAGGAGGGGGCCCGTAGGCCCTCCTCCCCAGGGAGGGGCCTATGACCGCCTTCCCTTTTGGCGGCCCCATCCTTAGAGGGTCCCGCCTCCCCGTGTGAGGGGCCAATGGCCGCCTCCCCCCGGGCGCTCCCATCCATAATGGGTGGCGCCCCACCTCTAGGGATCTTCCAATTACTGCTCACCGATCATGACCTTACCGCCACAGGCCGGATAGTTGCCCGGCTATCCGGACCCCCCAAAAAACTCCTACTACAGGTCATGGCTACACAAACTTTTTAACCAAGCTAAGAAGTCCCCTATGAGTAAGACATTTCCCTCCCGGGACAAATGGACCCCGTCTTCCCGGTACATATGGTCCCCCCGGATACATCCATGTGGAACACACTGTAATTTCCTTGTACGAAACAACCTACCCAGTTTGTTATTTACCTTCTTTACTGATTGATTCAAGGCTGACACAGAGAGGGCCCCCCGCCACACCTTCTGAGGAATCATGTGTGACCATGCAATTGTGCACCCCGGAACCCTTCTCGCCAACCAACTTACTGAGGATAAGATTAACTCGAGAAGTACTCGTCGACCAATGGTCACCAAATCATTGCCCCCAAGATGCACTATGATTACAGACGGCGGTGACCTTGTCCGCCCTAACAGTCCCTCCATAAAACCTTGAAACTGGTCAATACAGAGCCCACCCCTTCCGTGGAAGGTCACCCTGTACCCGTATTCCCCAGCCACGTGAATCATGTCACCTGCCTTGAATACGTCTGCGGCGCGCCTCACGTATGAGTGGCCAACGACCCACACCACTCTTTCCTCAGCCGGTGATCTTTGACCGCTGGTCCCCAGGTGTCGGGTCAACTGCACAGTCCGCCCCGCAAAGCCTGCTCGCGAAACTGAAAACCAAACAAAAAACAGAAGCGTGAGTGCATGACATTGGCATCACAACATGTGCAACCGCACATACCTTTTATAACAATTGGAGGACCAACGCCCCAATTGTTTCACCTTTTCCACACTCAGACCCCTGGCTGTAGCCTCTGTAGCAGCCCCTATCCGGAAGGAATGGGTCCCAAAATCGCTCGGGTCCAAGCCTGCTGCTGCGATTGCCATTGCGTACACCCGCTGAAACTGAAACCTAGTCAGTGGGGTGGCGTCGGTGTGCCTCAGCAAGGTCCCCCGGGGTCCGCTGAACTACCACCCTGTCTCCGATGGCTCCCTGATCGGTCTTGGACCTGGCTATTGTGACTACCATTGTGTCACCCTTAATCAGAATGTGTTCCCGACACAGACCTCCCCCCGTATCCTGCTTATTCCTCGCTACCAGCTCGCTTACCCGCAGAGCCCCATGAAATGCTAATGCAAAAGCGGCCCGGAACAGCACCGTCTCTGATTGAGATGAACAAGTCGCAGGGAGTACGGACATTAAAAGGGACAACCTTGCTAGATCTATCGGGTGCCTCTCATCCACTCTACGGCCCTCAAGGCGTTGCCAGCCACGCAGTGCCTTTTTTACGAGAAAGGACGATGTGGGGTCCTGGATGCCATGCGCCTGCGCCATAAAGGCAATGGCGGCCCTGTGCCTGTTGGCTGTTGCCAGTGATCGGCCTGCCTGATGTAGTGCTACCAGAAATTTCAGGACATACTCCTCCTGTCCCCAATGCTCCCCCCTAGCTGAACCCAAAAATGACCAATAGGAACGGAATGCTCCTTCATATGCCTTCCTTGTCCTGGGCGCTAGACCCTCTCCCACGAGGTTTTGTAATCCGGGGCACCGAGAGACCAGAGAGCTTCGGGAAATGGTGCCGCCACCAAGTCCGCTGAGGGCAGAAAACCCCGGAAGGCCTGCATATGGGAACGAGAGAGTGCATCAGCTGCCTGGTTCAGTATCCCCGGCACGTGTCTTGCCCTAAAGTGGACGTTTAGTTTCATACATAGCAGGACAATTTCTTTCAGCAATCTCAAAATCCATTTGCAACGTGCTGCCTGATTATTGATACATTCCACAACAGTCATATTATCAGACCAGAACACCACAGCGTGATCACGAAACCCCTCTGGCCATGTATTCAAGGCCACCAGAATGGGGAACAGTTCAAGAAACCCAATGTTACCTGTGAGCCCACTATCGTGCCACCACTCCGGCCATGTTCGTGCCGACCATCGATTACCAAAGATGGCGCCAAAACCCACACTTCCTGCCGAATCGGTCCACAACCCCAGCTCCTCGGAGGAAGCTGACGGTTTGTTCCACACGACGCGACCGTTGAAATCCGCCAGAAATGCAAGCCATATGCGCATATCCTGGCGAACCTCTGTTGACAGTCTTGTGCGGTGGTGCCCTTCTTTGAGGCCCACCATGGCCTGTGCGATAGAGCGGGAAAAGGGGCGAGCCATCGGTATCACTCTAAGGGCAAAGTTAAGCTGACCCACAGCTTGTTGCAACTGATGGAGAGTTACTTTTTTCTCACCAAGGCATATTTCAAGTGAGGCCTTAAATTTCATTACCTTCTCCTTGGGCAAACGGAAGCACCCCTCTACTGAATCGAGCTCAATTCCCAGAAACTCGAGTGAAGTAGATGGCCCCACTGTCTTGCCTGGTGCCAATGGCACGCCAAATTTTTTCATGAGATTACAGAATTCCATCAAGGCCTGTTCACATTCCGTGCCCCCGGCTGTCCCCAGAAACAGAAAATCATCAAGGTAATGCATAACCTGCGTGAAGCCTGTGGCTCTGGTGAACGCCCATTGCAAAAAAGTACTGAACTTCTCAAAATACGCACATGAGATGGAGCAACCCATCGGCATACATTTATCCATGTAGTAGCGTCCTTGAAACACAAAACCTAAGAGACGCTGATCCTGTGGGTGTACCGGGAGCAACCGGAACGCTGACTCGATATCTGATTTAGCCATCAGCGCTCCGGGCCCCAAGCGATTCAACATGGCAACGGCCTCATCAAAGGATGCGTACCGCACCAAACAAACTCCCGGGTCAATCGCATCGTTCACCGAAAGACCCCTAGGAGCGGACAAATTATGGATTAACCGAAACTCACCTGGGTCCTTCTTGGGGACTACTCCCAACGGTGAACAAACAAAGTTAACAACAGGCGGGTTCACATACGGTCCCGCAACCCGACCTCGGTCCACCTCTTTTGCAATCTTTGCCTGAACCACCGCCGTATTTCGTTGAACAGATAGTTGATTTTTACACTGTGCTTCCCCCCCGAAAACCCCCCGCCGGGATGCGGAAACCATATGAGAAACCGTCTCGTAACACCCCAGCGGAGGCATGATCAGGGTATTCGCTCAGCCAAGGATCAATGTCATGATGTCAACGGGAGTAGGTAACGGTGCCCATCGGCCGATGTTAGACCTGTTTGGCCCCTCCTCTAACTCCTGTCTCACCATTCTTGGCTCTGCACAAACTCTCGGGGTGTGAAGACTGTCCACACCCTGCACACTCATGCCTGAACTTGCATGTCCCCTTTGGCCTAGTGCACTTGCCCCCGTTAAAGCTCCAACACACCCCTCTCTTACCCGAGTTCCTATTATTCTTTGTGTGCTGATCCCCGTTGGCGCCTGCCCGAAAGGGCGCCGCCACATAAAGGCGGGAAGGCTCTGCACCATTCCCGCCAAGAGAAGACGACTTCGCCGTGTTCGGCATAACCTGCTTCTGCCAGGAAATGGAGTCGAAACAATCCCACGTCAGGGATGAGTCGTGCTCCTTGGCCTTACGAAATTTGTTATCATAACCCATCCATTGATTGCCTTCATATGATTCATAAAATTCCATAATACGTGTTTGGTAACAGGCTAATTCCGACAACACTTCAGGCCTACGTTCTCCCATGATTGCTGTGAACATTCCAAACGCCCTGGCCCAATTAGCGATTGTTTCATCTACTCTGAAACCCGCCATTTTTGCCCGCCATACACTCGGATGTAACAACTCCTTCTGATTTTTAACGTGCTCTATCTCATAGTGATCGGTCAACAGTGAAAACATGTTCACATATTTATCAGCCCAAATCCTTTCTTTCACATCCATCGGGATATGCTGAACCACCTTTTCCCTCCTCGAGGGTAACGATCCCTCCCCCGCTATTGGCAACGGCCGCTTACCAGAACCAGTAGCTGTATCTGTTGTTGCTGCTGTTCCAACGCTCGACGCCGATTTTTCCGAGGAAACCTGCGGGGACACAAGAGGACAAGGTGCCTTCGCAGCAACTCTCGATTCCCGCAATTGTTTCATTATTAACCTGGCCTCTTCGGCCGTGTCTCCTGGTGCCACAGCACTCTCGGCGTTCTTGCCTAACCACGCCGCCAACTGGGCGGCCAGTTCGGGAGGCATATCCCCCTCGCTAACGGGTGTAACTACCACAGGGATCGGCTGTCCCGTGTTCGGGATCGGAACTGTGGCCGGGATCGGAACTGGGGCCTCCACCGGACTGACCGGGCTCGCCGGAGGTGACTCGGGAACCGGAGCCTCCCCCCCTGCCGCCCTATTCCTGGCCCTTTTACCTCTCCCGGCCGGGACAATTCCCGGCAATGCTGGTCCGATGACTTTCTTCGGTCTACCCGTGTCATTCATTGCCGCCATTTGCTTCTTTATGTTCGCCATGTCCTTCACCAGCATGCGAAGCATTTGTTCAGTCCCAACCTGCTTTCCGACCTTCTTGCCAGGCATCGTTCTGGATCCAAAGCTTCGGACTCACTGAAAGAGAAACACAAAAATTACAAGTTCTCAAAATTGGCTCTTTGTTCTGTCTCTGGCTCACGTGCAGCGAGGGGGTGCAGCTTCCAAGCACAGGAACAAGAGGATGCTTCCTTGGATTGTTGCTCCTTTTATTCTTCTTCGGGGGGGACGTGGACCCTCCTCCAACCGCCTACGGGGCGGTTCCAACGGTGTAGGTGTCTAGGACCACCTCTCTTGGGCGGGAAAAGGCGCGCCCCGGCCATGCCTCTACGGGCATACCAGCCGAGACGCGCCTGCCGCCCAAAATGGTTTCCCGGGGGGATTGGGGCACCCAACCATACGTTCGGGGGGACCGAGTGGTCGCCCCTTTCCATTCTGAACTAATGAAAAGTGTTATTTTCAGGTCACATGACCCGGGCTTTCATCATTTGGAAAACAAAACTGTTCTGAACCAATGAAAAGTGCTATTTTCAAGTCACATGACCTGACGCGCTTACGCTACGCGCCCCGGGGCGCGTAGCATAAGCGCGTCGGGGCGCGCCCGGGGGCGCTTACGCCGTGCGTCATAAGACGCATTACGCGGCTACGCGATACGTCACGATGATGTTTTCGTTCGCGGCAATAGCGCTAACAGGACGCTCACCGGTACGCGCACCGGGGCGCGCCGCAACTGCGCTTACCGGTGCGCTCACCGGTATGCGCACCGGGAGCGCTCCAGGGCAAAAAAATAAATAAATAAATAAACATGAACAATATACATAAAAAAAATAGTAATACATACATATACAATATAGGATTCATTATAAAAAATATCATATTTCATAGCTATAGAAATTAGCTATTAAAAAACCTATGAAATTCACTGAAAAAGTCATAGGTTTCACACCAGTTATAGTTAGGAATTAGCATTTAAAAAACCTATTAAATTCACTGAAAAAACCATAGGTTTGACACCAGTTATAGTTAGCTGGAAATGTTACTGACATAAAACCATTGAAATTCCCACGTTACAGTTAGATGGACTCACTATAACTCGCGCGCCTGCAATGCACTGCTGATGATGTCACATATTACATCATTCATGACATGGTTAGTGACATCACTGATGACATCTCAAATGACATCACTGATGACATCACTGATGACATCTCAAATGACATCACTGATGACATCACTGATGACATCATCCATGTGATAATACAATACACCTCCTCACACTCTAATCTAACACATGATACACCTAGTGTTAAATACAAACTACCATTCCTGAAACCATTGACACAGAAAAACCACTTACCACATACGCACTCACTGATTTCTAGGTCTACACACACATCCACTCATTCACCCATACAATCTTTCATACATACAGTCACTCATCAATACAAGACCAACATATGCACTCATACACCTATACAGAGACTCACACACTGCCACTCATCCATGGAGCTACTCATACACCTAGTCAGTCATGTAAAGAATCAATCACACTCCCATTTCCACAACTATACAGTTATACACACAAAACCTTGCTTATTTAAACATAGACTAACACATACTTACTGTCTTTTACAATCACTGATACAAGTACATATTGATAGATACAGTAACTTATGCAATCACAGGCTGTTATATATAGTCATTTATATATGACAACTCTCACATGCAGCAGCTTACACAACAACAAACATAATGATCTACACATTCAGACAGTTTAGTCACTAACCCATGCATTCACTAAGACACATTTAATCACTCACTCATACAGTCAGTCATGCACCTACTAAATCCTTCATCCAGACACTCATACATACACTCACTCTTAAATATGTAAAACATATTTAACTTTACATAAACACACAGACACTGGATGATGTCATCAGTGATGTCATCAGTGATGTCATCAGTGATGTCATTTGAGATGTCATCAGTGATGTCATCAGTGATGTCATTTGAGATGTCATCAGTGATGTCATCAGTGATGTCACTAACCATGTCATGAATGATGTAATATGTGACATCATCAGCAGTGCATTGCGGGCCCGCGAGTTATAGTGAGTCCAACTAACTATAACGTGGGAATTTCAATGGTTTTATGTCAGTTAAATTTCCGGCTAACTTTAAATGCTAATTCCTAACTATAACTGGTGTGAAACCTATGTTTTTTTCAGTGAATATACAAAGCTGTGTTGGATCCGCGTGATTTTCCTGGGTCGCTACGGTTGGAGCCTGGGAGGTTGCACTTGTTTGGATATATATATATATATATATATATATATATATATATATATATATATATATATATATATATATATATATATATAAAACCCATCACTTATAATCAATCCCTCTGACTAAGGAGGTAATGTAGTCCTGCAAGACAAGACATAGAAACAAGTGAAAGTATCAATAAGAAACCCTGAACCGGTAGAGTGAGGTGAAGTGCTATCAGCTAATCACCAGGAAGTAATATAATTAGAGTATTCAAGCATTTTGCAAGCTGATCACCAAGTGGAAGGATGAAGGGACTTTGGACTATGATGAATATCTATTCTTGAAAGATGAGTGCTCAGTAGTCCCGACATTGTATCATATACCTAAAATCCACAGGGACAGCCAGAGACCACCAGGATGCCCAACGGTGTCTTTGAAGGGAAGCCTACTAGAAAACGCACCCATCTCTGCAGACTCAGTCCTTTTTCCATTCGTGAAGAGTCTAAGTTTGTATATTAAGGACATCACAGATTTCATCAGAACCATACAGAATATCGTATTGGAAGAATATATCTTGCTCATACCTCTAGACATTATGAGCCTTTATACATGCATACCACATGAGCGTGGTCTACAGGCTGTGGAATCATTTCTGAAAGAAAGGCCTTTGAAGTTTCAAGAACACAGTGTGATGATTCTTCAACTCATATCATTTTGCATTAATAATAGCATCTTTTTATTCTCAGGTCAATTATACCAACCAATCCAATACTCTTTATTTCATCAATATACCATAAAAGAGATACACATTAAAAATACAAGAGCTAAAATGAATACTGACAGATTAAAAGAGATGAAAAAAACCAACAAGTCATACAAATACAAATAAAATTCATGCATGGGCCCTTCAAGTACATAAAATCATAGATCAAAGTTTGAAATGTAGTAGGGGATAAATAATGAATGTAATAAGAAACAACGTTTTTCCTGTTTCTTATCATCTACACATGAAACAGAAACCTAGATAGCGCAAATACCACATGTGGGGTCGTGTCGGCTTGAAGGATACTAAAAGCGTCCTCATTCTTTGAGGTACCTAATTCTCTACAAATACGTATCGACCATTTTACGCATGGTTCTTTGTAGGTTTGACAAAACAATAGCAAATGGGGTGGATCCCCTTCTTATAGCCACACATTTGGCACTCCTGGTCTGTACTATTCAATGTCCCTAGCCCTTTTGACTTAAAAATGTTAAGGGGGAGAATTCCATGTCTAAGTTGCACATACATTTTTTTTTAGCTAAGTTCAGCTCTATGTCATTGCAGACATTTTCCAAATGATAATTATATTTGAACAGTAGAAACGAGGTAGGTAAAATGTCTTGTGCTTGCATTAAAAAGTTGCTGAGTTTGAAATGTTGAAATAAATATTTTACTCATTTGCAGTAGTTAATGGGCAGCAACCCACTGGATCATGCCGGAGATTGCCAAGACAATCTCAGGAGTCTTTGACAACTTTGATCCAGGGAGTTTGGTTGCAATTGGATGGCTAAGAAATTCCTCCAACCTATTTTGATATCACAAGAGTTCAGGGGTAATCCAGATGCATCTCCCATAAATAAGTGGCGGAGTTCTGTCTTGTCAGTAATCAGCCTAAGTAACAAATCAAGCCTCAAAGGTAATAGGGTGGTGCAGACTGATAGACACAAAAGCTGCCTTATAAATCAATTTTTTACCATTGCCAATGCTTTTTGATTTTTATGACCCCAAATATCTGCCCCGTAAAGGGCTCCCGCAATGGCCTGTTGCTTGTATATTTGAATAACGAGCAATACAAACTCACAAAGGGACCTCTTGAATAGCTTCAGCAAACCCCAGTGTGTAGCTCTAATTTTAGTCTTCTTTTAGCAACTTGTGATGACCAATCTAACTTCTTCTAGTGTAATCCACAGATTGTCAGATCGGTGTACCTGCTCTAGGGGGACTCCATCTAAGGTGGGATTAGACCGTGTGGATGGACATGAATAAAAAACATGCATTTGGTTTTACTGATACTAATTTGCAGCTCCTTCATCTCACAGAATCTGCTAAAACTATCAAGCAATTGTTGGAGCCCCATGAGTGTCTTCGAGAGTAGGAGTCCACTGTCAGGAAACATGAGGGCCAGATCCCTCAAGCCTGCTAGACATAGGACATCATTATCACTTCTATTTAAGAAACCCAATAGATCATTTTTTAAAAAAAGTAAAAACGGTGGGTGCCTGAACACTACCCTGTCTAATGCCATGAAAAACAAGAATGGGCTTTGTAACTTCACCAAGCTTACCACATCTAATTTTCGCATAATTGTTCGGGTGCAAACTCTCTATTATGTTGCACAGGTACGCTAGGATGCCCAGTTCAGCAAGACATTTCTACAGCTGAGTTCTGGGGACCAGGTCAAACACAGATCTAAGGTCAACAAATACTGCATAGAGCCTCCCTTTCTGAAAGCTTACGGCCTTTCAATAAATCAACTCTATTCTGAAAACCTGGTCAACCGTGAAGTTATTGACTCAGAAACCCATTTGGAGTAGACAAAGTGTGTTACTCTCTTCAAGCCAATGCTAGAGCCTGCCTAATATCACCTTACTAAAACTTTTTTACATCGTGTCTAAAAGGCTACTTGGCCTATAATTGGCAGTATCCATGGGACAAACCTTCTCAAAAATGGGGAAAATCTCAGCCCCACCCACATTTTGGGAATGCTGGGCCTGTTTAAAAAAGCAATCAAAACCACAGTAAAATAGGGTATCCAAATATTTATTTCCGATAAAAACAAGCCACCGGAGATCTTGGCAATACCAGGGCATTACATGGTGCTATCTTTCTCATGACCTCTTCTACCTCTGTACACTTTATCAGGGGAAGTCATCTTTATCCCTCCATGGCCCTGAATGCAGAAGGGTGATTGAATGTTCAAGAACTGGCACCTCATCAAGTTGCTGTTGTTATACATTAGTAAAGTTGGCTAACCATGCCTCTGCCACAAAATTATTTTCAATTTTAGAGCGTCCTTCCCTATTGCCTGTGGCAATTAAATTCCAAGATAGGATTTGATTGTTATCCCTTGCAGCTACTAAGAGGAGTCCCAAGTTTTGAATGTCCAATTCTCTCTTTACCCTTACAAGGGCGGTTGTATAGGCAACTCTTTTTCCCTGTATGTCTTCCCTCCAATAGGACTTAATTGCAGTAATCAGAGCACTCTTGGTCATGCTACATTCTTTGTTGAACCAGGATGGTACACTACTCCTTGGCCAATGGCTTTTGTCTTCTCTGAAAAAGTCTGCTGTTAAAAAAATGAAGAGGGAATTATGTACAGCTTCAAACTTTGATGTTGCTGTTTCCTCAAAAGGCCCAGGCTTCAGAGTGTAACATGTCTCCAGAGCATGACCTACTGTGGTATATATTGATCTCAGGCCCCTCTCAGACACACAACAGACACTGCATTCTATGTTTTTTATCTGTTTGTTTACAACTCTAGTCTGATGGTTGTGGGATAGATAGCCGGGTTTGTATGTCTCCTGTGAACCAATGGTGGAGACTGAAAGGGGAGGAGCAAAGTCACAGATCTATGCCTCTTGAAAGTAACTCTAGCCTGGAGCATACCCAAGTGTTCTGCAGTATTAAAAGTAGGTTGGATATGACAGTGCCTCCCATTGTGCTCAGCTGTTTTGAACCAAAGGTGTTTGAAGACTGCTGATTACCATGCAGTCTAAAACAGGGATATTTGCAAGTGGCAAGGGGACCATACCAATACATTGTTAGGTGGACATTCACTAATATATCAAAGTGCTCATAAACATTGTTAAACACCTTTGTTTGACCATCTGATCCCAACTTGCATCAGGGACGATGAACTGGGAGCGGACCGTAGAGCAGCAGCGCAAGCAATGTTTGCTAGAGTACTTACCAGGGTCAGTGGCCCACGTAAAGATAACACAAATGTAGATGAATTAAATGACAAACTGGAGAGACTAGAAAAACTAAGCAAGTCAGAGATAGCTAGGTGGTGGGAAGCTATTTCACTCCAGAACTATGTCGACAAGTGCATAATACCAAGAGGGCTCCGCACATATACTATACCAATTTATGACTCACCAAATCCGCAGATGTTAGAAGAATGGGGGGAGAACTCAGTAGTTAGCTCCAAGCGCATGCTGGAAATCCTTATCAAGTATTTATGGGTCGACAAGGAGAACCTAGTACGAGAGATCAAATCTATTAAGGAAGAACTCAAGTTAAGACTAGAAAGGGACATTATAGAAACATTCCTGAAATTTCATAAAACAAACATTATCAAACACAAAAATGACATCAAGGAAAGAAAACAGAGGAAACTTGAAAGAGTCGGTGAAGATTGAGACCGGGAGAATTTTGACTTTCAATCGCAGATATGACCATTTCTTTAATTCTATGGCAGCAGAGCCAGTGGCTACCACCATTCCCACAGAACCTTCCAGGTCTCAACTGACCACCAGTGACAATGACAATGATACCTCCGGTACTTCAGAGAATATGACATCAGGCAACAAATACAGTCGCAAGCAGTGACTTTTTTGGTCAAATACCAGCTCATAAGAAGGGGCCAGCAACCAATGAGAGACAAAAATAACCCTAAAAAACGGAGGCTGAGGAACTGGAACAAACATCTGGGGCATAGGAAAAGGTCAGGGGGAGCTGGCAGAGGCAACTAAGACTCTGACAAAGATAACAAAAGAGGCAGAGGAAAGGGACACATGGAAGGTAACACAAGAGGCCCCAGTGCAACCACATAATGGATATGGAAGCTGTAAATAGAACCATCATTAATCACAAGGATAGACTTCTTTCAGACTTACATAAGACTACCTAATGTCTTTCTTTTTTCCCACAGAGCAATTTAATTATATTGAAACTTACATAGACCTATTCAAATTTGTGCGGAAACTCAAAAATTGGCATTCACTCAAAAGTACTTATCACACTGGGAGGAGAAGGTAAGGTCAAACATACTATTCATTTTGATCTTAACATCGGGAACATTGACACCCTCCTCACTTTACATGAACTAGACATGCACAGGGAAACTAAGGACACTACCCGAGATGTGGATGAATTGCTAGATGATGTGGGCATAGCATGCAATGTTGCCTCATCTACTGATTTTAAACCCCATTCTACCTTCATGCCCTTGATGCCACATAATAACATCAACACTTTTCATGAGGTCATGGCCAAGAGTCTCTTCAGCTTTTGCCACAAAACTTGGAGAAAGAGCAACCCCAACAGAACGTATCCCTATCTCAAAAACAGGTGCTAATGTCCTTAACTACTGACACCAACAGTATCATACACCCTGCAGACAAGGAAGGCAAAAGTGTGCTCCTAAGTAGGGCATGTATATTGAGGAAGCTATATGTTAGTTGAATGACAACAGATTCTACATCACTACAAATAGAAAGCCTTATACTAACAGTATCATTTACATGGTGTACAAACACACTGACTGGAAGTACAAGGTGATTTTTGAGTGGGAGGAATACTGCTTTTTTAAACATTATTATCCCAGAGATAGTGCCCTAGAAAATGTATCCAAGTTTGTTTATCACTTGCAAAGGGAATTTGTTATGAAACTCCCCTCCCACGTAAGGCACAGTAAGGATTTTCTCATTAAGCTGGAGGGAACCCACTGGGAGAATGATTATATCTTGTTCACTCTGGATGACAATTAACTGGACACCCACCATAATTGACCATGAAGAGAGAATACAGGCTTGCCAGCATTTTATGTAGGTCAGATCAGTTAAATATCTCACGCACACAGGGATGGTCCTAGAGATGATCAGGCACTGCCTGTCAAATAATATTTTTCTCTTCAACGGTTCCTTGTATAAAGACATCCTCCTAACTGCAATGGGTTCATGTTTTGCCCAGAGTTTTGCTAACCTCTTCCTTGGGTTGTGGGAGGAGAGCATTTTCAATTACCCTGATGGCTACCCAGAATTTTAAGAGGTTTTGATCTCGCTTCAGTTCATCAACGACCTGTTCATCATTTGGGAAGGCACTGAACATGAGGCAGTTATGTTTGTTGACAAACTGAATACAAACACATACAACATAGTGCTTTCACATACCATGAGCAGAACCTCTGTTAAATATTTAGATGTATGGGTAGAGGTTGTGAATGAAGGTATACAGACCAAATTGTTTCAAAATATTCTGGGGCAATAGTCTCCTCCATACCCTCAGCAGCCACCCTGATAATTTCGAGTATTCCATATGGGGAACTGCTGAGGGCAAAATGCAACTGTACCTTGTAGGATACCTATCTAGCCAAAGAACAAGTCATGATGAACAGATTTAAGAAGAGAGGTTATCCCATTTGGGTGCTCATAAAAACCAGCTATAAAACCAGGTAGGTGACCAGACAGTGAGGCCAACACCCAGACAGAGTCCAGGGTCTTTCAGACATTTAAAAATAATTCCAAAGAAATTTGTTCCATCCTGAAAAAGAACTGGAATAGGACACCGAATATATGAAAGACCAAAGGTCACATACAGGAGAGGTCGCCGCATAAGAGATATGCTAATCCACAGTGACATTGCACCTAAGAAACAAACCAGCGAACAGAATCTCTAGGTCTCATTTCCATGTGGCCACTGTAAAGCATCCAGAAATAGCACAATGCGCAAAGAGCATTCCAAAGCTAGAGTAGGGCATAAGAGGAAGATCTCACAGTTTCTTACCTGCAGTTACACCTATGTTGTATACATACTTGAATGTCCCTGCTTGCTCAGGGACGTAGGCATCAACACATGGATGGCCAAGAAAAGAGGACCAGAACTACCCTGTAGCTTGACATTTCCAGATGATGCATTACTCTTTTACTTTGCCATCCAATATATACCTCATAAAACAGGTGTGATGACAGGACACTTGGATTAATGCGAAGAGAATCAAGGGTCATTCTTAAGTTAGAGACCAGGAGCCCTATGGGACTCAATTTTTGATGAGGAACTTGGGGTGCATCTGTATGGTGATTAGGAATGATTTTTTTATGATTTCTTCGGTACTCTCCCCTCATTATCGCAATTTGAAGTTCAGTTTTCTGTTCTCCCTTTTCTACTCCCTGTTGCACTCTCTCATCTTCTTCCTCTTCTTTGTCTTTTCTCCTTCACTCTCTTTCCATTTTCTCTTTTATTTTTGTATTTGCCCCCCTCCCTTTATCCCTCTATCCCCTATTTTTCCTCCCCACCATACTGTGTCCTTCCATGTCTCCTGTAACTGCTCTTCTTGAGGGTTTTCATTCATGAAGCTGTGTTTTTAACCAAAACGAATAGACGTCATCTTTCTTAATTTAATAATAGTTTTATATTTTGTGTTTGTTACAGGAGGAAAAGAAGGGGCCCTCCAGGATGATTATTTGAAAAAACCCAAAACGGTTCCCCTACCCTTGCTTCAGCTACACTGGTCGGGGGACACATATTTCATAGATAAGGTTATGACAAATTTTCTTGCACTTCGTGCACTTTATGTTTTGGCTATTGCTGTTTTTCTTTTCATACATAGACATTCTATCTAATGGTGGACAGTCCGTTCAGAGCCTCCTAGCAGTATTTGCCCACTTTGGGCGTGATGTTTGTTGCCTATCATTGATTGCACATTCTGGGCCCGATTCACAAAGATAAAGTGAGACGAAAGTCTATTTTAATGAATTTCGGTATTCACAAAGGGCATTCTACTTGTAAATGCCCTTTGTGATTACCGAAAGTTGTAAAGTTAGACTTTTGGTATCCACAAAGGGAATTTACTACACGTAAATGTCCTTTGTGAATGCTAAAAGTCGTAAAGCAAGACTTTCATCTAACTTTACCTTTGTGAAATGGGCCCTCTGTATTTTACAGCAATGTTGTAGCTGTTATCCTGCTGCTCCTTTGTGCTTTTAGTTGCCCACCCGGGTGGTATTTGTATTTTATTCACATTGCCATTAACTGTGTAAACGCAATGGGGCAAAACAGCTGAGCCCCACAGCACAACGGAATGCACTGTCATGTCCAGCTCACTTTTTACACTACGGAGTACTTCAGTATGCTCTGGGCTTCCGTTATTTTCAGGAGGCATGAATCTGTGACTTTGACCCTCCAATTGCAGTCTCCACTGCTGGCCCACTGGAGATGTACACACTTACGGCCCAATTATGACTTTGCTGGTGCATCGCCGGGTCTGCCTCAGACGGCTCACTAGATTAGGAGTTTCCTTCTATCTGGTGGGCTGGTTGATGGCTTTCCCAGGACAGTGCCTCTAAAAATGGCCACTGCAATGGGAATGCCAAAATAGTTCCTGCACAGCATAGACTGAAAATTCCATGCTGTGTAGGAACTGGGGCGCCTGCACACAAAGGGTTATGGGCCCCCGTGTGCATCTCCATGATGAGGAGGCAGGGCCTCCCTTATTTACTCTATGCCAAGGTATATATGGAGGAGAAACTTCCATGAGACCGCCGGCAGAGAAGAATCTCAGAATATGCTTGGCGGGACTGCGGTTGTGCTGCCAAGAGTATTGCAGCCTCCTCACCACTGCAACACTGCCAGGGAACGATAATACTCTGGCAGCTGTGACAAGCTATGGCGATCCAACCTTCCTAGACGTAATAGGGTCCTCTGGACAATGCCACCCCCGCGAGTCTGGCGGGCCTTGGACTGCCACACTCATAATCGAGACCTCAGGGTTATGATGTATTGACTATTATGTTTAAAGTTTGCTTTTCTGTTTTGGCATACCAACATGTATCATATATAATTTATATGTATTGTTTATGCATTTGATGTTGACTGTGGGGCAGAGTTTTGTACCTCTCTGGCTAGGTATCATCCACTCCACTCTGTCATGGCCACCAGCATTGCCTAAAATATGACATTGCGTCCTTCCTTTATGTCCATGAATGTATGTGTTTCTATCGGCAGAACACTGTGCCCCTCAAGTGATTATGACCGTTTAACGGGCGAAATGTGTCATGTGAATGCCAATAAATCTACTTGGTAGTACTATGTGAGTTGCCCTGAGTGTGCGTTCACTTGCAATCTTTTTTTGTGATTTAAAGCTGGAATGCTCTGCCAGCATCACGCAACAGGCCTCACAGGTCCTGGTCCCAGAAGAAGCTGCTGAAAAAAACATAGGTTTCAGGCACATTATTGTTAGAAATTAGCATTTTTAAAAAACATAGAAATTCACTGAAAAAAACCATAGGTTTCAGAGGCGTTATAGTTAGTTGGACATTTCACTCTTACAAAACAATAGAAATTCCCTCGTTACAGTTAGTTCAGCTAACTATAACTCGCGCCCCTGCAATGCACTGCTGATGACGTCACATATTACATCACTCATGACATGGTCAGTGACATTACTCATGACATCACTGATGACATCTCAAATGACATCACTGATGATATCACTGATGACATCATTCAGTGAATGTGTGTTTTTCTGAAAATGAAATATGTTTTATATGTGTATATCTCAAGGTCGATGGTAGAATAAATGGGTATATAAGTGTCTAAATCGATGATTTTTTTTGTAAATTGATTGTATGACTGACTGATTAAGTGTATCTTAGTGAATACATGGGTTAGTGAGTAATGTTTAAATATGTAAATATCTGTATCAGTCACTCACTTTGTGTATAAGTGGCTGCCTGGGTTGGTGAGTAGCTACATGAGTGTCTATATGGGTTAGTTGGTATTTTGAGTGCCAGTATGAGTGTCTGAGTGTCTGTATGGTTCGGTGGGGGGTATTAGTTAGTGCATAGATGCATGAATGAGTGACTCATTGTTTGTATGTGTTGAAGACAGCATGTGTCCAGGATTGTATGGGTGGATGTGTGTGTGTGTGGGTGTGTTAGTGAGTGAATGACTGTCTAAATAGTGTCTTTATGAGTAACTACATATGTTTTAAACTAGTATATGTGAGTATTGGTGTATGTGAGAGTGAGAGATTGGAAAGTTCCTGCATAAATAAGTATGTATTCTATAAGTGATTGTTTAAGAGAGTAAATATGTGTAAGTTTCTGTTGTGATGGTGTGTGTATAACTGTATATGCAAGTAAATGGAGGTTTGATACTTTGTTTGCATGTGTGACTATGTGTGTGAGTAACTCTATGGATGAGTGTCATGTGTGTAACAGGATGTATAGGTGTATGAGTACATATGATGAGTGAGTACATGTATGAGTGACTGTATAGGACTGTTGGTGAATGAGTGGATATGTGTGTGGATCTTGGAATTACTGAATAGGTTGTTGTAACAAGTATTGGTATGTCCATTGTTTGAAAATGTTCATTCTATTTAAAAACACACAGAAAGAAGCAAAAGAAATGCAGAAAGAAGCAACAGAAGTCCACAAAGATGAATAGAAGTGCAGGAAGAAGCAAGATGTACAAAAAGAACAAACAGAGGAGCAGAAAGAGGCCTTGTTGCAAAATCATCCTGTACTCTCAAATTTTTCAGACGGGTACTGGTGGTAACTGAGTCTGACTAACCAGTCCTAGAGCCAGTGCTATGTTAAAAGACACTTAGAATACAATTAAAACACCTACATACACTAGGGAACACTGTGCGTTGGGGTCCCCCTGTGATTAGCATGACCTCCTCTGTAAGCCCCTAGAATATAATAGGGCAGGGGGTTAAAACTACCTCTTAAAACGCGGCACGGGGTGTGTTTTGCACACTGGTGAAGGGAGGGGCGGCCTGAGATGACATGTGTTAAAGCACGACCTGTGGGCATTTTAAGTTGAGAGATAAAGTCCCCTTGAATCCTGAGGGTTCCTCCTGGGGGCCAACTAACCCACCAGGTATGTTCAGTAAGTGCCACAGACTTGCATTGCAGAGAGGTGTAAAATGGGGCATGGCCTCAGACCACCTCTCTGCAACGCAGCTCTGTGGTGCTTACTGGAGGTACATAGTGGACTAGTTGGACCCAGGGACTCTCAGAATCCTGAGGGTACCTAGGGTCCAACTAGCCCACTAGGTGCCTCCAGTAAGCGCCACAAGGCTGTATCGCAGAGAGGTTTAAAAAAGGACACGGCCTAGTTCACCTCTCTGCAATGCATCTTAGTGGCGCTTACTGGTAGCACCTGGTGGGCTAGTTGGCCCCCAGGGGCCCTCAGGATTGAAGGGGAATTATTTCACAATTTAAAACACGCTACAGGGCGTGTTTGCACACATCACCTCAGGCCCCATCCCCTCCCTTCACCACTGTATAAACACTCTCTGTGGCCATTTTAATTTGGGAGATTAAGTCCCCTTGAATCCGGAGGGTCCCTAGGGTCCAACTAGCAAACTAGGTACCTCCAGTAAGCGTCACAGAGCTGCATTGCAGAAATGTATAAAAAGGGTTGTGGCCTTTGAACACCTCTCTGCAATCCAGCTCCCTGGCGCATACTGGAGGTACCTGGTGGGCTAGTTGGCCCCCAGGGACCCTCAGGATTCAAGGGGAATTAATTCCCCAACGTACAACTCACCAGGGGGCGCATTTGCACAATGGTGAAGGAAGTGGGCGGGGCCTGAGGTGACATGTCTGCAAACACGCCCTATGGTGCATTTTAAGTTGGAGAAATAATTTCTCTTCAATCCTGAGTGTCCCTGGGGGCCAACTAGCCCACCATGTACTTCCAGTATGTACCAGAGAGCTACATTTCAGGGAGGTGTTCAGAGGCCACACCTCTTTCTACAACATTCTACAACACAGCTCTGTTGCGCTTACTGGAGGTACCTGGTGGGCTAGTTGGACCCAAGGACCCTCAGGAATGAAGATTGATTAATTCCCTAACTTAAAACGCACCACAGGGTGTATTTGCACACATGTCAACTCAGGTCCTGCCCCCTCCCTTCACCACTGTGCAAACGCGCCCGTGGCGCATTTTGAGTTGGGGGATTAACTCCTCTTGAATCCTGAGGGTCCCTGGGGTGCAACTAGCCCACCAGGTACCTCCATTATGCACCACAGAGCTGCATTGCAGAGAGGTGTAAAAAGGGGCGGGGTACCTCCCTGCAACGCAGCTCTCTGGCGCATACTGAAGGCTCCTGGTGGGCTAGTTGGCCCCCAGGGACCCCCAGTATTCAAGGGGAATTACTTCCACAACTACAAACGCGCCAGGGGACGCATTTGCAGAGTGCTGCAAGTAGTAGGCCTGAGCTCCGGCACGATGCCGGTCTTTTTCTTATTTTTTAAGAAGGGGGGCTATGTAGCACCCCTTCTTTTCCTAATATTATTGGCCCTGTGGACCCCATCCCCCAGGGCCTGCCCCCTATTTTATTATTTTATTGAACACATTTGGAAGGAGGCCGTGTGGCCACCCCTCCTGAGGCCATAATCGGCCCTGGGGATCCTATCCCCTGGGGCATGGGCATTTTTTAATTATGATATTGATTTGGAGGAGGGCTGCCTTGCCCCCCTCCTCAGGCCCTTTATGACCCCGGAGACCCTATCCCCCGGGCCGGCCTTTGTTTTTATTTTATTTTTTTTGTATTTTTACAATTTTTGTGGAGGGGGCCACGTTGCCCCCTCCCGGGCCACTAATAGCCCAAGGGACCCCATATCCCGTGGCTGTCCCTCTCCGTTGGGGACCATGGGGGTCCCCAATCCCCCCACGGTCCCGCCAGCGCCCTGCCTCCTGCTGGAAACAGCATTGCTTTTACACATGGGGAGCCGCTAAGATGCAGCTCCCCATGTGGAAAAGCAATTTGCTTTGGTATTTGGAAGAGAGAGCAGGTTTCCAAAGCAGAGCAAACTACAGTGTCTCAGGTGTGGGTATCCCGGGACACTGCAGGAGCTGTCCCTGGGGGGTGGCGGTCTCCAGGGCCATCATTGGCTCCAGGGGGGCCACGCGCCCCCCCACTTAATTCAAAGCCCTGGGGAGTGGTGGTCTCTGGGGTTTGGGGGTCTGTAACAGACCCCCTATTTCAAATATTTACTGCCCCGGGGAGGTGGTGGTCCCTGGGGCATGTGGGGGGGCTCAAGCCCCCCTCGCAGGTAGTTTATTTATTTTTAAACAAGCCCCCAAATATGTAAATAGAGCCCCGGGGTGGAGCCCCGGGGGTGGCGATCCCCGGGGCTGGGGGGCTGAGAACCCCCCACGTATTAGAGACGTATTAGGGGCTAAATACTAACGAAGCGCAGGAGCCTGCACTTTGTTTTTTTTTTCTCGCCAGGATCTGCACCCTGCGTGGATTTGCTGATTTGAAAAAATATATATATTTGGGGCCCTGGGGCCCTTGTGGCACCCCCTAAGCAGGCCTAGGGTGTCAGGGTATTTCTACCCTGCTCCTTTTTTGCGTTTTGGCACTTGTTCTACCCAGGCACAAGATGGCTGCCAACACTTCCTGCTTTGGAGTGTTGACAGACAATTAGCATACAGCTCGTGATGGGGAGGGTGCACGGATCCTGCAAGGCCATAGATATATATGTGTTTTTACTTTTGATTTTCTCAGCAACTACTGAACGGATTTACACCATTTAACGAAAAGACCTCTTTCTGAACCAAGAACTACCTCTTTGCCAAATTTGGTGTATTTCTGTTCAGCAGTTTGGGCTGTAGCCGTGTTTAAAGTTTCCTATGGGAAATTGCATAGGGAAAACACGTTTTGGGGCCCCCCGTTTTTTCTCAACCCCCGCATGACGAATCACCCTGAAACTTTCAAGATAAGAGCGGACCAGAGTGCCCCACGAGTTTTGAAAATTTTGCGAAGATTTGTCAACCGACGCCAAAGTTATTGGGAATAAAATGTTGCGGATTTCCTATGGAAAATAGGTCCTAACTATAACTACCTACTGGCGACCGCGAGTAGGTAATATATATATATATATATATATATATATATATATATATACACACATATGTATTTACATATACAAATATGGATATCTACTTGTTATATTATTACATTTAAAAATACATTGGTAAATTATAATATAAATGAATAATATTTTATTAATAGTTTTACATTTTATATGTGTAAATAAACAAACACATTTTCATACGTGTGTGTTTGTTTGCATAAGTATTTATTTATATATATTTTAATGTTATTTAAATATATTTAATTTACCTTATATTACTGTTACATGTTAATATATTTAATATTTCCTATATTAAACTGTATATACCTTTAAAAAAACTATATTTTTGTACATGTTTGTCGATATTAGTGTAAAACAATATTTCTGTTTTAGTTTTCTTTTGTCATATACCGTGGCCAAAAACCCGTAAAATGAGACGGGTGTAACGTGCTGGAACCGGTGTGAGTATTTACCAGAATTTCCAGGGTCTTATCACAGTACCCAGAACACTACCACAGAACTGTGCCCCAAATATGATGGCTATTTTTACTTTCTACGTGGTTTGTAGGTCTCGGCTAAACGCGCGAAGCGCGTTCTCGCCAGAGAACTATAGTCGGCGTCTCAGCAGTCTCAGAACGACGAAGTGAGACAAGACCTGGCCGCGCGCAGCGTTTCCCCATAGGATAACGTTGTGCGCGCCACCAGGTCTTGTCTCCACAGCATGGCATGGCAGACCGGATCACGACGCGCGCCTCTCTGGAATGCAGGGGGAGTCTGCAGAGAGGCGCGTGGCGCTGATAAACAGCCATGCTTGTTTTTTTTCGTCCCGTCTCTGAGCGAGGAATGCGGCCGGATTCAAATTACAAACTTGACTACGTGTGAATGTCTTTGACTACAGTAGGGGTCAGTCGGCATTATGTGTGATGCCGGATAGCGTACCCTGTGTTTTCTACATGCGAATGTTTCACTGAACTCCTGCCATGACACAAAGCCTTCTACTACAGACTGTGTAGTAAACATACCACAAAACCCCCCTTATACCACTCTGTCACAACTTCTTTTCATTCACCCTCCTCTCGTCTAAACCCTAACATTCCTAAACTTTACTAACTCGCCCCCTTCTTTCCTTCGTCCCTGTTTCTTCGCTATTTCTCTTGCGTTTTCTGTGCCTCGCACACCACTCCATTATAACCAGCAGCCGTGTGCCGCAGGCACTACATGTGCATGATACGCCACTGTTGAAACACAACAAACAGCGTTATACAGCAGACATGTTTTACTACCCGAAATGATACCCTGATACAACACAAGCAGGAACCTTCAGCAGCAGACTGTGTGCTACACCACTCTTGACAACATTACCAGCAGCATTCTACTGCAGACCGGAAACACCAACATGTGTTTAAAAACGCAACCACCAGACTTCAGCTGCAGACAATGTATCTGCATGGTATACCAACCATGCAAGATAACCATTATTCAGCAGTGGCAGCCTCTTCACCACATGTGCAACATACATCATTCTGACACCACGTCTTTACACCATTTACTACAAGTTCATGGCACAGCTCGGGCAGAGCTGTGCTTACTGCAGGCCGGGGTCACGACGTGTGCATGGCACACAACCCAATACAACATAATTGGCAGTCGGCTTTCAGACTCTTCACCACATATGTGTAGTACAATAATTTAACAGAACACTGCCAGCAGGCTTCGGCTTAGGAGCATGTTTAGTGAACGTGAAAGGTCCACTACTCAGATACAACACGGCCATAAGCTTTCAACTGAAGGCTGGTTTACTACACATACACGATAAAGCACTCTATCTAAATACAAGTCAGTGGTGTGCACGGTTTACCAGTCGCAGCCAGCAACTTTTAGTTACTTTACTACTCGTGTGGGATACAGCACTTAACAAAGACTACACTCCTCGGCTATACATCAACTGTTGTTTATTACAATGAAAGTCACTTGTTGTATGACTAACATGTGTAGTGAATCTCCCGAATGGCACTCATTTTGCTAGTGAGAAGAATGAAAGTCGGATCCAGCCGCACCTTGATTCAATCTGCGACACAGCTTGCATGAAGATTTCTGCAGCCAGTGCTGAACGGAAAGCACAAGCTTACAAGTAGGGACATAGGCAGATGGGTAGCATGCGGGCCGGATCAGTGGTCTCAGAGTCACGAGTCCTGGAACACCTGTGACCTTCACCATCACTACTCGTTGGTTCTTGTCCCGCCTTGAATATATTGTAGCATGGCCACGAGTCACGCACCAGTAACGGACAAATATCCATGCTCCAGCTTTTAAAACTCTCCTTGTTTTACTTTATCAACTGTGCTAACGGAAATCAATCAATAACGCTCATCCATTGCTCCCCGGTGCACCAAACCCTCCACTCGCCAGTCCTGCTCCATGCGAATGCCCCAGACCCTGGAACTGGCCCTGTCAATGCCCCAGACCCTGAAACTCCCCCCTGCCAATGCCCCAAACCCAGGAACTAACACCTGCATCTCTACTACTCACTCTCTACTACTCGCTATCTCCTACACACTATCTCCTACTCACTCTATACTACTCTCAACTATTCTATACTACTCACTCTCTATTACTGCCTACAACTCACTTCTACTCTACTCTCTACAACTCTACTCTCTATTAGTCTACTACTCACTCTCTACTAACTACTACTCCCTACTACTACTCTCTACTGCTCACTCTCTGCTACTCACTCTACTAATCACACTACTAACTCTCTAGTACTCACTCTCTATTACTCTCTCTCTATTACTCTCTAATACTCTCTACTCACTATGTACTACTCACTCTCTACTACTCAATCTGCAAAAACAGCCTAACCTTACTCCAAACCTTTACTGTTTGCCTAAAGGCACTAGTGCACAAAATGCCATAGGTCTCATCTTTATTACACATAAAGCAATTCTGTTTGTAATCAGGTGGCTTTTTAGCTTTAGCTTTATTAGTGTTTCTCACACTTTCATGAACATAACATGCATATATATGCGTAGATATATGTATGTGTGTATATATATGTATATATACATACACATATAAACATCTGCATATCTATATCAATACCAATATGTATGCATACTTACGTATACATAGATGCCCACATATGCATGTTATGTACATGGGACTTTAAAAAACACTAATAAAAGCAAAACTAAAAAGCCACCTAATTACAAACCGAATTGCTTAAGCTTAACTAAAGCCGAGACCGTTGCAAGGTATTGCAAGGGTGTGGACATCCATATATTTTAGGATTCCGACAATAGATACTTTTTTTGTCTTTTTCTAAGCTTACCAACTAGAATCTTTCCCAAACAAACTCTCTTGGGTGTGCATATACTTTGTTTGAACGCCAGTCAGGCAGACTATTTCTGACTGGATCACATGTATTTGCGTACTTGGAATTAGACGGTGCAACTGATGCTTTTGGTGCCCAGAATATAACAGGAGAAACAGGGATTAATAACATCCGCTACAATCCGCCCTTTTGTCTTGTTGAGTTGGGAGCCAGGACCAGGAACCCTTGGTATCTTCTGGATCATCAGAGCTAAAAGAAATGGTATTGGAGCTCTGAGACTACATTATATAGGCCTTGAGGAAGTCACAGTGGTGACGATATGCGCGTTGGCTGTTTTTCATTCAACTTGATTAAGAAGTGGGAATATGTACACATCGCAGAAACTACAGAAATTATCTTTTGTGACTGTCTAAAACTTGGTTATTATACTAATGTGGAAGAAAGACTTTTCTTTAATATTCTATAACAAATAAACATTTGTATAAAAATGAACATAAGTTGCCTTTACATATGAACCCTGTGATAGGAAGCTTCACTCATCATCGTGGTGTTGTTTTAGCTCTAAAAATTGAACTTGAAAATTGGAAATATAAATGATTAGAGTGCCGGGATTTCTGCTTCGTGTATACCAAATATTGTAACACTTTAACAGACTTTCTGTACCTTATGTTGTACAACTATTCAGCAAGCTACAACTTACAACAAAAAAGTGCTTAATATTAATCACATAGTCAGCACCTAATACACATACCAATGCTTGTTTTAAATAGCCATTTTATTTCAATTAAAAACATACTGAAATTCCTCTGAATGAGTTATGAATTAACAGCAAAAGCACCAATTGTTCTCTGACACCAAGAAAGCAGCAACAACAATAAAAGTCCATAACTCACTGTGGATTATTATTTGAAATTTCAGCTATAAATGTGCTGTGGAAGTATATAATATTAATCTGAAACATCAGGTTACAATTTCCTGAAAAAATGCACAATATGTTTGCAAATGCCAACTTTTCTTTTATGGTAAATACATTCAGTTCATTGAAACAAAAGTTTTATATTTTTAATAATAATGTCTTGTCATCCAGATACTAGCTATGGATTTGTAGTATATCCACAAGTAGAGTATCTATATAGCAGGTTGTTATTCGCATCAAACTTCCCATGTTTGACTGACCTACATGCTAAGGCACAGCTTTCCAAACTGTGTGGCACGACACATTCCGTAGTGCGGAAGCTGTGCTGAGGAGGAACGACAAGGAGGCCGTTTTCACCAATTGCCAGATCTCTGGACCCAGTGCTAAAGTAAAGAACTGGCCGTCCTCTAATAATTTAATGAAAACTGCAGTTTGATTCTATAACGCAGCCAGACCCCACGATTGGAGGGCACACCTGTATTCAAACTAAGCCTTGTCTCCTTTGAAGCAGCACGAACCACAGACATGGTGGTCAGCATCGGCACAGCTTCATCTTATTTTTATTGAAAAACCCCTATATACAGGGGGATGTCCCAAAGAGTGATTACAGACACCAGACTACAGCACAAATTATCAAAGCAGCTTGGTCTTTCCTGTTTGTTTCACAAAGATTGAGACTAATCCTTAGGGATTAGAGAAAAACCATCCTGAAGAAGGTGTCATATCCATTCAAGCACCGAAACGCCGCGTCGACTTTTGCTTTTTTCAAAAAATAAAATGAATTGCATATGATGTATTGAAATATTTTTAATGAAGTGTAAATTGTGTTATTTTTGTACTATGTACAGGGCTATGCCTTATTTTTTAATTAATACTTGATGTTTTTAAAGTTATAACTGTTTCTTTTGAATAATCATTAGGTAACGGGTTCTCCTCCGATATTTACTGTGACTTTGTGTGTAGTATCGACCACAGAGTTCAGTCATGTGTGTCCTCATTTTTGTTGTATTACCTATTTATAGGTGATGGTTGTTTCTGCCTCCTATATGGTTACTATAGCAGACGGTTACACCAGAGTAGAGACACGGTAGATCTTATAATCAGGACGTTCTTGATTACTGTCTTTCACCCTGTCCTGTATTGGCTTATGCTGTCCCTTTTGGTTTTTGAATTAATCTTAGCCACTGCTAGTTATTTCGGCAGTGTCCCAGTTCATTTGTGGAAAAGTAAATTTGCCATGTTCTGTGTCCCTACGTGTTCCCCATCTTATGTCATATGTGCATGATCAATATGCATATGTATTCCCTTATGATCGATTAAAGACGCAATTACAGTTGTGTCCATCTCTAGTATGCCAGTCCCCAGTTCTCGTGAAAGCTACGAGTATTAGGCCTATGTAAAGTTACGTTGCCACGTTTCACAGTGTGCACGTTATTCCAGTAAAAGTTCCCGTTTCTAGGCCTCAAAAGGGCCCGGACACCAGATTCAGCTCCTGTCTCCTGAACCCTCACTGAGGAGCGATACAGCCCCCACCTGTATTCCTGACCCTTCACTTACTTCCTGCCTCACAGTGCCCGGCTCAGCCTGGCTCTGCCCACGAGTCTGCCAAGAGTATGTTATGATTCTAGTTATCAGTCCAGCCCTCCTTCTCTGCATTCCTAAGCTACTGAATCGCATCAATAGTTTCCGTCATCGTCTAGCCTTTACGTCTCCATGTAAGAGAAATACTGTATTAATGGTCATTTAATATTCTTCAACACGCACTACATGTAGAATAATGCATGCACCAGTCTTAGAATCTGTTAGCCTTTGCCCTGATAACTTTTGGATTCTATCAACATGTTCTCTAAACATCAGATACTAGATAGTGTTTAGGCACATGTCGCCCTGACTCTCCAGACTTTCGTCTCCTCCTCTAGCGCAGAAGTCGTAGCCCCCAGCTTCTCCTAGTAACACGTCATTGTTAGTTTGCGCGCACCATTAGGTTAGAGGTCCCGGCTCCTTAGGTAGCCCCCTCCATGTTTCCGCCCCATTTATGACATATTCTGTTACGTTTGCATCACATGTCTATGTATACGCCCTGTTCACGCCTCTTTATGCCTTATCTTTCGCGACTGCTACACGACACACCTTCTGCCCCTCCCACTGCTACGCCTGTTGCAATGAAATGCTATGCGATTGCTCTAATGTATATATATTTGTGCACTGTTATTAAAAGTTGCTAGCCATCCCAGATCTTGTCCGTGCAGGTTGTCCTGTTCCTGTCCTTTATGCTGTATTAAAACCTGCAAACTCCTACTACCTCGAATCTTGACTCTTATTTTATTGAGCTATCTGTTATTACTATGTCCAGTCAAAAATAGATCCGGTATTATTTATTTATATACCACATAATGGCGCCCGAATAGGGACTTGCCCTTTCCCCACGCGCCGGTGAAGCCACGTATGCCCCCTGACCCTCTGCAGCCGTGACGGAACTCTTCTGCGCACCGGCAGATATTTCTGCTTCAAGTATCCCTCAGGCCCACGGAGGAGACGGAGGTTGCGGTCCAGCATCCAGACGAGGCGGTGGAGGAACGCGGCGAGTCCCGACCAGAGCCCAAGCCGAGAGTCCAAGGTCCGAGGTATCCGGAGGCCCACCTGTAACTGAAGTCCGAAGTTCGTCCGTCCGGCGTCGAAGCAGTCCAGTCCAGTCCGAGGCCTTCCGTTCTTGCTGCCCGGTGAGTACCGTTGCTGGGGTAGTATCTAGACAGGGTCAATCTAATTGACTCTGGTCTGTGGGTTTTGGTGGTACACAGACCCAACACGAAGTGTCCACTCCGGTGGATGCGGGTCCTGACGTGTCTCTTTATGAGACCGGTAAGTTTCGTACTGTTTCAGCAGTGCATCTAATTTCTGTTCTAGTCCGTTCTGTTCTCGAGAAAATTCATGTATTCTGTTTTCAGTATTCCAGGTAGTATTCTGTTCGAACTGTTATTTTAAATGTTCTTCATGTGTTTTAATGTCGTGGTATGAAAGTGGTGTAATTATCGTGTTCATTGTGTATTGTATTGTGTCTAGATTACAGTTCAGTCATGCCTTTGTTTTCCAAATTACGTCAGTTAAAAACCAGAAAAGGTCTGTTAGAAGCAGCAGTTCCTGTCCCGCCTAGGGACAGTCCAGGTCACTTTATGTATCAAAAGCATGGCATAAGTGCCATATTGTATCTAGATTTATGGGTAGAGTACACCAAAGAGTTAGAAGAAAAGTATAGATGGCCCGTATCAGGTACGTGGGATGCCGAGTGCATCATGCGAGTAGAAGAAGCATTATGGAAAAAGAAAGCCAGACAGTCACAGAAAGATGCCATCGAGTTATGGCGCAAAGAATCTCATAAAAGAACCGAAAAAGAAATCAGAAAGTCAGAATTAAGTAGAGAATCCATAGAAAGAGCCCAAGAAAGGGAACTAATCGAGATAGGTGAACGAGTTAAAACCGAACAGTCAGACAGACAGAGGAATGCCCTCATTAAGGGTATGTATCCTCTTCTTGCCGAGGGCTTGTCAAAAGCAACCCCGGAGGCATCCAGTAATTTTCCGCCACCCTTAGTTCCGACCAAGCTACGTCACAAACCGACCGCAGCTGATATTTTTATTTCGTCCTATTTGGACGACACAGTCCCAGAATATGCAAATCCTGTTCCGCCAGCTCCTGTAAATAATGTAAATCCTGCTCCTCCAGTCACCGGAGTACCTGTTACGGTACCCCCGGTCCAGCCCACATTACAATTTCCCGCCGCGCCAGCACGAAGAGTATCAGTCGACGATTCTAGTTTAGGGGCCGCAGGAGGAGGTCCTCCTGGTACCCCGCCGCCACACCAACGTGTAACGTTAGTCGAGTTACATGAACGTGCGTTACAGCGTACGCCCAAATATAAGTCCGTTGCAGAAATCCGACGAGCCCTTACTGAATGCCGCTATGATCCAGTCACAGGTGATGATAGTACGGTTATATATTCCATACGTGTAAGACGGGTGACCGGGTATTTGGACACCCTACCGGATATGAAAGAAGATCTAGACAGAATATATCGTTTCATCCGTACAGGGGATGATCCAGAAAGTATTGGCGAAGCCATGTCTCAAAGGAAAGCTGAGATCCAGCTCATGATATTAAAGTTTCTGATTAATTGTTTGATAAGGGAACAAGATTACCCGTCCAAAGATCCGGCCGAAATGAGAATCCTGACAAGGTGGAGTGATAATATAGCCGAGGGTAAGCACAGAACCATCAGTAGTATAGAGAGTATGTACAAGAAAATTCGTAAAGAAATAATAAGGTTACACGAACAACGTAAAACAGCACAAGTAAGCGAGAAAGAGAATGACTCTCCTGCAGAAGAGGTAGAGGACGAGAATCCCGCCAGAATAGCGTATGTAGGTAGAACTAGACTTTTCGACCGACATTCACGTCTGGAACACAAGAAAATCTTTCATCATCCAGCACCGGAACAAGGTTCTCTAGAACAAGTGTTTCAAGCTACCGATCATATCCTGAAATCACGAATTGGTTACAGTGAGTTAAGTACTATGCATGAACAGGAACTAGCCCGATCAGCAGTCCGGTGGACTACTGATTCTACCACTTTTCCAGACGAAATAGTGGCACAAATGTTTCTGAAACTGCCCCCAGCCGAGCAACGACTGGTGGGTATGTATATGATCCAGCACCTCATTACATTGTATGAGGGTCAACATTCTGATCCAGGTCCGTTACATGATGTCCTGAACGAGTTACTCCAGTATAGATGGAAAGGTTTAGGTACCGATTTAATTAGTGTTATTCTAGAACAGCGTCATAAATATAGTATGTTCTTGAACCCGCATTTTGTCCATGTCCCACCTCCAGAAAGCAAACCGTTTTACATAGATAGACAGAATCCGTTACGAGAAGTACACCCAGTCAGGACAGCAGATGGTGAAATGCAACGAGTATTTGTTTACACCCCAGTTACCAAGATGGAACTCTTAGAGATGAAGAAGTTAATTCCCTGTCACGACAAAGACCCAGCAGGGTTCCACCGAGAATTAAAGGACATGCTCCGTATGGGAGAATATACGTATCCAGACATTATTAAAATGCTAAAGGTCCTGTTGCCCGCAGGGGTATACGAGAAACTCAAGGAAAAAGAATGGGAGGTGGGAGAGAAAAAGATCGATTGGGCAGCTCTAGAAGCTGAAGATAAGATACGAGTACCAGGTACCGGTCTTGGAGAGAAATGTAAAGAATTACCTGAGCTGTTAATTCAAGTTTTGCCAAGATTACTAGCCACGAAAAAGGAAGACTGGGATGCAATCTCAGCCTGTAAACAGAAACAAGACGAAGACACTAGTGATTTTTATTCTAGATTTGAAAAATGTTTCATTATAAACAGTGGATTGAAGACGAGTAGCGAGTCATACCCTCATCTTTTTGTTACTAAACTAGTCGAGAATTCAAGTCCACAAGTTAAAAATCGAGTTTTGAAAGTCGAAAGTACATGGCAAGCTAGTACCCCGTCCCAGATGTTACAGATGCTCCAATATCACCAGAATAGAATCAGAGAAGAGCAAGAACACGAGAGAAAACGTATGAAAGACACGAAAATGAAAGTACTAGTTGCACAATCTGTTCCACAAGACAGTCAGAAGAGGGGTCCGAATCAAGCCAGTCATCCTGCAGCTCCCGTTAAAGGGACATGTAATTATTGTAAACAGCCAGGTCATTATATAAACGAATGTGCAGTTCTGAAACATAATATAGCTACTGGTAAGACTAAAGAAAGACCACGTCCGCCTAGACAAGAACAAGTTTCACAGACTTCTCAGCCACAGAATGCACAACAGACAGTTCCAGCACCGCAGCCTATTGCTGCAACACAGCATGTTACACAGCAGATGTACCAGTATGCTCAGGCAGAGTATCCAGAGTACAAACAGTATTCATGAAACAGCCTAGAGAGGGAGGTAGGCTTGCCTCTCATCGAGATACCTGTAGATCAAGAGGGTCCCTATGTTCACAGCCAAGTACTAGGGAAAGACAGAAAGTTTCTGATTGATACAGGGGCGAGTAGGACGACCATAAGTCACGCCGAAGTTCCAGGGGCTCCGCTCTCAGGCTCTAGAAATGTTTCCCTTGGATTTTCAGGAAAGCCTATTGTAAACGAGATATCTAAGCCAGTTACTTTAGAAGTAGGTCCATTGTCCCGTACTACTGATCTATTACTTACGAAATCATGTCCAGAAAATCTGTTAGGCATTAAGACACTGAAAGAATTAGGTGCAGTTATTTGCTGCTCCCCAGAGGGAATACGGTTGTTTTTACGTGACTTCAAGGGTCACTATGTATTACGAGATTTTGATCCGAGATTGTCTAATGTTCCGCAGCATCTATGGGCGCAAGGTCCAACTGATGTAGGTTATATGCAAATCACACCCCATCGTGTGACTCTCAAACCAGGTGTAGTGTTACCACGAATCAGACAGTACAGATTGCCACCTGAGGCTGTAGCAGCCTTATCCAAAATTATTGACGAGCTCATTGCTCAAGGAGTAGTTGTAGAAACTGACTCCAATGTATGTAATTCTCCGATCATTCCAGTCATGAAACGTACTGATCCAAATCCACCCCCAGTATATCGATTAGTGATTGACCTTCGAGAACTCAATAAATGTATTATTCCCCAGTACCCAGTTGTCCCAGATATCTCTTCCCTATTGACAGCCATTGATTCCGAAGCCTCATTTTTTACAGTCATAGACCTCAAGAACGCATTTTTCAGTGTCCCCATTCATCCAGACAGCCAGTTTCTTTTCGGATTTTGTTTAAATGGAAGGAGCTATAAGTTCACACGAGCTCCTCAAGGTTTCACAGAAAGTCCTAGTATTTACAGTCAAGCACTTAAGAGACAACTAGACAATATTCACATGCCAACTGACACTGCCCTGCTCCAGTATGTCGATGATCTACTGATCACAGCCCGTTCTGAACGTGCTTGCGAGCGAGCATCACTTACAGTCTTGTATTTCCTTGCCGAGATGGGGCACAAGGTGTCCCCTTCGAAGCTTCAATTCTGTGTCCAGCAAGTGATCTACTTAGGCCACTTACTGTCCAAGTGGGGTAGGCAGTTGACACCAGACCGTATACAGCTAATAGCGAGTCTTCCTCAGCCCAAGACCCAGAAGGAGGTACGTGCTTTTATCGGCCTTACTTCTTACTGCAGACAATGGATTCCTCAGTATGCATTTCTAGCTAAGCCACTGATACAGTTAACGACACAGGAGGCAGCCGTATCGACTGTCCTCCCTTGGACATCTGAACATACACTTGCTTTTAATGAGTTAAAGAAAGCTTTATGTCAAGCTCCAGTTCTAGCTACACCGAACTACAGTAAGCCTTTTACACTTTTCGTCACTGAACGTGAAGGTACAGCATTATCTGTTCTCACACAAGATCAAGCAGGACAATACAAGCCTTGTGCTTATTTTTCTAGCACATTAGATCCTGTAGCTCAGGCTCTGCCTGCGTGCCTCAAGTCAGTTGCAGCCACAGCACTAGCTATCAGACAAAGTGATTCCATAGTATTAGGTCACTCCTTGACAGTACAAGTTCCACACTCCGTGGAAGTTCTTTTAAACCGAACACAGACTCAGCACTTGACAATTGCACGTTTAACAGGTTATGAACTGACACTGTTCCAGCCACACATAGAAATCAGACGCTGCAACGTTCTAAATCCTGCTACACTGTTACCGTCAGTTACTTCACATCCTGCCACACACGACTGTGTGGAAGTAATTAACACTATGACTAAGCCAAGACAAGATCTGACAGATATTCCATTACCAGATCCCGACCTGACACTTTATGTGGATGGTTCATGTATGAGAACAAGTACAGGAGAACTAGTAGCCGCGTATGCAGTGACTACTGACACTGAAGTTATTGAAACACATCGTATTGACACTCTGTCCGCTCAAGCAGCAGAGCTAGTTGCTCTGACACAAGCCTGCATACACGCCAAGAACCAGAAGGTTAACATATACACAGATTCCTGCTACGCATTTGGAGTTGTACACGACTTCGGAGTGCTCTGGCAGGAGAGAGGTTTCATGACTTCTCATGGAACCAAGATTCAGCATGGTCTCCTTATTCAGGCTCTGTTAGATGCAATACATTTACCAACAGCTATCGCTATCATGAAGTGCAAAGCACACATGAAAGTTACAGACATTATTTCCCAAGGTAATGATCTAGCAGATCGAACAGCCAAGCTTACAGCTCAGACTCCAGACATTCCAGTTAACAAGACACTGACATCCACTCCAGATCAGACTACTTGTATGACAGTTAAGGACCCTACTCAAGATGTCATAGATATCCAGTTGCATGCTACTCCCGATGAAATCAAGAAATGGTCCGATCAAGGAGGGGTCCAGACAGATCAGGGATGGGTGACGAAGGGAAAAGCCACATGGTTTCTCCCCGACTCTATGGTTCAAGTCATTATCAATACCGCACATAGTCCAGCACACTTAGGAGAAAAAGCTATGTTAGACAGTATCCAGAACATTTGGTTTAACAAGCATTTACGAGCTGCAGCCAAGCAGAAAGTCCGTACCTGTATGATATGTTGTCAGTTCAATCCAGGTAAAAGTGTCCCGGTGGAACAAGGGGGATTCCAGCCTCCTGCCCACCCTTTTGAAGTCCTCCAGATGGATTATATTCAGATGGAGCGATGTCGAGGTTTCAAGTATGTCCTTGTAGTTGTGTGCGCTTTGTCTAGATGGACAGAAGCATATCCAGTCCCAGATTACACAGCCGCGACCACTGCCAAGCAGTTGGTTCGTGAATTCTTCCCCCGCTATGGACTCCCTAGGGTCGTATATTCTGATAACGGCCAGCCATTCTCATCTGAGCTCATGAAACACATTTCCCTTTTGTTAGGGTACCAGTGGAAGTTCCATTGTGTACGCCATCCTGAAGCAGCTGGTCTAGTAGAGAGACATAATCAGACCCTGAAAATCCGCCTTGCAAAAGTCTGTAAAGAGAAAGGTGTGGACTGGCTAGTAGCTCTGCCAGTCGCTTTGTTTTATATGCGCATGGTCGCACATTCCAGATCAGGTCTGTCCCCGTACGAGGTCGTATTCGGCCGCCCCCCTAACATGTGGGGTACACCTAGACCCCGAAGTATTACAGATGTTTCAAGTAATATGCTGACAAATTACCTAGCTTCCTTGATGTCTGCCCTACACTCTTGTCGTTCACAGGTTGCCGCCGCATTTCCAGACAATACCGAGGTGGCACCGCATGAAATCGTTCCTGGAAGTTTGGTTCTTGTAAGGAACTTTGATCGTTCAAGTCCGCTGGAGCCCCGCTGGAAGGAGCCGAAGCAAGTCCTCCTGGCCACCCGTACTGCCGTCAAGCTGGAAGGCAGGAAGGGCTGGGTCCATCTGTCTCACGTAAAGAAATTTTATGGACTAAAGACTGTTTCCAAGAACATTTCCGAGGATTTTAAAGACTGCCAAAGTACTATTCTCAAGGACTGTCCCGCAAAAGACATTGATACAAATCCCTTCCTGTTAGAGAAAACTCCGCAGCAGGAGTATAAGAAGAAATTAAGGTCTAGTAAAATAAGTCAGCCAGTTTGATTGTCTAAGTCCTCCCCTAGGTGAAACGGTTAGACCGGTTTCTGACATGTATATAATAGACCCCCACAGAGAGAGAGTTAGTGAGAACTCTAAAAGTTGCATTATTATTTTATGTTTTCTGCTATATCTCAGCCTTATGTTTACCTGCACAAGTTATGCATTTTATTTGTGTTTTCCAGTTTCTCACGTGAATATGTCCTCTAATGCTACAGTAGAGCACACGTTTAGTGATCTGCCTCCTCATGAACTCTCTTATCGTCTTGCTATGCGAAATAATTCCTTTATCCGCATGTTACATTATTCACACCAGACCAGCAATGCCACTAATTGTTGGGTGTGTGGTCGACTCCCCCCTTTTCAGACACCGAAGGGAGTTCTGCCACTGTTTCCTTATCCATTTTCACATAATGGTTCGTGTGGAGCATGGTCCACGTTAACGTCATCCTTGACAGATATGTCCTTTCTAAACAGTACATGTTTTCCAGACAAGCAAGGTCTTCCCCACAGAACAGGGTTAGATCTAGAAAATGAAGTTTATAATTTGGGTAATTATTCTTCGAATTTTATGGTCCTGAATGTTCAGTCTGATTCTACTCCAGACTTACCCTCTATGTCAGTATTACCAGTCAAAGGTGAATTATGTGTCCGAAAGAATGGTTCCGTACATGTAGGTCATAGTGATTGTACTACTATTATCAAGTATAGTGACAGTAGGAAATCTATTTTCAAAGCTTCACGTCATTCTTATTTTGTTTGTGGTCAGACCGCATATGTTCGTCTGCCCCTTGATTGGGATGGTACCTGTTACATTGCATTCCTACTGTCACCAGTTTTTCTAGCCCCACCTGACTATCATAGGAATTCCCACCTAGTACATACTAGACACAAGAGAGACCTCCCGATTGTCGATTATACTGAAACTGCTCTAGAACAATACATAGATATCAATAAAGGTGTCTTTCCCTACTTAGGTACTGTCGTGAATAGTAAACTGATACGTAGATTAACCAGAACCCTTGAAGCAGTAGTGATTGAGACTACTTCTGCTCTAGGTAACTTAACCGAAGAGCAATCCTTTATGAGAATTGTCATGCTCCAGAATCGTCTCGTCCTTGACGTCATACTGGCCAATAGGGGCGGGGCATATAGAGTCATCGGATCTAGTTGCTGCATTTTCATTCCTAATAACGCGCCGTCTGTTTATTCAGCTATAACCAGACTCCATAAAATTGCCCATCTGTTACACCAAAATCCAGGCACCTGGACATGGTCCGGTTGGTTCTGGAATATAATTTCTGCCTGGGGATGGAAAGTATTGTAATTTCTAGGTATTGCAGTAGCTATCATATTCAGTTGCTGCCTCTGTATACAATGTGGCCCTGCGATTTGCGGCATTTGCGCTACCTCTTGTATTCCTAGTCCCAAGTCCCGTTCTAAATCCCGTTCCAAGACCATTCGAGACGAGCAGATGATACTGTATGAAATGATAGATGGTATCATGAATATTGATGTTTCCTGATGGAAACGTAGGAACAAGGAGGGAATGTGGAAAAGTAAATTTGCCATGTTCTGTGTCCCTACGTGTTCCCCATCTTATGTCATATGTGCATGATCAATATGCATATGTATTCCCTTATGATCGATTAAAGACGCAATTACAGTTCTGTCCATCTCTAGTATGCCAGTCCCCAGTTCTCGTGAAAGCTACGAGTATTAGGCCTATGTAAAGTTACGTTGCCACGTTTCACAGTGTGCACGTTATTCCAGTAAAAGTCCCCGTTTCTAGGCCTCAAAAGGGCCCGGACACCAGATTCAGCTCCTGTCTCCTGAACCCTCACTGAGGAGCGATACAGCCCCCACCTGTATTCCTGACCCTTCACTTACTTCCTGCCTCACAGTGCCCGGCTCAGCCTGGCTCTGCCCACGAGTCTGCCAAGAGTATGTTATGATTCTAGTTATCAGTCCAGCCCTCCTTCTCTGCATTCCTAAGCTACTGAATCGCATCAATAGTTTCCGTCATCGTCTAGCCTTTACGTCTCCATGTAAGAGAAATACTGTATTGATGGTCATTTAATATTCTTCAACACGCACTACATGTAGAATAATGCATGCACCAGTCTTAGAATCTGTTAGCCTTTGCCCTGATAACTTTTGGATTCTATCAACATGTTCTCTAAACATCAGATACTAGATAGTGTTTAGGCACATGTCGCCCTGACTCTCCAGACTTTCGTCTCCTCCTCTAGCGCAGAAGTCGTAGCCCCCAGCTTCTCCTAGTAACACGTCATTGTTAGTTTGCGCGCACCATTAGGTTAGAGGTCCCGGCTCCTTAGGTAGCCCCCTCCATGTTTCCGCCCCATTTATGACATATTCTGTTACGTTTGCATCACATGTCTATGTATACGCCCCGTTCACGCCTCTTTATGCCTTATCTTTCGCGACTGCTACACGACACACCTTCTGCCCCTCCCACTGCTACGCCTGTTGCAATGAAATGCTATGCGATTGCTCTAATGTATATATATTTGTGCACTGTTATTAAAAGTTGCTAGCCATCCCAGATCTTGTCCGTGCAGGTTGTCCTGTTCCTGTCCTTTATGCTGTATTAAAACCTGCAAACTCCTACTACCTCGAATCTTGACTCTTATTTTATTGAGCTATCTGTTATTACTATGTCCAGTCAAAAATAGATCCGGTATTATTTATTTATATACCACACATTGTTAAATTGCACTCCATGCTACCTCAGATTCAACAAAGCTGTATGGAAATCACTTGCGACCCTTTCCCAATGGTAACAGTCCAGACCGATCTGCCACATCAGGTTCTTCCTGAACCATAACACAAGCAACCCAAAATGGTTTTTCCCTTTGTCTGGGCTCATCAGCTGGGTATAGCTTGGTTCCTGTGACACAGTGTACACAGGACCCACATCTGGGCACACCTGTCTCACTTTGGGTAGCATACTAAAGTATACAAAAAGTGATGGATGGAATGCTTGAATTAATGTCTGCCACTGGTAGTTATTCAGGCCACATCACAGTCCACTGATATTTTGCACACTATCCCACCTCCGTTTAGGCAGAACCGCCTCATATGTTCATCTATCAAAATACCATCCCATCATAAGCATTCAGTAGCCACCAATGTCAAGGATTCCCACTATATGTCTCAGTGTATGCCAAGATGTACATCATAAGCCATGTGCGGCTAACATATACCATAGAAACTAACCACCATATCTTGAACGGCCATTATATGGCCAGAGATGCTGTCACAACGTCAGTGATGTCCTACCAAGCCTTAGCTAAATTAAGCTAGGTATGACTACTAGGAGGATTAAGTTGTACACAATTTGTCAGTGTTGAGCATCTTATACTAGGACCACCGTAATGTCGAAAATGTCCACACTATTGCCAAAGAGTGTCAAGATGAGCTCGAGCCATGATTTTGGTAAAGCCTCAACAATGCCTTTACACCCCATTTTATGTCTTATGTCAAACAGAGCCACAACATACCAATCCCCATTCTAGTGTATAGTACATCCCCACTATGCCAGGAACAGCCACATCATCCATTGATTGCTACCTACCACAGTTTCCACCCAGGCAATTGTCACCTCAACATCTACGTTTCACACTTATTGAGCTTACTCATCTAAAACGTTAATTTCTACTTTTTGGTCATCATTATTTTCCTGAAACATTTTTTTTCTCTCTTAACTCTGTTTCTTCCTACTTCTGTCTCATTATCTGAAATGCTGTTTGTGCAATACTTCCTATCCTCCTTTGCTTTACGATTCTGATCACCTTCCCTTTCTCAATCTTTCTCCCTCTCCTCAACTTTCTAATTTTATTCCCTTGTCTCCTTTATACCTCCATCCCTCCCTTACCCTTGTCCATTCCTATTCCACTACTTTCTCCTTATTGTCTGCCTTTGTCTATACTTTGATCTCACACCGTTTTTTGTTATTTCCCTTTCCTTTTTTTCTATTATCTTTTCTGTTTTTATTTCTAGTTTCATTCTATCACCCTTAACTTCTTCCTTAGTTCCTTCCTATACTTCATTTCTCATTTCTTTGCTAACTTCTATCATTCCTTCTTTTTTGTTTCCTTCCACCTTTCATTCGCAATTAATTTCCTTTTAACTTTCTTTGCTTCTTTGATTCATTTGTTTATTTTTCTTCTTTTTAGTTTTTAGCATTCCTCTTTCCTTTTGTTGTTATTTGTTTTCTTTTGTAACTGAGTATTTGTATCTCTGATTCTTATATCCTTCCTTCATCCTTTCCTCCTTTTTATTCCTAATTTCCTCCTTCCCAACCTGTTTTCTTCCATCCCTTTCTCCCACTTCCCCCTTCCCTTTCTCTCTCCCTATCTGCCTTTTCCTTCTTCTACTTCCTTCCCTCTTTCTTCATGTCTTTCTTCTTCTCTTTTTAATTATTTTCCTTCCTCCTTCTGTTGCTGTTTGCAATTGACCTTGCTTTCTTTTACTCCTATCAAAAAATGTCTTCCCTTTCCCTCACTTTTTATTTGCCTGTCTGTTATCCCCATTGTCATAATCATTATTTTCTGTTACTGCACATGGCTATTTTAGGAGAACTTTGTTCCCTGACAATGTTTTCTATGACAATAAATCTTCGCAACTAAGGGGATTTTAAATTGTAAATGACCCAGATTACTAGCCTCTCAATCCAAGTGTAACCCCGCACTGTAGCTTGGAGAGTGGGAAATTCACAACACAACTGATACCCTTTTCCGGCATAATGCAATGACTGCATGAACCACTACTCTTCATGATGGTCATGCTCACAGCGACGAGTTTTATACCAAGAACATTATCTCTAATATATTAGGGAGCCCAACCTCTATTGTAGAATGCCATATTTGTAATACAGAATGTTTTTACCATTTCTTAAAGCTATTTGAGATGAATGATAATATTGTTTGACATATTAGTGAGTCTGAGTGCAGGAAAAACAGCAACAGCAGGCTATCGTATTTGATGAATTAAAGAGAATTTTAAATAGTCTGAAAAGAATTTAAATCGCAGGTCCCGATTTTGTCACAATTGCTTTTTTAAATTTTATATCAGCATTGGGCATGGCTTTTAGGTTATGAAATATGTATCCCTGAAAAGATAATGGCATTTTTTTGCCATCCTTGATATAATGGCCGCATTCAAGGAGGCTTCAGTGGGAAGCTTTGAGGACAGCAAATATTCACCAGTTTCTAGTTAAGGATATTTCTCATCTTTACCAAGGAAACCCGCTATTCCGGATAGCAAAGAGTGCCAGTCAGGATCGTCTGTTAGCCCCCTGTTTATTTATTGTCTTTCTGAATAGTAGTAATAATCTAGACAAGGGACTCAAAGATGGTGCTTGTTTTACCGTTTACACAGTGCTGCAAGAAACAGAATGCAAAACTGCAACAGATACACAGCTGCTGATGTTGAATGATGGTTTCATAGTATTACCTGTAGCTGCAGCGTTTAGTGTGGGGGTCAGTTACCGAATTGGTGACCAACAAGCCTTGGCAGCGGTAAGCACAGCGAAAAGCTTCTGGAAATTTACTGGGTCCGGGGTAGTGATGTAGCGGCATGAAACTCCAGGACTGGTGAGACTACAACTCCCACAATGCACTGGACCACCTGGATTTGGGCAATTCCTTGAAGGGCTCGTTGGTCAGTAATTCCTTGGCTCCAGCAAGTGTTTTTACCTGCAGTTTGCTGGGGACTAGTGCACTAGTGCAGAGGAGACTGAAGGTGCTTCCGGGCTCCACAAGTGTGCCTCTCTTCGGGAGTGTTGAGTTTTAGCCAAGGATGAGGGTCATTTACTCAGTTCCAAGTCTATTGCCTGAGGGACAAAGCTCCCTCTTTTGCTTTATGCTGTGGTCAAAGTCCTGCTGTTGGAGACACAGGTCTCCTCTAGATCCCTCTTTAAAGTTAGTTGTTCAGATCCGAGGTTCTGGTGTCCAGAGGGTTCATTAAATCCTTGATTTAGGGAGGTTTTGTGAAGTAGGGGAGCTAATTGCTAATGGGCAGCTAGTCTTTGCAGTTAATCTGCCTCTGAGGTGACCTCATCCAGTGGTGTAGGTCATCTTTTCTACCCAAAACACACTATTACTGTCTTCCTAAATATGGCAGACTTCTATTTTAGGTACACAGATCAGGTTGACCACCCTAGAGGTGTACACCTCCTGCATATATGATTTCCTGCCTTGCCCAGGAGCAAGTGCACCTGGGGCAAGAGGAGGGCTGTGCCCTCCTCAGGGGGATAGCCCAGATGCATATCAGATATCGTTTTGCATTTGTCGCCCTAAGTGGGACGGGTGTGCACAGATATGGCGGTGCAGCCCTTGAAGCTCACTGCCGTGATGGGCCAATTCACTAGCCTGCTCATGAGAAGGGAGATGTGACCTCCTTTCTGCTCAAACCTTTGCTCCTGACTCCTGGGAGTGATCACAACAACATCCATTGTCAGTGTGAGCCTTGGCTCCAGACACACCACAGGGGGCAGAGTCAGCATTGTGGAAGGCAGGCACAGCTACAGGTGCTACTCCTCCCACCACTCCAAATTGAGATCAGGCCTATTCATCCTAGTGCCGACTCATACAGACTCCTGGAGCCACAGCACCTCCCAGGCCCTGTCACTCCAAAGCAAGACAGTCAGGATGGTTGAACATGAAAATAGACACTTTCTAAAAAGTGGTGTTGTCAAAACACAATTTAAAACCCATCTTTACCAAAATATGTGTTATTAAATTCTGAGTTTGGGGATACGAAACTCCATTTTTCTATCTTATACCTCTGGGAGGATATGCTTGTAAAATGTTACAAAGCATTCCCCATTCTGTCCTACGGGGCAAAATAACCTTTCAACAGTAAAAAACGAAATTGACAGCATTTCACTATCAGGAAATGTTACACACACCAGTACATGTCCTACCTTTCACATACACTACTCCCGGTACCTTGGGCCTATCATATGGGTGTCTGATATGTAAGAAAAGGGAACGTTTGGGCAGGGCAAGTGGGTTCACTTGCCAAGTCGACATGGCATTTAACAAACTGCATGCAGGCACCATGGTGGCAGTCCTGAGACATATTTTCAGGGATATTCATGTGGGTGGCACAATCAGTGCTGCAAGTCCACTTGTAGCATTTGATTTACCAGCCCTGCCAATCAGGGAGAACAAATCACAAAATCAATTTACACAAGGAGCATATGCACTTTAGCGCTGTTCAGTGGAAAAGTGCCCAGAGTCCTATAGCCAACAACAACAAGTCCGGAAAAAAAATAGGAGGAAGAACCAAAAAGCTTGGGGATAACCCTGTAAAAATGGCCATTTCCAACAGCCCCGAAGGCCTCTTTACAGGCCGGTAATCAGTTTTTTACTGTGACATATTGCATGGAGTGTCTGTAGTTTATCATGACTGCGGGGTTCCTAATGAACAGGCTGCCAGGCTTATTGGATCACAAGCCACACCCTTCTAATTCACCGGGTGTAGCCCACATCAATCAGACAAGGTTACAAAGTCCCTAAAAAGGATATTTCTAAATAGATCTCCCATGGAGGTCAAATCAACGGGCTTTCATTGGGCCAGATCAAAAGAAGAGATCACCATTGGCCAGGCCAGGAGGTCCAGCAGCATAGACAGGCTCAGTCTTGGCTTATTTTTAAGGAGTGGCACAAACAGGTTTGTGCCACTTCAGAAGAATTTTGCACATATTTAACTTTTACATATCAGGCACCCTGCCTAGAAGGCAACAAGGTGTACTTGGGGTAACTTCTTAATATTTAAAAGCAGGGTTTCTAGCCCATCAAAAAGGTTCATTTTGACAGGTTTGACAGCAGGGTTTTAAGCTGCTGCATTCAAGCTACAAATGGGAAGCACGAAGCCATGTTTTATAGGGCCACTCTGAGAATGTCATAAGGTCCTGCTGTCCACAGATGGAAAATAACTTCTACGTCCTATGTGTAGTTCTACACCATAAACAAAGGACCTGTAGGCAAGTTAAATATATCAATCAGGAGTAACCCAATTCGACAATTTGTAAAGGGGGAGCACGGAAACTTTACTCCTGTGTAGCAAGTGGTAAAATGCACAGAGATCATGAAAATGAAAAGTGAGGACGTCAAGTTAAAGATACTCATTCCTTGCACCTTTGTAATTGTGATAGGCCTCCATGGGTGGGGGGCAACAGATTGAATGCCTCTGAGTCCTAGGAGAGGCGGGGCACAGGCAGGTTGTGGGCAGTCTTGCGGAGGGGTTATGGTTCCTACTGTTGGATGAAATTCCTCGCAGAGGAATAGCTTTTTTAATATTTCCTGTTTCGTTCATTTAGCTAGAAAGTCGGGCAGGTTGACTTGTTTACCGACAGCCATTTAGGTGGAAGGTATTTTATTTCTTCGGTGAGGTCTCCGGGGTAATTCTTCATGAAACAGTAACAACAAGTTTCACCTCACGGTGTTGCTGCTTAAGACCCTGGAGGAAAAAAAGCTCTACAAAGTTTCCCAGTTTGCACGCGCACACACACACTGCATTTATGGAGAGTGCTTATTGACATTAGTGAAGCGCCTCTTCTGATTACATCAATTTACAATGGAAAATGAAAGATGATGCACAAATGTACATTTAAAGTCTGTAGTGTGTCTCTAGAGCCAAACGCTATTTGTAAAATCCGTAGTGCAGATATATACTACAAATATTTAATCTAGGAGTAATTCACTTCTATAAAAAAGCTTCTCTCCACTGTGCATTACTCTACCACATTTTGCTTCCAAAACGTTCCTGTAAATGCTGGAGTTGCAAACCTGACTTTAGTGAATTATAGACAACAGAAAAAAGTGTCCCCCTTGGTGCTTAGATCACATACGGTCGACAAAACAATGCAAGAATCACTGTGACTACAAGGTTTGTGTCTTCACAGTATGAAGCATGACTGGTTTAACCCAAAAGCATTGCTATTCATTTCTATTTCCAATAATGTTGGTTCTATATATCTTATGGGCTGTTTTCTGTTTACCAAAAATACTGTTAAACCAAGCCTGATATTTTACCCATGAGATATTTGCTGATTCAAAGACCATAACACCGTAGATTTTACAAATCTGATGAGATTGTTTGGTGAGTTGAGCACTTGCTCTGAACATCTGGAATAAGATGATATTCACGAGTTTGAAATCTGGAAGGCCAAATTAAGCTTTCCATCCTTCCAAGCGAGGTAAAAGTAGAGAACAAATTCAGTAGTAGTAACATATGTTTTTACAGCATTTAGAAACAACAGATGATGTGTTGTATAAAATACGTTATTATTACCTTTAAGATTATAATGCATTTCCGTGATATTCAAATGAAGAAAATACATAATTGTCAATCAATCAAGGAATACCCTTATACCATGACCTTTTTGTAGGTATTTGATATATCATAAACCTAATGCAAAGGATCTCTGAATGTCAATCTAAATACATCAGAGCTTAGCTTTATCAATTATGGGCCAAATAATCCATCTTCAAAAACCAGCATGTGCAAATTGTGAAATCATTTTCACTAGGCAAGCAGAGACACTGTCAAATCAGGCCTACCCTCCCCACCTTGCCGCACATCTATCAGACGTTTCATAGATTTATGAATGGATTAATGACTTCCTTGTTTATCCTTCTAAAAAGTTGGTTGTACTATGTTAAATTTCCTCAAGCCTACTTTTAGTGTCTCACTGCAATTATGTGGTTCATGTGCTGCTAAAATATAGCATAATATGACATAGAGCTATCTTTTTAACAGTAAGATTTTCTTTTGTTTGTTCCAATATCTTTATTGTTATTTAAAAAGAGTTAATATATTTATAATATAATGCAATACAACATAGTATTATGAGATATACAATAAGTTAAAATCAAATAAATATAGAATTGAAAATAAAGTTCATAGCAGAGAATAATATTGTGAGTTCTCTGCTATGAAGTTTATTTTCAATTGTATATTTTTTCGATTTTAACCTATTGTAACAGTAAGGTTTTCTTCCTTGATCTCCTGCCTATATGTCGCTAGTCGTAGAATGCAGGAAACCTGCCAATATCCTTGTACATAGCGTAGAAATCAGCTCAGTGGAATGAGTTCACTTCTCTAGGGGTTGAACTAAGAGCCCTCTCTAAAAGGTGTGGTGATGTAGAGAAAAATCTGTGCAGTTCTTTTAACATTATTTGATAGCCTGGTAGAACAGATTTGTGGTAAAAATACAGTGGGAAGAAAACTTGACTGAAAAAAGGTGTGTCAAAAAATGTACTACTGAAAAAATTAAATGAAAAAGTTAGGGCTATAAAACAATTGAAAAATATGGTGCATTACAAGGCAAAGGTAAATGTACAGGGGTAAGAGAGCAACCTCCCTCCAAAGTAGAGTGAAGCATTTACAGTAAATTGAGGAAGGGGAGGGAGATTAGTATAAGGATTTTACGATTCTGGGAAATGTAGCATTAACCAGTAGTAAGATTTTGGTAAGGATCAGGAATTGGTAGAGTTAAGGCTAGTTGTGGGCTTTTGGGGTCCAGGGAAGGGTAGAGTTAAGGGATAAGGAGGGTTTTTAGGTTGAAGGAAAGGGTACATTAAGGAGTGGTTCGGGTTTTTAGGGTTTAGGGATGGGTATCGTAAAATGATAGTGAGGCTTTTTGGGGGTTAGGGAAGGATATTGTTAAGGTGTAGTAAGGATTTCTGGGTGTAAGAAAAGGGTAGCAATAAGGGGAAGCAAGATGGCATTAGGTTAAGGAAAGGGTAGAAGTAAGGGGTCATATTGGGTTTTTAGTATTCAGAAAGGGTAAGGATAAGGAGTAGTAAGTACTATATAGGGTGCAGGGAAGGATAGCATTAATGGGAAGCTAAGGGAGTTGTATGGTTCACGGAAGGATGCATAAAGGGGTTGTAAGTTTTTTTAGGGTTTAGGGAAGGGTAGTATTAAGGGCTAGTACGGGATTATTAGTGTTCATGGATTGGTACCGTTCAGGGATAGTTATTGCTTTAAGCTTTCAGGGAGTGGAATCGTTCAGATGTACTGGAGGGTGCAGTTAGAAACATTAGAGAATGCATTTACTAAAAACGATATTTAAATTCAACATTTTTTAAATTGTTATAGGAAGTATAATGAAGGGCATAACATTATTACCTCAACGATGTCAACTCGACTAAATTGTAGTCCACGTTTTGAAAGCCCACTTTATTACATACAGCTGGTAGACATGGTATGCCGTCATTTCATTTGATGCAATCATTGTGCCATTACAGTCTTAGAATGTGGTGGCATCACATTTAAACATTTCCATTACTAGAATCACACTGAAAGTATAATGTTTATTTAAATGTAACTTCTTTAAAATGACTGTGTCTTTTTAGTGCCTATTATAGTGAGCGTATGCTTTAGGATTAATGTTTTCTGAAACACAGGATTAAACATGTGAATGAACTTTCATGACTGCACTTCTGCCATGGTGCCAGGCATGGAACTGCATCGGGCTGAGCCGGGAGAGGCCCTTGAAGTTGTTGTGAATGAACTTGTGAGCGCCGGTTCTTGGATAGACACAAACCGGGTGCACGCCGGCGTAGGTGAGACTGGCTCTAGGGCAGGACTCAGAGGGAGAGACAGGAAAGATGGGAAAGTAAATTGATCGAAGGGTTGGAAATAGCTGAGTAGTTCTCCTGCGTCTCTGACGCCATACCCTGCTGGTGGACTATTCGCCTTACTGACATGTGAGTCTTGGTCGTAGCTGAAGTCTCTTCCGTAGGTGATGTCTCTTCCGTGTGGCGTGTGGGTCCCCGACTACTGCCCGCCTGGCCTTTGGAGTTGGGAATTTTTGTTCTGAACTTGGGGATTTTCCTTTAAGGGCATTGGGGCCGAAAGGGAGCATCCGGTGCCCGGTGGGGCCCTGGTGGTGGTGCATGCGTTTTGTGGCAGCTGAATTCCCTGGCCTGCACCCTAGCGCTCCACGACTGTTGATCACCACGGGAGGGCCACGATATGAACTGGGGCCTGCACTCCGGACCTGCTATAGAGGTCTCTTCTCACAGCTGAGGTGTGTGCTGCTGCTTGAGTGAGGACCCGTTCCTCCCCCTTGAGTTTGAGTTTGAGTTTAAAGATATTTGTAGAGCGCTCATACACCTAGCGGTTTCTTGGCGCTATATGACTACTGCTACTCGGGGGGCGGGAAAGTGTGGGGAGGAGACAATTTAAGCGGGGAAAGCTTGGGTAAAAAGAAAGGTTTTGAGGCCTTTACGGAACAAGGGGTACTGGGAGCAGGTTCTCAAATGGAGAGGAAGAGAATTCCAAAGTGCTGGGGCCGTAGTAGAGAATTTGGAGCCTCCCCACCTCTTCCGTTTGAAGCGGGGGACCACAAGAAGGTGGTGAGAGGAAGAACGAAGTTCTCTCGATGGAATATAATCATGGATGACTGTGTTAATGAAAGAAGGGGCAGTACCGGTCCGGGCTTTAAAGATGGTGCAACCAAGCTTGAACAAGGTGCGCTGTCGGACAGGAAGCCAGTGAAGGGAAGCGAGGAGGGGAGTGACATGGTGTGACTTTGATAAGTTAAAGACCAGCCGAGCGGCTTGATTCTGGACCAGTTGGAGACCCCCCATAAGGTACGCCGGCATGCCGTGATAAAGGGCGTTGCCGTAATCTAGGCGAGATGTTACCATGGCCAGAAGTATTAATTTGAGCGCAGATGAGGAGAAAAATCGTGAAACTTTGCGTATTGTCCTAAGGGAGAGGAAGGCTGAGGATACGACTGCACTAACTTGGGAATGAAGGGAAAGTTGATTATTGATTTTAAACCCAAGAGTTTTGACGGAGGGGACAGGAGTGGGTGGGGGGCCTAAGGAGGGGGGCCAAAAAGAAGAAGACCAGGGACTGGAGCAACCACCTGTCAACACCAATTCCGTTTTATCGGGATTGAGTCTCAGGTGGTTGAAATTCATCCAGTCCTGGATAAAAGTCATGATGGACTGAAAATTAGAGATAGACTCGGGGGAGGAGGAAAGAGAAAAGATGAGCTGGAGGTCATCTGCGTAATTGTACACAGAGACCTCCAGCTGCTGTAAAGCAAAGATAAGAGGGGCGATGTAAAGGTTAAACAGGAGAGGGGACAAGGAGGATCCTTGGGGGACCCCGCACTGGATAGGCCGAGGGTCCGCTGAGTACTCACCCAGGCGGACTGCCTGAGTGCGACCCCTCAGAAAGGAAGATAGCCAGAGCAAGGCTGTCCCTCCGTCCCCCTTACACAATCAACAGAGGCCACTGCTGGAATTAGGGGCTCGGAGCCCTAGTCTTCTTCCCGCCTGGAATTGTGAGGCCAGACGGGTCACAACCTCTCAGCGCTTGAGAGCTGTTGAGCAGCGAAATGCCATTAATAGGGGGCACTGCTGGAATTAGGGGCGCGGAGCCCTAGTTTTCTTCCCGCCTGGACTTGTGAGGCCAGACGGGTCACGACCTCGCAGCGCTTGAGAGCTGTTGAGCAGCGAAATGCCATTAATAGGGGGCACTGCTGGAATTAGGGACTCTGACTCGGAGTCGCATCCTTGCGCCTGGAGTTACTGTCATTAAATGTATTTTACATGGTGGTTCTGGAGTATTCAGACATACATTCAGGGCTCAAGTCCTAAAAAAAGAAGTGGGGGGACGCTCCAGGTTAAGTGGTGTCCCCGGAAGTGATGACACGACAGGAAGTGATGTCACGAAAGGTAGTCCCCTTTTATTACAGGAAGTTGTGACGAGCAATAGCAAACCAGGCTATTTAAAAGAGAGCCAAATGACCTGACATTACCGCACCATGCGGATTTTGGTGTAGTAAACAACAAAATCTACATGATGTCACATTTTAGGGAAAGCAACTTGAAATATCGGCTATTCATCTCTCCAGATAAATACATACTCCATTGTACCATTATTTATCAGGTGCGATCAACACTTCACCTAATACCGGGACACGTGATGATGGCCTAGTATTTCATGATAGCTACCTCATAAACCTTAAAACTCTTACAAACAAAAATGCCTCCATAGAACAGAGGGGACCGGCAGCCCAGAGCACTAGAGATGTCTCTACAAGGCCAAAAACAACCCAGGACAAAGTGGGAGGGGCACTGGAAGGGGGCAAAGAGGTGAGTCTAGAAAAGGCCTCTTTAGCTCACGCAGAAGTCGTGACCTTAACCGGAAGGAGTGGTGGGCCCCACACAGAGACTCTAGAGACCGGGGTAAAGTTCCCTTTCCTACACCACAAAGGCAGTTGTCAGAAAGGTGTCGGTGTTTGGGGACGACACAATAGCCTTGAAGCAACAGGACTGAAAGTTTGAAACTCGGACTTCAAGAAAGCCGAGTATTCACGAACTGCGAGCTAGCACGAGCACCGTGAGCTCAGTGCAGAGCTGATCTGTCGAGTAAAGAGCACGAAGAAGGACGTGGGTCTAATGTGGGACAGCCTGCAGCCTTTTTTTCCTGGCGTGAGGAATCCTTCCTGTCCAGAGACAGGGACTGGCCGAGAAGCGCTGCTGGCCCGAAAATGTAGGAAAACTCCTAAATCTGTGACTGAAAAAAGCATTTATTGACAGTGTTGATACCTGATTGGTAGAATGTGAGCAGTTATTGACCCCATCTCATTCTGCCTCCGATAAAGCTTTACATTCTGACCTCTCACCCCCGATGGCAAACCAACATAGAGTACCTAGCATGTTACTTACACTAGGAACAAGGGAAGAGAGATGTGAATACTTTACAAAAGGGTTGCTTCTTTCACATTCTATTTCCCCCATGGTTATCCCTTCTCCAGCTCTCCATCTTGCTAATCTTACCATCAATATACAATCTTATATTTTCCCTTGCAGTAATCGATTTGACCCCTTATTTGAGCCCCAGAAGGTGGAGGATCTGACAATAAACAATGAAACATTAAATGCACAGCAGAAAAATGAGCCAGTGGGAGGGAGGTTCACTGATTCAAATAAGACCTTCTTGGTTACACTCATTGCATCTTTAAAAGAGGAGGTTATGGCATTAATGTCCATGGTAACAAGCCTGATGTCTACTGTAAGTCAACTTGTAGAGTCTTCTTGGAAATGAGATGTTTGACCAATTCTCTGGTAACCAACACCACATAGTAGCAGGTGATTTTAATTCCATCTATGAACTGCTCGACATTCATGGGGTGCAAGTGGTCAGTCAGGAAGACACCATTTGGTAAATTCTATCATCCATCATTGCTCCCATTAGCAGGTGGACCCAGACTGTAATGCAGATTCAAGCTCTAACATGAAAGTGTGGGCTTCGGGCTGTGAATGGAAAAAACTAAATCTAATCAGCTAGGTGCCCACACTTCTAATGAACCATTCCATACCAGTAGGATAGATTATATATTGATTAATGTAAGGTTATGGGCTCAGGTCAAAGACGTGTGTTACAAAGGACTGAAAGTGACCATAATCAATAATCACTGTCCATGGCGGATTTCTATTCTACTATTCCCTCTGAAACCGCCCCCTCACTTTTCACTAGAGATGTTAGACCAACATGAGACAGACGCCATCTAAAATGGAATGAATAAATGACATGCTATTTGTAAAGCGGGATGGCTACCCTGAGGCCTCCCAGGGCTAAATAATAAAGTACTTAATCGGCCTGACATCCTCCCTGCTCTGACAGCTGATATGGGTGAAACTATGAATAAGATCAAGGAAGGGCACATCGATTCAAGTTGTATGTTAATTTTAAACCATGGTGCTTTATTCAACCATATAGCAGGACTTTTTTATTGTCCCAACAAATTCTAGAAAAGGATCTCCCGAACAGAATTTATGGTATGACACCGAATGCAGCAATTCAAAAAGGGAGTTATTGAGGGCCATTAAAGATAGAGATCTGCTTACCATACTTCTAACTTGTAGGGCCTATAAGGCAGTAGTGATTAGGCTAAGAAGTGTTGGGATGAACAATGATGGATAGCTCATCACGAAACGTCTGCGGCAAGAGATTTGACAACATTCTGGGAGGTTGTGGCTCATAGGGATTGTCCTAGTGCAGGTGATGTGACAAATATAGTTGCCCCCTCCTAATGGGATGAGCACTATGGCACTCTTTATGATGCTATCAGCACAGATAATCTCCTTGAATCAGGCCCCATTTAGTTCGTCCCCAGGCTAGTCCTGTACCCCCGGTAGCCATGTTTGCTCTAGCAGACATTGTCAAATCTCTGCTCGTGGCAGCAAGGGGACATTCTGCATGACCAAAAGAGGTTCCAGCTGATGTCTTTCTATCGGATAAGGATATTTAGGCACCTAACATTCTGGTTATTGCAAATGTGATAGTGGCAGAATGCCCTATTCCTGAAACATGGAAAAGCGCAACCTTGATTTCAGAATAGAAAAAAAGGGACCAATCCACCCTTGGCAATTACAGACCAATAAGCCTGATCGATTGCAAACAGAAAATCTTTGCCCACTGTGTACTTTAGAAGATCCAGGTCTGGATCTCTGATATGTCTGTCCTTAGTACTTATCAGGCTGGGTTTTGCTCTATAACCACGACAGACCTGCCTTTTTGTTTTTTAATGTTTTATTTGCGTACCGTGGTACTCAACAAGGGCAACTTATATGTTGCATTTGTAGATTTACGGCCAGCCTTCGATCTGGTCCTAAGAGCTAGGCTTTGGAAGATTCTTTCCGAAATGGAAATGCCCTTGTACCTATTAGCACTAGTAGCCTGACTCCACAAGAATATTAATGCATGTGTAAGAGGGGGAAGGCAGAATGATTTGACAGAAAGAAATTCCAGGGGAGTGAGACAGGGCTGTGTTTTGGCCCCTACACTTTTCCTACTTTATGATATTGTCTCCACCCTGACCAAACTTGATTTTGATGCACTGTCCATGGCCAAAGTGAAAATTCCAATATTATTATTTGCAAATGATACTCTGTTGGTCTCCAAGACTACGAGTGGCATTCAGAAACTTCTGACGTCCTGGAAGCCCCACATGACAAAATCTGTTTTAAAACTCAAACAATTATCAGGGGCAGATCATAAAGAGTATAATGTCTCTTTTATGAAGCCCATGAGGCCTACTCTCCGGTTATATGAGTCAAATGTCTTAGGGTCTGTTCTTTATGAGGCTAAGCTATGGGGACATGCAAATATAGATGCATTAACCAGTAATGAAAATACATTTTATTGCAAACTAGCATCTCTCCCCGCCAGTACTACTTTGGCACTACTTTTTTCAAATGTTGGTGTCTTAAGTATACATGACAGAGCTAGACTTCGCTCATGGTAATATTGGAGACGATTCTGATCAACGCCAGAACTTGCACATAATGCCTTGGCAAAACAGGATGTCATCTCCGCCGCCCATTCTCTTAAAATTCCTTGACTTTTGCATATCAAGGAGCTATTACATGATATTGGGGCTCCTGAGCTTTGGGAGAACTCTGGCACTACTACTTTCCCAACCAATTGGCCCTAAAAAAGCTTTACTGGACTACAGTAGAGTCCAAAACCCAATGCAGAATAGGTCTACCTGGAATATCAAGAGCGTTTCTTGATATTAAGGACCAGTCAGGATATGAGGCAAATTGAGATCAATAGCCTGTCCCAAGTGATAGAAAGCTGTATTTTCAATTTAGAGTAGGGACTCTCCCGCTGAGGGCTTTTACATAGCGCTGGACTGCAGGGGCTTTCGACTCCTGCTCCCGCTGCTCTACAATGATTTAAAATGTATCCCATATCCTTTTTATTTGCCCCGAGTATCCTAGACCTAGTAGGCATTGGATAGCCCCTGCTTGTAGGCAATTAGGCACTTTTGTTAAAGGCAAGATCCCTTTGGGCTCCTTTTAAAGCGTACAGGTACATCCAACAGTCACACATGCACCGTTCAAATCACCAAGATTCATACGAAACCAAAGAGATATTATAAAAATTATATTTTAATATATATAATCCTTATAGGATGAAAAATATACAGAATAAAAAACGAATTAATGTTAAAACAATATATACATCATCAATATACATCAAATGATCAAATAAGATTAACATATATCCTAATAGAGCACAATCTGAAGGACTCTGACAGTTGTTGGAGTCATAAAAAACCCCAATAGATCAAAGTGGCACACCAAGTTTTAAAACAAAACCGCCCTGGGTCAACTCTTTGTCATGTTATTTTCTTTCTAAATGGACCCCGGAATTGCTTGGGTGCTCAGTCGGCACAAAGTGACGCGTTTCGGTGGTATATTATGGTTCACCACCTCCTTCAGGCTTAATGTAACATATCAGTGTATCCCCATGCAATCTAAAACAACAATACATAAAGAATATACAATAAAAATTAAATCTATGAATTCTGACATATAGTATAATGCATCTATTTCTTTTATCATTTACTAAATTCTTAAGAATACAATCATGTATGGAAAATTCATTTATAGATACAATAAATACATTTATACTACAATTTTGGTTTCTAGCATGGTGATTCACAAGTTATTATACATCACTCAAGCTCGTTCACCATCAATATATACACACACACACACACACGTATGTAACTAGAACGAGTACCCACCTGTTGAAAGATACATCAATAAACAAAGGCAGATCTGTTTCTTCCTCTGATGTGGTTGCTTAACTCCTCCAGACCACACCATGCATAAAATAGGAATGTAGGCATATATGTCCTCCCTAAAAAGAGTAACAACAATGTAGGAGCGTAATGCTAGAGTCTTATTATTCCTAGATATCATGCCCTCTGCCACTTAATACTATAAACACACAACTGTACCTTAGTTTTCCTATTTTGAGTTGTTGTGTTGAATAGGAACGGAATTATAAATCAAACTTCGCTAGCTCCCTGCAGATGTAAAGAACAATAATACACAAAGAAGGAACAGCCCATTACTATTGCCTGCCACCCTTCTGGGGAGTACTCATCATTATATAGAGTGAAGACTCTCTACCTTCTTCAAACTCAAGCAACTCACCGCCACCGGAGCTGTGGCGATATATTTCCTATTCGGTCAATCACCGCAATTAGGGCATCACAGTCATTTTGCTGCTCTCCATATCTTGAGGTTGGATACCAGCTTATCAATTGCTATCCAAGTTGCTAGGTTTCTGGGGTCTATGTGGATATTACGTAGAAAGCTTCTATCTTCTTCATAATGAAGTTGACATTCAACTTCATTGTAGATGGAACTCAGAAGTTTTAACTTGGTTTTTAATAGCAATATTATTAGGATCTTTTTAAATACAACTTTAAAGGGAAAGTCCCTGTGACAAATCATACTATATTTTTACTACTGTATGTTTTATAACATTGGTATTGTAACTGTTTTTATGTGTACTTTTACGGTCCTAGCGCCGAAATAAAGTTTATTGTGTTGTATTGAAATCATTGTGCCATTTCAGTCTTAAAATGTGGTGGAATCACCTTTAAACATATCCTTTATTAGAATTAAACTGAAAGTATAATGTTCTATTTTATTTTACTTCTTTAAAATGACTGTTTCTTTTTAGTGCCCATTAAATTGAGTATATGCTTAAGGATTAATGTTGACTGAAACACAGGAGTAAACATGTTAATGAAGTGTCATGACTGCACTTCTGTCATCAGCCAAAGCAGACTCTTTCCTCTGGTGTTGTCTCTATCTCAGTTGGCAAAAAAAGAATGACAGACCGGGAATACAATTCACAAAGTCAGGTCACCAGAGACAAATGAAAGGAAATACAATGGAAACTCTCAATTTCCATTAAAAGGCTTCTTTCGGGTAAAACATTACCTCCTCGTCCGTTGTCCTTGCCACAGTAATTAACAGTGAACTATACTGTGGCGAGGAAGACTGGGACTCAGAGTAATGAAGATTACCGGTAAGTAACCGGGACATTTCCTCCTCGCATGTCTTCCTCACCACAGTATAATTCACTGTTAATTACTGTGGTGAGGAAGACTAGGACTCGGAGTAATGAAGATTACCGGTAAGTAACCAGAGCATTACCTCCTCGTCCGTCTTCCTTGCCACAGTAATTAACAGTGAACTATACTGTGGCGAGGAAAACTAGGACTCAGAATAATGAAGATTACCGGTAAGTAACCGGGGCATTACCTCCTCACCCGTCTTCCTCGCCACAGTATAGTTCACTGTTAATTACTGTGGCGAGGAAGATTACGACTCGGAGTAAATAAGATTACTGGTAAGTAACCGCGGCATTCCTTCCAACCATACTGGTCGAACTAGAGTAGTTCATTTCATGGAAACTCCTAAGGAGTTTTATATTTCCATCAATCTTTAGAAGTAACATTGTAGTGTCTTTCTGGCAGTCTAACCCCTGTTCATCCGTTGGTCTGAGCAGTTCCTATCAATGCTTAGAATACCTCAGTGCAAACACTATTTGTCTCCAATTGCACCTCTCTCTAATCTCTGCTGAGTCATGGGAATCATGTGAAAACCACTGGTCTGAGTAACAAGCTCGAAGTGGAAAAAGAAGTGAATAAAATCATTTTAGGAACTTAAATCCATCCTAGAGGTCAAGCTATGAGCCAGAAATCACAAATCAGTAGAACCCTGCATAAATCTTAACAGTGAATTCTGAAAACATGCCCCTGGTACTATGGCACTGAGCAATGAAAGGTAGGACTACTATTTCTAAAATGACTCCATTGTTTCCTATTTCCTGCTTATAATACATTTTATGCCGGACTATAATACCTATTTCCGAAAATCTTCTTTTTTGAGCATATCTGTGTCAGTATTGTCTTATTTTCTGTCAGTAGCAATTCCTGAATGTGATTTTTACTACCTTTGGCTCCCTTTTGCTTGATCAGTATGTTCCTTATTTTATAGACTTTCTACAGTCTCTCAATTCCCCATTGTGCCTTATCACTTCCTGCAAGTCAGCCTTTGAACTTAACCAAAGCACCAAATGGTGCGCAGCTATAATCCTCAGTACGTTTTCACTAATGATGGTGTGCAAGCAACTATAGCTAGAGTGCCGAAGTACAGTATTTGTTACTTAGACAACATAAAATTTGTTGAATGAAATGGTTCGAATAGTATCAGCTACTGGAAATTACTCGCAAAACATTCCCTACCGTTGTTCATTAGATTTGTGGTGCCTTTAAAGAAGGCGACTGACCGTATGCATTTCAGCCTTGGGCCCAACCCAAATTGAATAATGTCATTCCTAAGGTCACATATGGGCATGCGTTCCTCTACCCACCCTCTCACAATTAATAGGTTAATATCTATTAATCTACACATCCGCCAAACCCATTCATTCATCAATCCACACCCATGCCTTCTTCCATCCATCCATCAGTTGATGTATCTATCCACCCACATGTATCCATCGCAGCCAATGTAAACACCCACCAGCTAGGAACTCTGACTCATTCAACCATCAGTTGGTAAATCAGTCACTCTAAAACACACACAAATATCTCCATCTATCCCCCAATTTGCAATTAAAAACTCAAATCTTTGCATCCAACTACATCCCTTCGTTCAACTGTTCGACCTCCCACCCCATTGGACTCACTCATTCCTTCTTTCATCTGGTCGACGGGTTATCTAGCCATCCATGCTCATTAACTCATCCATTTATCCATGTAGTCATATCTTTACCAGGCCCTCATACTCATCAGCTCATCCATTTATCGCCCCACCCATGTGTGCAGCAACATCCACCCATCTGTGTTGCAATATATCCACTAATCGACGCGTGTGTGTATTAATTGTGACTGCAAACGATTCTTAAGTTTGTTTTCCACTACGTGCCTAGATGTATGACTTTCTCCATGTTTATGTGTGTATGGCCTCCTGCAGGTCTTTCTGCATGATTGCTTGTATGTAGCTTGCTCTCTGCATGAATGCCCCTGTTAGAGTTAAGCTACATGATTGGATCTGTGTGGGAGTGCTGCTGTGAGCCTGCATGTGTTCTATGAGTGTCTTTGTTATGCCTCCTTGTGCACGATCTGTAGGTAATTCAGATTTATAAGTATTAGCAATGCTTATTATATGTATCGAGGGAGAAACGTATGAACTGTTCTCAAGGAAAATAAAAAGATCTCCAGTAGGTAATGAAAATATCCTGTAGAGTCTAAGAGCAAAACAGAATTACCTGGTTATAATCAATAATAAGCTGCTGTGCAATCTTCCTACTACGCCTAATCAGAAAATGGGAAATGTCGACTAATACAGCATTGCTTTTTACATTATGTGGAATCAGTCATTACGCTTAGAGTTTGGCATAATAGAAAAATTAAATTGTGTTGTTGTTTACAAACAAGTTATTGACTTTCTTGGAAATACTTGCGAAGTAAATGCAGTGTACAGGTCAGCAGCATTACTATAGTCTGTTGAAACAGATACTACATTAAGCATATTGATAAACCTATGCGAATTGCCTTCAATTTTCACATGACATGTTCACGGAATAACATTTTTGTTTATGTGATGATTTTTATTTTAGTATAATGAAACATGTTTTGCCACAGGGATGTTAGAGTATTGAAGAAAATCCATTGGAAATATAAATGAAAACCAGACAACCAAAATTAAATTTCATGCTTTAAAGAAAGACAATAAAGGATAGTGTAGTTGATCAAAAACTTTCCTTTTTAATAATTTTTTACAAAATTGCTAAAAACAATGCTTAAAATGTAATTTCTTAAACAAATTGTAAATTAAACTCCTAATTTATGTGTGACAAAGTGTAGAATATTTTCCTTCATAGCCATGTGATCGACCCGCTTTCAAACAGGATTTCTTTTTTATATGCTCAACCTTTCCTATTTGCAAATAGGACACTGGAATACAAAAAAACATAACGATCCAGGTAAGATATGAAGGCCCAGATTCTCAAAGGTTTAGAGTCAGTTTAGCGTTACTTTTGTAACGCACAAACCAACTCAAACTGGTATTTGCGTTGGTCTGTATGGGAAAGTATTGTAAAGCATTTGCATTGCTCTTAGTCAAGGGAGCGTAACATGGGTGTTGCATGAGAGTACCCCTAACACCACCCATGCTTTTTGACACTAAACCCTATTCTCAAACATCGGTCAAAAAAGTTTAGCATCAAAGATTAATGCCGTTGAAAAGCAGGTGTTAACACAGAGAAATGTTTTCCTTTCTCCATGATTTTCTGATTTTGCATGCGTGATGCACTGTGAAGCACACTGACTAAGTAGGCAAAGCTTTGACACTTGTCTAAGCATAGTATTTTGTACAGGAATAAGACGCTTCCTGTACAAAACCTATGCTAGATTCATGCACACACCCTAGCGCTATGGATCTAAGGTGTGTGCTTGGCGCTCGGCAGCTGAAATCCGCGCCGGCACGAGGGAGAGTGGAGGAGAGAGCCATAACTTTGTGAATATGGTGCTCTTTTGCTCTCCCTATCAGCCAACGCAGCACAACATTTTTGACTGCTGCGCTGCGTTTCGCAGGAGCTGAAAGAATCTGGGCCAAAATGTTCTTGTGAATCATTCACGTGCTTGGGAAGCTTGAGCATCTCTATGGGTAAGGGTTCTGTATCTAAAGCTAGCCAATCCGGGAAAGGCAAACTTAATGTTAACTGTAGCTGATGGAAATCAGTTTATGCTCAATGCTGTTGTAATTTGTTTGTTGATACATGTCTGTATGCTGTTTTGCGTTTATGTTTGCTACTTGCAACAAGGGTCCAGTCATCCCTACAAATTGTTAAGGTACCTTTCAGTAGCTAAATATTGACAGAATGTTATTTAATTGCAGAATTCCATCAAAAGAGATGGGGTAGAGCGAGGAAAAAGCACAAGACATTACTAAGTCTTGTACAACTACTTGGAGTATAGTTGAGGCGAATGTTTTTGATTCCATTATATCTGGTTTAAAATTGTTTTTTAGAATTTATTGACTCGTGGGCTGCAATGGGCTGATCATCTGTTATAATAATGTTTGAGAAATATGGATCTAAATGATTTAGTGGACACCAATTGTGATGCATTACGAATGCATAATGGCAAACTATTGATTTGCATGTGTACATAAATTGAAAAATATGATTTTTAATCACACAGAAATGACTTAAAACATAACCCACCCCAAATTAATTTGTTTGTGCTGTAAGAGATTACGTGTAAAAATGTACCTTATGAAAAGAGAGTATAAAAAGTGCAAACAAGTATTCATAGAAAAATGTAGGTATAAAAAATGTGTATATTAATGGTCTCCATGCGAATCACCAAATGCGATGCAGTGTGGGCAACGAAATTGAGTGCTAACGTAAAAATACAGAAATGCACTCCAAATAACAAAGTTTAAATTGATGCGATACATAGGTGACACATCATTCAAGAAATAACATTTAAAAAATGAACGCTGAAGTTCAGTTTTTAAATTTAATTGAGCTAACTATAACTTGCATCCCCACATGCACTGCCTATGGCCTCGTATATTACGTCACTTATGATATGTTAAATGGCATCACTGATGACATCATTGATGGCACCTCACAAGTCATCATTCTTAGTAAATTTGAATTTTAAGCAACAATAATTGTAGTTTTTGTAGTATTCCATAAATTGTTTTTGCATTCCACTCCAGATTACAAACAGATGATCATATATCATAACCGAATGACCTTGGTCAGATATTCCTCACTACCTCCCAGCCACGGCCGGTAGTGGGAGTACAGGCCGGGCGGTGACGTGGGGAGGGGGAGGGGCAGGGTGGGGGGTAGTAATGTATGGAATCCGGACCTTAACAGGTAAGTACCCATAAAAATAAATAAAACGAATTTCGTTGCGCACACTGCATCGCATTTGGTGATGCAGTGCGCGCAACGAAATTTGTTTTATTTATTTTTATGTTTACTTACCTGTTAAGGTCCAGATTCCATACATTACTAGCCCCCACCCTGCCCCTCCCCCTCCTCACGTCACCACCCGGCCGGTACTCCCACTACCGGCCGCGGCTGCTACCTCCTCCCTAGTAAACTCCTTTTACAACCAGTCCATCATTACATCGGTATAGTTAGGGGGGAGGGGATGCTCAGAGTGGTCTATCATTGGTATGTATTACTCTGATAATCAAATATGAATATATTATTAAAGAAACAACATTTGATCATCTTCAAAAATATTTTAGTATCTTCCAAATCACCCAGATTTTGCTATTTTAGAAAGTACTCACAAGCTTCAGGCCAACAGCATGTCTTATGGAAGAGTGACACTACATCAATTGTACCTAAGCAGTTTTCCTTTTGCCATGGGTTATTTGTAGTAAATCCTGTGTCCTGGTATACATATATGAATGCCCCCATTTGAGATTCAGACCACTGAAGAGTGTTCTGCTCATGCTATTCAACTCATTCTATCTTTGAAGCACCTTGGGCCACTTTTTGCCCAGCCATCAATGTATCGTGATCTACACAGGCACCTACCACAACAAAATCACAGTGGGCATCACGGAATGCCCCGCTGTTGGCCACTTTCCTAACATCCCTGGACTGACTATGGTGAAACCTTTTTCTTGCCTTCCTCTATGGAATCACTCCAAGTTCGAATAACTGTCTGTCTTTTTGATACTGGAAAGCCATGAAAGGGCAAGTGCCATTCACACTGCTCAACCTGCCTTGCGAGATATATATATATCAGTCTGGAAGAGTTTCAATGCCTCCCTTTTGGCAATGGAAACTTGCATGAAAATCAGACACCACAAAGCTCTGTGGGTATTTTGGTTTCAGAGATGTATTTTCACATGTCTCTCTGAAATGCTAGTTTAGCATATTTCATCGGCATTCTTTTAGGCTGAAATGAGCAATATAAATGCAATATGTTCTCTATGTATCTTAATTGAAGGTAATATATCAGGAAACTCTGGGCCATAAAGGACCGCACAGGAACATGATCAGGCTTGCCCTCCAGTAAGAGACAGCTGTATGAAGTTCACTCAATCTACTACTGTGAAGTAGAGTTTTCTGAAATAACGATCTGTTATTCTTGCACCTCATCATGTAATTTAGATAGTGACACCCGTGCGGAGCACTATTTTATGCAGATTTTATTGGTAATGAAGTGATTGGCATGATGGAGATTTGCTCGAAAGTAGCCTTAATTTACCAATGCATATGTTAAAAGGCAATCTTTGCATAACATGTCTTCACTTTGACACTGAAAATTGATGCTCATTCCCGGATAGACTACTCAGTTATCCTTGGTTTTAAGCGCACTGTGTACACAGCAAGAATGACAACGAAAATGAACAAATCTCACTGTAGAAATATAACATTTGAAGCTAGGGGTCAACAAATCAGACCGCAATGTATGACTCATGTTCTTCACCGAAGCAAAGACGTCTAAAGTTCTGAACAAACAGCAAACGATGCTTCAGTGGCTCTCAGTCTATGTGCATAGCAATTATTTGTGAAACGTTGGTACTGCTGTTTGAAATCTCGGATTTGATGTGCCATGCATGCCAGCACAAGACTCCACGTTCTCCCAGAAGGAGCAATTTGACTCAAGACAATAATATCTTACAATTGCTTGCTGAAAGTCAGGCGTGTGTAAAACCCTACTAACAATATAACTGAAAGACAAGAAGGGAACATGAACAGGCATAGAGCGTGAGAGCGAAGCAGAACAATAGAGCGTGACTTGGGTGTTTGCTAATTCTATTTTTGCGTTTATGTGTGTTCTTGTGCACGTGCGTGCATGCATGCATGCTTGTGTGTGGACCTTTATTGTTTAACAATATTCTGGCTGCTTCTATGCTTGCAAAATGTGCTCCAAGACATTTCTGGACGTTAAAAATCAGGAGTCATTCCACAGCACTGTAATTTCATTTTTCTTTTTTTTGCAATCATAAAATAAATAAAGGTGGAGTTTTGAGATATGATCATTAAGTTTCAGCATGGTTTTGGCAGACAGCATAATAACCACCCGGATGTATCTTAAGTGCTAACTTTGAACTCGAAATCAGGTCAATGCAATCTGTATTAAACTATATTTTAAAAAAAATAACGATGTGACACTTGACCATGATTTATAGGGAAGTATATTACCTTATACACGCTTTATGACACAGTCATTTAAGTTTGGCACAAGAAAAAGCTTAGGGACAGATTTACAAACATTTTGCACTGTGCTAGCATGACAAAAGTGCTGCAAACCAGTACAAAATGGTATTTTGTTATTTACTTTCCACAAACCTTGTTTTACTCTGGAAATTGCCTAAAAGTAAAGCAAAGCAGCACCTAGCGTCAAGGAGACGTTACATGGGTGTTACATGGACGTAGTCATGCAACCTCCCATGCTTTGTGACACACAACCCTATCTAACAAACATTTGAGAGAGGTTTTGCATAAAAAATAAACACCACTTGAAAGCACGGTTAAATCCAGAAATGTTTTAATCTCTCCTGTCTTTTCCGACTTTCAGGTGTGCTGCACTGTATAGCATACATACAAAGTAGGAACATTTTAAAAGTTGTCTAGGTATTGTATTTTGTACTGGAAGATACCAGTGCAAAATCTATGTGAGACTCATGCACACACCCTTACACTATAGCGCATTTGTCATGCAACACAGTGCAGCAATCAAATTTACTGTGCTTTGATGCACAAGGGAGTACACAGCACAGAGCCAAATGTACTAAGATTGGCCAACTGCTGGTGCCATTTCCTCTGCTGATGCACAAACAGGCTGCCTTGTGCAACGCACACTCATAGTGTAGAGGCATTGGCATGAATGGGCATTTTACCGCTTGTGGGGGTCCCAGCCTGTGCCACCCCAAGGTAGACGTAAGAGCAGGGGGGTGCTGATGAACGAATCCTGTGTTTGCCGCCCCACGGCTGCAAGTAGCAGTGGTGGGGGGTGCTGGCAAACGAATACTGTGTTTGCCCCCCTGTGCGGCGTCAGGTAAGTTTGTGGTGGAAGACTAAGCCACTGTGTAGAGCAGAGTGTGCCTATATGGAAGTATATACTTCCAGTAAAGATTCCTATGCCTTGACAAACTTAAAATAACCCTACAGATTGGATGTGTGTTGTGCAGCATGTAATAGGTGTATGTTTTTTTTTGGAGAACAAACATATATCTCTTTGGTAACATATTCTTCAAGGAGGCACCGGTTTTTGATGCAAAACACAGTCTGGCTATTATAGTAGATTGGACTTTAAGTCAAAACCTGTCAGTATTTGCACCAAACTGCTCCAGTAATGCCACAGTGACATTCCCTTATCCAAGAGCAATACTAGGCAGTGCAAAATAGTTTTTGGGCTTTACATGCAAAACACATTTTGAGCTGGATATTAAATAACCGTACAAAGCTTTTTGTTGCTTTACATCCCTTTGTGAAGTTGCAAGAGTTCATTAAATAAGGCCCCTTATGTCATAACCATCAACAGACAGAGGATTTGGGCCACCCCCCTTCAGCTCCTTCACCTGTGGCTTGTCTTATTCTGACTTTCCTTATTGACAACACATTTCTTTTTTCATTCATTTTCCCGAATTCCCCTCCATCTGTCCCTCCCTTCCTTTTCTTCCTTCATGCGTTATGTGCATGCCTCTTTGAAAATAGCACAGCACTCTGTCTGAAGTTTACAATGTGGACCTAGATCCATTTATGCATCAATTCTACAGTGCCATTTACTTAAACACATCTGAATTGCCTACAACCGCAGGGGCCACTAGCTATCAGCAGGCATGAAAGTTCAGTGTTTACACAGCTTATCACCTACAACCCATAGGCCGGCAGTGTTGAGGCAATTTAGCAATACAAAACAGTGATTGCCAAAAATATCCGTTCCCTTATTCCTTTATAGGGTACAGTTAAGTGGGTGGACACATGAAAATACCCTATCAAAGGTTTGAATGGTTTGAGCTTGAAAATTAATCGGGCTGCATAGGGTTGTCTACTTAAGAGGTGTCTGGTGGAGCAAAAGGTCAGGCACATCAGTTTGTTGGATTCAGAGGATAGGATGCGGATACGTAGTGCCCATTGATCAGGGTAGGTGTTTCTCTTCTGTTCTAGAGCTAGGGACAGTTTTTCATTGCTCAGTATAAATGATAGCTTGTGTTGGCTGGATGAGTAAACCAGGTTTATTTTTGTGTCCCAAAATGTGAGGCGCTCTTTGTGTACCGCTCCCAGTGCAAGTGCCATTTGTTTTGCCCTATGCGATTGAAGTGGGAACGTATAAGGATCGGGGAGGCCTTGAATAGTGTTGGCTGGATACCTTGGGATTGAAGTGTCATAGGCATGGAGAAAATAGTGAGCTGTGAGTACTGCCGTAGGAGGTGTAGTAGCGTGCCTGTCCCATCGCAACTGCTCCAACATTCCTTGGAGAGCCCAGGGTTCCAAGTGTAGAGCTACGAAGTGGTCAAGTACCAGTATGATATTATCTTATAAGCTGTCTCGGTGCTACAAATGGGGGTGGGGTCGCACACTACTCACACACCGGCGGTGTCGCCCCTAAGGACTCTGGTCAATGTAGTAAAGTGTTCGCGATGCATCATCTTTCGATCTTCTGCTATCTTCGCTGTCTTCGCCATCCCTGGACACGTGTTTCGGGGTATCACCCCTCGTCAGCAGGGATAGGCCGTGTACTGGGGTTGCCGATGGCTGCCAATATCTGCCAGGTATAGTACCACTCAGGCGCGTAGGTGCGGGATCCCAGGCTCGTCAGCCCACTGCTCACGGGAGCTTTAAAGTTACAAATGGGGGTGGGGTCGCACACTACTCACACACCGGCGGTGTCGCCCCTAAGGACTCTGGTCAATGTAGTAAAGTGTTTGCGATGCATCATCTTTCGATCTTCTGCTATCTTCGCTGTCTTCGCCATCCCTGGACACGTGTTTCGGGCTATCACCCCTCGTCAGCAGGGATAGGCCGTGTACTGGGGTTGCCGATGGCTGCCAATACCTGCCAGGTATAGTACCACTCAGGCGCGTAGGTGCGGGATCTCAGGCTCGTCAGCCCACTGCACATGGGATCTTTAAAGTTACAAATGGGGGTGGGGTCGCACACTACTCACACACCGGCGGTGTCGCCCCTAAGGACTCTGGTCAATGTAGTAAAGTGTTCGCAATGCATCATCTTTCGATCTTCTGCTATCTTCGCTGTCTTCGCCATCCCTGGACACGTGTTTCGAGGTATCACCCCTCGTCAGCAGGGATAGGCCGTGTACTGGGGTTGCCGATGGCTGCCAATATCTGCCAGGTATAGTACCACTCAGGCGCGTAGGTGCGAGATACCAGGCTCGTCAGCCCACTGCTCACGGGAGCTTTAAAGTTACAAATGGGGGTGGGGTCGCACACTACTCACACACTGGCGGTGTCGCCCCTAAGGACTCTGGTCAATGTAGTAAAGTGTTCGCGATGCATCATCTTTCGATCTTCTGCTATCTTCGCTGTCTTCGCCATCCCTGGACACGTGTTTCGGGCTATCACCCCTCGTCAGCAGGGATAGGCCGTGTACTGGGGTTGCCGATGGCTGCCAATATCTGCCAGGTATAGTACCACTCAGGCGCGTAGGTGCGGGATCCCAGGCTCGTCAGCCCATTGCACATGGGAGCTTTAAAGTTACAAATGGGGGTGGGGTCGCACACTACTCACACACCGGCGGTGTCGCCCCTAAGGACTCTGGTCAATGTAGTAAAGTGTTCGCAATGCATCATCTTTCGATCTTCTGCTATCTTCGCTGTCTTCGCCATCCCTGGACACGTGTTTCGGGGTATCACCCCTCGTCAGCAGGGATAGGCCGTGTACTGGGGTTGCCGATGGCTGGCAATATCTGCCAGGTATAGTACCACTAAAGCGCGTAGGTGCGGGATCCCAGGCTCGTCAGCCCACTGCTCACGGGAGCTTTAAAGTTACAAATGGGGGTAGGGTCGCACACTACTCACACACCGGCGGTGTCGCCCCTAAGGACTCTGGTCAATGTAGTAAAGTGTTCGCGATGCATCATCTTTCGATCTTCTGCTATCTTTGCTGTTTTTGCCATCCCTGGACACGTCTTTCGGGGTATCACCCCTCATCAGCAGGGATAGGCCGTGTACTGGGGTTGCCGATGGCTGCCAATATCTGCCAGGTATAGTACCACTCAGGCGCGTAGGTGCGGGATCCCAGGCTCGTCAGGCCACTGCTCACGGGAGCTTTAAAGTTACAAATGGGGGTGGGGTCGCCCACTACTCACACACTGGCGGTGTCCCCCTAAGGACTCTGGTCAATGTAGTAAACGGTACTACAATTACCATGGTCCTTAGGGGCGATCCCGCTGGTGCGTTAGCAGTGTGCGACCCCATTTTGGTGAATGTTAATGCTCCTTGGAGTTTGAGCTGACGAGCTCGGGACCCCGCACCTGCGTGCCTTTGTGTGGTATTATACCTGGTAATATTTGGCAGCACGCAGCAACCCCAGAAGATAAGAAGTTAGCCTAATCCCTGCTGATGCGGGGTAAATACCCCCAAACACGTGTACAGGGATGGCGAAGATTTGAAGATACGGGAGAATTCGAAAGAAGATGCATCGCAGAGAGCGGTACTACAATTATTATGGTCCTTATGGGCGATCCCGCTGGTGTGTTAGCAGTGTGCGACCCCATTTTGGTGAATGTTAATGCTCCTTGGAGTTTGAGCTGACGAGCTCGGGACCCCGCACCTGCGCGCCTTTGTGTGGTACTATACCTGGTAATATTTGGGGGCACGCAGCAACCCCAGAAGATAAGAAGATAGCCTAATCCCTGCTGATGAGGGGTAAATACGCCGAAACACGTGTACAGGGATGGCGAAGATTTGAAGATACGCGAGAATTCGAAAGAAGATGCATCGCAGAGAACGGTACTACAATTACCATGGTCCTTTGGGGCGATCCCGCTGGTGTGTTAGCAGTGTGCGACCCCATTTTGGTGAATGTTAATGCTCCTTGGAGTTTGAGCTGACGAGCTCGGGACCCCACACCTGCGCGCCTTTGTGTGGTACTATACCTGGTAATATTTGGCAGCACGCAGCAACCCCAGAAGATAAGAAGATAGCCTAATCCCTGCTGATGAGGGGTAAATACCCCGAAACACATGTACAGGGATGGCAAAGATTTGAAGATACGCGAGAATTCAAAAGAAGATGCATCGCAGAGAACGGTACTACAATTACCATGGTCCTTAAGGGCGATCCCGCTGGTGTGTTAGCAGTGTGCGACCCCATTTCGGTGAATGTTAATGCTCCTTGGAGTTTGAGCTGATGAGCTCGGGACCCCGCACCTGCGCGCCTTTGTGTGGGACTATACCTGGTAATATTTGGCAGCACGCAGCAACCCCAGAAGATAAGAAGATAGCCTAATCCCTGCTGATGAGGGGTAAATACCCCGAAACACGTGTACAGGGATGGCGAAGAATTGAAGATACGCAAGAATTCAAAAGAAGATGCATCGCAGAGAACGATACTACAATTACCATGGTCCTTAGGGGCGATCCTGCTGGTGTGTTAGCAGTGTGCGACCCCATTTTGGTGAATGTTAATGCTCCTTGGAGTTTGAGCTGACGAGCTCGGGACCCCGCACCTGCGTGCCTTTGTGTGGTACTATACCTGGTAATATTTGGCAGCACGCAGCAACCCCAGAAGATAAGAAGATAGCCTAATCCCTGCTGATGTGGAGTAAATACCCCGAAACACGTGTACAGGGATGGCGAAGATTTGAAGATACGCGAGAATTCGAAAGAAGATGCATCGCAGAGAACGGTACTACAATTACCATGGTCTTTAGGGGCGATCTCGCTGGTGTGTTAGCAGTGTGCGAGCCCATTTTGGTGAATGTTAATGCTCCTTGGAGTTTGAGCTGACGAGCTCGGGACCCCGCACCTGCGCGCCTTTGTGTGGTACTATACCTGGTAATATTTGGCAGCACGCAGCAACCCCAGAAGATAAGAAGATAGCCTAATCCCTGCTGATGATGTCGTGTATTTCTATAGGTTCTGATTCGATCCCCCTATTCCTGACCCTATTCTGGTTAAACTTACTAGCTAGTTAACTAACAGTCAGCCCATGAGGCAAGAAAACCCCCATGATGCAGATACCGTTATCTGACGCAGTCACACTACGGCACAGGAACGTGTTATCTGATTAGGTCATAACGCTTGAGATCTAATTAGACAAGCGACATTCCTCCAGCCCCTGATAAGGCATACGACGTTCTCATAACAAATCAAACCTATGACAACCTGGATAATCCGTGCGGCCATTGTTTTGATTTCACAGAGAACTTTAGTAAAGAATGTGCTAACGAGCAAGTCGTATGACATCTTTATTGACGTACCTATGTCCATCCTTACGTCAATCTCGGCACCTTTAAGGTATAAATATTGCCGACCTTGCCCTATGCAAACACACGCGTGGTGACAAGACGGAGCAGCCATACTTGCCGAAGCCGAGAGCAGAAGCAGACCCCGCAGGCAGCAGCCCCGCCTTCCTGACGCGCTGAGAGACGCGCTGCTATCTCAAGCCGAGAGACCCAGCACCGGCGCTTCTGGGCAGCCCTCGCAGGCAGCCTGGAATATCGAGAGCAGAGAAAGAGATACCATTCCTCATTCATCCTAAATTCCAGGTACAGAACTGAATAACCCCTCCTAGAGAATTCTTTAGTTATTCACTTGGCAAAAACAAACTTAAACTAAACTGTAACTTTCTATTCCCGCCCACGCATTAGACTTAGGTCAGGTACACGGGGTAGGCGTATTTAGAAACACCAGTTGAGTACGTTTAGTCAAATGTATATGTGTATGTAAATATATTTTAATCATTTTAAACATCATATGGCTCAGAAACCATATCAATGTTTTTACAGTATTATTTTATACTATTGCTTCTAATGTATGCACTTTACTTAACTATAAGTATTGCAATAATATCGATCCATTTCTCTTGTACGAGAAAAGAGACTGATCAATAAATAACATCTTTTATTGAACACGCCCGTCTCTTCCTTTTCTCTACATTCTGATGAGACTAAGAATGCACGTACTGACTGAGTAAAATAATTGCCTTGTGCTCACACGACTCTCGAGATTGACTCTTGATTAGGGGAGAGCAAAGTTGTCATGTTCTATGGTTGTCAGAAACTAAATCCCTTCTTGTCTAATCAGGGGAGTTAATCCTTCCTTGAACATTCGAGAAAGTTTCTAGCGAACTCTGAGCTTAGCTGGCAAACCCAAAAATTAAGTCTAGTATCGACAGTAGTAGACCTAGTTAACGTCTGGCCTAGGCCTTTACTGCTGTAGGCACTATTCCAATGCGCAGAGCCTATTGGGAAAATAGGAGCTACACTACATGGCGCCCAACGCGTTTGGAAAGGGCGATAAAACTAACGTAAGACATTTAGAGTAACTCAGTCGTGCTTTCTCACTCAGACCCCTTTTCCCAAATACTCCAAAGACGTCTGGAGTGGGTGAAAGGTTATAATATCCTCCAAAACCTTGCAGGAGGGAACTCCTATGTATGGTTCTTGGTCTAGTCAACGTTGAAGGATAAAACAGTTCCAAAATATTGTGCACCTAATCTCTGTTTCCATAAAGAAACCTGATCTGCAAACAAAAATAATACCATCCTGTCAGTAAAACGGGAGACAGCGATGGAGAAAGAGAGGCAATTAGATTAGCTACTGAAATAGCAGATGCTGATGCTACCATGCAAGCAGCAGACGCGGATATAATATTTATTCCGGTCATTAAAAGGAGATCTATAACCTTAAAACTTATAGAAAATGGACTGACACCTAGAGGTGGCACAGTCATATTCGTAATTGAGGCACACGAATATCGGCAGACAGAGGTATACTATACATGGATACATTTTCCAGCAGCAAATGCTGTAACAAAGTACTTCCACTATTACAAAGTAGAGGAACCTCCTGAAACGTACACTCCTTTCGAGGAGGTGGAAGTACCACTCAAATTCCAAGAGCATTTCCTCTTATTTGATGGCGCCCTAATACATAACAATCACATTACAAGGCTCGGTCCTTTAGGAAGACCAGGAGCAACGTGGCCGGTCCTAGCCGGATACACACCACATCCAGACATCGAAAGAATGCCTGCAGCAGAGCTATTAATACAGCTAAAACAACTACTAAAAATTCATAGACAATTAGTTCAGTATGTAATGCGGACTTCAACAATTCAGCCAGCGATTAAAATTCCACAGCTGACCCCTCACCAGGGGAACACAAATAAAATCACACCACAGAACATCCAATCCTGCCTAGGTAAAGTTCCAGCTAAACGGGAACAAATACCATTCTGGTTGGCACAGAAAATTACCCAAATAGAGGCGGTGTTTCCTGACACCACCCCATTAGAAAAACACAGGATTCTGACTATATGTCTCCCAATGGGAATCGCACCACACATTGAGGACTGTGACACTTGGGGTACAGTCTTTGCTTCCATCTATACAAAAACGCACGGTGTTCCATCCATTTCGGTGATACCAGATGTGCTAAAACAAATTCAAGATGAATACGGTCCAGAACCTGCTTTAACTCTTGGTATGAAATTACTGAAAGACTTCAAGCAGGTCTCGGCTATATTACTAGCCAACATAAAGGGTGAAGCAGCAAACGTGGCGATCCGCCAGAGGTTAAAAGAGACAGATATAGCAGACCAACCAGCTGAAATTGCCAGAATCATAGAAAAATCCTATGAAGAACTAGGCAGAGATAGTCTAGGTGGAATACCAGTAAAACCGCAACTGACTACAAGTCCAGAAAAAATATTTTTTAATAATAATTCACCAAAAAAGAACTGGGATGGAAATAAACAATCCAATCCTAAAGAAAAGAAATTCCAGTCCAGAGGAAGGTCTCCTAGGCGAAGAGAGAAATCTCCGAACCCGAGACAAAGGTCACCTCAGAGTGAACCCTCTGGGAATAGATATAACCTTAGAAATAGGGATAATATTAAAAAACCTGATAGATATCAAGACATTGATACACGTCCGTCTCAATCTTTTCAGAATTCCTCGCAGAAATCGGAAAGAAGAGGACGATCAGAAGAGCACGCCAAGTCCAAAGACAAGGAACCTGCTCAACTGAAAAAGAAATCACAATTTCCAAAAAAGAAGGTAGCCAGTATCAAGGTAGTTAACAATGCCGAGAATACTGAGGACACAACTGAAAAACGGAGAATGGGCTCAGACAATGCTAGACAGCGCAGCAGAGGTGAGCATAGCTCGCAAAGTCCTTATGAATCATCTGGAGACAGTGGACACGAATGAATACCTTCAAGTGGAAACTGCAGATACCAGAGTTAGCAAGCCCCACAAAATATACGAGATAACATTACGTATAGAGGGAGATAAGACTAGGAAAATAAGGGGACTATTTTGGGATAACCTATCCAAGGGCTATGACATCCTTCTAGCTGAAAAAGACTGGCCACCGGAGTTTGTCAGGGAGTGCCCTCATGGCGAAGAAGTAATTATGCCTGCCTTCTCGAATCAAATACCGATTCATAAAAAATATACACTTGCTAGAAAGTGGGCAGTGGCCTTAGCACCTGCTTTATATAAAAATCATGTAGGATGGGATGAGGATTCTCCTCCTCACAAAGTCCAGTTAAAATCACAACCTACTGCACAAAGGCAGTACCCAATTAAGCAAGAAGCTAAAAAACAAGTAAATGAAATACTAGATCAGCTAGAATACCAAGGGGTGATTGAAACTTGCACCTCACAAATGAACAATCCTTTGTTTCCGGTCTCCAAACCAGACAATTCGTACCGTCTAGTTTTGGATTACCGACACCTTAACACATGTTGCAAAACTTTTGCAGTGCAAAACTCACACAGTGCTGCACTAATGAATAACATAGTGCGCAAAAAATACAAAACAACCTTGGACATCTCCAACGGATTCTTTTGTCAAAACATAGCACCAGAGAGCAGATATTTAACTGCATTTTCAGTAAATGGCACTCATAAACAATTCTGTCGGTTAGCCCAGGGGTACAAGAACAGCCCGGGGGTATTCTCAGCAAGAGTAACAGAATTACTACAACTATATGATGATGAAGCATTATCTTATGTCGATGACATTTACTTAACAGATGATGACTTGGAGACTCACTTGAAAAGAGTGAACACCATAATACTTGGTTTCGCTGCAGAGGGTTACAAATTCAACTTCAAAAAGTCCAGAATTGCCCATCTGACGGTCCTATTCTTAGGATATGAGTTATCAAGTGAAGGCAAAAGCCTGGCAGACAATTTCCTAGAGAAATGTGCCGTAATCCAAGCTCCTAAAACACTAAAAAACCTACAGTCAATTCTAGGCTTCCTAAATTTCGGAAGAACTTACATTGCAAATTACGCAGAAAGGGTCAAACCCCTTTACGATCTAATTAAACCAGACTTTAAAAGATCCAGTTGGACTCAAGCACACACAGAAATTTTGAGATCCTTACAAACAGACATGCTAATTAAAACAAAATTAGAAACCCGTGATAATACACGCAACCTTGTGATCCGAGTCATCCCAGGGAGATACGGATTCACATACCTAACCTCTAATGAGGGAGATAAGGTACCAATTGCATTCAAATCACATTTGTACACAAAAGCTGAACAGAGATTCAACAACAAAGGAAAAATTGTTCAAGCAGTTCAAACCGCAATAGCTAGAGAAAAAGACATAGCTGACGGTAGACATATCACAGTCAGAACAGCAGAATCAGCTTTTGAGGCATTAACAACACCGTGTAATTTACCAACAACAACATTGGATCCAGAATGGTTACAATGGGTAAATTCAATCACAACTGACAAAGTATATTACTTCTTTGATCCAGAACTAGAAGAATTAAAAAATCTAAAATATGAAAAAACGTATCCTCTGCCAATCGACATTCTGCCTCTACGACATTACGCCTGTGTAATCTATACAGACGGACATGCTCAACCCTCCGTTTGGGGAGAACATGCATACAATCCCACATGTGAGATTACAAAAGAAGTGTGGCACGGAGGTAAACTAAGACCTCTATTAACAAAATCACACTCAGTAGAAACTAATTCAGAACTACAAACTGAATATAATGGCGCTAGATAATGCGGATCGCGAATTCCCGACACTTATAGTGTCAGATTCATATTTCTGCGTCAAAGCATATAACAAGGATTTGCAGACATGGATTCAGAACGGTTACAAAGATGACACAGGTGCACCAATAAAGCAGAGACTTCTCTGGGAACAAGTAGCTCTTTTGAAAAAAGAACTACCAAAGACTCACGTGACACACTCACTGAGTCACCAGCGTGATGGCGTTCACGTTGTAGGGAATTCATTGGCTGAAACAGCCGCAGCGGCAGCCAGTAAACCGGCTCCCGTAGATCGAAAAAAGCGTACATTAAAATACATTGACGGCGAAACATTGCTGGCAGTAAAAACGTCATCAAAAGGCGACTGCTCGGCGTTACCGATCAACTATCCACTCAATTACACATACATCATAGATGCAAACTCCATTCCTTTTGCTCGAATCCCTGGAGTGGGGGATAGAGTGATTCCAAACATGGACAGGAGAAACTTGTTAATCGCAGACGCACACATGGGCGAGGGTCTCAGACACCTTAAATTAAAGGATTCTCTGGAAGAATTACAATCACGGTACTGGTGGCCAGGCATGAGCCTGCACTACACCATGTTTGTAAAAAACTGCCCAAACTGCAACAGAGATCGCAGTGGGGAGAGAAGCAGTTTAATACCTCGTCGTATCAAGGCAGATAACATCACCACTAAAAAGAATGGCTTGCGATTAACATATACAGGCTAGTTCCCACTTATAATGTAGATCCACAACACTCGGCTGACGTCCGGACTGTTATACAAGATTTGCGAGTCTAAATGGCATATACGCTAAGAGCATGCTACGTTCGACCATTTTTTTTTACTTTTCTCAGGCAATCCAGCCTGGGGGGGGAAAGAATGGCCAAATGAGCACAGCCCAGCGGGAATCTTCTCACTTCCTTCCTGAGGGTATGGGATGGTGTAAAGAAAAAACCAAGACAGAAAGCAATCTATAATAGAAAGGATATTAGGTTCGGGAGCTGGGTGGGTCAAACATCTAATAAGTGTCCAACGTAGTCTTAATAACTTGCCAAGAAATTCTCTGAAGGGATTCAGTCCGTACGAATTATTATTCGGAACTAGGATGTTGATCTCTGACCTTGATAGTCAGACTTCAGTGGTAACAGAAAAAAGCTTTGATGTCAAAGACCGTTTGGCTATTTTGCAGGACTTAAACAAAACAAGAAAAGACCTGAGCAACATACAGTTGAAAGAACAGCCAACGACCACTGAAGAATCACCACCTGTCCCAGCAAGACCTGTCTGGATTCCAAAAGTCGGGGATCTAGTCAGGGAGAAGATCGCGGTAAAGAAGGAATTTGGGCCTTCTTACAAAAAAGCAGTTCCTGTATTGTCTGTCAACGGGACAAGATCAGTTGTACTACCGCCACTTGCTGGAAAAAAGGAGAACCGAGTTGTATCCATCGACCTGGTAAAACCACAACATGTGGCCGATAACCAACAGTAGGCCAAGTGGACTCCCAATAAGTAGCAGAACACCAAGGTTTGCTACCAGTACAGAGGTCCTATCAAAGAGGCTCATCACATTCGAAACGCCTACGGAAGAACAACAAGGACTATGCAACAATGCAATAGAACTTAGACCTCTGAAAACCCAAATAAAGACATTTAGCAGAGACACACCAATCTATACAGAAGTACCAAGTGAAAATGCGAGAAACAAAAATCCTGAACCAATTGGAACAATTGACAGAACTGCATCCGGTTACTTCATCAACTTCGATGATTCCTCTGACGGCTTCAGCGAACAAAAGACACAGCCATCATCAAAATCCTTTAAAGACAAAGCTAAGGAACTTTTGAAACAACTGAAAGAAACATATCTAGTTTCTCCATGGATTGAATTTTGGGTGGGTTTTGGTGCATTTATCCTCATACTTTGGCTCATCATGGTATTTACCTTGGGACGCTTCATTGAGGGAAAATATGCTAAAATGGACACAGCAAGTCAGAACATCAACTTGGTCCTCAAACCACACACATCTTCACACGTCGAGAAAAGAGAACTTTCTTCAGAACTTTCTTCAGCCAACTTCACAGCAATTCCAATACCTGGTGGGGTAGCCTGGGACAACACTGACTATGAAATTTATGGTCCGGTCGAGATCCTGAAATATCCACACCAAATCAAGATCTCCTTGAGTGACTTTGCAAAACCAAACTCATTTGCTGATGATTGGGACTTTGAAAGTATAAACAATATGATGTCTGACTTAGTAATGTCTGCTAAATTTACAAAACATGATTATTTGCAGGGTTCTACAAATTATGACAGCATGTACTGCTATAACCATTATGGTAACCATTTCTTGCATAAATCTGCACAACCTAGAAATGTTTTAAATTTTAATCAATGGGAACATTGTGCTACACCTCCAAAAGGGAGCTCTAGAACCGTGTATGGCAAATATTCATATTTTTCAGGTTTTAACATAACTAATGCTGAAACATTTTATTACAAATTGTCAAACAAGACAGGGATGAAAACCATGATAACCAACACAAAATTGATATATTCAGATTCTTTCTTTGAAAAAATGAATACTTTTGGATTTGATTATTGGGACAAACATGTTGATTTGAAAAGTGTTTGGGGTACAAAAGAATGGCAAGTACAGGGTATAGAAGCTTTGTTTAGAGCCTGCATGATCCCAGAACAAATGATATTTTTAAATGACACCGTTCAACAAACCACCTGTCTTGGCTTAGCCAAAATCAAAGATTTAAATAACCTGTCTATTCCAAAGCCAACAATGTTTAGCAATAACTCTGAAACAGATGAAGAAATAGACATAAACCATATACTTAACCAAAACAGAACACATCCTGATTGGAAACAATGGTTGATCTGGCCCACAGATACGCGAGAATTCGAAAGAAGATGCATCGCAGAGAACGGTACTACAATTACCATGGTCTTTAGGGGCGATCTCGCTGGTGTGTTAGCAGTGTGCGAGCCCATTTTGGTGAATGTTAATGCTCCTTGGAGTTTGAGCTGACGAGCTCGGGACCCCGCACCTGCGCGCCTTTGTGTGGTACTATACCTGGTAATATTTGGCAGCACGCAGCAACCCCAGAAGATAAGAAGATAGCCTAATCCCTGCTGATGATGTCGTGTATTTCTATAGGTTCTGATTCGATCCCCCTATTCCTGACCCTATTCTGGTTAAACTTACTAGCTAGTTAACTAACAGTCAGCCCATGAGGCAAGAAAACCCCCATGATGCAGATACCGTTATCTGACGCAGTCACACTACGGCACAGGAACGTGTTATCTGATTAGGTCATAACGCTTGAGATCTAATTAGACAAGCGACATTCCTCCAGCCCCTGATAAGGCATACGACGTTCTCATAACAAATCAAACCTATGACAACCTGGATAATCCGTGCGGCCATTGTTTTGATTTCCCAGAGAACTTTAGTAAAGAATGTGCTAACGAGCAAGTCGTATGACATCTTTATTGACGTACCTATGTCCATCCTTACGTCAATCTCGGCACCTTTAAGGTATAAATATTGCCGACCTTGCCCTATGCAAACACACGCGTGGTGACAAGACGGAGCAGCCATACTTGCCGAAGCCGAGAGCAGAAGCAGACCCCGCAGGCAGCAGCCCCGCCTTCCTGACGCGCTGAGAGACGCGCTGCTATCTCAAGCCGAGAGACCCAGCACCGGCGCTTCTGGGCAGCCCTCGCAGGCAGCCTGGAATATCGAGAGCAGAGAAAGAGATACCATTCCTCATTCATCCTAAATTCCAGGTACAGAACTGAATAACCCCTCCTAGAGAATTCTTTAGTTATTCACTTGGCAAAAACAAACTTAAACTAAACTGTAACTTTCTATTCCCGCCCACGCATTAGACTTAGGTCAGGTACACGGGGTAGGCGTATTTAGAAACACCAGTTGAGTACGTTTAGTCAAATGTATATGTGTATGTAAATATATTTTAATCATTTTAAACATCATATGGCTCAGAAACCATATCAATGTTTTTACAGTATTATTTTATACTATTGCTTCTAATGTATGCACTTTACTTAACTATAAGTATTGCAATAATATCGATCCATTTCTCTTGTACGAGAAAAGAGACTGATCAATAAATAACATCTTTTATTGAACACGCCCGTCTCTTCCTTTTCTCTACATTCTGATGAGACTAAGAATGCACGTACTGACTGAGTAAAATAATTGCCTTGTGCTCACACGACTCTCGAGATTGACTCTTGATTAGGGGAGAGCAAAGTTGTCATGTTCTATGGTTGTCAGAAACTAAATCCCTTCTTGTCTAATCAGGGGAGTTAATCCTTCCTTGAACATTCGAGAAAGTTTCTAGCGAACTCTGAGCTTAGCTGGCAAACCCAAAAATTAAGTCTAGTATCGACAGTAGTAGACCTAGTTAACGTCTGGCCTAGGCCTTTACTGCTGTAGGCACTATTCCAATGCGCAGAGCCTATTGGGAAAATAGGAGCTACACTACAATGAGGGGTAAATACCCCGAAACACGGGTACAGGGATGGCGAAGATTTGAAGATACGCGAGAATTCGAAAGAAGATGCATCGCAGAGAACGGTACTACAATTATCATGGTCCTTAGGGGCGATCCCGCTGGTGTGTTAGTAGTGTGCGACCCCATTTTGGTGAATGTTAATGCTCCTTGGAGTTTGAGCTGACGAGCTCGGGACCCCGCACCTGCGCGCCTTTGTGTGGTACTATACCTGGCAATATTTGGCAGCACGTAGCAACCCCAGAAGATTAGAAGATAGCCTAATCCCTGCTGATGAGGGGTAAATACCCCGAAACACGTGTACAGGGATGGCAAAGATTTGAAGATACGCGAGAATTCGAAAGAAGCTGCATCGCAGAGAACGGTACTACAATTCCCATGGTCCTTAGGGGCGATCCCGCTGGTGTGTTAGCAGTGTGCGACCCCATTTTGGTGAATGTTAATGCTCCTTGGAGTTTGAGCTGACGAGCTCGGGACCCCGCACCTGCGCGCCTTTGTGTGGTACTATACCTGGTAATATTTGGCAGCACGCAGCAACCCCAGAAGATAAGAAGATAGCCTAATCCCTGCTGATGAGGGGTAAATACCCCGAAACACGTGTACAGGGATGGCAAAGATTTGAAGATACGCGAGAATTCAAAAGAAGATGCATCGCAGAGAACAGTACTACAATTACCATGGTCCTTAAGGGCGATCCCGCTGGTGTGTTAGCAGTGTGCGACCCCATTTTGGTGAATGTTAATGCTCCTTGGAGTTTGAGCTGATGAGCTCGGGACCCCGCACCTGCGCGCCTTTGTGTGGGACTATACCTGGTAATATTTGGCAGCACGCAGCAACCCCAGAAGATAAGAAGATAGCCTAATCCCTGCTGATGAGGGGTAAATACCCCGAAACACGTGTACAGGGATGGCGAAGAATTGAAGATACGCGAGAATTCGAAAGAAGATGCATCGCAGAGAACGATACTACAATTACCATGGTCCTTAGGGGTGATCCTGCTGGTGTGTTAGCAGTGTGCGACCCCATTTTGGTGAATGTTAATGCTCCTTGGAGTTTGAGCTGACGAGCTCGGGACCCCGCACCTGCGTGCCTTTGTGTGGTACTATACCTGGTAATATTTGGCAGCACGCAGCAACCCCAGAAGATAAGAAGATAGCCTAATCCCTGCTGATGTGGAGTAAATACCCCGAAACACGTGTACAGGGATGGCGAAGATTTGAAGATACGCGAGAATTCGAAAGAAGATGCATCGCAGAGAACGGTACTACAATTACCATGGTCTTTAGGGGCGATCTCGCTGGTGTGTTAGCAGTGTGCGAGCCCATTTTGGTGAATGTTAATGCTCCTTGGAGTTTGAGCTGACGAGCTCGGGACCCCGCACCTGCGCGCCTTTGTGTCGTACTATACCTGGTAATATTTGGCAGCACGCAGCAACCCCAGAAGATAAGAAGATAGCCTAATCCCTGCTGATGAGGGGTAAATACCCCGAAACACGTGTACAGGGATGGCGAAGATTTGAAGATACGCGAGAATTCGAAAGAAGATGCATCGCAGAGAACGGTACTACAATTACCATGGTCCTTAGGGGCGATCCCGCTGGTGTGTTAGCAGTGTGCGACCCCATTTTGGTGAATGTTAATGCTCCTTGGAGTTTGAGCTGACAAGCTCGGGACCCCGCACCTGCGCGCCTTTGTGTGGTACTATACCTGGTAATATTTGGCAGCACGCAGCAACCCCAGAAGATAAGAAGATAGCCTAATCCCTGCTGATGAGGGGTAAATACCCCGAAACACGTGTACAGGGATGGCGAAGAATTGAAGATACGCAAGAATTCAAAAGAAGATGCATCGCAGAGAACGATACTACAATTACCATGGTCCTTAGGGGCGATTCTGCTGGTGTGTTAGCAGTGTGCGACCCCATTTTGGTGAATGTTAATGCTCCTTGGAGTTTGAGCTGACGAGCTCGGGACCCCGCACCTGCGTGCCTTTGTGTGGTACTATACCTGGTAATATTTGGCAGCACGCAGCAACCCCAGAAGATAAGAAGATAGCCTAATCCCTGCTGATGTGGAGTAAATACCCCGAAACACGTGTACAGGGATGGCGAAGATTTGAAGATACGCGAGAATTCGAAAGAAGATGCATCGCAGAGAACGGTACTACAATTACCATGGTCTTTAGGGGCGATCTCGCTGGTGTGTTAGCAGTGTGCGAGCCCATTTTGGTGAATGTTAATGCTCCTTGGAGTTTGAGCTGACGAGCTCGGGACCCCGCACCTGCGCGCCTTTGTGTGGTACTATACCTGGTAATATTTGGCAGCACGCAGCAACCCCAGAAGATAAGAAGATAGCCTAATCCCTGCTGATGAGGGGTAAATACCCCGAAACACGGGTACAGGGATGGCGAAGATTTGAAGATACGCGAGAATTCGAAAGAAGATGCATCGCAGAGAACGGTACTACAATTATCATGGTCCTTAGGGGCGATCCCGCTGGTGTGTTAGTAGTGTGCGACCCCATTTTGGTGAATGTTAATGCTCCTTGGAGTTTGAGCTGACGAGCTCGGGACCCCGCACCTGCGCGCCTTTGTGTGGTACTATACCTGGCAATATTTGGCAGCACGTAGCAACCCCAGAAGATTAGAAGATAGCCTAATCCCTGCTGATGAGGGGTAAATACCCCGAAACACGTGTACAGGGATGGCAAAGATTTGAAGATACGCGAGAATTCGAAAGAAGCTGCATCGCAGAGAACGGTACTACAATTCCCATGGTCCTTAGGGGCGATCCCGCTGGTGTGTTAGCAGTGTGCGACCCCATTTTGGTGAATGTTAATGCTCCTTGGAGTTTGAGCTGACGAGCTCGGGACCCCGCACCTGCGCGCCTTTGTGTGGTACTATACCTGGTAATATTTGGCAGCACGCAGCAACCCCAGAAGATAAGAAGATAGCCTAATCCCTGCTGATGAGGGGTAAATACCCCGAAACACGTGTACAGGGATGGCAAAGATTTGAAGATACGCGAGAATTCAAAAGAAGATGCATCGCAGAGAACGGTACTACAATTACCATGGTCCTTAAGGGCGATCCCGCTGGTGTGTTAGCAGTGTGCGACCCCATTTTGGTGAATGTTAATGCTCCTTGGAGTTTGAGCTGATGAGCTCGGGACCCCGCACCTGCGCGCCTTTGTGTGGGACTATACCTGGTAATATTTGGCAGCACGCAGCAACCCCAGAAGATAAGAAGATAGCCTAATCCCTGCTGATGAGGGGTAAATACCCCGAAACACGTGTACAGGGATGGCGAAGAATTGAAGATACGCGAGAATTCGAAAGAAGATGCATCGCAGAGAACGATACTACAATTACCATGGTCCTTAGGGGCGATCCTGCTGGTGTGTTAGCAGTGTGCGACCCCATTTTGGTGAATGTTAATGCTCCTTGGAGTTTGAGCTGACGAGCTCGGGACCCCGCACCTGCGTGCCTTTGTGTGGTACTATACCTGGTAATATTTGGCAGCACGCAGCAACCCCAGAAGATAAGAAGATAGCCTAATCCCTGCTGATGTGGAGTAAATACCCCGAAACACGTGTACAGGGATGGCGAAGATTTGAAGATACGCGAGAATTCGAAAGAAGATGCATCGCAGAGAACGGTACTACAATTACCATGGTCTTTAGGGGCGATCTCGCTGGTGTGTTAGCAGTGTGCGAGCCCATTTTGGTGAATGTTAATGCTCCTTGGAGTTTGAGCTGACGAGCTCGGGACCCCGCACCTGCGCGCCTTTGTGTCGTACTATACCTGGTAATATTTGGCAGCACGCAGCAACCCCAGAAGATAAGAAGATAGCCTAATCCCTGATGATGAGGGGTAAATACCCCGAAACACGTGTACAGGGATGGCGAAGATTTGAAGATACGCGAGAATTCGAAAGAAGATGCATCGCAGAGAACGGTACTACAATTACCATGGTCCTTAGGGGCGATCCCGCTGGTGTGTTAGCAGTGTGCGACCCCATTTTGGTGAATGTTAATGCTCCTTGGAGTTTGAGCTGACAAGCTCGGGACCCCGCACCTGCGCGCCTTTGTGTGGTACTATACCTGGTAATATTTGGCAGCACGCAGCAACCCCAGAAGATAAGAAGATAGCCTAATCCCTGCTGATGAGGGGTAAATACCCCGAAACACGTGTACAGGGATGGCGAAGATTTGAAGATACGCGAGAATTCGAAAGAAGATGCATCTTAGAGAACGGTACTACAATTACTATGGTCCTTAGGGGCGATCCCGCTGGTGTGTTAGTAGTGTGCGACCCCATTTTGGTGAATGTTAATGCTCCTTGGAGTTTGAGCTGACGAGCTCGGGACCCCGCACCTGCGCGCCTTTGTGTGGTACTATACCTGGTAATATTTGGCAGCACGCAGCAACCCCAGAAGATAAGAAGATAGCCTAATCCCTGCTGATGAGGGGTAAATACCCCGAAACACGTGTACAGGGATGGCAAAGATTTGAAGATACGCGAGAATTCAAAAGAAGATGCATCGCAGAGAACGGTACTACAATTACCATGGTCCTTAAGGGCGATCCCGCTGGTGTGTTAGCAGTGTGCGACCCCATTTTGGTGAATGTTAATGCTCCTTGGAGTTTGAGCTGATGAGCTCGGGACCCCGCACCTGCGCGCCTTTGTGTGGGACTATACCTGGTAATATTTGGCAGCACGCAGCAACCCCAGAAGATAAGAAGATAGCCTAATCCCTGCTGATGAGGGGTAAATACCCCGAAACACGTGTACAGGGATGGCGAAGAATTGAAGATACGCGAGAATTCGAAAGAAGATGCATCGCAGAGAACGATACTACAATTACCATGGTCCTTAGGGGCGATCCTGCTGGTGTGTTAGCAGTGTGCGACCCCATTTTGGTGAATGTTAATGCTCCTTGGAGTTTGAGCTGACGAGCTCGGGACCCCGCACCTGCGTGCCTTTGTGTGGTACTATACCTGGTAATATTTGGCAGCACGCAGCAACCCCAGAAGATAAGAAGATAGCCTAATCAATGCTGATGTGGAGTAAATACCCCGAAACACGTGTACAGGGATGGCGAAGATTTGAAGATACGCGAGAATTCGAAAGAAGATGCATCGCAGAGAACGGTACTACAATTACCATGGTCTTTAGGGGCGATCTCGCTGGTGTGTTAGCAGTGTGCGAGCCCATTTTGGTGAATGTTAATGCTCCTTGGAGTTTGAGCTGACGAGCTCGGGACCCCGCACCTGCGCGCCTTTGTGTCGTACTATACCTGGTAATATTTGGCAGCACGCAGCAACCCCAGAAGATAAGAAGATAGCCTAATCCCTGCTGATGAGGGGTAAATACCCCGAAACACGTGTACAGGGATGGCGAAGATTTGAAGATACGCGAGAATTCGAAAGAAGATGCATCGCAGAGAACGGTACTACAATTACCATGGTCCTTAGGGGCGATCCCGCTGGTGTGTTAGCAGTGTGCGACCCCATTTTGGTGAATGTTAATGCTCCTTGGAGTTTGAGCTGACAAGCTCGGGACCCCGCACCTGCGCGCCTTTGTGTGGTACTATACCTGGTAATATTTGGCAGCACGCAGCAACCCCAGAAGATAAGAAGATAGCCTAATCCCTGCTGATGAGGGGTAAATACCCCGAAACACGTGTACAGGGATGGCGAAGATTTGAAGATACGCGAGAATTCGAAAGAAGATGCATCTTAGAGAACGGTACTACAATTACTATGGTCCTTAGGGGCGATCCCGCTGGTGTGTTAGCAGTGTGTGACCCCATTTTGGTGAATGTTAATGCTCCTTGGAGTTTGAGCTGACGAGCTTGGGACCCCGCACCTGCGCGCCTTTGTGTGGTACTATACCTGGTAATATTTGGCAGCACGCAGCAACCCCAGAAGATAAGAAGATAGCCTAATCCCTGCTGATGAGGGGTAAATATCCCAAAACACGTGTACAGGAATGGCGAAGATTTGAAGATACGCGATAATTCAAAAGAAGATGCATCGCAGAGAACGGTACTACAATTACCATGGTCCTTAGGGGCGAACCCGCTGGTGTGTTAGCAGTGTGCGACCCCATTTTGGTGAATGTTAATGCTCCTTGGAGTTTGAGCTGACGAGCTCGGGACCCCGCACCTGCGCGCCTTTGTGTGGTACGATACCTGGCAATATTTGGCAGCACACAGCAACCCCAGAAGATAAGAAGGTAGCCTAATCCCTGCTGATAAGGGGTAAATACCCCGAAACACGTGTACAGGGATGGCGAAGATTTGAAGATACGCGAGAATTCGAAAGAAGATGCATCGCAGAGAACGGTACTACAATTACCATGGTCCTCAGGGATGATCCCGCTGGTGTGTTAGCAGTGTGCGACCCCATTTTGGTGAATGTTAATGCTCCTTGGAGTTTGAGCTGACGAGCTCGGGACCCCGCACCTGCGTGCCTTTGAGTGGTACTATACCTGGCAATATTTGGCAGCAAGTAGCAACCCCAGAAGATAAGAAGATAGTCTAATCCCTGCTGATGAGGGGTAAATACCCCGAAACACGTGTACAGGGATGGCGAAGATTTGAAGATACGCGAGAATTCGAAAGAAGATGCATCTTAGAGAACGGTACTACAATTACTATGGTCCTTAGGGGCGATCCCGCTGGTGTGTTAGCAGTGTGTGACCCCATTTTGGTGAATGTTAATGCTCCTTGGAGTTTGAGCTGACGAGCTCGGGACCCCGCACCTGCGCGCCTTTGTGTGGTACTATACCTGGTAATATTTGGCAGCACGCAGCAACCCCAGAAGATAAGAAGATAGCCTAATCCCTGCTGATGAGGGGTAAATATCCCGAAACACGTGTACAGGAATGGCGAAGATTTGAAGATACGCGATAATTCAAAAGAAGATTCATCGCAGAGAACGGTACTACAATTACCATGGTCCTTAGGGGCGAACCCGCTGGTGTGTTAGCAGTGTGCGACCCCATTTTGGTGAATGTTAATGCTCCTTGGAGTTTGAGCTGACGAGCTCGGGACCCCGCACCTGCGCGCCTTTGTGTGGTACGATACCTGGCAATATTTGGCAGCACACAGCAACCCCAGAAGATAAGAAGGTAGCCTAATCCCTGCTGATAAGGGGTAAATACCCCGAAACACGTGTACAGGGATGGCGAAGATTTGAAGATACGCGAGAATTCGAAAGAAGATGCATCGCAGAGAACGGTACTACAATTACCATGGTCCTCAGGGGTGATCCCGCTGGTGTGTTAGCAGTGTGCGACCCCATTTTGGTGAATGTTAATGCTCCTTGGAGTTTGAGCTGACGAGCTCGGGACCCCGCACCTGCGTGCTTTTGAGTGGTACTATACCTGGCAATATTTGGCAGCAAGTAGCAACCCCAGAAGATAAGAAGATAGTCTAATCCCTGCTGATGAGGGGTAAATACCCCGAAACACGTGTACAGGGATGGCGAAGATTTGAAGATACGCGAGAATTCGAAAGAAGATGCATCGCAGAGAACGGTACTACAAATACCATGGTCCTTTGGGGCGATCCCGCTGGTGTGTTAGCAGTGTGCGACCCCATTTTGGTGAATGTTAATGCTCCTTGCAGTTTGAGCTGACGAGCTCGGGACCCCGCACCTGCGCGCCTTTGTGTGGTACTATACCTGGTAATATTTGGCAGCACGCAGCAACCCCAGAAGATAAGAAGATAGCCTAATCCCTGCTGATGAGGGGTAAATACCCCGAAACACGTGTACAGGGATGGCGAAGATTTGAAGATACGCGAGAATTCAAAAGAAGATGCATCGCAGAGAACGGTACTACAATTACCATGGTCCTTAGGGGCGATCCCGCTGGTGTGTTAGCAGTGTGCGACCCCATTTTGGTGAATGTTAATGCTCCTTGGAGTTTGAGCTGACGAGCTCGGGACCCAGCACCTGCGCGCCTTTGTGTGGTACTATACCTGGTAATATTTGGCAGCACGAAGCAACCCCAGAAGATAAGAAGATAGCCTAATCCCTGCTGATGAGGGGTAAATACCCCGAAAAACGTGTACAGGGATGGCGAAGAATTGAAGATACGCAAGAATTCGAAAGAAGATGCATCGCAGAGAACGGTTCTACAATTACCATGGTCCTTAGGGGCGATCCCGCTGGTGTGTTAGCAGTGTGCGACCCCATTTTGGTGAATGTTAATGCTCCTTGGAGCTTGAGCTGACGAGCTCGGGAGCCCGCACCTGCGTGCCTTTGTGTGGTACTATACCTGGTAATATTTGGCAGCACGCAGCAACCCCAGAAGATAAGAAGATAGCCTAATCCCTGCTGATGAGGGGTAAATACCCCGAAACACGTGTACAGGGATGGCGAAGATTTGAAGATACGCGAGAATTCGAGAGAAGATGCATCGCAGAGAACGGTACTACAATTACCATGGTCCTTAGGGGCGATCCCGCTGGTGTGTTAGCAGTGTGCGACCCCATTTTGGTGAACGTTAATGCTCCTTGGAGTTTGAGCTGACGAGCTCGGGACCCCGCACCTGCGCGCCTTTGTGTGGTACTATACCTGGTAATATTTGGCAGCACGCAGCAACCCCAGAAGATAAGAAGATAGCCTAATCCCTGCTGATGAGGGGTAAATACCCCAAACACGTGTACAGGGAAGGCGAAGATTTGAAGATACGCGAGAATACGAAAGAAGATGCATCGCAGAGAACGGTACTACAATTGCCATGGTCCTTAGGGGCGATCCCGCTGGTGTGTTAGTAGTGTGCGACCCCATTTTGGTGAATGTTAATGCTCCTTGGAGTTTGAGCTGACGAGCTCGGGACCCCGCACCTGCGCGCCTTTGTGTGGTACTATACCTGGCAATATTTGGCAGCACGTAGCAACCCCAGAAGATAGTCTAATCCCTGCTGATGAGGGGTAAATACCCAGAAACACGTGTACAGGGATGGCGAAGATTTGAAGATACGCGAGAATTCGAAAGAAGATGCATCGCAGAGAACGGTACTACAATTACCATGGTCCTTAGGGGCGATCCTGCTGGTGTGTTAGCAGTGTGCGACCCCATTTTGGTGAATGTTAATGCTCCTTGGAGTTTGAGCTGACGAGCTCGGGACCCCGCACCTGCGTGCCTTTGTGTGGTACTATACCTGGTAATATTTGGCAGCACGCAGCAACCCCAGAAGATAAGAAGATAGCCTAATCCCTGCTGATGTGGAGTAAATACCCCGAAACACGTGTACAGGGATGGCGAAGATTTGAAGATACGCGAGAATTCGAAAGAAGATGCATCGCAGAGAACGGTACTACAATTACCATGGTCCTTAGGGGCGATCCCGCTGGTGTGTTAGCAGTGTGCGACCCCATTTTGGTGAATGTTAATGCTCCTTGGAGTTTGAGCTGACGAGCTCGGGACCCCGCACCTGCGCGCCTTTGTGTGGTACTATACCTGGTAATATTTGGCAGCACGCAGCAACCCCAGAAGATAAGAAGATAGCCTAATCCCTGCTGATGAGGGGTAAATATCCCGAAACACGTGTACAGGGATGGCGAAGATTTGAAGATACGCGATAATTCAAAAGAAGATGCATCGCAGAGAACGGTACTACAATTACCATGGTCCTTAGGGGCGAACCCGCTGGTGTGTTAGCAGTGTGCGACCCCATTTTGGTGAATGTTAATGCTCCTTGGAGTTTGAGCTGACGAGCTCGGGACCCCGCACCTGCGCGCCTTTGTGTGGTACGATACCTGGCAATATTTGGCAGCACACAGCAACCCCAGAAGATAAGAAGGTTGCCTAATCCCTGCTGATGAGGGGTAAATACCCCAAAACACGTGTACAGGGATGGCGAAGATTTGAAGATACGCGAGAATTCGAAAGAAGATGCATCGCAGAGACGGTACTACAAATACCATGGTCCTTTGGGGCGATCCCGCTGGTGTGTTAGCAGTGTGCGACCCCATTTTGGTGAATGTTAATGCTCCTTGGAGTTTGAGCTGACGAGCTCGGGACCCCGCACCTGCGCGCCTTTGTGTGGTACTATACCTGGTAATATTTGGCAGCAGGCAGCAACCCCAGAAGATAAGAAGATAGCCTAATCCCTGCTGATGAGGGGTAAATACCCCAAAACACGTGTAAAGGGATGGCGAAGATTTGAAGATACGCGAGAATTCAAAAGAAGATGCATCGCAGAGAACGGTACTACAATTACCATGGTCCTTAGGGGCGATCCCGCTGGTGTGTTAGCAGTGTGCGACCCCATTTTGGTGAATGTTAATGCTCCTTGGAGTTTGAGCTGACGAGCTCGGGACCCCGCACCTGCGCGCCTTTGTGTGGTACTATACCTGGTAATATTTGGCAGCACGAAGCAACCCCAGAAGATAAGAAGATAGCCTAATCCCTGCTGATGAGGGGTAAATACCCCGAAACACGTTTACAGGGATGGCGAAGAATTGAAGATACGCGAGAATTCGAAAGAAGATGCATCGCAGAGAACGGTACTACAATTACCATGGTCCTTAGGGGCGATCCTGCTGGTGTGTTAGCAGTGTGCGACCCCATTTTGGTGAATGTTAATGCTCCTTGGAGTTTGAGCTGACGAGCTCGGGACCCCGCACCTGCGTGCCTTTGTGTGGTACTATACCTGGCAATATTTGGCAGCACGTAGCAACCCCAGAAGATAAGAAGATAGTCTAATCCCTGCTGATGAGGGGTAAATACCCCGAAACACGTGTACAGGGATGGCGAAGATTTGAAGATACGCGAGAATTCGAAAGAAGATGCATCGCAGAGAACGGTACTAGAATTACCATGGTCCTTAGGGGCGATACCGCTGGTGTGTTAGTAGTGTGCGACCCCATTTTGGTGAATGTTAATGCTCCTTGGAGTTTGAGCTGACGAGCTCGGGACCCCGCACCTGCGCGCCTTTGTGTGGTACTATACCTGGCAATATTTGGCAGCACGTAGCAACCCCAGAAGATAAGAAGATAGTCTAATCCCTGCTGATGATGGGTAAATACCCAGAAACACGTGTACAGGGATGGCGAAGATTTGAAGATACGCGAGAATTCGAAAGAAGATGCATCGCAGAGAACGGTACTACAATTACCATGGTCCTTAGGGGCGATCCCGCTGGTGTGTTAGCAGTGAGCGACCCCATTTTGGTGAATGTTAATGCTCCTTGGAGTTTGAGCTGACGAGCTTGGGACCCCGCACCTGCGTGCCTTTGTGTGGTACTATACCTGGTAATATTTGGCAGCACGCAGCAACCTCAGAAGATAAGAAGATAGCCTAATCCCTGCTGATGAGGGGTAAATACCCCGAAACACGTGTACAGGGATGGCGAAGAATTGAAGATACGCAAGAATTCGAAAGAAGATGCATCGCAGAGAACGGTTCTACAATTACCATGGTCCTTAGGGGCGATCCCGCTGGTGTGTTAGCAGTGTGCGACCCCATTTTGGTGAATGTTAATGCTCCTTGGAGCTTGAGCTGACGAGCTCGGGAGCCCGCACCTGCGTGCCTTTGTGTGGTACTATACCTGGTTATATTTGGCAGCACGCAGCAACCCCAGAAGATAAGAAGATAGCCTAATCCCTGCTGATGAGGGGTAAATACCCCGAAACACGTGTACAGGGATGGCGAAGATTTGAAGATACGCGAGAATTCGAAAGAAGATGCATCGCAGAGAACGGTACTACAATTACCATGGTCCTTAGGGGCGATCCCGCTGGTGTGTTAGCAGTGTGCGACCCCATTTTGGTGAACGTTAATGCTCCTTGGAGTTTGAGCTGACGAGCTCGGGACCCCGCACCTGCGCGCCTTTGTGTGGTACTATACCTGGTAATATTTGGCAGCACGCAGCAACCCCAGAAGATAAGAAGATAGCCTAATCCCTGCTGATGAGGGGTAAATACCCCGAAACACGTGTACAGGGATGGCGAAGATTTGAAGATACGCGAGAATTCGAAAGAAGATGCATCGCAGAGAACGGTACTACAATTACCATGGTCCTTAGGGGCGATCCTGCTGGTGTGTTAGCAGTGTGCGACCCCATTTTGGTGAATGTTAATGCTCCTTGGAGTTTGAGCTGACGAGCTCGGGACCCCGCACCTGCGTGCCTTTGTGTTTTTACTATACCTGGCAATATTTGGCAGCACGTAGCAACCCCAGAAGATAAGAAGATAGTCTAATCCCTGCTGATGAGGGGTAAATACCCCGAAACACGTGTACAGGGATGGCGAAGATTTGAAGATATGCGAGAATTCGAAAGAAGATGCATCGCAGAGAACGGTACTACAATTACCATGGTCCTTAGGGGCGATCCCGCTGGTGTGTTAGTAGTGTGCGACCCCATTTTGGTGAATGTTAATGCTCCTTGGAGTTTGAGCTGACGAGCTCGGGACCCCGCACCTGCGCGCCTTTGTGTGGTACTATACCTGGCAATATTTGGCAGCACGTAGCAACCCCAGAAGATAAGAAGATAGTCTAATCCCTGCTGATGATGGGTAAATACCCAGAAACACGTGTACAGGGATGGCGAAGATTTGAAGATACGCGAGAATTCAAAAGAAGATGCATCGCAGAGAACGGTACTACAATTACCATGGTCCTTAGGGGCGATCCCGCTGGTGTGTTAGTAGTGTGCGACCCCATTTTGGTGAATGTTAATGCTCCTTGGAGTTTGAGCTGACGAGCTCGGGACCCCGCACCTGCGCGCCTTTGTGTGGTACTATACCTGGCAATATTTGGCAGCACGTAGCAACCCCAGAAGATAAGAAGATAGCCTAATCCCTGCTGATGAGGGGTAAATACCCCGAAACACGTGTAAAGGGATGGCGAAGATTTGAAGATACGCGAGAATTCAAAAGAAGATGCATCGCAGAGAACGGTACTACAATTACCATGGTCCTTAGGGGCGATCCCGCTGGTGTGTTAGCAGTGTGCGACCCCATTTTCGTGAATGTTAATGCTCCTTGGAGTTTGAGCTGACGAGCTCGGGACCCCGCACCTGCGCGCCTTTGTGTGGTACTATACCTGGTAATATTTGGCAGCACGCAGCAACCCCAGAAGATAAGAAGATAGCCTAATCCCTGCTGATGAGGGGTAAATACCCCAAACACGTGTACAGGGAAGGCGAAGATTTGAAGATACGCGAGAATTCGAAAGAAGATGCATCGCAGAGAACGGTACTACAATTGCCATGGTCCTTAGGGGCGATCCCGCTGGTGTGTTAGTAGTGTGCGACCCCATTTTGGTGAATGTTAATGCTCCTTGGAGTTTGAGCTGACGAGCTCGGGACCCCGCACCTGCGCGCCTTTGTGTGGTACTATACCTGGCAATATTTGGCAGCACGTAGCAACCCCAGAAGATAGTCTAATCCCTGCTGATGAGGGGTAAATACCCAGAAACACGTGTACAGGGATGGCGAAGATTTGAAGATACGCGAGAATTCGAAAGAAGATGCATCGCAGAGAACGGTACTACAATTACCATGGTCCTTAGGGGCGATCCTGCTGGTGTGTTAGCAGTGTGCGACCCCATTTTGGTGAATGTTAATGCTCCTTGGAGTTTGAGCTGACGAGCTCGGGACCCCGCACCTGCGTGCCTTTGTGTGGTACTATACCTGGTAATATTTGGCAGCACGCAGCAACCCCAGAAGATAAGAAGATAGCCTAATCCCTGCTGATGTGGAGTAAATACCCCGAAACACGTGTACAGGGATGGCGAAGATTTGAAGATACGCGAGAATTCGAAAGAAGATGCATCGCAGAGAACGGTACTACAATTACCATGGTCCTTAGGGGCGATCCCGCTGGTGTGTTAGCAGTGTGCGACCCCATTTTGGTGAATGTTAATGCTCCTTGGAGTTTGAGCTGACGAGCTCGGGACCCCGCACCTGCGCGCCTTTGTGTGGTACTATACCTGGTAATATTTGGCAGCACGCAGCAACCCCAGAAGATAAGAAGATAGCCTAATCCCTGCTGATGAGGGGTAAATATCCCGAAACACGTGTACAGGGATGGCGAAGATTTGAAGATACGCGATAATTCAAAAGAAGATGCATCGCAGAGAACGGTACTACAATTACCATGGTCCTTAGGGGCGAACCCGCTGGTGTGTTAGCAGTGTGCGACCCCATTTTGGTGAATGTTAATGCTCCTTGGAGTTTGAGCTGACGAGCTCGGGACCCCGCACCTGCGCGCCTTTGTGTGGTACGATACCTGGCAATATTTGGCAGCACACAGCAACCCCAGAAGATAAGAAGGTTGCCTAATCCCTGCTGATGAGGGGTAAATACCCCAAAACACGTGTACAGGGATGGCGAAGATTTGAAGATACGCGAGAATTCGAAAGAAGATGCATCGCAGAGACGGTACTACAAATACCATGGTCCTTTGGGGCGATCCCGCTGGTGTGTTAGCAGTGTGCGACCCCATTTTGGTGAATGTTAATGCTCCTTGGAGTTTGAGCTGACGAGCTCGGGACCCCGCACCTGCGCGCCTTTGTGTGGTACTATACCTGGTAATATTTGGCAGCAGGCAGCAACCCCAGAAGATAAGAAGATAGCCTAATCCCTGCTGATGAGGGGTAAATACCCCAAAACACGTGTAAAGGGATGGCGAAGATTTGAAGATACGCGAGAATTCAAAAGAAGATGCATCGCAGAGAACGGTACTACAATTACCATGGTCCTTAGGGGCGATCCCGCTGGTGTGTTAGCAGTGTGCGACCCCATTTTGGTGAATGTTAATGCTCCTTGGAGTTTGAGCTGACGAGCTCGGGACCCCGCACCTGCGCGCCTTTGTGTGGTACTATACCTGGTAATATTTGGCAGCACGAAGCAACCCCAGAAGATAAGAAGATAGCCTAATCCCTGCTGATGAGGGGTAAATACCCCGAAACACGTTTACAGGGATGGCGAAGAATTGAAGATACGCGAGAATTCGAAAGAAGATGCATCGCAGAGAACGGTACTACAATTACCATGGTCCTTAGGGGCGATCCTGCTGGTGTGTTAGCAGTGTGCGACCCCATTTTGGTGAATGTTAATGCTCCTTGGAGTTTGAGCTGACGAGCTCGGGACCCCGCACCTGCGTGCCTTTGTGTGGTACTATACCTGGCAATATTTGGCAGCACGTAGCAACCCCAGAAGATAAGAAGATAGTCTAATCCCTGCTGATGAGGGGTAAATACCCCGAAACACGTGTACAGGGATGGCGAAGATTTGAAGATACGCGAGAATTCGAAAGAAGATGCATCGCAGAGAACGGTACTAGAATTACCATGGTCCTTAGGGGCGATACCGCTGGTGTGTTAGTAGTGTGCGACCCCATTTTGGTGAATGTTAATGCTCCTTGGAGTTTGAGCTGACGAGCTCGGGACCCCGCACCTGCGCGCCTTTGTGTGGTACTATACCTGGCAATATTTGGCAGCACGTAGCAACCCCAGAAGATAAGAAGATAGTCTAATCCCTGCTGATGATGGGTAAATACCCAGAAACACGTGTACAGGGATGGCGAAGATTTGAAGATACGCGAGAATTCGAAAGAAGATGCATCGCAGAGAACGGTACTACAATTACCATGGTCCTTAGGGGCGATCCCGCTGGTGTGTTAGCAGTGAGCGACCCCATTTTGGTGAATGTTAATGCTCCTTGGAGTTTGAGCTGACGAGCTTGGGACCCCGCACCTGCGTGCCTTTGTGTGGTACTATACCTGGTAATATTTGGCAGCACGCAGCAACCCCAGAAGATAAGAAGATAGCCTAATCCCTGCTGATGAGGGGTAAATACCCCGAAACACGTGTACAGGGATGGCGAAGAATTGAAGATACGCAAGAATTCGAAAGAAGATGCATCGCAGAGAACGGTTCTACAATTACCATGGTCCTTAGGGGCGATCCCGCTGGTGTGTTAGCAGTGTGCGACCCCATTTTGGTGAATGTTAATGCTCCTTGGAGCTTGAGCTGACGAGCTCGGGAGCCCGCACCTGCGTGCCTTTGTGTGGTACTATACCTGGTTATATTTGGCAGCACGCAGCAACCCCAGAAGATAAGAAGATAGCCTAATCCCTGCTGATGAGGGGTAAATACCCCGAAACACGTGTACAGGGATGGCGAAGATTTGAAGATACGCGAGAATTCGAAAGAAGATGCATCGCAGAGAACGGTACTACAATTACCATGGTCCTTAGGGGCGATCCCGCTGGTGTGTTAGCAGTGTGCGACCCCATTTTGGTGAACGTTAATGCTCCTTGGAGTTTGAGCTGACGAGCTCGGGACCCCGCACCTGCGCGCCTTTGTGTGGTACTATACCTGGTAATATTTGGCAGCACGCAGCAACCCCAGAAGATAAGAAGATAGCCTAATCCCTGCTGATGATGGGTAAATACCCCGAAACACGTGTACAGGGATGGCGAAGATTTGAAGATACGCGAGAATTCGAAAGAAGATGCATCGCAGAGAACGGTACTACAATTACCATGGTCCTTAGGGGCGATCCTGCTGGTGTGTTAGCAGTGTGCGACCCCATTTTGGTGAATGTTAATGCTCCTTGGAGTTTGAGCTGACGAGCTCGGGACCCCGCACCTGCGTGCCTTTGTGTTTTTACTATACCTGGCAATATTTGGCAGCACGTAGCAACCCCAGAAGATAAGAAGATAGTCTAATCCCTGCTGATGAGGGGTAAATACCCCGAAACACGTGTACAGGGATGGCGAAGATTTGAAGATATGCGAGAATTCGAAAGAAGATGCATCGCAGAGAACGGTACTACAATTACCATGGTCCTTAGGGGCGATCCCGCTGGTGTGTTAGTAGTGTGCGACCCCATTTTGGTGAATGTTAATGCTCCTTGGAGTTTGAGCTGACGAGCTCGGGACCCCGCACCTGCGCGCCTTTGTGTGGTACTATACCTGGCAATATTTGGCAGCACGTAGCAACCCCAGAAGATAAGAAGATAGTCTAATCCCTGCTGATGATGGGTAAATACCCAGAAACACGTGTACAGGGATGGCGAAGATTTGAAGATACGCGAGAATTCAAAAGAAGATGCATCGCAGAGAACGGTACTACAATTACCATGGTCCTTAGGGGCGATCCCGCTGGTGTGTTAGTAGTGTGCGACCCCATTTTGGTGAATGTTAATGCTCCTTGGAGTTTGAGCTGACGAGCTCGGGACCCCGCACCTGCGCGCCTTTGTGTGGTACTATACCTGGCAATATTTGGCAGCACGTAGCAACCCCAGAAGATAAGAAGATAGCCTAATCCCTGCTGATGAGGGGTAAATACCCCGAAACACGTGTAAAGGGATGGCGAAGATTTGAAGATACGCGAGAATTCAAAAGAAGATGCATCGCAGAGAACGGTACTACAATTACCATGGTCCTTAGGGGCGATCCCGCTGGTGTGTTAGCAGTGTGCGACCCCATTTTCGTGAATGTTAATGCTCCTTGGAGTTTGAGCTGACGAGCTCGGGACCCCGCACCTGCGCGCCTTTGTGTGGTACTATACCTGGTAATATTTGGCAGCACGAAGCAACCCCAGAAGATAAGAAGATAGCCTAATCCCTGCTGATGAGGGGTAAATACCCCGAAACACGTTTACAGGGATGGTGAAGAATTGAAGATACGCGAGAATTCGAAAGAAGATGCATCGCAGAGAACGGTACTACAATTACCATGGTCCTTAGGGGCGATCCTGCTGGTGTGTTAGCAGTGTGCGACCCCATTTTGGTGAATGTTAATGCTCCTTGGAGTTTGAGCTGACGAGCTCGGGACCCCGCACCTGCGTGCCTTTGTGTGGTACTATACCTGGCAATATTTGGCAGCACGTAGCAACCCCAGAAGATAAGAAGATAGTCTAATCCCTGCTGATGAGGGGTAAATACCCCGAAACACGTGTACAGGGATGGCGAAGATTTGAAGATACGCGAGAATTCGAAAGAAGATGCATCGCAGAGAACGGTACTAGAATTACCATGGTCCTTAGGGGCGATCCCGCTGGTGTGTTAGTAGTGTGCGACCCCATTTTGGTGAATGTTAATGCTCCTTGGAGTTTGAGCTGACGAGCTCGGGACCCCGCACCTGCGCGCCTTTGTGTGGTACTATACCTGGCAATATTTGGCAGCACGTAGCAACCCCAGAAGATAAGAAGATAGTCTAATCCCTGCTGATGATGGGTAAATACCCAGAAACACGTGTACAGGGATGGCGAAGATTTGAAGATACGCGAGAATTCGAAAGAAGATGCATCGCAGAGAACGGTACTACAATTACCAAGGTCCTTAGGGGCGATCCCGCTGGTGTGTTAGAAGTGTGCGACCCCATTTTGGTGAATGTTAATGCTCCTTGGAGTTTGAGCTGACGAGCTTGGGACCCCGCACCTGCGTGCCTTTGTGTGGTACTATACCTGGTAATATTTGGCAGCACGCAGCAACCCCAGAAGATAAGAAGATAGCCTAATCCCTGCTGATGAGGGGTAAATACCCCGAAACACGTGTACAGGGATGGCGAAGAATTGAAGATACGCAAGAATTCGAAAGAAGATGCATCGCAGAGAACGGTTCTACAATTACCATGGTCCTTAGGGGCGATCCCGCTGGTGTGTTAGCAGTGTGCGACCCCATTTTGGTGAATGTTAATGCTCCTTGGAGCTTGAGCTGACGAGCTCGGGAGCCCGCACCTGCGTGCCTTTGTGTGGTACTATACCTGGTTATATTTGGCAGCACGCAGCAACCCCAGAAGATAAGAAGATAGCCTAATCCCTGCTGATGAGGGGTAAATACCCCGAAACACGTGTACAGGGATGGCGAAGATTTGAAGATATGCGAGAATTCGAAAGAAGATGCATCGCAGAGAACGGTACTACAATTACCATGGTCCTTAGGGGCGATCCCGCTGGTGTGTTAGTAGTGTGCGACCCCATTTTGGTGAATGTTAATGCTCCTTGGAGTTTGAGCTGACGAGCTCGGGACCCCGCACCTGCGCGCCTTTGTGTGGTACTATACCTGGCAATATTTGGCAGCACGTAGCAACCCCAGAAGATAAGAAGATAGTCTAATCCCTGCTGATGATGGGTAAATACCCAGAAACACGTGTACAGGGATGGCGAAGAATTGAAGATACGCAAGAATTCGAAAGAAGATGCATCGCAGAGAACGGTTCTACAATTACCATGGTCCTTAGGGGCGATCCCGCTGGTGTGTTAGCAGTGTGCGACCCCATTTTGGTGAATGTTAATGCTCCTTGGAGCTTGAGCTGACGAGCTCGGGACCCCGCACCTGCGTGCCTTTGTGTGGTACTATACCTGGTAATATTTGGCAGCACGCAGCAACCCCAGAAGATAAGAAGATAGCCTAATCCCTGCTGATGAGGGGTAAATACCCCGAAACACGTGTACAGGGATGGCGAAGATTTGAAGATACGCGAGAATTCGAAAGAAGATGCATCGCAGAGAACGGTACTACAATTACCATGGTCCTTAGGGGCGATTCCGCTGGTGTGTTAGCAGTGTGCGACCCCATTTTGGTGAACGTTAATGCTCCTTGGAGTTTGAGCTGATGAGCTCGGGACCCCGCACCTGCGCGCCTTTGTGTGGTACTATACCTGGTAATATTTGGCAGCACGCAGCAACCCCAGAAGATAAGAAGATAGCCTAATCCCTGCTGATGAGGGGTAAATACCCCGAAACACGTGTACAGGGATGGCGAAGATTTGAAGATACGCGAGAATTCGAAAGAAGATGCATCGCAGAGAGCGGTACTACAATTACCATGGTCCTCAGGGGTGATCCCGCTGGTGTGTTAGCAGTGTGCGACCCCATTTTGGTGAATGTTAATGCTCCTTGGAGTTTGAGCTGACGAGCTCGGGACCCCGCACCTGCGCGCCTTTGTGTGGTACTATACCTGGTAATATTTGGCAGCACGCATCAACCCCAGAAGATAAGAAGACAGCCTAATCACTGCTGATGAGGGGTAAATACCCCGAAACACGTGTACAGGGATGGCGAGGATTGAAGATACGCGAGAATTCGAAAGAAGATGCATCGCAGAGAACGGTACTACAATTACCATGGTCCTTAGGGGTGATCCCGCTGGTGTGTTAGCAGTGTGCGACCCCATTTTGGTGAATGTTAATGCTCCTTGGAGTTTGAGCTGACGAGCTTGGGACCCCGCACCTGCCTGCCTTTGTGTGGTACTATACCTGGTAATATTTGGCAGCATGCAGCAACCCCAGAATATAAGAAGATAGCCTAATCCCTGCTGATGAGGGGTAAATACCCCGAAACACGTGTACAGGGATGGCGAAAATTTGAAGATACGCGAGAATTCGAAAGAAGATGCATCGCAGAGAACGTAACTACAATTACCATGGTCCTTGGGGGCGATCTCGCTGGTGTGTTAGCAGTGTGCGACCCCATTTTGGTGAGTGTTTCGGTGCTAGACATGAATAGAGGGCTGCATCACCCAATGTCGAACTTGAAGGTATCGATTGTGATTGGTCTAATCAAGACGATAGTCAAAATGTTGTTGTTCAAAGGAGATTATAATCTCTTGAGGGTCAAGCATGCAACATATGTGCCTAAATCCACTCTCCTGAAACCATTGCAATCTGTCTATTTGCATCCCTGGAGTGTAGTATGGGTTGGTTATGATTGTGGTCATTGGAGAAGAAAAGGAAGTCAAATCAACTTTAAGTGCTACTGTGCCCCAAATCTAGAAAACGGCAGTAACTGGTGAGTAGTAGAGACCCCAACCCTTTGTTTCTGAGGAAGCCAGGATTCCTTCCAAATTGGAGAGCCCTCCCCTACATGCTCCATGAAGCAGCAGTGCTTCTCACTGAATGAGAGACTCCATTCAACCAGGAAATGCAATTGGGAGGACTTATAGTGAAGAACCATTTATACCCACTTACTGGGTCTCGGTGGCGGGGGAACCGCCCACGTCTTCCATACCCTCCTTATTTAGTAAAAGGAGACACAGGAGCGTTTGTCTGCAGGATGAACCAAGTTTTATTTGAATAGCCCGAGCTATGGAAACGAGTACCAAGCTAGTTAGAAACTAGACTGAGGAGGCTGCTGCTTCACTCTGCAGCTTACAGGCTTTATATACAAATTTCCAACATTGGGTGGGGGGGTTTGGGGCCCCAAGTCAAAAATGCAGTTACACCATTCTTTGTTCAGGCAGGACGGGGCTGCAACAGATGGTACAAAGATTACGGACAGGTCTTGCAAAACAGAATATGTATGTGAGGGAAAAGAGAGATCTTGAACAACAGAATATGTGAAAGAAACAAGTTCTGGGATGGTGACATGACCAAGCCTTGAGAAACAGGATGGATGTGTGTAGGAGTTCAGTCCGAGGGTGGTGAGGCCAATTCTTGGTTCCCCTTTTTCGAAATTGGCTCAACCACAAGGAGCAGGAAGGGCAGGGTGGTCATGACAGCTAGAATTTCAACAGACATCAGCAGAGATGACCAGGAGGGTCGTGCAGAGGTGTTTGACACGAAATGGCAATGCAAAAACAATGGAGCCATTGACACAAAATGGATGTCGACAAGAAGGACACTTTTCCTCAGACCCTCCTTTTGCCATTGAGTGGCAAATACTCTAGGAGACGTCGATATTCATAAGATCATCTGTTTCTTGTTGGAGCATCATCTTCATATTAGTGTTGTGAATGTTAGAGGGTTGAGGCTTGAGAGCCTGAACACACATTGCACAGAGCATTGGCAGACACTGAATGCACACACAGCAGGAGACTAGGACAGCCACTCCCAAGGCAAGACAGGGGGTAGCAGGTGGTTCTGGTGTCGATAGACCTTGCCAAAGCGCTTGATACAGTCGATTGGGGGTATTTACAGGAGGTCCTCCGAGCAGTGGGGCTGGGCCCCAATTTTTTTCGATTGATGCAGGGAAGGGGAGCGGACGGAGATTTGCCCCATATTGTGCGTCACACGGCGGGTGTTTAGCAGCGGTTTGTAGAGAGGGTCTTGCGGAGGGCGCCCTTCCATAGGGAACTACCGGTCTGGATACTGGCCCCTTTAGTGGAAATGGAAAAACAAATGTCCTTTCACAACTGGCGGGAGGGGGGATGTGAGCTTCTATCCGATCTATACCCCAACGAGTCCTTCTTGACTTATGAGCAGGCGGTGGAGGCATTCAGCCTAGGACGAGGGCAGTATCTGCATTATCAGGGACTGCATGATGTGGTAAGGGTGACCTGGCCTCAGTGTCCGGATGCACCACAGATGACTCACACTCTGCACATTCTTCTGCGACAAGGGGCGTAGACTAATAACCCTGCTCTATGCAACTATGAAACGGGACTCCACCCCTCCGGTTTCGCCGGCTTGGGCGGCTTGGGAAGCGGATCTGGGTGCTCCATTGGAACAGGGGCAGCGGAAACAAATAGGGTCCCTCACGCGTAAGGTTTCAAGCAATGCACAGTTCAAATTGATACACTTTAATTTCTTGCACCGTACCTACCTCACACCGATCTCGCTGAGGCGTTTATCTGGAGACAGGGGGGACAGCTGCTCCAAATGTAGTGTACGGGGGGGCGGGATTCCTGCATTTAGCTTGGGACTGCCCATTAATTAAGAGTTTTTGGGCGGGGATGGTAGATCGCATAGTCACCACTACAGGCCTTCAGATAGCATTGACCCCCTTGCAATGTTTGCTGGCGTTAGTCTCCAAACCCAAGAAACATAAACTCTCCTACAAACTATTGCAACTGATGTTGGGTCTTGCCAGGTGCAGGGTGGCAATTACCTGGATGGGACAGAGTGCCCGGAGGTGCCTATCTGGCTAAGAGATATGAGAGAGTGGTCCCTGGCCGAGGAAACCCATATGCAGCTCACCCGGAGGGATGAGAAACTACAGGAGGACTTACTTGCCTGGCGGAGCATGTGTGTCTCGGGCTGCAAGAGAGAGGGCAGTCCTCCCAGGGTTAGTCTGAGGGGGCAAGTGACAAACTGTTCTCGCCATGGGGGTCGGGATCTGAGGTAGAGGGTGGGGGAGTGTCCTAGTGTTTATTTATTGCAGGGAGTGGTGCGAGCCCTGGACGCTTCCTCACGATGTTATTTATTTGCCTGTGATTCTGTTATTCCTCCTGTGTCCGTGCCTATGCAGATGAAGACTATATCCACAAGTGCCATAATGAGAAGGTCGATTTGTGTACAAATGTGCAACGATGCCAATTGGGGGGGGGGCTTCCTTTTGTAACTGTTACAAATTGAAAAAAAAAAGAAAAAAGAAAAAAAAGATTAACAAAAAAGAAATATCTTACTGGTACTGGGCCTTAATTCAAGAAGGGGAAGAAGATTATAAAATTCCAGATGAGATTTGGGGAAGAGAACTGCCGGAGCTGGAAATCCAACATAAATGGCAAGTATCAATGGCTATTTGTTGGCAAATTGTGAAGTTTGCTCATCTGAGAAAAAATTATTTATTCACTACTCACAGAGCATGCTGGACACCAGAGAGGCTATCAAAGATCAGCAGCCAAAAAACCTGAAGCTGCCCCAAGTGTGGGGAATTTGGTGCAAATGACCTCCACATGTTTCAGCAGTGCCCCTAATTCAAGGAATATTGGAGAGATACAGGTAAGACCTTATCCAAGTTGTTGGGTCAACATGTGGAGGTGAGAGTTGACTTGGTTATCTTTGGGGTTAGTCAACAAAATCCAAATACCGATAAGTTAAGTAAAGAACAAGAAAATATTCTCTCCATATTAATACTTTTAGCAAGAAGAGAAATATGTATTAAATGGGTGAAAAATATACCTCCAACACATAGTGAACGGCTGGCCACAGTACAAAGGATAAGCAAATTAGATAAATTCAGGAATACGGGTAAAAGACATACATTCTGGAGTATTTTGAAAAATGATAACCAACCTAGTTAAAGAAGGGGACATATATGGCAAGGTCCAATGATTAGGCAATACAATAAAGCTCTCAAGTAGGAACTTGAAGGAGTAGTCAGAGTGACTAGCTCCGCCCAGATTCTATTTGCACTGGAACTGGACAAAAAGGGGTCCAAAAGAAAAGGGAAAAAGGCAACTCTCCACGTATACAATGTGTTTACCCAGGAGAGATCCCAATAGATGGAACAGAAGGGGCAACAGGCACCTGACACCTCCAAACGAAAATATTGCTGAATGAGAACAAAAAAAAAGATTTTTTTTTTTTAAAAACTGCTTAATCTAATGGAGATTTGTAAGAGTCTACTGTGTAGCTCTGGAGTGGGTCTTAAGTGTGGCACGGCTGTCCCTCAAAACCTGTTCAAAGCAGGCTGCACCATGCTAAGGGTAACCCAGGGTTCAGCACTTCCAATGGGAAACCTTACAGACCCTGGGAGCAGTCCAGCTTTCTCTTGCTATACTACTGGCTTATCCCTATCCTCCTCTAAAAGAGGCACTTCATGAGCTCTAATAGTGGTTCATCATCAGATGATTTCTCTTGAATAGACAATTCACTGCCATAATCTTACACTTGGCCCTCTGCCTCAGATGCAGGGTCAGCATCAGAGCCATGTTCGGAGGCAGATTCAAAACACAAATATATAACCTGTTGGGCAGTCAGATAGTGGGCAGCTTATGAAACCAGCACAAAAAACAACACAACATTCGAGAATGCTGTGTCAAATTAGAACTCAACATACTGAGCTGTATCAATCAGTAAATACAACTATTGACATAGGATCTGGAAAGAACTATCAATAAAATCCACACAATGAACTTGATATTCTAAAAAGATACCTCTCACTTACCACTTGCAGCTAGACTGAGGATCAACTGTACCTCGTCTGCACAGACACAGCAAGTACCAAAGACATTCTACAAGAAAGGAAACACAAAAATAAATTTCACAATTCCAAGCAAGAATGTAAAAAATAAAAATCATAAGCTAAATATGCTTCAATTATTACAACGGTAAAAAAAAACATTAAAGGGGGCAATGATACTAGTTTCAAGTAAATATTACAAAACGTTTCCTTACCAAATGCATGTAAATGCACAAACGGCAGCTCTACCAGTGCCAAAACCTCAAACAGGAGTCGCTACCAAGGAAATCAATAGCTTTGCACTACAATAAAAAGGCGAAATAAAACATTAAGATCACAAACGCAAATTATGACAAGAAACAAATCTGTTAACATTATAAACATTATAAAACCCTATGAAGTCTGCGCCTAGGTGCCGTTTTACACCACAAATGTCCAATTTGCCCCCAAAGGGGGCACAGAGCAAAGGCAAGAAATTGGCATCCTAGAGGAGAATGACCCTTACACCAGCCACCAGCCAAACACAAGTCAAACACCCGTACACACACATAACCATCCAAATGCCAGCCACACACATCGCCAGCCAGAATCCAGTCCACACACACCACCAGCAAATCCCCCAGTTCAAACACACCATCAGCCAAATGCCAGCCACATGCCAGTCTACACACACCAGTAGCCAAACCCCAATACACGCACACTGCCAGCCAAATGCCAGCTTACAAAAATACAGAAACATATTCCCTGGTGTCTAATGGTCTTTTGCCACCCTCCCATGGGTGATTGGCTTCAGAAAAGACTGATCATCCCCAGGGAGAGCAGGAAACAAAAGATATATGTGGGCAATACTGTGGAGCGACTCTTGACCATGGGGCTGCTCCACCAACAAATATAAAAATATAATTCCTAGGGGGCTTTGCCAAGATGGTGGCAGAGTAGCATTGTTTCTCTAGAGCTCCACTCGCCAAGGCTGGAAAAGGCATCTAAATGGCTGATTAGAGATCCCTAAACCCGTGGAGTTGAGGCCCATGACCTGGGACGCTAGTGACAGTGGCGGAACGGAGAATTTTCCCCAGTGGTGTGTGAACTGTGGCAGAGAAACTGCGGCCAAGATCTGGCAAATCAGCCGGCTGACAACGTGGCTACTGTGCCTCTGTGATCCTACTTGAGTGGGCCACCGTGCTTCCAGTGATCATAGGCGGCGACCCCTGAGGAATCCCAATGGCGTTCCCGTAGGCACGGAGTTAAGATTCCCAGAGAAGGAGGTCTGATTGCAGTGGAGTGGCCTGAGAGGCCCAGAGGCAGCAGTGGTGGAGGCACGAGACATGGCCAGAACTCGGACAGAGAAGCTGAGGAGCGGGCGAAAGCTGCACACCCTTCCGAGTGAGCATGCATTGACTGCTGTGAGAGGCTGGGGTGGCATGATCGGAGGTCAGTGGGGCTTCTGTGAAGCAGACGACGTGTGACCTATGCAGAGGGGAGTGTCTCTGGAGAGGCTGATGATTCTGCGGCTACCTTGAGGAGGAACCTCACCGGGTCCCACTGGTCCCACATGGCCATAAGAAGAGATTTGGGCCTGATTTATCCAGGGGCCGACGCCTGCAGAGAGAAGCTCCAGTGGACACGGGAGACCCAGCTAGTAGGTAGGCCGGGTTCCCACTGGAAGCCTGGTGGCACACAAATAGCGGTGTAGCCACAATGGGACCGAGAGACAGAGGAGCTGCACCATGCGTACCCCTGTGCCCGCACTGACTTGAAGTCTTTGCCCAATTCAGTTGAGGCCTTTCATTAAGGACACCAGCTGAGGCAGCCAGGCAACGAGGAGCGAGATAGACTCTGTGACGAGCCTTGGAAGCTCTGGGTGCACTGTGGGCCTTTGCTGCCATCATGACTATCGAGTGGAGGTTAGGCCTTGAGTTTGGGAATGCAACGCCCGGGTACACAAGCAAGTCATTGCCGTTGTGGAAGTGGGTCGGTAACCCCGGGGAAGCTGTTGCACAAATCTTGACCCTCGCCCTACGCACCCAGGGTTCTGGAATCAATCGTTTGCGGGGCAGGAGACAGAAGAATCTTACTCAGCGACCGGACTGAAGGAAGCAGAACGCGGGCCACGGCCTGCTGATTAAGAGAGTCCTCTCATCCCGTTCAGTGGTGCCCTATAGAGATGACTACGCAGCGGGCAAAGAAAGACCCCACGATTAAGGGTCTTCTTCAGAAACCAAGTACAAAGAGAACTGGAGGTCACGGCCCTGAGCAACAAACCGCCCAACACTTGGAGAAGGACAAGGAATCAGGCGGGGAGCATACAGATGAACCGATCACTTGCAGCTTCCTGAAAAAACCTGTATGGCACACTCAGGGAAGATTTTGTGTGCCTACGGTAGGATGTAGCCTCCAATATAAAACAACTGAGAATGGAGATCCAAGAAATTGGAGATAGGGTGGACTCCTTGGAAAGAAATGGGGACCACAGAGAAGAGGAAATTAATAAACAAACCTGGGAATTGATTAGGCCTGGCCAGTAAATTCCGTTTCGTTCGCGTAATTTGCGTAATTTGGGTAATTTCGCGTTCCGCAGAGTACCCGAAATTGCCCAAAATGCAGCGTTCCGCAACATCGCGAAATCTTTGCTTGTTCGCGTTCTCAAAAAGCGTGTTTGCAAGATATTTCCCCCCCCGAGCACGCGAACAGTAAAAAAGCATCGCGAACAAGCAATTCCGCGTGTTCGCAGAATTTCTGCTTGTTCGCGGATATTTTTTACCGTTTCGCGGAGAGTTGCGTAAAGCGATTACGCAGATTACGCCCACCCTTAGAATTGATGGACCTTTGAGAACGCAACAAGTAGCTCTACCTCCGGCTGGAGGATCTTGAAAACTGCTCTAGGCGACCCACCATCTGCATAAAAGTTGTGCCACTTCAGGCAGAGGATTGGATGATTTGCTTTTTCCGACACGCTGTACCAACACTTGGAGATAAATGGATTATCTTGGACCGCACCCACCATGCCAGATGGCCTGCCTCCGGACCGTGTCAGCAGCAGGATATCCTCACCAGCCTCCAGTCATACAGGCAGAAGGAGATCATTATGAGTGCCACCCGGGACAAGGCGATCATCGTATTTGAGGGCCTCCAGATCAGAATCTTCCAGGACCTCTTGCCTCTCACTCTTCAACGACGCAAAACCCTTAAGCCAGCCACATTCTACCTTCGAGATCAAGGAATTTGCTACATGTGGGGGCACCCATTCGGACTGTTCTTCATGTGGAAGAAGGAGCGACTGGCGGCGTCCTCTCTCAAAGAAGCACAGGAAGTCCTCAGAATTAATTGGAAAGAAGAAGGAGGCTCCTAGTTGCTGGAAGACGGCCCTGCATTGCAGCTACCACCTAAAATGAACTGAAGGCGAAGACCCAGATGGGAGAAGAACACAAAACCCTCTGACCTGGAAAGCCAGAAGGAAAGGGAAGCTCTACTGTAGCAACTACAAAACTGTGAGGGTACTGTAGGCCTCCAGAATGATTGAACTCATTCTCTCCATATATCTGGTGCCACAGGCTGAGATGAGCGGCTGAAAGGGCTCAGGGCAGTCGACCTCGGCCTTAGTGGGGGAGCCCCCTCCTTGTAGGCGATGACCGACTACTCAACACATTGACCCATTCATGTGCGATTCAAGATCAACGGATGGCGAATCACGTTTATTTTGTCTCCTCAGCCCTGTTTCTTTCTTATCTTTCTTGTTCTCACTCTTCTAATCCTGAAGTCAGAGGTCTCAGCTTGCGCAAGTAGGGACGGGTCTCACTTCAACAGACTTGTGTCACAGGGAAGTCTAGGGTCACCGATTCACAAAAACGATGGGCTCGAACATGGCAGTACTTCAACACCCTGAGTTCTTTGCTGAGCCCTCTCAACGGGTATTAAGTGGCCCAAAGTAGGCCAGTTGGATCACTAGCAAGGCGCTCATTGCATTCCCCCCTATTTGGTGGGAATTGGTGTAAATGTAGAGATGGACCCCTGTTGCTGTATCAGGTTCACTTGCCGTACCCTGCGGGGAAGTGGGGATGGGAGGGGGTGACTATCAAGGTCTGCAGACGCCCGGTTGAGATTCCCTACGGCTTATCACTCTGTGCCCCCTCATGACAACCCTTAAGGTTTTGATCAGGAGTTTTAATGTCTGGGGACTTGATTCACCCACTAAACAACGGGCGCTCCTTGCGATGCTGAGAGATGCCAAATGCGACATCTGCCTCCTACAAGAGACTCATTGTGTGTGCGCCGACTGGAAGCGCCTTATGTCTAAATGGTTCAATAACCAGTATTTCTCCTCTGTGGCTGGGAAAAGGGCTGGGGTGGCCATCATTAGCAACTCAGGTCCAGGGGACCATGTTTGGTGTACATGCAGAAACACCAGGCAGGATGCTAGCACTGAGGGTAACACTAGGAACTCAAGTATACACAGTAGCCTCTGTTTATAGTACAAACAAACATCAGGAAACTTTGTCCGGGACTCGCTGCCTACTATTCTTGAATACCAAGATGAAGATTTGGTTGGGGGTGACTTCAACCTAACTCCAGATTTCCAGATGAACAGATCAGTTCTACCGGTAGGCCATTCCGGGTCTCTCTCAGACTCCATGATACAGAGACTGGGGGAGGTTGGGCTGACGGATGCTTGGAGACACCACTACCCTACGACCCGGGAGTACACCATTTGTTCTGTAAAACACCAAACCTATGTGTGCATAGATTTGTTTTGGACCTCCCCACGAGTGACGAAGGCTATAGAGGATGTCGTGATTGGGATGACGGCGCTCTTGGATCATTCCCCGATTTCCCTCACGTTGCTTGTACCCGGGGTCCCCCGTCAGAGAGTGTGGAGATTGAACCACAAATTACTCACATATGATTCCAACATTACAGAGATACGGGCTGCTATACAAACCTATTTAGCAACCAATGATGATGACTCAGTCGCTGTTCCCTTGGTGTGGGATGCAGTAAAGGTTGTCATAAGGGGCAATTCCTGGCAATCCCAGCAGGCCTGAATAAAGATAGGAGGGACAAACGGGAGCACTTTGAGGCATCACAGGGATTAAGAACTTGGAGGGAGAGATCCTTCGGTCTGACAAGGTTATTGAGGCTTAAATTGAGACCTTCTACACTGCCCTTTACACAGGGGATCTGCTAGACCCGTCAGCGGCTGAGGAATACACTCGCAGGGCATCTGTGTCCCCTCTCCCTCCCCCGCATGCTACCAGGCTGGAAGCAGATATCTGCCCTGGGGAGGTTCTGTGGGCCATCCAGGGGCTCATCCCTGGGAGGCCTCCAGGGGAGGATGGCTTCTTGGCTGAGTTTTATAAAGTCTTTGTGTCTGATCTCATCCTCCTTCTTACCTGACTGTTCAACACCTTCAGTGACACTGGGAATCTGGCCCCATCGATGTCATTGGCGGAGATGGCCGTGATACCCAAACCAGGAAAAGACCCGCTGGACTGCACTTAGTACCATCCTATATCCCTTTTAAATGTAGATTTAAAGATTTTTTACCAGTATCTTAGCAGCCTGTCTTGCTCCCCATATGCAAGGACTGGTGGACCCGGACCAGTCAGGATTTATACTGGATCATAATTAGAGCAACGGGAACCGGCGACTGTGCCACCTTCTGGATAAAACTCAGCATACGGAGCAACCTGCAGTGCTCCTGTCGGTGGACGCCAAGAAGGCATTTGACCTGGCCCATTTGCCCTTCTTGAGACAAGTCCTGCATAGATTCGGCATTGGGTAGAGATACATGCATTGGGTGAACTGCATATACAAAGGCCCATGGTTGCCTCTCGACCCTTCCAGATTGGGATGGGCACTAGACAGGGGGACCCGCTCTTACCCATTCTCTTCATGCTCTGTATGAAGCCATTTGCTGAAAGAATCAAATAGCTCCCCATCATCACCGGGAATTCGGATGGGAGACCGAGAACACAGGATCTCGCTCTATGCAGATGAGGTGGTACTCTTTCTCATATGTCCGTCTCTCTCCTTGCCCTCCCTTTTAGAAGAAATAGAGGCCTTTAGCTTGGTCTCGGACCTCAAAATTAATATTCGAAAGACACAGGCCCTCAGCCAAGGTGCAGAGAGAGCTCCTTACTTGGAAGTAGCACTCAATGTTACGGTTGGGCAGGCTTGCAGCTATAAAAATGACTCTCCTACACCGCATTTTGTATATAATGCAGACGCTTTCATTACATCCTCCACCCAGACTAGTGTCCCAACTACACAAACTTATTGGGAGCTTTATATGGGAAGGGATGAAGGCACGCATGGCATAACACCTCACGTATCTGAGGCAGGAGGAGGGGGGTCTTGGGGTCCCACACCTGGGGCGATACTTCCAGGCAGCGCAATTGCGCTACATGACTGAGTGGTACACACTGGAATAGGAGAAGCATTGGTGCTTTATCTATCACGCTATCGCTAGCATGCATATCTGGAAGGTACCCTGGCTTCCTAAATGGCATTGCCCGGCCGGACTGTACATCTCCCCAGTTTTGAGGTCCACCATTGGGATGTGGGACACAGGACAGGAGGCGTGTAGGCTTTTGACTCCTGTGTCGCCCTTGACCCCTTTCGTAGGCAACCTGGACATCCCTCCAGCCAGCAAAGGGAATGGTTATTTGAAATGGCAAGAGGACAACTGCAAAAGAATTTGCGACCTTTTCGATGAGCATGGTGAAATGGACTTCCCCAAATGGTATCAGGCTTCAGGATCCCCAAAGGCGCGTACTGGTAATACCTGGCGTTGTGTCACTGGGTGACTCAAGCCCAGGTGTATCCCCATATAAGCCACCCCATTACCAAATTTGAGCTCTGGTTCATCACCCGTAGATCAGACAAACATCTACTGTCAGATATCCACACTGTTTTGAACAAGGCTACAAACAACACTAAATCTCCCACGCAGCGCACGAGGGAATCGGAACTAGAGCAGGAATTTCCCCCAAAGGAATGGCAGGACATTATTCATAGGTCCAGAGCCTCCTCCTGTACTACTGCTGGCAAAGAAATGTTCTTAAAGATAGTGCATTACTGATATTATACACCTGTCTAACTTGCACGATGGAAACCAGGGGTCGATGATCTCTGTTGGCACGGATGGATAGGCACACTCACACATATTCTATGGCAGTGCCCCAAGATACAGACCTTCTGGGACTCCATCTTTCCAGACATTGACACTATCTATCACACAGAAATACCCAGATTTCCCAGTTATATCTTACTGGGACTCCCCAACCCCCTTGCATAACCCCTTAAGTTTTGCTGGGGTAGAGCGAACACCTTAGCATTAGGCGCCTCCAAGCAAGTATTTTTGTCCAGATGGGGGAACAGAGGAGATCCCAATGAAGTTGGACTGGTTACCTAGGGTCTGGGTGGTGGTAGGCATGGAGGAAATCATGGCAGGGCTCTCACACACACTACCTAAATTTGACAAGACATAGGGCAACCCTTGTCTAAGGGGCTGCTTCCCAGCATACATATTTAATAAAATCCATGGTGTCTAGCAAATGGCTTCCAGCGGGTCCGGGCTTCTTATGATGACAGTGGCACTCTGTGCACGCCCTGTTGTCTGCATTGCACTGAAGTAGGCCAAAGGGGTGGCAGCGGAAGAGTTTCCTGGTGGGGTCATGTGATGGGGGACCTACAAGGGGAGTAGTATGTGTTAGAATATGTTTGAATAAGGGAGGTGGTGTGTGCATAACTGTATAGCTGAGGAAATGGGAGTGATTGATTCTTTGCATGACTGACTAGGTGTGTGAGTAACTCCATGGATGAGTGGCTGTGTGTGAGTGTCTGTATAGGTGTATGAGTGAATATGATAGTGTTGTATTGATGAGTAACTATATGTATGAGTGATTGTATTGGTGAATAAGTGGATGTGTGTGTAGACCTAGGAATCACTGAGTGCATATGTAGTATCTGGTATTGGAGTGTCGATAGTTTCGGAAATGGTAGTCTGTATTTTACAGTGGGTGTATCAAAAGTTATATTAGAATGTGAGGAGGTGCATCAGATTCTGACGTGGATGATGTCATCAGTGATGTCATTTGAGATGTCACCAGCAGGGCATTTCTAGTGCGCGAGTTATAGTTAGCTGACCTAACTATAATGGGGTAATTTCTATGGTTTTGTATGAGTGAAATGTCCAACTAATGAATTTCTAAGGTTTTAACTATAACGTGCCTGAAACCTATGTTTTTTTCAGTGAATTTCAATGGTTTTTTAAAAGCTAATTTCTAATTTTACCTACAAAGTTAGGACATGTGAAGAAAGAGGAAGAAAAGCGCAGAAAGAAGCAAGACAAATGCAGAAAGAGGCAACAGAAGTCCAGAAAGACAAAGAAAAGTGCAGGAAGAAGCAAGAGATGTGCAGAAAGAACCAACAGAGGAGCAGAAAGTCCTCCTGTGGCCCCAACATTTTAGTGACGGGTACTGGTGGTAACTGACTGAATAACCAGGACCGAAGCCAGTGCCATCCTAGAATACACTTAGAAAACAGTGAAAACACCTACATACGCTATGGAACACTATGCGTTGTGGTACCCTTGTGCTTAGCATGACCTCCTCTGTATTTACCATGAGTTAGTGCCTGGGTCATTGCATGAGTACATGGGTACTACTGAGTGGATGATCAGAGTACTGCAAGGAGAGTGAATGGTGAATTGATAAGTGTTTGGGTTTTGGACGGAGTGATTGGATAAGCACATGGTACTGGCTGGATGATTGGAGGAGTGTATGGGTAGTGACAAGGAGAGAGCATGGTGAATTTATAAGTGCTTGGGTTTTGGCAGAGGGATTGCATAAGTACACACATGTCACATCAGGCCCCGCCCCCTCCCTTCACCCCTGTGCAAATGCACCCCCTGGCAGGTTTTAAGTTGGGAGATTAATTCCCCTTGAATCCTGAGGGTCCCTGGGGGCCAAATAGCCCACCAGGTACCTCCAGTAAGCGCAACAAAGCTGCATTGCAGAGAGGTGGTCCGAGGCCCGCCCCTTTTTACACCTCACTGCAACACCACTCTGTGGTGCTTACTGAGCGTACCTGGTGGGCTAGCTTTCCCCCAGGGACCCTCAGGATTCAAAGGGACTTAATACTCAAATTAAAACGCGCCACAGGACGTTTTCGCACATTTATCACATCAGGCCCCACCCCCGCCCTGCACCACTGTGCAAATGCTCCCTCTGGAGCATTGTAAATTTGGGGATTAAATTCCCTTGAGTCCTGAGGGTCCCTGGGGGCCAACTAGCCCACCAGCTACCTCCAGTAAGTGCCACAGACCTGCGTTGCAGAGAGGTGTAAACAGGGGCACGGTCTCCGAACACCTCTCTGCAACGCAGTTCCTTGGTGCATACTGGAGGTACCTGGTGGGCTAGTTTGCCCCCAGGTACCCTCAGGACTGAAGGGGATTTAATCCCTCAATTTACAATATGCCAGGGGGTGTGTTTGCACATTTGCTATTTCAGGCCACACCCCCTCCCTGCACCACTGTGCAAACACACCCCCTGGCGCATTATAAATTGGGTGATTAATTCACCTTGAGTCCTGAGAGTCCCTGAGGGCCAACTAGCCCACCAGGTACCTCTAGTAAGCGCCACAGAGCTGCGTTTCAGAGAAGTGTAAAAAAGGGGCGTGGCCTCTGAACACCTCTCTGCAATGCAGCATCCTGGCATATACTGGGGGTACATGGTGGGATAGTTGGCCCCCAGATCCCACAGGATTAAAGAGAAATTAATTCCCCAAATTAAAACGCGCCACAGGGTGTGTTTGCACACATGTCACCTTAGGCCCCACCTCCTTCCTTCACCACTGTGCAAATGAGCCCCCTGGCAAGTTGTAAGTTAGGGAATTAGTTCCCCTTGAATACTGAGGGTCCCTGGGGGCCAACTAGCCTACCAGGTACCTCCAGTATGCACCGGGGAGGTGCGTTGCAGAAGGGTGTTCAGAGGCCGCGCCCCTTTTTTCAGCTCTCGGAAACACAGCTCTGTGCGCCTGCTGGAGGTACCTGGTGAGCTAGTTGGATCCTAGGGACCGTCAGGATTCAAGGGGACTTAATCGCCCATCTTAAAATGTGCTGCGGTGCGCGTTTGCACAGTGGTGAAGGGAGGGGGCAGGCCTGAGATGACATGTGTGCAAACACACCCTGCAGTGCGTTTTAAGTTGGGGAGTTAATTCCTCTTCAATACTGAGGGTCCCTGGGGGCCAACTAGCCCACCACTTACCTCCAGTAAGCGCCACCGAGCTGCGTTGCAGAGAGGTGGCCCAGGGCATGCCCCTTTTTACACCACTCTACAACGTAGCTCTCTGGCACATACTGGAGGTACCTGGTGGACTAGTTGACCCCCAGGGACCCTCAGTATTCAACGGGGAATTAAATCCCCAACTTACAATGCTCCAGGGGGTGCGTTTGCTAAGTGCTGCAGGGAGAGGCGGGGCCGAACCACGATGCTGGCTTTTTAATTTATTTTAATATTACAAGGGGGCTGTGTGGCCTCCTTCATTTACATTAATTACATTAACTGCTCTTCTTTTTCTTTATAAAAACAAATGGGAGTCCAATTTTGGCCCCGCGGGCCCCATCCCCCGGGGCATGGCCATCCTTTTTTAAAATTATTTTTGGGAGGGGGGCCGTGGGCGGGGCTGGCCCTATCCGTTGGGGACCGTGGGGGGACCCCGATTCCCCCACAGTCCCACCGGCTCCCCGCCTCCTGCGGGAGACGGCATTTCTCTTCCACACGGGGAGCTGCTAACATGCAGCTCCCCTGATAGGAAAAGCAATTCTGCTTTGCTTATTGAAGAAAGAGCAGGTTTCCCTGCTTTCGCTTCAATGAAGCAAAGCAGTGTTTGCAATGACAGGGCGGGAGTCGCACTGCTCCCGCCCTGTCATTGCAAACAGCAGTGTCCCGGAGGGGGAAACCCCGGGACACTGCAGGAGCCGGCCCAAGGGGGTGGCGGTCCCCAGGGCAATCAAGGGCTCAAGGAGGTGTGCCATGTGGCCCCACTCTCAGTGTTTCAAAGCCCCAGGATGTGGCTGTCCCCTGGGTTTTAAAGCCCCACACATTAAAAAAGAAGCCCCAGAGTGTGGCGATCCCCAGGGCAGCAGGGGGGCTATGTGCCCCCGTGAATTATTTATTAAATCCCCGGGGTGGAGGTCCCCAGAGCTTGGGGAAGCCTTGGAGGTCCCCCACACATTAATAAAGAAGCCCCAGGGGGTGGCGGTCCCCGGGGCAGCGTGAGGGCCGAGTGCCTCCAGCACATAATCTCAACCAAGCTCTGGGGGTGACGGTCCCCGGGGCTTGCGGGGGCCTTGGAGGCCCCCTACACATTAATAAAGAAGCCCCAGGTGGTGGCGGTCCCCGGGGCTACCGGGGCCCCCATATATATTTATTATCAATGCTCCTGGGACCTGGCCCACCCGGGGGCCTCATTTAAATGAAGTTCGGGAGCCCTCGCTACTTTTTTTTCTGGCTGTATTCGGACACCCACCGTGAATTTGGCTGGCAGGCCTAGGGGGTCAGGGTGTTACTACCCTGCCCCCTTTCTTTTTTTTCATTGTTCTTTTACTGTTTTCTAGTGACTCGGTTTGGCTGCCAACACTTCCTGGTTTCGAGTATTGACAGCCAATTAGAATGAAGCTTCTGGTCGGGAGGGAGTGCGGATCCACCGCACCTCTAGATATCGATATTTTTATGTTTTGAATTTCTCAGTAACTATTGAATGGATTTGCACCATTTTTAAAAAGTTCACTTTCTGAACCAAGGACTACCTTTTTGACAAATTTGGTGTAATTCCGTTCAGCAGTTCTGGCTGTAGCCTTGGCTCAAGTTTCCTATGGGAAATAGATTTTTTGACTCTTATTTTTTGAATTTCTCCAAAAATGCTGAATGGATTTACACCATTTTAAAAACAGGTCGCTTTCTGAACCAAGCGCTACCTTTTTGCAAAATTTGGTGTCATTCCGTTCAGCAGTTAGGGCTGTAGCCCTGGCTAAAGTTTCCTATGGAAATTAACATAGAGAAAACACATTTTGGGGACCCTCCTTTATTCTCACTCCCACTTGATGAATCACCCCCAAACTTTCAGGATAGGAGCTGACCTGTGGGGAGAATTTCGCGAAGATTCGTCAAACGATGCCAAAGTTATTAGCAAATCAAAAAATGCTTTTCCTATGGAAACTAGGTTCTAACTATAACTACCTACTGTCGACCGCCAGTATGTTTTATATATATATATATATATATAATATTTAATATTTCCATTGATCACCTCCACAGCATCCCCCAAGATACACTGCTGCCATAAGGAATCGCTATTTGGTAATCGCAAATGCCTATGCATGTAGGAATCTCAATACAATTTGCGATTCCTTAACATTAGCTTATAGTGATTCGGAAATCGCGAATTTCTATTAGCTAATGTGACTCCATTCATTCATAAGGGCCAAATTGGTAATTGCAAATTGCAAATGCAAATCCAAATCCAGCCTAAGTCCCCCCTGATGCAACCCTCCAAAAAGGTTTGTGTGCACATGTGAAGCACAGACATGCCCTAAGGGCATGTGTGCACTACACGGCACTTTGAAAAATGCATTTTTTGTGCATTTTTCAAAGCATACACAAATTGCCATCAACTCACAGTTTAAATCTATCAATTTTAGTGGGGAAATACACCAAGGCGAAGCAGGGAAAGGTATCCTTAGCGTTTATGGACCTCAAAGCAGCCTTTGTAGGAAGAGGTGTGGCGCAGCGGCCAGGGCGACTGACTCCGGAATCTGGGGATCTCGGTTCGATCCCCGGCTCCGGCGGCAGGTTAGCCCAGCACCATGTGACTCTGGGCAATAGCTCGCTTAATCTTCCCGACGGCCCCCAGCGCCTAGAGACCCTAACGGGTGATTGTGCGCTTTACAAATGTGGATTATTATTTGACTGTGTTATTCACAGCAAACTCTGGAAGCCCAATACCAGCTCTTTTATACGCAGATAATGCAGTATTGACGTCCGGCACACAAGTAGACCTTCAGATGATTGATACTTTCTCTAGCTTCATGAAAGATCTTGGATTGAGAGTGAATACCTCAAAGATTTTCATCATGCGGTGTGGTACTGGTATTAAAAGGTCTAAGGAAATGTTTGTGACAGGATAGAAGATTGGGGCCAGGAAGAGATTTTCATATCTCGAAATTCTCTTTGACCAAAACGATACTTTGGTACAAGTAGTGTCAGCAAAAAAACTAGCTCTATTAAGATCTATAAATGCCCTCACCGACTTCGCCAAAAAACTAGGTAGGAGACCACCAGTAGAGCTGATTAAAATCTACAAATCAAAATGTGTCTCCACTGCGATCAACGGGCTGGGGGTTTGGGGTTTCGCTGATGTGGTCTGAATTCAAAGGGCAGAAAACTCATGTTTAAGATACATTTTATCCGTCCCGAACAGTACCTCATCCTTTATCTGTCAAACAGAGTTGGGTTGCCCCTTTATTTCTGATTTAATAAAATTGAAGCCTGTTCTTTTATGGCACAGGCTCTGGACTGGAGTAGAAACAAAGCTAAATCGAGATATCCTTACAGATACCTTGCAGCTGGAAGGGGCCCTAAAGATTCCATGGGTGAGATATGTCAGGAATTCCTTACAAGATCTAGGTCACATAGAATATTTTACTAACCCAAGAACAATTGATATAACGAGGAAGGAATTAAATAAAGAGGCTCTTCGGTTATTGGTTACTATTAGTGTCTTCAGAGATCACAAAGCCAACCGTCATGTATAATCAGCTGATTTTACCTACTTTTAATATTCAACTCTATTTAACTTTTGTACCAGGTGTTTTTGCTGACTAGATTCACCCTGGAGTTTTTTCATAGACTCACCCTCCCTAAAATCAATGAGTGGGCCCAAGATCTTGTTATGTGTCCTTGTGATAATCATTCTGCACAGTTGCGATTCTCCTATTAACATGACCCGAAAATCTGGATTTCATTAAAGACACAGAGGCTACCGTCAAGTCGAAGGAAGATGGCGGCCGACTGACACCTCCGATAAGTCGCTCCGCTAAGCATCTCCCCGCGTACTGAGTTCACCGATGCAGAACCGGTAGAGCCGTACAGGGAATCCCCAACAGGGGCGCTACCTTTAAACAAAGTGTTGAGAGAGAGGACCGTGAGGAATGGTCTTGAGACACCCGCCCTAGGACCTGCAGCCTCTGGATCGAACAGCTGCATCGCCCCTGCCACGAGGACGTGAATCAGTTATCCTGGATCTGCGCAGGGCTGTGTGCAGCCTCATCTGTCGTTCCACAGCATCAAGCCCACAGTGGTGTTGCAGGCTGCGCATGTTGCCGTCTCCACACAAGTCATCGGAACCAGCCTGGTACCTTCGGCTGGAGAAACCTCTCGCCGCGCTGCCCTTCCCTGTGTCATCTCCGTGCAGGCTGTGACTCACAAGTAAGAATGACAGGGAAGGGGGCACGTGGGGGGAAACCTAAAAATACACCCGTGATAGGGAACACTCTTCCAGCCGTTACCCGGCAGAAGAAACCGGAGATTCCAGACGGCAAGGCAAAAGAGGGGGGAAGAAGGCGGGGAAAAGCTGGATGCCCAGAGAAAAGGCCAAATGAACAGGACGCCCTAAACTCTGCCACAATTAAAAGGCCCCGCGAGAGTAACAGGGAAACAGCAACCGCTAATAACAACAAGCTTTGGGGCCATTCCAAGGGATTAAATGGGCCCGCTTCTATTGATGCTGCTGATGCTGTTACAGATAGCGAGACCCGATCGGGCGAGCATGAACAAGGGTGGCCCAGCCCTCCCTTGCTGGGTGTTTCAGTGACTGACTCACAGTTTTCAGACAGTGCTACATCAACAACAGCCACTGTAGTCTCTTCTCTCCCTGAGGGTAACATGACGCAGCACATTGGCAGCCCCAGCACTGACCCTAACAAAGTAAGTCACCAAGAATCCCTCCTGAGGAAGCCTGTGAGATCATCTCCCCCCATATACATGCTAGTAACCCCTTTCAGCAGGAGTATACTCTCAAAACTCTGGACTGTCAGAACAAATTTTATTCCCTCACGAGGATTCTGAACTGTCAGACATAAGTATCTCCATCTCCAGCGGGGATGAAGGCGCCAAGTGGTATAGTGGATGTAATACTGACCCTATGAAGCATAAGCTCCTCTCAAAAAAGAAACAATTGCTTAAAACAAAGGGGAATAACAACCCACATGGCAATGACTGGAACATGTCCGACAAAGATGATAATACAGACCTAAAATGGGAGTATGAAGACACCTCACTCTCGTCATTCTCTAAACCTGTTGTTTACTTTTGGGGGGTCCCAAGCTGTGGCAGACAGTCCCAAAGTTAGCAGTGGGAGTGTTCAAAACAACAAACCAGCTTTAGCAGGCATTCTACAATCCATCAGGAGTTTCCAAGCAGAAGTGAAGGCAGATAGCCGGGGGTCGTGACTGGCAGCAAAGTAACTACAAGGTGCTGTGCGCAAGGTGGGGAAGATGTCCGCTGAAACTGTTGATCGCATGGCCTCGGTGGAACTGCGAACTGAACAGCTGGAAAATGATGTTACCTTGCTCAAAACTCAGCATGACGAATGCAAGGGTATTGGTAAAGACTTGCTGTGGAAGGCTGAGGAGCAAGAAAATCGGCAGAGGCGGAATAATTGAAAAGGATTACCTAGGGAAATTTATGGTAACTTTTCTTAAGGGAGCGTTTCCAGAACTTCAGGACTGGGACTGGGACAAGGAGGTCCAGAGAGCTCACAGGTTTCCTCTATTTCCCAGCAAGAAGGTCCCGTCCTCCTAAAAACACCATTGTGCTATGCTGCTTTTTTTTGGCAACATTCTGCTTCGCCAGGCCCTCTATGACCTTGCCAGACCCAAAAGTTACCTAGACGAAATCACTGGACATAAGTAATCATTATTGTACTATAATGTTAAAACGCAGGTTTGCAATGTGCAGTCATGAGCAGCCATGCAGATGCGATGACTCCTCTAGGGTTTCTATGGAATTTCTTTTCCTACTTCTTATCTTTTATTCTCTTTTCTGGCTCACTAGAGTTTTAGATATATATGCAGGGGAGGTGGCACAGCCGGCTCATGGGGGAGTGAATGACGGACGTCAGTTTCCTGTCCCAGCGCGGGGCAGGTAAACTTCAAGTTTGGTGGAGGGTGGGGGGGGAGGAGGCCGGGAGGAAGGGGGGGTGGGTCAGACATGGCGGGTCACAAAAAGGGCGAAATTTACTTTAGGCATCACAAACTTGTATAGGCAGCAGGAAGGCAACATTGGGATTGGTGGTAAGCTCGGCTCTGCTCCGGTGTTAATTTCCTTAAACTCATGGGGGCACTAAAAATACTATCTATAAACATCTGTGACCTAAACGACTTAAAAAAAAGGCAAATAGTAGCATTAGGATTACAGGCTTGGGGGGCAGACATTGTGTGCCTCCAAGAAACGCACATAGAGGGGTCTCAGAGCCAGCTGCTGAATTCACTTGGGTATAGGCTGGTTTGCGCAACTTCACAGGGGGCTCAGGTTCGGGGGGCTGCTAGAGGATGACAAATACCGTGCCCATATGAAAGAATGGATCCACTATTTCTTAACTTATAACTCAGGTAGCGCCTCGATCGATATAGTTTGGGACACCCTAAAGTGGGGATTCGTGGTGAGACCGCACAATATTCAATGAAAGCCAACAAGGTAGAGAGAGAGACAATGGGTGGCCTGCAAGAGAGTCTCAGGCAGTCAGAAGAAGAACTGTCAGAATCTACAAGGAGGGCCGATACGACTGACAAAATCTCCAAAATCCAAAGTCAGGTTGCAATTGCCAAGGCGGCTATTACCAATATTTTCACTGCTGCCAGGAAATTATTGGTTTATGAAGTTAATGAATTAGTAGGCCATCAGCTAGCCGTGTGTATGCAACAACAAGCCACCTCCAATTTGATTTGTGAAATGCACGATCCTCTGGAAAGCTCTATATCTGACCCAGAGCTTATTAGAGAGGCCTTTTGGAGATTTTACCGGACTGTGTATACGGAGGAAGGACCGGGGGAAATAACGGAGATAGAAAAATGCCTAAAGAGTGGTGACTATGACAAATTGGATGTGGAGGATCAGTGCATGTTGGGACAATCCCCCAAATTGGAGGAACTTGTAACTATTATTCAAAACCTCATGAGAGGGAAGGCAATTGGACTGGATAGCATCCCTTCTGAGTTCTAGCTAATCATTTTAGAGTAAACTAAGAGTATTATATTAGAACTATTTATTCACATTTTTGATGGTGGTCAACCTCCTAGCTCCTGGTCCAGGGCTAAAATAATAATATTCCCTAAAAAGAATAAACCCCCGGAACAGCTAGGATCTTACCGCCCTATCACGCTCATTAACGCGGACTCAAAAATGTACTCCAAAATGTTGGCAAATAGGGTTGCTCCTATTGTACATAAGGTGATTATGCGATGTCAACACTACTTTGTCCCGGGGATGTCTACTATCAATCATATACAGAGAGTGATTACCTATTCGATGGTACAGCGGTGGCAGGAGACCCAATGGTACTAATCCTTCTAGACGCAGAGAAGGCGTTCAATAGGGTCTCCTGCCAATTTTTATGGGCAACCATGGCCAAGGTCGGGTTTATGGAGTGCTTTATTAAGGCAGTACAGAAACTATATGTTAACCCTAGGGCAGTGGTATCTGTGAATGGAAGCCTCACCAAAGAATTTACAATATCCTGTGGAACTCGACAGGGGAGTCCATGCTCGCCACTCCTCTTCGCCATATATATTGACCCCTTTATTCGGAAACTCGAGAGAAATGAGAATATACCACCAATTCTGCTCCAAAATTATCCAACTAAAACTCTGGCATACGCCGATGACGTAGCTATTGCCACCACCGATCCTAGCACAGCTATGCCCAATATGACCAACTTCGGGCTAGTTTCCGGTTATGCTCTCAACCAAGGGAAGACTCAAATTATTTTAAATAAAACAAGCAGGATGATTAACCCCCGGGTGTTGGAGTCAGCTACTTATTTGGGGGTGGCCATCTGCTGCAATCTGGAGAATTTGGTAGACATAAACATAAAACTCAATCCAGAAAGACCTACGTCGCCTTGACAATCTCCATCTGTCCATCACTGGCAGAGTGAAGGCTGTTAAATTGGTGTACTTCCCAAAGATCTTGTACTTATTTAGATCAATCTGTTTAGAATTCACTAACCATTGGTTTAAGGCAATAGAAAGTACGTTTGCCAGCTTTATTTGGGCCTATGATCAACCCCGGCGTGCCTATACATTCCTTACTCTCCCTAAAGATAGTGGGGGTCTAGTTCTCCCTAACCTAAGGATGTATTATTGGGCATCGGAAGTACTATATAGCAGCAGGCTCATACAAAACCCGGGGGATGAGGACCCGTTGGGGGGCAATTCACCGACAATCTTTCAATTTCTGCTTGGTAGCAAAAATAGAGGCTCTCTTTGGAGACATATGCATGATAGCTACCATAAAGAAGTTACATTTAAAACTCTCTACAGCAGGTTTAAAGTGTGGAAGGTGGTGAGGAAAATGCTGAATCTAGGTCAAGTTTCATACACACCCCCTAGAAGATAACCCTGTACTTCCAGGAGCCATCTTTATAGATAAGTGCCTGCTTAAGTGGAGTAGGGCCGGATTGTCACAATTAGGTTGTTTTTTCACCCCAGCTTTTCAAATGTTAAAAACTGAGTACCACCTGGACTGGCGAGACTTCTTTAAATACTTACAAATAAGGGATTTTTTAATACGAAAACTAAGAGGGAAAGTTTAGAGTGAAGAGACAGCCTTTATTGAGTTAATCATTCAATCTAGGGTCCACACTATTGGAGGAGTTTACTCCTCTCTGATAGCAATGCTTCCAGATGATCTAGAGAAAACCTCCCAGAAATGGCAGAATACAGTAAATATATCTGCTGAGGGATTTAAACATGCCTATTCTCTCTCCAAATCCATCCTCATGTCTACCAAACTCCAGACCCAGTTTTATAAAACCTGCTTTTCTCTTTATTACACGCCAGAGAAAATTGCCAAATGGGGAAATGATAAGGGAACATGCTGTCCTAGATGCAATGCCTTTAAAGCCAACTCATATTTTTGCCTTATGTAGTGGGCTAACAAAGTTATTACGAGACATAGAGACATTTTTGACTACTGTCTTACAAAGGAATATAGTCCTATCCAGTGAAGTAATTCTGCTAGGGGCCGCCAATACGGATCATTCTGGTAATGGCCATGAGTTACTCTTTATTGCAATGGCGGTTCTACGTCTATGCATAGCCTCTGCGTGGCTAGATCCAACTGCACCGTCCTTCAAACAATGGTTAGCTAGGCTCTTAGCTATCTCCAACCTGGAGGTTGCAATTTATAAACAAAAGGCTAGTCAACGGGGGACTAGGGGACTAAGCAGTTGGCCTCTATTGTTAAAATGGAGTTTGGCTCAGGGCTCTGCTCAGAGCACAGCTCAAACTGGACACTTTTAGCGATGGCTTGTTTAGTTGTATTTGGTGCTTCTGTTTGTTTTCTGTTAAGTTTGTTTTAAAGTTGCTCTAGTCTCACATGCTAGCTTTAAATGTATGATGCTTTAAAATACATATGCGGTTTACAATAGGAAATGCAAAATGTTATCATTATATGTGTACCTGTCTAACTGGGGTGGGTGGGGGAAGGGTGTTAATTATTGCTGTAAAATCCAATAAAGATCATTATAAATAAAAGACACAGAGTCTAACATTATGCATTAATCTTTCCATCTTTTAATGCAGTCACAAGCAGTCACACTTACATCATAAATAAAACGTTCTAGAATGCAGTGACAACATATGTTCAATAAAAGACATGAGCAACAACAGAGCTGCCTCTTTTAAATGGAACAAAGCAAAAAGAGAGTTCGTAAGGTTGAGATCCAACTTGGTCTAGAGAGCGAAGAAAATACGGAATTCCGAGGAAGGAAACGAAGAGAAGAGGAATCCAGGAGATGAGGACAATCCATGAGGTTGAGTTATCTGAAAAGAAGAATAAAAAAATAAAAAGGTTGAAAACCTAAAGCATTAAAGTCATAAAAAATGCATACTGTAAACAGTAAAGGAACAAGTGCAATAATCAACAGCATATAAATGCAAATAATCAAGAACATATAAATGATACTCAGTCTAAGGGAGGGATGGGTGGGATAATGTTAGCCTCCGTGTCTTTAATAAAATCCAGATTCTCTGGTCATGTTAATAGGAGAATCGCAATTTAATTACAAGACAGGAGGCTACATTATGCATGTTGGTAGACGTGAAGAACAACATCGGACATGTGTTCAATAGGTTTGCAATAATGATGAGCAAAAGTGGAGGCATTGCACCAATCCGCAGCTTTAAGGATATCATCTAACTTACCACCAGGCCAAAAGGACTTGCTAGCCATAGCACCTCTGAGAGAGTGGGCTTGAAATTTAGAAAGGTCAATGCCAGCGAAGTTCATAGCTAGCTTGACCCATCTAGCGATTGGACAGGAAGAGACCGGCTTAAAAGGTTTAACAAATGAAATGAGAAGTTGATTAGCACCCTGAGGGCGAAGGTCTCTCATTTTGGAATCCTATTCTTTCATACAATCAACAACACAAAGTTTTTTGCAGCAATTAAAACAAGGGTAAAAGATAGAATCTGACATGGTTTTAGTTCTCCTAAGGATTTCAAACTTAACACCATACATGCAATAACATCTATTAGAAATATCAAGAGATTTAACATCAGATACCCTACAACAAGAAATCAAACATAAGAGAGTAGCAAGTTTAATGGAAAGACATTTCCTATTAAGAAGAGGATTATCAGGCCATGAAGAAAAAAGGTCTAGGATAAGTTTAACATCCCACATGGATTGGTATTTGGGTCTAGGAGGTCTTCCTAGTCTAATACTTTTCAGTACTCTACAAAATAATAACATTGTTACTTACTGTCTTACCGTTGACGAGAGAATGTCCAGCAGAGATTGCTGATCTGTAACAATAGATGGATCTATAGGAGAGGCCAATGTCGAATAATTCGTTGAGGCAATCAACTATGTTGACGATAGGAGCCTCCACGAGATCCATGTTCCTCTCCATGCACCAACAAAACCATTTTCTCCAAATGTTATTGTACCTGTAATGTGTCCCTGGTGCCTAGGACTCTCCGAGGAGAGTGAGAGCTGATGACGAAAATCCAGACAACTTGTTCGATTGCCTAACACTTTCCAAGCAAGAAGGTTCAAATTCCCTGAAAGTATTAGGTGGTGATCTTCTCCGTTTGCGTTTGAAACCAGATCTTTCATTGCAGGTAATAGGAAGGGGATGTCGCAAGACAGTTTCATGGTTGTCGGGAACCGCGCTTGAGATGGCCAGATGACCAGCTGAAGTACTGCGGCAGATGGAAGGTCAATCTGCTTGCAAATAGGTCTACATCGAAAGGGCCCCAGAAATGAAATCGGGTGTTGAAAATGTTCACATTGAGTTTCCAATCGCTGAAGTCTAAAAGGAATCTCGAATTCTATTCTGCGGAAAGATTTGACTTTCCCAGGAGATATTCTGCCTTCAGGGAAATGTTGTGTTCTAAACAAAACATCCAGAGTTTCTTGGGTAAATTGGAGAGGTCTACTGATCTGGTCCCACCAAGGCGGTTGATATAGGAGACTGCGGAGATGTTGTCCATTTTCAGAACAACAGATCTGCCCTGAAGTGAGTGTTTGAAGCTCATTAGGGCGTATAAACCGTCCGTCTGCTCCAAAAAGTTTATATGGTAGGAGGACTCTGCCTAAGACCAAACACCACCCGTGTTTTAGTCGAGGAGGCGGGCGTCCCAACCGTGAATGCTGGCGTCTGACTCCAAGACAAAATCGGGAGTCGAGCCGAAGATGGCTCTCCCATTCCATGCATTCAAATTGTCCAGCCACCAAGAGAGTTCTGACTTGGCCTGCTGATCTAGGGTTACAAGGTCTCTGTACCAAAGACCAGACCCGAGGGCTTGGGATTTTACTCTCTGGAGGGCACAGTAATTCAGTGGTCCCGAAAAGATGGCTTGAATAGAGGAAGAAAGTAAGCCCAGAAGTCTGGCTAATTCCCGAAGAGTAAGAGATTGTTGTTTTAGAAAAAATCTGATCACTTTCCAAATCTTGGCAATCTTCTTGTTGGCAAGAAGAAGGAGGCAATTTGAGGTATCTACGGTGAACCCTAGGAATTCTAGAGATTTTGAGGGGGTAAGAATGGATTTTTCCCGATTTATAATGAAACCGAGACTCTATATGAGATTCATGGTGGTCTTGAGGTCTTCCAAAAGTTGAGAGTGAAGTTGGGACATGATAAGAATATCATCTAAGATAGATAATTAAATGAATGCCTCTTTCACTCAGGAGAGAGACAATAGTTCTCATGATCTTGGTGAAGCACCAAGGGGGGATGACAGCCCGAATGGGAGGGTCTGAAATTGAAAGATGTGATTGTCCCAGATGAATTAAAGGAAGGGCTGGTGTTCTTCGGCCATAGGGATGGTAAAATAGGCGTCTTTTAGATCTAAATTGACCAGCCAGTCTCCTTGAAGAAGGAGGACTCTGAGGAGGTGAATACCCTCCATTCTGAAGTGTCTGTAGACCAGATACTTGTTAACTTCTCGTAGGTTTATAACTGGTCTCCAGCCTTTTTCCTTCTTTTGAACCAGGAAGAGAGTGCTGACGAATTTGTTTAGAGACCATGGCACTTCGATAATAGCACCTTTTGGAAGCATAGAGGAGATTTCCTACTTGACAATCTCTTGATGTTCCACTGAAAGAATCAAAGGTTTGGGCGTGTGTGTTTGACAGGGAAGAACTATAAAGTCTATTTTGAAACCCTGAACGGTCTCTAGAACCCACAGGTCTGGAGGACCTGAAGGGCCGGTAGTAGCCACGGCCGGAAGAACGGCCCCTTCTTCCAGCCTGTCCAAAAACATTACTGTTGAAGACGCGCCTCATATTGCTCTGGGCCTTGTCTAAGGCAGTAAAGGTGGAAACATATTTTCCTATAGATTTTATTATGTCTTCGCCGAAGAGGAGGCCTCTGGGGTTTTGTGAAGGTTCTTTCTCGGCTAGATCACCCAGTTTGGGATTTATTTTATTAAGGATGGTCTTTCTCATTTCGATGTTGAGGCTTGAGTTTGCATTGCCAAGTAAGACAATGGCCCTTTGGCTCCAATCTCTGATCAGGTTGATGTCGAGAGGGGAGTTGGAGATGTAAGAGTCTTCAGCCATGTCCAAAATCTTGGTAAGGGGGCCGAGAATATCGAGGAGACAATCTTGGCAGTTTTTGAGGGCTCTTTCGAGACCCTTCCTAGGGACTTTACCTAGTTTAAACAAATATTTTATAAGATCAGGGTCGAGGTTTGGGGTTTGACAGACCTTGTCTTGAATAGACGGCCTCGGACATTCAGATCTAAGGGTGTTACGTGTTTCTCTCTCAAGAGAGTTTCTGATCTATCTGGTGATGAACTTAGAAACGTGATCTTGGGGAAACCACTTGGAACTATGGGGGTGGGGAATGTTGAGGGGGAAAACATTTCTCCACCCAGGGGGTCGAGGATAGCGTCCTTAGCAGAGGGGGAAGAGTCAAGCTCAAACTGATTATTAAAGTCTAGATCTTCGAGATCTTGATCGTCTAAGTCAAGGACAAACTCGTCATAGGGATTGTGGAAGACTTCTTATTCATCAGAATCGGTACCTGCGTCATCATGGGCACTGTTAAAATTTGTGTCGCTAGGGACACCCGCCAAGTTTGTGCCGCTACGGACACCCATTCTATTTGTGTCGTGAGGGACACCTGTATCTTTTGAGGTGCAAGTGCCTCCCAACAAGTATGAGGTGCTGGAACCTCCCAAGTCAATTGAGGTTCCACGACTTCCCATAGTGCCTTTGCAGTGTTTGCATTTCTTACTGCTCTTAGAATGTACGAGTTGAGGATCATGAGGAAGGTGTCATCATGATCAGGAAGAAAGTGTCTCTTGGGTGACATAACCTCTTTCAGCGTGTCCATCATGCAGGACCTCATTTCCTTTTGCAGGAAGATTTTAAAGGAGTCATTTGTATGATTAGGGAAACTGGCAATAGCATTGTCGGATTCCATGTCAGGCATGACAGGTATTAGAGTAGAGGACAACAGGTAAGTAAGGTAAGTAAGTATTAATAATCTTATTTAATTTTTAATTTTATTATTTTAATTTAAATAGTTTATATATATTTAAGCTCCCCTTTTTTATTTTAATTGTATTTTTATTTCTCCTTTTTTTACTTTTATTTTATTATTGGGTAGAGAAGTTATATAAAGAAGAAAGGGTGAAAGCTGGCCAAATTAATAGAAAGGGGGAGGTGTACACCAAAAGGGGGGCAGACTGCTCCTTACACCAAAAGGGGGGGCTTACTTGCTCCCTCTTATTATTTTTGGCAAGAATATAGGACTAGTTTGTCTTAAAAAAGTATATTCCAAAGTTTCCCCTTTTAAAAAAAAAATGTATGTAGGATATTAGGCGCGCGATGAAACTGTCTACAACGATCCCGGCAGCAGCTGATCAGAGCGATATAACCGACACGATCGCTCAAGCTCAGCTGCTGCCGGAGAAGGAACTAGATGAAAGGCCGTAGTCAAGCTATGCGCATACGTGACCATTGCCAAGGGCCATTCCTCGTCTGTGGGGTTGAAAGACGTGCTCACGAAGGAAGAGCGAGCGCGTACCCAATTCAAACAAATTGAGGGGAAATGGAGTCCTTAATGGATGCAGACAATGTTGTAAGGGGCTCAAGTGAAGGGGGGACGCTTAGCGAATGCTGAGCACCCCGCGAAATTGAGTGCGGGCCCACCAAGGAAGAAGGTACTTCGGTGAGGAAGGGGAGGGGAGGGGTGGTTAGAACTCGGCGACCATAGATTGGAAGTCGAGGGGGGTGGGTGAAAGGGGCTGGGGGGAAGCCCATAATATGCGTAAAGTTGAGAATCAAGTTAGTAGAAACAGAAAAAGTACATGTAACAGAGTCAACACGGTGTACAAGGGATACAATATACAATCCAATAAATATTAGGCAATAAAGGCATAATATATGTTAAGTAAAAGCATACAAGGAGAATAAGGATGAGTAAGGAACTTATCTGCTTGCGAGCCGCATTTAAAAGAGGCAGCTCTGTTGTTGCTCATGCCTTTAATTGAACATATCTTGTCACTGCATTCTAGAACTTTTTATTTATGAGGTAAGTGCGGCTGCTTGTGACTGCATTAAAGGATTAAAGGATTAATGCATAATGTAGCCTCCTGTCTTGTAATAAAATCTACGATACATGTTGTTCTTTTCTGTAAATGTTATTCTGATGCGAGGGAAGGTTGTTTATAACCGATTTTGAAATTGCTGGGGCTTCGGCAATATCGACCGGCTCTCCTTGTACTTCAATTTTTGGATAATGAGCATAGTGTTTAGGACTGTAACCTTTTTAAAACGAGTTTTGAGTCAAAGGAAATGTATGTTTATTTAATTATTTTGTATCTATAATCTGAAATACGATCAATTTTACAAATGTTTAAAAATGTTAATATTATCTATAGAAAATATTTTTTCTTTTAATTGTTTGGTATCTTAATCTATGAAATAATTGTTGTGTTATTTTATGTGCTCTTATGATTGTTTGATATGGCAATCGGATAAAGCTTTTTTTTACTTGACTTGACTACCATCAACTCGAAGTAGATGGTAATTAGTGTTTCCTAAATGAACAGTTTGCATTTAGGAAAGGCCACATGCATCGACAAATAGGGATTTGCAAATTGCAATTCCCTAAATGCATTTGCAATTTAGGTAACCACAAATAATTGCGATAACCTAAATTGCGAATGACAAAAGGTCCATGCATATGAAAAGGTCTTTTTCCATTTGCAAATGGGGTAAGTAAGTAAGTATTTTTATTTGCACAGTTAATTAAAACCAATGCAATACGATACAAAATATGAGTTAAATTAAAACACAATATAAAATCACATATGTTTAAAACCATCATAGTATGAACATTTACGTTCTATTCTTCATAGTTATAAAATCGTATTGGCCTTTCATTTATCACACAGTATTTGGAAGTAGACAAAGTTTGTGTTACAAAACAAGTTGGGATCAGGTCGGTTCAAGATTCTAGTCCTGGCATTTTTTCCTTCACAGCCTTTAAAAATTTTACAAGGCCGCAACTCAGTTGAGGGTCCTGAGATGAAAAACAGGTAAGTACTGTACTCCTTCGTGTATGTATCCCAAACCGAATAAAATGTCGTTTCAAAAGAAGTTTCCTCTCCTCTTGCATTTTCTCGCAAGAGCATAGTAGGTGAATCATATCTTCTTGCATATCACCGCACAGCCGGCATGGCAAGCCTGCTTTCTTTTTTAACCAGTGTGGGAAATGCTGAGTGCAGGGCAGCAGCCCTAGTCTGTATCTTAAGAAGCACATTTTGGTCTTTTTGGCGTAGCCCAAGCCCAAATAGTTCTGAGGAGCTTTTGCCGAGTATGAGTTCAAAGTCATCCAAGCGCGCGTTCTTTTTGAAAAATCTGTTTTATCTTGTACCCACGACTGGTGTTTGATGGATTTCTTTACCAATTTGTTAAAAGTTTTGTGATCTAAGGAGGAAGCCCAAAGCTTTTCCAGCCCGGTATTTACAAGGCTTTTTGCTAGATATTTGGCTGCAGGCGAGGTCGAAGACTGCTCTATCTCCCTCCACAGATATTCATTCAATGTTCCCTGTGCAGATTTCCTCACTTTGTCCCATGCCCTGACGTACCAGGAGCTGCTGTTGGATGCCAAACTCCAGCCTGATCTGTGGTGGGGAGGTCCGCTTAGGAAGACTAAAGATAATTCTATATGCGGCTATGATTGTGCTGTCAATTATTGTTGCATCTCTGCCTCGTAGGACCTCACTTCCATAAGTGATTGTAGGCAGTAATTTAGCTCGAATAACTTGTACCAAAGGTGTTAGTGATGGGCCAGATAGCTTATTATTCAAGGTTTTTAAATCGATTGCCAAAGCTATCCCTTTGCCTTTTATGCAAGACCTTTGTACACTGAATCGGCCGCCGTTATCAATCTTTACGCCTAAATATTTATATATTGGCGTGTCTTTGATGCGAGATTTGTTCCAGAACCACGTGAAGGTTTTTCTTTTTCTTTTGCTGATGGTCTTAGTTTGAGTTTTCTCGAGATTTACTTTTAGATCATTTGCCTCTGAATAACTCTGAGTGGTGTTAAGGAGGCTTTGAAGCCCTACTTTGGTGTGGCTTATTAGAACAATGTCGTCCGCGTATAAGAGGCATGGTAAGCCCTCCTAGTTTAGGAGCATGTGAGTTGCAGTTAGTCAAAATTGGCGCCAGGTCGCCCAAAAACAGATTAAACAATGTTGGGGCAAGGACGCAGCCCTGCTTGAGGCCATTGTTTGTCGGTATGCGCCTTGACAGCAGTGAGCCGTCCCCCACCTTTATCCATATCCAGGTCTCCGTATGCAGGTTTATTAGCAGGTCCAACAGCGGTTTTGAGATCCCCCAATTTTTTAATTTTGACCACAGGAGATTCCGATTAATGTTGTCAAAAGCCGCTTTATAGTCTATGTAGCAGAGATGTAGGGGCAGTTTTTTCGTCTCTGCCTTGTCTATTAGTAGGCCCATAGTTAGGATATTAGTCGTCATGCCCACTGTTTTAACGAAGCCTGTCTGATAAACCGGTATCAGAGATTTCTTTGCAGCCCATACCTGTAGTTCCTCCAGCAGTAAACCTGCGAAGTACTTCGCCTCATTGTCTATTAAGGCCACTAGTCGGTAGTTTTGGGGAAGAGCCCTGTCCCCTGCTTTATATATTGGGGTAATAATAGAGCCCTTCCAGGAATCTGGCAAGATGTTCGAGCACCTGATTTCCAAACAAAGGGGTTCAAGAGCTGCTGCCCAGTAACCCACATCTTGCTTGAAGAGGATTGGGGGGATCCGATTAGGTCCCGGAGCTCCTTCCCTTCTACCTTTTTTAATTTGGCATTCAATGCTGTGGTGGAGCTTTGAGGTGTTAGTTAATTCATATTTGTCTTTAGTATTTGTGCACAATTGCGTTTGTTGTGCATTGTCAGCATTGTCATCTATTCCGTTATCTGATGTAGATAAGACCTGGTTTTTGGGTGGTTCTTGATTAAAGTGATTGCCAAGATAGGATGCCCATGTTTCCTCTGTAATGTTTGATGAGACCCCCAGGTTTGCCGGACGTATTAGCGAATTAAGGGTTTTCCAAAACGTAGCCCCATCATTCTGTTTAGTGTCTGAGTGAAGTTTTGCCCACAAGTCGTCCTCCGTTGATTTGGTTGCTTCCTATTTCAACTTTTTTAATTTGGATTTCAGTGTCCGAAGATGATTTTGCTTTGCTTTTTCGTTGGGGTGCAGCTGTATTTCCCTCATTAAGCGGTATATCATGTTTTTTGCTACCTTAATTTTTTCTCTGTGCTCTCGGGCTAGGTTGTCAGTTTTGCCAATCTTTGCAAATGCTTTGGGCTGTGTTGCATAGTTCGACATAGTGGTTGTGAATTGTTACCAGTTTGTGACCTCATTTGGTCCAGTGCGCTCAATAAAGTGTTGTTGTGCCCTTCCTATTAAGATTTCACCTAAGTATGGGCGAAATTTGCGAATTCGCGTTCCGCGAATTTGCGCGAAATCGAATTCGCAATCTGCAAAATCCGCAAATTTGTGTGAATTTGCAGATTTTTGGTTTTTTTGCGTGATCGCTGGTTTTTTGCGTGTTCGCGGGGTTTTTTCCGTGTTCGCGGGGCTTTTTGCGTGTTCGCGGGCCGCTTGCAAGGCGAAGTTACCCATGCGGTCGTGTATGGGCACAGCACCCTCTGGTTCACCACTGCCACCCTCTGGTTCATCACTGCCACCCTCTGGTTCACCACTGCCAACCTCTGGTTCACCCCTGCCACCCTCTGGTTCACCCCTGCCACCCTCTGGTTCACCACTGCCACCCTCTGGTTCAGCACTGCCACTCTCTGGTTCACCCCTGCCACCCTTTGGTTCATCACAACACCTCTGGTTCACCACTGCCACCCTCTGGTTAACCACTGTCACCCTCTGGTTCAGCACTGCCACCCTCTGGTTCACCATTGCCACCCTCTGGTTCACCCCTGCCACCCTCTGGTTCACCACTGCCACCCTCTGGTTCATGACAGCACCCTCTGGTTCACCCCTGCCACCCTCTGGTACAGCACTATCACAATCTGGTTCACCACTGCCACCCTCTGGTTCACGACTGCCACCCTCTGGTTCATCACAGCACCTCTGGTTCACAACTGCCACCCTCTGGTTAACCACTGTCACCCTCTGGTTCACCACTGCCACCCTCTGGTTCACGACTGTCACCCTCTGGTTCATCACAGCACATCTAGTTCACCACTGCCACCCTCTGGTTAACCACTGTCACCCTCGAATTCAGCACTGCCACCCTCTGGTTCACCACTGCCACTCTCTGGTTCACCACTGCCACCCTCTGGTTCACCCATGCCACCCTCTGGTTCATCACTGCCACCCTCTGGTTCACCCCTGCCACCATCTGGTTCATCACTGCCACCCTCTGGTTCACCCCTGCCACCCTCTGGTTCAGCACTGCCACCCTCTGGTTCAGCACTGTCACCCTCTGGTTCACCCCAGCCACCCTCTGGTTCATCATTGTCACCCTCTGGTTCATCACTGCCACCCTCTGGTTCACCACTGCCACCCTCTACCGAGGCCTTTTGTGACGCAGCGGCAGCACAAAAGATGCGCCATGGTGCTGGGTATTAACAACGTGACGCATCTGAGAGATGCGTCATGTTGTAAAGCCCTGCACCATCAGGAGGCGTTCCGGCGCAGGGGAGGGCGTTCCTGCGCAGGAACGCCTCCTAAAAGTGGCTGAGTGAAATCTACAAGATTTCACTCAGTCACTTTTAAGCCAATGCTGCGTCAAAACCCTGCGCCTGCTTGAAGCAGGCGCAAGGCTTGATGCAGCATTGGGGAGATAGGGCCCCCCAGAGCATTGCGGGAGCTGCGTCACAAGAGCGACGCAGTTCCATCAATGCGCTGCTTTTACGCATCTGTGCCGTTTTTGTCACATGGTGCGCCTCATTGTAAATGCGGCGCATCATGGGTGGCGGAGCTGCGGCGCACAATAACTGGCGCATCCCTGGGGAAGTGCCAGTTATTGTAAATCTGCCCCTATACATTTAGCCAACGAGGGAGCACTTACTGATTAGACAGTAGAAAGTACTCCAGTTGAGTAGAGGAATTGCACAAAAAGGTGGCATCTTCGTGGACAAACATGCAGGGCGGGATTCATTCTGCCCCCTGTTAGACTCGTTTTTTGTGCCCTTCTGCCCTCTGTTAGACTAGTTTTTCCCTTGTTTGTCTGCCCTTCTGCCCTCTGTTAGACTCGTTTTTCCCTTGTTTTTCTGCCCTTCTGTCCCCTGTTAGACTCGTTTTTGTGCCCTTCTGCCCTCTGTTAGTCTCATTTTTCCCTTGTTTTTCTGCCCTTCTACCCTCTGTTAGACTCGGTTTTTGTGCCCTTCTGCCCTCTGTTATTCCCTTGTTTTTGTGCCCTCTGCCCTCTGTTAGACTCGTTTTTTGTGCCCTTCTGCCCTCTGTTAGACTCGTTTATGTGCCTTTCTGCCCGTTAGACTCGTTTTTTGTGCCCTTCTGCCCTCTGTTAGACTCTTTTTTCCCTTGTTTTTCTGCACTTCTGTCCTCTGTTAGACTGTTTTTTTGTGCCCTTCTGCCCTCTGTTAGACTCATTTTTCCCTTGTTTTTCTGCCCTTCTACCCTTTGTTAGACTGCTTTTTGTGCCTTTCTGCCCTCTGCATCACCACATCATCACTCAGCGCTACCCCAGCATCACTCAGCACCACCACATTATCACTCAGCACTACCACATTATCACTCAGCACCACAACAGCACCACTTAGCGCCACCACAGCATCACTCAGCGCCACCACATTATCACTCAGCACCACCACAGCACCACTCAGCACCACCCCAGCATCACTCAGCACTACCACAGCACCAGTCAGCACCACCACAGCACTACTCAGCACCACCACAGCACCACTCAGCGCCACCTCAGCATCAATCTGCGCAACCATTCAACAACAACTGGTTCAAATATGTTCTCTCAATGTTTCAAACTTTATTACAAATGTCACAAAAATATGTTAATATTTCACTTCTGTTCTTGGATTTTCGTCACAATAAAATACACTGAACATAATCTTCACAAAAGTTATTTACAAAAGTTTAAGTTATTGCCATTATAAATTAAAATCACTTTTATTTAAGTATTAATTATTTAAAAAAATTCAAAGCCATTGTAATTTGTAATATCAATACAGCTAAGTCACGTAAATACAAAACATGTTGCATTACAAATGCTATAGGTGTCACATTTGCGAAAGTTATAACTATTGGCATTGCAAATGACAAAGCTATTAATTTATCTATTTTCAAAACCAACACAAAAATAAAATAATTTGTCATTTACAAGACCAATAGCTCAAACTTTCCTAATGCGAGACCTATTGCATTGCAAATGCTTGTTTTTATATCTGTCAGTGCTTCCTGTTGAGGTTTAATTTTCGTGATAGGCGCCTCATTGCCTACTTGTAACTATTCTCTGACCCTGCTTCAAGGGTCAGAGCAGGGTCAGAAAATAGTTGCAAGTAGGCAACGAGGCGCCAGGAAGCACTTACAAGCTTACAGCAGCAGGTGCCCAAGTTGAAGTTAATTTCTTTGTAACCCTTTTGTAAAAGGTTACAAAAAATTAGCTTCAACTTTTGCACCTGCTGCTGTAACCCTGTAAGTGCTTGGCTGAAAATTCGTCCCCGCTGATTCGCGGATTTTACTGCGATTTCCCGAGATTCGCTGATCGCGAAATCGCGGAAAATCCGCAAATTCCGCGAGCGTAACGAATTTTCAGCCCATGCTTAATTTCACCCATTGCTGCCGAATTAACAGTATGCATAGTCTCTTTTGGGGCATTTGATCGCTCGAGTGTAGGTCTCACAATGTTCAAGGTCATTTCCTGAGGGCAATGGTCACTGTCAGATTTTTTCCCTATCTGGAAAGAGGTCATATAATGAAAGAGAGGTAGTGAAATAAAGGTATAATCTAATATACTGTTTGTCCTTGTAGAATGATAAGTTGAGGCTGGCGGACTATCTCCCACAAACCTACCATTTAGGGCTCTGATATTAAAATGTTCCAGTTCTTCGAGTGTCTGTGCTCCCATTTTTGTTTGTTTGGTTGTTTGAAGTTTCTCTTGCGGTGGAAGGTCCCAAGATGTATTTTGAGCTAAAATTGCCTCTTCTTGTGCCGTACCCATGAGGTTCAGGTTGAAATCCCCTGTGAGCACAATATTAGTTGTTGATCTTCCCATAATGCATTCCTCCAAGAAGTTGTATAATTCCTTTACTGCTTTTTTTTCCCTTTAGGATGGATGTAGGCATTGATGAGCATGCAGTCACCATTGACTTTCTCTTGACCTTGGGGTGCTAGGGCCAGCTTAATTGCGAGATTGGCTTCTGAAGAAGGACCAATTTCTACTATCCTGACAAAACTAGTGACTGCTCCGTAAATCGCTGGACCGCCTTTGAGATGGGCGTACTTAGATGACCTTTTGGCGTCTGTGAAAAAACAAAGGTATCCCTGAAGATGTGGAGGTTCAGCTAGCCATGTTTCCTGTAGGGCCACTATGTCGAAAGATCTTATGTAGGCTACAAATTCTGAATCCAGCATTTTGGTCGATAGACCATTGATGTTCCAGGAGCATATGCGCAGTTGGTTTAGCGTATGCTCCCGTTGGTTTTGGTCGGTTTGTCAGTTACTGTTTTTTATAGTTCTCACTATCCGTCTTTGATCTTTCAACTGCCCTGTCCGCTCCTGTCCAGCGTGTAATTTCAGTGTGCTCATTGCTACCGGTTCCACATGGCCCTGCGTGCCTCTAAGAACCGAGTTTCTGTGGCTGGGAGCGTTATCCCTGGGCTCCAGCTTTACTTCTGGGTATAGGATGTCCGGGTATCTTGGCTTTGTGTGTGGTTTTATCGTGATGCCCCAGTTCTTAAATACCTCGGCTTCGGATAGAATTTTCTGCGTTATTGTTCCTGAGGTCCAAGTCGCCTTTGTCGCTTCCCTTCCTGTGCCTTCTAAGTCTATAAATTCAATGGATAGCAGGTCTGTGCCTCTGGGGTATTCCCTTATGCATTTATGCACCGCCCTCCATTGTAGATGTCTATAGGTGTTTCCAGAGCCACCCATTCTGTTGGTCTTGCTTTTACCGTATAAGTGTCAGTTTTGATCGTTTCGCCTGAGGCTTGATCTGTTGCGCATTGGTGAGGTACAAGAGTTTCGGGATCTGTGTGTCTCCCCCTTCCGCCCAATAGATGCACGTTGCTTGCCGGATTAGCTTGTGCCGATTCTGTTGTTGTGCGGTCTCCCCGTGTATGTAATGTCGCAGTTGCTTGATTGATAGCGTATAGTTGGCTTTCCGTCAATCCTATGCCTCTTCCTTGGCTTTCTACTCTTTTGTCGATTCTGTCCGGGTTAAGACCTTGTTTTGTATTTTGCAGGAGGTTATGGCTGATCGTTGTGTTATTTTTTTGCGCATTTGACAGGCCGATGTCAGCATGCCTTGGGGTGTTCCTCGTTGGTTGTGCAAATGCTAATTGGCCGTGTTGAAGGTGGGCATTTTGTTAATCTGATCCGATGTTAGCTGGTTTCTCCAGGTTATCAGATATTTGGCGTATTTCATTGGAGTTTTGGCTTGAAGTTTTCTCTTCCCCAGATTGTGATTTGTTTTGCTCTATAGTGATAGATCGGCCAAAGAGTTGCGTAAATCCTTTGCGTTTTGAGCAGAACTTATATTTTCTGCCTTTGCGCTTTTTAGCTCGTCTCTGTTTCGCGTTAGATTTTGTATCGCTGACATCTTCATCTATGATATCCGTTGGTAGAGGGCTCGTTGGACCCATGTCTTTGTCCTCTGTGCTTTTGTTTGGTTCATTCTTTTTAGGTTGTGCTTGTGTACCTGTGTTTGTCAGTTCGATCTTTCTTGCGGTTTCTGGGTCTTCCCCAGATTTTCCTTTTACGACCAATTCTGTATGTGTATGAAGAGCAATTTTGGTGTCTTTTTTTGATGGATGACCCTGTATCTCGTTGAGCGGCGTGGTGTTTTGCTGGGGAGGTCTTTTGAGTTGTGTGCACAGGTCTGTTAGTAGTGTTGGGAGGGTGGATAACTTGTCGATAATTGGGCCGCATCTGCACCCACTATTGGTGCTCCTCTTTGTGTCTTGTAGGTGTCCCAATTTGCTCTGGAGAAGCGTGTTTAATGCACCCATTTTCCCATCTATGACAACCACAAACACAGCTACAGTGTCTAATAGCGTTAGTTGGGCGTCCATTTTCTCCGATTGGTAGTGTAATGCGTCATCTTCCTGAGCTGTAGCCAGGTGAGGAGTGGCGCTTATCCTCCATATTATAGAGGTGTGAGGACTGTATCAGGTGAAACGTTTTGATTTTTTATGCACTCACTCGTTTTTGAAGTAGTAGCAAGGTAGAATATTGGTCCTGAAGAAGCAGGAGATACCGGTAGGATCTATGAACTGCAGAAACATGTCGACCTCAATACACATGCAGTAGATATTTGTTATGAACTACTGTTACTTTGCACTTGATGTTTTTAATTTTGGAAGTGGTTTGCTTTCTAAATAAAAGGGTTTGCGCATCCACCCTCCAATTTTAATAATTAGCACTTTCACTCACCATTTATGTTTAGCACTGCTTTCGGTTACTACTATCTAGAACACTTATACCTGCAGGGTGGACATACCACTTTGTGCAATGGCCCAAATGATGACCAGGGCGGTTCAGAGCGTGTAACTGATGGGAACATAATCACACTGTGATCAGTCCTTATGCATTTCACTGGATCCACAGGGTTATTATTTGCAGACTAGACACCTTTTAACACAGAGTTAGTAGTCCTTTTAGACCCACAGTTATTTCTTGTCAGTATAGTGTAATGCGTCCACCAAGAGTTGTACTGTATTTAGGAGGCTGGGCCAGGCGCTTTCCTGCCCGTGGTGTTTTGGAATTTTTTCTTGGCGTCCAGGTGGCCCCTTAAAGTTTGCTGCTCCTTCTGGCAGACCTGATTCCACTTGTTTTTCCTGCATGCCTTCAGTTCTCATGGACCGTGTGTGTGAGACCGTCCCGCTGCTATTCTGATCTTGAGGGTATGCAGCTATAAGTTCTTCCCACTCTTCCTTCCCCAAGTAAGACGATATTTCCATTACCTCTGACGCTGAGCTCATTTGTCTTTCTTCTTTGCTAGAAGTCCTTTCCGTCTTTTTATAACCTATCTCTTGTTGTTTGTAAGAAGTGTCCAGGACTATCATGGATGTTTCCTTCTCATCCACGCGCTCAGTTCCAGTTCCAGTTTCCTTCTTGTTAGTAGGTTCTCCAAAGAGGCTTGTGGCCTCTGACCTTTTACTGTTCCACATGTTATCATCCTTGGCGTTGTCGCTGATGCTGAGTATGCTATTGTCTGGTGTTCCTAGTAATATATCCTTTGTTTTATTAGGCCAGTGTACTTGAATTAAGTTGGTATCTATAGTCAGTTTCTTCCCTGTTAAGGATCCCACGGATCCGATCTTTCGCTTTGCCTCAGAATTATGAGGCTGGGGTGTTGATGTTGTTTGAGGTAAGGATATAGGCGTTGTGCTGTTTTTTCCTTTGCTCTAATCCTTGTCCTTATCCTTATCCTGTAGGGACTGTATGCCATTAAACTGGAAAGGCAGGGGTAACTGTATTGGTTCCAGAGGTGATTGTAATTCTGATTCTTCATTGATCTTTGAGAATAGGGTGTCCCCTGCATTTTTTAAGAAACAGAATTTTGTAAAGATTTTGGGTTGGGATGAAGATTGATTTGTTTTTTTGCTCCTTTCTGAATTAACCGTAGTATCACTTTTTAAGTTGTTGGAGGCGGGCTTTTCCGATGTTATGTCTATTAAGGAGCTCTGTTTAGCTGGCGGAGACCCTTTGGTATTCTCGAGTGTCTTAGTTGTTTGTTTGCATTTTTTTCCTTTGCTTGTTGGGCCTCCTCGCACCCTTCCTGATCTCATTTTGTGGGCTCGGCCCCTTAGTTGCGAGTTATTAGATAGGGTTAAAGGGTATCAAGCAGAACCCAGTGGGTGAGTCTCCTTATATGCCCTGCCCTGTTGGTGCCGGTTACGCTGTTTTTTTCCCAGGCTACTCCAACTTTAACCCCCGTCAACACGAACTGGCACAAGCCAGCCCACATAAGGCACACCGCCAATGATCTGGGGCTGGATTTGTTGGGTAGCCAACAAAACCAATTAAATCCAAAACTCCTCTTGTGGGTTAATGAACTGGTTGGTCAGCAGGTAGTTCTCACCCCCCTTTGTTGTTGCAGAAAAATCCAATCTCCTCTTGTGAGTTGATTTCCTGATTGTACTGCTGCTAGTTCTCACTCCCCTTTGTTTCAAAAAGGAGAAGTTCCAGTCCTCCGGCTCCCAAGCAAACCCCAAGCGACCCAGCTGGCCACCCTGACCAGCTGTACCCTGCCTTGCTTAGCTGGCAGCCACCCGCCGCCGCTGCAGGAAATGGCACAAGATTCAGGGCAGAACAGTCTGCAAGGCGGGCAACTCAGGAAGCTGGTGAAATGGCAAGTGGGGGGGGCGGTGGGCAATAGCAATAGGCAATAGGCAAGTCACTGAGCGGAGGTCGATAAGCTAGCAGATTAGCAGATTAGGGCGAGGACAGAGAGTCCAGAAAGTTCCTGGGGGTCAGTAGTAGTAGCTGTGACTGGCAGATCGGTGGTGATTCAATTGCAAATAGCATTGGGGGCTCACCTCTGAATTACTGACCGCTGCCCATGGACCGAGTAATGCGGGCGGCAGGTCTACTCCTTCTCTCAGTCTCCCTCAAGCCGCTCAAGCTGCTCCACCGCCGCCGCCGCTGCTCGGCTGCTCAGTATCTCTACGGCTCACTGCAGGTTCTTGTTGTGGAGCGATGCAGAGGTCGGGGCGGGGCGGAGCTCCCCCGCGGACCACAGTCCGCAGTCAGCAGCCCGCAGCTCCCGTCTCCGCTCTGCCCGCCCAAGAGGTAAGCAGGTAGCAAGTAGTGAGAAGGGGTATCGGGGTCTCGGCAGTAGGGGGCCTGCGCGTATCGGCAGCGGACGCGGACCTCCCGGCTCACCGGTTCCTGCTCAACCGACCGAGCGCCTGACCGGCGGTGGCTGACCAACGGCTCCCAGCTCCCAGCTGCAGCAAAACAGCAGACACCAACGACGGACAGCAGACGTGTTCCAAATCAGCCCGATTGCGGACGGAAAAAGGCTTGATGCATATGCCCCAAGATCTGGAGAAATTTGAGACATAGAGAGGTAATTCATTCTGTCTCCTAGAACTTACATGAGTCGTGTGAGATCAAACTACAAATGAAGGCAATTCTGCTATAAACATTACTGCATGTGCAATATTTGAATGCATTTTTTGAGATGAGAAATCTTCCACCTATATATGTGCAAACATTTCTTGTATTCACAATTTCTTTCTGTAGTTTCAAAAAGTTCCTGTGTCTGGGATGAAGAGTGTTTACATCTTTAGCTGTCGCCTTATATTGAATTGCTGTTCTATCTATAATTTCTTCAGGAATATCTCTAATCATAACAATCTATCTATAGGATCTCCTAAAAGTACATTGACTTGGAAGAGCAGTTCATGCACACAATTTCTTTCTGTAGTTTCAAAAAGTTCCTGTGTCTGGGATGAAGAGTGTTTACATCTTTAGCTGTCGCCTTATATTGAATTGCTGTTCTATCTATAATTTCTTCAGGAATATCTCTAATCATAACAATCTATCTATAGGATCTCCTAAAAGTACATTGACTTGGAAGAGCAGTTCATGCATTAATCTATCAAAATGCTGAATACTTTCCTTATGACATGATAAAGTGCAAATGCCAATAGTGTTCTATCAATTGGATTCTATCCAATTTAAACATATAGATCTAATAAATTGCAATTGCAATGTAAACAATAGTCTATGTGCAACATTTGCAATCTTTAAAAACATCAGATAATTACCTAATGACATGGTAAAGTGCAATGTGCCAGCAATGTTCATTCAATTAGATTCCATAAAATCCTCAATTACAGAACTATTGATGTGCAATCGCTATGTAAACAATAATCCAAGTGAAACATTTGCATACAATACTAATGAACCAAACAGATTAAAAAATATATATTGAAAAGCAGGATTGAAAGATTCCACATTTCTAAATTATTGAGTCTTCTGATGTTTTGCTCAGAAGTTTCTACCTTCATATAAGAATTTGTAAAATAAAATATAAGATAATCCGATAGGGTAATGATTAATATCTTGATTCATATCTGGGATAATCCTCTTGGTCGCCAAGCAATTTCAAATCTGTGTTTCATCTCATGATCTTCTTCATGTCATTTCTAACCAATCAAAATCCTCTATTCATTCATCTCTACCATTGGCATACACTATCTTACTTCCATCTGTGTTGATCTCCTCCTATACCAATGTTTACATTTCTTTAACAAACATGAGCAACAGTTATACAGTTCTATAAAGCTTAAAATCAGAATAAAAGCCCATAATGTTCATAATTGTATGCAGATGGGAGATGTCAGTTATAAGTGAACATGCAGTTGTCATCTTTATTGAGTCCATGAGGCGTCTCTGTGCCCATTCAAATATTAATTTTGTATTATGTTCTCCGAAGATCTAACTCTCTATTCCCTTATTGGGGTTACTTTGCCACTTGTTTTTCTCCACACTATTTCATACAGTTTGCTTCGCCATTGGTACATCCCAAATGTGCTTTGCCATGGTATATTGGAAGTCCTGATTTTTTTATTGTACAGAGTTGTTACAAGTTATGCAGTTTGAGCTTATTAACAGTACTTTCCAGATAATTTTGCCACATGTATGTTCTAGGACGTATAGCACAAAATCAGTTTCACAAGTAATCCATTCCTTTATTTTACTCCTATTTTCATATATCAACTTGAATTATGTGGTAGACCATCCATGTGCATAGGCCTTACAATTGGGACATTTACAAAATCCCTTCATTTTCCTCACTAGGCAGTTTGTAGAGCTTCTTATCTAAGTTAAGAGGTCTCCCAATGGCGCTGTTTTTCTGTATGTGATAGTAGGAAATTCCGGTAGTAAGACTTAAGATTCTGATCCATTTTAGGAACTTCCAATTCTGTTGTAATAGTTCTCTTGTATCCCTGTTGGACATGTCATAATTTGTGATATATCTAATGATTTGCACGTTAATGCTCCTTTGGTTTTAGTTACTAGTAATGTTTTGCATTTCTTGCCTTTGACTCTCTATAAAGTGTCAATCAAAACAGTATCAGAGTATCACTGTATTCTGAATCTTTCACACATTTCTGTGGGTTGTTGGCCAAATTGGAGTTCCTCTGAGCGACCCCGCCTGGCTCTAAGACATTCCTCATAGAGGACACTTCATTTTAGTGATTTTGGATGACCACTATTTGCATGTAAAACGTTATTTGTGCTGGAGGATTTCCTGTATAGATTTTTTTTTTTTAAATAACGTTTGTATTGGAAATTATAATATTAATTTCGATACAGTCAGCACATTGTCATCACCACAGCAGGAAAATAGTTTTCAGGGTGAAACCAATCATCAAATTCTGTAATACATGTGTACATTTAGGTAAATCGATATTTATTCTCTAACAATTCTTTCCCCATAAACACCCTTCTCTGGATCACATACCGTCCTCATATTTGACAGTTTTAACTATAATTGCTTTCTGTGTCAGGATTCACTGATGTGTCATCTCGGTTATTGCTAGGTATAGCCATTTTACCAAGTGTCCAGCAGAACCCAAAGTCACCATCTCCTGATTGACCGCATGAGTGGAAGGGTCTTTTGTATCGTCTCCCCACAACTGTACCAATGTCCCTCAGATCCTGTGATAGTTCAAGAACTGTCCCGTTGGGGAAGTAGCTAGCAGCCGCAGCAAATGGACGCTGCCTAGAGAGGCTCCGCGATCGAGGCAGCCTCTCCCCATATCAGATAATAGATCTGAGGGTGCAGAACGAGTGAAACATACTGAATACGGCATCTGAAACATTAAGGAACTCGATGACTGGCTCTTGAGCTCTGTGTGCACACGAAATCTCAGTGGGTGTCATGAGGAAGAGACGCGGCCTGCAACACTCGGTGGAGCCGGGGCATTGAGGACACAGATACCCCCGAGCAGCTTGGATGGAGATGGTCAGCGCGATCGGGTGGAAGTGAGTCAATTGTGACTCCACAGCACAGCGGGTAACCTGCACAAGCACAGATGACTGCAAGGCGGTGGAGACCTGCCCGTGTAAGGTGGGAAGGAGCGGAAACTGCGCACGTCCCCATGGCTGCCCGTAACGGGACCATGTACCCCCGGTTGTGCCTTGCTGGAAGTGAGGAATTGAGAAACGGGACTGACGCCGAGTGGGATACTGCACTGTCTGCATGTCGGCGGGGGATTGCACTGATATCAAAGAACCCAGCACCATCTAAGTGGCCATAACTGAAGTCTCCCATCGGACGCCCTCCCCTCACCCCCTGACTTGGCGCGAAGGGCCTCCTGGTGCTTGCAAACATGCCTAACTCCACATACATATCAGGAAGAGGAACCATCAGGACTGGTGGCAAGTCAGGTCACCCCCTGTGGTGGTTCAGGCGGTGCTTTGGGTCGAAACCTTCTGCATATTACCAACACTGCATCGGAACTGACAAACTGTTGGCCCCCGGGCTGTTTTTTTTACGATTTGAGCCTATGAAGCGTCTAATCCACCAATGACATAGATAATGAAGTGGGCTGATATGGGGCCTAAGGTGGTAGGGGGGCCTACAACGCAGATGTGACCAAATCCCTAAGCAGAGAGGCCAGCACTTCCTCGGATACCTTTGTGGCAGTATAGCCACACACACGCTGACGGGGTGATCTCGGTGGTATTAAGTATGATCCGAACTAGGTGCGGGTTCAGAGCCGACAAACCTCCGCTGTCACGCTCTCATATTCATACTACAAGGGGAGGGAGGCAGGAAAACCAAAAGGATGCGTGTGACTGCTAGTCCCGCGGACAGGCAGTGGAGAATACTGCCTCCTCCCCCACACAGTCCAGGGGGGATCCACAAAGACCAGGCCAAGATGGGTGGTGGGGTCAGCAAACAGTACAGCAACTCAAACTTGAAAAAAACGCCTACAACAAAGACCCACCGGATCAATCCGGGTAACAAACAGGGTGTGGAGAAAGCCTTACAACCGATAAGCCTGCAGAGGTCACCTTGCAAGATATCATGATCACGTTAAGCTTCAGACAATGGTGGGGTCGATCTTTACCAATATCTCACTAATACGTGCAGACTTTCATAAAATGGCCACGCGGGTCACAGAGGTAGAAACCACGACAGCATCCCTCTCTACGGACACAGCCGCTTTGCAGCACCAAGTCAAGAAACTGGAAGCGTACAATAAACCTATGGCAGCAAAGCTCGACGACCAGGAAGGCAGCTCGAGGCTCAATAATGTCTGCATAATTGGTGTGCCGGAACAGACGGGGGGCCCTGCTTTGGATCTGTTTGTAGAAGATCTCATTAAAAACCATCTACAACCACAGGGACTGTCCAACTTCTTCTCGTTGAAAGGGACCATCGAGTGCCGGGCAGCAGACCCCGACCCGGGCCCCCACCCAGGCCTATCCTCGCCCAAATTTTCAACTTCTGCGATCTGGACGCGATCCTTCTGACGGCATGCATTGCTCCTTAAATTCGTATCGAGAACTACACTGTAACATTTCTCCTGGCTATACGGCAGCAGTGACCAAACAACGCCGTGGCTTTCTGGAGGTTAAGAAGAAAATGAGGGCCCATGAGCTGAAGTACTCCATGGTATTCCCAGCAAAGCTGAGAGTGGAGGCTGAGGGGAAACTTTGGTTCTCTGAAAATCGTGAGAAAGCCCGCGACTGGCTTAAGGGATGGCACCCGGCGTCTGGGCCTCAGGGACTAGGAAAGAAACAACAATATTGCCTAAAAGGGGTGACTTCTCAGGTGGACACTAAGGACTAAATGAGGACCTGGTAATCCACACTTGTTATGGGACAGGACCCCATGACTCAGGTGGACAGATCCAGGCGTAGGCCAAATTGTCATTACCGGATCAACGCTTGTGGGTAGAAGTGTTACATATTAAGCGCCACACAGCTGCGCCGCTGTCGTTGACCAAAGAACCCCCCTTTTTTTGGCACCAGTAAGATGTTACACTCTGTTTTATCCATGGGGATGGTTTGCTGTTATCGTGGGAATACTCTCCCCCCGCACGCAAGTATAAGTTATGAGGACAAAGCACTCTGCAGATTTTGGGTGGCGGGTAGTTTTAAGTCCACTGAGCAAGGAGGCAGGGAGGGGGGGTGGGTTCTGTTTCATGTTATGGTTTGCTTCAAGTTACAGGTACACTGCGAGATTATGGGGTACATACGCACTATTTGCATGATGTTTCTAATGCAATGCTTTTTATGTTTGACCTTTATTGATGTAAGATGCCACAATCGGATGCCCCAGACAGCTCTTCGGCTCCACAATCATTGAATTCTAGTACGAGGGGCCCCCTCTCTCGATTTTATCCTGGAATGTTAATGGCATTAGAGATAAGATAAAGATAGGGCTAGTCCTACAATATCTTAAATGCAAAGAACCAGCAGTGGCCCTGATCCAAGAATCTCACCTAGTGGGCTCGGCTTGCAAAGTCTTGGATAGATGGGGTTTCAAAATGGTGGTGCTCTCCAAATTCTCCTACAGCTCTCGAGGGGTGGGCGTCCTACTCAATAAACGCTATCCGATTATTCTAACCGGGTCATGGTCCGATACTCAGGGACGGTTTGCAGCAGTAGTGTGTCAATGGGAGGGACATCCGTACAATCTAGTGTCAGTATACATCCCGCTGGCTCTGCATCGAGTGACCTTTCCTGCCCTGGGTAAATTCCTACTTTCACTTCCTCAGGGTGAATTGATAATAGGGGGCAACACCAATGCCACTGTGGATGCCTCCATAGTTCGACGCCCCCCCCCCCGGGGATCAAAGCAGGATCAACCTCCAATTATCTGAATTCCATGACGGTTTCGGTCTCGTGGATGCTTGGCGCTCACGGTTTCCACAAGAGAGGCAATGCACCATCCTTTCAGAGGTACACAATAGTTTATCAAGGATAGATTACATCTTCACATTAGGTACAGGCCTCAAAAAGATACTGGAAGTATCACATTTGCCATGGGGCATTTCCAATCACTCCCCTGTTCTACTAAAATACACATCTCACACCCTAGGACATAGACGCATCTTTCCGGTACACCTTGGGTTCCTACAAAACCTTAAGATATGGATGGGTCTGCTTACGACCACGAAGCAATACTTCGAGGAAAATACACACTCAGTTACTTCCCCAACGACATTGTGGGAGGCAAACAAGACGGTATTAAGGGGCCAAACTATCTCATTGATCACATGCAATTAACAGGAACAATTGAGTCACATAGAGGCTCTTGAGATAGAGGTGGCCACGCAAAAGTAGATCACGCATTGGACACCAATGACACCACAATGCATACATTGAATCTGGCCAAGAAGGAATACAGGGACTATCTGTGGGAGGAGACGAAGACTCGGCGCACCAAAACACTGCACACTATTTAGGAGGTTGGGGACAAGGTGGGTAAGCTTACAGCTTGGCTGGATAAATGGGAGGCTGCTGATCATTGGGTGACACACTAGACTACAGAACGGAACCAACACAACAGATCCACTGCAAATAGCCGACGTGCTAGTGTTCCATTATGAGACAGTAAACACACCTACCGCCATATCTACGATATACGACAACCTCGCATTCCTCAAAGATATTCAGATGCCTACCCTTGCCCCCAATGAACGGCAGGACCTTGAGGCAGACTTGACGGCGGAGGAATTGACACTGGCAATCAGCGCACTGCACACTGGGAGGGCTCTGGGTTTCAACGGGATGCCTATAGAACTGCATAAGAAAACTGCGAATCAGCTAGCACCACATCTGCTGGAAATGTATACAGATAGTTTGGACAAACGGGAACTTCACAGGGATCAACGCTTAGTGACAAAAGTGGCCATAAATAAAAAAAGGAAACTACCGCAGGACTGTACATCCTACTGGCCAATCTCATTGCTAAACGCAGAAGCCAAAATATTGGCTAAAACGTTGGCCACCAGACTGCTTCCCTATCTCACAGAACTGGTGCAACCGGACCAATCAGGGTTCATGCCAGGTCGTAACACAGCACTTAACCTGAGGCGACTGCTTGGCATCCTGTCCCGTATACCACTCATTGAGGACACTGTCATCCTCTCCCTGGATGCGCACATGGCATTCGATTTAGTCGAATGGTCCTTTCTTTTTGCAGTCCTCCGCCATCTGGGCTTTTGCCCCCGGCTTTGTGCATGGGTCCAACTACTCTACACGAAACCCTTGGCACACAAAGTGGTGAATGGCTGCATCTTGGCGGATTTTCCTTTGGGCAGGGGGACCAGACAGTGCTGCCCCCCGTAGCCGATTTTGTTTGCACTGTTGCTCGAGCCATTGGCGGCATGGAGAAGACAAGATCCGGTCATTAGAGGGCTCAAGTGGGTGGAGGGGTGGGAGGATCGTATTTCCTTATATGCGGATGATGTGTTATTATACTTGGCATTCCCCGCACGTTCTATAAATTGCCTTCTAGACATTGGACTGCATATGGTACAGTTTCAGGATACACTATTAATTGGGATACATCACTACTGTATGTGCTCAAGAGCCCCCCACCACGTCTACCTAGAAACTGTGAGATATAGATTACAGCAAATGGGTTTAACCACTACCGCGCTACCGCGTTTTCCCCATGCGCTGGAATTTCAAAAATGAGCGGTTTATGACAAAGCCAGCTCGTCATCCGCGTAGCGCAGGTAACGCCCATGACGAGCTGGCTTTGTCATTAGCGATGAAGGGGTTAAATATTTAGGATTGCATATAACACCGCACCCTGAGCAATTCAGGGAAAGAAACCTCATGGAACCCTTGGGTAGGGTTCTGACGGGATGTGTAGCACTGGCAATCCTTGCTGCTGACGCTGCTGGGAAGAGCGGCCCTCTTCAAAATGAAGGCACTCCCTAGTTTCCTATATGCCCTGCAAAATACCCCCTTTGCGGTCCCCCCAACTATTTTAAAGCCATTAAAACTGAAGTTAAGAATCTCCTCTGGGATGGGAAGCCCGCCCGTATAGCAATGCATACATTGGTGAGCAGCTGGTACGATGGTGGAATCGTCCTTCCGAACATAAAAGTAATTATACTATTGAGCATCACAACTCACCGTCATAAATCAATGGCTCCATGCTCCACAAGAGAAAACGGCGTTCCGTACAGACAGATATGTCCTTGGTGGGGGGGGGGGGTCATGGGAGCGCTATACAATAAAAATCGAGGACCTAGCCTCATAGGGCAAACGGCTCATACTGTACAAATATGGTTCTCTGCACTCCGTGCACTTGGTTGGGAGGGGGTACTGACACAAGCCACTCTGCTGTGGGAAACCCGACGATTAGGCAAACTATGCAAAACAAAGGGAATTAAACAATGGGACTTAAATGGTATCTCCCGGGTTGAGGATTTGTGGAAGAGGGGTAAGATCATTCCATTCTCCCAGCTCCAAGAAAGATATGGGATGGCACCGATGGAAACTTTCCTTTACATGCAGGATAGCCACGCACTCACCAACCTCATCAAGTCTGACACTGAGCTCCCGGAGGCCTCCCCACTAGAGGATAGAATATTGATGGACCACATGATGGAAAAAGCAAATTCCCAAACCTATCGCAAAATTCTAAACAACCACCTGACCCAACAAAAACCCTCAGGGACAAAGGGCAGAGCGACATAGGGGAACTACACGAAACAGACTGGCAGGAGGCTCTGTCCTCCCCGAAAGAGGTAGCAATTACCTCTAGATTACAATTAGTGCAACTTAAAATTCTCCATCACATCTATTACACAACTATACACTGCATGGGATGCGCTGACACACCATCCTGTCTACGGCAGTGTGAGGGGCTGGGTACCTTTTACCACATACTGTGGGATTGCCCGGAGATCAAACCATATTGGGAAGCAGTCATGCGCATCATCTCGCCGGTGGGTGGAGCTGCCGTTGAACAGGAACCCAAGCACTGTCTTTTCAATATCTGGGAACCGACAGACCTCAATCAAATGGCCCAAAATTGGGCAACGTTGGACATGACGATAGCAAAGCGAAACATGGCCCAACACTGAGGAGCAAGACTAATTCCCGCCAGTGGTGCTGTGACATGGATGGTGCAATGATAGCAGAGAAAGTGGTATATATGTATAGAGGGTGCCCCAAGAATTGGTCAAGGGTATCGGTAAAGTGGACTGTTGTGAAAGGTGACGATGTTTCTAGGTAGGACTGCCCTTTTGTTTTTCCTTGATTTCTCCTTCAGTTGTGCTGATAAAACCAAGGTGCCTCTATTGACAGTGCTCCAGGAAGGAGACAGCACCATTGCTTTCTAATTTGTGAAACCTCCCCCTACACAAACACTGTGTCTGGGGACAGCCGACTGAAAAGAAGATCCTTCTCAAAATGGTTTCACAGTTTAAGACAGGGAATCCCAACCCCCTGTTTCTAATTAGTTTTTAAAAGTGGGTCAAGAAAACCCTCAGTTGGTTCCTGTCAAAGTGCTGCATGATGAAAGAAGTGGGTGACAGACAGACAGACAGACAAAATTACTTTATTCGGTATCCATGAATACCATAAAAGTACAAGCAAATTTTTAAAAAACACATGAGATAAGACATTCTACTTGTTACTTCAATAAATAGAGGTAAAATACAAGACTTCATGCAGCTACTTTTAGAATGGACTGACAATTGTAATTAATAAAATGCCAAGGGGCATTAAAGAACAGTAGAAAGAATGTCTGAAGCGGGGGCTATAATACCAACATGGCAAGACAGGGAATTGCCCCCGGACAAGACACATTAATGTCATCTAAATTTTAAAAGAATCAATATGATACCTCATGCAAGACGACCCTGAGGGCAGAAAAGGGGTCACATGATCAGAGTCAGCAACCAGAGTCTAGGGTTTTTCTTAATCTTGCGGCCATCCTTAAGAAATTTACTGTACAAAATAGTGCAAGGGCCTCTTCGGACAATTTCAGGAATAACAGTGCCACCCTTGCATGTTTGAACCTAGCATTCTTTAAAATTCTTTTTAAAAACAACATCCTGGGGTGAGCATAAAAAGGGAAAAATAAAACAAAATGGAGCGTATCCTGCGGAGACTTATAGTCGCAGTCACAGGAGCCCCTTAATTCAATCGATGATAAAAACCCCGCTGGGCGCCCCAGTATGTGATGAAGTAGGTTCATCCTAAATCTCGTCATCAGGAATCTGTCCTGGGTGTTGTAAAAGTGAGCCAGATATGGTTCCATTCCAGGACTAGATTTAGCCAATAGATGGGCTGTTACAATTGGTTTGGTCATCTCAGTATCTTCCCTGCCGGAGGCCTTCTGCTTTAAGAATGCCGACTTAAAAATCTCCTTAGCCTGTACTACCAGCGACTTCGGGTTGTTATAGTAGTCCACAAGGCCCAGACCGACCAGAGTTTCCTTAACATATTTCAGCCAGGGAATATTATGTCCATACTCCCTTTTAATACAATCAGATATAATCTGCCTTCCTTGGGACGCTTCGGGGTTGGTCCATGTTTTTAGCCAACAAGAGAGGGGTTTTGATTGGATCTCATCTCCAGTGTAGGAAAGACCTAGCTCTTCGTGGGTAGAGTAAGATGGGGTGCTCTGTGGGACTCTAAGTAACCTTCGAAGGAATTTATTTTCTTCAACCTGTATCCTTGAAGGATCAGCGAAACCCCATACCTCAGTACCATATAACATTTTTGCCTTACAGATGGCCCTATACAAATTCATAATTTGTTCTGGAGCCCAGCGTCCCAGCCTTTGTGCAAATTTCATAATAGCCCCCGAAGAGCTAGAGAGAGATCTACATTTCCCATCTAACAGTTTGTTAAACCTAGTCCGGGTATCAAACACAATTCCTAAATAAGAGAATGCCTGCACTTTTTCTAGAGAATGAGAGCCAATCCTAAAAGTGAATTTCCTGCCTGGTCTTTTTCCCATCTCCATGATGTAAGATTTGGAGAGATTAGTGGACAACTTCAGGTTCTCCATGAAGCTGACAAAACCATCTATCAGGTGCTGGGGCCCCGTGCGGTGCGCGACAGCAGCACCGCGTCATCCGCATACAGCAGGACCGGTATTTCTCTGTTGCCTATCCTCGGGCTATCCGCCCCTAGTGCCCCCAAGGCCTTGTCTAAACCATTAATATATAATGTGAATAAAAAAGGAGCTAAAATACAGCCCTTTCTGACACCTCTGGAACAGGGGAAGGAGTCCGAAGTGTCGCCCTCGTCATTATATCGGACCCGGGCTGAGGTGTACTGGTGTAAGGTGCGTAGAATATTAACCAGTCCTAGGTCCACACCCATGGCCCCCAATAACTCCCATGGTTTTGTGCGATTGACCCAATCAAAGGCCGCTGTCAAGTCCATCAATGCCAGGTACACCGTCTCATTGCTGGCGATAGTGTACATGGCAACGAGGAGGTAAAGGTTAAGACATTGGTCAGTTGTTGAACGACCCGGCCTGAAACCATACTGGATGTCTGAAATGATGTCATGCTCTGCCACCCATTCGATGAGGCGGTTGAGGATTGCTCTCCCCATGACTTTCACTGAGACATCAATAAGGGAGATATGTCTATAGCATTGTGGGTTATCTTTATCGCCCTTTTTAAAAATTGGAACGATTGTCGCAGTAGACCATGAAGGAGGCATACCTGTTTCCACTGCTGTGTTAATCACTCTTACTAAGATAGGAGCCCACAGATCTACCTGGAACAGCAGGAGATCTGGGGGTATCCTGTCCGGTCCCGGGGCCTTATTGCGGGTTAGTCCCTCAATTCCCGCTTTTATCTCACCTAAGGCAAAGGGGATTTCCAGGGCTGTTCGATTTCCTACCCCTTCAGGTGGGAGTACAGTACTTGGGCAGTCATGATTATAAAGACCTTTAAAATTCTCCACCCAGGCCTCTGGTAGGACGTGGCAAGTGAGTTTAGGGTTGTTGTTATCTTGAAAGAGTGGTTCGTTCACGATTTTCCAAAAAGCAGTCGTGTCCCTAGCTTCGGCTACTTCCCTCAGATTTTCCCAAGCCTCATTTTGCAGAGAGGATTTACATTGTTTCAAGGCCTGTTTATACCTCCCCCTGCACACGGACACACTTAGGTTGTCTTTGGGGACAGTCTTTAATGCTGCTTTCAGGTTTCTAAGGGCACTGGAGCATTGCTGGTTAAACCACCTGGGGGTATCTTCTACTTTTTTCCTGCTTCTACTTCTGAGGAGCCCATCTATACGACGGGCAACCCTCTCGAATGCAGCAATCAAGCCGGCCCCCACAATAGCAGGGTCCAGGCACTTCCATATCTGATCGTTTTCCTCCGTCAGTAGGGCCTTATAGAATATATCACAGTCAATATTTGCCCATCTTAGTCTCCTTCCCTGGTCCGTTTCTTTAAAAGAAGCTCTAATCTGTTTACAACGGGGATGACTAGCTGTGTCTGGCTCCTGTAGGGTCGGGACCAGCGGATTGTGATCGCTAAAGGGGCTTGATTCCACATTAAAACTCAAAATCCGACAAATTAAGGTAGTGGGTACAAAAATAAAATCTATGATGGTGCCCCTTCCCTTACCTTTACAGGTTGGGGGGATGCCCGCGACCCCAACTACTCTTATCAAGTCCAAAGTGTGTGTTAGGGCGTGAGTGCCCATGACCTTACTTAGCTCCAGTCCCTCCCTAGTATGTTCCATATGTACTCCTGCTTCCCTTGGACAAGATCCCAATCCACCTGGCCATTGAGTAAGTATTCCCATAGATGGCAATTAAAATCTCCCATCACTACCAACTGCGCTCTACTCGCTCCATGTGATTCAATTCTTGTCAACCTGTGGTCCAGCTCTGCCAAACTGGTCAATGTCTGTCCGCCATTTATGGCATTGTAAAAGTTAATGAGAATCAATTTCAATCCCCTAGTTGTGAGCTGTATGCCCTGGGTGCAGGTAGAGTCCCAGGCTCGGTTCTCCCATTTTCCCTTTAGCCTCAGATCCATGTACGTGATCAAACCTCCCTTGCTCGCCCGGCCAGAGATCTTCATGCGGGGACGAAGTAAATTTTATACCCTTCCATTGCTAGAATGGAGGAATCTACCTCCCATGTTTCCTGCAGGCAGATTATTTTAAAACTCTTTATATATTCTAGCCAGCCCTGATTTTTTTGTTTGCTAGACAGGCCTGCTATGTTTCAGGTAATTATATTAAAAGTTCCCTGTCCTCCTACTAGAGGGGAGTTAGGTCCTAAGACAGTAAGCCCTTTATGAGATACCGGCCCTACCGGGGGGCTAATTTCAGTGCCAGACTCACTGTAAGCTATCTGTGCTGCGGGCTGCCTTGAAGTATCAGTCGGATTCCCGCCTAATCCTCCCACAACTTCTGTGTGATGCCCTTCCTCCCTGCTGCCCCCTCGGTCTGTGTTTGGCCCCTCAGGTAGTCAATCAAGGTCACTTAGGGTGGAGATACTTTGTAAAGGGGTGTATCGATTATACAACGGCACTAAGTGCTCCCCCTCAGCTAGCCTTGCCCTTATCTGCCCTGGGCCTTCCCTGTTCTTGGCTTGCACAAGGTCTCTGTAAAAGAAACCTAGTGGGAGTAATCTGGCCCTGGAATCACTCGCTTCCTGATAAATCCCCTTCTTTTGATGGTACAATAAATCTCTTACCATCTCCGGATATATAAAATTTAATATTGCACAGTCTCCCCGGAATCCCTTCCTGCTTTTTCCGATCCATGATACTCTTCTGGCCATTAGAATATGTCTGTGGTTACTTATACTAAAACCTGCATTAATGGCCAACCAGTGAGCTGCTTTGTTAATCAAGGAACGAGTGGTTTCTTCCCTGCCCGCTGTGCATGCCTGAATCCCTGTCAGAACCACTGTGTAGGGACTTGCTGCTGGAGGTAGATCTAATACTGGTAATTCCTGGGTGTTGGTTGCCATGTCCACCAATGGGGGTGCCAATTCAATAGGTCTAGCAATTCCACCCCCCCGTTCACATGATGTAATGTCACTATTCAATCGAGCCACTGGCCTTTCCCCCCTTGACTGTCCGTTGACTTCACTAGTGGTTAAGTGGCCCTGGGCCTCGCTACTGGTGCCCCCTTCTCTTGGATTCTTTGTTAATGCCTCTTGCCTGCATTTGGCAGGATCCATTAAAAAATTATTCACCCCGCTTATGCCATCATTGGCTGGTCCTAGCTTGATGTGTGTGTTATTCTCTGCAGCTCCTCTCCCCGTCGGTCGTGGCCCTTTCTCAATTACGACCTCCGTCCTATCGTTTATTGGTAACTGCGAAAGTTGCCCTTCTATCGCGTTTAGCCTCTCCTGCAGAGATCCCAAATAAGCTGATAGTAGGGCTTCGAATTTAGTAATCAAGGGCCCGATGTAGGTCGGTCGGTAACGGCTGAAAATCGGTATTTTCGTCCGTTACCGATCGGTATCGAGCAATCGGGATGTAGCAGTCCGAAAACCGCCTAAATCGGGGAAAATACCGATTCGGAAAAGTTACCGAATCGTTAGAGTACCGATTTGGACATTACACAGATTCGGTAAATATACCGAATCGGTAACAAACCGAATCGGTAAAAATAGGGAATCGGAAAAATCACCGATTCGGTACAATACCGAATCGGAAAAAAACACCGATTCGGTAAAGTCATAGATTCGGTAAAATCACCGATTCAGTAGAATACCGAATCGGAAAAAAACACAGATTCGGTAAAGTCATAGAATCGGTAAAATTACCGAATCGGTATAAATCCGAATCTGTGTGAAAAACTGAAGATTGAGATGAAGGAAAGCTCTGAAATACCGAATTAGCGTCAAATTCGGTATTTAAGAATCGGTAGTTACCATAGATTGGAATCAGGTGGTAACCAGGTGCAACCTATAAAAATGGACCCAAAATGCAATTCTTCTTGCACCATGGCGGCATTTTATGTCATTGCAAGACGGCTACAGCTACAGCAGGAAGGAGAGAGGGAATGGCTGAGACAGGAGCAGGTGTACAGAGAGCGGATCACCCTGGTCATGCTGACAGATGCAGAAATCCTACAGAGGTACAGGCTGGGCTCAGAGACCATCTTAGAGCTCATTAGGGACCTCCAACCCCTGTTGCAGCACCCCACCCCAAGGGCACACGCAATCCCAGTGCACGTGCAGGTGCTATGCAGCCTACACCTGCTTGCGTCCGGCAGCTATCAAAGTGTAGTTGCTCTGGCAGGAGGGGTGACCCAGAGCAGCCTGTCAAGGTTCTTCCACAAGTTCCTTGACGCCATGATACAAAGGATGGACCAGTACATTTCCTTCCCTGCAAACCATGCAGAACTGGTACAGACAAAAGCAGACTTCTACCAGATGGCAGGATTCCCCCACATCATTGGCTGCATTGATGGCACACACATTCCGATTTGCCCCCCTGCTGACACGGAATACGTATACCGCAATCGGAAGTCACGGCACACCATAAATGTGCAGGTGATTTGTAACGCGAAGTGTGTCATCACTGACGTGGTAGCAAAATTTCCAGGGAGTACCCATGACTCCTACATCTTTCAAAATAGCGGAATTTATGCACGGCTGACGGCAGGGGAATTCGGTAAAGGATACCTCCTAGGTAAGACACAGTGTCAGACCCCCAAAACCTCAATAGCAGTGTGAAGTACATGTATGCATGTGAGTAATGTTACCCCTTTTCCTTCTAGGCGACAGTGCATATGCCCTCCGCTCATTCATTCTCACCCCCTACCTCAACCCCTCAACACCCAGCCAAAGGAGGTATAACCATGCGCACAAAAGCACAAGGAATGTAGTCGAACGGACCTTCGGCATCTGGAAAAGCAGGTTCAGATGCTTGCACAAGAGCGGAGGTGCAAGGCAATATACCCCCATCACCTGCTGCAAGATAATTGCTGTCTGTGCAATGTTGCACAACCTTGCGGTCAAGAAGGGCACAGAGGTAGAGTTGTCTGACTACGAGGACCCTGACGATGACATTGCTGTGCCACAAACACAACCTGCTGGAGTGTCTACACCAAGTGATGGCAGGTTCAGACGTGAGGAGATAACAGACAACTATTTCTGAGTGAGTACAGATGCACAGACACGTTATGTATGTGAAGAAAAGCAATGTTTAATTTTTGGTACAACGTTACAGCACTGATGTGGAACAAATGAAAAGATAAACTACAATGTGGGGACAGGAAAAGGGCCGGGTTGCCTCACCCACCCTGGCAGTGTCATTTCCTGCTGCGCTTTGCAGACCCACTGGGATGCAGCTCCCCCCCCTTCTGCATGTCCGGCTGCCTCTGCAGAGCGCCTGGAGCTCCGGCGCGGCTCGGACACTGCGCTGGCCGGACTGCTGCGGCTGCTGCTGTCCCCAGCCTCGGCCACGTCCAGGGCAGGATTCACCACTGCGTTGGAAATTAGAAGTGTCTCCATGGCACTGGTGATGCGGGCCATGCCCCTGGTCACCTCCGCAGTGTTTTGCGTGAGGCGCTCTTCCATATTTGCACCTCTGCGGCATAGCAGGGCTGTTGCTGCGGCAAGCCGGTTAATAGCCCGGTTTTGTACTCGGGCATCCCTGCGCCTTGTGTGCTCATGCTGGTCCATCTTGCCACACAGCTGTGTCATGGCAGTTGTCATTCAGCCCATCCCTGTAGCAATTTCCCGGTTACTTGCCACTAAATCAACTATACCCTTTGTCAACTCCCCCATCTGCAGGTTATGTTGACGCAATTGGCGGTGACAAGCGAGGATGGACTTGGCCTGCATCCACTGTATTCGGACCATGCTCCCCTCAAGCCCTTGGAAGACACTGCCCTCCCGTGATGGAATTGCACTGCTGGAAGTGCGTGGAGGGGGCCGATCGGTGCTGGTCTGCTGGGTGGCCTGCTGTGCCACAGGTGTCACAGGTGTGGGTGCTGGTGCGGGTGCTGGTGCCTGATCCGCAGCTCCCTCCATGATGGACAATGGGGCCACAATACTCCTCCTGGCTGGAGCCGTGGCAGGTGCTGGCTGGGACCGTGTGGGTGATTTCTCTGGTGAGAACTGCAATGGTGGGGATTGTGACAATTGGGGGGAGTGGGGAAATAAGAGGGCATGTCCTGAGTCATCCTCATTAGCCATGTCACTGCTGTCCTCCACCTCCTGCGAGTCATCCATGCAGCTTGGCCCTGCCACCGCACTGTCCGCTGTTGCTGGAGCTGACACTTGTGCAGCTGCTGCTCCACTACCTGATGGCGCCCCTAGGAATAAAGTAGCATTTGTCAACTGAGTGGAAATGTCTTCCTGTCACTACAATAAATGCATTGCACATGTCATTTTCATTACTCTGATTTTTTCGTAAGGTGCATTGCAGTTTTATGTGCACTGTTAAATGTTCCTACATTAGCTGTCTACATTTCCCATTGTGCATTGCTCATTTATTTTGCTAGCTGTACTGGACTGGGGTTTGGCTGTACATGGGGGCCAATGGGGAGGTGTCTGGTAGGGTGTGTCATGCTGTGCATGCTTCTTACCTTTAGCTTTGGCTCTGGCTGAGCTGTCCATGTCCCCAACTCCAACCACACTCTCCCTCTCAATCGTTGTGGACACCAGTTCCTCCAGTTCAGTGAGGGGGGCGCGGGGTTCCTGCCGCCACCGGTCAGTCCTGCCTGCTTGTTGATCTCCGCCAATTTCCTCTTGGTGAGGCTCCTGATATCATAGAACCTCTTCTTGAGGTCATCCATGCTCCTGGGGGTCACACCAAAAGCATTGACCCTCTCACTGATGGCACTCCACAGTTTCCTCTTTGTTGACTCAGGGACTGTGAGGGACAGCCTCCCATACAGCTGCCTGTGGACCCTCACCACCTCCTCCACCAATACTTGCAGCTCCATGCTGCTGAACTTGACCTTGCGCTTTCTGTCAGCCTTCTGGCTCTCAGAGCTGCTTGCCATTTCCACTGTGTTCACAGGTCTCCTCAAACTCTCTCTGCTGCTCACTCTCACTGCTCAGCTCTGGCTGCCTCTCCAGAAAGTTCTGATGAGTTGCACCTGACTGGGTTGCCACTCCCTGCTAGGGTGGGGGAGGGAGCTTCCACCTCATTGGCTGCTTTCATTAGTTTCACTTCCTTGTTTGCCGATCACGTGTTTACCGATTCGGTATTTACCGAATCGGTATTTACCGATTCGGGAAATACCGATTCGGGAAATACCGATTCGGTAAATACCGAATCGGTTTTGCCAATGCATTCCTATGGGCCTTTTGGCCCATACGGTTGTATTGCCATTTCCGATTCGGTATCTACTGATTAGGTATTTCCCGATTCAGTATTTCCCAAATCGGAAAATACCGATTCGGTAAGTGTCGAAGCACGATACCGAATGTTACCGATTCGGTATTTTACCGAATATTTTTATCTACATATCATTTTCCGATTTCAGAATACCGATTCGGTAAAAATCGGTATTTTACAATCGGTAAATGACATTTACCTACATCGGGCCCCAAATCTTTATTATGTCCCTCCAATTCTGCAAACTCATTGCAGTTCGGGCACATCGTGCGGGTTGTCATGTTCCCTTCTTCTGTGGCCCCCCTCCCTCTCGCTCCTCCTCTCTGTCCAGTCTTTTTTGGGACATAGGGTCCCCCTTTCCTTGTGCTCCTAGTCAGGGCTTTGGTCTCTCTTGGGTTGTTATTGTTACTAGAGATGCCCTTTGCCTGTAAAACCTTTTTTGAGCGCGTGACCACCTCCCCTCTGGACTCTAGGGAATCTTTTTCTGCTGTCTCCTGAGTAGATATGTCTTCCTCCTCATCCCTTCGCCCTAGGAGGTCAGGTGTCAGGGAGATACGATCTTGTGTGTCCCCCCCCCTTGAGGGGAAGTGTGTTACTGATCGTGGTTATTGTCATCTAGCTCAATGGTTTGTGTTGATGGAGTTATCCCTGCTGTTGGTGCAGGTGGTTGTATTGTAGCCTTGGTGGTGACCCTGTTTCCCCTTGTGCTTTGCCCCGGAGCGGGCCCTGTGAGGGGGGATGGGCAACTGGCAATGGGGCTCATGGACGATCTCTTTTGTTCGATAAGCTTGTCCAGTGAGAGCCTCTTTTCAGTTAGCTGGATTTCATGATTCAAAAGAGACTCCGTCCTCACTATGAAAGTGTCCAGAGTCCCAATTACACCTCCCCCCTGCACTCTACTAGTCTCTTTCCGGGTACACATGTCCGTAGAATTGCGACTGCCCCCGGTGGATATCAAGGAGGGTCAATCACAATAGGTCTTAGTTAAGGGGAACTAGAAACAGTACCTTGGGTTGCGTGACATTACGACTCAATTCTTCTTCGCGCCCTCCAAATTACTGCCTATGGGGTTGTTCTCGATACAAGTCTGTGTCCCTGTGACCAGGCCTCCAAATAGTTTCCTCCTGATTGCAGTGAGTTGATGGGCCGTCCGTGACACACAGAAGGCAAAAATAAAGGGGGGTGGCCCAGCCCAGCCTCTGCCGGCCTCTGCGGGCCCGCCCTTGGCCCGGGCTTCGCCCGCGTGCGTCCCGTGCTGTGTGGGGGCCGGGCCGGCTATGAGGGCCTCCGGCACCCTCTGGTGACGGGATCTCCAAGCACCTCGTGCAGCCCCCTGGGAGGTGTTGGCACGGGGGCTGCGGGCGCGTTACAGGTGGTGGCCGTTCCCCTCACGGCAGCTGGAAAGAAGCAAGAAGCAAGTGGCCAACCGGCAGCAAGGGTGAGTAAAGGCCGTTCCCCTCAAGTCCTGGGTGCAATCTACAGGGTCTCCGGTTTCTCAGCGCATCCCACGCTTCGTGGGGGCCGGGCCGGCTATGAGGGCCTCTGCCGCCCTCTGGTGACGTGGTCTCCAAGCGCCTTACGCAGCCCCCTGGGAGATGTAGGCACGGGGGCTGCAGGCGCGTTACAGGCGGTGGCCGTTCTTCTCACGGCAGCTGGAAAGAAGCAAGAAGCAAGCGGCCAACCGGCAGCAAGGGTGAGTAAAGGCCATTCCCCTCACAGCCTGGGTGCAATCTACAGGGTCTCCGGTTTATCAGCGCGTGAATGGAAGTGGGTGCCTTAAGAATGCTTGGATGATTGTTCTGCATCCAGTGTTGATTCCTGCCTGAAAGCCAGTCTCCCAGAGGTGAGAGGACGTCACCTGAAGTTTGGATTTCCTGCTGGTGGAGCTGTGTGCTCGCCCTTAAGAGCCTCAAAGCCTATCTGTCTGCTAAGAGAATGAAAAAGCATAACTAGCCCGCAAGTAGGATAGACTGTCCAGAAAAGAGAGAGGTCAGGCACATTTCCAGTGGCTGCAGGGTACCCAGGAATATGGTGACAGCCAGAGAGCACTCCGGGAGGATGCTTGTGCCTGTGGGCCCCCTGGACTCTCATTTCAATTCCTGGCAGGTACCACAATGCTTGTGATTGCAAATATATATTTGGGGTTGTGATTGAGTGACTATTGAAGGTTCAAATGGATTACAATGAAAAAAATGCTGAAGGCCCAAGATGGGCTGCACCAGCTGATTTTCTAAAGGCCCAAGCAGTGCTGTAAATGCTGATTTACTGAAGGCCAAGTCAGAAAATCTTCATCAGAACAGGAGTGGTACAGCTAGCATGAAGGCAACCATTTGTATTTACCTAGAATTCAATGCAGGGGCAAACATATCAGAAACAGAATTATCTGAAACAGAGTTCTGGAATTTGTGTGGAACAAACAAACTTTCACTACCCAGTGTTCCCATGATTCTACCAATAACAACAGTGCCTCACAAGCATTGGTTATCTACTGTAACTTACAGAAAGTGGCCACATCTGTGAATGTGTGAATTGCATATTGTGTCAATGTGATCTTCATATGGTCATAATGGTGGTATTTGGTATATTCTTCTCCAGTGCTATAGGCACATGCATGCCTACTTGGTAATGTTTTGATCAGGATAGATGAAAATATTGGATGGCAGGATTTTTGCCATTTGCATTAAGGTTTGGATGTTTTGTGCACAGAAATTGTGGTTTTCTTTACCCAAACTTTGATTTTGCACGGGATTGTGCTGTAAAATATGTTGGGGATTATTCAAACTTCACCATTTTGGATTTCACATTTTTCAGAATGTCTGGAGTTGGCAGGCTCACCTGAGTGCTGGGTGGGCAAACACAGCAAACAAACCATTAGAATACTACCCCTGGTCTCCGACCAGCTCTCAGGAATCCCGCTGTGTAGGACATACAGGAGGTAGCAGGAGGGCTTCTTGCCCCTATGTCCCTCAGAAGTAAAGTGGACTTTATCTCCCAACCAGTAGTGCACCACAAGCAGAGCCACATTTACAGAGTGGTGGAGAAATGGGGAATGGCCTCACAAAGACTCTTAGCAATCCCGCTGTGTGGGACTTACTGCAGGTAGCAGGAGGGGTAGTTGGGCCTAAAGTCTGCCCTTTGGGGCCAACAACCACTCCTGTTACCTCCAGTAAGTCCCACACAGCAGGATTAGTGAGAGGTTGTCAGGGGCCATGCCCGTCCCTACACCACTGTACAAACGCAGCTCCTATTGCACTAATTGCACTACTAGTACAAGGATGAAGTCTCCTTGGCTTCAGAACATCCTTGGGGGCCAACTACCCCTCCTGTTAACTCCAGTAAGTCCCACATAGTGGGTTTGCTTAGAGCTGCTCTGTGGCCATGCCCTCTTTCTCTACCACTCTGCAAACACATCTCCTGGTGTACTGCTAGGTGGGAATGATGTCTCCTTGACCCTTGAGGGCCCTTGGGTGCCAACTACCCCTCCTGCCACCTTCAGTAACACCCAAACAGATGGATTGCTGAGAGGTTATCAAAGACGATGACCCCTTTCTTCACCACTCTGTAAATATGCCTCCTGATGCATTGCTGATTAGGGGAAGTAGTCCACTTTAATTCTGAGGCCCTCAGTGGAATTCATTCCGGAACCAGAACCCTGCCAGGAGGCACATTTGCAGAGTGGTAGAGAAAGGAGGCTTGACCTTCAAGTTCTCTCGGGAATCCCGCTATCTGGGACTCACTAGACAGTAGTAGACACACTTAGTCTATCTTTGGACACCAGAAATCCAGCTGTGCTGGACCTTCTTGACCTGTCAGTGCTGTTTGACACTATGTCTTATTCTGTATTGATTCAGGGCACTGCCCTTAGTTGGTTGATAGATTTTCATAAAGACAGGACCCAACAATTTCCATCTGCCCCTTTCAATCTAAAACTCTTTCCCTGGGCAAGGGAGTTCTTCAAGGCTTTGCTTTGAGCCCTGTGCTTTTTAACATCTATGTCGCTTTCTTTGCCCAGCTAATCAAGTCTTGTAATTTTTAAATACTTTCCTATGCAGATGATACCCATCTGGTCATATCCTTTGGGCACGACATTGAAAACTTTAAGTATTGATTTATCACCTGCATGAGAGTAATTGCCCTCTGAATGTCCTTTAATTATCTTCAGTTGAATGGGGATAAAACAGAGCTCCTTCTGTTTCCCAAAGCTCACCTCCACTGGACAGATGAATGGTGCCCTGCTGAGCTTAACCCTGATTCTTCTTCCACAAACACAGCCAGTAACCTGGGTATACTGCTAGACAATATATTATCAATGGAAGATCAGGTTATATCCTCCTGGGGCATGTACTTCGGGACAATGCGCTTATGCAGAAGGATTTTTCAATGGCTTCCGCTCAGCTTTCTAAAAACCCTTATCCAAGCATTACTACTGAGCCACCTTGATTATGGAAATGTTCTTGTTGTAGCATCAATGAGTCCCTCCTTTCCAGGATCCAGGTGGTCCAAAACACTGCAGCTCACCTGGTTACCATATAGCCACCAGGCACTCCTTCAGTTCCATTACTTAGAGCCCTTCACTGCCCCCCCTTAAGGAAAATGACACAGTTTACATTTTTTTGCCTGACTTATAAAGCCTTGTCAGGCAATAGACCCAAATTTTTTTCAGGAAAAACTCATGCACCACCTTCCCAGCAGAAATCTTAGAACTAATAATGAACTGTTTCTTTGCCATGGCATATTCGAACGTCCAAGTACAGTGGCCGAGCTTTCTCTTGTCTTGCTCTCTGCCACTGGAACAGGCTTCCCTTGTTTATTCGGGCATGCACTGACTTCCCTGGCATTAAAATCATCTTAAGACCTGGCTGTTCTAATGGCTGCATCTCCATTTGTCTGTCGCCTCAGCGCTGAGATGACAATTCAGAGGCAAGTTGTTGCGCTATACAGAGAACTCATTAACATAACATTAACATTCTGTCCTTGTCTCCCGTTAATGAAGCCTGATTGGTCCAGGTCGACCAAATTGGTCATAATGCCTTCTAGCGGTAAAGCAAAGATTTTAGAATTGAGTTTGATATCCAGGTTTAGTAGTGCAATAGGTCAGTAGGACTCACAGAAATGAGGGTCCTTCCTGGGTTTTGGAATGGTCCAGATTAGCGCCATGCTCATTGAAGAGGTGACCATTTTGGTAAAACCCATATGATTGAATGGAAGTGTTAGGTGAGTCACTAAGTTAGAACAGGAGGTCTTATGAAATTGGGTCATAAACCCATCAGGCCCCAACAAATGATGTAGTTTAGGAGCACTGATTGAACCTCATCTTCTCTGATTGGGCTACCCAGCTCCTCATTCTGATCAGCTGTCACCTGGAGTAATTGCACCCCTACCAGGTATTTTAGTTGTGCTTCTTCCCCTGATGTCTCTGACGTGTACAGATGTCTATAGAAATCATTGATGTGGCCGATAGTCTTCTCATGTTTGACCCTAAGTTGTCATGCTAAATGGGAGCCCACCTTATTCCTCCAATCATATATCACATGTTTAATATGTAGCAGGATAAACTCTTCTCTATTCGTATATATCCATTCAGTTTTGTTATGAATTATAATGTACCCCAATGTAGGCTTGGGTAGTCACCTAACTTTCACCTACATTTACTGTGCCATTGTGCTACATAACGAGTTTGCACTGACCTTTTACCTAGTTAGGTGCTGCATAAATGTCATGTGGTTTTCTCCAAAAACTAGCTTAATTTATTATGCGTGAGAATTCTCAGAATCACAGCTGAACTACCATCTTCTGCATCTTATGCATAATAACTATGTATAAGGGTCATCCCTTTCATCATCCTCGGCCGACATGACACAGCAAGGTACAACCCCTGAGGGTACCGTTTGGGTACATAAATGACTTATCTTTGCTGGGGCAGGCAGAGGAGAAAGATTTCCATTCTGAAACACTGACAAAAGACCCTTAGGTTCCTGCACGCAGACACCCCAGCACACACTGGTCCTACATCCCTCGCGGGTGTCCATCTCGAGACCAAGACAGAATGCTTTGTTGTCTCACACCAAGATTTGGGGTTTGTTTTATCCTAGGGGGATTCTTGGCTATACACCTACATACGTACTAGGTACAATTAGGTACATCTAGGTAGGGTTGCAATGTAGGAATTCGGATCATTATTGTCATGCATCTATATACCAGCATATATCCATTGTTTTAGTACTATGGCAGAAATCTACCATTCATGTAATCTGTTGGTGCTTATAATAATTTATATCTGTTTCTGTCTTATGGTTGTTGCAGCGCACATATTTTTACCCTAGAATGACACTGGTTCAATAATTCCTTATTGAAAACGTCCCCATCGTTTGTTCTATGTATCTTTCGGAGACAAAGAGAGCATGCGTGACTGAGCGAAAAGTACTGTACTGTTTCCATGATCCCTGAGGGAACAGGGTTGTCATGTTCAATAGTTGCCAGAAACTATTCTCTCCTTGGTAAGATGAGTTCATAGTGGCACTGTCAGCTAGCTGGTATACTGGTGAACATATCCGGTGGGGGTGTCTGGAATCAGTCTGGACACCAATCCTGCAGTTTATGTTGTCTAAGCGCACAGCTCCTATATAGATTTATCGGAACTACACAACAGTTTCCCCCTAAGAGCTGTGACCTTTCTCTGTAGTGCTTTATGGACCTGTTCTGCCACTTGGAGTTCTGCTTCAATGTCAAGAGCCAGCCTATCTTGGATTTTTTGTTTAGTTTAAAGTTGATACCAACGAGATACATTTCATCTAATAATTGCCTAAAGGTGTCCCATGTATTAGACAGGTTAGTATCTCAAGGGTTGTTAGTCTGAAAGAATTCCCTGATAGTCTTGCTCAGCGCATCCCAGAAAAGTTTACCTCTGGTGAGAGATCTAGGGAAAATCCACTGATGGAGCTTAGGTGTGGGGACTATCCAGTCTAGTAAAGTTCCTCAGGAGCACGGTCTGAGAGTGCAATAGGGTGGAAATTGGTTTCGTGTTCAGTGTTTGGCATATAAATGTGTAATCAAGTCTAGAATATGAGTGATAGGAATATGAGAAAAAAGTGTAATTCCGAGTGGTAGATTGTGTGGCTCTCCCAGCATCAATTAAACCCACTGACTGAATTGTCTGCTTCAGGACCCAAGTGAAGCTCCCTGTGATGAAGCGCTAGGGAATGCAGACTAACTTCGGGTCCCAGGTGAGGTTGAATTCGCCCAATAGAATAATCTCTCCCTCTGCAAAACCTCCAAAAAAGTAAGGAAGAACTGCATAAAAGCAGCCTGTGCAGAATTGGGGGCATAAACCCATGCTATTGTGAACATCTTGCCCATTATTGGCACCTTTACCATTATTATTCTTTCCTCCTTTTTAGATATGCATACTGTTGGTTAAAATTTTAGAGAAGAATGAAAGAGAAGGGCAACCTCATTGTGTTTATTGGGGGCAGAGTATCTATAGATCAGAGGATACGCTTTATGGTGCAATCTATGATCCTCGCTGCATTTAAGATGTGTTTATTGTAGTGCTAGTATATCGTGTCTCCAGTCTAAAATGTATTTCCAGAGTTTGTGATATTAGGCTGGAGAAGTGAGCCCATTAACATTCTATGTCAATACGGTTAATATCATGATATCTTCAGACAAATATTCTCACTCAGAGGCCCTGGATCTATCTCTTCCTCACCTTCACGCAGAATGTGTAAGCTATGTGGTCCACCCACAGGTCAACCTCCTCTCCATCCATCCCCCAACCAGGACGCATCAGCATAACACCACTCACATAGTATAAACATAAATAACAAAACATTAAAATTTGGGAACCTAGTTCCCCAACAGTATATTAGTACATGAATAAATTGCATAAGTGTGGGAGTGTAGGTCTAAACCACTTAAATGTTCTTGCTACACTACTTCAAGTTCAAGACTAACAAATGTTCTCAGTGTTTATATTGTTATCTCTCTATGAAACTATATTAGGCTGCAAGTGGACAAACAACAAGTTCCAAAATTGGAGCCTTCTGTACATCTTAGTTCTCCTGAGATACTGCTTCAGTTGGAAAGTTGTGGGTGTCTGCTTCAGCCTGAGTTGCAGCGTTTCCCCTGCCATCTCTGTCACCATTGTGAGAGCCATTGTCATTTATTTGGGTCAGTATTGGGGATCGTGGGTAGTCCTTCTAAATTACCCTAGAAATGTTCACATTTAGAGACCGACACCCCCACCAAAGCTGCTGCTTCTGCCAGATCAATAAAATGATGGACTTTGTTTTGATACTCAAAGGCGAGGCCAAAACGATAATTCCACCTATATATGATGTGATCCTGACGTAGTTTAGCAGTAACAGATTGGAACTGAAATCGCCGAACCAATGTAGCTGTAGCAATATCTTGGAACACAGAGCATGTCGCGCCTTGGAAAGATACCACTTCCAGCTTGCTAGCTGCATGTAGGATTGTGCTCTTCAACTTAAAAGAGTGCAGTTTTGCCAAAACATCCCAAGGACATCACCCCTTGTCAGGTAACAGTAGACCAGACTGGTGGACACACTCTAGTTTATTCTTTGTGCGGTCATCCCCCAGGAGTTCAGAGAACAAGACTACCACAAAAGCCTCCAGGTCTGGACCTTCCACTACTTCCTCCAGGTTTTGTAGTGGAATGTTATCGCTCAGCGAGCGATTTTTCAAATCTTCGGAAAAAGTGTAGCTTGGAGGTGTACTTTAAGTTAGTCAGAAGAGCCTTCCAGTCGGTCCATTACCTTCCCAAGAGTCTGCCATTTAACGTTAAGATCAAGAGCGCAAGTCCCTACTAAGTCTACATACTGTTGTAGGGTGTGAGTTTGGAGTTGAGATCAGACTGGAGAGCCTCTACAGAGGTGGCGACCTCTGCTTTGAGTTATGTCTACAGTTCCTTTTTAAAACCTTGAATGGAGGAAAGGAGATATTGCCAAGTTAATGCCGTATCTCCCTCCTTAGCAAGGAAAGGATGTGAGTTTCTTGCCTCTGTTGGTTGAAAGTAGCTGAACACTATTCATTTGTGGTTTTTTCAGAGGCATACATTGCATTGCAGCTGTGGGCCCAGGCAGACAATTTATGAAAAGGTAAGCCCAAGTGCATCCCTCTGGTGGGGCCCTTAGCCACTGTGTCCCCTTCCAAAAGGCAAAAGATGGATAATCGATCAATCTACAATGCAGCTTATATTCTTCCCTGCCGAGGCCACAGTTCACTAGAGGGCAGAGCCTAATCCATTGCTGTTTGCTGCTGAGGCCTGTGAGCTCTAATTATGCAGGTAGGTCTATATGTTTTTAAAGAGCTTGCCCCCGATGTTCCACATTAGGCCTTCCAAGGCCTCACATTCAGCCCACCCCGTACACTTTGAAAACTCCAGTGTTAAATGGTTCCGATGTAGCGCCAGCGGAAGATAGCCTCAAGCGTTTGGTAAAACAAACTGTAAGGATTCCTATTGTCAATGATGCCACCACATTGCTGACTCTGGAGGTGAGTCTATATTGCCTGAAGGGGGGTCCCGCCACTACAGTGAGGAACTCTCCAGATTTATTGTAGCTCCATGCAGCACTGGGCCAGGGCTGCCGTGAGGAAGTTGTAGTGTGGGTGTCATATTGAGCTCAGGCATACCTGCAGGTCCCTTCAAACTGGCAATAAAGTCATTTTCTTTAATGTTAAAGAATGGCATTACCCTGCAGCATTGTAGCAAGTGCAATATGGGCAGTGCACAGAGCAGGTTGTTGGCTTTCTCTTTACCTTTGTTCAAAGGCCGTGGGTGTAAACTCGTAGTGGCCAAGTGACAGTGGAGTCCTGGGCCAGCGGTGTCCTTGCAGGAGCTCGCACAGGGGCTGCCCATTACCTTTTTCAATGTCCCTGGCCTCTCTGAGCACAGAACCAATCGCTGGTCACCAAAGTTGGGGTCAGAGACCCCGCTGCCTTGATTACTTGATAGAATGCAGTGGAGCAAGAACGTGTTACGTCCACTCAGCCATGATGGCGGGCCATGCCCCCTCTTATCAACTACAAAAATCACATTTTGATTATGTTGATGTTCTGGCTTAATTCCTTGCAATTAGTGTTATGTTATAATGCATGAGTGGGAAAAGCTTGGTCTAGGCTGTGATAATCAACCATCACACCCAAATTAAATGACAATGGCCATAGGGGACCAGCAATGTCGTGAATCTGTGCCACTATAGACAGTATAAACACGGATTTCAGCCAAACACCACAATTTGTGTTGTTGTTCTTACTTCATTGCTAAAGGTACCCCCGCCTGTGGCAGCAAACTTTGGAGCCTGTGGCTGCTGAATAGCCCCAGCTGGTGGCCTTGGAGGAAGAAGAGTAGGAAGCACAGGCCTCCTGTTCCTTGGCCACCTCCAAACCAGTCACACCAGCACCACTGCTGCCACCTGCAGACTGGGTCCACTGCTAAATGTATCACCGGCCTCCCCTCCCCTTCTCATCATCATCCGACCGCCTCCCCCACAGCACCTAACGAGAGTTGGAGCTTCACATGTGCAAGATGGCCCAACTGAGGCGTAAGACGACACTGCCCAACAAGTAGCACAACATGCTCCAGGAGATGGCCAAAATCTCTACAGAACTGGGTGCCCTCAAAGCCCTTTTTGATTGAACATTTAATTTGGTGGGATGGCATATTGTGGGTGGGGAGGGTGGTATTGAATTGTAAAATAATTAATTGAATTACTTCTGTTTTCATTATCTGTCTATCCATTGCTAGTTGGTGTAGTATAGCACAGTGGTTTTGACACAATGGCACAACGAAAAGCTGCCCTCTGAAATTGACACAATTATACATCAACTTTTCTGCCTAAACCCTTCCTACCTGGCATCCCTTGCCATGTATGTATTCTTCAGTAGATTACTTACCTATTCCTGTAGTCTAGTAATTAATTATACCCTGCCATCAGAAAGGCACTGTCTGGGAACAGAAAACTGGTTAATTCTGTTTCAATGTGTTGCTTGATTAGGTTTTGCAACACCCATCCACCTATCAATTATACTGTATACTAGCTAATGTAGATACAGCTCTTGTCGTACCCTCTGTATCTATTGTCCACTAATGGAGTCTGCCAACAACATACACAAAACATTTAATATTAACTCTCTTTCCAAAGGACAACTAACTATTTGTTCAAGTTCTTCACGAAATATTAAAACAATTGTAGCTACCTCTCACAATCTTCCCAAACCTTTCTGCAGGGTTTCCCAAATAGGACTTTTTAATGATGGTGGTATTAGTGTTCTTGTGCTAACAGGAAGGATATCACAAAGCAAGGAACCTCTCCCATCTGTTCCAAATAAGGTGAACTCCAACTGTAGGAATATTAAGAAAGAGTATCCATCATAGGCAACTGGACTGAAAGAGTTATCAAAGACTGAGACTAGACCACCATGACAAAAAACTCATATTACAAAATCTAGCAGGACTCAGGAGAAGTTCTGGTTACTCTACGTGGCATAGATTTTGTAAGCAACACAGGGCTTGATTTTAAAAGGTAAAGTGCACTTTTGGTGTTAGTTTACTCTTGCAGTGTAAGTTTGCACTAGTAACTTTTCCGTCAGTAACTTCACAAGTAGTAACTTTTTGAATAGATAGTAAACCTTATCACTTTAAAAGGAGTTACTATTACAACTTGTTAACTATTACTCTTAAGGTTACTACTCGTAATCTTAAAGTTTCAGGTAGTTCCATAAAACTGCAAGAGTGAACTTACACTAAAAGTGTAACTTTACCTTTCTGAATCAGGATAGATAGTGCATACTGGCACTACCTATCATGGACAGACATTGTTCTGAATCTACACTATGCTGATGGTATCCCTTTCATGCCTTGGCAGGTAAGTGGGGCTGGGGTGGGCTATTGTTTAGGTAAGAATATCCCTTAGTGAGTTGGTGACAGTTTCACCACATCTTCTCCACCACGTGTGTGATTCATTAACGGTGATCATTGGTAAGTCGCTCCTCAATATATCACCCAGTCTCAGGGAAGAGGGTTAGGGGATTAACGAATGGATGGGACAGAGATTTGGGGAAAGGTGCGACAAAGACAAACACAACATTTATCAGGTCAATGAGCAGCACATCATCATCAAATCTGTTCTGGGAGGAAATGAAGGAAAGACACAGTTTGGTTAATAAATGCATTGTGAAGAGTTCTTCAGCCCCAGAGTCAAAATGAACTAATTATTCTGTCACCTAGGTTTCAAAAATACAAGTTATGGAGGACCTAAACAGTACTGAAAATTGTGATTGTTAAGAAAAGAAAAATGGTATTGTATACAAATGTCAAAATGGATGGTGCATCTTCAGTCTTCTTCTCGAAATGTCCATCTTGGGTGCAGGATTAAAGAGGTCTGGTATTTGAGCAGGAGTGTTAGGATACATTTGTGCAGAAGAAGAGAAGGCCTGTGAATTGCAAATTAGTAAATGTCGATGTTGTAGAGTCAAGGAGAAGGTAAGATTCATGGCGGATGAGGATCAAGATGGCAGTGCAAGACACTAGGCTGGTGCAGTCATGTGCGATTAACTAAGAAGTGAGAACAATTTTAAAACTCATCCCAGACAAGTAGCTGCATGTAACTGGCTGATCAATCTCACAACTGTCAACTGGTATAATAGCCAAGTGCGACCATCATTTGACATAGTCTATAGTTAGAGTCACCCCTACCAGATCACAATTACTTAATTCGAGGAGTTTGATATTTGAGCCAGCACACTATTCGGTATTTCTCAAGTCAGTGCATCTCTCTCCAGTCCACAGGGCAGAGTAGGCCTCCTATAGTCATGCTGTTTCCCATTGAGGTGGATAGGCATTGTTCATAACTTCCTTCTTCTGGCTCTTGGGGTAGTCCTGTGACTGACTCTGAGTCCCGGATGAGATTGACAGAGGATGACCTGTAGCGCTGTTGATGTACAAGAAGACCAAAAGAAATATGGAATTTGAGCATTTTTTTTAGCAGCTTTGTCAACTAAAGTGACTGGTCTGGACTCTGAAGAACCCAGAAAAAAGAATTTTAGGAAGGAGTGACTAAGTAAGTAATTTTAGTGAAGTTTGAAAGGGACAATCATTCAGGCAGAATGAGCAAGCGGGTTGCAAACACCGGAAATCAAGCTTACCAAATAGTTTAACAGCACCCTCACTGCCACCACATGAATCATCATCATTCACTCAATATATCACTTATTGCTGTGCTGCGTTACCTGTTCCAACACACATGATGGTGGCCATTTCTCTATTGTATCTCCTCTTTTCCCAGGGAAGTAACAAGCAATGGCAATCTTTTGAATGAGTAATCTGTACTGACAGTCCAGCTAGGGAATGAAGAAAAGAAAGATAGGAATGTGAGGTATTGTTGTCATGTCCTTTAAGTGAATAGGGTGGCTTCTTCAGTGCACACCGGTTAAACTACACTCCAGTTCATACATGTGAATAAATGAGGGGCTGCATAAGTCAGATACCAAATATATACCCAATAATTGCAAGAATGGTGAAAGTTCCACTGGAGCCTACTCAGTCAGGGAAGTATAATTTGTCCTCAAACTAAGGGGGCTATCCAGAAGTTAATTAACAAATACACTGGATTCTGACCAATTGTTCCCGTCCTCCTCCTGTGCTGTTTAGGTGCAGTGTAATATTGGTGTAAGAAGTGTTTCATCATTTTAAACATGGTCAATCTCTTTAAGCTTTGAGGGAAAAGACTGGACCCTCTGAGAGTGATGAATGTACCGGCTGCACTGGACACATGCTCAGAAGACACACTGGCTACTGGACAAACCAGATAGTTTATTGCCTAGCTTTGACTGTTACTACATCTTCCCATTCCAAATAGACCAATTGGTTTTGGTCTAGGTATACACCTTTTTTGGCTTATCCAGGTAGGCCGGGACCATCCTCTGAATGGTCTTTGGTGCTGCCACTTGCTCAACCTGTGTTTTCTTTACTGCCTCACTTAACTTAAGCCCTGCCACTTGAAACCAAGACCCTGCAGAAGTTGGATAATATTCTTCTGTTGCTAGTGTTGTTGCTGGTTTTGATGGTGTTGGCTGCTGTGAAACAACAGCACTGCCCTCTCTGGAGGTTGAAGTCTACACGCCAAAACATTTGCCTGGGTCTCTCACTTGGTCAACAATCCAAGTCTTGTATTGTGAAACATCCCCTTCTGAAAAAGTAATGAAAGGCTCCAGTATTTTTTTGTACTGTAGTATTGTGGCAAAGATGTACTTTATGGAGGACCCAACCTCTTTTTGCAGCCTTGTACTAACAGCTAAGTGACGTTGTTTTGTTTCAACAGCTTTATTCGACAATTTACAGTCATAAAAGCATTGACAAAAGTACTGAAAAATTGTATATATATAAAACAGCTGTTTATAAAGAAGCATACAGTAAGTAAGTATAAAAAGAACTACTTCATTTTCCTTATTTGTACATTTCCTAGATAAAAAATGGAAATGCACACCCCAAAACAAACCCCCTTTAAGGGCTCTTAGTTATATATCTAAATGGTAGGGTGAATTCACTTGACATAAAACAATAAAATCTCCTTAGAGAATTTCCTAAAACGGTTAAAATATATGCAAAACACACCACATTCTTATATACGAAAGACAATTCGCTCTACCTTCTTGCGTTTAATAAATTTTGGGGCATAGCCAATGGTGCTCGCTATCAAGCCCTACACTACTCAATGGTAAACTGGATAGTTTGGATCACATCAGTTTTTAATCTCACTCTGGGATATTAGGCAAGCCCTCAATACCAATGTCCACCCTAAGAATGTTGCCATGGCTATTGCAATAGGCGGTGAGGAGTCAATCTGCAGGATGCGTTCGACTTCTGCTGCCCATCTAGTGCCCAGGAGCTTACAAATTGGAAGCAGCCAGACACGGCACGGGGCAGCGTAAGCCCCGCAAACAAAAAGGAGGTGGGACAAGGATTTGTTACAGGACCTACATCCTGGACATGTAGATACTGCATTAGTGGTCCAATTTACAGTAAATAATCTCACTGGGAGTGAGCCCATCCTAAACTGAAAATACAATTTACGGTCCAATGGTTTTGTGATTAGATCCCAGTAACTTTCCAGCTTTGGAGTGGCTTTATGTTCCAGGAATCGGCTTGTGAGGGTGAGTGACTCACTTTGCCTAATGTTATTATCCCGGAACCATTCCCAATACTTGGCCTTCAACACCTCCTTGGTTGGAAAGTTTGAATTTTCAGGATCCACCCACATCAAGGCCATACCTATATTGTATAAAAGGTCTCTGACTGCCCATAGCCATTGAATACGATGTGAAACATCAACCCTTATTACTTCTAAGAAACCTTTTACATAGCCTGCGAGCTCTAGTGTAGTCCAGAGTCTCCTCCAATAGAGGATGGGGCGAAGTTTGGCTACTGCTGCAATCAGTTTTTTCCCTAAGTGAATTAATAATGGGCTAGTGGGAGTGCTCTGTGTCAGTCTAGTAATTGTTCTTAGAAACCTGTTTTCTGAAGTGGTAAGGGTTACAAGATTTTCGCATCCCCAAAGTTCCGAGCCATATAAGGCTGAACTAATTGCTTTCAAGTTATACATTTCTAGAACTGGGCTGATGGGCTTAGTGTACGATAGGTTATATTCTTGATGCAGGATCCCTGATATCTGCCTGTGTTTCAGGGATGCTAATTCCACCTGATGATCTCACCTCATATTATCTTGGAAGTTCACCTCTAAATAGGTGAACTCCTTCACCAAATCTAGTGGCCTATCATTCATACAAATACCCCCTTTGAAAGCTCTATTTGCATTAAATACCATTAGCTTTGTCTTTGACACATTGATCTCCAAGCCCCTCTGCAAACAGAAAACCCCAAATGTGTTGAGGGCTCTCTGAAGCCCGCTAGGGATCTTGGACAGGATCAATGTGTCATCGGCAAACATCAATATAGGCACTTTATCACCAGCTAATGTAGGTGCATCAGACAGCATTGCACTCATCTAATCAACTATCCCATTAATATATAGTGAGAATAGCATAGAAGCCATAACGCAGCCTTGTCTCACGCCTCTTTCAACTGGTAATAATTCACTAACTTCGCCCTGCCCACCCTATCTTTTTACCGCACTATTATCCTCATGTAGTCTAACGATCAAAGTCAAGAGCTCAGGTGGGAGCCATAACTCTTGTAAGGTTAGCCATAACTTCGTGCAGGGGACAAGGTCGAATGCGGCCTTAAGATCTACAAAGGCGGCATAAAGGCTTCCCTTTCCTAATGTCACAATCTTCCAGTGTATCAGAACAAATCGAAACACCTGGTCGATGGTGCTAAGGAATGCGCGAAACCCAGCTTGCAGGGGGGACAAAATCTCAAACTCCTCAATCCATTCCTGCACTCTATTAAGCACCAGCCTCCCAATTATTTTCTGGAGACAATCGATTAGGCTGGTGGGCCTATAGTTCCCTGGACTTGATTGGTCCCCCTTCTTATAAACAGGGATAATCTCCCCTTTCTTTCAGGAGTTGGGTATGGGGGCTCCTTGGGCAAAGGCATTCAACAACAACAGAATGTACCGGCACAATCTGTCTTTATCGTATAAAAAGATGTCCCCTGGTATCTCATCTGGCCAATACTGATTTGAGTGCGATCTCTACCTCGGCTTTAGTAAATGTTTAGTTTGGATATTGTGGACTTGTGCTTTCCCCCTCTCCTTTTGGTAGGGTTGAGGCATATTGGGGTTTGAAATAATTCACCCAGTCAGATTGAGAGACGTGATTTTTGGGACGCTCAGCCTGACCCCCCATTGGACCATTTGTAAACCTTCCAAAATTTTTTGGGGTTTTTCATGGCACAGGTGTCCCTTAATTCCTGCCATCTTTCATCATCCCATAATTTCTTAGCTTTTGACTGGGTGCCCCGGACCTTTGCTTTACGGACCTTTATGGGATCACCCTATTTGATGGCTTCCCCTAGAGCCTGGCGGCCCACCCGACAATCTGTGTTATACCATTGCCCCTCCTTCAATACGGGTGCCATTCAATTCTTCCCCTGCTTAAAGAAATAGGTGCGTAGGAGTTTTAAAAAAGTATTATGTATGCCTATTGTATTTGCTAGATCTCTTTTTTCCTCTACACTGTCCTCTAGTTCATTTGTAGCATATTCCATGCTCTGCAGGACATTATCTAGTAAGGCTGGGTGACTCTATTAACCTTACCCACTTGAGCCGCCTTAGGTCATTAGTTGTAACAGCCTCACTTAGGTGATGCCCATTCCTAGGATGAGAACCCGTCATTTGGCAGTTCAGATCCAAGGTTCCACACAGTGGGTTAAGGTTGCTTTCAAGCCTGTCTATTACCGTCATGTCCACCACCAGATGCCATAGTCTCAGGCTCACCAGAACATAATCTATTCTGCTAGCCTAATAGCCATTGTTAAAAGTATTGGCTCCATGTCTATCTGATTTAGTACGCCCATTTAAAGCTCTGAAACCCTGTTCCATACAGATATTATTTAATTGAATGACCACGTGTCCATCTCCTTATAGGATTTAACTCTAGTGATGGAACACCCGATTCACTATCTTCTGCTTCTGTCCAGTAGTCATCTTCCGTAGTAAGGAGTTCAAACATTGCATTAAAGTCCCCCGCTATTAGTATATTTAAGACACCTGATTGCATGTCCAAGAGGTCCTCGAGAGCTGCTAAAACTCTCGACCTTTTCCCTCTTGTTCCCCTGACATAGATTTTATATATGTCTATTGTTAATTGGTCTCGCGTGGACAATCTAATGGCCTGCATGTCTTCGCTCTGTGTTGGTAGAACCTGAACATCAGCCTCAAGCTCTTGACATACCCATATAGTCAATCCTCCCGAGGGCCTCCCTTTTGCCCCCTTGTTTGCAGCTACAGAATAATTCAAATATCCAACACAAAACTGCGGCCCAAATCTCTTGAAAGAGGCAAATATCATATGCCTCTATGAATACATGCCACTCCTGAGAGCCCATCTTTGTGCTAAGGCCTGCAATATTCCAGCTCAGAATTCTTCTTACAGACGATGGAAGGTCCAGGGTCTGAAGCATTGTACCTTTTTGTGCTGGTAAAATAACCCTTTGCAAAACACCTTCTGTTTGGGAAGATGGAACCTGAACCTTCTTGGGGAACGGTGCCCGCTTAATAGGTACATCCTTAGTAGATGTAATCCCAGGCCCTATAAATGCCTTGAGTGTTTCTTTTGGCCCTAGTCAATCATTATTCTCAAATGTAGAACATCCTTGCAATCTGGGGGGTATCAGGTTGGCCATGATATTATAACTAGGTGGAGAACGCCTAAATTGGATTTTTGAATTTTCGCGGGGGGCTAGTACGGAACTCCAATGTGAAAAGGTTCTCAACAAGATCTATACATTTCATTGTGAGTTCAATACAGTCGTATGAGTATCTAGAGGAAGAAATCTTGCGTGCAGCTATAATGTCATCCTAATCACTGAATGGCAACCTCTAACATGCCTTATCCAGTGGATAGCTTTATTAGTTAGAGAGTCCCTATTCTCAGTGCCCTTATGCGCCCTCCATAGGTCCACCAAACCCATCGCGTTTGCAAAATTCCCAAGCTGGTGTCCCCCCCGCCCCCGATCAGGTGGGGTCCCTTACTTATCTACTCCCCTCACCATCACCATCACATCATTCCTGTCCCCTCCCATTATCAGGACTCCGTCCGGCATCTCCAGGAGCAGTCCCCCCAGATCCGGGAGTGTGGTGCCGTGCAGCCTTGGAGGGATGTAAACAGAGCAAAGATTAATCGTGTAGCCTTCCCACCGCCCAGAGATAGCTACATAACGCCCCAGCGGGTCAAACCACTTCCGGTTAATCACCAGTGAGAGCGAGTTTTTCACAAGGATCCCAGCCCCCCTGGATCCCGTTGTGAAGCCCGCGTGTGCCTGTAGTGTGTATCCAAACCTGTTAACGGCCTTATAGTGATTGCCTATCAGATGCGTCCCCTGCAGGAAGACTATGTCTGGGGCGTGTCTGTGGAGGTATTGAAGGACCATGGTGCGTTTGATTTTGTTCTGCAGACCATTGACGTTCCAAGTTAAAATGTTAATCTTCTGAGTCGTCGACGTATGTGCCATAGTGTACCAATAGAAAACAGCTAGAAAATATTTGCCCACCCCTACCACCACCCGCCACCCGCAAGTCTGTCAACATTACTACTGGAGCCTCTCGAGCACAATTCTGTAGAAACCAAAGTACAAAGATCAAACAACCAGCTTCACCCCCCCCCCAACTCCCCGCTCCCACCCTGCTACCCTGCCTCTCTGGTCAACCTGACCCAATTTACCCCAACCAGCAGAGCGCCTGTCGCCCATAAAAACGAAACCTTTGGGGATGTGAGCCAAGACCAATCCGGCCTCCTGGGGATTACACCCAGCCCACCAATCATATAGATAGCAACCATAGCATCCCAACCCAGGGGAGATCAGACAAACAATAGGAGCAGATCAAATCAAAGTATTAATGTAACCAATCTGGCCCGTTCCCCCTCTGCTGCCCATGTCCGCTTTAGGAGCCAATGTTGGACCAAATGTCTCGCCTTTCAGTCAGTCGGAACAAGTACCTCCCCGCACAGCAAGTTCCCAACAGTGGAGTGTTCATACATTACATGCGCTTCTACGCGACTCCCCAATCTATGAAATTTTCGCCTTCTTATGCGAATTTATACATGGGACACTTTGAAAAGGAAATCTTTAGTCTAAATGTCCGGCAACAATTAGAGAACACATTTTATATTGAGGCAGGCATAGAGATGACATATTTGTCATCTGGACAGGAGCTATGGCACATCTAGGTACACTATTCAACCATCTAAATGACAATGCATATACACTTTCTTTCACACATAATGTGAATCTCAGACAGATAGAGTTTCTAGATGTTATTCTGTACGCAGAAGGCGCAAATATAGCAAACAAACTCTATAGAAAACCAACGGGCTGCAATTCGGTCTTGCATGCTGAAAGTGCACAACCATCAACACAGATTAATGCCATACCGATGGGAGAAATGACACACATTCATAGAAATTTCAGTGTTGACAGAGACTTTATGACAGAAGTGGACAGTGGGGAGGACAGATTCAAAAACAGGCTCTACACTGACCGAATATTGACAAGGACACAAAAAAAGTTCTTAAACACAGGGAGACACTCTAAGAAACAAAAAACTAAGCAATGTTTAGCATTTGTAACTAGATACTGTGACCAAAGCCAGACCATTTATAACATCATGTAAAAACATTGGCATATTTTGGGCCTGGATAGCTCGTTCAACAAATACATACCAAGAAAGCCACTGATAACATGCAAAAGGGGCAAGACACTGAGAAACCTTCTATGCCCTAGCTACATAACACCACTGACCAGTACTTCTGAGAGTTTGTGGCTTCTGAGAACACCTAAAGGTTTTTTTCGGTGCACACGATGCAATGTATGTCAATTTGCATTAGACAAGACCAAATGGTTTCAATACAATTTGAAAATACCCTACCACATATACAAAGTTTCATGAACTGCAAAACTAAGGGGCCCATTAGTATGTCGGGTGGATCGCTACCGCCCGCATGGCGGTGGCGATCCGCCCGACATTTGTGCCCGCCTGCATGCCAATTCACCCCCGCCATATTACTATGGCTGGGGGACCACAGCGGACGGAAAGACCGTCCGCCAGTTTTCCGCCAGTAGGCAATCCACACGATTGCCTACCGGGCGGAAATGCTGTTAACATGGTGGCGGTGTCTGGTAGACACCGCCATCCATATTAGTATGCATGCGAGGACAGGCCTTTCCGTGGCGGCGTTGCGGTCTTTGGCATTGGGGGCCCGTAGCGGACACATGGGGGGTACCTATGGTACCCCCCTGAATTTCAATTTACAACATGGCATTGCGGCGGGCGGTGCTTTCAGCACCCCCGCAATGTTACAACTGGTGGGCGCATCCTAATTGTAGGTGCGGGACCACCAAAAGCATTGCGGGCGGTCCCGTTTCCCGGGGGTATGGCGGGTGGACTCAGTCCACCCGCCATACTAATGAACCCCTAAGTTTGTGATATACTGTATAATCTGTAAGTGCAAACTTATATATATATATATATATAGGGAGCACTATAAGACCTTTGAAAAAACGTTTGCAAGAGCACGTCAAGGCTATTAGTATCAACAACTGCAACTATCCACTAGCAACACACTACAACACTGCACATGCGGAATTTGAATTGATATACATCAAATTCCATGGACCGGCACAAGTTGCTGACAACCTGACGGGGGCAATAGGATACTGACCCTTAGTAGAAAGGAAACCAAGTGGATTACTAGCTAACGGGCGGTAGAACTGGGACACAACACTGACAAAGAGCTACATTTATTCCTGAGGAATTAACTATCTAATACTGTATTGTCAGCCTCCAAAATGCAATGGGATTTCAAATGCTCCGGTTTATAACATGTTTTACAGATGCATAGAATGTATATAATGAGCATCTTTTTCTGTTTGAAATTGAACAATGTACTGGATATACAGGATTGTTGACAGGGCCTACTTATCACAACGATTTAGGCCATAGGATGTATAATACCAGTTAACACTACCAAATGTATGATGATCATTGTTTTTGGTCAATTCTGTGAAGGAGTACAACGAAGAGTGATAGTAACAGGTTGACTCACACCTAATTATGATTATTCACTTTTGTAGTGGTTGCAATCACCAGAGATCCATCACCCTGACAACACCTCAATTTGGATCATCTGTATGATATTCACCATCCATACCTTTTATTATCCTTTGTTATGTTCCCTTGTGTTCGGTGAACAATGGGATGTACAATCGTTAATTTTTTAGGGCGACCATTGCTTACTGGCACATGTAAGCCTACTCGGGAAGTCCACCCTGTTCTGAAAACAGAAATTCTGACGCACATTTCAGATGGCAGATGTAAATTTCTTGCTGCCATTAGCTATCAAGTAGCGCGGTTCAACTTTTTGGTTTCATGGCCTCATATGTAGCCTATCGAGTTTTGCAAGTGGTGACTATATCCAATACACAAACTGACCTTTTAGTGCAATCTTCGTTATGATTATGACTTCACCTTTTACAATTAATAGGTGCTATTCTTCACTGTTGGATTTCAAATCTGGTCAATAAATACTTCCCACATTTTTGCTACTTTCTTATTTGCCTGTTTCACTGTAAATTAGCGGGCATGTATTTTACTAATTTTGCACCATGTGCATTTGATAACAGGGAAGTTGCATATTAATAGGATTTGCAACCGTCACAGATGTTTACCGAGGGGCATACTTCAGATCCCAACCACTTGGTCGCATCCTCTTGCATCCACATTTGTTTACAGAGAACCGCTACATACTTTTAAGATGGCGGCTGCATTTTCCTTGACTAGGAGCTTCCATAAGTTTGCCAGTCCTCATTCGGTTTCCATATGCCTATGTAGCACGGCAAATAACGTGATCCCCTTTTAGTCCGGGGATTGACAACACTTAATGTCATCATTTACTTAGAAGACGTTACTTTGAAAATTTAGAGGTGAGAACCACATACATTGGTTGCGTGTTACTCAATACGTTAGGAGTTGGCGGGCATCATATTAATTTGTACTAGTTTGTCTTCCCTTTGTATTGGTTGTTTTAGAGAACTTTTAGTACTGAGTTACCAATCTCCCTCGACTGTTTAGCTATTTACGTATATTGACCACGGATGACCCAGAGAATCTAATATGCTTTATAGAAACCCTTAAGGCAAGTTAGTTTTGAGTACAGTCATACTGTTTGGCGAATTTACAAATGTCTGCCCTATTTAGCGCACTACACTTTTTGGGGTGATCACTTTATTTTTACCATGTTGGTTTAACAATGCACCACAATACTTGTCCAAATAACACAAATATTAAGTATTTAATTATGATTTTTTGTATTAAAGTAGAGCGAGTACTCTTCCGGGCCTCCAGTGCTTATATTAGGCCGATCACTGCGGACTTTAGCATTACTGTTACCTACATGGGGTACTTTTTATCATTAGAAGTTTGTTGTGGTCTTACTCACCGATAGTACCTGTGATTTATATATCATATGCAGGACAACCCCTGGATGGACGGCAGGAGGACACACTTAATGTTTGAGATTTCTACACAGTTCTTTACAACAATAGGACAAAACAGCTGTCCTTTATTATTTTTGGTGAGTCACCGCTCATGAGATGGTTTCATAAGGTTTCATCGCCCTATAACAAGTGTTTGGGAGGTTGCTTACCTGCACCATGTCTTTTTTTTTTAGGACCTCATGGTGACCACCATTGAAGTTCCATATCTTTGTTATATCATACGTCTTTTTTGGATTCCAACATTGTTTGTAAGTGTTTACTTTATTAGATTACATGTGTTTTGTCTCACGTAGTTAGTTCTTAAATATTGACTATTTTATAACACTTATTTTCATCCCAGCAGCCACTGCTTTATCTTGACAATTTAACCAGATCGCCTTTTAAGATCAGCGGCCTTAACACCGCTGCCGTTGGTCAGTGCTACAGGACCTTTTCGTCTTTTGCACATTTAACGAACCACAACCTTTTGGACACCGAAGGTGTGGTTTCTTTATTCTTTTAATTAATCGTGCACCCACAAATATTTACGTGGGGGTCTGAGGTTCTTTCTTATCTACTTTCATCTTCTGAACACCTGGCTATTGGTTTTCAAAAACAAATTCTGGATGGTGTTGCACAGAAATCAAAAGTTGCATGATATTTATTCCTTTACCAACTATATCACTTTTTGCAGCAGAGTAACTGTATTCACCAGTTGAGCAATTACCATGTTTGTTTGCTTCTGCTGTCTATTAGATCTTCTCTCCCTTAACACATACTGTTCTTTTGACATCTTTCAGTTACCCACTCTCATTGCCTAACAAATGTTCTTTGTTCGTCTTTGTTGTGTACTAGAATCTATTGAGTCTCACTTCATATTGTAATGCCTTCTTTATTTTCTGTGTTCTTCAGGATCATGTAAAGCGCTCTGATACGTTAAGGTCTAGCTAGTGCTATATAAATCCTATAAATAAGTAAATACCATATGTAATTGTGTAGGAATTGTAATGAGACCCTTTTTCTACTTTAATGTTCTTAATTTTCTGAACAATTAGTTTTAATGTACTTATCAATTTAGGTGGGTAATCCGTATTTTAAGTATTTTGTTATGTTTTGTGAACTGTTTCTCAAACAAAAATGTTTGCCCGATTAATAGTGAGAATGCACATTCCCTATGTTGATATTTTTCTGATCAATTTTGAAATGAAGCCAGTGCGGCATCAAATACCAAAAGGCGTGCTCCTCATCACAACTGATACACTCAATTTTCCTGCTGCTTTAAGACGGCATGTGCTATATTTTTGAGGTATGTGCATTCTAACCTTTAATAGCAGGCTTTATTAGGTACATGTTGATACAGATGTTTGTGGGAAACCAGAAAAACTTTCCAAGGGCAGGGTGAGTTTTTCTTTTTATATCTCTTACTGAAAGGTTAATGCCTGTTCACGAGCATTACAGAAAATGAATTCAACACACTCCTACGGACTCTCCAAACGCTTATTTAAATGTGATTGAAGGCTGGGTGATAATTCCGCTGAAATACATCATCTTATAATGCTTAGAAGACTATGCAAAATTTTGGAATTTAATTTCTGCGGTACGATGGTCTTCATTTCGGATCGCGAAAGAATATTTTGAATACATTTTTAAAAAGTGAAATCATACAAAATGCAGTCAGACCAACACTATATACTCTGGCAGTTTAAGGAGGTGACATTAAAATTGAAATTAAATCATCAAGCCAGGTTCCAAAAATAGCACATGACTAAATCGTAAATTATATTCAAAGCATGACTTTTACAGGAGGGGAGTAGGAAAAAGGCGGGAACGCGAAGAGTTAACTCGAAAGCTTCTTCACATGTGTAATGCAATACTTCATAACCGCTGAAAATTGAAGTGCACATAATTTATTTTCCTTGGTCTGGGCACAGTTTGGCTGTGGCTGACTTCAGAGAGACACACCTATAGCTCTCTAATGTCCCAAGTGGGCCGTGTCAGTTGTGCAGAGATTGTGGTACTTGGAAAGTTCCCAAGGATTAGGTGTTCCTGAGAAGAGTTTTTTGGCTCCACCAAGTCAAAGGATGTCATGGGAACAGGCTATGCTCCTTGCCTCCCACTCCTCCCCTGCAGGCCACATATCAACGGGACATCTCACCACTCGGAGACAGGCTTTGCAGAGAAGTATACATTAAAATAAATAGAACGTGCAACCAGAACGAACAGAAAGAGAGGGCGGAATCGCTAAGTGGAGACAGGAAACAAACGCTTCATTGTCAAAGGCAGCGCAGTAATTGCAGAGCGCAGCTCCATCTACAGGACAATGTAATCAAAACCATTTGTGCAGTTGGATCTAAGCTTTTTTGTTCTTTGAGCAAGCTCGGCACGTAGTCGACGTTCCAGGCCAACATCGGAGGCTTTAAATGCCTGAAAAAACTACATTCATGGTATTTTTTCATACAGACATTAAATAGTTTTCTTTGCCTTGAAATTCCACTACCACTTATGTCTTTCATATGTGCTAGTGTTATTTTTTATCTACTTTCGATTCGAACGTTAGTGTCCGTTGTTTTTTGTTGTTGTTTTTAGTGCGTTGATTTCTCTCTGTGACAATTACTTTTTTTTGTGCGCGCCTGTTCAATGCACTGAAAACATGTAAACACCTAGTAACATTTAACAGTGATAACATGCTTCATCCAAAGCGTGAAACATTAGGGGCAACAAGAAAGATAAATAACTACTTATTTGACAGTCCCGATATTGCTTCAGTGGAAATTGTGAGCCTCTCAGGGAATGTAACAACAACATTCTTTTGCTGTTTTTTATAGCGCGAACTCAGTCCAAGGGCATCAGAGCACTTTACATGAGCACCAGGTTACATTATACATTGTCAGATTTTTTTTAAAGCAGAGGAAGGGCCATGTATATCAATATTTGAAGCAGTGCAAGGCAGCAAAACAACTTGCAGCACTGTGTCAAATAGAAAGGACAGGAATGCGCCATATTTACTGAGATGTGGTGCATTCCTGTTCTCTCACTGTGCTGCTCACTATGTGCTGCCTAGTGCCTACTATGGCACTGTTGTGCCATGGTGCAAGGGTGCATGAATTGCGGGATTGTTTTTGTGCAGAAAGGGACAATTTCCTGCTGAAGCTTTTTCCTCTAAAGGTGCAGAAGAACGCAACGCACTTAGAAAGAGGAAACAACAAGGAGACATAAAGATATTCATTTGCACCTCTATTGGGAAGGTGTACAGTTTTGAAGCATTCCCAGGTTTACTGCTCTTACTAAATCTGGGAAAGCACAAAAAGCATGGGTGAATGAGTGGGAACACTCACTCTCCAATTCATTTCCCGGCACTGAGTACCACAAGGCAGCGACTTCTGCTGCCTACCAAGCCATGCAGGGCTATGCAAGGTGGTTTGGCATGGTTTGTTGAATTTGGCTTAAGAATTGAGTTGCCTTTGCATCACGTTGCACAACGTAAGGGCCATGCAATCCTTTCATAAACCTGACCTGAAGTGAATTGAGTGGAATCACAGGATGTCAAGTGAACCCAGGAATTGAACGCGATTCCGCAGTTCAAAAGACAGTAGCTTTGACCGTTTGGGCCACATCTCTTCATCTACATTTTATTAAAAAACTGGCTACTTCAATGTATATGGCAGTTGCTGTGCTGTGGTTGTGCAATCAGGGGAAAGGCTTTGTTTAGCTCAGTGGCGTAATGCAAAATGATAGGGCCCCCTGCGGTTTCTCATGACGGCCCCCTAAAACTCAATAACTCACAGACATTTTTGATATTTAGGTTGAATGAGGGTGCCCGAAGAGTTGGAGTCCCCTGAATACAGTGGCTTGTTAAGTCTCTGGTTCACACTTACCTGTGTTTGCTGCCCCAGTATCTTAATCATACCCTCCCCTGACAGTTCCTGCTGCAGCGCACTCTAGAAAAAGTATCTCCCTTACTTCTGTCAGCGCATGGGGGTGGCATGCCCAACCTCAGTCTTCTCGTGCAGTGGTTACTGAAGATAAACTGACTGGACAGCAATAAAGGTCCAAACATTTTCAGGACATGTCCACCACTGGGTGCTATTGTATATAAAGGGGTAACCCGTATATACTACCTGACCTGGGTCAATAAGTACAGTATCAAAACAGTGTGGTTGCTGCAGTAAACAATTTTTTCTGTGCAAAATAAATGAAAGTAGCAAAAACATAACACAAATTCGGTGTGGCATATATCAACATTAAGTTGTTTTATAACAATTAAGAATATCTGATGCGATTGTATTTAAAGCTTTTACAGATATAGGCAATGGAGTTACTCATTGCGGCAATAGTGCAATATCATACAGTGCTCTTGGTGAGGTAGGGAAGAGGGGAGGGAATTGGTATTGAGTGTTCATGTGTGGGTAATCCCTATGCCAGAATGACATATTGCACTCTATGATAATAGGATATAACTAGACCCACTTGGTGTATTGTGTCACTGTCAGTGAGTGCAACAGGCCATTGCCTGAGATTTCACAGACTTCAGTAACCATAGCAGAAGGCATTTGGGCCAGATGAATGTAGGCGCCAATTGGTACCATGCCATAGGTAACCTTTTCTGTCAGTTATGGCTTTTAATTCAACAGCACCTTTAAGCTGGCTTCATTTTTGCAGCCAATTGATGTTCGCTAAAAAGACCAGGACTATCTGAAGCAGGTCCGTAGCTACGGGCTGTGAGGGCCGGGTCAGCCTTTTTTAATGTTTGCCACCCCCAAAAATGACTTACGGCAGTCTTTCTTGTTATAAAAACCTATTTACATTTCTGCATTTTAGCAGTGCAGCTTCATTTCTTATCTGTCCCTGCTAGCAGCAGAGAACCATTTATGATACTCTCAGGTCAAGTTGTGTCACACATTTGACCAAGGAAACCAGAAAGCAAGGTATCTAGAGACGTTGGTCTGAATAATAAACTCTTGATATAACAAATAGATCAGAGTATTTTTTTAACTGATAAACAAGTATTATTTCTAAATATGACAATGTACTTGAATTATAATTTTGTAACATTACATGCTTGAAAAGGAAACAAGCATGTTCCAATATTTAGGTTGACTACTTGAGCTCTAATACTGGTTCCTCCATTGAACTTCATTATTTGATTCTAGGTTATTCCAGGAAAACACAGACTTATGTGCCTCTTTACTAAAAATTATTTGTAACGTTCTTGAAAAAATGGAACCTCTGGAGTCATGGGCCAAAACTATATTAATCCCCATTCACAAGAAGGGTGATACGACCTTACACTATAATTATAGACCAATCTCCTTGCTAGATATTACAGCTACATTGATGGCCCAGCTTTTATTGAATAGATTAGAGGAATTGGCAGAAGGTACTAATGCCCTTATAAAGAGACAATATGGTTTTTAAAAAGGGAAAGGGACAGTAGATCAATGGATATGAACAACTGTGCCCCTGCACTAACACAAAAAGTGCAAAGCTCCCAACTTTTTCAATAAGATTGTATACATGTAATAGTGACATATAGCACATCAATCTAAACAGTTGGTGGAGATACGTAATTCAGTGACACATGGTTGAGTGAGACAGGTAAGTCAATCAATAGTCTGTATTTGGAGTGTCCATTTTCTGTTTATTGTTCCGTTTCGAAAGCCAACACGTGTTTCATCGCAAGGAACAAATGCGAATCTTCAGGGCTAAACAAAAATACAGAGTATATCTTTACTAAATATGTTCTGTTTGTAGAATTGTCGCAACAACGGGTGACTCTTAGTGTCACCCTGGTGACATACGGCATGCTAAAAAGGTGGATGGGTGACTTGGTGTCTATGTGAAGAACAGTCATGGCTAGAGTGACATATGTGACATGGTGGCGTGTGTGATATCAAACGATATTTCTTAGATAAAAGTGACTGGTATAGCTCGTTATTAAACATTTGAAAAAACTTGTGAAAAAACTGGCCGGTCAGAGAGGTGAAGTGGTGAGGCAGATGGTGTGTGTAATAGAAAGGACGGTATCCCCAATTGCTCATGAGTGACATATGTGAACATATTGGAATCACGCTGTACGAAAAGTTGTGGCAGTGTTACATAGTTCTGGTTGTACGTATACTGCTATGCTGAAAATGCGGTAATTTAAAATTTTATAATCAATTGTACACAGTCTTTTTTGATCATGTCTGTTCTATCTAAGTAAAAATGCAAATTTGTCATGCCAGACATACCTGGGAAAGGAAGTGCTGGGTCGGATAGAACAGAAAGAGGGGCGCAAAAGGACCGGTCAGTGCGTGGTCTATGTTGATGGTAACACACAAGATTTCAACGAGAAAAAAGAAAGATAGAAGAGAGAAGGAGGAAAAATGGGTACGTGAGAAATAAATATCAAAAAAGTAAAAAGGAAACAAGTTGAAAAGCAAGTTTTTAGAGACAAACTAAATGGCTGGGCATTAGGTTTAGATGTGGGAAGAGAAGGTTTTATGTATTACACCATTGCAGGATCTGATTTCAAAAATAATAATAATAATAATAATAATAGTTTGCGACAGGAAACCCAAAAAGAGTCCAAAATATCAATATCCCAAAACTGGGGGGACAGGGCTACATGAGATCTATAGCCTCGGACTGACACTAATTATCGTTGATAGTAGGGTGCTGTCTGTAAAGATAAAGGAACTCACCAGGCAACTCCAAAAATTGTATTCTCTTGGAATTTTAGCTCTATGGGTATTTACCACGGTGTGGGTGGAATCCCAAATATCGAATTCTAGGATGATAGTCTCTTAAGTGAAAAAAGACAAATCTGCAAATAAGGTAAAGTTTGAAGCGCAAAGTCAAAATCAAAATACGTCGTCTCAGGAACAATGAACACAAAAAACAGCAGAGAGGGCGCATGAGGGTGGAAACCCACCTACCTCAGAAATTAGCAGGTTAAATGGAGACCGGGAGGAGAGAGGTCTTCGTTGTTTGGGCGGGTGCGCTCGTGACCAACGAAATACCTAGTCCTTAGAAAAAAGTGAAAGGAGGGGTTTCAATCTCCATGTATTACAAAGGATACGATACGTTTTACTAATGTAGTTGCCATGCTACATGGGGTCGCAAAATTCATGGGACCCAAAGCGCTTACCTAGGGGACGACTTTCTCCCTCTTGAAGTTTCCCGGCGCCGTGTTTCGGATACGGACACGTGACCGGAAGTGGAGTTCCTTTAAGTACCATTTGCGTATTTAGTAAGCTTGAGAGACTAGAGCGTAGGCTTCAAGCTCTATTGAAGAAAGAATGGCCCAAAGAAGAAGAAACACTACCCTGTGTAGTTGGGTAGAGGAAATACATAACAGCCCTCAATGGATGCTGTTTTTCACAGAAAACGAGCGCGGGCACGGCCGGGGTTTCATATTATTATTATTTTTGAAATCAGATCCTGCAATGGTGTAATACATAAAACCTTCTCTTCCCACATCTAAACCTAATGCCCAGCCATTTAGTTTGTCTCTAAAAACTTGCTTTTCAACTTGTTTCCTTTTTACTTTTTTGATATTTATTTCTCACGTACCCATTTTTCCTCCTTCTCTCTTCTATCTTTCTTTTTTCTCGTTGAAATCTTGTGTGTTACCATCAACATAGACCACGCACTGACCGGTCCTTTTGCGCCCCTCTTTCTGTTCTATCCGACCCAGCACTTCCTTTCCCAGGTATGTCTGGCATGACAAATTTGCATTTTTACTTAGATAGAACAGACATGATCAAAAAAGACTGTGTACAATTGATTATAAAATTTTAAATTACCGCATTTTCAGCATAGCAGTATACGTACAACCAGAACTATGTAACACTGCCACAACTTTTCGTACAGCGTGATTCCAATATGTTCACATATGTCACTCATGAGCAATTGGGGATACCGTCCTTTCTATTACACACACCATCTGCCTCACCACTTCACCTCTCTGACCGGCCAGTTTTTTCACAAGTTTTTTCAAATGTTTAATAACGAGCTATACCAGTCACTTTTATCTAAGAAATATCGTTTGATATCACACACGCCACCATGTCACATATGTCACTCTAGCCATGACTGTTCTTCACATAGACACCAAGTCACCCATCCACCTTTTTAGCATGCCGTATGTCACCAGGGTGACACTAAGAGTCACCCGTTGTTGCGACAATTCTACAAACAGAACATATTTAGTAAAGATATACTCTGTATTTTTGTTTAGCCCTGAAGATTCGCATTTGTTCCTTGCGATGAAACATGTGTTGGCTTTCGAAACGGAACAATAAACAGAAAATGGACACTCCAAATACAGACTATTGATTGACTTACCTGTCTCACTCAACCATGTGTCACTGAATTACGTATCTCCACCAACTGTTTAGATTGATGTGCTATATGTCACTATTACATGTATACAATCTTATTGAAAAAGTTGGGAGCTTTGCACTTTTTGTGTTAGTGCAGGGGCACAGTTGTTCATATCCATTGTAGACCAGGTTTCTGGCCTTATTGAGTGGTTGTGAGGTATTACCACTCGCCCTATTGCCTACACCATTTTACCCTTGTTTTCCACTATCTAGCGGTTACCCAGGCGTGCGCCCAGTGTATCTGGAATTCCTAAAAAGACCTCAGCAGCTGTTTATTACCGGACAGTAGATCAATGTCTTAACTTAAGCGTGACAATCGGCTAGTTCACTTTGGCAACAAAAAGGCCAAAGTTATATGGCCTTTATGGACCTTTCAGTGGCATTTGACTGTGTCTCTAAGTTATGGCAATTAATGGTATACATGGAAATAGACACATTTATCATTGATTTTATCCAACTGAATCATTCTAAGGCTACTGCCAGTGCAAGATACGGGAAGAATGGAGAGTGCACTAGGTAATTTGGAATTTGTCGTGGAGGCAGACAGGGCTGTGTACTGGCCTTGTTTTTATTTTCATTATAAGCTATTGGGATGGAGGCAGATCTGAGAGGAGTAACAAGTGACACGCCACATTTGAACTCTGTCCCACTCCCAATACTCCTCTATGCAGATGATGCAAGAAATGGAAAGGCACGCACATACTGATTGGGGAGTATACAAGATGTATGCACAGTTTGGACCTACGGGTCACTGAGTCTAATTCCTATGTAATGGAGGCAGGGACACTTCCAAAGAAGCTCCCAAATCAGGCTCATGCAGTATGAAGGTGGTGGATACATTTCCCAACCTGAGTATCTTTCTATTGATAGAAAGATTACCTGGAAAATGCTCCATCGATCTTAGGAGATCTAGTCACCCGATCATATTAAAACATCCACAAGCTCCTCCTAAAACACTCGCTGGGAGTCGTAGCTCCTTGGCGGCACTAGGTTCCAGGCAAGAGGAGATCTCAAATGATGAAGCATACCACCTCAGTCGGTGATGGGATTCCGTCCTCTTAAAAAGGACTTCCCTGATTCACATCATTCTGTTGGATTGCCTGTGTCTTTGTCTGTACTCTTTCAAGAGAACCGCAGATTCTGTGTTGCTGGTATATATGGTATGGGGATTGATCCACGCTGGTCTTTAAACTTCCCTTAGACCCCTTTTCCTATCTGGTATTGTACTATCAAATTATTAGTATTAGGTGGCTTTCCTGTCACCCTTATTTGGCTACTTTTTATTTGATGTCTTTTTTAGTCAATCTTGTGTTTGCCCATCCCATGGAACATTACCTCTTCCCCATCTCTTTGATTGGCTAGCTTCTAGACTTCCTTTGCTTGCTTTTAGGGAACCACTTTTATCTTTTTGTTTAAGCACTCCATGAGAGTGCATGTATTATCCAGCTGTCTCCTTTGTGTGCTCCCCCCCGGCCTACTCTTTCTGCCCATGTGCTTATCTACCCAACACACACTTGTGTTGCTGCCTCTCACCTATGTGCTTCTATCTACATGCTCTACATTTCTCTGTTTCCCCGGTGTTCTCTCTCTCTTGTTGCTCCTCCCCTGTCTGCCTGTTATGTTGCTTCTCTTTGATGGAACATGGTGCTTCTCCTTCTTCCCGAACAAACACATCCATTATGAGTTTTTTTAAAAGTGCTTTTGTTCCATGTTTTAAAAAAGCTCTTTCGGGCTACTTTAAAAAATGTACTGATCTATCTTAGATCGGTAAATAAAAAAATAGTGTTCCTTTGTACATGCATGCATGTGTGTTGAATGCATGCTAGTGTAATTTTGACTCTTTTTATGTAAGCAATGCTGTACATCAACTGTGATGTCTTATCTATAGCATGTATAAAAACTTTAGCAAAGCCAATAGATCATATAGGCGCAACCTTTTGGCTGTGGCAGTGCTTCTTTTAATTAAATTTATTGACACTTTTAAAAATTGACCTTTTGTTTTAAATAATACATTTTTGTTTATGATGAATATATAGCTTTAAGTATGTCGTTGTACCTGATATATTGAATGCCAAATTACTGGTGAGCATTTATGTACATAGGAATGTAAGATGTAACTTAATAGATCAGTGAATATAATGTGTGAAGCATGTATCTGTATTTCTCCTTCTTCCTTTCAGAACCCCAGATAATGATAAATGTAGATGCAATTGAGAAAACAGTGATAAAACACTAGACTAGACTGGTGTTTGTCAAACCTTTGGATGAGTACTTGTGATTGTGATGTTTAAATGAGAACATCAACGTGCTAGAACTTCTTAAGAAATGCAGCCAACTGAAAAGATGGAATTTAATTACCTTAACAACCTTCTGTGATTAGCAATTTGTTGAATAGCCAACAGAAGACTATTCTAAAGCTGTGGGGCAAGAAAAGAAAAAGGCCATATCACTAAGCTCAGAGTGCTTGTGGAAACATCAGATCATCAGCAAAAGCACAGAGCCAGTTCAAAGCGACTGAGGGTACCTGCTGAGAAAGTTTGCCATGAATACAAAAAAAACCTTCTAATAAAAGACGTGGTGGAATCATTAATAGCCTTCAAATTCATCCACTACTGAACAGGAAGCTAGGATACTTCACAGACCTTTATGAAGGAGAAATACCAACCTCAGCTCCTCAATATTCTTAGTCAGCTACAGTCACTAAATTATATCAGAAGGTAAGTCCCAGCATAGTCACCTATTAATAGAATTTCCGCTCACACCACCAAAGAATGCAGACGTTGACAAGTGAAGGGAAGACTCTTTTCCAGCAACCACACCTGCTGAAAACACAAGGAGTTACAAAGCTCACTTGTTCCCCAAAACACAGCAACTTATCAAAGCAAAAGCCAGAGTCATTACCATTAGGGACTGGTCAGGAGGACATACCCATCTCACAGGCCAAAGGCTTGATTTTACAGCCTGATCTCGACTAACTTCTTATACCTGCCTTGTTGAATTGAACTTCAGTAAGTTACTAGTGATCAACACCTCAAACCCAGATAAGGAGGAGTGGAGAGTGTGTTGAAATGGAGACTGAGGCATGGCAAAGCACAGGATAAATTGAGTGTCATTAGCGTAATGAAGGTAGTCCACACTGAAAGATTTAATAAATGCTCCAGTAATACGGATCACTGACAGAATATCAAGGAGAAGAATATCGAGCTGCCACAATATTGAGGTAAAAATATTGAGTGACAGAATAGCGAATTCCTATCTACAAACAGGTAAGTACAAAAATATTGAATCCTAAATTTCGTAGTTAATAATATAGTTTGCTAAAAATATCAACTTTTTAAAATGTCTTAAAATCAATATAAAATTTATTAAATAATAAATATAATTAGGTACAACATACTTAAAAATAATAAAAAAAAGATTATAATTAATAAATAATACGTACAATGTAAAAAAAAGAAACATGCATTTTTATTTTTTATATATATATTAACTTAATAATATTCTAAAAAAAATATTTTAATTATAAAATGTTAAAAACTAAATTTAGAATATAATTACATATATATATATATAAATGAACCTATAACATAAATATAAAAATAAATTATATATGAGTTAAAACTTTAAAATAAATATAAAAATATATATATTTTACACTACATTAAGGGGTCGATTCCCATTCGGGAAACAAATCCGTACGACAATTCAAATTCGTAGCCGTTTCCGTACGAATCATACAAATCTCTCCGAATCGCATAGCACGATCCGTAGTAAAGAAATACGTCCGAATCGTTGCGAACCGTACAAAAAGCAAGGGAAAATCCGTACGATACGGACCGTGAAAGTGTACCGTACAAATCGTAAACATGCCGTATGACCCGACAAGTACGATCCGGACCGGGGACCGAGAACGCGATTTGTACGGAAAACGTCGTATGAGCAATTCGTACCGAGAATCACACATTCACATACGCACCGTACCCCTGCAATCATGGGGGTACGCACCATGCCCCTATGCTCTGTACCCCTACGCACCGAACAGTAGGGAAAGTTTTGGATAGCGGGAGAGTAAAAATTACTATTCTCACTCCTACGAGCGGAAAAGTAGGGAGAGTTTTGGATAGTGGGTGGGTAAAAATTACAATTCCAACTCCAGTGAGTGCACTAGTAGGGAACGTGTTGGATAGCGGGTAGGTGAAAATTACTATTCCCACTCCAGTGAGTGCAACAGTAGGGAAAGTGTTGGATAGCAGGAGGGTAAACATTTCTATTCCCACTCCAGCGAATGCAACAGTAGAGAAAGTGTTGGAGAGTGGGTGGAAATAATTTAATATTCCAACTCCACCAAGTGTAACAGTAGGGAAAGTGTTGGATAGTGTAGGGGAATGATTTAGTATACCCACTCCTGAAATATAATTAACATTGATTAACAATTAATTATTTTTTCAAAGCTAATTAACCTCTCACCATTTTCGGCTATAAACATCACCTACAATATTGTAAAATATTAATAAGTTAACAAAATTAATTCACAATTAATTAACTAACTAATAACATTTAACAATACAATTAATAACCATCAAATCTAAATTAATTCACACAATTAACACTATAAAATAACTTTTATTAAATAATATATAAAAATAATAAAAGTTACATTAAAATTAAATTGCTTCCCACCCTACTCCCCTATCAACCCTCAACCAGCTCCTAAAAAAAGTACACAATTAACATATTTACAAATTGTTTATTAATAATTAATATAAAATTAATTACTAACCAAGAAAAAAATTAACACAATTAACATAATTACCAATTAATTATTAATTGTTATGAATCAATGTATAATTAAGTAATATTACATTAATTAAACTAATTAGCAATATAAATTATTAAGAACTACATTATTAATTAATAAAATAATTAATTAATTAATTTCAATTACATTACTTCCCACCCTATTCCGTTATCAACCCACGACCCGCTACAGAATTAAATCACTCAAAAAGCAATTAATATATAAATAATTAATTCTAAATAATTCTTAAAAAATATATTATAATTAAATTATTTCCCATCCTATTCTGCTGTAAACGTACAACCCACTACAGAATTAAATTACGCAAAAATTAATTAATATAAAATTCTAATATTAAAAAAATAAAACATACATTACAAAATTAATACATGCTTGTAACACATATGCTAACATACAAAACACAAAAAAATTATATTATTAACAACGGTATTTTTACAAACGGTATTACTGACTTCGATACTATGAAAAACAATATTTCTTACCTGCATGTCGATATTCTTAACCACTATATTTTTTGCAAGTCGATATCCTGTCCACTCGATAATATAAACTCAATATTTTCATTACTAGATATTTTAAATTCGATATTATGACTAGTTACCAGCAGTTAAATGTTGGAAGAGATGAACCAACGGAACTTACTGAGAGAATGGTGACTGTGTAGAATGTAATGTGGGATCACAAACACCTTGTTCCGACTAGAAAGATAAAAACTGGGATTGGTCCACTGCATGTAGGCCTACTGCCACCAGATTGTAGATTAAAATGGAGAGATCTATGGAGTGAACCATTGATTGATAGTGTACTACATGGAGACAAAAAGCTAAGTCCATGGTAGTTAGCAATAGATAAATTCCACATTGGGCTTTTGTCGGTAAAGCACAAGCAATTTCTCAAAAGAGCTGCAATGCCAACAGTTCGCAGAGCGGACACTGAGCTTCTATTTAATTATTACCAGCATGGTGTATCAGGTCTAGTATATTTTTCATTGGACACTATAGATACTTATCAGCAGGGTTACTATAAATAGTACTGGCCTTTATCAGTAATGTTGGCAAATCTCTATTAAGCAATGCAGCTCTTGCTGAAAGGGCTGCTATATTTTTAATGATACATTAAAAGTGCTTTGCAACAGGACTGCTAAACTTCAGTGGAACAGTCACAGCACATCCCTGCAGAACTAGCTTTAATGACACATTACAGGCTCTTATTAGAAGTCTCTGCCACAATTTCAACAGGAGAGTATTGCTACTCATCTGACACTGACCCTGTTCTGCAGGAGAATTCTACCTCCAATGGGACAATGTACCTTAAAAAAAAAGGAAGCCACTTTGGAATTGTTTAACCCCTTCTCATGAGGGGATGAAATACATTGATTAGGAGATTATTGAGGCTCTCAAGAGGGCTGATATGGTTTTTAGTAGGGCTGGCATTTTTTATAGCGGAAAAGATATCGTACATGGTTGAAACATCATGCAATGGGCAATTCCTGGAGACTCTATGCTTCAATTTGTCCCGCAATTGAGCATCAGAATGCTGCAGAGATTTCTATATTGCTACCCTGAGAAACTAACTCAGATAAAGAGCTAGTGCCTAGTTAAGTCTGTCCTTGCCATGGTATGCTTTTTCTGGATTAAGAAGTGATCAATAGTTCAGCCTATTCTTGCCAACCACAGCAGGTCTGACTGCTTTTAAACATAATGAGGCGGTGTCACTGTTTCTGTCCATTCCAGCAATCATTTTAAAGATTTGTGTACCTCTACTCAGAAGAGTAAAGTAAGAAATAAAAGGTGATTCTGCACCATTTGATAACTGATACCAGCTTACTTCAAATTAGATGTCATATGTGAATACTCCTAATATATTGAAGTGCTTCAGTTTATGAGTCTAGTGCCTCCCCACCAGATCATACTTTCATACCACACCAGTGACCAGGGCTGTGCAGTATAGGAAAATCCCATGAAATGTTGTGTTGCCATGTGGTTTTACTAAACAAAGAGTTCAGGAACACCCTTTCTAATTATATCATTTTTTTTCTATCAATCACTGTGACTTCTTACAGCTAAAGCTCTCTTCAGATACTATTAAGAATAATAGTAATGGAAGTACGGATAGCGCATACTGTGAAGAGAGTGGGAACATGGAGAAGGAGGAAAGTGGAGAGAGAGGCAGTGAAAGAAGGAGAAAGACTAAGACATAAATGAGGTGCTAGTGAAAAGTAAGAGAGGGAAAGAAGACATAAAGAGGAAAGTTGATAGAGAAATAAGAGTGAGCATAAAGGAGGATAATGAGAGAGCGAGAAGGTACATCAAGATAAGATATGAGAGTCTTTGGGCTGAATTAAAGTTGTGCCACATATTTGAGCAATGTTAGTAACCCAATGCACTTTCAAATAAAAAAATGCTCTCAATTTTTGAAAATGACTGTATGCCACTACCCAAATATTCCCTTGCAAAGAAATGCTGAAAGTTCTATTAAAGTCTCACCTTTTCTCGCGAGAAATTCGCATGCGCGGGCGGACGCGCATGCGCATTGGTATCCAAGATGGCGGCGAGGGCGGCGCGAACGAGCAGAGGGAGCCCCGGGATGCAGCAGACAAGGTAAGTGCCTTTTTATTTACTTTTATTTAAAAATGTACAAAAACTAGCAATGTAGGGGAGGAGGGCAGGTGGCACGTAGTGGGGCTACGTGAAGTGCGTAGGTGGGCGTAGCTTCTTGCCCACTTTGAGTAGCTTCGCGTAGCCCCACTCCGCATGCTACACCCAGGGTTAGTTATGATATGTGCTCCTTTATAATTGTTCTCCTGCACTTGGTACCTTCCTCCTACCCCTCCCTCTTATTCCCCATTGGAACGTTCCTCTGTCCCTGAAGGCTGCCTTAGAATGTTGAGAGTGGGCAGACTGAACGTGAAGAGAGAATGTGAAGAATTTGCCTGTTACCCTGGTGGCGTAGTGGAGGCCGTGAATAAAATAAGACTTTTCCAGCCACTGTATCTGGTATTCTTTTTAACACATGTATTGTGTCATGAATTTTATTAACCACACCCAATCACTTAAGTCACTAGACTATGGAGTCCATTAGGAAATATAGAGGTCCTGTGCTCTATAATACACAAGACACTACATATCCCCCTTTGTTAAATAAAAACATACAAACAAAACATATACACACCATAGTCCCACAATGAGTTGTGGAGGCGCTCAAACCACTCTTTCAGATCTTGTGGTGTGAGGCTGAGGAGACACAGGAGAAACAACCACAGCAGCCACTGGTGAGCTAGCCACTGAGGCAATCCTAGGGTTGTCCTGATCCTCTATTGACAACGCCTCACTCTGGATGTCTGAAACCGACAAATTCCTAGGCAGGCACTTGAATTGTGAGGAAATCTTTGGAAGTGACTTTCCAGGACAGTGAGCAGTCACCATCTGTCCCTTACTAGTCACAACTTGCAATGGATCAGAATCATCTCTCCATTCATCAGACTTGTGTTCTCGCCTCTGCTTGACAAGGACACAATCTCCTTTTTGATGCGTAAAGTCTGAAGCACATCGATGCTTGTACCCATAAGTCTACACTCTGAGCTTGTGAGATGAATCAATGAGTCAAACTTTCTTGGCATTAGTTGTTCTTTAAGTGGTCCCCTGGGCATCTTAGTACCCACGGCTCTCCCAAACATCAGGGTGGCCAGGATTTCACTGGTTGTGGAATGGGTGTAGATTAGTGAGCACGAAGAGTAGAATTAAGAACAAACCTTAGCTCAAGTACCTCCAGTGCTGTAGACTGGGTGCTCATAAAATGTTCAACAACTCCAATAGACTATGGCCATAGATGTGTGTTTTTCTGATGCTTGATATTCAAAAGTGTAGGAAAGTCTTTGAATTTGCGACCATTGAATGATGGGCCGAAACACCCCAGGTTGCAAATAAGCCTTCTAGTTGTTCAATTACTCGAGAATGAGTGAATGACAAATGTCCTCCACCAGAGTAAACCAGGAGTACTCAACTATGAGTACCATGCAGTAATGGCCATTTTTAAGGGGTCCAAAGAAGTCAACTGCAATTTTCTCACAGACATGTTTTGGAAGATCCAACATGTTCGAAAGATACTGTGCTATTTTGGGAGATAAACAGCTACACAAATGATAAGCCTGGAGCACTCGCCCAACTCGGTCATCAAGATGAGGCAAGCACACATGGTTTTGGAGGGCTGGCTTTGTGGCAACAATTAGACCTGGGCGGAGTTTGCTGAGACGTGCTTTGCAGAACTCTAGTTGTTAAAAAACGACACCATGCTACACAAAGCTCCGTAGCCAAGAGCAGTTTCTCTGTACACCCGTTCACATTGCATTTTTCATTAAATACAACGTGCAGTATGTCCTTGCATTCCAAATCGCGTGTGAACAGTTTGCATGGGCGTGGCCATCGTGGTTTCTTACTCTGTTTGTGGTGTTGTGCCTGTTTTTTAATCAATATTTAATCTATGTAATCCTCCGTCCTCCTTAATTATCTACCACTCATTTTTATTTAATGTATTAGTCTGTGTTTTTGTGTCTGTGCATTCTACATGTTTTTAAAAAAAATGGTGTTTCTTCATGACTTTTATTACCTTTACTTCCTTATTTCTTCTTCCTTCCTTCCTTTTCCTCAATCTTTACCCCACCCAGCTCCATGGAAGAGCAGGGCCACCAGTGGAGCGGTGGTGCCAGTCCCCCCTTACCACCGGCAGCAGCTGCCTACCTTCGGGGTGGTGCCACCACCCAGGTGTGCCTCCCCGGGCTATCTTCAATGAGAAGGTGGCAGCACTATGGCTTTTGTGCAGCGCTGCATCCCTTCCATGCTGGCTGCAGGCTCCCAGCCCAGCACGGGATATCCCCTGCAAGAGCATTGGCTGCTCTGGAGGAGGGAGCATCGGTGTATGTGGTGCACCAGCCAAGTACAGAGCACCACCCAGCAGCTGACACACCCCTGGGAAGATATTCTTGACCGGGAACAGGACCTGCACAACCTGCTTGGTGTTGAGATCCAGTGGCTCAGTGAGTATTTTTAATTATTTGTTGTGTTTATGTTGCGCAATGCTAACATTTTTTCCTGAATAGCATGTTGCTCACACTCAGAAGTAAGTTACGTTTAGATTATGTTAAAATTATATTATTATGTGATCCAGTTTGAGTTAAGCAGGTGTTCAGTGCCACCTAATTGTATTAATCAACAGCGCTGGCTTTGGTTCTTTAGCTGATTAATTAAGAAGCCATTACAGACTCTTCTGTCCTCCTGTCACTATAGTGAATCAGAGATATCAGTGAGCTAACGTTCTCTGTGGCTTTCTTTAAGTAGCTCGTACAGTTCCAAACATATTCCCAGTGATGTGTAGTATGCATCTATGCATTGCAAAAAGGGGAGACTGAGTTGGTCCATCATGGGGGTTGAGAAATGAGAAAAGAATCAAAGATCATTCATTGCAATGCATTAGTTCCAACTGTAGTTTTTGTTATGGAAATTTGGAATAGGGATTTTAGGATTAGGATGACCTACTCAATGATAGTCAATGGGCTCCAAACTAGTACTATAGGCTATCTTTTTAAGATAAGTACACTGTGACTGTGTTTGCCTGTCATAATAATTTTGTGGAGATTAACTGATGCAGTAATCTATTTTGTTATCTTCTTTATTTCTTACATCAGTACCCACGGGCAAGAACGGGGCCTTGTCTGGGAGTAGCGGGTCAGGAGTAGGCGCCGACCACTGGCGCCGGTGCCCAGGGCTCTGCTGACCCTAGTAAGTTTGATTATTTATTATTGTAATTTCCCAAATGTGAGATTCTATGAATGCAGCACACATTGAGAAAGCAAGAACGAGGAGAAATTAAAGTTTTTCTCCTAGTTCCTCCATTCTAATGACTGCTCTTGCATGGCATTCGTTTTTGGCATTGCCTCAAATTTACACCTCCTTGCCCTCCATTATCAAAAACAATGGATGTTGCAGTGGAATTCCCCCAGTAACACCCATTGCACACCCCTTTCACGCTAAGTGATGCGAAGAAATGGGCCTTATGTACAAGGTGGCTTTAAGCCACAAAAAAGTGGCTCAACGCTGCTTTATAAATATGGAGAAAGGCATATTGACACCAGAACAAAACAAAAAATGATGCTCTGGTGGCGAAATCCCCTTGTAAATACGCCCCCATATGTCTTTCTATGACCATCATTCCACTATTTCATGGTGCTTCAATGACTGAGTCATTGTGATCATCATAGGTTATAGCTCTGCTCCTCTATTACAAAAGGTTTTTGGTTGGCTTAACTAACTGGCTTGCCTAACATTGTAAACCAACAAATGAAAATCCCCAGAGGGATATTTTTGCTAGAAAATACTGCCGTGGAGAGGAGAGTCAGTTGGAGAAGAAGAAGCAGTAGAAGGGACAGGCACAGGTAAATCACATTGCTTGCTTCTTGACAATTACTATTATACTAACTGGCTACCAGTGCGTCATCAACTCGTGAGTCGTGACTGTAAACCCACCTCCCGCTTTACCAGCTGCAGTGGTGGTTGAGTTATGGTCTCTTCCACTGCAGCTCAGCAAAAGCTCACATAGTGAGCACTACAAATGAAGGATTGAGGGAAACAGGAAAGATCGGAAGGTTAAAAGAAAGGGTGGGTGGGTGAAAGGATGCATGAGCGGGTAAAAGGATGGATGGGTGAATGGATGATTGGAGGAAAGGGTGGCTATTGAATTAATGGATAATGGATTGGAAATGTTTTGAAATACTGGATGAGAGAAAGTAAAGCTTAAATCATGGTGGCAATGGATGAATGAAAATGAAAGTATGAATGAATATTTGGATTACTTGCATGTATAAGCCTGGCAGCTCTTCTCCTGGAGAGGGCCATGCTGCTAACCTACTTCGCATACTTTGTTTTATGGTTATCAAAACTATGGTTCAATGTGGGGGGTATTTTAAAAAATGTTTGCTCTCCTCCCTTGAGCGAGGCAGTTGTATACCACCCATCTTCATTCATATCCCCTCGCCCCTGGCTTTTTGCCACCCATGAGTGAAGGGCAATATGGTTCAATTTGTTACTGCAGTATTGTCTGTGCAATGTGCGTCTTTTTCAGTTAATCTGGCATGTATGTTTTCAATGCATTGCTAACTGACCACATGAAGAACCGGGTTTTAGAACCCAGCGGCGCCAGGGGCACGACCAAAGTCTTCGGGTTCACCTGTCTTAGAATACAGAGACACGGGATACTTCTGAGTGGCGTCAAAGATCAAATGTATTGGCTGCAGCCAGTAACAGAAGTCCTAGAAATCATCACGGTATGAGTTCTCAGGAGACTGCTCAATTTTACAAAGCAAGTCATCCCTTTTTATGCCAAACATTATGCTTCAGGCAAACATTCCTTGTTTACAGTTTAACCAATCACATGTTTCTACAACAAAAGTATTGCATGACGACAAACCCATTTTTCAGTTGCCCAGCCCATGATCAATCATCGGTCAAACCCAACATTCTTCTTTAGACAGGTCGAACGCACCCATAATAAAAAAGGCCACAACCCAATCATAAATAGACCATAAAGAAAGGAGCAGAAACAGGTGAGAGTAGGATAAGGCATATTTGTGTGCAGTAAAACTTTATGATGTCCTATGCTCTGATCCTTAATCTTGATCAGCTAAAGGGCAGGAACTGTTTAACAAGGTCAGCTTCAGGCAACAGGGTCAGTTCACTCGGGTCAAACAGAAGTCAGCACGAACTGGAGCTAAGGTGTACATGTCCTTAAAAAGACTAGTTCAGCCACAGTCATCGGCCTATGTGAGGGCAACCACAAAATGGCTGCCATACACAAAATGGAACTCAAGGGTTCAAAACGAAATCCCTAAATACGTAGTGAATCCATTGGTCTAACGTGACAAAAACACTCATACTTGCCGCGCTAACTAGTTACGGTTCGTTAATATCAAATTTATAACGAAACCATGACCTTTATGAAACAGGTTCAGAATTCACGGAACCTCAGACCCTCCTTTTGCCCTTACATAGGAAATAACCTAAACTCACGTCAATCTGAGTCCAGGTCTATATTCATCGGATCATCAAGATGTTGCTGGAGCATAATCCTATTACTTAGTACCTCTCTTGGGACAAGTCTCCTTGCACACATAGTAGCACAGAGGCCACATATAGCAGGAGCGCACTGCACACAAAGACAGAACAGGAAAAGAATCGCTAAAACCATCCCAATGATCATCAAAACCTTCCATCCCCAAGTGGATAACAGTCCCCAAAACCATCCAGTCAACGACCAATCTCCTTTGTCCACATGTATAGACTCGGAGATCTTATGTAACTTAGAAATGGCCTGGTACACTGTAGGAGCATTGTCTGGAATAAAAACGCAGCAACTCGATTGGATCACTTTACATACTCCACCTCTGTCTGCAAGTATGACGTCTAACGCAACTCGATTCTGCAACGTCATAAGGCGATCCGCTTGAAGCTCAGCAGTCAGATTACTAAGGGCACCGGCAGTTTCATTTATGGTGGATTCCACCACTCTTGTCAATTGGCGTAGGTTTCTACTGTTTGCCATAGGTCCCAAAAATGGTAGGAAACCCTTGAAAAAGTCTCCCACTTCTTGTCCAGCGGTATCTTCCTGATCGAAGACACCCCTAACAACTCTCGTTCTGTGGTAATCTACAGCAGCAGTATACGTAGGAGGCAACAAATATGCCACATAACATGTTCCCGAAAAATCAGGGGGCAACCATGTATATGCTCTATCATAGCAGACAAAATATGTGCCCTTAGCTGCTAAAAACGGTGGGGAAGTTTGGGACGCAAAGACATACGCCTCAGTACAAACACTCTTCCCTAACTGAGCTCTTGGATTCTTGCCTTTCCCTTGCAGACAAAAATGACCACGTTGGGGTACAATCCAAATCGGATGTGACCTTTTTTGTCTCTGATTCTCACCCAGACTAATACTATATCCGGTTGTATTCCAGCCAACATATGCTAGTAATTCATCCTTGGGAATAGTCCTATACGTTTTGATATCTCTACTTATATCTGTAGTTCCCTTCACCAAGGCTTTATTACTTGAGTTATTTCTCATGGAACGCAGGGGATAGACTTCGATGGCATAAATAAACATCGTCTGATATGCCCATACGGACCCATTGTAACTGAATGGCAGACCCAGATAAAGAATACCTCTATCCATAGTATGTGGCATAAGACCACACACCCAACAATTAGTGGTGTTCACTACTAACTGGTGTTGATGGAGAAGTTGCACAAAGGAATTATTCACAAATTCCGACCTTCTAATTTGCTCGTGTTCAGGTAAAATATGAAAAGAATGTAAATAAACAGTAGTAGGAAAAGACATAGGTTGGGAAGTAGGTGCAAATGGCTGTTGTGTGGCATAGAAAACCAAACCCATACAAGCTAATGCAATATTTAAAAGCATTAAAAACACATTATTAAAAAACATTTGCTACGAACCAATATACATTTTCGGACTTTAGAGTCCATTTTCCTAACATTCTGGGCAGCGTCAAAAAACTCCATCCTCTAATCGTGCTGTTCGCGGCAGTTAGTTCTCTTCTGCTAAGGAATGCGCCTGTCAGTCTAGGGAACGCCCTTGAACCAACCAGAACCGTCGACCTTGTGTCTACACGGCTTGCAATCCCAAGTCTTTATACCGCGACCCTACAGCTGAACCCAGATGGTGGTTAGAAAAAGAAAAAAAGACAAAAAAGTTTCTTGATCTGCCAAAGTGTAAATTCACTACATAAAAAAAAAAAATATTTGTCCATATGTACACTTTTTCTTGGTCTCAAATCGTAGCGTTCTTTGTCTGGCACAGTCTGATCTTTGAATAGAAGATCCGGATTGGTGGTGTCAATCTTCAGATGAGGAGGCACAGCAGCTTGTAGAACATCATCATCCTCACGTTCAGACCGTGTCCATGTCAAATGAGCATCACTAAATGGAACGAATCTAGGGACCTTCTCACAATGAGAATAGGCGATACCATCCCTTACCCACTGATCATATGGTAAAGGCAAAGGAACTTTTTTACAGTGGGTGGCATGCACCCAGTTCTTTTTGCCTGCTACTCTAACAGTGGTTCTAGTAACCAACAAAATCAGATAGCGGCCGGTCCATCTAGGTTGCAAGTTCTTGGTACGCTGAAAATTCTTCATAAGAACGTACTGTCCAGGTTCAAGTACGTGGCCTGGATCTGTAGTAGCTGTCGGCAAACTGTCATAGACCTGTTGGTGGAGAACACGTAATTTAGCAGTCAAGTCATGTAAGTAATCCACCAACATAGGGTATTCAATACTGCTGTATTCTTTCGGACGAGGCACTCCTCAAACATTCGCTGGACGACCAAACACAATCTCATACGGACTAAGTCCCACTCGGGAATGCAAAGTCGTCCTTGTTGACAAAAGAGCCAACGGCAAGGCATCTGGCCATGTAAGACCAGTGCTCGCTTGTACCTTAGCTAGTTTCAGTTTAAGCGTACCATTGTAACATTCAACAAGTCCAGCAGACTGGGGGTGATTCGCTGCGTGGAACTTCTGACTGATTCCCAATCCAGAGCATACTTTCTTCATGATTTGACCCACAAATTCACTCCCATTGTCTGACCATACAATTCTCGGCAATCCATACCTAGGGAAATACTCTCTCAACAAAACCTTGGCTGTAGACAAGGCAGTATTATCTTTTAGGGGGTAGGCCTCTATCCATAGAGAAAAGGCGCAAACAACCACAAGAACATATTTCAGATTGTTGCATCTCTCCATGTGAATATAGTCTAACTGTATCACCTCAAACGGATACGTCGGAGGAGCAAAATGACCAGCTGGAGTTGGAGTTCCCTTACCAGGATTATATTGCAGACAAATCATACAATGTTTCACCACGTTCTCTGCACATTTCGGTATTCCAGCATTCTGCCAAACTGGAGCCAACAACTTACATATCCCTTTTGAACTTATATGAGCCAATCCGTGAGCCATTGTAACCACTGGGAGCACATACGCATCTGGCAACAACCATCGCTGGTGTTCCGACAACTCAATCCAACAACCTGTAGAATCCAGCAAACCCGTACTCTCTCTCCAAACATTCATTTCCTTTTCTGTAGCTTCAGCCTGAATCATCTTCACACTTTCTATCGTGTCTTCACACATTCCACCAGCCATAACCCATCTTGCTAGTCCTGCAACATACATACGGCTCATCATGTCTTTCGCTGTTTCCTTCGCAACTTCATCCGCAAACGCATTCCCTCGACCGACATCAATCACAACTTTCTTATGCGCACTACATTTCACAATTGCAATCTGCTTTGGGAGAGTGAGAGATTCCAAAAGTTCATTCACTAACTGCCCATGCTGAATTTTAGTTCCATGAGAAGTAAGGAACCCACGCTCTCTCCACAAACGTCCAAAACTGTGCACAACACCAAACGCATACTGACTATCGGTATAAACATTCACTCGCTTTCCTTCCGACAACACACACGCTCTAGTCAGTGCAATCAACTCTGCTGCTTGTGCAGAATTCTGTGGTATGCGTGCTGTCTCAACAACTGTATTTAAAGTTGTGATAGCATATGCTGCAGTCGTTTCACCATTCGGAAGCTTAAAACACGAACCATCAACCCACAGCGTACCATCAACATTTTCAAAAGGAGTGTCCTTAAGATCCACTCTAGCCTTTGTTTCTTCCTCTGTACGAAGAAAACAATCATGCTGTTCTTGAGCATCCATCTCTGTAGAGATCGGCAACAACGTAGCTGGATTCAACACTTTACATCTTTTAATGTGAACATGGCTAGCCAACAGTGTCAACTCGTAGCCTGAAAGACGTGCACTAGTAAGGTGCTGTGTGTTAGTCCTGTTTAACAAGGTATCCACTGCATGCGGAACCATCACAATCAGCGTATTATCCAATACCAAACCAGCAGACTGTCGAATAGAAACGGCAGCTGCGGCTGTAGCTCTCAAACAACTCGGCAATGCTTTAGCAACTGGGTCTAATGTTGCTGAGAAATACGCACATGGACGCTGCTTGTCCCCAAAAGATTGTGTCAACACTGACAACGCACATCCTTCTCTCTCGTGCACATACAACGTAAAAGGCTTGCAATAGTCTGGAGTACCCAACACAGGAGCCGAACACAATGCATCACGTAATTCAGAAAAACTTTTCTGGCATTCATCAGACCAAGGAAGAGGATACAGAGTATCTTTCAGAGTCAATGCTAAAAGAGGTTTCGCCAACAGTGAAAAATTGGGGATCCACTGTCTACAATATGACCTATTACCCAAAAAGGCACGAACTTCTCTCTGTGTCGATGGCACACTCATTTGCGCAATCGCTTGAATTCTTTCTGGGGTCAATTTCCTTCCCTCCTTCGACAAGAGATGACCTAAGTAGGTTACCTCTTGGCGGCAAAATTACAACTTCGAAGGCGACACTTTATGATGAAGGTCAGACAAATATCGCAACAACGAAAGAGTAGCCTCTTTACAAATCTCTTCGTCATCAGCAGTAATCAATAAATCATCGACATACTGAATAAGAGTAGAACCAACTGGTAACACAAACCCGTCAAGCTGAGTTTTCAACGCTTGACTATAAATTGAGGGATTTTCGCAATAACCTTGGGGAGCTCTCTTAAACCGGAAGCTTCGGCCACCTAAAGAGAAGCCAAAAATATCCCTACTCTCCTCAGCAATAGGAATACTGAAGAAAGCATTCTTCAAGTCGATGACAGAAAACCAAACTGCCGAAGCAGGAATCAGAGTCAATAATGCAGTAATATCAGGTACCACGGGAAACTGTGGCATTAACAATCTTGTTGACCTCTCGAAGGTCGATCACAAACCGGTACACAGGTGGCTTAGAAGCATCTGTACGCTTAAGAACAGGCAAAACCGGGCTATTGCACATGTTACCTTTCGTTTCCTCAACCACACCCTTTTCAACCAGATCATAGACAATCGCTAAAAGAGCTCTCTCACCATCACTCGCGATCTTGTATTGTGGTATACGAGGCAACTTAACATTCGACTTCAGCGTAACAACATACGGTGGAATCTGCAAAAGACCAACATCATTTGGACCTATAGCCCAAAGCGTTTCAGGAAGCGAACGCAATTCCAGTGGCAAACAATCTTTAGACAAATATATTGGAGAAATCACTTTCTTACCAAGAGTAAGTTTTACTCCCGAAGGAGAACAATGCAATGTCGCATACAATCTTTTCAGCAAGTCCAATCCCAACAAATTCTCACCACAACCAGTCGTTAGAATAAGTGGAGCTTCCAATTCACAAGGGCCAATAGAAAGGGACAAAGGACTAGAAACCGGATTACAAACTGGGGCGCCTGAAAATCCTACGGAAACATTGGTCAAGCCAGACAAAGGTGCGCCAGGGAGTTTAGAATGCATAATAGAACTCTTTGTCACACCAGTATCCAAAAGAAAAGGTTCTACTACACCTGATGTAATCACTTCAACATACGGTCCACTCGGATCTACTGGAACTGACACTACTCCCTTACTTTGTCCATGGCTGACCTAGTTATCATTATAACCAACACTCTCACCTTCAACATAGTAATCCTCAACATAGTACTGAGGAGACTGACCACTCGGAACACTCTGTCTATCAAAATAATTCACAGAATTCTGTAGGGAAGAGGAACGCTCATTCTGGGGGATCACACCACGACCTCTTCCCCTAGAGACTTGCTGAAAACCACCACGACCTCCCTGACCAGGTGCACCATTCGCAAGCTGTAAAAAAGTCGGACAATTATTCTTGAAATGACCTTCCTCTCTACAGTAAGCACACTGATTCGGGCCAGGAAAGAATCGCTGAACATAAGGCTCAGGCTTCTGTAACAATCTCTGAATTTGTGGAGGTTGCTTAAACTGAGGCTGATTCTGACGAGGCGGATAAGCTTGCTGCAAAAGAACTTTCGTCTTTAAATCCTTTGTTTTCTTCTCTACTTTATCCCTATTCTCGTAATATTGAGCAGTAGCCAATATCTGGGCCGATGAAGAAACGGCCCATGAACTCTCAGAGTCCTTCAACTTATTAGAAAGTTCGGGAAGCAAATTAAAGACAAATTTATCCACGGACAACCTTTGACCACCTTCCGTACTCATATCCTGACCACTGTGATCAATAAACGTCTCATCAAACCTAGTGAAGAAGTCAAACACACTCTCATCTTTCTTCTGCTTGCATGCTGATAACTTATCCCAACTCACTCGTAAAGCAGGCATCATCGTCTTCATCAAATTAATAATTCTACCAGGTAATTCTGCAACTAAGGGTTCAGGTTTAGCACCTCCTACTTGTCTACCATCTGCAGCAACAATATTCGCCCAAGTATTACCTAACTCTGCTGCATGATTCTCATGACGAATCTTCGCCCACAAAGGTTGCAGAACTACATTACCCATCAACATGTCAACGTCGGCTAAATTCATTATACCCGCATCTACTGTCTGAGACAACTCTTTGTAGTAACCAGCAGGATTCTTACGAGGATCAGGTAAGGTCTGCTTAAGAGCCAAGACCTCTGCTCTCTTCCAAGGGACATGTACCCATATTCACTGAAAATGTAGCTAAACAGGCGGATTAGCAGTTGCGTCTCCTTCTTTCCAAAGTGGAGGAACCTCTCTCATTGGATACTGTCTCATTTTCCTCCTAACAGAGGGATCGGGTTCATACAACGTCTGAGTCGGAAGTCTAGATCTAAAAGCCAATATCGTCTCTACAGCATTTATAACATCAGTGTCCACTATCATCCCTTTAGCAAAATCTGACTGAACATCAAGCACATCCTGCGGAATCGGACCCAACTCATTATCTTCCCATTCCTGACGCAGGAAAGTACACATCACATCGAAAACATACATTTGCTTAGGCGGTTCCCACTGAAAGAAAACATCCATAACCGCTGGCAAATTATACCTTGAAACATTCGAAATCCATCTACGAGCCAACAAATCCAACACTGTCCGTTCCTCAGAACTAGGAAGCTGACTGCGACTCTGCTTACGTTCCGAAACAGGGGTCATATTCAATGACCCAAACAATGGAGACAGCAGACTAACAACAGTCTCGGTCATTCATTTTCGAGCAGAAGGAGAAGAAGCAGACATAAGAACAGGAGAACAAGTATTCTGAGGCAAAGAAGGTGTAGGAATAAGAACAGTAGGAGTCTCAGATGCAGAAGCGGAAGGCAAAGGAGTTTGAGGCAAAGCTGTTAGCGAAGCTTGCGACCCTAGAGCGGGTTGCGCAGGAGAAGGTAAAACCATCTGTGGAGCACCGGGTGGCTGAACAACAGCAGGAGGTCGAACAACAAAGGGTGGAACAACCGGTGGTAATGGAGGCGCAGTAGCACCCTGCACATAAGGAGGTGGCAATCTCAGTAAATGAGAGATCAAAGAATCTTTTTCAAGATCTTCAATCGCTTTCGGAGGAGAAGACGGCAAGGCTGGATAACATTTATCTATGGCCATGCAACGTTGCCTATCTGACACCTCAATTGCTTTATCTTCTTCGTTTTCTTTAAACTGCCTAGCAGCTTGCATTATTGAAACATGCTTTTCTCTTTTATCTCTTTTAGCTTGTTTAATTTCTCGTTGTCTGGCTTCTTTACGCCAAAGGCGAAAGGAGTCAAACATTGCCGGCCGGGCTTTCTTCCTAAATAATTTAGTTTCCAAATTGTCTAAAATTTCTGTATTAAAGCTACCATGTTGGGGCCATTCTAAGACACCATCTTTCCTAGTGTAGCGGATCCATACCTCATTATACGTAATCGGACCCACGCCGTGTTTAGAATAGAGCTCATAAGTCGGAGTTGCAACCGGAGGTATCGGACACGAATCCTCCAATCGGGAATCCCTGTTGCAACCACAACCAAACCAAGTACCAAATTTGCTACGATTAGGCATCTTCGCTCACTAATCAAGCTTCAAACTTCAAGAGATTATCTCTACCGATTCACTCGTAAATATACGAGACGCTCGGCTTTGGAAATTGCAATTTTCAAATCAAAACTAAGGACCAAACAAACTAAGAACCAACGAACCAAAAACTAAGGACTGGGAGCGACCCACTTATACTTAACTGAGGTATCAGTCACGCCACCAGAAGACCCGTCTATCGTCTCGCCATACAAAGCATCACAAATGGGTCCAAGACAGGGCGACAGTCAAGGCAGCAGTCCTTCGTAGCCGTCAGGAAAGCGGGAAGCCTCGCAGCAAAGACCTTCAGTCCACGTTCGACATGCCGGGGTTGATGAAGTGGTGGCCGTCCACCAGAATTTCCTCACGAAGCTCCTCACGATCTTCAGGCTTGGATCGGTATCGGTGAAGTCGCCCCACGTTGGGCGCCAACTGAAGAACCAGGTTTTAGAACCCAGCGGCGCCAGGGGCACGCCCAAAGTCTTCGGGTTCACCTGTCTTAGAATACAGAGACACGGGATACTTCTGAGTGGCGTCAAAGATCACATTTATTGACTGCAGCCAGTAACAGAAGTCCTAGAAATCATCACATTATGAGTTCTCAGGAGACTGCTCAATTTTACAAAGCAAGTCATCCCTTTTTATGCCAAACATTATGCTTCAGGCAAACATTCCTTGTTTACAGTTTAACCAATCACATGTTTCTACAACAAAAGTATTGCATGACGACAAACCCATTTTTCAGTTGCCCAGCCCATGATCAATCATCGGTCAAACCCAACATTCTTCTTTAGACAGGTCGAACGAACCCATAATAAAAAAGGCCACAACCCAATCATAAATAGACCATAAGGAAAGGAGCAGAAACAGGTGAGAGTAGGATAAGGCATATTTGTGTGCAGTAAAACTTTATGATGTCCTGTGCTCTGATCCTTAATCTTGATCAGCTAAAGGGCAGGAGCTGGTTTTACAAGGTCAGCTTCAGGCAACAGGGTCAGTTCACTCAGGTCAAACAGAAGTCAGCACGAACTGGAGCTAAGGTGTACATGTCCTTAAAAAGACTAGTTCAGCCACAGTCATCGGCCTATGTGAGGGCAACCACAAAATGGCTGCCATACACAAAATGGAACCCAAGGGTTCAAAACGAAATCCCTAAATGCGTAGTGAATCCATCGGTCTAACGTTACGAAACACTCATACTTGCCGCACTAACTAGTTACGGTTCGCTAATATCAAATTCATAACGAAACCATGACCTTTATGAAACAGGTTCAGAATTCACGGAACCTCACACACAAGGTGTGTTTCTCTTTGCCCTCTCAGTCACCTCTTAGTACTTCACTCCTTTATTCTTTGCTAAGCTCTTCCATCTCAGCCTACCAAAAAAAAAAAACATTTTTGGCATGTGCCACATTTTATAGCCATGTGAAGTGATTCCAAAATATATTTAATGGTTTTCTATAACAGACTTATTTTATGCCTGTTCAGATTTTTTCCTTTCAACGTCTGTTAACTACATTGACTGAATAAGCCAAAGCTTAATAGTCACATGATGAATTGATGATCAGTGTGGTGACAGTGATCCCTCTATTCTATATCAAAACCTCTCACCTACTCACTTAATCCGTCTACCCTACCCTGCAGTAGAGTAAGTCAAATGTCCTTTCCTTATTGCCCAGCGAATACATTTGTTGGAAATATTTTGTAGTGGTGGGCCAGGCCAGTGAGTAATGTGAGACTAAGTGCATGATTTGATTTCAAATTTAGCATATGGGATACACTGTGATGAACATGCCAAATAAATCTATACTGCCCGCGCCTTTCTCTATAGTGCAGTACATCATTTTCCCCAATGTCTACTTATGGGAGATAGGATAATATCTGCATGCTATATGTGAGGCGTGTGACATATTATCTTATTTATCATTTATCTGCCTCTTTGGAGTCAGGGTATTAAGACAAAGGCATTTGGAGAAGAGGACGGACATTGGGACTAAAAATAGATAATTGTCAACTACAGCTGCCCCAGCTGCAGAGGGTTTCAAAATACCAGACACGCTGGTGAGCAATGAGCATACCTCCATTAATTTAGCACAACACACAACTTTTACTCCATTGTGCATAATGCCTTACTCATTAATGAGGGTTAATTTATTATTCCACTCAAAGTGTCTGATTAGTCACTTGAAAAGCCTTTAGAAGAAATCCAGTGTTATTCTGTCTTTATACTTTTCTGACACAAAGTCAGTGCTTTTTATACGAGGCATGTGTTTGTAAATATAAAATTGGCCTTGTGACTCTCCTAATTATAATCACATCAAATTCCAATGACCCCAGGGGACCAGCAATGTACTGCTACTGTGTCACCCACTAATTTCAAACAATTGTTTACACAGAGCATTATTTAGAAATTGTACAAACAGACAGGAGATAGCAGCCCATCTGAGATGGCATAGGCTGGACCGTATCCAGCAAGAATACCAGTGGCTGGTGGTACTGGAAGAAGAAGAGGCAGAAGCAGCTCCCTCTCATCCAGGCCCCAGTACAGCTGGTCACTCTCAGCTTTCAGCCTCCCAACATTCCCTTTGCCAGGGCCGCCGTCAGTTGACAACGACTGCTGTTATCCCTTCCCACTCTAACAGGCCATTGCTGTGGCACATCCTGCTGTGGCTGGATGCTGAGAAGAGCTGGCTCATCAGGATGGAGCAGAGCCTGGACCAGTTCCATACCCAAATGGACTATTCCCTCTTTTAGACCTTTTTTTATTTTTTTGTTTTAGTGGGAGGGACTTGTTGTGGGTGGAGAGGATGGGAAGGAGGTTGGGATCAGGTTTTTATTTTCATTTGCTGGACATTAGTAGTTGGGTCAATTTGTTTGGGGCAAGGGGTGGGCCTGTTATAGGTGGAGAGGGTGGCTTCTGTGTAAAGAAAATAAAGGCAAATAGTATTATATTTCATCAAAATGTATCCTTGAAGTAGTTTTTTGGTGTTTTACTTTTACTCTGCACTAGAGCCTTTAGTTTTTACACAGCCTGTTTATCTGCTCACAAGAGTGTATACCGCTTAGTTATAGCTAGTTATACTACTGTGACTATTTTGACCATTGGGGGATGCTGCAAGGACCTGCATTGTCTACAACAACCTAGATAACCAATAACTTACAGTTGCAGTTAGTTATGTATTTACTAGCTGAACTAGTTCACCATAGAAACAATGACAGGGAAGGCATCACAACTTCACAAACGAAGTTCCACTCTCACCCAGGTGAGGTCTAACTGTAGGATTAATCAGAAGGATTATCCATCACAGGTAACTAAATGGAAATAAAAACACTGAGTTAGTGGGTTATAAAATATATCAAAGCTTTACAAAGAATTGAGACAACACTACTACATGACACAACAAATAGTTCCTGTTAGTCATAAAATAATAATAAACAGCAATAGTAGCTTCTGAGCAATTGGAAGTAACAATTTAATTAAAAACTAAAGTTATGAAATACTCGAGTCATGAAGACTGGACTCAAAAGGGCTTATTTACAAGCCCATTGCCCCACCGGTATGTACATTTTTCCCCATACTAAACATGATGCAACAGCGGCACAAGGGCCTTACAAATAAGCCCTAGAGTCTGGAGTGGACAAGGTTAGGCACTTATGATTACGCAAAACAAGGCAGAAATGATGATGCTCACGACTGATGTTCTTCATTCTGTGTCTAACATATGGATCACTTTTATGCGCAGGTGGGTAATTTGGGGGCATTGTGAGCTATTGCTTGGGTAATAGAAGAATCTGCGGTGAGTTGGAGTTGATTTCACCACTACCACCACACCAAGTGCGTGATCCATTGTGGTGTAAATTAAGCCAGACCTCAATAAATCATACAACCCGGGGGTCGAGGTTTGGTGAATGGATGAGGAAGGGGATTTAGGGAAAGGTTTGACAAAGACAAACACTACACATGGACAACATTCATCTGGGCGATGAGCAGCACATCATCATCATCATCATCAATCTGTTGTAGAAGGAAAAGAAGGAATTAGTCTGACACAGTAAAGTTAAATGTATTGCACACAGTCCTTCTGCCCCAGAGACCCAAATTATCAGATATCTAAATTTCTTGTCTCCTAGGTTGGAAAAAATTCAATTATTGAGGAGTGAACCCACCTGTCTACTTCTCCAAATATGATTGTTAAAAGAAAACTGATACTTTATTGTAAAATTAGGTGGTGCATCTGCATTCTCCTTGGAAACGTCCATCACTCTTGGGTGTCTGTCTGAACTGGTCCGATAGATAAAAAGGAGTGTTGAGCTCAACTTTTGCCTTTTGTTCGTGCAGGAGACGAGAAGATTTGCACATTGTTAAAGAGAAGCTGTATTTTAGAGTCTACGCGAAGGACAAAAGGAAGGTAAGCTTCATTAGAAGTATACCAAGTAGACACAGAGGAAGAGCAAAAAATCAAGAGGACTCAGAGTTTCACTTTTGCCACCAGTGCAACACATACACACTCAGCAGCATTTCACTAATCAATGCACCTCTCTCCATTCCAAATTGCTGAGTACTAAGCTTCAGAGTAAAGGTTTTCCTTTGAAGTCGATAACTTTTGGCTTCTAGTTATTGATGAGGTAGTCCCACCCTGAGTTCTTCCATCCTCCTCCTGAATCTGAGTAACTCCATCCCAGTAACAACCTGAGCAAGATAGATATATGGTGAACTGCTGTTGAAGAACAAGTAGAGAAACAGAACTGAAGTATTTTGTATAGGTTTTTGTTTGATAACTAAAATGACTGTTATGGTCTTTTAAGAACCAGAAAAAAGAGTGGACCCTGCAACTAAATCTGGCTAAGTGTGAAAGGGCCAATCACATCCAGGAAAAAATTATCATCCATCATCGAGGACTTAATCTTTGCAAATCACCCCAAGTTGCCATATTACAGTTAAATACTCTCTCTCATGGTCTGACACCACATGAAACATCACTCACAAATAATCACTCAATGATCACTCGTTGCTGCAATGGTTACCAATTCCAATCCAAGCACTGTGGTAAGGACACTATCTCCCCTTTGATGCAAGCAGCATATTGGAATATTACAGTCTTGTAAATCAAGTGATCGTCTGGGCAGCCCTCCTAGGTGATGGAAAAAACAGAAGGATGAGGTACTGGGTTTTTCAGAACCGGTACCAAACCGGTAACCCAGCGGTGCCAGGGTACACCCAAAGACCTCGGGTTCTTTCCTGATTCAGACCACAGAAACTCAGAGTCTTCTAGGTGAAGTCAAGGATCGATTTTATTGGCTGCAACCAAGGTAACAAGCGTCCTAGAAGTACAACACACAGGAGGTATATTCTCAGGAGACTGCTCGAATTCACAAAACCAGGCTTCTCTTTTTATACAAAATATTCAGCTTCAGGCAAACATTCTTGAATTTACAATTACTATTCACATACTTTAGTTTACAAAGAAAAAGCAGAGTCATGGTGACAAGCCCATATTTCACTTCGTCCAGCCCAAAATGAATTACCCGGCAAGGTCCGGTATTTCCATCAGATATCAGTGGACCCCTAATAAAAACGGGCACCTCCCCATCATAAAACAAGTGAGAGAAAAAGGCAGGGACAGATGTGAGCAAGATTCGGCAGGGTGTGTGTGCGATAAAAAGGTTTTATGGCTTCTTGAGCCTTGATGCTATCTTGTTCGGCCACTGGGAGAGGAACTGACCTAACAGGTTCGGCCTGGGGCAATGGTTCCAACTTGCACAGGTCACAGGAAAGTCGATTAAGGTGTACGTGTCCTTTTGGAATCGAATCTAGCTGGATCAAAGCCTATGTAAAGGGCAACTCACAAAATGGCTGCCGTATACAAAATGGAAGCCAAGGGTTCAGAACGCAAATGACGATTTCTAGGTGAAATCGTCACTTGAATATGGCGAAAATGTTTGTACATAGTGTACTAGCCATTCTCGGTCTTTTGATACCAAATTCGTCATGTTTCGACGAAGTTTAATTCTCGAGTCCAGGGTTATTACATGAGTCCAGAATTTTCAGAACCACAATCCCTCCTTTTGCTCTTACATAGGCAATTAATCTATCCTCATGCTAATCTGAGTCCAGATCTATGTTCCTAAAGTCATTGAGATGTTGCTGTAACATCATTCTAGTACTTAGCTCGTCTCTTGATACAGGCTTCCTTACACATGATGTAACGCAGAGGCCAAATATTGCAGGAGCACACTGTACGCACAGACAAAACAGGAAAAGAATGGCTAAGACCATCCCAATGACCATCAGAATTTTCCATTCCCAGGCGGATATCAGTTCCCAGAACATCCCATTAAAGACCAATCTCCTTTATCCACATGAATAGATTCGGAAATCTTATGCAGTTTAGAGATGGCCTGGTACACTGTTGGAGCGTTATCAGGAATGAAAACACAGCAACTCGATTGGATCAATCTACATACCCCACCTCGGTCTGCAAGTATGACGTCTAATGCGACCCTGTTCTGAAGGGTCATAAGTCGATCCGACTGGAGCTCAGCAGTCAAGTTACTAAGGGCACCAGCAGTTTCAATCACGGTGGATTCAACCACCCTTGTCAATTGCCTTATGTTCCTGCTGTTAGCCATCGGTCCCCAGAACGGCAGAAAACCCTTTACGAAGTCCCCAAATTCTTGTCCTGCAGTGTCTTCTTGACTCAAGGCACCTCTAACTATCCTCGTCTTGTGGTAATCTGCCACTGCTGTGTAGGTGGGAGGCAACAGGAACGAAACAAAACATGAGCCCGAAAAGTCTGGGGGCAACCATGTATAGGCTCTATCATGGCAGATGAAATAGGTACCCTTAGCTGCTAAAAACGATGGGGAAGTCTGGGCTGCAAAAACATACGTTTTAGTGCAGATACTCTTCCCTAACTGAGCTCTGGGATTCGTGCCATTACCTTGCAGACACAGATGACCCTGATGGGGTACAATCCAAATCGGGGAAGATCTCTTAGCTTGCTGTTTCTCACTCAGAGTAGCTCCATATCCGGTTACGTTCCATCCTATGTATACTAGTGTCTCATCTCTCGGGATAGTCTCATAAGAAATACCTTCCTTAATCATGTCTACTATACCCTTAACTAGAGCACTATTTTTAGGATTGTCTGTTACAGAACGTAGGGGTAGATTTCATGTGCATATATGAACATTGTTCTGTATGTCCACACAGAACCATTGTGACTGAATGGCAGGACCAGATAAGGAATACCTTTATCCGTTGTGCGAGGCATAAGACCACACACACAACAGTTAGTTGTGTTTATTACAAGTTGGTGTTGGTGCAAGAGCTGAACAAAGGAGTTATTATTAAACTCTAATCTCCTAGCTGATACGTGTTCAGGAAGGGGTTGAAAAGAGTGTGGGGAAACAGTAGAAGGAGGAGGTATAGGCGATGCAGTGGGTGCAAATGTTACTCGAAAAGAGAATAACACATAACTTATTAAAAATATCATTACACTGAATAGCATGAAAATGCACAACATCAAGAAGCTTTTCTTTGTCATTACATTACACATCCTGTGTTTAAAGTTAATTTCCTTGGCAGGTCTCTCCATCTCGGAAAACTCCATCCTCTCTAAAGTGCTGCCCGCGATGGGAGGTTGATTCTGCTAAGGAATGCTTCTGTCAGTCCAGGGCAACTCCCTTAGACCAACCAGAACTGCCGACCTAACGTCGCCAGCTGCACCCCAAAGACTTTGGGCAATCGCGGCCCTAGCAGCGGAACCCGGATGGCGGTTCGAAAAACAAAAATAAGCACGTTTTCTCAGATGGGAGAGCTGCACTTAAAAAAATAGTACTTGGAGGGAAAAAAAAATATTTATTTGTCCACAGGTCTCGGCCTCAAATTGTAGCGCTTTCTTCCAGGTACTGTTTGATCCTGAAACAAGAGTTCAGGCTCTGTAGTGTTCAACCGCTTTGATGGTGATACTGCTGGTTGCAAAATATTGTCACTCTCTTGTTCAGTTAGTGTTCCTTTTACACGTGCATCACTGAAAGGTAGGAAACGTGGCACGGTTTCAGTTTCTGAGTCAGCGACACCCTTCTGGACCCACTGGTCATAAGGCAGAGGTAAAGGGATCCTTTTACAATGGACCCCGTGGATCCTGTTGGCCTTCTTCTCCACTCGAACTGCTGATCTTGTGGAAAGAAGGACGAGGTGTGGTCCGGTCCACCTGGGCTGGTCGTTCTTTGTTCTCTGGAAGTTCTTGACCAGCACCCAGGATCCAGGGTTTATTGCGTGTCCTGGTGAGGTTCGGAGACCGGGGGCAGGGTGTCGTGAACCTGTTGATGCAAAACACGCAATTTAGCCGTCAATTCGTACAGATAATCAAGCAAAACAGAGTGTTCGAGTTCGCTGAATTTAGTGGGCCTAAGCACTCCCGATATGTTGGCCGGGCGGCCAAAAACAATCTCATAGGGGCTAAGTTTCACTCGTGAATGCACAGTCATTCTGGTGGACAGGAGTGCTAAGGGTAGAGCATCAGGCCATTTAAGACCTGTGCTCGCTTGAATTTTGGCCAGTTTTAACTTAAGCGTGCCATTGTAACATTCTACTAATCCAGCTGATTGGGGGTGATTTGCAGCGTGGAACCTTTGTTGAATGCCTAGCCCTTCACATACTCTCTTCATCACTCGACCCACAAATTCACTTCCATTATCACTCCAGACCATTCTAGGCATTCCAAATCTGGGGAAGAACTCTTTCACAAGGGCTTTAGCTGTGGATAAGGCAGTGTTGTCTTTTAGGGGATAGGCTTCCACCCATCTTGAGAAGGCACAAACAACAACGAGTACGTATTTTAAATTGTTGCACCTCTCCATGTGAATGAAATCTAGCTGCAAAACCTCGAACGGGTACGTAGGAGGTGCAAAATGACCAGCTGGAGTTGGGGTTCCCCTACCAGTATTGTGTTTCAGACACACCATGCAATTCTTGACGACATTCTCTGCACACTTGGGTATCCCTGAATTCTGCCATACTGGAGCCAACAACTTGCAAATCCCTTTCACGCTGATATGAGCCATTCCATGAGCCATTGTAACCACTGCAAGCACATATGCATCGGGTAACAACCATCTCTGATGCTCTGACAATTCAACCCAACAACCATTTGCATCCATTCTACCCGTACTTTCTCTCCACGTGCTCAACTCTTTCTCTGTGGCCTCAGCTTGAATGGACTTCACACTCTCTATCGTGTCTTCACACATTCCAACATCACCAACCCATCTTGCAGGGCCTGCAACATACATTCGGCTCATCACATTCCTTGCAGTTTCTTTCGCGATTTCATCAGCAAATGCATTTCCACGACCAACATCATCAGTCACCTTCTTGTGAGCACTACATTTCACAATCGCCACTTGCAGAGGCATGGTCAGTGACTCAAGAAGCTCATTCACCAACTGACCATGCTGAATCTTAGCTCCATGCGAAGTCAGGAACCCACGTTCTTTCCACAATCGTCCAAAACTATGAGGCACAACAAATGGATACTGGCTATTGGTATAGATAGTCACTTTCATTCCTTTAGACAACACACATGCTCTGGTAAGTGCAATCAATTCTGCTGCTTGAGCTGAATTATGTGGAATACGTGCAGCTTCAACAATTGTATGCAAAGTCGTGACAGCATATGCTGCAGTCGTGTCACCATTCCGAAGCTTGAAGCATGAACCATCCACCCATAATGTACCATCACATTCAGCAAGAGGAGTATCGTAGAGATCTACTCTCCCTTTCGTTTCTTCTTCTGTTCTAAGAAAACAATCATGCTGTTCTGAAGCATCTAATTCCTCTACAATTGGCAACAACGTAGCTAGGTTTAAAGTGTTGCCCCTTTTTATGTGCACATGACTAGCTAATAATGTTAATGCGTAACCTGACAATCGAGCACTAGTTAAGTGCTGTGTCTTGGTTCTATTTAACAACGTGTCTACTGCATGTGGGACCATCACGACTAGCGTATTGTTCATTACCAGACCAGCAGACTGTCGAATAGAAACAGCTGCTGCCGCTGTGGCTCTTAAACAACTTGGCAATGCTCTAGCTACTGGATCCAAAGTCGACGAAAAATATGCACATGGACGCTGTTTGTCCCCAAACAACTGATTCAAAACTGACAATGCACAACCTTCTTTCTCATGGACATGCAATGTAAAGGGCATACTGTAGTTGGGGGTACCTAACACAGGAGCGGAACATAATGCTGTGCGCAATTCCAAAAACGTTTCTGACACTCTTCAGACCAAGGAATGGGATTGGGTGTATCTTTACACGTTAATGCCACCAAAGGTTTGGCTAATAACGAAAAATTTGGTATCCATTGTCTACAGTACGATGTAATGCCCAAGAAAGCACGCACCTCTCTCTGTGTTCTTGGCACACTCAATTTCGCTATTGCCTGAATTCTTTCTGGGGTCAGTTTCCTTCCCTCCTTCGATAAGAGGTGACCTAAGTAGGTCACTTCTTGTCAACAATATTGCAATTTGGAAAGTGACACCTTGTGATGTAAATCACACAGATGACGCAACAATGACAACGTGGCTTTCTTACATATTTCCTCAGTATCTGCAGCAACGAGCAAATCATCTACATACTGAATGAGGGTAGCGCCATCAGGTAAAACAATCGTATCAAGTTGTGTTTTTAGAGCTTGACTATATATTGATGGACTTTCAGAGTAGCCCTGAGGAGCGCGTTTAAAGCGGAAGCTTCGTCCTCCTAAACTGAAGGAAAAAATATCCCTGCTCTCCTCAGCAATCGGGATGCTGAAGAAAGCATTCTTCAAGTCAATCACCGAAAACCAAGTGGCAGAAGCTGGAATCATAGTCAATAATGTAGTAATGTCGGGGACAACTGGGAATTGTGGCACAACTATTTTATTGACCTCTCTAAGATCAATCACGAATCTGTAAACAGGTGGCTAGGAATGGTCAGTTCGCTTTAAAACAGGCAGAACAGGGCTATTGCAAACGTTGCCTCTTGTCTCTTCAATGACATCTTTTCCAATTAGATCGTAAACTATCGCTAGCAAAGCTTTTTCACCTTCACTAGAGATTTTGTATTGGGGAATTCGTGGCATTCTAACATTGGCTTTCAATGTTACAACATATGGTGGTATTTTCAAAAGACCTACATCATTAGGACCAGTAGCCCAAAGAATATTAGGGAGAGATGACAATTCTGTTGGAAGTTTGTCTCTCGACAAATACATTGGAGAAACCACTTTCTTACCCAGTGTAAGTTGTACCCCGGAAGGAGAACAGTACAAAGTCGCATACAATCTTTTTAGCAAATCTAATCCTAGCAAGTTTTCACCACAACCTGTTGTTAGAATAAGGGGTGCTTCGAATTCACAAGGTCCAACAGAAAGGGACAAGGGGTCAGAAATCAGATTTCTAACTGGGGCGCAAGAAAAACCTACAGAAACATTCATTTCACCAGACAAAGGTGCGCCAGGGAGTTTGGAGCGCATAATAGAACTCTTTGTAGCACCAGTATCCATCAGAAAAGGCTCTGACACACCTGATGTAATCACCTCAACGTAAGGTCCACTCTGATCTACTGGAACTGAAACAACTCCCTCTCTTTGTCTATGGCTGTCCTAGCAATCATTACCTTCCCAATGCTCATCTTCTGCATAGTAATCATCAGCATAGTACTGGGCTGTCCTACCAGATGCGTTATTCTGCTGATCAAACCTATTCATCGAATTTTGAGGTGGAAGAGACTGTGTGTTCTGGGGGAAATTTCCACGTCCTCTACCTCTAGACGCTTGCTGAACACCTCGACCTTTTACACCAGAAGCACCATTTGCACGCTGTAATAAGATAGGACAACTATACTTGAAATGACCCTCTTCCTTGCAATACGAACACTGATTGGGGCCTACAGGGATGCGTGGCTGAGTATACTCGACTCTTTGCGAGTTCCTCTGATACTGTTGAGGCTGCTGATAATTATTTTGATAGTTACTCTGACCACCATTATTCTGACCACCACGTGGCGGATATGCTTGCTGTAACAAAACCTTGGTTTTCAATTCCTTAGTTTTCTTTTCTGCTCTGTCTTTCTCGTCTTTGTCTCGATTTTCGTAATATTGTGCAGTAGCCAATATCTGTACTGAAGACGAAACTGCCCAAGAACTCTCTGAATCTTTTAACTTTTTACACAACTCGGGAAGCAGATTGTGCACGAATTTATCGACGAACAAACGCTGACCACCTTCTGTGCTCATATCTTGACCACTGTGGTCGACAAAAGTCTCTTCAAACCTGGTGAAGAAATCTGAGACTGTTTCATCTTTCTTCTGCTTACATGCAGACAACTTATCCCAATTTACACGTATTGCAGGCATTATCGTTTTCATGTAATCAATTATTTTACCAGCAAGTCCAGCTACTAAAGGCTCAGGCTTAGCACCACCAACTTGTCGGGCATCTGCAGCAGCAATATTAGCCCATGAGTCACCTAACTCCTGATCATGATCTGTATGACGAATCTTACCCCATAAAGGCTGTGGAACAACATTCCCAAATAACATATCGATATCGGCTAAATTCATGATACATGACCCTGCAGTCTGTGACAACTCTTTGTAATATCCTGCAGGATTTTTACGGGGATCAGGTGATAGAGCGCGCGAGGCCACCCGACCAATAGTTTTCGCCGTTTCCGGCTTCAGGGCCCATATACTTTTCAAATCACCATATACATCGATCAGGTGACTTCACGAGCTCTACCAATTTGGTGTGTGTGTGTTCCCTGCTACCAATTCTTAGTGCACCCGACTTACCATCCACCGATGCGGGTGCCTAATGACCACAATGAATCAGGGAGCTAGCTGTAAAGGAAAGGCAACAAAATACAAACCCAACCAATAACATTCAAAATACTGTGTAAATGACCACGGACAACTGGAAGTTTTAAAATGTTTATCTAAAGTTCAATATTTTCTTGCATGAGATACAGTAAAATAAGGCAATCAATAACCAAGAAAATGTAAATCACATATGCATAAAGAAATAATGGCAGAGTAATCATCAAAGTACAAATAAATGTAACGAGAAAAGATACTTATGCAAGTCAGTATTATCTAAAACAGTGATAGACTAAGTGTGTGTGATTATAGAAGAACTTATAATGAATAACACGCTTCACTTAAGGTGAAAGAGCCTTTGAACAACCTAGGCAACGAAGTTCTAGACCATATCAGGAAATGACACACTGCTATGCAAAATATAATTTCTAACAAATGAGAAGACATAGAAATAACTTTGCAAAATTTTAAATGACTTTCAATAGTTGCGGAAAGGCATGGAAAATATCACATTTGCAATGTTGAACTTTATTGAAGCAAAAGTTAGAAATTCAGAAGGTGCAAGAATTTCAAGAGATTTCGGAGCAGTATTTACCTAGAAAGGTGTGGAAACCAAACCCTGGCCACGGGTCAGTTAAAGTCAGGAAACCCTCAAGGAAGGATACCCCTCAAAGGACAGCAGGTGCAGAATGGACACCCAGGACAGGACAGGATACCCTCGGAATAAGAGTCAGGACAGGACCTCAGGACAGGACAGCAAACCCTCAGGACAGGACCCTCTTCAGGACAGGACCGGAACCCACAGTTAGGAAGCAACGCCTGCGCTCCACCCGCTCTGCAGATATCGATCAAGACCCCGATTGGGTCAGCGAACTCCCAGCTAAGTGCCTTGCCAGCACTTTAAGGTTCAGTAAAACCTTAGTCTATGGTCAAATTCGGACAGAGTGCTCCGCAGCTCTCTGTATTTTCAGTCACCTATTGAGTGCGTTGGGTCAGTGACAGGTCAGCTAAACCAGACAAGTCGGACGGTTCACTAGGTGAACCCAGGGTAGATATACAGTTTTGGGACAGTGTACCACCCCCCAATGTTGCAAAGTGTCAGAATCCCTCAATTTCGATTGGTCCTAAGGTAGGATTTGGGTAACACACCAATCACAATATGCGATTTTGAGCCTTCATTTACATATTTTGGGACCGCCTAGCATGTTTGGGTTCCCATGAGCTAACAGTAGCACATCTATACAATGTAACATATAAGAAGCCACATTCGCTGTTCTCGCAGGGCAGAGGTGACTTTCTCAGGAGCATCTCGCCCATCACTGCCAGCTGGCTATGTTCCATCAGCCAAGGTCCCTCGTGCTGCCGAATGTCGCACAGGCGCAGAAGGGACCTCCAATATGGCTCTCCTCTCACTCAGACCCCCATTGCCCGCGGTACATGAAAAGTAAGCGAAAACAAATTAATACATAATAATGTCATTATGAAAACACATCGCAGGGTTTGTACTTTTAACTCATCATCAAGAAATAAACTTATGCAATTTAAATGTTAGCTACATTTAGACGAAATACAAGAGCAGTGGCACGAGCAGTACCACATGATAAGCACAGCTATGAATTACGCATGCGCATAACTTTCCCTCCACTTCTGCAGACGCGTCAGGACACGTGAGTGTGGCTGACGCATGCGCAGTAACTAAAATACAAGCGGCGGCCATTTTTAGAGGACATGGATTAATTTCATTAGAAATACACATAGGCAAGCGTCTCAAACTTTACTCAATCTTAATATAAACGTTAGTAAAACATACACGGGTTACCTTATTACACATAAATGAGGTTCTTGATTTCGGCAAGCCGCAAAATATGCGAAGCTTTGCTTCATCAATCCCCTCTTTGATGATATCTACTATCATCACAAATTATAATGGAACCAGATGCCAACTTTCTTTCACACTTTATAAAGTTCTATTTCTTCCAGCAACCGTTCTAGCTTTTCTCTTTCAGTTTTAGCAGGGTGAGAAGTCTTCACCTTTTTGTATATCTGATCATTCACTTCCTCTAATTCAATCTCATCCACACTTCGTTTCACCCCTCTTGCATTAACCTCGTGCTTTCTGGTGCGCTTGCGGTATTTACAGCATAAGAAAATGGAAAGTATAATAAGACCTATAATACCAATAGGCATCAGAATTTTGAATAATAAGCTTTTACCTATGCCAGCAAGCCAATGACCTACATTTGAGAGACCATCTACCAGTCTCTTCCAGGCACTATCAACCTCGAGTGGTTTGAGTTCCTTTGCCAAATTAGTAATGTTTCGCACATATCTTTTGATCTGTACACTTTTGTCCGGAATATAAGTGCAACAATGTTGCGCCTTCAACATCCGGCAGACTCCGCCCTCTTTCGCTAATAAGGTGTCAAGAGCAAGTCGATTTTGTAAAACCATTGATCTGATCGCAATCATTTCAGTATTGACCAGCAGGAATCCATGAGCTGTTTCAGTAGACAGCACATCTACTATAGTAGACAATTTGCAAATTCTGTGAGTGTTCAGAACCACTCCCACTCCAGGTATCAGTGCACTGAAAATACTACCCATAATTTCACCTATACTTTCTCTTTTACTACGCACTAAGCCATTAGTATCTTCATTGCTTCCAGCTTTCCCATTCACATGGTATATTTTCGGGAAGACAATGCCAAAGTAGCAGCTTCCATACCAGTGATCCGGCAATTTGAAATAAGCCTTGTCCCCACAAATATAATAAATTCCAGGAAACACAGGCTCTGACCCATTTTTGAAACCCCAACCTCCAATTACCTTGTAATTATGTTCGCATTCACTGGAACCAATGAAAACATTATTATAATAGCTAGTCTTCTCGCGGTGAAGACATAGCTTGCCTTTCTTTTCAAAATCCAGCAACAGAGCAGGACCCGCTCCACCAGATGAGGTGCCTTCCATGTTTTCTGCCCATTTTGGCTTTTTCTGACTTTCGTCATTAGCCTTCTTCTGAATTTTAATTCTCCTTTTCTCTGCCATGTTCAGGAACATCTTTTCCTGCTCACGCAAAGAACAAGTCAAGTTATCTCTGTGTGCGTCTGCTATGTCAATGTTCCCTATAGTCAGAAAGTAGTCTCCCATATATCTTATGGTGTCAGTTTTGGTATGTACAGGATTCAAGTTCCCACGTATAGGTAGTTCAGAAAAGATCACGTCATTGTTAGAGTAATAATACTGTAACGGTCCCCTTTTGTAAAATAAACTAGCTAAAATGCTACAGGAAATTCCATAAGTTAATGGCAGATGATGGTATGTCACGCCTTCAGCCACCGAAGTAGGTAGCTTCATGCAGACATAGCAATCCTCAATTTCCATAGTCTCTACATAGTGTATTAACAAGTTTGCGAAAACATTTAAATGTGTCCTGTTCTTCATGCCATGATAATGTAGTCCTTTCTCATCTGATGCTTCTAAGTCTCGTTTAGTTTGTCTCAATGCTCTCTCATGTCTTTCTACACTCTGTGTTGTCAGCTCTTCACTGTCAGTATTTACAACTTCAGTAGGGACAATGTTAGTATCTTTACTTACAGCAAAGGGAATGAAAATTGTTAATCCTATCCAGATAAGTATCAGTACTACTATACTACATATACACACCTTGCAACACGTCTTAAAACAGCTGCAACTAGGTCTACCATTCACTGTTGAATCAGACATTTTAGCTCAGAAGGAGTCTCTTGAACCCCTCTTTGTTGCTTTACACAATTTAGCTTACTTTGTGCAAATTCACGGTGGCTCGTCTTCCTCTTCAGCTGAGTACTCTGGGACAGGTTCTCCGTCACTCACGTCAGTTATATCAAGATCTTCAAGCTCCTCCAAAACCAGTGTCCATTCAGGAGACTTGTACTTTTTGTTTTGTCTTTTTATTCGCTCACTCCTTCTTTTGGAAGAGTCTTCTTCCTGCTCTGCTATTCGAGCACTTCTTCTTGCTTCTGCACGTTTTTCTTCCACTGTCTTTATTCTTAGTCTTAGTCTTTTTACAAACCTAGGCTCAAGGTTGTTTCTTTTCTTTATTCTCTTAGTTGGTACTTGGACTTCACTTTCTTTTCTTCTTCTCTTGTTCTCTTTATCTTGTGGTAATTCTTCTCCACTTTCTTCTCCTACTTCCCTTATCTGACTAGTTCCAGGGCTAGCATCAAATTCTTCTGCCTGGTTGCTAATCTGGCCTTGTTCAGGAATATTTTGTTTTTGGCTTTCAATTGTCTCTGTTTCTGTTTCTGTTTCCTGAACCCGTTTTTCTAACTCTATCTGATCCTGTTCAAGCACTTCGATCTCTTGATTTTCTTCTGCTCGAACTATTACTCTATGTCTCGTCTGTCCCTTATCCACATCAGGAGTTAATGGAGGAGTATCGAACACTTGCTCTGTATCCGGCACTTGTTCAATATCAGGTATTTGTTCAGTCTCAGGTACCTGTTCAGTATCGGGTACTTGTTCAGTCTTATTCACTGGATCTGTATCAATCACGTGCTCTGTCCCTGTCTGACCTTCTCCTTCCTCAGTTTTGATTTGGATCTCAAGTGGCTGAGGTTCTTCGCCTGTGCCTTGCTTTTCCTGACTAGTCCACTCTCTACCTTCACTAAGTCGTTCTCTTGTTCTGATAGGATCTTCGGTCAGATCAATCATCGGTATCCATTCTTCTGGCCATATGCTTGGCAGCTCGTCTTCAGCTACTCCTGGCTCAGTTTCCTGGACTTCTTCAGCAGGCTGGTTTCTTGGCAGTTCGCAGTCAACTACTCCTGGGCCAACGTCTGCTGTTCCTGCAACCTGACTGGTGCTGGGCTGCTCGTTGTCAGTTGCTACTGGTCTGGCTTCTTCAGGGTCCTCTGCTGGTTGCCCTGGTTCTTCAAATCCTTTGTCTGGCAATACCTTCTGGGTGTGTCCGGCGTGGATCCACTGGGGAACACCTGCGACTTTCACTGCAGTGGTTGTCACCAGGATTACTTGGCGCTTCTTTCCCCACCTGGGTGCCAGACAGCTTGATCGAGTGTGCTTCTTTATTTTGACCCAGTCTCCTGGAACCAAGCTGTGGAGAGGAGTCGTTGGATTAAGGATGCCGTCGTCTCCAATCTGGCGAGAGATAGAACGCACTTGGTCACCCAATCTTCTGCAGTATTCAAGCACCAAATCATCAGTAATACTCAACAGTTTGCTTCCTGGCACCCATGCTTGTCTCATCACTCTTCCCATAATGATTTCATGGGGACTTAGGCCTGTCTTGCGGTCTGGAACACTTCTTAGTCCCATCAGGACCAGGGGCAGGGCCTTCACCCAGTTCATGCCAGTAGCATCTGTCAGCTTTGCTAGTCTGTTTTTGATAGTTCCATTTACTTGTTCCACTATTCCAGAAGCCTCTGGATGGTATGCACAATGAAGTTTCTGCCTTATCCCAAAGGCCTTACACAGTTCAGCCATTATTTCATTGTGGAAATGTCCACCTTGGTCTGATTCAATAATGTATGGTATTCCGAACCTAGGTATCAGCTCTTTTAGTAAACACTTTGCTACTGTCAGTGCGTCACTCTTGGGAGTAGGGTAAGCTTCTACCCATTTTGAAAATACACAAACAATGACAAGGACATATCGTTTCCCTTCACAACGGGGCATGGTGATGAAATCAACCTGTATTTTTATAAAGGGGCCCCCTGACCTCCCAATCTTGCTCAGTTCAACCATGGTCCTCTTGCCTGGGTTCATCTGTTGACATGACAGGCACCTCTGGCAGAGGGACTCTGCTACCTTCCTGAATTTCTTGCTGTACCAAGTCTGTTGAAATACCAGAATCATGGCATCCCTACCAATGTGTGATCCTTCATGTATTAATCTTGCCATTGTGCCAAGCAAGTGTCGGGGTAACACAGGCATACCAGTTGGACCTATGATGACACCATCCACACGTCTTGGTCTACATCCATCCTCTTTCCATTTCTCTCTTTCTTGCCAAGGAGCCGACTCCTGCCACTCTCTCACCTCATCCCATGTAGGCACTTCCTCAAACACCTGAAGCTGGCAGCTGGTTCCTGGCCCCCCTCGTTTTGGATTTATAATATATCGATCTTTGGCACACCATTGAGCCACTCGATCAGCATAATCGTTTCCCAGTGATACTCTGTCCATGCTCCTTTGATGAGCAGCACATTTTACCACTGCCAGTTCTTTGGGCAACTGGATGGCCTCTAAAAGGTCATGAACAACTTTTGCATTCCGAATGGGAGTACCTGAGGAAGTCATGAATTCCCTCTGCATCCATAATTGGCCAAAGTCATGCACAACGCCATAACAGTACTGACTGTCAGTATACACTGTTATGCGTAAGTCCTTCCCAATTTTGCAAGCCATTATCATGGCTATCAATTCGGCTACTTGTGCAGACTTGATGTTATATAGATAACCTGCTTGTTCAATCTTTTCGAAAGACACTACTGCATAAGCAGCACTCAAGCCTCCTAATTCATGTCTTAGACAGGAACCATCCACAAATAGTTCTTTATCATGCTCCGGCAATGGTACTTCTTTTATGTCTGGGCGTGGCTTGGTACTGAACTCTGTCAGATCAATACAATCATGTTCATCATCATCCCTACCTTCCATTTCTGAGGGGTCAGGAAGTAAGGTGGCAGGGTTCAGAATACCGCACCTAACAATGTTTACATTTGCTGCGCCCACAAGAATCCTCTCGTATTTAGTCAGCCGACTAGGGGTGAGATACTGTGTTTTAGTTCTGGTCAATAGAATTACCACTCCATGTGAAACATAAACAGTCACAGGATGTCCCATGACAATGGACTCACTCTGTTCTAAACTTGCACAGGTAGCAGCTACTGCTTTTAGACAACCTGGTAACCCAGCAGCTACTGGGTCCAGTGTGGCAGAGAAATAGGCCACAGGCCTCCTGGTTGTGCCATGTTCTTGAGTCAGGACTGACAATGCGCAATTATCGCGAGTGTCACAGAAAAGGGCAAACTCTTTTGAATAATCTGGCATTCCCAATGCAGGGGCTGTACACAGACAGTTTTTCAGTCTTGTGAAAGCCATTAGACTTTCATCATCCCACTGTACAACATCTGGCATTCCTCTCGTGGTCATTTTTATCAAGGGCCTGGCTAAGGCTGCAAATCCCAGAATCCACTGCCTGCAGTACCCTAAAACACCCAGGAACATTCTGACTTCCTTTTGAGTACGGGGCAACTGCATCTTTTGAATTATTCTCACTCTTTCTGAAGTGACTTTTCTGACACCCTTTTCTATCTGGTGTCCCAGATATTTCACTGATTTCGCACAGAACTGTAGTTTGTCAGGGGACACTTTATGCCCTTTCTCACACAGGTGATTTAGGAGAGCAATGGTGTCAACTACACAGTCCCTGTGACTTTTAGACGCCAATAGAAGGTCGTCTATGTACTGCACTAATACAGAGTTCCCAGGTAATGTCAAAGTCTCTAGACATTTCTTCAAGATCTGATTAAAGATAGAGGGGCTCTCTGTATACCCTTGAGGGACCCGGTTCCAACAATACACGTGACCCTCGAAGGCAAATGAGAAAAGAAATTTGCTATCGGGGTGCAGGGGTATCGAAAAGAATGCATGACACAAATCAATCACAGTGAACCACTCAGCATCCCAAGGAATCTGGTACAGAATTACTGCAGGGTTCGGGACAATAGGGCAGCAAGGAACTACAATCTTGTTAACCTTTCTCAGGTCCTGCACTACCCTATACTTGCCACTAGGCTTTTTGATGCCCATAATCGGTGAGTTGCATGGGCTGCTCATCACTTCTTGTATGATGTTTCCTTCCAATAATTTTTGTATCTCCAGAGTGACACCTGCTTTCACTTCAGCATTCATTCGGTAGGGCCTAGTGTTAGGATATACTGCATTGTCTTTGATGGCTATTTGTATGGGGTCCACATCTTTCATCAAACCCACATCTTTTCCAGTGAAATCCCACACTTCTGGTTTTACGGCTTCCTGTAGTTCTTGGGGCAAGTCCTGCAGGGTCAATCTTTTAAGTTCTGAGTCAGGTCTAAGCAACAATAATTTATAAATGCCGTCTTCATCTGGGGTCTGTATTTCGACACCCTTTGGTGTGCAAAAGATGGTACAGTTCATTTTACACAGCAAATCACGTCCCAGTAAATTTACTGGACTGGTGTCACAGACTACAAATCTATGCATCTGTTTAAAATTTCCAATTGAAATCTCCATTGGTTCGGTAACAGGAGTACTAATCAATTGATTAGATACACCTACTACTTGGATGTTTTCTCCCGAGAGGGGCAGGTTTGGAACGTCTACTGTTCTTACAGTAGAACGGGTAGCGCCAGTGTCCAACAGAAAGGTGACATCATTTCCGTCAACCTTTCCTTCAATATATGGTCCAGACTGGTCTACCGGCAAGGAAGCGCCAAGTACGCACTCCTCGTCCTCCCCTCTCAGGCCCCGTCAGTCCTGATCATTACAAAGGAAGGTATCATTCAGCAGATACTGCGAAGTTGCTGTATTTCTGTTCTCCCCGCTTTCCCAAACCTCTATCTCTTCATTTTCTGCCTGCCTTCCCCTGTATACCTGTTTGGGTGCTCGAGGCACCTGAACTGTTTTTACCTGGGGTTGAGTCTTTCTTGGTCTTTCTTTCTGCGTCTGTGGAATTAAATCAGGAGTTGTCTCATTAACATCGACTAATTGGGGACACTCGTTTCGCCAGTGTCCAATTTCGCCGCACTGATGGCAGGGAAATTTTTTCATAGCCTCTTCCCTGCTAAATTTGGGCCGGGGCTTTCCTCCACCCCCTCCCCCAGGACTTTTGTTCTCAGCATTTTTAACCATGTTACTCAATTGTTTTTCCTGCTGTTCTGCGAGCTTCACCTGAGCCCACATAACCTTCTCCTTAAGGGCCTTTTTCTTTTCTGCCATCTCGTCCTCGCAGTACTTAGCGTACCGCAGGACCTCATCCATTTTCTTAGTATGCCAACAGATTTTATTGTCTTTTATCCACTGACAAATTTCAGGTCTTAAACCATTTACAAACCTGTAAATAAAGTGTGTCATATCCTTCAGGTCGATGTTGTCAATACCACTGTATGTTTTAAATACCTGCAATAACCTCTCATAGAAGGAGTGCACTGTTTCGTCCCTTTCCTGTGTTGTTCTATCTATTTTTGTCCAATCAGTTTCCTTGGCGGGCACCTTTTCTTTCAAGTGCTGAATTACCTGCTCATATTTTCGCATGACTTCCTTTGATGGCTCCCCTGTGTCCTTGTCTCTGGGATACTCTTCACTGGGCCAATTTATGTTTATTTTACACTGGGTCCATAAATCTACTGGAACCACAATGTCGAAAAACCCATCCAGGTCTTTCCACAGACATTTCTGTACCTTCACGAACCTCTCCACTTGCCGGTACCAGTCAACTGGTTTCTCTCTTAATTTTGGAAAATCGTTCGTGAAGGACACAATATCCTGCCTAGACCAGGGGACATGCACATATTTCCCTCCTGGAACTTCGCGCATGGGGCATAACTGCTCAGGTTTTTCTACCTCTCTTAAAGCAAACTCGGGAGTCACTTGTCGGGAGCGAACCTCTTCCCTCTTTTTCGCCCACCTGCTTCTCCATTTTTCCACATCTCCCCATTTCTGCAGTACCCCCATTAATTCTTTAATCTGTAGCTTCTTTCCGGCCACATTCAGATGTTCTATATCCTTGTCTGAGAAGTCTGCTCTGTATGGTTTCTGTAAGGGCTTGGATTTTGAGATATCTACCCCCATACTAATTGCTGTTTCGGTCAGTTTTTCATGGAGCACTCTGGTGTTCCTTGTAAAGCTTTTACATATGAACGACAATTCTTCCTCAGAGTAGGTATTCAATCGATTCAACCCCACATTTCCTGCCATTAATTCTTCTATTTCAACCCTCAGCTTGTAGAGGTCTAAAGGCTTTGTTTGCGGAGTCTGCTTCTCTAATTCACGACTCCAACTCTCAATTTCATCCGGAGTTACCAGAGAGACATTCCTAGTACCTGTTGCTGTCTCTAATTTAATTTCCTTTGCATTAAAAGGGTTATACCTCAGCTGTGTTCCCTTTGCGGTCTGTTTGTTTGGCAATTCCAAGAATGCAACTTCAGACTCGCACTCACTGGACTGATCATCTATGATGATTGGTTCCTGTCTCGGGGTTGCTATGACTGGGGTCATGACTGGAGTAATCGGATTTCCCTGACCATTTCCGTATAACGGGACCACCGGTCCAATAGTTACTGGAATAGTCAATGCCTCAGGACTGGTATTTATCTGAGAAATTTTCTGGATTATTTCTGTTCTTTGTCTAGCTAGAGCTTCTTGCTCCTTTTCCACTAGTACCCTTCTTAGAGTTGTGTCATGTAATATCTGTGGGGTCAATGGAGGAGTAAAACTCGGGGCAGTAGGCGGAGGAGTAAAACTCGGGGCAGTAGGCGGAGGAGTAAAACTCGGGGCAGTAGGATGCGTTTCACTTGGTCCTCCACCATAATTTGGCTTCGGGAATAAAGTTCCAGTATTAAAGGACCTGCGCTCTTCCCCATATGGAGGTTGAACAAAAGGCAGTCCTGAATTCGATGGTTTCTCTTCGCTTTCATACAAGGGTCTGGGGAAAAAAATTCTTGTACGTGAATATTTTTCTTCCTGACTTGCGGGCACTTTGGGATATATATCCCTTGTTTCCGCCAGTTCGGGTTTCTCAGGATAGGGTAATACTTGACCACCCCCTCCCAGTCCCAGGGACCTGTCTTCTTCCTTTTGGAAGGGGCGTCGGGGAACATCTCCTACACTGGAAGGTCGGGTTCCCTCATTGTAAGGTGGCGGACTTCTGGTACAGATGTCATCTATTAGTTCATCATCTGAATCCCCTAGGGCCCCCCAATGCTTACATTTTTCAGTACTTTTCCCCCCCGCTGCAGGGTTATGACATGCCGGCATCATGGGAAACAGACCCTCAACAATCATGCTCTGCCTCCACTGTTTCATCCTTTTATCCCTGGACTCCTGTTTCAGCCTGGGGTACCACTTGGTCAAACCCTTGTCCATTCGGGGTTTTTCTCTTTCAAAAGCCTCAATCTCCCATTCCTCTAATGCTTCATACTGCGTTAGTCTCGGTCTGGGATGCAGTTCATTCATTCGGGTTCTTAAATTAAATAAGATCCTACCATTGAAAGTACCATCTAACGGAAAAGCCAATACTCCGTCATCTTTTGTGTACTTCACCCAATTTTCCAGCCACACACAGGTATTGTACCCTCGGTCAAACATCATGAATGAGGCAGGAGTATTGGGTGCTGGGACAAGAACACCTTCCCTAGATTTAATGGGTTTGTCCGTTTTAAAATAATTTTTCACCTTATTTACAAGGGACATTTTTCTCTTGGTTCCGTACATAATATCGTATCTGTTAGCCTTCCACTGATCCCTTTCAAACCCTAGATGCCTTGGATCAGGTCGCGTCTCTGTAGTCCGCGAGTGCCACATACGACTTCTGCGCTAACTTTGTTTACAAACTACCTCCAATCAGAATGCGCTTCAGAAAATTCGTGCAACCAATGGGTGCGCGACACAAAATAAGCTCTGCCAATGGGTGCGCGGCCCCTTCGTGAGACAGTTCCCACGCTCCGGCGCTCACCCCTCCTTTACAATTTCAGCTCCGCTACCCGCCCGCTGTTTCTACCAATCCCAGCGCGGCACAGAGTGACGTCAGAGGCGCTTCTCGACTGACTCCCTCCCTTCACAAGGTAACGGAAACTTTCTTACTTTTAAAGTGCTCAGTGCTTGGTTATTTTACAACAAATACACATTCGCCACAGTGCTCAAGTGTCTAGACAGAGATAGAATTCTATTACTGCAAGTAAACTACTTCCATTTACTTTTCACTTGCTGCGGGCAGATCTCTTCCGCCTACCCTTCACTCTAGCATCGGTGAACCTGTTATTCCCCTAAACTCATCCACTTCTTTCCGGGATATGTTCCGAGTTTAAGGTTTCTCAGCGGACCCCTCTGCTTTCACGCTAGCTCCGAGGAACCTGCTACTCTTCCGATGTGACCCTTACTAGGTTACGCCACTATGGGAATTTTGCCAATGAACCCCGTTACTGTCATTTATTCACACATGTATTCAGAAAACCCTAGTTAGTGCTTCCCGGTTATCCTAACCTGCACCTAACTTTCCTTGAACCTGTGACCTCAGGACAATGGATTCTATTCACCACTTGCCCTTTCAATTCCCCGGGGAGTTCGGACAACACTTAACAAGTCGATTTACAAATGCATTGATTAGTACATATAACAATATAAGAACAAGAATAATGACAATACAGTAATTCATAAATTTCAGCAGCGTATTCACAAGAGAGTGATCAGTTCCCTCAGAACAGCCGCTCTTGTAGCTGCATTAATATAATAGCAGCTTCCGACTTAACTAGCCTAACTAGTCCCTGCCTTACTCTCAACTAGTCCCTAACCATCCTCTGATCTACCAGAAAAACTGATAGAGCGCGCGAGGCCACCCGACCAATAGTTTTCGCCGTTTCCGGCTTCAGGGCCCATATACTTTTCAAATCACCATATACATCGATCAGGTGACTTCACGAGCTCTACCAATTTGGTGTGTGTGTGTTCCCTGCTACCAATTCTTAGTGCACCCGACTTACCATCCACCGATGCGGGTGCCTAATGACCACAATGAATCAGGGAGCTAGCTGTAAAGGAAAGGCAACAAAATACAAACCCAACCAATAACATTCAAAATACTGTGTAAATGACCACGGACAACTGGAAGTTTTAAAATGTTTATCTAAAGTTCAATATTTTCTTGCATGAGATACAGTAAAATAAGGCAATCAATAACCAAGAAAATGTAAATCACATATGCATAAAGAAATAATGGCAGAGTAATCATCAAAGTACAAATAAATGTAACGAGAAAAGATACTTATGCAAGTCAGTATTATCTAAAACAGTGATAGACTAAGTGTGTGTGATTATAGAAGAACTTATAATGAATAACACGCTTCACTTAAGGTGAAAGAGCCTTTGAACAACCTAGGCAACGAAGTTCTAGACCATATCAGGAAATGACACACTGCTATGCAAAATATAATTTCTAACAAATGAGAAGACATAGAAATAACTTTGCAAAATTTTAAATGACTTTCAATAGTTGCGGAAAGGCATGGAAAATATCACATTTGCAATGTTGAACTTTATTGAAGCAAAAGTTAGAAATTCAGAAGGTGCAAGAATTTCAAGAGATTTCGGAGCAGTATTTACCTAGAAAGGTGTGGAAACCAAACCCTGGCCACGGGTCAGTTAAAGTCAGGAAACCCTCAAGGAAGGATACCCCTCAAAGGACAGCAGGTGCAGAATGGACACCCAGGACAGGACAGGATACCCTCGGAATAAGAGTCAGGACAGGACCTCAGGACAGGACAGCAAACCCTCAGGACAGGACCCTCTTCAGGACAGGACCGGAACCCACAGTTAGGAAGCAACGCCTGCGCTCCACCCGCTCTGCAGATATCGATCAAGACCCCGATTGGGTCAGCGAACTCCCAGCTAAGTGCCTTGCCAGCACTTTAAGGTTCAGTAAAACCTTAGTCTATGGTCAAATTCGGACAGAGTGCTCCGCAGCTCTCTGTATTTTCAGTCACCTATTGAGTGCGTTGGGTCAGTGACAGGTCAGCTAAACCAGACAAGTCGGACGGTTCACTAGGTGAACCCAGGGTAGATATACAGTTTTGGGACAGTGTACCACCCCCCAATGTTGCAAAGTGTCAGAATCCCTCAATTTCGATTGGTCCTAAGGTAGGATTTGGGTAACACACCAATCACAATATGCGATTTTGAGCCTTCATTTACATATTTTGGGACCGCCTAGCATGTTTGGGTTCCCATGAGCTAACAGTAGCACATCTATACAATGTAACATATAAGAAGCCACATTCGCTGTTCTCGCAGGGCAGAGGTGACTTTCTCAGGAGCATCTCGCCCATCACTGCCAGCTGGCTATGTTCCATCAGCCAAGGTCCCTCGTGCTGCCGAATGTCGCACAGGCGCAGAAGGGACCTCCAATATGGCTCTCCTCTCACTCAGACCCCCATTGCCCGCGGTACATGAAAAGTAAGCGAAAACAAATTAATACATAATAATGTCATTATGAAAACACATCGCAGGGTTTGTACTTTTAACTCATCATCAAGAAATAAACTTATGCAATTTAAATGTTAGCTACATTTAGACGAAATACAAGAGCAGTGGCACGAGCAGTACCACATGATAAGCACAGCTATGAATTACGCATGCGCATAACTTTCCCTCCACTTCTGCAGACGCGTCAGGACACGTGAGTGTGGCTGACGCATGCGCAGTAACTAAAATACAAGCGGCGGCCATTTTTAGAGGACATGGATTAATTTCATTAGAAATACACATAGGCAAGCGTCTCAAACTTTACTCAATCTTAATATAAACGTTAGTAAAACATACACGGGTTACCTTATTACACATAAATGAGGTTCTTGATTTCGGCAAGCCGCAAAATATGCGAAGCTTTGCTTCATCACAGGTAATGTCTGTTTAAGGGCTAAAACTTCAGCTCGCCTCCATGGGACATGTACCCACACTCGCTGGAAATGAGGCTGAACAGGTGGGTTAGCTTGTAGGTCCCCTTCCCTCCACTGTGGGGGAACCTCTCTCATGGGGTACTGTCGAGCCTTTTTCCTACCATGCTCAAATAGCGACTGAGAAGGCCCCCCTTACTCCGATATGACAACAATATCTCAACCGCTCTCTTGACATCGAGACCTACAATCATGCCCTCTGCGAAATTGAACCGCACACGACACAACTCTTGTGGGTTGTATTCCAGATCATTGTCTTCCAAATCCTCACAGAGAAAGACACACATTTGTTCAAAAACATATCTCTGCGTCGGTGCTTCCCATTGACGGAAAACTTCCATGACAGACTCTCACATCATACTTTACAGTGTCCATAACCCATTTATGCGCTAAACGATTCAGTGAATCTCTCTCTTGATAGTCAGGCAGTTGACTTCGCAACTGTCTTCGTTCCATTTTAGGGGTCGTAGTAGGCGACCCGAAAAGAGGTGAAAAAAATTAGTAACAGTGTTGGCCATTCTCTGTCGAACAGAAGGAGAAACTGACGGGAGAACGGGTGCAAAAACAGGGTGAGACAAGGCAGGAGCAGAGACAATAGCAGAGGAAGCATCAGGAGAAATAGAAGGTGCACTAGGCAAAGTCGTAGAAAGCACAGGTGAAGCAGATGTGGTCGGTGGGCCTGGAGGAGGCTGCACCGAAGGAGCAGGAGCCAGCTGAAGAACAGCTGGTGGGTGCTGTGGAGGAACAGGAGGCAATGCAATCACAGGTTGCGCAACTAAAGGTTGCGGGGGTGCCGTAGCATTTTGCGCATAGGGGGGTGGCGAACTTAATAAATGCAACATTAAGGGATCTTTTTCAAGCCCTTTTTCTGCATCTTGCTGAGGAGGTGGCAAAACTGGATAGCATTTATCTATTACCATTTTACGTTGCCTGTGCAACTGCTCACTCATCTGTTCTTCTTCATTGTCTTTAAACTGCATAGCAGCTTGCATTATCAAAATTTCCCCTTCTCTCTTATTTTTCTTCGCTAATTTAATTTCCTTCTGTTTGGCTTCTTTACGCCATAGGCGGAAAGAGTCAAACATTGCCGGCCGGGCTTTCTTTTTGAAAAGTTTAACTTCGAGGTTATCTAGGATTTCGGTATCGAAGCTACCATATTGGGGCATTTTAAAACACTATCTTTTCTGGTGTATTTGATCCACACTTCATTGTATGTGATGGGGCCCACTCCATGTTTCACATATAACTCGTAAGTTGGAGTTCCAACCGGAGGAACCGGACATGAGTCCTCCAATCTGGAATCCCTATTATTACAACCAAGACAAAACAAATTTCCAAGTCTAAGACCAGGCATCTTCGCTCTTTAGTCTAGCTCCAAACTTCAAAGGATTATCGATTACGATATTGCTCGTGAATACATGAGTCCTTTGGCTTTGGCACTTGCAAGTTCCAAATCAAAACCAACTAAGGACTGGGAGACGCTCCATTTATACTTAACTGAAATATCGATGACGTCATCAGAAGACTCGTCTTATCGTTTCGCTCTACCAAACTTCAAGGGTCCAAATCAGGGCGATAGCCAGGGCAGCAGTCCTTCGTAGCCGTCGGGAAGCGGGGAACCTCGCAGCAAAGACCTTCGGACCGCGTCGACATGCAGGGGTCGATGAAGTGGTTGGCCGTCCTCCAGAATTTTCACACGAAGCTCCTCACGAACCTCTGGCTGACTGGTACCGCTGGTATCGCCCCAAACGTTGGGCGCCAACTGAGGTACTGGGTTTTTCAGAACCGGTACCAAACCGGTAACCCAGCAGTGCCAGGGTACACCCAAAGACCTCGGGTTCTTTCCTGATTCAGACCACAGAAACTCAGAGTCTTCTAGGTGAAGTCAAGGATCGATTTTATTGGCTGCAACCAAGGTAACAAGCGTCCTAGAAGTACAACACACAGGATGTACATTCTCAGGAGACTGCTTGAATTCACAAAACCAGGCTTCTCTTTTTATACAAAATATTCAGCTTCAGGCAAGCATTCTTGAATTTACAATTACTATTCACATACTTTAGTTTACAAAGAAAAAGCAGAGTCATGGTGACAAGCCCATATTTCACTTCGTCCAGCCCAAAATGAATTACCCAGCAAGGTCCGGTATTTCCATCAGATATCAGTGGACCCCTAATAAAAACGGGCACCTCCCCATCATAAAACAAGTGAGAGAAAAAGGCAGGGACAGATGTGAGCAAGATTCGGCAGGGTGTGTGTGCGATAAAAAGGTTTTATGGCTTGTTGAGCCTTGATGCTATCTTGTTCGGCCACTGGGAGAGGAACTGACCTAACAGGTTCGGCCTGGGGCAATGGTTCCAACTTGCACAGGTCACAGGAAAGTCGATTAAGGTGTACGTGTCCTTTTGGAATCAAATCTAGCTGGATTAAAGCCTATGTAAAGGGCAACTCACAAAATGGCTGCCGTATACAAAATGGAAGCCAAGGGTTCGGGAACGCAAATGACGATTTCTAGTTGAAATCGTCACTTGAATATGCCGAAAATGCTTGTACATAGTGTACTAGCCATTCTCGGTCTTTTGATACCAAATTCGTCATGTTTCGACGAAGTTTAATTCTTGAGTCCAGAGTTATTACATGAGTCCAGAATTTTCAGAACCACAAGGATCATAGGAGTGGACACCACAGGTTAATTCTCACTAAGTAAGTTTGCAAAGACCAATCACTTTGAAGAAAAAATTATTACCCATCATTGAGGCCCCAAATATTGCAAATCATCTCAAGCAAGTTTCCAAATTACAGTTGAACTCTGTCCCTCACTGTCTACCACCACAGGAATCATCAATTGTTGGACCTGGCATCTTTGTCATGATTCCCTTGTCTTTTTGATTTCTGGCCTCCATTTTTGATGGTATGCTGGACTTCATTTTTGCTAGTTTGTGCAAGTGTTTCCTCTGTAAATTGTGTTATTGATTGGTATTTCCATGATAGGCTTATTTGATTTACTAGTAAGTCTCTAGTATTGGGCACAGGTGTACCAAGGGCCTGTAAATCAAATGCTACTAGTGGGCTTGCAGCACTGATTATGCCACCCACACAGCAGGCTTTCAAATATGCCTACGACCGGCCAGTGCAGTGTCTCTGCTTGCAGTTTTAAACTGCCATGTCGATGTGGTAAGTGCACCCACTTTCCAGCACTCATACTTCCCTTGTATTACATATAAGTCACCCCTAAGCTAGGCCCAAGGTAGACCCATTGGCAGGCCGCAGTGCATTTAAAAGGTAGGATGTGTGGTTGTGTGGTTTTACATGTCCTGGTAGTGAAATTCTTTGCATTTAGTTTTTCACCACTGAAAGGCTATCCCTTCTCTTCGTTAACATTGGGTCTGGCTGGAAACATCTTTCCAGTGCAGATTCCCATTGGAAGATGATAAAAAATTGGAGGTTGGGATGTCTGAACGAACCATTTAAAAATATACCTCTTAGTAACGATGGGTTTTAAATTGTACATTTGAAAATGCCACTTTTAGAAAGTAGACATTTTCTTGCCTACCCATTCTGGGCTTGCCTGTGGAATTCACATCTGGTTTAGACTTCCGGGGGCTGTTTGTGCATTCACTACAGACACTCACACAAAGGGAGCTGAGGTGTGCCTTGCATATCCTGGTGGGTCTTCCTGAGCTAGAATGGGAGGAGGGAGGAGAGGTGGGAGGAGTTGTCACTAACACCTGAATAGTGTTGTGTCTGCATTTCACAAAGCTGTCTCCACCCCTTGTACTGTGGGTGGACCAGGGAGTACAGAACTGGTTCTAGCAAGGCAAAAAAATATTTTCTGTGAAGTTTGCTAACTTCAAAGACTAAATCTGGTATACATATTGGGGCTCTGACCCTACAACTTCAGAACTCTTTTGGACTAAGGAACCTGTCAAGAAGAAGAGCTGGCAAAGCTGTCAGGAGGGGCTTCCACTTTGTTGTATGCTTAGCTGTGTTGGCCTGCAGTGGCTGTTCTGTCTTGGGCAGTGAAATAACTGCACTGAACTTTCTGCAACTTATTTCCATAGTTTTTCAAAGGGCTTGAAATAGAGCTTGCTTCCTGTTTTAAGTCTCAGGAACATCAAAGACTTCAAGTTCATCTGCCAACAGGACTGGGAACTTTGTGTTTTGTGTTGAAACAGAAGAAAAGCAACAATGACATGGTCAATTACATTACTCCTGTCTCTGTGACCTGAAGGCACCACACGGAGCATCACCCTGCTTCACAATGCAACCCTGGTCTCATCGACGCCACTGCTTGCAGTGTGACCTGAGGGCACCTCACCTCACATTGCCTCACCGCCCTGGTCTCACCAACAAAGACACTCCACGCTGATATTGACACCGCTGTTAGCACCGTGGCTTGTGGACACTACTAGTGAGGTACACACAGCGTCGCTTCATCCCACACTGCAGCCCTGGTCCACCAACGTCAGCGCCATCGACTCATGCATCATGAACCGATGTGGCTGCTTGCACTGCAATATGTGGGTATGGCACGAAGCATCGTCCCACTTCACACCATAGCCCTGGTCTCACTGACTATGTCATCACCGAGCTGCTGATGAACTGTGTCCTGTGTGCACTGCACAACACATCGTCCCACTTCCCATCGCCGCCACAGTGCCTTCAGAGGCAGTGCTCCTGGCTTTGTCCCCCCCGCGAGATCGATCCACAATGTTTGTGACTGAAAGGGCTTGGTGACTCCTGCACTGACCTCCGGAACTGATGCCTGCTGATGACAACACCTTTTCAGAGCTCATCGCAAGGTCGACGAAGTCCTACATTACCAAGGAACTGTTTGTGGTTCTTCCAGATACTGTAGCTGGCTCGCGACCTTGCGGTCATCCTGAACTGTTGGATTTGTATGTTCATGATGCCATGATAGCCCTGGATAGAGCTATCAACTTCAATGAACTGTATTTTAAGCTTATCCCAGCAAAATTCATATATTGAGTACAGTATGTATGCTTTTTATTGATTTGGTCTTGTTTCACACACATAAATATTGGCTTTATTTCTAAAATTGGGGTGGTGTCCTTTTGTAGTGTTTTCACTGTATATTACTGTGTGTTATGTGCAAACGCTTTTCACATTGCCTCTGAGATAAGCCTGACTGCACCTGCCAATCTACCAAGGGGGTGAGCAGGGGTTATTTTAGGAGTGTAATTCCCTTACCATGACTAGAAGAGAGGTTCTCTGTTTTGGCAAGGTATAAAACTGCCAACTAGAGACCCCCATTTCTAACATCAATCATCACAAATCACTCACTCACCATTGCAATTGTAGTTATCTCTTCCAATCCTAGCACTGGTACGTTAGGTAGTAGGTACACAATTGCATCTTTAGCACAGGCAACAATTTGGAATTTGTTATTGACACTGATGTAAATCAATGATCTTCTGAGGCATCCCTGCTAAGTGATAAAAAAAGGATAGGCATGTGAGGGAGGGGGGCAGACATTGTCTCCAATGTCATGAAGGAGCTGTGGAGACTTCTTCACTGCATAGTGGTCCAATTGTAATCTTGCAATATATGTGACTAGAAAATAGTGGGCAGCATTCAAATCTGACATGAACATATTGTTGCACTAGCTATTTTATTTAATTTTTTTGCAAAGAAAGAAGTTTAACAATGAGAAATAATAAAAAAGATCTATGGTGGCTCTGGCACACTCAGTCTGGGAAGTAGAGTGTGTCCTCAGAACTTAGGTGGTTCACCCAGAAGTTGATCAGCTAACACACTCGATTCTGACCCCCTATCCTTCTCCTGTGCTGTTTCAGGAACAGTGTAATTATGTGGTATGAAATGTCGGTTTATTCTTGATCATAGTCAATCTCTCCTTAATTTGAGGTGAGAGACTTTTCGTTCTCACTGTAACAACCGCACCATCTGCACTAAACACATGCTCAGCAGACACACTGGCTCAAGGACAAGCCAGATACTTCATTGTAAGCTGCTGAGCTCTGGCCATTGGCACATCTTCCCATACCAATACATCAATGAGTTTTCATCCACATAGACCTCTTTTGGATTTTCCAGATAGTCCTGGATCATACTGTGGATGGTCATTGGTGCTGCCACTTGCTCGACCTCTTTTACTATCACCTCTGCACTGGACTTAAGCCCTGCCAATTAAGACCAATACAATGCAGAGGTTGGGTCTGGTCCTTCTGTTTGCTGTTGTTGTTGCCGGTATTCTGGTTGATGGTGTTGTTGGCTGCTTGAGACAAGAGTGCCCCCTCTGGAAGTTAAAGGCAGCACCCTGGAAGTGTGGAGTGGGACTCTAAGTTCCAGCCATTCTTCTTCTAGGTCTCCAGCTTGCTCAAGAATCCATCTCTTGTATATTGAATGGAAGCGGGTAGAATTATTTTGTACCATGGATCAAATAGTGTGCCACAGATGTGATCATTGGATGAGATGATGTTTTCTTGTAGCCTTGGATTGGAAGCCATCGAAAGAGTAAGCTCTCAACCAAGGCATGCGCTTCTGTGTTTTGTTTCAAACCTGTGGAGGCGAACCGTTCAGACATCTTCCTTATCTGGTCCTGTAGCAGATACAACAGCAGGATAGCTTGACCCATTGCTCTGTCCTCCTTGCTAACTTCCCATGTGAAAACCCCAAAAGGGAGTACCATCTCTGTCAGACATTTGACTGGGCCCCATTTCTCCATATCCATGGTCATACCTTTCCCAATTGCATTACGTACTTGTTGAATGGCATAGTGATTGATCTGTTTGTGCTGCTTAAACAGACGTTGCAACATGTAATAGGACACGTTCCAATGTGTTTGCACCTCCTACATCAGGTTTTAACTGGTACTCTATTAGCAGGCTGATTAATCCACAACTGCTTCCGGTATTTAAATGAATGGCTGAATGAGTACAGATTCTTCTGTAGGTGGTCAGTAGTTTTCTGACTATGTCTTCTTTTTTCAGAAAGTCTTGCACCACCAGGTTGATGCAATATGCCAAACACAGGACCCTAAAATAGCCACCGTCTGCCATGGTCTTGACTATGTTATGGCTGTAGGAAGGAGGATCTGCTTTTCATAGTTACCCCCACTTTTTACTGATGTAGCACTTTTTTCAACTTAGACTGACTGGCATCCTACTATCCAGGACCCCAGTCCAGGTGCTTTCTCCTCTAAATTGATTGCATGTACTTTAGGTACACTCCAGATTGAATACTGGGGGTACCCTTATCAGTCCCTAGTATTTGGTACACCATGTACCCAGGGCATAGGTACCCCAGAGGCCTCCCAGGGGCTGTAGCATATATTATACCACCCCTCAGAGACAATTCAAACTGATACCACAGGTCTAAAAGTGCAGCCTGTGTGAGGTGGTGCATTCACCCCTTACTTAGATATAGGTTACCTATATCTATTCTAAATCACTGCACATATACTCCTATCAGTCAACCCTATGACAGGCCTTATCAATCCTGAAGGCAGGGTGCTGGGTTTTGTGTGAGATGGTGCCCCTGCATTAGCAGAGCCCCTCTGCAGCCTTGGGAATCTATTCCCTGGGGTTGTCTTCGATGCAGCCAAACCATATATACTTAAGTGCTTTATAACCTTGTGGTAAATGCTAATTTTAAAACAGCTGCTTAGAAACATGTCCTGTTTGGTGTCAAGCACCTTGGAATCATAACTCCATGCCAGTAACTGGTGTTGGAGGTATAATTCCTCCCTTGTAGAACCCCTACTATTGATCACCGGTCTACCCGGTACCAGCTTTCTCGACCTGGACAGCACAAAATGGATGCTGCCAGCCATGGACACGAGTCTGCCCTCCTGCTGCTGAGCTGAGCTCGAGCAGGGGAAGGCCTGACAATAGGCTTCCTGTCACAGAGAGGTGTGACCGCCTCCCAGACAGGTTTTAGTGTATTGGGGCTGGGTGGGTGCACTCTGAGAGTGCCTGAAAGTCTGCACTGGGGGCACATTTGGTGTCCCTATGCACAGTCCAGCTCAAATTGGTTGCAGGAACCATTTGCTCCTGCTCTGGCATGAAACTGGACAAAGGACATGGGTGTAACCACCCCTCTGTCCTGTCCCTCCTCTAGGAGGGTCCCCAGAGTTTGTCCAACCCCTTCCTTGGATGTAAAGTAGAAAACCTGACTACAGGACTTTAGATTTTACCTGTACTAAACTCTGCAACCAGAAACCAAGTACTTCAATGATCTATACTTTGCTGGACAACAGAAGAATCTCCCTTTGACTAAAGGAGTTACTCCCCTGCTAAAGCAGGCATCTTATTGCATCTGACCAGTTTGCATCTCCCAAACTCCTGAGGACTCCAAAGACTTCTGGCAACACAGGATGTGCATTCCTCAGCATCTCTGAGGTGTATCTGCTTTCTTAGTAATTCTGAGATAAGTATCCCTCTTGGGGACCGTGCAACCCGAACCCCTGTGCACTGTGTACTTTTGCAGCAGCATATGCTTTTTGGCAATCCCTGAGGTTGTGCTTTGGGCTATGTATAGTCCTGACCAAGAGCGGTATTTCCCCTGAAGATTTCCGGCCTCCACTCTACGAGTGCTCCGTGGGCCTGTACTTCATGATTCAGCTTGAGGTCCGTTCGCGATACCTGTTCTGTTGGGCTGTGGGTCCCTGTGAAGGTAACTTTGATTTCTCTTTGACTTTCTTGGTTGCTCCAGATGTGCCCTGACTCCCCTCGCTTGGAGAGTCTGTAGGACCTTGCTGGTCCTCCTCGTAACTTGTTTCCTCTGCCCGCATTGGTTGCATTTGCTAGGGCTGTTTGGTGTTCAATCCAGACACTGATCCCTCAGCACTCAACATCCTTTGTGGAACAGCTCACCTTCAGACTTTTGTCATCGTCGATGTCTCCTGGTCCCCGTGGCTGCAGAGTCAAGCACCCAGTCTTCACACCTGAAGCACCCGACATCGGTGGGCATTCGTCTACCGAACCCCCAGTCACCCTGAAGTGACCCAGACTCTGTCCCCTCTGCTTTCAGGTTCTTCTCACCTCAGATCTAGGCTTGGATTACACCGGACACTTTTCATCTTCCTGCAGCAGCACTTATTTGAGTCAAGCCATTGAAAACGATGAAGGTGTCCGATACCAATTGACCCCTAGGTACCCGGCTCCCCTGGGAAAGGTAACACGGGTACCTCAGCACTTACAAGGGTGCTGGCCTTAGAATCTTCTACGATCCAAAGGGCTTGCTTGAAGTCCTCTCCAAAGTATTCGTAAAATAAAATTTTCCAACCACGACTTTCCCATAGAGTTGTACGGAACTCACGTCTGTGTTCCAAGTCCAACACTGCACCCGTCCTCCATGGGTTCCCTGTGTAACTCCTTTCAGTTGTTCCTTGGGGTCCCAGCGATTCTTCGTGCTCTAGGCACTGTGTCTAGTGAAGTTGTTGTTGGTATACCATTTTTTTAGTTTATTGTTTTGTCTTCCCTTGGGGCCCTGGGTGTATTGTGCTATTTACTGTTGTTCTATTGATTAAGTATTGTGTGCCTTGTGCTCTAATCTCTAGAGGTTAGTAGAGAGTATTTAGTAATAAATACATCTTTTTTTATATATCTCTTGTGTGGTTCTCCTTTCATTTTGTTATTCAGGAGGTTCTGATCTGGTAAAACATGCTGCTTTACATTCCTTCAAGACTTAACCTGAAGACTGCTCTCCACAGCTCCCACTAGGATGGCTTTCTATAAAGGTTGTCTTTAACCTAATCATTAATAAGGGTTGTTTGGACTGGTACAGGGTGCCCCACTTTAATTAAGGGACAGCATATACCAGGTCAACTTCTCACATTGGTGTGCAGCGGTTGGGATTAAAGCTTTGTATTGTTTTACCATATAAATCTCATTGAGTAATTAACTGAAAACCACTAAAGGTATTGAGGTACATATGTACATCAAGATTGAATAATTAAGTTCCACTGAATTTGGAGTTGGGTAAACCAAGGGTCTAGCACACCCTTTCTCCAACTCAAGACAGTTTAGTTCCCACTAGGTTAGGTAGGTGCCTATACCATATAACACAAGTATGTCCTCTAGGGGAGAAACCAGTAGCTCTCTGACAACTAGGTATGACCAGATCTCATTACAGGAATTGAGAAATATGTTTGCATCCAGGAAGCTGAGGCCAGCGAGAGGGCCCAGCACTCAAAGCCTCATAGAAATATTAGTTCTAGATGACCTCAGAAAGACTCCAGGGTCTGATGAGGTAGGTAGAGGGGCTAAAGCAGTGGATAAGGACAGAGCAGGAAGTGAACACTTCTTTGATATGGAATCAAACACTGGCCAGGAGGATCAAGATGTTTCTAACCTGGAAAATCCAACGTTGCCTTTAGATGGAGGAGAAGGCCCCACTGGCAGACTCTTTTCTCCCCAAGGAAGGGTACAACGTTTACCTAGAAGATCCAGATTTCCTTCCAGGGAATCTAATCATTCAGGTGCTTCTGTAGGGACCTCTGCTTCTTATAGAAGAGAATCCTCTAATGATAAGAAGTGCCAATTCCTTGAGTATGAAAGAGCTAAACTCAGGCTCATGAAGGGACAATTGGCCTTAGACAGGGAATTACTAGAACTCCAGAGAGTTTCCAGAAGAATGGGACTAGAGTCCCATGGTGGGAGCAACAGTGTCCCTACACCTAGAGAATACACTCATGATCATAGGAACCTGAACAAGATAGTCCCTCCGTATCAGAATGGGGATTACATCCACAAATGGATAACTGTACTAGAGAGGGCCTGTAAAGTACAGAGGTCCCTCAAGAGCAGTGGGCAGCTATCTTGTGGCTCTCCTTTGCTGACAAAGGTAGAGATAAGCTCCTCACTGTAAGAGAAGAGGATGCAGACAACTACCCAGGCCTGAAAAGTGCTCTTATAGATGGGTTTGGCGTAACCACTGTACAGTACAGGATTAAGTCCAGAGACACCCAGAAAAAACGGAACCAGGACTGTGTTAACTTTGTAGATTGTGCTACTAAGGCGCTGGAAGGCTGGTTACTTGGCAGTAAAGTGTGTGATTTTGAAGGACTGTACAATTTAATTATAAGGGAGCAGATCCTTAATAATTGTCAAAATCAGTTGTTGCATAAGTACCTGGTGGACTCCTATCTGACCTCTCCCCAAGAATTAGTAAAGAAGGCAGACACATGGGTCAGAAGCAGGCTGGAGCAGAAAGCTCAGAACCAAGATGGTGACTCTTAGAAGCAATATTCTAAAACCTCAGATAGGAGTGGGGAGAAAGGTAAAGACCAGAAGTCTTCACAAGGGCCCCAAAAGTCTTCATCTGGTGGGGAGTCACAATCCAACAAGGGTAAATGCAAAAATATAACCTTGGTGTAATATCCGTAAACAGAAAGCCCATTGGACAAATGATGCTGATTGTCCAAGGGCCAAGGATTCTACTCCAGTCACTACTGCTTATAAGGCTACTGTTCCCCCTAGTTCAGTTCAAAGTGGTGGTACACAGAATAAGGGTGTAGTAGGACTAACCCTGGGATCTGAGATGGATTCTGGCCTAGTCAGAATTCCAACTCAGGCTGTGCTGGTCTGTGATGGGGGCATGGATATTGCCTCCTTATTTGTCAGTCCCAGTAATCTGGGCAAATACAGACAGCAGACTTTGATCAATAGTAAGGAGGCCATGGCATACAGGGACACATGTGCAAGTGTCACAATGGTGACAAAAGATCTTGTGTGCCCTGAACAGATCATACTTGGTGAGATGTACCAAGTGACCAATGCAAGCAATGTCAGGACAGACCATGCCTTGGCAGTTGTGAATTTCACCTGGGGAGGGGTAACTGACCCTAAGAAGGTTGTGGTAAGTGCAGACCTCCCTGGTGAATGCTTATTGGGCAATGATTTGTAAACTTTAGCCTGGGCTGAAGTGGAACTCATGACACATGTAGAAATGCTGAGCATCCCTGCAGATGTGTTTGCCATGACTAGGTCACAGGCAAAAATGTTTTCCACTGTACAGGCCCTGGATCCTTGAATAATGGACCGGGTGCCTTTCAAGAGAAGGAGCAGTAGGGGTAAGGCAGTGTCTTTCCCCTTGCCTCAGAATACAGATTAGTATATTGAGGGAGAAGATCTTAGTCCTGAAGAAGGAACTTTCTCAGAGGAACTTGAAACTGATCAGGTTGAGTTCTTGTGGACAGGGGGACCCTCCAGGGCAGATCTGAGCCAGTAGCAGCCGAGCTGCCCCTCTCTTGAACCTCTCAGACAGCAAACTCCTGCTGAGGTTGCTGGGAGTGCCAGTGGGTCCCACAGGATCTAATGGGATGATCGACTCCTATACTCAGAGGGTAGAGACCCCAAACCTGGTGCAACCAGGAGGTTGGTTATACCTATGAAGTTTAGGGGCTTCTTATTGACACTGGCACATGATATACCATTAGCCGGACACATAGGCCAAAACAAGACGTGGGACAGACTTGTTCCTTACTTTCCTTGGCCACATATGTCAGAGGGCACAAAGGAGTTTTGTCGCTCCTGTATTAATTGTCAAGCCAGTGGTAAGGCAGGTGATAGTACAAAGGCCCCCTTGATAACAATACCTGTGGTGGGGGTTCCCTTTGAGAGGGTGGGGATTGAAACTGTTTGTCCCATTGATCCTCAAACTGCATCTGGGCACAGATTTATACTAGGGGTGGTGGACCATGCCACTAGGTATCCAGAGGCAATTCCACTTAGGACTACCACAGCTCCTCTTGTGGCTACAGCCCTTCCAGAAATATTTTCCAGAGTGGGTTTTCCTCAGGAGGTAGTATTAGACAAAGATGCAAACTTTATGTCTGGGTACTTGTACCACTCCTTATAACCCATAATGCAATAATGAGATTCAACAAAACCCTCAAGGGCATGATTAAAGGTCCTGACTGCATACCAGCTGATATGTTTAAGCAGGAACAGGACCTCTGGGTCCCATACCTTGTTCATCTAGCCAATGCTTTGGCAAGGGGTGCGAATGTCCCTCACTCATGACTGGGGGCGGAGATCCTCCCTATTCACAAGAAGGGTGATCGCTCAGTAACGGCTAATTATCGACCTATTAGCCTTATTGATGCTGTACAAAAGATTGTGGCTCGCCTTCTTTTGGGTAGGATCCAGACTTGGATCTCTGATTATGATGTTTTAAGTCCTCTCCAGGTGGGTTTTCGGCAACATATGGGGACTTTAGAGCAAGTTTTTAGATTTATGTTATTATATTGGAAGGTGGTCTATCTTGGGGTAGGTCTGTTGTTTGCGGCATTTGTGGACCTCAGGTCTGCGTTCGACCTAGTGCCCAGGACTAAGCTCTGGGAAGTATTGCTGGATTTGGGCATGCCCAAAGAGCTGGTGGCACTTCTGATAAATCTGCACTCAAACACCTATGCCAAAGTAAGATGGAATGGCCCAGGGGAGGTCACTGACAGTTTTAAAGTCGCCAAGGGGGTTAGACAAGGATGTGTGTTGGCCCTCACCCTCTTTTCCTTGTTTATTAATGGGGTGACTATGTATTTCACCAATTATCCAACGGACGCGCCCTCCCTTGCTGGAAGGAAAATTCCCCTCCTCATGTTCGCGGACGACACTCTTATTATTTCTAAAACGAGGCAGGGCCTTCAGTCCGCACTGGGCCGTTTTGAGTGTTTCTGCAGCGAGCATGAGTTAGAGGTAAACGTTAATAAGACCAAATTTATGGTTCTGCGAGGCCCCAAGGCTGTGAAGGCCAAGGTGTCGATGAGCGGAGCCATTTTGGATCAAACAGAGGTTTTTACATATCTGGGTGTCACAGTAAGTGAGAACTTGAGCTGGAAACCCCAACTGGATCTTATGACCCTGAAACATGCTCAACTTGGGGGAGCCCTACTGAAGGAGCACGCAAAATCTCTCACTAAACCCCTGGCACCCTTGGTAAAAATCTATGGCTCCAAGATAATCCCAGCAATTATCTACGGAGCAGAACTGTGGGGGTATAGTGATTTATCCACCTTGAGGGTGGCTCAGAATAGGTTCCTCAGAATGGCAACTGGTCTCCCACAATCAACACCTTGCTTACCCCTGCAGCTTGACTTAGGTGTTAAATCCATCGAGGACGTGGCACGGTATAGACCACTGGCGTTCTGGCGTCGTCTGTGGACTACACCTGAATTAACCCTGTTTGCTGAGGCTATCGTTGAGGTGAGGGGGCTTGAAGGGTCCTATAGGGTTCCCTGGTTCTCTCATCTCAGGATGCTTTTGAAAAATTTGAGCCTGGAGGCATTATGGGTTGATCCAGCACGTGCGACCTTTCCATCAAAAAAGGCACTTAAAGATATTTATTGGCACTGGATCGCTGAGAGGAGATCCGCTATGGTTGTTGGTCCTACCATGTCACTGGAATTTTTGGGTGTAAAGAATGTCCCTAAATATGAAGCCTACTGGGACTTAATTACTAAGCCAAATGATCGCAAATTGTATCACCAATTACGAGTAGGCTCGTTACCCGTGCGGGGGCTTACGCACTCCTGGTCAACTGGTGGTAGCGACAAGTGTCCCTTCTGTGTAACAGCAGTAGAGAATATTGAACATCTTTTCTTCTGCTGCCCTAAGTACTTGTTACCCAGAAAAGTCTGGCTTTTACCAGTCTGCCGCTTACTATGTACTAGATCTGCTGTTGCAGCGACTAGGATTCTTAAAACTGATACTTCCCCCCCCATCGCCATTGGTGTAGCAAAATTCGTGAGCTGGGCTTGGTCAATCCGTACCCGCAACCTTGGTAAATGAAGTTCCCATTGTATATGTTTTTATGACCCTTAGTTCCAATGTAGCACTGTTTTTATGTAGTAAGGGGTCTTCCGGTACATCATTGTCTAAAAATGTAATACTTTTCTTAACATGGTTTTAATATGTAACGTATTTATTATCTTATATGTAAAAGCGTATGAATTGTTTCTTTTTTTTTTTTACATGTATTTGTCTTTTATGATGCAAATCGAATAAAGACCTCTTGAATCGAATCGATTAAAGGTCCCCCTGAAAAGCTCAGGCATAGATGGGACATACTATTGCCCTGCCTTTTCTTTGCCTACAGAGAGGTTCCTCAGATGGGGGTTGGTTACAGCCCTTTTGAACTTCTGTTTGGACATCCAGTTAGGGGTCCTTTATGTCTAGTGAAGGAGGGATGGGAGTTACTTCTCAAACCCCCTAAACAGGATATCGTGGGTGGGGGGGGGAGGGCGCTAGAAGGCACACTGCGGGATGGCTAGCTGAATTGGCAGCTCCGCCGGACGGGCTCAAAAACACTAAATATGTCCCGTTAATGGCAACCACCCTCGATGTCAAATGCCACTATCGGAAAAATGAAGATATCTAGTGCCTGATGGACCTGCTTGCTGACCGGGGAGACCAGCGCCAACGAAGAAATCTAATCTAAATATCTGCAATGCTCTCCGGCTGATACCGGGTAAGATGGCGACCGCCGCTGCCCACTGTATCAAGCCACTTGCCCTACAGCGCTGTGAGATTTCAATATGAGACATTGCCGCTACCATCGGAACGCGCGCTCCAAGTGCAATTCATAGCCACAGCCTCTCCCAACAGAAATATCACTATTAGCAGGTTCAAAGGACTGCTGCTAGGGGCTTTGAAGGGAATGACAGCTAAAAAGGCGACCCCCGACACGGACATAATGCTGCGCTCTGCCAGCCTCGGCACTTGCTAAGCACTGTTCAACCGCTTCTAAGATTAACCGGTCCATTGACGCTTCTGGGAACAATACGAAGTGGATATAGATGTCGGTTTAAACAGACGATCGAAAGCGCTCGAACTGATAACTCAGAAACGGCGCGAAAACGGCAACAAGATGGCGGCGCCCATGTCCGCGACCCGTAATTGCCGGTATCCCGAGTATCTGTTGACCACTTATGCCAGAAGACGCTGAGGGACTAATGGAGACAACGGAGGACTGCATGCATTCCGCCACCCCTCACTGGATTCTTATGGTGGTTTTGCCCAAGCCATAGAAGTCGGGGACATAGAGATCCGTACGACGTGATTGACTGAGGCGGTGCCCGTTACCCGTCCTCCCACGACAACAAATCACCTGGGAACGGAAGCGATCCATGGACCCGATCCTGTGCCTATATTGTAACCGGGCCGCCTGTGTAATGGACTGACGCGGTAAACACGCTGTATTGGCCGTTCGGCAAGTCCGTGCTGTCATATGTGACTGTATATCTCCTGAAAAGAAACGCACATAGTCAAAAATCACTGCGAGGACGCCGCAGCAGCTGCAGGGAAGCTCCCGACTAATAACGACCCGTTGGGTACGGTTTATCTTTTCTGCCTCCAAGTCTCAACAGCTCTCAGTGTCATTACATGTAATTCGACTGGGGACCCAGAGGGCAACCCTATCGAACATTTGGATCTTGAGCTACTACTGCACAACGGCGTACCTGTCACAAGTGGATCTACCGATTTACCACTCGTGTCAAACCATACCACACTTGCCAGCTGCACTCTAGCCCAGCTAGTATCCCAACATGGGGAAACCAGACAGGCAACAGCCGAAACTCAACTTCGAGCAGCGCAGAATGACACGTGCGCCTACGTCCCCCTCAGACACGGAGATGGACACAGCGGCGGATGCCACGCAAGGGATGGAATCCATACTAAAAGCTATTCAATCCAGTTTACAGGACATAAACGGGAAACTGGACCACCTCACTTGACTAGATCGGCATGGCGAAAGGCTAGATGAGGCGGAGACCAGACTATCGACAGTGGAGGACAAGGCACGTACTAGCACATCCAAATGTAATGGCTTTGAGAAGATCCTTGAAGTCATACGATCAAAGGCGGAGGATATGTTGGCAAGATTGAGATGCAATAACGTGCGCATCACGGGTGTGCCCGAATCCACAAACACAGGCAAAATGGAATCTTATGTTGAGGAACTCTGTTTGGCACTCTTTGGCAAGGAAGCACTATCATCAGTATTCATTGTGGAGAGGGCTCACCGCACCCTGGCACCGCGGCCCCCACCGGGCACGCCACCACGGGCAATTGTAGCACGCATTTTAAATTACAGGGACCGTGATGCGATACTTTGCCTAGCGCGGGAGCGCAAAGACCTCACCTTCCAAAACAACCGCTTGGAGTTCTACCCCGATTACACAATGGCGGTGCAACAGGCATGAAGAGAATTCAATGCAGCCAAAGCCAAACTGCGTGACCTAAAGGTAGACTACGTTATGCTATACCCTGCACGGCTGAAGGTGACCTGGGAAGGCAAGTCAACAGTGCTGACCACACCCAAGGCGGCGAATGACTATATCAAAACCATCGTGACCTCTCGACGGTCCAGAGACAGGCAAGACCAAGATAATGACAAGGAATGAAGTGATTCTGCAAGTTAAATACTGGTGAGGATGCAATGGCTCGTGACATCACATCACAGACTGACATGACAAGGTCCTCCCCGGATAGGTGAGATCTACTATGAACCACGATGAACTTCTCACGAGCGGTAAGTTCATACTATAAGAGTCAATAGACTGATATGCCCCACTATTGTACGGAGTTCTAGTTACACGCCTGGGCAGGATCTGTCTGGATGAATGGATGCCCTAACGGGCTCACCAGAGGGAACGATTCATAGCATGGAGGTACTAAGAGATGGCGCAGTACATATCACTAGCTCTAGACTGCAGTCCAGAACCATACAGGGGTTAAATTAACCAGGAAGGGGAGTGGGAAAGGAGGCCTTGATAAATCACTGCCACACTCGCTAACAAGTGCTGTGGGGGCTTCAATTCAGACATGACACTGGAATTATGCGATGAATTGACTTGCTCCCAACCTTGTCTCACTTGGCAAGTTAAATACAAATATAGAATGCAATAGAACACTTATGCAAGCTCATTGCGGACTTGAACAGCAGTAAAGATCGCATATTGGTCAGTGATTGAACGCTGGTGTAGATCTCCCGGGTGATATGGGGAGGTGACTTGGCCACAGAAAGGTAGCGTAGGTTGATCTCCCTACCTGGATATTGACATTGCTATACAAGCACCAGTTTTATGACCGGCACCAAGTCTTGATCACTGATTACACAGGTCTGAAAAATAACCGTTAGCTTTTGACATGAGTGCAACCGCGAGGTGAACTGGAAGTAGGCTGGTGCGCACGCAATTTTGAGGTTACTCAATAGACATTAATTGTATGCTCCAAATACTGACATCACTGCATACATGCCTCAGAAACTATTGTACATATTGTATTAATCTACACCAATGTAAGTTCAGTTCGGATAAATACTGACTATGTGATAGGTTGGTCTGCTCTCTTTAGTATGATATCCCAATCAACTGGGATTGCTGCCTACTAGTACCCAACGGCTCCTAATGTCCTCCAACGCTATGCACTGTTAAGACTTGTTCAGTCTCTATGCAAAGGTTGTTAATAACTAACGCAGCCCGTCCACATCCGATATTTCGGATGGAGATGTGTAGCCCAGGCGGACCCCCCTATGGGAAATCCCCACGAAATGTTCTTGATGTTGGACGGTTTATTTGGGGTATGGCATCAGCAGGATTGGGCTGCTGTTGTGGGTGGGAAGGGAACCGTTGTGGGAATTTTTTTAATCTATGGATCTATCTGCTTGAGATGCACTGCTTATACCCTTCTGACATACATTTTTTGCTCTCTCAAAGGGGCCTATACAGGTTCTTATAGTTTTGACAGAAGAGATTCTGTCTTTGAAAACCATGATGTTACTGGTATTACGCACCACATGCTATGATGGCTAACACTCCGTTGAATACACAACCCTTGACTTTCCTTACCTGGAACATTAGAGGCTACACAAATCCCAAAAAAATGCGCAAGATATTCACGTGTCTAGACAGGTGGCACATAGACATTGCTATGTTTCAGGAAACACATGAGGCTCCACACACAACCGCTCAGGTGGGTAGGAGGTGGGTGGAATCCACTCACTGCTCACGCTATTCCTCATACTCCAGGGGGGTCTCGATCCTGGTCAAGAAAGGCACGAATTTCAAGATAGATACAACGCTTTTAGACACATGTGGCAGATATGTCATTCTAAAGGGTAGACTGCGGGGACACCCGCTTACACTGGTGAATACATACGGCCCAAACACTGATGCGCCTGATTTCTACCATGAGATATGGCAGAAGCTACACTCAGCTGGCGAACGAACGATTCTCTGGGGAGGTGATCTTACCCTAGCGCTAGATGATAAGCTGGATAGATCGGGGGACACCACGGAACATCACACACAGGCTCGCTCCAAACTGCTAGACATGATGGTAGATTTACGTATCAAAGACATTTGGAGAACCCATCATCCAGGCATCAGAGAAGCGACACACACTTCGACTGCACATGGCAGCTGGTCGCACATAGATTACTGGCTGGGCTCCGATGCTCTTCTATTGTGGACTAAAGCGATCGAACACATGCCCAAAACTCTCTCAGATCACAACCTCATTAAACTTTCTCTGAATTTTCCAAACTATGTACCACCCCCGTATAGCTGAAGGTTCAATGCTACAGCATTGACCGACCCAATATATGCAGACACCATAGAGAAGGCAATTAGGGAATACTTCCGAATCAATGAGAAATCCACGTAAGATGCAGGCCTCTTACGGGAGGCTTTCAAAGCTACAATACGCGGTGTCTGTATAAGCACAACAGCTGGGATACTAAAAGATATACGAACACAATTAACTAGGTGCGAATCAAAACTCAGTACATTAGAACATCAATACGAGATAACACCTATCCCGGCAATACTTGCTGCAATACGAACCACGCTAACCGAACATCAATCATTAGCGGAAGATGAGGTTAAGTACCTGAGCAAAAGATATACTGCCCGAGCCTATGGAGAAGGGGGACGACCCAGGCGAGTACTAGCGACCAAAATATGTGCTGACCGACTGCCCAATGCGGTCACGCAGATCAGAGGAAGCGATGATCAATTACATACGGATCCCGCAACCATTTTAGAATGCTTTGTTCAGAATTATTGGGACTTGTATCAGTCAAGACCGATAGCGACGCAACAAGAAATGCTTCAATACTTAGATGATATCGCCATTGCCTGGCTGTCTGACTCTCAGAGGCAGTATCTATCACTGCCGATCACAGTGGAGGAGGTAACGGAGGTGATCCAATCTCTGCCCAACGGTAAGAGCCCTGGCCCAGATGGATTCACTTGTGAATTTTATAAAACATATAGGGACCTCCTGGCACCCCGCTTGGTTGCTATGTTCGGGGCTGCACATGAAGCTCAGATACTACCAGCTACACTCCGAGAGGCGTTGATAGTGGCACTCCTTAAACCGGACAAGGACCCAGAAAGCTGTAACTCCTATCGCCCGCTCTCCCTGCTAAATGTAGACTCAAAGATACTTGCCAAAATACTCGCGGTGCGACTGCAACCACTCATGCCGAACTTGATCCTTCCAGACCAATCCGGTTTTATACCATCCCACAACACTGCGCACAACACAAGAACACTATTTGCGGTTTCACATTATCTAGACCCGACGATGAAGGCCGTGGCTGTGATGCTGGATGCCGCCAAGGCCTTTGACTCTACTGAATGGTCTTACTTAATTACTATACTACATAGGATTGGGCTTTCCACTGATGTACATTCAATGGATCCAACTATTATACACAAAACCCACCGCCAGAGTCAGGATTAATGGCTATGTCTCTGAACCCTTTAACATAGGAAGAGGGACCAGGCAAGGCTGCCCATTATCAACCCTACTATTTGCTCTAGCCCTAGAACCCCTGGCCTGCATAGTTAGGCAGAAGAGCCATCATCTCGCTCTGCAATTTCCGAGTAGGCCCCTACACATCTCGCTATATGCGGATGATATGTTGTTATATGTTCGTGACTCGCCACGTAACCTAGATCCCCTCTTGCGTACATATATCAAATTTGGAGGGTTCTCGGGATTACAGATAAACTGGGAGAAGTCCTCGATTATCCCACTTACAGACACCACCACACCACACGTAGTAGAATATACATTGGAATGGCAAACAGACCCCATAAGATACCTAGGCATATGGTTCCATAGGGACCCCGAAGTAGTCATCAGGACAAATTATGGTAGAGTGATAGAGGCCCTTGAGGACAAAACTAAATGGTGGATTCAACTCCCATTGTCCTTGGCCGATCGAATAGCGGTAGTAAAAATGGTAATACTCCCCAAACTCCTTTACCTCTTCAATAATATCCCCATTCATCCCCCAAGAGAAGTATTCAAGCGCATCACCACATTGGTCCTGAGGCTGATCTGGGCAGGCAGGCAAGCACGTATCGACCTAACTACTTTGATGCTGCCAACGGCCAAAGGGGGGTGGGGGGTCCCGGATTTCTTCCTATACTATCTCTGCGCACAGGCACAGTATGCAGCCTTCTGGTCATAGAACCCCATACATGACACATATGGCTGTTGAGGAGGGGGATGCGGATCCCATTCCGCTCGACACCATCATCACACACGACAGACCACCACTCCACAATAAGGACATCAACACCATAGATGTTACCAACGCAGCATGGAAGAGGTTAGGCAAGTTAGCCCATAAATTACCACTTTACGCCCCAGCTCTTCCCCTACATAATCATCCGGCGCTGTCAGTGACAGATGATCCAGTGGGTATGGGTCTATTAGCACAAGTAGGACTGGTCTCAATGGGAGATTTATATAAAGATGGAACCTTCCTCGCAGAACCCGATTTAGCCTACATACAAAACCCATCATTGCTATTTGTATTTACGTTCCATAGACTGAAAGTGGCAATTAGGCACCTCTATCACACCTTCCCAGAGGAACCACCCACCTTGGATACATTGCAATTGCTTCTAACGTCCCCTAACACGTCTCACTTAGTATCCAGACTTTATGCATCAGCTCAAACAGAGATAGGGCATACCTCTGCTAAAGCTCGGGAACGATGGAACCCACTATTAGAGGACCCCCTCACGGACAAGGACTGGGAAATCACTTGCACATTAACTACACTTCTAACGCCGAATGGAAACTTACGCATCATTCATTTTAAATACTTACACCAGATATACTACACCCCAGTCTCTCTGCATAAATACGGTCTCAGAGAAGACGCGCGCTGCAAACGCTGTTGCTTTCAGCATGGTGATTTCATACATTTAGCATGGCACTGTACGAAGATCCAGGCTTATTGGCTGGAAGTTACTACTAAACTGTCCACAATGGTGGGGATACATCTGGAGTGCACCATTCGCTGTTGTCTCCTGGGTTTATTGGGGAAGATGAAACCAATGCCGCGTAGGTTTTGTGCAGTGGCCCTGCTGTTAGCCAAACGTAGAGTCTCAATGTGCTGGGGTGGAAAAAAGGTGCCAACAGTCAATGGCTCAGAGATATGACTTACTGCCATGATACATAACGCACATAGGAATGTTACCAGCTAGGTCCAGGCCAAAGGACTATTGGGTATATCTAACTGCATACCTTAACACTCAAGAGGATGAGTGAAAGCTGTTTTGCCTCAGGAAATGATGCCACTGCTATGAATATTGGGATATGATTATTGTATAGGCACTTTTCACCCATATTTTGCAATAATGTAGGGAGGGGACGGAGTGCGGTAGCGGACTGATCCAAGTTGGTTTATGTTTGTGTTCTACAGTAAAATAAAACTCAAGACTCAAAGTAACTGTTGACGCGGCCAGCCCATAGTGGTTGTAGGCGACTTGCTGTGTAAACTGCACTACAGCCATATATGTCTTAAATGATATGCAAGTACTTGTTTACAATGCTGCCGGCCTTCTTTAAGGTTGTAGGCACTAAGCTGTGTTATCGATCAAATGTATAATGAAAAAAGGTCTTGGAAATAAAAAAAATTAAAAAACAGGATATCGTGGACTATGTACTTGGTCTCTGCTCCAGGATGGGTGAGTACATGAAGAAGTTATCCAAAAACCTTAAGGCTAGCCAGGTATTGCAAAATGCCTGGCATGACCAAAAGGCTGTGTTGACTATTTATCAGCCAGGACAAAAAGTATGGGTGTTGGAGCCTGTGGCCCCAGCAGCCATCCAAGACAAGTGGACTGGCCCTCATACAATCATTGAGCAGAAAGGAGAGGTTACCTACCTGGTAGGCCTTGGAACTCAAAGGAGCCCCCATAGGATGCTCCACGAGAACAGGCTCAAACCATATGTTGACAGGTCAGACATGGGCTTGCTCATGGCTATTGATGAGGGACAGGAGGAAGAGAGTGGTCCACACCCTGACCTGCTCTCACAGAACTCTGGTGATGGCTCAGCTGATGGTGTAACAAGTGCAAAATGGTGTAGCCTTGTCAGGAAGCCTCACTAACCAGCAGCAAACTGATTGTAGGCAAGTCCTGAATCAGTTCAGACATATGTTTTCACTGACTCCAAGTCAGACTACCTGGTGCAGTCATGAAGTGGACACAAGTGACAGTCTGCCTGTTAAAAATAGGATTTACAGACAACCTGACCATGTCAGGTAGTGCATCATGACTGAAGTTCAGAAAATGTTGGAATTGTGAGCAATTGAGCCCTCTGATAGCTCTTGGGCTAGCCCAGTAGTCTTGGTGCCAAAACCTCACAACCAGAATGGCTAGAGACAGACGAGGTTCTGTGTTGACTACATAGGTCTCAATGCAGTCACAAGGACAGATGCCCATCCAATATCCAGGGCAGATGAACTCATAGATACTTTGGCCTCAGCCAAGTTTCTGAGCACATTTGACCTGATAGCTGGCTACTGGCAAATCAGATTAGCTGAGGATGCAAAGCCAAAAACAGCATTCTCAACCCGTAGTGGGCACTACCAATTTGTGGTGATGCCCTTTGGCTTTGAAAAAGCATCTGGCACTTTTCAAACGTTGGTGAACAAAGTCCTTACAGGTCTGGAAGCCTATAGTGCAGCCTATCTAGATAATATTGCTGTATTTAGCTCCACCTGGAAGGATCACCTGGTCCACCTGAGAAATGTTTTGGAGGCTCTGCAGAAAGCAGGCCTCACTATCAAGGCCACAAAGTGTCGGATAGGGCAGAGTAAGGTTGTATATCTAGGCCACTTTGTGGATGTAGGTCAGGTTCAACCATTGTAGAGCAAAATCCAGCCCATCAAGGACTGGGTTGCTCCCACTACCTAGACTCAGGTCAGAGCTTTCTTGGGCCTGACTGGGTACTACAGGAGGTTTATCAAAGGATATGGATCCATAGTGACCCCTTTGAACGACTTAATGTCCAAGAAAATGCCTAAGATAGGTCAGTGGACAGTTAGCTGTCAAAAGGCATTTGATGACCTGAAGCAGGCCATGTGCATTGCTCCCATTTTTGCAAAGTCCTGACTATTGGAGGTAGGGGCTGTGTTATCACAACTGAATGAAGAGGGACAGGATCAGCCAGGAGCTTTGATTAGCAGAAGGCTGAACCCCAGAGAGAAACGCTGATCAGTTATTGAGAGCGAAGCCTTTGCTGTGGTTTGTGCCTTGAAGATGCTGGGGCGATACTTGTTTGGCACTTACTTCATTTTTCAGACCAACCACAAGCCCCTCTTGTCGGTAAAACAGATGAAGGGTGAAAACCCCAAACTTTTGAGGTGGTCCATTTCCCTACAGGGGATGGACTATACAGTGGAACATAGACCTGCGAATAACCATGCCAATGCAGATGGACTCTCAAGATATTTCCACTTAGAACCTGAAGACTCAACTGGTAAAGGTTAGTTTATTGTCCCTACGTGTGTGGGGGAGGGAGTTGTATAAGGGAGAATATAGTTATCCCCAATTCAATTTTTGGTGATGTGTAACTGTTTTTGACTTAGACTTACTGGGATTCTGCTATCCAGGACCCCAGTCTAGCTGCTGTCTCCTCTAAATTGATTGCATGTACTCTAGGTACACTCCAGATTGGATACTGGGGGACCCTTTTCAGTCCCTTGTATATGATACACTATGCACCCAGGGCATGGCTACCCCAGAGGCCTCCCAGGGGCTGCAACATGTATTATGCCACCCCTGAGAGTCCATTCAAACTGACACCACAAGTCTGCTACTGCAGCCTATGTAAGGTGGTGCATGCACCCCTTACTTAGATATAGGTTACCTATATCTATTCTGAATCACTGCACATATAAACCTATCAGTCACCCCTATGGCAGGCCTTCTCAATCCTGAAGGCAGGGTGCTGGGATTTGTGTGAGAGGGTGCCCCTGCATGAGTGGAGCCCCTCTGCAGCCTTTGGAATCTATTCAACGGGATTGTCTGTCATGCAGCCAAACCATATATACTTAAGTGCATTATAACCTCGTGGTAAATGCTAACTTTAAAACGGCTGCTTAGAAACATGTTGTGGTTGGTGTCAAACACCTTGGAATCATACCTCCACACCAGTAACTGGTGAGAGAGGTATGATTCCTCCCTTGTAGATCCATTATTGTGGGTCACCAGTCTACCCGGTACCAGCTTTTTTGACCTGGGCAGCACAAAATGGATGCTGCCAGCCACAGACACAAGTCTGCCCTCATGCTGCTGAGCTGAGCTCGGGCAGAGGAAGGCCTGACAATAGGTGTCCTGTCACAGGGAGGTGCGATCACCTCCCAAACAGGCTTTAGTGTTTTGGGGCTGGGTGGGTGCACTCTGAGAGTACCTGAAAGTCTGCACTGGGGGCACATTTGGTGTCCCTATGCACAGTCCAGCTCAAACCGGTTGCAGGAACCATTTGCTCCTGCTCTGGCGTGACACTTGACAGAGGACATGGGTGTAACCACCCCCCTGTCCTGTCCTTTCTCTAGGAGGGTCCCCAGAGTTTGTCCAACCCCTTCCTTGGGTATAAAGTAGGAAACCAGAACCCATGTGCACAGTGTACTTTTGCAGCAGCATATGCTTTTTGGCAATCCCTGAGGCTGTGCTTTGGGCTAATTGTAGTCCTGACCAGGAGCAGCATTTCCCCTAAAGAGTTCCGGCCTCCACTCCACGAGTGCTCCTTGGGCCTGTACTTCGTGATTCAGCTTGAGGTCACTTCGCGATCCCTGGTCCATTGGCCTGTGGGTCCCTGTGAAGGTAACTCTGATTTCTCTTGGGCTTCCCCAGTTTCTCCAGGCATGCCCTGACTTCCCATAGCATGGAGAGTCTCCAGGACCTTGCTGGTCCTCACCGTAACTTGTTTCCTCTGCCTGTGTGGGTTGCATTTGCCAAGGCTTATTGGTGTTCAATCCAGACACTGACCCCTCAGCACTCGACATCCTCTGTTGGACAGCTCACATCTGGACTTTGGTCATCGTCAACATCTCCTGGTCCCCGTGGCTGCAGAGTCAATCATCCATTCTTCACACCTGAAGCATCTGACATCGGTGGGCATTTGTCTACCGAGCCCCTGGTCAACCTGAAGTGACCCAGACTCTGTTCTCTCTGCTTTCAGGTTCTTCTCACCTCAGATCCAGGCTTGGATTCCACTGGACACTTTTCATCTTTTGAGTCACGCCATTGAAAACAACGAAGGTTTCCGACACTAATTGACCCCTATGCACCCAGCTAACCTGGGATAGGTAACATGGGCACCTCAGTACTCACAAGGGTGCTGGCCTTAGAACCTTCTATGTCCCAAAGGGTTTGCTTGAAGTCTTCTCCGAAGTGTCCTTAAACAGATCTTTTCCAACGCAACTTTTCCATAGAGTTGTACAGAACTCATGTCTGTATTCACGCACTGCACCCATCCTCTGTGGGCTCCCTGTGTCATTCCTTTGGGTGGTTCCTTGGGGTTCCAGCAATTCTATGTGCTCTAGTCACTGTGTCAAGTAAAGTTGTTGTTGGTATACCATTTCTTTAGTATATGGTTCGGTCTCCCCCTGCAGCCCACTCTGTATTGTGCTATTTACTGTTGTTCTATTGATTAAGTATTGTGTGCCTTGTGCTCTAATCTCGTATAGTAGTTAGTAGAGAGTGTTTAGTAATAAATACATATATTTTATATATCTCTTGTGTGGTTCTCCTTTCATTTGGCTATTCAGGACGTTCTGATCTGGTAAAACAAGCTGCTCTACATTCCTTCGAGACTTAGCCTGAAGGCTGCTCTCCACAGCTACCACTAGGATAGCTTTCTATAAAGGTTGTATTTAACCTAATTATCAATAAGGCTTATGTTATGTTATGTTATGTTAAAAATGATTTATTAAGCGCACTGACACCGATTGGTTTCCTGGCGCTGTCGAAGAACAGGAGACGTGAACAGAGGTTTTAATGCGTGCTGGGCTATTGGTATGCTTGCCTGTAGAGCCAGGTCTTTAGTGCTTTCCTAAATGACATGAGGTCCGGACAGGCCCGGATCTCAGGGGGGAAGGCATTCCACAGACGAGGAGCCAATGTAGCAAATCTGCAGCCGCCCGAGCGCTTGCGTTTAAAGGAAGGTGTCTGAAGGAGGCCCAAATGGGCTGAACGCAGATTGCGGGACGGAACATACTTCGTAATAAGTTTATCAATAAATTTAGGACTTTTACAATGAAGGGATTTGAAGATCGTGCAACCTGTTTTAAAGGTGCAAAGCTAGGCCACGGGAAGCCAGTGGAGTTTCCTAAGCAGTGGGGTGGCCGATACCATCTAGGTTGGTTCAGAATCAGTCTGGCAGCGTAATTTTGCACCATCTGAAGACGTTTCAGTAGGTAGAGGGGTAAGCCTAGGTATATAAGGTTCGCGTAGTCCAGGTGCGAATGCACAGTGGCGATCACCACCTGGATAATGGCCTCCGGGGTGAGAAGGCGCCGAACCTTCCGAATTTTCCTAAATTGAAAAAAACACTTGGAGACCACCTGGCCCACTTGTGTTTTCAGTGAGAGATCACTATTCAAGGTGACTCCAAGTGTCTTTGCCGAGGAGGAAGGAGTCGGAGCTTGGCCCATGTCTGGTGGCCAGTTGTGCGAGCCCTAATATTTGACACTGTCTCCTGTGAGAACCTGCTCAGTTTTTCCCGGGTTTAATTTTAAATGATTTTGGTCCATCCAAGCTTGGATGAACCTCATAGTGGACTGAAAGTTGGAGATGGCAGTTTCAGAGTTGTCTATTGTGAAGAGCATTTGCAGGTCGTCTGCATAATTGAACACCGTCACCTGTTTGTCTCTAAGGGCCTGGATTAAGGGGAGAATGTAAAGGTTAAACAAGTGAGGTGAAAGGGAGGAGCCCTGTGGAACTCCGCATGTGATGGTCTGTTTGGTGCCAACCAGATCTCCAAGGCGGACTGCCTGAGGAGATCGGTTCTCCAGGAAGGACTTCAACCAGCTGGCTGCTGTGCCCCGGACGCCGGCCTGGGTGACACGGTCGATCAGGATGTTATGGTCGACCGTGTCAAACGCGGCCGACAAATCCAGAAGCACCAAAGCCTGTGGGGAGCGTTTGTCTGCACAATCCCGGAGGGTATCTAGTACCGTAATTACCACCGCCTCTGTTGAATGGGCGGGGCGAAACCCCGCCTGATGAGGCTCAAGGCAGTTTGATTCCTCTAAGAAGATGGACAGGCATCTCACTACGTGGGCCTTCATTACCTTTGCTAGGAAGGGGAGTAAGGAAATAGGGCGGTAATTTGCCTTACAGGTTGGATCAGCCCCAGATTTCTTTAGGAGCGGTTTAACCGTCGCTTCCTTAAATGCAAAGGGCACTAGTCCCGAGATCAAGGAGTCGTTCAGGAGAGTGCAGGCCGGGACAGGAAGAGCAGAGAGGCACTCTTTTAAAATATAAGGGGGACATCGGTCCGACGGGGCGCCAGATTTAACTCTTACTAGCAGCTCCTGAAATTGCTCTGGGGTGATAGGAGGGAAACTGCTGAGTGTGGCAATGTTGTTAGTGGTGGGCGTTACAGAAATGGAAGAATTCAGGGATTCTGGGATACTAGCTTTGATATCCGCCATTTTCTCGATAAAATAGACATTAATTGAGTCACAGAGGGTCTGGGTCAGGGTCACGCTGGGGCGGACACTGTCTAGATTTGTTAGCTCATTAAATATGGAAAAAATATCCTTTGGTCTATTTGTCGAGTTAAGAATGCGGGAGGAGAAATAGGCAGCTTTAGTGGAAAGGATGGCCTTCATATATTCTTTCCTGGCCGTGGTAAATCTAAACTTAAGGTCGGGGGAATAGTTACGGCGCCATTGTCGCTCCAGTTGGCACAAGGCCAGTTTCTTTGCTTTTAGATCTAATGAAAACCATCTTTGGGAGTCTGCGCGCCGGGCCAATTTGACTTTCTTGTAGGGTGCGTGAATGTCACTTGCTGTTTGGAGCCAACCAGAAAGGTTGGATTCAAATAGGTTGATATCAGGATGGGGGGATGGAATGGTGTTAGCCAGTGTTTGTAAAAAGGCTGTACTATCTAGGGTATTCCATTTCCTCGCTCTCCCTCCAGCTGCTGTGGCGGTTGTCTTGGTAAGGGGGCAGACAGGGTTAAATCTAAGGAGGAGGTGGTCAGACCATAGGCAAGGAATAGTTGCCGGGGTTGTGACTAACGAGGAGTTGGACCAGATCTGGTCCAGAATGTGACCTTTGCAATGGGTTGGTGTGGGCACTTGTGAAAAATTCAAGTTCGTGAGAAGCTCAGTGATTTTGCTTGAGTGAGGGCCTTTCAGGGGATCGTTAAACCAGTAATTAAAATCCCCTACCAGAAAAATACTGGCATGATCCATAGCCAAATTAGCAATTTGCTCACTTAACATGAGAGGGAAGGATGGCATAGGGTTCGGGGGTCTATACAAGAGGACACATGCAATAGTGGTATGAGGGGTTTCAAACTTTAGCACCAGGTGTTCTGTGTCCGGTAAATTGAGCCAGGTCAGGGTGGTAACTTTCAGAGTGGAGCGAATAATTGCAGCGACCCCCCCACCGGATTTGCCTGACACACGGTCAGCATGTATAATATAGTAGTTCGATGGGAGTGCTGCTATTATATCAGGGGCAGAGTCCGGGGTCAGCCAGGTCTCGGTAAGTAGGAGAATGTCAGGTTTGTCAGTGTCTAACAGAAGGAAAATGTCCATCTGGTGTTTCACCAGGGAACAGGTGTTTAGATAGAGAATGGCCAAGGAGTGAGAGTGGAAGCGTTTGGACTGGTACAGGGTGCCCACTTTAATTAGTGGAAAGCATGTACCAGGCCAACTTATTACATTGGTCATTGTCCGTGGCAACAAATCTTGTTCTGAGATCTCTGAGTCCCAACCACTTTTCTGTCAAATTCCTCCAAGATATTTACAGCTTCATGTGATTTCTCCATGACAAACATAGTCACTGGTGCATGCTGCTGAACGCTCTTAACATTCTTCAGAGCCAAGAACTGTAGATATCTGTTGCTTTAGCCTGTAATGGGGATCCAGTGTGCAGTGATGCACATGTAATCAGTTGCCTGACAACTGGTCCACATATCTATCATCAGGTGGATAGTGTGAACATCACTTTTCTGTAAAGCTTCCACATCCAATTGCAGCACAGCGTGAATCAGCACTGGAACGAGAACCCTGTCAAAAAATGTCTGACTTGGAACCCTCCATTTAGGCCAGATGGCTACCAAAAAATCTAAGAATTCAACTTCTTCCACAAAAGAAAAAGTGAGGAGGTCGAACACTAACATTTTTGCTAGCTTCCCATTGTACAAACGTACCATTGGGTAGTTGCAGTTGTAGGGTCCCTCCCGCCTAATCATGCCCATAATAGTAGCCTGGATTTTGATCTTTTCTGGAGTCACTGACACAGGCGACTTTTGAGAAGTAGGTGGTGGTAGATTCGATGTGTGTCATGGTGGGGCCGTCACTGTATGCTGCTGTGTTGTCTCCATCTCACTCTGAGTCTTCTTGTGCCATTGTAAAGTCACTGTGGTGGGTGATTCTGCTGGTGCACTAATGGACACAGGGCTGCTTTGCATGAGGATGTCACCCGCTTCTATCTCATCATCATCTCCCATCATGATTGGACTTGTAGCTGTTGTTCCCGGCACTCCTCATCACCACGTTCAGCAATTTTTTTAAGGTGCTCCTCCCACTTGAATGCATGGTGTTTTTTCATAACGGTTGTTTGGCATCCAGTACCATATTGTAAACCAGGCTTACCTCTATGAACATTCGTCTGGAAAATGGTGTATAATGTAATGTGCTCCCTTTCTTGGCTATTTATAAAAAAGTCCCACACTCGGGAGAAGTACTTTTTTACTGTACCACTGCCAGTGCCTGTAAGTAGGTGGGTATGACGTTGATTGCCTCTCTGCAGTGAATAGTTCCACTGAGGGGTCACAGCTGAGGCTTGGAAAATGTGGGAGGTGGCAGTGCCACTTGTGATACAACCCTTGGAGCAGGTTGAATAGCAGTGTGAGACACCTCTGTACATTCGACAATAGCTAGTTCATCATCATCATCATCCTCCTCATCATCTCCTCCTCATCATCTTTTTCCATAATTCCAATCCTTTCCGGAACATTCCTTTTCCCTTGCCTCTTCTGCCATCTCCTGGGGTCCACTCTAAGTTCCTATCACCATCATCAGACATGGTGATTGGAGAAGATGGTGAAGTAGTAGCTTTTCTTTTCCTTGTTTGTGATCTGAGAGCCAATGATTCTACAAGAGGAGGTTCTTGGTCAGCAGGAAGCTCAATCTCCTCTACTGTTCCACATTCTGGAAGATCTACTATTGCTTGCTGTGGCTGCTGTCCACTTTGAAATGATTGGGCTCTACTTTGTGAAAGTGACAAATCCAATTCAATGTCACTGTTTGTTGGCGTCCCCATGATTGCAGTGGCTGCCTTACAGGCAGACATGGTCCTGGACTTAGGTTAGGACGGTGCTTTTTTTATGTAGGAGTGCTGCTCCCAGCCTGCTCCCCGGAGGCCAGTGAGGAAGGTAGACGAAAAAGGTTTCATCCGACACGCCACTGGAGGAAAGCTGCTTCTTCTCACTGACCACTTTCTTTTAACAACTTTCTTTGGGGTATCATAAAGCTCTCAGTTAACAGAACACTTTAGCTGCACAAGTGAAGGGACTGATGTGTGACATCACTGTATAGGCTGTCTGCTTGGCAGTACTGTGGGTGATGTTTCTTGTCTTGTGCACCTATAAGCAAACTGCCAAGTTAAAATGTCCCTCGTCGCTGAGGGCATGCACTCTTCGAGGCTCTTGATGAAGCCCAGCCCCTCCACATCAGAGTAGATTTCAAAACAGGGGCCTAAATTCTGTCTCATGTGCCCCCCTTGATAAAAGCAGCACAGAAGCAGCGTGAAGTTTGAACGTATAGTGTTCTGCCATAATAAAGCCACATTAACGTAATCAAATATCGATGAAAAAAGTCAGAGGGCCCCCACACTCGTCCCTCAATCCTGAGACCTCGGGCATACAGCATGGACACAGAGGCAACCCCAATGAAGCTCCAGGAAGAAGTACAAATGGTGACAAAATGGAGGAGTACCTGAGAGGAATGTAAATCCAGTCTAGCTCACTATACAGCAACTCACTGCAGAACAATGGGTGGTGGTCCTGCCTCTTCCTGGTGCTGACAGTTTAAGGACTGGCCTACCCATGGTCTGGGCATCACCTGCACATGTCATGAACAGTGGGAGAATCAGGAGTGTTAAGTAGCCCAGTGGGCTCTTCCCCGCTTCTCTGGTGCATGTTTCTCCTGGCGCAGTGTCTCTTGGGGCAAAGAGTCCCCCAAACAGCGGCACAGCAGATTCATTTACTTGTTTAACAAAGACCCAACACAAAGAGTACTGATGGGATTTACAATTCAACACAAATTGTAATTTTTGTTTGGATTATAACCCTAAATAACACAATGCACTGCAATGCGCATCCTTACATTACGGTTGTATGACACAACCCCGCTTTTCTTTTCCATACGTTTCTTAATGCTGGTGGAACATCAAATGCGTCTGACTATTAACAACACAAGTCTTTGCAAAGACTTGCCTTAGGGGGCTCTGAACTTTGAAATAGTGTCATTTAATATTCCAACTCCGGTCCCCGCAACAGTAGGGAAAGCGTTGGACTTTTAAATCCAACATCGCTTTACATAGCACATGTCGGGTTAACAATTTGTTTCACCCACATTGCAAAGGCAATGCGTTATTCGGCAGTTATGGTATTTGCTGTTTCTCTTGTGTTACTTTGCATCAAGGGGGCATTCCATGGGAGTTGGATGGGCATTCCAACGTAACCACCCATGGACAAAAATCCCTATCTAGAAAGAATTGTAGACATGGATGAGCATCACAATCTTGCGTCTCAGTGAGGCGAGCGTGATCAGGAAAATAACATTAATTTCTCCTAGTTTTTTTTCTCTTTGAATGTGTGATGTATTAGGGAGCACACATGCAAAGATGAAAATGCCTTAAAGCACAGTTGTTGAGTGTCTGCGTTGGAGCATTGAGTGTCAAAAGTGCGCCAGCACAGGGAGAGAGCAGAACTGAGTCACTTCTTAATAGATATGGCACAGTTCCACTCTCACCCATTCATGAAATGCAACGTAGCAACTTTTCTTGCTTCACTGCAGTGCCTGAACTCTTTGTAAATGTGACCCATAATTGTGGGAGACCATGATGCATGCTGAAGAAAAGGGATTACAACTTGAAGCAAAGCCAAAGGGCACAGAATGACTGGCTGAAAAGCAATTATTTTCATTTAAAGAGGCGAGGATGGTCCCAGTGAACTTTTCCACATTTATCTTGACATATACACCCAGAAGCAAATATGAGGTGCAAAAATGCTCTAGTGTGAAAAGCATCTGCACTTGACTGTGTGTGTTATCTGCACCTGGTTAAAACCTAGGTGAAAAATAATGGGAAATAATGTGGTCACATGCTTCTAATATTATCACTTGCACAGAGGCTTGCCGAGGCAAATTATCACTAAACAAACCCTGGAATGGGATTAAGAAAGTGTCAAACTAGAGCAGTGGGCAATTCCACCTACTTTGCACGTTTCCAGGGGACGTCAACAACAAGAGGATTATTTGAAACTTGGGCCGACTCTGACATTCAACACATTGCACAAGTGCACAATTCATGCCCAGGCAATGTGAAGGCAGTTGCAGCCCGTGGTGGGAGTTCCATTGGGTGGAAAGGCAGGGCAGGGGAGTGGGTGGTAAACACCAGAATATGGATGATTGGAGGTAAGTAAACAATTAAATAAATAAAACGAATTTCGTAGCGTGCTGCATCACATTTTGCGATGGAAGGCGCACTGGGTCTCCAGGGTCCAACTAGCCCACTAGGTACCTCCAATAAGTGCCACATAGTTGCATGGCAGAGAGGTGTACAAAGAGGCACGGCCTAGGCCACCTCTCTACAACGCAGTGCACTGGTGCTTACTGGAAGCACCTGGTGGGCTAATTGCTCCCACGGAGCCCTCAGGATTGAAGGGGAATTATTTCCCCAACTTAAAACGCGTCACAGGCGTGTTTGCACACGTCCCCTTAGGCCCCGTCCCCTTCCTTCACCACTGCGTAAATGCGCCCTGTGGCCGTTCTGAGATGTGAGATTAAGTCCCCTTGAATCCTAAGGGTCCCTAGGCTCCAACTAGGCCACTAGGTACATCCAGAGAGCTGTGTTGCAGAAAGGTGGTCAGAGGCCATGCCCCTTTTTACAACACTCTGCAATGCAGCTCTGTGGCGCTTACTGGAGGTACCTGGTGGGCTAGTTGGCCCCCAGGGACCCTCTGGATTGAAGAGGAATTAATTTCCCAACTTAAACAGCACCACAGGGTCTGTTTGCACACATTTCAACTCAGGCCCGCCTCCTCCCTTCACCACTGTGCAAACGCACCCGTGGTGCGTTTTAAGTTGGGGGTTAACTCCCCTTGAATTCTGAGGTGCAACTAGCCGACCAGCTACCTCCACTAAGCACCACAGAGCTGCGTTGCAGAGAGGTGTAAAAAGGGACATGTCCTTAGAACACCTCTCTGCAACGAAGCCCCCTGGTGCATACTGGAGGTTCCTGGTGGGCTGGTTGGCCCTTCGGGACCCCCAGTATTCAAAGGGCATTCGTTCCCCATCTGCAAACACGCCAGGAGGTGCGTTTGCAGAGTACGGAAAGGAGGGGATGTGGCCTTCGGCACAATGCCGGTCTTTGGTTTTTTTAAGGAGGGGGGCTGCGTAGTTCCCCTTCTTTTTCTAATTTTTAGGCCCTGGGGGCCTGCCCCGTAGTTTGTTTTTTTATAAATTAAAAAATTGGGAAGGGAGTCGCGTGGCCCCCCTCCCGAGGCCTTAATCGGCCCCGGGGACCCCATCCCTCGGAGCATGGCCTTTTTTTTATTTATTTCAATTTTGTTGGAGCGGGCTGCATTCACCCCTCCTCTGGCCACTTATGGCCCCGGGGACCCCATCCCCCGGGGCCGGCCATTCTATTTTATTATTATTTTTTTTAATTTTGGGGAGACGGGGGCCTCATGGTCCCCCTCCCGGGCCACTTTTAGCCCAGGGGACCCCATCCCCTGGGGCTGGCCCTCTCCGTTGGAGACCTACAGTCCCACCGGCTCCCGATGTCCCTCGGGAGCCGGCATTACTTTTCCACATGGGGACCTGCTAACATGCAGCTCCCCATGTGGAAAAGAAATTTGGTTTGAATTTTGAAAGAGAGAGCAGGTTTCCTTGCTCTCTCTTTCAAAATTCAAACCAAGTTTGCTATGGCAGGGCGGGAGCCGTAAGGCTCCCGCCCTGCCATAGCAAACCACAGTGTACCTGGGGTGGGCACCCCGGGACACTGCAGGAGCTGGCCCTGGGGGCTGGCGGTGCCCAGGGCCATCGAGGGCTCCAGGAGGGGGGCTGCACGGCCCCCCTCCCAACATGTACAAAGCCCCAGGTGGTGGTGGTCCCTGGAGCTGGGGGCTCCGTCACAGACCCCCCAATTATAATACTTAGTGCCCCGGGGAGGTGGCGGTCCCTGAGGCATGTGGGGGGCTCGAGTCCCCCACACAGGTTTTTTTTTAATTATTCAAAAACACAATACCCGGGGGTGGCGGTCCCCGGGGCTGCGGGGGGTCGTGAGCCTCTGCCAATCTTTACTTAAAGCCCCGGGGGTGGCCGTCCCTGGGGCTTGGGGGGCCTTTGAGCCCCCCCACCCATATATTTATAAGCCCCGGGGGGTGGCGGTCCCCGGGGCAGGGGGGCAGTGAGCCCCCCACATATTTTTTAAAAGCCCCAGGGGTGGTGGTCCCAGGAGCTTGGGGGGGCCCTTGAGCCCCCCACTCATTACTTTTTGAAACCCCGGGGGGTGGCAGTCCCCGGGGCCCCTTGGGGCCCCTTTACATAAACAATATTGTCCCCGGGATTTGACAAACCCGTAACAGGTGATCCCAAAATCAGAATGATTACAGGCTATTCTGAAAAATCTGCAGAAGTCTTCAACATTATGAAAAGGAATTGGAGAATTCTGAAGACAGACAGTGTGGTAGGGCGAACACTGTCAGATTACCCCCTGATCTCATACAGAAGAGGAAACTCATTCAAGGATCATCTAGTGAACAGCCACTATGAGTGTAGAAGTAGGAAAAAACCAGCAGTAGTGGGTTTCTACCCCTGCATGAAATGCAAGGCATGTAGAAATTCACATAAAGTAAAAGATTACTTGATACCTGGAAAAATAAACAAAACACCAATATCTAAGTTGCTTAATTGTAACTCGGATTACACTGTGTACTGCTTGTTGTGCCCCTGTGGGAAGAAGTACATAGGGAGCACAATCAAGCAGACCAAACTCAGAGTTCTCGAGCACATGAGAGCTATCTCGACGAAAGACCAGAGCTACCCAGTAGCTCGACATTTCGAAGAGATGCACAAAAGCAACAGCAATCTGCTCACCTTCTTCATACTTGATCAATTGGTCAGGAATGAACGAGGTGGAGACTGGGTAAAAAAATTACGAAACCTAGAATCCAGGTATATTATCCTACTCCAGACTAAGGTACCAGTTGGGATGAACAATGAGGAAGAGATGTGGACCCACATTTAATAGATTGTCAATTGACTCTGATGCGGGGGGAATGATATGTGATAAAAGAAAGAAGAAATCCGTTTCCCAAACCCCAAGAGACAATTTGAAACCTATTATAACATCTGAATGCCCATTTAGGGCTTAATGACCAGGGCCACAATGAATACTACAATGCATGTAAACTCCCACCCACAATATCCGTGAACCTTTTTAGTACAGTTCTTAACTCTAGAAACAAAAATAGCTGTTGAATTAAATGAGTGATAAAAGGAACTGTATAAGATAACGGCCTTTAAGAATAAGAGGCGACCAGGAAGATGTGATGTAACATTATATCCGATTATGAATTGAAATTGCTAATGAATTAACTAATATAATTATGCAGTGGTTTATGAATGCGCTTTGAAGTACTGAAAATTGCATATAAATTGTTAATATCTGCATTAAATTTGCGCGATTGTAACCACTTAAAGATGGCCGCCACTATCAATGATGAAATGATATACTATGTGCTGTTTTTTATTTTCACTGTCTATACACGTGACAGGAAGTCACAATGTAAATTTTATTGAAAATAACCCCAGTTTACACTGACGAAGGCGGCAACGCCGAAACGCGTTTGTAACCCTTGTTATGCGGCAGAGCAATGAATTAAATGGCTATACCACGCTAAAGTGACTTGGAGTGCTCTTCTTTAAGGCGAGTCCCGGACACGAAGGGATCGTAGTGTTTGGAAAAATATCGCGTACGTGCGGCAGGAGGCGCCCGTGATTAAGTGGAGCAGCGGTTGGTGGAACCAGCGTTTAAAATATATATATACGCGATCAGCGGTTCTGCCTGCATGTCCGGTGTGACATTGGGACCTTCAGAAACGGCAAGTAAGCTGGCAGCTGGAGCAGGACGGTGCACGCTTACCAGGAGTGACACACGCAGAGCGGGGCATAGGGTGACGGTTGCCCTTCCACATGCCCACTGGGGTTTTAATTTGTGACATTTGGTCGGCAGGCCGAACCCACTTGGGAAAATGCAGACACGCACTATGATATCCAGGAGGCCGTGCGTTTAGCCACGCCTTGGAGGCAGGCATTTACGCAGGTGCGTGTCAGTGCTTAGAGGAACCTGCCTTAACCGACATTTAGACGCCGCAGATGAAGAGATGAGGAGTCTCGAAACGCGTCCGGCGCTTTATTTTAATGTGAAAGAACTGCCGCTTCACCTTGTACCAGCAGTGTGCCATTAAAGCCTCCCTGAACTACATTTGCCGTGTGGTTCCTCTCAAAATGGTGTGCCTGCATGCGATGGATATTTAACGGCTGACACAGTCGGGAGATGGAGCCCACGCGATCAGCGGTTCTGCCTGCATGTCCGGTGTGGCATTGGGACCTTCAGAAACGGCAAGTAAGCTGGCAGCCGGAGCAGGACGGTGCACGCTTACCAGGAGTGAAACACGCAGAGCGGGGCATAGGGTGACGGTTGCCCTTCCACATGCCCACTGGGGTTTTAATTTGTGACATTTGGTCGGCAGGCCGAACCCACTTGGGAAAATGCAGACACGCACTACGATATCCAGGAGGCCGTGCGTTTAGCCACGCCTTGGAGGCAGGCATTTACACAGGTGCGTGTCAGTGCTTAGAGGAACCTGCCTTAACCGACATTCAGACGCCGCAGATGAAGAGATGAGGAGTCTCGAAACGCGTCCGGCGCTTTATTTTAATGTGAAAGAACTGCCGCTTCACCTTGTACCAGCAGTGTGCCATTAAAGCCTCCCTGAACTACATTTGCCGTGTGGTTCCTCTCAAAATGGTGTGCCTGCATGCGATGGATATTTAACGGCTGACACAGTCGGGAGATGGAGCCCACGCGATCAGCGGTTCTGCCTGCATGTCCGGTGTGACATTGGGACCTTCAGAAACGGCAAGTAAGCTGGCAGCCGGAGCAGGACGGTGCACGTTTACCAGGAGTGACACACGCAGAGCGGGGCATAGGGTGACGGTTGCCCTTCCACATGCCCACTGGGGTTTTAATTTGTGACATTTGGTCGGCAGGCCGAACCCACTTGGGAAAATGCAGACACGCACTACGATATCCAGGAGGCCGTGCGTTTAGCCACGCCTTGGAGGCAGGCATTTACGCAGGTGCGTGTCAGTGCTTAGAGGAACCTGCCTTAACCGACATTCAGACGCCGCAGATGAAGAGATGAGGAGTCTCGAAACGCGTCCGGCGCTTTATTTTAATGTGAAAGAACTGCCGCTTCACCTTGTACCAGCAGTGTGCCATTAAAGCCTCCCTGAACTACATTTGCCGTGTGGTTCCTCTCAAAATGGTGTGCCTGCATGCGATGGATATATATATATATATATATATATATATATATATATATATATATATATATATATTACCTACTGGCAGTTGCCAGTAGGTAGTTCTAATTAGGACCTATTTTCTATAGGAAATCGCAGCTACAGATCGAACTGCTGAACGGAATTACACCAAATTTGGCAAAGAGGTAGTCCTTGGTTCACACTCATGCCTTTGGATGGTGTAAATCTGTTAATTAGTTTTGTAGATATTAAAGGAAAAAAATACTTTTATATATCTGGGCGCAGCCTAATGACACATCTCATCATGAGATCTGATTGGCTGTCAGCACTTCATCCAAGAAGTGTTGGCAGCCATCTTGGGACCAATATACACGATAGCACCTCATTAAAAAGTATTGCAGTTAATAAAAGGTTTTAAGACTTTACTTACATTATAAATGATGGTACCATACTCATTTTAGAAATTGTGGTGTGTTCTAAGGTGATTTTACAATGTGAAAAATCCTTCTGCTGGGATATCATGAATCATGTTTGAGAGAAAACTGTTTTCTCATGCTTTTCCCACAGAGGTTTAGAAGGTGATCTATAAGCTAAACGGATAGCATATTTTCTGTGTATTCACATTATCTTTCTCAGTCATGTGAGAATGAAGTCTGACATTCTCAGTAAAACATGTACATCCAACAAGGGCAGAGCCTGTCAGTTGATTCCTTTGTGTTCTACTGCAGCTTCACAGAGTGTTCTAAAGAACAACTAGAGTGCTAACAGCCTTATGACCTATGACAAACGTATAGCACACCTGAAGCCATTTAGATTGGAATAAAGTTGCAACTCTTAAAACATTTAATTTAAAAAGGAACAAAATGAGGGGTTTAATTTTGCCATAGAAAGTATGATTAGTGCTGCAGAAAGAAAAATTAGGGCACATTTTGAGTGACTTCTCAAATCCTCTTTTATTTCATTAAAAGAAATTCTGACATGCAGACTGAAACATGTACTTTCAATACCAGCAGCAGACTTCCCTGGTGAGCAGTAGCTTTACTACAGTGATCAAATGAGCAACTAGAGTTCTAACATTCAAAATGTATGGCAAATGTGTGACACATCTTAATGCTTTCTTGATGGAACCAAGGTAAAACATTGAACGTATTTCCTACTGAGGAGAATGTAGTAAATGAGGAAATTAGGAAACTTCATAACAAGTAAGTATCCCAGGATGTCCACCACAGACAAAAGAGCCCAAATGTAGCACAAATATCACCCAGATGTAGCCCAAGTATAGCCCAATGACAGAATGCCCCAGAGTGTTCTAAAGAACAACTAGAGCGCTAACAGTCTTACTTATGACGAAAGTATGGAACACTTGAAGCCATCTTGATTGGAATTAAGTGGTAACACTTAAAACATTTCATTTGCAAAAGAACAAAATGAGGGGGTTCATTTTGCCATAGAAATTATGATTAGTGCTACAGAAAGAAAAATTAGGGCACATTTTCACTTCTCAAATCCTCTTCTATTTCATTAAAAACTTGTAACATGTAGACTGAAACATGCACTTTGTATACCAGCAGCAGACTTCCCTAGTGAGCAGTAGCTTTACTGCAGTGATCTAACGAGCAACTAGAGTGCTAACATTCAAAATTCATGGCAAATGTGTGACACATCTGAATGCCTTCTTGATGGATCCAAAGTAAACAAGCATTGAAAATGCAATAGGTTTCACCCTTGTTTAAGGTAAAGCAATTGTGTTTGTAATTAGGTGGCTTTTTAGCTGTGCTTTTATTAGTGTTTTTCAAACTTTCATGTACATAACATGCATATGTATGCATATATGTATATGTATATGTATGCATGCATTTATATTTGTATTTATATAGATGTGCAAATTATATATATGTTTATATATGTATGTATATATATACACATACGTATATATAGATGCATATATATGCATATATATGTGCATATGTGTGCGTGTAGAGAGAGGTAGAGAGAGGTAGCGAGGCTAAAGGTGTAGAGGTAGAGGTGTAGAGGTAGAGAGGTAGAGGTATAGAGGTAGAGGTAGAGAGATAGAGAGTAGTAGAGAGATGCATATATATGCATATATATGTGCATATGTGTGCGTGTAGAGAGAGGTAGAGAGAGGTAGCGAGGCTAAAGGTGTAGAGGTAGAGGTGTAGAGGTAGAGAGGTAGAGGTATAGAGGTAGAGGTAGAGAGATAGAGAGTAGTAGAGAGATGCATATATATGCATATATATGTGCATATGTGTGCGTGTAGAGAGAGATAGAGAGAGGTAGCGAGGCTAAAGGTGTAGAGGTAGAGGTGTAGAGGTAGAGAGGTAGAGGTAGAGAGGTAGAGGTAGAGAGATAGAGAGTAGTAGAGAGAGAGGAAAAGAGAGTTAGAGGTAGAGAGTAGAAAGTGAGTAATATAGAGTAGAGTGAGCAGTAGAGAGTAGCAGAGAGTAAGTAGTAGAGAGTAGAAGAGTGAGTAGTAGAGAGTGAGCAGTAGAGAGTAGTAGAGAGTGAGTAGTAGAGAGTGAGTAGCAGCCGCGGTGGGTAGTGGGATGACCTGCAGGGCGGTGACGTGGGGAGGGGCAGGGTGGGTGGTAGTAATTTATGGATTACGGAGTTTTACAGGTAAGTAAACATATAAATAAATAAAACGAATTTTGTTGCGCACACTGCATAACCAAATGCGATGCAGTGCGTGCAACGAAATTCGTTTTATTCATTTATATGTTTACTTACCTGTAAAACTCCGTAATCCATACATTACTACCCCCCACCCAGCCCCTCCCCCTCCCCACGTCACCGCCCTGCAGGTCATCTCACAACCGACCGCGGCTGGTGAGTAGTATAAACTAGTAGAGAGTTGTAGAGAGTGAGTAGTAGAGAGAGTAGCAGAGAGTAGCAGAGAGTGAGTAGTAGAGAGTAGGAGAGAGTGAATTGTAGAGAGGGAGTAGTAGAGAGGGAGTAGTAGAGAGTAGGAGAGAGTGAGTAGCAGACAGAGAGAGAGTAGTAGAGAGTGAGTAGTATAGTGAGTAGTAGAGAGTAGTAGAGTGTGAGTAGTAGAGAGTAGTAGAGAGTGAGTAGTAGAGAGTGAGTAGTAGAGTGAGTAGTAGAGAGTGAGTGCTGAAGAGTAGTAGAGAGAGAGTAGTCGAGAGTGAGAAGTAGAGAGTAGTAGAGATTGAGTAGTAGAGAGTAAGTAGTAGAGAGTTGAAGAGAGTGAGTAGTAGAGAGTGAGCAGTAGAGAGAGAGTACTAGACAATAGTAGAATAGTAGAAAGTGAGTTGTAGAGGGTGAGTAGTAGAGAGTAGTGGAGTAGTAGGAAGTGAATAGTGGAGAGTAGTAGAGAGAGTGAGTAGTAGAGAGTAGTAGAGAGCGAGTAGTCGAGAGAAAGTAGTAGCGAGTGTGTAGTAGAGAGTGAGTAGTAGAGAGAAGTAGAGAGTGAGTAGTAGAGAGAGTAGTAGAGAGTGAGTAGTAGAGAGAGTAGCAGTAAAGTAGTAGAGTAATAGAAAGTGAGTAGTAGAGAGTGAGTAGTAGAGAGTAGTAGAGAGCGAGTAGTAGAGAGTGAGTAGTGGAGAGTGAGTAGAAGTAGAGAGAGTAGTAGAGAGTGAGTAGTAGAGAGTAGTAGAGATTGAGTAGTATAGAGAGAGTAGTAGAGAGTGAGTAGTAGAGAGTAGTAGTGTGAGTTGTAGAGAGTGAGTGGTAAAGAGTAGTCGAGAGTAGTAGAGTGAGTAGTAGGAAATGAGTAGTAGAGAAAGTAGTAGAGTAGTAGAGAGTGAGCAGTAGAGAGTGAGTAGTGGAGAGAGTAGTAGAGAGCAGTAGAGTAGTAGAGAGTGAGTAGTAGAGAGCGAGTAGTAGAGAGAGTAGTAAATAGTAGTAGAGTAGTAGAGAGTGAGTAGTAGAGAGTGAGTAGTAGAGAGTAGTACAGCATGAGTAGTAGAGTGTGAGTATTAGAGAGTAGTAGTAGAGAGTAGTAGAGAGTGAGTAGTAGAAAGTAGTAGCAAGTGAATAGTAGAGAGTGAGTAGTAGAGAGACGGTAGTAGAGAGTGAGTACTAGAGAGTGAGTAGTAGAGAGTAGTAGAGAGTGAGTAGTAAAGAGATAATAATAGAGAGTAGTAGTAGAGAGTGAGTAGTAGAGAAGTAGAGAGTGAGTAGTAGAGAGTGAGTAGTAGAGAGTAGTAGAGTAGTAGAGAGTGAGTAGTAGAGAGTAGTAGTGAGTGAGTAGTAGAGAGTGAGTGGTAGAGAGAGAGTAGTAGAGAGTGAGTTGTAGAGTAGTAGAGAGTAGTCAGTCAGTGTCAGTCAGGGTCAGTGTCAGTCAGTCAGTATCAGTCAAACAGTGTCAGTCAGTGTCAGTCAATCAGTGTCAGTCAGTGTCAGTAAGTCAGTGTCCGTCAGTGTCAGTCAGTGTCAATCAGTCAGTGTCAGTCAATCAGTGTCAGTCAGTGTCAGCCAGTCAGTGTCAGTCAAACAGTGTCAGTCAGTCAGTGTCAGTCAATCAGTGTCAGTCAGTGTCAATCAGTCAGTGTCAGTCAGTCAGTGTCAGTCAGTGTCAGATAGAGCAGCTCTGCTGACCTGGTTCTCTGGCTCTAAAGCAGCTCTGCTGACCTGGTTCTCTCCTTCTAAAGCAGGTCTGCTGACCTGGTTTCTCTCGCTCCACAGAAGGTCTGCTGACCTGGTTCTCTGGCTCTAGAGCAGTTATCCATTGATTAATACAGGCAAGGTATATACTAAAGAATTACCTTTGGTACTAAATTCAGTATTGTGTGTCTTTGTGTACCATACATCCAATGTTGCTACATAATATATATTAAGAACAGTGAAGAAAAGAAATTGTTCTATTCCCGCCGGAACCACTGTTTTTGTTTAGCTTCAAGACGCATGTTCTGAGGGTCACTGGTTACCCCATTATAACTAATGACCTGGTTCTATGGCTCTAAAGCAGTCTGCTGACCTGGTTCTCTGGCTCTAGAAAAGCTCTGCTCACCTGGTTCTCTGGCTCTAAAGCAGCTCTGCTGACCTGGTTCTCTCCATCTAAAGAGTTCTGCTGACCTGGTTCTCTGGCTCTAAAGCAGTTCTGCTGACCTGGTTCTCTCCCTCTAATGCAGCTCTGCTGACCTACTTTCTCTGGGTCTACAGCAGCTCTGCTGACCTGGTTCTCGGCATCTAGAGCAACTCTGCTGACCTGGGTCCCTGGTTCTAGAGTGGCTCTGCAGACCTGGGTCTCTGATTCTAGAGCAGCTCTGCTGACCTGCTTCTTAGGCTCTAGAGCAGCTATGCTGACCTGGTTCTCTGGCTCTACAATGGCTCAGGCTGGCCTGGTTCTCTGGCTCTGAAGCAGCTCTGCTGACCTGGTTTCTCTGGCTTTACAGCAGCTCTGCTGACCTGGTTCTATGGCTCTAAAGCAGCTCTGCTGACCTGGTTCTCTGGCTCTACAACGGCTCTGCTGACCTGGTTCTCTGGCTCTAAAGCGGCTCTGCTGACCTGTTCTATGGCTTTAAAGCAGCTCTTTCCACTCCTACAATCATCCTGACAGAAGTAAATCCTTATCTAATCCCTCTGCTGAAACAAAAGTCCTTATAAACTTATCCTGCTGTTAACTACTAGCACTCCAGGAACCTATTCAATGTCTATGCACTTGTAGAATGACTCAGGCATTGAGACAAGCAGTGGTACAGTCAAATGTGCACAATATATGCGGTCCCTTAACTCCTTGCAGACTACTGAGTCAGTCCTGCAAAAGTCCAGGCAATAGTCATGCTTGTCTGGAATCACACTGTGAGTCTGTGTCCACTCCTACAATCATCCTGACAGAAGCATGTCCTTATCTAATCACTCTGCTGAAACATAAGCGCTCATAAACTTATCCTGCTGTCAATTAATAGCACTCTAGGAACCCAGTCACTGTCTATGCACTTGCAGAATGACTCAGGCATTGAGACAAGCAGTGGTACAGTCAAATGTGCACAATATATGCGGTCCCTTAACTCCGTGCAGCCTACTGAGTCAGTCCTGCAAAAGTCCAGGCAATAGTCATGCTTGTCTGGAATCACACTGTGAGTCTGTGTCCACTCCTACAATCATCCTGACAGAAGCATGTCCTTATGTAATCACTCTGCTGAAATATAAGTGCTCATAAACGTATCCTGCTGTCAATTAATAGCACTCTAGGTACCTATTAACTGTCTATGTACTTGCAGAATGAATCAGGCGTTGAGACTGCACAATGTATGTGGTCCCTTAAACCCTTGTAGACTACTGAGTCAGTCCCTCAAAAGTCCAGGTAATAGTCATACTTGTCTGGATTCACACTGTGAGTCTGTGTCCACTCCTACAATCATCCTGACAGAAGCATGTCCTTATCTACTCACTCTGCTGAAACATAAGTACTTATAAACGTATCCAGCTGTCAACTACTATCACTCTAGGAGCCCAGTCACTGTCTATGCACTTGCAGAATGACTCAGGCATTGAGACAATACCTAAGCACTTATAAATTAACTGAGCATTCTGTTTGCAGCACTGTCTTCATTATAGTTACTAGTGATGTTCTTATAGAATGACCTAGGCATCAACACAAGCACACATAAGCGCCATGAGACTCTTTGGACGTGATATGTGCGCGATACAAATGTTTCTGACTTGACTTGACAATATTCTATGCACAATCCCTACAAACCTCTAAGCAGATACATACTATTGGTACACTCCACTAAATACTGAAGTAGTACTCATGCAGCCTAGGTACTTCCTGTCAGTCTCATGCAGTTCATCAATCAGCCATCCAGCCCTATGTTCTTATTTTATCACTCTGCCAGTACCTAAGCACTTATGGGGCAAATTTACAAGCCCCCTGCGCCACCAGTACGTCACTTTTTGAAACATAGTGATGGCGCTGGGGACTCTTCCATATTTACAAGGAGAGGAAAAGCCACCTTGCGTGGCTTTTCCTCTCCTTGAAAATACGACCCATTCAAAGGTAGCACTTTGCGTTGAAGGGGCGTTTCATGGGTGTTGCTGTGTCTGTTCCCACAAAACCCCCATGGAATAACACATATCAAGACGTACGAGAAAGTGATCTGTAAATACATGTGAATGGTGCGCCACCCTAGAGGTGGTGTAGCGGGGCACAACAAGGAGAAATGTTTTCATTTCTCCTCGCTTTTTCCTCTTTCAATGCATTCTGCATTCCACAGCACACATTGAAGAAGGAAAATGCCTTCAGTGATTGTTTTTGTGCAGGAAGTAGTCCCTTCCTGCACAAAAATAATCTCCCCACGACACAGATATCCTTGCACCATGGTGCAAGGGTGCCTACGTCACTGCAGCACTTCCTCATAGATCTGCCCCTATAAATTCACCACACAGTACTAATGCATTCTTTCAGTCAATCATGCTATACACATACATTCAACCAAACTTTCAGACATTACCATGCAATTATTGTTCTTTTTTTTAACCAGATAAGGTAGTTCTGAACTGTTTTTACTTCTGTTTTTTGTTTTCTATTTTTTTGTAGTTTTTTTAACAATTTTGTACTTTTTTGGTGTTTTTTAAAAATTGGACAAAAAAGGAACTAAGTAATCAATTAGCTTTTGGAATTCAACATCATTCCAAAAACAAACAAAAAAAAATTGCATTTGTGGTTCCGTTGAGCTGCACAAATAGCGTCCACTGACTGTCCACCACACCAGATGATGGTTTTGCACTTAGTGCAGTGCTGCTGCAGAAAAGCAAATTCTGGGCGAATGTCTACTTGTGGTGCTGAAGTGGACGCTCCAGAGGTGCTAGCAATGCCTGGTGGGGGATTTTTTGCTGCACGCCTCATTTCTTCTCGTGCCAGGTTCTCCGGCTGAATGGTCCTCAGATGTTTATACAAACTTGCTGTTCCACAGTAGTATTTCTTGCCACTGCCTCACGAAAGGACCTTATCACACAGTAAGCATGTGACTTTTCTTGCGTTTACCTTTTTTACTCCGGCAGGAAAGGTGAACAATTTCCATACCACTGACTCAGGCCTCTGCTTGGGTGGATCTTCCTTCAAGATATCTTCATCTGAAGAAAGATGAGGATCTTGCGAACCAGATGCCATTTCTCCAATGCAATTTTTTAAAAACAATAAAAATATTCCAAAACCAGCTCTTGAAGAAGAAGAGATGTCTTTCATCAACTGCTCCAGACAGAACAATTAAAATGGGGGGAGGGGGGGTCATTCAATAGTTCAATAGTTACAGTGGGAAATGTTATGAACCAATCAAATCTTCTTTTTTGTGGTCACATGGGATCCGCGCACCGTGTGCTCACCGACGTGACCTCGCGAAAATATATTTAAAAATAATACAAGTTTATTACAAGTAGAAATATATTATTTTTATGAACACCTTAGATAATCTTTTGCCCTAATGCGTACATTAAAGACACGTACATATAATTTTAGACCATAAAAAATTTCACGGGAGTCGCTCACCTAGCGCGCCCCAGCACATATATAACGTCACGTAGGCCCGCCAGCACGCAAGCATCGCGTACCGTGAATGCGCGGGAGCACAAGTCACAGACCGGTCGGATACCGGTCGGGCACACAGAGTAACATTGTACGTATATGATGTAACTGGAAAAAAACACGCACTCGTCGCTCACCATACGCATATCAGTGATGTCATTCGAGATGTCATCAGTGATGTCATCAGTGATGTCACTGACCATGTCATGAATGATGTAATATGTGACATCATCAGCAGTGCATTGCGGGCGCGCGAGTTATAGATAGCACAACTAACTATAACGGAGGAATTTCTATGGTTTTGTACGAGTGAAATGTCCAGCTAACCATAACACTCATGAAACCTGTGTTTTTACAGTGAATATATATATATATACATATATTACCTACTGGTGGTCACCAGTAGGTAGTTATAGTTAGGACCTAGTTACCATAGGAAAATGGCAACATTCTATCCCCAATAACTTTGGCGCCTGTTGACGAATCTTCTCGAACTTTTCAAAACAAATTTTTTGTTGTTATCAGCTCCTATGTTGAAGGTTTGGGGGTGATTCGTCAAGGCGGTGCCGAGAAAAAGGGGGGTACCAAAAAGTGTTTTCTCCATGTTAATTTCAATAGGAAACTTTAGACAAGGCTACATGTCAAACGGGTGAACTTAATTACACCAAATTTATCAGGGAGAAGGGTCTTAGTCTAGACAGCATGCTTTTGTTTATTTGGTGTAAATCCGTTCAGTAGTTTTTGAGAAATATCGAAATTTACAGATATCGATATTTGGGAATTCTGCCATCTGATTGGCTGAGGCGTTACAAGCATAAGCTTGCTGCTGATTGGCTGCGAGCGGTTGCAACTAGGAAGTGTTGGTTGCCATTTTGTGATTCCGTTGAAGCGAGTAAGGGGAAAAAGGGCAGAAAAAAGTAGGAAATAGGAGGGTAGGAGTGCTGTGAGGTCTGTAGAGTGGTTAGAGTGTGCTGTAGAGGGAGAGTGAAGCAAAGTATTTAACCCTACCGGTGTGAAAGTGCTGTTTTGCCCACTGTGAGATGGTGCTGAGGTGAGGTGCCGGTACACTCCGGGATGAAACTGTGCGTGTAAACCGTGAGCTAAGTGATGTAAACTGATGTGCTTTGGGGGCTGTAGCATACTGTCTGAAGAAAAGTATTTACCCCCACCAGTGTAAAAGTGCTGTTTTCCCTACTGTGAGATGGTACGGAGGTGACGGCTTGGTGAACTTGGCGATAAAAGCGTGTGCCTAAACTGTGAGCTGAGTGCTATGTAGCATCCTGGCAGAAGCAAAGTATTTACCCTTACCGGTGTGAAAGTGCTGTTTTGCCTAGAGTGAGATGGTGTTGAGGTGAAAGTCGGCGATGAAAGTGTGTGCTTAAACTGTAAGCTGAGTGCTGTAAACTGATGTGCTGTGGGCGCTGTAGCATACAGGACGAAGCGAAGTGTTTACTCCTACCAGTGTGAAAGTGCTGTTTTGCCCACTGTGAGATGTTGGTGAGGTGAGGATCCGGTACACCTGGGGATGAAAGCGTATACCTAAACTGTGAGCTGGGTGGTCTGTAGCATACTGTCAGAACCAAAGTATTTACCCTTACCAGTGTAAAAGTGCTGTTTTGTCTACAGTGAGGTGGTGCAGAGGTGAGGTACTGCTAAACTCGGAGATGAAACCGTGTGCTTAAACTGTGAGCTGAGTGCTGTAAGCTGATGTGCTTCGGGCGGTGTAGCATTCTGGCTGTTGTAGCATATGTGTGCAGGTGATGTTAGTATGCTTTTAGAGTATAGCGGGAGAGGGAAAGTACTCACTGGTACCTGTCTGAAGACTCAGGGATGAAATTCTGAGTGTAAGTCGTGAGTTTATTGCTGTAAAGTGATTTGCTGTGGGTGCTGTAGGATAATGGTCACAGTAACATACCTGTGTAAGTATTGTTAGTGTGCTTTTATACTATACAGGGAGTGGGAAGTGAACTACTCACCCCAACCGTGCTGCAGACTCGAATGCAGTGTTTTAGGAAGCAGGAATGAAGAAATAATCATGAAGAATATAATGCAGACTGTTGCAAAGCCACAGAAGAAAAGCAATGAAATGAGGTGTGTTTAAGAAAGTGGCTGTGTGTAAGAAAGGCATGGAGTTCGAAAATTATATAGAAAGTGTCTTTATTTAAGTGCCATAATTGAACCCACTGGTGCAAGAGCTAGGGCATCCAGCTGATGCAAAGTTGAACCAATTCTGCTGTATTCAAACGTAAGCTCCTGCATCAGTGAATTACATATTACATGTTACAGTTGCATGTGACATAAACATTAGCTATTGCACTTGAATGACTCTAAATTCTATAAGGAAAATAAAGGTAGGATATGATTACCACATGTATCCTTTAAGAAAACGAAAGAAGAAAAAAGAAATTGCAAAATATAATCATCAAATTTTTTAGGTACCCTGGCAGTGCTTTTTTGTAAGAGAAAATTATCAACAGTAGAATAGTTAGCATAGTTTTTTGGTTTACAGCATCAAATTTACCTCCAAAGGCCCAGGACTTGCTTTGGCCCTGACTTGACAGGTAAGGACTCACAGCAGACGAGCCCAGGTGCTGGTTGCAAGATGCATGTGTCAGACCTACTAAAACCTATACCAGACAAATCCATTCTGTCTGTGCCCTGGGAATCAACAACTGCTGGGCAAACAAAGACAATCTAGCTAGGAACCGCTGTTGGAGTTCTGCGGTTCGCGAGCGGAATATCAAGATGGCCGCCGACTCGGGAGCTGAGTCGGCGGTCTAGTGGTTACATTCCCTCACAGGTGCAGAAAGCTAGGTGAAGGGTGCGCGCTAACACTAATGCACACTTCACCAGAGTTTTCTGAAGAGACAGTTTTGTAGTGTTAGTGTTCCTGTCACCTTCCCGATATTTGGGCCATTTGCGTCGTGTTTTCTTTAGTTATTTTGGGTCCGCTTCCTAGTCGGACACCTCCCTTATTTTCTCCCCCCCCCTTCTCCCCAGTTGGTGATAATTTAGGTCTTTAAGAAAAGATACGAGGAGTCACCTTACCGCGTTCTTGTCCTCGTATTCAGTCGGGAGCTCGAGCAGAAGCTTCAACATATACGCAGCGTCTTCGAGACGAAGAAAGAGCACAGATAAGTGAATGCTGTACCTGGGTTAATGAAGAGAGTGTGGGTATGCAGTTGAGGAGAAATATAAAGAGATAAACAGTACTGTCCTAAGAGATTGGCAGAGAAGGAGTTTAGAGATATTGGAATGTACTTACCCTAGTGATTGTCCTAGGAAATTCTGGGAAGACCTGAGTGACCAAAAAAAGAATAAATCAATCTAATGACAAGAGAGACAAATACACTCTAGGAAAATAAGTGAATAGACTAAAGACAAAACTACTAAAACAGCTCAAACTCTAGAGAAGGTAAGAGTAGAAATAGAATGGGTATTAAATAGTATTTAGAATAACACAAAGAAAGGCAAGAAGTTAATACATATATATATATATTTGCAGATAAAAGTTTCTGGAGGCAAAAAATAGAAACACAAGAAGATAAAAGAACAAAGAGTAGCACTAGACTCTGGAATGTTAGGTAACAACAAGATAGAATAGATTTAGGTATTCTGCAGCAAAAGGAAGGGTGTTTATTCTTTCTCTTTTAATGCATTAGGACTTCTAAGATCTGTCAAAACTAGAGACAAGACCCAAGAAGCAGAAAAGAACAGATCCAGAGCAGTCTCTTCAATTGTTTATTATTTTATCCATTCCCCCTTTGGGGTATTTGAGGGTCAAGTTTAAAATAACTGGCCCTGGGTGTCCTTGAGGTGGAGTTGGGAAAAGGGCAGCTACCTGTTCCTGAGCAAGTCGTGGTAAGAATTCACTTATAGTCTTTGACAGCATGTGAAGTCTTTGATGTCCCTAAGACTTCATCAACATGAGGCAACATCAGTAAAGTCCTTGGAGACCCTTTGGAAAGCAGGGTGCATAGAGCAAATTCTAGCCCTCTCACTCCCAGCCAAGAAGCAGCAGGCAGCAGGTTGACACAGCAAAGCAAGCAGCAACGTGGTAGTCCCTCCTGGCAGAATGTCCTCAGTCCGGAAGTGCTCTGAGTATATGGTGTCAGAGGGCCAGTGCCCATTTTAGCCTTTGAAGTAGGTCAAAGAAAGGCCTTTGTAGTGCACAAGACTCTTCCCAACCTAGCCCTTGCTCCGGGCACACAACAGGGGTGTATGCAGCTCATTTTGAGGGGACAGGCACAGCCCTTGTCAGCTGCAAGTATCCCACCACTTTAGCTCAGGAAGACCAATCAGCCTGGTGATGGGCCATCAGGATATGCAGGGCATACCTCAGCTCCCTTTGTGGGGTCTGTCTAGAGTGAATTTACAAAGCCCAACTGTCATCCAACCCAGACGTGTATTCTAGGGACAGGCAGAGGCACAGAATAGTTAAAGTAAGATAATGACAATATTCTAAAAGTGGAATTTTCAGACCTGCAATTTAAAAACCAACTTCCCTAAAATATGTGTTTTTAAATTGTGAGTCCAGAGACACCAAGCTCCAATTTTGAATCTGCTCCTGATTGTAAAATCTACTTGTAAAGTGTTACAAGGCAGCTCCAGAGCTAATCTATGGGAGAGATAAGCCTTGCATACTGAAAAACTAAATTAGCAGTTTTTAACTACCAGGACATATAAAACTCAAAGGTATGTACATGTCCTACCTTTTAACTACACTACACCCTGCCCATGGTCCTACCTAGGGCCTGCCTTAGGGGTGCCTTGCATGCAGTAAAAGGGAAGGTGTGGCCTGGCAAGTAGGTGGCAACATGACATGACAATTTAAAACTGCACACACTGGCTCTGTGATGGCAGGCCTCGGACAGGTTTGAAGGGCTTCTCAAGTGAGTAGCACAATCAGTGCTGTAGGTCGTCTAGTAGCATTTGATGTAAAGGCCTTAGGCACATGTAGTGCACTGTACCAGGTACTTTGTAGTAAATCAAATATGTCAATCATTTAGAAACCAACTGTCATTACATTTTAGACACAGAGCATATGCACTTTATCACTGGTCAGCAGCAGTAAAGTGAACAGAGTCCTAAAACCAACAAAAATGAAGTTCAGCTCACAGTCAAAAACAAGAGGTCAGAAGCAAAAAGACTTGGGAAAACACACCAAAAGATGTCAGATCTAGAGTCCAATCAGAATATCAAGCCAGTCATAATTCACTATTCAACAAAGAGAGGAACCAAGAGGGCTTTTTAACGGGGTCCAGTGTATAGGCCCAGGAACTAGGTAAGCAAAAAGGATACACTGTTCCCCTAGGGAAAGTAACTAATAAAAGAATAGATTAACCAAACTACGTAAAGTGGGTAAAGGGGGTCCGGGGGAATCCCCCTTTCGGAACTAAAACCCTCACACACCCAACAAGCTAGGTGTCATGCTTCATCATCTGGGTTCTGCTCCTCGTCAGACTGGTGCTACAATGTCTGACGGGCACCCGTAAAGGGGATCTTTATCGAAGATCTTTTGTTCCTGCCAGTTGGTGCATGTGGGTGTGAGGGCTCTAGTGGGTGTGTAGACGTGATCAATTGATGGTCCTTATGACTGGGTGATTGGCATCATGTCCCCAGAGACCCGGGCCACCATCACTGTTACATAATCATTTTTAAGTTAAGTTGACTTCAGTGTGTTTATTTAATACCGGCAGAGTCTCCTAATAGTCTAAGTACGCTGGCTCCTTGTTACCAATACACTACTTTGGGCGCCTACATCAATATGAGTGATATCCACCGTGACGCCCACTGCCACACCTAATAGCGAATACAGATGGCTTTTAGAATACTTTACCAAGTGTGACACCGCCTTGCTTACCTTTCCCTGTGCAAACGGATGAGTTGTCCTACCTTGTTTGCTTTGAATGTACCTTGTAATATGGCCGCCGAGTTGGTGTAGCCTTCCCATGGCATTCAGCCTGATTGCCACACCCGACAGCGAATATAAATGCCTTTTAGATAACTTTCCTGAGTGTGTCACCATTTTGAGTACTTTGCCCTGTAGAAACGGGCGAGTTCACCTGCCGTGGTTACTTTGTATACACCTTGTAAAATGGCCACTGTGTTGGTGATGAGTCTCCATTGCATTTAGCCTGAATCTGCGGCAGCCCGGGGACCCTCTACCACGCATGCGCCGTTACCTTCAGACCGGCAACACGTGACAGGGGCGTCTACGTGAATGCCTCAGACATACAGTTTAAAAGCTGCAATGGCGGCTGGAAGACTGTTTCCAGCTTCTCCGACCTCCTGATGCTCCTGCGGGTAGGTTTGTCCAGCTTTGCTCCACGGAATCCGATTGTTGCTTATAAGGGTCCACCTCCAAACGTCACAAGACCTCTCATATAAACACACAGAGGTCTTGAGCCATTAGGCGAGGGATAAACAGAACAGGGAAGGGAAAGGGAAGGATCAGCTGGGGAAGGGATATACCTGAAACGACAAGAACATATACTTATTATCACTCAAGTCTACTCTCATTAATTCTCACTAACATGAACCCTAAGTACCTTATGGTATGAAAGAAACCAGCCTTGGCGAAAACACCGCAATCACCTCTTGACACTCAGTGAAACCTACAGGAACACAAACATAGGTCAAAGAACAGGTACACCTCCTAGGACACATAGACCTCCTACATCGTCCCCCCCCCCTTGCACCCAACATACCATGACAGAATGCCAGAGGGATGTAAACTGGAATCTGGTAATTAAAGCAGCACATAGGCTGAGTAGAACAAGAAATCAAAGATCATCAGGTATTCTCCAAGTTCCTTATTTGTAGAAACGGTAGTGCGTGGGATGCAAGAACCACATCACTCTGCTCTACTCGTCATAAGGGTAATAAACAATAGCAATGTCCCCAGCTGTAGTCAACACAAATCAGCGTAAATGCTGTGTAGAGTAGCGAGTACTCCTCCTCGCTTAGGAAGTCTGAAATCAAAGAAAGGCAGGATACATTCAGTGCACGGTAGCGTGTGGTTTCGACCACCACTGCGCTCCGCGAACTGTTAACCCCCTAGATCAAATAAGCAGTTCATAATAGAGCGAAATCCCTTTGGTGCTCTCCCCGAAGTGTACAGCACTCCGACCGAAGAGTGAAACGGCAACGCGTGGCTGTTAACCACCGCGCTCCGCTCTCCGAAGAATAAATAAACACGGCGAAGCAGAAAGCACGACTGTGTTTACCTAGGCGCATACATGTTGAAAATTAGTACGTTTTGGTGAACATTATCTGCGCCATCTTGCCTCTTCCCCTGATGCCACACTTTTGTCGTGCGCGCCCGCCATTTTAAGATGCCCCGATCAGAACAAACCCTTTTGCATGCCGCTGGCCCCTGACATAGCCCTTTGCCTTCGCTAAGCCTGCACGCTGACCACCCCCTGCTTGCACCTGCCTTGAGTCATAAACCCCTCTTCGGCGCTGCTCTGCCCCAGGCCCTCATCCTGTTCCCAGCGCGACACCTCCCTGCTTTCCTTTCATGATCTCCGGCCCTTAGATGCAAACCCCCCTTTTTTCCCCGTGTGCCCGTTTTGTCCTCCCCGTTCCCAAGCCGACACCCAGCTCTGCCGATACCATCCTTGCCCCTCCCCGTACAATAGAAAGCTTCCCCCATCAAAGAATCCCCGGGTTGATCAAAGCCCCCACCCCATGAGACCCGATCAAACCCCCCACATTCCGTGAATCGGCGGATTATCCAGCTGCGCGATGCTCATCACCTGTTGTGACTAGGGTGGGGACTTCAACTGTAAATGTGTATGGGAACGGGCCCAAAGGGGAGTTCCGAGAATGTCTTTTCCGTACATCAAAGCTTTAACATGTATGTGTAATCTACAATAAAGTCATAAATGTGTGTATAAGAGGCCAGGCCTCAGGAATACAGTTAGAGCACCTCAGAACGATACCTTCTGTCCGTTTCGTTGTGTTCTCCTCCGGAGAGAATAAAAAACCTTGTTTCCTGCTTTCCAGTCTCCAGCGCCTGCCTCTTCATTTGATTTAATAACTAGAGGGTCACAGAGGCAATACCGCCGGGCAAATATCGATTGTCCCCGACCCGACTCAGGTTTTTACAATTGGCGTCCCAAGCGTGGGGCCCATCAGCGACTCGTGGATCCAGTGGGAGAGGTCCCGACGACAGAGTGAACGACTCGGGAGAGCTCTTGCCCAATAGACCCTCGTCTGGCAGCCGATCATCCGAACTTCACTAGCTCCGAACAGACCTCTCTCGAGTGATCTACGGTCGTGACTGGGAACCATCAGGAGTGCCGTGAGAAATACGAGAAAAAGAGGACGATCGGGCGCTGGATTCGGAAGACAAGAAACTGTCCACATGGTCCGGGTAAGGTCGTGTTGCCACGACAAGTTGCGAGAAAAAATTTGTTTGATTGCTTGATTGTTCAAAAATACTAGTATTGCTCGTTTTATTTTTATTTTTTTTTATTTGGAGATTCACTGTCTGCAAACGGAGAAACAACAGGCTCTCTCTCTTTGCAAGCAGTGGAGGATAGGCAGGGTAGCAGCCGTGCTTGTTTTCTTTCTCCCCCACTCAATAATTGCTTGAAACTGAACTGTTGTTCACAAAAATATTGTTTCCTGGAGATTCCCTGTCTGCAAACAGGGAAGTGACCACCCTTTTTGCAGATAGTGAAAAGGGTAGGTAACGCAGATCTTTGCGGTCCTACTCATTCTCCCCATTGTTATTTATCGGTCTTTTGGTTTTTGATCCATGAGGTATTCACTACCTGCAAACAACGTAGAATAGAAATATTCTGTCTAGTCTTTGCACCTAGTGATAAGATAGGCAGTGCTGACTTTTTTTAGTCCCTCGTTACGAGCCGTCATGTCTGTCTTCTCCCCACTGATAAATAGCCTGTTTAGCCCGGACCGGGTGTTAGAGGTGGACCATATAGCTCCACTAGAAGGCACCCCTAATAAGGACATGTTCATAAACTATGGGTTAGTCACCATAGCTTATAATAAATTATGGCACAGGTATACCGAAGATAGCCAAGACAAACAGTGGCCACTGGCAGGATCCTTTGACCTTGATAAAATAGAAACGTTAGAAATAGCCCTTCGAAATAATAAGACAACGCCAATTATGCTCGACAGTCTCGGTATGTGGCGCAGAGAGGCTACGCAACGACAGAGAAAAGACGAGGACAAACCAAGTAGAGAAATATACCGACAGGACAACCCCAGGACACCGCTACCCACGACTTATCCCCCGACACTATGCAAAGGACGACCAGACTTAGGGTCAAACCAATGCGCTTTTTGTAGGTATGTCGGACACTGGAAAGCCCAATGCCCGACTCTACTGAGCGTGAGTAAAGGCAAAGGGCCGACAAGAACGACAGACCGACAGTACGAGAAAAGGCGCGAGACAAAGAAGAACCCGACTTACATAGACAGACCAGACAGAACTACCACGTTTGATTATGCCCGATGGCACAGATTTCGCCAGGAAAATCTCAGCGGCATGCTCAAGTTCTCCTAGGTCGGGCAATGTCAAGACGGGAACCCAGCCTCGTTTAAAATTCACAGACGGAAAGAGATAATTATGACCAATAACTGTTTTTATATTTGTCTTGGGTCTTTGTATGTCGTACTTGTACTGTCCCCCGTCTGAGTTTGTGTGTATGTAATGTACAAATCTGCGTCATCCCTCTACACGTGTTTCCGTGTTACTCGACCTCTGTTAGCAGAAACTTAGCATAAAAGCAACCTGGAAAGAAAGAAATGGTAAAACAAAATCCGTAGACCATTAATGAACTTGAACTTTTAATTTAACACAACAAACAAGGAATAATAACGATAAACTGTAGAAAATGAAAGTCAAACAGAACATTCGCCCCCCCCCCCCATTCTGGAACCTTCCAAAGTAGGGCAGGGTTACGGCTACGCCCAACCAACGGCAACCCATATAAGGCGAGCCCGGCCGCCAACTCTTGGTCAGGAAATCTTAACGTATGGGGGAGCCGGAGGAGAGGCAGGAGCCCGCAGCCTGGGCATTTGCAGGTAGTCCCGCCACATGTCTCCTTGGCCGGCCGCAACGGGCCTGGAAAGACTAAGGTAGTCCCGCCACATGTCCAGAGGAGAACGAGGCACCTCTTCCTTTTCTCTTCCGTCACAGCCGCAGCAGTCCTGGACGGCGGGATGTCCTGCACGTACCTCCACAACAATTTGTCCAAGTTGGGCTGGGAGGGAGAGGCGACGCGGACGAGCCTCTCCCACCTCCACCGATAGGAGGTTTCCCAGCCCCCGGCCCGACGCCGAACACCCCCAGTCAGGCGATGGTGCCAATACTTGCGCAGCACCGAACGTACAATGGTGGCACCCCAGTACTTGCGCAGCACCGAACGTACAATGGTGGCACTTGGGGAACACCGGATGTGGAGAGACCTTCATGCGGGGCGATGAAAAGGAGCGGCATGGAGTGCACCGGGAGAAGGAGACGATGTGAACGAGTCTCCCTCGCCCCCCCAGGTGGGGGCATCACAGCTGCACCCCAGCTGAACGTCCCGCTTACACAAAACAGGGACCTCTTCCTTTCACTCCGAAGGATCTCTTCCATTCTTGCAAACTCGACGAGAGTGGCCCCTGTAGGGCCTCAAAATGGCGTCTGGATCCGCTGGAAGGCGGGCCCCGGCCACTAGAGTAACTTTGGCCAGCCATATAACTCGAACATTTGTCCCATGGAGCACGAGCCCCCATCTCCGACAGCATCTCCGCAGCCTTGAAGATCATACAAAGGTCCCCGGCGGAACCTTCGGCCTTTGCAGGTTTCCGGTAAGGGACGGCTGCCTTGATCGCCAACGAAACAAACATGACATTGCCACACCTTCTGTTAGCGTGAATTCTAGAACTGCCGAAAAGGACTCTGGTCCAAACTGCCAGTAATGGAAACATTTCCCCCTGATGCTGCTTCCGGACTGTGCCGGCCCCGCCCAAAATGGCGCTGGTATCAATCGGAACTTACGAACACCTCGTGGTGTTCCTTCGCACTAATATAAACTTGATGTTCTGAGATTTTATATGATCCTTTGTACACTTGGCTAGAAAAGACAAGGAGAACTCACACGACGAACAGTATGAAAGGATCCCCGTTACAAATGTTGATTACAAATGTACAATGTATTATATTTTTATAACTGATGTAAACCTCATTTACGACGCTCACGTACGGTATGCATATAGGAAAACAAATGCCCCCGAACCCCCAACCAATTAATAGACGTTTTAGTTACTTACAAATGAACGAGTAAAACTTTCCGATGTTTTTATTGCTGCAAGCGAAACCCCCCACTGTATGCACTTTAGCCATTGCCACGACCGGCCAAATACGACCGCACCCTCATAATCCATATGCTGAAATGATTTTGCAAAATAAAGTCTTTGAAACTATGGACGGGTATTGCATGCTTTTATTTTAAAAAAAATGTGGGATCGGTGGGAATTTTTTTTTCTGTGCACCCTACTCTGCTCTCTCTTTAAGGTTAAAGGAAGATGGTTACCCAGCCCTGGAGGACGGATCGGATCAACAACACGACACTCCGCCTTCAAAGTACGCGACTGACCCATGAACTCTCGCGTAGAGGAAGACCTTGACTTCCAAGGATGGGTAAAACGAACGGTGTAAATGAGGGAATGTAAAAGGAGGGAGAAATAAAATAATGTAAATATTATAAAGTACCACGTTCCAAAGTATCAGGGGCCCAAGAACCGAAGAACCTTAGAACGCCACAGCGTTGAAAGAGGTTTAAGGACCCCGATATTGAGATACATCCTTTTGACTAGATACCTCGCACTAGGCACCTCTGGTTTCCTTTTTACGTTTCCCCGCACACGACCTATATGAACACACTACCCCCCCCCTCGACTCCAGAAACCATATCCCCAGGGACCCTGCCCCGAGGAGGAAAGACGAGTAAGAGGTAAGTAAAGGACTTATGAATCCATGTATTTGAATGTGCGCGAATGCTGTCTCCCACCCCCCCCCCTTTTTCCTCCCTCTGCAGGTTACATCAGAGATTACAGCCGAGGTGTGGCGAAGATCCGAAACCTTGCCATGTCTAATGCACGAAACGAACTAGCGCCGCAAGGTGGCGTCTGAGCATGCCTGCAGACTACTCACGTACCGAACAAACCCGAAAAATTAGCACAACCCTGATACAAAGTGATCACCCTTAAACCAGACCGGACGAATGAACCCATGTCACGTATGATGCGAAACTATGAGGGAATGTGTGTGTGTGACTGAGGCGTCGACCCAACTGGTCGAAGGACCGAGAATGCGAGAAGTGCGACAAAATGGTACCTCCTTTCTTCTTTCCTTCTTCTCAAGGCGCGTCCCCTCTACCCTGTCTAATGCTCAAACTGCATGATTACAAGATCCTAACGCAGACCCGCGAATGCCCTTTACTGTGTAATGCACTAAATAGCCTTTCTTGAATATACTGCCACCCTCTCTGTTGCACGTGTACTATTTAGCCTGCCGTTGCACTCTCTCTCTCTCACTCTCTCTCTCTCTCTCTCTCTCTCTCTCTCTCTCTATTTCTGCACTCCCACTCTTCCGAGTGGTTAGCCCCGAAATTGGCAGACTGCCACCCCTAGCACCCCACCTAATTGGCTTCAAATACCGTCAGTATTTGCACAAAAACTTGTCTTTAATACAATCACCCTGAGACCGCGTCGTTACCTCTCCTTTTCCGCTAGAAGTCAATGAACCCAGGTGGGGCCGTAAGGGAAAGGACAGGTAAGACGACAGAGGTTCCCTAATCTGACCCGAAATAAGGGAACTACATGTCAACGGCTCCTATAGTATAAAACAAGGACCTCAGAATACGCGACCCTCCCCTCCCCGAATTGTCGCAATACCCAAGCCGAAAAAAAAATGATCACCCCCGTTACCTCCCCTGTATATGTCCCTGGTTGTTTCCCATAAAACCCCTGTCCTTCCTGATTAAGTAATCGGGCTGTAAAAGGTTACGTAGGATCCAGAATGATGTTTTACAAGGTTAACAGATTAGCCCAAGGTAAAGAAATAACCGAAATGAACCCCGTAGTAGTTTAAAAGCAGGATGCATCTATAGAAAGGAGATGTTTTAGTCATGTTCGCCTCTCAGCAAAATACCTGTGTAGTACCATGTTGATGACTCACAGTACCCTTTGTAAATGTAAAACTCTAGAGAACAGCATATCTTCGCCAGGTTCGTCTCACGAAGGTGGGTCACCATCAGATGAACTGTCGTGAACTAATTATGAAGGAAAGTCATAAGTAAATCCAACAGGCCCGTCACCGGTCATTTCATGTGCCAGTTGTGAGAACGAGCATTTTCATTCTTTGCCTGGAGCTGGGAGAGAAATAGACTTTTTGATTATCTCCATCTGCAAATTTTCTAAAGACTGTCTTTTCAAACTTGTTTAAGGGTACTGCTGTTGGAGGAGAGAAGGACCGGATGTGGGAGCACGAGGCCTGACTGCAGACTAAGGAACACCTGCGACATTAGCCAAGGCGAGACCACGACAGAAAAGAGCTGCAGGACGAGGCACTATTTTCGACAGCATGAAAAGAAAGGGTCGACCTGATGCCCCTGCTCGACGTCCAGTGCCTGTCGACAAGTCCCCGCTCTCTGAATTCTGTCACACGCCCGCCTATTTGAAGTCTCTCGTTCCCCTAGTTTGTTCCCAATTTGGCCTTGCTCCATCCCCCTTTTTCCTCTGACCTACCCTATGGACTGTTTTGAACGCTCTTCTTCCATCGGAACTTTCTGACAATCACCTCAAAGGACACAGGGCGAAAAGGACCTTACCGACCAGAAACGCGAGGAAAGGGTCGTGCCCTGCAACGCAGAACTTAGAACAGAGCTGGACTCGTAGCTCCACCGCCGGTGCTCAACAGCGCCAACGAAAGACCACAAAGAACAATGAGAACTCGTAAAACTTCGAACATTTGACATCCACAATCACCGTTTTTGCTATGCCTCATTTCTCTCCCAGCCGCCATTGTATTGATCCTGCTCCAATCCAAATCTGAAATATGTAATAACCTGCCAGTTCACGTTATGATATGTACTTGCTGCTCGCTACAGAACCGTTTTTTGTATTACATTCCTATGACTTTCCTGCTGAACAAGTTTATCAAAGTTTATCAAATAGGCCCACCTCCTAAAAACTAGAAATCTCAAAATGTATTGTTTACAATTTTTTCATCTAGGGTTCCTACCGTTTTCCTTCTCATGCCCACCACAATAGACCCGAGTAGAAAATGAACCAGCAAGATGTCTTGAATATGTTAAAGGGAGGACTGTTGAAAATTAGTACGTTTTGGTGAACATTATCTGCGCCATCTTGCCTCTTCCCCTGATGCCACACTTTTGTCGTGCGCGCCCGCCATTTTAAGATGCCCCGATCAGAACAAACCCTTTTGCATGCCGCTGGCCCCTGACATAGCCCTTTGCCTTCGCTAAGCCTGCACGCTGACCACCCCCTGCTTGCACCTGCCTTGAGTCATAAACCCCTCTTCGGCGCTGCTCTGCCCCAGGCCCTCATCCTGTTCCCAGCGCGACACCTCCCTGCTTTCCTTTCATGATCTCCGGCCCTTAGATGCAAACCCCCCTTTTTTCCCCGTGTGCCCGTTTTGTCCTCCCCGTTCCCAAGCCGACACCCAGCTCTGCCGATACCATCCTTGCCCCTCCCCGTACAATAGAAAGCTTCCCCCATCAAAGAATCCCCGGGTTGATCAAAGCCCCCACCCCATGAGACCCGATCAAACCCCCCACATTCCGTGAATCGGCGGATTATCCAGCTGCGCGATGCTCATCACCTGTTGTGACTAGGGTGGGGACTTCAACTGTAAATGTGTATGGGAACGGGCCCAAAGGGGAGTTCCGAGAATGTCTTTTCCGTACATCAAAGCTTTAACATGTATGTGTAATCTACAATAAAGTCATAAATGTGTGTATAAGAGGCCAGGCCTCAGGAATACAGTTAGAGCACCTCAGAACGATACCTTCTGTCCGTTTCGTTGTGTTCTCCTCCGGAGAGAATAAAAAACCTTGTTTCCTGCTTTCCAGTCTCCAGCGCCTGCCTCTTCATTTGATTTAATAACTAGAGGGTCACAGAGGCAATACCGCCGGGCAAATATCGATTGTCCCCGACCCGACTCAGGTTTTTACATACATCAGTTCCGATCCTACCTGGATCGCGTGGGCACATAGGAATCCAAACACGGCAGATATTCAGATAGCCAACGAGCTGTAGAACGGCGTCTCCGACCGGAAACCCGGAACCAAACAAGAATTACACGCAACAGGAAGCGTGTAGGGATCGTACAAATACTCCCCTTCACCGGGGAGTCTGGGAGTTGTAGTTCGGACTCCCGTTTCCGGCTACAATGATCGTGATCCAAGCGCTGGCACCCACGAGTGTCCAGCAATGCAGGCGCAACCTGTATAGTCCTGACAGTATGTCCTCCCTCCTAGCACCTTCTAGGGCCAGGCCACCGAGGGAACTTACGGTGATACGAACGTACAGCCTCAGGAGCATGGATGTTCTGCACAGGCTCCCAAGAATCCTCCTCAGCCGAGTAACCTTTCCAGGAAACCAGATACCACAACACACCCCTCCGGTATTTGGAGTTCTTGATACTCCTCACCACATACTCAAAACCATCATCACATGACACAGGAGGAGGAGCACGCCTGCTGGCACCAAAAGCAGATTTCAATAAGTTGCAATGGAACACTGGATGGATTCGGAGCGTACCTGGTAGTTTTACGCCACTGGATTAATCTGTTTTGTGATGACATAAGGACCAATGTATCTGGGGTGGAAGATACTGCGCAATTTGAAACGGATGTTCTTGGTGGAAAGCCATACGTTATCCCCACAGCATATGTCGGGCCTGCCCTTCGATGTTTGTCCTCTCCTCTTTTGTACTCAGCCTTTGCTTTCTGCAGATGAGCTCTGATCTTTTTGTGCACCGCATGTATTTTGCGCATTTGCCCCAAAACAGTAGGTTGATCAGCCACCCCTTCCGGGATGTTGATGGGGAGAATTTGGGCGTCAAAACCATAGGTGGCGCAGAAAGGAGAAACCCCCAGTGAACTGTGCCAGGCATTGTTGTATGCCACTTCGGCCATCCACAACAGGGAGACCCATGAATCCTGAGCTTCAGCAGCATAACATCTGAGGTATTTTTTCAGCGTTTGAGTCAGTCTCTCTGTCTGCCCATCAGTCTGCGGGTGGAAGCTAGTGGAGAGAGAAGACTGGATCTGCATGGCTTTGCACCAGGCCTTCCAGAACCTGGCGATGAATTGCGGACCTCTATCCGAGACTATCACCTCAGGTATTCCGTGCAAACGAACCACATTGCTTAACAGTAACTGTGCTGTTTGACTGGTGGTAGGGAGATTCACACAGGGAATGAAGTGTCCCATTTTAGTGAGACTATCAACTATCACCAGGATTGCCGTCTGGCCTTGATCTGGGGGTAGACCCGTAACAAAGTCAACACTGATGGACTGCCAAGGTCTATTTGGCGTGGGTAGAGGCATCAGCAGCCCCTTCCTTTTTCCTGTCTCGTTCTTGGCTCGGGCACACTCCTCACAAATCCCTACCCATGTGATTACGTCTCCCTTGATGGTTTCCCACCAGAAATGGCGTTGCAATAACTGAACCGTTTTGGTCACTCCGGAGTGACCTGCCAGCAAGGTATCATGACACCATTCAAAAGCCTTCTTCCTTAAAGCTACACTAGGTAGGAACAGTTTGCCTTCCTGAAAGGGTAACCCTTGCTTCAGAGTGCGACCACTCCCCAACGTAGCCCAAGACACCCATGCATCGTGAGATCTTGAATTACATATCATATCCAAAAAGGTGTTTGCCTGTACTACGCAAACCACCTTTCCTGGATCTACTATCGCCTCTAAGGGTTTTGTACCAGGATAGTTGCCAGGATGTGACTTTCTGGACAGGGTATTAGCTTTCCTGTTCTCCACCCCAGGCCTATACATGATCACGAAGTCATATTCAGAGAAAAACAACATCCACCTCATATGTCTCTGAGTGAGGTTTCTTGCTGTCTTCATGTACTGAAGATTTCTGTGATCTGAGAACACGGTGACTGGGAACGCCGCACCCCACAGATGTTGACGCCACTCATGAAATACTTTCTTTATAGCTAACAGCTCTTTCTTAGCTATTGTATAGTTCGTCTCTGCTGGACACAGCTTCTTAGACATGTAAGCTACGGGATGTAATTGCCCTGTGGTCTGGTTCCGTTGTGACAGGATGGCCCCTATCGCAGTGTCAGAAGCATCCGCTTCCACTACAAACGGAAGTTCTGGTTTGGGATGGGCCAAAATAGGGGCGGTGGTAAAGGCTTCTTTAAGAGTCATGAAGGCGTTATTCGCTTCTATAGACCAAAGAAAAACTACTCCTTTTCATAGCAACTTTAACAGAGGTGATGCTACCAAGGAAAACTGTGAAATAAACCTGCGGTAATAGTTCGCGAAGCCCAAGAAACTCTGAACGTCTTTTACACTAGACGGGACTGGCCACTCCTGGACAGCCTTCACTTTTCTCTCTGACATTTGCAACCCAGTAGGACTCAGAATAACCCCCAGGAATTCCACCTCTGTCACACTGAATTCGCACTTACTCAGCTTACAATAGAGTTTGTTTTCCCCCAATCTCTGTAACACTTGAGAGACATGGTGCTGGTGGGTCTCGGTCTTATCTGAGTAAATGAGAATACGTCCACAAACTCCTTCAAGACATCGTTAAGAAAATACTGAAATGCCGCCGGGGCGTTACACAACCCAAACGGCATGACTGTATATTCATACAATCCGTAACGAGTCTTGAAGGCAGTTTTCCATTCGTCACCTTCCTTAACACGCACCAGATGGTACGCACCCCTTAAGTCCAAGCGGGTATATATCTGGGCATCCCTCACTTGATCTAACAAGACCGTAATAAGTGGCAAAGGGTATCGGTTTCTTACCGTGTTCTTATTTAGTACCCGATAGTCCACACAGGCTCTCAATTCTCCATTCGCTTTTTGGATGAAAAACAAAGGAGAGGCTGCAGGGGATCTAGAGGGTCTGATGAACCCTATCTCAACATAGTGATCAAGGTATTCTTTTAGGTGCTCCGTCTCCGGAACCGATAGTGCATAGACACGACATGACGGCAACGTTGCACCCTCCACTAGATCTATCCGACAAGCATACATCTGGTGTGGGGGCAGTTGTTCTGCCTGGCTTTCACTAAAGACTTCCTCGAAGCAATGGTATTGGGAGGATAGAATTACCTTTTTCTCCGCGGCAGTAGCCACCAAGAAAGAAGGCTGCCGTAGGCTGTGTCTGGGAAGTGTTCAGATGTTCCTTGCATACCTCCGACAAAAACCGGACCTCTTTCGTATTCCAATTGATCAAAGGGTTATGATAGCTTAGCCAGGGCATTCCCAGAATGACCTCATACTGAGGGGCTACTATGATGTTTAAAGTCAGTTTCTCTCTGTGCTATCCCTCAGGTCCTTTAAAAGACAATTCCACTACATCAGTCTGTTCCGTAATGAGACCCGATATTAGAGGCTTTCCATCCACGGCCAACACCTCCTCGGGGGTCTCTCTAATAACTCTGGCCAGTGACAAAGAAGCTACTAGACTGCAATCTATAAAAATTCCCCGTGGCCCCCGAGTCAATCATAACCTTGACCTGATGAATTCTCCGCCGACTCTCCAGACACATAGGAAGAACTATATGTGTCTCCGTATCCTTCAAAGCCAGAACTGTTCACGAAGGAATTTTCAAAGGCTGGGATTCCCTATGGACTTCCTGAAGGTTCCCTGTCACTGCCTCTGAATCACCAACCAAAGAGACCGCTATTCTCTTATTTTTGTTCCATACCCCAGAATTCTTTGGTTTAGTGGGGCACTCTTTAACGAAATGCCCTTTTTTCCCACAGTAAAGACATAACCCCAGGGCTTTACGGCTTTCTTTTTCTTCCCTAGACAAAGGCGCTCTTACAGCTCCGATCTCCATGGGTTCTGAGCTAGAGTCAGAGGAAGGCAAAGACCTCCTGGGAAAAGATTCGGACCCAACAGGAACCCTGTCCCACCTTCTTCTTTCTCCTCCTCTTTCACTTTGTCTGCCATCTAGCCGTAAGGTGAGGTTTATCATATCTGTGCAGGCTGAGGGTCTATCTGTGCTATGATGTCCTTTAGTCCGTCTCTCAACCCTTGGTAGAAAAGTGACATCCTCTTTTCCTCTGGCCATGATGTCTCTGCCACTAACCTGTTAAAGTCAGTCAAGTAAGATACTAAATCCCTCCTGCCCTGCCTAAGGGTGAGCAACTCTCTGTCTGCACTAAAGGTAGTGGCACGTCTATCAAACACCCTCTCGAATTCAGCACGGAAGGCTGTCCAATCCGATAATATGGCGTCATTATTTCTTACCAAGGGTACTGCCCAATTGGCAGCATCCCCGACCAGATAGGAAATGGCAAAAGCCACCCTTGAGTGATGGTTTGGAAAAGAGGCCGGCTTGCAGGAGAAATGAAGCATTATCTGCGTTAAAAACACCTGTGTCTTAGTCGGATCGCCAGAATACCGTTCTGGACTAGCCAACGGAATGGGTGGGGGGACAGTGACCTGTACTTGTGAAGAGGACGCATCAAAAGGGTTTCGACTCAATCTGTCTACCTTATCCCTCAAAGCTGCTGCTTCTGTTTTGGAAGCGGCTAGCTCTTACTGAACCAGCACCAAGGCCTGTAGCACATCTTCCAAAGTAGCCATTATGAGCACAACCGAATCGGGTAGAGATAAATTTGTGGGCGTGACTGAAAATCACTGCGAACAGCATTTATCCAATGCTCTCCTCCGGTTGCGGAGCTCCGCATAGCACCGCCGAGTTTGTTTAGCACTTAGCAGAGTTCTGCGTAGCAAAACTCAGCAAACTCCGCCCTGGCTTAATTGTGATCCCCAGGGCTTTGATATGCCCTAGGAGGGGGGACTGTGCACTTTCCTCCTATTTTTAAAGGTGCGCCCAAACCTGGCCCATTGGGGGTTAATTAAAAACAAGCACAGGATCCAGGCTTGGTGTTTTTTTATTTGTACAGTGTATTCGCGAAGACTCGTGATTTTGTCGTATTTTTAATGCTTTTTTGGCCTGTTGGGGTCCCTCAGGGACCCCTGGACCGACTTTTTGGGATTCAGGGTATTTCTACCCTGCCCCCTTTTCTTTTTTTAAATATTTTTGTTAGGGTACTCGGCTGAAGCAGATTCCCAAGATGGCTGCCAACACTTCTTGGTTGAAGTGATGGTAGCACATCAGAGATCCCCATTTCCCAGGAGGAACTTGTCTTTTTTACCGCAACCACAGTTATCCCTTTTTTTTAAATTTCTCAACAACTACTGAATGGATTTACACAAAATAACTGAAAGCATGATCTGCCTAACCAAATCTAGCTTGTTGTCAAATTCTGTATAATCCTGTTCAGTGATCCTGGCTGTAGGCATGCTGACAGGTCCTAAGGGAATTAACATTGCAAATTCACCCTTTTTTTAACCCCATTTTTCTCAGCCCCTGCTTCCCGAATCGTCCCTAAACCTTTCATAACCAACGAGATTCACTGGCGCACTTTTTGGGGGAACCTTTTGTGAAGATTGGTCAAACTATGCCAACGATATAGGAAAGTTAAAAACACTTTTCCTATGGAAACATGGTCCTTACTATAACTACCTACTGGTGACTGCTAGTAGGTAATATATCTTCAAGTTATGTAGATGTGCAGTTAAAAATAATAAATATATATGTCCCTATATGCAACGTATTCACTTACCTTTCGATATTTTGATATTTTGACCCTCCATATTTTGATTACAATAGTAGTGTATCACGATATTACCTACTTGATACTTTCCACCCTCTAATATTATATGTAACGTCCTGCCTCTAGGACACATCACAGACAATATGGATTCTCAGAGGTGTCTTATAGACGAAGTGGTATTGTAGAAAGAGAAGCATCAGGAACCGGGGTACACAGACACTAGGACAATGGGAGATAGAGAGACATGGAAACGCTGACATTAAAACCAAGACAAGGAGATGAAGTAAACTCACATTCATTGGAAAGCACACCATCCAGCACATAAGAGTCACAGAAGTGTGCTCTGTAAGTGCCAATTAACACACCAAAAGTACAAACGCCTATTAACCCTACTTCCGACTCTGCACATTTCTTTCCATAGAACAATTCAGCTTCTGACTAAATTCTGATGTGCTTTTAATCACTGTCATACGCTAAAAGTAGAGTCTGAAAATGCAGAGCAAAACTTTATTATATATTGTTATCTAATCTATAACGTTCCCAGAGAAGAAAATACTGCATTGGTATCTGCCATGTATACTTTCAGTCAGTCCGTGCTGATTTATATAAAATGCTTCTGGGCATTCAAAACTCTTACTTCTTTATAATCAGCCCTTTTCTTCTGGTACATTTTTTTGTCTGTCATCAGTCGCGCCTTAATTTTTTTCACGGTAAATTTAGAAGGAAATAATGGATTAGTCAAGGAATGGCAACTAAAATATCTTGATGAATGGCGTTTAATCCAAAAGGTTGACTTTGATGCATGTAGTCGCTGTGTTGGCTACTCTTTTTTACGTTTACCCAAATACTAACAGTACCATAACTCAATTTTATGTGATAAGGGCATTAAAAATAACCAACTTAAGGAATTGCCTCAAACAAATAAAATGATGGCCAAGATAAGATTTTTCCCTGCTTTGAAAATAAATCAGAAATGAAGACGTTATGTATGTTTGAAAAATGTTTTACATCTTTCAAACAACTTTTTTAAATCACAGAACAAATAATGGCATTACGAAATAAACACACCCACGTGGAAATTAATAAGTATTGTTGAACAACATTCAGGCCCTTATTTATGAAGGGCTTCAGCTGCAGTTGCGTCACTCTTTGTGACTCTGCCACAGCGTTAAAAAATGCGCCACACTGCACCATATTTACAAAGTGACGCATCTAAGCAAATGCATCATTTTGTAAACCCCTGCATCCGATTATAACTGCGTTAGGTATAATGTATGCAAGGTGGTCATTCCCCCATAAAAAAGGCTCATAGAAGTGGTGCAGTGAAATCTATGAGATTTCACTGCGTCACATCTATAAACTCACTGTGTCAATTCCTTATGCCAACTTCACAGCAGGCATATGGGCTCACAAAGGCCCTTGTACATGGGACTTGTCCATGTACAATGACACATTCCTGGAGTTGAGTCTGTTTTGCGACACACTTCAACAATGCGTCATTACTGCACTACCAGATACGGATCTGGTAAATCCTTGTGACACGGAGCACAATACTGTAAATATGGTGCATCCAAGGTGTTTCAAGGAGGGTGCAAATTGAAAACAGCGATGTAACACTTTTTAGAAATGAGGTCCTCAATACTTGTGTTTACATTTATTTTTATCAGTATGCTTTTGTCTGTTCTGCTTATAAAGCTCACCTAGGAAAATATAATTGCTTCTAAATGCATAAACATAGAGATAAAGACCCTAATTTATTGGGATTTGTCGTGGCGCATCGCAACAAGTCAGCTTGCTGCAATGCCCTATGACAAAGTGAAAGGGCAGGAATGCAGAGTATTTATGCAATACTGTGAATTCCTGTCCTTTTCCCCTGCTCTGGTGCTGTTTCAACAGCCTAGCACCAATGCAGCCACCCTTGCACCATGGTGCAATGGTGCCTGTGTTGTCAGCAGGTTTGTTTCTGTGCAGAAAGGAGCACCTTCCTGCACAGAAACAATTCTAAGATGTGTTTTCTTCTTACTATTTTCTGCAGCACACATAGGGGTCGATTCCGATCCAGTAAAAAGTGCTCCGAATCGTCGTACGGAGCGTTTTTTCCCCACACGAATCGTACCTGTAAACGTCCCGTACGTAAGACGAAGTACGATTCGTACCAGGAGCCGTACTCCATACGAGTCGTACAAGACACCGTACGACTCTAATCTCCGTACGATTCTCCCTCGGAACCCGCTGTACGTGACATCTGAACGGTTCGCGGCTGGTTTTTACGACCCAGCAAGTACGATACGTGTCGGGTACGCACCGTACGACCCTTTTTCTACGGGAGCTTTAAACAGCCGTAAAAGCAGAGTTTGCGCCTCGGTGTACGAGCCGTACCCCATTGTACGATCGGTGTACGAGCCGTACCCCCAAGTACCCCATGTACGATCGGTGTACGAGCCGTACCCCCATTGTACGATCAGTGTACAAGCCATTCCCCCATTGTACGATCGGTGTACGAGCCGTACCCCCATTGTATGATCGGTGTACAAGCCGTATCCCATGTACGATCGGTGTACGAGCCGTACCCCCACGTACCCCATGTACGATCGGTGTACGAGCCGTACCCCCATTGTACGATCGGTGTACAAGCCGTACCCCCATTGTACGATCGGTGTATGAGCCGTACCCCCATTGTATGATCGGTGTACGAGCCGTACCCCCATTGTACATCGGTGTACGAGGCGTACCCCATGTACGATCGGTGTACAGCTCGTACACCGATCGTACATGGGGTACGGCTCGTACACCGATCGTACATGGGGTACGGCTCGTACACCGATCGTACAATGGGGGTACGGCTCGTACACCGATCATACAATGGGGGTACGGCTCGTACATCGATCGTACAATGGGGGTACGGCACGTACACCGATCGTACAATGGGGGTACGGCTCGTACACCGATCGTACAATGGGGGTACGGCTCGTACATCGATTGTACAATGGGGGTACGGCTCGTACACCCCATGATCGCTGGGGTACGGTGCGTACCCCTGCGAATATGGGGGGTACGGACCGTACTGGTGTGTATGTGTTTGTGTGCTTTTCCGTACGACTCGCCCTTACCTGACGTGGACCGTACGAATCGCGTCCTCATACCCCGGTCCGGATCGTACTCGTCGGGTCGTACGGCATGTGTACGAGTCGTACGGTATGTGTACGAGTCGTACGGTTCACGGTTTCAGCCTTGCAATACGTACGGATCGCGACGATTCGGACAGATTCACGGAATACGGATCGTACTTTGCGACTCGGACGGACGGGTACGATTCGTATGGAGAGGGCTCCGGATACAAATCGTACGGACGGTTTATTTCCCGAATCGGAATCGACCCCATAGAAAGAGTAAAAAGAATGTTTTTTCTACTTGTTACACCTCACCTCATGAGGCATAAGGTTTGGGTGCTTCCCCAGGTTTACATTCTTTCGAAACTCTTGGAAGTGTCAAAGTACATGGGTGCTGCATTAGAAAACCCACGGCAACACCCATGGAATGCCTCTCGGGCACAGATTAAGGCAACACAGCGATTCGCGCTGCCTTGCACACTCCATATCTTTGAGGTCATTCAAAGCAGTGCATAGTCGCTTTGCATGGCCTCATAGATATGACTGTGGGATTTGCGCTGCGTTGGTTACGAATGGCCAGTTCAGCTATCGAAAGGTGCATAGGATATATAAACTGGTGTTGAATTACGATTTTCAAATTCCATAGATGCAAACTTAAGGGTTCATCAATAGGAATTTGGCATAGGATAGAGCAGAAAGGTACCTTGCTGCGCTGTTCTACACCAAAGAGAAAGAGTAAGAATGCAGCTTATTTTAGCAATGCAGTGAATTCCTCTCCTTTCTCCCTACGTTGGCACCGTTTTGGCAACCTAGCGCCAGTGCAGGCCCCCTTGCAACATGGTGCCTCCGTTGTTGCAGGAATGTTTTTGTGCTGGAAGGGGCACCTTCCTCCATCAAAACAATCCTAAGAGGCATTTTTCTGTTTCTATGCAGCTACAGCACACATAGAAAGAGGACAGAAGAAGAATAAATAAGCATATTTCTCCCTGTTACTCCTCCACTCAGGAAGCGTACAGATTTGGCACATCCCCAGGTTGCATGATTTTGTAAATCTGGGGCAGTGTCAAATTCCATGGGGGTTGCATGAGAAAACCCGCAACACATCTCACATGGAATGCCTCCATGGCGCAGAGTAAGGCAAAATAGCAATTTGCGCTGTGTCAGCTTACTCATGATTTATGAGGTCACTCAAAGCCATGCAGGGCGGCTTTGCATGGCTTCATAAATCGGATTGAGAGCCCTGCATCAAGCATACACCACTTCAGTGGTGCAAAAGTGACACAGGGCTCTCATAAACAAGAACCTTAGAATGGTAAGTGGAAATAGTGCATAGGTTTTGCACGTGTTATAAGCTCCAGGAATGGAGAAGGCGTGGCTGAGCAGTCAGGTCACTGTGATCACGTTTACTAGTCTTAAGTGAGGACAAAATAAATCCAACTAGACAGAATGCGATTAGAATGTATAATGTGTGCTACATGTCGGGAAGAGATGGCTTGCATCTACGTCAGTACACTAGCTGTGTAATTTCCCTGATTAAAAACGAAACAAAATAAAAAAACCTGCAACGGGCATGATCACTACTCGCGTCCTGAACCCACCCATGACGGACAAATAATAAATGTGTTTTTTGCTTGGTGATATATATATGTCCGTTTTCAAACCATGGGTAAAGGGTGATATCTTAATGCAAACAATGGAGATTCTTCCTTGAAGGCTGGATATTGAAATGCTTTTAGTCACTCAGAACAAACAGTTCATGCAGGTATGATATTTGCTGGATTTAAACAGTATTGTGTGGATCGGATTTGAAAAGTGAAGCTAAAAAAAAACGGATAGACACGGTTTCGTAAAAAAACGAAAGGAGGAAAAAAAACGAAACGCAAACAAAGGTAGAAAAGAATAGCTACTACAAATATGCCATCAAAGGTAACAGAGTGCACAAAAATCAATGGCAAGTATTAGGTCCTGGAGTAGAACGTTCATGGCTAGCCAGCCAATCAGAATACTCTCCTTGCAGGCTATAGCTACCATTAAGAGGTGTACAAATAGAGCATTCTGTTGCTGCCAGCTTCCTGCTCCTCCAGGCCGGAGGCCGTCTCAGTCCAGTGGGCAGAATCCCACCCGCATCTCTCCACCAGTCTACGGTGCCACCGCTCTGTTGGATGCCACAGCAACAGCTCTTCTTCAAAAGCAACTCTTGATTTCACTCTGCAATCTTCCCCTCTTTACTCGTGAAAATGGAGAATTTCAAAACTCAGGAAATAGAAAAAAGAAAACTGATATGTTTAGATGTATCTATTACTCTTTTGCATTTAGGATTTTATTTCAACTTTCCGAAAGTATGGGAATGATTGGCAAAGACTGAATCCAAGGTTGACTTCTGAAGAAAAATCTGCCGCTGCTGTACGCACAGGAACTGTCTGTTCCATGTGAGTTGAATTCTCACCTGACTATGGAACAGGTAGTTCTAATAGTCTGTTCCATTGTGGCTCAAGCCCATATTACTCCTACAGCTCAGGCCCATATTCAACAGCCGGCAGTGCCCAAAGGTATGGACAAAAATGCATAGTTTGAATGTTAGAATTTCATAATGGGTGGCATGTGAACCGCTCCAAAACTCAAATGCTTGACTTTCTGCTTCTCACTGTTTCGGTTAGAACCTTCTAAACTCAAATTATATGATATTCTAATAGCTTTATAGCCCATCTGCCTTGAGCTACATGAATTGTAAAGGCCCTCTCCCTGATTATATATCTTAAGCTGAGAGCTATCAACAACTGTATAGACCTTGGAAGCTAGTTATAATTCTATATTACGTTGAAAACCATCTCCTAAGGAATGGTCTCTCTCACATAGTTTTAGTGATTTTTGCATAGACCATTAAGTGAACATAAATTTCAAAATGTGATTAGGGATTTAGGGCCAGATGTAGGTAGGCTTTTACCGGTCGGTAACGGCCGAAATCGGCCGTTACCGACCGGTAAAAGCCTTTTCCTATGTAGGAGGCTTTTTTACCGATTCGGTAAATAACGAATCGGTATTTACTGATTCGGTATTAACCGAATCATCATTTACCGATTCGGTATTTACCGAATCGGTAAATGAGATGTAGCAAGCACTGTAAACAGTGCTTCTGGACTTTAAGAATTCGTTATTTACCACCAACTATTGGTGGTAAATAAGGAATTCCTATGTAAATGCATAAATGTGCATTTACACCTGAGCCATGTGACAGACATACATGCCCTTAGGGCATGTATGTATGCCACATGTGCACACCAGCACTAATCAGGGGTGCAACCCTGCCACCCTTGACTTTTTTCCAATTTTACTGAATCTGTAATTACCGATTCGGTAATTGACATTCATTCCTATGGGCCTCCAGACCAGGTTGTCGGGCAACAGGTAAATACCGAATCTTACCGATTCGGTTCTTTTTTACCGAATAATTACCTACATTGCATTTACCGATTCGAAAATACCGAATCGGTAAAATTAGGTATTTTCGAATCGGTAAATCTAAATTACCTACATCTAGCCCTTAGTACTACAAACAGCAGTTCATCAGGCACGTGGGTGATACCCTCACTGCACCTCATACTGTAACTTTGTTCAGTCTCTAGATACTTATTATCTTCTGCATTAACCATAGTGCATTGGTTCGGGAAGTGTAGCCAAAATGGCAGCCTCATTTATTTGTTTTTTACTGCGCTCTGGCAAAGGCCCCTGAAATCTGCTATAATTCTGCAGTAACTACCCCATTGACCATGGCCGATTACGCTGCTGACCTCCTCTGCAGGGCGAGAGACATAGCCTAACCTAGAGGTGGTGTGGCGACTGGGGAGTGTGATGCACGTGTCTGTGGCCTGCTGCACCTGTTAAGGACAGCACTGGTAGCAAAACCAGTGAGCTTTTCCTGCTGAGGCTGGTGTGCATCTAAGGTGTGTGCCCCTTTGCTGGAGCGGTGCTGGCAGTGGGAGCCCAGAACGCCTGAGCAAAGTCTAATGGCCATGAGGACTGTGAGCCGCGCCATGAAGTTCAATGCAGCAGGCACTAGCCCCTACCTGGATGAGAGGTGAGGATGATGGCACACCACTAGAACCTGCAGGCGGCCACCCTGCAGGAATGAGGAGGGTGCGACAAATGCATTCTTTCTGCTGGGGTTTGCTGGTAGGCCCCCTGAGGAACAAATGAGTGGAGGTTAAGAGCATCGCTATGAGCACTGAGGACCACCCTGAGAGGGTTGATGCAGTGGGCGCTGGGGCCTCTCGCAGATTAGAGGTTGAGAGGTGAGAGAGACAGCCCACTACTGTGGCCTGCAGGTGGCAAACTCATGAGTATGAGGAGATTGACAGCGAGTGGATTCTCCCTGCTGGGGTTTTTTGGTGGAGTCCACTGAGTAGCAGCTTCCTGAGTGGAGCCCAATCACTGAGCCGGGCCCAAAAGTAGAGGTTGTAGGTTGCCCAGGCAGAAGACTCCCCCTTGGGACCCACCCAAGACAATTAAGGCACTCTGAGATGGGCATACCCTTCAGACGCTGGGATGGAGGTTACCCAACCCATCCGATGCAGAAGACTGTGTCTTGAGGCAGATGCCGCCCTATGCCGAGGCGGGCCTGTCCTTTGTGTAGGCCTGTGCGGAGCTCATGGAGTTTCAATGTTGGAATTCTGTGGAGTTACCCAAAAACTCTGCAAGATTCTACAGAGTTCCGCAACTGAGCGGAGTTCTGAACTTGGTGGCATGTCATGCGAGATGAAGAGTAATTAGCAACTGTGAACACTAAAAGGCATAAGGGTATTTAAGCTGTTAGCACTCTTCACCCTAATCACACACAGTACACACAAATAAACATGTCAAGTGTCTGCTTCATATTACTAACACTGAACTGATACTTCAGGCTACGTCAAGCACCACAACCTCATCAGCAGATATTTAACAACTCTACGCGTGCAGCTTATGGTAGGACAATCAGTACGCATCTGCAACAGTTTTGTTAACTTTAATTTTTAATTTAGCATTTTCTGCCTGCCACCCTTTGCTGCTCAGATTATCAGAAATGGTACAAGACCACTCCGGCAGCCACATGCATGCCAGAAGCTGTTCAAAGCACTTGACCACATTAGCAGCAGAGTTGTGTGGTCCTCACCTCCTTCATAAACTGACAACAGGCACTTGCGCGTGCTTGCACAAACATATAAAATGTCTTTGTTTCTTCATTTAATTTCAGCACCGTTGTTAGATCTGGCATCTTTTGGTCTGTTTCCTCTGTCTTTTTGCTTTCTGACCTCTTAGTTTTTAGTTTGTTTTTGCTGGTTTAGTGTCTCTGTGCACTTTCTCACTGCTGTTCATTGTTAAAGTGCAAGTGTTCATATAGTAAATTATGTTATCGATTGGTGTTTCCATGATTGGCATGTTTGATTTACTGGTTAGTCCCTGGTAAAGTGCACTGAGAGTGGCGGGCCTGTAAATTAACTGCCACTAGTGGGCCTGCAGCACTGATTGTGCCACCCACAGAAGTAGCCCTGTAAAGGTATATCAGACCTGCTGTAGCAGTGTCTGCCTGCAGTGTTTGCTGGCATGTAGACTTGGCAAGTAAACCCACTTGCCAAGCCCTAACTTTTTCTTTTATTACATGTAGGACTTCCCTAAGGTAGGCCCAATGTACCCCTTTGGGAAGTGGGCAGTGTATGTGCAAGGTAGGACATGTGCTGGTGTATGTGACATGCCCTGATACTGAAATACAGTATATGTCGTCTTTCACTATGGATAAGCTATCTGTATAGAATGGGAGATACTTCGTAACATCTTACAAATACAACTTCCCATTGGGACAAGATAAAGAAATGGAGTTTAGTATGCCTGAACCTAGAATGTAAAAATGCATCTTTTTGTTAAGATGTTTTTTATGTTGTTTGAAAATACCACTTTGAGAAAGTGGGTATTTTCTTACTTAGCCATCTTTGTGTCTCTGCTGGGTTGAGGATTGACTTTCTGGCTTTGGAGTAACAGTGGCTGGGGAGGTGTATTCACTGTAGACAGCCAGTGGGGAGAGGGGTTGATGTGTATCCTGCCTTTCCTGGATAAGTCAAGGCTGGGCTGAATGAACCTGGGCTGCATTTGGAGTAGTTAGAGAGTGTTTCCTTCGACCTGCATAGGCCTGGTCTGCCTTGGACAATGCTGTCTCCGCCTCCTGCCAGGAAGCTGGGGCAGAGAGGACAGAACTGGTAAGGGATGAACACAGACTCTCTCTGTCACAAGAGAACAAAGAGAAATGTGGTATAATTATGGGGGCCCAGAACTTTAGAACTATTTTGGACCAAGAAGACTTCCAAGAAGAGCTGGAGAAGCTGCGAGGAGGTACTAACACTTTGATGTATGCTTTGCTCTGTTGGTCTACAGTTGCTGCTTATGTTTTAGGCAGTGAAAGAACTGGATTAAACCTTCTGCAACTTCTTTGTGTGAGTTTCTCCAAGGGCTTGAGGTAAAGCTTGCCCCCTGTTCAAGAAGTCCCAGGAACAGCAAAGACTTCAACTATCAGTACTGGAAAGTCTGTGTTTTTTGCTGCAACAGAAATAAAAGCAACCCATCACCGTCAACTACACTTCCGCCAGCTTCTTATCCTGAAGGTACCGCAGAGGACACAACTGCACTCTGAACCACAACCCTGGTCTCACGGATAATGCTCTTGGATGCCGCAACTGAGCCGCTGCTTGTACTGCGACCTGTGGTCACCACACTTTAAACCACCCACTTCATGACACGCCCTGGTATCCCCGACACTGCCACTCCATGGCGACATCGATGCTGATGCTTGCAATCTGGTTTGAGGGCACTGTGCATAAGTCACACATCACACCGCCCTCTTCCCGCACCACACTCTGCCTACCGACGTCAGAGCCATTGACTCCAGTTCGTCAGCCGACGACAGCGCTTCAGCAACTGTGCCTCCACTACTTGCACTGTGACCTGCACAAATAACATTGCATCCCTTCACACCACAGCCCTGGTCTCATCAACGCCACTGGATTAGCGCCACTGAGCTGATACCCCCACTGCGACCTAAGTGCACCGCACGCCACACCTCTGCACTTCACACCACAGCCCCAACACCTGCAGTGCCCGACCTCCTGACTTCAACTGCGAGGAGTTCGATCTGCAATGCGTGTGACTTCAAGGGCCCAAAAACTCCTGCACTGCCCTCCGGAACTGACGCCTGCTGATGCCGGCTCTTTGAAGCTCAGCCCAGCGTCGCCAACAAACTGCATTTCTAAAGGTACTGTTTTACGGGTCTTCCCAACACCATAACTGGCCCACGATGCAGCAGTAAGCGAGAGCTATTTGGATTTGATGTTCATGATGCTGCGATAGCCCCGATGGAGCTATCAAATTCAAAGAACTGCCATTTAAGCCTATTTTTTGGTTATTGGGATTTCTGAAACTGTATTGTTGATTTTTATTGTTTTTGGTCTTGTTTGCACAGATAAAATATTGGTTGTTTTTCTAAAACTGAGTTACTGTTGGTTATGTGCAAATGCTTTGCCTATGTGATAATCCTGACTGCTTGTACCAAGCTACCAAGAGGGTGAGCAGGGGTTATTTCAGTAGTGTATTCCCTTATCCTGACTAGGAAGTAGGGTCCCTATTTGGGCATGGTAACAACCTCCCAACTAGAGACCCCCATTTCTAACAACCACAAATCATTTTGCGTTCAGTTTGAATAATCCTACCTCACTCCTCTTCTCATCTCACTTGAGGATGTGAGATTATTAAACTGTATCGTCAGTCTTGTGTTGGACATTGGCACCATCTAGTGGAGAAAGGAAGTATCAACTATATTGAAATCTAGGCTCCAGCAGAGTGCATGTAGCTGCGCTATGCAGAACTCTGCAAAATTGTAAAAAGACTCTGCCACACAATGTGGCATTCTACTATCGGGCAGAGATCTCTTGTCGCACCTGTTGGATGCAGATCTGCACCACGAGGTGCGCATGGGTGGGGTCATCTTGTTTCTCACTCTGTTTATGGTGCTAGGGACTACTTTTTCATCTTTTCTAAAGCTATGTAATCCTTATCTTCTAAAACTTTTTTCCCTCATTTGTATTAATTATCTTACATTTTGTCTTTCTGGGTGTGTTATTTACGTTTTTCAACTTTTTGGTGTGTTTTTTTGTGAGTTTTGTACTTTTTTAAATTTTTTGTTTACTTCCTTGTTTTTACCTTCCTCAGTTCTTTTTCCTGTGGCTTGTTTTCAGAGGTGCAGGTGGCAGCGCTGGTGTTTTATGTCCAGTGTCAACTCCCTCCACCCTGTCAGCAGGAGGCAGGCAGCAGGCCTTTTCAATCAATCAATCAATCAATCAGGGGGTTTTAAGCACGATGCTGACCCGTGAGGGTCTCAAGGCAGTGAAGGGTTGCCTGGTTCCGGGTACAGACTCATGGAGTGCCGCCAGCGTTGGATGGGTGGGTGTTGGACAGTGTACTACCACTCTCGGCTCTGGCACACCGAGCAGCAGCTAAAGCACCGGTTGCCCGACATCCTGGACTGAGACCAGGACCTGCTGGTCCTGCTAGGAGTGGAGGTTGCTGGGCTCAGTAAGTAATTATTAATATTATTATTAATTGTGTTCTATGCTATTGATAATATTTATTCCCAAATAGCAAGCATGCTGCTCACATATATAATATTATTTGATCGTTGTTCCAGACAGGTGCTCGGCGCTATCCAATCGTACTTGTTGGCGCTTGCTTGGTCTGAATATTTAAGTAGTAATGCACCAACTTCTTTGTCCTGTCACTACAATAGTGGTAGTCAGTGTTAGTAATTTAGCAGCACACGTCCTCTCACTTCAGTTCTTAGAAACTTTTTTGTTGCTCTTACCGTGGCAAGCAACCAATTTGTTGTATATGCATTCGTCACTGCAGACTTAGTGATTTGGTCGGTCAAAGGGAGTTGAGATTGTGAATGAGATGAGAAGAAGCAAACATCATTCATTGCATTTTATTAGCAATTCCAAAATCTAGTTTAATAAATTTGAAATAGGGCTAAGTAGGTTTAGGAAATTTGGAATAGGGTAGGATGGTTAGCAATACTACTAGTCGATCTGATTTAGAAAAGATCACTGTTATTGGGATTGCCATTTCGTGGTCAAAAATATTTTTGGAGGGATTATTTAGTTACCACCAATTTTTTTTGTTTTCATGTCTTGCATCAGCATCCAGTGACAAGAAGAGGGCTGAGGCAGGAGAGGGAGCTGGAGGTACCTCCCAGTCCAAACGTTCCTCGGCCGATGGAACTTTTAGCCTCAGTCAGTGCTCCTGTTGTTAACATTATTATTTATTTCCCTACCTTTTACAGCTCCTAATTTTGAATTATTATTTGTACCAGTTTCCAAATTTTTTGCCAAACCCAGTTCATCTATCTAATTTTAAATCATAGTTATCCCTGCAATATCATAGTTACTTATTGTGTATATTTCAACTTTCTGTACTTTAACCTCTTTACTGCGGCGCAAATTCCGCCGCAGTGCTGGACATTTCAATCACGGGCGTGGTCATGATGGCTCCTGGCCGTTGTGCGCACACGCCCACCGTGACTTATGATGGCCAGGAGCCGTCATGAGCATGGAAGAGGTTACTTCAAACTGTTTCTGTACTAGTAGTTTCCTTTCTTCTGCCTTGTTAGTCAGCTTTCCCTCTCCCCTTATATATTTTGTGGATTGCCTAGTGGTGGTGCTGTAAGACCCAGAGAACCCATTGGTCATGTACTACTACTCTGCTGTGAAGATTGCATGTCCCTACTCTACGCATGTTGTGTAGATGAGAATGCTTTCTTTTACTTGCTCATGCTCAATTAGTAAAACAAGAGAGTGTCCATGGTAATGTTAGACACCTCAAAGTTGTGTCTTAGCTAGGCTTACTATTAATAACAGCAGTTCGTGAACTGATGACCATGTGCCATGGCTGGAAGGAAGTATGAGGAGGACAGCTTCATTGCATTTGCCAACCAATACCATATGTCCAGTTGTCCACTCTTTGATTTCTTTTCAAAGACTCAGATTCATCAATAGCTCTGCCACTCCATTACAGTTTGTCTTGAGGCTTTTAAAAAATTGCCACCAACAAAATGCCTAACCTAATATTTTTGATAGAAGACACTGTAACTGAATTGTTGTAATGTGTGTGGTTGTATTTTGCTATAAAAAAATGAATGGGTGAGGCGTATCTGGCATCAAAAATTTTTTTTTTATCCATACCGGCCACCAGTAGTGACGCTGCCATCCAGTCTGCAGATGGAGCAGCGGTAAGTGGTGAGCCACCGACAGTGATGGGTGGTGGTAAGTCATATTGCTTGCTTATTGACAATTAATTATATACTCACTGCAAGGATGTACTGTTGACTATACCCCTCTTTAGCATATACAGCAGAAGTTGAGTATTGGCCTCTTTTATCCGCAAATCAGCAGGGAAAGTTTCATTAAGACCTTTAGCTATGATGGGCTGATAGAAAATGGAAAGAATGATGGAAGGATGGAAGGAGAAAGGATGAGTGAAATGTAATATGATTGGAAGAGAAGGATGCGTGGTTGAAAGTATGCATATAGGTAGCTGATAGGATGCATTGAATGAATGAATATTAAACTTCTAAAGAGCAAAATTAGCCCAGAGGTGTTAAGGCTCTGCAGGCGGGACTGTCATACAGAAATAATACATGAGCTAAGACTGACGTCTCTGTAAAGAGCCAGGTCTTAAGAGCCTTGTGGAAAAGAGAATGAGACACTTGTCCAGATAAATTGCCAGGGAGGGAATTCCATAGCCAGCAGCAATGGAAAACGCCCTTCCCCATCTAGTCTTCTTGAACCTTGGAACTACCAGTAGATTTATACTAGCTGTTCTAAGCTGCTTGCCAGGGACATAGCACCGGAACTGCCCTTTAATAGAATCCGAGCATAGGCCATAAAAAGCCTTGTGCGTAAGACATACGGCTTTAAACAAAATTCTTCGATTTAAAGGAGCCAAAGCAGCTTGCTGAAGGAGGCCGAGACTGAGTAGTATTTTGGAAGATCCATCACCAGCCTGGTCGCTGCATTTTGCATCAGCGGCAGATGACGAACAAGGCTCTTGTTAATGCCCAGGTAGAAGGCATTACAATAGTCCAATCTGGACATCCCTAAGGCAATCACCACCTGCTTTTGGGAGGCAAAAGAAAGGAAATGGAAAATTTTCCTGAGAATCCTAATAATACCAAAGCATGTAGAAACCGTTCTAATAATCTGCAGACTCAGAGAAAGAGAGTTGCCCACTATGACCCCTAAGTTTCTACCATGGGATACAGGGCAAGAACAGCAACCATGCGTATCTGGCCACCAGTCACTGGATCAGATATTTTGCAGGTTTCCAAAGATCAGGACCTCTCTTTTTATCCCATTGAGTTTAAGGTAGTTATCAACCATCCAAGAGAAGACTGCCTGCATGCAGTTTTTGAAATTAGTAGCAGATTCCCTAATGCTGTGAGTAATAGACACCATGATTTGTGTGTTGTCAGCATACGAAAGTACCTCCAATCCAAATGATCTTACAACCCTTGCCAGAGGGGCGACATAAATATTAAAAAGGGTCGTGCTCAGGGAGAAGCCTTGAGGGACTCTGCATGACAGATGATTAGGTGCCGAGTGGAGTCGACCCATTTTCACAATCTGAGCACGATCACAGAGGATGGAGGTAAGTAGCTTGAGACCCATGCCCCCAATCCCTATCTCCTTGAACCGTTCCACCAGTCTCAAATGGAATAGGGTGTCAAAAGCTGCTGTCATGTCAAGAAGAACCAACAGCGTGGTGTGTCTTGCATCAACCTGAACAGGAACATTATCCAATACCAAGGTTAGTGCTGTCTCCGTGCTATGTTCACCTCTAAAACCATACTGTGAGCCATTTGCAGCTGGTACTCCCTTAAATAGGCACTGAGGTGATATTTCTCCAAAATGTTGTCTGGAACTCGTAGCAGGGAAATGGGGCGATAGTTCTTTAATTCTGCTGAATCCAGAGAAGGTTTTTTAAAGAGAGGTTTAACCACTTCAGTCTTCCAATGGATGGGGTACTGCCCCACTGAAATAGCTACATTAAGCACTGAGGTGTGGTGGGGAACAAGAACTTGCCTTCCTATTTTCAGAACCTTCAAAGGTCAAGACTCCATCAGGGACCCGGATGTAATCCCCCCTAGCAGATGATCCGTGAGTTCTGGAGACAAGGGGGGGAGGTAAAAAGCTTTGGAAACTCCTCTGTAGTTGTGGAGTCGCTAGAATAGAGGTGAGAGGTATTTATGAGGACTGATGGGGCCCTCTTAACATTGGCTGTTTCCAGCGAAGTGTAAATATCCATGATTTTAAAAATCAGCCATTTTATCACAAAGCTCCTGAGATGTATCCATCAAATCAGAGACAGGGGAAGAAACAAGTGAATTAATAACATTAAAAAGCTGTCTTGGAGTTTTGATGCATTCAGTAGCCTTAGAGTAAAATATTACTTTTTCCTCAATAATGGCCATTTTATATTCCCTCAGGCGTAGTTTGTGTAGCTCTCTACCTGCAGGGTTAAGGTCTGAGCGCCATATCCTTTCCTGCTTACAACAGGAATGCCTCAATTTTCTAGGTCTTTCGGAGAACCATGGGGCAGAGGGCTTTTTCTTGCTGCATGATGCCCTTTAAGGGGCGCTAAAGTATCCATGGCTACTAGAAGCCAATTAGAGTAATTAGCAGTCCCCAAATTAGCATTGGAGTGCATGGGGGCCTGATAGTTTTTAAAAAGGTTAAGAAGAGCCTCTTTACTGATAAGGTTGAGATTTTTCTTTTTCTCTATTACCCATTTATTAGTGGGGACAGTACCTGGTGCCATTACGGTCTGACCAGGAGAGAGGTATGGGCTCTCCTACCTTGATTCGTAAATAGTTGCAAAATATGGCATCTAATATATGTCCTGTCACATGGGTGGGGCTCAAGACCAGCTGTGGCAAACCACAGAAACCCAGAGTTTCCAAGAGGGTTTGAGTAAGTTTACCAGATAAAAATTAAAATCACCCAACAGGCTAAGGTTGGGTCTTGCCAGATATGTTTCTAAAAGGTTTCAAAAACCCTGGCTAAATGATGATCATGGTCCAGGTTGTCGGTAAGTAACAATACCAGTAATGCTTTCAGTTGGGTAAAATCCTATTAAAAAGTATAATGCCCGGTACAGGTCAGAAAATGTAGTGAGTGGCTCCGTGCAACAGGTATAGACATCCTTGTACAGAATGGCCAGACCCCCACCGGTTCTACCTCCCCTATTGAATCTAGCTAGGGCATATCCAGATGGAGTTGCATCCACAAGATCAGGGCCTGAGCAATCCCTTGCCCATGTCATGGTAATATACACCCAGCCTAGTTTGTGAATGCATTGGTGAGTGAAGGATAAATGAAAGGGTATATGGGTGAAAGGATACCTGCCTGGGTGGGTGAAAGTGTTTGGGTGAAACAATGCCTGCAGTGAAAGGGATCCTCGGGTGGGTTTGATGGGTGAAAGGATGCATGGGTGAGTAAATGTATGTTGATTAAATGTTCATTGAGACTGAGAGCCTTGCTTGACAGGATGTATGTATGGATGGATTGATGGTTTTCAATGGTGAAGAGTAAAATGGATTGAGAGACTGTAACATTTAAATGGTGAGTAGCAAAGCCAAGGAACAATGCAATGATGAATGGAAATATCCTTGGACTGAAGAAGAAACAAGGGACTGGGGTGATCCTCTGTAGTTGTGTTCTTCTCACCTTTACTTGCTTGTAATTGTTTTTTCAAGGTTTTGATTCAAAGTGTTGAGGTGGTATTTCAGATTACTCCCAAGACTTGCAGTAGTTTTCAAACACAATATGTATTATACATATTCCTACCCACCCACCCTTCATTAATCAACTCCCTCCCTACTTACCCATGGCATTTCGCCAGTAATACCCATAGTAACCTAACAGCTGCATTTTTTTATTGGCTGCACTGCATTGTTGGCTGCACAATGTACATCTGCCTCAGGTAATGTGTAGGCCCATTTACAAATTTCATGGCAATACGAAAGATAGTGCTTCCTTTCACTCCCAGTGCCCACTCAGTCACTTCTCAGTACATAAATCATTTCCTAAGATCCTTCTGTCCAATCCTTCCTTAGAATTTGAAAAAAACATTCCTTGAATGCCCCACATTCCTCTGGCCAAGTGATACATTTTATCATGGCTTCCATAACAGATTACGTCTGTTTAAATGTTTCCCTTTTTCAATTGCCGAACAAAGTGACTCACTACTAGCAAAAGCTCAGGCACTTGATGATGATGATCAGTGAAATGTCTACCTACCTGGCCTAATCCCTCTAACTTACCAGCAACAGAGTACGTTAATGATTCTTTTCCTTACTGCCAAGCAAATCTATTTGATTAGAAACAAGTAATGTCAAAGTGTGGTGATGGAGGCTGAGGTTAGGGAGTAAGGTGGGTCTAAGAGTAAGTGACTTTGCATTTTGCGGATGGGATAGTCTGTGACAAGCGTGCCAAATACAAAATCCTGTTCCTTAATCCTATCCCTCTACTGTAGTGCATTGATTTTCCCACCATCTACTTACGGCCTGACAGGAGAATGTCCGTCTGCATGATTGTTGTTATATAGTACCTTACATGATGTATATCATTCATAGTAACTATTCATCTGCCTTGTAGTCAGGGTGAAATTGAAGGGCATTAAACACAGCATGACCATGAGGAATAAGATAATTGTTTAGTACAGCTGCCACACCTGCAGACAGTAGCAAAGTAACACGAGTATGCCTAGGGTACCTCTGGGCTAGCATTACTTCATTAATTTAGCTCAACAAGAGAGAGAAGAATACTTGTGTACTCCATAGTACATAATGCCTGAAACTGTAATCACATCAAAATTAAATGGCCTGAGGATAACAGCAAATGTACTGTTAATGTGCCACTATTTTATGTGTTTTGGTAAGAGCACTCTTTACAATTTGTCTATTTTATGTCTTGATATAGCTACTCCTGCTGATACAACTCCTTATGGGCAGGAGATAGCAGCCAGGACCGGGCAAAGGAAACTGCAGGCCATCACAGCCTTATACCAGTGGCTGGTGGTCCTGGAGGAGGAGGAAGTGGCAGCAGCAGCTGCATTTGCCCCGGCCCCAGCCAGACACCAGTGCCTCTAGTACACCTTTGCTGCGATTGGATGGCAGCAACCCACCACTTCACCACTGATGCCCCCCTTATTTCCAGGTATTTCAGCGCTGCATTATGCAGAGGCTCATGCTCTTGGGAGTCAGGCAGGAGGAACAGATGGAGACATTGGAGAGGCAAAGTAACACCATTAAGAAGCTCCTAGCCTGCCATTAGTGCCCTCTTAGTCCTTTTTTTAATCCTTTTTGGGGGTTGGGGCTTGTTGTTGGGACAGGTGGGAATTTTCGAGTTGGAGCATTTCTTCTGTATTTTCTTTATGGACAAATTAGTTTTTGGACTTTACTTTGTTGGAAACTAATTGGGACATTTGTTGGGGACAGAGAGAGGGGTGGCCCAGTTGTGGGTTTAGTTTATGATGTTAGGGAAATAAAAATAATATTTTTTTTTGTAGTTTTACATTATAATGTAAGTCTTTTTTGAGTGTTACTGTTTTACTTTGCACTGCTGACTTTGCGGCAGTCAGTTTTTAGAATCTGCTAATAGTGTCATAGCAAAATAGCTATACAGTACCCTCCCTTGACCTACTACTCTCGCCTCCTAGTCTCTGCAGTCTGCAGCTCTATTAACCCCTAATAACTCGGAGTGGGGGTATATATCCTTTGTATATACATTGAAGATCAACAATCAACCTCAGTTCTCTTACCTGATTGGATGAAGCGAGGTCTAAATGGCTTCCCGAGGTGCCAAGGTAGCATGCTAGCACACTAACAGTGAAGGCATCAGAAGTGAGGTCCCACTCTCTCCTAGGAGAACTCAAACTGTAGGATAAAGAAGGAATATTCAAGTAATTAACTAAATTGAAATAAAAACTGATTTAATGCCGTTATTATATGTATATTTAAACAAAACAACAAGAGCAACCCTTATGTCCATGCGAACAGGAATATCAAGTAATCCTTGAAAGAAAACGTTCACATGGAACTCATTTTAAACATCGATATATAGGTATCACAGAAATTTCTGTGCAGACTGAAACAAAAAACATCAATGCAATATTTCAAACATTTATAATGAGCAATAGTAATTCAGCCAGTATGTAGCATGGTTCAGCCGAACTGATTTCATTAAAAAAAAAATATCAATTCTGACATCAATTATGTTGTATACGGTAAGGGAGAAAATAGTAGCAGACCCCAAGTGTGTAGTCAGCCAAGACGAAGAAAAAAATTAAAAAAGTGAAAAAATAGGAATCAACTAAAAAAGTGATTGGCTGATAGACATGTGAGATAGCAAATTCAGTTACAAACGGTCATGGATTCATTAGTGCAATAATTGTATCTACAAAAAGCAAGAATCTTTGTCAGTCTCTATACTTTCAGAATAATAGGGTCTTATCAGGACTAAAGATAATAGGGGTTGGCTTCATGGAAATTGCATCGCTAGTCTCTGGCAATAGGAGGGATGGGGACATCAAATGAAGGTAGCATCCCTCTGTCCACTGGAATGTGGATCAAATATTGCTGGTTCAACGGTCACAATGGACTACTTGGATGTCGAATTTACATTGAGAAAGGGTCCTGATAATAGAATCCCTTTTAGAGCCTAATGGCACGTCCGATGCTGCTTGATTATTATATGCACGCTTTAAAAAAATTGAGACAGTCACCAGACTAGACTACTAGTACACAAGAAGAGAGACAATAGAGAAAATCTGATATGAAATGCTATACTGAATTAATCAGAACAATGGTGAGCTAGTAAAAGTCACAAAATGAAGTTGACAAACACGATGTGGACAAGAATAAGCTTTGATGCAATACTGTGCCTGAACGATGATGCTGGCAATGATGTTCCTCTGAAAATATCGAACACCGTTAATATGCGTGGGGGGAGTAAATAATAAATATGGCTAGCAAGGGCTATACTTAGAGCTGATGATCCTCTTTCTGCACTGAATTGGTGTTGCTTTCACCACATCCTCCCCACCAAGTGTGTGATCAATTAATCATGTAAATTATTAAGTTATACCACAATAAATCACACAGCATGGGGAAAGAGGGTTAGGGATCTGATGAATGGATGGGAAGGGGGATTTGGGGTAGACAAAGGTAAGACAAACACTACACAAAGACAACATCCTTCTTGGCAATGAACAGTCAACCATAATAAATATGTTTTGTGAGGAAAAGGAAACAAAGAAATGATGAGTACAGGTAAACCAAACCAAATTATCCATCTGCTCCCAGAGAGACTCAGGTTACATTATATGTCTAAATGTTCTGTTTTACAGAGCTTTGAAAGATAGCAAATATATTTCAAATTAAATTAGCTGTAGGAGTGAAGTGAACCACACACACAGTTTTAATGATTACTAAAAGAAAGCATTACACTGTATTGCAAAATTGGGTGTTGCATCTGCATTCCGCTTGGACTCTCCGTTAATCTTGGGTGCCTGGTGAATGTGGTACGATAAGGAAAGGGTGAGTGTTCTGATGGTTTTCCAGTTTGACGCAGGGTAAGAGGGCCTGTGGATTGCAAAACAAAAATGATATTGTAGAATCAAGGAGAAAGAAAGAAGTTAAACTTCATAAGCAGGGCACCAAGATTACTCATAGGCATCACAAGAGAGAAGAGAAGAATAGTCTTTTTTGTACTCATTAATTTATGAATGGTGTATGAACGATTTGGTGAGGGCAATATACAACAAATAGAATTCACAAAAATGTGGCCTAGCGTAACTTTCGGTATCATGATCACCAATTTATCATTGTGAATCATAACAATACTATGAAGCCTAACAGCACATGCAGAAAGTGATGATCATGACTAAATGTCTATCTCTAGTTACCTTCGACAACAGGCCCCCACCGAACCACTACTTAGCTTCAAATTAGGGCCAGTCAGCACAGAACCCGCCACATTTTCTTTTCCCAGTCAACTAGAATCAGCACACCACTGTCACCACTCACCACCACTACACAGATTTGGGTAGGCCTGTTTAGGCTATTTTAAAGTCATCACCAAATTGGTTGGTTTCAGTGAAGTTGAAAACTTCCTTCTTCTGGTGGCAGTTCTTAAAGTAGTCACACCCATGCCCTGAGTCATTCAATTATCCCCGATCCTCCTGGCTCCCAGTAAGGTGTCCAATACTGTACCGACTGTGTCCTGACTTAAATGCAATAGATTGCCCTGTAGTACATTTTTTTTGTTGCACAACAAGAGAAACATTGAGTAGCTTTTTGTGTGGACTAGATCCGCGTTTGCGTTATCTATTCTAAATGGACTGGTTGGGTCTCACTCTGTGAGGAGTAAAAAACAGAAAACAATGAAACACAGCAGTGTGGAGTGAACCTTGTGAAGAAATCTCGCTATCTCTCAAAGGGTAAGGAAAAAGAAATCACCTTCATGCAAAAATGATCAGCCATTGTTAGGCCACCGACATTGTAAATCATCAGAAACACATTTAAGCGTAACAGTTAGAAATAAACAAACAACCAGTGTCCCTGGCTGTCACCACATGAGTCATCTCAACACACTCACAAACAACCTGTTCTTCTACTTCAGGCGTGGTCACTGTGAGCGTGGTTGGAGGGTTGGAGGCAGGCACACATTTGTTTGTATCTCTCCATGCAATGTCCTTGAGGGAAATGGGCAGGGGGGACTTCTTCGCTGCACATGGTTGCAACTCAAATCCGGCAATAAAATGTGCAATACGTGCCATTTACATGTTCTTCTAATTCAGGTGTGGTCACTGTGAGCGTGGTACGTTGCAGATCCATTGGTCATGAAGCAAACATTGGCCAGTCTATATCAAATAATGTGGGGCAGTTGGGTTAGGGTGTTAATAAACTAGGAAAGGATAGATAGTCAACGTCCCAGGGTTGGAGGCAGGCACACATTTGTTTGTAACTCTCCATGCAATGTCCTTGAGGGAAATCGGCAGGGGGTGACTTCTTTGCTGCACACTGTTGCAACTCAAATCCGGTAATAAAATTTGTCTAAGAGTAAGACTGTAGGGATGAATCAGTGAACCAGACGCAAACAAATAAAAGCAAATAATGTTTCTCTAGCTATATCTTTTTTTTACGCCAAAGAAATATATCAGTTCAGCTATATAGACTGAGAGAGAACATTCTATAGTTGTTGGCTCAGGCCCAGTTGTCAGGGCTTGTCCTCAAACTCTGATGGTTTGTCCAGAAGTAGAACATCTAACACACTACTTCCTGTCATACTTCAGGTATGAAGTAATCCGGTGGTATAAAGTGATGATTCATTTTAATCATGGTCAATCTCTCCATGGTTCAGGGTGAGAGACTGGTCCTTCTCACTGTGACAACAGCAGCACTGAAAACACGTTCAGCGGAGACACTTGCTACAGGGCAAGCCAGATAGTTCATTGCCAGCCTGCAGAGCACTGCTCATTGGCACTTCTTCCCATACCAATACACCAATGGGTTTTGATCAAGGTAGACCTCTGTTGGGTCATCCAGATAGGCCTGGACCATCCACTAAATGGTCATTGATGCTCCACATTGCTCGACCACTTTTGCCTTTGCCTCTGCACTGGACTTAAGCCCTGTCAGTAGAAACATTTCAATTGTAGATTTTGAGGTTGATGCTCCTATACTTATTGTTTATGGTGTTCTTGTTGTTTTTGGTAGTTGTGAGACAACATCACTGACCTCAGGCTCTGAACTTGAAGGGTGCCCACAGAACTTGTGCCCTGTTCGAGTGAGCCTCTAATTCCATGCTGTGCTTTTTCTAGCTTACTGGCTTGCTCAGTTATACATGTTTTATAATTTGCAACATCCCCATCTGAAAAAGGAATGAAAGTGGACAATAATGGTTTGTACCACGGATCAAGAATTGTGGCACAGGTGTAATGGTTGGATGACACAAAGTCTCTTTTATTAACAGATGAGTGAAGATAATGCGTACATTGAATACACCTCCTTTAGCTAAACCTCTAGAATATGAGCAAAGGATAGTTTGGCACATGGCACTGTCCTCCTTGCCTGCCATGTGAACATCTCAAAAGGAAAAAGCATCTCTGTCATGCATTTGACAAGGCTGAACTGGTCCATCTCAGTGATCATGCCTTTCACAAGTGCATCCCCTATTTGCATGACATATTCATTGATCAGTCTGTACAGTTCAAACAGTTGTTCAAGCATGCAATATGTTGAGTTCCAACATGTTGGCAACTCCAGTATGAGTGCTTTACTGGTATTCTATTATCAAGCTGAATGACCCTCACCTGTTTCCGGGCTTTAAATGAATGGCTGAAATGTGTGGAGATTCTTCTGCAGATGGACAGTAAGTTGCTTACCTGGTCCTCTTTTTTTGAGGAAATCCAGTACAAGGATCTTGATGCAGTGCACCAAACACAGGACCCTGAACTAGCCACCATTGACCATGGCCTTAACTATATTACAGCCATTGTCTGTGGTAACACATCTAATTATAAGCCCTCATGGTTGCAGCCATTCAAAGACATTGTTGTTAAAGTCTTCCACAAAGTGTGCAGCAGTATGGGATTTCTCCATGGCGAACATGCCTACTTCTGCATGCTTCTGAGCGCATTAAAAATCTCACCAGTGTGAACAGCTGCAGATGCAGATGTTTTTTCTCTAGCCCCACAAAATAGTTCCAATCATTAATCCGTGGTCGAATCATTAATCTTTTACAACAGATTCAGCCGCTACAATCCTTAACGCGAAATGAAATTAACCTTGTTATGTTCCCAGATAAAGCCAAAACAAAAACTGCAATTGTAGAATTCTGGTCTCCAGTCTTACCAGGAATCATCTTAAAGGAGAGTGAGACTCTCCACAAACGTGGTTACGACTTGATCCCAGTATAAAAAAATGAAGTTTACAATATGATGCATCCGCTTGAAGGATCTCAAAAAATGTACCAACCTATAAACAAAAAGACCCATTCCTTAGGCCACTCTGCAGAAAATATATTTATCTCCATAAAGAATGGTGAAAGGAAATCTGGAGTAAAAACACCCTTAACAAGGAAGTAACTACAAGGGATCAATCATGGAATTGGATCGCTGAGACCCTGAATAATAATAAACAAACTAAGGACACTCAATCCCCTGTTTAGCACAGGTCTAGTGATATCCTCCTGGAATATAGCGGGAAAAACTAAAGAAAAAATTGAAGAAATAGTAAAAAATTCACCCGCTATTGTGGCCTTACAAGAAACATGGACTACACAAAACTTTTATCAAGAAAAATATATTACATATGATATCCCTGCTCTGCGGGTTGAGCGAGGTCATGCGAAGGGCGGGATAGCGATCCTACTAAGCGAAGAGTATAACTGGGCCCAAGAAATAGTCCCAACGAATTCACGTCATTATCAATGTATCAAGATCAAGTGCGGGATAAACCCTCTAGATCCCTTAAAAAACCTATTAATATTTAATTTATATATTCCTCCTGGAACAAAAATGGATGGTCTGCTAATAGAAATTTTGGAAGACATCGAACAAATCATCGAAAGTCAAGATTATCCATCATTTCTTATTATGGGTGGCCTTAATGGAAAACTATCCAATGAGGAAATAGTAAAATGAGCCAATTGGTACAAAGAAGAGGCGTTGGAAATTTCCGTACCGGTATTTCCTACAGGGACCAAGGCGGATAAAAGATGAAAAATTTTACTAGCAACACTTCCAATGTTAAATGGAATCTTGCTAAATGGGAACACGAGAAAGGGAAATAACAGCTCCTCACTTCTGGATTATATGATATGTAGCCTTGATTTGTTTGGATTTGCCTCACAACTTCAAATTAATTTCGTCCATGGAAGCGATCATGCCATTCTATTGTTACTCACAGAATGGAAAATATATCTATGTCCAACTAGTCACATCATGTACAAGTACAGTACAGTTATGGTAAACCAAAAGCAAAGGCGGATTCATTGGAACTCAACGACACTTAATAAGATAACTACCTTAATAGATACTAATCAGCTTCTTCAAATAACTCACTCTATCAATCCAATAACCAATTTTGAAATGATCATTAATAAATGAACGCAAAAATTACAGGAAAAGTTGAAGCAATCGAGACCTTCAAAGATCCAAAACAAAAATTCAAAGCTAACCGCCAGTACAAAGCTTTTAAATAAACTGATAAGAGCACAGTTCCTAGAAGGATTATCGTCTAGACAGGTAGAAATTAATAAACTAAAGAACCAACTCAGGAGGGAAAAACAAAAACATAAGAGAATAGCCCAAGACAAAAACTGGGTGGATCTGCAGATAGTAGCAAAGCACTACAATCAACGTGTCTATTGGTTTATAATCTCCAAAGAAACAGGCACAAAAAAAGCACGACAAGCTATCCCGGTCCCCCCAAAAGAATGGAAAACGTATCTCGCCAATCTATATAAATTAAATACCATCTCAGAAATGGCTCATACGTTCTCAAGCAACCCAGATACTAAATCTCTAAATAGTAGAACATCTACCCCCTTTTCTATTGAGACGCACATTAGAAAAGCGAGATCAACGGGAGCTACAGGCCCTGACCAAATTCCAATCAAGGTCCTCCAGTCCGACCCCAAAGGATGGAGCAAGATGCTTTCCTCCCTTTTTAACTACATCTTTAGCACTGGGGAAATCCTGAAGTCCTGGAAGGGGAGCATCATCATTCCTATTCACAAAAAGGGATCAAGACTCCAATCTGGTAACTATAGACAAATAGCTCTTCTGGATGCCACAGGAAAGATCTTTACGGCAGAGTTCTTGGACCAACTTAAAAACTGGGCCTTTTTATCTGGACTGATTCCTCTATACCAGGCAGGCTTTAGGCCAAAGCATTCAGTCACGGACAATATCGCGGTGCTGCAAACCATCCTAGACAAATATGTGACAATTAAATCTCAGATCATCTATGCAGATTTTATCGATTTTTGGACCGCGTTCGACAGAGTGGACAGAGGAAAACTTTGGAAAAAACTTAGTAAAATGGGAATCCCAAATCAACTATTACAAATATTAATCTCTCTGCACACAGACACCTGGTGCCAGGTCCAAATGGGGAGGGAAAAGGGCCTAACTAGTCCTATCCCAACCCCTAATGGCCTCAAGCAAGGATGTCTCCTCGCCCCCCTATTATTTTCACTCTATCTTAGTGACATGCCTCAACACTTCCAGCAAGTACATAATTTTCCACCAAAGATAGCCTCCCATAATATACATACACTGATATATGCAGATGATATTATCATACTTGACCTAACCCCATTCGGTCTACAAAACAATCTTCAGGCACTGCATAAATATACGGAGGAAAACTACTTAATTCCTAACATCACTAAAACAAAAATAGTCTCGTTTTCGGGGAGGAAAAAGAGCCCGAAATATTGCTGGACCCTTGGGGGAGAAAAGGTGGAAGAGGCGAAGGAATATACCTATTTAGGCAGAATTTTCTCCAACACTCTACAAAATCGGCCACAGATTGTGAACTTGATCAGGAAATCTGACGTACATGCGGGAGCTCTTTTAAGATTATACGCAGCCTCGGGACACAGGCACTTCTTTTCCCTGCTTAAGGTGTACAGTGTCAAGATACCACCAGTGCTATCATATGCCCTGGAATATATTCCTATAAATCAATGGAGCTTCCTAGTCCTAAAAGAAGGGAAAATACTACGGAGATTAAAGAAGGTGTCTCAGGCTGTCCCAGTTCAAGCTCTTTGCCTCGAGTTTTCACTAGCCAGCTCTTATTCTCGAGGAATCGCTAATATTATCAGGTGGGCGTACAATCTCCTACATGCGGAGGAAGGAACTCTTAGATCCCTGCTCAAAGTTGAGACCTTTGACCGAAACTCGTCTAAACATGTATTTTCTAAGAACATGTCAATAGCTTTTAAGCTAGCAGAGATTAACACCAATTTGCTGCTAGCCTGAACACCAGCCCAGTTGAAGCTCTTTTTAAAACATTTCACTTCAAGATTTAGCTTTGATCTAGACTCCTCGCATTGTTCTAAACTAAATGTATATAATAATTTTATTGAATTAATAACATTCCAGAAACCTCAGCAATATATCGCTTTTAATCTTAATCATGGCGTTAGAAGAGCGATCATTCTGCTCCGGTTTGGCATATTACCAGTCAACACCGTAACATCTAAATGGCACGTAAAGGAAAGCCCGATATGTAACTTGTGTAATAACGGAGAGCAGGATCTAGAGCATTTAATGTTTGTATGCCCAAATCCAAAAGTGGTAATGGCAAGGAAAAAGTTTTTGCAAGCTATATACGTCAAATGTAAAATTAACTTAGCAAAGGAACTGATCGTTTTATGTAAATATCCCCCAAATGAATTTGTCTGTCATAAATTTTACACATTTTTTAAATCATTTTTAACTTTGTATTAACATGAGAAATTTTAAATGGTGTAACAATAGAATTTTATGCTTAAAATATTTGTGGTCCTCAGTTGAGTACCAAAGCAAATAAAAATAAATAAACTTGATAGTTCCAGTATGCAGTGGTGCACATGTGATAAGTGTCTTGGCAAATGGTCCACATGTCTGTTGTCAGGGGAAAAGTGTGAACAGCACTCTACTGCAAGGCTTGTCCAAGCAATGCCAGGACACCGTACTATAGTGCTGGAACAGCAACTATGGCAAAACAGGACCTGCTGGAAATCTTCAATTCCAGGCAGATGACTGCCACAAATTCAAGAAAAACCCTCCCTTCCACAAATGAAAAAGGGATGAGGTCCAGCGCTAACATTTTAGCAAGATTCATGTTGTACAAATATGCCATTGGATGGTTGCATTCATACTGCCCGTCGGGTCTAAACCTGCCAGGAAGAGTAGCCTGCATTTTTTTATTTTCTCGTGTTACGGATGCAGGTGGCATCTTGAGAGCAGACAGTAGTCAGCTCAATGTGCATTTCAGTGGGGAAGTAATTGTCCTCTCTTGCCTTGCTGTCTCAACCTGAGTCTTGTAGCATTGCGATGTTGCTGATGTGGGCAATACTACTGCACTGCTGGGGAGAGGGCTGCTTTGCTTAAGAAAATATCTTCCTCATCTTCACCTTCCAACGTGATTGGATCCCCTGCTCAGCCTTTCGCTATCAACTACACTTGCAAACTTTTGACCTCTAAGGTGCCACTCCCAACTGGTCATGTGGTGCTTTCTCACATGGGTTGTTTGGTCCCTGGTTTGTACCAAGCATACCCCGAGTAACATTTTCTCCGCAAAGGAAGTATATGGCAATGTTCACCTCCTTCTTGCTAACTGTAAAGAAGTCCCAAACTTGGGAGATCAACTCTGATGCTGGTGCTACTGCCAATGTCGGATGAACTGGCGGTAGGTGGGCATTTCGACATTTGACTCAAACGCTCCATCCATCATCCCCTTTGGTATCGCTTTGTTCGCCCTAAGTTGGCAGGGTATGCCCAGACATGGGTCCCTTGCTCACTCTATCACAGGATTCAAGATAGCCTGGCTGATGGGGATTATGAATCCGAAACCGGTCCCAGGATGCTTGTTTCCGGTCCAGGGAAGACATGGCTTGGTAGTTCTGGCTGGAATGTTCCCATGAGGCACAGGGTCAGACTGATTTGCATATGGCCATGTCTGAACTGGGGTGGTGGAGTGAGCTCAAGAATGGTGATCGATTAAACCCAGATCAGTTGACTGGGGGTGAGTGTTTGATTTGCTCAAACGCTCCGTCCATCATCCCCTATCGTTTCGCTTTATTCGCACTAAGTTGGCAGGGTATGCCCAGACGTGGGACCCCTGCTCACTCTACCACTGGATTCAAGATAGCGCGGCTGATGAGGATTAGGATTCCGAAACCGGTCCCAGAGTGCTTGTTTCTGGTCCAGGGAAGACATGGCTTGACATTTAGGGCTGGACTGTTCGCATGAGGCACAGGATCAAGACTGATTTGTATATGGCCATGTCTGAACTGGGGTGGAGTGGTGAGCAGAATAAAGATGGGTTAAACCCAGATCTGTGACTGGGGGTGAATGTTTTGCCAATGTGCAACATTCCGTCCATCATCTTGTGTGTTTTGTTGGAATCTTATCCCTTTCATGGAAACAGTGCCTGCACAAGCACCACCATGGGAATTAGGATGTCCAATTCTGACAGCCTTTCCATGCCGGTCTGACCGCTATGAAAAGGCTGTCAGAAATGGCATTTAATGGCTACAGCAGGGCCCCTGTTCCCTGTGGTTGCTGTTAAGTGGTGCTGCTGACACATGTAGTGCCCCCACACACATCAATGCACTGTATGCCAGGCACCACATGGTGCCTGGCAGATGGTGCATGGATGTGCACAAACTGCCCTTTTACGCTGAGGCTTGTGCTGCGGCCTGTTTCCTGCACATGCCACAATGTAAAAGTGCAGCAAAGCAGTGGCATGAAGATTTTGGTGGTCAGACCAGCCGACTGCTTGTCGGGCAGTCTCCTGACCGCAACAACAATGGTCAGCGGTCCGACCATGGAATATTTTAATTGGCCCCTTAGTTATCACTTATCGCAGCGGGTGTTTTGCTGATCTTGGACGTATCCACAACGAAGGTTTGAGGAAGCAGTGGGACTGCAAATGCCAAGTGTCCGAGACCACTAACACCTGGGCTCCTCCCCTAACTGCCGCCTGAAAACCGCTCGCAGCCCCCGCTTCGCGGGAGCCGATTGCAGCAGATGTTTTGCTTATCTTGGGCGTATCCACAACGAGGGTTTGAGGAAGCAGTGGGACTGCAAATACCAAGTGCCACGAGACCACTAACACCTGGGCTCCTCCCCTACCTGCCGCCTGAAAACCGCTCGCAGCCCCCGCTTCGTGGGAGCCGCTCGCAGCGGATGTTTTGCTGATCTTGGACGTATCCACAACGAGGGTCTGAGGAAGCAGTGGACTGCAAATACCAAGTGCCCCGAGACCACTAACACCTGGGCTCCTCCCCTACCTGCCACCTGAAAACTGCTTGCGGCCCCAGCTTTGCGGGAGCCGCTCGCAGCGGATGTTTTGCTGATCTTGGACATATCCACAACGAGGGTTTGAGGAAGCAATGGGACTGCAAATACCAAGTGCCCCGAGACCACTAACACCTGGGCTCCTCCCCTACCTGCCGCCTGAAAACCGCTCGCGGCCCCCGCTTCGCGGGCGGCACTCGCACCAGATGTTTTGCTGATCTTGGACATATCCGCAACGAGGGTTTGAGGAAGCAGTGGGACTGCAAATTCCAAGTGCCCCGAGACCACTAACACCTGGGCTCCTCCCCTAACTGCCTACAGCCTATATTTTTGCTCACGCCCGGCGTACCGCGGGACGAGCGCCGGGAGAAGCCCAGGCCAAATTCGGGCCCGTTTGAGCCCGTTCGAGGCTGGAAAGGCTGGGCTGGGCCACCCTCCTAACGCCAGAGACCAGAAAAAGACAGTAAGTGTATTTACCTGTGTCTGTTACTTATATCTCCTGCATTTGTCGTGCTGCAGTTATTGAACAAACCTGATATGGCCGGTCGCTCAGGAAGGGGGAAGAAGGCTGTACCGGGAAGTTCTGTGGTCGGTACACTTGACCAATTTATTGTAAGAGCAACATTGATACTATCTCGTAAAATCGACCTGACAGAGCGCCGCCTCTCCTCAGATCCGGCCTTTGTTAAACGGTGCTCTTTAGGCAATATTGTGCTGTCTGTTACCCCGGAACGACGCATAAACACAAACATCACTGACGACTCAGTAACTATAAGTCGGAACAGTGGCGTAACAACCCCAGCCATGATGAACAATACGGCTGTTGGGTCTCCTAAAATGCAGACCCAAAGTAACATCAACACAGCGACTGGAGGGGCATCTACCCGTGCATCGACGATGGCTGTAACTGGGGTTGCACCACCACTGTCAGGACATACATCTGGAGCGATCCCAAAAAAGAAGCATGGGGGGGTGCTAAAAAGGGAAAACATCAAAAGGTAGCCAAAGCTAAGAACAGTGGAACTTTGGCATCTGCTGTACAAATCACTCCTGAACATCATACAGCGAGACTGAGCACTCCACCTATAAACTCGTCTGCTGGTATCTCGGCTGCATTGGATGAGGGGTTCTGGCTAAAAGCTAGCGGCATTTTATCATCCTCTATCTAGCCCATTATGGATAGACTTATGCAAATTGAAGACAGATGAAAGAAATTCGAGCAACTGACTCTATCTAATCTCGAGTTTAATAAGAAGAAATATCCAACAGTGATTCAAGACAAACTTTTGCAGCAAAATGATACAAGAAACGCCTTGGCCCCAAATTCTACGCCTCAATTATCGGCACCTGATCTCACGGAAGGCATGCAGCGGGTCAGCGCTGAAGGTGGACTGGGCGCAAAGAATGACATAGCTCCTCATGATCACACGGACATACCCAAGGGAAAAATTGCAGCTAATCATATGGCAGGAGGGGATTTTATTAAAGCTTTGCAGAGGGGAGGGAAGGGACCCAGTGCAAATGACGATCATGAGTGTTTGCTACCGAACATAGATCTGCCACCAGAATCTATCCCCTACGTTGTTGTCCTGGCAGGGGTTCCCAAACAAGGGAAGGGCAGTATGGAATCGTTCACCGAATTGAAGACCAAAAGCACACACTGGCTTAATGCCAACAGACCCCTTTCCCCACAAATGCACAGCAAAATTCTGTTTGTACGCAGAGTTAGTTGGGTGGGCAGGAGTAGGAAAAACATACTAGGAGATTGCATTATTATTAATTTCAAAGACATGCAAGTAGTGCAACATATCTGTGACAGGTGGCCTTATATGTCAAGAACTAGAATTCAGCCTCTTGACCTCACTTATTTTTACAGCCCCCAAACACGTAGGGTAAATTATGCCTTTAATGGCAGCACTCTGGAAGGGAACCCTGGAGTAAATCACGCCAGAAATAGGCTTGAATCTGATGGCTATGGCCTGAAACTAGGTATCCCCACCAGCAATAGGTATAGTGCACTTGATATGGTGGATTGACTTATCCCAAATACTGTCATCCCGCAGAGTGTCCTGTCAATGGATAGGGAAGAAGAAGATACTAGACAACATCGCAAAAATCAATCCATCAATAAGGATTTGGGAGGGTTTGCAATTTGTCCTGCCAAGTGTTTGGACGGTGTTACAGAAAAAATGACTTATCCCAATGTTGCCATAGAAAACAATCAACACATGCGGAATGAGGGTGATTTCCCTCGCAAGTCGCATTTAATCCTGAAAACAATAGCAAGGGAAGAGTCTTTGGAAAATAATCAACAGGCTAGACAACATAGCCTGTACCCTTTGACACGGTATAGTGAAGCTAGGAGCCCACCAGGAGATGTTACCTCCCAAACAGTTGCTAGCATAAACATCAATGAAACAGAGATAGATAATACCCTCAAGCTGATGTCTTGGAACATCGCTGGGCTGGCGGCTAGAATGAGGGACCCTGATTGTTTATCTTTTATGCAGGATTTTTCTATTATCTGCCTGCAGGAATGTTGGGCAATGGAGGCCATACATATTAATGGCTACCGCACTTTCCACACTCCTGCTAGCCGGTCGATAAGGGGAAGGAATAAAGGGGGGCTATGTAGCTATATATCAAACCTTTTGAATGATCTGATAGTGAAACTTGAAACTGGATCTGAATACTATCAGATACTGCAAATAACTGATGAGGGCAACGAGAAAACCGTTTTAATAAACTTCTATAACAACATTCCAAAAATGAAAATAAGTAAGGTATTAGAAGACTTATGCCAAACCCTTAGGAAAATTGAAGAAAAACAGTCTGGGGACATATGTGTCATATGGGTGGGCGACTTCAATTGTTTTCTATGCCCACATAGCCACTTGGGCATGTGTGGTTTGGGTACAGATAGAGACGAACCCCGCGCATACTTCTCCCATACGATCTTGGGCAATTACCTTAATGATTTGATCTTCCAATTAGACTTGGGCTTCGCAAATGAATTATGCTCTCCTCTGGTTCCTTTTGAGCCAACATTCATTGGGAGGGGATGTAAATCAGTAATCGATTTCGCTCTTATATCTAACCGATATTTTTGTCATGTCCTTACTTATAAAACATGTGACATAGCAACGAGCGACCACCTTCCAAATAGCCTATCCTTTTCTCTTGCAGGGAGTAAAAAAACAACTAATTTAATAGAAAACCTATATAGTTATAAAGTAAGCTTCGCAAAGATGAATGGATATGCTATAGAGTGGAACAAAGTAGAGCCTGTGGTCTTTCTTGAAACCCTTGTCAAAAACAAACATAAGGAATTTGAAACGTGTCTAACTGTGACTGGTGAATGCGCCCCAGTTACTGAGGCTTTCCTCAGAATTTTTGAGGAAATACGTAAACTCCTCACAGGGACGCAGAAACAAGGAAAAATTAAGATGCAGGGATGGTTTGACACGGACAGCAGCAAGGCCCATGCTCACTTATTGATGGCGTTAAAAAGTGAGCCGAGAAGTATGGTTGAAGTAAGACTCGCCAGAACTGCATATCAACGTGCAGTTAAAAAACGCAAGACCCAGTTGAAACAGGAAGCCTGGCAGGCGTTACATCAAGCCTGCCTAACTAAGGATAACACTGGTTTTTGGAAGACTGTAAACGCCCCTTTTTTTGCAGATAGGGTAACTGATACAATAGAAGTGGCAATTACGGAAGATGGATGGGTCAACTATTTTAAAGATCTTTATCAGGCAGATGACCCAACTGAGAGTGTGAGACTACATGTAATTGAAGGAGATGAAATTGTGCCCCAGGCATCTTTTCCAATGAACGTCGAATTCTCACTGTTGGAAGTCCAAACTGCCATTAATGATAGTGCTGCAGGGAAAGCCCCAGTACCGGACGGGGTGCCAGTAGATATATACAAATGTAATACCGAGTTATGGGCCCCACTTTTAACAAATGTCCTAAACAATTGTAACAAATATGGGTTCTTTCCCACCTGGCAAGAGGCTATTGTGGTCCCTATGTTTAAGAAAGGTGACCATAATGAACCAAAATGCTATCGTCCAATATCTTTATTGGACTCACTCATGAAGGTTGCCGGGAGGGTCATATTAAATAAAATTACAGCTTTGGGTGGAAGAAAAGGGCATACTTTCACAGTTCCAATATGGTTTTAGGGCAGGACTTGGTACAACAGAGCAAGGCTTGAATTTAGCGTTGATTATAGCCAAGTATGTTGCGGCTAAAAAGGAAAAATTATTTTTAACATTCGTTGATTTAAGTTTCGGCCTTTGACTGTTTAAACCACAATAAACTCTGGGCCATACTGCTGCAAATGGGCGTGGAATCAAATCTGCTGATATTTATTAAGGAGTTATATCGGGGGCGAGGGTACGGTTTGTGAATCAGGGCGAGTGTACCTCCAAGTTTGGCATAAAAAAAAGGAGTCAGACAAGGATGCATACTCGCTCCATTTCTGTTTAATTTATACATAAACAGTGCAGCTTCCTATCTTACTCAGGATAAGCAGGACTACCCTCAAATCAGGAATATCCCAGTCCCCATTCTGTTATATGCAGCCGATGCAGTAATTATGGCACGGACCCTAGTTGGCCCCCAAAGATCGCTTACCAAATTCTCTAAGTTTATAAATCACAGAGGTCTAAAAATAAACATAAGCAAAACGTTCACTATGTGCTGTACTACTACGAAAACTTCTACATGTAAAATCTTCCTCTCAAATACAAAAATAGATACAACTGATACATTTTCGTATTTGGGTATCAACTTTGACAAAAAAGGTACCTGGTCCTCGGCGGCTCATGCGAGAAACCTGGATTTCTCGCGAGCAATTGGGGCCGTCCGAAATTTTGCCAATAAGTTGGGTGGCAGACCTGTGCCAGTGCTTGTGGACATATATAAATCTAAATGTGTTTCCACAGCAACATACGGGGCAGGGATTTGGGGAATAGCAGAAACTCACAATATACAACTCTGTGAGAATGCATTCCTCCGATACCTACTAGCTGCCCCAGGGTCCACTTCTACTTATGTATGCCACAAGGAACTGGGTTTACATTATATTTCAGATCTCATCAAAGTTAATCCTCTTCTTCTTTGGCGTAAGGTATGGTCTACTGAGGAGACAGGTCTAAATAGAGATATAATTAAGGACTGTCTTAATCTCCAGGGGGTTTCAAGAATCTCCTGGATTATGTATGTAAAGAAATTATTTTATGATATTGGACACCCTGAATATTTTGATTCCCCGAGTTGCTTAGAGACTGTTTCAAGGAAGAAGTTGAAAGAAATTTGCTTACTTTTTTTAGAAAACAAGCGCTGGCTGACAGAGAAATGTAAGACCTCAGTCATGGAGAATCATTTGATGCTCCAAGGTCAGGGGATTCAGCCATACTTGATTCAGATGCAAAGTTGTTATTCTCGTATGCTACTTACATGCTTTCGGGGGGTGGACTATTTTCAGACTGGTCACATTCCCAGAAGCAAATTCCTGGTCTAAAAATGTGATATTATGTCCCTGTGATGATACTTCTGTTCAATCCATGTTACCTTGCATACTTTGTTTGTAAATTTTACACCCTGCCAAGGAGAAGATTTTTAATTCCCATGTTGAAAAAATGGGGATTGAGACAATGTAGAACAGCACTTTTGAGATTACAAATGCTGGAGGATGAAATGACTATGTTTCTTATGTCGTCCTTCTTAAAAGCTATAATTAGATGTAGGATTTCAATGAACTGACCTAGTCATTGCAAATTCTTTTAATGAACTTCATTTCTATTGTCATTGTACTTACATGAATTATGACAATGTGTTTTAACCTTTTTTTTATTTTTTTATTTCAAGTGTTTTATTAAGAATTTTTTTTTTATACATACAGTACAGTCATACAATACTGATATAGAGAAGGCAATGCTGGTGAGAGTGTGCGCCGGTGGGGTTACATTCGACATATCATTGGCATCATCTTGGCACAAACATGAGTCGCTAGGTGATCACGATCTTGGCGTAACTTGTCATATGGTAAAAAACCTTTTTATAATATGATCTGTTTTTTATTGTGCTTTTATGGTTTTTATAATCAAAATCGAATAAAGCAGTTTTTGACACTTAACAGAAAGGGTTCTTCATTTTATGTTATTTTTAAATGTTCATGTATTTCATTAAATTTGTATTTTCTATGGGCTGGAGGAGTATCACTGGTGGCTTTTTTAGTTTGTGCAAATTAAACATTTAAAGTGGGTAAAATTTGACCTATGCTGCGTTCAAGGACTTTATAGAGTATAATCTTTAAGAATTTTGGTTGTGGTGCCCTGGGACTAGTGCTTGCCTCACTTATATACTGCAATACCTCCCTTAGTTCTATTTCTGTTACATTTGGAGGATTGGTATGTTCCCTTAAATTATATGCAACATCACTTTTTATAGTGGCCATCCCATAGCATGCATTAGAATAATATTTGGTCCATTTTCAATTCACATTTTCCATTGTTGTACTTTCTTGGTTGTAGGTGTAGCTCAAGTGACTTTTGGCCTGACTGCGATTTGGGCGGTGTGGCAGCCAACCACCACCCCAGCACCCCACTACTACACCGCCAAACTCATCTGCACACCGCTCGCCACAATATGAGTTAATTTGTGGTCTGGTGGACAGTGCTTTGGCAGTCCCAAGGGGGTGCCTTTCGAAGGCTCATATCTGAGCCTTAGAGAGGCAGCCCTATGGGAGCACCAAAACACTTTGCTGCATGGCATGGACTGTGCAGTCCATGATGTGCAGAAACAGGGTGTGCATACTGACGGGGGGAACATCATGTGCACCGGCATTCACCCCAGGCTCTGAGGCAACATGGGCAAGTAGGGCCCCCTTAGTTTCCCTCTCACTGCCGCACTTTTCAAGGCAGGCTCACAACCATGAAAACTGGGGTGGTAATGAAACTCATAATATACTTGGTGGTGCCGCTGCAGCACCGCCAGCATATTGTGGCCTCAGACCACTGCAGAACTGCAAATGAAACATGGATCCATGCAATTGCAGAAGTCCTGTGGCAGTCCAATTGCCCAAGTCGTAATAGGCCAGGTAGACTGCCGGTCTGGCGGTCCACGGACCACCACCAAGACTGCGGCGGCCTACGAATTTCGTTGTGCGCACTGCATCGCATTTGGGTGATGCAGTGCATGCAAAAAAAAGGTTTTATTTATTTATATGTTTACTTACCTGTAAACCTCCATAATCCATAGTTTACTACCCCCCACCCTGTCCCTCCCCCTTCCCACATCACCGCCCGGCAGGTACTCCCACTACCGACCGGGCTGGTGTCACAGAACACCTCCCTATCACATGAGGTGTCCAGCAGGCTTCGTCCCTTAACCTGATTTTATTTAATATCAATGTACGACAGCTGGCTGAAGTGGTGCAGGAATTTGGAATATCAGTGGCGTCATATGCTGACGACACCCAGCTAGTTGTGTCTTTTACCAATGGCTCCAACCCTAGCATTTATCAGCTGCCGGCTTCTCTGGAAAAAGTGGTCAACTGGATGTCCAACAGATGTCTAAAGCTGAATGGTGGAAAAACAGAGGTAATGCTGCTGGGAAACCAGGACACCCACTGACCCCTGACACACTGGCCCAACTGTATGGGAGATCCACCTATCCCCAAAACAGCCATAAAAAACTCAGAATTTGGCTGGAGGATACCCTCACACTGGATTTGCAATCCAAGAAGCTTTCCGGGACCTGCTTCACCCTTCTTAAAATGCTCAGGAAAATCATTGATGTGATTCCTGAGCACTTGAAGAAAACTGTGATTCAATCTCTACTTATCTCACAACTGGACTTTGGCAACTCGCTGCACCTGGGATCACCAAAATATAAAGGGAATTCAAGTGGTACAGAACGCAGCAGCTAGACTCCTGTCAAAAATCCCCAACCGCGTCTCTGCAAAGGAACCACCTAAACAGCTGCACTGGCTGCCTATTTAAAACCCTCTACATAGCTCGCAGAGCCATTAATAAAGCTGGGCTGGAAAAACTGAGGAAACTGATATCGAGGTACACCCCCGACTAGACACCTCTGATCCTCCCAACAACAGCTCCTTAAGACAACCAGAATTAAAAGAGCTAGATGGGGCGGTAGATCCTTCGCCTATCTGGTACCCAAGTTGTGGAATGTCCTCCCACTTGAAATCCGAGCTGCATCAAATGGAACCTCTTTCAGAAAAGAGCTGAAAACCTGGCTATTTCCCCACTAATTATGCGGTGGCTCGGCACTTCACTGGTAGAATTGTCCTTTAGCACTGGGAAGCCCTTCGGCAGCCATGCGTCCTACAAATCCCTTAAATAAAATAAATATATAAATATCTGTGGAAAAGAAATAAAGTGTAAAGTGTTGTGTAGGTGGAAATTCTTCATTTAAGGGCTTAGTTCCTCCTGGGGCCAGTGCTGAAATGCACCACAGGCCCGCTAGCCTGGTGGAGATCTTCATCAGGGCCGGACTGGAAACCACAACCGGCCCTGGCAAAGTGCTCGGCCGCCCCCCCCTCTCCCCACTCAGGGGGGGTTGGATGTCACGCCGAGCTATGCTGCAAAAACTGCCCTGTACAAAAACAGCCCCCAACAGTGCGGTGCACCGGGGGATTGCCCAGTGCCCGCTATGCCCAGTCCGGCCCTGATCATAATGGAGCCCCCATGGGCTTGGCGGAGATCTTCTCTTTATTCTGTATGGGTGTTTGGGGGTCTGTGAATATAGGGTAGAGTGCACATGAAAAGAACTGTGGTTAAAACCACCTAAGGAGTCTCAAAACAGGGTTTATGATATGATCCTCTTGGTGGAGTTAAAAACAAGCATTAGAAATGCAATCGGGCTCGGATTTATTTGAGTTTGAGCTACTGGCATTGTAAATGCCAATGTATTGTTGCTATGTGTTATGGAGTGTGTTCATGTGGTGTGTACTGCCAGTGATCTCCTTGTGAGTGTGAGAATATTGCACCGTTACTGCCTGTGATGTCCTTCTTGTAAGTGTGAGAAGCTTGCACCTCTGCTGCCTGTGGTCTCCTTGTGAGTGTAAGAAGCTTGCACTGCTGCTGCCTGTGATGTCGTTCTTGTGAGTGTGAGAAACTTGCACCGCTGCTCTTTGTGATGTCCATCTTGTGAGTGGGAGAAGCTTGCACCTCAGCTGCCTGTGGTCTCCTTGTGAGTGTAAGAAGCTTGCACAGCTGCTGCCTGTGATGTCCTACTCACTACTCTACTCACTACTCTACTCTACTCACTACTCTACTCACTACTCTAATCTACTCACTACTCTACACTCAGTTCTCACTACTCTACTCACTACTCTACTCACTACTCTACTCACTACTCTACTCACTACTCACTACTCTGCACTCACTACTCACTACTCTACTCACTACTCAACTCACTACTCACTACTCTACCCACTACTCTACTCACTACTCTACTCACTACTCTGCACTCACTACTCACTGCTCTACTCACTACTCTACTCACTACTAACTACTCTACTCACTACTCTACTCACTACTCTGCACTCACTACTTTACTCACTACTCTACTCACTACTCTACTCACTACTAACTACTCTACTCACTACTCTACTCACTACTCTGCACTCACTACTCTGCTCACTAATCTACTCACTACTCTACTCACTACTAACTACTCTACTCACTACTCTACTCACTACTCTACTCACTACTCAACTCACTACTCTACTCACTACTCTACACTCACTACTCACCACTCTACTCACTACTCACTTCACTACTCACTACTCTACTCACTACTCACTACTCTACCCACTACTCACTACTCACTACTCTACTCACTACTCACTACTCACTGCTCACTACTCTACTCACTACTCACTACTCTACTCACTACTCACTACTCTACTCACTACTCACTACTCTACTCCCTACTCACTACTCACTACTCTACTCACTACTCACTACTCACTACTCACTACTCTACTCACTACTCACCTCACTACTCTACTCACTACTCACTACTCACTACTCTACTCACTACTCAACTCACTACTCAACTCACTACTCACTACTCTGCACTCACTACCCACTACTCTACTCACTACTCACTACTGTACTCACTACTCACTACTCTACACTCACTACTCACTACTCTACTCACTACTCACTTCACTACTCACTACTCACTACTCTACTCACTACTCACTACTCTACTCACTACTCACTACTCTACTCACTACTCACTACTCTGCACTCACTACTCACTACTCTGCACTCACTACTCTACTAACTACTCTACTCACTACTCTACTCACTACTCACTACTCACTACTCTACTCACTACTCACTACTCACTACTCTACTCACTACTCTACTCACTACTCTACTCTACTACTCACTACTCTACTCACTACTCTACTCACTACTCTACTCACTACTCACTACTCTACTCACTACTCACTTAGTGGTGACGTAGGCCGAGCCCTAATAAGAGCTCGGAGCTCCGCCCCACTTCGTGGTGACGTAGGCAGAGCCCTAAAAAAGTACTATGACACTGTAAACACTGACCGGGTCATTTTTCCCTTTACTTTTAGCCATTTTGCCAGCAGACCTCACTGCTATGCAGCATGTCTTAAAGTAAAAAACACTATGACGCAGTCAACACTGGCTATTTCATATTTGATTTCTTTATTGACTTTTAGGCACGTTGCGCAGCATGTTCTAATATAGATCTAGATGCCTCGTGTAATAGTCGTCTCTAAGACCCTAACTCGGGAGAGGGGCTTTGACATGCTATATAATGCTAGCAAGCGGGCCATCTGTAACCGCACACCACCCAAGTCTTTCAAGCGTCTGAGCTTCTGTGTGCAATTTTAGAGGTAAGACTGAGGGAGTGTACCTGGTACTTCCTGGATAGGATGTCCGTAGTTGACACTATGACGCAGTCAACACTGGCCATTTCATATTTGAAATTTGTATTGACTTTTAGGCACGTTGCGCAGCATGTTCTAATATAGATCTAGATGCCTTGTGTAATAGTCGTCTCTAAGACCCTAACTCGGGAGAGGGGCTTTGACATGCTATATAATGCTAGCAAGCGGGCCATCTGTAACCGCACACCACCCAAGTCTTTCAAGCGTCTGAACTTCTGTGTGCAATTTTAGAGGTAAGACTGAGGGAGTGTACCTGGTACTTCCTGGATAGGATGTCCGTAGTTGAGCAGTACGCAGTTGAAATGTGTGCCCTCTGCCTTGTGTGAATTGAAAGTTCTTAATTATGTTCCTGTGTTAACGTGTTAATGTGAGCAGTCACATCCTGTGTAAGCGGACCTTTGAAAAAAAGCAGCTTGCGTACTAAAGAGTAATTATGCGGAGAGAAATGATTTGGAACTAACGTAAAGTGCTCTTGCCTCGTGCGAAGACGAACACTACTCGCATTCCCTTCTTTCTCCGACAGCTGCTGTGAGCGGCTTCGTGCACCTGTCTGCAGTCCCAGCAGAACTAGCCAACCCCTCCGTGTCCTCACAGCCCATACTAACAAACCACTTGTACGTTTGGCATGTCGCTCGTGCTTACTGTCCGGTTTCCTGACTTCAGGAATGTAGAAGTAGCAGATGTCTGCTCTGTTGTAAATGTGGCATGGAGTCATCGTGCTCAGCTCTCGGCCTCGCACGCGCGCCACTGCAGGCATATGCTTTCAATTATCTCCGCCGTGAACGCGGCACCCTGATAGCTCCTAATTAAAATGAATGGACTGCCGTGCGCGAAAGGTACATGTTACACGCGCGCCTAATACATGCAATGCAAGGCTGAATGGTGAACGCGCAACCACCATCTGGATTGCATTACACGGGCACTCTGACAGCTTCTAATTAAGATTAATATTCTGCCGTGCGCATAACCGCACACAATATGCCATGAAAATGAAAAACATGGTGGACGAAAAGTAAATATAGCCTATCACGTCAAGGCTACTAAATAGACACCACAGCGAAGACGAATCACTAGGCAGATGCCATAAAAAACGCGCGCGCACTAAGGAATATTGCAGCCCGGACCCCTAAAGAAACTTTTTTTTTTTTCTTTAACATTAGGATCTCGGAGCTCCGCCCCGAGCCCTAAAAAGGGAGGTGTGATAAAGATGCCCTTAGTGTGTGATGGACTGTGACAGTTTCCACACGTGTAATATTCTTTTAAAAGGTCGACATGTTTCACGCCTATTGGTCCTGGAGGGATCCAGGGCATTTCTTCAGGACCAAAAGTACAGATTTTAGGAGTAACCTCTACCTTGCACCAGGGCCGGTTTGTATGTGGTGATATAAAATGGGAAGAGCCCCTTAAAATAATTTTTTATGTATATCTCATGGGACATTCAATGGAAACTGTATCTGGTGATGAGGTCCCTAATTGAGTATACGAAATACAACCTACACAAAAACAAAAGAATTGTGGAGATGTTTTACACATACAGTAAACATATATCTTGGCATTCTGTGCCATCGCATCAACCTCCTTGCAATGGATACAGGTAAAATTAGGCAGTCACTTGGTGTGCAACCATGATGTTGTGGGAGCACAATAGTTACTCCATGAGTTAAATGAAAGATAGATGAAACATCATAGGCAAATGACATAATAGTGATTAGTCTCGATATGTATGAGGTGGAACATAGAGAATGAGCACATATCTTGTGGTAGGGCCAATGCGTTCATCAGGATATGTGAACATTTATGGTTAAAACAAAACAAACAAACAAACAAACAAAAGTGGACTTCATTGGTTATTATATGGTCGCCAAACGTAACCACATGGTGACTCCCAGAATTCGAAAAGGAAAAAAAGGCTTACAATATGGTTGTTTATTTCCAAATCCCATGGATCGTGGCAAAGTACTGCTTGACAGCTGTGGTAAGACACTAGAAAATGATCATAGTTAAAAGCAATGTGGCATCTCCGTAAGCTCGGAGTTGTGTAGCCTGTTGTTGAAGAATGATATTACTAATTTGATCAAACACGGAGTTGTGTGTGAGACCTACTCCTCTCTACCCGTCTGGAGCTGGTGCGCTCAAAGGCCGATATATAAACCTGACATCCTCTCTGCGCATCACTGTTGGTTGCTTCACTTCCCTGGTTGTGAACTGGTCAGGTGACAACCAGTGTTGATGCTGCAGCCATCGCAATCTATTCTATGGAAGTATCTCTCAAGAAGGGGATAATAGTGAAAGAAGGTAAAGACGGTGGATATAGTTCACGATGTGTGAACTATTATTATATCATTGGCTTGTGTATTATTAACAAGTTAACCCCTTTGTGGACATATGACTGTGGGTTGCATGATCAGCAAATATGGGGGCCATCTTTAAATAGTCAATCTCTCATTTTTCAGTAAACCAGTATGGGGTATGGTAAACACCAACCTTATGAATGTACCCAGGGGCATGAAAATTAACACATGTCTGTGAAAGAGAATCAAAATCCATGGATGGTTAAATGTGAAAATGTTTCAGAAATATCACACATGGGGAGGATGTCTGTGCTAGATGGCAAGAAGAAGTGTGTACATCTTTTTAAAGGTATGTGGTGGTATAGGGGTACTCCATGATGCCCATGTGCGTCCCACAGGCTAGCATGCACCTTGGGAACTAGGGGGTTCCAGGTGTTATATGATACCAGTTTTTTGGGGGAGGTCAGTGACTTTCATGGTCAGAACTAGTGGTGTTGGAAGATAGGCCAATTGGTATGGTGGCATAATTTAATCTCTAAAACAATTTGCACACAAGGGTCACAATGGGTCAGGCAACATCAGTCATTGGCTATATTGCCGTGCCTATTACAGGATTTTCTTGTCACATGTGTACATCCACCTGAAAATGAGTATGCTTTACTGTCAGGTCTGGTTGATCCAGTCTTGTATTTTTAAATTGTCTCCTTTTATGGTTCCCCTTTTATTTTTTAGCTTCTTCTCTTTTTATTTTAATATGTTTAGGACAATAGTGCAACAATCCAGGCAGTGGTAACAGTTCACTTGCTTACCACTCATTTCATCTGCAGTATGCCGCATCCCACATATCCACTTCCTCTAAATCAGAAGTCAATTATGCAACGCTGTTGTTGTCCATGGTGTCTCATTGTTTTACTATTCCAAGATGGCCAATACCTTGGTTCTAACTGTCGCGACAATAATAGATTATTTACAGTACCTCAGCAAGACGGACACCCTCTGCTATATTTTGTTTGTTATTGCAAGCATATGCTCACCATGTTTAGATGGCAGTATGTTTTCTTTTTTCTGCTTGTATTCTTATGATATATTGGGCATGTATTGTTGAATTTCTGAGAGTTCAATTAAAATTGTGTCAGAGAATGAAATAAAGAACTAGTCTGTGGATGAATAAACAGATAAATGAGGGCAAGGACAGGGTAGATGCATGATGACTAATTGAGTAACTAAAGCATTCAGTGACACAAAAGGCACCTTCATTCACAAGCCAGACCTATTCGAATTGTCGACAGTATTTGCACAGATTTTCAGTTCTTTGAATGTGGAGGCAAATGTCTCTTTTCGTAAGTTGTCATGTGGGTATATTTATTACATCTTGAACACCATTGTAGCCTGCTGCACGCACTCAATTCGAGTAAATGCATGAATATTAATGAATTGCCTCCATGCACAACATACACAGAGGCTGTAACAAATTAACACTGTTAATAATAATAATAATCCACATTTGTATAGCGCACAATCACCCGTTAGGGTCTCTAGGCGCTGGGGGCCGTCGGGAAGATTAAGCAAGCTATTGCCCAGAGTCGCATGGTGCTGGACTAACCTGCCGCCGGAGCCGGGGATCGAACCCTGATCCCCAGATTCCAGCGTCAGTCGCCCTGGCCGCGGCGCCACACCTCTCCAAACTTTGTGTTCTTATTTTTACAGCCCTTTTCTACAAATATTAATTATAGGGGCAGCAAAGTTGCTACTGTTGTGAGTCTGAGTCTCGCGAAATGTGCGAGAAAATGTGAGGCCTTCATTCCGCAGCACCAAGATGTTCCACTCAAGCCTACTAGAAGAATGCACATGTAAAAAAATCCCAGGAAAGCTGTATTATGAAAATTCTTCTTTCATTCTGTGAAACGGTTCTCCTTTTTATACCTTTTTCTGCCAAGATCCAACTGCAACAACACAAGTTTATAAACAATGAAAATTCCAGCTGCTTGACATCAGGGACGCGGAGCCTTCACACTGATACAAATATTTACCCTGGGCTCTGGCAAAGCGTTCCTTGCCCATGTCACCCCTAATCATGCATTTTTCCCTGATTGAGTTATGCTTTCCAGTACGTGATTTTCTCTGGTTTGCATTTTAACACATCCCAGAGGCTCCGTCAAAATCAGCTCCGCGCAGGCCATGTCATTTTGGTGGCTGCCAAGCGTGCTATTCAGAAGGATCTTGGCACATATCAAAGAAGTGTTTTAATACACGTGTTTCTTCTTTTATGCCCACCATCTAGATTTCAGGTTCCTCATACTCCTCTAGGAGAGAGCCAGGAAAATAAGTAAAACCATACAATTGATTCTGAAGTTTGTTGCCTTTAAGCAATGCTCTGTTTTCTCTTAAGCACACCGTATTATAGCAGCAACAAAATATGAATTCATATTTCATTTTCTTGACGTCCTACCTCACCCCAAATTCATGTCTGGCAAAGAAGGGGCATCAAAAAGTATGGTACAATTGTCCTTAAATGTTATCGTTTTTTCCCCATTTTTGGATGCCGTCCTGTTCGTGCCCTTTTTGCCATGAGTCTTTAATGAATAACAGCGCGGGGTTTGTACCTCTCGGTTTATAATGTTGCACGTTATAAATTAGCATATGGTAAATTAATTAAACCAAAATAATTTTTGTTCGAAAATCACCATTGCCGGTTGCCTGAATCCTCTGTACCCTTTAATTTAGCGAAATTACCCGTTAATAGGGAGTTTATGTATTTACGGACAAGCAGAAGACAGTTAAAAAAAATAAAGAAAACAAATAAGAGAGTTTATCATATTTGTGAAAATTAGCAGTGTACACCTTATTCTGTATTTTAGGTTTTCAGATGCTTTCTCACCCTGTCTGCATCATCCCATATTGCCTTGTTCGTGCTATACATGCTGATAGTGAAGTCTGGCTGCTAGACCCAGTTTTTCATGTCAGCTTCACAGCTCAAAGTTACTAATTTCAACCCAGATTTAGTAAATATAACTTGTGACCCCCATGTGCAGTGTTATCATCAATAATATAATTTAAAATGCTGCAGTGATGTTATCAATGATGTTATAGAACATGTCACAAGTAATTTAATATGGGAGGTAATTAGCATTAGTGTGAGTGAGTTATATTTAATTTGGGGTACGAGTTATACTTATTTGAGATAACCATAACTGGTGAAATTCAGTGGTTTCTTCACTGAATATATATATATATATATATATATATATACCCTCCTGGTCCTTGTTCACAGGAATGAACAAAACTTTAAGAAGCGCTAACACTGCGCTCTCATTAACATGCTAAATAGTCATATTGCCCTCTGGTGGGCCTCTCAGGTGAGTTTACGTGCCATTGCATGCTGGGACTAGTAGTTCCATTAGCCCAATTCTTTCCCTTCAGTGGGTATGCACCATCACATTCTTTTACTAATAAAGTAATTAGCCCTTCGGTGGGCCTCTCATTGCAGAGTCCCAGTTACATTTTCATTTCCCTGCCCATCTGCTTGCTGTACCACTGACAGGCTCTAAATTCAAAGCCATGCATTCCCACTTCCATCTTCAGTGTTGGTGCAGTCTTCATTTCAGGACTGCTGTCATATATCATACCCAAGTTGTCCTCAAAAGAAGACGCACTCTCCAAGCAGATGAAATCTCCTGAATTCTTTATTTTCAAGACAAAACCGGCATCTGTATTAAGATAAATTCTTTGCCTGAAACGTTTCGGACCCGCCTGGTCTTTGTTCACGGGCATGAATGAAACTTTGCAAACACTGCACCCTTGTCTGCATGCTAATTAGTCATATTGCCATCTGGTCGGCTTTTCAGGTGAGTTTACTTGCCATTGCATGCTGGGACTTGAAGTGCCATTAGCTTTGTATTTTTCCCATGAGACACATTTTCGTTCACTGTATCCCCATCTTCTGATTGCTTTCCTCTTCTGCTGGCTCCTCCTCTTCCTCTTGGTGGTCTCCCCTTGTTGTCTGGTTTCTCTGTAAAAAACGATATTCATCCATAGCAGTTAAAGACAGATTTCTCTAGATGAACTGGATGCCTGGTCATCTCATGAGTAGACTTCGGATCCTGATTCTGGGGTAAACAGTTCTTGTTGACGTACTGCTCCTGCTGTCTAGAATCGCCTAATGGAACCATCAAACTTCCTCTCAAATGTGAGGATCCCCCATCCGCTCATGGGAAAAATTAAAGGCAATGATGTCTTATAATTCCCCGATGCCTCCTTTATGAACAATGTATTCCTTGATATTTCGTTTTCATTTTATTGTTATATTTACATTTGTTTCTCGCTAAATGATTTATGTGGATGTCTGCTTCTCGATGTCGGACAGGAATACATGCATGTGTTTTAACACTATGATGTAGTGGATAAAAGATGGTATTTATTATATGTGCACAAGTGTTACCACAACTGATGCACCTCAATCTTTGAGTTGAGGTTTTGGTCTCCATTTTCAGTTTTTTCACTTTTTGATTTATTTTTTTACTACCTTGGAGAGCCTGGTTTCATGCATTATTTAAACACAGTAATGTGTTCACAGAAAGCATAATGATGAACTTCTGTCACTTGGCATTTGCACTTTCTTGTAGAAATATGACAAATGGGTGACAGTTTTTGTTATTCCCAAGTATTTATCAGTGATTGATCTTCAACCACTTGGCTGGCTCTGAGATTGTATATATACATTAATTTATTATGGTTTATATTTAATTAGTTTCAATTTAAATGTTAGACTGTGGCATTAATATGAACATTTGAATATTTTCTATCTGCGACTTATCACTGCATGAGTTGAAAACCTGAAAAACATGACACAATCTGTTTTCTATTTGTATGGAGTCACCCATGATCTTGTTTTTAAAGGCGATGGGGTATTGTGTTTGTTTTTCTTGTATGACCGTGATGATGCCCGAATGCGGGTAAAATGCATTGGCAATAAATATCTTTTCTGAAAATCAAAAGTGCGAGCTTGCCTGGATTTAATTTACACTTACATTTCTTACTTGTGTATATATATATGTATTCCCTATTAGAAACAACTTCAAGGTTCATAGATATATTCCTGATGAATTATGTGATGAAACTACCCTCGTATTTACGAGACACTATGGATTTCGTGAACAAATTGAACAACATTGAATGGGACACGGAATATCAAATGGCAACAATAGATGTTTCTTCCCTCTATACGTCCATACGACATGAGGACGGTATAGATGCAGTCCAAACATTCTTAAAAGAAAGATCAGTGAACCTCCTGGAACACTCTGCCATGCTAATTGAGATGTTAACCTATTGCCTGACACACAACATCTTCCTCTTTCAAGGTAAACTGTACCTACAACAACAAGGGACGGCGATGGGGACATCTTTTGCCCCTGCGTACGCAAATCTACTTATGGCCATCTGGGAAAAAGAGGTCCTGCTGGAACAAAATAAGAAACATCGAAAAATAAAAAGTTGGTGTCGGTACATCGACGACCTCTTTGTAATATGGGATGGGAACCAGATAGAACTACAGGCCTTCATAGACTCTCTGGAGAACAACAGGTACAACTTACACTTCACATCAACTAACAGTAACACCAGTGTGATCTATTTGGATGTAGAAGTGAGCAAACTATGCACTAAGATGTACCGTAAACCAACATCCTGTAATAGCATCCTCCATGCCAACAGCGGTCATCCTTCAAACCTAAAATGGAGTATACCGTACAGAGAGATTCTGAGAGCGAAAAGAAACTGCTCTGAAAAAGAAGATCTAGATGTGGAAATCGAGAGAATGTTTGGCCGGTTCCTACTAAGAGGATATCCGCTGGAGGTTCTTACAACAGCAAAATCCCGGATGCACCTGAAGAATAGACCGGACCTCTTGATCTCACGGAAAGAGCAAGAACAAACAATGGGAGCCCAAGAGGCCGCTAAAGAACGAAAGATGGAAGAATCAGAAAGCAAAATACGTCTCATTATGGACTTCAATAATCTGAGTCAAAATCTCAAGAAGGTTATAAAAAAGAATTAGGAAATCCTCTTATTAGATGAAACCCTGAACGAACATCTGACACCCTATCCGAGTATAACCTACAGAAAGACATCGTCCCTAAGAGACATTCTGACGCAAAGTCATCTGGATATCAAACAACAGGAAAAAATCTCTTGGCTGACCACACCAGGCTTTTGGAAGTGTGCAAAGTGCAAAGTTTGCGAGCATGGCCATAATATCAAGGAGTACACATTGCAAAATAGTAAAACTGAGAAGATCTTAGATCACATTACCTGTGAATCGAAGTATGTAATTTATAGACTCAAATGCCCATGTGAAAAAGACTATATCGGGAGCACCATCAACAAATTAAAATTGCGGATCCTCCAACATCTGCGTGCAATAAAAAATAACAATCCGAACTACCCCATGGCGAAACACTTCAATGAACAACATCAAGGAGATTGCACCAAATTGATATACTCAGGGTGAAGCTCGCTTAAATATCTGAAAGCGGAGGAGATCGCATTCTGAAATTAAGAAAAATGGAAAGCAGAATGATTCTCGGGATGGGAACCGAATTCCCACATGGACATAACTTAGATGCAGAATTATATGTACACCTGGAGAAATGAACAACCCGTATAGATTCGCCATCAGCACTGCAAGAATGCAATGTACATAAATGAACACATCCCCACTGCCCACAGTTTATACAAATGTTGCCGAAAACTGGATCTTATACATTATTGAATTCAATTAAAGAAATGAGGCATGAGTGCAGAACTGGATAACATTAGAGCAAATTAGGATAATGCATGCTTTCAAAAAAAATACCCAGCTCCGAACGTGTTGTTATCTGCATAGTGTAAGAGAAATTAGTTATGATGCCACCATGACACTAGTTAACCAAGATATAATTCAAATTCACATTTCCTGTTGCGGACAGTAGGCCTAACTACACAAGTGAGGTACCATTTATCTTGGAAGACTTTGGGGAATGCGGGGTGGGTGGAATTTTTCGGATCCATGCAGATTCCAGAACTTTCTACCACAGAAATATGAAGAAAATGTGTTTTTGTTTACAAAGTTAGGATGTTTGCAAGGGATTCTGGGCAACAGAACCTGGCGAGAGCCAGACAAGTCACTCCATCCTTGATTCCCTTGGTTGTCTAGTTTAAAAAAATGTATAGGTTTGCTAGGTTTCCCAAGGTACCGGCAGAGCTAGGGTTCAAAAACTACAGTTAGGCACTTTGCATAAAAAGGGTCAGTTTTCACTGTGAAAATGTGGCGTGTCCACGTTGCATTTTGGGCTGTGTCCTGTCGTGGCCTCTAGGCTCACCCACACAACTGAGGTACAATTTTTCTCGGAAAAATCTGCAGAATGCGGGGTGTGTGGAATTTTGTGGATCCACGCAGATTCCAGAACTTTTCACAACAGAAATGAGAGGAAAATTTGTTTTTCTTGTCAAAGTTTGAGATTTGCCACATATTCTGGGTAACAGAACCTGGTGAGAGGCAGACAAGTTACCCCATCCTGGTATACCCTGGGTGTTTAGTTTTAAAAAATGTATAGGTTTGCTAGGTTTCCGGAGGTGTTGGCAGAGCTAGGGTTCAAAATCTACAGCTAGGCACTTTGCAAAAGAAAAGGTTCAGTTTTCACTGTGAAAATGTGGTGTGTCCATGTTGTATTTTGGGCCATTTTCTGCTGCGGGCATGAGGTCTAACCCCACTAGTGATGTACCATTGTTTTCAGAAGACTTTGAGGAAGGCGAAGTGGGTGGAATTTTTGGGATCCACGCAGATTCCAGAAGTTTCTACCACAGAAATGTGAAGAAAATGTGTTTTTTTTTTACAAAGTTTGAGGTTTGCAATTGATTCTGGGTAACAGAACCCGGAGAGAGCCAGACAAGTCACCCCATCGTTGATTTCCTTTGGTGTCTAGTTTTCTAAAATGTATAGGTTTGTTAGGTTTCCCTGGGTGCCGGCAGAGCTGTGGTTCAAAATCTACAGCTAGGCACTTTGCAAAAATGGGGCAGTTTTCACTGTGAAAATGTGGCGTGTCCACATCGCATTTCGGGCTGCTTTCTGTCCCGCACTAGGCCTACCCACACAACTGAGGTACAATTTTTCTCAGAAGAATTTGCAGAATGCGGGGTGTGTGGAATTTTGTGGATCCACGCAGATTCCAGAACTTTTCACCACAGAAATGTGAGGAAAATTTGTTTTTCTTGTCAAAGTTTGAGATTTGCAAGAGCTTCTGGGTAACAGAACCTGGTAAGAGACAGACAAGTTACCCCATCCTGGTATACCCTGGGTGTATAGTTTTAAAAAATGTATAGGTTTGCTTGGTTTCCCTAGGTGCTGGCAGAGCTAGGGTTCAAAATCTACAGCTAGGCACTTTGCAAAAGAAAAGGGTCATTTTTCACTGTGAAAATGTGGTGTGTTCTCATTGCGTTTTGGGCCATTTCCTGTCGCGGGGACTAGGCCTACCCACACAAGTGAAGTACCATTTATCTCAGGAGACTTTGGGGCATGCGGAGTGGGTGGAATTTTGTGAATCCAGGCAGATTCCAGAAATTTCTACCACAGAAATGTGAGAAAAATGTGTTATTTTTTACAAAGTTTGAGGTTTGCAAGGTATTCTGGGTAACAGAAAGGGGTGAGAGCCAGACAAATCACCCCATCCTGTATTTCCCTGGGTGTCTAGGCTTTGAAAATGTATAGGTTTGCTAGGTTTCCATACTTGCCAGCAGAGCTAGGGTTCAAAATCTCCAGCTAGGCACTCTGCAAAAAAGGGTCAGTTTTCATTGTGAACATGAGGTGTGTCCACATTGCGTTTGGGGCCATTTCCTGTCACGGCCACTAGGCCTAACCACACAAGCGAGGTACAATTTTTCTCAGAAGACTTTGGGGAATGCGGAGTGGGTGGAATTTTGTGGATCTCTGCAGTTTCCAGAACTTTCTACCACGTATTTGTTTTAGTCTGTCAAAGTTTGAGGTTTGCAAGGGATTCTGGGTAACAGAACCTGGTGAGAGCCAGACAAGTCACCTCATGCTGGTTTCCCCTGGGTGTCTAGTTTTTCAAAAATGTATAGGTTTGCTAGGTTTCCCTAGGTGGCAGCAGAGCTAGGGTATAAAACTACAGCTAGGCACTTTGCAAAAAAAAGGTTAGTTTTCACTAAAAATTAAGTGCGTCCACGCAACACAAGTGAGGTACCATTTTTATCGAGAGACGTAGGGTGACACAGAATTGTAGAGCAACTGTTATTACCTATTGACTTTCGATGCATTACTGCCTTCCAAATGAAAGACAATGTGTTAAAAAGAAGTCACTTTGAAAAATGTCCTATAATTCTCATGCTAGAATGGGTACTCACAATTTCGGAAATATGCAAATAGCTACTGTTTCTAAACTCTATATTTTGTTCCAATTTTAGAAATACATAGGTGTCTTTCATCCAGATTTTCACTGTATATATTTTCTCAAATTAATTGGGTTATACCCGGTACATAATAAAAAACCATAGCAAGGTGATGCTCAGTTATTGGCTCTGGGTTCAGCAGGTTCTTGGTGATACTACACGTGCTATATATACCCACAACCAGAATGGTCCAGTGGATATAACAGTATATTGCTTTCAAACATCTGTCATAATTAGAAGAAGTTACAGGGGAAAACTTTGGCACAACTCATTTTAAATTTTTCTTATTTTCAACTGTTTGTTTCTATAAACAAATTACCCCTTGCTGAATTCAGAAGTTTGTCTACTTTTCTAAAATGTATAGATTTCCAGGATCCATTAGTGATTTATACCCATTTATACCATTAACTGGAAGAAGGTTACAAGCACAAAAAATAGCAAAATAGGCTATGTCCCACTAAAATGCCAAAACTGTGTAAAAATGTTGGTTTAGGACAAAAGTCAGTAAGTCCCTAAAAGATGACAATGGTGATTTCAGCCCCACAAATCCTTTGTTGAAACCATTTGCAGGGTAAAAACCAGACACTTTCGTTTGTAGCACTTTTCCCCCACTTTTCCCCCAAAAAAGAATCCCACATGATGTTGGAAGAAAAGGACACAAATTTGGTGTGGATACCTTATGTGGTAAAAAGGTAATAGGAGGTAATAGGTAATAGGTAATAGGAGTCTAATGATGTGGTAGTTGAAGGGTACCAGAATCATGGACATTCTAGTTCCCCCCAACTACCACATCATTAGACTTGACAGGTCCGGCAAAACAGGCGGTGGAATCGCATGTATTTATAGGAGCAACCTCTCAGTTACTAGAGTCACCTCCCCCTCTCTTACCTCCTGTGAATACATCTGCCTCGATGTCATCAGCGAGGGCAAACATGTATGCTCTCTACACGTCATCTACCACCCTCCTGGGGACAACCTCATTTTCACCCAACAACTCATGGACACGATCTCAACCAATTCCGGACGGCAAAACACTCAAATTTTCCTTGGTGATTTCAATCTCCACTGGAACGATCACAATGTTGCGGTGGTAAATAGTCTAAAAAATTTCCTCAACGCTCTTGACCTCACCCAAATCTGAAACAGCCCGATCCACGACAAAGGCTCTATCTTCGACCTTATCATCTCCAAAGAGGACTCTACCCAACTTGGGTCAATCTAACCCTGTGACTGGTCAGACCACCACATCATCACATTCTTTATCAATGAAAAAGTTAAATTTAACCCGGCTCAATCCACCAACTCCAAGGTCTGGAAAAGGGACCTGAAGAAACTCAACCTCAACTCTTTACCTTCCCACAGCTGCAATCTCCTCCTTCCCCCAACCAGCGCACCTGACGTTCAATCTCTGACCGACCACTACCTCAACTCTATGACTTCAATAATTAATGAGGCTGCCCCCTTGCAACTGAAAAGAATCTCCACTAAGAACTCTAACCCATGGTAGGATGGTAGACTCAACGAAGATAGACGGGCCATGCGAATGGCAGAGCGCACCTGGAGATCAGCCCCTTCGGCACTGCACCTTAAAACTCTTAAGAAAAGGAGAAACGCCTACTTTAGGAAAATCAAGCGCTCAAAATCAGATTTCTTCAGCCTCCAGCTCGACCAAGCAAAACACCGGCCAAGAAAACTGTTTGAACTAATCAAAATACAATCCAAGGAACAACCCGAACAATCACATAGCACAATGGGCAATATACCATCCTGTGAAGACTTCTCTGCTTTCTTTAAGCTAAAGACTGATAACATAAGGAGCGATCTCCTCAATGATGTAAACCTTTACTCCAGCCCCCACAGCATAACACCCACTGAACCAAAAAACAATGCTGCATGGTCTTCCTTTGACACCTACTCAGAAGAAACAATTGACAAACTGCTCGGCACCTTGAAACCCTCTAATCACCTCACAGACCCCCTTCCTGCTAACGCTGTAAAAGACTTCATTCCATTGCTCCTCCCACTTTGGACCAAAATTATTAACAGTTCACTTCAACAAGGACTCAACCCCGACTCCCTCAAAGTGGGACAAGTCACGCCTATACTCAAGAAACCAACAGCTGGCTCTACTGACCTAAACAATTATCGTCCTATTACCAATATCCCCACCCTGGCCAAACTGTTGGAAAAATGCGTACAACTCCAATTGACAAAACACATTGATCAGTTTGACCTCCTCAACCCCCATCAATCAGGCTTCCGAGCAAGACACAGTACGGAAACTGCTATGACACACATAATTGATGACGCCCTCTAAATCCTGGATCAAAACGATACCTGCCTCCTCCTCCTACTTGATCTCTCCTCAGCATTTGACACCGTCAAACACGAGAACTTACTTGAGCTGTTAAACACCAGAATGGGTCTATCTGGGACTGTTTTCAAGTGGTTCACTTCCTTCCTGCATAACCGGTCTCAGAAATTCAAGAGCAACAACTTGATGTCCCCACCTGTGCCTGTAACATTAGGTGTCCCACGAGGATCTTCCCTATCCCCAACATTTTTCAACCTAGTCATGGAGCCTCTCACCACCTTGTTACAAGCATCTAATGTACACTTTCACATGTACGCCGACGACACCCAACTATATCTCAAATTACAATCCCCCAAAGACATCTAACTTCTGAACCCAACGCTCAGAAACACCCAATCATGGCTGGCCGACAATCACCTCAAACTCAATGCTCTGAAAACTGAGTTCCTTCTGATCTCACCTCCCGCGAAAATCTCCATCACTCAAACTTGGCTTACGCACCTAACTGCACTCAATGTCCAACCTACCATCGTGGACTCTTCGAAATCCTTAGGCATAACTCTTGACGCCAATCTACACATGTAGCAGCATATCAGCAAGGCAACTAAGGGAGCTATTTTCCAAATCAATACTCTGAGGAAACTTAAACCCTTCCTCCCAGCCAAGGACTTCCAAATTGCAGTACAAGGCCTAGTCATTCCTCGCATAGACTACGGAAGCGTTGCCCTCTGCGGACTCCCCCTATCAACAACCGCACCCCTAAGAGCCTCTTTGAACGCTGCAGCGAGACTTATCACTGGATCAAAAAAACACTCGCATATTTCCCCTGACTTAAAATCCCTGAACTAGCTGCCTTTTGAAGCCAGAATACAACTGAAAATTGCCTGCATGACACACATGGCTGTACACCACAACTCACCCAGCTACCTCACTCAGAAGCTGACAATATCAGGTGGCTCAAGAACCACTAGAAGCACAACAAAGCTTCTTCTGAAACCGCGAAGATTCCAGAAGGAAAAAACGTATAAATGCTCCTTTTCAGGAATGGCACCCAGGATCTGGAATGCACTCCCTCCAGAAACCAGGCTTATCTCCTCCACTGCATTTTTTAAGAAAGAAGTAAAAGCTATCCTCATGGCTAAATTCACCTGAACTTTTACTTTGGATCTATTTGAGACTCTGCACCTATTTGTACTATTTGTTTATCTGATTGTCTATTTGTACTATTTGTTTATCTGATTGACTATGCTCCTTCATGTACCTACCCTATTTTGCTACTCATTTATTACCTACATTTATTCTGGGCTCAAAAAGTCTGTTAATCTCTCTCTTGTTTTTCTTACCCCTTGTTTTTGTAAAGCGCTCTGATATCTGCAAAGATCTTGTTCGCGCTATATAAAACTTTCAAAAAAAATAAATAAGAGACTGAGCGCGAACTACTTCAAATAGCTAAAAAATGACTTAGAACTGAGGGGAGTGGGGGGGGAGAAGGCCTAGCAGCGAAGGGGTTAACCAGATATAAATATATCCTACCTGTTGGAGTCTCATCATTGAACTAGTTAAAGGGGCTGGTAGCACTAGCAGAGCCCACCCGAAGTTCTGAGCAAATAGGGAAACTAGCCTAGATCTTCGTGGAGTTACTGATCCTGGTTAAGGCTGCCAGGGTGCTTGCTGTTGAGATGAATTATATATTACAATTCCAGCTTCCTCAAAGCCCATTCCCTATCACCTCCTCTTGCATTCACCAGGACTCTATCAATGCCAAAAAAAGAAATGTTATCAGTGCTGGTTGCATGCATTAGATTACAATGCCTAGCCATGGAATAACTCAAATAATTTTTCTTGATGGCACGTAATTTCTCAAATATCTGCTTCTTGACTGGCAAAATGGTGCTCCCTACATAATGCAGACCATAGGTGCAGACCAAAATATAAACAACAAAATCACTGTTATAGGTCATACATTTCTTAATTCTTACCTTTTCCCTGTGTGCAGCAAATATGGTATTGTTAGAGCTCTGGCACACACCTTGCATCTCCCACTCTTAAAGAATCCTAGCAGTTTTCTAGGCCAGGGACCTGTGCTGCCCTGCTGCCGATTAGTGTAGCTGTGTACCAACAGATCCTTAAAGGAATCCCTTTCCTTGTAAGTGATGTGGGGACAGGGACTCACCAACTTGCATCTGACTAGAGTTGATCTTACCAGATGGCAATGTTTTTCACAATTTTACAGACTGGGGTAGATTCACAATTGAAAGTGTTAATGAGTCTCACATCTTTGTTGTCCCCTTTCCTCTTTTTAGCTTAAGGAGACTCTTCCTGCTGACATCTGCAACTTTGTTTCTGGGTGCCCCAATCACTATCCCTGGATAGCCTCTGGCCTTGAACCTCCTCATTGTTCTCTTCTCCTTAACTTTAAACGCATTGCTGGTACTGCAGTTCCTCTTTGCTCTGAGAAGTTCCTCTTAGCGGATACTCTACTTAAGATTTAGAGGGTGGTGACTGTCGGCATGTAAAATACTGTTGCCCGCAGTGGCTTTCCTGAAAAGACTGGCATGTATGTTTTCACCTTCCACTTTGACCAAGACATCATGAAACAGTATGGTACCCATGTCTGTTTTACTGGTGAACTTAAATTTCAAATCATTGTCCACAATCCACACCAGGAAAGCCTCCAAAGTCATCCGCGAGTCATCCCATATGGGGAAAATATATAAATGTACCGTGTCTACAGTACCAGGTGGCACGTCTCCCAATGACTGGCCATCTGTCCACACATGTTAGGACTCCCACCATTCTATTAATATACCGGTGTAGCTGAGAGCAAAGCAACTTCCCATAAGAGTCCCGGTGAGTTGTTTACACCACTGATCTTCAAACAAAACATACTTATGTTCCAAACAGAATCATTGCATCTCAATTCATAACATGGAATGGTCATAGGTGGACAAATGTTTATCTCTTAAAAAGTGCCTGCTAGCTTTAAACCCTAGTTCACAATTGATGCAAGTGTAACATGACACCACATCAATTGTGGCAATAATTTAAATGGATTTCCAAGCGATGTCTTGTAAGTAGGTTCTGAAATCCATGCTATTCCCGTAATAAGGTGGTAGGTTTACAACATAGTGACACAGAAAGAAATCTAGGTAGATAGACGTGTTCTCAAGTAAGCTATTGTTAGCTGATATGATGGGCTTACCTGGGGCGTCAGTGCTGTGCTTGTGTATCTTTGGCAGCATATAAAAACAGGGTGTCATAGGCATCTAAGCATGCTGTGGTAAAAGGTGACAGATTAGCCATACAATATTGCGCTGGATTTAGTGTCGCTATAATCAAAATCCAAATTGTCTCTTGGCCTCCACCCTATATTTATTAATGTTCCACAACATAACATTGCCACCCTTGTCTGAGGGATTTTCTACAAACACGTTAGCTTTTCTCAATAATTCCAAAGCCTCTCACTGGTCCATAATCAGATTTTTGACAAAGTGATTTCTGCCTTGCTTCCACAACTCCATGAGGTCACGCAAAATTACCTCATGGTATATGTCACTACTGTCATGAGAGTCACAGGATTACACTTGGACTTTGATTTAAAATCTTTCCTGCTCATTCTGTCAATCTCTAGATACATATTACAAAGTAGTTATCTTTAAAATTCCCAGTCCTTGACCCCCAGTTCAAATGTTTTAAGAGCAGCCAACTCCTCAATGTCACCAATAGATGACATTTCAGAGGTGGCATCAGGTAGCGTGTTGAGAATGTAATTTCCTTCCAACCTGATTTTAATTTCCTGGTAAACAGGAAAATGTCAATGAGGGAATATTAAAAATTAGTATTGGAGCAGAATAATAAACCCAATTCCAGTAGTGAGCGTTAATCTTGGGCGAGTTAATTGGTTGATAAGTTAACTAAAGTAAGATTGTTCTCATCCATCATTTGTTTCTCTTGGTCTGCCGTGTGCCTCTCCAATGCTGCATGTTGTCTCTTTTTGGCTGCACCTCCCCTCAGGGTTTTACTACATTGTTGCCGCCTCCTCTTCTTTTTGACGGTTTTCTTCGAGGTCTGCCTTAAAAAAATGATATTCCTCAAGTGTTGTTAAGGGTAATGCTTTCGAAGTAGAAGCTCCATGTTGCTCATTGACATCAGAGAAAGCATCTGAGCTTGACTTAGAGGTTGCACAATTATTTGTCTGTATTCCTTTAATCCAAATGTAAGAATGCGCCCAGTAGCATAGTCAATCTTGTCTCTGGTGAATTTCCGTTTCTTCTTAGACTTAGGGGCCAATTCTGATGCTGTTCAGAAATCATTCCGACTGAATCGGTTTGGGAATGGTTTCTGACCATCTAAGATCAGGAGAGTCCAACCGACAGATTATGATGAATCCAGATACTTCCAGATATGACTCAGTTGGACTCCCATTGACTTCAATGAGAGTCTATGATCTGATCGAATGCATAGGCTCCCATTGAAGAAAGGAGTGGCTGGGGAAAATCAGGCACCCTGTGCCGGGCACCCCTGGTGCCTTCCACACTGTACATGGCTGGTAAGGGGAGACCCATGGGCCCGATTGGAAAGGCTCTGAGTGCAAGGGGGCCCGCTACGGACCCCAAAATTTTTATTCTGAGTGCTGACATGAGTCAAACGACATGATTTGGAAAGGCTGTCCGAATCCAGCATTACTTGGCAAGGTTCCATTTTCATTCTGTATTTCCTCCAGAAAAGGGTGCTTGTCCATCAATTCCCTCATTTTCTTTAGTTCCTCTCCTACTTGTTCGAGTTCAATGGCAGCCTACATCAACAGCAGTCCAAGCATATTCTTATAAGTGCCAGCAATTAGGAGAAGCCACTCCTCCAGCAACTTGGGGTGGGGATTTTTGTAAGTAAGTATGAACAGGATATGTAACCCTCTTGGTACCCTCCATACCTCTATGTAATTGTTCAAGGAAATTACTACACAATTCCTGTTATTCTCTTTCTTGCATACTTTTTCATACAGAAACAGGTTTTATTTCAAGGTACCTGTGCCCTCCAGGTTATTCAAGCCCTTCCCCCCTGTAGCCACTTCTGGGTGGTATTCATTTTAATCAGAGAGACTTTTTGCAACATAGAGCCACTAACAGATAGCCTCACACAAATTGGTACAAAAAATAAAGCAAGCTGATCTAGCTGATCTAATCCTTGAAGTGGGGAACCACCTATTTGCAGTCTATTCCAGGCAAAAGCTTGTATAACGGAACCCCTGCCATGCTTGTACGATGATAGTAAGTTCACAGAGCAGCCGGCAATTGATCTGGTTAACCAGCCTGAAACCATGTTACAGTAAACACAGAGCCCGACACTTGTCCCGGTCCTCAGCCAGTGATCCCCTTCAAATGCTCACCAGGGCACGTACACAATGGCGCCAGGAGTCAGGAAAATAATACCTCCTCCAACTACTGTCCTGCAGTTTGTCCAACTTTGTCCACCTAGCAGGGTTGGTCCTGGTGCAAAAGGCGCAAGACCCAATATAGATTACACACACACTGATGCAGCAGCACGATATTCCAACAGATATTTTATTATGGCTGAAGCATTTTGACCTGCCCGGTCTTTGTCAAAGCCACATAACAACAGTGAAAGTGTCCTAATTCCTTATAAAAAAATCCACACACATGAGTAGACACAATAAACAGACTTGTGAAACCTGAGCCAGATGCATTGTCAAATATAAAAGAAGGACTGCAATAATGTCAGTGTACAGTAAGTTACACATTTTCAATACATTGTGATTTTGGTATGCAAGACAAGCCTCAGGAAATAGGATTTGAAAAACTACAGAAATGCACTTACAAACAGCAAAGGTTACATGGACATTACAGATAGGAAATAGAATTTAAAAAACCTTAGAAATTCACAGAAAAAAGCAAAGGTTACATGGAGTGTGTGATTGGAAGTATCAGTGAATTTATGGATGAGTGAGTGGGTGCATCGATGTGAGTAAAGATGAGTTAGTGGGGCAATAAGTAACTCTATAGTGAGTGAGTGGTTTTGTGAGTGGCTGTATGAGTAAATGAGTGGATTTATGACTCACTCTATGGATCAGTGAGTGGTTGTGTGAGTACTAGTATGAGTGAGCAAAGTGGTGTCTATGTATGAGTGGCTGTGTGGTGTGTGCGTGAGGGGTTGTATATTGATGTGAGTGTTATGTGAGTGGTTCTGTGGATGATGTCATCAGAGATGTCATTTAAAATGTCATCAGTGATGTAATTGACCATGTCATGAGTGATGTAATATGTGAGGTCATAAGCAGTGCATTGAGGAGCTGTTAGTTATAGTTAGCTCAGGTTACTAGAACAGCTGAATTTCACTTGTTTAGTTTGAGTGAAATCTCAGCCTATCGATAACGCCCCTGTAACATCTGTTTGTCAGTAAAGCAAGTAGTAGGGGGGCTAAAAGTCACTGAAAAAACAAAGGATTACAGAGACGTTATAGTTAGGCTCCGGTTTCACTCATACAAAATAAGAGAAAATCAGCCGTTAGCTAACTATAACTTGAGCCCCCGCAATGCACTGCTTATGACCTCACATATTACATCACTCATGACATGTAATTAAGTAATAGAGTGTGGCTGGGTAACATGCGCAAACCTAATGGGTCTTCCCAAAATAACCAAAATATATTTCCAATCATGTGGTGCTCAAAGGGAGAGAGCGGCCACCAACACTTCCACAGTGGCTGGGAAAACCCAGTCTAAACAATGCACTAATAGTCCAGAGGACAAGACTCCAATACTATTCAAATATGAAAAAATAAATCCATTCAATTCTTCTTAATTTCATTTTTGAGTATGGGCGGAAAATTTGTTCCGCTTGCGGATTTTGCGAATGTTTGGCAATTTCGCGATCCGCGAATCGCAGGAAATTGCCCAAAAGCTCGCGCTTCAAAAATACAATCTTGTGCGCGTGCGGCATTGACTTACCATTATTCTGCGTTCGCTGATGAGTTTTCCTCCCTGTTCACGTGCGCTGCGAGATTTTTGTAGCTAGCCGAGCGACGCCGTGATCGCGAACACGTCATTGCGACCCGAAACAGGAAATTGCGAACACGAACACGTCATTGCGACCCGAAACAGGAAATTGCAAACGCGAACACGTCATTGCGACCCGAAACAGGAAAAAGGCATCGCAAGCAGGCTGGTTAAGTGGAAACAACATGTCCGCGACCGTTGCGACCCCATGCGCAAGTTCTCGTTCCCGAACTGGTAAAAACATCTTGTAAACTCTCAAAAAAACTAAAAAAATTGCAAACTTGCGGAATTTGGTGGATGTTTGCAAACCGAGATTACGAATTCGCGCAAATTCGTGTATCACGAATTCGCAAATTCCGCCCATGCTTAGTATTAACATCACTGACTTCATCAGGGCTACAATTTATGTATATACATCGTTAGAAGATCATATTGCACAGTAAAACCCATCACCCAAGACACCCTGGTACTCAGGTTCTGGAGAAATAGTGCCCATTTTTATAAACCTGTTCCCAGATATCTCTGTTTTTTTACAGAAGAAAGGGAACATGTATTATCAATCACATATACTTCTTCTCAGGACACAGTAACAATTTCGACATAGAATATGTCATACAATTGTGTTGAGAAACAGGTATGCTAGAGAGAATGTCTCCAAGAGGAAAAGAAGGAGAAAAAGACCAGATGGCACATCTCATTATCACCCATGAGCACAACTCATCCCAAAAAATCTAAAGTTCTCAGATTTATGTTGAGGCTGACCTCATCAATTATTAACATCAGTATTGCATTAAAAGGTCATAATTAGTAATGTAAACCTAAAAGTGAAAAACATTACAAATAAAAATCCCAGTAAAAGTCTTCTCAGTAAACGTCATGTGGCATTGTGTACATCATTGTCATCCGAGAAAAACTATATTCTGGACAAGGTGTGAGGGAAGAATCTTACCTCTATATATCCAGCAATCATCTCTAATCGGACAACTGCTTGTAAGTTGTTCTGTTAACCTGTAACCAACATAACCTCAATTATTCACTCCCTTTCATTTAGTTCTATCTGCAACCTTCCTATTATAATATACACAAATATCTGTTTACCATGCTTGCGTTTAATCCGCATCAGCCCCTAGCATAAATCATGGTAAAAACTATGGGGCCGATTAGGATGGCGGACGGAAATGGGTACTGTCCGCCATGGTGGGGGAAATTTTACTCCCGGCTGCGCCGCGGAGAAACCGCGGTTGGGATTAGGATATTCATGTCACGAAACTCCGACCGCGGCGGACGGATCACAACCAACACCGTCCGCGGTGGACGGAACACAACCAAGTCCGTCCGCGGCGGACGGAGTCCAATGAACAACCACTGCCGCGGACGGAAATGACCGCGGAAAATAAAACATGTACCGCCATACCTGAGAATACGCCGTGGCCGCAATTAGGATAAATCCGCCCGTACCACGGAACTCACAGCCATCCACGTCCGCGGCGGAAACAATGCTACGAGAACCACAGCATCAGGGCGGAAGGCCAACACGCACAACATCCCTAGCGCCTAACAAATGTATGAAAGTGCACCGCAAGTCCTAAGCAAACATACGCACATTGACAAGGCCCCCCCCCCAGCCACCATGACACGTCCCAATTATCCAATAATGCACACAAGTCAACACGCCCACCTACCACCTGACTCGCAACAACCATTGAGACACGACTACAAAAAGACACCCCCACACAACCACAATCCCTTACACCACAGCATTGCTGCCAGCAAGAGGGCCATTCGAGACACTGCTAACTCACATAAAATCACATAGAAGACACCCACCCACCACCCTACCACACAAACACCCACCACACAAATCCTACACATCACACACCACACACCTGCACCTCCCAACTCACTCAACTCACACACTGAGCACCACACACTATGGCACCCAAAAAAAAACCCAAATTCACGGAGACAGAGTTGCGGGTAATGGTAGATGAAATTATCCGTGTGGAGCCCAACATCTTCGGGGCCCAAGTCCAGCAGACGACCGTGGCGCAAAAGAACCACATGTGGGACAGGATCGTCACTCGGGTGAATGCGTCGGGGACTGTGCCGAGGACCAAGCACGACATTCAGAGGCGGTGGCATGACCTTAAGACCAGGGTCAAGGGCATCCGAGCGAAAAACCACGCCAGAGCCAATCTTACTGGCGGTGGCACACCCCCGGAGCCCATACCCTACACCGATTGGGAGGAGAAGGTGCTGGTGATACTACACCCAGAGAGCCTAGACGGCCTTGACGAAGGAGAAGAGACTGGTGAGTACAAACCAAGCACCACGATCAGCACGACATGGTCAGGCTCACACAACTGAGAATAAACATCCCCCACGCCCCAACCCATGCACGTCGGACACCAACACACTAACATGTCCATGGCTCCCAACAGGCCCCCATGTGCACGGGGAGGGTGGTGGTGGTGGTGGAGGGTGGGGTGTGTGAGAGGCCCAAACTACAACTCCCAACAGGCCCCCATGTGCACGGGGAGGGTGGTGGTGGTGGTGGAGGGTGGGGTGTGTGAGAGGCCCAAACTACAACTCCCAACAGGCCCCCATGTGCACGGGGAGGGTGGTGGTGGTGGTGGTGGTGGTGGAGGGTGGGGTGTGTGAGAGGCCCAAACTACAACTCCCAACAGGCCCCCATGTGCACGGGGAGGGTGGTGGTGGTGGTGGTGGTGGAGGGTGGGGTGTGTGAGAGGCCCAAACTACAACTCCCAACAGGCCCCCATGTGCACGGGGAGGGTGGTGGTGGTGGTGGTGGAGGGTGGGGTGTGTGAGAGGCCCAAACTACAACTCCCAACAGGCCCCCATGTGCACGGGGAGGGTGGTGGTGGTGGTGGTGGAGGGTGGGGTGTGTGAGAGGCCCAAACTACAACTCCCAACAGGCCCCCATGTGCACGGGGAGGGTGGTGGTGGTGGTGGTGGTGGAGGGTGGGGTGTGTGCGACAGGAAACAGAAATGTCTACAAATCAATGTAACCATGTACTGTCCACATTACTGACCAGCTCGATCTTGTCCCTCAGGTGATCGTCAACTGACTGGGGAAAGCAGTACCCGGCCGCCAGCCTCGCCTCCCACACCTACAGGACTCTCTGCTGACGACGACACAGGCAGCTCCGGGGCGGAGGATGGAGCGGGACCAAGCACGCAGCCAGGGCCATCTGGCTCACAGGGACTCCCGGGACCGACCAACGTCGCATGTGTGACTCCCGCGGCACCTGTCTCTGTGATCTGCACAGTCCCCACCACCACCAGTACCACCAGTACCACCAGTACCACCAGTACCACCACTACCACTAGCACCACGACTCCTGCCGGTGCCACCCAGCATGACCCAGCGCGCAACGCTGGTCCAACGGCCCCACACACAAGCAGGGAGAGTGGGCCACAAACACAGGCAACGGGACAACTGCCAATCAGGCGAGCCACACACCGCCGGTCAGAGGAGGGACAGCTACCCGAGCCAGTGGCACAGTCCCTACAAGCTCTTGCCAGGTGCCAGGCCTCATACGACCGGTCCCAGGCAAACGCTGATCGTGTTCACCAGGACTCAGTGGACAACACCAACATCCTGCGCGAGATCTCTGGCATCCTTGGCCAGATGTTGGTGATCATGGGCCAGCAGGCAACGATGTGGAGGGAATGGGTTGGCCGGAACAACCCCCCCCCCCTCCACCAAGTGTGTCAGCGCCACCGCCACCGTCACCTCCACCTCCCCCGTCACCTCCGCCTCCGCCTCCACCGCCGCCACCACCACCTGAGCCCCTGGCGACGGATGTGGCCCATCACCAACCTGCCCTCCCAGCTGACTCTGTACCACCTCCGAGACGGAGGGGGCGGCCGAGGCAGGAAGTGGCTGAGAGCAGTGTTGGAGCGCCAGGCACACGCTCCAAGAGGGGACGACCTTGACAATGCCACTGCCTGTGCCAGACATTCACCCTGCAAACCATCCTGTCCCACATAGACAATCATTGCCACTGGTCTGCTGGACTAGCCTGACACCCCCCAATGTGGTGTCAGCACGGACATTTCATCTGCCATTACCTTCAACTCCAACTCCCTCCCCCCCACTTACTTGTAAATATTCACCAGCACAAAAGCACAACCTGTCAATAAATTGCATTTACTCACACAATGATGTTTTGCCTCCATGTTTATTCACATGATTGCCATCAGATACAGACGTAAACAGGTACAGGGATCATAGTCGCACATGATCATGGCGCTGCGGGAGTGACCTAGAGAAAACCAGAGACAGCAAACACATGTCACTAAAGAGATTCACACACATCACAACACAATGCACAGCAACATTACACAAACGACAACCATCACACAAGCATGGGATGGGAGCACACACATCATGGACACTCCTATGTCCAAAGACATGAAGACACACATGTGCAACCATCACAAACCACACCCAGCTAATTAACCCCATATCCACACAACACCAGAAAACATACATGAGCCATTGTCAACCGCCACTAGAGGTAGATACTCACATTCAAGGGAAGTAGCGATCAATGAGCTGGCGCCTCTGGTCCACACCTTCCTCCTCACCACTATCCTCATCAGTCGACATGGGTGGGATGGGAGGCCGAGGAACTCCTTCGTCTTCAGGGTCCAACAGCAGTTCAATGTTATTGCGTACTGCCAGGTTGTGGAGCATGCAGCAGGCAATCACGATCTTGCATACTTTTCCTGGTGAGTAAGGCAGGGCCCCTCCGGTCTTATCGAGGCACCGAAACCTAGACTTGAGCAGTCCAAAGGTACGTTCGATGACTCTCCGTGTCCTTCCATGTGCCTCATTGTACCGCATTTCACCCGCCGTCCTCGGATTACGTAGGGGACTGAGGAGCCAGGGCCGGTTTGGGTAAGCCGAGTCGCCTATGTAGGGGGATGACAGAGACAAACATCAGAACAAGATATGGTGGGTACCCCATGCAACACAGAGATCACAAGAGTCCCCACTGCACACTCACCAACAAGCCACGCTTGACCGGGTGGCAGATTTGCCATGAGTCGTGGGACATTGCTGGTTCGCATGATGTGGGCGTCATGTGCGGATCCAGGAAATCTTGCACACACATGGGAGATGATGTTGCTCGCCAGGCACACCACCTGCACGTTCAGCGAATGAAAGTGTTTTCGATTCCTGAACACTTGTTCGCGTGCCCGTGGTGGAATGAGCGCGATGTGCGTGCCATCAATTGAGCCCACAACGTGAGGTATGTGGCCCAGTGCATAGAAACCAGCTTTGACAGCTGGCAACTCTTCCGGACGTGGGAAATGTATGTACTCATCCTTGTACAGCATCATAGCTGTTAACACATCCCGAAGAACCGTGCTGAACATGGCCTGTGACATACCCCCGGCACCTCCAACTGTATACTGAAATGTGCCAGTAGCGAAGAAATGTAGTACCGCCATGACCTTTGCAGTGGGTGTAAACGAGCCAGGATACGTTCTACGTGGCTGCAGATGAGGAGACAATTGAGCCACAAGCTCCAGCAACCGACGTCGATCCAGCCTGAATTTCCGAATCACCTCCTCGTCTACCATATCCTCCAGCAGAGTGTATGGGCGATGCACATTTGGAGCCCTCCTGTGTGGGAGAGAGATGTAACTTAGGTCAACTTACAAACGACGCATACGTGTACAACTCCATCACATGTGTACCTTACTGACAAAACTTCAGTCGTCACCCTAATGTATCGTAGACACATCACAGACACTCATGCAACTGCATGCACACAAACGATAAGTTTACACACGCCATGTCATCAAGCCCAAATGCCACCACCAATGATGATGTGCATACGGTAATGACATGCATGGTGACAGAACGTATAAATCACATACACGGAATGCATGTGTACCACCACCACTGTAGTCACCTCGACACAACAAGAAACTGACAACAGATGCATTAATTGGCCACACAGCCGTGATGTACTGTGTAGTTGTGAAGATGTAACAACGTCTGTAGGGTCAAACCCGACGTCAACACGTACAAATGCACATCTGTTGCCCATTGTGTGCCGACCGATGTCCATTGTATGGACACACATGCTATATTGTATGACATATGACCTTTCACAATCACGCTCACATCCCTCATGACGCAACTGCACACAACACATCACGGTGCAGCGTCTGACAAGATCACATATTTGGCGCCGCCATGGCGGTGCTCAACTTCCGCTACTTCCCAAAGGCCATATGCGGCCTGCGTCCCTCTTCCCATTGGCTGCATGTGCAGGGACCGTCACGGGCACACATCGGCAACCGCACGTGCAAGCTTCAGGCACGGATGCTTCAGTTGCAACAATGTACTATCACTGGCGCCTCCATGGCGGTGCACGTACACAGCGGGGGAGGTGCAGGCCTATACACCCTGCAGATGTACTCAATGGACATGCCAGTTCATGACCCCCCTTACAGTCACCTTGCATCATCCACCGTACACCGGCCGGAGCGGCCGGCCCATGAACAACCGCCGTGCCCGGCCATGAACAACCGCCGTGCCCGGCCATGAACACAACCGCCATGGCCGGGCACGGCGGTTGTTCATGGCCGGGACCGGCGGTTGTTCATGGCCGGGCACGGCGGTTGTTCATGGCCGGGCACGGCGGTTGTTCATGGCCGGGACCGGCGGTTGTTCATGGCCGGGCACGGCGGTTGTTCATGGCCGGGCACGGCGGTTGTTCATGGCCGGGCACGGCGGTTGTTCATGGCGGGGACCGGCGGTTGTTCATGGCCGGGACCGGCGGTTGTTCATGGCCGGGCACGGCGGTTGTTCATGGCCGGGCACGGCGGTTGTTCATGGCCGGGCACGGCGGTTGTTCATGGCCGGGACCGGCGGTTGTTCATGGCCGGGACCGGCGGTTGTTCATGGCCGGGCACGGCGGTTGTTCATGGCCGGGCACGGCGGTTGTTCATGGCCGGGCACGGCGGTTGTTCATGGCCGGGCACGGCGGTTGTTCATGGCCGGGACCGGCGGTTGTTCATGGCCGGGCACGGCGGTTGTTCATGGGCCGGCCGCTCCGGCCGGTGTACGGTGGATGATGCAAGGTGACTGTAAGGGGGGTCATGAACTGGCATGTCCATTGAGTACATCTGCAGGGTGTATAGGCCTGCACCTCCCCCGCTGTGTACGTGCACCGCCATGGAGGCGCCAGTGATAGTACATTGTTGCAACTGAAGCATCCGTGCCTGAAGCTTGCACGTGCGGTTGCCGATGTGTGCCCGTGACGGTCCCTGCACATGCAGCCAATGGGAAGAGGGACGCTGGCCGCATACGGCCAATCGCAAGTAGCGGAAGCTGTGCACCGCAACAACAGGGCCAGTCATTGGCCCATTTCACGATCACGCTTCCAGGGCTGACCAATTGCTGGCGACGTATGCCACTGACACGTGCTGAGGGCCCTATATATGTGTCTTGGCCAAAATGAAACTTCCTACCCTGGGGACCAGTGCTGCCTGTGACCATCACCTCGACCTGCTGCTGCTGCTGCTGAGCTGACCACCGACTGCTGCCTGTGACCATCACCTCGACCTGCTGCTGCTGCTGCTGAGCTGACCACCGACTGCTGCCTGTGACCATCCCCTCGACCTGCTGCTGCTGCTGCTGAGCTGACCACCGACTGCTGCCTGTGACCATCACCTCGACCTGCTGCTGCTGCTGCTGAGCTGACCACCGACTGCTGCTCTAGTGCCATACTCCGTGATCTTGCCATGTCGAGTGGCAAAGAGATCCGGTCTCGACCCTTCACCTCCGCGGAGCTTGATGTCCTCGTGGACGGTGTACTCCGCAACTATGGACGCCTCTACGGCGCACCGGGACGGGTGGTAAGTGCAGTGTGGGACATGTTGGTGTGCATGAGGGGGCCAAATGATCAGGCCTATTTATATCTTAGCTGTGTAGTGTGGGCTAGACATATGTTCCTGATTTGTGCATGGCTGCTGACAGTAACGTCTTGCCCCTATGTGTGTGACAGGCCACCTGTCCACTGACTTAAACCCTTTTGTCTCCCATCATGGTAGGTCAAGCTGCACCTTCGCAAGGACCTGTGGAGGACCATAGCACGGGAAGTACGGGCATTGGGGGTGTGCAACAGACGACATACACACTGCCACAAACGCTGGGACGACATTTCCAGGCTGAGCAAGAATGTAGCGGAAGTAACACTGGGCCTGATTCCAAGGACGCCCCGTCTGGCCCGACGCTCCATGACCCCTCTCATGCACCGTATCATTGCAGTGACGCATCCTGAACTGGCCGAACGTCTGAGTGCCGATCAACAGCAAACTAGCGGTGAGCATACTGTCTGTGTAGGAAACTTGTGAGTGCTATGCATGTATTGGTGCACAGACACACTATTGAGTTCCGTGTTGCGTATGTATGCCTGTGATGGCATTTTGGTCCCATTGGGTGGTACTCATTTGACATCCAGGTCCGCCATGTTGACACGCCACTTGCTTAGTAGTTGAGTGTTAAAGCACATCCCCTAGTGGTCCATGGCCCCATGGCAGAAAATGTGAGGATGACTGGTAGGGGTGGGCCATGTGCAGGATGAGGGCTCATGAACCTTTGTCTGCTATGTGATTTGGCTATCCTGTTCCTTCTGTACGTGAGTGTGCCCATGACTCACACATCTTTTCTGTGCATTTCAGCTTTGACAGAGGACACTCAGCCACAGACGGTGGAGAGTAGCCGAGGAAATGAGTCCGGCTCAGACTTCGCACACACGCAGACTGACACGGAGGAGGCCAGCGCCGGAGAGGGGGACAGGACCGTCCCTGAGGACTCGCATGTGGAGACACCATCGTCCTCCTCGTCGGACACTCTTGGTGAGCCTGCACTGTTGTCACAGACTGGGAGTGGGCACTCATCACCTTCTGTCGGAAGACAGCACACAGGGCCCACACTTCCGCCAACTGCACCATGTATTGTTCGTGGCCGGAGGAGTAGGGGGAGCAGAGTGGCGTTCGGTGCAGGCACCGCTGCCCCTGCCACGGTGAGCCAAAATGCACTGTGTGCTGAGGCCGTTGATCTGCTGCGACAGCTGTGTGTGGGTCAGACCAATATGACAAATGCTTTCCAGGACCATGATAGGAAGTTGGGGCAGGTGGTGGCATTCATGGAAGGGATGCATGGCGATCTTGCAGGTCTACACAGGACAGTGCAGTCATTGGCAAGCAGTGTGTCGTCTGCAATAGTACAGTCGAATGAACAGGGTGCTACTTCTGTTTCCCCATCTACACCGCTGGATGTCTCAGGGGGTAGTGATTATTCAGAGCAGGACTCAAATACAGGTTATTGCACTAGAAGCAGCGTCAGACAGCACGTCAGGGCACGCAGGGCACAGACCCCATCCCCTAGATCAGCTAAATCTGTTCACGTAGACGACGTCAGATGCACTGGAGTACACACACAGGATCCACAAGTGTTGTTGGGGGACATGCCTTCCGGAGCTACACAGGCATTCAACACGAAAGGTACTCTGAAGGCAAGGGATACTCACATGTCCATGGACTGTTCCTTGGACAAGGCCAGTCAGAAGACAAAGGCACCTGCTAAGAGCAGGGAGACTCCCAAGAGCAGGCCCACAGCAGAGGTAAGGGACACTCCCAAGGACAGTGAGAAGACTAAGGCACCTACTGAGAGCAGGGAGACTCCCAAGAGCAGGCCCACAGCAGAGGTAAGGGACACTCCCAAGGACAGTGAGAAGACTAAGGCACCTACTGAGAGCAGGGAGACTCCCAAGAGCAGGCCCACAGCAGAGGTAAGGGACACTCCCAAGGACAGTGAGAAGACTAAGGCACCTACTAAGAGCAGGGAGACTCCCAAGAGCAGGCCCACAGCAGTGGATAGGAACACTCCCAAGGACAGTGAGAAGACTAAGGCACCTACTAAGAGCAGGGAGACTCCCAAGAGCAGGCCCACAGCAGTGGATAGGAACACTCCCAAGGACAGTGAGAAGACTAAGGCACCTACTAAGAGCAGGGAGACTCCCAAGAGCAGGCCCACAGCAGTGGATAGGAACACTCCCAAGGGCAGGGACACACACAGGGAGCAGGTGTCTGCTGGAGGCAGGTGCACCACAGACGACAAGTCTGCTGGCAGGAACAGGGCGGCGAGCAGGGCACAGGCTACATCCAGAGACAACACTCCACCTAAGGATAAGGCACAACCTACGGACAAGGCATCTAGCATGGACAATGGCGCTATCAAGGACAGGCATACTTCACCCCTGGCTGCACTGAGGCTGATGTTTTCTACTAAACGCCAAACTGATGTCTCCGCGGCGGAGTCCCCCCATACCTCCACTCCCATCCAGGCCAGTCAGAAGCAGAGGAGGGTGTCCCCTGTTGTTGCATCCCCCATTACACATCATTCCGAGTCCAGGCGGCAGGCACAGAGCAAACGACAAGCAGGCTCCAGCACCTCCCCCGAAACCAGATCCCCGGCAGCAGTTGCTCCACCTATGCTGGGTGGTGATTCTTTGGAGTCCCCACCACTTGGCAGTCCTGTCCTGTCCAGGGTGCACTCACACCTCCCTAAGAAATGCAGACACACACCATTGACACCTGCCAACCCCGATTTGGCTCTAGGTGAGCTATCCCCAGCTCCCAGGCCCACCCTGCCTCCTGGCCCATACAGCCCTGTGGCTCATCATTTCAGTTGTCCCAGTGGCGCTGGTGCAGTTGACTCTCATGTATCAGATGGTGGCACAGTGTCAGTTGTGCCCTCTCCTGTTGCAGGTCCTGGCAGTGTATCTGGGTCTATGGCTCACGTGTCAGTTAGAAGATCTGTGGCTGTGTTGCACACTCCTGTTTCTGGTGCTGGCAGTCTGTCTGGGTCAGTGGCTCACGTGTCAGTGACTACATCTGTGGCTGTGTCTCACACTCCTGTTGCTGGTGCTGCCAGTGTGTCTGGGTCCGTGGCCCATGTGTGTGTCACTCGGGCTGTGGCTGTGTCTCACACTCCTGTTGCTGGTGCTGCCAGTGTGTCTGGGTCCGTGGCCCATGTGTGTGTCACTCGGGCTGTGGCTGTGTCTCACACTCCTGTTGCTGGTGCTGCCAGTGTGTCTGGGTCCGTGGCCCATGTGTGTGTCACTCGGGCTGTGGCTGTGTCTCACACTCCTGTTGCTGGTGCTGCCAGTGTGTCTGGGTCCGTGGCCCATGTGTGTGTCACTCGGGCTGTGGCTGTGTCTCACACTCCTGTTGCTGGTGCTGCCAGTGTGTCCGAGGCAGGTAGTTCACGCAGTCCCCCTGAATCTGTGATGTGAGGTGCTGTACACTTCACTCAAATGTTACTTCACATGGTGTGTTCATTGAGAACTGGGTGGCACTCTTGTGGTCCCTGTGACGGGTTGGTAGGGACACGTAGTTGTGCTGCCTCTGATGTACCTGCTCTGTAATGCACAATGCCCTGTTGATGCTCTGATACTGCATGCTGACCTCTCGTTACCTGCTGTGATGTACCTGCTCTGTACTGCACAATGCCCTGTTGATGCTCTGATACTGCATACTGCCCTCTCGTTACCTGCCTATGATGTACCTGCTCTGTACTCTACAATGCCCTGTTGATGCTCTGATACTGCATGCTGCCCTCTCGTTACCTGCTGTGATGTACCTGCTCTGTACTGCACAATGCCCTGTTGATGCTCTGATACTGCATACTGCCCCTCTCACGTGCTGCCTCTGATGGGCCTGTTCTGTGCAATGGACTGTTGATGCACTTTGCCCCTCTCACGTGCTGCCTCTGATGGGCCTGTTCTGTGCAATGGACTGTTGATGCACTTTGCCCCTCTCACGTGCTGCCTCTGATGGGCCTGTTCTGTGCAATGGACTGTTGATGCACTTTGCCCCTCTCACGTGCTGCCTCTGATGGGCCTGTTCTGTGCAATGGACTGTTGATGCACTTTGCCCCTCTCACGTGCTGCCTCTGATGGGCCTGTTCTGTGCAATGGACTGTTGATGCACTTTGCCCCTCTCACGTGCTGCCTCTGATGGGCCTGTTCTGTGCAATGGACTGTTGATGCACTTTGCCCCTCTCACGTGCTGCCTCTGATGGGCCTGTTCTGTGCAATGGACTGTTGATGCACTTTGGCCCTCTCACGTGCTGCCTCTGATGGGCCTGTTCTGTGCAATGGACTGTTGATGCACTTTGCCCCTCTCACGTGCTGCCTCTGATGTACCTGCTCTGTACTGCACAATGCCCTGTTGATGCTCTGATACTGCATGCTGCCCTCTCGTTACCTGCTCTGATGTACCTGCTCTGTACTCTACAATGCCCTGTTGATGCTCTGATACTGCATACTGCCCTCTCGTTACCTGCCTATGATGTACCTGCTCTGTACTGCACAATGCCCTGTTGATGCTCTGATACTGCATGCTGCCCTCTCGTTACCTGCTCTGATGTACCTGCTCTGTACTCTACAATGCCCTGTTGATGCTCTGATACTGCATACTGCCCTCTCGTTACCTGCCTATGATGTACCTGCTCTGTACTCTACAATGCCCTGTTGATGCTCTGATACTGCATGCTGCCCTCTCGTTACCTGCTCTGATGTACCTGCTCTGTACTCTACAATGCCCTGTTGATGCTCTGATACTGCATACTGCCCTCTCGTTACCTGCCTATGATGTACCTGCTCTGTACTCTACAATGCCCTGTTGATGCTCTGATACTGCATGCTGCCCTCTCGTTACCTGCTCTGATGTACCTGCTCTGTACTGCACAATGCCCTGTTGATGCTCTGATACTGCATGCTGCCCTCTCGTTGCCTGCTATGTTGTACCTGCTCTGGTGCCCACTTTGCCCATGCTCACGCATACACTGTGATTTGACCCCTATTTTGGACAATAAAGGTAGTCTATCAAGTCTCGTGGTCTGTCGTTGCCATTCCTGCTTGCGTACTGCAAATGTGTATTCGTATATGCTTCTCATCAGTGGTTTCGGTAACATGACACTCCCCCTCCCTACGTCACGTCCCTTGCTGGTATTCCCCTCCAGACAGCCAATGGTTTGTACCTTACCTGCGTCGTCGTCCATAGTAGGCCATGACTAGGACGTGGTGGATCGCGAAGAGCATCGGGAAAGCGTGTAGCGCCGGGTCCATGGTGGTGGTCAGCTTGCGGTGGGTATCTCGGCTGTGTCACCTATGTTCGCTGTGGGGATTCCGCCGTGTTAAGACAGGTTGTTTTTCCGCTGCGGTTTTATGTGTGTTTTCCGCCATCTTGATTTGGGGGACAGTCTTAGACGTCAGTGCGTACGGCGGAGCGTCCGGATGTGTTCCGTCCGCCGCGTGGTCGTGTGTAGTTGGCCGGCGGAGCGTGCTTTTCCGTCGCGGACGGAAATTTGACACGTTTTCCTATCCTGATATGGCGGACAGAGTATCCGCGGCAGGCGGACATGGAAAAGGCTTTTTCCGCCTACTCCAGGGCCGCGGTGGCTCTTCCGTCCGCCATCCTGATCGACCCCATAGTGTGCACGCTAACTTTACATTGTTGCAATACTCGTATATTTGAATGCACTGCATGCGCCAACGTATTCAATAGGTTCAGTATCGTTTATACTAACATTGCTAAAAATTTCCCCTGATACATTATGAGGTATCTGTATCTCCAATCACAATCCACAACCCTCTGTTAACTTAGAAGCCCGTAGACATTTAAATCCTAAATACACAATTTAGCAATGCCTTTGTCTATGCTATGCTTCTATATGCAAACCTTCCTATTATAATATATGTCTATATCTGTTTACCATGCCCGTGTTTACTACACATCAGCCCACTCGCATATAACACAGTAAAAAGTATATGTGCACGCTAACTCTATATTTTCTCTATCCTCGTATATTTGAATGTGCGTGCATGCGCCAAAGTATTCAATAGGTTCAGTATCTTTTATACTAATATCGCTAAAGTATCCCTGATACATTAAGAGGTATCCATATCTTCAGTCACAATCCACAACACTCTGTTAACTTAGATGGGGGTGAATCCTAACTGATTCTTCCATTGACGGCCTGTTCCATGTCTTTCCAGTTCGGATCTTCCAGAGAACCGATTTGCCGCTGTGCTGTGGCGTCAAAGTTGCTGCCACCTCTCTGCGCTCTTCTTCACATCGCTCTACGCTCTACTCCGACACCCTCCACCGCCGCCATCCACAGTCCATAGTCCGTGCTGTCGAAGCCCTTGAGACTGCCACAAGGGTGCAGGCAGCTCGCCATCACTTCCCGCTCCTGATCTGCCATGCCGACATTTCACTACTTTAAACCAGTTGACCGTGTGAGCGGGGTAGTGCGGGTTAAATGGTCAGCGACTGGCTGCCGCCCCCCCCCAACTCACCACACCAAACCCAGGATACAGGATCATGAAACATGGTTAACTCTTGGAAGGCGGGGGGTCGCGAAACCCCCCGGCCGTATTTATTAAGATATAAGATCATAAAAAATGTAATTGCATGATAAACGTTTTATACAAAAATCAGCAGGACATTAGATACAATATTGTCAACAAATTTGAGAGCCTAACCTTAACAGAGACTCTAATACAGATTGTTTCCTAACCGAATCTAACATCCTCATCTAGATTTTTGTATACTATATTTCTGGCCATATGGCAAGGTCGCTAACCGGTGTCAGGTCCTACGAGCTGCGCCTTACCTAGAGATGTGCGCATGCGCAGCCGGGCCCGGTAATTACCCGGTCCACGCCGTGAACTCCATTTACCCACTAAAGGAGGGCCCTTACTCTGCGCCATCCGGTGACGTCATAAGTATGCGCGCGCGGGGTGGCTACCAACCTAAGGAAAGCGTGACTACTCCAACCCGCGGCCCTTTGAAGCACCAGTTACCTTGCCCCTGAAGTTCTAGGAGGGGCCAATGGCCCCTCCCCCTGGGCGGGAACCTCCATGGGATGATGCCCGCCCCCTCAGACCTTAAAATTAGCTGCTCACCGGTCACCGCCACAGGCCAGCTTTGTTAACCGACGATCTGGCCTCCCCTAGTCTAGACCTAAACTGATAGCGTGTTTACCTAGCAAATCCCTCCAACCAGGCCCAGAGATTATTAGACCACAGGACGTTCCCCGCCTCTGTCAGATGGACCCCATCCCTCAGGTAGAACTGCTCGCCCCAGATACACCCATGTGGAATTGTCTGCAACCGGGGGGCCCGAAATAATTTGTCCAACTGTGTATTGATCCTCTTTACCGAGTGATTCAATGCCCTGACCGAGTCCCCCCCTCACCACTGCCACCGAGGGATAAGTTGCAACCATACTACTGTGCAGCCCGGGCAAATCCTGGCCACCCACCCCGCAGTGGAGATGATCTCCTCAATAAGGATGCGCCTCCCCAGTTTGGCCAGATCATTCTCCCCTAGGTGAAGTATCACCACTGACGTGGAGGCGGGCTGCTGAGCTAAGAGTCCCTGAAAGAAGCTCCTAAACTGGCTGAGGCACAGACCTCCTCTCCCAAAGAATGAGATATCAAACCCCTTGCGCGCAGCCTTTCTCTTACGGTCTCCTGAAAGGAAAACATGTTTAGCACGCCTCACATGAGAGTGGCCCACAATCCAATTAACCTCTGTCTTGCATTCTTCCTGTTGCTTGTGTTGCGATGGTGCAGATCGTTGACGCCCGGTGGCGAGTTCCTCCCCTGCGTCACAGGTTTGAGAAACTGCAAGAACCAGAAACATAGCAAACGTGAGCACCAACTTATCACAACATGTCAATTCGTACATATCGTTTATAACAACCCGATGTCCATCTCCCAATTCTCTTCACATTCTCAGCTGAGAGACCCCTTAACGCTGCTTCGGTTGCTGCCCCTATCCTAAAGGAGTGAGTGCCAAATTCTTTGGGATCTAAACCTGCCTGTCTGACTGTCAACTCCAGGACTCGCCTAAACTGATACTTAGTCAGTGGTGTCCCATCGGCGTGACACAACAGTGCACCCCCCGCCGTGCCCCCCCGCTGCCTGTGGAAAACCTCAACGTGGGACACAGGGCAGCAAGGGTTGCCTCGGGCCCGATGGAGCACTATGGTGTGACCCCGAGATTCCTGGTCCATTTTTGATCTCTGAATTGTCACCCACATAGTATCTTCTCTGATCTTAACACTAGCCGACTGTAAGCCGCCCCACTTATCCCCTTTTGATCCTGCCACCAACTCACCAATTCTCAGTACCCCATAGAAGGCCAGGGAAAATGCAGCTTTGAACAGAAGTAACTCCCACTCTGAGCTACAGACCTCGTGCAATGCCCCCAATAATGTTGCCAGCCGCGCCAATCCTATGGGCCTTCTCGCATCCACAGAGTGACCCTGTAACCGGTGCCATCCCCTAAGAGCCTTGCGCACCATAAAAGTGTTAGTGGGGTCTCGCACGCCCTGAGCCTGCGCAAAGAAGGAGACCGCCGCCCCATGTCTGCTTGCCGTTGACACTGTGCGCCCTTCCCTGTGCATCCATTCCAAATAAGCCACGAAGCTGTCCTCCTGTGCCCACCTAACCTCCCATTCCTGCCCCAAGAAAGCGCGGTAAGACACAAACGCTCCTTCATAAGCTGTCTTGGTCCTGGGGGCTAAGCTAGCAACCATGAGGTCCTGTAATCTGGGGCACCAATCTGCCAAAGTATCGCCGGGAAGTGTGCCGGCGAGGGGTCTGCTGCAGGAAGATGTTCCCTGAAGACCTGCATTTTAAAGCGAGAAAGGGAGTCAGCCGCATTGTTGAGGACGACTGGGACATGCTTGGCTCTGAAAATTACATTCCATTTTAAGCACTGCAGAACAATCTCTTTTATCAGGCGTAATATCAACGGACAGCGTGCCCCCTGTTGGTTTATACAGTCCACCACTGTCATGTTATCTGACCAAAACACCACTGATTGGTTACATAGGTGTTCTGGCCAGACCTTCAATGCCACCCACACCGGGAAGAGTTCCAGGAAGCCAATGTTGGTGGTCAGACCCCTCACTTTCCATTCGTCCGGCCACCGCTGGGCGACCCACTTGGTCCCTAGGATGGCACCAAAGCCCACACTACCAGCAGCGTCCGTCCACAGACCCAACTCTGCTGATGTAGCGGGAGGACCTGGCCACACTACCCTGCCATTAAAGTCCTCCAGAAATGCCATCCATATATGCATATCCTGGCGAACCTCAGATGACAGTCTAGTGCGGTGGTGCTTCTCCCGTAGTCCTTTCATAGCCTGGGCAATAGAGCGTGAGAATGGGCGCGCCATTGGGATGACCCGCAGTGCAAAGTTCAGTTGCCCCACCACCTCCTGCAACTGCTGCAAGGAGACCTTGTTCTTACCTAGGCATTGACGCAGGGCTGCCCTAAACCTAGACACTTTGTCCCTGGGCAACCTGAAGCATCCCTCCACTAAGTCAATTTCGATGCCAAGGAATTCCAGGCAGGTAGCCGGGCCAACCGTCTTCCCCGGTGCCAGCGGGACCCCAAAAGCCCGCATGAGCACGCAAAATTCCTGCAATGCCCAAGCACACTCCTGAGAGTCCGCCGCACCTAAGAAAAGGAAATCATCCAAGTAATGCATGACCTGCTGGTGGCCCGTCGCCTGTCTCATGGCCCATTCCAGAAATGAGCTAAATGTTTCAAAATACGCACAGGATATGGAACAACCCATGGGCATGCATTTGTCCATGTAAAACTTGCCCTCGAAAGTGAAACCTAAAAGGTGGTGATCCATCGGATGCACTGGGAGAAGACGGAATGCAGATTCTATGTCAGATTTTGCCATCAATGCTCCTGTACCCAGAGCACGCAACAACTCAACCGCCTGATCAAATGAGGCATACCTCACACTACAAATCCCTTCATCAATCGCATCGTTCAAAGATGCCCCTCTAGGCGCCGATAAGTTGTGGATCAATCTAAATTCACCCTTCTCTTTTTTGGGTACTACCCCCAGTGGTGAACACACAAAGTTGGGGACAGGCACCTCCTGGAAGGGGCCCGCTATCCTGCCTAGAGACAATTCCTTAGAAATCTTGGCGGCCACTACCTCTGGGTTCTGTTGTACTGAGAGTTGGTTCCTGCAGTGTGCGCTACCTGTGTAACCCATCACCGGGATCCTAAAACCTTGTGAAAAACCTTCCTGGAGTAGAGTGGCCGCCGTGTGATCAGGGTATCTATTCAACCAGGGGATCATTGCTAACACGTCTATCGGTGTGGGGGGGCCCATATCATCTAAATTACTCTGTCTTCCCCCTACCCCTGTGACCATGGTTGCCCTGCTTGTTCCTGCACGTTGTCTCGGGGTGTGATGGGTGACCACAGATTGCACACGCATGTCTAAATCTACAGGTGCCCTGGGCCCTTGTGCATGAGCGTTTGTTAAAGTCCCAGCATACCCCTTTCCTCTCTGACGCCCCCCCCCCTTATTCTTCCCTGGGACTTCACTCCCCTGGTTTGACCGAAAGGGCTGGTGGGGTCTGGCGGAGAACACCCTGACTGCACTGGCAGCCTGTGTAGGGGCTGTGTCCCCTGAGAACTGCTTATGCCAGGACATTGAATCCACCTTGTCCCATGCCAGTGATGCATCAAATTCCTTGGCCTTCCTGAAATTTATATCATACTCTTTCCACGCATCCCCAGTGTATTGATCGCTCCACCCCACAATCCTGCTCTGGTAACATGCCATTGCTGCCTGCACATTTGGGGGGCGTTCAGCCGCTATAGCCGAAAGGACGGAAAAGGCCCTGATCCAATTCTTCAAAGTCTCTTCTATCCTGAACCTGGAGCACTGTGCCCTCCATTCACTTGGATGCATCCATTCCTTTAGCAACTTAGCCTGCTCCATTTCCCTATTGTCTAGCAACAAGGAAAAAATGTATACATACTTCCCCGCCCAAATCAACTCTTTCACTGCCTGGGACACATGCTGCCCCAAATTTTCACTTCTGGATGGCACTAAGCCGTCCCCCAAGAGAGGCAGCGCCACCTCCTTACCATTTACGGGCACCTGGGCCGGTAGAATACTATCTCCATTCGGCTGGGCGGGACTGGAACCTGCAAGTGAAGAAGATACAGGCACCGCAGTATTGTCATCCGCCGTTGCAGCCTTAATCTTTTCAACCAATTTTACTGCTTCTGCTGCATGATCAGATGTTTATACCAAAAAGGGGTAACCCTGTGTCCCTCAGAACCTGGGTATGTATGGTTAAAGACAAAAAATGGTTCCGTCGGGTCAATCAATTGCTTTTACGTGAAGGCTAGGTTAGCTCATAACAGAAGGTAACAAATTTTAAGAAAAAACAAATTTTAAGAAAAAACAAATTTTTAAGAGAAAACCTCTCTGACAACAAATAAAATTCAAAGTATTTTTATGAAAAAACAAAGTCACATTAAAACACCGGAATTACTTCATTCCATTTCAATTCCAATTATAAGTGAAGAAGTGACTGTTGGTGAACAAAGTGAATAGTGCAACAATTTCAGTGACACTTATTTACAAGTATATACAAAATTATACATGGGAGAATGGGCAAGGGGAAATATTTTGGCGGTCAGAGTTCTGAATTAATATTCCAAGGAGACAGATGGTGACTGTGCCTGTTCCCGGAGGGTTCTTGACCAATATTATGCGTCGACGTTTCGATCCTAGTGTGCCCCGATTGGTGGTCACGCGGATCTTTATCAAGACAAGGGAGGGGGGGGAAGATACAGGGGGAAGGGGGGGTTTTTTGTATTGAAATCCGGATACACAGGAGGCAGCAGTCACACGCTGTGCATAGGCCAATAGGTCAATCTCATATGGGGAACCGCTTTCCAATAGAGCGAGGAACCAGCTTACATTTCTCGCAGTCGCTCGGTCTGACCGAGCGACTGCGAGAAATGTAAGCTGGTTCTTCACTTATAATTGGAATTGAAATGGAATGAAGTAATTCCGGTGTTTTAATGTGACTTTGTTTTTTCATAAAAATACTTTGAATTTTATTTGTTGTCAGAGAGGTTTTCTCTTAAAAATTTGTTTTTTCTTAAAATTTGTTTTTTCTTAAAATTTGTTACCTTCTGTTATGAGCTAACCTAGCCTTCACGTAAAAGCAATTGATTGACCCGACGGAACCATTTTTTGTCTTTAACCATGATCAGATGAGGCAAGACACACACCCCCCTTCTGCAGCCACGGCAATAGAGCCGCTATCTGGGATACCAACTCAACTGGGACTGGGTCCGGATTACCAGCTGGCACAACCGGGACCCCAGAGGGAATACCTGCTGGCCCTGGCGTATTAGGCAAGGGAGCAGGTGTCAGTGGTTCACTCGGGACTGGCACGGGCGCCAGGGGCGCAGGGGGGGCAGGTGCCGGTGGCATGTCCGGGACCGGTGCCACGGGCGCTGGCGTTATTGGCGGGGGCGCAAGAGGAACCGGTATCGCAGGGACCGGGACTAGGGGAACAGGGGCTGGGACACTGTACCTCGGTTTCTTGGCCTTTGATTTTTTAGGTGGGGTAACAAAATCCCCCCTCTGCAAGGGTGCCGCTCTCTCCCACACCGGCCTGCCTGATGGGCCTGGGCGATCATCAAACCTCTCATTTATGCGGGCCTCTAATTCATCAACCTTCCCCAATCTCTTGTTTATTTGAGTCATTTCACGCATCATGGCCTGCATCATCGCCTCCATGCTAGACCCTCTTTTACCACCCCTTGGCCCCGGCATGGTCAACACGCCACTGCCCTACACTCCTAATGTTATAATTCAGCTGACCGTGTGTTTTGTACCTTCACCAGCTTGGGGATATACAGGGGGCTGTAAGCACCATGCAACGGCAACCGCAACGCCCCGGCTTATCCGGTTTGTCAGGGGTGAGTAAACTCTAACGTAGACCCACCCGGTGGCAACCAGAAGCTATGGAATGCTAGCCCCCGCTCTCCCATTACCGACCAATCCTGCGTACTCCCTGCCGGTATCGGATCTGCAACCACGTCTTACGTCCCTCTTCTTGAGCTCCCCGCGAAGTGCAGCAATAGTGTCGTAAGTTGCCTGGAACAGAAGATTGTATCAACACCGGCGAATATGAGGCAAGAGCAGAGTTCTGAACACAAAGGTTGAACTTATCGGAGGCTTGAACCCCCCTGTTAACCACCCACAAGGCTGCCCTTGGCTGTTACCCTCACTTTAACGTAGTACAGTTGTAGCCTTGAATAAACAACCCCTTTTTGTAAGTTAAAACACCAAATTGTTAAATTCACCAAATTGCACAATATCCCTCACTTAAACCTGGTACAGTTGTAGCTTTGAATAAAATAACCCCTTTTCTGTATTTTGTTAAAATCACAAAATTGCACAAATTCCACTAGGGTCTCCCATCCAGGTCCTGCACTGGTCGACCCTGCTTCGCTTCCTCCCCGTGTAAAGCTGAACTAAATTCAGCCCGATTGGCTCTGCAAGGCTGTGGTGCTGGACGCGCACCAACAAAGAGTTAATGAGGCACTTTCAAAAACACGATCAACAAACCTTCCCGCGCTAACCCTGTGTGGCGGGAAATACTCCTTTGTGCCCAGATCAAAGAGACTGTTGCACCGCCGGTATAGGATCTGCCCGTGTTTCTATCGACCGGCTCCTTTAAATGCACCGGCTGGCTGACACACAGATCCCCGATGCGGAGCCCGCCCTCGCAAAATACCTCAGTCTCCGCCGAACAGCCTCAAGTGACCTGTTACACGCTCCCCCGCCGATCCGTATACCGGTGACCTGGGTTCCAGCGCAGGACTCCTCTCGCGATGCCGCCAAGATTCCCAAATTAGCTCGGCAGCCCTGGAACCAGCTCCCGGGTTTCGAAACCTGCAAGAAAAAGAAAGAAAATCAAGAAGCCCCCGAGCGCGGGGCACGACACGCTGTGGGGGAGCGTCCAGGGAACAAGAGGGTCTCCCGGGCGCTCCCTGCCTCTTTATCCCTAAGGGGCCCAAGGGTGGGGTGGCTACGCCCCCCACCCGGCCCCTCCTGCGGCCCGCCCCCCTGACCCCGAAGTCCTACTACGACATCCGGGCCAGGGAGGGCGCCACCCAATCGGTGGTGAAGTGCGCCCGGGAGGGCTGCCCCACCACCAAGAAGCCTGGAGGGGGAGGCGGTCGCCGCGCCGCCATGCGGGCCGGGGGGCCAAGAGCCCCCCCTTTTCACTGTGGGGAGCAGCAGGGGGAGCAGCGGTGATATCAATTTGGAGCGTGTATCGGCTCTGTGACCACCAGTGGCCGCCCACGAGGGCAGACAGCGAGCCTCATTGTGGAATCTGCCCCCGCAGCCTTTACAGAACTCCACAAAACTTTCTTTTTCAAAAATTCTCATCAGTGCTCCCAGCGCATCTTTTCACTGCAAGGCACGGTGCTCATTCACTCACACAGCCCTCGCCTCTCTGCCTCCAGAGGCAGCCACTCCTCTCTGGCCCCACCCTGCCTGCCCTCCCAGGTGTCTGCTACTACAATAATTCGACAGAGGACAGCCTGCCCGCAACCAGATCACCAGGTCCAGGACACCAAAAGCTATGTTGAGGTGAGGTGTGGCGACAGGTGGGTGACGTTATCAGCTGTACTGGGGTTCTTTGGAGATCCTTGAGAGAGCCTGCTAACCCACCCAGAACCAGGCCCACTAACTCATCTAGCGTAAATCTAGCACTGTGTTTCTACGCACAGGAGCAGGCAGGAGCAGGCAGGAGAGGAGAGCCACTGCTGAGTCTCTGCCACGAGCTAGAGTTGTTATAGCAGCCAAGGCAGCTGAGGCCTTAGGCCATCTCTCACAGCCTCTGGCGGGTGGCAGACCCCTCCTTGTTGCTCCTTGCTGCGCCTTGCTTGCCCAGCTCTGCCCTGCCAGCCTGCCTGTCTTGCTATGTCAGCAGGTGTTGGGGGGGTGCTCGGACATTGCTGGGACTGCAGGGACTGTTGGCACGGCATATCATTCTGGAAGAGGGCCAGAGGAGATAACACGCAAGGCAAGGCAAGGAAAACCAGTTTCTGAGCGTGTGAGTAGAGCAGTGTCTGGATTCATCAACGACCTCTGTCCAGTCCAGTCTAACCCAGCCCAGCCCAGCCCAGGTCAGTCCAGCTCGAAAGTAGCATTACAACCACGAACCGGGAACTGGGAATTACTGCACAAACAAAAACAAAATTTTTTAAATAAATTAAAAGGGTGTGCAAGCGAGCTGCAAGGTCACAGCGAAGTCAATGCAAGTCAGTGAAAGTCTCAAAACAATAAAACGATAGAACGATAAAATCAAACAACCTAGTCGCAGCATAGCACTGGAAAACATAAGGTCAGGACGTGTGCGTGGAGCAATTACATCTAAAAATAACTCCAGCAAGCGGAAAAGGAAACTGAAAGCATCTGCTGGCACCATGGGTGATCCACAGGCAAAAACCAGACCTGCTACACAGAAACCTGATGCCATATTGGAATCAACCCCAGACACTAAAAGGCCAAACAACATAAACAACATAACTCCAGGAAATAACACTTTTTTAAGCATCATCTTTTTCAGCCAACAATAGATTCGAAATTCTGCTTCCTAAAAAATGCTGGTGACACTCTTCTCTCAGGCCCTACACCCACAATAGGCCTTCTGACCCCCCTAAAGCTCCTTTACCAACTGGAAAGCGGAGAGGGTGAAGGAAACATGAATCAAAGCAGCAGGGCGTAGACTTCTGGTCTAATCAGTCCAGTCACTTTAACAACAAACCAACCAACAAAGCAATCAACAATGTTACAGTCTCAAGCTATCTCATCCCCCAGGATGTCTCAGACCCCGTGAAATAAAACCAAGGAAGAAGTTATGGAATTAACAAGGGAGATGAATACAAAGATAAAGATCAAGGACGAATGGGAAGCTACTACTGAAGAAAAAGGGTTACACACCTTCTAAGAAACAGTAATTTCAAACACTCCTTCTCATAAGAACGAATCACGATACAAAGCTGAAGGGGATAACTGCGTTATAATAGAGGCATTAAGCATTCATGAGCTCGACAGCTTTGAAGAAAACCGACAGGCAAAGGAAAGAATACACATGTCTACCGATGAAATAGAAAAAACAAAAATAACATCGGGTGCACCCGAAATCCAAAACGAACACCCGGTCTTTGAACACAAAAAACTGTTTGCTACATCACCAACTCAACATAATCTTGCGATATCCCACCTCAGCGAACTCAGCAAACTAGACGAGAGTGTTAATCTGCATAAACTTTCATAACTAGACAAGGAAGAATGGGAGGGACTCCTTGAAACCTACTCTCAGTATAACAGCAGGAATAACACGTCAGCAGACACAAAAAAAGAAGGGCAAGTGGGGCATATGACCCAGAATAGAGAAGAGGTGCCGCAAGCAAAACCAAACGTACCTGGAGCGCGTCTGTGAATCAATCCGAAAACACGCATCAATCAGATAATGGGAAAGGCTGGGCAAGTCTGCTAAAAACAGTGCAACTCCTGGTAGAGGCCCTGCAATATCAATCAGACAAAATGGACAACCAACTAACCTTAATGAACACTTTGGCAGTGTTTGTTGTTGCAATTGAGTGTAAGCTAGGTACCCTGAACACCTCTCTGCAGAACATTCAGGATTATGCCTTAGCCAATAGTCAAAGCTGTGGATGCAGCCCGATTGTAGACAAACTAGCCACTCTCCCAACAATCTTGAGTGATCTATGCACACACATAAAAAAATGCTCAAATAACAGCCTCTCTGATCTGACAGCGGAACAGTCCTTAAATGTAAATTATAAAGACATTACAACCCACCCACTTGAAATCTCTAAGGGCGAGAGTCAACCCACCATGACTAAACAAATACAAAACAATGGAAAAAATATGATCAGTCAAAAAACGGACACAGCAAATAAAGCGCTGGATATTTTGGGAAAGGAGAAAGGGGAAAACAAATTGAATGCAAAACAAAGTCGTGCACAAAAAGGAAAAGGTCAGAACCAAAAACAAATCTGTGCCAAAAATTAATTTATGCTCCTCTTTGGGACAACAACAACCGAAAAAGAGTTTGACCAACAAAATCCATTGATACCAGAAATAACTAAAACAAAAGGAATTAATATGAAGGCGGTATTAAGTCAAAAATCTACAATCAGGAGCCTGGAAGCTAGAACGATGGAGCAACTAGGAGAGGCAGTGGATAGAGACTCTACACAGCCATTCTCGGAGAGAAACAGCATTATACATTGTTTTAAAAATACTAAAACAGAAACTATGACGAGAACTCAGTTGCAAGACTTTAACCAGTTTGAAATGCCATCTGGAATTCTGCTAAATCCAAATACTAATGGTAAAGTATCTGGGGAAGCAAGGCGAATGTGGACAATAAGGAAATTAAATGTACGGATTTAGAGATCACAAAGAGGAGCCATCACTTCAATCAGGTCCTGGTCCACAGGGAAATGGAGAATACTAGCACTTGTCAATTATGAAATGAGGTAACGACAGACACACAATCTTCTACCTCTACAAATACAGGGCACTCTCAGGGACAGCATCTTGTGGTACTCTCAGAACTCAACTGCATCAGAGCAGAATTAAATCAGAGAGAGCCCGCAAGCCGACTGACGGAAGCTGAACAAAAGGTACAATTGACAAGAATAGTCATGAATCTGAGGGAGACAGGAGAATGACAGAATAATGCTGCCGCACAAATTACTAAGCAAGAAACTGACCCCAAAGAGTTAAACTGGGAGGAAACAAGTGCCCTTTTGTTTATACCAGAATACACCTCTAAGGGTAGGTTTAACTTCATGAACCAAGGCAACATACTACGTCTGCTATCCCACATTCCATCCTTGACTGAGATCAAGACAACTGACCTAGACTCAATTGAATTTATCAAATGCAAGGACTCCATGGCAGGAGAAAAAACGAGAGCAACATGGAGCTCATCTACTATTGCACAGAGAATACATCAATAAAGTGACATTTTCAAGAGCTGGGGGATAAATATTACTCCATATATTTAGCCAGCATATCCCGACCTGTTGAGGCCAAAACAGACAGGGGAAAACGTGGTGTCCGCAAACAGGCCCACTGTATCGGTACTGAAAGGAGCCATGGGGCAAAGCAAAACAAATGGTGAAGTCTTTTCGGCAGAATCAGAAAGCCATCGTGACTCCACTACATCACTGAAATGGGACTCTGATATAAGATGGATCTCAAGAACAATAAACAACAAGAAAAAAGAATGACGATTCTCTGGAACAAAAAAAAGGCTGGACACAAAAGTTCTATTCGGATATGCTCATGGAACGTGAATGGCCTGGCAAATAAACTGTTGGATCTGGACTTTATTAACTATATCAGAACCTTTGCTATTGTGGCTCTACAAGAGACCTGGCTGAGTGATCCCCCACATATGCAGGGATTCCTGCGCTTCTATAGAAGTGCACTAGCAGGGGCAAAATATGATCACCTTCAGGGGGGTCTGGTCAAATATGTTGTATGTGGAATCAATCTTACTGCCTGTGAACTTGGTCCTACATCATCGGCAGCTCTGGCTGTAAATGTATTCTTTTCGGACTCAACACAAGCAATGGACTCCAACATTATAATAATAAACGTTTATATTCAACCAAAACGAAACAGCAAATTAATAAAAGAAATGTGCAATTTGGTGGAAGCATACATTAAAGAAGGACCCACAACAGAACTTATTGTTACAGGTGACCTAAACTTAAACCTAATCGGCTCGTCTGTGGACGACAAAATGTCTTTACAAAATACAATTCGGAATATCCCAATGCAAGGGAAGCTACATTCATGCAAGCAAACTAAGGTGGGACAGTCGGCCCTGGAAGAATCGGAACATCTAAACTTAAGAGCACTAAATGGCAGATCAAGAGGAAACAGTCCCCTCGTAGCAACACACAGTTCATTCAGAACAAACACCATACTGGACTACACTTTGATCTCCCTTGAGTTGTTCCACCAAATTACCCTATTTCAATTAAGTGATAAAGGAGACAGCGATCACCGACCACAAGAAATCGAGCTCAGAACAATCGTCTATATGTTCGAGCAGTAACGGGCCCCTCATGGAACAGATTTCACTATTAATCTTAGGAGAATCAAATTTGGGACTGCCACAGATTTCAGAAGGCTGGGAACTGCAAAAGTACACTTTGACTTGAGGGCCAGAGAAGATGAGGTGAGGAAGTGTGAAAACATCACGATACCATGTCAGTCTATGCAACTAACATCAAACCCAAAGCCGAACAGAGATTCGGCGGAGCAAAGTCTATATCGCAATCTGCTATGAAAGAAATTAAGCACACCAAGAATTCTATCTATCGCTCTTTGAGACAGCTACGGTGTAATCCTCAAGATATGACACAATTAAACTTACTGCAAAAGAAAAAGGCTCTGCTGAAAAAACAAAAAAGGGATGCTAACAGAGGTATAGAGAATGATCTATGGGCAAAACTACACTCTGATATAAAATAAAATAACAGTGCACGTTTTTGGAGAACCATAAATCAATTTGTAAATCTTAACCACGATGGGATTTCCTCAAATATTTCAGAGGAAGTATGGACAAAATATCTTTGATTTCATTTCCATCAAGACACAGAGTTTAGCGCAAAGGAGGAATATTCTTCGGGCACATCTGAAGGTCTTAACACCAGCACAGCGTATACAAGAAGCAACTACAAGAAGCAACCAGCTCGTACTACGCGAAGCTGATGAAGACATCTTAATTGACGACTCGCCAACGAATCGAATCAAGATCATTAAAAAGCAAATAAGCAAGGGCAGGAGGGAAGGTTCACCCGGCCCAAATGGAATACCACCGGTGTTCTACAAGCAAGACTCAACTTTTTGGGCTGAAGCACAAGAACCACTGTTCGGGGAAATACGAACAACAAACATCCTGCCAGAGTCCGGGAGAGGATCTATCATTGTACCAATCCAGAAGTCAGGGGATAGGTCAAACCCACAGAACTATCGACGAGTGGCACTAATGGACAATGAGGCAAATATTTTTGCTGGAATGTTACTGGAAAAGCTCCAGGCATGGGCAGAAGAAAAATCTGCTATCCAAATAAACCAGACTGGATTTGCGAAAGAAGTAGGGACAACCACAAATATAATAATGATGGCAATGCTTTTTGACATGGCCAAAATGACAAGGAGTTCCCTGCATTTATGTTTTATTGACTATAAAGCAGCCTTTGACCACGTCAACCAAAGCAGACTGTGGTCCAAACTGCATATCTGGGGGCTCCCCCAATCCCTTCTAAACCAGCTGATAAACCTGCATACCAACACCTGGGTCCAGATTAAGTTGGGTGATGGATTATACCTGTCGAGACGCATACCAACGGACAAAGGGCTTAAACAAGGTTGTGTTTTAGCACCTACACGTTTTAACCCTGTTCAGAGCTGATGTTGTACCAATATTAAATGCCTGTAACTCACATGCTCCAAAAATGGGAGACATTTTATTGCCATGTCTCCTATACGTGGACAACATAGTCCTGATTAGCCCATCGAGAGTAGGCCTTCAACATATTATAAACACTACACAGGACTATTCAAAAGAAAACGGTTTAACGATAAATCTCGACAAAACAACAATCATTACAGTCAGTTAAAAAAGGGAAAAACCTACAGCGTTGTTCTGGGGGAAGACCCGAATAAAGACCACCTTGGAATATAAATACCTGGGCGTAAAGATAGACAAAGGCGGTCAATTCCTGGCACAGAGAAACAGCATCAGGCATAAAGGCATTGCTCTGGCAATCTCCTTAAAAACTCTGAATTCCAAACTAATCGGTCCATCGATTCTGCCTATAGCGCAGGTGATCCATGCAAAGCTACTGCCTACAATTACTTATGGTAGTGAGGCCCAGAAAGAAAGAGATGCCAAACTACTTGATTCCACAGTAACAACTACGTATCGGATCATATTTGGGCTGCCTAAACATACTTCACCCACCGCAAATCAGGCTTGAGTTTGGCATACAGAAGCAATCTATTGCGAGACATCGGGCATACATCATAGCGTGGGACAAAATATGGAAAGCCGCGCCGGGGACATTAAACGCACAGCTATGGAAAGAGATAGAACGTTACACCACCTCACCCGCAGCGAGATATCTTAAAAACGGCCTACACAAATTGGGTTTGAACCAACTGTGGGAAACACCCACTAGAACTGGCGTGCTTAATAAACTAGTCTGGAAAACAGTCAAACACCTTTCATGGCTTGAGGATAAAGCCTCATTCGGAGAAAGGTCTCATGGATGGATGACGTTGAATACCTACTGTGAGCCAATAGCTCAGAATTACTTCAATTAGGGTTATGCCAAGCATACAAAAATTAGTTTTATGAAGTTTAGACTTGGCCTGCTACCCTGCATTCAGCATATACCACCCTGTCTAAAGGAGTAGGCGGACCCTAGGTGCCGTTTATGCGGGTCAGCACCGGAAGATCTGCTGCACCTACTATGCTCCTGCAAACAACTCTCACAAGAACGGAAACAACTACTGAAAGTTAAATCAAACCAGAGAGGAATTCGAATTAGGAGGCAGGCTTTCCTGGCTTGTTTTGCACCGAGTGACCCTCAATTGAACTGTTCCTTGGTAAAATACTTGAGGATATGCGAGAAAAAAAATGCCGGAAACCGAATTATTGGCAGATAACCAACCTAGTGATACGGAAAAAAAGCAGGAACAGGAGGAGCTCGAGGTCTAGCTCCAATGAACTTTATTTCTGAGCTACAAACTCTTCATTTTGTATGTATTAACGATTAACACACTAAGAATTATATGGACTTAAACCAAATATTCAGGACAACAAACGAGATGTGCACTGCGGGTTACAATGTGCCTAAATACTAGACACTAGACTTGTAACATTTGAACAATCATAGTACAGTATTTTAACAGAATTTTTATGTTTTTAGAAGTATGGAGTTTTTATATGTAAAAATTGTCTTGAAATGAAATATTCTTGTATTGCAATGGTTTTAACGAACTATGCAAATAAAATAACTTGAACTAGAAGCCCGTAGCCCTTCAAATCCTAAATCCACAATTTAAAAATGCCCATGCTATGCTCCTACCTGTATGAGGGAGAGTGCTCCTTCTTACATCCATCCTGGCTTGGTTGGTGTGAGAAAGTGCCATCTTTCTTGCCTTGGTATGCCCCCACTTTTTTCTGAACTGCTGATGTGCTTGACTGAGTGTGCCCCGGGTCCCTACCAATCAGGTACCCAGGGCCTGTGTTCCTTCCCTAAAACCTGTGTTGAAACAAACCCCAATTGGCATCTCTGGCCACCTATCAGCCCCTAGTAAATGGTACCCTAGGTACCCAGGGCATCATGACCAGAGAAGACCCCTAAGGGCTGCAGGACTTATTGTGCCACCCTTAGGGGCCCTGTACCTTGGTACACACACACTGCCTTTGCAGGGTGAGTGCATAGGTACAGAACTAAACAAAGAGTCAACATGGCACACATCCCTGTTGCCATGCCCGCAAACCCACTGCCCTGGCTTACATCCATCACCCCTCTAGCTGGGTGCCCTATTCCAGTGGTGTGGGCACAGGTGCATGAGCCCTGTGCCCCTAGAGTACCCTGGGCAATTCCTGGACACTGTAAGTGCAGTGATGCCATTAATAGTATATGGTGCTGGGAGGTTGTCATTACGAACTCCATAGCACCATAATGGCTACACTGAAGACTGACAAGTTTGGTATCAAACTTCTCAGCACATTAAACCCACACTGATGCCAGTGTGCAATTTAATGTGAAATGCATCAGAGAGCATCTTAGAGATGCCCCACTGAAAACCTAACCTACAATCCACATCTGGCTGAGTGGCTGCAGAGGCTGCCACACAGCAGACATGTTGCTGGACCCCTGGGTGTAGAGCCCCCCGCTCTCCTGGGTCTGCAACAAAACACATCCTGGGCGAGGTGCTATGTCTCCTCCCCCAGAATGGACAGGGGGTAGCTTCAAAGGCATACCGTTTCTGAGAGCTTCTCCAGACCATTTGCTGTACCCAGCAACCAGCCCCCCACCAATCCTACCCCCACTTTGGTGGGAAGACTGGTGGGAAAAACCACGTCAGTGTGATGTGGCCACCGTGCTTACCTGTGTGTATCTGGCACCCAAAGGGGTGAGCTGCGTCTCACCTGAATGTAATATAGGGTGGGGCCTTAATTACATAATTGGGGGTGGCGTTTTGTGTGCAATAAAAGGGTCCTGGTGTGGCCAGGACAATGAACAGTCTATCAAGTGTGTGTTGGTACTTACTTACAACATTACATTTCTGGCGACGAAGGTGGAATCCTGTGGCTGTTCTCCCACTGGTTCCCTGTGTGTTCATGGAGTTGCGGTGCTCCTCTGGGGGCGTTCTGTGCCGGCATGTCATCTTGCCGTGCTTTTGGGTCCCGGGACTGTTGCGGTGCCTTCCGGATGGGCAGCTGTGTTTGGTGCAGTTCCCCTGTCTGGTTCCTGTTTGCTTCCTGCCCGCTCTGGCTCTCCGCTGTGTTTGGGGGCGTGGCCTGAGTCCTGTGGAGTGCTATGGCGGACCGGCTTGCTCGCTGCAGTATCAGCGCATTTGCTGTTCATCCTAGCTTCAGCGCTGCTGTCAATCTGGAGCTGCGGGCTTGCTCTGGGTGTGAGGAAGAGAGTGGTCCCTGAGTGTCTCGTGGCAGGAGCGCTCTGAAGGACATTTGGAGCGGACTTTGCAGCATCACAGGGTGCTGAAAATAGCATTTGGCCCTGGCATGTTGATATTAGTGCCAGAAGTGGACTGGTCCTGCAATTAAGTAGTGAGCACTGCCTTAAGGCCATTGGGGGTAATCGTGGTTGCTGTGGATGTTGAGGCTGCTGAAGTGAGGCCTCTGTGAATTTCTGCAGTTGACCTGTTACGTGGCATGGGTACAGTTATATTCTTACATCACTATGACAACCATACCCCGAGTAGAGCACTTCCTGTTGGATGGTCCTCCATCTGCCCAGGCAGCCCACTGGAAGGATTGGGTGGACCGTTTGGAGAATTATTTTGAGGTCATTAATCTGGTGGAGGAACGGAGGCATCTGATGTTGTTGCATCTTGGAGGTGCGCGATTCATCGTTTGGGACGGTCAGTGGTGGAAGATACTCCACATACCTACGACACCTTGAAACAAGCCCTGACTGCCCATTTTGAGCCTCTAGTGAACCCTGATTATGAAAGGTTCCTATTACGGCAGGCTAGGCAGTTGCCTGATGAATCCGTGGACATTTTCTTTGCTCGTCTACGCACTTTGGCCAGTACCTGTCGTTTGCCTGATGCTGCAGACAAAATTAGGGCCCAATTTATATAAGGCTGTCATTCTAGTAAACTTCGTGAAGCAATACTCCAGGGGCCGAATATGCCCATGGCTGACATGTTGACTCGTAGCAGATCCAAGGAGCTTTCGAAGGTTAGAGCGGCTCATATGGCTGCTGCCCTTCAACATGCCGTGAAGGCGGAGCCAGTGAATGCTGTTTCAGTCAAACAGAAGATCTTGCAACGTGGTAAAGTAGATCTACCCCGGACTTGTTATGGTTGTGGGGGTTTGTTTCCTCATAAAGGGACTTGTCCTGCAGTCGGGAAACGGTGCTCTAATTGCAATAAAGTAAATCACTTTGCAAAGGTGTGCCGTTCTGCTCCTGCCCGAGGCTCTGTTCCTTCATCCTCCGCCCAGGTGTACTTGGCTTCTCCATTGTTGGTGGAGAGAGATATGGATGACGATGAGGAGACTGTACATGTTCTACATGCCTTGCAACCTGGGGATGCTGTGCAGAGAGGTCTACCCAAATGCTGTGTACTGGTGAATGGACATTCGGTGCCTGCTCTAATCGATACAGGGGCGTCCATTAATGTGATGGCTGAGTCTATGATGATGGAACTGCCAACTATTCCTGTGTTAAGTGGAACTTCTACTAAAGTATTTGCTTTTGGAGCTCGTGAACCCCTTCCATTTGCTGGTGTTTTTACTCCTGAAATTTCACATGGTTCTTATGTTGTGAAAGCACTGGTTTATGTTACGAGGAGTGGTCAAGGAATGTTGCTGAGTTGTCAGACAGCAATTGGTTGTTTTTGCATTGGCCATCCATCAATGGACTGTTGATGACTTGCTGGTTCAGTTTTCGCCATTATTCAATGGTATTGGCTGTCTGAAAAACAGGATGATTAAGCTGCACATTGATGAGTCCATCCAACCAATGGTGTTACGTCATAGAAGGGTGGCTTTTCATCTTCGGCCAAAGGTGGAGGCTGAATTTTCAAAGGTCAAGGAAGCTGATATCATCGAAAGAGTGGAAGGCCCGACCCCCTGGGTGTCACCCATAGTAATTGCCCGTAAACCTAAGCAACCTGGTGATGTCCTTATTTGTGTGGACATGCGCTTGCCCAACGTGGCAATTAAGCGCGAGCAGCACATCACCCCTACTATTGATGATATCGTGGTGGAAGTAAGCGGGTCTAGGTGGTTTTCCAAGATGGATCTCTGCTGGTTACCATCAGTTGATGCTTGACCCTGCTTCCAGAGTGATCACCACGTTTTCTACGCATGTAGGTTTATGACAATATAAACGTTTGAGCTTTGGCATTTCCAGCGCTGCGGAGGTGTTCTAGGATACGATTCGTGGGGTGTTGTCTGGACTGGATGGCGTAATAAATGTCAGGAATTACATTCTGGTCCATGCCCCTACCTTGGATGGACATCTTAGATGCCTTAAGGGTGTGTTTCAGAGGTTGTTAGATCATAGACTAACTTTACATAAGGAGAAATGTGAGTTCTTGAAGACAGACATTTTGTTCTTTGGGTATCGTTTTTCACAAGATGGTGTATCCCCTGATCCTCTAAAGGTGTGTGACATCCAGACTGCCTCTGCTCCTGTTAACGTGTCTGGTGTAAGGAGCTTTATGGGAATGGTCAACTACTGCAGCCGTTTCATTCGTGGTTTATCTGATTTAACGGCTCCTTTACGAAAACTCACCAAATCTAATGTTACCTGGGACTGGGGTCCCGAGTAGCAATCTGCCTTTCAAGCTACCAAACAGGCCCTATCCGCCGATACTACTCTGGTGCACTTTAATCCATTGCTGGACTCTGAGCTTTCTGTAGATGCAAGTCCAGGTAGCCTGGGTGCTGTGCTTTCACAGCGGCAGATGAATGGTGAATTGGCCCCAGTGGTGTATGCTAGTCGTGCTTTGACTGCCGCTGAACAACGATATTCTTACATCGAGAAGGAGGCCATTGCAGTACATTTGGGATTCCGTCATTTTCATTTATATTTGTATGGCCAGCCTTTTGTTGTATATACTGACCATAAACCCCTCATTCCTTTGTTTATGGGTTCATCTTCCAAACCACCTCCCTGCATTGAGAAGTGGATTACAGGATTACTGTTTTACGGTAGTTTTTCGTCCTGGGGTTTTGAATCCATCTGAATTCCTTTCCCGGCATTTTCGTCCTGCTACTGTTGCTGAGGAAAATGATGCCGAGGAAGTTGAGTAGTATGTGCGACTGGTGGGGGAGCGTTCCAGGCCTCTCCCTATTTCCATGGAGGAGATTGTGGATTCCACGGCTCAGGATGGGTGTCTTCAACTCTGCCTGTCTGCTGTTGGTACTGGGAGGTGGAACGAGATTATGAGTCCCGCCAAAAGCCATACTGAGGATGCTAGATCTACCTTGGCATCTCTCTTTCAGGTGCGGGATGAATTGGCCTGTTTCCCGGAGGGGTGTCTTATGAAAGGTCCACGGCTGGTGGTTCCTGCCTGTCTTCAGCAGCGGGTAGTGGATTTGGCTCATTTGATCCATCAAGGGGTTGTGAAAACCAAGTCCCGTTTGAGGTCTAAGGTATGGTTTCCCGGATTGGACGCTATGGTGGAGAATACGGTGTTGGGTTGTGTGCTGTGTCAGGCTGCCGGGGGTGGGGATGCTCCAGCTCCCATCATCACAGAAGATATCCCCTCATTCCCTTGGCAAAGGGCAAGTGCTGATTTTGGATGTTTATCTTATGGGAGACACATGTTGGTGGTGATTGATGACTTTTCTAAATATCCTGAGGTCGAAATATTAGACTATAAATCATGGTAACACATGGTTTGATTTCTGAATTGCGTACTGATAATGGACCTCCATTTCTAGCCATGAGTTTTCGACTTATCTGCAAAGTAGGGGCATTGTCCATCGTAAAATTTCCCCTTTGTGGCCTCAGGCCAATGGAGAGGCAGAACGTTTTATGCGTACCCTTAACAAGGCTATCAAAATCGCTGTCACTGATCGTCAGGACCTGGATTGTGCTATCTTTCTGTTTCTAAAGGAATATTGGATGACTCCTCATTCCACCACGAAAGTCAGTCCGATGTCCCTATGCATGAATCGTCCTATAGGTGACTTTGTGCCTTCGATGGAGAAAGTAACTGCAAGCTATGCGGTTGTGGCTGGCGAGCTGCGCAACCGGCAAGCGAAGAACGATAAAATAGCATTTAGGCGTGGGGCTAAGCCCAGGACATTTTCTGTTGGTGACATTGTAATGGTGAAGAATCTGCACCGAAAAGGGAAATTCAGTTTACCTTTTGAGCCTGAGCCTTGGGTTGTGCAATCTGTTCATGGGGCAAAGGTTACTGCTGTGGGGAATGGGGTGATTATTTATCGGAATGTGTTTTTCTTTAAATCTTACCGTGCTGGTGTTTTTTGGTAAAGGGTATGGACCTGTGGTGCCATCTGATGTGGACTCTGTGGGTTCAGATTAATTCTTTACTGACATGGAGTCTGTCTGCATTCCGCTGTCAGCTGACGTGGTGCCCACCCAAAGCATTGCATCTCCTCCTTTTCCATCATCAGGTGTAGAGTCCGAGTCCGTTATCAGGCCTTCATCTGATGTCAGTTTGATACCTGAATTTGAGTCTCAGCGAAGGGGTGTGGGGAGATATCAGTTATGACCATGTATTGCTCGATCCACACGTTTGAAGGATTATGTAAGATGTTGAAATGAATTTATGTTTGTAATTTCACTTTTGTTAAAATTGAGGTGGAATGTGATGTGGCCTCCGTGCTTACCTGTGTGTATCTGGCACCCAAAGGGGTGAGCTGCATCTCACCTGAATGTAATATAGGGTGGGATCTTAATTACGTAATTGGGGGTGGGGTTTTGGGTGCAATAACAGGGTCCTGGTGTGGCCAGGACAATGAACAGTCTATCGAGTGTGTGTTGGTGCTTACCTACAACATTACAGTCAGGAAGGGGGTGTGCCAACCTGTGCCAACTCCACCCCTCAGGTTGAGGAGGTGAGGTGAAGCACGACCCCGGTCTCCGGCCATCTTGTAGATTGGGAGTCCTGCCCAATTCCTGCTAGGCCCCTGCCCCCTCCCACAGGAAGGGAGCAGGCTAGGGGGTGTACTCACCCCAGGACAGAGACCCATTGGTCCCTGCCCTGGCCCTACCTGTAACGCCCCTAAATTTAGTGTTTAGTGGCTCCCTGAACCTTCCTTCCTGAGATCCCGATATCAAAAAGAAGAAAGAAGATCAAGAAGAAGAAGACCCGCCATGCAGCTGCTAACAACAGGACAACAACAACTGACTTGGCCCCAGCCCTACCGGCCTGTTGATCCTGGAACCTGCTCCTGACTAAACCCAGCGACCACTGCGGTCAGCAACCTTGGGACACCCAGAGGACCTGCCTGCCTTGACCCTCTCGACGATTGGGACTCCCATCAGTAGAGGCTCTGCTGCAACAACCCACCTGGTGCCCACCAGGAAGCTCCGGGCCAGCCCACTCTGCACCAGCCGAGCCCGGGCCGAGCCAACCCGAACCAAGACCACGAGGACTTCCCCCCGGCAACTGTGACCCAAAGTCCAGTGCCCAAAGACCCTCCTTGATGAACCAGCCGACGCCTGCAGACCCAGAACCAGGGGCCACCTCAACTGCGACCAGCCGAGGGTAAGCTTTCCTGACCCCAAAAGACACACCTGCACCCGGCACCCGCGGCCCCCTGTGCCTCCCTTTGGGGTACCTACCTGTGCTCCAACATCCCAACTTACCTCTCGAAGTGCTGGTCGCCCCTGGAGAGTCACCGTCCCCGAGCCTGCAGCCTTTGTTCCTTTTTCAAGATCCTCATTGGATAACATTGAGCGCCCGACGGCTCAAACGTACCCTGCACTCAGCCGCCCGAGTGTCGCTGGCTGCGACGTCTTTGCCCTATCCTACTTCCCCCCTTGCCAAGAGCAAATGACCAAAAGCCCTGCTCCCAGATCCGCGTGGCCTGCTAGCCAGCAGCCACCAACTGAATGCCCCCTTTCCCTCATTGGATAACATTGGGCCTACCTACCTCTGCACCCGGCCACCCCTGTGCCGCTGGGACTGAACTAACTGTACTCACCGGACCCTGGGGGACCCCTGAGTCTAAGCCCAGAACCCTAACTTCACCAACCAAGTACTCTCCTGGAAACCGGTAATTCACTTACCTACCATTGGATAACCTTGACCCATTTTGACTCGAAAATTTTCTAAGTGTGAAGTTTTGTAAACTGAAAATAGTCCTATAAAATCAGCCAAAGTCCGAATTCGAAAGTACTCACCTGTGATCAGGAGAGAAGCCAGTACTGTACCTTTCAGCCCAGTACTGTTAAGCCCCCAGTGAGTCAGAGTCAAAAACACTTTATTCGATTGTTTTAAAATCATAAAAGTATGCTACAAAATCACTTTCAGTCATACAGACAAATTATTAAAAACAAGTTAAAAAGTTAAAAGGGTTATAGTTAAAAAGTGAAATATTCATATAAAAACTTCTTTGTCATCATGTTTGCAGGGACAAATAGTTTATGGGCCCATAACAATGTAAAAAAGATTACAAAAATTAGCAAGACTAACATATATTTACAATTCTAAATTCTAAAGTACTATCAGCCTGGGGAAAGAGTGCAAGACGTGCAGAGCATTGGTTCACATTTCTGGATTACAAAAACATTAGTCAGGTAATAGTTTTAAGCAAACAATTTACGTTAACAATTTAACCTTAATCTTGCTTGCTTTGATCGAATTGACATTATCAAGAAATGTGCTACCCCATACATTACTACTGTAGTTTCCATGAGCTGCAAATACAGTAAGGCTGGTCTGACCTGTTTAAAGTCTAAACCTCTCAAAATTGGTTTAATGTATTCCTCCCTCCCATTCTTATACAAGGGGCAGAAAAACACAAAGTGTAGCAAATCTTGATCTGAGAAGTGATCACATTTACAGGGAGCATTTTCGTGAGGCTTACACCATTTGTCAAATTCTCCTAGCAAAAAATGTGCTTGGTTAAATCGGAATTTAGTGAGGACCCACCTATGGAAAGGCTTATTTACTATCGTCAAATAAGATTGAATAGATAACGAAGCAATCATCATATAGTGGGCCCTGACAGTTGGTTTTAAAATTTCGATAGCCTCTCTCTCTGCTTCCTTCTTCTCTAAAAAGTTTTTCTTAACCCAGTCAATGTCCTCTCTCCTTAGACTCTCGGGGTTTGTATATAGCTCCGGGCGGCCTAAGTATACTGCTGTGTTTTTAATATATTGTGGCCAACCTATCTTAACCACGTTTTCCCTCCCCATACAATCCCTAATAATCACATGGTTTAGAATTAAGGCTGGGTTAAGCCATGTCCTAATCCACGACAATAGCGGGGCCAGGGCCAAAGAGTCTTCAATGTACCCTATCCCCAATTCCATATGTACGGAGAAAGCTGGGGTGGATTTAGGAAGGCCCAGTAGGGATCGCAAAAAGAGGTTCTCTTCTCTTTGAATGTGGGCCAGATTTTTGTAGCCCCATATCGCAGCCCCATACCTCGCAATAGACAAAGTTTTGGCTCTGTAAATTGCTAATATAGCCTCCGGTGGTTTACCTCCCAACCTTTTCGCAAAACCTAGGATAGCGGCAGCCGATCTTTTTACTGCCACAGCTTTACTTGTAATTTGTGGTGCCCATGTCCCCTTCTCGTCAAACACCACACCCAGGTAAATAAAAACTTTAACTTTAGATAACACTGAGCCATTACAGGTGAGGGTTTTAATGCTATTCTTACGACTTCCTACTGCCATAACATGGGATTTATCAATATTAACAGATAAATCCAAGCTTTGCATAAAGTCCCCAAAAGAATTTAGGAGACGTTGTAATCCATTGGGGGTTCTTGACAACAGTACAGTGTCGTCGGCATATAATAAGACCGGCATTAAAGAGTCACCCATACGTGGTACATCAATGGAGGCCGTTTCCAGGGTCTTTCCCAGTGAATTAATATAAAGTGAAAAAAGCATTGGTGCCAAAATGCACCCTTGGCGCACCCCCCTTTCTGATTTAAAAAAGGCAGTACAGTTTCCCTCTTGGGACATATGTATGGTAGCCCTCAGATCACTATGGAGTTGTGCCAGGAAATTCACTAATGCTTGGTCTAGGCCCAAATTCAGGAGTATTGACCACAGCTTTGACCTATTAACTAGGTCGAAAGCTGTGGACAAATCCATAAAAGCCAAATACATCATCCCCTTTGATGCCACAGTATATTTACCCAAAGTAAGGTGTAAATTTAGGCATTGATCCTCAGTGCTTCTCCCGGCTCGAAAGCCATACTGAGCTTCACACAGGATATCATTGTTTGTTGCCCAATTTGAGATTCTTTCCAAGATGACTTTGCCCAATATTTTAAAGGAAGAATCTAGCAAAGAAATGGGCCTGTAGCATCTAGGGTCTCCCCTTTGTCCCTTCTTGAAAATGGGGATTATAACAGACTGTGACCATGATGTTGGTGCTTTTGTCCTTTCCAAGCTAATCACGTTGAAGACATTAGTGAGGACTACTGCCCACATGCCCGAGTTTGATTTAAACATGTCGGCCGGTACGCCGTCTGGGCCAGGGGCCTTCTTCCCTGCCGTGTCCTCAATTGCCTTCTGCACCTCTTTGATAGTAAAACTGGCTAAGACCTCGTCTGGTTCAATGAGTTGTCGGTCTTGAGGACCTACAGCAATATTGCTACCATAGATGTTTTGAAAGTGCTCTAACCAATCTCGTTCCGGGATATTTACTTCTAACGGTGCATTTTCAATCCCGTTAAATAAGGGGGTATTAACTATTTTCCAGAACTTAGCACTGTCCCTCAGAGTGGCCTTTTCATAAAAGTCTTCCCATGCCCTTCTTTTTATTTTGTTTTTCCTTCTAAGGATGTTAGCCTTATACTTTTGCCTTAAGCTAGCAACTTCCTGTTTGTCCCGTGGTAACTTTTTTAGTGCTTTATATAATTCACAGTGGGATTTGGAGCATTCTTTGTCAAACCATCCCATAGCCCTTTTCTCTTTCCTTTTCGAGTTACTTTTAAAGTCATTCGATACTTGACAACAGATCATCTCGAAGGACTGAACTATATTCCCCTCAAACCTAGTTGGGTCCATGCAGATGTTAATTTCTTTGGACATCTTTAGGTTAAGAGAAAAAAGAAAGTCCTCAGGGATGATATGGCACCATTTGACGCGTCTCCCCTGGTCCTTAGCAATCAATTCTATATACCCTGCTATGTTTGAATCAATATTTGTTCTTTTTGTAAATAGAAACAGATTATTATTATCAAGTTCTAGTATGAGAAGCCAGTACTGTACCTTTCAGCCCAGTACTGAACCGCAAAAGTAATCCCTAGCGGGTTTACTAGTAACCTGTATTTTCTCTATAGGAACCCATTGTCTGCTTTTCTATGAATTTTCTTCTGTGTCTACCTTTGAAAACTGCAAATATTCTTTAAAAATCGTACGAAAGACTGAAACGCAATTCCCTACCTGTTTTGAGTTAAGCCCCCAGTGCTGGCCCTAGGAGACTAGTGCTGGGTTACAAAAGTAACGCAATCGTACTTTACCTGTAACCTGAATTTCCTCCCATTGGATAACATTGTCAGAATCACCTTGAAAAGTTTCTACGTGTGAACTTTTAAAACAACTTTATATTCAGGAAAATTCATCACAGTAACTGAAACGTTTTTGCTAATTTGGTTTCAGCTTAGACCCCAGGACTGAATCTAAGATCTAGTCCTGGAACTACCAAAGTAATCCATAAAGTAATCAACTGTACTTTCCTATGAAAAACCCATTGAGCTCAATGCTAGAGTGTGTTTAAGAACTGTGTTGCTTATTATCTATCCTGTAATTATTGTGTGTACAAACTTATTGCTCCTCTGCAAAGTATTTACATGAGAGTATTCGTACCTTGAAAAGTATATTTTTATAACTGTTGGTTCTAAAAATAAAACAACAATATCTGAGGATATAACAACAGTTGGCCTGGAGTTCAGCTCTTGAGTGTGTGAAACCTTTTGCTGACTGAGTGTGTACAACAAGTGCTTTACACTGTCCTCTGGTGCTGCCTTACTGCTCGACCAAGCTACCACTTTGGAGAGTAAGGTCAGTTCTGATTTTAACCTCTGTTATACCTCTGGGGTTGGTGGACTCTATACACACTGGACTTCCTTCTAGTCCATAATATATAGAGCCACTTTCTCACAGTTGGTACGCACCATTTTGAATTCACCTTATATAGTGGAATGCGTTCAATTTTATCTCTGAGTCTTGCTCCCATACGTGCTATATAGTCATTATGAATATTCCAATGTATTAAATCCAAGTGTTATCTGACACTAATTCATAATATAAAAAAGCTATTGTAACGTTTTGTTCCAAGCTATATCAGCATCCTACATAAGATGGCAGCTAAAGGTCTCATTGCGTGTAAAATGGGTTTACCTAAGATGGCGACTGTTCTTCTAAGAACCTGTCCGTCATCTCACCCTAGACCGCTAGTCCCGAGTTCATATACATCAAAATTATGGTAACTTAATAGGCTTATTTCCTCATTGCAAATCATATATGTAAGCTCTATCTGGGTAGGGTAGTTCTCCCCACCTTTCAGCTGGAGGGGACACGTGTTAGACCTGGCACCTTGGCGGGAATCTCCCTTCCACTTTTGCTGATGTGCCTCAGATGTTTTGCTGCTGTTAGCTGCTCAGGGCACTGCGCCACGTCCAATCCGCGCCGCAGTGCAAGCGTTCCCAATGTAAACTGTACTTATAATTGATTTCCATGATTGGCTCATTGGATTTTACTGTCAGTCCCTAGTAAAGTGCACCAGGAGTGCCAGGGCTTGTAAATACCAATACTGCTAGTGGGCCTGCAGCGCTGGTTGCGCCACTCACAGAAGCAGACTTTTAAAATATGTCTAAGGTCTGCCATTGCAGAACCTGCGCGCAGTCTGGTACTGTCATGCTGGCTGGGCAAGTGCACACACTTGCCAGCCCCTAAACCTTCCCTTTTCTTCATGTGAGTCACCCCTATGGTAGGCCCAAGGGCAGTGTGCATTGTAAGCATAAGGTAGGACAAGCCCTGATGTGTGTGGCAATTCCTAATAGTGAATTACAGCCATTTTCGTTTTTCACTATTGTAAGGCTACCTGTTCTCATAGGCCAGAATGGGCTGCTGGAATTATTGCACTGCTGAATAAACTCAGGAACACAAAAGTTTCCAGGAGAGTGCCAGCGGTGCTCTGTGTGTGTGCTTGTTGCAGCTTGAGACCCTTGTAAGGTGTGCCCTGTGATTGTGGGCACCTGGAGTCCAAGCAAAGATCAGCAACGCTGTGTGCGTGTATTTTTTTGCAGCCTGAACCCTTTGTAAGCATTGTCCAGTTATCGTGTGCACCGGAATCCAAGTAAGTCTCATCGACACTGTGTGCGTGTGCTTTGTGCAGCATGAGACATTCGTGAGGATTGCCTTGTTATCGTTCACACCGGGAGTCCAAGTGAGTCTCAGCGACGCTGTGTGCGTGTGCTTGGTGCAGCCTGAGACCTTTGTGAGGATTGCCTTGTTAACGTGCACCCGGAGTTAAAGTGTGTCTCAGCGACGCTGTGCGTGTGTTTTTCGTGCAGACTGAGACCTTCGTGTAGAGTGCCCGGTGATCGTGCACCCGAAGCTCAAGGGAGTCTCAGTGACACTGTGTGTGTGTGCCTTGTGTCAGCCTGAGATCTTTGTAGCAGTAGCAGCCCATACCAGCAGCCCCAGAGGAGCTGAGCCGCCAACCCGAGCCCGCTGATGCCAATTCACAAAGATTGCATTGGAGGCCTAAGCCGCTGGACGAGGAGAGGAGAGTGAATTTGCGCCCCCCAGGGGAAATGTGTCGACTCCAGGGGCGGGGTGCGAGCTCAGAGGGAGATGCTCTCGGCCTCTCTCTCATTCCGGCAGCGCCAGCCTCTGCTTTGACTCATATCGCGGCCTGTATTGCCAAGGGAGTGTCAGTACCGGGGCCGGAGTGCAGAGCTGCACTTTTTGTTACACCATACCCGTGTTGGGGGCAACTGTTGACAGAGGCTGACTGCGAGTCAGAAGAAGTGGCGGAGAGACCGCCTAAGGCACCCTGCTCGGTGCCAGAGTGTATTACGTATTATCTTATTTCTGCATAACAGAGTACCTGATTGTCGTATTACACATTGCACCATATCTGCTTAACAGAGTACCTGATTAGTGTATGACGCGTTGCATTATTCCTGCATAATAAACTACCTGATTAGTGTATGACGCATGCCATTATTTCTGCATAACGAAATATCTGATGGTCAGATTACACATTTCATTGTTTCTGCATAAAGAAATACCTGACTGTGGCATTGAGCATTACATTATTTTTACATTGCAAAGTCTCTGATTGTTGTGTTACGCATTGTATTATTTTTACATTGCAAAAGTGCCTGATTCTAGCATTACAAACTGCTTAACATAGTATTCGGATTACAGTGGAATGTTTAGAAGTGCTCATTAATATCGCCAGAACTTACAAGTGCTGGATGGCCTAACAACCAGCCAGGAGAAATAGTACACATATTCATATGTTGGATTTATATTGTGTGGTCTTATCATATATATTTTATATAAAATGTATACTCGTTTTTATAAAACTTGTGTGGAGTCTATTTGTGGTGTCATCATTGGGTTGCTGTCAGCATGGTTACAAATACTTTACAAATTTTCTTTGAAGATAAGCCCGGCTGCTCGTGCCAAGTTCTCAAGAGGGCGAGGGCGGGGGACTATCTCAGAAGGTGACCTTCGTTTCCCTGACGTGGAAATGTGGGGGCCTATGGTACCTACCTCAGCAAACCAGGGATCCCAGGTCTAACAACAATTGTATGACATGTTCTATGTCGAAAATTGAACTGTGTCCTGAGATGAAGTACATGTGATTGATAATAACATTTCCCTTGCTTCTGTAAAACGAACAAAGATATATGTGAACAAGACTTTAACAATGGGCACTATTTCTCAAGAACCTGAGCACCAGGGTGTCTTGGGTGATGGGTTTTACTGTACAATATGATGTTCTAATGATGTATATACTTAATTTGTAGCTCTGAGAAAGTCAGGGATGTTAACCCATCGATCTGAAGAAACATGTGTTGGCTAAAAGGGACTACGGGTGAACGAGGATCAAAAGAATAAATCAAAGTGAAATTTAGGAGAATTTAATGGATTTCATTTGTTGTATTTGAATATTATTGGAGTGTTGTGCTCGGGACTATTAGTACATCACTCATGACATGGTCAGTGACATCACTCTTGACATCACTGGTGATATCTCAAATGACTTCATTCATGACATCACTGATTACATCATCTTGTGACTGTGAATGTTTTTTAAAAGTTTGAGTGTTTAATTATATACTAAGGTGTATTGGTGAATCGGTGGGTTTATAAGCGCATGAGAGGATGATTCAGTTGGTGCATGACTAACTGTATAAGTGAGTGAATAGGTGTCTCAGTGAGTGTATGGGTTAGTGATTGGTTGTGTGAATATCTGTCTCAGTCTGTCTGTTGGTGTCTGTATGGCTGTGTGAGAGGGTACATGAATTTCTGTATGAATGAGTGATTGGTTGTATGAGTACCTCTATGGGTGTCTAAGTGCCTGTGTGGGTGGGTTATGAGTGAGTGGGTGAGTCAGTGGCTGTATGGGTTAATGTGTGTGTGTGTGGTGCTTGGCCAACTAAACCTTCTGTTACCTCCCGTAAGTCCTACGCATCAGAACTTCTAAGACATGGTAGGAGGCCATGCCCCTTTTCTCCTCTCCACTACTCAGCAAATGCACCTTCTGGTACATTACTAGTAGGTGGATGTAGTACCTTGAACATTGAGGGTCCTTAAGGGCCAACTACATCTCCTGTTGCCTCCAGCAAATCCCACACAGTGGGTTTGTTCAGAGGTTTTTGGTGGCCATGCCCCCTTTCTCCATCACTCTCTGCAAACACCTCCTGGTGCACTGCTAGTTGGGGGATGAAAAGCAAACTGCAATGTCCCGTGGGGTGATTGTCTCTAGGGCCATAAGGGATCTGCGAGGCAGACCCTCCTTTGTTAATTAAGCCCAATGGAGGTAGTGGTCCCGAGACAGCGGGGGCCATGCAGCATCCTATGTAATTTTAAAGACTTGCACTGGGGAGGTGGTGGTGTCTGGGGCTACGTGGGAGGTTGGAGTCCCCCCACATTAATATTTCATTATAGCCCTGGGGAGCTGGTGGTCCCAGGGCTGCATGGGGGCCACATGGCCCCACTCAGCTCTGTTTTATTTAGCCCCGGGAAGGTGACAGTCCTCAGCAGTATAATATATTGCCCACCTGCCCCCAAGATTAATTTCCGCCAAAAGCTGGTGGAGAAGGTAGCCTCCTATGTTCTAGCTTCAAAGAAATTCATTCTCAATGATTTTAATTTCCATCGGGAAGGCCTTGCCAATTCAGAGGTTACTAAATTACTAACTGACTGACTTAGAGACCCTGGTACTCACTCAAACAATTAGAGACCCCACGCTCTCGACCTACTAGTTTGCACTGCTGACTGCATGGAAGTTTTCATCATCAGCCAGAGGAAATTGATCCAGACCTTATAAACATCTTAAAGGAACTCCACTGGAACACCACTGCCAAAGTCCGCTATAGTGCGGGGGGGTGAGTACCGATCCCTTCCCGTGCACTGGCGGATTGAGGCAGGGGTGTATCCTGGCCCCCTTTCTATTCTCCCTCTACATAAACGACCTGGAAAGTTCATTGACGGCTCTGGAGACTGACTGCCCTAAAGCAGGATTGCACCATATAATGTAAATGTAAATGTACAGGAATTTATATAGCGCAAATCACCAAGCGGTTTCTAAGCGCTTGCTTAGGGAACCCGTCCTGGTATTCCCCTGTGAGATAACCCCAGCAGGGTATCCGTAAGGTGAAAGCCAGGCGTCCCGCCACGAGGGGCCGTTGTGGAGATTAAGCAAGCTATTGCCCAGAGTCGCAGAGTGTGAACCCGTGAATCGAGTAGGCACCGGAGCGAGAATTGTCGAGTCCATGGACATTTTAGGACTCAAGACCCCGCCGAGCCGGGAATTGAACCCTGGTCCCGGGCTGACCTTTGCTTCCAGGTCTGCCTCCTCTAACCAGTGAGCCACACTTCTCCGCCAGTACCAGTACTACTGTACGCGGATGACGCGGTCCTGCTTGCATGAACAACAGTGAGCCTGCAACATCTGGTGAATGGATTTGTAAAGTTCATGGAGAATCTGGATCTCTCCGTGAACCTGACCAAGTCGTTTGTTATGGTGGCAGGGAAAAAACCTCCCAAGAGATTTGTATTTAAAATAGGAACACATATCTTAGAAACTGTGAACACATTCTCGTACCTGGGTCTCTTGTTTGATGGAGAGATTAGGTTTGCCCCCTTGTTGGAGGAAAGGTGCAGGAAACTGGTCTGAGCAAATGGTGCCATTTTAAATTTTGCACGTAGGCTGGGCCGCAGGTCACCAGAGCAAGTAATGTCGTTGTATAGAGCTGTTAGCATTGCCAAAGCCACGTAGGGGGCAGAGGTGTGGGGTTTTAGGGATGTACAGCAGTTACAAGTAGAGGAAGACAAATTCCTACGGAAGATGCTGAAGACATCTCAGAGCATCCCAGCAACAATTGTACATACGGAGCTTGGTATCCCGCATATTTCCGACCAGATTAAAGTGAGACCCATCCTGACCTGGCTCCGAATCTGGGTAAACCCAGAAGCAGAACTCAGCTGGCAAATAATTAAAGATTGCCTTCAGAGAGACAGGTGCCTACAAATCCCCTGGCTTAAATATGTCAAAGAAACTCTAGGAAGCATAGGCTATCAAACACTAGTCACTGATCCGTCATTGATTGACACTTCTTATAAATATCGGATCCACAAACAGCTACTGGACAAATATGATTGTAGCAGGAAACAAATTGACTCCACAAAAACATCTGTAGTTGCACACTCTTTAGTAAGCAATGGAGAGGATATTGAACCAGATTTGTTTTTAATGTATAATCAACAAGATAGATTTTTAATGTGCCGTTTTAGGCTCAATTTGTTACCTAACATTTTAGCTTACCCGTCTGGTTTTACCCTAACAATTGAGCAGAAGGGTGCCTGCGGCTGCGACAATAGGTCTCCGCAGGACACCCTCCATTTTGTATTATTATGTTCTTTTTATCGAACCCCTCGCCGTAGATTTCTTGTAGATATTTTAAAGGAGTCAAAACTTTGTCACGCTAAATCTGCTTTAACATTTTTGCAAAGAGCTACTGACTATCGCACTCTCTGCTCTATCATAAGCTTTTAAAAAATTGCTGTTAAACTAAGAAATACTAGGGGCTGATTGAGGATGTACTTAATGCTTTTTTTATCTATATTAATTCTACTTTTAACATTGTATAGTTCAGAAATGTAATGTATTTGATGATTGATGATTTTGTAATATGTATTTTTATGATGGTTCTTAATCATCGAAATAAAAATCTACGGAACTGAACTGACTGCATGGATTGTTGTGAGGCCCCAAACCCCCTCACATGGATGGATCATCATTTAATTCCCTTTGAGGTACAGTCAGCATATCCCCGTCTTAACATTTCAAATGGTAGACATGTAGATGATTCTTATAGGCCTTGGCATAAAGTTACCGCAGAAGCCTTTCAGGAAGTTTTTTTATCTGAATCTGCTACAGAATAATCAATCGGTCTCACAGTTGTTAGAGTCTTTCAACTCTGCCCTTACTACGGCATTGGACTCAGCTGCCCCTCTCAGACCTTGCCATGCCACCCACCATGGATCCTCGGCTCCCCGGTGTACTCCAGAGCTAAAAAACGAAAAAGCTAAATTTAATGTAAGCACTTAGAGCGACGCTGACAAAAGAGCAAATGCCCCCAAGACAAGGACTTGTACAGACAAACACTGACCTGCTACCACCTCAACATCAAATTGGCTAGGCGTTGCCATATTATCAATTAAATTGATATGGTGGGTAACTCGTCCAAAGTCCTTTTCAATTTAGTCCATAACTTTATTACTCACAGTGTGCTCTCAAGCTTTGCCTGAGTGCCAGCATTCCTGCGACTCATTGGCTAACTTTTTCCAAGATAAAATCTCTAATATCTATTCACAATTTCTTAGTGCCCCTAATCAAGATCAAGGAATTTCTACTTCCAAACCTAAGCAGCCAACTACCACCCCTCACATTTTAGAGAGTTTTGAGCCTTTCTCTTTGGAAGAAATCCATTACACTTTGGTATCTGTAAAGTTAGGCTACCCACCCAAATAATGTCCCTGTTGGCCACACTGTGCCCCAGGAATTTTAGAGATTTTTAATTGCTCAATTAAAGCAGGCACCATCCCGTCAGAATGGAAGAGGGCTTGTGTACGCCCCATTCTAAAAAAAACTTTCTCTGGATTATAAATTATTTGGCAACTACCGCCCTATTTCTTTACTACTGCTTTTGGCCAAACTGCTTGAACGTCTTGTCAATAAGCAACTCAGCTCTTATCTGGAAACAAACCAGAACCTGACCCTTTCCAATTTAGCTTCCACCCGAATCATAGCACAGAGACAGCATTGCTGGCAGTGACTGACCTCCTTTGTCTGGGAGTGGATGAAGGAAACCCAATGATACCAGTGTTACTGGACCTCTCCTCAGCCTTTGACACCATCTCTCATATGAGGCTGATCGGAAGGCTACAAGAAATTCGCATTCAGGGTCTTGCACTAAAATGGCTTCAACATTTTTTTGATTGACAGATACCAAACTTTCATCACGGGTCCATAATCTTCACCCAAAATAATCATAGATAAGGGCTTGCCACAGGGCTCTTGTCTAGTCTGACCTTGTTCAATAATTACATGGCCCCTCTGGAGGAGATTGCAGAGCATTTTGGCTTTGCTATAATCTCTTACACTGATGACACCCAGCTGATGTTCACACCAGGCCAGGATCGGGAGGTGGAAAAAGATCGGTTTTCCCTTGGTGGCTCCCAGGGCTGCGTGGCGGGGATGTAGCCCCCCACATACTATTATTTATTTTAGCCCTGAGGAGGTGGCAGGCCCCAGGGCTGTGGGGGAGGCCACATGGCCTCTCCTACGTTGTTTGTTTTTCAATAATTAATGTGTGTGTCCCAGGGAGGTGGTGGTCAGAGCGGCCCCAACATTGGTATTGAACAGTGCCCCAGAGAGGTGGGGGTCCCAGGGTCAGTGAGGGAGCCACAAGGCTCCCCTGAATATAATTAAGTTACTGCCCCGGGAAGGAGGCTGTGGGGGAGGCCATGGAGCCTCCTCGTATAATTTTGGTATAACATTTGTGTCCTGGGGAGGTGGCAGTCCGTGGAGCAGCAGAGGAGCCTTTCAATAGTCCAAGGAGGAGGGCCACACATGCCCCTTGTTTATTTTTACCATGCCCCCAGGATTTGACCCACCCTGGGGCTTCAGAAAAAATACATGCAGGAGTCTGTATGTCTTTTAAAAAAAATTTACCACGGATTCACAGATCTACCCACAAATCCGTGGCAAAATTAAAAAAAACACTTTTAAACCCTGGCAGGGATCCCCAGCATATCTGGGAGGTCAGGGTACGCATTGGCCACCTGGTGTGGCAAAGAAGCAGGGCTGTTAAACAGCCTACAAACAAAAGTATACAAGGCAGTCTTAAATCTACCAAATTCGTCGGCTCCGGCGCAGGTTCGTCTAGAATTTGGCCTTCTAAATCAGAAGTTTCGCAGTATGGGAACCTTTGTGAAACTCTGCCATAAAACACGCTTGTCGGAAGCCAATTCATTGGACAACCTGTGCTGGAAAGAAATCTAAACCCAGCAGGAACAGCAAGTTTCAAACAGTTGGGGAGGATACCTGTCTCAATCCCTAAATTGCATAGGAATTGAAGAAACTTGGGACACGAAGCCAGATAGATCCACTTTTGATAAAATTGTAAACAATGCGGTAAAATGGAAATCCTACCTCGAAGACAAGATGAATATTGCAAAAAGACGACACGGGTGGACTGTGATTAATTCATATTCTTGGATAAAACCACAGACCTACTTAGAAAGCCACTTTAACAGTTCGTTAAAACAAAGATATATAAAACATCGACTAGGTCTACAGTTCTCAAAGGACTTGCTACCAACCTGGAAAAATTGCCATACTGACCCCCATTGTCGTCTTTGTGGATACCGAAATGAAACTCTAACGCACTTACTTTGTGTGTGCCCGGTACTTAAAGACCTGAGGAGACGACTTTTAAAGAACATTTTTAACAAATTGAACATTCGGACTTGTAGGCAAGCCGTAATCCGATGGCTAGATGGATCATGTCCTATGTTGGCCTGCAGGGGGGTCAAATTTATGATGAAAGCTCAATCTCTCTTACAGCAAGCTGACCTTGGAACTATACCTCCAAACTGAAATGTTGACACTTACTTTGCCACTTGACAAACAGTTTTAATTGCCAAAATTTTAAAAAGTGTTTTATGTCTTATGATGGCCTACATGCATTTTTGTAATGATTTTTAATAATTTTATACAATAAAATTGACTTTGACTTTGACTGGGAGGTCAGGGTATTCCTACCCTGCCCCCTTGCTTTATTGTTTTTTTTTTTCTGGGACTAGGCTTCAAGTCGAGTCCCAAGATGGTTGGCAGCCAATCAAATTTCAGTAGGATTCACAAGTCCCCAGATACCTATCTTTTTTAAAGATAGATATCTCAAAATTCACTGAATGGATTTACACCAAATTACAAAAAGCATGCTTTCTGGACCAACATTTAGCTCTAATGCCAAATTTGGTGTAATTCCAGTTCAGGCTGTAGTCATGTTCAAAACATGAAAAATCCCCATAGTCTTAAGATGGAGAAAACATGTTTTGGGAACCCCTTTTTTCTCGGCCCCCGCTTGACGGATCACATCGAAACTTTTATCTCAGCACCTGAACCAAAAAGGGGAAATATTGTGAAAATTAGCATTTTCGAAAAAGCGGTTAAGTTAGCATCACACGTTTTAAATGAAATAAACTATAAACCAACATCAACTATAATGTAATCAAATCAATTCAAATACAAAATGTATAGAACATTTGCCAAACATTATTACATAAAAATAGCCAATGTTAGACATGCCCTGCTACCACAAATGTTCTCGAAATTCATATAGCTGTTTAATTTTCTAAATTCGTATCGCAAAAATTATTTTTCCAACTTTTCTTAAACTATGGAATCTCTAGTATTAGTATGCCAATGTTCAAAATCGTATCTAGTTTCAAAATGTTTTGAACCAACTTTTCTAAATGGTTCATTCAAACAAAAAGCATTAGAAACACTAGGTCACTTTAATAATATCATAATTCCATCAGTAAACGTTAATAAGTAACATGTTCATAGGAAATGTATCAATGCAACTTGTTTTCATGTATTATTATTAGTTTGTATGTCTGCTTTCTTCATCTTATTTTAAAGCACTCTTTTGCGATACTTCTATTACACTTGTCTCAAGTTTCATGTGTAACTGTGTCTAACATTTGCAAAGTGTACATCCAACTTTTCGTGTCTTTAATCAGTTAGTGTGCTGTGTATTTTGATTTTTAAGATCATGCTTCATCGCTGCCTATTTCCTTGTGCTGGTGTTTTTTTGGCTGCTATGCTCCAATGCAGGCATGCTTGCACCAAGGCTCAAGTGTGCCTACTTTGTAAGGAGGATTGTTTTTGTTTAGGAAGGGGCACCTTCCTGCACAAAAACAATTCCCTGATCTTTTTTTCCTCTTTTTACACAGAAAGAAGAAAAACAAGAAAAATTAAACGTAAATCTCCTCGTTACGCCTGACCGGAGCAGACGTATGTTTTTGCCACATTCTCAGGTCTACCACTTCTGGTAAATGGGAAACACCCATGCAACACCCATGGAAACGCCTCCCTGGCACAGAGTAATGCAATGCAGCGATTTACGCTGCATTGCTTTACTGAAGATTTGTAAAACCACTCAGCATGCAAGGTGGCCTTACTTGGCTTCATAAATCTAATTTTTGATTTGCGTTGCTCTTGAATCACATTGATGCAAAGCGACGTGTAAATATGCCGCTTTATGTCATAAATTTTATTTAAACATATAAAGTAAGATGTTCATTGCCAGGTGTGGCATGAGTCTGTTTAGAATGTTTAGAATGCTTTGAACACAGGTGATGGGGTCTCTTGGGCCTTTAAAAGCATGGGAAGGAGAGGCCAACTAATATCGCCCCACTTTATTATTTATGGGCCCTTGGAATAAAGTCCCCGGGGCCTCACGCAGGCCTGGCAGCGGTGGCTGCATAGCATCTCCCCTTAAAAGGATAATGTGCTGCACCCCGGGCCCTGGCCTGTCTCGGGGTTAATTTAATAAAAGGTGGGAGACTGACATTGGAGATAGAGATTAGCTAATACTCTGCAGATCTGCAGTGGCAGTGATATTTTTGGCCCTCATGGAATCCTCTACCTGATCTAGGGGGGCAGGGTATCCCTACCCTACCTCTTATATTTATTTACACTCAGTCCCCAAGTACTTAGATGGCTGCTGCCACATCTTTCTAATGTGGTGAGAACAAATCAGATCTCATCTTCAAATCTGTTGACTCCATGGATCCTCCCTAGTGTGAAATATACAGGTTTTTTTAGACTTAATTTCCACAAAGCTACTTAGTGGCTTTTCATCAAATCAAACATGCTATCTGGACCAATATCTTGTTTTTTTGCCAAATTTGGTGCAATTCCAGTTAGTGTGTTGGCTGTAGCTGTGCCTAATTATCCCGCGAAAAATGCAATGGTAAAATATATTATGGGACCCCCAACCCCAATTTTCTTGGTCTCCGCTTGACAAAATCACCCCAAAACATTTTCGTTAGGTATTGAGTTGACGTTTTGGAAAGATTCATTAACCGATTCACTGTGGCCGGAATTCCCCTGCGGTGCTAGAGAATTCCAAGAGTGCGCGGTTCGGACGGCCCATGGCCTCCCTCCACACACGCCCACCATGACGTCAGACGGCCGGGGGCCATCCGACGCACGGAAGAGGTTAAATGGCAGCAAAGTTATAGGCAAATCCAAAATGCTTTACTATGGAAACGTGGTTCTAATTATATCAAAACTAAACAAAAATACACAGACATAGATATTTACTGAAAAAACAAAGGTTACAGGTTACAGTGACATTATAGTTATGCTCAGATTTCACATGTGCAAAACCATAGAAATTCAGCAGTCATAGTTACCGGAGCTAACTATAACTTACATCCCCGCAATGCACTGCTTATGACCTCCCACATTAAATCGCTCATTACATGGTCAGTGGTATCACCGATTAAATCACTGATGACATCTCAAATGGCATCCCTGACGACACCACTGATTAAATCAACCAGTGATTGTGAGTGTTTTCTGAAAGTTTCTAAGTGATAAACATACATACTAAGGTATCACAAAAGTTATATTAGTTTACGGTGTGTGCTACTAATGAGTGGTTCTATTTTAAAACGGAATACACAAGGGTCTGTGTTACTGTATAAGTGTGTGTGTGAGGAGTTGCATGGGTTTGTGGTTGTATGAGTGACTGTATGGGTGAGTGGATATGTAAGTGGTGTATGGATGAGTGAATGGGTATGTGAGTGACTGTATAGATTAGTCAGAGGTTTTCTGAGTTTTTGTATGAGTGAGCTAGTGGCTATGCCAGTGGCTACATGGGTAAGCGAATGGATGTGTGAGTGGCTGTATGGGTGAGAGGGTGGATGCGTAAGTGGCTGTAAAATGTTGTAAATTTTGAATGAGAGGGTGCATGAGTGTCTGTATGGGTGACTGAGCGGGTCTGTGAGTGTCTGTAAATTATGAATGACAGTGTGCATGAGTGCTATGTGGGTAAGTAAGAAGGTGGATAAGTGTCTGTATAGATGAGGGTGGGGGGGTACATGAGTGGTCGTAAGGGTGCAAAAATGGATGTATAAGTGCATATATGGGTGAGTGAGTGGGTTCATAAGTGATTGCATGGGTGAATGTGTGGGTGTGTGGGTGCCTATATGGGTGAGTAAGTGAGTGTGAGAGAGGCTCTATGAGGAACTATGTGGTTGTCTCATTGACTGAGTACATGTGCTAATATCTATATGGGTAAGTGTGTGGGTGTATAAATATCTGAATGAGTGAGTGACTGGTTGTGTGAGTGCCTGTATTAGTGTGTGAGTGAGTGGGTGTGTGTATGTAGCTATTTGCATGAGTGAGTGGGTGCATGAGTATTTATATGGGTATGTGAGTGGTTGTGTGGGTGTGTGAGAGGGTGTTTCAGATGTTGTATGCGTGTGAATGTGTGTGTGATGGGTTCTGCGGATGTTGTAATCAGTGATGTCATCAGTGATATCATTTGAGGTGTCATTAGGGATTTCACTGACCATGTCATGAGTGATGTAATATATGAGGTCATAAGCAGTGCATTGTAGGGGTGTAATTTATAGTTATCTCAGATAACTATAACTGTTTCATTTCTATGGTTTTGTACTTGTGAAAATCTAAACCTAACTATAACGTCCCTGTAACCTTTGTTTTTTTCTGTGAATTTCTAAGGTTTTTTAATTCTATTTCCTTACTATAACGTCCCTGTAACCTTCAATTTTTTTAGGTGAATTTCTATGGTTTTTAACCAGTAGTCATGTTTGAGGAGTAGTGGAGGCCTACACCCAGCTCTCAGGAATCTTGCTGTGTCACACTTACTAGATGTAAAAGAGGGCTTCACATCCCAAAGGACCCTCAGCAACCAAGAGGACTTCATCCACCACCCAAGAGTGAGCCAGGAGGAGCATTTGCAGAGTGGTGGAGAAGAGGGGTGGGGCCTCTAACCAGCTGCATGGGACTTACTGGGGGTAAAATAAAGGGATCTAGGCCCCCAAAGACCATCAGCATCCTAGGGGACTTCATCCCTCAATTGGAAGTGCACTAGTTGGTGCATTTTCAGAGTGATGGAGAAAGGGAGTATGGCCTCCGAATACCTCTCAGCAATCCTGCGTTGTGGGACTTACTGGAGGTAACAGGAGGGCTTGTTGGCCCCCCAAGGACCCTCAGCACGCAAGGGGACATCATCCTTCCGCTAGTACTGCACCAGGAGGCATGTCTGCGGAGTAGTGCTGAAAGGGAGCAGGGCCTCTGGCAACTTGCTGTGTGGCTTTTTTTATTTGTTATTTTTGTTATTAGGAAAGGGGGCCATGTGCCCCCCCTTCCCTGGGCCGATTACAGCCCAGGAGAACCCATTTCCCAGTGCCCGGCCTTTCTGGAATGGGGATGGGGCCCGCATGGCTCCTCCTACCCAGGCCGATTTATAACCCAGGGACCCCATGGACAGAGCCCGCCTTTTTATTTTGTATATTTGTATAATTTTGTGTGGGGGCTGCACGACTCCCTCACGGGTGGATTTAGGCCTTGGGCACCCAATCCACCATGGCACCGCCCTCTACTCTGGGTGCTCTGGTCATGCCCAGGGACCCAGTGAAATTCCTTGGGGACCACAGGAGAAGCCTGAATGCCCCCACGGTCCCTGCCAGCACCCCACCTCCTGCAGGGGCTGGCATTGTTGCACAGAGAGGGAGGTGCTGTACATACAGCTCCCTCTCTGTGAAAACAATTCTATCCCACTTCTAGCAAGTGGAGAATTTGCTGTGGCTTGGTGGTAAAGCTTCTGTCAAGCAACAGCAAACAGCTATGTCCTGGGGGAGGTGTCGGTCTCAGGACTACGGGGGGTCCGTGCAGCCCCCCGCATTAATTGAAATTAAAGTCCCGGCTGGCTCCTGGGGCTATGGAGGGTCTCTGCAGCCCCCCCCATTTTGTGTCAAGTGGTCCCTAGGGCTTGGAGGTCCATGGGGCAGTGGGGGAGGTGGTGCAGGCCTCCCCATTATTCACTTATAAAGGCGTCACAGCAAAGTGGTGGTCCAAAGGGCATTAATAAGCCCCAGGCGGGGGGCCCAGTGTGCCCCCCTCCTTTATTATAAAAATCCTCCCTGAGACCTGGCTTACCAGTCAGTAATGAAGCCTGCTCTTCGTTGTTTAAAAACATTTTAGCAGGATCCATGGATCTAACGTGACTCCCCTTTTTCACAGCCCCTTCTTGATGAATCACCCCGAAACTTACAAGCCAGCAGATGAAGTGAGCATCAAGCTTGTTTTGAACATTTCACGGGGATTCATCAAACGACGCCAAAGTTATTGCCAAATCAAAAAACGTTCTTCCAATGGAAACTAGATCCTAAATATAACTGACGACTAGTAGTAGGTTTTATATACATATATATATATTGCAGACGGTTAATGCAGCACCTGATACAAGGTTATTATTTGGAGTTAGACAGATCTCACTGATCTATGGACGTTGAAAGTGAAGAGGGAGAGACATGCCCAGAGTAAGGGTAATCATGGTGCTAATGTAGGGAGTTGCAGTAGCCTAGAGCGATAGATTGAGGGAGATCAAGCATGAAATCTGCATTAAGTTGGTAGGTAATTGAATACGCTGTTTCGGTACCCTTTGCTTTGATGCATGAAGCACACATTGTAGAAGACACAATCACACTGGAAATAACATAGTAAACAGTCATAATGTAGGTGTCCTGACAGATCCTAGGGCAATTAAATGGTGTAACTTTGGCAGATACAATAGTGATGCGAAGGTAGCCTGACAGCAGACTTTAGTTTTCTGGTTATTAGAGGCGGCCGAGAGACATCATACAGTGAAATTTTGCCACTAAGAACGCGACCATTCCAGTTCTTGTGGAGGTTTCACAGAAGCATATTTCTTTCTCAGTAGCCATAGTATTTGTGAAATCAAATGTGGATAGAATACGAAGAATGCTTCTTTTCTTAGGTAAAAGGAAATGTGTTTTAATTAATTACATAAGATGGCAAAGAAAAGATTAGTGCAAATAATGATTGTTACAAAGTACAAGTTTGAACAAATGTATACAAATGGCGACGTCTACTTTAAATGAAAATCGGAAAACTTACGCCCATTAACAACGTTGTGTATGTTAATGGTGTATGCTTACAAGTGTGTGCTACTAAAATTGTGTAGAATTATAGAAATGACTGCGTGACACCTAAAACACCTTTCAGAACCTCAGCTGTTTGATAAAAAATGCATTCAGTCTAGCACAGGTCAAATCCTGAAAAGTGTTTTATGTAACAGCTATATTTTTAAGACTTCCCATGCTTAATACTTACTTTTCCACAAGTCTTAAAATTGAGAAGCTTCACAGGCAGTATAAAATATACAGTTTTAATCTATATTTCAATAAGATATTAAAAGAATTGCTGAAACTGTCAAGAACCTTTTCTTAAGCCTGCAAGAGGCCTACAAAGGGATGCTGACAGTTTAATTTTTGGTGACACTGAATCATTTTTTGCATCATGAAAATAATACTATATTTTCATGGTTTTTATGAAGCAGGTTCTTCATAAACATTATTCATGTTGTGATCGCTTTTATATAAACTATTGTTGCTTGCTGTCAGGTAAAGCCATTTGCATAAATATATAGCCCTTTGAATATCTGCTTTTATGTATAGAAACATATCGCTTGACAAAATATTTTTAACTCCACAGTTCACGATGTCAGTATGTGAATGTTGTTAAAGAAAGGTCTAAGATGTCAAAATACAAACTAATATTGCAAAATTATCAAAGGCGTTTGCAAACGCCACAAGACGCTTAATGTCCATTAATAATATATATATATTTTAAACATAATTCACAATTGGAAAATAAAGGGCCAAATTGGTGAAGCAGTGTCACCATCTTTAAATTTGTACTTTATGAACAGTTAACCTGTCACGCATAACCATTTTTTGTATAAGTGTTGTTTTACACTTGGATTTAATGAAACAAGTGGTTTATATCATTTTTATTAACTATAGGTAAGAAATGTGTATCTCAAAATTGATATGAGTTGACATAGGCCTTAGACACCAGACTCTATTTTGAAAATAAAACTTTGTATTTCTCCTTGGTTTGCATAACTTGCTATCGGTACAGGCATCAATCAATCAACCAAGAGGCAATTGTAAACCGCACACTGTCACTCCTAGGTGTATCAGAGTCATTGTCTTCTCATCAACTGTTTTATTTTTGTTAACTGATTGTGTGAAGGTCATGTTTGGTGCTAATAATTGGTTTGATGATTATTTCCAGCACCTGCATCGGATGAGAGGCAGAGGTGGAGAATACTCCTTGGTGAGATATGGTAAAGGCCGCAATATTGGAAGATCTGGCATTGCACTATCCGTGATACTGATACCAAGCTCACTGCGGACGTTTAATTTTGATTAATTATTACTTGGTGAGAACCTGTGCAATGTATCTCTTAGACAAAATGTCATGGTTTTAACTTTGTGAATCTGCCTTCAGATAGTCAGACTTGTTTCTGTCCACCTTTAAAGACAGATGTCCTTTTCCCTCCTTTGCGAACCAATGCACTTAATTTTTCTGCTTACAAAGTTACTCTTGACAGCAAGCACATTCCTACTTATTCTAATCAGAAACTTTGGGAGATATTTACAAAGAAGTGACGGAGCACAGTGTTAGCCTTCTGAGTTTAACGCAGCGCTCCACCACTTCTGAAACGCAGGGCTGCACCGTATTTACAACAATACGGTGCAGTCCTGCATTTTCCCATGCACTGGCGCTAATTTCATCTGCCTAGAGCCAATGCAGGCACCCTTGCACCATAGTGTATTTGCCCATTCATTTGATTCTACTGGCGATAATATATTTGCTGACACCTGCGCTTCTGAATTTCCGCTATTCACCCATAACTTTAGATTGCCATTAGGGAATTTCCCTTCAAAGGAATAGATACTTGCATATTCTTGTAATAACTTGTTCTTACATTCACTAACTGACTGACCGGGACTATACTCACTTGCTGTATCCATATGATTATTTGTTCATAATGATTTAATGTGATATGGTAACTTTACTAATCTGCTAATAAACCTTTATAGTTTTGAACATTCTTCCTCTTTGTCATTTCTTTGGGACCAAATCTGCTTCACTGTCATTGAAATCTTACTGAATTTGGGATTTTAGCCTTAATTCGAGTCAAAAGGCTATCAAGGTGGAGAAAGCGTATTTGTGCACTTGCGCCAGGTTAGCGCACTTCACGCATCATGCTTAACTTTCATGCTATCAGATCACAGGCTTTGTACCGGTTCTAGGCAATTTTGCACTAGTACTAGGTAAACCTATGAGCAATTTACAAGAGTCTTCAATTGATATTGCTTTCAAACCATCTGGTAAAATGCTGCTTTTCCCTGGACAGTTAGTTCACTAACTGTCAATGCAAGATTCCCCAGAAACCGTACACAAAATAGTGCCTTACCTGTTGAAGAACCCGTAATGCATTAAGGTTTTCAGCAAGTCTGTTTTTTTTCAATTGAGCCAAGCAATTAGTTGAATAATGTTTTGTGTTAAGTTAATATGTGAAATGTTTTTCCTGGGGCTCAAACTTAACTATTATGTTTCCAGATGAGCCAGGAATTTTTATTATGGGGAGATTGAGAAAGTCATAGTCCAACGCATAAAATAAATAGCATTATGTTTGTTTCTGATCTGGTGTATCGTAGAGAGTTGCTAAAATAACCCAGACCGTTGTTTCTGTTACACTTATATAGTTAATTTGAATCAGAGTAGGACTGCTAAATTCTTCACACATACGTGCACACACAAAAATATTAATCGAATATGCCGACTTGAACTATTCAGGATTCTAATCATACCGAATAAGCTTTAGATTAGCAGGAATTCCAAGAATGATTGATTGGTGATAACATGTTTACTTATCCCTTAAAGCACAATTTGCGACACGTCTGAACATTACACAATCCGTATGATTGTTACCTACACCTCTAGAAAAATGTCCTTTTTTGATCAATGACCTGCCATTTTATTGCGTTGTTGACTTTAACACGAAAATGCAATATGGCAATTTCGAAGCTTAGATGTCTTTTGTATAAATTCACTGTATTTAATTTTCTAAACATTATAATTTGTTGAGAACATCCTTGAAAATAAAGGACGTCCATGTGCGCTCAGCATGAATAGTGAGTTGTAGTTAATTAAAATCATATTAAAAACGCAGTGTCAACGCTCTAATTGCATTGCCTTTGTATTATAGTTTATACCTTGTGTACAACTTTTCAGACCCAGCTATGAAGTGCGAGGTTGATAGTACGCAAAAATATGCTTCGACCTGATGCTTTTGCCAGTTTCAGCTATAGGTATCAAGCTGACAGACAATACACCTCTAATCCACCTTCCTGGCAAACTTATCTTTTAATGAGGATTATATATTTATAGAGACAGTGATGCAAACGTGAAAAACGTGGTTGCACTTGAATGATGCTCTGTATTATATATATATATATATATTTTTTTTTTTTTTTTTGGGTTGAGAGCACCGGGGAAAAAGGAGGAACGACGGCGGTGAGGAACCTGTGCTTGAAGTTAATATGGCCGCCTACCCCGAGGCGTTGTAAGCAACTCTATTATGGGAGGGACGAATATCGGTCTCCGAGAGGAACGTGAAAGAAACAAAGCTTTTTCCCGCCGCGCAGGAGCGGCTGCAGGGGAGACGTCGGCCGACCTCTGCCCAGCGCCAGCACCGGTAGCGGTGAGTGAAGCTTCGCCCATTATCTTTTCACGAACATTATCTGCTTTGCCTCTGTCCCGTTTGGTACCGCGCCCAAAAATTGCAAACCCCCGAAGCAAGTGGTTTAACCACCACCCATAGTAAAATTAATATTGGAAGAGTACTTTGCAAATTGAACTGAAATGTCAAACACGGAGGATATCACAGGAGAGAGAGAGGCAGCTGCTAAAGAAATGTTTAGGTCCACCATAGAGAGACCGACAAGCACAGAAAATCCAAAGGCAATATCCCTAGGGAACAAAAATTTTAAGACACTTTATCCCAAACTGGAAATGGTGGGAGGCCACCTCTCTACAGCGGTATATTGAGTGTAACAGAATCCCCAGAGGACTTCGGATTTTCATTATACCGTCTTATGAAAATCCTGACCCAGCGCTATTAAAGGACTGGGCGGAATACACAGCTGAGTCTTCGAAAGAGATGGTACGCATGCTAATCCAATATGCATGAAGTGACCGGGATAAGTGCATGCAAGAAATAACGGAACTGGAGGACCTCATTGCCAAACATAAAGATACAAAGACAAGTGAACAACTAAGAACCCCCATGACAATAAGACTGAAGGAGTATGAACTAGCCATTAGGAAAAGGAAACAAACTAAATTTTTACGTGATGAGCAAGATTATCTAACAGGCAGAATCTTAACCTTTGCTCAGAGATTCGATGTAACAAGGAGACAACTTGCCCACGGCAATATAGCAGCAAATGCTGTGGACACTGAAGAATCGGAGGTGGTAGTATCGGATGGAGAACAACCTCCAACGCTGGCAACTAAAGGTAAAACAACGAAATAACCTTTTTTCGACGAATACCAAATTATGAAGGAGACCCGCCAAAGGCCACAACAAAGAAATCACCCTCCCCAATAAAGCCAAAAAGGAGGACAAGGCGGGGCAAAAGGAGCAAAGGAAAGTACACAACAAGCAACCTCGCCGAGGGTGACACGGAGTGCTTCCAACCGCAAGAGAAGATAAAAGCGCAAGAAGATAACAACGTCATCAACCTGTCCAAAAGAACACTAACAGGTGATGAAATCAAGGTATTGAAGAAGGGATTGAGTTTCTGTCCGGCAAGTGAGTTCAACCTTGTTGACACGAAGATAGATCTGTTCAGGTACACACGCAAACTCAAGTTAAAAAAAATCTTTCTCTTGAATCCAAAAAATACGGCTGTGGGAACGTATTCAGAAACCGCCACGGAGGAATCTGTTGAAGAACATTCCAATACCTTATTAAAAGTACTGTTGACTCCCACACCAGAACTTCAAGAAAGAGGGACACTAAATGAGGAAAATGGCAGTGTATTCGCAACGCAAGTAAGAGATCCCAGCAATCTGAAGAATAAATCAAAAAGACTGCTAAATGCCTGTCAAGATGCTATAGATGTTTTCAGTGAAGCGGTGTTTTCTGATTTGGAAAAAATGGCAAAAGATAAGATGGATATGAGAACATCCAACATCACAAGAAAGGAATGGGAGGCAATTAAATCCCTCAAAAATGATAAATCCATAGAAATAAAACCTTCGGACAAAGGGGGGAATATAGTGATTTTTAGCAAAGAAACCTACGAACAAGAAGCACTCAGACAATTGAAAGATACGGATTGTTATATTGTCATAAAAAGAGCTGAGTATGTCAATAGCCTGATGGAATACCAAGCAATGCTGATCAAATGGAAGAACGAAGGTATGCTCAGCTCGGATGAGTTCTTGTTTCTTCAATGCGAATCACCAGTACTCCCTACCTTTTATCATTTGCCAAAAATCCACAAAAATGCCAAAAGGCCACCAGGGAGGCCTATTGTGTCAGCAATTGATAGTCTTTTGGAAAATACATCCCGCTTCATTGATTCATATCTGGCTCCATTCGTCAGGGATTTGTCCTCTTATGTGAGGGACACACAGGATTTCCTCCGTATGATGGACAATATCTCCTGGGAACCGGACATGCTCCTGATAACATTGGATGTGGTAAATCTTTACACCTGTATAGCACACGAAGAAGGTTTGATGGCTACGAAGTGGTTCCTTGATAGAAAACCAGAAAAATATAGGACACATAGTAGTATGCTGTTAAACATGATGCGGTTTTGCCTGTATAACAATATTTTTACTTTCTCAGGCAAACTGTACAAGCAAATCAGGGGTACCTCGATGGGCTCGTGCTTCTCTCCCAGCTATGCAAACTTGTTCGTAGGCTGGTGGGAGAAGCACGAGGCGTGGGGAGCAACTAATGATAGATGGAGTGACAGGATTTTATTGTGGACTAGATATAGAAGATCTGTTTATAGTGTGGCGTGGTGATCAAAGCTCGGCTGAGAAGTACATCGCCACTTTGAACAACGATGACCTAAACTTGAGATTCACCAGTACAATCAGTTCAACTAGTGTGTGCTATTTGGATTTGGAGGTATTTATACAAGACAATACCCTACAAACCAGACTCTATAGGAAACGTACAGCGGGTAACACCGTGTTACATGCGGCTAGTTAATATCCTAAGAGTCTGATCAAAAACGTACCCTACGGTGAACTGTTGCGGTTAAAAATAAATTGTTCAAAAAACACCGATTACCAACAGGCTCAAATAGAGGCCGCTAAAAGATTTCAAAATAGAGGGTACTCCAATAGCATACTTAAGTCTGCTGCGGAGAAAGTAGAAACAGTAAACAGGAGGGATCTCTTAGTGGTCAAAGATGCCAAAAAGGAGGAAGATCAGGTCAGAATGATCACCAACTTTAACACCAAATCTGGTGAGCTGGTACAAAGTTTCAAGAGAAACTGGCAAATTTTAGCCACAGACAATGTTCTGAAGAAACATCTTTCAGATAGACCTTTAATAACATACCGCCGATGCCAATCATTTAGTCCACAGTCACTTCTCATCAAGAACCCAACCCCAAAATCTAGCAGGTGTAAATGGATTCTTTCCTTGTCTTCGCTGTAAAGCATGTAAATTCAGCAAAAAAGCCTCTGTCTATCCAGGTAGAACGGGGACAGTTGAACCAAATAGAAAAATAACCAAACTCTTAACTTGTAATTCGGACTATACAATCTATTGCCTAGAATGTCCCTTCAAAAAACTATATATAGGGAGTACCATCAGCCCCACAAAACGTAGGATCCTGGAACATATGCGAGCGATCGCGAATAAGGATAGATCTTATCCGGTTGCTCGCCACTTCTCGGAACATCACCAGAGTAATAGGGACCTTCTTAGTTACTATTGTATTGACCAAGTAACCCGTTCAGAACGTGGGGGGGACAGGGTAAAGGCACTCCGAATCTTAGAGTCTAGATACATTATTGACCTCAAAACAATGACACCTTGGGGTCTCACTAATGATGAGGAGATGTGGGTTCACCTGTAATGTTGCACATGGGATCATGTGCAATTAAAGCCCCTTCTACCTGTAAAAGCAATTTTAACATACAAAAGTAATTGCAATTCTGGCTCTCTTGATACCCAATATGAGACAAAACAGTTCAGGTTATCGATAAAAATGAAAACAATGCCCATTCAGGGCAACAACAACTTCAATAAAGATACATAATGGTGACTTCATAGGCATCAATGCACACGATTAACGTTTCTATGGAATGTACTCAAAAATGAAATGTTTGTCGTTCCAAAACCAATGTTTTTTTAAAAATGAGCACTTGAGCACTTTATTAATCGCTATTTTAAACCAGTCAAATGTATGAAATTGTATATACTACAAGATGGCCACTGCTTTTACAATTTAAATCTTCTTCTATGTCGAAGAAAAAAGTAATAACTGGCAGTGTTTAAAATGGCGAGTATTTTTTGTACACAAACTGACACTGACGAAGCTAGTATAGCAAAACGCGTCTGTCTGGGGTGAAGGGGGGTTTGCAATAAATAATCTTTGAAGTCGGATAACAGTGTGCTTGCCATTCTTCAACTTGATGGAGTTGATCTGTGCTGTGATATATATATATATATATATATATATTCACTGAAAAAACCATAGGTTATAGACCATATATAGTTAGGAATTAGCATTTAAAAAACCTTATTTTACTCACACAAAACCATTGAAATTCCATATATAGTTAGTTGCACTAACTATATATCGCGCACCCGCAATCCACTGCTGATCATGTCACATATTACATCATTCATGACATGGTCAGTGACATCACTGATGACATCACTGATGACATCTCAAATGACATCACTGATGACATCACTGATGACATCTCAAATGACATCACTGATGACATCACTGATGACATCTCAAATGACATCACTGATGACTACATCCAGTGACTGTATAATTCTGTAAAGTTAAAATATGTCTTACATATTGAAGAATGAGTGGATGTATAAGTGTCTTGATGAAGGATTTAGTAGGGGCATGGCTGACTGTATGAGTGACTGATTAAATGTGTCTCACTGAGTGCATGGGTTAGTGACTAAACTGTCTTAATTTGTGCATCATTATGTCTGTTGTTCTGTAAACTGCTGCATGTGTTGATCATTAGCTATATGATTAACTGTATGGGTTATTGATTGGTTGCCCAAGCATTTGTATGGGAGACTGAGTGTGTGTCTGGGTGGCTGGGAGGTGTATGACTCTCTGCATAGATGTGTGAGCAGTTGATTGACTAGATGTATGGGTTCAAAAGTGCATGTGGAAACAGCTGTATGGGCGGTTGACTGTGTGCATGAGTGTATTGGTGAGTGAATGGATATCTCAGTGCTACATGTCAAAGTAAGTACATATGTAAAACACAGTACATGTGAGAGTTGACATATATAAATAACTGTGCATAAGAGCCAGTGAATGTGTGAGTGGCTGTATGGATCATTGTGAACTTGTATCCAGGATTGTATAAGTGAGTAAATATGTTTTAGTATATGTTTGAATAAGTAAGGTGTGTATAACTGTATAGTTGAGGAAATGGAGGTGTGATTGATTCTTTGCATGACTGACTAAGTGTCTGAGTAACTCCATGGATGAGTGACAGTCTATGAGTGTCTGTTTACACTGAGTGTATCTAAGGTTATATTAGAGTCTGAAGAGGTTCATCGTATTATCACATGAATGATGTCATCAGTGATGTGATCAGTAATGTCAAATGAGATGTCATCAGTGATGTCATTTGAGATGTCATCAGTGATATCATCAGTGATGTCATTTGAGATGTCATCAGTGATGTCATCAGTGATGTCATTTGAGATGTCATCAGTGATGTCATCAGTGATGTCACTGACCATGTCATGAATGATGTAATATGTGACATGATCAGCAGTGGATTGCGGGTGCGCGATATATAGTTAGTGCAACTAACTATATATGGAATTTCAATGGTTTTGTGTGAGTAAAATAAGGTTTTTTAAATGCTAATTCCTAACTATATATGGTCTATAACCTATGGTTTTTTCAGTGAATTTTCAAGGTTTTGTAAATGCTAATTCCTAACTATATATGGTCTATAACCTATGGTTTTTTCAGTGAATTTCAATGGTTTTTTAATAGCAAATATCATAAGCTGTCGAATGTCAAGTACGTGGTAAGTGAAAACATTTTCGTGTTTATGCACACTGATCTGCTTTGAATGGTGCCCCCCCCCCTCATTTCTATTAGGAGTACTCTCTCTTTGCAGATAGTGAAAGGTAGTTAACGCAGGCCTTTGCCCCCGTTGTAATCCGTCGTGCCTGCTTCTCTCTCCATTTGATTGATTGTTATCCAAGTATTTACTGTTTTAGAATTAGTTCTCTTTGGTTCATTCTCTATTTACAAACAAACACAGAGTCGCAATACTCTGTTTAGTCTTTGCAGATAACGAAAAATCGTGTAAAAAAAAAGAAAAGGAATCGAGCAAAATCAGTAGGCCACTAATGGGATCTCTTTTTGACCTCGCTAAAATAGAAACATTAGGAACAACCCCTCATGACAAATACAAAACTAGTGAGATGAACTGAACTCCACACAATGATGGCTGCAAAACAGCTCGGCTCCGCCACCCACCCCGCCCAAAATAACGATAAAGAGCGGCTGCCATGATTGGTTGCGGAATGGCCACGACGGAGCTACGAAATGGTGCTGCTCTCATGCTAACCCCAGCTTCAGTCTGAAACATCCAGAAACACTGTAGACTACCAATTCGATCAGTTCGGTAGCGCCCCAATGTAACCCGGTAGAGAAGAACTAGCCCTCCCCTCTTTGACTGATGGTTCTTGTTGCCTGTCCCTTCTGTTGTCATTTAACAGAACTATTTAGCCTGCTGAAAGGGGTTGTGTTCCGACCGCTGGTTGGTGGAGACATTTTGACTATATTCTGTACCTGCGTTGTCGCGTAATGCGTCATATGACGCGCCGCGTTAGCGCATCCGGAAGTCATCCGGGGCGCGCAGCGCGTAACGTAAGCATAACAAGTCATGTGACTTGTTAATAAAACTTTTCATTGGTTCATTTTACTTTTCTTATTGTAATGATGAAATGCTTGGTCATATGACCTAAAAATTACGCTTTTCATTACTTCCGAACATTATTTTTTCTTAAATATATGTTATAATGTTCCAGGCTAATGTACTTTCCCGGAAATTTTACAACTGTCCTGCAAGTAAAATATATTCTTTTTTCGAGAAAAAGAGCGTTTCTTCGTCCCATGACGGAGCCGTTGAGCAAAAGAGGGTCGACCTGCTGTCTTAGTCGCCGATACGCCTGAATATGAGATTCTTATCGATCACTTTATGTTGCAGGAATAGAAAACACAACAGCCCTTGACCATTTATCTTTACTGCGTTCCTTCGTATTATACCTTTTACCCTTCATGTAATTGGTCTGCTTTATTTCACTTGCCTTTTAATGATTCTAAAACAGTCACTATTATTAAAAACTTTACCAATGTATATACTACTACCATGTTTTCTTTTAAAAACCTTTATTGTGAAAATTTCATTATACAAATACGAGCCTATAACCACGTGGGCCTGCCACGGAGCAAACTGTAATCGTATATGATGAATAGACATTTACACTGTAGAGGAACGTAACGGGCGGGCCATTAGGTTGCAAGAACTAAGGTGTCTAACAGTTACGGAATCGGTGGACGTACATTTTATAATTAAAATACGACAGGGCCAGTTACAATAAAATTATCTAGATATACATTTGTGGGCAAGTACCATGGGTGACGTTAATTCGAACTTTCAACAGTACAGTAATCAATAACACATCAGAACTTAATATCAATAGGGATGTCGAAATATTCAATCAATTCTCGTCCCCGCCCGCCATGTGCTTCAAAACTGCATACGTATCTCGTGATTTCAAGGTTCTGCAACCAGTACACAACAAGGAGTTACGAGTCCCATTTATTCCGGCGCCATTTTGGGCGAGGACGGGCAGGTCCAGGATATAGTCAAAATGTCTCTACCAACCATCGACTATGATGATGTTCATATGCTGTATTTATTAGAGTAACACTCATCTGTCCACATGAAATTAATTTGCCACAATCTAAACATGTCATTTTAATCTTTCCAAAGTTCTTCTAAATATTTGGGACCGTTTCCCTTGCCTCTGAAGCTCTCAGTGCCACTTCTTTGATGAATGTACTAGCAGGTCAGGGGTTCTCCTCCAAATCTCTCTTTTATGCAGCACTATAATTAATTGGTGCCACCTCTCCATATGACGATGCATGGTATAGTTACCACAACTATATTTTTTTTCGGTTCCTCTGGAGAGTTCATCGTGGCAGATGAAGCGTGTAACGTACCGGGCATTTACCTTTTTTTGCATGTACAGGAAAGGAAAAAAAAATCGAGCGTCCGAGTTCTAAGGTGTCCCAGGGCCCTTTTAGTGGACCAGGCCCAAATCCAAAGAACAGGCCGCCATTTTGAGAGTCCTCTTGCAGCCGCCTGTCGCTGTAGCATCAAGAGCAGCCGAAACTCAGCTGAATGGCAACTGAAACGGTAAAGGGGCGCCCCACTACAGCAGACGAGCCTCCACCTAGGAAGGCCCATTCACGCCGGCTCCCCCCCCCTTCGGGCACCCCACGCCGTTATTCGGAGCAGTATTGTAGGATGGCCACACCAGTGCGGCAACTTGCTAGACATCACCTCGGTGGTAACCGAATCTCAACGCCTTGTGGTGTCTTCTATTCAGAAAACATTGTTATGCTGCCTTCGACCTATTCGCCGCAAGTGCGCACACAACTCAACTGCATAGCTTGCTAGACACCACCTCGGTGCCATCCGGATCTTGGAATGTCAGCACCTTTTGGTGTCTTCTCTTCAGAAAATATTGTTGCGCTGCCTTTGGCCCCATTCGCACATCAGTCCGCTACTGACGCCATCTCACAGGCTAATGGGGCGCCCCACGCCGACTTTCAGCATTGTAGAATGACCACACCAGTACAGCAACTTGCTAGACATCACCTCGGTGCCATCCGGATCTCGGCGCCCCACTGCAGATGAAGTGCCTCTCAACTATGAAACCACCACGGTGACATCCGGATCTTGGCGCGTTGTGCTGCCTTCGGCCTATTCGCACATCGGTCCGCTACTGACGCCATCTCACAGGCTAATGGGGCGACCCACGCCGAGTTTCAGCATTGTAGGATGACCACACCAGTACAGCAACTTGCTAGACATCACCTCAGTGCCATCCGAATCTTGGCATCTCAACGCCTAGTGGTATCTTCCATACAAAAAATATTGTTACGCTGCCTTTGGCCCCATTCGCACATCAGTCCGCAACTTAGACATCACCTCGGTGCCATCCGGATCTTGGCATCTCAGCGCCTTGTGGTGTCAGTCAGAAAATATTGTTGCGCTGCCTTTGGCCCCATTCGCACATCAGTCCGCTACTGACACCATCTCACAGGCCAACAGGGCGCCCCACGCCGACCTTTACCATTGTACGATGGCCACACCAGTGCCACAACTTGCTAGACACCACCTCGGTGCCATCCGGATCTTGGCATCTCAGCGCCTTGTGGTGTCTTCAAATCAGAAAATATTGTTGCGCTGCCTTTGGCCCCATTCGCACATCGGTCCGCTACTGACGCCATCTCACAGGCCAACGGGGCGCCCCACGCCGACTTTCAACATTGTAGGATGGCCACAGAAGTGCGACAACTTACTAGACACCACCTCGGTGCCATCTGGATCTTGGCGCGTTGTGCTGCCTTCGGCCTATTCGCACATCGGTCCGCTACTGACGCAAACTCACAGGCCAACGGGGCGCCCCACGCCGACTTTCAGCATTGTAGGATGGCCACACCAGTGCGGCAACTTACTAGACACCACCTCGGTGCCATCCGGATCTTGGCGCGTTGTGCTGCCTTCGGCCTATTCGCACATCGGTCCGCTACTGACGCAAACTCACAGGCCAACGGGGCGCCCCACGCCGACTTTCAGCATTGTTGGATGGCCACACCAGTGCGGCAACTTACTAGACACCACCTCGGTGCCATCCGGATCTTGGCGCGTTTTGCTGCCTTCGGCCTATTCGCACATCGGTCCGCTACTGACGCAAACTCACAGGCCAACGGGGCGCCCCACGCCGACTTTCAGCATTGTAGGATGGCCACACCAGTGCTGCAACTTGCTGGACACCACCTCGGTGCCATCCGGATCTTGGCGCGTTGTATTGCCTTCGGCCTATTCGCACATCGGTCCGCTACTGACGCCGCCTCACGTGCCAATGTATTTTCTCCGCATTTTATACCCTATGCCGCATAACAGGTCATGTGACTTGTTTATAAAACTTTTCATTGGTTCATTTTACTTTTGGTTTCCTAATGATGGAAGGCTTGATCATATGACCTAAAAACAACACTTTTCATTGGATGAAAACTTTTTTTTTTTCCCAAACGATGAAAACCCCACCTTGTTTCTGGATGTTTCAGACTGAAGCTGGCGTCAGCATGAGAGCACCACCATCTCGTAGCTCCGTCGTGGTCATTCCGCGAGCAATCATGGCAGCCGCTCCCCACGAGAAGCCTGCAGGAGTCGGGGCCCCCAAAACTTTTGATGAATTCTCAAGGCGGAGGGGACGCTTTCGAGAATGGGGTCCAAGACCTAGCAGACAAGCGTCCGATTTCCAAGGTGTCCCAGGGCCATTTCAGTGGACCAGGCCCAAAAAGGAAAGAGCCTGCCGCCATTTTGAGAGTCCTGTGACAGCCGCCTATCGCTGCACCGCAAGAGTGAGCGCAACTCAGCTGAATTGCGGCTTTTGACACAGTGGACCAAAAACGGACGGAATGGCAACTGAAACGGTAAAGGGGCGCCCCACTACAACAGATGACACTCCACCTGGAGAGGCCCGTTCACGCCGCCTCCCCCGGGGCGCCCCACGCCGTTATTCGGAGCAGCATTGTAGGATACCAAAACCAGTGCGGCAACTTACTGGACATCACCTTGGTGCCATCGTTCTGCTGCCTTGGAACTATTCGCACAACAGTTTGCTACTGATGACCCACCCCCCGCGACGCCCCACGCCGTTATTTGCTGGGTGGCAACTTACTAGACATCACTTTCGTGTCATCTAGATTTCGGCGCGTTCTGCTGCCTTGGAACTATTCGCACAACAGTTTGCTACTGATGACCCACCCCCCGCGACGCCCCACGCCGGAAATCTGGACGTTGTGCTGCGTTGGGACTATTCGCACAGCCGACCGCTACTTCGTTGTTTTTCCCTAAAAATGTTTATATGTTATTACTATTTTTGTTTTCTTGTATATATTTATAAATTATTAAAGTTTTATAATCTTACTACTTTGTCGGAGTGCTATATATTTTTAATGTGACACATAATTGTAAAAACTTTGATGTACAAAGAGTCATCCCTGGAATCTTCCGCTTCACGCTCGGTCCCCTCCCCAATCACAATACAGGATGGTTTTCAGATAATAGCAACGCTTCTGCTGTGACGGATCTCATCGAGTGTGGGCCTTGATCTACTATAACTCCTTTGAAGAGGGGTGATTCTTTACAGCTGTGGCCATAAACTACATCTGCAGGGCTAGCTGATAGCCTAGGACCGGCCTGGACAATCGGACACAGAGGAAAAGGAGTGTCAGAGGGTGCGGTAGTGAATAGGGCGAAAGGGAGGTGTCGGGCGGGCACAGTGTGTGATTCTCAGGGAAGAGCAGCGCAGATGGGGGGAGGTTTATTACCCATGCATAAGACAGAGAGCGGGGGTGACCACTGCCTGGGTGAGATGCTTGCGAGGGTGGGGAGCCATGCTAAGGATCGACAGCGTGCACAGAGTGGGTCTGGTCAAGGCATCTAAAATGGCTGCTGTGCACGACAAAAGTGTGGCATTTGAAAAAAGACAAGATGGCGCAGACAATGTTTTTCAACACTTCCTGATTTCCTTCGAATCGAACGTTAACAGACGTTGGGGCATATTACCAAAGTTAAGCGATATTTATCCCTAACGATGCATTGCAAAGATTTTTTTACCGTCAGAAATTATCGCAGATAAACCTTGCTATTATCAAGGTTTATCGCAAATACGATAAAAAACGACCGCAATGCATTAATATCGCTGAAAACTCAGCGATATTCATGCATTACCGAGCTAATGCTCTTAGCCATGTTATCCACCTCCCATTGGATAACATGGCTAAGAACTGCTCAGGGCAGCTGTTACTTTTTGGAGATATTCGCGGTTATCTCGAATATTTCCAAAAGTTGATAATAGGAGATAGCGATGTTAGCGACTGTTTCCAGTCGCTAACATCTTGGCATGCCCACTTTGCATGTCATTAGTGATAAATATCACTCACATGCAAAGTGGGGCCCAAGATGGTCGCTATCTCCTACTAGCCGTCGCTAACTGGTGTTAGCAACAGCTAGGTAATACAGATATAATTTTATCTCCGCGAAGCGGAGCGCTGTTACAGATATATATCTTGTTTTTTAACGTTAATTTCTCAAAATGCACTGAAGCACATATATTGAGACCTAGCAAAGGCACATCGATCCTACCGAGAGACAAGATGGCGGCCGCTACGGACTGTTTGGAATGTTGACAGACGCCGGAGAACCAATCAGCTTCGCTTCACAAAGCTCCGTTGCGCGAAAAGTACGCGTCCTGGAGCGCTGCCCGGTCCGCTGTTACAGATATATATCTTTTTTTAAACGTTAATTTCTCAAAATCCACTGTAGCACATATATTGAGACCTACAAAAGGCACATCGGGCTACCAGTCCCTACAATTTTGCCAAGTTTCGTGCAAATCCATTCAGCCGTTCGGGCTAAAAGTGAGGCCAACCGCCCTATGGAAAACTCAATGTTAAAAACACGTTTTGGGACCCCCCTTTTTTCTCAACCCCCCCTTGACGAACCCTCCCCCAAATTTTCAAGGGCTGCTCAGAAACAAAATGTGCCATTTTCCTGAAAATTTCAGCCAATTCCGTCCACAAACGCCAAAGTTATTAGACATAGAATTTTCAAAAATCCCATAGAGAAAAAATCCTAACTATATATACCTACTGGCGACCGCCAGTAGGTAATATATATATATATATATATATATATATATATATATATATATATATATATATATATATATATATATATATATATATTCACTGAAAAAACCATCAACCTTATCAGTGATGTCATTTGAGATGTCATCAGTGATGTCACTGACCATGTCATGAATGATGTAATATGCGACATCATCAGCAGTGGATTGCGGGTGCGCGAAATATAGTTAGTACAACTAACTATATAGGAGCAATTTCAATGGTTTTGTATGAGTGAAATGTCCAGCTAACTATAACACCCCTAAAACTTATAGTTTTTTCAGTGAATTTCAAAGGTTTTTTTAAATGCTAATTCCTAACTATATAAGGCCTGAAACCTAAGGGGCCTCATTTATGAAAAGTGACGCATCGCTGCGTGAAAACAGCGATGCGTCACTTTTCACTGCGCTCTCCCTGCGACATGATTGATGCGTCTATTTATAATATGACGCATCATGTCGCAAGGAGTTACAGTTACGTCAGTATTTCTGACGTATCTGTAGGCGCAAAAGTGACGCATTGCTGGAGTGTGTCACAAAAGTGACGCAACTCCAGCAATGCTTCCTTTCACATGGGGAAAGCCCCATGTGAAAGGGCTTGAGTCAGTCTTACGCCTGCTGTGAGGCAGGCGCAAGATTTTGACGCAACAGCATCCTAAAAGTGACGCAGTGAAATCTCATAGATTTGACTGTGTCACTATTACGAGGCTTTTTGCGGGTGAACGCCCCCTGTGCATACATTATACCTGACGCAGAAATAATGTAGCGCAGGGGTTTACAAAGTAACGCATCTTTGTAAATAGTGCGCATCAGGGGGCATGTTTTACGCCGCCGATTCGTCACAAAAAGTGACGCATCGGAAGCGCAAAACTCACGCAAGGCCTCATAAATGAGGCCCATGGTTTTTTCAGTGAATTTCAAAGGTTTTTTTAAATGCTAATTCCTAACTATATAAGGCCTGAAACCTATGGTTTTTTCAGTGAATTTGCAAGGTTTTTTAAATGCTAATTCCTAACTATATAAGGCCTGAAACCTATGTCTTTTTCAGTGAATTTCAAAGGTTTTTTTAATGCTAATTCCTACAAATATAAGACCTGAAAGCCCACCAAGAATCTCCAGTATGCGCCAGGGGACTGCATTGCAAAAGGTGTAATGAAGCCACGCCCCTCTTTACACCTTTCTGCAAAACAGCCCTCGTGCATGTTTGAAGAGCGGGAACTAATTCCCCTTGCATACTGGGCGTACCTGGGGGCCAACTAGCTCACCTTGAACCTCCAGTATGCGCCAGGTGGCTGCATTGCAGAGGTGTAATGAGGCTATGCCTCTTGTTACACCTCTCTGCAACGCAGCCCCCTGGCGCGTTTGCAGCGGGGAAACTAATTCCCCTTGCATACTGGGGGTCCCTGGGGGCCAACTAGCCTACCAGGAGCCTCCAGTATGCGCCAGGGGGCTGCATTGCAGAGAGGTGTAATGAGGCCACACCCTTTTTTTACACCTCTCTGCAAGGCAGCCCCCGTGCATGTTTGAAGAGGGGGAACTAATTCCCCTTGCATACTGGGGGTCCCTGGGGGCCAACTAGCTCACCTGGAACCTCCAGTATGCGCCAGGGGCTGCATTGCACAGAGGTGTAATGAGGCTATGCCTCTTTTTACACCTCTCTGCAACGTAGGCCACTGGCGCGTTTGCAGAGGAGGGACTAATTCTCCTTGCATACTGGGGTCCCTGGGTCATATCTGCCCAAACGCCGAAATTCCGAACGATTGAAAATTACTTTTCTTGAGAAACATTTGGATTTGGATTATCATGTCCTATACTTTGGAATTTTTGAAAGACTGACGTTGAGGATGCTATAAATTACTCAAGTCTGCCCGAATTGTGTGGGTAAAATTGATACCTAGGCACTTTGAATAAGAATGTACTTATGTCTCGTCTAACATTTGGAAGAAATATCTTTTTATATGACAACAGGATACCGCCATAACTTGAAGGAAATAAGAACGCCCTGAAGAAGTTCTGTTGTACAGAACGAAACGTGTCAGCTGGCTGTGGTACATAAACTTAAGGAAAATAAAAGCATTTGAATATACACCAAGATTCAGCGCTTCAATAAGGACTCTAAGTGATATGATTTGATTGGACTTATTGTGCAAGTGGTGCTCTGCCAAACTTTGGAATATTCTCCACTTCTCTCTAATACTTACTCTCTACTACTCCACTACTCTCTAATTCTCACTCTCTTCTACTCATTCTCTACTACTCTACTACTCTCTCTCTACTACTCACTCCCTACTACTCACTATCTACTACTCTCTACTACTCACTCTCTACTACTCTCTACTCTCTACTACTCACTCTCTACTACTCGCTCTCTACTACTCACTCTTTACTACTCACTATCTACTACTCTCTACTACTCACTCTCTACTTCTCACTCTCTACTACTCTCTACTACTCACTCTCTACTACTCTCTCTCTACTACTCTCTCCTACTCACTCTCTACTACTCTCTCTCTACTACTCTCTACTACTCACTCTACTACTCACTCTCTACTACTCTCTACTATTCTCTCTCTCTGATACTCACTCTCTACTACTCTCTACTATTCTCTCTCTCTGCTACTCACTCTCTACTACTCTCTACTACTCACTCTTTACTACTCTCTACTACTCACTCTCTACTGCTCTCTACTACTCACTCTACTACTTACTCTCTACTACTCTCTACTACTCACTCTACTATTCACTCTACTACTCTCTACTCCTCACTCTCTGCTACTCTCTCTACTGCTCTCTACTCACTCTCTACTCTATTACTCACTCTCTTCTCTCTACCTCTCTAACTCTCTCTACTTCTCTCTCTACTAGTCTCTACCTCTCTACCTCTACCTCTCTACCTCTACCTCTCTACCTCTACACCTCTACCTCTCTACCTCTCTCTACACGCACACATATACACATATATATATGCATATATATGCATATGCATTTATGTATGTGTATATATATATATATACATACATATATAAACATATATAATCTGCATATCTATATAAATACAAATATAAATGTATGCATACATATACACATATGCATACATATGCATGTTATTTACATGAAAGTTTTAAAAACACTAATAAAAGCGAAGCTAAAAAGACACCTCATTACAAACAAACAGAATGGCTTTAACTTAAATAAGGGCGAGATCTATTGCATTTTCAATGCTTGTTTACTTTGGTTTCATCAAGAAGGCATTCAGATGTGTCACACATTTGCCATAAATTCTGAATGTTAGCACTCTAGTTGCTCATTAGATCACTGTAGTAAAGCTACTGCTCACCAGGGAAGTCTGCTGCTAATCATACTTTCTATGGCAAAATGAACCCCCTCATTTTGTTCCTTTTTAAATTAAATGTTTTCAGTATTACCACTTCATTCCAATCAAGATGGCTTCAGGTGTGCCATACTTTTGTCATAAGTAAAACTGTTAGCGCTCTAGTTGTTCTTTAGAACACTCTGGGAAGCTGCAGTAGAACACAAAGGAATCAACTGACAGTCTCTGTCCTTATTGGATGTGCATGTTTTACTGAGAATGTCAGACTTCATGCTCACACGACTGAGAAGAATAATGTGAATTTACAGAAAATATGCTTTCAGTTTAGCCTATAGATCCCCTTCCAAACCACTGTGGGAAAAGCATGAGATAATAGTTTTCTTTCAAACATGATTCATGATATCCCAGCAGAAGGCTTTTTCACATGGTAAAATCACCTTAGAACACACCACAATTCCTAAAATGAGTATGGTACCATCAACAAATGATTTATAATGTAACTAAAGTCCTAAAACCCTCTATTAACTACAATGCTTTTTAATGAGGTGCTATCATGTATATTGGTCCCAGATGGCTGCCAACACTTCTTGGATGAAGTGCTGACAGCCAATCAGATCTCACGATGAGATGTATGGTTAGGCTCCGCCCAGATATATATGTGTTTTTGAAGTTAATTTTCATAAAAACCACTGGAGCAATTTTAGAAAATTACATGCAAATTCCTCAACCGGCGCCAAAGTTATTCCCAATAGAATGTTGCGGATTTCCTATGGTAGCTAGGTCCTAACTATATATACCTACTGGCTATCGCCAGTAGGTAATATATATATATATAGATATATATATATCTATATATATATATATAGATATATATATATCTATCTATATATATATATATAGATATAGATATAGATATATATTACCTACTGGCGGTCGCCAGTAGGTATATATAGTTAGGATTTTTTCTCTATGGGTTTTTTGAAAATTCTATGTCTAATAACTTTGGCGTTTGTGGACGGAATTGGCTGAAATTTTCAGGAAAATGGCACATTTTGTTTCTGAGCAGCCCTTGAAAATTTGGGGGGGGTTCGTCCAGTGGGGGCCGAGAAAAAAGGGGGGTCCCAAAACGTGTTTTTAACATTGAGTTTTCCATAGGGCGGTTGGCCTCACTTTTAGCCCGAACGGCTGAATGGATTTGCACGAAACTTGGCAAAATTGTAGGGACTGGTAGCCCGATGTGCCTTTTGTAGGTCTCAATATATGTGCTCCAGTGGATTTTGAGAAATTAACGTTTAAAAAAAGATATATATCTGTAACAGCGGACCAGTTAGCGCACTGGTTCGCGGACTTTTCGCGCAACGGAGCTTTGTGAAGCGAAGCTGATTGGTTCTCTGGCGTCTGTCAACATTCCAAAAAGTCCGTAGCGGCCGCCATCTTGTCTCTCGGTAGGATCGAGAGACAAGAGGAGGCCAAAGCGAAGGGGCAAATGACCATAAGGGGGAATAGTAGATCCTCGCTGACCCCCTAGGTTTGATGTGGAGGTTTTAAAAGGGCCCCGCGGGGCAAAAAAAAAAAATTATAATAATAATCTTACGGCTGAATGGATTTGCACGAAACTTGGCAAAATTGTAGGGACTGGTAGCCCGATGTGCCTTTGCTAGGTCTCAATATATGTGCTTCAGTGGATTTTGAGAAATTAACGTTCAAAAAAAGATATATATCTGTAACAGCGGACCGCTTCGCGTACTTTTCGCGTTACGGAGCTTTGCGAAGCGAAGCTGATTGGCTCTCCGGTGTCTGTAAACATTCCAAACAGTCCGTAGCGGCCGCCATCTTGTCTCTCGGTAGGATCGAGAGACAAGAGGAGGCCAAAGCGAAGGGGCAAATGACCATAAGGGGGCATAGTAGATCCTCGCTGATCCCCTAGGTTTGATGTGGAGGTTTTAAAAGGGCCCCGCGGGGCAAAAAAAATAAATAATAATAATAATCGAACGGCTGAATGGATTTGCACGAAACTTGGTAAAATATTAGGGACTGGTAGCCCGATGTGCCTTTGCTAGGTCTCAATATATGTGCTTCAGTGCATTTTGAGAAATTAACGTTCAAAAACAAGATATATATCTGTAACAGCGCTCCGCTTCGCGGAGATAAAATTATATCTGTATTACGTAGCTGTTGCTAACACCAGCTAGCGACGGCTAGTAGGAGATAGCGACCATCTTGGGCCCCACTTTGCATGTGAGTGATATTTATCACTAATGACATGCAAAGTGGGCATGCCAAGATGTTAGCGACTGGAAACAGTCGCTAACATCGCTATCTCCTATTATCAACTTTTGGAAATATTCGAGATAAGCGCGAATATCTCCAAAAAGTAACAGCTGCCCTGAGCAGTTCTTAGCCATGTTATCCAATGGGAGGTGGATAACATGGCTAAGAGCATTAGCTCGGTAATGCATGAATATCGCGGAGTTTTCAGCGATATTAATGCATTGCGCTCGTTTTTTATCGTATTTGCGATAAACCTTGATAATAGCAAGGTTTATCTGCGATAATTTCTGACGGTAAAAAAATCTTTGCAATGCATCGTTAGGGATAAATATCGCTTAACTTTGGTAATATGCCCCAACGTCTGTTAACGTTCGATTCGAAGGAAATCAGGAATTGTTGAAAAACATTGTGTGCGCCATCTTGTCTTTTTTCAAATGCCACACTTTTGTCGTGCACGGCAGCCATTTTAGATGCCTTGACCAGATCCACTCTGTGCACGCTGTCGATCCTTAGCATGGCTCCCCACCCTCGCAAGCATCTCCCCCAGGCAGTGGTCACCCCCGCTCTCTGTTTTATGCATGGGTAATAAACCTCCCCCTATCTGCGCTGTTCTTCCCTGAGAATCACACCCTGTGCCCGCCCGACACCTCCCTTTCGCCCTATTCACTACCGCACCCTCTGACACTCCTTTTCCTCTGTGTCCGATTGTCCAGGCCGGTCCTAGGCTATCAGCTAGCCCTGCAGATGTAGTTTATGGCCACAGCTGTAAAGAATCACCCGTCTTCAAAGGAGTTATAGTAGATCAAGGCCCACACTCGATGAGATCCGTCACAGCAGAAGCGTTGCTATTATCTGAAAACCATCCTGTATTGTGATTGGGGAGGGGACCGAGCGTGAAGCGGAAGATTCCAGGGATGACTCTTTGTACATCAAAGTTTTTACAATTATGTGTCACATTAAAAATATATAGCACTCCGACAAAGTAGTAAGATTATAAAACTTTAATAATTTATAAATATATACAAGAAAACAAAAATAGTAATAACATATAAACATTTTTAGAGAAAAACAACGAAGTAGCGGTCGGCTGTGCGAATAGTCCCAACGCAGCACAACGTCCAGATTTCCGGCGTGGGGCGTCGCGGGGGGTGGGTGATCAGTAGCAAACTGTTGTGCGAATAGTTCCAAGGCAGCAGAACGCGCCGAAATCTAGATGACACAAAAGTGATGTCTAGTAAGTTGCCACCCAGCAAATAACGGCGTGGGGCGTCGCGGGGGGTGGGTCATCAGTAGCAAACTGTTGTGCGAATAGTTCCAAGGCAGCAGAACGATGGCACCAAGGTGATGTCCAGTAAGTTGCCGCACTGGTTTTGGTATCCTACAATGCTGCTCCGAATAACGGCGTGGAGCGCCCCGGGGGAGGCGGCGTGAACGGGCCTCTCCAGGTGGAGTCTCGTCTGTTGTAGTGGGGCGCCCCTTTACCGTTTCAGTTGCCATTGCGTCCGCTTTTGGTCCACTGTGTCAAAATCCGCCATTCAGCTGAGTTGCGCCCACTCTTGCGGTGCAGCGATAGGCGGCTGTCACAGGACTCTCAAAATGGCGGCAGGCTGTTTCCTTTTTGGGCCTGGTCCACTGAAATGGCCCTGGGACACCTTGGAAATCGGACGCTTGTCTGCTAGGTCTTGGACCCCATTCTCGAAAGCGTCCCCTCCGCCTTGAGAATTCATCAAAAGTTTTGGGGGCCCCGACTCCTGCAGGCTTCTGGTGGGGAGCGGCTGCCATGATTGCTCGCGGAATGACCACGACGGAGCTACGAGATGGTGGTGCTCTCATGGTGACGCCAGCTTCAGTCTGAAACATCCAGAAACAAGGTGGGGCTTTCATCGTTTGGGGGAAAAAAAAAGTTTTCATCCAATGAAAAGTGTTGTTTTTAGGTCATATGATCAAGCCTTCCATCATTAGGAAACCAAAAGTAAAATGAACCAATGAAAAGTTTTATAAACAAGTCACATGACCTGTTATGCGGCATAGGGTATAAAATGCGGAGAAAATACGTTGGCACGTGAGGCGGCGTCAGTAGCGGACCGATGTGCGAATAGGCCGAAGGCAACACAACGCGCCAAGATCCGGATGGCATCGAGGTGGTGTCATAGTTGAGAGTTCTGAGCAGCGGTTGTAACACTGTCTGAAGCTTATTTGCAGCTGCTGCAGCTTCACTACGCGCCAAGATCCGGATGGCACCGAGGTGGTGTGTAGGAAGTTGCCGCACTGGTGTGGCCATCCTACAATGCTGAAAGTCGGCGTGGGGCGCCCCGTTGGCCTGTGAGTTTGCGTCAGTAGCGGACCGATGTGCGAATAGGCCGAAGGCAGCACAACGCGCCAAGATCCGGATGGCACCGAGGTGGTGTCTAGTAAGTTGTCGCACTTCTGTGGCCATCCTACAATGTTGAAAGTCGGCGTGGGGCGCCCCGTTGGCCTGTGAGATGGTGTCAGTAGCGGACTGATGTGTGAATGGGGCCAAAGGCAGCGCAACAATATTTTCTACTATATTTCCGGTGTAGAAGAGACCACAAGGCGCTGAGATGCCAAGATCCGGATGGCACCGAGGTGGTGTGTAGCAAGTTGCCGCACTGGTGTGGCCATCCTACAATGCTGAAAGTCGGCGTGGGGCGCCCCGTTGGCCTGTGAGATGGCGTCAGTAGCGGACCGATGTGCGAATAGGCCGAAGGCAGCACAACAATATTTTCTGACTGACACCACAAGGCGCTGAGATGCCAAGATCCGGATGGCACCGAGGTGATGTCTAAGTTGCGGACTGATGTGCGAATGGGGCCAAAGGCAGCGTAACAATATTTTTTGTATGGAAGATACCACTAGGCGTTGAGATGCCAAGATTCGGATGGCACTGAGGTGATGTCTAGCAAGTTGGTGTGGTCATCCTACAATGCTGAAACTCGGCGTGGGTCACCCCATTAGCCTGTGAGATGGCGTCAGTAGCGGACCGATGTGCGAATAGGCCGAAGGCAGCACAACGCGCCAAGATCCGGATGTCACCGTGGTGGTTTCATAGTTGAGAGGCACTTCATCTGCAGTGGGGCGCCGAGATCCGGATGGCACCGAGGTGATGTCTAGCAAGTTGCTGTACTGGTGTGGTCATCCTACAATGCTGAAACTCGGCGTGGGTCGCCCCATTAGCCTGTGAGATGGCGTCAGTAGCGGACCGATGTGCGAATAGGCCGAAGGCAGCACAACGCGCCAAGATCCGGATGTCACCGTGGTGGTTTCATAGTTGAGAGGCACTTCATCTGCAGTGGGGCGCCGAGATCCGGATGGCACCGAGGTGATGTCTAGCAAGTTGCTGTACTTGTGTGGTCATCCTACAATGCTGAAACTCGGCGTGGGTCGCCCCATTAGCCTGTGAGATGGCGTCAGTAGCGGACCGATGTGCGAATAGGCCGAAGGCAGCACAACGCGCCAAGATCCGGATGTCACCGTGGTGGTTTCATAGTTGAGAGGCACTTCATCTGCAGTGGGGCGCCGAGATCCGGATGGCACCGAGGTGATGTCTAGCAAGTTGCTGTACTTGTGTGGTCATCCTACAATGCTGAAACTCGGCGTGGGTCGCCCCATTAGCCTGTGAGATGGCGTCAGTAGCGGACCGATGTGCGAATAGGCCGAAGGCAGCACAACGCGCCAAGATCCGGATGTCACCGTGGTGGTTTCATAGTTGAGAGGCACTTCATCTGCAGTGGGGCGCCGAGATCCGGATGGCACCGAGGTGATGTCTAGCAAGTTGCTGTACTTGTGTGGTCATCCTACAATGCTGAAACTCGGCGTGGGTCGCCCCATTAGCCTGTGAGATAGCTGTTCTTTGGATTTGGGCCTGGCTCGTCTGCTGTAGTGGGGCGCCCCTTTACCGTTTCAGTTGCCATTCAGCTGAGTTTCGGCTGCTCTTGATGCTACAGCGACAGGCGGCTGCAACAGGACTCTCAAAATGGCGGCCTGTTCTTTGGATTTGGGCCTGGTCCACTAAAATGGCCCTGGGACACCTTAGAACTCGGACGCTCGATTTTTTTTTCCTTTCCTGTACATGCAAAAAAAGGTAAATGTCCGGTACGTTACACGCTTCATCTGCCACGATGAACTCTCCAGAGGAACCGAAAAAAAATATAGTTGTGGTAACTATACCATGCATCGTCATATGGAGAGGTGGCACCAATTAATTATAGTGCTGCATAAAAGAGAGATTTGGAGGAGAACCCCTGACCTGCTAGTACATTCATCAAAGAAGTGGCACTGAGAGCTTCAGAGGCAAGGGAAACGGTCCCAAATATTTAGAAGAACTTTGGAAAGATTAAAATGACATGTTTAGATTGTGGCAAATTAATTTCATGTGGACAGATGAGTGTTACTCTAATAAATACAGCATATGAACATCATCATAGTCGATGGTTGGTAGAGACATTTTGACTATATCCTGGACCTGCCCGTCCTCGCCCAAAATGGCGCCAGAATAAATGGGACTCGTAACTCCTTGTTGTGTACTGGTTGCAGAACCTTGAAATCACGAGATACGTATGCAGTTTTGAAGCAAATGGCGGGCGGGGACGAGAATTGATTGAATATTTCGACATCCCTATTGATATTAAGTTCTGATGTGTTATTGATTACTGTACTGTTGAAAGTTCGAATTAACGTCACCCATGGTACTTGCCCGCAAATGTATATCTAGATAATTTTATTGTAACTGGCCCTGTCGTATTTTAATTATAAAATGTACGTCCACCGATTCCGTAACTGTTAGACACCTTAGTTCTTGCAACGTAATGGCCCGCCCGTTACGTTCCTCTACAGTGTAAATGTCTATTCATCATATACGATTACAGTTTGCTCCGTGGCCGGCCCACGTGGTTATAGGCTCGTATTCGTATAATGAAATTTTCACAATAAAGGTTTTTAAAAGAAAACATGGTAGTAGTATATACATTGGTAAAGTTTTTAATAATAGTCACTGTTTTAGAATCATTAAAAGGCAAGTGAAATAAAGCAGACCAATTACATGAAGGGTAAAAGGTATAATACGAAGGAACGCAGTAAAGATAAATGGTCAAGGGCTGTTGTGTTTTCTATTCCTGCAACATAAAGTGATCGATAAGAATCTCATATTCAGGCGTATCGACGACTAAGACAGCAGGTCGACCCTCTTTTGCTCAACGGCTCCGTCATGGGACGAAGAAACGCTCTTTTTCTCGAAAAAAGAATATATTTTACTTGCAGGACAGTTGTAAAATTTCCGGGAAAGTACATTAGCCTGGAACATTATAACATATATTTAAGAAAAAATAATGTTCGGAAGTAATGAAAAGCGTAATTTTTAGGTCATATGACCAAGCCTTTCATCATTACAATAAGAAAAGTAAAATGAACCAATGAAAAGTTTTATTAACAAGTCACATGACTTGTTATGCTTACGTTACGCGCTGCGCGCCCCGGATGACTTCCGGATGCGCTAACGCGGCGCGTCATATGACGCATTACGCGACAACGCAGGTACAGAATATAGTCAAAATGTCTCCACCAACCAGCGGTCGGAACACAACCCCTTTCAGCAGGCTAAATAGTTCTGTTAAATGACAACAGAAGGGACAGGCAACAAGAACCATCAGTCAAAGAGGGGAGGGCTAGTTCTTCTCTACCGGGTTACATTGGGGCGCTACCGGAACTGATCGAATTGGTAGTCTACAGTGTTTCTGGATGTTTCAGACTGAAGCTGGGGTTAGCATGAGAGCAGCACCATTTCGTAGCTCCGTCGTGGTCATTCCGCAACCAATCATGGCAGCCGTTCTTTATCGTTATTTTGGGCGGGGTGGGTGGCGGAGCCGAGCTGTTTTGCAGCCATCATTGTGTGGAGTTCAGTTCATCTCACTAGTTTTGTATTTGTCATGAGGGGTTGTTCCTAATGTTTCTATTTTAGCGAGGTCAAAAAGAGATCCCATTAGTGGCCTACTGATTTTGCTCGATTCCTTTTCTTTTTTTTTACACGATTTTTCGTTATCTGCAAAGACTAAACAGAGTATTGCGACTCTGTGTTTGTTTGTAAATAGAGAATGAACCAAAGAGAACTAATTCTAAAACAGTAAATACTTGGATAACAATCAATCAAATGGAGAGAGAAGCAGGCACGACGGATTACAACGGGGGCAAAGGCCTGCGTTAACTACCTTTCACTATCTGCAAAGAGAGAGTACTCCTAATAGAAATGAGGGGGGGGGGGCACCATTCAAAGCAGATCAGTGTGCATAAACACGAAAATGTTTTCACTTACCACGTACTTGACATTCGACAGCTTATGATATTTGCTATTAAAAAACCATTGAAATTCACTGAAAAAACCATAGGTTATAGACCATATATAGTTAGGAATTAGCATTTACAAAACCTTGAAAATTCACTGAAAAAACCATAGGTTATAGACCATATATAGTTAGGAATTAGCATTTAAAAAACCTTATTTTACTCACACAAAACCATTGAAATTCCATATATAGTTAGTTGCACTAACTATATATCGCGCACCTGCAATCCACTGCTGATGATGTCACATATTACATCATTCATGACATGGTCAGTGACATCACTGATGACATCACTGATGACATCTCAAATGACATCACTGATGACATCACTGATGACAACATCCAGTGACTGTATGTTTCTGTAAAGTTAAAATGTGTCTTACATATTGAAGAATGAGTGGAAGTATAAGTGTCTGGACAAAGGATTTAGTAGGTGCATGACTGAATGCATGAGTGAGTGATTAAATGTGTCTCACTGAGTGCATGGGTTAGTGACTAAAGTGTCTTAATTTGTGCATCATTATGTCTGTTGTTCTGTAAACTGCTGCATGTTTTGATCAGTAGCTATATGATTAACTATATGGGTTACTGATTGATTGTCCAAGTATTTGTATGGGAGACTGAGTGTGTGTGTGGCTGGCTGGGAGGTGTGTGACTCTGTGCAGATCAATGTGTACTTGTATCAATGATTGTATAACAAGGTAAGTATGTGTTAGTATATGTTTGAAAATGTAAGGTGCTCTATGTTTAACTGTATAGACAAGAAAATGGAAGTGTCATTGATTCTTTACAGGACTGACTAGGTGTGTGAGTAACTCCATGGATGAGTGGCAGACTGTGAGTGTCTGTATAGGTGTATGAGTGCATATGATAGTGTTGTAAAGATGAGTGATTGTATGTATGAATGATAGTATGGGTGAATGAGTGAAGGTGTGTGTAGACGTAGGAATCAGTGAGTGCGTATGTAGTAACTAGTATTGGTGTGTCAATGGTTTCAAAAATTATATTCTGTATTTAACACTGGGTGAAACAGAGGTTATATTAAAATGTGAGGAGATGCATTGTATTGTCACATGAATGATATCATCAGTGATGTGGTCATTGATGTCAAATGAGATGTCATCAGTGATGTCATCAGTGATGTCATTTGAGATGTCATCAGTGATGTCATCAGTGATGTCACTGACCATGTCATGAATGATGTAATATGTGACATCATCAGCAGTGGATTGCAGGTGCGCGATATATAGTTAGTGCAACTAACTATATATGGAATTTCAATGGTTTTGTGTGAGTAAAATAAGGTTTTTTAAATGCTAATTCCTAACTATATATGGTCTATAACCTATGGTTTTTTCAGTGAATATATATATATATATATATATATTACCTACTGGCGGTTGCCAGTAGGTATATATAGTTAGGATTTTTTTGAATAGGGATTTCTGAAAATTCTATGTTGAATAACTTTGGCGTTGATGGACGGAATTGGCAGAAATTTTCAGGAAAATGGCACACTTTGTTTCTGAGCGTCCCCTGAACGTTTGGGGGGGTTTCGTCAAGCGGGGGCTGAGAAAAAAGGGGGGTCCCAAAACGTGTTTTTAACATTGAGTTTTCCATAGGGCGGTTGGACTCACTTTTAGCTCGAACGGCTGAATGGATTTCCACAAAACTTGGCAAAATTGTAGAGACTGTTTGCCCGATGTGCCTTTGCTAGGTCTCAAGATATGTGCTCCAGTGGATTTTGAGAAATTAACGTTCAAAAAAATATATATATCTGTGACAGCGTCCCGGTTAGCGCCCCGGTTCGCGTACCAGACGTGTAACGGAACTTCACGAGGAGAAGCGGATTGGCTCTCCGGTGACTGTCAACATTCTAAACAGTCCGGAGCGTCCGCCATCTTGTCTCTCGGTAGGATCGAGAGACAAGAGGTGGAAATAAACAAAGGGGGAAATGAATGAAAGGGGGCAAGGTAGACCCCTCCTGACCCCCTAGGATTGATGTGGGGGCTATTTTCGATTTTTGGCAGTGGAAGCGCTACCCAGGACGCGAACCGGGTAGCTCACCGGTAGCGTAACGGGAGTCCGCCATTTTGTGTTTCGGACAAATTTAGTCACAAGATGGAGGATAAACAATGTTGGGAATGGGTATAAGGGGGCACGGGAGACATATCCTGACCCCCTAGGTTTTCTGAGGGTGGCTGAGGAGGCCCATATATGTAAAAAAAACACCTTTTTTTTCAAATTTCCGCACGGTTAGCGCCTGGTCCGCGCACCGGGTAGCGTTCCGGAAAGCATAACAAGGGGAAAACCAAGGAAAATATTAAAATAATATTTTAGAGTGCTTTGAGGTAGGGTAGCTCTGAATAGAGCTGTTGTGTTGTGTGGGTGATGTAAGTACCAACATGTAGGTACCAATGAAGAGTCTAAAATTCAATGTACACCGTCTCCTCTGTAGATATTTTGTATGTTCTAATATGGGTTATTTAAATGTAAATGTGTGGAAAAGCACTTCATGCTTTAAAGCAATTGTATTTTTGAACTGATTGTTCTTTCCTCTTAGTCCTCCTCTTTGTTTTTTTTTCCCCACACTCTTCTTCAGCATGATAGTTGATAAATTCGTTCCCTCAAAAAATGTATATACATAATAAAATTATATTAAATACATATAAAATATATTTTTCCTTTAAAAGAAGAATACATTTTACAGCTTTTGATATTTGCTATTAAAAAACCATTGAAATTCACTCAAAAAACCATAGGTTATAGACCATATATAGTTAGGAATTAGCATTTACAAAACCTTGAAAATTCACTGAAAAAACCATAGGTTATAGACCATATATAGTTAGGAATTAGCATTCACAAAACCTTATTTTACTCACACAAAACCATTGAAATTCGCATATATAGTTAGTTGCACTAACTATATATCACGCACCCGCAATCCACTGCTGATCACGTCACATATTACATCATTCATGACATGGTCAGTGACATCACTGATGACATCACTGATGACATCTCAAATGACATCACTGATGACAACATCCAGTGACTGTATGTTTCTGTAAAGTTAAAATATGTCTTACATATTGAAGAATGAGTGGATGTATAAGTGTCTGGATGAAGGATTTAGTAGGTGCATGACTGACTGTATGAGTGAGTGATTAAATGTGTCTCACTGAGTGCATGGGTTAGTGACTAAACTGTCTTAATTTGTGCATCATTATGTCTGTTGTTCTGTAAACTGCTGCATGTGTTGATCAGTAGCTATATGAGTAACTATATGGGTTATTGATTGGTTGCCCAAGTATTTGTATGGGAGACTGAGTGTGTGTGTGGGTGGCTGGGAGGTGTATGACTCTGTGCATAGATGTGTGAGCAGTTGATTCACTAGATGTATGGGTTCAAAAGTGCATGTGGAAACAGCTGTATGGGCGGTTGACTGTGTGCATGAGTGTATTGGTGAGTGAATGGATATCTCAGTGCTACATGTCAAAGTAAGTACATATGTTAAACACAGTACATGTGAGAGTTGACATATATAAATAACTGTGCATAAGAGCCAGTGAATGTGTGAGTGGCTGTATGGATCATTGTGAACTTGTATCAGGGATTGTATAGGAGAGTAAATATGTGTTAGTATATGTTTGAATAAGTAAGGTGTGTATAACTGTATAGTTGAGGAAATGGAGGTGTGATTGATTCTTTGCATGACTGACTAGGTGTGTGAGTAACTCCATGAATGAGTGACAGTCTGTGAGTGTCTGTTTACACTGAGTGTATCTAAGGTTATATTAGAGTCTGAAGAGGTTCATCGTATTATCACATGAATGATGTCATCAGTGATGTGATCAGTAATGTCAAATGAGATGTCATCAGTGATGTCATCAGTGATGTCATTTGAGATGTCATCAGTGATGTCATCAGTGATGTCATTTGAGATGTCATCAGTGATGTCATCAGTGATGTCACTGACCATGTCATGAATGATGTAATATGTGACATGATCAGCAGTGGATTGCGGGTGCGCGATATATAGTTAGTGCAACTAACTATATATGCGAATTTCAATGGTTTTGTGTGAGTAAAATAAGGTTTTGTAAATGCTAATTCCTAAATATATATGGTCTATTACCTATGGTTTTTTCAGTGAATATATATATATATATATATATATTATCGCTCCTCGTTGCGCCAAGTCGTGCACTCACGCACGGGTGCGTGTTGCGAGCGGCGCGGCTCGCTATAATCTCCGCTACTTTCCTTTTCCTTTGTGAAAAGAAAACAGCACTCGCGGGAGTAGGATCTACGTTTTTATTTTTGATCCTGTGAGCACCAGACGCGTTTCGGCTCCTGCCTTTGTCAGTGGTACACTGACGCGCCATTTTTTTGAATTTTTTATACACCTCATGTGACACAATCTTACAAAAATAGAAACAGGACTAACTTCGGCGCCATGTTTAAGTGTATACATTAAACATATTCACGTTGTATCAACGTTCAAACCATTACATATCTGGTCAATATTTGTCCATTTCGCCCTGAATGGGCTCACGCTTGCTCCTGTTTTGAATACACATTCGCAACTCATATTATCAGATCCACATTTTTTATATTACGCCCTGGATGGGCACATCTTGCGCCTGTATTCATCCTGCCCTGTCTCGCTTACATACTATGCACCTTGTCCCCTTCACCAAAATAAAATAATTTAATTTTTAAAAAATGTTCTCTATACTTTTACATTTACAGCTTTTCCAAAATTTCAAACATTTTAAACAGTTTTACTCTATACAGTTCTCGTTATTTTTCGTTGTTTTCTCATTAGTACAATCATCCCAAGTGCACTGTCATTTCTTCATGACTATTAAGACCTCCTGGGGCCTTTGTTCCGATAACAATAATGTGCCTGGACTCTAGTCTTCTCAACTTTTTCAATCTATCTCCCCCTCGAGGATTATTTGGTACTTGGTCCAGTGCAAAGTATATCAGATCATCGCTGTTACTGTTATGGTATTGTTTGTAATGCCTCGCCACTGGGTATGATGGGTCACAGTTGGTGATTGCTCTGGAGTGTTCTAAAATCCGCATTTTTGTGGGATTCACTGTGCTCCCTATATACCTCAGTCCACACGGACATACCAAACAATAGACTGTGTAGGGCGTTGTACATGTTAGGAAAGACTTAATTTTTACGTTGTTGCCCTCGAACCTGGTAAGATAACACTTTCTTACTGTTTCTACACGCTTTGCAGCGTCCACAGGGATAGAAGCCTGGTATTGATTTACCAAAGGGTTCTATAGTTGGACGGGGGAGATAGCTGCTTGTTAGAGCATTTCTCAATGCTCTCGCTCTCCTATACGTTATCATCGGTTGTGTAGGGATGTCTGTACCTATTATTGGATCTGTGGTGAGCAGATTCCAGTTCTTCCTCATTGCACTTCGTAACATCCCTGCCCCCTCTGAAAACACAGTAATTAATCTGAAGTTCCCCTCTTGTTCTGGTTTTCTTTCCCTGACCTCTAATGTTTCCTTTCGTGGGATATTCTCCACTTTCATAAGGGCTTCTCTCAAACATGCCTCCCCATATCCTCGCAGTCTGAATCTTTCTATGCTCTGCCTAGCATTCTCCAGGAAATCTTCCTCTGATGTACAATTCCGTTTCATACGTAGGAGTTCTCCATATGGTATACTATGGATCAAGCTAGTAGGATGGCTGCTCATTGAGTGTAGGGTTGAATTTACCGCTGTGGGTTTTCTATACAGTTGTGTGCTAATCTTGCCTTGTTCTATTCTTATTTCTAGGTCTAGGAAGCTCAGTTTGGTGTTACTTATTTCATGTGTGAAGCGCAAGTTATAACAGTTATCATTTAGTCTTTCTATATATTCTTCTGCTTTACTTTCAGATCCCCTCCATATGATCATCAGATCATCTATATATCTGTACCATACCAGTATATGTTGTGTCCACTCCTTATGTTTGGGATCCCATGCTTCATTTTCTTCCCACCACCCTACAAAGATATTTGCAAAGCTGGGAGAATAGCTTGTGCCCATGGCTACTCCCACTAGTTGTCTGTAGTACTGGTCTTGGTACAAAAAGATGTTATTGTTTAGGCTAAATCGTAGAAAATCCAAAAGCGTAGCATTGTGTTCAACATAGTTGGCTGGTCGTGTTTGCAGGGTCTTATCCACCGCTTCTATACCATGTTCATGTCCTATGCTAGTGTATAAACTAGAGATGTCCATTGTTATCAATAAGTCCCCTTCTCTACAATCAAGCTGTTCCAACTTACACAACAGGTCTTTGGTATCTCTTATATAACTCCGCAACGTTTTAACATGGTTAATCAGAAAATAGTCAACATAAATGGAAATATGTTCTAAAAGGCTTCCTTGGGCACTTACAATTGGACGTCCTGGTGGCTTTCTTTTGTCCTTATGAACCTTCGGGAGGTGGTAAAAGCAGGGTGTAGTTGGATTCAGGCATTTTAGATATAGAAACTCCTCAGTTTCAATTATTCCTTTTTCATGCCATTCCTTTAGCATCTCGTGACACTTTGTGATGCTCTCTTGATAATCTCTCCTTCCCACTTTGCAATAGCAGGTCGTATCCTGTAATTGTCTTAATGCTTCCTCATTATAGGATTCGTATGTTTGAAGGACAACATTTCCTCCTTTGTCCGAAGGTTTTATAATTAATTTTTTGTCACTTTGTAAGTTCTTTATTGCCTCTTGATGTTTCCGGGTAAGATTCCACTGTTTATTCGTGGGTCCTTTCTTCTCTATTTTCCTTAATTCTTTTGAGACTGAGTCCATGAAAAGATCTATGTTGTCAGGTGGCATTTGTGGTACAAATGTTGATACTGGCTTGAAGTTAGTGTCCCCTCCTTTTTGGAGTATATTCACTTGTGATAAATTCTCAAGCTGACTTGCCCCTTCCGCTCTTAATTCCTGCATTACTTCTAGTGCCGGAATGTCCTTTACACGAATTCCTTGTCTTTCTTCACTCATTTGGTTTTGAGTCGTTACTTTCTTTGGTCTCAGTTTGTAGAATTTGTGTAATTTCAACTTCCGCGAAAATTTATACAAATCTATTTTTGTTTGCGTGTATTCCAGCGGTTTGGACGGGCAAAAGGAAAGGCCTAATTTTAGCACATGTTCCTCTTCTTTGGTGAGGATACGGTCACTCAGGTTCACAACAGTCAGATTATTAGATTCTTCCTAATTTCTATTCTCTACAAGCGTCTTTTGTTGAATCTTGCACTGCGCGTTGTCGGTGGCGAGTAGTTGCTTTTTCCTCCACTCGCCGCTCCTCTGTGTGGGGCATTTCTTTGTTGTTGGTCTGGGGGTTTTCCCCTGCCACCCCGTTGTCGTGATTGCCTGAGGATTTGGAACTCGTCGTGAAAAGGGAGTTTTTTAGTTATTCCTGCACCTCCCATCGCCTCTTTGTCCCTTCGTGCTTCTTCGTTCTCAGACACTTCTGATTCTGTTGTGTCTCCTGAATCTTCCGTTCTTATTGTGTCGCCTTTCCTATCTCTTGATCTCATAGCTTTCACCTGCGCGTCATATCGTTTAGCGAAGGTTAGTACCCTGCCCATTTCGTAGTCTCCTTCGTCTCGCTCGAATTTCTCCTGTTTTCTTTTTCTGATTTTGTCTTCATATGTTTTCAACCGTTTCGTCATGGTACCTTTTAATTCGTCCAGTTTCTTCTTATCTTCCCCCAGAGCCTCTATTTCTTTCTCCAATCCTAATATTTCTTCGCGTGTTTTAGCATGATCGCTCCATGCAAACTTGATCAAAAGTTTCAATAACCCTTGACAGAAGTCGCTTGTATACTCCGCCCATTCCTCTAATAGCTGGGGGTCTGGATTTTCATAGGCGGGGACTGTGTAGAACCTTAATCCCCTTGGTACCCGTCTCACTTCCACATAATTTTGTAATGAAGTGGCTTCCCACCACTTTCTTATTTCTCTCTCAAACAGTCTTTCCATCCTGCTGTATAGAGATATCGCTGTTCCTGTCGTTTCTTTTGTTTCCTTTTGTTTCTTTTTGGCCGCACTCGTTTGTGTGCGTTTTTTGAATGCATTTTCTGCCGCCTCCTGGCGGTCTGTGTCGCTGTACATGGCACGTCAGGGTCTTATTAGTTGTATATGCACGGAGTTTGTTCTCTCCAGCTCATTCTCCCTCGTGCGCCGCTCCCATTAATTTCGGGCTCCGGTTTTCGGTCCGTTGATTCCCTCTCTCGTTTTTGGGAGCCGCGGTGCACGGCGTTTTGAATTATCGCTCCTCGTTGCGCCAAGTCGTGCACTCACGCACGGGTGCGTGTTGCGAGCGGCGCGGCTCGCTATAATCTCCGCTACTTTCCTTTTTCCTTTGTGAAAAGAAAACAGCACTCGCTGTCATGAAGAAATGACAGTGCACTTGGGATGATTGTACTAATGAGAAAACAACGAAAAATAACGAGAACTGTATAGAGTAAAACTGTTTAAAATGTTTGAAATTTTGGAAAAGCTGTAAATGTAAAAGTATAGAGAAATTTTTTTACAAATTAAATTATTTTATTTTGGTGAAGGGGACAAGGTGCATAGTATGTAAGCGAGACAGGGCAGGATGAATACAGGCGCAAGATGTGCCCATCCAGGGCGTAATATAAAAAATGTGGATCTGATAATATGAGTTGCGAATGTGTATTCAAAACAGGAGCAAGCGTGAGCCCATTCAGGGCGAAATGGACAAATATTGACCAGATATGTAATGGTTTGAACGTTGATACAACGTGAATATGTTTAATGTATACACTTAAACATGGCACCGAAGTTAGTCCTGTTTCTATTTCTGTAAGATTGTGTCACATGAGGTGTATAAAAAATTTTAAAAAATGGCGCGTCAGTGTACCACTGACAAAGGCAGGAGCCGAAACGCGTCTGGTGCTCACAGGATCAAAAATAAAAACGTAGATCCCACTCCCGCGAGTGCTGTTTTCTTTTCACAAAGGAAAAAGGAAAGTAGCGGAGATATATATATATATATAGACATGCAAAAACAGAAACAGAGAACTCTGGGTAGTTCTCAAGTTTAGGTGGTAAGCAGCTACTGTTAGAGCACTCTCAACACCAGCAACACTCCAGACTGCTCAGCTCAAATGTCTGCTTTTCTATCAAATATTTGAGCATAGGAATAGCACAGTGCCATCCATGCTGACTGAGATAAAAAAAGGAAAAAAGGGCCAGATGTAGGTAGCCCAATACCGGTCAGTAACGGAAGAAATTGCCGAATTTCGGCCTTTACCGACCGGTATTGGGCTTTTGAGATGTAGGAGCCCAAAAAAGGCAGATTCGGTAAATACGAACCGGTATTTTCTGAATCTGTAAATTCCGAATCGGTATTTACCAATTTGGTATTTACCGATTCGGAAAATACCGAATTCTTATTTACCGAATCAGTAAATAAGAGATGTAGGTAACTTCTGAAATACCGAATTTCATGAAATTCGGTATTTAAGAGTCGGTAATTACCATGGATTGAAAGCAGGTGGTAACTAGGAGCAGGCCCAAAAAAAGCCCCCAAAATGCAACAGTGGCGGCATTCTATGTGATAGCAAGGCGGCTATGGCTACAGGCAGCAGGAGAGAGGATCTGGAGACGGGAGGAGCAAGTCTACAGACAGCCGATCACGCTCTTCCAACTCACTGAGGAAGAGATCTTGCAAAGGTACAGGCTACACCCCCAAACCATCCTGGACTTGATTAGGGACCTGCACCCACTCCTGGAGCACCCAACACTAAGAATCTGTTAAAGACCAAGACTGACTTCTATCAACTGGCACAGTTCCCACACATCATTGGCTGTATCGATGGGACAAACATCCCAATCTGCCCACCTGCAGCCACAGAATACATTTACAGAAACAGAAAGTCAACCCACTCTATCAATGTGCAGGTAATCTGTGATGCTAACAACATAATCACAGACTTTGTGGCCAAATTTCCAGGATGCACCCATGACTCCTACATCTTTCGGAACAGTGAGATCTACACACGCCTGATAGCGGGGGTATTCAGAGAAGGATACCTGCTAGGTAAAACACTGTGAGACACCTTGATAAATATTGCAAATGTATGTGTTTTTGCGCATGTGATGTATGGCTCTCTCATTTCCACATAGGTGATAGCGCATATGCCGTACGCTCGTTCTTCCTGACACCCTACCTGAACCCATCAACCCCAAACCAGAGACGATACAACGTGGCACACAAATCTACTAGGAACGTTGTGGAGCGCAACTTTGGGCTGTTAAAAAGCAGGTTCCTCTGCCTCCACAAAAGCGGAGGCGCACGTCAGTACTCACCACTCATCTGCTGTAAGATCATTGCAACTTGTGCAATGTTGCATAACCTTGCTACAACAAAAGGTACAGATGTAGAATTAACTGATTTCGAGGACCACAATGATGAATGTGCACAGCCTGAGTCCAACACAGCAGGAGTGGTGCCAGCAACAGATGGGAGACAGAGATCACACGCAACTACTTTTAAGTAAGTAAAGAGACACATCCAGGTGGAGTATGTACCCAACATAGTTTAATTTTTGGCACTACGCAAGTACTCAAAGGCACAAATGTGCAACACAAATTGTATCCATCAATGATGGGAGTCCTGGGTCACTTCCACATTCAAGGTCAGGGAGTGTGGGCAGCATTATTCATTTGCGGCCACGCCTACCTGTGCCAGATTTTATTGTCTGGCTGTCCTCACTGGGTGTGTGGACAGTGGGAGCACCACGGAGCCTGCTGCTCCTCCGTGTTTCAGCAATAGGGGGGGGGGGTTGTCATGCTGCTCCTACTGGTGCTTTCCTCACTCTCAGGTACATCCAGAGCAGCAGTATGTGCTGACTGCGCATTAAGCAGCACCTCAACAGCACTCCTTATCCTTGCAAGACCCCTGGATACTTCATTGCTGCTGTGTGCCAGTCCCTCCTGCATGTTCACCCATCGCCTGCAAAGAAGGGAAGTGGCTGTGGCCAGGCAGTTGACTGCCTTAGTGTATTGTTGTGCCTGCTGCCTGTCCTTCCGCCTTGTTGTCCTGTCCTGGTCCAGCTTGGTGCACAAGAGCAGCACGGACTGTGACATGTCCCGCATCCCTTCAGTCATCTCTCTCATGCCTGATGCCATCTCTCTGTTTTCATCCACTAATGAGCTGATGCCCTTTCCTATGTTTGCCATGTTCTCATTCAGGTGCCTCATCTGGAGTTGCACCGACTGGATGGCCTTCCTCTTCATACGCTGTATTTTCTCCATGCTACCCTCCAGTCCACGGAAGACACTATGACCCTCCAGATGTTGCGAAGCACTGCTGTCTCAGGGCCTGCGGCATCTGGTACCTGTGCGGGCACCCTCGGCACTGGAATGCAGTATGGAAGTGCTTTCTTCACCAGCCCAGGTTGGTGTATCATCCCCCACCGTGTCACCTGCTGATGGCTCCATTTGCACTAGTGTGGCAACTACATGCCTCTTGCTTTTTTGAACTGCAGGTATTGTGTGAGCCGGTGACGCAGGCAGTTCAGGTTAGGACAGGAGTAGAGGGGAGCCAATGTGCTTTGGGGAGGCCTGCAGCTGTGGTGACATTTGTAGGTCTTGGGAGGTTGGGAGGCTGGCTGTGCTGTTGGTACACCAGTGTCCTGTGTGGTATTCCCTGCACTTGTGCTTGCCTCCTGTGTGACTTCCCTCTGTGGTGCACTGCCTTCCTTCTCCCTGGTATGCCTGCGAGATGTCTCGCCTATGGACAGAAAAGCGTACATTAGCTCTGTGTTCCTGCAGCACTGCTTATACAATTAAATTCTAATCACTGAAACACTGTCGCTATTGCCTCTGCTTGCTTATCACTGATGTGTGTCGCATGCCTTGTTGCTTGGTGTGCTGTATGACATGATAGGTGTTTCAATGACTACATCTCCCATAATGCATTCCTGGTGTATATTTCTACCTATACTGGAGTGGGGTTAACACTGCCACATTGTGGAAGGGGAAAGGGGAGGGGATGGGGTGGAGATGATTGCTGTACATGCTTCTTACCTTTTCTGGTGGCAGCTCTGGCTGAGCTGTCTTCATCTCCCAGGCCACAGACGCTGTCTGGTTCAATGGTGGACTGCACCAGCTCCTCCAGCTCAGTCAGGGCAGGTGCCATGTTCCTCCCTCCTCCAGTAAGGTTCGCCTGTTTGTGGAGCTCTGTCATCTTTCACTTTGTTAAGCTCCAGAGGTCGTACCACCTCTTCTTCAGGTCATCTATCTCCCGAAGGGTCACTCCAACAGCATTTACCTTTGACTGTATTTCCAGCCAAATCTTCCTTTTGGCAGATTCTGCCACCATCAGGGACTGCTTCCCAAACAATTTTTTGTGTTCCTTTACCACCTCCTCCATGAGGACCTGCACCTGCATGGTGCTGAATTTGATTTTCCTCTTCCTCTCTGCACCATCCTTCTCAAAGTTGTTTGCCATTGTTTCTCTTTCAAAAGCAGTAACGTTTTCCTGTAAATCAGAGGCTCTGCTCTGCTCTCACAGCCTCTCCAGAAGCTTCTGATTGCTTGCACCTGCCTGGGTGTGGCCACTTTCTGGTTGGTAGGGGGGTGGTTGCACCTGATTGGCTGACTCCTTTTTTTTTCTTCTTATTTTGAATAGCCGATACGAAATTTACCGAATCAGTATTTACCAATTCGGCCCATAGGGATGAATGCGAAATACCGAATCGGTGAATACCGATTCGGTAAATACCGAATGAATGAGACCGAATATTACCGATTCGGTAATATTTACCGAATTTTTACCTACATCCCATTTACTGATTCTAAAATACTGATTCGGTAAAATTTGGTATTTTTGAATCGGTAAATCTTCATTACCTACATCTGGCCCAAAGTCTTTCGCCATTTCTACAGCAAAACCTTTAAGCATAGTACTAGCACAGTGCGGTCCATGCCGAGCTGTAAAATGACAAAAGCCATGTACTACTCCAGGCACGGTATTACAGCTTTGAATTGGTGAAATACCATCCAAGCCATCCTGAAATTAGTAAAAGCAACCCCTGACACAGTGTTTCGCTCTATTAGAGCTCTTCAAAGAGGTATAGCATTGTCCAGACACAAGGGACCACCCAGTATAAGTCAAAACAATACCCTTTCAGGCATAGAGTGACTCATAAATTATGCACAAAAAAAAAGCACTCAGCTTAGGGATAGTCTCCTCCTCAGTTTCTCTGGTTCCTCTCCTCAACAAAGGTTATTCTTGTTTCCCAAAAGTGATCTAAAGTTCTTGGATCTGGATCCCCATATTTATACTAGCACATCCTTTGTCCTCTGAAGGCAGAGGGTCCTGTACCAAGTCAATACCAGTTCTGTACAGTGCTGAAGCACTTTGTTGACAAGAATCCTACTTTCATTTTATGAGGTGGGCCAGGGACATCAGACGCACCACAGGAGGTGGAGCCAGCATTGTGGAAGGCAGGCACAGCCCTATTAAGATCCCAGGTGCAACTCCTCCCACCCATCTACATGCAGATAGCTCTAATCAGCCCAGTGCTGACTCACCGTGTCTCCTGCAATTCCCCCAGCCCCTGTCACTCAAACTCCAGACAAGGAACACACAACCTAGCAGAGGCAAGTTTGGATAGTTACGCAAGAAAATACCTACTTTCTAAAAGTGTTTTTTTCAAACACAGAATATTAAAACAAACTACACTTAAATATGTATTTTATCTTTCTGAGTTCAAGCATACATAACTCAAATTTCTACCTAGTTCCCTGAGTCAGTTAGGATCATAGGATGTTATGATCAAACTGCCCATTCTGACCTATGGGGAACAGGTAGCCTTGCAATAGTGTAAAACGAAAGTGGCTGTAATTCACTATTAGGACATGCCACACACACCAGGTCATGTCCTACCTTATACTTACAATGCACCCTGCCTTTGGGCCTACCTTAGGGGTGTCTGATATGTAGTAAAGAGAAGGTTTAGGGACTGGCAAGTGGGTGCACTTGCCCAGTCAACATGGCAGTCACAGATTGCACACAGGCTCTGCAATGGCAGACCTGAGACACACTTTACAGGCAGCTTCTGTGGGTGGCACAACCAGTGCTGCAAGTCCACCAGCAGCATTTGATTTACAAGCCCTGAGCACACACATTACACTGTACTAGGGTCCAACAAGTAAACCAAATAAGCCAATCATATTCCATACGTCAATTTACCATAGGGAGAGCATATGAACTTTAGCAATGATCAGCAGTGGTAAAGGGCCCAGAGTCATAAAAGAGCCAACAACAGGTCAGAAAAAAATATAGGATGACCCTGCAAAAAGGGCCAAGTCCAACAATGTCATCAGTGATGTCACTGACCGTCTCATGAGCGATTTAATATGTGAGTAGAACACAAAGCGTGGCTAGGTTAAGCCTTGCGCAAAGCCAATTTTTACAATAAAATCCTAATATAAGTTGCTCCAGGGAACAAAGGGAAAACGGCCACTTACGTCCCCAATACTCCTCTGTGTAAACACAAAGAATACAATAGAATAAAATTATTGTCCCCGAGCACAGCACAATAAGTAATGAATCTAAGAGAAAAGAGAAACCAGATCAGATTCTTTATGTATTCAATGTTCATTCAGTCAATTCCTTTTATTTTCCTTCCTTTTCTATTCACAGGCGTGAAATTTTCATCACATAGTAAGTCTTCATACAAAGTTCATTGAAGTCATACAAATGTAGCCAGAAAACCAAGCCGACGCGTGTTTCGTCACGGGAAACAATTACCCGATGACTTCATCAGGGCATAGAAACTCCTGGTGGAATCAAACACCACATTACAGGTATGACCTAATTACTTATTGTGCTGTGCTCGGGGACAATAATATGTAATATGTGAGGTCATAAGCAACGCATTGAGGGGGTGCAAGTTATAGTTAGCTCTGCTAACTATAACTTCTGAATTTCACTGGTTTTATACGAGCAAAACTTGAGCCTAACTCTAACGTATCTGCAACCTTTGATTTTTTTCGGTGAATTTCTAATATTTTTTTAATTATATTGCCTAACTATAACATCCCTGTAACCATTATTTTTTCTCAGTGAATTTCTAAGGTTTTTTGAAAACTACTTACTAACTATAACTTCCTTGTAATCTTTTTTTTTTAATTTCACTGGTATTTTAAATTTGATTTCCTAACTGTAACCTGTAAACTTTGAGAATGAGTGGGTGTGCGTCGCTGTATGGGTTGGTTACTGGGTGTGTGATTGGCTCTATAGGCCTATGAGTGAGTGTGTATTATATGGGTAATTATGTAAGTGCATGAGTAGTGACTGTGTTATTGTATGATTGCATTGGAAGTGCCTATGTGATTCTATGAGTTCAATTGCCAAGGAAACACTCCAAATACCGGGTGTCTGCGAATACCGGGTATTTTTGACAAAGTGTAACACAGATATATAGACATATTTTACATAAAGTTTAATTTGAGTTATTCAGTAAGATGCTAATTTAACTTTCCCTTTTTGTATTCATTTGTCAAAATAACTACATCAAAAATGTATTTTCCTTTCTTGACATCAACACTGGAGGTCGCAATAAAACCAGTAGTCACGAATATAAATGACAAAGCATAAAACAGGTATATAGACATAGTTTATACAAAGTTTGAGTCTAGCTGTTTAGTAACCTATTTGTTTAACTTTATTTTAACAACACATTTATAAAAAACAACAGTTTCAAAAAATTACTTTCAACATTTAAACTCATGGATAGAACAAAACTACCAAACACCCATTAAACTACCGATTGTTACCCAAACACATTGTTGTCAAGTACTGCAAGCATTACAACAGTTCCATTTCTATACAGGCACCTCACATTGCCTCCTTGTACCTGTTTCCCAGTAACTTGTTCTACATTAATTTGTAGGTACAATCACCTCTTTTGCTATAGGAGTGCCATTCTTAATTTTATAACATTGTCCTTAGTAATCAATAACATGAACTAATCTATTATCCTGAAGATCAAAGAAAGACTAGAAGTATGTATGCATTCTCCTCTACAAACTGTACAAATATTACTTCTATTCATTAATCTCTTTTTCTGGTTTTGTCTCCTCTTGCACAACACCATTTTGTCAAGAGCCTTCTTTCTATTTATAATCAAAATAAAAAGCTTTACCTTCAAAGCCAAGGCCTCATCACTTACTCTTTCTACTTGTTTTTGTTTCAGTGCATGTCTTCTTCTTCTATATTTCATATTCATCAGTAGATTTATAACTACTCTACTATATACTGACTCTGACTTCCTTAAATTGCTATTGTCTTCTGGTTAAGATGTGTCCATCTTTGTTCAATTTTTTCCTGTTCATGGCATATAGATTTTGTCCGTTGTTAATCTTTCTCATAGTTTGAATTTTATTTTCATTGTTTTATATTCTTTTGAAATGTCCACATGTATTTTAAAGAAATTAATTTGTCCTATTACCAATAGCTCTTTTTTCATTCACCATTTTTTTAAGTTTGCCCCTTTTGAGTCCCAGTTCTGCATAGATACAGCAGTTGTTTCTGGTCTTTTGTCCTCCAAGCCTTCGTAGGCATTCTGTCTGCAATTATGCAGATATTGTTCTGTAAATAAAAATAAGTCTTTTGGATATTTTTACTAGCCAATGTACCAACTACTTTACTACTGGCTTACACATAATACAAAAACTGTTTTTATGTTATGGTGCAGTTTTAAATCTACAACTGTACCTACCTACATAACTACAAGCACTTGCTTCAGTGTACCAACTACAAACCAAAACACAAAACCTAATTTATTAGTTACCTTTTAATATTGTAGCATCCTCTCATACAACACAGCTGCACCATAACTCAGTTCTCACTTTATCCGTTATATGCTTAATTTTAAAATAAACATCAACCAACGTGTAAAAGTACATACAGTGTCTCAATACTGTAAATGCGAAAACACAGCATAAGAGCTATTTCTGTGCCTCTCTAACCCCTGTGCCACTGGTACATTTAGTTTGTCAATACTTTTCTACTTATAAGTGTCAGATAAAACTTTTGAGAAACACTCCATATAAAAATCTGCATAATACACGGTATTACAGCATATAGCTCACTAATTCTTCAGAGTACATGCAAACAGTGTGTGACAGGTTACATATATAAAAAGCCAGATAGTTCTAAAAGAGGACATATTCCTCACCTAAACGTGTCAATACATGTGATTCTGGTTGAGTACAACTATACTCCCCGGATAATTAGATTAATGCATAGATAGTGCTTAGGTGATTCCCTCAGAATATAGGGAGTGACTACATGATTCTCTGAGTATGTCAGAACTACATTGGTGGTTCCATATCAGTATAGTTAGTGTATGTCTATTCAAATGACTATATTGCTACTATCTGGGTGATTGGATGATTGTATGAGGGTTGCCTGTGCAGTTCAATGAGTACATAATTAGTGCCTGCTTGATTGGAAGAGTGCATTTGTAATGCCTGGGTGATTGAATACGTCTAGATTTCATACTTGATATATAATTGCATACATGGCTCTCGAAGAGCATACTTTGCTCTGTTACTCAGTGTGCACATGCATTGTAAGTTTCTAAAACTGGAGACAACACTTTTCACTTTTTCAAAGCACAAAACCTTTTCTTAATGGCATACTTACATCATTTCACAAATATTTCTTGTGTCTTTAACACATATATTCAGCATTTAAAAAAAAAGTTAAACGCCAAGTGAAGCTAGCACGCAAACTATCAAGAGACATTCTGCGCTATTAACCCTCCTCAATTTTAAACATAGCATGTTTAAAGAAAAACACCACTCTAACCATACACCTGAAAATGTAAGCAGCCTTAAAGAACATAGATCACCATGCAAACATATTGTGATTTCATAATAGTTATACACCTTTAGGCCATCTTTCCAAAAATATATAGTTCTCTGCATCTTTATGTAAACTCAGGAGTCTCATCATACATACAACTATCTGCAACCACAAAAACCATATGTCAACATCTAAGTATATGCAAACCAGTAATATAATTCACAAACAGAGGCAGCATATTTAATAATGTGTCTAAAACCACCAAAACTCTCAGAATGCAAATAATATAGATGTTTCTAGGACATTTAAAACATTCCCATTTTTAAAGGCTTTGCTCATATAATTTTTGACAGTACTATCATCTTAGACACATACCCTCTGCCAGATACAGTTCATCTGATATATTTAGTTCTCACATCACTGTGATACTTTTTTTAATCAAACTGCCATACACATGTTCATTTCTAATGTACATTTTTTAAATAAATAAAAATTTAAATACAAACCAATGAATTGAGTTTATTGATTATATTGTTGTTTTAAATCATTCTGGATAGTTTTGACACTGTTAAGATTTGTAAATAACTAAGCACAAAAATGGTACACCAGTCTTATAGAAAGCAACTATAAATTGCATCCTCCTCAACTTTTCACTCTATGATCATGAGAAAGGCAGCAGATGAAATACAATTAACATTAACTATAACTCACACAATTTCCATGCATTGTTATACTATTTTAAATTACCTCATTTACAGTAGGTTAAATCATTGCATTCCTCAGAAGACTCTTGACACATGTAATACAATGATTTATAAAACTGTGCTTAGTAAAGTGGTGATTTATAGTAATTTGTAGGTGGTCATCAATTATAAATCGAAGTGGCATTGAGTTGTGTGGTGTAAAGTGGCATAGCATAGAGTGTAGTGCTGTAGAGTAGCATAGAATCAAGTGGCACAGATTGGAATAGTATAGTGTCTTATCATTGAGTGGCATAGAGTGTAATGGCATACAGAAGAGTAGTGTAGAGTGGAGTGGCATAGAGTGGAGTGGTGTACAGTACAATGGTGTGGCATATAGTTGAATAGCGCAGAGGGGAGTGGTGTAGAGCAGAATACTGTATAGTGGAGTGGCATAGAGTCCAGTGGCATAGAGTGGCTTAGTGTACAGTGGAGTAGCATGGAGTAGAGTGGCATAAGGTACAAAGGTGTAGAGTGGAGCGGTGTAGAGTGGAGTAGAGTAGTGTAGATTCAAATAGCATAGAGTAGAGTATTGTGGAGTGAAGTGGCAATGACTGAAGGGGGCATAGAGAGGAATAGCACAGAGTGGAGTGGCTTAGAGTGGAGTGGTGTAGAGTGGAATAGCATAGAGGGGAATTGAGTGGAGTGAGGTACTGCTGAATAGCATAGAGTGGAGTGGTGTAGAGTGAAGTGGTATAGAGTGCAATAGTATAGAGTGGAGTGACGTAGAGTAGAGTGATGTTTAGGGGAATAAGAGAGAGTGGAATAGCATAGGGTGGAGTGGTGTCGAGTGGAGTGGCATAGAATGAAACAGCATAAAGTAGAGTGGTGTAGAATGGGATGGGGTAGAGTGAAATACCCAAGAGTGTGGTGGCGTACAGTGGCACAGATTAGAGTGGTGTAGAGTAGAATAGTATAGAACACAGTGAAGTAAAGTCAAGTGGTGTAGAGTGGAGCAGCATACAGAACAATGGTGTAGATTTGAGTAACTTGTAGTTGAAATGCAAAGAGTGCAGTGGTGTAGAGGGAGTGGAGTAGAGTGTAGTGGCATAGAGAGGATATCATACTTTGGAGTGGCATAGAGTGGCATACAGTTGAGTGGTGTGGAGTTGAATTGCGTAGAGTGGGGTGGTGTAGAGTGGAGTGGCTAAGAGTGGAGAGACATACAGTAGAGTAGTGTAGAGCAGCGTGGATTAGAATGGAATAGTCTACAGTGAAATGGTGCACAATTGAGTGGCATAGAATTGAGTGGGTTAGAGGAGATTGGAGTGATATACAATGAAGTGGTGTAGAGTGGAATGGAATAGAGCAGAGTGGCATACAGTGGAGTAGAGTTGAGTAGAATGGCTAAGAGTGGAGTGGATTACAGTGGAGTGGCATATAATGGTTGTGATGTGGAGTGGAAAAGCATAGATTGAAGTGGTATAGAGTTGAGTGGAATATAGTCGAATAACGTGGAGTTGAGTGACTTAAAATTGAGTGGTATAGAGTGGAGTGGCATACAGTAGAGAGGTGTAGAGTCAAGCCATGTAGAGTTGCATAGTGTAGAGTGAAGTGGCATTGAGTGGAGTGGTGTGGACTGGAGTGGCGAAGAGTGTTTTGTTGTACAGTGGAGTGGTGTAGAGCAGAGTGGTGTAGATTAGAGTGGTATAGACTGTAGTGGTGTAAAGCGGAGTTGTGTACATTGGAATAGTGTACAGTTGTGTTGCATAGAGTGGAGTGGGATAGTGTAGAACATAGCATAGTCAAGTAGCATAGAGTGCTGTATAGTGGAGTGGCAAGTTCCTACAGTGGAGTGGTGTGTGGTAGAGAAGAGTGTTGTGGAGTAAAGTGGAGTGGCATGTCATGGAGTGGAGTGAAGTGGAGTGTCATAGAGTGGAGTAGCATGCCATTGAGTGGAGTGGCATGTGGTATACTGCAGTGGTGTGTTGTAGAGTGGAGTGTTATGAATTGTCATGTAGTGGGGTGTTGTGGAGTGGAGTGGAGTACAGTGACATGTCATACAGTGGAAGGGTATATCATACAGTGGAGTGGAATTGTCTATTGAGTCGTGAAGTATTGTTTACCAGTCTAAAGAATGGAACAAAACCCTACCTGGTAACAAATTCTGAACAATGTATCTAATAATCTATACAAGTGTGCAAATGTCATAAAGCCCGCATAATCCCCAAAGTTCTCATAGTGGAATCTTTCTTGTGGAGTAAAATATAACATATTTATTAATGTTTTGTTAATGTAATAAAGTATAATCATATATTCATGTTTGTACAGTTTGTACACAAAAAACACATTGAGTCCAATATTTGCATTTATATACAAACAAACCTCACTGAACCAGACTAAGAGCAATAATCCCTGAATCAGCTCACTCAAACTACCATTCACTCAAACCATTCAAACCAGACATACCTCACATTTCAATAAAAAACAACCACAACTATTTTCCAATGGACCTGAAATAAATCAATTGAGTAATAACGAGTTGTTCTAAGTATTCCAAAGTTTCAAATGATACACAGCCAAAGGGTCCTCCATCCAATGGTACTCAAATTAAATAAATGTCCTAATCCAAATGGTTGTGGAGGCGCTTTCTCTCAGTCTCACATGATCTGAACCTAAAGGAACTTTACAGTGCAATTATAGCAACAGGGCTGTGAAACCTCTCTTGTACCACATGGGTGGAGACTGCCTCCAGCCAACAGCACCCACCAGATGCTCAGGTGAACCATTTCCGTATCTATCTGGGTGTCAAGGATCTGCTGATACTGATACGTTGAACATCCAAAAACAATCCCCATGGTCCATATCCAGTACATGCCATATTTTAGGACAACTCATTGTTTGCTTAATGCAAAAAGTAGGTAATTGCCTCGAACACACCATAGCATGTTGTTAGAAATTTAAGGGCATATTATCATGAAGGGCGTTAAAATGATCGCCAAAGCGACGATAATGGGCTTGATAATATGCCCTTGTGAATTCCCATAGAAGCCCAGATTCTGGTGTGAACCTGGGCTTCTATGGGAATTCACAAGGGCATATTATCAAGCCCATTATCGCCATTTTAGCGGTAGTTTCCTGCCGTTAAATCGGCGATAATTTTAACGCCGTTTTTGATAATATGGCCCTTGCTTTTTGGTTGGCAGAGATATGCACCATGTCCAAGCAGGAACCACAGTCCTAGTCAGGGTAAGTCACATACACATAAAAAGATAACCTGTGCTAATGTTCTGGTAGCTTGGCACAGAGCAGTTAGTCTTATCTAGAGAGACAATACTCAACACACACACGCAAACACACACACACAGCAACACAATGAAAACACCACAAAAAGTCTTCACACTGGTTCAGAAAAATAGACAAAATACATCAAGCCCAAAATGACAAAAATTAAATAAGTTGAAGTTGAGATATACATGTAAAAAAAAGTGTTTCTTGCATGTAGAAACAATAGGCACCAATGCGGGTTATGTGGTCATGGTAGACTGGGGCAAAATCAACAATTCAAGCTGACCACAATGGAGTGCTGGCCGGGAACAAGAGCCATGCAGGCCTAGAGAATAGAGCACCTTGATCCTGGTTGCAATAGCAAGATGCAGGCATATTCGAGTGGTGCATCGATGATGATTCTGCAGTTGTAGTGATGCATCAGTTCCAAAGATGTAGCATCGAGATGCATTGGTTCTGAAAGCCATGCGCTGATTCTCCTCCCAAAACAGGGTTGATGTTGTGTTTCCACTAAATGCAGACAGGATATGTGTCGATTTCTCTAGTACAAGTTTCTGGGTCCACTTCCAGTGAACTAGGCACAGGAGCAGGTGGGGAGACTTTGATAGCCCCGAGTCTCAAGCAATAGGAGACAACTCAACAAGCCCTTGGAGATCACTTGGTCCAGCTCTCCCTCGACAGGGTCTGAGAACAACAGGTACCATGGCAGCACAGCAGAAAAGCAGGTCTTCCAGACCAGCAGTCCATCAGAGTAACAGTCCTTGTAGCAGCACAGCAGTTCTTCTGACAGAGGATCTTTATAGATCCAGAATAGACTGATTTGGTGAGGTCAGAGACCCTGTACTGATACCTAGTTGTTCCTTTGAAGAGCGGGGCGACTTCAAAGAAGGGTCTTTGAAGTGCACATAAGTCCTTTCTTCCCAGCCATTGCTCCATGTACCCATCTGTAGGGAATAATCAGCCCTTTGTGTGGGGACAGCAGACTGCCTATTCAGATGTAAGTGCTAGCTCCTCCCTCCCTTCCTGCCCAGGAAGACCAATCAGAATGCAGATGAGTACTGAGCCACACCTTACCTTCCGGTGTTTTGTGGCTGTCTAGAGGGAATGCAAAAAGTGTCAAAAACCCAGAAGTGTATTGGACCCAGGATGCAGGCATATTGAGCCGTAAGAGCAAAGGAACTTTCTAAAATTTACATTACTAAAATAGTAATGTTAAATCCAACTTTACTAGTAAAGGAGATTTATCCAAAGATATAACACATGACACAGCTACTCCTTTCTTTGCAGAAATGATAGCTTGAAAGTGTATTAAATAATTCCTATTTATAGCCTATGAGGGGAGTAGGCCTCACAGTAGTGAAAAATGAATGTAGGTGTTTTTCACTGCCTGGACATGCAAAACCTAAAAGTACATTTTACATACACTGCACCCTGCTCTTGGGCTACCTAGGGCTTGCCTCGGGGGTGACGTTGTGTAATAAAATGGGACTTTCAAACTTAGCCAAGGGTTTTAAATGCCAAGCTGAAGTAACAGCAAACTTTACACCTAGGCTCTGCAGTGGCAGGCCTAAGATATGTTTCTGGCTCTCCAAGTTCACGTGGCACAATTATTGCTTCAGGCCCATTAATTTCATTTAGTTTACAGGTCCTGGTCACAGGGAGTACACTCAACTAGGGACTTACAGGTAAATGAAATATGCCGAATAGGTGTAAACCAATTATTCCATGTTTAGAGAAGAGTGAACATGCACATTAGCATGTGTTAGCAGTGGTAAAGTCCTTAATCCAACAAAAAAGGTCAGCTAATGAGGAGAAAGATAAGAACTTCAGAGAGGGGCATTTTCCAACACATGTAGTAACCAAAACACCTGAAAGTGGGACATGCATCCCAGAATCTTTCAGACATAGCGGTCTTACTGACTAGTTTCTTATTGCTTCTTAACAGTTGCCACACAACCACAAATGGGAATAGGTATTGGAACAACAAGGGAATCTGTCAATGGATAACTAGCACCAAGTCAAGTAGTATCCAAGCAGCCCCAAACAAATCTTTAACCTGGCTTTAACCCTTTCCACAAGCTTACCCACTGGTTTGCGATGGTAATGTAGGAAGCTGGCTCTCTATATAGTGTACCAAAATGAAGTACACTGTGAAAGGAATCCAGTGAATCCCCAAATGATTAGCAGAGGTAAAAGCAGATCATTCTAATGCTCTTTTGGTGGTAGTGTGGACGAGCAGTTAGGTTTATCAGAGGGTAGTGCTAAGCATTTGTTGTAATCACAGGTGATATAAATAAGACAGACACTCAAGAATAAATGTGAGACCTCCTTTTAAAAATAATAAAAACATGTATTCAATTTTTTAAGACCAAGAACACAGTTCTAAGGTAAGTACTTTCAGAGTTATGATTTCACAAAGTTTGGAAAATATATTCCTTTTGTGCACAATTACTCACCTTAGAAAACAATTGGTAAAAAGCAGATAAATTCAGATAACATCAGGCAATGTTTTCATGAAGTTCACGTTCTTGTTTTAGGTTGATGTTAGGACCAGGTCTAAAGTTCCAGCAGGAAAAGTTCGGGAATGTCCCTAACGAGATGGGAGCAGAGTGCTGAGGGTCTTGGAAGCTGGTGTGCAAACACCAAGGGGCCACTTGAAAGTACACTGCACAGGATGGCTTACAGGTATGTCCGATGGGGATCCTTCTAGGGAGGATGTTGCAAGGGCTTGGGGACCATGGTAGCACAGCTGGTTAGTCAGTGCTGGGGTTGGTGGGGCTGGGTGCAGAGGGAACATGTCAGATGGGCATTGTGCATCTTGAGGTCCTCTTGGTCAGAAGCTGGCAACACAGAGAGGTGATCTCAGGACAGCTGGTCTACTCAGGAACTATGTCTCGGGTATTTTATGGTCCCTCAATCGATGCTTGCTTTGGTGATTTGGAAGTCTGGTGTGAACTCTTCTTCTTGGTGTTTGCTGTTGGGAGTCCGGTACCATAGGTATTGGTACACCGCAGCTGTGGTAGGCCATGGGATCTCCAAGCTTGGTGAGGAGACAGATCTGACCCTCCCGAGCTATTATACCTTTTTTGCTTTGGTGCCGCATCAAGGTCTTTGGGCAGCAACAGGTCAATAAACTGGACTTTATTTGAGATCGGTGCCTGTGTAGGGGAGTGATAGCTTCACTACAAGGCAACTTCTTGGTGATTTCTGGAAGGCTCCATGTGCTCTGGGATTCTTGGAGTCCTTTTGGGTTCAGGAAAACACAGCAGGCAGTGATTGTTGAGTCCTTGAACCAGCAGGCAGGGTTTGGCACCTTTTTCTACTGCAGTAGGACTTCAGTTCTCGTGCAGCGGGTCTCCTTTGTCCTGGTATTCTCCTGTCCATTGAAACTGATGTTCAGGTGTTGGGATGCCACCTAAATACTGGATTCAGGGGTGCTAGAAGGTAAAAAAGGTAGTAGCCAATGGATTACCTACCTTTAGGGTGTCTACACCATTGAGTGACCACTTCCTGTGGGAAGAGGCACTACCCTAGCCCTGATAGTTTGTTTCTTCACCATCCCAAGAGGATAAAATTTGAGGTGAGGGTCTCACATTGCCTGCCCCGCCTTCGGGGTGGTGTAGGTTAAGTGGGGACCCGCCTCTTAAACTAACTAATTTCCCACTTTTCCTCCCACCAAAAGTGGTGCATGAAAGGGGTCTTGTTTTCCCCCACTATCTGGAGGTTCATCGGTTGGATTTCAAAGATGGCATTGCCTTAGAAGCTTCACACCCAGGAGGGCCATCCGGTCCTGGAGGAGGTGTGAAGCACCTCTGCCCAGAGCAGGCTTGGTATCTGTCCTCTGAGAGTGCTGGTCCTCACCCCACGAGGTCAAAAACATGTCTAGTTGTGGCAGGCTGGCAAAAACAAGTTAGATATCATACTAATGCTTGGTAGGTTTTCTGGGGACCCTCTAAAAAGGGCCCCTGTGTGAATGTATTAATACATCTGGCACTGGCATCAGTGAAGATTTATTAAGACATGATGTTTGTTACCAAGAATCTTAGAATTCAGTGAAGCAATTATGGAGCTATGAAACTAGCGTTGACAAGTATCCAGCGCATGTCGTCCTCAAGGCTTCCCTGTGCATGCACATAGGTTACAGTGCACCCTGTCTTAGCATTAAAGGCCTGCAGTAGGGGTGACTTACCTATACCTAATGCAGTGTATAGGTGGCATGGCACACAGGGCTGTGTGCCATGTTGACTCTTCGGAAGTCTTTGCACCAAAACACACAGCCTGCAATAGGAGAGTGCATAGCCTCGGCAAGGGGTCACAGAGGACTCTCTTCAGTTCCCTTGCCCTAGGTACCAGGGTTACCATTTACTAGGGGCTTACAGGGGTAGCTGAAGTTGTGGCAATCATGGTACAGTGTGTGGGAAAGAGATCTGGCACTGGGAACCAAGGGGCATATTATCAAGGGTGGCGATAGTGAACTTTCGCCGCTTTAGCGGCCTTTTTCGGCCGCTAAGTGGTGATAATTCTATCGCCCTATGAGCAAGCTGTCGCTAACAGCAGTTAGCGACAGCTTTTAGGTGATAGTGAGCAGTTTGGGGCCCACTTTGCATGTTAGCGATATCGCCTATTAGCAAGGCAGGCGTAGCGATGGAAATATTTGCGCTAAGCGCGAATATCTCCAAATACTAACACCTGCCCAGACCAGTTCTTAGCCATGTTATCCAATGGGAGGTGAATAACATAGCTTAGAGCATTTCGTCGCTAATGCGTGAATATCACTGTATTCTCAGTGAAATTCACGCATTTCGCCGCAATCACCGGAAAATGTATCGCTTTGGAGATAAACGTTGCTTATAGCACGTTATCTCAGCGATAAATTCCAGCGATGCTCAGGGATAAAAAAAATCGTCGCTAAGCCTATTTAGCGATAAATATCGCTACTTGTTGGTAACATGCCCCCTAGTTAGCAGGGACCCAGTGCACTTACAGTTCGAAATCACATCAGGCACCAGGCAAAAAGTGGTGGCTAACCATGCATAAAGAGGCACTTTCCTACAGGTAAACACCGTGTTCATGCTGTGGTAATGCTCTTCCACCATTCGGAATGGAGTTGGAAACACTTGTACTCCATGAGCCCTTATAAGAGCCAAAACCTACAGCAGTGAGTGCAGGCGGCCAAGCAACACGGGGGAGTTTCCACCCGGTTGGTATCCTGCTGCCATCTTAGAACATGCAAATGTGTGAGTGGACTGCATGTATATGCTGAGAAAGCCTCCACCACTGGACTCTGCCAAATTATATTTATCAGACTGCTAAGGGCTTGCGTTTCCCTTGCATGATGCAAGAACTCACAAGGCACCACAAGTCCTTAAATGGTATTTACTAAGCCACACAAAGCCACCTTTTGTGGCTCTGCATAGTTTAGTAAATCTAAAGTAACATAAGGCACATTGCTGCTTTGTGTTAACTTGTGGCAGGGAGGAGTTCCATGGGTGGAGGCTGGGTGTTGCTATGCATTTATCCATGATTTATAAAAGTTAGTAAACCTTGGATTGCATCAAAATGGAGCATCTTCCTGAGCAAGGCATACCATGGACAAATATGTTTATTTCTCCATGTTACTTCCTTTTTCTATGCGTACTGCAGTGTGCAGCGCACGTAGAAAGTGGAACATGCCTCAAAGAATTGTTTTTGTGCAAGATGCAAGGCTGCCTGCACTGGGGCTAGGTTGCCACAAGTCGACAAGTGGTAGGGACAGAAGAAAGGTGCCATATCTTAGTAGATACAGCTCATTTCTGCTGTCTTCCTTTCATGTGACACAGCACAGCAAGTTGGCTTGCTGCATTGCATTTTGTGAAATATTGTCAAGTATCCCCTTCGCTGCGGGGGTTAATTTCCCGCTGTGCTGGGGGGGAGGGGGCGCGCACAGCGCCCGCATGCTCATGATGAGCTGAGCTCGTCATGAGACACGGCGCTCCTGTGCTCATGACGAGCTCAGCTCGTCACAGGTGAATTACCTGCCGTGGAACGCTCAGCACAGCAGGGGAATTATCCGCGCATGCGAGCGTTCCACGCACCGGAGCGCCGTGGCTCATGACGAGCTCAGCTCGTCATGAGCATGGAAGAGGATATACCCCTAAATGCCTAAATCTAGAACGTCTGGCCTAATGCTATAAAAGAGACATTCGGTGGCCTTAGGCTGACATATATTTTATGACTGATAGCCTTGCATCGTTAATATAAATAGTATGATAACACCACCACATAGACATGTTTTCAGTTTTATGTCCATCCCCAAAAGCACCTAGGATTGATCAATATATGATAAACTTAAAGTGCTCATTGTAGTTTCACCACTTCAGAATTCTCAAAATCAAACACTTCACCAATTTACTATTAGCATTAAAGTCATTGAAGTAGTTATTTGTACACGAATCATATTAAGAATGACTCAGCATTTAGCTGACTATTATCTAAAACAGATCAAACTTATTAAGATGTTCAGAGATCAGTACTTGTAACATTTAAAAAAGTTGTACTGCATCCAGATAGTTGCTGTAATTTACTCAAAAGAGGAAAAAAGACATCATATATGTTTTTGCTGACTGACATTGTTTTAGGTTTTACTAAACTTCTATAAAGCGCTTCGATCCTTCAATGAGCTTTTTTTTCTTACAAAGCAGTCATTCTCAGTTATGCAATAATTCGGATGAGAGGAACTCAATACCATTCGGATTGATCCTTCCGGGATGTAAAACACTGCAGAATCAGAAATTCCTTACCACTCAAAATGAGAACTGAATGCTGTCTTCGTTTGTATGCATTGCTTTCAATACCTGAAGCAGTAATGCCATCAGAAGGTGCAGTCGGCAGATATATTTGCAGCAGAAAATGTACAGCGTACAACACTGTAGGTCCAATTCAAAATGAATTGAATACATAATGTATTCTGACATGAGTATAGATTTCCTCATTTCTACTATTCACTAATTTCCCAAGGTTACACCGGGAAACCTCCCCCATTAACAGCTTCCCCGGCATAATCATTTGTTCTAATTGACATGAGTAAATAGCCATCAAAACAGCAGTGTGTAGGTATTTACAAAACATTTCAGACAAACTGTTCCAAGGAAAGCTACTCCACACTCAGTGAGTGTGACTTAGTCAAGAGCAATGTTATTCGACTGTGGGGCAACAGTTTGCATGAGTAAGGACTTAAAACCCCTAGGTTACCTTCGATTAATTACTTGTGGTCATAACTTCAGCTGTTTGCATGTCAGAATCAGAAATCAATTTTTGTTATTGTGATATTTAAAAGAAAATGTAATAATTTACGTAACACCTTTCTATTAGTAATAGAACGAAATAATATTTCCTAAAAGTTCCTTTCTTCTTCTTGTTTCATGTTTGGAAATGTTTAAAGAAAGGAATCAATTGAAATACAAAATTAAAGTAAAAAATTACAAACTGAAAAAATACTATTAATAGACAATCTCCTCCGAATAAAAGGCCTGTAAAGAAGGGGACTACCTATAAGATTTTTTTCACCAAATGCCCCATTACTTTGAAACACAATAAAGAGTTGAAGTACACAACGAACTATTATTTGCTGTGCTTGCACTTTGTTTCTTGGAATTCTTGAACTATTCACTTCTGCAAAGTAATCACACTGTTAGCAGGGAGGAGGCGGAAGGGGTATGGTTGATAATGTGGCTGAAATGAAATTATATTTTTCGAATTTGTGCATGCTTTGAATATATAATTTGTAAATTGTAAAGAAGGTAGAACATATGCAACTGCATTATTGTTCTGAGTGCTGAAGTATTTAAGCTCTTAAGTGCATAATTGTATTATCTTGCCATCAGATCGAGTAAGTACACACATAAAAAGTGAGCATTCTGTAAGCCTCCAGTAAGTAATCAGGATCGTGTAAGCCTGATTTAATAACCACGACACTCTTTGCCTGTCCATTAACACCACATAACCATAAGTGTTAAGGAACTTCTAATAATATCGTACCCTTCCTAATGTATCCTCTGACTTGACATACCATGCTACTGTTTTTAAGAATGAAAAGTAGGGGAGCTTTAGGGTGTCCATATATATTCTAAAAATATTTACAATGACGATAATGCACATCTGCTGGAGTTAGTAGAAAAGACAATTGTATAAAATACACCCATATCTATAAGCCTTCAAGATGACCATCCACAATCTTTTTTTACGTTGTTGAAATGTACAGATTTACATTTCTGCTTGATTATATCTATGTATGTGCAAAAAACGAGTCTGATAGGTGCAATTATGCAAAGTTGAAAAACTTCAAACTTTTGCATGTTGGGTGGAATTGCTTCTGCCCAACACTGACTCGTAAATGGGGCTGACTGACACCGGGTCGGCGGTCCAGCCCGCCTCATTAGTATGCGACTGAATACTGCTAGGTCACATTCCAACATTTCCCTATGGGAGCATGCATTAGGGCCATAAACCGGCCTTAATACATGCTCCCATATGGAAATGGGAAGTGTCGTTCATCCCTGTACCCCATGGCAGTGTCTGACATGGGGTGCAGGGATCAGCAGGGGGTTTGCCCCCCAACCGGAGGCCACACACACAAGGGGGCTCTGCTGGGGGCCCCTAAACATGCTTTCCAACATGATTTCCATGTCAGACAGGCTGACGTAGAATTCATGCCGGAATCCATGCTTCATAATCCCAAGGGTGGAAAGTACCTCCCTTTGGGCCTTTTCAAAATGACCAGCTAGTTTCAATTCCGACCGGCTGCCTCATTATTTGCCAGTCAGAATTAAAATCAACAGGGGGGCGGGGGGGGTCAGGAATCTTCTGACCGAAGGTTAAGGGTTTTCTGACCACCATCATAATAGGCCCCTTTGTGAAGTTCACAAATCAATCAAAATCACAAAACCTTGGCTGAGGTTGAAAAGTTCCACCAAAAAGTTTTATGCAAAAGAAGATTGTTGAAAACGTTTTCTGAGAGAATGCAACAAAGAAAAGTATGTTTTTGAAATTATTTTTCCCCCCCAAATCTTTATATTTAGGGGTTTGTTCCCTGCAGATAAAGTTTGTGGAGGAAAAATTTGCAACTTTGCATACAATTAACTGTAAACCTTTATGTGTAAAATATAGATGCTAATGCCTCAGAGCATGATTACGAGTGTGGTGGTCTTCTGAGCGCTGCACTCACAGTGGCGCAGCAGCAGCAGTCCTCCGTCCACTGCATTACGACTTTAAAAGTTGCTGCGGAGGACCATTGGCTGTGTAACGGAACTGTTGTTCCCTTGTGGTGGTGGAGCTGCACTACAATGTTAGATGCTCAGCAGTACTTACGCTGTTCCACTGAGCATATTACAAGTTCCAAAACTGCCCGCTATTTCATGGCCATGAAAAGGCTGGTGTTAGAGGAAGAAAAGGACCCTACACGGCCAAATTCCCCCACCATGGGGATGCATACTGGGTGGCACAACATGTGCCCCCTGTATAAATTCCCCTAAAGATCCAACCTGGCATGGACATCACCGTCCATGTCGTGCTGGAATGTATTTGCTGTTCCCTTTGTGGTGCCTGTTTTCCAGGCACCACCATGGGAAAGGCAAAAGACCATCCACCTTTCACAAGTTCAAATTGTAAAAAGGCGGGCAGTCCTTGGGAGGCTTCGGCACAGCTGTGTCAGCGTAGAGCCTGTGCAACTGAGCCAAAGTCGTAATTAAGCCCTTAGTCTTTTGCCACATCTTGTCAGACATAGATTTTGGTCATGCATTCTGTACTGTGCTAGCATGAATCAGCTTTATCAAATATTAAGCATTGAGGTGTCATCGTTCAGGAAAGCAATGGATTAGTACCACAAGGTATTATGGAATTGCATTTATGGATACAGGGCCTGCAGATGCAATGTAATTGAATTTACTCATCACCTAATTTTTAAGCCCTTTCACATTGGGCCTGTCACCCTCATTAGTGGTACTGGACTACCGGTTTTATTGTGTCAGTGAGAAATCAGCCAATATGTATCTTTTTACCTTTTTTGTAGGCTGAGAATGGTTCACTGACAGAATTTCGCCCCCCCAAAATATTGCAGTATAAAAGTATCATGACAAAAATATATTTGTCAAAAATATTGTCATCCTATACTTAATGGTAAGTAGAAAAACGTTAAAAAATTATGCCAATAATACCATTGTATTAAATATTGTTTTTCAAATATATATAGAATTTAATAAACAAATATTAAATATATTAAATAATAGCAATAATTACAAAAAGATAGTTTTAAAAAATTCAACACATATATAATAATTTACTAGCAGCCCGTCCCGACGTTGTCCGGGAAGGCTTTGCGAGGTGAAAGGTACTCACCAGCATCGCGCACCCCGGACACGGGCACTCCAGCAGCATTTTTGCACCCCTGGGCATGTGGATGTCGACGCGCCTCTACGCCCTTACGCCATCGGCCACACACCTCTGCACAAGTGTTAGGGTCCGGCCACCCCCCCGCCGGCCCCCCCCATGTATTTGCAAACATACTTCCCTCAATGTGCTGGGCGGGGCCGACAGGCTGTGTGAGTTAGCTCTCGCCATCGGCCACACGCCTCACGGTGTCGGTTCCGCTTCCGCGCTCCTGTCCGCTCCTCCCCGCGGTCCTGTCCGCTCTTACCTCTGGGCAGGTCCCAAGTAGCCTCTACGCCCTGACGCCATCGGCCACACGCCTCCGTCGGATGTTGGTTCCGCGCTCCTGGCCGCGTTGTATACAGACACCCATGACGCCAAACGCCGCGTTTACCTAACGCCACGCCCACACGCCATTGCTCCTCTCGCAAGCCGCGATCAAATCACTGTATGCATACGCCCATGCCCCAACGGACTACTTTTCCCCTAACGTTCTTCCCCCCCAATGTATATGGTGTGGTGCTCTATAGCCTATGTCCATCTCCTGGACCTCCCCTTTCCAACACTGTATTGGGTGTTGTGATTGGTGGTGTACTTCTGGAGTTTACCCGCCTCAAAGGTTCACAGTTCTCGCTTTATAATAGTAGTATAGATATATATGTATGTATATTTACAAATATCTACTTAAACATTTTTTTTAACACATTATATTCATTTATATTATTGTCTCAAGGGTATTAAATAACATAAGAATATAACAAATATATAAATATATAGTTTATTTGTTGAAATCTCAGTATTTTATTTTTAGTAGATATATATTTAAATAAAAAGATATATATATACACACATATATCTATATATTCACCATCACTTTCCAAACAAAAGCAGTCAACGCTGTGTCTGTGCGCAAAGTTAATTTAATGCCAGCTGAATAGTGCTAGACGCGTTTTGCCTGTCCTGCAGGCTGTTTCAGTAGCAATTCAATAAAGTTTTCAGTACATTTTTAAATGTGAGTGTGAACAAATCATGTGATGGACTACAACAATAGAGTAAGACAACAGACTAGTAGTTTTTGATATAAAACATACAGAATTGCCAAAATACAATTTGGCAATAAAGGTGAGTCCTCCTTCATGTTGTAATTACATAAAGTGTCTTCTATTAAAACAGTGTACATGTTTTACCGACCAGAATGTCAGTTTATATTTGAAAGTATTTGTCATATTTCGTGCATCGCACTCGCTTGGAATTCTGACCATGATGGTCTGAAATTGCAGCATGTAACTATTTCATACAGCACAAAAGCATTGTAGATTCAAACTTTTTTGCAGTGCAGAAATTAACAGATTTTGCCCAAGTGGGCATAATTTGACATCTTCCGCTGATTCAACTGATGTATTGTTCAGTTAAGCAATACCTACAATTAAGCCCCAGTGGGCAAATCCAAAAATATATGACTCAGGCTTAACTTTAAAGCGTATACAACATCAGGTTTCACCTTATCAATAAATTTGGTATGGTCAAACATCTGCGTCAAAAAAAGTGCTCATGTGTAAAAGTGTAGCTAAAAACAACAGAGAGTTAGGAGAAGCCTATAAATGAGTGTGCAAAACTTCTTCCATGTTAAGACCTTCTGGGGTCTTGGTATTAAGCTGAATGATGTAGCTAGATTCAAGTTTTCTCAAACTTTTCTCACGATCAGCACCCCTTACACTCAGAGGGACAGCATTGATTACAAGGTAAAACAGACCTTCAGCATTTTTGTGTGGTGCTGCTCGAAATGTCGCGCCATGGGGTAGGATTTACCCCCGTTCTTAAAGGCACGCAAATGTTGCAGCACCCTCTTGTGTACAGGGAAGATGGTGCTGCCCACGTACTTCAAGCCACAGGGGCACTGGAGCACTTAGACAGCATACCGGTTTAACCCGAAAATTGCCCTTTGATTTGTTGCTGAGACTTCTGGGAAAAGCCCAGTGAAAAACTGGTAGTATTTTTCCAAACGTGCACGCCTTACACTTTAGGCATTTAATTAAACCATCCTTCCTGCTCAAACGTGATGACATAGTTTTTTTTGCTGTGCTGCTAGACAGCATGTTGCATACCAGGGCTTGATGGAGAGATCGAGCTTTTCTGAAAGTGAACTGGGTTCTCCTCTGAATAAGTTTGCCTAGGACCAGAACATTACGCACAACGTGCCAATGCTTGTAAATGATTTTCCTAACCTCACCCTTGTTGTATGTAGTGATGAGTCTACACTGGTTGCTCCCCTTTTATACTGCTTTGACTTGTTTAGTTTCTTTGTCAAAACGTATGTGTTCTCTAGTTTTAATTTTTGCTTTACAGATAGCATTGTCAAAACTTTTTTCTGAATAGCTTCTGGATAGAAAGCGAGATCTAACACAAAATAATTAAATTTCCAAGTCCTGCCCGCTACTGCAATTATGCATAGCCCTGTGGCATTCCCCTTAGGGGATACTTCTTACCAGTTTCTCTGGATGGAAACTCGTAACATTTAATAACATGTTCCCATCAGTGGACGTTCGATACAGCTTAGTCTATAATTTACCCTCATGTACATACACTGTAAGGTCCAGAAAGTTAACCTCAGATGTACTGATAACACTGATCAATTTCAAATTCAGGTTGTTGGTTTGGAGTTTCTTAATAAACTCCTTGCCACTCTTTTCAATGCCCCTCCAGGTGACAAAAAGGTCATCGATGTACCGACTCCAATGTACTACATTGTTCTGCCACTCAGTGTGCCACAGCGTCTGGACCACCTGCTCCTCACACCAGCCCGTATGCAAATTAGCATAGCTAGGGACGAAGCAGGTGCCCATTGCTGTCCCACAGACCTGTTGATATAACTCACCATTGAACAAGAAAAAATTGTTCTCCAAGCAGATGGTAATCATCTTAATTAACATTTGTGTGTGGTGCCAGAATTTAGCAGGTCGGCTAACCAGAAAGTGTTTAGTGGCATTTATGCCATCCTGGTGGCGAATGCTGGTATAGAGGTAGTGGCGTCTATGGTCATTAATAGAAAATCAAATCAGCCTCCCACGGGACGTCTTACACCTTATGTAGAAAGTCCCCTGTATCTAAAATGAATGGAGGTAATTTTTTCACAAGAAGACACAAAAATTAATCAACATATTTAGAAGGGTGTTCCAAAGCACTCCCAAATGCCGAGATTATAGGATGGCCAAGGGAATTCAACATGGCTTAATGAATCTTTGGAATTAGGTAAAGGACCGGGGTGGTGGGGTTGCAGATCTTTAAAAAGGACATTTCATCTTTCCTTGTTAGCCCATGACATTTCCACTCCATCAATAAAGTATTATACGATACCCTTCTCGCCGGGGCCAATCAGGCCGAACTTACTCGATTACAACGAGTACAAAACGCCGCAGCCAGGGCAATCGTTGGCCTCCCTAAATTCTGTTCGGTCGCGAATGTTCTCCGTTCCCTACACTGGCTCCCAATACGGAAGCGGATTCTCTTTAAGATACTCTGCCTCGCCTTTAAGATCTTGAGAGGCATGGGTCCTGAAATTTTGTCTGGCTCTCTTCTCTTTTATGTCCCTACGCGCACTCTTCGCTCCCAGGGCCAGGCCCTGGCGGTAGTTCCCAGATATAGGCTCTGCCGCATGGGTGGCCGTTCCTTTGGAGTAAAGGCGGCATCAGCTTGGAACTCCCTCCCGGTGGAACTGCGTCTGTTAGAAGATCTTATGGCTTTTAGGAAAGCCTTGAAAACATTCCTGTTTTATTTTTTTTTACCCTCAGTATGTGCTATGTATTTAAGGTGGTCCTTTTGGCTCTTTTAGCTGTGTTATGTTTCTCATGCTATTCCTCGTCAATGCGCCAGGACGCTCCTTAGCTGGAGTAGCTGCGCGCATAATAAAAATCTATAACATAACATAACATAACATGCCTGCATAACATCTTCCTTTACCTTTACATAATTTGATCTGTTGTTAAGTTGTTTGTATACCTCCGTCAAATACTTTTGTTTACCCCAGAAAACCATATTACCCCCTTATCAGCATTACAAACAAGACAGTTGTTATTAAGTCTTAGTTTTACTACCAAATTGTAATAATCCTTAGATTGTTGAGTGAATTGATTTTTCTTTGCATTTAATGTATTGTACACATTTGTACCTTCATTAATTACTAACTCAGTAAATACATCCACAGAGTCTTTGGCTGTTATAGGGGTAAACTTGGAAGTCGTTTTGAAATCAGTCAGAGTCTCAATATTTTTTTCTTGGTGAGCTTTAAACATGTTCAGAATGAGAATTTGGGCGTGGATGACATGAATTTGATGTTAGAACTTTATCAACCTGAACACTCGAACAATCAAAGTGAGTTACCTGGTGGAACTACAGATGTTGCCAGCACAAGCAATCAGATAGCGATACTAGCTCACCAAGAAGGAATAGAAACAAATATTGAGACTGTGACTGATTTCAAACCGACTTTTTTGGGGGAAAAATGGGATAAAAGTACTACAGAAGAAAGCATAGTTTTTTTCCCTTAAATCACTATCTTCGGCTTCCAAGAACCAGCACACTTTTGTCGGAACACCATCATTTTCTACAGAGTTTTGGCATGAATTCAGAATTCCACAAGGGGTCATTGTGTAGATCCTTCAAGAACTTCCTATAAAAAGCAACAGGTGAAATGAAAACAATTGAAATCTAGTTGACCATTTGTGCATACATTTTCACCTGTAACTTCTTCAAACTATGGTGGATTTTTCAAAAGTTATATACGTTTAGGTCCGTGGGACCCTTCTGGTCACAGGGATGTATGAGTCGTGTAGGTTCACCAAGAACCCGAGGTACCCAAAGCCAATAACTGAGTTGCACATTGCAATGTTTTTTCTTTGTGTACCGTGTACATAGTAATTCATTTGGTAAAAATAGTTATCAAAACTTATGTATTTCTGAATTGGGAACAAGATATGGAGTTCAGAAGCAGTGGTTATTTGTGCACTTCTTTTTTACACACTGTCTTACATGTGGAAGGCAGAAATGCATAGAAAGACAAACAGTAATAACATTTGTTCTACTATTCTGTGTTCCCCTAATACTTCTGATAAAACTGATACTTCACTTGTGTGAGAATAGGCATAATTAAAACCATCACAATGTTCCAATACATAAAATCAAATTTCTCTACATGTTAAGACCATCAAAATAATCCAATACAAAATATCAGATTTTTCTATATGTTAAAAAAAATACCCCAGTGTTAAAAAGTAACATTACTTTGTACAATACATTAAAATTTACTTTATTGTCTCTTTTTACAGCTATACAACTCTAAAGAGGCTGAGAGGAGCAGCTAAGCAATGTTTGCAGATTAATTGTGTATCCTTTGAGTCAGACTTTTTAGTATTGAGGATCTGCAGGTGCGGATACCTCTTTTCTTAACCTGTCTCCTCAGCAAATAACACCGGTGATACTCTGACACTGGGCAAATACAGATTAGATGCATGAAGTCCTGTGTTGGTGACCCACATAGGCTGCATGCTTTTGAGCCCTGGAACTTCCAGTTCGGAAGATCAGCACTGGAAAGCAGCTTCCCCTTGCGTAGTTCTAAGAATTTGGTTTTAGGTAAGAGGAAAAAGCGAGGCCCAGGTATGTTGGTGGCTCGAGCCTATTGAGGAGTGTAATACCTTCCATGCGTGGGCACGTCAACTCAACATAGCTTTGTCTTCAATTATCGAGTGTGTTTTTGCTGCCTTTTTCACAATTGACTGGAAAGAAGATAAAGGTAGTTTCCATTTCCAGAGATCTGCCATCCTGGTTATTCGCAATGAGGCTTTTAAATGCGTTGCGTAGTGTGATTTTGGATCATTATGCAAAGCTGAATTGATTTCTAGATCACGATTAATCCCAATTTTGTACCAGCTTTTGATTGACATATCTTCTGTACAGTGCTTGTCACTGTAGTCCAAACTCTATATGTACCTGAGCAGGTGAAGCATCGCATCGTAGACGGAATACTCTTTTGTACACTCGAGTTTGGAGGTTGTCTAGAATTGCTACGCTGTTTCCGTGATAAACCATGCTTCCATAGGCGATTGTTGGGAGTAGTTTTGCTTCCATGACTGTGAATAGTGCAGTAAACAGTAGACATTTTAACAATTTGGATATGCTGCAAAATGCAAACAGTAAAGCGGTACCCTTTTTTGTATAGCCTCATAATGCATGGAGAATGAAAACCTTCGATCCAAATAAATTCCAAGATATTTATAACTGCGTTGTTAATTGCAAATGTCATCTGTTTAGGTAGTCTATGAGTAATGATCGTGACCTTTGTTTTTTTTGTATTAATTTGCATCAGGTTTACTCGGCTAATTTGTTTATTGATCAGTGAAGACCGATTCTCGTCTGGCTAAGGAGGACGTCGTCATCTGTGTAAGACAGGTGTGTGAATGGCAATGTGTCCAGACGTGACGGATGTGAATTGACCCCTTCGAGCCTTGGTGTTAAATTGGCCATAAATAGACTGAACAGGTTTGGGGCCAAGACACATCCTTGCTTTAGCCCCTCATTTCTGCAGATTTTCCTTGTTAGCCTCTGTCCATCGACGATTTCGACCTGCATCCAGGTGTCGGTGTAAAGATCCATCATTGGATTCAGAATTGCGTCCGGTAGACCCTGCTGCTTCAGTTTAGCCCATAGTGTGCGTCGGCTGACCCGGTCAAATGCCACCTTAAAATCCACACAGCATAGATGTAATGCTTGTCGTTGTCATAGACTTTTGTCGACTAGTAGCCCTATTGCTAATGCATTTGTAATTGTACCAGTGCCCCGTCGAAAGCCCGACTGGTTTAGTGGAATTTTTATGTTCTCGTCGAACCAATTAATCAAATCAGTTAGGATCAACGATGCATAATATTTGGCCTCTGTGTCTATTAATGCAATCAGTCGATAATTTGCGGGGTCTGAGCGCTCACTTGTGTGGGTAGGCCTAGGGTCTGTGAGAGGATGTGGCCCAAAACGCAATGTGGACACATCAAATTTTTCCACTGAAAACTGGCCTGTGGATTGTGGGCCGTAGCTCAGCCGACACCTAGAGAAAGTTAGATAACCTGTACATTTTTTAAAACTAGACATCCAGTCAAATCCAGGATGGGGTGACTTTTGTGGCTCTCACCAGGTTCTAATACCCAGAATCCCATGCAAACCCAAACTTTGTAAAAAAGTAAAATTGTACTCACATTTCTGTGATTAAACATTTTGGAATCTGTGAGGAACCACACAATTCCAGCCACCCAGCATTTCCCCAAGTCTGCCAATAAAAATGATACCTTACTTGTGTGGGTAGGCTGAATGCCTGCAAAAGGAAATGGCTCAAAACATATTGTGGAGACATTAAAATAATTTATTACAAAACAACCTGGTTTTGCAAAGGCGTTGCCCGAGGTTTTGTCACAGGCTCGAAGGCCATCTAGGGAAACCTACCAAACCCAGAACTTCCTGGAAACTAGACACCCAGGGGAGTCCAGCGAAGTGTCACTTGCGTGGATCCCCCACTGTTTTATTACCCAGAATTGCCTGCAAACCTCAAATGTAGCCTAAAAAATCAAATTTTCCTCACATTTCTGTGTGGGAATGTTGTGGGATCATCAGGCCACCACAAATTTCTTCCCAACCAGCATTCCCCTAGGTCTTCCAATAAAAATGGTACCTCACTTGTGTGGGTGGGCCAAGTACCCACGGCAGGGAAGGGCCAAAAACGTATTATGGTGACATTAAAATGTTGTAAAACAAAACAACCTGGTTTTGCAAGGGGGACACCTGCGTTTTTGTTTCCGGGCTAGGTGGCCATCTAGAAAATCCTACCTAACCTAGACATTTTTGAAAATCCCTCTTTAAAAATAAAAAAACATCCCTGGTGTCTAGTAGACTTTCGTCCCCATGCTGGCAGATTCAGGATAATAATCCCCTTCTGCCTCCTGAGGGGGCAGAAATACTGTCCCTTTTGTGTTGGGGTGGGGTAATTATGGCAACCTCAACCCTACTTTTTTTTCAAAAAAAGAATCCCTGGTGTCTAGTGTGGGTTCTGCCCCCGGGCAGACTGAAAATAGCCAGATTTATATGGGCAAGCAAATGCCTTTGCCAAGGTGCCATTTCCCACTATCTGGTGTCTAGTGGGTGGAACCCTGCTTAGGGATTGCCCTCCTGTGGTTATCCCCAAGCAGGGATCCACTAGGGAGGGAAACCATTCAGAAGAGAAGATATTCCCCTTTCCAGAGATACCCCTCCCGTCTTCCTATGTGTTCAGGGTGCTGAGATATTCCCAGGAGCATGTAGGGAGTGAAAGTGAATAAAGCCGAACGGTGCATTTCAGTTGCAGATTTAGTGTAATGATGTCAGCGTACCATGCTTGTTGCTAGTCACTAAACTGAAATAAAATGCCTCATGCAGCTGGGGAAGCTCCCGAGGCTGAAAAAGAAAAAAAGAGAAATCCCTCGGACTGCTGTGCCGAGGACATATAGCTTATGTCCTTGAACAGCATTAACTCAACCATTACATCCTATGCATGGAAGGAGTTTATATAAATATTTATCAACAAACTAATTGTCATTAATTAAATATTAGTTATTCATGATATATATATATATGTATATATATATATATATATATATATATATATATATATATATATATATATATATATATTACCTACTGGCGGTCGCCAGTAGGTATATATAGTTAGGATTTTTTCTCTATGGGTTTTTTGAAAATTCTATGTCTAATAACTTTGGCGTTTGTGGACGGAATTGGCTGAAATTTTCAGGAAAATGGCACATTTTGTTTCTGAGCAGCCCTTGAAAATTTGGGGGGGGTTCGTCAAGGGGGGGCCGAGAAAAAAGGGGGGTCCCAAAACATGTTTTTAACATTGAGTTTTCCATAGGGCGGTTGGCCTCACTTTTAGCCCGAACGGCTGAATGGATTTGCACGAAACTTGGCAAAATTGTAGGGACTGGTAGCCCGATGTGCCTTTTGTAGGTCTTAATATATGTGCTCCAGTGGATTTTGAGAAATTAACGTTTAAAAAAAGATATATATCTGTAACAGCGGACCTGGCAGCGTCCCAGGACGCGTACTTTACGCGCAACGGAGCTTTGTGAAGCGAAGCTGATTGGTTCTCCGGCGTCTGTCAACATTCCAAAAAGTCCGTAGCGGCCGCCATCTTGTCTCTCGGTAGGATCGAGAGACAAGAGGAGGTCAAAACAAAGGGGGAAATAACTATAAGGGGGCATAGTAGATCCTCGCTGACCCCCTAGGTTTGATGTGGAGGTTTTAAAAGGGCCCCGCGGGGCAAAAAAAATAAATAATAATAATAATCGAACGGCTGAATGGATTTGCACGAAACTTGGCAAAATATTAGGGACTGGTAGCCCGATGTGCCTTTGCTAGGTCTCAATATATGTGCTCCAGTGGATTTTGAGAAATTAACGTTCAAAAAAAGATATATATCTGTAACAGCGCTCCGCTTCGCGTAACGGAGGTTTGCGAAGCTGATTGGTCATTCTGTCACTGGGCTATAGTTGGGCTACATCTGGCTGATATTTGGGCTACATTTGTTTTTTTGTGTGTCTGGCGGCCATCTTTGGGCTACATTGGGCTACATTGGGCTTCATTGGGCTACATTGGGCTACATTTGGGCTCCAACATATATATAGGCCAATGTAGCCCAATATATATTTTTCAAAGTTAATTTTCGTAAAAACCACTGGAGCATATATCTTGAGACATAGCAAAGGCACATCGGGCTACCAGTCCCTACAATTTTGCCAAGTTTCGTGGAAATCCATTCAGCCGTTCGAGCTAAAAGTGAGTCCAACCGCCCTATGGAAATGAAGGAAATGAATGGGTAATTTGTAATTAGCAAATAGCTAATCGCAAACTAGGAATGGTAAAGAATCGCTATTTATTCCTTAAAGTTCGCTATTTAGGAAATGCAAAAAACTTTGATGATACATATGGCGGTTCATCTCTAACAAGATAAGAAGCATAGGGATACATTTATGATGACTGGCGCATCACCAGGGATGTGTTAGTCATTCTGTGCCGCTGTTCCGTCACCTATGGTGTGCTGCATTTACAATGCGGCGCATCATGGGGCAAAAACAGCACAGATGCGTGATGTATCTGTGCCGTAAAGGTGGCGCATTGCTGGAGTTGTATCGCAAGTGTGATGAAGCTCCAGCAAGAGTCGGGGGTGCCCCTGTCGCAGGGTTTCTGTTCTCACACAGAACTGTGGACAGAGGATTGGAACCTCGGCGAATTAGGGTGTCCCAAAACTCACGTTAGTAATCAAAAACTCCTTAGCAAGCTAGGTACAGTGTCACATTGGATATAACAAACTCTCAATGTTTAGACAATCCAGAATATGAACTTATAGTACCTCAGGATACGTGGAACTCATGAACAGTCGGTCGTTATATATTTCTTAGAAACCAGAACATGGAGTTAAGAAGAACACATGTGTATTTGAAATGTTTATTTACTAATGCCGTCTTCTCAGGCGTAGTATCTTAGATAATAGAAGTACACATATTATCAGTAGCAAAATTACCAGCATAGTTACTAGTACATAAAAAGCGAATGGTGACAGTATGTTAACATGCTGTAAATGAATAAGAGTTAGCAACACTTATAAGCAGCCGCGGGCCGTGGAGGGAGTTACGGTGGGGCAGGGAGGCGGGGAGGGGGAGGGGCAAGGTAGAGAGGGCTCCACCCTGCTTCTCCCCCTCCCCGCCTCCCTGCCTCACCGTAACTCCCTCCACGGCCCGCGGCTGCTTATATCTCACCCTCCCTAATACACATATTATATTATTTGCTAAGAAGGTCTCTTTGTGTTGGTTTAGGGCGTGCCCATACTTTAGTGTCTTAGATTTGAAGGAAACACATCAGCATACACCAGCTCTCTCTTCATGTGAACCGCATCAACTGTTGTGTATGTGTGTTCGGCAAAGCAATATAAAACCCGCCTCATGCCCAGAATTGGCAGAAGTTGCACTTATGTTATGAGTATGAAGTCGTGGAGATCAGACCTCATAACAATTCTGTATCGTGTTGTTCTTGAAACTTTAGCACTCGCTGTACAGATATAGTTTAACAAGCAAAGCAGATAGTAGAGCAATAACATATTATTCTCATGTAAACCACGATGAACTACTAGGTGGAAAGCTAAAGCAACAACTAAGTGTTGTGTGCAGAAGTTGCAAAAAAGGAAAAATGGCGTTTAAACCGGTAATGAGCCCATGCTAACTTAACACGGTGTAAAGATATCCAGGACCTAGATGACACCTCCCCATGATCCGGAAACAAACTGAATAAGATAATAGAAGTGCCATCTCATGAGAGCAGATTGCAAGTTTATATGTGGACGGTCCGCAAGGTAAAGCATTAAAAACTAGGAAAATTTAATGCTAAAGAAAAATAAAACAGCCAAGTACTTTATCGAGTCTTAAGCCAATAGGCAAGGTAAATAATAAAAACTTGACAAATAAGTCAATGAATTGTCAATGAAATGCTAGTACTCAGCATATCAAACATGAAAAAGGTCTATGACATAACTGTGTATGCAAAATAAGCTGCAACAGCCTCCAATAGGAAGTCACCGTCTTCATCCGAAAACAGTTCAGCCATCCAATTTAAAAGCGGAAAAGAACATACGTGCTCTCCCAGCACCGGATCCTCTATCACCATCAGAGGACAGCTCGGTGGGTTTTCAAGAAAGCTCTGTTCCAAGAAAGACTGTGCTGCCGCCAGTAAATTCCAGGGACCAAGTAGTCCATGCATCAATGCCACAGCCATAATCCTTTCGCCAGGACAAACCAACTCGTGAGTAATGATAGGAGTCATCAGCTGATTAAAGTCGACGTCAGGAGAAACCGGTCCGCAGAGACACAAATCAATGGCCCAATCGAAATCACAGGTCAGGCAGTGAAATACAGGCTGGACACAGGTGAAGTAGGAGAATCGAAAAGATAATCCATATGCCGTGCTTAATATCGCCAACGGCATTGTGCCATAATATTCTAGCATGCGATTGCGGAACAGTGTCAGCAGCTGCAGGGTGGGAGGTTGCATAGGAGGGACATCCATATTTAAAAATGTAAAAAAGCACAAGAGCGTCCGCTGGTAATGCAAGTAAAAATGCCAATCCACGAACCAGAGTGGAGAAAATAGAATGAAAGGAAGCAGGGATGACTCCAAAGATTTTCTCAAATGAAGTCACGAGACCACTGGTAACAACTTTAAAAAAGTGCGCCAGGGTCTTTGTGGAGGATGCGTTAAAGATAGTCGGTACCATCTTGCTGAAATTGAAAGGCAAATCTGAATTAAAAGTATTCCTTTTATCGTAACAGTAAGTGAACGGGTTATTTGCTGCAGAAATGTTCTATTTCCTCCCACACATGAACATAGGGAGTTTTCAATCTGGCCACAAATACCAACCTTGGGACAGATTTCAACGGCATGGCAAGAATAAGAGCTCTTTTGTCTCAGAGAGAGGTGGCCTTGAGTTCGGCCCGTGAAACTTTCGGGCTTCACATAGCGAACACCCGTACAGAGGTGCAGACCCTTTTCAATTAACTCAGAACAATCTTCATTATTGAGCATCAAATAACTACCATTTTCCAACAACTTGAACGTGGGGATGATAGCAGGAACTGGCGTGCCTTGCAACACGCAAGCCATATTTGGTCGGTGTTTGTTGCATGAACCGTGTAACTGTATGTGCCTACACATTAGTGAATGATCTGGCGTCTCAGTGCATTCCTCTCCATTCAGATAAACTTCTTGATCATCTTTGAAACATCTGTATGTGTATGGAAGCGACCAGACCTCATGAAGAAAAGCACTACCTAAAGGTTCATAATGACCTATTGGTATATAATTCATACAATTTGAAAACTTATATAAAGCAAAAGGCAGCGTTATTAAACCGTGGATAAGGCACGTTGCCAAAAAACCCGCAATCCTCTGCTGATGATGTCACTGAGCATGTCATGAATGATGTAATATGTGACATCATCAGCAGTGGATTACGGGTAATAGTATCTCTAGTTTACTCCCCTATAGCTGTCTTTCTTTTAACATAAGTGTCTGTTTCCTTCCCTTATACTTACTGTTTTTGGTTCGCTTCTAGTTCGCGTACCGGCGAGCGAACTGGGAAGCGAACTAAGAGAAATAGAGGTTGGCACAGTTCCAAATATTGTACCAATTTTTTAATAACGGGGAGGTAGTTCTGAAAAGAACTTTTTTTTAAATTGTTTTTGTTGTTTTATATTTTTTTTATTATTTTTCGGAACATTTTTTTACTTTTTTTGAATTTTTCTGAAGTTTTATATTTTTTTGGGTTTTTCTTGGAGGGGGCAATGAAAACGATTCATTGTAAAGGGCTCAACAGGAGCAACAAAACAAAAAAAGAAGTATTTATTATTTTGGGCGTTTCGTACAAACTTGCATATGATAGTCAATAGCTCTGTTGATCAGAGTGATGCTTTTTTCTCCGTAGGAAATGAATCCATCGCAAAATACGCAGGTGTGTTTTACTTCACCAAATTTCATTTGTATATTTGGCACCATCTCCCTGCCCTCTGGTCCCGTTACTTCCGGTACAACAGATCTTCTGGCCATAATAGGGAGATTATCTAGGTCGTTCCGAAACTGTGCAGCACTGTAGTTGTTAGGATGCCACCTAGTCATATGGCGATGCATTGTGTAGTTTCCGAAACTGTATTTTTTCTCGGTTCCTCTGGACAGTCTATCTTGACATATAAGGCAAGTTACGTATCTTGCATTTACTTTTTTCTGACCTTTGGGAATTTTAAAAAATTGCCAAATGAAGTTTTCTTTCCGGTGAGACGTCCTGGGCTGCTCAGGCAAAAACTGCCTCTCTTCGTGCTCGTCGTCCTGTTCCTCTTCTTCCTCTTCTTGTTGAATTATAACTTGAGCAGGTGGTCCACTCTTCCTTGGATGTGGTGGAGGTGGTGGGGAAGCACCAGCTGAAGCTACTAAAGAAGCCATTGCTCAGTGATCACAAAGGGTCTTTCTCTCACAATGATGAAAGTCAGAGTGAGGAAAGAAGGAGGGATTTTCATCATTTGGGAAAAACAAGAGTTCTCAACCAATCAAAAGTGTTCATTTTAGATTATATGACCTAGTCTTACATCATTAGGAAACCAAAAGTGAAATGAACCAATGAAAAGTGTTATTACCAAGTCACATGACTTGCTGTGTTTACGTTAAGCGCTTTGCAGGGCCTCCCGGTTTGCTTCCAGAAACCTGCGCTTTGCGACTCGCTTCGCGTACCAGTTCGCTAACGTAGCACGTCATATGACGTATCACGCGACAACGTGAAACGTCATGCGGACGGGAGGCGTCACGATGTTGTTTTCTAACGCGGCACTTGCGGTAAAGAAACGTTTACCGGCTCGCGGTCTATTTCGCGGCATCAAGGTCAGCTAACGGGAAGCTTCCCGATTCGCGAAGCGGGAACGAAGAAAAAAAAATATTTAAAAAAAAATTTATTCATAAACATATAAAATATATTTTTGGATTTAAAGAAGAATACATTTTACAGCTACAGATATTAGCTGTTAAAAAACCAATGAAATTCACAGAAAAAACCATAGGTTATAGACCATATATAGTTAGGAATTAGCATTTACAAAACCTTGAAAATTCACTGAAAAAACCATAGGTTATAGACCATATATAGTTAGGAATTAGCATTTAGAAAACCTTATTTTACTCACACAAAACCATTGAAATTCCATATATAGTTAGTTGCACTAACTATATATCGTGCACCCGCAATCCACTGCTGATGATGTCACATATTACATCATTCATGACATGGTCAGTGACATCACTGATGACATCACTGATGACATCTCAAATGACATCACTGATGACATCACTGATGACATCTCATTTGACATCAATGACCACATCACTGATGATATCATTCATGTGACAATACAATGCATCGCCTCACATTTTAATATAACCTCTGTTTCACCCAGTGTTAAAAAGAGAGTATAATTTTTGAAACCATTGACACACCAATACTAGTTACTACATACGCACTCACTGATTGCTACGTCTACACACACCTTCACTCATTCACCCATACAATCATTCATACATACAATCACTCATCTTTACAACACTATCATATGCACTCATACACCTATACAGACACTCACAGTCTGCCACTCATCCATGGAGTTACTCACACACCTAGTCAGTCCTGTAAAGAATCAATGACACTTCCATTTTCTTGTCTATACAGTTAAACATAGAGCACCTTACATTTTCAAACATATACTAACACATACTTACCTTCTTATACAATCATTGATACAAGTACAGATTGATCTGCACAGAGTCACACACCTCCCAGCTAGCCACACACACACTCAGTCTCCCATACAAATACTTGGGCAATCAATCAATAACCCATATAGTTACTCATATAGCTACTGATCAACACATGCAGCAGTTTACAGAACAACAGACATAATGATGCACAAATTAAGACAGTTTAGTCACTAACCCATGCAGTCAGTGAGACACATTTAATCACTCACTCATACAGTCAGTCATGCACCTACTAAATCCTTCGTCCAGACACTTACACATCCACTCATTCTTCAATATGTAAGACATATTTAAACTTTATAGAAACAAAAAATCACTGGATGTTGTTATCAGTGATGTCATCAGTGATGTCATTTGAGATGTCATCAGTGATGTCACTGACCATGTCATGAATGATGTAATATGTGACATCATCAGCAGTGGATTGCGGGTGCACGATATATAGTTAGTGCAACTAACTATATATGGAATTTCAATGGTTTTGTGTGAGTAAAATAAGGTTTTCTAAATGCTAATTCCTAACTATATATGGTCTATAACCTATGGTTTTTTCAGTGAATTTTCAAGGTTTTGTAAATGCTAATTCCTAACTATATATGGTCTATAACCTATGGTTTTTTCTGTGAATATATATATATATATATATATATATATATATATATATATATATATATATATATATATATAATGTACTTCCCACAATATACCCCCACAAAACACACAACACACTCATAACATTTTACAGAAGATGATTTACACAATTAACATAATTAATTATCGAAAATATTCATTAATATTAAACATATATTTATTAAAAACGAAATATTCCTTCATTAAAATGATCTTCCAACCCTTTACCCCTATAACCCCCACGATCAACACCTATAATGAAACTTGCAAAATGAATTACACAACTAAAATAATTAAATTTCAATTAAATAATTGATAGCATTTAACAACTCATTATTAATTAATTAAAAATACATTGTTTCCCACCCTTTACCTCTATGACCCCATAACCCAAACCTTAAACAAAACTAGTTACACAATTAACAAAATTAATTATGAATAGTTAATGATTAATAATTAATAACTAATTATTAAGTAATCAAATATAAATTACTTTGTAAACTTGACCTCTATAAACCCCACAACCTGCACATAAAATGTACTTTAGAAAATAATAACACAATTAACAAATTAAAATATGAAATCAATAAATGTATTATAATAATATACCAATACCTCTACAAACACAGCCTGTTACGGAACTAAAAAAACCAACATTTAATTAAATTGTATTTAATAACTACTGAAAATGTAACAAATATATTTAAAAAAACATAAACAATTATTATGGAAATATATTACAACATATACATTTAAAATATATATTAAAATACATAAGTACAATTAAAAAACAGTATTTTACATCACAGTTTTTTTTCAAATTATATTGACTTCATTATTTTGAATATCGCTATTACTTAACTTAAGATTGTTGCTTTTGACAGAGAAATTCTTGCCGTTGATGTTTCCATATTACAATATTTTATACTTTATATTCTGGTATGTCGATATTTTTTACTCAATATTTTTTCTGGCTATGCTGAAGGTTATGCCTTTTCAAAATTTGCACAATAAATACATGAAAATATCATAGTTGTGTTTTGAGCAACTCTATGATGGACTTATGCACAAAGATGCATGTGCGCACCCATAAGAAAGAAGGAGAAAGAAATAAAGGGGATAATTTATAAGCCAATTGTACTGCAAGTACTTCACTTTTTGTGACGCACCTGCAGCACAACCTGCTGCCCCATATTTACAAGGACACGTAAAACCACACTGCCTGGCTTTTCGTATCCTTATAAATATTGCCCCTTTACACACAACACTTTCTGTGAAAGGGGTGTATCATTGGTTTTGTTGTGGGTGTTCCCATGCAACACCCATTGCTTCTACCACATTTCTAGGTTTAGGAGAAATCATAAACCTTGAAATGCATCAGAGTGATATGCCTCCCCAGGGGAGGTGTAGGGAGGTGCAACAAGGAGAAATGTTTTCATTCCTCCTCTTTTTTTACTCTTTGTATGTGTGCTGCATTCTGCAGCACAAATAGAACAAGGAAATCACCTCTTCTGATTGTTTAGGTGCAGGAAGGTATACCTACTTTGAAAAAAATGCAGTTTTTCTACTTCTATGTGTGCTGCATTAAGCAGCACACACAGAAGTTTAAAAACACCATTTCAGATTGTTTATCGGCAGGAACAGACACCTTCCTGTACATAAACAATAATTCCCCTCAACACAGGCACCCTTGCACTACGGTTTAAGGGTGCCTGCATCAGTGCAGGGCAGCAAATTGTGCTTGTTGCTTAACGCGGCTTTAAATATTTACTACCGGCCTCAGCAACGTAGAGCCATCAACCCCAGCCATTGAGTCTAGGACTAAGCTCTCCGGAACTCCTTGCCACCTGGTACTGCCCGAATTAACAAGTGTCAGGTAAGTGCCGCTTCACAGCCAGCCCCTGCCCAATAGCCATTGTATATCCAGGCTTATTCCCGTTATAATTTTTTACAGGGAACACCACGTCAACGCTACCGGCTTTAGCCGCCTATTCATCGTATTCATCCTCAATAGGACCTCCTTGACCTTTCCACCTGGATTTATTCATATAAGGTAAAACCCCCCGCTCACTTGGGAAGCCACCATTCCGACCGTTCTCCTCTGCACGGGGTTAACTTCCGTTTTTGTTCACCCTCGCAGCACCAGATCTTTGCGGTCTTTATTCTGCATACGCCGGAAGCCTAAATACATTTCCTGGGCTTTCCAGGTAAGCCCCGTTAGCAAGCACCTACCCCGGGCACCATCTACTATTAAGCACCAGAGGCACCAGCGACCCGCCTTTAACATTGTGCCTCAATTCCTTGGTCCGTGTCTTCATCGGTTCCTTAATTGGATAGAGCTATCGCCACACATCACCAATCATGCAGATGTCATAGTAACCTGACTGTTAATTGAATATGTGACCTTCATTGACTCCAGGTCAATAATAATTCTTATTGTATGCAATATTTTAATGCCAAGCTACACTCACCATTGTTCACAACACTGTTATTTCAGTCTGTCATTACCATGTCCCCTCCACCACTCCCGCATGGTTTCATCAAGTTTCCACGCATAATTGACAAGGAATAGACCGAGCCCAACCACAACCACTCTCGGCCCGGTTCTTTCATCGCACCTCCACTATCTTATGGCATGCAGTCGGTTGTTGTCCACTGCAATGCGTGTATGCTTGCGGAATTTTTCTGAAAAATTCCTTTTTTTAAATTGTTTTCTTATTGTCTTCCTTTTCCCTTTTTTCCATCAAACTTGTTTGTTTTTGTAAAGTTGCCTATAATTGATTCTTCAAGCTGACAGTATCACTGTCCTGATGATGATCCCTGTTATTCTTTGAATGGGTTCGAAACGTCGTGGACCTTAGTAACACAGTGCACACAAACAATTTTAATAATATGTGTTACGGTTGTTGCTATTTATCATGCTTGTCCTATCATGTACAAATGAGAACAAGCAACCTGTTCTGTTATGCCTGACTGTTTTTGTTTTTGTATTTGGTTTTGTTTCTTATGTAAACTGTCACAGTCACTCCTTGTCTATTACTGTAATTGTCGGATACAGGATTGGATCCCAATGGATATTACGTCTGTTCCTCAACAATATTTAATAATTCTGATGAAATTGCACTATCCGGCTGGATAGAATATATAGAATTGATTCCTTTCTGTATTTATTGTTTATGCTGATTTGTTCCTACAACAAGGACCACTGTTTTCCTTAAAACTGATACCCTGGGTCCTTGGTTACCTTTTAGGGTCCCCTTGTCTATTTGTTAAGCGCAATCACTGGACTGAAAGGGTTTTGATACCTCCTTCTCCCCTTTCACTAGAGGGTACTTCCTGCTCCCCTCCTTCCATCCCGATCTCTACTTCCCTAACTGATTGCTATGTCAGACCACGCACCACTCTATACCGATGATTACATCAGGAAAATTGTTGAAGGCCCCTCGCTCTTCGCGGACTCCGCAGAAACAGGAAATGTAGCCACTATATCGCTCACCGAACAACTAGAAATGTCGGAAAAAAAGCTGGTTAGATTACAATTCATGATTCGTCTGCTCACAGAATATTTAAAAGCTAACATAATTCCAGTTGGTCTCCAGGTACGTAACATACTGGGAGTTTTTACTGATAATCCTAAGTACATTATCAATTTTAGCTACATAGGCTCAACCTGTTCCAGACACTGGATGGTGTTGGGAATTGACACAGCCACAGAAGTGCTAAAAACCCTCGAGCAAGAAATAATCGATATTGAAAAATAAATAAAAGACACTAGCCCAGTCCCGGATTGTAAAAAACTATTAGAGCAGGTCCAAAAAACAACTTAAGATTTCTACAGACTAGAATAAAATAAAAAATCACTTAAGGTCAAGAAAAGACATTAAATCGTATGAACTAGAGAGAACAAATCCTTACTTACAGGAAGACTTTTACACTAATCGCACATACTCCAACCCTCAGAATGCAAGACCTTAGGGCAGATTTAATAGGTGCAACAACCTAGTAGGTTTCTCCCACACTTCCGCTGAATCCTCAGACAGTTCAGACCAAGGGGAAACCCCGAGTACATCCAACCGGCCACAGAACCAAACTTTTTTAGGCAGAGGCCGAGGCAAGAACCCGAATCGAGGCCATGGCAAACGACAATGGTACAACCCCCCGGGCGAGCGCCAAACACGCCAGAAATGTTATCAATAGTAACTGATAGCGGTATGTTGCAGACTGTACCCATTTTTTATCTATCAAAACATGTCCTGGGCCACTCTGAATTGTCTTTACTAAGCAAGGGATTATCCTTCGTACCTTCCATGAAACCTAACTTCCTGTAGCTCCAAACAGAACTACTTAGGTTCTTCAGATGCATACACCGTCATGCATATTTTCTACAGAATCCTTTTCCCTTGTCCACCAGTAACACACCACTCCGCCCACCTTCCACCTTCTCCCCAAGGGCAAACATAATCCCAAGTGAAATCATCACAAAAATGGTACTCAAAGATTTAACATCACTTGAGAATACTAGATGCTTCATTCCATATAAAATCTCTCTGGAAGAGAAGAAAGCCATTGATACTCTAAAAATAACGAATCCTTGGTGATCAAGTCCGCCGATAAAGGCGGCGGCATAGTTTTACAAGAAAGGGAGTCATACAGAGAAGAAATTTTACGTCAACTCACTAATACAGACCATTATTGCAGGTTACTCACCAATCCAACTACTGAACTCCAAAAACTGATCCTTCAAATTACCACTGATGGCAAAACACAAGGTTTCCTTAGTTCAAAAGAATTCCTGTTTCGCAATACTAAATCTCAATGCGCTCCTGTAATTTACACTTTACCCAAAATCCACAAAAATGAAACCACACCACTGGGACGTCCCATAGTGTCCGGTTGGGGTTCCATTCTAAAGCCTTTGGGCCAATATGTGGACTTCTTCATAAAGGAATTTGTTTCCAACACTGAGTGTTATGTCAGAGACAGTATGTCAAAGATAAACTTGGTTGAACATCATCCTTTCAACATTGACATTGATATTCTCTGCACCTTAGATGTAGAATCTCTCTACACAAACATACCACAAGTAGAAGCCTTGCTGATCATTGAGCAAACTCTGGACCTCACACCACATCCACACAATGTACCCACCATCTTCATATTACAATTGTTGGAAGTATGCCTTACTAGGAACTTCTTTTCCTTCGAAAATGAATGTTATCAGCAAGTGAAGGGCACTTCAATGTGTGCAGTTTTTTCACCAAATTTGACCATACTGTTCATGGATTATTAGGAAACATCCAGAATTCTTAGCCCACTCAACACGTTCCATGAAGGTATCACCTTATGGAAACGCTACATTGATATTTTTTTAATCTGGTGTTCAACTCAAAACAGTCTTAAGCAGTTCCTACACTGGTTGAACAATAACTGCCAGGGCCTCACTTTCACCCTCACACACAACAGATCTTCCATTGCATTTCTGGACCTCACTATTCATCTCTCTGATGGTGAACTGATCACCAGTTTATACAGAAAGGAACACTCTACTCAAATATGACAGCAATCACCCCGGGCCTTGAGAGACTCTCTTCCTTAATCACAATTTCTACATATTGGAAGGAATTGCTACCTCAAAGAAGACTATTTTCGTGAGGCATCTGTGCTCTTATTAAAACTGCAAACCCGTGGATACCCCAAACGGTTGGTGTGCAATGCGCACAAAAGAGCTTGGTACTGTCCAAGAGAAGTGCTCCTAACTCCTAAACCCAAGATTGATCAAAACAGAATGGTATGTGTTACAACTTTTTCATCTGTATCCAATGCCATACGTAAATCTGTTCTAAAACACTGGACGATACTTAATGTAGGCACTATGGGCATTGATCACCCATTATTCGCTTTCCGAAAAAGCTGCAACATAAAAGACCACCTGGTCAGGGCAGCCCTCCCCACTCCAAAACCACCGGCTACACTAACCGAAATATGGGGACTTACCCCCATGCTAGGACACGCAAAGTGTGGGAATTGTAGCCTGTGCGAGTTCACTATCGAAGGGAAAGAATTCACTCTTAATAATGTTAAGATCAAGTCAAACAGTTTCGCTAGTTGCAATTCTTGAAATGTAATTTATGCGATTCAATGTCCCTGTGAAATAGTCTACATAGGACACACAACCCAGAAAGCACGCATCTGGATATGCCAACACAGGAGTCGCATCCATTGCAATATGCCCAATGCACCATTGGTAGAACATTTCTCAAGCTCAGTACATAATGAAAATGACATTAAATGGACAATCATCACTCAGATCATGCCGTCTCCAAGAGGTGCGGACATTGGGAGCCTTTTGAACAAAGAGGAACTCAGATGGACTTTGCGCACTCAAAGTATAAAAAATTGTCTTAACCGGACTGAAGACTGGACCCCACTTCTGTGAAACTAAATGCTCCCACTCTTCCTTTTTGACTTTGATGCAATTATAGTTCAGCCTACAACGTATGCAAATGTAAAACATAACTTCCAATTTGTTGGCCTTTCCATTGCATTCTCTATATATATGTCACAAAATCAATGACCACACATTTACTTGCATGGTTCCTTTGGTATTCACACTAGGGGCAGATCATGATGGAGGATTATCCGCATCCTCCGGGCCGGCGGAAGCCACCGCCGGCCCGGAGGATGCGGATAATCCTCTGCGGAGCCTCAAAAGACCCACCGCCATATTAGGATGGCGGTGGGTCTTGAAATCTGTCCGCAGCTTTTCCGCCGCGGTCGCCTTCCGACCGCGGCGGAAAAGCTTTAACATGGCTGGTGGTGTCTATCAGACACCGCCAGTCATATTAGGATGGCGTAAGATGTATGCTTTTCCGTGGCGGCATTTCTGCCGTGGAAAAGCATACGGACCTTTACTTTGGGGGCCCGTTGCGGCCTCCCACCCCCCTCTGGGTGAAGAGGGGGGTGGGAGGTGCACATGGGGGTACCTATAGTACCCCCCTGCATTTGCGTGCACAGAGCGGCAGGCACCGCGCGGTGCCTGATGCTTTGTGCATGCAAATGCACAACTTTCATTTTTAACATTGCGGCGGGTGCTGCTTGAAGCAGCACCCGCCGCAATGTTACAAATACAGGATGTGACCGCCAGGGTGGCGGTCACATCCTAATTTGAACGGAGGGACCGCCGCTGCCCCTGCGGACAGTCCCTCCTACTCTATGGTGGCGGACGGACTCAGGTCCGTCCGCCATCATAATCGGCCCCTTAGTGCCATTATTCTCACTCCCTAAAATACATGCTTTCATTATTTTTGAGTGCAATATGCACAGTTTAAAAAGCTTCTCCTCTGTGGTTTCTTTAATTATCTAACTAATCATTCAGGTGCATGTTGTACCTCGCTTCACTCATTGATGCACATTCGCATATATCCCACACCCAAGATGGCCGCCGGAAACGCGGCTACAGTCCAGGCACCCCCTTGTTGCTTAATGCGGCTTCAAATATTTACTTCCGGCCTCGGCAACGTGGAGCCATCAATCCCAGCCATTGAGCGTAGGACTAACCCCTTGCCACTTGGCACTGCCCGAATTAACAAGCGTCAGGTAAGCGCCGCTTCACAGCCATCCCCTGCCCAATATCCATTGTATATCCAGGCTTATTCCAGTTATTATTTTTTACAGGGACCACCACGTCCACACTACCGGCCTTAGCCGCGTATTCATCGTATTCATTCTCGATAGGACATCCTTGTCATTTCCACCTGGATTTATTCATATAAGGTAAAAACCTCAGCTCAATTGGGAAGCCACCATTCCGACCATTCTCCTCTACATGGGGTTAACTTCCATTTTTGTTCCCCCACGCAGCACCAAACCCCTGCGGTCTTAATTCTGCATATGCCGGAAGCCTGAATACATTTCCTAGACTTTCCAGGTAAGCCCCGTTAGCAAGCACCTAACCCTGGGCACCGTCTACCATTAAGCACCTTAGTAACCTGACTGTTAATTGAATATGTGACCTTCATTGACTCCAGGTCAATAATAATTCTTATTGTATGCAATATTTTAACGCATAGCTGCACTCACCATTTTTCACAACACTGTTATTTTAGTCTGTCATTACCATGCCCCCTCCACCACTCCCGCATGGTTTCATCAAGTTAGACTAGACCGAGCCCAACCACAACCACTCTAGGCCCGGCTCTTTCATCATACCTTATCTTATGGCATGTAATCGGTTGTGGTCCACTGTCAATGCGTGTCTGCTTGCGGACTTTTTCTGAAAAATTCCTTTTTAAAAATTTGGGAAGTATCCTATTTTTTTCTTATTGTCTTCCTTTTCCCTTTTTTTGATCAAACGTGTTTGTTTTTGTAAAGTTGTCTATAATTGATTCTTCAGGCTGACAGTATCACTGTCCTGATGATGATCCCTGTTATTCTTTGAATGGGTTTGGAACGTCGGCGACCTTAATAACACCTTGCACACAATTTTATTAATACGTGTTACGGTTGTTGCTATTTATCATGCTTGTCCTATCATGTACAAATGAGAACAAGTGACCTTTTCTGTTTTGCCTGACTGTTTTTGTTTTTGTGTTTGGTTTTGTTTATTATGTAAACTGTCACGCTGTCACTCCTTGTCTATTACTGTAATACTCGGATACAGGATTGTATCCCACTGGATATTACGTCCGTCCCTCGACAGTATTTAATAATTCTGATTAAATTGCACTATCCGGCTGGATAGAATATATATGGAATTGATTCCGTTCTGTACTTATTGTTTATGCAGATTTTTTCCTACAACAAGGACCACTGTTTTCCTTAAAGCAAATTGTGCACCAGCACAGGAGAGAGCACAGGGATCCCTCATGTTGGTGTAGATATGACGCATCCCTGTGCTGAGGAATGAATGCAGCACGGCGCAGCCAAATGACTTGCAGCACCGCGGTGCGCTAATTTCATGTAAATGAGGCCCAAAGTGAATTGCTTCAAAATATCCTCAGAAATGTATATTTTATTAGTAAAGCCATGGCAAACTTCAGATTTTTATCAGTTTGTCACTATTGAAAACTAAGTTAATCATGACTAAATAGTAGGGGGCTTTTTACAAGTCCCTTGCTCCGCGAGTGCGTCACTGTTTTTAATGCACCAGCGGCACATGTGGCAGCCCAATATTTACAAGGACATGTAAAGCCACCCTGCATGTCTTTTCGTGGGTTTGTAAATAAGGCCCCTTACATGCAACACTTTTCCTGAAAGGGGTGTGTCATGGGTGTTGCTGTAGGTGTTGCCACGCAACATCCGTGGCATCTGCCACATTTCCAGATTTACGAGACATCGTAAACCTGGAAATGCATCAGATTGCTACACCGTGCAACAAGGAGAAATGCTTTTATTGAAGCAGCACACATAGAAGCTTAAAACTGCCATTTCAGCATACTAATACTACCCTCAGCTTGAAAAGGCAGATAAAAAAGACACAGACCACCTAGTGCAAGGGTGCCTGCATTGAGGGGAATGATTGTTTATGTGAAGGAAGGTGTCCCTGCCTACACATAAACACGTTTTCCCTTTTAAATTCCTGCACATTTGACCTACAGAAATGTTATGATAGTTTAAGACTTTATCAAATCCAGGAAATTTCAGGTGCTGTAAATAAAGTATACCTTGGAAATCCAAACCTTGCACAAACAATGGCTTGTGCAAGATCAGATATCTCTGAACCACTCACAATTAGGACCAATGTTACGGCGGCTTCACTAGGTGTGTCCTTTAAGTGTCAAAACCAGAGCTTGAGCAGCTGGCGGCTTTCAAATTCAGACACTGGTGTCTATATCACATTGTAAGCTAAGGAAGGTCTTTCATGCCAAGGCAATTAACTTGTGCGTGTGTCAACGAGGGTTATTTCCTAGAGACACAACATGAGGATATATCCAAACATCTTTCTAAATATGATGTGATGCATTACCTGTTTAGTGCACAGGGGTTCAAATATAATGAATCTATTCTTTACAAGCGTGCAAACATTTTTCAATAACTTACTAAGATTTTGAAGTTAATAAAGTTTATAGACTGTTCAAACAAAGCATTACAATATCCACAATAGAAGGCTTCTTAGTAGCAACTGATAAGCAACAGGTACTCATTTTGACTATGGTTCACTGGTTAGAACAGAAAATGTATCACAATTGACATTGTCTCCAGGAGCCAGTTTTCTGCCAGATTCTGTTTTTACTTTTGAATAAAGGTATGCCTTCCCATTGAATTGTCTCACAAAATAATGGCAAGTTAGTTTCACAAAATGTCATATAAATGTCATTGTCATGAAAGTTCGAAAAATGTTTTTAGCAATTCTATGCTCCCCAAATCTTGATGTAGTGGTGTCTGGGAAGTCTCACCATGGCTCCTTCTAGAGTTAATATTTAGTGTAGACTGTTGGAGACTCAACTGGTCACAAGGATGGGGTTCGATTCTGTAGACCAGGGTTCTGTAATTCCAATTCTCATATCAGCAAATTCAACAGCAGAGGAGTCATGTTATCCTTGTTCTTTATTTTCCCCTAGATCTTACAGTTGATTCATATTTTCTTGATCTTACCCAGGAATGGAAGAAGTATGATACAGTATGACTAGTTGGAAAGAGTAAATAGAGGTGGTGTTCATTTTTGATGATAGAATGATGTCACTCTCATTTAATGTGAGCTTTCATCAGATGAGAAGATTTGGGAAGGTGTTGAATACGGAGGCGATGGAAGAAGATTCATGCTGTCAAAAAGATTTTTAATGTTTTTAATGTGCTGTCTAACTTTGTTGATTTCACTTTGAAGGGTGTTTTGGCAGCATTGCAATTCTACTTTGAATGTTCAATGTGTGTATTTATGCTAGACATGGATTCATGCATTCCTTGGTTATTTTGAATAGTCCTCTGCTTTCTTGATTATTGTGAGGTAATGGACAGTCTGCAGTGGGTATCTTTAAATTGTGTGTTAATCTTACTGAGGATTCATAAACGTTTGCCAGGGCTGGGTGTCTTCTTGCGAATGTGATTGGAATTAGAATCTCTGTTGTGTTCTTATTACAGATTTGCTTCTGTGACTTCTTGTTTGGGCACCATGCAGACATCTAGGTGTGACTTTAGATTAAATAAGTTTGGATCACAGACAGAATTTTGAGACAAAAATATTGTTGACAAAGATATTTTGTCAAAATATTGTTTACCACAATATCATGCTGCTATATATATAATGGTAAGTACCAAAATATCAAAAACAAATATCCTTGCCAATAATATCTTCCACAAATATTTGTAACAAATTGATGTTTTAATATAAATGGAGTTTAAAGTAGTAACTCTAAAATATTTTAATATATAATTAGAATGGAATGGAATTTATAACTTTTTGTTGTACCTTGCTTTGTACACATGCTCTCTATTAACACCACCTATAATATGATGGAATGCATTTCTTGCTTTCAACATAAAGAAATTTGCACTAGCACAGACGAACATTACCAATACCTTTGTTTTATACTAATTTTAGGTACTAAACAATGTTGTATTATGGCAAAATTGTGATTACAGTCATAGGTTGCACCAATTTCATTTTTATTTTATTTTCGAGTAACATTTTTTAGTTCAAACCCACTTGGGCAGCATTTTGACACAATTTGTGTTCACAAGGGAAAGAGAAGCTTTGTTCTTTAATTAGCAAATTTGTATATATAGGCACATTTATGCATCGGTTGTGTGGTGCAACTCCAGTGCATCATACCGATCTTAGACCCACTTGGGAACTATTTGTATTCGTATTTTATAGTAGATAGTTATAGTTGAGACCTAGTTTCCATAGGAAGAGAGTTTTTTTTCCGATGATATCTTTGGCACTGTTTGACAAACCTTCCTGAAATTTTCAAAACAAATACAACGCTCAATTTAGCTGCTGTCTTGAAAGTTTTAAAGTGATTCGTCAAGCAGAGGCAGAGAAAAAGGGGGCATCATACAACTTATTTTCCCCATGTTAATTCCCCTGAGAAAATTGAACAGGGATAACGCAAAAACTGCAGAACGGAATTACAGCAAATTTGGCAGAAAGCTAGCTCTTGGTCCAGAATAGTGCCTTGTTATGCATTGGTATAATACGTTCAATAGTTGTAGAGATGTTAACCAAAATCCAAATTTGTATATCTAGGGACTGCAGACCCTCCACGGATCCACCCTCTGCGCATCTGCAGGTCCTTGCACCACAGCAGGGCCCTCATTGGCTGGCAACAACCCAAGAGAAATGTTGCAGCAACCATTTTATGTGCCAGAAAATGGTCCTCAGGGCTGAAAATAAGCATGTAAAGCACATGAAGGGGTCAGGGTAGAAGAGCTCTGACCCTCTAGACATATTAAAAATGAGATGAAAGCATATTTACGGGGCAGTAAAATGTCAGAATTTTTTTGTTTTGTTCCTTCTGTGGAGTCGGCGCTGGGCTTAGCCTGGCCCCAGTATAAATCTGCAAACCACACCGTTAAAATGAACAGATGCTAACAGAAATAGGAATTTAAGTTGGATAACAGCAAAGAGCATTTACGGGTATGTTAATTAGGTTGTAGAATGTAAAACAATATTTAGATTAAAAAATTGTGAGTATCTATAAACTGAAAGAAAATGTGTAGCTTCTTGCCACTATACTAGAAGGGAAAATAGAAGGGAGCTTCGATGAGAACATTAACCAAAAATACAGTGAGCAGGAAAGAAGAAAGAGAAATCGGTATACTGAAAGAATAGTACATTTATTAGGCCAGAATGAATGAATGTGTTTGAAATTAGATTTGGGTGTTTGCTTATAGTATGTAATTTTCGCATGTTCAAAAAGTTAGTCAGGCACTTACATATCCTGTTACACTCCCACAAAAGCACTCATGTAGCCACCTCTCATACAGCCGGACAGTGACTGCAACACTCAGGCAGATAATCAAAAAAGCATTCATGAACTCATTTACTCACCTATGCATCCAAGTCTGAGTACTAGTTCACCCATAGAGCATGGGAGGAAATGCAAAGATGCAATCTGCACCACAAGAGGAGTTTGAAGAGGACTACTTGAAAAGGTAGAACACTGATTGTAGTTGAGCTTAGAATCAGGGCCCCTAAGGGTAGTTGGCTTCTGAAGGAGAGAGAAGAATGGACACACTGCAGGAAGTACTGCCTTCTCTCAAGCTTAGTCCCCTGAGGAACTCAAAGACAGACAGACTGTGTGGGAGCTGAGGCTGCAGCTGGCCCAGGTCATTGCAAAGGAGCGAAAGAATACGGCCAAGAGAACCTTGGAGGATAAAAGGGTATGTTTGGCTGTAGTGTTAAGGAGGGGCATGTAAAGGCCAAATAGCTCTTAGAGTATAGCAAACAAGGTTTGACCACAAATTATATGTATCGTGCAGAAGAAAGAGTTCACATATTCAGAGACGTTGGGGCTGACTTTAAAGAGGTGTTTGATATAGACAAGTAATTTCTGCCTTATAGAGTACCTGTATTGGCACAGAGGCTCTCTTAAAGAAGATTAAAGAGGTGCCTTTGGACTCATATTTGTGGTGATGGGAGGGAAAACTTAGTTTTACTAGAGAAGGTGAAGAGGTTGAGATATCCCACTATAACGGAGGTCTAAGTCCATAAATATGAACTAACCCCAGAGGATTAGAGCTTGATGTTCAGTGTTAGTAAGAAGCTGTTTGACTACTACTAGGAAGACTTTGTGGGGTAGATTTCAAATGTTTCTTAAAAAAATTGTTGTTTTTAGGAAGGTGCTTCTGCCAGTTTCATACCTTATCTTTTTTTCAAATACTATTAATAAAAAGAAACTCGAGAAACTTTTTCTTCAGACACTTATTGGAGTACTTTTAACTTGTTTATCTGATACAGTTCAATGACATCCCATAATTGCGTTTGAATGTAGTATATGGATACTGTAATGCTCACATACATGTCTTCAGATCTATTTCTATCCCCTCATTTCAATCTGTCCACTTGTAGGCAACATTTCTTCCATCATGCAACTGCCATTTTAGGGAATATCTACATATTTATAGAACACATTATTGTCTTTAAGATCTAATGTAGTTTTCTTCATCTTATTTGCATCCTGACAGAATATTTTGTATTTTGAAGGCATTTAATTCACTTGAATAACAAGCAGTTCTTCCAATTTTCTCTCTACACCCACAGTTTCAATATAGTGTATCACATGTAAAGGAAAATGCACAACTGTACCTTTAAGTCCTTTCAGAAGCTCAGTGGATGGTACATTTAATGTTAGAGTTTGCTTCTCTGATAAAGTAATGTAAGTGATCCCATGGATATTCTGCACAACTCAATTAAGCTCAACATGACGATGATGCCAGTACTCATGCATCTCAATATTTGCAGTGGTAAAGTAAATAGTCAACAGCGCTGCAAGTACATGGGTGGGGTCCTACTGTATCATTATAATCCTGGAAAATCCTGCACATACTACTACACTCTGATTTATACACAGGAACAAGTCTACACCTCCCTTGTACCTCGTCATTTATTTCTTCTTCTGCATTTCTAGGAACCATCTTTTCCTTTCCTCTGGTGCTACGTTTTGTTGTAAAATTTCACGTTTCATTGTGTTTCTGTATTTGTAAATAGTTAAATAAGTTATGTTTGCATGTTTGCCAATAGTTTAGTTTCAATCTTTTTGTAATATGTTAAAAAATATATGTGTAAAGTTATAAATATATATGTATTATGTTAATGCAAGGGTCTCTCACACACACACAGGTATTCATACACCTATACAATCATTCACACCGGTACAATAGTGAAGAAAATGGAGCCACATTAGTCATTTTTACAGCGACAAAAATGTGGCATTTCGCACTCAAATATTCACAGGCTGCTGGTATTCTGATTACCGCAGCTGCTGAATACCCCCCTCCTACAAGAGTGCTCTAGTGGTGGAATATTCTGCTGCACTTTTCGTCTATGATTCAGTTGTACACACTTTCATGAATCAATTTAAGTGCTTACAATTGGAACTCGTCCCATGTGAATACTTCTTGGCTGTGCCGCTGGGTAACTGTGTGCCCCAAATATTATACTGCACATATTTAACTGTTACCTGCTTTTCCCCAGAAGGTCCAGTAAATTAATTCCAAACACCATTTTCTTTCCTGGTGTTGTTGAGATATATATGCATGTGTTTGAAAAGATTGAGTAGAAAATTATATTTTTAAATAGTTAGTAATGATTGATAATAGTTAAATAGGTTGTTTTATGTTTATTTGTTTATTTGTAGTGACTACAATCCCCAGTGTTCCTTAATTGCAAAAAGAATGGTGTGCAGATTTGTCCTGTTGTGCGATCTTTTAGATTGTTTTTCCCCACTGTTATCTGCCTTCCTAAAAAGAACAGAATTTGTGGTGTATAAGTAAAGCAGCTGAGAACAGTAAAAGAGGGAAAGTCAAATGCTTATTCTTATCAATATATAGATTTACATTATGATAAATGTCTAGTTATTTGTTAGAATTGCGTCTTTATGCATTGTTGAAACTGAAATTACTTTTACAAATCTATTAACCCCTTCCGCGCTCATGACGAGCTCAGCTCGTCATGAGTGACGACGCTCGTACGCTCATGACGAGCTGAGCTCGTCATGTAACGCGGCTTTTGAAAAAACGCAGCGGGAAAACCGCTAGCGCGCATGCGGTTAAGTGTAAAACTAACAAATATTTCAGTTTTTTTCTTTTTTAGATCAATGGCACCATATATTTGGGTAATGGTTTTTACTAATTAGTTATTGCAGTTTTTTCCATAACTTTACATTTTGAGAATGCACACCCAAGGACATATTGCTATACTTACTAACACACTTAGGCACACATCAGTACAGCAACTCACACAACCAGCTACCCACAGACAGAGGTACTAAGCGACACAGGCACACTGATAGAGTCACTGGCACACCTAGACACACATTGATACAGTCACTAACACACATAACTACGCACTGATGCAGCCACTAACACAACCAGCCAAACACTAATGCATCCGATCACACACTGACAGAGACTGACATAAACACTGACACACTCAGTAACATAACAATGCAGAAACTGACACACCCAGACAGACAACAATGCAGACACTAGGACAGACAGGCAAACATTAAAGCATGGAATAACACACCCAGGCATATACTAATGCATACAGTGACACACCCAGGGGCATAGCGATACAGACACTGACACATCGAACCATAGAGCAATGCAGACACTGGCTCAGCCAGCTAAACATTAATGCACCCAATAACACAACCATACACATGCACATAACCTGACACACCCAGGGACATAATAATGCAAACAGTGACAAGCCCAGACATACAACAATGCAGACACTGACACACCCGTCTAAACAGCAATGCATATGCTAACACACCAAGGCACACACTGATGCAGACACTGACACACCCAGGAAATTTCCAGTGCTCACACTAACACACCCAGGTCCACTGCAATGCAGACACTGACACAGCCAGCCAAACAATAACACTTTTTCTGCTGTTGCTATCTTTGTGGGACTCGGTCCCCCAACAAACACCACTCATCACTCACCTCACGGAGGTGGGAGGATCCACCTTGCACCATCAAAGGCACCCTCTGGTTCCCGCTTCGTGGGACGCTTTCTGCTGTTGCTGCCGTCTTTGTGTTTGCCCCTTTGTGCTGGGGTGGGACTCAATCCCCCAGTGAACACTACTCATCACTCACCTGAGGGAGGTGGGAGGAGCCACCTTGCACCATCAAAGGTGTGCTCTGGTTTCCGTAGCATGGGATGCTTTTCTGCTGTTGCTGCTGTCTTTGTGATTGCCACTTTGTGCTGGGGTGGGACTCGGTCCCCCAGCAAACAGCGCTCATCACTCACCTGAGGGAGTTGGGAGGAGCCATCTTGCACCATCAAAGGTGCTCTTTGGGTACCGCAGCATGGGACGCATGCCTTGGGGCATGGAGGAGGCTGGGCTTGGCCTACACTCTTGCTTTTTCTTTCCTGACTCTGGGATTTCTGGTGTTTCGTTCCAGCCTTGTGAAGACACTTGAAGGAAACATTTTTAATTTCCCCCCCATTTCATATATAAGGGAAATTTCATCATGGGGAAACAGAAACCTACGCCCATTTTAAAGACTAATGACACTACCTTGGATGGCTTCCTTCAAAAGGCAGTAGGGGCAATTAACAAGGAAATAACATTGGCAGAGCGAAGACTTTCATTAGTTCCACTCCCGGACTCACTTGTCTCCGCTAACAAGCCCCACTCTTACCCACTGTCATATTTCTGAACCAGGGTGATCCACGTGCTACACATAATGTAAATGAGCCTGCTTCTAACACAACCTCAGAGAACATTTGTCCTCAGCCAGTAATGGGGTGAGGAGGTAACGTACTGAAATGGCAGGGGTGGACCAAAGATTAAAGGGCCAATAGAACTAAACAAATCCACATAACAGCCAATGCATGTATATCACAAGCAGGAGGAGGAATAAGCACCAAACATGAAGGAATGGACACCTCTATTGAAAAGTTCAGTAAAATAGTACACAAGGCTCTGGCACCCATTTTATCTATATTACTCTTTATAGAAGAGCAACTTGCCCGAGTGCTGCAGGACTTAAGCAAGTATCCGGCAACCAACAAACAGAGTGAAAGGGCCACCCAACTGAATATCACAGATAAAAGTGTGGATGATGCTTCTCTTAGTGCACCACTGGATAGGATGGTCCTAATAGGCACAATACCTACTTTAAGTAAGGGGGTTTCTTCTCAAGAGCCCCCCCATAATACCCTATGACACCATGGGAACCTGTGCCTCATGGGAACATCCACCGGAATAACCGAATGTTGGGACATGGGGTCACAAATCGATCAAGATCAGGCCCATTGTTTGGGGGTAGCTCTCCACAAGAAAATATTAAATCTACCCCCTGATTGTACACCATATTTACTAGTTTTGACGGGGATTCCCCACCTCTCCCCGGTCAAAAATAAAGATGTCAAAAGCTTATTAATAAATCAGCTCACTGGGTATTTAGGAAAATACCATCTCAGATAAACGGGTTTGATCACATCATCATGGCAAGGTAGTTGAGCTGGTTGGGTTACACGGCTAAATCTGTCAAAGGGGATTGTTTTGTACTTAACGTTAGCAACTCCAGGTGTGTGCATTTCACCTTGAAGCACCTCAGTGACACACCTGGTGAACTGGTAAAGGCTCGCCCATTGGGTTTTTCTATCCCCTCACCAGGGGATTATCCTGAGACAACGGCCCCCACGGTTAGGCTTAAATATATATTCCTCTTCACAGCCCTCTACATTTATCCACCGGAACCACTTTGATGCTCTCCCAGGGCTTACTAAAATCAACTGACTGTTCAAACAATTTGCACACACACTCGAGAAGAATGGGCCTGCAATGCATCCACATAGGGAGAGACTCTTATAAAGGGGAGCCTGGTAGCAAAGGGCGTGTAGATCCAGCTGGCACCATTCCGTATGTACCCATCATCATTAATCTGAATCTAGACAACCCCGAAAAACCCTTTCCTCCCCCTAAATTAATTCTCGAAGGCAACCGGTTAGCAGAGGGGCCCGGTCTAGTAGCTTCTGCCACTGTGTCTCCTGTTAATAGTACACGTGTGGGTTTAGTGAATCAGGTACATACCACTTTACCCTTTAAAATGATTTCCTGGACCATTGCAGGAATTCACCCCAAATTGACCAACAAGGTTTGGCCAGAGTACATCAGGGGTTTTGACATCTTATGCCTCCAGAAAACGTGGTATAGGGATGACATTGTGCTTGGCGGTTATTGCTCTTTCACTGTTCCTGAAATACCTTCTTCAGCAGGGAGGGCTAAAGGAGGGTTGGTGTTGTCAAACTCAGTAAAATATGGGTCTGTAAAAGCCCTTAGCGTAGGCTCAGCACCCTGGTAGCAATTAATTTTCATTTCTAATTTGACCCAGGTTAAGATACTAATGGTGAATTGGTATTATAACACAATTGCTGATATGTTATTGAAGCCCTGCTGGCGGAAATCTAAAAAAAATTCCAGGAAGTGGCAGCCATTATGTATCCTTTGGGTGGGGGATTTTAACTGCACTACCTGCGTACATAGTGCCCAACCAGTCTGTAGGCTGCTATATACAGAGGGTCAGCCTCAGCCACACCTTATCCACACACTGCAGGGTGAGGCCTACATTCCATCATTATTGAGACTGACCTATGCCATATCAATATCTTGGCCTGTAGTTCCTTACCCCAGTGCCCCACTTATGTTAGTGGTGGCAGGGAAAGTTTTATTGATTATATGTTTAATTCCAGGAAATGCTTGTCAGCGACTTTAAGGTGGATCCCAATAATGATAGAGACCATAACTCCCTCACAGCTTTTCTCAGTATTACAGCCCAAGCAGGAAAAGGCGATGGTCGCCTGATTCATTATAATCCTAATAAAGGGGTAAGATTCAACTGGGGTAAAATAAACCTTCCCCAATTTGAGGAAGAAACTGTCAAAGCAAATGATCACCCAATTATGAGGTGGCTACAACAAGACTCTCCTCCAGATGAGGTTGTTCGGGAATTCAAGTTGTTTTGCAAGGATGTAGCTTGGAGATTAACTAGACATGTCCAGTGAAGTAAACCCCACGAGGTATGGTGCTTTAACACCAAATGCTCAAGGGCTTAAAATAACCTTTAAACGGCCCTTCATGCTACCCCTCACAACAAAAACCAAATCAAAAGCGCAAGGCAAACATACAAAATTAGTATTAGGCAAAGAAAATAAGAACTGAGGAGACTGGCATGTGAAGACCTGGAGAGCACGTTCCCTTAAAGATACTCAAAGCTTTTGGGACATCATAAATTACCCTCTATCTACGGAAGATGTGAGGCAGATAGATTCACTGATTTTGGGGGATGTTTGGGAATCCCACTTCTCAACTTTTTTTAATCAGAATTGCAAGCAGTCAGAGGAGAATAATGGGGACCTGCCTCTAGATGTAATCATGGCCTCTCAACTAAGTTCATCCCTCAGTATCCGAGGTTGAGTAGGCTTTAGCGAAGGAAATCTGCTTAAAAGACCCAGGGCCTGACCGGGTCCCAATTAATTTGTTTAAAAGGAATGCCAACCTGTGGACACTGCTATTGTCTAATGTCTTTGAAGCAGTGGTGATTGACCCCATCCCAGCAACCTGAAAGGAGGCCATTGTGGTTCCAGTCTTTAAGAAGGGCAACAGGAATGACCCAGCTTTTTACAGGCAAATGTTGCTTCTTGATGCCACAGCAAAGGTATTGGGGAGGGTCATCCTTGCCCTACTGGAAGCCTGGGAGACTACCACAGGGGTCATATCTGAAACTCAACTTGGTTTTAGGAGGGGCTGGGATTGGGAACTACAGAGCAGTGCCTCAATGTGTCCCTAATTATCAGCAAGTACATGAAGGCCAGGAAGGGCGGAGTAGTGTGGCTCACTGGTTAGAGGCGGCAGGCCCGAGAGCAGAAGTCGGCCCGGGACCAGGGTTCAATTCCCGTCGCGGCAGGGTCGTGGACCTTGGTCAGCGGACTCAATAATTCTCGCTTCGGTGCTTACTCTAATCAGGGGTTCCACTCGGCAACTCTGGGCATTAGCTTGCCTAATCTCCACAACGGCCCCACCAATTCCGGGGATGCCTGGCTCCACCTTGGGGACTCCCAGCAAGGGACCATCCCACAGGGAAAGCCAGGGCGGGTTCCCCAGAGTTATACAGCGCCAGGAAACCTAAGGACGGGTAGCAGTGCGCTTTACAAGCTCAAAAACATTTACATTTACATTTACATCCACCTGGCCTACATGGACTTGTCTAGTGCCTTTAACACCATTAATCGGGAGAAATAGTGGGCACTAATGAGGAAAATGGTTGTAGAAGAAGTGCAGGTTACATGCTAACAACACTGTTGCATAAGATACAGCCCGAGGGGAGAAGACTAAGCAGATTGTTTCCACAGAAGGTGGATGCAATTTAGCTCCGTTTCTATTTTTAGTTTACACAAATGGACTAGAGGCATTTTTATTAGATAAGGAAATGGATTTTCCCCAATTGGTGGCAATCCTGTCCTGCTACTATCGTATGCGGATGGCACAGTGTTAATGACTTTGACTGCAAATAGCCTCCAAAAATCGCTTAACGCTTGTACGGATTTTATGTTGGGGATAGATTTAAAAGTACATTTTAATAAATCATACATTATGGTGTGTGGCCCCAAATTGACAAAATCTAGAAACTTTGCTGTAATGGGCAAAAGCATTGATAAACTGAATAATTTTACCTATTTAGGGAACCTCTTTATTAACACGATGAACTGGGAACCACTCATAACAGCAACGGTGCAACATACAAGTGGGGTTGTGGAGGGGCTATTTGGCTTTGCTTGCAAGCTAGGTCACAAGCCTGTGAAAGAGTTAGTTACCCTGTACAAAGCAAACTGTTTGTCAGTGGCAACGTATGGGGCAGGGGTTGGGGGCACCACAACAGCCATCAACTACAGGTTTCAGAAAATAAGTTTATAAAAAAGGCTCTTGATGACGCCGAATAGCACCCCCACATTCCTATAACATCGAGAGCTGTGGTTGGAGTTCTAAGAGGACTGTATAGGCAGTGCCCCTTTGCTCCTATGGGCAAAAATGTGGCTGTTTGAGAAATTGACGTTCTCAAGGGATGTGATCAAAGATTATATTAATCTGGATAGTGCCCTATTGATCCCATGGCTCTGATTCGTAAGAGATAAATTTAATGAGACAGGCCTGGGGAATTTCTATGACAATCCTGATAGTATCCTTACAAATTTGAAAGCCATCATCAAAGAGGCGCATTACTCTAGGGCAAACATGCGTCACCCACAACTTGAGGTGATGGGGCTCTCATGCTTGTTCCCCACCCAAAAGCAATTTTATCTAACTTTTACATCCAATATACAGACTAGATTTCTTTTAACTAGACTTCGCTTATGCTCTCTGTACTTTTTAGTGGCATTTCCGAGTCAATCAGGGTGGGCCGACAAACTTATGCCCTGCCTGTGTGACAATTTGGCTGCTCAGAGCACCATGCACTTTATTTTATTCTCCCCCATTTATGAAGAGCATAGGGGAAAATGTTTAGTTCCACTTCTACTTCACTAAAGTTGCAATGGCTATTAGAAAGCTTTAAGAGCTATAGAAGCTGAACAGGAATGTCATAATCTTTCAATGCACACATTTCACATACCTGGGATGCTATGATCAGTGATATATTTTGCTGTACTATGTCATTTTTATTATGGATTATATCTTTTCTTATGATTTTCTATCTATTTTAATTTTTACTACACTGTCTTTCAAATGTGTTATGAAATTTTAAAACTGTGGTACTTGCTTGTCAAACTTGTGTGATCCTTGGAATCGAATAAAGTTGTTTTGAATTGATTGCATTCAATAACACACCTAGGCATACACTGACACATACACTGAGCTACAGACATTGACACACCCAGGCATATAGCAATTCAGACACTGACACAGCCAGACAAACAATATTGCATTCAATAACACACCCAGGTATACACTGACACATACTGTTACATACTTAGGGACATAGTAAACACAAGGAGATGATGGACCGTGTGTTGAAACTTTTCAGAGACTCACCCCCTATGGATACACTGACAAACCCAGGCATATAGCAATGCGGACACTGACACAGTCACGTAAAACTGTAATGAGTTCAATAGCACCCTCAGGAACATACTGATGCATGCACTAACACACCCAGGGACTCATTAATGCATACATTAACACATACACTAACACTGCTAGGCACACATTCATGCACTGTCGCAACGATACACTCACTGACATTTAAAACACAGAGTTAGCTCTTTGTTTGAGTAGATGATGGTTCTAATTAGAACCTTTTTTTCCTAGAAAGGTTTTTAAATTCTTTTTTTTAACAAAAAGTAAAGAAGGCTGTCAAAAGGGTAAGGATAGGTAAGCAACTGGCTTTTACTCTTCAGCAAAACTCATAGTGATGCTTTTTCACTGTATCCACAAATGCATTCACAGAAGATATTTTTCCAGCGACATGCATGTGCCATTTTGTGTAGTGAGAAACCATGTCAGTTAATTCCTCATAGGCAGCAGGTATTGAAAGGATTGCAGCTGATGATGGTTCTCCCAAGGCTGCTCTAGAGGTTGTTTGTCCTATTGCACATGCTCGCTCAGTTCATCTGGTTGTACACCTTCTCATTAATTATTTTTAGTTGCTTCCACATAGAACTGTCTCATGTGAATATTTATTTGCAGTGCCTCTGCATAACTACTTGCCACAAATTGTGCACTTGACATATTTTGCTGATACCTTCTTTTCTCTTTTAGGTACAGTGAAGTGCTTCCACAAATCACATTCTTTTCTGTAAGGTCGTGTTACTTCTTGTTCATCCTCAAGAGGTTGCAGATCCTTATCTTGGCCACACTGTGTAGCTTAAGCCATTGTTTAAAAGCAGAGAACTGCTGCTTCTCAATCCTCCTTCTAGAGACTTCACTGGAGAAGTAACTGTCTGTGGGTTTCCATGTGAAAGGGTGGGCTCCTAATGCATCCAATCAGAAGGTAAGGTTTGGGTGTATTATTGGATGAATTCTTGGTTCCGGTGCATGAATTTGCTAATCACCAAACTGCTAAAATGTGTAAATTATTGGGAAAACAGATATAAGAGGGTTTACTTATTCCTATAAAACTGTTCCCACTAATGTTATTAATGACAATGGAGGGGTGTACATATGTGCAGTAACTTTAAAGTTTTTGTCATATCCATTGATTCGGAATAGCATATTCATTGGGGTCACGTGATATGGAGTAAAAACAATAGAGTAGCAAACTGTCTATATTTTGGGACCTGCAAAGGCCCACAAAAATATGAAAAAAGAAAAAGTATTTACTGCATTGAAAACAATTATTTTCCTTTACACTAAGTACATTTGTGAAATTTATATTTTTAAATTAATAAAAAGTTAATTTGTAAAATAAGAATATCTATAGTATTCAACAAATGTAATTAATAAAAAAATTGTAAAGCACTTAGTATTAAAGTTCAACCCTACACATGAACTAAAAGAGTAAACGTTAGAAGGAAACAATATTTAGAAAATACAATTTGAGAAACTTATATGTGAAAGGTTACAGAGTTGTTATAGCTAGGATATAACATTAAAAAAACCTTACCAATTCACTGAAAAAAGCAGGGGTTACAGGGATGTTATATTTAAGAAAATATTATTTAAAAAACCTTAAAAAATCACTGAAAAACAAAGGTTACAGGGACATTATAGTTAGGCTCACATTTGCCTCATACAAAATCATAGGAATTCAGCAGTTATATTTACCTTAGCTAACTATAACTTACCCCCTCACAATGCACTTCTTATGACCTTACATATTACATTACTCATGACCTGGTCAGTGACATCAGTAATGACATCCCATATGATATAACACTGATTACATCACTGATGGAATCATCCAGTAAGTGTAAGTATTGTGTAAACATTTCTGAGCGTTAAATAATATATGATAAGCTACTGCAAACATTAAATTAATATTTCTTTTTTGACAATATTCAAACCTATGTGATCTGAGTGGTTATGTGACTGTCCGATTCCATGTGTCTGGCTGTATTGATGCTGCTATCTTGGAAGCTGATGCGCATAGATGAAGGGGCCACTTGAAAATGCACTGCACAGAGGGACTTACAGACTTGTGGGTCTCCTTTGAGGTAGGATGTCTTAGAGGCCTGGGGACAACAGAAGCAGAGCTGGCTGGTCTTTGCTGGGGCCAGTGGGGTAGGGTGCATAGTGAACAAGTCAGCGTGGCATCGTGCAACTTGAGGTCTACATGGGCAGGAGCAGGCAACTTAGAGACGTGATTTTGGGACAGCTGGGCTACTCAGGAAGTGGGACTTATGTATTTCGATGTCTCTTGATGGGTGCTTACTTTTGGTGCTTTGGGAGTCTGGATGGGACTCTTCTTCTCAGTGTTTGCCATTGGGGGTCTAGTACCCTGGGTATTGGTTCAACTTGGCTCTGTTAGGTCCTGGTGTCTCCATACTTGGTGGGGAGACAGATCTGACCCTCTGGAGCTACTAGACATTATAATGCTTCAGTGCTGCATCAAGGTCGTCAGGGAGCAGCAAGTTGACAACCCCGACTTGATGAGATTGGTGCCTGTAGTGTGCAGGGAGTGATACCTTCACTCCAAGGGAGCTTCTCTGTAAGGTCTTGATAACTAGAGGTGCTCTGGGGTTCTTTGAGTCCACTTCCATTTCAGGGTAACACAGCAGAAGCGATTGTCGAGCCTTTTCTTCCGCAGCTGGACTCTTGCAGTGTGTTTTCTTTGTCCTGGTCATCTCTTGTTCATTGAATCTGATGTTCAGGTCTCAGGGTGCCACTTAAACACTGAATTTAGGGCCGTTACAAGGGGAGACAGGTAGTGGCCAATGGGCTAATGACAATTAAGGTGTCTATACACTCAAGTGACCACTTCCTGTGGGAAGAGGCTCTTCCCTAGCCCTGATAGGATATTTTCCTACCATCCCAAGATGGGAATGGCATGGTGAGCAAAACAACGATGGACTTCGGCCAGGATATCTGTACTGGGTTGAATGCATGACATTGTTCTGCATTCTGTCCATCAACTGTTGTTTTTGCATTTGTCACCCCGAGTAGGACGGGTATGCTCAGACGTGAGTCCCTTGCTCTCCATGCCACTGGAATCAAGATATCCAGGCTGATGAGGGCTGAAAGCCCGAAACCGGCCCTTGGATGCTTGTTTCCAGTTCAGGGAAGACCTGGTTTGGCAGTTCGGGCTGGACTGTTCCCATGGGACACAGGGTCAAGACTGATTTGCATATGGCTGGGTTCAAACTGGAATGGCATGGTGAGCACAAAAACAATGGATTCAGGCCCAGATCTCTGTGCTGAGGTGAATGTATGACATTGTTCTGCATTCTGTCCATCAACTGGTGTTTTTGCCTTTTTTCAAGCGATGACAGGTCATCTTCTGATGTGTTGAGTCGCCAAATATTTTGTCCTCTATCTTCAGGAGATAACCGGAGACTCTAGTCTCCAATAACCAAAAACTCATAGTGTGCACACTGCTCCTCACTAGGGGGAGCCCAAATATATAGTTCTTGTAGCACTGAGCAAGGTTCAAGGAACACAAAAATTCTCTCCGGAGCAAGCCCGAAACAGAAACACTGTTCTCCTCACGGTAGTTCAGTTGAAGTGCGAAGATTCTGTACCTTGCGCTCTTCAAAAGTGCTGTCAGGCTGGAAGGATCAGAACAACTGAATGAGTGTTGGCTCTCTGAAACCATATGGTGCATAAGTCCAGAAACCAAGCAGGTGGACGGCGCTTTAGACAACAAGGGTACAGGGATATAATGCGTCTTTTCAGACCAAGTGGTTTTACCCATGTGCAAGCGATTGATTTCCTAACAGTAGCCTGCAATGGCAGAGAATATTGCTTTGGTGACGGGTCCCTAGGGTGGCACAACCACTGTTTCAGCCCCAAAAGACCCTCTTCAGTACCCCTGACCTAAATACCAGGGGTTCCATTTACTAGGGACTTAAATGGGTAGCTGCAGCTGTGGCAATCATGGTACAGGTTCGGGACAGTGAGCCAGCACTTGGAACCTGGTTAGTAGGGGCCCAGTCCAAAATTACATCAGACAAAAAGCAGGGGCTAGCCATGTCGAAAAAGGCATGTCTCCACAATGTGACTCAAGTCTTTTAAGTTCAACTTTAACAATAGTTCCAGATATGTGTCACTGTAAGTCAAAATTAAAATTAGCTCTCAACATGAGGTTCTCTGCAAAGACCCATCGCTATGCAAACGTCAATAATACTGGGTCTATCAATGTACCATGTTGTACCAAATCTGATTGTAATCCATTGACCGCTGGTCCTACAGCCTTCTCATCACCCAACTATATGAAAAAATAACCTCCACTGTGAGTTTGTCATATCTCAAGGCCTGGGATTATCATACTGTTTCATGTATTCAATTTAGAACAGATAAGCTGTGGCAACAAACATTGCTAGATAAACACTGGGGGATGATTTTGTATGCTGCCCATCCACTTTACAAAACACAAATGAGTGTGAGCTGTATATAGTGATATTGTAGTTAAATGTATGGGTTTTTTTTCAAAACAAATTTGGATATGCAAGACAGCGTAGTTTTGGTAGTAGTAAAACACATGTATAGATGCATCAAATGTTAATTTTTTGGTTAGAGGTTTAGCAATTCTGACAGTAAAGCAGTGTAAAAACAAATGTAAAATATGTTTATGATTGTTTTAATAGGTTTAGGAGAGTTGTATCACCTTCGTACACTGTGGTGGCATGTATTTTCATGCTGGGGACGTGACTCTGGCCTTTTTTGGACGATAGTAAAATACATATACACATACATATACGGACCATGTGGAGGAAGAGAAACAGAATGTTCTGGAGGAAGAGGGCGAACCCCAAAGAAGAAAAAGTATTGTGTGGGAGTTTTTCTACGATACCTGAAGGGCTAAAAAAGTTACTGCACAGAAGGTTATGTGCAGTTTATTTTAGAAAGTCCTTTCGCATGGCAGTGAGAGGTAATATTCGCGTGGTGCATCTACTATGCACAAGCATCATTGGAATATCCACAGCACACGTATGGTATGAGTAGAAATGTTAAGTTATGTTAAAATATTTATAAAGCGCATGGCTGCCCCCGCAATGGGGCGTCCCAGCATTGACTAGTATAGTGGGAAGCAAAGGTAGTTTAGCGCTGGAGAAAAGCCAGGTCTTCACAGTCCTTCTAAAAATCTAGGGATCAGGGATGATGTGGAAAGAAGGAGACAAGTGTTCCAAAGGGCAGGTGCCAATGCTTTGACCGAGCAGCCACCAGCTATTGCCCTACGTACCCGAGGTACACGGGCCAGGTGCAGATCTGCTGAGCGCAAGGCACAGATGGGTACATAAGAGGAGAACATAGTGCTCAAAATCCCACTGCAATGGCCCAAAAAGATCTTATGGATGATTCAGGTAGCTTTGAAGCATATTCTCTGTTCCATAGGCAGCCAATGTAGCCAGCGGAGGTGGTTGGAGACATGACAATGTTGAGGGAGTGCGAACAGAGCGCGGGCTGCAGCGTTCTGGGCATGTTGGAGCCTTTTGATCACCACTTTGTTGGATCCTAAGAGCAACGCATTGCAGTAGTCCAATCTAGACATGATAGTGGCTTGGATGATCAACTGCCATGTGTGAGAATCAAAAAGTCGTAGAATAGGCTTTAAGCTACGTAGCAGTATGAAACAGGAACCTGCCACTAATGTAGCATGTGCCTCAACAGAGAGAGCACTGTCCACCCAAACTCCCAGGTTCTTGACCACAGATTTAGGCAGGGGGTGTACCAAGTGCAGGGGGCCACCACTGGCTGCCCCTGAGATGGGAGTCCCTGCCATCTCAGAGGATTTCAGATTTTTGGTAGAGTTTGATTGCTGGTAGTTGTTAGCCATCCGATCAGAGATAGCAGTTAAATCTTCCTGAAATTTCGCTGAGTCCTGGCTGGGGTTGTTAGAGAAGGTAAGCACCAGCTGAGTGTGTTCTGCGTATGACACCAGAAAGTTGTCCCGGGCTTTAGTCATCAAAGCCAGCAGTCTGATGTAGACATTAAATAAAGTAGGGTTCAAGGCTAACCCCTGGAGGACATCACAGCACAGCCGGTGGGTAAGGGAGAAAAAAGGAGGGTGATTACTTGAAAGGTCTGATCAGCCAGAAAAGACCAGGAGAGGGCCTTTCCATTGATACCGATCTCCATCAGCCAGTGTCGCAATATCTTATGGGAGAACGTATCGAAGGACGCACTCAGATCAAGCAGAATCAGTGCTGCGGTTCTGCCCTCATCCAAAGAAGCCCGTAGTTGTTCTGTAACCATCAGCAAAGCAGACTCTGTACTGTGTCGTGGCCAGAAAACATTTTGAGATGGATCTAGTATGGAATTGACTTCCGGGTGCTGGGTCAAAATAGTGTTGGCATATGATTCTATGATTTAGTGGAGAAGTGTGGCTTACTGGTTAGAGGCGGCAGACCCGTAAGCAGAGAACGGCCCGGGACCAGGGTTCGATTCCCGACGTGGCAGGGTCGTGGACCAGGGTCAGCGGACTCGATAATTCTCGCCTCGGTGCCTACTCTAGTCAGAAACCACACTCGGCAACTCTGGGCATCAGCTTGCCTCATCTTCACAACGGCCCCCCAGACCGCCGGGGATGCTTGGTCGCACCTTAGAGATACCCATCAGGGACCATCTCTCAGGGTGAGCCAGGACTGGTTCACCAGCGGTCGAAGCGTGGAGATACTCCTCCGGGAGTCGATTCCTAGCGCTATATAAACCCACAATTAAATTAGATAGGAACGGACGCAGAGAAATAGGTCGAAAATCTTCAGGCTTGGACACCTCCAGTGTTGTTTCTTTCAAAAAAGGAACAACTTTAGCGTGTTTCCATGGCTTGGGAATGGACGCTGAGAGACAGATTGATCAGCTTCAGGCACTCAGGTAGAAGCCATTGTTGGAATTTTTATAAAAAACGTCAGGTTTCAGATTATCATCTGGAGACCCTGAAAATACCTTGACAAACAAAGATTCCAGGACTTTGGGGGAAATAGGGGAAAACCAAGAAAGGAAGTGGGTCTCAGGGCCAATGGGCGGACTACTCCTAGGGCAGGGAGAAATGCAGAGCCTTAAAAACCAGCAAAAACATCTTCTCCTGGAAAAGATAAATCTGGCACACTTATGTTGGGTGCACTACTTTTTGATGTTCCAACCACTATTCAGGAGTTTGGAAGAGTTGGCATTTTCTGTCCCAAGTGTAGCACTGTTCTCAGAATAGGCGAGCAAGCTGTCTCTAAACCTGTGCTAATTATTAAAACACATGATGCAAATTTTTGGGGAGTTGGAGCACAATTTTTGGGTGCTTCTTTTCTGGAAGGACGTCCTCTTTTTTGGGGGAAGAAACAAAAAAAGCACACAAAAAATTAATTGTTAGAAAAACCCAAAAATCATAACATTTCAAAAAAATTGTTCTTATTAGAACCACCTGCTCCAGTTCTAGAAAGTCATTTAATACATAAAATGTATGTTTGTAAGATTGCAAATCTATGTTGTAATGTCTACTACTATGTTATTGAGAGTTTACATGAGTATATGGTTGTGTAACTTATTGAATATGTAAATGAAGGCATAAACAAAATATTGTATGATTGAGTGAGTACGATTTTAGTGATTGTATAGGGGAATGAATGGACATGTGAACAACTATATGGGTGAGTGTGTGTGTGTGAGGGGCTGTATCAGTGAGTAAATCAGTGTATGATTACTTGTATTGGTGAATTAAAGGGTAGGTGCTTGCTTGCATAGGTGGCTGAGTGGGTCAGGAGGTACTTGCATGGGTAGCTTAGTGTGTGTATGAATTACTGTATGGTTGAGCGAATGAATGTGTAAGTGACTAAATGAGTGGATGAAAGGCTGTAACAATGGCTATATGAATAGGCAAGAAGGTAAATGAGTGGCTACATTAGTGAGTGAGTGAGTGAGTGCATGGGTGTCTCTGTGGGAGAGTGAGAGTTTGAATTAGTGGCTGTATAGGTAAATGACTGGGTATGTGATTAGCTCTATAGTTGAGTCCAACAATTGTTTTGTTGAGATTATTCTCTTTGTTTCTTCTCTCCTCCTTTCATGAAGTACATATAGTTTAATTGTATCAATGTACTCTTCTCCAATATCACAATAACATGGCAGCTGTGGTATGAAGTCTCAAAACAATTCTCTTTATTATTCTTCAATACATCAAAAAATCAGCCCGATCAACATGTTTTGTTCTCTGAGATGACTTCATCAGGGTTGAAAGAAAATGTACATGTGTACATTTACGAACATATTTAAAAACACATGATACAAAATAAATCATTAATTCATAGCCATGTATAGACAATGTTATGGCTTACAAATTCAGGCTCCCACCCATCCACCTGTTAATACAAAACAAAACAAATTAAAAAATAATACATTGGTTTCCTATAACATAATAACACATAATTCCACTATTAAAAATATATACACTCACAAATCACCAATTTTTTAAAAAATTGTATCTTCCAGCCTTTACCCTACCTAATCAAAGTGTTCTATGCAACATCTTTCTAGTGAATGGTGCATTATTAAGTTACTAAGGGTAACATGCATCAATATTGCTTTTTGCGATTCCTTAATTGCGAAAAATAAGGAATCGCAATTAAGGAATTGCAAACTGCAATGCATCAAGAAATCGCTAAAAAATAGCGATTTCTTTACATTCCTCAATTGCGATACTCTAATTGAGAATCGCAATTAAGGAATACCTCCCCATTCATTCCTATGGGCCTTGAGGCCCATATGGAATGAATGGGAAGACATTCTCAATTTGCGATTCTCCATTAGAGAATCGCAAATTGAGAATGCAATTTCAAGGGTGCAGGGGTGTCCAAAGGACACCCTGTTGCACCTCTGAAATCTGCCTATAAGTACATCTTGCACACACACATGCCCCAAGGGCATGTGTGTGTGTAAAATGGAACTTTGAAAAATGCAGTTTAGTGCATTTTTCAAAGTTTTCGCAAATTACTATGAAGGTCAAATTCATGGTAATTTTCTCCCCTTATTAGCGAAATCGCTAATTTTTTAAGTTTGATGTATTGCATTTAAGGAATCTCAATTTGAGATTCCTTAAATGCATTCACAATTTAAGAAATCTCAATTTAGCGATTTCTTAAAGTGCGAAAAGTACAAAAATGATAATGCATCCCAAAAGTTGAAATTGCATTCGCAAACGGACGAATTTTGCGTTTCGCACCATTTGCGAATGCAATTTACAATGATGCATGTCAGCATGAATTCTCAACTCAGATAACTAATCCAATAAATGTACTTAATGTATTTCTTTACAGCAATATCGCAACAAAGTAATTTGAAATAGATTAAAAAGACATGTGTTGTTGATTCCTATTAACAAAATAAATAGGAAACAGATTATTCCTATTGGAAAATGGCCTAGTGACTACAAATCCTATTAATATTTAACCTATCAATTAATAGCATTCTATTATTTTTACAATAAAGGCAACAAATGTTCTACCACTCCCTTGGAATACTCACACTGCTCCTACATTGTTGTCGGGGAATACCAGGTGACCATATATAAATATCACAGCTTAATAAATATCACTGCTTAATATTTATCACAGCAAAATAAACTGATAGGAAGGTATGGAAAGACCATTTTATGTTTAAAATGTATTTCCCTGGATACCTCTAAACAATATTTTTGTGATAGAAAGATTGTCTGGAGACATCTAACAATGTTTAACTGCAGCGGCTATTGCAAAAGAAAAGGAACATAAAGATATGTTAGAATTTAAACTTCATAATGACAGAAACGTAACAATATAAATTACTTATACTGTAACACTGCATCTCAATATAGCAAAAATATGATTTTCCCTTTTTTACTTTTCTCAGCTTTCATACTTCTTCGCCATTAATGGTGTTCTGTATGATGCATCATCCTCGAACAGTGGTGAAAAAGAAACAAATGGATTGTAAAAAGAAAAAAAAAATCTGCACAGTAGATCACTACAATTAGGTTGCACTATGCATTGACTTCACCACAAGTAATGAATCAGTTATTTTTTTAGGAGTTACAACACTGATTTAAAGAAACCTATGGTAAAAATAATGTATCTGATAGAATACTACAAATAAATATAAAGCACTCTTCAATTTTGGAGATCCTTTAGAAAATATCACCCCTGGTAGGCCAAATGGTGTTTAAAATGCTGAAGACCTTTATAAAAAATTAATCCAATACTGTAGGTTTTTGCACAAATATTACATAGTGGTTTGGTTGATTAAACAAAAGAGATATTTTTTTAGTTTCAAAGCAGTGTTTGCTTTCAACTGAAGGTTGTTGTAATTGGATTACGTGCATTCAGTTTCCGACTTTAATTAGACTGTGTAGTATTTAGATGTATTAACTCCTTTGTGGAAGATAAAAAGACTGTTGAGTTTTGAAGAAGTTTTTAAAGACATTACCCTCAGTAGGAGGAATAATGGCTAAAACTACATAGAAAAAAAACACTGGATACCATTTTTTTATCTAGAATTCCTCGTTAGATCGTTGGTTAAAGAAACAAAAGATAAGAGTTTGGTAGTTTGAAAGGAAATCTTTAGTTTGAATTTTAGGTTGATGTCATTACATTCCGTCCATCCCATTTTACCCTTTAACTAGACAGTGTAGTGCCAGAGGTTGTATTAATTCCTTTGTAAAAGATGATAGCCAAAGTAGTAAAAGCTCTTCCTAAAATAGAGATTTGTCCAGATTTGAAGTTTACAATTTAGGTTTTTCATTTGGAACCATCTGCTCTGCATCGTTGCAGCATTACAAGAAGATATTTACCAGTTGTTCTTAGCATTAACGTAGACATAACATCTGACCTGATGTTTGGGCAGCCATTCTTGAACAATTTGCCAAAAGGCAATCTGGTTATGTCAAATAGAGAAAATGCTCAAAATGTATTTGAGTGGTAAATGGATAATCGCTATCTTCACAGTCATGGTACCATGCGTAACTCAGTCTTAGTAAATCACCAATGTTTACATCTTCTTCTTCTAAAACTCTAAAGATACCAATAATACAATATGTGTGCATCTTGTTGACTGTTGAGAGAAAACATTACTAATCCACTACTTGGATCTCAAAGATCTTAAAAACCTGAAGCAGAATGTATCTTAGTTCTGTCAGTAAGTAAACATTGGGGCAAGTAATACAGTGTAGAACACAATCTCTTATCTTATTTTAGTTGAATGTGGTTCCCTAGATATGTATAATGAAGCTATGCATTGAGAACAATATTTGCATGGCAGTCGACACCTGCACTGCTTTCCAACTGGTAACCTACAATATCTCTGTCATTTTCCAATTTTCACTTTTTTGCAGACTTTACTTTGTCCTTGTATCCTTTTTTTTCTTCGGCATCTGAACAGTCTTTTGTGATCTTTCTCTTTGGACAGATTATCTTTTTCTCATAAACAGGGGGGCAGATTTACAATAACAGGCACATCCCAGTAGATCAGCAGGGATGAACCAGTTATTTTGCGTAACGTTAGCAACCCCTTGCGCCACCATAGATGCGCTGCATTTACAATGCGGCGCATCGTGGTGCTAGGAGAGACAGATGTGTGACACATCTGTCAGCGTATAGGTGATGCAGTACTGGAGTCATTTCGTAAGTGCGATGCAACTCCAGCACTGCTCAGGGGCATCCTATAATTTCAATACTTTGTCACTCCTTATGCCTGCTACAAAGCAGGCGTAAGGTTTTGACGGAGCAAGGACGTAAAAGTGACTCTTTAAAATCTTGTAGATTTCACTGCATCACTTTTAAGGGGCTTCCTTGTGATGGAACGCCCACCCTGCATACATTATACCTGACGCAGGTATAACCTAGCGCAGGGCTTTACAACGTGACGCATCTCACTAGATGCGTCACATTGTAAATCTGTTGCATAGAGGCGCATGGTTTACAACCCCGCTGCATCACAGAAGTGAAGCAGCTGTGGTGTAAAGATGAGGCAAGGGGCTTGTAAATCTGCCCCCTGGTATTGGCCTCAATAAGAAGCATATACACTTCCTAACCGATTGTGCTCTTTTACAAAGCATACATCAGCACTAAATTTCTTCTAATCGAAATCAATCAAAAACAAACCATACAATGTTCTAACTCACAACAATGGTACACTTTTTCTTTATATATTATATTATTTATTTACTAATTATAATTATTATTTTTTTATATTATATTATTCATTTACTAATTATAACAAAAGCTGCATCTACACCTAAACCGTGTGACTTATTGACAGTTACATCATATGAGTCTTTTACTAGCAAATAATTTACAAACACAATGGCCAATCTGCTTCAAGCCGTCAATCTGATCAAATGTTATTAATATTTTTTTCTCTACGTCTGATCAAATGTTATTATTGTTTTTTTCTATATTTTTTCTCTTAGTCTTCATATGTGACAAAGAGGAGGGCGGAGATCAAGGAGGTGGTCTAGGGTCTGGGCGCCACCTGACCTGAATGATCCAAGCGTCCATTAGCCAGCCTTCTTCAACTAATAGTCGAGGAGGATTCTAGTAGTTGTCACCACTAAGCTTGTCAACCTGTTGAACTTTGTCTTTATCCTTGGACTTAGTTGAAGTGTGATCAGGAATGTTGTGTGGTCCCAACCCTCCTATGATGGTATGAAAATCAATTCATGGGAAATTCTGTAGCAAAAGGAGCCCACATTTTTTCTCTCTTAGGCAAGCCTGATTGTCTAGTCTAGTCAATCAATATAGTGGGAGTTCGGAGATCCATGTTGTACACATTTCTCTGCTTGCAGAAACTATTAATGTGAATAGTAAAAAGGATCTAGTTTTCCCCAGAGAGGGTTTGTCTTCCTTCAGCACCCCAAAAAAAATTAAGGATAAGCTTACCGCAATATTGGGCCTCAAAGTTTTGTTCAATACTTCACCAACATCTTGTCAGAAAGATTGGACAGCTAGGTTCTGCCAAAAAGGATCTATTTTATACCCGTTCTCCAGATCACACGTTGAACAGCATCTCTTCCTACTTCCTCCTATCTTAGCAAATCTTTTGGTGGACCTGTATAGTGTACAAAAGATAGTTCATCCTCAGTGGTACAGATTTTACTAACGACCCTAGTGTAGTTACAGATACTTGCCATGAGTGGAGAACATCGCAGCCTGGCATGTCCAGCTTCCAGATCTCTTCCGGTAGTGTCAAGTGACCATTTTCCCCATGTACCAGGGCCCAGTACCACGAAGAGGCATATTTTCTGTAATACTGAGTGCTTTGTATTTCCCTCTCAATTTCAGTTTCCATCCTCAAATTCGACTGTCTGAGATGGTGCTCGTGAACCTCAGGAAGGGGTTCTGTGTGTTGATCCAGTCACAGAAGGCTTCACAGGTATTGAGGTCGCCCTTCCATAGTATCAGAACATCATCAACATACCTGCGATATAGGGTGAGGTTATCCCTATATGGATTGTTCCGACCCCTGATGATAGTCTCTTCAAAGGTAGCCATATAAATACAGGCCAGACTGGGGGCGAAAGTACTGCCCATAGATGTCCCCTGCATTTGATGAAACATTTGCGTCTCGTATTCAAAAAATATTTCCGTAAGAGCAATTGAAGCGCACTCCATGATGAAGGTAATGGGTGTGTGGGAAGACCAGTCTTCTTTGAGCAAGGTGGATTATACTGCCTCAAGGGTCGCCTTTTTTTTTTTTTATATATATATATGTTTTATATATATAATTTTTTCAAACCTGATATTTTTGTAACCTCTGTGTGACAATCCTACTCGATTGCTTACTCCTACATTATGAGAGTTTTTCAAAACCCTGTCCCTCATGATTCGCCCCCAGGGTCTGAGAGTGATCGCCATCCTCTTCTGGGCCAATAATAATAACAAATACCCCGAGACGTGGTGATGATAACTACATCACCTTTGAATATCTCAGTTACATGGCCCACGTATTGCCCTCCATTTTGGATATTCATTATTGGCAGATGTATCCCCCGCATTTGATCCACTGCGTCTATTGTACACTACAAAATGGCTATCTCCTTCCGAATTGCCGGTGATTCTATAAACGTTGCGGTTAGGCCTTCTAGGTACGCCCCCCGCGCACGCGGCTTCCCTGAGTACCCCAACACGTGATAGGGGTCATACAAGAATGGCCTCGGAGTCGTTAAAAAGCAGGAGGAACGCCACGTTCGCCGCTCCGGCTTCTCGGCTCCCCCAACTACGTGTGGGTAGGTGATCAGGTTGAGTCCGTCCAGAGGACAGGTAAATGTGACCCCTCAAGGTGGCTGTTACTTTTGTTTTAATCACCAGCATGTGTGTAGCCATCCCCGCCGCAAGTACTTGAGTGTGGGGCTTGTGTGATAATTGTGCGGGTGGCTACCTGTCTCCCGTGACCGCCAATGCCCGCATCAAGGTGCACGGACCCCCTAGCTACTTCCATCTTCTGGGGGACGTGCAGGCTCGGGGATTTTCGCGCTTTGGCTTCACCGCGGTCCAGTTTTTAAAACGGGTGCGGTGAAGCTACTATGCAATTTCCCTCGTTTTTGCATTACGCTATGAACATGGTTGTGATGGTTGTCCTAGCAGTACCTCTCTGTTGTCTCTTTGGGCACTTTTGCGATCCTTGAATACATCCTGCCACTGTTACACACAGCGCTCCCTCATGGACTTGCTTGTGCCACATGGCCAACATGTTGTAGTGTACATGACATAGACTCTTATCTCTCCCCTTCCACTAGGCTACCTGCCACTAGGGTGCCAATACACGGGAGAAGACCGTTGACGCCCACTATTGTTCTTAGTAGGGTGAGAGACATTCACAATTACGTATTTACATTTTGACTTTTGTTTGAGTGATCACACTGTGACCCAGTCTTAGTCGTGCACCTGAATTTTGTATCCCTATACAATTCCCCTTTTAACTTGAGTAACTTCAGTTTAGTTTCTCCTCACACTTGCTGTATACAGCATGCATGTTGTATCAGTAACCAAGCACTGGTGATCTAGAGTACTGCCGACATTGATGAGGGTATTACCCCGTATTTTCTGTCATCCTTTCTAGGTCCCACTAGGACACAGCAGGACCCTGTGGCCTACCTCTAAGTTTCCAGTGGAAGGTAGTATTCACCCCTACCACTTTGTGTAGCACAGTTTTTCTTTAATAGGTCCTGATGAATTGCTATAAGAGCATGAAACATGTCGACCACTAGGTAGATCATACATCGCTAGATCTTTGCACCAGCGTGTATTTTCTCCTCACTGTTTTTATTAAGGTAGTTAACCACACCATTAAAAATATGCCGTGGATTACCTAACCTTTTTTAATTGTCACCCACCTTTTATGTCTACACCTCCCCTGAAGCCCTCACACCCACATGCACCAACTGGCAGGAACAAAAGATCTCCGATAAAGAGCCCCTTTATGGGTGCCCATCAGACATTGCACCGCCAGTCTGACGAGGAGCAAAACCCAAATGATGAAGCATGACACCTAGCTTGCTGGGCGTGTGAGGGTTTCAGTTCCGAAAGGGGGATTCCCCCATCTCTCTCCTTTTGCTTGGTTCTCCTACGCTCACCTCCCTTTGAGGAACAGTGTATTCTTTTTGTTTTCTTAGCGTTCAGACAACAGATACTCCAATTGATACCCCCACTGCCAGGGAAGGGATCCTTTAACACCTTTGCAGTGCATATCTCAGGACCTCCACACCACTATTTGATACTCCACCCTCGCGAATGATGGGTATGCCAATAACCTTCATGAGGATAGCCCCATAATAACCCCTGAGACAGTAGTGGGGGCCTGCTCTAATACCACTGAAAATACAGGGGAATGTATAGTGGAAATCCAAAGCTTAGAGAGTGCAAGTACACAAGCAAAAAACTGAAACTCCGAATGTGAACATTAATCAGATTCTGCTCTCCCTATCCAATGACCTCAAAGAGAAGTTTGCCGCACCAGAGAGTAATCAAGCTAAAATTGAGGAGGCCTGTGAAGGTTTACAGGAAAAACTGGTTGATATCACGGAAAGGCTTCTCACCATGGTAGTCTCCCTAGGGGCCTTGCAAAAGGAAGTGAAGAGTAACCAAAATGAGATCCTAGCGTTAAAGGCAGGAAAAAAGGAGACAAATTGGAAGTATTGTAAAATAATTTTAGAAGAAATAACTTGAGGATCCTGAATGTTCCAGAGGGCACAGAGGGTGGAAATATAAATGGTTTTGTAGTTAGCCTACTCAAACAATTTATTTATTTTAATTTTTGGAGTTTTCTATAGCGCTGGCCAGACCCGAGGGTATCGGAGCGCTTTACAGTCGAGCTGGAGAGAGCAGTTGCAAAATAATATATCAAGGAGAGGAGATACAAGTAAGATCAAGATTAACATTGTTAATTGGCGCCTGAGGGGCGAGTTTGAGGTAGTGGGTTAGAGGTAGTCATAGTTGCAGGGTGAGCTGCTGAGGTAGAGTTCGGGAATGCATGGTTGAGGTAGAGTGTTTTGAGGCGTCTCTTAAAATCTTGAAATGAGGACGTAGTCCTGATGTCAACTGGGATGGAGTTCCAGATTTTTGGGGCGTTGCCGGTAAACGAGCGCGTTGCAGTTTTTTGTTTCCGGGTCTTCATGGGGATGAGTAGTAGGGTGTTCGAGCTTCTGAGGTTTCTGGACTGGCCCGCTTTCCTGAGCTTGGAGGCAAGGTATTCCGGTTTCCCTGTGTGCAAGGCTTTGTGTGTCAGACAAGCCGTTCTGAAGCTGGCGCGCATTTCCATACAATACATTTCGGAAGCTGCAGAGTTAGATTTAAAAGTAGACATCCAGAGGGTTCATCGCTATCCCTTTAGAAGAATCCCTGAAAAAGGGAAACCAAGAAAGATTTTGGTAAACTTTTGCACGTACTCAATTAAAGAACTAATTCTTACAACCGTCCTGAGGGACAAGCAGTTTAAAAAACTTGATTGGTTCTTTACTATAAAATCAGACATCTCTAAAGTAACTGAGACCCAGCAGTAGGAATTAGGAAGAGACATTCAGGATCTGAATGCACCAGGTGCAACAGAGCAGCTGAAATTTTTGGATAGTAATGTGGAACAATGAAATGTATAATCTAAGAGAGGTAACTGAGGTCAAAAACCTAATTTCTCAGATTAAGGCTCATAAAGGCTCATAGGAACCCACACATAAGAGGTTGGAGATACGTAGCTCAAGGGGTATGATGGAATACCCATCTTGGATAAAGGGAGGGTTCCCCAGGGTGGGAGGGAGCGAGGGGTGCGACACAGAAAGCTTCACATCTTTTCAGTTTTTTTGGAACACTGTGTGTGGAGCATTGGGAAAAAAAAGTATGGTCCTCATTGATACAAGGGTCAAGAACAATAGGGGAAAAAATGGCACGTTGCTCAAGGGTACTCTCCTGGAATGTGAATGGGCTCAGGGTTAAATCCAGACAAAGGAAGAACTTAGAATACTTCAAACTCTCCGACAATGATGTTATAATATTACAGGAGACACATCTACGAGGGAAAGAGTGGCTAGGAGTCTTTGAGAGGAATAAATGGATCACCCACCTTTAATGCACTAATCAGTCCTGTAATGTGAAGGGGTTGGCAGTTTTATATAAGAACTCTGCCGATGCTATGTTGGAGGGTTCCACTGTAAAGTCAGGGGGCAGATGGTTAATAAGCTTTGATAAAATACATAATATAGGATTTGCATTTGTGGGCTACTATGGCCCAAATGTTGTTGACCCGTCTCCACTCAAAGAATTATATCAACAGCTTCTCAATACAAAATACCACATAATCATAGGAGGAGACTTCTCTACAACCAGACCAGCAGAGAACTCTCCTAAAATGAGCGATTATTTACACCAGTTGATACAAAACGTAGCCTTGGTGGACATCTGGAGATTAAAATCAGGACAAAAGAGGGTACACTTTTCAGAATAAAAAGTTGTCTCACTCCTCTAGAATCAACTTCTTTCTTAATGACTGAAAACCTAATAAATCCATCAGTACTCTAGTACACCAACCGTCATACTTATCTGATCATGCTGCAGTGAAATTAGAGATGTTTTTAGAGGCCGCTCCATCACATACCAGATTGACTCTAGATAGAACCCTCTTAGGTGATTCAGAAATAATAAAGACCCTAAAAGCAGACACAGTCTTTTTCATTAAAGAAAACAAAAACTCAGCATCTCCACATATTCTTAGGGATGCTTATAAATCATATATTTAAGGGAAACTAATTAGCGCGGCAGCCTATATTTTAAAGAAGGGAAGAACAAATTAAGGGAATATGAAATGTCTATTATAAAAATTCAGGCAGAGATAGTAAATAGTTGGCGGACGCCAGATTCCACAAATTAGGTGTTACAAAATAAACCAAGAAAGGCAAACAAGATTTTATCTGACTATCTGGAAGGGATTGTGAAAAAGAGAGGGGAGGCCAGCAAGTTGGCAAATTATGAATACGGGGAAAGATGTGGAAAGATACTAGCTTGGAAGGTGAGAAAAGACCATATCAGAAATGAGATTAAAGAGTGGTGAACAATATAACAAAAAGAGGATGAACGGAAAGATCAGTAAATTACGGAGGTATTCTTGAGGTTCTTTCAGGACTTATATACTGACAACACAGTAACAACACAAATAGAAATAAGAGAATGCTTGCAACAGGATAAACTCCCCTGCCTGGATATAAATCAGCTGGCAATCCTAAAACAGGAGATCACTGTTTCAGAACCAGATAGTGCTAACAAAAGCTTAAAAAAGAAATAAGAAAGCTCCAAGTCCTGATAGCCTACCTAACACAAGTTAATGAATTATAAATATAAGGATCATGCACTCCCCCCTTTTACTTGGAACGAGGCACTGACAACTCTGATACTCACACCAAAGAATAACCCTAAACAATATGAATCCTACAGACCAATCTCATTGCTCAACGCAGATTATAAAATTTTCACACAGATTCTCGCCAAAAGGTTAGATAAGGTCCTGGGAGATTTTATAGGTGTAAACCAGAAGGACGTCATGAAGGAAAGGCAGCTCTCAGATTTAACTCAGGACTTGGTGTGTGCAATAGACGGGACTGCTGTTATGGTTGTCCGCTTATCAGTTATGATGGTAGATGCTGCTAAGGCCTGTGAAAGAGTTAGTTGGCCATACATTTATGAAGTAATAGAACAGAATGGTTTGGGTGGCAAATTTCTCCTAGCAATTCAGAGTATATACTCTGCTACCATAGCCAGGATACTGGTTAATGGCTCGCTAACTTCTAGCTTTCTGAAAACAGGGGAACTCATCAAATAGAATGGTAAGTATTCAACCTCATCTCTATTTGGAAAATTCATAAAATGAATAACTTTACACCTTGCATCATTTACTAACCCTCCTCAGCATTTAAATTACGAGACAAAATTACTCAACATCTTTTGCTCAAGTGTAAATGAATTTTGAGTCCTGCAGTTTTAGATACAGACTTCTCCAAAGTATCCAATTTTACTGGTAATTCATCTGTGAGTAGTATTGTGACTCCCTGATGTTCCATTTTAATAATAGCTATAATTTCCAAACGTATCTTCTTTCTCCAGTTGTAGTAATTGTTCATTAAAGTTGGAGCACTCTTGAAGTGTTGGCATTAAACAAATTATAGACTTCTGATTTTCAATGAAATTGTACATTAGTTTAGCTGCTGTATTATTAAATGGAAATAGTTCCTTGATAAGACACCTTTCAAAAGCACATTTTCCCCTCTTTTGTCAGAACTGCTATTCTAATGCCCTTCAGTATATCTGCATAATCCACATCAGATGATTGACGCATTGTATTGAAAGTGTAACCAAATATTTACATTGCCAATACTCCCTAGGAAATTCCTTGTTTCATTATGGACAAGTGTTTTGAAAACAGGTTGTCCTTTTACAGGGGTAAGTTGCAGTAGGTGACCAAATGCAATCAAATGTTTTTCTCCAATGAGCACATCGTAGGTGGCTCTTAAAATCTGCTACATTCTTAAGTGTATGAAGGCAATCATTAAGTTGGATACCATGCTGACATCATGAATGATTAAAGGCTTTTGTTTCTTCAATACTCTTGACACATCATGACAGGCTTTATTGTCATGTTCAACAAATAGCATTATTCGGCGATTTAAAGTGATACCTTTAATGCTATGTGCAGCTAATTCTGTTGGTGCTGTTACAACACATGATAAATTTGATTCCTGCCGAACACAGCAAATACTACTACAGTTCCATTTGAATACCGGGCCCTGTCTACCCAATCCCAGTACCTCTTTAGTTATCAATTCTTCAACAGTTCTAGATACCATCTTCTCTTTTCAAATTGAAGTACCATCCTTTACCTCATAATATCGCCCAGTAGTTTCAACTGCATGCACTAATGTGTTCTCTTTAAAGTAGCTTTCTTCATTAACCCCTTCCATGCTCATGACGAGCTCAGCTCGTCATGGCATATACCTCTCAGGTGCTCATGACGAGCTGAGCTCGTCATGACCACACCCATTTTCATTGCTGTCCAGCACAGCCGGGGAAACTCTCAAGCAGCGATAAGGTTAAAGAAAGGCTTAGTACTGGAAGTATGCTTCCATTTACCACAGAATATTTGACAAAAGTTTGTTTTATTGACAAATCTTTTTTTTGCTTTTTCTTTTAATAGACAACATTATTTTATCCAGTGTCCTCATTCTGCTCATAATCAAATGGAATAGCTGTCTTTTCTGAACAAATGCTGTATTACCTACAGCCTCAACACACTCCTTTTGTTTTAGTACCTCTCTTCTTCTTTTATACTGTTACATAGATTGTATAAGATTCTGGATTACCCTACTGCAAAACATTCTCATTCTTATTTCCTTAAACTGTATCTGAATTCTTGATGAATAATCTCCTTTGTCAGGTGATTTTTTTCTGTTAATATCACTTCCTTGTTGTCCATTCTTAGCTAAATTCAAACCTCAACTATTATTTACTTGGTTTAACTCAATTTGCAATTTTCCATATACTGTTCTAAGAAACTTCTTTGTTTTCTTACCAGCAGCTCTTTTCTATTTTCCCCTATTCTCAATATGTTGCTCCTTTTCTTTTTTCTTCTGTATCTTTCTTCTCTCAGCAAGTTTTTATTTGTAAGTGGAAGTAGATACCTGGAAAAAAAACTAATGAAGCTGTTTAGGTTTTCATACTAATGCATTTTAAACATGTAACTGTGTGCAAAACTGCATGCAATGTATCTCTATACCTGAGTGAATCGTTAGGTGCTATTGTTAGTGTTTGTGGATATTAGTGGCTCTATCCTTTTGCAGATTGGTGTGTGAGTTGCAATTTGATTGTCAAGAAGGGATGTATAACTGGGCATAAGGATCTGTAAATTAAGTTCACAGTGACTCACATTTAAAATTATGTGGCTTTCATTTTGAGCATATAGCTCAATGCCTATGGGCTCTACTGCATACCTTAAGAGTGATTTATATGTTATAGAAGATGCGTTTAAGGCTTGTGAAGCACTCTTAAAAGTCAATTTTGCCTACTGGTAAAGTTGCACATCCAGGTTTTGCAGAAGCAGGCTTGAGACTTGTTTAAAGCGGTAGTTTTCTATATCGGTGACTAATTAGTGTTAGTGACTCAGTAGATATCTGAATGAGTGTCTCTGTCTCTACTTAGGTGTGCCTTTGGAGAGTTAAAGAACTATATTGCTATATGACTACCTCTCTTAGGGCCAGATGTAGGTAGGCTTTTACCGGGTGGTAACGGCCGAATTCGGCCGTTACCACCCGGTAAAAGCAATTTGACATGTAGGGCCCTGTAATTTACAGACTCGGTAAATTTACCGGTAGGTAAATTTACCGAGTATGTAAAATACCGAGTCGGTATCATTACTGATTCCGGACAATTGGTATGTAGGTGGGACTCTTCTGAGTCCCACAAGCAGTACCACATCGGTATTTTACCATCAAATACTACTTGATGGTAAAATACCGTTTCTGGTGTGCATGCACATGTGTGCATGCACACCTATGCCATATGACAGGCAGACCTGCCCTTAGGGCAGGTATGCCTGCCACATGGCACCCGAGCCTCTTTTGGGGGTGCCAGAGGGTGTCAAAGTGACACCCCCTGCACCCTTGTGACAGTCGGTATTTTCCGATGTGGTAAATACCGACCGGTATATGCCCAATCAATCCTATGGGCTTCAAAGCCCATAGGAATGCATGGGCATTAACTGGTCGGTATTTACCACATCGGAAATTACCGACTGTTTCCGATTCGGTAATTGCACATCTGCAATTACCTACATCTCGGTATTTTTATTTTCCGACCTCTTAAATACCGAGTCGGTGTGACTCGGTATTTAAGAGGTCGGTAAATAAAAATTACCTACATCTGGCCCTTAGTGTCTCTATAGCAGATTAAATGTGTAACTAAGGGGCTGCATGGATTGCTTAGTGACTGTGTTAGTGAGTATTGGGATACACAACTGTGTGTGCAGGAACTGGCTCCAGTATGCCTAGATACATAAGGTGTATTTCTATTAACCCTGGGCGGTGAACTCCGCTCCACTCGCGGAGTTTGCGGAGTTTCTGCACTTCAAGTTAAGCGGAGCTCGCAGAATTCAGAAAAATTTAGCTTCCCGCAGCAGAGCTGAGTTTTTTCTTCGCTTGCGTTCACCAACGTCAAGTTGGCGAGCGTGAATGAGGAAAATCCGTCTCCCAATGAGATTTTTCCTTGTTCGCAATCACCAACGTCAAGTTGGCAAGTGCGAGCGTGGAAAATAAATGCGGTGGGGTCAGGTTTCTCATTGCGAGTGGTCGCGGCCGCTGTGTTTTTTACACAAACAATGGTCCTCACCTAAAACTGAGGCTTGTGAGGGAGGGTGCTAAATGTTTCACCTGTGCTTTTTAAGAAAAGAACATGAACATCAAATGATTTAGGATCAACACAGAGGACTCGTTGTTTCAATTTCTGGATGTATCTGCAGATATTAATTCAGAGGGTGACAGCTGTAGCGTCTTGCAGGTTAATAATGACAAAACACTTTTGGCGCCTGATGGACTCCATAGAGTTGTGATGTGAGTGTTTGAGTGGAATACCACGAAGGCTGATTTAGAATGTTGAGTTTGCAGTTACACGCAGAAGAATAAATACGTATTATACAGAGCTCCGTGTGGCGTAGTCATTAGCGAGTACCCGGGCTTGGGAGCACACCAAAATTAGTGATTAAATAGGGGATAAGTAGTCCAAATATTGACAGTGCTCTCCCAGAGAGTTTGCAGTGGTCCAGCAAACTGCTTATGCGTGCCACGTGTGCCTTTGTCAAAGTGCAGAATCGATTTTTGGCATATGTGGATTTAAAGCACAGCCCCAGTTCTGTGTAAAGCATTTGAAGTTAATGAAAGCTTCACTGAGAAGTCTACACAACTGAGAACCTGCTGGGAAGGCCGCAAGAAGAGGTACTGCGCTGGCATGCAACTCAAAGACATACATTCATAAGGAGTGAAAATGCTATAGGCTGGGGCAATCAGATTTTGAAAGAGCTGCAAAGTGCAAGATAATACTGCAAACGGGAGGGCTGTGAGTCAGAGATCAACCAGGTGTAAGGCAGCAAAAAAGGATGCTAACAGGCCAAGTGATACCAAAAAATGGGCATTGCTTATGCATACTGAGCATGCCAATGTGCTGGATGGACTGACCACAGAGAAAACACCTGGAGTTTTGCTTGTAGAGCCATCCCTATCTGAAGCGGCACCCCACCAAAGCTGCCAAGTGGGGCTCAGAACAATTTCATAGGTTTCCAAAGTGCAGAAAGCTGAGAGTGGCAATCGAAATCATGAAAGTTTGCTTCTCCAATGCAAACAAAGAAAAGGGTCCTGTTTTCTGTCCTTATCAAGGATGATCCAGAGGCCAGCACGTCACAAAGCCTCATAGATGAGTTGCATAAGCCAAGTAACAGTGATCCACAAGCAGTGTCATAAAGTTCCACACTAGTCTATAACGTTGCTGAGTTCCTGTAACCATCACCACCTTTCGATACCGCCATGAAGCAAAATATTGCTTTTGACAGATGGAGTGTCTGGATAGAGACATTTGACTGATGCACTTTAAGAGAGTGGTAATGAAAAGATCATCAAATACCTCAAAAATCTTGTTGGTGATGGTGCAAAATGAAGTAATAAGGAAGATGCCACAAACTGACAAAGAAATTGCATACTGTCAGATTAAAGAAACTTTGAATCTCAAATTCAACATAATGCCCATGTAGATTATGAAAGATACATTTTCAGTCAAGAATATCAGAAAGTTGATAACACCATCAATGAATTTGTGGAAAGACTTGACACACTCATCAAACATTGTATGATTAATTAATTTAATGATGAAGAAGCTATACGTTTTAGGGTTATTGACGGATGCTTGTCAGATTCATTCAGACGATGAATGCTGAGAGAAACGCATAGTCTGGAGAAAGGGTTAATGGCTGACAGAGCTGAAAAGCATTCTAATAGACAAACTGTTGAAATGGAGATGAGAGGTTCCCAGATTGAATCAGTCATGAGTGTGAAAAATAGGTCAAAGCTGAAGGATACAAAGTTCTGTCTATACGTAAGAAGAAGTTGTGTTTTTTTATGTAGTGTTTCATTTACACACGATGGCAAATGTCCCTCCATTGGACAGATATGTAAAGGCTGTTAGAAAGAGATCCATTTTGTGACTTTTTAGTAAGCAAAGGGAAAAGCATGTATGTCACATGCGAAGAGAAAATGGCCTTCAGAATGAACCAGAAGCAATATTTGACACGCAACCAAATGGTCAAATCGACAACATCGCTTAAGACAAATTGATACTGTACGTACTAGTTGATTGTGTAGAAAAATGTGAAGAAAAAAAGTCGGCATACCAAAGCACCAGTCATTCAAACATTGTCATAAGATAGCACTGAAAGTAAATGGTTATTTGATAACTTTCATCATCAAAAGTGGTGGTTAGATAAACAATATGCCTGAGGAGAAATATATTGAATTGTGTCCACTACTGAAACTCACACCATTGGAAACCAAATTGTATACATGGGCTGAATTAATGCCCTTAAAAAGACAAGGTTAATTTATAACGACAATTAAACACAAGAAAACATAGGTCTAAGCACTCATTCATGTACTTCAAGGTACTCAGTTTCAGCACAGTTGCTAATATGTGACTGATTTCCATAAATGACAACATGAATGCTCACCAAGAAATAGTAAGTCATTTCCCTTCACCATCTCATGGTTTAGGAAAGCCTAAGACTATGAAAGTAGAGCTGCATATTAATGAGGATATTTGTCCTGTTGCCCAAAAGCATAGACAAATTGCTTTTTACTTACAAGATGTGATTAAAAAAGAACTTGAATCGCTACCTGATCCACACTAGGACAGATTACTTTAAAGAAATTTGGATCCACACATTACCCCACTCTGCATGGGTCCCAAAGCATAAATCCTTCACCTTACGAGGACAGTCTGAAAAAATATGGAACGGTACAAGTGGAGATTGGTCACCTACACCCACATTTTTGGGACTACCTATCCCTCAACCCCAGCATCAGTAGGCTTTTGGCCACATTCCCTTAGATATTCCAAACTCAAACGTGACTATACTTAAATATTTATGTAATTGGGTAGCATGCAAAAGGGTGGTGTCCGGACTATTCAGTGAAGGCATTAGCTCCAGGCAAGCTGCAAACCATGAACCTACAAACTGTCCCTAGGCTACAGATGTGTAGTTGATGGTTGTTGAAGTTCCTGGTCCACCTAGAAAGGAAAAAAGAGAGAGTGTGTGCCTACAACCTGGCCCTGTACTTAACATTCTTGGTACAGCCTGTAGAAATAAAACGAGAGCAAGGTTGCCTTGAAACAACTGGACAAAGTAGTGCTGTGGGTCTCCCGCCAGAAAAAGCACCTCAGTGAGCTCAAGGCAAGCTACAATCCAGGCACCTACAAACTGTCCCTAAGCTACACTTGTAGTTGACAGTTGATTAAGTTCTTGGTCCTCCTAGAAAGGAAAAAAGAGAGGGAGTGTGCCTACAACCTGTCCCTGTATTAAACATTCTTGTCCAGCCAGAAGATACAAAACAAGAACGACATTGCCTTCAACCAACTGTACAAAGTGGTGCTGTGGTTCCCCTGCCAGCAAAAATATCTCAGTGAGGGCATTAGTTCGAGGAAAGCTGCAAACCATAAACCTACAAACTATCCCTAGGCTACATATGTAGTTGACAGTTGATGAAGTTACTATTCCACCTAGAAATGAAAAAAGAGAGAGAGTATGCCTACAACCTGTCACTATGCTAAACATTCTTGGCACAGCCAGTAGAAACAAAACAAGAAAGAAGTTTCCTAGAACCAACTATACAAAGTGGTGCTGTGGGTGTCCTGCCAGCAAAAACACCTCAGTGAGGGCATGAGCTCAAAGCAAGCTGAAAACCATGAACCTACATCCTGTCCCTGGGCTACACATGTTCAGCTGATGGTTGTCTAAGTTCTTGGTTTACCTGCTAAGGAACAGAGAGTGTGCCTACAACCTGTTCCTGTACTAAACATTCTTGGAACAGCCAGTAAAAACAAAATAAGAGCGAGATTGCCTTGAGACAAATGTACAAAGTGGTGCTGTGTGACTCCTGTCAGCAAAAGAACGTCAGTGAGGGCATTGAAGGAAGGCAAATTGCAATGAATACATCTATTCACTGACCCTAAGCTAAATTTGTATCTATGTTACCAACATTATTGGCCACCTGCAAAAAAAGTATTTGTTTCTAAATTAAGACTGACTGTTCTGTGCCCAGCTACACTAGAGTACCACATGTTGATTTAGGGTTTGGTTGTGACTTCACCCTGAGAAGAATTGTGATTGCTCTCCTCAACAAGTAACCCAATTTTGTACGCAGGTCATCAGAGAAGCAAACAAACAGGGCACTTCATTTACAAAAAACACATAATATACATTTCAGATAATTCTTGCAGGAAGCAGTGCATAGACGTTAAGGATTCCTGAAGCTACAGCCTGTTTCTAGAATATGAACATTCAATATGGCTTGTAAGGTCTAGTATCAATGTTAATCAGTCATTCAAACAAGACCATAAAATAACATGACATAGGCCAGCTGGAAAGGTACTTGGCTTCACTGTTCGACACAGACATGGGCACTCCTAATGGATAAGGAAATCTCAACCAGCCCTCAAGTCAATATGACAGATCATACACTGATCAATTTGTAGATGGACTCACTAGGACTTATCCATAGTCTCTGTGATAAGAGGTTTAAAGGCTTTCATCTCCTTTATGGTTTATGTACTAAACCAGGACCAGGGTGAGACAAATGTGAACATGAGGTATACACTTGAAAAAAACTACTCTTGCCAAGCTATATTTATTTCAGCTCCCCTCAAGTATCACCTCATTCTAGTTCGAAATGGGAGAAACAGGAGGTTTGGAAAAGCAACAGCAACAGTAGAAGGGAGTATTTCACAATCTCTGACTGAGTTGCTAACTGCTTCCTTCCTTGACATTCTCTGAGGGTCTACTTGAGATGAGAAAGAAGACTGGTCAATAAAACCTTTTATTGAAAACACACTATTTGTCTGCAAACTCTGTAGAAACGAAGCATGCACGATTAACTGAGTGAAATACTTATCTAATGTTTCCACGACTCTGAAGATAGTTATTTCAGTCCTAGGGAACAAAGATGTCATGTTTATGTGGTTGTCAGAAACTAATCCCTTCTTGTGAATTCGAGAAAGTTTCTAGTGACCTCTGAGATAGCTGGCACTCACAATTAAATTTAGTATATTCGATAGAGACCTACCGACCTAAGTCCTACGTCATATCTATAGGATATATTATTCCAATGCGCAGAGCCTATTGGGAATATAGGAACTACACTTCATGGCGCCCAACGTTTGGTAAGGCACTAATTTAATGCTAGATACTAAAGTAACTCACTTGTGCCTTTCTCAGTGACCCCTTTTTTCCGTAATACTCCAATAGACGTCTGGAGTGGGTAAAAGGATAATATCCGCCATAGCTGGGTAGGACAAAAAATCCTATGTATTAGCTTTTTGGTTTGTTCAACGTTGAAGGATACAGTGTTCCAAAATATTGTGACCTTATCTTTGTTTCCTTGAAACTTGCTCTGCAAACTTTCAGTCAACAAAAATGTTGAATAACAGCAACAACACAGAGAACGGTGAAGCTGAGGCTGATCCAGTCGATGCAGCTCTTAACATTTCAGGTTTCCAAGAAACTGACGATGATGCAATAATCATTCCTCCAAATTTAAGGAGAGCCATCACTATAAAACTTATAAAAAATGGCCTATCAGCGAGAGGTGGTAGGGCAGTTTTTGTGATAGAGGCACATGAATATCACCAGACAGGTATTCTATTCTTGGATAGTCTTCTCTGAAGCAAATCCAGTAACAAATGTGTTTCGCTTGTACAAAGAAGATGAACCACCAACGGAATACATTCCTTTCAAGGATATAGAAATTCCACTAACATACCAGGAGCATGCGCTCTGGTTTAAAGGCGCCCTAAAACATATAAATCACATTACCAGGCTCGGTCCACTAGGTAGACCAGGAGCAGCGTGGCCGGTTTTAGCCAGCTATACTCCATATCCTGAAATTAATGAAATGACAGATGTGGAACTACGAGCTCAACTCAAAGAGCTAATCCAAATCTATAGACAATTGGTCCAACAGTCCAACCTGCAATGATTCCACAACATCTCCCCAACAGGGGAACACAAATATAATTACACCACAGACTCTACATTTGGTCGTTGGTAAATTACCTGCAAAACGGGAACAAATTCCATTCTGGATAGCTCAAAAAATTACTCAAATCGAGGCAGTATTTCCTAATACTACCCCTCATGAGAAACACATAATTTTAACAATCTGTTTACCAATGGGGATCGCACCACATCTGGAGGACTGCGACACTTGGGGTACAGTCTTTGCTGCTATTTACACTAAAACACATGGTGTTCCGTGTATGGCGGCAATACCAGATGTCCTGAAACAAATTCAAAATGAATACAGGGCAGAGCCTGCTTTAAATATAGGTATGAAATTACTGAAAGATTTCAAACAGGTCTCAACAATAATATTAGCTAATATTAAAGGTGAAGCAGCATCTGTGGCGATCCGCCAAAAGTTAAGGGAATTTGATGTAACTGAGCAACCACAAGAACTGAAGAGAAGCGTTCTCGTTCCAGGGGCAGGTCTCATCAATAGGAGCCCTCTGAAAGGAGGTATAACCTAAGGAATAAGGATAATTTGAGAAAACCTGATAGATATCAAGATATTGATACACGTTCCTCTCGTACCTTTCAGACTTCGTCACAGAAATCCGAAAGAAGAGAACGGTCAAAAAACAAGGAAGAACGCATGAAGTTCAAAGACGATCAGCACATTCAGAAAAACAAGAAACCTCAATTCACCAAAAAGAAGGTAGCAGGTCTAAAAATCAGACATGCCGAGGATCTTGAGGACACAACTCAAGAATTGGGAATGGCTCAGATAATGTTGGACAGCACAGCAGAAGACACCATAGCTCGCAAGAAATTGAAGGATAATCTGGAGACAGTGTACTTGAATGAATTCATTCAATTGGAAACTGCAGATACCAGGGTTAGTTGTCCACATAAGTTATATGAAATAACACTCCGGATGGAGGGGGACATACCAAGAAAAGTGAGAGTACTCTTTTGGGAGTGACTTTCTAAGGGTTATGACATTCTTCTAGCTGAACAGGACCGGCCACCACAAATTTGTCAGGGAGTGCCCACATGGTGAAGACATCATTATGCCAGCCTTCTCCAACCTCATTCCAATTAATTTAATATATACCCATGCCAGGAAATTGGCAATAGCCCAAGCTCCTGCATTATACAAAAATCATGAAGGATGGGATGAGGACACGCCTCACCTTAAAATCCAATTAAAAAATCAACCACTGCACAAAGGCAGTACCCAGTTAAGCAAGAAGCTAAAAAACAGGTAAGGGAGATCTTAGATCAATTTGCATACCAGGGGGTGATTGAAACATGCCCCTCGTCAATGAACAATCCTTTGTTTCCTGTCTCCAAACCAGACAATACATATTGTCTAGTTTTGGATTACAGACATATGAACACTTGTCGCAAAACCTTTGCAGTACAAAATGCACACAGTGCAGCATTAATTGTGCGTAAAAAGTATAAAACCACATTAGATATTTCTAACGGTTTTGTATGTCAAAACATTGCACCAGAAAGTAGGTATTTGACGCTTTCTCAATTATGGGGACGCAGCATCACTTCTGTCGTCTCCCTCAGGGATTCAAGAATAGTCCTGGGTTATTTTCAGCGAGAGTAACAGAGTTACTACAAACATATGATGACGAAGCCTTATCATATGTCGATGACATCTATCTGACAGATAATGACTTGGATAGACACTTGAATAGGGTGAATACAATTATATTGGGATTCGCCTCTGGAGGGTACAAATACAATTAAAAACAATCTAGAATAGCCCATTTAAACGTCCTCTTTCTAGGATATGAACTTTCAAGTGAAGGCAAAAGCCAGGCAGCAAACTTTCTAGAGAAATGTGCGCTGCTTCAACCTCCAAAAACACTAAAAAACTTACAGTTGATTCTAGGTTTCCTGAATTTCAGAAGGACTTACATTCTAAATTACGCAGAAAGGGTTAAACCTCTCTACAAATTAATCAAACCTGATTTCAAAACAGTAAATTGGACACGAAAACACACAGAAATATTGCGTTCATTGCAAACAGACATGTTAGCAACTAAACATTTGCAAACAAGCATAAACGTATGCAACTTAGTGATCTGAATCATTCCAGGACAATGCGGATTCACATACTTAACTTTTAATGAAGGTGAAAAGGTACCAATAGCATACAAATCACACTTGTATACACAAGCAGAATTGAAATTCACTTCAACAGAAAAAATTCTGACAGCGGTTCAAAGTGCAGTAGCAAAAGAGAGAGCCCTCGCACAGGGTAAACGCATTATGGTTGTTACACCTGTACCTGCCTTAGAAGCAGTGAGAAAAGCGAGCATTCCAAATTCTAAAGCTTTACATCCAAGATTGATACAATGGGTTAATTATCTTGCTGCAACAGACGTTGAATACGTTTTTGATCCTTATTTGACAACACAAGCATTTCTACAATACTACAACAAGAATGTCCTCTGCCTACTGAAATTCTGCCTCTAGATCAGTATGAATGTATAATTTATACTGACGGATCAGCTCAACCTGCTACACGGGTAAACAAGCCTATAGTGCCGAATGGGTGATTGTTAAAGGTCGTTGGCGTGATGGCAAATTCCGACCAATGGTCACTTAAACTCTATCTCCAGCAGATTGTACAGCTCAGCGAGCTGAACTACATGCATTCAAGATGGCGCTTGAGAATACGGACCGCGAATTCCCCACACTCATAGTGTGCGATTCATATTATTGTGTTCAATCTTACAATGAATACTTGCAAAACTGGATTCAAAACGGTAACAAAGATGCAAAAGGTGGCACAATCAAGCATAAATTGCTTTGGGAACAAGTAGTTCAGTTACAACAAGGATTACAAAACACTCATGTGATACATACGCTAAGTCATCAACGTGATGGCGTTCACATTGCAGGGAATTTATTGGCTGATGAAGCCGCAAAGGCAGCTGTGCAAACACTCGTATAAAAACGAAAATAGATGGCGAAATAATGCTAGCTGTCAATGCCACAAGCAAAGACAGTGGTAAAACATTACCTAAAGGGATTCCACTCAAATACTCATATATAACTGATGCGAACAATGTTCTCTTTGCTCGAATCCCTGGAGTGGGGGCTAAGGTAATTCCAAACATAGAACATAGATCAGGACTACTCCTAGCAGCACATAAAGGGCTCGCCTCTGCACATGCAGGTGTTTCCGCCACAGTGTCATTATTAAAACAGAGATACTGGTGGCTGCGCATGAGGAAAAAACCAGAAACTACGTTTTGGAATGTGAAATATGCCAAAAGATGAAAGTCTCTACTGTGAAATGTCCTGTGCAGACGCCCCTGTTAATTTCAGATAAACCATTAGCTTGCGTTAACCTGGACCACTGCGGTCCCTTACAGAGGGATGGTACCTGTAAATATATTATGGTCGCAGTGGATTTGTGTTCAAGGTTCATTTGGATGTGGCCTCAGTGCTCGGCTGACGCTCGAACTGTTATAAAAAAATCTGCGAGTCTTTATCGGCGCATAGGCAGTTGGCTCACTACATTCTGACCAAGGTCCTGCATTTATGTCTCGAGCTTACAATGAGGCCGTGGCCAAATTGGGTGTTGCATTATGGTACTCTAGTCCATTCCATCCTGCGGGAAATTCAGTAGTGGAGAGAAAAAAACGGGACTAAAGCAATCTATAACAGCTAGGGTATTAGGCTCGGGTGACGGGTGGTTCAAACATCTAATAAGTGTCCAACATAGTCTTAAAAATCTGCCAAGAAGTTCTCTAGGGGGTATCACTGCATATATAGTCCTTTTTGGGACCAGAATCATAGTAGCGGACCTCGATTGTCAGACTTCAGTGGTAGACCAAAAACCTTTTGATATCAAAGACCATTAGGCTGTTTTACAGGACTTAAATGAAATAGGAATGAAGCAAAGTAACGTGGTCCTGAAGCCAACCAACACTGAAGAGAAACCGACCGTCCCAGCAAGACCTGTCTGGATTCCTAAGCTTGGGGATCTAGTCAGAGAGCAGGTTGCGGACAAGAAAGAATTTGGGCCTTCTTACAGACAACCAGTACCTGTCCTAACAATCCACGAATCAAGAACAGTATTACTGCCACCCCTTGCTGGTAAAAAGGAGAACTGGTTAGTGTCCATCGACCTGGTCAAACCACATCATGTAGCCGATAATAAGCAGTAGGCCAAGTGGACTCTGCCAATGTAGCAGATGCCCAGCTCTGGCTACTATCCAAGAGGTTCAAACCGAGAGACTCATCACCTTTGAAGAATCTGCAGTGCGAGATTAAGGTCTATGCAACAAAGCTATCGAACTTGTACCTCTTGAGACCCAAATAACAGTTTGTCAAGAAACACCTGTCTACAACAAAGTAGCATCAGACTACCCGAATGTATCAAGTGATCAAGTGGTTCCAGCAATTTCAAAGAATCCTGATGCAATCCCAACAACTGACAGAACTGCCTCTGGCTATTTCATTAACTTTGATAAGTTTTCCGAGGATCCCAGCGAACCTGAAATTACGCCAGTAAAAACAACTTTGAAAGAACAAGCAACAGACCTTTTTTATCACTTGGAAAAGACTAATCTGGTTTCACCATGGATTGAACTTTGGATTGTGTTGGGTGTGCTTTTTCTTCTACTTTGGTTGACTCTGGTAACAACTCTGGGAATGCTGATAAATGGAAGATATGTCAAAAAGGACACAGCATGTAAGAACATCAACTTACTCCTTAAGCCACACAAATCCTCTCATCGTGAACAAAGAGATTTGTCATCAGTGAACATCACAGCCGTTCCTATACCAGGGGGTATAGCTTGTGACAGAACTGATTATGACATTTTTGGCCCGTCGGAGTTGTTGAAGTTTCCACACCAATTCAAGATCTCATTAAATGACTTTGTTTCATCGAGTACCTTTTCTGATGATTGGGACTCCGAGACTGTTAATAATATGAGTCAGACTTAGAAATGTCTGCTGTATTTACAAATCATGAATACTTAAAAGGTTAATCAGATTACGAACAAATGTATTGTTATAATCACTATGGTCATCATTTCTTGCACAGATCTGCAAACCCTAGAAATGTATTGATGTATAACCAATGGAAACATTGTCCTATGCCAGCAAAGGTTAGCTCAAAAATATTTTTGGTAAAATTTCCATACTTTACAGGTTTTAATATTTTCAGTCGAGAATCATTTTACTTTAAAAATGTGAATAAGACAGGAATGAAAAGTATGTTGACCAATACCAAGCACATTTATTCTGCAGCCTTTTACGCTCAGCTGTCTTCACTTGGTTTCGAATTTTGGAAAGACAACATTGAGACATAAACTGTCTGGGGCACAAATGATTGGCAAGTGCAGGGGATAGAAGCTTTATTTAGCGCCTGCGTAATCCCAGAACAAATTATGTTTTAGAACGACTCTGTCCAACAGACGTCTTGTCTTGGGTTAGCCAAGATAAAAGACCTGAACAATCCATCCATACCTACACCTACACCTGATAGTACTAACACTTCAGAGGGGGAGGTCGACGTACATACTATTTTGCATCACAACAGAACAGATCCAGATTGGAATAAATGGTTGATCTGGCCCACAGACACAAACAACTGTCAAGATAGATTCCTGAACAATACACAGGGTTTCACATTCACTAGGCTAGACCCAAGATATTTTCAGAGACAGCATCCAAGATTAGTAACAACATACAGTGTAGGGAAACAGTGCCTTGAATGGTTAATTAGATCTACACTCAAAGATGTTAAGCAAAATGTTATCTATACTTAAAGATGGCGCTGATCTTAGGGAATTCTTGCTAGGACCAAGAACACCACGTCATAAAGGTTTTATATATGCCGTTTTCTATACTGCTTATAATGAAGCATGGAACATTACGCAAGCAGAGACTGCAGAAAGAATACGAGAAATTGATTGTATTAATTTAGAGAAAACTCTCTCTGTAGTTGACAATGGGTTAACGACTCTGTCATCCAGGATATATTCTTTGGACAGGATAGTATCCTCTGCCATAGACATCATGGAACAGGACTTGGTCATGTTGCAACATGGTCAGTCGCAATTACGTTATATCATGCTATTAGGCTGGACGCTACAAAACCTACGTTCAGGCTATGTGCCTTGGCATTTGGCACTGTTTTCAGAATTTAATCTCACTTACAAACAGATCAAACTGGCACAGAGGGGAGCAGACAATACTGTGCTGAGCGTTGAAAACCTGGAAAGATTGCCATTTACTGTTGCTGAAAACCCAGCCACAGAATGGATTATACATGGAACAATCACTCTGCCTGTTACAATTTTCCATTTTAAAATTTGCCTAAAACACGTACCAGCAGGCACGTATGAAAGGTTGGTTAAAGAATACATCAAGACATCCTGGGAATTACCATACACTTACAGATGTTGGAGTGAGGGTCGTGTAGTGTTTCTTAGCGGGAGAAACTGTGAAAACACACTAAGCGGTTCCCTTCTTTGTCAGGATATAAGCATACATTGGGCATGCGATGGTTCCTCTAACAACTTATCCTGCCACCTGCAAGATTCTCCGGCTGCATTGATTGATTCACTTTTTGGACAATTTTCAAATGGAAGTTACATTATGTTGAACGATCACAGCTGCTGTGGCATGTTGCCAGGTTTACCCTATCTAGTAACTGAGTCAGCCAGGGACACTGGCTGTATGCAAGTATTGTTTCCAAAAACCAAGACAGACCGGGAGTCGCCTTTATGGCCTTCACTGAACATCTCTTCTATAGAAGTTGATACAAGCAGAATGAAAGCCATTCTTTTACAGAAAACTGTGCCACTGACCTCAGCCAAAGAAACCTATGATCTGCAAGTCACAAGGACTTCTGCAGAGATACATGCCCTCTTAACTACAAATTGCCCTATACATTTCTCAGAAATGTTAAGTCGTATCTTAAACATGTCTGATACGAGTGGTATTGTACATGTATCTAAGACAGTATTTTCTGGACTGTTAGCACCTTTTGAAGCAGTCCTAGGAATATTTCCAAACTTTGTGCACTCTGTGTTTGGCAGATTGCCTCTCATTTTGGGACTCGCTGAAGGGATACTATTTTTGCTCCTACTGCTGTGATATGACAAGTCAATCCACAAGCGACACCCAGTTCACCGTGGAGACAACTCTACTGGAGATGAAGTGTTGTGAGCGCATCGTACAAATTTTGGGATTAACTCGTTTAAGAGGATTAAATACCACATGATTTCTGTCATTCAGACCAATTTGGGAAAACTGAATCTTACCTGTTCTATGCTGCCTGTTATACGGAGAAGAATGCGTGCTAGACACATCTCTGACACTCCCATCAGTCATGCCAATGGTTGTTGATCCTTTGCTTGAACCAGTAATGGCCCATGCACTGGGTTGTCCCCAGCGGCTACCAATTCTGAAGACGGCATTCATTGAGATCTAACAGACACAAAATGCTAATGGTGAGGTACGAGAGGAAACAGGCACACAGGTATCATCTGCTACGAGCATTGCTAATGCGACCAATGCTAGCAGCGATGCTTCACATCTATGTGCGGTTAATCTTCTTAACAAGGTAATCCAACTCTCATCTACAATGTTAGATGATTTTTTTACAGACTTAGAAGATTTGATGATTTCTCCAAACAATAACACTGCCTTTTGATTTGGCACACAGTGTTCTGAGAGACTCTGAATTCGACCTTAATTTTTTTCAGAACAAAGTTCTAGCTTTGGAACTCTTTTTTCTATGATTATTAATTTCCAAATTTGTATTTTTCATTTTTTTGTACAAAGTAATCTGCTTAAAGTAGAACTATTCATAGAGAACTAGAATTCTTTGAAAACCTTCCAGAGACAATATTTGAGCTTGTCCACATAATAATAAACAGTTTTATGTATTGTAACATGAAATGGTTTCGGCCCTTTTGTTCTGTATTTACGAGCCATTTCATAAGTGTATATTTTCATGATTCATTCAGACAGCATTTACAAATGTCAACAGATATGCTTAGAATGAAACATTGCTTTAATGCGTACATCACCATTGCGCTTTTGTGTACAACCAGTACCATTGCATTTTTATGTGTTTTGGGTGGGTTTTAACACATCATGTTTAGATATGTTTAACGTGTTTAGAACTTAGTAATTTCGTACATAAGAAAGTGGAGTGGGTGTTGTATGGCGTTTTAGATTCCAAATGGATTTTCCCGATTCATGCCCTTATGTAGGTACAATTCACTTTGTCCTTATATAGGCATAGAAATAAAGCCCTTATTTAGACATAGCCCATGCAACCCAAATACAGGCATGGCTACTTCCATTCGTTCACAAAACTTCACAAAGATTTCTTGGAAAACCAGCTTAAGCCGCTTGAATATTGATTTTTCCAAGAACTCAGTTAGTTTAACAATGAACATCTATTCCTTAGGGGTTCATTCATGACGGTCATATGCCTGACTTTATGTCAAACATGACATTCCTAAACACCTTCATGGTATAAATATACCTTCACTTGCTATGGCAAAGCACGGTGGTTCAGAGCAGTCCGACGACCTACTTGCCCGACACAGCTCTCTACAGCAAGTACAGAAGGAAGCAGACTCTCCGGCTGACGCACTGATCAGGAAGCTGCCTTTCTCTGCTGAGAAATCCCGCTACAGTGTTTCTGGCTCCCCTTGCAGGGTGTTGGGAAATCAAGTCCCGAGACAGAGATACCCGACCTCCTTCATTCTAAGGTATGGAGCTGATAAGAACCTAGAGAAACCTTGTTAGATTCTTGGCAAAAACTAAACTTATGCTAAAAGACCATACTTACTTCTTCCCTCGTACTGGACCTAGGTTAGGTACTTTGGGGTAGGCGTATTTTAGTAGCACCAGTTGAGTATGTTAGCCTGTGTTATTTATGTATGTATTTTTATATGGCTTAGAAACCATACAATGCTATTACAGTATTATTTTATAATACTATTCTCGCTGTACGCATTATACTTTACGCATTCTGTCTAAAGATTGTAACAGTTCACCTCTCTTGCATTAGAAAGAAGACTGTTCAATCAAACCTTTTATTGAAAATACCCGTCTCACTATTTCTCTGCAAACTCTGCAGAAACAAAGCATGCATGATTGGCTGAGTGACATACTTATCTATTGTTTCCAAGACTCTGAAGATAGTTATTCCAGTCCTAGGAAACAAAGTTGTTATGTTCATGCGGTTGTCAGAAACTAATCCCTTCTTGTGAATTCGAGAACGTTTCTAGTGACCTCTGAGCTACCTGGCACTCACAATTAAGTTTAGTATATTCGATAGAGACCTACTGATCTAAGTCCTATGTCATATCTATAGGATATATTATTCCCATGCGCAGAGCCTATTGGGAGTATAGGAACTACACTACACTATAACCCAACAATGTAAATGTTGAGCCACAAAAAAACATACTCCCTCAGAGCTCACCATAGACATGTTAGTAAACGGTTAGACATACCCTCAATGCTCTCCCTTGCAAAACCCCTGACAACCTCGGAGCTCCCCTTGTGACCCTCACAATACACATACAACCCAGTCAAATACGACTACCCAGTATAACTTAACAATGGGCCTATACATCATCAAAATGCTTCCAGGCACTTACCCTGACCCTGATTCACCATCACGATTGCCCATTTTATATTGTCTGTCCCCAGCTTAAAATGTGCTCCCTTTCAATATTATTTAATAGGGAAATGAAGTGAGACATTTTCTAATTCTCCTTCTTATTGTTTTTCAGTATTTGGCAGATATTCTTTTGTTCTTTAACAATGCCCTAGTTGCACCTGCAACAAACCCCAGACATGCTCATAATTCACCCAGAAACATTCCTGATGTCCCAACACACCACACAATCCTACAGAGACCCTCTCAATGTCCTTAAAGCACTCTTCATGATTTACATATATACTCTCAAGTCTCAAGATAACTTCTGCCCTCACCCAAATGCCCACACAACAAAACATGATACAACACATTACCAATGACAGAAAGCCTCATAATGCACCCATACAACCTCATTGTGACAGGAGAGGCTCAACCAACTTCACAGGCCTCTCCCAAATCTCCGGACAAATTCACAACTTCCCCAGACATCCAAAGGCCACCTAAATCCTTCTTAGTGATCCACAGCACCACCTAAATCACACACACAAAGGACATGCCAGGCAAAGCAAGGCAAGCAATGAACGCAGATATTAACAGAGTGAAAGTCTGGAAGCATCTAGCAACAACTGGTTTATCAAGATATCAGCTTTACTCTGTAACACTCAGTTTTAGAGAGCAAAACACAACCTCACAAGGGTCAGACTAGCTTCTAGGGAAATAAGGCAGGTCTGACAGGTCAGTATGTGGGCCTATTTTATGGCCTTGTGGGCTGGATCTTAGTATTCAAACCCTAATATTACCACAAGCATTTTCTGCTCAAATACAAATGCATGCAGTCTCCCATTCCTTTCAAATACACATACAGTATGTCTACAAGTTTTAAACTGGTGTGATTTACAAATGTGGGCATGTTTTTAGCTATCTGGTTAACTAATGGGGACAATTTTATTTTGGTGCCATGGACTATTTTTTGTCCCAGTGCAATCCTACCACACCATTGTCTCCAAACACCCTTGCACACACTGACTCCATCCAACCCCAGCCACACTCATTCATCCTATTCTTCTTTTTGATAATCATAACTCGCTTCAATATTTGGACCAAGTTACAGCCACAGACTCGCACTCTCAAATACACACATTGTCAACAAATAACAGATACAAGGAGAGTGGTCATAAAGGCACATAATATGTGAAAAGCAGTCCCATGTTAATTTTATTGCATCCTCATAAAGAAGCATCCTCGTATCTCTACCTGTGTCTAAAGCATATAAATGGCAAGTTTTAACAACAAATGATTGTGATATTTAGGGAAATATATGCCTACAAATGTCATCTTCCCATTTACTGGCATTCTAAAGGAATGGATTTAGGTTGGAGAATGCAAAATTAAATGTGTTTTTATCAATTCCCCTAACAAATTAAAAAAGGCATGGCTGGAGAGAAACTCTTTACACAAGAGTTTCAGCTCTTAGGCCGGTCAGATCCCATGACATTTTTTCAGGGACCCTCTCCCTTTCATTTAAAATCCTGTAACTCTACAACTAGGTTCTCACTTCTTCTGCATCACTCCATGTCACTTTTCTTCCTGAATCTCTTGTTGAATTCTTATTTCTCCTAAAACTAAAACTCCCCTGAAACAATCACTCATAAACTTCTTACCAGCTATTCTCCTCTGCCACAGCTCCACATTTCACTTCTCCTTCGGCAGTTTGACCGGCACCTTTTCGTTACTTCTCCTTGAGGCCCACCTCTCGATCATACATTTCTGCTGAAGCATTTTGTCAATAATCTGTCCTTGACCTGCCACCCACTAACTCTCTTTGTCACTTTTACCTTTCTTTAACCCTCATCTTTTTCTGAACAGCTCTGCCTTTACCGACCTACCTCTCCAACTATTACTCACTTTCCTTTCACCTTATTTCCAACTCTACCAGTCACTGTTTGTTCTGCAACTATCTCTAAACCCTGTCACCTCTTTTACAGCTCTCCCTCTCTCCAGCTTCATCACCGGCAACAACATTTTCCAGCACTCTCTTTTACTTCAAGCTGCACTATCCATTGCCTCTCCTGCTGGTATATTCATGTAAAATAGCTTTTGAAGGGGGACCTTTTGCATCTCACAGTGGCAGGGTCGGGTACACTGACAAAATATCAATGTTAAAAATATAGAAGTAAAAAATATCAGTGCAAAAATATAGAATGCAAAAATATCAACTCCCTATAATTAAACAGGTAAGTACGAGCATATAGAAATAAAATTGATTTAAAAAATACAGTTGTACAAGATATTGAATGTTATATTTATAACTATATATATATATATATATATATATATATATATATATATATATATATATACATATAAAATATGATATATAATACAATAATATAAAAAGAGTAAAGTAGATTTATTATAAGTTTAAAAAAATATAATAAATAAACTTAATTTAAAAAGTTAAATACACACATAATAATTCATATATATTTACTATAAAAACAATTAATCTTAGGATTACATAAAAATGTATATATATATATATATATATATATATATATATATATATATATATATATATATATATTACCAACAGCAATTTCCAATGTAGAACAATCTCACGGACGCCTTGGATGGGTTTGCCGGTAGTTTAATCATACAAAGACTGCACTGCAATGCGTTTCGACTTTCGTCTTGGTCACGCTGAGAAGCAGAACAGTTTGCACATCCTTATACTGGTCCTTAATAAACATAAACGAAGGACTAAAGAAACAGCGTGGAAAACATAACATACATTGAATCAAAGGTGTCTAACGGCGCCGCCATTTTATCATGGGCAACACTTGTCATAAAGTCTTCAGTAGAGACAGCTAGTATAATACATACAGTGCTTTCTATACAAAATCAAAATTATTATTGCGGCAGAGTGTTTGAACACAATATCGTCTGAATTAATCTTGTCACATAATAAACCATCATGTACCATAATCAACTTGATCGTCAGAGAAATAACACATGTAGAGCCATGAATATTCTCGTATCATAGTAAATGCACGATAAGTTCAAAAAGCCCCAAACTTTATTTGATTGGGACATGCATGCTGAACAATCATATGCTGTAGTTGCATCGATTATCTAATTCAGTAATGCCTCATACGTAATACAGCAAAGTCACGCCCCAGTGGGCTAACAGATTAAATCACGTGCAAGTCGATTATGGTACATGATGGTTTCTTATGTGACAAGATTAATTCAGGCGATATTGTGTTCAAACACTCTGCTGCAATAATAACTTTGATTTTGTATAGAAAGCACTGTATATATTATACTAGCTGTCTCTACTGAAGACTTTATGACAAGTGTTGCCCATGATAAAATGGCGGCTCCATTAGACACCTTTGATTCTTTTTTTTTTTTTAAGCTTTATTCGATTTAAAATGTCAAATCATAAAAGCGCATGATATATAAAAGCATTTGACAACAATCCGACAGAAAGCCAGTATACAAGGCATATTTATGGCTAAGAATCTTAGGTCAACAAATTAAAAATACAGCAAGTCTACAGTAGAACTAGAAAGAGAATCATATTTAAAAACAATAAATATTGATAAAAAGGACATTACATTGTATTCCGAAATTTAATCACAAGCTTTAAAAAACTAGTAACTGCGAGAATAACATGATCTTAATCTAGTTTTTGAAGCTTAATGAAAGCTGCAGAGCATGATCTAATCCCCCAGGATTTAAGAACAGGTAATAAGAAGGCCCTACGTGGAGCATGATAAAATTTACAAAACAAAATAACATGTAAATCTGTTTGGTAAGAAACATCATCACAAGGACAAAGAAGTTTGTCCATTGACCAAATATTACATAGGGGAAAGGTAACTAAACGAAAAAAGATACCTAGCCTAAACTGGGTCAGCAGCGTGCGAGCATACAAACTATTTTCGACCAGGAAATACTTCTGAAGCCCTTCTTGTTCAGTAATTTGTTGATATCTGAGAGAGGTATTTTTACTTTTTTCAAGGTTCCACCTAACATCAACTAAGTGGTCTAAGGCCATTTTTTTGAGGGAACCTCTCGACACCATCTCCAAACTAGCCGGCTTCTCGAAAAATTCTGGATGTCCCATCTCATTAAACATACGTCTAAGGTAGCAGAGCCATGAAATGTTAGAGACCCCGTCCAGAGATAGACAATCCTTTATTAGGTCTCTGTTTAAAGCGGTCTCACTGGTAAACCAGACCTTGTGCCAAAGAAGTATAGGGGCGATCCTGATGGAATCCAATATGTAGGGTAGTCCTACTTCTATGTGTGTCATGTATGTAGAAGTCGTTTTAGGAAATCCCAAAAGATGACAAATGAATTGATTTTTGCCGGTTTGTAGGACCTGAGCATTTTCTCCTCCCCACACTCCCGCTCCATATGTTGCTACGGGGACACATTTAGCTTTATATACATGAATCAACTCTTTTACTGGTTTCCCCCCTAGTTTTGAAGCAAAATTTCTTAGCGCTCCCATGGAACGCATAAAGGACAGATGTCTAGCATGTACTGATGCGTGCCAAGTTCCCCTCGTCTCAAAATTTACACCTAGATAAGTGAACTTATCCGTGGATTCAATTCTCTTACCCTCTAAGTAAATCGGGCAGGGCGCCCTCTCTGACCACTTCCCACAAGACATTGTGAAGGTTTTTGATATATTAATTTTGAGGCCTCTAGCCCTCATAAAACCGGAGAATTTATCCACTATCCTCTGCAGTCCTAATCTGGTCCGCGACAATAATGCCGCATCGTCCGCATACAGCAATATAGGTGTAGGGATCCCACCAATAGTTGGATAATCATGCTGCGACTCTCTAAGGTAATCTCCAACTGTGTTTATATATATGGTGAATAGCAGGGGTGCCAGAATGTACCCCTGTCTTACACCCCTCATTATAGGGTATTTGTCGGAACACTCCCCCTTCAATCCATACCTTACACTAGCACCAGCTCCCCTATAGACTTCCTTTATAAACAAAATGAGGTGGATGCCAACCCCTATATCACTCAAAGTGTCCCACATAAACTCATGATCTACGCAATCAAAAGCAGAACTTAAATCAATAAAAGTAATAAAAAGGTTCCCGTTCTTTGCCTGAGTGTACTTTGAATTCAGTAGGGCTAGGTTTAACAGTCCCCTTGCCAGGTCTAAACCCATACTGGAGATTCTTGATGATATTATTCTCCTCCCCCCAGGTTTGAATCCTATTCAGGATAATACGACCTACCACCTTCATCGAAGCATCCAACAAAGAAATTGGGCGGTAGCATACAGGGTCATTCCTGTCACCCTTTTTAAAGGAGGGTATGAAGCCACAGTGGTTGGCCTTGTTTAAAACATTCGATAACATCGGTGCCCAGAGGTCAAGTTCAGCCTTAAAAACATCAATCAGTACCCCATCCGGCCCCGGGGCCTTTCCCGAAGAGCTATCCTTTATCGCTTTAGTGACCTCCTGGTAACTAAAGGATATAGGTAGTGGTAATGGGCAATGGTGATTACTGAACAGAGGGCTAGCAGTCTTGTTGTTATTAGTCTGCTCTCCATCATGTGGGGTAACTGTTTCATACAGGTGGGTAAAATACGTCACCCAGGTGTCCCCCGTTATAGCGATGTTTATCATATCCGCCTCTTTATTTTGAAAGTAAGGCGCATTTATCACCTTCCAAAATGCCGTGCTATCTCTTTTATTGGATGCTTCTTTTAAGGCCACCAATGCCTCTTTCTTCAAAGTGGCCTTCCTCTCCTTTATTGTGTCTTTGTAAGACTTTCTAGCATGCCTAATTAGCCCAGGGTTTCTTGGTTTCGCGTGTAAGACCTTTTTAGGGCTTGAAGTGACTTTGTACACTTAATGTCAAACCACCCTTGAGCCCTTCGTGTCACACCCCGGTGTTCTCTTGTTAATAGTGCTTTTATGGCAGCTTGTATTTTTTAAAAAGAGGCCAGTACCTTTTCTGGTTCCTCGTGATGTGCCAGACAAATGGGGATTTCTTCCGGGCATGCCGTAACTAATTTTTCAAGGAAATCCAGAGGCTCCACCCTGTTCCATTTGATAGTATAACCATTTTTAGATGCCAGTCTAATTTCTGTTGAATATGGGGTAGTAGTTCCTATCCTACATGCTTGATTTTTAATTTTTAACCTAAATGATATGGGATAGTGATCACTGAGCGGGGAGTCACCAGTTACCCAGGATACGACCAGCCCTGCATGGGCAGCAGAAATTAATGTGAAATCAATTGTGGAATTGGACCCCCTTCCGTTAAAGGTCGGCTTGAATGGAATACTGGGGCTACATGCCTCATTTATAAAGGACAAATTAAAATAGAAAGGAATATTATTAAGAGCACTACCTAGTTTCATATGATTAAAGTGAGTGGGACTGTCTTCCCCATGCTCGAAAAGGCTGCACATGCCTGTCGAGCCATGATGACAGACCGTACAATTAAAATCACCCACCCATATCATAACCTTTTCTCCAGCTGTCTGGTCATTTAAGTCGATTAGGCTCGACAAGAGCTTATTGATCCTAGGCTCTATCAACAAAGAAGGCATGTTGTTATAAAAGTTTACTACAATCACATTTTTTAGGTGGCCCCAGCATAGCAACAGGATCTGGTAGAATTCCGTCAACAGAAACGTATGTACTTTCAAGCCCCCAGATGTAGATACATATGTGCAGAGGCCCCCTCTATTTTGACCCTGAACATTTGCCACTGCCGGGGTATGAAAAGTTTGGAACCCCAATGTATGTCTTTCCTCAATAGACCATGTTTCCTGCAGACAGAAAATACTGTGTTCAGTATCAAAGTCTAGCCACTGTTTTTGTGTCAATTTTCTTGCTAGGCCAGCTACATTCCAAGAAAGGAAGGTGGATATATTATCCGTCTGCTTTTACTATCTTGGGGCAGGTCTACTCTGTCTCCAGAGTTTAGCTGGGGGGCAGTATCAACCTCGAATTCCAACATGGGGTCAGAAATTGTCGGTATGTTGGTCGTTGAAGTAAGCCTAGTTTCCTTACTGTCCGTAGTGTCCATAGTGGCTTCCCCCACTGTGACAACCGTTGACTTATTTAAAGCCTCTCCCGTCCCCCTGGCCACATGCCTCAATGGTTGATTTGGTAGCATAGTATGTTGCTCTATGTATATTAGTGGTTTCTCCACCTTGATAGGTCCCGAGAGTCAGTCCGGATCATCCAGACCAGAGATAGCGCTATACCGGTTGGATAAGGGGATTGACCAATGATGGGTGTATGAGCCTTGACGTATCCTAGTTCCCCAGTGAGTAACAGGCCTGTCCATATATCCATAGACCGGATGGTTTAGTCTCTGGTGATTATTATGTGAGGGATAGGAAGTGTGGAAAGGGTATTTGGGTTTGATGGAAGAAGCCACAGAGCCCCGTGGGTGTAACAGTGACTCAGGATAAAAGTAGGTTAAGGGCCGGGCAGATATCTCACTACCTTCACGCTGTTGATACCAGTCTGCGATATATGTTACCACCCTACAATCTCTAAAATTGATTATGTCCCCATCAATGTCTTTGGGTCTTGATCCTACCCATGCAAGTCTTCGCACATGTGCTATTTCCCCATTCAAATTACTGGGGAGGGGTCTATTATGCCTGAGCCAATAAATAACTTTATTTTTTAGCTCAGTATAATCTTCCCTCTTCCCATCTTTCAGTTCTGGGACCTCTGTAAGGATTATCACATAGGGGGCGGCTTCAGGTGGCAGGTCAATGTGACTTCCTATCCTTGTTGGTGACTTATCACGAGAATAAGCTTCATCCAGGTTCGAAGCTCTAGTTTGTAATATTTGGGGTTTAGATGAATTACTAATTGGATCTCTACCCCTCGTCTCCTTTGATGTTACAGTTGATTTTTCAGTTGACTTACTGACGTTCTTTGAGCGGGTTAAATGACCCCGTAACTCCCTAATCCTAGAGGCTGCTAACTCAGCCACCTTCGTTTTACTAGGTGTTTTGGGGCGAGATAAAACATCCCGCGTGGAGGCAATCGTGTTAGGTTTCTCGCCCCCCTTTCCGGTGCTCTGCCTATGGCATGTCAACTCTTTAAAGAGTTTGGTATTTAGTGTTGTTTCTTCCATTAGCATGTTTACCTGGTCACCTAGCCTTTTTACCCTTTCAAATAACGGGAGGAGTAACGATCTAACAAGATGTTCTATGTTCTGGACCGTGCATTGTTGTTGTTCCGAGCACCCCTTCAATATTTCAGGTGAGCTTTTTGTCCCCTGTGCGGTTAACTTAGAGGGGGGTAAATCTTTCAGGTGTTCAGGAATAGTTTTATTACGGGGCGGGCTTATAGTTGTTCTAGGTACCTTAGTTCTCCTGCCTGATGCGATAATCCCCTTCTCTTCCTTTTCTGTGGTGCTCCTTTCCCCAGTACATTTTGAGGAGCTTTACTAATGTATGTTATGTTTTCCACGGTGTTTCTTTAGTCCTTTGTTTATGTTTAGTAAGGACCAGTATAAGGATGTGCAAACTGTTCTGCTTCTCAGCGTGACCAAGACGAAAGTCGAAATGCGTTGCTGTGCAGTCTTTGTATGAATAAATTACCTGCAAACCCATGCAATGCGTCTGTGAGATTTTTCTACATTGGAAATTGCTGTTGGTAATAGTGTACAGGGCTGCCGGTGCCCTGATCACGGCCTGTCAGACGGCTTCTTTCAGTACCGGAGCTGCTGTCTCTTATATATATATATATATATGTGTGTGTGTGAACCCATAACATAAAATCAAATTTAAAAAAACATTCTCTTATAAATTAAAACAATAAGCTATTTAAAAATCTTCAAACTTAAATGTCCCACTCCAGTGAGTGCAACAGTAGGGATAGCGTTGGATAGCCAAGGGGTAAAAATTACTATTCCCACTCCAGTGAGTGCAACAGTAGGGAAAGTGTTGTATAGCGGCGGGGTGAAAATTACTATTCCCACTCCAGGGAGTGCAACATCAGGGGAAGTGTTGGATTTCAGAGGAGTAATTAATATTCTGACTCCAGTTAGTTCAATAATAAAAACAAACACAATTTTAACAACAATACAAATATTAAAAAAACAAAATACATTGATAAATATATAAATATGTTGAAAATTCAAATACAAATGTATTTATTATTAACTAAAACAATTTAAAAAACATATTATAATGTTAAATACATATAACAAATACCTACTAATATTATATAACATAAAATAAAAAATAATTCCCAAACAAAGAAATATTGTTTAATTAACAGTTATTTAGAAACAAAAATATTAATTATTACATACATTTGTTTTTTATTTACTACCCTATAACACCACACAATTCACAACCCACATCTAAATTAAAAAGAAAAGTACTTCCTCATCTAACATAATTAATTATCAATTAAGTGAATATTATTAACTAGCTGCCCGTCCCGACGTTGTCCGGGTATGAATTGCTGCCGGCCAGTAGTATATTGTTTTGTAGGATTTCGTATAGATAGCATTTCTTATCTGACAGGCCTGTGAAACGCTCCGATTCACAGGGCACTGCTGATGTACTTAAGAGTGCGCGTTCAGTAGTGTGTGAACTCGAGTTTCCCTACTTAATTTTTCCTTGCAATATTATATAGCGCGAACTCGATAACATGGAATGAGCACAATTTACATTACAGAAGAACACATTCATTTGTGGTAGGCACGGGGAGACAAAGCGATTTGCCTGGAATCACAGGATGTTGAGCTGATGCCGAGATTTGAACGTAGCTCCCCAGCTCTAAAGTTCGCAATTCTAGAACTTGTGGCGGGAGGTGTGTCTAAAAGTGTATGTCGGTGCTGGCCATCAATGAGAGAGACCTGTGCATTTTTCAAATGGGTGGTGAAAAAATATGAGTATGTTGCTGGAGATGTGGGCCGCCGTGCCACCAATGTACTTACCGGGCGGCACCATTATTCCGCAACTTTCTTTCCGCATACCATCACTCCGCATACTTTCATTACGAAAGTACCATGACTCCGCAATGCCATTATAACGCATGGCATTGCAGTTTATATGCTTTTACCACGCATACATTTACAACGAAATTCGTTGTAAATGCATGAATGGTAAAAGCATGTTTTTTTTTAATGTTTGGATAAGGTAAGTATGGGTATAGGGGTATATTTTTTGGGGTACTGAGGTAATTGTTTTGGGGTGTTTGGGTATTTTAAGGGTTCAGATATAGTTTTGGGTTATGGGGTACAGGGGTAGTTTTAGGGTTTAGGGATAGGTATGGGTTTTGGGGTACAGGGGTATTTTTAGGGTTCAGGGCTAGGTTTGGGTTTTGGGGTACAGGGTTATTCTTAGGGTTCAGGGCTATGTTTGGGTTTTGGGTTTCAGGGGTATTTTTAGGGTTCAGGGGTAGGTTTGGGTTTTGGAGTACAGGGGTATTTTAAGGGTTATGGGGTAGGTTTGGGTTTTGGGATACAGGGGTATTTTAGGGTTCAGGGGTAGGTTTGGGTTTTGGGGTACAGGGGTATTTTAGGGTTCAGGGGTAGGTTTGGGTTTGGGTTTTGGGGTACAGGGTATATTTATAGGGTTAAGATGGGTTAGTGTTTAAGGGTGTTGGGGTATTTTAAGGAGTAAGGGTGGGTTATGATTATGGGGTGCAGGGGTATTTAAAGGGAGCAGGGTGGGATTAGCACATGATATGAGACATGGCATGAACGGCGGAACGTACCACGCACCCCCAGCGTTTGTCACGCCCCAGCACACGCCCACAGCATAACGCAGACACGCCCACAAGGGACTACTTTGCTGGCACGGTTCTTTTACCTTTTAAACTTATATGGTGGGCGTCTGCATAGCCTATGTCCTTCTGCTGCAACTGCCCTTTCCAACGCTGTATTGGGTGTTGTGATTGGTGCTGTGGTTCCTGAGATTACCCGCCTCAAAGGTTTGGGCTCTCTCTTTATTATATTAGTATGGATAAAATAAATAATAAAAACTCCTATAATCCCCACCACCCATAGCTAAAATTAAACTCACAAAAAATGTATTACAACTAATTATAAAATAGGTACAATTAATTTACTCCTCACACTGCACCCCTATATAAACAAATACCCTAATTAAATATAAATCAATTAATTAATTAATACTAATGATCAACTAATTAATTAAACATAACTTACTTTCCACCCTTTACCACAAAAACCCCACAACCCACAAATAAAAACAATCACACAATTACCATAATTAATTATCAGTTAATTAATTAATTAATATAAATTAACAACTATGTATTGATTAATTAAACATAAATTACTTCCCACCCTTTACCCCTATAAACCCCACAACCCACACCTAGAATTTATTACACAATTCCCGGAGTTCATTTTCCATTAATTAATTAACATTAATTAAGAACTAATTATTAATTAATTAGAAAGAAATTACTTCCCACCCTTTACCCCATATACCCCACAACCAACACCTGAAAAAAAACAATCACACAATTACAATAATTAATTATCAATTAATCAGGTAATATAAATTAACAACTAATTATTACTTAAATAAACATAAATTACTTCCCACCCTTTTCCTTTATAAACCACACCACCCGCACCTAAAATTAATAACACAATTTCCATAATTAATATTCAATCAAGTAATTAATATAAATTAACAAATTATTATGAATGATTCAAAAATAAATTACTTCTCATCCTTTTACCACTAGAAACCCCACAACCCGCACCTCAAACTAATTATAAAATTACGGTAATTAATTATCAATTAATTAATTAATATTAATTAAGAACCAATTAATAATTTATCACACATAAATTACTTCCCACTATAACACTATAAAATCTAAATAAATAAATGAAAAATAATCATTAATTTATTATAATTAAATTACTGCCCACCCTATTCTCTTATAACCCCACAACCCGCTATAGAACTAAAAAATGCAAAATGTAATTAAAATAAAATTCATAACTACTAAAAATGTAACACATGTATTAAAAAACATAAACAATACTTACACAAACAAAATGCATCACATACATTTAAAATATAAACTAAAATGCATAACACTAATTAAAAGATCGATATTTTAAACATCTATATTTTTGCAAACAATGTTAATGACTTCTATATTTTTAAAAATGATATTTCTTACCTCCAGGTCCATATTCTTGACCACAATATTCTTGCTGTTGATATTTCTGAATCTCTATATTTCCAACTCAATATTTGCGTAAGTCGACTCGATATTCTGTCTCAGCAATGCTTGGTAGACATCACCATATAGCTGAATCGGAGAGGTGGGAGCCCAACTTTTCTAATCAGTCTGATCATAAAATGAACATTTTGGAGGGCAGATGTTACGCCTTAGGGCAGTCCTTCCCTATTTACAGGCAACATTAAAGAGTTATGTTGTAGAAATTCGGAAAAATGCTGTTTCGTTTCATTCGTTTCATAAGCTTTATTCGATTATTCAATAAACAATCATAAAAGCACACAGAATCAAAAAAGGTCATATTAAAATTGTTACAAGTTAAAAAAATTACAGTATAAAACAGACAATAGGGGACAACTCGAGTAGATACAAAGTTATGGGGCTAGCAGCAACAAGTTATACAGAGACAATGTTAAAATTCCAGGCTTTTTCTAATGGACACTGATTTTAAAATAAAAGTTGCAGTAAAAAAACAGATATCCGAGGTAGCAAGTGTAAAAAGTAATCTCATGGCAGTAGCAATAGTGGAAGCAGAATATTTCTTAAAAAGAGGTTTGAGATAATAGATACGACAGTGCATGTACAGTGGACAAATTAGCATAAAGTGCAACGTGCTTTGTTTGGTGATACCATCACAGGGGCAAGGTGTTGAAGTATAGGTTTTCATCTTTGGGAATGCCACCAGGGTATGGACAATGCCTAGTCTCAACCTTGTAAGAACGAACTGGTGAGATTGTTTAGTAATTACTTTTAAATACTCAGGCATGCCATAACCTTCCTCTTGATTGGAGAAATAAAAGACATGTGTTATAAAAAGGCTGGATTGTTCTTTATGCCTGTTAGATTTGTTCTCCAAAAAAACACCTTTAACCACCTGTTTAGGTATATTAATGGCACATAAGGGGTCACTAAGAACGTCCAAGTCAAAAATGTCTTTGTAGGAAGTTAAAACATAATTTAACCAGGGGATCTGGCGGGCTTTGTCCAGGCGCAGACCATCTTGAATTATACGCCTGGTAAATCCAGTTTCGTCCTTAGCCCAAATTGACCTCCATACCTTAATCCTGTTAGGTCAGTCAGGTATTCCAGCCCCACCTCTTTATGGATCAGTTCAGTGGATGCCGAGGAAGGGAGACAGAGGAGTCTCTTAAGGAATAGGTTTTCGGCTATTTGCAAGTCACCTTGGTTCCAGTGTCCCCACACTCTTGATCCATAAAGGGCAATCGAAGCGCATCTGTGCCGATAGACATTCAACATGTCAAGGATGCAACGACTGTCTAACTTAGAGGCGAAGCGGAAAACTCCTGAGGATCCCTTACCCAACTTGGCCTTAACATTGAGGAGCTCCGGGGCCCATGACCCACTATTACTAAAAGTTATGCCTAAGTAACAAAATGTGTCCACTACCTCGATTCGATGTTCCTTAAACTGAAATGATTTAAGATGATTCACCTTTTTCCCACAGGCCATGATAAAAGTCTTGGAGTTATTAATTTTTAGTTTCCTCCCTTGGATAAAATCATAAAAATGGTTCATAAGTTTTTGAAGACCTATTGGAGTTCTCGAAAGTAGGACGGTATCATCTGCATAAAGCAGTACCGGTATTGGTTGACCCTCAACTTGAGGAGCGTCGGCTTGGACCATCTTCAAGTCGGACTCCATTGAATTTATAAAAAGGGAGAAAAGTAACGGGGCCAAGACATAGCCTTGCCTAATGCCAGATTTAACATTGATCTTCTTCGTGCATTCCCCCGCATGCCCAAAGCGGATCTGGGCTGACAACTTATTGTAAAGTCTAGCTAAAAAATGGATTATTGCTGCCGGGGCTCCCATTTCGAGTAAGGTGGACCACAAGAGAGTATGGTCCACCAGATCAAAAGCACTGGAAAGGTCTGCAAAGCAAAGAAATAAAGAGCCCTGTTTAGCTTTAGTGTATTTCCCTATAATGAGGTCTAAATTGATACACTGCTCAATTGTGCCGAGACCCTTCCGGAAACCATATTGGGAGGCCGCGAGGATATTATTTGCTTCTGCCCAATCCTCCAATCGTAACAATAAGACCCTGCTCATAATTTTTAATGAGGAATCCAGAAGGGAGATAGGGCGGTAGTTCTTAGCCTCTCCTCTATCTCCCTTCTTATAAATCGGCAAAATTATGGATTCGCTCCAGGTAGAGGGGGTACTATCCTTAACGGAGGCATTAAACACCTGGGTCAGGAGGGGGCTCCATAGTGCCAGATCGGTTTTATACAAATCAACCGGAACTCCGTCCGGGCCGGGGGCCTTCCCCCCCTTGCTGTTACGGATGGCATTATCTTGTAATGTTATCCCCAGGGGTTGTTTAGGTCCGGTAATATCGGCACTAATACCAGCCTGACCCTCCCTAGCTGGATCGAAGATTCCTGTAAAATATTGGACCCAGCTATCCTCACTAACCTGGGCAGTTAGAACAGGAAATTAGTCCTTTAGGAGGAATGGGCTGTTGACAGTACTCCAGAATAACTTACTGTCACGCAGCTCCGCCGCTTTGGTCAGGTTGTCCCAGGCTTGCTCCTAAGCTCCTGTTTTCTGCGGGTCAACTGGTGTTTATAGGTCACCCTAAGAAGTATAACGGCATCCCTGTCTCTAGGGTGGCTCGACAATACACTCTTTAGTTCTTGTAACGAATTTGTGCATGCTCTGTCGAACCATCCTATGGCAGCCCTCTTGGATATACCCTTAGCAATAGTGAGGGACCTTTTAATTATATCGCCAAGTTTCTCTAAATTAGTAATAATACACCAGGGGGCCGCATCAACATCAAGGCAGCACACTAGCTCTTCAGAGCCTGCTCCAACTATTTTCTGGAGCAGTTTATCAGAGTTGTCCCCACACCATTTTATCAGAATACCACTTTGCCTGCAAGGGGTAATCTCATCAACAATCCTGCGCTTAGAACTAGACATAGTCCCCCAGATGGAGGTCGACATGGTAATGGCATTGTGGTCACTAATGCCAAAATCAACAATAATGGGGACCGTACATAGTGGGGCAATATGTACCGATAACAGCAAATGATCAATAACGGAGGTTGAATTCCTCCCTACAAAAGTCCGTGCAATATTACCGTCTTTGTCCGCAGCATGTTGGTTGATTAACAGATCAAAATTTAACAAAAGGGTATTAAGGGAGTCGCCATAAGGAGAGTGAGTAAAATGAACATTTTGGAGGGCAGATGTTACGCCTTAGGGCAGTCCTTCCCTATTTACAGGCAACATTAAAGAGTTATGATGCATGCTGATAATGAGGTAAAGCAAAATGTACACCAACCAAGACGAATTTTGTTGAGTCTCCCTTCTCCTAGGCTCAGCCTGATCGTGTCCGGTAATTAAAATTGCTACTTTCCATAGCAGCCAATGTACCAGAAATTTGCATTCTCTTAGCACAAACATGGGAACGGTACAAATGCAGCCTGGTAAAAATGGAGCTGACAACATAATTAACACTGTCCTGTTAGAGCACAAAAAACGGTTATATATAGGTGAGCATTCTGCGCAGCTTCCAGTGATTTCACATTTCACAGGAGTTGGAGATTGGGTTAGAGTAAAAAGCCCGGTGTCTGTTAGAAAAGGCCTATAAAAATTTCTGGATTGTCAGCAGGTTGTAGAAATTCGGAAAAATGCTGTTAAGTTAGCCAATGACAACTGGTGGAATACTTCTCGTGTGGCAAAAAATCCTTGCTCTTCTCACAGAAATGTGAAAAAGAACTAAATTATTTTAGGAAGGGATAGTGGTGTCAGAAAGAGCACCAGACTTCATGTTAGACCAAGCAGATTACGAGATTATGTTTAAGTACAAATGTGTTTCTTTGATATTGACCTATATTTTTATTTTTCCCTTTTTCTTTCTGTATTCCATTGTATTTCTCTGTTTTCTTGGTATCTTTTGATAAAAAGGGGGAGGTGTGGTGATGTGATGATGCTGGTAGAGAACCCTGATAAGACGGTGATGTCATCTGGAGTGTTCATGCTGTGGTGTTCTCTTAGTGGCAGTTATTATCTGTGCTGTGGCTGTGCCAGCTGGGACAGCTCTCTGTTCCTCATAATAAATATTACTTGGAGAAACTATTACTGCGTCAGCCATTCATCTTTACAGATTCCTATTGTGTCCCACCTATCAAACCCCACTTGATAGCATTGAAGCCCCAGTTGATGAGAGGACCATAGGGGTGTCGCCTTCATCAGTTTTCCTGTCCAACCCAGGCGTTTCGTGGTTTTATGCCTGATGGTGTTCGTGTGAGCCATCGGCCCTAGGTATCGCCCTTTGCAGGGTCTGGTATATAGAGCTCCCAGATAACCCTCCCGTCCAGCCTGATACCGCTCTAGTTGGTATGCTTTGTTCATTGGAAGACTGTACAGTCAGTGACTAATCGCTACCAGTTGTGATGTCCAGTAATAGAGTCGTATATGCGGGATGCGATGCCACCGTCAATTCACCCCTTCGTCAATTTTGCTAAGGTAATTCACGGCGTCCCACCGTCCCGTAATAACATCCGAACCTCTGCCTCGACACTGTTAAAATATGAGTCAGGAACAAGGTTTGGGCAATTTTGGAGTAGGTAGAGGAATTGTGGCAATGCTAGCATTTTAAACAGGGCCGCACGACCTAGCAATGATAATGGCAGTGACCTACAGTGTTTGACATACTCCCGAAGTCTATGTAGGGGGACTATGAGGTTTTTGTCATAAAAGGTTTTGGAGACTGGAGTAATAAATATCCCCAGGTATCAGAAACCTTCCCTGGTCACTTAAACATTACATCTAGGTAGCCTAGGTATAGGGCCATGGAGAACAAAAAGCTCTGATTGTGCCCAATTTATGGCATAACTTGAGTACTTGCCAACGTTTGTAAAGATATTTAATAGCCTATGTATCGAGGCATAGGGGGAGGCTAGGTAAATCAGGATATCGTCGGCGTATAGTGATATTCTGTCCTCCATGTCCTCTTCCCATTTGAGGCTTCTGAGAGCTACATCTCGTCTCACCCACAACGCCAGGGGTTCCAGAATGAGTGCAAAGAGTAGGGGGACAAGGGGCAGCCCTGTCTGGTCCCCCTGTGCAACGTGAACACCCGCAATGTTAGATTATTCACCCTCACCTGGCCCTCACCTGGCCGTGGAGCTTGGCGTAGAGCAATCAAACTCAGGCTATAAACTTCAGGCCAAACCCAAAGCGGGCAAGTACTTCAAAGAGATAGGGCCACTCTATGGAATTGAATGCCATGGATGCACCCAACGACAATCACAGTGTCCTCTTCTACACATTGTTGCCGTGCTAACACATTATGTACCCGGCGAATATTCAGGGCTGTATTCCGTCCGGGCACAAAACCGGATTGGTCTGCAGGAACAAGGGAGGATAGGACAGCATTTAGGTGTGAGGCTAACAGTTTCACCAGGATCTTGGCCTCTGCGTTTAATAAGGAGATTGGTCTATACGAGCTACAACAATCTGCTGGTTTCCCGGGCTTATGAATTACCACTATAGATGCCAGTCTTTGGTCTGTGGGTAGTATCCCCTTCTCTAGGTTTTCTGCATACATGTGATTAAGGTGGGGTGCTATCTTCAAGGCTATTGATTTGAGGAATTCTATTGGAATTCCATTAGGCCCCATTGCTTTCCCTGATTGGACGCTAAATATAGCTTTGCAGATTTCATCGCCCATGATGTCAGCTTCTAATTTGGCCCTATTTGTCTCAGATAATGAGGGCAGGGCAATATCTACCAGCAGTTGTCGGGAGTTTTCCGACGTATAAGTAGTGGAAGATGTATACACCCCTTCCAGATAATTCGCAAACCCTTCTGCTATTTCCTGAGGGTCAGATACCCATTTATCCATGCCAGTGGACAGTTCAGGCAGCCATCTCTGCCCTTGCTCCCTTTGCTTCAGCCAGGCCAGCATTTTGCCTGCCCTATCCCCCATTTCGTGCACCCTATGTCCTGTAGAAAGTAGTCGTGCCCTTGCTTTTTCTCGCATTAGAGCTTTATACTCAAGACGTTTGATGGTCAAACGGTGCGCCGTGGCCTCACTGGGTGAGGAATTATGTTGTGTCTCTAGATTTTGAAGTTCATTCTCCGCCCCTAGTATTTGTTTATTATGGTGACGAAGATAACCAAAAACCATAACAATTTACATAAAACAACATCCTGCATTCAAAAATGTAAAACACGTTAACATACCACACCAGTAGTCAGTATGTTTTCAGGTGACACCTCTTTGGTGCCCTCTGTGTGCATTTTATATTAAATCTAATGCTGTCATCAGTTTGGGTTCATTAAGATGAGATGATTGGCACCAGACATCTCTGGGTACTGTGAAGCCGTCATGGTGCTGGGGAACTCATAATGACGAGTGCACAGCCCTCGTACTCTCTTTAGCTTCCCTATGCAATATACAAAAATTTAGTTAGATATTGCAATGCCAGATCTGCTAAGGCAGATATGACTACATATGTGATATAGAGTACCATGCCTTAGGGATGGAAGGCCTGCAGTAGGAGTGACATACCTATATCCCATTCAGTGTCATTGGGCATGACACACAGGGATGTGTGCCATGACAACTCTTCAGTTTTCTCTGCACTAAGCAACACAGACTGCAATGGCAGTGTGTATGCTCTACGTGAGGGGTCCCTAGGGTGGCACCAATTTGTGCTACATCCCTAGTGGACCATTTTTGGTCTCAATGCCCCACATACCTCGGGTACCATTTACTAAGGATAAACAGGGGTTTCAGATGATGTGCTAATTGTGATGAAGTTTTAGGAAAGAGATCTGGCACAGTGAACCTGGTTAGCAGGGACCCAGTGCACTTTCATTTGAAATCACATCATGTTCCAAGCAAAAAGTGGGACCTAACCATGTCAAAAGAGGCACTTTCCTACAGTGTGACTATCTGAGTGTGTCTGTGAGTGGGTACATGAGTGTCTGAGTGGTTTTTTGAGTGGGTGTGTGAGTCTCTAACTGGGTCTGTGAGTGTATATATTAGTCTCTGAGTAGGTTTGTGAGAGGGTGTGTGAGTGTCTGAGTGGAGCTGTGAGCAGGTGTGTTAGTCTCTGTTTTGGTCTGTGAGTGGATTCATGAGTGTCTGATAGGGCCTGTGAGTTGGTGCATGCATGTCTCAGTGGATTTGTGAGTGGGTGCCTGAGTGTCTGAGTAGGTCTCTGAGTGGGTGCATGAGTATCGGAGTAGGTTGGTGAGTGAGTATATCAGTCTCTAAGTGGGTCTTTGAGTCTCTGAATGGATATCTGAGTGGGTGCATGAGTCTCTGAGTGGGTCTACATGTGGATTTGTGAGTGTCTGAGTGAGTCTGTGTGTCGATTTATGTGTCATGGTGGGTCTGTGAATGGTTATGTGACTATCTGAGTGGGTCTCTCAGTGGATGCATGAGTCTCTCAGTGGGATTTTGAGGGACACATTAGACTCTGAGGGCCTCATTTATGAGGCCTTGCATCACTTTTACGTCAGCGGTGCGTCACTTTTTGTGACGCATCGGCAGCGTAAAACATGCCTCCTGTTGCGCACTATTTACAAAGTGACGCATCTAAGCAGATGCGTCACTTTGTAAACCCCTGCGCTACATTATACCTGCGCCAGGTATAATGTATGCAGAGGGGGCGTTCCCCCGCAAAAAGCCTCGTAATAGTGACGCAGCGAAATCTATGAGATTTCACTGCGTCACTTTTAGGACGCTGTTGCGTCAAAATCTTGCGCCTGCCTCACAGCAGGCGTAAGACTGACGCAAGCCCTTTCACATGGGGCTTTCCCCATGTGAAAGGACGCATTGCTGGAGTTGCGTCACTTTTGTGACACACTCTAACAATGCGTCAATTTTGCGCTTACTGATACGTCAGAAATACTGACATATCTGTAAGTCCTTGCGCAATGATGCGTCATATTGTAAATATGACGCATCATTGGGGTCGTAAGGAGGGCGCAATAAAAAAGTGACGCATCGCTGTTTTCTCGCAGCGATGCGTCACTTTTCATAAATGAGGCCCTGAGTGTGTTTCAGGGAGGATGTGTGAGTGGATCTGTGAGTGGGTGAGTGAGTCAATGATTGGGTCAGCGAGTGGATTCAGGAGTGTCTGATAGGGTCTGTGAGTTGATGCATGAATGTCTGAGTGGGTTTGTGAGTGGGTTTATGAGTGTCTGAGTGGGTCTGTGAGTGGGTCCATCAGTCTCTGAGTGGGTCTGTGAGTGGGTGCATGGGTCTCTGAGTGAGTCTGTGAATGGGTGTGTGAGTTTCTGAACGGATATATGAGTAGGTGAATGAGTCACTGAGTGGGTCTGTGGGTGCGTGAGTGTCCTAGTGGGTCTGTGAATGGGTATGTAAGTGTCTGAGTGGGTCTCTCAGTGGGTGCATAAGTGTCTGAGTGGGTCTGTGAGTGACTAAATAAGTGTCTGAGTTGGTCTGTGAGTGGGTGCATGAATCTCTGATTGGATGCATGAGTAGGCCTGTGAGTGGGTGCTTGAGTCTCTGAGTGGGTCTCTTAGTGAGTTCATTTGTCTCTGAGTGGATATATGAGTGGGTGCATGAGTGTCTGAGTGGGTCTATGAGTGAGTAAAAGTTTTTACAGATATTCGTTAATTCTTAGCAGCCTTACACAGGAGAGGCTGCTTTGAGTGTTGTAACATATTCGTGAATATTCCACGAGGGGAAAAAAACGTTTTTCAACATTTTGAATGCATAAGGTGTAACACAAACACCCCTAGATAACATCCATCGGGTCAGTGTGCCCTATACGAATTTTTCTGTATTTTCTGCTCGGGACCCTGTCTAATGACTTAAAATGGCAACCGCAACTTTCTGCTCAGTTTGAGGCCAACCAATTATGGCATTTTTTTGGCACTCACATTTGGGTTGGTCTCAAATTAGTAGCAAATTAGTTGTGACATGTGTTCTCTGTAGGCTGCTTGCCTGTGTGTGCATGAGGCCTACTTTCTCCTTGCACCCAAGGTGTTACTAAGAGTGTGTGCATCGTCCAAACTGTGAGAGACTGTTTTCTACCTAATTAAAATAAAGAAAGAACATGAGCAGTGTGAATGTCGTATTTAGTACGCGCAAGTTCATTTAAAATGCGTCACACTGTAAACTTAATGAGCACAGTGCACAACCCGCACAGAAATAGTGTTGCCACCCACCTGATGTTTGACCACAGTCAAACATGTTAATTGCTGACTTCTGTGTGATACCTGTGCCTTCCCCTGATTTTGTGCTTTTTTAACTGGTGTTGGTCTCTTGAAACTTCAACCCGCTATTTAGTGCAAATGAGCTACTTTTCTTAAAAGAGAAGAAGGAATCAGGCATCGTCTGAGTCAGTTTACAGATAATTAGTATTGTACTTTAACAAAACTTGCCTTCTTCTGTGGGTGTGTGCAATCGGCTCAGCAGGACATGCCGCCACACCTTACTTAACAAAGCAAGCCTCCAAGTGAAATCCTACCCACAGCTTTCTTAAATAAATTCCGAAGGAAATGTGTCTGAAGATAAATCAGGGAATAGGAGGGACAGCAGCATTGGTGCAACTTCTTTTTCAGTAAGAGTTTTGGAAACTATATACACATTTGGTGTAATTTAATATGATTCATCAAATCACAGCAATGTTTCCATAGATGTGGGTGTAAACTCCTACTAAAATTTAATATTTATACAATACAAACTGTAATATGTTTTGTAGCCTATGTTGAAATTACTAGCAAACCGAATACCTCTAAAAATGAAACCTTGATTAGACCCACAATGATTCAAACCTTTGCCCAGGGCCAATGGAATTATGCGATTCTGCACCCACCGCTTTTTCCCCCCGCATAATTATGGATTTGCCACATTTGCCACACAATCCTTCATCTTCTGTATAATCTGTAGATTTTATCAAAAATAATTTTTTCCTACTCAAATGGATAAATAGTTACAAAAAAAGTTACCAAAAAGTGGCAACATGTTCATGCACAGTGGAAGGCTATTTGCAAAGGTTTACCAGTTCATTTTCAGTTGCTCATTTCTGTATTTGAGTGTTAAACTGGTACTAATGTAAAATAGTTGCCCTCATAGCATTGCCATATGTAAAACAATTTATAAATAATGAAGTCATATTATCAAAAAATTTGCTGCATTATGCTGAACACTTTCCCTTTTCCTGATTAATTTAGTCAACCCTGCCACATAATGTGGTTCTCCCCTGCCACATAATTCAAATGGCCCTGCTTATACCCCTGTCATCAAATGTGAATATTTACAGGAGGCACTTAGTTTTCACCAGAACTACATAAGAACATCTGACCTGCAGGTTACAAAAGGGTCTCTGCAAAAATGAAAACAAAAGTCAGAGAGGCACAAAAGTGGAGATAATTAGACAATGTCCTTGGGATAGTCCCCAAAACAGCAACACCACGATGACAGAGGTAGTCATTCTTTTGGTGTCCTTAATATTCTTTTATTCAATTCTTGACACTACATATATCTTAATCCAAAAACAGCCAATGTGTTTTGCCCACACTTCTTCAGGGCTGTAGACATAACATAACAAAACAACATTGTTACCACATTTGACATAACACATTTATAATAGGACAACATGTCCACATAAACACATAGTACAAGTACATGAAAGACATATAAACACATGAACACATTATAACACTTACAACATAGTTCAAATCCTAGATCATTATTATATTTAGACATAAGCATTCCCCTCCATAGATGAAAATCACAGAATAACAAACATGTCTCATGACTTTAAGTGAACATATCAAATGTGCAGCGTGGACACAGATCGATACACTCTTTATGAACCTTAATTTCCATAATGCATTAAGGCGCTATTTGGCACACATTCTTTGGGATGGTGCAAACATTCGATTGAGACATCAATGATTTTTGACACCTGGGGTTTACAGATAGTTCAAATGACTATTTACATTTTACCTCAAATCTGGGCAATGTAGGACATCCTACATTTCACCTGGTTTATCAATTCTACTTTGAAGTACTAGAAGAGTCCCAGGGAGAAAGAAAGACCATTCTTCATATAGACGTCGTAATATCAATAACTCATTCATACATTTGGAATCCAAGCTCCCATATGTTTTACCCCCATAAACTTAGAGGAATGAAGAGTACACGACATAAAAATGATTTTTAACATTCCCATGCTGTACTACTGTGAAGAAATAGCCACCGTTATTTTACTGGATAAGCCACCGATAGGGGTCTCCTGGTGTTAATACAAATTTCCAGTTGAAGGTACGATACAAATCTGAAGATAACACAAATCCCTCTATTAATAACAGCATAATACAAAACATAGTGTGTCAACCCTCATCTATCATTATCTGAAGCACATCTACAGACATAAGTCATGCAGGCTTCATACAAATTAAGCAAACTACTGTGACAAACATCGGATACATGAAGAGGTCATGTTCAAAAACTACGCATTGAATAATAGGCCTATGCAACGTGCTTTGCATATTCATTGTTTACTCAAACAGTTTAATTATGAACAAAACACAATGTGTGAACATATCGCCATGGGTTCATATTGTCCCTGGCGTTTGAGAGATAGAGAAACATAACAAAGATACACACACCCGTGTTTACCAGAATCTATGTGATATACACCACAACCATACATCGTCACCAGTGTACTATGGACATTCCTCACTCTACCCGTAACAGTTTGTGCCGACACCGAAGTATCTAAAAATCTTTGTCAGATACATCTAATTTGTTTAACCGAAATATGTAGGTTTCGAGATAGAAGCACATCCGTATTGCGCCAAACTTCAAGGTGCTGTAATATGGATAAGTACATACATATATTTGTGATTAGTACCACTATCAGCTGACTCACTATCAATTTACAAAATGATCACGTATTGCGAGCACAAAATTCATACCTAGTTCTACATACATTGGAGCTCCTAATGCACACCTTTTTCAGCCCGGTAAGAGGGCACAGTTAACCTCACGAAAACACTCTAACCACACAGCATTTAGGGTCCCCCTAATATTCAATCAAAAGGACATGCCAGGTCCCCCGTATTCGGGCGTCAGAGATTCTATCACAGTCCTGTAGCGTCAAACCGCCATCTACATACCAAAACTTTAAATACTCAGGCTCAGTTGATGTAATTCAAAATACATCTAGACTGTGTACTTGTATGAGTATGAAGTGCATGAACTCCTCCGCAACGTCAGACTGCCATACTCCTGACGTATATACAAATTACTCTTTATGCGCCCCAAAGGTGTTTAAAACGAGTCCGACAGGCAACGCAAACCGCAAGTGGATCAATGTGTTTGCGTTATCTATTCCTATCTAATCCAACTGTGGATCTGAAGAGGTCCAACAATAACACTATCTCCGATAGGACATTCCATAGGTTAACTCATGAATACAGTGTAGAATTCCAATTTGACTACTCAAGACATTCACTACATTAAGTACCTGTTGTAGAATCCCAACATGAGATATCAAGGATAATGTTCACTATATTAAGTGCACCAGAGGTTCATAAAAAATAATGCAGTTCATTGTCAAGGTTGATTCCATCACTAACGGATCGCATTCTACATCTACATATACTTTTGCCTCCAGCTGTCGCAGAAGAAGCTCTCTGTCGCCCCCTCTCTGGGCGCGAGGTAATAGATCAATCTCATGGAATCTAAAATTGGATCTATTGGTAGTTGAGTTTCAGTTGTGGGAAACCAGTGCCTGTGATACATCTCGATTTAGACATGCACTCCTGTGCTCCTGAATGCATGTTTTCAGGGGGCGAACTGTACTGCCTACATAGATTTTACCACACACGCATATGCTCACGTAAACTACATACCATGATAAACAGTTTATGTAATGTCTGATCGTGTAAGTTCTTTTTACATGGTATTCAAAAGTTTTGGTTTTCTGTCCCAGATGGCCACAGGGGAAAAAACAAAAGGGACGGGCCAGCCAAGAGTCCCCTGCCTTCCTATTTGAACAGGTGTAACTGGGGCACACAAGCTCACTGATTGTCCTGCACCTTCTATAAATGATACCTGGATTTTGTTGAAGAATGTGTCCAACCCCTGGCACACGCTTCAGCAGATACTAAGGCCTCTTCAAGATTTTGAACACTTCCTGATTAAGAGTGCCAATGAGCACCTGCGAGTACGCAAATGTGCTGATTTAGTCCTGAACGCATGCAGGTCTCAGAATGTATCCAGGGGCATTGTGGTCTTCGGACCGGGTCCGGGTGCTTGCAAATACGCTTATTGTGCCGAAGTGTGCATGAGAAAAATCTGGGCCACTGAAAGCACCTAGAAGCGGACCGTAAAGTTACTGGTCGGTGCGGCAGTGAGGTCTTTGGCCGGGTGAGATAACATCATGCCCTGCGGCCTCACATAAATGCGGGGGACCTGGGAGGTCGGGGTGTCTGAACCCCGAGGCATCGGCGGTGAAGTGATGATTAAAGCTCTATTTGGCAATCCAAGCCCAAGATTGCACCAGCAGGCTGGGGGACCCCGACTGCTTCCCCTTTCTGAGGGCTGGTGATTTCCTCTTTGTGCTACGTCACAAGAGTTTTGGGCTAGCCCCTCTGCCCACAACTAATGCTGGGTCGAGAGGCCCAGTGGAATAAAGGAGATACACCCACCTTACTCCGACAACAGATCCATGTGTGCCGGGGGCAGACAAGGTCGTCTGGATGCCTCCTTGGTGTCTCTGTCATCAACGGACATGGATGTGTCCTCCTCGGACTCCCCTGGGGCGAGTGTACCTGTACTGAAGGGGTGGGCTTGTCGCAGTCAGCGATGCACCAGCTTGACCCATCCAGATGTCTCAGTCTTCAATGGGCACGGATGTGTATTTCTAGGGCTCCCCGGGGGCGATGGTGCCCGTACTGCAGTGGCAGGTTCGACGCGGTCAAAGAGGCACCAGCTTGAGTCATCCTGCAGCCACAGCACTGCTTTAGCCCATATACTTTGTCTTCACCTCGTCCGGAGCGGTCTCCTCCCGACCAACCAATCGAAGCTGTGGTCCTCCGTGAGTCCGATGTAATGTGGCCTTCTGGCGGTCCCCACTACAGGTAAGTTGTTCGAAAGTAGGGACTTCTGTTTGTAGCAGGTCCCGTAAAGTTATTGTTTGTTGATGCAGTTTGGATGGCTGGGTTAGCTAGGGACATTCACCGATTTGGTGATCCCAAACCCAAGGAGCTGAGCTCCTACCTGGCAGCCATCTTGGACCAAATATGAGGGCATTAGCCTTTGACTCCCAATCTTCTGGGAAACTGCACACACTGCTGATTTGGGTCTGATCGACGAGTGGAACCAAGGCCCTGCTTTGCATAGTGATCTTCTGTGACCCACTATGAACTGCCAGCAGGTATGCCCCCCCGCTGTTTCGATTTCTTTAAACTAAACTAGACGATTGTAGCAGTTTCCATTTCACCATCAGCAGCTTGTTGCCTGACCCTAAGATGGCAGCTCTTGAACCAATTCAGCTCAGCCATCCTAAAACCATCGCTAATGTAAATACTTGGGAGACTGAAGATGTCTTCTCATGCCCTTCCTCATAGAAACTGGGGAATAGCCCCATTGGCTCTTCAAGTACTGGAACTGGGCCAGGGCCCTCCCAAAAGACACCGTGGGGGCCTCAGCTAATAAAAGTTAACCCCTGCCTGGGGTACAGTTGCATGCCAGTTAGTGTAGCCCTATGCTTGTTTATGGCTGAGTAATGCAGCGTTTATTCTCTCATGAAATATTGAGCCTTTTTATGGGGTACTTACCTAATGGAATGTTTTATACTCCTGCCCCAGTGTTCTAACTTCTACCTACCAACAGGGATAATCTTGGATACTGAAATGTTTTATCCCTGCGTCAAGAACTGCAGAGCAAGGAATTGGTTAATTGTGCCTGTCTAATGGAAGGTTTTGTTCCAAACTGAGATTCCTGCTCATGTGCCATTGTCTTACTGGTTCTTAGGCACAGGGTTTAGATATAATTTATGGAAGGTTGATCCCTGCTTGAGGAGAATGTTATTCTGGGTAAATGAAATGTTTAGTCCTACATAAGGGGCTGTTATTTTTAAGCTACATGAGCTAGGAAAACCTTATTACAGGCCCTGCCAATTCGAGGAGCTTGCTGCGCAAAATTGCTAATGGGGCCGGGGTTCTAATGACCTGTTTATTTCTGATTAAGGAAATGATTACTTCTGCTAATTGAATGTTTTACCTGTATTGAAATAAGTTATTGCTATTGAGAATATGAATGGCTCTACATGAAATGTTGTTCTCACCTGCGAACAGGATAATTCCTAATGAAAGGTCCCTACTAGATTAAGGGTGTGTTTACCCTGGTATTGGACTGTTTTAGAGGTCCCAAGGCCCACAGTTTATAGGCCTCAATTCATAAAAGGATAACCCCTGATTAGAGGATGTAATAGAATGCCTACAATCGCAGGATGAAGAGTATTAGCGAGGGCTAGGCCCAAACCCAGGGATTATCCATATTTTGCCTAGTGTTCTGTTCAGCCTAGGCCTTATGTATGGTTTACCTGTTATTAAATGTTTACTTCTGCTCAGAGAAGTGGTTACTTCCTGGATGAACTGTTGGTGCATAACTAATGAAAAGTTCTACTTCTACAATGGAACTGTTTAATGCTCATTGCTGCTGGGAGTGATTCTTAAGATGGCTAATCCTGCACAAGGGGACGTGTATTCTTAATGAAATGTCTTTCTCCCACTTAGTGCTATATTTACGGGAAGCCTACATTTATTTATTTACATGTTTTCTGCTGCAAAACGCTCACCCTTGCTTGGTGAGAAGTGGGTAAAATGCCCACAGATCTAATAAGATGCAATGTCATTTAGTTGCCTTTGTAATGTAATCCTTACAGGTGCTGATAAGAAGCAAGGCCAAGGTCAGGCCTGCGTTTATCTATTACTTAATGTTTTCTAATATTTATCTTATATTTAATATTTATTCATCTAGTATTTATTGCCAAGTGTTGTAACACATGTATTTTAAAGGAAAGCTAATAAGCTAACAGTATTGCAATTCTTGATTATCCTGATCCTGCTCTATATAAAAGTTACTTGCTTTTTATACATACTCAATGGAGTGGCGTCAGTCATTGCGTGCCCAATTTTACTGTCTCAGTGGATGCGTGTGCTCTATGGTCGCTTTACACATAAGCTTCGGATGCCTACCCGCTCGTGCCATGCTACCCTCGGGGAACTGGTGACCCCAGTTCTAACATATTGGTGTCGAGCGGTGGGATCCAGGACCTGTGACCATGCAGCACCCTCCAGTGGGACAGGGTGCACAGCAATTAGGCTGCACACCTATTGTGTGTGCAAGCCTGAGTAATTGACCCCTCCAATGTCTAGCCTGTAGAGTGTATCAAGACCTGTTTGACCTACTCCTGTCACCCACATCCTGGTATCTTTACCAAGATTTATCTGAGTCCCCACCTGGCATAATGGAGTTTTGTCAGGGGATGGGGGTGCCTGTTGGGCGGAGAACCGGGAAGAAGGAACTCCGTTCCGCTTTGAGGGCATGGGTAGGTGCCCACCCAGAGGGGAAAGGGGATGGGGAACAGGAGGGGCAGGTCACACCCAGGGAGGCGTGCACACCAGAAGACCCAGGCCTACTCAACATTGTTGTGTCTGACAATGAGCTACCGGGAAGATGTTCTGGGGCAGGGAGTGGAGTATCTGGGGGGTGTGCATCGTCGAAGATGCTAGAGCACGAGAGGGAGAGTGAGAGCCTTGCAATGGAAGAAAGGAAGCTGGTGCACAGGCTTCAGCTAAAAGAGTTAGAGCTGGAAGCCTTGGAATTATGTGTGCCAGGTACTTCTAATGGTGGCAGCGTACCTGAGGTTTGGGGTTCAGACCAGTCACAGGGGAACTTGTGACCCCAGTTCCAACACTTCAGTACTCTTAACAGTCCTCTTGGGTGAGAGTTTCCCCACTCTCCCTCACATGGCTAGGCCTGACATGACTCCCACGGGGACAACTCCTACACCATTGTCTATCCCCCTAATTTCCCCAAAACAGCCGCTAAATCCTTCAAACACTCCATCCTGAAAAGTCATCGCGAGACCCTAGTCTCCGACCTGTGATCCAGCATAGACAAGGGCACAGTCATCAATTACCTCATCTTCTACTCAAAGAGAACGTCTCTTTGGCGCAAAGCCTTCTCGAACCTCCTTATGGTACTCAAAACCAGGAACATTCCATACGGCAATATTCTCACGATCGCACAATCCGCAAACCTCCGTGCTGACCTCACCATCACTTTAGCTCCACCAAAAGACCTCAATAAATTTGTGACCTCTACACTCTCCTTAAAAAATATGTGCACGACCCTCCTCCGTCAATGCTCCCCCCGCACCTTCCCATACCCAATCCGCCAAGGGAGCCTAACGCTTCACCGACCACCCATGATAGGGCTCCCAACAGAGGGTGACCTAGCCCCTCTACCATGCCTCCAGCGCATGCCAACCGCGGCTTGCCCATACCACTGATCTCCAGCCTGTGAGCTCTTTCCTCTCCTATTGCCACTGAAACTCCCACTAGGGCTCTCATCTTTAGCAGGCCTAGCCCATCTACCATGCCACCAGCACATGCCATCGAATGCGTCCCCAAACTTCCGACCCCCTGCCCGCAAAATCCTCCCTCCCATATGGATATTGAAACCCCAGCAAGGGCTCATGACATTGGTTGACCTAGCCTTACTACTAGGCCAACAGCACACTCCATCAGAATCGGTCCCATACCATATGCCACCTGCCCGCATGTGCATCCCTCTTATAGGGATATTGATACTCTCTACTGCAGAGCTACCGAACTAACCTTGAGCACCCACAAGTCCATTCTGGACCTAAAGAACCTCCTGACCTCACTGGACTCTCTCTCTCAATTTTCAGGCTCTCGCAGAACTCTACCTCCGAGCCCCTTCTCCACCCATTACCGCTATACCTGAGACAGCCTTGCCACCTCTCGGAGGAAGACGTTCTGGCCTCCTCCTTACCAATAACCCTACCCCTGTAACTCCTAGCCCTCTAGATCTCATGGAGGAAGAAGTTGTAGACCTCCCCATTAGCTACGAAGCCTCCCTGATAACCCCATGCCCCACTGACCTGAGTGACGAACACCCTATCCGCACGGTTGCAACCAACCCAAACAGATCAGCTACCCTCCGCAACATAGGAGTGGTCAATAGTAACCTAGCGCTAGTTCCCACCTCTGCCCCTTCTCATGGCACACACTCTGACCCCCCTCTATCCAGACTCCTATTCATCTGCCGCTCAGCGCTAAAGCATGCCTCTGATGTCGCCGATCTCATCCTGACCCAAAACTCGGACTTAGCGATCTTGACTGAATCTTTGCTAAATGAATCCTCATCGCCCTGCCTAGACTTCTTAGTCCCGCCCAACTACAACATCGTAAGGCTGGGCAGGAATCAAAACAAAAGGGGAAGACATTGCCTGCATCTACAGCTCTAACCTCCTTGTCACTGAATTTCTGGGTGATCCTACAAATTCCTGCAAATACCTTGCACTCTCCATTTGCAGGAACACCACCCCACTTTGCAGATTGCACATCTTTTACCACCCCCCAGGCATGAATGATACTTGCACTGACTGCCTCATGGAAATCATCACAGCCAAGACCTCCATATCTCCAATGACATTTTCCTTGGCGATTTCAACTTGCACTGGAACAACCCCAAGGACCCTCAGGTCAACACCATCAGAGACTTCTTGGCTGACCAAGCCTTTAACCAATCCTGCTCTCTCCCCACTCACTTGAAAGGCGCCATTCTAGACTGGATCATCGCCAAGGAATCTGCGGTCAAACTCATCTCCATAGATTCACTGTGATTGGTCTGACCACCATACTATCACCTTCCTTATGCCTGGCACCTACAAGACATGGACACCGCAACCTGTGATTTCCAAATGATGGGTTAGAGACACCAAGATTCTTTCATCACCAGAAATTGACAGCTTGCTGTGAAACTGACCTCCCTCCCATTTCACCACGGTCGACAACCTCACTGAACATTATTCCACAACTATATCCAACATTCTCAATGACCTTGCTCCACTAAAACTTAAAAGAACCCTGATCAAAATTTGGAACCCCTGATTCAACGGATCCCTCAACAAAGAGAGGAGATCCCTCCGGCAGATAGAACGGAACTGGAACGAGCACCTGTCAGCAGCCATTCTAAAACTTCTTCGCCAGGGCAGAAATGCCTACAATAGGAAAATCCACAACTCTAAAAAAGAATTCTTCAGAACAGAACTGGAGAACGGTAAGAACAGACCTCACAATCTATTCGAATTGGTCAAACATCAATCCAACAAACTGGCAAAAACCTCCAAAGAAACCCCTTAATATATAATATAATGCAAGGAATTTTCCTCCTTCTTCTGCAATAAAATTTCTGCCCTAGGAATGGAACTCAAGTCCGCAACCTACTTCCAAACTCCGACGGCTCCACCTCTTCACTTCGTGCTGCCTACCCAGACTTCACCCAAACACCAAGCGCACTGGTCCAACTTCAAAGTCTATGACAAACACTTTGTCTTGAAAATTCTATCCTCCTTAAACCCTAACAATCACTTCAATGATCCTTTCCCATCTAACTGCTTAGCCGCCGCCTCTTAGACTATCATCCTTTCTTGGACTGCAATAATCAACGCTTCCCTCCTACAGGGATCGATACCTGACTTTCCTAAAGCCGACCAAGACGTCCCCATCTGAAAAAACCTACGCTAGATCCTGCTTCCCCTGACAACTACAGACCTATTTCTAACACCCCACTCCTAGCTAAAGTTCTGGAGAAAAGTGTGCAACAGCAGTTGAGCCTACACATCACTAACTTCCACCTACTAGACAACTTCCAATCCAGATTCAGACCTGGACACAGCATGGAAATCACCCTCCTACACATCATGGATGATGCCCTACAAGCCCTTGACCAAGGCAAAACATTTCTCCTAATCCTTCTTGACCTATTCTCAGCTTTCCATATGGTGAACCACGAAACACTCCTAAAATGCCTCAAACTCAGGATGGGCCTGGATAGCACTGTTCTTTAATGGTTTAGGTCATATCTCCAGAATCGCTCACAGAGAGTCCTGATCAACAGCAACTATCTGCTCCCTCTCCGATCACGGTTGAAGTCCCCAAAGGATCAACCCTATCCCCTACCCTCTTCAATCTTTGCCTTGAACCGCTCTCAGAGGTGCTACGCAGTACCAATATCTCCTACCATATGTATGCCGATGACATACAGATCTATATTAAAATCACTTCTCCTGAGGACTTGCTCTCCCTGAAAGAGGCATTGAAGCTGACTGTTCACTGGGTTACCTCTAACCAGCTCAAACTCAACACAAACACCTGAGTTCCTTCTAATCTCACCACCCAAAACAAATCCATACATTCAAGAATGGATCAAGGCTATCACAGCACTAAACTGCTCTCTTACCATTGTGGACTCTGCTAAATACCATGGAATTACCCTAGACGGCAGCCTGAACATGTGCGGCCATATCAACTCAATGGCCAAAACTACCAGATTTCACCTGAGCAACCTTGGAAACCTGAAACCTTTCCTCGACACTCCTGACCTAAAAACGGCAATTGAGGCACTAGTCATCTCCAGACTAGAATATGGATGCTGTACCCTCGCAGGTCTCCCATGAACTCTCTGGCCCTGTTGAAAGCCTGCCTCATCGCCGGCGTTAGACTCATAACTGGTTCAAAGAAATTCGACCATATCTCGCCCCACCTTAAAGCTCGGAACTGGCTTCTCTTGAGGCCAGAATCCAATTTAAGCTGGCTTGCATCACTCACAAGGCCCTTTACTCCAAGTCCCCTGCATTTCTCGCCCAGAAACTCATGATATCCGGAGGAGCCAGAAACTCCCGGTCCGCCAGAGACCTTTTGCTGCAACCCGCACGCTTCAGAAAAAAAAAACTTGCAATCGGGCCTTCTCTGGGGCTGCACCAGGAATATGGAACTCACTCCTGCCCGCCATCAGTAGACTATTGTCTTTGGCACCCTTCAAAAAGGAGGCCAAAACGTTCCTAATGGGCAAATTCCTCTCTTAACGCTCACATTACAATCACCTCTGTGACCTGGTTCCTCCTACCACTACAGCATTACACGGCTCTTCCGGGCATCCCACTCGGGATTTGAGACTGCTTTTTTCTTATTCAATGTATCGCCTTGTTCTTATTTCAAATATATACGGGTATTGGGACTGCTTGATTTCCTTATATATTGTTTATTTCCTGTCTTTAGCCCAATAGCTCCCTCCCCTCATAAGTCTTTTGTTTACCACCTGTCAATCCTGTAAAGCGATGTGATACCTTCACGGGTCTGGTTTGCACTCTATAAAACACTAAAATAAATAAATAAATAAATAATACGAGTGGAGTTAGTTGGTACAAATGACATGCGTTCTCTCTTTGTCTTCTTAGGTAGAAGTGTGTCAACCCGTTTCACTTTATTCACTCTCTCAACTGCTTGTTGTAGTACAGATTCTTTATATCCACGACGTCTAAGACGTTGTATAAATTATGTGGAGTGATATGTATATTGTACCTCATTACTACAGTTTTTCCTGATACAAACCAGTTCCCCATAGGGGATCACCATTTTGGTGCATGGTGGATGTGCACTGTAGAAATGTAGTATACTATTGACAGCTGTTTCTTTTCTAAACATGGTACTTTATAAGGTGTTGTTGCTTACATACAAGAGCAAATTAAGAAACTGAATCTTAGTTTGTGGCATCGTCATTGTGAATCTCACGTTAAAAGTATTGACATTGAGATATGTAAAGTAGTATTTGAAAGCCACCCCTGTGCCATACCAGATGATAATAATGTCATCTATGTAACGTCCCCAACATTGTATGTCCTTTATCCACAAAGAGGCAGAGGGGGCCCAATCATACACATGCTCTACCCACCCCATAAATAAAGTGTCATAGGGCGGGGCAAATTTGGACCCCATAGTGGTCCCCTGGAGCTGTTGATACCAGGTGTCATCATAGAGAAAAAAGTTGTTCTTCAAGATCAAATGTATTATATCCAAAATCATCCTGTTGTGGTCAAGTTGACTGGCCCTATGTGGTGGTAAAAAGAATTCCACTGCTCCACATCCAAATTCTTCCTTGATAAAAGTATACAGGGATTATGTATCCAATGTAATCAACCACATCTATTTCTCCCATTCCAAATCATCAAACTTATTAAGCAAGTCCACAGTGTCTCTAATAAAGGATGGGAGATTCCCACCATTGGTTGAAGGAAGGAGTCTACAAACTGTGCTATTGGTTCAGTAAGTGTACCTATGCCGGAAATGATAGGCCAGCCAGGAGGGAATTTGTCCTTTTTATGGACGTTTGGTAGGACATATAGTCACGGGTATCTAGGATGATCCACCCAAAGGAATTTATATTCAACTTCCGAAAGGAGACATATTTCCTTCCAGTGTGCAAGTTTGTCATTGATGACACATGACGCTACGGGATAGGCATTGGTGTTCATCTTACTGTAGCAAACTGCCTTCCCAAGTTGTCTTTGAACTTCCAAATCATAATCTTTCCTATTCATCAGGACAATGTTGCCCCCTTTGTCGGCCTCTCTTACAATTACCTCATTGTTGTTACCTAAATTTGTTAAGGAGAGTCTTTCTTCCTTACTCAGATTGTCCTTAATTGATCTTTTCTGTTTTGTTAGTGTCTTATTTTCTAACTCATATAGAGCAGTAGTGACTTGCTGGTGAAAAACATCAATGCTGTTCTGATGAGCCCCTTGTGGAGTAAATTTGCTACGCAAGTGTAAACAACTATCAGTTGTATAATCTTGCTCAATACACAAATCTTACATCACCTCTTCCATAGTAAGAGCATGATCATTATCCAATGAGAGTAACAGTGATACATCTCTAATATGGGATACAGACATCTCAGATGAAACAGGCATACTTGTGATAGCTGATTTATTATAGTCATTCATGAAAAAGGGACATTTGAGTTTAGCCTGTCTTGTAAATTTTAACAAATCTACATGCACATCCTGGAAATTCCCAGTATTCACAGGACAAAACCCTAGACCCTTTTTTTAGGGCCGGCAATTCATGTTCATTCAGCACATAGTCAGATAAGTTAATGACTAGATTGTCAGTCATATCTTGTGCCTCAACCTCCATCAGTACTTAACTGAATCCCCGTCTCTATTGTCAGTTTTGCCTCCTCTTCTGGTTTCGAGTCAGTACCACTTCCTTTGCATCTGCTTTTACTCCTCCCCCCTCTTCTGGTCTTATATTGTTCTTTTTCTGCATGTTTCCTCTTCTGTATCAACAGACTTCTTCTAAAAGAGCTGCTGAGCTGTTCAATTGTCCTCTAGCCTCCTTTGCATTGATCTGCCCTACTTCTTCTAGAGATGAGACATCTGAACTACTATTTGCACTAAAGATGCTATAGCATCTTGAGTTCCACTTGTTCTTGGTTATGTAATGACTATATCATTGAATCGTCGAATCTAATCTTTATCATCTCTTTTGATCTTTGTCATTTTGCGTTCTTTGACTATATTCTGGTGTTTTTGTATATGTTGCTTTAGGATCACATAATTTTTTGCGGTAGCCTCCTTTAGCCCTAAGTCCACAATCTCATCTTCTAATCCCCACTGTGGCGATAAGGCTTTTGTAATCTCTGGCCCTCTTTATTCTCATTATCTTTTTATGATTTCATACCAAGTGATTTTAAAGTGTGTACGTAATTACGCACACTCCATTACCTAATGTCTATGGAGGCACACTATAAACGTTTTTCCCTTGGTTCTCAAATGTTTATATGAACGGTGGACATGATGATCTGTCCGTGTCCCACCAGTTTGCCTCCAGAATATTGGGGCAATGCTTTCTGTCGTTTCCTGTCTATGTGAAGAAGGGTCTTTTTTTCTCCCTGGGAACGCTTCAAGTACTTCAAAATAGAATTGATTAACCATGTGAAATGTAGGATGTCCTACTTTGCCCAGATTTGAGGTGAAATGTAAATATTCATTTGAACTATTCTGTAAACCCCAGGTGTCAAAAATCAATGATGTCTCAATCGAATGTTTGCAGCATCCCAAAGAATTTGTGCCAAATAGCACTTTAATGCATTATGGAAATTAAAGTTCATAAAGAGTGTATCAATCTGTGTCCACACTGTACATTTGATATGTTCACTTAAAGTCATGAGTCATGTTTGTTAGTCTGTTATTTTTATCTAAGGAGAGGATTGCTTATGTCTAAATATAAAACCGATCTAGGATTTGAGACATTGTTGTAAGTGTTATAATGTATTCATGTATTTTTATGTCTTTCATTTTGCTGCACTATGTGTGTATGTGAACATGTTGTCCTTTTATAAAAGTGTTCTGTCAAATATGGTGACAATGTTGTTTGATTATGTCTACAGCACTGAATAAGCCCTGTTTTTGGATTAAGATATATGTATAGTGTCAAGAATTGAATTAAAGAATATTAAGTACACAAAAAGAATGACTTCCTCTGTCATCGTGGTTTTGCCGTTTTGGGGACTATCCCAAGGACATTGTCTAATTATCTCCACTTTTGTGCCTCTCTTACTTTTATTTTCATGTTGTTATATTAAGAACAATTGTCGGTGGCTGGTTCATGGGAGGTGGGCACTATATTGGTGAGCTAATGTTAAAGTAGCTGTGGTTCTTACTCTAGTCAAAACACTGTTAGTGGTGCGGCAATTTGTGTACCCAGCCACTAATATCTAGTTCATTTTGTCTCTGCAAAAATGATGGAATCCTCCAGGCTATGCATTTGGCTTTTGAACACATTACCAGTATGTTTCATGTTGTGCAGCACTATTCTACAGCAACACTAACCCTCTGAAACCTTTGTGATATTTCAGTCCTGTGGCCAGCTTGTATTTAGATCTTTGTAGCAGGTGCTTTACCAACGTGAGCTAGATTGTTATATGCTGAACTAGCCTGCCAATAAGTTTCATATATGAATATTTTGTGGTTAACTTTGGATTTTACTTTGAGCAAAGACCCTAACCACATGAACAGATTTTTCTAGTGTTAATGACAGTAGGAAAACATGCAGGTGTCCAATTTTGCCACACCAATCTGTTCAAAATCAAATGAGAATACAGTTGTTGGAAAAGTTAAGGAAGAAATGTGACAATGGTGTCCTTCAAACATATCATAAGCAACCGCAAGTGTTTTGTTTTTAAGATTTGGTCAGTGCACAGTTGGTCTGACCAGTTCTGAATTGGTCTAACCAGTTCTGAAAAGGTTTTTAATTCCTTTCTAAAAAACTATGACCTAAAATCCGTGAAGGATATATGGAAATCACAAGACTCCAAACTCTTGAGCACGGCCACATTTAGGAATTGTTCAACAATAGACTACATATTTTTATGCAATCTGCTAGCCCCAAAAATTGTCAACGCTGAAATAATAGCACACAAAACTAGTGACCACAAACTATTGCAGGTGAACCTAAACTTGGGCTTATTACAGAGGGACCAAGCAGTGGCAGTATCGCAGTCTACAGGGATTGAAGAACACTCTCCAGTTAAAAGGGTAAAATGGAACAAGACCCAAGCAAAGCGGTTCAATGTTTGGAAAACTGGACAAAGTGGATTGGAAACCTAAAAGCCAAATTGGTTAACAACCTCAATGTCAGTGCACCGGGCAACAAAATGCTTACCTCACTGTTTAGATATAACAACACAAATCTAACTACAATGACACGTAAACTAAACAGGGCAAAGAGATTACACAAAATCAGAGGAACACAGGAAACAAGGGAAAAATGTATAGACTTATCTAAGAAGAAGAGACATTTATTATGGTCGCTCAAACAGGAAAAACTTGAGCAAGACTGGGTAATAATACACAAGCTCTCAAAACCCCACAAACAACGACAACTTTGGCAATACATTGCAAACTTGGAGAACGGCAAAGAGGATAGGCGCAATTCAGTACACGCCGATGCTTGGATAATGTCCAACGTGCACTTGGAGAAGACACAGACACGGAGGCCTCCGTGGGATCACTTGGTAAAGATCAAGATGGTAACTCAGTTAAACAAGTGATAAAAAGGATAAGAAGAGACAGGGCTCCTGGGCCTAATGGCCTCCCAGGGGCCATCTTTAGAGAAGATCCAATCTAGTGGAGTAGAATTCTCTCTAAACTGTTCACTGAATGTAGAGTAAAAGCAAAAGTACCAGACTCATGGCGAGGGTCCTTCTTGCATCCCATCTTTAAGAAGGGGGACAATACAGACCAAAAGAATTATCGGCTCATTGTTCTTTTGGACATTGAAGGGAAAGCCTACGCCAGTACCCTATTGAAAGAACTAAATGAATGAATTAAAGAGAATGAAATCCTCCCCTACTATCAGACTGGCTTCCGTAAGGGCTGCTCTACAATTGATAACATTGTGGCTATGTCATACTTGAGCCAGCAAGCTAACTGCAAAAACAATAAACCAATTTTTGCATGCTTTATTGACTACTCAGCTGCCTTCGACGGGGTACCCCGACATAAGCTCTGGGAAAAACTGAGCATTTGGTACATCCCAGCAGGACTCCGTAACGCCATCATTTCATTATACAGTAATACCTGGATCCAAGTAGAGCTAGCGGACAACACTATAACAAAGAAGAGCCGGACAAATCGTGGATCAAAACAGGGCTGTGTACTTGCTCCCACACTGTTTCATCTATACACCGCAGATCTGGGGAAGAAGCTTCTGAATGCTAGCCTTGTAACCCCAAAAATCGGGAGAAACAAACTGCACATTTTACAATATGCAGACGATTTAGTGGTAATGGACCACACAAAAATTGGGCTGCAAGGAGGTCTACACTCCCTAAATAAGTACAACGAAATCAACAAGCTTAAAATCAACGCTCAAAAAACGAAAGTAGTCATTTTTGGCCACTTCCCCAAAAAAGCCCCCAAAAAAGCCTTACTGAAATGGCACGTGGGTAAGGAAATTATCAACACCACGCGTTCGTACAACTATCTCGGGCTGGCTAAGTGAAACATATGCACAAAATGAGCACAGGCAACAATCTTTTTGATATGTAAATTAAACGAGCTCATGCAGAGTCCAACGTCAGCTCCTATTAGAAAAGTATTACAAGCGAAGTTTAGGGCTACCACAGGATATGCACAACAGACATTCCCAGGCAAAATGGAGGCAATGCTGGACAAAGTGACACCATACCTGCATCCAAGCAGACCTAGCGAACACCGCTTCAATGCAGCACACAGGACAACACAAAATGTGGTAGAGAGGACCGTTGGGGAGCTTAAAAGTCGATTTAGATGCATCCATAAAACCGGTGGTGCCTTCCAATACAGGCATGACATCTGTTGCAAGATCATCGCCACATGTGCACAATATAGCAACTGCCAGAGGCATACCTATTGAGGAAGTGGAGGACATCAACCCACACCATGCAGGAAATGCAGGAAATGCAGCTAGTGCCGCTGAAGGGTGGATGCGTCCTGTAGAAATCACACAGAATTATTTTTGATGTGAGTACTAATACAACACAACACAAGACTGTAACTTTTCCAAATAGATGTAATTAAAACAACTTAAACTGTTGTGTTAATGCACACTTGCATAGCCTGATTACAATTTTTTTAACACAGTATGCTATGTCATGGAAATTAACTTCAGTCCAGACATGAGTAATAACTGGTTGCTTCACCAGTGACAATTGCTGTGGACATGGCCACAGTATTTCCTGCGTCTCTCTCACTCCCATTGCCCATTCTGGGGGATCAGATGCATCCATTTGTGAGCTCTCTGATCCAGCTGTATTCCTTGTTCTGCGCCTTCTGGAGTCTGGCACTGGTGCCAATCTGCTACTGTGGCTTGAGGCATCCTCACTTTCACCACCCCCGTCATACTGCAGCAGCAACAGCATTGGTTTGCACTGCTCCACAGCATTAGTCACTTGGACCCGTCCCTTGGCAACATTTCCGCAGCAATGGCTCATTTCCAACTGCATGGCTATTGCACGTCAGGATAGTTGTGCTGTGGCAGGTCTTAGACGGTTGGCGGCCCTAGGGTACCCATCCAAGCAGCTAAGTAATTGTGTGCATCTTTTGCGATGGGACACCTGATCCTCCTTTAGCACCTCGCATAGCATCCTGAGTACTCCAGTAGGTTCCTCAAATTGTTCCCTTTTCTCCCTGTGACTTTCGTGCACAGCAGTAGGTAGATGATTCATGCTGTCACACATATCTCCCACTTTGCATGCAAGTGTTGAAAGGTTTCCCTGCATTACACACATGTGTTTCACTTGCAGACGCTGTACCTTTAACATGGCCCTTTCCATCCCATCATGCAATGTGGAAGTCTCGCCTGCACCAGATCTCAACAGTGCTGATGCCCTGCTTCTCTGAGCACGCATATTCCCTCATCACAGCTACTCGCGTAGTCTGGATGTGGGTGTAACCACTGCTTCTGCTATTGTGGGCTCCGATTCTTCCTCATCCTGACTTCCAAATGCCGGCAATGGGGCCCCAGTAGTCCTATGTTTCTTTGGTGCTGGTGCGGTGTGTGTTGGTGAGACAGCTATGTCCTCTTCTGAGTGGGACTCACTCTCTGCTGGAGCATGGTCATCAGTGTCCTCAAATCTTGGTCATGTGCATCTGTGATGTAGAACAGTGCATTAATAATTTCCAGTTAGGACATGTTTCCTATTGTTGTACAAAGTTTAGTGCAATAATGTTTTTTTGAATTATAGTGTGTGTGTGTGTGTAGACTGACTAACCTGGTGCAATGGTTTTTAACTCCTCATGTTTTCTAGACACCAGACTTCCCTTGTGCTTTTGCTGACTACAATTCCCATAATGCATTGGTGAGTCATAAGTAAAACATGCACTGGATTACTTTCTCATGCACAAGCCTGATCTGATTTACACTGGTTGTTAGCTAACATTGAAATGTGGAAATGAAGTTGAATTGAATTGAATTGAAACTGTTCTTATATAGCGCATGGCTGCCCGAAAGAATCCCAGCGCTTGGAACATAGGGAGGCAGACTGGGAGGGGTTTAGGGAAAGAGCTGTGTTTTTAGTTTCTTGCGAAAAGTGAGATGATAGGTTTCTTGCCGAAGGGGAAGAGGCAGGGAATTCCATAATTTGGAGGCATTGTAAGAAAAAAGACGTCCTCCAGAGCGAGACTTCCTGATTCTGGGCACTTCTGCCAAGCGGAGGTCGTTGGAGCGAAGGCTCCTGGACTTTTTGTACGGTTTGATGAGATTGGTCAAAATGGGAGGACTTTGCCCTGCAGGTTTTTATGGGTAATGCAGAGGGACTTAAAATGTATACGTTCTTTTATGGGTAACCAGTGAAGTGAGCTTAATGCAGGTTTGGCTGAAGTACAGTTGTTCGTGCCCGTAGGAAGTCTGGCCACCGAGTTCTGGACCACCCGCAGCTTGTGGATCACCGAGATGGGGGCTCCCAAGTAGATGGCGTTGATATAGTCGAGCCTGGATAAAATCAGGGCTTGGACTAGAATCTTTTTGGCATTCTCAGGCAGCTGGGGAAGAATTTTTCGGATAGATCTTAGCAGGCCAAAGCAAGTGGCGGCTGTTTTTCTGGCTTGAACTTTGAACGTAAGCTCATGGTCCAACCAGAGTCCCAGACTCTTGATTTCATTTTTTGGAGTAGGTCCTGGTCCCATGCAAGGTGACCATAGAGTGGAAGCATCGAAAATTGCCTGATTGCCTAACAGCATGAGCTCGGTTTTGTCACCATTGAGTTTAAGTTGAGACTGACTCATCCAATTGGCCACTTCTTCCAGACAGGAACTTAGGTTAGTGGGGCACAGTTCTACTTGACTCAGGGAGACCACGAGCTGTGTGTCGTCGGCGTAGCTGACCAATTGAATTCCGAAGGGAACTGCTATCTTGGCCAGCAGAGACATGTATACGTTAAAAATTAGGAGCCCTGATGAACCCCACACTGCAATGGTTTGGGTGAGGAGTGAGAATTCCCTTCAAATACCTGAAAGTACCTTTCCTGCAAGAACGATTCCAACCAGGAGAGGGCCTTTCCTGTGACTCCTAAACTGTTTAGACGAGTTAGAAGGATACGGTGCATGCATGCATGCATCTTACCCTGGGAGGTACAGTGTGGTGCAGAGGAATCTATTGTTGTGACTCCAAATACTGCCTCTGGCTACAGGGTGGACTCCACAAGGTCCTCCATGGCCGTGGGGCTAGCTTGGGTTGATGGTCCACCTCCGGTTTTTTTTGCCTCTGCAAGCCTATCCACAACCCTTTCTTTTGCACGACTGCGCAGGTTGTACCACCTCTTGCACAGATCTCCAATGCTACGGTGTGCAACTCCCAATGCATTGATTTTTATTTGCATTGTCAGCCACAATTTTCTTTTTTCGGATTCTGGAACTTGCTAAGAACGTTTACCAAACATTTATCATGGCAATTCCAATTTCTTCTCAGGGAACTTCTTCTGCTTTTTTCTCTCCTTCATGGGTGTTTCCTTAGCCATGCTGATGTCTGTAACAGTTTCAAACAGAAACTCTTCTAAATTGCTGTTCTCCAGTGTTCTTTCTCCTCCTTCTCACTCTCAGCACACAGGTAACTGCATGGATTTGGCCACTTCCTGATTCTGTCATCATCATGTTGAATAGTATTCTGAGATTCGGAATTTGCGACTCGCAAATTGCGTAATTGCAATTTTTGCGAATCGCAAAATCAATATTGCAAATTGCGATTTTGATTTTTACCGAATCGCAATATTTTTGAAAAATTGTAATGCATCTTATTTTGCGACTCGCAAATTGCGATTTGGTAAAAATCGCAATTTGCGAGTCGCAAACTTATAGTTTGATGCATATGCACCTAAGTCACTAGAATAATGTAAAGCCACATTTGGGTCATTGCTTTGGCCAAGCTTATCCTAAAAATAAGGATTAACTTTTTATATCATTATGAATCACTGACGGAAGTAGAAGAGATTAAATTAAGTTCCATAATAACTCAATTTTTAAATCGTACCTTTTGGCATATGTGAAAAGTGGATGCAGTAGCCATGTAGGTGAAGTCTGCTCACAAATGTCAGGATGGTATATGAACATTATTTTTTTCAAATGTTTTATTATTTACAATCACATACAGAGACTGGTACATAAGTCTCCATAATAATTGTTGCATGCAGCAAAATGAGAGCCAATGCACACTTTTTTACCTTTATTGTCCAGCAAATCTTAGGAGGGTCGAATATCACTGAGTTTGATAGCTTCCACACTGTGCCTCCTTGCACAGCGACTTGTTCCATTTCTTCGGGGCATTGAGCATTGACTGTTGCACCCAGGTAGCCTTTGAATTTCCTTGAAAAACTGCAAAAGTGCTGAATAGATTTAAATCAAATAAAAAAACGTACTTTCTGGACCAAGAGCTACTTTTCTGCCAAATTTGGTGTACTTCTGTCTATCAGTCCCAGCTGTAGTCATGGACAACATTCCAATGGGAATTAACTTGGGAAACACATTTTTGGCCCCTCTCTTTCTCGACCCCCTCCTGACGGAATACCCGACAACTTTTCAAGCACAACTAGAATCCCCGGATCACTGGCCCACTTTTTTTGGAAAACATTTGTGAAGATTCGTCAAACGGCGCCAAAGATATAGCCAAGTTAAAACACTCTTTTCCTTTGGAAACTGGGTCCTACATATAGTAGCTTCCTACCTTCAACCCCCAGTAGGTTACACATACACACACACACACACACACACATACATATATATATATATATATATATCAAAACAAAACCCTTTCAGGCATAGAGTGACGCATAAATTATGCAAAAAAGAAGGAGAGAACTCTGGGTAGGTCTCAGTTTAGGTGGAAAGCAGCTCCTGTTAGAGCACTCTCAACACCAGCGACACTCTAGATCTGCTCACCTCAAATGTCTGTTTTTCTATCAAAGTTTTTAAGCATAGGATTAGACAGTGCTATCCATGCCGAGATAGAAAATGACAAAGTCTTTCGCCATTTAAACAGCAAAGTATTTAAGCATAGGACTAGTACAGTGCAGTCCTTGCCGAGCTGTCAAATAACAAAAGCCATGTTGCTGGTGTTGAGAGTGCTCTAACAGGAGCTGCTTTCCACCTAAACTGAGACCTACCCAGAGTTCTCTCCTTCTTTTTTGCATATATATATATATATATATATATATATATATATATATATATATATATATATATATATATATATATATATATATATATATATATATATACAGATATAGATATAGATATATAGATATATTAGCTTACCACTAACTAAATAAACATTTTTTTAATGAAAATACCTACAATTATTAATTAAATATGTTTGAATAGAATGTTAGTGATAATTATATAGAAAATTCTAGGGTGGGCTTTTCAACAATATTTAAAATATTATTTATAAGCGAAATTACAATATTTATTTTATTTCATTATTTAGTAAACATTAAGGGCCCAATGTAGGTGGCAAATATCGGTCGGAAACGGCCGAATTCGGCCGTTTCCGACCGGTATTTGGCATCTTGAGATTTAGGGGGCCAGATTTTACAGATTCTGTAAATTTACCGAATCGGTAAATTTACAGAATCTGTAAAATACCGAATCGGTATTTTTACCGATTCGGTACCTTCCAGATGTAAGTGGGACTCTTCTGAGTCCCAAAGGCCCTACAAATTCGGTATTTTACCACCCAATCCAATTGGGTGTTAAAATACCGAATTCAGCTGTGCATGCACATGTGTGCATGCACACCTAGCCATGTGACAGACAGACATGCCCTTAGGGCATGTCTGTGTGCCACATGGCGCACATGCCTATTTTTAGGGTGCCAGAGGGTGTCAAAGTGACACCCCCTGCACCCTTGCAAAATTCGGTATTTACCGATTCTGTAATTACAGAATCGGTATTGCCCATTGATTCCTATGGTCCTTGAAGCCCATAGGAATCAATTGGCAATACCGATTCGGTATTTACAGATTCGGTAAATACCGAATCTTAACGATTCGGTATTTACCGAATCTGTAATACCTACATCTCCCCCTTCATATTTACCGACTCTTAAATACCGAATCGGTAAAATTCGGTATTTTAGAGTCGGTAAATATGAATTACCTACATCTGGCCCTTACTTTTTTAAATTGAGGAGTGAAAGTTTTGTGTCATAGGAAGATCTCCCCCTACATGTGAAAAGTTACTTGTAGTAACATTACACACATAAACATTTTATTCTGGCAGGCTCCATCCCCAGTTTTAAGTGGGTGGGGATTTGCAGGTTCTGCATCTAGAAGGATATTTCGACTCATAAATGGTCACTAGCATAACAGTGTGCTTCTGGGTGTTGTGATAAGTGTATATGTAATTAAGCCTGTATGTGTAAATTTAGTTTTGTGAATAGGCCCTCACACTGTACCCCTGCCTTTTGTTAAAACTTTAAAATATAGAAAATACTATTACTCCAAATGTATTTTAATTTGCTGATGTCGAGAATACCCTGCAGATCACAGCAGCAAGGTTTGAATCAAAAGTGCCATATTTAAGGATATCACCCGTGCGAGTTCACGAACAACTTTTGTTCGAAACAATCCACGGTGGCAATTAAAAGTGTGCATGTCCGGGGGCATGGCTTGCGCGCCGCTGCGAGATGGCGGGTCGCGCTTGAGCTCCAGGGAGACAGCGGCTGTCGGGACGATTTGAGGATCCCGCTCGAGGCTGTTTCCTTCACAAACCCAGTATGAGGTGTCGGAAGGTGCCGTGAGTGTTTTCCTTTCAGCTGCAATAGCGGACGACGATAGGAACTGTCCTTCTTCTTGTCTGGAACCTCGGTACCGGCATTTCTGTGAGCGGCCACCATTTTGTTTTTGTGGTGGCGTTGCTCGTTTCTTTGACACCTTAGCAATATTCTAGAGCGCAGCGAGTACGACAGGATGACCTGAGGTGACAATTGTTATTTTTATATATTGGTGGTCCTCTGGAGTGCTTTTCCTGCATACAGGCGCAATATGTCATTACTACCTTATGTTGCTCTCTGACTACCAGTGGTCACCTCCCTCTACTCGCTCATGGGACTTCCTTGCTTCACCTGAGGTTTTGTGCTGAGTTACCTGATTTCTAGGTTACTTCATATTCAGAAAGGTGTTTTTTCCGCGCTCTGGGGGTGTTTTCATGGCTTCTTCTTTCCCCTCAATTGCTCCTGTTCGCCATTTTGTGAGCTGACGTCATGGGCTTACTTTGAGCTTCAGGAGCTTCATATCAGTGGCATTTGGTGAGGTATTCTTTTCTTTTTTTGGCATTTTTTCGCTCCTTACTATTTATTTCACGTCACATATTTATTGTGGTAACTTTTTGGAGCGCTCTATTGTGCTTTGCTCTTATGGCGGACAACATGGGGCCTTCTCCCACTGCTAAAGACTCTAAAGGGACCTTGAAAAGATCTAAACAACAGTCCCCCATTCCTGAGTCTTCTCAGAAAGATACTAATACCACTTTGGAGGCTATTCTGGCGCGCTTAAATGTTGTTCATGATATTGCGCAGTCTACTAAGACTAATACCGACCTCTTGCAAGTGGAGGTGGCTGCTATCAGAAATGACTTTAAAGCCTTATCTGTCAGGGTTACGAATGCTGAATCCCGTATCAGTGGGGTCGAGGATACTACACACCAGCACTCAAAATCTCTTCAACAGATGGAACGTTCGATGGTGGCTTTGCGCAGAGACCTTACCGAGCAGGAGGACCGTAATCGGAGGAGTAACCTGCGTATTTTTGGTCTTCCTGAAGATGCAGAGAAGTCAGCCTCCTCAATGATTGACTTCCTATCTACGTGGCTTCCTTCTACCCTACAAATCTCTTTTCAGAGAGATTTTGAAATTGAGAGAGCTCATCGAGTACCTACGTTCAAACCCAAATCCTCCACCTATCCGAGGGCAGTCATCTTTAAACCGTTGCGTCATCAGCATTCGGAACAGATTTTGGCTCACATGAGGAAAGTTAAGTCGGTGTCCTGGGAAGGTCATCGGATTGCTATCTCCCAGGATTTTGCCAGAGACACTGTCATCCGAAGGAAAGGATTTCTCAATTTGCGAAAACGTCTGTTAGACATGAATATCCCCTTTTCCTTTGCTGGTCCTTCCAAGTTTCGCATAACTTTCAAGGGAAGTTACTGGATTTTTGATAAACCTGCTGACCTTTCCTTTTTCCTGGATAACCAATCTGAATCACAGATGGATTCTTCTCCAGCTCCTGGGCCCTCTGGGTTTTGACTTTCTGTCTTGTTGACTCACGTGGTTTAGCGCGTCTTGCTGTTTGACATGTGTTGCTGTTTTTTCGCTTCATATGTTGCTCGTTGATTGATATTCGTTTTCCAGCTGATTTGTCCGTAACTTGTCAGCTGTCATGTTGACTCGTTCCTGTTATTTATCCGCCTGGTTTCCTCTTTTGGAACAACTTATGTTCCTGATGTCTGACGTATCCGCTGTTTGTACGTTTTCTTTTGTCTTTTTTGGTAACCTTCCTTGATGTTGGTGGTTTCTGGTTCCTTGTTTCTGCCTCTCATATTATCCGATACAGCTGGATTCTTCTCCAGCTCCTGGGCCCTCTGGGTCTTGACTTTCTGTCTTTGTTGACTCACGTGGTTTAATGCATCTTGGTGTTTGACATGTGTCGCTGTTTTTTCGCTTCATATGTTGTTCGTCGATTCGATATTCGTTTTCTAGCTGAGTTGTCCGTAACTTGTCAGCTGTCATGTTGACTCGTGATTGTTATTCTCCGATTGGTTTCCTCTTTTGGAACAACTTATGTTCTTTGTTTGACGTATCCGCTGTTTGTACGTCTTATTTCATCTTTTTTCGTAATCTTCCTTGTTGTTGGTGGTCTCTGGCTTCTTGTTTCTGCCTCTCATATTCTCCGATATTTGTTTCTTTCTTTTATGGTGTATGCTTCTTTGTTTGTTTTTGTCAGCCGATCGTTCCGCTCTTGCCAGATTTATCTCTTTGTGCTCACTCCTTTCGTTTGCCTCTATTATATTTGGTTGTATTGATACTACTTTATGGCTCCTTTCTTAGTGATTTCTTCCTGTCAATTGGTTCTCTTCTGTTTCTATTTCCGTATTATTTTTCTTTTTTAAAGTTACAGATTTTATTCTTGCTCATATATGTTATTGCCTGTTAATATATTAGCCGCTTATTGCAATTTTCACAATTATTGCTAGCCTCGTTTACCATGTATTCCATCCCCTCCTTTTTTATATTTGCTAGCTTGTGGTTCTCAACACTTTATGCATTTCATGCTTATTTCTCTGTTCTTTATATAGATTTTGTATTTATCTCCATTGGTTTATTTGACTCTTAGATAAGTTTCTTCTAGTTCATTTTAACTTCTATTTATCAGCTTGTTCTTTGATATGCCTTATATTGTATGCCTAATTTTCTCGCTTTTGGATGCCTTGCTTGTTTCTTCCTCTTCTTCAGTCTGGGATCTACAATTTTATCGACTGGTCTTCCTGACGGTCCTATGTTTTCCCTTCCCATGTTCCCCCTGGTATGAGTTTGGTCCCTTATGGACCTACCCTAGCGAGTCTCTTCTTTTTTTATTTTCCTCTATGCTTTTCTTTCTCTTTTCCAATACTTCTTTCACTTTTCTCCTTTTTCTCTTCTTTCTTCTCTTCACGAATTTCTTGTTGGTGTTCTCCTTATGTGTTGTTTGTGATACGGCGTTAGTGGTCTTTTCTTGTCGTTTGTTTCTCTTTTCTGTTATCTACGTATTATGATTTATCTTTTCTGGTAGGAATATGCCGGGCTTGAATGTGTTGTCCCTTAATGTTAGAGGATTGAATCATCCGGTGAAAAGATCAAAAATTCTAGATTACTGTAAATCCTTATCTTCAGATTTGGTACTCTTGCAAGAAACGAAAGTATCCTCCAAGGAGGCCTTGTTTTTGAAGAAGGATTGGGTTCTTGACGTTGCTTGCTCGGAGGCCTTGGGCAAAAAGAATGGTGTGATAATGTTAATTTCTAAGAATTCTGGTCTATCTGTGATCTCTACTGAACATGATTCGGAGGGCAGATGGTTACTATCCAAGTTTTCTAATGGTACGGATGATCTATATGTTATGAATATCTATGCTCCAAACATTGATGACCCCTCATTTTGGCGAACAATTACTAAAACATTAGCTGATACTCCGCATAAGGGTAATCTAATTGTGGGTGGAGATTTTAATTTACCACTGGATCCCCTGTTAGATAGAAGTTCTGCATTTAACTTCCGTCCCCTTAAAGCTCATAAGCAAATGACGAATATGTGTTCCTTGACTCATCTCCAAGATATTTGGCGTCTTCATAATCCTACAGGTAGTGACTTTTCCTTTTTTTCCTCTCCCCATTCTAGTTTCTCTCGTATTGATTATCTTTTGGTCCATTCGTTTCTTGTGCAGTCTTCCTCTTCCCCGTACATTCATCCTATTCTTGTCTCTGACCACGCGGCTGTTTCCTTTACTCTTCTGTCCTTTGCTTCTAAATCGCGTCCTCGCTCTTGGAAATTAAATACTGAGCTTTTGCATGATGAGTCTCAAATTCTGGCCATTTCCAAAGAAATTGATACTTTTTTTACTGATAATGATGGCTCCGTTTCTTTTCCAATTGTCTTGTGGGATGCTTTTAAATGCACTCTTCGTGGTCACCTTATTAAGCGTATGGCGAGCAGAAATGCTGCCATCAAAAAGGAACTTGCTGATTTAGCGGATGAAATCAAAAAGCAAGAATCTCTTTATCGCAATTCTAAGGACAACAAATGCTTACAGATCATTAAGAATTTGAAGTATTCCTACAACACTATTGTTACCAAAAGAGCTCATATAGGGGTACAAGCTCAGAGATCCAAACGCCTACTTTTAAAAAACGAGCAGGTAAAATTTTGGCGGCTACGTTGAAGTTTCAGGAATCTTCTTTTCAGTCATCTCAGATCTCCTTTATCAATGATAGGTCTGGTATCAAAAAATTTCAAACCACAGAGATTCTCGATGTATTCCGAGATTTTTACAGTAAGCTCTATACTCCCACTAATCAGGCATCTTTTTCCCAATGTCAAGACTTTTTGAAGACAATTCCTATACAATCTGTCTCGGTGGAGGATAGTAGCAAATTGGGCGGCTCAATTACTTCTGAGGAAATTATTGCTGCAATTAAAGCTACCCGGTCTGGGAAAGCTCCCGGTCCTGACGGTTTCCCCATTTTGTTTTATAAGACCTTTCTTCCTTCTGTTGTTCCTCGCCTTAAGTCAGTTTTTGAGGACTTTTTTCATGGGGGAGTTGGTTTCGGATTCGGCAGCTGACGCAACTATTGTGGTGATTCCAAAAGAGGGTAAGGATCATTCTGATCCCAAGAATTTCCGTCCTATTTCCCTTCTTAATATGGAGGCTAAGATTTTTGCCAAGATTTTGGCCAGACGCTTGGAGTCTTATATCCCTAAGCTTGTTCACCCATCTCAGACGGGGTTTGTCAAGGGTAGAATTGCCAGGGACAACATTCGTACCTTCTGCCATATTCTGGGTTCGGCTAAACGTTCTACTCTTCCGGCTGCAGCTTTGGCCCTTGATGCCGAAAAGGCCTTTGACAAGGCTGTTCTCCTGGCGCATAACCTTGGGGATTCTTTTGTTCATATGGTTATGTCCCTTTATACTCAACCTAGAGCCAACATTAGAGTAAATGGGGCTACGTCGTCTTTTTTTTAACCTTTGCCAAGGCACCAGGCAAGGCTGCCCTTTATCCCCGCTTTTATTTTTACTGTCTATCGACCCGCTCCTCCGATTGATTCATCTCCACCCAGCCATTAAAGGTTTTTAATTTGGTTCCCATTGTATGAAGACGGCTGCATATGCGGACGATGTTCTTATCTTCTCTGAAGATATAGTTTTGGCCATTCCCGCCATTACTGATACCATCTCTCTCTTTTCTAAGGTTTCTGGTTATACCCTTAATAGAGATAAAACAGAGATGTTCCCCTTGAATGCTTATTGTTTCCCAGCGCATATGGGTTCTGCAGGTTTTAAGTGGCAATCTAAACAGCTTAAATATTTAGGGATTTGGTTTTGTGGCACCCTTTATGATACTGTCGCGTATAATGAAGCCCAGACTATAACCAAAGTACGTCGTCTTTTAGACACGTGGTCTCTGAAACATATATCTTGGTGGGGTCGGCTACAAACTTTGAAAATGATGATAACACCTATCATTAATTTTGTATCATCTATGCTCCCGGTGAAATTATCCTCTTCTTTTTTTCATGAGATGGATGTCATTACCTCCAAATTTCTCTGGAATGACAAGAGAGCTAGAATTGCTTACAAGTTTTTGAAAAAGCCTTACGATATGGGGGGGTTGTAACTTTCCTGATTGGGAGAATTACCAAGCTGCTTTCTTAGCTTCTCAAGGAGCGCTTTGGTTTTCTTTGGTTCCTGCTCATATGCCTTCCTGGATGTTAATTGAACAGGAGCTCTCTGCCCCTTTGCCACCCTCTTCGTTTTTAACCACGTCTACTCTATCTATTCAGTTTTCTCGTTCGATTATCTTAGATACCATTGCTGCAGTCCAGCTGGTAGATAAGAGAGTCGCTATTCCTCTTCACAAATCACGTTGGTCCTCAATCTGGCGTAATTCTAAGATTAAAATTGTCATTGATCACAAGTTGATGTCTTATTGGGCTGATAAAGGGATTTCACTTGTGCGACATCTTTATGACTCAAATAATGATCCGTTACTCTTCTCCTCCTTAGCTCAACAATTTTCTCTCACTAACTTAGACTTTTACACATTTCTCAAAATTAAAGTTGCTCTTGCTAAATTACGATTGGTTCCCAATTCTCCTACTGTTACCCTATTTCACTTTTGGCTTAGAACTGGTCATGTAGCTTCTAAAATTTATAAATGTCTCTCTTCCGACACTTCTGTACAGCATACTGTTACCCAACAAAAATGGTTGCGTCATTTTGCTCATGATCTTACACAACATATTTCACCAGACTCCTGGCAGTTAATTGGGAAGTTATCTCTGCGTAATAAAATTGCCCCTTCTTTAATTCAGATTAAGTTCTTTTCTATCAATCTTCTTCATTGGACTCCAGTTCGCTTGCATTCCCTGTCTCTGAAGGAGAATGACCTCTGCTGGAGTTGTGGCTTAACAGCTGGTAATTTTCCACATATGTTTTTTGAATGTTCTCTTTTACAATCCTTTTGGGATATGGTGCATAAACATCTTATGTTAATCTTTGATGTTCAATTCCAGCTCTCCTTTCCCATGATTATGCTGGGTCCTTTGGCCTCTCCAATCCCGTTGCCTCTAGATTCCTTAGATTTACAATTACTAGATCTTCTATTAACTGTTGCTGTCAAAGTGATTCTGATGGAATGGAAGTATTTTTCCTCAGTCTCATACCATACCTGGTGGGCATGGGTTTCTTTTTTGAGAAGTGCACACACCTCGGTTGATAAGGCCCATCTCTCTCCTTCGATTTCTAGTGGTGTTTGGAGAGCTTTGGATGCATATATGGATTTAGCCTCGAAAGGTTTGGTTGCTCAATATCCCTTTGTGTCACCTGATTAAGTGTGTCTTGTGTGTCTGCTTGTAGAGCCCCACAGGAGGAGTGTGTTTCTCTATCTTCTCTTCCCTCTCTCTTCCGTCCCCACTTTCTTCCTCTTTTCCTTTATCTTTTCTTTTTCTTTTTTCTCCTTTCTCTTGCTATCTCTCCTTTTTTTTTCTTTTCTAATTGCATAGTGATACTGTTGATGCTTTTTATTATCCAGATCGCTATTTCTTTTTTTTTTCTTTTTTTTTTTACAATAATTATATGCAACTTCTCTGATGAATTTTTTGTAACCTGGTCCCCATTGTTATATTACTCTTTATCGATTCTCATCACCTGTATCACTTTCTATTATGTTTTACTATTTATTTACTGCCTTAAAATCTAATAAAACGTTTTGAACTTAAAAAAAAAAGTATGCATGTCCACTTCATAGCAACACATTGTGGAAAAAACCACATAGTAGGAGTCTTATTAAAGCATGCAATCAAAGATTGCTATAGTCATCTCTTATTTTTTGCTATATATGTATTGCTATTACACTGAAGTATTAGCATTTATTTATGGAAGTATCGCTAAATCAAGTTTCCGCGTGCGTCACAAGAAATAACTTGCTGTTGACATATTCTTGAAATAAATGTCACGGTTGCATCTCGAGATCATGTGAGTGTGTTCATTTTCTCTGGCAGTAAGTGCATAGGTAGGCTTGGCGCTAACCTAACATGTCCATGTCACCGGGGAACACATCCGTCCTTTCATCTTGTTAATGGCCATTCCTCTACAGATGTCTGTCGCATACCTGACTATAATCCTTTAATTTTTAATTCACTTTACATTTACCCAGTCATAAATAGCATTTAGGTACCCATATTCCGCTTTATACAATCCCCAAGGTTATGCTTTTGTTTTAATGAAGGCATTTGCTCTAGAAGAGCAAAAATATACTTTCTTTGATTGAGTGTATTTGTCAGTTTTATTCCCAATTGTCATTTTTATGTTAAAATGCAGATAAAGTCAGTCACTCACTAAGTGATTGCACCATTTTAAAGGCTTTTCCTCCGAAAGTATATACACTCTATGAAATACATTTTAAAATCCTAGGAAGAGAATATATTCTAACACGTGATAATACTTTACTATAACTCATATCATGATAACACGAAAAATAGTGTGATCGATAAAGGGTTCTCATTATTTATTTTCACAGTTTAACTCTATATATGGTAATCTATGGTAAACATAAACCTATATAGTTTAATGCTACTGAAACGTTTAGGGCCTCATTTATGAGGTTTTGTTGTAGGGCAGCGCCGCAAGGCATCTTACTGCGCAGCCCTACGTCAAAATAAAAGGGCAGGAATGCACCGTATCTATGTGATACGGCGCATTCCTGTCCTTTTCCCCATCGCTGGTGTACAATGCGAAACTGTGCGCCAATGCAGGCACCCTTGCACCATGGTGCAAGGGTGCCTACATTGTGGGGCTGATTGATTTTGTGCCTGAAGGGGCATCTTCCTGCACAAAATCAATCAATTCAGTCGATTTCCTTTTTCAATGTGTGGTGCAGAATGCAGCACACATAGAAAAAAGGAACGCACGAAGAGAAATGAAAACATTTCTCCTCATTGCTCCCTTGGGTGGCGTTAGGTTTCTGACGCATTCCCAGGTTTACAATGTCTCCTAAATCTGAGAATGTGCCCGGTTTCATGGTTGTTTCGTGGGAACACCTACAGTAACACCAATGGAACGCCCCTTTCTGCGTGAAAGGGGCACATATTTAGAGGACCATGAGAAACCACATAAAGTGGATTTATGTGGCCATATAATTATGCTGTGGCACATTGCGCCACCAGAACATCAAAAAAGTGACGTCTTGCGGTGCAAAAGTGAAATGTGGCCCTTTGTTTATAAGTGGTGATAACCACTTCATTTAACCTGACTGAGTGTGCCTTTGTCAGGAACTATCCATCCTTTTATTCTTCTGTCTGCGCCTCATAAAAACTAGCCCTATATAGGGTTCTGTGCATAACAACACATGAACAAGTATTTACTTAAAAATTGACCATGCAACACTATCATTTCACAATGCTTAATTTGTAAAAAAAATAAATGCAAAGGCGCAAGGACTTTCTTAGAAGCTTGACGCGTCAGTGCATAATCTCTTTGTTCTGAATACCTAGTGTGCCTATAATTGACTCCAGCTCAGTCCTCTGTATTCTGCCACCCTACAGTTCTTACATCCTTAACTCGATTTTGTTAACTTATTTTATACTCCTGCTTTCCCCCTTTGTCGTTGTTTTCTTTTTTCTCTTGCTGCTTCTTCATTCTGAGTTTTCTGACCTTGTCTCTCTCTTCCGTGTAAAGTGTGATGATGAAAAATAAGCTCCTGTCCACAAAAATAAGTGCTAGTACCAATCACCTGAATTCACCAACACAAATTCGGCACTCATTTTTAGAGGTGTAGATTTACCTAGGGCCCTATTTGCAGTTTTTTGGAGAAGGATATCTGCCAAAAAAAGGCAAATGGATTTTTAATCACATATAGGGCCTCATTCCAATGTTTGTGGGCCCGCCACTGACAGCCCATTGTTGGCAGGTCCACCGACAGCCAGCATAGCAGTCCGACCGCCGCATTATGATCAGTCGGTCAGACTGCAGCGGGCGGAGGGACCGACCGACGCCTCTGACAGGCTCAAAGAGCCCTTCAGAGCATTGGTCTGACCATAATCCCTACAATGGGGGCGGTGCCTGCACAGGTACCACAATAGGGATTTCAATGTCCCTTTCCCTTCTGACTTTACATGGCTATCCGACCAGAATGGGAATTTGGGGCCCCCTAGCAGGGCCCCTATTCCCTGTGGGCCTCCGTTATTGCCCGGGGGTGCACATTAGGCGCCCCCTAAACATCCATGCACAATATGCCAGGCATCACATGGTGCCTGGCACACGGTGCATGGATGTTTGTGAACTGCTTTTTTCCACTGTGGCTTGTGCTGTGGCTCTTTACTGCTGACATTTAGTCTATCGGACACCTGCCCGAGGCGACACCATCGTAATGAAACCCATTGAGTGACATTCACATCAATGCGCTCTTAACAAATTGGGGACACCTTCCACTTTTTAGCACATGTCCCGCATCTGCCCAATTCTAAATTCCCTAGTTTTTGTGGGCCCTAATAGACTGTCTTTTCCTCAAATTACCTTTGATGTGAGAATAGTGGATGGCTCAATAATTAAGGGCCTGATTATGAGTTTCATGGACAGGGTTTCTCTGTCGCAAACATTAGTATATCACGTCCGCCGTATTACAATTCCCATTTTATCCTATGGAATTGTAATATTGCAGACGAGATATCCGTCACATTTGTGACTGGAGTATCCCATCTGCCAAACTCTTAATTATGCCCATAGTCCTTACAATTATTCCATATCTGTGCTTTCATCTTAATGATTGTCTTTATGTTGTTGTATGTAAAACATTGTCAAACATCTCAGGCCTCTCATGTGCTTATCGGTTTAAGAAGGGATTCAAAACTCTGTTAAAAAACTCGTACAATAACCCTTGGTTTCTCCCTCAGAATGCATTTACAGACATGTTTAAGTTCATTATGAGAGAGAGGTCTAATTTCTGCTTTGAAACAGAAACTTTAAGCAAAATAAACCGCCTTCCTGTGAAGATAACGTAAAAAAGAAGATTTTCCAGGAGAGATGAAGATTAAGGACTTGGACAGAGGAGGGTATGGTTACAATGTTCTACACTCATTTGCTGGAAGATGAGTTGAGAAGGTCTAGATCAGAAGATTTGTTCAACTGGATCGAAGCTCAAGACAATAGCCTTTTAGAAAGCCTACCTAAAGTCTATTTTCCAGCAGGCATATGCTAGAAACCACATTTAACACATTTTCTATGTATTTTAGTGAGGAGGAGAGTATATCCTCTCTTCTTTTATGAGGACCTAACGGACGCTAATAGGTGTGTTTTGATTTTACACATTACAGAGCACACACAAGCAGACTAGATGTTACTTCCTGCGCTTTTTACGAAAGCTGCCAATGATGAGAAAGTGAACAAGTTGGTGAGTAACAGCCGAGAAGCTCATGGTGGTTGTCTACCTGAGGCACTTCCTATATATATATATATATATGTTGCACAATCTTGATGTAGGATTGATGCGAACGTCTTCTGTCACTTGGCCTAACCAAAGTATCACATATAGGCACTGGGATAGTTTCCAAAAGGATAATGGAACAGGAATTCCTTCTCTACCAATAAACATAGATGTCAGGGGTTGCCTCTTGAACCGTGCATATAATGTGATTATTCTCAAGAGTATTATTGTTTGTAGACTTTTTTGATTGGAGGGTGTATTTTATATAGTTTCCCTCTTGAGCTCCAGTTGTATTGGTTACCTACAAACTGAACCTGCCCGAAGCACGTGATCAAAAAAACTATTTAAGGTCTAAAGTAGTGCATGTGCCCCGTGACTTCATTGCCATGTGTCAGTTTCCATTCAAAAATAATGTAATAATGTGAGCCCTAGTACCCAAGACCAAATGTATTTACTGAGTGGATCAGGCCAACTTTCACCTTGTGGTCCAGAAATAAAATGACTCTGGACACTAGAGGCTGATGTTAAAATGAGAGAGGCTCTAGTGTCTGTGCCCTACAGACCAGAGGTCACAATGATCCTAGGACCATACACACATATTAAATAATTCGCCAATAACCGCATAGAAAGTATGCACTATCAATATAAAAAATGATTCATCATGTAGTTGTTCTAGCAAAATACCTTAAAATGCAGGGTGTTCAACATGAACAAAACGTTGGGTATCTCCATTCACTAAGAATAAATGCACATGGTTATTCTACATGTTTGCAGGGCATTATGGGTAGAGTGAAATTTAAATCACGTTGAAATTCTAAACAAATCCATTGACTGCCCAATGAGTTAGGGGGGATTTTGATTAGCAAAAAGATTTTTGTGAAAGTGGTTCTCCTTTTCATGCAGCATGATATATTTTTCAGCAACCTTTTTTTATTTTTTAAAGGAATCAATCTATATGTAGACCAGGCCCTTTTTTGTTAAAAGACAGAATAAAGTTACTTTTGCTTATGTTTGCTATTTTTCCAAAGCAAAACGAAAGGGGAACGGATAATTGCTATTTTCTTGCAAAGCAAAATTTGAGCCCCCAACTCATCCAATTTGCTCCCGGTGAAATTAAATTCTCCGAGCCATAATTGTGAACACTGAAGAAAAGAAGTGAAACGAGAGGAATTTCTGTCAAGATCATGTCACGAACTTGCTAATACTTAGCCACGAGCCATGTTCAAAACAGAAACATTGCAGCATCCTGCAGGAATATGTGACAGCTAACGCACGGATGACAAACACCCGCAGTGAGAACAGAAAGCCATGTAATATTTCATGCGCGTGTCCAATGATCAAGAAATCCATCGGTAGGTATGTTTTACACACTTCCAGTAATCAAAAACCTTTCTGATTGATTTTAACAAACAAAACCCACACCTCCACTCACTCTATTCCACGTCTAACAAGATGAAACGCCACATTAGAGCACGCTAGCTCTCGGGCTGAAAAAGCTCAGCAAAATGATCTCGCAGCAATTCAATCTGGAAATAAATGCACAAATACATTTTATGCACTGCACATGTACAACTTTTATCAGACGGAAACTGCAAGTGCAGAAAACATATGTATAATTGTTTTGATATGAAGTTACATTGGATCACTGATTATGGTAAAAGGCTAAGGGCTTAATTTACAAAGGTAGTTACACTTTCGTGTAAGTTTACGATTGTATGCTATTCACAAAGGGATTTACGAGTAGTATCTTTACTACTGCGGAGACTCTGCCCATAAACAGACCATTCTATGTGCTAAGATTCCGCACACCTAAAGATACTTCTCGCAAATCTCTTTGTGACTACCATACAATCGTAAACTTACACGAAAGTGTAAGTACCTCTGTGAATCAGGCCCTAAGAGATTGAAAGTAGAGGTAGGCAAAGTTTTAATCATGCACCCGAAATTCACAAGCGGGCTGTTTACAAAGGCAATTTAGACATATAGATGTACTTAAGCGTAATCCTACTACTGCAACTATTAGTACATTTACACACTTTTGCTATTTACAATTACTGACCACTACTAGCTGCAGACTTACATTTTTCTGGCCACCTAGTTCTGGGGGTGGAGTATGCTATATTAGGAACTATGGGGCAGATTTGGCAGCTTTGCGTCACTTTTGTGTCAGTTTTAACATGGGAAAAGTGACGCAAAGGTGGCGCAAGGGGCTTGTAAATCTGCCCCTTTGATTGTTAAGTATCTACTAGGGATTTTTCACACGCAGGCAAATTAAAAATATTAATTAGCTTAACCTCATAGCTGCAGCCGCTATTCCGCTGCGGCGCTAAGGGGGCGGGGGGGCCGCGCCACGCGCTCATGCTGGTGACGGAACCGCGCCGTCACCAGTTGCGGTTGAGCTGTGCTCATGACGGAGCGGTTCGGTCATGGCTCCGCCCGTTTAATAGAATGCGCTACGCAGGCGCGAATTCAGCGGCGCGCAGGCGCGTCGGGCGGGCATGACGGAACCGCTCCGTCATCAGCACAGCGCCAATGCGGCTGTTGATGGAGCGGTTCCATCATCAGCACGGAAAGGGTTAAAATAATTATAACTAAACTAGAACCAAAGAAAACTTTGAAAAGTTACAGAAATTAAGCTAATCAAAGTAAATGCTTGATATATACCAAATTAATGAATTTTATTTATTAATTTACAATTATTATTATTATATTTTAAAAAATTTCACTGCTGCTATCATTAGTAAATTGTATTTTGTTAATTTATTTTTTTAAGAAAAATTGTTTTAATTGCATAAATTAATAAAAAACTTTGCATAACAATAATACAAAAGTAAAACCATAATATTAAATCACAAAAATGAGTATGTTAGCTAAAAGCATCAATTGCTTTAATGTCCAGTTGAAAGGTTTTTACATAAGCATTGCGGCGCGCCCGTGCGTCAAAGTTCGAGAAAGGCAAGGTAGTTCCAAGTAATTGTACAAGAAGACGCGCACTTATCGGGGCCGAACCCTGAAGGCAGTATCGCCAGTATTCTATCCCATTAATTCTCCGACTCTGTGGTCCTCACCCTTTAGCCGCACGTGTTTAGCCCATGGGTCAGTTCTATAGTGCAGTGCATGTGCTTTGTGCGAATAAGCGGACTAAAATCTTAAAATTCATGTTAATAGCATCTCCTTACACAAATAAATCAGCCTCCAAAGACAGTCTACCTTCTGGTTCTTCCTCAGTTTCCCTTTGACAGTGCCTATTTTTCCCTTGATCCATATTCTTTATTGAAAATGCTTGTGCTTTGTACTGTCATGGAGCCTAAAGCCGACTTTTAAGGACTGAGGTCTTTCGGGATCCCTAAACACTGATGTTCTTAATCCGAAGGTAAGTAGATCTTGTCAGAGTGCTGTGGGCTCCGTCCAAGGGGTAGCTTTGCTGGTATAAGGACGTGACCTTGTGATTTCATATTGATTCTGCTAAAGAACCAACCCCAGGTTTCTGTATAAAGTAGGCCAGTATCTGTTTTCGCACTTTGGGCCTCATTAGGATGGCGGTGAATCCGCATCCTCCGGGCAGGCGGAAGCCACCGCCGGCCCAGAGGATGCGGATTCACCGCCGCAGCCACATAAAACACCCACCGCCAGATTAGGATGGCGGTGGGAATGTGGTGGGACCAGCGGCGGATGGCAGGTCCGTCCGCCGCTGATCCGCGGGTTTTGCCGGGCCATTTGGTGGCGGTGTCTGCAAGACCCCGTCAGCCAAATTAGGAAGCATGAGTAAACATGCTTTTCCGCGGCGGTTTTTCCGCCGTGGAAAAGCGTGTGGACATTTGCTTCTGGGGGGCCCTTGCGGGCCCCCAGGGTAAAGGGGGGTTGGGGGAGCACATGGGGGGTACCTATGGTACCCCCCTGCATTTGCATGCACAAAGCGGCAGGCACCGCGCGGTGCCTGCCGTTTTGTGCATGTAAATGTGAAACATGCTTTTTTAACCTTGCGGCGGGTGCTGCTTCAAGCAGCACCCGCCGCAAGGTTAAAGATCCAGGATGTGACCGCCAGGGTGGCGGTCACATCCTAATTTGCATGGAGGGACCGCCGCTGCCCATGCAGACGGTCCCTCTTCCTCGGGGGTGGCGGACGGACGCAGGTCCGTCCGCCATCCTAATGAGGTTTTTTGTGTGGGCATTTGAGAGTGCCAGGGTAAGGCTGGAAAGCGTCTCTGAGGGTTTGTGTGAATCTCCCAAAGGTGGAGGGTCATTTTGTGTAAAGCATATGGCCAAAGCCTTTAGAGAGGTGATTGTTCCTTCCCTCAGATATAGTTCCCTAAGAAGGATTCTCCTTGCGTGGGCTGTGGCGGGACAACAACATAAAAGATGGAGCCATGATTTGTGTTTAGAGTTCCTCCAGATGTTTGGTTGGCCAAGGCCCGATTGAAATCCGCAATCAGTAGGGCTAGCAGTCTCATGTACATTATCTCTCTTCTGGTTTTAGGATTGCGAGAAGCTGAGAGATAGGTTGCGGTTTGCTTACCAGGTATGAGGCATATAATGGTGGTAGGAAAGAAGACGTTTTTTGTGAGGCCTGGTCTTGCTGGAAGGATGCTAATTGTAATTGTCTGTTAATGGTCTTTTTCTAGGTTGCATAGGGAATACAAGGCAGCACAAGTGGAGATTGATTTATCTCCAAAGTGACAAATGCTTTAGAGATTTTTCAGGTGATTTCAGAACACAAATGTAGTATTTAAGAAAGTCAGCCTCAGTTGTTAGTGTTTCTCTAACCAGTCCAAATTCCAGCCTTAGTCTGGCCCTAAGCAGATGTTTTGGAAAATCGTTTTGTATCCCACACACTAAGCCTGCTCCTGGATTTCAGAGAAGGCTCCCGGAAACAGTTAATGTCCATAGGTAAGTGCCGGGAGAAGGGATACTTTAGTGAACCAGACCCCCAGGGAATTATACTTCAAAGCTGACTAGATGGGCATTGGGCCCATAGTGCATACAACTTGCTTTTTTATACTTGTGCCAACTTAATACAGGGATTTTGGTCTTATGGGGATTGATGGTGAGGAAATTATTTGCCATGTAATTGTGTAGGCTCAGGCTGGTCAAGGCTCATTGGAGGCCCAATTTGGTGTGGTCCACGCTGACTATGTCAGCCGCACATGGAAGAATGTGAAGAGGGCAGTGGCCTAAGTGGGGCAGAACCAGACATCTATTTGCCAGGGCTTTCACCAAATCTGCTGTGTACAAGTTGAAAAGTAGAGGTGCCAACAGAGAGGCTTCTTTCAGACCCTCGGTAGTGCAAATTGTGGCAGATAACATTTAGAGCCTATTCTCACTCGCACCCAGGTGTCAGAATAGAGGGAGACTATGACCATCAGGAGAGGGGATGGAATTTCCCAGCTTGCTCATTTCTTCCAGAAGGCGGGCCTATCGGCCTTATCGAATACTGCGTTGAGTTCAATAAAACCATAGAACAATGGGGGTTGGTTTTGTTGGCTTATTTTATAGCGAGGGCGTATAGTACTGTAATATTGTCTGTAGTAGCAGCTCCTGCGTGGAAGCCAGTTTGAAAAAAGGTGAGCAGCTCATTTTCTTCAGCACAGCTTTCCAGTTTTTCAATAGTATTTGGGCAAATGCTTCAGCTTCCAGATCTAACAGTGCTATTAGACAGTATTTGCTCAGTTTTAGGGGGTCTCCTTTCGTAAAAATAGGACATGATATTGATCCACACCAGGCTTCAGGTGTTTTGCCCAGTGGGGAACATTGGAAGATCCCAGCTGGTAGCCCATTTGGGCCAGGAGCTCCGCTGGCCTTCATTGCCTTTATTAGCTTTGCTATTTCCGATGGTGAGGTTAGGTCTTAGTCTTCTTCTTATTTCGACAGACAAGGCAGCTTATAGTGCATGTGCTTGTTAGCAAGAAACAATCTGCTGATGTGGTTCTCCCAGTCTATTGCTGAAACCCCATTTTCCTGTGATATCCCAAGTGATTTTAGGTTGTTCATGTACCACCAACAATGGGCTAGAGATCTTTCTTTGAGCATAACAACAACAAATTCCATTCTTGCTTCTTTTGAGCTAATTTCAAGGTCCAGATAGCTTTTTGTGGGCTTTTTGTGAGTCTGTTAAAGCTTCTAGATTTCTGGACGTTAGGTTAAGCTTCTGCAGGTGAGAAAAATGTATCAAAATGTATTTCATAAAATAATTGTTATTCATTACATTTTTCTTTAAAAATGTAAACATTGTATTTAATTTTTTTAAATAAAATAGAATTCTTAAAAAAAATAAAAATGAATTGAACCTAACTTTTGAAACTTATAAATTACCTACTGGTGGTTTCCAGTAGGTAGTTATAGTAAGGACCTAGTTTCCAAATACGGAAAGCATTTTGTCTTTTCCCAATAACTTTGGCGCCGTTTTACGAATCTTCGTGACATTTTCAAAACTAGTGGCCCGCTCCGGTCAGCTACTGTTTTGAATGTTTTGGGGTGATTCGACAAGCGGGGGCCGAGAAAAAAGGTGGGTCCCAAAATGTGTTTTTCCCATGCATATTTTCCACAGGAAACTTTAGACAAAGCTACAGCCCGAACTGCTGAACGGAATTACACCAAATTTGGCAAAAAGATAGCCCTTGGTTCAGAAAGGGATTCGATATCTGGGCAGAGCCTAACCCCCCCAGCATGAGCTTGGCTCTAATTGCCTGCCAACACTTCAAACCAGGAAGTATTGGCAGCCATCTTGTGCTCGAACTTAGGGAGAAAGAAAGAGGTAAAAGAAAGATGAAATAAACAAGAAAAGAGAGCAGGGTAAAAACACCCTGACACCTCAGGCCTGTTCAGGCCCAAAAAAACCATTTTTTTTTCTGGCGGGTTCGCGTCGGTGCACAAATCCATCCGGAAAAACCCCCAAAGCATGTTGGGTTCAAGGAAGCCTGGCTTGGCATTTGTTAGCAGTGAGCTGTTAGCTCAGCTAACTAATTGTAGTTCTCGGTTTGATTCCTTGTAACAGTTTGCTTTTGTGGTTTTATGTAAAGATAATAATATTTGGCAGCAACTTTGGAGGGCTGACATATCAGTACCAGCAGACATGGGAAAGAGTCTGTGTCCTGTGTGGTAACTGGTTTGTGTGGTATATGCAGATGTGCTCAAGATATAGATAGCCAGCGTCACTGTGGAGTAGCATAGCCCAAATGCAATACAGAGCCCAATGTGTTTGTTCCCAATACTTCTGCCAGTGGCAATGGTGTCTAATTTTCTCCAAAGTACAAAGGTCGGGCCACGGTTGTCTGGGTCAGTTCAGTACCAGCCGATATATTTAAGCTTACATCTAACCACATGTTCGGCGTAGTAGAAAAGCGGGTGTGCAACTTCACGGCATTATTGGGTGATCTCTCATTTCTCATGGTCCTACTAATAAGTCTAAAAAGCAAGTGAGAGATCCTGTGGTAGGCGATTGTTGCAAGACGACCACCTCCATCCAAGGTTGGGACAATCAGTCTGTGCCCATGCTGAACAGAATATATTCCTGTCGGCACGGGTGGTTTGGAAAACTTTCAGTGCCACCGTAATGGTTTGTGGTACATAGCGAGCCTAATTATAGAAAACATGAGATACATCACGGTATTAGATTATTTGGTGTCATCAATCAGATTAAACCACAGGCCCAGCTTCTTTAGAGGCTGCAGGGTAGAGGTCGTGATAAAGTATCGTGTTAATAGGTTTCATCTCAGGTGCGGCTAGTTACGCATCATGCAGGGTTTTTTACCATAAGTAAACAAGCCATGTATGCCCACAAGAGGACATCTTGCCATGGGCCTTTATTGTGTGGAAACAAGCAAGGACCACACATAGGGAGCAACTCCAGTCAGTAGGGGGAAGCGGTAGCTTGAAGGAATATCTCCAACCCACGCAAAACACAAGTTGGCAAGGCGTGCATGAGGTCTCCCGGCAGATGGGGTGCCTTGTGTGGCTCCTAAAAGTCATCAGAGAAGTGTGCATTGCTGTCATCAGCCTGTAATGAGCTAATTGGGCCCCAGGTGGGCAAGTGCAGGGGCTGACCTGCTGGTGGTTCCCCTCTATCTGGCCTCACACAAGATGCTCAGTGAATGTTATTTGGGCGCTGAGCTCTAGTCACCCTGGCAAGGAATATGTGGTAGTGGAGGCCTGGGATAGGTTGCTACCTCCAGGATGAGGGTACTGGAACTATACTGGGTGGTCATACGTTTAAAATGATTCTTCATAATAATACTGATTGATGACCTATCATTGGAAAGGAATTTGTGGAGTAAAGGGTTGTCTCAACTCCTCCGTGGAAGTGCAGGCCCTTACAGAGAGTATAATTTGCATCATTTTAGTGCAACAGTCAATCAGGCCTACAGCACCATGAATATTTTTGGGGGGTTGTCAGGTTGCAACAAGGGAAGGGGGCAAACTGCTCTCCCTAGGGGGTTTCTAATGCAAAACATAATAGGCTTTTCACAAAATCCGGAGATAATATTGGTTTTCTAGGTCTGCGGCAGGCATAGAATCACACCTGTGCTCAGGTATCGCAGAGGGATAAGCTGCTTGGCAGTGCCCTGTTAAGTATGCGGTTCCCTTATTGGCTTAGCATTGGACCAATTCCGTGGGTCCAGTTTGGAGTAAGCACAGGGGGCCGCTGGGTTGCACACTGCCCGGTCAATGTAGTCATTCACGCTGGCAGGAACAAAATGTTCTCACTGGGCAGGCATGGGGTCAGAGAGGGCTGGCAGTAAATCTTTTTCCAAGCTATACTGGGCTATTATTGGAGCACAGTCAGCACCAGGGATATAGGGCGAGTGCGCCAGGAAGCTTCTCACCCTGTGGCTGAGCACTGACAGATAACAGAAAAGGGGCATGCACAGCAATGGAGGATAAGCAACTGGATGGAACCCAGAACGGGGTAGGATGGAAGTATGCAGAGGGTAGCCGGAGAAGGGACTGACCTGCTGGTGGTCCTGGTCTCTACTGCGTTAACCGGCAACACAAGGATTGAGTAGAATCTTGGCTAGGTTGCGGTGTCGTGGATTTCAAGTAATGAACTGTTTGCTGTAGCGCATTTGGGCCTGCTGGGACAATGTGCGCAGCTGAGTTGGTCGGCCCAGTCAGCCAAATTCAAGCTATGCAGTGTCCTGAATTTTATGTAATGAACTGTTTGCTGTAGCGCATTGCGGCCTGCTAGCACAATGCACGCAGCTGAGTGGGTCGGACAAAAATCAAATTCAAGTGTAAGGCCAATCTGAAGTTCAAGTGCAATATCGTGCCTAGTTGTCTTACGGCCTTTGACATGTGGATGTCACTAAAGTCTGAATCTGTGTCTAATGATATATCCAGGTAGAATACTTTACTCTTGTATTTTACAACTGTTTTCTGTAGCGTGTTGGGGTCTGCTGGCACAATGTGCGCAGCTGAGTGGGTCGGCCGAGTCAGCCAAATTCTAATTCAAGTGCAAGGCCAAGTTAAACTTCAAATGTAATGCTATGCCTAATTTCCTAACTGCCTTTGAAAGGTGGATGTCGATAAAGTCTGATGCTGCAAAATTATAATACATACAAGGAGAATAGTTTTACATTTGTATGGTTTTTGCCGAATCATCCGATTTGATGTGAATAAAAAGTCTACGCCTTGGACAACATACCCTGATTCCGAAAGTACTTGGGCCCCCAGCTGGGGCAGAAAAGGAGGTCAGAAGTGGGGGAGGAGTGAGTGTTACGTTGTGTGCATACTATAACTATAACTACCTACTGGTGACTACCAATAGGTTAAATACCTTAAGGTAACTAAAACTCTAACCCTCCAATCACCCAGTCAGCACCATGTACTTATCCAATCACTCTGCCAAAATCCAAGCACTTATAAATTCACCATGCACTCTCCTTGCAGTACTCTAATCATCCAGTCAGTACCCATGTACTTATGCAATGACCCAGGCACTAACACAGGCACTGCTACAATCCCCTGAGCACTACTGATGCAGTCCAGCCATCTTTCAATACCCATGCACTCCTCCAATCACCCAGCCAGTTCCATGTCCTTATCTAATCACTGCACCAAAATCCAAGCACTTATAAATTAACCATGCACTCTCCTTGCAGTACTCTAATCATCCAGTCAGTACCCATGTACTTATCCAATGGCCCAGGTACTAACACATGCACTGCTACAATCCCCTGAGCACTACTGATGCAGTCTAGCCATCTCCTTGTCACTACCCATGCACTGCTCCAATCACCCAGCCAGTTCCATGTCCTCATCTAATCACTGCGCCAAAACCCAAGCACTTATAAATTCACCATGCACTCTCCATGCAGTACTTTAGTCATCCAGTCACTATCCATGTACTCATGCAAGGATTCAGGCATTAACTCATGGCAAAAATAGAGGAGTTCATGCTAATCACAGGGGTACCCCAACGCATAGTGTTCCCTAGTGTATGTAGGTGTTTTCACTGTATTCTAAGTATCTTTCAGCATAGCATTGGCTCTAGGCCTGGTTAGTCAGAGTCAGTTACCACCAGTACCCTTCAGCAAAATGTTGGGGGCACAGGAGGACTTTCTGCTCTTCTGTTGGTTCTTTCTGCCTATCTCTTGCTTCTTCCTGCACCTTTTCATCTTTCTGAACTTCTGTTGCCTCTTTCTGCATTTGTCTTGCTTCTTTCTGCACTTTTCTTCCTCTTACTTCACATGTCCTACCTTTGTAGGCATAGTTAGAAATTAGCATTTAAAAAACCTTTGAAATTCACTGAAAAAACATAGGTTTCAGGTACATTATAGTTAGAAATGAGCATTTAAAATACCTTAGAAATTCACTGAAAAAACCACAGGTTTCAGGGACGTTATAGTTAGTTGGACATTTCACTTGTACAAAACCATAGAAATTCAGCCATTATAGTTAGTTCAGCTAACTATAACTCGCGCCCCGCAATGCACTTCTGATGACATCACATATTACATCATTCATGACATGGTCAGTGACATCACGTTGATATCTCAAATGACATCACTGATGACATCATCCAGTGACTATGTGTTTCTGTAAAGTTTAAATATGTTTTATATATATGGCAAGGTGTATTGAAGAATGAGTAGGTGTATAAGTGTCTGGATGGATGATTTAGTAGGTGCGTGACTGACCGTATAAGTGAGTAATTAAATGTGTCTTACTGAATGCATGGGTCAGTGACTGATACAGACATTCACACAGTTTAGTTTGTCAGTTGGTATGAAGCGATTGCATGGGTTGGTAAGTAGCTAGATGAGGATCTATATGGGTTATTGATTGGTTGTCTGAGTATCTGTATGGGTGAGTGGAGAAAGGGGGTGAGCCTCCAACCAGCTCTCTGCAATCTTGGTGTGTGGAACTTACTGGAGATAACAGAAGGGGTTCTTGGCCTCCAAGGATCCTCATTATACAATGGAAAATCATTCCTCAACCAGTATTGTGCCAGGGGGCACATCTGCATAGTGGTGCAAACGGAGCTGGCCCTCCCATGACCTCTCAGCAATCCTGCTACGTGTGACTTACTTGCGGTAACAGGAGAAGTTCTTGGCCAACAAGGACCCTCAGCATCCATGAGTACTTCATTCCCCAACTAGTAGTGAACCAGTAGGTGCATTTGCAGAGTGGTGGAGAATGGGGGCTGGGCATTCAGCCAGCTCTCTGCAATCCCACTGAGTGGGACTTACAGAAGGTGACAGGAGGAGTTCTTGGCTAACAAGGACCATCTGCATCGATGGGAACTTCATCTACAACCAGGAATGCATCAGGAGGTGCATTTCAATAGTGGTAGAGAAAGGCGGCTTGGTCTCTGACAACCTCTCAGCAATACTGCTGTGTAGGTCTTACTGGAGGTAACAGGAGGGACTGTTGGCCCTCAAAGACACTCAGCATCCAAGGGGACTTCATCCCCCAACCAGTAGAGCACTAGGAGGTACATTTTCAGAGTGGTGGAGAAAGGGGTTGGGCCTCCCATGACCTCTCAGCAATCCCACTGTGTGGAATTTACTGAAGGTATCAGGAGGGGTTCATGGCCCTAAGGGCCCTTTGCATCATAGGGGACTTCATTCCCCAACCAGTAGTGTGCCATGAGGGGCATTTGCAGAGTAATGGAGACAGTCAGTGATTTCATCCCTTGGTACTCTATTTCCCGGGGCCCAGTCATTTACAAATTGAGGAAGGTGCTGCGCAGCCTCACTTACTGGCTGATTTTTGCCCCTAGGACCCCATGACCCAAAGCCTGGCCATTAGTAATGGGTACCACCAGAGCACCCAGATTGCATATGGACGCAGGGTCCCTCTGTGTGAAAGCAATCTTTCTGTTTCCCTGCTTGCTTGATAGCAGGCTAAGAAACAGCAAGAGCATTTGGTCAGCTCTCGCATGCTGGAAGCGGAGAATCTGCAGTGACTTGGCAAGAACAGTAAAGCTCCCGCCAAGCCACAGCAAACAGCTTTGCCCAGGGGGTGAGCTCCACTGGATATAGAAGGAGCTGGGTCTGGGGGTGGTTTCTCCCAATGCCATCTATGGCTTCAGGGGGGCACATGACCCCACTCCTTTGTTATTGTAGGGCCAGCCCTCAGGAGGTGGCAGTCCCCGGGCCTGAAAACAGTCCAGGAGGGGGGCTGCCCAGAAACTTGGCCCCAGGGAGGTCATAGTCCCTTAGTCCCAGGGAGGTCCCTGAAGCCCACTGATTACAAAAAAAGTATCCCATGGGAGGTATTGGTCCCAGGAGCATGGAGGGCCAACAAGGCTCCACAATTTATTTTTTTAATGTGGCCCCGGGGAGGTGGTTGTGCCCGGGACATTTAAAGCCACAGGAGGGTCTCTGTGCACCCCCTCCTTTATTTTTTGCATATCCCCTTGACCCGGTCCCCATGGGGACAGATTATTAAAAAAGCAGGGGAGCCAGCGCTTCTTTTTTTGTTTAATTTACAGTGAGAGCCACTGATCCAATGGGGCCTGATGAAAATTAAAGAAACAAATGTTGTTTGGGCCCTGTGGGGTCCCTGTGGGATTCTCGCCTAGAGTTCTAGGGGGTCAGTTATTCCAACCATGTCCCCACTCTTTTTTTTAACATTTCAGCCTAGTCCCAAAATGAATACCAACACTTCCTAGTCTGAAGTGTTAGCATCCAATTAGATCTCAGCACAATATCGGGAGAGTTTGCAGAGCCTTTGTGTCCCTATCTATATACAACTTTGGATTTTTTTTTAATATTTCAAAACTACTGAATAGATTTGTGCCAATTTGCAAAAAGGTTGCTTTTTCATCCAACAGCTAACTTTCTGCCAAAATTGGTGTAATTCAATTCAGTCATTCAAGTTGTAGTCATGGCTAAAATCTCTTTGTAATTAACATGGGGAAAACCTGTTTTGGGACCTCCACTTTTTCTCAGGCAATGCTTGATGGATCACCACAAAAGCTTTAAGACAATAGTTGGAGTGAGCATCATGCTAGCTTTGAAAATGTCGCTAATGATTTGTCAAACAATGCCAAAGGTATTGCCAAATGAAAAGATACTCTTTCTACGGAAATTACATCCTAACTATAACTACCTATTGGCTATTGTGCTTGCTTTTAAATAACCCTGGATGGACAGGTCCCAGGGGCATACCATAAAAATTGGAGGGAGACACATGGGGGCCTCCTTCTTGGGATTAGGAAAGCCCCTGAGACCAATACCTCCCTGTGACATTGCATTTTATATAGGCAGGGGTACCCATGTGGCACTGCATGTCCCCAGGACAGATCACCTCCCAGGGGCAAATGTTTAAAAAGAAATACGAGAGGCCCGCACAGCCCCTGAAGCCCAGTGGACCACCAGCTCTCTGGGCTAAACATAAAATGAATACAGTGACCCACAAGGCACCCCACAGCTTCAGGGACCGCCATCTCCCAGAGCAATTCATCCAAAGTAAGGTGAGGTATGCGGCAGCCCCACAACTCCAGGGACCACCAGATCCCCAGCGCCTTGTACTAGAATGGAGGAGGCTATGCCACTAATGTCATGGAGCCATGGATAACCCTGGGAACTACCAGCCCCCAAGGGCCGGCTCCTGCTATGTTCCAGGGTGCCTATCCCAGGACATAGATGTTTGCCGTGGCTTGGCGGGAGCTTTACGTATTTCCACCAAGTCCCAGCAAACACTCTGCTTCCAGCAAGCGAGAGGGGTGAAATGCTCCCCTTGCTAAAAGCAGAGCTTTCGTCTGGTTCAGTGCCCACTGTCAAGCAGGCATGGAAAAAGGTAAATTATTGCTTTCATACTCATGGAGCAGCATGTTTAGCAGCTCCCTGTTTGTGAAAGTTAAAGCAGCTCCCGCAGGAGGCAGGGAGCAGGCAGGGAACATGGGGGCTTTAGGCCCTGGGGCATGGGGTCTCTGGGGCCAAAATCAGCCCGGGCAGGTGAGCCACATGCCCCCCCATAGTATACTGGCCAGACCTCTTTGGATGGGGTCCCCAGGGCTGAAATCAGGTAATTGAGGGGGGCCTGCGGCACCCTGACCCTAATAAAAAAAGTTAAAAGTCTGGGCTGTGGGGAATGGGGATTGGGTCCCCAGGGCTGAAATTGGCCCTGTGAGTGGTCTGAATGGCTCCCCTTCCCTACTAAATTGTGGCCTAGCCACAGGGGATGGGTCCCTGAAGTTGAAATAGGCCCGGGCAGGTGGAATGCGCAGACCCCACATTTTTTAATGGATTCTTTGTTTCTTTGTTGTCAGCTGCTGCGCACACCAGAGATAAAGTTTGAAACTTTTAAAAACCAGCAGTATGTAAACCAGAGATAATGTTCTAAACTGTGAAAAACTAGCAGTGTGTAAACTTGCCTAAAGGACAGTTTACTTAATGCCACCTGACCACTTTTGCCGGAAATTTTGGAGATGGGGTTATCATACCTACAAATACAATTGCATCTCCACCAAACAAAGAAGTACTTACTTTTGTAAAGTATAAACCATCCAAGTGTGTTTTCTCTGCAGTTCCACTATTTAAAGTTATCTGATTAAGATGCTCGAGGAACAATCACATTGGCCAATTTGCAGGCACACATGGAGACATTCCATCAGCGTTTATATAGTTGTAGTGTAGGAAATGCACCATACATTTAGCAAACAAGGTAGCACTTAGTTATTAGGCAGTAGAAAGTACTCCAGTTGGGTAGAAGTGTTTCACAAATTCTTAGATAAATATTCAGGGCAGAATTCATTCTGACACAATATTTATTTCAGGTAAATTAAACCTTAACAGGATGAACTTACAGATATAAAGAAAGCAGGTGCCCACGTTGAAGTTCTACTTCTGTAATGCACTAATCATCCTAACATCTAACCCATGTCCAAAGCAATGCAAGAGTGTTTTCTCTGCCTTTCTACCAAAAAGTTATCTGTGATGGAGTTATTTGCATCCTTGATTTTCTCGAGGTAATGTCTCATGTAGTGTCTGTGGCGAGGGGGTTCTTTCTTGTCATCTGCTGGTGAGACCAGATATGGTGTTCTAAACTTTTAAAAAGAATGCAAACTTGCCTAGAAGTCCTGCCCATTTGGTCCTGCCGGATGTGCATTAGCAGTATGTAACAGCTTCCTGCCCTTTTCCCAGGATGGTGGACAGCTTATTAAAAGGCCCCCCAGAACACGGTTCCTGCCTGTTGAAGATGCTCAAGCAACAATCGCATTGGCTACGTTACGGATACACAAGGTCACTGGAGACATTTCCTTTGTGTTCTTTGCACAGCTGAAGTGTAGGAGATGCACTGCACATTTACCCAATTGTATAACAGTAACTAATTAGCCAGTAGAAAGTATTCCAGTTGAGTAGAGGTGTTGCACAAAATAGTAGCCTCATCTAAGATAAGTACGCAGGATAGGATTCATTTTGGCATCTCAAATTACATCACTGATAACATCATCCACAGTAGCACAGAGACATCTACTCATACCCACAAAATCTCTCATACTCTCACTCACACACCTACACAACCACTCACATTCTCATTCATAGACCCATACAAGCAAACCACTCACTTATCTATAGACTCACTCAGACACCCAGTCACTCACAGACATACAAAGAGGCACTCACACAACCACTCAATCCCTAGTAAAGCTACTCATAGACCCATACAAGCTAAACCACTCACTCACCCCTAGAACCACTCAGACACCCTCTCACTCACTCATATACTTTGGCATTTATACCACTACGCATTCCCCAGTAAAGGTACTCATACAACAAGTCACTTAACCATAGAGCCACTCACAGTCACACACTCACCCATATAGCTGCTCACACACCCACTCACTCACCCATACAGTCTCGCAACACAGCAACTCACTCACCAATGCTAGCACTCACACACTCCCACAGCCACTTCACCACGTGCTCAGATGACCTCGAAGACAGTACCCCTGATGCTAATGGGCAGAGTGGCTCTGCCAAACATAGCTGTGATTCCCTTCTACTCTACTATTTTTTTAACCTACCCCTGTACATCGGCACCTCCTTTTTCCGTTCATTTGAAGGTGTGATCAGGAACTTCACATGGAACACCTCCAGAAACTGAGTGGCATTAGCCAAGCTTTATCAGCCGCTGGACCATGAGTGACTAGTAGTGTGTAACTTTGAGCAATACCATTTGGTGTCCCTGCTCCAATAGGTAGCAGGTTGGCTTGCCAATTTGCATTTAACTGACACCGCCAGTCTACAACTGACCTGGAACCTCTCTGCCAACTATATCACCCTTGTGCCCATCCATTACCACCAAAACCCAAGATTCTGCTGGTTGCACAACACTGTTTTAGATGCTGCCTCTACCTCACAAGGCAGTCCGTCCCTTACGCACCACCTCAGGCACTGCTGGGAACACCAAGGGGTATATTCACAAGAAACTGGGTGTGCTAAACAACACCAAAAAATGCTAAATCACCTTTACCCATTGCAGCCGATCGCAGGAAAATAGCCCTGTGTTATCGTGGAATTCACAACAAGGTGGTACCATGCAATAGTCTGCCGAAACCGCGGCCAATGTCTGCGATGCAACCACCTCAACGGAGATAAAAACACAAACCTCTATGCAAACAAACATGCAAGGAGCCCATTCGTGATGAGGAAAGCAGGGATAAGCACCACCAGACCTGCAACACACACTGCAGGCGGGAATAAGAACAACAAAAGCCTGAAAATAAAAAACAACCCAAACCGAAAACAACAGCCAAGCACAATGGAGGCAACCCAAGCCAACACACACACCCACAAGCCCCATTGGCAACAAAACATTGTACATGGCAGGCCATCTTGGACAAGATTAATGTAGCCTGAGAGCGGAGGAGGACCATACAAGAAAACCAGAACATCCGGAATGATGCGAAACGCACAAACAATCAGAAACACACCGACAACAAGAAGGCAGCAATGCAGACCGGATATGGGAGGCCAGCGTCACACCAGGAGCTCATTGACATGGGAGAAATGGTGTTTTTCACATCAGTCTGGAGATGGTGGCAGGACTCGGGGACTGGAAACTGCCCAAAACAACAAACCCAACAGCAAGAGGGTGAGGAACCAGCAGGGACTGGGGGGACGAGGGAGATGGGCACAATGGCACACATGCACATTTAAGAACAGCACAACTGCAGACAAACATGCCCAAGTGTAACAACACCAACCAATAGCACAAGACACACAACCCGGCAACATCACACCACTGAAAAAGCACAGAAGTGAAAACCACACTGCCTGAAACGGAGAAGTGCCAAATCAGAGCTGAAGGGACATCCCACACACAATGCTGCACACACACATAGGAAGCAGAGCACCCTAACATTGAACACAATGTGGTACAAACACCAACATTTGCACAACCAAACACGGGACACAAGTCTACCCACCTGTTGCCCGTCAATGGCCATACGCATCTCGCTAAGTATGAAACAGGGACATGACAATGCACAAGTACAAACCCACAGTCCTGATGGGTTAGCAATGCACGTTTGTCAGGGAGCCAGAGAGTCTGTGACACACACATTGGCAAACAAATCAAGACACAACATAGTTGGAGACAAGTAAAGGTGCAGAAACTTTAGCAACAAGTGCATGTCAGTACGGCCAAGAGAAGTGCCAGGATATGCAGACCAATGCAGCAGCATGTCTGAATGAGGAACATAGGAACGCGCCCATTTCCACCTTGGGGAGTCCATCACCAACACAAGTCACTGCCAATCTGCGCCGGTTGTCCGCGCATGGATCATGAGTCCAGGCCAATGCAGCCATGTCCACTGTCGTCTTGGGACATGTGACCATATTCACAACATGCAACCAGGCATCGGGACACGTGCAATGGGTCACATCCAGTTCTGGCTGCAGGTACCTAGTCACTCGTCCATGTACGTGAGTGCAGCTGCGTAGGCCAACATGTCCAATGAGCGATCGTCGTCCACCACATCTGATATGTCGTTAACGTAATCCATCAGTTGACCCTGACAGTTGTGCTGACTCCCAACGACTGGACCCAATGTGCACTAAAGCCCAATCGGGTAGTGGCTCAATGTGCTCACTGCACATGAGGACTCGTGCAATCTCCCAGGTCCAGTTTCTAGCCTGCCTGCCAAACATCCATGCATGCCAAAAACTGGCATCACAGTGACACTCCAGGTCATGGGCCAACAGGGGACGCGCACACACGACGTACTCCAGGTCAGCTACCATTACGTTGGAGAGACAGGCATCCATGGACCACTCGAATATGCACGAGTGACAATGCAACACAGGTTGAATGCAGGTGACATCCGCAAGGCGGAAGCTAAGCCGGTAACTGATCTGCAAGATGGCCAATGGCTGTGCCTCCAGTGCATGCAGCAGACATGCACGTTACAGGTCCATGTGACTGGATTCGAGCATGTGTCCAGGATGGTCTGCCATTGCATCAGTGGCTCTGCTTGAAGCTGTACTGGCTTGCCCTGCGCCAGTCCTGTGGATGAAAAGGCACAGCTTGGTGGAATGAGCATTGTCTGTGTGCAACTGGTGCATGCCTGGGTGGAGTGGGAGTACGTGTGAAGGCCATTTTACGCACACCAACTATGACCAAGGGCTTCTGCGTGTGGGATGTGTTCACGTTGGTCTCACGTCGGGCTGTGCATAGCGTGGGATTCCCAAGCAAATGCTATTGTATCTGTCAGGGGGTGCTGGCCACAAGCAAGTTCCTGCTCGAAGCTGCAGATGCCCTACCGCCTGATAGTTCAGACAAAGGACCTTTCATCCCTACAGTAACTTCACCATCTGCATGCATACAGGAGATGTACAGAGGCAGATCGTGGGTGTGGTGGGATGTCTGCGACCCTGGGAATCATGGATGATATGCCCAGCATGTGGCACATGAGTGGCCTCACTGTGTGTTATGTTGCCATACAGCTGCTCCTCCCTTCCACGAGCACCCACACTTGTGTGCGCTGCACGGTTGCATCACATGCACTCCTACGGCACACCAATGTAATGCCTGTCTGCGCATGTCCAGTCGCATGCCAACAACACCATGATGCTGGCCTTTGAAGGTGTGCGGCCACATGCGTGTAGGCCAATGGTCCGGACAGGGCGGACACACGTGTACAGCCCATGGCTGGCTGTGATTGCACTGCGAATGAGGCCAGGAGACTGACCCATGCTTCCGCAGGACTGATACACATACCACTTGGCATGCATGTTCAAGACCCTGAGTGGTCTTGCACTCCCACATGTCCTCGCACATGCGGGCAAACCCTCCTGGTGCATTTCACATTGCAACATCAACTACTGTGGCCCGGGTGGTGACTACACCCCAACACAGAGACACACTTACTGCACTTTGTGCCCAAGGCCAGGTTCGAGCCACGCCCTGCTCCCCCTGACCTGACGTATGCCGGACGAGCACACGCCTCTTGTGCATGCAGGGGTGGGTGTGCGCAGCTACATGTCCAGGGTCACTGCCAATGCTGAGGTGACATGGTAACATCCGCTGAAGACAGCACACTGTAGATGTTGCAGGGCCCGTGCCCATCAAGCTGACACAATGAACACACGGACACACTTGCTCAGATGGTGTGAATGGTTACGGGCATGTGCGCACTGCCATTAGCAAGCACACATACCGAGTGACACCTGTGTTGGATGTGTTTGTCGTGTGTGCACACCAGCCGGCAAGGGCTGCCTGGTGCAATCAGAAATCGACAACAGTGTACATTGTAAAGGACACAACCATTCAACCATAAAGGCCCCATGACTTGTGCTGCACAGAGTTAGTGGCCGCAGATGCACAGCATCCTGTATGGGCCTACCACCACGGGACGCTGACTTGCAGGGCACTGGGGCAGGGTCACAAGTGCAGAGCAGGTTCTCGTACATGTAAAAGGAGCTTGTCACGCAGTCTCTCAGTGGACAGTGGAAGGTGTACCCCCAGGGCATGATGCAGAGGCAGGACCACGCTGAAACAGTCACTATGGCAGAGATGAAAGGAAACAGACACATGTCGGACACAAAGTCCGGTCCACCCAGATGAAGATGCAGGAAACCACCAGGCCATCGACTCAGACGCCACTGAGGTCCAACCAGATAGTGCCCATGATTCATTGCGCACAGAGTTAGTGGCACCAGTGCTGTTAGGGTATGCCGTCTTCGATGAGGCGTATCTAATGGTGTGGACCCCTCCACATCTTACCCAAGACACAGTTCCACATGTGTGACCTACTGGACTGCAGTGTAGGCCTGAGGCAGCGGTCAGTAAGGGCCAATCACAGAGTGTTGCCGGCTAATGTTGGATGGCCCCACCGGCCTGCGTAGTTCAGGTTCAGTGGCACCACGTGTCTCCGGCTTGCGTTGAACAGGGTTAGTGGCACCACGTGTCGCCGGATTGCATTGAATAGGGTTAGTGGCACCACTTGTGGTGGGCTGGCATTGAACAGGGTTAGTGGCACCATGTGTCGCAGACCTGCCATATGGAAATATGCCTTACTGATTGAAGGGAGCCTAGTGCTGTGGCAGCTGCCACAGACTTGGGGTCACTGTCATTCTTGACTCAGGACACATTTCCACATGTGGGACCTACTGAGTCAAAGAGGATGCCGGTGGAGTATGTAAATGAGAAAGGAGTAATGTGGGCCAGCAGTGGATGACCAGCAATGGTCTGTGCAGCCTATAGAGGTCACAGGACTGGTGCTTGGAGCTTGCCCTGGCATGTGGTGAGCCCTTTTTGACATACACCGGTTAGGCAGGTGAGCGGAGCCTACTTGGTGCGCTGGGACAAGCATGGCAGGTCTGGGGACCAGTTGCCCAGGGTGCAGCAGGCGCACAGGGAGGCAGGCCCCGCTGCGCTCAGTGCTGGACTCATGGTGGGTGGAGAGGCACCACCCTGGCAGACGCGTTGTCCATTCTGGAAGAGAAACATGATCAGTGCGGGGGCTTTTTGTTCACACCCCTATGCAGGCTTGGTGCACGCAGGTCCAACCCACTATGCACGCAAATGCAGGGGGGGACATAACGTGCGACATTTCTGCTTTCTGGTCCACAGCCTGTTGGGACATTTTAGCGGCCACTGGGAACTACATTCAATGCACCAGCAGTTGATCTCCACATGGCCATTTCCATGGTTTGCACTCTGTGGTCTGTCTGGCACCACACCACACCTGGCATTGGGTAGTTTCACATTCATTAGTCACTTGCCGCTCTCGCACATGCCTGCTCCATGCCCCTCCTCACATACTGCCATTGTGTGTCTGTGGTGCCATGCCTTGTCTGGGTTGTGGGCATGGCAAGGCCGGATTCCCAATGGAGTTGTGTTGTTGTGTCTGGTCGGTTGGCATGTTGTGTGTAGTTGCTCTGTGTGCCCATTGGCAGTGTTGTGAGTTGCATGACTATGGGCGGCTGATGCGTTTCAGGTGGGTCCGCTGTCTTTAAGTACGCTGCCTCTGTTGTGTTCCTGGGGGGAGCAGGACGGGTCCTGGGGGTGGTGGCGGGCCTGGGGTGTGTGAGGTGGGTGTTGTGGCCCTCAAGGGTATCGGCGTTGCATAATTATTGTCTACATGACATCTGTGGATCTTCAGGTGTGGCTCTTGGCTGGGTTCCCTTTGAGGCTGCTGGTAGTCGTCCTGCTTAATACCAGCAAAAGGCAGGTGTTAATTCCTTGCTGCTACCCCGGTGTATCGCCTGTTTTTGTTTCGCATCGCAGATCTGGCAGTTCGTTGTGAAAGTGGTGTTGTGGTTTTTTCATGTGTTTTTGCACAGGAACGCCTACTCTTCATCTCATTAGGGTTAATTGCAGGTGTCCACCGTGGAGACAAAGGTTGGGGCAGTTATCGTGGGAATACAGGCAATGTCTGCAGTTTGCACCAGCTTGTGAATGGGGTGTTAATTCTATCTCCACTTTTGATGTGTTAAGGTGGGGATAAATCGGAGATAAGTCCTTGTGAATATCCCTCGTAGTGTCCAAGACATAACCACCACGGTGGAACTGCCTACCTGGAATGGTGCAGGTGGGAGACCTCTATAGAGATGCTGCGTTCCTACCTTATGTATCATTGGTGGAAGAGGACTGACTTCTCCCAGAAAATGTATTATACACACTTCCTTGGTATGGGCACTGGAGTGCAGTTGGGGTGAAATGACTAGCGAGCCCCCACGCAACTCACTATACAGTACCTTCACATTCTCAGTCAAGGCAGACATTTACGGCATTGGCTGGCTTGGTCACCACTCATACACAATATTAACGCTTGCGTCTCTTCATGGATGGTGGGAAACAGATTTCAAGTCCCACCTAGATATCATAACACCCGTTTTAGACTGATTCAGTCATGCATCCTGCACAGGGCCTACCATACCCCTGCCAACATAAACAGATATTTTCATTGTGACTATGCTGCCTGCCCCCGCAGCAAGCTGCTCTGGGCATGTACCGACCTACAAAGCTACTGGAGGGGAGTGATGAGCCGCCATGTACATTGCACTTATAACGCTCTTTTGAATAAATAAGAAGTATGAGTGCCAGGCCTATATCAACGGAGCAAGAGGCACAACGTGATTGTCTTGTTTTATTGATCTGGGTCCACTATTGGTCAAAAGGCTAATCATGCATCAATGGAAATCTCCTGATCCCCCACACCTCAAGTCCTGGACACAATCGCTCACTACTTGGACATAGGCAGAGAGTGTTGCCCTGCTCAGGGAGAATGCCTTGGTACTTCGTAAACACCCTATGGCTGGTAGCTGGGAGTTTGAACCTGTTTGTGTCTGATATTAAAAAATTTCAACTATGGTGAAGGAACCATATGCTCCCTTTAGGACACTTTCATTCATGCTGATGCACCCAGGTTTACTTAACTGAATGTATGAAACCCCACTTAGTTGTCTTCGATTGATGTTTTCTGGCATTCTGAGAGATGCATTGAAGTCATGTAATCGATGGCTGCTGGCATAATCCGATCTGATAACCTGGGTCTTGCCCTAACATTAAGTCTGGCTGTAAGTTGGTATTGTCATTGCTAGATGTAAAATTGTGTTAATATATCTATGCCTGTAAGTGTGCAGGATTTCCGCGCTCGAGGGAGGCACCCATTTAGTCCTTGGACTCCACACCAGCCCTACCGCGCTATTTCTGCCTCCTGACGAGTCCCGCATTGTCCAGCTTGTCGACCTTAATTGAGTTGCCCGTCTCACCGGGTACTCCAACTTGAGCGCTGCTTCAGGTGCTAGGTGTTTCACTACCGCGGACATTGCTCCACTCATTCGATGATCCGCGCTGAGGAGCCGCCTGTGCTGCTTCGCCTTTTCCCACACAGGCATCCCGCTGCGTGAGGGCGTTATTTGAATGATATCACGGACGTGATACCAGTAACTATTTTTGACGCATTCTACTGCCACCGCTTAGCTGTTCAACTTATCAGCCCAACAATGCCACTCCTCCGCTCTGTCAGCAGTTGTCTCCCTGCTCAAGTGTGTTACCAGGCTGGTTTTCCCTGATGGGATACCAGCACTTATCTCAAATTGGACGTGGTCCTGCCACATTAATTTTCAAATCCTTGACCAGTTGGCTGCCAACCCTCAGTCGGCCTCATCTCTGTGCACTCTTGTCTCCAACCGGACCCCTGCAAACGTCCCAGGCACTCGTTCAATCGCCTTGTCCTGATGTGATCCCACTATCTCTCAGGAATCGAAACGTCGTCAACACACGTCTCTAACTCTATACTACAATTTGTATCACAATATTGAGTATGAGATGCTAACTAATTGTGACTTTTTTCATTTATATTTTCACAAACATAAAAGTCACCCATTTAAGTCACTTGCCTGGGGTAAGGAAATTGGCTAATTACCTTGCAACTCATCACGGTTTGCTCACTCACCTCTTGCATAAATTGTGCCGTAAACTATTACTTAAATAAATGTTTCTATTCTGTGAATACGTTCTTATACCCCAATTTTTTATTGTAAAAATTGCGTTGTTGTATTTATTCTACTTGTATGGGACCGTTGTTCTTTACCCATTGTAAGTGTGCAAAAGCAAATGAACCAAAAATCAATTACCAGATTTAAACATTAAAATCATGTGCAGGGTTAACTCCTCACTCTGTATCATCTAGGCATTATATTTTCTGTTCCTGTGTTTCATTTATCAACCATATCCTGTGATATTGGTTGAAGTGACTGCCATACTTATGCTAACAAGAAGGCATACAAAGTACATTCTTTAAGATGGAAAGTGTCAGTGAAATGTACATGTATGCATCCAAATCAAATCCTTTAAAAAAAACAATTTTTCAAGACTCTGCAATGTAAACAGGGATGCTATTTTTCAAATACACAACTATAACTACCAGAATGCACCAGCTTAATATAGACAGGATATCAAACTAACACAAGGCATGAAACAACTTGAGTTATATGCATAGAGCTCTAACGATGAAGTGTATGGACATATGTGACCACTGCACTACTTAATGACATTTTCAAGGTAAACTCCCTTACTATTGATAGCCCCTAAAAGTAGAAATGCACAGCATTGCCTGAAATGTGCTTCAAATCAAGGACTCACTCTGACTGACCGACTGATTGACTGAAGGTATTTATAGAGCGCACTACTGCGGAGGCGTCTTGACGCTGGGTAATGTGATTAAACATAACGGCCAGCATGTTCAGGGTTGGGAAAAGAGCCATGTTTTAATTTCCTTCCTGAAGACAGATCTATTTGGTAAAAGTCTTGCGCGTGTAGGCAATGAGTTCCAAAGTTTGGTTGCCCAAAAAGAGAAAAGTTTACCTCCACACCTTACTCTCTTTATTCTAGGGAGTTGTACCAAGCCAAGGGTGGCCGACCTTAAGGACCGTGAAGGTACGTAACAGGAACACAGGGATTGCACATCCTCGGCCCCAGCACCAAACAAGGCTTTATGCACCAGGCTTCGCGTCTTAAAGTCAACACTTCGTCGGACTGGGAGCCAGTGAAGTTGTTTTATACTGTTCGATGTACTTTGATGTTTAGGTAATTTGAACAGGACTCTAGCTGCCGCGTTCTGGATTGACTGAAGTTTGGCAAATTGAGCAGCACCTGCTCCCAAATATAGAGCGTTACAATAGTCAGTTCTAGACAGAATAGTGGCTACTACCACTGTTTTCCTCAAAGAAAAGGGGTTGAATGCAAGAATCTTCCTCAGGCCTTTTAATATAAAAACAAGCGGATGAAACTTGATTAATATGAGGGGCCCAGGTGAGGTCTTGTCAAACATAAAACTGAGATTCCTGGCTTAGTTGACCGGAGCTTGATAGGTACCGGCTGCAGTTGGCCACTAAAGATGGTTCCAAATCGAGGCTTTCTGACCAAACTCTAGGACCTCTGTTTTATCAGTGTTCAACTTTAATAAGTTTAAATTCATCCAGGTCATCAAGGCAGAAGTGCATTTGCAAAATTCGGCTGCTGTGGCATCTACTGACTGAGTTACAGACACTGTAAGCTGCGTGTCATCAGCGTATGACACCAGCGTGAAGCCATAACTTTTTATTAGACTGTCCAGAGGGGCTATAAATATTAAACAGTGTGGGGGATAGGGCCTTTTGGGACTCCACCAGGGAGTATAAACTCCTCAGACCAATATCAATCCCAAAAAATGACTTGTTCCCTAGACAATAGAAAGGAAGAGAGGAGGGCAAGAGCTGTACCACTGATACCTACATCCTGTAGTCTTTGTATTAGTACTGCGTGGTTCACGGTATCAAAGGCTGCTGTTAGATCAAGCAGGACCAGTACAGCCCTTCCTCCATCATCCATCACCTTACGTATTTCCTCTGCTGCCATGATCAAGGCTGTCTCCGTAGAGTGAAGCCATGTTGTGTAGTATCAAGGATGTTATTAGTCTCTAGATAAGATGTTAGTTCTGAGTTCATAGCCTTCTCAAGAGCTTTGGCAGGCAGAGGCAAGCAGGAGATGGGACAAAAGTTTTTCTTGTCTAGGGGGTCCAGCTTGTTTTGTTTTAAGAGAGGACGAATACAGGCTTTTTTCCAGGTCGTTGGAAAGACTCAAAGTTTGATTTAATATAGGGGATAGTGCGATACTTATCTCCTTTGGAGCTCGATGTAGTACATACGGCGGGCATGGGTCCAGGGGAGAGCCTGATTTGATTTTTAACAGCAGGTCCGCCACTTTCTCCTCTGCCAGTAATGGGAAATGCGATAGACCACAGTGCACAACCTTACCCTCAGGCTGAGCTGAGACATTTCTCGCTGTATCCTTAGCTGATTTTAGGAGGTCGTTATATACAGACTGGACCTTGTTTTGACAAAAGCCGGCCAGTTTGTCTATAAACGTTTGGTCTGGTGTGAATGTTGTGTTCCGTGAACGGTTCAGTAATGCTGAGACCGTTTGGAACACTTCTTTTGGAGAGTTTGAAGCCTCTTGGATTTTGGTGGTAAAGTAGGTAGTTTTAGCCTGTATGAACGCGACCTTATATTCTTCAAGGGTAGCACAGTAAACTTTCCTTTGTGCAGTATTATATTGAAATCTCCAGATACGTTCTTTTTGCCTGCACTTAATTTTAGCTAGTTTGAGATATGCAGAATACCAGGGGGACAAGGCCTTTTTTTGGTCAAGATCGCATTGTTATTTCTGGAGCAACAATGTTTGCTGCTTGTATCAAAAGTAGAGTTAATCCCGGAAGTCAATTTCGAAAAAGTAAATAAAGATGTGGGAAAACTGTTGTTAAGCAGGTCCCATCTTCCATTAACATTATATGGCAGAATAAACTAGGTCAAAATGTCCATCCTCCCCAAATATATGTTTTTGTTTCAGAATTTCCCATTGGCTTTCAGGGAAAGTTGGCTCACTAAGGCTCAAACAAAAATTTCCAGTTTTATTTGGGCATCAAAAGGGGTGCCTATTTCTAGAAAGAAGTTGAGGAGAAGACATGATAAGGGTGGGCTACGGTTACCAGATTTATCGTTTTATGCATGGATATTTAAAGCGATGTTGCAAGATGTGGAAGGGGGTGAACACAATTTTATCCACAAAGATCGAGACCTGTTTTTTTTCTAAAAAAAAGTGAGACTTAAAGTTTTACAGTCTTTTGTGGAAACGTGGTATAAAATCAGGAAAGAGCTAAAGATGAGCTACTATAGTGGTATGGCTTCTATTTGGAACTCCCCCGGCTCACCAGAATGGTCCAAAGATAGTCTGGCTCTTTCTCTGAAGAATGCCAACGCAGTATGCTGGAGTCATTTAGTAAGGGATTGTACTTTGGTTCCATGGGAGGTATGTCAAGAGTTGACTAATATTCAGCTTTCAAGATTCAAATACTTCCAAATAAAAAGTTGGCTTCTCTCTGTCGGGAATGCAGAAGGGGTATCAAATGAGCTGGAAGTTAAGATGGCAACAAATATCACTCGGAAAAAGAGGTGGCGACCTGGGACTGGCTCTTACTGGCCCTGGCAGACAGAGACTTTAAGTTGCCATTAGTCTGGGAGAAGATCTTGCCTGAGGAGCTGCATGAAGATTTATGGCAAGTATCTTGTAATTTTTTATACTCCACGTTTCGTGCTGCAAATTTAAGGCGGAACCACCTTTTCTGTCTCCACAGAGTTTATTGGTCTCCGTATAAATTGGCGAAAATGGGAAAGGGTCCCATCCCGAAATGCCCAAAGTGTGGCAAAGAAAGAGGAGATGACATTCATATGTTTCTGGAGTGTACGGCTGTCCAGGAGTTCTGGGAGGCCATGAGTAGCACAATATCTGCTATACTTGGAGATCCACTCCAGGTAAGCAAGACTCTTGTATGTTTTGGGACGTTGGAGCATGGTCAAGTCTGGACAAATAATGTTAAAAAAAATGTTTTTATTTGATACTTCTGGCTCACAGAGAAATATGTAAAAATTGGGTTAAATCTACCCCCCAACAAAGATTGAATGCTTAATGTTTATAAAGTATATAAATCAATTAGATATATCATCAAAAGGAAAGCAAAATTATTTCTGGCGACCTTATGAGGAGTGGGTGAAACTTTGCAGTTTAAATGTAGCCTAATGATTAGGCCTCTATACTATACTGCTGGAATACTCCTTTGGTGACTCTGCAGCTTTTTCTTAGCTGAAAAGAAGTTTCCTATGGTTGGAGGTTAATCAAGCATGGTATAGAGTGATCCATCCTCGTCTCGAAATATATATGTATATCTCCGGTTGGCGCTAATCAAAAAAGGGAGGCCCTGTAGAAAGTCGTATCATTGATTGGGAATCAAGGCTAATGAGGACTAAAAGAAACAAAAAAATAGAAACAATGTTTGCTGCTCTATTTAGCCAGTTGTGGAAAACGGTTGCAGCTTGATTAGAGTTAGTAGGAGTTGCAGGCATATCACTTAGTGCTGACATGAAGTCATTTTTGCTGACTGACTTCCAGGCACGATGTTTGACAGCTGAGGATCTAATCCTCCGACAACCATTTGATGTTTCTAGCGTGATGGTAAAATGCACCGCAGAGTGGTCGGACCACGGTAAAGGGCAGACTTTCTTAACCTCTATAAGAGAGTTATTGGTACAGATACCATCTAATATATGCCCTGCTAGATGTGTAGACTCACAGACAATTTGATTTAATTCAAAACTAGCTAATTTATCTAATAGACTGGTAGTATCAGGATTAATATTATCTTCCAGATGGAAGTTAAAGTCCCTAGTATGGTGAAGGATTCTGTGTCTAAACATGACTCCAGATATGTCTGGAGGGAGGTCGAGAAAGAGGATCTGGGGCAAGGGGGTCTGTAAATTAACAGACCTGGAAATAGTTCTAAGTTGTTAAGTTTTATGTTAAAAGACATTGCTTCGTCGTCTAAGGTAGACTCTGAAAATGAACCTAAACGTACTTGGAGCGATAAATTATCGCAATTCCACCACCCTTTGCCCCCCTTCTGTCAGAATTGGCAACAACATATCCGGCTGGAATTGCTAGGTGCCAGTCGGGGTCACTATTTTCATTTGCCCACAGACCTGGTGTTTAGTAAAATACACCTAATAGGCCGAAGATTTTTGTTTGTGGATGCAAAGGTCTGAGCAGCTTCTCAAGAGCCATTAGCATCATACAATGGATTACTGGTACTTAAATTGGTCAGTTTTTGTTCACCAATGTTTGTAGTCCTAGAATCACATGTAAGGATTGGGCCCACCCATCCGCAAAGGTTGCAGTGGAAAGGTGTTAAGGGAGTTAGATCTAACTGTAGTTTGTGGCAAAGAGTAAAAATCACCACATTCCTCTGTACTAGCCTCTTAACCTCCGACATCACCGGCAGCAGCCCCCCTTTGCAGTCCAAAATGACTAGCAGTACCTAGCGCACAAAGTTCGGCCCCCTCTCTCAATAATGAAGCCTCTTCATCTTTATTTTTCCTCTTCTCCCTTTCTTTCTGCCTCTCCGCAGTAGTAGTGAAAAGTGCTGGTATTTTCTTCCCGCCTTCAACTACAGTAACTTTCCCCTTCTCCACTCGAACAATCCCCTGATTTTGGGCGCCATCTCCCTTTTTGGGGGATTTATTAGTGACCGCGTTACCTTCAGCCCCCTGCATAACTCTTCCCTTCTCACCAGCCTCTTCAGGGGCTTCAGCAGGAACTTCTTCGTTTCCACATTTACTTCGTGAGTCCTTCGGCAGCATCATATAGAACTATACACCGCTAGAACTCTCACTGCTCCAACGTCGGAAAAAATCGATTCCTCCACAGCCGCTTGCTGGCGTTCCTCCTCGCGCCTCACTCCACAGTAGCAGAGCCGCAGCTGCGCCCAATCAAGATCACTGCACCGCAATACATTGTATCAGCGTCTTCCTGCAGACTAACAAGCCGATACAAAGTTGAAATATCCAGGCCGCTTCCCCGACTCAGCAGCTACTCAGCAAATCCATCCGCTGCCACGGCTCCGCTCCAATCTGTGGACACCAAGCAACGTGCGTTTTCCTCCGGCTTTCTCAAGCTCTTCCAGAACAAAAATAATACCGCTTAGTATCGTCGAGGTAACCAGCTTTCTTTTCCTGTCCCCTCACGTTCACCGCACCCCTTGTTCACTTACAAGGCTCGGTTCGTCAGGGTCCCGCAAGAGAGGTAATGCTCCAGCGTCCTGCACGGGCGCCCTCTTGCCTCCTCCTGCTGAGTAGGGACTTGTTGATGCCGGCGTAGAGTGCATTGCTATAGTTGAGTTTTCTGGTGATAAATTAAAGGTCAAATGGTTACAGCAGGTGGGTTTCAACCTAGCGTGTACACAGTGCAGCCACTGGTGTATGTGCCGAGTTGATTGACATAGGGAGCATGTGATCACGATGTGTGCTAGTACCTGATTAGCTATGTGTTCCTAACTCATGTGACACCTGACTTTATAGTGTTTTCAGAAGCGTGCGTACCCCCTCGGGCCATGTTTCTTTATTGGGGGCAATCTCCCCTGACCATTGTATTAATGCTGTGCCTATCAGTTGGATTGATCAAGAGTCTCCGGTTCATGAGTTTTCCTGCCAGCTTTGCAGAATCCCACTTGTGACCCATCAATCAGTTATCCCGGGCCGAGGTCGTAGGCCCTGCCTGACTACATAATTGCATGTCGAGGTAGATGTGGAGATTGGGGCGGGTGATTTTATTAATACGGGCAATAGTTCATTTTTTATTGATAAACGCATCGATATCCATATTAACATTGCGATAACAATCAGTTAAGACACTGCTTATTTTTACATTACCATTGTTTATTTGCTTTTGACCCGGGGTAATAGTGCTTTATGAACTGTTAATGAATGTTGTGCTGTCTCCTTATTGTGGGATTCGTTGTCTAGTCTTTAACTATGATTTGACCTAACAGTATTCTGAATTACTTGCACTAGGCCACGCCTTTAATTATAAAAGTCACCTCTCTGGTAAAGGTTTTTAGATATGCTTTTTAGACTCCCACCTTTTAGAGCCCCTCCTTTCCACCTTTTTTACCCCCACTTAAAGCATGATATATAACAATAAAAACTCCAAGAGTTTTGTTATCTGTCAGTCGCATTACAGAGACGCGTTAATTGCCACTTGTAAGTGACCTCATATTTTCATAGTATGTTTGCAGTTCCCTTCAGTAATGTTTTTAAAAACTATACAATGGAACTGATAGAATCATTTGCTACCCTGCCTAGCAGTACTACTCTATCAAACTGGTTAGCAGCATCTGATAATTAGAATTACATGTAGTTTGCATTAAAAATGGGGCATATTTAATATTTTTCGTATAAAACTAGTGTAAAGTTGAATTGTTTCCCAAATCTACGCCTTTCTGCCATCCAGGATGTATTTGTGTGTTTTCATTCACTGCACCTTACTCCATGTTAGATCTCTTGCCATAAAGTGGTTTTCAGCAGCATGTTTAGGGTCCTTTCCTGTTGAAATTACGTATCTCATATTCAGCATTGCAATGGGGTTAAATTGTTAATGCTGCACTCTCTCTCTCTCCAGTTTTTATCAAACTTTCCTCTTTCTCTCCCGGGGGATAAACAAATGGACAGCTTGCCTCTCTAGCATTCGAAATTCCATTATGATCACAGCAGAATGCATCTGAGACTGTAATAATTCAGTGATGAAATACAAAATGTCGCAATGCCATCTCTCTTAAAGTGAACTTAGATTTTGTTATGCCATTTTAGGTGCACTAATAGCTCCTAAGGTCCCAGGGAGTATCCTAATGTGAATTTAATGAGCTGGTAGCATATAAATGACAGTGCTGCGAGGATGAAGGTGACATAACCTCTCCATTTCTATGTGATGTCTGTCTTTGAAAAAACCAGGGATCTTTGCGAAATGAACTGCATTATTACTAAGTGGGGCCATCATTCAACAGAAGCTACACTTGTGCAAGAATCTGTTAATGACTGCACGAGACAGAAGGACAAAACAATGCATTTGATGATATTTCACCCTGGGTGTTGTCACTTAACCTAGACTTATGTTGCCAGTTCCCTATAAGCTCACACAGGGCGTTGGGCAAATAATGGTGCAGCAGGTTCAGTGGCACCGGGGCCCATTAACCCCTGATCATCGGTGTACTTCACAACTAAATAGTAGACCGGGGTACTTGTGCATGCTTGCACAGGGGCCGACGGAACGTTCAATACTACACTGACTATACAAAAATGATTTTACTCGCAATTTGTCTTATACATAACGATTTCATACATGATCGTGTTAGGACTACAAGCATTATTTTTATTAAAACATTTTACAATCGAGAATAAATATTCTACCATATGCGATGTCGTGGCACATTTCTACATGTTTTACAATTTGCTACAAAAAAGAGTAGTTTTGGTAATTTTCTTCATCAGTTTTCTTAAAGTCATACACAAGCCAATGAGAGACAGACTCATGCCCCAATCATTTAATTCTCAGAACTATTTACATACATTTTGTAAGTTCTACTGGTTTGAAAGTGCTTTTCTCAAGAATAATGGGTTTTGTGAAAAACAGTTTTAAGAGGAACGTATTGACCAATGCTGGCGTAAACTTAAATTGCACCTATGAGCTCCTTCCTCGCAATCTAACAGACCTTACAATAAGTTATACAGTAATTTCTTGGAAAGAGATATTAAAATGCCTGTTGTATTAAAAAAAACACCTATCGCTTCATGCTGCAGTAGGCATCACTGTTTTTATACTCTAAGTTACAAACTACAGGCATTTCCTCGTGTGCTAATAAAACGTATTTGAATCTGTACTGCAAACTGATTTGGAGAAAGCCAATCTCCTCCCATACAAACTAGCTGTTGTAAAAATGCACGATCAAGCAGTTCCTTCTTCCATCTTTATGTCCTGTGCAAACACGAAGACATGAGGCTCTCTCGCCTGTTCTCCAAACAACTGACATCCCATGGGCTTCTTGAACCCCCAAACGATTCCATGAAGCACTATGGCAACCCCATGACCCCGATACACCATATCCCCTTTCCCTTACACTGTCATAATACAGAAATATACAATGCCATGAATACAATTCCTAGTTAAAGTTATTCTACACATTACTAAAATTAATCTGCATATTACCAAAACCAAAGGAAAATGAGGGGAAAATACAGGTGCAACATGCAACCTGCTGAAGTGAGGAAACAAGGAGAACGGGTCAAAGGTAATAATACTCAATTCATAACATAGTCACTGAACTTGACTGGCATACGATGTTGCCTAGATCGACCTTCTCCACCCCTTTCACCATCAGCTGGGGTCACACTGCTCTCCTTCCTTCTACCGCCCACACTCTCATCTCTACCTTCATTCGCCCTATTCACTTCTCCCATGGCCATGACCATCAACATGAAACCACTTACGCTTTGCTCATTACCACCTTGCTCTTCCCATTTCCTGCAACACTGACGACCTTTCTTACAATACAATGCCACTCTTCTGTTGTTCCATTTTTGACCGTTCCACTACTCCACATGCCAATCACGTACCTCTCCTTCTTTCAAGGGTTTAGAAAACATATTCATGCCATCTTCCCTAATTTGATTTTCACAAAGTCCCCTGCCTCTACTCTCCCCTCACACATCACCGTTCTCTCCTGTCTCATAACAGTACTCTCATTCAACCATTGTGGGGAGACATTTGTTTTGGCCTGCCTCCCTCTCATTCTCTTAAATAGTGTTCAGCCCGTAACTCCATTCTCTGTATCATTATAAGCCCACACCATTCTTTCCACTGCTCGGCTCACACGACTTCCACCACTCAAAGCCATTTGTGTGGTTCCTTTTACGATCCTTTTACCGTCCTGACTTGTTCAGAAGCGGTCGCTCCTCACACCCCCTGATCAACTGGGTATCATAGCTCTTGACTGCTCACTGCCACTTATTATTATTTGTGCATTGCTCACATTGACTATATCGGAGCGCTATACCGCTCACTGACGCTTATATTTAATTGTGCATTACTCGCATTAGCACTATACTGTTTACTGCTGCTATTATTAATTGCATTGCTCGCATTGTTAATATTAATTGTCTGTGCCTGATTGTGCCGGTGCCACTGCCCATTTCATTGCGATATTTCTGATTGTGCCCCAATCTCGTCCTGTTTTCGCTTTCGTTTTTGCTGCCATCTTGTTGTTGTGCCTCCTAGCCCATCTCTCCACCCCGCTCTCGCCTCCCAGCTGCTCCTCCCTCGCTCCGCCCCCCACCACTCTCCACGTATGACCGATGCATTTGCGCGCAGCGGCCACGCGCACTAAAGGTAAGCCCGTCTATGCCCGTCCGCGCCTGGACCGCGCCCAGTGCCAGACCCCCTGGTCCTCGCAAAGTCCACTCCACCCGCATAACATACGACGCCACAACCCTCTCTGCACTCAACTCCGGCCGTCTCCCAGACTGCCACCTAGCCGCCCCTGGACATACCCATGGACCCTTCACCTGCCACTCCTGCAAATTCGCCTGCACCAGGACCCACACTAAATCCACTAACACCAAACAGAGCTCCGATACTAACCAGCTGAAGTGCATCCTTCTCAACACCCGCTCTGTCCACAAACACGCCACTGAACTATGGAACCTACTCGACTCCACTACGCCGGACGTCGCATTTCTTACAGAAACCTGGATGAACGCCTCATCAGCGCCCGACATCGCTATAGCCATCCTGGACGGTTACAAGATCATTCGAAAGGACCGCATCAACCAAGCAGGAGGAGGCAACGCCATCGTCCACAAGAACACCATCCGCATCACAACCAGTTCCGACAACAACCTCGCATCCGCCGAACACCTTCACTTCCAGATTCACACCGACCCTAAGACCACACTCAGAGGCACCCTCATCTACAGACCACCAGGACCTCGCACACAATTCAGCGAAGACATCACCGACTTCATCAGCCCACACGCCCTCCCCTCCGAGGACTACATTCTCCTAGGGGGCCTCAACTTCCACCTGGAAAAGAATAACGACAGCAACACCACCACCCTTCTGGACAACCTAGCCAATCTCGGACTCAAACAACTAGTAAACACCCCAACCCACTACGCCGGACACACGCTCGACCCAATCTTCTCCTCCAGCAAGCACATCTCCTTCAATCACGCCACAGGACTCCATTGGACGGACCACTACTGCGTCCACTTCATTTACAGAAAAACAACGACCCACCACCACCCACAACAAATCCCCCGTAGAAATTGGAACAAAATTACCACCGACCAGCTCACCACATCGCTTCACCAAAACCCTCCCACCAAATCATCAGACCCAAATCAAGCAGCCATCAACCTCACACAATGGATCCCCCACAGCGCTGACGAATTAGCACCCTTGAAAAACAATCATAACAAGCCAGGTATCAAAAAATCCCCCTGGTTTAATGACGAACTTAAGAATTCCAAAAAGATCTGTCGCACCCTCGAGAAAGCCTGGCGAATAAACCCAACCACAGACAACATGACCGCCCTCAAGAACGCCACCCGCAAACACCACCAGCTGATCCGATCCACCAAGAAATCAGCATTCAAGGATCGCCTCTACAACAACGCCCCCAACAGCAAGGAACTCTTCAACATCGTCAAAGAGTTTACCAATCCCAACGCCGGCACCAACGACATCACTCCCTCCCAAGACCTCTGCAACTCTCTAGCCTCGTTCTTCCACAGCAAAATCGCTGACATACATAACAGCTTCGGCGACCAGCCCACCCCCCCTACCCCCGAACAGAAGCCCCCCACCACCAACCTTTGCGCCTGGAACCCAATCAGCACTGAAGACACCATCCGCTTGATGAACTCCATCCACTCCGGATCGCCAACCAACCCATGCCCCCACCACATCTTCAACAAAGCCGACTCCATCATCGCACCCCATCTCCGAGATACCATCAACTGCTCCCTCAACACCGCCACCTTCCCGGAAAGCTGGAAACAAGCCAAACTCAGTGCCCTCCTGAAAAAACCCACAGCAGACCCCACCGAACTTAAGAACTACCGCCCCATTTCGCTCCTCCCATTCCCTGCCAAAGTCATTGAGAAAACCGTCAACAGTCAGCTCGCCGCCTTCCTCGAGTCTAATGGCTCCCTCGACCCATCACAGTCCGGCTTCCGAGCCAAACACAGCACCGAGACCGCCCTCATCGCAGCCACAGACGACATTCGAACACTACTTGACAACGGAGAAACAGCTGCCCTCATCCTACTGGACCTCTCCGCAGCATTCGACACGGTCTACCATAGCACCCTCATAAAACGCCTCAGCAACATCGGGATACAAGGAAAAGCATTGGACTGGATCATCTCGTTCCTCACCGGAAGAACCCAGAGAGTCCGCCTCCCCCCTTTCAGATCAGAGGCCACTGAAGTCATCTGCGGCGTACCACAAGGATCATCGCTCAGCCCCACCCTCTTCAACGTTTACATGAGCCCCCTCGCATCCATCGCGCGCCAACACAACCTCAACATCATCTCCTACGCTGACGACACACAGCTGATCCTCTCCCTCACCAAAGACCCAAACACCGCCAAAACCAACCTACACGAAGGAATGAAAGACGTAGCCAAGTGGATGAAGAACAGCCGTTTAAAGCTTAATTCAGACAAGACGGAAGTCCTCATCTTAGGATCATCCCCCTCTGCCTGGGACGACTCATGGTGGCCACCAGCCCTGGGCAGCGCACCCAAACCAACGGACCATGCACGCAACCTGGGATTCATTCTAGACTCCTCCCTCTCGATGACCAGACAAGTCAACGCCATCTCATCATCATGCTTTAACATCCTACACATGCTCAAAAAGATCTTCCGCTGGATCCCCACAGAAACAAGAAAGACGGTCACCCAGGCACTTGTCACAAGCCGACTGGACTACGGAAACACCCTCTACGCCGGAACCACGGCCAAATTGCAGAAAAAACTCCAACGCATTCATAACGCCTCCGCCAGACTCATCCTTGACATCCCCTGCCACAATCACATATCCGGTCACCTAAGAGACCTCCACTGGCTCCCCGTCAACAAGAGAATTACGTTCCGTCTCCTCACCCACGCACACAAAGCCCTCTACGACCTAGGACCCAAATACCTCAACACGCGCCTGACCTTCTACACCCCCACCCGCCAACTGCGATCGTCCAATCAAGCCCTCGCCGCGATTCCACGCATCCAAAGATCCACCATGGGAGGAAGATCTTTCTCCTACTTAGCGGCCAAAACCTGGAATTCTCTCCCCTCCCACCTCCGCCTTACACAGAACCACCTCTCCTTCAGAAAACAACTCGAAACTTGGATATTTGATATATAACGTACCCCCCTCCCTCAAGCGCCTTAAGACCCTCTGGGTGAGTAGTGCGCTATACAAATTTTAACTTGACTTGACTTGACTTGATACGATTCACTAGTTACACCATTCTCTCCCTTGTGGGTTAACTAAAGATATGTCTCATTCCTTGTTTCTCCAAAAACCACTTCATACTTGTAGACGTAAGTTGTGGTCGATTGTCCGTTATCAATGTCGCTGGACTACCCACTTTCATAAACAACTGCTCCAATAACCTTATAGTACTCTCTGTTGAAATGTTTTTCTTGAATTCACGAAATCCAAACACATCTTACTCCAAGGACCACTCTCCTCACACACAGAACCTGTTCATCTACCTTCTTCCATCTTCATTTATGCTGAAAACACGAAGACATGAGGCTCCCTTACCTGTTCTCCAACCAACTGACATGCCATGGGCTTCTGTAACCCTTAAACGATTCCATGAAGCACTATGACAACCCCATGACTCAACATTCCCAATACAACACTAGCAAAACCAGAAACTGCAGTTTTGTAGCTTATCCTTAACGTTCTGCAACATTAGGATGTTCCTTAGAATTTTGTGCCCCATTTGTTTTTCCATTGCACCCTGTTGGCCCCCGTGTGGTCCAAAGTCAACCATTAATGAGAACAAATTGTGCATCCCTAAACACTGGTCGGTGCCAGACCTAGACCTGCATGTCATGCTTTAAAACGTCACACAGTTGAACCTTTGCTAGAGGACGCTCTTTGGGCAGGTGTTGTTTCCAGGCCAGTGTAGATCACAACTACATGGTTGTTAGCATATAGGGGTCAGTCATCTTTCGGCAAACATGCACATGAATAGGCTTGTTGTGTATATTACTGAAAGGGGGGAGAAGCTGTTGTGCCCCTCAATCACACCTCTGTGTTCATTCTACCAAGTTAAGATCACACATATTTGTTAATAATTTGACAAACATTAGTGCGTTAGTCCCACTTTCTTGCATGCCATGTCCATGACAGAATATATGTGCTCCATTGCTAACATGGGAGCCATGATTCGCCGATCCTATTTCAGACAGCAGCTCCATTTTTGTGCTGGAGTTTGTTGGAGTATGTCATCATTTTCAATAATATAAATCTGCCCCGTCATTTGCTACAACAGCGTCATTTCAACGGCCAGCCTCCCTCTGGCATACCAATATGTATTTGTACGCATTTTAAAGGTAGGAATTTATCTTCCTTGTATGCCAGCCTATTAGTTTGCATAATGGTGTCACAATTCCGAGAGACCTTCCCTTGAACACGTGAGGAACTCTGCTCTATCACAACAGGCCTGGTGTTCCTGCACACGGTGTTCCAGATTGCGGGAACACTGTATCCAATTTTACATGCCGGCACTTCAGGGCATCATTTGAGGCGTTAGCTGAAACAACAGCTAGCCTCTGCCCCATTCCCACGATTTTTTCTACGACAAGCGACACATGAAATGCTACTCCCAGTAGAGCAATTCCTAATTCTAATAGCCAAATTAATGTGCAGCTAGTTTGAACAAGATGTAATGCAGCTCTGATTAAAGAGCTATGTCGCTCGTCAAGCAGAAGGCCAATAGCAACGTGTTCGAAAGTCCCATTCCATTACAGATATTGTCCAAACCCACTTGTTTGAAATAACACTTGTGAATATTGGACATTGCCATGGACAGCTTACAATGTTAATAGCTGGCATAGTCTAAGATACTTGATATATGCCTATTTTCCGAGGTGCTGGGACTTTCCACCAGGAAAAGATCTATGCCACCGATTCCATAGTAGTATGGCCCCATCACTGCAATGGTTTTACCACTGGTTTTCAGAGTACGACGTTGCCACATTTATTATATTAAAACATCTGCTCCATGTCAATCATAAAGAGGAACTTTATCATTCACTCACTGATTTGAGGAAACAAAACAACAACTTCCACTCAGCCGTGTTTACAATTACTGAACAAAATATGTCTCACAGGATCATCCAGGTCAGAGCGCACTCAGGCCTCAGATCCCAACTGCCGACACTGGCGTGTGTCGAACAGGGCCCACCACGTGCCCTTGGAAGCTCCAAGCCCGAGGCCCACAACCTTGGCAGCCTCCTCCTACCATCATGGCCTCCGCGACACAAGCCCTCTGAACTCCCTTGTTGTTGACGTACTCCACCGGCATACAGAGCGGACAATTAGGACACACATTTTGAACTGAGTCTTGATTACACCATGGCAGAGTACACTTTTTTAAGGATGAGGTTAAGTCACTATACTCCCTTCAATGTGGTGCCACCAAGGCTGTGCATGGGACTCGCACCAAACATGTCTGTGGGCTCTTGCTGACTGCGGCCTTTGGTCTACAACTGCAGTCCTGCATGCCTCACACCAATCCAATGAAGTCGGTCACCAACAGGATACGGCATCGTCGCAGGCCAAACACACGCTCAGCTCTGGTGCTACTACCGGTCACCCACAAATCTAAAACAAATGCCATTCCAACGTCGTGTGTTAGAGATCCAGGAGGATATGGTTGGACAGCAGTTAACCTGCGCTGACCGCAGACTCCGTCCGACACTGCGGCTACTAGGTCGCAATTTTGGAACTGAGTCTTGATATCTTCATGGCAGTGTACATGTCACAGTACACAAGGAGATGAGTAAGGGGAAGACGCGCTTTAGTCCAGAGGAGAAAAGGTTATCCGTTATGGAGGTGATGGAACACTACCAACAACTGCACTGGTGCCACTGACTCTGTGCAGCGCATGCCTGCCATATGTGGCTGTGGGGCCCTGATGACCGCTGGCACTGGCACATACTTCGGTGGAGCAGGTCACACATTTTGAACTGAGTCCTGCCCTCTACATGGCAGAGTCAATGTAAAAATACAGGCATCATTGCAGACTGCATCCCCTTTCAGCTCTGGTGCCCCTGAGTGTGTGCCCTGAAAATTCATGGTTGATCTCTGTTTGTACGTCTGCAGCATCTCGGCCCATGGGCTGGAGGTTTTGTTCCTCTACATATAACTGATACTGACCAGGAGGAAAAGTTGACTGTGTAGCATTCAACTCCTCCATTTGCCGGTTCCTGCTTGCTTCTGCCCTCTGGATCATGCCCTGGAGGGACACCTTCCACTGTCCTCCGCAACCCTCCGTGGCATCCCCCTTGGACATTGACGACTACACTCTCAGCTCGTGTGGCCGTACCGCAGTGCACCGCAAGTCACCATCCCATGGCGGTGTGCCTGTCCCGGCCGCAGTGCATGCGGGGCCACAAACTCTGTGCTGTTCAAGTCAGGGATACATGATGTCCGTGCCTTGTACAGCTGATTGTCTGGTCACTGTTGTGGTTTTTGCCAGCACCACCCAACCTCTGATTGGTGGCTCACACTACCCAACACCCATCCAGCACAGACATCACTGGAGGTGGGACCCTTGCAATAAAAGGGGCCGGGTGCACATGCCCGTAGCCAGTCCCACAAAGTCCCTCAGTGTGTCCGTGTGGTAATTATGTATGCATGTGGGACCGGGGCAATCCACATTACATTGTGCTGTGTACAGCGTGCGCAACCATGTCACTGCAGGCAGTAGTGTAGACCTGGAACATGTAACTGTGTTGTATCTTCATGTGTGCATAAGCGGGGTGGACAGGCGTATGACAGTACTGTGTAGGGGTGTGGCTATTCCACACATGGATTTGGGTGTGGTTCGGCATGGGCCTTGCCAGGGATGTGGCTGATGCGTGTATCTCTGTTGTAGTGTCTGCACCATCCATCCCACAATGGACAATGTTGCTGTGTGGCAAGCCCCCGGTGTGTGTGGTTGGCGGAAGGGGTACATGGGGGAAGGCATGCCCGCTCAAGGTCAGGGATCACACATGCCAACCTGTGTGTGTGTATCTATTAGCGCAGCATGAGCCAAAGATGTACCCTCAACTGCATGTCGAGTGCAGCCAGGCAGGTGCTCCACATCTGTGTCAGCCTTGTCCTTGCAATGGGCCTACACACATGTGGCCACATTCTGCGCAGCATCATCACTGTGTCGTACCCAGCCTTGTAGACATGCGCAGACAGGCATGTCAATGGTGTGCCGTAGGGGTGCATGTGATGTAATCATGCTACGCACACTAGTGAATGTGCTGGGGGGGTGCAGCAGTGAGGCTACGTAGTACAAAGTGATGCAGCTCATGTGCAACACGCAGTACATGTCATTCAGGAATCATTAGGTCACACCTATCACACACCAATGAACCAGTAGGCCTGCCAACACATCATGCAGTATGTAGTTGTGACTCATGTCTCTCTGCACTGTCACAGGTGATCAAGGATATGCACTTTGCGCTTGGATGATGATACCCCTCCAAGCCCCGAACACACAGGTCAAGAGCAAGTACAATGTGGCCAACAAACGCACCAGGGGCATTGTGGAGCGCACATTTGGCGTGTCGAAGTCACGTTTCAGGTGCCTGGACGTCACACGTCACACGTGGTAAGCTCCTGTACAGTCCAGACCTCGTGTGCAAGATGATAGTTGCATGTTGTATGCTGCACAACATATGTGTACGCAGCAAGGCCCTATGGATACCAGTACCAGATGCACCAGACGATGATGATGAAGATGAGGTAGGTGGACCACACCCCACTGCAGCCTCAGCAGGAATAGCCCATATAGACTACATCATTGAGAATCTCTGTTCTGGTTGACGTCACATTGTGTGGGACCTTAGCAGTCATGGCACAGTATGTTGACTGACCAGAAGCACTGCATGTGCTAATAAAATCATTCTGATACACAATCCCTACGGGGCATGTCACTCATCTGTACAGGCACTTCACTCAGACAAGTGTGGGTGCGACGTGTTGTGCTGTCAATTGAGGGATTTGTTAATGGATGGTGGGTGTGTCACCTCTGTGCAGTGAGGCTGTTTATGGTGCCACGTATTCGGACTGACGGTTCTATGTGTCACAGTTGTTGAGGAATCCCACTCTTCGGCGTTTCACATGTGTTCCAATTCATTCCCTATTGGCTGTCATTTGTGGCCTACAAGTAACAAGAAGGATTCTTTTGTGCTCTGATATGTGCCGCCAGGATGCAGGAATGCACCCTGTGTTTCAATTCCCACGCCATGGGCAACATGTACGTAAGGGGGAGTCACTGCCCCTACATTAATCCGTGCTTTCATTCTTGTTTGATCATGGACATGGCACGTTGGTGTTGTTTGTCCCTCTGCAATGTGTAGGGAGATGCGGTTTCACAGGGTGTGCCATGTTTATTTCCGCGTTGATGCAGGTTTCATACTGAATGCATGTTGATGTACATTGTGGCTGTTTGTGTGGAATTGCCTATCTGATTTGGACAATAGTCATTTGTTCTGCATCACAGCTGTGGGGTTGTTCTAGCATGTTGTCATTTCACCGTTTATTTACTCTGCTTTTATGGACGCGTGGGATTTTCTGGCCGGTCGCTGGTTCTCGGTGCTTTTTGTATTGTGATTGACCTCATCGCAAGATTTTTTGCGTTCGCGTTACACATTTTTGAGGCGGGGCATTGATTTTAATAAAGACATTTAACAGGTTATCTGGAGACTATCGCATGATACCACTGTGTTGAAAATGCTTGGTTAACTGGGCGTAATTTTCCTGCGATAGGCTGCGATGTTGGGAGCTGCGTTAAGTTACTTTTGCGATGGTTATCACACATTCTTGAGACTATGCCCCTATGTTTTTTCAGACATGAGCAAGAGAAAGGACATGAAAGACCATGTCAGTACTACCTATGCTCAATTTACAATCCAGCATAATCTTATCGCTTGTAGCGAGATTAGATATACCTAAAGGGGCCAGATAGTCCTTGATATTGGCAGTGCTACACTCCAAATCCTCCTGGTACAGCTTAGAATAACAGGCCATAAATGTAGAGGAGATCGTGAAGTGAAGAGTGCAGACCTTGCCTTTGGTCTCTTGAATTCATTTAAAAACGGTTTTTGGCATGTCAGCTTAGAAAAGATGCAGCCGCAACTGCTGCAGATAAGAGCGGTGGGACCATGTGAGGGGGCATTTCGAGAGACGACCATGAGGGAAAATGAATTATTTATTTAATTTTCCCTTGTGGTCGTCTCTTGAAACTCCCCCTCCCCACCACCCCAACGCTCTTACCTACAGCGGTCACAGCTGCAAAGATGGGCCAGTAGTTTCCCTGATTTCTCTCCCATTTCACAATTCATGGCTTGCGCTTGAAAGTTTTTTTTGTTTATGGCAGGCCATTATTAGAAATACAGCCTTGCAAACCTATAATTTGCAAGTGTGTCAATTGAGAAGCTGCTGACTGGGCTGTCACCTGTAACATGTGTAGTGGATTAAGTTGTTCAAGTGGCCCATAAGAGATCTCTCCTCTTTGCTATATGCTCTAAAGATATGAGTAATGAATTATTGAGAGATTCCCCTGATATAGGCTCTCAAAGTATCCCAGATCACCAAGGCATGAGTTGAGCCTATATATATTTTTATAACAATTCTTTTCATTAAACAACAAGAATCAGTATGGATGCAGAAATAAGGTCAACAATTACAGATAGGAGGAATTTATTCAGAATAGTGACAATTGTGATGATCACAAAGTGTAGCAATAACAAATCACGGGGTACAACTTTTATGGCGAAGGCAAGTCATCAGCGGTGTTGCTGCTTGGAGGACTACAGATTTCCTCTCGGTATGTACTCCATGCCCCCCAGATTTGGGACCACTTCCTGGGAAAGCCCCTCGCAACATATACTGTCTTTTCCCGAAACATACACCGGTCCATGTGTTTCTTCCACTCTGCTATGGTGGGCGGAAATGCGTCTCCCCACAGTTGAGCAATGTTCCTTTTAGCCACCATTAGGCCTAGTGTTACCCAGATCCTACCCATTCTATTCAGGTCTATAGTTTTCCATACATTCAATAGGCACCTCTTCGCTTCAGGGCGGATAACCAATTCCATCATTTCACTAAGTACTACGTGTATCTGTTGCCAATACCTCTGGATCAGATCACATTACCAGAGGATATGCATGAGTGTTCCCTCGCGAGCACACTTTCTCCAGCAATCCCGCCTTCTGCCCTTCCCATGTGGACCAGACAGGGTCCAGTAGCGTACATTCTATGTAAGATTTTAAGCTGTACAAATCTCAGCCAGGCCGAAATAGCCACTTCCCTCGGAAAGGCCAGTGCCTCCTGCCATTCCTTGTCGTCCAGTTCAAAGCCATCTCTCTCCCATTTTGCCTGTATGTTTTTTTATATGTTATGGAGATTGCTTTCTCTGGTAAGTACCCTTCAAGCAGTCTATCATCGAGAGGAGTGGATTCTGGGGGGGAGGAGCCTTTAGCTAGTTGGGACTGTGGTGCATGTCGGATTTGAATATAACGGAAATATTCTGGGGTGCTGTGCTCATATTTCTGTTGTAGAGTTTCAAAAGTCGCCACATCGCCCTTCACCCACATGTCCCGGATATTCGAGGTCCCTATAAGGTCCCATTTGTCAAAACCTTTAGACTTCATAAGTCACCAAACTTCTCTGAGTCCCAGAGGGGCGTTGCAAGTCTCAGTTTAAACTCCCATCCCATACTTTTGGATGCTGTCTGCTAGATCTGTACAGAGTGTCTCGTCAGTCTGGTGAGGGGAGATTGCTGCAATCTAGAGTAAAGTGCCCTGTTGTAGTTCCCACCTGGAAGGAAAATGTAAATGTAAATGTAGTTGAGCTTATATAGCGCACAGCTACCCGCAGTGGGTTTCCCGGTGCTTGCTTAGGGAACCCTTCCTGGTATTCCCCTGTGGGATAGCAGGGTATCCACAAGGTGAAAGTCAGGCATCCCGCCGCGAGGGGCCGTTGTGGAGATTAAGCAAGCTATTGCCCAGAGTCGCAGAGTTTGAACCCGTGAGTCATCGAGTCTGTGGAATTTTTAGCCCAAGACCCGCCGAGGCGGGGAATTGAACCCTGGTCCAGGACCGATCTCAGCTTCCGGGTCTGCTGCCTCTAACCCCTGAGCCACACTTCTCCACCTGTCCATGGCGTAGCCTGGGTCATCCATACAGCGATATGTGCCTTGATTATTAGCTGGGAGGTGGGACACCCAATAGTATTTATTAAGGTCTGGGAGGCTGATCCCACTGTCGTACCAGTTAAGAGTGAGTTTGTTTAGTGCTATTCGGGGTTTCCCTCCCCAAAACAAGTCCCTCTGTAGGCCCTCAATTTCCTTAAAGTAACGATTAGGCACTAAGTCAGGGCAGTTTTGTAGCACATAAAGGAAGCGAGGCAAGGACATCATCTTTAAGAGTGCTGCCCTGCCCAACAGTTAGAGAGGAAGTGCCCTCCAGGCAGCTACATCCTGTTTCAATCTTTTCAGTGGCGGGAGCAGGTTGCGGTTGGAAAGGAGTTGTGAATTCATTGTAACTTAAATCCCCAGGTATTTAAAGCCCGTTGTGGTGACTTAAATAGAACAGCCATTGGGCACAATGGGTGAGTCTCCATGAAGGACGTAAATGAGAGATTTACCCCAGTTAATGGAGTAACCAGAGAATCTTTCAAAGCTCACAAAAATGTCGAACACTGAGATCAGCGACTTTTTCGGAGAAGCCAGAAACAGAAAAATATCATCCCCATATACCGAAATACGGTCTTCCTATGTCTCTGCCCATCTCGGACCACGTATAACTGGGTCTCTATGGACCCATGCAGCCACGGGCTCCAGGGCGAGGGCAAAGAAGAGCGGGGAAAGCAGACAGCCCTAGCGGGTCCCCCGACCCAAGACAAAAACATCAGATTTTTTGTTGTTCATAACAACTTGAGCCAGGGGATCCGAGTAGAGGAGTTTGATCCAGCGGATAAACTCAGACCCAAACCCCATCTTCATCAGCTCAGCAAAGAGATATGGCCATTCAATAGTGTTGAATGCCATGGGTGGGTCCAGTAAAACGATTATTGCCGGCTCTTGTATCGATTCTATGCGCCCTATAACCCTGTGCACTCTATGGAGATTCAGTGCGGTGTTACGCTGGGGCCTTAAGTCCGACTGCTCTGGATGCACCAATCCGCTAATCACTTTTATGAGATGGTTGACCAGGAGCTTAGCGAGGATTTTAGGTTTGGCATGTAGGAAAGAGATAGGTCTATACGATGCACAGTTAGTTTTAGGCTTACCCTCCCTATGAATGGTAAGGAGTGTGGCCACCCTCTAATCTGGCGTGAGTGCCCCCTGTGTTTTGCTCCCCATAAACATGGATTGTAGATGTGGAGCTAGTTTGTCTGGTTCCAGTTTATATAGTCCAATTGGTAGGTCATTAGGACCCAGTGCCTTGCCTGACCGTAGCTCCTAATCGCCCATGCAATATCGTCACTTTTGAGATCGCTGTCCAACAGTTTCCAGTCATCAACTGATAGGGTGGGGAGTGATATGTCCCTGAGGAGGAACTGGGAATCTTCTACCGCTTGAGATGTGTGTGGTGATAGATGTCACTATAGTGAGGTGCGAACAGGTTGGCAATAGTTTGGGGATCTGTGGAGGATTGGCCATCCTTATCTATTATTCAGGCACAAACCTGGATGCCAGTTCTTTACTGTCTAGCCATGCTATGAGCGTACTCACTTTATCTCCCAGGTCATAAACTCTGTCCGCAATCTCCCTCTCCATGGATTTGGCCCAGTCAGTTGCTATTGCTTTATATTCATCCCTTTGAAGTTGCAGCATGTGGAGCTTTTCCAGTGTCGTCTCCTCCTCCAGTACACCTTCTAGCCTGAGGACTTCACTTTCAACTGCAACCAGATCCTTCATTTTCTCCGTGCGTGCTCCGGCTAGCAGGGAGAATGCCTGCCCTCGGATCACTGACTTAAATTCCTCCCACAGTGTCAGGGGTGAGTCTATCATACCTTCATTTTCTTGGAAGTAGTGGTCAATAGCTTGCAATAGGGCCTTAGGGCACCCCTGGGTCCCTGAGGTACCATGGATGTATAAGAACTATCTTACCCACCCACCCCGAACCGATCACCAAATGAGCCCACAGTGGGGAGTGGTCAGAGATGCCCCACGCCAAGTGCCTGATGTCATGAATATATGCAATTTGGGATGCTGGAACAATGACGTAGTCAATGCAGGAAAGGCTATTGTGCGCCCCAGAGTGAAACTTGTTTTGAACAATATCTGGATGGTACATTCTCCATGCATCTGTTAAGCCGAGAGCCTCTAGGAAGTCAGGCAGCCATCTGGATGATGCCCCAGTGTCTCGTGGAGGATAACCGTCTAATGTGCCTGAAACCACAGAATTGAAGTCCCTCCCATTAGCAGCAGGCCGTCCGCATGCATAAGTAGTTTTGAATGTACGATTCTGAAGGCCTGGTGGTACATATATGGACATGCAGGTGAGCGTATGTCACTTCCACTGCCCTGTGATGCCAATACAGCTCCCAAGGTCATCCGACCATGTAGATTGGGCCGTAAATGGGAAGGTGGTCTCCATCAGTATTCCTACTCCTCGCGAGACAGTGGTGAAGCCTGCGTTGTCCACCAGTTTGTAACCCCACCTATTGAGTGGCTTGCAGGAATTCCCTACCAAGTGTGTCTCCTGCAGAAGGACTACGTCTGTGGTGTGTCTCTTAATGTGTTGTAACACCACACATCTCTTAACCTTGTCCCCAAGCCCATTAACATACCAGCTCAGGAGTTTAATGTTGCAATCCCTGTGTGTGTACATGGAAATATGTGTGTGTCACTGGTTCCTCCCTTAGAGCACAATCTCTGCATACCAATTAATTGAAAGCAAACAACTAACAAGACCCTACTCCCAACAACCCCCCTCCCTGCTACCCTGCACTCTGGGCCGTGAACTGCCCATGAACTCAAACATGCAGAGTGCCTGTCGCCCAACTGAAGAACTATTTGTAGAAAAATGGGGGAGTGAAATGGATGTTACATCTTCCCAACTCTCCCCTGAATCAATCAACTTCCCCTAGCTCCCCCAAAAGGGCAAGCCCCAAGAGTCACGTCCCATCAAATAAGTTTAGTCCCATGAGTCAACGGCTGTCTCTATCGCAAGGTACCTGTGTCCCTGGCCAACAAGGGGAAAGTTCAGTAAATTGACAGACCTCCGAATGCCTTTGACCTGACTCCTGCTGTCTCACGGGTAGGTTTGCTGGGTTTTTAACACCAATTATGTTCCTTTGCTCCTCGCCAGCCATCCAGCCATTCCGCAGCATTTTCAGGGTTGTCGAAGAACCAGGCCCCGCTATCCACCTCCACGCGAAGTCTCGCCGGGAACAGCATGGCATATTTCATACCTTTTTGCCGTAACAACTTTTCGACGGTGAGGAATGATCTCCGTTGTGTTTGAACTGCTTGCGTAAAGTCCCGAAAAAAGGTTATATCCGCATTCTCATGCCAGAGCGGCGAGGCCACTCTTGCGTTTTGAAGGATCACGTCCCTGTCACGATAGTTCAGGACCCTATTGAGCTCTTTCAATCACAAAGAATTTTGAGAGGCCCTTAGGCTGAGGATGGGCAAGAATGAGTTCCTCCACAAAGAGATTCGGCATCTGCCCCTCCGCCCGCTCCGGTACACATAGGAGTCATATGTTGTTGCGATGGGTGCAGCCTTCTTAGTCATCCAGCTTGCTTTAGGCAAACTTCCGGAGGAGTTGTAGGTCACGGATCTCGGGTTGGAGGTAGGAAGTTTTGTCCACCAGGCTTGCCGTCGTGATCACCAATTGCTTGACCTTTTCATTGATTTTCGCTTGGTCCGCCCTAATTAGCGTGACGTCCGTGGAGATTGTGTACATCCTTTCTTCCAGTGAGGACCGGACCCTGGAGATGGCTTCCATGATGTCCTTGAGCATCGGCTCAGAGAGGGTCTCCTCTGTTCCACCTCCCGGTTTATCTCTGATCTGTTGTTCCTGAGGTGATGCCTTGGGGAATGCATAGCGGTCCAGTTTGCTCTGTTGGACCACCTTGGAGTCCTTTGCCCCCGACATCCCGGTGGTTTCAGGTCAGATCTAAAACTGGGTTTCAGCAAAAATCTATGGCAACTCCCAGTCTTTTTCTTCGCCAGCATATCAATTGGGAGGCGCAGTGGCTGTGGACTTCTATTTCTCGGGTGCAGCTCAATTTGTGAGGTGAGGGCGAGGCAATATCACCCAATTGCCTAATGATGGCCTGACCTCACACAGGGCCCCTTCCCCAGGTCCGGAGCCGACTCCTAGGTCCCTCAACTTCCAGATAAGGCCTGATACGAGGCAATGGATGAAGCCCCAGGGATTTTATATGCAAGCCCTGCAGCCTCTCGTCGCTGCAGAGCTACAGCATCACCAGGGTGTGAGGAGGGAGGAAGGGAAGGCACCCCATGCAACAGCACATGAGGCAGTCAGTCCTCTGCTAATGCCATATTCAGTCAAGGCTTCTGGACAGGCCCCTCGCACCTCCTCACCCCCTCCGTGTAGGCCGCTCCGGTACTGCAAGGGCAAAACCGGCCCCGGTGCCCCTTACCTCTTCATGTGGTTGCGCCAATAGATGTGGGTTACGCACTGCTGATGAGGCGGCAGAGAGAGACTTAAACCCTGAGGCTCCAGGAGTTAGGGTGGGCGCTGCGCCACCCGTTGAGACACACCCATGTCCACTGATGCTCAAGGGTTACCCCCGATCGCGGGTCTTCTGCACGTCAGGGGTCTGTAGAAGGGGTTCCATATTGGTGCGTCCCTAGGGGTCTCAACAATGCATAGTTTGGCTATCTGGACCCACAGACCGGGCCGACTTTCGAGTGTTCCTTCCATGCATCGTTACACACTTCGCTGCCGTAATAACTCTAGCGCCCGGCTTCTCCGCCCCTCAGGCCGTGAATGTCGCTGTAAAGATCTCCATCCACAGGAGACGCATGGTTGCAGTTCTTGCATCAATGGGAACCAGAAGACTTCCTTTCTCAAACACCAATGTCAGGGGCCAGGATAGCTGTCACGGATAGTCGAGGGTAGAAAGGGTGTGACGGCGCAAACTTAACTAGCGGCCAACATGCTCCTCCGCGTGGCCAATTCCCCCTGAGTTGAGCCTTTATTAATAAAAAGGAATTCCTGCGTAATAAACATAAGTGCTCTATATAATCAGAGTGATCTAGCATACACTTTAATTCAATGGCAGAATGGTCCAAATGGAGTAGATGTCGACTTTCCCACTTGCAGTCTCGAAAAGCACAATGATGCAGTTAATAATGGAGTTGAATAATGAGGGGGGAGGAATCCTCTCAGACAAGACAAGTCAAAGAGCTAGTGAGAGGGGGAAGGCGGCACAACTCCTGGGCACTGGGAGAATTCATTTGAGATATCAAATATCTGCACAGGCCCAATTATTGTTGTGGCTGACAAAGTTACACAGCTTCTGACGATGCATCTGCGATCTCAGCCATGCTCTCAGTTCCTATAGCTGAAGACTTAAGTTCGTTGGCGATGTCTTCTTTGCTACCCAGTCAAAAAGGGAGCAGTTTCACTTGTACTGCTAAGTTGGAAGTTGAAGCTGAACACCATGCCATTTCTCAATTAGCCCCACAAAGGATTACAACCCACCTTACCGTGATCTTCCAGAGCAGCACCCAGATGAAGAGTACAACAGAGCCTCCTGACACAGTCCCACTGAGCAATAATTAATCTTCACCCAGATCAGCAGTCAGTTTACCAGCCTCAGAGAGCAAACTATTAATCCAATCATCTTATCAATCATCCTCTATTGCTATCGGAGCTGGGATGGCAAGCAGATTCCGGTGGTGGGCCTAGATTGACCGCATATTGTGATCCTTAATTGCTCAGGGGTAATAGAATTACCCATTCCTTACTAACAAGTTGCAGCCTACCTAATATTAAGATTGTGACTTTGAAGAGATAGCTGTAACTCAAAGACTGGAAGGGTGCTATATATTTTATCTAAAGCTTAGGGAAAAGAAATTTGCAGGTTCTATGAAAAAAAGACTTATTTGAACTCAAATGTTTCCATATACTATTTCTCCTATGTATTAAAATCAGTGTTTCCTGTAGTAAGCAGTGCAAATGGCCTGTAGCCTTCTGAGTCAGCTTGTACACCTTTCAAGGAGAGTAGAGGAGTAGTTGTCAATGCAGACAAGGTTACAAAGTGTAGTATGCCTCACAATACCATATACACCCCCTGTTCATGCAACAAAGAAGAATCTGAGGAGAACTTAACTTATTCTGTAACCTCCACTAATACACTATCTATTCTCAAGACTATACTGAAGGAAATTCAGGTAGATAAAAGCATCCAGGCGATGCAAGCTGACAAATTTGAAAATGTTTCACTCAAAATACCCTCCATTGAACAAAGGCTCAGAGAATGTTTGGACTGGTATAAAACAATCTAAACTAAGATACAGACTTTGGAGGGTCTGTCAGCTCAAGTGGAAAAGAAAGCAAAAGCTATGTCTGATCAAATCAAAATCCTTAAACAGAAGTGTGAGGACCTTGAGAATCGCTCTTGCAAATCCAATCTGTGTATTATAGGAGTTCCAGAGGGTTCAGAAATGGTAGGAAGCATAGACTGTTCAGATGTGGTGTAGGAGAAAGGATTCTAAGAAAAGAAACCTGCACAAATTAACCCCTTGCTAACAAATACTAACAGGTAAACAATAGAAACTTGAAAGAAAATGTAATATACACATGACATTCATACACGGGGAGAAGACTTTCTGCTTACTTAAATAACAAAGAATAATTTGCCACCTAACTGAAATCCCGATTGAAATAAAAAATCGCTTTGCGCATGCACGAACCCGTCCTGCGTAAGTAACCACGTGATTAACCCATGTGAGCGGAAAACTCTCACACATGCGCAAAGAGTAGCTAACTGTAGGTCTCGAAGTACTGCATGCCTGGCATATGCTTGCCTGAATCTTAAAAGGAGTTTTTTTCTGCTAACGTTTTGCTTAAAAAGAAGAAAGTAACATGGGAAAGAGTAGAAGGGGAGGTAAACAGTGACAATAACATATTTGAGAAATTAACATCTGTTTATAATTCTTTCGCCAATAGTGAATGTTTTGGGCCTGATATGCCAAACCAAAAGAAAAGATGGTGGGTGAAACATAACGCAAGTTGAGTCTGCGCATTAGAGTCCTGGAATGACCTGCAGACCGGGATATTGATCGTTTGCCAAGATCCAAGGCTGAGTGCTTGGGAAAAGATCCTCAACTGAAGAAATTATACAAAAAATTTATATATCTACTTTGTAAGATGCATGTGAAAAGGAAGTGTCATGAGAGTTGCATAAATTAATTGGGAAGGGTTTACTAAACAAAGAATTAGCTAAGAGTTTTGGAATGACCTCATGATGTGATGACAACTACCATGCCCTGAACCAATCACAGTTCAGGATTCACAGACATTTCCAACTTTTGAAGGAGGGCCATGCAAAATTAACGGGTATAATTTGAGCGACTTAAAGGTTAAGGAAAAGAGATCTTCTGCTGCTAAGAAGAGTCGTTGATGCTGAATGAGGAGTAGGCGAGAACTGCTACTGAGAAGAACGGACTGAAAGACAGCCTGATTAGATTGAAGATTTGTGGAAGAATAAAGAGGCGGGAGAGAGTGTAAGAGAGGGATGTGCTCTCCTGGGTTGGGTTCTAGAGATGTGTAGTAAGTATAAACCTTTCCTGCACCTGTCCTACAGTCTTTGTCTCCTGACTTTACCAGGTGATCTCCACTAACCCTTCTGGCCAGGGGTTGGGTTTCCTGTTCCACTATTAGCTAAACAGAATTCTATTGTGAATCTAAATTGTCATTGCAAAGTGTGAGATACTATGTCCTTTTGTCTCTTCATCTATCACTCCTAATGCTTTGAAATTGTTGAACGGATTTGTGTATGTTATTTGATAAATTAATTTTTCTCTCCCATGAAAGTTGATGGAGTTTGCACTGTGAATATGTGCAAATGAGCTTTCATTTTGATACAATTAGTATATAAAATCCATGGAATCTTACCTGGAATCTGTGATTATTTTTTCTGTGAAGTTATAAGGTAAATTAATGAATTTGTTAATATCACCATCAACTAGTTGACTACTGGTCCATTGACTAAAGGGAAGATTGTTAATCTGTGAAGATTAGCTAGGCACAGACCAATTCACATCAAAGAAAATAAATCTTGACCCCCAGCGAAACAGTCAGGAAATCTAAATGTGTATATGGGGCCATTGTAAGTGATACGTTCATGTGTGAAAAGTTTATCCTGGCCTTTCGCTGGATCAGTTTTTCTGGTAGCAGAGTGATGGTTATTATCGATTAGTTTGGTGATTATTGATTATTGATTATTGACTATTGTTATGACAAATTGACTATATGTTTTAACATAAAGAATTAGTGTAGCGTTTTATGTTGTCTGGAAGCACAGGTACAGTGATACCTGGGAATCCCGGAATGGAATTTAGAAGAGTGTAGTAAATAGAAATCACACTGCAGAAGGTTACTCATCTGTTGTCGTAACACTGAGAAGCTGCGGAGGGCTGGCAGTGTTACAGTAGGGACTATATCGTACAAAATTTGAGTGTGATTGATAGCAGAGGGCTTGCCTGTGAAACTTTGGCCTTACCCGAAGGAGGAGTATCCCTAGAGGAGTAACAGGTCCTCCCCGATCTTGAGTAAAGATAAATAGGGGTTTTACCCGTAGTGACAGGAATGACATTTCTCTTTGTAGCGAGTGAAGAAACTATCTTGGTTTAGTGGAGCAGACGAGTATCTCTGTTTTTACATTGTTACTAACAAAACACATGTTATAACGAAAACAGACATTGTTGTATTACCTTGTGATGGGAGGGTCAGTAGCAGGAGCTGTACTGATTTTACTGGTATTGGTTGAAGCAGGGGGTGTGAGAAAACTGCAGATTGTAAAGGGAGGGTCAGTAGTAGGAGTAATACTGACATCACAAGAGCCGTACTGGCATTGGTCAGACAAGTGGGTGTACTGAAAGGTCTGATTGGTCAATAGTTCGACAGAGTGTTGTATTGTGTCGAGTGAATTAGGGGGCGTGGCTAGCGGCCGATGCCAGCAGACGCAGCCTAACGAGGCTCCCGTCCCTAGCCCCAATAAATCCTCATTTTATCCATTAACCAGCGCGGACTCCCCGTGAAAACCGGGTCGAGTCCGCACCAGACATCGGTGCCTGCCCGGGGAGCGCGCCAAGCGTGTGCATCGCCCGCATCCGGTGCTGCGGCCCCCGCCGGTCCCAGACAGAACGAAACCTAAAATGGCGGCGTAGAACTCCGAGAACCGCCGGACTATGCCCTGGGGGACCTGGCACCCAGAGATCAGATACTGCCGACCGTGCAGGGTGAGAGCGGTCCTTGAGTGGCTATTTGGGTGCGGAGGTCTTGGTGGAACCAGCGGCGGTCTTGGTGGAACCAGCGGCAGCGCTGCGGAGGAGGGTGAGATCCGTGCCCCCGAGGGGCTCAAAAATTGAAGTCCCGGCTTCTGGGCCTGAGCGTCTCTGGCGGCGGCGCTGCGGCGCCTGATCCTGCACCATCGAGAGGAGACCCAGGGGCAGGAAGCGAGGACACCGCCAAGCCCAGAGTGCAAGCGGAGCAACTCCACGGGCAAACAGAGGCGCCTGAGCGGATTCGGACCAGGGAGGCGGGAGGCCGCGAGAGAGGTGGCTCAGCACCGGGGAGGCGGAGAACAGACCCGGACTGAGGACCCGGCAGCCCCGTTTTGCAGAACCTGAGAGGGGGCCCGGCGGGCTCCGACACTGCACTGAGGTACCGGGCGGTGCTCCCAATCCCGGGGGTCTTGAACTGGCCTGCGGCGGTGAGCGGGTCACGGTGGGCCTACATGGGAGACGGGGACAACCGTTCACCCCCCCCCCCCAGCGGAGCCACGGGGGCACGGTCACCGCTGCGGGAGAGCGCCCCTGGCCTCACGGACCGCGGACTGCAACTGTCTGGCCAGTGACGGCTCTACATCGACGAAGCGACCGGCCGACCGGCTGAGTGACCTGTCCGTCTCGACCACCTCCACGTTTGCCCGGCGGTTAGCCGGAGGAGGCATGGGGAAACCGAAAGGACCAAAAGGTGACGCAGGAACGGCCACAGAGGCTCCGGACACCATGCCACATACCCAGTCGGACTTGCTAACGATGCAGGACAGAATCCTGGAAGCTATAACGGCCACGAGGACCGCCTTGCAACAAGACATTGCTCAAGTGTCGACGGGCCTGGGGCTCCTGCGGGCAGACCATGGGAAACTGGTCGACAGGGTCAAAGACACAGAAATAATCCTGAAGGACGTGGTGCCGGGACAGAAAGCCTTGGAAGGAAAACTTACGGACGCCCTGGAGCGTATCCAGACGCTGGAGAGGAGAGCGGAAGATGCGGAAAACCGAAGCCGGCGGAACAATGTACGACTGGTGGGCCTTCCGGAGAAAAGTGAGGGGACGGACATGCTGGGTTATGTGGACAACTGGCTACGGACAGTGGTGGCGCCGGAAGGCCTCTCCCCCTTCTTCACGCTGGAGAGAGCACATCGTGTGCCTGCCCGACCCCCCAAACCGGGGCTCCCCCCGCGACCAGTGGTGATCAAAGTACTCCACTACAGGGATAGAGACTGGCTTCTGCAACGAGCAAGGGAAGCGGGACCGTTCCAGGTTGACAATAGCGCAGTCACGTTGTTTCCGGACTACACCTTCGAAACCCAAAAGCAACAAGCTTCATTCCTCTCCATTAAAAAGGAACTGCGAACGGAGGGGCTGCAGTATTCACTGTTGTTCCCGGCGAGACTCCGAATTTCGGTGGATGGGAAGGCACTGTTCTTCAATTCATCGGCGGATGCCTGGGACTGGTGGGACTCCTACAAGGCTGGAACGGATGGGGCCCACCACAGGGCGGCCGCGGAGGAATTCCAACGGAGCTCGGTTAGAAGATCAAGACGACTTCGGAAGAGGGGCCAACATCAGAAGCGACTGACGGAATCGCAGACGACAGTGGAAAGGAAAGCGGCACTGCAAGCAGTGAAAGAGGTTTCGGGAGCGGAGGAACCGCAGCAGGAGGAGGACTCGAAATCGATCCCGGAGGACAAGCAAACGGGGTCGGAAACTGAACTATCGGAGGTGGACAGCACGACGGGCCCGACGGTAACGCCACAAACGGCGGAGGAGATCTTCGGCAGCTGAGTATTGAACTGGGGGATGAGGGGGCTGGCAGCGACGAACTGGAGGGAATGGCGAACCTGGCCGCTGGAGCAGGCTGACGTGAGACTGGTCAATCGTGAGTTTGGATGTACATTGAGGGGTGGATGGGAAGAGGGACGCAATTGTTGCTGAGGCAGCTAGTACACGCACCCAGAGGCCCCTAAGGCCACCGCAGTACAGACTGCGGACTAGAAAGTTTTGAGAGCACTTTGCTCAATTGTTTGGACGGGGGTAACTCTTCTGTAGTTAGGTCCTGTTCTAGGGGGGGTGGATGTCTAGAGATGTTGGGGTTACTCAGGACAGGGAGGGGGTAGTGGAAGGAGAGCGGAGCAGGGGAGGGTTGTAGGGCGAAGGGGGTGGGGAACAGTCCGGTTGGGGAAGGGGGACGGGGGGCCGTTACTGGTGTCTGGCCACTGTGGTACAGGGCTCTTAGCCTTCAATGTCGAGACTATGGATAGTGTGGGATCGTTAAAATGTGTGTCCTGGAACGTGCGGGGTCTGAACTCAGTGACTAAAAGGCACAAAGTTCACTCTTACCTAGTCCGCAGGGGGGTTCACATCGCCTTCCTACAAGAAACACATCTGACCAAAAAAGAGGGGGCAGCGCTCCAAAGGAGGTGGCGGGGTCACCTGTTTTACACCACATATTCAGCGTTTGCCAGGGGGGTGCTGCTCTGGATTCGGGCTGGGATCCCCTTCCAAGTCACTAGGCATACTGTGGACCCGGAGGGTCGTTTTGTAGCAGTTGAGGGTTTACTCAGGGGCCGTACTATAGCGCTATGCAGCGTTTATGCGCCAAACACTGAACAAGCGCCTTACTTCACTAAACTCTCCATGCGCTTAGCAACCTACTTCGCAGGTCCAATATTGCTGGGGGGAGACTTTAACTCTATTGCGGACACTACATTGGATAGGTCACACCCACCGCTCCAAGCTTCCCCAGTGCACAGGCTAGCGAAACATAGGATGCATTGGCAGGGGCAATGGGATCTCACTGATGTATGGCGTGCACAACACCCGGCTGAGCGGGACTATTCCTTCTATTCCAGCATGCACGACCTACATGTCCGCATTGACGCATTCCTATGCTCTCATCAAGTTCTCCCGGCAGTTGCCCGCACAGAATACCTCACACGTACGATCTCGGATCACAATCCCCTGCTGCTCACCCTGGCCTGGATGAACGGGTCTACACCGATTCCGACATGGCGGCTCCGGCCGGACACGTTGGATGACCCACCATTTAGGACAGACTTGGAACTCAGAATCACCCAATATTTTACAGAGAACGAGGGGACCACCTCCTCCAGGGCCGCTGAATGGAACGCAGGTGGTGGTAAGGGGGCACTGTATAGGAAAATTTGCGGGGACAAGACGAACGCTAGTAGAGGACTTAGACAGGGCGGAACGGACGCTGCGAGAAGCTGAGCGATCGCGACCCGGCCACCCCGAATTGCAGGGTAGGGTTAGTACGGCGAGGGAGGCAATGGCGGTTGAAGTGGAGCGCCTACGCTGCTTCGATTATAAAGCTTATGTGACCAGGACACTCGCTGAGGGGGATAAGACGGGGACACTCCTAGCCTGGCTGGCCAACCCTCACAGAGGATCCACCCCAATACTATCCCTGGCGGGGGCGAACGGGGAAACCTATTACACGCAACCGGACATAGTGCGGTGCTTCAAAGATTATTACGGCAACTTATACAGGAAGGGGTTGGAGACCCGACCCGAGGCGACGGAAGCCCTGTTGGCAGAGACCCACTTGCCCCAGTTAGACCCGGAAGACGCTAAGGCTCTCGGGGACCCGATTGGCCTCGAAGAAATTAGAGGGGCCATCAAGAAGATGGCGCGAAACAAAACACCGGGGATGGATGGTCTCCCTATTGAGTTTTATGTGAAATATATAGAGCTACTGGCCCCGAGACTCAGAACGGTGTATAATGAAGCCAAGGAGAAGGGTGAGTTGCCCCAATCGATGCGCGAGGCGATCATGATCCCATTGCTTAAACCGCGCAGGGATAGCGCGGACCCGGCGTCATACCGACCGTTGTCGATGCTGACGACGGACTACAAAATTTTGAGCACGATTCTGGCCGGGAGATTGATTGCTCATATGACGGGTTTGATTCATAGGGACCAGTCGGGCTTTATCCCAACCAGGAACACGGCCCACAACATTCGGCGGCTGCTCAGGCTGCTGGCGGACCCCCCACAAACGGCATTGGCCCCTATGGTGTTGTCAGTTGACATTGAAAAAGCTTTCGATAGCCTGGAGTGGAACTATCTATATGCGGTGATGCGGAGATTCGGTCTCGGGGAAGGTTATATAAAATGGACCACAGTGCTATATGCACGGGCAGGCGCGAGGGTGAGAGTGGGAGCTTTGATATCGGACCGCTACGATGTGAACAGGGGGACGAGGCAGGGTTGCGCGCTCTCTCCACTGTTGTTCGCACTGGCCATGGAACCGTTTGCAATGCTGGCTAGAAGGGGTGATGCGTACCTTGGACTGGAAGTGCGAGGAACCTACCACCATATATCGCTGTATGCGGACGACCTTTTGCTGTTCTTAGATAACGCTGAGGAGGCGGTTAGGGGTGCAGAGGGTCTACTGCAGAGATTCGGGGCGCTCTCAGGCTTAAAAGTGAATTGGGAGAAGACATGCTTATTCCCGCTCCGGAAAGAGGAGAAATGCCCGACGACCAACATCAGCATGCGCTGGGAACCTGATTGTCTGCACTATCTTGGGACCTACATATACCACGATCCCGCCAACTTGTTGGACGGGAACATCGGACGATGTATCCGAGGATTGAAGGGCAACATGGCTTTCTGGGCTACCCTCCCCCTGTCTATGACGGGGCGGGTGTCCCTCCTCAAAATGGTCGCCCTACCGCGGCTGTTATACTTTTTCAGGACCCTGCCGGTATGGATACCGGGAGACGTGTTCAGGCGCTTGAAGTCCAGCATAATAGCGTTTCTATGGGGAGTCGGCAGGCGGCGCATAGCACTGACGACTCTCATGCGCCCCAAGGACCAGGGAGGGTTAGCGGTCCCAGACTTCGAGCTCTATTATCTGGCGGCGCAGCTACAATTCTTTACGCAGGAAGTAGCAAGAGTGTACCGGGGGCCCGACCATGAGAGGGACGCGGGCACCCCCCGCCATGTGCTGGCTTACGTAGCCCTCCAGCAGAAATTATTACTGAGTGGGCTGACCCAGGAGGAAAAGACGCTGCGGTTGTGTTGGAATCGCATGCAAAAGCGTGCAGGCCCTGGTCACCCATATGCCCCAGAGATACCGTTGGGGATGTTGACGGCACTTCCGCATGGGGGGGACTGGTCGAACCTCCAACTGTAGGAAGAGGCGGGACTTCAGATGGTGGGGGACTTATACTCGGACGGGGTGCTAATGGAGTTCCGTACTCTGCAGGAATGCTATGATCTCCCACGGGGTGACTACTTGGTGCATGCAGCAGTGGTGCGGGCGCTTCAAGCACATTGGGGAGAGGGACTGATGGAACCTAAGACGTCATTGGCATGCCAATATACGATGATGACAGCAGGAACGAGGAAAGCGGTTACATGTCTTTACTCCAGAATGCATACAGAAAACATACCACCACTTACACGCCTCAAAACACAATGGGAGGAGGACCTGCAGAGGGAAATCCCAGACACAACATGGTCCCAGCTGCTTCAGCGAGCAAGGAAAAGCACCAGAAACGCCCGTTTCCAATTAATACACCTCTATATCCTACACAGGGCCTACCTCACTCCGAATAAGATAGCAAGATATTTTGGCGCAGTTGATGCAGCATGCCCCAGATGCACGCTAGTTGGCGCTGGCTTGCAACACATGCTTAGGGACTGTCCGCGCATCCAGGAGTACTGGGAGGGAGTTGGGGACGCCCTAAATGAGGTCACGGATAGAGTACTGCACTATGATAGCGCGGTCGTCCTCCTACATTGGTTCCCACACACGCGCAAAACGAAACTGTCGAGTAAATTTATTGACATGGGCCTTATGATTGCAAAGAGGGAGCTCACCAGGGGTTGGAAATCAAAGACAGCGCCAACACACCAAAAGTGGTTGAACGAATTTCTGAAATGGGCAGCGGCAGAAAGCACACTCAGATACCAACTGGCCCGGCGGACAGCAAATGAGAAGGCTCAGGAAGCGGCGCTAGCATGGGAAACCCTAGTCCAGGCGCTCAGGGATAGTGCGGAGTTGAGTGACGAGGAGGAGGGAGTAGCACTACAGGAGGCCCCGAGGGAGGAGATATTAGACCCTGCACTGACACCTGACACACGCACCTAAGTATTGCTTCCACAATCCTAATCACACCGACTTGCCCGAGATTACACACAGGACATGTAGGCTCAGACACCAGGGGGACGGGGAGGATGGGGAGGGGGGAGGGAGAAAAGTTGAACTGTTTCCTATGATGAAGAGAGTTTATACACAACTGTAGAGCGAGGGGGCTCAATAGGCGTAGACCAAATAAAAGCGGAGGATATTGTATAGATGAGCTATTTCTACCTGAACCAGCTGCACCGTGATACATGATCGATCGCCACCCAACCTCCGGGATGGGGGTCATGAGGCTGTGTATACAGGCGATAATCGAACAGTGACTGCATTTGTACCGGGGACCATAATGGTGTGCATACTATATGGTTGGCATTATCTCTGCAATAAAAATTGTTTTACAAAAAAAAAAAAAAATTGTGTCGAGTGAATTAAATAAGAGAACGAGGGAATGAAGTTGATTAAAAAGAGCAAAAATGTCTTTAAGAAGGACAAGCGTATAATAACTAAGAAGGGAATTCTTATGCCACCTCCTAATACACTGGCTTCCTTTATGATGATGGAAAGTGGATATCATACGTGTGTATGGTTAGAGAATTGGGTGGAGTATACAAAAGATGATGGTGTTTTAGATTTCCCCAAACATGGTTCATTAAGAGTTCTTCAGAATTTGAGGAACAGGATGAATACAATGGAACCAAACCCTAGGTTAAAACAATATGAGGCTTTGGAAGAATGGGAAGTTGAAGCATTTGAGCGCAAGAACTATAGAGGAGGTATGAGAATCCATAGAAGATTTTTACCTAGATATCCATTTGACAATCCAGGAGATCAGATGAAAAGATGGAGAAGGGCTGTAGTAACCGAGGGTTTATATCGTACATTAGTGGCTGAGAGTAAAGAAGGGAGTAAATGCATGGAGAAAACGAAACATATGGTAACGACAGGAATAGGGTGTAATGAATCTGATGATGAATTATTAGAGTACCTCTGCCTTATCAGGAAAGTGCTAGAGATACAACTCCAAGTGCCCCCATGATGGGAACTCCATTGGTTCCACAAGTCCTATATGATCCAACAGTAATTCGAGCTCTAGGACACCCCCGCGCCGCACGGCCACCAGCTGCTGTGTGCGTGTTCCCTGCCTGCTGCCTCGCTAGCCGAGCTCCGCCGCGTGGCCACGCCCCCTGCCTTCTTGCAGCGTGGTCCGCGACCTGCCCCCGTCGTTTTGCTGTGATTACTGTTTGCTGTTATTGGTGCCTGTCTCCCTGTAATTTGGTGTTTTTTTCCTTCTGTTTTGCCTGTTGCGCCAGCCCCTTCGTCCCCCCTCCTCGCTCCCTGCTTCCCGCCACCGCCGCTAACCCCGCCCCTTTTGCCTTCTGTACCCTCCCCGCTCCCGCCTCCCAGCTACTCCGCCCCCCCGCGCACTTCGCCATATATGGCGACTGTGCGAACGCGCAGCGTTGACGCGCAGCGGGCGCGCCGATTGTGCGCCGAAGGCGCGCCAAAGGTAAGCCCGTCTGCGCCCGTCCGTGCCTGGACCGCGCCCAGTGCCAGGACCCCTGGCCCCCACCGACGGAAGCCGAACTGACGAACCTACAACGCCGCCGAACTCATCGCACTCAACACCGGCGGCATCCCGGGATGCCACCGAGCCACCCCGAAGCACACCCACGGACCCTTCAGCTGCCACGCCTGCAAATTCACCTGCATCCGGAACTACCCTGCACCAGCACTCACCAAGCCGAACACCAGCAACAACCACCTGAAGTGCATCCTGCTCAACACCCGCTCCGTCCACAGACACGCCGTCGAACTTTGGAACCTCCTCGACACCACAGCCCCTGACGTCGCCTTCCTCACGGAGACCTGGATGAACGCCTCCTCAGCGCCCGACATCGCCATCGCCATCCCAGAGGGCTACAAGATCTCCCGGAGGGACCGCACCTCAAACCAGATGGGAGGAGGCATCGCCATCATCCACAGGGACACCATCCGCATCATGACCAAAACCGACGACACACTAACCACCGCCGAACACCTGCACTTCCAGATCCACACCGACCCGAAGACCACCCTCAGAGGCACCCTGATCTACCGACCCCCGGGTCCACGCACACGATTCAGCGAGGACATCGCCGACTTCATCAGCCCACACGCCCTCCCCTCTGCCGACTACATCCTCCTGGGGGACCTCAACTTCCACCTGGAGAACAACAGCGACCGCAACACCAGCACCCTGCTCGACAACCTGGCCAACCTCGGACTCAAGCAGCTGGTATCCACCCCCACCCACCTCGCCGGACACACACTCGACGCCGTCTTCTCATCCAGCAAAGACATCGCCTTCAGCCACGCAACAGGACTCCACTGGACGGACCACAGCTGCGTCCACTTCACCTTCAAAAGAACGACGATCCACCACCACCAGCAACAGGTTGCCCGAAGAAGCTGGAACAAGATCACAGCCGACCAGCTCGCCGCTTCCCTGAGCCAGCACCCTCCGGCCGGCTCAACGAACCCCAGCCAGGCCGCCGACAACCTCACGAAGTGGATCAGCAACTGCGCGGACGAACTCACCCCTTTAAGGACCCCGCCCAGCAGACCCGGCAGCAGAAAAGCCCCATGGTTCACCGACGAACTCAAGAGCTCCAAGAAGAACTGCCGAGCCCTCGAGAAAGTATGGAGAAGGGAACCAACAATGGACAACATGACCACCCTCAAGCTCGCCACCCGGAAACACCACCAACTGATCCGCGCCACCAAGAAAAATGCATACAAGGACCGGCTAGACAACAACGCACACAACTGCAAGGAACTCTTCAACATCGTGAAAGAGCTCTCCAACCCCAACGCCGGAAACAACGACATCACCCCATCGCAAGACCTCTGCAACTCCCTCGCCTCCTACTTCCACAACAAGATCGCCGACATACACAACAGCTTCAGCACACAAACAACGCTCCCCATGACTGAACCAACGCCCCCCACCACCACCCTCCGCGCCTGGACACCGATCAGCACCGAAGACACCATCCGCACGATGAACTCCATCCACTCCGGATCTCCGACCGACCCCTGCCCTCACCACGTCTTCAACAAGGCCGACGTTGTCATCGCACCCCACCTGCGGGACATTATCAACACCTCCTTCGACACTGCCACCTTCCCGGAGAGCTGGAAGCACGCCGAACTCAGCGCTCTACTCAAGAAACCTACAGCGGACCCCACCGAACTCAAGAATTACCGTCCCATCTCGCTCCTCCCGTTCCCGGCCAAAGTCATCGAAAAGACCGTCAACAAACAGCTGGCCGCCTTCCTCGAGACGAATGGATCCCTCGACCCCTCACAGTCTGGCTTCCGAGCCAACCACAGCACCGAGACCGCCCTCATCGCTGCCACCGATGACATCCGAACCCTGATGGACAACGGAGAAACAGCGGCCCTCATCCTCCTGGACCTCTCCGCGGCATTCGACACTGTCTGCCACCGCACCCTAGCGCAGCGCCTTGGCAACATCGGAATCCAGGAGAAGGCACTGGAATGGATCACCTCCTTCCTCAACGGAAGAACACAGAGAGTCCGCCTACCACCGTACAAGTCAGAGGCCACCGAAGTCATCTGCGGCGTCCCTCAAGGATCCTCGCTGAGTCCCACCCTCTTCAATGTCTACATGAGCCCCCTCGCGGCTATCGCACGCCAACACAACCTCAACATAATCTCCTACGCCGACGACACCCAACTGATCCTCTCCCTGACCAACGACCCCGCCGCCGCCAGAGCCAACCTACACGAAGGGATGAGAGATGTAGCCGAGTGGATGACGACCAGCCGCCTGAAACTGAACTCAGACAAGACGGAGGTCCTCATCCTGGGCTCCTCGCCCTCCGCCTGGGACGACTCCTGGTGGCCCCCCGCCCTGGGCACCGCACCCAAACCAACGGACCACGCACGCAACCTGGGCTTCATCCTGGACTCCTCCCTCTCCATGACCAGACAAGTCAACGCCGTCTCCTCGTCGTGCTTCAACATCCTGCGCATGCTACGGAAGATCTTCTGGTGGATCCCCACCGAGACCAGGAAGACTGTCACCCAGGCCCTCGTCACCAGCCGACTGGACTACGGCAACGCCCTCTACGCCGGAACCACCGCCAAGCTCCAGAAGAGACTCCAGCGGATCTAGAACGCCTCAGCCAGACTCATCCTCGACATCCCACGAAACAGCCACATCTCCGGACACCTGAGAGACCTGCACTGGCTCCCCGTCAACAAAAGAATCACCTTCCGCCTCCTCACCCACGCACACAAAGCCCTACACGACCAAGTCCCGAGCTACCTCAACAACCGTATCAACTTCTAGGCTCCCAAGCGCCACCTCAGATCAACCAGCCACGCCCTCGCCGCCGTCCCGCGCATCCGAAGAGCGACAACAGGAGGAAGGTCCTTCTCCTACCTGGCCGCCAAGACCTGGAACTCCCTCCCGATCGACCTGCGCCTGACCCAAGACCACCTCTCCTTCAGGAAGAAGCTCAAGACCTGGCTGTTCGAGCAGTAAAGGCACCCCCCCTCCTAGCGCCTTGAGACCCTACGGGTGAGTAGTGCGCTCTATAAATGTATTGATTGATTGATTGATTGATTGATTGAGCATCGCAAGAAAACAAAGGGATACATTGAACAAAACCAAAGAAGATATAATTCAGAAGATAAATCAATTCAGCTTAAATGTAGAAGCACTGACAGTACCAGTAACAATTGGTCCTGTAATTCCCTTGTATGGAGACAAACGAGGTACACCAACATCCCAAACTGCAGCATCTTCACAGAATAGGGACAAAAAGGAGTTATTCATGATAGACGATCAAGTTAGTGAATGTGAGTCAAATGTTTCATTAATGGATCTCCCAAATATTAAAGCTGTCACGGAAATCACAAAAAGAATTTCGCCAATGATTGTGAGAGGAAAAGTACCAACTGTCTCTCCAGTAGCAGGGGGTTCCGCTGGAATTTCTCCTAAAGATCTAGAGGAATAGGCAAAAGGTTTAGAAAAGAAGAAACCCCAAACTATAGATGTAAGTAAGTTAAGGGTGGATTTGGAAGAAATGATCATTGGTACAATAGGTCTTGATAAATTGGGTTCATATGAAGATGAAGAGTTGGTATTCATATGTAAGAGTATAACCTAGAGGGCAAATAATTTGCATGAAAAGTTAGAGGAAGTAGCTTTAGAATTTGGAATAGATATAGAAAAATCAAAGGTACTGCAGAAGCACTATAGAGCAGAATTTACTGAAAAGAGTTTAGAAAGCTTGAATGTGTCAGGAAGGAGATTGCAAAAAAAGGAATTGATACACCTTTTGAAGAAATGGGGAGACGTAGATCATTGGAGAAGTAGATGGACTAACAAAAGAGAGGAGGTGATTGCTAAGGAGTTATCTGCATTTCCGATGATAGAGGTGGAAAAAGTTGAATAGATGTGTCCAATTAGAGAAGTTCCAGGAGGTGGGTATGTTCCTGTTCCATGGAGCAGACAGGATATTTTGTCTGTTACAAATGCCTTTCCGAAGTTGAGAGAGAAACCTGTTGAATGGTACAAGCAGCTGGAGAGATTTGTTAAGGTATCAAAGGTTTTGTTGAAATATTTGGATGGTTTGTTTGATATAGTAGTGCCGACAGATTTGTGGACGGAATGTAAGATTACAGTTGATTGGCCCACCGAAGAATGTCCCAGAGATGCGATAACAGGAGCACCTTCAGAAGAAGTAATGAAAAAGTACAATAAGGTGGTTGCTTTTTTTAAAGTGAAAATTCCCCCTACGGAAACAGATTGGGTCAAAATAGACAAAACAACTCAAGAACCTAAAGAGTATGTGCATGCATATTACGAAAGATTATTGTAGGTGTTTAAAAAGTATAATGGATTTGAGAACATCAGTGATAAAGATATGGTACATTTTGTATATAGATTTTTCTATGGATTAAGGTCATAAATAAGTCAGATAATTCAGCAGCATATGCTTTGTTGGCAAAGCGAGCCAATTGATGACATTCTGAAGTATGCAAAATACTGCAGTGATGACATTGATGGAAAGCATAAAAAGTTAAAAGAGAAAATGATGTGGGCACAAGTGAAGATGGCAGAATGCCAAAAAGCAGATTCAAATTCCCAGATTGATAATCAGATGAACGGATAGAATCAGAATGATCAAAATTTGAATGAAGGAAAAGGTAAAGGAAGAATGAGTAGAGAAGAAGCAAGAAAGAAATATCCTTGTGGTGGGTGTGGAAAGCTTGGACATTGGAAAAATGAGTGTAGAAACTTTCAACAGAATAATGGGGAAAATGTAAATTTAAATCCACTGATGCAGAATGGGGTGGTTCTGAACCAACAGCAACAACAGCAGATAGTTACCCCTCAGTTACAGGTGCCTCAAGCCCCTTTGCCTAACAATGTGAATGCTCAGGCGCAGAGATACAGTGTGAAAACCGGATTCTGAAGAGAAAGTGGTAAGAATACACAGACCGCTCAACAGTTTTGGATGCAGAGTGATGCGGATGAATTGGGAATGGCACAATGATGGTGCCTGAGGGGGAAGGAGGAGTGTGTGCTTGGTGCATCCTTGGTGGTAGATCAGACAGGTCCATTTATTGATGGGAAAGTCGAGGGCAATGATATCACTTTCTTAGTGGACACTGGTGCTACCCATTCTACTCTGAGAACAGCAGAAATCCCAAACCTACCCCTCTCAGGAGAAACTATTCAATTTGTAGGAGTTTCAAATAAGCAGATTAGGACCCCAATCACGAAACCAATCGAAGTGAATATTGGAAACTTCAGAGACATGCATCAATTTGTAGTATGTGATTCAAGTCTAGTAAACCTATTAGGTAGGGACGTGTTGTGCAAAATTAATTGTAAAATCTTTTGTACTCCCAATAGTGTAGCTTTTCAAACACACAAGATGAGGACATAGCTTTTAAAATGATGCTAGCTAAACAGGGAACAGTGGATGGATGAGATGTTTTCACTTCTTACTGAAAGAGACTTGCCTGACGAGCTAAGAGATACAGTGAGATCAGACGTGTGGGGTTTTACAGGAAAAGAAATTGGTCTAATGGCTGGTGTAGACCCTATCGAAGTTATGATAAAAGAAGGGGCAATGTACCCAAACACTCCACAATATACAATGAGCCCTGAAGTGAAAGCAGGAGCAGCACAAGCAATTGATCAAAGGCTTGAACAAAAAATCTTGAAAGAAATATTAGACAGTCCTTGTAACTCTCCAATCATGGGACTCAAGAAGGCTAGTGCAAAAGCTAGAATAGTACAACATTTGAGGAAAACCAATAAAATAGTGATACCCTGTTGTCCCGTTGTACCAAACCCAGCAGTGATTCTTTATCAGATACCATGGGATGCTCATTGGTACACTGTGATTGATTTGTGCCATGCATTCTTCTCAATTCCATTGCACCCAGATAGCCAATATCTTTTTGCTTTCCGGTTTGAAGACCGTGTTTTGGCATGGTGCCGAGTTCCTCAGGGGTACACAGAAATGTCAGTCAATATTCAATCATATTTTGAAAAAGTGGTTAAAAACGTTGGTAATACCAGGAAATTCAGTTTTGGTTCAGTACCTTGATGACCTATTTGTGGCATCAAAGACAAGAGAAGCTTGTGTCACGGACACAATAGCTTTACTGAACCATTTGGCAGAAGGAGGACACAAGGTGTCCCTAGACAAATTACAATTCTGTAAACAAGAAGTTCAATATCTTGGACATAAGATAGAGAAAGGAGTCAGAAAAGTGACACCAGGAAGAATAAAAGTGATTCAACAAATGAGTATGCCTAAAACTAAGAAAGAAGTGCAAATGTTTTTGGGAGTGGTTTGATAGTGTCGCCAATGGATACGTGGATTTTCATTATTTCCAAAACCTTTAATAAGGTTGACACGAAAAGAGATGACAGATCCAATTGAATGGGATGATGAAAGTGAAGACGCATTCATAAAAAAAGTTGTTTGTGTCAGGCCCCAGTGTTAGGAATGCCAGACTACAAAAAAGAATGTGCATTATTTTGCTGTGAAAGAGAAGGGTGTGCACTCTCAGTGATGACCCAGAGACATGGATTGTCTCAACGTCCCATAGCATACTTTTCTGCTACCCTTGACCCAGCGGCTGCAGCATTACCTGGCTCTTTAAAAGCAGTAGCTGCTACTTGTGTGAGCTTGGAGCAAAGTGAATAGATTTTTATGGGACATCCTGTCAAAGTGTATGTACCACATTCCGTTGAGATCCTTTTAACAAGGACTCGTACTCAACATTTGACCCCTAGTCGGCTGACTAAGTATGAAAGAGTAATCTTGGGTGTAAGTGTGATAAGATGTACCATTGTAAATCCAGCAACCTTGTTGCCTAATTTGTACTGTGAAGAGGTGAAAGAAGAAGTGGATCATGATTGTCTGGATGTGACAGAGATTTGTACCAAGCCCAGACTTGACCTCCTTGATGTTCCCCTAGAAGAATCAGATTGTGTGCTGTTTGTTGATGGGTCATGTCTGCGAAGAGAAAATGGAGAACTGATGGCCAGTAATGCTGTTTGTACTGTGCCAGGTGTTATAGAAGCTTCATGTCTGAGAGGAGTCAAGTCCACCTAAATTGCTGAGTTGTTTGCATTGACGAGGGCATGCAAAGTTGGAAACAAATTGAGAGTAACCATATTTACGGACAGTCAATATGGTTTCGGGGTGGTACTTGATTTTGGCCAATTGTGGTTACAGAGGGGATTTCTGACTTCTTCAGGATATCCTATAAGGAATGACAAAGATGTTAAAGAACTATTGGAAGCACTACAATTGCCAAACAAAATTGCAGTGGTTGAATGTGCCACACATAAGTCAGGAAATGATTATATGACATTGAGTAATTGGTACGCAGACCAAGTGGTGAAAATTTGTGCAAGAAATTCAATGTCTCTGAACCGAGGGATGGAAAAGAAAGTTACCAATTGGCAACAAATTATTTTCTCTGCGTTTGAAACATGGGATGAAATTAGATAACTACAGAATGAAGCTGACATGAAAGAGAAGGAACAGTGGATCAAAACAGGCTGCTCAAGAAGGGTTGATGATGAAGTATGGGTGTGCCCAGATGGTAGACCAATAATGCCAGATAGCTTGTTGTCACAAGTGGCTAGGGTGTATCATGGAGTTGCACACGTTGGGAAGGATGCCATGATCAGACAGTTCTGAAAGATGTGGTTTAAACCCAACATCAGGATAGATGCAGAGAGCCTCTGCCAAAGATGTTTGACTTGCCAATTGCAAAATCAAGTAAGGAAAACTGTGGTCAGTTGGGGTAAAATTGGGAAAGCAGAAGGACCATTCACAAGATTGCAATTAGATGTCATCGAGTCGCCACCTTGCAACGGGTTGACGTATGTTCTTTTCATTGTTTGTCTGTTTTCTCGATGGGCGGAAGCCTATCCGACTAGAAGAAATGATAGTCTAACAGTTGCTAAGCTACTGTTAAGAGAGCTTATACCAAGGTGCGGATTTCCAGTCACTTTAGAATCAGGCAGAGGAACCCATTTTAATAATGAAATAATTAAACTAATTTGTGAAACTTTCAAACTTGAGCAGAAGTTACATTGTGCCTACCGACCAGAAGCCTCTGGAGTGGTCAAGCAGCCCAATGGCACAATAAAATCCAGGTTAGGAAAAGTGAGTGCAGCTACTTCACTGAAATGGCCTGATGCTATGCCTATTGTATTGATGAGTCTTAGAAGCATTCTTGATCGACTAATAGAATTTAGTCCCCATAAAATTCTTATAGGAATAGCAATTAGACAAGCGCTTATACCTGGTAACAAATTGATGAATATAACTGATGATTTAATATTGGACTATTACAAAGGGCTGGCTGATCTGGTACATTCTGTGTCTCACTAGGTTGGAGAAGATCCAAATCAAGTTCATGAATTGTGTCCAGGAGACTGTGTCGCGATAAAGAAGCATACGAGGAAATTGTGCTTAGAACCCAGGTGGAAGGAGCCACATCAAGTCATATTAGTCACGACAACAGCAGTAAAGTGTACTGGAATTCCGAATTGGATACAAGCAACTTATACTCAAAAAGTCCCAAGTCCACCTGATCGACCAAAGCAGCAACTGGTAGAACAAAGAAAAGAACCAGATGCTTAGAGTTGTGAAGTTGAAGAGATCAGAGAATCAGACTCTGAAGAACGCATTGATGATGAACAACCAAGTACGAGTCAAGTAGAGTGGGCGCCAGTTACTGGGATTGAAGTGACTGCTGTAAAGACCAGAAGAGAGCTTGAATTTGAAAGACCAGAATGAAGTGAGCAAAATCCAGAAGAATCCGTTGCAGAAAGCCCAGATTCAGCCCAGCCAGAACTAGAAGAAGAACACATTGCAGGAGACATTGATCAGGTTCAGTTACAAGAAGAAAAAGAAGGGAAGACTATTATTGAACATTTGAATCCAGCCAAATTGGAAAAAGGGAAAGAATTAGCTGAAGGAAATTTAGATTAGAGTCAATCCGAAGAAGGAAAAAGGAGAGTAGAATGTCAAGGAAAGGAACAAACAAAAGAAAAAGAAACAGTAGGGAACTCAAAGCAAACCAAACAAAATGAAAGAGAAAATAAAAGGACACTTGAAATAGGTGAAGAAGGTGAAAAGGCAGTACAGACAAAGAGAGCTAGAAAAGAAGATTGCTGGTCAAGTGGAGTAAAAAGACTGTGATATATTCTGAGAAGAAAGTCAGGGAAAGACTAGAACAAGTAGATGAGGTGTCAAGTCAGTCTGAGCAAGAACATACAAGAAGAAGAACATTAAGGTCATCCAAAAGAGTGAAGGTTCCTAATAGAAAATATAAGGCTCCATAGTAGACATACATCATTACTGAAGATTTTGAAAATCTAGATCTAAATGAAGAACCAGAAAGTGGAAAAGTTGAAGAGTCTGATGAAAGGGAATTAAGACCACCTTACGTACGTATTTCTTTTTACAATAGGCAAATTCTACTAAAGACATTGAACAAGGACTCTGAAAGAAAGGCAAAGGTGGAAAGCTTTTGAAGTGTGGGGACACAAAGGATTTACATTCTTATTATAAAGAAAATAAATTTAGAATTAGTTTTAGAAATTTTAAATGGCGGAAATAAAAGTGACGGGACATCCGAAATCTAACCTAAAACAAGAATTTGTTAAATGTTGTCTATGTATTGTTACAATATTAATATTGATGTGGTTGTTTTTAACACTTGTATTACCTGTTCTAATGATAACTAATAAGAATAACACAACTGTAAGTGAGAAAGTGAATGTGTTTACTAAGAAAGTTACTATTACTGAATTAAAACAAGTGCATAAGAGCATATATTATCATGATAAATCAAATAGTGATTCGTCATTAAATGTATTTACTAAACTACTCTATCACTATGAAGAGACAATGGATGTGAGCGATTCTTATGTTTGTAAGAAACTTTCTATTTCTGTCTCGGAAGGTGTAACATATCACCACCTTCCATTAACTTGCAATATTTCTATAGTGAGATGGAATTGGTCTTTTCTGAAATTCCCATTAGAAGAAATATGAATCCAGTACTTAGTGCTAAAAATACAGAGTTTATGGAGGAATTCTTTCTAACAACAAATGTCATAGATATAACATACGAATATAGAAATAATTTAACATGCCTTTTGCGAAATTTAGAAAAAGATTCTCTGAATCTAGTAGAAGAAAGAAGGCAGGATTTTCAAATGAAAGCAGTTGAGCAAAAGTCCTGCTTTAGAGGGAGAATATAAGAAAGGTGAGGCTCATGCTGCAATGTCCCTGGACTTGGCACACATGGGGACATTCTGTCTACATAGATTAAGAACAGAGTATAATAGTATATTAATTTGGTACTAGTGAATGAGAACATACCTTCCTAATAATGGGGGATAGGAACTAAAAGGAGGAACTGAACCTGTATTTCCAGGAATTTATTATGTTTGTGGGAAAAATGTCTATTACAGGTTACCTGCAAGATGCTATGGCAGTCGTTACATTGCCATTGTATTCCGGAAGGTATATCACATTACTGAGAATAATGAAATGAGTGAAATAAGTAAAGGACTACAAAGGAATAAGAGAGCAAGTTTTACAGAAATAGTAGGTGATATATTTGGTGCATTGATATCGTCAGTTGGTGGATCCGGATCCGTGACCGATGAAGCTGCCGGCCCCGATGCCGCACAAGTGCAGATATCCCAGAAGCGAGCCAAGGCAGCAAAAACTCCTACTACACCAGGTCCGGGTCCCTCTGTGGTGGACCTACTACGGAAAACGCCTGCCGGTTCTGCTCCTCCAGTGAATGCTCCCTTCCCATCCGCCTACCACGCAACAAGCGGGACACTGATTGCAGCGGCTCCCGCACCTCCTGCAGCTCTCACCGGCACGGATTTGCTATCTGCTCTTCCTGCTCCTCCTGCAGTATCAGACCCGGTCTACGGAGCGGATGCCTCTGCAGATGCCTGTACAGAAGTGGCAGAAGTTGATCCAGCCGTATTGAAACAGAGCACTACACATGCTCAGGCGAATGACGGACTATTGGACACGCCAGGGGCGCCTAATATAGTATCATTATCTGCGAATGCAACACCAACATCAACAACACAAAAAGCATCGGCAGTGGGGCTTGGACCGGCACAGAGAGGTCTGGAACAGATCCAGAAGGAAGGTAGGCCTGCACCTACATTACACTTAGTACCGGCTACACCCACCCTCCAAAATGCCAAATCTCCTGATACAGTACTAATTCCAGTGCAGCCCCATACGAACATCCTGCCTCCCGAAACTGTTTCTCCTAGGCTAATTAATGAGAATACCAACCCTCCGCAACATTTAAGCAGCGAGCGGGCCCTAGTGGTCCCACTATACGATATTGAAGGGGGGATGGGCATAGCATCAGACACAGACAAGGAACCATCCGAGTTTTTCACCATCTCTGAGGGGGTTGTGGACCCTATATTGTCTCAAGAATTAGACACAGACTTAGACTCCTGTTCCTACTCTGACTCTGACCTTCACACTGGTTCTAACGTGAGCTCACAGGAATGCGATCTCGAACTAGATCCTGCCATATGTGAACCCAAAGATAGGAGGCATACTGTGCTAAGAAAGAAAAAAAGTCACCATGGTGCTGAGAGTTTGCTTTGGGACTATTCTCCGGTAACAGCCTCCGGTTCACAGGCTCCCTCCCCCAGAGCCCATCTCGAAGATACCCCCTTTCTTGAGCAGCAAAATGCCACGTTAACATATGTTATGGACACGGTGCTTCAAGCGATAGCCTCCCATAGAGAGCAGACCTCTAAGGATCGGCGTAGGGCTCAACAAGCATTACATAAAGTACAAGGTGGAGTGCGCAAACTCTCCAAATCAGTAGCAGCCTCTAAAGCAAGACTGGTCGATATGGAGGATCGCATAGTTGTCAATGAAGCTGAAGCAACTGTTGTTAAAGAGCAAGTAGACGCGCATAGTTCAGCTAAAATTTGGTCTTACGATATGTGCAATATATGGCTCAAACATTGATGATCCCACTATTTTTCAAGAGCTAGAAATCGAATTGGCCTCTTGGTCAGTTCCATTAATCCTTTGTGGGGACTTTAATATCGATGTAGGAGTGCTCGTTGATAACTGTTTGCCATCAAGCTACAAAGGGCGCAAACCAAAGGTTTTCAATGCACTAAGGCAGATGATGGAAAGCTATAACCTTTTTGATATATGGGATCTGTCAGGTAAAAACACTGATGGTCACACATATTTCTCTCATCCCCACAATAAATATGTCAGAATTGACTATGTTATGTCATCTATGTCATAGAGGGTTTGGCTATCATTGATATAACGAAGTCCCCCAAAACGATCTCGGACCATAATGCACTCACGTTCATCTTTGACATGGCCAAATCAGTAAAACCAAACACCAAATGGACCTTTGATAGGAGACTCTTGGTCAATCAGGGATATATAACTCATATTAAAAGCTGGGCTCAAAGTTATTTTGACTGTAACCGGTTCAGTGCGTCAAGAATAATGGTCTGGGACTGTTTTAAAGCCTCATTAAGGGGAGAAACTATCTCATTCGTAGCCAATAAAAGAAAGAATGAAGAAAATATCAATGCACAACTGATGCAAGAACTTTCTGACCTCGAGACCCATCATGCCACCCAGATAGGTCAGGGCGACTCAACTTCAGAAACCATTAAGAAAATACTGATATTAAAGAATGAAATTAATAATTCCTTAATCCAGAAAGCCGCTGAAACCTACCAGGCAAATAAAACCAAGGTATACGAATCAGGGGAAAATGTTGGTAAGCAGCTAGCTTTACGAACACGCCAAAAACAATCATATAGTAGCATAAAAATGATCGAATTCGAGGGCAAGGAATATACATCCACGCAGGATATTGTAAAGGTATTCCAAATATATTATCAGAAACTCTATCATAGTGAGGTGTTATATTCTGATGCTGATATCACAACATTTTTGAACAGTTGGCTCCCAGATCAAGCTTCAAGTGCTATGATTGATGATAATGTAAAAGCAAACCTAGACAGAGAAATTACGCTTACGGAGGTAGAGATTGCCCTATCCGAACTCGCCAATGGTAAAGCGGCAGGTCCTGACAAAATTCCCCTAGAATTATATAAAATCTTAGGTAGTCAAATATTACCCTTTTTATTAGATTTGTTTCTCGGAGTACAGTATCACTCAGTCCCACCTGACTCCTGGAAACAAACGAATATAGTAATTTTTCACAAAAAAGGAAAACCATCTCATCTTCCCTCATCATATAGGCCGATATCCTTGATAAATTCTGACTCAAAGCTGTATGCCAAAATATTAGCTAATCGGCTGAGTAGGGTCATCAAACAACTTGTATCACCGTGGCAACATGGCTTTATCCCCGGAAAGGGCACTACAGATCATACCCGGAGAGCCATTACCCTTTTTGATATCATGGGCACCACGGGGGGTGAGATGGCGATGATTCTCCTCGACGCCGAAAAGGCTTTCGATCGAGTATCATGGCAGTTTCTATGGAACATCTTGGAACGAAAGAACTTTGGGAACAACTTTATTAAAGCCATTAAAGCCATATATTCCAACCCTAGGGCAAAAATTTCTATATGCAGCGCTGAGTCAGAATTTATTGAGGTGCAAAGAGGTACAAGGCAGGGATGTCCATGTTCCCCGATTTTATTTGCCTTATACATTGATCCCCTCATTCAAAAACACTTTTTGTCACCCTCAATCCAACCAGTTAGAGTTGGCACATATTCCACCAAAGTCATGGCATACGCAGATGATGTGGCCGTCATAACCATCAATCCTGCCAGTGCAATTCGTGAGATTGAATCAGTTACCCAGGCCTTTGCCACCTATTCAGGATACTCTCTAAATAATGATAAAACTATGGTATTAGCTACTAAAAATATTCAATATGAGAGTCCTTTTAAAGTTAAAGAGGCTACATACCTAGGAATATGTCTTACTACTGAGGTGGATAAAATTAATTATCTAAATTACACCCCCCTCATCGATAAAATTAAAAAAGATCTTAAAAGAATAGACAACCTACATCTATCTATAATTGGAAGGGCAAACTATATAAAAATGAATATCTTTCCGCGGGTTCTCTATCTTTTTAGAGCAATTCCGTTGTTAGCTGGAGCAAACTTCATTAAGTCCATTAACTCTACCATCTCTAAATTTATGTGGAGTTATGGTAAGACAAGAAGAGCCCTCAGTTGGATGTCGCTACCACAGGACAGGGGAGGACTAGCTATCCCGAATCTAGAACTATATCTGTGGGCAACATTAATTCAATCTATGGACCCCCTACTAACTGGTAAAAAAATTACGTCACTGCCCCCAGACTCATATATTCCTTCGATCTATGAGCTTAGCCTTGGTGATAAGTGCAAGGGTCTATTTTTAAGGCAGGTAGAGTCATCGTATTACAAAAAAATTAAATTGAAGACAGTTCTAGATGCATGGGCTGTGTGGAAAGCTATCTCTAAATACCTATATATTCCCACTTTTACAAAATATACCCCTTTGTGGCATAGTAAGATTATTTCCCCATCTCTTAATGATACTACCTCACAGAGGTGGGAGCGTTTAGGCATCAACACAGTCGGTGACTTTTTAGGACATAATATCCCCATCTCTTTTGAATCTTTCCAAGAAAAATACCCCATTCCCACGTATGATTTCCTCAAATATTTTCAAATATTGCTGAGCATTCGTAACGTCATACCAATAACAACAGTACTAGATAACTTGCCACTTCTCGAATCTATAGGCAAAAAAACTACAAGAATAGGGGCTGTATATCAGATGCTGATGGATAAAACCCCTGATGATCTTGAACGAATCGAACAATCCTGGGCTGTAAAACTAGCAAACCCAAATGTGGATATTGATCTTTCACTTGCTCTTTCCGCAAAATACTTTATAGCTTCCAATTTAAAAGCGCAATATTATAGAGTCATATATAATTTATACTACACACCGGCAAAATTATTCACTTGGGGCCTTCGGGCCGATGATAACTGCCCAAGATGTAAACAACCACTGGCTAACCTTGTACATATGTTTTCAGAATGCTCGGAACTTACAAGATTAAAGACTATGATACTGGAGTTTTGGGCCCAGGTCTTTGGACATCAGATAAGAGATTCATTAACTCTATATATATTAGGCCATGATGACTCTCTGGGTCATAATAGCGAGGAACAAGCGGTTGTTTTTCTGGGATATGCTGTTTTTCGTATCATTCTGGCAGCTCGCTGGAAAGATCCGGAACCCCCCACTTTTCGTATGTGGCTAAGTCGATTCCTTTCAATTTATAAACAAGAAATTGCAATATATGCTTCTAGAGGTAGAAAAGCAAGAGGAGTCGGAGCACAGATTTGGGACCCCATTGTTAGATGGTATACCAATGAGAGGGGCTATTCAGAATCTAACAGCGATTAACTAATTTGATATATTTTTCTGTTTACCCTGCTTTTCCCTCCTATATACAGCTATTTTGCCAGTGATATTTTAAATGCTTCTTACCTTATTTGTATTATTCAAGCTATGACATGAATTGATAATTCTTTTTCTTCTTCTTTTTTTTATCCTGTTTGTCTACGGGAACTTGTATTGCGTTTGAATTTGCCAATAAAAAAAAAAAGATATCGTCAGTTGGAGTCACATTACATTATCATAAGATACGTTTGTTGTCCACTGTAGTTGACCGTTTATCAACTGATACTGTTGGAGGACTCTTAATGATCAATACTGAAATGGTAGCGGCCGGATCAGTGGTTTTGCTAAATAGACTTGCCCTTGATATTCTTTTAGCAAAGGAGGGTGGAGTCTGTGGCATGTTGAAAGTTCAACATATATCCTGTTTAAAAGTATTGAGGAATATATCAAGAAAATATCAAAGATTCATAATGATTTGACCCAACTGAAGGATGACGGTGCATGGGAAAGATTTAGCAAAAGTTTTCCTAAACTAGGTAATTGTTTTTCCACCTTTGGAAATAGTTTATATGGGAAAATAGTAATACCAATGATTTCAATAGCATTAGTGATATTAATGATAGTTATGAGCTATAATTGTTGTAAAAGAAAATGAAGGCAAAATCAATGATTGAAATGAAGAACAAAAGAATAGGATGAAAGAAAAAATGGGAAGAGATTGAATTAGAAGAAATGAAAGACAATCTGTATGGTAGAATGAAAGGGATGAACATAAAAGAAAGAAATAAAGAAAATATTAAAACAAATGTAGACACTAAAATCATATTGTCAATTGGTAATGATGGGTATTTTATGATGGCTCTAAATTGCCATCAGAGGGGTGATTAATGGAGCAAGGATTCTAAAAAAAGAAACTTGCTTTAATCAACCCCTCGTTAACAAGTACTAATAAGTAAACAATAGAAACTTGAAAGAAAATGTAATGTACACACGACATTCATACACGGGGAGAAGGCTTTCTGCTTGCTTAAATAACAAAGAATAATTTGTCACGTAACTGAAATCACGCTTGAAATCAAAAATCGCTCTGCGCATGCGCGAACCCTTCATGCGTAAGTAACCACGTGATTAACCCATGTGAGTGGAAAACTTTCACACATGCTCAAAGCGTTACTAACTGTAGGTCTCGAAGTACTGCATGCCTGGCAAATGCTTTCTTGAATCTTAAAAGAAGTTTTTCAAGTGAGACAGGTATGATTGAATGCATCAAATAATGATGATAGCTCAAGAAGAGTAAGAAGACAAGAATCGTCTTGGTCTAAGATGCAGATTGCACCATCTAATCGCTTTACTACAGAAGGATCTGAAACCTGATTACTCGTCATCAAGTAGGTGATATTCACTAATAAATGGGTCATTTGTTCCACTACACAGGATTCCACAACTCTAGCTAGAAAAGGTAGATTGCGTACAGGTCTAAAAACCTTTGGGTTTTTTGTTTTTTTTGGGTCTGTTTCCTGTTTTTCATTAATATGGAGACCTGGCCAATTTTCAAGAAGCCTGGTTCTGTGCTATGTTTCAGCGATTAATAGACCAAACCTTTAAGGTAGAGACTAAAGGAAGGGCTCACCTGCTTCACTTGCTTGGCTAGACTAGCACTAAGAAATGAGAGGGTGGTTTAGGGAAAGAAAATTGTCCTTGTCATATCTGACTGCCTCATTATTTGTAGAGATGACCAAGGTATTAGAGGATGTGTCCAGCTTGCCACCAATGAGAGAGGTTTTTATAATTGTCGTGGAAGAACATCAAGACATTTTTGCAGTTATCTTTGGAGTCTCTACATCATGGGAGATTGCTGGATATTGGTGCTTTTTCACAAGGGTGAAGACTTTCATAGACAAATTATTTCCCATATTGGTTTCAAATGTTATGAACAAGATCTTCACTTGAAATATATTCATTTTGTATATTTTCCTCTTGGATCTTAGATTGAACATGCTTTGGGAGGGAAGAAATTGTCACCATATTTATTATCTTATTTAAAAGTTTTCTTTCTTCGTCTAATTCAAGTAATTCTCTAGAGAATTACTGTGAAGAATTGTTCCTCTGTTTGTTCCTGTGTATTTTATATTTGAGCATTTCTAATTTCCCCACTATTTCCCATACAGTTGAACTGCAGCCACTTTGCTTTCTAGGACAGAACTTCAAAGTTGTTTCTTTCATTGACCCATTAAATAGCGTTGATACATAGAAAGGTTAATTCTATTAGAAAGTGTCTAGGCCAGTCCAGTGGAATTTAGTTCTCACTCTTAGTGAAATCATTGTTGGTGATTAGTAGGTGTGGGGCTGCCACCTACACATATGCGGGTACTAATGCTAGAGGTTTGAGTCTGTTCTTTTTAATAAAGTGTGATAATTGTGATGCCTTTGAATCACTCAGCTATCCTCAATGTACACTGAAATCAATCAGATCCACCAGATGTTCAGTGAATAATGCATTTTCTCTTGTGGAGTGGTAATTGATGTTCAAAATAGTGTGTTTGTCAGCAGTCCTCTTTCCTTTAATGGTGAAGACATTGGAAGGTAAGACATTTTTCAGCGGGAGGATCTCCCGTTTGCGGATGCAAAAAAGGACCGTACATCTGGCCCAATGTATGATAAGAAAACATAGTTAATATCTTTCTTAGATGACCTGATTGGACGATTCTCTTGTTATGCAGGGCAGACTTGGGATGGCATCCAGATAAGAAGAAGAAGCAGCAGGATTGTTTTGTACAACAATACATTCCATATCAGTAAAACACTGGCTTTTAACAATGAACTTTCATTATACATTTACTCTCTTTCTCAATCAATCATAACACTTGTAAAGCGCATTACACACCCGTGAGGGTCTCAAGGCGCTGGGGGTGTGGGGGGATCCTGCTAGTGATCGAAGAGTCAGGTCTTGAGGAGTCTCCTGAATGGCAGTAGGTCCTGGGTCTGTCGTAGGTTGGTGGGGAGGGTGTTCCAGGTCTTGGCGGCGAGGTGGGAGAAGGATCTGCCGCCGGTGGTCGCTCTTCAGATGCGAGGGACTGTGGCGAGGGCGAGGCTGGCGGAGCGGAGCTGGCAGGTGGGAGTGTAGAAGTTGAGTCGAGAGTTGAGGTATGCTGTGCCGGTCTTGTGGAGAGCTTTGTGTGCGTGAATGAGGAGCTTGAAGGTTATCCTCTTGTTGACAGGGAGCCACTGCAGGTCTCTCAGATGTTGTGTAATGTGGCTGCGGCGGAGGATTTCGAGGATCAGACGCGCTTACGTGTTGTGGATGCGTTGCAATCGCCTCCGAAGCTTGGCTGACATTCCTGCTTAGAGGGCGATTCCGTAGTCCAGCCTGCTGGTGACGTGGGCCTGGGCAACTGATATTCTTGTCTCGTTGGGGATCCACTTGAAAATCCTGCGGAGCATTTGGAGGGTGTTGAAGCAGGATGAGGAGACGGTGTTGACCTGTTTGGTCATGGAGAGGGTGGAGTCGAGGATGACCCCTAGGTTGCGTGCGTGGTAAGTGGGTGTCGGGGCTGTTCCTAGGGTTGCAGCCCACCAGGAGTCATCCCAGGCTGAGGGGGTGGAGCCGAGGTTGAGGACCTCCATCTTGTCCGAGTTCAGCTTCAGTCTGCTGTCCCTCATCCATTCAGCGACGGCCTTCAATCCTTCGTGGAGGTTGGTCTTGGCGGTTTGAGGGTCTTTGATGAGGGATATGATCAGCTGGGGCGTAGGAGATGATGTTGAGGTCGTGCTGTCGGGCGACGTGTGCGAGGGGTGCCATGCAGACGTTGAACAGCGTTGGGCTGAGGGAGGAGCCCTAGGACTCTTAAATGCCTTCTGTGAATACCAAAATTCTTAAAGTTAGGATTTTTCTTAGTTTAGGAGTAGTAAAGTTAGGATTCTTAACTTTAGGACTCCTAAATGCATTCTGTGAATACCGAAAGTCTGAAAGTTAGGATTTTTCTCAGTTTAGGAGTAGTACAGTTAGTACTCCTAACTTTAGGAATCCTAAATGCCTTCTGTGAATAGCGAAAGTCTTAAAGTTAGGATTTTTCTCAGTTTAGGAGTAGTAAAGTTAGGAGTCCTAGTCCTAGTTACAGGCAACATATGCTTTTTAGGCGCCCATGATTATTGCTTCAGTTTGAAAATGATTAAGGATTGTACCCAGCCGCGGTCAGTAGTGGGAGTACCTGCCGGGCAGTGACGTGGGGATGGAGAGGGGGAGGGGCAGGGTGGGTTGTAGTAAACTATGGTTTACGGAGGTTTACAGGTAAGAAAACATATAAATAAATAAAATTTATTTTGTTGCGTGCACTGCATCCCCGAATGTGATGCAGTACACGCAATGAAATTCATTTTATTTATTTATATGTTTACTTACCTGTAAACCTCCGTAATCCATAGTTTACTAGCCCCCACCCTGCCCCTCCCCTCCCCACGTCACCGCATGGCAGGTACTCCCACTACCGACCGAGGCTGATTGTACCACAGCCTTTAGGTCTTCGTTGGGGATGTAGAGTTTTATTTTTTAAGGTGTTTAAACATGTAGATGGCACCTTTAGCTGCAGCATTATTAAGCTCTGTCATGGTCAGGTTTTTGTCAAGTGTAATCTCCAGAAATTTTACAGAGTTGGAGACGGAAATGTTACATTTTAATGCAATGATGTTGCAGAGGAAAATTTCAATGTGAAATGACTTTTCTTTTGGTTGGATGAACAGGAGTTCTGTTTTGCTGGGATTAAGCTTAAGATGGCTGTTAGTCATCCAGGATTTAACCATTGAGATAGCGCTGTTTATGTGCTGGAGGACTTTAAGTGACAAGATTTTCAAGTAGATTTGGGTGTTATCCACATAAAGATGACAGGCAACTCTGGCTTGTTTCAGGTTCAATGCAGGGGGTCCATTATAGAGGTTGAATAGAGCAGGCAACACAAATGACCCTTGAGGGACTCCTTGCAAGACAGATGTTGCTTTTGAGATGGAGTTGTTTAATTTGATTAACTGTGAGCGTTCGTTCAAAAAGGAGGCAAACCACAAAAGGACAATTCCATTTGTACCAGCATGTTGTGAGTGGGAATTTAGGAGGATGTCATGGTTGACAGTATCAAAGGCAGCCAAGAGGGTCAGGAGAACTAGGAGGCAGACCTTGCCTTCATCTAGAGATCTGTGCAGTTCATCTACGATGTTCAGTATTGCAGTCTCAATACTGCAGCCTTTCCTGAACCCAGAATGGAAGGTGTCATGTAGGTTGTATTTTTCAATGCAGTTATTGAGTTGTGCCAACACACATTTTCCAATGAATGGGCTAGGAGAGGGAGTTTGGTTACAGGTTTGTAATTGTTAAGGTTGTTCTGGTCGACATCTGTATTTTTGATGAGGGGGGTGATTTGGCCAAGTGTGAGAGAAGCTGGCATGGAGCTGCTTAATAATGAGGAGCTAATGTTTTCGGTCCAAGTAGCAGAGATGATGTGAGCGAGATTTTTTACAAGAGCAAAAGGGAGGGGTCAGAGTTGTGCTATGTCCGCCTCATACAAGGGAGTAGTTTGAGGACTTCTTCTTCAGGGATGTAAATGAATTCAGTCCAAGTTGCATAGTTTTTCATTCGCAAGGTGTTAAGTTTGGTGTTCTGGGTTGCTGAGAGGGGAAGTTTGGGGACACAGCATTAGTAAGAGGTAAGGCATTTCAAGAGGGGGCATTTGTGGTGTATTGTATTGTGGTGGGTTGATCAAGAGTATGATGTTAGTTATTTTTTTCAAAAAGGATGTTGCAAACTCTTCCCAGCACTCGGCAGAGTCATTGACTGAAAAGGTTTTTAGGTCTCATCCTAGACTAGTCAAGTTGGGCTTGGAAGAAGGAGGATTTTTTTCTGAAGAAGTGTTTTTTGCATTTTTGGTGTTCAGCTCGGAGGATCGAGAGATTAGTAAGTGAGTGTTGCTGTCTCCAGGTTCTTTCAGTCAGTCGGAGTTGTCTCCTATCATGTTTGAGGTCTTTATTGAACCAGGACCCGGATGCAATATTCCTTGATTTCTTGGGTTTCAGAGGCGCAACAGTGTCAAGAAATTCTGCCATTTTGGGATGGATAGCTTGGGGGATGGCCTTAGGTTGGATGGCATTGAGATTGAAAAGGATTAGTTTGTGGTCAGTCCAGTCAGAAAGTAGGATAGAGTGGAGAAATAAGGTGGTATGCCTAGAGTTGATTGCATCAAGGGTAGAGCCCTTATCATGGGTTTGCGTATTGCAGTATTAAGTGAGCTAGTTCACTTCCAGGAGGGAGGAAAGGGCTTGTACTGTCAGATCTTCTGCCTTGTTTGGATGCAGGTTTAGATCTCCTATTATAATGGCTGTACTGCCTTTATGGGAGTTTTGCAATTTTAGGTCTTTTAGGTCTTATGAGTTTTTCCCTAGTGGGTGATATATAACATGACATTTTGTGGGGTTGGGGACTTTGGAGGATAGCTGAGCTCCTAAATATTCAAAGGTGGGGTACTTGATAATGCAGAGGGAGTTAAGCAGAGGTTGATTTTGTTTATGATGGTTAATCCATGTCCACTATGATCCTTCAAGTCGCAGCGAATGTTAGAGAAGCCTGGAAGAGTCAGGAGATCAATTAGAGAGAATGAGTGGGTATTCATCCAGGTTTCAGTTGGAAAACATATGTCTATTGTGTGTCTTAAGATGTTTTCAGCTATATCAGTGGCATGCTTGACGTCTGACTGGCAGTTTAATCAAATGCAGCAAAGCATAGCTAGAGATCTTGGACCAGGCTGCCTGGGTTAGACGGAAGTTAGTTGGGCGGGAGGCCTGAGGGAGTGAGTGGTGTTCTGGGTCCTTCCCATGCCAAGGATGACCGGGATCAGGTGGTGGCAGGGTTGGGTAGGAGCATTGTCATAAGTTTTGATCAACAATTCTGCTTCCCACTGTGATAGTCCCGGTATCGTGTGTCTCTTAGGTGGTGGTGGAGGTAGAGGATAGTTTGCCTAGGGCTGCGGGAAGATGGATCAGAGTGTATGTTTGTGGCAAGATTAGTGTTTACCATAGATGTGTCAGGTGGGGGCAGGATGTAGCTATTGTTTGCTACCTTACGCATTGACATTTCATCTACAATAGTGTGGATTATTGTGTTCTAGAAGTGTTATTGTGAGGATTAGTTGGTAGGCCTTTGGATCAGTGATGGGCAGTCGAGTATAATGGAGCTCATCAGAGTCTGGGCAGAGACTAGGGTTGAATCCAGCCCGCGAGGCACATGGGCTGAGAGGATACAGTGTGGTAGAAAAATCCACATGGGCAGAGGTGGTGTGCCATGGAGAGGGGGAATGTGATTCTGCTAACGAGACCGAAGTTTACCCGCTTTGGCAAAGACAACAGTAGTGAAAAGTATCCATTGGTTGAATAAATAGTATCTCAGTTTCCACCTCTCGTGATGGAGGAAGTGTAGTTTGATCCATTTCTAGAGTTGGTTCAAGTAATTTGTCCTATGCTGATGGGATGCAGAGCCCTCTTCATTTTTAATGGTAATCTGAAAATCACTTAAATACAAATGATTACTTATATAATGGATGTACTTGAAAACAGGCCTAGTGGAAGTACACAGTTGACTGCAATAGTGTAAGAAAGAAAGAAACCTCATTTTACTTGCTGGGTAGCATTGCGCAGAGAGTATTCAAATTAGGCAACAACCACCCTCTTGTCTTAAACAAAAATTTGAGACAATGCCATCATACACTTCTAACAGATATAGTAAGATTAGTGTGCAGGCCAGATCGTGATACTGAGCAGTGACAGGTTGTTTTCTGGTGTCAAGTAATATAATAATTATGTCATTACAAATATATAATTTAGTGTGGAAATTGCTGATTGCTGATTTGCAAATGAGCTGAGCTTAATACTTATGTACATGCCACAAATTGAGAACTTGTGCAAAGCATCTAAGATTGTTCTGTATTTCAGCAGGATTTCTTGATCTGCATTTACGTATTTCAGCTCTTATGGCATTATGCATATTTGAGATTATCAGGGATGCCCTTTGTGTATATCAAAGAATGATGTAATTAGTGTTTTGGGTAACCAATATGGTCAACTCAATGTTGATTGACATTGAATTACCAATGTATGCTGGTGTTGCTGCTTTTTTTTATAAATAACAATAGAGTGACTTAATATTCTCACTGAAACACAAATAAACCCTGAAGAGTAGTTGAATAGCTCATTTGACACTCTGTGAATTGCTAGTGTAGTGTTTTTTCTGCTCCTGTTTTACTTGCTGCAGACAAACACCAGAGGTTCTTAGATTTCTTTAGAAAGAGTTCTTTAGAAGTACTAAGAGTCTGATTAAATGGTTTAAGTGCCTCCATCAATTGATCTCAAAAATCACAATTCTTTAGGAGGTAACTTAGCTTGTATATGATCCATGAATGTCACTTAAAGTAAAGGTAGTTCATATATCCAGTGCATATTTTTATTTTAGCACATCTTAAACGGAATACTCAGTATTAATTGATCAAATTCAAATTCAAAACATTAGAATTGAAAACATCGCAATTACTTCATTGGCAACAGAATTCAATTGAAAAAAGCACATTGAAATAAAGTAAATACATTCAAATGTAACAACGCGCTCACGGTGCACAGAAAGGGAAGTATTTAGAAGGGATGGGTGTGTTGGGGTAGAAGTGGGGACCGGGTAAAGGTGGTGTGACTATGTTATAATCACAGTGAGAGTCAAAATGCAGCCTTTACAGTCTATGTATAGATCGATAGGTTCCAAAAGGCTCTTAAGCACAAGATCTGTAATCATCCATTATTTATTCCTATGCTTAGAGAAGTACAGTATGTTGGTTGTCAACGTTTCGACCCCTGAAGAGAAGGGTTGTTCATAACCTCAGGCTGGGGTCTTCATCAGGACACGTAGAAAAGCTGGAGCGCCTATAAGCAATATAATAGCAATGAATGTATCTGTCACTGCCGAATACAATTAGTGCACTAGGACTGAAGTCGAAAATTACATACTTTGTGTAGGGCCCGTTGTGGGCCTTGAGGTTGGGACCTTCCAGGGTTCCTATGTTGTATAATGTGGCCTGTAATTGTGTAAAGGAATCATAATTCATTCACCAGCCTATGACCACCCTCCACCTTCACACCCCACACTGCCATGATTAACCATCGAATTCTAACCTACGAAAGCCTCGTAATGAATGATGTACTTAAGATGTGGAAGAAACGCCCTTACGTAAGACACAACATCTCAAAGAGTGAACGAGCAGCTCTTGATTGCCTGAAGAACAACAAATCGCTGGTCATCAAGCCAGCGGACAAAGGTGGAGCTATAGTTATCATGGGGGCTGATGACTACAAACAAGAGATATACTCGCAGTTGAGGGATAACGTGAGCTATCGGCCGATAGCAACCAATCCGACTAATGAGATCAGATGTCAGATCCTCGCAATCACGGCTAAAGCGAAGGAAGCCGGGTTCCTCTCTGATAAAGAATATTCATATCTCAATGTTGATCAACCACGCACCCCGACGATCTATGTCTTACCCAAAGTCCACAAGAACCCCACCAAACCCCCTGGACGACCAATCATATCGGGCTGTGGGTCCCTTTTGGAGCCCCTTTGTAAATATATTGATGTTTTTTTGAAACCACTGGCTGAAGCCACTTCCACCTACCTGAGGGACACTATGCAGGTGATCAACCTGATAGACCAACGCCCCTTTGACAAAGACAAACAACTACTGGTGACCATGGACATCGTGTCATTGTACACAAGTATCCCTCAAGAACCAGCTCTGGTAACAATACGAAGAGCCTTGGAATCAAGACCACAACCAGCAGAAGTCCCCACGGAATTTCTCATTGACCTCTTGGAGATCGCTATGACAAAGAACTTCTTCATATTTCAAGACAACTTCTTCATGCAGATGAAAGGCGTAGCCATGGGGGCGGCCTTTGCCCCAGATCTGGCCATCCTCTATATGAATGAGTACGAGCAACATCGGATTCTCTCTCCTATCAATCCTTATCATGACAAGATCTTAGAATATCGTCGCTACATAGACGACATACTCATCATATGGGCAGGAGACAAGCAAGAATTGGAGGCATTTACCCACTGGCTCAATACTCAATCATGTGACATTCAGTTCACCAGTACCTGCAGCAATGAAACAATCGATTTTCTAGATATCACCATCAAAGAAAGGGAAGGGCTGCTATATACCACTCTATACAGAAAACCAACCGAAAGAAATACGCTGCTGCAGTACTCCAGCCACCACACACGGGCTCTACGTGATAACCTACCATTCGGACAGTTCCTCAGGATACGGAGGAACTGTACACTAAAGGATGATTACTTTCGCGAATCAGATGAACTCATCTTCCGACTTTTAGAAAGAGGATACCCGAAAAGACTGGTTAAAAGAGCACGGAAGAGGGCATGGTTCAGCAATAGAGAATCCTTGCTGGTACCCAGGGACCGTCAACCCTTGGAGGATAGGATGATCTGTGTGACTACATACTGCAGCAAAAGCAATGAAATACGCAAGATTGTGAATAAACACTGGAATATAGTGGCAGATGCCATCGAAATGCATCACCTACCCATGCATGCTTTCAAAAAAGCAAAGAGTATTAGAGACTTTGTAGTGTGTTCCTTGTTGGACAGCCCAGCAGCTCCCACCATTCAATCAATGTGGAACTTACCAATCACTCTCGGAAACCACAAATGCGGCAACTGTAAAGCATGTTCACTATGTTTGGAAACAAAAACGGTAACACACAACAATTTGACTGTGACTCTGAAGTCCTTCACGAACTGTAACAGCCATGGAGTCATTTATGCAATCTTTTGCCCCTGCGGATTGATCTATATAGGCCAAACCAAACAGAAAATCAAGAACCGGGTGCTACAGCACTGTAGCAGGATAAGATGTAAAACACCAGGAGCCCCCTTGGTAGAACATTTTCAAGCACATACACACACACCAGAGTCCTTCAAGTGGGTGGTCATTGAAAAAATTACATTGGGCCCACGTGGCGGCAATCTAAATTCCATCCTGAATGTAAGGGAGTGCAAATGGATGCAATCTTTCAACTCTGTCCAGCATGGCTTAAATGAACTGGAAGCCACATTCTCTCAGATGGCACTCTTAGATCCTGATTGATGTAGGATGTTTTGCCTCACACTTTAAGCACATTACCAGATCGTGTCCTGGTTTTAACGAATTGGGGGCTTCCCTTGTCTCTTTTGACGCAGAGAGACTTTGAGCCACTCACAACGTTACTCTCTACTATAGCCCTGCTCATCTTTAAGAATCAAATTGTCAGGTTTGACACATAGGTTACTGTTTATAAATGTCCTCACACTGCTTGGTAACTATGATTTGATGTTTGTGTTCAATAACGTGCTACAGCAGCCTTGCAGATTCTTAGTAATCCAACGGTCTGGCTTGGCACATGGGTTATTGCTTATACTGCTTTGCAACTATGAAATGATGTTTGTGTTCAATGACTTTGTATTATCACAACTCGGCTTGTCTACCGATAAATTAATACAATGTATAGCAATACCGCAACACCACATTCTATCCTTTACGCGGTAAACCATCAACTGTAGTGTACATGGGAACCTTTTCCAATAGGTGCTGAATATGAGTCCTTTTTCAGCCCTTCCAACATAGAGCTATTCCGAATTCCCAGATCGCCACGTTACTCCTAAGGTTGCACTGGAATGATTCAGGGACCTTTTCGTCCATCCAGCATGCTAGTCCAGCCGTGACCATTCGAAATAATCAGACGCATTGATCTTTTCTTCACTTTTCGTTCAGGCGTCTCTGTATGTTTCCCTATTGCGGTCTGACCCAAGGAGTATCAAGCGATACTCTTTTTCCTTGCTCCCTAACACAACTCCGCTTTGATTGGCTGCGCGCTGCCGAGCCCCCGAGCAGCACTTAGCGTCGGCACCTCGAGGCGGCTCAGATTGTCGACGGCAGCCGGAGGAGGAAGGTGATACATGCATGACATGCGGAAGAATAGGTAAGACATGGATGCCTTTCCCATGCCACTTGCCTGTGGACCGAGTTATACTAATTATGCAGGACCTCCCTTAGTAGCGCTTTAATATCCTGATTTTAACGGAGGTACGATCGATTCAGCTTTTTGTACCCCGCTTCTTCGACATGGTCGGGACTTTCATATAGCCCGAACCATCTTTCCAGGAGATGTGCCCTACTTGATATTACCCATGCTGGCGTCTAAACAAGTTGTGATTTTCTATACCGGTCTTTACCGGTCAACTACATCTGATGCATGCCTGCTGCCGCGTACTTGCCCAGCACCTAGGGCGCGTCATTGGCATTTTATTAATTTCCAATATTTAGACTGACCCGTGTATATTACCTCATGCTGGCGTCTAAATAAGTTGTGATTTTCTATACGGTTTTTACCGGTCAACTACATCTAATGCATGCCTGCTGCTGCGTACTTGCCCAGCACCTAGGGCGCGTCATTGGCATTTTATTAATTTCCAATATTTAGACTGACCCGTGTATATCACCTCATTTTTAGAAAATAACGGATCTCTCCACGGACCGGCACCTCCAGCTGGCCACAGACTTCAACTATACCTAGTCGGAAAGCGTTGATTTCCCAGTAAGTGCTCCCTTGGTTTTATTTTATTTTGTCGTTCTTTTACACTGGAGACTTGTCCACATCTGGGACAGCCCATTGTAATTATGATTCCTTTACACAATTACAGGCCACATTATACAACATAGGAACCCTGGAAGGTCCCAACCTCAAGGCCCACAACGGGCCCTACACAAAGTATGTAATTTTCGACTTCAGTCCTAGTGCACTAATTGTATTCGGCAGTGACAGATACATTCATTGCTATTATATTGCTTATAGGCGCTCCAGCTTTTCTACGTGTCCTGATGAAGACCCCAGCCTGAGGTTATGAACAACCCTTCTCTTCAGGGGTCGAAACGTTGACAACCAACATACTGTACTTCTCTAAGCATAGGAATAAATAATGGATGATTACAGATCTTGTGCTTAAGAGCCTTTTGGAACCTATCGATCTATACATAGACTGTAAAGGCTGCATTTTGACTCTCACTGTGATTATAACATAGTCACACCACCTTTACCCGGTCCCCACTTCTACCCCAACACACCCATCCCTTCTAAATACTTCCCTTTCTGTGCACCGTGAGCGCGTTGTTACATTTGAATGTATTTACTTTATTTCAATGTGCTTTTTTCAATTGAATTCTGTTGCCAATGAAGTAATTGCGATGTTTTCAATTCTAATGTTTTGAATTTGAATTTGATCAATTAATACTGAGTATTCCGTTTAAGATGTGCTAAAATAAAAATATGCACTGGATATATGAACTACCTTTACTTTAAGTGACATTCATGGATCATATACAAGCTAAGTTACCTCCTAAAGAATTGTGATTTTTGAGATATTTGTTACTCTGAAAATATTAGACTCCGACCACTTCTATATGTACCTGATTGACTGACCCAGGTCAGAGAGTTCTTAGGGTCCACCCCGTTGTAACTCACTCCATCAATTGATGTTCTTCTTTTATAATGTAATGACATATCATGTTTAACATTCTGCAAATGGCTTTGGCGCCTAATAAATCATCAATACTGAACTATACAATGCACCCAAATGAGTTTACACAGAGCTCGCAATCACCACGTATCAGGGGCAAGACTCAGGATTAGTTGCAATTCAATATCTGTTGGTGAAATGACCTTTTCTTGATTGCTGCATATTAAAAGGTGATTTCAGTTTTCATTTATTTACGTGGATCAGAGATGAACAGATGTACATGAACCATGAACATTTAATCCTGGGAAAATCCTGGAAATAACTTCATTTAAATTATCTTGTAGATGATTTCCATTACATACTCCTTAGTAGCATCACAGGGCCTCATGCTATTATATTCTAAAATGAAAAGCTAGCGGAATATAGTTCTGCTTGAGCAAATATCTGGTATCAAGGTGTAGCTAATAAGGCCCAGGTCAAGATTGTTGTTGTAGAGTGCAATGATAGAACTACTCAAGTGGGAAGGATCTCTGGTTCAGAAACATGCATATACCAGGGAGATATTAACACTGTGGGAAATGAGAGCGCTAAGTATGAAATTCCTCGAATAACAATTGTTAGACCTGTCAGCCTTAGGGTGGTCTCCCCTACATTTTTGCCCTTGTTTCCTCCCATTTTTACCTTACATTTTGTTGGACTTAGGACTCTGGGCGCCTCACCACTGCTAAACAGTGCTGAGGTGCAGGTGCTCTCCCCTAAAACATTGTGAGGCTGGCATATCTACCACGAGCCCCTGCTACTGCAGTAAGGCTAATTCTCCATAGGCTAATATTGGGAACCTCTCCTTATGGGATAACTTCTGACAGGGACCTAATAAGTCTGTCATGTTTGGTCTTGTTGGACTCTGGGCGGGGAACCCTTGCCAATGATATATAGGGTTTGGACATTACTACGCTAGAGATCCCACTTTTATAAAGGGGACCTTTTCCTGCCTACACTGAGATTAGGGTCTGCAGACTCCCCCCTCCCCTCTGCACACTGATAGCCTGCCTGGGTTGGGAGGTGGGAGTGGTGATTCACACCTTCTTCCCTGGGATGAGCTGTGATGGGCTGTCCACTGTAGCCTTAACGGCCTGTCTCTCGTCACTTTGACAGCTAGGTCAGGGAAGGCAGGGAACATACCAGAAATCCCTGGACTCTTCCAGAAGCCCCTGCCCCCAGACCCTTCCAGAGAGTTCTACCACTTTCTAGCCCTTAGACTGAAAGATATATAAGGGAGGGTCCTGACCTCACTTCTGGTTACACTGCTGGACCTGGAAGAATCCCTGCTGGAGTGAGGACTGCTGCGCAAGAGGATTGCCACTGGGAAGGAGGCTGACTGCTCCAAGGAACTGCTGCCCCACAACCTGCTGAGCTGCCCTACTGTCTGCTGATCCTGCCCTGCATGGGAGACTGCAACATCACCACCAGAGTGTCTCCACAACATCCCAAAGGAACTACTTTTCTTTGAACCACATTTTAAAGAATCTTCAACCTCTTAAAGATTGCCTTTTTGGGACTGCACCCTTTTTAAGCTAAAGGAAACTACCTGTCCTTGGACCACAGCGTTTTAAAGACTGCCCTTTGGAACAGCAACAACACTCTCAAGATTTGCCCTGCAACACTGTGCCTGCCCTCAGCACTGCTTGCCCCGTGATCCTCCCGAGGGCTCTGTGATTGCCTCTGCTTCTGGCGCAAGCCGACTGAAACTGGCCCTGAGGTCACCGCCACTGGGACCGGAGCACGCTGTGTAGCGCTGAGAAGCGAAGCGCTGTGTGGCAGGAGGCTCCGTCGTTGGCCCCGGACTTGGAGGCACTGTTAAGCGCTGTGCTAAAGGAGCGCTGTGTGGCTGTGACCCCCACCCGTGCAGCGCCTGCTGAGCCCAAGGCGGAGAGGAGCCTCGCACCCGCGCCCGCAACCACCACCCCAGGTAACGCCTCAGTGCAACCAGGCTGCCGTGAGGGGGCGGGGTGCGGGTTGGCCGGGTACCTGGAGTGTGAGCTTTGTGCTTGGCTGGGAACCGTCCTTCACTGACCGGCCTACAGGGGCATAATTACTTGGTAATTGACACTGGGGCATTTTTTAGCATCACCAGCAGCGCCTGGCAGTCGCACTTCCTACGCTGGGAGCATCATTTCTATGAGAGGCACACTTGTTACACTACAAGGGAACTTTGGCCATCCAAAGACACTGTGAGAAAGACATTACCAGCAGGAGCCCTTGGCAAACATGAGCTTTTGGTGATTTGATCAGGCCTGGGAACTGGATTCATTCTTATTGATTATTGATCTTGCTTGGAAATTGGAACCCTTTTTATTATTGATCTTGCCTGGAGCTGGATTTACCTGCTTTTGGTTCTCGCATAGTTTTTAGATAAAGAAATTCTTATTCTTATACCAAACTGGTGTGGTGTTCCTCTTGTGAGTGTTTTTACTGTGTCATCGCCGTTGTGTGTTGCACAAATACTTTACACATTGCCTCTGAAGTTACGCCTTTGCTGCTCTGCGCCAAGCTACCAGGTCGGAAGCGGTGGTCCCTACTTGGACTAGGGTGCATACCCCTGCCAACTAGAGACCCCGGTTCTAACATTGGTGATCGAGCGGTGGGATAGGACTTGTGCTTGTGTAACACCACGCAGCGACGCAGTGTACACCGCAACCCTACACCTGACTCTACTGAATTTTTGTCTACCCTCTCCAATTGGCATTTTTGATTTTTTTTTTAATTCTCCCTGACTGGCTGCTCTTTTTAAAAGTCCTTTTGCCTAAGTCCTATTTGTTTTCTCTACAAACGCCTGAGGCCCTACCTAGCAAGATGGAATTCGAGCTGGCCAATCTGGAAGTTTACACAGTGGCACAACTCAAGGAATTCTGCGAGGAGAAAGGGGTGCCCTTTAAGCGAGGTGCTAAGAAGACAGAGCTTCAGAAAGCCTTGAGGGCATGGGTAACGGCCCACCCAGAAGGAGATGGAGAAGGGGACGGGCAGGGAGCGGAGCAAGGGGCCGGGCCACAGGAGAACTTGACCTACTGCCCTTGGTGGAAAATGGCAACTTGTTACCAGGTACAAGGGTACCTTCCAGGGCAGGCAGTAGTGTGTCAGTAAGGACCCTGTCCTCAGAGGAATTGGAGGACAGGAGAGAGGAGAGACAGTTTAAATTGGAACTCGCCAAATTGGAAAGGGAGCGTGAGAAAGAAAGGTGGGCCATGGAGGAGAGGAAACTTACCCATGAGCTCAACCTGAAGGAACTGGAAATTCGAGCCCTACAAGCAGGGACGAACAGCATCAAGAGTGGTGGCAGCATACCTACGGAAGCTTCACGTGAGTCCAGGGTCTTTATGCCTAAAGATGTGATGGCCAGTTTTAAGGTGGGGGATAATATTGATAAGTGGTTAGCTGCCTATGAGGTGTCACTAAGAGCCCATGGGGTCCCAGAGAGTCACTGGGGGGGTGGTCTGTACAAGTGCATACCTCCGGAAGTTAGGGACACACTCCTTAGCCTAGAAAAGGAAGACCAGACCAATTATTCTGTTATGAAAGAAGCATTGCTTAAGAGGTTCGGTCTTACCCCTGAGAGGTATAGGCAGAGGTTTAGGAATAGCCACAAACTTCCCACACAGAACTGGGTAGATTTCCTGGACTACGCTAGTAAAGCTTTAGAGGGCTGGGTGCGGGGCAGCAATGTGCATGACTATGAAGAATTGTATAACTTGTTTTTAAGAGAGCACCTTCTAGAGAAATGTTTTCCAGAGCTGCGCCAACACCTGGTTGACCGCAAGTTGACCAATCCTAGGAAGCTTGCGGAGGAGGCGGACACCTGGGTCAGTACCAGGGTGTCCAACAAGGGTTCTGGGGGGGACTCCCAAAGGGGTGGTCAGGGTTCCCACCAGAAGAAAGAGGGGGGAGATAAAAAGAAAGATTTTCCCAAAGGCCCCCAAAATAATTCACAAGGGAAAGGGTCTGGGTCCCAGCCCCAATCTGGCCACCAGAAGCCCACTTATCCTGACAAAAGTCAGCAGCCCAGAATTGTCCGGTGCTATGAGTGTGGTGAACTTGGACACTACAAGGGGGATCCCAAGTGTCGCAAGAGAGCACCACAGGCCTCTGGAGGTAAAACCCCCGGGGTGGCTAGTGTAGCGCTTGGGGAGGAGCTGTCCCTAGATGATGGGAGTGAGGGGGCCGGGCTTGTCCTAGTGTCTCTGGGAGACAGTGAGATGGTTCCTAAGGTCCACGTGCCCTCCAATACTACTAAGTATAGGCAGTGGGTCACCCTCAATGGTCGGGTGGTGGAGGCCCTGAGGGACACAGGTGCCAGCATGACTATGGTAAGGAGTCAGCTGGTGTCCCCAGAGCAAATAATTCCCGATGCAGTCCATCCAGTTGTGATGGCGGACAACCGGGGGGGTCACTATCCCATAGCACAGGTTCCATTTGAGTGGGGAGGGGTTTCAGGCCTTTTAAGAGTTGCTGTGAGCCCTGCCATGCCAGTGGACTGTCTGTTAGGGAATGACCTAGAGCATACTGCCTGGAAGGAGGTAGAGCTCAAAGCGCATGTGGAGATGCTGGGGTAACCGGAGTGGATTTGTGCTACCACACGGTCTATGGCTGCCCGGAAAGGGAGTCAGCCAGGGCTGGAGCCTGGAAAAATGGCCCAGCCAGCTGCTAAGAAGGGAGGAGCCTGAGGGCGTGGGAAGCCCGCCCCGGGGCAGTCACCCCGGGAGATGGATGGGGCACCTGAGGAGGTTGCACCGGAGTCCACAGAGGGGGACGTTGCTCCCTTGGGGGACCTACCTACCCCTGCAGAGTGGCAGGTGGAAGGAGGGCCCACCAGGGAGGAGTTTTGCCAGGCAGAGAAGGAGTGTCCTACCCTTGAGGGCATGAGGCGACAGGCCGAAGCCCAAGCAGCAGGCAATGCCTCCGCGAAGTATCATATTTACTGGGAGGATGGGCTCCTTTACAGTGAGCCCAAGGCTCCTGTGCATGGGTCATTAAGGGCCTTAGTGGTCCCCCAGTGCTACAGGGCCTTTCTTTTGGAACTGGCCCATGAGATCCCTTTGGCAGGACACTTGGGCCAAGACAAGACCTTTGCTAGGCTTGTCCCACATTTTTATTGGCCACAGATGAGGGTCTCCTCAGATACCTTCTGCAGGACCTGTCTGACCTGCCAAGCCAGTGGGAAAACAGGGGCTAAGCAGAAGGCTCCCCTGGAACCACTACCTGTCGTTAGCACCCCCTTTGAGAGGGTGGGCATCGACATTGTGGGGCCTATGGATCCACCGACTTCTTCTGGTCACAGGTTTATCCTGGTTCTGGTGGACCACGCCACCCGGTACCCAGAGGCTATTCCTCTGAGAACCATCACTGCACCTGCAGTGGCACGGGCCCTGATGGGGATTTTTACCAGAGTGGGTTTTCCCAAAGAGGTGGTGTCCGACAGGGGTACCAATTTTATGTCGGCCTACATGCAAGCCATGTGGAAGGAGTGTGGGGTTACCTATAAGTTCTCCACCCCTTACCACCCACAGACCAATGGTCTTGTGGAGAGATTTAACAAGACCCTTAAGGGCATGATCAGGAGTCTGCCTGAGGGCCTGAGGAAAAAGTGGGACATCCTCTTGCCCTGTTTGCTGTTTTCCTACAGGGAGGTACCGCAGAAGGGGGTGGGTTTCAGCCCCTTTGAGCTCCTGTACTGTCACCCTGTTAGGGGACCTCTCCGTTTAGTGAAGGATGGGTGGGAGAAGACTCCAAGGAGACTTCCCCAGGATGTAGTGAGCTACATGCTGGCCTTCCGTAGCCAAATGGCTAAGTTGTGGAAACAAGCTTCTGACAACTTAGAGGCCAGCCAGGCGGTAATGAAGGAATGGTACGACCAGAATTCTCACCGTGTGGAGCTAAAACCTGGACAGAAGGTGTGGGTCATGGAGCCTGGAGAGCTTAGTGCCCTCCAGGATCGCTGGACAGGCCCTTATGAGATATTGGAGAAGAAGGGCAAGGCCACTTACCTAGTGGACCTTAAGACCCCCAGGCAGCCCCACAGGGTGCTACACGCCAACCGCCTCAAACCCCACCATGAGAGGTCTGAGCTCACCTTACTGATGGTGACTGATGGGGCCGAGGAAGAGGAAAGTGAACCTCTCCCGGACCTCTTTGCTTCCAAAGAGAAGGATGGATCGGTGGAGGGAGTGGTCCTCTCCCCATCCTTGACTCCTGAGCAACAGAGGGACTGCCGCCAGGTCCTGGGGCAGTTCTCCTCAGTGTTCTCCCTTATCCCTGGGATTACCCACCTGTGTACCCATGATGTGGACACAGGAGACAGCCCCCCTGTCAAGTCCAAATCTTACAGGCTGTCAGATAAGGTGAATTATTTACAACAAGGGGTGGTGATGGACAGAGTCTCTGAATTAAGCAGAGTACTCTCACCCAGTCAAGAGATCAGGGCTAGATCCAACACCGTTTTTTAGCTCATTGCACCATCCCAGTTTCAGAACCTGGCTGTATGCAAATTAGTCTGTCCCTGGCCCAGTGCATCATGGGAACAGGGCAGACCAGACTACAAAAGCCAATTCTTACACTGGGAAGGAAACAAGCTTCCGGGGACCGGTTTCTGCCATTTGAGGCGTCTTCGGCCCGGCTTGCTTGAATCCTGATGGTGCAATGAGCAAGGGACTCACATCTGAGTATACCCTTCCACGCTTAGGGTGGACAAAATTATTTACAACAAGGGGTGGTGATGGACAGAGTCTCTGAATTAAGCAGAGTACTCTCACCCAGTCAAGAGATCAGGGCTAGATCCAACACCGTTTTTTAGCTCATTGCACCATCCCAGTTTCAGAACCTGGCTGTATGCAAATTAGTCTGTCCCTGGCCCAGTGCATCATGGGAACAGGGCAGACCAGACTACAAAAGCCAATTCTTACACTGGGAAGGAAACAAGCTTCCGGGGACCGGTTTCTGCCATTTCAGGCGTCTTCGGCCCGGCTTGCTTGAATCCTGATGGTGCAATGAGCAAGGGACTCACATCTGAGTATACCCTTCCACGCTTAGGGTGGACAAAATTATTTACAACAAGGGGTGGTGAGGGACAGAGTCTCTGAATTAAGCAGAGTACTCTCACCCAGTCAAGAGATCAGGGCTAGATCCAACACCGTTTTTTAGCTCATTGCACCATCCCAGTTTCAGAACCTGGCTGTATGCAAATTAGTCTGTCCCTGGCCCAGTGCATTATGGGAACAGGGCAGACCAGACTACAAAAGCCAATTCTTACACTGGGAAGGAAACAAGCTTCCGGGGACCGGTTTCTGCCATTTCAGGCGTCTTCAGCCCGGCTTGCTTGAATCCTGATGGTGCAATGAGCAAGGGACTCACATCTGAGTATACCCTTCCATGCTTAGGGTGGACAAAATTATTTACAACAAGGGGTGGTGATGGACAGAGTCTCTGAATTAAGCAGAGTACTCTCACCCAGTCAAGAGATCAGGGCTAGATCCAACACCGTTTTTTAGCTCATTGCACCATCCCAGTTTCAGAACCTGGCTGTATGCAAATTAGTCTGTCCCTGGCCCAGTGCATCATGGGAACAGGGCAGACCAGACTACAAAAGCCAATTCTTACACTGGGAAGGAAACAAGCTTCCGGGGACCGGTTTCTGCCATTTCAGGCGTCTTCGGCCCGGCTTGCTTGAATCCTGATGGTGCAATGAGCAAGGGACTCACATCTGAGTATACCCTTCCACGCTTAGGGTGGACAAAATTATTTACAACAAGGGGTGGTGATGGACAGAGTCTCTGAATTAAGCAGAGTACTCTCACCCAGTCAAGAGATCAGGGCTAGATCCAACACCGTTTTTTAGCTCATTGCACCATCCCAGTTTCAGAACCTGGCTGTATGCAAATTAGTCTGTCCCTGGCCCAGTGCATCATGGGAACAGGGCAGACCAGACTACAAAAGCCAATTCTTACACTGGGAAGGAAACAAGCTTCCGGGGACCGGTTTCTGCCATTTCAGGCGTCTTCGGCCCGGCTTGCTTGAATCCTGATGGTGCAATGAGCAAGGGACTCACATCTGAGTATACCCTTCCACGCTTAGGGTGGACAAAATTATTTACAACAAGGGGTGGTGATGGACAGAGTCTCTGAATTAAGCAGAGTACTCTCACCCAGTCAAGAGATCAGGGCTAGATCCAACACCGTTTTTTAGCTCATTGCACCATCCCAGTTTCAGAACCTGGCTGTATGCAAATTAGTCTGTCCCTGGCCCAGTGCATCATGGGAACAGGGCAGACCAGACTACAAAAGCCAATTCTTACACTGGGAAGGAAACAAGCTTCCGGGGACCGGTTTCTGCCATTTCAGGCGTCTTCGGCCCAGCTTGCTTGAATCCTGATGGTGCAATGAGCAAGGGACTCACATCTGAGTATACCCTTCCACGCTTAGGGTGGACAAAATTATTTACAACAAGGGGTGGTGATGGACAGAGTCTCTGAATTAAGCAGAGTACTCTCACCCAGTCAAGAGATCAGGGCTAGATCCAACACCGTTTTTTAGCTCATTGCACCATCCCAGTTTCAGAACCTGGCTGTATGCAAATTAGTCTGTCCCTGGCCCAGTGCATCATGGGAACAGGGCAGACCAGACTACAAAAGCCAATTCTTACACTGGGAAGGAAACAAGCTTCCGGGGACCGGTTTCTGCCATTTCAGGCGTCTTCGGCCCGGCTTGCTTGAATCCTGATGGTGCAATGAGCAAGGGACTCACATCTGAGTATACCCTTCCACGCTTAGGGTGGACAAAATTATTTACAACAAGGGGTGGTGATGGACAGAGTCTCTGAATTAAGCAGAGTACTCTCACCCAGTCAAGAGATCAGGGCTAGATCCAACACCGTTTTTTAGCTCATTGCACCATCCCAGTTTCAGAACCTGGCTGTATGCAAATTAGTCTGTCCCTGGCCCAGTGCATCATGGGAACAGGGCAGACCAGACTACAAAAGCCAATGCTTACACTGGGAAGGAAACAAGCTTCCGGGGACCGGTTTCTGCCATTTCAGGCGTCTTCGGCCCGGCTTGCTTGAATCCTGATGGTGCAATGAGCAAGGGACTCACATCTGAGTATACCCTTCCACGCTTAGGGTGGACAAAATTATTTACAACAAGGGGTGGTGATGGACAGAGTCTCTGAATTAAGCAGAGTACTCTCACCCAGTCAAGAGATCAGGGCTAGATCCAACACCGTTTTTTAGCTCATTGCACCATCCCAGTTTCAGAACCTGGCTGTATGCAAATTAGTCTGTCCCTGGCCCAGTGCATCATGGGAACAGGGCAGACCAGACTACAAAAGCCAATTCTTACACTGGGAAGGAAACAAGCTTCCGGGGACCGGTTTCTGCCATTTCAGGCGTCTTCGGCCAGGCTTGCTTGAATCCTGATGGTGTAATGAGCAAGGGACTCACATCTGAGTATACCCTTCCACGCTTAGGGTGGACAAAATTATTTACAACAAGGGGTGGTGATGGACAGAGTCTCTGAATTAAGCAGAGTACTCTCACCCAGTCAAGAGATCAGGGCTAGATCCAACACCGTTTTTTAGCTCATTGCACCATCCCAGTTTCAGAACCTGGCTGTATGCAAATTAGTCTGTCCCTGGCCCAGTGCATCATGGGAACAGGGCAGACCAGACTACAAAAGCCAATTCTTACACTGGGAAGGAAACAAGCTTCCGGGGACCGGTTTCTGCCATTTCAGGCGTCTTCGGCCAGGCTTGCTTGAATCCTGATGGTGCAATGAGCAAGGGACTCACATCTGAGTATACCCTTCCACGCTTAGGGTGGACAAAATTATTTACAACAAGGGGTGGTGATGGACAGAGTCTCTGAATTAAGCAGAGTACTCTCACCCAGTCAAGAGATCAGGGCTAGATCCAACACCGTTTTTTAGCTCATTGCACCATCCCAGTTTCAGAACCTGGCTGTATGCAAATTAGTCTGTCCCTGGCCCAGTGCATCATGGGAACAGGGCAGACCAGACTACAAAAGCCAATTCTTACACTGGGAAGGAAACAAGCTTCCGGGGACCGGTTTCTGCCATTTCAGGCGTCTTCGGCCCGGCTTGCTTGAATCCTGATGGTGCAATGAGCAAGGGACTCACATCTGAGTATACCCTTCCACGCTTAGGGTGGACAAAATTATTTACAACAAGGGGTGGTGATGGACAGAGTCTCTGAATTCAGCAGAGTACTCTCACCCAGTCAAGAGATCAGGGCTAGATCCAACACCATTTTTTAGCTCATTGCACCATCCCAGTTTCAGAACCTGACTGTATGCAAATTAGTCTGTCCCTGGCCCAGTGCATCATGGGAACAGGGCAGGGCAGACTACAAAAGCCAATTCTTACACTGGGAAGGAAACAAGCTTCCGGGGACCGGTTTCTGCCATTTCAGGCGTCTTCGGCCCGGCTTGCTTGAATCCTGATGGTGCAATGAGCAAGGGACTCACATCTGAGTATACCCTTCCACGCTTAGGGTGGACAAAATTATTTACAACAAGGGGTGGTGATGGACAGAGTCTCTGAATTAAGCAGAGTACTCTCACCCAGTCAAGAGATCAGGGCTAGATCCAACACCGTTTTTTAGCTCATTGCACCATCCCAGTTTCAGAACCTGGCTGTATGCAAATTCATCTGTCCCTGGCCCAGTGCATCATGGGAACAGGGCAGACCAGACTACAAAAGCCAATTCTTACACTGGGAAGGAAACAAGCTTCCGGGGACCGGTTTCTGCCATTTCAGGCGTCTTCGGCCCGGCTTGCTTGAATCCTGATGGTGCAATGAGCAAGGGACTCACATCTGAGTATACCCTTCCACGCTTAGGGTGGACAAAATTATTTACAACAAGGGGTGGTGATGGACAGAGTCTCTGAATTAAGCAGAGTACTCTCACCCAGTCAAGAGATCAGGGCTAGATCCAACACCGTTTTTAGCTCATTGCACCATCCCAGTTTCAGAACCTGGCTGTATGCAAATTAGTCTGTCCCTGGCCCAGTGCATCATGGGAACAGGGCAAACCAGACTACAAAAGCCAATTCTTACACTGGGAAGGAAACAAGCTTCCGGGGACCGGTTTCTGCCATTTCAGGCGTCTTCGGCCCGGCTTGCTTGAATCCTGATGGTGCAATGAGCAAGGGACTCACATCTGAGTATACCCTTCCACGCTTAGGGTGGACAAAATTATTTACAACAAGGGGTGGTCATGGACAGAGTCTCTGAATTAAGCAGAGTACTCTCACCCAGTCAAGAGATCAGGGCTAGATCCAACACCGTTTTTTAGCTCATTGCACCATCCCAGTTTCAGAACCTGGCTGTATGCAAATTAGTCTGTCCCTGGCCCAGTGCATCATGGGAACAGGGCAGACCAGACTACAAAAGCCAATTCTTACACTGGGAAGGAAACAAGCTTCCGGGACCCTGATCTCTTGACTGGGTTAGAGTATTCTGCTTAATTCAGAGACTCTGTCCCTCACCACCCCTTGTTGTAAATAATTTTGTCCACCCTAAGCGTGGAAGGGTATACTCAGACATGAGTCCCTTGCTCATTGCACCATCAGGATTCAAGCAAGCCGGGCCGAAGACGGCTGTAATGCCAGAAACCGGTCCCCGGAAGCTTGTTTCCTTCCCAGTGTAAGAATTGGCTTTTGTAGTTTGGTTTGCCCTGTTCCCATCATGCACTGGGACAGGAACAGACTAATTTGCATACAGCCAGGTTCTGAAACTGGGATGGTGCAATGAGCTAAAAAACGGTGTTGGATCTAGCCCTGATCTCTTGACTGGGTGAGAGTATTCTGCTTAATTCAGAGACTCTGTCCCTCACCACCCCTTGTTGTAAATAATTTTGTCCACCCTAAGCGTGGAAGGGTATACTCAGACATGAGTCCCTTGCTCATTGCACCATCAGGATTCAAGCAAGCCGGGCCGAAGACGGCTGTAATGCCAGAAACCGGTCCCCGGAAGCTTGTTTCCTTCCCAGTGTAAGAATTGGCTTTTGTAGTTTGGTTTGCCCTGTTCCCATCATGCACTGGGACAGGAACAGACTAATTTGCATACAGCCAGGTTCTGAAACTGGGATGGTGCAATGAGCTAAAAAACGGTGTTGGATCTAGCCCTGATCTCTTGACTGGGTGAGAGTATTCTGCTTAATTCAGAGACTCTGTCCCTCACCACCCCTTGTTGTAAATAATTTTGTCCACCCTAAGCGTGGAAGAGTATACTCAGACATGAGTCCCTTGCTCATTGCACCATCAGGATTCAAGCAAGCCGGGCCGAAGACGGCTGTAATGCCAGAAACCGGTCCCCGGAAGCTTGTTTCCTTCCCAGTGTAAGAATTGGCTTTTGTAGTTTGGTTTGCCCTGTTCCCATCATGCACTGGGACAGGAACAGACTAATTTGCATACAGCCAGGTTCTGAAACTGGGATGGTGCAATGAGCTAAAAAACGGTGTTGGATCTAGCCCTGATCTCTTGACTGGGTGAGAGTATTCTGCTTAATTCAGAGACTCTGTCCCTCACCACCACTTGTTGTAAATAATTTTGTCCACCCTAAGCGTGGAAGGGTATACTCAGACATGAGTCCCTTGCTCATTGCACCATCAGGATTCAAGCAAGCCGGGCCGAAGACGGCTGTAATGCCAGAAACCGGTCCCCGGAAGCTTGTTTCCTTCCCAGTGTAAGAATTGGCTTTTGTAGTTTGGTTTGCCCTGTTCCCATCATGCACTGGGACAGGAACAGACTAATTTGCATACAGCCAGGTTCTGAAACTGGGATGGTGCAATGAGCTAAAAAACGGTGTTGGATCTAGCCCTGATCTCTTGACTGGGTGAGAGTATTCTGCTTAATTCAGAGACTCTGTCCCTCACCACCCCTTGTTGTAAATAATTTTGTCCACCCTATGCGTGGAAGGGTATACTCAGACATGAGTCCCTTGCTCATTGCACCATCAGGATTCAAGCAAGCCGGGCCGAAGACGGCTGTAATGCCAGAAACCGGTCCCCGGAAGCTTGTTTCCTTCCCAGTGTAAGAATTGGCTTTTGTAGTTTGGTTTGCCCTGTTCCCATCATGCACTGGGACAGGAACAGACTAATTTGCATACAGCCAGGTTCTGAAACTGGGATGGTGCAATGAGCTAAAAAACGGTGTTGGATCTAGCCCTGATCTCTTGACTGGGTGAGAGTATTCTGCTTAATTCAGAGACTCTGTCCCTCACCACCCCTTGTTGTAAATAATTTTGTCCACCCTAAGCGTGGAAGAGTATACTCAGACATGAGTCCCTTGCTCATTGCACCATCAGGATTCAAGCAAGCCGGGCCGAAGACGGCTGTAATGCCAGAAACCGGTCCCCGGAAGCTTGTTTCCTTCCCAGTGTAAGAATTGGCTTTTGTAGTTTGGTTTGCCCTGTTCCCATCATGCATTGGGACAGGAACAGACTAATTTGCATACAGCCAGGTTCTGAAACTGGGATGGTGCAATGAGCTAAAAAACGGTGTTGGATCTAGCCCTGATCTCTTGACTGGGTGAGAGTATTCTGCTTAATTCAGAGACTCTGTCCCTCACAACCCCTTGTTGTAAATAGTCAGATAAGGTGAAGGCCAGCATCCAGAGTGAGGTCACTAAGATGCTGGAGTTGGGGGTGATAGAGCCCTCCAGCAGCCCTTGGTCCAGTCCGGTGGTTCTGGTTCCAAAAGCTGCCCCACCTGGCACCACACCCGAACTTAGGTTCTGTGTGGATTACAGGGGACTGAACTCTGTGACCAAGACTGACGCTCATCCTATCCCGAGGGCGGATGAGCTCATTGACAGGCTGGGGGCTGCCCGATACCTGAGTACCTTTGACCTCACGTCAGGGTACCGGCAGAACGCCCTAACAGATGGAGCTAAAGAGAGGTCCGCCTTTTCCACCCCAGAGGGCCACTACCAGTTTAGGGTGATGCCCTTTGGACTGAAAAATGCTCCTGCCACCTTCCAGCGGTTGGTGAACCGGGTCCTCTCCGGTTTAGAGGCCTTCTCTGCTGCCTACCTGGACGACATAGCTGTCTTCAGTAGCAGCTGGGAGGACCATTTGGGTCACCTCCAGGAAGTGCTTCAGGCTCTGCAGCAGGCAGGCCTGACTATCAAAGCTAGCAAATGCCAGATAGGGCAGGGTTCGGTAGTCTACCTAGGACACTTGGTAGGCGGGGGCAAGGTGCAGCCCCTACAGGCCAAGATAGAGACAATCCTGGCCTGGGAGCCTCCCAAAACACAGACTGAGGTCAGGGCATTCCTGGGCCTCACAGGTTACTACCGCAGATTTGTCAAGGGCTATGGCACCATTGTGGCCCCCTTGACTGAGCTAACCTCTAAGAAATACCCTAGGAAAGTGATCTGGACAGAGGCTTGCCAAAAAGCCTTTGACTCTCTAAAGCAGGCCATGTGCACAGCTCCTGTGCTAAGGGCCCCTGACTTCTCCCAAGAGTTCATTGTCCAAACGGACGCCTCAGAGCATGGCATAGGGGCAGTACTTTCGCAACTCAATGAGGAGGGAAGGGACCAACCAGTAGCCTTCATCTCCAGGAGGCTGCTCCCCCGAGAACAGCGGTGGAGTGCGATAGAGAGAGAAGCCTTCGCAGTGGTCTGGGCTGTGAAGAAGCTGAGGCCATACTTGTTTGGCTCCCACTTCCAGATTCAGACTGACCACCGGCCCCTCAGGTGGCTCATGCAAATGAGGGGCGAGAATCCCAAATTGTTGAGGTGGTCCATTTCTCTACAGGGGATGGACTTCAGGGTGGAACACAGACCCGGAGTAGACCACGCCAATGCTGACGGTCTCTCTCGGTTTTTCAGCCTTAGTGATGAGAACTCCCTGGAGGTTGGGTAGTTCTCCCCACTTTCAGCTGGGGGGGACACGTGTTAGACCTGTCAGCCTTAGGGTGGTCTCCCCTACATTTTTGCCCTTGTTGCCTCCCATTTTTACCTTACATTTTGTTGGACTTAGGACTCTGGGTGCCTCACCACTGCTAAACAGTGCTGAGGTGCAGGTGCTCTCCCCTAAAACATTGTGAGGCTGGCATATCTACCACGAGCCCCTGCTACTGCAGTAAGGCTAATTCTCCATAGGCTAATATTGGGAACCTCTCCTTATGGGATAACTTCTGACAGGGACCTAATAAGTCTGTCATGTTTGGTCTTGTTGGACTCTGGGCGGGGAACCCTTTCCAATGATATATAGGGTTTGGACATTACTACGCTAGAGATCCCACTTTTATAAAGGGGACCTTTTCCTGCCTACACTGAGATTAGGGTCTGCAGACTGCCCCCTCCCCTCTGCACACTGATAGCCTGCCTGGGTTGGGAGGTGGGAGTGGTGATTCACACCTTCTTCCCTGGGATGAGCTGTGATGGGCTGTCCACTGTAGCCTTAACGGCCTGTCTCTCGTCACTTTGACAGCTAGGTCAGGGAAGGCAGGGAACATACCAGAAATCCCTGGACTCTTCCAGAAGCCCCTGCCCCCAGACCCTTCCAGAGACTTCTACCACTTTCTAGCCCTTAGACTGAAAGATATATAAGGGAGGGTCCTGACCTCACTTCTGGTTACACTGCTGGACCTGGAAGAATCCCTGCTGGAGTGAGGACTGCTGAGCAAGAGGATTGCCACCGGGAAGGAGGCTGACTGCTCCAAGGAACTGCTGCCCCACAACCTGCTGAGCTGCCCTACTGTCTGCTGATCCTGCCCTGCATGGGAGACTGCAACATCACCACCAGAGTGTCTCCACAACATCCCAAAGGAACTACTTTTCTTTGAACCACATTTTAAAGAATCTTCAACCTCTTAACGATTGCCTTTTTGGGACTGCACCCTTTTTAAGCTAAAGGAAACTACCTGTCCTTGGACCACAGCGTTTTAAAGACTGCCCTTTGGAACAGCAACAACACTCTCAAGATTTGCCCTGCAACGCTGTGCCTGCCCTCAGCACTGCTTGCCCCGTGATCCTCCCGAGGGCTCTGTGATTGCCTCTGCTTCTGGCGCAAGCCGACTGAAACTGGCCCTGAGGTCACCGCCACTGGGACCGGAGCACGCTGTGTAGCGCTGAGAAGCGAAGCGCTGTGTGGCAGGAGGATCCGTCGTTGGCCCCGGACTTGGAGGCACTGTTAAGCGCTGTGCTAAAGGAGCGCTGTGTGGCTGTGACCCCCACCCGTGCAGCGCCTGCTGAGCCCAAGGCGGAGAGGAGCCTCGCACCCGCGCCCGCAACCACCACCCCAGGTAACGCCTCAGTGCAACCAGGCTGCCGGGGGCATAATTACTTGGTAATTGACACTGGGGCATTTTTTAGCATCACCAGCAGCGCCTGGCAGTCGCACTTCCTACGCTGGGAGCATCATTTCTATGAGAGGCACACTTATTACGCTACAAGGGAACTTTGGCCATCCAAACACACTGTGAGAAAAACATTACCAGCAGGAGCCCTTGGCAAACATGAGCTTTTGGTGATTTGATCAGGCCTGGGAACTGGATTCATTCTTATTGATTATTGATCTTGCTTGGAAATTGGAATCCTTTTTATTATTGATCTTGCCTGGAGCTGGATTTACCTGCTTTTGGTTCTCGCATAGTTTTTAGATAAAGAAATTCTTATTCTTATACCAAACTGGTGTGGTGTTCCTCTTGTGAGTGTTTTTACTGTGTCATCGCCGTTGTGTGTTGCACAAATACTTTACACATTGCCTCTGAAGTTACGCCTTTGCTGCTCTGCGCCAAGCTACCAGGTCGGAAGCGGTGGTCCCTACTTGGACTAGGGTGCATACCCCTGCCAACTAGAGACCCCGGTTCTAACAACAATATACCCAGCAAAGGATCCATTGTAGAAGCTGGTGCTGCCTAACACTGAGCAGTATAGATGACAAGGAAGTAATGGCTAGGGTGCCTTGGGTTGGTCAGGGAAAATCTCAGGCAAACAGGAATAAAAGACTGAAATGGGACACTACACTGCCAGGAACAAAATGTTCATGGATTAGAAGTAGACATTCTGCTCAGATATATTTGAGGCACACTCTTGTGGTCATCTTAAATGTGCATATATGCAGCTTGGTCATGGAGGGTTGTCAAAATAATTAAATGTATTAGAGTCAGGTCTGAAGCCACATAGGTGATCCCGCAGAGCCTGAAGGCATATGTGATGCATACCTGGTAAAACTGCAATTTAGGTCAGGTAAAAATTTCCTTAATAGGGAAAGGCATGAAATCTGAGGATTAGAGACTGATAAAATTGAATGAAAGATTTTGAATGAAGTCATGTAAATCTAGACCCATACCTCACAACACTTACATAATCCTGTGCAATGTATGGAATAGCACAAATAAAAAAATGTATCTGTGCGTGTGGATCACACTGAGGCATGACATTGAATAACAAAATCTTTCAAGCATAAGTGAAAGAAATGGAATCCAATGTGTAGTAAAGGGCCATTCTGGGGGGTAATCAGCCACAGAAGGACGAAAAAGAAGCTGATGGAACAAGTAAGTGCACATGTGCATTCAGGTGATTGGTAAAGATAAACATTTTCAAATGATCCATCAGGGGAAAATAGACAGCAATGCAAAGAATGTAATAAAGCATGGCCTCTGAAAAGCATTCATCAGTATAAATACCATAGGAGGAGGAACAGATACCTCTATTGCAGTAATCGTAAGGCAGAGCAGCTTTCCTGGAGCAAGATATGAGAGGTGTATGGATGGAAGTGTTACAATTGTATCAGGACCTTGAAATCTGCTTTAGCCGGATTATGGAGGTTACACAACTGTTAAGTCTGATAATACCGATGAAGGGATGAAGGCAAAACTGGTCACCATTGTAGCTATTCCATCATCACCATTGTCCTTAGTCCTGGAGGTTTTCCTAATTTTTTAGTTCAGTTTTATGGATCCCTAATTCTGAGCAAGAAACTTTTCCAATTGAAGATATTGTGTTCCTTATGGGACACCGCTGATATAACCTAAACTAGAGGAGACCCTAAATTGGGCTTCCCGCCCTCATTTCTTGATGGTCTACCCCTAACCCTCTGGCTGCTTTTGGCATTTTTGAGATTTTTAACCCCTTCGCTGCTGGGCCTTTTCCCCTCCAGTACTAAGCCTTTTTTGGCTATTTGGGGTAGTGCACGCTTAGGCTCCTGTAGCTTTTTGACCACATAAGGTATCCAAGCCAATTTTGCGTCCTTTTCTTCCAACATCATGGGAATTGTAAAGGTACCCAGGGTTTGTGGATTCCCTTGGAGTGGTCCCAGAAATTAAGGAAAATATAGTAAAAATTTAGTTTTTTTCAGAAAAATTGGAAAAACGGGCTGCAAATGAAAGCCTCTGGGGTTTTCCCTGCAAATGTTATCAAAAAAGAGTTTATGGGGCTGAAATCACCATTTTCCCAGCTTTTAGAGAATGACAGTATTTTGTAAGAGAACCAACATTTTTTACACAGTTTTCTCATTTTTCTGGGACATAGCCTATTTTTGCTATTTTTAGTGCTTTCAACCTCCTTCCAGTTAATGGTAACAATGAGTATGAAAGCAATAATGGATACTGGAAAGCTATACGTTTTAGACAAGTAGACAACATTCCAAATTCAGAAAGGGGTCATTTGTCTAAATACATGAAGATTTCTTTATAGAAAATAACAGTTAAATATTGGAAAAATTTAAAATTAGTTGAAAAAAACAGTCTTTTGTCTGAACGTTTTCACCTGTAACTTCTTGTAATCATGACAGCTCTTTGAACGTAATATACCGTTACATCCGCTGGCCCTTCCTGTTTGTGGGGATATATAGGACTTGTAGGTTCACCAAGAACCCGACGAACTCAGAGCCAAAAACTAAGCAGCAACTTGCAATGGTATTTTATTATGTACCGGATATCGAGCAATTATTCTGGGAAAATGTATACATGGAAAAATCGGTATGAAAGACACCTATGTATTTTTGAATTGGGTACACATTATAGAGTTTAAAAACAGTATATATTTGCACATTTTCAAAATTGGTAATACTCATACTAGCATGAGAATTATTGGTCATTTTTCAAAATGACTTCTTTTTTTACACAATGTCTTTCATTTGGAAGGGAGAAATGCATGAAAACTCAATAGGTAATAACAGTTGATTTACAAATCTGAACGACCCTAAGTCTCCTGATAAAAACGGTACCTAACTTGTGTGGGTTGGCCTTGTGCCCGCGACAGGAAACGGCGCAAAACGCAACGTGGTCACACCTCAATTTCTCAGTGAAAAATGACCCTTTTTTGGCAAAGTGCCTAGCTGTAGTTTTTGCACCCTAGCTCTGCCGGCACCTAGGGAAACCTAACAAACCTATACAGTTTTGAACAGTAGACACCCTGGGGAATCCAGGATGGGGTGACTTAACTGCCTCCCACCAAGTTCTGTTACCCAGAATCCCTTGAAAACCTAAAAATGTGTCCAAAGAAACACATTTTTCCTATATTTATCTGGTGGAAAGTTCTGGAATCTGGGTGGATCCATGAATTTCCACCCACCCCACGGTCCCCAAAGTCTTCCGAGAAAAATGGTACCCGACTTGTGTGGGTCGGCCTAGTGCCTGTGACTGGAAATGGCACAAAACACAACGTGGTCACACCTCAATTGCGCAGTGAAAATGACCCTTTTTTGGCAAAGTGCCTAGCTGTAGTTCTTTCACCCTAGCTCTGCCGGCACCTAGGGAAACCTAGCAAACCTATACATTTTTGAAAACTAGAAACCCAGGGAAATCCAGGATGGGGTGACTTGACTGCCTCCCACTAGGTTCTGTTACCCAGAAACCCTTGCAAACCTAACAAATTGTCAAAAAAACACATTTTCTCCACATATTTGTGTTGGAAAGTCTGGAATCTGCGTGTATTCACGAATGTCTTTCATTTGGAAGGGAGAAATGCATGAAAACTCAATAGGTAATAACAGTTGATTTAAAAAATCTGAATTACCGTAAGTCTCCTGATAAAAACGGTACCTAACTTGTGTGGGTTGGCCTTGTGCCCGCGACAGGAAACGGCGCAAAGCGCAACGTGGTCACACCTCAATTTCGCAGTGAAAAATGACCCTTTTTTGGCAAAGTGCCTAGCTGTAGTTCTTGCACCTAGGGAAACCTAGCAAACCTATACATTTTTGAAAAGTAGACACCCTGGGAAATCCAGGATGGGGTGACTTGACTGCCTCCCACCAAGTTCTGTTACCCAGAATTCCTTGCAAACCTAAAATATTGTAAAAAAAAAAACAAATTTTTCCTATATTTATGTGGTGGAAAGTTCTGGAATCTGGGTGGATCCACGAATTTCCACCCACCCCACGTTTCCCAAAGTCTTCTGAGAAAAATTGTAACCCACTTGCGTAGGTCGACCTAGTGCCTGCAACAGGAAACGGCACAAAACGTAACATGGTCACACCTCAATTTTGCAGTGACAAATGACCCTTTTTTGGCAAAGTGCCTAGCTGTATTTTTGAACCCTAGCTCTGACGGTACCTAGGGAAACCTAGCAAACCTATACATTTTTGAAAACTAGACACCCAGGGTAATCCAGTATGGGGTGACTTGACTGCCTCCGACCAGGTTGTGTTACCCAGAATCCCTTGCAAAAACCAATATTTCTGTAGTGTAAAGTTCTGGAATCTGCGTGAATTCACAAATTTCCACCCACCCCGCATTTCCCAAAGTGTTCTGAGAAAAATGGTACCTCACTTGTGTGGGTTAGCCTAGTGCCTGCGACAGGAAACCGCACAAAACGCAACGTGGTCGCACCTCAATTTCGCAGTGAAAAATTGCCCTTTTTTTGCAATGACATGGTACAATACAGTTTTATACAAACAGGTATGGTCATCCATATATTCTTTCAATATAACGTTAAATTCACATTTCCATAAATAAGGATAAACATAAGACTCCTTCTCGGCTATCAACCATTTCCCCCTCTCCCACCTTCCTCCCATTTCTATTAAGTAACACTAAGAAAAAAAGTATAAATAAACAAGTGATCAATTAACCGTGGTGCCATAAACCAATCATCGTAATTAGTGGGTGCTCTAGGGTAGGGGAAAGTATCCTTTAGGAAACTTTCTTGTCAAGGGGAGTGCCATGATTTAGAACAGGAATAGATAAATTGCCCTTATCTGTAGGGAGCAAGTGACAAGTGGGAGACCCCCAGAACGCATATTCAAAGTTTTTAAAGTCATCTCTAAAGATGTCTGCCATTCTTTCCATTGTAAGTGCTTGCCACAATAGTGCATGCCATTGTGTCAGCGCTGGAGCCTCTTTCTTTTTAAATGCTGTGGCTATCGTTAATTTTGCTACTTCCAGACACAGCCACATTATGTCCTTATTACTTCTAGTTTGGTAGTACAAACAGTTGTCTTGTATACCTAACAATGCAGTGTCTGAAATCGGGATTCCCAGCACATCTTTGATCTGTGCCAGGATATCTGCCAAAAATGGACAAATTGTCACAATCCCACCAAATGGGACAAAAATCCCCCACAAGACCCCAACCTCTACAACATAGGTTCGAGGTTCCAGGAAAGATTTTCTTTAATTTCGTAGGGTCGAGATGGAGTACATTTTAGTGGGCTTATCTCATGCCAAGCGAGTGATTACTTTTTGGGATGTACATTCAAAGTGTCCTTCACTTCTCCTCTGCTATTTCCTCCCCTAAAGTATGTTCCCAAAAGGTGATATGTCATAACTGTGGGGTGTATAGTGCCTGACCTTTTAGCAAATAGTCCTGTGATTGTGAGTTCGTTCATAGGCACTTCTCTAACCTCATGTATAAATGCCCAATGCTTCAGTTGTTGGTAGTGAAAACGTTCAGTATTGGAGAGGTGAAAGTTGCGCTGGCAGTTTTCAAAAGTTAAGATATTCCAATTAATAAACAGGTCTGATAAGGTAAGACAGCCCCCCTCTCACCAAGCATCATGCGGACCAGGGTGTGAAAATGGATTGGCATGAACAGGGAGGGAAACAGTGTTCATTTAGCTGTCTTATTGACCTTGTCCCATATTGTAAGGGTAGTTTTTGTGCTCAAGTTTGCATTTGGCTGGCTTTCTTCTTTAGGTTTCCAGAGAACATCAGATATGATTCTACCCACTATTGCTCTATCCATGTGTAACCAAAGTTTATTTGATTAGTGTAAGGACCATACAGAGATGTCTCTAAGGGGTCGATTAGAATGTAGGGTTGATCGCCACCACCCGCATGGTGGTGGCGATCCGCCCTACATTCGCTCCCACCCGCCACCCATTTCCCCTCGCCATATTAATATGGCGGGAGGACCCCGGCGGACGGAAAGACCGTCCGCTGGTTTTCCGCTGGTCGACCAGTCAACAGGGCGGAATAGGGGCTATATATGGTGGTGGTGTCTGCTAGACACCGCCATCCACATTAGCATGGCAGCGGTGCATGGCTGTCCAAGGCGGAGACCCCGCCATGGAATGCCATGCGGAATCTACTTTTAGTGGCCCGTTGCGGGCCCCCAGGGTATTGGGAGAGGTGGGGAGTGCACATGGGGGTACCTATGGTACTCCCCTACATTGTCATGGACAACGTGGCAGGTAATCGTATAATCAGTGTTTAGTGCTGGGAAGAAATCTCAATTGGCAGGGCTTGGAAAAGGTGCACAATTTTCCATAGAAACGTCATCTTAATAGCATGTATTTGACCGGTCCATGAAATATACATAGGCGCCCATTGTTTGAGGTAATTTTTTTAATTGTTGAAGGAGGAGAGGGTAATTAGCCCGATATAGAGCCGGCAGTTTAGGAGATACCTTTATTCCTAGGTATATGATGTCTTTCTTTGCCAAATGAAAGGGAGTCCCAATTTCTAACGCTGACATTTCGGTGTCGGATAAGGTCAAGTTAAACAGGGAGGATTTAGACAAGTTAATACGAAAGCCTGCAATTGCTTTAAAAGACCAAATCCCTGCCAGTACAGCTGATAGTGAGTGCTGCAGTGTGTTAAGTGTGAGCAGGACATCATTGGCAAATAAATGGATTTTGTGCTGTACAGAGCCAAATGGAATCTCTTTGATATCAGGAGATGCCCGTATTTTCACTGCTAGTGGCTCTTGCTCAGTGCAAAAAGTAGAGGTGAGACGGGGCAGCCCTGCCTAGTTTTTCTCCCTAAATGAAAGAACTATGAGTGTACTCCATTGACCAACATTTTAGAGTGGGGTGTTGCGTAATTGGCACAAATCATAGTTATTAAAGTATCATAAAAGCCAAATATTTTTGGTGTGTATCCCGGTCCACCCGATCAAACGCCTTCTCAACGTTGATACCTAGAAGCACCACTGATATGTGCCTCTTGATAGATTTCTCAATCAGATGAAGTAACCTCCTAACATTATCATGACTCTGTCTGCCTTTAATAAAGGCCGACTGGTACAGGTGTGGTAAATCTGGCATTGTATCTTCGAATCGTGTGGCCAAAATTTTAGACTACAATTCGGCATCCAAGTTCAGTAAGGCGATCGGTCTATAGGAGCTACAGAGATGGGGGTCTTTTCTTGGTTTAGGTATCACAGTCACGAGGGCCTCGCTCATTGAACCGGCATGCTCTTTTCCTCTGTATTTAGAAAGGTGAGTTAAGTGAGGAATCATGTTGGTGCTCAATGTCTTATAGAATTGAGCACTGAGGCCATCCAGACCGGGTGATTTGTGAAGTTTAAGAGTTTTGATAGCCTGTCGTATTTCCTCCTCTGTAAAAGGTTCTCCTAAGTAACCCTGGGCGTAGTTCGGGAAGTAGCGCTACGCGAAGCTGCGCGAAGTGCACTTCGCACTATGCGAACTTCACGTAGCACTACACAAGCTGCGTAGTAGCATGTTCGCACTGTGCAAGATGCGTTTTCAATGATTGCACAGTGCGAACAAGCATCCGGCACTGTGCAATCATTGAAATCGGCATCGCATCTTGCACAGTGCAAGCTGTAGTTTTCTGCCGCTCGAGTAGATTTTTACTCGAGCGGCAGCTTTCTCAACGCGGACTGGTAGTTTCTCATCGCGAGCCGTCGCGAGCATACGCGACCACTCACAATGAGAAACCTGACCTCCCTGCGTTGAGAATCTCGCCGGGATGTCATTTTGCTTGCTCGCGGTCACGAACATGACGTTGAAGACCGCAAACAAGCAGAAAAAATGACCGCTGCACTACGCTACGCTACGCATGTTCGCACTGTGCTATGTGCAGCTCGTGTAGTGCAAAGTTGCGCAAACTACGCGAGCGTAGCGTAGTGCTTCGCCCAGGGTTACTCCTAAGTATTCATTCTGAGCTGATGTCACTTGGGGGGGTCTATTCAGTTAAGGTAGTTAAGTTGGGCATGCGTGTCTGTTTATTCTGCTGTGAATAGGTACTCAAAGAATGTACCATATTCATGTGCCTTCCCCTCCTCAGAGCTCTCAAGTTCTCCTGACTCCCTTTGTATCCCTCATACATTACTTTTCTCCCTTGACCCTAAGTTGCCTAGCTAAGAGGGCTCCAACCTTATTGGCATGCTCATAAGACATAAATGTAAAGCATAACAATGTTAGTTCTGCTCAGTTGGTGGAGATCGCATTCAGTTTCCCTTTCAGTGCAGTTACTTTCTGCTTAAGGATTAGAGATGGGTTTGTCTTGTGTGCCTGTTCAAGATTCCTCAATTCCCCCTCTAACTGTAGATTTCTTGTATTCTCTGTTTGTTAAGTGTTAGGAGGAGTGCTACACACTTGCCTTTCAGCACTGCTTCAAATGTGTCCCAATTATTCGAGGGCTTGGTATCGTATTGGTAATTTAATTGGAAATATTTTTGATAGCCTTCCTAAGGTCACCCTTCAAGAGCCTATTTCTCACCAATGAGTTAGGACAGAACCAGTAAGCACATTTTGGTGGCGGAGCATTCCAGTCTAAAATTACTGAGATTGGTGCATGATCATTTATAATGATGGGCTGAATAGGCGCCGATATCAGGTTGGCAACAAGCATCCTACTAAGGAAGTTGTAATGCAATCAAGAGTATGTACGGTGAGTGTGCGAGTAAAAGTTGTAGTCTTTAGTGTTGAGGCAAAGGAATCTCCAGGCATTCACAAAACCTAGGTCCTGGATTGCCTGTTTTAATGCTTTCGAAAAACTACCTGTGGGAGATCTATGTGGATGAGTACAGTCCATGCCTGTATGCCACGTAAACTTAAAATCTCCAATCAATATTATGTCCCCCTCTGCAAATCCTCCCAACAGTGTTAGTAGTGAGTGAATAAAGGTCACCTGATTAGTATTAGGTGTGTAGGCTGAAGCAAATGTGCACAATTTTCCTCTACTACAACCTTTTACCAATACCAGTCAGCCTTCTTTGTTGTCTTATATCACTCAGGCTGAAATTTTAAAGAGGAATGAAATAGCAATGCTACCCCATTGTGTTTTATTGATTAAGAGGACATATACACAGCCACGGTCGGTAGGGGAGTACCTGCTGCCGGGGCGGTGACGTGGGGAGGGGCAGGGTGGGGGTTAGTAATGTATGGATAATGGAGGTTTGCAGGTAAGTAAACATTTAAATAAATCAAACGAATTTCGTTGCTTGAACTGCATTGGATTTGGTGATGCAGTGCGCGCAACGAAATTTGTTTGATTTTCTTTTAATGTTTACTTACCTGCAAACCTCCATTATCCATACATTACTAACCCCCACCCTGCCCCTCCCCCTCCCCACGTCACTGCCCCGGCAGGTACTCCCCTACCGACCATGGCTGCATATACACCAAAGGATAGGATTTGTGTTTTAAACTATGGTCCTGTGATCTTTTGAGGTGGGTATCCTGTATGGCCACAACATTGCAATGCTGGTCTAGAAGGTACTTCCAGACTTTGTTCCACCTAAGTGGAGAATTTAGTCCCCAGACATACCATAATAGGGTGGTGATCATGAGGACCCAGCCAGAGCAGCATGCTCCCTGCCTCTTTGCCCCATCTCCCCATCCTGGCCACTTCCTCAGTCCTTCTCAACAACTCCATAAGAGCACTGTTACTACTATTGTCCATCTTTAAGAGACTAATAGAGCACCCGCCAGGCACCGGAAAATGACGCAATAAAAACCCACGGTATAAAACGTTGGTTCTAGCTGTCACATCAGTGTTATTGCCAAGGATGGAAGATAGTCCAGCTGAGCTATATTTGCCAGTTAGTCAGCGGGTCTGCTGAATTCATGAGCGTCATTGGGAGAGCCAAGGAGCATCTCCGTGGGGACCGGTGGCAACCCTCTTCGAGACACCTGTTTCCTCTCCAAGCTGTTGCAGTTCAGGGTTAGGTATATCTAAAAGCTTCACAGGCTCTTCTGTTACATGTTGGGATTTGTTGTGATATTCAAAGGGAAAGTCGAAATGGTAGGTCCATCGGTACCTTATGTGTTCTCTTCTAAGTTTATCTGTTACTGATTGGAACATTTGATGATGAGCTAACTTAGCTTGGGCTGCATCTTGATACTGGGAACATGAAGAACCCTTACAGGCCACCTTATCCATTTTCTGGGCTGCTTGAAGAATGTCCTTTTTCACCTTGAATGAATGTAGTTTCACCAGTATGTCTCATGGGCACCTCTTTTCCCCAGTGACTGGCCTCCCCACTGGATGCACCTTCTCTAGCTTGATTTTCATCTGTGACTCTCCGAGTACCTCTGAAAACAGGCTGCACACAAAAGCTTTGAGGTCTACTCCCTCCGCTCCTTATTCCAGTTCCCTTATTCTAATGTTATCTTGGTATGATCTATTTTCTAGGTATTTGTTTTTCTGTATAGATTTTTGTAATTGTTTGGTGAGTGCACCATTCCAGATCTACTGCTCTGGTTTCTAAATCCCACACCCTTGTACATACTGAATCAATGTCTTGCTGGAGGGTGTTCTGTTTACTATTCAGGTCCACTGTTAATGTTTTGAGAGACAATGCAGTTAGGTCTTTAGTTCTTCTTGGAGTTCTTTTTTAAGTTCTCACAGTGAGGTGAGCAGTTCATCCTTCATAAGTGTACAGAAATGGGCAACCTAATCTACCCTTGAGGGCTCGGGCCAAAATGAAATGATAGAGTAAATGTACCTTCAAGGGATTTGGTTTAGAATCCATTTGAGTTATCTTTACAATTGAATTTCAGGCCAAATGAATAATTGCCTCTTCTCATTAGTAGCTTTCCATAACTGGTATCACAGCCTAATTACTTTATACATTGAGTCAAAATCCCAATGACCAACATTAATTATCATGCAGAACAAAAGGACTACATAAAAATTAGAGCAGAAACAGGTGTATATAGAAAGCATATTCACTTTATGTATTTTCAAATTAGAAAAAAGGAACTAAAAAATACAAACAATGTGACAAGAAGGTAACCAATAGATTCAAACTCCTTCACTGTGACAATTGTAGACACTTTTCTTCTCAGTTAAAATGAATACAAAGTAATAGAAGAAAAAGCATAGGTCGACGTTTCGGTCACTACTTTTTCATAGACGAGTCTATCTTCAGGACTGAACAGTATTACAATGGTTGACCCCGAAGATAATGTAGAGCAGAGAATAATTACTGCTTATTCTGCCACATATCTAATATAAAAACATGCACACAATATATCACCCATAGAGCAATTATATACAATCGCATAATTATTTAAACTCCAAACATATATTTGCGGAGCATTTCGTTCTACTCCCTAATGGTAATGACATTTTATTGAATACTGTCATTTATCCAATAGCAGATGTTCTTGTATTGAGATCTCATTCATTATGCACATCCATTAAATCAAGAGTGACTGAAGAGCATTATTTTAAACTTCACTTGTTTGAATTAAATGAATTCTACTGCCTTGCTGAGTATTAGTCTTGTTATGAAAGCCTGAGTGTTAATAGGCTTTAAAGGAAACAGGATTATTTACAAAGTGACTTAAATGGTCAATATGAATTTTAACCAACATTAGTACCTTATTTAGATCAGAGAACATAGTATTCAATGTTTACCTGTGTATCAATGACATCTGAAAATGACGCCAGTGGTCATGCAGATTCTAACGTATCGTTAATCTGTGGACATCAGAGGTTCAGTTGTTAGAGACGCAGGCTAAATAATAGCGAGTTGTGTACAAAATAGATATATTTTTCCACCTTACTGTCGGTATTCAAGACGTGTTTAACTCACTTTATTTCTTAATAAACTATCTTTAATCTAGGTACCATTCTCCATCTTATGGCCACATATGTTGACTCATGGGTATATGGCATTATCTAAAGATATCTGCTAGGTTGAGTCTGTCAAATTATGAACCTAGAAACCACGAGAAACAAATTGTTGCGAATGCACTATTCTCCATCATAGTAAATAGATGCTATTACTGTTGTTGCTCTATGATACAACATATTAGTGCAATATATAGATTCACCTTATTATTGACGTGAAGCCGCATCAGCGAATCAGATCCTATCAATGCCGCTCTTCCAAGGCAGCGCGTTTGAACTTACGATCTATTTAAGTGAAGTATATTTTTAGAAATACAGCATTTTACATAAAGTGATCGAACATATCTACAATCAATCTAAGAGTATCAGAGGTTAAACTATTAACGTTGCGTGCTGCACAATGGCGGATTATGCACAGAAGGGGAAGCGTATTCCACCTTCCTGTCAATATTGAGGATGTATCTTACTCATGATACTTATCACAGTCTTACTCTAATCTGTGTATGGTTTAAAAAATAAATACCAACAGATTTACTCCTATGTAAATGGCACTAGATATTTATAGAACAATCTCTTTTTAGTCGGTCATAAGACTCTGCTCGGTTATAGCCGCAAAATTGATATTAACAATTGTTCGCCTTGAGGCCACAAACTGAGTATTACCCCAAAGGCACTAATCTCAGTACTAGTACAAAAACGCTATATTGTATTTGTTAGTACCCTTTTTCTAATTTGAAAATACATAAAGTGAATATTTTTTCTATAAACACCCGTTTCTGCTCTAATTTTTATATAGGCCTTTTGTCCTGCATGATAATTAATGTTGGTCATTGTGATTTTGATACCAGTTATTGAAAGCTACTAATCCCTTGAAGGTACATTTACTCTATTATCCTTCATAAGGGCATGGTATTTCTCATCGCAGTTGTTACCTCGTTATCCTGCGCCTCTGCCTTGATAAAGTAAGAGGACACCGTGTTTGATTGTTGTTTTTTCAGAAGAAACAAGGTAAATATAAGAGCTGTGTGTAAGGGCCAGTCGAGCACATCTCAGTTAATATGGTTCCTGCTATATGTGATTTAAAGTATCTTGTGGTTGGCGCTAGGTTGTTTGTAGGTAAGGTGAAACTGTTTTTCTGGATGCAGTAAACTGTTAAGGCTACTATTTACAAATGGTATTCTTGCACAGCCTAGGCATAGTCGTTTCTATGTCCCCTCTCACTGGGGGCACTCACCGTCCCCCAAGCCTGTGGCCCATCAAAGGGAAATTTTCCAGTGAGAGATAAAGTCACTGAGCAAGTGCCCAACCGATCTCAGAGTTTGTAAATATACTTTGCTTCCGCTACAGCATACCTGATGGAGCCTTTATCATTGAAGAAGTTGGGGAGGAATCACATGGTCCTTTCCACTTAGAGGGCTGATTTTATGAGCCCCCTGGTGCAGTTTGCTTTACTAAACCTGTTTGTAGGTCCCTTGGAGAGTTTACATGGCATTGAGCCCTCTCATGAAACTCTGTGGTACTGCCATTTTGTGGTCAGGCATGGTGGTGCTATTATTTTCCTTCTGTAAGTTCACAGTGGGCAGTTTACGGTAGAATTACCTTCTGTTGCCCTTCAAAGTGGCGTATAATTATTGCACTTTATTCTGCATGCACTTGAAGTGCTTCCTTGGTCCATGTGGTACTAGGAATTGGGAGTCGGACCTCCCTGTTAAGGTCAGGTAGAGTGCCCTGGCTCATCCCATGGCCTCTGGTGTTACACTTTGTCTCTCTGGCATGGCTTTACCACCTTAGCTATTTCCCCTGCACTCCTCCACATTTCAGTATGAGCACCATGCTACCCGGACTCTTCTGCCGTTCCACCAAATCCATTTACTCAAGTCAGGGCTCCCAGACTGCTGTATTGCTCTTCCTGGCCCGTTGCAAAGTCTCTGTCACAAGTGTCTTTGCCCTGACCATAACACAGTCCGGCACTCCACCAGTGCTTGGGCTATCAGCAAGGTCCAGGAACTCCGCAAGCAATGTTTTGCTCCCTAAGTCGCATCAGGAGGGAGCTGCCACCATCTTGTCCGAGAGCTTCAGGGCTGCAATTCACCCTCAAGCGACGTCTTCCCCACCGTTAAATCTTTCCCTTAAGTCATCATTGGTATCTCACAATAGCCCTCAGTGTTGAATTGTGCCAAATAGTGTTGTCAGGCCTTTCGTCTGCAATCAATGGTAAAGGAGCCTCCATGGATTACTTCCACTCGGCCATCTTGGATACCCACGTCCCCAATTTATTTTTGAATTTTATATAGCAGTAGCTAGAGCCGGAGGTATCAGAGCACTTTACAAGAATTGATCATAGATTACAAAGTTAAAGTGTATACAGAACAGCAATAAAACAGTATGAGCAGACCAGAGAGGTACTTAACAATACAGCATTAAGGTAATATTTGGGACTTCTCAGTGCCCGGCCTCTACCTGCTCTCGAACATTTGGTTTCAAGGTATTAGGGTTTTTTGGTACGAAGGACTTTGTGTGTGATGCCGACTGTCTTGAAGATGCATCTTCCTTCAATGGGAAGCCAGTTGAGACTCTTAAGGGTAGGTGAGATGTGATCAATTCCTGTGAGGAGTCTTTCAGCAGTATTGAGAGTGGCTCTCTGGGAGGCAAGGTGGATTTTTGGAGTTCCAGGGAAGATGGTGTTTCCATAGTCCAGTTTAGAGAGGTCAGCAATTGCACTACAGTCTTGAGATCATTGGAGGGGATAAAATGTTTTATTTCTTTGAGGTGTTGATGAAAAAGGGTTCAGGCAGATCAGGTTGTTTTTACCCCTTTTTTAGGATTGCCCGGCGTTAGCCGCTTCTCACCCAACTCATGATTACCAAATAAGAGGCAGGCGCTGGAGACTGGAAGGCAGGAAACAGGAGTTTATTTCCGACGGAACAGAACACGTCAAATCAGACAACAGGGTATCTTCTCGAGGTGCTCTAACAAGTTTCTCTATGGCTCCGTCTTTTATACACAGGTTTATGATGTACAAACATTCTTTATTGTAATAAAGACACTTTGAGGTACGAAAAAGGCATGTTTGGAATCCCAGCTTCAGGCCTATTCCCATACCGGTCGTTCTGATGTTGTTTTCCCCTCCCAAATGTAACATGTGATTGTAATCTGCAGCCGGACGTCCTAACAGGACACGAGGGCAAGGGGGGGTGGTCAGATCTAAGGTTGGGCAGGCGATAAGATCACGTTTCGCTATGCGGGGCCGGAGGGGGTACATCCACGAGACCTAGTTTTATGATATTGGACTGGGTCGAGAGGCCAGGTGTAGCCGGGGGGGGGGTCATCAGAAGAGAGGAAGGGTGTTCCTGGGAGGAATGCAGGGGTGTCGGTCAGATCTAGGGGTGTGAAGGCCTTGATTAATCACCACTCCTCTGATGTGAGGTGAGGTCCTACTGTAGGAAGCAATAAACTGCATCTGTTGGGCTAGGTGATGGCCTGGGATCAGGCCGGGCAATCGGGCAGGGAGGAAGAGGTTACCAAAAGGGCCCGTTCTATGGGTAGGATGAAAGAGCGAGGGGGCAGGGGTTCAGCACGGAGACAAGGTCGTGTTTAGCGGTGCGTTTATGGTCCGAACAGGAGAGACCGGGGGCTGTCGTGGCGCAGGGTGCTTGCGAGGCTGGAGAGAGAGAGAGAGAGAGAGAGAGAGAGAGAGATGCTGGCTATTGGCAATGGGCAGAGAGGTCATGACATACAGATGGCTACTATCTATGTTCGTGATGGGGCCTAAAAGGGAACAAGATGGCGGGGCCACTGTTTCGTGACTTTCGCTTTACCTTCAACAGTGGCGAGGGTGAACCCAAATGAACGCCGCTTATGTACATATACATTGTCATTTTCCACAGTCGCCGGTTTTTACATAAGATAGGTCATTTCCGTGTTTATCATAACTGACGGGGTGTACATATAAATTCAAAAAGGGGGTGGTGATGGACAGAGTATCTGAGTTAATCAGAACACTCCTACCCAGTCAAGAGATCAGGGTTTGATCCATCACCGTTTTTTAGCTCACTGCACCATCCCAGTTCAGAACCTGGCTATATGCAAATTAGTCTGTCCCTGGCCCAGTGCATCATGGGAACAGGGCAGACCAAACTACCAAGCCAATTCTTCACTGGAAAGGAAACAAGCTTCCGGGGACCGGTTTCTGGCATTACAGCCGTCGTCGGCCCGGCTTGCTTGAATCCTGATGGTGCAGTGAGCAAGGGACTCATGTCTGAGCATACCCTTCCACACTTATGGTGGCCAAAATAATTTCAAAATGGGGGTGGTGATGGACAGAGTATCTGAGTTAATCAGAACACTCCTACCCAGTCAAAAGATCAGGGCTTGATCCATCACCGTTTTTTAGCTCACTGCACCATCCCAGTTCAGAACCTGGCTATATGCAAATTAGTCTGTCCCTGGCCCAGTGCATCATGGGAACAGGGCAGACCAAACTACCAAGCCAATTCTTCACTGGAAAGGAAACAAGCTTCCGGGGAGTCATCTCTAAAGATGTCTGCCATTCTTTCCATTGTAAGTGCTTGCCACAATAGTGCATGCCATTGTGTCAGCGCTGGAGCCTCTTTCTTTTTAAATGCTGTGGCTATCGTTAATTTTGCTACTTCCAGACACAGCCACATTATGTCCTTATTACTTCTAGTTTGGTAGTACAAACAGTTGTCTTGTATACCTAACAATGCAGTGTCTGAAATCGGGATTCCCAGCACATCTTTGATCTGTGCCAGGATATCTGCCAAAAATGGACAAATTGTCACAATCCCACCAAATGGGACAAAAATCCCCCACAAGACCCCAACCTCTACAACATAGGTTCGAGGTTCCAGGAAATATTTTCTTTAATTTCGTAGGGTCGAGATGGAGTACATTTTAGTGGGCTTATCTCATGCCAAGCGAGTGATTACTTTTTGGGATGTACATTCAAAGTGTCCTTCACTTCTCCTCTGCTATTTCCTCCCCTAAAGTATGTTCCCAAAAGGTGATATGTCATGACTGTGGGGTGTATAGTGCCTGACCTTTTAGCAAATAGTCCTGTGATTGTGAGTTCGTTCATAGGCACTTCTCTAACCTCATGTATAAATGCCCAATGCTTCAGTTGTTGGTAGTGAAAACGTTCAGTATTGGAGAGGTGAAAGTTGCGCTGGCAGTTTTCAAAAGTTAAGATATTCCAATTAATAAACAGGTCTGATAAGGTAAGACAGCCCCCCTCTCACCAAGCATCATGCGGACCAGGGTGTGAAAATGGATTGGCATGAACAGGGAGGGAAACAGTGTTCATTTAGCTGTCTTATTGACCTTGTCCCATATTGTAAGGGTAGTTTTTGTGCTCAAGTTTGCATTTGGCTGGCTTTCTTCTTTAGGTTTCCAGAGAACATCAGATATGATTCTACCCACTATTGCTCTATCCATGTGTAACCAAAGTTTATTTGATTAGTGTAAGGACCATACAGAGATGTCTCTAAGGGGTCGATTAGAATGTAGGGTTGATCGCCACCACCCGCATGGTGGTGGCGATCCGCCCTACATTCGCTCCCACCCGCCACCCATTTCCCCTCGCCATATTAATATGGCGGGGGGACCCCGGCGGACGGAAAGACCGTCCGCTGGTTTTCCGCTGGTCGACCAGTCAACAGGGCGGAATAGGGGTTATATATGGTGGTGGTGTCTGCTAGACACCGCCATCCACATTAGCATGGCAGCGGTGCATGGCTGTCCAAGGCGGAGACCCCGCCATGGAATGCCATGCGGAATCTACTTTTAGTGGCCCATTGCGGGCCCCCAGGGTATTGGAAGAGGTGGGGAGTGCACATGGGGGTACCTATGGTACTCCCCTACATTGTCATGGACAACGTGGCAGGTAATCGTATAATCAGTGTTTAGTGCTGGGAAGAAATCTCAATTGGCAGGGCTTGGAAAAGGTGCACAATTTTCCATAGAAACGTCATCTTAATAGCATGTATTTGACCGGTCCATGAAATATACATAGGCGCCCATTGTTTGAGGTAATTTTTTTAATTGTTGAAGGAGGAGAGGGTAATTAGCCTGATATAGAGCCGGCAGTTTAGGAGATACCTTTATTCCTAGGTATATGATGTCTTTCTTTGCCAAATGAAAGGGAGTCTCAATTTCTAACGCTGACATTTCGGTGTCGGATAAGGTCAAGTTAAACAGGGAGGATTTAGACAAGTTAATACGAAAGCCTGCAATTGCTTTAAAAGACCAAATCCCTGCCAGTACAGCTGATAGTGAGTGCTGCAGTGTGTTAAGTGTGAGCAGGACATCATTGGCAAATAATTGGATTTTGTGCTGTACAGAGCCAAATGGGATCTCTTTGATATCAGGAGATGCCCGTATTTTCACTGCTAGTGGCTCTTGCTCAGTGCAAAAAGTAGAGGTGAGACGGGGCAGCCCTGCCTAGTTTTTCTCCCTAAATGAAAGAACTATGAGTGTACTCCATTGACCAACATTTTAGAGTGGGGTGTTGCGTAATTGGCACAAATCATAGTTATTAAAGTATCATAAAAGCCAAATATTTTTGGTGTGTATCCCGGTCCACCCGATCAAACGCCTTCTCAACGTTGATACCTAGAAGCACCACTGATATGTGCCTCTTGATAGATTTCTCAATCAGATGAAGTAACCTCCTAACATTATCATGACTCTGTCTGCCTTTAATAAAGGCCGACTGGTACAGGTGTGGTAAATCTGACATTGTATCTTCGAATCGTGTGGCCAAAATTTTAGACTACAATTCGGCATCCAAGTTCAGTAAGGCGATCGGTCTATAGGAGCTACAGAGATGGGGGTCTTTTCTTGGTTTAGGTATCACAGTCACGAGGGCCTCGCTCATTGAACCTGCATGCTCTTTTCCTCTGTATTTAGAAAGGTGAGTTAAGTGAGGAATCATGTTGGTGCTCAATGTCTTATAGAATTGAGCACTGAGGCCATCCAGACCGGGTGATTTGTGAAGTTTAAGAGTTTTGATAGCCTGTCGTATTTCCTCCTCTGTAAAAGGTTCTCCTAAGTAACCCTGGGCGTAGTTCGGGAAGTAGCGCTACGCGAAGCTGCGCGAAGTGCACTTCGCACTATGCGAACTTCACGTAGCACTACACAAGCTGCGTAGTAGCATGTTCGCACTGTGCAAGATGCGTTTTCAATGATTGCACAGTGTGAACAAGCATCCGGCACTGTGCAATCATTGAAATCGGCATCGCATCTTGCACAGTGCAAGCTGTAGTTTTCTGCCGCTCGAGTAGATTTTTACTCGAGCGGCAGCTTTCTCAACGCGGACTGGTAGTTTCTCATCGCGAGCCGTCGCGAGCATACGCGACCACTCACAATGAGAAACCTGACCTCCCTGCGTTGAGAATCTCGCCGGGATGTCATTTTGCTTGCTCGCGGTCACGAACATGACGTTGAAGACCGCAAACAAGCAGAAAAAATGACCACTGCACTACGCTACGCTACGCGTGTTCGCACTGTGCTATGTGCAGCTCGCGTAGTGCAAAGTTGTGCAAACTACGCGAGCGTAGCGTAGTGCTTCGCCCAGGGTTACTCCTAAGTATTCATTCTGAGCTGATGTCACTTGGGGGGGTCTATTCAGTTAAGGTAGTTAAGTTGGGCATGCGTGTCTGTTTATTCTGCTGTGAATAGGTACTCAAAGAATGTACCATATTCATGTGCCTTCCCCTCCTCAGAGCTCTCAAGTTCTCCTGACTCCCTTTGTATCCCTCATACATTACTTTTCTCCCTTGACCCTAAGTTGCCTAGCTAAGAGGGCTCCAACCTTATTGGCATGCTCATAAGACATAAATGTAAAGCATAACAATGTTAGTTCTGCTCAGTTGGTGGAGATCGCATTCAGTTTCCCTTTCAGTGCAGTTACTTTCTGCTTAAGGATTAGAGATGGGTTTGTCTTGTGTGCCTGTTCAAGATTCCTCAATTCCCCCTCTAACTGTAGATTTCTTGTATTCTCTGTTTGTTAAGTGTTGGGAGGAGTGCTACACACTTGCCTTTCAGCACTGCTTCAAATGTGTCCCAATTATTCGAGGGCTTGGTATCGTATTGGTAATTTAATTGGAAATATTGTTGATAGCCTTCCTAAGGTCACCCTTCAAGAGCCTATTTCTCACCAATGAGTTAGGACAGAACCAGTAAGCACATTTTGGTGGCGGAGCATTCCAGTCTAAAATTACTGAGATTGGTGCATGATCAGTTATAATGATGGGCTGAATAGGCGCCGATATCAGGTTGGCAACAAGCATCCTACTAAGGAAGTTGTAATGCAATCAAGAGTATGTACGGTGAGTGTGCGAGTAAAAGTTGTAGTCTTTAGTGTTGAGGCAAAGGAATCTCCAGGCATTCACAAAACCTAGGTCCTGGATTGCCTGTTTTAATGCTTTCGAAAAACTACCTGTGGGAGATCTATGTGGATGAGTACTGTCCATGCCTGTATGCCACGTAAACTTAAAATCTCCAATCAATATTATGTCCCCCTCTGCAAATCCTCCCAACAGTGTTAGTAGTGAGTGAATAAAGGTCACCTGATTAGTATTAGGTGTGTAGGCTGAAGCAAATGTGCACAATTTTCCTCTACTACAACCTTTTACCAATACCAGTCAGCCTTCTTTGTTGTCTTATATCACTCAGGCTGACATTTTAAAGAGGAATGAAATAGCAATGCTACCCCATTGTGTTTTATTGATTAAGAGGACATATACACAGCCGCGGTCGGTAGGGGAGTACCTGCTGCCGGGGCGGTGACGTGGGGAGGGGCAGGGTGGGGGTTAATAATGTATGGATAATGGAGGTTTGCAGGTAAGTAAACATTTAAATAAATCAAACGAATTTCGTTGCGTGAACTGCATTGGATTTGGGGATGCAGTGCGCGCAACGAAATTCGTTTGATTTTCTTTTAATGTTTACTTACCTGCAAACCTCCATTATCCATACATTACTAACCCCCACCCTGCCCCTCCCCCTCCCCACGTCACCGACCCGACCATGGCTGCATATACACCAAAGGATAGGATTTGTGTTTTAAACTATGGTCCTGTGATCTTTTGAGGTGGGTATCCTGTAGGGCCACAACATTGCAATGCTGGTCTAGAAGGTACTTCCAGACTTTGTTCCACCTAAGTGGAGAATTTAGTCCCCAGACATACCATAATAGGGTGGTGATCATGAGGACCCAGCCAGAGCAGCATGCTCCCTGCCTCTTTGCCCCATCTCCCCATCCTGGCCACTTCCTCAGTCCTTCTCAACAACTCCATAAGAGCACTGTTACTACTATTGTCCATCTTTAAGAGACTAATAGAGCCCCCGCCAGGCACCGGAAAATGACGCAATAAAAACCCACGGTATAAAACGTTGGTTCTAGCTGTCACATCAGTGTTATTGCCAAGGATGGAAGATAGTCCAGCTGAGCTATATTTGCCAGTTCGTCAGCGGGTCTGCTGAATTCATGAGTGTCATTGGGAGAGCCAAGGAGCATCTCCGTGGGGACCGGTGGCAACCCTCTTCGAGACACCTGTTTCCTCTCCAAGCTGTTGCAGTTCAGGGTTAGGTATATCTAAAAGCTTCACAGGCTCTTCTGTTACATGTTGGGATTTGTTGTGATATTCAAAGGGAAAGTCGAAATGGTAGGTCCATCGGTACCTTATGTGTTCTCTTCTAAGTTTATCTGTTACTGATTGGAACATTTGATGATGAGCTAACTTAGCTTGGGCTGCATCTTGATACTGGGAACATGAAGAACCCTTACAGGCCACCTTATCCATTTTCTGGGCTGCTTGAAGAATGTCCTTTTTCACCTTGAATGAATGTAGTTTCACCAGTATGTCTCATGGGCACCTCTTTTCCCCAGTGACTGGCCTCCCCACTGGATGCACCTTCTCTAGCTTGATTTTCATCTGTGACTCTCCGAGTACCTCTGAAAACAGGCTGCACACAAAAGCTTTGAGGTCTACTCCCTCCGCTCCTTATTCCAGTTCCCTTATTCTAATGTTATCTTGGTATGATCTATTTTCTAGGTATTTGTTTTTCTGTATAGATTTTTGTAATTGTTTGGTGAGTGCACCATTCCAGATCTACTGCTCTGGTTTCTAAATCCCACACCCTTGTACATACTGAATCAATGTCTTGCTGGAGGGTGTTCTGTTTACTATTCAGGTCCACTGTTAATGTTTTGAGAGACAATGCAGTTAGGTCTTTAGTTCTTCTTGGAGTTCTTTTTTAAGTTCTCACAGTGAGGTGAGCAGTTCATCCTTCATAAGTGTACAGAAATGGGCAACCTAATCTACCCTTGAGGGCTCGGGCCAAAATGAAATGATAGAGTAAATGTACCTTCAAGGGATTTGGTTTAGAATCCATTTGAGTTATCTTTACAATTGAATTTCAGGCCAAATGAATAATTGCCTCTTCTCATTAGTAGCTTTCCATAACTGGTATCACAGCCTAATTACTTTATACATTGAGTCAAAATCCCAATGACCAACATTAATTATCATGCAGAACAAAAGGACTACATAAAAATTAGAGCAGAAACAGGTGTATATAGAAAGCATATTCACTTTATGTATTTTCAAATTAGAAAAAAGGAACTAAAAAATACAAACAATGTGACAAGAAGGTAACCAATAGATTCAAACTCCTTCACTGTGACAATTGTAGACACTTTTCTTCTCAGTTAAAATGAATACAAAGTAATAGAAGAAAAAGCATAGGTCGACGTTTCGGTCACTACTTTTTCATAGACGAGTCTATCTTCAGGACTGAACAGTATTACAATGGTTGACCCCGAAGATAATGTAGAGCAGAGAATAATTACTGCTTATTCTGCCACATATCTAATATAAAAACATGCACACAATATATCACCCATAGAGCAATTATATACAATCGCATAATTATTTAAACTCCAAACATATATTTGCGGAGCATTTCGTTCTACTCCCTAATGGTAATGACATTTTATTGAATACTGTCATTTATCCAATAGCAGATGTTCTTGTATTGAGATCTCATTCATTATGCACATCCATTAAATCAAGAGTGACTGAAGAGCATTATTTTAAACTTCACTTGTTTGAATTAAATGAATTCTACTGCCTTGCTGAGTATTAGTCTTGTTATGAAAGCCTGAGTGTTAATAGGCTTTAAAGGAAACAGGATTATTTACAAAGTGACTTAAATGGTCAATATGAATTTTAACCAACATTAGTACCTTATTTAGATCAGAGAACATAGTATTCAATGTTTACCTGTGTATCAATGACATCTGAAAATGACGCCAGTGGTCATGCAGATTCTAACGTATCGTTAATCTGTGGACATCGCATGCTAAATAATAGCGAGTTGTGTACAAAATAGATATATTTTTCCACCTTACTGTCGGTATTCAAGACGTGTTTAACTCACTTTATTTCTTAATAAACTATCTTTAATCTAGGTACCATTCGCCATCTTATGGCCACATATGTTGACTCATGGGTATATGGCATTATCTAAAGATATCTGCTAGGTTGAGTCTGTCAAATTATGAACCTAGAAACCACGAGAAACAAATTGTTGCGAATGCACTATTCTCCATCATAGTAAATAGATGCTATTACTGTTGTTGCTCTATGATACAACATATTAGTGCAATATATAGATTCACCTTATTATTGACGTGAAGCCGCATCAGCGAATCAGATCCTATCAATGCCGCTCTTCCAAGGCAGCGCGTTTGAACTTACGATCTATTTAAGTGAAGTATATTTTTAGAAATACAGCATTTTACATAAAGTGATTGAACATATCTACAATCAATCTAAGAGTATCAGAGGTTAAACTATTAACGTTGCGTGCTGCACAATGGCGGATTTTGCACAGAAGGGGAAGCGTATTCCACCTTCCTGTCAATATTGAGGATGTATCTTACTCATGATACTTATCACAGTCTTACTCTAATCTGTGTATGGTTTAAAAAATAAATACCAACAGATTTACTCCTATGTAAATGGCACTAGATATTTATAGAACAATCTCTTTTTAGTCGGTCATAAGACTCTGCTCGGTTATAGCCGCAAAATTGATATTAACAATTGTTCGCCTTGAGGCCACAAACTGAGTATTACCCCAAAGGCACTAATCTCAGTACTAGTACAAAAACGCTATATTGTATTTGTTAGTACCCTTTTTCTAATTTGAAAATACATAAAGTGAATATTTTTTCTATAAACACCCGTTTCTGCTCTAATTTTTATATAGGCCTTTTGTCCTGCATGATAATTAATGTTGGTCATTGTGATTTTGATACCAGTTATTGAAAGCTACTGATCCCTTGAAGGTACATTTACTCTATTATCCTTCATAAGGGCATGGTATTTCTCATCGCAGTTGTTACCTCGTTATCCTGCGCCTCTGCCTTGATAAAGTAAGAGGACACCGTGTTTGATTGTTGTTTTTTCAGAAGAAACAAGGTAAATATAAGAGCTGTGTGTAAGGGCCAGTCGAGCACATCTCAGTTAATATGGTTCCTGCTATATGTGATTTAAAGTATCTTGTGGTTGGCGCTAGGTTGTTTGTAGGCAAGGTGAAACTGTTTTTCTGGATGCAGTAAACTGTTAAGGCTACTATTTACAAATGGTATTCTTGCACAGCCTAGGCATAGTCGTTTCTATGTCCCCTCTCACTGGGGGCACTCACCGTCCCCCAAGCCTGTGGCCCATCAAAGGGAAATTTTCCAGTGAGAGATAAAGTCACTGAGCAAGTGCCCAACCGATCTCAGAGTTTGTAAATATACTTTGCTTCCGCTACAGCATACCTGATGGAGCCTTTATCATTGAAGAAGTTGGGGAGGAATCACATGGTCCTTTCCACTTAGAGGGCTGATTTTATGAGCCCCCTGGTGCAGTTTGCTTTACTAAACCTGTTTGTAGGTCCCTTGGAGAGTTTACATGGCATTGAGCCCTCTCATGAAACTCTGTGGTACTGCTATTTTGTGGTCAGGCATGGTGGTGCTATTATTTTCCTTCTGTAAGTTCACAGTGGGCAGTTTACGGTAGAATTACCTTCTGTTGCCCTTCAAAGTGGCGTATAATTATTGCACTTTATTCTGCATGCACTTGAAGTGCTTCCTTGGTCCATGTGGTACTAGGAATTGGGAGTCGGACCTCCCTGTTAAGGTCAGGTAGAGTGCCCTGGCTCATCCCATGGCCTCTGGTGTTACACTTTGTCTCTCTGGCATGGCTTTACCACCTTAGCTATTTCCCCTGCACTCCTCCACATTTCAGTATGAGCACCATGCTACCCGGACTCTTCTGCCGTTCCACCAAATCCATTTACTCAAGTCAGGGCTCCCAGACTGCTGTATTGCTCTCCCTGGCCCGTTGCAAAGTCTCTGTCACAAGTGTCTTTGCCCTGACCATAACACAGTCCGGCACTCCACCAGTGCTTGGGCTATCAGCAAGGTCCAGGAACTCCGCAAGCAATGTTTTGCTCCCTAAGTCGCATCAGGAGGGAGCTGCCACCATCTTGTCCGAGAGCTTCAGGGCTGCAATTCACCCTCAAGCGACGTCTTCCCCACCGTTAAATCTTTCCCTTAAGTCATCATTGGTATCTCACAATAGCCCTCAGTGTTGAATTGTGCCAAATAGTGTTGTCAGGCCTTTCGTCTGCAATCAATGGTAAAGGAGCCTCCATGGATTACTTCCACTCGGCCATCTTGAATACCCACGTCCCCAATTTATTTTTGAATTTTATATAGCAGTAGCTAGAGCCGGAGGTATCAGAGCACTTTACAAGAATTGATCATAGATTACAAAGTTAAAGTGTATACAGAACAGCAATAAAACAGTATGAGCAGACCAGAGAGGTACTTAACAATACAGCATTAAGGTAATATTTGGGACTTCTCAGTGCCCGGCCTCTACCTGCTCTCGAACATTTGGTTTCAAGGTATTAGGGTTTTTTGGTACGAAGGACTTTGTGTGTGATGCAGACTGTCTTGAAGATGCATCTTCCTTCAATGGGAAGCCAGTTGAGACTCTTAAGGGTAGGTGAGATGTGATCAATTCCTGTGAGGAGTCTTTCAGCAGTATTGAGAGTGGCTCTCCGGGAGGCAAGGTGGATTTTTGGAGTTCCAGGGAAGATGGTGTTTCCATAGTCCAGTTTAGAGAGGTCAGCAATTGCACTACAGTCTTGAGATCATTGGAGGGGATAAAATGTTTTATTTCTTCGAGGTGTTGATGAAAAAGGGTTCAGGCAGATCAGGTCGTTTTTACCCCTTTTTTAGGATTGCCCGGCGTTAGCCGCTTCTCACCCAACTCATGATTACCAAATAAGAGGCAGGCGCTGGAGACTGGAAGGCAGGAAACAGGAGTTTATTTCCGACGGAACAGAACACGTCAAATCAGACAACAGGGTATCTTCTCGAGGTGCTCTAACAAGTTTCTCTACGGCTCCGTCTTTTATACACAGGTTTATGATGTACAAACATTCTTTATTGTAATAAAGACACTTTGAGGTACGAAAAAGGCATGTTTGGAATCCCAGCTTCAGGCCTATTCCCATACCGGTCGTTCTGATGTTGTTTTCCCCTCCCAAATGTAACATGTGATTGTAATCTGCAGCCGGACGTCCTAACAGGACACGAGGGCAAGGGGGGGTGGTCAGATCTAAGGTTGGGCAGGCGATAAGATCACGTTTCGCTATGCGGGGCCGGAGGGGGTACATCCACGAGACCTAGTTTTATGATATTGGACTGGGTCAAGAGGCCAGGTGTAGCCGGGGGGGGGGGTCATCAGAAGAGAGGAAGGGTGTTCCTGGGAGGAATGCAGGGGTGTCGGTCAGATCTAGGGGTGTGAAGGCCTTGATTAATCACCGCTCCTCTGATGTGAGGCGAGGTCCTACTGTAGGAAGCAATAAACTGCATCTGTTGGGCTAGGTGATGGCCTGGGATCAGGCCGGGCAATCGGGCAGGGAGGAAGAGGTTACCAAAAGGGCCCGTTCTATGGGTAGGATGAAAGAGCGAGGGGGCAGGGGTTCAGCACGGAGACAAGGTCGTGTTTAGCGGTGCGTTTATGGTCCGAACAGGAGAGACCGGGGGCTGTCGTGGCGCAGGGTGCTTGCGAGGCTGGAGAGAGAGAGAGAGAGAGAGAGAGAGAGAGATGCTGGCTATTGGCAATGGGCAGAGAGGTCATGACATACAGATGGCTACTATCTATGTTCGTGATGGGGCCTAAAAGGGAACAAGATGGCGGGGCCACTGTTTCGTGACTTTCGCTTTACCTTCAACAGTGGTGAGGGTGAACACAAATGAACGCCGCTTATGTACATATACATTGTCATTTTCCACAGTCGCCGGTTTTTACATAAGATAGGTCATTTCCGTGTTTATCATAACTGACGGGGTGTACATATAAATTCAAAAAGGGGGTGGTGATGGACAGAGTATCTGAGTTAATCAGAACACTCCTACCCAGTCAAGAGATCAGGGTTTGATCCATCACCGTTTTTTAGCTCACTGCACCATCCCAGTTCAGAACCTGGCTATATGCAAATTAGTCTGTCCCTGGCCCAGTGCATCATGGGAACAGGGCAGACCAAACTACCAAGCCAATTCTTCACTGGAAAGGAAACAAGCTTCCGGGGACCGGTTTCTGGCATTACAGCCGTCGTCGGCCCGGCTTGCTTGAATCCTGATGGTGCAGTGAGCAAGGGACTCATGTCTGAGCATACCCTTCCACACTTATGGTGGCCAAAATAATTTCAAAATGGGGGTGGTGATGGACAGAGTATCTGAGTTAATCAGAACACTCCTACCCAGTCAAAAGATCAGGGCTTGATCCATCACCGTTTTTTAGCTCACTGCACCATCCCAGTTCAGAACCTGGCTATATGCAAATTAGTCTGTCCCTGGCCCAGTGCATCATGGGAACAGGGCAGACCAAACTACCAAGCCAATTCTTCACTGGAAAGGAAACAAGCTTCCGGGGACCGGTTTCTGGCATTACAGCCGTCGTCGGCCCGGCTTGCTTGAATCCTGATGGTGCAGTGAGCAAGGGACTCATGTCTGAGCATACCCTTCCACACTTATGGTGGCCAAAATAATTTCAAAAAGGGGGTGGTGATGGACAGAGTATCTGAGTTAATCAGAACACTCCTACCCAGTCAAGAGATCAGGGCTTGATCCATCACCGTTTTTTAGCTCACTGCACCATCCCAGTTCAGAACCTGGCTAAATGCAAATTAGTCTGTCCCTGGCCCAGTGCATCATGGGAACAGGGCAGACCAAACTACCAAGCCAATTCTTCACTGGAAAGGAAACAAGCTTCCGGGGACCGGTTTCTGGCATTACAGCCGTCGTCGGCCCGGCTTGCTTGAATCCTGATGGTGCAGTGAGCAAGGGACTCATGTCTGAGCATACCCTTCCACACTTATGGTGGCCAAAATAATTTCAAAAAGGGGGTGGTGATGGACAGAGTATCTGAGTTAATCAGAACACTCCTACCCAGTCAAGAGATCAGGGCTTGATCCATCACCGTTTTTTAGCTCACTGCACCATCCCAGTTCAGAACCTGGCTATATGCAAATTAGTCTGTCCCTGGCCCAGTGCATCATGGGAACAGGGCAGACCAAACTACCAAGCCAATTCTTCACTGGAAAGGAAACAAGCTTCCGGGGACCGGTTTCTGGCATTACAGCCGTCGTCGGCCCGGCTTGCTTGAATCCTGATGGTGCAGTGAGCAAGGGACTCATGTCTGAGCATACCCTTCCACACTTATGGTGGCCAAAATAATTTCAAAAAGGGGGTGGTGATGGACAGAGTATCTGAGTTAATCAGAACACTCCCACCCAGTCAAGAGATCAGGGCTTGATCCATCACCGTTTTTTAGCTCACTGCACCATCCCAGTTCAGAACCTGGCTATATGCAAATTAGTCTGTCCCTGGCCCAGTGCATCATGGGAACCGGGCAGACCAAACTACCAAGCCAATTCTTCACTGGAAAGGAAACAAGCTTCCGGGGACCGGTTTCTGGCATTACAGCCGTCGTCGGCCCGGCTTGCTTGAATCCTGATGGTGCAGTGAGCAAGGGACTCATGTCTGAGCATACCCTTCCACACTTATGGTGGCCGAAATCATTTCAAAAAGGGGTAAGAGGACTGGGTAAGAGTGGTCTGCTTAATTCAGGCACTCTGTTCATCACCACCCCCTTTTCTGAATCATTTTTTCCACCATAAGCGTGGAAGGGTATACTCAGATGTGAGTCCCTTGCTCATTGCACCATCAGGATTCAAGCAAGCCGGGCCGACGACGCCTGAAATGGTAGAAACCGGTCCCCGGAAGCTTGTTTCCTTCCCAGTATAAGAATTGGCTTGGTAGTTTGGTTTGCCCTGTTCCCATCATGCACTGGGACAGGAACAGACTAATTTGCATATAGCCGAGTTCTGAGCTGGGATGGTGCAGTGAGCTAAAAAACGGTGATGGATCAAGCCCTGATCTTTGGACTGGGTAAGAGTGGTCTGCTTAATTCAGGCACTCTGTTCATCACCACCCCCTTTTCTGAATCATTTTGTCCACCATAAGCGTGGAAGGGTATACTCAGATGTGAGTCCCTTGCTCATTGCACCATCAGGATTCAAGCAAGCCGAGCCGACGACGCCTGAAATGGCAGAAACCGGTCCCCGGAAGCTTGTTTCCTTCCCAGTATAAGAATTGGCTTGGTAGTTTGGTTTGCCCTGTTCCCATCATGCACTGGGACAGGAACAGACTAATTTGCATATAGCCGAGTTCTGAGCTGGGATGGTGCAGTGAGCTAAAAAACGGTGATGGATCAAGCCCTGATCTTTGGACTGGGTAAGAGTGGTCTGCTTAATTCAGGCACTCTGTTCATCACCACCTCCTTTTCTGAATCATTTTGTCCACCATAAGCGTGGAAGGGTATACTCAGATGTGAGTCCCTTGCTCATTGCACCATCAGGATTCAAGCAAGCCGGGCCGACGACGGCTGAAATGGCAGAAACCGGTCCCCGGAAGCTTGTTTCCTTCCCAGTATAAGAATTGGCTTGGTAGTTTGGCTTGCCCTGTTCCCATCATGCACTGGGACAGGAACAGACTAATTTGCATATAGCCGAGTTCTGAGCTGGGATGGTGCAGTGAGCTAAAAAACGGTGATGGATCAAGCCCTGATCTTTGGACTGGGTAAGAGTGGTCTGCTTAATTCAGGCACTCTGTTCATCACCACCCCCTTTTCTGAATCATTTTGTCCACCATAAGCGTGGAAGGGTATACTCAGATGTGAGTCCCTTGCTCATTGCACCATCAGGATTCAAGCAAGCCGGGCCGACGACGCCTGAAATGGCAGAAACCGGTCCCCGGAAGCTTGTTTCCTTCCCAGTATAAGAATTGGCTTGGTAGTTTGGTTTGCCCTGTTCCCATCATGCACTGGGACAGGAACAGACTAATTTGCATATAGCCGAGTTCTGAGCTGGGATGGTGCAGTGAGCTAAAAAACGGTGATGGATCAAGCCCTGATCTTTGGACTGGGTAAGAGTGGTCTGCTTAATTCAGGCACTCTGTTCATCAGTCCCCCTTTTCTGAATCGGGGTGTACATATAGTCGTGTGTAGTCAATGAAATAGCGTTTGTCAATACTGGTAGACTTGCACATAACCGTGTGCAGTTGATGCGACATACGAGGTGGAATACATATAAATTTACATTTGTCGTATTTAAAAAGTGACCGATGAAACATTTTACAGGCAAAAGTGGTTGAGGGAGGAATTTAGTCCAATACAAGCAATTAGTCAAGGGGTGTAGAAAGTTCCGAAAAAAGGGGGGGGGGGTCTTCGCCACAGTGTCTTTTTAGTAGCGAGTCATCAGTAGGCTCTGGTAGTTCATTTTCTCCCGTTGGCGCTGTTGAGCACCGGCGGTGGAGCTATAGGTCCAGCTCGGGTCCTTCTTTACACGTCGCAGGGTGTGATCTGTCCTTTGCCGTTAGGCCACAGTCCTGTTTCCTAGCTAATCTCTCTTAAGGGTGCCTTATGCTGGGCGCCTGCATTTCTTTCTCGGAGTCAAAATCCACGTGGAAAGGATAGAAGGGGTTTTGTCGGATAATCGAGGGAGGTGAGGGCGGAGTGAGACCGGATCTTTGAGACGGACCAAGGGAGCAAAAGTGTGATGCGCAGGCAGGTCCATCAATCGGGCTCAAAGGGCGGGGACTTCTGGCACGCGTGGGTCAACAAGTAGAGGGCTTCAAGGCAGCCCTCCATTCCTTCGTTTTCTGCGTTTGAGAGTGGTGCATCGTCCCGCGTCCCGTTGCTCTGCGGCTCCATCTTAGGTCGAGGTCACACGCGCCTCACGATCTGTGGCCAGGCTGTGCGTCACGTCCAGCCCCTCTCCTCCGGTGACTGTGTATCCTTGAATGGGTACAAAACAGGTTTTAGCGAACTGGCAAGAGAAGGCATTTATACATTTCAATTCCGTCCCAGATCTAGGTAGCTGGGGGTACGTTTCATCGGTCACGGTCAGAAGTTATCACTGTGGAGCATGTATACAGGCATTTCTACTGAGTTTGTACTAAGTCTATTTGGCGTTCATTCATGTCGCATGTGGCTTTCTGACCCTAGCCCTGGCAGTCTTTTATCATCATGAGAGAGGGGTAGAGGCTAAACACTCTTTTCTCGGGGAGCAACAGTTAAGCAGGGTCATCAGTTATACCTCGAGTTTACGGAGCTGGGGTCAAGCGGGAGGAACGGGGACATTTTGGACATCCGTACTTGGGTGCGGAGGGGTGGGGCAATCTGGGCATAGGAGATTGTGTTTCTAACGAGCTGAGAGCAGAAGGCCACTGACGTATAGTCCTCCTATAAAAAGGGCCAGATTAGGGGGACATCAGTCGTCTTACCTGTCCTTTCCTTTATAGCCAATTCGAGTTCTATCATTCTTACAGAAAGGAGAGGTAGTAACATGGCAAATTACAATTGTTTTAGTTTCTGGCAATTTGTCGATCACCTTTGTGTTCCAAAAACCAATTAGGCTCGTGCCGGCGGGGCACAACATTACCACACAAAGGAAGAGGGAGCAGGGGTCGTTCGCATTTTAAATGAACTATTCGGTACACGTACAACATGAAGGGAAAGGAAGAGAGAGAGAAACGTGTACAATAATAGGCCATTTTGGTGCGCACACAACACAAAACAGTAGGGGTCATATTATATAGAAACACAGACTGAGGGACAACGTAAATCCATATACTACGTACACATGAATTCAGGCGGGGGGGTACATGTATTTACATACAGAACTCAAGACAAAACATAGAACAGTACTTGGCCAAAGATATTTCCTCCTGCATGCTGCGCATCCTTAGTTTCCTATTTAATTCGCCTGAATGTCTTTTGCTGTTGGTCTCTTTTGCAAATACTTATACTTTCGTCAATTGTTCGGGAACTATCCTGGTCGGGCTAGTACTTACGGTGGGATCTTTGAATCGTTTTTAGCGAATGGGTATCCAGGCTGAGGCAACGGAGGGTGTTAGTTGGGGGAACAATGGGCAACTTCGAGTTTCATGGCGTAAGAATCTACTCGTAGGTGCACGTCATTCTTGGTTGCATTATTCGGGGGCCTGTTGGAGTCATATTTTTGTCATACTGCAATAACCCGCCAAGTTTCTGCTTCAGGCCACCCCTCCAGTCGCTGGGTTCAGAGAGAGAGAGACGGTCGTTTCTAAGTAAGGGAGTGTTATATCTATGTTTGCTCGTCGTGTATAGGCACCATGTTCAGACCCCCCTTTTTCCCCATTCCATCGGTCGTTTGATCATCACTCAAGTCGTACAAAAACATCTCTCTTATCAAGCCAACGCGTGCAACGTATATCCAGTCGAGTTAAACACATCCGGTCATACACGCGTGCATTCATATCACCCAAAATCGTCATGTCCTCAGGGGCAGTCCCCATGGATAATGTATCATTTGTCCCCGCGGAACCATGGCGCGTTGCTTAGGTCTTCTCCATACTTTAGTCGATGTTCCGATGTGACCTGCAGAAAGAAGGGGAAAAAGAAGGGGTAGGGGCAGCGTTTTAAGACACATTCGCGCGCATACACCCAAAAGGCTTTTACTTACCACGTATTCGACCTATCTCCGCGGGGTGCAGTCCCTTCCATCTCAGCAGTTTAAGCCCAGAGGGACTGGTGGTGCGGGAGGCATAATCATTGATGGACTGCACATTGCATAGATCGCCCACGTGTGGTATTGCGGATCTTGTGTGGGGGGGGTCGAAACAAAAGGGCAATCAGTGTAAAGTGGGGGTGAACTCGTGTTCTTCTTCGAGGAGTCGGGGGGGTCTACAGTGGTACCGGGTCTGGTTTAGGGGCATCTGAAACAATTTCCCTGAGATATGTGGCATACAAAGTAAAACAGAACACCGGGACCTTTATCGATTGCCTTATGTTGCACAAAAGTAAAAAACACACGCAACAAACTTGGATCATTCACATTTTCAATATTTATGGGTACTTTGCTTTTTAACCTTTCAGTAATCGACTTGCTTTATTTTGCCTGTATTTTACGTAGATCGGAAACAAGGGCTATGTATTCGAACTTAACAATCCAAAAGCTACGACTATATTTGTTTGTCACAGAATCTTTATTTAAAAAAATGTTGATGTACAAATGCAGGCCTACAACCACGTGGGCCAGCCACGGAGCAGACTGGAACTGTACATGAGGGCATATTTATCTGCGGAAAACATAACTGAGTCGGTGGTTGTTTTATTTCATCAAGGTACGATAAGTGCAATAAAATCATATCGAAAATTCATTGTGGGTAAGTACCATCAGTGTCAAAAAGATTCGAACTTTCAATAATACTGTAATCAATGATGCGTCAGAACTTAATATCAAATTCATTGTTCGAATGTTCAAGCAATACTCATCCCCTCCCGCCATGTGCTTCAAAAACTGCATACATATCTCATGATATCAAGTCTGAGCATCCGGAACACAACGGGGAATTGCGAGTTTCGTTTGTACCGGCACCATTTTGGGTGGGGTCAGGCGGGTCCAAGTATAGTCAAAATGTCTCCACCAACTCGTGGTCGGACCAGAACCTCTTTCGGCAGTCCAGAAGTTTCGTTAAGGGGCAACAGAAGGGACCGGTGACATGAACCATCAATCAAAGAAAAGGGAGGGGCAACAATCTTTCCTACCGGGTCGTACTGATGTTCCACCGGAACTGATCAAATCGGTAGTCTGCAGTATTTTTGGTCATTCAAAAACTGAGGCTGGCGCCAGCATGAGGGCGCCACGTCTCGTGGCTACGTCTTGGTCGTTCTGTGGGCAATCATGGCAGTCGTTCCCCATCGGGGGCCTGGGGCCCCTGCAGTTCTCGTAGAATCTTCAAAGCTGAGGAGAACGTTTCTGAACGGAGGACTCGTTTTTCTAGCTGGCCAGCGACCAGGCCATCCTTGCACGCCAGGTTCATTCCTGCAGAGTCGACCACCATTTTTAGGAGTTCTGCAGCTACCGGCAGTCACTGGGTCGAAAGAACAGACGGATTCCAGCCTGCCGGGCAAGGCGTCGTTGCACCGCCGCAGTGGACGAGACCCTGCTGGGTGAGTGGAGCGTCGCTGCACCGCAAGAGTGGACGAACCTTTTGCCGGGTGCGTGGAGCGTCCCTGCACCGCAAGAGTGGACGAACCCTTTGCCGGGTGCGTGGAGCGTTGGGGGTGCAGCTGAGGGGCCTCCACCTGGGGAGGCGGGAGAGGCTCGTCCGCGCCGCCTCTCCCTCCCAGTGCACCCCACGGCGTCTCGCTGACATTTGTTATGGCCAGACCAGGCGATGAAGAAGAGGGGGGGGGTCGGAGGCATATGCAAGACATCCCCCCCCCGTGGCCTGCAAGGCGCCGGGAGAAGAAGGGAATGGGAGGACGAGTTCATTCCGGGCCGGGCCATTCACCCCACGACTTCTCCGGCCGAGGGGCGGCCAGCCGCTCTTTACCATGGCCACAGGAGCGGGTCCCTTGGTTCATCCTGGGGACAGGACTTGGCGCGTGGTGTCGCCTCCGGACTATTCGCGTAATGGTTCTCCACCCCAGGCCGCCGCCGACGGCTTTTGTAGACTTTCTGACGCCCAAAAACCTACTAGAAAGTAGCCCAAAGTAGCCCGACATTGCTACTTTGGGGAAGGAGGGACAGGAACGGCGTCAAGCAGACGGCGAAATGCATTGTGGGTTTGTTGTTGCAGCCGTTTGCCGTGTAAATAGTTGTTTAATACATTTTTGTTCAAATAAAAACGTTTTAACCTGTTACTTTGCTATAGTGTTGTATATTTCTAATATTTGCCTAGGGTTTGTCGTTAATTGGGCGGGGTGGTCGGTGGAGCCGAGCTGTCTCGCAGTCATCATGGTGTTGAGTTCGGTTTTCCTCACTAGTTTCATATTTCCTGAGGGGTTGTTCCTAATGCTTCCATTTCAGTGAGGTTGAAAAGAGATCTCATCAGTGGCCTACTGATTGTAATCGATTCCTTTTGTTTTTCCTAACGATTCTTATGTTCTTTTATTTGCTAGCACGATACAGCGGCTAATCCGCATTTTCTTTATATATGTCCTTTTTATTAGGGGTGTCCTCCGGTGGAGCCAGATGGTCTACCTCTAATAAATGGTCCGGGCTGAACCAACTACTGAGCAATGGGGGGGAGATAGGCATGACGGGTTACAACGGGGACAACAGTCAGCACTACCTATCCTTCACTACTTTGCGGAGAATAGGTAGAATATTTCTATTCTACAGTATTCGCAAATAGGGAATACCCAAAGAGAGAACCAATTCCAAACAGTCAAGTTCGGACAAACAATCAATCAATCAAATGAGGAATACAATAGGCGCGACGGGTTACAACGGGGGCAAAAGCCTGCGCTACCTACCCTTCACTATCTGCAAAGAGAGAGATCTTCCTGTTCCTCTCTGTTTGTAGGCAGAGAAGATCCTTTCCGAGAACCAATTCCGAACGATCAATGTTCGGGTCAAACAATCAATCAGTGGGGGATAAAAATAGGCACGACGGATTACAACGGGGGCAAAGGCCTGCGTTACCTATCCTTCACTATCTGCAAAGACTAAACAGAGTATGGCGACTCTGTGCTTGTTTGCAAAAAGAGAATGATCATAAGAGAACCAATTCCAAAACAATAAATGCTTGGATAACAATCAATCAAATGGAGAGGGAAGTAGGCGCGACGGGTTACAACGGGGGCAAAAGCCTGCTCTACCCACCCTTCACTATCTGCAAAGGGAGAATACTCCTATCCTTCCCCGTTTGTAGACAGAGAATCTCTCAGGACAAAACAATCAAATGCGTAATACTAGTATTTTCCAATGACAATCAAACAATCAATTCGCAATTTGTCGTGTTTACACGACCTTACCCGGACCGTATGGACGGTTTCTCGTCTTCTGTTTCCAGCGCCCGATCATCCGTTATTCTCCGTAATTGCTGTGGCACTCCTGATGGTTCCCAGTCAGGACCGTAGATCACTCGAGAGAGGTCTGCTCGGAACCAGTGAAGTTCGGATGATCGGCTGCCAGACAAGGGTCTATCGGGCAGGAGCTCTTCCCGATCGTTGCAGTCGTTCACTCTGTCGTTGGGACCTCTCCCACTGGATCCACGTGTCGCTGATGGGCCCCACGTTTGGGACGCCAATTGATGAAAAATGGTTCAGGCAGATCAGGTCATTTTTACCCCTTTTTTAGGATTGCCCGGCGTTAGCCGCTTCTCACCCAACTCATGATTACCAAATAAGAGGCAGGCGCTGGAGACTGGAAGGCAGGAAACAGGAGTTTATTTCCGACGGAACAGAACACGTCAAATCAGACAACAGGGTATCTTCTCGAGGTGCTCTAACAAGTTTCTCTACGGCTCCGTCTTTTATACACAGGTTTATGATGTACAAACATTCTTTATTGTAATAAAGACACTTTGAGGTACGAAAAAGGCATGTTTGGAATCCCAGCTTCAGGCCTATTCCCATACCGGTCGTTCTGATGTTGTTTTCCCCTCCCAAATGTAACATGTGATTGTAATCTGCAGCCGGACGTCCTAACAGGACACGAGGGCAAGGGGTGGTGGTCAGATCTAAGGTTGGGCAGGCGATAAGATCACGTTTCGCTATGCGGGGCCGGAGGGGGTACATCCACGAGACCTAGTTTTATGATATGGGACTGGGTCGAGAGGCCAGGTGTAGCCGGGGGGGGGGTCATCAGAAGAGAGGAAGGGTGTTCCTGGGAGGAATGCAGGGGTGTCGGTCAGATCTAGGGGTGTGAAGGCCTTGATTAATCACCGCTCCTCTGATGTGAGGCGAGGTCCTACTGTAGGAAGCAATAAACTGCATCTGTTGGGCTAGGTGATGGCCTGGGATCAGGCCGGGCAATCGGGCAGGGAGGAAGAGGTTACCAAAAGGGCCCGTTCTATGGGTAGGATGAAAGAGCGAGGGGGCAGGGGTTCAGCACGGAGACAAGGTCGTGTTTAGCGGTGCGTTTATGGTCCGAACAAGAGAGACCGGGGGCTGTCGGGGCGCGGGGTGCTTGCGAGGCTGGAGAGGGAGAGAGAGAGAGAGAGAGAGAGAGATGCTGGCTATTGGCAATGGGCAGAGAGGTCATGACATACAGATGGCTACTATCTATGTTCGTGATGGGGCCTAAAAGGGAACAAGATGGCGGGGCCACTGTTTCGTGACTTTCGCTTTACCTTCAACAGTGGCGAGGGTGAACACAAATGAACGCCGCTTATGTACATATACATTGTCATTTCCCACAGTGTTTCATTGTAAAAAGGGCTCCTTTGGCTGAGTTGTTGATGTGCTCCTTCATAGACAAGTTTTTGTCCAGGGTGATACCCAAGGACTTCACAGAGATAGAGATGAAAGAGCATTCAAGTTCTTCAGCCATTCTTGGATTGGTATGGGTTTTTTTTAGGGGGAAAGAGTATCAATTAATATACAATATATTGGACACAATTGAGGGAAATTATTTCTGAAGTAGTGCGGCAGACTATCAAGAATGGCCAAATTCATAGATTTTAAGCTAAGGAGATACCAAGTTGTGTTAACTAGTGCCTAGAATGGTAATCACCTCTGTTAGAATGACAGGAAACTATTAAGGGGAATATTTCAATGCCCCTTGCACCACCGGTGCGTCACTTTTTGTGTCGAACCAGTGGCGCATTTTACTGGTCCATATTTACAAGGACAGGAAATGCCACCCTGCATAACTTTTCCTGTCCTTGTAAATATGGCCCCTTTGCAGGCAGCACTTTCAGTGAAAGGGGTGTTCCATGGGTGTTGCTGTGGGTATTCTCATGCAACACCCATGGAACCAGATACATTTCCAGATTTACGAGGAATCGAAAATCTGGAAATGCGTGTGAATGCTACGCCTCCCCAAGAGGAACTCACCTCTTATGATTGTTTATGTACAGGAAGGGTTCCCCTTCTGCACATAAACAATCATTGAAACAAGGACGTTTTTCATCTCCCATTTGTGCTAATGCAGCACACAAAGGTGTTGAAAAACAGCATTTTGTACAGAAAGGGTACCCTACTTGCACAAAATCAATCTCTCCACGATACAGGCATCCTTGCACAGGGTGCCTGCGCCGGCGCATGGTAGCAGTTTGTGCGCTAGCTCAGTGGGAATCACAGAGTTGCGACATATTGCTGTAAATATGTTGCATCTCTGTGCATTGAAATTGACTCAGTGTGCCACTGTCACATGGCTTGCGTTCTGCACTGAGTCAATTTCTTGTAAATCTGCTCCTAAAAGTGTAAACACTAGACTTTCATTGATGTTGAGTCACCAAATTGCAAGGCGAAGCAGAGGCACCTTGCACAGGCTTTGGCCCTGTTCTGACACCACAGAGTGTGATCACATGTGGTCATTGTCTCTGATGACTTAAGAAAATGTGGTCCAAGAGACATATTGTCATAATGCCATTAAAAGAAGTAACATCAGATAATCTTTGAGAAAAAGCATCTGTATTTGAATATTTTGCAGATTACTTAATAGTTGAGGGTTATTTCTATGTGGAAAAAGTTACAAGGTGGTGTTAAGTCACACAAAGTGGCTTAGCACCACTTTGTAAATATGGAAAAAGATGCAGCACCACTGGAGCATCAAAAAAAGTGATGCTCCAAGGGAGGTGAAGGCTTGTAAATATGCCCCAGATGCCCTTTCTCACCACTCTGCAAACACTCCTCTCTGCGCACTGCTGGCAGGGGATGAGGTCCCCTTGCATTCCGAGGGCCTCAAGACTAAAGTGGACTTCATCCCCGAAGCAGTAATGCATCAGTAGCTGTGTTTGCAGAGTGGTGGAGAAAGGGACATGGCCACCGAACACCTCTCATCAAACCCACTGTGTAGGAGGTCTTGTTAGCCCCCAAGGCCCTGTGAATGCAAGGGGAGTACATCCAGCAACTAGTAGTGCTCCAGGAGGCATATTTTCAGAGTGGTGGAGAAAGAGGGCGTAGCCTCTGGCAATGTCTTAGCAATCCTGATGTGTGGGACTTACAGTAATAACACCACAAATTACCTTATGGTTTTTGCATTGGATTTTTTTATATCCCGCCATTTTGAGATAATTGCTATCGGCTCCTATGACCTGGGTCCTCCTTCTTGGCGGTTTCGACCAATCCTCATTTCTACTGGTCTGTTCCTTTGTTCTTCTGACTGACCTTTTTCCTCTAGTTGAACACCCCCCTTAGGTCTCCAACAACCCTCCCTTCCTATACTTTCACTGATATATGGGATATTTTTGGATTGTTTGTCCCCAGCCTGTTTGTTTGTTCTTTCACTTTGACTGTTTTGTCCCCCTGAAGTACTTTCCCCTTGCCAGTTTTGCCTGACTTGATATGCATTCCTTACCCCTTTTTACCATTCTCCCTCTACCTTCCATGCCCCATTGGACGTGTGTCTGACTATGCTAGGCGCTAATAACTCATGTTATTGTTGAATCACTGGTTTTTTTCTCCAATGTTATACTTGGCTCCTGTAACTGATGTAATTTGTTTTGTAACTTGTAACTCGCTGATCCTCATGTAGAGCGCTCTGATACCTCTAGGTCTAACCAGTGCTATATAAAACTCTGCAAATAAATAAACAAATGGACATCACACAGTTTAGAAAAATACAGTATTGTCACCTAAACTCAGCAGGACCAAAACAACTAAAATCCAATATGTAGTAAAATAGCACTTAAAACCAGTTAGTTCCAAAGTAAAGCTTGTAGAAAACAAATAGCTCCCCCTGGGGCTATTTCGACGTTGTAAGAGCAATAAATCAAAAGTATGGTGTCAACCGCAAGTTGCGCGGCGTCGGGCATGAGGTCAAACGGAACCCCAAACAAACAGTCCCTTTGGATAATGAAGTCTATGACGATGCACAGCGGCGTGGAGGTGAGGTATCGGTGTCAAGAACGAGGCCGGCTCCCTGGCTGCAACGAGGAGGTGAGGCGTTGTGTCAGCGAGGAGGCGACATGTCAAATCCAGGATGGGGAAGTCAGTTGCATCGGCAGTGAGGCGTAAGTTCTGGTGATGATGCAAAGTCGTTGCGTTTGTGGAGTCACCCTCAGTTGTTATCAATGCGGTGATAACAGGATACAAGCACTGAAGATCACGGAGTTGGTGCAAGTACTGGTATCGGGAATGCCGATAACTGCTGGTGTTGGCAGGCGTTGAAAGGGCGTCGGAGCTGCGGTGCAGACGGCGCGGTTGGTTGCACTTCATGAGCTGTGTCCTGGCCTTGGTGCATGTTGCAGCATCCCAGCGGCATCATTGACGGGGTCGGAGATTGCTTTTCTTGCTTGTCTTAGGTTTCTTCCAGCTTCCAACAGAGTTTCAGTCCCTGAGACTTCAGAACAGGAGGACAGCACACAAAGGCCCTTGGAGATTCTTCTTCAAGCAGGTTTCTCAGCAAAGTTCTAGTCTTTGTCCTTTCCTTGGCAGAAGCTGCAACTGTAGGACAACCCCACATAGCACAGAGGTAAAGGGGCAGTATTCCTCCTCACAGCTCTCCAGCTCTTCTCATTGGCAAAGGTTCCTCTTGAGTCCAGAAGTGATCTAAAGTTCTGGGGTTTATGGTTGACTACATATACCCCATCTTGTCTTTGTTCTTCTTTGTGCAAGGATCTCTGAGCCCCGTTCAAACCACTTCTGTCCTCTCTGGTGCAATATGCCCACAGGGGATGGAGACAGCATTGTGCAAAAGAGACAGACCCTATTCAGGTGAAAGGAAAACTCCTCCCACTACTCTAATTGCAGCCAAGGTCTATTCTGCTCAGCTCTGAGTCATCCAGGAAGGGCCAGGCACACCTAAAACCGTTCCCAGTGGCTGTCTACAGTGAATGCACTTCCCAGACCCTGTCACTCCAACAATAGACACCCAATTTACAAACAGGAAGAGGCACACAGAATGGTTAAACAAGAAAATGTCTACTTTCTAAAAGTGGCATTTTCAAACACATAATTAAAAAACCTTCTTTACTAAAAGATGAGTTGATAAATTCTGAGTTCAGAGAGCCTAAACTTTATTTTTCTATCTTGCCCCAAAGAGAAGTTATACTTGTGAGTATCTCCCATGCTATCCTGTGAGAGAGATAGCCTTTCAATAGTGAAAAATGAAATTGGCAATATTTCGCTATCATGACATGTCACACACACCAGTGCATGTCCTACCTTTCACATACACTGCACCCTGTCCACAGGGGTACCTTGGGCCTACCTGAGGGGTGTTTACATGTATTAAAAGGGAGGTTAGGGCCTGGCAAGTGGGCACACTTGCCAGGTCGACACAGCAGTTCACAACTGCATGCGTAGACACTAGAGTGGTAGGTCTGAGATGCACTTACAGGACTACTCATGTGGGTGGCACAATCAGTGCTGCAGGTCCACCAGTAGCATTTGATTTACAGGCCCTGGGCACACACAGCGCACTGTACTAGGGACTTATCAGTAAATCAGATAGCCAATCATTGAAACACCAATCCATAAACACAATTTATCCAGAGAGCATATGCATTTTAGCACTGATCAGTAGTGATAAAGTGCCCAGAGTCCTATAGCCAGCCAATACAGGCACAGGGTCAGCGCTGATTTGCATATCGCCATTGTCTAACCCAGGGTGGTGTGGAGTGGAAAAACGATGGATTTGGGCCCAGATCTTTGGACTGGGGTGAATGTGTGACATTGATCCACATTCTGTCCATCATTGTTGTGTTTGCAGGTACCGCTCTAAGTGTACTGGGGATGCTCAGACGTGAGTCCCAGGCACTCCACACCACTGGAATCAAGCTAGCCGGGCTGATGAGAGGTGTTACCTCGAAACCGGGCTGGTCCTCGGATGCTTGTTTCCGTTCTGGGAAGGACATGGCTTTTGTAGTTCGGACTGGACTGTTCCCATGGGGCACAGGGTCAGCGCTGATTTGCATATCGCCATTGTCTAACCCAGGGTGGTGTGGAGTGGAAAAACAATGGATTTGGGCCCAGATCTTTGGACTGGGGTGAATGTGTGACATTGATCCACATTCTGTCCATCATTGTTGTGTTTGCAGGTACCGCTCTAAGTGTACTGGGGATGCTCAGACGTGAGTCCCAGGCACTCCACACCACTGGAATCAAGCTAGCCAGGCTGATGAGAGGTGTTACCTCGAAACCGGGCCGGTCCTCGGATGCTTGTTTCCGTTCTGGGAAGGACATGGCTTTTGTAGTTCGGACTGGACTGTTCCCATGGGGCACAGGGTCAGCGCAGATTTGCATATCGCCATTGTCTAACCCAGGGTGGTGTGGAGTGGAAAAACGATGGATTTGGGCCCAGATCTTTGGACTGGGGTGAATGTGTGACATTGATCCCCATTCTGTCCATCATTGTTGTGTTTGCAGGTACCGCTCTAAGTGTACTGGGGATGCTCAGACGTGAGTCCCAGGCACTCCACACCACTGGAATCAAGCTAGCCGGGCTGATGAGAGGTGTTACCTCGAAACCGGGCTGGTCCTCGGATGCTTGTTTCCGTTCTGGGAAGGACATGGCTTTTGTAGTTCGGACTGGACTGTTCCCATGGGGCACAGGGTCAGCGCTGATTTGCATATCGCCATTGTCTAACCCAGGGTGGTGTGGAGTGGAAAAACAATGGATTTGGGCCCAGATCTTTGGACTGGGGTGAATGTGTGACATTGATCCACATTCTGTCCATCATTGTTGTGTTTGCAGGTACCGCTCTAAGTGTACTGGGGATGCTCAGACGTGAGTCCCAGGCACTCCACACCACTGGAATCAAGCTAGCCAGGCTGATGAGAGGTGTTACCTCGAAACCGGGCCGGTCCTCGGATGCTTGTTTCCGTTCTGGGAAGGACATGGCTTTTGTAGTTCGGACTGGACTGTTCCCATGGGGCACAGGGTCAGCGCTGATTTGCATATCGCCATTGTCTAACCCAGGGTGGTGTGGAGTGGAAAAACGATGGATTTGGGCCCAGATCTTTGGACTGGGGTGAATGTGTGACATTGATCCACATTCTGTCCATCATTGTTGTGTTTGCAGGTACCGCTCTAAGTGTACTGGGGATGCTCAGACGTGAGTCCCAGGCACTCCACACCACTGGAATCAAGCTAGCCGGGCTGATGAGAGGTGTTACCTCGAAACCGGGCTGGTCCTCGGATGCTTGTTTCCGTTCTGGGAAGGACATGGCTTTTGTAGTTCGGACTGGACTGTTCCCATGGGGCACAGGGTCAGCGCTGATTTGCATATCGCCATTGTCTAACCCAGGGTGGTGTGGAGTGGAAAAACAATGGATTTGGGCCCAGATCTTTGGACTGGGGTGAATGTGTGACATTGATCCACATTCTGTCCATCATTGTTGTGTTTGCAGGTACCGCTCTAAGTGTACTGGGGATGCTCAGACGTGAGTCCCAGGCACTCCACACCACTGGAATCAAGCTAGCCAGGCTGATGAGAGGTGTTACCTCGAAACCGGGCCGGTCCTCGGATGCTTGTTTCCGTTCTGGGAAGGACATGGCTTTTGTAGTTCGGACTGGACTGTTCCCATGGGGCACAGGGTCAGCGCAGATTTGCATATCGCCATTGTCTAACCCAGGGTGGTGTGGAGTGGAAAAACGATGGATTTGGGCCCAGATCTTTGGACTGGGGTGAATGTGTGACATTGATCCCCATTCTGTCCATCATTGTTGTGTTTGCAGGTACCGCTCTAAGTGTACTGGGGATGCTCAGACGTGAGTCCCAGGCACTCCACACCACTGGAATCAAGCTAGCCGGGCTGATGAGAGGTGTTACCTCGAAACCGGGCTGGTCCTCGGATGCTTGTTTCCGTTCTGGGAAGGACATGGCTTTTGTAGTTCGGACTGGACTGTTCCCATGGGGCACAGGGTCAGCGCTGATTTGCATATCGCCATTGTCTAACCCAGGGTGGTGTGGAGTGGAAAAACAATGGATTTGGGCCCAGATCTTTGGACTGGGGTGAATGTGTGACATTGATCCACATTCTGTCCATCATTGTTGTGTTTGCAGGTACCGCTCTAAGTGTACTGGGGATGCTCAGACGTGAGTCCCAGGCACTCCACACCACTGGAATCAAGCTAGCCAGGCTGATGAGAGGTGTTACCTCGAAACCGGGCCGGTCCTCGGATGCTTGTTTCCGTTCTGGGAAGGACATGGCTTTTGTAGTTCGGACTGGACTGTTCCCATGGGGCACAGGGTCAGCGCTGATTTGCATATCGCCATTGTCTAACCCAGGGTGGTGTGGAGTGGAAAAACGATGGATTTGGGCCCAGATCTTTGGACTGGGGTGAATGTGTGACATTGATCCCCATTCTGTCCATCATTGTTGTGTTTGCAGGTACCGCTCTAAGTGTACTGGGGATGCTCAGACGTGAGTCCCAGGCACTCCACACCACTGGAATCAAGCTAGCCGGGCTGATGAGAGGTGTTACCTCGAAACCGGGCCGGTCCTCGGATGCTTGTTTCCGTTCTGGGAAGGACATGGCTTTTGTAGTTCGGACTGGACTGTTCCCATGGGGCACAGGGTCAGCGCTGATTTGCATATCGCCATTGTCTAACCCAGGGTGGTGTGGAGTGGAAAAACGATGGATTTGGGCCCAGATCTTTGGACTGGGGTGAATGTGTGACATTGATCCACATTCTGTCCATCATCGTTGTGTTTGCAGGTACCGCTCTAAGTGTACTGGGGATGCTCAGACGTGAGTCCCAGGCACTCCACACCACTGGAATCAAGCTAGCCGGGCTGATGAGAGGTGTTACCTTGAAACCGGGCCGGTCCTCGGATGCTTTTTTCTGTTCTGGGAAGGATATGGCTTTTGTAGTTCGGACTGGACTGTTCCCATGGGGCACAGGGTCAGCGCTGATTTGCATATCGCCATTGTCTAACCCAGGGTGGTGTGGAGTGGAAAAACGATGGATTTGGGCCCAGATCTTTGGACTGGGGTGAATGTGTGACATTGATCCACATTCTGTCCATCATTGTTGTGCTTGCAGGTACCGCTCTAAGTGTACTGGGGATGCTCAGACGTGAGTCCCAGGCACTCCACACCACTGGAATCAAGCTAGCCGGGCTGATGAGAGGTGTTACCTCGAAACCGGGCCGGTCCTCGGATGCTTGTTTCCGTTCTGGGAAGGACATGGCTTTTGTAGTTCGGACTGGACTGTTCCCATGGGGCACAGGGTCAGCGCTGATTTGCATATCGCCATTGTCTAACCCAGGGTGGTGTGGAGTGGAAAAACGATGGATTTGGGCCCAGATCTTTGGACTGGGGTGAATGTGTGACATTGATCCACATTCTGTCCATCATTGTTGTGTTTGCAGGTACCGCTCTAAGTGTACTGGGGATGCTCAGACGTGAGTCCCAGGCACTCCACACCACTGGAATCAAGCTAGCCGGGCTGATGAGAGGTGTTACCTCGAAACCGGGCCGGTCCTCGGATGCTTGTTTCCGTTCTGGGAAGGACATGGCTTTTGTAGTTCGGACTGGACTGTTCCCATGGGGCACAGGGTCAGCGTTGATTTGCATATCGCCATTGTCTAACCCAGGGTGGTGTGGAGTGGAAAAACGATGGATTTGGGCCCAGATCTTTGGACTGGGGTGAATGTGTGACATTGATCCACATTCTGTCCATCATTGTTGTGTTTGCAGGTACCGCTCTAAGTGTACTGGGGATGCTCAGACGTGAGTCCCAGGCACTCCACACCACTGGAATCAAGCTAGCCGGGCTGATGAGAGGTGTTACCTCGAAACCGGGCCGGTCCTCGGATGCTTGTTTCCGTTCTGGGAAGGACATGGCTTTTGTAGTTCGGACTGGACTGTTCCCATGGGGCACAGGGTCAGCGCTGATTTGCATATCGCCATTGTCTAACCCAGGGTGGTGTGGAGTGGAAAAACGATGGATTTGGGCCCAGATCTTTGGACTGGGGTGAATGTGTGACATTGATCCACATTCTGTCCATCATCGTTGTGTTTGCAGGTACCGCTCTAAGTGTACTGGGGATGCTCAGACGTGAGTCCCAGGCACTCCACACCACTGGAATCAAGCTAGCCGGGCTGATGAGAGGTGTTACCTTGAAACCGGGCCGGTCCTCGGATGCTTGTTTCTGTTCTGGGAAGGATATGGCTTTTGTAGTTCGGACTGGACTGTTCCCATGGGGCACAGGGTCAGCGCTGATTTGCATATCGCCATTGTCTAACCCAGGGTGGTGTGGAGTGGAAAAACGATGGATTTGGGCCCAGATCTTTGGACTGGGGTGAATGTGTGACATTGATCCACATTCTGTCCATCATTGTTGTGCTTGCAGGTACCGCTCTAAGTGTACTGGGGATGCTCAGACGTGAGTCCCAGGCACTCCACACCACTGGAATCAAGCTAGCCGGGCTGATGAGAGGTGTTACCTCGAAACCGGGCCGGTCCTCGGATGCTTGTTTCCGTTCTGGGAAGGACATGGCTTTTGTAGTTCGGACTGGACTGTTCCCATGGGGCACAGGGTCAGCGCTGATTTGCATATCGCCATTGTCTAACCCAGGGTGGTGTGGAGTGGAAAAACGATGGATTTGGGCCCAGATCTTTGGACTGGGGTGAATGTGTGACATTGATCCACATTCTGTCCATCATTGTTGTGTTTGCAGGTACCGCTCTAAGTGTACTGGGGATGCTCAGACGTGAGTCCCAGGCACTCCACACCACTGGAATCAAGCTAGCCGGGCTGATGAGAGGTGTTACCTCGAAACCGGGCCGGTCCTCGGATGCTTGTTTCCGTTCTGGGAAGGACATGGCTTTTGTAGTTCGGACTGGACTGTTCCCATGGGGCACAGGGTCAGCGTTGATTTGCATATCGCCATTGTCTAACCCAGGGTGGTGTGGAGTGGAAAAACGATGGATTTGGGCCCAGATCTTTGGACTGGGGTGAATGTGTGACATTGATCCACATTCTGTCCATCATTGTTGTGTTTGCAGGTACCGCTCTAAGTGTACTGGGGATGCTCAGACGTGAGTCCCAGGCACTCCACACCACTGGAATCAAGCTAGCCGGGCTGATGAGAGGTGTTACCTCGAAACCGGGCCGGTCCTCGGATGCTTGTTTCCGTTCTGGGAAGGACATGGCTTTTGTAGTTCGGACTGGACTGTTCCCATGGGGCACAGGGTCAGCGCTGATTTGCATATCGCCATTGTCTAACCCAGGGTGGTGTGGAGTGGAAAAACAATGGATTTGGGCCCAGATCTTTGGACTGGGGTGAATGTGTGACATTGATCCACATTCTGTCCATCATTGTTGTGTTTGCAGGTACCGCTCTAAGTGTACTAGGGATGCTCAGACGTGAGTCCCAGGCACTCCACACCACTGGAATCAAGCTAGCCGGGCTGATGAGAGGTGTTACCTCGAAACCGGGCCGGTCCGCGGATGCTTGTTTCCGTTCTGGGAAGGACATGGCTTTTGTAGTTCGGACTGGACTGTTCCCATGGGGCACAGGGTCAGCGCTGATTTGCATATCGCCATTGTCTAACCCAGGGTGGTGTGGAGTGGAAAAACGATGGATTTGGGCCCAGATCTTTGGACTGGGGTGAATGTGTGACATTGATCCACATTCTGTCCATCATTGTTGTGTTTGCAGGTACCGCTCTAAGTGTACTGGGGATGCTCAGACGTGAGTCCCAGGCACTCCACACCACTGGAATCAAGCTAGCCGGGCTGATGAGAGGTGTTACCTCGAAACCGGGCCGGTCCTCGGATGCTTGTTTCCGTTCTGGGAAGGACATGGCTTTTGTAGTTCGGACTGGACTGTTCCCATGGGGCACAGGGTCAGCGCTGATTTGCATATCGCCATTGTCTAACCCAGGGTGGTGTGGAGTGGAAAAACGATGGATTTGGGCCCAGATCTTTGGACTGGGGTGAATGTGTGACATTGATCCACATTCTGTCCATCATTGTTGTGTTTGCAGGTACCGCTCTAAGTGTACTGGGGATGCTCAGACGTGAGTCCCAGGCACTCCACACCACTGGAATCAAGCTAGCCGGGCTGATGAGAGGTGTTACCTCGAAACCGGGCCGGTCCTCGGATGCTTGTTTCCGTTCTGGGAAGGACATGGCTTTTGTAGTTCGGACTGGACTGTTCCCATGGGGCACAGGGTCAGCGTTGATTTGCATATCGCCATTGTCTAACCCAGGGTGGTGTGGAGTGGAAAAACGATGGATTTGGGCCCAGATCTTTGGACTGGGGTGAATGTGTGACATTGATCCACATTCTGTCCATCATTGTTGTGTTTGCAGGTACCGCTCTAAGTGTACTGGGGATGCTCAGACGTGAGTCCCAGGCACTCCACACCACTGGAATCAAGCTAGCCGGGCTGATGAGAGGTGTTACCTCGAAACCGGGCCGGTCCTCGGATGCTTGTTTCCGTTCTGGGAAGGACATGGCTTTTGTAGTTCGGACTGGACTGTTCCCATGGGGCACAGGGTCAGCGCTGATTTGCATATCGCCATTGTCTAACCCAGGGTGGTGTGGAGTGGAAAAACAATGGATTTGGGCCCAGATCTTTGGACTGGGGTGAATGTGTGACATTGATCCACATTCTGTCCATCATTGTTGTGTTTGCAGGTACCGCTCTAAGTGTACTGGGGATGCTCAGACGTGAGTCCCAGGCACTCCACACCACTGGAATCAAGCTAGCCGGGCTGATGAGAGGTGTTACCTCGAAACCGGGCCGGTCCTCGGATGCTTGTTTCCGTTCTGGGAAGGACATGGCTTTTGTAGTTCGGACTGGACTGTTCCCATGGGGCACAGGGTCAGCGTTGATTTGCATATCGCCATTGTCTAACCCAGGGTGGTGTGGAGTGGAAAAACGATGGATTTGGGCCCAGATCTTTGGACTGGGGTGAATGTGTGACATTGATCCACATTCTGTCCATCATTGTTGTGTTTGCAGGTACCGCTCTAAGTGTACTGGGGATGCTCAGACGTGAGTCCCAGGCACTCCACACCACTGGAATCAAGCTAGCCGGGCTGATGAGAGGTGTTACCTCGAAACCGGGCCGGTCCTCGGATGCTTGTTTCCGTTCTGGGAAGGACATGGCTTTTGTAGTTCGGACTGGACTGTTCCCATGGGGCACAGGGTCAGCGCTGATTTGCATATCGCCATTGTCTAACCCAGGGTGGTGTGGAGTGGAAAAACAATGGATTTGGGCCCAGATCTTTGGACTGGGGTGAATGTGTGACATTGATCCACATTCTGTCCATCATTGTTGTATTTGCAGGTACCGCTCTAAGTGTACTGGGGATGCTCAGACGTGAGTCCCAGGCACTCCACTCCACTGGAATCAAGCTAGCCGGGCTGATGAGAGGTGTTACCTCGAAACCGGGCCGGTCCTCGGATGCTTGTTTCCGTTCTGGGAAGGACATGGCTTTTGTAGTTCGGACTGGACTGTTCCCATGGGGCACAGGGTCAGCGCTGATTTGCATATCGCCATTGTCTAACCCAGGGTGGTGTGGAGTGGAAAAACAATGGATTTGGGCCCAGATCTTTGGACTGGGGTGAATGTGTGACATTGATCCACATTCTGTCCATCATTGTTGTGTTTGCAGGTACCGCTCTAAGTGTACTGGGGATGCTCAGACGTGAGTCCCAGGCACTCCACACCACTGGAATCAAGCTAGCCGGGCTGATGAGAGGTGTTACCTCGAAACCGGGCCGGTCCGCGGATGCTTGTTTCCGTTCTGGGAAGGACATGGCTTTTGTAGTTCGGACTGGACTGTTCCCATGGGGCACAGGGTCAGCGCTGATTTGCATATCGCCATTGTCTAACCCAGGGTGGTGTGGAGTGGAAAAACGATGGATTTGGGCCCAGATCTTTGGACTGGGGTGAATGTGTGACATTGATCCACATTCTGTCCATCATTGTTGTGTTTGCAGGTACCGCTCTAAGTGTACTGGGGATGCTCAGACGTGAGTCCCAGGCACTCCACACCACTGGAATCAAGCTAGCCGGGCTGATGAGAGGTGTTACCTCGAAACCGGGCCGGTCCTCGGATGCTTGTTTCCGTTCTGGGAAGGACATGGCTTTTGTAGTTCGGACTGGACTGTTCCCATGGGGCACAGGGTCAGCGCTGATTTGCATATCGCCATTGTCTAACCCAGGGTGGTGTGGAGTGGAAAAACGATGGATTTGGGCCCAGATCTTTGGACTGGGGTGAATGTGTGACATTGATCCACATTCTGTCCATCATTGTTGTGTTTGCAGGTACCGCTCTAAGTGTACTGGGGATGCTCAGACGTGAGTCCCAGGCACTCCACACCACTGGAATCAAGCTAGCCGGGCTGATGAGAGGTGTTACCTCGAAACCGGGCCGGTCCTCGGATGCTTGTTTCCGTTCTGGGAAGGACATGGCTTTTGTAGTTCGGACTGGACTGTTCCCATGGGGCACAGGGTCAGCGTTGATTTGCATATCGCCATTGTCTAACCCAGGGTGGTGTGGAGTGGAAAAACGATGGATTTGGGCCCAGATCTTTGGACTGGGGTGAATGTGTGACATTGATCCACATTCTGTCCATCATTGTTGTGTTTGCAGGTACCGCTCTAAGTGTACTGGGGATGCTCAGACGTGAGTCCCAGGCACTCCACACCACTGGAATCAAGCTAGCCGGGCTGATGAGAGGTGTTACCTCGAAACCGGGCCGGTCCTCGGATGCTTGTTTCCGTTCTGGGAAGGACATGGCTTTTGTAGTTCGGACTGGACTGTTCCCATGGGGCACAGGGTCAGCGCTGATTTGCATATCGCCATTGTCTAACCCAGGGTGGTGTGGAGTGGAAAAACAATGGATTTGGGCCCAGATCTTTGGACTGGGGTGAATGTGTGGCATTGATCCACATTCTGTCCATCATTGTTGTGTTTGCAGGTACCGCTCTAAGTGTACTGGGGATGCTCAGACGTGAGTCCCAGGCACTCCACACCACTGGAATCAAGCTAGCCGGGCTGATGAGAGGTGTTACCTCGAAACCGGGCCGGTCCGCGGATGCTTGTTTCCGTTCTGGGAAGGACATGGCTTTTGTAGTTCGGACTGGACTGTTCCCATGGGGCACAGGGTCAGCGCTGATTTGCATATCGCCATTGTCTAACCCAGGGTGGTGTGGAGTGGAAAAACGATGGATTTGGGCCCAGATCTTTGGACTGGGGTGAATGTGTGACATAAAATTATCCACATTCTGTCCATCATTGTTGTGTTTGCAGGTACCGCTCTAAGTGTACTGGGGATGCTCAGACGTGAGTCCCAGGCACTCCACACCACTGGAATCAAGCTAGCCGGGCTGATGAGAGGTGTTACCTCGAAACCGGGCCGGTCCTCGGATGCTTGTTTCCGTTCTGGGAAGGACATGGCTTTTGTAGTTCGGACTGGACTGTTCCCATGGGGCACAGGGTCAGCGCTGATTTGCATATCGCCATTGTCTAACCCAGGGCAGTGTGGAGTGGAAAAACGATGGATTTGGGCCCAGATCTTTGGACTGGGGTGAATGTGTGACATTGATCCACATTCTGTCCATCATTGTTGTGTTTGCAGGTACCGCTCTAAGTGTACTGGGGATGCTCAGACGTGAGTCCCAGGCACTCCACACCACTGGAATCAAGCTAGCCGGGCTGATGAGAGGTGTTACCTCGAAACCGGGCCGGTCCTCGGATGCTTGTTTCCGTTCTGGGAAGGACATGGCTTTTGTAGTTCGGACTGGACTGTTCCCATGGGGCACAGGGTCAGCGCTGATTTGCATATCACCATTGTCTAACCCAGGGTGGTGTGGAGTGGAAAAACGATGGATTTGGGCCCAGATCTTTGGACTGGGGTGAATGTGTGACATTGATCCACATTCTGTCCATCATTGTTGTATTTGCAGGTACCGCTCTAAGTGTACTGGGTATGCTCAGACGTGAGTCCCAGGCACTCCACTCCACTGGAATCAAGCTAGCCGGGCTGATGAGAGGTGTTACCTCGAAACCGGGCCGGTCCTCGGTTGCTTGTTTCCGTTCTGGGAAGGACATGGCTTTTGTAGTTCGGACTGGACTGTTCCCATGGGGCACAGGGTCAGCGCTGATTTGCATATCGCCATTGTCTAACCCAGGGTGGTGTGGAGTGGAAAAACAATGGATTTGGGCCCAGATCTTTGGACTGGGGTGAATGTGTGACATTGATCCACATTCTGTCCATCATTGTTGTGTTTGCAGGTACCGCTCTAAGTGTACTGGGGATGCTCAGAGGTGAGTCCCATGCACTCCACACCACTGGAATCAAGCTAGCCGGGCTGATGAGAGGTGTTACCTCGAAACCGGGCCGGTCCTCGGATGCTTGTTTCCGTTCTGGGAAGGACATGGCTTTTGTAGTTCGGACTGGACTGTTCCCATGGGGCACAGGGTCAGCGCTGATTTGCATATCGCCATTGTCTAACCCAGGGTGGTGTGGAGTGGAAAAACGATGGATTTGGGCCCAGATCTTTGGACTGGGGTGAATGTGTGACATTGATCCACATTCTGTCCATCATTGTTGTGTTTGCAGGTATCGCTCTAAGTGTACTGGGGATGCTCAGACGTGAGTCCCAGGCACTCCACACCACTGGAATCAAGCTAGCCGGGCTGATGAGAGGTCTTACCTCGAAACCGGGCCGGTCCTCGGATGCTTGTTTCCGTTCTGGGAAGGACATGGCTTTTGTAGTTCGGACTGGACTGTTCCCATGGGGCACAGGGTCAGCGCTGATTTGCATATCGCCATTGTCTAACCCAGGGTGGTGTGGAGTGGAAAAACGATGGATTTGGGCCCAGATCTTTGGACTGGGGTGAATGTGTGACATTGATCCACATTCTGTCCATCATTGTTGTGTTTGCAGGTACCGCTCTAAGTGTACTGGGGATGCTCAGACGTGAGTCCCAGGCACTCCACACCACTGGAATCAAGCTAGCCGGGCTGATGAGAGGTGTTACCTCGAAACCGGGCCGGTCCTCGGATGCTTGTTTCCGTTCTGGGAAGGACATGGCTTTTGTAGTTCGGACTGGACTGTTCCCATGGGGCACAGGGTCAGCGCTGATTTGCATATCGCCATTGTCTAACCCAGGGTGGTGTGGAGTGGAAAAACGATGGATTTGGGCCCAGATCTTTGGACTGGGGTGAATGTGTGACATTGATCCACATTCTGTCCATCATTGTTGTGTTTGCAGGTACCGCTCTAAGTGTACTGGGGATGCTCAGACGTGAGTCCCAGGCACTCCACACCACTGGAATCAAGCTAGCCGGGCTGATGAGAGGTGTTACCTTGAAACCGGGCCGGTCCTCGGATGCTTGTTTCTGTTCTGGGAAGGATATGGCGTTTGTAGTTCGGACTGGACTGTTCCCATGGGGCACAGGGTCAGCGCTGATTTGCATATCGCCATTGTCTAACCCAGGGTGGTGTGGAGTGGAAAAACGATGGATTTGGGCCCAGATCTTTGGACTGGGGTGAATGTGTGACATTGATCCACATTCTGTCCATCATTGTTGTGTTTGCAGGTACCGCTCTAAGTGTACTGGGGATGCTCAGACGTGAGTCCCAGGCACTCCACACCACTGGAATCAAGCTAGCCGGGCTGATGAGAGGTGTTACCTCGAAACCGGGCCGGTCCTCGGATGCTTGTTTCCGTTCTGGGAAGGACATGGCTTTTGTAGTTCGGACTGGACTGTTCCCATGGGGCACAGGGTCAGCGCTGATTTGCATATCGCCATTGTCTAACCCAGGGTGGTGTGGAGTGGAAAAACAATGGATTTGGGCCCAGATCTTTGGACTGGGGTGAATGTGTGACATTGATCCACATTCTGTCCATCATTGTTGTGCTTGCAGGTACCGCTCTAAGTGTACTGGGGATGCTCAGACGTGAGTCCCAGGCACTCCACACCACTGGAATCAAGCTAGCCGGGCTGATGAGAGGTGTTACCTCGAAACCGGGCCGGTCCTCGGATGCTTGTTTCCGTTCTGGGAAGGACATGGCTTTTGTAGTTCGGACTGGACTGTTCCCATGGGGCACAGGGTCAGCGCTGATTTGCATATCGCCATTGTCTAACCCAGGGTGGTGTGGAGTGGAAAAACGATGGATTTGGGCCCAGATCTTTGGACTGGGGTGAATGTGTGACATTGATCCACATTCTGTCCATCATTGTTGTGTTTGCAGGTACCGCTCTAAGTGTACTGGGGATGCTCAGACGTGAGTCCCAGGCACTCCACACCACTGGAATCAAGCTAGCCGGGCTGATGAGAGGTGTTACCTCGAAACCGGGCCGGTCCTCGGATGCTTGTTTCCGTTCTGGGAAGGACATGGCTTTTGTAGTTCGGACTGGACTGTTCCCATGGGGCACAGGGTCAGCGTTGATTTGCATATCGCCATTGTCTAACCCAGGGTGGTGTGGAGTGGAAAAACGATGGATTTGGGCCCAGATCTTTCGACTGGGGTGAATGTGTGACATTGATCCACATTCTGTCCATCATTGTTGTGTTTGCAGGTACCGCTCTAAGTGTACTGGGGATGCTCAGACGTGAGTCCCAGGCACTCCACACCACTGGAATCAAGCTAGCCGGGCTGATGAGAGGTGTTACCTCGAAACCGGGCCGGTCCTCGGATGCTTGTTTCCGTTCTGGGAAGGACATGGCTTTTGTAGTTCGGACTGGACTGTTCCCATGGGGCACAGGGTCAGCGCTGATTTGCATATCGCCATTGTCTAACCCAGGGTGGTGTGGAGTGGAAAAACAATGGATTTGGGCCCAGATCTTTGGACTGGGGTGAATGTGTGACATTGATCCACATTCTGTCCATCATTGTTGTGTTTGCAGGTACCGCTCTAAGTGTACTGGGGATGCTCAGACGTGAGTCCCAGGCACTCCACACCACTGGAATCAAGCTAGCCGGGCTGATGAGAGGTGTTACCTCGAAACCGGGCCGGTCCGCGGATGCTTGTTTCCGTTCTGGGAAGGACATGGCTTTTGTAGTTCGGACTGGACTGTTCCCATGGGGCACAGGGTCAGCGCTGATTTGCATATCGCCATTGTCTAACCCAGGGTGGTGTGGAGTGGAAAAACGATGGATTTGGGCCCAGATCTTTGGACTGGGGTGAATGTGTGACATTGATCCACATTCTGTCCATCATTGTTGTGTTTGCAGGTACCGCTCTAAGTGTACTGGGGATGCTCAGACGTGAGTCCCAGGCACTCCACACCACTGGAATCAAGCTAGCCGGGCTGATGAGAGGTGTTACCTCGAAACCGGGCCGGTCCTCGGATGCTTGTTTCCGTTCTGGGAAGGACATGGCTTTTGTAGTTCGGACTGGACTGTTCCCATGGGGAACAGGGTCAGCGTTGATTTGCATATCGCCATTGTCTAACCCAGGGTGGTGTGGAGTGGAAAAACGATGGATTTGGGCCCAGATCTTTGGACTGGGGTGAATGTGTGACATTGATCCACATTCTGTCCATCATTGTTGTGTTTGCAGGTACCGCTCTAAGTGTACTGGGGATGCTCAGACGTGAGTCCCAGGCACTCCACACCACTGGAATCAAGCTAGCCGGGCTGATGAGAGGTGTTACCTCGAAACCGGGCCGGTCCTCGGATGCTTGTTTCCGTTCTGGGAAGGACATGGCTTTTGTAGTTCGGACTGGACTGTTCCCATGGGGCACAGGGTCAGCGCTGATTTGCATATCGCCATTGTCTAACCCAGGGTGGTGTGGAGTGGAAAAACAATGGATTTGGGCCCAGATCTTTGGACTGGGGTGAATGTGTGACATTGATCCACATTCTGTCCATCATTGTTGTGTTTGCAGGTACCGCTCTAAGTGTACTGGGGATGCTCAGACGTGAGTCCCAGGCACTCCACACCACTGGAATCAAGCTAGCCGGGCTGATGAGAGGTGTTACCTCGAAACCGGGCCGGTCCTCGGATGCTTGTTTCCGTTCTGGGAAGGACATGGCTTTTGTAGTTCGGACTGGACTGTTCCCATGGGGCACAGGGTCAGCGTTGATTTGCATATCGCCATTGTCTAACCCAGGGTGGTGTGGAGTGGAAAAACGATGGATTTGGGCCCAGATCTTTGGACTGGGGTGAATGTGTGACATTGATCCACATTCTGTCCATCATTGTTGTGTTTGCAGGTACCGCTCTAAGTGTACTGGGGATGCTCAGACGTGAGTCCCAGGCACTCCACACCACTGGAATCAAGCTAGCCGGGCTGATGAGAGGTGTTACCTCGAAACCGGGCCGGTCCTCGGATGCTTGTTTCAGTTCTGGGAAGGACATGGCTTTTGTAGTTCGGACTGGACTGTTCCCATGGGGCACAGGGTCAGCGCTGATTTGCATATCGCCATTGTCTAACCCAGGGTGGTGTGGAGTGGAAAAACAATGGATTTGGGCCCAGATCTTTGGACTGGGGTGAATGTGTGACATTGATCCACATTCTGTCCATCATTGTTGTATTTGCAGGTACCGCTCTAAGTGTACTGGGGATGCTCAGACGTGAGTCCCAGGCACTCCACTCCACTGGAATCAAGCTAGCCGGGCTGATGAGAGGTGTTACCTCGAAACCGGGCCGGTCCTCGGATGCTTGTTTCCGTTCTGGGAAGGACATGGCTTTTGTAGTTCGGACTGGACTGTTCCCATGGGGCACAGGGTCAGCGCTGATTTGCATATCGCCATTGTCTAACCCAGGGTGGTGTGGAGTGGAAAAACAATGGATTTGGGCCCAGATCTTTGGACTGGGGTGAATGTGTGACATTGATCCACATTCTGTCCATCATTGTTGTGTTTGCAGGTACCGCTCTAAGTGTACTGGGGATGCTCAGACGTGAGTCCCAGGCACTCCACACCACTGGAATCAAGCTAGCCGGGCTGATGAGAGGTGTTACCTCGAAACCGGGCCGGTCCGCGGATGCTTGTTTCCGTTCTGGGAAGGACATGGCTTTTGTAGTTCGGACTGGACTGTTCCCATGGGGCACAGGGTCAGCGCTGATTTGCATATCGCCATTGTCTAACCCAGGGTGGTGTGGAGTGGAAAAACGATGGATTTGGGCCCAGATCTTTGGACTGGGGTGAATGTGTGACATTGATCCACATTCTGTCCATCATTGTTGTGTTTGCAGGTACCGCTCTAAGTGTACTGGGGATGCTCAGACGTGAGTCCCAGGCACTCCACACCACTGGAATCAAGCTAGCCGGGCTGATGAGAGGTGCTACCTCGAAACCGGGCCGGTCCTCGGATGCTTGTTTCCGTTCTGGGAAGGACATGGCTTTTGTAGTTCGGACTGGACTGTTCCCATGGGGCACAGGGTCAGCGCTGATTTGCATATCGCCATTGTCTAACCCAGGGTGGTGTGGAGTGGAAAAAACGATGGATTTGGGCCCAGATCTTTGGACTGGGGTGAATGTGTGACATTGATCCACATTCTGTCCATCATTGTTGTGTTTGCAGGTACCGCTCTAAGTGTACTGGGGATGCTCAGACGTGAGTCCCAGGCACTCCACACCACTGGAATCAAGCTAGCCGGGCTGATGAGAGGTGTTACCTCGAAACCGGGCCGGTCCTCGGATGCTTGTTTCCGTTCTGGGAAGGACATGGCTTTTGTAGTTCGGACTGGACTGTTCCCATGGGGCACAGGGTCAGCGTTGATTTGCATATCGCCATTGTCTAACCCAGGGTGGTGTGGAGTGGAAAAACGATGGATTTGGGCCCAGATCTTTGGACTGGGGTGAATGTGTGACATTGATCCACATTCTGTCCATCATTGTTGTGTTTGCAGGTACCGCTCTAAGTGTACTGGGGATGCTCAGACGTGAGTCCCAGGCACTCCACACCACTGGAATCAAGCTAGCCGGGCTGATGAGAGGTGTTACCTCGAAACCGGGCCGGTCCTCGGATGCTTGTTTCCGTTCTGGGAAGGACATGGCTTTTGTAGTTCGGACTGGACTGTTCCCATGGGGCACAGGGTCAGCGCTGATTTGCATATCGCCATTGTCTAACCCAGGGTGGTGTGGAGTGGAAAAACAATGGATTTGGGCCCAGATCTTTGGACTGGGGTGAATGTGTGACATTGATCCACATTCTGTCCATCATTGTTGTGTTTGCAGGTACCGCTCTAAGTGTACTGGGGATGCTCAGACGTGAGTCCCAGGCACTCCACACCACTGGAATCAAGCTAGCCGGGCTGATGAGAGGTGTTACCTCGAAACCGGGCCGGTCCGCGGATGCTTGTTTCCGTTCTGGGAAGGACATGGCTTTTGTAGTTCGGACTGGACTGTTCCCATGGGGCACAGGGTCAGCGCTGATTTGCATATCGCCATTGTCTAACCCAGGGTGGTGTGGAGTGGAAAAACGATGGATTTGGGCCCAGATCTTTGGACTGGGGTGAATGTGTGACATAAAATTATCCACATTCTGTCCATCATTGTTGTGTTTGCAGGTACCACTCTAAGTGTACTGGTGATGCTCAGACGTGAGTCCCAGGCACTCCACACCACTGGAATCAAGCTAGCCGGGCTGATGAGAGGTGTTACCTCGAAACCGGGCCGGTCCTCGGATGCTTGTTTCCGTTCTGGGAAGGACATGGCTTTTGTAGTTCGGACTGGACTGTTCCCATGGGGCACAGGGTCAGCGCTGATTTGCATATCGCCATTGTCTAACCCAGGGCAGTGTGGAGTGGAAAAACGATGGATTTGGGCCCAGATCTTTGGACTGGGGTGAATGTGTGACATTGATCCACATTCTGTCCATCATTGTTGTGTTTGCAGGTACCGCTCTAAGTGTACTGGGGATGCTCAGACGTGAGTCCCAGGCACTCCACACCACTGGAATCAAGCTAGCCGGGCTGATGAGAGGTGTTACCTCGAAACCGGGCCGGTCCTCGGATGCTTGTTTCCGTTCTGGGAAGGACATGGCTTTTGTAGTTCGGACTGGACTGTTCCCATGGGGCACAGGGTCAGCGCTGATTTGCATATCACCATTGTCTAACCCAGGGTGGTGTGGAGTGGAAAAACGATGGATTTGGGCCCAGATCTTTGGACTGGGGTGAATGTGTGACATTGATCCACATTCTGTCCATCATTGTTGTATTTGCAGGTACCGCTCTAAGTGTACTGGGGATGCTCAGACGTGAGTCCCAGGCACTCCACTCCACTGGAATCAAGCTAGCCGGGCTGATGAGAGGTGTTACCTCGAAACCGGGCCGGTCCTCGGATGCTTGTTTCCGTTCTGGGAAGGACATGGCTTTTGTAGTTCGGACTGGACTGTTCCCATGGGGCACAGGGTCAGCGCTGATTTGCATATCGCCATTGTCTAACCCAGGGTGGTGTGGAGTGGAAAAACAATGGATTTGGGCCCAGATCTTTGGACTGGGGTGAATGTGTGACATTGATCCACATTCTGTCCATCATTGTTGTGTTTGCAGGTACCGCTCTAAGTGTACTGGGGATGCTCAGACGTGAGTCCCATGCACTCCACACCACTGGAATCAAGCTAGCTGGGCTGATGAGAGGTGTTACCTCGAAACCGGGCCGGTCCTCGGATGCTTGTTTCCGTTCTGGGAAGGACATGGCTTTTGTAGTTCGGACTGGACTGTTCCCATGGGGCACAGGGTCAGCGCTGATTTGCATATCGCCATTGTCTAACCCAGGGTGGTGTGGAGTGGAAAAACGATGGATTTGGGCCCAGATCTTTGGACTGGGGTGAATGTGTGACATTGATCCACATTCTGTCCATCATTGTTGTGTTTGCAGGTATCGCTCTAAGTGTACTGGGGATGCTCAGACGTGAGTCCCAGGCACTCCACACCACTGGAATCAAGCTAGCCGGGCTGATGAGAGGTCTTACCTCGAAACCGGGCCAGTCCTCGGATGCTTGTTTCCGTTCTGGGAAGGACATGGCTTTTGTAGTTCGGACTGGACTGTTCCCATGGGGCACAGGGTCAGCGCTGATTTGCATATCGCCATTGTCTAACCCAGGGTGGTGTGGAGTGGAAAAACGATGGATTTGGGCCCAGATCTTTGGACTGGGGTGAATGTGTGACATTGATCCACATTCTGTCCATCATTGTTGTGTTTGCAGGTACCGCTCTAAGTGTACTGGGGATGCTCAGACGTGAGTCCCAGGCACTCCACACCACTGGACTCAAGCTAGCCGGGCTGATGAGAGGTGTTACCTCGAAACCGGGCCGGTCCTCGGATGCTTGTTTCCGTTCTGGGAAGGACATGGCTTTTGTAGTTCGGACTGGACTGTTCCCATGGGGCACAGGGTCAGCGCTGATTTGCATATCGCCATTGTCTAACCCAGGGTGGTGTGGAGTGGAAAAACGATGGATTTGGGCCCAGATCTTTGGACTGGGGTGAATGTGTGACATTGATCCACATTCTGTCCATCATTGTTGTGTTTGCAGGTACCGCTCTAAGTGTACTGGGGATGCTCAGACGTGAGTCCCAGGCACTCCACACCGCTGGAATCAAGCTAGCCGGGCTGATGAGAGGTGTTACCTCGAAACCGGGCCGGTCCTCGGATGCTTGTTTCCGTTCTGGGAAGGGCATGGCTTTTGTAGTTCGGACTGGACTGTTCCCATGGGGCACAGGGTCAGCGCTGATTTGCATATCGCCATTGTCTAACCCAGGGTGGTGTGGAGTGGAAAAACGATGGATTTGGGCCCAGATCTTTGGACTGGGGTGAATGTGTGACATTGATCCACATTCTGTCCATCATTGTTGTGTTTGCAGGTACCGCTCTAAGTGTACTGGGGATGCTCAGACGTGAGTCCCAGGCACTCCACACCACTGGAATCAAGCTAGCCGGGCTGATGAGAGGTGTTACCTCGAAACCGGGCCGGTCCTCGGATTCTTGTTTCCGTTCTGGGAAGGACATGGCTTTTGTAGTTCGGACTGGACTGTTCCCTTGGGGCACAGGGTCAGCGCTGATTTGCATATCGCCATTGTCTAACCCAGGGTGGTGTGGAGTGGAAAAACGATGGATTTGGGCCCAGATCTTTGGACTGGGGTGAATGTGTGACATTGATCCACATTCTGTCCATCATTGTTGTGTTTGCAGGTACCGCTCTAAGTGTACTGGGGATGCTCAGACGTGAGTCCCAGGCACTCCACACCACTGGAATCAAGCTAGCCGGGCTGATGAGAGGTGTTACCTCGAAACCGGGCCGGTCCTCGGATGCTTGTTTCCGTTCTGGGAAGGACATGGCTTTTGTAGTTCGGACTGGACTGTTCCCATGGGGCACAGGGTCAGCGCTGATTTGCATATCGCCATTGTCTAACCCAGGGTGGTGTGGAGTGGAAAAACGATGGATTTGGGCCCAGATCTTTGGACTAGGGTGAATGTGTGACATTGATCCACATTCTGTCCATCATTGTTGTGTTTGCAGGTACCGCTCTAAGTGTACTGGGGATGCTCAGACGTGAGTCCCAGGCACTCCACACCACTGGAATCAAGCTAGCCGGGCTGATGAGAGGTGTTACCTCGAAACCGGGCCGGTCCTCGGATGCTTGTTTCCGTTCTGGGAAGGACATGGCTTTTGTAGTTCGGACTGGACTGTTCCCATGGGGCACAGGGTCAGCGCTGATTTGCATATCGCCATTGTCTAACCCAGGGTGGTGTGGAGTGGAAAAACGATGGATTTGGGCCCAGATCTTTGGACTGGGGTGAATGTGTGACATTGATCCACATTCTGTCCATCATTGTTGTGTTTGCAGGTACCGCTCTAAGTGTACTGGGGATGCTCAGACGTGAGTCCCAGGCACTCCACACCACTGGAATCAAGCTAGCCGGGTTGATGAGAGGTGTTACCTCGAAACCGGGCCGGTCCTCGGATGCTTGTTTCCGTTCTGGGAAGGACATGGCTTTTGTAGTTCGGACTGGACTGTTCCCATGGGGCACAGGGTCAGCGCTGATTTGCATATCGCCATTGTCTAACCCAGGGTGGTGTGGAGTGGAAAAACGATGGATTTGGGCCCAGATCTTTGGACTGGGGTGAATGTGTGACATTGATCCACGTTCTGTCCATCATTGTTGTGTTTGCAGGTACCGCTCTAAGTGTACTGGGGATGCTCAGACGTGAGTCCCAGGCACTCCACACCACTGGAATCAAGCTAGCCGGGCTGATGAGAGGTGTTACCTCGAAACCGGGCCGGTCCTCGGATGCTTGTTTCCGTTCTGGGAAGGACATGGCTTTTGTAGTTCGGACTGGACTGTTCCCATGGGGCACAGGGTCAGCGCTGATTTGCATATCGCCATTGTCTAACCCAGAGTGGTGTGGAGTGGAAAAACGATGGATTTGGGCCCAGATCTTTGGACTGGGGTGAATGTGTGACATTGATCCACATTCTGTCCATCATTGTTGTGTTTGCAGGTACCGCTCTAAGTGTACTGGGGATGCTCAGACGTGAGTCCCAGGCACTCCACACCACTGGAATCAAGCTAGCCGGGCTGATGAGAGGTGTTACCTCGAAACCGGGCCGGTCCTCGGATGCTTGTTTCCGTTCTGGGAAGGACATGGCTTTTGTAGTTCGGACTGGACTGTTCCCATGGGGCACAGGGTCAGCGCTGATTTGCATATCGCCATTGTCTAACCCAGGGTGGTGTGGAGTGGAAAAACGATGGATTTGGGCCCAGATCTTTGGACTGGGGTGAATGTGTGACATTGATCCACATTCTGTCCATCATTGTTGTGTTTGCAGGTACCGCTCTAAGTGTACTGGGGATGCTCAGACGTGAGTCCCAGGCACTCCACACCACTGGAATCAAGCTAGCCGGGCTGAAGAGAGGTGTTACCTCGAAACCGGTCCGGTCCTCGGATGCTTGTTTCCGCTCTGGGAAGGACATGGCTTTTGTAGTTCGGACTGGACTGTTCCCATGGGGCACAGGGTCAGCGCTGATTTGCATATCGCCATTGTCTAACCCAAGGTGGTGTGGAGTGGAAAAACGATGGATTTGGGCCCAGATCTTTGGACTGGGGTGAATGTGTGACATTGATCCACATTCTGTCCATCATTGTTGTGTTTGCAGGTACCGCTCTAAGTGTACTGGGGATGCTCAGACGTGAGTCCCAGGCACTCCACACCACTGGAATCAAGCTTGGCGGGCTGATGAGAGGTGTTACCTCGAAACCGGGCCGGTCCTCGGATACTTGTTTCCGTTCTGGGAAGGACATGGCTTTTGTAGTTCAGACTGGACTGTTCCCATGGGGCACAGGGTCAGCGCTGATTTGCATATCGCCATTGTCTAACCCAGGGTGGTGTGGAGTGGAAAAACGATGGATTTGGGCCCAGATCTTTGGACTGGGGTGAATGTGTGACATTGATCCACATTCTGTCCATCATTGTTGTGTTTGCAGGTACTGCTCTAAGTGTACTGGGGATGCTCAGACGTGAGTCCCAGGCACTCCACACCACTGGAATCAAGCTAGCCGGGCTGATGAGAGGTGTTACCTCGAAACCGGGCCGGTCCTCGGATGCTTGTTTCCGTTCTGGGAAGGACATGGCTTTTGTAGTTCGGACTGGACTGTTCCCATGGGGCACAGGGTCAGCGCTGATTTGCATATCGCCATTGTCTAACCCAGGGTGGTGTGGAGTGGAAAAACAATGGATTTGGGCCCAGATCTTTGGACTGGGGTGAATGTGTGACATTGATCCACATTCTGTCCATCATTGTTGTGTTTGCAGGTACCGCTCTAAGTGTACTGGGGATGCTCAGACGTGAGTCCCAGGCACTCCACACCACTGGAATCAAGCTAGCCGGGCTGATGAGAGGTGTTACCTCGAAACCGGGCCGGTCCTCGGATGCTTGTTTCCGTTCTGGGAAGGACATGGCTTTTGTAGTTCGGACTGGACTGTTCCCATGGGGCACAGGGTCAGCGCTGATTTGCATATCGCCATTGTCTAACCCAGGGTGGTGTGGAGTGGAAAAACGATGGATTTGGGCCCAGATCTTTGGACTGGGGTGAATGTGTGACATTGATCCACATTCTGTCCATCATTGTTGTGTTTGCAGGTACCGCTCTAAGTGTACTGGGGATGCTCAGACGTGAGTCCCAGGCACTCCACACCACTGGAATCAAGCTAGCCGGGCTGATGAGAGGTGTTACCTCGAAACCGGGCCGGTCCTCGGATGCTTGTTTCCGTTCTGGGAAGGACATGGCTTTTGTACTTCGGACTGGACTGTTCCCATGGGGCACAGGGTCAGCGCTGATTTGCATATCGCCATTGTCTAACCCAGGGTGGTGTGGAGTGGAAAAACGATGGATTTGGGCCCAGATCTTTGGACTGGGGTGAATGTGTGACATTGATCCACATTCTGTCCATCATTGTTGTGTTTGCAGGTACTGCTCTAAGTGTACTGGGGATGCTCAGACGTGAGTCCCAGGCACTCCACACCACTGGAATCAAGCTAGCCGGGCTGATGAGAGGTGTTACCTCGAAACCGGGCCGGTCCTCGGATGCTTGTTTCCGTTCTGGGAAGGACATGGCTTATGTAGTTCGGACTGGACTGTTCCCATGGGGCACAGGGTCAGCGCTGATTTGCATATCGCCATTGTCTAACCCAGGGTGGTGTGGAGTGGAAAAACAATGGATTTGGGCCCAGATCTTTGGACTGGGGTGAATGTGTGACATTGATCCACATTCTGTCCATCATTGTTGTGTTTGCAGGTACCGCTCTAAGTGTACTGGGGATGCTCAGACGTGAGTCCCAGGCACTCCACACCACTGGAATCAAGCTAGCCGGGCTGATGAGAGGTGTTACCTCGAAACCGGGCCGGTCCTCGGATGCTTGTTTCCGTTCTGGGAAGGACATGGCTTTTGTAGTTCGGACTGGACTGTTCCCATGGGGCACAGGGTCAGCGCTGATTTGCATATCGCCATTGTCTAACCCAGGGTGGTGTGGAGTGGAAAAACGATGGATTTGGGCCCAGATCTTTGGACTGGGGTGAATGTGTGACATTGATCCACATTCTGTCCATCATTGTTGTGTTTGCAGGTACCGCTCTAAGTGTACTGGGGATGCTCAGACGTGAGTCCCAGGCACTCCACACCACTGGAATCAAGCTAGCCGGGCTGATGAGAGGTGTTACCTCGAAACCGGTCCGGTCCTCGGATGCTTGTTTCCGTTCTGGGAAGGACATGGCTTTTGTAGTTCGGACTGGACTGTTCCCATGGGGCACAGGGTCAGCGCTGATTTGCATATCGCCATAGTCTAACCCAGGGTGGTGTGGAGTGGAAAAACGATGGATTTGGGCCCAGATCTTTGGACTGGGGTGAATGTGTGACATTGATCCACATTCTGTCCATCATTGTTGTGTTTGCAGGTACCGCTCTAAGTGTACTGGGGATGCTCAGACGTGAGTCCCAGGCACTCCACACCACTGGAATCAAGCTTGGCGGGCTGATGAGAGGTGTTACCTCGAAACCGGGCCGGTCCTCGGATGCTTGTTTCCGTTCTGGGAAGGACATGGCTTTTGTAGTTCGGACTGGACTGTTCCCATGGGGCACAGGGTCAGCGCTGATTTGCATATCGCCATTGTCTAACCCAGGGTGGTGTGGAGTGGAAAAACAATGGATTTGGGCCCAGATCTTTGGACTGGGGTGAATGTGTGACATTGATCCACATTCTGTCCATCATTGTTGTGTTTGCAGGTACTGCTCTAAGTGTACTGGGGATGCTCAGATGTGAGTCCCAGGCACTCCACACCACTGGAATCAAGCTAGCCGGGCTGATGAGAGGTGTTACCTCGAAACCGGGCCGGTCCTCGGATGCTTGTTTCCGTTCTGGGAAGGACATGGCTTTTGAAGTTCGGACTGGACTGTTCCCATGGGGCACAGGGTCAGCGCTGATTTGCATATCGCCATTGTCTAACCCAGGGTGGTGTGGAGTGGAAAAACGATGGATTTGGGCCCAGATCTTTGGACTGGGGTGAATGTGTGACATTGATCCACATTCTGTCCATCATTGTTGTGTTTGCAGGTACCGCTCTAAGTGTACTGGGGATGCTCAGACGTGAGTCCCAGGCACTCCACACCACTGGAATCAAGCTAGCCGGGCTGATGAGAGGTGTTACCTCGAAACCGGGCCGGTCCTCGGATGCTTGTTTCCGTTCTGGGAAGGACATGGCTTTTGTAGTTCGGACTGGACTGTTCCCATGGGGCACAGGGTCAGCGCTGATTTGCATATCGCCATTGTCTAACCCAGGGTGGTGTGGAGTGGAAAAACGATGGATTTGGGCCCAGATCTTTGGACTGGGGTGAATGTGTGACATTGATCCACATTCTGTCCATCATTGTTGTGTTTGCAGGTACCGCTCTAAGTGTACTGGGGATGCTCAGACGTGAGTCCCAGGCACTCCACACCACTGGAATCAAGCTAGCCGGGCTGATGAGAGGTGTTACCTCGAAACCGGGCCGGTCCTCGGATGCTTGTTTCCGTTCTGGGAAGGACATGGCTTTTGTAGTTCGGACTGGACTGTTCCCATGGGGCACAGGGTCAGCGTTGATTTGCATATCGCCATTGTCTAACCCAGGGTGGTGTGGAGTGGAAAAACGATGGATTTGGGCCCAGATCTTTGGACTGGGGTGAATGTGTGACATTGATCCACATTCTGTCCATCATTGTTGTGTTTGCAGGTACCGCTCTAAGTGTACTGGGGATGCTCAGACGTGAGTCCCAGGCACTCCACACCACTGGAATCAAGCTAGCCGGGCTGATGAGAGGTGTTACCTCGAAACCGGGCCGGTCCTCGGATGCTTGTTTCCGTTCTGGGAAGGACATGGCTTTTGTAGTTCGGACTGGACTGTTCCCATGGGGCACAGGGTCAGCGCTGATTTGCATATCGCCATTGTCTAACCCAGGGTGGTGTGGAGTGGAAAAACAATGGATTTGGGCCCAGATCTTTGGACTGGGGTGAATGTGTGACATTGATCCACATTCTGTCCATCATTGTTGTGTTTGCAGGTACCGCTCTAAGTGTACTGGGGATGCTCAGACGTGAGTCCCAGGCACTCCACACCACTGGAATCAAGCTAGCCGGGCTGATGAGAGGTGTTACCTCGAAACCGGGCCGGTCCGCGGATGCTTGTTTCCGTTCTGGGAAGGACATGGCTTTTGTAGTTCGGACTGGACTGTTCCCATGGGGCACAGGGTCAGCGCTGATTTGCATATCGCCATTGTCTAACCCAGGGTGGTGTGGAGTGGAAAAACGATGGATTTGGGCCCAGATCTTTGGACTGGGGTGAATGTGTGACATTGATCCACATTCTGTCCATCATTGTTGTGTTTGCAGGTACCGCTCTAAGTGTACTGGGGATGCTCAGACGTGAGTCCCAGGCACTCCACACCACTGGAATCAAGCTAGCCGGGCTGATGAGAGGTGTTACCTCGAAACCGGGCCGGTCCTCGGATGCTTGTTTCCGTTCTGGGAAGGACATGGCTTTTGTAGTTCGGACTGGACTGTTCCCATGGGGCACAGGGTCAGCGTTGATTTGCATATCGCCATTGTCTAACCCAGGGTGGTGTGGAGTGGAAAAACGATGGATTTGGGCCCAGATCTTTGGACTGGGGTGAATGTGTGACATTGATCCACATTCTGTCCATCATTGTTGTGTTTGCAGGTACCGCTCTAAGTGTACTGGGGATGCTCAGACGTGAGTCCCAGGCACTCCACACCACTGGAATCAAGCTAGCCGGGCTGATGAGAGGTGTTACCTCGAAACCGGGCCGGTCCTCGGATGCTTGTTTCCGTTCTGGGAAGTACATGGCTTTTGTAGTTCGGACTGGACTGTTCCCATGGGGCACAGGGTCAGCGCTGATTTGCATATCGCCATTGTCTAACCCAGAGTGGTGTGGAGTGGAAAAACAATGGATTTGGGCCCAGATCTTTGGACTGGGGTGAATGTGTGACATTGATCCACATTCTGTCCATCATTGTTGTGTTTGCAGGTACCGCTCTAAGTGTACTGGGGATGCTCAGACGTGAGTCCCAGGCACTCCACACCACTGGAATCAAGCTAGCCGGGCTGATGAGAGGTGTTACCTCGAAACCGGGCCGGTCCTCGGATGCTTGTTTCCGTTCTGGGAAGGACATGGCTTTTGTAGTTCGGACTGGACTGTTCCCATGGGGCACAGGGTCAGCGTTGATTTGCATATCGCCATTGTCTAACCCAGGGTGGTGTGGAGTGGAAAAACGATGGATTTGGGCCCAGATCTTTGGACTGGGGTGAATGTGTGACATTGATCCACATTCTGTCCATCATTGTTGTGTTTGCAGGTACCGCTCTAAGTGTACTGGGGATGCTCAGACGTGAGTCCCAGGCACTCCACACCACTGGAATCAAGCTAGCCGGGCTGATGAGAGGTGTTACCTCGAAACCGGGCCGGTCCTCGGATGCTTGTTTCCGTTCTGGGAAGGACATGGCTTTTGTAGTTCGGACTGGACTGTTCCCATGGGGCACAGGGTCAGCGCTGATTTGCATATCGCCATTGTCTAACCCAGGGTGGTGTGGAGTGGAAAAACAATGGATTTGGGCCCAGATCTTTGGACTGGGGTGAATGTGTGACATTGATCCACATTCTGTCCATCATTGTTGTATTTGCAGGTACCGCTCTAAGTGTACTGGGGATGCTCAGACGTGAGTCCCAGGCACTCCACTCCACTGGAATCAAGCTAGCCGGGCTGATGAGAGGTGTTACCTCGAAACCGGGCCGGTCCTCGGATGCTTGTTTCCGTTCTGGGAAGGACATGGCTTTTGTAGTTCGGACTGGACTGTTCCCATGGGGCACAGGGTCAGCGCTGATTTGCATGTCGCCATTGTCTAACCCAGGGTGGTGTGGAGTGGAAAAACAATGGATTTGGGCCCAGATCTTTGGACTGGGGTGAATGTGTGACATTGATCCACATTCTGTCCATCATTGTTGTGTTTGCAGGTACCGCTCTAAGTGTACTGGGGATGCTCAGACGTGAGTCCCAGGCACTCCACACCACTGGAATCAAGCTAGCCGGGCTGATGAGAGGTGTTACCTCGAAACCGGGCCGGTCCGCGGATGCTTGTTTCCGTTCTGGGAAGGACATGGCTTTTGTAGTTCGGACTGGACTGTTCCCAATGGGCACAGGGTCAGCGCTGATTTGCATATCGCCATTGTCTAACCCAGGGTGGTGTGGAGTGGAAAAACGATGGATTTGGGCCCAGATCTTTGGACTGGGGTGAATGTGTGACATTGATCCACATTCTGTCCATCATTGTTGTGTTTGCAGGTACCGCTCTAAGTGTACTGGGGATGCTCAGACGTGAGTCCCAGGCACTCCACACCACTGGAATCAAGCTAGCCGGGCTGATGAGAGGTGCTACCTCGAAACCGGGCCGGTCCTCGGATGCTTGTTTCCGTTCTGGGAAGGACATGGCTTTTGTAGTTCGGACTGGACTGTTCCCATGGGGCACAGGGTCAGCGCTGATTTGCATATCGCCATTGTCTAACCCAGGGTGGTGTGGAGTGGAAAAAACGATGGATTTGGGCCCAGATCTTTGGACTGGGGTGAATGTGTGACATTGATCCACATTCTGTCCATCATTGTTGTGTTTGCAGGTACCGCTCTAAGTGTACTGGGGATGCTCAGACGTGAGTCCCAAGCACTCCACACCACTGGAATCAAGCTAGCCGGGCTGATGAGAGGTGTTACCTCGAAACCGGGCCGGTCCTCGGATGCTTGTTTCCGTTCTGGTAAGGACATGGCTTTTGTAGTTCGGACTGGACTGTTCCCATGGGGCACAGGGTCAGCGTTGATTTGCATATCGCCATTGTCTAACCCAGGGTGGTGTGGAGTGGAAAAACGATGGATTTGGGCCCAGATCTTTGGACTGGGGTGAATGTGTGACATTGATCCACATTCTGTCCATCATTGTTGTGTTTGCAGGTACCGCTCTAAGTGTACTGGGGATGCTCAGACGTGAGTCCCAGGCACTCCACACCACTGGAATCAAGCTAGCCCGGCTGATGAGAGGTGTTACCTCGAAACCGGGCCGGTCCTCGGATGCTTGTTTCCGTTCTGGGAAGGACATGGCTTTTGTAGTTCGGACTGGACTGTTCCCATGGGGCACAGGGTCAGCGCTGATTTGCATATCGCCATTGTCTAACCCAGGGTGGTGTGGAGTGGAAAAACAATGGATTTGGGCCCAGATCTTTGGACTGGGGTGAATGTGTGACATTGATCCACATTCTGTCCATCATTGTTGTGTTTGCAGGTACCGCTCTAAGTGTACTGGGGATGCTCAGACGTGAGTCCCAGGCACTCCACACCACTGGAATCAAGCTAGCCGGGCTGATGAGAGGTGTTACCTCGAAACCGGGCCGGTCCGCGGATGCTTGTTTCCGTTCTGGGAAGGACATGGCTTTTGTAGTTCGGACTGGACTGTTCCCATGGGGCACAGGGTCAGCGCTGATTTGCATATCTCCATTGTCTAACCCAGGGTGGTGTGGAGTGGAAAAACGATGGATTTGGGCCCAGATCTTTGGACTGGGGTGAATGTGTGACATAAAATTATCCACATTCTGTCCATCATTGTTGTGTTTGCAGGTACCACTCTAAGTGTACTGGGGATGCTCAGACGTGAGTCCCAGGCACTCCACACCACTGGAATCAAGCTAGCCGGGCTGATGAGAGGTGTTACCTCGAAACCGGGCCGGTCCTCGGATGCTTGTTTCCGTTCTGGGAAGGACATGGCTTTTGTAGTTCGGACTGGACTGTTCCCATGGGGCACAGGGTCAGCGCTGATTTGCATATCGCCATTGTCTAACCCAGGGCAGTGTGGAGTGGAAAAACGATGGATTTGGGCCCAGATCTTTGGACTGGGGTGAATGTGTGACATTGATCCACATTCTGTCCATCATTGTTGTGTTTGCAGGTACCGCTCTAAGTGTACTGGGGATGCTCAGACGTGAGTCCCAGGCACTCCACACCACTGGAATCAAGCTAGCCGGGCTGATGAGAGGTGTTACCTCGAAACCGGGCCGGTCCTCGGATGCTTGTTTCCGTTCTGGGAAGGACATGGCTTTTGTAGTTCGGACTGGACTGTTCCCATGGGGCACAGGGTCAGCGCTGATTTGCATATCACCATTGTCTAACCCAGGGTGGTGTGGAGTGGAAAAACGATGGATTTGGGCCCAGATCTTTGGACTGGGGTGAATGTGTGACATTGATCCACATTCTGTCCATCATTGTTGTATTTGCAGGTACCGCTCTAAGTGTACTGGGGATGCTCAGACGTGAGTCCCAGGCACTCCACTCCACTGGAATCAAGCTAGCCGGGCTGATGAGAGGTGTTACCTCGAAACCGGGCCGGTCCTCGGATGCTTGTTTCCGTTCTGGGAAGGACATGGCTTTTGTAGTTCGGACTGGACTGTTCCCATGGGGCACAGGGTCAGCGCTGATTTGCATATCGCCATTGTCTAACCCAGGGTGGTGTGGAGTGGAAAAACAATGGATTTGGGCCCAGATTTTTGGACTGGGGTGAATGTGTGACATTGATCCACATTCTGTCCATCATTGTTGTGTTTGCAGGTACCGCTCTAAGTGTACTGGGGATGCTCAGACGTGAGTCCCATGCACTCCACACCACTGGAATCAAGCTAGCCGGGCTGATGAGAGGTGTTACCTCGAAACCGGGCCGGTCCTCGGATGCTTGTTTCCGTTCTGGGAAGGACATGGCTTTTGTAGTTCGGACTGGACTGTTCCCATGGGGCACAGGGTCAGCGCTGATTTGCATATCGCCATTGTCTAACCCAGGGTGGTGTGGAGTGGAAAAACGATGGATTTGGGCCCAGATCTTTGGACTGGGGTGAATGTGTGACATTGATCCACATTCTGTCCATCATTGTTGTGTTTGCAGGTATCGCTCTAAGTGTACTGGGGATGCTCAGACGTGAGTCCCAGGCACTCCACACCACTGGAATCAAGCTAGCCGGGCTGATGAGAGGTCTTACCTCGAAACCGGGCCAGTCCTCGGATGCTTGTTTCCGTTCTGGGAAGGACATGGCTTTTGTAGTTCGGACTGGACTGTTCCCATGGGGCACAGGGTCAGCGCTGATTTGCATATCGCCATTGTCTAACCCAGGGTGGTGTGGAGTGGAAAAACGATGGATTTGGGCCCAGATCTTTGGACTGGGGTGAATGTGTGACATTGATCCACATTCTGTCCATCATTGTTGTGTTTGCAGGTACCGCTCTAAGTGTACTGGGGATGCTCAGACGTGAGTCCCAGGCACTCCACACCACTGGACTCAAGCTAGCCGGGCTGATGAGAGGTGTTACCTCGAAACCGGGCCGGTCCTCGGATGCTTGTTTCCGTTCTGGGAAGGACATGGCTTTTGTAGTTCGGACTGGACTGTTCCCATGGGGCACAGGGTCAGCGCTGATTTGCATATCGCCATTGTCTAACCCAGGGTGGTGTGGAGTGGAAAAACGATGGATTTGGGCCCAGATCTTTGGACTGGGGTGAATGTGTGACATTGATCCACATTCTGTCCATCATTGTTGTGTTTGCAGGTACCGCTCTAAGTGTACTGGGGATGCTCAGACGTGAGTCCCAGGCACTCCACACCACTGGAATCAAGCTAGCCGGGCTGATGAGAGGTGTTACCTCGAAACCGGGCCGGTCCTCGGATGCTTGTTTCCGTTCTGGGAAGGGCATGGCTTTTGTAGTTCGGACTGGACTGTTCCCATGGGGCACAGGGTCAGCGCTGATTTACATATCGCCATTGTCTAACCCAGGGTGGTGTGGAGTGGAAAAACGATGGATTTGGGCCCAGATCTTTGGACTGGGGTGAATGTGTGACATTGATCCACATTCTGTCCATCATTGTTGTGTTTGCAGGTACCGCTCTAAGTGTACTGGGGATGCTCAGACGTGAGTCCCAGGCACTCCACACCACTGGAATCAAGCTAGCCGGGCTGATGAGAGGTGTTACCTCGAAACCGGGCCGGTCCTCGGATGCTTGTTTCCGTTCTGGGAAGGACATGGCTTTTGTAGTTCGGACTGGACTGTTCCCTTGGGTCACAGGGTCAGCGCTGATTTGCATATCGCCATTGTCTAACCCAGGGTGGTGTGGAGTGGAAAAACGATGGATTTGGGCCCAGATCTTTAGACTGGGGTGAATGTGTGACATTGATCCACATTCTGTCCATCATTGTTGTGTTTGCAGGTACCGCTCTAAGTGTACTGGGGATGCTCAGACGTGAGTCCCAGGCACTCCACACCACTGGAATCAAGCTAGCCGGGCTGATGAGAGGTGTTACCTCGAAACCGGGCCGGTCCTCGGATGCTTGTTTCCGTTCTGGGAAGGACATGGCTTTTGTAGTTCGGACTGGACTGTTCCCATGGGGCACAGGGTCAGCGCTGATTTGCATATCGCCATTGTCTAACCCAGGGTGGTGTGGAGTGGAAAAACGATGGATTTGGGCCCAGATCTTTGGACTGGGGTGAATGTGTGACATTGATCCACATTCTGTCCATCATTGTTGTGTTTGCAGGTACCGCTCTAAGTGTACTGGGGATGCTCAGACGTGAGTCCCAGGCACTCCACACCACTGGAATCAAGCTAGCCGGGCTGATGAGAGGTGTTACCTCGAAACCGGGCCGGTCCTCGGATGCTTGTTTCCGTTCTGGGAAGGACATGGCTTTTGTAGTTCGGACTGGACTGTTCCCATGGGGCACAGGGTCAGCGCTGATTTGCATATCGCCATTGTCTAACCCAGGGTGGTGTGGAGTGGAAAAACGATGGATTTGGGCCCAGATCTTTGGACTGGGGTGAATGTGTGACATTGATCCACATTCTGTCCATCATTGTTGTGTTTGCAGGTACCGCTCTAAGTGTACTGGGGATGCTCAGACGTGAGTCCCAGGCACTCCACACCACTGGAATCAAGCTAGCCGGGTTGATGAGAGGTGTTACCTCGAAACCGGGCCGGTCCTCGGATGCTTGTTTCCGTTCTGGGAAGGACATGGCTTTTGTAGTTCGGACTGGACTGTTCCCATGGGGCACAGGGTCAGCGCTGATTTGCATATCGCCATTGTCTAACCCAGGGTGGTGTGGAGTGGAAAAACGATGGATTTGGGCCCAGATCTTTGGACTGGGGTGAATGTGTGACATTGATCCACGTTCTGTCCATCATTGTTGTGTTTGCAGGTCCCGCTCCAAGTGTACTGGGGATGCTCAGACGTGAGTCCCAGGCACTCCACACCACTGGAATCAAGCTAGCCGGGCTGATGAGAGGTGTTACCTCGAAACCGGGCCGGTCCTCGGATGCTTGTTTCCGTTCTGGGAAGGACATGGCTTTTGTAGTTCGGACTGGACTGTTCCCATGGGGCACAGGGTCAGCGCTGATTTGCATATCGCCATTGTCTAACCCAGAGTGGTGTGGAGTGGAAAAACGATGGATTTGGGCCCAGATCTTTGGACTGGGGTGAATGTGTGACATTGATCCACATTCTGTCCATCATTGTTGTGTTTGCAGGTACCGCTCTAAGTGTACTGGGGATGCTCAGACGTGAGTCCCAGGCACTCCACACCACTGGAATCAAGCTAGCCGGGCTGATGAGAGGTGTTACCTCGAAACCGGGCCGGTCCTCGGATGCTTGTTTCCGTTCTGGGAAGGACATGGCTTTTGTAGTTCGGACTGGACTGTTCCCATGGGGCACAGGGTCAGCGCTGATTTGCATATCGCCATTGTCTAACCCAGGGTGGTGTGGAGTGGAAAAACGATGGATTTGGGCCCAGATCTTTGGACTGGGGTGAATGTGTGTCATTGATCCACATTCTGTCCATCATTGTTGTGTTTGCAGGTACCGCTCTAAGTGTACTGGGGATGCTCAGACGTGAGTCCCAGGCACTCCACACCACTGGAATCAAGCTAGCCGGGCTGATGAGAGGTGTTACCTCGAAACCGGGCCGGTCCTCGGATGCTTGTTTCCGTTCTGGGAAGGACATGGCTTTTGTAGTTCGGACTGGACTGTTCCCATGGGGCACAGGGTCAGCGCTGATTTGCATATCGCCATTGTCTAACCCAGGGTGGTGTGGAGTGGAAAAACGATGGATTTGGGCCCAGATCTTTGGACTGGGGTGAATGTGTGACATTGATCCACATTCTGTCCATCATTGTTGTGTTTGCAGGTACCGCTCTAAGTATACTGGGGATGCTCAGACATGAGTCCCAGGCACTCCACACCACTGGAATCAAGCTAGCCGGGCTGATGAGAGGTGTTACCTCGAAACCGGGCCGGTCCTCGGATGCTTGTTTCCGTTCTGGGACGGACATGGCTTTTGTAGTTCGGACTGGACTGTTCCCATGGGGCACAGGGTCAGCGCTGATTTGCATATCGCCATTGTATAACCCAGGGTGGTGTGGAGTGGAAAAACGATGTATTTGGGCCCAGATCTTTGGACTGGGGTGAATGTGTGACATTGATCCACATTCTGTCCATCATTGTTGTGTTTGCAGGTACCGCTCTAAGTGTACTGGGGATGCTCAGACGTGAGTCCCAGGCACTCCACACCACTGGAATCAAGCTAGCCGGGCTGATGAGAGGTGTTACCTCGAAACCGGGCCGGTCCTCGGATGCTTGTTTCCGTTCTGGGAAGGACATGGCTTTTGTAGTTCGGACTGGACTGTTCCCATGGGGCACAGGGTCAGCGCTGATTTGCATATCGCCATTGTCTAACCCAGGGTGGTGTGGAGTGGAAAAACGATGGATTTGGGCCCAGATCTTTGGACTGGGGTGAATGTGTGACATTGATCCACATTCTGTCCATCATTGTTGTGTTTGCAGGTACCGCTCTAAGTGTACTGGGGATGCTCAGACGTGAGTCCCAGGCACTCCACACCACTGGAATCAAGCTAGCCGGGCTGATGAGAGGTGTTACCTCGAAACCGGGCCGGTCCTCGGATGCTTGTTTCCGTTCTGGGAAGGGCATGGCTTTTGTAGTTCGGACTGGACTGTTCCCATGGGGCACAGGGTCAGCGCTGATTTGCATATCGCCATTGTCTAACCCAGGGTGGTGTGGAGTGGAAAAACGATGGATTTGGGCCCAGATCTTTGGACTGGGGTGAATGTGTGACATTGATCCACATTCTGTCCATCATTGTTGTGTTTGCAGGTACCGCTCTAAGTGTACTGGGGATGCTCAGACGTGAGTCCCAGGCACTCCACACCACTGGAATCAAGCTAGCCGGGCTGATGAGAGGTGTTACCTCGAAACCGGGCCGGTCCTCGGATGCTTGTTTCCGTTCTGGGAAGGACATGGCTTTTGTAGTTCGGACTGGACTGTTCCCTTGGGTCACAGGGTCAGCGCTGATTTGCATATCGCCATTGTCTAACCCAGGGTGGTGTGGAGTGGAAAAACGATGGATTTGGGCCCAGATCTTTAGACTGGGGTAAATGTGTGACATTGATCCACATTCTGTCCATCATTGTTGTGTTTGCAGGTACCGCTCTAAGTGTACTGGGGATGCTCAGACGTGAGTCCCAGGCACTCCACACCACTGGAATCAAGCTAGCCGGGCTGATGAGAGGTGTTACCTCGAAACCGGGCCGGTCCTCGGATGCTTGTTTCCGTTCTGGGAAGGACATGGCTTTTGTAGTTCGGACTGGACTGTTCCCATGGGGCACAGGGTCAGCGCTGATTTGCATATCGCCATTGTCTAACCCAGGGTGGTGTGGAGTGGAAAAACGATGGATTTGGGCCCAGATCTTTGGACTGGGGTGAATGTGTGACATTGATCCACATTCTGTCCATCATTGTTGTGTTTGCAGGTACCGCTCTAAGTGTACTGGGGATGCTCAGACGTGAGTCCCAGGCACTCCACACCACTGGAATCAAGCTAGCCGGGCTGATGAGAGGTGTTACCTCGAAACCGGGCCGGTCCTCGGATGCTTGTTTCCGTTCTGGGAAGGACATGGCTTTTGTAGTTCGGACTGGACTGTTCCCATGGGGCACAGGGTCAGCGCTGATTTGCATATCGCCATTGTCTAACCCAGGGTGGTGTGGAGTGGAAAAATGATGGATTTGGGCCCAGATCTTTGGACTGGGGTGAATGTGTGACATTGATCCACATTCTGTCCATCATTGTTGTGTTTGCAGGTACCGCTCTAAGTGTACTGGGGATGCTCAGACGTGAGTCCCAGGCACTCCACACCACTGGAATCAAGCTAGCCGGGTTGATGAGAGGTGTTACCTCGAAACCGGGCCGGTCCTCGGATGCTTGTTTCCGTTCTGGGAAGGACATGGCTTTTGTAGTTCGGACTGGACTGTTCCCATGGGGCACAGGGTCAGCGCTGATTTGCATATCGCCATTGTCTAACCCAGGGTGGTGTGGAGTGGAAAAACGATGGATTTGGGCCCAGATCTTTGGACTGGGGTGAATGTGTGACATTGATCCACGTTCTGTCCATCATTGTTGTGTTTGCAGGTCCCGCTCTAAGTGTACTGGGGATGCTCAGACGTGAGTCCCAGGCACTCCACACCACTGGAATCAAGCTAGCCGGGCTGATGAGAGGTGTTACCTCGAAACCGGGCTGGTCCTCGGATGCTTGTTTCCGTTCTGGGAAGGACATGGCTTTTGTAGTTCGGACTGGACTGTTCCCATGGGGCACAGGGTCAGCGCTGATTTGCATATCGCCATTGTCTAACCCAGAGTGGTGTGGAGTGGAAAAACGATGGATTTGGGCCCAGATCTTTGGACTGGGGTGAATGTGTGACATTGATCCACATTCTGTCCATCATTGTTGTGTTTGCAGGTACCGCTCTAAGTGTACTGGGGATGCTCAGACGTGAGTCCCAGGCACTCCACACCACTGGAATCAAGCTAGCCGGGCTGATGAGAGGTGTTACCTCGAAACCGGGCCGGTCCTCGGATGCTTGTTTCCGTTCTGGGAAGGACATGGCTTTTGTAGTTCGGACTGGACTGTTCCCATGGGGCACAGGGTCAGCGCTGATTTGCATATCGCCATTGTCTAACCCAGGGTGGTGTGGAGTGGAAAAACGATGGATTTGGGCCCAGATCTTTGGACTGGGGTGAATGTGTGACATTGATCCACATTCTGTCCATCATTGTTGTGTTTGCAGGTACCGCTCTAAGTGTACTGGGGATGCTCAGACGTGAGTCCCAGGCACTCCACACCACTGGAATCAAGCTAGCCGGGCTGAAGAGAGGTGTTACCTCGAAACCGGTCCGGTCCTCGGATGCTTGTTTCCGCTCTGGGAAGGACATGGCTTTTGTAGTTCGGACTGGACTGTTCCCATGGGGCACAGGGTCAGCGCTGATTTGCATATCGCCATTGTCTAACCCAAGGTGGTGTGGAGTGGAAAAACGATGGATTTGGGCCCAGATCTTTGGACTGGGGTGAATGTGTGACATTGATCCACATTCTGTCCATCATTGTTGTGTTTGCAGGTACCGCTCTAAGTGTACTGGGGATGCTCAGACGTGAGTCCCAGGCACTCCACACCACTGGAATCAAGCTTGGCGGGCTGATGAGAGGTGTTACCTCGAAACCGGGCCGGTCCTCGGATACTTGTTTCCGTTCTGGGAAGGACATGGCTTTTGTAGTTCAGACTGGACTGTTCCCATGGGGCACAGGGTCAGCGCTGATTTGCATATCGCCATTGTCTAACCCAGGGTGGTGTGGAGTGGAAAAACGATGGATTTGGGCCCAGATCTTTGGACTGGGGTGAATGTGTGACATTGATCCACATTCTGTCCATCATTGTTGTGTTTGCAGGTACTGCTCTAAGTGTACTGGGGATGCTCAGACGTGAGTCCCAGGCACTCCACACCACTGGAATCAAGCTAGCCGGGCTGATGAGAGGTGTTACCTCGAAACCGGGCCGGTCCTCGGATGCTTGTTTCCGTTCTGGGAAGGACATGGCTTTTGTAGTTCGGACTGGACTGTTCCCATGGGGCACAGGGTCAGCGCTGATTTGCATATCGCCATTGTCTAACCCAGGGTGGTGTGGAGTGGAAAAACAATGGATTTGGGCCCAGATCTTTGGACTGGGGTGAATGTGTGACATTGATCCACATTCTGTCCATCATTGTTGTGTTTGCAGGTACCGCTCTAAGTGTACTGGGGATGCTCAGACGTGAGTCCCAGGCACTCCACACCACTGGAATCAAGCTAGCCGGGCTGATGAGAGGTGTTACCTCGAAACCGGGCCGGTCCTCGGATGCTTGTTTCCGTTCTGGGAAGGACATGGCTTTTGTAGTTCGGACTGGACTGTTCCCATGGGGCACAGGGTCAGCGCTGATTTGCATATCGCCATTGTCTAACCCAGGGTGGTGTGGAGTGGAAAAACGATGGATTTGGGCCCAGATCTTTGGACTGGGGTGAATGTGTGACATTGATCCACATTCTGTCCATCATTGTTGTGTTTGCAGGTACCGCTCTAAGTGTACTGGGGATGCTCAGACGTGAGTCCCAGGCACTCCACACCACTGGAATCAAGCTAGCCGGGCTGATGAGAGGTGTTACCTCGAAACCGGGCCGGTCCTCGGATGCTTGTTTCCGTTCTGGGAAGGACATGGCTTTTGTAGTTCGGACTGGACTGTTCCCATGGGGCACAGGGTCAGCGCTGATTTGCATATCGCCATTGTCTAACCCAGGGTGGTGTGGAGTGGAAAAACGATGGATTTGGGCCCAGATCTTTGGACTGGGGTGAATGTGTGACATTGATCCACATTCTGTCCATCATTGTTGTGTTTGCAGGTACTGCTCTAAGTGTACTGGGGATGCTCAGACGTGAGTCCCAGGCACTCCACACCACTGGAATCAAGCTAGCCGGGCTGATGAGAGGTGTTACCTCGAAACCGGGCCGGTCCTCGGATGCTTGTTTCCGTTCTGGGAAGGACATGGCTTTTGTAGTTCGGACTGGACTGTTCCCATGGGGCACAGGGTCAGCGCTGATTTGCATATCGCCATTGTCTAACCCAGGGTGGTGTGGAGTGGAAAAACAATGGATTTGGGCCCAGATCTTTGGACTGGGGTGAATGTGTGACATTGATCCACATTCTGTCCATCATTGTTGTGTTTGCAGGTACCGCTCTAAGTGTACTGGGGATGCTCAGACGTGAGTCCCAGGCACTCCACACCACTGGAATCAAGCTAGCCGGGCTGATGAGAGGTGTTACCTCGAAACCGGTCCGGTCCTCGGATGCTTGTTTCCGTTCTGGGAAGGACATGGCTTTTGTAGTTCGGACTGGATTGTTCCCATGGGGCACAGGGTCAGCGCTGATTTGCATATCGCCATTGTCTAACCCAGGGTGGTGTGGAGTGGAAAAACGATGGATTTGGGCCCAGATCTTTGGACTGGGGTGAATGTGTGACATTGATCCACATTCTGTCCATCATTGTTGTGTTTGCAGGTACCGCTCTAAGTGTACTGGGGATGCTCAGACGTGAGTCCCAGGCACTCCACACCACTGGAATCAAGCTTGGCGGGCTGATGAGAGGTGTTACCTCGAAACCGGGCCGGTCCTCGGATGCTTGTTTCCGTTCTGGGAAGGACATGGCTTTTGTTGTTCGGACTGGACTGTTCCCATGGGGCACAGGGTCAGCGCTGATTTGCATATCGCCATTGTCTAACCCAGGGTGGTGTGGAGTGGAAAAACAATGGATTTGGGCCCAGATCTTTGGACTGGGGTGAATGTGTGACATTGATCCACATTCTGTCCATCATTGTTGTGTTTGCAGGTACTGCTCTAAGTGTACTGGGGATGCTCAGATGTGAGTCCCAGGCACTCCACACCACTGGAATCAAGCTAGCCGGGCTGATGAGAGGTGTTACCTCGAAACCGGGCCGGTCCTCGGATGCTTGTTTCCGTTCTGGGAAGGACATGGCTTTTGTAGTTCGGACTGGACTGTTCCCATGGGGCACAGGGTCAGCGCTGATTTGCATATCGCCATTGTCTAACCCAGGGTGGTGTGGAGTGGAAAAACGATGGATTTGGGCCCAGATCTTTGGACTGGGGTGAATGTGTGACATTGATCCACATTCTGTCCATCATTGTTGTGTTTGCAGGTACCGCTCTAAGTGTACTGGGGATGCTCAGACGTGAGTCCCAGGCACTCCACACCACTGGAATCAAGCTAGCCGGGCTGATGAGAGGTGTTACCTCGAAACCGGGCCGGTCCTCGGATGCTTGTTTCCGTTCTGGGAAGGACATGGCTTTTGTAGTTCGGACTGGACTGTTCCCATGGGGCACAGGGTCAGCGCTGATTTGCATATCGCCATTGTCTAACCCAGGGTGGTGTGGAGTGGAAAAACGATGGATTTGGGCCCAGATCTTTGGACTGGGGTGAATGTGTGACATTGATCCACATTCTGTCCATCATTGTTGTGTTTGCAGGTACCGCTCTAAGAGTACTGGGGATGCTCAGACGTGAGTCCCAGGCACTCCACACCACTGGAATCAAGCTAGCCGGGCTGATGAGAGGTGTTACCTCGAAACCGGGCCGGTCCTCGGATGCTTGTTTCCGTTCTGGGAAGGACATGGCTTTTGTAGTTCGGACTGGACTGTTCCCATGGGGCACAGGGTCAGCGCTGATTTGCATATCGCCATTGTCTAACCCAGGGTGGTGTGGAGTGGAAAAACGATGGATTTGGGCCCAGATCTTTGGACTGGGGTGAATGTGTGACATTGATCCACATTCTGTCCATCATTGTTGTGTTTGCAGGTACCGCTCTAAGTGTACTGGGGATGCTCAGACGTGAGTCCCAGGCACTCCACACCACTGGAATCAAGCTAGCCGGGCTGATGAGAGGTGTTACCTCGAAACCGGGCCGGTCCTCGGATGCTTGTTTCCGTTCTGGGAAGGACATGGCTTTTGTAGTTCGGACTGGACTGTTCCCATGGGGCACAGGGTCAGCGCTGATTTGCATATCGCCATTGTATAACCCAGGGTGGTGTGGAGTGGAAAAACGATGTATTTGGGCCCAGATCTTTGGACTGGGGTGAATGTGTGACATTGATCCACATTCTGTCCATCATTGTTGTGTTTGCAGGTACCGCTCTAAGTGTACTGGGGATGCTCAGACGTGAGTCCCAGGCACTCCACACCACTGGAATCAAGCTAGCCGGGCTGATGAGAGGTGTTACCTCGAAACCGGGCCGGTCCTCGGATGCTTGTTTCCGTTCTGGGAAGGACATGGCTTTTGTAGTTCGGACTGGACTGTTCCCATGGGGCACAGGGTCAGCGCTGATTTGCATATCGAAATTGTCTAACCCAGGGTGGTGTGGAGTGGAAAAACAATGGATTTGGGCCCAGATCTTTGGACTGGGGTGAATGTGTGACATTGATCCACATTCTGTCCATCATTGTTGTGTTTGCAGGTACCGCTCTAAGTGTACTGGGGATGCTCAGACGTGAGTCCCAGGCACTCCACACCACTGGAATCAAGCTAGCCGGGCTGATGAGAGGTGTTACCTCGAAACCGGGCCGGTCCTCGGATGCTTGTTTCCGTTCTGGGAAGGACATGGCTTTTGTAGTTCGGACTGGACTGTTCCCATGGGGCACAGGGTCAGCGCTGATTTGCATATCGCCATTGTCTAACCCAGGGTGGTGTGGAGTGGAAAAACGATGGATTTGGGCCCAGATCTTTGGACTGGGGTGAATGTGTGACATTGATCCACATTCTGTCCATCATTGTTGTGTTTGCAGGTACCGCTCTAAGTGTACTGGGGATGCTCAGACGTGAGTCCCAGGTTCTCCACACCACTGGAATCAAGCTAGCCGGGCTGATGAGAGGTGTTACCTCGAAACCGGGCCGGTCCTCGGATGCTTGTTTCCGTTCTGGGAAGGACATGGCTTTTGTAGTTCGGACTGGACTGTTCCCATGGGGCACAGGGTCAGCGCTGATTTGCATATCGCCATTGTCTAACCCAGGGTGGTGTGGAGTGGAAAAACGATGGATTTGGGCCCAGATCTTTGGACTGGGGTGAATGTGTGACATTGATCCACATTCTGTCCATCATTGTTGTGTTTGCAGGTACCGCTCTAAGTGTACTGGGGATGCTCAGACGTGAGTCCCAGGCACTCCACACCACTGAAATCAAGCTAGCCGGGCTGATGAGAGGTGTTACCTCGAAACCGGTCCGGTCCTCGGATGCTTGTTTCCGTTCTGGGAAGGACATGGCTTTTGTAGTTCGGACTGGACTGTTCCCATGGGGCACAGGGTCAGCGCTGATTTGCATATCGCCATTGTCTAACCCAGGGTGGTGTGGAGTGGAAAAACGATGGATTTGGGCCCAGATCTTTGGACTGGGGTGAATGTGTGACATTGATCCACATACTGTCCATCATTGTTGTGTTTGCAGGTACTGCTCTAAGTGTACTGGGGATGCTCAGACGTGAGTCCCAGGCACTCCACACCACTGGAATCAAGCTAGCCGGGCTGATGAGAGGTGTTACCTCGAAACCGGGCCGGTCCTCGGATGCTTGTTTCCGTTCTGGGAAGGACATGGCTTTTGTAGTTCGGACTGGACTGTTCCCATGGGGCACAGGGTCAGCGCTGATTTGCATATCGCCATTGTCTAACCCAGGGTGGTGTGGAGTGGAAAAACAATGGATTTGGGCCCAGATCTTTGGACTGGGGTGAATGTGTGACATTGATCCACATTCTGTCCATCATTGTTGTGTTTGCAGGTACCGCTCTAAGTGTACTGGGGATGCGCAGACGTGAGTCCCAGGCACTCCACACCACTGGAATCAAGTTTGGCGGGCTGATGAGAGGTGTTACCTCGAAACCGGGCCGGTCCTCGGATGCTTGTTTCCGTTCTGGGAAGGACATGGCTTTTGTAGTTCGGACTGGACTGTTCCCATGGGGCACAGGGTCAGCGCTGATTTGCATATCGCCATTGTCTAACCCAGGGTGGTGTGGAGTGGAAAAACGATGGATTTGGGCCCAGATCTTTGGACTGGGGTGAATGTGTGACATTGATCCACATTCTGTCCATCATTGTTGTGTTTGCAGGTACTGCTCTAAGTGTACTGGGGATGCTCAGACGTGAGTCCCAGGCACTCCACACCACTGGAATCAAGCTAGCCGGGCTGATGAGAGGTGTTACCTCGAAACCGGGCCGGTTCTCGGATGCTTGTTTCCGTTCTGGGAAGGACATGGCTTTTGTAGTTCGCACTGGACTGTTCCCATGGGGCACAGGGTCAGCGCTGATTTGCATATCGCCATTGTCTAACCCAGGGTGGTGTGGAGTGGAAAAACGATGGATTTGGGCCCAGATCTTTGGACTGGGGTGAATGTGTGACATTGATCCACATTCTGTCCATCATTGTTGTGTTTGCAGGTACCGCTCTAAGTGTACTGGGGATGCTCAGACGTGAGTCCCAGGCACTCCACACCACTGGAATCAAGCTAGCCGGGCTGATGAGAGGTGTTACCTCGAAACCGGGCCGGTCCTCGGATGCTTGTTTCCGTTCTGGGAAGGACATGGCTTTTGTAGTTCGGACTGGACTGTTCCCATGGGGCACAGGGTCAGCGCTGATTTGCATATCGCCATTGTGTAACCCAGGGTGGTGTGGAGTGGAAAAACGATGGATTTGGGCCCAGATCTTTGGACTGGGGTGAATGTGTGACATTGATCCACATTCTGTCCATCATTGTTGTGTTTGCAGGTACCGCTCTAAGTGTACTGGGGATGCTCAGACGTGAGTCCCAGGCACTCCACACCACTGGAATCAAGCTAGCCGGGCTGATGAGAGGTGTTACCTCGAAACCGGGCCGGTCCTCGGATGCTTGTTTCCGTTCTGGGAAGGACATGGCTTTTGTAGTTCGGACTGGACTGTTCCCATGGGGCACAGGGTCAGCGCTGATTTGCATATCGCCATTGTCTAACCCAGGGTGGTGTGGAGTGGAAAAACGATGGATTTGGGCCCAGATCTTTGGACTGGGGTGAATGTGTGACATTGATCCACATTCTGTCCATCATTGTTGTGTTTGCAGGTACCGCTCTAAGTGTACTGGGGATGCTCAGACGTGAGTCCCAGGCACTCCACACCACTGGAATCAAGTTTGGCGGGCTGATGAGAGGTGTTACCTCGAAACCGGGCCAGTCCTCGGATGCTTGTTTCCGTTCTGGGAAGGACATGGCTTTTGTAGTTCGGACTGGACTGTTCCCATGGGGCACAGGGTCAGCGCTGATTTGCATATCGCCATTGTCTAACCCAGGGTGGTGTGGAGTGGAAAAACGATGGATTTGGGCCCAGATCTTTGGACTGGGGTGAATGTGTGACATTGATCCACATTCTGTCCATCATTGTTGTGTTTGCAGGTACTGCTCTAAGTGTACTGGGGATGCTCAGACGTGAGTCCCAGGCACTCCACACCACTGGAATCAAGCTAGCCGGGCTGATGAGAGGTGTTACCTCGAAACCAGGCCGGTTCTCGGATGCTTGTTTCCGTTCTGGGAAGGACATGGCTTTTGTAGTTCGCACTGGACTGTTCCCATGGGGCACAGGGTCAGCGCTGATTTGCATATCGCCATTGTCTAACCCAGGGTGGTGTGGAGTGGAAAAACGATGGATTTGGGCCCAGATCTTTGGACTGGGGTGAATGTGTGACATTGATCCACATTCTGTCCATCATTGTTGTGTTTGCAGGTACCGCTCTAAGTGTACTGGGGATGCTCAGACGTGAGTCCCAGGCACTCCACACCACTGGAATCAAGCTAGCCGGGCTGATGAGAGGTGTTACCTCGAAACCGGGCCGGTCCTCGGATGCTTGTTTCCGTTCTGGGAAGGACATGGCTTTTGTAGTTCGGACTGGACTGTTCCCATGGGGCACAGGGTCAGCGCTGATTTGCATATCGCCATTGTGTAACCCAGGGTGGTGTGGAGTGGAAAAACGATGGATTTGGGCCCAGATCTTTGGACTGGGGTGAATGTGTGACATTGATCCACATTCTGTCCATCATTGTTGTGTTTGCAGGTACCGCTCTAAGTGTACTGGGGATGCTCAGACGTGAGTCCCAGGCACTCCACACCACTGGAATCAAGCTAGCCGGGCTGATGAGAGGTGTTACCTCGAAACCGGGCCGGTCCTCGGATGCTTGTTTCCGTTCTGGGAAGGACATGGCTTTTGTAGTTCGGACTGGACTGTTCCCATGGGGCACAGGGTCAGCGCTGATTTGCATATCGCCATTGTCTAACCCAGGGTGGTGTGGAGTGGAAAAACGATGGATTTGGGCCCAGATCTTTGGACTGGGGTGAATGTGTGACATTGATCCACATTCTGTCCATCATTGTGTGTTTGCAGGTACCGCTCTAAGTGTACTGGGGATGCTCAGACGTGAGTCCCAGGCACTCCACACCACTGGAATCAAGCTAGCCGGGCTGATGAGAGGTGTTACCTCGAAACCGGGCCAGTCCTCGGATGCTTGTTTCCGTTCTGGGAAGGACATGGCTTTTGTAGTTCGGACTGGACTGTTCCCATGGGGCACAGGGTCAGCGCTGATTTGCATATCGCCATTGTCTAACCCAGGGTGGTGTGGAGTGGAAAAACGATGGATTTGGGCCCAGATCTTTGGACTGGGGTGAATGTGTGACATTGATCCACATTCTGTCCATCATTGTTGTGTTTGCAGGTACCGCTCTAAGTGTACTGGGGATGCTCAGACGTGAGTCCCAGGCACTCCACACCACTGGAATCAAGCTAGCCGGGCTGATGAGAGGTGTTACCTCGAAACCGGGCCGGTCCTCGGATGCTTGTTTCCGTTCTGGGAAGGACATGGCTTTTGTAGTTCGGACTGGACTGTTCCCATGGGGCACAGGGTCAGCGCTGATTTGCATATTGCCATTGTGTAACCCAGGGTGGTGTGGAGTGGAAAAACGATGGATTTGGGCCCTGATCTTTGGACTGGGGTGAATGTGTGACATTGATCCACATTCTGTCCATCATTGTTGTGTTTGCAGGTACCGCTCTAAGTGTACTGGGGATGCTCAGACGTGAGTCCCAGGCACTCCACACCACTGGAATCAAGCTAGCCGGGCTGATGAGAGGTGTTACCTCGAAACCGGGCCGGTCCTCGGATGCTTGTATCCGTTCTGGGAAGGACATGGCTTTTGTAGTTCGGACTGGACTGTTCCCATGGGGCACAGGGTCAGCGCTGATTTGCATATCGCCATTGTCTAACCCAGGGTGGTGTGGAGTGGAAAAACGATGGATTTGGGCCCAGATCTTTGGACTGGGGTGAATGTGTGACATTGATCCACATTCCGTCCATCATTGTTGTGTTTGCAGGTACCGCTCTAAGTGTACTGGGGATGCTCAGACGTGAGTCCCAGGCACTCCACACCACTGGAATCAAGCTTGGCGGGCTGATGAGAGGTGTTACCTCGAAACCGGGCCGGTCCTCGGATGCTTGTTTCCGTTCTGGGAAGGACATGGCTTTTGTAGTTCGGACTGGACTGTTCCCATGGGGCACAGGGTCAGCGTTGATTTGCATATCGCCATTGTCTAACCCAGGGTGGTGTGGAGTGGAAAAACGATGGATTTGGGCCCAGATCTTTGGACTGGGGTGAATGTGTGACATTGATCCACATTCTGTCCATCATTGTTGTGTTTGCAGGTACCGCTCTAAGTGTACTGGGGATGCTCAGACGTGAGTCCCAGGCACTCCACACCACTGGAATCAAGCTAGCCGGGCTGATGAGAGGTGTTACCTCGAAACCGGGCCGGTCCTCGGATGCTTGTTTCCGTTCTGGGAAGGACATGGCTTTTGTAGTTCGGACTGGACTGTTCCCATGGGGCACAGGGTCAGCGCTGATTTGCATATCGCCATTGTCTAACCCAGGGTGGTGTGGAGTGGAAAAACGATGGATTTGGGCCCAGATCTTTGGACTGGGGTGAATGTGTGACATTGATCCACATTCTGTCCATCATTGTTGTGTTTGCAGGTACCGCTCTAAGTGTACTGGGGATGCTCAGACGTGAGTCCCAGGCACTCCACACCACTGGAATCAAGCTAGCCGGGCTGATGAGAGGTGTTACCTCGAAACCGGGCCGGTCCTCGGATGCTTGTTTCCGTTCTGGGAAGGACATGGCTTTTGTAGTTCGGACTGGACTGTTCCCATGGGGCACAGGGTCAGCGCTGATTTGCATATCGCCATTGTCTAACCCAGAGTGGTGTGGAGTGGAAAAACGATGGATTTGGGCCCAGATCTTTGGACTGGGGTGAATGTGTGACATTGATCCACATTCTGTCCATCATTGTTGTGTTTGCAGGTACCGCTCTAAGTGTACTGGGGATGCTCAGACGTGAGTCCCAGGCACTCCACACCACTGGAATCAAGCTAGCCGGGCTGATGAGAGGTGTTACCTCGAAACCGGGCCGGTCCTCGGATGCTTGTTTCCGTTCTGGGAAGGACATGGCTTTTGTAGTTCGGACTGGACTGTTCCCATGGGGCACAGGGTCAGCGCTGATTTGCATATCGCCATTGTCTAACCCAGGGTGGTGTGGAGTGGAAAAACGATGGATTTGGGCCCAGATCTTTGGACTGGGGTGAATTTGTGACATTGATCCACATTCTGTCCATCATTGTTGTGTTTGCAGGTACCGCTCTAAGTGTACTGGGGATGCTCAGACGTGAGTCCCAGGCACTCCACACCACTGGAATCAAGCTAGCCGGGCTGATGAGAGGTGTTACCTCGAAACCGGGCCGGTCCTCGGATGCTTGTTTCCGTTCTGGGAAGGACATGGCTTTTGTAGTTCGGACTGGACTGTTCCCATGGGGCACAGGGTCAGCGCTGATTTGCATATCGCCATTGTCTAACCCAGGGTGGTGTGGAGTGGAAAAACGATGGATTTGGGCCCAGATCTTTGGACTGGGGTGAATGTGTGACATTGATCCACATTCTGGCCATCATTGTTGTGTTTGCAGGTACTGCTCTAAGTGTACTGGGGATGCTCAGACGTGAGTCCCAGGCACTCCACACCACTGGAATCAAGCTAGCCGGGCTGATGAGAGGTGTTACCTCGAAACCGGGCCGGTCCTCGGATGCTTGTTTCCGTTCTGGGAAGGACATGGCTTTTGTAGTTCGGACTGGACTGTTCCCATGGGGCACAGGGTCAGCGCTGATTTGCATATCGCCATTGTCTAACCCAGGGTGGTGTGGAGTGGAAAAACAATGGATTTGGGCCCAGATCTTTGGACTGGGGTGAATGTGTGACATTGATCCACATTCTGTCCATCATTGTTGTGTTTGCAGGTACCGCTCTAAGTGTACTGGGGATGCTCAGACGTGAGTCCCAGGCACTCCACACCACTGGAATCAAGCTAGCCGGGCTGATGAGAGGGGTTACCTCGAAACCGGGCCGGACCTCGGATGCTTGTTTCCGTTCTGGGAAGGACATGGCTTTTGTAGTTCGGACTGGACTGTTCCCATGGGGCACAGGGTCAGCGCTGATTTGCATATCGCCATTGTCTAACCCAGGGTGGTGTGGAGTGGAAAAACGATGGATTTGGGCCCAGATCTTTGGACTGGGGTGAATGTGTGACATTGATCCACATTCTGTCCATCATTGTTGTGTTTGCAGGTACCGCTCTAAGTGTACTGGGGATGCTCAGACGTGAGTCCCAGGCACTCCACACTACTGGAATCAAGCTAGCCGGGCTGATGAGAGGTGTTACCTCGAAACCGGGCTGGTCCTCGGATGCTTGTTTCCGTTCTGGGAAGGACATGGCTTTTGTAGTTCGGACTGGACTGTTCCCATGGGGCACAGGGTCAGCGCTGATTTGCATATCGCCATTGTCTAACCCAGGGTGGTGTGGAGTGGAAAAATGATGGATTTGGGCCCAGATCTTTGGACTGGGGTGAATGTGTGACATTGATCCACATTCTGTCCATCATTGTTGTGTTTGCAGGTACTGCTCTAAGTGTACTGGGGATGCTCAGACGTGAGTCCCAGGCACTCCACACCACTGGAATCAAGCTAGCCGGGCTGATGAGAGGTGTTACCTCGAAACCGGGCCGGTCCTCGGATGCTTGTTTCCGTTCTGGGAAGGACATGGCTTTTGTAGTTCGGACTGGACTGTTCCCATGGGGCACAGGGTCAGCGCTGATTTGCATATCGCCATTGTCTAACCCAGGGTGGTGTGGAGTGGAAAAACGATGGATTTGGGCCCAGATCTTTGGACTGGGGTGAATGTGTGACATTGATCCACATTCTGTCCATCATTGTGTGTTTGCAGGTACCGCTCTAAGTGTACTGGGGATGCTCAGACGTGAGTCCCAGGCACTCCACACCACTGGAATCAAGCTAGCCGGGCTGATGAGAGGTGTTACCTCGAAACCGGGCCAGTCCTCGGATGCTTGTTTCCGTTCTGGGAAGGACATGGCTTTTGTAGTTCGGACTGGACTGTTCCCATGGGGCACAGGGTCAGCGCTGATTTGCATATCGCCATTGTCTAACCCAGGGTGGTGTGGAGTGGAAAAACGATGGATTTGGGCCCAGATCTTTGGACTGGGGTGAATGTGTGACATTGATCCACATTCTGTCCATCATTGTTGTGTTTGCAGGTACCGCTCTAAGTGTACTGGGGATGCTCAGACGTGAGTCCCAGGCACTCCACACCACTGGAATCAAGCTAGCCGGGCTGATGAGAGGTGTTACCTCGAAACCGGGCCGGTCCTCGGATGCTTGTTTCCGTTCTGGGAAGGACATGGCTTTTGTAGTTCGGACTGGACTGTTCCCATGGGGCACAGGGTCAGCGCTGATTTGCATATCGCCATTGTGTAACCCAGGGTGGTGTGGAGTGGAAAAACGATGGATTTGGGCCCTGATCTTTGGACTGGGGTGAATGTGTGACATTGATCCACATTCTGTCCATCATTGTTGTGTTTGCAGGTACCGCTCTAAGTGTACTGGGGATGCTCAGACGTGAGTCCCAGGCACTCCACACCACTGGAATCAAGCTAGCCGGGCTGATGAGAGGTGTTACCTCGAAACCGGGCCGGTCCTCGGATGCTTGTATCCGTTCTGGGAAGGACATGGCTTTTGTAGTTCGGACTGGACTGTTCCCATGGGGCACAGGGTCAGCGCTGATTTGCATATCGCCATTGTCTAACCCAGGGTGGTGTGGAGTGGAAAAACGATGGATTTGGGCCCAGATCTTTGGACTGGGGTGAATGTGTGACATTGATCCACATTCCGTCCATCATTGTTGTGTTTGCAGGTACCGCTCTAAGTGTACTGGGGATGCTCAGACGTGAGTCCCAGGCACTCCACACCACTGGAATCAAGCTTGGCGGGCTGATGAGAGGTGTTACCTCGAAACCGGGCGGGTCCTCGGATGCTTGTTTCCGTTCTGGGAAGGACATGGCTTTTGTAGTTCGGACTGGACTGTTCCCATGGGGCACAGGGTCAGCGTTGATTTGCATATCGCCATTGTCTAACCCAGGGTGGTGTGGAGTGGAAAAACGATGGATTTGGGCCCAGATCTTTGGACTGGGGTGAATGTGTGACATTGATCCACATTCTGTCCATCATTGTTGTGTTTGCAGGTACCGCTCTAAGTGTACTGGGGATGCTCAGACGTGAGTCCCAGGCACTCCACACCACTGGAATCAAGCTAGCCGGGCTGATGAGAGGTGTTACCTCGAAACCGGGCCGGTCCTCGGATGCTTGTTTCCGTTCTGGGAAGGACATGGCTTTTGTAGTTCGGACTGGACTGTTCCCATGGGGCACAGGGTCAGCGCTGATTTGCATATCGCCATTGTCTAACCCAGGGTGGTGTGGAGTGGAAAAACGATGGATTTGGGCCCAGATCTTTGGACTGGGGTGAATGTGTGACATTGATCCACATTCTGTCCATCATTGTTGTGTTTGCAGGTACCGCTCTAAGTGTACTGGGGATGCTCAGACGTGAGTCCCAGGCACTCCACACCACTGGAATCAAGCTAGCCGGGCTGATGAGAGGTGTTACCTCGAAACCGGGCCGGTCCTCGGATGCTTGTTTCCGTTCTGGGAAGGACATGGCTTTTGTAGTTCGGACTGGACTGTTCCCATGGGGCACAGGGTCAGCGCTGATTTGCATATCGCCATTGTCTAACCCAGGGTGGTGTGGAGTGGAAAAACGATGGATTTGGGCCCAGATCTTTGGACTGGGGTGAATTTGTGACATTGATCCACATTCTGTCCATCATTGTTGTGTTTGCAGGTACCGCTCTAAGTGTACTGGGGATGCTCAGACGTGAGTCCCAGGCACTCCACACCACTGGAATCAAGCTAGCCGGGCTGATGAGAGGTGTTACCTCGAAACCGGGCCGGTCCTCGGATGCTTGTTTCCGTTCTGGGAAGGACATGGCTTTTGTAGTTCGGACTGGACTGTTCCCATGGGGCACAGGGTCAGCGCTGATTTGCATATCGCCATTGTCTAACCCAGGGTGGTGTGGAGTGGAAAAACGATGGATTTGGGCCCAGATCTTTGGACTGGGGTGAATGTGTGACATTGATCCACATTCTGGCCATCATTGTTGTGTTTGCAGGTACTGCTCTAAGTGTACTGGGGATGCTCAGACGTGAGTCCCAGGCACTCCACACCACTGGAATCAAGCTAGCCGGGCTGATGAGAGGTGTTACCTCGAAACCGGGCCGGTCCTCGGATGCTTGTTTCCGTTCTGGGAAGGACATGGCTTTTGTAGTTCGGACTGGACTGTTCCCATGGGGCACAGGGTCAGCGCTGATTTGCATATCGCCATTGTCTAACCCAGGGTGGTGTGGAGTGGAAAAACAATGGATTTGGGCCCAGATCTTTGGACTGGGGTGAATGTGTGACATTGATCCACATTCTGTCCATCATTGTTGTGTTTGCAGGTACCGCTCTAAGTGTACTGGGGATGCTCAGACGTGAGTCCCAGGCACTCCACACCACTGGAATCAAGCTAGCCGGGCTGATGAGAGGGGTTACCTCGAAACCGGGCCGGACCTCGGATGCTTGTTTCCGTTCTGGGAAGGACATGGCTTTTGTAGTTCGGACTGGACTGTTCCCATGGGGCACAGGGTCAGCGCTGATTTGCATATCGCCATTGTCTAACCCAGGGTGGTGTGGAGTGGAAAAACGATGGATTTGGGCCCAGATCTTTGGACTGGGGTGAATGTGTGACATTGATCCACATTCTGTCCATCATTGTTGTGTTTGCAGGTACCGCTCTAAGTGTACTGGGGATGCTCAGACGTGAGTCCCAGGCACTCCACACCACTGGAATCAAGCTAGCCGGGCTGATGAGAGGTGTTACCTCGAAACCGGGCTGGTCCTCGGATGCTTGTTTCCGTTCTGGGAAGGACATGGCTTTTGTAGTTCGGACTGGACTGTTCCCATGGGGCACAGGGTCAGCGCTGATTTGCATATCGCCATTGTCTAACCCAGGGTGGTGTGGAGTGGAAAAATGATGGATTTGGGCCCAGATCTTTGGACTGGGGTGAATGTGTGACATTGATCCACATTCTGTCCATCATTGTTGTGTTTGCAGGTACTGCTCTAAGTGTACTGGGGATGCTCAGACGTGAGTCCCAGGCACTCCACACCACTGGAATCAAGCTAGCCGGGCTGATGAGAGGTGTTACCTCGAAACCGGGCCGGTCCTCGGATGCTTGTTTCCGTTCTGGGAAGGACATGGCTTTTGTAGTTCGGACTGGACTGTTCCCATGGGGCACAGGGTCAGCGCTGATTTGCATATCGCCATTGTCTAACCCAGGGTGGTGTGGAGTGGAAAAACAATGGATTTGGGCCCAGATCTTTGGACTGGGGTGAATGTGTGACATTGATCCACATTCTGTCCATCATTGTTGTGTTTGCAGGTACCGCTCTAAGTGTACTGGGGATGCTCAGACGTGAGTCCCAGGCACTCCACACCACTGGAATCAAGCTAGCCGGGCTGATAAAAGGTGTTACCTCGAAACCGGGCCGGTCCTCGGATGCTTGTTTCCGTTCTGGGAAGGACATGGCTTTTGTAGTTCGGACTGGACTGTTCCCATGGGGCACAGGGTCAGCGCTGATTTGCATATCGCCATTGTCTAACCCAGGGTGGTGTGGAAAAACGATGGATTTGGGCCCAGATCTTTGGACTGGGGTGAATGTGTGACATTGATCCACATTCTGTCCATCATTGTTGTGTTTGCAGGTACCGCTCTAAGTGTACTGGGGATGCTCAGACGTGAGTCCCAGGCACTCCACACCACTGGAATCAAGCTAGCCGGGCTGATGAGAGGTGTTACCTCGAAACCGGTCCGGTCCTCGGATGCTTGTTTCCGTTCTGGGAAGGACATGGCTTTTGTAGTTCGGACTGGACTGTTCCCATGGGGCACAGGGTCAGCGCTGATTTGCATATCGCCATTGTCTAACCCAGGGTGGTGTGGAGTGGAAAAACGATGGATTTGGGCCCAGATCTTTGGACTGGGGTGAATGTGTGACATTGATCCACATTCTGTCCATCATTGTTGTGTTTGCAGGTACCGCTCTAAGTGTACTGGGGATGCTCAGACGTGAGTCCCAGGCACTCCACACCACTGGAATCAAGCTAGCCGGGCTGATGAGAGGGGTTACCTCGAAACCGGGCCGGACCTCGGATGCTTGTTTCCGTTCTGGGAAGGACATGGCTTTTGTAGTTCGGACTGGACTGTTCCCATGGGGCACAGGGTCAGCGCTGATTTGCATATCGCCATTGTCTAACCCAGGGTGGTGTGGAGTGGAAAAACGATGGATTTGGGCCCAGATCTTTGGACTGGGGTGAATGTGTGACATTGATCCACATTCTGTCCATCATTGTTGTGTTTGCAGGTACCGCTCTAAGTGTACTGGGGATGCTCAGACGTGAGTCCCAGGCACTCCACACCACTGGAATCAAGCTAGCCGGGCTGATGAGAGGTGTTACCTCGAAACCGGGCTGGTCCTCGGATGCTTGTTTCCGTTCTGGGAAGGACATGGCTTTTGTAGTTCGGACTGGACTGTTCCCATGGGGCACAGGGTCAGCGCTGATTTGCATATCGCCATTGTCTAACCCAGGGTGGTGTGGAGTGGAAAAATGATGGATTTGGGCCCAGATCTTTGGACTGGGGTGAATGTGTGACATTGATCCACATTCTGTCCATCATTGTTGTGTTTGCAGGTACTGCTCTAAGTGTACTGGGGATGCTCAGACGTGAGTCCCAGGCACTCCACACCACTGGAATCAAGCTAGCCGGGCTGATGAGAGGTGTTACCTCGAAACCGGGCCGGTCCTCGGATGCTTGTTTCCGTTCTGGGAAGGACATGGCTTTTGTAGTTCGGACTGGACTGTTCCCATGGGGCACAGGGTCAGCGCTGATTTGCATATTGCCATTGTCTAACCCAGGGTGGTGTGGAGTGGAAAAACGATGGATTTGGGCCCAGATCTTTGGACTGGGGTGAATGTGTGACATTGATCCACATTCTGTCCATCATTGTGTGTTTGCAGGTACCGCTCTAAGTGTACTGGGGATGCTCAGACGTGAGTCCCAGGCACTCCACACCACTGGAATCAAGCTAGCCGGGCTGATGAGAGGTGTTACCTCGAAACCGGGCCAGTCCTCGGATGCTTGTTTCCGTTCTGGGAAGGACATGGCTTTTGTAGTTCGGACTGGACTGTTCCCATGGGGCACAGGGTCAGCGCTGATTTGCATATCGCCATTGTCTAACCCAGGGTGGTGTGGAGTGGAAAAACGATGGTTTTGGGCCCAGATCTTTGGACTGGGGTGAATGTGTGACATTGATCCACATTCTGTCCATCATTGTTGTGTTTGCAGGTACCGCTCTAAGTGTACTGGGGATGCTCAGACGTGAGTCCCAGGCACTCCACACCACTGGAATCAAGCTAGCCGGGCTGATGAGAGGTGTTACCTCGAAACCGGGCCGGTCCTCGGATGCTTGTTTCCGTTCTGGGAAGGACATGGCTTTTGTAGTTCGGACTGGACTGTTCCCATGGGGCACAGGGTCAGCGCTGATTTGCATATCGCCATTGTGTAACCCAGGGTGGTGTGGAGTGGAAAAACGATGGATTTGGGCCCTGATCTTTGGACTGGGGTGAATGTGTGACATTGATCCACATTCTGTCCATCATTGTTGTGTTTGCAGGTACCGCTCTAAGTGTACTGGGGATGCTCAGACGTGAGTCCCAGGCACTCCACACCACTGGAATCAAGCTAGCCGGGCTGATGAGAGGTGTTACCTCGAAACCGGGCCGGTCCTCGGATGCTTGTATCCGTTCTGGGAAGGACATGGCTTTTGTAGTTCGGACTGGACTGTTCCCATGGGGCACAGGGTCAGCGCTGATTTGCATATCGCCATTGTCTAACCCAGGGTGGTGTGGAGTGGAAAAACGATGGATTTGGGCCCAGATCTTTGGACTGGGGTGAATGTGTGACATTGATCCACATTCCGTCCATCATTGTTGTGTTTGCAGGTACCGCTCTAAGTGTACTGGGGATGCTCAGACGTGAGTCCCAGGCACTCCACACCACTGGAATCAAGCTTGGCGGGCTGATGAGAGGTGTTACCTCGAAACCGGGCGGGTCCTCGGATGCTTGTTTCCGTTCTGGGAAGGACATGGCTTTTGTAGTTCGGACTGGACTGTTCCCATGGGGCACAGGGTCAGCGTTGATTTGCATATCGCCATTGTCTAACCCAGGGTGGTGTGGAGTGGAAAAACGATGGATTTGGGCCCAGATCTTTGGACTGGGGTGAATGTGTGACATTGATCCACATTCTGTCCATCATTGTTGTGTTTGCAGGTACCGCTCTAAGTGTACTGGGGATGCTCAGACGTGAGTCCCAGGCACTCCACACCACTGGAATCAAGCTAGCCGGGCTGATGAGAGGTGTTACCTCGAAACCGGGCCGGTCCTCGGATGCTTGTTTCCGTTCTGGGAAGGACATGGCTTTTGTAGTTCGGACTGGACTGTTCCCATGGGGCACAGGGTCAGCGCTGATTTGCATATCGCCATTGTCTAACCCAGGGTGGTGTGGAGTGGAAAAACGATGGATTTGGGCCCAGATCTTTGGACTGGGGTGAATGTGTGACATTGATCCACATTCTGTCCATCATTGTTGTGTTTGCAGGTACCGCTCTAAGTGTACTGGGGATGCTCAGACGTGAGTCCCAGGCACTCCACACCACTGGAATCAAGCTAGCCGGGCTGATGAGAGGTGTTACCTCGAAACCGGGCCGGTCCTCGGATGCTTGTTTCCGTTCTGGGAAGGACATGGCTTTTGTAGTTCGGACTGGACTGTTCCCATGGGGCACAGGGTCAGCGCTGATTTGCATATCGCCATTGTCTAACCCAGAGTGGTGTGGAGTGGAAAAACGATGGATTTGGGCCCAGATCTTTGGACTGGGGTGAATGTGTGACATTGATCCACATTCTGTCCATCATTGTTGTGTTTGCAGGTACCGCTCTAAGTGTACTGGGGATGCTCAGACGTGAGTCCCAGGCACTCCACACCACTGGAATCAAGCTAGCCGGGCTGATGAGAGGTGTTACCTCGAAACCGGGCCGGTCCTCGGATGCTTGTTTCCGTTCTGGGAAGGACATGGCTTTTGTAGTTCGGACTGGACTGTTCCCATGGGGCACAGGGTCAGCGCTGATTTGCATATCGCCATTGTCTAACCCAGGGTGGTGTGGAGTGGAAAAACGATGGATTTGGGCCCAGATCTTTGGACTGGGGTGAATTTGTGACATTGATCCACATTCTGTCCATCATTGTTGTGTTTGCAGGTACCGCTCTAAGTGTACTGGGGATGCTCAGACGTGAGTCCCAGGCACTCCACACCACTGGAATCAAGCTAGCCGGGCTGATGAGAGGTGTTACCTCGAAACCGGGCCGGTCCTCGGATGCTTGTTTCCGTTCTGGGAAGGACATGGCTTTTGTAGTTCGGACTGGACTGTTCCCATGGGGCACAGGGTCAGCGCTGATTTGCATATCGCCATTGTCTAACCCAGGGTGGTGTGGAGTGGAAAAACGATGGATTTGGGCCCAGATCTTTGGACTGGGGTGAATGTGTGACATTGATCCACATTCTGGCCATCATTGTTGTGTTTGCAGGTACTGCTCTAAGTGTACTGGGGATGCTCAGACGTGAGTCCCAGGCACTCCACACCACTGGAATCAAGCTAGCCGGGCTGATGAGAGGTGTTACCTCGAAACCGGGCCGGTCCTCGGATGCTTGTTTCCGTTCTGGGAAGGACATGGCTTTTGTAGTTCGGACTGGACTGTTCCCATGGGGCACAGGGTCAGCGCTGATTTGCATATCGCCATTGTCTAACCCAGGGTGGTGTGGAGTGGAAAAACAATGGATTTGGGCCCAGATCTTTGGACTGGGGTGAATGTGTGACATTGATCCACATTCTGTCCATCATTGTTGTGTTTGCAGGTACCGCTCTAAGTGTACTGGGGATGCTCAGACGTGAGTCCCAGGCACTCCACACCACTGGAATCAAGCTAGCCGGGCTGATGAGAGGGGTTACCTCGAAACCGGGCCGGACCTCGGATGCTTGTTTCCGTTCTGGGAAGGACATGGCTTTTGTAGTTCGGACTGGACTGTTCCCATGGGGCACAGGGTCAGCGCTGATTTGCATATCGCCATTGTCTAACCCAGGGTGGTGTGGAGTGGAAAAACGATGGATTTGGGCCCAGATCTTTGGACTGGGGTGAATGTGTGACATTGATCCACATTCTGTCCATCATTGTTGTGTTTGCAGGTACCGCTCTAAGTGTACTGGGGATGCTCAGACGTGAGTCCCAGGCACTCCACACCACTGGAATCAAGCTAGCCGGGCTGATGAGAGGTGTTACCTCGAAACCGGGCTGGTCCTCGGATGCTTGTTTCCGTTCTGGGAAGGACATGGCTTTTGTAGTTCGGACTGGACTGTTCCCATGGGGCACAGGGTCAGCGCTGATTTGCATATCGCCATTGTCTAACCCAGGGTGGTGTGGAGTGGAAAAATGATGGATTTGGGCCCAGATCTTTGGACTGGGGTGAATGTGTGACATTGATCCACATTCTGTCCATCATTGTTGTGTTTGCAGGTACTGCTCTAAGTGTACTGGGGATGCTCAGACGTGAGTCCCAGGCACTCCACACCACTGGAATCAAGCTAGCCGGGCTGATGAGAGGTGTTACCTCGAAACCGGGCCGGTCCTCGGATGCTTGTTTCCGTTCTGGGAAGGACATGGCTTTTGTAGTTCGGACTGGACTGTTCCCATGGGGCACAGGGTCAGCGCTGATTTGCATATCGCCATTGTCTAACCCAGGGTGGTGTGGAGTGGAAAAACAATGGATTTGGGCCCAGATCTTTGGACTGGGGTGAATGTGTGACATTGATCCACATTCTGTCCATCATTGTTGTGTTTGCAGGTACCGCTCTAAGTGTACTGGGGATGCTCAGACGTGAGTCCCAGGCACTCCACACCACTGGAATCAAGCTAGCCGGGCTGATGAGAGGTGTTACCTCGAAACCGGGCCGGTCCTCGGATGCTTGTTTCCGTTCTGGGAAGGACATGGCTTTTGTAGTTCGGACTGGACTGTTCCCATGGGGCACAGGGTCAGCGCTGATTTGCATATCGCCATTGTCTAACCCAGGGTGGTGTGGAGTGGAAAAACGATGGATTTGGGGCCAGATCTTTGGACTGGGGTGAATGTGTGACATTGATCCACATTCTGTCCATCATTGTTGTGTTTGCAGGTACCGCTCTAAGTGTACTGGGGATGCTCAGACGTGAGTCCCAGGCACTCCACACCACTGGAATCAAGCTAGCCGGGCTGATGAGAGGTGTTACCTCGAAACCGGTCCGGTCCTCGGATGCTTGTTTCCGTTCTGGGAAGGACATGGCTTTTGTAGTTCGGACTGGACTGTTCCCATGGGGCACAGGGTCAGCGCTGATTTGCATATCGCCATTGTCTAACCCAGGGTGGTGTGGAGTGGAAAAACGATGGATTTGGGCCCAGATCTTTGGACTGGGGTGAATGTGTGACATTGATCCACATTCTGTCCATCATTGTTGTGTTTGCAGGTACCGCTCTAAGTGTACTGGGGATGCTCAGACGTGAGTCCCAGGCACTCCACACCACTGGAATCAAGCTTGGCGGGCTGATGAGAGGTGTTACCTCGAAACCGGGCCGGTCCTCGGATGCTTGTTTCCGTTCTGGGAAGGACATGGCTTTTGTAGTTCGGACTGGACTGTTCCCATGGGGCACAGGGTCAGCGCTGATTTGCATATCGCCATTGTCTAACCCAGGGTGGTGTGGAGTGGAAAAACGATGGATTTGGGCCCAGATCTTTGGACTGGGGTGAATGTGTGACATTGATCCACATTCTGTCCATCATTGTTGTGTTTGCAGGTACTGCTCTAAGTGTACTGGGGATGCTCAGACGTGAGTCCCAGGCACTCCACACCACTGGAATCAAGCTAGCCGGGCTGATGAGAGGTGTTACCTCGAAACCGGGCCGGTCCTCGGATGCTTGTTTCCGTTCTGGGAAGGACATGGCTTTTGTAGTTCGGACTGGACTGTTCCCATGGGGCACAGGGTCAGCGCTGATTTGCATATCGCCATTGTCTAACCCAGGGTGGTGTGGAGTGGAAAAACGATGGATTTGGGCCCAGATCTTTGGACTGGGGTGAATGTGTGACATTGATCCACATTCTGTCCATCATTGTTGTGTTTGCAGGTACCGCTCTAAGTGTACTGGGGATGCTCAGACGTGAGTCCCAGGCACTCCACACCACTGGAATCAAGCTAGCCGGGCTGATGAGAGGTGTTACCTCGAAACCGGGCCGGTCCTCGGATGCTTGTTTCCGTTCTGGGAAGGACATGGCTTTTGTAGTTCGGACTGGACTGTTCCCATGGGGCACAGGGTCAGCGCTGATTTGCATATCGCCATTGTCTAACCCAGGGTGGTGTGGAGTGGAAAAACGATGGATTTGGGCCCAGATCTTTGGACTGGGGTGAATGTGTGACATTGATCCACATTCCGTCCATCATTGTTGTGTTTGCAGGTACCGCTCTAAGTGTACTGGGGATGCTCAGACGTGAGTCCCAGGCACTCCACACCACTGGAATCAAGCTTGGCGGGCTGATGAGAGGTGTTACCTCGAAACCGGGCGGGTCCTCGGATGCTTGTTTCCGTTCTGGGAAGGACATGGCTTTTGTAGTTCGGACTGGACTGTTCCCATGGGGCACAGGGTCAGCGTTGATTTGCATATCGCCATTGTCTAACCCAGGGTGGTGTGGAGTGGAAAAACGATGGATTTGGGCCCAGATCTTTGGACTGGGGTGAATGTGTGACATTGATCCACATTCTGTCCATCATTGTTGTGTTTGCAGGTACCGCTCTAAGTGTACTGGGGATGCTCAGACGTGAGTCCCAGGCACTCCACACCACTGGAATCAAGCTAGCCGGGCTGATGAGAGGTGTTACCTCGAAACCGGGCCGGTCCTCGGATGCTTGTTTCCGTTCTGGGAAGGACATGGCTTTTGTAGTTCGGACTGGACTGTTCCCATGGGGCACAGGGTCAGCGCTGATTTGCATATCGCCATTGTCTAACCCAGGGTGGTGTGGAGTGGAAAAACGATGGATTTGGGCCCAGATCTTTGGACTGGGGTGAATGTGTGACATTGATCCACATTCTGTCCATCATTGTTGTGTTTGCAGGTACCGCTCTAAGTGTACTGGGGATGCTCAGACGTGAGTCCCAGGCACTCCACACCACTGGAATCAAGCTAGCCGGGCTGATGAGAGGTGTTACCTCGAAACCGGGCCGGTCCTCGGATGCTTGTTTCCGTTCTGGGAAGGACATGGCTTTTGTAGTTCGGACTGGACTGTTCCCATGGGGCACAGGGTCAGCGCTGATTTGCATATCGCCATTGTCTAACCCAGAGTGGTGTGGAGTGGAAAAACGATGGATTTGGGCCCAGATCTTTGGACTGGGGTGAATGTGTGACATTGATCCACATTCTGTCCATCATTGTTGTGTTTGCAGGTACCGCTCTAAGTGTACTGGGGATGCTCAGACGTGAGTCCCAGGCACTCCACACCACTGGAATCAAGCTAGCCGGGCTGATGAGAGGTGTTACCTCGAAACCGGGCCGGTCCTCGGATGCTTGTTTCCGTTCTGGGAAGGACATGGCTTTTGTAGTTCGGACTGGACTGTTCCCATGGGGCACAGGGTCAGCGCTGATTTGCATATCGCCATTGTCTAACCCAGGGTGGTGTGGAGTGGAAAAACGATGGATTTGGGCCCAGATCTTTGGACTGGGGTGAATTTGTGACATTGATCCACATTCTGTCCATCATTGTTGTGTTTGCAGGTACCGCTCTAAGTGTACTGGGGATGCTCAGACGTGAGTCCCAGGCACTCCACACCACTGGAATCAAGCTAGCCGGGCTGATGAGAGGTGTTACCTCGAAACCGGGCCGGTCCTCGGATGCTTGTTTCCGTTCTGGGAAGGACATGGCTTTTGTAGTTCGGACTGGACTGTTCCCATGGGGCACAGGGTCAGCGCTGATTTGCATATCGCCATTGTCTAACCCAGGGTGGTGTGGAGTGGAAAAACGATGGATTTGGGCCCAGATCTTTGGACTGGGGTGAATGTGTGACATTGATCCACATTCTGGCCATCATTGTTGTGTTTGCAGGTACTGCTCTAAGTGTACTGGGGATGCTCAGACGTGAGTCCCAGGCACTCCACACCACTGGAATCAAGCTAGCCGGGCTGATGAGAGGTGTTACCTCGAAACCGGGCCGGTCCTCGGATGCTTGTTTCCGTTCTGGGAAGGACATGGCTTTTGTAGTTCGGACTGGACTGTTCCCATGGGGCACAGGGTCAGCGCTGATTTGCATATCGCCATTGTCTAACCCAGGGTGGTGTGGAGTGGAAAAACAATGGATTTGGGCCCAGATCTTTGGACTGGGGTGAATGTGTGACATTGATCCACATTCTGTCCATCATTGTTGTGTTTGCAGGTACCGCTCTAAGTGTACTGGGGATGCTCAGACGTGAGTCCCAGGCACTCCACACCACTGGAATCAAGCTAGCCGGGCTGATGAGAGGGGTTACCTCGAAACCGGGCCGGACCTCGGATGCTTGTTTCCGTTCTGGGAAGGACATGGCTTTTGTAGTTCGGACTGGACTGTTCCCATGGGGCACAGGGTCAGCGCTGATTTGCATATCGCCATTGTCTAACCCAGGGTGGTGTGGAGTGGAAAAACGATGGATTTGGGCCCAGATCTTTGGACTGGGGTGAATGTGTGACATTGATCCACATTCTGTCCATCATTGTTGTGTTTGCAGGTACCGCTCTAAGTGTACTGGGGATGCTCAGACGTGAGTCCCAGGCACTCCACACCACTGGAATCAAGCTAGCCGGGCTGATGAGAGGTGTTACCTCGAAACCGGGCTGGTCCTCGGATGCTTGTTTCCGTTCTGGGAAGGACATGGCTTTTGTAGTTCGGACTGGACTGTTCCCATGGGGCACAGGGTCAGCGCTGATTTGCATATCGCCATTGTCTAACCCAGGGTGGTGTGGAGTGGAAAAATGATGGATTTGGGCCCAGATCTTTGGACTGGGGTGAATGTGTGACATTGATCCACATTCTGTCCATCATTGTTGTGTTTGCAGGTACTGCTCTAAGTGTACTGGGGATGCTCAGACGTGAGTCCCAGGCACTCCACACCACTGGAATCAAGCTAGCCGGGCTGATGAGAGGTGTTACCTCGAAACCGGGCCGGTCCTCGGATGCTTGTTTCCGTTCTGGGAAGGACATGGCTTTTGTAGTTCGGACTGGACTGTTCCCATGGGGCACAGGGTCAGCGCTGATTTGCATATCGCCATTGTCTAACCCAGGGTGGTGTGGAGTGGAAAAACAATGGATTTGGGCCCAGATCTTTGGACTGGGGTGAATGTGTGACATTGATCCACATTCTGTCCATCATTGTTGTGTTTGCAGGTACCGCTCTAAGTGTACTGGGGATGCTCAGACGTGAGTCCCAGGCACTCCACACCACTGGAATCAAGCTAGCCGGGCTGATGAGAGGTGTTACCTCGAAACCGGGCCGGTCCTCGGATGCTTGTTTCCGTTCTGGGAAGGACATGGCTTTTGTAGTTCGGACTGGACTGTTCCCATGGGGCACAGGGTCAGCGCTGATTTGCATATCGCCATTGTCTAACCCAGGGTGGTGTGGAGTGGAAAAACGATGGATTTGGGGCCAGATCTTTGGACTGGGGTGAATGTGTGACATTGATCCACATTCTGTCCATCATTGTTGTGTTTGCAGGTACCGCTCTAAGTGTACTGGGGATGCTCAGACGTGAGTCCCAGGCACTCCACACCACTGGAATCAAGCTAGCCGGGCTGATGAGAGGTGTTACCTCGAAACCGGTCCGGTCCTCGGATGCTTGTTTCCGTTCTGGGAAGGACATGGCTTTTGTAGTTCGGACTGGACTGTTCCCATGGGGCACAGGGTCAGCGCTGATTTGCATATCGCCATTGTCTAACCCAGGGTGGTGTGGAGTGGAAAAACGATGGATTTGGGCCCAGATCTTTGGACTGGGGTGAATGTGTGACATTGATCCACATTCTGTCCATCATTGTTGTGTTTGCAGGTACCGCTCTAAGTGTACTGGGGATGCTCAGACGTGAGTCCCAGGCACTCCACACCACTGGAATCAAGCTTGGCGGGCTGATGAGAGGTGTTACCTCGAAACCGGGCCGGTCCTCGGATGCTTGTTTCCGTTCTGGGAAGGACATGGCTTTTGTAGTTCGGACTGGACTGTTCCCATGGGGCACAGGGTCAGCGCTGATTTGCATATCGCCATTGTCTAACCCAGGGTGGTGTGGAGTGGAAAAACGATGGATTTGGGCCCAGATCTTTGGACTGGGGTGAATGTGTGACATTGATCCACATTCTGTCCATCATTGTTGTGTTTGCAGGTACTGCTCTAAGTGTACTGGGGATGCTCAGACGTGAGTCCCAGGCACTCCACACCACTGGAATCAAGCTAGCCGGGCTGATGAGAGGTGTTACCTCGAAACCGGGCCGGTCCTCGGATGCTTGTTTCCGTTCTGGGAAGGACATGGCTTTTGTAGTTCGGACTGGACTGTTCCCATGGGGCACAGGGTCAGCGCTGATTTGCATATCGCCATTGTCTAACCCAGGGTGGTGTGGAGTGGAAAAACGATGGATTTGGGCCCAGATCTTTGGACTGGGGTGAATGTGTGACATTGATCCACATTCTGTCCATCATTGTTGTGTTTGCAGGTACCGCTCTAAGTGTACTGGGGATGCTCAGACGTGAGTCCCAGGCACTCCACACCACTGGAATCAAGCTAGCCGGGCTGATGAGAGGTGTTACCTCGAAACCGGGCCGGTCCTCGGATGCTTGTTTCCGTTCTGGGAAGGACATGGCTTTTGTAGTTCGGACTGGACTGTTCCCATGGGGCACAGGGTCAGCGCTGATTTGCATATCGCCATTGTCTAACCCAGGGTGGTGTGGAGTGGAAAAACGATGGATTTGGGCCCAGATCTTTGGACTGGGGTGAATGTGTGTCATTGATCCACATTCTGTCCATCATTGTTGTGTTTGCAGGTACCGCTCTAAGTGTACTGGGGATGCTCAGACGTGAGTCCCAGGCACTCCACACCACTGGAATCAAGCTAGCCGGGCTGATGAGAGGTGTTACCTCGAAACCGGGCCGGTCCTCGGATGCTTGTTTCCGTTCTGGGAAGGACATGGCTTTTGTAGTTCGGACTGGACTGTTCCCATGGGGCACAGGGTCAGCGCTGATTTGCATATCGCCATTGTCTAACCCAGGGTGGTGTGGAGTGGAAAAACGATGGATTTGGGCCCAGATCTTTGGACTGGGGTGAATGTGTGACATTGATCCACATTCTGTCCATCATTGTTGTGTTTGCAGGTACCGCTCTAAGTATACTGGGGATGCTCAGACATGAGTCCCAGGCACTCCACACCACTGGAATCAAGCTAGCCGGGCTGATGAGAGGTGTTACCTCGAAACCGGGCCGGTCCTCGGATGCTTGTTTCCGTTCTGGGACGGACATGGCTTTTGTAGTTCGGACTGGACTGTTCCCATGGGGCACAGGGTCAGCGCTGATTTGCATATCGCCATTGTATAACCCAGGGTGGTGTGGAGTGGAAAAACGATGTATTTGGGCCCAGATCTTTGGACTGGGGTGAATGTGTGACATTGATCCACATTCTGTCCATCATTGTTGTGTTTGCAGGTACCGCTCTAAGTGTACTGGGGATGCTCAGACGTGAGTCCCAGGCACTCCACACCACTGGAATCAAGCTAGCCGGGCTGATGAGAGGTGTTACCTCGAAACCGGGCCGGTCCTCGGATGCTTGTTTCCGTTCTGGGAAGGACATGGCTTTTGTAGTTCGGACTGGACTGTTCCCATGGGGCACAGGGTCAGCGCTGATTTGCATATCGCCATTGTCTAACCCAGGGTGGTGTGGAGTGGAAAAACGATGGATTTGGGCCCAGATCTTTGGACTGGGGTGAATGTGTGACATTGATCCACATTCTGTCCATCATTGTTGTGTTTGCAGGTACCGCTCTAAGTGTACTGGGGATGCTCAGACGTGAGTCCCAGGCACTCCACACCACTGGAATCAAGCTAGCCGGGCTGATGAGAGGTGTTACCTCGAAACCGGGCCGGTCCTAGGATGCTTGTTTCCGTTCTGGGAAGGACATGGCTTTTGTAGTTCGGACTGGACTGTTCCCATGGGGCACAGGGTCAGCGCTGATTTGCATATCGCCATTGTCTAATCCAGGGTGGTGTGGAGTGGAAAAACGATGTATTTGGGCCCAGATCTTTGGACTGGGGTGAATGTGTGACATTGATCCACATTCTGTCCATCATTGTTGTGTTTGCAGGTACCGCTCTAAGTGTACTGGGGATGCTCAGACGTGAGTCCCAGGCACTCCACACCACTGGAATCAAGCTTGGCGGGCTGATGAGAGGTGTTACCTCGAAACCGGGCCGGTCCTCGGATGCTTGTTTCCGTTCTGGGAAGGACATGGCTTTTGTAGTTCGGACTGGACTGTTCCCATGGGGCACAGGGTCAGCGCTGATTTGCATATCGCCATTGTCTAACCCAGGGTGGTGTGGAGTGGAAAAACGATGGATTTGGGCCCAGATCTTTGGACTGGGGTGAATGTGTGACATTGATCCACATTCTGTCCATCATTGTTGTGTTTGCAGGTACTGCTCTAAGTGTACTGGGGATGCTCAGACGTGAGTCCCAGGCACTCCACACCACTGGAATCAAGCTAGCCGGGCTGATGAGAGGTGTTACCTCGAAACCGGGCCGGTCCTCGGATGCTTGTTTCCGTTCTGGGAAGGACATGGCTTTTGTAGTTCGGACTGGACTGTTCCCATGGGGCACAGGGTCAGCGCTGATTTGCATATCGCCATTGTCTAACCCAGGGTGGTGTGGAGTGGAAAAACGATGGATTTGGGCCCAGATCTTTGGACTGGGGTGAATGTGTGACATTGATCCACATTCTGTCCATCATTGTTGTGTTTGCAGGTACTGCTCTAAGTGTACTGGGGATGCTCAGACGTGAGTCCCAGGCACTCCACACCACTGGAATCAAGCTAGCCGGGCTGATGAGAGGTGTTACCTCGAAACCGGGCCGGTCCTCGGATGCTTGTTTCCGTTCTGGGAAGGACATGGCTTTTGTAGTTCGGACTGGACTGTTCCCATGGGGCACAGGGTCAGCGCTGATTTGCATATCGCCATTGTCTAACCCAGGGTGGTGTGGAGTGGAAAAACGATGGATTTGGGCCCAGATCTTTGGACTGGGGTGAATGTGTGACATTGATCCACATTCTGTCCATCATTGTTGTGTTTGCAGGTACCGCTCTAAGTGTACTGGGGATGCTCAGACGTGAGTCCCAGGCACTCCACACCACTGGAATCAAGCTAGCCGGGCTGATGAGAGGTGTTACCTCGAAACCGGGCCGGTCCTCGGATGCTTGTTTCCGTTCTGGGAAGGACATGGCTTTTGTAGTTCGGACTGGACTGTTCCCATGGGGCACAGGGTCAGCGCTGATTTGCATATCGCCATTGTCTAACCCAGGGTGGTGTGGAGTGGAAAAACGATGGATTTGGGCCCAGATCTTTGGACTGGGGTGAATGTGTGTCATTGATCCACATTCTGTCCATCATTGTTGTGTTTGCAGGTACCGCTCTAAGTGTACTGGGGATGCTCAGACGTGAGTCCCAGGCACTCCACACCACTGGAATCAAGCTAGCCGGGCTGATGAGAGGTGTTACCTCAAAACCGGGCCGGTCCTCGGATGCTTGTTTCCGTTCTGGGAAGGACATGGCTTTTGTAGTTCGGACTGGACTGTTCCCATGGGGCACAGGGTCAGCGCTGATTTGCATATCGCCATTGTCTAACCCAGGGTGGTGTGGAGTGGAAAAACGATGGATTTGGGCCCAGATCTTTGGACTGGGGTGAATGTGTGACATTGATCCACATTCTGTCCATCATTGTTGTGTTTGCAGGTACCGCTCTAAGTATACTGGGGATGCTCAGACATGAGTCCCAGGCACTCCACACCACTGGAATCAAGCTAGCCGGGCTGATGAGAGGTGTTACCTCGAAACCGGGCCGGTCCTCGGATGCTTGTTTCCGTTCTGGGACGGACATGGCTTTTGTAGTTCGGACTGGACTGTTCCCATGGGGCACAGGGTCAGCGCTGATTTGCATATCGCCATTGTATAACCCAGGGTGGTGTGGAGTGGAAAAACGATGTATTTGGGCCCAGATCTTTGGACTGGGGTGAATGTGTGACATTGATCCACATTCTGTCCATCATTGTTGTGTTTGCAGGTACCGCTCTAAGTGTACTGGGGATGCTCAGACGTGAGTCCCAGGCACTCCACACCACTGGAATCAAGCTAGCCGGGCTGATGAGAGGTGTTACCTCGAAACCGGGCCGGTCCTCGGATGCTTGTTTCCGTTCTGGGAAGGACATGGCTTTTGTAGTTCGGACTGGACTGTTCCCATGGGGCACAGGGTCAGCGCTGATTTGCATATCGCCATTGTCTAACCCAGGGTGGTGTGGCGTGGAAAAACGATGGATTTGGGCCCAGATCTTTGGACTGGGGTGAATGTGTGACATTGATCCACATTCTGTCCATCATTGTTGTGTTTGCAGGTACCGCTCTAAGTGTACTGGGGATGCTCAGACGTGAGTCCCAGGCACTCCACACCACTGGAATCAAGCTAGCCGGGCTGATGAGAGGTGTTACCTCGAAACCGGGCCGGTCCTAGGATGCTTGTTTCCGTTCTGGGAAGGACATGGCTTTTGTAGTTCGGACTGGACTGTTCCCATGGGGCACAGGGTCAGCGCTGATTTGCATATCGCCATTGTCTAACCCAGGGTGGTGTGGAGTGGAAAAACGATGTATTTGGGCCCAGATCTTTGGACTGGGGTGAATGTGTGACATTGATCCACATTCTGTCCATCATTGTTGTGTTTGCAGGTACCGCTCTAAGTGTACTGGGGATGCTCAGACGTGAGTCCCAGGCACTCCACACCACTGGAATCAAGCTAGCCGGGCTGATGAGAGGTGTTACCTCGAAACCGGGCCGGTCCTCGGATGCTTGTTTCCGTTCTGGGAAGGACATGGCTTTTGTAGTTCGGACTGGACTGTTCCCATGGGGCACAGGGTCAGCGCTGATTTGCATATCGCCATTGTCTAACCCAGGGTGGTGTGGAGTGGAAAAACAATGGATTTGGGCCCAGATCTTTGGACTGGGGTGAATGTGTGACATTGATCCACATTCTGTCCATCATTGTTGTGTTTGCAGGTACCGCTCTAAGTGTACTGGGGATGCTCAGACGTGAGTCCCAGGCACTCCACACCACTGGAATCAAGCTAGCCGGGCTGATGAGAGGTGTTACCTCGAAACCGGTCCGGTCCTCGGATGCTTGTTTCCGTTCTGGGAAGGACATGGCTTTTGTAGTTCGGACTGGACTGTTCCCATGGGGCACAGGGTCAGCGCTGATTTGCATATCGCCATTGTCTAACCCAGGGTGGTGTGGAGTGGAAAAACGATGGATTTGGGCCCAGATCTTTGGACTGGGGTGAATGTGTGACATTGATCCACATTCTGTCCATCATTGTTGTGTTTGCAGGTACCGCTCTAAGTGTACTGGGGATGCTCAGACGTGAGTCCCAGGCACTCCACACCACTGGAATCAAGCTTGGCGGGCTGATGAGAGGTGTTACCTCGAAACCGGGCCGGTCCTCGGATGCTTGTTTCCGTTCTGGGAAGGACATGGCTTTTGTAGTTCGGACTGGACTGTTCCCATGGGGCACAGGGTCAGCGCTGATTTGCATATCGCCATTGTCTAACCCAGGGTGGTGTGGAGTGGAAAAACGATGGATTTGGGCCCAGATCTTTGGACTGGGGTGAATGTGTGACATTGATCCACATTCTGTCCATCATTGTTGTGTTTGCAGGTACCGCTCTAAGTGTACTGGGGATGCTCAGACGTGAGTCCCAGGCACTCCACACCACTGGAATCAAGCTAGCCGGGCTGATGAGAGGTGTTACCTCGAAACCGGTCCGGTCCTCGGATGCTTGTTTCCGTTCTGGGAAGGACATGGCTTTTGTAGTTCGGACTGGACTGTTCCCATGGGGCACAGGGTCAGCGCTGATTTGCATATCGCCATTGTCTAACCCAGGGTGGTGTGGAGTGGAAAAACGATGGATTTGGGCCCAGATCTTTGGACTGGGGTGAATGTGTGACATTGATCCACATTCTGTCCATCATTGTTGTGTTTGCAGGTACCGCTCTAAGTGTACTGGGGATGCTCAGACGTGAGTCCCAGGCACTCCACACCACTGGAATCAAGCTTGGCGGGCTGATGAGAGGTGTTACCTCGAAACCGGGCCGGTCCTCGGATGCTTGTTTCCGTTCTGGGAAGGACATGGCTTTTGTAGTTCGGACTGGACTGTTCCCATGGGGCACAGGGTCAGCGCTGATTTGCATATCGCCATTGTCTAACCCAGGGTGGTGTGGAGTGGAAAAACGATGGATTTGGGCCCAGATCTTTGGACTGGGGTGAATGTGTGACATTGATCCACATTCTGTCCATCATTGTTGTGTTTGCAGGTACTGCTCTAAGTGTACTGGGGATGCTCAGACGTGAGTCCCAGGCACTCCACACCACTGGAATCAAGCTAGCCGGGCTGATGAGAGGTGTTACCTCGAAACCGGGCCGGTCCTCGGATGCTTGTTTCCGTTCTGGGAAGGACATGGCTTTTGTAGTTCGGACTGGACTGTTCCCATGGGGCACAGGGTCAGCGCTGATTTGCATATCGCCATTGTCTAACCCAGGGTGGTGTGGAGTGGAAAAACGATGGATTTGGGCCCAGATCATTGGACTGGGGTGAATGTGTGACATTGATCCACATTCTGTCCATCATTGTTGTGTTTGCAGGTACCGCTCTAAGTGTACTGGGGATGCTCAGACGTGAGTCCCAGGCACTCCACACCACTGGAATCAAGCTAGCCGGGCTGATGAGAGGTGTTACCTCGAAACCGGGCCGGTCCTCGGATGCTTGTTTCCGTTCTGGGAAGGACATGGCTTTTGTAGTTCGGACTGGACTGTTCCCATGGGGCACAGGGTCAGCGCTGATTTGCATATCGCCATTGTCTAACCCAGGGTGGTGTGGAGTGGAAAAACGATGGATTTGGGCCCAGATCTTTGGACTGGGGTGAATGTGTGTCATTGATCCACATTCTGTCCATCATTGTTGTGTTTGCAGGTACCGCTCTAAGTGTACTGGGGATGCTCAGACGTGAGTCCCAGGCACTCCACACCACTGGAATCAAGCTAGCCGGGCTGATGAGAGGTGTTACCTCGAAACCGGGCCGGTCCTCGGATGCTTGTTTCCGTTCTGGGAAGGACATGGCTTTTGTAGTTCGGACTGGACTGTTCCCATGGGGCACAGGGTCAGCGCTGATTTGCATATCGCCATTGTCTAACCCAGGGTGGTGTGGAGTGGAAAAACGATGGATTTGGGCCCAGATCTTTGGACTGGGGTGAATGTGTGACATTGATCCACATTCTGTCCATCATTGTTGTGTTTGCAGGTACCGCTCTAAGTATACTGGGGATGCTCAGACATGAGTCCCAGGCACTCCACACCACTGGAATCAAGCTAGCCGGGCTGATGAGAGGTGTTACCTCGAAACCGGGCCGGTCCTCGGATGCTTGTTTCCGTTCTGGGACGGACATGGCTTTTGTAGTTCGGACTGGACTGTTCCCATGGGGCACAGGGTCAGCGCTGATTTGCATATCGCCATTGTATAACCCAGGGTGGTGTGGAGTGGAAAAACGATGTATTTGGGCCCAGATCTTTGGACTGGGGTGAATGTGTGACATTGATCCACATTCTGTCCATCATTGTTGTGTTTGCAGGTACCGCTCTAAGTGTACTGGGGATGCTCAGACGTGAGTCCCAGGCACTCCACACCACTGGAATCAAGCTAGCCGGGCTGATGAGAGGTGTTACCTCGAAACCGGGCCGGTCCTCGGATGCTTGTTTCCGTTCTGGGAAGGACATGGCTTTTGTAGTTCGGACTGGACTGTTCCCATGGGGCACAGGGTCAGCGCTGATTTGCATATCGCCATTGTCTAACCCAGGGTGGTGTGGAGTGGAAAAACGATGGATTTGGGCCCAGATCTTTGGACTGGGGTGAATGTGTGACATTGATCCACATTCTGTCCATCATTGTTGTGTTTGCAGGTACCGCTCTAAGTGTACTGGGGATGCTCAGACGTGAGTCCCAGGCACTCCACACCACTGGAATCAAGCTAGCCGGGCTGATGAGAGGTGTTACCTCGAAACCGGGCCGGTCCTAGGATGCTTGTTTCCGTTCTGGGAAGGACATGGCTTTTGTAGTTCGGACTGGACTGTTCCCATGGGGCACAGGGTCAGCGCTGATTTGCATATCGCCATTGTCTAACCCAGGGTGGTGTGGAGTGGAAAAACGATGTATTTGGGCCCAGATCTTTGGACTGGGGTGAATGTGTGACATTGATCCACATTCTGTCCATCATTGTTGTGTTTGCAGGTACCGCTCTAAGTGTACTGGGGATGCTCAGACGTGAGTCCCAGGCACTCCACACCACTGGAATCAAGCTTGGCGGGCTGATGAGAGGTGTTACCTCGAAACCGGGCCGGTCCTCGGATGCTTGTTTCCGTTCTGGGAAGGACATGGCTTTTGTAGTTCGGACTGGACTGTTCCCATGGGGCACAGGGTCAGCGCTGATTTGCATATCGCCATTGTCTAACCCAGGGTGGTGTGGAGTGGAAAAACGATGGATTTGGGCCCAGATCTTTGGACTGGGGTGAATGTGTGACATTGATCCACATTCTGTCCATCATTGTTGTGTTTGCAGGTACTGCTCTAAGTGTACTGGGGATGCTCAGACGTGAGTCCCAGGCACTCCACACCACTGGAATCAAGCTAGCCGGGCTGATGAGAGGTGTTACCTCGAAACCGGGCCGGTCCTCGGATGCTTGTTTCCGTTCTGGGAAGGACATGGCTTTTGTAGTTCGGACTGGACTGTTCCCATGGGGCACAGGGTCAGCGCTGATTTGCATATCGCCATTGTCTAACCCAGGGTGGTGTGGAGTGGAAAAACGATGGATTTGGGCCCAGATCTTTGGACTGGGGTGAATGTGTGACATTGATCCACATTCTGTCCATCATTGTTGTGTTTGCAGGTACTGCTCTAAGTGTACTGGGGATGCTCAGACGTGAGTCCCAGGCACTCCACACCACTGGAATCAAGCTAGCCGGGCTGATGAGAGGTGTTACCTCGAAACCGGGCCGGTCCTCGGATGCTTGTTTCCGTTCTGGGAAGGACATGGCTTTTGTAGTTCGGACTGGACTGTTCCCATGGGGCACAGGGTCAGCGCTGATTTGCATATCGCCATTGTCTAACCCAGGGTGGTGTGGAGTGGAAAAACGATGGATTTGGGCCCAGATCTTTGGACTGGGGTGAATGTGTGACATTGATCCACATTCTGTCCATCATTGTTGTGTTTGCAGGTACCGCTCTAAGTGTACTGGGGATGCTCAGACGTGAGTCCCAGGCACTCCACACCACTGGAATCAAGCTAGCCGGGCTGATGAGAGGTGTTACCTCGAAACCGGGCCGGTCCTCGGATGCTTGTTTCCGTTCTGGGAAGGACATGGCTTTTGTAGTTCGGACTGGACTGTTCCCATGGGGCACAGGGTCAGCGCTGATTTGCATATCGCCATTGTCTAACCCAGGGTGGTGTGGAGTGGAAAAACGATGGATTTGGGCCCAGATCTTTGGACTGGGGTGAATGTGTGTCATTGATCCACATTCTGTCCATCATTGTTGTGTTTGCAGGTACCGCTCTAAGTGTACTGGGGATGCTCAGACGTGAGTCCCAGGCACTCCACACCACTGGAATCAAGCTAGCCGGGCTGATGAGAGGTGTTACCTCGAAACCGGGCCGGTCCTCGGATGCTTGTTTCCGTTCTGGGAAGGACATGGCTTTTGTAGTTCGGACTGGACTGTTCCCATGGGGCACAGGGTCAGCGCTGATTTGCATATCGCCATTGTCTAACCCATGGTGGTGTGGAGTGGAAAAACGATGGATTTGGGCCCAGATCTTTGGACTGGGGTGAATGTGTGACATTGATCCACATTCTGTCCATCATTGTTGTGTTTGCAGGTACCGCTCTAAGTATACTGGGGATGCTCAGACATGAGTCCCAGGCACTCCACACCACTGGAATCAAGCTAGCCGGGCTGATGAGAGGTGTTACCTCGAAACCGGGCCGGTCCTCGGATGCTTGTTTCCGTTCTGGGACGGACATGGCTTTTGTAGTTCGGACTGGACTGTTCCCATGGGGCACAGGGTCAGCGCTGATTTGCATATCGCCATTGTATAACCCAGGGTGGTGTGGAGTGGAAAAACGATGTATTTGGGCCCAGATCTTTGGACTGGGGTGAATGTGTGACATTGATCCACATTCTGTCCATCATTGTTGTGTTTGCAGGTACCGCTCTAAGTGTACTGGGGATGCTCAGACGTGAGTCCCAGGCACTCCACACCACTGGAATCAAGCTAGCCGGGCTGATGAGAGGTGTTACCTCGAAACCGGGCCGGTCCTCGGATGCTTGTTTCCGTTCTGGGAAGGACATGGCTTTTGTAGTTCGGACTGGACTGTTCCCATGGGGCACAGGGTCAGCGCTGATTTGCATATCGCCATTGTCTAACCCAGGGTGGTGTGGAGTGGAAAAACGATGGATTTGGGCCCAGATCTTTGGACTGGGGTGAATGTGTGACATTGATCCACATTCTGTCCATCATTGTTGTGTTTGCAGGTACCGCTCTAAGTGTACTGGGGATGCTCAGACGTGAGTCCCAGGCACTCCACACCACTGGAATCAAGCTAGCCGGGCTGATGAGAGGTGTTACCTCGAAACCGGGCCGGTCCTAGGATGCTTGTTTCCGTTCTGGGAAGGACATGGCTTTTGTAGTTCGGACTGGACTGTTCCCATGGGGCAGAGGGTCAGCGCTGATTTGCATATCGCCATTGTCTAACCCAGGGTGGTGTGGAGTGGAAAAACGATGTATTTGGGCCCAGATCTTTGGACTGGGGTGAATGTGTGACATTGATCCACATTCTGTCCATCATTGTTGTGTTTGCAGGTACCGCTCTAAGTGTACTGGGGATGCTCAGACGTGAGTCCCAGGCACTCCACACCACTGGAATCAAGCTAGCCGGGCTGATGAGAGGTGTTACCTCGAAACCGGGCCGGTCCTCGGATGCTTGTTTCCGTTCTGGGAAGGACATGGCTTTTGTAGTTCGGACTGGACTGTTCCCATGGGGCACAGGGTCAGCGCTGATTTGCATATCGCCATTGTCTAACCCAGGGTGGTGTGGAGTGGAAAAACAATGGATTTGGGCCCAGATCTTTGGACTGGGGTGAATGTGTGACATTGATCCACATTCTGTCCATCATTGTTGTGTTTGCAGGTACCGCTCTAAGTGTACTGGGGATGCTCAGACGTGAGTCCCAGGCACTCCACACCACTGGAATCAAGCTAGCCGGGCTGATGAGAGGTGTTACCTCGAAACCGGTCCGGTCCTCGGATGCTTGTTTCCGTTCTGGGAAGGACATGGCTTTTGTAGTTCGGACTGGACTGTTCCCATGGGGCACAGGGTCAGCGCTGATTTGCATATCGCCATTGTCTAACCCAGGGTGGTGTGGAGTGGAAAAACGATGGATTTGGGCCCAGATCTTTGGACTGGGGTGAATGTGTGACATTGATCCACATTCTGTCCATCATTGTTGTGTTTGCAGGTACCGCTCTAAGTGTACTGGGGATGCTCAGACGTGAGTCCCAGGCACTCCACACCACTGGAATCAAGCTTGGCGGGCTGATGAGAGGTGTTACCTCGAAACCGGGCCGGTCCTCGGATGCTTGTTTCCGTTCTGGGAAGGACATGGCTTTTGTAGTTCGGACTGGACTGTTCCCATGGGGCACAGGGTCAGCGCTGATTTGCATATCGCCATTGTCTAACCCAGGGTGGTGTGGAGTGGAAAAACGATGGATTTGGGCCCAGATCTTTGGACTGGGGTGAATGTGTGACATTGATCCACATTCTGTCCATCATTGTTGTGTTTGCAGGTACTGCTCTAAGTGTACTGGGGATGCTCAGACGTGAGTCCCAGGCACTCCACACCACTGGAATCAAGCTAGCCGGGCTGATGAGAGGTGTTACCTCGAAACCGGGCCGGTCCTCGGATGCTTGTTTCCGTTCTGGGAAGGACATGGCTTTTGTAGTTCGGACTGGACTGTTCCCATGGGGCACAGGGTCAGCGCTGATTTGCATATCGCCATTGTCTAACCCAGGGTGGTGTGGAGTGGAAAAACGATGGATTTGGGCCCAGATCATTGGACTGGGGTGAATGTGTGACATTGATCCACATTCTGTCCATCATTGTTGTGTTTGCAGGTACCGCTCTAAGTGTACTGGGGATGCTCAGACGTGAGTCCCAGGCACTCCACACCACTGGAATCAAGCTAGCCGGGCTGATGAGAGGTGTTACCTCGAAACCGGGCCGGTCCTCGGATGCTTGTTTCCGTTCTGGGAAGGACATGGCTTTTGTAGTTCGGACTGGACTGTTCCCATGGGGCACAGGGTCAGCGCTGATTTGCATATCGCCATTGTCTAACCCAGGGTGGTGTGGAGTGGAAAAACGATGGATTTGGGCCCAGATCTTTGGACTGGGGTGAATGTGTGTCATTGATCCACATTCTGTCCATCATTGTTGTGTTTGCAGGTACCGCTCTAAGTGTACTGGGGATGCTCAGACGTGAGTCCCAGGCACTCCACACCACTGGAATCAAGCTAGCCGGGCTGATGAGAGGTGTTACCTCGAAACCGGGCCGGTCCTCGGATGCTTGTTTCCGTTCTGGGAAGGACATGGCTTTTGTAGTTCGGACTGGACTGTTCCCATGGGGCACAGGGTCAGCGCTGATTTGCATATCGCCATTGTCTAACCCAGGGTGGTGTGGAGTGGAAAAACGATGGATTTGGGCCCAGATCTTTGGACTGGGGTGAATGTGTGACATTGATCCACATTCTGTCCATCATTGTTGTGTTTGCAGGTACCGCTCTAAGTATACTGGGGATGCTCAGACATGAGTCCCAGGCACTCCACACCACTGGAATCAAGCTAGCCGGGCTGATGAGAGGTGTTACCTCGAAACCGGGCCGGTCCTCGGATGCTTGTTTCCGTTCTGGGACGGACATGGCTTTTGTAGTTCGGACTGGACTGTTCCCATGGGGCACAGGGTCAGCGCTGATTTGCATATCGCCATTGTATAACCCAGGGTGGTGTGGAGTGGAAAAACGATGTATTTGGGCCCAGATCTTTGGACTGGGGTGAATGTGTGACATTGATCCACATTCTGTCCATCATTGTTGTGTTTGCAGGTACCGCTCTAAGTGTACTGGGGATGCTCAGACGTGAGTCCCAGGCACTCCACACCACTGGAATCAAGCTAGCCGGGCTGATGAGAGGTGTTACCTCGAAACCGGGCCGGTCCTCGGATGCTTGTTTCCGTTCTGGGAAGGACATGGCTTTTGTAGTTCGGACTGGACTGTTCCCATGGGGCACAGGGTCAGCGCTGATTTGCATATCGCCATTGTCTAACCCAGGGTGGTGTGGAGTGGAAAAACGATGGATTTGGGCCCAGATCTTTGGACTGGGGTGAATGTGTGACATTGATCCACATTCTGTCCATCATTGTTGTGTTTGCAGGTACCGCTCTAAGTGTACTGGGGATGCTCAGACGTGAGTCCCAGGCACTCCACACCACTGGAATCAAGCTAGCCGGGCTGATGAGAGGTGTTACCTCGAAACCGGGCCGGTCCTAGGATGCTTGTTTCCGTTCTGGGAAGGACATGGCTTTTGTAGTTCGGACTGGACTGTTCCCATGGGGCACAGGGTCAGCGCTGATTTGCATATCGCCATTGTCTAACCCAGGGTGGTGTGGAGTGGAAAAACGATGTATTTGGGCCCAGATCTTTGGACTGGGGTGAATGTGTGACATTGATCCACATTCTGTCCATCATTGTTGTGTTTGCAGGTACCGCTCTAAGTGTACTGGGGATGCTCAGACGTGAGTCCCAGGCACTCCACACCACTGGAATCAAGCTTGGCGGGCTGATGAGAGGTGTTACCTCGAAACCGGGCCGGTCCTCGGATGCTTGTTTCCGTTCTGGGAAGGACATGGCTTTTGTAGTTCGGACTGGACTGTTCCCATGGGGCACAGGGTCAGCGCTGATTTGCATATCGCCATTGTCTAACCCAGGGTGGTGTGGAGTGGAAAAACGATGGATTTGGGCCCAGATCTTTGGACTGGGGTGAATGTGTGACATTGATCCACATTCTGTCCATCATTGTTGTGTTTGCAGGTACTGCTCTAAGTGTACTGGGGATGCTCAGACGTGAGTCCCAGGCACTCCACACCACTGGAATCAAGCTAGCCGGGCTGATGAGAGGTGTTACCTCGAAACCGGGCCGGTCCTCGGATGCTTGTTTCCGTTCTGGGAAGGACATGGCTTTTGTAGTTCGGACTGGACTGTTCCCATGGGGCACAGGGTCAGCGCTGATTTGCATATCGCCATTGTCTAACCCAGGGTGGTGTGGAGTGGAAAAACGATGGATTTGGGCCCAGATCTTTGGACTGGGGTGAATGTGTGACATTGATCCACATTCTGTCCATCATTGTTGTGTTTGCAGGTACTGCTCTAAGTGTACTGGGGATGCTCAGACGTGAGTCCCAGGCACTCCACACCACTGGAATCAAGCTAGCCGGGCTGATGAGAGGTGTTACCTCGAAACCGGGCCGGTCCTCGGATGCTTGTTTCCGTTCTGGGAAGGACATGGCTTTTGTAGTTCGGACTGGACTGTTCCCATGGGGCACAGGGTCAGCGCTGATTTGCATATCGCCATTGTCTAACCCAGGGTGGTGTGGAGTGGAAAAACGATGGATTTGGGCCCAGATCTTTGGACTGGGGTGAATGTGTGACATTGATCCACATTCTGTCCATCATTGTTGTGTTTGCAGGTACCGCTCTAAGTGTACTGGGGATGCTCAGACGTGAGTCCCAGGCACTCCACACCACTGGAATCAAGCTAGCCGGGCTGATGAGAGGTGTTACCTCGAAACCGGGCCGGTCCTCGGATGCTTGTTTCCGTTCTGGGAAGGACATGGCTTTTGTAGTTCGGACTGGACTGTTCCCATGGGGCACAGGGTCAGCGCTGATTTGCATATCGCCATTGTCTAACCCAGGGTGGTGTGGAGTGGAAAAACGATGGATTTGGGCCCAGATCTTTGGACTGGGGTGAATGTGTGTCATTGATCCACATTCTGTCCATCATTGTTGTGTTTGCAGGTACCGCTCTAAGTGTACTGGGGATGCTCAGACGTGAGTCCCAGGCACTCCACACCACTGGAATCAAGCTAGCCGGGCTGATGAGAGGTGTTACCTCGAAACCGGGCCGGTCCTCGGATGCTTGTTTCCGTTCTGGGAAGGACATGGCTTTTGTAGTTCGGACTGGACTGTTCCCATGGGGCACAGGGTCAGCGCTGATTTGCATATCGCCATTGTCTAACCCAGGGTGGTGTGGAGTGGAAAAACGATGGATTTGGGCCCAGATCTTTGGACTGGGGTGAATGTGTGACATTGATCCACATTCTGTCCATCATTGTTGTGTTTGCAGGTACCGCTCTAAGTATACTGGGGATGCTCAGACATGAGTCCCAGGCACTCCACACCACTGGAATCAAGCTAGCCGGGCTGATGAGAGGTGTTACCTCGAAACCGGGCCGGTCCTCGGATGCTTGTTTCCGTTCTGGGACGGACATGGCTTTTGTAGTTCGGACTGGACTGTTCCCATGGGGCACAGGGTCAGCGCTGATTTGCATATCGCCATTGTATAACCCAGGGTGGTGTGGAGTGGAAAAACGATGTATTTGGGCCCAGATCTTTGGACTGGGGTGAATGTGTGACATTGATCCACATTCTGTCCATCATTGTTGTGTTTGCAGGTACCGCTCTAAGTGTACTGGGGATGCTCAGACGTGAGTCCCAGGCACTCCACACCACTGGAATCAAGCTAGCCGGGCTGATGAGAGGTGTTACCTCGAAACCGGGCCGGTCCTCGGATGCTTGTTTCCGTTCTGGGAAGGACATGGCTTTTGTAGTTCGGACTGGACTGTTCCCATGGGGCACAGGGTCAGCGCTGATTTGCATATCGCCATTGTCTAACCCAGGGTGGTGTGGAGTGGAAAAACGATGGATTTGGGCCCAGATCTTTGGACTGGGGTGAATGTGTGACATTGATCCACATTCTGTCCATCATTGTTGTGTTTGCAGGTACCGCTCTAAGTGTACTGGGGATGCTCAGACGTGAGTCCCAGGCACTCCACACCACTGGAATCAAGCTAGCCGGGCTGATGAGAGGTGTTACCTCGAAACCGGGCCGGTCCTAGGATGCTTGTTTCCGTTCTGGGAAGGACATGGCTTTTGTAGTTCGGACTGGACTGTTCCCATGGGGCACAGGGTCAGCGCTGATTTGCATATCGCCATTGTCTAACCCAGGGTGGTGTGGAGTGGAAAAACGATGTATTTGGGCCCAGATCTTTGGACTGGGGTGAATGTGTGACATTGATCCACATTCTGTCCATCATTGTTGTGTTTGCAGGTACCGCTCTAAGTGTACTGGGGATGCTCAGACGTGAGTCCCAGGCACTCCACACCACTGGAATCAAGCTTGGCGGGCTGATGAGAGGTGTTACCTCGAAACCGGGCCGGTCCTCGGATGCTTGTTTCCGTTCTGGGAAGGACATGGCTTTTGTAGTTCGGACTGGACTGTTCCCATGGGGCACAGGGTCAGCGCTGATTTGCATATCGCCATTGTCTAACCCAGGGTGGTGTGGAGTGGAAAAACGATGGATTTGGGCCCAGATCTTTGGACTGGGGTGAATGTGTGACATTGATCCACATTCTGTCCATCATTGTTGTGTTTGCAGGTACTGCTCTAAGTGTACTGGGGATGCTCAGACGTGAGTCCCAGGCACTCCACACCACTGGAATCAAGCTAGCCGGGCTGATGAGAGGTGTTACCTCGAAACCGGGCCGGTCCTCGGATGCTTGTTTCCGTTCTGGGAAGGACATGGCTTTTGTAGTTCGGACTGGACTGTTCCCATGGGGCACAGGGTCAGCGCTGATTTGCATATCGCCATTGTCTAACCCAGGGTGGTGTGGAGTGGAAAAACGATGGATTTGGGCCCAGATCTTTGGACTGGGGTGAATGTGTGACATTGATCCACATTCTGTCCATCATTGTTGTGTTTGCAGGTACTGCTCTAAGTGTACTGGGGATGCTCAGACGTGAGTCCCAGGCACTCCACACCACTGGAATCAAGCTAGCCGGGCTGATGAGAGGTGTTACCTCGAAACCGGGCCGGTCCTCGGATGCTTGTTTCCGTTCTGGGAAGGACATGGCTTTTGTAGTTCGGACTGGACTGTTCCCATGGGGCACAGGGTCAGCGCTGATTTGCATATCGCCATTGTCTAACCCAGGGTGGTGTGGAGTGGAAAAACGATGGATTTGGGCCCAGATCTTTGGACTGGGGTGAATGTGTGACATTGATCCACATTCTGTCCATCATTGTTGTGTTTGCAGGTACCGCTCTAAGTGTACTGGGGATGCTCAGACGTGAGTCCCAGGCACTCCACACCACTGGAATCAAGCTAGCCGGGCTGATGAGAGGTGTTACCTCGAAACCGGGCCGGTCCTCGGATGCTTGTTTCCGTTCTGGGAAGGACATGGCTTTTGTAGTTCGGACTGGACTGTTCCCATGGGGCACAGGGTCAGCGCTGATTTGCATATCGCCATTGTCTAACCCAGGGTGGTGTGGAGTGGAAAAACGATGGATTTGGGCCCAGATCTTTGGACTGGGGTGAATGTGTGTCATTGATCCACATTCTGTCCATCATTGTTGTGTTTGCAGGTACCGCTCTAAGTGTACTGGGGATGCTCAGACGTGAGTCCCAGGCACTCCACACCACTGGAATCAAGCTAGCCGGGCTGATGAGAGGTGTTACCTCGAAACCGGGCCGGTCCTCGGATGCTTGTTTCCGTTCTGGGAAGGACATGGCTTTTGTAGTTCGGACTGGACTGTTCCCATGGGGCACAGGGTCAGCGCTGATTTGCATATCGCCATTGTCTAACCCAGGGTGGTGTGGAGTGGAAAAACGATGGATTTGGGCCCAGATCTTTGGACTGGGGTGAATGTGTGACATTGATCCACATTCTGTCCATCATTGTTGTGTTTGCAGGTACCGCTCTAAGTATACTGGGGATGCTCAGACATGAGTCCCAGGCACTCCACACCACTGGAATCAAGCTAGCCGGGCTGATGAGAGGTGTTACCTCGAAACCGGGCCGGTCCTCGGATGCTTGTTTCCGTTCTGGGACGGACATGGCTTTTGTAGTTCGGACTGGACTGTTCCCATGGGGCACAGGGTCAGCGCTGATTTGCATATCGCCATTGTATAACCCAGGGTGGTGTGGAGTGGAAAAACGATGTATTTGGGCCCAGATCTTTGGACTGGGGTGAATGTGTGACATTGATCCACATTCTGTCCATCATTGTTGTGTTTGCAGGTACCGCTCTAAGTGTACTGGGGATGCTCAGACGTGAGTCCCAGGCACTCCACACCACTGGAATCAAGCTAGCCGGGCTGATGAGAGGTGTTACCTCGAAACCGGGCCGGTCCTTGGATGCTTGTTTCCGTTCTGGGAAGGACATGGCTTTTGTAGTTCGGACTGGACTGTTCCCATGGGGCACAGGGTCAGCGCTGATTTGCATATCGCCATTGTCTAACCCAGGGTGGTGTGGAGTGGAAAAACGATGGATTTGGGCCCAGATCTTTGGACTGGGGTGAATGTGTGACATTGATCCACATTCTGTCCATCATTGTTGTGTTTGCAGGTACTGCTCTAAGTGTACTGGGGATGCTCAGACGTGAGTCCCAGGCACTCCACACCACTGGAATCAAGCTAGCCGGGCTGATGAGAGGTGTTACCTCGAAACCGGGCCGGTCCTCGGATGCTTGTTTCCGTTCTGGGAAGGACATGGCTTTTGTAGTTCGGACTGGACTGTTCCCATGGGGCACAGGGTCAGCGCTGATTTGCATATCGCCATTGTCTAACCCAGGGTGGTGTGGAGTGGAAAAACGATGGATTTGGGCCCAGATCTTTGGACTGGGGTGAATGTGTGACATTGATCCACATTCTGTCCATCATTGTTGTGTTTGCAGGTACTGCTCTAAGTGTACTGGGGATGCTCAGACGTGAGTCCCAGGCACTCCACACCACTGGAATCAAGCTAGCCGGGCTGATGAGAGGTGTTACCTCGAAACCGGGCCGGTCCTCGGATGCTTGTTTCCGTTCTGGGAAGGACATGGCTTTTGTAGTTCGGACTGGACTGTTCCCATGGGGCACAGGGTCAGCGCTGATTTGCATATCGCCATTGTCTAACCCAGGGTGGTGTGGAGTGGAAAAACGATGGATTTGGGCCCAGATCTTTGGACTGGGGTGAATGTGTGACATTGATCCACATTCTGTCCATCATTGTTGTGTTTGCAGGTACCGCTCTAAGTGTACTGGGGATGCTCAGACGTGAGTCCCAGGCACTCCACACCACTGGAATCAAGCTAGCCGGGCTGATGAGAGGTGTTACCTCGAAACCGGGCCGGTCCTCGGATGCTTGTTTCCGTTCTGGGAAGGACATGGCTTTTGTAGTTCGGACTGGACTGTTCCCATGGGGCACAGGGTCAGCGCTGATTTGCATATCGCCATTGTCTAACCCAGGGTGGTGTGGAGTGGAAAAACGATGGATTTGGGCCCAGATCTTTGGACTGGGGTGAATGTGTGTCATTGATCCACATTCTGTCCATCATTGTTGTGTTTGCAGGTACCGCTCTAAGTGTACTGGGGATGCTCAGACGTGAGTCCCAGGCACTCCACACCACTGGAATCAAGCTAGCCGGGCTGATGAGAGGTGTTACCTCGAAACCGGGCCGGTCCTCGGATGCTTGTTTCCGTTCTGGGAAGGACATGGCTTTTGTAGTTCGGACTGGACTGTTCCCATGGGGCACAGGGTCAGCGCTGATTTGCATATCGCCATTGTCTAACCCAGGGTGGTGTGGAGTGGAAAAACGATGGATTTGGGCCCAGATCTTTGGACTGGGGTGAATGTGTGACATTGATCCACATTCTGTCCATCATTGTTGTGTTTGCAGGTACCGCTCTAAGTATACTGGGGATGCTCAGACATGAGTCCCAGGCACTCCACACCACTGGAATCAAGCTAGCCGGGCTGATGAGAGGTGTTACCTCGAAACCGGGCCGGTCCTCGGATGCTTGTTTCCGTTCTGGGACGGACATGGCTTTTGTAGTTCGGACTGGACTGTTCCCATGGGGCACAGGGTCAGCGCTGATTTGCATATCGCCATTGTATAACCCAGGGTGGTGTGGAGTGGAAAAACGATGTATTTGGGCCCAGATCTTTGGACTGGGGTGAATGTGTGACATTGATCCACATTCTGTCCATCATTGTTGTGTTTGCAGGTACCGCTCTAAGTGTACTGGGGATGCTCAGACGTGAGTCCCAGGCACTCCACACCACTGGAATCAAGCTAGCCGGGCTGATGAGAGGTGTTACCTCGAAACCGGGCCGGTCCTTGGATGCTTGTTTCCGTTCTGGGAAGGACATGGCTTTTGTAGTTCGGACTGGACTGTTCCCATGGGGCACAGGGTCAGCGCTGATTTGCATATCGCCATTGTCTAACCCAGGGTGGTGTGGAGTGGAAAAACGATGGATTTGGGCCCAGATCTTTGGACTGGGGTGAATGTGTGACATTGATCCACATTCTGTCCATCATTGTTGTGTTTGCAGGTACCGCTCTAAGTGTACTGGGGATGCTCAGACGTGAGTCCCAGGCACTCCACACCACTGGAATCAAGCTAGCCGGGCTGATGAGAGGTGTTACCTCGAAACCGGGCCGGTCCTAGGATGCTTGTTTCCGTTCTGGGAAGGACATGGCTTTTGTAGTTCGGACTGGACTGTTCCCATGGGGCAGAGGGTCAGCGCTGATTTGCATATCGCCATTGTCTAACCCAGGGTGGTGTGGAGTGGAAAAACGATGTATTTGGGCCCAGATCTTTGGACTGGGGTGAATGTGTGACATTGATCCACATTCTGTCCATCATTGTTGTGTTTGCAGGTACCGCTCTAAGTGTACTGGGGATGCTCAGACGTGAGTCCCAGGCACTCCACACCACTGGAATCAAGCTAGCCGGGCTGATGAGAGGTGTTACCTCGAAACCGGGCCGGTCCTCGGATGCTTGTTTCCGTTCTGGGAAGGACATGGCTTTTGTAGTTCGGACTGGACTGTTCCCATGGGGCACAGGGTCAGCGCTGATTTGCATATCGCCATTGTCTAACCCAGGGTGGTGTGGAGTGGAAAAACAATGGATTTGGGCCCAGATCTTTGGACTGGGGTGAATGTGTGACATTGATCCACATTCTGTCCATCATTGTTGTGTTTGCAGGTACCGCTCTAAGTGTACTGGGGATGCTCAGACGTGAGTCCCAGGCACTCCACACCACTGGAATCAAGCTAGCCGGGCTGATGAGAGGTGTTACCTCGAAACCGGCCGGTCCTCGGATGCTTGTTTCCGTTCTGGGAAGGACATGGCTTTTGTAGTTCGGACTGGACTGTTCCCATGGGGCACAGGGTCAGCGCTGATTTGCATATCGCCATTGTCTAACCCAGGGTGGTGTGGAGTGGAAAAACGATGGATTTGGGCCCAGATCTTTGGACTGGGGTGAATGTGTGACATTGATCCACATTCTGTCCATCATTGTTGTGTTTGCAGGTACCGCTCTAAGTGTACTGGGGATGCTCAGACGTGAGTCCCAGGCACTCCACACCACTGGAATCAAGCTTGGCGGGCTGATGAGAGGTGTTACCTCGAAACCGGGCCGGTCCTCGGATGCTTGTTTCCGTTCTGGGAAGGACATGGCTTTTGTAGTTCGGACTGGACTGTTCCCATGGGGCACAGGGTCAGCGCTGATTTGCATATCGCCATTGTCTAACCCAGGGTGGTGTGGAGTGGAAAAACGATGGATTTGGGCCCAGATCTTTGGACTGGGGTGAATGTGTGACATTGATCCACATTCTGTCCATCATTGTTGTGTTTGCAGGTACCGCTCTAAGTGTACTGGGGATGCTCAGACGTGAGTCCCAGGCACTCCACACCACTGGAATCAAGCTAGCCGGGCTGATGAGAGGTGTTACCTCGAAACCGGGCCGGTCCTCGGATGCTTGTTTCCGTTCTGGGAAGGACATGGCTTTTGTAGTTCGGACTGGACTGTTCCCATGGGGCACAGGGTCAGCGCTGATTTGCATATCGCCATTGTCTAACCCAGGGTGGTGTGGAGTGGAAAAACGATGGATTTGGGCCCAGATCTTTGGACTGGGGTGAATGTGTGACATTGATCCACATTCTGTCCATCATTGTTGTGTTTGCAGGTACCGCTCTAAGTGTACTGGGGATGCTCAGACGTGAGTCCCAGGCACTCCACACCACTGGAATCAAGCTTGGCGGTCTGATGAGAGGTGTTACCTCGAAACCGGGCCGGTCCTCGGATGCTTGTTTCCGTTCTGGGAAGGACATGGCTTTTGTAGTTCGGACTGGACTGTTCCCATGGGGCACAGGGTCAGCGCTGATTTGCATATCGCCATTGTCTAACCCAGGGTGGTGTGGAGTGGAAAAACGATGGATTTGGGCCCAGATCTTTGGACTGGGGTGAATGTGTGACATTGATCCACATTCTGTCCATCATTGTTGTGTTTGCAGGTACTGCTCTAAGTGTACTGGGGATGCTCAGACGTGAGTCCCAGGCACTCCACACCACTGGAATCAAGCTAGCCGGGCTGATGAGAGGTGTTACCTCGAAACCGGGCCGGTCCTCGGATGCTTGTTTCCGTTCTGGGAAGGACATGGCTTTTGTAGTTCGGACTGGACTGTTCCCATGGGGCACAGGGTCAGCGCTGATTTGCATATCGCCATTGTCTAACCCAGGGTGGTGTGGAGTGGAAAAACGATGGATTTGGGCCCAGATCTTTGGACTGGGGTGAATGTGTGACATTGATCCACATTCTGTCCATCATTGTTGTGTTTGCAGGTACCGCTCTAAGTGTACTGGGGATGCTCAGACGTGAGTCCCAGGCACTCCACACCACTGGAATCAAGCTAGCCGGGCTGATGAGAGGTGTTACCTCGAAACCGGGCCGGTCCTCGGATGCTTGTTTCCGTTCTGGGAAGGACATGGCTTTTGTAGTTCGGACTGGACTGTTCCCATGGGGCACAGGGTCAGCGCTGATTTGCATATCGCCATTGTCTAACCCAGGGTGGTGTGGAGGGGAAAAACGATGGATTTGGGCCCAGATCTTTAGACTGGGGTGAATGTGTGACATTGATCCACATTCTGTCCATCATTGTTGTGTTTGCAGGTACCGCTCTAAGTGTACTGGGGATGCTCAGACGTGAGTCCCAGGCACTCCACACCACTGGAATCAAGCTAGCCGGGCTGATGAGAGGTGTTACCTCGAAACCGGGCCGGTCCTCGGATGCTTGTTTCCGTTCTGGGAAGGACATGGCTTTTGTAGTTCGGACTGGACTGTTCCCATGGGGCACAGGGTCAGCGCTGATTTGCATATCGCCATTGTCTAACCCAGTGTGGTTTGGAGTGGAAAAACGATGGATTTGGGCCCAGATCTTTGGACTGGGGTGAATGTGTGACATTGATCCACATTCTGTCCATCATTGTTGTGTTTGCAGGTACCGCTCTAAGTATACTGGGGATGCTCAGACATGAGTCCCAGGCACTCCACACCATTGGAATCAAGCTAGCCGGGCTGATGAGAGGTGTTACCTCGAAATCGGGCCGGTCCTCGGATGCTTGTTTCCGTTCTGGAAAGGACATGGCTTTTGTAGTTCGGACTGGACTGTTCCCATGGGGCACAGGGTCAGCGCTGATTTGCATATCGCCATTGTCTAACCCAGGGTGGTGTGGAGTGGAAAAACGATGGATTTGGGCCCAGATATTTGGACTGGGGTGAATGTGTGACATTGATCCACATTCTGTCCATCATTGTTGTGTTTGCAGGTACCGCTCTAAGTGTACTGGGGATGCTCAGACGTGAGTCCCAGGCACTCCACACCACTGGAATCAAGCTTGGCGGGCTGATGAGAGGTGTTACCTCGAAACCGGGCCGGTCCTCGGATGCTTGTTTCCGTTCTGGGAAGGACATGGCTTTTGTAGTTCGGACTGGACTGTTCCCATGGGGCACAGGGTCAGTGCTGATTTGCATATCGCCATTGTCTAACCCAGGGTGGTGTGGAGTGGAAAAACGATGGATTTGGGCCCAGATCTTTGGACTGGGGTGAATGTGTGACATTGATCCACATTCTGTCCATCATTGTTGTGTTTGCAGGTACTGCTCTAAGTGTACTGGGGATGCTCAGACGTGAGTCCCAGGCACTCCACACCACTGGAATCAAGCTAGCCGGGCTGATGAGAGGTGTTACCTCGAAACCGGGCCGGTCCTCGGATGCTTGTTTCCGTTCTGGGAAGGACATGGCTATTGTAGTTCGGACTGGACTGTTCCCATGGGGCACAGGGTCAGCGCTGATTTGCATATCGCCATTGTCTAACCCAGGGTGGTGTGGAGTGGAAAAACGATGGATTTGGGCCCAGATCTTTGGACTGGGGTGAATGTGTGACATTGATCCACATTCTGTCCATCATTGTTGTGTTTGCAGGTACCGCTCTAAGTGTACTGGGGATGCTCAGACATGAGTCCCAGGCACTCCACACCACTGGAATCAAGCTAGCCGGGCTGATGAGAGGTGTTACCTCGAAACCGGGCCGGTCCTCGGATGCTTGTTTCCGTTCTGGGAAGGACATGGCTTTTGTAGTTCGGACTGGACTGTTCCCATGGGGCACAGGGTCAGCGCTGATTTGCATATCGCCATTGTCTAACCCACGGTGGTGTGGAGTGGAAAAACGATGGATTTGGGCCCAGATCTTTGGACTGGGGTGAATGTGTGACATTGATCCACATTCTGTCCATCATTGTTGTGTTTGCAGGTACCGCTCTAAGTGTACTGGGGATGCTCAGAAGTGAGTCCCAGGCACTCCACACCACTGGAATCAAGCTAGCCGGGCTGATGAGAGGTGTTACCTCGAAACCGGGCCGGTCCTCGGATGCTTGTTTCCGTTCTGGGAAGGACATGGCTTTTGTAGTTCGGACTGGACTGTTCCGATGGGGCACAGGGTCAGCGCTGATTTGCATATCGCCATTGTCTAACCCAGGGTGGTGTGGAGTGGAAAAACGATGGATTTGGGCCCAGATCTTTGGACTGGGGTGAATGTGTGACATTGATCCACATTCTGTCCATCATTGTTGTGTTTGCAGGTTCCGCTCTAAGTATACTGGGGATGCTCAGACATGAGTCCCAGGCACTCCACACCACTGGAATCAAGCTAGCCGGGCTGATGAGAGGTGTTACCTCGAAACCGGGCCGGTCCTCGGATGCTTGTTTCCGTTCTGGGAAGGACATGGCTTTTGTAGTTCGGACTGGACTGTTCTCACGGGGCACAGGGTCAGCGCTGATTTGCATATCACCATTGTCTAACCCAGGGTGGTGTGGAGTGGAAAAACGATGTATTTGGGCCCAGATCTTTGGACTGGGGTGAATGTGTGACATTGATCCACATTCTGTCCATCATTGTTGTGTTTGCAGGTACCGCTCTAAGTGTACTGGGGATGCTCAGACGTGAGTCCCAGGCACTCCACACCACTGGAATCAAGCTAGCCGGGCTGATGAGAGGTGTTACCTCGAAACCGGGCCGGTCCTCGGATGCTTGTTTCCGTTCTGGGAAGGACATGGCTTTTGTAGTTCGGACTGGACTGTTCCCATGGGGCACAGGGTCAGCGCTGATTTGCATATCGCCATTGTCTAACCCAGTGTGGTTTGGAGTGGAAAAACGATGGATTTGGGCCCAGATCTTTGGACTGGGGTGAATGTGTGACATTGATCCACATTCTGTCCATCATTGTTGTGTTTGCAGGTACCGCTCTAAGTATACTGGGGATGCTCAGACATGAGTCCCAGGCACTCCACACCATTGGAATCAAGCTAGCCGGGCTGATGAGAGGTGTTACCTCGAAATCGGGCCGGTCCTCGGATGCTTGTTTCCGTTCTGGAAAGGACATGGCTTTTGTAGTTCGGACTGGACTGTTCCCATGGGGCACAGGGTCAGCGCTGATTTGCATATCGCCATTGTCTAACCCAGGGTGGTGTGGAGTGGAAAAACGATGGATTTGGGCCCAGATCTTTGGACTGGGGTGAATGTGTGACATTGATCCACATTCTGTCCATCATTGTTGTGTTTGCAGGTACCGCTCTAAGTGTACTGGGGATGCTCAGACATGAGTCCCAGGCACTCCACACCACTGGAATCAAGCTAGCCGGGCTGATGAGAGGTGTTACCTCGAAACCGGGCCGGTCCTCGGATGCTTGTTTCCGTTCTGGGAAGGACATGGCTTTTGTAGTTCGGACTGGACTGTTCCCATGGGGCACAGGGTCAGCGCTGATTTGCATATCGCCATTGTCTAACCCACGGTGGTGTGGAGTGGAAAAACGATGGATTTGGGCCCAGATATTTGGACTGGGGTGAATGTGTGACATTGATCCACATTCTGTCCATCATTGTTGTGTTTGCAGGTACTGCTCTAAGTGTACTGGGGATGCTCAGACGTGAGTCCCAGGCACTCCACACCACTGGAATCAAGCTTGGCGGGCTGATGAGAGGTGTTACCTCGAAACCGGGCCGGTCCTCGGATGCTTGTTTCCGTTCTGGGAAGGACATGGCTATTGTAGTTCGGACTGGACTGTTCCCATGGGGCACAGGGTCAGCGCTGATTTGCATATCGCCATTGTCTAACCCAGGGTGGTGTGGAGTGGAAAAACGATGGATTTGGGCCCAGATCTTTGGACTGGGGTGAATGTGTGACATTGATCCACATTCTGTCCATCATTGTTGTGTTTGCAGGTTCCGCTCTAAGTATACTGGGGATGCTCAGACATGAGTCCCAGGCACTCCACACCACTGGAATCAAGCTAGCCGGGCTGATGAGAGGTGTTACCTCGAAACCGGGCCGGTCCTCGGATGCTTGTTTCCGTTCTGGGAAGGACATGGCTTTTGTAGTTCGGACTGGACTGTTCCCATGGGGCACAGGGTCAGCGCTGATTTGCATATCGCCATTGTCTAACCCACGGTGGTGTGGAGTGGAAAAACGATGGATTTGGGCCCAGATCTTTGGACTGGGGTGAATGTGTGACATTGATCCACATTCTGTCCATCATTGTTGTGTTTGCAGGTACCGCTCTAAGTGTACTGGGGATGCTCAGACGTGAGTCCCAGGCACTCCACACCACTGGAATCAAGCTAGCCGGGCTGATGAGAGGTGTTACCTCGAAACCGGGCCGGTCCTCGGATGCTTGTTTCCGTTCTGGGAAGGACATGGCTTTTGTAGTTCGGACTGGACTGTTCCGATGGGGCACAGGGTCAGCGCTGATTTGCATATCGCCATTGTCTAACCCAGGGTGGTGTGGAGTGGAAAAACGATGGATTTGGGCCCAGATCTTTGGACTGGGGTGAATGTGTGACATTGATCCACATTCTGTCCATCATTGTTGTGTTTGCAGGTTCCGCTCTAAGTATACTGGGGATGCTCAGACATGAGTCCCAGGCACTCCACACCACTGGAATCAAGCTAGCCGGGCTGATGAGAGGTGTTACCTCGAAACCGGGCCGGTCCTCGGATGCTTGTTTCCGTTCTGGGAAGGACATGCTTGTTTCCGTTCTGGGAAGGACATGGCTTTTGTAGTTCGGACTGGACTGTTCCCATGGGGCACAGGGTCAGCGCTGATTTGCATATCGCCATTGTCTAACCCAGGGTGGTGTGGAGTGGAAAAACGATGGATTTGGGCCCAGATCTTTGGACTGGGGTGAATGTGTGACATTGATCCACATTCTGTCCATCATTGTTGTGTTTGCAGGTACCGCTCTAAGTGTACTGGGGATGCTCAGACGTGAGTCCCAGGCACTCCACACCACTGGAATCAAGCTTGGCGGGCTGATGAGAGGTGTTACCTCGAAACCGGGCCGGTCCTCGGATGCTTGTTTCCGTTCTGGGAAGGACATGGCTTTTGTAGTTCGGACTGGACTGTTCCCATGGGGCACAGGGTCAGCGCTGATTTGCATATCGCCATTGTCTAACCCAGGGTGGTGTGGAGTGGAAAAACGATGGATTTGGGCCCAGATCTTTGGACTGGGGTGAATGTGTGACATTGATCCACATTCTGTCCATCATTGTTGTGTTTGCAGGTACTGCTCTAAGTGTACTGGGGATGCTCAGACGTGAGTCCCAGGCACTCCACACCACTGGAATCAAGCTAGCCGGGCTGATGAGAGGTGTTACCTCGAAACCGGGCCGGTCCTCGGATGCTTGTTTCCGTTCTGGGAAGGACATGGCTTTTGTAGTTCGGACTGGACTGTTCCCATGGGGCACAGGGTCAGCGCTGATTTGCATATCGCCATTGTCTAACCCAGGGTGGTGTGGAGTGGAAAAACGATGGATTTGGGCCCAGATCTTTGGACTGGGGTGAATGTGTGACATTGATCCACATTCTGTCCATCATTGTTGTGTTTGCAGGTACTGCTCTAAGTGTACTGGGGATGCTCAGACGTGAGTCCCAGGCACTCCACACCACTGGAATCAAGCTAGCCGGGCTGATGAGAGGTGTTACCTCGAAACCGGGCCGAGCCTCGGATGCTTGTTTCCGTTCTGGGAAGGACATGGCTTTTGTAGTTCGGACTGGACTGTTCCCATGGGGCACAGGGTCAGCGCTGATTTGCATATCGCCATTGTCTAACCCAGGGTGGTGTGGAGTGGAAAAACGATGGATTTGGGCCCAGATCTTTGGACTGGGGTGAATGTGTGACATTGATCCACATTCTGTCCATCATTGTTGTGTTTGCAGGTACCGCTCTAAGTGTACTGGGGATGCTCAGACGTGAGTCCCAGGCACTCCACACCACTGGAATCAAGCTAGCCGGGCTGATGAGAGGTGTTACCTCGAAACCGGGCCGGTCCTCGGATGCTTGTTTCCGTTCTGGGAAGGACATGGCTTTTGTAGTTCGGACTGGACTGTTCCCATGGGGCACAGGGTCAGCGCTGATTTGCATATCGCCATTGTCTAACCCAGGGTGGTGTGGAGTGGAAAAACGATGGATTTGGGCCCAGATCTTTGGACTGGGGTGAATGTGTGACATTGATCCACATTCTGTCCATCATTGTTGTGTTTGCAGGTTCCGCTCTAAGTATACTGGGGATGCTCAGACATGAGTCCCAGGCACTCCACACCACTGGAATCAAGCTAGCCGGGCTGATGAGAGGTGTTACCTCGAAACCGGGCCGGTCCTCGGATGCTTGTTTCCGTTCTGGGAAGGACATGGCTTTTGTAGTTCGGACTGGACTGTTCCCACGGGGCACAGGGTCAGCGCTGATTTGCATATCACCATTGTCTAACCCAGGGTGGTGTGGAGTGGAAAAACGATGTATTTGGGCCCAGATCTTTGGACTGGGGTGAATGTGTGACATTGATCCACATTCTGTCCATCATTGTTGTGTTTGCAGGTACCGCTCTAAGTGTACTGGGGATGCTCAGACGTGAGTCCCAGGCACTCCACACCACTGGAATCAAGCTAGCCGGGCTGATGAGAGGTGTTACCTCGAAACCGGGCCGGTCCTCGGATGCTTGTTTCCGTTCTGGGAAGGACATGGCTTTTGTAGTTCGGACTGGACTGTTCCCATGGGGCACAGGGTCAGCGCTGATTTGCATATCGCCATTGTCTAACCCAGGGTGGTGTGGAGTGGAAAAACGATGGATTTGGGCCCAGATCTTTGGACTGGGGTGAATGTGTGACATTGATCCACATTCTGTCCATCATTGTTGTGTTTGCAGGTACCGCTCTAAGTGTACTGGGGATGCTCAGACGTGAGTCCCAGGCACTCCACACCACTGGCATCAAGCTAGCCGGGCTGATGAGAGGTGTTACCTCGAAACCGGGCCGGTCCTCGGATGCTTGTTTCCGTTCTGGGAAGGACATGGCTTTTGTAGTTCGGACTGGACTGTTCCCATGGGGCACAGGGTCAGCGCTGATTTGCATATCGCCATTGTCTAACCCAGGGTGGTGTGGAGTGGAAAAACGATGGATTTGGGCCCAGATCTTTGGACTGGGGTGAATGTGTGACATTGATCCACATTCTGTCCATCATTGTTGTGTTTGCAGGTACCACTCTAAGTGTACTGGGGATGCTCAGACGTGAGTCCCAGGCACTCCACACCACTGGAATCAAGCTAGCCGGGCTGATGAGAGGTGTTACCTCGAAACCGGGCCGGTCCTCAGATGCTTGTTTCCGTTCTGGGAAGGACATGGCTTTTGTAGTTCGGACTGGACTGTTCCCATGGGGCACAGGGTCAGCGCTGATTTGCATATCGCCATTGTGTAACCCAGGGTGGTGTGGAGTGGAAAAACGATGGATTTGGGCCCAGATCTTTGGACTGGGGTGAATGTGTGACATTGATCCACATTCTGTCCATCATTGTTGTGTTTGCAGGTACCGCTCTAAGTGTACTGGGGATGCTCAGACGTGAGTCCCAGGCACTCAACACCACTGGAATCAAGCTAGCCGGGATGATGAGAGGTGTTACCTCGAAACCGGTCCGGTCCTCGGATGCTTGTTTCCGTTCTGGGAAGGACATGGCTTTTGTAGTTCGGACTGGACTGTTCCCATGGGGCACAGGGTCAGCGCTGATTTGCATATCGCCATTGTCTAACCCAGGGTGGTGTGCAGTGGAAAAACGATGGATTTGGGCCCAGATCTTTGGACTGGGGTGAATGTGTGACATTGATCCACATTCTGTCCATCATTGTTGTGTTTGCAGGTACCGCTCTAAGTGTACTGGGGATGCTCAGACGTGAGTCCCAGGCACTCCACACCACTGGAATCAAGCTTGGCGGGCTGATGAGAGGTGTTACCTCGAAACCGGGCCGGTCCTCGGATGCTTGTTTCCGTTCTGGGAAGGACATGGCTTTTGTAGTTCGGACTGGACTGTTCCCATGGGGCACAGGGTCAGCGCTGATTTGCATATCGCCATTGTCTAACCCAGGGTGGTGTGGAGTGGAAAAACGATGGATTTGGGCCCAGATCTTTGGACTGGGGTGAATGTGTGACATTGATCCACATTCTGTCCATCATTGTTGTGTTTGCAGGTACTGCTCTAAGTGTACTGGGGATGCTCAGACGTGAGTCCCAGGCACTCCACACCACTGGAATCAAGCTAGCCGGGCTGATGAGAGGTGTTACCTCGAAACCGGGCCGGTCCTCGGATGCTTGTTTCCGTTCTGGGAAGGACATGGCTTTTGTAGTTCGGACTGGACTGTTCCCATGGGGCACAGGGTCAGCGCTGATTTGCATATCGCCATTGTCTAACCCAGGGTGGTGTGGAGTGGAAAAACGATGGATTTGGGCCCAGATCTTTGGACTGGGGTGAATGTGTGACATTGATCCACATTCTGTCCATCATTGTTGTGTTTGCAGGTACCGCTCTAAGTGTACTGGGGATGCTCAGACGTGAGTCCCAGGCACTCCACACCACTGGAATCAAGCTAGCCGGGCTGATGAGAGGTGTTACCTCGAAACCGGGCCGGTCCTCGGATGCTTGTTTCCGTTCTGGGAAGGACATGGCTTTTGTAGTTCGGACTGGACTGTTCCCATGGGGCACAGGGTCAGCGCTGATTTGCATATCGCCATTGTCTAACCCAGGGTGGTGTGGAGTGGAAAAACGATGGATTTGGGCCCAGATCTTTGGACTGGGGTGAATGTGTGACATTGATCCACATTCTGTCCATCATTGTTGTGTTTGCAGGTACCGCTCTAAGTGTACTGGGGATGCTCAGACGTGAGTCCCAGGCACTCCACACCACTGGAATCAAGCTAGCCGGGCTGATGAGAGGTGTTACCTCGAAACCGGGCCGGTCCTCGGATGCTTGTTTCCGTTCTGGGAAGGACATGGCTTTTGTAGTTCGGACTGGACTGTTCCCATGGGGCACAGGGTCAGCGCTGATTTGCATATCGCCATTGTCTAACCCAGGGTGGTGTGGAGTGGAAAAACGATGGATTTGGGCCCAGATCTTTGGACTGGGGTGAATGTGTGACATTGATCCACATTCTGTCTTTCATTGTTGTGTTTACAGGTACCGCTCTAAGTGTACTGGGGATGCTCAGACGTGAGTCCCAGGCACTCCACACCACTGGAATCAAGCTAGCCGGGCTGATGAGAGGTGTTACCTCGAAACCGGGCCGGTCCTCGGATGCTTGTTTCCGTTCTGGGAAGGACATGGCTTTTGTAGTTCGGACTGGACTGTTCCCATGGGGCACAGGGTCAGCGCTGATTTGCATATCGCCATTGTCTAACCCAGGGTGGTGTGGAGTGGAAAAACGATGGATTTGGGCCCAGATCTTTGGACTGGGGTGAATGTGTGACATTGATCCACATTCTGTCCATCATTGTTGTGTTTGCAGGTACCGCTCTAAGTGTACTGGGGATGCTCAGACGTGAGTCCCAGGCACTCCACACCACTGGAATCAAGCTAGCCGGGCTGATGAGAGGTGTTACCTCGAAACCGGGCCGGTCCTCGGATGCTTGTTTCCGTTCTGGGAAGGACATGGCTTTTGTAGTTCGGACTGGACTGTTCCCATGGGGCACAGGGTCAGCGCTGATTTGCATATCGCCATTGTCTAACCCAGGGTGGTGTGGAGTGGAAAAACGATGGATTTGGGCCCAGATCTTTGGACTGGGGTGAATGTGTGACATTGATCCACATTCTGTCCATCATTGTTGTGTTTGCAGGTTCCGCTCTAAGTATACTGGGGATGCTCAGACATGAGTCCCAGGCACTCCACACCACTGGAATCAAGCTAGCCGGGCTGATGAGAGGTGTTACCTCGAAACCGGGCCGGTCCTCGGATGCTTGTTTCCGTTCTGGGAAGGACATGGCTTTTGTAGTTCGGACTGGACTGTTCCCACGGGGCACAGGGTCAGCGCTGATTTGCATATCACCATTGTCTAACCCAGGGTGGTGTGGAGTGGAAAAACGATGTATTTGGGCCCAGATCTTTGGACTGGGGTGAATGTGTGACATTGATCCACATTCTGTCCATCATTGTTGTGTTTGCAGGTACCGCTCTAAGTGTACTGGGGATGCTCAGACGTGAGTCCCAGGCACTCCACACCACTGGAATCAAGCTAGCCGGGCTGATGAGAGGTGTTACCTCGAAACCGGGCCGGTCCTCGGATGCTTGTTTCCGTTCTGGGAAGGACATGGCTTTTGTAGTTCGGACTGGACTGTTCCCATGGGGCACAGGGTCAGCGCTGATTTGCATATCGCCATTGTCTAACCCAGGGTGGTGTGGAGTGGAAAAACGATGGATTTGGGCCCAGATCTTTGGACTGGGGTGAATGTGTGACATTGATCCACATTCTGTCCATCATTGTTGTGTTTGCAGGTACCGCTCTAAGTGTACTGGGGATGCTCAGACGTGAGTCCCAGGCACTCCACACCACTGGCATCAAGCTAGCCGGGCTGATGAGAGGTGTTACCTCGAAACCGGGCCGGTCCTCGGATGCTTGTTTCCGTTCTGGGAAGGACATGGCTTTTGTAGTTCGGACTGGACTGTTCCCATGGGGCACAGGGTCAGCGCTGATTTGCATATCGCCATTGTCTAACCCAGGGTGGTGTGGAGTGGAAAAACGATGGATTTGGGCCCAGATCTTTGGACTGGGGTGAATGTGTGACATTGATCCACATTCTGTCCATCATTGTTGTGTTTGCAGGTACCGCTCTAAGTGTACTGGGGATGCTCAGACGTGAGTCCCAGGCACTCCACACCACTGGAATCAAGCTAGCCGGGCTGATGAGAGGTGTTACCTCGAAACCGGGCCGGTCCTCGGATGCTTGTTTCCGTTTTGGGAAGGACATGGCTTTTGTAGTTCGGACTGGACTGTTCCCATGGGGCACAGGGTCAGCGCTGATTTGCATATCGCCATTGTCTAACCCAGGGTGGTGTGGAGTGGAAAAACAATGGATTTGGGCCCAGATCTTTGGACTGGGGTGAATGTGTGACATTGATCCACATTCTGTCCATCATTGTTGTGTTTGCAGGTACCGCTCTAAGTGTACTGGGGATGCTCAGACGTGAGTCCCAGGCACTCCACACCACTGGAATCAAGCTAGCCGGGCTGATGAGAGGTGTTACCTCAAAACCGGGCCGGTCCTCGGATGCTTGTTTCCGTTCTGGGAAGGACATGGCTTTTGTAGTTCGGACTGGACTGTTCCCATGGGGCACAGGGTCAGCGCTGATTTGCATATCGCCATTGTCTAACCCAGGGTGGTGTGGAGTGGAAAAACGATGGATTTGGGCCCAGATCTTTGGACTGGGGTGAATGTGTGACATTGATCCACATTCTGTCCATCATTGTTGTGTTTGCAGGTACCGCTCTAAGTGTACTGGGGATGCTCAGACGTGAGTCCCAGGCACTCCACACCACTGGAATCAAGCTAGCCGGGCTGATGAGAGGTGTTACCTCGAAACCGGGCCGGTCCTCGGATGCTTGTTTCCGTTCTGGGAAGGACATGGCTTTTGTAGTTCGGACTGGACTGTTCCCATGGGGCACAGGGTCAGCGCTGATTTGCATATCGCCATTGTCTAACCCAGGGTGGTGTGGAGTGGAAAAACGATGGATTTGGGCCCAGATCTTTGGACTGGGGTGAATGTGTGACATTGATCCACATTCTGTCCATCATTGTTGTGTTTGCAGGTACCACTCTAAGTGTACTGGGGATGCTCAGACGTGAGTCCCAGGCACTCCACACCACTGGAATCAAGCTAGCCGGGCTGATGAGAGGTGTTACCTCGAAACCGGGCCGGTCCTCAGATGCTTGTTTCCGTTCTGGGAAGGACATGGCTTTTGTAGTTCGGACTGGACTGTTCCCATGGGGCACAGGGTCAGCGCTGATTTGCATATCGCCATTGTGTAACCCAGGGTGGTGTGGAGTGGAAAAACGATGGATTTGGGCCCAGATCTTTGGACTGGGGTGAATGTGTGACATTGATCCACATTCTGTCCATCATTGTTGTGTTTGCAGGTACCGCTCTAAGTGTACTGGGGATGCTCAGACGTGAGTCCCAGGCACTCAACACCACTGGAATCAAGCTAGCCGGGATGATGAGAGGTGTTACCTCGAAACCGGTCCGGTCCTCGGATGCTTGTTTCCGTTCTGGGAAGGACATGGCTTTTGTAGTTCGGACTGGACTGTTCCCATGGGGCACAGGGTCAGCGGTGATTTGCATATCGCCATTGTCTAACCCAGGGTGGTGTGCAGTGGAAAAACGATGGATTTGGGCCCAGATCTTTGGACTGGGGTGAATGTGTGACATTGATCCACATTCTGTCCATCATTGTTGTGTTTGCAGGTACCGCTCTAAGTGTACTGGGGATGCTCAGACGTGAGTCCCAGGCACTCCACACCACTGGAATCAAGCTTGGCGGGCTGATGAGAGGTGTTACCTCGAAACCGGGCCGGTCCTCGGATGCTTGTTTCCGTTCTGGGAAGGACATGGCTTTTGTAGTTCGGACTGGACTGTTCCCATGGGGCACAGGGTCAGCGCTGATTTGCATATCGCCATTGTCTAACCCAGGGTGGTGTGGAGTGGAAAAACGATGGATTTGGGCCCAGATCTTTGGACTGGGGTGAATGTGTGACATTGATCCACATTCTGTCCATCATTGTTGTGTTTGCAGGTACTGCTCTAAGTGTACTGGGGATGCTCAGACGTGAGTCCCAGGCACTCCACACCACTGGAATCAAGCTAGCCGGGCTGATGAGAGGTGTTACCTCGAAACCGGGCCGGTCCTCGGATGCTTGTTTCCGTTCTGGGAAGGACATGGCTTTTGTAGTTCGGACTGGACTGTTCCCATGGGGCACAGGGTCAGCGCTGATTTGCATATCGCCATTGTCTAACCCAGGGTGGTGTGGAGTGGAAAAACGATGGATTTGGGCCCAGATCTTTGGACTGGGGTGAATGTGTGACATTGATCCACATTCTGTCCATCATTGTTGTGTTTGCAGGTACCGCTCTAAGTGTACTGGGGATGCTCAGACGTGAGTCCCAGGCACTCCACATCACTGGAATCAAGCTAGCCGGGCTGATGAGAGGTGTTACCTCGAAACCGGGCCGGTCCTCGGATGCTTGTTTCCGTTCTGGGAAGGACATGGCTTTTGTAGTTCGGACTGGACTGTTCCCATGGGGCACAGGGTCAGCGCTGATTTGCATATCGCCATTGTCTAACCCAGGGTGGTGTGGAGTGGAAAAACGATGGATTTGGGCCCAGATCTTTGGACTGGGGTGAATGTGTGACATTGATCCACATTCTGTCCATCATTGTTGTGTTTGCAGGTACCGCTCTAAGTGTACTGGGGATGCTCAGACGTGAGTCCCAGGCACTCCACACCACTGGAATCAAGCTAGCCGGGCTGATGAGAGGTGTTACCTCGAAACCGGGCCGGTCCTCGGATGCTTGTTTCCGTTCTGGGAAGGACATGGCTTTTGTAGTTCGGACTGGACTGTTCCCATGGGGCACAGGGTCAGCGCTGATTTGCATATCGCCATTGTCTAACCCAGGGTGGTGTGGAGTGGAAAAACGATGGATTTGGGCCCAGATCTTTGGACTGGGGTGAATGTGTGACATTGATCCACATTCTGTCTTTCATTGTTGTGTTTACAGGTACCGCTCTAAGTGTACTGGGGATGCTCAGACGTGAGTCCCAGGCACTCCACACCACTGGAATCAAGCTAGCCGGGCTGATGAGAGGTGTTACCTCGAAACCGGGCCGGTCCTCGGATGCTTGTTTCCGTTCTGGGAAGGACATGGCTTTTGTAGTTCGGACTGGACTGTTCCCATGGGGCACAGGGTCAGCGCTGATTTGCATATCGCCATTGTCTAACCCAGGGTGGTGTGGAGTGGAAAAACGATGGATTTGGGCCCAGATCTTTGGACTGGGGTGAATGTGTGACATTGATCCACATTCTGTCCATCATTGTTGTGTTTGCAGGTACCGCTCTAAGTGTACTGGGGATGCTCAGACGTGAGTCCCAGGCACTCCACACCACTGGCATCAAGCTAGCCGGGCTGATGAGAGGTGTTACCTCGAAACCGGGCCGGTCCTCGGATGCTTGTTTCCGTTCTGGGAAGGACATGGCTTTTGTAGTTCGGACTGGACTGTTCCCATGGGGCACAGGGTCAGCGCTGATTTGCATATCGCCATTGTCTAACCCAGGGTGGTGTGGAGTGGAAAAACGATGGATTTGGGCCCAGATCTTTGGACTGGGGTGAATGTGTGACATTGATCCACATTCTGTCCATCATTGTTGTGTTTGCAGGTACCGCTCTAAGTGTACTGGGGATGCTCAGACGTGAGTCCCAGGCACTCCACACCACTGGAATCAAGCTAGCCGGGCTGATGAGAGGTGTTACCTCGAAACCGGGCCGGTCCTCGGATGCTTGTTTCCGTTTTGGGAAGGACATGGCTTTTGTAGTTCGGACTGGACTGTTCCCATGGGGCACAGGGTCAGCGCTGATTTGCATATCGCCATTGTCTAACCCAGGGTGGTGTGGAGTGGAAAAACAATGGATTTGGGCCCAGATCTTTGGACTGGGGTGAATGTGTGACATTGATCCACATTCTGTCCATCATTGTTGTGTTTGCAGGTACCGCTCTAAGTGTACTGGGGATGCTCAGACGTGAGTCCCAGGCACTCCACACCACTGGAATCAAGCTAGCCGGGCTGATGAGAGGTGTTACCTCAAAACCGGGCCGGTCCTCGGATGCTTGTTTCCGTTCTGGGAAGGACATGGCTTTTGTAGTTCGGACTGGACTGTTCCCATGGGGCACAGGGTCAGCGCTGATTTGCATATCGCCATTGTCTAACCCAGGGTGGTGTGGAGTGGAAAAACGATGGATTTGGGCCCAGATCTTTGGACTGGGGTGAATGTGTGACATTGATCCACATTCTGTCCATCATTGTTGTGTTTGCAGGTACCGCTCTAAGTGTACTGGGGATGCTCAGACGTGAGTCCCAGGCACTCCACACCACTGGAATCAAGCTAGCCGGGCTGATGAGAGGTGTTACCTCGAAACCGGGCCGGTCCTCGGATGCTTGTTTCCGTTCTGGGAAGGACATGGCTTTTGTAGTTCGGACTGGACTGTTCCCATGGGGCACAGGGTCAGCGCTGATTTGCATATCGCCATTGTCTAACCCAGGGTGGTGTGGAGTGGAAAAACGATGGATTTGGGCCCAGATCTTTGGACTGGGGTGAATGTGTGACATTGATCCACATTCTGTCCATCATTGTTGTGTTTGCAGGTACCACTCTAAGTGTACTGGGGATGCTCAGACGTGAGTCCCAGGCACTCCACACCACTGGAATCAAGCTAGCCGGGCTGATGAGAGGTGTTACCTCGAAACCGGGCCGGTCCTCAGATGCTTGTTTCCGTTCTGGGAAGGACATGGCTTTTGTAGTTCGGACTGGACTGTTCCCATGGGGCACAGGGTCAGCGCTGATTTGCATATCGCCATTGTGTAACCCAGGGTGGTGTGGAGTGGAAAAACGATGGATTTGGGCCCAGATCTTTGGACTGGGGTGAATGTGTGACATTGATCCACATTCTGTCCATCATTGTTGTGTTTGCAGGTACCGCTCTAAGTGTACTGGGGATGCTCAGACGTGAGTCCCAGGCACTCAACACCACTGGAATCAAGCTAGCCGGGATGATGAGAGGTGTTACCTCGAAACCGGTCCGGTCCTCGGATGCTTGTTTCCGTTCTGGGAAGGACATGGCTTTTGTAGTTCGGACTGGACTGTTCCCATGGGGCACAGGGTCAGCGGTGATTTGCATATCGCCATTGTCTAACCCAGGGTGGTGTGCAGTGGAAAAACGATGGATTTGGGCCCAGATCTTTGGACTGGGGTGAATGTGTGACATTGATCCACATTCTGTCCATCATTGTTGTGTTTGCAGGTACCGCTCTAAGTGTACTGGGGATGCTCAGACGTGAGTCCCAGGCACTCCACACCACTGGAATCAAGCTTGGCGGGCTGATGAGAGGTGTTACCTCGAAACCGGGCCGGTCCTCGGATGCTTGTTTCCGTTCTGGGAAGGACATGGCTTTTGTAGTTCGGACTGGACTGTTCCCATGGGGCACAGGGTCAGCGCTGATTTGCATATCGCCATTGTCTAACCCAGGGTGGTGTGGAGTGGAAAAACGATGGATTTGGGCCCAGATCTTTGGACTGGGGTGAATGTGTGACATTGATCCACATTCTGTCCATCATTGTTGTGTTTGCAGGTACTGCTCTAAGTGTACTGGGGATGCTCAGACGTGAGTCCCAGGCACTCCACACCACTGGAATCAAGCTAGCCGGGCTGATGAGAGGTGTTACCTCGAAACCGGGCCGGTCCTCGGATGCTTGTTTCCGTTCTGGGAAGGACATGGCTTTTGTAGTTCGGACTGGACTGTTCCCATGGGGCACAGGGTCAGCGCTGATTTGCATATCGCCATTGTCTAACCCAGGGTGGTGTGGAGTGGAAAAACGATGGATTTGGGCCCAGATCTTTGGACTGGGGTGAATGTGTGACATTGATCCACATTCTGTCCATCATTGTTGTGTTTGCAGGTACCGCTCTAAGTGTACTGGGGATGCTCAGACGTGAGTCCCAGGCACTCCACATCACTGGAATCAAGCTAGCCGGGCTGATGAGAGGTGTTACCTCGAAACCGGGCCGGTCCTCGGATGCTTGTTTCCGTTCTGGGAAGGACATGGCTTTTGTAGTTCGGACTGGACTGTTCCCATGGGGCACAGGGTCAGCGCTGATTTGCATATCGCCATTGTCTAACCCAGGGTGGTGTGGAGTGGAAAAACGATGGATTTGGGCCCAGATCTTTGGACTGGGGTGAATGTGTGACATTGATCCACATTCTGTCCATCATTGTTGTGTTTGCAGGTACCGCTCTAAGTGTACTGGGGATGCTCAGACGTGAGTCCCAGGCACTCCACACCACTGGAATCAAGCTAGCCGGGCTGATGAGAGGTGTTACCTCGAAACCGGGCCGGTCCTCGGATGCTTGTTTCCGTTCTGGGAAGGACATGGCTTTTGTAGTTCGGACTGGACTGTTCCCATGGGGCACAGGGTCAGCGCTGATTTGCATATCGCCATTGTCTAACCCAGGGTGGTGTGGAGTGGAAAAACGATGGATTTGGGCCCAGATCTTTGGACTGGGGTGAATGTGTGACATTGATCCACATTCTGTCTTTCATTGTTGTGTTTACAGGTACCGCTCTAAGTGTACTGGGGATGCTCAGACGTGAGTCCCAGGCACTCCACACCACTGGAATCAAGCTAGCCGGGCTGATGAGAGGTGTTACCTCGAAACCGGGCCGGTCCTCGGATGCTTGTTTCCGTTCTGGGAAGGACATGGCTTTTGTAGTTCGGACTGGACTGTTCCCATGGGGCACAGGGTCAGCGCTGATTTGCATATCGCCATTGTCTAACCCAGGGTGGTGTGGAGTGGAAAAACGATGGATTTGGGCCCAGATCTTTGGACTGGGGTGAATGTGTGACATTGATCCACATTCTGTCCATCATTGTTGTGTTTGCAGGTACCACTCTAAGTGTACTGGGGATGCTCAGACGTGAGTCCCAGGCACTCCACACCACTGGAATCAAGCTAGCCGGGATGATGAGAGGTGTTACCTCGAAACCGGTCCGGTCCTCGGATGCTTGTTTCCGTTCTGGGAAGGACATGGCTTTTGTAGTTCGGACTGGACTGTTCCCATGGGGCACAGGGTCAGCGCTGATTTGCATATCGCCATTGTCTAACCCAGGGTGGTGTGGAGTGGAAAAACGATGGATTTGGGCCCAGATCTTTGGACTGGGGTGAATGTGTGACATTGATCCACATTCTGTCCATCATTGTTGTGTTTGCAGGTACTGCTCTAAGTGTACTGGGGATGCTCAGACGTGAGTCCCAGGCACTCCACACCACTGGAATCAAGCTAGCCGGGCTGATGAGAGGTGTTACCTCGAAACCGGGCCGGTCCTCGGATGCTTGTTTCCGTTCTGGGAAGGACATGGCTTTTGTAGTTCGGACTGGACTGTTCCCATGGGGCACAGGGTCAGCGCTGATTTGCATATCGCCATTGTCTAACCCAGGGTGGTGTGGAGTGGAAAAACGATGGATTTGGGCCCAGATCTTTGGACTGGGGTGAATGTGTGACATTGATCCACATTCTGTCCATCATTGTTGTGTTTGCAGGTACCGCTCTAAGTGTACTGGGGATGCTCAGACGTGAGTCCCAGGCACTCCACACCACTGGAATCAAGCTAGCCGGGCTGATGAGAGGTGTTACCTCGAAACCGGGCCGGTCCTCGGATGCTTGTTTCCGTTCTGGGAAGGACATGGCTTTTGTAGTTCGGACTGGACTGTTCCCATGGGGCACAGGGTCAGCGCTGATTTGCATATCGCCATTGTCTAACCCAGGGTGGTGTGGAGTGGAAAAACGATGGATTTGGGCCCAGATCTTTGGACTGGGGTGAATGTGTGACATTGATCCACATTCTGTCCATCATTGTTGTGTTTGCAGGTACCGCTCTAAGTGTACTGGGGATGCTCAGACGTGAGTCCCAGGCACTCCACACCACTGGAATCAAGCTAGCCGGGCTGATGAGAGGTGTTACCTCGAAACCGGGCCGGTCCTCGGATGCTTGTTTCCGTTCTGGGAAGGACATGGCTTTTGTAGTTCGGACTGGACTGTTCCCATGGGGCACAGGGTCAGCGCTGATTTGCATATCGCCATTGTCTAACCCAGGGTGGTGTGGAGTGGAAAAACGATGGATTTGGGCCCAGATCTTTGGACTGGGGTGAATGTGTGACATTGATCCACATTCTGTCTTTCATTGTTGTGTTTGCAGGTACCGCTCTAAGTGTACTGGGGATGCTCAGACGTGAGTCCCAGGCACTCCACACCACTGGAATCAAGCTAGCCGGGCTGATGAGAGGTGTTACCTCGAAACCGGGCCGGTCCTCGGATGCTTGTTTCCGTTCTGGGAAGGACATGGCTTTTGTAGTTCGGACTGGACTGTTCCCATGGGGCACAGGGTCAGCGCTGATTTGCATATCGCCATTGTCTAACCCAGGGTGGTGTGGAGTGGAAAAACGATGGATTTGGGCCCAGATCTTTGGACTGGGGTGAATGTGTGACATTGATCCACATTCTGTCCATCATTGTTGTGTTTGCAGGTACCACTCTAAGTGTACTGGGGATGCTCAGACGTGAGTCCCAGGCACTCCACACCACTGGAATCAAGCTAGCCGGGATGATGAGAGGTGTTACCTCGAAACCGGGCCGGTCCTCGGATGCTTGTTTCCGTTCTGGGAAGGACATGGCTTTTGTAGTTCGGACTGGACTGTTCCCATGGGGCACAGGGTCAGCGCTGATTTGCATATCGCCATTGTCTAACCCAGGGTGGTGTGGAGTGGAAAAACGATGGATTTGGGCCCAGATCTTTGGACTGGGGTGAATGTGTGACATTGATCCACATTCTGTCCATCATTGTTGTGTTTGCAGGTACCGCTCTAAGTGTACTGGGGATGCTCAGACGTGAGTCCCAGGCACTCCACACCACTGGAATCAAGCTAGCCGGGCTGATGAGAGGTGTTACCTCGAAACCGGGCCGGTCCTCGGATGCTTGTTTCCGTTCTGGGAAGGACATGGCTTTTGTAGTTCGGACTGGACTGTTCCCATGGGGCACAGGGTCAGCGCTGATTTGCATATCGCCATTGTCTAACCCAGGGTGGTGTGGAGTGGAAAAACGATGGATTTGGGCCCAGATCTTTGGACTGGGGTGAATGTGTGACATTGATCCACATTCTGTCCATCATTGTTGTGTTTGCAGGTACCGCTCTAAGTGTACTGGGGATGCTCAGACGTGAGTCCCAGGCACTCCACACCACTGGAATCAAGCTAGCCGGGCTGATGAGAGGTGTTACCTCGAAACCGGGCCGGTCCTCGGATGCTTGTTTCCGTTCTGGGAAGGACATGGCTTTTGTAGTTCGGACTGGACTGTTCCCATGGGGCACAGGGTCAGCGCTGATTTGCATATCGCCATTGTCTAACCCAGGGTGGTGTGGAGTGGAAAAACGATGGATTTGGGCCCAGATCTTTGGACTGGGGTGAATGTGTGACATTGATCCACATTCTGTCTTTCATTGTTGTGTTTGCAGGTACCGCTCTAAGTGTACTGGGGATGCTCAGACGTGAGTCCCAGGCACTCCACACCACTGGAATCAAGCTAGCCGGGCTGATGAGAGGTGTTACCTCGAAACCGGGCCGGTCCTCGGATGCTTGTTTCCGTTCTGGGAAGGACATGGCTTTTGTAGTTCGGACTGGACTGTTCCCATGGGGCACAGGGTCAGCGCTGATTTGCATATCGCCATTGTCTAACCCAGGGTGGTGTGGAGTGGAAAAACGATGGATTTGGGCCCAGATCTTTGGACTGGGGTGAATGTGTGACATTGATCCACATTCTGTCCATCATTGTTGTGTTTGCAGGTACCACTCTAAGTGTACTGGGGATGCTCAGACGTGAGTCCCAGGCACTCCACACCACTGGAATCAAGCTAGCCGGGATGATGAGAGGTGTTACCTCGAAACCGGTCCGGTCCTCGGATGCTTGTTTCCGTTCTGGGAAGGACATGGCTTTTGTAGTTCGGACTGGACTGTTCCCATGGGGCACAGGGTCAGCGCTGATTTGCATATCGCCATTGTCTAACCCAGGGTGGTGTGCAGTGGAAAAACGATGGATTTGGGCCCAGATCTTTGGACTGGGGTGAATGTGTGACATTGATCCACATTCTGTCCATCATTGTTGTGTTTGCAGGTACCGCTCTAAGTGTACTGGGGATGCTCAGACGTGAGTCCCAGGCACTCCACACCACTGGAATCAAGCTTGGCGGGCTGATGAGAGGTGTTACCTCGAAACCGGGCCGGTCCTCGGATGCTTGTTTCCGTTCTGGGAAGGACATGGCTTTTGTAGTTCGGACTGGACTGTTCCCATGGGGCACAGGGTCAGCGCTGATTTGCATATCGCCATTGTCTAACCCAGGGTGGTGTGGAGTGGAAAAACGATGGATTTGGGCCCAGATCTTTGGACTGGGGTGTATGTGTGACATTGATCCACATTCTGTCCATCATTGTTGTGTTTGCAGGTACTGCTCTAAGTGTACTGGGGATGCTCAGACGTGAGTCCCAGGCACTCCACACCACTGGAATCAAGCTAGCCGGGCTGATGAGAGGTGTTACCTCGAAACCGGGCCGGTCCTCGGATGCTTGTTTCCGTTCTGGGAAGGACATGGCTTTTGTAGTTCGGACTGGACTGTTCCCATGGGGCACAGGGTCAGCGCTGATTTGCATATCGCCATTGTCTAACCCAGGGTGGTGTGGAGTGGAAAAACGATGGATTTGGGCCCAGATCTTTGGACTGGGGTGAATGTGTGACATTGATCCACATTCTGTCCATCATTGTTGTGTTTGCAGGTACCGCTCTAAGTGTACTGGGGATGCTCAGACGTGAGTCCCAGGCACTCCACACCACTGGAATCAAGCTAGCCGGGCTGATGAGAGGTGTTACCTCGAAACCGGGCCGGTCCTCGGATGCTTGTTTCCGTTCTGGGAAGGACATGGCTTTTGTAGTTCGGACTGGACTGTTCCCATGGGGCACAGGGTCAGCGCTGATTTGCATATCGCCATTGTCTAACCCAGGGTGGTGTGGAGTGGAAAAACGATGGATTTGGGCCCAGATCTTTGGACTGGGGTGAATGTGTGACATTGATCCACATTCTGTCCATCATTGTTGTGTTTGCAGGTACCGCTCTAAGTGTACTGGGGATGCTCAGACGTGAGTCCCAGGCACTCCACACCACTGGAATCAAGCTAGCCGGGCTGATGAGAGGTGTTACCTCGAAACCGGGCCGGTCCTCGGATGCTTGTTTCCGTTCTGGGAAGGACATGGCTTTTGTAGTTCGGACTGGACTGTTCCCATGGGGCACAGGGTCAGCGCTGATTTGCATATCGCCATTGTCTAACCCAGGGTGGTGTGGAGTGGAAAAACGATGGATTTGGGCCCAGATCTTTGGACTGGGGTGAATGTGTGACATTGATCCACATTCTGTCCATCATTGTTGTGTTTGCAGGTACCGCTCTAAGTGTACTGGGGATGCTCAGACGTGAGTCCCAGGCACTCCACACCACTGGAATCAAGCTAGCCGGGCTGATGAGAGGTGTTACCTCGAAACCGGGCCGGTCCTCGGATGCTTGTTTCCGTTCTGGGAAGGACATGGCTTTTGTAGTTCGGACTGGACTGTTCCCATGGGGCACAGGGTCAGCGCTGATTTGCATATCGCCATTGTCTAACCCAGGGTGGTGTGGAGTGGAAAAACGATGGATTTGGGCCCAGATCTTTGGACTGGGGTGAATGTGTGACATTGATCCACATTCTGTCCATCATTGTTGTGTTTGCAGGTACCACTCTAAGTGTACTGGGGATGCTCAGACGTGAGTCCCAGGCACTCCACACCACTGGAATCAAGCTAGCCGGGCTGATGAGAGGTGTTACCTCGAAACCGGGCCGGTCCTCAGATGCTTCTTTCCGTTCTGGGAAGGACATGGCTTTTGTAGTTCGGACTGGACTGTTCCCATGGGGCACAGGGTCAGCGCTGATTTGCATATCGCCATTGTGTAACCCAGGGTGGTGTGGAGTGGAAAAACGATGGATTTGGGCCCAGATCTTTGGACTGGGGTGAATGTGTGACATTGATCCACATTCTGTCCATCATTGTTGTGTTTGCAGGTACCGCTCTAAGTGTACTGGGGATGCTCAGACGTGAGTCCCAGGCACTCAACACCACTGGAATCAAGCTAGCCGGGCTGATGAGAGGTGTTACCTCGAAACCGGGCCGGTCCTCGGATGCTTGTTTCCGTTCTGGGAAGGACATGGCTTTTGTAGTTCGGACTGGACTGTTCCCATGGGGCACAGGGTCAGCGCTGATTTGCATATCGCCATTGTCTAACCCAGGGTGGTGTGGAGTGGAAAAACGATGGATTTGGGCCCAGATCTTTGGACTGGGGTGAATGTGTGACATTGATCCACATTCTGTCCATCATTGTTGTGTTTGCAGGTACCGCTCTAAGTGTACTGGGGATGCTCAGACGTGAGTCCCAGGCACTCCACACCACTGGCATCAAGCTAGCCGGGCTGATGAGAGGTGTTACCTCGAAACCGGGCCGGTCCTCGGATGCTTGTTTCCGTTCTGGGAAGGACATGGCTTTTGTAGTTCGGACTGGACTGTTCCCATGGGGCACAGGGTCAGCGCTGATTTGCATATCGCCATTGTCTAACCCAGGGTGGTGTGGAGTGGAAAAACGATGGATTTGGGCCCAGATCTTTGGACTGGGGTGAATGTGTGACATTGATCCACATTCTGTCCATCATTGTTGTGTTTGCAGGTACCGCTCTAAGTGTACTGGGGATGCTCAGACGTGAGTCCCAGGCACTCCACACCACTGGAATCAAGCTAGCCGGGCTGATGAGAGGTGTTACCTCGAAACCGGGCCGGTCCTCGGATGCTTGTTTCCGTTCTGGGAAGGACATGGCTTTTGTAGTTCGGACTGGACTGTTCCCATGGGGCACAGGGTCAGCGCTGATTTGCATATCGCCATTGTCTAACCCAGGGTGGTGTGGAGTGGAAAAACGATGGATTTGGGCCCAGATCTTTGGACTGGGGTGAATGTGTGACATTGATCCACATTCTGTCTTTCATTGTTGTGTTTACAGGTACCGCTCTAAGTGTACTGGGGATGCTCAGACGTGAGTCCCAGGCACTCCACACCACTGGAATCAAGCTAGCCGGGCTGATGAGAGGTGTTACCTCGAAACCGGGCCGGTCCTCGGATGCTTGTTTCCGTTCTGGGAAGGACATGGCTTTTGTAGTTCGGACTGGACTGTTCCCATGGGGCACAGGGTCAGCACTGATTTGCATATCGCCATTGTCTAACCCAGGGTGGTGTGGAGTGGAAAAACGATGGATTTGGGCCCAGATCTTTGGACTGGGGTGAATGTGTGACATTGATCCACATTCTGTCCATCATTGTTGTGTTTGCAGGTACCACTCTAAGTGTACTGGGGATGCTCAGACGTGAGTCCCAGGCACTCCACACCACTGGAATCAAGCTAGCCGGGATGATGAGAGGTGTTACCTCGAAACCGGTCCGGTCCTCGGATGCTTGTTTCCGTTCTGGGAAGGACATGGCTTTTGTAGTTCGGACTGGACTGTTCCCATGGGGCACAGGGTCAGCGCTGATTTGCATATCGCCATTGTCTAACCCAGGGTGGTGTGGAGTGGAAAAACGATGGATTTGGGCCCAGATCTTTGGACTGGGGTGAATGTGTGACATTGATCCACATTCTGTCCATCATTGTTGTGTTTGCAGGTACTGCTCTAAGTGTACTGGGGATGCTCAGACGTGAGTCCCAGGCACTCCACACCACTGGAATCAAGCTAGCCGGGCTGATGAGAGGTGTTAACTCGAAACCGGGCCGGTCCTCGGATGCTTGTTTCCGTTCTGGGAAGGACATGGCTTTTGTAGTTCGGACTGGACTGTTCCCATGGGGCACAGGGTCAGCGCTGATTTGCATATCGCCATTGTCTAACCCAGGGTGGTGTGGAGTGGAAAAACGATGGATTTGGGCCCAGATCTTTGGACTGGGGTGAATGTGTGACATTGATCCACATTCTGTCCATCATTGTTGTGTTTGCAGGTACCGCTCTAAGTGTACTGGGGATGCTCAGACGTGAGTCCCAGGCACTCCACACCACTGGAATCAAGCTAGCCGGGCTGATGAGAGGTGTTACCTCGAAACCGGGCCGGTCCTCGGATGCTTGTTTCCGTTCTGGGAAGGACATGGCTTTTGTAGTTCGGACTGGACTGTTCCCATGGGGCACAGGGTCAGCGCTGATTTGCATATCGCCATTGTCTAACCCAGGGTGGTGTGGAGTGGAAAAACGATGGATTTGGGCCCAGATCTTTGGACTGGGGTGAATGTGTGACATTGATCCACATTCTGTCCATCATTGTTGTGTTTGCAGGTACCGCTCTAAGTGTACTGGGGATGCTCAGACGTGAGTCCCAGGCACTCCACACCACTGGAATCAAGCTAGCCGGGCTGATGAGAGGTGTTACCTCGAAACCGGGCCGGTCCTCGGATGCTTGTTTCCGTTCTGGGAAGGACATGGCTTTTGTAGTTCGGACTGGACTGTTCCCATGGGGCACAGGGTCAGCGCTGATTTGCATATCGCCATTGTCTAACCCAGGGTGGTGTGGAGTGGAAAAACGATGGATTTGGGCCCAGATCTTTGGACTGGGGTGAATGTGTGACATTGATCCACATTCTGTCTTTCATTGTTGTGTTTGCAGGTACCGCTCTAAGTGTACTGGGGATGCTCAGACGTGAGTCCCAGGCACTCCACACCACTGGAATCAAGCTAGCCGGGCTGATGAGAGGTGTTACCTCGAAACCGGGCCGGTCCTCGGATGCTTGTTTCCGTTCTGGGAAGGACATGGCTTTTGTAGTTCGGACTGGACTGTTCCCATGGGGCACAGGGTCAGCGCTGATTTGCATATCGCCATTGTCTAACCCAGGGTGGTGTGGAGTGGAAAAACGATGGATTTGGGCCCAGATCTTTGGACTGGGGTGAATGTGTGACATTGATCCACATTCTGTCCATCATTGTTGTGTTTGCAGGTACCACTCTAAGTGTACTGGGGATGCTCAGACGTGAGTCCCAGGCACTCCACACCACTGGAATCAAGCTAGCCGGGATGATGAGAGGTGTTACCTCGAAACCGGGCCGGTCCTCGGATGCTTGTTTCCGTTCTGGGAAGGACATGGCTTTTGTAGTTCGGACTGGACTGTTCCCATGGGGCACAGGGTCAGCGCTGATTTGCATATCGCCATTGTCTAACCCAGGGTGGTGTGGAGTGGAAAAACGATGGATTTGGGCCCAGATCTTTGGACTGGGGTGAATGTGTGACATTGATCCACATTCTGTCCATCATTGTTGTGTTTGCAGGTACCGCTCTAAGTGTACTGGGGATGCTCAGACGTGAGTCCCAGGCACTCCACACCACTGGAATCAAGCTAGCCGGGCTGATGAGAGGTGTTACCTCGAAACCGGGCCGGTCCTCGGATGCTTGTTTCCGTTCTGGGAAGGACATGGCTTTTGTAGTTCGGACTGGACTGTTCCCATGGGGCACAGGGTCAGCGCTGATTTGCATATCGCCATTGTCTAACCCAGGGTGGTGTGGAGTGGAAAAACGATGGATTTGGGCCCAGATCTTTGGACTGGGGTGAATGTGTGACATTGATCCACATTCTGTCCATCATTGTTGTGTTTGCAGGTACCGCTCTAAGTGTACTGGGGATGCTCAGACGTGAGTCCCAGGCACTCCACACCACTGGAATCAAGCTAGCCGGGCTGATGAGAGGTGTTACCTCGAAACCGGGCCGGTCCTCGGATGCTTGTTTCCGTTCTGGGAAGGACATGGCTTTTGTAGTTCGGACTGGACTGTTCCCATGGGGCACAGGGTCAGCGCTGATTTGCATATCGCCATTGTCTAACCCAGGGTGGTGTGGAGTGGAAAAACGATGGATTTGGGCCCAGATCTTTGGACTGGGGTGAATGTGTGACATTGATCCACATTCTGTCTTTCATTGTTGTGTTTGCAGGTACCGCTCTAAGTGTACTGGGGATGCTCAGACGTGAGTCCCAGGCACTCCACACCACTGGAATCAAGCTAGCCGGGCTGATGAGAGGTGTTACCTCGAAACCGGGCCGGTCCTCGGATGCTTGTTTCCGTTCTGGGAAGGACATGGCTTTTGTAGTTCGGACTGGACTGTTCCCATGGGGCACAGGGTCAGCGCTGATTTGCATATCGCCATTGTCTAACCCAGGGTGGTGTGGAGTGGAAAAACGATGGATTTGGGCCCAGATCTTTGGACTGGGGTGAATGTGTGACATTGATCCACATTCTGTCCATCATTGTTGTGTTTGCAGGTACCACTCTAAGTGTACTGGGGATGCTCAGACGTGAGTCCCAGGCACTCCACACCACTGGAATCAAGCTAGCCGGGATGATGAGAGGTGTTACCTCGAAACCGGTCCGGTCCTCGGATGCTTGTTTCCGTTCTGGGAAGGACATGGCTTTTGTAGTTCGGACTGGACTGTTCCCATGGGGCACAGGGTCAGCGCTGATTTGCATATCGCCATTGTCTAACCCAGGGTGGTGTGCAGTGGAAAAACGATGGATTTGGGCCCAGATCTTTGGACTGGGGTGAATGTGTGACATTGATCCACATTCTGTCCATCATTGTTGTGTTTGCAGGTACCGCTCTAAGTGTACTGGGGATGCTCAGACGTGAGTCCCAGGCACTCCACACCACTGGAATCAAGCTTGGCGGGCTGATGAGAGGTGTTACCTCGAAACCGGGCCGGTCCTCGGATGCTTGTTTCCGTTCTGGGAAGGACATGGCTTTTGTAGTTCGGACTGGACTGTTCCCATGGGGCACAGGGTCAGCGCTGATTTGCATATCGCCATTGTCTAACCCAGGGTGGTGTGGAGTGGAAAAACGATGGATTTGGGCCCAGATCTTTGGACTGGGGTGTATGTGTGACATTGATCCACATTCTGTCCATCATTGTTGTGTTTGCAGGTACTGCTCTAAGTGTACTGGGGATGCTCAGACGTGAGTCCCAGGCACTCCACACCACTGGAATCAAGCTAGCCGGGCTGATGAGAGGTGTTACCTCGAAACCGGGCCGGTCCTCGGATGCTTGTTTCCGTTCTGGGAAGGACATGGCTTTTGTAGTTCGGACTGGACTGTTCCCATGGGGCACAGGGTCAGCGCTGATTTGCATATCGCCATTGTCTAACCCAGGGTGGTGTGGAGTGGAAAAACGATGGATTTGGGCCCAGATCTTTGGACTGGGGTGAATGTGTGACATTGATCCACATTCTGTCCATCATTGTTGTGTTTGCAGGTACCGCTCTAAGTGTACTGGGGATGCTCAGACGTGAGTCCCAGGCACTCCACACCACTGGAATCAAGCTAGCCGGGCTGATGAGAGGTGTTACCTCGAAACCGGGCCGGTCCTCGGATGCTTGTTTCCGTTCTGGGAAGGACATGGCTTTTGTAGTTCGGACTGGACTGTTCCCATGGGGCACAGGGTCAGCGCTGATTTGCATATCGCCATTGTCTAACCCAGGGTGGTGTGGAGTGGAAAAACGATGGATTTGGGCCCAGATCTTTGGACTGGGGTGAATGTGTGACATTGATCCACATTCTGTCCATCATTGTTGTGTTTGCAGGTACCGCTCTAAGTGTACTGGGGATGCTCAGACGTGAGTCCCAGGCACTCCACACCACTGGAATCAAGCTAGCCGGGCTGATGAGAGGTGTTACCTCGAAACCGGGCCGGTCCTCGGATGCTTGTTTCCGTTCTGGGAAGGACATGGCTTTTGTAGTTCGGACTGGACTGTTCCCATGGGGCACAGGGTCAGCGCTGATTTGCATATCGCCATTGTCTAACCCAGGGTGGTGTGGAGTGGAAAAACGATGGATTTGGGCCCAGATCTTTGGACTGGGGTGAATGTGTGACATTGATCCACATTCTGTCCATCATTGTTGTGTTTGCAGGTACCGCTCTAAGTGTACTGGGGATGCTCAGACGTGAGTCCCAGGCACTCCACACCACTGGAATCAAGCTAGCCGGGCTGATGAGAGGTGTTACCTCGAAACCGGGCCGGTCCTCGGATGCTTGTTTCCGTTCTGGGAAGGACATGGCTTTTGTAGTTCGGACTGGACTGTTCCCATGGGGCACAGGGTCAGCGCTGATTTGCATATCGCCATTGTCTAACCCAGGGTGGTGTGGAGTGGAAAAACGATGGATTTGGGCCCAGATCTTTGGACTGGGGTGAATGTGTGACATTGATCCACATTCTGTCCATCATTGTTGTGTTTGCAGGTACCACTCTAAGTGTACTGGGGATGCTCAGACGTGAGTCCCAGGCACTCCACACCACTGGAATCAAGCTAGCCGGGCTGATGAGAGGTGTTACCTCGAAACCGGGCCGGTCCTCAGATGCTTCTTTCCGTTCTGGGAAGGACATGGCTTTTGTAGTTCGGACTGGACTGTTCCCATGGGGCACAGGGTCAGCGCTGATTTGCATATCGCCATTGTGTAACCCAGGGTGGTGTGGAGTGGAAAAACGATGGATTTGGGCCCAGATCTTTGGACTGGGGTGAATGTGTGACATTGATCCACATTCTGTCCATCATTGTTGTGTTTGCAGGTACCGCTCTAAGTGTACTGGGGATGCTCAGACGTGAGTCCCAGGCACTCAACACCACTGGAATCAAGCTAGCCGGGATGATGAGAGGTGTTACCTCGAAACCGGTCCGGTCCTCGGATGCTTGTTTCCGTTCTGGGAAGGACATGGCTTTTGTAGTTCGGACTGGACTGTTCCCATGGGGCACAGGGTCAGCGCTGATTTGCATATCGCCATTGTCTAACCCAGGGTGGTGTGCAGTGGAAAAACGATGGATTTGGGCCCAGATCTTTGGACTGGGGTGAATGTGTGACATTGATCCACATTCTGTCCATCATTGTTGTGTTTGCAGGTACCGCTCTAAGTGTACTGGGGATGCTCAGACGTGAGTCCCAGGCACTCCACACCACTGGAATCAAGCTTGGCGGGCTGATGAGAGGTGTTACCTCGAAACCGGGCCGGTCCTCGGATGCTTGTTTCCGTTCTGGGAAGGACATGGCTTTTGTAGTTCGGACTGGACTGTTCCCATGGGGCACAGGGTCAGCGCTGATTTGCATATCGCCATTGTCTAACCCAGGGTGGTGTGGAGTGGAAAAACGATGGATTTGGGCCCAGATCTTTGGACTGGGGTGAATGTGTGACATTGATCCACATTCTGTCCATCATTGTTGTGTTTGCAGGTACTGCTCTAAGTGTACTGGGGATGCTCAGACGTGAGTCCCAGGCACTCCACACCACTAGAATCAAGCTAGCCGGGCTGATGAGAGGTGTTACCTCGAAACCGGGCCGGTCCTCGGATGCTTGTTTCCGTTCTGGGATGGACATGGCTTTTGTAGTTCGGACTGGACTGTTCCCATGGGGCACAGGGTCAGCGCTGATTTGCATATCGCCATTGTCTAACCCAGGGTGGTGTGGAGTGGAAAAACGATGGATTTGGGCCCAGATCTTTGGACTGGGGTGAATGTGTGACATTGATCCACATTCTGTCCATCATTGTTGTGTTTGCAGGTACCGCTCTAAGTGTACTGGGGATGCTCAGACGTGAGTCCCAGGCACTCCACACCACTGGAATCAAGCTAGCCGGGCTGATGAGAGGTGTTACCTCGAAACCGGGCCGGTCCTCGGATGCTTGTTTCCGTTCTGGGAAGGACATGGCTTTTGTAGTTCGGACTGGACTGTTCCCATGGGGCACAGGGTCAGCGCTGATTTGCATATCGCCATTGTCTAACCCAGGGTGGTGTGGAGTGGAAAAACGATGGATTTGGGCCCAGATCTTTGGACTGGGGTGAATGTGTGACATTGATCCACATTCTGTCCATCATTGTTGTGTTTGCAGGTACCGCTCTAAGTGTACTGGGGATGCTCAGACGTGAGTCCCAGGCACTCCACACCACTGGAATCAAGCTAGCCGGGCTGATGAGAGGTGTTACCTCGAAACCGGGCCGGTCCTCGGATGCTTGTTTCCGTTCTGGGAAGGACATGGCTTTTGTAGTTCGGACTGGACTGTTCCCATGGGGCACAGGGTCAGCGCTGATTTGCATATCGCCATTGTCTAACCCAGGGTGGTGTGGAGTGGAAAAACAATGGATTTGGGCCCAGATCTTTGGACTGGGGTGAATGTGTGACATTGATCCACATTCTGTCCATCATTGTTGTGTTTGCAGGTACCGCTCTAAGTGTACTGGGGATGCTCAGACGTGAGTCCCAGGCACTCCACACCACTGGAATCAAGCTAGCCGGGCTGATGAGAGGTGTTACCTCGAAACCGGGCCGGTCCTCGGATGCTTGTTTCCGTTCTGGGAAGGACATGGCTTTTGTAGTTCGGACTGGACTGTTCCCATGGGGCACAGGGTCAGCGCTGATTTGCATATCGCCATTGTCTAACCCAGGGTGGTGTGGAGTGGAAAAAGGATGGATTTGGGCCCAGATCTTTGGACTGGGGTGAATGTGTGACATTGATCCACATTCTGTCCATCATTGTTGTGTTTGCAGGTACCGCTCTAAGTGTACTGGGGATGCTCAGACGTGAGTCCCAGGCACTCCACACCACTGGAATCAAGCTAGCCGGGCTGATGAGAGGTGTTACCTCGAAACCGGGCCGGTCCTCGGATGCTTGTTTCCGTTCTGGGAAGGACATGGCTTTTGTAGTTCGGACTGGACTGTTCCCATGGGGCACAGGGTCAGCGCTTATTTGCATATCGCCATTGTCTAACCCAGGGTGGTGTGGAGTGGAAAAACGATGGATTTGGGCCCAGATCTTTGGACTGGGGTGAATGTGTGACATTGATCCACATTCTGTCCATCATTGTTGTGTTTGCAGGTACCGCTCTAAGTGTACTGGGGATGCTCAGACGTGAGTCCCAGGCACTCCACACCACTGGAATCAAGCTAGCCGGGCTGATGAGAGGTGTTACCTCGAAACCGGTCCGGTCCTCGGATGCTTGTTTCCGTTCTGGGAAGGACATGGCTTTTGTAGTTCGGACTGGACTGTTCCCATGGGGCACAGGGTCAGTGCTGATTTGCATATCGCCATTGTCTAACCCAGGGTGGTGTGGAGTGGAAAAACTATGGATTTGGGCCCAGATCTTTGGACTGGGGTGAATGTGTGACATTGATCCACATTCTGTCCATCATTGTTGTGTTTGCAGGTACCGCTCTAAGTGTACTGGGGATGCTCAGACGTGAGTCCCAGGCACTCCACACCACTGAAATCAAGCTTGGCGGGCTGATGAGAGGTGTTACCTCGAAACCGGGCCGGTCCTCGGATGCTTGTTTCCGTTCTGGGAAGGACATGGCTTTTGTAGTTCGGACTGGACTGTTCCCATGGGGCACAGGGTCAGCGCTGATTTGCATATCGCCATTGTCTAACCCAGGGTGGTGTGGAGTGGAAAAACGATGGATTTGGGCCCAGATCTTTGGACTGGGGTGAATGTGTGACATTGATCCACATTCTGTCCATCATTGTTGTGTTTGCAGGTACTGCTCTAAGTGTACTGGGGATGCTCAGACGTGAGTCCCAGGCACTCCACACCACTGGAATCAAGCTAGCCGGGCTGATGAGAGGTGTTACCTCGAAACCGGGCCGGTCCTCGGATGCTTGTTTCCGTTCTGGGAAGGACATGGCTTTTGTAGTTCGGACTGGACTGTTCCCATGGGGCAAAGGGTCAGCGCTGATTTGCATATCGCCATTGTCTAACCCAGGGTGGTGTGGAGTGGAAAAACGATGGATTTGGGCCCAGATCTTTGGACTGGGGTGAATGTGTGACATTGATCCACATTCTGTCCATCATTGTTGTGTTTGCAGGTACCGCTCTAAGTGTACTGGGGATGCTCAGACGTGAGTCCCAGGCACTCCACACCACTGGAATCAAGCTAGCCGGGCTGATGAGAGGTGTTACCTCGAAACCGGGCCGGTCCTCGGATGCTTGTTTCCGTTCTGGGAAGGACATGGCTTTTGTAGTTCGGACTGGACTGTTCCCATGGGGCACAGGGTCAGCGCTGATTTGCATATCGCCATTGTCTAACCCAGGGTGGTGTGGAGTGGAAAAACGATGGATTTGGGCCCAGATCTTTGGACTGGGGTGAATGTGTGACATTGATCCACATTCTGTCCATCATTGTTGTGTTTGCAGGTACCGCTCTAAGTGTACTGGGGATGCTCAGACGTGAGTCCCAGGCACTCCACACCACTGGAATCAAGCTAGCCGGGCTGATGAGAGGTGTTACCTCGAAACCGGGCCGGTCCTCGGATGCTTGTTTCCGTTCTGGGAAGGACATGGCTTTTGTAGTTTGGACTGGACTGTTCCCATGGGGCACAGGGTCAGCGCTGATTTGCATATCGCCATTGTCTAACCCAGGGTGGTGTGGAGTGGAAAAAGGATGGATTTGGGCCCAGATCTTTGGACTGGGGTGAATGTGTGACATTGATCCACATTCTGTCCATCATTGTTGTGTTTGCAGGTACCGCTCTAAGTGTACTGGGGATGCTCAGACGTGAGTCCCAGGCACTCCACACCACTGGAATCAAGCTAGCCGGGCTGATGAGAGGTGTTACCTCGAAACCGGGCCGGTCCTCGGATGCTTGTTTTCGTTCTGGGAAGGACATGGCTTTTGTAGTTCGGACTGGACTGTTCCCATGGGGCACAGGGTCAGCGCTTATTTGCATATCGCCATTGTCTAACCCAGGGTGGTGTGGAGTGGAAAAACGATGGATTTGGGCCCAGATCTTTGGACTGGGGTGAATGTGTGACATTGATCCACATTCTGTCCATTATTGTTGTGTTTGCAGGTACCGCTCTAAGTGTACTGGGGATGCTCAGACGTGAGTCCCAGGCACTCCACACCACTGGAATCAAGCTAGCCGGGCTGATGAGAGGTGTTACCTCGAAACCGGTCCGGTCCTCGGATGCTTGTTTCCGTTCTGGGAAGGACATGGCTTTTGTAGTTCGGACTGGACTGTTCCCATGGGGCACAGGGTCAGTGCTGATTTGCATATCGCCATTGTCTAACCCAGGGTGGTGTGGAGTGGAAAAACAATGGATTTGGGCCCAGATCTTTGGACTGGGGTGAATGTGTGACATTGATCCACATTCTGTCCATCATTGTGTTTGCAGGTACCGCTCTAAGTGTACTGGGGATGCTCAGACGTGAGTCCCAGGCACTCCACACCACTGAAATCAAGCTTGGCGGGCTGATGAGAGGTGTTACCTCGAAACCGGGCCGGTCCTCGGATGCTTGTTTCCGTTCTGGGAAGGACATGGCTTTTGTAGTTCGGACTGGACTGTTCCCATGGGGCACAGGGTCAGCGCTGATTTGCATATCGCCATTGTCTAACCCAGGGTGGTGTGGAGTGGAAAAACGATGGATTTGGGCCCAGATCTTTGGACTGGGGTGAATGTGTGACATTGATCCACATTCTGTCCATCATTGTTGTGTTTGCAGGTACTGCTCTAAGTGTACTGGGGATGCTCAGACGTGAGTCCCAGGCACTCCACACCACTGGAATCAAGCTAGCCGGGCTGATGAGAGGTGTTACCTCGAAACCGGGCCGGTCCTCGGATGCTTGTTTCCGTTCTGGGAAGGACATGGCTTTTGTAGTTCGGACTGGACTGTTCCCATGGGGCAAAGGGTCAGCGCTGATTTGCATATCGCCATTGTCTAACCCAGGGTGGTGTGGAGTGGAAAAACGATGGATTTGGGCCCAGATCTTTGGACTGGGGTGAATGTGTGACATTGATCCACATTCTGTCCATCATTGTTGTGTTTGCAGGTACCGCTCTAAGTGTACTGTGGATGCTCAGACGTGAGTCCCAGGCACTCCACACCACTGGAATCAAGCTAGCCGGGCTGATGAGAGGTGTTACCTCGAAACCGGGCCGGTCCTCGGATGCTTGTTTCCGTTCTGGGAAGGACATGGCTTTTGTAGTTCGGACTGGACTGTTCCCATGGGGCACAGGGTCAGCGCTGATTTGCATATCGCCATTGTCTAACCCAGGGTGGTGTGGAGTGGAAAAACGATGGATTTGGGCCCAGATCTTTGGACTGGGGTGAATGTGTGACATTGATCCACATTCTGTCCATCATTGTTGTGTTTGCAGGTACCGCTCTAAGTGTACTGGGGATGCTCAGACGTGAGTCCCAGGCACTCCACACCACTGGAATCAAGCTAGCCGGGCTGATGAGAGGTGTTACCTCGAAACCGGGCCGGTCCTCGGATGCTTGTTTCCGTTCTGGGAAGGACATGGCTTTTGTAGTTCGGACTGGACTGTTCCCATGGGGCACAGGGTCAGCGCTGATTTGCATATCGCCATTGTCTAACCCAGGGTGGTGTGGAGTGGAAAAACGATGGATTTGGGCCCAGATCTTTGGACTGGGGTGAATGTGTGACATTGATCCACATTCTGTCCATCATTGTTGTGTTTGCAGGTACCACTCTAAGTGTACTGGGGATGCTCAGACGTGAGTCCCAGGCACTCCACACCACTGGAATCAAGCTAGCCGGGCTGATGAGAGGTGTTACCTCGAAACCGGGCCGGTCCTCAGATGCTTCTTTCCGTTCTGGGAAGGACATGGCTTTTGTAGTTCGGACTGGACTGTTCCCATGGGGCACAGGGTCAGCGCTGATTTGCATATCGCCATTGTGTAACCCAGGGTGGTGTGGAGTGGAAAAACGATGGATTTGGGCCCAGATCTTTGGACTGGGGTGAATGTGTGACATTGATCCACATTCTGTCCATCATTGTTGTGTTTGCAGGTACCGCTCTAAGTGTACTGGGGATGCTCAGACGTGAGTCCCAGGCACTCAACACCACTGGAATCAAGCTAGCCGGGATGATGAGAGGTGTTACCTCGAAACCGGTCCGGTCCTCGGATGCTTGTTTCCGTTCTGGGAAGGACATGGCTTTTGTAGTTCGGACTGGACTGTTCCCATGGGGCACAGGGTCAGCGCTGATTTGCATATCGCCATTGTCTAACCCAGGGTGGTGTGCAGTGGAAAAACGATGGATTTGGGCCCAGATCTTTGGACTGGGGTGAATGTGTGACATTGATCCACATTCTGTCCATCATTGTTGTGTTTGCAGGTACCGCTCTAAGTGTACTGGGGATGCTCAGACGTGAGTCCCAGGCACTCCACACCACTGGAATCAAGCTTGGCGGGCTGATGAGAGGTGTTACCTCGAAACCGGGCCGGTCCTCGGATGCTTGTTTCCGTTCTGGGAAGGACATGGCTTTTGTAGTTCGGACTGGACTGTTCCCATGGGGCACAGGGTCAGCGCTGATTTGCATATCGCCATTGTCTAACCCAGGGTGGTGTGGAGTGGAAAAACGATGGATTTGGGCCCAGATCTTTGGACTGGGGTGAATGTGTGACATTGATCCACATTCTGTCCATCATTGTTGTGTTTGCAGGTACTGCTCTAAGTGTACTGGGGATGCTCAGACGTGAGTCCCAGGCACTCCACACCACTGGAATCAAGCTAGCCGGGCTGATGAGAGGTGTTACCTCGAAACCGGGCCGGTCCTCGGATGCTTGTTTCCGTTCTGGGAAGGACATGGCTTTTGTAGTTCGGACTGGACTGTTCCCATGGGGCACAGGGTCAGCGCTGATTTGCATATCGCCATTGTCTAACCCAGGGTGGTGTGGAGTGGAAAAACGATGGATTTGGGCCCAGATCTTTGGACTGGGGTGAATGTGTGACATTGATCCACATTCTGTCCATCATTGTTGTGTTTGCAGGTACCGCTCTAAGTGTACTGGGGATGCTCAGACGTGAGTCCCAGGCACTCCACACCACTAGAATCAAGCTAGCCGGGCTGATGAGAGGTGTTACCTCGAAACCGGGCCGGTCCTCGGATGCTTGTTTCCGTTCTGGGATGGACATGGCTTTTGTAGTTCGGACTGGACTGTTCCCATGGGGCACAGGGTCAGCGCTGATTTGCATATCGCCATTGTCTAACCCAGGGTGGTGTGGAGTGGAAAAACGATGGATTTGGGCCCAGATCTTTGGACTGGGGTGAATGTGTGACATTGATCCACATTCTGTCCATCATTGTTGTGTTTGCAGGTACCGCTCTAAGTGTACTGGGGATGCTCAGACGTGAGTCCCAGGCACTCCACACCACTGGAATCAAGCTAGCCGGGCTGATGAGAGGTGTTACCTCGAAACCGGGCCGGTCCTCGGATGCTTGTTTCCGTTCTGGGAAGGACATGGCTTTTATAGTTCGGACTGGACTGTTCCCATGGGGCACAGGGTCAGCGCTGATTTGCATATCGCCATTGTCTAACCCAGGGTGGTGTGGAGTGGAAAAACGATGGATTTGGGCCCAGATCTTTGGACTGGGGTGAATGTGTGACATTGATCCACATTCTGTCCATCATTGTTGTGTTTGCAGGTACCGCTCTAAGTGTACTGGGGATGCTCAGACGTGAGTCCCAGGCACTCCACACCACTGGAATCAAGCTAGCCGGGCTGATGAGAGGTGTTACCTCGAAACCGGGCCGGTCCTCGGATGCTTGTTTCCGTTCTGGGAAGGACATGGCTTTTGTAGTTCGGACTGGACTGTTCCCATGGGGCACAGGGTCAGCGCTGATTTGCATATCGCCATTGTCTAACCCAGGGTGGTGTGGAGTGGAAAAACAATGGATTTGGGCCCAGATCTTTGGACTGGGGTGAATGTGTGACATTGATCCACATTCTGTCCATCATTGTTGTGTTTGCAGGTACCGCTCTAAGTGTACTGGGGATGCTCAGACGTGAGTCCCAGGCACTCCACACCACTGGAATCAAGCTAGCCGGGCTGATGAGAGGTGTTACCTCGAAACCGGGCCGGTCCTCGGATGCTGTTTTCCGTTCTGGGAAGGACATGGCTTTTGTAGTTCGGACTGGACTGTTCCCATGGGGCACAGGGTCAGCGCTGATTTGCATATCGCCATTGTCTAACCCAGGGTGGTGTGGAGTGGAAAAAGGATGGATTTGGGCCCAGATCTTTGGACTGGGGTGAATGTGTGACATTGATCCACATTCTGTCCATCATTGTTGTGTTTGCAGGTACCGCTCTAAGTGTACTGGGGATGCTCAGACGTGAGTCCCAGGCACTCCACACCACTGGAATCAAGCTAGCCGGGCTGATGAGAGGTGTTACCTCGAAACCGGGCCGGTCCTCGGATGCTTGTTTCCGTTCTGGGAAGGACATGGCTTTTGTAGTTCGGACTGGACTGTTCCCATGGGGCACAGGGTCAGCGCTTATTTGCATATCGCCATTGTCTAACCCAGGGTGGTGTGGAGTGGAAAAACGATGGATTTGGGCCCAGATCTTTGGACTGGGGTGAATGTGTGACATTGATCCACATTCTGTCCATCATTGTTGTGTTTGCAGGTACCGCTCTAAGTGTACTGGGGATGCTCAGACGTGAGTCCCAGGCACTCCACACCACTGGAATCAAGCTAGCCGGGCTGATGAGAGGTGTTACCTCGAAACCGGTCCGGTCCTCGGATGCTTGTTTCCGTTCTGGGAAGGACATGGCTTTTGTAGTTCGGACTGGACTGTTCCCATGGGGCACAGGGTCAGTGCTGATTTGCATATCGCCATTGTCTAACCCAGGGTGGTGTGGAGTGGAAAAACGATGGATTTGGGCCCAGATCTTTGGACTGGGGTGAATGTGTGACATTGATCCACATTCTGTCCATCATTGTTGTGTTTGCAGGTACCGCTCTAAGTGTACTGGGGATGCTCAGACGTGAGTCCCAGGCACTCCACACCACTGAAATCAAGCTTGGCGGGCTGATGAGAGGTGTTACCTCGAAACCGGGCCGGTCCTCGGATGCTTGTTTCCGTTCTGGGAAGGACATGGCTTTTGTAGTTCGGACTGGACTGTTCCCATGGGGCACAGGGTCAGCGCTGATTTGCATATCGCCATTGTCTAACCCAGGGTGGTGTGGAGTGGAAAAACGATGGATTTGGGCCCAGATCTTTGGACTGGGGTGAATGTGTGACATTGATCCACATTCTGTCCATCATTGTTGTGTTTGCAGGTACTGCTCTAGGTGTACTGGGGATGCTCAGACGTGAGTCCCAGGCACTCCACACCACTGGAATCAAGCTAGCCGGGCTGATGAGAGGTGTTACCTCGAAACCGGGCCGGTCCTCGGATGCTTGTTTCCGTTCTGGGAAGGACATGGCTTTTGTAGTACGGACTGGATTGTTCCCATGGGGCAAAGGGTCAGCGCTGATTTGCATATCGCCATTGTCTAACCCAGGGTGGTGTGGAGTGGAAAAACGATGGATTTGGGCCCAGATCTTTGGACTGGGGTGAATGTGTGACATTGATCCACATTCTGTCCATCATTGTTGTGTTTGCAGGTACCGCTCTAAGTGTACTGGGGATGCTCAGACGTGAGTCCCAGGCACTCCACACCACTGGAATCAAGCTAGCCGGGCTGATGAGAGGTGTTACCTCGAAACCGGGCCGGTCCTCGGATGCTTGTTTCCGTTCTGGGAAGGACATGGCTTTTGTAGTTCGGACTGGACTGTTCCCATGGGGCACAGGGTCAGCGCTGATTTGCATATCGCCATTGTCTAACCCAGGGTGGTGTGGAGTGGAAAAACGATGGATTTGGGCCCAGATCTTTGGACTGGGGTGAATGTGTGACATTGATCCACATTCTGTCCATCATTGTTGTGTTTGCAGGTACCGCTCTGAGTGTACTGGGGATGCTCAGACGTGAGTCCCAGGCACTCCACACCACTGGAATCAAGCTAGCCGGGCTGATGAGAGGTGTTACCTCGAAACCGGGCCGGTCCTCGGATGCTTGTTTCCGTTCTGGGAAGGACATGGCTTTTGTAGTTCGGACTGGACTGTTCCCATGGGGCACAGGGTCAGCGCTGATTTGCATATCGCCATTGTCTAACCCAGGGTGGTGTGGAGTGGAAAAACGATGGATTTGGGCCCAGATCTTTGGACTGGGGTGAATGTGTGACATTGATCCACATTCTGTCCATCATTGTTGTGTTTGCAGGTACCGCTCTAAGTGTACTGGGGATGCTCAGACGTGAGTCCCAGGCACTCCACACCACTGGAATCAAGCTAGCCGGGCTGATGAGAGGTGTTACCTCGAAACCGGGCCGGTCCTCGGATGCTTGTTTCCGTTCTGGGAAGGACATGGCTTTTGTAGTTCGGACTGGACTGTTCCCATGGGGCACAGGGTCAGCGCTTATTTGCATATCGCCATTGTCTAACCCAGGGTGGTGTGGAGTGGAAAAACGATGGATTTGGGCCCAGATCTTTGGACTGGGGTGAATGTGTGACATTGATCCACATTCTGTCCATCATTGTTGTGTTTGCAGGTACCGCTCTAAGTGTACTGGGGATGCTCAGACGTGAGTCCCAGGCACTCCACACCACTGGAATCAAGCTAGCCGGGCTGATGAGAGGTGTTACCTCGAAACCGGTCCGGTCCTCGGATGCTTGTTTCCGTTCTGGGAAGGACATGGCTTTTGTAGTTCGGACTGGACTGTTCCCATGGGGCACAGGGTCAGTGCTGATTTGCATATCGCCATTGTCTAACCCAGGGTGGTGTGGAGTGGAAAAACAATGGATTTGGGCCCAGATCTTTGGACTGGGGTGAATGTGTGACATTGATCCACATTCTGTCCATCATTGTTGTGTTTGCAGGTACCGCTCTAAGTGTACTGGGGATGCTCAGACGTGAGTCCCAGGCACTCCACACCACTGAAATCAAGCTTGGCGGGCTGATGAGAGGTGTTACCTCGAAACCGGGCCGGTCCTCGGATGCTTGTTTCCGTTCTGGGAAGGACATGGCTTTTGTAGTTCGGACTGGACTGTTCCCATGGGGCACAGGGTCAGCGCTGATTTGCATATCGCCATTGTCTAACCCAGGGTGGTGTGGAGTGGAAAAACGATGGATTTGGGCCCAGATCTTTGGACTGGGGTGAATGTGTGACATTGATCCACATTCTGTCCATCATTGTTGTGTTTGCAGGTACCGCTCTAAGTATACTGGGGATGCTCAGACATGAGTCCCAGGCACTCCACACCACTGGAATCAAGCTAGCCGGGCTGATGAGAGGTGTTACCTCGAAACCAGGCCGGTCCTCGGATGCTTGTTTCCGTTCTGGGAAGGACATGGCTTTTGTAGTTCGGACTGGACTGTTCCCATGGGGCACAGGGTCAGCGCTGATTTGCATATCGCCATTGTCTAACCCAGGGTGGTGTGGAGTGGAAAAACGATGGATTTGGGCCCAGATCTTTGGACTGGGGTGAATGTGTGACATTGATCCACATTCTGTCCATCATTGTTGTGTTTGCAGGTACTGCTCTAAGTGTACTGGGGATGCTCAGACGTGAGTCCCAGGCACTCCACACCACTGGAATCAAGCTAGCCGGGCTGATGAGAGGTGTTACCTCGAAACCGGGCCGGTCCTCGGATGCTTGTTTCCGTTCTGGGAAGGACATGGCTTTTGTAGTTCGGACTGGACTGTTCCCATGGGGCACAGGGTCAGCGCTGATTTGCATATCGCCATTGTCTAACCCAGGGTGGTGTGGAGTGGAAAAACGATGGATTTGGGCCCAGATCTTTGGACTGGGGTGAATGTGTGACATTGATCCACATTCTGTCCATCATTGTTGTGTTTGCAGGTACCGCTCTAAGTGTACTGGGGATGCTCAGACGTGAGTCCCAGGCACTCCACACCACTGGAATCAAGCTAGCCGGGCTGATGAGAGGTGTTACCTCGAAACCGGGCCGGTCCTCGGATGCTTGTTTCCGTTCTGGGAAGGACATGGCTTTTGTAGTTCGGACTGGACTGTTCCCATGGGGCACAGGGTCAGCGCTGATTTGCATATCGCCATTGTCTAACCCAGGGTGGTGTGGAGTGGAAAAACGATGGATTTGGGCCCAGATCTTTGGACTGGGGTGAATGTGTGACATTGATCCACATTCTGTCCATCATTGTTGTGTTTGCAGGTACCGCTCTAAGTGTACTGGGGATGCTCAGACGTGAGTCCCAGGCACTCCACACCACTGGAATCAAGCTAGCCGGGCTGATGAGAGGTGTTACCTCGAAACCGGGCCGGTCCTCGGATGCTTGTTTCCGTTCTGGGAAGGACATGGCTTTTGTAGTTCGGACTGGACTGTTCCCATGGGGCACAGGGTCAGCGCTGATTTGCATATCGCCATTGTCTAACCCAGGGTGGTGTGGAGTGGAAAAACAATGGATTTGGGCCCAGATCTTTGGACTGGGGTGAATGTGTGACATTGATCCACATTCTGTCCATCATTGTTGTGTTTGCAGGTACCGCTCTAAGTATACTGGGGATGCTCAGACATGAGTCCCAGGCACTCCACACCACTGGAATCAAGCTAGCCGGGCTGATGAGAGGTGTTACCTCGAAACCGGGCCGGTCCTCGGATGCTTGTTTCCGTTCTGGGAAGGACATGGCTTTTGTAGTTCGGACTGGACTGTTCCCACGGGGCACAGGGTCAGCGCTGATTTGCATATCGCCATTGTCTAACCCAGGGTGGTGTGGAGTGGAAAAACGATGGATTTGGGCCCAGATCTTTGGACTGGGGTGAATGTGTGACATTGATCCACATTCTGACCATCATTGTTGTGTTTGCAGGTACCGCTCTAAGTGTACTGGGGATGCTCAGACGTGAGTCCCAGGCACTCCACACCACTGGAATCAAGCTAGCCGGGCTGATGAGAGGTGTTACCTCGAAACCGGGCCGGTCCTCGGATGCTTGTTTCCGTTCTGGGAAGGACATGGCTTTTGTAGTTCGGACTGGACTGTTCCCATGGGGCACAGGGTCAGCGCTGATTTGCATATCGCCATTGTCTAACCCAGGGTGGTGTGGAGTGGAAAAACGATGGATTTGGGCCCAGATCTTTGGACTGGGGTGAATGTGTGACATTGATCCACATTCTGTCCATCATTGTTGTGTTTGCAGGTACTGCTCTGAGTGTACTGGGGATGCTCAGACGTGAGTCCCAGGCACTCCACACCACTGGAATCAAGCTAGCCGGGCTGATGAGAGGTGTTACCTCGAAACCGGGCCGGTCCTCGGATGCTTGTTTCCGTTCTGGGAAGGACATGGCTTTTGTAGTTCGGACTGGACTGTTCCCATGGGGCACAGGGTCAGCGCTGATTTGCATATCGCCATTGTCTAACCCAGGGTGGTGTGGAGTTTAAAAACGATGGATTTGGGCCCAGATCTTTGGACTGGGGTGAATGTGTGACATTGATCCACATTCTGTCCATCATTGTTGTGTTTGCAGGTACCGCTCTAAGTGTACTGGGGATGCTCAGACGTGAGTCCCAGGCACTCCACACCACTGGAATCAAGCTAGCCGGGCTGATGAGAGGTGTTACCTCGAAACCGGGCCGGTCCTCGGATGCTTGTTTCCGTTCTGGGAAGGACATGGCTTTTGTAGTTCGGACTGGACTGTTCCCATGGGGCACAGGGTCAGCGCTGATTTGCATATCGCCATTGTCTAACCCAGGGTGGTGTGGAGTGGAAAAACGATGGATTTGGGCCCAGATCTTTGGACTGGGGTGAATGTGTGACATTGATCCACATTCTGTCCATCATTGTTGTGTTTGCAGGTACCGCTCTAAGTGTACTGGGGATGCTCAGACGTGAGTCCCAGGCACTCCACACCACTGGAATCAAGCTAGCCGGGCTGATGAGAGGTGTTACCTCGAAACCGGGCCGGTCCTCGGATGCTTGTTTCCGTTCTGGGAAGGACATGGCTTTTGTAGTTCGGACTGGACTGTTCCCATGGGGCACAGGGTCAGCGCTGATTTGCATATCGCCATTGTCTAACCCAGGGTGGTTTGGAGTGGAAAAACGATGGATTTGGGCCCAGATCTTTGGACTGGGGTGAATGTGTGACATTGATCCACATTCTGTCCATCATTGTTGTGTTTGCAGGTACCGCTCTAAGTATACTGGGGATGCTCAGACATATGTCCCAGGCACTCCACACCACTGGAATCAAGCTAGCCGGGCTGATGAGAGGTGTTACCTCGAAACCGGGCCGGTCCTCGGATGCTTGTTTCCGTTCTGGGAAGGACATGGCTTTTGTAGTTCGGACTGGACTGTTCCCATGGGGCACAGGGTCAGCGCTGATTTGCATATCGCCATTGTCTAACCCAGGGTGGTGTGGAGTGGAAAAACGATGGATTTGGGCCCAGATCTTTGGACTGGGGTGAATGTGTGACATTGATCCACATTCTGTCCATCATTGTTGTGTTTGCAGGTACCGCTCTAAGTGTACTGGGGATGCTCAGACGTGAGTCCCAGGCACTCCACACCACTGGAATCAAGCTTGGCGGGCTGATGAGAGGTGTTACCTCGAAACCGGGCCGGTCCTCGGATGCTTGTTTCCGTTCTGGGAAGGACATGGCTTTTGTAGTTCGGACTGGACTGTTCCCATGGGGCACAGGGTCAGCGCTGATTTGCATATCGCCATTGTCTAACCCAGGGTGGTGTGGAGTGGAAAAACGATGGATTTGGGCCCAGATCTTTGGACTGGGGTGAATGTGTGACATTGATCCACATTCTGTCCATCATTGTTGTGTTTGCAGGTACTGCTCTAAGTGTACTGGGGATGCACAGACGTGAGTCCCAGGCACTCCACACCACTGGAATCAAGCTAGCCGGGCTGATGAGAGGTGTTACCTCGAAACCGGGCCGGTCCTCGGATGCTTGTTTCCGTTCTGGGAAGGACATGGCTTTTGTAGTTCGGACTGGACTGTTCCCATGGGGCACAGGGTCAGCGCTGATTTGCATATCGCCATTGTCTAACCCAAGGTGGTGTGGAGTGGAAAAACGATGGATTTGGGCCCAGATCTTTGGACTGGGCTGAATGTATGACATTGATCCACATTCTGTCCATCATTGTTGTGTTTGCAGGTACCGCTCTAAGTGTACTGGGGATGCTCAGACGTGAGTCCCAGGCACTCCACACCACTGGAATCAAGCTAGCCGGGCTGATGAGAGGTGTTACCTCGAAACCGGGCCGGTCCTCGGATGCTTGTTTCCGTTCTGGGAAGGACATGGCTTTTGTAGTTCGGACTGGACTGTTCCCATGGGGCACAGGGTCAGCGCTGATTTGCATATCGCCATTGTCTAACCCAGGGTGGTGTGGAGTGGAAAAACAATGGATTTGGGCCCAGATCTTTGGACTGGGGTGAATGTGTGACATTGATCCACATTCTGTCCATCATTGTTGTGTTTGCAGGTACCGCTCTAAGTATACTGGGGATGCTCAGACATGAGTCCCAGGCACTCCACACCACTGGAATCAAGCTAGCCGGGCTGATGAGAGGTGTTACCTCGAAACCGGGCCGGTCCTTGGATGCTTGTTTCCGTTCTGGGAAGGACATGGCTTTTGTAGTTCGGACTGGACTGTTCCCACGGGGCACAGGGTCAGCGCTGATTTGCATATCGCCATTGTCTAACCCAGGGTGGTGTGGAGTGGAAAAACGATGGATTTGGGCCCAGATCTTTGGACTGGGGTGAATGTGTGACATTGATCCACATTCTGTCCATCATTGTTGTGTTTGCAGGTACCGCTCTAAGTGTACTGGGGATGCTCAGACGTGAGTCCCAGGCACTCCACACCACTGGAATCAAGCTAGCCGGGCTGATGAGAGGTGTTACCTCGAAACCGGGCCGGTCCTCGGATGCTTGTTTCCGTTCTGGGAAGGACATGGCTTTTGTAGTTCGGACTGGACTGTTCCCATGGGGCACAGGGTCAGCGCTTATTTGCATATCGCCATTGTCTAACCCAGGGTGGTGTGGAGTGGAAAAACGATGGATTTGGGCCCAGATCTTTGGACTGGGGTGAATGTGTGACATTGATCCACATTCTGTCCATCATTGTTGTGTTTGCAGGTACCGCTCTAAGTGTACTGGGGATGCTCAGACGTGAGTCCCAGGCACTCCACACCACTGGAATCAAGCTAGCCGGGCTGATGAGAGGTGTTACCTCGAAACCGGTCCGGTCCTCGGATGCTTGTTTCCGTTCTGGGAAGGACATGGCTTTTGTAGTTCGGACTGGACTGTTCCCATGGGGCACAGGGTCAGTGCTGATTTGCATATCGCCATTGTCTAACCCAGGGTGGTGTGGAGTGGAAAAACAATGGATTTGGGCCCAGATCTTTGGACTGGGGTGAATGTGTGACATTGATCCACATTCTGTCCATCATTGTTGTGTTTGCAGGTACCGCTCTAAGTGTACTGGGGATGCTCAGACGTGAGTCCCAGGCACTCCACACCACTGAAATCAAGCTTGGCGGGCTGATGAGAGGTGTTACCTCGAAACCGGGCCGGTCCTCGGATGCTTGTTTCCGTTCTGGGAAGGACATGGCTTTTGTAGTTCGGACTGGACTGTTCCCATGGGGCACAGGGTCAGCGCTGATTTGCATATCGCCATTGTCTAACCCAGGGTGGTGTGGAGTGGAAAAACGATGGATTTGGGCCCAGATCTTTGGACTGGGGTGAATGTGTGACATTGATCCACATTCTGTCCATCATTGTTGTGTTTGCAGGTACTGCTCTAAGTGTACTGGGGATGCTCAGACGTGAGTCCCAGGCACTCCACACCACTGGAATCAAGCTAGCCGGGCTGATGAGAGGTGTTACCTTGAAACCGGGCCGGTCCTCGGATGCTTGTTTCCGTTCTGGGAAGGACATGGCTTTTGTAGTTCGGACTGGACTGTTCCCATGGGGCAAAGGGTCAGCGCTGATTTGCATATCGCCATTGTCTAACCCAGGGTGGTGTGGAGTGGAAAAACGATGGATTTGGGCCCAGATCTTTGGACTGGGGTGAATGTGTGACATTGATCCACATTCTGTCCATCATTGTTGTGTTTGCAGGTACCGCTCTAAGTGTACTGTGGATGCTCAGACGTGAGTCCCAGGCACTCCACACCACTGGAATCAAGCTAGCCGGGCTGATGAGAGGTGTTACCTCGAAACCGGGCCGGTCCTCGGATGCTTGTTTCCGTTCTGGGAAGGACATGGCTTTTGTAGTTCGGACTGGACTGTTCCCATGGGGCACAGGGTCAGCGCTGATTTGCATATCGCCATTGTCTAACCCAGGGTGGTGTGGAGTGGAAAAACGATGGATTTGGGCCCAGATCTTTGGACTGGGGTGAATGTGTGACATTGATCCACATTCTGTCCATCATTGTTGTGTTTGCAGGTACCGCTCTAAGTGTACTGGGGATGCTCAGACGTGAGTCCCAGGCACTCCACACCACTGGAATCAAGCTAGCCGGGCTGATGAGAGGTGTTACCTCGAAACCGGGCCGGTCCTCGGATGCTTGTTTCCGTTCTGGGAAGGACATGGCTTTTGTAGTTCGGACTGGACTGTTCCCATGGGGCACAGGGTCAGCGCTGATTTGCATATCGCCATTGTCTAACCCAGGGTGGTGTGGAGTGGAAAAACGATGGATTTGGGCCCAGATCTTTGGACTGGGGTGAATGTGTGACATTGATCCACATTCTGTCCATCATTGTTGTGTTTGCAGGTACCGCTCTAAGTATACTGGGGATGCTCAGACATGAGTCCCAGGCACTCCACACCACTGGAATCAAGCTAGCCGGGCTGATGAGAGGTGTTACCTCGAAACCGGGCCGGTCCTCGGATGCTTGTTTCCGTTCTGGGAAGGACATGGCTTTTGTAGTTCGGACTGGACTGTTCCCATGGGGCACAGGGTCAGCGCTGATTTGCATATCGCCATTGTCTAATCCAGGGTGGTGTGGAGTGGAAAAACGATGGATTTGGGCCCAGATCTTTGGACTGGGGTGAATGTGTGACATTGATCCACATTCTGTCCATCATTGTTGTGTTTGCAGGTACCACTCTAAGTGTACTGGGGATGCTCAGACGTGAGTCCCAGGCACTCCACACCACTGGAATCAAGCTAGCCGGGCTGATGAGAGGTGTTACCTCGAAACCGGGCCGGTCCTCAGATGCTTCTTTCCGTTCTGGGAAGGACATGGCTTTTGTAGTTCGGACTGGACTGTTCCCATGGGGCACAGGGTCAGCGCTGATTTGCATATCGCCATTGTGTAACCCAGGGTGGTGTGGAGTGGAAAAACGATGGATTTGGGCCCAGATCTTTGGACTGGGGTGAATGTGTGACATTGATCCACATTCTGTCCATCATTGTTGTGTTTGCAGGTACCGCTCTAAGTGTACTGGGGATGCTCAGACGTGAGTCCCAGGCACTCAACACCACTGGAATCAAGCTAGCCGGGATGATGAGAGGTGTTACCTCGAAACCGGTCCGGTCCTCGGATGCTTGTTTCCGTTCTGGGAAGGACATGGCTTTTGTAGTTCGGACTGGACTGTTCCCATGGGGCACAGGGTCAGCGCTGATTTGCATATCGCCATTGTCTAACCCAGGGTGGTGTGCAGTGGAAAAACGATGGATTTGGGCCCAGATCTTTGGACTGGGGTGAATGTGTGACATTGATCCACATTCTGTCCATCATTGTTGTGTTTGCAGGTACCGCTCTAAGTGTACTGGGGATGCTCAGACGTGAGTCCCAGGCACTCCACACCACTGGAATCAAGCTTGGCGGGCTGATGAGAGGTGTTACCTCGAAACCGGGCCGGTCCTCGGATGCTTGTTTCCGTTCTGGGAAGGACATGGCTTTTGTAGTTCGGACTGGACTGTTCCCATGGGGCACAGGGTCAGCGCTGATTTGCATATCGCCATTGTCTAACCCAGGGTGGTGTGGAGTGGAAAAACGATGGATTTGGGCCCAGATCTTTGGACTGGGGTGAATGTGTGACATTGATCCACATTCTGTCCATCATTGTTGTGTTTGCAGGTACTGCTCTAAGTGTACTGGGGATGCTCAGACGTGAGTCCCAGGCACTCCACACCACTGGAATCAAGCTAGCCGGGCTGATGAGAGGTGTTACCTCAAAACCGGGCCGGTCCTCGGATGCTTGTTTCCGTTCTGGGAAGGACATGGCTTTTGTAGTTCGGACTGGACTGTTCCCATGGGGCACAGGGTCAGCGCTGATTTGCATATCGCCATTGTCTAACCCAGGGTGGTGTGGAGTGGAAAAACGATGGATTTGGGCCCAGATCTTTGGACTGGGGTGATTGTGTGACATTGATCCACATTCTGTCCATCATTGTTGTGTTTGCAGGTACCGCTCTAAGTGTACTGGGGATGCTCAGACGTGAGTCCCAGGCACTCCACACCACTAGAATCAAGCTAGCCGGGCTGATGAGAGGTGTTACCTCGAAACCGGGCCGGTCCTCGGATGCTTGTTTCCGTTCTGGGATGGACATGGCTTTTGTAGTTCGGACTGGACTGTTCCCATGGGGCACAGGGTCAGCGCTGATTTGCATATCGCCATTGTCTAACCCAGGGTGGTGTGGAGTGGAAAAACGATGGATTTGGGCCCAGATCTTTGGACTGGGGTGAATGTGTGACATTGATCCACATTCTGTCCATCATTGTTGTGTTTGCAGGTACCGCTCTAAGTGTACTGGGGATGCTCAGACGTGAGTCCCAGGCACTCCACACCACTGGAATCAAGCTAGCCGGGCTGATGAGAGGTGTTACCTCGAAACCGGGCCGGTCCTCGGATGCTTGTTTCCGTTCTGGGAAGGACATGGCTTTTGTAGTTCGGACTGGACTGTTCCCATGGGGCACAGGGTCAGCGCTGATTTGCATATCGCCATTGTCTAACCCAGGGTGGTGTGGAGTGGAAAAACGATGGATTTGGGCCCAGATCTTTGGACTGGGGTGAATGTGTGACATTGATCCACATTCTGTCCATCATTGTTGTGTTTGCAGGTACCGCTCTAAGTGTACTGGGGATGCTCAGACGTGAGTCCCAGGCACTCCACACCACTGGAATCAAGCTAGCCGGGCTGATGAGAGGTGTTACCTCGAAACCGGGCCGGTCCTCGGATGCTTGTTTCCGTTCTGGGAAGGACATGGCTTTTGTAGTTCGGACTGGACTGTTCCCATGGGGCACAGGGTCAGCGCTGATTTGCATATCGCCATTGTCTAACCCAGGGTGGTGTGGAGTGGAAAAACAATGGATTTGGGCCCAGATCTTTGGACTGGGGTGAATGTGTGACATTGATCCACATTCTGTCCATCATTGTTGTGTTTGCAGGTACCGCTCTAAGTGTACTGGGGATGCTCAGACGTGAGTCCCAGGCACTCCACACCACTGGAATCAAGCTAGCCGGGCTGATGAGAGGTGTTACCTCGAAACCGGGCCGGTCCTCGGATGCTTGTTTCCGTTCTGGGAAGGACATGGCTTTTGTAGTTCGGACTGGACTGTTCCCATGGGGCACAGGGTCAGCGCTGATTTGCATATCGCCATTGTCTAACCCAGGGTGGTGTGGAGTGGAAAAACGATGGATTTGGGCCCAGATCTTTGGACTGGGGTGAATGTGTGACATTGATCCACATTCTGTCCATCATTGTTGTGTTTGCAGGTACCGCTCTAAGTGTACTGGGGATGCTCAGACGTGAGTCCCAGGCACTCCACACCACTGGAATCAAGCTAGCCGGGCTGATGAGAGGTGTTACCTCGAAACCGGGCCGGTCCTCGGATGCTTGTTTCCGTTCTGGGAAGGACATGGCTTTTGTAGTTCGGACTGGACTGTTCCCATGGGGCACAGGGTCAGCGCTTATTTGCATATCGCCATTGTCTAACCCAGGGTGGTGTGGAGTGGAAAAACGATGGATTTGGGCCCAGATCTTTGGACTGGGGTGAATGTGTGACATTGATCCACATTCTGTCCATCATTGTTGTGTTTGCAGGTACCGCTCTAAGTGTACTGGGGATGCTCAGACGTGAGTCCCAGGCACTCCACACCACTGGAATCAAGCTAGCCGGGCTGATGAGAGGTGTTACCTCGAAACCGGTCCGGTCCTCGGATGCTTGTTTCCGTTCTGGGAAGGACATGGCTTTTGTAGTTTGGACTGGACTGTTCCCATGGGGCACAGGGTCAGTGCTGATTTGCATATCGCCATTGTCTAACCCAGGGTGGTGTGGAGTGGAAAAACGATGGATTTGGGCCCAGATCTTTGGACTGGGGTGAATGTGTGACATTGATCCACATTCTGTCCATCATTGTTGTGTTTGCAGGTACCGCTCTAAGTGTACTGGGGATGCTCAGACGTGAGTCCCAGGCACTCCACACCACTGAAATCAAGCTTGGCGGGCTGATGAGAGGTGTTACCTCGAAACCGGGCCGGTCCTCGGATGCTTGTTTCCGTTCTGGGAAGGACATGGCTTTTGTAGTTCGGACTGGACTGTTCCCATGGGGCACAGGGTCAGCGCTGATTTGCATATCGCCATTGTCTAACCCAGGGTGGTGTGGAGTGGAAAAACGATGGATTTGGGCCCAGATCTTTGGACTGGGGTGAATGTGTGACATTGATCCACATTCTGTCCATCATTGTTGTTATGTTATGTTATGTTATAAAATATTTTATTACGCGCTCTGCTACTACAGAGTATCCTGGCGCGATATGTAGGCACTAAACTGACCCAGTCCTAAAAGAAAGAAGCAGAGAACTAGATACTAAGATTAAAAAGATGGGTTTTTAGCCCTTTCTTAAATCCTGCCAATGTGGTTGCTGATCGCAGAGAGAACGGCAAGGCATTCCAGGCCCGTGCTGTTTGGACTGAAATTGACTGACCGCCCAGTCTCGCATATCTGATTTTAGGTATGGACATCAGACGAAGATTGGCCGATCGAAGAGCACGATGAGGCGTGTAAAAGGAAAACCTCTTGTGCAAATATTGTGGGCCTTGCAGATGCAGGGCCCGAAAGGCCAGAACCAATGATTTAAACATAATGCGATGCGCCACAGGGAGCCAGTGGAGCTCACGAAGATGGGCACGCGCACTGGTTCTTCGAGGAAGATGGAACAGAAGTCGTACGGCCGCACTCTGTATAACCTGCATTCGCTTGACAAGGTATTTGGGGAGACCACTATAGAGAGCATTGGCATAGTCAAGCCTAGACAGAATAAGAGCACGCAGGACAGTCTCCTTCGCCTCCCTATGGAGAAGTGGAAGGAATCGCTTGAGTGACTTTAAGGTGGCAAAACAGGTTGCAGTAAGTTTTTTTATATGGGCTTCAAACTTAAGATCCTGCCCAAACCAGACCCCCAGGTTTTTAGCCGGGCCTCCATGGTAGCTAGGGCATGCATAATCTGTCGGCCAGATAAGCTCTCTGAAATTGGCCGGAAAATTGCCATAGAATAGTAGCTCAGACTTGTCCTCGTTGCATTTAAGCTGGGCTGAGACAAGCCAACGGAAGACATTGGTCAGACAGGAGCGGACTGTCTGGGCGTCTAAGCAGTCCTTAGGCCAGGTGAACAACAGCTGCGTGTCGTCAGCGTATGACATTATTTTGGCTCCCCACTGCTCAGCCAGATAAATCAGCGGAGTCATGTAGACGTTGAACAACAGTGGGCTCAACGTCGAGCCCTGTGGTACCCCGGTGGTGAGCCTCTTGGGTGATGAAGAGAAAGGAGGCAACCATACCTGCTGCGACCGCTCAGACAGAAAAGAGGACAGCCAGGCCAGAACCGCACCCGACAGCCCCACCTCTGCCAGCCTAGTCAGCAGCTGGGCATGGGGCACCGTGTCGAAGGCGGCAGATAAGTCTAGCAAAACCAGGACCGCTCTGCCGCCTCCGTCAAGACACTCCCTAATGGCCTCAGAGACTTCCACCAGAGCCGTTTCCGTGCTGAAAGCAGCCCTGAACCCTGATTGAGCCGGGTGCAGGGCGTGAGAGGACTCGATGAAAGCATTCAATTGCCTAAAAACTACTTTTTCGGTCACTTTTGCTAGTGCCGGGAGCAGAGATATCGGACGATAGCTAGCGGTAGACAGGGGGTCCAGGCTAGGTTTCTTCAGCAGGGGAAGAAGTTTTGCCTGTTTCCAACAAAGAGGCACTGAGGCAGAGGCCAGAGACATGTTAACAACCTGGGTAACCTCCTGATACACCAGACTGGCCGCTCCCCCCAGAACCCTAGCAGGGCACGGGTCAGAGGGTGAGCCGGACTTTAGCGACTCCAAAATGGACAGCACATCAGCTTGCTGAGCAGGCTCAAAAGTGGAAAATTGACTAACATGTTGCTCCGCATCAATAGCAGTATTAGGTGGAGAGGGCAGAGGAGGACTGTCAGAGTTTAGAAGCTCCTCTTGAATTTTTTTGATCTTATTATCAAAGAAACATGAAAGTTCCTCACACCACAAGTCGGAGGCCGGGAGAGCTGGGGAGACAGCGCATGGTGAGAGGAAGCTCTGAACAATGGCAAAGACTTCTCTGGCATTGTTGTCCGCCTTCTCAATCCTTCCTGAAAAGTAGCTACTTTTAGCGGCCTTGATTTCAGCATAGTAAACTTTCTGCGCCTTCCGCAGCTTGCTCTTAAGTTCGGGGCAGAACTCAAGGCGCCAGGCTCGCTCCAGCTTCTTGCACCCTAATTTAAGTTCTCTAAGCGCATGAGAGAACCAGGGTTTGGAGGGAGACGACCTCGACCGCCTGCTACCGCTCTTGTTAGTCTGTAGAGCGGCACTCTGTTCCACCCAAGCATTGAATGATTCCACCGCAGAATCCAAATTCAATGGCAGGGTCGGCCGGTGGGACGTGAGAGAGTCTGAAAAGGTAGACAAATTTATTCTCTGGGCATGAGAATGAGGGGCAGAAAAATTCTTCGGACCTTTTGACTTTATGGGCCAGGTGAACAGAATTAAGGCATGGTCTGACCAAGTGACCCACCTAGGGGGTAGCATAGAGATCTCAAAGTTGGAGCAGACTAGGTCCAACCAGTGGCCAGCCGCATGGGTGGGGAAGGTCACCCATTGTGTAAGATGCGCCAGCGAGAAGACTTCCGCCAAGCCGATCGATTCTGGTAGGTCCATCGCGTCCATATGAATATTAAAGTCCCCCAGAATAAGATATCGAGAGAATTTAAGGGCGCGGGGGACGATAACCTCCTCAATATTACCGGCAAAACAGCCCGCATAGCTAGGTGGGCGGTAAAGCAAAGTACCTCCCAAGGTGAAGTGGGGGGAGAGGATCACAGCGAAGTGTAACATTTCGGTTTCGCCAAGTGAGTCGGGCGGTTCACTCACCAAAGTCCAGTGGTCTCGGTAGATTACAGCCAGACCGCCACCTCTACCCTTCGGACGGTCCAGCCTGGTGATCTTGAAGCCGCGTGGTATAGCTAGTTCAACCACCGGCATGCATGACTCAGAGAGCCAAGTTTCGGTGAGGAAAAGGAGATCAAGCTCCTTCTCATCAAGCAGCTCAAATATATCAGCCGCATGTTTGACCATTGATCTGGCATTGATCAGGCCGGATTTAATCGTCTCTAGATTGGTCCTGGGCGCAATAGTCGGAGATTGAAGGCTAGAAAAGCAGAACCCACATGTCGGGCAGCGGCGATGCATGTCCTTTAGCACCTCCCAAGAATTGGCGGCATGTTGTGTTTGCAGGTACTGCTCTAAGTGTACTGGGGATGCTCAGACGTGAGTCCCAGGCACTCCACACCACTGGAATCAAGCTAGCCGGGCTGATGAGAGGTGTTACCTCGAAACCGGGCCGGTCCTCGGATGCTTGTTTCCGTTCTGGGAAGGACATGGCTTTTGTAGTACGGACTGGACTGTTCCCATGGGGCAAAGGGTCAGCGCTGATTTGCATATCGCCATTGTCTAACCCAGGGTGGTGTGGAGTGGAAAAACGATGGATTTGGGCCCAGATCTTTGGACTGGGGTGAATGTGTGACATTGATCCACATTCTGTCCATCATTGTTGTGTTTGCAGGTACCGCTCTAAGTGTACTGGGGATGCTCAGACGTGAGTCCCAGGCACTCCACACCACTGGAATCAAGCTAGCCGGGCTGATGAGAGGTGTTACCTCGAAACCGGGCCGGTCCTCGGATGCTTGTTTCCGTTCTGGGAAGGACATGGCTTTTGTAGTTCGGACTGGACTGTTCCCATGGGGCACAGGGTCAGCGCTGATTTGCATATCGCCATTGTCTAACCCAGGGTGGTGTGGAGTGGAAAAACGATGGATTTGGGCCCAGATCTTTGGACTGGGGTGAATGTGTGACATTGATCCACATTCTGTCCATCATTGTTGTGTTTGCAGGTACCGCTCTAAGTGTACTGGGGATGCTCAGACGTGAGTCCCAGGCACTCCACACCACTGGAATCAAGCTAGCCGGGCTGATGAGAGGTGTTACCTCGAAACCGGGCCGGTCCTCGGATGCTTGTTTCCGTTCTGGGAAGGACATGGCTTTTGTAGTTCGGACTGGACTGTTCCCATGGGGCACAGGGTCAGCGCTGATTTGCATATCGCCATTGTCTAACCCAGGGTGGTGTGGAGTGGAAAAAGGATGGATTTGGGCCCAGATCTTTGGACTGGGGTGAATGTGTGACATTGATCCACATTCTGTCCATCATTGTTGTGTTTGCTGGTACCGCTCTAAGTGTACTGGGGATGCTCAGACGTGAGTCCCAGGCACTCCACACCACTGGAATCAAGCTAGCCGGGCTGATGAGAGGTGTTACCTCGAAACCGGGCCGGTCCTCGGATGCTTGTTTCCGTTCTGGGAAGGACATGGCTTTTGTAGTTCGGACTGGACTGTTCCCATGGGGCACAGGGTCAGCGCTTATTTGCATATCGCCATTGTCTAACCCAGGGTGGTGTGGAGTGGAAAAACGATGGATTTGGGCCCAGATCTTTGGACTGGGGTGAATGTGTGACATTGATCCACATTCTGTCCATCATTGTTGTGTTTGCAGGTACCGCTCTAAGTGTACTGGGGATGCTCAGACGTGAGTCCCAGGCACTCCACACCACTGGAATCAAGCTAGCCGGGCTGATGAGAGGTGTTACCTCGAAACCGGTCCGGTCCTCGGATGCTTGTTTCCGTTCTGGGAAGGACATGGCTTTTGTAGTTCGGACTGGACTGTTCCCATGGGGCACAGGGTCAGTGCTGATTTGCATATCGCCATTGTCTAACCCAGGGTGGTGTGGAGTGGAAAAACAATGGATTTGGGCCCAGATCTTTGGACTGGGGTGAATGTGTGACATTGATCCACATTCTGTCCATCATTGTTGTGTTTGCAGGTACCGCTCTAAGTGTACTGGGGATGCTCAGACGTGAGTCCCAGGCACTCCACACCACTGAAATCAAGCTTGGCGGGCTGATGAGAGGTGTTACCTCGAAACCGGGCCGGTCCTCGGATGCTTGTTTCCGTTCTGGGAAGGACATGGCTTTTGTAGTTCGGACTGGACTGTTCCCATGGGGCACAGGGTCAGCGCTGATTTGCATATCGCCATTGTCTAACCCAGGGTGGTGTGGAGTGGAAAAACGATGGATTTGGGCCCAGATCTTTGGACTGGGGTGAATGTGTGACATTGATCCACATTCTGTCCATCATTGTTGTGTTTGCAGGTACTGCTCTAAGTGTACTGGGGATGCTCAGACGTGAGTCCCAGGCACTCCACACCACTGGAATCAAGCTAGCCGGGCTGATGAGAGGTGTTACCTCGAAACCGGGCCGGTCCTCGGATGCTTGTTTCCGTTCTGGGAAGGACATGGCTTTTGTAGTTCGGACTGGACTGTTCCCATGGGGCAAAGGGTCAGCGCTGATTTGCATATCGCCATTGTCTAACCCAGGGTGGTGTGGAGTGGAAAAACGATGGATTTGGGCCCAGATCTTTGGACTGGGGTGAATGTGTGACATTGATCCACATTCTGTCCATCATTGTTGTGTTTGCAGGTACCGCTCTAAGTGTACTGTGGATGCTCAGACGTGAGTCCCAGGCACTCCACACCACTGGAATCAAGCTAGCCGGGCTGATGAGAGGTGTTACCTCGAAACCGGGCCGGTCCTCGGATGCTTGTTTCCGTTCTGGGAAGGACATGGCTTTTGTAGTTCGGACTGGACTGTTCCCATGGGGCACAGGGTCAGCGCTGATTTGCATATCGCCATTGTCTAACCCAGGGTGGTGTGGAGTGGAAAAACGATGGATTTGGGCCCAGATCTTTGGACTGGGGTGAATGTGTGACATTGATCCACATTCTGTCCATCATTGTTGTGTTTGCAGGTACCGCTCTAAGTGTACTGGGGATGCTCAGACGTGAGTCCCAGGCACTCCACACCACTGGAATCAAGCTAGCCGGGCTGATGAGAGGTGTTACCTCGAAACCGGGCCGGTCCTCGGATGCTTGTTTCCGTTCTGGGAAGGACATGGCTTTTGTAGTTCGGACTGGACTGTTCCCATGGGGCACAGGGTCAGCGCTGATTTGCATATCGCCATTGTCTAACCCAGGGTGGTGTGGAGTGGAAAAACGATGGATTTGGGCCCAGATCTTTGGACTGGGGTGAATGTGTGACATTGATCCACATTCTGTCCATCATTGTTGTGTTTGCAGGTACCGCTCTAAGTATACTGGGGCTGCTCAGACTTGAGTCCCAGGCACTCCACACCACTGGAATCAAGCTAGCCGGGCTGATGAGAGGTGTTACCTCGAAACCGGGCCGGTCCTCGGATGCTTGTTTCCGTTCTGGGAAGGACATGGCTTTTGTAGTTCGGACTGGACTGTTCCCATGGGGCACAGGGTCAGCGCTGATTTGCATATCGCCATTGTCTACCCCAGGGTGGTGTGGAGTGGAAAAACGATGGATTTGGGCCCAGATCTTTGGACTGGGGTGAATGTGTGACATTGATCCACATTCTGTCCATCATTGTTGTGTTTGCAGGTACCGCTCTAAGTGTACTGGGGATGCTCAGATGTGAGTCCCAGGCACTCCACACCACTGGAATCAAGCTAGCCGGGCTGATGAGAGGTGTTACCTCGAAACCGGGCCGGTCCTCGGATGCTTGTTTCCGTTCTGGGAAGGACATGGCTTTTGTAGTTCGGACTGGACTGTTCCCATGGGGCACAGGGTCAGCGCTGATTTGCATATCGCCATTGTCTAACCCAGGGTGGTGTGGAGTGGAAAAACGATGGATTTGGGCCCAGATCTTTGGACTGGGGTGAATGTGTGACATTGATCCACATTCTGTCCATCATTGTTGTGTTTGCAGGTACCGCTCTAAGTGTACTGGGGATGCTCAGACGTGAGTCCCAGGCACTCCACACCACTGGAATCAAGCTAGCCGGGCTGATGAGAGGTGTTACCTCGAAACCGGGCCGGTCCTCGGATGCTTGTTTCCGTTCTGGGAAGGACATGGCTTTTGTAGTTCGGACTGGACTGTTCCCATGGGGCACAGGGTCAGCGCTGATTTGCATATCGCCATTGTCTAACCCAGGGTGGTGTGGAGTGGAAAAACAATGGATTTGGGCCCAGATCTTTGGACTGGGGTGAATGTGTGACATTGATCCACATTCTGTCCATCATTGTTGTGTTTGCAGGTACCGCTCTAAGTATACTGGGGATGCTCAGACATGAGTCCCAGGCACTCCACACCACTGGAATCAAGCTAGCCGGGCTGATGAGAGGTGTTACCTCGAAACCGGGCCGCTCCTCGGATGCTTGTTTCCGTTCTGGGAAGGACATGGCTTTTGTAGTTCGGACTGGACTGTTCCCACGGGGCACAGGGTCAGCGCTGATTTGCATATCGCCATTGTCTAACCCAGGGTGGTGTGGAGTGGAAAAACGATGGATTTGGGCCCAGATCTTTGGACTGGGGTGAATGTGTGACATTGATCCACATTCTGTCCATCATTGTTGTGTTTGCAGGTACCGCTCTAAGTGTACTGGGGATGCTCAGACGTGAGTCCCAGGCACTCCACACCACTGGAATCAAGCTAGCCGGGCTGATGAGAGGTGTTACCTCGAAACCGGGCCGGTCCTCGGATGCTTGTTTCCGTTCTGGGAAGGACATGGCTTTTGTAGTTCGGACTGGACTGTTCCCATGGGGCACAGGGTCAGCGCTGATTTGCATATCGCCATTGTCTAACCCAGGGTGGTGTGGAGTGGAAAAACGATGGATTTGGGCCCAGATCTTTGGACTGGGGTGAATGTGTGACATTGATCCACATTCTGTCCATCATTGTTGTGTTTGCAGGTACTGCTCTGAGTGTACTGGGGATGCTCAGACGTGAGTCCCAGGCACTCCACACCACTGGAATCAAGCTAGCCGGGCTGATGAGAGGTGTTACCTCGAAACCGGGCCGGTCCTCGGATGCTTGTTTCCGTTCTGGGAAGGACATGGCTTTTGTAGTTCGGACTGGACTGTTCCCATGGGGCACAGGGTCAGCGCTGATTTGCATATCGCCATTGTCTAACCCAGGGTGGTGTGGAGTGGAAAAACGATGGATTTGGGCCCAGATCTTTGGACTGGGGTGAATGTGTGACATTGATCCACATTCTGTCCATCATTGTTGTGTTTGCAGGTACCGCTCTAAGTGTACTGGGGATGCTCAGACGTGAGTCCCAGGCACTCCACACCACTGGAATCAAGCTAGCCGGGCTGATGAGAGGTGTTACCTCGAAACCGGGCCGGTCCTCGGATGCTTGTTTCCGTTCTGGGAAGGACATGGCTTTTGTAGTTCGGACTGGACTGTTCCCATGGGGCACAGGGTCAGCGCTGATTTGCATATCGCCATTGTCTAACCCAGGGTGGTGTGGAGTGGAAAAACGATGGATTTGGGCCCAGATCTTTGGACTGGGGTGAATGTGTGACATTGATCCACATTCTGTCCATCATTGTTGTGTTTGCAGGTACCGCTCTAAGTGTACTGGGGATGCTCAGACGTGAGTCCCAGGCACTCCACACCACTGGAATCAAGCTAGCCGGGCTGATGAGAGGTGTTACCTCGAAACCGGGCCGGTCCTCGGATGCTTGTTTCCGTTCTGGGAAGGACATGGCTTTTGTAGTTTGGACTGGACTGTTCCCATGGGGCACAGGGTCAGCGCTGATTTGCATATCGCCATTGTCTAACCCAGGGTGGTTTGGAGTGGAAAAACGATGGATTTGGGCCCAGATCTTTGGACTGGGGTGAATGTGTGACATTGATCCACATTCTGTCCATCATTGTTGTGTTTGCAGGTACCGCTCTAAGTATACTGGGGATGCTCAGACATATGTCCCAGGCACTCCACACCACTGGAATCAAGCTAGCCGGGCTGATGAGAGGTGTTACCTCGAAACCGGGCCGGTCCTCGGATGCTTGTTTCCGTTCTGGGAAGGACATGGCTTTTGTAGTTCGGACTGGACTGTTCCCATGGGGCACAGGGTCAGCGCTGATTTGCATATCGCCATTGTCTAACCCAGGGTGGTGTGGAGTGGAAAAACGATGGATTTGGGCCCAGATCTTTGGACTGGGGTGAATGTGTGACATTGATCCACATTCTGTCCATCATTGTTGTGTTTGCAGGTACCGCTCTAAGTGTACTGGGGATGCTCAGACGTGAGTCCCAGGCACTCCACACCACTGGAATCAAGCTTGGCGGGCTGATGAGAGGTGTTACCTCGAAACCGGGCCGGTCCTCGGATGCTTGTTTCCGTTCTGGGAAGGACATGGCTTTTGTAGTTCGGACTGGACTGTTCCCATGGGGCACAGGGTCAGCGCTGATTTGCATATCGCCATTGTCTAACCCAGGGTGGTGTGGAGTGGAAAAACGATGGATTTGGGCCCAGATCTTTGGACTGGGGTGAATGTGTGACATTGATCCACATTCTGTCCATCATTGTTGTGTTTGCAGGTACTGCTCTAAGTGTACTGGGGATGCACAGACGTGAGTCCCAGGCACTCCACACCACTGGAATCAAGCTAGCCGGGCTGATGAGAGGTGTTACCTCGAAACCGGGCCGGTCCTCGGATGCTTGTTTCCGTTCTGGGAAGGACATGGCTTTTGTAGTTCGGACTGGACTGTTCCCATGGGGCACAGGGTCAGCGCTGATTTGCATATCGCCATTGTCTAACCCAGGGTGGTGTGGAGTGGAAAAACAATGGATTTGGGCCCAGATCTTTGGACTGGGGTGAATGTGTGACATTGATCCACATTCTGTCCATCATTGTTGTGTTTGCAGGTACCGCTCTAAGTATACTGGGGATGCTCAGACATGAGTCCCAGGCACTCCACACCACTGGAATCAAGCTAGCCGGGCTGATGAGAGGTGTTACCTCGAAACCGGGCCGGTCCTCGGATGCTTGTTTCCGTTCTGGGAAGGACATGGCTTTTGTAGTTCGGACTGGACTGTTCCCATGGGGCACAGGGTCAGCGCTGATTTGCATATCGCCATTGTCTAACCCAGGGTGGTGTGGAGTGGAAAAACGATGGATTTGGGCCCAGATCTTTGGACTGGGGTGAATGTGTGACATTGATCCACATTCTGTCCATCATTGTTGTGTTTGCAGGTACCACTCTAAGTGTACTGGGGATGCTCAGACGTGAGTCCCAGGCACTCCACACCACTGGAATCAAGCTAGCCGGGCTGATGAGAGGTGTTACCTCGAAACCGGGCCGGTCCTCGGATGCTTGTTTCCGTTCTGGGAAGGACATGGCTTTTGTAGTTCGGACTGGACTGTTCCCATGGGGCACAGGGTCAGCGCTGATTTGCATATCGCCATTGTCTAACCCAGGGTGGTGTGGAGTGGAAAAACAATGGATTTGGGCCCAGATCTTTGGACTGGGGTGAATGTGTGACATTGATCCACATTCTGTCCATCATTGTTGTGTTTGCAGGTACCGCTCTAAGTATACTGGGGATGCTCAGACATGAGTCCCAGGCACTCCACACCACTGGAATCAAGCTAGCCGGGCTGATGAGAGGTGTTACCTCGAAACCGGGCCGGTCCTCGGATGCTTGTTTCCGTTCTGGGAAGGACATGGCTTTTGTAGTTCGGACTGGACTGTTCCCACGGGGCACAGGGTCAGCGCTGATTTGCATATCGCCATTGTCTAACCCAGGGTGGTGTGGAGTGGAAAAACGATGGATTTGGGCCCAGATCTTTGGACTGGGGTGAATGTGTGACATTGATCCACATTCTGTCCATCATTGTTGTGTTTGCAGGTACCGCTCTAAGTGTACTGGGGATGCTCAGACGTGAGTCCCAGGCACTCCACACCACTGGAATCAAGCTAGCCGGGCTGATGAGAGGTGTTACCTCGAAACCGGGCCGGTCCTCGGATGCTTGTTTCCGTTCTGGGAAGGACATGGCTTTTGTAGTTCGGACTGGACTGTTCCCATGGGGCACAGGGTCAGCGCTTATTTGCATATCGCCATTGTCTAACCCAGGGTGGTGTGGAGTGGAAAAACGATGGATTTGGGCCCAGATCTTTGGACTGGGGTGAATGTGTGACATTGATCCACATTCTGTCCATCATTGTTGTGTTTGCAGGTACCGCTCTAAGTGTACTGGGGATGCTCAGACGTGAGTCCCAGGCACTCCACACCACTGGAATCAAGCTAGCCGGGCTGATGAGAGGTGTTACCTCGAAACCGGTCCGGTCCTCGGATGCTTGTTTCCGTTCTGGGAAGGACATGGCTTTTGTAGTTCGGACTGGACTGTTCCCATGGGGCACAGGGTCAGTGCTGATTTGCATATCGCCATTGTCTAACCCAGGGTGGTGTGGAGTGGAAAAACAATGGATTTGGGCCCAGATCTTTGGACTGGGGTGAATGTGTGACATTGATCCACATTCTGTCCATCATTGTTGTGTTTGCAGGTACCGCTCTAAGTGTACTGGGGATGCTCAGACGTGAGTCCCAGGCACTCCACACCACTGAAATCAAGCTTGGCGGGCTGATGAGAGGTGTTACCTCGAAACCGGGCCGGTCCTCGGATGCTTGTTTCCGTTCTGGGAAGGACATGGCTTTTGTAGTTCGGACTGGACTGTTCCCATGGGGCACAGGGTCAGCGCTGATTTGCATATCGCCATTGTCTAACCCAGGGTGGTGTGGAGTGGAAAAACGATGGATTTGGGCCCAGATCTTTGGACTGGGGTGAATGTGTGACATTGATCCACATTCTGTCCATCATTGTTGTGTTTGCAGGTACTGCTCTAAGTGTACTGGGGATGCTCAGACGTGAGTCCCAGGCACTCCACACCACTGGAATCAAGCTAGCCGGGCTGATGAGAGGTGTTACCTCGAAACCGGGCCGGTCCTCGGATGCTTGTTTCCGTTCTGGGAAGGACATGGCTTTTGTAGTTCGGACTGGACTGTTCCCATGGGGCAAAGGGTCAGCGCTGATTTGCATATCGCCATTGTCTAACCCAGGGTGGGGTGGAGTGGAAAAACGATGGATTTGGGCCCAGATCTTTGGACTGGGGTGAATGTGTGACATTGATCCACATTCTGTCCATCATTGTTGTGTTTGCAGGTACCGCTCTAAGTGTACTGTGGATGCTCAGACGTGAGTCCCAGGCACTCCACACCACTGGAATCAAGCTAGCCGGGCTGATGAGAGGTGTTACCTCGAAACCGGGCCGGTCCTCGGATGCTTGTTTCCGTTCTGGGAAGGACATGGCTTTTGTAGTTCGGACTGGACTGTTCCCATGGGGCACAGGGTCAGCGCTGATTTGCATATCGCCATTGTCTAACCCAGGGTGGTGTGGAGTGGAAAAACGATGGATTTGGGCCCAGATCTTTGGACTGGGGTGAATGTGTGACATTGATCCACATTCTGTCCATCATTGTTGTGTTTGCAGGTACCGCTCTAAGTGTACTGGGGATGCTCAGACGTGAGTCCCAGGCACTCCACACCACTGGAATCAAGCTAGCCGGGCTGATGAGAGGTGTTACCTCGAAACCGGGCCGGTCCTCGGATGCTTGTTTCCGTTCTGGGAAGGACATGGCTTTTGTAGTTCGGACTGGACTGTTCCCATGGGGCACAGGGTCAGCGCTGATTTGCATATCGCCATTGTCTAACCCAGGGTGGTGTGGAGTGGAAAAACGATGGATTTGGGCCCAGATCTTTGGACTGGGGTGAATGTGTGACATTGATCCACATTCTGTCCATCATTGTTGTGTTTGCAGGTACCGCTCTAAGTATACTGGGGATGCTCAGACATGAGTCCCAGGCACTCCACACCACTGGAATCAAGCTAGCCGGGCTGATGAGAGGTGTTACCTCGAAACCGGGCCGGTCCTCGGATGCTTGTTTCCGTTCTGGGAAGGACATGGCTTTTGTAGTTCGGACTGGACTGTTCCCATGGGGCACAGGGTCAGCGCTGATTTGCATATCGCCATTGTCTAACCCAGGGTGGTGTGGAGTGGAAAAACGATGGATTTGGGCCCAGATCTTTGGACTGGGGTGAATGTGTGACATTGATCCACATTCTGTCCATCATTGTTGTGTTTGCAGGTACTGCTCTAAGTGTACTGGGGATGCTCAGACGTGAGTCCCAGGCACTCCACACCACTGGAATCAAGCTAGCCGGGCTGATGAGAGGTGTTACCTCGAAACCGGGCCGGTCCTCGGATGCTTGTTTCCGTTCTGGGAAGGACATGGCTTTTGTAGTTCGGACTGGACTGTTCCCATGGGGCACAGGGTCAGCGCTGATTTGCATATCGCCATTGTCTAACCCAGAGTGGTGTGGAGTGGAAAAACGATGGATTTGGGCCCAGATCTTTGGACTGGGGTGAATGTGTGACATTGATCCACATTCTGTCCATCATTGTTGTGTTTGCAGGTACCGCTCTAAGTGTACTGGGGATGCTCAGACGTGAGTCCCAGGCACTCCACACCACTGGAATCAAGCTAGCCGGGCTGATGAGAGGTGTTACCTCGAAACCGGGCCGGTCCTCGGATGCTTGTTTCCGTTCTGGGAAGGACATGGCTTTTGTAGTTCGGACTGGACTGTTCCCATGGGGCACAGGGTCAGCGTTGATTTGCATATCGCCATTGTCTAACCCAGGGTGGTGTGGAGTGGAAAAACGATGGATTTGGGCCCAGATCTTTGGACTGGGGTGAATGTGTGACATTGATCCACATTCTGTCCATCATTGTTGTGTTTGCAGGTACCGCTCTAAGTGTACTGGGGATGCTCAGACGTGAGTCCCAGGCACTCCACACCACTGGAATCAAGCTAGCCGGGCTGATGAGAGGTGTTACCTCGAAACCGGGCCGGTCCTCGGATGCTTGTTTCCGTTCTGGGAAGGACATGGCTTTTGTAGTTCGGACTGGACTGTTCCCATGGGGCACAGGGTCAGCGCTGATTTGCATATCGCCATTGTCTAACCCAGGGTGGTGTGGAGTGGAAAAACAATGGATTTGGGCCCAGATCTTTGGACTGGGGTGAATGTGTGACATTGATCCACATTCTGTCCATCATTGTTGTGTTTGCAGGTACCGCTCTAAGTATACTGGGGATGCTCAGACATGAGTCCCAGGCACTCCACACCACTGGAATCAAGCTAGCCGGGCTGATGAGAGGTGTTACCTCGAAACCGGGCCGGTCCTCGGATGCTTGTTTCCGTTCTGGGAAGGACATGGCTTTTGTAGTTCGGACTGGACTGTTCCCACGGGGCACAGGGTCAGCGCTGATTTGCATATCGCCATTGTCTAACCCAGGGTGGTGTGGAGTGGAAAAACGATGGATTTGGGCCCAGATCTTTGGACTGGGGTGAATGTGTGACATTGATCCACATTCTGTCCATCATTGTTGTGTTTGCAGGTACCGCTCTAAGTGTACTGGGGATGCTCAGACGTGAGTCCCAGGCACTCCACACCACTGGAATGAAGCTAGCCGGGCTGATGAGAGGTGTTACCTCGAAACCGGGCCGGTCCTCGGATGCTTGTTTCCGTTCTGGGAAGGACATGGCTTTTGTAGTTCGGACTGGACTGTTCCCATGGGGCACAGGGTCAGCGCTGATTTGCATATCGCCATTGTCTAACCCAGGGTGGTGTGGAGTGGAAAAACGATGGATTTGGGCCCAGATCTTTGGACTGGGGTGAATGTGTGACATTGATCCACATTCTGTCCATCATTGTTGTGTTTGCAGGTACTGCTCTGAGTGTACTGGGGATGCTCAGACGTGAGTCCCAGGCACTCCACACCACTGGAATCAAGCTAGCCGGGCTGATGAGAGGTGTTACCTCGAAACCGGGCCGGTCCTCGGATGCTTGTTTCCGTTCTGGGAAGGACATGGCTTTTGTAGTTCGGACTGGACTGTTCCCATGGGGCACAGGGTCAGCGCTGATTTGCATATCGCCATTGTCTAACCCAGGGTGGTGTGGAGTGGAAAAACGATGGATTTGGGCCCAGATCTTTGGACTGGGGTGAATGTGTGACATTGATCCACATTCTGTCCATCATTGTTGTGTTTGCAGGTACCGCTCTAAGTGTACTGGGGATGCTCAGACGTGAGTCCCAGGCACTCCACACCACTGGAATCAAGCTAGCCGGGCTGATGAGAGGTGTTACCTCGAAACCGGGCCGGTCCTCGGATGCTTGTTTCCGTTCTGGGAAGGACATGGCTTTTGTAGTTCGGACTGGACTGTTCCCATGGGGCACAGGGTCAGCGCTGATTTGCATATCGCCATTGTCTAACCCAGGGTGGTGTGGAGTGGAAAAACGATGGATTTGGGCCCAGATCTTTGGACTGGGGTGAATGTGTGACATTGATCCACATTCTGTCCATCATTGTTGTGTTTGCAGGTACCGCTCTAAGTGTACTGGGGATGCTCAGACGTGAGTCCCAGGCACTCCACACCACTGGAATCAAGCTAGCCGGGCTGATGAGAGGTGTTACCTCGAAACCGGGCCGGTCCTCGGATGCTTGTTTCCGTTCTGGGAAGGACATGGCTTTTGTAGTTCGGACTGGACTGTTCCCATGGGGCACAGGGTCAGCGCTGATTTGCATATCGCCATTGTCTAACCCAGGGTGGTTTGGAGTGGAAAAACGATGGATTTGGGCCCAGATCTTTGGACTGGGGTGAATGTGTGACATTGATCCACATTCTGTCCATCATTGTTGTGTTTGCAGGTACCGCTCTAAGTATACTGGGGATGCTCAGACATATGTCCCAGGCACTCCACACCACTGGAATCAAGCTAGCCGGGCTGATGAGAGGTGTTACCTCGAAACCGGGCCGGTCCTCGGATGCTTGTTTCCGTTCTGGGAAGGACATGGCTTTTGTAGTTCGGACTGGACTGTTCCCATGGGGCACAGGGTCAGCGCTGATTTGCATATCGCCATTGTCTAACCCAGGGTGGTGTGGAGTGGAAAAACGATGGATTTGGGCCCAGATCTTTGGACTGGGGTGAATGTGTGACATTGATCCACATTCTGTCCATCATTGTTGTGTTTGCAGGTACCGCTCTAAGTGTACTGGGGATGCTCAGACGTGAGTCCCAGGCACTCCACACCACTGGAATCAAGCTTGGCGGGCTGATGAGAGGTGTTACCTCGAAACCGGGCCGGTCCTCAGATGCTTGTTTCCGTTCTGGGAAGGACATGGCTTTTGTAGTTCGGACTGGACTGTTCCCATGGGGCACAGGGTCAGCGCTGATTTGCATATCGCCATTGTCTAACCCAGGGTGGTGTGGAGTGGAAAAACGATGGATTTGGGCCCAGATCTTTGGACTGGGGTGAATGTGTGACATTGATCCACATTCTGTCCATCATTGTTGTGTTTGCAGGTACTGCTCTAAGTGTACTGGGGATGCACAGACGTGAGTCCCAGGCACTCCACACCACTGGAATCAAGCTAGCCGGGCTGATGAGAGGTGTTACCTCGAAACCGGGCCGGTCCTCGGATGCTTGTTTCCGTTCTGGGAAGGACATGGCTTTTGTAGTTCGGACTGGACTGTTCCCATGGGGCACAGGGTCAGCGCTGATTTGCATATCGCCATTGTCTAACCCAGGGTGGTGTGGAGTGGAAAAACGATGGATTTGGGCCCAGATCTTTGGACTGGGGTGAATGTATGACATTGATCCACATTCTGTCCATCATTGTTGTGTTTGCAGGTACCGCTCTAAGTGTACTGGGGATGCTCAGACGTGAGTCCCAGGCACTCCACACCACTGGAATCAAGCTAGCCGGGCTGATGAGAGGTGTTACCTCGAAACCGGGCCGGTCCTCGGATGCTTGTTTCCGTTCTGGGAAGGACATGGCTTTTGTAGTTCGGACTGGACTGTTCCCATGGGGCACAGGGTCAGCGCTGATTTGCATATCGCCATTGTCTAACCCAGGGTGGTGTGGAGTGGAAAAACAATGGATTTGGGCCCAGATCTTTGGACTGGGGTGAATGTGTGACATTGATCCACATTCTGTCCATCATTGTTGTGTTTGCAGGTACCGCTCTAAGTATACTGGGGATGCTCAGACATGAGTCCCAGGCACTCCACACCACTGGAATCAAGCTAGCCGGGCTGATGAGAGGTGTTACCTCGAAACCGGGCCGGTCCTCGGATGCTTGTTTCCGTTCTGGGAAGGACATGGCTTTTGTAGTTCGGACTGGACTGTTCCCATGGGGCACAGGGTCAGCGCTGATTTGCATATCGCCATTGTCTAACCCAGGGTGGTGTGGAGTGGAAAAACGATGGATTTGGGCCCAGATCTTTGGACTGGGGTGAATGTGTGACATTGATCCACATTCTGTCCATCATTGTTGTGTTTGCAGGTACCACTCTAAGTGTACTGGGGATGCTCAGACGTGAGTCCCAGGCACTCCACACCACTAGAATCAAGCTTGGCGGGCTGATGAGAGGTGTTACCTCGAAACCGGGCCGGTCCTCGGATGCTTGTTTCCGTTCTGGGAAGGACATGGCTTTTGTAGTTCGGACTGGACTGTTCCCATGGGGCACAGGGTCAGCGCTGATTTGCATATCGCCATTGTCTAACCCAGGGTGGTGTGGAGTGGAAAAACGATGGATTTGGGCCCAGATCTTTGGACTGGGGTGAATGTGTGACATTGATCCACATTCTGTCCATCATTGTTGTGTTTGCAGGTACTGCTCTAAGTGTACTGGGGATGCACAGACGTGAGTCCCAGGCACTCCACACCACTGGAATCAAGCTAGCCGGGCTGATGAGAGGTGTTACCTCGAAACCGGGCCGGTCCTCGGATGCTTGTTTCCGTTCTGGGAAGGACATGGCTTTTGTAGTTCGGACTGGACTGTTCCCATGGGGCACAGGGTCAGCGCTGATTTGCATATCGCCATTGTCTAACCCAGGGTGGTGTGGAGTGGAAAAACGATGGATTTGGGCCCAGATCTTTGGACTGGGGTGAATGTATGACATTGATCCACATTCTGTCCATCATTGTTGTGTTTGCAGGTACCGCTCTAAGTGTACTGGGGATGCTCAGACGTGAGTCCCAGGCACTCCACACCACTGGAATCAAGCTAGCCGGGCTGATGAGAGGTGTTACCTCGAAACCGGGCCGGTCCTCGGATGCTTGTTTCCGTTCTGGGAAGGACATGGCTTTTGTAGTTCGGACTGGACTGTTCCCATGGGGCACAGGGTCAGCGCTGATTTGCATATCGCCATTGTCTAACCCAGGGTGGTGTGGAGTGGAAAAACAATGGATTTGGGCCCAGATCTTTGGACTGGGGTGAATGTGTGACATTGATCCACATTCTGTCCATCATTGTTGTGTTTGCAGGTACCGCTCTAAGTATACTGGGGATGCTCAGACATGAGTCCCAGGCACTCCACACCACTGGAATCAAGCTAGCCGGGCTGATGAGAGGTGTTACCTCGAAACCGGGCCGGTCCTCGGATGCTTGTTTCCGTTCTGGGAAGGACATGGCTTTTGTAGTTCGGACTGGACTGTTCCCATGGGGCACAGGGTCAGCGCTGATTTGCATATCGCCATTGTCTAACCCAGGGTGGTGTGGAGTGGAAAAACGATGGATTTGGGCCCAGATCTTTGGACTGGGGTGAATGTGTGACATTGATCCACATTCTGTCCATCATTGTTGTGTTTGCAGGTACCACTCTAAGTGTACTGGGGATGCTCAGACGTGAGTCCCAGGCACTCCACACCACTGGAATCAAGCTAGCCGGGCTGATGAGAGGTGTTACCTCGAAACCGGGCCGGTCCTCGGATGCTTGTTTCCGTTCTGGGAAGGACATGGCTTTTGTAGTTCGGACTGGACTGTTCCCATGGGGCACAGGGTCAGCGCTGATTTGCATATCGCCATTGTCTAACCCAGGGTGGTGTGGAGTGGAAAAACAATGGATTTGGGCCCAGATCTTTGGACTGGGGTGAATGTGTGACATTGATCCACATTCTGTCCATCATTGTTGTGTTTGCAGGTACCGCTCTAAGTATACTGGGGATGCTCAGACATGAGTCCCAGGCACTCCACACCACTGGAATCAAGCTAGCCGGGCTGATGAGAGGTGTTACCTCGAAACCGGGCCGGTCCTCGGATGCTTGTTTCCGTTCTGGGAAGGACATGGCTTTTGTAGTTCGGACTGGACTGTTCCCACGGGGCACAGGGTCAGCGCTGATTTGCATATCGCCATTGTCTAACCCAGGGTGGTGTGGAGTGGAAAAACGATGGATTTGGGCCCAGATCTTTGGACTGGGGTGAATGTGTGACATTGATCCACATTCTGTCCATCATTGTTGTGTTTGCAGGTACCGCTCTAAGTGTACTGGGGATGCTCAGACGTGAGTCCCAGGCACTCCACACCACTGGAATCAAGTTAGCCGGGCTGATGAGAGGTGTTACCTCGAAACCGGGCCGGTCCTCGGATGCTTGTTTCCGTTCTGGGAAGGACATGGCATTTGTAGTTCGGACTGGACTGTTCCCATGGGGCACAGGGTCAGCGCTGATTTGCATATCGCCATTGTCTAACCCAGGGTGGTGTGGAGTGGAAAAACGATGGATTTGGGCCCAGATCTTTGGACTGGGGTGAATGGGTGACATTGATCCACATTCTGTCCATCATTGTTGTGTTTGCAGGTACTGCTCTAAGTGTACTGGGGATGCTCAGACGTGAGTCCCAGGCACTCCACACCACTGGAATCAAGCTAGCCGGGCTGATGAGAGGTGTTACCTCGAAACCGGGCCGGTCCTCGGATGCTTGTTTCCGTTCTGGGAAGGACATGGCTTTTGTAGTTCGGACTGGACTGTTCCCATGGGGCACAGGGTCAGCGCTGATTTGCATATCGCCATTGTCTAACCCAGGGTGGTGTGGAGTGGAAAAACGATGGATTTGGGCCCAGATCTTTGGACTGGGGTGAATGTGTGACATTGATCCACATTCTGTCCATCATTGTTGTGTTTGCAGGTACCGCTCTAAGTGTACTGGGGATGCTCAGACGTGAGTCCCAGGCACTCCACACCACTGGAATCAAGCTAGCCGGGCTGATGAGAGGTGTTACCTCGAAACCGGGCCGGTCCTCGGATGCTTGTTTCCGTTCTGGGAAGGACATGGCTTTTGTAGTTCGGACTGGACTGTTCCCATGGGGCACAGGGTCAGCGCTGATTTGCATATCGCCATTGTCTAACCCAGGGTGGTGTGGAGTGGAAAAACGATGGATTTGGGCCCAGATCTTTGGACTGGGGTGAATGTGTGACATTGATCCACATTCTGTCCATCATTGTTGTGTTTGCAGGTACCGCTCTAAGTGTACTGGGGATGCTCAGACGTGAGTCCCAGGCACTCCACACCACTGGAATCAAGCTAGCCGGGCTGATGAGAGGTGTTACCTCGAAACCGGGCCGGTCCTCGGATGCTTGTTTCCGTTCTGGGAAGGACATGGCTTTTGTAGTTCGGACTGGACTGTTCCCATGGGGCACAGGGTCAGCGCTGATTTGCATATCGCCATTGTCTAACCCAGGGTGGTGTGGAGTGGAAAAACGATGGATTTGGGCCCAGATCTTTGGACTGGGGTGAATGTGTGACATTGATCCACATTCTGTCCATCATTGTTGTGTTTGCAGGTACCGCTCTAAGTATACTGGGGATGCTCAGACATGAGTCCCAGGCACTCCACACCACTGGAATCAAGCTAGCCGGGCTGATGAGAGGTGTTACCTCGAAACCGGGCCGGTCCTCGGATGCTTGTTTCCGTTCTGGGAAGGACATGGCTTTTGTAGTTCGGACTGGACTGTTCCCATGGGGCACAGGGTCAGCGCTGATTTGCATATCGCCATTGTCTAACCCAGGGTGGTGTGGAGTGGAAAAACGATGGATTTGGGCCCAGATCTTTGGACTGGGGTGAATGTGTGACATTGATCCACATTCTGTCCATCATTGTTGTGTTTGCAGGTACCGCTCTAAGTGTACTGGGGATGCTCAGACGTGAGTCCCAGGCACTCCACACCACTGGAATCAAGCTTGGCGGGCTGATGAGAGGTGTTACCTTGAAACCGGGCCGGTCCTCGGATGCTTGTTTCCGTTCTGGGAAGGACATGGCTTTTGTAGTTCGGACTGGACTGTTCCCATGGGGCACAGGGTCAGCGCTGATTTGCATATCGCCATTGTCTAACCCAGGGTGGTGTGGAGTGGAAAAACGATGGATTTGGGCCCAGATCTTTGGACTGGGGTGAATGTGTGACATTGATCCACATTCTGTCCATCATTGTTGTGTTTGCAGGTACTGCTCTAAGTGTACTGGGGATGCTCAGACGTGAGTCCCAGGCACTCCACACCACTGGAATCAAGCTAGCCGGGCTGATGAGAGGTGTTACCTCGAAACCGGGCCGGTCCTCGGATGCTTGTTTCCGTTCTGGGAAGGACATGGCTTTTGTAGTTCGGACTGGACTGTTCCCATGGGGCACAGGGTCAGCGCTGATTTGCATATCGCCATTGTCTAACCCAGGGTGGTGTGGAGTGGAAAAACGATGGATTTGGGCCCAGATCTTTGGACTGGGGTGAATGTGTGACATTGATCCACATTCTGTCCATCATTGTTGTGTTTGCAGGTACCGCTCTAAGTGTACTGGGGATGCTCAGACGTGAGTCCCAGGCACTCCACACCACTGGAATCAAGCTAGCCGGGCTGATGAGAGGTGTTACCTCGAAACCGGGCCGGTCCTCGGATGCTTGTTTCCGTTCTGGGAAGGACATGGCTTTTGTAGTTCGGACTGGACTGTTCCCATGGGGCACAGGGTCAGCGCTGATTTGCATATCGCCATTGTCTAACCCAGGGTGGTGTGGAGTGGAAAAACAATGGATTTGGGCCCAGATCTTTGGACTGGGGTGAATGTGTGACATTGATCCACATTCTGTCCATCATTGTTGTGTTTGCAGGTACCGCTCTAAGTATACTGGGGATGCTCAGACATGAGTCCCAGGCACTCCACACCACTGGAATCAAGCTAGCCGGGCTGATGAGAGGTGTTACCTCGAAACCGGGCCGGTCCTCGGATGCTTGTTTCCGTTCTGGGAAGGACATGGCTTTTGTAGTTCGGACTGGACTGTTCCCACGGGGCACAGGGTCAGCGCTGATTTGCATATCGCCATTGTCTAACCCAGGGTGGTGTGGAGTGGAAAAACGATGGATTTGGGCCCAGATCTTTGGACTGGGGTGAATGTGTGACATTGATCCACATTCTGTCCATCATTGTTGTGTTTGCAGGTACCGCTCTAAGTGTACTGGGGATGCTCAGACGTGAGTCCCAGGCACTCCACACCACTGGAATCAAGCTAGCCGGGCTGATGAGAGGTGTTACCTCGAAACCGGGCCGGTCCTCGGATGCTTGTTTCCGTTCTGGGAAGGACATGGCTTTTGTAGTTCGGACTGGACTGTTCCCATGGGGCACAGGGTCAGCGCTGATTTGCATATCGCCATTGTCTAACCCAGGGTGGTGTGGAGTGGAAAAACGATGGATTTGGGCCCAGATCTTTGGACTGGGGTGAATGTGTGACATTGATCCACATTCTGTCCATCATTGTTGTGTTTGCAGGTACTGCTCTAAGTGTACTGGGGATGCTCAGACGTGAGTCCCAGGCACTCCACACCACTGGAATCAAGCTAGCCGGGCTGATGAGAGGTGTTACCTCGAAACCGGGCCGGTCCTCGGATGCTTGTTTCCGTTCTGGGAAGGACATGGCTTTTGTAGTTCGGACTGGACTGTTCCCATGGGGCACAGGGTCAGCGCTGATTTGCATATCGCCATTGTCTAACCCAGGGTGGTGTGGAGTGGAAAAACGATGGATTTGGGCCCAGATCTTTGGACTGGGGTGAATGTGTGACATTGATCCACATTCTGTCCATCATTGTTGTGTTTGCAGGTACCGCTCTAAGTATACTGGGGATGCTCAGACATGAGTCCCAGGCACTCCACACCACTGGAATCAAGCTAGCCGGGCTGATGAGAGGTGTTACCTCGAAACCGGGCCGGTCCTCGGATGCTTGTTTCCGTTCTGGGAAGGACATGGCTTTTGTAGTTCGGACTGGACTGTTCCCATGGGGCACAGGGTCAGCGCTGATTTACATATCGCCATTGTCTAACCCAGGGTGGTGTGGAGTGGAAAAACGATGGATTTGGGCCCAGATCTTTGGACTGGGGTGAATGTGTGACATTGATCCACATTCTGTCCATCATTGTTGTGTTTGCAGGTACCGCTCTAAGTGTACTGGGGATGCTCAGACGTGAGTCCCAGGCACTCCACACCACTGGAATCAAGCTAGCCGGGCTGATGAGAGGTGTTACCTCGAAACCGGGCCGGTCCTCGGATGCTTGTTTCCGTTCTGGGAAGGACATGGCTTTTGTAGTTCGGACTGGACTGTTCCCATGGGGCACAGGGTCAGCGCTGATTTGCATATCGCCATTGTCTAACCCAGGGTGGTGTGGAGTGGAAAAACAATGGATTTGGGCCCAGATCTTTGGACTGGGGTGAATGTGTGACATTGATCCACATTCTGTCCATCATTGTTGTGTTTGCAGGTACTGCTCTAAGTGTACTGGGGATGCTCAGATGTGAGTCCCAGGCACTCCACACCACTGGAATCAAGCTAGCCGGGCTGATGAGAGGTGTTACCTCGAAACCGGGCCGGTCCTCGGATGCTTGTTTCCGTTCTGGGAAGGACATGGCTTTTGTAGTTCGGACTGGACTGTTCCCATGGGGCACAGGGTCAGCGCTGATTTGCATATCGCCATTGTCTAACCCAGGGTGGTGTGGAGTGGAAAAACGATGGATTTGGGCCCAGATCTTTGGACTGGGGTGAATGTGTGACATTGATCCACATTCTGTCCATCATTGTTGTGTTTGCAGGTACCGCTCTAAGTGTACTGGGGATGCTCAGACGTGAGTCCCAGGCACTCCACACCACTGGAATCAAGCTAGCCGGGCTGATGAGAGGTGTTACCTCGAAACCGGGCCGGTCCTCGGATGCTTGTTTCCGTTCTGGGAAGGACATGGCTTTTGTAGTTCGGACTGGACTGTTCCCATGGGGCACAGGGTCAGCGCTGATTTGCATATCGCCATTGTCTAACCCAGGGTGGTGTGGAGTGGAAAAACGATGGATTTGGGCCCAGATCTTTGGACTGGGGTGAATGTGTGACATTGATCCACATTCTGTCCATCATTGTTGTGTTTGCAGGTCCACCAGTAGCATTTGATTTACAGGCCCTGGGCACACACAGCGCACTGTACTAGGGACTTATCAGTAAATCAGATAGCCAATCATTGAAACACCAATCCATAAACACAATTTATCCAGAGAGCATATGCATTTTAGCACTGATCAGTAGTGATAAAGTGCCCAGAGTCCTATAGCCAGCCAATACAGGAGGCTAGAAATCAAAAGGTCTGGGGGTGAACCCACTGAAAAAGCCAAGTCTAACAGTCAGTGAGTGAATGGATGTGTCAGTGGTATATGGGTAACTCGATATGTGAAAGGCAGTATAGGTGAGTGTTGGAGTATATGAATGACTGTTTTTGTGACTGAGTGATTGCGAGAGTGGGCATATGGGTGAGTGTGTGCTTGTGACAGTGACTGTATAGGTGAGTGAGTATGTGTTAGTATCTGTATGAATAAGAAAGTGAGTGTGTGTATAACTGTATAGATGACTAAGTGTCTGTGTAATTGACTCTATGGGTGAGGGCGACGTGTGTGAGTAGATCTATGGGTGACTGACAGTGTGTGAGTGGCTTTATGGGTGTTTGAGTAGATATTTCAGTGGCTTTATTGCTCAATAAGGTGGTTATGAGTGGCTGTGTAGGTGATTGTGTGCTTGTGTCAGTGACTGTATAGGTGACTAAATTTCAAATGTTCAAATTTAATTTTATTAGTGTAGTTACTTACAACCATTGCTAAAAAATGTATTATAAAAGTTTATAGTATAAATTACAATTTTAAGAAAGATAAAGAGATTTGATAAAATAGAGTTAAATCAGTTAAGTCGGATGATCTGTCATGTTTGAAATGCAAGATATAACAATTAGTACAACAGCTTATCAGCATTTAACCTTTTTACATTTAAGCGGTAACATTGCATTGTCTAGATTAGGTGAATATGTGTTAGTTTCTATCTGAATAAGGGAGTGGGTATGTGTATGAATTTATAGGTGAGTAAGTGGCTGTGTAATTGACTCTATGGGTGAGGGACTTGATGTGTGAGTAGATCTATGGGGGACTGACATCCAGCTGGAGAGTCGAGCTGACCGATTTCAATGGGTGTATGAGTGTATTGACCCAATTACCAAAATGACAAATGACAAAATATACAATTCTTTTTGACCCTTGATATCTCAAAAACTACCAAACAGATTTACATCAAACCACAAAAAGTGTAATCTGCAGACAAAGATCTAGCTTCCTGCCAAATTTGCTGTAGTTCTGTTTAGCAGTGTTTGCTGTAGCCTTGTCTAAAGAAGTCTATGGAAAATGCAAGGAGATTTTACATTTTGGGACCTCCCTATTTTCATGGCCCTCACTGGATGGATCACCCCCCAAAAATTTCCGGGAAGGAGCTAGGGCAGATTAACTTTTTTGTGGAAAGTTTCGTGGACATTCTTCAAACAGGGCCAAAGTCATTAGCCAACCATAAAAATGCTCTGCCTATGGAAAATACCTAACTATAACTACTTCAAGTTGCAACCTCCATTGCCGGTTCAAGTGAGAGGGGAAGCAAGCAACATAGTAGTCCAAAGTGAGATTTTTAAAGATTTTTATTTTCTCATTCAACTCATGTAAAACAAGGTGGCACATTTCAGCTACTACCATCAGCAGGAACATAGTGTCAATGGGCTAGCAGTGTATAGGAGGCAGTGTATGCAATAATGCACTGCTTATAGCATTGCATATTACATCACTGATGACATCTGAAACCTGTGGCAATGTTATATGTAGGTCCTTTACAAGTAATTGGTGAGCTTGAGTGTTTTAAAAAAAAAATTAAATGGTAGTGAATTTCTCAGTGAACTTGTAAAGGTTTTTAATGGAAGTGGAAATCCCACTTGCTTACATATGTATAACTCTTCTTTAACCTTTGTTTTGTTCAATGATTATATACAATTCTATTGCACAAAAAGCAGTGGTATCAAAAAAGTATATCACATGGAACCATTACAAATGGAAAACATTTCAAAGTTGTCAATGAATATGGATTTTGTCCTCACAATGACAGTCCACAAACCACTCTGGAAAACTTCAACATTGGTATGACTTGTGGGATTATGCAACATGTAGGACCATATTATGCTGCAAGATTACCTAAATTAAATAGAAAAAATGCTAGATTGTGGCACATCGTCTGGCAGTAATATTTTCTTCCATGTCAGCTAGAAACATTTTTTGGGTGAATTTTCCTAATTCAACACATTATGTGGCACATGGAATGTAGAAAAATACATCTTGTGCATGATTACATCACTTTTTTGTGTTGACTAATGCAGCTGTTTTTTTACTTGTTATTGGGCACTAGTACATGTCCTCTTACCCCTAAAACATTTTGAAATTATACTGCTAATTTGCATATTTAAGTTGTCTATGATTCCCTAATATACGGTGCAAACTGTACCCACAGCATGAAAGTTAAAAGTCACTAGCAGAATACAGCCTCCTTTGTGCCATTCACTACAGTGCAACTGTAAACATAACTGCATGCCTAGCACTGTTGCCTGGATGTGATAGTTTTAAAATAAACTCCTCTGACAGGTAAAAACCTTTCTTTTAAATATGAATACTTCACCCACATAGGCAGTGTAAACTTTAAGGCAGGGTGCATGGTATTTAAAAGTAGGACATATAGAAATGTAATATTACACGTGGGTTTACCTTGGCAATATCTCCAAATCTACTTTCACTGTATCAAGGCTGGCTGTTCAATAAGAAAGTACTACATTCAACTATTATTTTTAATAATGCTAATTTCATTAGGAAACAGCTACAATATAATTCAGAATCTCTTTTTAATAGTTATTTTAAATCCATCTTAATGGCAAATCCAAATCTATAACTATTAAGGTAAGAGTACTTTTAGAAATGTACCTTTCCCCTGCCTAAAGCATCCGGAGGTCCATATGCATGAGTTCCAACTGTGACCAGGCAGCTGAACAGCCCCTTGATGAGGCATGAAAATTGCTCACAGAGCAGAAAAAGTGCCTTGGATGTGGGGAGGTGTTTCTATTCCTCTGGCGGGATGACCAACTGAACTGTGACCAGGAACTTGATGAACATCAAAAGCCCTAACCTATCACAGGCAAATATCAGATAACACCTGAGCATAGGCCTTCTTTGTACCTCCAGTCAGGCAGTCACTAACATCAGGGGGAAGAGGATCTGCCACCAGAACTGGTTTGAAGTGACAACAGAGGAGGGATTGCCAGTTCTTCTGTGGGGTGAACACAAAGGCACTGCATGGAGGAACAACGTTTCTGATATGTTAGCTTTAGGTAGAGAGTATCCATGTGGAATAGTTTACTGTAAAGCCAACAGGAACTGCTGATGAACTGGGTAGGGTTGCCACTGATATGTATTTCCCCTATTGTCCCTGGGGCAGAAGGAGTCTCCCCCACTCACAAGCTAGTGCCAGGCATGAATGAGGCATCTCTGGGTACTATTTTCAAAACACTACTGGACTTGTAGAAGACAGAAGAAGGGCTAAACCTGCTGTTGAGAACTGTGAGGAAACCAAAAAAACTGCATTGTCTCCACTTGTATCCAGAATAAAGAAGTGTACTCCAAGGGTCAGTTGGCTGACCACCTATTAAACCTCAGGGGTATACAAGTTACATCAAGCCCCATATCCTGTAGAGTCCAGGTGATGAATTCCAACTGGCTTATATCCTGCTAGTGGCTTCTGCTGAAGTGAATCTTGACCCCTGGGACCCATGGAGGTGTCAAACAGTACACCAGCTACTATCCTGAAAAACCTGGGACTTTTGGCTCCAATGAATTCCAGAGGATTGGGACAAAATGTCATATCAATTTGTTGAAAGTGTGTTGCTACTGGACCAATGATTGTGTTGCTCCTTGTAAAAGATTGGGGGGTATATTACCAACAACTAGCGATAATTTTTGTCTCTAACTTGTTTAGAGACAAAAATTATCGCCGCACATCGGCGATTTTTATCGCAGATAAACCTTGCTATTAGCAAGGTTTATCGCAAATGCGATAAAAAACGCCCGCAATGCATGAATATCGCTGAAAAGTCAGCGATATTCATGCATTATCGAGCAAATGCTCTTAGCCATGTTATCCACCTCCCATTGGATAACATGGTGAAGAACTGCTCAGGGCAGGTGTTAGCTTTTGGAGATATTCGCGCTTAGCGCGAATATCTCCAAAAGTTGGTAATAGGAGATAGCGATGTTAGCGACTGTTTCCAGTCGCTAACATCTTGGCACGCCCACTTTGCATGTCATTAGTGATAAATATCACTGACATGCAAAGCGGGGCCCAAGATGGTAGCTATCTCCTATTAGCTGTCACTAACTGGTGTTAGCGACAGCTTGGTAATAGGGAGATAATTTTATCTCCGCTTTCTTGGCTTTTAAAGCCAAAAAAGCGGAGATAAACCCCTTGATAATATACCCCTGGGTTATTAGTTGAGAGGGTTGAGTATCGAACTCACATAATAATCACAATTCTTGTCACGGGGAACTATTAAAGTCACAGAATAAACCTGAACATGACCTCTTGATAGCTATGGGACAAGCAGAAAGGCTTTATTTAGAGGCAATATGTAAAGTTGTTATGTAATACTCAAACAGTAATAAAGTCAAATCACAACACAAGAAAGAATCCAAACCAAATAAAAAAATATTTTAATACATAAAATGACACCAAAACAACACAAAATCAGCATCAAGAGAGATATGGTTTTTATAATATTTTAAATTAAAAATAGAACCAAAAATCATTAAGTGCCAACCATGGCCATCTGATTGTACTTTACAAGTACTAAGGTGAAATTTAAGGCTGACCGCAATGGAGCATGGGGTGGATACAAGGAACAGATTTGTCCCAGTCAAATGTTTTACCTTCACACGTTTTTGGTGAAGTTGAAAATCTCAGTAGGACCAGGCAGCAGTTTGGAGCTAAAAAGGGGCTTGTTGATGATGGGCTGCTGCTGGAAAAAGTCTAGGTGAACCCCTTGGTTTCCGTGGGAAAAGCTTAGAGCCAAAAAAGTCCGAATTGTGCACTAAAAAGGCCCTTCATGTCGATCGGATGCTTTGAGCAACTTCGCCCAGCGAAGTTTTCTAAGTTTGGATGTAAAAAACATTTCTGGCTCTCGAATTTGCTCCACAGGGTAAGGCTGCAGGCTGTAGCCGAAGAGAGCTCGACATCAAAGGATTTCTGTGTTGGGACGTTTCACTGTAAAGGTGCTGCTTTGGAGAAGAACATAGCAGAAGCAATAGAATCTTTGGCCTAGCTGCCATGCATCTTTATCGAACTGGCGTAGCAATTTGGTCTCAATCCCCAAAGTTTCTCAGAGAAAAAAATTGACAAACATTTTCTAAGTCCGAGGTTTTAGTCGAAGGCAGGAAAAGAACAATTTTACACCAATCAAAAATGCAGGATCTGGTGGATAGCACTTGTGGGGTCACAACCTACTCATGCAAGGGGCAGCTGCAGGATCCAGGGTGCACCAGTTGAAACTGGTCTGATCAGAAGGGAGGAAAAGGCCCTTTTGAAGCTTGTTGTTACCTTGTGGCTAAAACAGGAATTCAGCTTTATGATCCTTGGAGTCGCTTCTGTTGTACATGGTACAAGGAAACAGGTCCAGGCTTCACAAATCTTCAGAGAGCATGAATCTTCATCAGGTCCAGCAGTGTTTTGAGGAGTGGACTAATAATGCTACATTTATGCCCAGTGCCAAGCTGTAGTTGTAGGAAAATCCAGGTCACTACATACCCAATGGGATAAAAGTACTCAGGGGTTACCCTATCCATGTTTGCAGTACTTTCTGTGTGTTTTACTGTAAACCAGCCCACAGTGCTCCTCTCTCTCCAAATCCCACACGGCTGAACTATCCTTCCGCCAGTCAGAGCTCCAGGTGCCCAGCCAGACGGGTGGCTTGAAAATCTGAAACAAGTTCTGGGGCAGCTTTCCTTCCTACTATGATTGGTGCCAGCCTGCCTGTGAGGGCAATGGAGGCAACAGGACCAGGTGTAAGTTACATATTTCTGTGATCGGTTAGGCATCATTTGAAGCTAATCAAGGTCCTGTGCACAGCCCCAGGTCATCCTGTCAAGGGAATGACAACAGATCCCCACGCCTAAGGCCCTTGTCTCTGCCCTGGGAACAGTTTACACCTCAAAGTGGGGGAGCCATCAGCAGTCAGGTGACAGTTGAATACTGACTGAAAAGTTCCTTTTGTTTTAGGCAGGGAAAATGTAAACTTTTTAAACAGGCATTTTCTCGAAATTACCATGAAACTGGATTTTGAATTACTATTAAAAGAATCCTTGAAATATTTTTCAACTGCTGCCAACCGAATTTAGCATTATAAAGTGTAATAATGTAACTCGCTGTGTTTCCATGGAGACAGTCAGCCTTGTTACAGTAAAAATTACATTTAGGCTTTTTCACTGTAAGTGCATGTGTAACATTAAACTTTTACATGTACTCTCTGTAAATGCAATGTACGATGCCTTATCGGCACTAAGGCCGACCTTAGGGGTGAATTATTATTATTTAAATGGATGGTTCAGGCCCCTTAAAAGTGTTTGTCTTGATAATTGGAAATGGCAGTTTTACAACTGCTCAGCTGCACAGCTAGGCTACAGTGGTAGGCCTGGCACAGGTTTGCTGTTCCACTGCAGTGGGTGGCACAAAGGTTCCAGCACGTTTTTCCATGTAATAGGGACTTATAGTTAAGTTAACAATGTCAATCAGGTTTATACCAATGTCACCATGTTTAATGGGGGAGCACAGCTCATTACCAATGGTCAGCAGAGGTAAATTGCACAGAGTTTCCCTGGCCTACACAAATAGTCAAGACAAAAATCTTAAGTAATATCACACAAATGATGGTCATTTACAACACTAAGAGCTTCTCTGCAGCATCATCAAATTAATTCCAGTGGGACTTTGCAGAAAGGGTATCAAGCCCTGAAGAGTCATATTTTGCTACAGCTTGCATCCTTGCCCTGATGGAGGAGTTTAAGCTCCAAAATAGTGACTAAGAGTGAACAAAGAAGTCTTTTCCGGGCAAAGATGTCAAAAGTATCTGACTAATGAAGGACATTCTTTCGGAGCCAATTTTTAATTTCTCCTGCTGAGAGTTTCCAATCTGACAGCTATCTAGCCTTGTGCTGTCTTGACTCGCTGAGATTTTGTGACTTCCATTTTCTGAGACTAAGGGCCATATTTTGAATGCCTTGCAACACTTTTACTCCACCAGCGACGTAAACAATACACCACATTGCACCAAATTTACGAGGTGATGCATCTAGGCAGATGCATGAACTTGTAAAGCCCTGTGCCACATTATATCTGGGTCAGGTATATTGTATGCAGGGTGGGCGTTCCCACATAGAAAAGGGTCATAGGAGCATTCCAGTGAAATCTATGAGATTTCACTGCGCCACTTCTAGGATGCCACTGTGTCCAAACCTTACACGTGCCTCATTGCAGGCGTAAGGGTGACGCAGTGCCAAAGGGACATAGCCTACCCCATGCATTGCTGTAGTTGTGTTATGCTTGCGACACAACTCCAGCAGTGCGTGACTTTTGCACCAACAGATACGTCAGGACTCCGGACGTATCTGTCATTTGTTGCGACATGAAGTGCCGTACATTAAATACGACATACAGCACATCCATTGCGTCGCAAGGAGGGTGCAGTGAAAACTGTAACATCATTGTTCTAACACAGCGATGCAACAGTTTTCATAAATGAGGCCCTAAGTCAGAAGGTAAAACTTCCAACAGGGTTAAACCTGGTTCTTGTGTCTGACCAGTTCTCCATTGCGGTCAGCTTTAACTCTTGCCTAGATACATACAAAGTGCAAACAGATGATGCGGTTAGCGCTTAACCGATATTTTTATTCCAAATTAAAAAATTCGTATCTCAGATTCCCCTTAATTGCTTTTTTACATTTTTTTTTTTTAAATTGGTATGGACTTTTATGGTGTGTTTTCCACTTTTAAAACTGTTTTGGCACTTCTATATGCTTTACACATTTTTTCAAGTGAAGCATGTCTGCTTTGTGCCATAGCTACCAAGGTTTGAGTTTTGGTTTAAATTATTGAAACCTTTACTGGACTGAACAACAATAGGGACCTAATTACCTGAGGTAGACTACCATCCACCCAACTAGTAATCCACTTTCTCACATTCAGCCAATACAAAATTAAGCAGTAGATACTGAAGGCTAAGAGCCACATTAATTCACCTTCTCAGCATTATCCATTTATTTAAAAAGAATTCCCACAACAGTACACATAACCTAAACATTTTAATCTGAGTCAATGCCCAATGGTTAGTGTCACTTTGAAGAAAACACTTTTTTCAAGCTAAGCACCCATACATGATCATATATTAGAAAAAAAACATTGAGGGTACTGTGTGTAACATGACCCTTTACCGCCTTCTTGGCGTTCTGGTGGCTGTTACAAACCACTCAGTCTAGTGGTCTGTTATCTCACCAGAGTTTCTCGAGGACAATGTATCCCTTGTTAAATTTTTTAAGCATATATGGGTGTGTGCTTACATATATCTGTGGATCTATATGTGAGAGATAGACAATTAGACAGGCAGAGGGATTGATAGATTGTGAGCGTCTTCGTTTTTCATAGCTTATACCTGACCTTAATGCCTTAGCATACATGGCATTTACAAAACAACAAGACAGTTTTTTTTTACTCTTTTAGCTAAATCTTCGCTTATCAAAATGTGCTGAAATGATAGATGTACCTATACGGACATTTTGCAGTAATGTGAAGGAAGTAAGCAGCTTACATGTTTCAAAATGATGGAATTTGGGCCAAATATAAAAATTGTTTACAAAACCTTTTTTGGTTGCCATGTGACAAGGCAAAACACTTCACATATGCTTAACAACCAAAATGTACATATTTTGTCATGTCAAGGTTTCCACGCTTGCTAAGCACAATGATACATTAGTGCTAAAGCAACTTCCTACAGCGTCGAATATTTGTCTCTCTCCAAAAACATGTTCTTAATCCGTAAAATAAACAGGCTCAAATGTTTCATTATTTAGAGCCCAAGTAAACATTCCTTTATTTTTAGTGCTATATTTTAGGATCGCTTCTCTGTGCTACGAGCAGGATGAGGAACGAAAAAGATCACATTAAAGTGCTAAATTTTTGGGGCCTTTATAGTCCAATTAAGTTATATCTTATCCCTTACAGAGAGAGAAATGTAAATACCCATTGTTTTCCATCAGGGCTTGATTATCATGAGGGTGGCTAGCACACTAGCCCATCAGGTACATTTGTGGTCTTTCAGAGCACGTGAAAAAAAATCGGTTTTGAAATCGGTATTCAATCGTTTTGCAATCCAGGCCAGTAAACCTTTCATGGCTTGTGCTACAGCCTCAACATTCTCCACTTATTAGTTTTCGATCTGGCTAGAGAGCTATTTTGTTGTTTTGCAAGAGGTTATTCTGTCTGCTCATACTGGGGCAGACAGTCCCTGCCTTAGGGTTTGGTTTTGTCATACATATATTGATATTTAGAGTCACTGAAACTGTACTTGTAAGTGGAAGCACACTGTTCTTAATTTGTAAAAGACTGAGGGCCAGATGTAGGTAATTCCCGATTACCGATTCTTAAATACCGAATCACACCGATTCGGTATTTAAGAACTGGCAATTGGGATGTAGGTATATTTACCGAATTAATTAGCGAATCGATATGATTCAGTAATTAATGAATCGGTATTTACCGATTCTGTAACTAACATTGATTCCTACGGGCCTTGAGGCCCATAGGAACCAATGTCAATTACCGAATCGGTAAATACCGATTCGGTAATTGGGGGAAACATTGAAGGGTGGCAGGGTGTCACTTTGACACCCTGTTGCACCCCTCAATTGTGCATGGGTGCACATGTTCCAGACGGGAAACAACCCTTACAACGCAACTATTACAACGCACACCATTACAACGCACACCATTACAACGCAGGGTCCGTTACAACGCATGACTTTACAACGCATGACATTACATAGCAGATGCTATTACAACGCATGCCATTACAACGTAAGTATTGGTAAGTATGTTATTTTTTTTAATCATTTTTTTAAATGTAAATTAAATAAATTAATTTAAGTAATAGTATATATTTAGTTTTGGGTTATGGGGTACAGGGATATTTTTAGGTTTCAGGGCTAGGTTTGGGTTTTGGGGTACAGGGGTATTTTTAGGTTTCAGGGCTAGGTATGAGTTTTGGGATACAGGGGTATTTTTAGGTTTCAGGGCTAGGTATGGGTTTTGGGGTACAGGGGTATTTTTAGGTTTCAGGGCTAGGTTTGGGTTTTGGGGTACAGGGGTATTTTTAGGTTTCAGGGCTAGGTATGGGTTTTGGGGTACAGGGGTATTTTTAGGTTTCAGGGTTAGGTATGGGCTTTGGGGTACAGGGGTATTTTTAGGTTTCAGGGTTAGGTTGGGGTTTTGGGGTACAGGGGTATTTTTAGGTTTCAGGGCTAGGTTTGGGTTTTGGGGTACAGGGGTATTTTTAGGTTTCAGGGCTAGGTATGGGTTTTGGGGTACAGGGGTATTTTTAGGTTTCAGGGCTAGGTATGGGTTTTGGGGTACAGGGGTATTTTTAGGTTTCAGGGCTAGGTATGGGTTTTGGGGTACAGGGGTATTTTTAGGTTTCAGGGCTAGGTATGGGTTATGGGGTACATGGGTATTTTAAGGGTTCAGGGTGATGGGTATTTTTAGGGTTCAGTTTTTAAATAAATAATTTTAAATAATTTAAATAATTAATTTTAATAATTTTATTATTTTTTAATATTAGTTCTTTAATAATAATTGTTCTTTTTAAAATAAACTATTTTTTAAAGTATATATATTTAAAAATTAATTATTTTTTTTTTTTTTAAATAATATACTTACCTATACTTACGTTGTAATGGCATGCGTTGTAATAGCATCTGCTATGTAATGTCATGCGTTGTAAAAGCATTCTTTGTAAATGTATCTGCGTTGTAAAAATTGCGTTGTAACGGTGTTTGTCGTAAAAGTTCGCGATGTAACGTCATACATCCGTTGCAGACGTACATGCCCTAAGGGCATGTATGTCTGCAACATGGCACTGTTGAAAAAGCAAACAAAATGTTTTTTAAATGGTTTTCTTAATTTACCACCAACTACTAGTTGGTGGTAAATTAGGAATTCTTAAACCCTTGTAGCACTGAAAACAGTGCTACCTACATCTGAAATTACAGATTCGGTAATTTTACCAATTCGGTATTTTACCGAATCGGTAAAATTACAGAATCGGTAAAATTACCGATTCTGTAATTTTAGATGCTCCTACATCTCAATATCCACATACCGGTCGAAAACGGACGAAAATCGGTATTTTCGGCCATTTCCGACCGGTATTTGCCTACCTACATCGGGCCCTGAGTGCCCGGATCCCAAAATTCTGCTCAGAAGCCCACAGCCAGCAGTTTTGTATGGCAGCAAACTGAATACCAAGGCAGTGTATTCTTGATTTCATCTCATGCCTGTATAATCTACTACCAGATACTCACAGCTCCTTTATATCTCTCTTGCAGTTCCCACTTTCTACCTTTGTAATGATTTTTCTGCCTTTCTCATCCTTGTATTTTCCTATTGTGTAATGTACCTCCCAATCTCTGGTTCAAAGTCTGTTGAGGAAGAATAAGTGTGAGCCCTGATTGTGCTTGTCGTCCTCACTGTAACCACTGGCTCAAATTAACCACTGCACAGATGGTGGGCTCCTTTTTAGGTCGAGCCTCGGCAGTGCATGCGCTGTCTCTTTGAGACATGCTGTATTCACTCTGGGGGTGTAAAGACTACCTACTGCTGTTCATTTGTTCATTTCAGTGTCCTTTAAAAATCCTTGCTTTAAGTGTTGTTTTCCTATTTGTCTTTTATTTGTCATTGTGTGTTCCCTCCCAAGGAGTAGGGCCCTGCTACCTTCAACTTGTCCCATTTTACAATTGTAAAAGCGACTATATTTCTCTTTGTCTGAGAGAACTGCGCACGAGCGCTGGATGTTTTCAGTTGCTCTAATGTCAGGCAGGCATTGTGCAATAACCCCCTAAGCTCAGTGTGCCTGGCCAATTGAAGGGATCATTACCTAATTAGTGTGGTGTTCACAAGTCACCATCCTTGTTGCTAAACCCTTCTCCCTGCACTTCCACATTGCTTGCTTGGTCATTTTTATCATGCCTCAACAATTGTTATGAGCTAGATTAGGGCTGTTCTTATTTTGGGCAACGTTTGTGAGGCCCAGGCTCATTCTGGGCTACTTTTCAATGTGAATTGGGCTTCTTTTGGATTTCAGCGTCTCTCCTTTCTTCTGTGGGCAAGCTCATGGCTTATTGATGAAGGACTTCAAGTATACCTATCCACCGTGCTTATTCCAGGGTGTAATGGAGGCCTGATCCTTGCGACCTATGTGAATGGGCTGATGCCAATGAGTAAAACCCTCCACGCCCCTATTCCAAAATGCTGCTTTAGTCTGACTGAGCAACTCCATTTCGGAAGCAGCTCAGGTGGTGCTGTTCACTGCCTTAAATCAACCAACTTGAGCTGTGTGACACGTATGCTGGTTGCTGTCATCTTCCCTGCTTTCCAGAGTCCCACGAAGGAAGGGATTGGGGCTTTTTGAGTAGATCTGACATTCCTGTTCTCCCCTTTGACCACTTTCTGCAGACTATCTCTTTAGTACACTTTTGCTCTTTTTCTCCCTGATATCTTTAGAAAATAGTCCATCTCACACATTCTCATAATTACAACCGATCCCTCTCACACTTTTCCACAATTACAACCGGTCCATACTCCACCTCAGAGTTCTCAATTTTGTGTGTGTGTGTGTCTGCGTCCACATGCAATCCAAACTCAGACACCTGGAGGAGATTATATTCAAAGTAGGCAGCATTGCCCAAGAGTCATGTGTTGCATTGAAAAAACTATAGAAAACACAACATCTTGATAAAAGCAAACACTCTTAGGGTATGCAAGATGATGTAGAACACATGAAATGTAATCATAGTTGAGAAATCAATCCAAGTTTATGCAAATAATATTAAGGACAGGAAAAAAAGCTCACTAGGCACATATCTCAAAATAGGTATTTGATTGCTTGCGTGCCATAGGATCCAAGCTATATATCACCAAAGAGACCTAATATGGCCAAAGCTGTTCTGAGGTTGCTTGTTTCTTGAGGGAGCCTCACCTGGCAGTTTTGGGTGAATTGTTTACCACTTGTCCCATTTTACAAAAATCTAAAAGTGACTACTATTTCCTTTGTCCAAGAGCACTGCACAAGAGCGCTCAATTTTTTCAGTCGCTCTGAGCTCCGTCTTCTGTTTCTGTAAACAGGGCTTTAATTCTTGTTAACTCCTCACATTTGCTGTGCATTCAAAGACCAAGATCAAATGTCAGTTGCTGAATTCAAGGGCGCCTCTTTAATTTAATCTGACTTCACAGTGAGAGGCTTTCCCTCATCCCCAAAACCATCCCTCGTCACTGCTTATTTTTATCGGTCGGGGGAGGGAATGTCTCACATTTTTTTAAATATTGCTTTCATCTTGAAATGAAGACTGTATCTCACGGAATTGTTTTTTTAACAATGCGCTTCATAATGGTAAATAATTCTCAAAAATATGGTGTTTCAGAGTCTAGTACCACTTGATTAATATTGCTGTCATCTTGGAATGGAGACGGTACCTTGCTGACTCATTTTTTTTAGTATGCGCTTCATGGTAGTAAATGATTCTCTAAAAATGTGCTGTTCCAGAATCTGGTATCACTTGCCACACATTGGGATATTGCCCTCAATACATAGGCGCTCTTCCCCTAGTCTCTGCAAGTTGCGTTCTTATCGAGACCCATTCCAAGTTGGCAGGTGTTTCCTTTTGGTTGAAAGATTTATCTCCAGCAAGGGCAGTGCAGGTTGGACACATGATATTCACTGGGTTGCTCTGGATGGTTGCGATGGCCAGTGGATGCCGCAGGCACTGTGGGACGGATTTGGGTACTGGTCCAACCCCGAATGTAATACAGGAAGTGTCGGGAGGAGGAGCAATGTGCTGGTTGCAGAGATGACACGGTTCTAAAGCTCACAGGAGTAAGATTTGTAGGTTAAGTTATTCTGATAGCAAAATGATGGCCCGAGGGGTGCGACTCTGTAAAGATGCTTCATGAAACACCAAATCTTTATTGGCAGTCCTACGTCATGGGCATCCACTGACTAGACCCGGAGTCTCCAACCTTTTCTGGAAGAAGAACTACTTATGTTCAATAAAGAGGATCCCAAACTGCAAATACTGTAAGTGTTCTGACAGTGACCACACCAGACTAGATTATATTAGTGTACATCACACTCAAGATTACCAACCAAGATTATCTCAATAAAGCAGGCTTGGTTACCAGTAGTAATGTAAATAAAGGATTTATCAATATGCAATGTAGGAATATTGGTAATACATTACAGCAACAGTTGCAATGTTCCTGGCACCAAGGTATTAATGTTAGTAATAGGTCTTCCCAATACTGCTTGATTTATCACTGAATTATTAGTTTTAAATATATTATGGATTCTCCACTCCACTGCTCTCCACTCCACTCCACTGCATGCCACTCCACTCTAAGCCACTCCACTCAACACCACTCTATGCCACACCACTCTATGCTATGCCACTCCAAGCAATGCCACTCCACTCTATGCAATGCCACTCCATACAACGGCACTCCACGCAGCATCACTCCAATCTACACAATGCCACTTCACTCAACATCACTGGATTCTACACCACGCCACTCTACTCCACAACACTCCATAACGCTACACTCTAGTAACTTTAGAACACTAAACTTCATGCCTTTTAACACCAAGAACTATTAGCCATACTTAATAGCATATTGTACACTAGAGTACAACATAACTAAGATATTCTGACAAAGCTATAGGTGAGACTTATTGGATATGTCAATGCTTGTTTATTTTTGTTCATCTTGTTGGTTGGTCCCTGACAGAGGAAGAAAAGACATTTTGGGCACAGAGTTGTTTTAATGTCAGATTCTAAGTATTCTTAGAGCCATTAAAATCACACATGTGGGACCCCCTCTTGGGAGCACAGTGTTCGCAACAATCCCGTCAGGGTTCTGACAGAACAAAGCTAGACCTCCATATAAATATTCACAGAAAAAAACACAGGTTACAGGAATGTTATAGTTAGGCAAAAATGTTAGTCACAGCACACAGTTTTAAACAAATAAAACCACTGATCACAAGTAACTATAACTCATGCCCTAAATTACCCATAACTCACCCCCCACTATGAACAGTGTTGCCATCAGTGATGTAATTTCAGATGTTATCAACGGTATCATAGATCATGCCATGAGTGATGTAATATGTGAGGCACTGAGCAGTGCATGCCGAGGGTGCAAGTTATAGTTAATTTAGATGAAAGCTTCAGCAGGAGTTTGTGAGAGCCTTTTGCTCCCATGGGAGAAAATTGGACAATGGGGAAAAAGGCCCCTTGGTCAATCAGAGGGCTCTATTTTTTGATTGCATTTGACTGCAGTACTCTTGTGGGCCTCTCACAAACCCAACAGTCTAAATATGCAAAACATTTTTAACCTTAATTTCTCAAAAGCTACTAAAAATATGTATAGCAAATCACAAAAGTATGCTATGTTATCCAATATCTAGCTTTTGTCCACATTTGGAGTGATACCAGTCAGACGTGTGAGCTGTAGCGCTTTTCAAAAACCCTAAGAAAATTTTGGTTTGCAGTCTTCCCTTTTTCTTAGACTCCGCTTGATTGATCACCCCAAATTTTTTCACGAAGGAGCTGAGACAAAAAATAGTATTTTTGGGAGGAACGAATCATGCAGATTTTTCAAATAATGCTATAGTTGTTATCAAACTAAAATGGCCATTTTCTATGGAAACGTAGTCCTAACTATAACTGCAGAGGGGGCACAACCCTGTTATCTGTTGCTTTGAGAGCCCAATTATAAACTTTCCATTTTTGCACTGATATTTTCTTTACATATTGTAAATAAAGGGCTAAAAGTACCATCAATCAAAGAAACAACCAGACAGTGTGAACGTGTCTGGGTGTTACCAGAGGAAAAATAAAGGAAACATAATATTTCTACAACAAAAAAATTAGAAAACTATCAAAACTTGGTAGCCAGACTGAGGCAAATGTGTTATGTCCATTCAAGTCCCCTACGGCAGAACTCAGACAGTCCTGATTTTTAGCCTGTATCCATTTGCATACCAAGACTTTTGAACAAACAGTAGTACACTAAAACCAAAACTCAGATGTCTAAACTACAAATTATTATTGCAAAGACAGCTAGCAATAGCATGGGTCACATGGAAGAGAAGTTACGCACATGGATCACTAACGGGAATTGTTATATTTTCTATGAATGAAAACAAAAATAAAACGTTCAAGACACCAAGCAGCTTCAGACTTTATTCATAAGGAGATGTGATTTTTAAAATGTCATGCTCTGAAACCTGTATCCTATAAGTTTTTAAAAAATTAAGCAGAAAATTAGAGGCCTGCTAATTTTAGCCCCTCTCTCTACTTGCGCATATCAGCAACTCAAGTAGCAGCAAGTGGAAGGGGCAACTTGAGCATCACCAACTTTGTTGGCTGGAAGCCAGGCACTGAAAATGTATGTATGAATGTATGGTTAGGTCAGGGTTTTCATAGGATGAGCATATTTGTTTTGCTAATAAATTTGACAGAGGTTAATGAATCTGCATGAAACTTCCCAAAAGAAAATGTCATCTGCCTCTGCTCCTTAATGGAAGGTTTTGTGTTTGTTCATCAAGCAGGGGCTAAGATAAAGGGCAGTCACAAAAGTGCAAATTCCAATTTTAATTTCCACTGGAAAGGTTGCCCTCTGCTATAGAAACATGACTGAACAGAAATACACAACATTTGGTGAGAATCTAGAATTTTACTCAGAAAGCGTACTTTTGGTGTAGATCCGATCGGTCATTTTCGAGAAACGAACAATTGAGGAGGAGCTCATGTTGAGTATGAAGGGGTTAAATTGTTAGGTACATCCCGACTGTTGATGTCCAGAAAAGCACAGATTGGACAAAGCAAAGAGGTTGGTGTATCCTGATTGGCTGGCCATAACATAACCAGTTTGTTGTGTCAGTCATTACAGAACTCAGGGATGCGGTGTCTTCATCCTGAAAATGAATTAAAAAAATATAAGGGGTAGGGTGAGCACACCCTGACCCCAAGAAGCATGTGGGAGGGACAGTCTCTTGGGGTACCCCTGTGTTTGGCTGGCTACAACAATATAAGGGTGCAGGGTGATCATACCTGCCCCTAAAGGGCCTTGCATGAACCCCCATGTTTGACTGACTACAAAATAAACAACAAGTTGTGGCAGCCATTAAGGGACATGGCCCTCTTTGAAATGTATTATAGTTAATGCCAAGTTATGAAGGTCACAAATAGGAGCATATATAAAGGGTAATAATAGATTTTAGTCACAGTGTAAATTATTTTTTGGTGGTGTTATATTCATTTTAGGAATGCAGGTGAGGTCTCAAGTGATTTTATGCTGTGAAAAATGCTGACCACTTGCTGTGATTTGATTAACTGTATTTGGGAGAAAACTAAGGAGCTCTAAAGCTAAAATGAGAGCATGCTCTGTACTTTCACGCTATCCATTCTCAGCCATGTGAACATAACATCTGATATTCTGAATAAAAACATGTGCTTCCAACAGCAGCAGAAGCCTGTCAGTCGATTCTCCATTGTTATACTGTAGCTTCACTACATAGTTCTAAAGAACTAGAGTACAATCATTCTATACTTCTTGATGGAAACAATGATGTGAAACTGATAGCATTTTCTTTAGAATTTAACAAAATGATTGGGTACAATTTGTCATAAAATTATGGTTAGTGCTCTGGAAAGCTAATTACAGGACATATTTCCTATGAGGTCTCAAATATCTTCCTCATCCATGTCAGTAAAATGTTCAGATGCAGAATAGTTATGATAAAGAGATGGAAAAGTAAGAGACTGCAGCAGCAGAGAGAGGTGGGAGGTAGGGGAGAATTAGAGCAGCGATATAGAGACAGATGACAAACGGCGTGGGACATGGGAGACAGGTGATAGAGACTATAAAGACTATAAAGGCACGGATGAGAATGATCAAATAATCCTGTGATGTCACCTGGGACAAAGAGCATGTGATTTCATTAACGCTAACCCAGGCATGTTGGTGAATTGACGTTCATGGTATTATCTGAGTTATTGCTCAAGTAAGCTTGCATGTTATGTCATTGCTACCAGGTGAAAGCCCTTATTTCCTGAAACTACAATGCATCTATCAAGGTACTAGCTTATGTTATTCTTGTGTGAGTTTGTGGCTGGTCCCCTTTATTTTATTTTTAATTATTAGTGCAGAATCTGTCAGTTGGTGTTCCACATTTATCAGAGTGTGCCAGAGTCTCCATGTCCCAGTGTGCATGTCGGTGCCTCATTGGCAGGAGACGGCGTGGATCAAGAGGCCTGGATCATAAACATCCCATGGTCAAGCAGCAACATTCAGTGGGAACTACTTAAGGTCTTTTTTCATCATGCACATGCCAATCGAAAAAACATGCCTTGCTTGCAATTCTGCAATTTCTTTTCTAGATATTGCTCCCAATCTTAAAATACTCAACAGCATGCTGGTATCTTCACCTTATATGCACAAAATAATAAAATAAAATACCACGAATACATGAGGAATTTGAGTCCTCTCAAGCATTAACTTGTTTCTCTGGCAGTTACTATGCACCGATCAGTCACTGAAAATTAAAAATGTAAAGGCATCAAATTATTCTGTTGGATATAATATTAAATAAATATCTATTTGGATTTAAACTCTAATACCTTCGGTCTATTGGATTGAAAAAGAAAGCAACATAACATTCCTCCAAGAAAAAAAAATATATTTTTATTGTTCCAAGGAGTATTACTACAATTGTGGTGATATTATTTCCTTTTGCCATTTCAATTTTTAAAAGAAACATTTAAATGTTTGCAGTACTGGTTCAAAACGGCGACACTGTTCATCTGTGACTGCTATGGAAAACAAAATATACAAATACCTGAACGTTGGCTGATTCGATTGTCATAATTAGTGCAGCCATAGTAGTATTTTTTGTATCTGCAGGGCATATTAGCAACAGACGGCGATAAATATCGCAAAGCGCGCTTAGCGCTTTCATATTTATTGCCATCTATCGCTGTTATTTTTCGCCTGGTTAGCACGTTATTTACAACGAGTATAACCTAGGTGATAAATATTCCAGCGTTAGCGCAAAAATGTGCAAACATCGCTGGAAAACCAGCGATGTTCACCCAAAAACAGTGAAAACATTGTTGATACGAGCATGTGGTCGTAACCACAAAATCCACATCCCATGTAAAGTATGTCGGAGACTGATTTTTAACAGACGGCAAAATCCAGAGCTAAGGGTGCGTTAGCGCGATTAAGATTATCGCTACGCCGGATTTGAGGTCCTTGTAAATATCGCAAAGCTGATTTAGGTATATTTTCACATGGAGTATTGTCAGGCACGCCTCCTTTGCATCTCATTAATGATGCAATGCGAGGCATGCTGACAATTGGCGCTAAGATAAGGAAACACACGTTAGCATGTCCTTGTAAATAAAGCGATAAAATTATCGCCGCTTTTCGCCCGAAAACAAACCAAAAGCGGCAATAATATTATCGCCAGCCTTTGATAATATGCCCCTGCATTCTTTGTATATACTGCGGTTTCACACTCCAGAGAGTACTGCACTTTCCAAAACGAATGTTTAATATTCACACTTTTTAATTGATTTTAAAATGTAAATGATTCATGATTTTATGATATTGGGTCCTATTGATTCTGGACAAATTGTAACTACTGATCTTTCATGGGCTGTTGATTTGTTTAGATCTCACTTAAAGGTTAATATAGTTGGGGAAAAAAACATTAGATTATTTCCCGCCAGTTCGCCTAGCAAAATCAAAATGTTCATGTTACTAAGCGCTGGGGGAAAATATTTTTTATTATGAAAAGAAACATTTGTGATTCTCTTCAATGGTAGTTCTACTATTTCGAATTGTAGCACCTGATTTAAACATGGCCGTTCTATATTGCAAATTCCTGCTAATTTCCTAACGTGATCCTCAGCAGGGTCTTCTGGTGCTAATGGACTCACAGCAGTGCAGCCTGCTTGTGCTATTACAGGTCTAATTCAGTCATTAGCATTTCTATAATAACAAGGCCTCCTCGCTGTCTCCACGGCTTTCAAGATATTGATGACCCCTTACAATATGTACACACATGTTGAGCTGGACTGTTTATTGATTAATGGTGTTTTTTTTGTCAATCTACTACTAATTGTAAAACTCACAATAACTAAAAGTACAAATCGTCCTTGTCATAAAAACAAAGACTGGATCATTGTTCTTAGATTATGCCATTTGCAGTTCTGAGAACTCGCCCACAGCCCTAAATATTTCTAAATCTACACAAAAGCAAAATGAACCATGAAACAATTGGTTCCTGAGAATGAAAACGAATAGTTCTTGAGTAAGTAACAACGCTCAGTGCCAGCCTTTGAACAAGCTACTGCTTTAAAAACTCCGCAAAGAAAGAAACATGCCCTCTTCTCCAATCTTGCTTTGCAGAGGAACTTAAAAAAAAGTGACTATATCACCATGGAAAACAATTCAATTCATTCTTATGCTACATAATTAGACAAAGGATAATCAAAAAAATGAAGTTCACAAATAAATGACGTTATACCCTTGATTGTGTCAAGAAGAGCCCCAAATAATTTCCACTACTGGAACTCACTGGAGTTTTCACACTTTGCCCAATAATCATAAAAAAGGAGCAGGAGTTAAGGGACATAAAAAATGAAAATATAGGTGGGGCTATAAATCCAGGATCTGTGTTAAAATGATGCACTTTTTTTCTTAATTTCGTGCTCCTTTGGAAGGGACTTGCAATTTTATTTCCCGACATGCAACAATTATCCTGATTTAACTTAATCGCCAAATTTAGTCTACACCTTTTTTCCTCAACATCTCCGGCGGATTATGCCTTGATATTTTAGGCACAAAATTGGTGACATTTTTGGAGGCCTGTAATTTGGGATTCAATTATATATTCATTTGCAGTTTTCCATAGTTCACAGCAAACTCCGGGGAGTCTGAGCGTTGTTCGAGAGCAAAGTATTATGTACTCTTATTTTCAACCGTCTCTAGTTATACTTCATATTTACGGTGTTTCAAGTAGAAAAGGCCACAGTGTACAATATGTGCATTTACAAGACGAAAGAGGATTTAATCAATTCTATTCAGGACAGGCGAAACCATTCATATCACATAAGCAATCACTCCTGAAGACAATGTGCGACAAAGTGATTCATTTGCTTCATGAAATTCTCAAAAAGTGGTTTGTGTGTATATCACGAGGACAATACATCCCACATGTCAGGGGAGGTGCCAGAAACAGAAAATGATGAAGATGTGATGCCTTTTAGGGGTTTTCTAGGCTTTTTTAAGCAAGATGTTCCCAATAGCACGCTTTCAATATATTGTAGAACGCTGCTCCCTCCTAAGGTGGGGGATATGCTGTTGCTTAATTAAACCAGAAGCTATTTGTACTGAGGTGATGTGGCTGAAATATTCTAACCGAGATTCAACTCTCACAGAAGCGAGATGGGCTCCTTTCAGTGATACATTTTGGAGTATTGGATTCAGGATGCACATTGACCAGGTGTGCAACTTGTGCTTTTTCCACTGTTGGATGAAAGAGGACTTCTGGGAACAGTTGAAAGTCTTTTGGGAAGGGGTATTGAAGGGTGGAACTATAGGCTTGAGATTATATCTGATGTTACGGTGAATTATTTATTTATTTATTTATTTTATGCGGGTTTTTATATAGCACAGACTTTACCCGAAGGTGTCAAAGCGCTTCACAATAGGAACAGAACTGATGCATCTTAAAGTACACATTCATTCAGCCATGGCCGGTAGTAGGTGTAACTGCAGGGCGGTGGCGTGGGGAGGGGGAGGGGTGGGGTGGGATGTAGTAATGTATGGATTACGGACTTTAACAGGTAAGTAAACATAAATAAATAAAACAAATTTTGTTGTGTGCACTGCATCACCAAATGCGATGCAGTGCGCGCAACGAAATTCGTTTTATTTATTTATATGTTTACTTACCTGTTAAAGTCCGTAATCCATACATTACTACACCCCACTCCGCCCTCCCCCTTCCCACGTCACCGCCCTGCAGTTGCACCTACCACCGGCTCTGCTGCATTCATTCCAATTTTCGAGAGTGAGGTTTTGGGACTTAGGCCCTGACTTAGATCTGGTGCATGGGTTACTCCCTCACAGCGGTGACAGTTATCCCTTACACTGAAATATAAATCCCATATATTATATTGGGATTTATATTTTGGTGGACGGTTTATTCATCATAACTGTAACCTGTCTGATGAGAACTAAATCAGTCCCTAAATCAAGCAAAGTTGATGTAAATAATCTTTTCTTTTTAGTATGACATGGAACTAGTCAAAACTGAATCTATTGAGACATGTGCATATTTTGCTGTATAGGGTTTGCAAGTCACTACAGCATATTTCAATACATCATGGGCATTACCCTGTGGTCCACTACATAATTGCAGCAACTACGTAATGTGACTTTAAATTAACTATGGTAAGAGCAAATAATGGTTTTATTTATCATTTCTTAAATTATTTGTTTTTTCTATATTTCTATTCCCATTTCTGATAATGTATTAAGTTAAGTATTTTCCCTTGCCCTAATGTTTACATATTCCAATTGCTTTTATAATTTTCGAATAACTGTTTCTGTCCTAAACATAACACTAAAATAAATGATATGGATCTGTTGACTTTAAATACCCTAAATTCACCGAGCACTAATTCTTTTACATGGTATTTAACTTTTGTGAGTAACTGAACACTAACTCTGATAATAACATATTTTACAAGGTTTATTTTTTAAATATACATGTAATAATTCTCCTAAGCTTTATTAATATAAATATTATTGTTTTTATTTCCCCCTTAAATTAACAGTTATTTTTCAAGTGGAGAAAATATTGTTTGTTTCCACTCTAACCATTGTCAGAGGCAGAGCTCTCACTGATCTCTCCCAGGAGAGTAGAATTGAGATTCGACTCCTTTAAATAGCTGGGAGTAACTGTTTATCCCACCGACTAAGATTAATATAAGGCAACTTGGGCACACACAATTTTGGATAACTCTGCCCCTGTCCTGCATGCTCAGGATAGTAATCTCTAAGATTCTGCTCCTTCCTAAAGTACTCAATTTCGTCTCTGCCCAGTTACATTTCTCAAGAGGTTTTTTACTCAGTTTGATAAGATACTCTTCGAATTCGTTTGGGTAACTGAACAGAAATTAGTCTTGTTGTGTAAGCTCTGGAACCCGATAGTTAACAGAGGGATTGGAGCCCCCAATTTTGAACTGTATTATGCAGAGGCCCAACTGTAATAGGTAATGATGTGGCTACAATGCAGTCCAGATTCAGAGAGACAGCATACACAGATAACTAGGGGACAGAAATTCTACACTTTTAAATGGCCTCAACTGCGGAAAGGAGAGGCACTCATAAAGTGGAGAAGTGGCCACATATTGCTGGTAATGTTATCTTCAACTCAAAATAGGGGATGCCCCTATGCTTCATGTCTGCCACTGTGCAATATCCCGCCCTTCAAGTCGATTGGTTCAGTACATGACAAGAGACACTGGTTAGTGGCCAGGATTATGACACTTGGTGACCTTTACATACATGGGACATTGTGCATAATGCAAGATCTCAACGATGAATATGGATTAGACACAGGCTAGTTTATTGGATGTAATACCCTAGTACATGCACTGGGAAGAATATAGGGAAAGACAGAGAGGGAACACTCACATCCAACACCTAAAGCTCCTGGTAACACACTGTTGTGCATGTAGGACAATTACAGCAATCTACGTGTCACTGATAACACTGCATGCAAGCCTAGTAAAAGAACTAAGGGACAGATTGATGGAAGTCCTAGAAACAGACATCACAAACAAGAATTGGGCCCGCACCCTAGAATTTTTAAAGAGTGTATTGTAGTGTAATGCCTATTTGAAATAAACCCTATTCAATCCCCTCCATCAGACCTATCTTACCCCTAAATACTTGAATGTATGAGGGAGCCAAATCTAGGCACTCCCACTGTTCTCTTGTAGTGTGTTTTATCTAGGTACCTGAATCAATATCCTATTCTTTGCCCTTGTCCGGTTATAAATCAATAATATCCCTGCAACGGCATAGAAACCCTTTTCATAATTCAGTCATAGCGCATGCTGTCACATTAAGCAAGCCTATTCCTCCAGCCCCCTAGAAAGCACACCGAGTTCTTAAACAAATCCAAGCCTCCAGCAACCTGGGAAATCCCCGCTGCTTTCTTTTTGATTTTGTCCGAAGAACTCCTGTAAAGCACAGTAAGAACGACCAGTTCTTCGTGACATCTTTATTGACTTCTTAAGTCCAGCCTTACGTCAAACCCGGCACCTTTCAGGTATAAATATACCAACGTTGCCTTAAGCAAGGACACGGTGGTGATGAATCTGGAGCAGCTACTTCTTGCCCGAGAGCCCAGCTGATGCGAGAGCCCACGGACGCTGCCCCTCCCTTTTGACACACTAAGAAAGACGCTGTCTTTTCTCTTGCAGAAAAATCCAGCCTCCGGCGTTTCCAGCCTACCCTTGCGGGTGACTGGGATACCGAGTCCTGAGAGAGAGATACCAGCCCCCCTGCCTCCTAATACCCAGGTACTGAACTGACTAAACCCTTACAGAGAATTCTTGAGTCAGATTCTTAGCAAAACAAACTTAACTTAAACTGCTACTTACTTACTCCTTCCCACGTATTAGGCTTAGGTCAGGTACACCGGGGTAGGCGTAGTTAGAAGCACCAGTTGAGTAAGATTAGTCAATGTATATATGTATGTATCTATTTTATCCATTTTAAAGTATCATATGGCTAAGAAACCATATCAATGCTTTTACAGTATTATTTCATAATCCTGCTTTTGCTGTATGCACTTTACTTAACTATAAGTATTGCAATTGTAGCAATTCATTTCTCTTGTGTGAGGAAAGAGACTGCTCAATAAATAACACCTTTTATTGAAAACGCCTGTCTCTCTTTTTCTCTGCAATCTGGTGAAACTAAGCACGCACCTTTGACTGAGTGAAATAGCTGTCTTTTGTTTTCACACGACTCTAGAGATATACTCTTATTCAGGGAGAGCAAAGTTGTCATGCTTTATGGTTGTCAGAAACTAAATCCCTTCTTGTCTATCCAGGGAGGTTAAACTCCTCCTCGCTTATTCGAGAAAGTTTCTAGTGAACTCTGAGCTAGCTGGCAAAAAACTTAAGTCTAATATAGTCAGTAGAGACCTAGTTAACCTCAGTCCTACGTCTAAACTACTGAATATAATATTCCAATGCGTAGAGCCTATTGGGAGAATAGAAACGACACTACATGGCGCCAAACGTTTGGTAAGGCGATAAATCTAACGCAAGACGTTAGAGTAACTCAGTTGTGCTTTTTCACACAGACCCTTTCTCCCGTAAATACTCCAAAGACGTCTGGAGTGGTTCAAAGGTTAAAATCCGCCGGAACTTAGTAGGAAGAGATTTCTATGTATAGTTTTTGGTTTATTCAACGTTGAAGGATACAGTGTTCCAAAATATTGTGCACCTAATCTTTGTTTCCTTGAAAACTTGATCTGCAACAAAAAAACCTTTCTGTCAGTAAAATGTCAGACAATGAAGGAGAGAGGGAGACAGCTAGAATAGCAGCTCAACTCCTAGCGGAAGACACAAGTCTCCTACAGCAAGACCCGGAGGCAATACTCATCCCGGTCAGCATAAGAAAAACTATAACTCTTAAACTAATAGAAAATGGACTAACATCAAGAGGTGGTACAGTCATATTCGTAATTGAGGCACATGAATATCGGCAGACAGAGGTATTCTATTCATGGATAAACTTTCCAGCAGCAAACGCTGTCACACATGAATTCCACTATTACAAAATAGAGGAACCACCGGATGAGTACACCCCTTTCGAGGAGGTGGAAATCCCATTAAAATACCAAGAGCACCTGCTCTGGTTTAAAGGCGCCCTAAAACATAATAATCACATCACCAGGCTCGGTCCACTAGGTAGACCAGGAGCAACGTGGCCGGTTTTAGCCAGCTACACACCACATCCAGACATTGAAAAAATGTCAATACCAGAACTTTTGGTACAGTTAAAACAACTGATTAAAATACATAGACAATTAGTCCAATATGTAATGCGGACTTCAACAGTCCAACCAGCTAGTAACATTCCACAGCTGACCCCTCATCAGGGGAATACAAACAAAATTACACCACAGAACATACAGTCATGTCTGGGTAAAGTACCCGCAAAACGGGAACAAATTCCATTCTGGTTAGCACAAAAAATCACTCAAATAGAGGCAGTATTTCCGAATACTACCCCTACTGAGAAACACAGAATTCTGACTATCTGTCTTCCAATGGGGATCGCACCACATGTGGAGGACTGTGACACTAGGGGCACAGTCTTTGCTTCCATTTACACAAAAACACATGGTGTTCCGTCCATGGCGGTAATACCAGATGTGCTAAGACAGATTCAAAACGAATATGGTCCAGAACCTGCTTTAACTCTGGGTATGAAATTACTGAAAGACTTCAAGCTGGTCTTGGCTATATTATTAGCCAACATAAAAGGGGAAGCAGCATCTGTGGCGATCTGCCAGAAATTGAAAGAAACAGATATAGCAGAACAGCCATTTGAACTTGCCAGAATCATAGAAAAATCCTATGAAGAGCTAGGAAGAGATAGTTTGGGTGGGAAACCAGTAAAACCCCAACTAACTGAAAATCCTGAAAAGATATTTATTAAAAATAATCTAAACACTCCAAAAAAGAACTGGGATGGAAATAAACAATCCACTCCCAAGGAAAAAAGATTCCAGTCCAGAGGAAAGTCTCCTCGGCGGAGAGAAAGATCTCCGGACCAAGGACACAAGTGTCCCCAGAGGGAGCCCTCTGAGAAAAGATAGAACCTTAGAAATAGGGATAATTTGAAGAAACCTGATAGATATCAAGATATTGATATACGTCCCTCTCGATCTTTTCAGACTTCCTCGCAGAAATCGGAAAGAAGAGGACGGTCAGAACACAGGGAAGAGCACGTCAAGTCCAAAGACAAGGAACCTGCTCATCAAAGTAAAAAACTACAATTTCCAAAAAAGAAGGTAGCCAGCATTAAAATAATCAAACATGCCGGACTCAGGACTCAGGACTCAGCTGAAAAACAGAGAGTGGGCTCAGACAATGCTAGACAGTGCAGCAGAAGTGAGCATAGCTAGCAAGATCCTGATGAATCATCTGGAGACAGTGGACACGAATGAATACATTCAGGTGGAAACTGCAGACACCAGAGTTAGCAAACCTCATAAAATATACGAAATAACATTACGTATAGAGGGAGATAAGACTAGGAAAATAAGGGGTCTATTTTGGGATAACCTCTCCAAAGTCTATGACATCCTTTTAGCTGAAAAAGACTGGCCACCAGAGTTTGTCAGGGAGTGCCCTCATGGCGAAGAAATGATTCTGCCTGCCTTCTCAAATCACATTCCAATACATAAAAAATATACACTTGCAAGAAAGTGGGCAGTAGCCCAAGCTCCTGCATTATATAAAAACCATGTTGGATGGGATGAGGACTCTCCTCCTCACAAAATCAGTTAAAAAATCAACCAACTGCACAGAGGCAGTACCCAATTAAGCAAGAAGCTAAAAAACAAGTCAGGGAGATCTTAGATCAACTTGAATACCAGGGGGTGATTGAAACATGCACCTCTCAAATGAATAACCCTTTTTTTCCTGTCTCTAAGCCAGACGATTCATATCGTCTAGTTTTGGACTACAGACACCTTAACTCATGTTGCAAAACCTTTGCAGTACAAAACTCACATAGTGCAGCACTAATGAATAACATTGTGCGCAAAAAGTACAAAACAACATTAGACATCTCTAATGGATTCTTTTGTCAAAACATAGCACCTGAAAGCAGGTATTTGACCGCTTTCTCAATAATGGGCTCGCAGAAAAAAAATTCTGTCGACTCCCCCAGGGGTTCAAGAACAGCCCAGGATTATTCTCAGCGAGAGTAACAGAGTTACTACAAATGTATGATGATGAGGCATTATCTTATGTCGATGACATCTATCTAACAGATGACGACTTGGATACTCACTTGAAAAGAGTGAACACCATAATACTTGGGTTCGCAGCAGAGGGTTACAAATTCAACTTTAAAAAGTCACAAATTGCCAATCTAACTGTCCTGTTTTTAGGATATGAATTATCAAGTGACGGCAAGAGCCTGGCAGACAATTTCTTAGAGAAATGTGCTGTAATCCAAGCACCAAGAACGCTGAAAAACTTACAATCAATTCTAGGCTTCCTGAATTTCGGAAGAACTTACATTCTAAATTATGCAGAGAGAGTTAAACCTCTCTATGAACTAATAAAACCAGATTTTAAAACTATCAATTGGACTCAAAAACACACAGAAATTTTGAGATCATTGCAAACAGACATGTTAGCTAAAACAAAATTGCAAACACGCGATAACACTCGCAACCTTGTAATACGAGTCATCCCAGGAAGATGCGGATTCACATACCTGACCTCTAATGAGGGAGAAACGGTACCAATAGCATACAAATCACATTTGTACACAGAAGCTGAAAAACATTCAGTATTAAGGAAAATATTGTTCATGCGGTTCAAACAGCTGTAGCAAAAGAAAGAGACCAAGCTGATGGCAGACAGATTACTGTTAGAACAGCAGAATCAGCCTTTGAGGCATTAACAAGCCCATGTAATTTACCTACTGTGGCATTAAATCCAAAATGGATACAATGGGAAAATTCTCTTGCTACAGACAAAGTGAAATACTATTTTGACCCGGAAATGAAAAAATTAAAAAATCTAGAATATGAAAGAGAATATCCTCTGCCAATCGACATTCGGCCCATACAACAGTACGCCTGTGTAATATACACAGACGGACATGCACAACCCTCGGTTTGGGGAAAACAAGCCTATAACGCCACATGCGAGATTGTTAAATACATGTGGCGCGGAGGTAAATTGAGACCTCTGGTAACAAAATCACACTCTGTAGAAAATAATTCAGAAAAACAAACTGAAGTAATGGCGTTAAAAATGGCGCTAGATAATGCCGATTGCGAATTCCCGACACTAATAGTGTGCGATTCGTATTACTGCGTCAAATCATACAATAACGACTTGCAGAAATGGGTTCAAAACGGTTACAAAGATGACACAGGTGCCACAATAAAGCAAAAATCACTTTGGGAACAAGTAGTTCTTTTACAGAAAGAACTACCAAAGACTCACGTGATACATTCATTGAGTCATGAACGTGATGGCGTTCACGTTTCAGGGAATTCATTGGCTGAGACAGCCACAGCGGAAGCAACTAAGTCGGCTTCCGTAGCTGCAAAAAAGCGTTCAGGAAAATATGTAGATGGGGAAACGATGCTGGCGGTAAAAACGTCATCAAAAGGCGAATGTTCAGCGCTACCTGTCAACTATCCACTCAATTATACATACATAATCGATGCAAACTCTGTTCCTTTTGTTCAAATCCCTGGAGTGGGGGATAGAGTAATTCCAAACACGAACAGGAGAGGCTTCTTAATACAAGAAGCACATATGGGATTAGGTCTAAGGCATCAGATGATCAAGGAATCTCTGACAGAATTAAAATCAGAATACTGGTGGCCGGAAATGAGCGTGGATAATCACAAATTTGCAAACAAATGTGAAAACTGCAACAGAGATCGCAGTGGCGAACCGGCCTACATAGTGCCAGAACACCTAATAGAAAGCATAAGGCGATCTATACGCATGATTAAACAGGAAACATGCGTCCCAATGTATATCATTTCAGACAAGTTTCACTTAAAATGTAGACCCCAGCACTCGGCTGACGTCTGAACTGTTATAAAAAGATTTGCGAGTCTATAGCGGCATAAACGCAATTGGCATGCTACACTCTGATCAGGGTCCTGCTTTTAGCTCTCGAGCTTATAAGGAGGCCGTGACCAGCATGGGCATTGCATTGCGGGAATCTGATCACTTCCTTCCTGAGGGAAATGGGATGGTGGAAAGAAAAAACCGAGACATAAAGCAATCTATAACGGCAAAGGTATTAGGTTCGGGTGTTGGGTGGGTCAAACATTTAATAAGTGTCCAATGTAGTCTTAATAATCTGCCAAGAAATTCTCTAAAAGGTTTCAGTCCGTACAAACTATTGTTCGGGACTAGAATGCATATCCAGGACCTCGATAGTCAAACTTCAGTGGTAGAAAGAAAATGCTTTGATATCAAATATCGTTTGGCTATTTTACAGGACTTAAATGAAACAAGAAAAGACCTGAGCAACATAAAGTTGAAACAGCAGCCAACAGCCACTGAAGAGAAACCACCTGTCCCAGCAAGGCCTGTCTGGATTCCAAAGATTGGGGATCTGGTCAGAGAGAAAATCGCGGTGAAGAAGGAATTTGGGCCATCTTACAGAAAAGCAGTACCTGTCTTAGCTGTCAACGGAACAAGATCAGTTGTACTACCGCCCCTTGCTGGTAAAAAGGAGAACCGAGTTGTATCCATCGACCTGGTTAAACCACAATCATGTGGCCAATAATAAGTAGTAGGCCAAGTGGACTCCCAAGAAGTAGCAGAACACCAAAGTTTGCTACAAATCAAGAGGTTCAAACTGAGAGACTAATCACATTTGATAAACCTACAGTGAATCAACAAGGACTATGCAACAAAGCCATGGAACTTATGCCTCTTGAAACCCAAATTACAACAATTCGTCAAGAAACACCTGTCTACAACGATGTAGCCACAGACTATGCTAATAAAACAAGGAAGAATCCAGAAGCAATTCCAATAATTGACAGAACTGTGCAGGCTACTTCATCAACTTCGATGACTTTTCCGAGGATCCGAGCGAACCTGAGGAACAGCCAACATCAACAACAACTTTTAAAGACAAGACTAAAAAACTCTTTCATCAACTAAAAGAGACCTATCTGATTTCCCCATGGATTGAATTTTGGGTGGTGCTAGGTGTACTTTTCCTCCTGCTTTGGCTCATCATGGTGCTATGCTTGGGACACTTCATTGAGGGAAAATATGTTACAATGGACACAGCAAGCCAGAACATCAACCTGGTCCTAAAGCCACACGAGTCTTCACACATCGAGAAAAGATAACTTTCCTCAGTAAACTTCACAGCCAATCCATTACCCGGTGGGGTAGCATGGGACAAAACAGATTTCAATATATATGGCCCGGTCGAACTCTTGAAGTATCCTCATCAATTTAAGGTTTCATTAAGTGACTTTGTAAAACCGAGTACATTCTCTGATGATTGGGACTTTGAAAGTATTAATGATATGATGTCAGACTTAGTTATGTCAGCAAAATTTACAGAACATGATTATTTACAGGGTTCATCGAATTATGATCAGATGTACTGCTACAACCACTATGGTAACCAATATTTGCATAAATCTGCTCAACCTAGAAATGTTTTAAATTATAATCAATGGGAACATTGTGCAACTCCACCAAAAGGTAGTTCAAAAACATTCTATGAGAAATTCCCATACTTCTCAGGGTTTAACACAAGTGAAGCAGAAACATTTTATTTCAAACTGTTAAATAAGACAGGAATGAAAACCATGCTGACAAATACAAAATTAATCTATTCAGAATCATTTTATGAAAAAATGAATACATTTGTTTTTGATTTTTGGAAAAATAACATTGAAAGGAAAACAATCTGGGGTACTAAAGACTGGCAAGTCCAAGGTATAGAATCATTATTCAGAGCCTGCATGATCCCAGAACAAATTATATTTTTGAATGACACAATTCAACAAACAACCTGTTTTGGCCTAGCCAAAATTAAAGACTTAAACAAACCGTCTATTCCAAAGCCAACACCTGACAGTAATAACACTACAGATGTTGAAATAGACGTATCCCATATTTTTAACCAAAGCAGAACACATCCTGATTGGAAGAAATGGTTGATCTGGCCCACAGACACAAATAACTGTCAAGATAGATTCCTGAACAAAACACGGGGTTCAAATTGACCAGGCCAGACCCTAGATACTCCCAGCGACAACATCCAGGGATTGTAACAACATACAGTCTAGGAAAACTCTGCCTTGAATGGCTACTTACATCCACACTGGCAGAAATTAAGCAACACTTGACTTTACTTAAAGAAGGTGCTGACTTGCGTGATTTCATTATGGGACCACGCAAACAGCGTCAAAAACGTTTCATAGCGGCCTCTATATATGCAGCTTATAACGAAGTTTGGAAAGAAACTCAAATTAAAACAGCAGAGAAAATATGAGAAATTGACCGTATTAATTTGGAAAAATCACTTTCTGTTGTGGACAATGGGTTAATGACTCTGTCTTCTAGAATATATTCACTGGACAGTATTGTATCATCTGCAATCGATATAATAGAACAGGACATGCTAATGTTACAACATGGTCAGTCCCAATTGCGTTCTATTGTACAGCTTGGCTGGACGTTACAAAATCTGCGTTCAGGCTACGTGCCTTGGCGTTTAATCAACACAACGTCACTGTTCTCTATCTTTAACCTTACTGATTTACAAATCAGCTTGGCACAAAAGGGAGCAGAGTATACAATTCTGAGCATTGAAAAACTTGAGAGATTACCATTGACAATGTCAGAACGACCTGTCATTGAATGGATAATACACGGGATAATAACTATTCCGATAACAACTTTCCAATTTCGATACTGCCAACATTATATACAGGCAGGCCAGTATGAAAGGTTGGGTAAAGGATACATCAAGTCATCATGGAAATTACCTTACACTCACACATGTTATAGTGAAAAAGGACAGAATGTATTTCTTAGTGGTGATAATTGTGAAAAGTCACTAAGTGGTACACTTCTGTGTCAGGGTATAAATCTACATGGGGCCTGTGAGGGGACTTCAAATAACCTTTCATGTCACCAGCTTGGCACACCTGCAACTTGAATAGAGCCATTCTTTAGACGGCTTTCAAACGGGAGCTACATTCTAATAGTGGACCACAGATGTTGTGGCCTGGTGCCAGGAAATGCTTATCTCGTAAGCGTAACGTCCAGGGTCACTTGCTGTGAGCAAGTATTGTATCCCAACGACACTCCAGACAGGGAGGGAAAAATGTGGCCCAGTTTGAAAATCTCTTCTATTCGAATTGATACTTTAAGCAGAATGAAGTCTGTTCTTCTACAGACGCCAGTGCACTTGACGTCATCAAAAGAAACGTATGATCTCCAAGTTGCAAGGACAACGGCAGAGATACATAAACTTTTATCAACAAATTGCCCCCTACACTTCGCAGACATGCTAAATGAAATCTTAAACATTTCTGATACGAATGGTATCGCGAGTGTATTTAAAAAAATTTTTCGGGACTGTTGACACCTTTCAAAGCAGTCCTGGGCATCTTTCCTAATTTTGTCCATTCACTCTTTGGCGGCCTTCCACTCCTGTTGGGACTCGTAGCAGGCATTTTATTTTTGATTCTCCTGCTTCGTTATGGCAAGCCACGTCACAGACAAAACTCCAGCAACAATGGAAGAAACGATCCTAGCAATACGCTATCGGGACCGCATAACTAAAGTCCTTGGATTAGCCCGGCTAAGCGATCTGAATATGACCTGGTTTCTTTCATTCAGACCCATCTGGCAGAACTGTATCTTACCTGTGTTAAGATGTATGCTGTGCGGAGAAGAATGCGTGTTAGACGTCTGTCTTACACTACAATCAGAAGTACCATTGGATACAGATACTTTGCTAAGCCCAGTAAAGGCTCACGCATCGTGTTGTCCCCAGCGGTTACCCATTCTGATGACGGCATTCTTTGAGACTTCAACACTGCGATTGAAGGGTAGTGAAGTGCAAGATGAGAGCAGCATCAACCAGGTACGACCTTCTGTGAGCACTGCTGATCCTGTCATCGATGATAGCAATCATTCTCACGACTGCACAGTTGCGGCATTTCCAACTTGGTCGAACTTTCACCTGAAGCGGTAAACTGCTTTTTTTAAAGTGTCTGAAATGATGTTCTCCCCCGAACAGAAAGAATAGAACTTTTAAGCAAACGAGCACTCAGCGTTCCCTGAACTCTGAATTTGGCCTTCAGCTTTGAAAAACAAAAGCTTCTGAAAATATTTGGAACTGTTTTGACTTCTTCCCCTGAAATTTTTTTTCCTGATTCCAAAATATTTACCTTTAGTTTGGCACTCATCTTCTGCTGAAAGTAGAACTATTCTTAGAGAACAGAGCTTCTGTTTTTAGGAACTCTAGAGACAATATATTACCTCAGCCTCTAGCATATTTACAAATAACTGTATTCATATGTGATGAAATGGTCTCGCACTTTCTTTTCTGTATTAAGAGCCATTTCATGTGTAATTTTCGCAAATCATTCATGCTGATATATGTGCATCCTTTTTAATGAATGATTACTGTTGGAACTGGCCCTTCTTGCAGGGTCATCCTCAAACTTTTTGCTTCTTCCTCCCTTATTTTTCCTGACCCGTGGCTGTTGGCAATAGGACTCTGCGCACTTTACCACTGCTGATCAGTGCTAAAGTGCATATGCTCTCTGTTTAAATTGTTATTCTGATTGGATATACATGTTTGGCATATTTGTATCACCATGAAGTCCCTAGTAAAGTGAACTGGGTGTGCCAGGGCTGGTGATGACAAATGCTACTAGTGGGCCTGCAGCACTGATTGTGCCACCCACAGGAGTAGCTCTAAAATGGTGTCTCAGGCCTGCCACTGCAGTGCCTATGGGCAGTTTAGAACTGCCATGTCCTCCTGGTCAGTGTCCCCACTGACCAGGCCTAACCCTTCCCTTTTTGTGCACATCAGTCACCCCTATGGAAGGCCCAAGGTACCCCCCTGGGCAGGGTGCAGTGTATGTAAAAGGTAGAGCATGTACTAGTGCAGGTGACATGCTCTGGTAGTGAATGGCAGCCATTTTCGTTTTTAACTACTGTAAGGCTATCTTGCTCCATAGGTTAACATCGGGGATGCTGGCTACTGTGGTTAACAGCATTTCTTCCCATAGGAACAAGATAGGACGTAAGTATCTAGTATCCCTGAACTCAGAATTTAATAACACATCTTTTGGGAAAGGTTGTTTTTAAATCCTGTATTTGAGAACAGCACTTTTAGAAAGTTGCTGTTCTCTTGTCTGACCCTTCTGTGTGCCTGGGCCTGTTTGTGTATTGGCTGTCTGGTTTGAGAGTGACAGGGGCTGGGGAATTCCCCAGGAGGGAATTCCCCTGGATGAGTCAGCACTAGGCTGAATGACTGCATTTGCAACTGGAGTAGTGGGAGGAGTTAGCACCTGGGCTGAATAGGGCTGTGCCTGCCTTCCACAATGCTGGCTCCACCCCCCTGCTGGGCGGCTGAGGACCCTGCCCCTCACTCTGAAAGGAAGTCAGAAGCCAGCAAAACAAAGTACTCAGGAAACACCCAGAACTGGTTCAGACCGGGCTCAGGGCCCACATGCACAGAGAGAACAAAGACTTTAGGGGTATAAGTACAGGACCCCTGACAACAGAAAATTAGATCATCCTGGAAATCAAGAAGGAACCTCTGCCAAGGAGAAAGCTGAACTGAAGAAGGAAGACTGTCCTGCTGTTGCTCTGCTGGACTGACCTGTTGCTTTGCTGCCAAGGAGAGGGGAAGGACTTTGCTGCTGAGCTGTGTCCCCTGTCTTGAAGGAATCTCCAAGGGCCTGAGAAGAGCTGGCTCCCTGTTTTGAAGTCCCAGGAACAAAAGGACTTCACCCCCAGCTTCCCTGAACTCTGCTGAGAGAGTTCTGTCCTTCCTAGAGCGCTTGATCCAGTTGTGGGGCCTCTGGAAGTTGTACCTGAGCTGGGAAGCTTGAAACTAAGCTTGAGTGACTTTTGAAACTGAAAAGTGTCGCATCGCTCGCTTGCGAAGCGCATTCCCGACAGTGCGAGAAGTTTCCCGCCGCTACGGAGGTCGAGATCGTCGCAGCGCCTGACGCCGCTGCCAGAGACGTCGCATCCTTCGTTTGCGGGACGCACCAGACCGGTGCGGGAGAATCGAACATCGCTGCGAGTATCGTCGCAGAGCCTGTCGTCGCTGGGTGAGAACGCCGCACCGCTTGCTTGCGGACCGCATCACGTCGCTGCGAGCACCGTCGCAGAATCAACGCATCGAGGAGCTGCGAGAGAGAGGATCACCGCTGGACCGCGCATCGTCGCCCCGGAGATCGTCGCAGCCCCTACGAGATCGTCGCATCGTGCCTTTGCGAGAACAGACTTCCTACGGAACCTACGCACCGGAATCCACACAAGTGGCCTTCCTCCCCATACAGACCGGATTCGTCGCAACACGCCCGCTGCTGCAGCGGGGCTGTCGCATCGCCTCCCCAGGGTCTCAGGAGCAACGCATCGCTTGTTTTCCACCGCACCAGCTTCTGCTTTTGGAACTTTGTTGCAACTAAAAGGTACTGTGAGTAAACGTGACGCAACTGTGAACTTTTCACGCATCAGTAGAGAATTCTATCACAACGTAGAGAATTCTAACGCAACCTTAAGAACTCTTTTTGAAACCATATTCTTGAACTGTGTATGTTGGATTTTTGTTGTTTTGGTCTTGTGTAGTTTAGATTAAAATACCTTTATTTTTCTAAACTGTTGTGGAGTCAGTTTGTGGTGTTTTTCACTGTGTTACTGTGAGTGTTGGTACAAATACTTTACGCATTGCCTCTGGTTAGCCTAGACTGCTCGTGCCAAGCTACCTAGAGGGTGAGCAGGGGTTATCTCAGAGGGTTATCTCCTTGCCCTGACTAGAAGCAAGGGTCCCTATTTGGACAGTGGTACCTACCTCTGCCAACTAGAGACCCCCAGATCTAACATTGGTGGCAGCGGTGGGATTTGAACTTGTATTTGTACTTGACCCACAGTAATTGGTGTACATCACTAGTGAGTGCAGACCACTACGCCACCGCATACCACGGTTAAGTTTTTTTATTTTTGGTTCTATTTTTGATCATAACCCTGAAAGAATCCAAACATCATGTCTCTGAATGGTAAACCAGCAAGTGATGTTGCAGAACTGGAGTTTGATATTGAAATGTTAAGTGATTACAAAGTAGGTCAACTCAGGCAGTTCTGCAGGAACTTTGGATACCCCATGAAGCGCTGCTCCAAGAAGGAGGAGCTACAGGAGGCCTTAAGGGCCTGGTGGGAGACCAAAGAGGCTGGGGAGACAGATGACGCAGAAGTGGATGAGGATGCACAAAGGGATGGTTTCAGGCCACAGGATCTGCCTGTGTCCAGAGCAGCCTCAAGGGCTGGCAGCAACCATTCAGCTGAAAGTTTTTCCCCAAAGGAGTTGGAGGAAAACCAAAGTTAGAAATGTTGAGGCTTGAAATGAAGCTGAAGCAATTGGAAATGGATAAAGAGAGAGATAGGGTGGCGGAGGAGAGCAAAAATGCCCGTGCCCTGGAAGAATTGAAATTGACCTTGGCCCATGAATTAAGAATGAGGAAGCTTGAGTTGGAGCTCAAGAAGCGTGAGGCCATGAGGGTTTCAGCTGAAGAAGTAACATGGGTAGCTCAAGAGGTGAGCTTTGCTGAGTTGGAGGTGGAGTCCAGCTCAGATGGTGGCAGCATGATTATGATATCTAGTGTGGAAAGAAAGGTACAAACACCCAGAGATGTGGCGCCTGACTTGAGGGAGGGGGGCGACATACACCAGGGGGTTCAGGTTTATGATGTAGTTCCAGTGGAGTGCAGTGTCCCTGAAGTAGATTTGGGGACTGGCACAGGGGACCATATTCCTAGTGGTGGGAGGGACACTCTACTGACTCTAGAGGAGAGGTACAGGGAGAGGGGTTCCCCCGTGGTAGAAACCTTGGTGTGTGTGTGTGAAGACCAGCCAGAAGAGTGTGGGTTGTGTGACAGAGACAGTCAGATACTGTCTTGCCAGTCTCAGGAGAGTGGTGTGGGGTACTTGTGTGAGGCACTGGAGGGTGAGGCAAAGGGTAGCTTGGTTAACAACTGTGGGGGGCTGTGTGATTCATTTGTTGGAGAGCATATTTTAAGTCCCTGTTTTCCAGAGCTATGCCAACACCCGGTGGAGTGTGAGTTCTCTGATCCCAGAGAGCTTGCGTTGGAGGCAGACCTCTTGGTAGATTCCAGAGAGTCTGAGGAGGCATTGCGGAGTGATCCCAAAAGGAGTGGCTTAGATATCTTCCAGACCTGTGAGGTGGAAGCAGTTCAGTGTACCCAAGGTAGGTCCCAGTGTAGTGGGAGGGGTGTAGGGGCTCATGTCCGGTCTCAGTGGAGAAGGAATGAGTGTGGGACGGTGTGTCTCATGGTGCCCGAAACCCAGTCTCAGGGCCTGGAGGGTTCCTTAGGGGAACACCAGGTTGGGGACCTAGACTGTACTTGTAGGCCATTTGAGGAGGATCTCCTAGTGTCTGGGGAACGGGGAGTGCCTGTAACCAGACCTCCATCAGTTCTGGTGTCTGGCAGTGCCGCTCCACTTGGGAGGGTACAGAAGTCCAGACTGAGGGATGAGAGGGGGAAGGAGTCCCCAGTGGGAGAACCAGTGGGTCAGGGACCAGTCAGAAGGGCTGAGTCCCCAGTGAGTGACCATGGTGACCTCACTTCTGTCCTGGGGGATCTTCCCGCGCTGTCAGGTGGACAGGGGTCGGGAGATCTGCGCCAGGCAGACTGTCACAGGACACATGAGTTGTGTGTCACCCTCAAGGGGGTACTATGTGAGTCCCAGAAGTCCTGGCGTGCCAGGCAACTGCACAACCGCAGGTTTTGGTCCCTGGGTTGGGAGACCAGGTTCAGGATTTGCCTGACCTGGAAGGAAGGACATCTGTAACCAGTGTCCTGACCAATATGGTTCCCGGGGGTACCCCTCCAGTAGGGAGGGTGCAGCGCTCTGGAAGGGGGTGCAGAGGGAGGGAGTCCTCGCCTCTGACCCCGGTACAACCTGAGGGGTTAAACCCTAGGTTGGGAGACCAGTTGCTGGAGGGAGGTCCTGAACTGGTAGGAAAGTTGTGTTCTTGGTTGTCTTGGTGGACAGGGTTGCCCCTGGAAGGAGGGCAAGAGTCTCACCATGGGGGTGGACTGGGCCACACCGTTGTGTTGGCCAGGTGGGTCCTGTCTACTAGTGTGGGCACATCCGAGAGGGAAGTCCTGGTGCGCCAGGCAAGTGTTCCACCGCAGGGGTTGGTCCCTGGGTGGGGATGCCAGGTTCAGGTGTTGTCTGACCTGGAGGCTTTGGAGCCTAGGTTTGAGGGCCAGGTCCGGGGTGTCCCCCCTGACCTGGAATACCAGTTGCAGGATAGAACCCCTGAACTGGTGGGTGAATGGTGCAGGACAACTGCCACAGGTGCCCTGACTATTCTAGAAGGGGGTACCGCTCCAGGTTGGAGGGTACAGAGCCCCAAGGAAGAGGAGGACCGGGTGTGGAGAAGCCCACCTCAGCCTCCTGTCCAGCTGCTGGATACAGGTCCAGGACTGGTGGGTCAGTGCCAGAGTGTCAGACCTGACCTGACAAGAGAGGGAGTAAACAAAGGGTGCCAAGCACCTGGGGCTACTGCCCCCCACCCACTGATGCCACAGAGGTTTGAGCACCCTGAGAGGCATGAGGCCTGGGTCTCATCCCTGATCACTGTTGGTGGTCACTGTGGCTTGCTGTCGGTCTGTTGGGACACACCTGTGAGGAAATTAAAGTTAGGTGCTGCACAGGTGGTGTCCACAGGTGAGGAGAAGGTTTACACATGGATTGGCATTGTGGACCCTGAGAGTATGGATAGAGTGATCCAACTGGGTTTAGGATGGCGTAGAACAGGACTGCCCTGCTGTGTGGGCCAGTTTCCGTGTTCTATCGCCTTAAGCAGGGAATCCCATCGAGGTATCGTTTGGTCTACCCTGGCTTTAGGCTGGAAGGGGGTTGTGTTGGAACTGGCCCTTCTTGCAGGGTCATCCTCAAACTTTTTGCTTCTTCCTCCCTTATTTTTCCTGACCCGTGGCTGTTGGCAATAGGACTCTGCGCACTTTACCACTGCTGATCAGTGCTAAAGTGCATATGCTCTCTGTTTAAATTGTTATTCTGATTGGATATACATGTTTGGCATATTTGTATCACCATGAAGTCCCTAGTAAAGTGCACTGGGTGTGCCAGGGCTGGTGATGACAAATGCTACTAGTGGGCCTGCAGCACTGATTGTGCCACCCACAGGAGTAGCTCTAAAATGGTGTCTCAGGCCTGCCACTGCAGTACCTATGGGCAGTTTAGAACTGCCATGTCCTCCTGGTCAGTGTCCCCACTGACCAGGCCTAACCCTTCCCTTTTTGTGCACATCAGTCACCCCTATGGAAGGCCCAAGGTACCCCCCTGGGCAGGGTGCAGTGTATGTAAAAGGTAGAGCATGTACTAGTGCAGGTGACATGCTCTGGTAGTGAATGGCAGCCATTTTCGTTTTTCACTACCGTAAGGCTATCTTGCTCCATAGGTTAACATGGGGGATGCTGGCTACAGTGGTTAACAGCATTTCTTCCCATAGGAACAAGATAGGACATAAGTATCTAGTATCCCTGACCTCAGAATTTAATAACACATCTTTTGGGAAAGGTTGTTTTTAAATCCTGTATTTGAGAACAGCACTTTTAGAAAGTTGCTGTTCTCTTGTCTGAACATTCTGTGTGCCTGGGCCTGTTTGTGTATTGGCTGTCTGGTTTGAGAGTGACAGGGGCTGGGGAATTCCCCAGGAGGGAATTCCCCTGGATGAGTCAGCACTAGGCTGAATGACTGCATTTGCAACTGGAGTAGTGGGAGGACTTAGCACCTGGGCTGAATAGGGCTGTGCCTGCCTTCCACAATGCTGGCTCCACCCCCCCCTGCTGGGCGGCTGAGGACCCTGCCCCTCACTCTGAAAGGAAGTCAGAAGCCAGCAAAACAAAGTACTCAGGAAACACCCAGAACTGGTTCAGACCGGGCTCAGGGCCCACATGCACAGAGAGAACAAAGACTTTAGGGGTATAAGTACAGGACCCCTGACAACAGAAAATTAGATCATCCTGGAAATCAAGAAGGAACCTCTGCCAAGGAGAAAGCTGAACTGAAGAAGGAAGACTGTCCTGCTGTTGCTCTGCTGGACTGACCTGTTGCTTTGCTGCCAAGGAGAGGGGAAGGACTTTGCTGCTGATCTGTGTCCCCTGTCTTGAAGGAATCTCCAAGGGCCTGAGAAGAGCTGCCTCCCTGTTTTGAAATCCCCGGAGCAAAAGGACTTCACCCCCAGCTTCCCTGAACTCTGCTGAGAGAGTTCTGTCCTTCCTAGAGCGCTTGATCCAGTTGTGGGGCCTCTGGAAGTTGTACCTGAGCTGGGAAGCTTGAAACTAAGCTTGAGTGACTTTTGAAACTGAAAAGTGTCGCATCGCTCGCTTGCGGAGCGCATTCCCGACAGTGCGAGAAGTTTCCCGCCGCTACGGAGGTCGAGATCGTCGCAGCGCCTGACGCCGCTGCCAGAGACGTCGCATCCTTCGTTTGCGGGACGCACCAGACCGGTGCGGGAGAATCGAACATCGCTGCGAGTATCGTCGCAGAGCCTGTCGTCGCTGGGTGAGAACGCCGCACCGCTTGCTTTCAACCGCATCACGTCTCTGCGAGCACCGTCGCCGAATCAATGCATCGAGGAGCTGCGAGAGAGAGGATCACCGCTGGACCGCGCATCGTCGCCCCAGAGATCATCGCAGCCCCTACGAGATCGTCGCATCGTGCCTTTGCGAGAACAGACTTCCTACGGAACCTACGCACCGGAATCCACACAAGTGGCCTTCCTCCCCATACAGACCGGATTCGTCGCAACACGCCCGCTGCTGCAGCGGGGCTGTCGCATCGCCTCCCCAGGGTCTCAGGAGCAACGCATCGCTTGTTTTCCACCGCACCAGCTTCTGCTTTTGGAACTTTGTTGCAACTAAAAGGTACTGTGAGTAAACGTGACGCAACTGTGAACTTTTCACGCATCAGTAGAGAATTCTATCGCAACGTAGAGAATTCTAACGCAACCTTAAGAACTCTTTTTGAAACCATATTCTTGAACTGTGTATGTTGGGTTTTTGTTGTTTTGGTCTTGTGTAGTTTAGATTAAAATACCTTTATTTTTCTAAACTGTTGTGGAGTCAGTTTGCGGTGTTTTTCACTGTGTTACTGTGAGTGTTGGTACAAATACTTTACGCATTGCCTCTGGTTAGCCTAGACTGCTCGTGCCAAGCTACTTAGAGGGTGAGCAGGGGTTATCTCAGAGGGTTATCTCCTTGCCCTGACTAGAAGCAAGGGTCCCTATTTGGACAGTGGTACCTACCTCTGCCAACTAGAGACCCCCAGATCTAATAATTACACTGCTTGAAAGCATACAGTACCTATACTCATTTTTCGTGTATTTCGTATATGCCATTTCAGATGCAAAATAATGTATTTTGGGGTGGATCGGTATACACATGCACCGTTAGATATGTTTACTATTGCTTAGTTTAGTAATTATGGACATGAATTCGTGGAGTGGGTGTAGTGTGTTTTATCTAGGTACCTGAATCAATATCCTATTCTTTGCCCTTGTCCGGTTATAAATCAATAATATCCCTGCAACGGCATAGAAACCCTTTTCATAATTCAGTCATAACGCATGCTGTCACATTAAGCAAGCCTATTCCTCCAGCCCCCTAGAAAGCACACCGAGTTCTTAAACAAATCCAAGCCTCCAGCAACCTGGGAAATCCCCGCTGCTTTGTTTTGATTTTGTCCGAAGAACTCCTGTAAAGCACTGTAAGAACGACCAGTTCTTAGTGACATCTTTATTGACGTCTTATGTCCAGCCTTACGTCAAACCCGGCACCTTTCATGTATAAATATACCAACGTTGCCTTAAGCAAGGACACAGTGGTGATGAATCTGGAGCAGCTACTACTTGCCCGAGAGCCCAGCTGATGCGAGAGCCCACGGACGCTGCCCCTCCCTTTTGACGCGCTGAGAAAGACGCTGTCTTTTCTCTTGCCGAGAAATCCAGCCTCCGGCGTTTCCAGCCTACCCTTGCGGGTGACTGGGATACCGAGTCCTGAGAGAGAGATACCAGCCCTCCTGCCTCCTAATAGCCAGGTACAGAGCTGACTAAACCCTTACAGAGAATTCTTGAGTCAGATTCTTGGCAAAACAAACTTAACTTAAACTGCTACTTACTTACTCCTTCCCACGTATTAGGCTTAGGTCAGGTACACCGGGGTAGGCGTAGTTAGAAGCACCAGTTGACTACGATTAGTCAATGTGTATATGTATGTATCTATTTTATCCATTTTAAAGTATCATATGGCTAAGAAACCATATCAATGCTTTTACAGTATTATTTCATAATCCTGCTTTTACTGTATGCACTTTACTTAACTATAAGTATTGCAATTGTAGCAATTCATTTCTCTTGTATGAGGAAAGAGACTGCTCAATAAATAACACCTTTTATTGAAAACGCCCGTCTCTCTTTTTCTCTGCAATCTGGTGAAACTAAGTACGCACCTTTGACTGAGTGAAATAGCTGTCTTTTGTTTTCACACGACTCTAGAGATATACTCTTTTTCAGGGAGAGCAAAGTTGTCATGTTTTATGGTTGTCAGAAACTAAATCCCTTCTTGTCTATCCAGGGAGGTTAAACTCCTCCTCGCTTATTCGAGAAAGTTTCTAGTGAACTCTGAGCTAGCTGGCAAAAAACTTAAGTCTAATATAGTCAGTAGAGACCTAGTTAACCTCAGTCCTACGTCTAAACTACTGAATATATTATTCCAATGCGCAGAGCCTATTGGGACTATAGGAACTACACTACACTCTCTTAGATGTGGATTTCCACCATATGGCCTGGCAGTGCCCAGTCATGTCACAGTTCTGGTTAAAAGCACTTTAGATAGATACATAACTGATGAGGAAAAGACTAGCCCCAGAACTCACATATCCTCGGCCGGATGCCAAGAGCAAGGAAAGCCAAATATATTACTAAATGTGAAGATCTGGCTCTAGTCTTGGTTAAACGCCTTATTGTGATGGCTTGCAAGTCCCCCAAAGCCCCTGTGGTGGGCTTATGGCTGAGAGATCTATTGTAATGAGGCACTGCGAAGGATGTTGCCCCTACAGCCGTACAGGCAGGATGGAAGCAGCACAGGGGGTACATGATTGGGAACACATTTATTTTAGCACTGGGGGCCAAATCCAATATGCACCTCCTTGAGGGCACCCTACAACCACAAGAAATTGTGAGGAGCACTATATGGAGAAACTGAAAAGGAAGGGCCACCTTTTGCTATTGCAATTGCTGCTCACATGTATTTGTGAGTTGCAGTGTTAGAATGTAGATCGGGGCAAGTTGTGTGTCCCTAGGTGGAGCGGGGGAGTGAGTGGCAGTTGAGGGTTACTTATATTGTTAATTGGTGGCTAATATTGGTCACGTAATTAAAATCAGTCTATCAAATGTTAATAGTTTAAATAAGTTTGCTAGGACAAATTGCCATTACTGTATGAGTGCCAATCAGAGAAGTAATTAATTGATTATCATACCCAAATTGCAACATATGCTATTCTAAGGTATGATATGGAGAAGGATGGACAGATGGCAATGCTGATTCCAAACTGTGTATTGCATCCGAGATATGCAATGGTTTATTGCTTCAAAAACTAAAAAAGAATAATTTCTAGACAGTTATTCTTCTTTTAATAGAATATTACCAAAAACATTTTATTAGGCTGTAAGCTTTTTTTCCTAGTGACCCCCTTGCTAAACCCTCTTTTTACTAGTTGAATCAAATGTGATCATTTTTACGTGTTAAAATAGATCTTTATTGATTTGATCAACTCTAACAATAATCAGTATATACAATATAACATTGAGATAATCTTGTACATCCATATATTGAAGTCGCAGATCAATAGTGGTCGTAAACAGTGGTCGAAGATAGCCTTTAAAAAAATTAAGTGTATCCAATCATTTGTTTACAAAACTTGTACATCCTATACCTAACTATCATTCTGCACATCAGAAATGTCTCTAAACAGCTTATGGAAGACCTGGAGTTGCAGCAGTGCAGGATGTGCCCCAGCACTTTGGGGCAGATTTATAAGCCCCTTGCGTGTCTTTTACGCCGCTGTTGCCTCACTTTTGTGACACGGCGGCGGCGCAAAAGATGCGATATGGTGCGGGGTATTTACAACGTGACGCATCTGGGAGATGCGTCACGTTGTAAAGCCCTGCGCCAGAAGGAGGCGTTCCTGCGCTGGGAGGGGCGTTCCGGCACAGGAACGCCTTCTAAAAGTGGCTGAGTGAAATCTACAAGATTTCACCCAGTCACTTTGGGGCCCATGCTGCGTCAAAACCCTGCGCCTGCTTGAAGCAGGCGTAAGGATTGACGCAGCATTAACAAGATAGGGCCCCCCAGAGCATTGCTGGAGCTGCGTCGCGCTTGCGATGAAACTCCAGCAATGCGTCACTTTTACGGCACAGATGCGTCACGCATCTGTGCCGTTTTTGCCCCATGGTGCGCCGCATTGGTGGTGGATGCATGGCGCACAATAAGTGGCGCATCCCTGCTGATATGCAGGGATGCGCCACTTATTGTAAATATACCCCTTAGTGTCGGAGCATGAGGCCTTATTTAGCAGCAGTAGCATGAGAACAGGTGATCCATATATAAATACAACAGTACAACAAAATACATTGTTCCCTATGAGTACCGTGTCTTTGTAGATAGGTCATTACTATGCTTCAAAGGTGTGTGAATTCTGATTTGGAAGTGCAGTGCAATAATAATCTATCCCCTCGTGAAGTGGGTGGGCCTGGTTCATTGACCGTACATTAGTTTAACAGAGATCCATGCTCTGCTGTCACCCATTTAACCACATCTGCTTTCAGGATCAAGGATGTGGATGGATGGAGTTTTCTAATTCGTGGATACTGATCTCTTGTCTAGAAGGAAATGTAGGTCTGCACATCTGAACCTGCTTTTCTTATGTCTGGGCATCAGTCCTAAGAAAGATGTTTTGACTAAGTTAACGATATGTGTGATCATAACAGTGGTCACCAGGTGAATCAATGCATTACAATAATGCCATTCCCACACCATGTGGAAGTACCCAACAAAAGTTGTGTTGCAGCTGGGACAGATATACAGTACACTAAGTTAAATGCTGAATTGGTGTTTTAGCGAGATTTTTGTATTGCACAGTTATGCTGAAATCATGTAAAGCCTGCAGCCCTCAAGGTGGGCAGACTTTGTCCTGTCTTTAGTTTGCCAACTGGCACTTCAGCCCCTGCACTGCTCTGCCTAATTAAACAGCGCTGCATTTTGAGGTGGCCAAATGCCCATTAGCAGAGGAACTGGGGAACAGGGAGCACCCCAACTTAAAAAAAACAGCAATCAGCAGGGGTCGAACACCAGCATAGAGAGTAGTCATGTTTTCCCCACGGTAAAATGTATGCACATCGTTCTTGAACACCAGAGCATGATACTTGAGTGCAGGTGTCCATTCCATGTCAATAAATTCTCTGTTGAATTACAAGTCTCATTTTCTTTTCACTTTGTACAGGAATGCACAGCTTTCTGGGCTTAGATCACTGGTTGCAATAACTCGATTAGTCTATGTTTGGAAGGCTCAGATGATACAAACCCTACAATAAAGTTCGCAGCTCAGTCCAGTGAATGATGTACAAAGAACCTGCCTTACTGACAGGCCTAGTTGTCAGTGCACATCATTAAATATCTGGAGTTGATCATATGGAATCTGTCTAATAATGTTAGAAGAGAATACACTCTACCAATACCTTAGGCCTCTTAAGACATCTCTCTCAGCAGTGTCTAGCAGTATTCTCATTAGAGGTTTCCAGTTAAGAGAGCCATAATATTGGCCAAAGACTGTATATATTTAACAGAAGAGACTTCATATGTACCTGATTGACATTGTAGAAGATGTCCAGATTTATCATTCTCTCTGTGACACCTGTGTGTATACATCCTACAGCTGACCAGTCTGAGCTCTTCCAGTTTTCCGTTGAAGGGGGTTCCAAGCCCAAACAATTCTTGCCCCTTCAATACATCTCTGGCAACCTTTGCATAGTGTTCGCTAAACCAATAACCCCTTCTGTAATATCCTTCATAAGCCGTATGAGGTGCAATTCATATGAGCCTGAAAAAGACCTCTGAGGTTTCCCACTCCACAAGGTTAACCTCACCAAGTGTTATCCACTTTGAAGAAATGAATTATTGCATCTTTCAATATCTTAGGAAAGGCACAGTCTTTCAGCTGCCTGCAGTTTTCAGGTCAGGATACTAAACTTAACACCTATTTCAGCCCTACTTTTGTGCCTTACAATGGTGTGTGTGATTTAGCACTCTCTGCATCAGACACACAAAATGAAGCACCATCCCCGCAGCCTCAGGATATGTATCAAGAGCATTACCTGAGTAGAAACCCTGTTCAGGAATCAATTTGTGAGACATTTGTGATGTATAAACCTTATATAATCAATGGTTCACCCTTCAGGTGCCCCTCTAACACCATAAACCTGTCCTCCGGGTCAGAATCCTCCTTTTATACAATGTATGGAATTCAGACAAGATCCATATTAGAATAATTTGGCAAAACTGGAATACAATATGGGCAGGAAGTGAACCTTTGGAAAGTTGTCCCCTCATTTCCTCAGTAGTTTAGTTCTCTCCTTCCTTGATAAATGTGTTATTGAAATAGTGTGAAACATATTTCCCATCTTCTATTTTGTGTATATTCTGTGTCTTTTTGTCTGGATGCTCATTCCCCTAACCTTCCATATCTGAAATGCATGACTAGTGTGGGTCAGCATGAATGTTTGTGAATGTCAGTGGGAATACCTACCATTTAAGGGGTCTCATCAAAAGTGTGCATGTCACTATGGTAATTCTCATGCTCTATTGATTGAAAATCAGAGGCCATACTGCTGCTTTCCACATCCATGATGTCCAAGGAAGTATTGATGACCCCACTTTGCCTTTAAACTCTGTTAAGCTAAGCCCAAGGGCAGGGTGAGAACATGGTCATGTCCAAATCAAACATATAGAAAACACACTAACTAGAGGATGCAATTGCTCACCAGCTCCTTATGCTGGCAGCCCCAACTACCTGAGCATTGGGGTACATTGAATCTCAATATTATCTTCCCATTGTAATCAAAACAATGACACAATATTGTTGATTCTCAAAAATAATGGAAAAAATATTGTTTACAAAAATATTACCATATCATTCATTACCAACAAGACAACTATCGATGATTAAAATATCTCTGTTAAAATTATCTATTTCTACTATCTATTTCTAGTAATATGGAAGTCACAAATATTCCGTCTTCCAGGGTATGCCACCAATGAGATTCAAAAAATCAATTGATTCACGGATATATGATGGTAGAATCACAACATATGGAAACGGAAAAATGCCCACAAACCTAGATGTATTTTCCACTAAGGAACCAATTGACGATGGGGCGGCCTGGAGGATTGTCAGTTCTTTTGTGTACTTTAGGAAGTACCTATATCGTAGGGACAATGGAATGTGAGGTCATCATGTACTCCAATTCATCATCATCATCATCCAAGAGCTCTTGCGTATGCCAATCATGTAACTTAGTGTGGTATACCTCCATGATCAGTTTGGTTGGATTTTCCATAAGTTTCTCATAATTAACAGGGTCATTCAGTTGCCTTGTGACCTCTTGGTAGTATTTTTGACAATCCATCACCACAATGTTTCCTTCCTTGTCAGTAGGTTTTATAATGATATCTTTATCATTCCATGGATATGTCAGGGCCCAAGAATCTTCAGCCTTCATTTTCTGTATCATCCGAGGGCTTGGTTTTTTCTCTCTTACTAGTATATCCTTAAGATCTTCAATCATAAGTTCATGGAAGACACTGACTCTGTTGCCTGGTGGAAGCTGGGGGCAACATTTACATTTAGTCTTACATTTACTGCTCACAGATTTGTTGCAATGCCCAGCATATCACAGCATTCATCCTTTGTCATTTCTCCTGTTGTACCTGTCATTCTCAATTTGTGTTCTCTAATTCAAAACTATACAGGGGTTTTAATGATATTTTATCCTCAGATGTTAATGGTGACAGTTCTTGGGGGGGGGGGGGGGGGGGGTTCCAGCATCCTTTTTCTTATGGGTCCTGGCTGCAAAGTATTATTTAGTTTTAACTTTCAACATAATTTATATATATCCACTCTTGTTGTTGCTAATCCCATTTCATTTGAGGGACTAAATGTCAAAGCCTTATGTGTTTTTGATTCAGGTTCTTCGATGACAGATTGACAATTAAATCATTCTTTACTGAATAATTGGTGTCTTTCTCCGACTTTTTTACTTCTTTCCACCTCTGGTGCCCCTTCTATTTTTTTCAGACTCCTTCTGACTCTCTTTATTCTCCCTCCACCTGTAATCCTCTGTCTCTCCCCCATGTTGTCATCCAGAGGAGACGCATCTCTCCCGAAAAATCCATTCTTTGTCGAGAATTTGAAGGCCCTTCATCCCGCAAGCTCATTTCTGAGTCCTCAGCCCTGGGCTTTCTCATCTGTTCCTGTTCCTGTACTTGATCCATCATTTGTTTGTTATAGTTGGCATCATAGCGATGGGCAAAAGTAAATACTCTGTTAGTGGCATAGTCCACTTTATCTTAATGGGATTTCCTTATTTTCTTAGTTTGTACCTCCTTCTCATATTTTTCCAGTATTTTCTCCATTTCATCAATCAGTTTTGTCCCTTCTGCAGATTCCTGGAATTTTTCAAGTTATTTTTCCAGAACTTTAATCTTTTCCTTCGCCTGTGCCAACCTCCTCTCAGCATATATAATGAGGTTGTTAATAAGCTGCATGGAACACTCAGATGGATCTGCTTGCCATTGAGACAGTAAATCTTAGACCAGGTCACTCAGAGTTGGAAGAATAAGAATTCTTAAGCCCCTTGGGACGCACTTGTAATCAATATATTTCTTGATGTCACACTCTCCCACCATTTGTTGATTTCCATAATTCTCGCTTGCTCCAGTTCCCTAAGTTGTTGTTTGGGTGTTATTGGTAGTTCTTGAATTTTCTTGATTTTTAGCCCCTATTTTAAGTGCAGTAAATATCCAACATTACAAAGAAGCATTTAGCTATTTACAGTAGCTAGATTGCCTTTGAGTCTATCATTCCATTCTTAGCTACATATTGTGTGTCCTTAGGATAAGGAAGAAACATGTTGCATCTGACAAGAACTAGCGGTCTCTATGAACTGGTTGTTAGAACCTTCTCTTGTCCACTCTTAACGTATTTTAGTTGGAATCAATTGTTTTTTACTTCTTCTTATCTCTATTGAGGTGCAAAGATGTATTTGAACAAAACACTGTTCATTGTACAGTTCATATTGGAAATGCCTTTTAGCTTCCCTATTATTCAAGCAAAATATATTGGTCTGGTAAATAATCTTTGTATAGAGCATTTGATGAGACATTGACATTTTGACAAAGCTACAGCTAGATGTTTTTTATTCTATATTTTAAATGTATTTCAGTTTGATTTGAATACAATTTTTCTATTTGCACTTATATTGGTATTTGCGAATTGTGAATCTCTTTTCAATGTCTGTATTCTTTTATGGCGAGTATTTTTTTATTCATTCCACAGAGAAGACTTTATTAATGCCACCCGGTGAACCCATTCACTGGACCATTCTTCCAGGTGTAGCTCCATGTTCTGAACTTCATACTTAGAAGGCAACTTTACTATTTACTTGTTATGCCAATAGGAGTGCTCCTCAATGTCTACCACGCTGTTCTAGGATGCTGACTCTGTGTTGTAAATTTGCTTGTTGGGTTACCAGTTCAGTGATAATAGTGGGGACCTTCACAATCTGCATTCCAGAGCAACCAATGTTCTACTAGCTATCCCTGGTCAGTTCTCAGGAAACATATATCCAGTGTAAGGGTTTCAATTTTAACATTCAGATACTATCTGGTCTCCTTAATTTCATTCAAAATGCAATCCAGTTTATCAATCCTGTCAGCTGTCTCTTAGTCAGTTGATTGTGTTACTGGAGCTATTACTTCTTGCTCCAGAGACAAGCCCAATTCCTGCTGGGTACCCAGAAATCCTGGAACAGGAACTATGTTTTCATATACTTGAGCATGCCCATCATGGAACAACCACTTCTAACAATCACTCAAACAAACTTGTTGTCAGCAGGATGAAAAATGTTAAACATATTTTGCTAGAGAGCTCCTTTTGATAATGTAGGATAACAATGAAGAAGCCATGCCTCTTCTTTAGGGCCTCCCCAGAACCCAACAGGTTGGCATTAGCAATAGATAAAGTAGATGCAGTGCTGCATGCCCGTGAAGCTTAGCACACAATGCCTTTGAGTTAGGCTGCTGCCATATCAGGCATAGGGCACCATTACAGGCCTTTACGGTTCTCTTGATGCATCTATAGCGCCAAATAGCCTGGACACACCAGTATTAGTTAAGGGATAGCACAGCCATGGCATATACACTTGCTGCAGTTCTCCAAGGGCTTATCCTTGTCTGCTTTCAGAATACATTCTTAATGCTTCTACTCTGCTGCCCCTGAGAACTGGGCCCCATATGCTATGAGATCTGTTGCTGCTCTCTGCCTAATGGCAGGTCCTTCTGTAATTTGCAGTGACATACTTAATTAGAGATAAAAACAGATGCACTACTCCTTGCTTGGCCGCTGCAGCCACCCTCCTATGGAGATCCACCACAGGTTCATTCAGGACTTAGTACAAGATGGCTGCCATCTTGAATCTGATGCTAAGGCATTCAAATGACTCACAACACTTCAGCAATGCCTCCTTGCATAGGTTACAAACCTTCATATGGGTTTTGGGTACTCAGCCAGCACTGCTATGCTTCTATGTATATTGCAGTTCACTTTAGAGGATTTTTTAAAGAGGTTTAACACCCACCAACAGAGGAGCTGATCAAAAGTGTGCCTCACTCCATTGACTCCTGGCTACAGGGATGTTTACCCTTTCCTTAACATTACTAATTAATTTCCTTATACCTCTATAATTATTCTGCAGTAACAAGATCTCTTAACCTGTACCATTTCTATTTTTATGTAATTTTAAGACTATTACAATAGATCAGGCTACCTTAAGAGTTTGGAAGAGCAGGTTTAAAACTGCAGATCTCCCACCTCATTTAGAGATGAAGAAAGAACATCTGACCATTGGGTTATCCACCAAGGGACCTGACATTGGTCAAGGTAAGTCAGAAGGCCTATCAGGAGGCCTACAATATTTGGAGAGGTCCTTCCATCATATGCTTTACTTTTCAGGAACACCGGAAAAATCCTAGTAGAAACAGAACAAGGTAAACCTTGCTTGCTGTTTCCAAGGTATACTATCAGAAAATAACTTTGAGAAATATTGGGTTAAATTAATTCACTTTATGCACTGCTGTATCATATAATGGGCACTTCACTCTGTACTGCACAAGCAAGGCCCATCATGATACTGCCCCTTGATCTCTTCATTCCCACAACTCTTAAATGAGATGGGTAAACAACAAAGTATGTGGGTGGGATTTAAGTATTTTTTGGGAAAATGTCCCATTATCACCCTTGTAAGAACTTTATTATAACTTGAGGTGGGTAACTGCCCACCTCAAGGAATAACCTCATTCTTGTCAGTATGAACTTTTAAAGACACTAAATTAACATGAGCTCATCCCCCTGGTAGCTAAGGCAAAGGGCACACAGGCTTAACTCAGGGCAATGTGTAAAGTATCTGTGCAAAACAGTAATAAAGTCAAAATCAATGAAGGCCTATGGTTGCTTTTGACCAAGACTTAGGTGTGATTTGAGGCTGAAAGTGATGAAGCGTGGGTTGGATACAGTAACCAGGTTCAACTTGGTCAAAGATTTTACTGTCTGAATTAGGAGTGTCTTTACAAAATCGATTGCAACGCAGCGCAGCGGCTAAAGTGCTGTGCTGCCTTGTGTGAGCCGGAAAGAGTAGGAAACTGCCATATCTAAAGATATATGGCATTGTCCTTCTCTCGCCACAGCGCTGGTGCACAATCAGACTTCCAACACCACACACACACACCTTCCCACCTTATTGCAAGTGTGTATGCCTGATTTCTAGCATAGTTTTTTTTATTGGACGGGTAGCCTTCCAGCACAAAATATCGTACTTAGGTCCTCATTTTGAGTGGACCGGTAAATTCTGATCCATGAATAAACTCCTGTTTAAACCACTCAGAGTGGTGGTGATCCCAAACAAGATGGGGAACACACAGTGTTGTATAAATGCCCCTCACACACCAACAGGCCCCTTGGTGTCATGCTTCATCATCGGGGCCTTCGCACCCCTCTACGGGATGCGGCGTGCTACGACTCGCGACTACGCAGGAGCACTTGTAAGTGAACTATGTGAGGGGGTGTGTGTCTACAAAAGTGTGAGTGAGGTGAGGTGAAAATGGTTAAAAAATACCTGGCGCGTGGGTGAAACAAAATTTATTAAATCCCCGGCTGGTATTATTAAAAAGTGCAAGGCGTGGTTGGTACAATACTAATTAAGGTATTACAACCACTGTGAAAAGTGTCAACATGTTTCGGAACTCAGAGGTTCCTTCTTCAGGACAAGGATAGCACTTACCCTCCCCTTACTCACATGTAAATGTAAAAGTGTAAAATGAATTACAGCAATGTGTAATGTACCTAACCGTGTTAAATATACAGGTAGGTGTCGTTGCGCCCAATTGGCGATGAAAAACTTTAGGTATTCAAAATAAAGACCTCATGAGCCTGTGCGTGTTATTGGGGGATCCGTCTTTTCTGTTCAGAAAATGACGGTTACTGCAATGGCTAGTTGCCTGCCTTCCCTCAACGCGGCTCCGATGAAGTGACTTCATCGGAGCCGCGTTGAGGGAAGGCAGGCAACTAGCCATTGCAGTAACCGTCATTTATTTTGAATACCTAAAGTTTTTCATCGCCAATTGGGCGCAACGACACCTACCTGTATATTTAACACGGTTAGGTACATTACACATTGCTGTAATTCATTTTACACTTTTACATTTACATGTGAGTAAGGGGAGGGTAAGTGCTATCCTTGTCCTGAAGAAGGAACCTCTGAGTTCCGAAACATGTTGACACTTTTCACAGTGGTTGTAATACCTTAATTAGTATTGTACCAACCACGCCTTGCACTTTTTAATAATACCAGCCGGGGATTTAATAAATTTTGTTTCACCCACGCGCCAGGTATTTTTTAACCATTTTCACCTCACCTCACTCACACTTTTGTAGACACACACCCCCTCACATAGTTCACTTACAAGTGCTCCTGCGTAGTCGCGAGTCGTAGCACGCCGCATCCCGTAGAGGGGTGCGAAGGCCCCGATGATGAAGCATGACACCAAGGGGCCTGTTGGTGTGTGAGGGGCATTTATACAACACTGTGTGTTCCCCATCTTGTTTGGGATCACCACCACTCTGAGTGGATTCTACTTTGTTTATGCATACAACCAGGGAGGCCGAATCCACTGACTCTCTCTCTCCCCCCTCTTGTTAAATTCTTGTCTTAAACTCCTGTTTATGCACAGATCGGAATTACACATTTGGCTGCTTTTAACACCACCGATAAGTATCGGTTGTGTTAAATATCTCAGGTGTCATTACATTTCAGCAGATTAAACCTATCGAAATTTAACAGGGGAAATTGTACAATATTTCATGTAACATGTGGATTTTGGTCCGTTAAATACCAAAATCTTCATATTATTCCCCATAAACTCGTGATAGGTGCTATTTATCACACACAATAAATAACATTCACCGTGGTATCATTATTTGTCATGTGCAATAATTAACATCGAAACTCGCAATAATACCCTTAGACTAACTTTTAAACATTTCCTACATTATATGCAAGCTGTACAGTGTACCACACATACAAACCCAGAAAAGAATAGTGAAAGAAATACATTTCTCCTTGATAAAGTCAATGTACAAATAGGATTATTTTTGGATGCAACACCCTGACCTTTTTTAGTAGGCAGGCTTTTGTGTCAAAATCCATAGACATTTGCTTAGGAATGCATTGCAGGTTGCATAGGTGCTGCTTTGTGTTAATTTTGGCCGATTTCCCCTGCAAAATAACCTTTACGCTGGAAATTAATTTAAAATGGACGTTATCATAGACAAATAGACTCTTTGGGGCCCATTAGAATGTCGGCGGATTGCCACCGCCTGCATGGCGGTGGCAATCCGCCCGAAATTCTTTCCCGCCCGCATTCCATTTCCCCCGCCATATTACTATGACGGGGGGGACCCCGGCGGACGGAAAGACCATCCGCCGGTTTTCCGCCCGGTCGATGAGTCGACCGGGCGAAAAAGTTTTAATATGGCCGCCATTCATATCACGATGCATGCAGGGATTTGCCGCCACAGAAAGGCATGCATTGTTTGCTATTGAGGGCCAGTAGCGGGCCCCCAGGAAGTTGGGGGTGGGTGGTGCACATGGGGGGTACCTGCATTTTCATGCACAACATGGGAGGCACCACACGGTGCCTGCCAAGTTGTGCATGAAAATGCACGACGTGTCTTTTTGGCATTGCGGTGGGCAGTGCTGAAAGCACCCCCGCCGCAATGTCAAGAATGCACGATGCGCCCACCATTGTGGCGGGCATATCCTAATGACCCCCCACTGGATCGCCGCACTTATGGTGGGTAGTCTCTTTCTATGTCAGGATGGCGGGCAGACAATGTCCGCCCGCCATCCTAATGATGCCCTTTGTGAGGCACTGATTTGCACTATGTTTGATGTGCTAATCTGTCACATCATGTTAGTATATGTACCCCGTAGTCTTTTTTGTCTCAACCAACAATAGAAGTACACTTCTAAAGCCCCTGTGTCATCCAGGAAAGCACTTAGCGACTGACAGGGTGTCAGACAGAGGTTAACAGCAGGGTCCAGTTCAGTTCCGTTTGACACTGGTCAGCTGGGTACTTCCAGGAAATGGCTTTTACAGCTTGTTGACTCCATGAAGTCACACAGGTCAGTCTTATGACCTTTCAAGTCCACTTGTTTGTTCTGGGTCCACTGAGGTGAAGGAAAGTAGGTCCAGTTCTCTTCTGTTCTTCCACAGGCTAAGAAAGTATACGGAAGTGGGTGACTGTATGTGTTGCATGTTTGTTGCACCCCAACTAGTAGGTGGAGCTCACTCCTTGGCACTCTCTAACCAAAAGGGTAATAGTTCCTAGGGTCAACCCTACCCACTCTTTCAGTATTTTCTGTTTGTCTTACTGCAAACAGGTTTAAAATGTAAAATGCAGGAAATGTTCACGATGGTATTCACCCACACTAAACTTGGGTTCTGGAGGCTGAGTGTGTGTGTGAGGGAGTGTCATAGGAAGATCATCAATCTCTCCCCACTTCTAACACTAAAATTTAGTTTGAAGTAGGCACTGTACCCAAAACAAACACAGAAACAAAAATCTGGTAGGGCAAAAGCAGGACCCTGCAGCACAAAAACGTTTTTTGGAATACTGTTCTACCCCTTTCTAGTGCACTCAAAGTGTGACATGTGGTTTAATAGACCTTTTAATCAGGATTTAACAGTGTAGTGTCACAGGGTGCCCATAGACCCCCGAAGGCGTGCCTAAGGCAAGCCCGTCTGTGCTCGTCAGTGTCCCAGAGGTGACCAGCAGCGGAGACGCTGCCTGTTGCCCTTCAGATAATGTCTACTTTAAAAATCCTAGAATTAATTATAGCAGAGAGAGTCTATTAGCACTGGGCAGGTGTGTGAGCTGCCGCTCTCACTTTACCCTATCAGTAGACACAAACTGTCTTTGCTTTGTAAATTGTAACTAGGGGGCCCGGGGGCACGGTTCTTAGGTGGTTCTCCTCCTTTTTGGAAAGCCGCCAGGAAAAAGTTTGGTCCCCCACTCTCTCTACCCCTATATCCCTCGATGACGTTTGGAGTGCCACAGAGCTCTGTTTTGAATCCAAATCAATGTTTACCTGGCTCCCCTTGCACTCCTGCAAGAGCAATTTGGGGCAAAAGTTATATCCTATGCAGACGACACGCAGCTGTTGTTTAATTGCGAGAAGGATGCTGCGTTGAGAGGAAATGAATAAACAATTGCCTGACAAAGGTGTTTGCCTGGTTCAGGCAAAATCAACTGTTATTTAATTCAGGCAAGTCTGAAATAATGTTCTTCAGCCATAGCCCGGGTGAGGAATGGTGCCAATGGTGGCCCCAGGATATGTCCCCCCACCCCGCTTGCCCAGTCACAACCTCAAAAAACCTTGGGGAAAAATTGGATGCGAACATTTCCATGAAGTCCCAAATCGAATCAGTGCTCAGTACTTGTTTTGGACTATTGAAAACGATGAGGAACTTCTTCCCTCTACTTCCAGTCTCGTATAGAAAATCCGTGGTCCAAGCCATGATGATGTCAAGGTTGGGCTATGGTAATGTCCAGTACTTAGGCCTCCCTGATTACCTATTGGGCTGTCTGCAGGTGGTTCAAAATGCCGCAGCAAGGGCCGTTCTTATGGTTGACCCTAGGACACACATGACGCCTCTTTTGGTGTCCCTGCACTGACTCCCGGTGACAAAGAGGGTTCATTTTAAAGCCTTGGTGCTGGACTTCAAGGCCTTTCACAACTTAGGGGCTCCCTACTTCAGGAGCAGATTCCACCCCTATGCTCCATCTAGAACCCTGCGGTCCTCGAATCAGAAGTTGTCTATCGTGCCTAAGTTTGCTCGTTCACATATGGGCGGACGCTCCTTCCAGGTGGTGGCCTCCCCTGAGACAGGCACAGGTTCTCCTTAGCTTTAGGAGAAAGCTAAAAACTTGGCTCTTTCAACATTAGAGGATTCACCTGCTGATGCGCAAAACCTTTCTGTCAATGTGATCAAGTCAGCACTGGGACACTCTCAGGAGTAGCGGTGCGCTCTACAAATACCCTGTAACATAACATAACTGTGAATACTCTGTGGAGTTCAGAGAAAGCATCCCTACCCATTCAGGCCAGACTATTGTTAGCTCCTGAGAGACTTTTCACACCTCGTTCCCAACTATTCAAGGTTTAGTCCAGGCTTGGAGCTAATGCAAATTAGCCTCCAGAAACTTCAGGCATGGAGTAAAGATAAATTTATAAAAGTTACTTTCCCCTCATATTTATTAAAAATCTGACATTTTAATAACTATTAAAATAGTGGTTTTGTTAGTTTTCCAGATGGTCCCTTTCCCAAGTTAGCAATATTAGTATTTTAATCAACACGCAGATTTTCTACATGGAGCAGCAAGGCCTGCCACAGTGTCAACAGCTTTTTGAGCCTTGTCACTATAGGAACATGTTAACATTAATTTTCTGCATGCCCCACTTTTAAATAGCATGTACCTTACCTTGTTAGCCACAAGGCTTACCAATATATAAAACGAAGGTTTTTACCTTTCAAAAGAGGATATTTTAACAGGGCACACTGCTCGCTGTACACTATAACAGTCAGGCTACAACGGTAGGCTTGAAGCCATGTTTTGTTTGATGACGCTAGTGAAAGGCACAATACATGCTGTGTTCTACATGTGACAGTTAACTTTTCATGACATTGGTATTTCTGTACCATGCACTACAGCCTTGCAGAAATGTTAAATACATCAAACAGGGATTAGCCATGTATTCATGTCTTAGGGGTCATGGCAGATGCCCCGGGCACTCACCAGCAGTGTTCTAATGTGCAGAGTCTAAAAAGGATGCAATGAAATAGGATCGAGGAAAAGGTGAAAACTCGGGGTGACTGCACAGAAAATTCGTATTTCCTGCAGATCTCTTCCAAGTGAATCGCTAAACTTGCTTACTAGTAAATAAAGTGAGAAAATGCTGATCCTTAAACATTACAATTATCTGGGTACGTATAAAGAAGGCAGTGGTTAGGGTTCATTCTTGTTCTAGTTATTCAAGTATTTATTATTCAAATGTGTGATTTCACATATACAGTACTCAAATATATTTCTGGTTTGCGATTTAAGAAATTTAAATAAAACAACACTAAACTAGAACATAACAAATAAAATGAAATACAAATGATGTACAAGACAAATTTCCTATACTTGATATATTTTATTAATATGTGTTTTATTGTCCTGTGGAGTCTATATCGAAATTTGGGGACTCACATTTTTTGTTATTTGAATGACACTTGCTGTTTAGCAATTCATTTCTGAGCCCTTTCAGACGACGTTTGTATTGATTGAAGTAAAATGTTTTATTTCCAAAATCAAATTGCATTGATGTGTAAACAGAGAGACGCATGTTTATCAGTCTGGATATCATTGTGACATGATGAGTCATATTTAAGGGTCTTGAGAGAAGCATTAAATAACTGTGATACTCTGTCTAACATGAAGGATGTTATAAAGATTTACAATACGAATTAACAGGAAAACACTTTTGCTCCTAATGTCACCCCTCCTCTTTCAATCTGAAATAAACCGGTATCCTTTTTAATTGTTCAAGGTCAAAGCGAAAACAGAATTGTTTATATTCTATTGTGAATGCCTATTACCCTGATAATATGTTTTTGTTTGACAGATCTGAGGATAATGAGTTGATCATACAAATGTGGTGGAGTGTTTTTCTCCTCTGCAGAACTGTCACAAGAAGGCAGGGTTACCACGTAAAGAACGGTGCAGGAAAAGGCACATATTTGTATAGTTTTCTAAAGGTTCATCAAAACAAATCCATCATGTATTCCTCTGGTCCGTCAGCACACAAAAAACAAAAAAACACAAATTATCCCTAAACAAGGAAACGAAGAGAAAGGCAAATAGAAATCAGAAATGTCAAGACGTGCTTCTCTGCAGGAGCCATCTTGCCTTCACAGCAGTGGTATGTAGCTTTGATTTTCCCATCGGAGAAAATATTTACTCAGTTTGCAGCCAATCGGATTCCAATTGTAAAGGCCTAATAGAAAAGGTTAGGTGCAGTAGTGAGCTCACTTACTGCTGGATTACATGTTGTTTCGTTCCTCTGCTCCTAAAGCACTTTCGAAATGTGAATATTATGTATTGTTCAAACTGATTTGTTGCAAAATGAATTATTCACACTAATGTTGCCCAATAACGTGACAATTTAAATTCGAAGAAAATGAGCAAAAATATGTTTTGTATACTTTGGATGCAGCAATAAAATACCTGACTCATAAATATATATATATTTTTTTACAAAATACTACACACATTTTTTTTATTCCAATCCTTACTCTCAAATGACTTATTAAAGTAGATTAAGAAACTGTTACTGAGTTCATGAGACAGGTGAAAAGGTTGTACTTGTTACAATACAAACTTGTCATAGTTAGTAGTTTATTCTATTTCGACCCCTGTACAGATACCCCTTTGCGCATCGGTTACAATTATAAGTGACTCAATGTTTATCGCATCTGGTAATTACAGGTTGTATTGAAGTTTACAACTTATGTTAAATTTCAGAAGGCGAACCCTGTTGAAATGTAACAGGTGAAAAAGGCACAGTATTTTCTGGGACATGCAGATTTTGAAGAGGACAATGTTTGTCATGGTACTCTTTGATGGAAGTCTACCAGAATCACCTTTAGGGCTTTTGTAGTGATAAGTCTGCAATATTTTAGTCCTACTGAAAAGTAAATAGACAGCGCCTTGTTTTGAGTGTCTCAAAAATGAGTATATGAAAAGGAAGATAACAGCTGTTTGTCACAATATAAATCACTTATTGATCGAGCCACAATCATCTAGAATTTATAGAGAGTTGTAAGGGGATAGCACCCCTGGAAGAGTGCTGAGCTTCTCCTGGGTTATGTTGAACTGTCTTTGAGAAGAAACAGTTCTCGCGGATGATTTCTGATGAAATAATGGTTGGTGGCAAGAAGGTAATTGAGGACACATTTTATATAATCAAGAGACTTTCTATTAATCCACAAATACCATCCTCATCCATGTCATCAAAATTTCTGAGATGATGAGTAAAACAAGCACTTCTACAGGCGCATCAGTCTCCAGTGTTTTACTGCAGCTTCACCATACAGCTGTAATGCATGACTGTATGGTATCATTCCATATTCATGACAAAACTGACGTACTCCTGAACCCCATGTTGAAGGAATAGATGTTGTTGAAGTTAACACCTTACCTGTTGAGCATGGAGTTAATGCAGAAATGAAACCAGATGTGAGAGGAAGTATGTTTTACAGCCATAAATGGCATAATATGTAATTGAAATGGATAAAAAAATGTAATGGCATGGATTGCTACCTATGTCCAAAATTTCCTGTTACCATTTGTTTCCTCGACATTCCATCCACTTTGTCTCTTAATTTATCCTTAATTTTAAAATCTTGAGATTTTGTGGAAAAATACTTTTTTTAAATTTCCCATTAGCAAACATGGCAGCCAATACCTAGAGGTGTGCTTCAATGAATAGTGATTCTCTCTGAGCCTCTCTAAGGAGTTGATGTTTGGACATTTCATTTTACATTTTTATTCTTCCACTTCATTTTGTCAGTAGGTGCCTTTGCCGGTTTTAATGTGCACTGACAAGAAAATAACTCTTATTGTGCGCTAAATATAAGGAAATGCTAAAACGTTCAGAAATATATATTCATTCTGCATACAAATATCTCTCTGAATACATAATAAACACCTGCATTCAGAAATATTGAACAAACATAATTTTAAAAATAGCGTTGTACATCAGAGAGAACAAAAAGCCACACAAGGAAAGATGAAAACAATTTTCATGCAACTATTCAATCTTTTGCACAGGAATGTGAATGATTCTAGAGCGGCCTTCTCCAGCAATATGTGTCTCACGGCATGCACATGCTATGAATTGTGTGAACGCTCTAGTTCTATACTTGAATTTTGTGATTTTCATAAGCAGCTATTATGGGAAGAAAGGTATGCTAGATATGTGGGTTGAACAGTAGTATCGCTTGTATCAGGTACAAACTATGAATCTCCTGGGTAGATATCGACCCACTAGGAGCCAATTGAAGAGCCGGATTTTCATACTGAATAGCCATCTGGTTTCTAATGTGTCCCATTAAATTGCAGCAAATATGACCCACAATAGATGGACTAGTTCCAATTGGTCCATGCAAGTGGTTTCTGCATATCGTTAACACCTTCAAAGTAAAGACACAACCCTCCTTCTTCATATAACCATCCCCAAATAATGCTAAAGGTTCATGGCTAGGTTTGGAAATGGGACCGATTTTAAGATAAGCCCATTTGCATTTTCATATAATCATAAAGTGGTACTAAAACAGAATCCCCCACATGCATCAACCTATTTAGCAAGTGCAAACGGTGCGAATCGGTAAATTCGGTCGTTTGCACTTCCTAAATAAGTTTTTGGGATGCATGAAACAATTCGCTATTTTTTGCATTTCTTAAAAATGCAAATGCAATTAAGGAATCGCATTTGTGCGATTCCTTAAATGCAATGCATCAATTTGTAAAAAATAGCGAATTTTGAATTTGGAAGTGCAAATTACCACAAGGTTGACCCTCGTGGTAATTTGCGAAAATCTGTCAAAAAGCAAAAAAATTCATTTTTGAAACTGTCATGTTACAGACACACATGTCCTTAGGACATGTGTGTGTGAAACATGCACTTTCAAATGTATTTCAGGGGCGCAGGGGGGGTCCTTTGGACCCCCCCCCTGCACCCTTGGAATGCATCAACAAATTGCGAATTTGTAAATGCCTTCCCATTGGCTCCTATGGGCCTTTTGGCCCATAGGAATCAATGGGAATTGCGAAAATGTACTTAAGAATTCGGTATTTATTTGGGATTCGGTAAAAATTGCGATTTTTACCGAATCACAAATAAATACCGAAAAAAATTATGCATAGCATTTTGCATTTCTTAATTTGCAATTCGGTATTTTTCGCAAATTAAGAAGTGCAAAATGTCTCAATGATGCATGTGCCCAATAGTTTATACCTGGTATAGAGTTCGATACTTCAGTCACTGTCATAGACAATTTTTCCTGAAAAAGTCATTTTTAAGAAACAGTTTCACCTTTACAGCGTGCCCCCCCTCCATTGCATCCTACATTCCCATTTGCAACTTGTATTCTCCATTGGACTCTGTGCCCTCCTTGCATCCTGTGCTCCACCTTGCTCCTTGCACCCTCTCCTTTATCCCCTGTGCGTCTTCCTTGCAACATTAACCCCTCTACTCCTGCTGTCATCCGTGTAATATGTGCTCCCCAACCGTGCAACTACCCCCACACGTCTGCACACTGTACTCCCCATTGGTCACTATACATCCCCTTAATTCCTTCAAAAATTGTTTTGGTAATGAGCAGTGAAATGTTCATCAAGCTTCACTAACACATAACGCAAGTTTAACATACCTCAGCTGTGCAACATAAACGTCTGCCACTGCAACCCATGTGCTACGTTTTGTTGGTATCACTCATGCTTGCCAACATCTTTTTAAATTTCAAATGATTTTATTAAGCATTTTTGGAAATAAAACAAGATATAATGTTTGACTGTTTGTAAAATGGTGACTTTGTACACCAATAATAAAGTATCCGGAAGTGATTCCATGCTTGCATTTACAGTTTAGGGGTCGTTGACAAACAGACATCAAATTATAAAACAGATTATTGCAAAACAGAACAAATCAATATAGAAACAAACAAAAGCCACAACGATTGCTACTGCCAGTGGTTGATTACTAGAAGGAATAATCCTGGGGAAGTGAAGTAAGGAAATGCCTTTGACTTGCCACTCTTTTAAGATTACTTTTTCCCCTTTGGAAGCAAAGGCATTTATTGCTGTACAAAAGGAATACTGGTCTGTGGGTGAGAAGACTAGAGAGTAACAGGGCCTTAATTTCCAGATCAAGTACAACATACCCAAATAGTACTATACCATCAAGCTAATGTTGTTAACCAGAGGTCCACTATTGTTTGTAAAGGGCAGTGTTCCTTTAAAAGTTCGAGATTAGTTCAATCTTCCTAGCACATAGGATTGCAATAATTCCATGACCTGCCATTTAGCCTTTTTCTGAAAGCTTTTCGCAAAAAATACGCTATTTCTCCTACATTATAATTCATCACTATGTGACATCCTTCTGAATGGGCTACAGCTTTGAACAAACTTAATTGAAAAATAAATTCTATAATTTTAGCCTAAATCAAAAGCCATTATCAGAGCTTATAGGCTCAAGTCACTTTATGATTGCCGTCGACGAAATCCTTTGCTGCTTCGGAGTTTTTCAGATGCCTACAAGATACAGTTGTAGCAAATGAACGTGGTATTTTTTTAACAAGCTCGCGAGATAACAGATACGGTTGATAAAATGGACGTGCCGCGCAGGATATTTTATTTTAAGTTTCAGGCCGTGGCAGTTTCATTTAGTTGACTAAATATGTCTGCCACTAATACAATATTTCACATGGCTGCTCTCTGAAGTCTGTTCAGTGTACCAAAGGAAAATATTTCATCTAGTGCTTGTTCTAGCAATGTACCCTGTTTCAAAACTTTGTGTACACATCATCTCTCTTTGCAATCTCTCCTGCCAAGGCACATCATTAAGTCATCCTGGCTGTAAAGGTCAAGAATTACTACTATGGGAAATTGAAATATGCTGTCCATACATCATTTCTAAACATCGAGTGAGCGCCACGGAAATGCATTGCTGCCCAACAATGGCTGCTTTTTCCAAACTACGCGTTGATGCTGATTACAACAGATGTATCATCGTGAAGCACCAGGTTAGTATTTACAATTAATCCAAGTGATGGCGTTGAATAATGTGATCTTCAATAGAACAAGTTATTTTATATCAAAATATGAATATTATTTTCAATAACATTGTAGAAGTTAATTACCACGGCTTTCCAAACGTTTATCCCATTTAGAACAAGAATAAGACATTATCTGTATTAAAGGTCAGTTTTTGCTGCTTCAAAATCCACCTGGTTCCAACGTTTCAATCCTTTAAGAACAAGAGTAAAATATTATTTGAATTGAAAGATAGTTTTTGCTGGTCCAGTATACATAACTGCCCTGCTTACACTGCTTTTTGTGGGATCCCTAGTGGAAGAGTGGAGGTGCTGCGCAGCTTGGCATTTTATGAATATGGCACTGGCCTGGAAGGCAGAGCCAGACCCCACTGGGGCCCATGGGAAACACCTAACTACAGCGGGAGCGCCCAAGGCAAAGAAGCCCGCGAAAAAGGACACGACTGGGATGGGCAGCCGCGGCCCGTGGAGGGAGTTGAGGTGGGGCACAGAGGCGGGGCGGGGGAGGGGCAGGGTGGGGGGTGCTAAAAACCGGCATGTGGATAATTGGAGGTAAGTAAACAATGTAATTAATAAAATGAATTTCGTAGCGTGCCCTGCATCGCAAAATGTGATGCAGCGCGCGTTACGAAATTCGTTTTATTTATTTGTATGTTTACTTACATATAAAACTCCGTAATCTATAGATTAATACCCCCCTCCCCATGTCACCGCCCTTCAGGTACACCTACTACCGACCGCGGCTGGGAATGGGTGAGTCCTTTGAAACCGCCAATCAGAGAAGAGGAGCGGAGCTGGCTAAAGGGGTCAAAGGGTGGGCACGGGCCCCCTTTGACCCACAAAGAAGCTCACCTTCTATGATAAATGTAATGTAGAATAAACATGGGTTTTCGAAAGACCAACCAAAAGTTGTAAAATAAACTGCTGCCTTTGATGCACCATAACATGATTGTTGTTGAGTAATTCAAGGGGGGAGGTTGCTACACGGGAAGGCCAACAATCAGTGGCGTAACGAACCTTGAGGGGGCCCCCCTGCAGGGTAAGTGAAGGGGCCCCCTCCGGACTCAATATAGAGCTCCCCAGCAGAAGTGCGGTGCTGACGGGTCCCTATGGAGGGTGAGGGCCCCCCCGCAACGCGTGGGCTGCAGGGGCCTGTGTTACGCCCCTGCCAACAATGAGGGGACAAACTCACATGCCTGGGAGGGGTTACACAAAATAAGCCATCATCCTATATACAGGGCCATTGGAAATATGCGGATGGGGGGACTAAATTATGTGATAGGGTAGACTAAAATCAGGGCTCGAGTCAGAGTACCACACGGGTGGACGGCGTTCCTCCCACTTATTTTACCAGGAGCTTGATTACTGGAGCAAATGGAGCCACACAGTCACTCTTTGGCCTCTATAGGGCGAGATCGGATCTCATTCAGAACGCTGCTCACGCGCTGGCTTCTCTGATGTAATCGCATCTAAGGGGTGAGCGAGAGAAGGCAATGAGTCTGATGGTGCAAGCCACCTTTTGTGACCTCACTTCTTGTCGTGACTTCAGCGTACCCCACTTCTTTTTTTAGGATTTGTGCCCTGACTAAAATATATAGCATAGCAAGTAAAAAAAGGCAAATTATGCAGCACATTTTTTGATAGTTTAACTGCATCCTTCTGTCATTTTTACACTTTTTAACACTGCCTGAGCATAGGTTTCACCTCTTTTGGATTAAAATCTGGTATTTAAAATCTGCACTATTCCAGTAATTATGTGTAAAAGGCTGCAGCCACAAAATCACATAATTTCAGTGGTCCTTCCTATATACCTTTCACCGTGGCAGATGAAAAGGTCTGGTGATGCCTGCAGGTACATCACCCTAAAGTCACATAGATGTTGTTATTCCTTGCTAAAGGACAAAACTTACCAGTTATCCCAAGTGCAGTTTGTATTAGTATAAAACGCTTCCTGATATCCACTTTGTGCATGAGAAGGCATGTCACTCACCCTGTAACAAAGTTAGGTCACACCAGATTTATTCTTCAATTATATCAATATATATAACGTCCTATCCTCACTGCATCAAAGCAGCAACTGACACATGAACATTCTCCAAGAGCTTCTTTGGATAATATTCTAGAACAGCATAAATGGAAGTTGCCTTGAATAATAATAACTAAGCATAAAATCAAACATAACGAGTGAAGGTATTACACACCTTTCCGCTTTACACAATTATTTTAAAACAAAATCACGTAGGGACACTGGAATTTTTTTAATACGACAACTCTTCCGCAACATTGTTTTTTTGTTACACAGCTCCTTATGTATATTAGGTACATTAGAGATTTTATTATGTAATGGAGCAATTCAACTTAAATTCCAAATGCGACCATCATCTAATTTGACAGCATTTCGAATACATTTTCTAACAACAAATGGAGAAGAAAATGTTGACAATCCACCAGATTTCTGGGGTAAACAAACTTTCACTCTGTCACCCACCTGTACACAAGTTTGTGAAACAGCATGTCTATTGTCAAAATCATTCTTCCTTTTCAACGTTTTCAACTTTTGTGAGTCTTTACAACAAACATTATCAGAAGCAGCAATACCCGAAACCCTTTCAGGATTAGTAATAAAGCGTTTGTCTCTCATCCAAGACTGAAAAAGTTGGGTATTCGGACTGCGTCCTCTAAACAGTAAGTATGGGCGAAATTTGCGAATTCGCGGTATGCGTATTCATGCGAATACGTACTCGCGGTCAGCAAAATTCGCGAATCTGTGCGAATTTGCGGATTTTTTATTTTTGCGTGTTCGCTGGTTTTTTTTCAGCGCAGCTACCGCGAAGTTACCCATGGGGTCGTACATGGGCTCGGCCATCTTGTTTTCAGTGTTCGCGTTGCGTATTTCCGTTTCGGGCGCTAGTTGCATGCTCGCGTTGGGCATTTCCTACGTGCGGGGCGCAAATACGGGATCGCATCCGTTTTTGCGTGCTCGCGGGGAAAATATCACGCAAACTTACCCACGTGGTCGCAATTGGTGGGGCCATCTTGTTTTTCATTCATAGCTATGGTTCTGGGCATGCTTTTTCTATCCTGCTTTAATCTTTGCAATCCTTTGTTTGAACTTTTTTTTTGATCTCTTTTACTCATTATCTATCCCTCTATTTTTCTACATCTATATTTTGTGTTTTTTTCAACTTTTTGTTACTTTAATAACTACTTTTTTTGTTTAGCTCTCTCTTTTCTTTTATTTACTTTTTTTCCCCTATTCTTTTCTTCTTTCACCGAGGACCATGGCAAAGGGAGCTGGCAAGTCTAAGGGGAAGGGTCCCGCACCCGTAGCTGGCTCCCTTGCGGGCGCTTAAGCGGGGAGGAAGTAACTGCCCGGGAGATCTTTAGCGCGGCGGAGGTGGCCGCACTGGTTTTCTTTGTCTAGCGCCACCTCCCCAACATCGTTGCGGCAGGCGGAAGGCCCGGTACCGGGTATGGGCTCCGCGAGCTTCACCAGCTATGGGGGAAGGTGTGCTGGGCCATGTATCGGGAGTCTGGGGTCCGGCGCACCTACAACCAGGCGACGCACCGGTGGTCCGACATCCTGGACCGGGAACACGACCTGCTCAACCTGCTTGGCGTGGAGATCCCTGGGCTTGGTGAGTAGTAGTAGCTATTTAATCACTACTTTGTTTTCTCCTGCTCTGTGTTATTATGATATTGCAAATATTTGTTTTTTCGGAAGAGCAAGAATGCTGTTGATTACATTGCAGGTAAATTATGTTTCAAAAGCTTCTGTGATTGCAGGTGCTCGCCTGCTCACTGGCGGTGCTACTATGCTTACTTGTTTTCAATTTTGTGCTCATTTGGCCTCGGTGATTATGTATGAGTGTACTCTACAGAAGTGCCTAATACTTGACACTAGAGATTACATTGCAGGTAAATTATGTTTCAAAAGCTTCTGTGATTGCAGGTGCTCGCCTGCTCACTGGCGGTGCAACTTTGCTTACTTGTTTTCAATTTTGTGCTCATTTGGCCTGGGTGATTATGTATGAGTGTACTTTACAGAACTGCGTAATGCTAGACACTACAGACTCAAGTCCAGTATTTCCTTTGTACTCCTGCCACTTAGAAGAGATAGTGGATTGATAGGTTGAGTATATTATGACTGGTTATTTACTATTTAATAGGAAACTTTTTTAGACACCAATCATGACAGACTGTGTCTGTCACTTCGCGTGCTGCGGAGTGCTGTGTGCCAGTCCTAGTAGAACCTTTTTGTAGTTGGTTTAGTGAGTTACATAACTTTCCAACTAGACGGTCCACGAATCCAGCAATACTAATATTCTAGTAGACCACATCAGATAGGTCAATAAATTTAGTGCAATTGTTGTCTATTTCCCCGAAATAATTTGTAATTGTTTTTTTTAAATGTTGGATTTGGTTGACAACAATCATCCATGTTTGTGTCTTTCTTTCATGTTGTACATCAGCTACCCCCAGGGGCAAGAGGACAGAGGAGGAGGTAGCAGCCCCGGTGGAGCAGGAACAACAGGAAGGCCAGGATAGGTCCACCGAGGGCTCCTCTGCTGGCCCCAGTAAGTTTTCCTGTTAATATTATTAATTAGACTTCCCTATCTTTTACAGCACCTATTTATTCCAAACGTTCCTCATAATTCTATTTTCTCATAAATCATCTTTGATCTTCTCGTAGACTGTTTCTAAATTCTTATCCTGCCTCTACTATAACTGTCTGTGCTACTACTATATTATTATAAGTCGGTCTGTGTAGCTAGCTGAGCTTGCACAGTTGGAAAAAGGTGTTAAACAAAACTCCTATTCAGCAATACCTCTAGGCACTGAGGGCAGTCCTCTGGGTTGTCAATAATGTCTATTGAAGTCTTCTAAATGTTTATGCTTTGACAATTCCCAACAATAAAATGTCAGTGGCCACCAAGAATAAGATACTAGTTTACTTTTTGGTTGGATAGGAGGACATACTACTACTGTTGCAGGGGCTATTCTGCACATACAGAACTATGGACAAGAAATAGGGCATTGTTGATAATAGGCACAGTTAGACTTTCCACATACCTCAGTCATAACAGAAGTTGAACCTCTAATCTCCTTACTGACTAGCTAGTGTGTCAGAGTCCTTATTTAGCTCCCGAATGCAGCGATGATCCCCAATGATTATACAACCCAGAACATAAGACTACAGAGTCAGAATCTCGATCTCTCAGAGTCATGGACTCATGCTTGCAAATTGCAAACCCTTTCGCTCACTCACTTCTCACCAAAAACCACATCTATCTATGTAAGTTTTAAAGCTTTATTAAAAGTAAAACAACTAGCTCGGTGTGTACTCTGTAAACATTTAAATTGTGCATTATATAAAAACATTTATTAAAATCAACTTATATAAGATAAACGGTGAACGACTGAAAAGTGGCCGATTTCACACATTAATTTTGGGAGAGCCCTCACCTGGTTGGAACTTAAAGTCTTGGTGGGGATCAATCGTTGACGACTCCGATTACCATTCATGATCTTGCTCTTGTTCGTAGAAGGGAAGCTTCTGTCTGTTAGGAGACAAATGGTGTCTGTTAAAAAGCAAGCATTCATCAGTTGTGCCAAAAAGTGTAGCATCACATGTTATGGCTAAGCATAAATAAAAAACACCCTTCCCTGAAGAAAGGGACATTTATAGTTTAGACTAGAGAATCACAAGTTATTAAATTTCTTTATGTAGTACTAGTAACATTTTTTTATTCCAAGACAAAATAGGGAGTAGTGTATATGGCATCTAAAAACATTAAATATATTTTCTAGGCGTAACACCATTGGCACAGCCATCCACCAGTGCCAGGGCCAGCGCGGAGGTGGGCACTCCAGGGGCGGATGCGGTGCCACAGCCAGCAGGAACTGCTGTGGGGGATGCCACGGTAGTGGCGGGCAGTGGTAAGCTATTATATTATATTCCTTACCTATTGAGATTGCAGAGTGGGCTCTCTGCAAGGGTGTATATATTGTACAGTACAAGTACACTTTCCTGTTAAGAAGACTTACAAATTTAGAACTCTTCGGTTTGGCCGGGCTTGGCTCCGCCAAGCTCCTCTCCCGTGTGGCAGCACCTGTGGGCCGGGCTTTGCATCGCTTTTCCTCTTGGCCGGGCTTGGCTCCACCGAGCCCCCATCACCCACTAGACTCCATCTCCCAGCAGCTCCGCTAGCGGCAAGGACGCCGCACACGTCATCGCGAAGCGCATGGAGGAGCATAAAGGGCCCCTTGGAACCTCGTCCCACAGGACACGCGTCGGACACACGCGGTAGCGCGCCGGGAGAAGCCCGGGACAAGGGCGGGCCCGTCGGTGGCCATCCGGGGCCGGATGAGGTTGGGCTGGTACACCCTCCTAAGCTCTGAACTAAGGACACGAAAAGTAAGACTACATCATAGACTTTAATATCGGTAAAGGCTGAGCTTAATGTAGACAGGTGATTGTTCTAGCAGTTAGTCTCCATATGTATAGACCGACAGGTAGCTTTTGAAAACAGAAATACGCAGGATGGCTACAAAAGTGGGTAAACAAAGGAAGACCACAGTGGGGGGGTCACTTACGGGGACCCTAGATCATTTCATAACCAGTGCTGCAACAGGTTTAGAACGTGAAATAGCCCTCACCGAGCAGCGCTTATCCTTAGAATCCGCATGTAATAGAAGGTCTTCGCTGGGATCAATCCAGTTAGTTATGACACCTCCACCACCTAGTATTGATAAGGACCCAATAAATATTCCTAGTACTTCCCCCCAATTGTTGGGCTCGGGTTCCTATAGGGCTTTGAGCAGGGAATCTACACGTGAGGATTTAAGTATTGAGCCCTGCCTAGAAATTATATCTGAAGAGAGTTCCTTAAGCTCTCCAAAGTTGACAACTAAAGGTAGCCTGCGATCCATCCCGCCAGGACAGGGTTCAACCTCAAAAAGTAAGCGTGGGGGGGGCCAGACATAGGGGAAGATTAGCGACAAATACATACAAGTCCCCCTAAGGAAAATAGCTTAGCTCCCAAAAAAACAGTGGTAGACCGACTCCCATCAATGCCCCATCAAAACCAAACCCAAGACCTATTAGGAAAAATTTAATTACTTGTGAAATCTTTGATTTAACCCCTGGTTGAACGAGTCAAGAGAATTGGGGAGAAACTGGAGTCTATAGAGGAAGCGATTAAGTCGACTACTATACTTATTAAGACATCAGCTGACCACTCACTAAATCTGGTTCCTACCCACAACAAGTCAATTAAAATAACTTGGTCAGAGAAAAGTAATAAACCAAGTGAACCGGCTCCTATGTTAATATCATTACCTAACACTTTGGAACCGTTACAAAATGTTAGAAGTACTCCATCACAGAGAGAAGCAGGTAAAGTAGGAAAGGAAAATAAAGTGACCAACTTAGAAAAGGAATGCAGCAACCAGGGAAAATTAAACAGGTCTCTACCCCATATAGATCTGCCCGCAGAGGCGGCACCTTATGTAAGTGTCCTTTCTGGAGTCCCAGAATTAGCCAATGAGACAACTGAGGGATATCAAGAACTAAAAAATAAAGTAGTCTTTTGGCTGAGTAAGAACAGACCACTTCCACCAAGCTTTGATGGGGAAATTCTCCATGTAAGGAGAGTGGGGTGGCTGGGACATAGGCCAAAGGATGTATCAGGGGATCTGATCATTGTTAACTTTAAGGATAGGCGTGTAATCCCTTATTTGCAAAGCTGGCCTCTCCAAAGAGGCGATGGAGGCATATCCACGCGGGACCTAAGTTACTTTTATCCCAGACCTCCAACCATGCCGCTGGTTAGATATCAAACAGGAAATCCCTATACAGGTAGACCAGTTGATTTTAGCCATAATGGCTTTAATATTCCAATCTTCAACCGTTTTGCCATGTTTTCGGGACCAGAAGCGGTTGATTGACTTGCCATGGAGCTATCCGACCACTACGAAAAACAAAGTAGATGGGAAAGTGAAAATGATGATAGCTCACAGACGGAAATTAGGGTTCCCTGGGAGGGGCCATTAAAGTTGCAGGATGTTGAGGAGGAACCCTTAGGGAGAGGGCCCCCACTGGAGGTTGAATCCTCTATTACCATACCTGTAAACGTGATTGATAACGCTGGGGAAACTGGAGCACCCAGGAGTGTAGGCGCAGTGGGTGATTTGGTTGGGGTACCTTACGCAAGGAATAATTCCGGTAACCCAATTAGTCATTCTGATAATGGGGAAGTATGACGTTTGATGTTCTGGAATGTGTCAGGTCTAAAAACCAAAATAAACAATATCACATGGGATAACATCATAAACAAGTATGATATTTTAGGATTACAAGAGACATGGATAACAGAGCCCCTACATCTTTGCGGATATAGAACTCTGTTTACATCAGCAGTGGGAGTACCACATGGCAGGGCTAAGGGGGGTTTGTGCATATGCCTATCGAACCAACTTAAATATGAGAAAGTACAATTACTATCTCATAATAGCCATTATCAGCTGGTGAAGATAGGTATTAACAAGGTGGCGTGTGTCATAATTGTTAATTTTTATAACAATATTCCCGCTGTCGATATTGAAGTGACGATAAAGGAATTGGATTTCGAGTTGAAAAATGAAATGGATGTAAATTTTAAAGAAGTATCGGTTATTTGGGCGGGGGGGATTTTAATTGTGCAATTTGCAAGAGGGGATGTCAAGGAATTTGTAGCATTATGTTGGACCAGGATACTACTTTATCACATTTTGAACATACTGTATGTGGGGATTTGTTAAACGAAATTTTGTTCTCCTGTGACCTGGGTTATGCTAACGAAATCAGTGAAATAGAGTCTCCCTTTGTGCCGACTTTCATTGGCAGGGGTGCGTCCACGACAATTGGCTTTATTTTATTTTCCGCCAGGTATGGACGCCAGATTAAAACTTGTAAAACCCTTAATGTCGCATTCAGCGACCATTTTCCGCTGATTATGGAGATTATAAATCCATTTCGGGATTTAGAAAGGGAGCAGATGTTAAGGCAACTTGTCCAGATGTAGTCATGGGAAGACAAAAAGGTTATTCCCTTAAATGGAGTAAGCTGGTCCTGACGATTTTGTACACAACTTGATGACAAAATGTTTAAAGAGTTTTCTGATCTGTCTGGATGAGAATGCAGATAGTCAGAGTATTATTAAACATTTCCATTGTATTGCAACCTCCATCAAGGATAGTTTATGGGTCAAATTAAAAAATCGTACAGAAATGACTAAGAGCTGGTTTGACTCTGCATGTACAAAGGCACATTCGAAACTTAAGAATGCTTTACATTATTGTCCCCCGCGATCTCCTACTGGTGAGAGAGTCACGGAAAACTTATAATGAGGTGCTGAAAAAAAGGAAGGCAGCTATAAAAAGGGACGCTTGGGAGTTATTATGTGAGGCCTCGTTTAGCAGAGATTCCTCTGCTTTTTGGAAAGTGGTGAATGCGCCTTTCCTTTTTGATAATACCAAGGCGCGTATTGAAATAACGATCACAGAGGAAGAATGGGTAAATCATTTTTCCCAACTGTATAGTATCCCACAAGGGGCACCCAAAATGCTATTTCAAACTCCTGGAGATACACGGGCCAAGGATATGAAACTAGATGTTACTCTGGAAGAAGTTACGATGATTCTTAAAGCAACTCGGGGAGGCAAAGCTGCGGGCCCCGATGGCATACCAGCCGATCTTTTTAAAAACAACATCGAGCTGTGGGGTCCTATACTAGTACAACTATTTAATGCTACCTGGGAGAGGGGCCTAAATACCTCGTGGTTTACTTCTGTTATTGTGCCAATATTCAAAAAGGGAGATAGACATAATTGTACGGGCTATCGTCCTATTTCCTTATTGGACTCATCGATAAAAATCCTTGGGAGAGTTATTTTAAGTAGACTTCAAAGCTGGGCGAAAGATAATACGGTAATTAGCGACCTGCAGTATGGGTTCCAGAAAGGGGTAGGAACGGTAGATCAGGGATTAAATGTATTTATTTTACAACAAAAATATACCAGGGCTAGGGGGGAACGCATCTATTTTACATTCGTTGACTTAACATCAGCGTTTGATTGTGTTTCCCATAGCAAACTATGGTTAATATTAGAAAATCTGGGGGTGGAAGAAAATATTGTTTGTTTCCTAAGGGAACTATATTAAGGTGCATCAGTACGTTATGGGAGGAATGAAGAGTGCACAAGAACATTTGGCATAGGACGCGGGGTACGTCAGGGGTGCGTTTTGGCCCCCTTTTTATTCCTGGTCTATATAAATGACCTCGAGAAAATCTTACTTCAAGAGTGCAGGGATATGCCTATGGTAAATAAAAGATCGATCCCTGCACTTTTATATGCAGATGATGCTGTCATAATGGCTCGGACTCCCCTCGCCCTACAAGGCTTGATAACATCTTTCAATACCTTTATGACAAATATAGATTTGAAAATCAACTGCACTAAAATATTCTCAATGAATTGTGGCCTTGGTACAAATAAACGGAAAAAATGTATGTTTATTAAAAACAGTCCCTTGGAATTCACCCCCACCTTTCCACATTTGGGTATTTTGTTCCATGAAGCTGGTGCATGGACAAGTGCCATAAACGCAAGAAGATTTATGTTTTCTAAATCAATCATGACCTTAAAAAATGTTTTTAAAAAAATGGGGGAAAAGCCAACTGGTGAACTCTTAACATTTTTTAACGCTACATGGATATCAATTGCTGCTTATGGCTCAGGCGTATGCGGATATGCTAACATAAAATCCATCCAACTTGAGAAAAATATGTTTCTGAGATACATCTTAGTTGTACCTGAGAGTGTCTAAAGTTACATTTGCCACACGGAACTCGGTCAACCATACATTTAAGACATAATTAAGGCCCAGCCAATACTTCTTTGGCATAGGGTTTGGACTACCGACGAATGTGTGATGAATCGCACTATCATGATGGATGTTTTAAGTTTAGAACATGTGAGTAGGATAAGATGGCTGGCTTACATAAAAGATTTTCTTGTAAATATGGGCTGTCAGAAATACTATGATGATCCTCTCTCAATGTGTAATATCCCGAGGAAGATACTGAAAAAACAGTGCATGAAATATCTGGAAGATAAAAGAGCTAGCCAGGAAATAAAGAAAAAGACAGTAGTAGCACACCAATTGATAATGACCCAGGGTAAATTACAACTGTATCTAACATTCTCTATGAGTGAACATGAGAGGTTTGTTTCAACACGGTTTAGGTTAAATATGCTGTTTAGAGTCTTAAGTTTCCATCTAACACAAACATCTGGTCTCGTGATCTAACTAAATGCGCGTGTGATGATCTATCTGCACAATCGGACATTCATATTTTATTCTTCTGTAAATTTTATGTAGTTCCTCAGAGGTGATTGATTATTCCCATACTAAAGGAGATGGAAGTCAACCGCTGTCGCCCAGCTTTTTTAGCAATGCAGAAATTAGACACTGTATTGACTGTGGTATCTATTTCTGAATTTTATAAAAATGATTTTAGATTGCGGAAATCAATTTGTATGTGAGGAATATCACTTTTAATTATTGTCATCTATTTGTGATTGCTTCCCCTTTTTGTAAAGTAATTTTATGATGTATTCTACTTGTAATTAATTTTTTGTGTACACTTTTATGTTTACCTCTTATTAACCGAATAAAGTTATAATGATGATGATGACTTCAACTCAGCTGTGAAAGTTTTATCGAGAAGCCAAGTCACATCAGAGATGAACTTGATGGATGGGATGAACGAAAAGGGAAAGAAGGGTGTAAGGAAGGACGAGTGAGTTAAAATTAATGACTGGCAAAAATGATACATGTTTTTGAATGCTGCCGAGGTGGCTGGGAATCTGATGCATGGCCGGTTGAAGGCTGAAGCAAGGATGGGTGGAAGGAGAAAGAAAAGAGGACTGCCTGGGTGGGTACAAAAGAAACTGTATGTGTGCCCAATATATCCTTTGGTTCAAATTCAAATGCAAGTCAAGCAAGGATGCATGGCTGGCGGTTTACAAAATAAAATAAAAAGGTTGTTTTTTGGTGAAAAAAAGTAAGGTTTGTCCAGTTGAGACATTATGAAGAGTGATTGACATTTACTTTAAATGGATGGATGCCGGGATGGTATCTTCCTCATAGATAGCATAGGTGTATGTAGACAGAGTAGACAGTCACTGGATGAAGAGTGTTACTTTGAAGAGCATGTAACACCACACCTCCGTGCCAGAGTAGCAAAGCCGAGGAAAGAATATGTAATTTTTCAGAATACTACCATGACTAGTAACAGTAGTTTGCACGCACCGCATTTATATCCGGCGATTACGGGGACCACTCACTACCTCTGTTAATAATTTTTTTACAACTCTGTCATTGAAATTGATGTGTGGCCTATCGGTGTTCAGTCAATCAAAAACAAAGTACCTAAAGTCATCCCATATGTAAGCAAATAGCCTGTGAAGGGATAGATGATCATATTATCTTCTTCATTTTCCTTTTGTAGTAGTCAGGGGCAGGCCAGGGTGAAAGTTAAATTAATTAAGCAGTAGCCCTTGTAACAGAGTATGGCCAGTGCTCCCCATAATAGAAAAGTAAGAACTTCACCACCTGCATATACTGGACTGATAACCGTAACGCAAGTCTGTGTCATCATGGCTTGCGTCTGTTTTTCTCGGGTGCAAGTTGACTGCGATGGCATTATGCCGGCTTCCACAAGTTTACGTACCAATTTCGCTAAACAAGACAGAAGAAGAAGACTGGTGTACTGTCTGAGTCTAATGTAGTGAGTCCATATAGTGCTAGTAGAATTCCTGAAACTCCCACTAATGTTAGAGCAGAGGCCGACGAAGTGGGAGGTTAGATAGATACATGCCACAAATGTTATGTACTGTGCTTGCAAGTTGCTAGTGCTACTGTGACACAACTTTCTGCTGAATTCTTTTGTGTTATTCTTAAAGATCATTGGTTAAAGTATGTTTTTCTTTCTTCATATAGATGCTCCTTCCAAACTAACTAGGAAGGAGTTGGCTAGACGGACCCGGCAACAGAAGCAGGAGGCAATTGTCGCCGAATATCGGCGGCTGGTGGCCCAGGAGGAGGAGGACACGCAGTCGCAGTCAACAACATCCACGACAGCTGAATCCTCCTCCGCTGCCCCTGGGTCATACGGTCAGTGCAAACCTCCAGCAGTACGGAGCCGCAGTCCGGCAGCCACCCACCACCGCCGAGCAGCAAAAACAACAGCTGCCCCCCGCAGTACCTGCAAGTGCAAGAGTCGTGTGCACCGCTTGACCCTGAGAGTGTCCCACTTTGAGCAGGAGGTGGCGAGGCAGAAAGCCCTGCTCAAGGACCTCTGGAGAGAGCTGCATGACCACCTGGCCAAAGGACACCGCCGGCGGAAGTAGAGGAGAGACTGTCCCTTGCCCCTTTTTTAAAGACTTCCCGGGGTGGGAATTGGGCGTTGGGGTTTTTGGAGTTTTGGGGACTGAATTGATTCATGGACATTGGTTGGGGTTAGGGAGGGGGGAGGGTCGGGTCTTCTTGTGGGATAGTTTATTTTTGCTAGGGCTCCAATAATTATTTATTTCTACCTAAACATAGCATACGCGTTTTTGACTAGCTAGTGTGTCAGAGTCCTTATTTAGCTCCCGAATGCAGCGATGATCCCCAATGATTATACAACCCAGAACATGAGACTACGGAGTCAGAATCCCGACCTCTCAGAGTCATGGATTCATGCTTGCAAATTGCAAACCCTTTCGCTCGCTCACTTCTGACCAAAAACCACAGAGTCTATGTAAGTTTTAAAGCTTTATTAAAAGTAAAACAACTAGCTCTGTGTGTACTCTGTAATCATTTAAATTGTGCATTATATAAATACATTTATTAAAATCAACTTTTATAAGATAAACGGTGAACGGCTGAAAAGTGGCTGATTTCACACATTAATTGTGGGAGAGCCCTCACCTGGTTGGAACTTAAATTCTTGGTGGGGATGAATTGTTGACGACTCTGACTAACATTCATGATCTTGCTCTTGTTCGTAGAAGGGAAGCTTCTGTCTGTTAGGAGAAACATGGTGTGTGTTAAAAAGCAAGCATTCATCAGTTGTGCCAAAAAGTGTAGCATCACATGTTATGGCTAAGCATAAATAAAAAACACCCTTCCCTGAAGAAAGGGACATTTATAGTTTATACTAGAGAATCACAAGTTATTAAATTTCTTCATGTAGTACTAGTAACATTTTTTTATTCCTAGACAAAATAGGGAGTGGTGTATATGGCATCTAAAAATATCAAATGTATTTTCTGGGCGTAACATCATTGGCACAGCCATCCACCAGTGCCGGGGCCAGCGCGGAGGTGGGCACTCGAGGGGCGGATGCGGTGCCACAGCCAGCAGGAACTGCTGTGTGGGATGCCACGGTAGTGGCAGGCAGTGGTAAGCTATTATAATATATTCCTTACTTATTGAGATTGCAGAGTGGGCTCTCTGCAAGGGTGTATATGTTGTACAGTACAAGTACACTTTACTGTTAAGAAGACTTACAAATTTAGAACTAAGTTTTTGTCAACCAGGTAGAAGACAGTCACCCTTGACTTCTCATTAGCAATAGCATTAGCGGCGGGAGTTGACCAGTAACCAATGGCCTTCTCTAAATTTGACTTCAACTCAGCTGTGAAAGTTTTATCGAGAAGCCAAGTCAGATCAGAGATGAACTTGATGGATAGGACGAACAAAAAGGGAAAGAAGAGTGTAAGGAAGGACGAGCGAGTTAAAATTAATGACTGGCAAAAATGATACATGTTTTTGAATGCTGCCCGAGGTTGCTGGGAATCTGAAGCATGGCCGGTTGAAGGCTGAAGCAAGGATGGGTGGAAGGAGAAAGAAAAGAGGACTGCCTGGGTGGGTGAAAAAGAAACTGTATGTGTGCGCAATATATCCTTTGGTTCAAATTCAAATGCAAGTCAAGCAAGGATGCATGGCTGGCGGTTTACAAAATAAAATAAAAAGGTTGTTTTTTGGTGAGAAAAAGTAAGGTTTGTCCAGTTGAGACATTATGAAGAGTGATTGACATTTAATTTAAATGGATGGATGCCGGGATGGTATCTTCCTCATAGATAGCATAGGTGTATGTAGACAGAGTAGACGGTCACTGGATGAAGAGTGTTACTTTGAAGAGCATGTAACACCGCACCTCCGTGCCAGAGTAGCAAAGCCGAGGAAAGAAGTTGCAATTTTTCAGAATACTACCATGACTAGTAACAGTAGTTTGCAAGCACAGCATATATCTGGCGATTACGGGGACCACTCACTACCTCTGTTAATAATTTTTTTATAACTCTGTCATTGACATAGATGTGTGGCCTATCGGTGTTCAGTCAATCAAAAACAAAGCACCTCAAGTCATCCCATATGCAAACAAATAGCCTGTGAAGGGATAGATGATCATATTATCTTCTTCATTTTCCTTTTGTAGTAGTCAGGGGCAGGCCAGGGTGAAAGTTAAATTAATTGAGCAGTAGCCCTTGTAACAGAGTATGGCCAGTGCTACCCGTAATAGAAAAGTAAGAGCTTCACCACCTGCATATACTGGACTGGTAACAGTAACGCAAGTCTGTGTCATCATGGCTTGCGTCTGTTTTTCTCGGGTACAAGTTGACTGCGATGGCATTATGCCGGCTTCCACAAGTTTACGTACCAATTTCGCTAAACAAGAGAGAAGAAGAAGATTGGTGTACTGTCTGAGTCTAATATAGTGAGTCCATATAGTGCTAGTAGAATTCCTGAAACTCCCACTAATGTTAGAGCAGAGGCCGACGAAGTGGGAGGTTAGATAGATACATGCCCCAAATGTTATGTTCTGTGCTTGCAAGTTGCTAGGGCTACTGTGACAAAACTTTCTGCTGAATTATTTTGTGTTAATCTTAAAGATCATTGGTTACAGTATGTTTTTCTTTCTTCATATAGATACTCCTTCTAAACTAACTAGGAAGGAGTTGGCTAGACGGGCCCGGCAACAGAAGCTGGAGGCAATTGTCGCTGAATATCAGCGGCTGGTGGCCCAGGAGGAGGAGGACACGCAGTCGCAGTCAACAACATCCACGGCAGCTGCATCCTCCTCCGCTGACCCTGGGTCATACGTCCAGCGCAAACCTCCAGCGGTACATAGCCGCGGTCCGGCAGCCACCCATCACCGCCGAGCAGCAAAAACAACAGCTGCCCCACACAGTACCTGCAAGTGCAAGAGTCGTGTGCACCGCTTGACCCTGAGAGTGTCCCACCTTGAGCAGGAGGTGGTGAGGCAGAAATCCCTGCTCAAGGACCTCCGGAGAGAGTTGCATGACCACCTGGCCAAAGGACACCGCCGGCGGAAGTAGAGGAGAGATTGTCCCTTGCCCCTTTTCTAAAGACTTTTGAGGGGGTGGGAATTGGGCGTTGGGTTTTTTGGAGTTTTGGGTACTGATTTGATTCATGGACATTGGTTGGGGTTAGGGAGGGGGGAGGGTCTGGACTTCTTGTGGGATACTTTATTTTTGCTAGGGCTCCAATAATTATTTATTTCTACTTAAACATAGCATACGCTTTTTTTTTACTGTTTTGTGGGGGAGGCGGGGGGGGTGAACTCTACGTTTGTTTTCCTGAAACTTAACTGGCTGGTTGATTCAAGTTGTCTAATCGCCCAAATTTGTACAAAAGTGCCACTGACAGAGTTAGTGAATTCAATTGGCCTACTACTTTACTAGTACTACCGTCAGTCTCCCCTCTCCTCCTACTCCATTATTCTTCCTCCCCCACAATGCTTATCTTACCTGTGATTTGTGCTTGAGAATAGGGCTAGGCACAGGGCTGGCTGCATGGCAAATGGCGATTAAGGTTGGCTATGGAATCCTGGACGGATGAAATGTCATTGTTGTGGTGGTAGTAGTAGTGGTACACACTGGGAGTAGCGGCATATAAAAAAAAGGAAATGAAACATTGAGTGGCCTGAGCAGAGCATTAGAACAGTACGATAGATAGTACAATACCCAAGAACAGTGCCATAAATTGTAGCCTAAGCAATGCTAAAGTATTCAAAATATAACTACTAGTTGCGGGGAGTATGGGTACTGCAAGAGATAGTACTAAAGGTGAAGGACACAGCAGCATAAGCATTTGTGACGTGTAGGAGGAGGATGTTGTTGATGATCAATCCACTTGATGGCGCACATGAAATTCTAATTTGATTTGCAAATACTCATGGGTGTGTGTCAAGCAGAATAAGAATAAGAATATATCCTCGGATTCCTTCACCAGCCTTGAAATTGATTTTCTCTTGCTTTGACCTTATCCTCCCCAGCAAGTGTGTGGAATTATTGTTGTCATTTATTCACACGTCAATGAAAACCACACAGCCCGGTGCAAGAGGGTTAGGGTTTGAAAATTGGATGGGGATGGGGTTTTTTGGGAAAGTTTTGTGGAGAGAGAAAAAAAACAGCATGGACAAACAACAAATGAAGAAAAACAAATGTTTGGATACAAATATATCCATAAATCTTTTAAGGGACATAAAGGAAGTGCACTGCATGCATGAAGTTGTTTGCTAAATGGATGGTTCGGTTACTAAAAAGTAGTACTTACTACAACTTACTAACTATGAATAAACAATTTGACAGTACAGGGCTGCAGTAATTACGCAATTTCACTTGCATATGTGCGCTCAGAGACTTATTAGTACATTAAATTAGTTTTAAAAATAGCAAAGAAACTTATCAAATATCTTTAGGGATATGAATTTTAAGCAGATAGCAAACGCACAGAGTCACACTCATAGAAGTTCACAACAATAACATTATTTAAAAGATAAGGAGAGGTGAAGAGGATAATGTAACTGTATGTTGTAGTTGTCCTGTTCAATTTGGGAAGTTGCATGCATCCAGCCATTCCTCTTAATCGCGTTACTCCTCCATTCCATCGTATGCTCTGTTGATCAATCTTGGTGACAAGACACACTGTCCACTGCCTGCCTGGCGGATGCGGAATTGCGGATTGCTAATGGTAAGCCTGAGTTAATGTTTTTACCATTGCAACAGGGTAAAAGCCGGCCTGTAATTGTTGAGGGGAAAACAGGAAGTGATATTAAAACACCACAGAGAAAAAATATAAGGTGCAGTGTGTAGTGCAAAAATAACACTTTCAGTATCAGAGGCAACAGTATTACATACAACAAGCATCATTTCTAAAGTGTGTACTCTGAGTCTCCTTTTCAAGGATAGTAATTAGCACAGAGCAGGCCAAGGCCATGCAGACGCTCAAGGCATGCACCACTGAGTGAACCAACCTGATGTAGCATACCTCTATGACACTGACAGACAAAGCATATCTAATTGTATGCAGCAACCCACATAGCCGCAATTTTAAATGAACTGCTGTCTGGACTCTGGCATGATGACACTACACTGGCTTGACCACTCCATACCACGACTAGATAGACATGTAGTACTGCTGTGGTTGTTGTTGACTTGTTTACCTGTGTGCCACTCACGAAATGGCCATAGTTCTTCCATAAACTGACGATGATGATCCAGCATCCATCCCAGTGAGTGACTGTAAAGAATAAAGATATTATGTAACTTTGATAATCAAGACTCATCATCATCATGGTATTGGCAAACTCAATGTTGTTCATGCCGTCACAGTCTACACACAGTGAGTCCAGGGACATTTTCCATATTAAAGAATGCAACGTAGTGGCCCCTGCAGTAGAAGTACAATTTGAATTAAAGAAGGTAAAAACAGAGTACACTTTAGTTAGATTTAGTGTGTAAAAGATTAAATAATAACAGAACACATATGATTCATTTCATGCACAACAAACAAACAGCAATTGCTTTCAACAGAGCCAGACAGCCAGTGTTGTCCACTGCATGCCATCTCATTATTCATTACCTGTTCCACTTTTTGTCTGCATCTTGTTCTTAAAGTTAAGGCCCACAGGGCAGCCTCTCGTGTCAATTTCCGAAGTAACAGTCAGCATCAGCAATCAGCATATAGTCAGTAATTCCAGTCCCACTTCTTTTCAGGGGACTTGTCTACGAAGTGACAGTTTCTTGATTCTGCGTAATCCAGCCATCTTCCTTGAGGGAAATGGATAGGGGGAGTCTGGAGGAGGAGGATAGAGGAGCATGACTGAGTTGTGAAATTGTGAACTTCAGGAATGCAGACAGCGGCACTTTCAATAAGGAAATAAGACGAAGGCAGTGCTGGTGATGGATTTGTTGGGATTAGAGTTTTCTTGTGGTAAAAGTTGCAAAACAAAGAAAGACACACAGGAATAAAAGTGAATAAGGATGAAAAAAAGGAAGTCAGTATTTCAGACCTAGGTGTCAGGGAAATAGAGCTCGTCCTCAAACTCTGTGACTTGCAACAGGAGTAGGTCAGCTAACAGAGAAGAACTTCCATCACCTAAGTCGGTTTCCTCCTCTTCTTCCTGCGTGGATTCACGTATTTTGTAATCTGGTGGTATGAAGTGCTGATACATCTTGATCATTGTTAACATCTCCACATTTTTTGGGTGAGAGGCGGGTCCTTTTTGAAGTTACAATGGCAAAGCAGCACTGAAAACACGTTCAGAAGACACGCTTGCCAGTGGGCAACACAAATAATTTAGAGCTAGCTTGGTGATCAGTGGCCATTGACCCCTTTTCCCATACCAATACATCAATGGGTTGTGATCAATGTAGACCTATGTTGGGTCATCCAGATAGGCCTGCACCATCCACTCACGGTCATCCAGGGCTGCTCTACTTTGCGTACCATCTGTGGGCTTTGCATCAGCACTGGAACGAGCAAACCCTTGATGAGTTATCCAATCTGCTTCCAACAATATTATGGCTGGGCCTGGTGCAGGTGAGGATGATGATATGGTTGCTGCTGTCGGTAACAGCTCTGAGGGAAAGTGACTGCCTTCGGCCACAGAAGTGGGCCTTGATGCTGGATGGCCTGCTGATTCAGTAGTACTTCTGCTGGTTCCTTCAATTTCCTGCAGTTCTTTTTCGAACCGAGTGGCTGACAGAGCTAGCCAATGTTTGTACTTTGAAACATCTGCTTCTTTAAAAGGAATGAATGTATTGCCGGCCAGTGCCTTTTTGTACCGTGGATTCAGAATAGTGTCACAAATGTAATGTTGATCACAATGTATTCCATTAAGCCTTGCATTGTCAAGCAGGCAGGTTAATAAGCTCTCCACCAACTGATATGAGTCTTGCTTGTCAGTATTATCTTTGAACGTTGAAGACACCGCCTTCAGTTGGTGCTCTAGCATGCGCAGCAATGGGATAGCTTTGCCCAAAGTACAGTCCTCCCTGCTGAATTCACTCGTGAAGACCTCAAAAGGACGAAGCATGTCTGTCAGGCTTTTAACTACGACCCATTCCTCCACCTCTAACCTCATGTCTTTCATAGAAAAACCCAGTGCAAAGACATACTCATTGATTACCAAGCACTGCTCAAACAGACGCTCAAGCATTTAGAAGGTTGAGTTCCAATGTGTTGCCACCTTCTGGATGAGTCCTCTGACTGGCACTCTACGGTCACGTTGAATGATCCTCAGCTGCTTCCGGCCTTAAAAGAATGGTTGAAATATATGCAGATTCTTCGGCAGGTGGTCAGTAACTTGCTGACTTTTCTTTTTTCAAGAAATCTTGAACAACAATGTTAATACTGTGCGCCAAACACGGCACTCTGATATAGCCACCATCATTCATGGCCCTAACTATATTACTGCCATTTTCCGTGGAAACATAACAAATCATGCGCTTTCTTGGATGCAGCCATTTAAAGACCTTACTGTTAAACTCCTCCAAAATGTTTACTGAAGTATGAGATTTCTCCATGGCAAACATGGCTACGGTTTCATGTTTCCGACTAGCTTGAAAAATTGTGGCAGTATCAACACCTGCAGATATCTTGTCTCTAACCCCTGCAAAAGAGACCCAGTGTGCAGTGATGCACATGTAATCAAGGGCTTGGCAACTGGTCCACATGTCTTTTGTCAGGTGGATAGTGTGAACAGCACTCTTCTGCAAAGCTGCCCCAATCACCTCCAGCACATCTTGATGTAGTGCTGAAACCCAACTCTGGCAAAATAGGACCGGCTAGGAACCTTCCATTTAGGGCAGACTGTTGCCACAAATTCTCGAACACCCTCCCCTTCCATGAAAGAAAAAGGGAGAAGGTTGAGCTCTAACATTTTAGCCAGCATTGCATTATAAAGACGTGTTGTTGGGTGGTTATGTTCAAATGGCGCCTCTGACCAAAACATGCTTTTAATGGTGGTCTGGACCGTTTTCATTTGTGATGAGGAGGATCCAGACCTCTTCAACCCAATTAGGCTCATTAATGTTCTTTTTCGCATTGGTGTCTCTCCCAGACTCTTAGTGTGCCTCATAGATGTTGCTGGGGTAGAGGGTGTGGGCGCTACCACTGCAGTGCTGCTGCCAGGGGTACTGTGTGTACCAGAAAAAATGTCTGTCGCTTCTTCACCTCCCCCCTGCACCATCAGCCCCTCGTCATCATCAGATGCAATATCAATGCATACATTTGGATTTGTTGTACTTTTGGCTTCCCGGATCTTACTTAGGTGCGCCTCCCACTGGATAGTATGGTGTTTTTGGAGATGACCTCTCTGGGCTTCGGTACCATAGTTGTTACCAAGCTTACCCCGACTAACTGCAGTTTTACAAATCGAACAAATAACTAGGTTTTCCGCCTTTTTGCTAATACTAAAGAAGTCCCAAACTGGGGAGTTGAGATTTCTGGTGGTGGTGGAGGATGGGCGTGGCCGAATTTGACTCTGTTGTGCACTTACAGTTACAGATCCACTACTTGAGGTAACGGAGGTCGAGCTGGATGGAGGTCCGTTCCGGCCCTTCTGAAGAGAAAATATGGCAGTTGTAGGTCCTGTTGGTGTAGTAGTTACCTATGTTGGTGGTGGTATCAGTGCCACGGCGCCCACATCCCGCTCAGCAGCAATTCGAGATAGGGTAAAAATGTCTGTCTGCTGCAAGCCCGCTGGGGCTGGAGTGACGACTGTGATGACTGGGTCGTCATCGTCAGACTGTTCATCAGCAGCAGAATACACCACTTCTACTTCTTGTTCGTCGTCATCACCCATAAGTGAAAGCCTTGCGGGAACCTTCCTTTTAGGCTTAGCTACCTTTGTCGGCTCATGGCGTGCCTCCCTCTCAGACTGCATTGGTGGGTTCCAATCAAGATCTAGATCATCAGAAGGAAGGGAGCTTGAAGAAGAACTTGTACTAGCTAGCCCTCCTTGACCTTTTTCTTGCTGGGGATCTGGAAGACAATGGATCATTGGATCAGTGGCTTGAATCTCGATTTTCTGATGTGCCCCTACTTTTGGAGGAACAAGCATTGTGGGCAGTTGTGCCTCTCCATGCGCCTCTCCATGTGCCTCTACTTGTGCCTCTCCATGCGCCTCTCCATGTGCCTCTACTTGCGCCACTCCTTGCGCCACTCCTTGCGCCTCTACTTGCGCCACTCCTTGCGCCACTCCTTGAACCACTCCTTGCGATTCTTCTTGCGCCTCTCCTTGCACATCTCCTTGCGCCTCTCCTTGCGCTTCTCCTTGCGCCTCTCTTTGCGCCTCTCCTTGTTGCACCTGTGGTTGTCATTGCGGCTGTGGTTGAACACTCGTCAGATGAGTTTCACCCTGCGTTGATTGGATGTTACTTTCTTGCGATGAGTCAACGCCAACATCACTGGTCGATGGTGATTGAGCAATTAAAGTGGCTGCCTCTGCGGCACTCATGGCCTTGGACCTAACTTGGTGTGGTGGCACTGCGCCCAATGAAGCTGAGGTGCTGCTCCCAGCTTGGTCCCCAGCGGACACTACTGCTGCAGGCGTAGTTTTTTCCCCCCAAAAAAGTGTCTGTGGGCACACCAGTCTCTTTGGTTAGTGGCGCCACTTACTTCTTCTGCTCCTTCTTACTGGCAGTGGCACTGGCAAATTTCTTGGTAGAGGAGCTACGGCCACCTTTCTTTGGGCCCATCTTCTTCAGATGTCAGAACAGCAGGCCGCAGTTGCACGAGTTGCTGAGTTGTCTGTGGCCACACGTGACATCATGTGACGTTGTGCTGCACACACCGCAGCAGGACTTCTTCCTGGCACTGATGATGAACGATGGGGGTGATTTGTGCTTCTCTTTGTGCTCCTAAAAGCAAAGGAAGCCAGAGGAACATCAGTTAAATAAAAGTGCTTCAATTAATATTTGCAACAAGGCATTTATTATTATTATAACACACCCAAAAACGGAAAGACCAAAAATAAAAATTGCAATTATTTCAAATCAAAAATGTATGTTGTAAATTAATAGAAGAGAGACCACACAGAGAGAGTTGTTTCATGCACCACTGAGTACCCCTGGGCATAATGGATGAAAGGAGGCAGACTGGGTGCAGGCCTATGACACAAAGCACACTGCCTTGCTTCAAAATGGCCCCTTGACCCCCAACCACATGGCCAGGCCCTGCCTGGACCAGGCCTCAAAATGGCCCCCACCCACATGGCCAGGCCCCAACAACACCCCAAAAAAATCAAAAAACACAGAAAAATCACCACAATCCAATGACATCTATGCCCTAAATGATGGTTAAATTCAAGAAACCCCACAGAAAGACTTGGTCCATGCACCACTGACTACCCCTGGGCATAATGGATGAAAGCAAGGCAGACTGGGTGCAGGCCTATCGCACAAAGCACACTGCCTGGCTTCAAAATGGCCCCTTGACCCCCAACCACATGGCCAGGCCCTGCCTGGACCAGGCCTCAAAATGTCCCCCACCCACATGGCCAGGCCCCAACAACACCCCACAAAAGCAAAAAACACACAAAAATCACCACAATTCAATGCCATCCATGCCCTAAATGATGTTTAAATTCAAGACACCCCACTGAAAAACTTGGTCCATGCACCACTGACTACCCCTGGGCATAACGGATGAAAGCAAGGCAGACTGGGTGCAGGCCTATGGCACATAGCACACTGCCTGGCTTCAAAATGGCCCCTTGCCCCCCACCCACATGGACAGGTCCTGCCTGGACCAGGCCTCAAAATGGCCCCCACCCACATGACCAGGCCCCAACAACACCCCCAAAAAGCAAAATCCGCACAAAAATCACCACAATCCAATGACATCCATGCCCTAAATGATGTTTAAATTCAAGACACCCCACAGAAAGCTTTGGTCCATGCACCACTGAGTAGCTCTGGGCATAATGGATGAAAGCAAGGCACACTGGGTGCAGGCCTATGGCACAAAGCACACTGCCTGGCTTCAAAATGGCCCCTCGACTCCCACCCACAAGGCCCTGCCTGGACCAGGCCTCAAAATGGCCCCCACCCACATGGCCAGGCCCCAATAACACCCCCATAAAAGCAAAAAACACACAAAAATAACCACAATCCAATTCCATCCATGCCCTAAATGATGTTTAAATTAAAGACACCCCACAGAAAGACTTGGTCCATGCACCACTGACTACCCCAGGGCCTACTGGCTAGTGTGGCTTCACACGCACCCCAAAATTAAAAGAAAAATCCACATATAACAGTGAGCTATTCAATTCCCTGACATAAATTATATTTAAGTTCAACACAACTCACAGAAACAGTTGTATCATGCACCCTTGACTAACCCCGGGCCTACTGGATACTGTGGCTACCCACAATATATTTTTTTTAAAGTTGTGAAAAAGTTTAAAAATTGTAGTTGCAGCAACTGCAATGCCCCAAACAAACAACACCAACTTACTTGTAAAATCTCAAATCCAGAAGTAATCCAAAAGTGATCCAAACAAAAAGTCCTCAAATACAAATATCCAGCAGCAGCCACAAAAAGTAATCCTTCCAGCTCCAGATCCAAATGAAAAGTGACCAGGACATGGACAAAACACTGAAAGGAGCCTGCTGGACAGGAACAGGAAGTTGGAGACTCTGGGGCACTTCCTTTCTCCCACCCCCCCAAAAAATGGACTCCTTGCACAAAAAAGTGCAGCCAAATGTCAATCTGAGGAGTTATTCTGATCCAAATCATCATTTTCAGAATGTTTATGCTATCTGCGTTAGATTTCTTGGGCAGAATTGCAATGTTTGCAAGTTCGGGAAAGCGAGCTGTTCAAATCTCCTGCCGGAAGTCAGCTGCGCGTCGCATCTAAATGTTCGCAATTGTTTACTCCCGCGATGCATGATCGCGGGCCCTTATGACGTAGTCACGTTCTCAAACTCTCGCAGTGCAAGATGGCGGGCCGCTATGACGTACTCGCGGTCGAAAAGTCTTGCGCGATCACGCAGCCAGATCCAAAATGGCGCAGCGCATGCAAACCGGGGGGAAAAACAACTCCGCGAACTCAGAATCATGGTAAGTCAACGCCACACGTGCGAGATTGTATTTTTGAAGCGCAACCAAGCAAAACAATCCGCCAGCTTGCGAATTGTGAATTTTTTGACAATTTCATGCAATTCGCGGACTGCGAAATTGCCAAAAATTAGCAAAATCCGCGAGCGGAACGGATTTTCAGCCCACACTTACTAAACAGTTCAAAAGGAACTTTATTAGTGGTAGAATGAGGAGTGAGGTGGTAGATTCTCACACGCTCTGCAATTTTTAACCTCCAGTCCTTTCCCTGCTTTGGCCAATTGTATAGACTCCTTGAGAACCCGATTAAACCTCTCTACCATCCCGTTGGTTTTGGGATGATAGAGAGAGCATCACTTATGTTTAATACTATTCATTGACAAATACTCCTCCATTTTTTTTTTCAGAACAAGTGACCCCGTTTCCAGCGTCGTTCCAAAGAAAGTTTACTTAAATCAGATCTAACAAAAAATATAACTGAGTCAATGGTAACTCGAGTACTTTTATTGATATGGCTTGACGAAGCAGATAGTTACCTATACAGATCAAGATTGGACGAGGAAATGTACCACTCTTATTCCTTTGAACTAAGGGTAGCCGATGGGCACGTTGAATCTGGGAGTCCCAATCCCAGTCAGGAAAGGCCTTCTGAAACAATTGGGCAATAAAATGCCCTAGGGTCAGCTCCCTCGGCTCCCTCCGCAATACCAAAAACACGTAGGTTCTGTCTCCATTGTCTATTTTCTAAGTCTTCGAGTTTAGCTTGCATCTGAAGTAGTTGAGAAGTATGTTTATTCACAGCAATTTCAGAGCGATGTGACTTTTCCTCCGTTAGAACCACTCTTTGCTGTAGTTCCTCCATATCTTGGGAGACAGCCCCCAATTTACATGACAGCTCTTGCAGAGAGATTTGAGTCTTATTGTAGTCTTCCCTCATATGTTGGTAATGAATCTTGGCTTCTTGTTTCTGTTCATTAAGTAACTGTAATATCGTCTGAAAAGATGCGGACACCTCCCCTTGAAGGGTCCAATCTGCTGATAAGATAGAAGGGTGATCCGATCCTTCTGAAGTAATTTCTTTTGTTGGCTCTGTCATTGGAGCCAGTTCGATGCCACCCTTTGTTATTCTTACGATACTAGCTGTGTCTTGTATTGAAGTATTGTTATTAAATGAGGGTGTAGGGGTATCACCCGTAGATGTTATTGGCATTAAAGAAGGCGGTTGCGAAATTGTTAATGAAGAAAAGGTGAATTCTTCTAGAGGTTCTTTACCGGAGCCAGATAGTTCCTGTCTTTCCATTAAAGCCGCCGCATTTTCTACATTCTGAGCTGCAGTGGGTACTTCAATTGGTCATTGGTTAAAACCCATCGATCCAGATGCGTCTATCATAGAATTTGAAACATTTGCATCGTTGGTTACAATACCCAAATCACTAGGACTATTACCTGAAAGTCTCACAGCTGTTGATTTAACACCGCCCTTAGCTTTCACCCATTGTCTGATAGGACTATTTTCTGCTATTGCTTTCATAGTGCTTGGATTAGATTTGTTTATAGTCCTTTTGGTTTTATTCTTAGTTTTGCCTCTAAGCTTTTTGATATTGATAGTTTTATCTTTATCTTTAGTCAATCCTGATGATGTGTTAATTCCATGATCATTAAGGTGAAAAAACTCCTCATCTGTCTCAATTCCATCGACATTATCACCTCCTTCAGCCCCTAACACCCCCATTTCAGCAGAGTTAGCAGTTGAAATAGTAGACAACACTTGATTAGTTGAGGGATTTTCCAGTTACCATTGACTCAGTTATATTTTTGTTAGATCTGATTTAAGTAAACTTTCTTTGGAACGACGCTGGAAACTGAAACAATTTATTGATCCAATTAAGGAGTTGGGATGTCACGTTTTTTTGCAAGAACCAGCAAAACTGAAAGTAATCAAAAATGGCCGGTCTTATTTTTTCTTGGAAGAGAACGAGGTTGAATCTGCTATGGCTACTTGGAGATTGGAAAAATGAACTGGATATTGACTAATGTTATGTTCGTTTAACATTATCCCCTTTTAGATTTTGCAACCTTTTTGCTTTGCTTTATTGTTATACACTCCAATTCATTTCTAGATTGGTCTGATTTTCTTGGCTGGGTGGTAATAGGTCACATTAGATCTTGACGACTATAAAAGCACAGCTTTTTTGATTATTTTGAATACCCGGATCCTATAAGCGGCTAAAATCCGCTTGTTGGCTGCCAATATAGCGGCAGCCGGATTAAGGGGGGGACCTGCAGGTAGCTATTGGGTGGGGGGAGGTTGGGGCAGAGTGTGGGGAGGGGAAGGGGAAGGGGAAGATATGCTTTGGGGTAAAAAATGCATCAAAGGACACAAAAACTACAAAAACAAGAGGAATTATAAAGCTGATTTGATTTGTTATAGAGGTCATATAGATAGGGACATATATAATTTGAAATGCATCAAATAAAATGTTTAGCTTGGAACGTGTCGGGTTTAAATAATAGAATAAAGCGGAGTCTTGTATATGAGGAGCTTAAGATGTATAACCCTCAAATCGTGGTCATCACTGAAACTCATATAGCTTATAAAGATAAACATTTGCTTAAGCAACTAGGATACGATATTATAGTTTGCACTGAATTTAATGCTTCAATCCGGGGGGCAGCGATTTTAAAACACAAAGGCTTAAAATGTGAGATACTTAAGACACTAACTGATAAAGCTGGCAGATGGGCCATAGCACAGATAAAATTGGAAAGTCAAAAATATACAATATGTGGGGTTTATGCGTCAAATCAAGACAAGCCTACAATTTTTTATCAGATTAATATGAAATTGCTTGTATGGGATGGGGAATATATTGTGTTGGGTGATTTCATTTGTATTATGAATTATAATTTGGATACTACTCGGGAAAATTCTTTTCAGAGAATGAGGAAAACTAGAGCTGCAATTCTGGATTTAGCTGCTATTCATTTCCTAAAGGATGCTTGGAGATGTCTAAATTCCAAATTAGCCGGCTATATATATTACTCTGCAGCTCATAAGGTATGCTCACGTATAGATATGATTTGGGTCTCAGACTTTATTCTCGGTAATTGTTCAATGGCCATATATCCAAGGGTAACCTCGGACCATAACCCGATTTCCTTAACCTTTGAGTCTGCAATTGAAGACTTTTCTCCTCGTCTTTTCTCATTTCCAAGATATCTGATCACTGATTCTGTGTTTGTAAATCAACTTAAAGAGAACATAAAAGAATTCATTGACATAAATATACAATCTAGTTTACCCTTGATAGTTTGGGAAAGCAAGCATACGTGGATTTACTCAGCAATATATCTGGCGACAAAATAAAGAACGTCGAAATTTAAATGAGAAAAGGCTTGGACAAATTCGTGATATTAAACTTCAAATGTCAGAAGCTCTTTCTAATGGGGTATTGAACTTAGATGCACTAAACTTTAAACTAATTGAACTTAAAGTTGCATTAAAAGATCTTCTCAGGGTCAAGAGTATTAGCAAATTAAAGAAATACCAACTTGATCAATATGAAAGCGGTGATAAAATTGGTAAACTTCTGGCCTACAAAGTAGCTGAAGATCGTTCCCAGAATACGGTTAAGGAAATTAAAGGGGATAATAATCAACTATTCTGTGACTCTAAATCAATATTACAATAATTTGCTTCTTTTTATCAAGCTATATATACACCAGAAACTGCAACCTCGGATGATAGTATTAAGAATTATATAGAGTTAAACATGGTTAAAGCTTTAGAGCCGGAACAATCTATACAATTAGCGGCAGACATTACAGCAATAGAAACTAAGGATGCTATCAACTCCCTAGCATTAGGTAAAGCTGTAGGGGAGGATTCTATTTCTTTGGAACTATATAAATGCTGTACTGAGGAATTGATACCATTATTAACTGATGTGATCCGTGCTATAGGTAATGGGCAACAAGCACCCAAAACCTGGAATTTAACTCAAATTATTTTCTTTTAAAAAAAGGGTAAAATACCACAAGAGAGAGGATCATACAGGCCAATTTCGCTTATTAACAGTGATGCTAAAATCTTTGCCAAAATATTGGCTACTAGGCTTGCGCCAGTCATGTCCCAGCTTGTCTCTTCTCAACAACATGGATTTATTCCAAAACGAGACACTACAGCGCATATTAATATGGCCATCTCTGCTTTTGATGTTGCACGGACTCAACCTGCCCCACTCGGTATAATTTTATTAGATGCAGAAAAAGCATTTGACCGAGTGGGGTGGGGTTTTTTATGGGCGGCTTTACAAGCATTTGGCATTAAAGGTCAACTTTTGAGATGGATTCAATCGCTTTATGATAATCCCATGGGCAAGGTATTTTATATGGGAAAATGCTCTCCTATGTTTCCAATTAAGAGGGGGACAAGACAGGGGTGTCCTTTATCACCCCTGCTTTTTGCTTTAGGTATAGAACCCTTTTTAATCGCACTTCAACGTCAGGCTTTAATTTGCCCTTTTTTTAACGGCTTAAATAAACTTGATATCACTGTGTATGCGGATGATGTTGCAGTTTTTTCTTCGGATGTGCCTCAAGCCATGAAAGGCATTATAATAGAAGCAGGTATATATGGCTCAGTTTCTGGCAATAGACTTAACACCACCAAAACTCAAATTGTTATGAATTATCATCCGCCTGACCCCATCCCAGGAATTTGTTGTGCTGCAACTTATCTGGGCGTCAAAATCTCTTCGGATATTGATTCTATTGTAGGATTACATTACGACTCGTTATTAAAAGAGACTGCCATGCAGTTTAAGAAATGGCATAAATTGCCACTTAGTATCATTGGCCGAATAAACTTAATTAAAATGAAAATTTTGCCTAAATACTTATATTTATTTCGAGCAATTCCTCTACGGGTCAATAATTCTTATTTTCTTAGCTTAGAGGGAAATATTAGTAGTTTTATATGGGGATATAAAAAAGCCCGGCGCGCTGTTTCCTTACTTAAATTCCCTTTCAATCAAGGCGGATTGGCTCTCCCTGACTTTAAGCTCTATTATTGGTCGGCTTTTCTGATTCGTCTTCGTAGCCTAACAGTCACCGATAAGTGTTTGTATTTTCATAAGTTTTTACTTGGACAGGATGCTAATATGTTTCTTCACAGGCTAAACAACCCTAACTACTTTAAAAGGGTAAAATTTAAGACGGTACGAGATACCGTTAATATCTGGCGATCCATTATGGCTAAGTGTAATGTTTCCCATCTACACTGTAAAACACCTTTGTGGGGTAATCCGGGCTTTCCTTTAATTTTTCATGATCCATCTTGCCGATTACTCTCAGATTCCGGCATTAGATTCTTGGGAGATTTATATGATCATCAGGGATTTATGGCATTTGAAAAAATGAAGCAATGTTATAATTTATCTGAATTGGCTAGGTTTAAATGTTATCAGATTAAAGACTATTTAGTGAAGAAATTAGAACTTACCATGGTATTAGATTCTGCGGTATGGGACTGTATCTATAGAGAAGCAGACAAATCTATGATTAGCATAGGATATAAGATTCTTTCTGGCTTTAACACTAGCGACATCGTTAAATTAACTGAGAAATTGAATAGAAAATTGGCCTTGACTGTACCATCTGATCTAATTACTTTATCTCTTAAAAGCTTAAATGTGTCAGTTCAATCCTCTAGTCTAAAACTGCAAATGTTTAAAACTGTATGTCAATTATACCATACCCCCGAGAGAATTCTTAAATGGACAATGAATAATAATTTTGGTGATCGTACGAAATGCCCTAAATGTGATCTGAATGGTGCTGATATTGTCCACATGTTTTTTTCTTGCCCTCATCTTAGTGAATATTGGGATGGAATAATTAAGGTGGTTTCTGATAGACTTGCTCAACCTATTTTATTTTCATCTATTGATGTGTTGGTGGGTATATGTGGGGGTATTAGCGCATTCAGTGATTTGCTGAATATTTTAGTTACCTGTGCAAGACTTACTATTGCTAGAGCTTGGATTAAAAAAAACCATCAATGGTTATGGAATGGTGGAGTCTAGTTAAGGAAACATATAATATGGAGACTGCCCTTGCTGCTTCAAGGGGTCTACAGGCTAAACGAAAAGTTAAACAGAATCTGGGGTTTATTTATGTCTCAATAATAGTATATTTCATTTCTTGATTTTTTTAATTCTATTTTCTGTATGACCTCTCTATTGTTTATGATATATGGAATATTTAATGTTTATTCATTGCTGTTACGGATATAGATTGATTTTGTAAATCATGGCTTTTTTCCTTTCGTGTGTCCACTTGATGCAAATAAAAAATAAATAAAAAAAAGAACAACTGACTCCATTATCAGTAAGAAGGAAGTCAGGAAGACCCTCCCTGGCAAAAATTTCTTCTAGAAAATTGATAGCATCTTTGGTCTCAGTGCTCCTTACAATTTTGATTTCTGGCCATCTAGAGAACATGTCTATCAAAACCAACACATAGTATTTACCAGAAGATCCAGAAATAGGTCCTAGCAGATCAAGGGCAATCTCTTCCCAGCACCTGGTAGGTTCCTCATGTACCACCATGGGTTGAACTTTCGTCATTAATGTTTTATCACATGTATTACACGCTGCACAATCTCTCACCAATCGTTCAACTTGGAGATCAATACCTGGCCACCAAAAGTGAATGCATATTCTTTCTTTAGTCTTTGAGATACCTAGATGTCCTAGATGAGCCTGATGAATGATTCTTGACCTGGCAGAACTGGGAGGCGCAAGTTTTGTACCCCTGCATAGGACTCCAGAACTGATGGATAATTTGTCACGAACATTCCAATATTTGCAAACTTCCTCATCTAGACCTTTCATACTTTTCCTCCCTTCAGTCACCAAAGGAGATACTTTCATGAGAACAGTATCATTACTTAAAGAATCCTCCCACTCTTTCTCACTCAAAACACCTGTAATTATTTCACACACTTTGCACCCATCATCATCATCTCACAAATCACCCAGATTTTCAGAATCAAGATTAGAATTAGTTTGAACAAAACGAGAAAGACAATCTGACACTTTGTTTTCTACTCCAGGTATGTCATTTACCACAACACCATAATCATGGAGGGCCACAATCCACCTGCAAATTCTTGAGGAAACAGCCTCTAAACTTTTTTTAGTAAAGCGATCTTTTAACGGTTTATTGTCTGAGCGCACATTGGAAGAGTTTTCCCACAGAAACTTTTTTCATTTCCTGATGGCCCAGAAAATGCATAAGGTCTCTTTCACTATAACTAAGTATTGAATTTCTGGTCTCTCAAGTGCCCTAGAAAGAAAAATAATGGTCACTTCTTTACCATCTTTTATTTGTTTAAGTACTGCACCCAGCCCCTTTGAGCTAGTATCCGCAAGCAAGATGGACTTGGTAGAGGGGTCAAAACTGAGAAGTGAAGGTGCACTACCCAGGGCATTCTTAATGTCATCAAACTCAACTTTACATTTGGGAGACCACACAAATTTTGGACCCTTTTTTAAAAGTGACCTCAGAGCAAACGTGTGTGTAGCAAACTGAGGAACAAATTTACTATAATACTCCGCCATGCCTAGGAAGGTAATCAACTCATCTCTAGTCTGAGGTTCGGAAAGACCCTCAATAGTTTTCACACCCTCTTTAGTTAGTTTGTGTCCCAAATAATGTAGTTCAGCAAGATTGAACTTGCATTTGTTATCACGAAGTGTCAAACCAGAGACTTAAAACTAGTCAAAATAGCTCTGAGTCTCTCATCATGTTCTTTTTGTGATGAACCATGTATCAGAACATCGTCTTGATATATCTTAACACCTGTTTATCCCTGCAAGACGTGTTCCATGGCTCGTTGGAAGACTGATGCAGCTGAATTGAGACCAAAAGGGAGACATGTAAATCTATATGTTCCAAAAGCAGTAATGAAAGCTGTCAAATTCATGGAGTTACTATCTATCCTGATTTGGTGGTATGCTGCTCTCAGGTCTAAGGTGGAAAATATTTCTGCCCCTTCTAATTGAGTCATTGATATTTGGGAGAGGGTATTTATCTGCTATAACTGCACGATTAAGGTTCTGAAGGTCAACACACAGCCTAATCTCACCAGAAGCTTTAAGAGCTAGTACAACCGGAGACAACCAATCACTTGCCTCTGTTTCCTCTATGATTCCCTCTTTTTTTAATTTCTCTAATTCACTGCGTATAGACTCTCTTAGTGCCAAAGGTACACTTCGTACTCTGTAGGAGACAAGAACAGCATCAGCTCTGAGAATAATTCTATGGGTATAGTCAGAAAGACACCCCAACTTTTCTCTAAAAACCTCTTCAAACTCACAACGTTAGTCTTGTATCTGTGTAACATTAACCAATTCCTTGATGCCTTCAATTTTACACACTGAATCCTTCTCAACTTGACTAGTTGAAGAAGTAAAAGATTCTTTCATTACAATGCAAGGGTAAGCACCAGGAACTAACATCACACTTAGATCAGCTTGATGAATCCAGCTGATGATACAATCACCTCTGCAGGATATGTATATCTTTCCAGCAGTAAATTTCCCTTTATAATGAATTTCACCTAAACAATAACCAAATAACTTTATTGGTTGTCCTCCATAAGCCAGAGATCTAATGTCAGGTTTGAAAACTTTAACCTTGTTGATCAAATTAGAATCATAAAAGCTTTTAGGAATTAGTGTAATTTTTGCGCCGGAGTCAAAAAGCATCTTGATTGTACAACCATTTACTTGAACTCCGTCAACTGGATTCTTGAAGGCTTTACTGGAACCTTCGACTGATTGAACCACAACTTCACCACAGTGAAGTTCATCTGATTCTGAACCTGAAAACTTCCTTCAGACGTTGATTCTTTTTGTAAACTTTCGTTCTACACACTTTTGCTAAGTGGCCTATTCTGCCACAAGTTTTACACTTAGCAGACAGAGCTGGACATGATTTATCATTTGCTAGATGTCCAACAGTGTCACAGCGATAACACTTTACAGTGGTGTTCTTCTTAAACTTAACATTTGTTAAATCATTAGGTTTCGAAACATTTAGTTTAGTTACACTTTGCACTTTTTCACTATTAGTATTGGTATTAGACTCTTTCTTAATCACTTCAGCACAGGCAAGAGAGTGTTCCAGTCATTTGGCAATGGAGACAATCTCATCTAATTAAGGATCATCCTTCTGCCACAACTCATCCTTCACTTTCTCTATATTACAACCCAACATAAATTGGTTGCGGATGCGTCAGTCAAGTGTGTTATCAAATTTGCATGTTGAAGCTAATTTCCGCAAGTGAGTAACATATACCTCAACTGACTCTTGTGGAAGTTGCATACATCTTCCAAAGTGGTATCTCTCCAAGACAGTACTTACTTTTGGAAGATAGTGTTGGTCTAGTTTCTTAAGACAAATCTCAAACTCATTAAGACCGTTAGATTCTTTATCGTTCAGTTCAGGTATATGTTCGCATACATCCTGTCCCTCTGACCCCAAGCAATGCAAGAGAAGAGCAGATTTTCTTTCAGCACTCAACGAAACACCACAAACTCTTGCGTAATTAAGGAAAAATTTCTTCCATTTTGACCAAACGAATAGAAGGTTCTCCAGGGTTAGACAAAAAGAAAGGAGGTGAGGTGAAGTTTTGCATGATTTTTAAAAACTGAAGATTTTAACAGATGAGATTGAAGCTGAAGTAGAACGCGAGGAACAAACATGTGATACGAGGTGTGCTTGTCACCGAAGATTTGCATTAAACCAACATCTTGAAAGCAAAAAGTAGTGTGTTTGTCACTGAAGACACTCTGTTGCTGCAGAAGAAGATTAGCAAACACGTGATTACTGGTTCTACTGGTGTGTTTATCACCGAGAAGTTGTATTGTATGAAATTTGTGAAGATATCTGTAATGCCACTGAGGATGTTTCTTGGTTGTGATTGACAAACACGGGATTAGTGGTGTGTTTATCACCGTTGAGAAAACAATAAACTCAAAATAATGGTGTGTTTATCACCGAAGTAATGAATTTCCCAATGCTTGTTGATTTTAAAGTCAAGCGCTCCTCAGTTGTTATAATCACATGTGATTATCTTCGTAGAGAAATTGATAAACACAAATAATGGTGTGTTTATCACTGGAGTACAACAAAAGTGATTTTCCATTGTTTGTTTATTTAACGTTGAGCGAAAGTAAGAGATTACAAGCACTAGAAGACGAGAAACGTGTTGTTTATCAGTATCCAGGCAACGGAGTGTTCACTTAGGCTCGATGACAATGGACGTCTTGACGTAAGGCGTAAGCTTGATTTTACACACAATGTGAGGGTCGAGAAAGAAGAGGCCTCGCTGTGGGGAACGTGCTAGATCTGACACGGTGAAGCTGCAGAATCCAACAGAGAACGCGCGTGGAAGCGCGAGTGAAGTTGGGAGCGCGAGGTAAAAGCTCTATTTAAAAATAAACAGGCACGTGCTGAGTGAACAGGAGCTCCAGGCAACGGAGTGTTCACATAGGCGCGAAGACAATGGACGTCTTGACGTAAGGCGTAAGTTTGACTTTACACACAATGTGAGGGTCGAGAAAGAAGATGCCTCGCTGTGGGGAATGCGCTAGATCTGACACGGTGAAGCTGCAGAATCCAACAGAGAACGCGCTTGGGAGCGCGAGTGAAGTTGGGAGCGCGAGGTAAAAGCTTTATTTAAAAATAAACAGGCACGTGCTGAGTGAACAGGAGCTTTTCAATAACATAAATAGCCAAGTAACATAAAGTGCGACGTCTTAGCTTAATATAAAGCTAAAGCTGAATCAAGCATGTCGAGCACAGGTTAGAAAGGACTTCTGCCTTTCTTTTAAAAGCGCAGACAAACTTGTGACAGCTTTAGTAAATGACAAACTCCTGATGTTTTAAGCAAGTTAAAATGCACAGTACCTTGAGTTGGTGGTAGGAGAAAGCAAGATGCTTTACCACAAATAAAGTTGGAAGTGTTAGGACATTTCATTCCTTCTTTTAAGATGATGCCAAATAAGTAGGCTTCAATGATGATGAATTTCAAGATGATGAAAGGGTCTTTTTCTTCAAGCCAGATCATCACTAGTGTAATAAAGTTAGATCACAACAATTGAAGGTTGAAGGATTTATTCTTCAAGTGTATCAATATATATAACATCCTATCCACAAAGCATCAAAGCAGCAACTGACACATGAACCTTCTCTAAGACCTTCTTTGGATGACATTCAAGAACAGCATAAATGGAAGTTGCCTTGAATAATAATAACTAAGCATAAATTCAAACATAACAAGTAAAGGTATTACACACTCTAAAAACAATGCTGCAAAAAACAAAAAACCACTGCGCACAACATCGACTCATTTCCTGTCCTTCACTTTACTTCTTGGTACATTTTTACCTTGAACGGCGTGTAATTATGCATGGTGCCATAATAGCGATATTTTGGGAATTTGGCATAACAAGAGTAATGCAATTTGACTGAAAACAAAAAGACTGGTCTGTCAAGAGTTGCCTGTGTTGTTGGAAAGAGCTGAGAAACCTGTATTTCACTTGAACCCAAAAAGTGGTGAGAAACATTTTGAAACTGTGCCATGCCTGGCCACTTCAGGCTCTGGAATCTTTGAGAGGCAGAGGTAGCCCAATAAAAATGTGGTATGTAAGGCGTGGAGCGAGAACAATACCGAGATAGCTTTAGTATATAAAATGTATTGTCCCTTTGCTCAATGCACTGGGTCCAGCCCTCCATCTTCAGATGTCCCCTGACACCACCCCTTGGAGGACTCATAGCGCCTAATGAAACCAGGAAAAGAAGAAACAAAGGGACAAAGATGGGGATCAAGATGCCCACTCTTTGATAGAGATGAGTGTAAACAAAAACCTTTATGAAACCATGTGAAAATGGTCCCTTGGCGTCACCCAAGCCTGTCCCCGTAAATTCAAACGTCTGGTTCTGCATTAGTCTTGACAATGCCTTTCTTGGCTGAACAATGGTGACTGAAGTCCCATCTGATAAAAAAAATGGTTCTCGCTGTTAATCATTAAGCAAAACAGAGTTTTCACAATGGCAAAAAAATAAACATTAAACCTCTGAAGCACACTGCTACTCTATATATCATTACAATGTAGTTCAGACTAGCAGGTGAAGTGTTAGTGCCAAGTACTGTTGATACTGCCCATCATGTCTGACAATTTGGATTGGTGCAAGCCCCCCATTACACACAACCATGTGCAGAAACCGTTGCCCTATATTTCCTCAAGCTAATTAAAGAACATGTTTGCTGCTTTCTTCCTGTTCGATTCTGTGAGCTCCGTAACATGCAAATAATGGACTAAAATGTAGCCCTGTGTGTTAACAGTGGTTGAGCTTAATCCAAGCATTGAATCCTTCCCTTTTTTTCTTTCCTTCATTAGACACCTTTAATGTGACCGGTATGTCAAGATGTGGGCACCTTGTTCAGTGTAAACGTCACTGATGACGCGCAACATAGCAGAACCAAGTCTGGAGGTGCTCGCTCCAATTCTGAGGGTATAAAGCTTAGTATAGTGGGCTGCACAGATCCCATTGGAGGAGGACCTTGACTGATTTGCATTTGGCCGTGACGTGCACAGTGAACAATGAGACATGGACTGGAATGAGGCTCGAGTAATTACCTTTGTCTGGGTTTAAGTATTACCAATCATTACCTATTTGCTTTTCTGCTTATACGTGTGGCACCATTTTCTTTGAAGTGTAACCCATCTTCACGGGCCATATCGTGAAGAGCTGGGCTAATGCAGTGAAGAGCTGTCTGTTTTATGCCTTTGCCACATGCAAAGTGGCTACATTTTACTTGCAATTTCTCTGAATTAGTTCATGAACTGCAGAAAGCACAACTCGAAAGCAATGTGCGCTCTTACTGTTTTGGTACCTTGCTGTTGGCAGCACATGTGAGACATTCCCAGTTGTAATTGCAAAAAAAGGTGCAGGTCTGCTCTTAACCAGAAAACCTGCTATGATACAGTCTATGATGTCACTGCATGTGCATGTGCATGTCGGTCTTGTAAAAATGAATGGGGAGGCCATCGGACCCTGGCTCCTTTCCAGACTTCATCTGCATGATGGCTGCCCGCAGCTCATCATCTTTAAATGGCGCTGTTAAGAAGTCGCGTTGTGAGTCACCTAGCGATCCAAGAGCTATGTCTTCTAGAAAGGGAGCAAAGTCAGGAGGAGAGGTGCGTTGTTAACTTTATAGATCTGCATAGTAAGCGGAAAATGTGTTTTGTATGTCAAGACTATCTCTATGACGTATCCCTGCATTATCAATCACATCCAACAAATAGTTGGAGAATCAGGGTTGTTTAATAGTGTTCGCCAAGGCGCAACCGGGCCTCTCACCCTCCCCAGAATGACAAACAACAAAATATTTGCCTCTGAAATTCACTTCAAGGTCTGCAGTAGCAGTGTAGTCTGTGAGCTTTTCGCCGAGCCTGGCTCGTTGGGTGCCAGAATTAGTAGTCCACATGTCAGCTTCTAACTGTTTGCTCTGGGTCTCTAAACGGTGCAAGTTCCTTCTAATATGCTGGAGTGCCCCAAAGCATTTGGACATACCTATGCCTCGGAAAGTGACCCTGAAGGCCTCCCACTGCGTGCCCACCTGATCAACAGAGCCCTTATTCCTGGTAAAGAAATCCGGTTTGAAAGACTGTATCCAACAGTGTTTTGTTTCAGGCACTACTCTACAGCATCGTTGGGTGGTGATTGAGTTGGGGGGGAATATTTCTAGGTAAATCGGTGCATGATCGGAGTATGTGCGGGCCAAATGTTTGAGAGTGAATCAATGGGGTCCCTCCACGTGAGCAGATCCAATAATCTAACCGAGACCACGCGGTATGCCCAGCTGCATAAAAGGTGCCATCCCTGTCAGTGGGGTGTGCGTAATGCCATGCATTCACTAGGCCATGCTCCGCAATTATCCCCGATAGGGACTCTCAAGTGTTGTTATAGTGATGAGTAAGGGGGTTAGAGCGGTCCAGGGTTGGGCATAGAGCTGTGATAAAATCACCCCCATGTAACATACGTGGAGCCTATTTTAAGTATGTGTCCCCAGAGCGAGGGCAAATAATCAGGATCATCCAAGTTAGGACCATTGCTCCAGGTGAAGGTGACCGATTGTGTACCCAATGTACCCCAGAGTAAGCAACTCCGGCCAGCAGTGTCACTGTATGTGCCACCTAGTACAAATGGTGTGTTTCTCTTAACTAGTATGAGTGTGCCTCGTGAGTATGTCAAATAGGAGGAGAAGGCGCGTGCAGAGGCCCACTTACTTCCATAGCAGAAAGGACGACGAGGGTCTATATGAGTTTCTTGGAGCAAAGCGGTTGTATATGGTGCCTGTCTAGATACGCTGATATTTGCCTCCATTTACGAGGGTCACGGAGACCCCTGACATTGCATGTAAGCATTTTGATGCAGGGATGATCAGTTTGTGCTGTCATAATAAATAGGGGGAGGTCATTTGGCGAGTATGTCAGCGTTGAAAGGTAATGTGTCTTTTCACGTAAGTTTTGGCATGTTGAGCAACAGCTGTCAGGTGTGAAACAAAACAATAAAAAACATTCCCATCCCTTCCCAGCCCCCTACAAAAAGAAAACCCTATCGAGCTAATATCAGAACACGTGTCTAGCTTTGAAACCTCCCCCACCCACAACGGCACCCCAATGGTGCATATTGCTGCCCACCCAATATCTTCCAATGTTTCAACCTGCTTCCCTGAGCCCGATAAGGCCAGCAAAGCAAAAGGAAAATCCAAAAGAAGACAACCCAAAGACAAAAAAAGCAAGGGGGATCTCCCATGGGGGGCCCCAAGAGGGCACTAATCCCTTCCCATGTCCCAACTCTAACTGCGATGCAGTCCCCTGGGTATCAACCCATTTGGTGGAGTAGAGTGATGCGGGGGGAGGGGTGCTCGGCGATGTATTAGTTAAATCTACCAATTATACACTAAGGCAAGTGCAATCATCCATTGATCAACATATATAAGGGACCCCCTCTTGAAGTACTTTGGGCCAGGGAAAAGAGAGGAACACAAAATCACAACAGAAAGAAATTCCCTTGTGGCCTAAATTCCTTTACTAATGACTTATAGTTCCTGCTTTCAAAAGAAGTCCTTCAAAACATGGCAAACACAATTATTTATTTCATTTATATTTTTTAATATGTATTCTTTCTTTGCTTTTAACAAAATTATTTTATATACTTTTTTTCTTTTTCCAAATTCATTTTATATCTCATAAAAAAAAAATCTTTGAATCAACACATGTATATCGTTTACAAAGCACGTGTGAACAATTAAAAAATACACACGATACCCTACAGAGAACACTCCTAAACATTCTCACAAACTCATCATGCATCCACTGTCATTCACTCAAAATATACTCTTTATTCTGTGTCTAAGGAGTCACAGATCTTTATGTGGGCTGTCACGCTAGGTCGACGCGTTTCGGTGGGCTTGGACCACCTTCCTCAGTACCTTTGACAGAACAAAGCTTGTCACAACAATTTGTGGACTCTGTATGGATATCTGTCACTTTGCGAAGGACCAACAGTTTCTACGTAATCCATTTCATTATTTATTTACTGAAATAAATAATGAAATGCATTATGTATGAAGAGTAAAAAAGAGTATATTTTGAGTGAATGACAGTGGATGCATGATGAGTTTGTGAGAATGTTTAGGAGTGTTCTCTGTAGGGTATCTTGTGTATTTTTTAATTGTTCACACGTGCTTTGTAAATGATATACATGTGTTGATTTAAAGAAAATTTATTTATGAGATATAAAATGAATTTGGAAAAAGAAAAAAGTATATAAATTAATTTTGTTAAAAGCAAAGAAAGAATACATAATAAAAAATATTAATGAAATAAATAATTGTGTTTGCCATGTTTTGAAGGACTTCTTTTGAAAGCAGGAACTATAAGTCATTAGTAAAGGAATTTAGGCCACGAGGGAATTTCTTTCTTTTGCAATCATGCATTGATATCACAGTCAATGGTCAAAGCCACTAGGGCCCTTATCTGTCCATGACCATTCTTTAGGAGTACAGGAAAATCCGAAAGAGGTTTACAAGGGTCCTTCAATAGGAGGTGGGTTGATGCAAAGGATGTCAGCATCTCGTTACATGTTGATGCAGTTCAGTAAGGACAAGTGGAATTTGCAGCAGACGATACTGCATGTGTCTCCCTGTTTCCCCTTTGACCCTGGGTGGCGAAGGGGATCTGGAGGTGCAGTCACAACGTGGCGAGCGTCTCGAAACTGTTTTTAGAAAGTCGTCCACTTGTAGCGCATTTGTGCACAAAAAGTGTTTGCCCTCATGTGCAATTCAGAGCCTCGCTGGATATAGGAGGGCATACTCTGGACCTTGCGGAGTTTCTGCTTGATAGAAAGGAATTCCCGGCGTGTCTCCTGAACCACCAGGGTGAAATCTGGGTACATGGTGAACGTGTTCCCTTCGAATTGTAGTGGCTTCGGTTCACAGGCCTTCTGAAGTGCGATGTCACGGTCCCGGTAGTTGACAAGTCTGGCAATGATGGGCCTTGGGGTTTCACCCGGTGGAGGTCGTGCTCGTTCAACAACTAGATGGGGCGAGAAAGATTCTGCACCTAGGAAGATTCTCAGAAGACGCTCGACATAGACCTCCATGCATCCTGTATTTGTGCTTTCCGGTATGCCTATTAAATGAATGTTGTTGCAGCGGCTCCTGGCTTCAAGGTCTTCTTTTTTAGCCACAATGACTTACAGTATCTTGTCCATTTGTGTTACCTGGGTTTGCAGCTCAGAGGTGGTGTCTTCATTCTCAGATATACGGCGTTCAGCCCCCTTCGATTGCCCATCGTGCTTGTTCACTTTTTGTACTAGAAAGTCCAGACGATTATTCATTGTGTCCATCTTCCCCGACAGGTCTGATAGACTATGCTGTACAGTCAAAAGCAGCGTCTTAACGTGATCCTCAGCAGATTGGGAGGGTGCTTGCGCTTGATCCATATGAGTGAGTTCGGTGTCCACAGAGGATGACGTGTTGTTGCCTTTTTGGCATCAAAGGTCAGTCTAGGTTGGCGGCTGTCAGGCTTCACCATTTCACAACTCGGCACATCAAGGCAATGTAGCAGAGTGTGTTGGCAGTTGTCCCCCAATCTCCAAAATGTGTGTTATGGAGGTGTTCCAAGTCTAAGCAGAAGCACACCAGGCTTGGAGGAGAGGGGTATCAACAGCAGTTCTGGAGTCGTAGAGCAGCTCAACGGCGGGAAGAAACAAAAAGAAGAGGGGGGTTTCACCACCTGGCAGCCGGCAGTAGCATGTAGTGTCTTGCCCAGTCAGCGTTTTAAAGATAGAGCCTCAGCGTCGGTTGTTGCTGATTAAAAGATGAGGATGCAGATGCCCCAGGCGGTAGTGCGTTATCAGAAGTTGTGGACGTATGTCCAGAAGCAGGCCACGCAGGGACATAGGCGGTATGAGGCAGTCGTGATGAGGTGGAGAGCGTCTGCTTGGCGGTGTCTGGAGACAGGCAGAGGTTAGTATGGGCTCCGTGGAGGAGGTAGCGTCATGTGTTTGTTACAGCAAAATTATGGCTAGCCGCGGTTTGCGGGAGAAATTTGAATGGGGAGGACTGCAGGTATAGGGACTCCAGAGCTGGATAGAGGCTGTGGGGGCCAATTATGCCGGGCCTGTGTGGGGAAAGTCAGACTTTGGGCATATCCCCGCTGTGAGGTCCAGCAGGATGGTGCATTGCATAGCAGGCCCCAATGCGTTAGCGGCACTGTCCCTGGGGGGTGGGCCCAACGAGACCGTGTGAGTTGGAGAGATGGCGCGCTCCCCACCAAGGAGAAATGGTTGCAAATGACGTGGGTCTCACCTCTGTCTCGCTGAGTGCAGGATACAGGCATCTGTATTTGAAGGCACAAGCAGCGTGGCAGGGCAGCCGCTGATGCAGAGGAAACTGGCCTGCAGGTGGGGATCTTCAGCACGAGTCCGGTAAATGTTGGGCCTAGCCCCATGTGGGATCCTCGGGGCTCGAGCAGGGGCAGTGGCCGACTAGGTCTCCAGCCACAGCGCTTGCCTTTGAGCCAACAGCATAAAAAGTCCCACTGGTGGGCACCGGGACGTGCAGGAACCATGATTTTTCACTCAGTGCAACCAGAAGGTCGGATCAGCAGGTATGCAGTTTTAATATCCAGTAATAACTGGTATATGTGCGGAGAAATGACGGATTATATCGCCTAGCTTCCTGAGCTTTTGAGGCAGCTATGGGTACCGCAAATTCTGAGAGGCCACTAGGTAAAACTCTGCTTGCAGGTGCTGGAATGCTTTCAGCTATTCATCTGCCACCTCTTGGTCAATCAAGTTCATTCCAGCTGTCTTCCAGATGCCCTGCTTGAAGGGTGTCCCCATGTGCAGACAGCTGTGTTATGATAGGTAGATACACGTTTATGGATCCTAGCATCTTTCTATAATCTTTTATGAGCAGTTAGCTGTACTCTAACTATGGTCTGGAGTCTTCTATTATCATTAAATTAGAAAACATTAGTGGTTTTGGCGTAAGAGGGCAGGAAGGGCAGTTATACTGCCCGTCATCTCTCATTTCATTGTCTCCCTGAATGGCACACCTTTGGCATGGAGGAGTATGTATGCCAACGGAGTCAACTGTGACAGATTTAGTGCTTTACAATAGTGTTCCTTGCATAATGGACCCAGGATTGGACTTGGAACCAAAAGCAGCCCTGGCAATTTTCTCGGATCGGCCTCTGGGGAAGCACTGCCCGGCTCTGGCAGGTTGGAAATGCTTCATTGCAGCATTTTGTGTGTTTTTTTTCTTCAATTAGTCTTTATTTGATTTGAACAATCATAAAAGACACATAAAATACAGTATTAAGAATCCCAAAATTACTTTTAAAACAATCACATAGTAAAATTCGTAAAAGGTCCCATAAAAACATATCAAGTTATAAATGCTAAAAACACATAGCGTTGGATAAGGACCGCAATCTCATGTGCAAGTTAATAAATACACAAACTATTAAGCCATGTCAAATGACATCAGTTACATAATGCCTGCAACCTGTTCCTTCTAAGGACCCACGTCCTAACCCAAAATTTAGACATAGCAATAACTATGACCTCACTTGTATCAGTTCACAAGATACATAAGGCAGTTTGGCAAGATCTTGCTCCTATTTTAGCACAGACTGGCTTGAGCCAGTTATGGCGAGGACCCTTATATGCAGGACATACAAACAGAACTAGCGATCAGCCACGGTTGGTAGTAGGAGTTCCTGCAGGGCGGTGAGGTGGGGAAGGGGAGGGGCAGGGTGGGGGGTAATAATGTATGGATTACGGAGTTTAACAGGTAAGTAAACATATAAATCAATAAAACGAATTTCGTTGCGCGCACTGCTTCGCATTTGGTGATGCAGAGCACGCAACGAAATTTGTTTTATTTCAGGTGCGGGCATGTCCTCAGGCCCCCTGGGACTTGAAGTCTCTTAGACAACAGCGTCCGTAACTTCCCAAATCAAGCTGCACACAGGACTCCACTTGAGGCCCGCCACGTTCAGGAAAGCGTTGTGGCTTCAGCCGCACACAGGACTCTATTTGCGGTTCCCGCCGCGTTCAGGAAACAACCTGCGGCTCTGGCCGCACACAGGACTCTATTCGAGGCTCTCGCCGCATTCAGGAAACAACCTGCGGCTCCGGCCACACACAAGACTCTATTCGCAGCTCCCACCACGTTCAGGAAACCACCCGCGGCTCCGGCCGCACACAGGACTCCACTCGCGGCTCCAGCCGCGTTCGGGAAACCCTTGCGGCTCCGGCCGCATGCAGGACTCCACCTCCTCACAGTATCTGCTTCCTGCTTCCTGGATTCAGCTCCGCTCGTTTTTTATTTGCAGCTGTTGTTATTGTGGGCCGATATTGCAGCACTGCTGCAAAACCGGCCCCCAGTAACAAACCCGGCCCTCAACGCTACAAAAACTGGCCCCACCCTTCCAGCTTCCTGGGAAAATGCCTGATTCACGCTATGGCCAGTCCGGCCCTGGATGGACCCAGATTGCCTGATCGTCTGCTGGTAGACAGTTTGAAGGATTTAATTCTTGGTTGCATACTTCCTCAGGTAAAAGATTTAATGCTACTGTCTATGTTCAGGGGATTCGTAGCAGGATAGTCAAAGGTATCATTTCCAGCCCATATTTAAAACAATTCATTTGAAATGGGAAACCAAAAAGGTGAGGAGAAGTCTTTTCTATGGTATTTTCAAAACATACCTTTTAGTTTACTTTTCTACGCATCTGAACAACAGGTGTTTTCGCGATATATATAGCTTCTTCAGGCCCTCACACCATTTAATACTTTGGGGCTTATTTATGAGAGCCATGCGTCACTTTTGAACCACATAAAGTGGTACATGCATGACGCAGGGCTCTCAATCCTGTTCATGAAACCACTCAAAGCCACCCTGCATGATTTTGAGTGGCCTCATAAATCATGAGTAATTCAACATAGCTCAAATCACTGTGATGCCTTACTGTGCGCCCGGGTTGCATTTAATGGGCGTTACGGTTTCCCACTCAACACCCTTGGAATTCGATGCTGTAAACCAGGGGAAGGGCCAAATCCAGATGCTTCCTGAGGGGAGGCATAATGAGGAGAGAGATGTTTATTTCTCCTCCTTTTTTCCTCTTTCTATGTGTACAGTATTCTGCAGCACACATAGGAAGAGAAAATGCCTCATAGGATTGTTTTTGTGCAGAAAGGTGCCCATAACGGCACAAAAACAATCCTGCATGCAACGGAGGTACTTTTGCACGATGGTGCAAGGGTGCCTAAATTAGCCCTGGGCAGCCGAAATGGCGCCAGACTAGAGAAAAGGGACAAGAATGCACTGTATTACTGAAATACGAAGCATTCCTGCCCTTTCAATGTGTTGTAGGGAAGCGCAGCAAGGGGCCTTTTTTCTTTTATGTCTGTGTCTTTTCTTTGTACCTGTGTATATTACAGCGCATAACCGTCTGTAAATGAATTAAAAGTGGCCCACCCCAAACACTCTTTCTAACCTATTTTACAATACACATTTTCTGGGCACTTTTGGGCACATGCATCAAGGGTTTTTGCATTCGCAAACGGTGCGAATCGCAAAATTCGGCCGTTTGCGAATGCAAAACCTTTTTTGGGATGCATTAAGCTTTTTGCTTTTTTCGCAATTTAAGAAATCACAATTTATTTGCGATTTCTTAAATTGCGGTTGCATTGAAGAAATCGCAATTTTGCGATTTCTTAAATGCAATGCATGATTTTTTTAAATTGCGAAATCGCAAATAGGTAGTGTTAAATTAACATGAAGTTTACCTTCATGGTAATTTGGGAAAACGTTCAAAAGTGCACAAAAGTGAATTTTTTAAAGTTTCATTTTACACACACACATGCCCTTGGGGCATGTGTGTCTGAAAAATGTACTTAAAGGTACATTTCAGGGGTGCAGCGGGGGGTTATTTGGACCCCCCCTGCACCCTTGAAATTGCATTCTCATTTTGCGATTCCTTAATTGCGAATCGCAAAATGAGAATGCCTTCACATTCATTCCTATGGGCCTCTAGGCCCATAGGAATCAATGGAAAGGGATTCCTTAATTACGATTCTCAAATTGTGAATCGCAATTAAGGAAAAGTAAGAAATCGCAAAAAAAAATCGATTTCTTAATGCATAGCCGTTTGCAAATTCTGAATTGCGATTCCTTCATTTTCGCAATTAAGAATTCGCACACGGGAACATTGATGCATGTGGGCCTTACTTTCCTATATTCTTAAAGCATTTCGATGACTACTGCTGATTTTTCGCATAGTAGAAGCCCCAGCCCTCTTTGTTAATGTTTGAAATGACACAATACAATACAATGCATAGCACATTCACAGTGTTTTATCCTAAATGATACCAAATAGGGTGATTTTATATTTGAATTGATCGTTAAGTTTAGCCAAACACCCTGCACTTTCTCTGAGATCTCTATCTTTTACTTTAACTAACCACTGGCACAAGAAATATGGAATGATCCAAAGTAAGAGCGAGGCTGTCACAAAATTAGGACTGTCGACACAGCATACGCTGCAACGCCATATGTGCATAGGAAACATTCTCTGTGACTGTTGGAGGTAAAACATCCTGTGTAACCTGGAAATAAGCGGTGCAGGAAAGAAATACTGCTGGGATCTAATGGTAAAGCACGTTTGGAATAATAAATCGCGTGAAACACGAAAACGCAGTGCTAATTTACAAAGAAATTCACGTACAATTATTTTGGAAAAGAAAAAGTGTGTGACATGAGAAAGCGGAAGCATATGTCAAACTTCATACTGTGTTTACCTTCTCCTACTGAGTCTCCCTCCAAGGAGCTTAAATAGTCCAGAAGAGACGGAAAAATACTAACTAATACAGGCAAAGTCTACAGAGATGTACGTTGTCCCGAATATATTGATATTAATTGCCTGATGCGACTAGCTGTGGGGCTCGGTTGTCCCTCTGTCAACATAAGAAATCATTATTTATAATTGAAACGACACCACAGAGTCACCATAACACAGGGATTTACAAATAATGAAGAAATATCGACAGGTTTATTTAATTTCATTAGTAGAAATGTATAATTTTGTTGCCGCTTACTCAGCATGTGGGAACTTGTTCTTTCTGTGCTCTCTGCAGTCGATTAATGTCATATTTTTGTCCTATGATAGCTTACTCAATCGTTGAGCTGCGCTTCAAAACATTTACATGGATGAAGATGTCTCAATACACAGGGTTCAATCATGTGCGTAGACGGATGTATGTCATTACATCGCATACTAATACCACGCGTGCCATTACAACGCGCGTATTACTACGCAATGTCAATGACAACGACATGCCATTACATCGCATACAGTTGAAATAGTAGACAACACTTGATTAGTTGAGGGATTTTCCAGTTACCATTGACTCAGTTATATTTTTTGTTAGATCTGATTTAAGTAAACTTTCTTTGGAACGACGCTGGAAACTGAAACAATTTATTGATCCAATTAAGGAGTTGGGATGTCAAGTTTTTTTGCAAGAACCAGCAAAACTGAAAGTAATCAAAAATGGCCGGTCTTATTTTTTCTAGGAAGAGAACGAGGTTGAATCTGCTATGGCTACTTGGAGATTGGAAAAATGAACTGGATATTGACTAATGTTATGTTCGTTTAACATTATCCCCTTTTAGATTTTGCAACCTTTTTGTTTTGCTTTATCGTTATACACTCCAATTCATTTCTAGATTGGTCTGATTTTCTTGGCTGGGTGGTAATAGGTCACATTAGATCTTGACGACTATAAAAGCACGGCTTTTTTGATTATTTTGAATGCCCAGATCCTATAAGCGGCTAAAATCCGCTTGTTGGCTGCCAATATAGCAGCAGCCGGATTAAGGGGGGGACCTGCAGGTAGCTATTGGGTGGGGGGAGGTTGGGGCAGAGTGTGGGGAGGGGAAGGGGAAGGGGAAGATATGCTTTGGGGTAAAAAATGCATCAAAGGACACAAAAACTACAAAAACAAGAGGAATTAGAAAGCTGATTTGATTTGTTATAGAGGTCATATAGATAGGGACATATATAATTTGAAATGCATCAAATAAAATGTTTAGCTTGGAACGTGTCGGGTTTAAATAATAGAATAAAGCGGAGTCTTGTATATGAGGAGCTTAAGATGTATAACCCTCAAATCGTGGTCATCACTGAAACTCATATAGCTTATAAAGATAAACATTTGCTTAAGCAACTAGGATACAATATTATAGTTTGCACTGAATTTAATGCTTCAATCCGGGGGTAGCGATTTTAAAACACAAAGGCTTCAAATGTGAGATACTTAAGACACTAACTGATAAAGCTGGCAGATGGGCCATAGCACAGATAAAATTGGAAAGTCGAAAATATACAATATGTGGGGTTTATGCGTCAAATCAAGACGAGCCTACAATTTTTGATCAGATTAATATGGAATTGCTTGTATGGGATGGGGAATATATTGTGTTGGGTGATTTCATTTGTATTATGAATTATAATTTGGATACTACTCGGGAAAATTCTTTTCAGAGAATGAGGAAAACTAGAGCTGCAATTCTGTATTTAGCTGTTATTCATTTCCTAAAGGATACTTGGAGATGTCTAAATTCCAAATTAGCCGGCTATACATATTACTCTGCAGCTCATAAGGTATGCTCACGTATAGATATGATTTGGGTCTCAGACTTTATTCTCGTTAATTGTTCAATGGCCATATATCCAAGGGTAACCTCGGACCATAACCCGATTTCCTTAACCTTTGAGTCTGCAATTGAAGAGTTTTCTCCTCGTCTTTTCTCATTTCCAAGATATCTGATCACTGATTCTGTGTTTGTAAATCAACTTAAAGAGAACATAAAAGAATTCATTGACATAAATATACAATCTAGTTTACCCTTGATAGTTTGGGATGCTTGTAAAGCAAGTATACGTGGATTCACTCAGCAATATATCTGGCGACAAAATAAAGAACGTCGAAATTTAAATGAGAAAAGGCTTGGAGAAATTCGTGATATTGAACTTCAAATGTCAGAAGCTCTTTCTAATGGGGTATTGAACTTAGATACACTAAACTTTAAACTAATTGAACTTAAAGTTGCATTAAAAGATCTTCTCAGGGTCAAGAGTATTAGCAAATTAAAGAAATACCAACTTGATCAATATGAAAGCGGTGACAAAATTGGTAAACTTCTGGCCTACAAAGTTGCTGAAGATCGTTCCCAGAATACGGTTAAGGAAATTAAAGGGGATAATAATCAACTATTCTGTGACTCTAAATCAATATTACAACAATTTACTTCTTTTTATCAAGCTCTATATACACCAGAAACTGCAACCTCGGATGATAGTATTAAGAATTATATAGAGTTAAACATGGTTAAAGCTTTAGAGCCGGAACAATCTATACAATTAGCGGCAGACATTACAGCAATAGAAACTAAGGATGCTATCAACTCCCTAGCAACGGGTAAAGCTGTAGGGGAGGATTCTATTCCTTTGGAACTATATAAATGCTGTACTGAGGAATTGATACCATTATTAACTGATGTGATCCGTGCTATAGGTAATGGGCAACAAGCACCCACAACCTGGAATTTAACTCAAATTATTTTCTTTTAAAAAAAGGGTAAAATACCACAAGAGAGAGGATCATACAGGCCAATTTCGCTTATTAACAGTGATGCTAAAATCTTTGCCAAATTATTGGCTACTAGGCTTGCGCCAGTCATGTTCCAGCTTGTCTCTTCTCAACAACATGGATTTATTCCAAAACGAGACACTACAGCGCATATTAATATGGCCATCTCTGCTTTTGATGTTGCACGGACTCAACCCGCCCCACTTGGTATGATTTTATTAGATGCAGAAAAAGCATTTGACCGAGTGGGGTGGGGTTTTTTATGGGCGGCTTTACAAGCATTTGGCATTAAAGGTCAACTTTTGAGATGGATTCAATCGCTTTATGATAATCCCATGGGCAAGGTATCTTATATGGGAAAATGCTCTCCTATGTTTCCAATTAAGAGGGGGACAAGACAGGGGCGTCCTTTATCACCCCTGCTTTTTGCTTTAGGTATAGAACCCTTTTTAATCGCACTTCAACGTCAGGCTTTAATTTGCCCTTTTTTTAACGGCTTAAATAAACTTGATATCACTGTGTATGCGGATGATGTTGCAGTTTTTTCTTCGGATGTGCCTCAAGCCATGAAAGGCATTATAATAGAAGCAGGTATATATGGCTCAGTTTCTGGCTATAGACTTAACACCACCAAAACTTAAATTGTTATGAATTATCATCCGCCTGAACCCATCCCAGGAATTTGTTGTGCTGCAACTTATCTGGGCGTCAAAATCTCTTCGGATATTGATTCTATTGTAGCATTAAATTACAAATCATTATTAAAAGAGACTGCCATGCAATTTAAGAAATGGCATAAATTGCCACTTAGTATCATTGGCCGAATAAACTTAATTAAAATGAAAATTTTGCCTAAATACTTATATTTATTTCGAGCAATTCCTCTACGGGTCAATAATTCTTATTTTCGTAGATTAGAGGGAAATATTAGAAGTTTTATATGGGGTTTCCTTACTTAAATTCCCTTTCAATCAAGGCGGATTGGCTCTCCCGGACTTTAAGCTCTATTATTGGTCGGCTTTTCTGATTCGTCTTCGTAGCCTAACAGTCACCGATAAGTGTTTGTATTTTCATACGTTTTTACTTAGACAGGATGCTAATATGTTTCTTTACAGGCTAAACGACCCTAACTACTTTAAAAGGGTAAAATTTAAGACGGTACGAGATACCGTTAATATCTGGCGATCCATTATGGCTAAGTGTAATGTTTCTCATCTACACTGTAAAACACCTTTGTGGGGTAATCCGGGCTTTCCTTTAATTTTTCATGATCCATCTTGCCGATTACTCTCAGATTCCGGCATTAGATTCTTGGGAGATTTATATGATCATCAGGGATTTATGACATTTGAAAAAATGAAGCAATGTTATAATTTATCTGAATTGGCTAGGTTTAAATGTTATCAGATTAAAGACTATTTAGTGAAGAAATTAGAACATACCATGGTATTAGATTCTGCGGTATGGGACTGTATCTATAGAGAAGCAGACAAATCTATGATTAGCATAGGATATAAGATTCTTTCTGGCTTTAACACTAGTGACATCCTTAAATTAACTGAGAAATTGAATAGAAAATTGGCCTTGACTGTACCATCTGATCTAATTACTTTTTCTCTTAAAAGCTTAAATGTGTCAGTTCAATCCTCTAGTCTAAAACTGCAAATGTTTAAAACTGTATATCAATTATACCATACCCCAGAGAGAATTCTTAAATGGACAATGAATAATAATTTTGGTGATCGTACGAAATGCCCTACATGTGATCTGAGTGGTGCTGATATTGTCCACATGTTTTTTTCTTGCCCTCATCTTAGTGAATATTGGGATGGAATAATTAAGGTGGTTTCTGATAGACTTGCTCAACCTATTTTATTTTCATCTATTGATGTGTTGGTGGGTATATGTGGGGGTATTAGCGCATTCAGTGATTCGCTGAATATTTTAGTTACCTGTGCAAGACTTACTATCGCTAGAGCTTGGATTAAAAAAAAAACACCAATGGTTATGGAATGGTGGAGCCTAGTTAAGGAAACATATAATATGGAGGCTGCCCTTGCTGCTTCAAGGGATCTACAGGCTAAACGAAAAGTTGACAGAATCTGGGGTTTATTTATGTCTCAATAATAGTATATTTCATTTCTTGATTTTTTTAATTCTATTTTCTGTATGACCTCTCTATTGTTTATGATATATGGAATATTTAATGTTTATTCATTCCTGTTACGGCTATAGATTGATTTTGTAAATCATGGCTTTTTTCCTTTCTTGTGTCCACTTGATGCAAATAAAAAAAAAAATTAAAAAAAAGAACAACCGACTCCATTATCAGTAAGAAGGAAGTCAGGAAGACCCTCCCTGGCAAAAATTTCTTCTAGAAAATTGATAGCATCTTTGGTATCAGTGCTCCTTACAACTTTGATTTCTTGCCATCTAGAGAACATGTCTATCAAAACCAACACATAGTATTGACAGAAGATCCAGAAATAGGTCCTAGCAGATCAAGGGCAATCTCTTCCCAGCACCTGGTAGGTTCCTCATGTACCACCATGGGTTGTACTTTCGTCATTAATGTTTTATCACATGTATTACACGCTGCACAATCTCTCACCAATCGTTCAACTTGGAGATCAATACCTGGCCACCAAAAGTGAATGCATATTCTTTCTTTAGTCTTTGAGATACCTAGATGTCCTAGATGAGCTTGATGAATGATTCTTGACCTGGCAGAACTGGGAGGCACAAGTTTTGTACCCCTGCATAGGACTCCAGAACTGATGGATAATTTGTCACGAACATTCCAATATTTGCAAACTTCCTCATCTAGACCTTTCATACTTTTCCTCCCTTCAGTCACCAAAGGAGATACTTTCATGAGAACAGTATCATTACTAAAAGAATCCTCCCACTCTTTCTCACTCAAAACACCTGTAATTATTTCACACACTTTGCACCCATCATCATCATCTCACAAATCACCCAGATTTTCAGAATCAAGATTAGAATTAGTTTGAACAAAACGAGAAAGACAATCTGACACTTTGTTTTCATCTCCAGGTATGTAATTTACCACAAAACCATAATCCTAGAGGGCCACACTCCACCTGCAAATTCTTGAGGAAACAGCCTCTAAACTTTTTTTAGTAAAGAGATCTTTTAACGGTTTATTGTCTGAGCGCACATTGGAAGAGTTTCCCCACAGAAACTTTTTTCATTTCCTGATGGCCCAGAAAATGCATAAGGTCTCTTTCTCTATAACTAAGTATTGAATTTCTGGTCTCTCAAGTGCCCTAGAAAGAAAAATAATGGTCACTTCTTTACCATCTTTTATTTGTTTAAGTACTGCACCCAGCCCCTTTGAGCTAGTATCCGCAAGCAAGATGGACTTGGTAGAGGTGTCAAAACTGAGAAGTGAAGGTGCACTACCCAGGGCATTCTTAATGTCATCAAACTCAACTTTACATTTTGGAGACCACACAAATTTTGGACCCTTTTTTAAAAGTGACCTCAGAGCAAACGTGTGTGTAGCAAACTGAGGAACAAATTTACTATAATACTCCGCCATGCCTAGGAAGGTAATCAACTCATCTCTAGTCTGAGGTTCGGAAAGACCCTCAATAGTTTTCACACCCTCTTTAGTTAGTTTGTGTCCCAAATAATGTAGTTCAGCAAGATTGAACTTGCATTTGTTATCACGAAGTGTCAAACCAGAGACTTAAACCTAGTCAAAATAGCTCTGAGTCTCTCATCATGTTCTTTTTGTGATGAACCATGTATCAGAACATCGTCTTGATATATCTTAACACCTGTTTATCCCTGCAAGACGTGTTCCATGGCTCGTTGGAAGACTGATGCAGCTGAATTGAGACCAAAAGGGAGACATGTAAATCTATATGTTCCAAAAGCAGTAATGAAAGCTGTCAAATTCATGGAGTTACTATCTATCCTGATTTGGTGGTATGCTGCTCTCAGGTCTAAGGTGGAAAATATTTCTGCCCCTTCTAATTGAGTCATTGATATTTGGGAGAGGGTATTTATCTGCTATAACTGCACGATTAAGGTTCTGAGGGTCAACACACAGCCTAATCTCACCAGAAGCTTTAAGAGCTAGTACAACCGGAGCCAACCAATCACTTGCCTCTGTTTCCTCTATGATTCCCTCTTTTTTTAATTTCTCTAATTCACTGCGTATAGACTCTCTTAGTGCCAAAGGTACATTTCGTACTCTGTAGGAGACAAGAACAGCATCAGCTCTGAGAATAATTCTATGGGTATAGTCAGAAAGACACCCCAACTTTTCTCTAAAAACCTCTTCAAACTCACAACGTTAGTCTTGTATCTGTGTAACATTAACCAATTCCTTGATGCCTTCAATTTTACACACTGAAGCCTTCTCAACTTGATTAGTTGAAGAAGTAAAAGATTCTTTCATTCCAATGCAAGGGTAAGCACCAGGAACTAACATCACACCTAGATCAGCTTGATGAATCCAGCTGATGATACAATCACCTCTGCAGGATATGTATATCTTTCCAGCAGTAAATGTCCCTTTATACTGAATTTCACCTAAACAATAACCAAATAACTTTATTGGTTGTCCTCCATAAGCCAGAGATCTAATGTCAGGTTTGAAAACTTTAACCTTGTTGATCAAATTAGAATCATAAAAGCTTGTAGGAATTAGTGTAATTTTTGCGCCGGAGTCAAAAAGCATCTTGATTGTACAACCATTTACTTGTACTCCGTCAACTGAATTCTTGAAGGCTTTACTTGAACCTTCGACTGATTGAACCACAACTTCACCACAGTGAAGTTCATCTGATTCTGAACCTGAAAACTTCCTTCAGACGTTTATTCTTTTTGTAAACTTTCGTTCTACACACTTTTGCTAAGTGGCCCATTCTGCCACAAGTTTTACACTTAGCAGACAGAGCTGGACATGATTTATCATTTGCTAGATGTCCAACAGTGTCACAGCGATAACACTTTACAGTGGTGTTCTTCTTAAACTTAACATTTGTTAAATCATTAGGTTTCGAAACATTTAGTTTAGTTACACTTTGCACTTTTTCACTATTAGTATTGGTATTAGACTCTTTCTTAATCACTTCAACACAGGCAAGCGAGTGTTCCAGTCATTTGTCAATGGAGACAATCTCTTCTAATTAAGGATCATCCTTCTGCCACAACTCATCCTTCACTTTCTCTATATTACAACCCAACATAAATTGGTTGCGGATGCGTCTGTCAATTGTGTTATCAAATTTGCATGTTGAAGGTAATTTCCGCAAGTGAGTAACATATACCTCGACTGACTCTTGTGGAAGTTGCATACATCTTCCAAAGTGGTATCTCTCCAAGACAGTACTTACTTTTGGAAGATAGTGTTTGTCTAGTTCTTAAGACAAATCTCAAACTCATTCAGACCGTTAGATTCTTCATCGTTCAGTTCAGGTATATGTTCGAATACATCCTGTCCCTCTGACCCCAAGCAATGCAAGAGAAGAGCAGATTTTCTTTCAGCACTCAACAAAACACCACAAACTCTTGCGTAATTAAGGAAAATGTTCTTCCATTTTGACCAAACGAATAGAAGGTTCTCCAGGGTTAGACAAAAAGAAAGGAGGTGAGGTGACGTTTTGCATGATTTTTCAAAACTGAAGATTTTAACAGATGAGATTGTAGCTGAAGTAGAACGCGAGGAACAAACATGTGATACGAGGTGTGCTTGTCACCGAAGATTTGCATTAAACCAACATCTTGAAAGCAAAAAGTAGTGTGTTTGTCACTGAAGACACTCTGTTGCTGCAGAAGTAGATTAGCAAACACGTGATTACTGGTTCTACTGGTGTGTTTATCACCGAGAAGTTGTATTGTATGAAATTTGTGAAGATATCTGTAATGCCACTGAGGATGTTTCTTGGTTGTGATTGACAAACACGGGATTAGTGGTGTGTTTATCACCGTTGAGAAAACAATAAACTCAAAATAATGGGTTGTTTATCACCGAAGTAATGAATTTCCCAATGCTTGTTGATTTTAAAGTCAAGCGCTCCTCAGTTGTTATAATCACATGTGATTATCTTCGTAGAGAAATCGATAAACACAAATAATGGTGTGTTTATCACTGGAGTACAACAAAAGTGATTTTCCAGTGTTTGTTTATTTAACGTTGAGCGAATGTAAGAGATTACAAGCACTCAAAGACGAGAAACGTGTTGTTTATCAGTATCCAGGCAACGTAGTGTTCACATAGGCTCGATGACAATGGACGTCTTGACGTAAGGCGTAAGCTTGACTTTACACACAATGTGAGGGTCGAGAAAGAAGATGCCTCGCTGTGGGGAACGTGCTAGATCTGACACGGTGAAGCTGCAGAATCCAACAGAGAACGCGCGTGGAAGCGCGAGTGAAGTTGGGAGCGCGAGGTAAAAGCTCTATTTAAAAATAAACAGGCACGTGCTGAGTGAACAGGAGCTCCAGGCAACGGAGTGTTCACATAGGCGCGATGACAATGGACGTCTTGACGTAAGGCGTAAGCTTGACTTTACACACAATGTGAGGGTCGAGAAAGAAGATGCCTCGCTGTGGGGAACGCGCTTGATCTGACACGGTGAAGCTGCAGAATCTAACAGAGAACGCGCGTGGGAGCGCGAGTGAAGTTGGGAGCGCGAGGTAAAAGCTCTATTTAAAAATAAACAGGCAAGTGCTGAGTGAACAGGAGCTTTTCAATAACATAAATAGCCAAGTAACATAAAGTGCGACGTCTTAGCTTAATATAAAGCTAAAGCTGAATCAAGCATGTCGAGCACAGGTTAGAAAGGACTTCTGCTTTTCTTTTAAAAGCGCAGACAAACTTGTGACAGCTTTAGTAAATGACAAGCTCCTGATGTTTTAAGCAAGTTAAAATGCACAGTACCTTGAGTTGGTCGTAGGAGATAGCAAGATGCTTTACCACAAATAAAGTTGGTCGTGTTAGGACATTTCTTTCCTTCTTTATAGATGTTGCCAAATAAGTAAGCTTCTATGATGATGAATTTCAAGATGATGAAAGGGTCCTTTTCTTCAAGCCAGATCATCACTAGTGTAATAAAGTTAGATCACAACAATTGAAGGTTGAAGGATTTATTCTTCAAGTGTATCAATATATATAACATCCTATCCACAAAGCATCAAAGCAGCAACTGACACATGAACCTTCTCTAAGACCTTCTTTGGATGACATTCAAGAACAGCATAAATGGAAGTTGCCTTGAATAATAATAACTAAGCATAAATTCAAACATAACAAGTAAAGGTATTACACACTCTTAAAACAATGCTGCAAAAAACAAAAAACCACTGCACACAACATCGACTCACTTCCTGTCCTTCTCTTTACTTTTTGGTACATTTTTACCTTGAACGGCGTGTAATTATGCATGGTGCCATAATAGCGATATTTTGGGAATTTGGCATAACAAGAGTAATGCAAGTTGACTGAAAACAAAAAGTCTGGTCTGTCAAGAGTTGCCTGTGTTGTTGGAAAGAGCTGAGAAACCTGTATTTCACTTGAACCCAAAAAGTGGTGAGAAACATTTTGAAACTGTGTCATGCCTGGCCGCTTCAGGCTCTGGAATCTTTGAGAGGCAGAGGTAGCCCAATAAAAATGTGGTATGTAAGGCGTGGAGCGAGAACAATACCAGGATAGCTTTAGTATATAAAATGTGTTGTCCCTTTGCTCAATGCACTGGGTCCAGCTCTCCATCTTCAGATGTCCCCTGACACCACCCCTTGGAGGACTCATAGCGCCTAATGAAACCAGGAAAAGAAGAAACAAAGGGACAAAGATGGGGATCAAGATGCCCACTCTTTGATAGAGATGAGTGTAAACAAAAACCTTTATGAAACCATGTGAAAATGGTCCCTTAGCGTCACCCAAGCCTGTCCCCGTAAATTCAAACATCTGGTTCTGCATTAGTCTTGACAATGCCTTTCCTGGCTGAACAATGGTGACAGAAGTCCCATCTGATAAAAAAAATGGTTCTCGCTGTTAATCATTAAGCAAAACAGAGTTTTCACAATGGATGAAAAATAAACATTAAACCTCTGGAGCACGCTGCTACTCTATATATCATTACAATGTAGTTCAGACTAGCAGGTGAAGTGTTAGTGCCAAGTACTGTTGATACTGCCCATCATGTCTGACAATTTGGATTGGTTCAAGCCCCCCATTACACACAACCATGTGCAGAAACCGTTGCCCTATATTTCCTCAAGCTAATTACACAAAATGTTTGCTGCTTTCTTCCTGTTCGATTCTGTGAGCTCCTTAACATGCAAATAATGGACTAAAATGTAGCCCTGTGTGTTAACAGTGGTTGAGCTTAATCTAAGCATTGAATCCTTCCCTTTTTTTCTTTCCTTCATTAGACGCCTTTAATGTGACCGGTATGTCAAGATGTGGGCCCCTTGTTCAGTGTAAACGTCACTGATGACGCGCAACATAGCAGAACCAAGTCTGGAGGTGCAAGCTCCAATTCTGAGGGTATAAAGCTTAGTATAGTGGGCTGCACAGATCCCATTGGAGGAGGACCGTGACTGATTTGCATTTGGCCGCGACGTGCACAGTGAACAAAGAGACATGGACTGGAATGAGGCTTGAGTAATTACCGTTGTCTGGGTTTAAGTATTACCAATCATTACCTATTTGCTTTTCTGCTTATACGCGTGGCACCATTTTCTTTGAAGTGTAACCCATCTTCACGGGCCATATCGTGAAGAGCTGGGCTAATGCAGTGAAGAGCGGTTTGTTTTATGCCTTTGCCACGTGCAAAGTGCCTACATTTTACTTGCAATTTCTCTGAATTAGTTCATGAACTGCAGAAAGCACAACTCGAAAGCAATGTGCGCTCTCACTGTTTTCGTACCTTGCTGTTGGCAGCACATGTGAGACATTCCCAGTTGTACTTGCAAAAAAAGGTGCAGGTCTGCTCTTAACCAGAAAACCTGCTATGATACAGTCTATGATGTCACTGCATGTGCATGTGCATGTCAGTCTTGTAAAAATCAATGGGGAGCCATCGGACCCCGGCTCCTTTCCAGACTTCATCTGCATGATGGCTGCCCGCAGCTCATCATCTTTAAATGGCGCTGTTAAGAAGTCGCGTTGTGAGTCACCTAGCCATCCAAGAGCTATGTCTTCTAGAAAGGGAGCAAAGTCAGGAGGAGAGGTGCGTTGTGAACTTTATAGATCTGCATAGTAAGCGGCAAATGTGTTTTGTATGTCAAGACTATCTCTATGGCGTATCCCTGCATTATCGATCACATCCAACACATAGTTGGAGAATCAGGGTTGTTTAATAGTGTTCGCCAAGGTGCAACCGGGCCTCTCACCCTCCCCAGAATGACAAACAACAAAATATTTGCCTCTGAAATTCACTTCACGGTCTGCAGTAGCAGTGTAGTCTGTGAGCTTTTCGCCGAGCATGGCTCGTTGGGTGCCAGAATTAGTAGTCCACATGTCAGTTTCTAACTGTTTGCTCTGGGTCTCTAAACGGTGCAAGTTCCTTCTAATATGCTGGAGTACCCCAAAGCATTTGGACATACCTATGCCTCGGACAGTGACCCTGAAGGCCTCCCACTGCGTGCCCACCTGATCAACAGAGCCCTTATTCCTGGTAAAGAAATCCATAATCTCTTCCCCTAGTTCGGATTGAAAGTCTGTATCCAACAGTGTTTTGTTTCAGGCTCTACTCTACAGCATCGTTGGGTGGTGATTGAGTTGGGGGGAATTATTTCTAGGTAAATCGGTGCATGATCGGAGTATGTGCGGGCCAAATGTTTGAGAGTGAATCCATGGGGTCACTCCACGTGAGCAGATCCAATAATCTAACCGAGACCACGCGGTATGCCCAGCTGCATAAAAGGTGCCATCCCTGTCAGTGGGGTGTGCGTAATGCCATGCATTCACTAGGCCATGCTCCGCAATTATCCCCGATAGGGCCTCTCAAGTGTTGGTATAGTGATGAGTAAGGGGGTTAGAACGGTCCAGGGTAGGGCATAGAGCTGTGTTAAAATCACCCCCATGTAACATGCGTGGAGCCTATTTTAAGTATGTGTCCCCAGAGCGAGGGGAAATAATCAGGATCATCCAAGTTAGGACCATTGCTCCAGGTGAAGGTGACCGATTGTGTACCCAATGTACCCCAGAGTAAGCAACTCCGGCCAGCAGTGTCACTGTATGTGCCACCTAGTACAAATGGTGTGTTTCTCTTAACTAGTATGAGTGTGCCTCGTGAGTATGTCAAATAGGAGGAGAAGGCGCGTGCAGAGGCCCACTTACTTCCATAGCAGAAAGGACGACGAGGGTCTATATGAGTTTCTTGGAGCAAAGCGATTTGTATATGGTGCCTGTCTAGATACGCTGATATTTGCCTCCATTTACGAGGGTCACGGAGACCCCTGACATTGCATGTAAGCATTTTGATGCAGGGATGATCAGTTTGTGCTGTCATAATAAATAGGGGGAGGTTATTTGGCGAGTATGTCAGCGTCGAAAAGGTAATGTGTCTTTTCACGTAAGTTTTGGCATGTTGAGCAACAGCTGTCAGGTGTGAAACAAAACAATAAAAAACATTCCCATCCCCAAGAGGGCACTAATCCCTTCCCATGTGCCAACTCTAACTGCGATGCAGTCCCCTGGGAATCAACCCATTTGGTGGAGTAGAGTGATGCGGGGGGAGGGGTGCTCGGCGATATATTAGTTAAATCTACCAATTATACACTAAGGCAAGTGCAATCATGCATTGATCAACATATATAAGGGACCCCCTCTTGAAGTACTTTGGGCCAGGGAAAAGAGAGGAACACAATATAACAACATTCTCACAAACTCATCATGCATCCACTGTCATTCACTCAAAATATACTCTTTATTCTGTGTCTAAGGAGTCACAGATCTTTATGTGGGCTGTCACGATAGGTCGACGCGTTTCGGTGGGCTTGGACCACCTTCCTCAGGACCTTTGTCAGAACAAAGCTTGTCACAACAATTTGTGGACTCTGTATGGATATCTGTCACATTGCGAAGGACCAACAGTTTCTACATAATGCATTTCATTATTTATTTACTTAAATAAATAATGAAATGCATTATGTATGAAGAGTAATAAAGAGTATATTTTGAGTGAATGACAGTGGATGCATGATGAGTTTGTGAGAATGTTTAGGAGTGTTCTCTGTAGGGTACCTTGTGTATTTTTTTTAATTGTTCACACGTGCTTTGTAAATGATATACATGTGTTGATTTAAAGAAAATTTATTTATGAGATATAAAATGAATTTGGAAAAAGAAAAAAGTATATAAATTAATGTTGTTAAAAGCAAAGAAAGAATACATAATAAAAAATATTAAGGAAATAAATAATTGTGTTTGCCATGTTTTGAAGGACTTCTTTTGAAAGCAGGAACTATAAGTCATTAGTAAAGGAATTTAGGCCAGGAGGGAATTTCTTTCTGTTGCAATCATGCATTGATATCACAGTCAATGGTCAAAGCCACTAGGGCCCTTATCTGTCCATGACCATTCTTTAGGAGTACAGGAAAATCCGAAAGAGGTTTACAAGGGTCCTTCAATAGGAGGTGGGTGATGCAAAGGATGTCAGCATCTCGTTACATGTTGATGCAGTACAGTAAGAACAAGTGGAATTTGCAGCAGACGATACTGCATGTGTCTACCTGTTTCCCCTTTGACCCTGGGTGGCGAAGGGGATCTGGAGGTGCAGTCACAACGTGGCGAACGTCTCAAAACTGTTTTTAGAAAGTCGTCCACTTGTAGCGCATTTGTGCAAAAAATGTGTTTGCGCTCATGTGCAATTCAGAGCCTCGCTGGATATAGGAGGGCATACTCTGGACCTTGCGGAGTTTCTGCTTGATAGAATGGAATTCCCGGCATGCCTCCTGAACCACCAGCGTGAAATCTGGGTACATGGTGAACGTGTTCCCTTCGAATTGTAGTGGCTTCAGTTCACAGGCCTTCTGAAGTGCGATGTCACGGTTCCGGTAGTTAACAAGTCTGGCAATGATGGGCCTTGGGGTTTCACCCGGTGGAGGTCGTGCTTGTTCAACAACTAGATGGGGCGAAAAAGATTCTGCACCTAGGAAGATTCTCAGAAGACGCTCGACATAGGCCTCCATGCATCCTGTACTTTGTGCTTTCCGGTATGCCTATTAAATGAATGTTGTTGCAGCGGCTCCTGGCTTTAAGGTCTTCTTTTTTAGCCAAAATGACTTACAGTATCTTGTCCATTTGCGTTACCTGGGTTTGCAGCTCAGAGGTGGTGTCTTCATTCTCAGATATACGGCGTTCAGCCTCCTTCGATTGCCCATCGTGCTTGTTCACTTTTTGTACTAGAAAGTCCAGACGATTATTCATTGTGTCCATCTTCCCCGACAGGTCTGATAGACTATGCTGTACAGTCAAAAGCAGCATCTTAACGTCATCCTCAGCAGATGGGCAGGGTGCTTGCGCTTGATCCATATGAGTGAGTTCGGGGTCCACAGAGGATGACCGTGTTGTTGCCTTTTTGGCATCAAAGGTCAGTCTAGGTTGGCGGCTGTCAGGCTTCACCATTTCACAACTCGGCACATCAAGGCAGTGTGTTGGCAGTTGTCCCCCAATCTCCAAAATGTGTGTTATGGAGGTGTTTCAAGTCTAAGCAGAAGCACACCAGGCTTGGAGGAGAGGGGTATCAACAGCAGTTCTGGGGTCGTAGAGCAGCTCAACGGCGGGAAGAAACAAAAAGAAGAGGGGGGTTTCACCACCTGGCAGCCGGCAGTAGCATGTAGTGTCTTGCCCAGTCAGCGTTTTAAAGATAGAGCCTCAGTGTCAGTTGTTGCTGAATAAAAGATGAGGATGCAGATGCCCCAGGCGGTAGTGCGTTATCAGAAGTTGTGGACGTATGTCCAGAAGCAGGCCACGCAGGGACATAAGCGGTATGAGGCAGTCGTGATGAGGTGGACAGCGTCTGCTTGGCGGTGTCTGGAGACAGGCAGAGGTTAGTATTGGCTCCGTGGAGGAGGTAGCGTCATGTGTTTGTTACAGCAAAATTATGTCTAGCCGCGGTTTGCGGGAGAAATTTGAATGGGGAGGACTGCCGGTATAGGGACTCCAGAGCTGGATAGAGGCTGTGTGGGCCAATTATGCCGGGCCTGTGTGGGGAAAGTCAGACTTTGGGCATATCCCCGCTGTGAGGTCCAGCAGGATGGTGCATTGCATAGCAGGCCCCAATGCGTTAGTGGCACTATCCCTGGGGGGTGGGCCCAACGAGACCGTGTGAGTTGGAGAGATGGCGCGCTCCCCACCAAGGAGAAATGGTTGCAAATGACGTGGGTCTCACCTCTGTCTCGCTGAGTGCAGGATACAGGCATCTGTATTTGAAGGCACAAGCAGCGTGGCAGGGCAGCTGCTGATGCAGAGGAAACTGGCCTGCAGGTGGGGATCTTCAGCACGGGTGCGGTAAATGTTGGGCCTAGCCCCATGTGGGATCCTCAGGGCTCGAGCAGGGCAGTGGCCGACTAGGTCTCCAGCCACAGCGCTTGCCTTTGAGCCCACAGCATAAAAAGTCCCACTGGTGGGCACCGGGACGTGCAGGAACCATGATTTTTCAATCAATGCGACCAGAAGGTCGGATCAGCAGGTATGCAGTTTTAATATCCAGTAATAACTGGTATATGTGCAGAGAAATGACAGATTATATCGCCTAGCTTCCTGAGCTATTGAGGCAGCTATGGGTACCGCAAATTCTGAGAGGCCCTAGGTAAAACTCTGCTTGCAGGTGCTGGAATGCTTTCAGCCATTCATCTGCCACCTCTTGGTCAATCAAGTTCATTCCAGCTGTCTTCCAGATGCCCTGCTTGAAGGGTGTCCCCATGTGCAGACAGGTGTGTTATGAGAGGTAGATACACGTTTATGGATCCTAGCATCTTTCTGTAATCTTTTATGAGCAGTTAGCTGTACTCTAACTATGGTCTGGAGTCTTCTATTATCATTAAATTAGAAAACATTAGTGGTTTTGGCGCAAGAGGGCAGGAAGGGCAGTTATACTGCCCGTCATCTCTCATTTCATTGTCTCCCTGAATGGCACACCTTTGGCATGGAGGAGTATGTATGCCAACTGAGACAGATTTAATGCTTTACAATAGTGTTCCTTGCATAATGGACCCAGGATTGGACTGGGAACCAAAAGCAGCCCTCTCAATTTTCTCGGATCGGCCTCTGGGGAAGCACTGCCCGGCTCTGGCAGGTTGGAAATGCTTCCTTGCAGCATTTTGTGTTTTTTTTTTCTTCAAATAGTCTTTATTCGATTTGAACAATCATAAAAGACACATAAAATACAGTATTAAGAATCCCAAAATGACTTTTAAAACAATCACATTGTAAAATTCGTAAAAGGTCCCATAAAAACATATCAAGTTATAAATTCTAAAAACACATAACGTTGGATAAGGACCGCAATCTCATGTGCAAGTTAATAAATACACAAACTATTAAGCCATGTCAAATAACATCAGTTACATAATGCCTGCAACCTGTTCCTTCTAAGGACCCACGTCCTAACCCAAAATTTAGACATAGCAATAACTATGACCTCACTTGTATCAGTTCTCAGGATACATAAGGCAGTTTGGCAAGATCTTGCTCCTATTTTAGCACAGACTGGCTTGAGCCAGTTATGGCGAGGACCCTTATATGCAGGACATACAAACAGAACTAGCGATCAGCCACGGTTGGTAGTAGGAGTTCCTGCAGGGCGGTGAGGTCGGGAAGGGGAGGGGCAGGGTGGGTGGTAGTAATGTATGGATTACGGAGTTTAACAGGTAAGTAAACATATAAATCAATAAAACGAATTTCGTTGAGCGCACTGCATCGCATTTGGTGATGCAGAGCACGCAACGAAATTTGTTTTATTTCAGGTGCGGGCGTGTCCTCAGGCCCCCTGGGACTTGAAGTCTCTTAGACAACAGCGTCCGTAACTTCCCAAATCAAGCTGCACACAGGATTCCACTTGAGGCCCGCCACGTTCAGGAAAGCGGTGTGGCTTCAGCCGCACACAGGACTCTATTTGCGGTTCCCGCCCCATTCAGGAAACCACCTGCGGCTCCGGCCGCACACAGGACTCTATTCGAGGCTCCCGCCGCATTCAGGAAACAACCTGCGGCTCCGGCCACACACAAGACTCTATTCGCAGCTCCCGCCACGTTCAGGAAACCACCCGCGGCTCCGGCCGCACACAGGACTCCACTCGCGGCTCCAGCCGCGTTCGGGAAACCCTTGCGGCTCCGGCCGCATGCAGGACTCCACCTCCTCACAGTATCTGCTTCCTGCTTCCTGGATTCAGCTCCGCTCGTTTTTGAATTGCAGCTTTTGTTATTGTGGGCCGATATTGCAGCACTGCTGCAAAACCGGCCCCCAGTAACAAACCCGGCCCACAACGCTACAAAAACTGGCCCCACCCATCCAGCTTCCTGGGAAAATGCCTGTTTCACGCTATGGCCAGTCCGGCCCTGGATGGACCCAGATTGCCTGATCGTCTGCTGGTAGACAGTTTGAAGGATTTCATTCTTGGTTGCATACTTCCTCAGGTAAAAGATTTAATGCTACTGTCTATGTTCAGGGGATTCGTAGCAGGATAGTCAAAGTTATCATTTCCAGCCCATATTTAAAACAATTCATTTGAAATGGGAAACCAAAAAGGTGAGGGGAAGTCTTTTCTATGGTATTTTCAAAACATACCTTTTAGTTTACTTTTCTACGCATCTGAACAACAGGTGTTTTCGCGATATATATTGCTTCTTCAGGCCCTCACACCATTCAATACTTTGGGGCTTATTTATGAGAGCCATGCGTCACTTTTGAACCACATAAAGTGGTACATGCATGACGCAGGGCTCTCAATCCTGTTCATGAAGCCACTCAAAGTCACCCTGCATGATTTTGAGTGGCCTCATAAATCATGAGTAATTCAACATAGCTCAAATCACTGTGATGCCTTACTGTGCGCCCGGGTGGCATTTCATGGGCGTTACAGTTTCCCACTCAACACCCTTGGAATTCGATGCTGTAAACCTGGGGAAGGGCCAAATCCAGATGCTTCCTGAGGGGAGGCATAATGAGGAGAGAGATGTTTATTTCTCCTCCTTTTTTCCTCTTTCTATGTGTGCAGTATTCTGCAGCACACATAGGAAGAGAAAAATGCCTCATATGATTGTTTTTGTGCAGAAAGGTGCCCATAACGGCACAAAAACAATCCTGCATGCAACGGAGGCACTTTTGCACGATGGTGCAAGGGTGCCTAAATTAGCCCTGGGCAGCCGAAATGGCGCCAGACTAGAGAAAAGGGACAAGAATGCACTGTATTACTGAAATACGAAGCATTCCTGCCCTTTCAATGTGTTGTAGGGAAGCGCAGCAAGGGGCCTTTTCTCTTTTATGTCTGTGTCTTTTCTTTGTACCTGTGTATATTACAGCGCATAACCGTCTGTAAATTAATTAAAAGTGGCCCACCCCAAACACTCTCTCTAACCTATTTTACAACACACATTTTCTGGGCACTTTTGGGCACATGCATCAAGGGTTTTTGCATTCGCAAACGGTGCGAATCGCAAAATTCGGCCGTTTGCGAATGCAAATCCCTTTTTTGGGATGCATTAAGCTTTTTGCTTTTTTCGCAATTTAAGAAATCGCAATTTATTTGCGATTTCTTAAATTGCGATTGCATTGAAGAAATCACAATTTTGCGATTTCTTAAATGCAATGCATGATTTTTTTAAATTGCGAAATCGCAAATAGGTAGTGTTAAATTAACATGAAGTTTACCTTCATGGTAATTTGGGAAAACGTTCAAAAGTGCACAAAAGTGCATTTTTTAAAGTTTCATTTTACACACACCCATGCCCTTGGGGCATGTGTGTCTGAAAAATGTACTTAAAGGTACATTTCAGGGGTGCAGCGGGGGGTTATTTGGACCCCCCCTGCACCCTTGAAATTGCATTCTCATTTTGCGATTCCTTAATTGCGAATCGCAAAATGAGAATGCCTTCACATTCATTCCTATGGGCCTCTAGGCCGATAGGAATCAATGGAAAGGGATTCCTTAATTGCGATTCGCAAATTGTGAAACGCAATTAAGGAAAATTAAGAAATCGCAAAAAAAAATTGATTTCTTAATGCATAGCCGTTTGCGAATTCTTAATTGCGATTCCTTCATTTTCGCAATTAAGAATTCACAAACGGGAACATTGATGCATGTGGGCCTTACTTTCCTATATTCTTAAAGCATTTCGATGACTACTGCTAATTTTTTGCATAGAAGAAGCCCCAGCCCTCTTTGTTAATGTTTGAAATGACACAATACAATACAATGCATAGCACATTGACAGTGTTTTATCCTAAATGATACCAAATAGGGTGATTTTATATTTGAATTGATCGTTAAGTTTAGCCAAACACCCTGCACTTTCTCTGAGATCTCTATCTTTTACTTTAACTAACCACTGGCACAAGAAATATGGAATGATCCAAAGTAAGAGCGAGGCTGTCACAAAATTAGGACTGTCGACACAGCATACGCTGCAACGCCATATGTGCATAGGAAACATTCTCTGTGACTGTTGGAGGTAAAACATCCTGTGTAACCTGGAAATAAGCGGTGCAGGAAAGAAATACTGCTGGGATCTAATGGTAAAACACATTTGGAATAATAAATCGCGTGAAACACGAAAACGCAGTGATAATTTACAAAGAAATTCACGTACAATTATTTTGGAAAAGAAAAAGTGTGTGACAAGAGAAAGCGGAAGCATATGTCAAACTTCATACTGTGTTTACCTTCTCCTACTGAGTCTCCCTCCAAGGAGCTTAAATAGTCCAGAAGAGACGGAAAAATACTAACTAATACAGGCAAAGTCTACAGAGATGTACGTTGTCCCGAATATATTGATATTAATTGCCTGATGCGACTAGCTGTGGGGCTCGGTTGTCCCTCTGTCAACATAAGAAATCATTATTTATAATTGAAACGACACCACAGAGTCACCATAACACAGGGATTTACAAATAATGAAGAAATATCGACAGGTTTATTTAATTTCATTAGTAGAAATGTATAATTTTGTTGCCGCTTACTCAGCATGTGGGAACTTGTTCTTTCCGTGCTCTCTGCAGTCGATTAATGTCATATTTTTGTCCTATGATAGCTTACTCAATCGTTGAGCTGCGCTTCAAAACATTTACATGGATGAAGATGACTCAATAGACAGGGTTCAATCATGTGCATAGACGGATGTATGTCATTACATTGCGTACTTATACCACGCGTGCCATTACAACGCGGGTATTACTACGCAATGTCAATGACAACGACATGCCATTACATCGCATACTTTTACCATGAGTATGCCTTGACCACGCATGCCATTATAACGCAAAGGCATGCATGGTAAACCTATACTTGTAGTTAAAGTTGCAAGGTAAGTGACAATCCTACCTCTACACCTACACAACACACTACTCCCACCCCTACACTACCCCTAACCCTAAAACACTATGACACTACAACACTACCCACATTACTCCCACCCCTACATTACCCTACATCCCTAAATCACTACTACACTACACTACCCACACTACTCCCACCCCTAAATTACCCTAAACCCTAAAACACTACCCTACCCTAAACCACTACCCATAGCTTGATAGCTTGACTCCAGTGGTGTGGAGAGCCTGGGACTCACGTCTGAGCATAGTCAGCCCACTCGGGGTGAAAATTGCAAAAAACACAGTTGATGGACAGAATGTAGAACAATGTCATACATTCACCCCAGTACAAGGATATGGGCCTAAATCCATCGGTTTTTTTGCACTCCACACCACCCTGGGTTAGACACTGGCTATATGCAAATCAGCTCTGACCCTGTGCCTCATGGGAACAGTCCAGTCCGAACTAGCAAGCCATGTCTTTCCCAGACCAGAATTAGTGTTTTGCAATTTTCACCCCGAGTGGGCTGGGCATGCTCAGACGTGAGTCCCAGGCTCTCCACACCACTGGAGTCAAGCTATCCAGGCTGATGAAGGCTGATAGCCAGAAACCGGTCCTTGGATGCTTGATTCCGGTCTGGGAAAGATATGGCTTGGTAGTTTGGACTGGACTGTTCCCATGAGGCACAGGGTCAGAGCTGATTTGCATATAGCCAGTGTCTAACCCAGGGTGGTGTGGAGTGCAAAAAAACGATGGATTTAGGCCCAGATCCTTGTACTGGGGTGAATGTATGACATTGTTCTACATTCTGTCTATCAACTCTGTTTTTTGCAATTTTCACCCCGAGTGGGCTGGGTATGCTCAGACGTGAGTCCCAGGCTCTCCACACCACTGGAGTCAAGCTATCCAGGCTGATGAAGGCTGATAGCCAGAAACCAGTCCTTGGATGCTTGATTCCGGTCTGGGAAAGACATGGCTTGGTAGTTCGGACTGGACTGTTCCCATGAGGCACAGGTTCAGAGCTGATTTGCATATAGCCAGTGTCTAACCCAGGGTGGTGTGGAGTGCAAAACAACGATGGATTTAGGCCCAGATCCTTGTACTGGGGTGAATGTATGACATTGTTCTACATTCTGTCCATCAACTGTGTTTTTTGCAATTTTCACCCCGAGTGGGCTGGGTATGCTCAGACGTGAGTCCCAGGCTCTCCACACCACTGGAGTCAAGCTATCCAGGCTGATGAAGGCTGATAGCCAGAAACCAGTCCTTGGATGCTTGATTCCGGTCTGGGAAAGACATGGCTTGGTAGTTCGGACTGGACTGTTCCCATGAGGCACAGGGTCAGAGCTGATTTGCATATAGCCAGTGTCTAACCCAGGGTGGTGTGGAGTGCAAAAAAACGATGGATTTAGGCCCAGATGCTTGTACTGGGGTGAATGTATGACATTGTTCTACATTCTGTCCATCAACTGTGTTTTTTGCAATTTTCACCCCGAGTGGGCTGGGTATGCTCAGAAGTGAGTCCCAGGCTCTCCACACCACTGGAGTCAAGCTATCCAGGCTGATGAAGGCTGATAGCCAGAAACCGGTCCTTGGATGCTTGATTCCGGTCTGGGAAAGACATGGCTTGGTAGTTCGGACTGGACTGTTCCCATGAGGCACAGGGTCAGAGCTGATTTGCATATAGCCAGTGTCTAACCCAGGGTGGTGTGGAGTGCAAAAAAACGATGGATTTAGGCCCAGATCCTTGTACTGGGGTGAATGTATGACATTGTTCTACATTCTGTCCATCAACTGTGTTTATTGCAGTCCTCCCATGTTTCAGCCCACTTCAAATCCCGAATTATGGGGACTCTGTGAATCAATCAATCAATCAATCAATCAATGGCATTTATAGAGCGCACTACATACCCGTAGGGTCTCAAGGCGCTGGGGGAGGGGGAGTGCCGCTACTGCTCGAACAGCCAGGTCTTCAGCTTCTTCCTGAAGGAGAGGTGGTCTTGGGTCAGGCGCAGGTCGGTCGGGAGGGAGTTCCAGGTTTTGGCGGCCAGGTAGGAGAAGGACCTTCCTCCTGTAGTCGCTCTTCGGATGCGGGGGACGGCGGCGAGGGCGTGGTTGGCTGATCGGAGGTGGCGTTTGGGAGCGTAGAAGTTGATTCGGCTGTTGAGGTAGCTCGGGCCTTGGTCGTGTAGAGCTTTGTGTGCGTGGGTGAGGAGGCGGAAGGTGATTCTTTTGTTGACGGGGAGCCAGTGAAGGTCTCTCAGGTGTCCGGAGATGTGGCTGGTTCGTGGGATGTCGAGGATGAGTCTGGCAGAGGCGTTCTGGATCCGCTGGAGTCTCTTCTGGAGCTTGGCGGTGGTACCGGCGTAGAGGGCGTTGCCGTAGTCCAGTCGGCTAGTGACGAGGGCCTGGGTGACGGTCTTCCTGGTCTCGGTGGGGATCCACCAGAAGATCTTCCGTAGCATGCGTAGGATGTTGAAGCACGCCGAGGAGACGTTGTTGACTTGCCTGGTCATGGAGAGGGAGGAGTCCAGGATGAAGCCCAGGTTGCGTGCATGGTCTGTTGGTTTGGGTGCGGTGCCCAGGGCGGGAGGCCACCAGGAGTTGTCCCAGGCGGAGGGTGAAGAGCCCAGGATGAGGACCTCCGTCTTGTCGGAGTTCAGTTTCAGGCGGCTGGTCGTCATCCACTCGGCTACCTCTTTCATCCCTTCGTGCAGGTCGGCTCTGGCGGCGGCTGGGTCGTTGGTCAGGGAGAAGATCAGCTGGGTGTCGTCGGCGTAGGAGATTATGCTGAGGTTGTGTTGGCGTGCGATGGCCGCGAGGGGGCTCATGTAGACGTTGAAGAGGGTGGGGCTCAGAGAGGATCCTTGAGGGACGCCGCAGATGACTTCGGATGCCTCTGACTTGTACGGTGGGAGGCGGACTCTCTGTGTTCTTCCGTCGAGGAAGGAGATGATCCATTCCAGCGCCTTGTCCTGGATTCCGACGTTGCTGAGGCGCTGTACTAGGGTGCGGTGGCAGACAGTGTCGAATGCCGCGGAGAGGTCTAGGAGGATGAGGGCCGCTGTTTCTCCGTTGTCCATCAGGGCTCGGATGTCATCGGTGGCGGCGATGAGGGCGGTCTCGGTGCTGTGATTGGCTCGGAAGCCGGACTGTGAGGGGTCGAGGGATCCATTCGTCTCGAGGAAGGCGGCCATCTGCTTGTTGACGGTCTTCTCGATGACTTTGGCTGGAAACGGGAGGAGCGAGATGGGGCGGTAATTCTTGAGTTCGGTGGGGTCCGCTGTGGGTTTCTTGAGTAGAGCGCTGAGTTCGGCGTGCTTCCAGCTCTCAGGGAAGGTGGCGGTGTCGAAGGATGTGTTGATGATGTCTCGCAGGTGGGGTGCGATGACAGCGTCGGCCTTGTTGAAGACGTAGTGAGGGCAGGGGTCGGTCGGTGATCCGGAGTGGATGGAGTTCATCGTTTGGATGGTGTCTTCGGTGTTGATCGGGGTCCAGGCGTGGAGGGTGGCGGTGGGGGGTGGTTGTTCGGTCCTGGTGTGCGTTGGTTGGTTGCTGAAGCTGTTGTGTATGTCCGCGATCTTGTTGTGGAAGTATGAAGCGAGGGAGTTGCAGAGGTCTTGCGATGGGGTGATGTCGTTGTTTCCTGCGCTGGGGTTGGATAGCTCTTTCACGATGTTGAAGAGTTCCTTGCAGTTGTGTGCGTTGTTGTCCAGTCGGTCCTTGAATGCAGTTTTCTTGGCGGCGCGGATCAGCTGGTGGTGCTTCCGGGTGGCCAGCTTGAAGGTGGTCCTGTTGTCCGGTGTAGGTTCCCTTCTCCAGACTTTCTCGAGGGCTCGGCAGTTCTTCTTGGAGCTCTTGAGTTCGTCGGTGAACCACGGGGCTTTCTTGCTGCCGGGTCTGCTGGGCGGGGTCCTTAGCGGGGCGAGCTCGTCCGCGCAGATGCTGATCCACTTCGTGAGGTTGTCGGCAGCCTGGCTGGGGTTCGCTGAGCTGGCAGGAGGGTGCTGGCTCAGGGAGGTGGCGAGCTGGTCTGCTGTGATCTTGTTCCAGCTTCTGCGGGCGGTCTGTTGCTGGTGGTGGTGGGTCGTCGTTCTCTTGAAGGTGAAGTGGACGCAGCTGTGGTCCGTCCATTGAAGCTCTGTGGCGTGGCTGAAGTCGATGTCTGGGCTGGAGGAGAAGACTGCGTCGAGTGTGTGTCCGGCGAGGTGGGTGGGGGTGGACACCAGCTGCTTGAGTCCAAGATTGGCGAGGTTGTCGAGCAGGGAGCTGGTGTTGCGGTCGTTGTTGTTCTCCAGGTGGAAGTTGAGGTCCCCCAGGAGGATGTAGTCGGCGGAGGGGAGGGCGTGCGGGCTGACGAAGTCGGCGATGTCCTCGCTGAATTGTGTGCGTGGTCCCGGGGGTCGGTAGATCAGGGTGCCTCTGAGGGTGGTGTTCGGGTCGGTGTGGATCTGGAAATGCAGGTGTTCGGCGGTGGTCAGGGTGTTGTCGGTGCTGGTCGTGAGCCGGATGGTGTTCCTGTGGATGATGGCGATGCCTCCTCCCATCTGGTTGGCGTTGCGGTCCCTCCGGACGATCTTGTAGCCTTCTGGGATAGCGATGGCGATGTCGGGCGCTGAGGAGGCGTTCATCCAGGTCTCCGTGAGGAAGGCGACGTCAGGGGCAGTGGTGTCGAGGAGGTTCCAGAGTTCGATGGCGTGTCTGTGGACGGAGCGGGTGTTGAGCAGGATGCACTTGAGGTGGGTGCTGCTGGTGTTCGACTTGGCGGGAGCAGGTGTGCGGCAGGTCCGGGTGCAGGAGAATTTGCAGGCGTGGCAGCTGAAAGGTCTGTGGGTGCGTCGTGGTGAGGCTTGGTGGCATTCTGGGAGTCGGCCGGTGTTGAGTGCGATGAGGGTGGCGGCGGTGTACGTCAGGCGGGTCGGTCGGGGTCTTCGTGGGCCAGGGGTCCTGGCGCTGGTCGCGATCCGGTCGCGGACGGGCGCAGACGGACTTACCTTTGGCGCGCCTTCGGCGCACAATCGGCGCGCCCGCTGCGCGTCAACGCTGCGCGTTCGCACGGTCGCCATATAAGGCGAAGTGCGCGGGTGGGCGGAGCAGCTGGGAGGCGGGAGCGGGGAGGGAACAGAAGGAAAAAAGGGGCGGGGTCGTCGGTGGTGGCGGGAAGCGGGGGGCGGCGAGGAAGGCGGGAAACAGGACGGAGAACGGGCAGAAACTACGAAAAAACAAGCACAAATGATAATCAAAAAACGCTTAACACGGGCAAAAACTACGAAAAAACAAGCACAAATGATAATCAGAAACGCTTAACACGGGCAAAAACTACGAAAAAAACAAGCACAAATGGAGAACAAAACAGAACAAAACAAACGACAGCAGGGTCAGCCGGCAGCGAGGCAGGCAGCGAGGCAGAGGGCACAGCAAAGGGGCACACGCAGCAGCTGGTGGCCGTGCGGCGCGGGGGTGTCCCACAAGTGGGTCACACTCACCTGTGTCGCACGGTCGCCATATAAGGCCAAGTGCGCGGGTGGGCGGAGCAGCTGGGAGGCGGGAGCGGGGAGGGAACAGAAGGAAAAAAGCCAAAGGTTCCACGGTCAGTGCGAAAAGCAAGGGGGACAGGGGACAACCCTTTCGAGTCCCACGGCCCAGTGTTAATATTTCAGATTTTTTATTATTGACAACCACCTGCGCCAAGGGCTCTGTATACAAAAGGCATAACCACTTGATGAAATTTGCCCTGAATCCCATCTTGGTCAAGACTGCAAACAGATACGGCCACTCAATTGTGTCGAAGGCCATCGCGGCATCTAATGAGACCACAACTGCTTCTTCTTGTATAGGACCTTGATGTCCTAACACGCCATGCAATCTCCTCAAGTTTAGTGCTGTGTTCCGGTGCGACATAAACCCCGATTGATCCGGGTGCACCAATTTGCTGATCACTTGAATCAAACGACCAGCCAGCATTTAGGCTCGGCATTTAATAGGGAGATGGGCCTTCATGAAGAACACTTATTTCTGGGTTTGCCCGTTTTGTGTATGGCAACAAGCGTAGCCACCCTTTGATCTTAAGGGAGCACTCTCAAATCATGGCTTTCATTAACCATGGCCCTTAGGTAAGGGGCAAGCTTGTCAGGCTTTAGCTTGTATAGCTCAATCAGCAGCCCATTAGGGCCCATAGCCTTACCTGATTGGAGATTTCTGATTGCCTGGGAAACTTCCTCATTTGTAAAATCGCTATCAAGTGTCCCTTTCATCTGCAGCTAAGCTACACCACATTCTTGTAAATATGGTGAAGCCTTGCATTTCGGAAGTGTAGGAGAGAGGCGTTAAACCAGGAAGGCTAATGCCTCTCTCCTCCACTTCCATGTACATATCTCCCTAAGGGGCATATTTATCACTCTTTCACACAGCATAGAGCAGTAAGCCACCTTGCTGTACTGCGTGAAAAGGCATGATGCACCATATTCAACATTATACAATGCATTTCTGTCCTTTATGAATGAATGAATTGAATGAATGAATGAATGAATGAATTACGGACTTGTACCGCGCACAGCTACCCGAATGCATCCCGGCGCCTTTCGCTCACTCATTTACATCATTTACTAGCACTCACACACGTTTTACTGCACAGCACCAATGCAAGGAACCTTATGTCATGTTGCAAGGGTGCCTGCATTGTAGACGGGATTGTTTTTGTGCAGGAAGGAACACCTTCCTGCACAAAAACAATTCTGAGAGGCACTTTTCCTTTTCCTACATGTGCTGCTGGAAATAAAGATATTTCCCCTTACTATGCCTCACCTATGGGGGTGCAGCTTTTTTGGCACATTCCTAGGTCTTCCACTAATTGTAAATCTGGGAATGCACCAAAATCTATGGGTGCATGCATGGGAATACCGACCCTCCACCCATGGAATGCCTCCCTGGAGCAGAGTAACGCAAGTCTGCAATTTACATTGCCTTGTGTGGCTTGATAAATCTCACTTAGGTTTTGTATCACCTGGTGCTCCCTTGACCGAGACAGCTTTCGCCATGCTCCATGTGTGTACACCCACCACCTGCCGCAATGTTGTTGCAATCTGTGTTCAGAATGTGGAGAGGGCAGGCAGGTTCACAATTTATGCAATAGGTCAGCATCCTGCTCTGTACATCGTGGGCACCACTGTTGGAGGAAATATATCATGTTGCCCATGTGGTGTGAGATATGCCCGTTGTATTATCATGTATCGAAGAAATTCGGGATAAACCTTCGGGAATGCCTGCCAGAAGTTCCATTCCTTGTCTGTTATGTCCCTCCCAGATCTGTTTCCCATCTATTCACAACTGCAACAGGGATGGGGGCGAGCGTTCTCATATTCCGCAATACAACCAGTGTGTCAGTTGTCTACCAGTGCCTGTTGGAAATGGGATCCCCGGCTGGCCAGGGCTTTCGCCAAAGTCAGTCAGAGACCACCACTCCCAAGTCAGGGCAAGGGAGTTACACGCCAAGATAACCCCTACTCACCCTCTAGGTAACGTGGCGCGAGCAGCAAGGCTAAACTTGGAGGCGATGTAAGTTAAGTATTTGCGCACGCACCCCAGCAACAACAACCAAAGGCCCACCACAAAGGAAACTCCACACAAGGTTATATAAAAATAGCCTTTGTATTACACCAAAACACATTAGATAAACACACACTTTACAATGTGCCAGAGGCACGGGCAGAATTTACAGGGGATATGTACAAGACAGGGCCACCTGGACCACTGTCAGGAATCAGAAGTAACACTTTCAGAAATAGCACTTAGTACATAGAATATAGCACAAAATAGCACACAACCAGTAATCACTGGTAACCAGGATCTCACTAGCACCACCTGTACTAGGGAGAAAACAACCACCTATGTATCACAATACCTGTAGGGGTGTAAGAACAAAACACATGATGCAATGCATAACATTCATTCAGAGGTGTAAAGACAATAATAATTGCGCCAATCTCTCAAGTCACCACCTGTGACTGTCCATGTGTCCCAATGTCAGGGCCTAAACGAGGCAGCTGCCCACAAAGTGCTGGGCAGCTGTGAAGATGGCGGGGCAAAACACACGTGGGAGCCTTGGTGCCCCAGGACAAAGATGTGCACCCCTAGAGCCTCTCTGGGCTCTAAAACCAAAAAGATGCAGCCTCACTGGGCTGTTGGGGTCCCTCGCGGGGGACCCGGGAAGTCTGGGGGTGCCTCGAGCCTCTCTTAGGCTCGAAAATGACTCGTGGTGCCCTCAAGAGCCTCTCACTAGGCTCTGAACACCAAATGGGGGCGGGGAGCCGCTCAGGGCTCAACTAACAGATTATGCCCCTGGAGCCTCGTGGCTCCAACAAACAAATGCTGCCTTGGATCGGGAGCCTCGACAGGCTCTGGCAGCAACTGCAGCGGGTGTGGGGCCCCTCCCTCGGGGGGGCTCAAATCGAAATTGCCCCACGAGCCTCGTGGCTCAAGGAAATGCCCTGGAGCGTTGGAGCGGCCCTCTGCCAACTGGGGCCGCCCTCTGCCAACTGGGGCCGCTCTAAGAACAAGGAGAAACTACCCCCGGAGTTGGAGTCCCTCCCGGACTCTGCTTCACTCACCGGCTGTCTCCTGCGGCGGGCGGCTGCTCCACGAGAGCTCCCGCTCCTCGGGGCTCTCTGCACACTTCTCCCTCGCTTTGGGAGCCTGGGGGGGGGGAAAGGGAAGACGCCGGCTTCTCTCTTCACCGGAGCGCGGGGTGGCCTCCCGTCCGCTTCCGGTCGCCTCTCTGTCCTGCCCCCGGCCTGCCTGACTTCCGGGTCGCGGCTGCGGGGCGGGACTTCCGGTCGGCCTGCTCCCTGATTGGCCGGCCGGCAGGAACACTTCCGGGTCGTCGCGGGCAGCGCGGCGGCCCGTCTCCAGCACTTCTAGGCGGGGGATGAATTTTACCGAGGAGTGGGCTCCCTCGAGGTAAAAGCAGCAAATTAACTACAAATGAGCGAGGTGGGCACTCGCTAGGGCAGGCAAAGCGCTCCCTGCGCTAAATGCAGGCACAGCGCTTCCAGGCGCTCTCGAAAAGAAATTAAGCACTCACAGTGCTGAGAGCAACATAAAGCGCTCCAAAGCGCTATGAGCAAGGAAACGGCGCTCCTAGGCTCTTGAAAGCAAATAAAGCGCTATTAAGCGCTGGGGGCCGAAATCAAAGGCTCCCAAGCGCTAGGAGGAAAATGCAAGCTCTTCCAGGCGCTGGGGGACTCAAAAGCCCAGGGACCAGCACCAGAGCTGCCTAGGCAGGCAGGGGGGAGCAAGGCTGGGCCCAGAGCCAGCACACTGGGTCTCCAGGCAGGGAGACAGTCCAAGTGGCGGTCCTCTGGCCCAGCAGCAGCAGCAACAGCCCCCTCAGGATCCTGGAAGAGAACAACTTCAGTGGGGACACAGCCCCATTTTTATACAGTACATTCCTTTGTCTGAAGGTGCAGAGTGGGGGTGGAACCAGTCGCAGCTGGTTCTTGAGTACTCTGTTTACCTCAACCACCCTCTCTATTCACTGGCAGGGCTTGGGTCATTAGACGCACCACAGGGGGGCGGAGCCAGCATTGTGTGGGGAAAACCCAGCCCATCCAGGACACAGGTACACTCCTCCCACACATCACTCATGCTAATCTCCCACTCACCACCGGGCAGACCCATCCAGACTTCCTGGAGCCTGGCATGCCAGCCAGCTCCAGCCAATCACACACCAGCACCCTCACAGCACACGTACAGCCATGTCTAGAAATGGCGCTTCCCTACTAGACACATACATGCTGCATACACCATCTCGCAGCATTCACTCTCACGAGTTCACACATACCAGACTCAAGCCTGTACACCCCACGCATCAGGAACTACCAGGGACACATACATTCCCCATGCATTCCTATGGGCGGGCAGGCCTAGCTCAGCACATGCACTCAGAGTGCGCACGCACTTTCCACTGGGACACAGTGAAAGTGCGCAGAATCCCAAAAATCACCATTGCCAGGTCACCATTTCACGCAAAAAGTCTAGGGGTGAACCTGCCCTAAGGGCCAAAGTCCAACAGTGCCCATTAAGTAAATCAGATGTACTAGCTCTTGTGTTTCATGCTTCAGTCCCGACTGGGGTCCAGTGTCCTTTAATGTAGCATATAAGGCTAGCATATAAAGGAAACAGAGTCCCTGTTTGTTTGTAAAATCAGCATCGTTGAGTAGTGACTCCTCCCCAAACAGTGCTCCCACCATGGTTACTCCTGCCTGGACCCCAAATGCATCGGGTTAGTGTCCCAGTGGGGGTAGAAAGGCCCAGGAGTGGAATGCGGGGGGCATAAGGTGTGATTTGTGTGGTACCCTTAAGGGCCATTTTCCAATATGCGAGCACCACCCTTAGCAGCAGTGGAGTAGCAGCAGTGGAGCCATGTCCAGGGTGTGCACTCTGTGGCACAATACTGTTATTAGCATCCCCCACACCAACATACTGGGGGTATACACTATACACTATTTTGTGAAATATGCAGCCCACCTGCCAATAGGAAAATCATTGTAGTTGGCTAGCCATACAGCAAGCCCTAATGTCTAGAGTTCCCATGTCCTCAGCCTCAGATGTCAGCTGTAGTTTTGTCAGGCTGACTCAGTGTCAGCCCGTGCCCCTGGTTAAGCCTGTCAGTAACATATTCAACACTTTGAAAAAGGCTGTTGGAATGACCACTGGTAGGTTAATAAAGAAATAGAGGATGTGCAGAAGCACCACCATATTAACTATGGCATGGTCCCTCTGGGTTCAGTTCTATATACTTGAATTCCCAGATACCTAAACGTGTCTGGGGCCACAGTTATCTGAGGCGTCAGCTGTGAAACCCCTCTCTGAAGGAGAATGTACATGATTTATCAAAGTCGATGGCAATGCCTAAAAAGGAATTGATTTACAAGAAGATATGGGCAGCGGTTAATAAGATCTCCTGGAGGTCCTTTGTGCGCAGTATAATATCCTCTGCATACAGTGATAGTGCATGAGTCATATGTCCTAACAGAACACCCCAGCTCACTGCATCTCGGTGCAGCATACACGCCAGGGGTTCTAAGGCTAGCACAAAGAGTATAGGGAAGAGCTGGCACCCCTGTCTCATGCCGCGCTGTATAGTGTAGGGGCCTGAGATATGAGCACATATGCCTGCTCTTGCAGTTGCGGAGGTATACAGTAGTTTAACCCAGTGGATAAACTCCACAACAAACCGCAAACTGGGCATGGGCGGCTAGCATGTACTCCCAGCTCAGAGAATAGAATGTCTGGCTGAAATTAAACAAGAGGCACCCCACTCTGGGGAAGGCAATGGGAGTTGAACACATTGCTTGATAAAGCCTCAGTATGTTCAGTGAAGTATTCCTACCTGGCACAAAGCCTCATTGGTCCATGTGCACAAGATTTGGGAGGAGATGTAACAGACAGTCAAACAGCACCTTGCTCAGTATTTTGTACTCTATGTTTAAGAGTAGCACGGGCCTGTATGCTGTAATGTCAGCACCATCTCTGCCTGGCTTTGGTAATGATATCAATAGGGCCTATGCCACTCTAGGAGATAAAGTGCCACCTTCTAGAGAGGCGCAGTATAGGTTCTCCAACCGGGGCACGAGCTGCATGGGAAAGGCTGCATAGATCTCCAAGCATAAGCCGCCCAGTCCCAGAGTAAAATAATTTTAATATTATGTTGTTTCTTACATACTGGAAAACAATGGTGTCATTGCCCATTAATGATTCCTAAATGTTCACTTCACATCTTTTACCTCTTTCACCATGGTTCAACTCACAAGTGAGATTTCAGCCCCTCTCCTTACTCAGGGGTGCTTTTGGACAGGATGTGGTTTTTCTGGGGGAGGGCATTTATGTGCTTTGATTTGCCAAGCATTACAAATGAAACAGTGACACTGTTCGGATGAACACTGGTAGGTTGGTAAAGAAATGGAGGATGTGTGGGAGCACCACCATTTTAGCTATGGCGAGGCATCTTGTCAACGAAAGGGAGTGTGAAGTCCAAAAGGTAACCTGGGATCTTAAAGAGTTAATTGCCCACTGGAAGTTTCCCTCCAGGAGGTCCTGCTGGTTCCATACATTTGAATTCCCAAACACCTAAATGTGCTCGGGCCACAGTTATCTCATCCATCCCAAAGGGGATCATGAGCTTATGAAATCCCTCCCTGAAGGAGAATTCATGTGATTTATCAAAGTTCATAGAAAGGCCTGAAAACAACTCGAATTGCGAAAAGATATGTGCAGCAGTTAATAAGTTCATCTGGAGGTCCTTTGTGCACAGTATAATATCATGTGCATATAGTGATAGTGCATGAGTCGTATTTCCAACAGGAACACCCAGCTCACAGCATCTCGGTGCAATATACACGTCTGGAGCTCTAAGGTTAGCACAAAGAGTATAGGGGAGTGCGGGCACCCCTGTCTCATGCTGCGCTGTATAGTGTGGGGCCTGAGATATGAGCACCTGGGCGGGCTGTTGCAGTTTGGGAGGTATACAGTAGTTTAACCCAGCTGATACACTCCCATGGAACCCCAAACTATGCAAGGGTGGCTATCATGTACTCCCAGTTCACAGTATTGAAAGCCTGGCGGAAGTCCAAAGAAAGGCACCCCACTCTGGGGCAGGCATCAGGATTTGAACACATTACTTGGTATTTGGTGTCCACGGTAATTGTGATAACAGATGTTATCGCAATCTCCGCCATTACCGCAAAAGCAGAAAATCTGATTTAGAGATGTTTTATATAAACTCTCTAGAAAAACATGACTTAAGAGATTACTGTAAGAAACCCCTAGTGTGGAAAAAAACTGTAATATGTGTGGCAATATGTATTTTATACTTTATGGAAAAGGAGTGATCATCAAGGTGAAGATGTCCTTGCGACATCCTGAATAACTGGAAAAAGGGAAAATAGGTCTGAAAGATGGTTTTTAAAGAAATTTAGTACAGAGACTTGAGTTTAAACATGCTTTGAAAACAGTATGTATGGAGTAATATGTGTAGTACGATATTCAGAATGGATTTTTTTTACATATTATTTTTGGATATGTTGGTAGCTATTGAATGTCTGCTTTTGTTTTCCATTTTCAATACGTGTCTGCAGGGATCGTGATTACTGACGTCATTGCAGTCTCCAAAGTCATCGCACAACAGATGGATGTCCGAGAAATTCACCTGAAAAGAATGAGCTTGAAGTGTACAGTAATAACCCCCTAGTGTGTAAAATACTGTAATATATGTGCATATATGCGTTTTCACTTTATGGAAAAGGTGCTATCATTGCTGTTAACGGTGAAGTCGCGACATCCCGAATAACCACGAAATAGGGAAAATAGGTCTGAAAGATGTTTTTTGATTATGATGTTGTTATGAAACTGTTCCAAAAGAATTGGTCTGTGACTCGTTTCCAAATGAATCTGGTCCTGTGAGTCTAGACGACCGATTACAATGCTTCCCAACATTGTTCGTTCGGACTCGCATTGATTTTAAATGGAGCCTGTGCTCTGAATGAGAATGCAGGCTCCAATTGAACAAAGGGGTTGTTGGAGAAAACCTAGCACCTGTGGCGGGCACCCCATGGTGCCTGCCACACTGTGCCTTGTTGAGAAGAAGGGTCCCTTGGATATCCCCACGGTCCCAATTCGGACGCCTCCGGGTGATGGGGGGCCTGCAGCAGCCCCCAAAGACAGATTCTGACAGCTGTTTTGTTTCGGGCAGACCGATTCGGAACGGCTATCCGAATCGGTCATCGTAATCGCTCATTTGGAAACCATCTCCATTGAGCTGCACGAATCGGCTCTGACAGACTCAGACTCTCCAAATGCCTTTCGGAACCGATTCAGACTGCTCGAATGGTTTCCAGGCATTGTAATCGGTCATTGGAAAATGTGTATGATTCATTCAGAAACAAGGGTTTGAAATCGAATTCTGCGAAAACCAAATGCCATTCGGAGCCTTTCCTAACGACATCACAATTGGGCCCTTAGTGTAAAAATATGAGTTTAAACATGCTTTGAAAGAAGTATGAATATAGTAATATGTGTAGCGCAATGTTCAGAATGTTTTTTTCTACATTTTATTTTTGGGTGTGTTGGTGGTCATTGAATGTTTGCTTTTGTTTTCCGCTTTGGTGACGTTTCCTTGGGCATCGCGATTACCATTGTCATTGAATGTTCTGGCGTCATTGAGAAAACATAAAATAGGTTTTAGAGATGTTTTATATTGAAACTATCTAGAAAAAAATGACTTTAGAGAATACTGTAAGAAACCCTAGTGTTTAAAATACTGTTGTATAAGTAGCTATATGTGTTTTAGACTTTATGGAAAAGGCGCGACCGTTGCTGTTAACAATGTCATTGCGCAGTTCTGAATAACTGTGAAAACAGAATATAGGTCTCAAAGATGGTGTTCAAAAATATGAGTTTAAACATGCTTTGAAAGAAGTATGTATATATATCAATATGTGTAGGGCAATGTTCAAAATTGATTTTTCTACATATTATTTTTTAATATGTTGGTGGTCCTTAAATGTCTGCTTTTGTTTTTGATTTCCATGTGCATCACGATTACCTACATCAACGCGAGCTCCGGCCTCATTGAGAAAACATAAAATAGGTTTTAGAGATGTTTTATATCAAAACTACCCAGAAAAAAATGACTTTAGTGAATACTATAAGAAACCCCTGGTGTGTAAAATGCTGTAGTATGTGTGGATATATGTGTTTTAGATTTTATGGAAGTGGCGAGATCTATGTGGTTAACAAAATCATCTGGGTGTCATGGATAACCATGAAAACAGAAAATAGGTCTGAAAGATGGTGTTTAAAAAACTTTGCAGAAAAATATGTGTTTAAACATTCTTTGAAAGAAGTATGTATATAGCAATATGCATAGGGCAATGTTCAGAATAGATTTTTGAGCATATTATTTATTTATTTTTAATAATAACGTTGTCCTCATTTGCCTTATAAACACCATTCAACTTGTACCTTGACCCTTGACCGGGGTGTCCTGCCCTTTTTGCTGAGAAAAGAAAGAAAGAGGGTTCATAAAGTACCATCCTCGGATTGTGACGACCCCTTCTTCAAACACACATTTTCTGCGAGCAGCCCTGCTCCTTAGAAAATTGCCAGCCAAGGCGGAGTAGTTTTAATCATTGGACTCTTGATCCAAGCTGCTATTTATTTATTTATTTATTTAAGTAGCTTATACAGCGCGCAGCTACCCCCGGAGGGGTGTCCCGGCGCTAAAAACAGAACCTCAGGGAGGCAGGGGTGGGACCGGCTTCTGACAAGACAGGGATCATAATCTGGAAAACAGCCAGGTTTTTAATTTAGCACGGAAGATGGATTCAGACGGGCTGAACCTGAGGTCGAGAGGGAGGCAGTTCCATAGTTTGGCAGTGATTACGCTGAACCCTCTGCCGCCCATTCTGGAACGTCGAAAGCGAGGTGTAATCAAAAGGCGTAAGTTGTTAGATCTCAGTGATCTGACAGATTGAGAAATTGACACTCGCTTTTTCAAGTAGCCAGGTCCGAGGTTGTTGATGGCTCGAAAGGCGAGGGTGAGGATCTTAAATTGAATGCGGCTTGCAATGGGAAGCCAATGGAGTTCTTTACGATAGGCGGCAACCGACTGACGGTAAGGAATATTTCCGATCAGTCTGGCTGCCGCATTCTGGACGATCTGAAGTCGATCGATCAGATATTGAGGAGCACCGGCATATAAGCTGCTGGCGTAATCTAGGTGAGAAGTGATGAGGGCCTGAGTGATTGTTCGGCGGGCGTCCAAGGGAAGATAAGGAAGGATCTTCTTAATCATGCGCAGCTTCGCGAAGCAGGCAGAGGTGACCTTGTTGACTTGTGCTTTGCAAGAGAGTGAGTTATCGAACTGGAAGCCCAGGTTACGTGCTGATTGGACAGGGGTGGGCGCAGGGTCAAGTGCTGTGGGCCACCACAGGCTGGAAGAGATAGATGTTTTTTGGTTAAAAAACAGGACTTCTGTCTTGTCAGCATTCAGTCTAAGGTGATTGTTGGTCATCCAGTCACAGATGTTGTTCAGACATTGGCGGAAGTTGGCAAAGGTGGAGTCTGAGTGGTCTCTGAAGGAAAATATCAGCTGAGTGTCATCAGCGTAAGAGACCACTCTGACTCCACAGGACTCCCCACTGGGGCCAGGGGTGCGAGATAAATGTTAAAAAACAGAGGGCTCAGGGCAGAGCCCTGCGGAACACCACATAGCAGGGGTTTACCCTCTGACTTGAAAGGCCTAAGCACCACGTTCTGAGTTCTGCCAGTGAGGAAGGATTCGATCCAGGCGAGAGCGGAGCCACCGATTCCGACCTGCTTTAAACGGTTTAGTAGGATTTTGTGAGAGACCGTATCAAAAGCGGCGGATAGGTCGAGGAGGACCAGCATGGCCTCCTCGCACCTATCCACGCACTCACGGATAGTCTCAGCCACTTCCAGGAGAGCAGTTTCAGTGCTGAAACCTGCTCTGAATCCGGATTGGGAGTCGTGCAGCAGGGAGTTATCTTCCAGATACTCTGTTAGTTGCAGCTGCACGGCTTTTTCCAAAATTTTTGCGGGTTTGGGGAGGAGGGAGATGGGGCGATAATTGGAAAATTTAGCAGGATCGGCGTCCGTTTTTTTCAGAATGGGGACTAGCAGGGCTTCTTTCCACGTAGTTGGGAAGATGCCATAATGGAGGGAGGCATTCCAGATAGAAAGAAAAGGGTTGGCCAGTGAGAGGGCTAGGTCACCCATGGTCTTGGCAGGAATTGGGTCGGAGGGGGAACCAGATCTGCATTGGGTGAATAGCCTGAGTGCGGACTCAAGAGACAACTCATTATAGGACTGCAAGGAGGCGGATTCCGGGGCAATCACATGGGGGATCAGGGGGGGTACCTCAGGGAATGAGGTACACATTTTTTCAATTTTTTCAAGGAAGTAGTCCGAGAGACCATCGCATAGTGCCTGGCTGGAGGGATTCTGCGTGGCCCTAGCGGAGGGGTTTACAAATTCTTTGACAATGTTAAAAAGGGTTTTTGAGGAGTTTTTAGCGTTGGAGATTTGTAATGAGAAGAAGTCTTTCATGGTGGCTTTTTTTGTTTAAGAAATGTTTTCAGAGCAGTTTTGTAAATAGCTTTGGAATCAGGGTCGTAGTTCTGCCGCCACTTGCGTTCAAGTAGTTTGCATCGGCTTTTTTCCTCACGGAGGGTTGTAGAGAATCAAGGGGCAGAGGGGCGGGTCCAAGCAGAGGAGATAGGTTTGAGGGGGGCGATGGAGTCGATGGCAAGGAGCAATGCAGAGTTGAGTCTAGAAACGTTTCCATCAATGTCACTGGATAGAGGGTCTGGCTGAAAGTTGAATAGGGGGTCTAAGGTAGCACAGGTAACTTTGTGCCATTTTCTCCCTAGCTCTTTCCTGAGGACAGTAGGGGCAGGTCTTGAACTTAGCTCTAGGTTAAAAGGGACAAGATGATGATCAGACCAGGTGAGCTGGAGGGAAGGAAAGACTGTGATATTAGAAAAATTAGCAAAGATAAGATCCAGGTTGTGCCCAGCTGTGTGTGTAGGGCCCTTAACTAATTGGAGTAAGTTCAGGCTCTGCATTGTTTCTAGCAAGTTGTTAGCTTTTGAGCAGAGAGAGTTGCCCACGTGGAGGTTGAAATCTCCTAGCACCAAAAAATGTTGGTGTTTGAGGGAGAGATCCGCCAACAGGTGGGTGAGTGCCGTTAAAGAGAGAGTTGAGGCAGTAGGAGGGTTGTAGACTAATGTGCCCGCCAAAACTACTGCCGCGGTATCCGAGATAGTGAAGTGCAAAGCTTCAATCATCCCGATGTTCGTTAATTTGGTAATAGACAGATTGAGGTGGGATTTTAGGATGATGGCAAGACCACCTCCTGGTTTGCCCCCTTCACGATTGATGCCCTTTAAGAGGTAACCCGGAGGGGTAGCAAGATGGATATCGGGAGAGGAGGTATCTGTGAGCCAAGACTCGGTGAGGAACAGGATATCCCAGGCGTCAGAGATTATTGACGTCCATATCTCGTTGGCGTGGCGGGGCAATGAACGGCAGTTAATCAGACCTGCTTTTAGCTTCAGGGGGTGGGACAGGCGTTTTGGCAGGCTGAGGCAGGGAGCAAGGCGAAGGCTCCAAGGTGGGAGCGTAAAATTACATTGAGGGCAGTTAAAAGAGGCATCCTCCAGGTGATCGGGGCTACAGCGTGTGGTGGAAGGACAAGTAGTGGGTTTTAGAAGGAGAAGCTGGGATCTGGTCCAGCACGTGCAGCCAGAGACAGCCGGGGGGGCAGGGGGGCTGGCCCTAGGCACGGGCCAGGCGCGGACGGGCGCAGACGGGCTTGCCTTAGGCGCTCCCGCTGCGCTTGCGTGGGAAGCACATTTAGGGAGAGGGGGGGTGGGCGTGGCCTAACGGGTGGGCGTGGCCTCGCGCTAGCAGTGATGGCGGCCGTGAGATCTTTCCCAGGCAACAGCGCTAGATCCGCTGTTTGTGGGGTGCCTAGTAGGCGGTGAACACAGAGAAGAGCTCTGGGTAAGATGCAGAAGTTTTAAAAAATGGATCAAACACAAAGTAAACAGTTTTAAAAAACGAGTCACACCACCTCCCGCTTCCGCCTCAGAGGTCTACAGTTTCAATGCACGCGCTATCAGTCAGCGCTATTCATAGGCTCGGGGGGGTGGGCGTGGCCTAACGGGTGGGCGTGGCCTCGCGCTACCAGCGATGGCGGCCGTGAGATCTTTCCCATGGAACAGCGCTAGATCCGCTGTTTGTGGGGTGCCTGCTAGGCGGTGAACACAGAGAAGAGCTCTGGGTAAGATGCAGAAGTTTTAAAAAATGGATCAAACACAAAGTAAACAGTTTTAAAAAACGAGTCACACCACCTCCGGCTTCCGCCTCAGAGGTCTACAGTTTCAATGCACGCGCTATCAGTCAGCGCTATTCATAGGCTCGGGGGTGGGCGTGGCCTAACGGGTGGGCATGGCCTCGCGCTAGCAGCGATGGCGGCCGTGAGATCTTTCCCAGGGAACAGCGCTAGATCCGCTGTTTGTGGGGTGCCTGCTAGGCGGTGAACACAGAGAAGAGCTCTGGGTAAGATGCAGAAGTTTTAAAAAATGGATCAAACACAAAGTAAACAGTTTTAAAAAACGAGTCACACCACCTCCGGCTTCCGCCTCAGAGGTCTACAGTTTGCTATCTTGTTGCTCACCCCATTGTAGCAGAGGTAACCAGAAATCATACCTTCTATGTACCTTGTCCGACATATCCAAACTGGCTATACTCTTTACAGAATGTAGCCAATCCTCATATCAAGGAGGGGCATTGCCCACCCATTGCCTACAGAGCTCTCTACATGCCTGTAGTATAGCATAAAATACCAGTTTTGCATGGTTTTTGCCAATTTTTAATTGCGTGTCTAAACATCCAAAGATAATCAGTAAAATGCTTACCTTACTTTGAATCTTCAGAGTATTAGACACAGCTCTATTCACACCCTCCCAGAATACCTGGATCTTTGAGCAGTGTACAAACACATGCACATTGTCTTCTTTCATGCTGCAGCATTTCGGACAGGCTAACTCACCTCCTTTTCCAAATTCCGAAAGTCTTTGAGGGGTCCCGTAAGCCCTATGGATTGTGAAAAGATGATTTCTCCTCAGATATGCAGGTTTTACTGTTTTGTACATCATAGACATGGATACTTGCCATTGGTACTGCAGCAAAATCTCTGGCAAGCATCTTCCCCACAAATCCACTGGAAAGGTAAAAACTTTGTCTTCCAGCTCGATCATCAGCCAGTACCACACAGCAATTTCTTTCTTCGCTGCAGTCCCTAGCATCAGTCTGTCTTCAAGTTCATTCTGAACCCCTAATATTGAGCCTGGAGCCTGGTACCAGCTCTGCATCTGGAGGAACTTGAATCTTTCTACGTAATATTTTTGGATAGGTTGGCGGTCATTGAATAACTGCTTTTGTTTTCCGTTTTCGTGACATGTCAGCTGGGATCGGAACGTCATTGTGAATATAAAATTGTAAACAATAAAAAACACCTATTAATGTACTGAAGAAAGTACAAGCTTATAAAAATACCTCTCATAGAACCATTTTAGATAGAAATACAATTTTAAAACCTTAAAATTTCAGTAAAAGAAAATCATAGGTTACATGAACATTATAGTTGGGAAATAGAATTTGAAAAACATTAGAAATTCACTGAAAAAACCAAAGGTTACAAGGACATTATAGTGAGGATTTAGCATTTAACAAATCTTAGAATTTCCCTGAAAACAACAGAGGTTGCAAGGGTGTTATAGTTGTAAATAGACTTTAAAAATACCTTAGAAATTCAGTGAAAAAATTAAAGGTTACAGGGACTTTATAGTTAGGGTGACCATTGACACACATACCAGTTCTTAAATACCCACTCACTGATTCATAGGTCTACACACACATCCACTCAGTCACCCATACAGCCACTCGTACACCAAGTCACTCACTAATAAAGTCACTGATATATCTACTCATAACAGCCATTCACACATTCTCAGTCACCCATAGAGCTACTCACACACCTACTCATTCACCCATAGAGTCAATCACACAGTTACTTACTCACATATACGGTTATGCACACATCAACTCACATATTCAAAGAGATGCTAACACATACTTACTCACCTATACAGTCACTGACACAAGCACACACATACCCATACAGCCCCTCTCACAATCACTCACTCACACATACAGTCACTTATATACTCTAGCAATCACCTACACCTCCATTCACATACACAGTTACTCACCCATATACTACTGACACCCCAACACTCACTCACCCATGTAGCCCCTCTCAGATGCACTCACAAACCCATACAGACACTGATTCACCTACTCATCGATGTAGGGAGTCACACATCCCCTCACCCACCCCACAGTCACTCATACTGCTACTCAGAAAACCAATCAATTCCCCATACAGCCACTCATGTACCTATTCACCAACCCATGCAGCCACTTACACACCAGCTGACAGACTGATATAGACATTCAAACACATTATTCACTCACCCATACATTTACTGATATGTATAATCACTCACATACAGTCAGTCACGCACCCACAAAATCATCCATAAATCCACTCATACACCCACTGATTCATTATTAAACCGTGATGTGTGTATGCATATAAATATATATATATATATATATATATATATATATATGTGTGTATATATATATATATATATATATATATATATATATATAAGATATGATGTCACTGACCATGTCATGAATGATCTAATGTGTGACATCATCAGCAGTGGATTGCGGGTGCGCGATATATACTTAGTACAACTAACTATATAAGAGCAATTTCAATGGTTTTGTATGAGTAAAATGTCCAGCTAACTATAACACCACTAAAACTTATAGTTTTTTGAGTGAATTTCAAAGGTTTTGTAAAAGCTAATTCCTAACTATATAACTCCTGAAACCTATGGTTTTTTCAGTGAATATATATATATATATATATATATATATATATATATTTAACACTAAAACCTTTTTAGAAACACTCAGAGTCACTGGATGATGTCATTAGTGATGTCATTTGAGATGTAAGTAGTGCATTGCGGGGGTGCGAGTTATAGTTAGCTCAGCTAACTTTAACTACTGTATCAGTGGGTGTATATGCGTAAGTGAGTAGCTGAATGAGTATCTGTGTGGGTGAGTGAGTAGGTGTTTAAATGGGTGTAATGGTGAATGATACGATGAATGAGTGCCTGTATGGTTGGCGGTGCAGGTGTATCAGTGACTGTAAATTGTGAATGAGAGAGTGCAGGAGTGACTGCATGGGCAACTGAGCAGGTACACAAATGTATGTATGGGTGAGTGCAGGGTCCATAAGTAACTGTCTGGGTGAATGAATGGGTGTGTAAGTGGGCTCATGTGTGAGTGAGTAGGTATGTGAGTAGTTACATGAGTGTGTGAATAGGTGTGGGAGTGGCTGCATCAATGTCAGAGCCACTCACCTGAACTCCAGGCCTTTCATTAGGTAGATGACTAAACCCAATGCCTCCTGAAACTCCCTTCCACTCAATGCGTTTGGTAACAATTGAGTTGAAAGGTGTTTCAAGGGGAAGGGGGAATATGAAGAAAAATAGAACAAAACACTGTACGAACATTCAGCTCTCAAGGAATCTTCAGGATATTTTTTGGCACTCTTTGGTATTGCCACTTATAACCAGCACTTTTAAATCTTTTAGATGACTAAAAATGACAATAAAAATCATGGAGTAACTTTTACTAAACTTATGATAAGTTGTTCAATCACATTTTTCTTTCTTACAATAAGTGCTATAAATGAATACTTGTCCTAGGCCTTGCTCTTCTCAAAATAAAACAAGCTTAGTTTTCAGGTAAGTAGGTCTTTGCCATTAACATTGGGTTTGTCTATTTACATAATAGAACATATCAATATTATTCATCATTTAACAATTGCACCATGTAATATTTGCCAACAGTCTTTCTTATATTATGTATACGCAAATCACCTTGCAACATACATTTTATATAGTCCCAAAAAATGCTCATAATCCTGAAGTATTTTAGTGCTGTAGAATGTGTAGGATCAAAATGTTCCTGGGATTAAAGAAAGCATTCCGAGATTGGCACTTTAAATCATTTTTTGGGTTGAAAAAAGTAATTTCGATGCGAGCAATGCGTCTTGCCCTTTATAGTCACTGAAGTAGACTTGTACGAAGAGTTGTCAAATATTAAAAAAAAAAAATCGCCCCAAAAATAAAATGAATTGTCATACCTGTCCTTCTTGGTTTTGGCAGCACCACAAGGTCACAATGAGTATTTGCAACGTAACACTCACGTCTCTCAAATTCTTTGTCTTTTCTTTTTTGTCGTAAGTTCAGCACACAGTGTTGCAAATTCAAAGAGTTTAGTTTCAACACGAATCGAAGATATGTAATTAGAGAATTTATGAATTGCAACAGTACAGGAGTGGTGTTTGCTGTGATCTGCGAATGTAATAAGGTCTACATAGGCAGCAACAAACTCATGCTGAAACTTGGAATTCAGAAACACAATAGATCCATCATAAATCAAGATGAGCGGTCACCATTATATCAACATATCAAGGATCAACACCATTCACAAACTAAGATTAGATTTCATGGTTTGGAGAAAGTGAAGCCCAGAAAGAGAGGTGGTGATTGGGAGTTGCACCTGAGACAACAGGAAGCTATCTGAATCAGCAGGTGCAGAACGGTGCGCTTAGGGTTGAATACTGAATACATTATGTTCTTTGATTCATGATTATGGTTGAGCTAGTGTAGTCCTTACCAGTAGAATTTGACGCACTCATCTCATCTTTTATATATTTTTTGATATTCCGATACCTCTATTTGATGGAGGTTTTGACTTTTCACTTGATTTTTGATATAGGTATAGTAAGGTAGGAATACCATTGACTTACATGTAGTGCCAGCAGTGGACTCAGGAATTGTTGAAGTACTACTTTATACACTGGTCTATCTTCACTAGTGAACTATTGGAATGACTGGACTCTGGGTTACGATTATACTAAGTAGCCTTGTGGTCAATTTTACTTGAGTTCAATATAATTTCTTTTTGACACATTGTTGCTCTAATAACTTGCCTGGTGGCAACATATATATGGCACATTGCTTTACTAAATTTAGTTTGATGTTATTAGAGAAAGAACGTGTTGTCATTTTGGGTATCCGTTAATGGAACTTTCTTTGCTGCTGCCCACGTTTGGGCTAAATTCAGCTGGACTTGGCGCTCCAATGTTGAACATCACCGAACGGGTAACATATGCAATAATATTTTACATTAGATCTCTCGTAATTTAGAGTATTAGTACTATGATTTAGAGTATGAGGAAAAAGACCAGCAAGACCTGTCAATTATAGCTCTCTGAATGATGATTTTATATTAGCACATTTACGATGCACTGCACATTCTATATGATGTTGATAGGGGAAACATCCTTTACCACGCGGATTTTACTCCGCGTGGCCTTTACAACGCGTCCCTTACAACGCAAGTCGTTACCACGACTTGCGCTGGAGGGCGCTAAAGGATTAAAATTAGTAAATTTACTATCCCAACACCTTCCCTAGTGTCCACGGGGACTGGTGTTAGAATAGTAAATTATACTATTGGAAATCCGCACCCCCAACGCAAGTCGTGGTAACGACTTGCGTTGTAAGGGACGCGGTGTAAAGGGATGCGTTGTGACGGTACGCGTCGTACCGTCATACATCCGTTGATAGTGGTAGGATGTGTAGTCATGTGAAGTGATCGATATTCGGCTTCAAGGGTTGGACTCCTTGCGTGCATTGATACTTTACCGGCCAACTAGCGTACACATTGCTGGAACATAATTGTGGCCAGCAATTTGTTCGGCAATAGTGCAGCGCTCAGAACTTGATAAGGGCACGGTGAGGCTTTGTAAATTAAGCCCACCGAATGGTGGAATTGTACCAACGCATTTACTTTACCGTCGGGTCCCTTCTGGCTATCTACGCGGCTCTGCTAGATGGATGGATGTCATCATAACGCATGCTTTTACTACGCATGACTTTACAACGCAGGTTTTACAACGCAAGTCGTTACAACGACTTGCGTTGGGGGGGCGCTGGATAGTGGAATAGTTTAATTTACTATTCAACTCCAGTCCCCGTGGATAGTAGGGAAGGTTTTGGATAGTAAATTAAACTATTCCCTATCCTGCAGCGCCCCACAGTGCAATTCGTTGAAATGACTTTCGTTGTAAAACCTGCATTGTAAAGGTACTGCGTACTGAAAGTTGCGTCCTAAAGGATGTTTCCCCGCTAGATTCACAACGGGATTGGGTGATTTTGAACCGGAAATACACCAGCCGGCAGGGAATTGGATTAGCTAGGCTTAGCTGTGGTTGGTCATCAGCCGAGGCGGACCAGATTGGAAACATAGCACATCGTAAGTAAGCGGGAAACAAAGCTTAATTTGAATGGAGAATGGATTGGATATGGACATTCCCAGTGAGGCCGGTCTGGATGCTGCATGAGAGGAACTCCTGCCCGAATTTGAGGTCAAAATATAGGGATGTAGTGAGGAGTACTTAGCCCAGACATTAGGATTTACTTAGGTGATTTACTGGATTTTCTTATCTTTTTATTTTTTAGTTATTAAAAGTAACAGTTACATAACAGCTGATAAGGTAAAAGAGATTTTGGGGAATTGAGAAGCACAGACTGTATGTAGTTTGGAGTTGAGGATATAATGCTAGTCAAAACATTTCTAATTACAGGGAACTGTGCAGGATTACACTTGATGTTCCCTAGTGGGAATTGACTTATTCTTCTTTTGATAGGTAAGCAAATCGTCCAAGAGGTTGAGGGATTTTGGTGATGTTTCTTGAATTTGATAATTGACGTTTTTTGTGTGACTTTCGAAGCTTTATTGTATTATTACAGATTTTACAATATGAGGAAAGATTCAGCTAATTAATCCAGATCGTGTTCTGACTTATATATGACAATACAATAGGTGAGATGCGTGTGTATCCGCTGGTCATTAAATAGGAGACTCTCAGGGGCCGACAGGAGTCCAAACAATAGGACCGATAAATAGAGAGTGTTTTACAATTGGTCAGATTATTGACAAAAAACGATAAAATGGGGTGGAGTTATTACTGTTTGGGGGGAATTTAGGCACACTATTACATAACACGAATGTCTGAATTAGATTAGATTTTCTCATTATTATGATGGTTTTATGTGACCCCCTTCTCTTTAGAATATTCTAAACTCTTGGAAAAATACGGCGGGCCTCCCTTTGCACCGGTCTATTCGTTATTTGTTTGAAGGTAGGCACATTGATGATTTTATGTCATGCCATATATACAGTTACTGAGCTAGACCAGGGTTGGTGCAGAAATATGGCAATTTCAACTGTAAAAATGTATAAGTGGGATTATGATTTGGAATACTGAAGATTCTGAATGTTACTTCAACAGATATAAATTCACTATAAATTTTCTTTTCGCTATTATGACTCAGATACATACTTATGTTAAAATTCTTTTGGAAGTAGGAGATCTTAGCACACAAATTTGGAGCCGTCGCAGACAAATGTAATTTACAGCTACTCTTGTGACTCATATACAGTTGACTTAAGAGGTAGGCGCCTGTGTCTTGATATTATCATTTACTTGCAATAGTATACAAAGGTCAGAATAGTATGTTCAATAGGCAGGTGTTGTAATTCTATTTATACTTTATATATGGAATATCTATTATGTCACCTTGAAGTTATTTCTGTTATTTAGGATCTACTGACAGTTTTTCTTTCTTTTTGAATGTTCACTTTTACAGCCCTGATGAGGTCCACTGTGGACGAAACGTGTTGGCTGTATTGATTGGATTGATGTTGAACCATTGATTTCACTTTAATGGAACTTTTGTTGCTAATTTTGTTGAAAATCTTCTAAACTAAAGAACTTTGGGAAGCATTACTTGAACCTGAGACTTTATTGGAACAATATTGGCACTCCTGATTATGTTGACCAGTTGGATCGTTTTGGAGCCGTGACGGTAGACTCCGGAAAGTTGAGTGCCAGGATCTAGAATTACTTGTGGACATTAATACTTGGATAACTTTCTCTGTCCTTTTCTTCTCACCCTTGCCGTCCTGTTTGGTTGTGTAATAGTCTAGCCTGTCTGGAATCGCATTGTGAGTCTGTGTCCACTCCTACAATCATCCTGACAGAAGCATGTGCTTATTCAATCTCTCTGCAGACACATAAGGGCTTATAAACTTATCCTGGCGTCAACTACTAGCAGTATGAGAACCCAGTCACTGCATATGCACTTGGAGAATAAGTCAGGTATTCAGACAAGCAGTTGTACAGTCAAATGTGCATAATGTATGCGATCCTCTAACCCCTTCCAGACTATTGAGTCTCTCCTCCTAAGGTCCAGGGAACAGTCTCGACTGTCTGGAATAACACTGGGAGTCTGTGTCCTCTTCTACAACCATACTGACAGAAGCATGTGCTTATTCAATCTCTCTGCAGACACATAAGTGCTAATAAACTTATCATTATGTCAACTACTAGCAGTATGAGAACACAGTCGCTGTTTATGCACTTGGAGAATAAGTCAGGTATTCAGACAAGCAGTGGTGCCGTCAAATGTGCACAATGTATGCGATCCTCTAACCCCTTCCAGACTATTGAGTCTCTCCTCCTAAAGTCCAGGGAACAGTCTTGACTGTCTGGAATCACACTGTGAGTCTGTGTCCTCTTCTACAACCATCCTGACAGAAGCATGTGGTTATTTATTCTCTCTGCAGACACATAAGTGCTTATAAACTTATCCTGATGCCATCTACTAGCAGTATGAGAGCCCAGTCACTGTTTATGCACTTGGAGAATGAGTCAGGAATTCAGACAAGCAGTGGTACAGTCAAATGTGAACAATGTATGCCGTCCCCTAACCCCTTTCAGACTACTGAGTCTCTCCTGCTAAAGTCCAGGAAATAGTCTTGCCTGTCTGGACTCACAATGTGAGTCTGTGTCCACTTCTACAACCATCCTGACAGAAGCATTTTCTTATTAAATCTCTCTGCAGACACATACGTACTTATAAACCTATCCTGGTGTAAACTACTAGCAGTATGAGAACCGAGTCACTGTTTATGCACTTGGAAAATGAGTCAGGCATTTAGATAAGCAGTGGTACAGTCAAATGTGTAGAACGTATGCAGTCCCTTAATCACTTCCAGACTACTGAGATTCTCCTGCTAAAGTCCAGGGAATAGTCATGCCTGTCTGGAATCACACTGTGAGTCTGCTTCCACTCTTAGAGTCATCCTGACAGAAGCATGTGCTTACTTAATCTCTCTGCAGACACATACATGCTTATAATCTTATCCTAATGTTAACTATTATCAGTATGAGAACTCAGGCACTGTTTATGCGCTTGGAGAATGAGTCAGGCATTCAGAGAAGCATTGGTACAGTCAAATGTGCACAATGTAAGCGGTCCCCTAACCCCTTTTAGACTACTGAGTCTCTCCTGCTAAAGTACAGGGAATAGTCTTGCCAGTCTGGAATCACACTGTGAGTCTGTGTCCACTTCTACACCCATTCTGACAGAAGCATGTGCTTTTTTAATCTCTCTGTAGGTACATAAGTGCCTATAAACTTATTCTGATGTCAACTAATAGCAGTATGGGAACTCAGTCACTGTCTATGCACTTGGTGAATGAGTCAGGCATTTAGACAAGCAGTGGTACAGTCAAATGTGTAAAATGTATGCGGTCCCTTAACCACTTCCAGACTAGTGAGTTTTTCCTGCTAAAGTCCAGGAAATAGTCTTGCCTGTCCGGAATCACACTGTGAGCTGTGAGACTGTTTCCACTCTTAGAATCATCCTGACAGAAGCATGTACTTATTTAATCTCTCTGCAGACATATACGTGCTTATAAACTTATCCTGATGTCAACTGCTAGTATTATGAGAACCCAGTCACTGTTAATGCACTAGTAGAATGAGCCAGGCATTCAGACAAGCCGTGGTATAGTTAAATGTGTAGAATATATGCGGTTCATTAACCCCTTTCGGACTACTGAGTCTCTTCTGCTAAAGTCCAGGTAATAGTCTAGCCTGTCAGAAATCACATTGTGGGTCTGTGTCCACTCCTACAATAATTCTGACAGAAGCATGTGCGTATTTAATCTCTATGCAGACATTTACATGAGTATAAACTTATCCTGATATCAACTACTAGCAATTTGAGTACCCAGTCACTGTTTATGCACTTGGAGAATGAGTCAGGCATTTAGACAAGCAGGGGTACAGTCAAATGTGTAGAATGTATGCGGTCCCTTAACCACTTCCAGACTACTGATTTTCTCCTGCTAAAGTCCAGGGAATAGTCTTGCCTATCTGTAATCACACTGTGGGTCTGTTTCCACTCTTAGAATCACCCTGACAGAAGCATGTGCTTACTTAATCTTTCTGCAGACACATATGTGCTCATAATCTTATCCTGATGTTAACTACTAGCAGTATGGGAACGCAGTCACTGTTTACGCACTTGGAGAATAAGTCAGGCATTTAGGCAAGCAGTGGTACAGTCAAATGTGTAGAATGTATGTGGTCCCTTAATCACTTTCAGACTACTGAGTCTCTTCTGCTAAACTCCAGGGAATAGTCTTGCCTGTCTGGAATCACACTGTGAATATGTGTCCACTTTACAACCATTCTGACAGAAGCATGTGCTTATTTATTCTCTCTGCAGACACATAAGTGCTTATAAACTTATCCTGATGTCAACTACTAGCAGTATGAGAACCAAGCCATTGTTTATGCACTTGGAGAATAAGTCAGGCATACAGACAAGCAGTGATACAGTCAAATGTGCACAATGTATGCGGTCCCCTAACCCCTTTCAGACTACTGAGTCTCTCCTGCTGAATTCCAGGGAATAGTCTTGCCTGTCTGGAATCACATTGTCAGTCTGTGTCCACTTCTACAACCATCCTGACAGAAGCATGTGCTTCATAAATCTCTCTGCAGACACATAAGTGCTTATAAACTTATCCTGATGTCAACTACTTGCAGTATGAGAACCCAGTCACTGCTTATGCACTTGGAGAATGAGTCAGGAATTCAGACAAGCAGTGGTACAGTCAAATGTGAACAATGTATGCCGTCCCCTAACCCCTTTCAGACTACTGAGTCTCTCCTGCTAAAGTCCAGGAAATAGTCTTGCCTGTCTGGACTCACAATGTGAGTCTGTGTCCACTTCTACAACCATCCTGACAGAAGCATTTTCTTATTAAATCTCTCTGCAGACACATACGTACTTATAAACCTATCCTGGTGTCAACTACTAGCAGTATGAGAACCGAGTCACTGTTTATGCACTTGGAAAATGAGTCAGGCATTTAGATAAGCAGTGGTACAGTCAAATGTGTAGAACGTATGCAGTCCCTTAATCACTTCCAGACTACTGAGATTCTCCTGCTAAAGTCCAGGGAATAGTCATGCCTGTCTGGAATCACACTGTGAGTCTGCTTCCACTCTTAGAGTCATCCTGACAGAAGCATGTGCTTACTTAATCCCTCTGCAGACACATACATGCTTATAATCTTATCCTAATGTTAACTATTATCAGTATGAGAACTCAGGCACTGTTTATGCGCTTGGAGAATGAGTCAGGCATTCAGAGAAGCATTGGTACAGTCAAATGTGCACAATGTAAGCGGTCCCCTAACCCCTTTTAGACTACTGAGTCTCTCCTGCTAAAGTACAGGGAATAGTCTTGCCAGTCTGGAATCACACTGTGAGTCTGTGTCCACTTCTACACCCATTCTGACAGAAGCATGTGCTTTTTTAATCTCTCTGTAGGTACATAAGTGCCTATAAACTTATTCTGATGTCAACTAATAGCAGTATGGGAACTCAGTCACTGTCTATGCACTTGGTGAATGAGTCAGGCATTTAGACAAGCAGTGGTACAGTCAAATGTGTAAAATGTATGCGGTCCCTTAACCACTTCCAGACTAGTGAGTTTTTCCTGCTAAAGTCCAGGAAATAGTCTTGCCTGTCCGGAATCACACTGTGAGCTGTGAGACTGTTTCCACTCTTAGAATCATCCTGACAGAAGCATGTACTTATTTAATCTCTCTGCAGACATATACGTGCTTATAAACTTATCCTGATGTCAACTGCTAGTATTATGAGAACCCAGTCACTGTTAATGCACTAGTAGAATGAGCCAGGCATTCAGACAAGCCGTGGTATAGTTAAATGTGTAGAATATATGCGGTTCATTAACCCCTTTCGGACTACTGAGTCTCTTCTGCTAAAGTCCAGGTAATAGTCTAGCCTGTCAGAAATCACATTGTGGGTCTGTGTCCACTCCTACAATAATTCTGACAGAAGCATGTGCGTATTTAATCTCTATGCAGACATTTACATGAGTATAAACTTATCCTGATATCAACTACTAGCAATTTGAGTACCCAGTCACTGTTTATGCACTTGGAGAATGAGTCAGGCATTTAGACAAGCAGGGGTACAGTCAAATGTGTAGAATGTATGCGGTCCCTTAACCACTTCCAGACTACTGATTTTCTCCTGCTAAAGTCCAGGGAATAGTCTTGCCTATCTGTAATCACACTGTGGGTCTGTTTCCACTCTTAGAATCACCCTGACAGAAGCATGTGCTTACTTAATCTTTCTGCAGACACATATGTGCTCATAATCTTATCCTGATGTTAACTACTAGCAGTATGGGAACGCAGTCACTGTTTACGCACTTGGAGAATAAGTCAGGCATTTAGGCAAGCAGTGGTACAGTCAAATGTGTAGAATGTATGTGGTCCCTTAATCACTTTCAGACTACTGAGTCTCTTCTGCTAAACTCCAGGGAATAGTCTTGCCTGTCTGGAATCACACTGTGAATATGTGTCCACTTTACAACCATTCTGACAGAAGCATGTGCTTATTTATTCTCTCTGCAGACACATAAGTGCTTATAAACTTATCCTGATGTCAACTACTAGCAGTATGAGAACCAAGCCATTGTTTATGCACTTGGAGAATAAGTCAGGCATACAGACAATCAGTGATACAGTCAAATGTGCACAATGTATGCGGTCCCCTAACCCCTTTCAGACTACTGAGTCTCTCCTGCTGAATTCCAGGGAATAGTCTTGCCTGTCTGGAATCACATTGTGAGTCTGTGTCCACTTCTACAACCATCCTGACAGAAGCATGTGCTTATTAAATCTCTCTGCAGACACACAAGTGCATATAAATGTATCCTGATGTCAACTGCTAGCAGTATGAGAACCCATTCACTGTTTATGCATTTGTAGAATGAGTCAGGCATTTAGACAAACAGTGGTCCAGTTAAATGTGTAGAATGTATGCAGTCCCTAACCACTTCCAGACTACTGAGTCCCTCCTGCTAAAGTCATGGGAATAGTCTTGTCTGCCTGGAATCACACTGTAAGTCTGTGTCCACTTCTACAACCATTCTGACAGAAGCATGTGCTTGTTTATTCTCTCTGCAGACACATAAGTGCTTATAAACTTATCCTGATGTCAACTACTTGCAGTATGAGAACCCAGTCACTGCTTATGCACTTGGAGAATGAGTCAGGCAATCAGACACGCAGTGGTACAGTCAAATATGCACAATGTTTGTTGTCCCCTAACCCCTTCCAGACTACTGAGTCTCTCCTGCTAAAGTCCAAGGAATAGTCTTGCCTGTCTGGAATCACACTGTGAGTCTGTGTCCACTTCTACAACCATCCTGACAGAAGCATGTGCCTATTAAATCTCTCTGCAGACACACAAGTGCATATAAACGTATCCTGATGTCAACTACTAGCAGTATGGGAACCCAGTCACTGTTTACACACTTGGAGAATAAGTCAGGCATACAGACAAGCAGTGGTACAGTCAAATGTGCACAATGTATGCGGTCCCCTAACCCCTTTCAGACTACTGAGTCTCTCCTGCTGAATTCCAGGGAATAGTCTTGCCTGTCTGGAATCACATTGTGAGTCTGTGTCCACTTCTACAACCATCCTGACAGAAGCATGTGCTTAATAAATCTCTCTGCAGACACATAAGTGCTTATAAACTTACCCTAATGTCAACTACTTGCAGTATGAGAACCCAGTCACTGCTTATGTACTTGGAGAATGAGTTAGGCAATCAGACAAGCAGTGGTACAGTCAAATATGCACAATGTTTGTTGTCCCCTAACCCCTTCCAGACTACTGAGTCTCTCCTGCTCAAGTCCAAGGAATAGTCTTGCCTGTCTGGAATCACACTGTGAGTGTGTGTCCACTTCTACAACCATCCTGACAGAAGCATGTGCTTATTAAATCTCACTGCAGACACACAAGTGCATATAAACGTATCCTGATGTCAACTGCTAGCAGTATGAGAACCCATTCACTGTTTATGCATTTGGAGAATGAGTCAGGCATTTAGACAAACAGTGGTACAGTTAAATGTGTAGAATGTATGCAGTCCGTAACCACTTCCAGACTACTGAGTCCCTCCTGCTAAAGTCATGGGAATAGTCTTGTCTGCCTGGAATCACACTGTAAGTCTGTGTCCACTTCTACAACCATTCTGACAGAAGCATGTGCTTATTTATTCTCTCTGCAGACACATAAGTGCTTATAAACTTATCCTGATGTCAACTACTTGCAGTATGAGAACCCAGTCACTGCTTATGCACTTGGAGAATGAGTCAGGCAATCAGACAAGCAGTGGTACAGTCAAATATGCACAATGTTTGTTGTCCCCTAACCCCTTCCAGACTACTGAGTCTCTCCTGCTAAAGTCCAAGGAATAGTCTTGCCTGTCTGGAATCACACTGTGAGTCTGTGTCCACTTCTACAACCATCCTGACAGAAGCATGTGCTTATTAAATCTCTCTGCAGACATACAAGTGCATATAAACGTATCCTGATGTCAACTACTAGCAGTATGGGAACCCAGTCACTGTTTACACACTTGGAGAATAAGTCAGGCATACAGACAAGCAGTGGTACAGTCAAATGTGCACAATGTATGCGGTCCCTTAACCCCTTTCAGACAACTGAGTCTCTCCTGCTGAATTCCAGGGAACAGTATTGCCTGTCTGGAATCCCAATATGAGTCTGTGTCAACTTCTACAACCATCCTGACAGAAGCATGTGCTTAATAAATCTCTTGGCAGGCACATTAGTGCTTAAAAACTTATCCTGATGTCCACTACTTGCAGTATGAGAACCCAGTCACTGTTTATGCACTTGGAGAATGAGTCAGGCAATCAGACAAGCAGTGGTACAGTCAAATGTGCACAATGTATGCGGTCCCCTAACCCCTTTCAGACTACTGAGTCTCTCCTGCTGAATTCCAGGGAATAGTCTTGCCTGTCTGGAATCACATTGTGAGTCTGTGTCCACTTCTACAACTATCCTGACAGAAGCATGTGCTTAATAAATCTCTCTGCAGACACATAAGTGCTTATAAACTTACCCTGATGTCAACTACTTGCAGTATGAGAACCCAGTCACTGCTTATGCACTTGGAGAATGAGTCAGGCAATCAGACAAGCAGTGGTACAGTCAAATATGCACAATGTTTGTTGTCCCCTAACCCCTTCCAGACTACTGAGTCTCTCCTGCTCAAGTCCAAGGAATAGTCTTGCCTGTCTGGAATCACACTGTGAGTTTGTGTCCACTTCTACAACCATCCTGACAGAAGCATGTGCTTATTAAATCTCTCTGCAGACACTCAAGTGCATATAAACGTATCCTGATGTCAACTGCTAGCAGTATGAGAACCCATTCACTGTTTATGCATTTGGAGAATGAGTCAGGCATTTAGACAAACAGTGGTACAGTTAAATGTGTAGAATGTATGCAGTCCCTAACCACTTCCAGACTACTGAGTCCCTCCTGCTAAAGTCATGGGAATAGTCTTGTCTGCCTGGAATCACACTGTAAGTCTGTGTCCACTTCTACAACCATTCTGACAGAAGCATGTGCTTATTTATTCTCTCTGCAGACACATAAGTGCTTATAAACTTATCCTGATGTCAACTACTTGCAGTATGAGAACCCAGTCACTGCTTACGCACAATGAGTCAGGCAATCAGACAAGCAGTGGTACAGTCAAATATGCACAATGTTTGTTGTCCCCTAACCCCTTCCAGACTACTAAGTGCATATAAACGTATCCGGATGTCAACTGCTCGCAGTATGATAACGCAGTCACTGTTTATGCAATTGGAGAATGAATCAGGCATTTAGACAAACAGTGGTACAGTTAAATGTGTAGCATGTATGCAGTCCCTAACCACTTCCAGACTACCGAGTCTCTCCTGCTAAAGTCCAGGGAATAGTCTTGCCTGTCTGGAATCACACTGTGAGTCTTTGTCCACTTCTACAACCATCCTGAAAGAAGCATGTGCTTATTAAATCTCTCAGCAGACACATAAGTGCATATAAACGTATCCTGATGTCAACTACTAGCAGTATGGGAACCCAGTCACTGTTTACACACTTGGAGAATAAGTCTGGCATACAGACAAGCAGTGGTACAGTCAAATGTGCACAATGTTTGTTGTCCCCTAACCCCTTAAAGACTACTGAGTCTCTCCTGCTAAACTCCAGGGAATAGTCTTGCCTGCTTCAAATCACACCGTGACTCTGTGTCCACTCCTACAATTATCCTGACAGAAGCATGTGCTTATTTAATATCTCTGCAGACACATACGTGCTTATTAACTTATCCTGATGTTAACTACTTGCGGTATAAGAACCCAGTCACTGTTTATGCAGTTGGAGAATGAGTGAGGCATTCAGACAAGCAGAGATACAGTCAAATGTGCCCAATGTATGTGGCCCCCGAACTCCTTTCAGACTACTGAGTCTCACCTGCTAAATTCCAGGGAATATTCTTGCCTGTCTGGAATCACACTGTGAGTCGGTGTCCACTTCTACAACTATCCTGACAGAAACATGTGCTTATTTAATCTCACTGCAGACACATACGTGCATATAAACTTATTCTGATGTCAACTACTAGCAGTATGAGAACACAGTTACTGTTTAAGTAGTTAGAGAATGAGTCAGGCATGTAGACAAGCAGTGGTACACTGACATTTGCACAATCTATGCGGTCCCCTAAACCGTACCAGACTACTGAGTCTCTCCTGCTAAAGTCAGGGAATAGTCTTGTCGGTCTGTAATCACACTGTGAGTCGGTGTCCACTTCTTAAATCATCCGGACAGAATCAAGTCCCTATTTAATTTCTCTGCTGACACATAAGCCCTTCTAAATGTATCTTGCTGTCAACAACGAGCAAATGCAAAAAACAACAGTTGATGGACAGAGTGCAGAACAATGTCATACATTCACCCCAATACAGAGATCTGGGCCTAAATCCATCATTTGTTTTTTGCTCACCATGCCATTCCAGTTTGAACCCAGCCATATGCAAATCAGTCTTGACCCTGTGCCCCATAGAAACAGTCCATCCTGAACTGCCAAGCCAGGTCCTCCCTGGACTGTAAACAAGCATCCTAGGACCGGTTTTGGGCTTTCAGCCCTCATCAGCCAGGATAGATGATTCCAGTGGCATGGAGAGCACAGGAATCACGTCTGAGCATACCCGTCCCACTTGGGGTGACAAATGCAAAAAAACAACAGTTGATGGACAGAATGTAGAAAAATATCATACATTCACCCCAGTACAGAGATCTGGGCCTAAATCCATCATTTTTTTTCTCACTATGCCATTCCAGTTTGAACCCAGCCATATGCAAATCAGTCTTGACCCTGTGCCCCATGGGAACAGTCCAGCCCAAACTGCCAAGCCAGGTCCTTCCTGGACTGGAAACAAGCATCCTAGGACCGGTTTCAGGCTTTCAGCCCTCATCAGCGAGGATAGCTTGATTCCAGTGGCATGGAGAGCACGGGAATCACGTCTGAGCATACCCGTCCCACTCGGGGTGACAAATGCAAAAAACAACAGTTGATGGACAGAATGCAGAACAATTTCATACATTCCCCCCAGTACAGAGATCTGGGCCTAAATCCATCATTTTTTTCTCACTATGCCATTCCAGTTTGAACCCAGCCATATGCAAATCAGTCTTGACCCTGTGCCCCATGGGAACAGTCCAGCCCAAACTGCCAAGCCAGGTCCTTCCTGGACTGGAAACAAGCATCCTAGGACCGGTTTCAGGCTTTCAGCCCTCATCAGCCAGGATAGCTTGATTCCAGTGGCATGGAGAGCACGGGACTCACGTCTGAGCATACCCGTTCCACTCGGGGTGACAAATGCAAAAAACAACAGTTGATGGACAGAATGCAGAACAATGTCATACAGCCACCCCAGTACAGAGATCTGGGCCTAAATCCATCGGTTTTTTTGCTCACCATGCATTTCAGTTTGAACCCAGCCATGTGCAAATCAGTCTTGCGCCTGTGCCCCATGGGAACAGTCCCTCCCAAACTGCCAAGCCAGGTCCTCCCTGGACTGGAAACAAGCATCCTAGGACCAGTTTCAGGCGTTCAGCCCTCATCAGCCAGGTTAGCTTGATTCCAGTGGCATGGAGAGCACGGGACTCACGTCTGAGCATACCCGTCCCACTCGGGGTGACAAATGCAAAAAACAACAGTTGATGGACAGAATGCAGAACAATTTCATACATTCCCCCCTGTACAGAGATCTGGGCCTAAATCCATCGTTTTTTTTGCTCACCATGCATTTCAGTTTGAACCCAGCCATGTGCAAATCAGTCTTGACCCTGTGCCCCATGGGAACAGTCCATCCCGAACTGCCAAGCCAGGTCCTCCCTGGACTGGAAACAAGCATCCTAGGACCGGTTTCAGGCTTTCAGCCCTCATCAGCCAGGATAGCTTGATTCCAGTGGCATGGAGAGCACGGGAATCACATCTGAGCATACCCGTTCCACTCGGGGTGACAAATGCAAAAACAACAGTTGATGGACAGAATGCAGAACAATGTCATACAGCCACCCCAGTACAGAGATCTGGGCCTAAATCCATCGTTTTTTTTGCTCACCATGCATTTCAGTTTGAACCCAGCCATGTGTAAATCAGTCTTGACCCTGTGCCCCATGGGAACAGTCCCTCCCGAACTGCCAAGCCAGGTCCTCGGTGGACTGGAAACAAGCATCCTAGGACCAGTTTCAGGCTTTCAGCCCTCATTAGCCAGGATAGCATGATTCCAGTGGCATGGAGAGCACGGGACTCACGTCTGAACATACCCGTTCCACTCGGGGTGACAAATGCAAAAACATCAGTTGATGGACAGAATGCAGAACAATGTCATACAGCCACCCCAGTACAGAGATCTGGGCCTAAATCCATCGTTTTTTTTGCTCACCATGCATTTCAATGTGAACCCAGCCATATGCAAATCAGTCTTGACCCTGTACCCCTGGGAACAGTGTAGACCGAACTGCCAAGCCAGGTCCTCCCTGGACTGGAAACAAGCATCCTAGGACATGTTTCCGGCTTTGGATAGCTTTATTTCCAGTAGCATGGAGAGCATGGGTCACACGTCTGAGCATACCCGTCCCACTCAGGGTGATAAATGCACAAAACAACGGTTTATGGGCAGAATGCAGAACAATGTCATACATTCACCCCAGTACAGCGATCTGGGCCTAAATCCATTGTTTATTCGCTCACCATGCCATTCTAGTTTGAACCCAGCAATACTCAAATCAGTCTTGCCCCTGTGCCCCATGGGAACAGTCCAGGCCGAACTGCCAAGCCAGGTCCTCCCAGGACTGGAAACAAGCATCCTAGGACCGGTTTCGGGCTTTCAGCCCTCATCAGCCAGGATAGCTTGACTCCAGTGGCATGGAGAGCATGGGTCTCACGTCTGAGCATACCCGTCCCACTCGGGTTGAAAAATGCACAAAACAACAGTTGATGGACAGAATGCAGATCAATGTCATACATTCACTCCAGAACAGAGATCTGGGGCAAAATCCATCGTTTTTTTGCACACCATTCCATTCCAGTTTGAACCCAGCCATATGCAAATCAGTCTTTTTTTTTTTAAATTTGTTTTTATTGCAGAAACACAGAAAAGTGCATCATACATTGGAGCCCTGGAGCTCACTCATGGTATAAAGCGGAGAGCACTCCCAAAGTATCACACGGCCATTCAGCCCACACCCCAGAGGTCGGGCGGCGAATATCATCACTCCTCAGAAGTCACTTTCACAACAACCAGATTAAGCCTTCAAGATACTAGAAATTTCTGCTTTTTTCCAACCTTCAACCCCAAGCCTCCCACCCCCCCCCCAACTGTACACCGTTGACTTAGACCCATGTCCATGACACGAAAGTGGGCACTTCACACACTCCTGGCTGTCTTCATAATAGGTACTCCGCATACTCGTGCAAATCGGTTTGTAACTCCCCCCCCCGTCTCCACCACCCCCCAACATGGAGAAATAGCACATAACACCTGGGCTCCCCATTCTACTACCAATCTCCATTTACCCACATCCGCAGCTTCGTATTGTCCTTAGTACGCTAGTCATATCACATTAGGCGTCACACCCCTCTCTCCTCACCTAGGCACCCCCCCTAGCACCCCTCCCTCCAACCCATGATATTGCCTCCATTTGGCCCACACTTTGCGGAATTTTCTTGGACAGCCCCTTGCTTTGTAGGTTACCCTTTCTGCCGCCATGTAGAGGTCTAAACCCCTCCTCCATTCCTCAATATCAGGTGTCTCTGAGGCTCCCCAATACTTGGCAATGTCCCTCTTTGCTACCACCAGTGCTAGAACCAAGAAAATGAGCAATGGTCGTGACAAGTCCACCTCGGTTGTCATTCCCAGTAGGGCCAACTTAGGGTCTAGTGTTAGATCCGTCTCCAAGACCTCCCCTAGTTCTGTAAAGATGTGTGTCCAATAGGTATGTATCCTGTCACAGGCCCAAATAGTGTGGAAGAAATCCCCCTGTTGTTGGTGGCATCGAAGGCAAGCCGGGTCACTTATTCTCCCCATCTTGAGGAGCCGTAGTCTATCAAAGTATGTTCTATGTAGTACGTTTAGCTGGATGAGGCGTAGCCTCGATTTGATTGCTACTTCCTGGGGATGCATGAGGACAATCTCCCAGTCCAGATCTTCCATCACTCCCACCTCAGCCTCCCATAGGCCCCTTAACTTGGTCAAGTCGCCCAGCATGTTATTGGTCAGGGTTTTATAGGTGAGGGATACCACCTGGGCACATATCTGCTCCTGGAGGAGTCTGCCTTCCAGTGGCGCATATTCTGGCATCTCTGCGAGCGGGATGTTTTGGGCCCTCCATGCATGTCTCAACTGTGTGTATTTAAACATCTGTGTGGGATGCAGTCCAAACTCTGTCTGGAGTGCCTGGAATGACTTCAATTCTACCCGTGAGATCACATCCCCTATACTTGAAATGCCAATGTCATCCCACCTTCGGAAGCCTCTCAGCTTACCGATTTCAGATAACCATCGGCAATGCCATAACGGCGTCTGTCTAGTGGGTTTGCCCTCCCACCCCATCCGTTTTGTGGCCTTGGACCAGGCTCTCAGTGTGATTCTCGTCGCCGGCAGGAGCGACTTCCTCCACGAACCACCATATAGGTAGAACAGTACATTTTTGGGCGCCATCTTGTACCGTTCGAGTGCATAAGTCGGGTGGTCCGCCGGTGCATGGATCCATGCATTAATTGGGGCCAGGTGTTCCGCTCAATAATATGCCTCGAGGTTGGGTAGTGAGATCCCCCCACTATATTGATGCCGTTGGAGCGTTTGTAGGGCAATTCGTGGTTGTTTTCCCAACCACAGGAATGAACGAAGATCCGCATGAATCTTCGGTATGGTAGTGTCCGGGAGTGGATAATATTCATTCTGTAATACATAGAGGAACTTCGGGAGGACTATCATTTTATACATAGCCGCCCGGCCTAAGAGAGTGAGTGGCAATTGTCTCCATCTGGTCATGTCCGTTACTGCCTCTCCCATGATTCGTGCTATGTTTTTACTAAATGAGAGTTTCTCGTCTAGGGTAATGTATATGCCCAGGTATTGAAATCCTACCGTGGTAGTAACCAAGTTGTCCAGCAGGTTTCCCCATACCTCTGCCCCTTGTGGATCGTACAATACCGATTTATGCCAGTTGATCTTGTGACCTGCTTTCGCTCCGTATCTACCTAATTCCTCAAATAACTCCTGCACCGTAGTGTCGGGTCGTGTGATGTACAGTAGCACGTCATCGGCGTATAGGGATATTTTTTCTTGCACGGCATCCGAGGCACCTCGCAGGAAGCCATGAATATCCGGGTTCTGCCTTATCTTTGCAGCCAGGATTTCAATCGTTAGTGTAAATAGGAGAGGTGATAGCGGGCACCCCTGGTGTGTACCCCTTTCAATCCGGAGTTCACGGGATAATCTCCCGTTCACCCGTACTCGCGCTCTCGGGGCCGTGTATAGTAGTTGTATCCACCCCCGGAATTTTGGGCCAAGGCCAAATTTCTGTAGCGCCGCCATAAGGAAGGGCCAGTGTACCGCGTCAAACGCTTTTTCAGCGTCGAGGGAGAGGAACCAGTGGGGTTCACTCCTGCCCCGGACCTCTTGAGGCCAGTTGTGCGTTCGCCTAAGGTTCAGCTTGGTCGCTCTGTCCGGCAGGAATCCCGATTGATCCATATGTACCAGGTGTGGGATTACTGTTCGTAGGCGACGCGCTAAGATAGTTGCCATGATCTTCACCTCCGTATTAAGGAGAGAGATGGGGCGGTACGAGGCGCACTGCTCTCTAGGTTTCCCCTCCTTGTGGATCGGTACTATGGTGGCTAGTGCGAGGTCAGGTGGAAGGGCCCCTTCTTGCAATGCTTCGGTGAAAAGGACTTTAAGATGTCTTGTCAAAAGATCAGTTGCTCGTATAAAGAATTCCGCGGGGAACCCGTTCGGTCCCGGCATCTTACCCGTTTTCAGTTTGGTTATAGCATCTGAGATCTCGTCCGTCGTGATATCATTTTCCAACACTGAGCAGACATCGGAGGACAATACCGGTACCTCCGCCGTTTCCATATAATGCAGCGCCTCGTCCATATCCCCTAGGTCTCTGGCCGCATAGAAATGTTCATAGTGGGACGCGAAAGCCTCCGCTATTTCGTCATCATTGCGCACTATCTCCATCTCTGCCGTCTTAATGTGCTCCACCCACCTAGCCATCCTTTCCTTCCTACTCAGCCATGCCAGGAGCCTACCTGATTTATCTCCGACATCGTATAGACGATGTAGAGTTGCCAGGGACTGCGTCCGTGCCTCATTGGAGACCACCTCTCTATACTCCTTTTGCGTGTCCAACAATCGTCTCAGCGTTACCGCGTCCTTATGCTTTAGATATTGTCCTTCCAAAGTCAAGATCGTGGTTTCCAGGCCCGCCACCTCCGCTAGCTTTTTCCGACGCTCCTCCCCCAACCTACTCCGTATCCTATCTCGTAGAACCGGTTTCATCGCCTCCCAGAAGGTAATCCCTGAAGCGACTGATCCTTGATTCTCTGCTACATACACCTTAATGTCTGCCCTGATGCCGCGTGTGATCTCCGGTGTTTGGAGTTCCCAAGCCGCCAGACGCCATTCCGCTCCTCTCCCCTTCCGCACCCCTCCCACCCGTGCATACAGGGGCGAGTGGTCGGAAATTCCCCTTGCTTTGTATTCTGCTACGTCATCTGCGGTAAGGTATTGCCTCGCCATGAATATATAGTCGAGCCTAGAAAAGACCCTATGTGCCCCGGAGTAGAAGGAATATGCGGTCTGTGTAGGGTGTCGCCACCGCCATATGTCGGTGAGTCCTATTGTGGCCATCTGTTGAGACAATGCCGTCTGTGTGCCTTCTCTACGCATCCTCCCAGTGCGGTCTTGCTCTTCAGACATTACATCATTAAAATCTCCTCCCACTATTTGTATCGTGTCAGCTGTGTCTAAAAGAAGCGCCGCGACTGCCTTGAGGGTACGTGCTTGGAGTTTCGGTGGTGCATAAACTGAAATTATAGTGTACCTAAGTCTCCTCCACGTCCCCTGCACTCCCACATAGGCACCTTGAGAGTCACTCCACGTACGTGTGATACTGAATGGGGATGACTTTTTGAGCAATATCGCCACCCCTCTAGAGTCTGACGTGTACCCTGCATGCTCCAGGACCTCATACCGGCCCCTCGCTATGAATGCACAGTTATTCCCCCGCAGGTGCGTCTCTTGCAGTAGAATTATGTCTGGTGCCAGTCTCTTGAAATAGGCCGTTACCAGTCCCCGTTTAATCTTAGAACCCAGGCCATTTACGTTCCATGTTAGGATGGAGACACCCCTGTCATCCTGTTGTGGTGTATCTAGTGTATCTGCCATTGCGGAGATTGATCCTTATCTGCCAGTGGTGCCCGTGGTGAACGCAGGAAACGGTGGTTCACAGTGTACAAATGTAATGTTCCCCTCCTTGTGCCCCAACAAACTTCAGAACCCCCCCCACCACACCTCCCTCCCCTTCCAGGTGTGTCCTTGTTGTGGACATAGCTTTCCGAAGGAGTAGGCCTGTCGCCCACCCACCAATCCCTCCCTAACAAACCCCTAACAACCTTATAAATGTGATAAACATAACACAATAAAGGGGGTGTGCCAACTTGCGTATGTTCCTGTAGTGGGCTGCCACTCCACTTCTTCCAGTCGTTTCAGTTACGAGTCTTCATTCTTTTCTCCAGTATCACCAAGGTGGTGATATCTTGGGCGTCATAACCTCTCTCCCTTTAGGATTTGGAGTCCTGAGATTCAGATTCTGGTGCACTATGCTGTCCCGAGCGGTCCTGTTCCAACACCCTGATTTCGTGTACCAACGGATGATCTGACTATCTTTCGTCGTCTTCTCCCTCCCCACCAGATGTGGGACTGTCGAGCGTGTCGTTTTCGTCTCCTTCGGATCTCGCCGTGGTGCGCAGCACTGCATATCTCGAACCCGGCGCTGCTGCGCCCCCCGGAGAGGCAGAACGCCCCTTCCTCACCGTCCCCATGTCGCGGCCTCTATAGGGCGTCGCCGGCGTTTGCCTCCTAACTCGTCTTGATTTCATTCTCTGAGGCTTCAGGAGTTCCCAGCGGGTCGTGTTTTTCAGTGACCTATCCAGCACCTCACGTCTTGCAATCTCTCTACTGTTCAGGATTGGACGTTCTTCCAGCCATTGCCACGCGTCCTCCGGGTGTGTAAAAAAGAGGGTCTGTTCATTGAATAGGACCTTAAGTTTCGCGGGGAACAGTAGCATATATGAAATGTTCAAGTCTCTGAGTTTGGCCTTTACCGAGTCGAAGGACCTCCTCTGCTTTTGCACCTCTTGGCTGTAATCCGGAAAGATCACAGTATGTGAGTTTTCTATCCTGATCTCACCCAACTTCCTCACCTCTTTCAGTATCAAGTCTCTGTCTGCGAAGTTCAGAAAGCGCGCTATTACCGGGCGCGGTCGTGCTCCCTCCGGCGGTTTCGCAAGGAGTGCTCTGTGCGCCCTCTCTATCATGAAGCATGGCGAAAACTGTGCCAGTGGGAATGTTTCTCGCAACCACGCCTGCAGGAAGGACACCATGTCGTTCTTTTCAATTCCTTCCCTAAATCTCACGAAGCACAAATTGTTGCGCCGAGCTCTATTTTCGGCGTCATCCACTTTCCAGGCGAGCTGGCGATGCGATGCTTGTAGCTCCGCCATGTCCTTCCGCAGCGTCGAGATAGTGTCTTCGGCTTCCCCCATGCGCGTCTCCGCCGAGGTGACCCTGTCAGAGAGATTGCGAAAGTCTTGTCTCAAGAGTGCCACTTCCGAACCCACCTCACCTATCTTGACCTCTAAAGCCGCTCTGGATTCCTGGATATCTGTACGGGAGGCCAGTATCGCTGCCATTAGCCGATCTGCGTCAGAGCCCATGCTTGGGGCCGTTGAGAGGTTGTCCGCCGCTTGGCGCGGCGCAGCAAAATTATCCATCAGGCCCTGCTTCGGACCTTTCTGTGGGAGGTCTTTCTTCCCCATGGCGTTTTCTGGCGGTCTCTAGTCGGGTGGTCCACTCGCAGGTCTCTTTACACTACTCGGACAACAGGTGGTGCTTCAGGGTATGCCCCAGGCGTCTCCCCCACACCTCGATTAGTCAGAGGCACCGTCTGTGTCTCCCGGACTCCAAGAGTTTACCGGTTCGGCCTGGACAGCAATCTCAGGTAGGCGTGTCGTCCGTTTCCCTTCCCACCACCACTTTCGGGGTTACTCGCCCCTCGCGTAGCCGACGTGCGGGAATATATGACAGTGACCGCTGTCGGTGCTCTGGCCTGCGGTGGCGACGGTTCTGGCACACCGCTGTTCGCCGCTCTGGTAGGTGTCCGTCAGCCTGGTGACCGCCGCCAAGGAAGCACCAGCCTGTGTTCCTGCCTCTTGGGTCCCACTCCTCCCGGAGCGTGCCGCAATCCTCACGACCCCCAGGCAAAGGCGGTTGCGCCGCCGTGATATCCTTAGTGTTGTGGGGGGGGGGTGGAGTCCCCACGGCCCCTCCGAGTATCCCAGCGTTTCTTTCCCAGCTCGGTTCAGGTGCCCCCTGTCGAGGAGCCAGTGTCTGGTTGTAGGCATGCCTCCCGTCTAGGACGTTGCCGCTGGGTGTCACTGTAGCGGGGGGGAGGCCAAACGCTCGTCCCCTTCCCCTCCGGACTCACCGCCCTGGCTGCTGGCGCTCTGCCGCCCGGGATCCGGAGCGCCAGCCGCAGTCTCGCACGGGGCCGGCTCGGCACTTCAGGGAGCGGCAGAGGCGCAGTGTCACACGCCTCACGGAACTCCCCTTTCACTCCGACCCCGCCTCAGAGCTCCCCGCACCGGCCAGTCGGCAGCCTGCCACTCTCTTCACAGGTCCGCGGGCTCCCCCGCACATCTCCGGGCGCCATCTTTGTGCAGGTCGACCCGTGTTGAGTGGTCTCCGGTTTCGCCGACGGAGGTGCGGGACGCAAGCCCCGGCCGGGGGTCGCTCGAGGTGTGCCCTCCATCGCCTGTGTCTCCAACCTCCGCGGCGTCGCCCAGGGGGGGGAGAGGGAGTCGGGCAACAGGACTCACTGTGTCTGGGCTCCCCGACTATCGACGGCCGCCATCTTGGTGAAGTCGGGTGAGCGATCCTGCCGCTCCTTCGCGGTTTCCTCGATGATGTCGCCTTGGGGCTCCGTTCCGCTCCTCACTTCAGTTGCCGGGTACTTTCAGCCTCAGTTCAGGAGATTTTTGGGGAAGTATAGGTCGATTTTCAGCCGGATCAAGAGGCAGCGTCTCAGGAGCTCCCCAGTCGCACGTCCTATCCGGCCATGCTGCTGGCCACGCCCATATATGCAAATCAGTCTTGACCCTGTGCCCCATGGGAACATTCCAGCCCGAACTGCCAAGCCAGTTCCTTCCTAGACTGGAAACAAGCATCCTAGCACCGGTTTAGGGCTTTCAGCCCTCATCAGCCTGCATAGCTTGATTCCATTGGCATGGAGAGCACGGGACTCATGTCTGAGCATACCCGTCCCACTCGGGGTGACAAATGCAAAAAACAACAGTTGATGGACAGAATGCAGAACAATGTCATACATCCACCCCAGTACAGAGATCTGGGCCTAAATCCATTGTTTTTTTTGCTCACCATGCATTTCAGTTTGAACCCAGCCATGTGCAAATCAGTCTTGACCCTGTGCCCCGTGGGAACAGTCCATTCGAACTGCAAAGCCAGGTCCTCCCTGGACTGGAAACAAGCATCCTAGGACCGGTTTCAGGCTTTCAGCCCTCATCAGTCAGGATAGCTTGATTCCAGTGGCATGGAGAGCACAGGACTCACGTCTGAGCATACCCGTCCCACTCGGGGTGACAAATGCACAAAACAACAGTTGATGGACAGAATGCAGAACAATGTCATACATTCACCCCAGTACAGAGACCTGGGCCTAAATCCATCGGTTTTTGTTCACCATGCCATTCCAGTTTGATCCTAGCCATATAGAAATCAGTCTTGACCCTGTGCCCCATGGGAACAGTCTAGCCCGAACTGCCAAGCCAGGTCCTCCTTGTACTGGAAACAAGCATCCTAGGACCAGTTTCAGACTTTCAGCCCACATCAGCCAGGATAGCTTGATTCCAGTGGCATGGAGAGCACAGGACTCACGTCTGAGCATACCCATCCCACTCGTGGTGACAAATGCAAAAAACAACAGTTGACGGACAGAATGCAGAACAATGTCATACATTCACCCCGGAACAGAGATCTGGGGCTAAATCCATTGTTTTTTTGTTCACCATGCCATTCCAGTTTGAACCCAGCCATATGCAGATCAGTCTTGACCCTGTGCCCCATGGGAACAGTGTAGACCGAATTGCCAAGCCAGGTCCTCCCTGGACTGGAAACAAGCATCCTAGGACTGGTTTTGGTCTTTCAGCCCTCACTGGGCTGGACTTTTCCCATGGGGCACAGGGTCAAGACTGATTTGCATATGGCTGGGTTCAAACTGGAATGACATGGTGAGCAAGAAAACAATGGATTTAGGCCCAGATCTCTGAACTGGGGTGAATGTATGACTTTGTTTGGCATTCTATCCATCAACTGTAGTTTTTTCATTTGTCACCCTGAGTGGGACGGGTAAGCTCAGAGGTGAGTTCCATGCTCTCCATGCCACTGGAATCATGCTAGCCAGGCTGATGAGGGATGAAAGCCCGAAATCGGTCCTAGGATGCATGCTTCCAGGGAGGACCTGCCAAAATATTGTGCACCTAATTTTTGTTTCCTTGAAACTTGTTCTGCAAACTCTTCAGTCAGTAAAATAATGATTACTGGTAAAGAATAAGCTGCAGCTGCAGCTCAAGCAGTTTTTGAAGACATAAATCTCCCACAGAATGACCCAGATGCTATAATCATCCCGGTAAATGTAAGAAAAACTATAACTTACAAACTCATAAATAATGGAGTATCATCGAGAGGTGGTAAAGTAATATTTGTTTTAGAGGCACATGAATATCGGCAGACAGAAGTGTTCTATTCATGGATTCACTTTCCTCCAGCAGATGGAGGGACACACAAGTTCCACTACTACAAAGTAGAGGAACCTCCAACGGAATACGTTCCTTACGAGGACATTGAAATTCCATTAACTTACCAAGAGCATCAGCTCTGGTTTAAAGGCGCCCTACAACATGAAAATCACATAACCAGGCTCGGTCAACTAGGTAGACCAGGAGCGACATGGCCGGTACTAGCCAGCTATACACCACATCCTGACATTGAAAACATGACAGGTCCAGAACTGTTAGTACAGCTAAAACAGTTAATTAAAATACATAGACAATTGGTTCAATATATCATGCGGACCTTAACCGTCCAACCTACTGTGAGGATTCCACAGCACACCCCTCACCAAGGGAAGATGAACAAAATCACACCACAGACTATACAGTCAGTCATTGGTAAATTGCCTGCAAAGAGGGAACAAATTCCGTTCTAGTTAGGTCAAAAAAGTACTCAAATTGAGGCAGTATTCCCTGAAAGTACACCTCATGAGAAACACGGAATTCTGACAATCTGTTTACCAATGGGGAGAGCACCACATGTGGAGGACTGTGACACTTGGGGTACAGTCTTTGCTTGAATCTACCAAAAACACATGGTGTTCCGTCCATGTCAGTAATACCAGACGTTCTGAGACAGATTCAAAATGAATACGGACCAGAACCTGCCTTAAATCTTGGTATGAAATTACTAAAAGATTTCAAACAGGTCTCCGCTATACTATTAGCCAACAGCAAAGGTGAAGCAGCATCCGAGGCAATCCGCCAAATCTAAAAGAAACAGATATAACAGACCAACCATATGAGCTTGCAAGAATTATTGAAAATTCTTATGAAGAACTAGGTAGAAAAAGTTTGGGTGGGAAACCATTAAAACCCCAACTAACAGAAAATCCTGAAAAGATTTTTATTAAAAATCATCCCACTACCCCTAAAAAGAAGTGGGAAAATACTAAACAGACACTTCCTAAAGAGAAGCGTTCTCAGTCCAGAGGAAGATCTCCCCAACGGAGAGGTAGGTCTCCAAGACGGGAGCCCTCTGAAAAGAGATAAAACCTCAGAAATAGGGATAATTTGAGAAAACCTGATAGATATCAAGCTACTGATACACGTTCCTCTCGTACCTTTCAGACTTCTTCGCAGAAATCCGAGAGGAGAGGACGATCAGAACAAAAAGAAGAATGCGTGAAGTCCAAAGACGAACAGCACATTCCTAAAAATAAGAAAACTCAATTCACCAAGAAGAAGGTAGCAAGAGTAAAGATCAGACATGCCGAGAATCTTGGGGATACAACTCAAGAACAGAGAGTGGGCCCAGACAATGCTAGACAGCGCAGCAGAAGTAACTATAGCTCGTAGGATCCTGAAGGATCATCTGGAGACAGTGGACTTGAATGAATGCATTCAAGTTGAAATTGCCGACACCAGGGTTAGTGTACCCCACAATTTATATGAAATAACACTTCGGATGGAGGGGGACATACCTAGAAAAATAAAAGCACTCTTTTGGGAGAAGCTATCTAAAGGTTATGACATTCTTGTAGCTGAACAAGACTGGCCACCTAAATTTGTCAGGGAGTGCCCACATGGCGAAGCAATAATGATGGCAGCCTTCTCAAATCAGATTCCTATTCATAAAAAATACACCTATGCCAAAAAATGGGCTTTGGCCCAGGCTCCAGCATTATATAAAAATCATGTGGGATGGGATGAGGACTCTCCTCACCATAAAATCCAGTTAAAAAATCAACCTACTGCACAGAGGCAGTATCCAGTTAGGCACGAAGCTAAAAAACAAGCCAGGGAGATTTTAAATCAACTTGAATACCAAGGGGTGATTCAAACATGCACCTCGTCAATGAACAATCCTTTGTTTCCTGTCTCGAAACCAGACAATTCCTATCATCTAGTTTTGGATTACAGACACTTAAACTCCTGTTGCAAAACACTTGCCGTACAAAATGCACACAGTGCAGCACTGATGAATAACATTGTGCGTAAAAAATATAAAACCACATTAGATATTTCAAATGGGTTTTTCTGTCAAAACATTGCACCTGAAAGCAGGCATTTGACCGCTTTCTCAATTATGGGGATACAAGGACAATTTTGCCGTCCCCCCCAAGGATTCAAGAATAGTCCAGGGTTATTTTCAGCCAGAGTAACAGAGTTACTACAAATGTAGGATGATGAGGCATTATCTTACGTCGATGACATCTATCTTACAGACAATGATTTGGACATGCACTTGAAAAGAGTGAACACCATAATACTTGGGTTCGCTTCTGAAGGGTACAAATTCAATTTTAAGAAATCACAAATTACCCATCTCAACGTCCTATTCTTAGGATAAGAATTATCAAGTGAAGGCAAAAGCCTGGCAGCCAACTTCCTAGAGAAATGTGTGCTTCTCCAACTTCCAAAGACGCTGAAGAACTTACAGTCATTTCTAGCTTTCCTGAATTTTGGAAGAACTTATGTTCTGAATTACGCAGAAAGGGTTAAACCTCTCTACGAACTAATCAAACCTGATTTCAAACCAACAAATTGGACTCAAAACCAAACAGAAATTTTGCGTTCAGTGCAAACAGACATGTTAGCAAAAAACACAGTTAGAAACACGCGATAATGCGTGTAATCTTGTAATCCGAATCATCCCAGGGAGATGCGGATTCACATACCTGACCTTTAATGAAGGTGAAAAGGTACCAATAGCATACAAATCACTTCTTGTACACACAAGCTGAAATAAAATTCACTTCTACAGAAAAAATTCTGACAGCGGTTCAAACTGCTGTAGCAAAAGAGAGAGCTCTTGCACAGGGTAAACGCATAATGATCGTTACACCTGTACCTGCCTTAGAGGAAGTGACCAAAGCAAGCATTCCCAATGCTAAAGCTTTACATCCGAGATGGATAAAATGGGTTAATTCTCTTGCTGCAACAGACGTTGAATACGTCTTTGACCCTACTTAAAGACACAAGAATTCCTACAATACGAATACGAGTGTCCTCTGCCGACTGAGATTCTGCCTCTAGAACATTACAGATGTATAATCTATACAGACGGATCAGCACAGCCCTCAATTGGGGGTAAACAAGCCTATAGTGCTGCGTGCGCGATTGTTAAAGGTCGCTGGCGCGAAGGTAAATTTAGACCTAGGGTCACTAAAACTCAATTACTCGGAGACTGTACAGCTCAGCGAGCTGAACTACAGGCTTTCAAGATGGCGCTTGAAAATACCGATAGCGAATTTCCCACACTCATAGTGTGCGATTCGTGTTACTGCGTGCAATCTTACAATGAATATCTGCAGAACTGGGTTCAAAATGGTTTCAAAGACGCAAACGGTGGCACAATCAAGCATAAAATGCTTTGGGAACAAGTAGTTCTTTTGCAAGCTGCATTCTGACCAGGGTCCATGCTATTCCAACAATTGACAGAACTGCCTCTGGCTATTTCATCAACTTTGATACCTTCTCTGAGGATCCCAGTGAACCTGAAGTAACGCCAGCAAATAAAACTTTCAAAGAAAAAATAACAGAACTCTTTCATCAACTTGAGAAAACATATCCGGTTTCACTATGGGTTGAGTTTTGGATTGTGTTAGGTGTACTTTTTCTCCTGCTTTGGCTCATACTTGTGTTAAGTTTGGGAAGGATGATAGATGGAAAATACAGTACAATGGACACAGCAAGTAACTTGCTCCTGAAACCTCACAAATCATCCCATCGTGAAAGAAGAGACCTGTCATCAGTAAACATCACAGCCGTCCCTATACCTGGTGGTATAGCATGGGGTAGAACTGATTATGACATCTATGGCCCGGTGGAACTGCTGAAGATTCTACACCAGTTTAAGGTTTCTTTGAGCGACTTTGTCTCACCCAGCACATTTTCTGATGATTGGGACTTTGAAACTGTTAATAACATGATGACAGATTTAGAAATGTCAGCTAAATTTACTGCAAGCCCTAGAAATGTTTTTACTTACAATCAATGGGAACAAATCCAGAAACGTTTTATTTTTAAAATGAGAATAAGACAGGAATGAAAACAATGCTGACCAATACTAAACAAATGTATTCTGCAAACTTTTATGCTCAGCTGTCTACATTAGGATTTGACTTTTGGGAAGACAACATTGAGACAAAAACTGTCTGGGGCACACAAGATTGGCAGGTGCAAGGTTTAGAAGCCTTATTTAGAGCCTGCATTATACCAGAACAAATAATGTTTTTAAATGACACTGTTCAACAAACTTCTTGTCTTGGCCTGGCTAAGATAAAAGATTTAAACAAACCATCCATACCAAAGCCCTCACCTGACCGCAATGACTCTGCGGATGAGGAGGTAGACGTAAAACAGATTTTAATTCTAAACAGAACTAATCCTGGTTGGAAAAAATGGTTAATCTGGCCCACAGACACGAATAACTGTCAAGATAAATTCCTGAACAAAACACAAAGGTTCACAGTGAATAGGCCAGATCCAAGTTACCACTAGAGACAACATCGAGGGAAAGTAACTACTTACAGTGTAGGAAAGCTATGCATTGAGTGGCTACATAAATCTACACTTCCAGAAATCAAACAACACTTATCTTTACTTAAAGAAGGCAATGATTTGCGAGATTTCTTAATGGGGCCTCGCAAACCACGTCAAAAACGTTTCATATACACCGGTATATACGCTGCTTACAACAAAGCATGGAAAATAACGCAAATGGAAACTACAGAAAGAATACGAGAAATTGATCGCATTCATTTAGAGAAAAGCCTCTCTGTAGTGGACAACGGGTTAACAACTCTGTCCTCTAGAATATATTCTTTGGACAGCATTGTATCCTCTGCAATTGACACAATAGAGCAAGACTTGCTAATGTTACAACATGGCCAGTTTCAATTACGTTCTATAATGCTGCTAGGCTGGACGTTACAAAATCTCCGTTCAGGCTACGTGCCATGGTGTTTAATCAATACCACGTCATTGTTTACTGTGTTTAACCTTCCACAGATAAACAAATCTCTTTGGCTCAAAAAGGAGCAGACTATACGGTGCTGAGCATTGAGAAACTGGAAAGATTACCATTCTGAGAAGCCTGTCATTGAATGGATAATACATGGCACCATCACGATACCAGTGACGATTTTCCAATTTCAGTATTGTCTACAGCATATACCAGCGGGCCTGCATGAAAGGTTGGGTAAAGAATACATTAAGTCGACCTGGACTTTAACTTACACACACAAATGTTGGAATGGGGGAAAGGAGGTATTCCTTAGTGGTAAAAATTGTAAGAACTCACTAAGTGGTACACTTTTGTGCCAAGGTATTAATTTACACGGAGCCTGCAAAGGTTCTGCAAATAACCTCTCATGCCACCTGCACGGTTCAACCTCCACAGTGATAGAACCAATTTTCAGGCAGCTATCCAATGGCAGGTACGTTATGCTCAATGACCACAGCTGTTGTGGCATGTTGCCAGGAAAAGCGTATCTAGTTTGTGTGTCATCCAGGGTCACTTGTTGTATGCAAGTATTGTATCCAAAAAGCAAGACAGAAAGGGAGATGGCATTATGGCCTTCACTGAATATCTCTTCTATACGAATTGATACTTTAAGTAGAATGAAAGTCATTCTTTTACAAAATCTGTGCCACTGTAGAATCCCCAGCATTGATAATCTTAGCCTCACACAGGCGAATCTTCTCTTCCAACTCTGAGATTTTACTAAAATACACTCGACGTTTCTTAGCTCCCAAAGTGCCCAGTCTGCCTCTCAAAAAAGCCTTACAAGTTTCCCAGACCCTCTCAATCTTTGCTGTTCCAATGTTCTTTTATAGAAAAACTTCTAATTCTTCTCTAACTTCCTTTAAGCATTCTTGGTCTAGGAGAACTGTCCGATCTAGCCTCCAGGTTGAATCCGCCCGACTCATTTTCAACTTCAAGCTCAATGTGATAGCCGAGTGATCCGATATATGAACGCCTACATGCCCCACCTCCGTTGCGAAATCCTTTAATCTGGAGTCCAAGAGAAAATAATCAATTCGGGATCTATGCCTATACTTTTTATTATAATACGTGTATCCTAGCTGTTGGCCCCACTTTACCCTCCAGATATCGCACAACCCAAACTGAGTCATTAGCAGCCTAATTTTGGTAGACATTTTAGGATTCGTCAACCCACGAGCTTTTACTGACCGATCTAAATTATAATCTAGTACTGCATTAAAATCTCCTGCCATAATTATTTTCCCCGTGAAACCTAGTACCTCCCGAGCCAAGATATCTAAGGGTCCATCATCATCCAGATTTGGGCCGTAATACCCAATTAAAATTAATGATTCTCCTGCCACTTTCATTTTCAAAATTAACCATCTACCTTTTGGGTCTGCCATAAAAGATTCAACACAAATTTGTAGACCCTGCTTAACCAAAACTGCCACACCTTTTGTAACAATGGTTTGAGGTGTGTAAAATGAATATGCAACCCACTTTTGGGCCAACATAATTTCCTTAGACTCCTTTGCAGTTAAATGCGTTTCCTGCAAAATAATAATATGGGCCTGTGAATCTTCTAAATATTTTAATATTGCCCGTCTCCTCGATTTCACACGTAAGCCGTTAACATTCCACAACAGGAATTTCAAATCCATTATATTAGCCCCATTCATCAAAAACAGAACAATAAATCGTTGTAAAAAAAAAACTTCTGAGGATTTTTTTCGTTTTTTCACCCTTACCCTGACCCTAAACCACCCCCTCCCCCACCTTCTCCTACCTACCCCCCTACTACACTCTCCCTCTCCCCCCCCACCCCTGGAAAACCCAACCGACTTACCCATGGCCACGGCCCTTAGGGTGACTGCCGTGGAGGTGTAGTGTAAATGTAATCATTCGCAATAATTAATGTGGTATACTCAAGGTTCAGTCTAAGCAAAACACTTTTTTTTTTTTTGGCCAACTTCTTGCGTTACCACCTTACACTATTACAGAGCTTCCTGTTGCGCCCTCTCCTGGCACTGTTCTATAAATGCATCGACATCTTCAACCACCCGAAAAGAGTGCATCTTATTTCGCCAAATCACTTTAAAAAATGCTGGAAACTTAAGTTGGACCGTTGCACCCAACGCCTTTAAAGGCTCGATCCGCTTTCCTAGTTCCCACTGTCTATTTGCGGTGACAGGTGACAAATCAGACCTTACTACAATTCTCATCCCGTCAACTAAGATATTTTTTTTTTTCAGGGCTACTGATAGAATTTTCTCTTTTAGATTATATGTCAAAAAGTTCACTAAAATCTTTCTTGGTTTGGTGCGGTTCGGATTCAACCTGGAGGGATCTCGGTGAACTCTCTGGATGTCTGCTAGGATCGCTCCTTCATCTTCGTCCAATTCCAATTCACTTTTAAGAAGATGTGCCACATATTTCTTTATATCTGAACCCTCCTTGCCTTCAGTTAGTTTCAAAATTTTTAAATTATTGCGCCTTTGCATGTTCTCAAGCCTCTCCACTCTGTCTTCTTGTGCCCTCTCTCTAGACGTAATTTCTTCTATTTCCCTGCGATTTTCTGTAACACAGTTTCGGAGCTTCTTAGCCTCAGCTTCTAACTCTTCTGTGCGGGAGCTTGACGCATTGAATTTAGCTTCTAATAGACTGCACAAAGCTTGAATACTTTCTTGATTAGTTTTTGAAATCTCAAACCCTTCATGCATGTCCATATCCAATTTTTTTAATAGTGCGATTACTGACTGGTCCGAGTTGTCCAGCTCTTCCTCCTTTTCTTCTAAAAAGTTTTGCTCAGAGTCATTGATGTTAGCACTCACTGCTTCAACCATGGCCTCTGCAGACCCATTTAATTGAGCCATATTAGGTATCATCTGGTCTGTAGAAGCCACCAACTCATTTTCATACTCCCCAAACCCCTGTCCCTCCATTTCTGGCATAAGAGCTTGATAACGATTAGGACTAAGATGAGATGACCAGTCCAATAACCCTTCAGCGCCTGGGGCAGGCCCACTACTTTTGTCCTCAAGTTGTACAAGTCCAGGTGTCTGCCCAAAATTAGGCTTTAGTATTAGAGTCTTAGGAATTGTTTTAAAATATGAGTTAAGAGAGGGGACTATCTTAGGTTTAGACTCCAGAATATTCTGCTTTCCCATTTTCTTCAGCTTTTTAGAACAATTCCTTTTTTTGTGTGCGTTTTTTAAATGTTTTAAATTAGTATCTTGTGGACTCCTGTCATTGGGCTTAAGGGAACCACTATATTTTGCTATTATCTTATCCCCTGCTCCCCTCCCTGCACTTCTCAGTGCATAACCAGCAACACCTGTATTTACAACCTCAGCCTGAGTGTTCAAACCAACTGAGCCCTCTGATGTGTGAGCAGCATTGCTTTCCTGACCTGTAATTGCACCAGCCTTACTCCCCCCCAAAACAATGTCTGCTCCCCTTCCACGTCCTGCCACACCTCTGTATCCAACTCTTGCTGCGGCTCCTCTGCCTCTCCCTAATTCCTGCGCTGCTCTCCCCCAGCAACCCAGCTCGGCACTGCCTGGAGCTACCACTGCTGCAGACTCCACCTCCGCGTCCTCAACTCCCACACTCCGGAGTCCTTTCACCTCCCTGGCCGCCATACAACACCAGGGCTCCACTGCTGACCCCCAGGACCGTCTCACCAAAGTCCACCGTCGATTCGGCAACCCGTACCTTATCTAGCACCCGCTGCCGCACACCTCTCGATGTCCCGCGGTCTTGCTCACCGCTGCCTGACTTCCGCACCAAGATGCGGTAACCGACCCCCTAGATCCACGGACATAACGGCTTACCGTGTCACAGACAATCACGGCGGGGACCTATTCCAGTATGTACCGTGTACCACTGGGGGCCGAAGAGAGAGGCGAGACCTCAACGTAAGTACTGATAGAGGCTTGAATTGCTAAACTGCACCACCACTATGCTCTGCACCCGCGACCCGCTGCTAGCCGGCCGCCATGTTTTACTCCCAGTGTGCAAAAGACTGTGCAAACTAGCTTATGAGAAAGTGCAAACCGTATGATAAATACCATCCATCAATATCATCAACAATTATGAACCAATAATATTCGATAAAAATTGTGAAAAATATAAATAAACGGGTGTTTAAAATTCATCATCCCAGTAAAAATGTGTGCAAAACAGGAGGAGAATTAACGAGAAAAAAATCATATATTTACAACAGCCTAGCTGCTACAATTAGAAATTGTAACCTGGTAGATTACATACAAATGAATTATTTTTAATCAATATATGCACCACTGTGTGGAACCTATATATCAAGCAAATCAGATTTAATAATCACACCCAAATAGTACCAAACCTCAATGATGTATGCTAACATTTCACAGATGAAAACAAAAACCCTCATCATATTGGTCATTTGTAGATACCAGAGAACCTCAATATCTATAGAACATCTATAAAAAGCTGTGCATCTCTTCAGTGTTATTCAAACCGTATGGCCACCTGCTATCAAACTCTAAAATCATCCTTGTTTCGAGCTGACGCAGGCTGCGCTCGCGGTTGCCACCCTTCGTGGTTTAGGGATGGCGCCTACCACAAAATATTGAAGGCACGTCACATCATTATTGTGATGTCTTTTAAAATAGCGTGCCACTGGGTAGGCCGGATCAGAATGCGAAATTGCACGCAAATGCTGCAAAATCCTGACGTGCACCTGTAGCTTGGTACTCCCAACATATTTCAATCCACAGGTGCACGTCAGGACATACAAAACAAATTCCGTCCTGCAATCATAACTTCCTGAAATTGCTATTTCTTGAGTACTAAAGGGTGTTTGGTAATGCGTAGTATTTACTCCAAACTTGCATGCTCTGCAGCTAGAGCATTTACGAAAACCTGACGGTGCTTTCAACCACATGCTGTTAGTTACTGCTCAGGACTGCTTTTATCTAGAGTAGTCTCCATACTTCTCGCCCTTCTGAAAGTTATAGTGGGACCACTTGGTAGACTCGAACCCAATACATTGTCAGTCAACAGGATCGACCAATTTTTCTTCACAATGGCCCTAATCTTTCGCTCCTTATTGCTATATGATGTCTCTATTCTTTCATTCTTTCATTCTTGATGTAGAGTTTCACATCTAAGAATTCCACACTGTTTTTAGCTGTTTATACAGGTCTTTACCAAATAAAAATAAATTATTAAACAAGCACCATTCAATGAGTTTAATCAAGGCTTTGTTATGTTCATAAAACTCACCAGGTCTTTTAGACAGAAAATATTCCACAGCAACCAAACCTTGTACATGATTGATACTAGTATAAAGAGACTCAACGTCTAATGTTATAAGCAACATATCATCACTCCAACTCAAATCATTAATCTTCGTTAAAAAATCGCTGGTATTTTTCACATAGCTGGGTAATTCTTTAACTAGATCTTGGAGGAACAAATCCACATAATGACTCACCTGTTCCCCAGCACTCTTGATTGCCGATATTATTGGCCTGCCGGGGACAGGTATGATCTCTTTGTGGATTTTGGGTATTAAATACAAGGACAGGGAGGACTGGAAACTCATTGTTCATAAATTTAGCTCATCATTCGAATTTAACCCCTCCCTGTGCCAGGCAGACAATTGCTTAAATAAATTCTCCTTTGCTTTCGAATATTCCTTGTATGTTGTTTTAGTATAACAATCTCCATCACTTAATTGTCTCTTGGCCTGAATATTATAATCCTTTTTGGGCCAAATCACCAAATTTCCTCCTTTGTCAGATTTTTTTATTACAATTTTATTATTGTTGCTGAGTTTTTTGATCAGGTTTGCATATTCCATCTTTTTATAGTGTATTTTCTTATATTTCTTCCTCCTAGTATGCAGATATAGTTGTTTAATATCATTAATGACACAGTCGTGAAAAGTGTCCAATGCGTCTTTTGGCATCAAAGGAATAAAACTTGATTTTGGTTTATAAGGGCTTAGCCCTGCGCCCTTTTGTGTAATATTAATTTTATTCAAACGTGCTGGCGTAGCTAAATCTACATCTGGTCCCAATGGTAGAGAAGCAGTGGCTGCATTGAGGTCATGCAACAAAAGGAGAGTCGACACATCAGAGGATAACACATTTTCAGTATTCGTGGGAACTGTATCCTTTTCCAAGTCCCCATTCTCCTTGGCTGTTTTCAAAGAGAAAAACTTTTGCAATTTTAACTTTCTGATAAAGCAGAAAACATCAATACGGGTATTGGCGTAATTGAAAGTTTGCCCTGGACAGAAATTCAAGCCCAAAGACAACAGTTGCTCCTCCGCCTTGATGAGAACAACTGAAGATAAATTAACAATGCTGTTTTCCGCTACTTTTGTTTCCTCACCCATGTGCTCTTTTTCTTTTTTTGTTGTTGATTTTTGTTTGGATCTACATTTCCTTTCTCGTCTCCGCTGCTTTTTCCTCTTTTTCCTTGCTTCTTTTGCTGCCTTGGTCTCAGCGTTTGTAACCTCTCTTCCACCACAAAATCCATTTCTTGCTGCAGGGTGAATTTGGTTACAAGTGGTTGCCGTATAAAATCAGAATCACAGCTCAAATCACTTGTCAGAGAGATGGTGTCAGAACTCGCACCCTCATCATTGTTTTCAGTGTTAGCTGTATTGGCTATTTCATTCGAGGTTGTGGCACACTGTGGCAATGCTGTTGTCGTTACTTTCTAAGTGAATCAGTGATGTCATCAGTGATGTCACTGACCATGTCATTAATGTAATATGTGACATCATCACCAGTGGATTGCGGGCGTGAGAGTTACAGTTAGTACAACTAACTATAACGGAGGAATTTCAATGGTTTTGTATAAGTGAAATGTCCAGCTAACTATAACACCCCTGAAACCTATGTTTTTTTCAGTGAATTTCTAAGGTTTTTCAAATGCTAATTCCTAACTATAACCTGCTTGAAACCTATGGTTTCTTCAGTGAATTTCAAAGGTTTTTTAAATGATAGTTCCTAACTATAACCTGCCTGAAACCTATGTTTTTTTTCAGTGAATTTCAAAGGTTTTTTAAATAACAATTACTAATTATAATGTTGACCACTTCCCCGTATTTTCAACAAGAAACCAAATCTGCAATGCTACCTAAAAAATCAGGCAATAGTTCCACTTACCACTAACAAATTAACATTTAAGTACTGGAAGTATGTTGAATATGTACTGCGTGAATTACATTCAACTCACACCCATGGTTAAAGAGCAATATGTGATAGAGTTTCTAATTATACCCTTCCCACACCCAACAAAATCAAAATACCCAGTGCCACGATACCACAACCATCCCCACTAACCCCTCCCCCCTACTACCTCAGAGGCAGCGCAAAACAGTACTACGGACCTTTCCAAAATAATATATCTCCTCTACAGTACACTAGCTCAATCTACAGAGATGTGGCAACTAAGTATGTATAAGGGAAAACTCGAACATTAACAATAATGTACACAACGCTAAGACTACCGTTGAAGTACTATACACAATTCACTATAGAAATCAAAAACTTTTAAGTGTGCACATATACCATTAATACGTGTACTGTACTGAATAGTGGACGCAACCATATTACCTCAGACACTAAGCAATATTTCGGTCACGTAGCTGTCTTCACCCCCAGAAGCAGAAGCGGAGTGGGCTAGTCCAACATAAACAACGTCAAGGTAAGACTATAAATAATTAGTCTACGCCTTGGGCGTGGTTCACTTCTGCAAAGAACAGTAGGACATTCAGCCTTCATTGATTTAATACAATACAGAGACAATTACGGACAGCATGCAAGTTAGCCTTGATTTATGAAAGGCAGAGTCAATTTTATTAATGAGTGCCACAAAAAACGTTCATCTATGTCTGTACTAAGTACTACCTTCAAGTGTACACTGCGATCAACAGAGTTTACCCCATGATATCAGAAGCGGTGAAGCACTACAATCAACATTGAATTCATTCTCGATTTATTGAAGACAATTCTACTGTGTCGTCAGATTTTGTTAATGTATGTGTCAAAAAAGCATTTGTCAATGTTTCTGTGGACCACTACCAAAATGTACTCGGACAACAGCAGGGTTCACTACTTGAATTCAACTTTCCATCTGCCCTACAAACAGTAGGGAATTCAGCCTTGATTTAAGTAATGTAGAGACAATTCTACTGTACGTGTTCAGATATTTTTTACATAAGTCCCAAAAATGATTCGTCGATATCTGTGCTTACAACTGCCTTCGATCTACATTGTGAGGGCTCACGATTCAGGTGGAATAGCGATTGCACATGGCGCTTTCCAATAGCCAAGAGACATTATACCAGTGTGACCCGCATGAACCACAAATCATCGCAGGATGAGCACACACTGAGTTCTTCAGGTACCACTAACTCACTGCACCACAAGTCATCTCCACATGGCCTTGTTAAAGCAGAATTCACTAGGCAAAAAACATTGCTCCCAGTGCGGCCTGCCCAAACTATGCATCATCGCAGGTTACATACACGCTCAGTCCCAAAGGTACTACTAACTCAGTGTACCATAATCCATCGCCACATGGCCGTATTCAAGGAGAGTTCAGTAGAGAAAAGACATTGGTCAAAATTCGGCCCCCCCTTTAACACTCATTATCACACGGTACGTACAAGCTCAGCGCCAAAGATACTACTAACTCAGTGCACCAAAAATCATCTCAAAGAAGAGTGAACAGTTTTATGTCAGCAATGAGGCATACTATCACTTTTAAATGGAATTCATGCAGAATTCAGTCAACAAAAGACATTACTTCAATTACTGTGCCTCCCCCCGACCATGCATCATCGCAGGGTATGTACAAGCTCAGCGCCAAAGGTACTACTAACTCAGTGCACCAGAAATCATCGCCACGTGACCGTTTTGAATGTGATGTCTTATTTAGAAGAAAATATAAAATAGTTTTTTGAGATATAATTCAACTTACTTCTGTGAATGGACAACCAATATTTATTAGAAAACTTGATTTTAAAGACTTTGCTACCAGTGCGTCCTGCTAGGACCACGCATCATCACAGACTCCAAAGAACATTGTTGCTTCAGGTGCCACTAACTCTTGCCACCACTTATCATCGCTGGCTGCACACACACTAAATTACCAATACTGTGCAGCTCTAATCTATGTCACGTAGTCGTGGGCTCTGGCTAAACGCTGCTTCCTGTCTACACTGCGGTCATCAGAGCTTACAATTCATTACACTGTTGATTTATTATTTGCATACTACAATGCCAAACTAAGTATAACATTTAACAAAACCTATACAATATCCCTTTATTATGCTTCATTTAACAACTTTTTTTATATCACATATAGATTTTCTTGAATACTAAATTTCCCGCTAAAAGTGCAAACGGACACTTAATGTAGTCTACACTGTGGATAGCATAGGTCACAATTTGAACCTCACTTTTTCTTCATTGGAAACCTGAATTTCTTTTTTGGAGACAAAAATGGCTACACCACTGTAACAATCATCTGATTCTAATAATTTCGTTGCTGAAGAATTCTTAACCATCGATAGCACTTTTTTCCCCCTCAAAATACATACAATCCAGTATGCAACATTCAATTCTTTGAGTGCAGCCCATTCAGACCAAGCATCATCGCAGGATGAGCACACGCTAAACACCAGACATACCACTAACTCAGTGTACCATAAATAATCACCACAAGCCTTTATTAAGGCAAAATTCTGTAGTAAAAAAAAATTATCCCCAGTGCGGCCTATCCACACCACGCATCATCGCAGGTTACATATACGCTCAGTCCCAAAGGTACTACTAACTCAGTGCACCAGAATTAATCACCACATGGCCCTATTCAGGCAAAATGTAACTAATTCTTCATTCATTATGTATAAAGTGCAGTACCAAATAAAGTAACCTCCCTCAAACTTACACCAAATCGCCACTTGCCTTTACTAAGCCAGAATTCACAAGACAAAAAACATTACTATCAGTACATCCTGCCCAGTCCACACATCATCGCAGGCTCCACGGAACCTTGTTATTTCAGGTACCACTAACTCAGTGGAAACCAAAATAAGTATTACACCTATCACATCCTACACAATATCCCTTTAGTATGCTTCCTTCTAATTTTTTTTTATATCACTTATAGATTTAGTTGAATAATAAAATGCACACCGCATACATGTTCTATCATCCACTTCCACTATGATTGCTGATAATGCACTCCACCCTAAGATGTACAATGCGGACAGCAGGGTTTACTACTTCAATTCACTTTGCATCTACTCTACAGACAGTACAAAATTCAACCTTGATGTATTTAATGAAGAGACAATTATACTGTATGTATTCAGATTTTGTTAAAAAAAGTGAAAAAAGCATTGTTCTATAACTATTCTGACTACTAGCTTCCAATATACACTGTGCACAGTAGGGTTCATAACTTGAATTTACCTACACTACAGACAGAATTAAATTCAGCCTCGATTAATTTAAAGCAGAGAAAAAAATAGTGCTGTTGCACTGCTAATAAGATCGCCAGTAGGTAGATATAGTTAGGACCTAGTTTCTATAGGAAATCCGCAACATTCTATTTGGAATAAGTTTGGTGCCGGTCCACAAATACACGAGAAATTCTCCAAGTAAATGGCCTGCTCCGCTCCTTCTCCAAACGTTTGGGGGTGATTCGTCAAGTGGGAGCTGAGAAAAAGGGGTGGTCCCAAAACATGTTTTCCCATGCAATTTGGCAAAAAGGTAGAGTTTGGTTCGCAGATTACACTTTCTGTTAATTTAAATGGTGCAAATCCGTTCAGTAGTTCCTTAGAAAATCAAAAGTAAATCTACAAAAATCTATAATAATGTAACCCAATACAGCTATATCTATAGACGAACTACCGTATGCGTACCGAGCGAGGACAGTACGCATACCATTGCGAGCACCAGCTGCATGCTTTGGCTGAAAACTATCTGTCAACACTCCAAACCAGGAAGTGTTGGCAGCCATCTTGTGTCTCGGTAGAACCGGGGCACAAGAAAAGTGATAAACAAGTGCGCAAAAGACGCAAAGGGGGTAGGGTAGAAAGACCCTGAACCCCTAGGCCTGCTCAGGGGATCCCACAAGGACCCCCAAGGCCAAAACATTTTTTTATTTATTTTTTTTAAATCGCGGGATCGCATAGGGTATGCATACCCTGCCGATCCCCCCAAAAAATTAAGGCACCACTCTGCAAATGCGCTCCCTGGCACGTTTGCAGAGGGGCAAATAATTCACCTTGAATACTGGGGGTCCCTGGGGGCCAAGTAGTCCACGAGGAACCTCCAGTATGCACCAGGGGGCAGCCTTGCAGTGACGTGTAAAGAGGCCACGGCCCTTTTTACTCCTCTCTGCAATGCAGCCACCTGGCACATACTGAAGGTTCCTGGTGGGCTAGTTGGCCCCCAGGGACCCCCAGTATTCAAGGGGAATTAGTTCCCCCTAAGAAAACATGCGAGGGGGCTGCGTTACAGAGAGGTGTAATGAGGCCATGCCCCTTTTTACACCTCTCTGCAATGCAGCCCCCTGGCGCATACTGGAGGTTCATGGTGGGCTAGTTGGCCCACAGGGACCCCCAGTATGCAAGGGGACTTAATCCCCCAACTAAGAACGCGCTATGGGGTGTGTTTGCACAGTGATGAAGGTAGGGGGAGGGGCGTGAGGTGATATGTGTGCAAACATGCCCTGTGGCACGTTTTAAGTTGGGGAATTAATTCCTCTTCAATCCAAAGGCAACCTAAGGGCCAACTAGCCCACCAGGTACCTCCAGTAAGCAACACGGAGCTGCTTTGCAGAGTGTTGTAAAAAGGGGGCGTTGCCTCTGAACACCTCTTTGCAACGCAGCTCCCTGGTGCATACTGGAGGTACCTGGTGGGCTAGTTAGCCCACAGGGGACCTCAGGATTGAAGAGGAATGAATTCTCCAACTTAAAAGGTGCCACAGGGCTTGTTTGCACACATGTCACCTCAGGCTCCGCCCCCTTCCTTCACTACGAATTCTGATTTTCTCACATGTTATCAGGAGAGACCTCTTTGCTGCATCTTTCGGCCCACTACTGATCCTGAAAAGTAATTCTAACCATACTTACAGTAACTTGAATTTCCTTCCTTAGGTTAACATTGACTGGTTTCATTTGGAAATTCTTCGAAGTGTGGAGTTTTTAAACTTTAAAAAATTCCTCTCAAATCAGCCGAACTACAAATTCCGATTTACTCACCTGTTATCAGGAGAGACCTCAGTGCTGCATCTTTGAGCCCAGTACTGATCCTGAAAAGTAATTCTAACCATACTTACCAGTAACTTGAATTTCCTTACATAGGCTAACATTGACTGGTTTCACTAGGAAATTCTTATAAGTGTGGAGTTTTGGAACTTCATAAAATCCCTCTATAATCAGCCGAAATACGAATTCTGATTTACTCACCTATTATCAGGAGAGACCTCAGTGCTGCACCTTTCAGCCCACTACTGATCCTGAAAAGTAATTCTAACCGTACTTACAGTAACTTGTATTTCCTTCCATAGGAATCCATTGTCTGGTTTTCACCACAAAAGTTTTTGTGTCTATTTTCACAAACTAAAAATATTCCATATAAATCGCCAGTATGACTTAAACGCATTCTTTCAACTGTTTACAGGAGATGCACCAGTGCTGGAACCAGGATCCACCACTGATTGAGAAAAATGATAACACTACTTACCTGCTAAGTGAATTTCCTCCCATAGGATAACATTGGTGATTCTATGTGAAGAAATTTCTAAATGTTAACTTTTTAAATACAATAATATTCCTTAAAAATCACTACTGTAACTAAAACACTTTTACTCAACTGTTTACAGGAGATGTCCAAGGTCAGAATATAGTATCCAGGCCTGTGGTTAGAAAAGTAATCCATAAAGTAACTAATTTCACATTGAGGTCAATGGTGCATTGTGTTTGAAATTGTGTTGCCCATTGCAACAACTGTAACTACTGTACTTAAAAGTCTATTGCCTATTTGCAAAGTATTTAAACTAAAGTAATTCATTCTGAGAAAGTATATTTTGTAGCGTAATGTATAATGTAATTACAATGTAATTTAAAAAATAAAATATCCAAAAAATAAATAGTTAAAAAAATGTAGTAAATCTGTTTTAAGAAAACATTTAACAATTATTACATTTAAAAATTGTCATTTACAAAACCTTCGAAATTCACGGAAAAAAACTAAAGTTTCAGGCCTGATATAGTTAGGAATTAGCATTACAAAAAAACCTTTGAAATTCACTGAAAAAACCATAGGTTTCAGGCCTGATATAGTTAGGAATTATCATTTTAAAAACCTTTGAAATTCACTGAAAAAACCATAGGTTTCAGGCCTGATATATTTAGGAATTAGTATTTAAAAAACCTTAGAAATTCACTGAAAAAAACGTAGGTTTTAGGGGTGTTATAGTTAACTGGACATTTCGCTCGTAGAAAACCATTGATATTCCTCCGATATAGTTAGTTGTACTAACTATATCTCGCGTGCCCACTATCCTTCTGATGATGTCACATATTACATCAAGAGTACTTGCTACTCGAAACACGTCGCTTGAAGGGTTCAAAATAAAAAAACATCTTGCCTGAAGCCGTGGGGTCCGTCTCCTTCTTTCGCCACGGTGTGTGGAGGTTTGAGGAATTGCTTGGATATATATATATATATATTCATCCTTCCGGCGGTCCCCAATAGGTAGCTTTAGTTTCGACCTAGTTTTCAAAAGCATTTTTGACTTGGCTATAATTTTGGTGTCTCCTCTACAACCCGAACCTCTGAACGGACTTACACCAAATTTAGCAGGGAGGTAGATGTCTGTTCAAGGCAGTGCTTATTTTGAGCAGGTGCTTTCAGGTGCACAGCACCTGCACTTCTTTTACAGGGCCGGGGCTACAATTTCTGAACCTGCAGGTAGTAATCTCAATATTAATTGTTCAAATTCAAAATAAAAAGAACAACATACATTGCATGGTGACTGGCTGGTAAATGTTCATAGGCAGGCCAGCATAGGCTGTCCAGGCAGGCATGATTGTGTATCACCACGTTAGTGATGATGTCATCACGCTGATCACAAATCCAAGAAGTCATCAACAAACTATGGCTTACATTCTATTCCCCTAGTCTGCTGCACCCTGCCACTGCCTGAGCCTAAATCTCCCATTGGAAAATTGTAGCTGGGGGCTGGCTCATGACGAAGTTAAGGCAAGGAAGCTGCAAGAGCGCATTTGGAACTTGGGAGTGAGGGCTCTTGACGAAGAATAAATGAAAGTAAGTGTGGATTTTCCACTTGTTGCATAGGCAGAGTAGCATATCCGGCAGCCCTGCATTGCTGTTATCGTTAATGTGCTTGATGCGGCTGTGGCCCAACACAACTTTAGTACACCATGGTGTCAACTGTAGAATCTGTGTGCTGCACCCCAGCATGGTAAGTGCCGAGTGTGAGTGAGTCCAGTAGGCACCACAGCCAAATCTTACCGGATTGGCAGCATTACTGCTGGGGACAATGCCTGTGCTGTAGCAGGGAGGGTCACAGCGAGCTGAGCAGTGGATGTCGATGCCAGCGCCATCCCTGTACCTAATAATTACAGGCAGCACTAGCAGTGACATGACCACCTGCTGTGCTCAAGCAGCCGCCTGTTCCGCAATAAACTCAGTCATACTACACTGATTAATATATGTAAAAAGCATTTTCATTTGGTGTACATTTTATTTTTTCACTCGGTGTAGGTAAGAAAGTAAAACACGTCATCTTCCGTTTCTTTAGGAATGACAACAGGAAAACGCAGAGTTCAAAATATCAGGAACATGTACAGGCTGACGACAGGGGTCACAGGTAGCAGCAGTGGTAGAGATGAGCGACAGCAAGAGGATAGAGGAGAAGAAACAACAAGAGAGGAGAGATATATAACGGAGTAAAGTAGAAGAAAAGGAGGAGATCAAATCAGTACAAAGAGAAAGCAGCCATGATGTGAAGAAGAAAGCATTAAGAAGAGATAAGATAGAATAAAAGGATGTGGAGGACAGGAAAGAGGGAAAAACAGACAAATGATAAAATGGAGACACAGCTAATCACTGCTAGAGAATGATAGTAAAGAGCCAAGATCGAGGGGAGAGAGAGCAGAGTATGGATAAAAGTGAAGAGAAAAACGGGCAGGGCTAGAATGAATAGAGGGCAAATCAGAAATACAGGGGGTGACAAAGATAATAGAAAACAATTAGAGAGGTGAGAGGATAGACTCTTAGAGCAAAGACTTAGGGACAGACAACAGATCAAGGTTAGAAGATAGAGACAGAGGCAGTAAGAGTGTTGAAACTGGGGCTCACGTGAGCGGTGGCCTCCTTTGCAAAAAATTTCAGCCCCTGCACTTCTTTTTTTTACAAATTAAGCACTGGTTCAAGGAAGTGCCTGTTGCTTATTTGGTGTAAATCTGTTCAGTAGTTTTTGAGAAATTTGAGTTTAAAATTATAATGAAATCTCTGACGTCTGACCCCTGACCTTTCGCGGAGCTTTCACAATGATTCGCTAATACATGCTCCAACGGGAATCGTCTGATTGGCTGGTCACACCCAGAATAGAAAGTTGTAGCCACCATTTTTTTATATTGGGAAAACGTTCCCGGAGCTGGAAATGTGTGTGAAATCCCAAATAAGGGATCAGGGTGATGATACTCTGACCTCATCTTTTTTTTGTAAACAAACTATATTGGTTTTTCAATGTACACCCATCGGGGACAGTTAGATGTCAACTCTTGGTTACATAAATCACAGTTCCCCTTGCATCAAAATAGGTCTCGATTCTAAGATGAGCTCTTCTCTGCCCTCCCACTCACTCTCCCTAGGTCTAAACATCTAGAGAAAGAAATTACAATAATGTAACCCAATACAGCTCTATCTATCGCATTGTACAACATCTGTGCTGTGTAAGCCCACTGTAACCATACTGATTAAACGCTAACCCAATCACTCTTTTAAATATACCCCTGTCCACCCCACCCAGGCATGTCGTTCCTATAATTGCACCTTACTTTCATTAATGTATAACAGCACATACATTGAAATGGGAATAAACCCATTACTCAATAATATGGACATGTGCATGACCCCATCCCCGCCTGCCATCCACGAAAGCTACAATTGCATCCCTTTTATTATTGTGGTGAACCATCATGCTCTAGGTCCTGTTCGATTGGCGCTGTATCACCATCACTATCAGTGTCTGGGTCTTTTAGCAATCCTACCAGATGCTCCCATATATTCTGACCTCATGATAAAGAAATAGAGGTGTTAGTGACACAAGTTATATGTCCAAAAGATTTTTTTTAATCGTGTGCGATATTCACAACAACACCTTGACTGCCAGCGCATCCTTCCTGTGTACCACTGTGGGGACATTATGACTATTAACGTTGTTGCGAATATTGGTGAATCATTAATGCACATTCTTATAGAGATATTGAGATTCTGATGAATGATTTTATTGAGTTATTCATATAGTGAGTTATCTGCTGTAAATGTTAGAAATAATAATATATTTTTTAAATGTTATGTTGGCTATTGAAATACTGCTTTTGCTTTCCGCTTTTGCGACGCACCCATGGGGATCGTGATGAGCGGTGTCATCGCTATGTCCCGAGACACAGCAAAAACAGAAATAGGTGTTAGAGATGGTTGGTCTAGAAATACACTAGAAAAACATGAGTTTGAAGTGTATAGTAATAAACCTGTAGTGTGGAGAATACTGTAATGTCTGTACATATATGTGTTTTCACTTTATGGGAAAGGGGCGATCGTCACGGTTAATGACTTCATTGCGATGTCCCGAATAACAGCAAAAATGGAAAATAGGTCTGAAAGATGGTTTTTAAAGAAACATAGTACAAAAATATGAGTTTAAACATGCTTTGAAAGAAGTATGGAGCCGATTCAGAGAACTAACTTAAGACAAAATCCTAAACGTACTACCATTTTGGTATTCACCGAAGCCACTTACTCATTTTGGTATTCAGAGAAGGCATTTACTAATTTCGGTATTCACAGAAGTTAGGAGTCCTAACTTTAGGACTGCTAAATGATTTCTGTGAATACCTAAAGTCTTAAAGTTAGGATTTTTCTCAGTTTAGGAGTCGTAAAGTTAGGACTCCTAACTTTAGGACTCTGACAAGGCCCGTTGTGTTAGTTCTGTGTATATGGCTTCTACACATAAGACAATATGCAGAGTTCTGAGTTACTTAGCAACACCCTGTTGCCTTCATCTGTAAAGTGCACTCTATCATTTCTATAAATTCAATGCATGTCAAAACACAGATTGTTGTTATAGATACAACCCATGAGGAATGCGGAAACAGTTTTATTAATATGTTTCCTGGCTTAGTCAATCTGTGGACAGCATTTTCCCAATAGATATAGCTGTGGGCCACAATCCATATTCTAAACATTTTGAAGTGAATGTACAATAGTAGTCAGGAGAATGCTGGAGCTGAATAAGGTAGTTTTCCAAAGGAAAAGCAGTTAAAATGGAGGTGTTTTTTTATTTAAAAAAAAGGTTTATTTGATTGGATGCTGTCAGCATGAAAGTGAATAAAATTAAGTAGTGTGTTGGATGACTTTGCATGAAGTCTTGTTATTGGCTGTTCAGAAAAGAAATGTAATACAGACATGGATATGCATTTGAATGTGTGGAGTAAAGCACATATGATGTATCTGATTTGGAAGCAGCATGTTCCTTCTAGTCTGTGCTGTGAACATGTGACCTACTGGTTCCACGGGGTTTCTAGGTACACTGAGCTAAAAGTGTATTGTGGGAGAAGGGTGTTAAAGAGACAGAACTTTTTTTCAAAGTTTAGGAGTGATGACACAATTTAAGTAATGGCAAATTTTAATTTCCAACTCAGGACTACGTATGAACCCCTTCGCTGCGGCCACAATTTTTCCGCTATGCGGTAAACAAAAAAACAGGGCGGGCCCGTAACGAACCTCAGCCGTCATCCTCACACGCCCACCGTGGGGCGTGACGGCTGGGGTTCGTCACCAGCAAGGGAGGGGTTAAACTGTTGTGTGATATTTACATTTCAGAAAAATGAAGATAGATATCGGTTTGAACTCCTGTTTATTTTCGTGAATATTCTACGATGATCGCAAATACATCACAAAAATTCGGTGACTGGAACCTTGTTTTGAAAGACAGGGAAATGGTTAACAGATGTTAGCAATTCACAAGTGGATATACAGTAGTCTAATATCAAAAGCATGATTTTATTTGTTGCCTGTCAAATTATGATAGACTGTAAAGTTGAAGAGGTTGCTATTTTAGACTTGCTTTGTATGAGTGGTGTACCATTCTTGTTCTTGGGTTTTACAAATCTTAACAGTATCCAAACTATGCAGAAAGCTAAAGCAGCAATATAATCTACAAACTGAATTCAGTGGTATGTATATAACTGTAATTATTTAAAAAATGTACATTAGAAATGAAGATGTATTTGTGAGTTTGATTAAAAGGAGTATCAGACTGATCAGAAAAAATATATGAGAGGAACTGTATCTATTAGAGGGCATGTGTTTAAGAGTTTAGTGGTGAATGTTTTGGAAGTAAGAGAAAAATAATTAGTAATTGTTTAATTAATTTGTGAATTTTATTTAAAAATAATAGCATCATTTTGTGGCAAGGTGCAATGAGGAACTAAGAATGTTTTAAATGTCTAAACATCATGTCCAGAATGGATACATCTATCATTTGCATTCTGTGAGTTGTAGTACTCTTAGTAAATGTATTTAACAGGAAAAGTGTAGTGAGAAATAAAAGTTGAGAACATGTTGTCTGTGTGTATGTGAATTAGAAAGAAGTAATATTTGTTAGGTATACATTGGGAAGTATTTGTCAATGTGTTTTTTAACTTATATGACCACTTTGCATATGTTTAAATGATGATATATAATTTCTGTGCATGCACATAGCTATATATACGGTGGGACTTTTGATTTTGCTTAAAAATGTATAGAGGTATATTTTGGGAAAGATAGCTTGAAGGTGTACATCTATTAAGATATTGCATATATGTTTACATGGCAATTTATGTTCAGTAAGGCTGATGAACATTACATGTATGTGGTGAGGGTAGTGTTTTTCTTTAAACATAGGTTGTTTAAAATTGAGAGGGATTAATAGACCAGAATGCCTCAAGATTTATTGTGCCAGGTTAATTTTGAGTGTAACGTTTGTTTGAGATATGCTGAATATATGTTTTAGAAGCAGAAGAAGGATTTGAGAAATGATGTAGGTATGCAACTTGCAAAACTTGTGCTTTTAAAAATGTGAATATGTTGTTTTCTTTTTTTGTATGTTTCTAGAGGGCCATGTATGCAATTATGTATCAAGTGTGATACCTAGATTTCACTCACAAATAGCTCAGAATAAAAGCATTTATACAGTAAAACAGGTACTTTGACACTGACAGAAGGACATAACAATGATTCAGAGGTACAGTGACATGTGTTATGTATCTAACAGCAATGAAGGTACTTTCTCGGTCAGGCAGTATTCAGGCACACATGAAATCACCCAGCCACTTCACAGGCAGTCATCAAATCAGTGATTCAGTATTCATGGAGTTATTCAATTATCCAGAAACTATACATGTACTCTTGCAACCAGGCAGGCATAAATGATGTAGTTATTGAAGGATGCAGGCCCTACATATACATTCATCTTATCTCCTAGGTACTATCTATTGAGTTATGTAATTAACAAGGCTGTAAATATGCAATTATAATAACATTTGTGTGTGAGCCTATGCAGCCATCTAAACACCCACTTACAGCCCATACGTTTATTGAAATACTGAAGCACACACGTGCACTGATGAAACACCCAGGTTCTACTCATGTAATTATGTAGAGAGTACCATTTTAGTAAACCTATCACACATCCAGTACCTCTGCAGTCATTTAATTACTGAGCCTATAGTTTTGTACTAATACAATCATCCCAGTAGTATACTTACTTTCATCCATTCTCTCACACTTTAACAATGGAATCATGCAGTCATTCAGACTTTGGTCATACAGTTATCTAATTAGGTAGGCACTACTGATGCACTTATTTAATTTTCCGGGCACTTCCCATGTAGTTAGGCAAGCATTCAGGCACTACCTGTTTAGTCAACCAAAAATACATTGGCAGTATCCAATCGATGAAACACTATTCATCTACTCATCCAATAAGCTAGGTGCTATGCATGGGGTTAAACAATCATGTATGCACTATCCATGTATTGCATAAATCATCTATATACTATGTATGCACTCTTGCAATCATCCAGGTACTAGAGATGCACTTATTTAATCACTGTACTAGTATCCATTCATGTATTGAATAATTGAAGCATTAGTCATGCACTTGTCAAATCATTCAGACTCTACTCATACAGTCATCCAAACACCCAGATACTAGTGGTATCCTTATGCAAACATGCAAACATGCAGGCAATAGGTATGCACATATGGAATGACCCTTAGAGTTATGATATTGTCAGCAAATCATCTAGGCACTAATTGTATTCTCACAGAATCACCTAGGCACAATTTTGCACTTATTCAATCATCCTGGGAGTATTGACATATTCAACCACAAACCCATGTATTTACATGTTTTCTGAGGAATATGTAGTATTTAGACAATATGGGTGAACTACAATGGTACTCTCCACATAATTACATCAGTGCATGCGTATGCCTCAGTATTTCAAAATGTACCTTATTGTAAGTGGGTGTTTAGTTGGCTGCAGAGGCTCTGCGCAAATGTCATAATGATTGAACAGCTACAGCCTTGTAAATTTGGTGTTAAATTTCAAAAAGTGTAGAAGAAGGAGAGATGCAGTAAAACAGAAAACCAAGTTGTGAGAGTAGTTGATAAGGCCTTTGCTTTGAAGAGGAAGCTTTTCATTTTGATTCTAAATAGAATGAAGACTCTTGACAAAATAGTGATTTGCATGAGGAGACAAACCCAGAAGAAAAGAATAGTGAATAGAAGCCTGGTCTGGCCATCATTAGGTACCAGATTAATGAACAACTATGTTCTTCCAATTAACTGAAGTTGTTTTTTGACATAGGTCAGCCACCTCATCATATGGGCCTAGGAAAGTTGTAAATAGTCATTAAATATATAGTGTAATGGTTCTACGTCAGGTCTTGGCCAGATTGAGAGCTAAAGTAAACCAGAAGCAAGTTTGAAGGAATCTCCACTATACTGCACACCTAATTTCATGTGCATAATGGAAGCAGGGGTGCTGCAGGGGAGTGATAATAATCTGTGCAATAATTTATTTTCACTATTTTTTAAAGCAGCATGATCAGTGTAGCCCCATATGTCAGCACCATATGTAGCTATAGGAATAGGTCTCGCTTTGTAAATATTAAGAGCAGCATTCACCGGGAGGGACCCTAACTCAATTTGAAAAGGACTGCAATAGCCTGGTGCAACTGGGTATCCCTTATAGTTTTCAAATGTACCCATGTACTAAGATGATCAAATGGGATCCCTAAATATGTAAAAGTGGCTGTAGTTTTAAGGGCAGTGTCACCAATGTGGAACATAGGGGTTATGCTACGTAGGCGGTCACAGATCATAACATATCATTTAGGTTTATCCGTTGTCAGCCCTAGGTCAGACATGAATCCCACAAAGTTATCCAGTAATTTTGTGAGTGCTCTTCCTGTATGAGCCATACGTTCACAATAATCTGCGTACATTAGGACCAGTAGCTTACGAGTCCCTAGCCTAGGAAGATCTATATCCGCAGATCACAGGTATTTTTCCAACTCATTTATATAAAAACTAAAAAGAAAAGGGGCCAGCAACCAAGCACACAGCCTTGTCTGACTCTTTTTTTGATATTGATAAAAGGGGTAAATTCCCCATATGGCCCAAACCTAATCCTAGCTTCGACCTCCAAATAAAGTTGAGAGAGGAGATGAACAATTTGTTGATTAGCCCCCTTGGACAATAGCATAGACCACAGCTTCCTTCTCAGAATGTTATCAAATGCTGCGCTTAAGTTTATGAAAGCCAAGAAGAGACAGCCCTCTCTGGCAGTTATGTACTTACTTACAGCTAAATGAAGATTTAGGCACCGATCTACAGTATATAATGTGTGTCTAAACCTGTATTAAACAGATGGCAAAATCTGATGCTCACCTGCCAAAGTCCCTAGATGGTCCAACAGGATCCTACCAAAAAACTTTGAGGACAAATCTAACAAAGATATTGGGTGGTAACAACTAGGGGCATTCTTATCCAATTGTTGCCTGTGATTTAGGGGGCGTCCGTATTGCATTCCTGAGCACGTTCTGAAGGAGCAGAGCCCATATTGACAAATTATGCTTGAACATATCAGCGAGGATTCCATCAGGGCCCAGCGCTTTATGATTTTGGTATCTATTCAGTGTGGAAATAACATCTCCCAAGGAAATTATAAAATCTTCTGAACTAGATAGGGTCCCTTCCTCTACCAGTATGTTTCCTTTGCCAGGTACTTGCACATTAGAGTCATTCAGGTTATTAAAATCAGGAAACCAATCATGTTCAGGCTTAATTACCTCAGTGCCAACTCTAGGAATAGATGAAAAGAAGGGAGCATTAACTATCTTCAAAAATTACGTGGCAACTTTCCTGGAAGAGGTACTAACCAACTGCTGCCATGCCTCCTCTCTAATCTCATTTTTACTGCGCATGAGGGTTGCTTTATAATTAGCCCTACAATTCCTAATAAGTGATGGGTTTTTGTGGGTAGCTTTCAAATCTTTTAGTATATCTGTGTGTGCTCTTGTACAAGGCTTATCAAAACACATGGCTTATTCCTCAGTAATTTAATATAAACACTTCCTTTCATAAGGAAAAAAATAATCAAAATCCCACGGAAACAGTATGTTCACCATATTGTTGAAAGAGCATTTAGTGTCAAAAGAAAGCTGTTCTTTTTCATCATGAATTGCATCAAAGGACTGGTCGTTTTAAATTCAACCTATAAAATACATACGCTACATACATAAGAACTAAAAACACTAAACTTCTGCAACATTTCCCATGGAAACTGGAGACATATGTCAAGTAGTGAACCATATGTTCATCAACAGACTTACCATCAACACAGTAATTCTGTACTGTCCATCACACATGGATGACGTTGTTAGATGGAATTGTAGTAGGCATAGAAAAAAAACAAAGAAGCAAGTACATGTACTGGTAATTTTCAGGAGCTAAAAAATAAAAAAAAACTCTTTATGAATGGAATTGCACTTCCATTTACAATATTCAGAAAACTTCCCTTGTGAAGTTTAGGATATTTCTGATCGCATTTAAAAATGTAATCCTCCGTAAAAGAAATTAAATTACTCTAAAATTTAGACATTTGCCCATTTCGGACCATTACTAGCCTACACGGACATATTTTAGGATGGCTTCAAAATGACAAATGACAATCCGCTTTTCATCACTTTAAAATGCTCTCTACACATCATTTAAGTTCAAGAAAATGTGTGCATACATTGTACTTTTGGAAAACACCAGTCATGCAATTGGAACACCTTAATTGTGCTCTACGTCAATCAAAACCAACACAAGTGAACAGTATTATAGAATACATACAATCCAAATACTTAGATACAGCATTTGAGACCAACAACTGTCCAGACAATGTGTTCACTCAGAATCCACTAGAAAATCCATTATTCAACTAAGAGATTTATGAAATGGATATTCTGACAATTTAAAAAACCTTTTCGGAAATATCAAATAAAACCTGCATTTGCTGTCAAAGAACACATTATAAAAAACAAGCGAAAATGATTGTTCTCGTTGACAAAAAAGAAAATGAAGACAGAATAGCATGGAGAGATTTGGCAATTTACCTAATTTCAGAAGAAAGATACTATGTTTGTGAACATCCATTAATATCAATTACTACCTTCGAAAAGTGGACCACAACTTCATGCCTTCACGTGGAATTCATAATAATTTGAAAATATATCAAGTACCATAAGAATTAATGACACTGAATTTATATGAAAGTGTTTTACTTCAAACAGTACATCCTTTTCAAACCGTTATTAGAATGCAAGCAAAATCTGGAAAATGTCATCTGCATAAATTAGTGCACACTCTGAAAGGAAAAGTGGTTTTCCTTCCATTAGATATTTTGAAAAAAAAACTCTTGGGATGCGATGAAATTCAGAAGAACATTTACTGGTATTTGTAAATGAAGTACCTACAAAAGACAGCAAAGTTTGGAAAGAATTAACAAGTATCAACAAAGTTAAAAAAGCTATATCTTACCTTCAGAAAAACAACACATGCTATAAATATTTTGAGATTGAAACTTTATCTCTTCTCCATATTTACCAATTTACAAGTGAAAAGGCTACTGGACAATTTCAAAAGCTCGATCATAAACAAGCTGAAAACAAACATGTGAACATTACAGTATACACTCACTATGCTCCAGAAATGTGATTAATGATGCTTTAGAACTTTATCAAATTAGAGAAGCTAGAGCAGAGCCAATTAGTGGCTGGGAAAAAACTCTGGGAGCAAGATGTTACCCACATTTGTTCCTTACTGGGAAAGTTGGGCAATATGATGATAGTCTGCACACATTTCTGCTTTGGAGTACTGAGCAACACAATTATATTGAGGTTCCACACTTCGGTCAAGACATTACTTACATTTTCACACAATTATATAAAAGTGTTCCTTTATCCACTTTTTATGCTGCTGCACATGTGATGTGAACTGAAACTGAGCAAACACAAGGAGATGATGGACAGAGTGCTGAATGTTTTCAGACACTCACCCCCAGTCACACATCTAGGTTGAATCCATCATCATTCTTTAGCTCACTTTGCCATCCCATTTCAGACCAAGCCATATGGAAATCAGTGTTGACTCTGTTCCTCATGGGAGCAGTCCAGCCCAAACTACCAAATCCAGGTCTTCCCTCGACCAGAAACAAGCATCCTGGGACCAGTTTCGGGGTAACACCCCTTACCAGCCAGGCTATCTAGAATCCAATGGCAAAGTTAGCAAGGAACCCATGTCTGGGCACCTATACTACCAACTAATGGCAAACAAAGCAAACACAAGAAGATGATGGACGGAGCACTGAAACTTTTCAGACACTCACCCCCAGTAACAGATCCGGGTTGAATCCTTCATCATTCTTTAGCTTACTTTGCCACCCCAGTTCAGACCCAGCCATATGCAAATTAGTCATTCCCAAAACTGAAACTGGCTTTACTAACATAACTGCACAATATTTTGTTCAAAAGGTGCAAAGCAATCATGAAAACATGGAAAATGATTTTATCAATAATATGGCATGACAGTTAGGCACAAATACATTTTGCTTTGAAAGACATAGAGAATTGAAATGCATGCTCAGACATGTAGGTCCTCTGTTTGGTTTGTTACTCTTTAAGCTGTGCTGAGTACCTGTGGGGCAACTTATATTAATTTGTACTTGAAACAAATGCTGCATGATCACATGTGGATTATGTTCTTTAGTTTAGTTTATTTATTGATGCGTTCTGTCTTTGAAAAAAAATATTACACCAAGCAACATTAGCAGCACTAATAAAAATCAGTGATAGAATTTTAAAACAGTTAGTCTTTGTTCTAGATCTTAAGTGCAATAAAAAAATCTTTTAAAATTGAAACAACAAAGTCATTATAAAAACCCATATTTATTGGTCCAGTATTTCTAAAAGTCTGTTTGAGTCTCCATATGGTTTTGACCAATTTTGTTTAAATACAGATGTAAAGGTTTTACCCTCCCCCCCTCCCCGCAGACTAAGGGGATTGAGGATCCACAAAGTCAGGTGGTTACTGCTTCTCTACTTGTTCAAATGTTCATGTTGTTAAATATTTCTTTTAGTAAAATCTTCCTTTCGTTTAGTAACTTTCGGCATGCACATAAAATATGTTGAAGTGATTCATATTTATAGTCACACAGTCTGCAGTCTCGGTTTTGCTTTGTTCTTTCCATGAGGGGATAAGATCCTTTGTTTCCCACGTGCCAAAACACATTCTCATGAATTGATGTTTTAAAGTCAAGGAAAAATGGGCTGAAAAATATTCCTGCAGCTTACTTGTGCCGTATGAGCTGATCACCATCCAGGGTGACTTCTTTGTTATAAAGTATTCTCAGATGTTGAATTTGACAGGTGTTTTATAGTGGAATTGATTAGTTTGTTAAAAGCCTTTTTCCCAAAGCTGTCATTCCAAATGTCTTCAGTGTGCAGATCCTTTATCACCTGGTTTAGATAGCAACCCAGGATCCCTGAAATTTGTTTGTTTTTTGATTATTTATTTCTTTCCAGAACAGATGGTCAATGGACCCGATTTGAGATGCACGCAGCCTCCAACATAGTTTGATAAATGCACCTTTTCTCTGGAATATTTGGTTTGGCAGTCCGAACTCCAGACTCACTTTGGCAGGTGATGCACTTTGCTGGATGTGAAAAATGTTTTTATAAACTTTCGTTTGAATCTTATTCAAGGCTAGGATTTCACGACATTATTTCTGTGCCGAAGGTTACTGTTAGGATTAACTGTGCAAGCATGACAGATAGTAGGTTGCCGTTAGGATGGACAACTTAGTTTCTTTTTTAGTAGTTTAAAGCCATATATGAGGTTTGGGGTTTTGGTCCTCATTGCCGCGAGATCCTGCAAATGATTTCAGACATTTCAAACACAAAATTCAAACTATGCTTAGTTACTTAACCAACTAAGAAAAAAATCCCATTGGCGAGGTACTTGATTTTTTTTAAAGGAAAGAGTATCAGTAAAGAGCTGCCGCACACAATAATATGCTTTTGTGGATTAAAAATGCACCTTAATTTATATACGACTCTAATGAATCCATTCTACATTTCGTTGAACATTATGTCACTTGTGACATCCCTTATATAGACCAAAATAAGAAATCAGTTGAGCAAGTTTTGCACTTCCAGTTATATAAGTGTGGTAAATACTGCTTAAGAACAATTATTTGTCATGTGTTAGTCATGCCATTAATGACGATTCAGCAAAAAATGTCTATAATCATAAAATATAGCAAATATTACAATAGATCATCATCTATAATCCTCTAATTTTCCATATGTGAGAGGATAACATAGATATACAATTTGTTGCGGATAACTCGTCAGTGGTAACACATTACGTTACTTCCTATGTTGCAAAGTTCTACACGTACCGTAATAAAGTAGCAGAAGATACCAAAGTGTGGAAAGTTTCAATTCAAGGGACAAATGGATGTTGAAATACATCATTCAAAACCTACATTCATTAATCATCACAAACTCAGATGTGAGACAGGAGGGAATACAATCTACTATTTAGCATGTATATAACTATTTAAACCATGGAGCAAAGAAGAGAACATTATAGGACCTTTTCAACCTTATGAAACGGCTTTCCATATATGAAAGAATTAGTTTGGAGTACTTCAATTTCACAAAAATTTAGAAATGTTGGAACAAGAAACATGGAAAGGGGCGACCGCTCGGTCCCCCCGAACGTATGGATGGGTGCCCGAACCTCCCGGGAAGCCATTTTGGGCGGGGTGGGCGTAGCCCGGCTGGTATGCCCAAAGCGGCATAGCCGGGGCACGCCTTCCCCCGCCCAAGAGGGGTTGTCCTAGACACCTCGATGGAAGACCACACCCAGTAGGCGTATCGGGGACGGGTACACGCCCTCCCGCAGAAGGATAAAGGAGCGGGAATCCAGAAGATCGTCCTCTTGTTCCTCGGATCGGAAGGCTGCACCCACTCGTTGCTCCTGAGCCCTCGACGGAACAAGCAGCAATTTTGAATGTGGTAATCTTGTTTTTTCTCTTTCAGTTTCGAGGGCCCACAGATTTCAGGACCTCGTGGATCGACCAAGGGCGGAAGACTCGAAACCATGCCTAGCAAGCAAGCAGGAAAGGGTTCGGAGACAGAGAGGATGTTACGCCTGTTGTCGAATCGGATGGCTTGTATGGACCGAAAGCTCGGACAAGTCCAGTCGCTCGGGAGAGGTTTAGCGGAGGCAAAGAAGCAATTGGCCGCATTGAACAACCCAGGTCAGCCAAAAAAGGTGATAGGCCCGGCTTTGCCGGGAATAGTCCCCGGGGGAAGAGGGAAGCGGGTCAAGGAAAGGGCGGTTTCGGGGGGGGTCCCAGTTCCAGAGGTACCTCTCATCGCCCCCCTCGTACCGGTCGATAACCCGGTTCAGAACCCAGATGTAGGCCAGCCTATCCCGGTGGTGATCACCTCTGTCGAGGACGAGGAAATACCCCCAGAATTGGCCGCACAGTTGACGGCATGGCTCAGAACAAAGGTGGGGGGCACAGCGACCCCGGGAGATCCGGCCGAAGAAGCCAGAGTGTTAATAAAGCAGTTGCGGCAATCGAGAGATGTCGCAAAGGCGAGTGTTCCTCTTGTTCCTCCACAGGTGGCGCCGGGAGTACCAGCAGCTGGTCAAGAAAAGACGGCGGCAACAACAGCCGATCCGGGTAAGCTCGCATTGCCGATGGTGGGGGAGGGCTCGATACCCTCAAGGCGGGAAAAAGTTGCACAGCACATTCCCTTGGCCACGAAAGAGTTAATATGGGGAGACAAATATGTCAACATGTTTTCATTGTTAACGGACCATCGTGAGATGGAGTATGCTAAAACGCAGAAAGATTTGTGGCACCCTAGTGTCTGGCGCGCCAAGATGGCCGAGTTCAGGGTGGAAGAGACAGTGACGAACTGGGTTAAGGCCTTCTCTATATTTACCGCAGTTATGGGGGAACGTAAACCTGAGGTTATGACTGAGTTGGTTTGCTATCAGAATCGCATTATGGATTTTTATTCAATGTATGAGGGGGAAGAATGGAAAGGCTATGACATGAAGTTCCGTAAAGCGAAAGAATATGATGCTTCTTTGTCTTGGGATTGTTTGGACTCGGTGTCATGGCACAAGCAACTCCTGCGGGGGGCGACAGGTACGTCCTCGCCAGGCGGGAGCGGGTCCGGAGTAGTCCGCCAAAAGCCCAGGGTGCCCTTTCGAGCAGGCACAGGTGGGGGCTATCAGCCTAGAGTTGGCGGGAATGGCGGCAAAGGAGGGGTCTGTTGGGGCTTCAATCGAGGCAATTGTAACAGACCACAGGGGACATGCAAGTTTAAGCATGTGTGTGCCGGCTGTGGGAATTCCTCACACCCGGAAAGTGCATGTAGATCAAAGAACGGCGGGACGGGAGGAAAAGGAGGACCTAAGCAGGAGTGAGGTGGACCTTTGTAACCGATTGCCTACACCCGTTGATCTCATGGTTATGATTCCGTGGTTAAACAAATACCCTGATCTTGTATCCGCTGGGGTGCTGAGGAAGGGATTCTTACATGGCTTCCACATCCCGGCGGGGGAAGTTCGGGGGAACTCCTTTTGTAGAAACCAGTTATCGGTACGGCACAACCCAGGCGTGGCAGAAAAGAGAATAGCAAAAGAGGTCAGTTTAGGACGAGTGGCTGGCCCCTTTTTCTGCCCGCCGGTGGCCGATTTCATCTGTTCCCCGTTAGGGGTTGTCCCGAAAAAAGATCCGGGGGAGTTTAGACTCATACATAACCTTTCTGCTCCTAGGGGTTCCTCGGTGAATGATGCCATTGACCCAAAAGTTTGTTCGGTACGATACGCATCGTTCGACGATGCTTTGGCCATATTGAACCACCTAGGCCCTGGGGCGCTGATGGCGAAATGTGATATCGAATCAGCGTTTCGGTTGCTTCCGGTGCACCCGCAGGATCAGCGCCTGCTAGGTTTTGCATTTCAGGGAAGTTATTACATGGATAAATGCATGCCCATGGGTTGCTCCATTTCATGTGCATATTTTGAGATGTTTAGCTGTTTTTTGGAATGGGCATTTATCGAAGCTACAGGGCATAGACATGTTATGCATTATCTGGATGACTTTCTGTTTTTAGGGGCAGCCGGGAATACGAATTGCGCACAGGCGCTGTATGATTTCTGCATTCTCTTGAATGAATTCGGTGTCCCGTTGGCACCAGGTAAGACGGTCGGACCATCTACTTCACTGGAGTTTCTGGGAATTGAGCTCGATTCGGTGGAGGGGTGTTTCCGACTGCCAGTGGACAAAGTGCTCAAATTCCAGGCTTCTTTGATGCAATGCCTGGGTGGGGAGAAGGTGACCCTGCACCAGTTACAACAAACAGTGGGTCAGCTTAATTTTGCCTTGAGGGTGATTCCTATGGCCCGCCCGTTTTCGCGCTCTATCGCGCAGGCTATCGGTGGTCTCAAAGAGGCTCACCACCGTACGAGACTGTCTGGGGAGGTTCGCCAGGATATGCATATTTGGTTGGCATTTCTGGCGGACTTCAACGGTCGAGTCGTCTGAGACTTCGGAGGTATTAGGTCTATGGACCGACTCGGCAGGGAGCGTTGGTTTTGGCGCCATCTTTGGTGATCGATGGTCGGCACAAACATGGCCAACATGGTGGCACTTTAACGGTCTCACAGGTAACATTGGGTTCCTGGAGTTATTCCCCATCTGGGTTGCTCTGATGACATGGGGTGACGACTTCAGGGGCCGCTCAGTGGTGTTTTGGTCCGACAATATGACTGTCGTTGATTGCATTAACCAACAGGCAGCACGCTGCAAAATGATCTTGAGATTGTTGAAAGAGATTGTGCTGCTTTGCATGAGATTGAATGTACTGTTCAGGGCGAAACATGTGCCAGGTGTACTGAATCATGCGGCTGATGCACTCTCTCGTTCACATATACAGGCATTCAGGGGTTATCTGCCCACAGCAGACCTAGAGGCAGCACCATTCCCAGAAGCATTATGGCTAATCGGTGCCTCGGATTACAGGACCTCGTGGCAGCGAGTCTAGCCTGGGGTACCTGGTTGCACTACACAGAGAGGGCCGATCAGCAGCAACGGCCGGTAGGCATAGGGCGGCCATTTCCTTCATGGCCCAGGTACACGGCATACAAGACCCTACAGGTTCTTTTTTGGTGAAGAAAGCCCTTCGCGGCTGGCAGCGCCTTGAGGGTCGCAAGAGGGATACGAGGCACCCGATTGGCTTAGACAGACTGTCTCTGCTTTTAGCAAAGCTGGATGAGACGTGTTCCTCCCATTACGAAGCAGTTCTGTTCCGGGCAGCGTTCACATTGGCATTCCATGGGGCCATGAGGGTGAGCGAGCTTGTCGCAAGGAACAAGAGAGATATGGAGGGAGGTTTGTGCAGGGATCACATCCAGATAAGGGGTGATTCGATGGTAATCATGATAGCCATGTCCAAGACTGACCAAGGGGCTACGGGAGATAGTGTGGTCGTACAGCGCAAGCGTGGGTCCCCCGTCTGTCCTTTGAAGTGTGTGGAAGACTATTTGGCGCTAAGAGCGGCCGCTTGGGGGGGAGCTTGCTCCGACACAAGGATGGCACCCCACTGACGAGATTTCAGTTTCAGAGGGTGTTGGCACTGGCAATCGCTGACGCGGGCATGGACCCGTGCGATTTTGGGACCCACTCTTTCAGGATAGGGGCTGCTACTGAGGCTACAGCCAGGGGTCAGAGTGCCGAGGAAGTGAAACAGTTGGGCCGTTGGTCCTCGAATTGCTTCAAGAGGTATGTGCGCTTGCACATGTTGTAAGTGATCAATTGACATGCACTCACGTTTCCTGTCTTTTGTTTACTTTGCAGTTTCGCGAGCCTGCCATGCAGGGCGGAATTGGAGGTCGACCCTGCATCAAGAGACCAGCGGTCAGAGATCACCGACTGGAGTGAGGATGGTATGGGTCGTGGGCCACTCATACGTGAGGCGTGCCGGTGACGTATTCAAAAGAAGGTGACGCGATTCACGCACCTGGGGAATACGGGTTCAGAGTGGCTTTCCATGGGAAAGGTGGGCTCGTTTTTGACAAATTTGAGTCATTTTTCGAGGGACTTTTAGGGCGGCATAGGTCACCGCCATCTATAGTCATAGTACACCTGGGAGGCAACGATTTGGTGACACTGGGGAGACGAGTGTTACTTGAACGAATCTTGTCGGCTGTTAGCTGGTTGGCTAAAAGAGTCCCGGGGTGCACGATTGCCTGGTCCCACATGATTCCTAGAAGGAGGTGGCAGGGGGGCCTTTTGGTGTCAGCTCTGAACCATTCAGTTAAACGGGTCAATAATAAGATTGGTAGACTGTTCCGTTCTGCACAGTTGCATGTCATTCCTCATGGGTGTATCCGGGGTGACCAAATGTACCTGAACGATGGGGTTCACCTATCCAGGGAGGGGAATGATTTACTCATAGGAGACTTTGTTGCATGGCTAAGAGGTTTGAGGAAGCATGACCTATAGGAGGAGTTGGGGGGGACCGGATCGTCGGTCAACGATCCGGTCTGTGGCGGTAAGGTCATGATCGGTGAGCAGTAATTTAAAGGTCCCTAGAGTGGGGCGCCACCCACAATGGATGGGAGCGCCCAGGGGAAGACGGCCATTGGCCCCTTCCACGGGGAGGCGGCACCCACTAAGGATGTGTGGGGTTGGGGGGGAGAGTCCACGCTGTCCTTCCTACAGAGACCTCATACGGGAACTCGGACGACCCTTAAGATGGCGTCGAGTAGAAAGGGGGCCCCCACCACGACAAGGGAAGTTACAGTTGGCAATGAGGGTAGAGCCCTCTGCGCATGCGCCGCTCACACAGTGAGGGCGGGAGTTGGTAGTAGGGATCTGACACCGGTTAAGACCTTGCCGTTGGCCCTTAATGCTAGGATGTACAATTTGAATTAGAGTGTATGCATTTTCAGGATGTTAGCCAAAAGTACATGACTGCATCGAAATGTAATAAATGACAAATTGTACATAATGCATAATGATGAAACTTTTATTTAATGTTTTAAATTTTGTTTCATATTTTTAATAAATACGGCCGGGAGGGTGACTCCCTCCCGTCTTCCAAAAGTTCAACAATTGTCCGACTTCCCATCCTTGGGGATATGTGTTGGGAGGGGGTGGCGGGCATCCCGGCCATATGGAAAGGGGCGACCGCTCGGTCCCCCCGAACGTATGGATGGGTGCCCGAACCTCCCGGGAAGCCATTTTGGGCGGGGTGGGCGTAGCCCGGCTGGTATGCCCAAAGCGGCGTAGCCGGGGCACGCCTTCCCCCGCCCGAGAGGGGTTGTCCTAGACACCTCGATGGAAGACCAGGCCCAGTAGGCGTATCGGGGACGGGTACACGCCCTCCCGCAGAAGGATAAAGGAGCGGGAATCCAGAAGATCGTCCTCTTGTTCCTCGGATCGGAAGGCTGCACCCACTCGTTGCTCGTGAGCCCTCGACGGAACAAGCAGCAATTTTGACCCACCCACCAGCCCCTGATAGCAAATGTTTGGAGAAAAATAAAGTTTTTCTGAGTGATGAAAGTATAGGCCTTTTTCCTTGAAGGAGTGAATAAAGGAATTTTGAGAATGTAAATACGGTTCGCATTGGAGAAACTTCTTCTTGCAGGAAAGATCAGTAATAATAGTGAGATGATGTGAAATTTTTCTTTTTTAATAGGTAAACAACTGTCGTATTTATTTGTCGGGCGGTAAGGTCATGATCGGTGAGCAGTAATTTAAAGGTCCCTAGAGTGGGGCGCCACCCACAATGGATGGGAGCGCCCGGGGGAAGACGGCCATTGGCCCCTTCCACGGGGAGGCGGCACCCACTAAGGATGGGGCGCCTAGGTGGAGATGGCCATGGGCCCCTCCCAGGGGGGGAGGCGGTTATATGCCCCTCCTTACAAATTTCCCGGGGGCCGGATATCCGCGACGGCGGATAGAGAGTGTGGGGTTGGGGGGGAGAGTCCACGCTGTCCTTCCTACAGAGACCTCATACGGGAACTCGGACGACCCTTAAGATGGCGTCGAGTAGAAAGGGGGCCCCCACCACGACAAGGGAAGTTACAGTTGGCAATGAGGGTAGAGCCCTCTGCGCATGCGCCGCTCACACAGTGAGGGCGGGAGTTGGTAGTAGGGATCTGACACCGGTTAAGACCTTGCCGTTGGCCCTTAATGCTAGGATGTACAATTTGAATTAGAGTGTATGCATTTTCAGGATGTTAGCCAAAAGTCCATGACTGCATCGAAATGTAATAAATGACAAATTGTACATAATGCATAATGATGAAACTTTTATTTAATGTTTTAAATTTTGTTTCATATTTTTAATAAATACGGCCGGGAGGGTGACTCCCTCCCGTCTTCCAAAAGTTCAACAATTGTCCGACTTCCCATCCTTGGGGATATGTGTTGGGAGGGGGTGGCGGGCATCCCGGCCATATCACAAGAGAGTAAAATGTATGCAGAAACAGAAAAAAGTACTAACAGCTCCACTTCTCAGATGGCTGACCCACATGGACAACCAATAGTTGATAATGAAGCTATGGTTGAACTTGCAGCGGACGAAGTTCAAAAGGACATGGAAAATGCTGATTAATTAGTATCCAAATTAAATTCTGACCAACTTATGATATACAAAAAAATTAGAAGTCTGTAGGTCATGGACTTCAACATGAAAATATATTGTGTCAATATAGTACGTTTAAACCTACATTACAATACACCAGTGGCCAAGCTGGAAATGGAACAGGAAATGGTGCTCTTGCAAATAGCAATTGTGCTGCTGCTCTTCTTTCTGTGTCCTCCTCCATATTGGTGTAAAAACATCACAGTTGATATATTCCTCTGAACTTAGTTGTGAGTAAAATAACTGAAAGTGTGTTCACCCAATGAGATATTGGGTTCCTTTTGCCGATGTGATGACAATAAAGGTGCAAGAGCACCAGGGATCAATGTCAAAACGCGCGTTGTTATCAGCAAAGATAGAAATAATGAGGAAAAAATTAAGAAATTGGAGAAACCACGCAAATCTGAAGTCTCAAAATGGTGGGAAGCCATATCCTTGCATGATTATATTGACAAGGGTATGGTTCCCAGAGGAACGTGGATTGATACTATTCCATCTTATGAGAAACCTAACTCAAAAATGCTAGAGGGAAGGGCAGAAAATTTGGCGACAAGCTCCAGAAGGATGCTAGAAATTCTAGTAAAATACGCTTGGCTAGACAGAGAGGCACTCTTGCTGGATATCAAGAAAATCAGAGCTGGCCTTGACAAATCTTTGGACCAAGCAGTGTTTAATAAGGACATGGAAAACATGAAGACGAGAATAACGAAGCATGAAGACGAGATCAAAGAGCGTAAACAATGGAAGCTTCACAGGGATTGTGAGCATTACAAACATGGCTGGATATTAACATTGAGCAGAAAGTATGTCGATATATACAAAAATTAAATGCCGGGCGCGGGACTCTCTTCAAGAACATCAGAGTTCAATATCAGAGGACCCACTGATCAGTGGCAATAAAACTGACAATTCGCACACATCAAGCAATATTTTGCCTGAAAGAGAACTAGGCAATAAACCTGTGACTTTTTTAGACGAGCACAGGCTCCTAAGACGGGGCCGCCAAACACCAAGAGGGACACCAACGATGAAGACCAAGGGACAAAGAGGTCGAGGAAGAGGCGGAACAAGGAAAGATGAAAAAAAATCAGACAGAGGTGGAAGAAGAGGCAGAGGCCGGGGCGCATGGAACAACAGTCGAAAGCTCTAAGGCAGCAGAATGATGGACACTGAAATGGTGAATAAAGAGATAATTAACTTATCAGAGAGACATATCAATGATGTAGAGAAAAAAAACCCATTGCTTAGGACTCTCATTTTTCCTTCACTACCTTTTAACTATCCAGAAACCTGCATTGTCCTTTTCAAATTTGTTCGTAAGCTCAAACAAAAAAACTGCCATTTACTCAGGCCCAGAGGGACTCGAGACCAACAGGATGGTGATAATAGGGATAGGAACCTGGATCTCAATATAAGTGATATTGATACCCTAGTGACTCTCCATCAAGGAGAGACAGATATTGAAGGAGCGACTAATGGTACTATTATTGAAAATGTACTTGATGGCTTGAATATATCTTATGAACACACAGCCAAAACACAATTTAGACCACGTTCTACATTCTTTCCACCCTTTGGACATGATAACATAGACACCTTTCATGATGTCGTCAATACCAGTCTGATTAAGTTTAGACACAAGAAATGGTTTAGAGAACATCAAGACCACAGCCTTACCTTACCACAAATACATGCATTCATATCCCTGGCAGAGGACAAAAGTATACTGATTCATCCAGCAGATAAGGGAGGGAATGTTGTGATCCTCAGTAGAGAAAAATATGTTGCAGAGACTATACACTAACTGCCAAATGTAGGTTTCTATACAGTCATCAACAGGGAGGTCCATTCCCAAAGTGTGTAAGAAACTAAAAGACATGGGGATATTAGAATAGGAGGAGTATTATCTGAAACAGGATCTGAAACAGGACTATCCTGTTCTCCCTGTTCTTTACCTTTTACCGAAGTGTGGAAAAGTCAGCCCAACATCGCACCTGATGCCCAGGCTGTTGGTGCAGGACGACTCTTAGTTCCCATCTTGAACAATTACCAAATAAAGAGACGGGCGCTGGAAGCAGGAATACAAGAATAGAGTTTTATTACTCATGAGGAGAGCCTGTCATTTCGGACACTCGCATAGTGTCTTCAGGAGGTGCTCTAACAAGTTTCTCTGAGGCTTCGTCTTTTATACACAGGTTTATGGTACACAGACATCCTTCATTACAATCAAGACATTGTGAAGTATGAAGACATTCCAACACGTGGCTACAGTAGGGGCCCTTATCCTCCATACAATAGGAGGGAGCTGCCACGCAGCTGAGTGTTCTGCTGATTCCTTTAGAATGTGTGCGCCTGATCGAATCTCAGGGGGTGGGGAGGTCATGATCAACAGTGGCTCCTTTCAAGAGAGGCGAGTGCATACAGTAGTGGGCAATAAACTGTATCCTCAGGCCAAGGGATGACCAGCGGTCCGTGCAGACAATCAGGCTCAGAGGTCGGGGTCATCAAAGGAGGGGTATTCATGGAAGGAAAGGAGGTGTTGGTCAGGCGCGGGGTGTGATTCTCAGAGACAGAGTCATGCGGGAGGGGAGGGCTTATGACTTGTGCATGTGAGAGTGGGGGCAGCCAGGGTGCGTGGGGGATGCTTACCTGGTCAGGGAAGTGCGCCAACGATCGATCGTGAACAGGGAGACCATGATACCAAAATGGCTGTCGAGTACGTGTGTGCATGGGTCTATGCTAGCGGGATAACACAGTCAGTGTTTTAGCGATATCCGTTCTGCTTACAAGGGGTACTGTGAACACAAATGAACGCCGCTTATGTACATACACATTGTCATTTTCAACAGTCGCTGCTTTTTTTCATAAGCTAGTTCAGTTGTATACGGTCGATACGATAAATAGAATGCGGTACATGTGAATTTATATTTGTTGTGTTCTTCATACAAGGCAAGAGATTGGTGTCATACTTAGTCGGGGTTAATAAAGGAAATCATGTTCCGACTTTCTCTCTGGTGGCATCAACATACAGTAGAAAGTGCTCTGATACCTTCGGGTCTTGTCAGTACTATAAGAGACTTTTGAAAAACTAAATACATGAGTGACCGATGAAACATTTTAAAAGGCAATACAAAATGGTTGAGGGAGGGATTCAATTCGATACAAGCAATTAGTCAAGGGGTGAGTAGAAAGTTCTGGAAAGGGGGGGGTCTTTGTCGCAATGTCTTTTAACAGAGTCCGTCTTCTTTTGTTGGCGCTGCTGAGCACCGGCGGTGGAGCTATAGGTCCAGCTCGGATTCATCCTTACACGTTGCAGGGTGCGATCAGTCCTCTGCTGTTAGATCACAGTCCTGTTTCCTAACTTATTTTCTTAGGGGTGCCTCAAGCTGGGCACCTGCGTGTCTTTCTTTCTCCGTGGCAAAACCTCATTCTATAGTCAAAAGTTTATGCGAAAAGGGTTTGTTGAATAATCGAGGGAAGAGAGGGCGGAGCGGGGCCAGATCTTCGAACACACCAAAGGACCAAGGGAGCAAAGGACAACGAGCAGGCAGGCCCATCGGTCGGGCTCAAAAAGGACGGGGACTTCAGGCACGAGTGGGGCAGCAAATCGAGGGCTTCAAGGCAGCCCTTTATTCCTTAATCTGCCGAGTTTGAGAGTGGTGCCTCGTCCCGCGTCTCGTTGCTCGGTGGCTCCACCTTTGGTCGCGGTCACACGTGCTTCATGATCTGTGGCCAGGCCGTGCGTCACGTCCAGCTCCTCTCCTCCGGTGATTGTATCTTTGAATGGGTAAAAAATAAGTTTTAGAAAAACTGGCAGGAGAAGACATTTATATATCTCAATTCCGTCCCCAATCCTATGTAGGTGGGGGATAAGTTCATCGGTCACAGTCAGAAGTCATTATTTATGGAGTATGTAGGAGGGCATTATCATTGAATTCATAAAACCTATTTGGTGTTCATTCGTGGAGAGAAATTGGACCTTTATACACAGTGTATTATATCAAAACTCAAAATCGAGTCCTTATGTAGAGACTCGCCCTTCCCTTTAACCCAAGTATCGACAATCTTACATTTCTCTTCGGGGTCGGCTAACTCTTGTAAGCAGGGGCGTTATCGTCATGAAGAAGGGGGAGGGGGCAGATGTTAAACATGCTTTTCTTGGGGAGTGGCCGTTAATCAAGGTCATCAATTTCGCTTTCGAGGGTAGCTGACATGAAGCTGGGGTTAATCGGGGGAAACGGGGACGCTTTGGACAGGGAGCTGGGGTCAATCGGGAGAAGTGGGGGTACTCTGGACATCCGCACTTAAGTGCAGAGGAGCGAAGAAATCTGTGCATTGGGAATTGCATGTGTAGCGAACCGAAAAACAGAAGGCCATTGACGTTATAGTTCCCCCATAAAAGGCCAGATTAGGGGACATCCGTCGTCTTACCTGTCCTTTTCTTCATTACCAACTCGGGTTCTATCGTTTTGCAGAAAAGGAGAGGTAGTAATATGGCGAGTCACAATCGTTTTAGTTCCGGTCAATTTTGCCAAACACCTTTGTGTTCGAGGAGACCCATTTAGGTGTTGTTCCGGGGGGGGGGGCACAACGTTACCATACAAGGAAAGAGGGAACAGGGGGCTTTTGGAGAGAGAGAGAGAGAAAGAGAGAGAGAGAGAGAGAGAGAGAGAGAGAGAGAGAGAGAGAGAGACCGCACTCTAAATGGTCCATTCGGTACACGTATGACATGGAGAGAGAAAGAGAGAGAGAGAGAGAGAGAGAGAGAGAGAGAGAGACGTGTACAATAATGGGTCATTCAGTGCGCGCACAACACAGAACAACAGGGGTTAAGTAATACGGAAACACAGGCAGAGGGATGACGTACTCCATACATTACGTACACACATACTCAGGTGAGGGAGACAGTACATGTATTATATACAAAAATCCACGACAAGACATATAACCGTTATTGGCCATAGTGATCTCTTCCTGTATGCTGCGCATCCTTAGCATCCTACGCTCTTTTTACCCTTTTCTTTCCTTTTATTGTCGGCTGCCTTTACTGGTCTTTGTGGTTGTACACACTTACGCTTTTGGCAACCAGTCAAGAACTAACCTGGTCGGGCTAATGTGTTTCCAGGCTGAGGCAACAGTGGGTGTCAGTTGGGGGAACAATAGGGCAGCTTTGAGTTTCCGGTCCATGAGGGTGCGGAAAGGATGTAGTAATTTCCAAACACTGACAACATTCCTAGTCCTCCAAGCGGAGGGTACTAGAGTAAACCTCACCTCAGAATATTCTTTAAACCTTTCCCTATTTAGTTAAGTGTAGAGTGCTTAATCATGAGTGCACGTTATTTTTGGTTGTATTATTCGGGGTGCGTGGGCACCATAATCGAACGCCTTTTTCCCGTCTCTTCGTCCGTTAGATCACCATTTTCTTTCTTCGTATTTTTAATCGATGTTCCAAAGTGACCTGCAGAAAGAGGGAAAAAGAAGGGGGGGCGGGGGCAGCATTTAAAACACATCAGCGCGCATAAACCCGAAAAGGCTTTTACTTACTACATACTCGGTCTATCTCCACGGAACGCAGTTCTTGCCAACTCGGCATTTAAGCCCAGATGAACCTTTTAGGGTGGGAGAGATGATTATCGGAAGCCAGTGGATAGCATAGGTCACCCGGGTGTGGTATTACGGACCGTATGCAGGGAGGCCAGGTGGCATTCCTTCGGGGCGACTCAGGGGCATTTTAGCACAATTTTCCTGATACAGGTAGCATATAAAGTATAGACTGAATTCCAGCGTCTTTTTAGCGGTTGCTTTGGGCTGTACAAAAATGTGCAAAGTACATATAACAAAAACCTGGACCATTCATATTTGCAATATTTCTGCGTATTATACTTTTTAACCCTTAACTAATCGAGCTGAGCCATTTCACCTGTAATTCAGTTATATCGGAAACAGTGGTCATTTATTCGAAACGTACCAATTTACACGTGACAACTACGTACGTTTTTTCCAAAAATCTTTAATAAAAATGTCGGTGCATAAATACGGGCCTACAACCCAGTGGGCCGGCCAGAACTGTACATGTGGGGATACTTATTAGTGGAAAACCTAATGGAGTCGGTGATCGTTGATTTCATAATGAAAGTGCGACAAGTGCAACAAAATCATATCGAAATTTCAGTGTGAGCGAGTATCATAAGTGTTGAAATTCGAACTTTCAATAATCATGATGCGCCAAACTTATCAACAAATCATTGTCCGAATGTTCAATCAGCACCCATCTCACTTTAATTCATTGTCCGAACACATAATCAGTACCCATCCCATATCAATTCAGTGTTTCTTTTAAAAACTGTATGCATATTTCATGACACCAAAGCTGAGCAATCGGGGTACAACAAGGAGTTGAAAATTTCATTTGTACCGGCGCCATTTTGGGTGCAGCCAGGCAGATCCAGGCATAGTCAAAATTTCCACCAGCTCGTGGTTGGCCCAGAACCTCTTTCGGCAGTCCAAAAAGTTCCGTTAAAGGGCAACAGAAAGGGATCGGCAGTATGAACCATCAGTCAAAAAAGGGGGAGGGAGGCAACAATTTTCCCTACCGGGTCATACTGGTTTTTTTTTCACCGGAACTGTTCCGAACTGTAGTCTGCAGGATTTTAGTCATTCAAATTGAGGCTGGCGTCAGCATGGGAGCGCCGACGTCCTGCAGCTACATTTCCATCGTTCCGTGGGCAATCATGGCAGCCATTCCCCATCGGGGGTATCTGCGGGAGTCGGGGACTCCCGCGGCTCCTCTAGAATCTTCAAGGTCGAGGAGAACTTTTATGATGGTGGAATCAGCAAGCAACCGGGCCATTCCTTCATGCTGGGCCCGCTCTTGCAAGGTCGACCGCCATTTTGAGAGTTCGGCAGCTACCGGCAATCGCGGGGTCAAATGAGCAGACGGGCTCCAACCTGCCGGGCGAGGTGTCGCAGCATCGCCACAGTGGACGAACCCTTTGCCGGGTGCGTGGAGCGTCGCTGCACCGTAAGAGTGGATGAACCCTTTGCCGGGTGCGAGGAGTGTTGAGGGTGCAGCTGGGGAGCCTCCACCTGGGGAGGTGGGAGAGGCTCGTTCGCGCCGCCTCTCCCTCCTGGTGCACCCCACGGCGTCTCGCTTGACATTTGTTATGGCCAGACCAGGCGATGAGGACGAGGGGGGGGGTCGGAGGCATGTGCAAGACATCCCCCCCCCAGTGTTGTCGCAGCCATTATAGAAGAAGTGGCGACGCCTGGCACGTTTCGGGCCGGGCCTCCGGTTGATGGCGGCCGGACGCTCTTCGCCCTGGCCCCAGGAACGGGTCCCTTGGTTCATCCGGTGGGGCAGGCCTTGGCGTGTGGCGCCGCCTTCGGGCTATTCGCCTAGTGGTCCTTCCACCCCACCGCCTCTGACGGGTTTTGTAGACTTAAAAACGCCCAAAAACTACTAGAAAGTAGCCCAAAGTAGCCCAACATTGCTACTTTGGGGAAGGAAGGACTGGAACGGCGTCAGGCAGACGGCAAAATGCATTGTGGGTTTCGTTTGCCGTTGCAGCCGTTTGTCATGTAAATAGTTGCTTAAATGTTTTTTTTTCTGTTTGTTTAAAAATAAAACGTGTTCACCTGTTACTTCGCTATAGTGTTGTATATTTTCTATTATTCGCCTAAGGTTTGTCGTTAATTGGGCGGGGTGGGTGGTGGAGCCAAGCTGTCTCGAAGTCATAGCGTTGAGTTCGGCTTTCCTCACCAGTTTCGTATTTTCTGAGGGGTTGTTCCCTATGTTTTCATTTCAGCGAGGTTGAAAAGAAGATTTCATCAGCGGCCTACTGATTTCACTCTATTCCTTTTCTTTTTCCTAACGATTTTTATTTCTATATATATTTTTTTCCTTTTATTTGCTAGCACGATACAGCGGCTAATCCGCATTTTTATATTTGTCCTTTTGTATTAGGGGTACCCTCCTGGCCGAGCCAGATGACCTACCTCCAATAAATGGTCCGGGTGGAACTGGTTTACCAATCAGTGGGGAGTAGATAGGCATGACAGATTACAACGGGGGACAAAGGTCCGCATTACCTACCCTTCCTTACTTGCAAAGACTAGACAGAACATTTCTATTCCACGTTATTTGCAAACAGAGAATACCTCCAAAAAGAACAATTCCAAACAGTCAATGTTCGGACAACCAATCAATCGATGAGGAACGAAATAGGCATGACGGGTTACAACGGGGGCAAAAGCCTGCGTTACCTACCCTTCACTATCTGTAAAGGGAGAGAGAATATTCCTATTCTTCCCCGTTTGTAGGCAGAGAAGATCCTTAAGAGAACCAATTTCGAACAATTCAATGTTTGATCAAACAATCAATCAGTGGTGAGAAAAATAGGTATGACGGATTACAATGGGGACAAAAGTCTGCATTACCTACCCTTCACTATCTACAAAGGGAGACAGAATATTCCTATTCTTCCCCGTTTGTAGACAGCGAATGTCTCAAAGAGCAACAGAGCAACCAATCAATCAGTGGGGAGAAAAATAGGCATGACGGATTACAACGGGGGACAAAAGTCCGCATTACCTATCCTTCACTATTTGCAAAGAGAGAGGAACGTTCCTATTCGTCGCTGTTTGCAAACAGAGAATGTCTCCAAGAGAACCAATACTTCAAGTAGCACCCAAGGCTAAATGAACCAATCAATGAACAATACCAGTATCTAAATACCGTTTCCAATATCAATAATCAATCAATCAATCAGATGGATAAAGCCATCCTACCAATTAGACGTAAAGACGTCCTACTTAACCTTACCCGGACCGGATCATGTGGGCAATTCTTCGCCTTCCTTCTCTTTTCTCCATGTTTTTATCGCAGCATTCCTGTGGGATTCCAGTCAGGACAGTAGGTCACTTGAGAGAGGTCCGTTCAGAATCGGTGAAGTTCATTCAATCGGCAGCCGGACGAGGGCCCTCTCAAGGCAGGTATACTCCAATCATTTAGATGTTCACCCCATCGTCTGGACCTCTCTTACCGGACCTTATGTCGCTGATGGGCCCCACATTGGGGGCCAATTGTGGAAACGTCAGCCCAACATCGCACCTGATGCCCAGGCTGTTGGTGCAGGACGACTCTTAGTTCCCATCTTGAACAATTACCAAATAAAGAGACGGGCGCTGGAAGCAGGAATACAAGAATAGAGTTTTATTACTCATGAGGAGAGCCTGTCATTTTGGACACTCGCATAGTGTCTTCAGGAGGTGCTCTAACAAGTTTCTCTGAGGCTTCGTCTTTTATACACAGGTTTATGGTACACAGACATCCTTCATTACAATCAAGACATTGTGAAGTATGAAGATATTCCAACACGTGACTACAGTAGGGGCCCTTATCCTCCATACAATAGGAGGGGGCTGCCACGCAGCTGAGTGTTCTGCTGATTCCTTTAGAATGTGTGCGCCTGATCGAATCTCAGGGGGTGGGGAGGTCATGATCAACAGTGGCTCCTTTCAAGAGAGGCGAGTGCATACAGTAGTGGGCAATAAACTGTATCCTCAGGCCAAGGGATGACCAGCGGTCCGTGAAGACAATCAGGCTCAGAGGTCGGGGTCATCAAAGGAGGGGTATTCATGGAAGGAAAGGAGGTGTTGGTCAGGCGCAGGGTGTGATTCTCAGAGACAGAGTCATGCGGGAGGGGAGGGCTTATGACTTGTGCATGTGAGAGTGGGGGCAGCCAGGGTGCGTGGGGGATGCTTACAGGGTCAGGGAAGTGCGCCAACGATCGATCGTGAACAGGGAGACCATGATACCAAAATGGCTGTCGAGTACGTGTGTGCATGGGTCTATGCTAGCGGGATAACACAGTCAGTGTTTTAGCGATATCCGTTCTGCTTACAAGGGGTACTGTGAACACAAATGAACGCCGCTTATGTACATACACATTGTCATTTTCAACAGTAGGTACATAAAGAAAAGAGCAATCCCCCTGGGAGGCCCATTTTTTCCGCGAAGGGAAGTGCCACGGAGAATATCTCCAAGTACGTTGACCATTTCCTACGGGATTTTGTGAGTAAGCTCCCATCCCATGTTAAAGACACCAAAGACTTTCTCAGTAAAGTAGAAGGTCTGCCCTCGGAAAAGTACTTCCTACTAGTCACCCTGGATGTAAATTCACTTTACAACATTGTCAAACATGATCAGGGTATAGAGGCGTGTAGACAATTCTTGCAGACCAGACACATCACATTCAAAGCCCGTACTTCTTTGGTTTTGGAGATGATCAAATTTTGTCTCACCAATAACACCTTTATTTTTCACGTACCCTGTATAAACAGATCACAGGGACCGCATTGGGGACATGCTTTGCCCCTAGTTTTGGGCCAATGGGAGAAAGAAATCTTCATGGATAATCCCAACTTTCCAAAGGTAGAGCAGGCCGTGTTCTGGCTCTGTTACATCGACAACATTTTTATGGTGTGGAAGGGAAAGGAAGATGAGGCTAATTATTTTATAGACAATCTCAATGTTAACAACCATAACATCTTTCTCACCAGAATGTTCATTAAAAACTCAGTGGAGTTTTTAGATATCAAAGTAGAAATCATTGGTGATACTGTACAGACCAAACTGTTCCGCAAGGACACAGCTGGTAACACCTTGATTCATGCGCTCAGCAGCCACCCTGACCCTCTAAAGTGGAGTATACCGTATGGTGAACTGCTGAGGGCAAAATGCAACTGCAGTACCGACACACCCTATAAAGAAGAAATGACTACCATGACTGAAAGGTTTAAGGCGAGAGGGTACCCTCAGTAGGTACTTAACAAAGCTAATAAAAAGGTAGAACAGGTACAGAGACAAGACACGCTCTTCACTAGAACAGATAGTGAAACAGAAAAGAATGACCAGGAAAATAACACAAGGATCATCCTCACATACAACAGAAGTGCCAAAAACATCAGACAGATTCTCACTGAACACTCAAAAGTGACCCCAATATCGGCCACCTAGTTAACGAGAGACCCAGCATTACCTAAACAAATGGTTACAGCTTGAGAGACAAATTTGTACATAGCGACATAACACTCTATAAGATCATAAGAGATCAAGGTTTAAGTGCTTCTACCCCTGTGGGCACTGCAAGGCCAGTAAAAACAGCTACATGAGAAAAGAACTCAACACAGAGGGAGGAACCATGAAAAAGATCACTCAATTCCTTACATGTGGCACACCCTTTGTTGTTTACGTATTGGAATGCCCATGCAAACTGAGACATATTGGCAGTACCATCTACCCAGCTAAGAAGCGTGTAGTACAACACATGAGGGCGATCAATAATAGAGTCCAACAATACCCAGAAGCACGTCACTTTCAACAACACCATTACTCAAATAGTGCCCTTTTGAGTTACTTTGTGCTAGAGCATATCCTGAGACCACCTAGGGGAGGAGATAGGACACTCAAACTGAGACAATGTAAATCCAGCTACATCATTGTTCTCCAGACCAAAAGCCCAGGTGTCTTAAATCTTGATGAAGAGTTACAAATATATTCGCATGTAGGTTTAGTTGCTCTTTGCTCCTCCCTAAACTCCTTTGCTTCTAGGGAATGTTATAATGTTTAATACATTTGTTTTACTCACCTGTTTATAATGGTACTCTCACATATATGTGTTTTTAACCCAATTTTTCTTTCCTTTTTTTCACTGCAGGAGGAAAGGAAGGTACCCACACTACTCCGGTAGTTCACCCTCACGGGTACCCTAACCTTTTCTTCAGAGGCACATGGCGACGTCAAGTCACTCCAGTCAAGAACATGTACCTTGTGGTTTGATTTAGTTTGACTGTTTTTCCAGTCTCATATACTTTTGACCAATGTTTCCAATGGGGGACTGTCCCGATATATTTGTGGCAATGGTTGCAACTTTACATTGTCTTTAGGCATGTATACTCATAGTGATTGTTGGGAACTGGCCCCTTACTTACCTGCTACACTATGCACAGGGGTATACTTCACCTACATGTTCCCCCGTGGCTTGCTGCTGACGTTACTGTCCTTAGATACCAATATCTAGACACACAGGCACTGATAGTCTTCGACAGCCTATATTTGTGCCCATAGTTAGAGATTGTCTCTGTTGTAACATATCCCCATGGCCAATTTCCAGTATAGATTGGCAAGTGGGTGGTGAGATGGGGGGCAATCTAATAAAGACAGATACCCTTTGACTAGTATTTGGGATGGAGATGTTGAGCATTTTAATTTTATTTGATATTATGGTTTCATTTTTCCCTATCACTTTCGTAACAAGGTTTGCTTATACACATACCCTCATCATGCATGGATCATCATGCATGGACACATTGGAATTGTGTATCTTGGTATACCTAGTGCAATTACCATTAGTCTCAGAAATGCACACAGATCTCGATTGCCTGGGTTTTGTTGTCTATTAGGTTCTCGTACCCTGCACTGCCTAGGACAGTTTTATTCCAAGATGGCTGCTATATTCTCTCGTGCGTAGTCCGGGTTCATAGATTCATGAGTATTTGACACATGTCAGAATCGGTTTCTAATGTGAACCACCAACATGTAATACAACGTTTTGAATATACCTATTTAATGGTGATATTATTTCCCTGAGTTGTAAACAACAGCATTGATTGAATTTTATTTTACATGCATGAACTATATGCACACTACAAAATGGCAGCCGAATTTTACAATTACTTTTCATGCACAGTGAGTCCTTTGTTCATTTTTGTGGTTTCTATGTGTATATCAATGGCTTCTTACGTGTGAGTAAGGCTTCATTGCTGAAACGAGTAACGTACAAGCGGCTTAAAAAATTCTGAGAGTGCATTATTTTCGCTACACCAAGCAAATTCGTGGTAATATATATATATTACCATGAATTTGTTTCGCGTAGCGAAAATAATGCACTCGTCGTCTTCAGGATTTTGGAGGATATATATATATATATCCTCCAAAATCCTGAAGACGACGATGGTGTCACAAAGAACATGTACAGACCACTTCGTAGGTTATTTTTGAATGCAGTGCTTTATTCAACAAGACAGCAGCATGAAACGTTTCGACCGGGGAACCCCGGTCTTGACCACATGACATGCCCAAGACCTTAAGTGTTTAAATACTGTTGAGGTTGGACACATGCTCCTCCCACTGCTACATTGAAAAGTGACAAAATACTATAGGGAAACACAGACTCAAAGCTATACATATCATGCGGCCAACAACATTTATAGCTGGAAGTTAAACCCAAAATTTAGGGTTAATATAATTCCACATAATAAATATATTGCAATTATATAAATATACATAAATAAGATTAGTTATAAATCAATTCATGAAAACTCATATATATCGTTTTTCACTAAAAAAACATAGGTTTCAGGCACGTTATAGTTAGAAATTAGCATTTAAAAAGCCTTTGAAATTCACTGGAAAAAACATAGGTTTCAGTGGTGTTATAGTTAGCTGGACATTTCAGTCGTACAAAGGCATAGAAATACCTCTGTTATAGTTAGTTTTGGTAACTATAACTCATGCGTCTGCAATGCACTGCTGATGATGTCACATATTACTTCATGTGTGCGATCTTGCGGTGGAAGAAGGTGGCGAGGGAGTCGCATAGGTCTTGCGAAGGTGGAATGTCGTTGGTGTTGGTGCTGGGGTTGGAGAGTTCCTTCCCGATGTTGAAGAGCTCTTTGCTGTTGTGTGCATTGTTGTCTAGGCGGTCTTTGTGCGTTGTTGTCTAGGCGGTCTTTGCGCGTTGTTGTCTAGGCGGTCTTTGAAGAAGGCCCTTTGGGTGGATCTGATTAGGTGATGGTGTCCATGAATGGTGTTTTTGCGGGCTGTGTAGCTGTCCGGTGTCTGTTTGGGGTGCCATTTCCTCTCTAGTTTCGGCAGGTTTGCTTGGAGGCCTGGAGTTTCGTGGTGAACCAACTGGCTCTCTTGTTTGTGTGTCTGTTGGAGGATTTCTTTATTGTGGCGAGAGTGTTGGTGCAGTGATTGATCCATTGTCTGAGGTTGCGGGCGTCTGTGTCTGGGTTGGTGGGGTCGACGGGTGGGCTTCGGGTGAGGGTGGTGTTTAGCTGGTCTTCAGTGACTTTGCTCCAGCAGCGGCGTGGGATCTGCTGAGTGCAGTGGTGCATGGTGGTTTTCTGGAAGGTGAAGTAGATGCAGCGATGGTCGTTCCAGTGGTGTTCAGTGGTGTGGATGAAGGAGTTGTGGGAGCTTGCGGAGAAGATGGGGTCAAGCGTGTGGCCGGCAGAGTGGGTGGGTGTTGTGACGAGCTGTCTGAGTCCGAGGTTGGCAAAGTTTACGATCAGGGTGGTGGAGTTGGTGTCATTGTTGTTCTCGAGGTGGAAGTTCAGGTCCCTGAGGAGGATGTAGTCTGTGGATGGCAGGGCATGCGTGCTGATGAAGTCGGTGATGGAGTCACTGAACTGTGGTCATGGTCCAGGGGGTCTGTAGATGAAGGTTCCTCTGAGGGTGGTGTTGGGATCGGTGTGGATCTGGAAGTGCAGGTAATTGGCATTGCTGAAGGTGTCGTTGGTGCTGGTCGATACCAGGAAAGCGTTCCTGTGGACAATGACGATTCCTCCTCCTGTTCCGTGTGGTGCAGTCTTTGCGGGTGATCTTGTAGCCTTCGGGGATGACTATGGCGATGTCAGGTGCCAAGGAGGGGTTCATCCAGGTCTCCGTCAGGAAGGCGATGTCTTGGGCGGTGGAGGCGAGTAGGTCCCAGAGTTCGACAGCATGTTTGCGGGCAGAGCGGGTGTTGAGCAGAATGCATCTGAGGTGGTTGTGCACTTTCTCAGTGGGTGGATTAGTGGATCGGATGCTGGTGAAGCTGCAGTACCGGCAGTAGAATGGTCCTTGTGTGCGTTTCGGGGCGGCCAGGAAGCAGGTGTGTGATGGTCCGGTCCGGGTTTCCGGAAGGTGAAGTGGATGCAGCGATGGTTGGTCCAGTGGAGTTTGGTGGTGTGGATGAAGGAGTTGTGGGAACTTGCGGAGAAGATGGTGTCAAGCGTGTGGCTGGCAGAGTGTGTTGGTGTTGTAACGAGCTGTCTGAGTCCGGGGTTGGCAAAGTTTTCAATCAGGGTGGTGGAGTTGGTGTCATTGTTCTTCTCGAGGTGGAAGTTCAGGACTCTGAGGAGGATGTAGTCTGTGGATGTCAGGGCATGCGTGCTGACGAAGTCGGAAATGGAGTCACTGAACTGTGGTCATGGTCTGGGGGTTTGTAGATGAGGGTTCCTCTCAGGGTGGTGTTGGGATCGGTGTGGATCTGGAAGTGCAGGTAATCGGCGTTGCTGAAGGTGTCGTCGGTGCTGGTCGAGACCAGGAGAGGGTTCCTGTGGACAATGATATTTCCTCCTCCTGTTCCGTTGCAACAGTCTCTGCGGGGGATCTTGTAGCCTTCAGAGATGGCTATGGCGATGTCAGGTGCCGAGGAGGGGTTCATCGAGGACTCTGTCAGGAAGGCGATGTCTGGGGCAGTGGAGGCGATTAGGTCCCAGAGTTCGACAGCATGTTTGCGGGCATAGCGGGTGTTGAGCAGAATGCATCTGCGGTGGTTGCACGCTTTTTCTGTGGGTGGATTGGTGGATCGGATGCTGGTGAAGCTGCAGTTCCGGCAGGTGAAGGGTCCTTTTGTGCGTTTCGGGGCGGCCAGGAAGCAGGTGTGTGATGGTCCGGTGTTAAGTGTGTGAAGGGTGCTGGAATTGTAGCGGTGTCGGGCATCATGGCGTTTGCAGGGGCCAGGGGTCCGGTGCTGGGCACGGTCCAGGTGCATCCGGGGTTGCCTTAGGCGCACCTTCGGCCGAGCAGCGGGTGCCATATAAGGGGAGATGAGAGGGAGGAGCAATTGGGAGGTGGTATTGGGGCGGCGAATGGGCGACCATGGGGGCGGAGTCACAGGGGGAACAGCCGCGTGAACGGGGGCACAGAGGAAAGCAAGGGGGAAAATGAAGGAAGCATAAGGCAGAAAAACAACACAACCAAAATAGACAAGGCAGCAATACATAATTAGACAAGGGAGCAAAATAAAACAAACAGAGCAAAATACAGCAGTACTGGATTACCGAGGTGAGGGGCCTCAAACCTGGGGCAGCGGGGGTGACAGGCAGCAGAAGCACACAGACTCACTGGTGGAGCTGTGCGGCGAGGGGGATGGTTAAATATATGAATAAGATACTACTTTACATAAAGAAAAAACCTAGAAATTCATAGAATAAAACAAAGGTTAATGTAACATTATAGTTAGGTGGGTGAAATCGATTTGCTGGTGTAAGCGGGAATGAAGACACGGGGGAGGTGGATGTCTTGTTATGCTGTAACTTTATTGATTTAAGTAATTTCTTTCTCCTAGGACTAGGGCGATAATAAGGCAGGTACGCCTCTTGATCCGTCTCAGGAGGACCGCTCCCTCTGGTTCCCCGTTGATATTTCTCCAGGGTGTCCCGACTCGTGATTGGAGTTCGAAATGAAAAAAAAAAGAAGAACAAAACAAGAAAAGGAATATTAGCTCTGGGCTTTAGGTGTCAGACAGGGAAGGGGGTGAGGACCACTCCGTGAATCACGACCTGCAGGTCTGTGCGCCGACGGTGCTCAGGGTGGGGCTCAGGGTGGGGTTTTTAGTGCAATGGATGTTTCGGTGATGGGGGGTTGTTGTTTACGTTTTTCTTCCTGCCCACCCCGCTATGCAAGCACGTACCTGGGCTAGCCACACGACTCCAGACAGGTTGCCGGGCGAAGCGTGATGTCGTTGTCCTCCTGGGTCAGCTACGCTTCTGGCTGGTATTTCCCCAGGTTTCCGCATGTTTCCCGAACTCGGCAGCCGTTCCTCTTCCTCTCCGGCAACCATCTTCTTCCGCACAATACTCTCCTCTTTCTCTCGACTCTCTGCTCCTCCGGGTAATACACACACCTGAATTCTGGTAGTCCCGGGCATTTCTTCCTCCACCTCCGTGACGTTTGCAAAAGGGGCGGTGACACCAGCAAACTCGGCCAGTTAAAGAAACACGGTCCTGTTTCTGGTTCAGGTTGTCCAAACGACGCCATCTCGGGTTGCTGTGGGGAGAGACACTGTGAGGGTCCATAGTTGCGTCTAACAGGCATCATTTTGTCTAGCAGGCCCTCATTCCGGCCCTCCTCGTCACATACTACCCCCATAGGATTCTCCCGATTGGGGAGAGGAAAACGGGAGAGGTAGTCAGCATTGTTATTGTCTTTTCCCTTTCGATGACATACTGTAAAGTCAAAGGGCTGAAGGGTCAGGAACCATCTCAGGACTCTAGGATTGTGAGAGATGTTTTGACTCATCCAGGTGAGTGGAGCATGGTCAGTGTAAAGGGTGAATGGGTGACCCTCCAGGTAATACCTCAATTTGTCCACTGCCCATTTAATTGCGAGACATTCCTTTTCTACCGTGGGATATTTTAGTTCACAAGGGAACAGCTTTCGGCTGATGTATAGCAAGGGATGTTCGGTGCCTTCGGGTGATAATTGAGACAGAACCGACCCCACCCCGTATTCGGATGCATCGGTGTGTAAAAAGAAGGGCCGGGTGAAATCGGGACTGGACAATACGGGACTGGTTGTGATAGCCCGTTTTAGTGTACTGAAGGCATTCAACATGTGGGTGGAAGGGTTCAGGAACATTGTTGGCTTGGTGTCTTTTTTTAGCATCTCCGTCAAAGGGGCAGCCACCTCTGAGAATGACGGGATAAATCGACGATAGTACCCGATCAGTCCCAGGAAAGCCCTCATCTCTTTTTTGTTTTGGGGGAAAGGGGTTTCTGCTATGGCTCGTATTTTCTCAATCTGGGGTTGCCATGTCCTAGCAAGCATCCCAGGTATTTGACCTTCTGGTATCCGATTCGGGATTTCTTAGAGTTGATGTGTAGTCCTGCTGCTCTTAATGTTGTTAAAATGGTCTGTAAATGATTTAGATGGCTCTCCCAGTTTGGACTGAAGACTGTAATATCATCCAAGTACGCTGAACTGAATGCCTGATGTTCCCTTAAGATATTGTTCATCAGGCGTTCAAATTTGGCGGGAGCGCCATGTAAACCAAATGGGAGGACATTAAATTCAAAGAGTCCCTCGGGTGTTACAAAAGCTGTTTTTTTCCGATCCTCTTCTCTGAGGGGTACTTGCCAAAATCCCTTGGTCAAGTCCAAAGTGCTGATGTACGTCGCCTCTCCTAGCTTTTCAATGAGCTCGACGATGCGTGGGATGGGATATGCATTGAACGAGGAGATACGGTTGAGGGCACGGAAGTCCATACAGAACCGGGTGCTTCCATCTGGTTTTGGGACCATTACGATGGGAGACGACCATTCACTTCTGGAAGGTCTAATAACTCCCAGTCGAAGCATTTCTCCTACTTCTCTTTGTAGATCTTTTCTCCTGGCGGCGGGGATGTGGTAAGGTCTTTGTTTTACCACAACTCCCGGTTTTGTCATAATTCGATGTTCTATTGTGGATGTTTTCCCTGGGAGATCAGAAAACAGGGGAGAAAAAGAGCGGCGCACTTCTTGTAATTCAGCCTGTTCTTTTTCTCTCAGGTCTTCATTTATCACTAGGTGTTCCAAAGTGGAGTTTGGTTTTTTTTTAGTAGGGATGGTGAAATTATTGTTTTTAAGGGGGGTCCTAGCCATTTTTTTATAATGTTGATGTGGTAGGTTTGTCTTTTATGAGGACTGATTTGGATCTGATAACTGGTTTTCCCCACTACTTCTAACACTTTGTAAGGACCCATCCATTCTGCCTGGAATTTCTTTGAGCTGGAGGGAAGAAGACCCGAACCAAGGCCCAGTCTCCCCTTTCTAATTTTCTCCATCTTTTTCCCCTGTCATAGGCTCCTCTCTGTTTTTCCTGATTCCCCCCCAGGTTGGAGTGTGCTAACTTTCGTATCTTCCCTAGTTGGGTTTTTAGGTTCTGACTATACTCCAGGATTTCCCTGACTTCTCCTGCTTCTTCAGTCTCCCACGCTTCTTTCGTCATTTCGAGCAGTGATCTAGGTTGCCGACCATACAAGAGTTCAAATGATGAACAGCCTAAACTACTTTGGGTTTGTCCCCGGATGACATATAGGGCCAAAGGTTAAAGGCGATCCCACTCGGTCCCATTGACTGACAACATTTTTTTCAGGGTAGATTTTAGCGTTTGTGGGTGGTAAGCAGAAGTCTTTAGATGTTTAAGGTCTAGTAGGTTACACACCTCACGCATCAGCCGTGAAACAAAGGGAGTGCCTTGGTCCGTTACGATTTCATTTGGAAACCCAACTCTGGAAAACAGTTGATTAATTTATCTGCTATGAACCGGGAAGTGGGTGACTGTAAGAGAAAAGCTTCTGGAAAACTTGTTGCATAATCCACGATTACGAGCGCATACTGGTTACCCTTTTTGGTTCTAGGGAGGGGTCCTATTAGGTCTATCCCTACTCTTTCGAATGGGGTACCGATTATAGGCAAGGGTTGGATAGGTACTGCTGGAGGTCTATGGGTGTTTTTCTACTGGCAGACTTCACAGGTTTGGCAGTGGTTTTTGATATCTTTGTAAATACCTGGCCAATAAAAGTGTCTCAACAGGTTTTGTGTGGTTTTTTCCGTTCCAGTGTGGCCGGTCAGAAGGTGGGTGTGAGCATAGAACATAATCTGTTCCCTAAAACTGATGGGAACCAACAATTGTAGGCTGGAAGAGGAAGAATTCTGTCGGTACAGCAGTTCTCCCTGTATAATAAAACGGGCATATGGGGGTTCTTCCCTCTCTTGCGTGCTATGGGCATGTTCCCAAGCGTTAAACAGTGTCCTATCATTAATTTGGGCAAATCTGAAGCTTCTGTCGGTGGACCATGGTTCCGGGGATAATAAGGCGGGTATGGCTGGACCTTTCTGGTGTTTTAAGGCGTGAGGGTGCATTACCCTGTGAAAGTAGAGTTCTGAGAAATTGGGGTTATCTGTCCCTATGATGACTTCTTCCGGAAGAGTCTCTAGTACCCCGACTTGAACGGTGCACTTCTGACCCCCTTCCAGTTCTAGAGAAACTTGTGCTAGTGGGTACGCTTTGATATCCCCATGTGCACACTTGATGTTGACCCAGGCTGATGGGATTGTCTGTTCAGACCTCACCAATACCCCTTTTATCACGGATTGCTTACATCCTGAGTCCAGAAGGGCCTGTACCTCTTCCCCATTCACCCTCACACTTACATGAAATGCTCCTCCCAATTCTGCCAATAGAAGACGGGTTTCGGCATGTACCCTACTTCCATGGGTTCTTCTACCACTTTCTATTGGGGGCAGAGTCTTGCGATGTGGCCCCAGGCTCCGCACTCGAAGCATTGAGGGCCTCGGAAGCTCGGTAGTTCCTGCTTCTGGAACCTATGGGGCGGCAAATCACTCCCACTCTGGGCTTTCCGCTCCGACTTCCCCATAGGGGCTTTACTGTTTTTTTCTGCGTCCCAGGGGTGTAACTTGGGTTGGGCCCTGGCGAATGTGGAGGCCATTTCCATTGCCTGGATGGTAGTCAAGTTAGAATGTTGACGGAGCCATTTCTGGGTGTTATATGGTAGAGCTTCTAACTATTGCTCTAAGTATATTTTGTCCATTATCTCCTCTTTTGCTACTCCCGATGGACTGGGCAAGTTGCCCCTGTTTACCCGGTACTGGGGTGTCGCGGGGTCAGTAATGATCTTCTGAAGTCCCTCTATCTGGGCCGAGATCGAGTTCCTGAATGTGTCTCTATCGGCCTGGGCCGAAGTCAGGTGTTGCTCCACGGCCCATCCCAATTGTTCCTGCCCCTTTACCAAATGTTCCATTGCCTGGATGGTAGTCAAGTTAGAATGTTGACGGAGCCATTTCTGGGTGTTATATGGTAGAGCTTCTAACTATTGCTCTAAGTATATTTTGTCCATTATCTCCTCTTTTGCTACTCCCGATGGACTGGGCAAGGGGCCCCTGTTTTCCCAGTACTGGGGTGTCGCGGGGTCAGTAATGATCTTCTAAAGTCCCTCTATCTGGGCCGAGATCGAGTTCCTGAATGTGTCTCTATCGGCCTGGGCCGAAGTCAGGTGTTGCTCCACGGCCCATCCTAATTGTTCCTGCCCCTTTACCAAATGTTGCAGCAGTTCATCCATCTTTTACTTACAGATGGTTACTGATGTTGCCCGCATTCTCCACCACTGTAAGCGGGAATGAAGACACGGGGGAGGCGGATGTCTTGATATGCTGTAACTTTATTGATTTAAGTCATTTCTTTCTCCTAGGACTAGGGCGATAATAAGGCAGGGACGCCTCTTGATCCGTCTCAGGAGGACCGCTCCCTCTGGTTTCCCGTCGATATTTCTCCAGGGTATCCCGACTCGTGATTGGAGTTAGAAATGAAAAAAAAAAGAAGAACAAAACAATAAAAGGACTATTCGCTCTGGGCTTTAGGTGTCAGACAGGGAAGGGGGTGAGGACCACTCCGTGAATCATGACTTGCGGGTCTGTGCGCCGACGGTGCTCAGGGTGGGGTTTTTAGTGCAATGGATGTTGCGGTGATAGAGGGGGTTGTTGTTTATGTTTTTCTTCCTGCCCACCCCGCTATGCAAGCACGTACCTGTGCTAGCCACACGTCTCCAGACAGGTGGCCCGGCGGAGTGTGATGTCGTTGACCTCCTGGGTCAGCTACGCTTCTGGCTGGTATTTCCCCAGGTCTCCGCGTGTTTCCCGAACTCGGCAGCCGTTCCTCTTCCTCTCCGGCAACCATCTTCCTCCGCACAATACTCTCCTCCTTCTCTCGACTCTCTGCTCCTCTGGGTAATTCACACACCTGAATTCGGGAAGTCCCGGGCATTTCTTCCTTCACTTCCGTGATGTCAGCAAAAGGGGCGGGGACGTCAGCAAACTCGGCCCAGTTAAAGAAACACGGTCCTGTTTCTGGTTCAGGCTGTCCAAACGAGGCCATCTCGGGTTGCTGTGGGGAGAGAGACTGTGAGGGTCCATAGTTGCGTCTAACAGGCATCATTTTGTCTAGCAGGCCCTCATTCTGGCCCTCCTCGTCACAGCTGGCCACTATTGATATCCGGGGAAAGTGTGTTGGTTATCATTCACCACAGAATGCTGTGCAAGATCTAGAGCCTATGGATACTGGGAGACCACATACACCTTACACCTGAAGGAAACCGTAAAGTAACCATGGCATGTATTTCTGGTTAACTAACATGGAGTGAGGGGGGAAATTCTCATATAGCCTCCAATGGGTTGCTTGGAAAATTCACACAGGAGAGGGCTAGTGCCATGTGGGGGCAGGAAGCTACCACAGTTTCCTCCTCCAATTCCTCTCTTGGAATGTACCAGGTATTGGACTAATCTGGGTAATTCTGAGTGATAGCAGTACATAGGTGGACTTGATATCTGTCTCTTTTAGGAGACACAACCCCTGGTAACTAGGAATGGGTACTCCTCTTTCTGCATCAATACTAGCCCATCACCCAGGGGATGACTTAGGGAGATTTAGCAGTATGGGTAAGGGTAAAACTCCATTTTGTAGTAAGAGGACTGCCACTTGACTCTCGGGATGCGCTGCCAGTTTGTGTGGACTTTCACAGTGTTATTTCATTACTGTTGTTTAATGTGTAAAATCAGGTGGTTGACAGGAAGGAAGAAACCAAAGTCATAAGTATACCGGAGGACTTCACCTTGGAGAATAAGAACAAAGGGATGGTGTTGGTAGCATGTGATTTTAATACACCTCTGAGCCACTTGTGCCTGCTAATCTACATTTGGCAACTGACCTGATTGCTAGATGGAAAATCCCTCCCATAGCTATAGTGAAATGGACCCTAGGGTTGCACAGCTGTTGACATTTCCCCTAAAATGTGACCTTAGGATTGTAAACAGTAGATCTAGGCCAGATGGGAAGGGCAGCCGTACTTATAATCAACCTGGCCATTCTAGCTGGATTGACTATGTTTTAATAATTCTGACTAAATGACCACTTATGCATGATATGGTAGTAGTTGAATGGATTTATAGAAAACATAATGTCCTTAGACTGTCAACATTGGGCTTGCAAGCTCAAACCCCACATCCCAAAGGCCAAGTAAAAGTAGGAGATGTTGTATTCCCAATAATAGAAAAGCTATCATGTGAGAATGGATTGAAAAACACCTGGATTCCTTGGGGAATGTGGCAAACAAGGCCAAATAGCAGCTAGTGATCTTAGATGGACTTCTCCCAGTGTATAGAGACCGGTACCTGGAAAAGGCCCATGAAACACTAATCATTTATATAAGAGAGACTTTGATGTAGCGCAAAAAGTGTACTCTGAAACCCCAGAAGGAAACCCTGTTGTAAACTAAATCCTGTAGGGTGACAAGGACAGAGCTTCTGCTAGCTGATAAACCTAAAAATAAATCCCATCTTGTGCCCTGTAGGGTGATTTATAAAAGAGAAGTAACCAAGACCAAGAGGTATTGGGAAGATGACCCATGGGATGGGCTAATCTTTGCCATGTGCTCTAAAGATAAGTGAAGGATGTTAGAATTATTTGGTGATGAGCGGAAATGACAGGAGAAAACCAGTGGAATTCTTTGTACAACCCCAGAACTAGGAATTAACTTTACAAATGTGTACTCTTGTAGTGCAGACCATGCACGGATGGGCATTGAACTAAAATTGGCAGCAAAAATCAAAATAACCTGTTATTGAGGTCAGGTAAACAATAGAGGTCATCAGGTCCACTCTTCGAGAAAAAGCGCCAGGCCCTGAAAGTATCCCAAATGAGCCTTTTTAAATCCAACTTGAACATCTGGGGTCTCTACATGAATTATCTCTCAAATTCAATATTAAACGTATGATAATCACCCCTACCAGGCTCACTGCTGAGATTATCTTGATTTATAAAAAGGGCCTGCAAAGCGTATAAAAGTAACTACTGGCCGATCTGTCTAATTGACTTCTTGCAGAAGATTTTCTGCAGGCAAGTGCTAGCGCATAATTAGGAATAGACCAAGGAGAAAAACATAATCTCTGGGGTCCAGGCACAGTTCAGATGTGCCATTAGCACGGTTGATCAGATCCTCCATTTTAATTGTATCTTTTGGAAGGTAGCAACAAACAGCAGGGGTGCCATTTGTTGCTCTCAGACCCCTTTGATCTAGCACAGCTGTAGGGAGCCATAGATAATATCGGTATCCCCTATAATCTATTGGCAATTCTCGTGAGGTTAGCCAAAGAAAATGATGAAAGGGTTAGGTGGGGGGAGCAGGGTCAACTCACCGACCCCATAAAGGTATTGCGGGGGTAAGGCAGGGATGCATCCTGGCCCCAACCTTTTTTTCATTGTATTTAAATAACATAGTGAATCGGCAGGATAAGTACAGTTGTGACTCCCCCAAAGACTCAGATCGGCGTGTACCTGCCCTAGTGTTTGCAAATGATACACCGCTAATTTCGAAATCACTTAACACTTTAGCCACGGTCCTTATTTCGCGGCAGTGCGGCGGTTCCGTGGAGTGGGTGGGGCCGCGTCGGCTGTTGGACGTTCGAAGCACCAGCGGTAGTGCTTGCGATGTCCAACGGCCGATAGCAGCAGTTAAAGGGTTAAAGGCTACAGTAGCTCCTGGTAGATTTGAACAATGTCTGTAATGAGCGTGGGTTGGACCCTAATAGCGCACAAAAAACTAATTTATGGTATTTAATCCTGCAAGAAGTAAGAACATAAAGGGCCTCATTGTGATGTCAGGTGGTCCTCACCTCAGACAGGCCATCGGTGGCGGTCCTCCCGACAGACAGCCATTCCGTCTGATCGTTTTAATTTGATGCATGCCTTCGGACCATCAGCAGTCGGGGGAAGACCGCTGCCTCCACTAGGATCTCAGATCCTGACAGGGTGGCTGTTGGAATCGTATTCCCAACAAGAGGGAGTAGTGAGGCAGGCACTGACTTTGGGATTGCAATGTCCCTTTCCAACAGACTTTTCATGGTGGGAAGACCGCCATGTAAAGGTTGTCGGAAAGGGACTTTGGGGGCCCCAAACAGGGCCATCATCCTTCTTAGACCACATGTAGTGCCCCCCGCACATGCGTGCACAGTGTTCCATGCAGTACATGTTGCATGACACTTAGTGCATGGATGTGCACAAAGTGCTCTTTAATACTGTGGTTTGTGCTGCTGCACTTTTATTGTAGTCTCCTGACCACCGCAATAGCAGTCAGCGGTCCGACCGCCCGATATTGTAATCAGGGCCAAAGTGTACACTGGTTGTTAACTAAAGCCCATAGAAAATGTTCACAACTTCCACTACCTGGGTCAAAGATTAATCTCAGTCTTGGATTGAATCATGCAGGTTCAAAAATCCCATTGCTCTCAACTGCACCACACCTCTAGACTATTATTGAATGTCTTTAAAGAAACCCACTCAAAAAGGGTCGTTCCCACCAAAGAGATTTATAATGTTAAAGCCCTGGGAGCTGTTCTATACGTCTTGAGGTCTGTATGTAAATTATGTATTAACTGTAGCTGAAAACACATTTATTAGGTCCCTTATTACATACAGAACACCCCTTTGATCCCAATGTATCTTGACACAGCCTTTAGGCAGATCTCTAGGAAAGCTGAGCTCAGCCCATTGCAATACTGGCACAGGCTTTGGACTTCGTCTGCCCTAGTTGTTTACAGTGAACCCATAAGGGCGCTTACTTCCTCCCCAGCTGTTCAAACAATTCTTTATTAATGTCTGTTAGGTCGGCACTACGGAAACTGAGGCTTGAGAGGTGATGGGCCAGCCCTGAGGAACTTAGCTGTTTGTTAGAAACTAATCTTAAGGCAATGTACTGGGAGTCCATTTCAATCCATACTAATATTATAAAGAGAGAGCCCAAACCTTTGAGGTGGGTAATCTCAGTAACCACAGCACCAATCACATCCAATACAGTGCTGGAAAGGGCAGTTGCAGCAGAAGGACATAGGCTATGCAGACAGCCACCATATACATTTGTTTTTTTTATAAATTGTTTTTATTTACTTTTCAAGAAACAGTGGTGTTCATCACAATTATACAGTGCAAGACATACAATTGTATCGTAGGACACCATATACATTTAAAAGGTAAAAGAACCGTGCCAGCAAAGTAGTCCCTTGTGGGCGTGTCTACGTTGTGCTGTGGGAGTGGACTGGGGGTGTGTCTAACGCTGGGGGCGTGTGGTACGGCCATCACATCGTGGGCTGTGAGCGTGTGCTGGGGGCGTGACAAACGCTTGGGCCGTATGTTCACCCTTCATGCCATGTGAGTCATACATACAAGCACCAATTACGTTGCTGCGCAGCATCAAGGGGCACGCTAGGGGCGTGACACGCTGGGGGCGTGAGAAACGCTGGGGGCGTGTGTCCGACCTTCATGCCGTGTGAAAGCAATTGCGCCACATCAAGGGGCACGCTGGGGGCGTGAGAAACGCTGGGATTAGTGCTACCTTCCGCCCTTCATGCCATGTGGGTCGTTCATTAATCAGAAGATCATCTGCTGTGGCCGTGCGCTGGGGCCATGACAAACGCGTTCAGCTGGAGGCCTGGTAAGTAACATTTCTGCAGCCTCTCCTGCTGGCTGTTACTGAACTCTCTCATTCAACGAAATTAGACGCGCCTGCTACCATCAACCAGGGCTCTAGCCGGGCTCAGGCGGCGGATCAGTACACTAATTACATGCACCTGATAACATCAACCAGGGCCGCAACTGGGCCTCAAGCCGGGGAACACGCACCTGCTAACATCAAACAGGCCTGCATCTGGGCCTCAAGCGGGGGAACACGCAAATGAGCGTGTCTGCGGGGACAATTACTGCAGCCTCTCCTACTCGCTGTCACTGAACTCTCTCATTAAACGGATTTACCTGCGACTGATAACTCTCTCATTCAACGACATTACACGCGCCTGCTAACATCAACCAGGGCTGTAGCCGGGCTGAGGCGGCGGATCATTACACCAATCACACACGCCTGCTAACATCAACCAGGGCTGCAGCTGGCCCTTCTCCGTCCCTATTGTAATGAAACAAAAAATGTTGTCTACCGCGAGATTTTAAAATAAATTGCCCTTGCCAAATACACACATTAAACACATTCTATTTCATACCCGGACAACGTCGGGACGGGCTGCTAGTTGATATTATTTGAGGAAACAGAGATATTTTCCCTACATAATTTAAAACTATTCCCTGCATATAACAAGCCAGTCGATTACATTTGGCTGCCCACGTTTGCTAACTGTATCTGCAGATTAGGTATCAGGCTCTTCCTACTCAAGTATTTTGTGCTAAATGGGCACTAGCTCATTCCAAAGGGGCAAATTGTCCAGCCAGCAAAGTCCCCCGAAAAGATATTCCCACCTCCTTCTTTTCTGCCCAGCCTATAGCCTCCAGAGGAAGCATTGGCTGTTGTCACTGTGCAGAGAATTGGGTGTCAGGTGGTACTTGGATGCAGCTAGATTCGAAGAACAAATTGCTCTAGGCTGGTGACTTTTTAAGTGGCAAATTATCTTATGTTCGCCTTGCTATGGTAATCAAAGTGTATCCTTGTAGAAGAGGAGGAGCCACAATAATTCAATAATACCACACATATACAATGGGTGGGCCTGGAAATGGTTGTTTTAATGTTGTAGAATTATGTTGGGTAATGTGTATTCCCCGTTTGTGTGATTATATTTTAAAAGCTAGGATATTTGTGCTCACTAGAATAAAATTGATGCATTGTCTGCATAAAAAATCTGCATCGTTTGTGTAGCTTTAAGAGAATGAATAGGCCTAATGGTCTTGTTTTAATGGAGCCGGAGTGTTGTAGTACGCAGAGACGCAATCTACACTTCCAAGTTTCTAAGCCCACCATTCGTAGTCTGTATGGCCTTTTATGACATCATGGGGAATATGTACAAGCCCCTAGTGTCATAGGAATGACACTTTTTCTAATGTTCCTTTGCAGGTAGGGGCCTCGCCTTATTTACAAGGCAGTGTTAAGCCACTTAATGTGGCTTAACGCTGCCTTGCAGATAATGCACCCTTTCATGCTATATTTAGCATGAAAGAGGTGGGCATTAGGTGTTGTGGTGGGCGTTCTGCCACAATACCCATTGATTTTGATGGTGCCCCATATTTAAAAGGGTGGCATAAATATGGGGTGCCACCAAAATTAAGACCAAAAAAACCTGGTCTTAACAGTCTTTGCTGTTTCTATATGTGCCTCATTGTGCAGCACACATAAAAACAGCAAAACACCATGCATGATTGTTTATGTGCAGAAAGGTGTCCCTTCTGGCACATAGACAATCATTTTAAAAATGACGAGTTGCAACTTCTATGTGTGCAGCACAAACCAGCACATATAGAAGTTACTAATTTCCATTTAAGATTGTTGATATGCAGGAAGGGACACCTTCCTGCACATAAACAATCGTTCCCACAATACAAGCACACTTGCACTATAGTGCAAGGTTGCCTGCATTGGTGCTAGGCAGCTGTAATTAGTGCCAGCACAGGGGAAAATGCAGGGCTGGCCGTATTGTTGCAAATAAGGTGCAGTCCTGAGTTTTTCAAAGCAGCGGAGCATGACGTTAAGTCAAGAAGGCCAACAATGCTCAGTCACTATCTTTGAAAATATATCCCCATGATTCATGTTTTTATGTCATTTTAATATACTTTTGTGATCTTGATGATCAAATCAAGTTACATTGACAGTTAGGTGTGATAAAAAGATCTGTTTGTATTAAAAAAAAAAACACTACAAATTCACTGAGAAAACCATGCTTTTGTTTCTAAATATGTCAGTGACAGCATTAACAATTTGAACTAAAAAAACTATGGAAATTCACAAGTTATTGTTAGCAGAGCTAACTATAACGTGCACCCCCACCATGCTAATGACCTCACCTATGGCGTTTCTCATGACATGTTGTATGACATAATTTATGACATCAATGATGACATTTCAAATTACATCATTGATGATATCACTGATGACATCATCCAATGACTGTGTTAGTTTGATTCATAGTTACATACAGGCGGGTAACTACCGTATTACAATGTTTACCTAATTTTGTACAGCCTGTGTCCAGCTATTGGGTGTAAGTGTTTACAAAAAGCATGTGCTCCTAATACTTCATAGGTGTGAAGAGAATAGTGCACGTTATCCATATTTGTATTGAAGAGTAACTCTGTGTGCAGATGACAGTTGATGACTTGTGTCTTGTATGGTCCATACACATTTTGTGGTTCCGCAGAAAAAGTTTCCAAAAAGAGCAAAGATTCTATTTTAATAGATACTAAGTATTGTAAGCAATCTTGAGTTAAAAGACAGAACAGAGTCATTATGACAATTTCTACATAACATACTAACCTATGACAGTGTGCGCTATACAAATATGCCATACAATACAATACAATACCTATGTATATATACTTGTTTTGCTTTAGAAGATGGACTATCTTTAACATATGTGCCACAGTATGAAGGCTACAGGGAGTATGGTCTTTATCACCTTCAGGCCGTGGTTATTTTAAGCGAATTGTACCTTTTTTGACAAGCTGAAAGTCATTTATACATATCATAAATAAGTAGATACATAGGTATTCAGCTTAAAAGAAATTCCATAAATTGTTAGGATACCATATAAATGGAAGAAAAGGAAGCATACAGCTGCAAAAGTTCAACAGACCTAATTAACCCTGGTCAGAGTCCTTACACTCCATCTGTACCTCATTTCCTCACCCAAAATATCCAAATAGTACCAAAAGCCTTATATCACCATACTTCTTGCAAACATCTTTTCCTGTTCCCTGACCTTGTTCATTTTTGCCACTAAGCGAAAAAGGGTACGAGGTCAGAACTCCGTCTCTGAAGAATCAGGGAGCGAGCCACCATCATGGCAATGTACAGCAACTTCTGTGATCGTATTGGTTGGTGTACCTGACACTGGGCATATTATGCGTTTGTTCGATCCTCAGAAGATTTTCTAAAAACCTAACTAAGTGGGACCACCCTCCTCCCGCCACTGTTCCACACCGAAAACAAAGGTTTAGGTAGTTCTGATTTAATTCATACAAAAATTGGGGGTCCTGGGGGAAACATGGCGGCCGCTTGACTCGCGGTCGCGGGAGGCTCCTGGTTGCGGGAAAATCATGCCGGCATTGATATGGATTTTTATGCTTTGAGACGATTCAGGTGGGGGTAGAAGTTTATTTGTGTGAGCGGTACCTTTTGACTGCCCTGTAGCTCCCGGTGGTGCAGGGGAAGAGACGATGTTGAGCCGTTCGATGTCGGGGCTGGTGCGGTGAGTGACGTTCTGGGCGTTTCTGCTCCCGATGGTTGCCGGCGCCTGTCGGATTGGCTTGTGCTGTCTCTGCCGCTGCTGAGGTGAGGCTGGGCTGAGCCATTGCCAGCATCTTCGGGGGCGGTCTGTGCACAGCGAGAGTGGAAGTGTGTCAAGCTGAGGCGGGGTCCTGGGGTCCCTGGGTTTCCTGCCCCCTACAAATGTGTCTTCCTCTTTGGCCTTGGACCCCTGGGCACGCGCTGCTCAGGAGTTCGGGAGGGGACGCAGGGCGCTGATGCAGCGAATCAAGTGTGGCAATATATATGACACTCATAGCTATAGCCTGAGAAGGACAGACATTATTCAGCAGTTCAGTGTCTGGAGTTCTAAAGAAGCTGACTTCAGTTCCCGTGCAGCCCCTGAAGAGACAGGTAACCCCCAGGAAAGAAGAGGTGGAGGTGGAGGTGGAGGCAGGGACTTGGGGGCAACTGAGAAAAGGGTGAGGAAAGCGGGGAAACCAGGTGAAAAATCTGAGAAATCTGAAAACAAATTTAAACAGAATCGTTATCCTTTTAGAAGTGGTTTAGGAAAAAATTGTCTAAAGAAAGGACAGGATTCTGCTACCCCAAATTTAGAAAATAAAAGCGTATCTCCGCAAAAACAAGACAGTATTGTTCTTCCTGGAGAGTGGGTAACACCAAAGAGAAAGAGGAAAACTAAAGTGAATAACGAGCCAGAAGTTTTGAGCCGGAAAATTACCCCCTCTCTTAGGACCTTTTTTAAGGTTGCTCCAAAAACTTTGCTACTTAAAAATCCCACATTGGGTCCCTTGAATCCCTTGAAGATAGCTACAACAATTGAGGTAGAAACAGTGAGACCAGAGAGTAGAAACAGATTTCAGATCCTGGCGGGACTCACAGACTCCTTGGAGCTTAAATATTCGGGTGACAAAATGGAAGGCTATTCTCAATCCCAACCTCAACCGGCGCAACCCGCGCAACCTGCGCAACCTCAAGCACAAGGTCAGCCACAAGCGACTCCACTCCTCCAGGAATCTCTATTGGTTTACACTGTGATTAAGTGGCTAAAGGGGGGAGAGCAGAGAGCAAGGTGTAACTAGGGCTGCTCAAGAAAAAAATCAGCATGAAGCCCCAATACAATCACATCCCCAGCCGATAGCCCAGGTTAAGATACCATCGCCATCACCTCTACTACCAGTGCAGTCTCAACCCCAACCCCAATCTCATTAACACTCAGTATCCAAGCTGATACATTTATTGACGGTAGAGGTAAAAAATAGATTTGAAACCTCTGAATCAAATCAGAAAGAAATCCGCACTGTCTGTGAGAGTCTGGGGCGAAAATTGGATGAGGTAACCGACAGAACTACGCGATTGGAGATTGGAATGAAGGACTTGTAGTCATAGGGTAGAGATAAACACTAAGGAGATTCGGGACCTAAGGGGGAATGAACAGCAATTGAAGGATAATATAGAATCCCTGGAAAATAACCAACGAAGATGTAATCTTCGGGTCCTCAAGGTACCAGAAGGAGCATAAGGAGAGGAGATAAAAAAATTCATAATACATTTGTTAAAGGAAGGGTTGCAACTCAAATGGTCAGAGGAAGAACTCAGTACGGATATCCAGAGGGTCCATAGAGACCCTTTCAGAAGGAACCCTAATAAAGTTAAACCAAGAAAAATGTTTGTGAATTTTCACACTTACTGTTTTAAAGAAAAAATACTCCTCAAAGCGTTGAAACAAAGATCCCTGACAGTTGATGGTATCAATTTTGAGATCCGATCAGACATCTCGCAAATGACAGCAAATAAGTAATGGGAAATGGGGAATTTGATTGAGTCCTTCAAGAGCCTTGGTGCTACTGCGCAGCTTAAGTTTCCAGCTAGTTTACGGGTAATGCATAATAACAAGATGCATACCTTTCGTAGGGTTGAGGAGGCGGAAGGGTTCCTAAGGTCCATCTCAGGAGCGGGAGTTGGTTAGTGAGTTTGATAAGGTACACATTCACACAGGATTCTTTCTCTCCTAATAAGATACAGGTTCCCTAGTGGAAAGTTTCTTAGCTATGTTCTATAATATCAGCTGTTAATTAGGTAGGTGTTTTTAAATATTTTTCCCAAGACCAGGCCTCTCTCGATCTTAGCTTAGGCCATTAGAGAGAAAAAGGAGGGTTTCCCAAGGGGTGGGATAGGGTGGGTTTCACGGGTAGTTTTTAGAGCACAGGTGTGGGAGCAAGGGGAGAAAAAACTAAAAATAAATGTCCTCGTAAAAGATTAAATTCCCGGTAGCAGGATGGAAATTAAAGGAGAAAATGGATAGGAATGACAATGAATCAGAAGCCATCTATAGAATTCCTATCGTGGAATGTTAATGGATTAAGGGGACGTCATAGGCGTGAGAGGATCCTACAATACCTAAAAGATGCTCCGGCCCAAGTCATTTTATTACAGGAGACACACCTAATGGGAGATGAGATGAGGGAGTTGTTTAAGAGTAGAAAATGGTTTCAGAACTTGATATGTTCAGAGCAACAACTCTCTATAAGGGGGGTGGCAATCCTGATAAAAGCTAATCCCCTGCTGGTGGTTTCTGAAAGCAGGGTGGTTAAAAATGGAAGATGCGCAATTGCAAAAGTTCAATTCGGGGAGCAAACTTATACTGTAGTGAGCTATTATGGACCTAACTTGGATGATCCTGTGCCTTTTAGTAAATTACTATCGGAATTGCTGGATTTCCCCGACCCGGTCATCTTGGCAGGAGATTTCAACGTGGTCTTAGATGTTAATCTTGATCACTCAACCAAGAGTAAAAATATAATGCATAATAAATCCAGGGCTTTGATAAAAAATACAATAAGAAATCTTGGATGGTGCGATATATGGCGAGAAAAAAAGGGCGCTTTAAAAAGCTTTACCTTTAATAATAAAAAATATGGACGTAAGTCCAGAATTGGCCTGTTTTTAGTGGACCTCAATATAAAAGATCAGCTTCAGAATGTAAACCATGTAGGAGCACATATGTCCGACCACTCCGCAGTTTCAGTGATACTAGTCCCCTCAGTGGCAGTAAAACAACGTAGGTGGACTATGGATCGGTCCATACTTACTGACAACGAGGTAATAAAGAAACTTGGTCTGGAGTCCCAGGAGTTTTTTCTTAATAACCGAGGAATTGCTCCAATAGGAATTGTCTGGGGCTCGTACAAAGCCTTTTTGAGGGGCAGGATTACATCAATTCAGTCCTACAAAAATAAATTGTGCAGTGCAGAAATTCTTAATATTGAGAAGAAAATTCAGAGCCTGAAATACAAAATTCAGCAAAATGAAGTGGGAGAGGATGCTGTGAAGGCCTTAATTCAAACTCTTAATACAGATTTGTCTTCAGTAATAGAAAGGTGACTTCAAGAAAGGTGGCAAGCTAGTAAGCTGGCCCATTTTAATTATGGGGAAGGTTGTGGCAAATTACTTGCCTGGAAGGCAAAGAGTGACCAGGCAAAGAACTTCATAAAATAACTTAATTGTGGGTCTGCTGGGAGTCCTATTATAGCAGGGACCAGTATTGAAGACACCATGTTAAAATATTATGAAGACGTTTACAAAGAAGACTTATGTACAACTAGGTCAGAAGTCCTAGAGTGGTTAGACCAGGATTTACCAGAAAAAGTATCTGAATCTCAGAAAGTTGGTCTCAATAATCTAATAACCGTGCAAGAAATAGAAGCTGCCATAAATTCGGGAAAATCCAGCAAGGCAGCCGGACCTGATGGTCTGCCCTTAGAAGTTTATAAAAAACTATGTCAGTATTTGGTGCCCTTTTTGCAGCTATCTTCAATGCAGGTTAAGAGATCCCTCCCTCTTGGAATGACGCCATAGTAACCCTAATTCTCAAATCTGATAAAAAACCATATTGCTGTGATTCATACAGACTCATATTGCTGCTAAATGCAGATTACAAGATTTTTGCCAAGTTATTAGCAGAGAGGTTGAATGGGGTGGTGGGAGTACTCCTTCATGAAGATCAGAAAGGGTTTGTGCGAGGTAGAAGTCTTAGAGATCTAACCTATAGTTTAATAGGTGCAATTGATTTACCCTCAGTAGACAAACTTCCACTAGCGGTCATTACGGTAGACGAAACCAAGGCTTTCGACCGAGTTAATTGGTCTTATCTAAATGAAGTATTGAGTTTTTCTAATTTAGGGGAAAATTTCTGTAGGGTTGTAAAAAGAATCTACAGCACTCCGACTGCAAAAACTTTGATTAATGGGAGGCTAACTGAGAAATGTAATATCCTTAGAGGGATGAGACAGGGCTGCCCACTGTCCCCCACTACTTTTCAATCTTTATATTGAACCTCTGGCAGAAAAAATCAGGAAACATGAGGAGATAATTCCTTTTCAGTCCAGGGGATGGGAGAAGAAAGTGGGTTTATACGCAGATGATCTGGTAGTATATACTTCAAATCTCAGCATAGCACTACCGAATGTTTATGATCTGGCCGCAGGGTTTGGAAAGATTTCGGGCTATGAAATTAATGAAGGAAAAACAGTAGTCATGGCATGGAACATGATGGCACAAGAGAGCTGTGTCAAATCAGAAATGAGATATCTGGGTATTAGAATTACCCAGAAAATCGAAGAAATTCCTAAAACCAACTTTGAAAAAAATCTATAAGGAGATAGGGAAATTATTGTTAGGATGGTCCCACCTGCCTCTATCTATGGGAGAGTTAACATCATTAAAATGACAATCCTCCCAAAACTCACGTTCCTATTTCAGAATATTCCGTTGACTTTCAAGGATGATTCGCTAAAAAAAACTACAGTCTAAAATATCTAGTTTTATTTGGGCCTCCAAAGGGGTGCGAATCTCGTGGGAAAAGCTCAGACGACGGTCTGAGAAAGGGGGGCTAAGGCTGCCAGATCTATCCTATTATGCTTGGTTGTTTTTGCTAAAAGGTGGGAAAGGGTTATTTAAAACACCAGATGACTCTGAGATAGGTAAGTTGCATACAGCAATGTTAAAAGATATTATAGGGGGAGAGTACGGTTTCATTCACAAATTTGGGGACCCGAGATATTTAAAAAAAATACGTCTAAAGACCCTACTCAGTCTCGCGACAACTTGGCATAAATTTAGGAAAGAGTTAAAAATCAACTACTTTAGTGGGACGGCACCTATATTTGACTCTCCAGGATCCCCAGAATGGTCGAAGGACTCACTGGTGCGACCTCTGAAGGATGCAGGTCTTACTTCCTGGAAACAGTTGATATCGGAAGATGACTTAATATCATGGAAGAGTGCCAAAATATGTGTAGAGGCCAACTTTCGAGGTTTAAGTATTTACAAATGCTAAGCTGGAGTCGGACTGTTGGGCCCGGAGTGGGGCTTGCAAATAAGTTGGAAGAGAGTTTGGTACTTGGAATTGCTCACAAGAAGGAGATGGCAAATTATTACTGGTTATTACTAGAACTGGCTGATGGAGATTTTAACCTTCCAATGGAGCTGTGGGAGAGGAGCTTGCCAGGAGAACAGATACAAGATTTATGGCAAGTATCCTGCGACATTCTTTATTCCACAGTTCGACCCACAAATTTAAGGCGGAACCACCTTTTTTGTCTCCACAGGGTGTACTGGACTCCATACAAGCTATCTAAAATGGGGAGTGGAGTAGTTCCGAAATGTCCTAAATGTAATAAAGAGAAAGGTGATGATACGCATATGTTTGTGACCTGTCCGGCACTTCAATCCTTCTGGCTGGATGTGAGTAATACAATCTTTTCCATTCTGGGCGAAGTAATCCAGGTGAGCGAAATGTTGGTATTCTTTGGTCTCACTAAGAATAATATATCTATGGCAAATAATGCAAACAAATTGATTTTTTATCTAATATTACTTGCGAGCAGGGAAATCTGTAAGAACTGGGTTAAGATTACTCCTCCAAGTAAATTGGTATGGTTGGCTTCAATAAGATATATAAACACCTTAGATAGAGCACACAAGTGTAGACGAAATGCTTTTTGGCTCCCCTATGAGATGTGGGTAAGGACATGTATAAATGAGTCCAATGATTAGGCCTCTATATCGGTGTGCAAATACTCTGGTGGTAGCCGATGGTCTCAGGGAGGAAATTGGCACCCATGGTTAAGTAATATTGCAAGATATAGAGTGCACCGTACCTGCGCTTTTTTTTTGGGGCAGCAAGATCACTCAAGGCGCCCAGGGGAGATGTAATCTGAAGCAGACTTTTGTCTCTTTCTGCTTATCCGGGCTATAAGGACACAAAGAATTAAAAAAAAAAAAAAAAAAAATTGTGAAAATTGTCCCTCCTCAAGGTTGAGGGGTTAAGGCACACAGATCTTCTTTTTTATTTGAGTTTTCCACCAAATTCAGTATAAACTCCTTCTTGGTGAACATATCTCTAGGATCAATCTTAACACATTGAGTACAGTAGTATGATACCAATGTAGCCATCCTTTTTTGTAAGTCACCAACAGCTCTATCTCACCTGTCATTCTCTAAAATGTGCATATTATACTTTCCTATCAATTGGAAAGCTGAGAGAATATCAGGAACCCTTCTCTTCCCTTCTTCCAAAAGAGCGAGCAATAGCAGGATATCATCGGCATACAATTTAATTTTGGTCTTAAAAGCAACCAGCATTTGAATAGTTATAGTATTCTGAAGTGCAATCACCAAAGGCTCAATGAAAAAAGCAAAGAGAAGTGGTGAGAGCAGACAGCCCCGCCTAGTTCCATGCTGAACCCTAATGAAGCTTATCTCTGTAGAATTTAAAATTAGCTTGGCTGCTGCACTCTAATACATCCTCCTAATACAGTCTTTAATCAGGGGAGAAAATACTTTTTTTTCTAATAGGACAAAATTATTCTCCCAGACCATCAGCTCATCAGCCTTTCCTACAAAATATCGCCATGGGGTCTACTTAGTAAGAAACATTTACAAGGCCACTCTTTGGTAATTATTATTAGTGCTCAATTGACTACCAGCCATTAAACCATTCTGGTCCTTATATATTAGAAAATACGCTACTTTATTAATCCAATTCGCTAATAGTTTCATTATGATTTTATGATCTGCGTTTTAAAAGGTAATCAGATGGTAAGAGCTGGGATCCGTTGGATCCTTGCCCTATGTAAGCAAATTGGCGACATTCCATTGCTTAAAAGATGAGTATAGAGGACAAGGGCGACTATATGTTGAGGGAGGAACTGTAGGATGGGAGGGATTGTGAGGGCAATACATGTAGTCAGAATTTGATTGGCCATAAAAGCACTTTTCCTGTTAAATTTGGCACTACATATTGGCCTTCTGAACTATCAAGGCTCACTCTGTATGTATTGCAAATTAACCCCTTTGTCATCACACGATGTGCAAAGCCTATGTTTTTGTTTTCAATAAAAATAATTTTAAGACAAAAGATGAGGGAGGCAAAGCACCCTTGAAAATAAAGTTAGCAACTTTCAATAAATAAGAGAAGAAAAGATCTTATAAAATTCTGCAGTGAATCCGTTCGGCCACAAATCTTACACCTGGGTAGGCTACGTTTTACCTCTTCTAATTCGATTAGTGAAAAGGGGCTATGTATCCATCTACTATCTACATCTGTAGGAGCTGTTATGAAAAGAGAGTTTATAAAGGAAGTTCAACTCAAACAGGTTAACCTCCAGCTGAGCATTATAAATGTAAACAAAATTTTCTAAAAAAATGACCCTAATGTCCTTCCCCGACCTCCAGTCTCACGTTCTTGGACACTTTTTTAATGGTATTGCATGTAGCCCATTCTCACACCTGCCAAGTCAAAAGCGTTGCTGCTAAATTACTTTCTTTGTAAATCTTTTGGCCATTGTTGGAATCTTTCACATAGTTTCTCACATAGTAGTAATCTCAAAAGAGCCCTCTTCCCTCTCTCCAGCACCTTCCAGTTAATTTCTGAGCTATTGTGCACAACCCTCTGTGCACATGATTGACCTGATTCTGTAATCCTATCTGTTCATCTATGAAGGTTTTGTGCCATGCTATGTCCCTGGAAATAATGAAGGCGTGTAGGGAAGCTTTAATGGCATCCCAAACTATGCCAGCATACACCTTGTTTTGTTCAAAGAAGCACCCATTCTCAATTTTACAGGACGTACCCCAGTTTTCATCCTCTAAATAACATTTATTAAACCCCCATCTCTGCTTTTCCGGGCCTGACTTCTTAGTTATTGTTTCTAACGCCAGAGCTGAATGGTCAGGAAAACCATTAGGAGCATATCCAAGCTTTTAACCCCCACCATTGGTGAAATTAAAAAGTACTCTAAGCAAGCTGTAGTGTTATACTTAGCTGAAAAACAGGTGTATTCTCTATGAAAAGTAGTGGCCAATCTCCATGGATCTATCAACCCCTAAGTTCTCTGGAGTTCTCCCAAGCTTTTTACAATTTTGAGCTTAGCTAGAGGAAGAATCAAGTTCTAGCTATTGCAGATAATTAAAATCTCCCAAAAATAAATTCTCCCTCAGCACCCACTAATGACAAAAGAAATGTATTAAATGGGCCAGGATCATCTTCAAGCCTGTTGTATACATTGACTAGTGTAAGTCGTGTTTGATCGTGCAGTCCACCCAGCACCACTTCCCATCTGTATCCGATTGCCAACTGTGGATCCGCAGCTGAACATGTTTACATATAAAAATATCTATCCCTCTGTGGGCTGCGTCTACAGAGGAGAAGCATATAAAGCTGGCCAAAGTATTAAACATATCAAACTTGGATATCCTGTTATGAGGGATATGAGTCACCTTCTAAAAAAGCACTGTAGGTTCATGACTTTTCATCCAAATGTATGCTGATTACTTCTTCCTAAAATTGTTGAGCCCATTCACATTAAGAGAAAACACCTTTAACATTCTTTCTTATTACTTACTAGCAATATGACAAGAAATGTTTCCTGATTCACTTATCCCAAACAGCAAGACAACATTTCAGCACTCCTAAACGTGCAAAAAAAGCTAAATGACATCAATGATGACATCTCAGATGACATCATTGATGTCATCCCTGATGCCATTGAAAGGGCGGGATTTGCCTTCTAGAGACTGCATCTCATTCTCTAGAATCCCGTCTCTGGTAGACTGGACCTTTTTACCTGTCATAGAATGAATTAGGCAATCTATCTACCAATAGTCAATCAAATTTCAACGATTCCCACTGTTTCCCCCAAAGAACCACCGACTAAGGACTAAGTTTGAAGATTTATTACAAAGCCAAAAACAACTGGAGGTATAAACACCTCAGCAAAAGGTTTAGAAGATAAACAGGCACTAATACAAACATAATCCTACGGAAGAGTCTCAGACGGCTCAGGAATAATACAAGAATCAATTCAAGAATCATCAGGCTAACAAGAATTGCTATAACCTGAGTTTTAATATGCATTGATAAAAGGTATAAATTCAGGTTAATCTGTCCCTACACTATACTAAGTGACATCCCTACTCAACAATAGCCCAATCTAATAAAGGTGTCAGCAGTGGCGACTTCCAAAGAAGTCCCCTCTCTTTCTTGTAGACTTAGTCTAAAGACTCCTCAGCCATAGCTAAGCTCTCTGCCTGGTCAACCGCTCCCTCTCGCTCCTCGGCTCATGTACTGTACCTCCTCCCTCGGGGTGCTGTCCCTAATACAAAACCCCACACTGCGGACGACGCACCTTCAGGTACGCCCCTCTCGAAGGTGTTGGTTTTCAGATTTTTCCATTATGGCACCTTTCCATCCTTGTCCGTTAAAACATCCTTGGGTCCCAGGCTCTCCTTCGCTTCAAGTTGCTTTCTTAAATTCCTCGGCTACTACTCCACGTCTGAGCCTAGTATCCTAACATTCATACACAATGGCCCCTTCTACTCCACTATCTACTTGGTCCTGCACCTGCAAAGGAATACATGTGAATCGGCTCACAATTTTTTAATGTTGCAATTGACTTTAGCTAAGGCAGCTTTCTCCAAAAACATTTCTACGATTTAATGCTAAGCAAGGCATCTTCGATCAGGCCTACAAAATTTTCAAGAACTGGGTCTCTGCACGCTTATGTGCCCAACATCCTAACATAAACAATATCTTTCGTTCTTTAAGCCTCCATCTTTAAAGCAAAATACATTTTTCTATCTCAAGCAATTTTATCACGTTTAAAAGGTACAACTATGAATTTTAGTAAAGCAGACCTAGAGTCACAATGATGATCTATTAAAACACATCTCTTATTAATGAAAAACTTCACATCAAACGACATCTCTATGTTAAAACAGCATTATTGATTTTCAAACTCTTAACATTAGCTCTCCATGTAATTCTAATACCAAGTACATTAGTTCTCAGCCCTACATTGCATTTGAACACGATTAGTAAATCCTCTATATATGCGGGTGTTAACTACTTGTGCATATGATACACCCCTACAAATTTTACTTCTGTTTGGCGCTCTCTCAGTTCCCCCCTTTGATGACCTGTGTCATCACCATCATCACACCATCCCCGAGGGTAAGAACCGAGTTAAACAGAGCCTGTCGCCACTTTCCCCCGCTTGAGCATCTCCATCGCTCTCAAGCTCCGATATTGACTGTCCTGCAGTCTCTCCATTCTTTGCTCTTGCACTCTCATCGATCTTTCCAATCCAGTTGACATATACCACTTGTACACTCTAACCAAACCCCACAACCCAATAACACATGCCACAACTATGATGAGGGGTTTGAGTACAAACCCAGGGAAACTCCTTCCCAGATTTGCAAACTAGTTTCCAACATTTCCAACTCCCTTGCCAACCTTCTCCCACACGTTCTCTTGCGTTAAATCCTCAATTTCATAATGAATGGCAGTAATGTTACTTATATATTTCTCCAGATCCTTGGAATTGTCTGGAATATACGTGCAACATTACTGTACCTTCAAAAGTTTACAGACTCCTCATTCTTTTGCTAGAAGGACGTCTAAGGCAAGATGGTTCTGTAAAACCATTGTCCTTATCGACAACATCTCACCCTCAACCAACACTAATGATTTAGCTGTACTCATTGACAGTTCATCCACCACAGTTGCCAACCGCCGTATCTTCACGTCATTCAAAATCACTCCCAACATGGGTATCACTGCTCCAAACACGTCTCCAACTATTGCACCAGCACTTTCACCTCGCTTTACCCTCGTCTGATGTCCTCCCTCCAAGAGAGCAAAATCCTCAGTATGGTAAATCTTGGGAAAAATAATTGCTAGATAACACGTTCCATACCACTTCTCCGGTAATCTTACATACGCATTCCTTCCGCAGACAAAATAAACTGTAGGAATCACCTGCACCACGCTCTGCAAGAAATCCTTTGTGTAATACTCCAATGTGAAAGTGTGTTCACATGTAGTATCACCCACATACACATTTTCATAATACGTCTGTGGTCTGTGAATGCACAACTTCCCTTTCTGCACTTCATCTAGAGCTATTGGACCATAACTCCCTCTTGACCTGTGCTGCTTCTCCTTATCCGTCCAATCAACTTTACCTTGCCCTGAATCTCGCAACTGTTTTTGGTTTTTGTACCTGTCCTCTACTTGTTCTATGAACTTTGTCTCTGTCTCTGATAGCAAACATGTCAAATTGTGTCTGTGAGCATATGAGGTGTCTAACTCTTGTGTTGGAATGAAGAAATATCCAAGTCTATCCTCTGACTTATAATGATCGAACTTATTCAGGTGTTTATAAGCAGGGACTTCTGAAAGCACATCATAATTCGAAAAGAAATACTCAAAATGGTTTCGCCCATAAAATATGCTAAGCAGCAAACTACAGGAAATTCCATATGTCAATGGAAGGTGATGGTATCTAATACCCTCATCTATTGAAGCCGGCAATTGCATACACACATAGCAGTCTTTTGCATCCATCGCATCAATGTATTCATACAACAACTTTGCATACGCATTCTGCTTAAAATTGCCTTTAGACAGATCTGCATGTAGCCTTCTCTGCTCCTAATTTGACCTCTTTCTTGCTAGGAGTGGTAGGTATCGGTGTTCCTTCAACCTCCACTGCCTGCTCGTGTGGTACTAAATAGGAAACTACAACTACTAAGAAAATAAAGAATATCACTCCTCCTATAAGGGTGCCTACAATGCACTTAGCCCTACGAGTCGGGTTTCTAGCCTCCATGTTCTCGGAACAATGTAGTTCGTTCTCAGCAACAATCCAATGTCTCTTTCTTGGTTATTTGAGTCTCTCGAACCACACCTCTGAGAGCAGAAATCCCCGTTTTAGTTCTTCACTTGCATCAACAACAGACAACGCTAACCCTTCTCCGTCCTCTGTGGAAAGTCCCTAAATTTCTTCTTCTTCCACTCGGCTCTAGGTTAGTTCAACAGTTATTTACAAAAGTCTTTAGTAATCAATGATCACACTTGCTCCAACTGCACTTAGCACGTATTCCAGAAGTTCCATGCGAAGCACAATCGAATCGTGAGATGGTATTTCTGGACCAAATGTAGGAAAAATCAGTCTATTCAGGATTAAATCACGTATCTTGCTTAGGTAAGGGGGATTAGGAAAGGTGAGTGTCAGTACGCCTTCGATCTCAAGTCCTGGTACCAACAGCACCACATCCAACTTAACAATTGGATTCGTACTGGTCACTGTCACAGCCATCACCCTCCCTGAACTCAGTACACCGGGCATCTATCACAGGGTAGGTCCACTCAGGAGTGGCGTATCTTCGACAAGGTACACTCACCCTCCAGGACCTTCTCGGACCTCCTTGCTCTATTTCTTGTTCTCCCTCTTCCTGGTCTGATTCTTCAGATACATGAGCAAGATCTCTTTCAGAAGCCAGTCTTACGTTCAATCGCCTCCGCCTCTCAGGCCAATGAGCCTCTGCGCTTCTCACTCTTCTGCTTCTTGTTTGCACACCCTGCTCATCACTACTTTCAGCTTGTTCTGCGCACAAATCACCTTCACAGCAACTTCCCCATTCAGAGGCAGACTCAGTGTCACTGTCGTCGTAATTTCCTTCAGCTCGATCAGATAAGTTACCGGCCTCTTCAGACACCCCCACAGCTTGACTTGTCCCCTCTAGTGGATCTTCCTCCACGGCTGGATTTTCATCTACAAGAGGAGCTGTTCCTTCTAGAGGTGTTGGAACTCGTACGGTGTGAGAAGCATGGACCCAGTTTGGCAATCCTCCACACTTCACAGCAGTGTTCGTCACCAAGATAACTTGAAACGGTCCTCTTCAGCGTACATCCAAGCAGCTTTTCCTTACTTATATGTCGTGACAAAGGTCTCTAGAAGCCGGAATTTCAGCAGTCTGCACCTGAAGAGACACAGAATGGATGACATCAGCAAGTCCTTTGCAATAATCAAGAATCAGATCATCTGTGATATTTAGCAAGGCTGTTGAAGGAACAGATGGCAGCCTCATAGCCCTCTCCATCAATACTTCGTGAGGTGAGAGACCTCTTCTCCTGTCTGGCGTACTACGCATGCTCATTAGCACCAACGGTAATGCATCTGGCCATTTCAGGGACGTAGATGAGCACACTTTCGCCATTCGGGTCTTGAGGGTTCCATTTATTTGCTCCACTATGCTAGAAGCCTCTGGTCGATAGCTACAATGCACTCTCTGGTCAATGTTCAGTGCAGAGCAGAGCATTTTCACAATTTCGCTATTAAAATGCATCCCTCTGTCCGATTCCAAAGAGGTCGGAACCCGAAACGTGGCACAAGCTCCCTCAACAATAACTTTGCTACTGTGAGTGTATCGCACCTACGAGTTGGGTATGCCTCAACCCACCTGGAAAACACACACACGATCACCAAGACATACCTGAGGCGATTACACCTCGGCATCTCAATGAAATCCAGTTGCATCCTATTGAAAGGTCCGCCGGACCTCCCAATGTGACTCAATGTAACTGGTGTTCTTTTCCCAACGTTCATTTGTTGACATGTAACACACCTCTGACATACTGCTTCCGCAGCTGTTCGGAAATTCGGATTGTACCAAGTTTGTCTGAACACACGCATCATCGCATCTCTTCCCAGGTGTACAGGACCATGTATCTGTCGTGCCATCGGACTCACCAGTTCATTCGGCAACACCGCTCTCCCATCAGCCGAAACCCACAAATCCAACTCTCCTTTGACACAACCAGCTGTCCCCCACACCTTTTTCTCATAGTCTGACGCCTGCTCCTGCATGCTTTTCAACTCTTCCTAGGTATCAGCCACCTCAAGCATCATGTTTAACTCAGTCCTTCCCTGCGCCCCTTCGACAGTTTGTTCAGTAAACGAGTATCCCTGTTCGGCACAGTAACGTGCAACTTCATCAGCATAACGATTACCCAGGGACACAAAGTCGGTACCCTTGCTATGTGCAGTGCATTTCACAACGGCTATCTCTGCTGGACCCTGCAAAGCCTCCAGCAGTAATCTGACAAATTCTCCATTCCTGATAGGGGAACCCGATGATGTCATGTAACCCCTTTGAGACCACAACTGACTGAAGTCATGAACCACGCCAAACCCATATTGGCTGTCAGTATATATGGTGATCCAAATCTTGTTGGCTGCCAAACAGGCACGCGTCAACGCAATTATCTCTGCCACCTGAGCGGAGTGTACTCCTTCCAGGCAGGCCGCTTCGATTATTCCAGAAATAGTACAAACAGCAAAAACTGCTCTCAACTGACCAGTATTGTCCCTTACACATGAGCCATCGACAAAGAAAATTTCATCAGGGTCTATCAGTGGCTCATCAACAATATCCGGTCTAGGTTTGGTGCACAGTTCAGTCACATCAAGGCAATCATGGTCTTCACAATCATCGTCTAAGGCATTTGGCAATGGCATCAAAGTAGCAGGATTCAAGACCGAGCACCTCCTAAGGGTCACATTCTCCGCAGCAAGTATAACCTGCTCGTAGCGTGTGAGCCTATTATTTGTCAAGTGCTGCGTCTTGGTCCTGTTCATCAACAATTCCACTGAGTGGGGAACATATACAGTCAGTGAATGACCCATCACAATGCTTTCACACCTTTCAATGCTGACACCTGTTGCGGCAACGGATTTAAGACATCCGGGCAACGCTGCGGCTACTGGGTCTAAGGTAGCCGAGAAGTAAGCGACTGGTCTACGGTCTCCTCCATGATCTTGTGCTAAGACTGCCAAAGCACACCCCTCCCGCTCACAACAGAACAGTGAAAATGATTTGGTGTAATCGGGCATTCCCAGAGCCGGAGCGCGACACAAGTCCTCTCGCAGCCCAAGGAAAGCCATCATACAGTCTTTGTCCCATGGTACCGGATCACTCACATCCTTGTGCGTCAGTTTCTGCAATGGTTTCGCCTTCAGGGAAAAATTGTCAATCCACTGGCGACAGTAGCCAACCATACCCAGGAACATCCTAACCTCTCTCTGGGTCGAAGGCACCATCATTTTCATGATCGCCTCAATCCTGTCAGGCGACACTTTCCTCTTTCCCTTCTCTATCCTGTGACCCAGATACTGTACTTCAGACAAACAGTACTGTAACTTGCTGGGGGATACCTTGTGTCCATTCTCTGCCAAATGGTTCAACAAGGCAATGGTGTCAATTCTGAAAGCGTCTTCTGTATATGACGCAACAAGGAGGTTGTCTATGTACTGTACGAGAACGGAGTTCTGCGGCAGTACCAGACTCTCAAGATTCCTTTTCAGCAACTGATTAAAGATCGATGTGCTCTCCGTGTACACTTGAGGGATACGACACCACGTTAAAACACGATTCTCCAGCTTGAACGCAAAAAGAAATTGGATCTCCTCATGCAAGGGAATCGAGAAGAAAGCCTGACACAGATCAATTACAGTAAACCACTCAGCTTGGAACGGTATCTGAAACAGTATCACTGATGGATTCGGTACCACTGGACAGCATGGAACAACTATGTTATTCACCTTTCGTAAATCCTGCACAATCCTGAACTTCCCGCTAGGATTCTGCAAACCCATGATCGGGGAGTTGCATGGACTGCCCATGACTTCCTTCAGAATTCCCTGTCTAATCATGGATTCGATCACAGGTTTTATTCCTGCAATAGTTTCCGGAGTCAACTTGTATTGGGGTGTTCTTGGGAACTCAGCATTCGGCCTTACTTGTATCTTAACTGGCTCTACTCCTCTAATCAAACCGATCTCCTCTCCTGTAAAGTCCCACACTTCCTGTGAGACTGTATCCCTCAAATCCCAAGGGAGTTCTTCCACCGTTAAAGCAGGATACAATTCTATGCACACACGCGTATTTGCAACCTTAAAGGCAGCATCATCATCATTTGTCTGCAACTCCACTCCCTTGGGGGTACAGTAGATGGTACAATTGAGTTTACACAGGAGATCTCTTCCTAACAGACACACAGGACTGGAATCACACACTACGAATTGATGTTTGTCCCTGAAACCTCCGATCTTCACTGGGACCGGCTCAGTCAGTGGGTTTGTCATTCTTCTGTTTGCAACGCCTACAACTTGGATAGTCTGTCCTGAAAGGGGTAGGTTGGGGACTACCGCAGACCGTACAGTAGAACGGGTAGCACCAGTATCAACCAAAAAGGTGGTGGGATGTCCATCTACATCAGCCTCTACGAATGGTCCCCTCTGGTCTACCTCCAGAACTGCCCGAGGGTACAGTCCTCCTCCCCACTCAGGTACCGTCCTGTCACTGGGTCAAAGTAATAGTACTCGTCCCCTTCTACTATGAAAGGCATCTGCTTGTAAACCTTGTTCCCTGTCGAAATCTTCGGTGGCTGGGGAACCGGAGCCCTAGGGGCTGAAGTCCCCCCTTTAGCCATCTTAAACTGAGTTACTGTTACTTTCTGTACCCGAGGGGCTTGTACCTCCTCCTCCTCTTCCTGTCCTTGATTTTCTGGGTTATTGGGGCACTTGCATCTCCAATGTCCGACCTCATGACACTGGTGACACTTGGTCGTCTTTTTCAGAGTCGCCAGATCTATCCTGGGTCTTGGGCCGTCCTCGTTGTCCCTTTTTTGTCCCCCCGATTTTCTCCCTAATGTTTCACTTCCTGACTGACCTTGTCCTCCCGATTGCATCTGGACTAACATCAGTTTATCCTTAAGCTTCTTTGCCTTAGAGTCTATCTCATCACTGCAATACCTCGCGTACCTCAGGATCTCGTCCAGAGGCTTGTTCTGCCAACAAATTAAATGTTGTTGTATCATGAGACAGATATCAGGTCTCAGTCCCATAACAAACTTAGACACAAACTGTCCCATGTCCTTTGGATCCATCACATCCAATCCACTGTACTGCTTAAAAATCTGCAATAATCGCTCATAATTCTCGTGAACTGTTTTCTTCGGTTCCTGCCTAGTCCGATCTATCTTCACCCAGTCAATGTCCTGTGGTGGTACCTTAGTCTTCAACCACGTGATCGCCTGCTCATACTTTACCATCACCCTGGGTGAGGGTCCATTCGTGGCAGCATCTCGGTCTGGCTCCACTGTGGGCCATTCAACACTGACCTTGCATGCTATCCACAGGTCTCCTGGAACCACAATGTCAAACAGTGTGTTTAGATCAATCCACAGTACCTTTGAGATCTTAAAAAACCTCTCTACGTGTTTGTACCATTCCACTGGACTCTCGCGCAACTTTGGAAACGAGTTCGTAAAGGCAGCCAAATCTCCCCTACTCCAGGGTACATGTACATATCCCCCGTGAGCCACCTCCCATAAGGGGGACGCCTCCACATGCATCAACCCTCCTCCCGGAGATGTCTCAATGGCGCTTCGCCTAACACTCTTTTTCTTTGACCACCTTTCCTCCCATTTGTCCAATTGGATCCAGGTTCGGAGTCCCACAACCAATTCCTTGATGTGGGTTTTTAATACGATCACCCTCTTCTCTTCTAGATCTTGGTCAGAGTACTGCAACCCATGGCCACCCTGTAATGCTTTCGTCCTTGTCAAACTACTTATTCGCTAATTCAGACAATTTCTCATGAGCTACCCTAGCCCTTCAGGTAACATCTTTCGCCACAAACAACAGTTCATCTGGTTCATAGAGTTCGATTCTCTCTAGTGGCAATGTGCCTTCCACTATTTCCTCCACTTCTGATTTAAGTCTCATCACATTGATCCTTCTTGCCTTTATCGCCGCCCTCAATGTACCTTGGCTAGAAGTTCCATTAGAGTCCCTCCCGTCACAGTCCTGACTCACTCGTCTGTCTTCTTCAGGTGTGTTATGGGGAACCCTTCGGTTTTCCCGACTTTCGCGGTCCCACTCCTGTCTATTATCGCTAGGCACGTGGTGGGACGTCCCCCTACTTTCCACACTCCCGCGATCCCATTCCTGCCTGCTTCCGCTAGGCGCGCAGTGAGACAACCCCCTATTTTCCTGGTTTCCATGGTCAAAATCATCCCTCGACCTGTTGCTCTGGGTATCCGCAATCGTTTCCCAAGTTCTCAAATCAGGCCTTAATTCCCTAAGTGACCTTGGCCGTGGTCCTCTCAAGTCCATCGGTCCTCTCAAACCCCCCTGCTCTCCAGATGAGTCTGCCGATGCTGCCAAAGGGGTGCTCCTTTCTACAGGCCTTGGCAATTGGCTCCATCCGTCCGCCACATTACTCCTTCCTTCTCTGTCACTTCTCTCTCTCTCTCTTTGTGGCGGACCCTCTCCTTGTATCTGTTCTGGATTGTACACTGATACTATGGGACCTATGGTAACAGGTACCGTAAGAGCGTCTGGCAGTCTCTGAGAATCAACACCCTCTTTGTTTTGTACATTTTGTACCGTAAATCTTCCCACTACTCTCGTCCTTGGAGAAAGTTGAGGTGCCCTTTTTCCCTCCACCGAGCTGAACCTGTCCCCTAAGGGGCCCAAGCCGCTCTCCATTGGGACGCCACTGTCCACGACAGAGGCTTCCCTGCCCATTGCTGGTGCTGGCCTTTCCTCCATCTCGGGATTATATGGAGGTGGTCTCTCCGACAACAGTCTCTCTATCAGGCTGTCGTCTGTCTCACTGTCCTCATCCTCTGTACCCCTTCTCTGCGCATCCCCTGTATTGACCAACAACGGGTACAACCTGTCCCATTCATTGGTCTGCACTCTCCACCTCTTGGCTAGTGCTTCCCATCTCGCATCTTGAACCGCCCTAACTGATCTTTTCACTCTTTCTTGTCTCCTATCTCGGTTCTTTTCATAGGCTGCCCGGATCCACGCATTTAGTGCTTCAAACTGTGTTGGTCTGGGCAAAGGCCGCAAAGAAGCCATAGTCGCTTTTTAACTGATACAGCACCTCCAATCTAAATGTTCCATATTTAGGAAAAGTCAATTCCTCGCTTCCGTCAGTCATTTTACACCAATTCTCAAGCCACAATATGGTATGCAACCCGACATTCGTAGCCATATAATGGGCTGGAGTATCCTCGGGTGGAGCCTCTTCCCCACCCCGAGGTTCTAACTTCTTTTTACCTCTGAAACAATTCCGCAACCCTTTTAACCATTTCATGATGAAAACCACAACGTTTCTTTGTTTACAGCGCTCTTTTACTTCACCAATCCACCAATCCCAGCGCGGCTCCACACTAACCGCCCTATTCCAGCGCGTCTCCTCACTAACCGCCCTATCCCAGCGCGGCTCCTTCTGACCTCACTCGCCTCCGTTTGGCAGCAGTTCCCCTCCTCTCTCAGCTCGTCTACCGGTCACGCATGCGTCTCAATCATACACTGGAAATGATCACTTCCGATCAAGCAACCACCTCCTTGACTGTACGTCCACAGTCTGACTGTAATTGTCATCTGAACTGGCAAATGTCTGTCCACGAAACGACCGGACAATCGCCTCAACTGATAGGTTACAAACACACGGCAACTTCCGAGCAGCGTCTGTTACCCACGCACTCACACATTCATTCCCCCTATCTCGGTCCTGCGGGCGATCAATGGTACCTCATGACCCCCTTAACAATGGTCGACAATTACTATGGGTGTTCGATACACCCGAACCACTTAAACTCCCCTTGAGTCTAAGATTTTCACTGGTTGCGCGCGCTCACAACCTGATCTCCTTTCACACTACAGGCATTCAACTCCGCAAGACAATACAACACAACAATACAATGTAACACCGCAATCTAACAACGCATGACCCTTTTCATACTCACTCTGTTACGACCTGCTGCTTTCTGCCGCACCGTCACTCTCCGTCAGTTTCCAAGGAACGCCATCCTCCGTCCGCGACTCTCTGGATGCTCGTCATTGGATCTCTATGGGCCTCGGGGAAATCTCAACCTACTCTAGATTACCCTCACTCCAGAAGATAAACCATCCCACTCTGCTACCAACTGAAAGGGCAGGATTTGCCTTCTAGAGTCTGCATCTCATTCTCTAGAATCCCATCTCAGGTCGACTGGACCTTTTTACCTGTCATAGAATGAATTAGGCAATCTATCTACTAATAGTCAATCAAATTTCAACGATTCCCACTGTTTCCCCCAAAGAACCACCGACTAAGGACTAAGTTTGAAGATTTATTACAAAGCCAAAAACAACTGGAGGTATAAACACCTCAGCAAAAGGTTTAGAAGATAAACAGGCACTAATACAAACATAATCCTACGGAAGAGTCTCAGACGGCTCAGGAATAATACAAGAATCAATTCAAGAATCATCAGGCTAACAAGAATTGCTATAACCTGAGTTTTAGTATGCATTGATAAAAGGTATAAATTCAGGTTAATCTGTCCCTACACTATACTAAGTGACAACCCTACTCAACAATAGCCCAATCTAATAAAGGTGTCAGCAGTGGCGACGTCCAAAGAAGTCCACTCTCTTTCTTGTAGACTTAGTCTAAAGACTCCTCAGCCATAGCTAAGCTCTCTGCCTGGTCAACCGCTCCCTCTCGCTCCTCGGCTCATCTACTCTACCTCCTCCCTCGGGGTGCTGTCCCTAATACAAAACCCCACAATGCGGACAACACGCCTTCAGGTACGCCCCTCTCGAAGGTGTTGGTTTTCAGAATTTTCCATTATGGCACCTTTCCATCCTTGTCCGTTAAAACGTCCTTGGGTCCCAGGCTCTCCTTCGCTTCAAGTTGCTTTCTTAAGTTCCTCGGCTACTCCTCCACGTCTGAGCCTAGTATCCTAACATTCATACACAATGGGCCCTTCTACTCCACTATCTACTTGGTCCTGCACCTGCAAAGGAATACATGTGAATCGGCTCACAATTTCTTAATGTTGCAATTGACTTTAGCAAAAGGCAGCTTTCTCCAAAAACATTTCTACGATTTAATGCTAAGCAAGGCATCTTCGATCAGGCCTACACGATTTTCAAGAACTGGGCCTCTGCACGCTTATGTGCCCAACTTCCTAACATAAACAATATCTTTCGTTCTTTAAGCCTCCATCTTTAAAGCAAAATAAATTTTTCTATCTCAAGCAATTTTATCATGTTTAAAAGGTACAACTATGAATTTTATTAAAGCAGACCTAGAATCACAATGATGATCTATTAAAACACATCTCTTATTAATGAAAGACTTCACATCAAACAACATCTCTATGTTAAAACGGCATTATTGATTTTCAAACTCTTAACATTAGCTCTCCATGTAATTCTAATACCAAGTACATTAGTTCTCAGCCCTACATTGCATTTGAACACGATTAGTAAATCCTCTATATATGCGGGTGTTAACTACTTGTGCATTTGATACACCCCTACAAATTTTACTTCTGTTTGGCGCTCTCTCACCATCACTGATGAACTCATACAAACTTCACTTTCTCACATATTGAGCTATGAATTACTATGGCATTGGAGACCTGATAATAAGTACAAAATAGCTCAGGTCATCAGCCACCATTACAGCCATCACAGATTCAACTTCCTCAGGTATTGAAAGCAAGCATAATATGCAATATTGACCATATAGTGCACACTTTACAGGTAGCATAGTTCACATTAACAATCAACCTCAGATATATGGCAAACCCTCATTGAGTATAGTGTCCAATCTGTATACAACTTTTAAAAGAAAGCCAAAAATGTGACTGCCAGTTCCAAAACTAATGACCTACTATGGACAGCTTTTATCTGTGTCAAACCCCTGGCACTCACCAAACCAACATTGAGAAATGAAGTTGATATCAGTAAAAGAACATGGTACTGTTAACACTGTTAACTCTATGAAAAGCATTTACTCTGTAACACACTCCTTTCACAATGTGAATCAGGACACTGTTCCTGGAGAGGAAATAAAGTAGAAATCCATACTAATATTATAAAGAGGGAGCCAAAACCTTTGAGGCGGGTAATCTCAGTAACCACAGCACCAATCACATCACCCAGTACAGCGTTGGAAAGGGCTGTTGCAGCAGAAGGACATAGGTTATGCAGATGGCCACCATATACATTTTTTTGAAATTGTTTTTATAAACTTTTCAAGAAACAGTGGTGTTCATCACAATCATACAGTGCAAGACATACAATTGTATCGTAGGACACCATATACATTTAAAAGGTAAGAGAACCATGCCAGCAAAGTAGTCCCTTGTGGGCGTGTCTGCGTTGTGCTATGGGTGTGGACTGGGGGTGTGACTAACGCTGGGGGGGTGTGGTACGGCCATCACATCGTGGACTGGGGGCGTGACAAACGCTGAGGGCGTGCGTCCACCCTTCATGCCATGTGAGTCGTACATACAAGCACCAATTACGTTGCTGCGCAGCATCAAGGGGCACACTGGGGGCGTGAGAAACACTGGGGGCTTGTGTCCGGCCTTCATGCCATGTGAACGCAATTGCGCCGCATCAAGGGGCACGCTGGGGCGTGAGAAACGCTGGGGGTGTGTGCTACGTTCCGACCTTCATGCCATGTGGGTCGTACATTAATCAGAAGATCATCTGCTGTGGCCGTGCCCTGGGGGCATGACAAACGCGTTCAGTAAGTAACATTACCGCAGCCTCTCCTGCGGGCTGGTACTGAACTCTCTCATTCAACGAAATTAGATACGCCTGCTACCATCAACCAGGGCTCTAGCCGGGCTCAGGCGGAGGATCAGTACACTAATTACACTCGTCTGATAACATCAACCAGGGCTGCAGCTGGGCCTCAAGCCGGGGAACACGCACCTGCTAACAACAAACAGGCCTGCATCTGCGCATCTTGAACCGCCCTAACTGATCTTTTCACTCTTTCTTGTCTCCTATCTCTGTTCTTTTCATAGGCTGCCCGGATCCACGCATTTAGTGCTTCAAACTGTGTTGGTCTGGGCAAAGGCCGCAAAGAAGCCATAGTCGCTTTTTAACTGATACAGCACCTCCAATCTAAATGTTCCATATTTAGGAAAAGTCAATTCCTCGCTTCCGTCAGTCATTTTACACCAATTCTCAAGCCACAATATGGTATGCAACCCGACATTCATAGCCATATAATGGGCTGGAGTATCCTCGGGTGGAGCCTCTTCCCCACCCCGAGGTTCTAACTTCTTTTTACCTCTGAAACAATTCCGCAACCCTTTTAACCATTTCATGATGAAAACCACAACGTTTCTTTGTTTACAGCGCTCTTTTACTTCACCAATCCACCAATCCCAGCGCGGCTCCACACTAACCGCCCTATTCCAGCGCGTCTCCTCACTAACCGCCCTATCCCAGCGCGGCTCCTTCTGACCTCACTCGCCTCCGTTTGGCAGCAGTTCCCCTCCTCTCTCAGCTCGTCTCCCGGTCACCCATGCGTCTCAATCATACACTGGAAATGATCACTTCCGATCAAGCAACCACCTCCTTGACTGTACGTCCACAGTCTGACTGTAATTGTCATCTGAACTGGCAAATGTCTGTCCACGAAACGACCGGACAATCGCCTCAACTGATAGGTTACAAACACACGGCAACTTCCGAGCAGCGTCTGTTACCCACGCACTCACACATTCATTCCCCCTATCTCGGTCCTGCGGGCGATCAATGGTACCTCATGACCCCCTTAACAATGGTCGACAATTACTATGGGTGTTCGATACACCCGAACCACTTAAACTCCCCTTGAGTCTAAGATTTTCACTGGTTGCGCGCGCTCACAACCTGATCTCCTTTCACACTACAGGCATTCAACTCCGCAAGACAATACAACACAACAATACAATGTAACACCGCAATCTAACAACGCATGACCCTTTTCATACTCACTCTGTTACGACCTGCTGCTTTCTGCCGCACCGTCACTCTCCGTCAGTTTCCAAGGAACGCCATCCTCCGTCCGCGACTCTCTGGATGCTCGTCATTGGATCTCTATGGGCCTCGGGGAAATCTCAACCTACTCTAGATTACCCTCACTCCAGAAGATAAACCATCCCACTCTGCTACCAACTGAAAGGGCAGGATTTGCCTTCTAGAGTCTGCATCTCATTCTCTAGAATCCCATCTCAGGTCGACTGGACCTTTTTACCTGTCATAGAATAAATTAGGCAATCTATCTACTAATAGTCAATCAAATTTCAACGATTCCCACTGTTTCCCCCAAAGAACCACCGACTAAGGACTAAGTTTGAAGATTTATTACAAAGCCAAAAACAACTGGAGGTATAAACACCTCAGCAAAAGGTTTAGAAGATAAACAGGCACTAATACAAACATAATCCTACGGAAGAGTCTCAGACGGCTCAGGAATAATACAAGAATCAATTCAAGAATCATCAGGCTAACAAGAATTGCTATAACCTGAGTTTTAGTATGCATTGATAAAAGGTATAAATTCAGGTTAATCTGTCCCTACACTATACTAAGTGACAACCCTACTCAACAATAGCCCAATCTAATAAAGGTGTCAGCAGTGGCGACGTCCAAAGAAGTCCACTCTCTTTCTTGTAGACTTAGTCTAAAGACTCCTCAGCCATAGCTAAGCTCTCTGCCTGGTCAACCGCTCCCTCTCGCTCCTCGGCTCATCTACTCTACCTCCTCCCTCGGGGTGCTGTCCCTAATACAAAACCCCACAATGCGGACAACACGCCTTCAGGTACGCCCCTCTCGAAGGTGTTGGTTTTCAGAATTTTCCATTATGGCACCTTTCCATCCTTGTCCGTTAAAACGTCCTTGGGTCCCAGGCTCTCCTTCGCTTCAAGTTGCTTTCTTAAATTCCTCGGCTACTCCTCCACGTCTGAGCCTAGTATCCTAACATTCATACACAATGGGCCCTTCTACTCCACTATCTACTTGGTCCTGCACCTGCAAAGGAATACATGTGAATCGGCTCACAATTTCTTAATGTTGCAATTGACTTTAGCAAAAGGCAGCTTTCTCCAAAAACATTTCTACGATTTAATGCTAAGCAAGGCATCTTCGATCAGGCCTACACGATTTTCAAGAACTGGGCCTCTGCACGCTTATGTGCCCAACTTCCTAACATAAACAATATCTTTCGTTCTTTAAGCCTCCATCTTTAAAGCAAAATAAATTTTTCTATCTCAAGCAATTTTATCATGTTTAAAAGGTACAACTATGAATTTTATTAAAGCAGACCTAGAATCACAATGATGATCTATTAAAACACATCTCTTATTAATGAAAGACTTCACATCAAACAACATCTCTATGTTAAAACGGCATTATTGATTTTCAAACTCTTAACATTAGCTCTCCATGTAATTCTAATACCAAGTACATTAGTTCTCAGCCCTACATTGCATTTGAACACGATTAGTAAATCCTCTATATATGCGGGTGTTAACTACTTGTGCATTTGATACACCCCTACAAATTTTACTTCTGTTTGGCGCTCTCTCACCATCACTGATGAACTCATACAAACTTCACTTTCTCACATATTGAGCTATGAATTACTATGGCATTGGAGACCTGATAATAAGTACAAAATAGCTCAGGTCATCAGCCACCATTACAGCCATCACAGATTCAACTTCCTCAGGTATTGAAAGCAAGCATAATATGCAATATTGACCATATAGTGCACACTTTACAGGTAGCATAGTTCACATTAACAATCAACCTCAGATATATGGCAAACCCTCATTGAGTATAGTGTCCAATCTGTATACAACTTTTAAAAGAAAGCCAAAAATGTGACTGCCAGTTCCAAAACTAATGACCTACTATGGACAGCTTTTATCTGTGTCAAACCCCTGGCACTCACCAAACCAACATTGAGAAATGAAGTTGATATCAGTAAAAGAACATGGTACTGTTAACACTGTTAACTCTATGAAAAGCATTTACTCTGTAACACACTCCTTTCACAATGTAAATCAGGACACTGTTCCTGGAGAGGAAATAAAGTAGAAATCCATACTAATATTATAAAGAGGGAGCCAAAACCTTTGAGGCGGGTAATCTCAGTAACCACAGCACCAATCACATCACCCAGTACAGCGTTGGAAAGGGCTGTTGCAGCAGAAGGACATAGGTTATGCAGATGGCCACCATATACATTTTTTTGAAATTGTTTTTATAAACTTTTTAAGAAACAGTGGTGTTCATCACAATCATACAGTGCAAGACATACAATTGTATCGTAGGACACCATATACATTTAAAAGGTAAGAGAACCATGCCAGCAAAGTAGTCCCTTGTGGGCGTGTCTGCGTTGTGCTATGGGTGTGGACTGGGGGTGTGACTAACGCTGGGGGGGTGTGGTACGGCCATCACATCGTGGACTGGGGGCGTGACAAACGCTGAGGGCGTGCGTCCACCCTTCATGCCATGTGAGTCGTACATACAAGCACCAATTACGTTGCTGCGCAGCATCAAGGGGCACACTGGGGGCGTGAGAAACACTGGGGGCTTGTGTCCGGCCTTCATGCCATGTGAACGCAATTGCGCCGCATCAAGGGGCACGCTGGGGCGTGAGAAACGCTGGGGGTGTGTGCTACGTTCCGACCTTCATGCCATGTGGGTCGTACATTAATCAGAAGATCATCTGCTGTGGCCGTGCCCTGGGGGCATGACAAACGCGTTCAGTAAGTAACATTACCGCAGCCTCTCCTGCGGGCTGGTACTGAACTCTCTCATTCAACGAAATTAGATACGCCTGCTACCATCAACCAGGGCTCTAGCCGGGCTCAGGCGGAGGATCAGTACACTAATTACACTCGTCTGATAACATCAACCAGGGCTGCAGCTGGGCCTCAAGCCGGGGAACACGCACCTGCTAACAACAAACAGGCCTGCATCTGCGCATCTTGAACCGCCCTAACTGATCTTTTCACTCTTTCTTGTCTCCTATCTCTGTTCTTTTCATAGGCTGCCCGGATCCACGCATTTAGTGCTTCAAACTGTGTTGGTCTGGGCAAAGGCCGCAAAGAAGCCATAGTCGCTTTTTAACTGATACAGCACCTCCAATCTAAATGTTCCATATTTAGGAAAAGTCAATTCCTCGCTTCCGTCAGTCATTTTACACCAATTCTCAAGCCACAATATGGTATGCAACCCGACATTCATAGCCATATAATGGGCTGGAGTATCCTCGGGTGGAGCCTCTTCCCCACCCCGAGGTTCTAACTTCTTTTTACCTCTGAAACAATTCCGCAACCCTTTTAACCATTTCATGATGAAAACCACAACGTTTCTTTGTTTACAGCGCTCTTTTACTTCACCAATCCACCAATCCCAGCGCGGCTCCACACTAACCGCCCTATTCCAGCGCGTCTCCTCACTAACCGCCCTATCCCAGCGCGGCTCCTTCTGACCTCACTCGCCTCCGTTTGGCAGCAGTTCCCCTCCTCTCTCAGCTCGTCTCCCGGTCACCCATGCGTCTCAATCATACACTGGAAATGATCACTTCCGATCAAGCAACCACCTCCTTGACTGTACGTCCACAGTCTGACTGTAATTGTCATCTGAACTGGCAAATGTCTGTCCACGAAACGACCGGACAATCGCCTCAACTGATAGGTTACAAACACACGGCAACTTCCGAGCAGCGTCTGTTACCCACGCACTCACACATTCATTCCCCCTATCTCGGTCCTGCGGGCGATCAATGGTACCTCATAACCCCCTTAACAATGGTCGACAATTACTATGGGTGTTCGATACACCCGAACCACTTAAACTCCCCTTGAGTCTAAGATTTTCACTGGTTGCGCGCGCTCACAACCTGATCTCCTTTCACACTACAGGCATTCAACTCCGCAAGACAATACAACACAACAATACAATGTAACACCGCAATCTAACAACGCATGACCCTTTTCATACTCACTCTGTTACGACCTGCTGCTTTCTGCCGCACCGTCACTCTCCGTCAGTTTCCAAGGAACGCCATCCTCCGTCCGCGACTCTCTGGATGCTCGTCATTGGATCTCAATGGGCCTCGGGGAAATCTCAACCTACTCTAGATTACCCTCACTCCAGAAGATAAACCATCCCACTCTGCTACCAACTGAAAGGGCAGGATTTGCCTTCTAGAGTCTGCATCTCATTCTCTAGAATCCCATCTCAGGTCGACTGGACCTTTTTACCTGTCATAGAATAAATTAGGCAATCTATCTACTAATAGTCAATCAAATTTCAACGATTCCCACTGTTTCCCCCAAAGAACCACCGACTAAGGACTAAGTTTGAAGATTTATTACAAAGCCAAAAACAACTGGAGGTATAAACACCTCAGCAAAAGGTTTAGAAGATAAACAGGCACTAATACAAACATAATCCTACGGAAGAGTCTCAGACGGCTCAGGAATAATACAAGAATCAATTCAAGAATCATCAGGCTAACAAGAATTGCTATAACCTGAGTTTTAGTATGCATTGATAAAAGGTATAAATTCAGGTTAATCTGTCCCTACACTATACTAAGTGACAACCCTACTCAACAATAGCCCAATCTAATAAAGGTGTCAGCAGTGGCGACGTCCAAAGAAGTCCACTCTCTTTCTTGTAGACTTAGTCTAAAGACTCCTCAGCCATAGCTAAGCTCTCTGCCTGGTCAACCGCTCCCTCTCGCTCCTCGGCTCATCGACTCTACCTCCTCCCTCGGGGTGCTGTCCCTAATACAAAACCCCACAATGCGGACAACACGCCTTCAGGTACGCCCCTCTCGAAGGTGTTGGTTTTCAGAATTTTCCATTATGGCACCTTTCCATCCTTGTCCGTTAAAACGTCCTTGGGTCCCAGGCTCTCCTTCGCTTCAAGTTGCTTTCTTAAATTCCTCGGCTACTCCTCCACGTCTGAGCCTAGTATCCTAACATTCATACACAATGGGCCCTTCTACTCCACTATCTACTTGGTCCTGCACCTGCAAAGGAATACATGTGAATCGGCTCACAATTTCTTAATGTTGCAATTGACTTTAGCAAAAGGCAGCTTTCTCCAAAAACATTTCTACGATTTAATGCTAAGCAAGGCATCTTCGATCAGGCCTACACGATTTTCAAGAACTGGGCCTCTGCACGCTTATGTGCCCAACTTCCTAACATAAACAATATCTTTCGTTCTTTAAGCCTCCATCTTTAAAGCAAAATAAATTTTTCTATCTCAAGCAATTTTATCATGTTTAAAAGGTACAACTATGAATTTTATTAAAGCAGACCTAGAATCACAATGATGATCTATTAAAACACATCTCTTATTAATGAAAGACTTCACATCAAACAACATCTCTATGTTAAAACGGCATTATTGATTTTCAAACTCTTAACATTAGCTCTCCATGTAATTCTAATACCAAGTACATTAGTTCTCAGCCCTACATTGCATTTGAACACGATTAGTAAATCCTCTATATATGCGGGTGTTAACTACTTGTGCATTTGATACACCCCTACAAATTTTACTTCTGTTTGGCGCTCTCTCACCATCACTGATGAACTCATACAAACTTCACTTTCTCACATATTGAGCTATGAATTACTATGGCATTGGAGACCTGATAATAAGTACAAAATAGCTCAGGTCATCAGCCACCATTACAGCCATCACAGATTCAACTTCCTCAGGTATTGAAAGCAAGCATAATATGCAATATTGACCATATAGTGCACACTTTACAGGTAGCATAGTTCACATTAACAATCAACCTCAGATATATGGCAAACCCTCATTGAGTATAGTGTCCAATCTGTATACAACTTTTAAAAGAAAGCCAAAAATGTGACTGCCAGTTCCAAAACTAATGACCTACTATGGACAGCTTTTATCTGTGTCAAACCCCTGGCACTCACCAAACCAACATTGAGAAATGAAGTTGATATCAGTAAAAGAACATGGTACTGTTAACACTGTTAACTCTATGAAAAGCATTTACTCTGTAACACACTCCTTTCACAATGTGAATCAGGACACTGTTCCTGGAGAGGAAATAAAGTAGAAATCCATACTAATATTATAAAGAGGGAGCCAAAACCTTTGAGGCGGGTAATCTCAGTAACCACAGCACCAATCACATCACCCAGTACAGCGTTGGAAAGGGCTGTTGCAGCAGAAGGACATAGGTTATGCAGATGGCCACCATATACATTTTTTTGAAATTGTTTTTATAAACTTTTCAAGAAACAGTGGTGTTCATCACAATCATACAGTGCAAGACATACAATTGTATCGTAGGACACCATATACATTTAAAAGGTAAGAGAACCATGCCAGCAAAGTAGTCCCTTGTGGGCGTGTCTGCGTTGTGCTATGGGTGTGGACTGGGGGTGTGACTAACGCTGGGGGGGTGTGGTACGGCCATCACATCGTGGACTGGGGGCGTGACAAACGCTGAGGGCGTGCGTCCACCCTTCATGCCATGTGAGTCGTACATACAAGCACCAATTACGTTGCTGCGCAGCATCAAGGGGCACACTGGGGGCGTGAGAAACACTGGGGGCTTGTGTCCGGCCTTCATGCCATGTGAACGCAATTGCGCCGCATCAAGGGGCACGCTGGGGCGTGAGAAACGCTGGGGGTGTGTGCTACGTTCCGACCTTCATGCCATGTGGGTCGTACATTAATCAGAAGATCATCTGCTGTGGCCGTGCCCTGGGGGCATGACAAACGCGTTCAGCTGGAGGCCTGGTAAGTAACATTACCGCAGCCTCTCCTGCGGGCTGGTACTGAACTCTCTCATTCAACGAAATTAGATGCGCCTGCTACCATCAACCAGGGCTCTAGCCGGGCTCAGGCGGAGGATCAGTACACTAATTACACTCGTCTGATAACATCAACCAGGGCTGCAGCTGGGCCTCAAGCCGGGGAACACGCACCTGCTAACAACAAACAGGCCTGCATCTGGGCCTCAAGCGGGGGAACACGCAAATGAGCGTGTCTGTGGGGACAATTACTGCAGCCTCTCCTACTCGCTGTCACTGAACTCTCTGATTAAACGGATTTACCCGCGACTGATAACTCTCTCATTCAACGACATTACACGCGCCTGCTAACATCAACCAGGGCTGTAGCCGGGCTCAGGCGGCGGATCACTACACCAATTACACGCGCCTGCTAACATCAACCAGGGCTGCAGCTGGCCCTTCTCCGTCCCTATTCTAATGAAACAAAAAATGTTGTCTACTGCGAGATTTTAAAATAAATTGCCCTTGCCAAATACACACATTACACACATTCTATTTCATACCCGGACAACGTCGGGATGGGCTGCTAGTACAATATAAAGTCTCAGGATAGAGGTATCCTTACTCCATGGGATTGAAGAAGGGGTCTGTGAGAGAACTCTCATGGGAAACAAATTGTGGAAAGGCATTTGTTTGCAATGGGTAGGATCTGCAGATTCATATGGTGCTCAGCACAGCCCCCTTGTGAATGCTCATCAGATCTGCTGATCAAGACCCCAATAAAGGAAACAACACACCTTCTCACTGACCCACTCACATACACTCTCACCCACCCACACAACCACTCACTTACCCACTCACATATCCATTCACCCATACAGTCACTCACACACCACTCATAGAACTATACTACAAAACCACTGACACACCCACTGATCCTCCCACACTGCATCTCATATACCACTCAGACTAACAACCACTTACATACCCACTCACAAACACACCCATAACACACTCACACATCCTCTTACATACCCAGAAAACCATTCACACACCCTTACAGCCAATCAAACCCCTACTCAGAGACCCAGAAAACCATTCACCTACCCCTACAGACACGCACACACCCCGGCACACATCCATATAGCCACTCACACACCTTCTCACACATCCATACAATTCAGAGAATTACTCACAAACCCAATCACAGAGTCACATAGGCATTCACACACCCAGTCAGAGATGCAGAAAATCATTCACACCAATTTACATACTTGGATGTATGTCACTACAATGCACACTTTTACAACGCATACCGTTACAACGCATTTTTTACAACGCAACATCCATTACAACGCATTCCATTACACCACATACCATTACAACGAAAATTAAAAAACTACATTTACAACGCATTCCATTACAACGCATAATACCTTTACAACGCATACCATTACAACGCATACCATTACATTGCATGTTTAGGTAAGTATTGGAAAGTGTAGGGATACAATTTACTATTCTAACTCCAGGGGGTGCAACAGTAGGGTAAGTGTTGGATAGTGTAGGGGTAAAAATTACTATTTTAACTCCTGGGGGTGCAACTGTAGGGTAAGTGTTGGATAGTGTAGGGGTAAAAATTACTATTCTAACTCCAGGGGGTGCAACAGTAGGGTAAGTGTTGGATGGTAATGTTATGCGTTGTAATGGTATGTGTTGTAATGACTGCGTTGTAAAGACATGCGTTGTAGTGGTGTGCGTTGTAGTGTCATGCGTTGTGATGGTTGCGTTGTAATGGCATGCATTGTAATGAATGTTCCGTTGTAAAAGTTTCGTTGTAATGGTAGTGCGTTACAAAAGTTGCGTTGTAAAGGTTGTTTCCCTACATACTTATATAGTTGCTCACACACTGAGTCACACATCCATACAACCACTCATATACCCACACAGTCACTGATACATCCACTCAAAGCCATAAAGAGTGACTTGCACATCTACTCACAGACCCACACAGGCACTCACAAACCCACTCATATTCCCAGTTACATACCCACACAACTACTCATACACACACCCACTTACACACCCATACAGCCAAACACACACCCAGTCAGAGACCCAGCCGCCACTCACACACCCACTTGCACCCATTAAGCCACTCTGATGCTTACACATCAATGTTCACACCCATAGAGCCAGTCACACACCCATTCAGGCAACTGGAAAACAACTAGCACACCGATTCACATACCCATGCAGCCACCTACAAACCCAGAATACCAGTCTCACATCTACTCACATTCCCACACAGATATTCACACACCCATGTGCATATGTCTACAGCACACACCTATATTCACAGAACCACAAAGCCACTTACAAACCCATTCACACATACCACACACTCTCACATAACCACTCACACACCCATACAACCAGTCACACACCCAATCAGAATTCCATAAAACACGCACATATCAACACAACCAGACACAAACCCATTTACAGACCCAGAGAACCACTTATTTATCCATTCATAGACCCACACATGCACTAACACACCCACTCATATACCCACCACACACTCACACAACCAATTACACATCCACACAACTGCTTACACACCCACTCACACACCCATACAGCCACATACAGACCCACAGATTTTTTAATCTGAGGACAAAATTGTTTGGACCATTTCCACTTCTGTCTTTGGCATATATTGGAATATACAAAGACAGTTTGAGGCAACATCAATTGTTCAAAGGTGTCCTTCATAAGCATTTCTAAACCTACCCCAGTCAATGAGCTTAGGTTGTTTCCACCACAGTGCACAATCATGAGGTCAGGGTGTTGGAGATGCAAACAGGTTTTAACCAAAGGCAACAATTGTTGCCACTTCAATCATCTCTGTCCAAACCAATCTAATGTCCACATTTTGTAAACCTAAGTCAATACATCTCTGTTCTGCATACCTCTTGCACCAGAAAACATAGCTATGTCCTACAATCTTCACTATCATTGTGAAGGTATGGCTGGAAGGTATGGAAAGATGCCTGTAGCTCATGCAGTACCTTCATAGAATAAGAGATATGTTTAAAGATGGGGAACTTGTTTCTTTTCACATACAAAATGGTACCTGATTTGGAGATAAAAAGCATTGTTTTTTAAAAGTAGGGAGTTTTTTTTTGTGGAAAAGCATCTTTGTGATTGGTTAAGAAAAAGCAGTTTGAACGTGGAGTATATATTGTAGGATAAAATTTGATCAACTCAACCACACCTGCTACTTGCATTTGGAATGCAGTGTTCGAACTTAAAACAATTGTGAACTTTTAACCTGCGCGTGCCGTTAAATGTTCGAGAAAATGTTGCAAAAAAATATCGTTATGTTTAAAAAAAATTGATGAACTTTTAACCTCCACGTGTTGTAGAATGTTCTAGAAAGTGTGTTGATAGAATATGTGGCATTTCTGACTTCTATGAGTACTTGAATATTAATAAAATTGTTTATATGGAAAATTTGAAAGACAGTAATAGAGAGAAGATTTGAAAGCTAAAAGAATCAAGGAACTATTCTAATTTGTTCCAGTAGGTAGTTATAGAGTTAGGACCAAGTTTCCATAGGAAGAGCATTTTTTGTTTTACTTATAACTTTGGCGTAATTTGATGAATCTTCATGAAATTTTGAAAACTAATTTTTTCTTCATAACTGCTCCTCTATTTAAAGTTTAGGGGTGATTCATCAAGGGGGGGCCAAGATAAAAGGGGGGTCCCAAAATGTGTTTTCTCCATGTTAATTTCCATAGGAAAGTTTAGACAAGGCTACAGGTCGAACGGGTGAACGGAATTACCACAAATTTGGCAGGGAGAAGGGTCTTGGTGTAGAAAGTGCGCCTTTGTTTATTTGGTGTAAGTCCGTTCAGTAGTTTTTGAGAAATATCGCACTTTACAGATATTGATATTTGGGAATTCTGCCATCTGATTGGCTGAGGCGTTACGAGCAGGAGCTTGCTGCTTTTTGGCTGTGATGGTGTTGCATCTAGGAAGTGTTGGCCACCATATTGTGACTCCGTTGAAGTGAGTAAGGGGAAAAAAAGGTTGAAAAAAGTAGGAAAGGATGGTAGGAGCACCATAAGCTTTGTGGGGAAGTGCGAAGCGAAGTAGTCACTGTTGCCGGTCTGAAAGTGCTGTGTTGCTCAGAAGGACATGGTGCTGATATGATATGGTGCTACACTCGGGTATGAAAGCGAGAGCGTAAACCGCAAGGTCCTTGCTGTAAAGTGATGTGGTCTGGTGTTTGTAGCATATGTGTGCAAGTCATATTAGTAGGAGTTTATACCATTCAGGGAGTGGGAAGCGAACTATTGACCACTTCTGTGGGTTGATAGTATACCTGAAGCGGTAAGCGAAGTAGTTACACCTACCTGGGGGAAGACTTGTGGATGAAACTGAGGTGATTGCTGTAAAAGGATGGGCACTGTAGTATACGTGTGCAAGTAGTATTAGTAGGCGTTTATACCATACAGGGAGTGGGATGTGAACTACTGACCGGTACCGTGCGTTTATACTATACCGGATGTGGGAAGCGAAGTACTCACCCCTACCGGTGTGAAGACTCGGGGATCAAACCAAGCTGATTGCTGTAAAGTGATGGGCTCTGGGCGCTGTAGGATACTAGCCGCTGTAGTGTATAAGTAGTGTTAGTATGCGTTTTTAGTATATAGGGAGTGGGAAGCGAACTACTCACCCCTACTGGTGTGAAGACTCGTGGATTAAACCGTGAGCCTAAATTATGAGCTCATTGCTGTAAAGTTATGTGCTCTGGGAACTGTAGCATACCTGTGGAGGTAGTGTTAGTTTGGTTTATACAATATAAGGAGTGGGAAGCAAAATACGTACCCCTACCGGTCTCAAGCCGGATGAAACCATGAGCTCATTGCTGTAAAGTCATGTGCTCTGTGTAGTTTTCCAATGTAAGTCATAGTAGAATGTTAGTATGTAATTCTACTGGAATCTAAGTATGTAATGTTAGAATGTAGGGCTGTCTTAAGGGAAACCTTGCGGAGTTTGTACACAGTGCTGGAGAAGATGGTTGCCTTGCTATCTGCTCCTGTTGGTGGCTGTTTCAGGTGTCTTGTTTTTCTGTAATAAATCTACTTATTGGATCCACTGCTGTCTGCCTCTTCACTACATAAATTTGGTGACGAGCGGGAGAAGGTAAAAAGAAAGCTGAAGACCCATTTTTTCGTGTAGCTGTTTCTACTAACCCTGGGCGTAGTTCGCGAAGTAGCGCTACGCGAAGTGCACTTCGTACTACGCAAACTTCACGTAGCACTACGCGAGCTGCGTAGCAGCATGTTCGCACTGTGCAAGATGCGTTTTCAATGATTGCACAGTGCGGACAAGCATCCGGCACTGTGCAAGCATTGAAAACGGCATCTTGCACAGTGCGGGCTGTAGTTTTCTGCTGCTCGAGTAGATTATTACTCGAGCGGCAGCTTTCTCAACTCAAACAGGTAGTTTCTCATTGAGAGCGGTCGCGAGCATGCGCAACCACTCACAATGAGAAACCTGACCTCCTCGCGTTGAGAATCTCGCCGGGATGTCATTTTGCTTGCTCGCGGTCACGAACATGACGTTCAGGGCCGCGAACAAGCAAAAAATGACCGCTGCACTACGCTACGCTGCACTACACATGTTCGCACTGTGCTACGTGCAGCTCGCGTAGTGCGAAGTTGCGGAAACTTCGCAAACTCTGCGAGCGTAGCGTAGTGCTTTGCCCAGGGTTAGTTTCTACTCATGCCCGGGTCGTCGGCTCATTGAACTATGTCATCCGACTTCTGGTAGGATTTATATTTTTTGATTTTGTGCTTCCTCTGCTTCTTCACTACATTCTGGTCACTGTACTACACATGTGTAAGTAGTGTTAGTATGTGTTTATACTAACAAATGCATCATGGTCTTAGGGAGGGCGACCTGTCAGGCGCAGCTCATACAATGTCCCGGGGTGTGCATTCACTGGACATTTGTGTTTGCCATTAGAGGGCTGGTGCATGGCTTCCACCCTGTGATAGCAAATCCTTGTTTGACTACTTGAAGCAAGAAGGGGAAAACCTCATATCGCTTTAGTAGAGGGGATGCAGAAGGTAAAAATGGAGCCTCGTGGTCTTAGGCAGTACCTTATTTGTTCTGTAATCACACGGGCAGTACTTATGGTGTTATAAAGTGATACACTCATAGAATTCTTGCAGTTTTAGAATTACCCATGCTTCATTTGTCTAATAGTCAGTTAGATTAAGTTTGGTAGGTGCACTCTAACATTAGAAAGGTTTGCCTTTAAAATCTCCTATAAACAGATGATTTTCGCAATAAATAATAAACAATTAATGTCAGAAAAAGACCCATACCTACCTTTATTAAAACACAAATAAATAGAAACGTAAGTTTATTAGAACAAACAGTATTATATAAAAAAACGTGGGTTGGACTCCAGTGGAAGCAGCGTAGGAAACCTGCAAGACAAAAATGAAACATAAGTATCTGTGCTATGTGGAAGTGGTAAAGAAAGGTAGTCCGAATGAAAGGACAATAGTGAGAATGGGAGGAGGGGGAGTGGGTGGCAAGGAGAAGGGGAGGGAGGGTCAAAACAAGAGAAGGAGGAGGAGACAGAGCATCAGCCTACTGCAGACAGCCCTTACTGTTTACCCTCCCGTCACCCATTTGTCTAGGACACTGGGGTCGAGAGAAAGAGTTTGGTTCATTCAGTCCTTAAAATGAAACACATGAGGCTAGAGATTAGGGGCCATATTATCAAGGAACGGCGATAACATTATCGCTGCTTTAGCGGCAGGAAACTGCTTCTAAAGCGGCGATAAGGGGTTGATAATATGCCCTTGTGAATTCCCATAGAAGCCCAGGATCTGGTGTGAACCTAATAATGTTATCGCAGTTCTACATTATTAGCTACAGGATAATCGCTTGCATGCACCTGTGCACCCAGGGTGCTGCACCCCAGCCCCTACCCCCGCACTGTGCTCAATTGTAGGTCTTGCACACCGAGGATTCACTGCTCACCTGCCACCACTAGTGTGTCCCATGATGTGTTGGTACAAGCTCTGAGTCCGGGGTACGTTTGTAAGGTAGGAGACCAGGTCTCCGGTCGGGACCGGTGTCTTGATACCACAATGGAAGGTCTCAGAATGTCCAGGGCATCATTGCGGTGTCAGTTCCTGCTCTGCCTTTTTTGAGCCAATCAATTGAATGTCTGAAAAGGGAGAAATAATTTAATGGTGGAAACGTTTGGAGGTAAATGAAGGTTTATTTCATGCTTGATAGAAAACAGGAGTTGAGTGCATCCTTCGTTTATGAAATACAAGCTACCAACTGTTAGTGGTAATCGCGGTTCAAAGAAGAGTTGGAGTGCTCGAGAATTCACAAGGTAAATAATAATATGTTATACGAAGGTTCTTATAGAAAGGAACAGAGCGGATGCTAGAAGCATAAGTGCGCATGTTATGCAGTGGCGGAAGGCTGTGTGCATGTACACTTAGTAACAAGCTCACAACAGTGCCATAAAAGCCAAAGCTTGATAGAAAACAGGAGCTGAGTGCATCCTTTGTTTATGAAATACGAGCTACCAACTGTTAGTGGTAATCGTGGTTCAAAGAGGAGTTGGAGTGCTCAAGAATTCACAAGGTAAATAATAATATGTTATACGAAGGTTCATATAGAAAGGAACAGAGCGGATGCTAGAAGCATAAGTGCGCATGTTATGCAGTGGCGGAAGGCTGTGTGCATGTACACTTAGTACTGAGCTCATAACAGTGCCCTAAAAGCCAACGCCACGTGTCTGTAGGGCAGCTCTGCCCACTGGCTCCGGCCTACAGTATGGTACGATTCATAAAAGGGGGTGGTGATGGACAGAGCATCTGAATTAAGCAGAACACTCCTACCCAATCAAAAGATCAGGGCTTGATCCATCACCGTTTTTTAGCTCACTGCGCCATCCCAGTTCAGAACCTGGCTACATGCAAATTAGTCTGTCCCTGGCCCAGTGCATCATGGGAACAGGGCAGACCAAACTACAAAGCCAATTCTTTACTGGAAAGGAAACAAGCTTCCGGGGACCGGTTTCTGGCATTGCAGCCGTCTTCGGCCCGGCTTGCTTGAATCCTGATGGTGCAGTGAGCAAGGGACTCATGTCTGAGCATACCCTTCCACACTTGTAGTGGCCAAAACGATTCATAAAAGGGGGTGGTGATGGACAGTATGGTACAGCAGGTCCTTAAAATGAGACAGATGTGACTGAATGAGGTCAGTCAGTCAGTCAGTCAAAACCACTTTATTCGATTCATCAAAATCATAAAAGTATACTAAAACATGTTAAATACATATTAAAACAGTATAAAAAGGTCAAATTGATACAATTAAATTCATGATTCCCTTTCCATACAAACCACACGATCGATAATTCATATACAAAATACAGTTTTTAAATAAGATGTTTTGCAGCATTAAAAGTCCAATTTTAATCTCCTAATTCTTACAGCAGCTGTCAAAAAACTTGCAATACAATACATAATGACAGGGGTTTCCAGCATTAACAAAAATAGCAGTGCAGGTTTATACTGAGAAAAACTCATCTCTTTCAACAAAGGTTTGACATATCGCTTACGGGGTTCCGAAAACCAAGGGCAAAAAAATAGAAAATGCGCAGTATCCTGAATAGATTTATCATCACATTTACATGGGGTAGAATCCTCTAACTTACACCAGATTTTCATATCACATAAGACTGTATGAATTTGATTGAAGCGGAATTTTGTCAGTAGCCATCTATGGAAAAAGTTTGTTACCACTGACAAATAAGGCGCCATCTCAGGAGTAGTAGTTATCATTACATGACTCCTCACTGAGGGTTTGCCCAGTTCCTTCGCCTCTCGCTCCGCGTCACAATGCTTAATGAAGTTGATATTCACCCATACTAGATCTTCTTTACATAGGGATTCCGGTCTTTCAAAAATCTCAGGTCGTCCTAGCTTTGCAGCCACATTCTCTATATATGACAACCACTGGATATCCCTCACGTGATCTAGTTTCATACAGTCTTTAATGATTTTATGATTCAGACTAAGGTTCTGGTTTAACCAGAGTTTTATCCATAACATAATGGGTGCTAATTTTAGCAGATCAGTAATAAAACCCACCCCTAATTCAAGGTGTAGGGGATAGGTTGCTGTTTGATGGGGCAGACCAAGCAATGATCGTAGGAATTTATTTTCTTCCACTTGGATGCAATCTGTTTTTGTGTATCCCCAAATTGCTGCCCCATATCGCGCTAAAGAAACTGATTTGGCTTTGTAAATGGCCAGAATAGCCTCTGTGGGTTTCCCCCCAAGTCTTTTTGTGAACCCCAATATTGCGGAAGCAGAACTTCTAACCGCATTTGCCTTGGAGGTTAGCTGCGGAACCCAGGTTCCCCTTTGATCAAACACTACACCTAAGTAGGTAAAAACCTTTACACCGGAGATAACTTCACTGCCACAGTAGAATGTTTTTTCTTTGCTTTTAGAACAACCCACTGACATTGTATGTGATTTGGCACTATTAATGACCAAGTCCAGATTGGACATAAAGGATCCAAAAGAATCAAGGAGTTTTTGAAGGGCAATCGGGGTCCTGGCTATCAGCACCGCATCGTCGGCATAGAGGAGCACCGGGATTGGCCTCCCCCCCATGCTCGGTATGTCCTGAGTTACAGCTGTTAAGTTGGCCTCCAACGAATTCACGTACAACGTGAACAACATTGGGGCCAAGATACAGCCCTGGCGTACCCCTCGTCGGGACCTAAAGTTTGCTGTACACTTCCTGTCGGTAGTCATCCTAATGGAGGCATTTAGATCTTTATGCAGCTCCGCCAGGAAGTATACCAAAGAGGAATCAAGGCCCATTTTCAGGAGTATAGTCCACAGCTTTGATCTATTAACTAGATCAAAAGCTGTGGATAGGTCCATAAAGCCTAGGAATATAGATCCCCTTTTAGCCCTCGTATACTTTGATATTATCAATCAATCAATCAATCAATCATGCCATTTGTATAGCGCACTACTCACCCGGGAGGGTCTCAAGGCACTTGGGGGGAGGGGTATGCTACTGCTCGAACAGCCAGGTCTTGAGTTGTTTCCTGAAGGCGAGATGGTCCTGGGTCAGCCGAAGGTGGATGGGGAGGGAGTTCCAAGTCTTGGCAGCCAGGTAAGAGAAGGATCTTCCTCCGGCGGTGGCTCTCCGGATGCGTGGTACGGCTGCGAGGGCGAGGCTGGTGGACCGTAGCTGACGGGTGGGCGTGTAGAAGGTCAGGCGGTCGTTGAGGTACTTGGGGCCCAGGCCGCGGAGAGACTTGTGTGCGTGGGTGAGGAGCCTGAACGTGATCCTCTTGTCGACGGGGAGCCAGTGCAGGTTCCTCAGGTGGCTGGAGATGTGGCTGCATCGGGGGACATCCAGGATGAGTCGGGCGGAGGCGTTCTGGATGCGCTGGAGTCTTTTCTGTAGCTTGGCTGTGGTACCGGCGTAGAGGGCGTTTCCGTAGTCCAGTCGGCTGGTGACGAGTGCCTGGGTGACAGTCTTCCTGGTCTCGGTCGGGATCCAGCGGAAGATCTTGCGAAGCATACGCAGGGTGTTGAAGCACAATGAGGAGACGGCGTTGACTTGTCTGGTCATCGAGAGGGAGGGGTCCAGGATGAAGCCCAGGTTGCGTGCGTGGTCGGTTGGCTTGGGTGCGGTGCCCAGGGCTGGGGGCCACCAGGAGTCGTCCCAGGCGGAGGGCGAAGATCCCAGGATGAGGACTTCCGTCTTGTCCGAGTTCAGTTTCAGGCGGCTGTTCTTCATCCACTCAGCGACGTCTTTCATCCCTTCGTGTAGGCAGGTTCTGGCGGTGTCGGGGTCTCTGGTGAGGGAGAGGATCAGCTGGGTGTCGTCGGCGTAAGAGATGATGTTGAGGTTGTGCTGGTGTGCGATGGCTGCGAGAGGTTTCATGTAGATGTTGAAGAGGGTGGGGCTGAGTGAAGATCCTTGCGGGACGCCGCAAATGACTTCGGTGGCCTCGGAGCGAAACGGGGGGAGGCGGACTCTTTCTGTTCTTCCGGCGAGGAACGAGATGATCCACTCCAGTGCCTTCTCTTGGATACCGATGTTGCTGAGGCGCTGGACTAGGGTGCGGTGGCAGACCGTGTCGAACGCAGCGGAGAGGTCCAGGAGGATGAGGGCCACTGTTTCCCCCTTGTTGAGCAGGGTCCGGATGTCGTCGGTGGCTGCGATGAGGGCGGTCTCGGTGCTGTGGTTGGCTCTGAAGCCGGACTGCGAGGGGTCGAGGGATCCGTTCGTCTCGAGGAAGGCGGTCAGCTGTCTGTTGACGATCTTCTCGATGACTTTAGCAGGAAAAGGGAGGAGCGAGATGGGGCGGAAGTTTTTGAGATCGGTGGGGTCCGCTGTAGGTTTCTTCAGGAGGGCGCTGATCTCGGCGTGCTTCCAGCTCTCCGGGAAGGTGGCGGTGTTGAAGGAGGCGTTGATGATGTTCCGGAGTTGGGGTGCGATGGTGGATTCGGCCTTGTTGAAGACGTGGTGTGGGCAGGGGTTGGTCGGTGATCCGGAGTGGATGGTGTTCATCGTGCGGGCTGTGTCTTCGGTGGTCACCGTGGTCCAGGTGCGAAGGGTGGCGGTGGGGGGCGTTGGTTCAACGGTTGGGTGCGTGGGTGGGGCGCCGAAGCTGTTGTGGATGTCGGCGATCTTGCGGTGGAAGAACGAGGCGAGGGAGTCGCAGAGGTCTTGTGACGGAGTGATGTCGTTGGTGCCGGTGCTGGGGTTGGAGAACTCCTTGACGATAGTGAAGAGCTCTTTACTGTCGTGGGCGTTGTTGTCCAGTCGTTCCTTCAGGGATTTCTTCTTGGTGGTGCGGATGAGCTGGTGGTGCTTGCGGGTAGCGTGTTTGAGGGCGGTCATGTTGTCGGTGGTCCGGTCGAGGAGCCAGGCTTTCTCGAGGGTGCGGCAGGTCTTCTTGGAGTCCTTGAGGTCGTCGGTGAACCAGGATGCCTTCTTGCTTCTGGGTCTGCTGGGAGGGTTCTTTAGTGGTGCGAGGTCGTCGGCGCAGGTGGTCAGCCGCTGTGTGAAGTTGCGGGCTGCTTCGTTGGGGTCCGTTGTGTTTGCGGGTGGGCTCTGGCTGAGGGAGGTGGTGAGCTGGTCTGCGGTGATCTTGCTCCAATTCCTGTGAGGTACCTGTTGCGGGTGGTGGTGGGTCGTGGATCTTTTGAAGCTGAAGTGGACGCAGCTGTGGTCGGTCCAGTGGAGTCCGGTGGCGTGGCTGAAGGTGATGTACTTGCTGGAAGAGAAGACGGGATCAAGCGTGTGGCCGGCGTAGTGGGTGGGGGTGTTGACCAGTTGCTTGAGTCCGAGGTTGGCGAGGTTTTCCAGCAGGGCGGTGGTGTTGCGGTCCTTGTTGTTCTCCAGGTGGAAGTTGAGGTCCCCGAGGAGGATGTAGTCAGTGGAGGGGAGGGCGTGCGGGCTGATGAAGTCTGTGATGTCTTCGCTGAATTGTGTGCGTGGTCCCGGGGGTCTGTAGACGAGGGTGCCTCTGAGGGTCGTCTTAGGGTCGGTGTGAATCTGGAAGTGGAGATGTTCGGCTGCGGCGAAGGAGTCGTTGGCGTCGGTCGTGATGCGGATGGTGTTCCTGTGGACGATGGCGATGCCTCCTCCGGTCTGGTTGATGTGGTCCCTCCTGATGATCTTGTACCCGTCCGGGATGGCGATGGCGATGTCGGGTGTAGATGAGGCGTTCATCCAGGTTTCCGTGAGGAAGGCGACGTCCGGTGATGTAGCGTCGAGGAGGTTCCAGAGTTCCACGGCGTGTCTGTGGACGGAGCGAGTGTTGATCAGGATGCACTTGAGGTGGTTGCTGCTGGTGTTTGTCTTGGCGGGTGCGGGGCCGGTTCGGAGGCAGGTGAACTTGCAGGTGCAGCAGGTGAAGGGTCCGTGGGTGCGTCTCGGGGTGGCTCGGCAGCAGGCGTGGGTCCGGCCGGCATTGAGTGCGTTGAGAGTGGCGGCGTCGTAGGTCAGTCGGGTCATCTTGCCTCGGCGGGGAGGGCCGGGGGTCCTGGCGCTGGGCGTGGGCCAGGCGCGGACGGGCGCAGACGGGCTTACCTTTGGCACACCTTCGGCGCTCAATCGGCGCTCCCGCTGCGCGCGTCTGCTGCGCGGTCGCTCTGGGGGCGTCATAAGTAAGAAGCTGGGAGGGAGGAGCAGCAGGGTGGCGGGAGCGGGGCGGCGAATGGATTCACAGGGGGGCGGGGCCGCAGGGAGGCAGCGGCGGGAAATTCCAAGAAGCAGCGGGCAGCGGGAAATTCCCAGGGGCAGCGGGAATTTCCCAGGAGCAGCGGGAAATTCCCAGGAGCAGCGGGCAGCAAGCGAAGGAATCTGCAGGCAGGAGGCGGAAAAGGCAGGCAGGAGCGGCAGCAGTGAGTGGGGCGACCAAGCCCTGTGGAGGGCTGAGCGGTGAAGGTTAAGACATTGGTCCTCTGTGCTCCTCCCCGCTCTGAAGCCATATTGTACATCCGTCAGGATATTATTCCTGGTAGCCCAAGCTGTTATTCCGGCTAGTACAACTTTTCCTAAGATCTTAACAGAGGAGTCCAATAATGATATGGGCCTATAGCATCTTGAAACTCCCCTCTGGCCTTTTTTAAACACGGGGATTATGGTAGCTCTGGACCAAGATTTCGGTAATCCCACAACAGTTGAAGCATTAAAAACTTTAGATAAAATATCTGCCCAAAAAATGGAGTTAGCCTTAAACATATCCGAAGGAACCCCATCGGGTCCAGGTGCCTTTTGACCTGCGCTACTCTCGATTGCTTCAATGACTTCAATTATGTTGAAATTTACTGGCACTATAGGAAATTCTGAAGCAGGAAGCTCAAAGAGCTCCTGCTCCATGTTGCTTCCATAAATTTCTTCAAAATGGTTAAGCCAGTCGTCCTCAGGGATATTAAGTTCCAGTTCCACGTTTTGATCACGTGCAAATAGTGGGGTATTTATTATTGACCAGAACTTCGAGCTATTTTTTAAGGTAGCTTTATCCATGAGCTCCACCCAGGCTTCCCTTTTTAGATCATGTTTACGTGCTTGGGTTGCCCTGGAGTAATCCTTTCTCAGCTGCCGCACTAAGGCTATGTCCCTTGGGGAGGTATTAAGTGCTTTTTTTAGGCGGTTGTGAGCTTTACTACAGGTAGTGTCAAACCAACCTAATGCCGGTCTATTTTTCCCTCCCTGACCTTTACATGTTAAATTCAGGGATACTATATGGCAGATGCCTTCAAAAGAGGTTAAAACCTCCTCTCCTTTTGAGAGGGGATTAACACAGATGTTCAATTGTTCTGCAGCCTCAGCGGTTATGGTGAGAAACAAATCATCTGGTACTACCTGTCCCCACTTGATCCTCCTCCCCTGGTCTTTGGTCTTAATTGGTAAAACAACCTGAGATGTAACAGTAGAATTCATAAGGGAGAAGCCATTAACTAGCTCCAACCCCACGGGGTTATGGTCGCTTGCTGGCATCGGTACAGCGTTATAGGAAATCACGAATTTAAGAAGACATAACGATAAAAATACCCTAGAATTGTTGTCAAAAAATTCTGCCTCATATGAATCATTGGTCGCCAATAGATTTTCCATAACCACCCCCTTCTGATTGTGTTCAAAATGCGGGGGGGAAATACTGTCAGGGGCATCAGAGTCAATTAGGTCACAGTTTACACATAAGTGTACATTAAAATCGCCCAACAGTATAAAATGGCAATAAGTGGTTTGCTTTTCTTTATATGTAATTAAAAAGTCAGTTAGCCACACTAAGTGTTCATTTGCAGGGTAGCCATTCGGTGAATTATAACAATTCACAAAGAGTACTTTGTTGCCGTCAACCATAATTACCTCTAGGACTAGACAGTTATGGGTGTCACAATCAACTTTTGTAATTTTACCCTTTACATTCACCGAAACCAACATCAACAGGCCCCCTCTATTCCTTCCTGCAGGAGATGGTAATGCCGGGACAAAGAAAGAAGTAAATCCATCCAACCAAAAGTCGCAGTCCATGTCCCAGGTCTCCTGCATGGCAACAATATCATACGATTTTACAAAGTTCAGCCAGTTGGGATCTTCTCTCTTGGACCGTAAGCCGGCAATATTCCAGCTTAATAATCTGATCTTATCCCTTTTATCAGGGGTACCCAGCTCCGGTTTACATCCATTGCTAACTGAAGAAGGTACAGGAGCCATAGGGGCATAGTCCACTACAGCAACATCTTCCATACCCTCTCCAGCCCCCCGTCAATCGCACAACTCAAGACCCGACAAAACGTCAAATCTATTGTGCGTTCTGATGTTGGGTCCATACCTAAAGAGGTTCTCCCTCCCTGGAGCCTGGCTAGGGATAGCAGATAGAGGGCCAGAGGGTGTAAAGGAGCTTCTGCCTAAGCTAGGGGTGGGAGGTCCTGTAAGATAATTATAGAAATATCCCAAAGGGCGCACACAGATACTGCTACTATCGGTGGCCATCGAGGCTGCCCTTAATAGAACTGTGGCCACATGCTGGGGAATCTAAAATTTACCACCACGCAATCACCAGTACACGTTTTGCGTGTGGGACCAATCCAGTTTACCCTCCTAACTGTGATTATTTCTCCTGCGAATTTTTGAGGGAAACCACATTTTGAGTTTAGCCAAGATACGACCTTATATTTTAGGGAGTCATGTGACTCCTCAAGAGGCTCAACCAAAGATGAGTTATGTGGGGGCACATTTACTAATGCAATTACATAAGGGGCACAACCATGGGGAAGATCAATAAAATTACTTCTCCTAATAGGGGTAGCAATTGGCTTTGTGACCGGCCCAGGTTTGGGGTGTACTCCTGTACTGATAGATGGAGGTGGGGGTAGAACAGAAGAACCAGGGGATTCTTGGGTAGCACTAGAGGATTGACGTAAGGCGTGTACATTTTTATCGATCCTGGCTGTCCCGTTCCTGCCATTCTCCAAGGGGTCTGTGTGGGTGTGGGTAGAGAGGGGTTAACTTTATCTATGTCAGCTAACTGCTTCTCTAACAGGCCACCTAATATTTTGAACTCTGCAGTAACGGTTTCCAGCTGAGACACTAGTGGTTTGAGGGATTCCGCTAGTTTCAACTCAAATTTGGCTTCCATAGTTTGAATTAGCAGACCCAATTGCCCAGGGCTCAGAGTTATATTATCCTCACTCTTATTCTCCGCCATAACAGTCAAATCCGGGAAGGGGTTGCTATCAGACTGATAAGTTTCTGCCTTTCTTTTCAGTGTATGCCTTCCCGCCCTCTTACCTTGCTGCTTCCTACAGGTTCTAATTGGCCTAGTATGGATTTGGACAGGAGCTGTCTCCACCTCATGCTCCGAGATGGACTTGTCAAGTATTTCTATATCCGGGCCCGGGGCCTGGTGGTCCAGTGCTTCTACTGCAATGATTGCCTCTGGTTCAATGTCAGTAATGATGACGGTATCCGGTAGATCCTCTAATGGAAAAGGGCTCTCCTTGGCTTGGTCTTGATCTTGATCTGAGGAATTACCTCTACCCAGGGAGGCCCTTCTGTCATTATTGATCTTGTTTACCATTTTTACAAGGAAATTGTCAATAGAACCCGCCCCCACAATAGCCTTGTCTTTCATGGGCCCCGGCATGTGTACTGGACCAAGAGTTTAATATACGCTAACCAGTTCAGACTGAATGACGTCAAAGATCCCATCATTACACACGGCAACATCGCTTTTTTGCACTTGCGCACTCAGGATGATGCACCCCACCCCTCCCGCAACATCGCGCTCAACAGGTGTCTGTAGGGCAGCGCTGCCACTGGCTCAGGCCTACAGTACGGTCCAGCAAGTCTTTAAAATAGGACAGAGATGAGACTGAATCAGGTCAGAGATCACATCATTACTCACAGCAACATCGTTTGTTTGCACCTGAGCTGCCAGGGTAATGCACCCAACCCGTCCTGCAGCACCGTGCTCAATTGGAGGCCCTGTACACCCAGGCCCTCTGCTTACCTGTTGTCATTGTTGTGTGAGCAAACACTAAGGGCAGCAGTGCTCACAATTCAGCTGGAGTAATGATTGCAGGATGGTGTACACCACATGGATCCTTTTGGTAGACAACAGGCAGTAGGGCTCACAATTTAAATCCTGTGTTGATTGCAAGGATGGTGTACACCTCATGGATCCCTTTTTTTTATTGCGCATTGTGATATGCGAGGTGGATGTGGCCATATCACCTGAGGCAGTGTGGAAGAAGAGGGACGTGCGTCGTCGTGGTGATCCTATTTATACGTACGCAAAGTGGTCTGGGCTTGCGTACACCAGGCCAGCGTAGGGGTGTGAATATTTATTATGGGGACCTGGGCATTGTTCAGTTCCTGGCCAGGAACTGTACATATGTGTTTTTCTTTTGTAATTTTGACCTCGCAAAGTTTGCAATTTACATTAGTGTAGCATGTGTTGGGAGGGCGGAAACTATCGTTAATGAGATGGTGTTTGAAAAGATTGAATGGTGAACATTACATGTCGTTGTCAAGGTTGTGGATATGCGCAGACACGCATGTCAATGGTGTGCGGTATTATTGAAAGTGTTGGTATCGTGAAACGTACACACGTGAATGTGGTTGGATGGAGGATCAGCAGGGAGGCTACGTCATACACAGTGATACCACTCATTATAGTCATGGAATACATGTCAAATGTGAATCTGAAAGTCTCACATATAACACACTAGTATATTGGTAAAGCCTGTTAACAGAGCGTACAGAAAAGAAATCTACACATTGCTGTTTACTGTTTGTCACATGTGTTCTAGGATGTGCACTCTGCCCATGGCTCCTGATACTTCTTAGAGCCACGAATACCCATGCGGAAAGGAAGCACAATAATGTGCACACACACAAACACCAGGGACATTGTGTAACACATATTTGTACAGACCTTGAACATGACCATGAACATTGATCAAGATGATCGTTGCATGTTGTGTGTAGTATAAGATATGTGTATATGTGGAGTAACAATCCCAGGCATATATCAAAACAACGACCAATAGATTAAACAAAACAAACTAGTGCAGTTTATAGAAAATATACATTTTTAATTTGATTAAAAAGGATTTAATAAAAAACAGTGCATTGATCAGAAATGATAAAAGATTGTATAATAATACATATATATTCACAAAACAATTTAATTAAAAAGGAGGTCAGGTGGCATCCGGTCGACGCGTTTCGACATAAAATATGCCTTCATCGGGACTTAAACCATCCAATTTCTAAATTTATATAAATGTACAAGGACAATACTGTTCACCATTTATTTTGACCTGCAGCACGGCTGTATAGATGCTCTCTCATCGGTTTCAAAATTTGGAGATTTATTTGTAGTTTTCTTGTGTTTTTCTTTAAAGTATCATAGGAACTTTCGTTGTCTTGAGTGTTTTTGGGTTACAATAGGAACAGATGACACTATCCCTCAGGGGATTATGCTCTGTTCGTCATCTGGGGTCATTAAAAACGGCTAAGTACCACATCCAGGCCACCCGTGTGTGGAATAAAGTCCTAAAATCTTGAAATGATATTGTTGCGTGGTACCGCTTCGTTCACGTACGTAGAGCTAACACTTTTGCAAGGCACCGAAGTCCTACGTTCTTTTATATTGTACCAGTTCCTAATTTTGCACAATACGGTTTTCCCCACGTGATTCAATTCTGAATGCGTGTTGGTGACGTCGTGATATTTAGTCTTTTTCGGTATTCAAATCCCGTAGCTCCTGGAGTCTACGGCGGAGACGTCAAAAATCCGTCTTTTTTTAAAATTACCATCGCACGTCACTCCTGAAGTTCACACGGGGGCACCGATAAGTCAAGATCTACTGCCGATGGGTCAGATTTTTCAGAGAGAACAGCCATATAAGATATGTGTACACAGCAAAAAAACTTTTCAAAAAAGCTCTCTAAGCAGAAGAGGTGTCTCTCATCAAACGCTGTAGGGAGAATGAGTAAAATGGGTGGAGTCATCCAACTGTTACAATGGAAAATGTTATGAAGCAATCAAATGCTTTTTTTTAGGTCACATGGCAATTGAGATGTCATCAGTGATGTCATCAGTGATGTCACTGACCATGTCATGAATGATGTAATATGTGACAACATCACCAGTGGACTGCGGGCGCGAGAGTTACAGTTAAAACAACTACCAATAACAGAGGAATTTCAATGGTTTTGTATGAGTGAAATGTCCAGCTAACTATAGCACCCCTGAAACGTATGGTTTTTTCAATGAATTTCTATGAATGAATTTCTAAGGTTTTTTAAAGTGAATTTCTAAGGTTTTTTCAATGTTAATTCCTAACTTTAACCTGCCTGAATCCTGTAGTTTTTTCAGTGAATTTCAAAGGTTTTTCAAATGATAATTCCTAATTATAATGATAATTAAGCATATCTTTTTTAATTATCTTCCTGTTCTCAACGTCGTAAAAACTGCAAATATTACCATTCTTCAATTTATTCCTTCGTCCAAGAAAATCGCCTCAAACTAGAACCACAACTAACATTAATGATATACAAATTAGGCGTTCCCTTTGTAAAAAAACACCACTTCCCCATATTTTCAACAAGCCAAATCTGCAATGCTGCCTAAAAAAACAGGTGATAGTTTCACTTACCACTAACAAATTAATATCAACATTTAACAAGTGTAAGGATGTGGACTATGTGCTGCATGAATTACATCAAACTCACACCCATATCTAAAGATAAATATGTAATAGAGGTACTAATTATGCACTTCCAACAGCCATCAAAATCTCAACACCTAGCGCCACCACCACTACAACCACCCCTCCTGGCCCCTCCCCCTCCACTACCTCAGAGGCAGCGCAAAACAGGACAACGGACCTTCCCAAAGGAATATATCCCCTCAACAGCACACTAGCTCAATGTTCAGATATGTGGCAATCAACTATATATAAAGGAAGGAACTCGCGCATCAACAATAATGTACACAATTCTAACACTACCGGTGATATGCAGTACACAACTCACTATACACACCAAAAACGTTTCCGTGTGTAGATATACTATTGATATGTGTAGTGTACTGCACAGTGGACGCAACCATATTATCTCATACACTGGGGAAAATCTCGGTCATGTAGCTGTGTTGTTTGCACCCCTTGAAGCAGAAGCGGAGTGGGCTGGTCCAACGTACGCAACTCCAGCTCGCCTCAGTGGAGATACGAGGCGAGCTGTTAGCAAACCGGCTGCTAACATGCATTAATGCGTCGCCTAGTGAATATGGCGATATTATTTTCACCGCATTTTTGGCTTTTTTTTAAAAATTGCAGCGAAATGGCACTTGTTAATATGCCCTCAAGTTTGCTATGACACAGCGGGAACCTCGACTCGCGTCCTGCCATAGCAAACAGCAATGTCCCGGGGGTAGACACCCCGAGACACAGCAGGAGCCACTCCTGGGGGCTGGTGTTCCCCAAGGCTTTCGACTGCTCCAGAATAGAAACCACGCGGCCCCTCTCCCAAAATATAAAAAGCCCCAGAGGGTGGTAATCCCCGAGGCTTAGACGGACATTTGAACTCCCTCACCCATTTATTTTGTAGCACAGAGGAATGGCAATCCCCGGGCTACAGGGCCCCTCGAAACCCCCATCAAATGTAATATTTTAGACCCCGGGATTTGGCCCTCCCAGGTAGCTAATTTTTAAACAAGCACAGGAGCCCGCGCTTCGTTTTTCTTTGTATTACTTAGAATCCATGCACACAGCGCATATTTCTCAGGTTTTTCAAAGCAAAAAAAATAACATTTTGGGGACCTAGATGTCCTTGTGGGACCCCCTAAGCAGGACTAGAAGGTCAAAATATTTCTTACCTGCCCCTTTTATACGTTCTGAACACTTATCCAACTAAATTCTTGATCCTTGCTTCTACCGAGGCACAAAATAGATTCCAACACTTCCTGGTATAGAATGTTCACAACCATTTGACAGTCAATTAGCGTGTGATCGGGACGGTGCACTTAGAGTGGGTGCAAGATGCGCGGACCCACCGAGGCCCTAGATATATATGTACTTTTAATTGTAATTTTTTCAGAAACTACTTAAGAGATTTACACCATTTAAGCAAAAGGCAGGAGTCTGAACCGAGGACTACCTCTTTGCCAAATTTGGTATAATTCCATTGAGCCGCAATGAACGGTTCCTATGGAAAATTGGATGGGAAAACACTTTTTGGGACCCCCCTTTTTTCTCGGCCCCCGTTTCAAATGCAATATTTTAGACCCCGGGATACGTCCTTCCTAGGTAGCTAATTTTTAAACAAGCACAGGAGCCCCCGCTTCGTTTTTATTTTATTTATGGCGGATCCATGCACCCAGCGCACATTTCTCCGTTTTTTCAACAACAACAAATTTTGGGGGGGTGCCTTAGGGGTCCTTGCGGGACCCCCTAAGCAGTCTAGAAGGTCAAAATATTTCTTACCTGCCCCCATTATACGTTTTGAACACTTGTTCCACTAATTTCTAGATCCTTTCTTGTACCGAAGCACAAAATGGCTGCCAACACTTCATGGTTTTGAATGTGGACAACCACTTGACAGCCAATTAGCATTCAGCGCGTGATCGGGAAGGTGCGCTTATAGTGCGCACAAGATGCGCGGATCCACTAATGCCATAGATATATATGTACATTTAATTGTAATTTTCTCAGGAACTACTGAACGGATTTACACCATATAAGCAAAAGGCACGAGTCTGAACCAAGGACTACCACTTTGCCAAATTTCGTATAATTCCGTTCAGCCGTTCGGGCTGTACCAGCGATCAACGGTTCCCATTGAAAATTGCATGGGGAAAACACGTTTTGGGACCCCCCTTTTTTCTCGGCCCCCGCTTCACAAATCACCCCAGGACTTTCAGGATAGGAGCGGACCGGAGCACCGCACCAGTTTTGAAAATTTTGCGAAGATTTGTCATTCGGCACCAAAGTTATTACAAACAGAATGTTGCGGATTTCCTATGGAAAATAGGTCCTAACTATAACTACCTACTGGCAACTGCCAGTAGGTTTTATATATATATATATATATTCACTGAAAAAAACATAGGTTTCAGGCCTTATATAGTTAGGAATTAGCATTTAAAAAAACCTTTGAAATTCACTGAAAAAACCATAGGTTTCAGGAGTTATATAGTTAGGAATTAGCTTTTACAAAACCTTTGAAATTCACTCAAAAAACTATAAGTTTTAGTGGTGTTATAGTTAGCTGGACATTTTACTCATACAAAACCATTGAAATTGCTCCTATATAGTTTGTTGCACTAAGTATATATCGCGCACCCGCAATCCACTGCTGATGATGTCACATATTACATCATTCATGACATGGTCAGTGACATCACTGATGACATCTCTGACATCACTGATGACATCACTGATGACATCATCCAGTGAATGTGGTTTGCTTCGTTATTTAAATATGCATTATATATATAGCAATTTGCATTGAAGAATGAGTGGATATATAAATAAATATTTGGATGGAGGATTTAGTAGCAGTGTAATTGACTGTTTACTTGACCAATTTATAATGTCTCACTAAATATAGTGGATAGTGACTAAACTGTGTGAATATCTGTATCACTTTGTCAGTTGTTGTGTAAACTGATTCTACAGTTGGTTACTAGCTATGTGAAAGTCTATATTAGTTATTGATTAGTTAACTGAGTATTTGTATGGGAGTGTGAAAGTGTGTGTGGTTCGGTGGAGGGTGTGTGACTGTTCAAAGATGTTTATTCAGTAGATATATGAAGTTAAACCTACATGTTCTAACAGTTTGGGTGAGGGAATCTCTTTATGGGTGTGGTGATGAGCAAATATATTTCTCAAAGGTACAGGTCCAACAAACTAGAAAAATAAAAGGCAGTGTATGTGTCAGTTGTTGTATATAAATAAGTATACATAAGACACAATGATTGTGTGAGTGACTGTGTGGATAACTGTATACTTGTAATAATGATTTTATAATTCACTAAGTATGACTTACTATCTAAATGAATAGAAGAAGTGGTGTTTGTATAAGTGTTTTGCTAAGTAAATATGTAAGTATGATCCATTGTTTGCATAAGTGAGTAGGATGACTTCATATGTGAATAGGATGCGTGCTGTTGTTTAATGTCGATATAGATGTATAAGTATTTTTGATAGTGTTCTATTGTTCATTGACAGCATGTATGAGTAAATCCATAGGTAAGGGATTAGATGTGTGTATACATGTATGAATCACTGAGTGGATTTTTAGATACTTGTATTGCTGTGACAATGGATTAAAATATGATACTCTGTATTTTACAAAGAGTGATGAAAAATTGTAATAGTGTATGAAAAGGTGTATGGGATTGTCACGTGGATGATGTCATCAGTGATGTCATTTGAGATGTCATCAGTGATGTCACTGACCATGTCATGAATGATGTAATATGTGACATCATCAGCAGTGGATTGCGGGTGCGCGATATATACTTAGAACAACTAACTATATAGGAGCAATTTCAATGGTTTTGTATGAGTAAAATGTCCAGCTAACTATAACACCACTAAAACGTATAGTTTTTTGAGTGAATTTCAAAGGTTTTGTAAAAGCTAATTCCTAACTATATAACTCCTGAAACCTATGGTTTTTTTCAGTGAATTTCAAAGGTTTTTTTTAATGCTAATTCCTAACTATATAAGGCCTGAAATCTATGTTTTTTTCAGTGAATTTCAAAGGTTTTTTTTAAATGCTAATTCCTAACTATATAAGGTCCGAAACCTATGTTTTTTTCAGTGAATTTCAAAGGTTTTTTAAATGCTAATTCCTAACTATATAAGGTCTGAAACCTATGGTTTTTTCAGTGAATTTCAAAGGTTTTTTAAATGCTAATTCTATTAGCGGATAACGTTTAAATATATTAATATCCTAGTGGGACCACCTGAGCAGCCCTAGGGGGTTAGGGTGTTCTTACCCTGCCCCCTTTTTGTGTTCTACACGTTTGTTTTTCTGCTTTCTTGTGCCTAATTCCTAACTATATAAGGCCTGAAACCTATGTTTTTTTCAGTGAATTTGCAAGGTTTTTTAAATGCTAATTCCTAACTATATAAGGCCTGAAACCTATGATTTTTTCATTGAATTTGCAAGGTTTTTTAAATGCTAATTCCTAACTATATAAGGCCTGAAACCTATGGTTTTTTCAGTGAATTTGCAAGTTTTTTTTAAATGCTAATTCCTAACTATATAAGGCCTGAAACCTATGGTTTTTCCAGTGAATTTCAAAGGTTTTTTAAATGCTAATTCCTAACTATATAAGGCCTGAAACCTATGGTTTTTTCAGTGAATTTCAAAGGTTTTTTAAATGCTAATTCCTAACTATATAAGGCCTGAAACTTATGTTTTTTTCAGTGAATTTCAAAGTTTTTTTAATGCTAATTCCTAATTATATAAGACCTGAAAGCCCACCAGGAATCTCCAGTATGCACCAGGGGACTGCATTGCAGAGAGGTGTAATTAAGCCATGGCCCTTTTTACACCTCTCTGCAACGCAGCCCCCGTGCATGTTTGAAGAGGGGGAACTCATTCCCCCCGCATACTGGGGGCCCTGGGGGCCAACTAGCCCACCTGGAACCTCCAGTATGCGCCAGGGGGCTGCATTGCAGAGGTGTAATGAGGCTATGCCCCTTGTTACACCTCTCTGCAACGCAGCCGCCTGGCGCGTTTGCAGAGGGGGAACTAATTCCCCTTGCATGATGGGGGTCCCTGGGGGCCAACTAGCCCACCAGGAGCCTCCTGCATGCGCCAGATGGCTGCATTGCATAGAGGTGTAATGAGGCCAAACCCTTTTTACACCTCTCTGCAACGCAGCCTCCGTGCATGTTTGAAGAGGGGGAACTAATTCCCCTTGCATACTGGGTGTCCCTGGCAGCCATCTTGTGCCTTGTTCAAACCAAGGCACAAGAAAGCAGTGAAACAAAGGTGTGAAACTCGCAAAGGGGCCAGAGTAGAAACACCCTGACCCCCTAGGCCTGCCCAGGGGGTCCCACAAGGACCCCCAAGGCAAAAAAAATAATATATATTTTTTTTAAAGTCGCCGGGTACAAAAAAACAATAAAAAAATATAAAACAACAATAAGAAAAACATTCTTTTCAGAACTACCTCCAATTTATATAAAAATGCTAAATTTTTTTAAAACTCTGTCTTTCTTTTTTTCTACAGGGTATGCGTACCGGTACGTGTACCGGGGAGCGCACCCCCTTAAAAAAATAAAAAAAAGAATGAGTGTGTGTGTGAGTGGTGTGTGTGTGTGGGGGGGGTGGGGGGTGTGTGTGTGTAGGATGTGTGTGGGGGTGTGGGGTGTGTGTGTGTGGGTGTGTGTGTGGGGGGGTGGGGGTGGGTGTGTGTGGGGGTGAGGAATGTGTGTGTGGGTGTGTGTGTGTGAGGTGTGTGTGTGGGGTGTGTGTGTGTGTGGGGGTGTGTGTGTGTCAGAGGTGTGTGTGTGGGGGGGTGAGGTGTGTGTGGGAGATGTGTGGGGTGTGTCTGTGAGGTGTGTGTGTGTGTGGGGGGAGTGAGGTGTGTGCGGGTGGGGGTGTGTGGGGTGTGTGGGTGTGTGGGGTGTTTGGGTGTGGGTGTATGAGGTATGGTGGGGGGTGTGTGTGGGGGGTGTGGGGTGTGTGTGTGTCAGGGTATGTGTGTGGGGCACCCCCTCAAAAAAATAAAAAAATAATGAGTGTGTGTGTGGTGTGTGTGTGGGGGGTGAGTGTGGGGTGTGTGTGGGTGGTATGTGTGTGGGGTGTGTGTGTGTAGGATGTGTGGGTGTGTGTGTGGGGTGTGTGTGTGGGTGTGTGTGTGGGGGGTGAGAGGAGTGTGTGTGTGGGTGTGTGTGTGTGTGTGTGAGGTGTGTGTGGTGTGTGTGTGTGTGTGTGTGTGTGAGGTGTGTGTCAGAGGTGTGTGTGTGTGGGGAAGGGGTGAGGTGTGTGTGGGGTGTGTCTGTGAGGTGTGTGTGTGTGTGTGTGACTGAGGGGGGATGAGGTGTATAGGTGTGTTTAGGTGTGTGGGGTATGTGGGTGTGGGTGGGGATGTGGATGTGTAAGGTGTGTGTGTGGGTGTGGGTGTGTGGGTTGTTTGGGTGTAGGTGGGGGTGTGGGTGTGTGCGGTGTGTGTGGGGTGTGTGTGGGTGTGGGGGGTATGTGTGTAGGATGTGTGTGTATGTGTGGGATGTGTGGGTGTGTCTGTGAGGTGTGCGTGTGTGTGGGGGGGAGGTGTGTGTGTGGGATGTGTGAGGTGTGTCTGTGAGGTATCTGTGTGTGCGTGTGTGTGTGTTGAGGGGGGTGAGGTGTGTGTGTGAGTGAGTGTGTGTGGGATATGTGGGTGTGGGTGTGGATGTGTAAGGTGTTGGTGTGGGGGTGTGGGGTGTTTGGGTGTGGGTGGAGGTGTGCGTGTGTGAGGTGTGTGTGGGGAGTGTGTGGGTGTGGAGGTGTCGGGTTGTGTGTGTGTGGGTGTGTGTGGGACGTACTTGTAGGTACCTAAAACAGCGACAGAACCAAAAGCTCTTTTCAGAGCTACCCTACCTGTAATCACTCAAAATGAATATTTTAGTATTTATTATTATGATTATATAATTTTTTTCACTATTTTCCCCCATGGTACGCTCCCCGGTACGCTCCCCAGTGCACGTACCGGGCGCTCCCCCCCCCGCGAAAAACGAAAAAAAAATGGTTTTTTTGCCCCGCGGGACCCTTTAATGGCCCCCACATCAAACCTAGAGGGTCAGGGGGGTCTACCCTGCCCCCTTTTGGTAATTTCCCCCTTTGATTTTTGCCACCTCTTGTGTCTCAATCCTACCGAGACACAAGATGGCGGCCGCTGCGGACTGTTTCGAATGTTTACAGACACCCGAGAACCAATCAGCTTCCTGTGCGCAAGTCGCGTGGCGCACCCGGAGCGCTCCCCGGTGCGCGTACCGGGGCACGGCCATAGATATATACATTTTTTGGAACCTAAATTACTCAAAATCCTCTGGAGCACATATCTTGAGACATAGCAAAGGCACATCGGGCTACCAGTCCCTACAATTTTGACAAGTTTGGTGAAAATCCATTCAGCCGTTCGAGCTAAAAGTGCGACAGACCGCCCCATGGAAATTAACATGGGGAAAACACGTTTTGGGACCCCCCTTTTATCTCGGCCCCCGCTTGACGGATCCCCCCCAAACTTTCAGGGAAGGACCGGAGCGCCGCGAGGCAAAGTTGCTGAATTCAGGCAGATTCCTCAACCGGCGCCAAAGTTATTCCCAATAGAATGTTGCAATTTCCCTATGGAAATCAATCCTAACTATATATACCTACTGGCGACCGCCAGTAGGTAATATATATATATATATATATATATTACCTACTGGCGGTCGCCAGTAGGTATATATAGTTAGGATTTTTTTCCTATGGGATTTTTGAAAATTCTATGTCAAATAACTTTGGCGTTTGTGGACGGAATTGGCTGAAATTTTCAGGAAAATGGCACATTTTGTTTCTGAGCAGCCCCTGAAAATTGGGGGGGGGTTCGTCCAGGGGGGGTCGAGAAAAAAGGGGGGTCCCAAAACGTGTTTTTAACATTGATTTTTCCATAGGGCGGTTGGCCTCACTTTTAGCCCGAACGGCTGAATGGATTTGCACGAAACTTGGCAAAATTGTAGGGACTGGTAGCCCGATGTGCCTTTTGTAGGTCTCAATATATGTGCTACAGTGGATTTTGAGAAATTAACGTTTTAAAAAAGATATATATCTGTAACAGCGGACCGGGCAGCGCTCCAGTACGCGTACTTTTCGCGCAACGGAGCTTTGTGAAGCGAAGCTGATTGGTTCTCCGGCGTCTGTAAACATTCCAAACAGTCCGTAGCGGCCGCCATCTTGTCTCTCGGTAGGATCGAGAGACAAGAGGAGGCCAAAGCGAAGGGGCAAATGACCATAAGGGGGCATAGTAGATCCTCGCTGACCCCCTAGGTTTGATGTGGAGGTTTTAAAAGGGCCCCGCGGGGCAAAAAATAATAATAATAATAATAATCGAACGGCTGAATGGATTTGCACGAAACTTGGTAAAATATTAGGGACTGGTAGCCCGATGTGCCTTTGCTAGGTCTCAATATATGTGCTCCAGTGGATTTTGAGAAATTAACGTTCAAAAAAAGATATATATCTGTAACAGCGCTCCGCTTCGCGTAACGGAGGTTTGCGAAGCTGATTGGTCATTCTGTCACTGGGCTATAGTTGGGCTACATCTGACTGATATTTGGGCTACATTTGTTTTTTTTGTCTCTGGCGGCCATCTTTGGGCTACATTGGGCTACATTGGGCTTCATTGGGCTTCATTGGGCTACATTGGGCTACATTTGGGCTCCAACATATATATAGGCCAATGTAGCCCAATATATATTTTTCAAAGTTAATTTTCGTAAAAACCACTGGAGCATATATCTTGAGACATAGCAAAGGCACATCGGGCTACCAGTCCCTACAATTTTGCCAAGTTTCGTGGAAATCCATTCAGCCGTTCGAGCTAAAAGTGAGTCCAACCGCCCTATGGAAATGAAGGAAATGAATGGGTAATTTGTAATTAGCAAATAGCTCATCGCAAACTAGGAATGGTAAAGAATCGCTATTTATTCCTTAAAGTTCGCTATTTAGGAAATGCAAAAAACTTTGATGATACATATGGCGGTTCATCTCTAACAAGATAAGAAGCATAGAGATAGATTTATGATGACTGGCGCATCACCAGGGATGTGTTAGTCATTCTGTGCCGCTGTTCCGTCACCTATGGTGTGCTGCATTTACAATGTGGCGCATCATGGGGCAAAAACAGCACAGATGCGTGATGTATCTGTGCCGTGAAGGTGGCGCATTGCTGGAGTTGTATCGCAAGTGTGATGAAGCTCAAGCAAGGGTCGGGGGTGCCCCTGTCGCAGGGTTTCTGTTCTCACACAGAACTGTGGACAGAGGATTGAAACCTCGGCGAATTAGGGTGCCCCAAAACTCACCTTAGTAATCAAAAACCCCTTAGCAAGCTAGGTACAGTGTCACATTGGATATAACAAACTCTCAATGTTTAGACAATCCAGAATATGAACTTATAGTATCTCAGGATACGTGGAACTCATGAACAGTCGGTCGTTATATATTTCTTAGAAACCAGAACATGGAGTTAAGAAGAACACATGTGTATTTGAAATGTTTATTTACTAATGCCGTCTTCTCAGGCGTAGTATCTTAGATAATACAAGTACACATATTATCAGTAGCAAAATTACCAGCATAGTTACTAGTACATAAAAAGCGAATGGTGACAGTATGTTAACATGCTGTAAATGAATAAGAGTTAGCAACACTTATAAGCAGCCACGGGCCGTGGAGGGAGTTACGGTGGGGCAGGGAGGCGGGGAGGGGGAGGGGCAGGGTGGAGAGGGCTCCACCCTGCCCCTCCCCCTCCCCGCCTCCCTGCCCCACCGTAACTCCCTCCACGGCCCGCGGCTGCTTATATCTCACCCTCCCTAATACACATATTATATTATTTGCTAAGAAGGTCTGTTTGTGTTGGTTTAGGGCGTGCCCATACTTTAGTGTCTTAGATTTGAAGGAATCACATCAGCATACACCAGCTCTCTCTTCATGTGAACCGCATCAACTGTTGTGTATGTGTGTTCGGCAAAGCAATATAAAACCCCAGAATTGGCAGAAGCTGCACTTATGTTATGAGTATGAAGTCGTGGAGATCAGACCTCATAACAATTCTGTATTGTGTTGTTCTTGAAACTTCAGCACTCGCTGTACAGATATAGTTTAACAAGCAAAGCAGATAGTAGAGCAATAACATATTATTCTCATGTAAACCACGATGAACTACTAGGTTGAAAGCTAAAGCAACAACTAAGTGTCGTGTGCAGAAGTTGCAAAAAAGGAAAAATGGCGTTTAAACCGGTAATGAGCCCATGCTAACTTAACACGGTGTAAAGATATCCAGGACCTAGATGACACCTCCCCATGATCCGGAAACGAACTGAATAAGATAATAGAAGTGCCATCTCATGAGAGCAGATTGCAACTTTATATGTGGACGGTCCGCAAGGTAAAACATTAAAAACTAGGAAAATTTAATGCTAAAGAAAAATAAAACAGCCAAGTACTTTATCGAGTCTTAAGCCAATAGGCAAGCTAAATAATAAAAACTTGACAAATAAGTCAATGAATTGTCAATGAAATGCTAGTACTCAGCATATCAAACATGAAAAAGGTCTATGACATAACTGTGTATGCAAAATAAGCTGCAACAGCCTCCAATAGGAAGTCACCGTCTTCATCCGAAAAGAGTTCAGCCATCCAATTTAAAAGCGGAAAAGAACATACGTGCTCTCCCAGCACCGGATCCTCTATCACCATCAGAGGACAGCTCGGTGGGTTTTCAAGAAAGCTCTGTTCCAAGAAAGACTGTGTTGCCGCCAGTAAATTCCAGGGACCAATTAGTCCATGCATCAATGCCACAGCCATAATCCTTTCGCCAGGACAAACCAACTCGTGAGTAATGATAGGAGTCATCAGCTGATTAAAGTCGACGTCAGGAGAAACCGGTCCGCAGAGACACAAATCAATGGCCCAATCGAAATCACAGGTCAGGCAGTGAAATACAGGCTGGACACAGGTGAAGTAGGAGAATCGAAAAGATAATCCATATGCCGTGCTTAATATCGCCAACGGCATTGTGCCATAATATTCTAGCATGCGATTGCGGAACAGTGTCAGCAGCTGCAGGGCGGGAGCTTGCACAGGAGGGACATCCATATTTAAAAATGTTAAAAAGCACAAGAGCGTCCGCTGGTAATGCAAGTAAAAATGGGAATCCACAAAGCACAGTGGAAAAAATAGAATGAAAGAAAGCAGGGATGACTCCAAAGATTTTCTCAAATGAAGTCACGAGACCACTGGTAACAACTTTAAAAAAGTGCGCCAGGGCCTTTGTGGAGGACGCGTTAAAGATAGTCCGAACCATCTTGCTGAAATGGAAAGGCGAATCAGTATTGAAAAGGGTCTGCACCTCTGTACGGGTGTTCGCTATGTGAAGCACGAAAGTTTCATGGGCCGAACTCAAGGCCACCTCTCTCTGAGACAAAAGAGCTCTTATTCTTGCCATGCCGTTGAAATCTGCTCCCAAGGTTGGTATTTGTGGCCAGATTGAAAACTCCCTATGTTCATGTGTGGGAGGAAATAGAACATTTCTGCAGCAAATAACCCGTTCACTTACTGTTACGATAAAAGGAATACTTTTAATTAACCCAGAACAATCTTCATTATTGAGCATCAAATAACTACCATTTTCCAACAACTTGAACGTGGGGATGATAGCAGGAACTGGCGTGCCTTGCAACACGCAAGCCATATTTGGTCGGTGTTTGTTGCATGAACCGTGTAACTGTATGTGCCTACACATTAGTGAATGATCTGGCGTCTCAGTGCATTCCTCTCCATTCAGATAAACTTCTTGATCATCTTTGAAACATCTGTATGTGTATGGAAGCGACCAGACCTCATGAAGAAAAGCACTACCTAAAGGTTCATAACGACCTATTGGTATATATTTCATACAATTTGAAAACTTATATAAAGCAAAAGGCAGCGTTATTAAACCGTGGATAAGGCACGTTGCCAAAAAACCCGCAATCCTCTGCTGATGATGTCACTGAGCATGTCATGAATGATGTAATATGTGACATCATCAGCAGTGGATTACGGGTAATAGTATCTCTAGTTTACTCCCCTATAGCTGTCTTTCTTTTAACATAAGTGTCTGTTTCCTTCCCTTATACTTACTGTTCTTTTTTTTAAAAACATTTTTTGGTTCACTTCCGGTTCGCGTACCGGCGAGCGAACTGGGAAGCGAACTACGAGAAATAGAGGTTGGCACAGTTCCAAATATTGTACCAATTTTTTAATAACGGGGAGGTAGTTCTGAAAAGAACTTTTTTTTTTATTGTTTTTGTTGTTTTATATTTTTTTTATTATTTTTCTGAACATTTTTTTACTTTTTTTGAATTTTTCTGAACAGTTTTATATTTTTTTGGGTTTTTCTTGGAGGGGGCAATGAAAACGATTCATTGTAAAGGGCTCAACAAAAAAAAATAAAAGTATTTATTATTTGGGGCGTTTCGTACAAACTTGCATATGATAGTCAATAGCTCTGTTGATCAGAGTGATGCTTCTTTCTCCGTAGCAAATGAATCCACTGCAATATACGCAGACTTGTTTTGCTTCATGAAATCTCGTTTGTATATTTGGCACCATCTCCCTGCCCTCTGGTCCCGTTACTTCCGGTACAACAGATCTTCTGGCCATAATAGGGAGATTATCTAGGTCGTTACGAAACTGTGCAGCACTGTAGTTGTTAGGATGCCACCTAGTCATATGGCGATGCATTGTGTAGTTTCCGAAACTGTATTTTTTGTCGGTCCCTCTGGACAGTCTATCTTGACATATAAGGCAAGTTACGTATCTTGCATTTACTTTTTTCTGACCTTTGGGAATTTTAAAAAATTGCCAAATGAAGTTTTCTTTCCGGTGAGACGTCCTGGGCTCCTCAGGCAAAAAGTGCCTCTCTTCGTGCTCGTCGTCCTGTTCCTCTTCTTCCTCTTCTTGCTGAATTATAACTTGAGCAGGTGGTCCACTCTTCCTTGGATGTGGTGGAGGTGGTGGGGAAGCACCAGCTGAAGCTACTAAAGAAGCCATTGCTCACTGGTAACAAAGGGTCTTTCTCTCACAATGATGAAAGTCAGAGTGAGGAAAGAAGGAGGGATTTTCATCATTTGGGAAAAACAATAGTTCTCAACCAATGAAAAGTGTTCATTTTAGATTATATGACCTAGTCTTACATCATTAGGAAACCAAAAGTGAAATGAACCAATGAAAAGTGTTATTACCAAGTCACATGACCTGCTGTGTTTACGTTAAGCGCTTTGCAGGGCCTCCCGGTTTGCTTCCAGAAACCTGTGCTTTGCGACTCGGTAAGCGTACCAGTTCGCTAACGTAGCACGTCATATGACGTATCACGCGACAACGCGAAACGTCATGCGGACGGGAGGCGTCACGATGTTGTTTTCTAACGCGGCAGTTGCGGTAAAGAAACGTTTACCGGCTCGCGGTCTATTTCGCGGCATCAAGGTCAGCTAACGGGAAGCTTCCCGATTCGCGAAGCGGGAACGAAGAAAAAAAAATATTTTAAAAAAAAATTATTAATAAACATATAAAATATATTTTTGGATTTAAAGAAGAATACATTTTACAGCTACAGATATTAGCTGTTAAAAAACCAATGAAATTCACTGAAAAAACCATAGGTTATAGACCATATATAGTTAGGAATTAGCATTTACAAAACCTTGAAAATTCACTGAAAAAACCATAGGTTATAGACCATATATAGTTAGGAATTAGCATTTAGAAAACCTTATTTTACTCACACAAAACCATTGAAATTCCATATATAGTTAGTTGCACTAACTATATATCGCGCACCCGCAATCCACTGCTGATGATGTCACATATTACATCATTCATGACATGGTCAGTGACATCACTGATGACATCACTGATGACATCTCAAATGACATCACTGATGACATCACTGATGACATCTCAAATGACATCACTGATGACATCATGACACACCAATACCAGTTACTACATACGCACTCACTGATTCCTAGGTCTACACACACATTCACTCATTCACCCATACAATCACTCATACATACAGTCACTCATTATTACAACACTATCATATGCACTCATACACCTATGCAGACAGTCACACACTGCCACTCATCCATGGAGTTACTCACACACCAAGTCAGTCCTGTAAAGAATCAATCACACTTCCATTTCTTCATCTATACAGTTAAACACAGAACACCATACTTCAGTGACATCACTGATGACATCACTAATGACATCTGAAATGACATCACTGATGACATCTCAAATGACATCACTGATGACATCATGACACACCAATACCAGTTACTACATACGCACTCACTGATTCGTACGTCTACACACACATTCACTCATTTACCCATACAATTACTCATACATACAGTCAGTTATTATTAGAACACTATCATATGCACTCATACACCTAGTCAGTCCTGTGAAGAATCAATCACACTTCGATTTCCTCATCTATAGTTAAACACAGAACACCATACTTTTCACACATATACTAACACATACTTACTCTCTTATACAATCACTGATACAAGTACACATTGATATGCACAGCGTCACACACCTCCCAGCCAGCCACACACACACTCAGTCTCCCATCCATCCAGTCATTCTTCAATATGTAAAACGTATTTAAACTTTACAAAAACACACAGACACTAGATGATGTCATCAGTGATGTCATCAGTGATGTCACTGACCATGTCATGAATGATGTAATATGTGACATCATCAGCAGTGGATTGCGGGTGCGCGATATATAGTTAGTGCAACTAACTATATATGGAATTTCAATGGTTTTGTGTGAGTAAAATAAGGTTTTCTAAATGCTAATTCCTAACTATATATGGTCTATAACCTATGGTTTTTTCAGTGAATTTTCAAGGTTTTGTAAATGCTAATTCCTAACTATATATGGTCTATAACCTATGGTTTTTTCAGTGAATATATATATATATATGTATATATATATATATATATATATATATATATATATATATATATATATATATATATATATATATATATATATATATATATATATATATATATATGTATATATTACCTACTGGCGGTCGCCAGTAGGTAGTTATAGTTAGGACCTAGTTTCCATAGGAAATCCTCAACATTCTATTTGGATTAACTTTTGCCCTGGTGGATGAATCTTTGCGAATTTCTCAAAGAAGATGGCTCGGTCCGCTGCGCTCCTTCCCTGAAAGTTTGGGGGGATTGGTGAAGTGGGGGCTGAGATAAAAGGGGGGTCCCAAAACGTGTTTTCTCCATGTTATTTTCCATAGGACGTTTAGACACGGCTACAGGTCGAACGGCTGAATGGATTTATAAGAAATTTGGCAAAACTGTAGAGTCCGGCTCGCAGATTACGCTTTTTTTGGAATGGTGTAAATCTGTTCAGTAGTTGATGAGAAAATTAAAGTTAAAGTCAATTATATATCTGTAAGCGCGGACGGGTACGCGCACTCAAGCGGCTGCGCGCAATCGGAATTTTTTTTGTTGCTGCGTGACGTCTGTTAACGTTCGATTCGAAGGAAATCAGGAAGTGTTGACCGCCATTTTGTAACTGGGTGTGCAGTAAGGCCCTTAAACGCGAAATTATATATATATATTTTTTTTTTTAAGTTGCGGGGTGCACGCACCCGGGCACGCGCACCTATTTACAATAGTGTGAAAATGGAGATAAATCAGAAGTTTGAGTGCTTTGATATAAGGTGGCTCTGAAAAGAGCCCTTGTGTTAATTGAGTTTTTTCTGCATTTATAAGTAAGTACCGATGCAGAGTCTGATGTTGCAGAGGAAGATTCTGTTTCCCTCATCCGTGAAATGAACACCATCTGTCCTATAGATGTCTTGCAAGTGGTAACGCAAGTTGTTGTGGTAAATAGAACCCATGCTATAATCTCTGAGGAAACAGATTTATTAACATGTCTCCTTGCTTTCTCAATTTGTGCACAATGTTGATTGGACTAATTCCATTTCTGTCTTTGGCATATATTGGAATATACCAAGGCAGTTCTGGCTTCGTTATTACGAGGACTAGAAAACAAGACATTCTGGGCAATACCATCCTTGGCGCAGCCTTTTATTCTACAAGATGGTGTCTTTCAAAAGCCAGAGGTATAGGAGTATGTAACAAGCGAGCCATTTAATTGAAAAAACTAAACGTGACAAACGGTTGCAGGATCAGTGAAGGTTGATTTTTTAATTGAAAGTATAACAGGATCAGTTACAATAAAATTGTCAATACGCATACCATGGGTGAGTATCATGGGTAACATTACTTCGAAACTTTATTAATACAATAATCAATAATGAAAAATCGACATCAATAGGGTTGTCCGTATTCCTAGTCAGTACCCTTCCCCACCCGCAATGTGCATAAAGACCGCATACATCCCCCATAACGTCAAGGCTAAGTAACTAGAACGTCATAAGGAGTTGCAATTCGCTCCCATACTGGCGCCATTTTGGTCGAGGTCAGGCAGGACCAGAGTATAGTTCAATGTGTCCAATAAGTAGCGGCAGGACCAGAATCCCTTTCGGCAGTTCTGGCTTCGTCATTACGAGCACTAGAAAACAAGACATGCTGGGCAATACCACCCTTGACGCAGCCCTTTATGCTACAAGATGGTGTCTTCCATTCAGAAAATATTGTTAGCAGCATTTTGAAAGGAAAGATAAACGGCCGTTCTCCTAGTGAGTCTCACATTGTTACATTTATGAAGAAAAAGCCTGAAGAATGTACAAACTGAAAACCAGTTTTTGTCTGCATAGCATCAGCAGCAACACTTGAGTCAGCTTTGTGCGAAGCCGCCATCTTGATCCAATCAATACCGTCCCCCTGCACACATTCAGGGAGCAGGCCGCATTGCGAGGGCACCGCAGGACGTGTCTTCAGGTCAAACGGATTGTGGGACAAGGTCCAGAAGACAAGAGTCACCAAAAGGCTAAAAGTCCCGCCGGACCCCGGGGGCCGGCCACCTATGTCGGGGGCGATCTCAGATGGTGTCTTCCATTCAGAAAATATTGTTGGCAGCATTTTGAAAGGAAAGATAAACGGCCGTTCTCCTAGTGAGTCTCACATTGTTACATTTATGAAGAAAAAGCCTGAAGAATGTACAAACTGAAAACCAGTTTTTGTCTGCATAGCATCAGCAGCAACACTTGAGTCAGCTTTGTGTGAAGCCGCCATCTTGATCCAATCAATACCGTTCCCCTGCACACATTCAGGGACCAGGCCGCATTGCAAGGGCACCGCAGGACGTGTCTTCAGGTCAAACGGATTGTGGGACAAGGTCCAGAAGACAAGAGTCACCAAAAGGCTAAAAGTCCCGCCGGACCCCGGGGGCCGGCCGCCTATGTCGGGGGCGATCTCAGATGGTGTCTTCCATTCAGAAAATATTGTTGGCAGCATTTTGAAAGGAAAGATAAACGGCCGTTCTCCTAGTGAGTCTCATATTGTTACATTTATGAAGAAAAAGCCTGAAGAATGTACAAACTGAAAACCAGTTTTTGTCTGCATAGCATCAGCAGCAACACTTGAGTCAGCTTTGTGTGAAGCCGCCATCTTGATCCAATCAATACCGTCCCCCTGCACACATTCAGGGACCAGGCCGCATTGCGAGGGCACCGCAGGACGTGTCTTCAGGTCAAACGGATCGTGGGACAAGGTCCAGAAGACAAGAGTCACCAAAAGGCTAAAAGTCCCGCCGGACCCCGGGGGCCGGCCGCCTATGTCTGGGGCGATCTCAGATGGTGTCTTCCATTCAGAAAATATTGTTGGCAGCATTTTGGAAGGAAAGATAACCGGCCGTTCTCCTAGTGAGTCTCACATTGTTACATTTATGAAGAAAAAGCCTGAAGAATGTACAAACTGAAAACCAGTTTTTGTCTGCATAGCATCAGCAGCAACACTTGAGTCAGCTTTGTGTGAAGCCGCCATCTTGATCCAATCAATACCGTCCCCCTGCACACATTCAGGGACCAGGCCGCATTGCAAGGGCACCGCAGGACGTGTCTTCAGGTCAAACGGATTGTGGGACAAGGTCCAGAAGACAAGAGTCACCAAAAGGCTAAAAGTCCCGCCGGACCCCGGGGGCCGGCCGCCTATGTCGGGGGCGATCTCAGATGGTGTCTTCCATTCAGAAAATATTGTTGGCAGCATTTTGAAAGGAAAGATAAACGGCCGTTCTCCTAGTGAGTCTCATATTGTTACATTTATGAAGAAAAAGCCTGAAGAATGTACAAACTGAAAACCAGTTTTTGTCTGCATAGCATCAGCAGCAACACTTGAGTCAGCTTTGTGTGAAGCCGCCATCTTGATCCAATCAATACCGTCCCCTGCACACATTCAGGGACCAGGCCGCATTGCGAGGGCACCGCAGGACGTGTCTTCAGGTCAAACGGATTGTGGGACAAGGTCCAGAAGACAAGAGTCACCAAAAGGCTAAAAGTTCCGCCGGACCCCGGGAGCCGGCCGCTTATGTCGGGGGCGATCTCAGGCCACACCAGGGCAACAAGACTGAGATCAATTTGCTCATACTGATCCATAACGCCCCGGCCTCTCCATGTCGTAGGCCGCAAGAGTGGGCGAAACTCAGCTGGCCGAGCGAGACTTGGGGAGGGCACAGGAGCCAAGCGCCCCATCCCAGTCCGCGCTACCACACCGCCCCTCGGGGGCCTCCGTTAAGCTGTTCAGGGAGGCATCGCAGGCAGCGGTTCTTTAGATCAGTGGCTCTCACCGGCAAGGCTCCCCTCCGTCAGCAGCGATCGTTGGCGCTGTGGTTGTGGCCGGAGGCTCCGCCTAGTCAACGCCCCGGCCTCTCCATGTCGTAGGTCGCAAGAGTGGGCGAAACTCAGCTGGGCGAGCGAGACTTGGGGAGGGTGCAGGAGCCAAGTGACCCTTGTCAGTCCGCGCCACCACACCACACCGCCCCTCGTGGGCCTCCGTCTAGCGGCTCATGGGGGCACCGCAGGCAGCGGTTCTTCAGATCAGTGGCTCTCACCGGCAAGGCTCCCCTCCGTCAGCAGCGATCGTTGGCGCTGTGGTTGCGGCCGGAGGTCCCGCCTAGTCAACGCCTCGGCCTCTCCATGTCGTAGGCCGCAAGAGTGATCGGAACTCAGCTGGCCAAGCGAGACTTGGGGACGGGGTAGGAGATAAGCGCCCCCTCCCAGTCCGCGCCACCACACCGCCCCTCGGGGGCCTCCATTAAGCGGTTCTGTGAGGCACCGCAGGCAGCGGTTCTTCAGATCACAACAGAGTCTCATGCTCGATCGATTGAGCTGGCCGAATCAGGCAACATGAAGGTGGGGAGGGGGGCACCTCTTGCTCAACCACCACCTGAGGAGGTGTGGTTTAGTTCTAAACCAATGAAAAGTGTTACTTTTAGGTCACATGACCTAGCGTTACATCATTAGGAAACCAAAAGTGAAATGAACCAATGAAAAGTTTTATTAACAAGTCACATGACCTGTTATGCTTACGTTACGCGCTTCGCGCCGCGCCCCGGATCGCTTCCGGGAAGCTGCGCTTCGCGCACCGGATGCACTAACGCGGCGCGTCATATGACGCATTACGCGACAACGCGATACTACAGTGTTTCTGGATGTTTCAGACTGAAGCTGGCGTCAGCATGAGAGCACCCCGTGGCTACGTCGTGGCCATTCTGCGAGCAATCATGGCAGAAGCTCCCCACCGGAAGTCTGCGGGAGTCGGGGGCCCCGGTGACTCTTGTAGTATCTTCAAGGCTGAGGGGACGCTTTTGGGAATGGGGCCCATGCCGTAGCAGTCAAGCGTCCGAGTTCCAGGGTTGTCCAGAGCCATCCTTGCAGGCCAGGCCCAAGTCTGTGGAGCCGACCGCCATTTCCTGAGCTCCGTGACAGCCGCCTGTCGCTGTACCGGAAGAGTGGGTGCAATTCAGCCGGATGGCGGGTGAGACGCTGTAATAGCAAGAGCAGGCGTAATTCAGCTAGCCGAGCGAGGCACTGTGCCGCAGGAGCGGGCGCAACTCATCTTGTCGAGTGAAGCGCTGGGGTGCAGCTGAGAAACCTCCACCTGGGGAGGTGGGGGGGGCTCGTTCGCGCCGCCTCTCCCTTCCAGTGCACCCCACGCCGTCTCCTGGCGCAGGTATATGTGATGGTTGGACCAGGGCACCGCAGGACGTGTCTTCAGGTCAAACGGATTGTGGGACAAGGTCCAGAATGGAAGAGTCACCAAAAGGCTAAAAGTTCCGCCGGACCCTGGGAGCCGGCCGCCTATGTCGAGTGAAGTGCTGGGGTGCAGCTGAGAAACCTCCACCTGGGGAAATGGGGGAGGCTCGTTCGCGCCGCCTCTCCCTTCCAGTGCACCCCACGCCGTCTCCTGGCGCAGGTATATGTGATGGTTGGACCAGGGCACCGCAGGACATGTCTTTAGGGGTGTAGCTGAGAAACCTCCACCTGGGGAGGTGGGGGAGGCTCGTTCGCGCTGCCTCTCCCTTCCAGTGCACCCCACGCCGTCTCCTGGCGCAGGTATATGTGATGGTTGGACCAAGGCACCGCAGGACGTGTCTTTAGGGGTGTAGTTGAGAAACCTCCACCTGGGGAGGTGGGGGAGGCTCGTTCGCGCCGCCTCTCCCTTCCAGTGCACCCCACACCGTCTCCTGGCGCAGGTATATGTGATGGTTGGACCAGGGCACCGCAGGACGTGTCTTTAGGTGAAACCCTCAATTATGGCACCCAACATCCAGGACAGTGACATCGAAGAATCTCAGGGACCAAGCATATCCAGAGTCCTCCCCGGGGTATTTGCACAACTGTCCTCCACCCCTAGGCCGCCAGCTATGCTACCTTGACAGGAACAGTGTCATGCATTTGGATCGATGTTGCAGCAGGCTGCCATGTAAATAGTTATTTAATAAAACGTTTTACCCTGTTACTTTGCTGGTGTGTTGTATTTATTTATAATATTTGTATTGGGTTTGTCGTTATTTTGGGCGGGGTGGGCGGCGGAGCCGAGCTATCTTGCAGCCATCATGGCGTCGAGCTCGGTTTCTCTCACTAGTTTCATATTTCTCATGAGGGGTTGTTCCTAATGTTTCTATTTTAGCGAGGTGAAAAAGAGATCCTATCAGTGGCCTACTGATTTTGCTCGATTCCTTTTGTTTTTTCTAACGATTTTTAAGTTAAAGTTTGCTAGCACGATACAGTGGCCAGTCCGCATTTTATATATGTCTTTTTTATTAGGGGTCTCCTCCGGTGGAGTCGGACGATCTACCTCTAATAACCGGTAAGTGTTCCTCTGAAGGAATGCGTCTTGAAAGTGGCTGACTGTAATGTATGATATTTCACTCAGTGACTTTCAGGCCCATGCTGTTTCAAAACTGTGCATGTGCTTGAAGCAGGCGTAGGTATTGACGTAGCATTGTGAATATAGTGCATTGGTGAGCCTTGCTGGAGCTGCATCACAGTTGCGATGCAACTCTAGCAATGTATTAGTTTTTGAGCACAGATGTGTTACGCATGTATGATGTTTTTGTACCATGGTGCGCCACATTTCAAATGTGGCACACCATGGGTAACGGAGCACTACCATACTGTGGTGCACATTAACTGGTGCATATCTGGGTATGAAGTAGTTAACATGAATCTGCCCCATAGGTTACAAATCCGCGTTTAGTAGACTGTTTGGCCTTTGTAGTTTTATGTTTTTTTCTGTTATTCTATGTAGGTATGTAATATTGCAAGATTTTTGTCACGAAAAAGAAGCCATGAGTATTGGGTTTGTGAAAGATTGCAAGATTTTTAAAATTAAAAAGGAAAAATCATGGCATTGTTTAATATAGTATTGTAAATACTTATCTTTAACAATGTTGACAGAGTAAAAAAAGGTTAACCTGATGTTCGAAAGTTATTCACAGGCTTCTTTAGAGGAAGTATTCTATATGATTGTAGCGTGGGTGTTTCACTTTTTTATAGGTAATAGAATGCATTCTGCAAGCATGTAGTACTCCTCCTGCTACAGCATAAATATTCTTCAGTGCTTATTTTCATTTCGTAAGTGGTATTGAGACCGACACAGAACTTCAATGGATCGGAGGGGCTGTTCCTGTGCATCTGGAGGACTGCCAAGCCGTTGCAGCAGTGGGAGTGAGGCCTCTCATGACAGAGAACTTCAATGGATCGGAGGGGGTGTTCCTGTGCATCTGGAGGACTGCCAAGCCGTTGCAGCAGTGGGAGTGAGGCCTCTTACAGGGGCGTAGCGCAGCTCCTTTTGATGTTCACAATTGCAGATAACAGGGTAGAGATGTGAGAGAAGTGGGTGGAGTGCTTCGTGTAAATTGCAGAATAGAAACTACTAAGAACCAATTGGAAGTGTTGTTGTGAAGTCACATGACTTCACATGCGCGTCTCAGGACGTGTACGCGGTGATAGTATCTGGTCACGTACGCCATTTGGAAGTAGCGGTCTAATTCAGCGAAGTTTCAAAACGTGAAAAGGAGTAAATCCAAATATATCCGGATTTAATATATCTTCTGAGCTGGAATCAAGCATACAATTGTTAAAGTATAAAACCTTTTATATATTTTTTTAAAATACCAAGGTGTGTACATTCGGTCACACACGAAAGTTTAAAAAGACATTCGGCTCCATTTAATGAAAATGTTCATAATAATAAAAAAGAAGCCTAGGTTTACTGTCTTTGACGTAGTATAAGTTCTTTGATGGGTCTATGAAGAAATTTAATAAGTTGCAATCACGAAGTTTTCCCGAAATATATAGGCGGGTGCGCGCACACGGTCGCGCACGAACGAAAGCCAAAAAAGGGGAGATAAACCCCCTTTACATATTACATCACTCATGACATCACTGATGACACCAACCTTGTGACACAGTGACAGACCTCCTTTCACTGTAATCTAACCCTTGAAACGCATATTCAAAAATAGAAACTAAAATGTTCAAAAAAATGGAGATACCCATACCAGTTACAACAACCAATTCAATAATTCCACCATCTATATACACATGCACTAATTGACCAACAGTTCTATATATTCACTCATACATATATTCACTAATCATATGTAGTGATACACCTACACATCCTGTTACACACCGACAGTCATCCAAAAGTTATTCACACACATACTCACACATGCAAATAAACTATTGAACATACATTTATTTGCATAAACAAATATACACACACTACCACTTTACTTCTAAGGAAACTTACACATACTTCCTCTCTTAAAAAATCACTTCTAGAAACACATACTAATTTAAACAGGAACTTTTACAATCCCTCACTCTCACATATAGTCACTTATATACATCAATATTCACATATACTACATTAAAACATATGTAGTTACTGATAATGACACTAATAAGACAGTCATTCACTCACTAACACAGACATATGCACACGAATCCACCCATACAGTCCTGCACATATGCTGTCTTCAAAACACATACAAACAGAGACTCAGTCATTCTTGCATCTATGTACTAAGTAATACTCCCACCAAAGCATGCAAACACTCATACTGATACTAAGAAAAACATCTAATCACCTATATACATACACATGTACCTACTCATCAACCCATGCAGCCACTTATACACAAAGTGAAACACTAATACATATATTTAAATATTTAAGCATTACTCACTAATATATGTATTCACTAAGATATTCAATAATATATACATATATAACACATATTTATTTTTCAGAAAGACACACATTCACTGGATGGTGTCATCAGTGATGTCATGAGTGATGTAATATGTGACGTCATCAGCAGTGCATTACACGCACAAGTTATAGTGAGTCCAACTAACTATAACGTGGAATTTCATTGGTTTTATATCAGTAAAATTTCCAGCTAACTATAACTGGTGTCAAACCTATGGTTTTTTCAGTGAATTTCATAGGTTTTGTAAATGCTACTTCCTAACTATAACGTGTGTAAAACCTATGGTTTTTTCATATATATATATATATATATATATATATATATATATATATATATATATATATATATATATATATATATATATATAAAATTTCTATGGCAAAATGAAACCCCTCATTTTGTTCCTTTTCAAATTAAATGTATTAAGTGTTACCACTTTATTCCAATCAAGATGACTTCAGGTGTGCCATACTTTTGTCATAAGTAAGACTGTTAGCGTTCTAGTTGTTCTTTAGAACACTCTGGGACATTCTGTCATTGGGCTATATTTGGGCTACATCTGGCTGATATTTGGGCTACATTTGGGCTCTTTTGTCTCTGGTGGCCATCTTGGGAGACTGCATATCAGAATTCTTTTAATGAAATATAAGAGGATTTGAGAAGTCACTCAAAATGTGCCCTAATTTTTCTTTCTTCAGCACTAATCATAATTTCTATGGCAAAATGAACACCCTCATTTTGTTCCTTTGCAAATTAAATGTTTTAAGTCTTAACACTTTATTCCAATCAAGATGACTTCAGGTGTGCCATACTTTTGTCATAAGTAAGACTGTTAGCGCTCTAGTTGTTCTGTTCTTTAGAACACTCTGGGACATTCTGTCATTGGGCTATAGTTGGGCTACATCTGGCTGATATTTGGGCTACATTTGTTTTTTTTGTCTCTGGTGGCCATCTTTGGGCTACATTGGGCTACATTGGGCTACATATGGGCTCTAACATATATATAGCCCAATATAGCCCAATATATATTTTTTCAAAGTTAATTTTCGTAAAAACCACTGGAGCATATATCTTGAGACATAGCAAAGGCACATCGGGGTATCAGTCCCTACAATTTTGCCAAGTTTGGTGAAAATCCATTCAGCCGTTCGAGCTAAAAGTGCGACAGACCGCCCTATGGAAATTAACATGGGGAAAACACATTTTGGGACCCCCTTTTATCTCGGCCCCCGCTTGACGAATCCCCCCCAAACTTTCAGGGAAGGACCGGAGCGCCACGAGGCAAAGTTGCTGAACAATTCTGGCAGATTCCTCAACTGGCGCCAAAGTTATTCCCAATAGAATGTTGCGATTTCCCTATGGAAATCAGTCCTAACTATATATACCTACTGGCGACCGCCAGTAGGTAATATATATATATATATATATATATATATATCTATATATATATATATATATATCTATATATATATATATAGATATATATATATATTCACTGAAAAAACCATAGGTTATAGACCATATATAGTTAGGAATTAGCATTTACAAAACCTTGAAAATTCACTGAAAAAACCATAGGTTATAGACCATATATAGTTAGGAATTAGCATTTATAAAACCTTATTTTACTCACACAAAACCATTGAAATTCGCATATATAGTTAGTTGCACTAACTATATATTTCGCGCACCCGCAATCCACTGCTGATGACGTCACATATTACATCATTCATGACATGGTCAGTGACATCACTGATGACATCACTGATGACATCTCAAATGACATCACTGATGACATCACTGAAAACAACATCCAGTGATTTTATGTTTCTGTAAAGTTTAAATATGTCTTACATATTGAAGAATGAGTGGATGTAGAAGTGTCTGGATGAAGGATTTAGTAGGTGCATGACTGACTGTATGAGTGAGTGATTAAATATGTCTCACTGAGTGCATGGGTTAGTGACTAAACTGTCTTAATTTGTGCATCATTATGTCTGTTGTTCTGTAAACTGCTGCATGTGTTGATCAGTAGCTATATGAGTAACTATATGGGTTATTGATTAGTTGCCCAAGTATTTGTATGGGAGACTGGGTGTGTTTGTGGGTGGTTGAGAGGTGTATGACTCTGTGCATAGATGTGTGAGCAGTTGATTCACTAGATGTATGGGTTCAAAATTGCATGTGGAAACAGCTGTATTGGCAGTTGACTGTGTGCATGAGTGTATTGGTGAGTGAATGGATATCTCAGTGCTACATGTCAAAGTAAAGACATATGTAAAACACAGTATATGTGAGAGTTGACATATATAAATAACTGTGCATAAGAGCCAGTGAATGTGTGAGTGGCTGTATGGATCATTATGAAATTGTATCAGGGATTGTATAAGAGAGTAAATATGTGTTAGTATCTGTTTGAATAAGTAAGGTGTGTATAACTGTATAGTTGAGGAAATGGAGGTGTGATTGATTCTTTGCATGACTGACTAGGTGTGTGAGTAACTCCATGGATGAGTGACAGTCTGTGAGTGTCTGTTTACACTGAGTGTATATAAGGTTATATTAGAGTCTGAAGTAGTTCATCGTATTATCACATGAATGATGTCATCAGTGATGTGATCAGTCATGTCAAATGAGATGTCATCAGTGATGTCATCAGTGATGTCATTTGAGATGTCATCAGTAATGTCATCAGTGATGTCACTGACCATGTCATGAATGATGTAATATGTGACGTCATTAGCAGGGGATTGCGGGTGCACGAAATATATAGTTAGTGCAACTAACTATATATGCGAATTTCAATGGTTTTGTGTGAGTAAAATAAGGTTTTATAAATGCTAATTCCTAACTATATATGGTCTATAACCTATGGTTTTTTCAGTGAATTTTCAAGGTTTTGTAAATGCTATTTCCTAACTATATATAGTCTATAACCTATGTTTTTTTCAGTGAATTTCAATGGTTTTTTAATAGCAAATATTAAAAGCTGTTAAATGTATTCTTCTTTTAAAGGAAAAATATATTTTATATGTATTTAATATAATTTTTTTATGTATATCTATATATATATATATATTTTTTTTTAAGTTTCGCTACCGGTCCGCGCACCGGGTAGCTTCCGGTTAGCTAATTTTTATGCCGCGACCCGGTCCGCGTACCGGGAAACGTACCGTTTGCACAACTGCCGCGTTCGAGAACAACATCGTGATGCGTCGCGTAAGCGCGACGTATCGCGTTGCCGCGTAATGCGTCTTATGACGCGCCGCGTTAGCGCACTCGGAAGTGCTCCGGTGCGCGAACGAGGCGCGAAGCGCAGCACGCCGGAAGTGCTCCGGGCGCGGAGCGGGACGCGTAACGTAAGCGTAACAGGTCATGTGACCTGTAATTAACACTTTTCATTGGTTTAGAACTTTTTTTTTTCCCAAATGATGAAAACCCCTCCTTCTTTCCACACTCTGACTTTCATCTTTGTGAGAGGAAGACCTGTTTCTCCTTGTTGAAATAATGGCATCTGTAGTAGATGCAGCTGGTGGACCCCCACCCCCACCACAACCACCTAGCAAGGAAGGACCACCTGTGCAGTTCCTTCCAAACCCAGAGGAAGAGGAAGAAGAAGAGGAAGAGGAAGTAGAGCGGAGGCAGTTCTTGCCTGAAGAGCCCCGGAAATCCCACCACAAAGACAGTTTTATTTGGCAATTTTATTCATACCCTCAAGGCCAAAAAAAGGTCAATGCCCGACATGTGACATGCCTCATTTGTAAAGATGTTTTGTCTAGAGGTACAGATAAAAAGTATAGTTATGGTAACTATACTATGCACCGCCATATGCAGAGGTGGCATCCACTCAATTACAGCGTTGCAGAGATGCGTCACCTCCAAGATAACCCACCAACTCCTGTGGCCAGTACATCGGCACAGGTAACTCTATCTGGACCAGAGGCAAGGGAGACGGTCCCAAATATCCAACAGAATTATGTGCACATGAAGATAGTGTGCCTTTATTGTTGTGACCTACTTTCATGTGCGAATATGAGTATCAATTTGATAAATAGAGCATTTGAAAACCACAAGTGCTCAAAACGCCCTAAGAAATAATTTTTTTTTTTTGCTCCTGTTTAGCCCTTTCTAATGCCTGTTTTTCGTTGTTCCCCCCCAAAAAAACCAAAAAAACATAAAATTTTCAAAAAAATACAAAAAAAAAAAATGTTCAGAAAAATAAAAAAATATATAAAACAACAAAAACATAAAAAAAAAGTTCTTTTCAGAAATACCTCCCATTTTAAAAAAATTACTAAATTTTTAGCACTCTTGACTTCATTTTTCTCATGGGTGCGCTTCCCGGTACACGCACCGGTGAGCGCCCCGTTAGCGCAACAAAAAAAAAAGAAAAAAAAACAAGAGAAGGAGAGCATAAGAGAAAGAGAAAGAGAGAGTAATGTTAAGAGACAGACAGCAAGAGAGAGCAACACAGATGTACTGTGTAATACATAGTAAAACAGTGTAAAAGATATAACAAAGTGTAAGAGAGAAAATGAAAAAAATATAAGGCTGTGAAACAAAGAAAGAGAGAAGAAGAATACTAAAGCAGAGGCACATGAAGAAGGTGAGTGGCTGTAAAGAGTAAAAGGAAAGAGAAAAAATTATGTACAAATAAAAGGTAATACCGGAACCAGATTTAAATAACACTGGTAAGGGAGAGAGAGAAAAAAGTAGTGTGCATAACTAAAGAGGGATGAAATAAGATGGATAACATCGAATAAAGTTAAAACATGTGGATTGACAGAGAGAAAAAACTAAAAGAAGAAAAGAAGAAGTAACAGAAAGGGAATAATTGAAGCAGCAAAGAAATGTAAATAACGTAGTGTGCTTGAACTTCAGGGAGAAAGCATAATGAACAAGTAGTGAAAGAGTGAAGAGACAGAGACAATTACAGTAAGATAGACGGACTGAGTGAACGGGAATGAAGAACTGTGAGAACAGAGGTACTGAGAAAAGGAGTGGAAGGAGTGCAGTAAGTAAATCACCCACACAACACAACAGCTACCCTACCTCAAAGCACTCTAAAATATTATTTTACTGTTTCTCTTTGTTTTCCCCTTGTTACGCTCCCCGGTGCGCTACCCATAGTAAAAGTAAAGAGGGGTGATAGAGGGAGAAATATTGAATTAGGATAACACATGGTGAGTGACAAAGAGAGAGGAGAAAGAGAGTAAAGGGAACAGTACCTGAATGGGCTTGAGTACAACAGCAAAAAAAGATAAGTAATGCAGTGTGTGTGACTTACAGGGAGTTAGTGGGTGTAGGTCAAAGTGTGGGTGTGTAAGGTGTGTCAGTGGGTGTGGCTGTGTGGAGTGTTTTGGTGTGGGTAGAGTTGAGGGTGTGTGAAATATGTGTGAGAAGTGTATGAGTGTGGGGTGTATATGTGTTCGATGTATGTGTGTGTATGGAATGTGTGTGTGTTTTTGAGGAGTGTGTGTGGGAGTTTAGTTTGTGTGTATGATGTGTAGGTGTGGTGTGTGTGTGGGGTGTATGTTACAGGTGTGTGTATGTGTTGGGAGGGGGATGAGGTATATGTGTAGGAGTAAGGTAAATAATTAAGAAAAATAGAATGAGTAAATAAGCAAAGGAAGGGAAGTGAAGAATAGGGATCAAAAGAAGTTGAATATGAGAGGGTAAATAATGAAAGGGGAGTAAACATGGAGAATAAAAATAAGTGAGAGAAGCAGAGTAAAAACACAGGAGTGAGGTAGATTGAGAAAATGTTAGTGACCTTAAATCAAAGGGTGATAACAAACTACATTTTTTTAGTCATACTTACCATATAATAAATGTAACTATAATTTGTTTTACTACAGTTGGTATCTGTGAAAGAGAGAAAAAAAATATAAGTTATAATTAGTAAAATATGTATTTTAAATTAAAAGATACAAATGAAGAGCTAAAAACATCATAACACTCTATTTAGAAATAAAGTGAGAGTGAAGAACACAGAAAGGGAAATAAACTAAGGTATAAGGACAAAAAAGGGAAAAAGAAATAGAAGGAGAGCAAATTACAATGAGTAAGGCATATAGATTCACTGAGAAAAAGAGTGAGAAGTACAGAGAAATGAACTGAAGGTAAGAAAGATACTAAAACAATGTGAGTTAGCAAAACTAAATCAGGAAACACAAGTAAGTAAAAAGATAATGACTGAGACTGAAAACAGTCTAATTAATGATGCATTTAGAAGAATGAGGAATAGAAGATAACTGAGAGTAAGTGAAGAACAGTCATAGAGCGAAAGGATGAAGGGAGACAGAATAATATACAACAATTGAAGGAAATGGACTGAGGAAGTTATAAGGTAGACACACTAAGAGAAAAACAGAGTGAGGTGAAGTACAATGAGTGAGAAAAGAAAAAAAGTAAATGAGCAAAAAAAAGGAAAGAGAGGAGAACACGACTAAAACAGTGCTACTGAGAAAAAATAATTTGGTGATGAAAGTAAAGAGAAGAACATTGAAAGAAAGGAAATGATGGATAGTAAAGGAACCAGAGTAAAAGAAATGGGATGAAGAACGACGAGAGAGGAGCAGTGAAGTTGTTGTAAAAGAAGTGATAGAAGGTAGATAAACACAAGTGAAAATAACACAAGTAGAGTGAGGCACTGAGCACAGAGAAGTAGTGAACGGAAAATAGAGAGAAGAGGTCAAAAGTAAGAAGCAAACAAAGATAAGCGAGGGAGAGTGGATGTCAGAGAATGGGAATACAATTTAATTTACACAATCCAAAGTATAGAATAATTTCTACAACATGTTACATAGTTTATTTTTGCTGTTCTCAGAATATATTGAATTTCACTTAAAGCAGTGAGTTCAAATTACTCATCATATGACAGCGGGAAAAAAAAACACAATCTAAAAGATTGTGTTTTAAAAAAAACCTTACATACTGACAAACAACAAATGTACGCTAATCTTTGATTGATTTACTTTTCCTTGAGGCCAAATAGTATATCATGGAGGTCCTTTTCTCGTTGCAAAGTACTTTGCTGTTCAGTAAAAAATCCATTTCATCGACTTTCTAGAAGAAAAACTCCAAGAACATCTGAAATATTTTCAATATTTTCATATACTCCTTTTTTTCAGTCATGACTCTTTACTCATTCCTGCACCTTTCCATTTGGCCAAATAGTGTCAGATGTATGAGTATATATCAGTACTCCTCCCGTCTTCATAGGCCAATTACCTTTACCTAAATTTTGGCTGTAAAAACACTAGATATGAATTTATAAAGCCAAAAGGCAAACGTTGTTTGAAAGTCAAATGATTGTCGTTACATTGGGTCCAACCTTTACAACTTTTTAAATAGCATGTGTAATGCCCTGATGTTGTAGAAGGACCGTCATGAAAAATAATAGCTACAGTTGCAAAGGTTCTTCCTGATATCGATAACTGAGAAGCCACAAAAATGTTTTAAAACTTGTCAATTTAGTTCCATCAGGTCTACATCGTTGGAACATTAAAATAACATAGTGACCATAATTTTGTAGAAATAATGTGGACAGCATTGCAGACTTACATTGGGTACACACCATATTGTGATCCGCTGCTTTAACTAGATTATTGAAAGACACTGATTTGCAGTCTGGTAAAGTTAAATATATAAATCTTTCAGAGTCTATTCTAGTAGTACTTGATGAAGCACAGTTATCACAGTCATGTTGCCATTGATAAGAAAGGCCAAATAGATTTTTTATATCTACTCCTTCATCTTGTAATACATCAAACATATACATTAAAAATTCCTGATAATCCTGCTGAATATTCTGTGAAAATTGATTTTGACCTGAACATATATCTAGAAGATTTCTAATTTCTGAAACACTTTCTATTTTAGCTCTATCACTACTACATTTCTCTAACAACAGAATTCAATAAACAGCACAATGTTTGTTCCCGATTTTCAACAATCTGTCTTTGTAAATTTTGAAGAAAAAAAACAACATTAACTACTACATTAGCATAGCAGTTGACACCAGAACTGTTTTCAAACTGAAATCCAACAACATCTTCAACAGAATCCTTGTTGTTTCTCTTTACAATTACACTTTTATCTACTTTATGCCTTTTTGCTGATACCTCACTGCAATTACTCTCATTTCTTCTTTTTCGGCCTACCACACGTTTTTCAATCAGAGGATATTGAGGCAAATGTGGAGCATACTCTCTTCTTAACCTATTGTATTCTTTTACACAATCTAAATCTGCACCAATCTTTGTTTCATCACACTCAATCAAGTACAATCCTGCTAAAGTTCTGACTCGTGATAATGCCACATATGCCATACCCTCTTTAAACACAGAACTTCCAATGTTCACCAAAGCGCTATCTACACTTAAACCTTGAGACTTATGAATTGTCACCGCATATGCCAAACAAATAGGAAACTGTTTTCGGCGAACATATAAGTCTTTCACGAGCAAAAATCTAGGTGAACAACGACAAATTTGTTCTATTTCATCAATGTCATCAAATTTAATTTTTAAAATTTCAATTCCATCTCTATTTTTGTAATTCAGAAAACCAACAACATAACCCATTGCTCCATTTACTAGACCTCTTTCAACATTTATATTCCTTCTTAAAATGACACGACAATTCAAACACACATTCAGAGTCTTTTCAAAACCAGCAGTTTTAGATATAGTCTTCTCTAATGAATCCAATTTTGATTTCAAATTTTCAGACAAAATAATTGTTGCACCCATATGCTCTATTTTATCAATAGCTTCCAGTTTCACTATCTCTTCATTTTCTAACTGTAACATTTTGTTGTTGAACATGGAACATTCTCTCAGAGGTGGCAACAAACATATGCCAGATTTCTTCTTGTTAATTTTCTTAAATATGTTCTCTGGAAGAATGTTTTCATTTGGGTACAAATTTGAAATTAATCGTGCATGTTAAGCTTCTTTCCCTTGCTGACTTACTTTTACGATCCTTACATCTTGCTTACTTCATCAATGATAAGAAGTTTCATTTTCTTCAGGACTCTCGAAACTTCGGAACACGCATCTCCTGATAGCTAGTGATACTCCAATTTGTTATCATGCTCCACTGGCAGCATCAGTAAACGATGTAAAGTAATCCCTTTAATGTTATGTGCTGCCAGCCCAGTTGGAGCAGTAACAACACAAGGCAGCGGTGATTCAGTCCTTTTCTGCAGATAAGTTGCAATGGCTTTAATCAGAAAACGTTTTCCAGTTCCCGCTTCTCCACTCACGTACAGTTGGACAGGCTTAAATGATGTACATTAGCGCTCTTTTTTCTCATGACTGAATCCATGTTCAATCTGTTCTGTGACTTCGTCATATATCTGTTTCTGCTCAAGGTTTAGTTGTTTCACCAAATCTTCTAAGTTAACTTTATCATCTTGACCTTGTTCCATAGCTCTTTCCACCTCATTCATGGCAGTAGCAGCTTCATTTTGGATAATTGGTCCTCCTAGTGGATCCTGACTCAATGAAGCAGAACTCTGACTGCCTTGAGAACTGTCTCTCGCAATCTCTGCAGCAATTGTGGCTTCTTGCTCTATTTCTTCATTCAACATTTGCAGATAATTTGGAAAAACAGGACATTCTATGGTATCCTTCGTTGCATTAAAGGAGTCTTCATAACAGAGAAAATCTCCAAGAAGTTCCTCTTCTTAACGCCATGGTTTAAACAGTTGCAAAAGAGCCAAATAATAAAATTCTCTTTTATATGGATTATCACAACTCAATTTGCGATGATTAATCAAATGACCTTTTTTCTGTTTCACTAGACATCCTTCACATCCAATCACTCCATATATTCCATTATTGATATCTTCTCTGAGGTTCCTCTTATAAATATATCTCTGCAGAACTTCATAGAGACAAGCGTTCTCAAGGTGATGACTTCTATTTGGATAGTATGTATCCAACATGTTTGTCTTCAAAATAGCTGTACTTTCTGGTTCTTTCTCCGCCAAATACTCTATCTCTTGTACAGATTTAAAAACTCGATTTTGTGTTGCAGCAAGACCTAGACTCACCCAAATGATGGTTCTAGATTTGGAATAGAGAATTGCTGACGACAATCGATCAGAACATTCATACGCTCCAATTTCTCGATGCGACAACATCTTCAGACTGTAACTGTATAATTTCTTGCTTAGACTCTTTTCATGTGAAATGTCCTCCCACATTTCCTTTAGTTCTGTCTTTTCTTTTTTTGTGATGTAAGACGTCACATATCGAGCCACAGCAATAGAGTTGTCAGCAACAAATTGAATATCAATGTTAGCATTCCACATGGACAAAATCACTGGGTTGTAGTCGTTGATGTACTTGAACTCTTCGTCTCTTTTTAAATTGTATGTATTTTTTTGGTGATTTCCTCATCACAGTATGTCGCAGAGAAGACATCAAATTATTTACTCTTCCTTTAGAAATCACTGGTCGTGGAAAGCTGAAACAACATTTTGTGTAGAACTTGTCCTTGTTTCTGAATTTTCGACGACAGTACTTTCCACAACGATGGGATTGAAAGCGTAAAACTTGTTGCCTTAAACTGTTTTCTTCCGTAGTTTTCGGAACAGCACATGTTGAATACTCTTCAATGAAACTCATCACTGTCTCATCCGAATCTGTTCCACATTTGGGTGCATCTTTAATCCACAACAACATATGTATGTGAGGAGCACCTCTCGCTTGATACTCCTTTCTCCAAAAGAAATCTAAAACCTCTCCAAGGGGAGGATTTTTTTTGTTGGTAATAAAAGACATCATAGCTTCAAATCTATGATTAAAATATCTGCATACATTCACTGGATCCAAAGAGCGCAGTTCTCCAGGTGTTTTGAATTCTATATTTTGTATATTAGCATTGGCCTCTCGTAGAAATTGAAGTAAGTCCTCCCATGCATACTCGGCACAGCTAAGAGTGAGGAACCAAGTAGGAGTTCCTAAGTTTCTTAGCATACATTTCAATTCCCCATAGCGACGGTACCAATACTCATTTGTACCACGCTGACATGCCATGAGATTGATTAGATGAGATTCTAAAATATTATCTCGCAGATTCACTTTCTCCATAAAGTCCCTCGCCGAAACATTGTGTAGATGTGCTCCACTTTTCAGAATATGGTTTACTGCATAAGAAAGCCCAGACAAGTCACTTTCATACAGTAGATGAAACAAATAGGGAATGCATTGACGAAACCTTGCATCTTCAGCATATAATCTTACAGTTCGATATTCAGATGCAGGAATTTGAAGTGGTCGATCGTCATATCGTCCACCTCGACCTGTTGGAAATAGCTGTGGAAAACAACGAGCTTCCAAACTTTCTTCCCATACACTAATGGGACTTCCTTTTGCTGTTTTCATTTGAAACAAGTCAATTGCATTCCCCATTACGTCTTTGGAATGTAAAGGATGAACAGTATAATGTTCATATATTTCTTCACTTCTAGACACATCAACTTTTTCAATTTGGCCGCCTGAACAATCACTGTCTTCATCTGTAGCTGTTTCCTCTGCTGCAACACATACATCTTTGTAGTACTCATTGTTTTTGACTACATACAACGTTGCCTTTTTGACTTTCCTAACATCCACTAAATCTTGCCAGATTTTTTTACTTTTTGTTGGAACCCCATTAACTAGAATAACTAAAGGTTCCTCTTCTACTTTTTCTATACCAATTGTATCAATATTTTTTCCAAATCTAGGGGCAAATAAACAACTCTTCCCTTTAATCCTCTCTGCAAATCTGTAGGAGGCAATTTCCCTATCTTAGGCTCCATGAGAACAATCGCCTGAAAAGGATGGACACATTGAATCAAAATAGACTCATATGTATTTAAATCCATCAATTCACGGGGAATGTCTATCAACTCCAGATTATTATGAACAGCTCTAGCAGGCATTCTGTTTTGATTTAATTTGTCATAACAATATTTACAAATACGCTGATCAGAACTCAAATCAAAAGAATTCTCCACCCACAAATAAGTTGCTAAATCTTTCCACTCATAATTATCCATCTTTTCACTTTTTGCATATAAATCAACTAGCCTAGTCTGAATCTTATAATGAGTCCGTCGACAACACACACAAGTAAAATTCGGCCTTTCACTTGATTTTACCTTAAACCTGGTAATTCCCTTCTCAAACTTTTCTGTATTTAAAATCTGTACATTGTCTTCCACATTACCTTGAATTGCTGTCTCAATTTCTACACTGTCCTCTTGCTCACGAAAATAACAAATCTCAATTTCTTCACAAATCTTCTTCACATCTAATTCTGTTCCATGCAAAAGAGCACTGTTTAATTGTTTAAGCTTAAGTGCTGGACTTTTTGCATAATACAACATTCTCACTAATTTCCTCATTTTGGAATGATGCACTGCTAACATCCAAAAATGATGAAAAACACTCTGACAGACTTTTCTAGAAAGACAAGCCAGTGAATGGCCTTGCAAACCTGTGATTCCTCTCACTCTACAAGGATCTAAGTCTTGCAACAACTTCATTTTCGGCTTTAGACTTTTCTTACTATATGTACGTAAGAAATTACAAAACAAATCAATTGATTCCTGTCGCACACTACAAATACTACTACACTTCCAAGTGTACACTGGACCCTTAGTACGTCTCCCTAAAACTCCATCAGATAACACCTCTTCTGGTTCTCTAGGCACAAGTTTCTCTTTTTCAATCGGACAACCGTCTTTCACTTCATACGCTCGACCACTGGTGTCAACTGCATGCACTAAATCATTCTCCTGGAAGTAACTCTCCTCACTAAAAAATGGCTCACAACTTGAACAGTGCATCCATTCTCCAGAAAAAACTTTACAAAAATTTGTCCGATTAAATACTCTTTTTCATCTACTGTTTGATTTGAAAACATCAATTGTCTTGTTAAGTGTCCTAATTCTATTGATTATTAAAATAAATAATTTTTTCTTAACTTCAAAAGCCTGATCAACAATCTTCTCTACGCTTTTCTTTTTCTTATAAAAAGCAGCTCTCTGTTTACCTTTCCTAATGTTTTTAACAAATTTAAAACCACCCTATTGCGAAACATTCGTCTACGAATGTCTCTAAACTGATTCTGCCTTCTATTCCTATACATATTATTCTCTCCTGCTCCAGTTTTAGGATTCTTTGAAGTTCTCTCCTTCCTTTTCAATTTTACTCTCTCATTTTCTTTTTCTACATGGTGTCCATTATTTTTTCTGGATGTACATATGTTGCGTAAAAAAGACTTAGTTGTCTTACCAGGAGCTTTGTTCCTGTTTTTTGAAGTATCTGTTGTGGAAGAATGCTGTAATTCCGTTGCTGATTTTGATTTTTCCCGGTTACGTTGTTTCTTTGTCCTTTCCTTTGTGGGCATCTTTGCTTTTTCTTCAAATAACGATTTCAATCTGTGTTAAAGAAAAACAGTAGCACATTATAGACCACTATTACCAAACAACAAAGCAATGACAAAAAGCAAACGATCAATACAGGGTTTCAGATCAGGTGAGGATTCTCCAGTGGCGCACAAAAGGTGAGGACTGTATTGAAAAATATAGTGGAAGACAGCTCTGTCCACAACTACAAAGAAGATCAGACCTATGTCTAACTCCACTGCACTCTTATACACAGGCTTCACCACCTATGCTTCCCAAGAAAATATTGAGTTATATAGTTATATAAAATTGTATTTTATAAAATTGTGAAGCTCCATGAGAAAGCGTTTGCCTCAGTCTTATTCCTGTTGTGAGGCACGTGCAAGATTTTGCCTCAGTCCTATCCCTGCTGTGAGGCAGATGATTGTAAATAGGATCTGTGCTGTGTTTCCTAAATGTGATGTCAAAAACGATTTTGGAGAAAATGATTGGTTTTTACATTTTTGATTATAATGTGGCGCAGAGGTTTAAAAAGTGACGCATCTACCTACATGCATCAATTTTTAAATATGGAGCAAAAAGGTACTTGTTTGGGTTTTCCTGGAGAGCGTAGTTGGTGAAGCTCGTGTCTAAGAGTGCAGTGGACTAGGCTTCATGAAGCATATACCTGCCTGCATTCTTAGACGCAGGTGCCAATTTGACTCTTTACAGTGATGTTAGCTGTGTTTTAAATCAGTGTAGGAATCATATTGAGTTTGTTTGCATAGAGGAATTGTATTTTGTAAAATTGTGAAGCTCCATGTGAAAGCGTTTGCCTCAGTCTTATTCCTGTTGTGAGGCAGGTGCAAGATTTTGCCTCAGTCTTATCCCTGTTGTGAGGCAGATGATTGTAAATATGATCTGTGCTGTGTTTCCTAAATTTGATATCAAAAACGATTTTGGGGAAAATAAATGTATTTTACATTTTTTAGTATAATGTGGCACAAAGGTTTAAAAAATGATGCATACATGCGTCACTTTTTAAATATGGGGAAAAAAGGTACATGTTTGGGTTTTCCTGGGGAGCCTAGATGGTGAGGATTGTATCTAAGTGTGCAGTGGACTAGGCTTCATGAAGCATATCCCTGTCTCCATTCTTAGAGACAGGTGTCAATTTGACTCTTTACAATGATGTTACCTGTGTTTTAAATCAGTGTAGGAAGCATATTGAGTTTGTTTACATAGAGGAATTGTATTTTGTAAAATTGTAAAGCTCCATGAGAAAGCGTTTGCCACAGTCTTATTCCTGTTGTGAGACAAGTGCAAGATTTTGCCTCAAAACAACTGTGTCAAAGAAGGCAGCAGAGATGAGCTTCATAAAACCTAATCCACTGCACTCTTAGACACAAGCCTCAACACCTATGCTCCCCAGGAAAGCCCAAACAAGTACCTTTTTTTGCCCCATATTTAAAAAATGACGCATGTAGGTAGATGCGTCACTTTTTAAACCTCTGTGCCACATTATACTCAAAAATTTAAAAAACATTTATTTTCCCCAAAATCGTTTTTGACATTACATTTAGGAAACACAGCACAGATCCTATTTACAATCATCTGCCTCACAGCAGGGATAAGACTGAGGCAAAATCTTGCACCTGCCTCACAACAGGAATAAGAGTGAGGCAAACGCTTTCTCATGGAGCTTCACAATTTTACAAAATACAATTCCTCTATGCAAACAAACTCAATAAGCTTCCTACACTGTTTTAAAACACAGCTAACATCATTGTAAAGAGTCAAATTGACACCTGTGTCTAAGAATGCAGACAGGGATATGCTTCATGAAGCCTAGTCCACTGCACACTTAGATACAATCCTCACCACCTAGGCTCCCCAGGAAAGCCCAAACATGTACCTTTTTTCCCCATATTTAAAAAGTGACGCATGTATGCGTCATTTTTCAACCTTTGCGCCACATTACACTCAAAAATGTAAAATCCATTTATTTTCCCCAAAATCGTTTTTGATATCACATTTAGGAAACACAGCACAGATCATATTTACAACCATCTGACTCACAGCAGGGATAAGACTGAGGCAAAATCTTGCACATGAAGCTTCACAATTTTACAAAATACAATTCCTCTATGCAAACAAACTCAATATGCTTCCTACACTGAGTTAACACAGCTAACATCATTGTAAAGAGTCAAATGTATTTCTATTAAACATGCACACATTCTTTATTCCTTTTAAAAAATGTAAAAACTATTTTTATGCTTCATGAAGCCTAGTCCACTGCACTTTTAGACACAAGCCTCACTACCTACGCTCCCCAGGAAAGCCCAAACATGTACCTTTTTGCACCATATTTAAAAAGTGAGACATGTAATTAGATGCGTCACGTCTTAAACCTCTGCGCCACAATATACTCAAATATGTAAAAAACATTAATTTCCCCAAAATCGTTTTTGACATCACATTTAGGAAACACATCACAGATCCTATGTACAACCATCTGCCTCACAGCAGGGATAAGACTAAGGCAAAAGCTTTCACATGAAGCTTCAAAATTTTACAAATTACAATTCCTCTATGCAAACAAACTCAATATGCTTCCTACACTGAGTTAACACATGTAACATCATTGTAAAGAGTCAAATTCACACCTGTGTCTAACAGTGCAGTCAGGGATAGGCTTCATGAAGTCTAGTCCATTGCACTCTTAGACACAAGCCTCACCACCTACGCTCCCCAGGAGAGCCCAAACATGTACTTTTTTGCACCATATTTAAAAAGAGACACATGTAATTAGATGCGTCACGTTTTAAACTTCTGCGTCACAATATACTCAAATATGTAAAAAACATTCATTTCCTCAAAATCGATTTTGAAATCACATTTAGGAAACACAGCACAGATCCTATGTACAACCATCTGCCTCACAGCAGGGATAAGACTAAGGCAAAAGCTTTCACATGAAGCTTCACAATTTTACAAAATACAATTCCTCTATGCAAACAAACTCAATATGCTTCCTACACTGAGTTAACACATATAACATCATTGTAAAGAGTCAAATTCACACCTGTGTCTAACAGTGCAGTCAGGGATAGGCTTCATGAAGCCTAGTCCACTGCACTCTTAGACACAAGCCTCACCACCTACGCTCCCCAGGAGAGCCCAAACATGTACTTTTTTGCACCATATTTAAAAAGAGACACATGTAATTAGATGCGTCACTTTTTAAACCTCTGTGCCACAATATACTCAAATATGTAAAAAACATTCATTTCCCCAAAATCGTTTTTAACATCACATTTAGGAAACACAGCACAGATCCTATGTACAACCATCTGCCTCACAGCAGGGATAAGACTAAGGCAAAAGCTTTCACATGAAGCTTCACAATTTTACAAATTACAATTCCTCTATGCAAACAAACTCAATATGCTTCCTACACTGAGTTAACACAGCTAACATCATTGTAAAGAGTCAAATGTATTTCTATTAAACATGCACACATTCTTTATTCCTTTTAAAAAATTTAAAAACTATTTTTTCCCCCCAAAATCGTTTTTTACATCACATTTACAAAACACAGCACAAGTCCTACGTAGAAGCATTCCATGTCACGACTAAAAATTCACAATTTTACAAAATACAATTACTCTATGCAGTAAAAACTTTTTACCAAGCATTATCAAAAAGCATGACACAAAGCAACATGTAAAGACCACAATTTTCTTCCAAATCTTCTCCATAGAGTTTACAAGTCTCTATGTATATTAAATGAATCATAACTCACCTTTACAAATGCTTTAGGAGATTCACAACAGTGTCAGATACACACACCAATATTTCTTTAGCAGAGCAAAAGGTATGTTCTCCAGGCACTGTAAACCATAAAGGCACAGAAAACCTCTAATTCTACACAGATATCCCTTTTTGTTAACCAATTAAAACTCTTCCCTCTCTATTTTCAAACCAACACCCATCCCCCCTCAGCCCTTTCTACCTGTTACCATAGCAACTCCCTCCTCACTGAGCTCCCAGGGTTAAAAGTTTATTCTACAATGTTGCAAATCACCTCTGCAAGGATGTTTGACCTGAAAATACACCAGCTTATCTGGTGTAAGGTTTCTTTAAATAACTTTTTTTTAACCATTCAAATTACTTCTTACACAGAACACAACCATGCACCCTAACTTTCAGTTTTCACCTATCTCATTCTACCAATCATTGCTTGTGATTCAAGAGCACTGAAACTCCACAATCTTCCCCTTATACCCATTCCCAACGTTGTTTGTCCTCCATTTTCTGTCTGAAATCTACCGAAACACAAAATGGAGGACTCCCGTAGCGCTGCCGGTACGCGTACCGGGGCGCGCACCGGTGAGCGCTCCCAAAATGTTTTAAAAGTTAATTTACATAAAAACCTCTGTAGAAAAGTTCACCAAATATAGAATAGGCAATACTACATACCAGTCCCTACCATTTCCCCAAATTTGGTGGAATTCCATTCAGCCATTTGGCCTGTAGCCCTGTCTAAATATCCTGAGGTAAATTACATAACAAAAACACATCTGAAGTGTTAGAATTGACAACCAATTAAAATGTTACTTTCATTTTCTATTTTTTTTTCCTGACATTTGATTGGTTATGTACATGAATATAAATGAAAAATGAGAGGGAAACACGGCCATTTTGACTACAACTACCTGAGGTACATTTTGAAAGGATTTTCGCATTTTGTCTTCTTCACCTCTCTGTAAAGTAAGTTGATAATTTCTAAGGGGCACTCTAAGTTATTTTTTAAAAACATTTTCTGATAGTTATTTACTGTCCCTCTGCTATAGTTATAGATAGAGATAGGCTCCTCTGTTATATTTATAGATTGACTTAGGCTTCTCTGCTATAATTATGAATTTACTTACGCTTCTTCACATGCACTTTTTAATATTTCTACTTCCTGCCTGTTAGCATACATTGCCCAAAGTTAACTTCACTATTAAAAAATCTAAACTACCTGTCTGAACTTAAACCCAACAGTGCCATATTTCTACTGATTTTTTTATGCAAATTTCAGCACAAACATGGAAGGAGAACAGAACGTTTCCTTTGAAATTGTCCTAGAGATGAACAATGAGGAAATCATTGAACCCATTGACTTGGAATTCATGGATGAATCACGGGACCATGAACTTCTACAATGTGTAGAATCTGTGGATTTGTTAATTCAATATGAGGACGTTTCTGACAGTCAAATGTTGGAAGTTATGTTCCGTCAAAAAGAAGACATTTCGGACAGTCAAATGTTAGACGTTCTATTAAATTTTGAAAAAGAATCAGAAAAATAAATTTATATTTAATAATCAAAAATTGTTCAAGACATTATTCATTATTATATGTAATTCATAAACTAGTACCAAATTGATTATAATATAAACTCAGACTTATAGTATACTGTGCAACGTATTTCTGTTACATAATAATTTTGCTCATAGTTACTTCCTTTCTCCCACTATATTATCTCCAATGTGTATTTGACATCTCTTTTTCATCTCCTGCCTCCATGTTGTTTCTGCTTCCCTGACAGACTATGGTATAGATTCCATATACCACAATAACTTCTGTAACAACATGCAAATTATCTACAGAGGAGACGGTGTACATTGACTTTAAGACTCAGCATTGGTACCTACATGTTGGTACTTAAAACACCCAAACAACACAACAACTCTATTCAGAGATACCCTACCTCTAAGCACTTTAAATTATTATTTTAGTGTTTCACTTAGTTTTCCCCATGTGTAGACGTGGGGGAGGTGTGTGTGGGGGATGTGCGGGGGGTGTCTGTGAGGTGTGTATGTGTGTGTCTGTGTGTCTAGGGGGGATGAGGTGTATAGGTGTGTGGGGTATATGGATGTGGGTGGGGATATGGGTATGTAAGGTATGTGTGTGGGTGTGAATGTGTGGGGTGTTTGAGTGTAGGTGGGAGTGTGGGTGTGTGAGGTGTGTGTGGGGTGTGTGTGGGTGTGGGAGGTATGTGTTTAGGACGTGTATGTATGTATGAGATGTGTGGATGTGTCTGTGAGTTGTCTCTGTGTGTGGGGGGGAGATGTGTGTGTGGGATGTGTGGGGTGTGTCTGTGAGATATTTGTGTGTATGTGCATGTGTGTGTGTGTGTGGTGGAAGGGGGGTGAGGTGTGTGTTTGAGTGTGGGTGTGTGGGATGTGGGTGTGGCTGTGGATGTGTAAGGTGTCGATGTGGGGGTGTGGGGTGTTTGACTGTGGGTGGAAGTGTGCATGTGTGAAGTGTGTGTGGGGAGTGTGTGGGTGTGTGGGTGTGGGGTTGTGTGCATGTGGGTGTGTGTGGGACACACTTGTAGGTACCTAAAACAGCCACAGAACCCAAACGCTCTTTTCAAGCTACCCTACCGGTAATCACTCAAAATGATTATTTTACACTAATATGTTCACTATTTTTCACCTAAGTACGCTCCCTGGTACATCCCCCCCCCGCGAAAATCGATTTATTTTTTATTTATTTTTTTGTCCCATGGGACCCTTTTATGGCCCCCACATCAAACCTAGGGGGTCAGGGGGGTGTACCCTGCCCCCTTTTGCTCATTTCCCCATTTGATTTTTGCCACCTCTTGTATCTCAATCCTACCGAGACACAAGATGGCGGCCGCTGCTGACTGTTTTGAATGTTTACAGACACCCGAGAACCAATCAGCTTGCCGTGCGCAAGTCGCGTGGCGCGCCCGGAGCGCTCCCCGGTACGCTTCAGTGATGTCATCAGTGATGTCATTTGAGATGTCATCAGTGATGTCACTGACCATGTCATGAATAATCTAATATGTGACATCATCAGCAGTGGATTGCGGGTGCGCGAAATATAGTTAGTACAACTAACTATATAGGAGCAATTTCAATGGTTTTCTATGAGTAAAATGTCCAGCTAACTATAACACCACTAAAACTTATAGTTTTTTGAGTGAATTTCAAAGGTTTTTTAAAAACGAATTCCTAACTATATAACTCCTGAAACCTATGGTTTTTTCAGTGAATTTCAAAGGTTTTTTAAAAGCGAATTCCTAACCATATAACTCCTGAAACCTATGGTTTTTTCAGTGAATTTCAAAGGTTTTTTAAATGCTAATTCCTAACTATATAAGGCCTGAAACCTATGGTTTTTTCAGTGAATTCGCAAAGTTTTTTAAATGCTAATTCGATTAGTGGATAACGTTTTTATATATTAAAACGTTTTTTAAATCTCAAATGCCTGCTTTGCTAACAGAGTTTTTAAGCACAGGCTCTTTTGTCTCTGGTGGCCATCTTGGGAGACTGCATATCAGAATTTTTTTAATGAAATATAAGAGGATTTGAGAAGTCACTCAAAATGTGCCCTAATTTTTCTTTCTTCAGCACTAATCATAATTTCTATGGCAAAATGAACCCCCTCATTTTGTTCCTTTGCAAATTAAATGTTTTAAGTGTTAACACTTTATTCCAATCAAGATGACTTCAGGTGTGCCATACTTTTGTCATAAGTAAGACTGTTAGCGCTCTAGTTGTTCTTTAGAACACTCTGGGACATTCTGTCATTTGGCTATAGTTGGGCTACATCTGGCTGATATTTGGGCTACATTTGTTTTTTTTGTCTCTGGTGGCCATCTTTGGGCTACATTGGGCTACATTGGGCTTCATTTGGGCTCTAACATATATATAGCCCAATGTAGCCCAATATATAAAAAACCACTCAGCCGTTCGGGCTAAAAGTGAGTCCAACCGCCCTATGGAAATTAACATGGGGAAAACACGTTTTGGGACCCCCCTTTTATCTCGGCCCCCGCTTGACGAATCCCCCCCAAACTTTCAGGGAAGGACCGGAGCGCCGCGAGGCAAAGTTAAGGTAAATTTCAGGAAGATTCCTCAACCGGCGCCAAAGTTATTCCCAATAGAATGTTGCGATTTCCCTATGGAAAACAATCCTAACTATATATACCTACTGGCTATCGCCAGTAGGTAATATATATATACCACAAATACGTTGGAGACCTCCGCATAGACGAGATAGCATGTAGGTTGGTGAATATGATTTTTAGAACTTTAGTAGTACTATTGTCATACTACAAAATATACCACAAAGAGCAGTATAGTCCTTTTTGAATTTAATGCGTTGTTTAATGCAAAGGCTCAATATAAATAATTATATTTAAAAAGGCAGTGTTTCTTAAAAGATGTATTTGTTTAAAGAAAACTTTGCTAACCATTATACAATCCTACGCTTTTTGGATATTTACCTTTTGCATCGAGTCAGGGTTTAAAAACCCGGACAAGCCTCAAAATAACTGCGAAATGGTATGTTAAAGATAGCCGCAACTTACTTAACATGCTAGACTATCATATGCTTGCTCCTTTGAAGCTGCAAATTAATGATGAACAGGAACAGTGAGTATCTTTCATAGGAAACTGACCTCTTTCTCATGGCACATCGCTAATGTCATCTGTCTGCTGTATCTCATTATGTGAATTTCACAGAGTGCAAAACAGTATCTTAAGGCGGTGCACAAATAAAAGGGAACTTCTCGTCTTGAGCACTTTGAATTTTTTTGATCTCTCCAAATACCTACCGTAGATACTGTGGCTTTTGTGCCTGGCGAACTGCTTATGTCACCCATTCTCTGTGACTAATTATGTTAATTTCATGCTATGAAATTAACTGAAGGCTGTTAAGGAATAAAAGCGTTCTAGTGGCCTTATTTCATAAACAGCCCTTTTGAGCAAGGCGCGTTTAGCAATATTTGCAGCAACACAAAGAGGCTTGTGCTAAAAATACAACAAAAGCTCTGAATATGCCGATTTATTCCTACGTTATTAGGTCATTTATGAAAAAAAGTATGAAGGGAAGCCTTTTGTTTGTGTAATTTACATAAAGCTGGTGTCCCTTTAATTAGATAACTTCCTGTCCTTTGTGTATCAGCAGCTGGATGTGGAAATGTAGGAGTTTTTTGAGGTTGCCCAATTACCTAGCCTGCTGAGTTCAGAGTTAGAAAGTAAGCACGATTCTTAGCATTTAAGTAACAGACGTTTGTTTGTCTTAATAAATTAAAATGCCTCGTTCTGTTATAATGCCAAATACCGCCTCAAGGATTTTTAATTACTTCCCGGTGAGGTTCATGTCCTTTTTAGTTGTTTATTGGGTTTTGTGAATGTTTGATAGATATTAACAGATAAATAAATAAATTGACATAACACATTAGAATTAGGGAAAAAGACATATCAATGAAATTAACCATGCCAAATATCTTAAAGCATTTTTTCAACTTGTAAGAAATGGCAATATCGTGTGCACAACAAATTAATACTACCTACGAAATATTTTATTTCTCATGGAATAGTCATTACACTGATAATTCAGATTTAGACCCTGAAGTAGAATGCGTGTACTTTACTTTCAGGTTTCTATATTCTCAGGTTCCCAAACACATTATATTCCCAGGCGTGGCTATTGGAAATCGAAACCTAACATAAGGGTTATCTGTGTGGAAATCTGACTTTGTTTCTAGCTCTCTTAATGCTTCAGGTTAGTAGCTGTTTTACGTAATAATTGTGTTTTTGAGGGCGTTACAACGTATTAGAACATTGGAATGTTGGGAGCTCCATTGCAGACAATGGCGTGCTCCCTGCTTCTACGGGCCGGTAAAGGCCCGCAGAGCAACATTCCAATGTTCTACAAAGGCTTCGCGAAGTTCGAGGGGATTTATATCCCCTCGAGCTTCGAGAACCCTTTGTTTAATTTGTTAGAACATTCTGCCCTCTAGTGGCAGAATGTTCTAATAGCCTAATAGCCCTTTGTAGCAGGGCTATACGGCTATTAAAGTCACGCTGTTTCGTTAAAGTCCCTCGCCTTCGGCTCGGGCCTTTAACGATTCAGCGGGCCTTTAATAGCTGGTATAGCCCGCTAGCGGGCTATAAGGCTATATAATAGTCCAAAAGTAGACAATCTTCGTTTTATGGCTTTCCCTGTTCATCTGTTATAGAGTAGTCGTAGGTTATGATAATGTAATTATTTTTTAACACAATAGTTTGTCTATTTCAGTTAATTTTAACCGTTTCATGAAATTTCACAATTCCCGCCTCAAATGTTGGTGTTTTTTGTATTATTTCACTTCATAGGAAGTGCTACCATTGTAATGCAAGATGGTGCATTATCACACATTTTCACATTCAATACTTTATGTAGCACAGATTTCACACACAAACAATCCTTGACCATGAGCAAGGTGGTCTTATGAAGACCACAATTCAGGTACCTTAGTTTGAAAAGAAAACTGAGCTAAAGGATTGGAACATGAACAGTGTAGTGGCCTTTTTTTTTCTTAAAGCTCTGCCTATTTCTCATAGATCTTGGCCCAATAATGTGCCTGCCTCAGGTAAAAGTCACCTTAAAAAAACATGATACTTCTGGCAATATTCATACCTCTCTCTTAAAAGTAATGATGCTGTTTTGTTGGTGTCCATACAATTTATATTCAAGTTTCCCATCCATTCACAATGAACTGACTCAGTTGGAACCCTGATATTAGCTAAGAGGTAGTAATATTGTTTTTCTACCAGCAAGCCTGTATACAGACATTACACTTTAGTCCTCAGGCTGAACTTGGATCTGTTTCAATAGGAATGAGCATTTTGTTTTTCTAACCACTACCTTGCTTATGTCAAATGCAATCCTATTTAAAGTGGGCTTTACAGGTGTTATTCTAAAGTCATATACCTCGTATCCCAAAAGAGTCGTCCTTCCTCACTCTTTTTTCAAGACTGCAAATAGCATTTGGGATATAGTCTTTAATGAATTTTAGCTAATTTTAAACCCTGAACTAGGATAGGTTTTAAGTCTGTTTAATTACAGTTTTAATCATGCAGACCATGGAGTATTTTATTGTTGTGAAACGGGATGAAAATAGATGATCCTAACGGATGGATTTTAGTAAGTCAGTTTGATCCAAGTCTGTTAACAATACCATGTTTCTTGAACTGTCCGCTGTTCAATGTACTCTTCAGTTCTGTGTTTTTTTTCATGTGGAGACCTTAATACGATAATGGGCAAATGAATAAACACAACAGTTGTGCATTGCTGTGTTTCCAAGCAATAGCACCTATTGGCTTTGGTAATGTTTGTTTTTGTAATGTTACTAGTAGCCAGTATTTCTTCTTGCGGTCTGGTTTAAGGTGAAATTTTGACTATCATGGGAACCAATTATTTAGATCATATTTGATATGGTTTGGTGATGTTAAAATACCTGCATTTAGAATGCATGCCTTCACCATGCATCCTTTACAACACAAAGCCTTTAGCACAAATTATGACTTTATGACACATGCCTTTAAAACCAAAGGTAAGTATATTTAGGGTAACTATATATACATATATATATATATATATATATATACATAATATTGATTTATATATATATATATATATATATATGCGTGTAACGCTCCCTGGAGCACCGAACAAACAGCACAGCCAGACAGAGAAACGGACACAACTCCGGTAGTTTCTGCAGCAAAATTCTTTTTTTTATTTTATTTTATCATGTTAGATGCAGTGTCAAAGGTGCCGCGATCCGACGCGTTTCGGCGATCCTGTCGCCTTGCTCATATATATATATATATACATATATATATACATACACACACACACATATATAGATACCCTTTCCAAAAAATACCCTTACTACCCTATACTATTACCAACCCCTAAACCCAGAAAACACCCTTACCACCCTTTTACCCCTAAACACCTCTAAACCCTAAAAACACTGTTACCACCCTCTGGCCTTACCGATGACAAACCCTAAAAGTACCCTTACCACCCTATACCATTAAACATACCTAAACCCTAAATACACTGTTATCACTCGATGCCCCTATCCCCCACTAAAACATGAAAAGCCCTTACCACTCTATACTCTTACCTCCCTTTATTTCTACACATGCTTAAACCCTAAAAATATTCATACCACCCAATAACCTCACACACCCTAAACCCTATAAGTACCCCAGCCACCCTATATCCTTACACACGCCATAACCCAAAAAGTACCCTTACCACTCTGTTTGACTTGGCCCTCTCTGCAGGGTAACACCAAATAATTTTGCCTGTGTGTGCAGTGTTAAACTACCATTTTTACCTGGCAAGATAACCCTCTTGCCAGGCCCAAAGCTTCCTTTTAATAGATATAAGTCACCACTAAGGTAGGCCCTTCATAGCCTATGGGTCAGGGTGCAGTATATTTAAAAAGTGGGCCATGTACTTTTAAGTTTCACATGTACTGGTAGCGAAAAACTTCTACATTCCTTTTTTACTACTTCAAGGTTTATCTCTCCCATAAGATAACATTGGTTTACCTTATTACATTTAATCAGTGACAACTTTCAATTGGGATCAGGTGAGTAGATCGAGTACGGCGTCTGTAGAATTGTAAGTAAAGACCCTCTTTAATGTTAAAGTCGGATTTTAGCGCCCAATTCTGAAAATGCCAATTTTAGAAAGTTGTTTTAAGGAACGGGGTCCCTAATCAAACCATACATCAATTATTGTACTGGGGAAGAAATAATGCCCAATGCCTTGTCAATAATTTAACAATATATTTATTTATTAGTGCTACAGAAAGAATTGGTGGTGGGTAGCACAAAAGTTGAAATATGGTTTGAAATTGTCTTGAGAAACAGATCAAGGAATCAAGTTAAATAACTGATGCTAAAATCGTACTAGAGAAAATCGAAAAAAACTATCTCAGAATTTAATAGATTAGAAACAAGAAACAAAACAAACAAATTAAAGAGAGACAGACCAACTACAAAATAGACTTACCCTTAATTAACCTAAGATTTTAATGGTAGCAGGAAACATTTGAACCCCTACTTTGGACGCCCCTGCGGAAGATTTAACAAACAGAATAAATGTGTTACTATCACTGACACATTTGAGGAATCATCTGACAACTCTGACCTAGGTGAAGGATATAGTTCATCCACCACCAAACCTAACCTAATTTTTAGAAAGTAGCCAACCCAGGCCTTCCAGAAGGGGGTGATGGAGAAGACAGCAATGGTTCAACACACGGGGTGACAGACAAACAAGGCAGAAATTCTTCTAGTGTGGTCAACAGTAAACAATGATACTTCTAACATCTTATTACTGGTGTCTGTTGACAGCTATTCTGACCCTTAACACAATTCACATTTTCAATTTGTCCAAACATTGTCTGTCCTCTACAGAGATATCGCTTCTGAGCCAGGGCTACTCATTTGTCCCTATGATATGACCTTATTTTTTGGAGCTCCAAACTGAAATCTTTTGGTTCTTTAGAAAGATATGGTTGCACCCATTTTTTTGCAGACAGCACATATAATCCGGTTAGTGCAAATGATAATTTCCGTCTGCTCTCAACCATCTCACCACCTAGCAATTCTATCCCACCGAAGTACATGTCTTCGAGAGACTTGTACATGACGACATTTCTAACTTAGAGCACTAAAGGACTTTCAACCCACACAACGTCTCTGTATGGGAAAAGAAGGCTCTCACAAAACACAAATAGAACACTTAATTGATTATCAAACACATATCTAAAGGCAGGGGGATAGTGATATAGAATATTGACCAGTATAATACAGATAATCAGACAAATTTCAAATAGAGAACACTATCTGAGACTCACTGAGGGGAAAAGGGATGCAGGCTTTATCAGCAAAAAATAGTATTTAGTCCTAAAACAATTAGACTCTAACCATGCTGTGTATCTACACCTTGCCCAAAGTATATAAAAACATCTCCTCCCCACCGGCAGACCTATAATATCAGGTTGTGGTCCTATAGGCTGCTGCATGGATTTCTTTGTCAAATAATTTGTCCAGACTACCATGTGTTATGTCACAGACAGCATGGACCTAATCAATCGGACTGATCATCTTACTTTTGGCCAGAGTGAGTGCCTTCTTTGTACAATGGATGTTGAATAGTTGTACACTAACATATCCCAGACTGATGTCATTGAGGTCATTAGACAAACCTTGGAAAAAAGATCCTGCCCCCAACAGGTACCCACTGCCTTCAATACAGCATTCCTATAACTTACACTAACAAAAACACTTTAACAACTAATTCTACCAACAAATTAAAGGAAAGTCCATGGGTGCAGTTTATGCATTTAATTTTTCCATTCTGTTTATGGACAATCTTGAAACGGTGTACGACATTACAATGCATGGTTTTACCACGCATGCCTTTACATCGCAGTTTTTACAACGCATGCTGTTACAACACATAGCGTTAAGGGGTGCTGGATAGGGAATAGTTTATTTACTATTCCAACTCCTTTCCCCGTGGATAGTAGGGAAGGTGTTGGATAGTAAATTAAATCTATTCCCTATCCTAGAGCGCCCCCCAGCACCATGCGTTGTAATGACATGCGTTGTAACAGTTGCGTCGTAAAGGCACTGCGTGGTAAAAGTTGCTTTGTAAAGGATGTTTACCTCTTGAAACAGACATTATGCTGTTCAACACCAACTCATTTCATAGCTACATATTGGTATGGAAAGTTACATTGACTTAACAATTTTGATCAGGTAGGGATGTAACAGATCTCTTACTGAATTTTTTGCATGGTGTAACACCCACTGTAAGGGACTTAAATTTGCCCTCGAAAAGCACAAAAACTAAGGGGGTCAATTATGATATCAGGCGGAGCCCTTCCGGCCTTCTCGGTCGGTTTAGAATTCGCCCAAGCATTTATGATGTTTGCGGTCTTAAGTTAAACCACACCATCATTCCGAATCGGTTCCGACCTGATCAAAGATTTTCCATGTTGGAACCATATCGTACACCCTTATGGACAGCATTTTCAACACTGGGATTACAATGTCGATTTCCAACAGCCTTTCCACGTCGAACTTTCTGACATGAAAAGGATGTCAGAAAGTGACTTTGCGGGCCCCTGGCAGGGCTGCCTTCATCCTGCTGCCTCCGGATGGGGGCCAAGGGGATACCTAAGGGACTGCCCTATAAAACCCTCCACTGATTGGCAGTCACTATGGGTTGTCTGGAACAGGGTTCAAGGTTTTACACACACATACACCATTTCCCCATAGGAGCCTGTGTTACGACTGATTGTTGGCCGGAACACAAACTCCCATAGGAAACAATGGAAATCCGACCAAACAGTTTTCTGTCGCATCGTAATGCAGGGGGCAGAACCGCTGACCATAAGTTGGTCTGTCCTGATTCCAAGTTGATGTCGGGCAGAAGGTCCCACATCGTAATGAGCCCTTAAATCTCTTTTGCAGGTCTCATGATCAGAACACATGATGGGGAACTGTATACATGGCTGTACTGCAAACCATCAAAGAGAGAAACACTGCTGGCTTATTCCAGTCATCAACCCGGGCACTACGAGGCAGATTTATAATGAAGTGACGGAGTGCGGTGTTACCCTTCCTGGCTTAACGCCGCACTCCGCCACTTCAGAAACGCAGGGCTGCACCATATTTACAAAAATATGGTGCAGCCCTGCCTTTTCCTTGCGTAGGTGCAAAACTTAGCAGTCTAGCAGCAATGCAGGTACCCTTGCACCATAGTGCAAGGGAGTCTGTATTGAGGGGAAGATTGTTTCTGTGCAGGAAGGTCTCCCTTCCTGCACAGAAACAATCTTTACATGGTGTTTCGTAAGTTTTATGTGTGCTGATTAATGCAGTACACATAGAAGGTTGAAAATGTAATTTCTTTGTTTTGATTGTTTATGTGCAGGAAGGGACACATTCCTGCACATAAGCAATCAATTACAATTTGCTGTTTCTATGTGTGCTGCACAACGCAGTACACTTGGAAACAGCAAAACCAAGGAGAAATAAAGCATTTCTCCTCGTTCGCCTGTTTAAGACCAGCTTTTCCGTTTTGGAGCAATCATTCCACCATTAGGATTTGTCCTGACTAATGAGAAAATTACAACACTTTCAACAGTAGTGGATAAATTAGCAACCAGTACCTCTGGAGCTTTACTAGTTGTTAACACAGAATTAGTGGCTGTTAGAGCAATGGTTTTACAGAATTGATCACCCTTAGATAATTTTATCGCATACAAAGATGGAGACTGCAAGATGCTGAAAGCTCAGGATTGCAATACTTATATACCTGATGAAATTAGAAAAAAGTAGAATACACAAAGAACATTTCTGCGCTAAAACCTGAATTTGAATAATTAGAAACAACTAGTGTTTTAGTAAGTTTAGGGAAAGGAGTTTCAGCCATTGGCAATTGGTTCACAACTGCTGGAGGAGGGATTCTTAAAGTCATACTATTACCTATAATAATTTTTTGTATTTCTTTTTCTAACCCTATTAGGGTTTTACAAAGATATCAAAGGTTATTTTGAAAAGAGAAAAAAACAGAGCATTACGCAAACAGATAAAGAGTGAATTAAATAAAATGATCACATCAATCGAGAATATAGAAAGTTAAAATAAACTGAGAGTTTGAAAAGAAAGAGGAAAGACTCAACTGGAGAGGAGAGTAAAATCTAAAGATTCATTTGTGAAGAAATTATGATGGTTGATAACCATAAGCATGGACATTGAGGGAGTGATTTAATAATGAGAAAATAATGCTATAAAGTGCAGACGTAATATATAGGCTTTAATGCAAATAAAAGTGTTAAATTGCAAAAATTGCAGTAGTCAACCATATTTACTCTCTAGGTCTGAAAAGATGAACTAACATCATCTGACAAAATCTGATATGACTAGAGAATGCTCACATAACCCAAACGTTTCTTTTGCTGACCTTCCCATGGTCACATTTTTCAGAATAAATAATACTTGCATAAATGTTTTCATATAATTATGCAAATGCTTTTACTTACAAATATAAATGTTAACTACTGAATGGAGATTTGATATTTAGTGAGGTAGTGAAGTAGCTCACATCAGAAGATGGAGCATTTGTAAAGGGAACAAATGTTGTGAAATTGTAAGAGAATTAACGTTGTATTTAATAAGAAATGTTTAACTCAACATTGCTATCTGTGGAATATTGTATTGCTCTGAGAAGATGAGAATTGATCCTGTTCTCTTGACAGTGTTGGAAGATGAATGGATAGCTGAAGATAAAGAAGGCAATGAAATGCAACATTGAAAATATGTGTTGTTTATATAAGTATCGGTTCCTAGAGTAGGCCAGATAGCTTTTACCCAGACCGAGATTGGCCCATTTACATTGCTCTGAGACTCTACTGTGTTTCTCCAACCTCTCGCTACGAGAAGTTCTACTTTGATTGATTATTGAATTATTGAGCTGAATTTAATGCTGAAGCTTTATGCTTAATGATTTCTCTCAATCTAGAACTCTTTATAAGTTCTAACTGACACCCTTTTCTTCCCCTTTCTAGAGTAGGGATTATTTTCTTTACAGAACGATAAAAATGCATTTTTATTATGATTTATAGATTTGCTTCTTGATTATTGATTTCTAATAAAATTCGAACAACTGAGATTGATTAAATTAACGTGTGGCTTTAATAAAGATGATTTAGTAAATATTTGGATAATAAAACCCTTTAAATCATATTGAACTCTCAATATTGTCTGAAATTTAGTTTAGAAATTGTGTCATAAATTATGTGATAAGTGGCTCCTGGTTACTCTCAGCCAACATCTAAGATCCATTGGCCATTTGAGTAGAAACAGCAGGACATTTTCCTTGAGGAAGCTGTACATGTTCTTCTTGTGGTAAACCAATAATTTAACTGAAATCCCCACTCCACCACTCCTGTCACAACTGTTTCAGCAATAGCATATCATGTGCTGCTCCTGTATAGTCACATAGATCCTATTATATTCTTTCAGAGATATCCTCGATCCCACACACTGTGATACCTTTCCTTGATGAAACAATTAATAACTGTCAATACCTTAACTGAGACCTGAGTCACTATCCATACAAATAACCATGGCTACTCAAAATGGTCTAATCACTCGAAAAATCTTTTGGCAAATAGCTGACACATATCTGACCTGTCTTACTATAAACCACACTATTTAGACGTGAGAACTTGAGACCACTTTCCATGCCCTAACTGGCCTCCATTAATCTATGGTAACCAATCCCAAAGCACCTAAGTCAAAGCACCAACCCAATCTAAACCAGCACTCGCTAATGATTCTAAAGACACAAAATCATGTGGAGACACAAACTCGCCACAAAAAAGCCTGATAGAAAAAATATCTACTCCACACACATGCTGCTGGGCACCAATTACAAATAACCTATAGCAATAAAATAATTAGAGAAAAATTGAGACCAAATTGAAGTTGCTCCACAAAATCCTTTGCAGGTTTTCATAGATATAGGGGCATATGTATCAGGCCCTTTTCCCGTTTGCGAACGGGAAAAGGCCTTTTGGGATGTATCATCCCAAAATGGCATCGCAAAATAGGGAATCACAATATTTCGGATTCCCTATTTTGCAATTGCATTTAAGGAATCGCAAATTGCACCCAAGAAGTGCGATTTTGGCTTAAGAAATTGCAAATTACCACCAACTTCAACTTGGTGGTAATTTGTGATTTCTATGGAAAATTCACTTTTTTGCATTCGCAATTTGCGAGTACCTAATGGGTACTCGCAAATTGCGAACGTCTTCCCATTCATTCCTAATGGTTGGGAAAGTGTTCCTTAATTGCGAATCGCAATTTGTGATCCACAATTAAGGAATATTAAGGAATCACAATTAATATTGTGATTTCTACATACATTTCATTTTGCGAGTCCTAAATAGCGATTTGCAAAAAATCTCTATTAAGGACTCGCAAAACGGGTTTTTCATACATATGCCCCATAGTGTCCCTAGAGTTTTACAGTTAACTTGGTTTACGAGATCATTCCAACTCTGAAATAATTGAATTCTTCTTCCTGGAAACGTGATTTTGGAGAAAGACAGACCATGAAGGGGCTGTTTAGGCGCCTCTCATAACATGACCGCTATACTTGATGTAATGAGTTTCATCTATTCTCTGATTAACCTTACTCCTCAGGCTGTGATGAAACAGGACAAATAGGAAGAAAATTAATCAAAGATCATCAAAAATATTATCACTATCTCTGAGTACTAACAAATAAAATTGCTAATTTTCAGGAATAATATTTTCACCTACCCCCTCTTATACTGCAACAATAAACATCTCATTAGCATTGACAAAGCATAAAAGTGCTTACCTGTATCTGTTTTCTGCGAGACGATGAAAATTGTTTGTGGCTTGGGTAATGGCGCTGCCCTCGCATAAACCCTGAACTCAATCATGAATGGCAAAATACGAGCCCTAGAATAATAGTACCCGTCCATGGTGTAATGTGGGCATTTGTAACATAATTGAGTCTATTTCCGATATAATGGGGCCTGTCTTTGATGTACTCTGCACATCCCTGGCATAGGTTAGTCTACAACTGGAATAATGGAGGTCTTTGCACAGTGGGCATATGCTTGGCATACTGTGGACATTCTCAGAATATTCGACTGTTTGTAGATATTTGTGACATAAGTGTGGCTATTGGTTATCATCCTTTCAATATTATGACGTAAATGTCATATGTGTAGCTAACAATGAATTCATTGAGGCCCAAGCAATTTGTGGATATTGTCGCATAAGTTTTACTATGATTGACATAATATAGATCCTGCAATAAAAGTATCCAACTTTGACATATTTCGAGCAAAACTGGTATATTTCAGACAATTGTTCACTGCATTTTCCTTAAAAACAAAGTTTAGAGAAAAAGGATTAACTTTTGTCAGTGCTGACAGCACTAATGTGATCACTATGGTTGGCATTTTAAGCAATTCATCAAAATTTTTGTCCCTGGTTAACTTGCCTGCTTACGATCTCAAGGGGTCAAAGGAAATTTTGAAATAATGGCTCATTTCACGACTACAACATCTCAACGTTCATCCCAAGGACAGATATATGCATTTTCAGGAATTTATTTTTTATTCAGAAACCCACTTCCCCAGATTTAAGAATCCAAACTGCTCTTGTCACGGGCAGGTAGCAAACGAAGATTTACCTTTCCTGAATGTCTCTGAACTAATTTGGGTCACACCAACTGCAAAAATTGCATTATCTATGTTCCTCATTTATCTCCTTGTTAACTTCTCATTCTTATGTAATTCTCTTCAGGTAACATCATGCAACTGTGCGATATAAAAGGGTTAAATAAATAAATAAACAAACAAACAAATAAAAGAAGAATTTAAAAACGAAACATACTTATTCAGAAAGCACGTCTTCAGACCAGGCTTCTTCAAATTAGTTTTTCCTCTAAATCATGTAGAACCATTGCTTATATTCATGTTTGATCATGCATGCTCAATATTACAGTTTGGTTGGTTTCTTCCCATAATTCTTGTTTGTGCATAGGTATTTTCTTGCTGAGATTGGCAATGACTCTCAAATCTCTTCTGGTTCAAGCGTGATTCATACTTTTTGAAGCCAATAACACTGCAAGACAATTAGATTGTTGGCTTCTTCCAGTCACTCAAAAGCTGTCACTCATCACTCCAGAAGTAACAGGCATCTGACAAAGCATTTGCCCGGAATTACTAACTAAGTGAATCAATCAAGTATAGGTGAAAGAGAAGGTGGTATAGACAATTGTACAGAACAATCCACAACATTTCACTAACCAAGCCCATCTTGAGAATAACATTGCCAGTCCAGAGGAAGACTTCTGAGAATACGGTCTGAAACAGGAGGTCAAAACCTGTTGATATAGAGATATGAGGAGCCCTATGCAGAAATCTTGGGCCCAATTCAGAAAGGTAAACTGAGAGGAAAGTCTAACTTTACGACTTTTGATATTCACAAAAGGCATCTACTACTTGTAAATGCTCTTTGTGAATACCGAAAGCCGTAAAGTTAGACTTTCGTCAAATTTTACCTTTGTGAATTGGGCCCCTTGAGTGGGAACCAACTAATAAATGAACTGATTGAACTATTTGGGGCACGTTGACTCTAGTTCCCTGCTTTCAATTTGAGACACATAACGAATGTATTATTACACAGATGAGAAGATTTGTTTTTAGTTTGTGCATGTAATTAACACACCGTGTATTTGGGTATGTGCTTGTATGCAGTGAAACAGTTTTACTGTCTGTTGTTGATCATTCACAAGAAGAGCTTTATTATTAATTTTGACAAGTTCATTTAGGAAGAGCTTATATACATTCTGTCTCACACAAAAACCCAGTGAAAGTAATTAATATAGCCTTAAAGCCCATGGTAGCGGGCTATACCGGCTATTAAAGGCCCGCTCCAGCGTTATGAGGGTCTGTAACAAGGGAGCTCGAATTTATTATCGGATATAGCCCAGCTACCAAGGGCTATAAGGCTGTTAGATTATTCTGCCACTAGAGGGCAGAATGTTCTAACAAATTAAACAAATGCCTCTCAAGCCCCCTAGGGCTTCAAGAGGCCTTTGTTTAAACAGCTTTGGAATGTTGCTCTGCAGGCCTTTACCACCCATAGAAGCACAGAGCACTCCATTGTCTGCAATTGAGTGCTCCACATTTCAATGTTCTAATAAATCAGAGTGCATAACAGTAGAAATATGGTTAAGTTTCTTTAATGGAAATTGTTATAATTGATGGCTGAAAGAAGAAATCTTGTCTTTTATATTCATGAATTTGGCCCCGACGCCAGCAGGCTATAGAGGGCTAAACTGCATATTCTAGCTATGCCGTTTGACATTCACCAGCTGCCATTGGCCAATCTCCCTTTAATTTAATGATGTAGTAATTATAGGACATCAATTGAATTTTGGGGTTTTGTTATACAAAATGCAAAGCATTGCAACTGTTTTCAGTTTTATGCATGCTTTGTAAGGAGAATAAGGGGAGGCGAAATGTCTGGGACTTAAAACTACAAATAAGTTTGAGTCCTTTGCATCTCAATTCCACTAAAAAGTTGGGTCTTTCAAGATTGAAATCTCTTGGCTCATTTAGGCCTTATTAGCAAAATTCACTTTTACATAAACGTTCTACAAATCAGAACAATTACCAGAAAGTTAGAAAACGTGAGTGTTTTAGGTAGAGAAAAAAGTTCCTACATTTGTCACATCAGCCCCTTTACTAATAAGTAAGGGAATGGGGAAATCCCATTATCAAGACTGATAAAGGTAAAACAGTCAAGGTCAATGAAGCTGCGGTTAAGTCAGTTAATTGCTTTGAAATATCCCCTAATTGGAGACTCCTATTTTCCAAAATCAGTAACCATGTATTTAATTTCCTCAAATATTTGAACATATCCTAAACACATGGGAACCAACTCTTACTTAATCTAAAGAGTTAAGGACAGGACTGAATTATCTTCACAGCAGTTAGATGTGGTAACTTCAAGCACAGTTTGTTTAAAATGAGTCCTGTGACCAGTTGGTAGACTGCATATGGGGGCAGATGTGTGACATCAGCATAGACCAGCTTGACATAAGTTGCTGTGAGGCCTGCACTGGTGATTGGACTACTGAAGAGTGACTTGACTACTTTTTACAGCTGGAGTAGGAGGAACTAATCAGACATCCACCACCTGTTACTGCCTCTGACATGCAGATTGCCCGCATGTTAATAAAGGGCACATTGAAGAGTAGCCTTTTTGACATGCAAAGTGAGTGGCCTAGTGCTTAGAAACGGCTGTTTGTCATTTTTCTTAAACCGAGGACAATCAAAAAAATAGACATAGGGAAATCCTGACCCCAGGGCTCTGCTTCCTTTCTTCGTTAATTGAGGGTCACATGCAGCCTTGAAGATTGAGTCCAGGAGGAAATAGGGGGGGGCTTGAGTAGAACAGTCATTGTGTGGCCAGCATTTTTAGAACAAGGCACATCTCTACATGACTGGATACACCCAACACAGTGAATGATGTAAATCATGTTATGGATCACATATGAGAAACTTGACATAATATGACATGGATAGAATATTGCTGAACAAGGCATGGTCTGACTGCACAGTATGGATGACTGGTATATGGCAGAACAAGGAGTTATTGTTGCATGGAAGGCACATGTGCAGTTACTGAGACACCCTTTTACATGGGAAACAAATATTACAATGCAGTCATTACAATGCACTATATTTACAACGCAGCTGTTACAATGCAACTGCCTTTACATCACATGCCATTACAACGCATACCTTTACAACGCATGCCATTACAATGCATTATAAGGTAAGTAATGGAGATTTTTTTGTTTTAGGGTGGGTATTGGTTTTGGGGTACATGGGAATAGTAATTTTCACCCCTACACTGTCAAACGCTTTTCCTACTGTTGCACTCACTGGAGTAGGAATAGTAATTTTTACCCCTAAACTATCCAACACTTACCAAACTGTTGAACTCACTGGAGTGGGAATAGTAATTTTTACCCCTACACTATCCAACACTTACCCCACTGTTACCCTAAAAGTATTATGCGTTGTAATGGTATGCATTGTAATGGTATGCGTTGTAATAGTAGTCTTTAAAAATGTGTTGTAAGGGAATGCGTTGTAAAATCATACGATGTAATGGTAGTTGCGAAGTACAAACCGTGTTGTAAAGGCATGCGTTGTAATTGTTTGTATTGTAACGTCAAAGATTCATATTACACATCTGGGGAACAAGGAATAACAGGTATTTGGGAGAAACACATCATGAAATAACTTGCAGGTGGTGCAGTAGTAACATCATGGCATGATTAATACACTGATGAATGGGCGCACAAGATGCCATGAGTGCCACAGGGGAAAATGGGCCTCATTTTGCATCGCAGTAATATTATGGAACTTTATGACATCATCATGGCGAACAAATTTGAGAAATGTCTGCATTCTAGCACAGTTACCGTATGGGTAAATTAGCACATCATGGTATGACTGGCTGGCATATAGCATAAAAGGTGACATCGGTGGCATAATTTATATTGCAGGCCTATCATTGCTGGAATGTAGGTGAACATGGCCACAGAATGGAAGGCAAGCAATTTAGTTGAAACAGTAACAAATCATTGAATGGCTTGCATCTGGGGAAAACAGTCACATAGTTGCATATAGCTGATCTCTGGAGGACAAAGGGTGCATTATACCATGGTTGGCATATGGGGGAAATAAACATACCATGGCATAGCTGGCATGGAGAATACGTTCTCATCTCTGAATGCCTTTCATATGTGTGAAATGTATGCATTATTGCATGAGTGGCATATTGGGTAACAGGCACATGTCATTACATAGCTGGCATCAGTGGGAAACCAGCATACATTTACATGGATGGCATATGGGGAACAGAAACTCATTTTAAAATGTTTGTTATATGGTGAAAAAGGCACCTCGTGGCATGGTTGGCAAGAACAGCAGCAGCACATCATGGCTGTAATATATGGTGGCGCTCTGATGTATCATGGACTAACTGGTATATAGAGGAACTGTGTCATATTGTGTCATGTCTGGCACACAGGTGAACATTTGCACATCATGGCATGTCTGAAATATGTGAATTCTTGGAGCACATGATGGCAGTTATGGCTGCATAAGTGGGTATTGTGCAATGACTGGAAGTTAGTGTCGATTGGTGGGGGTTCCCTCTGGAGCCGTCGAGGTTTTGGAGTATTTAATGGGTGCCTTTTAAAGTCTGCTTATCAAACCAACGGCTGTTTAACCAGCTTTAATGTAATATTATGCTTCATTATGGACATTTCTTTTCTTTTTTAAATGCCCTTTTTGGCCCTGTACAGTGCAAACCCGTCTCTTGGGGAAGAAGCTTCGAGCAGGGTGGATGCAAACACTCAGTCTGTCATGTCTGACGGTGGGATGCTTGTGCCTGTCGGTGTTGTTCACCATTAGGGAGAGGCCCATGTTTCTTTTCGAATCCTTAACCCCTTCAGCGCTGATGACAAAGCCAGCTCGTCATGGGCGTTACCTGCACTACGCGGATGACGAGCTGGCTTTGTCACAAACCGCGCATTTTTCAAATTCCAGCGCACAGCGGGAAAACGCGGTAGCGCGGTAGAGGTTAATTAGTTTTGCACCGTCTGCTAAGAAACATTTGAGTTTGCGCATTTGAAATTCAGCAATAAATTCTACTGCTTTTAGCAACCAGGAGAGGGTGTTGTAATGCCAAAGTTTCCCATCTCAGGATTCCTCGAGGGCGAAAGCAATCCTATCTTGTGTTGCTTTTTTAAATATATTTCCAAGAACTTAATAAAAAATGCGGATCGGGGGCGTGGCTTGGATGCCGCGTAAGATGGCCGGCTAGGTGCTGGGCTCCGTCGCGCCGTTCTAACTCTAAGTCGCTTTCCCGATGTGAAGGGGGCCGTTTCTCCACCTCTTTGCTGAATTCCTACATCGGAACTCGAGGAGAACAATCGGAGAGGCTTTGCGGCTTTCCGAGTGCCGTTTTTCATCTCCTTCTGCGGCGTGACGGTCGCTCCTCACGGAACCGCCATCTTTGCCGCCTCTCAGAATACCGGACCTCTGCCTCCACAACCCGCCAGAACACCTTCTTTTAACATGTGTTCTCCGGCGTCAACGGACATGGGGGTGAGCAATTGGAGTATTTTATAACCTGACCTATGCCCTTATTGCGCTGTCTACCCTGGGGAATGACTGCTTAGATTCTGCGTCATGGCGTTGCCTATGTGAGACCCGCCTTTTTCAGATGCTCCGTCCTTTCATCGCTGCAGTTCTTTTTTCCTCAATTGTGTGTCTTCCTACCCACTGAGGGTGCACCAGTGTTAATGGTGTTGGTTTTCTGTTGAACTGCCTGACTATATTATTCCGCCTCAGCTGCTTCAAGGTTTGCTTTCCTCAACTGTCATTTTGGGAGCTCCATCGCGTCAGCACCGATAGCGTATGTGCCATTCACTTCACTGGCGCTTTCAGGCGCTTTCTACTGCAACTCGCAAGTGCTCCCTAAGGGGAATAATTTTTACCGTCTCCACTTCATGCTAAGCTGCGACATGTCCTGAGGACAATGTTCCTTGACTATCCCTGCGTTATTGCTTACTCTGTCACGCGCATGTTCTTTTCTCTGAAGGATTCATGCTTTTTGTGCGATACTTTCTTGGATTTTGTAATTGAGCTTTGACCTAGATTGTCTACAATTACAGCTGGCCAGGCACTCTACCTGTTTCTATGCAGTATCTCATCCTATGTTTCTTTCATTTGGTAACAGTTCCCACACCAAATGGAGGTACCTGCACCTTGGATGCTATTATAGTATACTGAACGTTATCTTCAATTGACTGGCTGTATGCTCACCCACTTGAGGTTCTGTGTGACTCACTCTGGATGAACATTTCCATGATTTCGTTGTATCAGCGCCTTTGTTTTTGAAATTCAGGTGGATTAACGTCCCTACTGTTCACTATACGAAGTTTGTATATACGTTCCTTTGCCAGGTGTGTTTCCTCTTGACTCACTCTCATCTATGGTACGGTTGCGCAAACCCAAGTTCGTGTTTAATCCCTCTGAGGGGATTCCTGTGAGTTCTTCCAACTTGAGTGCCTCCTCACAATCTGTCAAAATGTCGACTTATGCCACTTAACGCTCTTCTTCAGGCAATCCACCGTCAAATAAGCCTTCACCCCCCACATCGTCAATCAAAAGGCTGAAGCAGAATTCTCCTACACCTGACTCTTCTCCTTCACCTTCTATGGACTTGATTTTGGAAGAGATCCGTGCGTTGCGTCCATTCATTGAGGATACCAGCAGGGATATGCAACTTTTGAAGGACAAATGGGAAGTAATGGACACTCGACTTTCATCAATTGAACATCAACTTCCTGAGGTCCACTCTAACACGCAACGTATTGATTCTCTGGAGAAGACTGTCCTCTCTTTGCAGCGACACACAGAGGATTTGGAAAATCGTAATAGGAGGAACAACCTACGCCTTTATGGTTTGCCGGAAACTCTTGAGGGGGATGATCCAGTCACCTTCTTTACCTCCTTCCTTCCGAAGTTATTGGACATGCCACCGTCCACATCCATCAGCATTCAAAGAGCTCACAGGCTTGAAGCACACTCATCCACCTCTACTAAGCCTCGTGGTGTTATCATTCTATTTTTGAAATTTACTGATCTATTATCCATCCTCTCTGCTGCTAGAGCCAAGAGACAATTAGCCTGGCAAGGTCAACGTATCTACATATCTCAAGACGTTTCTAATGCCACTGCATCCAGACGCAAGGAATTCCTGGCTCTTCGACCATCTCTACGTTCTCTAGGGGCCCGTTATGGCTTGTTCCATCCATGTGCCTTCAGAGTCACCCATCAGAATAAGTCTTGGTCTTTCCAAGAACCTGGCGAACTCCGTAATTTCCTTCTTTTGCACAACAACGATGGAATGGACTCCTCACCTTCTACTAGTGGCTGATTGATTATCTTATACTCCTTATGTATTTGATGTTATTTACTGTTGTTCTGTTCTTTCACTTCATTGACCAGTTTTTTCAATTGACCTCCATTATATTGTATTCCTGCTTGACTTAGGTCTTTCTCATATTGCTTAGAATATATGTACTATGTTCCTGATCTCATTGTTTTTCTCTCTCCTTTCCCATACAGATGTGTCTCAATTTCCCCTTCACTGTGTATTATTATCCTTTGTGTCCCTGTGAGGTTTCGGCGCGGCTGCGTTCCTGGTCCTAGTTTCCCCGTCTTGTTCCGCATCACCGCTTCCCCACCTCCCTTCGTGTACCCTTCCCTTCAGGTATGTCTCCTACAGTCATCTGTATGGATTTGTACTGTCTTCTATGCATTCTCTCTTTTCTTTCCTTTCTACCTTTCACACTGCATATTCCTTTTTCTCCACTATTTCCCCTTCCTCTTTTCCTATTCCTTTTCCTGTCTCCCCTCTTTCTCCTATTTTTCCTTATTCTTTCTTCTACTATTCTGCTGGTTACCGTAATTTTATTATGCTATTGCTTGTTTTATTTCTTGTACAGTATGTTATTGCACCTTTCAGTTTTGAACAGTTTATTATGTTGTGACTTTCAAAGTTCTTTCATGGAATGTGAAAGGATTTAACCATCCTATTAAACGGCAGAAAGTACTTTCCCACCTCTTCTCTTACAATCTCGATATTGTTCTCATTCAAGAAACCCATCTTTCAGATGTTGAATCCTTGAAACTTAAAAGATTGTGGGTTGGCAATGTTTTGTTTTCTCCAGCTTCCCATAAGAAGAATGGTGTTGCTATTTTAATTCACAAACGCCACAAATGTAAAGTACTTCTCGAAGAAAAAGATGATGAGGGGCGTTGGATTCTTGTTAAGCTGCTTATTAATAATATCCCACTTACTTTGTTCAATGTTTATGGTCCTACAGGTTTTGATTCCTCTTTTTGGCCCGTAATTACTGCAAAATGTATCCAACATAAAGATGATTCCTTCCTTTTGGGCGGGGATTGTAATCAAATCGTTGACCCCTTTTTAGACCGCAAATCCTCTGTACGATTCACCCCCCACAAACCCCATAAACAGTTTCTCGATACTATCACACAGGTTCACCTTGTAGATTCATGGAGGCTCACACACCCAGACACTATAGATTTTTCTTTTTTCTCCCCACCACATGCCTCTTTTTCCCGTTTAGATTATATTTTTCTTTCTTCTTCCTTATCTCAAAATCTTATATCCTCGTCTATTGAACCTATTGTCATTTCTGATCATTCCCCTATCATCACTGATTTTGATCTTTCTCCTCCAACTCCTAAATCTTCTCGTTGGCGTTTTAATTCTTCCCTACTTACAGATCCTCTTTTCTCCTCCTCTTTTCGCTCTTTCACTTCTGAATTCTTCCAGCTTAACTCTACTCCTGATATCTCTCCCCATGTTCTTTGGGACTCTTTCAAAGCCACAGCCCGCGGATTTATTATTGATTTTGTTTCCAAAAAAAAGAAAAAGTTTCTCCAAAAAGCGCAAAGTTACTCTTGCACATATCAAATCGCTTGAACACCAATTTTATACCTCCTCTCCAACTCAAATACCTTCTGAACTTCTTCAAGCTAAAATTGCATTTAACAAACTTACTACTGATTCGGCCTCCTCCTTTCTCCTCCGAGGTAGTGCACGGTATTACGGGGGGCGCAACAAATCGGGCAAATTGCTTGCTAATTATCTGAAATCACGTAAAGAACGAACTCTCATAGACTCCATCTATTCCCCTTCCAACGTCCTCTTGCACACCGATAAAGACATTTTACAACAGTTCCAGTCTTTTTATGAATCTTTATATTCTCCTGAGAATCCCCTTACCCCAGATCTCCTACAATCCTATTTTGAAGGTTTGTCTACACCAGATGCTTCTACACTTAATTTCTCAGACCTTGAGGCGGTTTTTACCCTCTCTGAATTATCCACAGCGCTCTCCTCTCTAACCAAGGGCAAGACCCTGGGGCCTGATGGCTTTCCCGTTGAATTTTACTTACACTTCTCTGATCTCCTCTTACCTAAACTTCTCTTTCTTTTTCAATCTTTTTGCACCGCAGGTTTGGCTCAAGGCTCCTTTCAGGATGCTACCATATGCCTCATCCCTAAAGAAGGCCGTGACCCAAAATACTGCAAGAATTATCGCCCAATATCCCTAGTCAATGTGGACTATAAAATCTATGCAAAACTATTAGCCCTTCATCTTGATCTTTTTATGCCTCATCTTATTGGGAAGGAACAATGTGGTTTTGTTAAGGGCCGCCTCACCTCAGACAACTCCAGACTCCTCCTTAATGTTCTCAACAAGGCTTCCTCTCTCTCTATCCCCCTTGCGGCTATCTCGGTTGATGCCAAAAAAGCTTTCGATCGAGTTGATTGGTCTTTTCTGATGGCTTCACTGAAATGGCATGGCTTTGGTCCGAAATTTATCTCCTACGTTTCCTTGATATATTCTATGCCCAAAGCGTCGGTCCTTGTTAATGGTCAACTTACCGCCCCCTTTATCCTTCAACATGGGGTACGTCAGGGCTGTCCTCTTTCCCCTCTTCTTTTTATTTTAGCTCTTGAACCCTTCATTTCTTCTATTCGTAACAACCCTTCCATTTCTGGTTTCCCATATGGTGAGCATCAACTTAAGTTATCGGCTTATGCGGATGACATCCTTTTATTCATTTCAGATCCACAGACTTCTGTCCCAGCCTTAATGCATGAATTTGACAGATTTTCCCAGGCTTCAGGATATAAAATTAACTCGGATAAGACGGAGATTCTTCCTATAACTAAATTTTGTCTTCCACATTTCTTTACTTCCACCGGTTTTGCCTGGAACAGTACGAAAATAAAATATCTTGGCGTCCTCTTCTCTAATTCTATCCTCTCTTCTATCCGACTTAACATGACTGCAGTCATTTCTAGAATTGATTCGCTTCTCTCTTCCTGGAATCCTTTATACCTTTCCTGGTGGGGTCGTCTTGACTCGATTAAAATGATGATTGCTCCGATTTTGATCTATTTACTCTCCATGCTCCCTGTACATATTCCAGCCCTCTACTTCCGTCGCATTGACTCTCTTTTATCCAAATTCCTTTGGAAACAGAAGAAAGCTCGTATATCTCTCTCGGCTCTTCGTAAACCTAAATCAAATGGGGGGATTAATTTCCCAAACTTCCGTCTTTATCATAAGTCCTTCTCTCTTCGCCAAGCCTCACGTTGGTTATCGCAAGACGTGACCCCTTTTGCCCCTTTATGGTTATCGGTTGAACGTGATTTACTCCTTCCTTATTCTTTTCAGGATGCACTTCGCTTTACTACCAAGGCTCCTTGTCTAAACCCTCCATTATTCAAACATACCTCCTCTCTTTTGCGACCCTTACTGTCCACAGCCTCTCTCTCCCGTGAATCCTTTTTAACGTCACCCATTTGGTATAACTCATCCATTCTCATACGGAACAGACCTATTGCCTGGACGTCGTGGAGATCAAGAGGTATTATATGGGTTCATCATCTTTTTGACGGTTCGTCTCCTCGTTCCTTCCCCCAATTTCAGGCCCAGTTTCATTGTCCTGCATCGTTTGCAAAGAAATATTGCATTCTCATGAACATCATTCTTGAGCGATACTATTCTTTATCCTCGGATGAACTATCCACCTCCCTTTCCGCCATCCTCACCATTCTCTCTACTATTCCTAAGGCTTCTCTTATTTATCGATACTTCTCTGCTCCTGACCCTGATCGTCCCAAGTCCAAGTTGGAACTCTCTTGGGAAAAGGACTTAAACTGCTCGTGGCCGACCTCTCTTTGGAACAAACTTTGGGCAAAATCCTTGAAGACTTCGCGCACTGCATCTCTCACTCAATCCTTATTCTTCTTCTATCACAGACTCTATCTCTCTCCTCTTTCTCGTTTCCTTTCTTCTTTTACAACCAACTGTTGGACTTGTGCTGCTCCCAATGCTGATCTCTATCATCTTTTCTTTCTCTGTCCTTCTGTCCGTCGCTTTTGGGTTCAAGTGTGGTCCCGCATCTCTCAAATCTTTCATCTTTCTATTTCCTTTTCTACCTCTTTGGTTTTTCTAGGTAGCCTTTCAGAAGCTTTAGACCTCCCCCCACATTCATGTGGTCTTTTTTACCTTTTTCTAGCACTTGCACTCCAACATATCGCCTCCAATTGGAAATCCTTGAACAACCTCTCCATAACCTCCTGGTGGAATTTACTATGTCATTCTCATAGATTGGATGTTGCCTTTGCATCCTCCTGCAAACCCCCTCGAAATGTTGAACTCTACTGGTTACCTCTCACCTTATTTTTAGATCATTCTGCCAAAAAGACTTATACTTCATTGACCCCTGACAATTTTAAACCCCCTTGAATGTTTGTACTTCTGCTTGTAAGTTTATGCTTTGTTTATTCATATCTTAATAATGTTTTTAACCCGTGCATTTACTGTTCTATTTGCCATCACCTAATTTGCTTCTCTTATATTGTAACCTTCACTGTATTATTCATTGTTCCCTTTTCCCCTTCCCTCCCCTCCTTTCCCTCCCTTAAAAACTCTTAAAATGCTTTGTTCCCTCTTTGTGACATCAGCTGACTTAATTTTATTCGCCTATGTTTCCCTTTCTCATTTTATTCTTCTGTTGTCACCTTATTGTATTGCTAATTATTTATCTCAATAAAGCTTTCAAACATAAAAAATGAGGATCAATTACAAGAACATCAATCATCAACAGAACTAACTCGTTGAATGTCTTCAGAGATTAAAACCTATAAATTAAAAGTTCAGAAGAAGGTAGATGACTTTCCTATTACTTTGCCCGCAGCTTAGCATTTATCAGTATACGTCCGGTATTGTGTGTTGTTGTTCAGTTACTTCCAGAGTGCTTGCTGTGTTCTTGGGGTGGGATGTTGTGAATCGGGTCTGACGGGGTAAGACAACCATGTCCAAAATCCATTGCTTGCAACTCCTCTTTTGTGGTGTATTGAGTTAATGCCCAGGATCAATAAATAGGCCACTTGCCAAAAGTGTACTGAACCATATATGTCTGGGATCAGCTCTAAAGTGTGGGTTAAATGTGTGCAGATTCAAGCTCTTTGAATGGCTTGACATCTACTTCTATCTTTTATCCCTTTGGCCTCATTTGCGAATATGAATATCATATTCAGAATATTTAAATGACAATCCACATTGATCACGTCTGCTAATTTTAATCCTGGCTTTCCACGCACCCTCCAGAGACCTCTGCTCAGCCCAACTGCCCCTGGCTTCTGTCCCACGTATCCACAAGACCACAGCCGGAGGAAGGTCCTCTCCTACTTCACAGAAAAGACCTGGAACAGTACACCTATCCACCTCACCGTCACTGCCTCCCTTCAGGAAGGCCCTCAAGACCTGGCTCTTCAACTGAACCACATTACCCTGTCAGACCAGTAGTTACCCCCCAAGTGCCTTGAGACCCTTACGGGTAAGTAGTCGCACTTTACAAGACATCTGATTGATTGATTGGCACTTTTGCCTTATTTTGACTTTAGCAATTTTTATATTGTGACTAGCGCATGCATGAGGGCCGCACACACTTTGGAACTCCAGCGAGGAAGTCTTCAGCTCAGATATGCTATTAGAGGATGAGCCAGACTAAAGCAGCGTTTTTGCTACTGGCTTTTATGTAATTAAGACCAGTGCTTTGGAGAGTAGGAAGCCTAGGTATAGTGCCTGTTCACCCTCAACTACAAAGTCAGTAGAGGCTCAAAATATGGTTTGAAGAGCTCTGGAAAAAATATGTCTAACATTCTAGGACCTGTTATCTGTATGAAGCAAAATTAGTATAAATACCTTATTAATAATTCCTTGATTCAACATTTGGGGAAAAAACAGACATAGGGGCTTATTCTCAAGGCGCTATCGCCTAGTTAATGGCACTTTATTGCATCACCCTATCCACAAGCTGGTGTCAACAGCCCATAGCACCAGTTTACCTGCGATAGCATCCACAAAAAACATCGCCACAGATGACCCCCACAACTATTGCTAATGAGAAGCAGAGTAGGCGTTCCCATGCCAAAAGCCGCAACACCACTCCCCAACATTCTCAACGACCAGCCAGATCGGAGATAAGAAAACAAAACATGCAATAAGGTGCATTAGCAGCAGGAAACTAACACCTGCTCTCACCTGGTGCAAAGTCGGACGACAGCCTGCACCACAAAAGGGAGCCCAGCCCAGAGCCACACCTGAAGATCAACAAATGCCATTGAGACACTGAACAGGTGGCCTGGACACCCAAGATCCCCACCCGGGCACCCACCCCGGGCACACCCGACCACCATTGGACATCAACGGCCCGAAAACTTGGAAAAAAGCACCTACCAGATGTCGCACAGTTGCAGCAATCAACACACATGTGAGTACAGATATCCTGAGTCATTCATGCACCATTGCAAGACCAAACAAAATGCAACATACTAATTTGGCTCAAAACAAGAACTGTGAAGAGTCATGGTTGGGCCTCCCTGGACAATCTGTAAGTCACAGCCTGCAACACAATATTCAAGATGAGAAGCTGTGTCAGGCACTCAGAAAAGGACAGGGAGAAAGAGAGAGTAAGCGTGAGACTGAACAAGGGGCGCAATGCCAATCGAGCCCTTGGCACATGCAAACAGCTGCTTGTGTCTAGCAATATGTGCACCCCAAATCACAGGCCTGGTGTCAGATTACACTTGGGGTACACCAACCTCTGTAGACATATCCAGCGGGGGCGATGCGTAGTTCCCAAAGCCCCTTTGCACTACTCCACAAGGGGATGGCAAACAACTCCTGGTGTGCAGTGACCACATCGAGGCACTACCCTATTGGGCTCTGCTGCGTATTGGGGAAACGGCATGGACTGAGCACATCTGCCTGGACCGGTTAATGGATTGGGTCACCCTGGTGCTCCTTGAATCTGACAACGACGTACTATTTGAACACATTGCCCATGAAGCTGCGCTGGCATTCATGGACGAGTGACTACGTTCCTGCAGCCACACTGGATTGTCACCCACAGCACAGGTCCCAACACTTTGTTGCATCGTGGTAATTGCTCACATATCCCACCACAACAGTGGACATGTCTGCCTTCGTCTGGACTCAGAATGCATATGCGAGGAACTACGCCTGTGTACACACACCTGTGCAAGGTGAGGCACTTCCATGGTTGGAGCTGCACAGTGTTGTTTGGCAACGTTCACAAATCAGACATACTGCTGGGGGGAGTACACACATGGCAATGTAGCATGACATGTAGAAATGTATGGACCCTTCCACCTGATCACTGTCAGCAGAGCAGACAGTCGGCACAGTCCTGTGGCACAGCACTATGCAGACTCCATGTGCTGTGAGTTGTGTCCCCTCAGACGAGGCAATGGGCAGACACCAAACATCACATGACTCGTCCAGCAAGGCAAGGTGGGCTAAGATTGTTGCCATCCGTAACGATTGGTATACATTTTTCCACTGCCATGTCTTGCACCTCGACATGTCCCCTTGCTGCGTCTTAGTGTCTCAAGCATGTCCCTGCATGTTGTGGCCCTTGCCTTGTCTATACTGACACGTGCATGCCAATAAAGTCCCCGCAACTTCACAACTGTCCAAATGTGATGAGTGTTGATTGGATGTACAAATCTTGTGCCACAATGAGCATCGTCCCTACACAAAGAAGGTCTGAGTGACACCTGTACAATGGTGGTGGGCCCCTTTTGCCTGCTACACCTCTGTGAGCCAAACACTGTGTTCGGGATTATAGTTGGCATGCCTGTGCACTTACGTGCCTCCAGCAATGTGAGTATGGTGTCCAACCTCTGGCCATGTAGAGCAATGCTATGAATCAAAACAGATTGTGTCCACGCAGATGTGTGTGAGTAGGTATACGACGTGAATTTCTAGTTACAAATGTGATGTAGGACACCACTTCTGGCCTGCTACCGATTTGGTCATCCCTACACACAGCCCTGTTCAATACATGGATGTGTGCCTATGTTGGGGGACTGCGAGATTTACATTAATGTGCAACGAGGCCACAGCTAGTACTCACCTTCACAGACATTCAACTGGCCATGTGGCTCAGGGTTCAACATGCACATTAATGTCATTTACACTGGTGTACCTTCTTGTGCAATCACAGTCCATATATACATACATACCTTCACACTTGAGTGAACATAGTCATGACATCTGTGTGATTTCAAATATTTTATTCACATTCTTGTGCATTCCGGAGCTGGAGCTGTACATGGCCTTGCCAAGCCCACATTACTCGGGAGCCCAGCGGTGGGCCAACCAGAGTCCGCTGGGGAATGGTAAGGAATTTAGGAGAGGGAGAGTGCAGTCCGCTGCAGGAGTGCTGTGTTATTGTCCACCAGTGAAGATATGCCAGTCCATGTCTGTGTCCAGGTGAATGTTTCTGAGTGTTCTGGGGGTCAGTGGATGTTGTTGTCACAGGGCATGATGCATAGGGCAGAACCAGGTAGGGACAGGTCATATGTTGCGGTGATGGAGGCTACTACCTCCTTCCTCACATACTAATTACCATCCACATCTTAGTCCTCTGATACTTCCTCATTGTCCGTTGTGTGCGGTGTGTGTGATGGGGTAATGGCTGCATCACTGGGTGCCACTGACACATCAGGGTAGGATGGTGATAGGGCTGCATCACTGTGTGCCACTGACAGATCAGGGGTCGGAGAGGTGTGTGTCATAGTTCCCGCTGCAGTCATCTGGATCCGGCTCAGTGGCAGCAATGGCAAGATGTTTAACTGCAAGGCATGGAAGATCCCAGCTACATCTCGCTGGTGTTCAACCGTGGCAGCCATACTTCCATCCTGCATCTGCTCTATGGTCTCTACTGACCTATGCATCTGTGCCAACTCAGTGCTGTCATCGCTGGTGCCTGTCTGACAAGATAGTTCTTGTATCCGAGAGATGGCCCCAGCGATGTCAGCCAAGGATTGTCATGGAGCATGGTGCGGACAGTGTGTGTCCATTATGGACTGTAAGTGGTCCCTAATGGGACTCAGACACCCATGTATGGCATCGGCTTTGACTGCCATGAGCTCGAAACCCACCTGCAGCTGATCAGCCAACTCCACCTGGCAACCCAACTCATTGCGTTGGCATTCCAGGTGTTATTAGTGGGGGTCCTGGGAGAAAGCTGTGGTGGTGTGGGTTTCCTGATGTGTGGTCTGTGCAGGTGGTGGGTTCATCTCGAGGGAGCTGGGCTGCCCTGCTCGTGGGGGTGGAGAGCGGAGGCTGTCCATTATCCATTGGAGGGTGTCTGAACAGATGTGCAGGTTACCCTCTTCATCGTCACTGATGGGATTAGTGGTCTGCTCTGCAGTAAGTGTTGTTTGTCCCCTGCAATGTTAAGGGGAGATACATGTGAACAGAGGTTCCCATGTATGCTGCTGCTTTGCAGATGTTTACATGCAGACTGCATGACAATGCACATTGTAACTGTTTTGGTGGAACTGGCTATTTTATGGCAGACAATAGGTTTTCCGAGTACATGGTGGTACCCATACATTGTCCTTACACAGTGTCAGGCAATGATAGATGTGAGTGGCAAGTTACTACGCACAAGCGGAACCTGTTGCGTCCTCTCTCCTGTGGTGTAGGTGTTGTACTTTGTCCCACATTGCTGTCATTGGTAATGTTCTGTGGTTGCTATGTGTGTGTGCTGCATTATGGGTGAGTTGGCCCTGCAGGTCTGATTTCGAGGACCCTTGTCCCCTTCAGGTAGTGTGCCTTTGAATTGTGTGCTTTTCGGTGGCAAGGATGTTTGAGATTTGGTTAATTTGTGCTCTTGCACCGATTTTGTGGTCTTGTGCATTGTATGTCTGCTGCATGTATTGGACAGCACTGGTTGTAGGTGCACCTGCATGTGTCAGAGTGTGACCTGCTCCTTTACGGATGTGATCCACACTGGGCCCCCTCCATGTTGATTTGTGCAAGAGGTCATTTATTTGGGCTGCTGTCATGCTATCGGTCATGCAGTGTCACTTGCTTTGTCAGTGTGGCTCACACAGCCGCTGCTTTTCTGGTTTGATCACATGTGCATGGATTGTTAGTGCTGTTGTTTATTCGGAGGGGGCCCATATGTGCACTTGGTGGACTGGGGCCTACTTGGTGTTTTTATGTGTGCTGCACTGTTCCAAGGGTATCAGAGACATGTTCCACTGTCATTGTGGGTGTGCCGTGTGCTGCACATGATTGTGCATGTGTGCCATTGTGCCCATCTCTCCCCGTTCCCCCAGTCCCAGGTAGTCACTCACCCTATTGCTGTTGGGTCAGGTCATATTATGCTGTGTCCATGCCCCCAACTCCTGCCACCGTCTCCACACTGGTGACTGCGGCCACCATGTCCTCCAGCTCTTCCAGCTTGCCCTGTGGTGCAGGCCTCCCACCTCCAGTCCCTGTTGCTGTCTTCCTGTTGGCGGCAAGTTTCTGTTTGGTCCGCCTTTGCACATCATGCCAGCGCCTCTTGACCTCCTCCATTGACCTCCTCGCCAATCCGACTGCATTGACGTTGGTGACGATGGACTGCCATATTTCTGTTTGGGTTTCCAGTGCCGCAGTGGAGGTGACAAACAGTTGTTGGTAGTGTTCTATCACCTCCGTGACGATGATCCGGTCTTCCTGCTAACTGAATCCCGTCTTCCTCTTCCTCTTCTCCTTGACCTTCCCTGAACACGGGGTCCCTGGCTGGTCCTCCGTGGGGCTTGTGGGGTTGGGCTTCTTCTCTGAACTCGGTCCGGGTGCATACATGGTGCTACTGAGTTGGAATTGGTTTTGGCGTATTTTTTTTGGGGGCTTTTATAGTGCGTTTTTCTGCATTCCGCGTCGGTTTTGCAGGGCTGTCGCTGGTTATCGTTGATTTTGGTATCACGCTTTGGGGCATCGCAACTTTTTTGGCGATCGTGTTTCGCATTTTTTGTTCGTCGTGCTGGTTTTTGCGCAATCATTTGGCGCTTTGTTATCCTACTATCGCAATAGTGTCGGCGGGTTAGAAATTGGATGTTAAGACCGTGTTATTTTCTCGTGATAGACTGTTATATGCACAGTTGCGTTAAGTTACTTTTGTGATCATTATCACACGTTCTTGAGAATATGGACCTCAGTGCTCTCATTTTGATGTGTTCTCTAATGTTATTGAAAACCAATAGGGGGCAGGATAGAAAATGCCTTCATACAACATAAAGCTATACTTATCTTGTCTTTTATATAAACAGGTTACTGCGTTTGGATTTACACATAAGAAAAACATGGCTCGCTTTTACGCGAAATCTACTAATGTAACACTTTAACTCCACAACTGATAAATATAGTTTAGAAAAATAATTACATGAATTGGTTCTGATTTAAAGTTTTTGCTAGTCATTTCTGCAAACGCTAGATGTGAGGCACCGAAAAAAAAGGAATTCTGTATGGATATTTTTTTGTTTAAAAAAAGCACGTTATTTTGCTATGAAATTGTTCGAAGCATTTTTACATTTATTGAAAGGGGTCATTATAACACCTCAATAAAATGCGAATATCAATTATACATGCGCTGTTCGCGCATATGCTTATGTGAAATATTTGGTAAAAGTCAAATCGACAAATACTTCTGCATTGTTATTTTGAAACCACTCTGAGGTTTCATTTTTTTTTGTACTTGTCTAATACGAGTTATGATGTGTATATGAAGGTTTGTTCTCCTTGCAGTAATGACTGTATGCCGAGATTTCAAGGGGCTGTTCATGACAATCCCATTTTCTGTGTAATTTCATGGTTGTCTTCTTGAATGAAGATATTGGCTGCTCTGAAGCAGGAGGTCAGACGCCCCTGCTCCCTTTCAGTATTGTTCCGGAGTATGTTTCCTTTCAGTGATGAAAAGTAATTCATCATTTACACCCCTGAAATCTGCCAGCATTTTTTGAGCAACTTTTCTTTCCCGGTAGTACCTAAGGCCCATGAAAGAGATAAATAGGCTTAATACAACAGCAGGCCCCAGATCCTGTGAGCAGGTTAGGCCTCGGAGGCCCTGCGCTGGCCCTGTCTCATGATAGAGTTTGTCACCTTTCTACCTCTGGAAGTCAAATCCCGTCGACTCAGCCATCTTTCAGGCTCTCTGAAGTGGCTTTGGCACCCACTGGGGCATGTGAGTTTAAAATTGATTTTTTTAAGATCTGTCAAGTTCCCTTAAGGGACAGAGTTGACAGCCAGGAGGTCTCAACCTATCACAAAGCACTCAATGTGTAAAAGACACCTAGGGAACTTCCTTTGCGAGGGCAAAGGGCTTCAGACTTGTGACACAATGTGAGGGTGCTGTTGCTAAGAAACTGGCCCTTGGCAATACACATTTTACCGCAAGTCAGTGTCGCTGAACGTACTTGTTTGGCTACAGCCCTGAAAATAACACATTCAGCAATAACAGGTAGCGCAAGAAACGACCCTTTCTGTAGCTTATGTTACTACCGGCTTACTAAAAAAAACAAAGTTACTGTGAGAACATACATTTCTGCTTTGCTGAATTCCGCCTGTAGGGAAATACGATTATTCACAGCCGATGTAATTGTGAATTTATTTAAAATGAAGGTCATAAATAAATGAGTTCCTTCCAAATGTCGCATTTTTGAACATGAACAGTTGATGAAAATGCGAAAGTGATATTTTAGCCAGGTGTGGATGTGTTGCATTTGCAAACAAGCATTTGCAAAGCAATCGATCGCGCCTTTTGGACCTTATATGTTTTTAGCTATGCATCACATTAGCCTGGGTGCTGACACATCTACTGTTCTTTAACATGGAGGGAAAGTAAGCACTAAACTGCGTGACACGCTAGGTATGGGAAAACATGGAGAGAAATATTGTCTTTCAGCGGGAAATTGTATAGTTCAAAGCTCTGTTTTCAATATAAATCAGGGGTTTTGGTGGTCATATCACTGAAAATAAAAGATTTGAAAAAAATATTATTGTCAACGTATGCTCATGGAAGACAAATTCTATGGACTGGAATCTAGAGAATGCCAAAGTGATTCTGGTATATTACTGACCTCTGCTGGTCATTTTCTATCAAGACAGTTAAATAGAGGCAGTTAAAAAGAAAAAAGTCCTGAAGCAGACAGGTCCTATGGCTGATCTCCAGAGCCCACAAATTACAAACACATATACCTATACTAAAGTATATATGTATATACTAAAGTATATACAAGAGGTCTTCAGAGCTCGACCTAAAAATGGAAGCTAATCTTTCATGTGGCAATATCAGTCTCCCTAGAATTGTGGCCAATGTGGACAGCAATACAATGTGCAGTAATACTGAAAATAAGACATTAGTTCATGATGGGAAAATTACATTGCATTTGTACGTACAAAATACGATTTGTGTAAACAAGCTGCCTTCTTACAAAGACAGTCATTTACATTTTAATATTCTCCTCTTATGCACTAATTGAAGCTCCAAAAAAGGAGATCACAATTGAAATCGCAGTGCTATATTTTGAACATATTCTACATAAAGACAAATAATACCTTCACCTGAGAGGATAATCAGGTTATTTTTTCAAAATATGGATTGAAACAACACTTTAACAAGTGTAAGTTTCGTAACTTGTTTAAACTTTTTGAAGGTGGAGCTCATCAAGAAATTAAAGTATAGTTTGTGAACATTCAGAGATGTTTTTCCCCTCCACTGACAACTGGCAATGTAATAATTTGATAATGTCAAAGTTAGGACTTAAATTTGGCACCTATATTGAACCTTCTTGTTCCTCTTTTTGCACACTGTTGATAATTGTTTTGTTTATATATAGTGCTTCCTACTGTATTCTTGCTGCTTACGAGATCTGTAAACAATGAGTGTTACCAGTACATAAGAAAACGGAAAGCCAATTAATTGACTGTTTTGCAGGGATTCACACTAAAACCTGCACAAACCTGCAGGTCACACACATATCTCATCAGGGAGCACCAATCCCGCTGAACCATCTTGCTGGCTCAAGAGAACTCCCTCTCTGAAAATCAAATGGGGAAGGATCACTTGTACTGCATAACCTGGGTATGCAGACTGCGTACCGATTAGTCCCAAATTAAAAAACCCTCATACACCTGTTAGATCTTATGTTGGAGCGGTATATCTTGATTCTCCGTTATTTAATCATGTGATTAAATAGCGGAGAATCAAGCTATACCGCTCCAACATAAGATCTAACACGTGTATGAGGGTTTTTTAATTTGGGACTAATCGGTACGCAATCTGCATACCCAGGTTATGCAGGACAAGTGACAAATTAAAAAACCCTCATACACATGTTAGATCTTATGTTGGAGCGGTATATCTTGATTCTCCGCTATTTAATCATGTGATTAAATAGCGGAGAATCAAGCTATACCGCTCCAACATAAGATCTAACACGTGTATGAGGGTTTTTTAATTTGGGACTAATCGGTACGCAATCTGCATACCCAGGTTATGCAGGACAAGTGATCCTTCCCCATTTGATTTTGGGAAATTGAATACTAAGGAAACTGAATGGATCACGTTTTCCTTCTCCCTCCACAATTGATTATTTGTTGTCAAGCGAACTCCCTACAGGTTTTAATTTTTCTTTTCTTTTCTTTTCTATTCTGCAAAATAATGACTTAAAAAAGTCTGAACATCAGAATGCACGACAATACAACGAGCAGAGCATCACCACCTACCTAGAATGAGTCAAATCACAGCTTTCACTTATGCTACATGAAACAATCATGTAGTGACCTGGAAACTATGGGGTGTTAACAAACAAACCCCCACACGAATGCTACCTGAACTTCGTAATGTGAGTTTTAGAAGGGATAAAGCACCACTGCCTAACCACAAAAAGACTAGAAAAAACACATCTCACCAGATATTCCACACAAGTATTCACAGCATGGATTCTAAAAAAGTATTGATTTATTGAACATTTGTAGATAGCACAAGAAAGGTGCCCATGAATGGATCATGAGGCTAAAACCAAGAAATCTATGAACTTTATTGGAAGAAGGAATGATGGTAGGAAAATACGTTACTGGAGGGATAGTACGTGCTCAGACTATTAAGAGAAACCGCAATATGGGATTGATTGGGATTGCCTGGCTGCAAGCACACAATGATGTCAAGTTAGGTGAAGGTCCATTGTTAAAGGTACGTGCTTTCCGTCCTCACTGTAATGAGGCACCATCTAAGCCAGGCTCTACATTTCACTTCCAGCATCTGTTGAAGGAACATGTCAGAACAGCAGATTAGGATAGAGACCAGATCATGCAGACAATAAATTAATCTCCATTGCATTAAAGAAGAATATCCTCATGGTAAATCGTAAATAGATTTCTGTCTCATAAGTGCAAAAGGATGTAATTAAGATACATGAACAGAGAAACGTGGTGATAGAAAATGGAATGGATTTCCTTATTATTTTTTCAGAAATGTGTTTGCTAAACCATATCAAGGAAATAACTCACAGGTAAATCCTCTGTGTTCACCAAGGGAGTAAACAAAATGCTGCTACATCAACAGAGTAATTCTAGCTTTCCACTCAAACATTCTCCATACAAACATATGAGGAATATCAACCAACACCTGTATGTTGTGTGACCTCTCTAAAAAGGTGACACACTGTACATATGAGTTTTAATTCACATGTGCCACTAGTGTGTGTATGTTTTACTACACACAGGAAAGGCTGAGTCACGGCAAGGGTCCCTGTCCTAATGAAGTCTTCTGCTTCCCACATCCCCCTTATATGAGGTTTAAACAAGTAGAGTAGGCCTGACAACTGAGGACTGCAACAATCAAATAGGACTTCTTTAAACTTGAGGGATCCTTCAGAAACTTTCGAACTCTGGATTTAGTAATGCAGCTCAATGGCACTCTAAATTGAAGACTCGGACTAGTCTGACACAGAATCTAATGGTAACCGCAATTGTTATACTAATTAAATAAAGTGATTTATCATTATCATTAAATGTTTGTTATTTTTAAAGAGCTACATTAAATTAACTTTGTAAAAGTTTGGTGTTGGGAATATGATCTAAATGGAAATTAATTATTGGTAATGAATTGTGCTTCTTGTTTTACACGATTACTACACAATTGAATGACATCCATATAATGGATAGATTAGTATACAATGTCTTGCTAGTATCTGTCAAGAGATGGATTTAATGGTCGTACTCAAGTTTGTGTTTTGATTTACCCGAGGAAAGCAAAGCACTCCTCGGTAGCCACTTTGGGGAATATGTAGGTAATCCAAATTTACCGATTCTAAAATACCAAATTTTACCGATTCGGTATTTCAGAATCGGTAAATGGTATGTAGGTATTGATTCGGTAAATTTTACTGAATCTGTAAAATTCGGTAAATACCGATTCGGTATTTACTGAATCGGTAATTCCCATTCATTCCTATGGGCTTGGAGGCACATAGGAATGAATGGCAATTACTGATTCGGTAAATACCGAATCGGTAATAGGGGGAAGACTTACAAGGGCGGCAGGGTGTCACATTGACTCCCTGTTGCACCCCTGAATAGTGCATGGGTGCACATGTGGCACACATACATGCCCTAAGGGCATGTATGCCTGCCACATGGCACTTTTGGAAAAGCACAATTTTGCTTTTTCAAAGGTTTTCGATATTTACCACAAACTTTTAGTTGGTGGGAAATACCGAATCCTTAACTCAGAAATGCATTCACTTGAGCGCCCCCTAAATTAAGTATTCGGTTATTTACCGAATCGGCGATTCCTTAAATTACCGATTCGGTAAATTACTGAATCCTTAAATTTGGCCCCTACATCTCAAATGCCCAATACCGGTCGGTAACGGCTGAAATTCGGTAATTTCGGCCATTACAGACCGGTATTGGGCTACCTACATCTGGCCATAAGTCTTTACACTTTACTGAAATAAAATGAGGCACAAAAGGAGGATAAAACACAATCTAAAATGACCTTTGTTTCCCGGCTCCTCCCCCACCCACGCGGCTGATGGCGGCGGCAGGTACCTGGCGTTTCTGCTGCCTCCTGCTTCTTTGCTGACATCGATTTTCCCTGCGTTTCTTTTTTAATTTGGCTGCCGTTTCTGCACTTTTGGGGGTTATTCTCGAGTGGAGCTGTTTTCCTTTCCTTCTGTGGTATGATGCCATGCGCCTATAGAGGGAATAGAAAGGAACCGAGAAGAGAGAGAACGCTGAGCTGAAGCTGAGCAGAGCGTGGGGAGAGGCCAGCCCGTGCAGCGTTCCAGCGGATGTGACTTTGCCGGGATTTGAGCCTGGATTTTGCTGGCTTTCCATTTCTGTGCTGTATTGGCGAGTTTGTACAACTTCACAGCTTCTTCAACTGAGCTGATTGCCAGTACCTACAATAATTTTTCGGACTTTCCTGGATCCCTTTTTCGCAAAACAGTGGGTGAGTCTATCAAAGGGGCAGACACTGTTGACACTGAGACGATTTTTTGAAGTTGGCTAAACGTTATTAAAGCTATTAAAGGGGGATATAGCGATAGCGCTATCTGCAAGAAAATGGGGAAAATAATAATACAAAAAAAAAAAAAAGGAGAAAATTTCGAGGGAGACTGCACAGTGCCGCTCACGGTGTGTTGCTGCCCGGGGAAGACGACGTGGGACTTCATGCGCTTTGTTAGCGCTGGTGACTCTGTGTGGGGCGTCCCGAGGGGAAAGGATTTGAACTGCACCTGACGCCGAGGGACTGCGAGGACCAGCAGGCTTTCTGCTCCCCAGCTGCTGCCTCTTCCCTCGGCGTTCCCGCCCCCCCGCCTGGACACTATAATTACTTATCGCGGCCCCCGCTCCGCGGGAGCCGCTCACGGTGTGTTGCTGCCCGGGGAAGACGACGTGGGATTTCATGCGCTTTGCTAGCACTGGTGACTCTGTGTGGGGCGTCCTTAGGGGATAGGATTTGAACTGCACCTGACGCCGAGGGACTGCGAGGACCAGCAGGCTCTCTGCTCCCCAGCTGCTGCCTCTTGCCTCGGCGTTCCCGCCCATCGCCTGCAGTGTTTAAATCTCGCTCCTAATCCTGCGACGCGGGACATAGCCCGGTGCGAAGCCCGGGCAAAAGGCGGGCCCTCTACGGCCCTCAAAGGCCGGATAAGGACGGGACGGGCCACCCCCTTTGGTTGCCACACTGAAGGTCTATTACATAGAAGGTAAAGACCCCCTCTAATCGATCTGTCTCCATATTTGTGGACTTTTTCACATATCACCGCCCCATATCCCCTTACCACTATGACCTCCAAGGGGGATCTTTTAACCAGCGTGGCAGGTTCTGGGCAAACGTTCTCCCTGTTAGACGAGTTAAACCTCCTATGTAAAACCAAATATGCTACTTTGGAAACTCCCCCTCCGCCCAAAAGTGTTAGTACACCTCCGGACAAGGCTACTCTTTTAGACTCCCTTATATCATTAAGCAAATCCTGTAGCCCGATTACACAAAGTATTGCACTCCTTCAGGTTCCATCTGCGAAAAGGAATTATAACGATGTCAATCAAGGTGGAAATAACCCACAAATTGAGTCTAAGTCCATCCACTGCTAATTCTCCAATGATCCCACCAATTGCTGACCTCCCAGAGGTCATAACACCCCCTCCCCACTCGCACATACTACCCCTTATCGAACAATTGGTCAGCTCCATGATAGCTCCGTTGTCAGAAAAATTAATATGTTAGGGGATAGGCTCTCTGGAATAGAGAAAGCCATCAAGTCAAACTCACTGGCTGACAAATGTAGTGACACATCCAATCGCCCTAAGTTACCTTCTACCCACCTTGGCCCTAAATCACTTGTGCAGGATAAAAGGCGTCAAGCGCAACCTGCTGGCCCTAGTGCTTCGGGGCAAAAAACAGTTAACTACCCCGCTAATGTTTCCCTTCCCCAGCCGACCGCATCTAGAGTAGGTCACAATAAAGTTAATTCTATCCATTTACCACCGGAAGCGGCCCCATACGTGTGCATCCTTGCGGGTGTTCCTGCTCTCTCACCTGGAAAAACTGAGAGTCAATATGACTTAGTTAATAAAACTAAATTCTGGCTGTCAAAAAATAGGCCACTGCCTCGTAATCTATACGGGGCAATAAGGACGTCAGAAGGGTGGGTTGGTTGGGCTCTCTTCCCAAAGATGTTGCGGGGGACCTGGTACTAGTGAGATTTAGAGACCAAAATATTGTCCCTTACTTGAAAACTTGGCCGCCCCAAGTAAGAGACGGCCCAATATCTATATGGGACTTACATGACTTTTACCCCATAATCCCGTGTTTTCCTCCCCTCCTGAAATCATACCCCATGTGGCAGGATCCACTAAACGCATCATGATTTTCTTGGGAAACATCTGGACATGTAATAATGACCAACCATGAACTCCTATGACTAACCATGAACTTCTCTGATACTGACTTAACCTTGTAGTGGTAAAGAATTTTTTACGATTGGGACGCTACCTCACTGTATCTTGGTCTCTTAAATTGTTTTTATTATTATTTGGATTGTAAATTTTACTTATTATGAACTTTTATGGTTTTGTATTACAAAAAACGAATAAAGTATATTTGATTTGATTTGACCTAACCAAGATTAATTAAATCTGTATAAGCACTGCAATTCTGGACCAAACATTATCAAAAGCCCTATGCATAAGAAAAGAAAATAGATCCAGATAAAAGTTTATATTTGTATTCTTCTTCTTTCAGAAACAAACATCAAGTAGAAAAAGGGAACAACAAAGAGTGAAGGGGCAACAAACACACCAAAGAAACATAGCACAGCATTGTGAAGCAGTAAAAGGAAGATATTCTTCCTTACAGGGCTCCACAAGTAACAGAGAGCTACACAGCAAGAATATGTGCCATCTTGATTTGGGAACTAATAAGGTGCTAGGAGGAGAAGGCAGAATTCACAGAAAAAAACAAAGGTTACAGGGACGTTATAGTTAGGAATTAGCATTTCAAAACCTTTGAAATTTGCTGAAAAAAACCAAAGGTTACAGGGACGTTAAAGTTTGAGTCAGAGTTCACTTGCGCAAAACCAGTGAAATTCAGCCGTTATAGTTGGTTGCACTAAATATAACTCATGCCCCTGCAATGCAGTGCCGCGTGGCCCCTTCCCTGGGCCATATTCAGCCCGGGAACACCATCTCCCGGGTCCTTCCCCTTTTTTAAATGTATTTTTTTTTGTAAAAAGGGATGTGGCCCCCCTCTTGTGGCCAATTTTGGCCCCAGGCCAGTCCTTTATACATATATATATATATTCACTGAAAAAACCATAGGTTATAGACCATATATAGTTAGGAATTAGCATTTACAAAACCTTGAAAATTCACTGAAAAAACCATAGGTTATAGACCATATATAGTTAGGAATTAGCATTTAAAAAACCTTATTTTACTCACACAAAACCATTGAAATTCCATATATAGTTAGTTGCACTAACTATATATCGCGCACCTGCAATCCACTGCTGATCATGTCACATATTACATCATTCATGACATGGTCAGTGACATCACTGATGACATCACTGATGACATCTCAAATGACATCACTGATGACATCACTGATGACATCTCATTTGACATCATTCTTGTGCTAATACGATAAACCTCTTCAGACTCTAATATAACCTTAGATACACTCAGTGTATACAGACACTCACACACTTCCACTCATCCATGGAGTTACTCACACACCCAGTCAGTCATGCAAAGAAACAATCTCATCTCCATTTCTTCAACTATACAGTTAAACACACCTTACTTATTGAAACATATACTAACACATATTTACTCTCTTATACAATCCCTGATACAAGTTCACAATGATCGATACAACCACTCACTCATTCGGTGGCTCTCATGCACAGTTATTTATATATGCCAACTCTCACATGTACTGTGTTTTACATATGTACTTACTATGACATGTAGCATTGAGATATCCATTCACTCATCAATACACTCATGCACACAGTCAACTGCCCATGTAGCTGTTTCCACATGCACTCTTGAACTCATACACCTAGTGAATAAACTGTTCACACATCTATGCATAGAGTCACACACCTTCCAGCCACCCCCACACAAACTCAATCTCCCATAGAAATACTTGGGCAAGCAATTAATAACACATATAGCCTCTCGTATAGCTAATGATCAACACATGCAGCAGTTTACAGAACAACAGACATAATGATGCACAAATTAAGACAGTTTAGTCACTAACCCATGCATTCAGTGAGACACATTTAATCACTCACTCATACAGTCAGTCACGCACCTACTAAATCCTTCATCCAGACACTTATACATCCACTCATTCTTCAATATGTAAGATATATTTTAACTTTACAGAAACATACAGTCACTGGATGTTGTCATCAGTGATGTCATCAGTGATGTCATTTGAGATGTCATCAGTGATGTCATCAGTGATGTCACTGACCATGTCATGAATGATGTAATATGTGACATGATCAGCAGTGGATTGCAGGTGCGCGATATATAGTTAGTGCAACTAACTATATATGGAATTTCAATGGTTTTGTGTGAGTAAAATAAGGTTTTTTAAATGCTAATTCCTAACTATATATGGTCTATAACCTATGGTTTTTTCAGTGAATTTTCAAGGTTTTGTAAATGCTAATTCCTAACTATATATGGTCTATAACCTATGGTTTTTTCAGTGAATTTCAATGGTTTTTTAATAGCAAATATCATAAGCTGTCGAATGTCAAGTACGTGGTAAGTGAAAACATTTTCGTGTTTATGCACACTGATCTGCTTTGAATGGTGCCCCCCCCCCTCATTTCTATTAGGAGTACTCTCTCTTTGCAGATAGTGAAAGGTAGTTAACGCAGGCCTTTGCCCCCGTTGTAATCCGTCGTGCCTGCTTCTCTCTCCATTTGATTGATTGTTATCCAAGTATTTACTGTTTTAGAATTAGTTCTCTTTGGTTCATTCTCTATTTACAAACAAACACAGAGTCGCAATACTCTGTTTAGTCTTTGCAGATAACGAAAAATCGTGTAAAAAAAAAGAAAAGGAATCGAGCAAAATCAGTAGGCCACTAATGGGATCTCTTTTTGACCTCGCTAAAATAGAAACATTAGGAACAACCCCTCATGACAAATACAAAACTAGTGAGATGAACTGAACTCCACACAATGATGGCTGCAAAACAGCTCGGCTCCGCCACCCACCCCGCCCAAAATAACGATAAAGAGCGGCTGCCATGATTGGTTGCGGAATGGCCACGACGGAGCTACGAAATGGTGGTGCTCTCATGCTAACCCCAGCTTCAGTCTGAAACATCCAGAAACACTGTAGACTACCAATTCGATCAGTTCCGGTAGCGCCCCAATGTAACCCGGTAGAGAAGAACTAGCCCTCCCCTCTTTCACTGATGGTTCTTGTTGCCTGTCCCTTCTGTTCTCATTTAACAGAACTATTTAGCCTGCTGAAAGGGGTTGTGTTCCGACCGCTGGTTGGTGGAGACATTTTGACTATATTCTGGACCTGCGTTGTCGCGTAATGCGTCATATGACGCGCCGCGTTAGCGCATCCGGAAGTCATCCGGGGCGCGCAGCGCGTAACGTAAGCATAACAAGTCATGTGACTTGTTAATAAAACTTTTCATTGGTTCATTTTACTTTTCTTATTGTAATGATGAAAGGCTTGCTCATATGACCTAAAAATTACGCTTTTCATTACTTCCGAACATTATTTTTTCTTAAATATATGTTATAATGTTCCAGGCTAATGTACTTTCCCGGAAATTTTACAACTGTCCTGCAAGTAAAATATATTCTTTTTTCGAGAAAAAGAGCGTTTCTTCGTCCCATGATGGAGCCGTTGAGCAAAAGAGGGTCGACCTGCTGTCTTAGTCGCCGATACGCCTGAATATGAGATTCTTATCGATCACTTTATGTTGCAGGAATAGAAAACACAACAGCCCTTGACCATTTATCTTTACTGCGTTCCTTCGTATTATACCTTTTACCCTTCATGTAATTGGTCTGCTTTATTTCACTTGCCTTTTAATGATTCTAAAACAGTGACTATTATTACAAACTTTACCAATGTATATACTACTACCATGTTTTCTTTTAAAAACCTTTATTGTGAAAATTTCATTATACAAATACGAGCCTATAACCACGTGGGCCGGCCACGGAGCAAACTGTAATCGTATGTGATGAGTAGACATTTACACTGTAGAGGAACGTAACGGGCGGGCCATTAGGTTGCAAGAACTAAGGTGTCTAACAGTTACGGAATCGGTGGACGTACATTTTATAATTAAAATACGACAGGGCCAGTTACAATAAAATTATCTAGATATACATTTGCGGGCAAGTACCATGGGTGACGTTAATTCGAACTTTCAACAGTACAGTAATCAATAACACATCAGAACTTAATATCAATAGGGATGTCGAAATATTCAATCAATTCTCGTCCCCGCCCGCCATGTGCTTCAAAACTGCATACGTATCTCGTGATTTCAAGGTTCTGCAACCAGTACACAACAAGGAGTTACGAGTCCAATTTATTCCGGCGCCATTTTGGGCGAGGACGGGCAGGTCCAGGATATAGTCAAAATGTCTCTACCAACCATCGACTATGATGATGTTCATATGCTGTATTTATTAGAGTAACACTCATCTGCCCACATGAAATTAATTTACCACAATCTAAACATGTCATTTTAATCTTTCCAAAGTTCTTCTAAATATTTGGGACCGTTTCCCTTGCCTCTGAAGCTCTCAGTGCCACTTCTTTGATGAATGTACTAGCAGGTCAGGGGTTCTCCTCCAAATCTCTCTTTTATGCAGCACTATAATTAATTGGTGCCACCTCTCCATATGACGATGCATGGTATAGTTACCACAACTATATATTTTTTCGGTTCCTCTGGAGAGTTCATCGTGGCAGATGAAGCGTGTAACATACCGGGCATTTACCTTTTTTTGCATGTACAGGAAAGGAAAAAAAAATCGAGCGTTCGAGTTCTTAGGTGTCCCAGGGCCATTTTAGTGGACCAGGCCCAAATCCAAAGAACAGCTATCTCACAGGCTAATGGGGCGACCCACGCCGAGTTTCAGCATTGTAGGATGACCACACAAGTACAGCAACTTGCTAGACATCACCTCGGTGCCATCCGGATCTCGGCGCCCCACTGCAGATGAAGTGCCTCTCAACTATGAAACCACCAGAAAACGCTTGAGTCAGCTTTGTGTGAAGCCGCCATTTTGATTCAATCAATAGCGTCCCCCTGCACACATTCAGGGACCTGGTCGTGTCTTCAGGTCAAACGAATTTGGGACAAGATGCAGAAAGGAAAAGGAAAAAAGTTCCGCCGGACCCCGGGAGGTGGCCGCCTATGTCATGGGCGATCTTAGGCCACACCAGGGCAATAGTGAAGCTGCAGCAGGTGCAAATAAGCTTCAGACAGTGTTACAAGCGCTGCTCAGAACTCTCAACTATGACACCACCTCGGTGCCATCCGGATCTTGGCGCCTTGTGCTGGTTCCGGCCTATTCACACATCGGTCCGCTACTGACGCCACCTCACAGGCCAACGGGGCACCCCACGCCGACTTTCGGCGCAGCATTGTAGGATGGCCACACCAGTGCGGCAAATTGCTGGACACCACCTCGGTGCCATCCAGATCTCGGCGCGTTGTGCTGCCTTCGGCCTATTCGCCACAAGTGCGCACGCAACTCAGCTGCATAGCGAGTGAAACACCAAGGGGCGCCCCACTGCAGCCGAGGAACCTCCATCTTGGGGGCGACGCACAGCATCACATTGCTTTCCAATGCAGTCAGATCCTCAAACAGCCCCCACTGACTGACGCGAACTCACAGGCCAACGGGGCGCCCCACGCCAACTTTCGGCGCAGCATTGTAGGATGGCCACACCAGTGCGGCAAGTTGCTGGACACCACCTCGGTGCCATCCGGATCTTGGCGCGTTGTGCTGCCTTTGGCCCCATTCGCACATCAGTCCGCTACTGACGCCATCTCACAGGCTAATGGGGCGCCCCACGCCGACTTTCAGCATTGTAGGATGACCACACCAGTACAGCAACTTGCTAGACATCACCTCGGTGCCATCCGGATCTCGGCGCCCCACTGCAGATGAAGTGCCTCTCAACTATGAAACCACCACTGTGACATCCGGATCTTGGCGCGTTGTGCTGCCTTCGGCCTATTCGCACATCGGTCCGCTACTGACGCCATCTCACAGGCTAATGGGGCGACCCACGCCGAGTTTCAGCATTGTAGGATGACCACACCAACTTGCTAGACATCACCTCGGTGCCATCCGAATCTTGGCATCTCAACGCCTAGTGGTATCTTCCATACAGAAAATATTGTTACGCTACCTTTGGCCCCATTCGCACATCAGTCCGCAACTTAGACATCACCTCGGTGCCATCCGGATCTTGGCATCTCAGCGCCTTGTGGTGTCTTCTCGTCAAAAAATATTGTTGCGCTGCCTTTGGCCCCATTCGCACATCAGTCCGCTACTGACACCATCTCACAGGCCAACAGGGCGCCCCACGCCGACTTTCAGCATTGTAGGATGGCCACACCAGTGCGGCAACTTACTAGACACCACCTCGGTGCCATCCGGATCTTGGCGCGTTGTGCTGCCTTCGGCCTATTCGCACATCGGTCCGCTACTGACGCAAACTCACAGGCCAACGGGGCGCCCCACGCCGACTTTCAACATTGTAGGATGGCCACACCAGTGCTGCAACTTGCTGGACACCACCTCGGTGCCATCCGGATCTTGGCGCGTTGTGCTGCCTTCGGCCTATTCGCACATCGGTCCGCTACTGACGCCGCCTCACGGGCCAACGTATTTTCTCCGCATTTTATACCCTATGCCGCATAACAGGTCATGTGACTTGTTTATAAAACTTTTCATTGGTTCATTTTACTTTTGGTTTCCTAATGATGGAAGGCTTGATCATATGACCTAAAAACAACACTTTTCATTGGATGAAAACTTTTTTTTTTTTCCAAACGATGAAAGCCCCACCTTGTTTCTGGATGTTTCAGACTGAAGCTGGCGTCAGCATGAGAGCACCACCATCTCGTAGCTCCGTCGTAGTCATTCCGCGAGCAATCATGGCAGCCGCTCCCCACCAGAAGCCTGCAGGAGTCGGGGCCCCCAAAACTTTTGATGAATTCTCAAGGCGGAGGGGACGCTTTCGAGAATGGGGTCCAAGACCTAGCAGACAAGCGTCCGATTTCCAAGGTGTCCCAGGGCCATTTCAGTGGACCAGGCCCAAAAAGGAAAGAGCCTGCCGCCATTTTGAGAGTCCTGTGACAGCCGCCTATCGCTGCACCGCAAGAGTGGGCGCAACTCAGCTGAATTGCGGCTTTTGACACAGTGGACCAAAAACGGACGGAATGGCAACTGAAACGGTAAAGGGGCGCCCCACTACAACAGATGACACTCCACCTGGAGAGGCCCGTTCACGCCGCCTCCCCCGGGGCGCCCCACGCCGTTATTCGGAGCAGCATTGTAGGATACCAAAACCAGTGCGGCAACTTACTGGACATCACCTTGGTGCCATCGTTCTGCTGCCTTGGAACTATTCGCACAACAGTTTGCTACTGAAGACCCACCCCCCGCGACGCCCCACGCCATTATTTGCTGGGTGGCAACTTACTAGACATCACTTTCGTGTCATCTAGATTTCAGCGCGTTCTGCTGCCTTGGAACTATTCGCACAACAGTTTGCTACTGATGACCCGCCCCACGCCGGAAATCTGGACGTTGTGCTGCGTTGGGACTATTCGCACAGCCGACCGCTACTTCGTTGTTTTTCCCTAAAAATGTTTATATGTTATTACTATTTTTGTTTTCTTGTATATATTTATAAATTATTAAAGTTTTATAATCTTACTACTTTGTCGGAGTGCTATATATTTTTAATGTGACACATAATTGTAAAAACTTTGATGTACAAAGAGTCATCCCTGGAATCTTCCGCTTCACGCTCGGTCCCCTCCCCAATCACAATACAGGATGGTTTTCAGATAATAGCAACGCTTCTGCTGTGACGGATCTCATCGAGTGTGGGCCTTGATCTACTATAACTCCTTTGAAGAGGGGTGAATCTTTACAGCTGTGGCCATAAACTACATCTGCAGGGCTAGCTGATACCCTAGGACCAGCCTGGACAATCGGACACAGAGGAAAAGGAGTGTCAGAGGGTGCAGTAGTGAATAGGGCGAAAGGGAGGTGTCGGGCGGGCACAGGGTGTGATTCTCAGGAAAGAGCAGCGCAGATGGGGGGAGGTTTATTACCCATGCATAAGACAGAGAGCGGGGGTGACCACTGCCTGGGGGAGATGCTTGCGAGGGTGGGGAGCCATGCTAAGGATCGACAGCGTGCACAGAGTGGGTCTGGTCAAGGCATCTAAAATGGCTGCCGTGCACGACAAAAGTGTGGCATTTGAAAAAAGACAAGATGGCGCAGACAATGTTTTTCAACACTTCCTGATTTCCTTCGAATCGAACGTTAACAGACGTTGGGGCATATTACCAAAGTTAAGCGATATTTATCCCTAACGATGCATTGCAAAGATTTTTTTACCGTCAGAAATTATCGCAGATAAACCTTACTATTATCAAAGTTTATCGCAAATACGATAAAAACCGACCGCAATGCATTAATATCGCTGAAAACTCAGCGATATTCATGCATTACCGAGCTAATCCTCTTAGCCATGTTATCCACCTCCCATAGGATAACATGGCTAAGAACTGCTCAGGGCAGCTGTTACTTTTTGGAGATATTCGCGCTTATCTCGAATATTTCCAAAAGTTGATAATAGGAGATAGCGATGTTAGCGACTGTTTCCAGTCGCTAACATCTTGGCATGCCCACTTTGCATGTCATTAGTGATAAATATCACTCACATGCAAAGTGGGGCCCAAGATGGTCGCTATCTCCTACTAGCCGTCGCTAACTGGTGTTAGCAACAGCTAGATAATACAGATATAATTTTATCTCCGCGAAGCGGAGCGCTGTTACAGATATATATCTTGTTTTTGAACGTTAATTTCTCAAAATGCACTGAAGCACATATATTGAGACCTAGCAAAGGCACATCGGGCTACCAGTCCCTAATATTTTACCAAGTTTCGTGCAAATCCATTCAGCCGTTCGATTATTATTATTATTTATTTTTTTTGCCCCGCGGGGCCCTTTTAAAACCTCCACATCAAACCTAGGGGATCAGCGAGGATCTACTATGCCCCCTTATGGTCATTTGCCCCTTCGCTTTGGCCTCCTCTTGTCTCTCGATCCTACCGAGAGACAAGATGGCGGCCGCTACGGACTGTTTGGAATGTTTACAGACACCGGAGAGCCAATCAGCTTCGCTTCGCAAAGCTCCGTAACGCGAAAAGTACGCGAAGCGGTGCGCTGTTACAGATATATATCTTTTTTTGAACGTTAATTTCTCAAAATCCACTGAAGCACATATATTGAGACCTAGCAAAGGCACATCGGGCTACCAGTCCCTACAATTTTGCCAAGTTTCGTGCAAATCCATTCAGCCGTAAGATTATTATTATAATTTTTTTTTTTTGCCCCGCGGGGCCCTTTTAAAACCTCCACATCAAACCTAGGGGGTCAGCGAGGATCTACTATTCCCCCTTATGGTCATTTACCCCTTCGCTTTGGCCTCCTCTTGTCTCTCGATCCTACCGAGAGACAAGATGGCGGCCACTACGGACTGTTTGCGGCCACTACGGACTGTTTGGAATGTTGACAGACGCCGGAGAACCAATCAGCTTCGCTTCACAAAGCTCCGTTGCGCGAAAAGTACGCGTCCTAGGCCGCTGCCCGGTCCGCGCTTACAGATATATATCTTTTTTTAAACGTTAATTTCTCAAAATCCATCGTGCAAATCCATTCAGCCGTTCGGGCTAAAAGTGAGGCCAACCGCCCTATGGAAATTAACATGGGAAAAACGCGTTTTGGGACCCCCCTTTTTTCTCGGCCCCCCCTTGACGAACCCCCCCCAAATTTTCAAAGGCTGCTCAGAAACAAAATGTGCCATTTTCCTGAAAATTTCAGCCAATTCCGTCCACAAACGGCAAAGTTATTAGACATAGAATTTTCAAAAATCCCATAGAGAAAAAATCCTAACTATATATACCTACTGGCGACCGCCAGTAGGTAATATATATATATATATATATATATATATATATATATATATATATATATATATATATATATATATATATATATATATATATATATTTTTTTTTTTATTTAAAAGGGGGAGGGTGGTGCGCTGCCCCCCCTCCCCAGGCTGATTTCGGCCCTGGGAACCCATTTTCCGGAGCTTGGCTTTTTCTTTTCTTTTTTTTCTTTTCAAGGGCGGGGGTCAAACTCCCCCACTCCAGGGCCATTTTCAGCCCCGAGGACCCATCCCCGGGGCATAGCCACCTTGGTGGGGACCACGGGGGTTCCTGAAGGCCCTTGCAGTCCCGCCCGGCTCACCGCCTTCTGTAGGAGCCGGCATTGCTTTTAAACACAAGGGTCTGCTGATATGCATCACCCTGTGTATAAAAGCAATGTGCTCCACTTTGAGCAAACAGGAGCAAAAATGCTCTTGCTTGCTCAAAGCGGAGCACACTGCTTGCTATGGCATGGAGGGAGTAGTACTCCTGCCAAGCCATATCAAACTGAAATGTCCCAGGTGTGGGCAGCCCCGGACATTGCAGGAGCCAGCTCCTGGGGGGTGGCAGTCCCCAGGGCCATCTAGGGCTCCACGAGGGGGGGCCAAGTGGACCCCCCTCCCTTCTTCAAATTTGCCACAGGGAGGTGGTGGTCCCTGGGCCCCACAAGGGATCTCCATCATTGTTGAATGTTTGTGCCCCAGGGAGGTAGCGGTCCCTGGGGCTGGGATGGGCTGGATGGGCATCACATATGCCTAATGTAAAGTGGCCCGGGAAGGTTAAGGTTAAGGTCCCCGGCGTAACAGGAGTGGTCTTGCAGCCATCCATGCATTTTTTTTACAGTCATCTGTGGCCCAGGGAGGTGGCGGTCCCCGGTGCATTGGGGAACCCATGAGGATCCCCCACATATAATTATATGACTGCCACAGGGAGATGGCAGACCCTGGGGCCCTCTCTTATATTTTAATATTGTCCCTGGGACCTGGCCCACCCGGGAGCCAAAATTAAACAAAGTGCAGGAGCCCATGCTTTGTTTTTTTTCTTTTCCAGCGGGAGTCGTAAATCCAATGCAACTCACTGTGGGGACCCCCCCCAAGCTGCCTTTGGGGTCACTCTGTTTCTACCCTGCCTCTTCCCTTTTTATCATTTTTTTTGTTGTCAATCAGTTCAACCGAGTTGCAAGATGGCTGCCAACAGTTGAAGTGTTGGCAGCCAAGCAGCTTTCAGGCACAAGATTGAGAAGGTTTGATTATACCTCACGTATCCTTTGGGTCCCTAATATGTAACTGGGATTTCTTTACATTTCTGTGCAACTACTATATCGATTTACACCATTTACCAAAAAGGTCACTTTCTGGACCAAGATCTGCCTTTTTGCTAAATTTGGTGTAATTCCATTCAGCAGTTCAGGCTGTAGCTGTGTCTAAAGTTTCCTATGGAAATTAACATGGGGAAAAGGTGTTTAGAAGCTACCCTTTTACTTGGACCCCGCTTGACGGATCACCACAATATTTTGAGGTCAGCAGCTAAGGAGACTGGCCAATTTATTTTGAAACTTACGTCAGGATTTGTCAAACAACACTAAAGTTATTGGCAAATGAAATAATACTCTTCCAATGGAAACTAGGTCATAACTATAACTACCAACTGGAGACCACCAGTAGGTAATGTATATACATATACAGATATGGATATATATATATATATATATATATATATATATATATATATATATATATATATATATATATATATATATATATATATATATATATATATATTACCTACTGGCGGTCGCCAGTAGGTAGTTATAGTTAGGATTTGTAGTGTAGCTCCTATTTTCCCAATAGGCTCTGCGCATTGGAATAGTACCTACAGCAGTAAAGGCCTAGGCCAGACGTTAACTAGGTCTACTACTGTCGATACTAGACTTAATTTTTGGGTTTGCCAGCTAAGCTCAGAGTTCGCTAGAAACTTTCTCGAATGTTCAAGGAAGGATTAACTCCCCTGATTAGACAAGAAGGGATTTAGTTTCTGACAACCATAGAACATGACAACTTTGCTCTCCCCTAATCAAGAGTCAATCTCAAGAGTCGTGTGAGCACAAGGCAATTATTTTACTCAGTCAGTACGTGCATTCTTAGTCTCATCAGAATGTAGAGAAAAGGAAGAGACGGGCGTGTTCAATAAAAGGTGTTATTTATTGATCAGTCTCTTTTCTCGTACAAGAGAAATGGATCGATATTATTGCAATACTTATAGTTAAGTAAAGTGCATACATTAAAAGCAATAGTATAAAATAATACTGTAAAAACATTGATATGGTTTCTGAGCCATATGATGTTTTAAAATGATTAAAATATATTTACATACACATATACATTTGACTAAACGTGCTCAACTGGTGTTTCTAAATACGCCTACCCCGTGTACCTGACCTAAGTCTAATACGTGGGCGGGAATAGAAAGTTACAGTTTAAGTTAAGTTTGTTTTTGCCAAGTGAATAACTAAAGAATTCTCTAGGAGGGGTTATTCAGTTCTGTACCTGGAATTTAGGATGAATGAGGAATGGTATCTCTTTCTCTGCTCTCGATATTCCAGGCTGCCTGCGAGGGCTGCCCAGAAGCGCCGGTGCTGGGTCTCTCGGCTTGAGATAGCAGCGCGTCTCTCAGCGCGTCAGGAAGGCGGGGCTGCGGCCTGCGGGGTCTGCTTCTGCTCTCGGCTTCGGCAAGTATGGCTGCTCCGTCTTGTCACCACGCGTGTCTTTGCATAGGGCAAGGTCGGCAATATTTATACCTTAAAGGTGCCGAGATTGACGTAAGGATGGACATAGGTACGTCAATAAAGATGTCATACGACTTGCTCGTTAGCACATTCTTTTGCAAAAGTTCTCTGTGAAATCAAAACAATGGCCGCACGGATTATCCAGGTTGTCATAGGTTTGATTTGTTATGAGAACGTCGTATGCCTTATCAGGGGCTGGAGGAATGTCGCTTGTCTAATTAGATCTCAAGCGTTATGACCTAATCAGATAACACGTTCCTGTGCCGTAGTGTGACTGCGTCAGATAACGGTATCTGCATCATGGGGGATTTCTTGCCTCATGGGCTGACTGTTAGTTAACTAGCTAGGTAGTTTAACCAGAATAGGGTCAGGAATAGGGGGATCGATTCAGAACCTATAGAAATACACGACACCCACTCCACGCTAACTATGGTCATATCTACTAATCTATGCATAGTATAACATAGTACAACATACTATAGAGTATAGTGTATACCTTACCACCCCAAAATACATAAATGCATTTTGAAATTTTCAAATATACTGAAAAATTGCAGTCATATATATTGTATGCACTTAAGCTATGAATTAAATGCAAAAGTAAACACGCATTGTTATGCATTATTGCTTGTTGGTATATGAGAAATACACATGAAATGGCTCTTAATATGGCTATACAGAAAAAAAGTCGAAACCATTTCATCACATAAAATATATTGTGAACATACCAGCGGGCAGCTAAAGTCTATATAAAGTCTATAAAGTATCTAAAAAAATAGAAATCTTAGTTCTCTAGGAATAGTTTCTTACTTTAAGCAGAAGGTCAGTGTCCCGGGGAAAAATATATAGAAAAATATTTTAAGGGCTTGCTGAAAAAAGTTGCTGTCCGTGAACTGGATTGTAATTGTTCATGTGACTTTATTTTTAAAGGTTGAAGGCCGAATTCAGGGAACGCCGTGTGCGAGTTTACTCAAAAGTCTCTATTTCTGTTCCGGAGAGAACATCATATCATTCAGGCTTTCGAAAAAACTGTCAACAGCTTCATGGGAAAGTTCCACTAAGTCGGAAATAGGGGTAACCATGCATTCATGCGCATGATTGTCTGCATTGACATTCTGATTTGCATTGCTGACAGAAGGTCGTACCTGTTCGATGCTGCTTTCATCTTGAACTTCACTACTCTTCAATCGCAGTGGTGAAGATTCCAGGAATGCCGTCATCAGAATTGGCAGCCTTTGAGGGCAGCACAAAGCGTGAACCTTGGTAGGAACCAGCAGTGTATCTGCATCCACCGGCGCATCCGATTGTAGTGTCAGACAGGTGTCTAACACGCATTCTTCTCCGCATAGCAGACACCTTAGTACAGGAAAAACACACCTTTGCCACATTGGTCGAAATGATAGAAACCAAGTCATGTTCAGGTCTCTAAGCCGGGAGAGTCCCAGGATTTTTGATATCCGGTCCCGGTATCCAATGGCTAGGATCGTATCTTCCATTGTCGCGAGAGTTTGATCTGTGACATGGGTTGCCATAACGAAAAATAAGGACTAGGAATAGGATTCCTGCAATTAGTCCCAGGATCAGGAGAAGTCCGCCAAAAATCGAATGGACGAAATCTGGAAAAATACCCAGTATGGCTTTGAATGGTGTTAATGCCATCGAAAATACTGTCTTAAATACCTTTGAGACCCCAGTGGTATCAGAAATATTTAAGATTTCGCTCAGGATTTCCGCGAAATGTACGGGGGAATTAGTTGATAATAATGTATGTATCTCTGCAGTCGTCCTTGCGACTTGTAGATCATACGTTTCTTTTGATGACGTGAGCCTTGTAGGTGTCTGAAGAAGCACTGTTTTCATTCTGCTTAAAGTGTCTATTCGAATAGAAGTAATTTTCAAACCGGGCCATGCCCTTGCCTCCCTGTCTGGTAAGGAGCTGGGGAACAAAGAACGTCCACAGCACTTGACCTTCGCCGTCGTTGTTACTAGATAAGGAGTCCCGGGCATAAGACTGCAACATCTGCGGTCTACAATAAGAATGTAACTCCCATTATAGAGTCTTTGAAAGAATGGTTCTATTTCAGTTGCAGGTGCGCCTTGCTGGTGACATGAAAGGTTGTATGAATTCCCTTCACAGGCTCCGTGAATACCGTTACACAGAAGCGTGCCGCTTAGTGACATAGCACAATTGTTGCCACTAAGAAACACTTTCTGTCCTTTGTTACTGACACATGCATGTGAATAGGGCAGGTTCCAAGTTGTTTTAAGGTACCCCTTTCCCAATTTCTCGTACATGCCAGCCTGTATATATTTTTGGCAGTATTGAAACCTGAAGGTTGAGATTGGAATATTTATGATTCCATGGATTATCCATTCACTGACAGGTCGTTCTGACATTGTCATTGGTAATCTTTCTAGTTTTTCAATGCTCAAGATTGTATAATCAGCACCCTTCTGCGCCATACCGATTTGTCTATCAGTAAGGTTAAAGATTTGGAATAGTGACGTTGTGTTGATTAAACGCCAAGGCACATAGCCTGAACGCAGATTTTGTAACGTCCAGCCAAGCTGTACGATAGAACGCAATTGTGACTGACCATGTTGTAATAACAGTAAGTCTTGCGATAATATATCGATTGCTGAAGACACAATGCTGTCCAATGAAAAAATTCTGGAGGACAGAGTCATTAACCCATTGTCCACCACAGAAAGTGATTTTTCCAAATTAATACGATCAATTTCACGTATTCTCTCTGCTGTTTCAATTTGAGTAACCTTCCAGGCCTCATTGTATGCTGCATATACAGAGGCTGCTATGAAACGCTTTTGACGCTGTTTGCGTGGTCCCAGTATGAAATCACGCAAGTCAGCACCATCAGTAAGTAAAGTTAGGTGTTGCTTAATTTCAGGCAGTGTGGAAGTTTGTAGCCATTGAAGGCATAATTTGCCCACACTGTAGGTTGTTATTATCCCTGGGTGATGTCTTTGGGGATATCTAGGGTCTGGCCTGGTCATTTTGAAACCCTGTGTTTTATTCAGGAATCTATCTTGACAGTTATTTGTATCTGTGGGCCAGATCAACCATTGTTTCCAATCAGGATGTGTTCTGTTTTGGTTAAGTATATGGTTTATGTCTATTTCTTCATCTGTTTCAGAGCTATTGCTAAACATTGTTGGCTTTGGAATAGACAGGTTATTTAAATCTTTGATTTTGGCTAAGCCAAGACAGGTGGTTTGTTGAACAGTGTCATTTAAAAATATCATTTGTTCTGGGATCATGCAGGCTCTAAACAAAGCTTCTAAACCCTGTACTTGCCATTCTTTTGTACCCCAAACACTTTTCAAATCAACATTTTTGTCCCAATAATCGAATCCAAAAGTATTCATTTTTTCAAAGAATGAATCAGAATAAATCAATTTTGTGTTGGTTATCATGGTTTTGGTCCCTGTCTTGTTTGACAATTTATAATAAAATGTTTCAGCATTACTAGTGTTAAAACCTTGAAAGTATGAATATTTGTCATAAACGGTTCTAGAGCTCCCTTTTGGAGGTGTAGCACAATGTTCCCATTGATTAAAATTTAAAACATTTCTAGGTTGTGCAGATTTATGCAAGAAATGGTTACCATAGTGGTTATAGCAATACATACTAGCATAATTTGTAGAACCTTGCAAATAATCATGTTTTGTAAATTTAGCAGACATTACTAAGTCAGACATCATATTGTTTATACTTTCAAAGTCCCAATCATCAGCAAATGAGTTTGGTTTTGCAAAGTCACTCAAAGAGATCTTAATTTGGTGTGGATATTTCAGGATCTCGACCGGACCATAAATTTCATAGTCAGTGTTGTCCCAGGCTACCCCACCAGGTATTGGAATTGCTGTGAAGTTGGCTGAAGAAAGTTCTGAAGAAAGTTCTCGTTTCTCGACGTGTGAAGATGTGTGTGGTTTGAAGACCAAGTTGATGTTCTGACTTGCTGTGTCCATTTTAGCATATTTTCCCTCAATGAAGCGTCCCAAAGTAAATACCATGATGAGCCAAAGTATGAGGATAAATGCACCAAAACCCACCCAAAATTCGATCCATGGAGAAATCAGATATGTTTCTTTTAGTTGTTTCAAAAGTTCCTTCGCTTTGTCTTTAAAGGATTTTGATGATGGCTGTGTCTTTTGTTCGCTGAAGCCTTCAGAGGAATCATCGAAGTTGATGAAGTAACCGGATGCAGTTCTGTCAATTGTTCCAATTGGTTCAGGATTTTTGTTTTTTGCATTTTCACTTGGTACTTCAGTATAGATTGGTGTGTCTCTGCTAAATGTCTTTATTTGGGTTTTCAGAGGTCTAAGTTCTATTGCATTGTTGCATAGTCCTTGTTGTTCTTCTTTAGGCGTTTCGAATGTGATGAGCCTCTTTGTTAGGACCTCTGTACTGGTAGCAAACCTTGGTGTTCTGCTACTTATTGGGAGTCCACTTGGCCTACTGTTTGTTATCGCCACATGTTGTGGTTTTACCAGGTCGATGGATACAACTCGGTTCTCCTTTTTTCCAGCAAGTGGCGGTAGTACAACTGATCTTGTCCCGTTGACAGACAAGACAGGAACTGCTTTTCTATAAGAAGGCCCAAATTCCTTCTTTACCGCGATCTTCTCCCTGACTAGATCCCCGACTTTTGGAATCCAGACAGGTCTTGCTGGGACAGGTGGTGATTCTTCAGTGGTTGTTGGCTGTTGTTTCAACTGTATGTTGCTCAGGTCTTTTCTTGTTTTGTTTAAGTCCTGCAAAATAGCCAAACGGTCTTTGACATCAAAGCTTTTTTCTGTTACCACTGAAGTCTGACTATCAAGGTCAGAGATCAACATCCTAGTTCCGAATAATAATTCGTACGGACTGAATCCCTTCAGAGAATTTCTTGGCAAGTTATTTAGACTACGTTGGACACTTATTAGATGTTTGACCCACCCAGCTCCCGAACCTAATACCTTTGCCGTTATAGATTGCTTTATGTCACGGTTTTTTCTTTCAACAATTCCGTTCCCCTCAGGGTGAAATGGACAAGAGTACCGCAATTGCACGCCCATGCTGACCATGGCCTCCTTATAAGCCCGAGAGCTAAAAGCAGGACCATTGTCCGAATGCAGAATGCCAATTGCGTATGTGCCGATAAAGACCCGCAAATCTTTTATAACAGTTCTGGCGTCAGCCGTTCGCTGGGGCCACATCCATATGAATCTCGTGCATGAGTCCACTGCGACCAAGATATATTTATAGTTACCATCCCTTTGTAAGGGACCGCAGTGGTCTAGATAAACACAGGCTAATGGTTTATCCGAGATTAGAAGGGGCGTCTGTGCTGGACGTCTCACAGTTGATACTTTCATTTTTTGACATATTTCACATGCTAGAACATAGTTCCTTGTTTGTCTTCTCATTTGTGGCCACCAGTATCGCTGTTTTAATAATGATACTGTGGCTGAGACGCCAGCATGGGTAGAAGCAAGCCCTTCGTGTGCCGCTATTATTAGTCCTAACCTATGTTCCATGTTTGGAATTGCCCTATCCCCCACTCCAGGGATTTGAGCAAAAGGAACATTGTTTGCATCAGTTATGTATGAGTATTTTACTGGAAAGCCTTTAGGGAGTGGTTCTATCGAATCCTTTTCTGAAGCGCTGACAGCTTGTAATATTTCACTGTCTATTTTTGTTTTTGACCGGGTGACGGCAGCTACGGAAGCCGTTTGCACAGCTGCCTTCGCGGCCTCATCAGCCAATGAATTCCCTGCAACGTGAACGCCATCACGTTGATGACTCAGTGTATGTATCACGTGAGTCTTTGGTAGTTCTTTTTGTAAAAGAGCTACTTGTTCCCAGAGCATTTTGTGCTTGATTGTGCCACCTTTCGCATCCTTGAAACCATTTTGAAGCCAGATCTGCAAGTATTCATTGTAAGATTGAACGCAATAATATGAATCGCACACTATGAGTGTGGGGAATTCTCGATCCGTATTTTCAAGCGCCATCTTGAATGCTAGTAGTTCAGCTCGCTGAGCTGTACAATCTCCTAGGGATTGTGTTTTAGTTAGGGTTGGTTTAAATTTCCCTTCGTGCCAACGACCTTTAACAATCGCGCACGCAGCACTGTAAGCTTGTTTACCCCCTACTGCGGGTTGTGCTGATCCGTCTGTATATATTATACAGCCGTATTGGTCTAGAGGCAGAATTTCGGTTGGCAGAGGACATTCGAATTCATATTGTAGAAATTCTTGTGTTTTTAAGTAAGGATCAAATTCGTACACCACGTCTGTTGCAGCAAGAGAGTTAGCCCATTGTATCCATCTCGGATGGAGTGCTTTCGCATTTGGAATGCTTGCCTTTGTTACCGCCTCTAAGGCTGGTATTGGTGTCACGATTATTATTTGTTTACCTTGTGCCAGGGCTCGTTCTTTTGCTATAGCAGTCTGTGTTGCTGTAAGAATTTTTTCCGTTGGGCTAAATTTCATTTCAGCCTTAGTGTACAAGTGTGATTTGAATGCAATTGGTACCTTTTCTCCCTCATTAGAGGTCAGGTATGTGAATCCGCATCTCCCTGGGATGACTCGGATCACAAGGTTGCGTGTATTATCACGTGTTTCTAATTTTGTCTTAATTAGCATGTCTGTTTGTAAGGATCTCAAAATGTCTGTGTGTGTTTGAGTCCAACTTGATCTTTTAAAATCTGGTTTAATTAGATCGTAAAGGGGTTTGACCCTTTCTGCGTAATTTGCAATGTAAGTTCTTCCGAAATTTAGGAAGCCTAGAATTGACTGTAGGTTTTTTAGTGTTTTAGGAGCTTGGATTACGGCACATTTCTCTAGGAAATTGTCTGCCAGGCTTTTGCCTTCACTTGATAACTCATATCCTAAGAAAAGGACTGTCAGATGGGCAATTCTGGATTTTTTGAAGTTGAATTTGTAACCCTCTGCAGCGAAACCAAGTATTATGGTGTTCACTCTTTTCAAGTGAGTTTCCAAGTCATCATCTGTTAAGTAAATGTCATCGACATAAGATAATGCTTCATCATCATATTGTTGTAGTAATTCTGTTACTCTCGCTGAGAATACCCCCGGGCTGTTCTTGTACCCCTGGGCTAACCGACAGAATTGTTTTTGAGTGCCATTTACTGAGAAAGCTGTTAAATATCTGCTCTCTGGTGCTATGTTTTGACAAAAGAATCCGTTGGAGATGTCCAAGGTAGTTTTGTATTTTTTGCGCACTATGTTATTCATTAGTGCAGCACTGTGTGAGTTTTGCACTGCAAAAGTTTTGCAACATGTGTTAAGGTGTCGGTAATCCAAAACTAGACGATATGAGTTGTCTGGTTTGGCGACCGGAAACAAAGGATTGTTCATTTGTGAGGTGCAAGTTTCAATCACCCCCTGGTATTCTAGCTGATCTAGTATTTCATTTACTTGTTTTTTAGCTTCTTGCTTAATTGGGTACTGCCTTTGTGCAGTTGGTTGTGATTTTAACTGGACTTTGTGAGGAGGAGAATCCTCATCCCATCCTACATGATTTTTATATAAAGCAGGTGCTAAGGCCACTGCCCACTTTCTAGCAAGTGTGTATTTTTTATGAATCGGGATTTGATTCGAGAAGGCAGGCATAATTACTTCTTCGCCATGAGGGCACTCCCTGACAAACTCTGGTGGCCAGTCTTTTTCAGCTAAAAGTATGTCATAACCCTTTGAGAGGTTATCCCAAAATAGTCCCCTTATTTTCCTAGTCTTATCTCCCTCTATACGTAATGTTATCTCGTATATTTTGTGGGGCTTGCTAACTCTGGTATCTGCAGTTTCCACTTGAAGGTATTCATTCGTGTCCACTGTCTCCAGATGATTCATAAGGACTTTGCGAGCTATGCTCACCTCTGCTGCGCTGTCTAGCATTGTCTGAGCCCACTCTCCGTTTTTCAGTTGTGTCCTCAGTATTCTCGGCATTGTTAACTACCTTGATACTGGCTACCTTCTTTTTTGGAAATTGTGATTTCTTTTTCAGTTGAGCAGGTTCCTTGTCTTTGGACTTGGCGTGCTCTTCTGATCGTCCTCTTCTTTCCGATTTCTGCAAGGAATTCTGAAAAGATTGAGAGGGACGTGTATCAATGTCTTGATATCTATCAGGTTTTTTAATATTATCCCTATTTCTAAGGTTATATCTATTCCCAGAGGGTTCACTCCGGGGTGACCTTTGTCTCGGGTTTGGAGATTTCTCTCTTCGCCTAGGAGACCTTCCTCTGGACTGGAATTTCTTTTCTTTGGGATTGGATTGTTTGTTCCCATCCCAGTTCTTTTTTGGTGAATTATTATTATTATTAACAAACATTTTTTCTGGACTTGTAGTCAGTTGCGGTTTTACTGGTATTCCACCTAGACTATCTCTGCCTAGTTCTTCATAGGATTTTTCTATGATTCTGGCAATTTCAGCTGGTTGGTCTGCTATATCTGTCTCTTTTAACCTCTGGCGGATCGCCACGTTTGCTGCTTCACCCTTTATGTTGGCTAGTAATATAGCCGAGACCTGCTTGAAGTCTTTTAGTAATTTCATACCAAGAGTTAAAGCAGGTTCTGGACCGTATTCATCTTGAATTTGTTTTAGCACATCTGGTATTACCGAAATGGATGGAACACCGTGCGTTTTTGTGTAGATGGAAGCAAAGACTGTACCCCAAGTGTCACAGTCCTCAATGTGTGGTGCGATTCCCATTGGGAGACATATAGTCAGAATCCTGTGTTTTTCTAATGGGGTGGTGTCAGGAAACACCGCCTCTATTTGGGTAATTTTCTGTGCCAACCAGAATGGTATTTGTTCCCGTTTAGCTGGAACTTTACCTAGGCAGGATTGGATGTTCTGTGGTGTAATTTTATTTGTGTTCCCCTGGTGAGGGGTCAGCTGTGGTAGTTTAATCGCTGGCTGAATTGTTGAAGTCCGCATTACATACTGAACTAATTGTCTGTGAATTTTTAGTAGTTGTTTTAGCTGTATTAACAGCTCTGCTGCAGGCATTCTTTCGATGTCTGGATATGGTGTGTATCCGGCTAGGACCGGCCACGTTGCTCCTGGTCTTCCTAAAGGACCGAGCCTTGTAATGTGAATATTATGTTTTAGGGCGCCATCAAATAAGAGCAAATGCTCTTGGAATTTGAGTGGTACTTCCACCTCCTCGAAAGGAGTGTACTCATTAGGAGGTTCCTCTACTTTGTAATAGTGGAAGTACTTTGTTATAGTATTAGCTGCTGGAAAATGTATCCATGTATAGTATACCTCTGTCTGCCGATATTCGTGTGCCTCGATTACGAATATGACTGTGCCACCTCTAGGTGTCAGTCCATTTTCTATAAGTTTTAAGGTTATAGATCTCCTTTTGGCGACCGGAATGAGTATTATATCCGCGTCTGCTGCTTGCATGGTAGCATCAGCATCTGCTATTTCAGTAGCTAATCTAGTAACCTCTCGTTCTTCATCGCTGTCCATTTTGCTGACAGGATGGTATTATGTTTATTTGCAGATCAGGTTTCTTTATGGAAACAGAGATTAGATGCACAATATTTTGGAACACTGTTTATCCTTCAACGTTGACTAGACCAAGAACCATACATAGGAGTTCCCTCCTGCGAGGTTTTGGAGGATATTATAACCTTTCACCCACTCCAGACGTCTTTGGAGTATTTGGGAAAAGGGGTCTGAGTGAGAAAGCACGACTGAGTTACTCTAAATGTCTTACGTTAGTTTTATCGCCCTTTCCAAACGCGTTGGGCGCCATGTAGTGTAGCTCCTATTTTCCCAATAGGCTCTGCGCATTGGAATAGTACCTACAGCAGTAAAGGCCTAGGCCAGACGTTAACTAGGTCTACTACTGTCGATACTAGACTTAATTTTTGGGTTTGCCAGCTAAGCTCAGAGTTCGCTAGAAACTTTCTCGAATGTTCAAGGAAGGATTAACTCCCCTGATTAGACAAGAAGGGATTTAGTTTCTGACAACCATAGAACATGACAACTTTGCTCTCCCCTAATCAAGAGTCAATCTCAAGAGTCGTGTGAGCACAAGGCAATTATTTTACTCAGTCAGTACGTGCATTCTTAGTCTCATCAGAATGTAGAGAAAAGGAAGAGACGGGCGTGTTCAATAAAAGGTGTTATTTATTGATCAGTCTCTTTTCTCGTACAAGAGAAATGGATCGATATTATTGCAATACTTATAGTTAAGTAAAGTGCATACATTAAAAGCAATAGTATAAAATAATACTGTAAAAACATTGATATGGTTTCTGAGCCATATGATGTTTTAAAATGATTAAAATATATTTACATACACATATACATTTGACTAAACGTGCTCAACTGGTGTTTCTAAATACGCCTACCCCGTGTACCTGACCTAAGTCTAATACGTGGGCGGGAATAGAAAGTTACAGTTTAAGTTAAGTTTGTTTTTGCCAAGTGAATAACTAAAGAATTCTCTAGGAGGGGTTATTCAGTTCTGTACCTGGAATTTAGGATGAATGAGGAATGGTATCTCTTTCTCTGCTCTCGATATTCCAGGCTGCCTGCGAGGGCTGCCCAGAAGCGCCGGTGCTGGGTCTCTCGGCTTGAGATAGCAGCGCGTCTCTCAGCGCGTCAGGAAGGCGGGGCTGCGGCCTGCGGGGTCTGCTTCTGCTCTCGGCTTCGGCAAGTATGGCTGCTCCGTCTTGTCACCACGCGTGTCTTTGCATAGGGCAAGGTCGGCAATATTTATACCTTAAAGGTGCCGAGATTGACGTAAGGATGGACATAGGTACGTCAATAAAGATGTCATACGACTTGCTCGTTAGCACATTCTTTTGCAAAAGTTCTCTGTGAAATCAAAACAATGGCCGCACGGATTATCCAGGTTGTCATAGGTTTGATTTGTTATGAGAACGTCGTATGCCTTATCAGGGGCTGGAGGAATGTCGCTTGTCTAATTAGATCTCAAGCGTTATGACCTAATCAGATAACACGTTCCTGTGCCGTAGTGTGACTGCGTCAGATAACGGTATCTGCATCATGGGGGATTTCTTGCCTCATGGGCTGACTGTTAGTTAACTAGCTAGGTAGTTTAACCAGAATAGGGTCAGGAATAGGGGGATCGATTCAGAACCTATAGAAATACACGACAGATTGTTTTCCATATGAAATCCGCAACATTCTATTGGGAATAACTTTGGGGCCGGTGGACGAATGTTCGCGAATTTCTCAAAGAAGATGGCCTGCTCCGCTATGCTCCTTCTCTGAAAGTTTGGGGGGATTCGTCAAGCGGGGGCCGAGATATTTTGGGGGTCCCAAAACGTGTTTTCCCCATGTTCATTTCCATAGGGCGGTTGGACTCACTTTTAGCCCGAACGGCTGAATGGATTTCACCCAAACTTGGCAAAATTGTAGGGACTGGTAGCCCGATGTGCCTTTGCTATGTCTCAAGATATGTGCTCCAGTGGATTTTGAGTAATTTAGGTTAAAAAAAATATATATATCTATAAGCGCGCCCCTGTACGCGCACCGGGGCGCGTACCAGTGCGCAACGCGAGTTCGCGAGCAGAAAGCTGATTGGCTCTCGGGTGTCTGTCAACATTCCAAACAGTCTGGAGCGGCCGCCATCTTGTGTCTCGGTAGGATCGAGACACAAGAGGTGGCAAAAACAAAGGGGAACATGACTAAAAGGGGGTAGGGTAGACCCCCCCTGACCCCCTAGGTTTGATGTGGGGGCCATAAAAGGGCCCCACGGGGGGAGCGTCCGGTACGGGCACCGGGGAGCGTACCGGGAGCGTACCATGGGGAAAAGTGATTAGAGGTAGGGTAGCTCTGAATAGAGTTGTTGTGTTGTGTGGGTGATTTAAGTACCAACATGTAGGTACCAATGCAGAGTCTTAAATTCAATGTACACTTTCTTTTCTGTAGATATCTTGCATGTTGTTACAGAAGTTATTGTGGTATATGGAATCCATACCATAGTCTGTCAAGAAAGCAGAAACAGATCCTTTAAGCACTCCCTGAGAAGGCCTAGGGGATCATGAGTAGTCTACCCTGCTCCCTTATGATGTTTTCAAATTGCACAGTATACTGTAAGTCTCACTTTATATTATAATCATTTTGGTACTACTTCATAAATTACAAATAAAAATGAATAATGTCTCAAACAATTTTTAATTATAAAATAAACATTTATTGTTTTGAATGTTCATAGTTTAATAAAACTTCCAGCATTAGATGATCTGGAATCTCCTCAAAATTGCATGATTCAATATTTTGTAAACAGTCAATAAATTGTTGGTCTAGAGACTCATCCATAAAATCCTCGTAATCAAAATCTTGTTAAAGAATCTCCTCGTCGGTAATTTAGGAAGAAATATTGATGTTTTCTTTTTCTCCTTCCATTTTCTTGCTGTAAATTGCATAAAAAATAACTATATCAGTAGAGGCAGGGCACTGTTGGGTTTAAGTTCAGACAGGTACTTCTGAGTTTTTAACAGTGAAGTTATCTTTGGGCAGTGTATGGTATCAGGCAGGAAGTAGAAATATAAAAAAGTGTATGTGAAGAAGCCTAAGTAAATTCATAATTATACCGGAGAAGCCTAACTCAATCTATAACTATAACAGAGAAGCCTATCTTAATCTATAACTATAACAGAGGGACAGTAAATAACTATCAGAAAACGTTTTTACAAATTAACTTAAAGTGCCCCTTACAAATTAACAACTTACCTTATAGAAAGGTGATGAAGATAAATGAGAAAATCCTTTAAAGATGTACCTCAGGTAGTTGAAGTCAAAATGGCCGTGTTTCCCTCTCATGTTTCATTTATATTCATGTACATAACCAATCAAATGTCAGGAAATAAAAGTAGAAAATGAAAGTAACATTTTAATTGTTTGTAAATTCTAACACTTCATATGTGTTTTTGTCATGTAATTTACCTCAGGATATTTAGACAGGGCTACAGCCCAAATGGCTCAATGGTATTCCACCAAATTTGGTAAAATGGTAGGGACTGGTATGTAGTAGGGCCTATTCTATATTTGATGAAAGTCTCTACAGTGGTTTTTATGTAAATTAACTTTTAACATTTTTTGGGAGCGCTCACCGGATCGCGCCCCGGTACGCGTACCGGGAGCGCTACGGGAGTCCTCCATCTTATGTTTCGGTAGATTTGAGACACAAGATGGAGGACAAATAACGTTGGGAATGGGTAAAAGGGGGCATGGTAGACACCCCCTGACCCCCTAGGTTTTCTGAGGGAGGCTTAGGAGGCCCATATAGGCAAAAAAAATAATAAGTTTTTCGCGGGGGGAGCGCCCGGTAAGCGTACCGGGGCGCGCCATAACACTACGCTTACCGGTGCGTTCACCGGTACGCGCACCGGGAGCGCACCAAGGCAAAAAAGGGAAAATATACATAAAAAAATAGTATTACATAAATATACAATATAGGATTTATTATAAAAAATATTATATTTCATAGCTATAGAAATTAGCTATTAAAAAACCTATGAAATTCACTGAAAAAAACATAGGTTTGAGGCCCTATATATAGTTAGGAATTAGCATTTACAAAACCTATGAAATTCACTGAAAAAACCATAGGTTTCACACCAGTTATAGTTAGGAATTAGCATTTAAAAACCTATGAAATTCACTGAAAAAACCATAGGTTTCACACCAGTTCTAGTTAGGAATTAGCATTTAAAAAACCTATTAAATTCACTGAAAAAACCATAGGTTTCACAGCATGTTATAGTTAGCTGGAAGTTTTACTCGCATAAAAGCATTGAAATTCCCACGTCATTATTAGTTGGACTCAATATAACTTGCGCGTGCAATGCACTGCTGATGACGTCACATATTACATCACTCATGACATGGTCAGTGACATCACTCATGACATCACTGATGACACCATCCTTGTGACAGAGTGACAGACCTCCTTTCACTGTAATGTAACCCTTGAAACACATATTCAATAATAGAAAGTAAAATTTTCAACAAAATGGAGATACCCATACCAGTTACAAAAACCAATTCAATAATTCCACCATCTATATACACATCCACTCATTCAACAACAGTTCTATATAGTCACTCATACATATACTCACTCATCATATGTAGTGATACACCTATACATCTTGTTACACACCGACAGTCATTCAAAAGATACTCTCACACATACTCACACATGCAAATAAACTATTGAACATCCATTTATTTGCATACACTGCTATACACACACTACCACCCTACTTCTAAGGAAACTTACACATACTTACTCTCTTAAACAATCACTTATAGAAACACATACTTATAGCCAGTAAAGGAAAAAACATGGTAAAATGTTGGCAGCTTGTTAAATGGGGTAGTGGTACTAACCCAAATGCCAGTTAATTATGTAGCCCCTGAGTTGTGGGCCTCGCATTATGAGGCGCAGTATACCACTTCCGCTCATAGTAATGACCTCTTTCAAATGCCTGCTCCTACTACTGCTTTGCATTTTACTATATTAGAGGTTGTATCTGTACTTAAAAAGATCCCGAGAGGCAGGTCCCCAGGCCCTGATTGCATACGGACCTGTTTTTGCACAATAAAGATGCCTGGGTAACCTACATTCAAATGTAGGTTACCCAGGTTTACAGTGGTTTACAGTGCATGGACCATGCAGGAAAAGATGATTTGGGGGAAATCACTGCGGCTCGGGTCCTTTAGCTGGGGATGCTTAAAAAGTGAATGAACACCAATACTAACACCAATGATAAAACAGAAAATCTCAATGCAAAAGCATCAAGTGCGAGTGACCTTTTCTGCAGCTGCTTTAATGGCACGGGCAGGTGAGGTGTATCAATGGGCAGATTTTAAGTTAAAAAAACACTAAACTTTCTTTCGTGATTTTCCACCGTTCAATACCTGATCTGTGTAAACACATTCAACACCAGTTAACAGACCTAGCTGCATCCCTGCAGAAACACCCTTTATTTACCAGTAAACAAAGCTCAAAGGGGACTGCTGACATGGATGTTGTGCAAGATTCACACAATGTTGACATGGGTGGACTGACAGATTCACACAATGGTGACATAGGTGTACTATGAGATTCACACAGTGTTCTTTTAGAGCACTTATCAAAAGTGCTCCTGTTTTGTCTCTCACCATTCAGTAGCAACAGTCAGGCGAACCTGTATGGTTTGTTTTCTTGTTCTAAAGTATTGCCTCAGTGTAAGCTGTGCACAAACTGGGCTTTCTGGTTGGTAAACTGCGGGTGAACACATGGCTGAGGGAATTGTTCACTCCATCAGTGCACAGTAGAGCAGTTTGCAGCATAAACTTGCAGGCGCTGTGGAAGTTACATTTGTGATTCCAGGTAGCGAGCGCTATAGGAAAGTATGTTCCATCTACAGCTTGTTGATTCTCGTGCATGAGCGTGAGACTGGCAGAACTTGGCACTCTTGAAAGGCGAGGCTCAATTTTGAGTGTGCCCTGCTCGCACTATATAGCTGCCACTGGTGGTGTGTTTATGAAACGCTCAAGTTTGTTTAGTTTGTGATCTTCATGTTGATGGAGTGAGCCTGTGTGATGGTGAACCACGGCTTGTGTTTAACGAATTCCCTAAATGTTGAGATTTTGTGTAGGGCAGTCACTCCATATTATTCTCAATTCTGTCTTACATTGTCCGCACTAAGAGGCATTACTGTGTCTGCTCTTTAGGCTGCTTCTAATGGAGGATACCTAAAAAGATACACTAAATTGGTATTCAGGATGAATTATATAATCTGTCAATTTTCAAGGTTTTCCCCATTTTGCGTACTTTATCAAGACTTTTGTTTATGCTAATAGGCAGACTGTGGAATTTACATAAGGCACTGGGTTTTTAGGTGTGCAGTGGTATTTTACTTGCTTAGCAGATGCAGTATGTCAGTGTATTGAGTACGGCAATTGTTCTCACAAACATGCACACATAACACACAGACACCCCCTTAAATGTAATATTATAACACATTTGAACACCGGCACACATGACACATTCGCAACCTCATCAACATACAGCTAAAAAAAATTCATCTTGACCATGCCAATAGCTTGGCCATTGCCAAGACATAATGGTTTTGCCAATGCTTTTTAATATTACACCCGAAAGCACATTGCTGGCCAAAACTTCCCAGCACCTACAGCCAGGGATTTATTTGCACTAGTGATAAGGAACCATTTTTGAACCCAGAATGTTCAATTTGAAACGTCCAGGTTTTGGGGTGCTACAAAAAGGGTGTTTGGGGAGGCAGTGCTTGTACACTATTAATAGTGACGGTCAGTGCTTAGCCTGCCACACTGAAATACACTTGTCCATGCACACTTTCACTTAACAAGCAACTCAGGACAATGGTGCCCGAGGTCGCACATTTCTGACAGTTTGAGCTATTGGTATTGGAAATGACAATGCCTTTTATTTATGTGTTAAATATAAAAACAGATAAGTAAAAAGCATTGTCATTTACAGTGCCGATAGCTTAAACTCTTGCAAATGCTAGACCTATTGCATTGCAAATGCTTGTTATATATTGGGAGGATCTCGGCACCAAACCAAGTGTCTGGAATGGGAGCGCCACTTGCTATTGCATTGGCCAGTATCTGAATGTATGTATTCCATTTTTAACTCCAAACAGTCTCCCTTTTGAATAAAGGATTTATGGGTGCACTGTGATGGCTTTTTAACATTCACACTTGGGCCCCCACTCACTTAGAAGTGCATCCCTGTCTCCAGGTGCATGCCCGCCCACCACCAAACGCGGTTTCTGGAGGGCTAGGACTGGCAGATGATGAAGCATGACACCTGGTTGTGTGTGATGCCAGTCTATCACTTTTTGTGAGATGCCTCACTACCACTAGGCACCTCACTCTATTTCAATTTGGTCTCTAGCTGGGAGCGGTCTCTAAAATACTAGTAAGGCCATGTATGGAATAGGCAAAACATTGGAAATGAAAGCGGCACAGAAAGGCAATATAGGATGGCCACCTGGTAATGTTATACCCATGGCAATAAAAAAACGTGAAGAGCAGTTAACTCCAGTATGTTTTCCCTTTTGAAATGTAAACCTAAAAGAGCAAATACTGGAAGAACTCACTTAAAAATAATTTCACAGCCATATGCATTATTCCAACCGAACACTAAAGCAAACAAAGGGATCATTGACATATACAGAGAATTATACAGAAATAATTTTTTGCTTACCAGAACTTGGCCCTTCCAGATAAGCAAAAAATGAGCAGTAATATTTTTCCAGGAAAAGATGGCTACTCTATTATGGTATGCCAACACTTCACAGGGTCTCTTAGGCAGGGAACACTCACCAGTACTTCCCATAAAGCCAGTGTCTTCCGTATATAAGCAGGGAAAACCCACTGTACTTTTCTTCCAGTTATACCGAAGGGTTCTGAAGATCCTGATAACTCTCGACATTTCTGCGCCGTCCTCCGCTCACACGCGTGGAGAAAATGACAACTCTTCCAATCAAAAGTACAAATATGCAGAACAGGAATAAATCCTCTGCATTACGTCCTCAAACGTTATTTACCGTAGTTTTGTTAGTTCTTGTTAAACTGAAGACGTTCGGGTTACAACTAACACATTGATACTTCCCGGCGCAGTTTCAAGGTGTCGACCGTCTTGAACAAGTAGTTAAGTCACGTTACTGTCAGGTTTTGGGTGAAAGAAAAAACTTTCATCACAGAACGGAAGTAACAATTGATTCAGATAGGGATAAGTCAGCGTCATCTTAAAATAGGTCTACCTTTGCACAAGAACGTTAGAGGTGCCTTGGATTGGGAAACTGCCCCGTAATAAGGTTAACAGTAAAGAAAGAGCTGTTTTGTAATGAAGAGAAATGTTGCATTAAAGTAAAAGAAATATTAGGTTAAAAATGGATTCTAAAAATGTTGTATAACTAGTTGACTGTGTCTCTTTTAATTTGTCTGTTTTTTACTAAAATGCAGATGGAAAATGCTAGTGGAAATGTTTTTCGCTCTGCCGAGCACAGTCCTGCAGCATTGAAAACGAGCGTGCGCCTAAAAGTTTATAAAACAAGAAGCACGCGGCAAAAGTGAAAGCGTTTCCCTTGCAGAAGCGAGCAGCACCAGGAGCCATAATTGATAACACATGGTGCCAAAGCTCGCTCCCAAAAGGGAATCGCCAAACGTGCACCCGTTGCCATTTAAAGCAATGCAACGCGTGCACATTTTTGCCTACAAACCTGGAGGGCGATCGTTCCCTACCAGGTAATTACAGGCTAATAAGTTTTATAGATTCCATCCAAAAGATTGTTGCTAGGATAGCGTTGTGCAGAATCCATACTTTGATAGATGAAATGCATATCCTGTCCCCACGACAGACTGGGCTCCACCCATACACTAGCACTATAGATCAGGTCTTTAAGCTTATGCTAAGTTACTATCATTAGTCATTATCAGAGGGGGCTCAATTTATGCGGCTTTTGTCAACCTCAAATCTGCATTTGATTTGGTCCCTCGAACCAAAATGTGGAGGGCTTTCGTGGATATGGGGATGCCATTGGAACTAGTTGCCATTTTAGTTAAACTACAGGAGTTTAACTATGCACAGGTACGCTGGGGTATGCATGGGAATGTTACGGACAGGTTCTCTGTCACTAAGGGGGTAAGAAAAGGGTGCATGTTGGCACCAACCCTGTATTCTTTTGTTATCAACATGGAGGTTCACTATTTTTTTACTTACATTTTGGTTCGAGGGAACAAATCAAATGCGGATTTGAGGTCGATAAAAGCTGCATAAATTGAGCCCCCTCCGATAATGAGAACCCGCCAGTAAATTATCATCAATTTAAAGACCTCAGCTATAGTGCTAGTGAATGGGCGGAACCCAGCCTGTAGTGGGGACAGGATATCCATTTCATCTATCCAGGTCTGGATTCTGCACAATGCTAGCCTGGCAACTATCTTTTGGATGGAGTCTATAAGACTTATCGACCTGTAATTACCTGGTAGGCAACAATCGGCCGTGTTATATATCGGGAGGATTTCAGCACCAAACCAAGTGTCTGGAATGGGAGTACCACTTGCTATTGCATTGGCCCGTATCTGAATGTAGGTTACCCAAGCTTCTTTATTGTACAAAAACAGATCCGCTGGTATGCCATCAGGGACTGAGGCCCTGCCTCTCGGGATCATTTTAAGGACAGATACGACCTCTAATCTAGTAAAATGCAAAGCGCTAGTAGGTTTCAAAACAAAAATGTCACCGCATGGAAAGGAACTGGAGATCCTCATATGAATCGGAGGATAAAGTTAACTATAAATTAGCCTTGCTTGAGTATAAAAAACGTATTGTTAAGGTTAAAACTAGCTATTTCACCTCAGATAAAAACTCCTCAAAGGAACTTTTCTTGATTGTAAAATGATTAGCCAAATGCTCTGAGGCGGTAGACGCGCATAAAACCCAGGCATTCTGTAACAGTGTGGCCACATTTTGCCAAGACAAAGTTAAGGTGGTCTATAATGGATTTGCCAGGTCCACGGGTCAAGGAATGGTTCCCTCTTTAAAAGCTACAGCCAGGCCTGGGATTACCGGGATCACCCCAGAACCGCCACTGAATACAGGGACCCTCCTGAATTATCTGCCTTCCCAACATTGACAACGGAAGCAACAATTAACCTGTTGAGATCCACTAAATCAGGTTCCCCACTGGACCTATGCCCCCCAAAATCTTCCATCTTCTACCAGAGATCTTCGCATCCCATCTGACTCCTATTTTTAGTCAAATATTTTCCTCTGGTATATTTCCCACTAGTTGGAAGCTAGCATCCGTGCTCCCCCTTTTGAAGAAGACAAACTAAGATGAGGCAGACCCCCCAACAACTATCATCCAATCTCCAGACTTCCGGTACCAGCAAAGACGGGGGAGAAAACCATGAACAACACTCTATCAGAATATATCGAGAGGCATGGTTTTCTTGATGATACCCAGTTTGAATTTCGAAAACACCATAGCAACGAACTGGCTTTGATCAGATCATCTGAACTGATTAGGCAGACAGTTGACGTGGGGGCAGTGCAGCACTTGTGCTGCTTGACCTCTCTGCCGCATTTGACACAGTGAACCATTGGACCTTGGAGGTTCTAAGGGGGATCCGTTTCAAAGGGAATTCACTCACCCTACTTGAATCTTTCCTGTCTGGCAGGGAACAATTTGTGGCCTTAGATGATTTTAAATCACCCAATTTTACACTACCATGCGGTGTGCCACAGGAATTTTCTTTGAGCCCGACCCTTTTTAATATTTATGTTGCACCACTGGCAAGACTGATCAGGTCCCTAGGTTTCTCGACTATATACTATGACGATGATACGCAGATCATCGTCTGAGTGCCAGGATCCCCCACTGACACTATGACACAGTTTCATACCTGCCTTTGTCAGGTTGGGCACTGGATGGCCAATTGTTTAAAACTTAACTCTAGTAAGATGGAGGTCTTACTCTTTGGTTCTCACACTAACTTTTGGTCCCCCAATTTTTGGCCAGTGGAGCTTGGGCCACTACCAACGCCAGTGGTCAAGGTAAAGAACTTGGGAGTCGCATTCAATTCTAACCTCTCGTTGGAAAATCATATCAACCAGGTTACCTCTCTCTCTTTCTATACATTAAAGCTTTTGAGAAAGATCCTCCCATTTATCCCAGCTGAGCTACGTAAATTGGTGGTTTCAGCACTCGTTCTGTCAAGGGTAGACTACTGTAATGGGCTTTTTATCAATCTTCGGAAAAAGTGCTTGTCCAAATTGCAAGTAGTGCAGTGGCTCAGCTCCTGTTGAACAACCCAAGACACAAATCCGTGTCCAAGGTGCTCAAGACTTTACACTGATTGCCAATAAAAAGATGAATCGAGTTTAGAGCTCTATGCATAAGGCCACACAGAACATTGGACCCAGCTTTCTAAAGTGGAATCTGCTTCCCTATATCCCAGTCAGTTATCTCCGTTCATCCTGATTGTTCCTAGGGTCAAAAAAATGTCCTGGGGGGGGAAGAAGCTTTCTGGTTGGTGCAACTAGGTTGTGGAATTCTCACCCAATAAGGTTGAAACAGGAAACTCATCTGTAAGCATTCAGGAAAGCGCTAAAGACATGGCTGTTCAGTCTTTAAGGTGCATTTGAACCCCATAGCTTAAATCCTTCTTTTGATGAGCAAGCACCTTGACACCTTTGGGTGAATGTTTCACACTCTACATTTCATTTCATTATCATACAGATGCCTCTACACTAGCTGGTATGAAAATACCCCTGCTCATGTTCGCGGACGATACCTTGAGCGTTTTAATGACCCAGAAAGGGTTGCAGTACGCCCTGTTTGATTTGAGGTCTTTTGCTGCGCTAATGAGCTAGTGGTAAATGTGGAGAAAACCAAGTTTATGTTTTTTCAGAAACACAAAGCTATAAAAATGAGAGTCTTTATGGATAATGTCCTCCTAGAGCAGACAGATGTATTTACTAATCTGGGGATTACACTAGGAAGGAGATTGAATTGGAAGCTCCAGATTGATATGCTGGTTCTCAAACATACCCGACTAGCTGGAATGCTCATAAATGAACACAGGCTTTCACAGACCAAGCCCATTGCCCCTGTCTTAATGATTTATAATTCTAAAATTAGCTCTTCAGTATTGTATGTTGCTGAGCTCTGGGGTTTTGAGGATTTATCATCTCTTACTGCTGCTCAAAATAAATTTATGAGAGCTCTAGTCGGCCTCCCACAATCAACACCATATATTTAGATCTGGGCTGCAACACCATTGAGGCTACAACGTGTTTTAGACCCATTGCACTTTGGCGAAAGCTTTGGACTACTCCCGAGCTATACTTGTATGCATAAGCTCTCAATGAAGTGCTGGGGCAGATTGCCTACATAGGATTTCTTGGTTAAATAAAGTAAAAACTACTTTACTTGACATGGGGATGAGCAGTTTTTGGGAGGACCCCGACAACCACATATTTCCATAAAAAAAGAGTTTACGGCAGCATATTGGAACATGGGAAGGATTAAGCGCTTCTCAACCATAATGAGATCTATTTTGACAAGGGGATTTTTGGAGTTCAAACATGATATCTAGTTTGAAGCTTATTGGGACGTCATTACTAAACCAAATTACAGGAAGTTGTACCATCAATTCAGGGTGGGTTCCCTCCCTATAAAAGCTTTTACAAGTAGTTGGCATCCCCCGTTGGATGACAAATGCATCACATGTCCAGTTCAGATTGAAACATTGGCTCACATTTTTGTTGTATGCTCAGACTATAAGATTCCTATGAAAAAATGGCTCGAATCAATTTGTTCTAATGTGGGAACAAGATCGGGCGTGGAAGCATTAAGGGTTCTGGAAATAAACACACACAAATCCATAGTGATTGCAGTTGCTTTGTTTTTGAGCTGGATGTGGGTCATCCGCGCTAAACAGACAAGGGTATACCAATCCTGTCCGATGTAATTAATGTTTTAGTCCCTATGCTTGGAACTGTGGTCTTACTTTTCCCTAGACATACTGGCACTTTTATTGCGTGTTTATCGAACGTCAAAAAATATTGCGAAAAGTATTTGCTAGTCATGCTCCCACGTTGTCCTTGTATATTATTACTTATTAATTAATTTTTAAATCGTGTTTTTAGAGAATATGTGTTTTATCCTATTGTGGGCTGTTTTTAGCTATAAGTCGGTCATGGAATCTTATACATTTTTGCCATTCAGTATTTTTAAATTGTAGTTATATTATGTTGTCTATGATTGTTATATTTGAAATAAAGACTAACTGAACTGAACTGAGCTGTTAATCTCTTTCAGATGAAGCAAGCAAAAAGAACTCCTATGCGTGTGTGGGAAAAAAAGTATAGAAACTCACTGTTTTCAACAGTTGATTCCCACTTGAGAAGGTAACCACTTTGATGAGCACCCTGTGCAGATATCAGCAGCTGAATAACAGTCACCAAACCGTACTCAAAAGATTCAAGATTTCAACAATGTATTCCCTACATATTTAATCTTCTGTTTGAGAGTGATTTGTCTGGTCTTTCGTTTACTGTTAACCATATACTAAAGACAGGAGTTAATCTTCAAAATATGTCTGTAAAGTGATTCCTTGAAAGATTTTATGGGAAGGACAAACACTTGGAGTACAATTTGATTAATTTGATGGCCTGCCAATGTGACACAAACAAGTATTGGTATTGCAACATAGAGAACTGAAATGCATGTTGAGAAATCTAGGAGCACCTAGTTGGTTTCTGACACTCAGCTTTGCTGTGTATGCCTGGAATTACCTGCTTCAATTTGTGATAGAAGTGAACTCAAACATAAAGGACATCAAAGTGAAGATAGCTGGAGAACTTTGCTCCTTCGATCCTGCAAATGTTGGCAAATATTTTAACCACAGGTTTCAAACCATGACGTCTTTCATCTGCAACAAACCTAATCCTTGGTGAAGTTGTTTATTTCTTCTGGTGCAAAGAGTACCAAGCAAGAGGTTCTCCTTACATTTGCATGCTGTTATTGACAAAGGATGCACTGAAATTTGGAACTGACAGTGATGTCTATCTTGTCTTTCATACAAAAGTATGTGACATGTGCCATCCCAAGAAACTGGTGAAAAGGGCTTGAGACAACAAGTGCTATGGTTTCAAACTCATAGATATGGGAAGTACTGTTGATGAAAATACAAATGCAAAGGGACATTTTGCACAAGATATTGATTTAGATTCCCACAACCTGTGATTTCACAAGGAATTGTGAACAGTTTTATGTCTGCAGTCAGACATACATTGCCATGGAAATCTCTGAAAAACACATACAACCCGAGAAGAACAGAGGCCTCCAAATACATAAATAACAACTGCACTGTGATTCTGAAGATGTGGAATTCAAATATCGATCTACATTTTGTTGCATACAACTCCTTTGCTTTTGCTTGGGACGTCAATTCATAAATTAAAAAAGCTTGAAACTGCTTTCCCATAGAGAGATGGGCTCCTATGAGTGTTGTGACTGCCTACGCTCCGACAGGTGGCTCCCAAAGTCAAAGTGTTTCATTCAGGTGAATCTAGGCCTAGCAAGTACACATCATAGAGTGTTGAAGCATTTCCCAGAGTTTCAGGGGCAAATTTACAAGGAAGTGGCGGAGTGCGGCGTTAGCCTCCTTGGTTTAACACCGTGCTCCACCACTTCTGAAACATTGGACTGCACTGTATTTACAAGAATACAGTGCAGCCTTGCAGTTCCCCCTGTGTTGGCACTAATTTAGTTGCCTAGTGCCACCGCAGGCACCCTTGCACAATAGTGCAAGGGTGCCTACATTGAGGGAGATGATTTTTTATGTGCAGGAAGGTGTCTATTCCTGTACATAAACAATCTGAGAAGGCCTTTTGAAACTTCTATGTGTGCTGTTTAATGCTGGAAATGTGAAAGTGTGCCTTATTCACAAGGCGGTACAAAAGGGGGGGGTGGTGATGGACGGAGCATCTGTACCAATCAAACACTCACACCCAGTCAAAATAACTGGGTTTGATCCATCACCGTTCTTTAGCCCACTCTGCCACCCCAGTTCAGACATGGCTATATGCAAATCAGTCTGACCCTGTGCCTCATGGGAACAGTCCAGGCCGAACTGCCAAGCCATGCCTTCCCTGGACCGGAAACAAGCTTCCGAGGACCGGTTTCTGGCATTGCAGCCGTCTTCAGCCCGGCTTGCTTGAATCCAGTGGCAAAGTGAGCAAGGGACTCACGTCTGAGCATACCCTGCCACACTTATGGCGGCCAAAGCGGTACAAAAGGGGGTGGTGATGGACGGAGCATCTGAACCAATCAAACACTCACACCCAGTCAAAAGATGATTGTTTATGTGCAGGAAGGTGTCTATTCCTGCACATAAACAATCTGAGATGGCCTTTTGAAGCTTCTATGTGTGCTGTTTAATGCTTGAAATGTGAAAGTGTGCCTTATTCACAAGGCGGTACAAAAGGGGGGGGGGTGATGGACGGAGCATCTGAACCAATCAAACACTCACACCCAGTCAAAAGATCTGGGTTTGATCCATCACCGTTCTTTAGCCCACTCTGCCACCCCAGTTCAGACATGGCTATATGCAAATCAGTCTGACCCTATGCCTCATGGGAACAGTCCAGCCCGAACTGCCGAGCCATGCCTTCCCTGGACCGGAAATAAGCTTCCGAGGACCGGTTTCTGGCATTGCAGCCGTCTTCAGCCCGGCTTGCTTGAATCCAGTGGCAAAGTGAGCAAGGGACTCACGTCTGAGCATACCCTGCCACACTTATGGCGGCCAAAGCGGTACAAAAGGGGGTGGTGTTGGACGGAGCATCTGAACCAATCAAACACTCACACCCAGTCAAAAGATCTGGGTTTGATCCATCACGTTCTTTAGCCCACTCTGCCAACCCCAGTTCAGACATGGCTATATGCAAATCAGTCTGACCCTGTGCCTCATGGGAAAAGTCCAGCCCGAACTGCCAAGCCATGCCTTCCCTGGACCGGAAACAAGCTTCCGAGACCGGTTTCTGGCATTACCGCCGTCTTCAGCCCAGCTTGCTTGAATCCAGTGGCAAAGTGAGCAAGGGACTCATGTCTGAGCATACCCTGCCACACTTATGGTGGCCAAAGCGGTACAAAAGGGGGTGGTGATGGACGGAGCATCTGAACCAATCAAACACTCACACCCAGTCAAAAGATCTGGGTTTGATCCATCACCGTTCTTTAGCCCACTCTGCCACCCCAGTTCACAAGGCGGCATTAAGCCATGTTAAGTGGCTTAACTATACCTTGTGAATATGGTGAAGCCCCTATTGCCACATTGAGAAAAGTGACATTGTGGTGGCGATAGGAGCTTGTAAATATGCCGCCCAGTATCTAGCAGAGACAGACATTGTGAAAACAAGTATTTAAGATGTATACTATCCAAGAAGAAGTCCACATTTAGTAGTCATGGGCAGTAGTGGTCGTAGGTGGGAGTGCTGCCGGGCGGTGACAAAGGGCAGGGGAGGGGCAGGGTGGGGGGTAGTAAACCACGGAATACGGCAAAATGCAGGTAAGTAAACATATGAATAAATAAAACAAATTTCGTTGCGCGCACTGCATCAAGTTTGGCGATGCCGTGCGCGCAACAAAAATCATTTTATTTATTTATATGTTTACTTACCTGCATTTTGCTCTACTGAACTGTGCAATATTTCTCCTTTATAAAAGAAGAAAAATGACATGCAAAAAAAGATAAATAGGCCCCTATTGAAACTGCAGGCCACCGACCACAATACATTTTAAAAATCAAATAAAAGTACAAATAATTCCTGGTGCATGCCCTCTGAATTTTTTAACTCCAAATTTTGTTTTGGAGGAGATTTAGCTGCTTCTTGAAAGAGAATCTTCCGTAGGTTGCAGCCAGAGTCGATCGCGATTTCCTGCGACACAAAAGAAGTGACGGAAGTCACTGGCACTGCCTAAAGCCTTGCTAGCAGCTGCAAAATCTCGCGACAGCTCTCAGGCGGCTAGACAATCTCATGGCCACTCACGAGTGCCGGCAATTCTTGTCCTGTTCACTGCAAGCACAAAAAAACGTTATCAGCTCTGTTACAACGTTTATTGGCAACTCTGCGTTCTCCATGGAAACACTTGAGAAATACCTATAACATGCCAAGTGAAGTTTACAGTGACAGTGCACATACCGGGTCTGCACTAGTAGCCATCACTCATTTTGAAATACTATTTCTCTGCATAGTTCCTATCTCCAATTGGCACATTTTAAATATATCTCCAAAATATTGTGCTTAAATAATATGTTGAGACTGTACATACAATTATAGGTAACACATATTCAAATTCCAATCTTCAGAATCATGCATGCACAATAAGCCCCAGGGTCATATGTTTAAAGTAACATGTCTGAATGCGCCTGAAGTACCCTGTTGATACAATGCTAACATTCCTACATGCATCAAGCAATATCTAAACAATAAATAAAAGAAGTAATAGAGTAGAGTAGAAAAGTATGATATCTACATCGCTTTGCAAGAAAATGAAAATGAATAAAGCGTATAGCAAACTCTATACAATCATACTCTCTGTAGATAATTCTTCAGCCTCCCATGAAAGAAGTGAAAAGAAGTGTCCAGACTCAGGTTGCACCTGCTGTGCTCTCTATATATGCAGCTCACAATTTACCAAACGACGACAGTCCTATGTGAAATATAAACATGCAGACAGACCAAACAAACCTATTAAAATCACTATACACTTTGCAATTGACTAAACAAATCATCTCAGACAAGTAAAAAATCGATCGGCTGAAGGGAGGGGAAAGAGAAAGAGAAAAGAAAAGAAAAAAAAAATAAGAGAAAAGAGAAAGGAGAAAAGGAAAAAAGAGGAAGGAGAAGAAAAGAAAAGAGAAGAGAGAAAGGAGGAGCCGGGAAAGTGAGAAGAAAGAGTAGAGAACTGCTTTAATCACTCCAGTTACATTTTGCAAGACATGAGGGCCAATAGAAAACATTATGTGTGGAAAAGAAAAGAATGTTACCTAAACACCTATCACCTATATAATGACTCTAAGTGTCTGGACATCTCATTGGAATTCATACCTAGTGGTACCTTAGTACCAATTCCAGTATATACCTCGATTCCAGTTATCATATTTTGCGTACTCTATCCCCACCTATGCGGGATTTAGGTTTATGATCAATAGAAAAGAAGCGTAACATATTCCTATTACTGTTATGTTTTCCTTCAAAACGACGAGCTACTGAATATCATTTGTCTTTATATTGTATGGCTTTCATATTTTCCAAAAACTCTCTTCTTAACTGGAAATATAGTGCTGCCTACATACAATTTTTCACATGGGCATGTCAATACATATACATAGAAATCTGACAAGCATGACAAATGTTTAACTATAGTCCTATATGTCTTAGTTACTGGAGAGAAAACACTTTTCACATTGATGACATATTTGCATGCCTTGCATGTAATACAAGTGCAAAATCACTTCACTGTGATCTGATTAGGGATAAGATCAGTAACCTCGCTTCTGCAGAGTTTATCACTTAAGAAAGTACCCTTCCTAAAGGTGATTCTAGGATAATCCTCCACTACATCATTCAGAGTATTTTCTGTCGTTAGGATTTCCCAATGTCTACTCTAAGTCTTCCTTAATTCCTGTACTTTATTGTATATATGGTGATGAATCTCAAAGTAGATGTTTCTGCAGGGTCCGGTTTAACTTTTAAAGCCAGGACCATCTTTCTAATAACTCTCTATGCTTTCAAAATGCACTCTTGAGGATATATTTATTATATCCTTGTTTTTCAAAGCATGCTGTCATCACCATGCGCTCTTCCTGAAAAATCATTTCCGAGGTACAGTTGCCGTGGGCCCGCAGGAATATCACTATAAAGGATGCAATTTATAAGGTTTCTTGGACGACTACTCTGAGCATGTAGGAGGGTATTACCCGCAGTCTATTTTCTAGGTAGCTTGGATGTTCGTTTGCTGTTCCCAACTGATATCCAAGTGTTCAGAAAGTCAACCTGGGTGTTGCTGATCTGTCCCTCATATTATAGGTTGTATGCATTCTTCTTCAAAACAGCAATAAATGTAACTGCCTGATTATAATTCCCTCACCAAGCAATAAATATGTCATCAATATAACATGACCACATGTGCACTGCTCATTGCCGCACCCAGTATTTGCCTGAAGAGGGAATTGTTGAACATGAAAAAGTTATTCTCAAAGCCGAACTTGATCATAGATATCAACATTTCTGTGTGATGTAAGGAAGTAATGGAGTAAGACTGAAAAAAATTCTACATGCCTGTACACCATCAGTGTGTCTACTGCAGGTGTACAGGTTACACACGTCCAATGTGATCAGAAGGAAGTCATCTTCTCTGATGATGTCATGTATTTTGAGTAAAACAATCCTTGCTGTCTTGGATTTATGATGTCAAAGACATCACATATGGGCGTAAAAGGAAATCAATGTACTTTGATGTCTGTACAAGTAAGAACCTAATAGGGGAGACAATGTTTCTACCCAGTGGTATCATTCGGTCCTTATGGAATTTTGGTAATAGGCAAATGTTGTAAATAGAAGCCTTGAACCGGGTGTATTATTATGGTTCCTTTATTAAAGTTAGTTGCAAGTCAAGTCTTCAAGATGGAAATAAAGAAAGACCCACCAAGAGTGACCTCCTTGTCACTCAGCCTGCCCGGTGCCAACTGCCAGTTGAGACCAGGCTAAGCCACCAACACTCCATGATGTCACCAAACAATCTAGTGGTGACATCATGTGAGTGACAATGAAATCCCACAGACAGAAAAGAGACAGGCTAAATAAAACACATCTCCTTTCTTTAGTGAAATCAAAAAGAATGAAATACGAATAGTGAATCCGAATGCCCCCACAGCATACTCTCACACAGTCGCCAAGTGCTGATAACGGTGCCTTTTCCAATTAAAAAAACTTTTGCCAGACGTGAGGGCTGCGCTAGCATTATACAGATCTTTAAGAGGCAGTACACTCTCGTACACCAGTTTAAAACGCTGCATGAGCTTTTCCTTTTTTGGAACGGACATCTGCTTTTCATCTGTTTGAGAACACACAGCTTTAAAAGCGATATCACAATTCAGTAGCCACTTCCATATCAGCACTATCAATTTTCTTGATACATCTTCTTTGTGTCTTGTACACAATAAACTTCGCCAGCTTTGACAAGAGATTAATAATATCAACTAAAACACCCTGGGGTTGCAGGCCGTCCGAATTACAAAGGACACTGGTGGGACTTACCAGGGTGCTTCTTTTCTCTTCTTTTTTCCGTTTCTGTAGTTGATCATCTTTCTTTTAAATACCTTGACTCTTTACTTTCTGGTTCCTGCACTCTTTAGGCTCTTTATCTTTACTTTGTCTTCCAAGATTGTCCAAACGTCGCCAAAAATGTTGTAAATGGAAGCCTTGAACCGGGTGTATTATTATGGTTCCTTTATTAAAGTTAGTTGCAAGTCAAGTCTTCAAGATGGTAATAAAGAAAGACCCACCAGGAGTGACCTCCTTGTCATTCAGCCTGCCCGGTGCCAACTGCCAGTTGAGACCATGCTAAGCCACCAACACTCCATGATGTCACCAAACATTCTAGTGGTGACATCATGTGAGTGACAATGAAATCCCACAGACAGAAAAGAGACAGGCTAAATACAACAGTAAAGTATCACAATGTTGGGAAACCTGTTCAACAAAAAAGTATATTCGTCCCACTTTTTATGGTAACTTGTGCATGATTCTTCAATAGATTCTTTTGAGACTTTTTTATAACATATCTCAGTGTCCAATTGTCTCATGCACTCTTTGAGGTAGTCCTGTACATCTTGAAACACAACATTGCGACCTTTGGCAGACTGATGGATGACAATGCTGTGGTCTTTCTGTAATATCTTAATAATCAGTCTTTCATTTCTAGACAGATTGTCATATCCCCACCTTGATTTTTTAGCCAGCCATGTTATATCTTTAATGAATAGCATCTCAAAAGTGTCAATTGCACAAGAAGGGAGAGTTAAGATTAATAGTAGATTTGGGTTTAAAGTAAATTATACGAGTTTCTCCAAGTTTAAACCCCAATGATTCCAAATCCACAGTGTCCTCACTAATGTAATCTACTTACATATTTAGTTCAATGAGAGTGATTAGAGTATCAATATTACCAATTGCTAAATCACTAGATCTAGATTTTCTCATCAACCGGGGTCTATCTCAACTGTCAATTTATGTAATGTCAATTTCCTTAGAAATTGAAACAGATCTTTCCAGGTTTTTGCATAAATAAAGAATTCACAGGACAACAAACAAACCAAACTGTAAAGCCTTAGTCTCTATAGCGGTGAAGGGGTGGGTTGACAGATACACATTGTTTACAGTCTTCATTGTTCTTCCTTCTGTCCCCTTGTTTCCATTCCTATGAGGGTTTTCTTTGTGTTTGCTCTATCCTCCTCTCCTGGCTTTCTTGCAGATCATGTTCTTTCCTTGTTTGCTTTGCCTTTGCCTCTTTCTCCTAGTTCTCTACCCTTGCTACAACCACGGACCTTCTGCCAATTCTGCTGGCTCTTGCCTTTGTCCAAAAAGTGGAATTCCTCCCCAAAATGTCCTAAATAGGATATATTGTTGTCTAGTTGCCCTCCTGTGCCATCTTCTGCCATCTTTTATTACATCACTTTCACTTATGTCACTTATGGAATCCCCTGTTACCCCAGACAGGAGGGATGCCAGGTTTTGTGATGACTTCATGTTCCTTCTCAGATTATTAAATCTGCAACTGAATGTCAGATTCCAGCCTCTTGGTAGTCGCATTGGTCTCTTATGAACTTTCTCTGTGTTTTAAGGATAATCTATATTAGTCTGGACACTTATTTTCAATTCTTTCAGTGGAGGATGACAAATTCACTCCAGACAGTACGATAACATACAGTTTTGTTTTCTACTTTGTGCTTGTCTATGCCATTGTTTGGATCTTCCTTGATGCATGTAGAAATGTTAGCATTCTGGCAACAGGGCCACCTTAGGCACATTCAGATTTGTTATTTTAAACATATGCCCACTGGGGCTTAATCATAGATGCATGGTTCTGAAGAATGGATTTGGTATGTGTGTAACCTATTATTGTATGTCCAGTCTTCACTTGTTGTTATTTAGGCACAATAAATTATAGATATATGAAATGTGCCCACTGGAGCTAGATTAAAGTATATTATTAATTTTATTGGTTATTACTTGGGTGTTTCTCATGCCATTATTATTTGAACAAGCAGTAAATTGATGCTGACACTCGCTAATACCGGAATACATAGATATATTCAGTAAAAGATGTCCATTGTTACATATGACTGTATTTGTTTGCCTTTAATTCATGCATCCCAGTGGATTAACTATGGATTTATTAGACAGCTCCTTTGCACAATATGATCATACGTAATATGTGTCACCGCAGATAATCCACCAGAACCCAGTATAAGGCACGTATATAGTGAACTTTTCTCAAAACAACTTGACTGTATAATCATTGCTCACTGGGATATTCATGTTGTTTATTAACTCTCAGTTTGGCAATTGTGATCTGTGAAACACAGAATTCTGTGAGAATTCAGTCTTATTCTGGAAAAGACATGTTTGAAGGTGGCCAAACATTTTTCAGCTCCAAATTCCATATGATTGATTGTTGTGTTGTGGTCTGTTTTCTATGTTGGTGTATCACATTGCATGTCTATATGTATATATATATATATATATATATATATTCACTGAAAAAACCATAGGTTATAGACCATATATAGTTAGGAATTAGCATTTACAAAACCTTGAAAATTCACTGAAAAAACCATAGGTTATAGACCATATATAGTTAGGAATTAGCATTTAGAAAACCTTATTTTACTCACACAAAACCATTGAAATTCCATATATAGTTAGTTGCACTAACTATATATCGCGCACCCGCAATCCACTGCTGATGATGTCACATATTACATCATTCATGACATGGTCAGTGACATCACTGATGACATCACTGATGACATCTCAAATGACATCACTGATGACATCATCTTGTGTCTGTGTGTTTTTGTAAAGTTTAAATACGTTTTACATATTGAAGAATGACTGGATGTATGGAAGACTGAGTGTGTGTGTGGCTGGCTGGGAGGTGTGTGACTCTGTGCATATCAATGTGTACTTGTATCAGTGATTGTATAAGAGAGTAAGTATGTGTTAGTATATGTGTGAAAAGTATGGTGTTCTGTGTTTAACTATAGATGAGGAAATCGAAGTGTGATTGATTCTTCACAGGACTGACTAGGTGTATGAGTGCATATGATAGTGTTCTAATAATAACTGACTGTATGTATGAGTAATTGTATGGGTGAATGAGTGAATGTGTGTGTAGACGTACGAATCAGTGAGTGCGTATGTAGTAACTGGTATTGGTGTGTCATGATGTCATCAGTGATGTCATTTGAGATGTCATCAGTGATGTCATTTCAGATGTCATTAGTGATGTCATCAGTGATGTCACTGAAGTATGGTGTTCTGTGTTTAACTGTATAGATGAAGAAATGGAAGTGTGATTGATTCTTTACAGGACTGACTTGGTGTGTGAGTAACTCCATGGATGAGTGGCAGTGTGTGACTGTCTGCATAGGTGTATGAGTGCATATGATAGTGTTGTAATAATAAGTGACTGTATGTATGAGTTATTGTATGGGTGAATGAGTGAATGTGTGTGTAGGCGTAGGAATCAGTGAGTGCGTATGTAGTAACTGGTATTGGTGTGTCATGATGTCATCAGTGATGTCATTTGAGATGTCATCAGTGATGTCATCAGTGATGTCATTTGAGATGTCATCAGTGATGTCATCAGTGATGTCACTGACCATGTCATGAATGATGTAATATGTGACATCATCAGCAGTGGATTGCGGGTGCGCGATATATAGTTAGTGCAACTAACTATATATGGAATTTCAATGGTTTTGTGTGAGTAAAATAAGGTTTTCTAAATGCTAATTCCTAACTATATATGGTCTATAACCTATGGTTTTTTCAGTGAATTTTCAAGGTTTTGTAAATGCTAATTCCTAACTATATATGGTCTATAACCTATGGTTTTTTCAGTGAATTTCATTGGTTTTTTAACAGCTAATATCTGTAGCTGTAAAATGTATTCTTCTTTAAATCCAAAAATATATTTTATATGTTTATGAATAATTTTTTTTTTTAATATTTTTTTTTCTTCGTTCCCGCTTCGCGAATCGGGAAGCTTCCCGTTAGCTGACCTTGATGCCGCGAAATAGAACGCGAGCCGGTAAACATTTCTTTACCGCAAGTGCCGCGTTAGAAAACAACATCGTGACGCCTCCCGTCCGCATGACGTTTCACGTTGTCGCGTGATACGTCATATGACGTGCTACGTTAGCGAACTGGTACGCGAAGCGAGTCGCAAAGCGCAGGTTTCTGGAAGCAAACCGGGAGGCCCTGCAAAGCGCTTAACGTAAACACAGCAAGTCATGTGACTTGGTAATAACACTTTTCATTGGTTCATTTCACTTTTGGTTTCCTAATGATGTAAGACTAGGTCATATAATCTAAAATGAACACTTTTGATTGGTTGAGAACTCTTGTTTTTCCCAAATGATGAAAATCCCTCCTTCTTTCCTCACTCTGACTTTCATCATTGTGAGAGAAAGACCCTTTGTGATCACTGAGCAATGGCTTCTTTAGTAGCTTCAGCTGGTGCTTCCCCACCACCTCCACCACATCCAAGGAAGAGTGGACCACCTGCTCAAGTTATAATTCAGCAAGAAGAGGAAGAAGAGGAAGACGAGGAAGAGCAGGAAGAGAGGCAGTTTTTGCCTGAGGAACCCAGGACGTCTCACCGGAAAGAAAACTTCATTTGGCAATTTTTTAAAATTCCCAAAGGTCAGAAAAAAGTAAATGCAAGATACGTAACTTGCCTTATATGTCAAGATAGACTGTCCAGAGGAACCGAGAAAAAATACAGTTTCGGAAACTACACAATGCATCGCCATATGACTAGGTGGCATCCTAACAACTACAGTGCTGCACAGTTTCGGAACGACCTAGATAATCTCCCTATTATGGCCAGAAGATCTGTTGTACCGGAAGTAACGGGACCAGAGGGCAGGGAGATGGTGCCAAATATACAAATGAGATTTGGTGAAGTAAAACACATCTGCGTATTTTGCGATGGATTCATTTGCTACGGAGAAAGAAGCATCACTCTGATCAACAGAGCTATTGACTATCATATGCAAGTTTGTACGAAACGCCCAAAATAATAAATACTTTTTTTTTGTTTTGTTGCTCCTGTTGAGCCCTTTACAATGAATCGTTTTCATTGCCCCCTCCAAGAAAAACCCCAAAAAATATAAAACTGTTCAGAAAAATTCAAAAAAAGTAAAAAAATGTTCTGAAAAATAATAAAAAAAATATAAAACAACAAAAACAATAAAAAAAAAGTTCTTTTCAGAACTACCTCCCCGTTATTAAAAAATTGGTACAATATTTGGAACTGTGCCAACCTCTATTTCTCTTAGTTCGCTTCCCAGTTCGCTCGCCGGTACGCAAACCGGAAGCGAACCAAAAACAGTAAGTATAAGGGAAGGAAACAGACACTTATGTTAAAAGAAAGACAGCTATAGGGGAGTAAACTAGAGATACTATTACCCGTAATCCACTGCTGATGATGTCACATATTACATCATTCATGACATGCTCAGTGACATCATCAGCAGAGGATTGCGGGTTTTTTGGCAACGTGCCTTATCCACGGTTTAATAACGCTGCCTTTTGCTTTATATAAGTTTTCAAATTGTATGAAATATATACCAATAGGTCGTTATGAACCTTTAGGTAGTGCTTTTCTTCATGAGGTCTGGTCGCTTCCATACACATACAGATGTTTCAAAGATGATCAAGAAGTTTATCTGAATGGAGAGGAATGCACTGAGACGCCAGATCATTCACTAATGTGTAGGCACATACAGTTACACGGTTCATGCAACAAACACCGACCAAATATGGCTTGCGTGTTGCAAGGCACGCCAGTTCCTGCTAACATCCCCACGTTCAAGTTGTTGGAAAATGGTAGTTATTTGATGCTCAATAATGAAGATTGTTCTGAGTTAATTAAAAGTATTCCTTTTATCGTAACAGTAAGTGAACGGGTTATTTGCTGCAGAAATTTTCTATTTTCTCCCACACATGAACATAGGGAGTTTTCAATCTGGCCACAAATACCAACCTTGGGAGAGATTTCAACGGCATGGCAAGAATAAGAGCTCTTTTGTCTCAGAGAGAGGTGGCCTTGAGTTCGGCCCGTGAAACTTTCGTGCTTCACATAGCGAACACCCGTACAGAGGTGCAGACCCTTTTCAATTCAGATTTGCCTTTCAATTTCAGCAAGATGGTTCGGACTATCTTTAACGCATCCTCCACAAAGGCCCTGGCGCACTTTTTTAAAGTTGTTACCAGTGGTCTCGTGACTTCATTTGAGAAAATCTTTGGAGTCATCCCTGCTTTCTTTCATTCTATTTTCTCCACTCTGCTTCGTGGATTGGCATTTTTACTTGCATTACCAGCGGACGCTCTTGTGCTTTTTTACATTTTTAAATATGGATGTCCCTCCTATGCAACCTCCCACCCTGCAGCTGCTGACACTGTTCCGCAATCGCATGCTAGAATATTATGGCACAATGCCGTTGGCGATATTAAGCACGGCATATGGATTATCTTTTCGATTCTCCTACTTCACCTGTGTCCAGCCTGTATTTCACTGCCTGACCTGTGATTTCGATTGGGCCATTGATTTGTGTCTCTGCGGACCGGTTTCTCCTGACGTCGACTTTAATCAGCTGATGACTCCTATCATTACTCACGAGTTGGTTTGTCCTGGCGAAAGGATTATGGCTGTGGCATTGATGCATGGACTAATTGGTCCCTGGAATTTATTGGCGGCAGCACAGTCTTTCTTGGAACAGAGCTTTCTTGAAAACCCACCGAGCTGTCCTCTGATGGTGATAGAGGATCCGGTGCTGGGAGAGCACGTATGTTCTTTTCCGCTTTTAAATTGGATGGCTGAACTGTTTTCGGATGAAGACGGTGACTTCCTATTGGAGGCTGTTGCAGCTTATTTTGCATACACAGTTATGTCATAGACCTTTTTCATGTTTGATATGCTGAGTACTAGCATTTCATTGACAATTCATTGACTTATTTGTCAAGTTTTTATTATTTACCTTGCCTATTGGCTTAAGACTCGATAAAGTACTTGGCTGTTTTATTTTTCTTTAGCATTAAATTTTCCTAGTTTTTAATGCTTTACCTTGCGGACCGTCCACATATAAACTTGCAATCTGCTCTCATGAGATGGCACTTCTATTATCTTATTCAGTTCGTTTCCGGATCATGGGGAGGTGTCATCTAGGTCCTGGATATCTTTACACCGTGTTAAGTTAGCATGGGCTCATTACCGGTTTAAACGCCATTTTTCCTTTTTTGCAACTTCTGCACACGACACTTAGTTGTTGCTTTAGCTTTCCACCTAGTAGTTCATCGTGGTTTACATGAGAATAATATGTTATTGCTCAACTATCTGCTTTGCTTGTTAAACTATATCTGTACAGCGAGTGCTAAAGTTTAAAGAACAACACGATACAGAATTGTTATGAGGTCTGATCTCCACGACTTCATACTCATAACATAAGTGCAACTTCTGCCAATTCTGGGCATGAGGCGGGTTTTATATTGCTTTGCCGAACACACATACACAACAGTTGATGCGGTTCACATGAAGAGAGAGCTGGTGTATGCTGATGTGATTCCTTCAAATCTAAGACACTAAAGTATGGGCACGCCCTAAACCAACACAAAGAGACCTTCTTAGCAAATAATATAATATGTGTATTAGGGAGGGTGAGATATAAGCAGCCGCGGGCCGTGGAGGGAGTTACGGTGAGGCAGGGAGGCGGGGAGGGGGAGAAGCAGGGTGGAGCCCTCTCTACCCTGCCCCTCCCCCTCCCCGCCTCCCTGCCCCACCGTAACTCCCTCCACGGCCCGCGGCTGCTTATAAGTGTTGCTAACTCTTATTCATTTACAGCATGTTAACATACTGTCACCATTCGCTTTTTATGTACTAGTAACTATGCTGGTAATTTTGCTACTGATAATATGTGTACTTGTATTCTCCACCCTGCTTCTCCCCCTCCCCGCCTCCCTGCCTCACCGTAACTCCCTCCACGGCCCGCGGCTGCTTATAAGTGTTGCTAACTCTTATTCATTTACAGCATGTTAACATACTATCACCATTCGCTTTTTATGTACTAGTAACTATGCTGGTAATTTTGCTACTGATAATATGTGTACTTGTATTATCTAAGATACTACGCCTGAGAAGACGGCATTAGTAAATAAACATTTCAAATACACATGTGTTCTTCTTAACTCCATGTTCTGGTTTCTAAGAAATATATAACGACCGACTGTTCATGAGTTCCACGTATCCTGAGGTACTATAAGTTCATATTCTGGATTGTCTAAACATTGAGAGTTTGTTATATCCAATGTGACACTGTACCTAGCTTGCTAAGGAGTTTTTGATTACTAACGTGAGTTTTGGGACACCCTAATTCGCCAAGGTTCCAATCCTCTGTCCACAGTTCTGTGTGAGAACAGAAACCCTGCGACAGGGGCACCCCCGACCCTTGCTGGAGCTTCATCACACTTGCGATACAACTCCAGCAATGCGCCACCTTTACGGCACAGATACATCACGCATCTGTGCTGTTTTTGCCCCATGATGCGCCGCATTGTAAATGCAGCACACCATAGGTGACGGAACAGCGGCACAGAATGACTAACACATCCCTGGTGATGCGCCAGTCATCATAAATGTATCCCTATGCTTCTTATCTTGTTAGAGATGAACCGCCATATGTATCATCAAAGTTTTTTGCATTTCCTAAATAGCGAACTTTAAGGAATAAATAGCGATTCTTTACCATTCCTAGTTTGCGATTAGCTATTTGCTAATTACAAATTACCCATTCATTTCCTTCATTTCCATAGGGCGGTTGGACTCACTTTTAGCTCGAACGGCTGAATGGATTTCCACGAAACTTGGCAAAATTGTAGGGACTGGTAGCCCGATGTGCCTTTGCTATGTCTCAAGATATATGCTCCAGTGGTTTTTACGAAAATTAACTTTGAAAAATATATATTGGGCTACATTGGCCTATATATATGTTGGAGCCCAAATGTAGCCCAATGTAGCCCAATGAAGCCCAATGTAGCCCAATGTAGCCCAAAGATGGCCGCCAGACACACAAAAAAACAAATGTAGCCCAAATATCAGCCAGATGTAGCCCAACTATAGCCCACTGACAGAATGACCAATCAGCTTCGCAAACCTCCGTTACGCGAAGCGGAGCGCTGTTACAGATATATATCTTTTTTTGAACGTTAATTTCTCAAAATCCACTGGAGCACATATATTGAGACCTAGCAAAGGCACATCGGGCTACCAGTCCCTAATATTTTGCCAAGTTTCGTGCAAATCCATTCAGCCGTTCGATTATTATTATTATTATTTTTTTTGCCCCGCGGGGCCCTTTTAAAACCTCCACATCAAACCTAGGGGGTCAGCGAGGATCTACTATGCCCTCTTATGGTTATTTCCCCCTTTGTTTTGGCCTCCTCTTGTCTCTCGATCCTACCGAGAGACAAGATGGCGGCCGCTACGGACTTTTTGGAATGTTGACAGACGCCAGAGAACCAATCAGCTTCGCTTCACAAAGCTCCGTTGCGCGAAAAGTACGCGTCCTGGGACGCTGCCCGGTCCGCTGTTACAGATATATATCTTTTTTTAAACGTTAATTTCTCAAAATCCACTGGAGCACATATATTGAGACCTACAAAAGGCACATCGGGCTACCAGTCCCTACAATTTTGCCAAGTTTCGTGCAAATCCATTCAGCCGTTCGGGCTAAAAGTGAGGCCAACCGCCCTATGGAAAACTCAATGTTAAAAACACGTTTTGGGACCCCCCTTTTTTCTCGGCCCCCCCTTGACGAACCCCCCCCAAATTTTCAAAGGCTGCTCAGAAACAAAATGTGCCATTTTCCTGAAAATTTCAGCCAATTCCGTCCACAAACGCCAACGTTATTAGACATAGAATTTTCAAAAATCCCATAGAGAAAAAATCCTAACTATATATACCTACTGGCGACCGCCAGTAGGTAATATATATATATATATATATATATATATATATATATATATATATATATATATAAGCCTCCAGCTTCCATTCCCACCATCTAATTAAAAGTATCCCCTACTGGGAGTTCCTTCGACTCATGAGAATCTGTAGCAATGATCATGCATTTGAGGTCTGTACAAGAGAAGCTACCAGCAGGTTCACTGAAAGGGGTTAAAGCACACAAATCATCCAGACTGCTTTTGAGAAAGTCATCAAAGTTCCACGAGATAAGTTACTCTGTATCAGGGATTCCAAGTTCCACAAACCAAGTAACACTGAGCAAGCTATCACACCACAGAGTCAGGCAAACAGGCTAATGACTATCTATAGCAGTCAGCATACACGAATAAGAGGCATCATCAACACTAACTGGCCCATAGTCAGAACAGATGGAATCCTAGGAGACCTAGATCCATGCACAATTCACTAGTCAGGAGCTGTCCAGAATTACTATTCGGGTAAAGCAAATCCCCAAAAACCAGGCTAACATTAAAAAATGGGTTCTACAAATGCAGTTCCTGCCGAGCATGCAAGTTCGGCACCAAAACAACCCAGTAGTCCTCCGTGTTTGGGCCAACCATCAATCAACTTACAGGAATATACAATTGCTGTACGGAATTTGCGGTATACGTTTTAACTTGTGTCTGCCCAACGTTTTTTCTACCCAATGGATCTTGCATTTGTGCCTTAAAAACAGCCAAGTCAGCTTAAACTCCATTAGTTCAATAGAACTAGCATGGAGTTACTTTTTAAAGTAGACTCCTTTTTTTTAGTATAAATGCAACACTGTCAATCCACCCTAACCCTTAAAATCACATGTTTTTAGAATCTGCACCTCAGCACTTTAGGATCACTTAGGCACTTTACATTATTTTATTGACACTAAGGTTTAGGGGCACACAGACTAATTCACCACATACTTGATAGGTCCAATAAATCTTCAATACAAGATTAATGATTTTAACCCCTTCCATGCTTATGACAGAACGGTTCCGTCATGAGCGACGGTTGAGCTGTGCTCATGACAGAACCGTTCCGTCATCGTTCCATTGGCTCAATGGAACGTTCAGCACAGCGCAGGAATCTGCGCCGCGCTGAAGCGGTTAACTATAGCTTATCGATCAGGTTTACATTCAACATTTTACATTGAAGAGTATAGAATTATTCAAGATTTAGACACAGTTTACAAACATCGAGCAATCAACCAATCCTTTATTATGAAATACCATTTATTATAAGGTCCACAGTAACATGATAAATGCATCTAAGCTAATATTAGGGTATTATGTGATTGACTTTTGAATATGAAATAGCTGTATGTTAAATCAAGAGGTATCAACTTTAATGAGTTTGGAAGAACTACAATATTTACTGATGATGTTTTTCGAATCCCGCAAACACATTTATCAAGTTCTGTATATATTCCAAATGTATTTGTACTTTATATGCTATGGAAATATAATTTTTGTACTCACCAATTTGTTCAAGTACAATGACCCCGATAGTCTGTTGTCCGTGCCTACACGAGCCTTCTATCACGTGATAGACACTGCACTTTAAATGTTTGAGCTGAAGTGAGCCTGATTATGTGAACAAACCCAGGAAGGTGAGCGAAAAGCGTCATCCTGCCATCTTATCTTGAATAAATCAATTTTGAACAGTACGAAGTGCATCCATGTCCCCATTTCCTGCGAAGCCGCACAGTGGGGTTTCTTCATTTGCATAAATTGCACAGTGGGGATTCTATATATATATATATATATATATGTATATATTACCTACTGGCGGGCGCCAGTAGGTAGTTATAGTTAGGACCTATTATCCATAGGAAATCCGCACCGTTCTATTTGGAATAACTTTGGTGCCGGTTGACGAATCTTTGCGAAATTTTCATAACTGGTGGGGCGCCCCGGTCCGCTCCTATCCTGAAAGTCTCGGGGTGATTCGTAAAGTGGGGGGCGAGAAAAAAGGGGGGTCCCAAAACATGTTTTACTCATGCAATTTTCCATAGGAACTTGCTGAACGGAATTACACCACATTTGTCAGAAAGGTAGACCTTGGTTCAGACTCGTGCCTTTTGCTTAAATGGTGTAAATCTGTTCAGTAGTTCCTAAGAAAATCAAAAGTAAAATCACATATATATCTATGGCCGCGGAGGATCCGCGCACCCTAAGCGCACCCTGGCACAAGAAACCTAATAAAAAAGATACGCAAAACGCAAAAAGGGGGCAGGGTAGAAATACCCTGACCCCCTAGGCCTGCTCAGGGGGTCCAACAAGGACCCCCAAGGCCAAAAAAAATCTTTTTTTTTGTAAAATTGGCAAAATCCATGCTGGGTGCGCGTAGCCTGGGCTCCTGCTCTTGAATGCTAAATAGCCCCCGGGGAGTCAAATCCCAGGGGCATTATCAAAAAGAGTTTGGGGGGCCCAATCCCCCACACTGCCCCAGGGGCATTAGCATAATATAGGCGGGGACTCGTGGTCCCCTTGCAGCCCCGGGGACCGCCACCCCCAGGGTTTCTTTAAATTGGGTGAGGGACTCGCAAGCTTTCAGCCCCGGGGACCTCCAACCCCCGGGGCTTCTTAAAATTAGGTGTGGATGGCTCTCACACCCCCCAGCCCCTGGGACAGTCACCTCCCGGGTTTTCTTAGAATTAGGTGGGGGCTCTCAGGCCCTCCCAGCCCAGGGAAACGCCACCCCCAGGGGCTTTAAAAAACTGAATGAGGGGCTCACGGCCCCCGTGGCCCTGGGGACCACAACTCCCCAGGGCAATAAATATTGAAATTGGGGGACCACCACCCCCAGTACTTCTTTTTAATTCATTTCGGGGGGCTCTCAGGCCCCCCCAGTCCCGGGGACCGCCACCCCCACCCCCGGGGCTTTACAAAATTAATGCACGGGGGCTCATGGCCCCCCATGGCCGCGGGGACCGCAACCCCTCTGGGGCTTTATTTTTTTAAAAATACCCTGTGAGGGGGGCTCAAGATCCCCCACATGCCTCGGGTCTGCCACCTCCCCGGGGAACTAAATTTTCAAATTGGGGGACCACCACCCCCCAGGGCTTTGTAAAATATGGAAGGGGGGCCACGCGGCCACCATCCTGGAGCCTTGTGGAGGCCTTTGGGGACCGCCACCCCCCAGGGCCGGCTTCTGCAGTGTCCCAGGGTGCCCACTCCTGGGACACTGTAATTTTCAATGACAAGGCAGGAGCATGATCATTGACAGCATGTATGAGGGAATCTATAGGTAAGTGATTAGATGTGTGTGTAGATCTAGGAATCACTGAGTTGGTTTTTAGAAACTTGTATTGGTGTGTCAATGGATTCAAATATGGCACTCTGTATTTTAGAGTGAGTGATGAAAGGTTATACTAGTGTATGATGAGGTGTATCTGATTGTCACGTGGATGTTTTCATCAGTGATGTCATCAGGGATGTCATTTGAGATGTCATCAGTGATGTCACTGACCATGTCATGATTGATGTAAAATGTGACATCATCACCAGTGGATTGCGGGCGCGCGAGAGTTATAGTCAGAAGAACTACTTATAACAGAGGAATTTCAATGTTTTTTTTACTAGTGAAACGTCCAGCTAACTATAACACCCCTAACACCTATGTTTTTTTCTGTGAATATATATATATATATATATTTTTTTTGGGCCAGGACAGGCGGAATACCCTGAGATCATACACAAAGGGCAATCAAGGAAACACAGGGCAAATTACAAGCGCCGCCAGAGGGCGAGGGTGGCAAAAAAGAGGAAATCAAAAGAAGAGGGGCGGGGGAGTTGGGCGGAGCCATCCGCAACAGGAATAAAGCCAGCTTCCAACCGCACTATTGTCAACCTCACAGAGCTAAAACTTACAGATAAAGAGGAAAACATACTTAAGCTTGGTTTGTCATATGCTCCCCCTTGCGACTTTGATTATGCCAATACCAGATGCAATGTGTATAAGGCAGTCAGGAAACTGAAATTACGTAAATTCTACGCCTTAAAAAACAAAGGCGAAACAACGCCAGACATGGAAATACAGCAACCTGAGGCCTCGCAAGGAACACGCATCATAAGCGAGCTTTGGGAAACAGGGGGAATGGGATATGATATAGCCCAGAACACCAAAGGAGCCAATAAAGGGTGGGATGAGAGTGGCAATAGAACAACCACAGCTACAGATTTTAGAGCACCATCCACCTTTTTTCCTATCCTCCTATGAGACAATATAGACATTTTTCATGAGAATGTGGTATCGGATTTGAAAAAGTTGCAAATGAAGATGGGGAGCATTAAACGGAGATACTCAGCCCAACACCAACAATACAAAGCACTGACTGAGAAACTCAATAAGGAAAAGAATGTGATCATCAGAAGCAGTGACAAGGGGGGCAATGTAGTCCTCATGACTAAAATAAACTATGACAAAGAAGCCTACAGCCAGCTTAATGATAACGATTGTTATGAAAAGATAAATAACCGGGAGCTCTTGACCATCAAGGACGATTATCATCGGAAACTAAGTAAGTGGCGGTCAGCCAAACTCATTACTGACAATGAATTTGAATATTTAAAGGTTGAACACCCAGTAACACCGATTCTGTATTTTTTGCCAAAGATACACAAAGACCCCATCCATCCACCGGGAAGGCCAATAATATCAGCGAGAGGAAGCCTCCTAGAACATACCTCAATTTATATAGATCACTTTTTACAAGGTTATGTTCAGCAATTGGGGTCTTATATACGGGATACTGGGGACTTCCTAGTAAAAATCAGAGATGTACAAATTCAGGAGGGGGATTGGCTGATAGCCCTTGATGTTACATCACTATATACTAGTATATCGCATAATGATGGTCTCGAGGCAATAAGGTATTATTTATCAAGAAGGAAACCAGGCAATGAAAAGCACACCAAAATGTTGTTAGACATGTTAAGTTTTTGTCTCTCAAATAATGTGTTTCTATACAACTTTCAGCTGTATCGCCAAAAACAGGGGGTGGCTATGGGGGCCAGTTTCTCCCCAAGCTACGCATGTTTGCACATGGGGGCTTGGGAGGAACTGGTCCTGGGACTTGGTTTCCAACATATCATTAAGAACAACCTAGTAGCGTGGTTCCGCTTCATTGACGACTTGTTCGTCATATGGAGAGGTAGTCATGAGGAGGCCCTTAAATTCATTGAGGATATCAATGACAACCCCCTTAACCTCAGATTCACTGCATCACTCAGTCAGGAAGCGGTCACCTTTTTGGATGCTGAGTTATATACTAATGGGTGCCGTTTGGAGTCCAGGATCCACAGAAAAAAGACAGCAGGTAACAGCATTTTACATGCTGCTAGTGCGCACCCAATCCACCTGATTTCCAGTATTCCATATGGGGAAATGCTGCGTCTAAGACGCATATGTAGCAACCCGGAGGAACTGGAACAAGCACAAATGGAAAGCAGGGAGAGGTTCATTGAAAGAGGTTACTCTGCAAAGGTGATAGATAAAGCTATGCAAAAATCCCTATTAAAGAGTAGAGATGAGCTCCTTATTAGTAAAGCAGATAGGGAACTCCCTAGTGGAGGCACATCCAAATCGGGCAATGGTGAGCCGGAAAGCTTCAGATTAATCACAGGATTCACTAGACAACATCAGCAAATTAAGAGTATAGTGAACAAGCACTGGCCCATTGTACTGAGGGATAATGTTATAGGCAAAAGTTTGCCCAAATCTATCTCTGTAACCTATAGTAAAGCCCCCTCCCTAAGGGACCATATAGTTAAGACCAACCCGGACCCTTTTGTCAGAACTGAGTGGTGGCAAAGCAACAAGGGCTTCTATAACTGCAAGATCTGCAAAGCGTGCACCCATGGTGAAAACACCAAAACTTATAGAGATGGGTTCACAGGCAAGGAACATCCTATAAACCAAGTGCTCACATGTAAAACAGAATATGCTATATATGTTTTACGCTGTCCCTGCGGCCTACAGTATGTGGGCAGTACCAGGAATGCTGTCCATAAACGCATTTTGCAACATCTGCGAGCTATAACGAATATGGACAGCACATATCCTGTTGCACGCCACTTCAAGGACCTCCATCAAAGTAACAATGGTGGTCTCAAATACTGGGTTATTGATTCTGTCATTAACACCAAAAGAGGCGGGGATAGGGAGACTAAGCTGAGGAAACTGGAAACAAAATACATCCTCATGCTTAACACCAAGGTGCCCCATGGGTTGAATGTGACTGAGGATCTCCACACTAGCCTGCTCTAGACGACTCCAAATATTAGGTATGTGTGCTCTCCCCCACGTGGGTAATGTCCATGGTACATACCCGGCTGGGAAAGTGCTGGGACAGACCCCGTGGGGGCTGCGAGCTAACACAATTCACAAGAATTTATATTGAGATTAATAATGCTGCTATAAGAATACTATTAATGTTTAGATATTTTTGTTTTTTCACTGTGCACGTTTTTTTCTTCAAACCAGGTTAATTACCATTGATATACGAGGAAATGTATAGGTATTTTAACATTTGGTTGTATATATATATTTATTTATAGTTTGAATTACTTTGGTGTTGGGTTACAGGCCCCGTGTGGACCTGATGTATTTGTTTTAACTCGTTTTAGCACATACATATTTTTAACATGGAAACCTTGGCACTCTAGTAGTGATTTTCAGCATGGATTTGTATGACTACTGAGTGACAAATTCGAAATTAGTTGTACCCGTTTAGGATTTGAGGCTATAGTAAAATAGACTATATAGATCCCTGTATGAGTAGAGATATATTATTCTGTCTCCTCACCAATATTATGAATCAGGACCCGAGCATATTACAGTATAAATATTTGCACATTGCCTATTTTGCACATAATTATGCACTTTCAAAGCACTTATGCACTTTAGAAAGTTAGCACGTAGCACTTTATATGTATTTTATGCTGGGATTCCTGAATTGGAAAACTAAACTGGGGGAAAAAATTCTTCTCACAGTTATGTAATTATAATGAACGGGGTTTGTTTTTATCTATTTATTTCCTATAAGCATGGTTTCAAAACGGGACAATACAATAGATCAGTGCGCTTTTCCTTTAAACTTTTTTAGTCATCGATGTTACTTAATCTGTTGAAAGTCACTCTTATAAAATTTGAATCCAATTGTATTTTACATGTATTAAGAAACTTTTTGGAAATTTTACTGTATTTTACATCTATTTGGAAATTGCATTGCTAAGTGTAAAAGAATGGTAGTATGTTTTCCATGTTCATTAGTAAATTTGCACAGGTGTTTTACGTTAAACACTCGCTTCCACTTTAAAAGGTGTACCCAGTCAAAAATACGCTGTCATGTGATCAAGGCTCCGTTAGAGCCGAAACGTTGGTGACTCTTTCTGCGTGAATAAAGCTGTTTATACCTCGAGGTCCGTGTCCGGAGTCTGCTTGCTGGGTCTGCGCGAGCGTGCTAGCTGGGAGACAGACGGTGCACAGGATATATATATATATATATATATATATATATATATATATATATATTCACTGAAAGAACCATAGGTTTCAGGAGTTATATAGTTAGGAATTCATTTTTAAAAAACTTTTGAAATTCACTCAAAAAACTATAAGCTTTAGTGGTGTTATAGTTAACTGGACATTTTACTCATACAAAACCAATGAAATTGCTCCTATATAGTTAGTTGTACTAACTATATTTCGCGCACCCGCAATCCACTGCTGATGATGTCACATATTAGATCATTCATGACATGGTCAGTGACATCACTGATGACATCTCAAATGAAATCACTGATGACATCATCCAGTGAATGTGGTTTGCTTCGTTATTTAAATATGCATTATATATATAGCAATTTACATTGAAGAATGAGGGGATATATATAAATAAATATTTGGATGGAGGATTTAGTAGCAGTGTAATTGACTGTTTACTTGACCAATTTATAATGTCTCACTAAATATAGTGGATAGTGACTAAACTGTGTGAATATCTGTATCACTTTGTCAGTTGTTGTGTAAACTGATTCTACAGTTGGTTACTAGTTATGGAAAGTCTATATTAGTTATTGATTAGTTAACTGAGTATTTGTATGGGAGTGTGAAAGTGTGTGTTGTTCGGTGGGGGGGGGGTGTGACTGTCCAAAGATGTGTGAATAGTTGATTCAGTAGCTATATGAAGTTAAAACTACATGTTCTAACAGTTTGGGTGAGGGAATCTCTTTATGGGTGTGGTGATGAGCAAATATAGTTCTCAAAGGTACAGGTCCAACAAAGTAGAACAATAAAAGGCAGTGTATGTGTCAGTTGTTGTATATAAATAAGTGTACATAAGACACAATGATTGTGTGAGTGACTGTATGGATAACTGTATACTTGTAATAATGATTTTATAATTCACTAAGTATGACTTACTATATAAATGAATAGAAGAAGTGGTGTTTGTATAAGTGTTTTGCTAAGTAAATATGTAAGTATGATCCATTGTTTGCATAAGTGAGTAGGATGACTTCATATGTGAATAGGATGTGTGCTGTTGTTTAATGTCGATATAGATGTATAAGTATTTTTGATAGTGTTCTATTGTTCATTGACAGCATGTATGAGTGAATCCATAGGTAAGTGATTAGATGTGTGTATACATCTATGAATCACTGAGTGGATTTTTAGATACTTGTATTGCTGTGACAATGGATTTAAATATGATACTCTGTATTTTACAAACAGTGATGAAAAATTGTAATAGTGTATGAAAAGGTGTATGTGATTGTCACGTGGATGATGTCATCAGTGATGTCATCAGTGATGTAATTTGAGATGTCATCAGTGATGTCACTGACCATGTCATGAATGATCTAATATGTGACATCATCAGCAGTGGATTGCGGGTGCGCAAAATATAGTTAGTACAACTAACTATATAGGAGCAATTTCATTGGTTTTGTATGAGTAAAATGTCCAGCTAACTATAACACCACTAAAGCTTATAGTTTTTTGAGTGAATTTCAAAGGTTTTTTAAAAACTAATTCCTAACTATATAACTCCTGAAACCTTCGGTTTGTTCAGTGAATTTCAAAGGTTTTTTTAAATGCTAATTCCTAACTATATAAGGCCTGAAACCTATGGTTTTTTCAGTGAATTTCAAAGGTTTTTTAAATGCTGATTCCTAAATATATAAGGCCTGAAACCTATGGTTTTTTCAGTGAATTTCAAAGGTTTTTTAAATGCTAATTCCTAACTATATAAGGCCTGAAACCTATGGTTTTTTCAGTGAATTTCAAATGTTTTTTAAATGCTAATTCCTAACTATATAAGGCCTAAAACCTATGTGTTTTTTCAGTGTTTTAAAAAAAAATTGATTGGTTAACTGGCTTATTAAGTGTATCTTAGTGAATACATATATTAGCGAGTAATGTTTAAATATTTAAATATATGCATGAGTGATGTAATATGTGACGTCATCAGCAGTGCATTGCAGACGTGCAAGTTATAGTGAGTCCAACTAACTATAACGTGGGAATTTCAATGGTTTTATGCGAGTAAAATTTCCAGCTAACTATAACTGGTGTGAAACCTATGGTTTTTTTCAGTGAATTTCAAAGGTTTTTTAAATGCTAATTCCTAACTATAACTGGTGTGTAACCTATGGTTTTTTCAGTGAATATATATATATATAACATTTCTATGGCAAAATGAAACCCCTCATTTTGTTCCTTTTCAAATTAAATGTATTAAGTGTTACCACTTTATTCCAATCAAGATGACTTCAGGTGTGCCATACTTTTGTCATAAGTAAGACTGTTAGCGTTCTAGTTGTTCTTTAAAACACTCTGGGACATTCTATCATTGGGCTATAGTTGGGCTACATCTGGCTGATATTTAGGCTACATTTGGGCTCTTTTGTCTCTGGTGGCCATCTTGGGAGACTGCATATCAGAATTTTTTTAATGAAATATAAGAGGATTTGAGAAGTCACTCAAAATGTGCCCTAATTTTTCTTTCTTCAGCACTAATCATAATTTCTATGGCAAAATGAACCCCCTCATTTTGTTCCTTAACAAATTAAATGTTTTAAGTGTTAACACTTTATTCCAATCAAGATGACTTCAGGTGTGCAATACTTTTGTCATAAGTAAGACTGTTAGCGCTCTAGTTGTTCTTTAGAACACTCTGGGACATTCTGTCATTGGGCTATAGTTGGGCTACATCTGGCTGATATTTGGGCTACATTTGTTTTTTTTTGTCTCTGGTGGCCGTCTTTGGGCTACATTGGGCTACATTGGGCTACACTGGGCTACATTGGGCTACATTTGGGCTCTAACAGATATATAGCCCAATGTAGCCCAATATATATTTTTTCAAAGTTAATTTTCGTAAAAACCACTGGAGCACATATCTTGAGACATAGCAAAGGCACATCGGGCTACCAGTCCCTACAATTTTGCCAAGTTTGGTGGAAAACCATTCAGCCGTTCGGGCTAAAAGTGAGTCCAACCGCCCTATGGAAATTAACATGGGGAAAACATGTTTTGGGACTCCCCTTTTATCTCGGCCCCCGCTTGACGAATCCCCCCCAAACTTTCAGAGAAGGAGCGGAGCGCCGCGAGGCAAAGTTAAGGAAAATTTCAGGAAGATTCCTCAACCGGCGCCAAAGTTATTCCCAATAGAATGTTGCGATTTCCCTATGGAAAACAATCCTAACTATATATACCTACTGGGTATTGCCAGTAGGTAATATATATATATATATATTCACTGAAAAAAACATAGGTTATAGACCATATATAGTTAGGAATTAGCATTTACAAAACCTTGAAAATTCACTGAAAAAACCATAGGTTATAGACCATATATAGTTAGGAATTAGCATTTAAAAAACCTTTTTTTAATCACACAAAACCATTGAAATTCCATATATAGTTAGTAGTACTAACTATATATCGCGCACCCGCAATCCACTGCTGATCATGTCACATATTACATCATTCATGACATGGTCAGTGACATCACTGATGACATCACTGATGACATCTCAAATGACATCACTGATGACATCACTGATGACATCTCAAATGACATCACTGATGACAACATCCAGTGACTGTGTATTTCTGTAAAGTTAAAATATGTCTTACATATTGAAGAATGAGTGGATGTAGAAGTGTCTGGATGAAGGATTTAGTAGGTGCATGACTGACTGTATGAGTGAGTGGTTAAATGTGTCTCACTGAGTGCATGGGTTAGTGACTGAACTGTGTTAATTTGTGCATCATTATGTTTGTTGTTCTGTAAACTGCTGCATGTGTTGATCAGTAGCTATATGAGTAAGTATATGGGTTATTGATTGGTTGCTCAAGTATTTGTATGGGAGACTGAGTGTGTGTGTGGGTGGCTGGGAGGTGTATGACTCTGTGCATTGGTGAGTGAATGGATATCTCAGTGCTACATGTCAAAGTAAGTACATATGTAAAACACAGTACATGTGAGAGTTGGCATATATAAATAACTGTGCATAAGAGCCAGTGAATGTGTGAGTGGCTGTATGGATGATTGTGAACTTGTATCAGGGATTGTAAAAGAGAGTAAATATGTGTTAGTATATGTTTGAATAAGTAAGGTGTGTATAACTGTATAGTTGAGGAAATGGAGGTGTGATTGATTCTTTGCATGACTGACTAGGTGTGTAAGTAACTCCATGGATGAGTGACTGTCTGTGAGTGTCTGTTTACACTGAGTGTATCTAAGGTTATATTAGAGTCTGAAGAGGTTCATCGTATTATCACATGAATGATGTCATCAGTGATGTGATCAGTAATGTCAAATGAGATGTCATCAGTGATGTCATCAGTGATGTCATTTGAGATGTCATCAGTGATGTCATCAGTGATGTCATTTGAGATGTCATCAGTGATGTCATCAGTGATGTCATTTGAGATGTCATCAGTGATGTCATCAGTGATGTCACTGACCATGTCATGAATGATGTAATATGTGACATGATCAGGAGTGGATTGCGGGTGCGCGATATATAGTTAGTACTACTAACTATATATGGAATTTCAATGGTTTTGTGTGAGTAAAAAAAGGTTTTTTAAATGCTAATTCCTAACTATATATGGTCTATAACCTATGGTTTTTTCAGTGAATTTTCAAGGTTTTGTAAATGCTAATTCCTAACTATATATGGTCCATAACCTATGTTTTTTTCAGTGAATTTCAATGGTTTTGTAATAGCAAATATCATAAGCTGTCGTATGTCAAGTACGTGGTAAGAAAAAACATTTTCGTGTTTATGCACACTGATCTGCTTTGAATGCTGCCCCCCCTCATTTCTATTAGGAGTACTCTCTCTTTGCAGATAGTGAAGGGTAGTTAACGCAGGCCTTTGCCCCCGTTGTAATCCGTCGTGCCTGCTTCTCTCTCCATTTGATTGATTGTTATCCAAGCATTTACTGTTTTAGAATTGGTTCTCTTTGGTTCATTCTCTATTTACAAACAAGCACAGAGTCGCAATACTCTGTTTAGTCTTTGCAGATAGCGAAAAATCGTGTAAAAAAACAAAAGGAATCGAGCAAAATCAGTAGGCCACTAATGGGATCTCTTTTTGACCTCGCTAAAATAGAAACATTAGGAACAACCCCTCATGACAAATACGAAACTAGTGAGATGAACTGAACTCCACACCATGATGGCTGCAAGACAGCTCGGCTCCGCCACCTACCCCGCCCAAAATAACGATAAACTCTATGCAAATATATACAACACACCAGCAAAGTAACAGGGTAAAACATTTTATTAAACAACTATTTACATAACTATTTTAAACTTTTTGTTGCCCGATCCGGCTAGCTCAATCGATCGAGCATGAAACTCATGCACTCTGATGATTCAAAGTTTTGAAGAGTGCTTGTAACACTGTCTGAAGCCTATTTGCATATGCTTCATCTTCACTATTCTAAAAGTAAGTGGGGGCTGTTTGAGTACGTTACTGCATTTGTAAACAATGTGATGCGTTGCCACCCTGAACCGCTTAACGGAGGCCCCTGAGGGACGGTGTGATGGCGCGGACTCGGAGGGGGCGCTTGGCTCCGGCCCCCTCCCCAAGTCGTGTTCTCCTGGTGTGGCCTGAGATCGCCCCCGACATAGGTGGCCGGCTCCCAGGATCAAGCAGAACTTTTTGCCTTTTGGTAACTCTTCCATTCTTGACCTTGTCCCACAATCCGTTTCACCTAAAGACACGCTGTAGTGGGGCGCCCCTTTACCATTTCAGTTGCCATTCCGCCCGCTTTTGCTACACTGTGCCTCTTCCGCTATTCAGCTGTTTACCGCCCGCTCTTTCGACTACAACGTCTCGCTCACCATGTAGTTGAGTTGCTCCCGCTCTTGCGGTGCAGCAATAGGCGGCTGCCACAGGACTCTCAAAATGGCGGCCGGCTCTTCAGATTTGGGCGTGGTCCACTAAAATGGCCCTGCGACACCTTGGAACTCGGACGCTTGTCTGCTAGAGCTTGGGCTCCATTCTCGAAAGCGTCCCCTCAGCCTTGAAGATTCTGCAAAAGTCTTGGGGGCCCCCGACTCCCGCAGGCTTCTGGTGGGGAGCGGCTAGCATGATTGCTCGTGGAATGGCCACGACGGAGCTACGAAATGGTGGTGCTCTCATGCTAACGCCAGCTTCAGTCTGAAACATCCAGAAACTCTGTAGACTACCAATTCGATCAGTTCCGGTAGCGCCCCAACGTGACCCGGTAGAGAAGAACTTGCCCTCCCCTCTTTGACTGATGGTTCGTGTTGCCTGTCCCTTCTGTTGTCATTTAACAGAACTATTTAGCCTGCTGAAAGGGGTTGTGTTCCGACCGCTGGTTGGTGGAGACATTTTGACTATATTCTGGACCTGCGTTGTCGCGTAATGCGTCATATGACGCGCCGCGTTAGCGCATCCGGAAGTAATCCGGGGCGCGGCGCGCAGCGCGTAACGTAAGCATAACAGATCATGTAACTTGTTAATAAAACTTTTCATTGGTTCATTTTACTTTTCCTATTCTAATGATGAAAGGCTTGGTCATATGACCTAAAAATTACGCTTTTTATTACTTTCGAACATTATTTTTTCTTAAACATATGTTATAATGTTCCAGGCTAATGTACTTTCCCGGAAAATTTACAACTGTCCTGCAAGTAAAATATATTCCTTTTTCGAGAAAAAGGGCATTTCTTCGTCCCATGACGGAGCCGTTGAGCAAAAGAGGGATTCTTATCGATCACTTTATGTTGCAGGAGTAGAAAACACAACAACCCTTGACCATTTATCTTTACTGCGTTCCTGCGTATTATACCTTTTACCCTTCATGTAATTCGAATGCTTTATTTCACTTGCCTTTTACTGATTCTAAAACAGTGACTATTATTAAAAACTTTACCAATGTAAATACTACTACCATGTTTTCTTTTAAAAACCTTTATTGTGAAAATGTCAGTATACAAATACGGGCCTATAACCACGTGGGCCGGCCACGGAGCAAACTGTAATCGTATATGATGAGTAGACATTTACACTGTAGAGGAACGTAACGGGCGGGCCATTAGGTTGCAAGAACTAAGGTGTCTAACAGTTGCGGAATCGGTGGACGTACATTTTATAATTAAAATACGACAGGGCCAGTTACAATAAAATTATCTAGATATACATTTGCGGGCAAGTACCATGGGTGACGTTAATTCGAACTTTCAATAGTACAGTAATCAATAACACATCAGAACTTAATATCAATAGGGATGTCGAAATATTCAATCAATTCTCGTCCCCGCCCGCCATGTGCTTCAAAACTGCATACGTATCTCGTGATTTCAATGTTCTGCAACCAGTACACAACAAGGAGTTACGACTCCCATTTATTCTGGCGCCATTTTGGGCGAGGACGGGCAGGTCCAGGATATAGTCAAAATGTCTCTTCCAACCATCGACTATGATGATGTTCATATGCTGTATTTATTAGAGTAACACTCATCTGTCCACATGAAATTAATTTGCCACAATCTAAACATGTCATTTTAATCTTTCCAAAGTTCTTCTAAATATTTGGGACCGTTTCCCTTGCCTCTGATGCTGTCAGTGCCAGTTCTTTGATGAATGTACTGGCAGGTCGGGGGTTCTCCTCCAAATCTCTCTTTTATGCAGCACTATAATTAATCAGTGCCACCTCTCCATATGACGATGCATGGTATAGTTACCATAACTATATATTTTTTCGGTTCCTCTGGAGAGTACATCGTGGCAGATGAAGCGTGTAACGTACCGGGAATTTACCTTTTTTGCATGTAGAGGAAAGGAAAAAAAATTCGAGCGTCCGAGTTCTAAGGTGTCCCAGGGCCATTTTAGTGGACCAGGCCCAAATCCAAAGGACAGGCCGCCATTTTGAGAGTCCTGTTGCAGCTGCCTGTCGCTGTAGCATCAAGAGCGGCCAAAACTCAGCTGAATGGCAACTGAAACGGTAAAGGGGCGCCCCACTACAGCAGACGAGCCTCCACCTGGGAAGGCCCGTTCACGCCACCTCCCACCCCCCCTTCGGGCACCCCACGCCGTTATTCGGAGCAGGATTGTAGGATGGCCACACCAATGCGGCAACTTGCTAGACACCACCTCGGTGCCACCCGGATCTTGGCGCGTTGCGCTGCCTTTGGCCCCATTCGCACATCGGTCCGCTACTGATGCCACCTCACAGGCCAACGGGGCGCCCCACGCCCACTTTCAGCATTGTAGGATGGCCACACCAGTGCGGCAACTTGCTAGACACCACCTCGGTGCCATCCGGATCTTGGCGCGTTGTGCTGCCTTCGGCTATTCGCACATCAGTCCGCTACTGACGCGAACTCACAGGCCAACGAGGCGCCCCACGCCGACTTTCAGCATTATAGGATGGCCACACCAGTGCGGCAACTTGCTAGACACCACCTCGGTGCCATCCGGATCTTGGCACGTAGTGAAGCTGCAGCAGCTGCAAATAAGCTTCAGACAGTGTTACAACCGCTGCTCAGAACTCTCAACTATGACACCACCTCGGTGCCATCCGGATCATGGCGCATTGCGCTGCCTTTGGCCCCATTCGCACATCGGTCCGCTACTGACGCCACCTCACAGGCCAACGGGGCGCCCCACGCCCACTTTCAGCATTGTACGATGGCCACACCAGTGCGGCAACTTGCTAGACACCACCTCGGTGCCATCCGGATCTTGGCGCGTTGTGCTGCCTTTGGCCTATTCGCACATCGGTCCGCTACTGACGCTGCCTCACGTGCCAACGGATTTTCTACGCTTTTTATACCCTATGCCGCATAACAGGTCATGTGACTTGTTTATAAAACTTTTCATTGGTTCATTTTACTTTTGGTTTCCTAATGATGGAAGGCTTGATCATATGACCTAAAAATAACACTTTTCATTGGATGAAAAAAAAATTTTTTCCCAAACGATGAAAGCCCCACCTTGTTTCTGGATGTTTCAGACTGAAGCTGGCGTCAGCATGAAAGCACCACCATCTCGTGGCTCCGTCGTGGTCATTCCGCGAGCAATCATGGCAGCCGCTCCCCACCGGAAGCCTGCAGGAGTCGGGGGCCCCCAAGACTTTTGTACAATCCTCAAGGCTGAGGGAACGCTTTCGAGAATGGGGTCCAAGACCTAGCAGACTAGCGTCCGATTTCCAAGGTGTCCCAGGGCCATTTCAGTGGACCAGGCCCAAAAAGGAAAGAGCCTGCCGCCATTTTGAGAGTCCTGTGGCAGCGGCCTATCGCTGCACCGCAAGAGTGGGCGCAACTCAGCTGAATGGCGGATTTTGACACAGTGGACGGAATGGCAACTGAAACGGTAAAGGGGCGCCCCACTACAGCAGACGAGCCTCCACCTGGGGAGGCCCGTTCACGCCGCCTCACCCCCCCCCCCCCCGGGGCGCCCCACGCCGTTATTCGGAGGGCGGCAACTTACTGGACATCACCTTGGTGCCATCGTTCTGCTGCCTTGGAACTATTCGCACAACAGACCGCTACTGATGACCCACCCCCCGCGACGCCCCACGCCGGATACCGAAATCAGTGCGGCACCCAGGCAACATCACCTGGGTGCCGTCCAGAAATCTGGACGTTGTGCTGCGTTGGGACTATTCGCACAACCGACCGCTACTTCCTTCTTTTTCCCTAAAAATGTTTAAATGTTTTTACTGTTTTTGTTTTGTTGTATATATTTATAAGTTATTAAAGTTTTATAATCCTACTACTTTGTTGGAGTGCTATATATTTTTAATGTGACACATAATTGTAAAAACTTTCATGTACAAAGAGGCATCCCTGGAATCTTCCGCTTCAGGCTCGGTCCCCTCCCCAATCACAATACAGAATGGTTTTCAGATAGTAGGAACGCGTGTGGTGTGACGGATCTCATCGGGTGTGGGCCTTGATCTACTATAACTCCTTTGAAGAGGGGTGATTCTTTACAGCTGGGGCCATAAACTACATCTGCAGGGCTAGCTGATAGCCTGGGACCGGCCTGGACAATCGGACACAGAGGAAGAGGAGTGTCAGAGGGTGCGGTAGTGAATAGGGCGAAAGGGAGGTGTCGGACAGGCACAGGGTGTGATTCTCAGGGAAGAGCAGCGCAGATGGGGGGAGGTTTATTGCCCATGCGTAAGACAGAGAGCGGGGGTGACCAGTGCCTGGGGGAGATGCTTGCGAGGGTGGGGAGCCATGCTAAGGATCGACAGCGTGCAGAGAGTGGCTGCCGTGCACGACAAAAGTGTGGCATTTGAAAAAAGGCAAGATGGCGCAGACAATGTTTATCAACACTTCCTGATTTCCTTCGAATCGAACGTTAACAGACGTTATCTCTACCACACTACCGGTCCCCCTGGGCTTAAACGCCGAGATGGTAGGGACTGCATCCCGTGGAGATAGGCCGAGACGTCACTCAGCAGAAAAAAAAGAAAAAAAAAAGTCTATAAACATACAATAAGTTAAAAGTCAATCATTCTTGTTTCCTTGTAGTACGCTCCCCAGGCCCGCGGGGCCCTTTTAAAACCTCCACATCAAACCTAGGGGGTCAGGGAGGATCTACTATGCCCCCTTATGGTCATTTGCCCCTTCGCTTTGGCCTCCTCTTGTCTCTCGATCCTACCGAGAGACAAGATGGCGGCCGCTACGGACTGTTTGGAATGTTTACAGACGCCGGAGAACCAATCAGCTTCGCTTCACAAAGCTCCGTAACGCGAAAAGTACGCGAAGCGGAGCGCTGCCCGGTCCGCTGTCACAGATATATATCTTTTTTTGAACGTTAATTTCTCAAAATCCACTGGAGCACATATATTGAGACCTAGCAAAGGCACATCGGGCTACCAGTCCCTACAATTTTGCCAAGTTTCGTGCAAATCCATTCAGCCGTTCGGGCTAAAAGTGAGGCCAACCGCCCTATTGAAATTAACATTGGAAAAACGCGTTTTGGACCCCCCTTTTTTCTCGGCCCCCCCTTGACGAACCCCCCCCAAATTTCCAGGGGCTGCTCAGAAACAAAATGTTCCATTTTCCTGAAAATTTCTGCCAATTCCCTCCACAAACGCCAAAGTTATTAGACATAAAATTTTCAAAAATCCCATAGAGAAAAAATCCTAACTATATATACCTACTGGCGACCGCCAGTAGGTAACTACTGGCGACCGCCAGTAGGTAAATACCTACTGGCGGTCGCCAGTAGGTAGTTATAGTTAGGATTGTTTTCCATAGGAAATCCGCAACATTCTATTGGGAATAACTTTGGTGCAGATTGAGGGATCTGCCTGTAACTTTCCAAAATTAAGGCCAGCTCCGCTCTGCTCCTTCCCTGAAAGGTTCGGGGGGATTCGTGAAGTGGGGGCCGAGAAAAAAGGGGGGTCCCAAAACATGTTTCCCCATGTTAATTTCCTTAGGATGAATAGACAAGGCTACAGCCCGAACCGCTGAACGGAATTAGACTAAACTTTGCAAAATTGTAGGGACTGGTACGCAGAAGTGCCTTTTCTATATTTGGTGAAAATTGCTCCAGTGATTTTTTTTTTAAATTAACTTCAAAAACACATATATATCTATATGCGCGCTTCAAGCGCTTACCGGTAAGCGTACCGGGGAGCGCACCCTGCTCGCCACGGAAGTGCGCGAGGGGAAAGCTGATTGGCTCTTGGGTGTCTGTCAACATTCTAAACAGTCCGGAGAGTCCGCTATCTTGTGTCTCGGTAGAATCGAGACACAAGAGGTGAAAATAAATGGGGGGAAATGATTAAAAGGGGGCAGGGTAGACCCCCCTGACCCCCTAGATTTTCTGAGGGGGGCCTAGAAGGACCCTGAAGGGCAAAAAAACTATTTATTTTTTTTAAAAATTTCGCGGGGTAAGCGCTGGGTGCGTTCCCATGTACGCTTCCAGGTACGCGTACCCTGAGCGTAGCACAGGGAAAAACAGTGAAAGAAAATAGTGTAAAATAAGAATTTGGAGTGCTTAGAGGTAGGGTAGCTCTAAAAAGAGCTGTTGTGTTATGTGGGTGATTTAAGTACCTACAAGTAGGTACCGATGCAGAGGCTAAAATTCAAGAGAAAGACTCTGTTCCCCTCATCTGAGAAATGTACACTGTGTCCTCTGTAGATATCTTGCATTTTGTAATGCAAGTTATGGTGGTATATGGAACTCATACCATAATCTCTCAGGAAAGCAGGAACTGATCCTTTTGGGACCGCCTGAGAAGGCCTAGGGGGTGAGGGGTACTCTACTTTGCCCCCTTTTCACGTTCTGAACTATTTTATTTTACTCTCTTCTGTAATTACACAAAATGGCAGCGATAGGATGCATCAGAGACAGACAGTGAGAGAAAGGAGGCCGGAGATGAAGAAGAGATGTCAAATACACATTGGAGATATTATAGTGGGAGAAGGGAAGTAAATATGAGTAAACTTACTATGTAACATAAAAATGTTGCACTCTATACTATAAGTCTCATTTTATACTACAATCACTTCGCTACAACCTCATAAATTAAAAATAAAAATGAATAATGTCTCAAACAATTTTTGATTTCTAAATATAAATTTATTCTTCTGAATTTTCATAATTTGAAAGAACTAGTAACATGTCCTCATCAGGAATTTCCTCTTCAATCATCTCATCAGGAATCTCCTCATGAAAAGTCTGCAATGATGATTCTTGTAACTCTATGGTCTCCAAACATTCGATAAATTCGCCGTCAAGAGATTGATCAAAAAAATCATTCAAGTCATCTCCTCCTTGTGAGAATATTTCATTATTGGTGCTGTCAATTTCAATAAATGTAGTGGATAATTCAAAAGAAATTGCCACGGTCTCTTCATTGTGATCCATTTTATTTTGAAATTTCTTGCTGTAAATTGCAGAAAAAAATAATCACTTTCATTTATCGTTTTTAGTAATACATAATATAAAACTAACTTTATCAAGTATTTAGTATAACAGAAGGACTGTAAATAAATAACAGAAAACATGTTTCATATTATCTTAAAGTGTACAACATAGTTCCCCTTACAAATTAACAACTCACCTTTTTGAAAGTAGGAGAAGCGTTAGTACTGTGTAAATCAAACACCAGAAATTGAGCACCAAAAATTCCTCACAAATGTACCTCAGACAGTAGTATCACAAAATGGCTGTGGTTTCCTCTCATTTTAGATATATACATAACCAATTAACTTTCATCACACACAAATACAAAACCAAAGTAACATTTTAATTGGTTCTAAATTTCAACACTTTCAAATGTGTTTTCCCCATGCAATTTTCTATAGGACATTTAGATACGTCTACAGCCTGAATGGCTGAACGGAATTACACCAAACTTGGCAAAATGGTACATCAAACCTAGGGGGTCAGGGAGGATCTACTATGCCCCCTTATGGTCATTTGCCCCTTCGCTTTGGCCTCCTCTTGTCTCTCGATCCTACCGAGAGACAAGATGGCGGCCGCTACGGACTGTTTGGAATGTTTACAGACGCCGGAGAACCAATCAGCTTCGCTTCACAAAGCTCCGTAACGCGAAAAGTACGCGAACCGGAGCGCTGCCCGGTCCGCTGTTACAGATATATATCTTTTTTTGAACGTTAATTTCTCAAAATCCACTGGAGCACATATATTGGGACCTAGCAAAGGCACATCGGGCTACCAGTCCCTACAATTTTGCCAAGTTTCGTGCAAATCCATTCAGCCGTTCGGGCTAAAAGTGAGGCCAACCGCCCTATGGAAATTAACATTGGAAAAACGCGTTTTGGGACCCCCCTTTTTTCTCGGCCCCCCCTTGACGAACCCCCCCCAAATTTCCTGGGGCTGCTCAGAAACAAAATGTTCCATTTTCCTGAAAATTTCTGCCAATTCCGTCCACAAACGCCAAAGTTATTAGACATAGAATTTTCAAAAATCCCATAGAGAAAAAATCCTAACTATATATACCTACTGGCGACTGCCAGTAGGTAATATATAAGTACATATATATGTATATATATATATATTTACTCACCAACCCATGTAGCCGCTTATACACCAATAGATAGACTGATACAGACATTTACATAGTTTACTCACTAACCCATGCATTGAGTACAATACGCTTAACTATACCAGAGGAATTTCAATGGTTTTGTACGAGTGAAATGTCCAGCTAACTATAACACACCTAAAACCTATGGTTTTTTTCTGTGAAAAAAAAAATATATATATATATACATATTACCTACTGGCGATAGCCAGTAGGTATATATAGTTAGGATTTTTTCTCTATGGGATTTTTGAAAATTCTATGTCTAATAACTTTGGCGTTTGTGGACGGAATTGGCTGAAATTTTCAGGAAAATGGAACATTTTGTTTCTGAGCAGCCCCTGAAAATATGGGGGGGGTTCGTCAAGGGGGGGCCGAGAAAAAAGGGGGATCCCAAAACACGTTTTTCCCATGTTCATTTCCATAGGGCGGTTGGCCTCACTTTTAGCCCGAACGGCTGAATGGATTTGCACGAAACTTGGCAAAATTGTAGGGACTGGTAGCCCGATGTGCCTTTGCTAGGTCTCAATATATGTGCTCCAGTGGATTTTGAGAAATTAACGTTCAAAAAAAGATATATATCTGTAAGCGCGCTCCGGGCAGCGCCCCGGTTCGCGTACCTGACGCGTAACGGAACTTCGCGAAGCGAAGCTGATTGGCTCTCCGGTGTCTGTCAACATTCTAAACAGTCCGGTGCGGCCGCCATCTTGTCTCTCGGTAGGATCGAGAGACAAGATGTGGTGAAAAACGAAGGGGGAAATGAAGGAAAGGGGGCAAGGTAGACCCCTCCTGACCCCCTAGGATTGATGAGGGGGATATTAAAGTCCCGCGGGGCAAAAAAAAAAAAAAAAAAAATTGCGATTTTTCGCCGTAGAGGCGCGTCCCGGTACGCGAACCGGGCAGCTCACCGGGCAGCTAACCGGGCAGCTAACCGGCAGCGTAACGGGAGTCTGAGGAGAAGCTGATTGGCTGTCAACATTGTAAACAGTCCGGAGCGGCCGCCATCTTGTCTCTCGGTAGGTTCGAGAGACAAGATGTGGTGAAAAACGAAGGGGGAAGTGAAGGAAAGGGGGCAAGGTAGACCCCTCCTGACCCCCTAGGATTGATGAGGGGGATATTAAAGTGCCCCGCTGGCCAAAAAATAAAAAATTAAATTTTTGCGATTTTTCGCCGTAGAGGCGCGTCCTGGTACGCGAACCGGGCAGCTAACTGGCAGCGTAACGGGAGTCCGCCATCTTGTGTTTTTGGAGCGTCCGGTTCGCGTACCGGGTAGCGTCCTGGTAAGCGTAACAAAGAGAAACAAAAAAAAAAGATTTCCAGCAAACTTGGCAAAATTGTAGGGACTGTTTGTTTGATGTGCCTTTGCAAGGCCTCAAGATATGTGCACGTGTGGATTTTGTCTAACTAAAGTTAAAAAAAATATATTTATCTGTAAGCGTGCTCCGGTGCACTTACGTTACGGGTTTGGTTTGCGCTGCAGAGCCGATACGTCGCGACGCGTCATGAGGCGTCTCACGTGGCTGCGTGATACGTCACGTAATAAAGAATATATTTTACAGCTATAGATATTAGCTTTTAAAAAACCAATGAAATTCACTGAAAAAACCATAGGTTATAGACCATATATAGTTAGGAATTTGCATTTACAAAACCTTGAAAATTCACTGAAAAAAACATAGGTTAGAGACCATATATAGTTAGGAATTAGCATTTAAAAAACCTTATTTTACTCACACAAAACCATTGAAATTCCATATATAGTTAGTTGCACTAACTATATATCGCGCACCCGCAATTCACTGCTGATGATGTCACATATTACATCATTCATGACATGGTCAGTGACATCACTGATGACATCACTGATGACATCTCAAATGACATCACTGATGACATCACTGATGACAACATCCAGTGACTGTATGTTTCTGTAAAGTTAAAATATGTCTTACATATTGAAGAATGAGTAGATGTATAAGTGTCTGGACGAAGGATTTAGTAGGTGCATGACTGAATGTATGAGTGAGTGATTAAATGTGTCTCACTGAGTGCATGGGTTAGTGACTAAACTGTCTTAATTTGTGCATCATTATGTCTTTTGTTCTGTAAACTGCTGCATGTGTTGATCAGTAGCTAAATGAGTAACTATATGGGTTATTGATTGATTGCCCAAGTATTTGTATGGGAGACTGAGTGTGTGTGTGGCTGGCTGGGAGGTGTGTGACTCTGTGCAGATCAATGTGTACTTGTATCAATGATTGTATAAGAGAGTAAGTATGTGTTAGTATATGTTTGAAAATGTAAGGTGCTCTATGTTTAACTGTATAGATTAGAAAATGGAAGTGTGATTGATTCTTTACAGGACTGACTAGGTGTGTGAGTAACTCCATGGATGAGTGGCAGAGTGTGAGTGTCTGTATAGGTGTATGAGTGCATATGATAGTGTCGTAAAGATGAGTGATTGTATGTATGAATGATTGTATGGGTGAATGAGTGAGTGTTTGTGTAAACATAGGAATCAGTGAGTGCGTATGTAGTAACTAGTATTGGTGTGTCAATGGTTTAAAAAATTATACTCTGTATTTAACACTGGGTGTAACAGAGGTTATATGAAAGTGTGAGGAGATGCATTGTATTGTCAAATGAATGATATCATCAGTGATGTGACCAATGATGTCAAATGAGATGTCATCAGTGATGTCATCAGTGATGTCATTTGAGATGTCATCAGTGATGTCATTTGAGATGTTATCAGTGATGTCATTTGAGATGTCATCAGTGATGTAATCAGTGATGTCATTTGAGATGTCATCAGTGATGTCATCAGTGATGTCATTTGAGATGTCATCAGTGATGTCATCAGTGATGTCACTGACCATGTCATGAATGATGTAATATGTGACATCATCAGCAGTGAATTGCGGGTGCGCGATATATAGTTAGTGCAACTAACTATATATGGAATTTCAATGGTTTTGTGTGAGTAAAATAAGGTTTTTTAAATGCTAATTCCTAACTATATATGGTCTCTAACCTATGGTTTTTTCAGTGAATATATATATATATTCACTCACCAACCCATGCAGCCGCTTATATACCAATAGACAGACTGATACAGACATTTACATAGTTTACTCACTAACCCAAGCATTGAGTACAATACGCTTAATCAGTCACTTATACAACCAGTCATGCACCTACTAAATCATCCATTCGCGCACTTATACACCCACTCATTCTTCAATACACCTTGGCCTATATGTATATATGTATACAAAACATATTTAAACTTTACAGAAACATACATTCACTGGATGATGTCATGAGTGATGTCATGAGTGATGTCATTTTAGATGTCATAAGTGATGTCATCAGTGATGTCACTGAGCATGTCAGGAGTGATGTATTATGTGACATCATCAGCAGTGCATTGCGGGGTGCGAGTTATAGTTAGATCTACTAACTATAATGGCCGAATTTCTCTGGTTTTATACGGGTTAAATGTCCAACTAGCTATAACGTCCCTGAAACCTATGTTTTTTTCTGTGATTTTCAAAGGTTTTTTAAATGCTAATTCCTAACTATAGCATACCAGTCACATTTGCAGAGTGGTGGAGAAAGGCGAGCATGGCCTCTGAACATCTCTTAGCAATCCTACTGTGTGGCATTTACTAAAGGTAACAGGAGGAGTAGCTAGCCCCCAACTTCAACCTTGGGGGCCAAATACCCCTTTTATTACCTCCAGTAAGTCCCACACAGCTGTATTGCCTCCTGGGCCACTTATAGCCCTGGGGACCCCATCCCCTGGGGCCTGGCCTCTCCGTTGTGTACCATGGGGTCGCCCAAATAACCCTACGGTCCCACCGGCCCCCCCTCCACTGGCCATTTCTTGCCCCAGGGACCCCATCCCCTGGGGCTTGGCCTCTTTGTTGGGGACTATGGGGGAGCCCCAATACCCCGATGGTCCCGCCGGCTCCTCGCCTCCTGCGGGAGCCAGTATTGCTTTTGCAGAAGGGGAGCTGCTAACATACAGCTACCCTTGTGCAAAAGCAATTCTGCTTTTCTTCTTGGAAGCAAGAACAGGTTTCTTGTTCTTGCTTCCAAAAACCAAGGCAGAGTTTGCTTTGACAAGGCGGGAGCCATGCTCCGCCCTGTCATAGCAAACAGCAGTGTCCCGGGGTAGGCACCCCGGGACATTGCATGAGCTGGCCCAAGGTGGTGGCAGTCCCCAGGGCCAAGGAGGGCTCCAGGAAGGGGGCCTCGCTACCCCTCTCCCAATGGGTTTTAAAGCCCTGGGGAGGTGGAGGTCCTAGGAGTTAGGGGGGGTGGCCCGTGAGGCCCCCTATACATATTTACAGAAAGCCCCAGGGAGGTGGCGGTCCCCGGGGCTTGGGGAGTTCCATGAGGCCACCCACCCACTTTTTAAATTTTATTTTCAAATCAATTTAAGACCCAGGAGGTGGCGGTCCCCAGGGCAGTGGGGTCACGTGCCCCCAAACATATTTAAATAAAGGCCTGGAGAGGTTGCAGTCCCTGGGGCTGGGGGGCCTGTGAGGCCCCCTCGCAAATAATTGAAGAAAGCCCCGGGAGGTGGCAGTCCCCAGGGCTTGGGGGGTCCATGAGGCCCCCACACACATTATTTTAAAAAACTACATTTAAGGCACAGGGAGGTGGCAGTCCCCTGGGCAGCAGGGGGGCCGCATGCCCTCCATGCAAATGTAAATAAAGCCATGGGGAGGTGGCTGTCCCCGGGGCTTGTGGGGGCCTGAGAGGCCCCCGCATCTGATCAAACAAGCCCCAGGGAGGTGGCAGTCCCGGGGCTGCGGGAGGGCCGTGTGCCCCCACATATAATTAGCATAGCCCCGGGAGGTGGCAGCCCCCAGGGCTGCGGGGGCCCACACTATATTACTTGGCATTTCTCCCGGGACCTGGCTCACCCAGGGGCTTACAGATAACGAAGCATGGTCTCCGTGCTACATTTATTTGCTCTGCAGGATTTGTGCACCCAGAGCAAATTCTGCCAATTTCTTTTTTTGTTAAATGCTTTTTTTTGGCCTGGATGTCCCTGTGGGACCCCCCTGAGCCGGCCTAGGGGGTCAGGTAGTTTCTACCCTGCCCCCTTTTCTTGTTTTCACCTTTTTTTCTACTGATTTCTTGTGACTCAGTTACCGAGTCACAAGCTGGCTGCCAACACTTCCTGGTTTGGAGTGTTGACAGCCAATCAGAGTGAAGCTCGTGCCCAGGAGGGATTCGCAAACCCTCCTTGGTGCTCAGATATCGATACTGAGGAACTACTGAATGGATTTAAACCATTAAAAAAAAGGTTTCTCTCTGAACCAAGAGTTACCTTTTTGCCAAATTTGGTGTAATTCCGTTCAGCAGTTCAGGCGATAGCCTGATCCAATCTTTCCTATGGAAAATAACAGGGGGAAACACGTATTGGGACCCCCTTTATTGCTCGGGCCCGCTTGACGAATCACCCCAAAGCTTTCAAGACAGGAGCTGACCGGAGTGGACCATTATTTTAAAAAATTCGACGAAGATTCGTCATATGGCGCCAAAGATATTGGCAAAAGGCAAAACGCTTTTTGAATAGAAACAAGGTCCTAACTATAACTACCTACTGGTAGCCGCCAGTAGGTAATTTATATATATATATATATATATATATATATATATATATATATATATATATATATATATATATTTATATATATATATATATATATATATATATATATATATATATATATATAGAGAGAGAGAGAGAGAGAGAGAGAGAGAGAGAGAGATAGATAGACAGATAGATAGATAGACAGATAGAAATAACTATCTATATGTATATATATATATATTCACTGAAAAAAACATAGGTTATAGACCATATATAGTTAGGAATTAGCATTTACAAAACCTTGAAAATTCACTGAAAAAAACATAGGTTATAGACCATATATAGTTAGGAATTAGCATTTACAAAACCTTGAAAATTCACTGCAAAAACCATAGGTTAGAGACCATATATAGTTAGCTGGACATTTTATTGACATAAAACCAATGAAATTCCATATATAGTTAGTTGCACTAACTATATATCGCGCACCCGCAATCCACTGCTGATGATGTCACATATTACATCATTCATGACATGGTCAGTGACATCACTGATGACATCACTGATGACATCTCAAATGACATCACTGATGACATCACTGATAACAACATCCAGTGATTTTTTGTTTCTATAAAGTTTAAATATGTCTTACATATTGAAGAATGAGTGGATGTGTAAGTGTCTGGACGAAGGATTTAGTAGGTGCATGACTGACTGTATGAGTGAGTGATTAAATGTGTTTCACTGAGTGCATTGGTTAGTGACTAAACTGTCTTAATTTGTGCATCATTATGTCTGTTGTTCTGTAAACTGCTGCATGTGTTGATCAGTAGCTATATGAGTAACTATATGGGTTATTGATTGATTGCCCAAGTATTTGTATGGGAGACTGAGTGTGTGTGTGGCTAGCTGGGAGGTGTGTGACTCTGTGCAGATCAATCTGTACTTGTATCAATGATTGTATAAGAAGGTAAGTATGTGTTAGTATATGTTTGAAAATGTAAGGTGCTCTATGTTTAACTGTATAGACAAGAAAATGGAAGTGTCATTGATTCTTTACAGGACTGACTAGGTGTGTGAGTAACTCCATGGATGAGTGGCAGACTGTGAGTGTCTGTATAGGTGTATGAGTGCATATGATAGTGTTGTAAAGATGAGTGATTGTATGTATGAATGATTGTATGGGTGAATGAGTGAAGGTGTGTGTAGACGTAGCAATCAGTGAGTGCGTATGTAGTAACTAGTATTGGTGTGTCAATGGTTTCAAAAATTATACTCTTTTTAACACTGGGTGAAACAGAGGTTATATTAAAATGTGAGGAGATGCATTGTATTGTCACATGAATGATATCATCAGTGATGTGGTCATTGATGTCAAATGAGATGTCATCAGTGATGTCATCAGTGATGTCACTGACCATGTCATGAATGATGTAATATGTGACATCATCAGCAGTGGATTGCGGGTGCGCGATATATAGTTAGTGCAACTAACTATATATGGAATTTCATTGGTTTTATGTCAATAAAATGTCCAACTAACTATATATGGTCTCTAACCTATGGTTTTTGCAGTGAATTTTCAAGGTTTTGTAAATGCTAATTCCTAACTATATATGGTCTATAACCTATGGTTTTTTCAGTGAATTTTCAAGGTTTTGTAAATGCTAATTCCTAACTATATATGGTCTATAACCTATGGTTTTTTTCAGTGAATTTCAATGGTTTTTTAATAGCAAATATCATAAGCTGTCCAATGTCAAGTACGTGGTAAGTAAAAACATTTTCGTGTTTATGCACACTGATCTGCTTTGAATGCTGCCCCCCACCCCTCATTTCTATTAGGAGTACTCTCTCTCTGCAGATAGTGAAGGGTAGTTAACGCAGCCCTTTGCCCCCTTTGTAATCCGTCGTGCCTGCTTCTCTCTCCATTTGATTGATTGTTCTCTTTGGTTCATTCTCTATTTACAAACAAGCACAGAGTCGCAATACTCTGTTTAGTCTTTGCAGATAGCGAAAAATCGTGTAAAAAAACAAAAGGAATCGAACAAAATCAGTAGGCCACTAATGGGATCTCTTTTTGACCTCGCTAAAATAGAAACATTAGGAACAACCTGTTGAAAATAGCAATGCGTATGTACATAAGCGGCGTTCATTTGTGTTCACAGTACCCCTTGTTGATTGTTTCAATCGAGCATTGAATTGTTCGAAGTTGGTTCTCTTAAGGATCTTCTCTGCCTGCAAACGAGGAAGAATAGGAATATTCTCTCTCCCTTTGCAGATAGTGAAGGGTAGGTAACGCAAGCCTTTAACACGTCGTACCTATTTCATTCCTCATTGATTGATTGATTGTCCGAACATTGACTGTTTGGGAATTAGTTCTTTTTGGAGGTATTCCCTGTTTGCAAATAAACGTAGGAAAATCTTTGCAAGTAGTGAAAGGGTACGTAATGCGGACCTTTCTCCCCCGTTGTAATCTGTCATGCCTATCTACTCCCCACTGATTGATGCACCTGTTTCACCCGGACCATTTACTAGAGATACGTCATCTGGCCCGACCAGAGAGCACCCCTAGTGAAAAGGACATATGCAATAATAACGAAGTGATCACTGTATCCTGTTAACAGAAACTTTAGCATGAAACAACCTGGAAAGAAAAGAATAGGAAAACGAAAATCAGTAGGCTACTGATGAACATGAACTTTTATTAAACAACGAACAAAGAAACGATAACATAACGTAATGATAAAACCTATTAATGTCCTAGAAACAAGAAAACGTTAAAATATGCCAGTGGTGAGAGACCAGAAAAACAGTAAGAGAAACCAAATCACCCCTCGCTGTCCCACCGCCTGCCACGCCAAAAAAATCGATAGACTAGGGAAAATGCAAGTCAGTAGAACATCCGCCCCCACTCTGGAAACTTCCAAGGTGGGGCTGGGTTGCGGCTACGCCCAGCCGGGAGCAGCCCATATACGGCAGGTCCTGCTGCCACGCCTCGGCCAGGAGATCCTGACGTAGGGTGTAGCCGGAGGAGAGGCCGAGGCCAGCGGGACCCGGCCAGGGGATTGCCTTTACAACGCTGAACAGTTGCAGGGGGGGGAATGTCTCCTCGACCCTCCCCTCTCTCTCCCAGTCCAGCCGCGGTGGCCCTTGAGAGTTGCAGGTACTCCCGCCACATGCTCTTCCGGTCCGGCCACCAACGGTCGGGGGGCCGAGGACGACGGGATCCGGCTGCAGCCGATAAACCAAGAAACCCGTTCATGGGGCCAGAGCCAGGGGCGTCCGGCCGACATCTACCGGAAGCCCGGCCCGAAGACGGACGGGACACTTCTTCTTTCATGAATAATGGCTGCGACAACACTGGGGGGGGATGTCTTGCACATGCCTCCGACCCCCCCCTCCCCCCTCGTCCTCATCGCCTGGTCCGGCCATAACAAATCTCAAGCGAGACGCCGTGGGGTGCACTGGGAGGGAGAGACGGTGCGAACAGGCCTCTCCCGCCTCCCCAGGTGGAGGCTTCCCAGCTGCACCCTCAGCGCTCCAGGCGCCCGGAAAAGGGTTCTTCCACTGTGGCCATGCTGCAACGTCTCACCCGGCAGGGTGGAGCCCGTCCGCTCATTTGACCCCGCGATCGCCAGTAGCTACCGAACTCTCAAAATGGCGGTCGACCTGGCAAGAGCGGGCCCAGCATAAAGAAATGGCCCGGTCACTGCTTGACTCCACCACCGTAGTCGTCCACGACCTTGAAGATTCTACAGGAGCCGCGGGAGTCTCCGACCCCCGATGGGGAATGACTGCCATGATCGCCCGTGGAGTGACGAAACTGTATCCGCGGGACGTCGGCGCTCCCATGCTGGCGCCAGCCTCACTTTGAATTACTAGAATCCTGCAGACCTCAGTTCCGGTGAAAGCACAGTGTGACCCAGTAGGAAAAATTGTTGCACCCCCTCCCCTTTTTCACTGATAGTTCAAACCACCGATCCTTTCCTTTGCCCTTTTAACGGAACTTTGGACTGCCTCCCCCTCTTTTACATTTTCTAGAGAAAACAAAACATTAACCACTACATTAGCATAGCAGTTGACACCAGAACTGTTTTCAAATTTAAAACCAACAACATCTTCAACAAAATCCTTTTTGTTTCTGCTGTGACCCTGCTACAGCACAGGCATTGTCCCCAGCAGTAATTCTGCGATGCCGGTAAGAATAGCTGTGGTGCCTACTGGACTCACTCACCCCCGCGGCGCCCCACGCCGTTATTTGCTGGGCGGCAACTTACTAGACATCACTTTCGTGCCATCTAGATTTCAGCGCGTTCTGCTGCCTTGGAACTATTCGCACAACAGACCGCTACTGACAAGAATATTTCATTATTGGTGCTGTCAATTTCAATAAATCTATTGGATAATTCAAAAGAAATTGCCACGGTCTCTTCGTTGTTTAAATGTTTTTACTGTTTTTGTTTTGTTGTATATATTTTTATGTTATTAAAGTTTTATATTCCTACTACTTTGTTGGAGTGCTACATATTTTTAATGTGACACATAATTGTAAAAACTTTGATGTACCAAGAGTCATTCCTGGAATCTTCCGCTTCAGGCTCGGTCCCCTCCCCAATCACAATACAGGATGGTTTTCAGATAGTAGGAACACGTGTGGTGTGACGGATCTCATCGGGTGTGGGCCTTGATCTACTATAACTCCTTTGAAGAGGGGTGATTCTTTACAGCTGGGGCCATAAACTACATCTGCAGGGCTAGCTGATAGCCTGGACAATCGGACACAGAGGAAGAGGAGTGTCAGAGGGTGCGGTAGTGAATAGGGCGAAAGGGAGGTGTCGGGCGGGCACAGAGTGTGATTCTCAGGGAAGAGCAGCGCAGATGGGGGGAGGTTTATTGCCCATGCATAAGACAGAGAGCGGGGTGACCAGTGCCTGGGGAAGATGCTTGCGAGGGTGAGGAGCCATGCTACGAATCGACAGCGTGCAGAGAGTGGGTCTGGTCAAGACATCTAAAATGGCTGCCGTGCACCACAAAAGTGTGGCATTTCAAAAAAGGCAAGATGGCGCAAACAATGTTTTTCAACACTTCCTCATTTCCTTCGAATCGAACGTTAACAGACGTTGGGGCATATTACCAAAGTTAAGCGATATTTATCGCTAACGATGCTTACCAACGAATTTTTTACCGCTAAGCATCGTCAGAAATTATCGAAGATAAACCTTGCTATTATCAAGGTTTATCGCAAATGCGATAATAAACGGCCGCAATGCATGAATATCGCTAAAAACTCAGCGATATTCATGCATTACCGAGCTAATGCTCTTAGCCATGTTATCCACCTCCCATTGGATAACATGGCTAAGAACTGCTCAGGGCAGGTGTTACTTTTTGGAGATATTCGCGCTTAGCGCGAATATCTCCAAAAGGAGATAGATATCTTGCATGTTGTAATGCAAGTTATTGTGGTATATGGAACTCATACCATAATCTATCAGGAAAGCAGAAACTGATCCTTTTGGGACCGCCTAAAAAGGCCTAGGGGGTGAGGAGTACTCTACTTTGCCCCCTTGTCACGTTCCGAACTATTTTATTTTACTCTCTTCTGTAATTACACAAAATAGCAGCGATAAGATGCATCGGAGACACACAGGGGCATATTACCAACAACTAGCGAAAATTTTTGTCTCTAACTTGTTTAGAGACAAAAATTATCGCCGCACATCGGCGATTTTTATCGCAAAAACCTTGCTATTAGCAAGGTTTATCGCAAATGCGATAAAAAACGGCCGCAATGCATGAATATCGCTGAAAAGTCAGCGATATTCATGCATTATCGAGCAAATGCTCTTAGCCATGTTATCCACCTCCCATTGGATAACATGGTGAAGAACTGCTCAGGGCAGGTGTTAGCTTTTGGAGATATTCGCGCTTAGCGCGAATATCTCCAAAAGTTGGTAATAGGAGATAGCGATGTTAGCGACTGTTTCCAGTCGCTAACATCTTGGCACGCCCACTTTGCATGTCATTAGTGATAAATATCACTGACATGCAAAGCGGGGCCCAAGATGGTCGCTATCTCCTATTAGCTGTCACTAACTGGTGTTAGCGACAGCTTGGTAATAGGGAGATAATTTTATCTCCGCTTTCTTGGCTTTTAAAGCCAAAAAATCGGAGATAAACCCCCTTGATAATATGCCCCACAGTGAGAGAAAGGAGGCCGGAGATGAAGAAGAGATGTCAAATACACATTGGAGATAATATAGTGGCAGAAGGGAAGTAAATATGAGTAAACTTACCATGTAACATAAAAATGTTGCACTCTATACTATAAGTCTCATTTTATACTACAATCACTTCGCTACAACCTCATAAATTAAAAATAAAAATGAATAATGTCTCAAACAATTTTTGATTTCTAAATATAAATTTATTCTTCAGAATTTTCTAAATTTGAAAGAACTAGTAACATGTCCTCATCAGCAATGTCGTCATGAAAAGTCTGCAATGATGATTCTTGTAACTCTATGGTCTCCAAACATTCAATAAATTCGCCGTCAAGAGATTGATCAAAAAAATCATTCAAGTCATCTCCTCCTTGTGACAATATTTCATTATTGGTGCTGTCAATTTCAATCAATGTAGTGGAATCATTCAAGTCATCTCCTCGTGACAATATTTCATTATTGGTGCTCTCAATTTCAATCAATGTAGTGGAATCATTCAAGTCATCTCCTCCTTGTGACAATATTTCATTATTGGTGCTGTCCATTTCAATCAATCTAATGGAATCATACAAGTCATCTCCTCCTTGTGACAATATTTCATTATTGGTGCTCTCAATTTCAATCAATGTAGTGGAATCATTCAAGTCATCTCCTTGTGCCAATATTTCATTATTGGTGCTGTCCATTTCAATCAATCTAATGGAATCATACAAGTCATCTCCTCCTTGTGACAATATTTCATTATTGGTGCTCTCAATTTCAATCAATGTAGTGGACAATTCAAAAGAAATTGCCACGGTCTCTTCATTGTGAGCCATTTTATTTTGAAATTGCTTGCTGTAAATTGCAGAAAAAAATAATCACTTTCATTTATCGTTTTTAGTATTACATAATATAAAACTAACTTTATCAAGTATTTAGTATAACAGAAGGACTGCAAATAAATAACAGAAAACATTTTTCAAATTATCTTCAAGTGTACAACATAGTTCCCCTTACAAATTAACAACTCACCTTTTTAAAAGTAGGAGAAGTGTTAGTACTGTGTAAATCAAACACCAGAAATTCACCACCAAAAATTCCTCACAAATGTACCTCAGACAGTAGTATCACAAAATGGCTGTGGTTTCCTCTCATTTGAAATATATACATAACCAATTAACTTTCATCACACACAAATACAAAACCAAACTAACATTTTAATTGGTTCTAAATTTCAACACTTTCAAATGTGTTTTCCCCATGCAATTTTCCATAGGACATTTACATACGTCTACAGCCTGAATGGCTGAACGGAATTACACCAAACTTGGCAAAATGGTACATCAAACCTAAGAGGTCAGGAAGGACCTACTATGCCCCCTTATGGTCATTTCCCCCTTCGCTTTGGCCTCCTCTTGTCTCTCAATCCTACCGAGAGACAAGATGGCGGCCGCTACGGACTGTTTGGAATGTTGACAGACGGCGGAGAACCAATCAGCTTCGCAAAGCTCCGTAACGCGAAAAGTACGCGAAGCGGAGCGCTGTTACAGATATATATCTTTTTTTGAACGTTAATTTCTCAAAATCCACTGGAGCACATATATTGAGACCTAGCAAAGGCACATCGGGCTACCAGTCCCTAATATTTTGCCAAGTTTCGTGCAAATCCATTCAGCCGTTCGATTATTATTATTTTATTTTTTTTTTGCCCCGCGGGGCCCTTTTAAAACCTCCACATCAAACGTAGGGGGTCAGCGAGGATCTACTATTCCCCCTTATGGTCATTTGCCCCTTCGCTTTGGCCTCCTCTTGTCTCTCGATCCTACCGAGAGACAAGATGGCGGCCGCTACGGACTGTTTGGAATGTTGACAGACGCCGGAGAACCAATCAGCTTCGCTTCACAAAGCTCCGTTGCGCGAAAAGTACGCGTCCTGGAGCGCTGCCCGGTCCGCTGTTACAGATATATATCTTTTTTTAAACGTTAATTTCTCAAAATCCACTGTAGCACATATATTGAGACCTACAAAAGGCACACCGGGCTACCAGTCCCTACAATTTTGCCAAGTTTCGTGCAAATCCATTCAGCCGTTCGGGCTAAAAGTGAGGCCAACCGCCCTATGGAAAACTCAATGTTAAAAACACGTTTTGGGACCCCCCTTTTTTCTCAGCCCCCCCTTGACGAACCCCCCCCAAATTTTTAAGGGCTGCTCAGAAACAAAATGTGCCATTTTCCTGAAAATTTCAGCCAATTCCGTCCACAAACGCCAAAGTTATTAGACATAGAATTTTCAAAAATCCCATAGAGAAAAAATCCTAACTATATATACCTACTGGCGACCGCCAGTAGGTAATATATATATATATATATATATATATATATATATATATATATATATATATATATATATATATACATATATATATATATTTATATATATATATATATATAATCACTTTGTCAAACAAAAATGCACCCATTGGCAGGTTTTTCCTTTTATTTCAAACCATAACAAACACAGCAGGGTTCTATCAGAATTTGTTTGCGTAGCACTTTTCCCCCTAAGTGGGATTGGTATGCCCAGATGGAGGACTCTTGCTCACTGTGCCATTAGATTCAAGCTAGCCTGGCTGGTGAGGGATAATACCACCTGAAATAGGTCCTAGGATGAAGGGAGGAACAGAGTCAAGACTGATTTAAATATGGCTGGGTCTAAACTGAGGTGGCATGGTGAGCAAAAGAACGATGGACTTAACCCAGATCTCTTGACTGGGAGTGAATGCATGATTTATTCAGCATTCCGTCCATCATTTGTTTGCATTGCACTCCACCAGAATTGTCGGGCCAAAACTTCCCAGCCCTTGTTTACTGGCTCATGCTTGACAAAAAGCGAGATCAGTTTTGGACATTCATTCACTAATTTAAATACCATATCTGCCTCCAGGTGGGCCTCCAGTGAGTAACAATTCATGCTGGTAAACATAGTCCTACTAAAATTATTATACCCCTTCAGTGGGTTCACTGTGTCAAACATGATAAATATTAAACATCAAAACTCAACGCCCTCCAGTGAGCTTACTGATGGCATCCTTTCATTGCAAAAAAACAAAGGTTACAATGGACTTATTCATTAGTAAGGTAGTAGGGTTTTCTACTTACAACAATAACACCAAACCTGAGAGATTCACAAAACACAAAAATATCGATGGTTAAACTGTAGTTATGCGTAGGTCTTTTAATAGGACCTGGCCCACTTAAAGATCTGCTGTTTGCAATAATAATAGCCAGTGCTGTACATGGCCATTGTAGTGCACATTCAATTGCACCAGCCTTGGACTCCTGAACAGAGCTTCGGGTGCCCGCACATATTATTTCCCAAATTAAGCACTAATATGTACATGATGTCACAGTCTTGTGCAAACCATTTTTATTTTTCTATATATGGCATTAGCAAACACACGTCAGGGTTCTTGACACCAGAGGGCCTATTTATCAAGAAGTCGCACAGCTCAGCAAGCCACCTTGCTGTGCTGAGTGCCAGAAAAAGGAAGGAATGTGCTGTATTTAATATTATACAGCGCAATGTGGTGTTTTCCCAGCGCTGAGGCACAACATGCTGCATAGTGGCAAGGCAGACACCCTTGCACCATGGTGCATGGGTGCCTGTGTTGTAATCAGGATTGGTATTGTGCAGGAAGGGGCAACTTCCTTTATAGAAACATTCCCCTGAGGCATTTTCCTCTTTCTCTGTGTGTTGTAGAATGCAGCACATATGGAAAGAGGAACAAACAAAGAGAAAAAAACATATTTCTCCTAGTTTTAATGCATTCCCAGGCCTACCACTTATGGTAAGTATAGGAATGCGTCAAAGTCCATGGTTTTGCTTGGGAACACCCAGGCACCCCTTATACAATGCGTCCCTGGGGCAGAGTAACTTAAAGAAGCGATTTGCCGAGCATTGCGTTACTCCGGATTTCTCAAGCTGCTCAGGACCACGCAATGTGGCCTTGTGTAGCTAGATAAATCGCACTTAGTAGTTGCGTCGCACATGCACCCAGTTGTGCGGTGCAAGTGTGGCGTGACTACATGATAAATATGGCCCTAGGACAACAAAGATGCAGACTACTCTGAGCTTAAGGTAATTTCAGTGTTTAATTTTTTCATGCAAATAACTTTATGCAGTAGGTGCCAAGCATATTACAATATTGATCACTCTGCACCTCTCCCCTCAGATCTATCCAAAGGGGCAGGGATTTGATTGACTGCCTCTGTACAGGGCTCCACAGAACTCAGTAAGATCGAGCGGTGGGACAACATCAGGAGTGCAATCACATTTACAAAAGCACATCGGCCTGTAGTCATCCTCTGTCTCTTCAAGCCTCATTTGGGGCCAGATGTAGGTAATCCCAATTTACCTATTCTTAAATACCAAATTTTACCGATGCGGTTTTTAAGAATAGGTAAATGGGATGTAGCAAAAAATATGTAAAAATTACTGAATCTGTAAGATTCGGTATTTACCGAATCAGTATTTACCGATTGGGTAATTCCCATTCATTCCAATGGGTCTGGAGGCCCATAGGACTGAATGGCAATTACCAAATCGGTAAATACCGATTCGGTAATTTGGGGAACACATTCAAGGGTGGGAGGGTGTCACATTGATACCCTGTTGCACCCCTAAATCGTGCCTGTGTGCAGATGTGGCACACATACATGTCCTAAGGACATGTATGTCTGCCACATGGCACAGTTGAAAATGCACTGGTTTGCATTTTCAAAGGTATTCCTTATGTACCACCAACTTATAGTTGGTGGTAAATAACGAATCCTAAAATGGGAAAAGCACTCATTTGAGTGCTCCCTACATTGCAAATTCGGTAATTTACTGATTCCGTTTTTTAAGGAATCAGTAATTTACCGATTCCTTAAAATACCGAATCGGTAAATTACCGAATTTGCAATTTAGGCCACCTACATCCCAAATGCCCAATACCGGTCGGTAACGGCCGAAATTCGGTAATTTCGGCCGTTACCGATCGGTATTGGGCCACCTACATCTGGCCCTTAGTGTGTACATTTTGAGTGCTTAATAGGCGGTAATACAATTAACTCTCTGCATGAGGATTCTGTGTCACAGACTGGCTAAATCTATGCCTTATGTCCAGTCACGCTTCAGCAACTCGCACAAACCCTGAGCGTGATGACTGAGGGAGCAGAAAAAGTGAAAAAGTGTGCACTTCCGAATGCACAGAAAACTCACTTCTGAAAAAGACTTGCGGACTTACCATTTATCTACATTGATTGGATGAGCTGCACAATTTCACAAAGTCTTTTCCAAAATGGTTTAATCCACACAACAACCAGTGCATCAATATCCCCTCATTCCTAGCACACACACTATGCAGATTCAACTTCTAGAAAAAACTCTAATTTCATAGAATTTCACCTGGCGACGTGAAAGTGAAATCTAGGATGGCCTGACAGGCATCCTTATGTGTAAATAGTAGATTCGCACCAATGTCTTTAGCTGATTACAACGCATTTTGTAGCAAGCCCATGCTATAGACTACACTACAAACACGTCATGATTCCTAAGTGCTTTACTGCCATAAGAGGATTGAGGCTGGTACAGGAGTTTCCATAATAACAGTGGTAAGGGAAATATTTAAAGATGTGCAAGATTCTATCAGGAGAGGAGTTAAAATGGCGCACAACTCAGTGCAGAGAAGCCAGGGGTCGTGACAAAACAAGCAAACTACATGATGGCGAGGGGCCCAGTACTATTCAACAAAATGTCAGGGTGAAACAACAAACTCTTCTTAAGGTGCAATTAAAGTCGTGCAGATGCCGCATGATTTGGGGTGCCACAAATGCACCAAACAATTGAGGGTATTTCGGCAAAACAAATACTCAAGGGGATTGGGAAACAGTGTTTTGGGCTCTGGTACTACAGGGTCAGCGTTATTTGTGTACATTGAGGGGGATATTCACAAGGACTTATCTCCGATTTATCCCCAACCTAACGCAACAAAAGTGGAGATAGATTTAACACCCTAGTCACAAGCCGGTGCAAACTGCAGACATTGCCAGTATTCCCGCGATAACTTCCCCAAAATGTATCCCCATGGTGGACATCACCAACTAACCCTAATGAGATGCAGAGTAGGTGTTCCCGTGCAAAAACACATGAAAGAACCACAACACCACTTTCACAACAAACTGCCAGATCTGCGAATTGCAACAAAAACAGGCGATAAGTCGCGACAGAACCAGGGATTTTAACACCTGCCTTATTCTGGTGGTAAGCAGGACGACTACCCACAGCATGAAAGCGAGTCCAGCCAAGAGCCACACCTGAAGACCCACAGATGCCATGGAGACAATTATCATGCAGCTCCGATACCCATGAGGGCCACAACATCTCCCGCCACCACCCCCAGCCCCCCGACCTCCCCCTGGACATACACATACTGTGCACGACACAAGAGCCATAAAAAAAGCATGATGACGCACATTGTATACACATGTATGGCCTGAAGAACGAGAAACAGTCACACAGCACTAAAGTAACAACCAAAAACTTTATTGAAATACAACACAAAACACCAGTGCGGATGACTCCTGTTGAGTCCGTCAGGGACAATCTTGATGTCATAGCCTGGAAAATAAAGCACAACATCAGGACGTGTGTTATGTGCCCATCAAAGGACCGAGACACATAGAAACAGAGAAGGAAAGTAAGCCAGAGAGAGAAAGTGAGGGAAGGAAGGGAAGGGAGAGAGAGAGAGAGAGAGAGAGAGAGAGAGAATGAAAGAGAGAGAGAGAGAGGGACGGGAGAGGGAAGAGAGAGAGTGAGAGAGAGAAGGAAAGGAAAGGAAGGGAGAGAGAGCGAGGCAGGGGAAAGAGAGTGAGGGAGAGAGAAGGAAAGGAAGAGAGAGAGGGAGAGACAACGCCGCCCATGTGCACACAGGCCCCACTGTTCACTTTTTGCCACCGGTGTGTCCACCAGTAGGCATAACAAATGTCCGTGCAAGCTCCAAGCCCCGGTCCCGCCAACATGGCATAGTCCACATCGTGAGGGCCCGCCCCACAGCCCCGCAGGTCCCACACATGAGGCTGAGTCCTGAGTCATCAATGGTGGAGACCACATCAGTGCACATGTCATCAACGCAGGCTACAAACCCGCTCAGCTATTTTGGTGCCACTAACCATGTGCAACGCCAGTCAGCGCCACGTGGTAGTAGGCCCATGATGGCTGCAAGGTTTCAGGTGCCACTAACCCTGTGCAACACCAGTCAGCAGAACATGGTGGTAGGCCGTGACGGCTGCAAGGCTTCGGGTGCCACTAACCCTGTGTGCAAAAACTCATGTGCCCATTATGATTGAGAACTGTGGAGCGTACATCATCCAGTCACCCCTGGCAGAGGGGAATGTGATGTTGTCGGCCCCTTATATTAGTGGGGTCACATGGCCTTTGATGCCTGTGCCGGATGGGTGTGGTGTGTGCAAACCTGCCCTCAGGGAGTTGCCGTGACATACTGACAACTAGACCAGTGACCTGCACACCACCAGCGAGTATGCCTGCGACAGGTAGGTAAGTGGGCCCCCCCTTGGAGTGTAAGCAGTGTAGTCTGGCCTGGCGTACACCTGACCAGCGCGGGTTTGCAAGAATGACTCAGGGGCTCTGGGGATGGTTCAGTCAAGGTCAGGAAAAGGAAGTGACTAATGCGTGTGTCCCTGTTGCAGTGTCCACGGCACCCATAACACAATAGGCAAAGTAGCACACTGTGACTGGCATACCACTAGATGGGCATCATTGACGTAAGGGATATCACTGTCCTTACATTCATCCACAGATTCATACATGAATGATGAAAGACATGACACAGCTGTGCGTTACTGGATGTTTATCGCACATCCAGTGGAATTTTGCAGCTGGAGCGGTACCGGGCCATGCCAAGCACACTAGACAATATGGGCCCGTGGAGGGCCAGCCAGAGTCCATTTAGGGATGACAAGTGCTGCGGAAGAGGAAGGGTACAGTCCGCAGTCTGGTCGCCATATCTTTGGTCATCAAACAGAATATGGCAGTTCATGTAGCGGTCCAAGGTGAGTGCAGCGGACTGTATCGGGGGTCATTGGAAGGTCATGGGACCATGTGCGGCACCAAGTAGAAACGGGCCAGGTGGCAGAAATGAATGCTAGTACCTCCTTCTGACCTCAATCCCATCCACGTCCTTATCCTCGGATGTGTGTTCTGCCCCACCTGTTCATGTTGCAGTACCAGTTGCGGCACTGTGTGCCACTGACATATCAGGGGCCAGAGTAAGATTGTCGGCCTGCACTGCGTGGCAGTGCTACATCAGGTGCCAGAGTGGATATGCTCGCTGCACTGTGAGGCACTGATACCCCAGGGGGCAGAGAAAGGGACGGTTTGGGGGCAGCAGCATTCATCAGCACCACACTTTGTGGCAGCAATGCCATGATGAGGATCTGCAGGGCATGGTAAATCCCAGCTACATTTTGCTGATGTGCAGTGGTGGCTGCCATCCATTCTGCCTCCATCCGCACCATGTCCTCCATGAGCCTTGCATGTGTGCCAGCTCACAGATGGGATCGCTGGAGCCAGTCTGAGCGGACAGGTGTTCTTTTCTCTGTGTCATGACTCCAGCTATGTCAGTCAGGGCTCGTTGAAGACCATGGAGCGGGCCGTGGGTGTCCGTTAGGGAGAGGAGCTGGTCCCTGATGGGACCTAGACACCCATGGATGGTGTCCAGTTTGGTAGCCATGAGGTCGAACCCCACCCGCATCTGCTCAGCCGTCTCCCTCTGACCTTCCAGGACACGGTGTTGGAAGGACATGTGTTGTTCCTGGGGGTCTTGGGAGACTGCCAGGGCTGTGGGTGCCTCCTGCTGGGTGATTTGGGTAGTGGGTGGGGTCTCCTCAATGCAGCTGGGCTGCCCTGATCCTGGAGGTGAGTTGCGAATGGTGTCAATGATGTCTTGGAGGGCTTGGGTGTTGATGCTTGGGGTGTCCTCTTCATCATCAGTGAAGAGTGGCTGGGACTGCTGTGCAGGAGGTGTTGACAGTGCTTCTGCAATGTGAAGGGGAGATGGTGTATTACAATGTGTCCACATGTATATAGCTGCATGGAACATGTTGACATTCGGACAGCATGGCATTGTACATTGTGGCAGACTGTAGATCAAGGCCATGACCCAGAGTCATTTTTGGTGTGCGCTCTGCTCTGCTTGATTGTGCATGTGTGCCATTGTGGCCATCTCCACCCGTCCCTCCAGTAGCTGGTGGTCCCTCACCCGGTTGCTGTTGTGTTGTGTCCTGTCACGCAGTGTCCGGTCCCCCGACTCCGGCCACAGTCTCCACACTGATGACTGTCGGCACCAGCTCCTCCATGTCATCCAGCACGAGCTGTGGTGCTGGGCTCCCACCTCCAGTCTGCATTGCTGCCTTCTGGTTGGCTGCGAGTTTCTCCTTAGTCTTGCCCTTGATGTCATTCCATCGCCTCTTGACCTCGTCCATTGATCTCTTCTGCTCTCCGACGGCATTTACCTTGTTCACGATGTCCCGCAATATCCCATTTTTGGTGCCAAAGGATACCTTGGAGGTGATGAACAGTTGTTGACGGTGTTCCATAACCTCCATGGCCAGGATCCTGTTTTCCTGCAGACTGAACTTTGTCTTCCTCTTCTTCTTGTCCTTGCCCTTCCCTGTCCTGAGGTCCTAGGCTGGTCGTCCGGGGTGCTTGTGGGGTTGCGCTCGTCCTCTAGGCCTGCTCCAGCTGCCTCCATGGTGCTTGTGAGTTGGTTAGTTTGTGTTTGAGTGTTTTTTCTACTTTTATTGTGATTTTTCCCGCATGCCATGTGTGTATTGCAGGCCTGGTGCTACTTATCGCTGAATTCCTCATCGCGCTTTGGCCCATCGCATGTTTTTTCGTGTTGCAGTTTGTGTTTTTATCTCCGTCGAGGTGGTTGTATCGCGGACATTGGACATGTTTTTGGTAGCCTATCGCATAGTACCGCCGTGTTGTGAATTCCACATTGACACAGGGTTATTTTCTCGCAATAGGCTGCAATGTGTAAAGTTGCATTAGCATTTTTTGGTGATGTTTAGCACTAGTTTTTGTGAAAATGCCCCTGAGAGTCTTCCTTACCTTTCAATCTTGGGTAAAAATGCATTGAGCCGAGGCAGTGCGAATTAATAAAAATAAATAATTGTGTGTTTGTGTCACAGAAAATCTTTTTATTAGAATATATGGATTGATTAACTGTTCCCCTTGACTCACTAACCAGTTTTTTCCCTTTCATTCACTTAGTTTGTTTGCTGTTCCCTATCCTATCCTAGCTGGTTACTTTCTGTCCCCTCTCATGAGTGCTTTCCAGGATGTTATCTAGTGGAGTGTCCAGATTGAGGAGGTGTAAAAGTTGAAAAGGACAAAGCAGGGGACATAGTGACGACATACGGAAATTGAATTTGAAGAAAAACAATAAAGAGTGTAGCAGGTGCAGTGTCCTTGGGCCCAGGGTTGTGAGGGCATCAACAAACCATTTTTTTTAACTACCTTTATATTATTCTGTTTGTCCAGTACCCCCTTCCCTTTTCCGAAGACTGTTTCTTGGGCACATGAGTGCTGATCAGCATGTTTTCATCCTGCACTTTGGGGAAGCATGTGTGACACCAACCTCATCGACATTCATTGACCGGTCAGATGTCCATTGTGGTAGTTTGGTTCTAATTGCTTTCCCAATTAGGCGACAGGACTCTCACAAGTTATAGGGTGAGGGGTTGATTCATGTCTGGGCATACCCTGCCAACTTCGGGCGAACAAAGCAAACACAATAAGATGATGGGCGGAGCACTCAAATTTTTCAGACACTCACTCCCATTCATACGTAAATGAAAACCCACATCAGAAGCATAACTTATCTTACTTTAGAGAGGCACACTTGTGCACATCTGTTTTTTACTTGTGCTTTCTTTTCTTGATCAGCGCTGATTCATTTCACGCTGTTACTGCTTCCATATCAGCAACCTGTTGATCTGCTTGCTCTTCTGCCCTCGCAGTCATTAGCATTTTCTCTAATCTGAGTGTCTCTCTCAATATGCGTATTCTGAACGAGTCTGAAAGACAACCGTTGTTAACTCTGAGGCGTATGGCTACTACATCATTGAAATCACAGAACTTACCAATTTAGCTAAGTGTGTCAAGTCTCTCAACAAACTCATCCTTCATTTCACCAGCCTGTTGTTGTGCTTATTTGAAACTGCACTATTCATAATCCACATACGGTGGTAGATTGAACTTGTCTACACGCCGGTGCCGGAGTGCAAGCCTAAAAACAAGTATGCAAAGTAAATAGGAGCAAATCCAGGTCCCAGCAACCTCGTTTGCCCTACACAGCCTCCCCTGTGAGGGTAAGCACTGGGAAAGTAGTATAAATAACTTAAAAACTGTGAAAATGAAAATCATAAAATGATTTTAAAAAGTCACTGACCCATTCAAGATGGCTCTCAACAGAGAGTTGTGGAGCCAGACAACACTGTGGTAACCAATAACGAGTGACAAAATCCCCTGACGCCTACAAGGTAATAACATTTCAACAAGAGGAATGTAGATAGGTGATAAAAACTCACATATGATCAACAAGTGATCATAAAATGGTGGACACTGAAATTGAGACTGTTTTTGTGAACTAATATCTTTTTAAAAAGACAATTTGCTCTGGAATCTTCATTTTTAGAAAACAATTATATGTCTGAAAACCTATTTGTAGAGAAAGCAAATTAAAACTCTCTTTTGGTCGACCGTGTCAGATGCGCTGGCATCTCGGATGTTGCCCTAAGTTGGGTCTCCTCGTTTTTGGAGAACCGCCAACAGGCGGTCCGGCTGTCCCCTTTTTGTTCTTCCCCCCGAGCAGTTACCTGTGGTGTTCCCCAGGGTTCCGCCCTCTCTCCTCTTCTTTTTAATCTTTATATTTTTCCTTTAATTTATGCTTTGCGTCGTCAGGAGGTCACAGTGTTTAATTACGCTGATGACCTCCAACTTATTTTTACCCTTTCTGCTTCCCCTGATTCTGCCTCCTATTTTCAGAACACTATGATTTTTATCCATGATTGGATGTGCACAAACCATCTAAAGCTAAATCCCGACAAGACGGAGCTCGTCTTGATCGGAGGCTCGCCCAATCCTTGGTGTTCCAACTTTTGGCCTCCCTCTCTTGGACCTGCTCCCTCTGCGTCTAAATCTGTGAAAAGCTTAGGCATTAGAATTAGTGATGATTTGTCGATGCACACTCAGATCAGCATGATTGTTTCTTCTTGCTTCCTATCTCTCCGTGTTATTCGGAAAGTTTCCCATTTTTTTACAATTGACGCTCTGAAGTCTATCCTCCTGGCCCTTGTTATCTCTAAGGTGGATTACGCCAATTCATTGTATATTGGCATCCCTGCCTATGAATTGCGCCGACTTCAGCTCATTCAAAATCAGGCTGCTAGGCTGATTTATAGTCGGTCTAGATTCCACCATGCCCTCCCGCTTCTTAGGCAATTGCATTGGTTGCCGGTTACTCATAGATGCCAATTTAAATTAGGATGCCTCATTTTTAAATCTTTGGCGGGCTTAGCTCCCCATTATATGGCATCTAGGCTCCTAATCTATACTCCTTCCAGGAATTTACGGTCTTCGTCAAAAAACCTTTTGGTTGTTCCTCATTTTGTCAGGAAGAAACATGGGGGGTCGCGTTTCTCCTTTTTGGCGCCCAGGTTTTGGAATGCCCTTCCTGACAACCTTTGGTTTTCTCCATCATATTTGGAATTCCGCAAAGGTTTGAAGACTTGGCCATTCATCAGAGCGTTTGAAGTCTAAGTTGTCTTTTATGGGAACAGCACGGTACTAGCGCCATGAAACCTTTTTGGTATACGTGCGCTCTAGAAATTGCCCCAACTTCAACTTCAAAACTGAATTTTGACCTTTTCAGAAATGTTCAGCATCATATTGATTGAGGACATATGTCTTATCATTTATAACACTTAAAAAGTGTTATTGATCTTTTTGTACGTTAAAATATTGGAATTTGGAATTTTATTTTGCATAGTAAAAAAATGTGTCGTAAAGACGCATTGTAGAGGGTAAATTCATACAATAACATTGCATGCATAGTAAGTCCATCATCCCCTTTTGTATCGCTTTGTTCGCCCTAAGTGTGGCGGGGTATGTTCAGACGTGAGTCCCTTGCTCACTTGGCCACTGGATTCAAGATAGCCTGGCTGATGAGGATTATGAATCCGAAACCGGTCCCAGGATGCTTGTTTCCGGTCCAGGGAAGACATGGCTTGGCAGTTCGGGCTGGACTGTTCCCATGAGGCACAGAGTCAGACTGATTTGCATATGGCCATGTCTGAACTGGGGTGGCTGAGTGGGCTAAAGAATGGTGATGGATTAAACCCAGATCAGTTGACTGGGGGTGAGTGTTTGATTTGCTCAAGCGCTCCGTCCATCATCCCCTTTTGTATCGCTTTGTTCGCCCTAAGTGTGGCGGGGTATGCTCAGACGTGATCTTTTGACTGGGTAGGAGTGTTCTGCTTAATTCAGATACTCTGTCCATCACCACCCCCTTTTTGAATCGTTTTGGCCACCACAAGTGTGGAAGGGTAAGCTCAGATGTGAATCCCTTGCTCACTGCACCATCAGGATTCAAGCAAGCCGGGCCGAAGACGGCTGTAATGCCAGAAACCGGTCCCCGGAAGCTTGTTTCCTTTCCAGTAAAGAATTGGCTTGGTAGTTTGGTCTGCCCTGTTCCCATGATGCACTGGGCCAGGGTCAGACTAATTTGCATGTAGCCAGGTTCTGAACTGGGATGGTGCAGTGAGCTAAAAAACGGTGATGGATCAAGCCCTGATCTTTTGACTGGGTAGGAGTGTTCTGCTTAATTCAGATACTCAGTCCATCACCACCCCCTTTTTGAAACGCCTTGCTCACTTGGCCACTGGATTCAAGATAGCCTGGCTGTTGAGGATTATGAATCCGAAACCGGTCACAGGATGCTTGTTTCCGGTCCAGGGAAGACATGGCTTGGCAGTTCGGGCTGGACTGTTCCCATGAGGCACAGGGTCAGACTGATTTGCATATGGCCATGTCTGAACTGGGGTGGCTGAGTGGGCTAAAGAATGGTGATGGATTAAACCCAGATCAGTTGACTGGGGGTGAGTGTTTGATTTGCTCAAGCGCTCCGTCCATCATCCCCTTTTGTATCGCTTTGTTCGCCCTAAGTGTGGCGGGGTATGCTCAGGCGTGAGTCCCTTGCTCACTTGGCCACTGGATTCAAGATAGCCTGGCTGATGAGGATTATGAATCCGAAACCGGTCCCAGGATGCTTGTTTCCGGTCCAGGGAAGACATGGCTTGGCAGTTCGGGCTGGACTGTTCCCATGAGGCACAGGGTCAGACTGATTTGCATATGGCCATGTCTGAACTGGGGTGGCTGAGTGGGCTAAAGAATGGTGATGGATTAAACCCAGATCAGTTGACTGGGGGTGTGTGTTTGATTTGCTCAAGCACTCCGTCCATCATCCCCTTTTGTATCGCTTTGCATAGTAAGGGTATGCGTGGTGAAGACCACATTGTAAAGTACTGCTTTATAAAGACATGGTGGTAATCCCTGCATGGGTGTAACCAGAAACCTATCTGAACCAAAGTGGAGGCTCCTACATTTGCAAGCTTTTGGTCACCCACTCCAATTTGTTCAGACTGCAGAGCTTGCTTGTAGTATCAAACTACAATTTTAAGAGCTAAGAAGAATGTAACAAATTGATCTGCCTACTCGTTTACCAGTCAGCAGGAACAATGTGACCCTGTTGCCTTGCTAGAGTTGAAAATTGATCTGTCCTAAAGGAACCCAGCATTTCCTCCAAAAATGGTAGCTAGCTGGTACAGAGAAAACCTTCGTCATACCTGCTCAGAGACATTAATTAGAGTTAAAACAACATTTATTGCTTAGCTTTTTAGCACACATCAAGGTGATTTGAGGACATCAAATATTATTTGCTAAAACACACACAGAGAAAGGAGGTTCCATCCCAGCATGCATCCTTGTGTGAAATAGGGGTTCTGGATAGCAGAGGTATATGCTCTCTCCTAGCAGGAACCTCCATCCTAGTCAGGGTAAGTCAGAAACACGCTTTAAATTAATTTGTGCTCACCCTTTTGTAGCTTGACTCAGAGAAGTCAGGATTAATTTAGGAGGCAATGTGTAGAGTATTTGTGCAATAAAACTAACAGTAAAGCAGTGAAAACACCCCAAAAATACACCACACCAATTTAATAAATTGGATTATGATTATTTAAATAAAAAAAGACCAAAACAACAATAGTTCAATGAGTAGAAGTCAAGATATGAATTTTGAAAGATTAAATGTAAAAACAGCACTTGGAAGTAGCAAGCTCCTATGTGGGTCATCTGGTCACACTGGACCACGGGAAAATCAAGAATTCAGGCCAACCACGATGGAGCGTGGGCCAAATACAGGAGCCAAGGAAGGTCAGCGCTGATCAAACTATCTTGATTCTGGTAGCAACAGCGAGATGTGGGGTGCAGCCTAGTGATGCGTGTGTGTTGATCACTGCAATTGGCAGTATGCGTTGATTTTCTCCATGCAAAAATGGCGATGCGGCGGTTTCAAAGACGAAGCACCGGCGCCGAGATGCATTGGTTCTGAAGCCTATGAGCTGGGTTTCTTCACACAGTTGAGTCAATGCATCATTTTCACACTACAGCAGCAGCGATGCTGTGGTTCCGATGCATAAGTTCTGGAGGCGAGGCACTGGTTCAAAGTGCGATCCGCCAGTTCTGTTCCTGCAACAGTGGCAATTCGCTGATTCAGCTTCATGCAGCAGATGATTCATTAGTTGCACTAGAGCAACACCTGGATCCACTTCCAATGGACCAGGCACAGAAGGTGAGCCTTTGATATCCCTGAGTCTCAAAACAGGACCCAAGCCCGCATGGCCTTGGAGATCACTCTGGGTTCAAGCAAGAGTTCACATCTTCCTAGGCATGAGCATAGTGTAGCAGGCAGCAGGACCACACAGCAGAAAAGCAGTTCTTCCATAGCGGCAGTTCAGCAGAGTGTCATTCCTTCAGGCAGCACAACAGTCATTCTTCCTGGCAGAGTTCCTTTACGGGTCCAGAAGTATCTTATTTGGTGGGGTAAGAGACAGAGTACTTATAGCCAGTTGATCCTTTGTAGTGGAGTTGACTTCAAAGAGAGGCTTTTAAGTGCACAGTGTTCAATCCAGGTGTGTCAGCTCCTCCCTCACATCCTGCACAGGATGAACCATCAGGATTCAGATGGCCACTCAGACACTCCTAACCTTCCTTTGTGTGTGGCTGCCTAGAGGGAATGCTGTCACCCAACCCAGGTGTGTATTGGAGACAGGCTCCAGGCACACAGAGCTTTCAGAGCAGAGAAATGCCATCTTTCTAAAAGGAGCAGTTCCAAAATTGTAATATTAAATCCAAATTTGCATTCTATGATATTAAACAGGACAGAGCTACTCCTTCTCAATGAGGAATTGAAGCCTAAAAGTATAATAATGAATTCCCAATGTTAATCTATGTGAGGGATAGGCCTCACAGTAGTGAAAATGAATTTAGGTATGTTTCACTACCAGGACAAATAAAACCTACAAGTAGATGTCCTACCTTTCAGTTACAAAGCACCCTGTTCTATGAACTACATAGGGCGTATATGTAATAAAAAGGGAGTTTAAGGCTGGGCAAGTAGTTTTTAAAGACAAGTTGACATGGCAGGGTAAACTGGACACACAGGCTCTGCAATGGCAGGCCTGAGACATGTTTTGAAGGGGTGAATATAAGCATTTACATTGCATGCGTTTACAGCCCATGCGATTAGAACGCAAGTCGTTACAACCACTTGCAGTAGGGGGCGCGCTGGACTTAGGAATAGTGTAATTTACTATTCCAACTCCTGTGTGTGCAACTATGGGGAAGGTGTTGGAATAGTAAATTATACTATTCCTTAGTTTAGAGAGCGCCCTACAGCAAGTCATTGTAATGACATGCGTTGTAATGGTACTGCGATGTAACAAAGCGGTCATTGTAATAACCGCGTTGTAATCGAATGTGTTGTAACGAATGAGATGTGATGACTGTTTGCCAAAGGGCTACTTGTCTGGGTGGCACAATCAGCCCACTTGTAGCATTTAATTTATAGGCCCTGGGCACACGTAGAGCACTCTACTAGGAACTTACAGATAAGGTAAATATACCATTTGTGGATAAGTCGATTACACCATGTTTAGAAGAGAAAAACATTCCCTTAGCACTAGTCAGCACTGGCAAAGTGCTCAGAGTCCTAAGGCCAACAAAAAGAATTCAGCAAAAAGGTGACTCCAGTGGTGGCTCCTCTGCTTTGGCGGAGAAGCATGGCCTCACTGCTTTTGAGCAGTGCAAAGTAAAGGAAATATAAAATCATAAATATTTTGAGTGATTATCATTTTATTTCTCCTTTGCGTGCGGGCAGGTGGGTGGGAATGCTCTGCTCTCGGAGCAGGGAAGGAGTGGTTTGCCCACTTCTAAGTGTGCAATGACTGTTGGGATGGCCGGCTCGGGCCGCCCAAACCAGTCATGCGCACTTTCCTAGCTCTCCATGTAGGCTGAATTACAGACTGTGTGAAGAACATGCCCAGGCCCCCATTCCCTGGCTGAGCGTCCAACCAGGATGCTCAGACCAATAACAAAGCTGCACTGCAGCATTGTGATTGGCCAGGGAGCCTGGGTGCTTACCATCCACAGTGCTGCATTCCAGAATTTTGATTGGTCAGTGGGGCCAGATTCCTGTTCCTCGAGTACCATGAGAAGAACCTGAGCAGAGAGGTGGGACCCGGCAGCAAGGTAAGTTTATTTTTTTTAATGAATACTTTTATATTCGCACCATGCCCTGTGACCCCCCACCCCCGAATCCACCCCGACCCCCCGCCTCACCACCCGCAAGCCATGCCAGCCGCCACTGGGTAAGGCACACAGCCAAAAAGTTTGGGAAGACCTCCCTTGGGAGTTTATGTCAAACAATCCTTCTTCAAGTTACTCTATATACACAAACCTAGTCTAGGGTGAAGTTCTATGAAAACTAGCCCTTAGGAGGTTCCCATTTTGGGGTGATATCACACTGTAGTAAAATGAATGTCACTTTCAGCTATTAGTGTTTACAATAGGACTTGCTTTGCCTCTAAACAGATTGACATTTTCACTGATAAATACCGAATATATAATTTTCCACTGACATGCATAAGGGCATTTCATGGTGGACATGTGGGGATCTGATTTTAGATGTACAAGGGCAGCTTTATAGGGTGTGTGAAGGAGTCCAGTGTTATAGTCTGTGACCATGGGCGGTTTGTGAGATGTTCATTGCTGTGTTTTGTGTGTTTTTAGTGGTGAATGAATAGGTGTTGTTATGTTGGCCTTGATTCTCAGTTCAAGGAGGTGGGACATATAATGATAGAAAGTTATAGTCATGATATCATCCTCATCATCATCAGTTGCAAGAAGGAAAGACCAGGGGCATAAAAAGACCAGAGACATGGATAAAAGCATCAGGATGTGACTCAAGAGCAGCTTCTATCATGAACAGGCCTTTTGTAAAAGCTGGAGAAATTTAAGGGATATAGAAATTAATACCTGTGGCTCCCAAACAATGTCATTCTCCGCCTGTTTAAATACCAGATAACTGCACAGGCATCTGAAAAACTGTGTGTGAGTATTTTAATTATACTCAACAAGAAAGGTATGCTGTTCCCACGGGGTGGAAACAGAGAAAGGAGGGAAATAAGGACGGGGATCCTCTTGGTCGGAACTAGAGTCCTCACACACCCAGCAAGCTAGGTGTCATGCTTCATCATCTGGACTTGCTCCTCGTCGGGCCGGTGCTGCAATTCCCAACGGGCACCCTAAAAGGGGCTCTTTAGCAGAGATCTTTTGTTCCTGCCATTGAGTACGTGGGTGTGAGGGCCCTAACAATGGTGTAGATGTGGTGCGAGTGGGTGATCTTCAAAAAGGTTGGATAGTCCAAATAAACTCTTTATTAAATTGGTAATCCACCTTCTTAAAAACAAATAGAGAGGCTGCCCTGTGGCTTCATGGTCCAGTGGAGCAGAGCTCATCTCATGTGGGGTGGTCGACATGTTTCATGCGTTGCGGTCAATACTGATCCATCGCATTTCATTAGGACCTATACTATGTGATACAATCTACACGTGGTGGTGGTGGGCGAGGCTGTTCCTACCTACCACACTTTCATGGATGTGAGCTAGAAGTCCCGTCAATCCCAGTGGTAACCTAACTAAAGGTACTATCTAACTTCAGTCTGTAGTAGTCGGGGCTGGAGACACCCGAGTAGGGGTGTCCTGTCCTGCTTCGGACGCGCACTGGTACACCTCCCGCGCTAAGAGCCGCCGAGATACCGGATGCATTTCAATTATGTAACTGTGGCCATCTGATAGTGAGTATGGGAGTATCTGATATTGATTAAATGGTTATTCAATGATCTTCATGTAGGTATCTCGTCTTGGGTTTTGCATTACTGATGTTTTCGGGGTTGAGTAGGTGTTTGATGGCAAGTACTGGTGTGTTTGAGTGGTGTTTGACCATGTATATTTGTATCATCATAGTTGCATGAGTTTATGGTGACATGAAGGTATGCATCCAATGGTGTGAGTGTGGGCAGCATCTGAGTGAGGGTGAAGTGCATAAACTGAGACGTTGGCTCAGCTCTACAAGGTTTGCTTTCCCACCCACAGGTGATACAAGTGACAGGTTTTTGTAGCCCCGCCGGACTCCACCAAATAAATAGTTGAAGTGGGGTCAAAGCTTTTGGGTTACTAACAGTCTCAGGGACACTCTGGTGATCAGAAACAAACCTTTTTCCATTCTTCTCAATCATATACATACAAGTTGAGCAATAAAACAGGCACTTTAACTAAAAAATGTGTTTATTTCAACAGGTGCACCCTGTTGCTCAACATGTCTAAAATAATCATACGGAATATTATAGAAACAGCACAAATGCACATTTCAAACATTGAGAATAAAATGAAATGTAGAATAACTTTCAATTGGGTTTTCTTGGAGAGGATGAGAGCACTGCATACATTATTTACAGAAAAATGCTATAATTATCAGAAGCTAAGAAGGCTGTGCTCCCTGCGAAAGTCAAACACGCATTCAGCATCAGCCGTGGCTCAGGCTTGATATCAGCTTTCTGTGTGATATTGTGGCAGAATCTCTGGCAGGTGGAATCGTTTTCTGGTTTGGCAGTAACTTGCCTTCAATAATCTAGGCGAAGGTCTTTTGCTGACAGGTGGTCAAGTGTCAGTCGATATATGCTTTATCTTATCTGAGGTTTGCAATATATCCATATACAGATAAGGTAAAGGTGAAAACATGACAATTCAGACTGCACTGTTTGGGTTATTGTTCTTTGTTTGACCTTGAAATTGAGATAGCCAGGCATTTGTTCCAGACTGATGTCACTTCAGATGTTTTGTTTAGGTCTATATCTAAAGGACTTGACACTTTCATGGTTCTTGGATTGATAAGGACAGATGGCATCTGCATCAAAGGCAGACATACTCATGATTTTGCAAAAATACAAAAAGTGGAGTTCTGACATCCTTGGAATGAAGTCAGGTCATATATCTTTACATGAGGTGAGTGTGGACATTTTATTAGATTGTTTAAGCATATGTTTGTTTGTTGAGTCCTGATGGTGTCTGTGTGTGTTGTATGATAGAGGCTGTGTCAGCCTTTGATTGTATGTGTATGGGAATCTTATGGTGGGTGAGTGGGACGGGGACATAGGATGGTATGTATGGTACTTTGAGGTGTGGGTGAATAATTCTGAAAAATAAAATGTTTACCTTGTTTGAGGAAGGGCCATTAGATGCATTCAGATAACCTGCATTGCTCTAAGGGCAATGGAGTGTATAAAATGAATTTAAAAGCAGGCATATATGACAGCAAAAAGGTGCCTCACTTCCCTGTACCACTCACCGAAGTATCCTTGTTAGAGAAGTTGAAGTCCGATTCATGAATGGGCCAGTACTGTCTAGAGCATCAGCAGAAGCATGCATACTCTTCCAGCCTTCAGAAAGACATGGGTGCTGTTAGACCTTTCAGCTTTAGGGTGGTCTTCCCTCAAACATTTTGCCTTTACCCTCCTATTTTTCTGAATTAGGTTTTGTTGGTCTTAGGACTCTGTACACTTCCGCACTGCTAACCAGCACTAAAGTGGCTGTGCTTCCTCCTTTAGATGTGGTCAAATAAGCTTACAATCAATTGGGACATGTAATTTAGTTGGGCCTGCAGCACTGATTGTGACACCCAATTAATTAGCTCTTTAAAACATGTCTCAGGACTGTCGCTGTAGCTTTAAACTGCCAGTTTCACTTGGTAGTATAACTTTGTTGCCAAGTCTAAAACTCCCTTTTTATTAAATATAATTCACCCCTAAGTTAGGCCCTACACAGCCTACAGGGCAAAGGTGCATTGTAATTAAAATGTTGGACATGTACTTTTAGGTCTTATATGTCTCAGCAGTGAAAAACTCACACATTTCATAATTCATAATAATTATAATTTCTACGGACTGTCAAATTCATATTCAGGCCCTTTGGTCGGGGATTGTTTTATGTTCATTGTGTTAGTGAACATATAGGGAAACTAACAATGCTAATTGTTTGATGGCTCAGTGGACTACTGTAACGACTTCAGATGTATGGGTTGACCCACTGGTCACAGGCTCAAAATCCTGGAGATCCACTCAGCCCTTCTTCTCTTGAGGGAAATAACATAAGTACCATTTAGTTGTGTAACAATAAACACTTGTTATATAATGTGAAAAGCCTACCAAGCAAGTGGGATCCCATTTCGTCTTGGTGGTTATGAGGAATTGGCACCTCGAATCAGTTTACTTTTTGTTTTCTCAGACAAAGAATACACCCCAGATTCAATGTCATAGCTACAAAAGAGGATAAGCGGGAAGTCATATCATACAGGTGATCAATGCAATGCCTGTCAGATAATCTAACATGACTATCAAATTCCTTAGTATGATAGTCATCATTTGTTATTATGAGAACCTACAGCATTTTATGGTCTGTGGAAAGAGCACCTTTTGGCTTCAAGAATGCAAAAACATTAACAAGCATTTAGTGCATACCTAGAAAGAAAAAAATGTAAGGATGGTCATCACTGAAGTTTGGAGTCAGCCTCCTGTAACTAGTCATTGTAGATCCAGCCATTGCACGGTCTGCAAGCTCAGACTAGACATGAAGACAGCATAGAAGGACGTGAAATGATTTGCTTAATGATCATATCAAATGTGGTATTAAGAATCTGAGATTCACATTTCTGACCCACAAAGACTATAGACTAATCCACAGCTTGTATACGGTCAAACATGATTTAAAGTTAAATGTGTTTACAGAATGGATTCATTTAACATCCAAATTAAGTTACTCCTTCCCAGATACCTTTACACATGGTTAATCTAATGTGGCTGAGTTATACTGAACACCTCTGCACTCACTTTCTGAATGCTGGGCTCCACCAAAATGGCATTCTAGGAATCTATTTTATACAAGTATTTAACACAGATTTTTTTTTTAACTTGCACTATTTTAACACAGGGAGTTAGCTCATAGGATCCACCACATTGCTATTCCAACTTTTAATGTCTGTGTATGGGAAAGAGAAATTATTAAGTGACCAATTTAGTGATTTCTAAACACATTCAGCCTTATTTTGATAGTGGTCAGCCCGGCACAGACAGGCCATTGGTGGCAGGCTGACCTCCAACAGCCCTTCAGTCCAACAGCTAGATTACAATACTGGGTGTCAGATCCACAGAGATCAGGAGGAAGACAGTTGTATCCGCCAGGATCAGTGATTCCGCTGTGTTGGCATTCAGAATCGTATTCCCGAATGGTGGCGGTGCCAAGGCATGCACCTCTGTCGGTATTACGATATCCCTTTCTGACAGCTTTTTCATGTTGGGAAGACCACAATGAAAAGGCTGTCAGAAACAGAATTTGGGGGCTTCAAACAGGGCCCCTGCTCACCGTGGGCCACTGAAAAGTGGCCCTGGGGGCACATGTAGAACCAAGACTCACCTCCATGCACCATGCACAACATGATGCATGGTATTTGGTGCATTGAAGTGCAGTGGGTGTTCCTCAGTGCCCGCAGGCAGGTCGCTCCCCTCACCTTCACTACAGCTCAACTTGGTGCCAGCATCTCCCCCAGCTCACCACTGCTGCTGGTCGTGAGTTCGAGGCTCACTCACTGCTCTGGGTACTTACTGCCTTCGCTTCATTGCCACCTGTACTGCTCCTCTGCACCCTTTCTTTCTTTTACTCCGTGCCCTTCTTTATTGTGTGCCCTGTGCTACCCTTGCCTAACTTCGTTTACTTTTGTGCCCTTTTATTCTGTGCCCTTCTTTATTGTGTGCCCTGTGCTAACCCTGCCTAAACTTTGGGTTTTTTTCCACCCTGTGTTTGCTGTACCTCTTGCCCCATGTTTTTTCAACGCCCCTCACCACCAGTTCTTCCCGCCGCACCGTCCCTGCGGCACCGCCCCCCACTAACCCATTCGCCGCCCTGCTCTTGCCTCCCAGCTGCTCCTCCCTTCCACCTCCCCATTTATGCCGGCTGTTCAGCGGCCACGCGCAGCGGGCGGGCTGCTGGTGAGCCGAAGGCACGCCTAAGGCAAGCCTGTGTGCGGCCGTCTGTGCCTGGACCTCACCCAGCGCCAGTCCCCCTGGACCCCATGAACGCCACAATGCCCGTCTCCGCTACAACTCCAGCACCCTCCACGCACTCAGCGCCGGACGATCACGCACCTGCTGCCTGGCCGCCCCAAAGCGCACCCAAGGACCCTTCTCCTGCCGGAACTGCAGCTTCACCAGCATGCAGCCCGCCACCCCACCTACCAAAGAACCCAACCACCTTAGATGCATCCTTCTCAACACCCGCTCCGCCGGCAAACACACCTTTGAACTCTGGGACCTACTTGACTCCAACACCCCATATGTCCCCTTCCTCAAGGAGACCTCGCTGAACCCCTCCTTGGCACCCAACATTGCCAAAGCCATCCCGGAAGGCTATAGGATCACCCGCAAGGACCGCACCAACGGAGTAGGAGGAGGAATCGCCATCGTCCACAGGAACACCCTCATAGTCTTGACTAACACCGATGACACCCTCAGCACCTGCACTGCCAGATCCTTACCGACCCCAACACCACCCTCAGAGGAACCCTCGTCCACCGGAAGATCGCAGACATCCACGACAGCTTTAACACCGCGACTGCCCCGGCAACCACTGAGGCCCCCTCAACCACCATCCGTGCCAACCGCCTGCTCTCCTGGACCAACATTAATGACGACGACACCATCAAGATCATGAACACCGTCCACTCCGGATCCCCGTCCGGACCCCCATCAGACCCATGCCCTCACCACATCTTCAACAAAGCCAGCACCACCATCGCACCCCATCTGCAGAAAGCCATCAACATTTCCTTTGAGACAGCGACTTTCCCAGGGAGCTGGAAGCACGCCGAGATCAATGCCTTACTCAAGAAACCCAAGGCAGACCCCAATGACATCAAGAACTTCCAACCCATCTACTTGCTCCCGTTCCCTGCGTACGGTCATCGATATGGCCATCAAGAAACTACTGACCAGATTCCTTGAGGAGAACAGCATCTTAGACCCGTCCCAGTCTGGGTTCCACAGCAACCACAGCACCGAAACTGCCCTCATCGCAGCCACCGATGACATCAGGACCCTGCTAGACAATGGCCCTCATCCTCCTGGACCTGTCAGCCGCCTTCGAGACGGTCTGCCACCACACAGTACAAACACGCCTCTACAACTCCAAGAGAAGGCCAAGAGAAGGCCCTCGACCGGACCACCGCCTTCCTCTCCGGCAGAACTCAGAGTGTCTGCCTCCCCCCTTCCGCTGGAAGCCGCCAAGTTCATCTGCGGCATACCCCAGGACTCATCTCTCAGCCCAACGCTGTTCAACAACTACATCGCACCACTCGCCCACATCATCCGACTGCACATCCTCAACATCATCTCCTATGCCGATGACACCCAGCTCATACTCTCCCTCACCAAGGACCCCTGCACTGCCAAAACCAACTTCCATGAAGGAATGAAACTGTCGCCGAATGGATCAGGAACAGCCAACTGAAGCTGAACTCGGACAAGACATAGGTCCTCATCCTCGGATCCACCCCATTGGCCTGGGACGACTCCTGGTGGCCGACTGCACTAGTAAGAGCTCCAATACCCACCGACCACACATGCAACCTAGGAGTCATCCTCGACTCGACCCACCCCATGACAAAGCAGGTCAACGCCGTCTCTTCCTCCTGCTTCAACACCCTCTGCATGCTCCGCAGGATCTACAAGTGGATCTCCACCGAAATGAGAAGGACGGTCACCCAGGCCCTCGTCAGCAGCAGACTGGACTATGTAAACACCCTCTACACAGGAGCCTCGGCCAAACTCCTGAAAGGGATTCAATGCATCCAGAACGCCTCTGCACTCCTGATCTTCGACATCCCTTGCCGCACCCACATCACACCCCACCTAAGAGACCTGCACTGGCTCCCGGTCAACAAGAGGATAACCTTCAAGCTCCTCACCCACACACACATTGCACTCCACAACTCCGGGCCAGCGTACCTTAACAGCCGTCTCAGCTTCTACACCCCCACCCTCCATCTCTGCTCCGCAGACTGCAACCTCGCCACCGTCCCCCGCATCTGAAGAGTGACCGCCAGTGGTAGATCTTTCTCCCACCTCACCGCCAAGACATGGAACACCCTCCCCATCCGCCTACGGCAGACTCAAGCCCTACTGACCTTCAGAAAACTCCACAAGACCTGGCTCTTCAAACAGTAGCAGCACTCCCCCGTTTTTAGCGCCTTGAGTCCATCACAGGTATGTACTGCGCTTTACATATGCTATGATTGATTGATTGATCATGGCAGCCTGTTTCCTTGACCACACCACAAGCTGTCCTGGTAATGAGCACTTTCTGTTCACCAGCAAGGTGGTACCATGGTAATGCGGCGGTCAGACTGCCACAAGCTTGTCAGGTGGTCTCCTGACCGCTGCAATAGCAGGCTGCAGTCTGACCTACTTCCATCGTAATCAGATCCATTGTCTTCATGACTTACTCCCACTTACTCTTTCTGAAGGTCCATTGAGTTGAGGATCTTTGATTTAAATTTAGCCTCTTGTTTTAGTGTATTCTCTTTCAAATGATGACCCCAATCCCCAATTTATTCAAAGGCAGTCATGGGAAGTGTTCTAATTTAGTTCGTAAAATAGAATGGAGTAGCAATGTGACTTTTCCAATACCTACCTTCAGTATGAGCAAACCAAGAGTGCAAATCACGGTTGTGCTGCTTTTTCCACACAGTGCACTTTGGGAATTAGACCGCATTATGAAACCCACAAAAACAAAGTCAACAGGTTTGACTTGTGTACAGTACATATGAAAAAAAAAATGCACTCACCCCGTACCATACATGGACCATATATAAAAATGTACAGACCGAGTAACATACCTGGCAATATCCATGCTCATACAGATAAGCACACAGCCACCGATGCACACACATGAGCAAGCAAATAAGCTCCCTTCAAAAATAAACGCAGACCACATGACAAGCAGTGAGCCATGACCATAAGACATGCTTTATTTTATGAGGGCTGCTTATATAGTGATTTGGATGACCCTAAGAAAATCACACAGTGCTATATGTGGCAGGAAATTAAAAAGAGGAAACGAAAGAGAAAGAGAAGGTCCTCTGTGACCAAAAAACAAAAAAACATTTTCCCCAAAACAGAGGTAATTGGTTGCCAACCTCAGACAAGTGGTTGGCTTGAAGGAAGCAGGAAAATACATAGTATGCAAGCCTGGAATGAAGGAGCATATAGGGTGGAGCTGTAAACCCAGAGGCAAGCAGTGAGAGGGACAGGGACCTGATGGAGATATAGGAACAGTAGAATGATTAACCGATGTCGGAGTGAACCAGAGGATGCCTGGTACCCATCTCCACAACTCAAGAAGATATGGGTGACAAACACACAGGAACAAATACAGTCCCACACAACACAGATGAAGTGTGCCAGGCTAACTTAAGAAGAGGGAAAGTGTGATGGCAGTTGTATGGATGCTGTTTATATCCTCTTAATCATTACACCTTTATTGAAGAAATATACTTTGAGATAGAAGAAACATTGGTGTCCATGTTGAATTAACCCTTATCCTTCCCTTAGAGAAATGACTTCTATAGTACTTACGAGTCCACTTGTCTGTAACCATAGAGTGCTCTCTGAATGCCCAGTCTATCCTTTGCCTCTTTGTTATAATCAGATGTATGTAGCACTGTAATGTTGCCATTATTTCTTCAATGCTAATATATGGCGCACTTCTCCCTGTACACCACCCACTGTTTATTCATCCTAAATGTCCCTTTACGAATCACTGCTATCAAATGCATGGGCGTATTAAAGCAAAGGAAGAGTACAACTCATAGAATGCCGGAATGTGTTTTTTAAACTCTCAGACCAAAAGCCCAGTGTTAAGGAAAGCTAGCTAAATTGTACTTTATTTCACAATTATGGTTTCAACCAGCAAATGGAATATGTCGTGACATTTAAACAGACACAAAAAGAAAAGAAAACACTACACAAATTAATTAGCATTCATGTATTGTGATAAACAATGATTTGATTTTTATGAGGTGAGCCTTATTTCACAGAAAAAAACATTTGTACCATTTGAAAACAAAAGGCAACTACCCAAGTCTTTTTAAAGCTTTTTTCTGTGCTTAAACATTATATGTTTATTTTTTCGAACAATTGCAGGCTTGCAAAAAAAAACTCTAGTGAGAGCAATATAATACAAAGTGCCCTGCTTAATAAAAGTGTATTGACCGAGGACTTTATTTTTTACTTGCATAGGCAGCATAATACATTTCTGCCTCACATTGTTCTTTTTAAATACTGTGCACATATTTACAGCGCCAGTGGGACACCGATGAAAAGAACATATCATGAATAAGAATGTGAGAAAAACACACTCCATTTCTGAGTTATAACGCTTGCATATCCCTCTCTATTACAATAGCAACCCCCAAAGTATAGTACATTATAAGTAATTAGTGCCGATAAGTCAAAACGGTAATACAGTAATGAAACAATATCAGTTTTTCTAAACGTACAGTTAGATGTTTCAGTAGCATTGGGTACATTATATACATAGCAAGAACAGAGTGTCCAGGGGACAGACTTTCCAGTAATTAATCTATAATCCCGAGGTGTGTCTTCTAACTGGACATACATATCTTTCATGTTTCGGGTATCGCAACAAAAAAAACCACCCACATTGATTTGGTTATTAGTAATTATACTTATTAAACTATCTGTTTATGCTTCACAAATAACTCTTATCATTAAATATTGCCATAATTGGCATACATCTCTCCTTAAGTTAATAACAGGAACTCGCTTTTTATCCAATTTGCTGCTCTTTTATACCGTTTGTTTTCTTAGCACAGAAATGCAAAATGTAACACGGAAAATGTTGAAGCTTGTGTGGATCATTGGCGTCAAGAACATTAATCGAACCCTTCTATAAACATTCGTTATTTATTGACTTCATATGAGCTTGTATTGTATACAGTACATGTATGTTTTTATGCCGATGATCTGCAGGTGAAAAAGACCAGGAAGCAATCATTTGTACAAATCCATGGAAACCGGAGATCTGAGATAATATGGTGGCTTTGAAATAAATTGTCTTCTTTCAACTTTTTTTCCCCTCGTCAGTAAATTAACTCTGCTATAGCTGTATAGTTGAATTGCTGCCTTTTTAGATCTTTGCCTGAAGCATTCCTGCAAAGGTATCTGCAGCCCAGTCTGTGTAGAGAAGATATAATCAAAAATGAAAACAGAAACTTAAGATCCCGAATACTAGCCAATTTTACACAGTAACTTTTCATCATTACTCTAAAATTACTTTTTAATGCAAGGAGTAGTTTCAATCACATTGAGGCTCGCATGATTCAGATACTATCATAATCACAATTAGATTACATTACTGCAATCAGGAATGGAGATCATTAAGAGGGGGAATATAAATTGCTTTAGTTTTACAAGTACTGAGCTAGCGAAATTATAATTAATCTCCATTTATAATCTTTTATTTCATAGAACTGCAAAGCATGCTACTTTTTAGACCATCAATACAAATTAGAAATAAGTAATAAAGCGCTAACTACTGCTTGCACAGTTTTCATTTGCGGGAACTTCACAATGGCTGCGGAAGGCGCGAGACACAACAGTATGTTTGAGTTGGCGGTTTTAATTCAAGCATATGGAATGCTTCCTTTCCGAAGTGCTGGAATTTGAGACTATCTCACCGGAACAAACTCTCAGATTTGGATGTCCAAAGGCTCCATTAATTATGGTCACGCACATCTTCTGTGATTAAATATAAAATAATTATTATCCGCATCAGGCAGGATGCTGAATTGTGTCGAATGTTCTAGAACATCTTATCCTGATGAACAGCTTTTGCTTCATATTCCTTCAGCATTTAGCGTTAGTTTTACTGTACTTTCTGTAATATGCATTAAAGTAGGAAAAACGAATTTTATAGTTACCTATTTTTGATGTCAGCTCAGCACACAGGGGATATACAAAGCCATCCATTCCATGGTTATCCACACATGTAATATACCATTTGGGTTAATAATGGACCATCGGCTGCTCAACGGACTAGCATACCTCGTGGAGTGGGCACTTCGCATACCATGCAAGTCCCCTTTAATGCTTTTAATTAAGAAAACATGTTTTGTTAAAAGAATTTCTTACAATTTAAGGCGGTGTTCTCGTTCAAAGCACCCAATATAGCCAGTTAGGATATTTTTAATGTATATATTGACAACCCAGAAGCACTAAACATGCATCATCTCCTACTCTGTGAGGAAAAAACGTTCTCTAAAATTGTTTCCGAATGCAAAACCATTTTAATAAAATACAAGCCTTTCTTACAATCCCAACAATTAATGTGAATTTTGATTTCAGAATTGTTCCATTCAAAATTATAATTTTCAGATGATAGAGAATAAAAAAGCTCAAACGTTTCGAAATAAATGTTTATTTATATTTCAATAACATTCTTTTCTTCGTGACAAATATTCAATCGATTTGTTTGGCGATAAAGTTCTTATAAATAAATCCACTTAAAGTGTTGTACCATTTACAGGAACAATATTTTCTGACATTAAGTTTGGTTATCAATACTACAAGTCGTCCTATCGTAAGTCAACGTTATCAGTAGTCAGAACCCCTTTCAGAGTAAACAAAACTAGGTTATACATTTTACACAATTTGAAGCTGTCAAGGGTTCCCACTGTCAATTGTTAAAATGTTGCTACCAATTAAAATGAAATGAGAAATAAATCTGACAAGAACAACAAAGACACTCCACATAAGTCAAGGCATTTACAATACTAAACAAAGCTCATTCGAATTAAAATAAATAACAGAGTAAAAAAGTGTTGAAATATCGACATAGCCGATAGTATATATTCACAGGGGTAGTGTAATGCAAGTATAGCATAGTGGAATGATTTTATTTCATGTGATATTGGCATAGGCACATGTCCGAATCGGTAATTCACTGCCTGCTCTATTTGAGGAGATTAACCGAGAATTTTTAACCACGTTTAAAAGGTCTGAAATATTAAAAGAGTACAACAAAGAACCCAATGGAAAAGGCTGTCTACCTCTGATGGCCACTCCTCTCCCTCGGAGTACTGATTATCCATTTCCAGAGTTATACAGAGCTAATTCCACTTGAGGAGTTAAGTCAGAAAAGATAGCAAATGTCAGAGGATCCCGATGTTATAGTTGTTACATCAAATTAGATCGCATTACCAGACGTTAAGCAGAGGACCCTAGAACCTCTGTCTTTCTTTTGAATAATAACCACCCAGGATTTCAGATGACAATTTAATTATTTGTGAACAATTTAGGTTTTTCGCCACTGTTAACATAGCCTCCATTTTTATCTATTAATTGCTCTACCTCCAAATAAAATTCATGGGGGTTTAAAGATATTTCTTTGTGTCATGCAAAGGTCACAGTAGTGCCATATGATGTACCAGATTGTGCACACTATCTACCTCCTTTAGAAAATATCTTCATCTCCATAGAAGCTATCTTAGGTGGGACTTCTTTTTATATAGTCACCATTAGAATTGCCCCAAATCTTCCATATCATTCTTATTAACTAAGAATGCTACCAAAATCCACTTTAATATTTGTAGAATCTGAGATTTTATTTTGATGATTTCGTGCTTCTCACTCCCTTAGTCCCTCACTTAAAGACACCCTTCCCTTTTTTAGAATGCTTTCCAAAGTTAAAAGTTCAAACAATCTTTATTCGGATACATAATATCCATAAAAGCACAGGTGAATAAAAACATCAGCATATAATAGTTACATTAAAATGTTTCAGTAAAAAAACAGAAAATAATAACAAATAACAAGAACTTGTAGTTAGGCAAAATCAGAGACATTAATAATCATATTATAAAAGGGAGTCAGATATATAGAATGACCGCTCCCTTAGATGACACAGTTATCTATGGTATTAACAACATGGTGAGGGAAGTGCAAATATGTGCTTATCATAACAACTTGAATATACAAGAGCAATTAAGGATAAAAAATAGCAGCGCAACATAGTATGATAAAAACTGTGCAAAGACAACATCATGTTGTATTAAAATGCGTACAGATATGATCTAATTCTAAAAAGCCATGGTGAACAGGGCAACCATTTTTTAAAGAGCACAGACGAATAATAAGAATTATGATTCTACACAAGTAGCAACTAAATAAAAACAAGTGCAATCTGATGATTTTTAGAAGATGCTCATTGAAGCGCATGAGCGGACTGCCGCTTTCAGAAAGGAAATTACTCTGAAAGTTGAATCTGCGCTATTGAGATTAAGGATTTCCAGGTAAGCTATTCTGAAACATTAGTGGCTTTAGCTTTAAAGAAAGGAATCAAAAACTGTTTAGTATATAACAGATACAAATTACAGAAAAATAAGAAGTGTAAAATTGATTGGTTGCATTGGTTGCCACAGGGACAAAGCATTTGCCCAAAGTTGATATTGAAGCCTATCGGGAAGCACAGTAGATATTTTAAGGTGCCTCCTCTAAGGCGAAACAATAGGCATCTCTCCCAACGACTTAAATTCAATAGGAGGAGCTAGATGGCAAATGGGTGGACGTGCAGTTGGTGGAAAACAAGGAAATATACCTTATAGCTGACGGCTTCACAAGTTCTATGTTGTGTCTTGTATTGCTATGTTGGTCATCTAGGGCCTCCTGTAGCGTCTTCTTGGTTATATGCCCTCTATGTTGTTTGGATTTAGGAAGATGTGCTCAAGGTTTACCAAAGACAAGCTATTTCTAACGGCAGCAAGCCTTGGTATATCACCACCCCTGTCACATTTAAGGCAGTCCGTTATCATTTCTCTTGTTAACGCCGCCGCCGGATTTTGCCAAACTTTTACCCAAAATATGGCTGGTCGAGACCTGATATAATCTTCGATGTAAAGCAACTGTAATTCCTGATGACAAATAAAATTTGGAGAAGAAATTGGGATCCCAGAAGTTTTCGGCAAAATCGATTTACTTCTCCCTGAATGCAGCTACTTTTTGTGTAACCCCAAACTTCCGCTCCATAGGTAGCCGTAGGTATGCATTGCGCTTTGTAAATTTTAATTATTGGTAGCACTACATCTGTTCTTTTTGGTTGCGGGAGACATAGGATGGAATTACCCGACCTTAAGAATTTGTTCCTACTATAAGCCAAGTGAGCTACCCAGGAGCCAGTGTCTGAAAACAATAATCTTAAATACGGAAAAGTGCTAGTGCATTGAAGGCATTCGTACACTACGATAACTGAGGGGATGTGGTACTTTGTGCGAAGCAACACATTATAAACAATTTCTTTAAATGAGTACAAAGGTCAAGGCTTGCCATAAAATCAACAAAGCCCCTAATTAAAGTGCGAAGTGCGTTTGGAGTGTGGCCAATTAGGACCACGTCATCTGCATATAATAGAACGGGGAGTACATTGCCATTGATTTTTGGTACATCATAAGTAAGTTCCGACAGGGCATTGTGTAAATCGTTGATGTATAGGATGAAGAGGAGAGGGGCCAGTACGCACCCCTGCCTGACCCCTCTGCCGATGTTAATATGCCCTGAAACCTCCCCATCCTTGCCAATTCTCACCCGTGCTTTCAAGTCCCTATGCAAATAAGCTAAAAAATGAACTAAAACCTCATCCAAACCGTATTTTTTAAGTGCTGACCATAAATGAGTACTATTTACAAAATCAAAGGCAGAGGAGAGCTCCATAAAAGCCAGATAGATTGGTGACTGTCGGGCTATGGTGTATTTACTGACAATCAAGTTAAGATTTAAACATTGTTTAACTGTGTCAAGTTTGCTTGTAAAACCTAACTGATAATTATTTAAAATGGGTTCCTCCACGGCCCATTAACTGATTTTATTAAACAGGATCCTCCCAAGTATCTTGAGTGTATTCTCAATCAGAGAGATTGGTCTATACCATCTAGGGTTAGACCTGTCCCCTTTTTTAAAAATCGGGACAATAATACTGGTGGACCATGTGCTTGGTATAAAAGTATTTAATACATTATTAAAAACATTAAGTAAAAGATGCACCCAGAACTCAGGTTTATACTTGATGAGGTCAATGGGAAGCCCGTCAGGGCCAGGAGCCTTGTTACCCAAGCTTTGATTAATTGCGTCCTGAACTTCTGTTATTGACATCTGGATGGGTGCTACATCATCATAAGAGTCAAAAGGATCCTCACTCTGGGGGGAGGGCTGCATACATTTTGGAAAAATGTGCCTCCCAGGCCTCACTTGTTATATCATAACTTATAGAAGTAAGTGGAAGGCCCATGGATCTCATGTCTTTAACTGCTGCCCAAAAATTATTCCCATTTTTTAAACGAGCAGCACAGGCAAGCTTGCCCCAGCGTTCGTTTAATATTTCCTCTTTGTGCTGTCTTAACGCTTGTTTATAATGTTGTCTCATGGCAGGGTCTTGGGTCAATGTCCACGGACTCGATAATTCTCGCTTAGGTGCCTACGCTAACCATGGGTCCCACTCTGCAACTCTGGGCAATAGCTTGCTTAATCTCCACAACGGCCCCAGCAACGCCGGGGATGCCTGGCTTCACCTTGGGGTGCCCTCTCACAGGGAAAGCCAGGACGGGTTCCCCAGCGGTATACAGCGCCAGGACACCACGTAACGAGGTAACAGTGCGCTTTACAAGTATACATACATTGCAGGACCTCGGCTTGTACTACAAGGACTTCCAACCAGTCAGAGATAAAGGTGTAATCTATTATCTATGCACAGCCCCGGCCCCTAAAGGTCGGAATAGGACTCTCTTTGTGATTTACATTTGAAATGCCCATTACATTCCGTAGGTTATGGTTTAACAGGTGGTCAAGTAGTTCTTTCCCTCTGGTTGCCCAAGTTTCTTGAAACATAAGAATGTCATATTCTTTGACTAAATGTACCCACTCTTCAGAACTTGTTTTAGAAGCCAAGCCGTCAACGTTCCAACTAAGGACATGCAAGTTTGGGTCATATGGTTCTGTGATGTTGTGTGGTATACGGTTGGGCTTTGGGTCATGTGTTTCTGAGTTGTCAAGCACTAAAGAATTGGGCGTGGGACTCAAAGGAATATGTCTTGGTGGTGTTTGAATAGATGACAGTGAATCCAGGCAGTCCAAACCAGACAAAACGGAAAATCTATTAAACTCTGTGGGTGTGATAATAGCAGGCATGTGTAGCCCCGGGGTCGGTTTGTAAAAGAAACCCATATGTAATGACCAAATTAGGGTGGGGATTGTGCTGTTGTCTTCCTGTGACATTAATATTGATCTCACTAGAGCTGGGCAGCGAAAATTAAGAACTACAGTGAATCCAGGCTGTCCAAACCAGACAAAACAGAAAATCTATTCAACTCTGTGGGCGTGATAATAGCAGGCATGTGTAGCCCCGGGGTCGGTTTGTAAAAGAAACCCATATGTAATGACCAAATTAGGGTGGGGATTGTGCTGTTGTCTTCCTGTGACATTAATATTGATCTCACTAGAGCTGGGCAGCGAAAATTAAGAACGACGTAATCCCCCTCTATATTGTTTACTGAGGATCCGACCCACCCTACTCTACACACCATTATAATGTCACTGGTATTTGCCATCTTAAAACCTTTATGCTTGGCAAGCCAATCATCACTTTTGTTACGCAATTGTTCCCATGTCTGGGTTTGTTTTTTCTTTAGGGGGGTAACACCTGCTAAGACTAAGACATAGGGACAAGCAGCCGGTGGTTGATTAAGCTTTTCTTTATTAGCCATCACAGACTCACTAGCATTGTACGCAGTTATGGATTTCGAGCACTGGGTGTTATGAGCTAGAGTAGTCTTCGTTACGTGATTTGTGGTGGCAATATGGGTGGCTGAATGGGCTGATTGGTGTGTGTTGTTAAGGATTCCAGGTGTTAGAGAATCGTTCTATACAATGGTGGAGACATTCCCTTATCTTACAGCAAGTTGCACAGGTATTAGAGGTGCTGGTAGATGGCAGATGTTTGGTAATCAGGTTTAGCTGTTGATTATTAGAATTAGTTACGTAGGTGCACATGAAGTACTATTGGATGGTGGATGTTTGGAACACGAGCTTTGATGTTGACTATTGGGCCTAATTACACTAGATACAGAAGAAGCCTGGGGCTTAGGAGTCTCCCCCTGTTGAGCGGCCTGATTGTGCACACTATCTACCTCCTATAGAAAATGTCTTCATCTCCATAGAAGCTATCCTAGGTGGGACTTCTTTTTATATAGTCGCCATTAGAATTGCCCAAAACCTTCCACATCATTCTTATTAAATTAGAATGGTACCTGATCCACTTTGATATTTGTATAATCTGAGATTTAATTTTGAGGATTTCGTGCATCTCACTCCCTTAATCTCTCACTTAAAGACACCCTTCCCTTTTTTAGAATGCTTTGAAATGGTTGAATAATTACTTATTCTAAATACACTGTTCACCTATCAATGTTAGGCATGCTGAATAAGTACCAACTGCAGATATATAGAAGATTGGGGTCATTTTCTGTCTATTTGAACTTTCACTTTTCATATTCCCAATTCATTCCCACAGCCCTGGTTCATAAGGGCATTGACAAGAGTTTCAGAGCTGTCTGCTCTACTCCAAGTGCAGTCCCTGCAACATGTTACATTACCTCCGTTTTTCTCAGAAACCTTATCATCAACATTCTGCCATTGTTCTTTCCTTCTGATTCTCTGGGCCAGATGTACCACCATTCCATTTTGTGTGTCACAAATTGCGATGTTTGTGAATCGCAATTTATGTCTCACAAAATGGAATACACAACATATCGGAGACACTGTTCGAGATTCACAAATGGGTCACAAATGACCTGCCTCATTAATATTCATGAGGCAGGTCGCAATTTGTGACCCTTTGGGAATGGGCAGCACTCACAGGGATGGTGGCCTGCTGGGGTCCGCAGACCACCATGTCTGTGATTGCTTGTTAAATAATTATACCAAAAAGGGGTAACCCTGTGTCCCTCAGAACCTGGGCATGTATGGTTAAAGACAAAAGTGGTTCCGTCGGGTCAATCAATTGCTTTTACGTGAAGGCTAGGTTAGCTCATAACAGAAGGTAACAAATTTTTAAGAAAAAACAAATTATAAGAACAATCAAATTTTTAAGAGAAAATTTTTTTAAGAGAAAACCTCTCTGACAACAAATAAAATTCAAAGTATTTTTATGAAAGAATCACATTAAAATACCGGAATTACTTCATTCCATTTCAATTCCAATTATAAGTGAAGAAGTGACTATTGGTGAACAAAGTGAATAGTGCAACAATTTCCGTGACACTTATTTACAAATATATACAAAATTATACATGAGAAAATGGGCAAGGGGAAATATTTTGGCGGTCAGAGTTCTGAATTAATATTCCAAGGAGACAGATGGTGACTGTGACTGTTCCCGGAGGGTTCTTGACCAATATTATGCGTCGACGTTTCGATCCTAGTGTGCCCCGCGAGGAACCGGCTTACAAGTCTCGCAATCACTCGGACCGAGTGATTGCGAGACTTGTAAGCCGGTTCCTCGCTCGATTTGAAAGCGGTTCCCCATATGAGATTGACCGATTGGCCTATGCACAGCGTGTGACTGCTGCCTCCTGTGTATCCGGAATCCAACAATTAAAAAACCCCCCCCCCTCCCCCTGTATCTCCCCCTCTCTTGTCTTGATAAAGATCCGCGTGACCACCAATCGGGGCACACTAGGATCGAAACGTCGACGCATAATATTGGTCAAGAACCCTCCGGGAACAGTCACAGTCACCATCTGTCTCCTTGGAATATTAATTCAGAACTCTGACCGCCAAAATATTTCCCCTTGCCCATTTTCTCATGTATAATTTTGTATATATTTGTAAATAAGTGTCACGGAAATTGTTGCACTATTCACTTTGTTCACCAATAGTCACTTCTTCACTTATAATTGGAATTGAAATGGAATGAAGTAATTCCGGTATTTTAATGTGATTCTTTCATAAAAATACTTTGAATTTTATTTGTTGTCAGAGAGGTTTTCTCTTAAAAAATTTTTCTCTTAAAAATTTGATTGTTCTTATAATTTGTTTTTTCTTAAAAATTTGTTACCTTCTGTTATGAGCTAACCTAGCCTTCACGTAAAAGCAATTGATTGACCCGACGGAACCACTTTTGTCTTTAACCCTGCTTGTTAAATAAAGCAGTTTTTTTTTAAAATGCAACCTGCTTTTCTTACAGAAAAACGGGCTGCATTTAAAAAAGAAAAATGAACCTACTTGAAGTAGGTGGTAAGTGTGATTGTTTTGCGACTGCATTTGTGGTAGCAAAACAATCTTAAAGACCAGTGTGACTCGCTATTGGGAAGGGGCACTCTTGGCACGACGCTAATAGCAACTCGCAAAACCTATTATTATTGACTCGCAAAATAGGGTTTGTACATACCACATACCTTTTTAGCAGTCCCAAACAGGCCGATTTCCAGTTCGCAACTATTAAAAAGGGCCACACATCTGGCCCTCTGCTCGTTATCAACAACCTGGAAATCTTTCTAAAAGTCCTGGCCTTAACCAACAAATACACTTTTGTTCAATTTCCCTAGCTGGTGGTTTACAAGTAATGTTAGATTGTCATGAAATCTTTAACATACCAAGGGGAAAATTTACAAACATTTTGCACTGGGTTAGAAATACAAAAGTGACGGTAAACAGCGCAAACTGTTTTTTTCCTAATTTCCCAATGCAAAACTTGCTGTGAGCTGAAAAGTACCCTAAAAGTAAGGCAAAGCAGAATGAAGAACTGCTTTGCGTTACTTAGTACCAAGGGGCTGTGACATGGGTGCTACAGGGGCATTTTCATGCAACCACCCATGCCTTTTGACACAAACCTCTATCTACAAGCAATAGTAGACAGGGTTTAGTGCCAAAAGATAACCCCATTGAAAGGAGGCCTTAAAAGGAGAAATGTTTTTATTTCTTCTTTCTTTTCCGACTTTGTTTGTGTGCTGCACTGTTCTGCACACATACGAAGTAGGAAAAGTTTTAAAGTGTGTCTAAGTATAGTATTTTGTAATGGAAGGGTATCCTTCCAATACAAAACCTATGGTACAATGGCGCACACTCCCTAGCACTATGTCACTAAGGTGTGTGACTGGCGCACAGCAGCTAAAATCTGCACTGGTACTTGGGAGAGGGGAGGAGGGAGTCATATCTCTGTAAATGTGTCACTCTCTTGCTCCCTTCCTGTCACTCAACTCAGCTCAGCATTTTTGACTGCTGGGCTGTGTTCAATGACTGTTTAGAATATCTGGGTCCAAGTATGCTAATATACCAAGTATGATGGGATGAATATTACCAGCAGATACTCTCAATAAAAGTCTTTGATCACCCTTGAAATGAGGACAATTGGATTTAAGTACATAATTTCTGACATATACGGCCAGAATTTTTAAAACAGGCAAGTAAAAGCATTGGCAATTTAAAAATTCAGGCATAGATTTATTAAGGCTTCGAAACTACAAAAAGAGGAACATGGTGTTAACTATCAAGAGCTGTTGAAACTGACCTTTTTTTGCAGGCTTTTCGCCAGAGTTTATGCCTTCCTCCTGCTTTTTTTCTGACCTGTTTTTGTTGATTTTATGACTCTGGGCACTTTACCACTGCTGATCAATGCATGTGCTGTCTCCTATAAACTTGGTTAGCTTGGTCTACACCTGTTTGGCATATTTAATTTAATATAATTTTAAAAATAGAACTTACCTTCGCCTCCGGTCCCGCGTCGTGTGTTCCTGCTCTCTCTGCTCACAGGAAGCAGAAGTAGGCAGCCTCCCTATCCTCCTCTAAACCAATCACAAAACTACAATGGCAGCATTTTGATTGGGTAGGACGCTGTACATACAGGCATCAATGGGGACACCGTTTTCTCCATGCAAGGCTACATGCAGCCTACATGGAGAAAACTGGAGTGTGCTCTGGGACCGACAATACCATCCACGCACACATTGGGCTATCCACTCCTCCATGATCCGCCTACCTGCCCACCCCCAACCAAACCCTTGTTCTGCTTTCTTGCAGTGCAAGAAGCAGAAACATAAAATGGTATTTATACCATTTTATGTTTCTGCTTCTCACACTGTGAGAAAGCAGTAGGGCGATGCTCCTCTGCCCACGTGGAGGAACCGCCCCTGCTTCCTGCATTTACAGTGGCACATGGGGAGCTACTCTTCGGTCCTTTCATTCACTCATTCATTCATTCAGAGTACTTGTAAAGCGCGCTACTTACCCGTGAGGGTCCCAAGGCGCTGAGGGGAGGGAGGGTGTTGGTACTGCTCGAAGAGTCAGGTCTTGATGAGTCTTCTGAAGGCGAGTAGGTCTTGGGTCTGCCGTATGTGGGTAGGGAGGGTATTCCAGGTCTTGGCGGCGAGGTAGGAAAAGGATCTCCCGCCGAACGTCGTTCGTTGGATGCGGGGGACAGCGGCGAGGGCGAGGCTGGCAGAGCGGAGCTGACGGGTGGGAGTGTGGAAGCTGAGTCTGCTGTTCAGGTAGGCTGGTCCGGCATTGTGGAATGCTTTGTGTGCATGGGTGAGGAGCTTGAAGGTGATCCTCTTGTGGACGGGGAGCCAGTGTAGGTCTCTCAGGTGGGGGGTGATGTGGCTGCGGCGGGGGACGTTGACAATCAGTCGGGCAGGTGTTATAGTCGCCGTAGGTGTTTGGCTGGGATTCCTGCGTAGAGTAGGTTGCCATAGTCCAGTCTGCTGCCGACTAGGGCCCGTGTCACCGTTCTTCTTGTTTTGGTCGGAATCCACTTGTAGATCCTGCTGAGGGTGTTGTAGCAGAGGGAGGAGACGGCGTTGACCTGCTTAGACATGTTGAGGGAGGAGTCGAGGATGAATCCTAGATTGCGTGCATGGACGGTGGGTGTTGGTGCTGTTCCCAGTGTGGTCAGCAACCATGAGTCGTCCCAGGCTGAGGGGGTGGGTCTGAGGATGAGGACCTCCTTCTTGTCCGAGTTCAGCTTCAGACGGCTGCTCCTTATTCAATCGGCGACAGCCTTCATTCCCTTGTGGAGGTTGGTTTTGGTGGTGTGTGGGTACTTGGTGAGGGAGAGGATGAGCTGGGTGTCGTCAGCGTAGGAGATGATGTTGAGGTCGTTATGGCGGGCCACTTGTGCGCGGGGGGCCATGTAGACATTGAACAGCATTGGGCTGAGGGATGAGCCCTGTCCGATGCCGCAGATGATGTTGTTGGCTTCAGATCAGAAGGGTGGGAGGCGTACGCTCTGGGTTCTGCCGGAGAGGAAGGAGGTGGTCCAGTCAAGAGCCTTCTCTTGGATTCCAGCTTCTAGGAGGCGTGTCTTTAGAGTGCGATGGCAGACCGTGTCGAAGGCGGCTGACAGGTCCAGGAGGATTAGGGCTGATGTTTCGCCGTTGTCTAGTTGGCACCTGATGTCGTCTGTGGCAGCGATGAGGGCTGTCTTGGTGCTGTGGTTTCGTCTGAATCCGGACTGGGACGGGTCCAAGATGTTGTTGTATTCGAGGTGGCGGGCGAGTTGCATGTTTTTCTCGATGACCTTTGCCGGGAACGGGAGCAGGGAGATGGGCCAGAAGTTCTTGAGGTCCTTGGGGTCCGTTTTGGGCTTCTTGAGGAGGGCGTTGATTTCGGCGTGCTTCCAGCTTTCTGGGAATGCCGCTGTTTCGAAGGCGATGTTGATGACCTTCCGTAGTTGGGGTGCGATGGCTACCTCTGCTTTGTTGAATACGTGGTGTGGGCACGGGTCAGACGGAGATCCTGAGTGGATGGAGTTCATTATCTTGCTTGTCTCGTCGTCGTTGACGTTGGACCAGGAGGTCAGGCGGCTGGCGCTGGTGTTGTTCACAGGGGAGGTGGAGTCTGGCATAGTCGGGGCGGTCGTGGTGTTGAAGCTGTTGTGGATGTCAGCGATCTTGCGGTGGAAGAAGATGGCTAGTGAGTCGCACAGTTCTTGTGAGGGCAGGATGTCGTTGGCATTGGCACTGGGGTTGGAGAGTTCCTGTACGATGCTGAAGATCTCTTTCCTGTCGTGTGCGTTGTTATCCAAGCGGTGTTTTAAGGAGGATCTCTTGACTAATCTGATGAGGTGGTGGTGTCTGCGGGTGGCATCCTTGTGGGCTGCGTTGTTGTCCACTCTGCGTTCGTGGAGCCATGTCTTCTCCAGTTTCCGGCATGCGCGTTTAGAGATCTGGAGCTCGTTGGTGAACCAGGTGGCTCTCTTGTTGGCATGGCTGTTGGAGGGTTTCTTGAGCGGGGCGAGGGTGTTGGTGCAGTTGTCAATCCACGGTCTGAGGTTTCAGGCTGCGGCGTGTGGATTGGTGGGGTCGGTGGGTGGGTTCTTGGCGAGGGAGGCGATCAGCTGGTGTTCGGTGACTTTGCTCCAGCAGCGGCAAGGCAGCTGTTGGGTGCGGTGTTGCGTGGTTGGTTTCTTGAAGGTGAAATGGATGCAGCGGTGGTCGGTCCACTGGAGTTCGGTTGTGTGGTCGAAGGCGACGTGGGAGCCTGTGGAGAAGACGGGATTCAGCGTGTGGCTGGTGGCGTGGGTGGGAGCGGTGACGAGTTGTCTGAGTCCCAGGTTGGCGAGGTTGTTGATCAGGGTGGCGGAGTTGGCGTTGTTGTTGTTCTCGAGGTAGAAGTTCAGGTCCCTGAGGAGGATGTAGTCCATGGAGGTGAGTGCGTGGGTGCTGGCGAGGTCGGGGATGGAGTCGCTGAACTGAGCTTGGGGCTCAGGGGGTCTGTAGATGAGTGTTCTTCTCAGGGTGGTGTTGGGGTCGGTGTGGATCCGGAAGTGCAGGTGTTCGGCGGTGTTGAGGGTGTCGTCTGCGTGGGTGGCGGCCTTGAGGGTGTACTTGTGAATGATGGCTATTCCTCCTCCGATTCCATTGGCGCGATACCTGCGGGTGATCTTGTAGCCATCCGGGGTGGCTATGGCGATGTTGGGCACCGAGGAGTTGTTCCACCAGGTCTCAGTCAGGAAGGCCACGTCCGGAGCGGAGGTGTCGAGCAGATCCCAGAGCTCGATGGCTTGTTTGCGTGCAGAGCAGGTGTTGAGGAGTATGCAGCGGAGGTGGTTGAGTCCAGTCTTTGGCGGTTTGATGGTTCAGTCGCAGGTGAAGCTGCAGGTGTGGCAGGAGAAGTGTCCGTTTCGGGGCAGCCTGGAAGCAGGTGTGGTTTCGGCCAGCGTTGAGTGCGTGGAGGGTCCTGGCGTTGTAGTGGATTCTGGTGTCATGGCGTTTGCGGGGTCCAGGGGTTCTGGCACTGAGCGCGGTCCAGGTGCGGATGGGCATGGCGCGCCAGCGGGGCGCCCGCTGCCGTGTCCGCTGCCCGGCTGCTTCTCCGCCTGCATATGAGGTGGCTTGGGAGGGAAGAGCAGCTGGGAGACAGGAGATGGGGAGGCAAATGAGTGTGTAGGGATGGCGGGCCGCAGGGATGCAGCGGCAGGAAAGGGTCAGATCGGAAGCGGCGGGGGGAACTGGTGCACAGGGCAGAGGGGAGGGAAATACCCAGGAAACAAGGAGGCAGCAAGGAGGCAGGAACCAGGCAGTCAGGTGACGAGCAGCGGCGTGGGGGCTTTCCTGCAAGCAGGGTCAAAGGTCACAAAAAAGCACTGAAAGGTCGCAAAAAAAACGGGGGGAACGAGTGGCACAGAGGCACAAAGGTTACAAGAAAGGGCACACAAGGTCACAAAAAACAGAGGGAAACGAGTGGCACAGAGACAGAAAGGTCACAAGAAAGGGCAGAAAAGGTCACAGAAAATGGGGGGAAACGAGTGGCACAGAGGCGGAAAGGTCACAAGAAAGGGCAGAAAGGTCACAAAAAACGGGGGGAAACGAGTGGCACAGAGGCAGAAAGGTCACAAGAAGGGGCAGAAAAGGTAAAAAAAATGGGGGAAACGAGTAGCACAGAGACTCAAAGGTCCCACGAAAGGGCAGAAAGGTGACAAAAAATGGGGGTAAATGAGTGGCACAGAAGCACAAAGGTCCCAAGAAAGGGCAGAAAGTTGACAAAAAACGGGGGAAACGATTGGCACAGAGGCAGAAAGGGGAGTAGAGGGAAGAAAAACGAGTACAATCAGGGGAGCAGAACGCAAGAAAAACGAGTGCAATCTGGGGAGCAGAAGGCACAAAAACGGATACAATCAGGGGAGCAGAGGCAAGAAAAACTAGTGCAATCGGGGGAGCAGAAGGCAAGAAAAATGAGTGCAGTCAGGGGAACAGAAGGCAAGAAAAACGAGTGCAGTCAGGGGGGAAGAAGGCAAGAGAATGGGCACAGATAAGAATGCAGGCACAGGGGGGAGACAGGCAACAGCGGTCACAGACACCAGAAGACAGTATGGGCAGTACAGGGAAGACAGACAGACAGCGACAGCGATACAAACCTAAGGCCTACCACTGGCCACCAGGGATGAGGCGCAGGTGGTAGCCTGCGGGTGGAGGAGGGCCTCAACTTCTACAGCAGCGGCAGCTGGGGCAGGGTCAGGACACAAGGGTCGCTCCTTGGGTGCAGTGTGAGCCTGGAAGGCATAGAACTAAGGCATGAGCCCCCTGCTTCGGACCACTGCACCATGTTTCAGTTTGTGGCTTCACCGCTGTCCGTTTGAAAAGTTCCCGGGCAGGGGGACCCATCGGCGGTTAAGGTGCCTTGCAGGGAGAAGATCCTTCCCATGCTTCCTGCAGCGAGAGCAATGCGCACTGAGAACAGCAACATTAGATGGAGAGGTGTCTTCTTCTTCCTGGGTCGCACACTCCCTGCCTGTGATTGATGGGGCCGTAATGTCATTGAAGAACCCCCCCGCCCAGTGGGGGGTTTAACCAAAGTGAAGTTGCCATTCAATGGAAGAGACAGGCCCCCAAAGGTCGGGACCATGCTCCTTATTTGCGGCAACCCCAGCTGGATTCCTATGAGGGCTAGACTGCTCACATTTCCCATGCCCCGGTTCCAGGTACGGGCCTGATTGTTTAGCCAAGGAAGCTGTGTGCTCCCCCTTGTTGGTACACACCTCAGGGGGCACAGAGTGGCTGCAATTGTCACTGCCTTCTGAGGTTCCGTGATTTTCGGCTCCGCTTTGTATCTAGCCGCCATTTTGTGTTTAACCGCCATTTTGTGTTGCCTTACTCAGGCAGCACGGCGAACGCGATGTTTTTGCCTTTTCAGCTGCTACGTGTCTCGTCTGTTAAAGAGTAACCCTTGTCCTTGATTACCAAACCGATGTCAGGGTCTGGCCGAGTTTGTCAAATCCGTGTCTAGACTGATTAATCCTTGTCTAACTCCACTATTTGGGTCCCACCATTCTTCTTGACTTTATTCTATTTGACTGACCTTCGCTATTCTCTCCGTGTATTCTCTTGTTACATAAACTATCCTTTGAAGCATTCAAACATGTTCTACCACCTGCAAATTGAATTACGGACAGTGTTGATTAACTTGAGGGGAGGAGAGCACACAGGGTCTAAAAGGAGGGTGTGTTATGACATTCAATAACTTGTTTTCGAGCTATTCCTATTTGTCAGTCTTGTATGTTTTGGGAGTGGGTATCGTAAATATGTATGGTATAAAAGTCTGTGCGCCACGGAATAAAGTGGCAGTCTCCTGAGAACTAACCATTGGTGTACTTCTAGGACCACTGTGCTTAGCTGCAGCTAATAAACCTGATTTTCTACGACGAACAGAGTATCTCGTGTCTCTGTCTGATAAGGCAGGTGAACCCGGAGATATCAGGCGTGTCCTGCGCCGCTAGGCCCATAAGGCCCGGTTCTCCAATTGGCGTCCCAACGTGGGGCGAAATCAGTGGTAGAGGTTCAGCCCGAAGATCGTGAGGAGCTTCGCAAGAAAATTCGGGAGGATTCGCGAACCACGAGAGCGACCCCTGTATGTCGAAGTGGGCCGAAGGTTTTTTCAGCGCGGCTAATCCTTTCAAACGGCTGCTGACAACTGCTGCCCTGACTGTCGCCCTGCCTTGGCCCCTGGTGATGATTGGTATCGCGAGACGTTAGACGAACACCTGTTGACGTGAGAAAATACTTAGTTAAGTATACGTGGGTAGCTCCCACTCTTTTTGTTTTGGGTTTTTATTCGACCAATGCATTAGTCCAAGCCGAGGGTTGAGTACGTTTGTGCTGTAGTAATTGTCTTAAACCCCGTGAAGTTCGAGAATAGTCCAGTTCGTTACGAAATGCCTGGACTTAGTAAGTTTAGGAAATTTTGTTGTTTTAGTTGTAATAGGGATTCCCAGCTCGAGGACTCTTGTCCAATTCCTCCGGTTGGAACTCCCACTTATGAGCTCTATTCCAAACATGGTCTTGGTCCTATTATTTTTAATGATACATGGATTAGATACACAAGGAAAGATGGTGGTCTGCAGTGGCCACAAAATGGTAGCTTTGAGCCCGACATATTAGACAATTTAGAATCGATTTTGTTCAAAAGAAAAGCCCGGCCGGCAATGTTTGACTCTTTCCGCCTCTGGCGTAAGGAAGCCAAACAAAAAGAAATTAAACAAGCAAAAAAGGATAAGAAAGCACAGGATATGACGATCCTACAGGCTGCGCAACAGTTTACAAAATAATGAAGTTGATCAAATGATTGACGTTTCGGAACGACAGCACCGCATGGCAATAGATAGATGTTATCCAGTGTTGACTCCTCCCACAAAAAGTAAATATCTTGATGAAGATCCTTTCATGTCTCAGCTGTTGTGATTACCTCCACCTTATGTATTAGGTGCTAATGTACCTCCGCAATTGCCTCTTCCAGTAATTCCACCCCCACCTCCTTTGCCACCGACTTCTGTACCTCCGTCTCCTTCACCGCCAGTTTCTTTTTCTATCGATAGTTCTTCTCCTGTTGTGCTTAACACGATGTCTCCAGTTTTACTGTCTGACTCTCCTACAGCTCGTCAACGATTGGTTGATACCGTTTCCGGTCTCTTGTCGCCTTTCTATGGTGCTCTTAATTTGACTCCTGCTTCCTCCAGAAGACAATCTCGTAGTCAAATTCCAGATACTGATGAACGCACTAGGTTAGATTCTCTTGCCCGTAATTTGATCATGAGTGGTCCACTGTATACTGTTCATGATATTTTGGATACTTTCCTCCAGTGGAATGCGCCCACGCAGAGATACGTTTTTAATGTTATGTGTAACACCCTGATTAAAGGATGGGGTGATATGGGTTTGGATTTACCTCCTCGGGGTTTATCCGATATACAGGTTACCTTCGATAAGGGTCTTATTGTGGGTCCTAATGTCGAAGATGCTGTTCGAACCCTTATCACTTTTAGGTCTTCCTTTTTCTCCCAAACTTCTCTTGAACCGAATCCTGCGGTGAGGCGTAAAGTGAAACACTATCCTATGCGAGAAGTACCTCCGATATGGAGGGAAGGGGATCAGAATGCTATTCTGCCTGTCCCTGCTCATTTCCAGCCAGCGTATATGGGTACATGACCCTTGGAAAATATCTGAAGTTCTAGCGCTTAAACAGTCTCTACCGGACCCTCGTAAGAATCCTGCTGGGTATTATAAAGAGTTGTCCAAGACTGTTGACGCGTGCGTTATGAATTTGGCAGATATTGATTTACTGATGGGTAATGTAGTTCCTCCAGCAATATGGGCTCGGATTCGTAAGGAAGATCATGATCAAGCTTTGGGTGGTACGTGGGTTGCTTTAGCTGCCACAGATGCAGAGATTATTTGTAGATAAATTTGTATTTAACTTACTTCCCGAACTATCGCATAAATTGAAAGATTCTGAGAGTTTGTGGGCTGTTTCCTCATCTGCACAGATATTAGCCACTGCTCAGTATTAAGAGAATAGGGATAAGAAAGAAAAGGAAAAAGCGGAGAAAAAGACTAAAGAACTGAAAACAAAGGTTCATTTGCAACAAGCTTATCCCCCTCATTCTGCTCAGAATCAATTACAACAGCCTCCACAGTTTCAGAGATTGTTACAGAAGCCTACATCGTTTGTTCCACAAGCTTTGTTGGGTCCTAATCAATGTGCCTATTGTAAAGAGCAAGGTAATTTCAAGAATAGTTGTCCGGTTTTATTGCAACGTAATGGTGGACTATCAGTGCCACGAGGTCATGGTGGTTTTCAGTCAGCATCCAGGGGTAGAGGACGAGGCGTGCCGTCTCAAGGACAGCCTTCCGTACCCCCACAGAATACTGTGAATTATTTTGATCAGCAAAATTCTCAGTCCGCTCAGTATTTCAATGACGATTATTGCATCGAGACCGACAATTCTGATTTTTCCACTAGCTAGGACAGCCGTAGACAAAGCAAGGGAGTGGTATCAGTTCCAGTGGATCAGGATGGGCCTTATGTTAACGTTGTTGCATTGGGTGTTTCAGAGCCGTTTCTTTTGGATACTGGTGCAATGAGAAGTTCTATCATTCACTCCAAACTCCCTGGGGCACCTTTGTCTGGCTTAACGAATGTTTCTGTAGGATTCTCTGGCGCCCCAGTTAGCAACCCAGTTTCTTGTCCTTTACCCATTTCTATTGGTTCATACGATTTGGAAGCCCCGCTCATTTTAATGACTGATTGTGGTGAGAATTTGTTGGGCTTGGATTTATTGAAACGTCTTCATGCAACGTTGTATTGTTCCCTCTCTTGTGTACTTCTTACGTTGGGAGATAAATTGATTTCTCCTATGTATTTGTCTAAAGATCAACTGCCACTCGAATTGCGTTCACTTCCTGCTACGCTTTGGGCCACGGGTCTGAATGATGTTGGTTTGCTCAGAATTCCACCTTACGTGATTACTGTCAAGCCGAATGTTCAGTTGCCACGTATTCCTCAATACAAGATTTCTAGCGATGGTGAAAGAGCTTTGATGGCTATTGTGCATGATTTAGTTCAGAAAGGTGTCATTGAAGAAACGAGAGGAAACGTTTGCAATAGTCCTGTTTTTCCCGTTCTTAAACATACCGATCCTTCTAAGCCACCTGTGTATCGTTTTGTGATTGATCTTCGAGAGGTCAACAAAATTGTTGTCCCTCAGTTGCCTGTCGTCCCAGACATTAGTACTTTGCTCACAATGGAACCTGCTTCGGCTGCTTGGTTCTCAGTTATTGATCTTAAGAATGCTTTCTTTAGTATTCCTATTGCTGAAGTAGAGATCTCTTTGGTTTCTCTCTCGGAGGACGAAGCTTTAGATTTAAACGTGCACCTCAAGGCTACTGTGAGAGTCCCTCCATTTATAGCCAAGCTTTGAAATCACAATTTGATTTCTTCTCTTTGCCCTCCAGTGCTACTTTAATTCAGTATGTTGATGATTTATTGGTGGCTGCTGATTCGGAAGATGTCTGTAAGGATGCGACTATTTTGCTTTTGCGCCACTTAACTGATTTACATCATAAGGTGTCACCCTCTAAGTTACAGTATTGTCGACAAGAAGTTACCTATTTAGGTCATCTCTTGTCAAAGGAGGGAAGGCGATTGACTCCAGAACGTATTCATGCAATTTCACGAATGTCTGTGCCATCCACGCAAAAGGAAGTGCATGCCTTTTTGGGTATTACCTCCTATTGCAGACAGTGGATTCCAAATTTTTCCCTACTAGCTAAACCTTTGTTGGCACTTACGTTGAAAGACACACCCCAACCGCTTCTTTGGACTGACAAATGTCAGAAGAGTTTTTCTGATCTACGTACTGCCTTGTGTTCAGCTCCTGTGTTGGGTACTCCAGACTATAGAAAGCCTTTTACGCTCTACGTGCATGAACGAGAAGGTTGTGCATTGTCTGTTTTAACGCAACAATTTGGAGACAAACAAAGGCCATGTGCCTATTTTTCGGCTACTTTGGATCCAGTAGCCATGGCATTGCCTAGTTGTCTCAGAGCAACAGCAACAGCGGCGATCTCTATTCGTCAATCTGCAGGGCTGGTATTGGATCGCACTCTTGTTGTTATGGTACCACATGCAGGAGATACTCTTTTGAATAGAACAAAAACGCAACACTTGACGAGTGCTCGTTTGTCTGGGTATGAGTTGACACTTTTAGCAAGCCACATCAAACTATGCAATGTTTTGAATCCAGCAACGTTGTTACCTACTCCAGAAGAGGAGGGTATGCAAAATCAGCAGGATTGTCTTCTCCGAACAGAGGAGGAAACAAAAGGAAGAATAGATCTAAAAGATACACTACTTGTGGACCCGGATGGGATCCTATGGGTAGATGGTTCGTGTTTTAAGCTTCCTAATGGTGATACGACTGCAGCCTATGCTGTTACCACTTTGCATACAATAGTTAAAACTGCACGTATCACATACAATTCAGCACAAGCAGCTGAGTTGATTGCGCTGACAAGAGCATGCGTGTTAGCGAAGGGAAAGAGAGTGACTATTTACACCAATAGCCAATACGCCTTTAGCGTGGCTCATAGTTTTGGTCGCTTGAGGAAGGAAAGAGGATTCTTTACTTCCCAATGGACTAAAATACCGCATGGTCAGTTGGTTACTGATCTTCTTGAATCACTTACTTTGCCTACCCAAATAGTGATTGTAAAGTGCAGTGTGCATAAGAAGATTACTGATGATGTAGGTCGAGGGAATGTATTTGCAGATGAAGTAGCGAAGGAAACAGCGATGAACGTTAAGAGTCATATGTATGTGGCAGGCCCTGCAAATTGGGTTAGAGAAGGAGGTATGTGTGAAGACACAGTGGAAAGTGTGAAGATGATTCAAGCAGAAGCGACTGAGAAGAAATTAAGCAAATGGAGAGAAAGTACGGGAATGTTGGATGAGACAGGATGTTGGACGGAATTGTCGGAGCACCAAAGATGGTTGTTACTAAGCATGGGCGGATTTTGCGGATCCACGATTCGCGGATTTGAGTATTTACGGATCGTGGATCCGCAAAATCCGCGGATTTTGCGGATTTGCGGATCCGCGGATTTGGGGCGGGGCTTCCATGCGAGTGCACATACCTCTTGTGTGTATAAAAGGTCAGAGACCGTTCAGAGCAGCAGATGAAGATACAGAAGCTCCTGGCCACAGGAACAGCACGAGGATTGCGCTCGTGAAAGTCAAGGATGCAAAGGCCTCTGTCCAGCATCACAGCTGATTTTCGATGGTATATTTGGGAAGAAGGCACATCTGCCCAGCCTTGAATGACAACGCTCACGATTGTTTTTGGGCTGATGAATGAGTCACTGAATTTAAGCTTCAACTAGGGCACATGCTTAATTGATATCTGTAAGTGCCTCCGGTTGAGGTTTATTTTTTGTGCTAGGACCATCGTGCCAGAATGAACCCTGCCCTTCATATTTATTCAAGAAGACGCCACCGTTTTGTGCCATACCTCTACTCAACTGGAGTACTTTCTACTGGATAATCAGTAAGTGCTACCTCGTTGGGTAGATGTATAGTGCTTTTACTACACTACAGCTGCCTAAAGTGCCAGAGAGTTGTCTACAGCGACCAGGTGTGTGTTACTATGCAATCGCGCCGAAGGGCGCAGGGGTCCCCTGAGTGAGCTGTCCATCATAGTGGGTAAATGGCGGGAAGACGGTGCACACCGCGAGTGTGTGGGCGGGGCCAAACGGACGGGGCTTCCATGCGAGTGCACATGCCTCTTGTGTGTATAAAAGATCAGAGACTGATCAGAGCAGCAGATGAAGATACAGAAGCTCCTGCCCACAGGAACAGCACGAGGATTGCGCTCGTGAAAGTCAAGGATGCAAAGGCCTCTGTCCAGCATCACAGCTGATTTTCGATGATATATTTGGGAAGAAGGCACATCTGCCCAGCCTTGACAATGCTCACGATTGTTTTTGGGCTGATGAATGAGTCACTGAATTTAAGCTTCAACTAGGGCACATGCTTAATTGATATCTGTAAGTGCCTCCGGTTGAGGTTTAATTTTTGTGCCAGGACCATCGTGCCAGAATGAACCCTGCCCTTCATATTTATTCAAGAAGACGCCACCGTTTTGTGCCATACCTCTACTCAACTGGAGTACTTTCTACTGGATAATCAGTAAGTGCTACCTCGTTGGGTAGATGTATAGTGCTTTTACTACACTACAGCTGCCTAAAGTGCCAGAGAGTTGTCTACAGCGACCAGGTGTGTGTTACTATGCAATCGCGCCGAAGGGCGCAGGGGTCCCTTGAGTGAGCTGTCCATCATATTGGGTAAATGGCGGGAAGACGGTGCACACCGCGAGTGTGTGGGCGGGGGCAAACGGACGGGGCTTCCATGCGAGTGCACATGCCTCTTGTGTGTATAAAAGGTCAGAGACTGATCAGAGCAGCAGATGAAGATACAGAAGCTCCTGGCCACAGGAACAGCACGAGGAATGCGCTCGTGAAAGTCAAGGAAGCATAGGCCTCTGTCCAGCATCACAGCTGATTTTCGATGGTATATTTGGGAAGAAGGCACATCTGCCCAGCCTTGACAACGCTCACAACTGTTTTTGGGCTGATGAATGAGTCACTGAATTTAAGCTTCAACTAGGGCACATGCTTAATTGATATCTGTAAGTGCCTCCGGTTGAGGTTTAATTTTTGTGCCAGGACCATCGTGCCAGAATGAACCCTGCCCTTCATATTTATTCAAGAAGACGCCACACCTTCCTGGCCTGTTGTAACTATTTTACGATGGTGCCGGCAAGCTGCCAGCGCCATCCTAAAATAGTTACTAAATTAGCTTCAACAGGAAGCTCTAATAGATAAAATAAAGCAGGTGCTCGAGGACCTGCTTTATTTTATCTATTAGAGCTTCCTGTTGAAGCTAACTTAGTAACTACTTTAGGATGGCGCTGGCAGCTTGCCGGCGCCATCGTAAAATAGTTACAACAGGCCAGCAAGGCTTGAACTTTTGCCCCCGGAATCCGCCGCTCGCGGATTTACGAATTCGCGGTAAATTCGCAGGAGTTCGCGGATCGCGAATTTACCGAAAATTTAAAAAATCCGCGAGCGTAACGGATTTTCCGCCCATGCTTGGTTGTTACCAGATGCCTATGTACTACCTGTAGTTACTATGGCACATGGTCCAGCTCATATCAGTGTGAAAGGAATATGCAAGCTTCTGGCTCCAGTATGGCAGAATGAAGGTATTCCTAAATGTGCGGAAAATGTAGTGAAGCATTGTATTGTTTGTTTAATGCATAATCCAGTGTGGAATTTTAGTTCGTGAACTGAACATCATCTGCGCCATCTTGCCCATTCCTCAGACTCACGTATGAACATCCACGACAGCCATTTTAGGTACCATGGTCTCCCTGTTCACGATCGATCATCAGCGCACTTCCCTGACCCTGCAAGCATCCCCCATGCACCCTGGCTGCCCCCGCGCTCACATGCACGAGTCATGAACCCTCCTCTTCCGCATGACTCTGTCTCCGGGAATTACACCCCGCGCCTGACCAACACCTCCTTTCCTCCCATGAATACCCCTCTTTTGATAAACCCTTCCTCTATGCTCGACTGTCCACACCGATCCCTTTTTTCATGGAATATCTCTCCTTTGATGACCCCTTCCTCTGAGCCCGATTGTCTGCACGGACCGCTGGTCATCCCTTGGCCTGAGGATACAGTTTATTGCCCACTACTGTATGCACTCGCCCCTCTTCAAAGGCGCTACTATTGATCATGACTTCCCCACCCCCTGAGATTCGATCAGGCGCACACATTCCAAAGGAATCGGCGGAACACTCAGCTGCGTGATAGCCCCCTCCTATTGTATGGGGGGTGAGGACCTCTACTGTAGCCACGTGTTGGAATGAGCCGGAACTGGGGGGGTACCGGGGATGTCATTTTTCCATTACTTCACAATGTCTTTATTGTAATAAAGAGCGGTCACATGTCGTAAACCAGTGTATAAAAGGCCGGGTCTCAGAGAGGCTGTTAGAGAGCACCTCTAGACGATACCTTGTTGTCCGATCTGATGTGTTCTGCTCCGTCGGAATAAAACTTGTTTCCTGTCTTCCTGTCTCCAGCGCCTGCCTCTTTATTTGATAACTTCGTATGGTATTAGAGGAGTTTAAACGCCGGCCAAACTTAAGAAACATCAACTAAATCGCCTGACCATTTTCCTGACTTTCCTCAATTGGCGTCCCAAGTGTGGGGCCCATCAGCGACACGTGGATCCAGTGGGAGAGGTCCCGACGACAGAGTGAACGACTGCAACGATCGGAAGAGCTCCTGTCCGATAGACCCTCGTCTGACAGCCGATCATCCGAACTTCACTGGTTCCAAGCAGACCTCTCCCGAGTGATCTACGGTCCTGACTGGGAACCATCAGGAGTGCCATGGTAGCAGCAGAGAGTAGAGGACGATCGGGCGCTGGAAGCGGAAGACAAGAAACTGTCCATGCGGTCCGGGTAAGGTCGTGGCACACGACGAATTGCGAATTGATTGATTGTTTGATTGATTGAAATACTAGTATTTGCATTGTCGCTCTTTGAGATATTCGCTGCCTGCAAACGGGGAGGAATAGGAATATTCTATCTCCCTTTGCGGATAGTGAAGGGTAGGTAACGCGGACTTTTGTCCCCCATTGTAATCTGTCGTACCTATTTTTCTCCCCATTGATTGATTGTCCGAACATAAATTGTTTAGAGTATAGCTCTTTTGAGGTTCTCTGCTTGCAAATAACGTAGAATACCCATATTCTGTCTAGTCTTTGCAAACAGTGAGAGATAGGTAGTGCGGACCTTTGTCCCCCGTTGTAATCTGTCATGCCTGTCTTCTCCCCACTGATTGGTAGTTGGAACAACCCGGACCGCTTATTAGAGATGAACCATCCAGCTCCATTGGAAGGCACCCCTAATAAGGACATGTTCACTAAACAAGGACTAGTCGCTATAGCTTATAGTAAGTTATGGCATAAATATACAAAAAAGGATCCCGAAAGTCAGTGGCCACTGATAGGTTCCTTTGATGAACATAAAATAAAAGCGCTAGAAGCAGCTGTTAGAATAAATAAGGCAACACCCACCATGCTCGAAAGTATCGGCATGTGGCGCAAAGAAGCAGAGCAACGAAGGAAAAGAGAAGAAGCAAGAATAGGGAAAGAGTTACGAAAGGCAGCCCACCTGGCAGCGAAGGAACTAGATGAAGAAATAAGAAGGAGAGAGGAAGTTAGACAAACGCAAGAATCAGGGTCGGCAGGCCAATGCCCTGTTAGGACCCCCTCTACGCTCTACCCGGAGATGCCCTCCAAACAACGGGCAAACGACGAGTTACTGCTAGGTCCTCCGATTATCTACATGCCCCCTCCTTATGCCCCCTGCCAGCCACTGGCACAGCACCTACCAGTTCTGAGTGCGGGCGAGGGTGACTCTAGCGCTAGTGCCCCGGCTCTTACGGCCTTCGCACCAGCCACATTGGTAACAACATCAGATGAACTTGAGACTAGCAAGCAGCTAACGACCAGACCAAATAGGTTGAGCAAAGACGAGCGGGATGGGATTGACAAGATAGCAAAGACATTGGTAGAACGGAAAGAGAGCGAAGAATATACGATGGATATGCACAATTCACATGCCGGTAGCCACAGACGGCATTTCATTTTGCGGTTCAGTTACCACACCCTGAACGCATATGAGGATAGGTATCAAAATAAGGGTCCTGCTAAACTGACGGCTCTATATAGAAAGGTCGATGTTGGAGATGGGACTGAGCGTGATGTGACGGACCTCTTCACGCAAACGCTTGAAGTCTTCCGCCACCTTACGGAACAGAAACCAGAGGTTAAGATCACAGTCCCTGAAACGGCTGAGTCCCCATTAGAAGTAGCCAACACTATGATGCCTATCAGAGAAACCGCCCCCTACTGGGTTCCCCCAAGAGGTCAGGGAACAAACGACGATATCAACCACGCAGATGCAAAAGGAAGGGTTGTGTACAATTGGGTTTACCAACCATGGGATCGACAAGATATTTTAACCTTTAGGCAAACCCTGCCTGATTTAAGGAAGAACCCGACAGCATTTTACACCGAATTAGGCACAGCCTTGGGCTCAACGATAATGACTCTAGCTGACATTGATTTGTTTTTCGGGTTATGTCTGCCGGCTGATGTGTGGAAGCAAATCCGGAAAGCTGAACACACAGATCTGTTCGGACATACCTGGAATCAACTCAGTGAGCTAGATAGGTGACGAGAGCCCGGAAGAAAACCGATAAAAGACATACTGGAACTTCCGGACAAAATAGTTCAGAAGCTAAAAACCTTGATCCCAGAGAAAAAGGTAGATTGGTCAATAGTCACGGCTTGCCGTCAGAAACCTCAGGAAGACGTATCAGAATACTTCTCCCGATTTGAAACGGTGTTCTCCGACTACAGTGGCCAGGACATGACCACCGCAACCGGACAACACCTATTTGTGCAAAACTACGTAAAGGGTCTGTTACAAGAGGTTTCCCAAAAGTTACAAACGAGCGAGAGTAGTTGGGGGGCCTCCAAACCCGCCGCTATCCTCCAAATGGCTCAGTACTACGAACACCAAAAGAATGAGAATGATAGGGCAACCGAGAGAAAGAAGAAAGATTTGAAAGAAAGGGTGATGATAGCCCAGATACAAGGGGTGGCAGTCGGGAAAGAACTACACAGGGGGAGCTACCAATCGATCGCCCCTAGAAATCCACCCCCAAAGGACCGCACATCCACTCCCTACTCTGGACGTAGGGACATAGAAGATAATCAGTGTGCATTTTGCAGAGGATTCGGGCATTGGAAGTCTCAATGTCCGGCTCTTCTGGAACTAATTAAAAATAAAGAAACGAGGGACATGACGAATGGTCCCAGGACTAGAGGACAGGGACGGGGGTACACAAACGACACCAACAGCGACAGACCAGGAAGATCGAACACATTTGACCGTCCCCAACAAAACCAGTACCAACTATCTGACAGTGAGAACACCCCCGACTTTGCATAGGACTGCCAGGGGCAAGGGAGGGATCCAGTCGAGCTCTGTGTTGACCAGCAAGGTCCTTACGTCACCGCTAAGGTCCTGGGTACAAAGTCTCCATTCTTGGTAGACACTGGAGCGACACGTAGTGTATTATCAAAGCGACTGATTCCAAGGGCACCCTTGTCTGGCTCACACATTACATCGGTAGGTTTCGATGGAACGCCCTCCACAAATCCCCTGTCTGTACCTATCTCCTTTGACCTAGGAAACAACCCCACTGACACAACATTTCTGCTCTCCTCCAACTCCCCTGACGCCATTATGGGTATTGATTTACTAAAACATTTCCGAGCTACTATTAGGTGTTCCCCAGATTGAGTCCGAGTCATCCTATACGACAACCCGAGCATGTCCAGATCCCGCCCAGCACGACATATGTACTCTATGACTGATGCTGACCTGACCTTGCTCGACGCCCTACCTCTGTACCTATGGGCCAGAAACGACTCGGATGTAGGACGAATGATGATCGACCCTGTGCACATAACTGTTCGACCAGACGCAATACTCCCAAAACTCCCACAGTACCGGATATCGCCCGAAGGCGAGAAGGCATTGGTAGCGATTATTCAGTCCCTGGTAGATGCAGGAGTGGTAGAGGAAGTGGTTAGTAATGTCTGCAACAGCCCTATCCTACCCATTGTTAAGAAGCAAGGTGAGGGAGATGAGAAAGCGTACCGCTTCATCATCGACCTGCGAGAAGTCAACAAAGTGGTGGTGCCACAGTGCCCCGTAGTCTCAGACATCACCACCATTCTGACCCTCATCCCGTCCACTGCCACCACCTTCACCGTTATTGATCTCAAGAATGCATTTTTCTCTATCCCCATCCATCCAGACAGCCGTTATCTCTTCGGCTTCACCTTAAAAAACCGTTCGTACCGATTTTGTAGAGCTCCCCAGGGCTACACTGAAAGTCCCAGAATTTACAGCCAGGCCCTCAAAAGACAGCTGGACGCCGTCCAGCTACCAGATGGAGTGGTGTTGATCCAATATGTCGATGATATCCTTTTGGCGGCCGACACCACTCCACTTGCAATCACGGCCACTATCCAACTCTTGCACTTTCTTGCGGAGAATGGCCACAAAGTCTCCAAAAAGAAACTGCAGTTCTGCCAGCCTCAAGTGACATACCTAGGCCATCTCCTGTCCAAAGAAGGGAGGAAACTTACGCCCGACCGAATCCAAACTATCCTAGACACCCCCATCCCAAAAACACAGAAGCAAGTCCGTTCATTGGTGGGCCTTACCTCTTTTTGCCGACAATGGTTACCAAATTTCAGTCTCATTATAAAGCCCCTACTTTCCCTGTTGGCCAAAGATGTTCCCTTCCCACTCCCTTGGACCCCCGAATGCCAAGCGTCCTTTAAGGAGTTGCGGGATGCCCTTTGCTCGGCACCCACCCTAGGAATACCAGATTACTCCAAGCCCTTCTCCCTCTTCACTCACGAAAGGGAGGGATGCGCATTGTCTGTTCTAACTCAGCCCATTGGCTCCAAACAACGCCCTTGTGCCTACTTCTCTGCCACTCTTGACCCAGTCGCCAGAGCTTTACCTGCCTGCCTTCGAGCAGTAGCCGCCGCTGCTGTCTCTATCCGACAGAGTGAGGGAATTGTACTTTCGAACTCTCTCACGGTGTTGGTACCCCATGCAGTTGACACCCTTTTGAACCAGACCAAGACCCAACACCTGACTAGTGCACGACTGACGGGGTACGAATTGACTCTACTTGCACCCCACATCACTCTGAAGAGATGCACAACTTTGAATCCTGCCACACTGTTGCCCTTGCCTGAAAATGACCCCGATGTGCCCCCTATACATGACTGTGTGACCCTCACGGACGAACAGACCAGGAGTAGAATTGACCTCTGAGACATTGCTTTTACAGACCCTGATGGAGAGCTATGGGTAGACGGCTCTTGTATCAAACTCCCAGACGGCACCACTTCAGCTGCCTATGCGGTGACGACAGCCCTAACAGTAGTTGAAACAGCCCGCATCACGCAACGATCCGCACAGGCGGCAGAGCTAATTGCCCTCACACGAGCATGTATCATAGCAGCAGGAACCACGACAAACATTTACACGGACAGCCAGTATGCCTTCGGGGTGGTTCATCATTTTGGGCTCTTGTGGAGGGAAAGGGGATTCCTTACGTTCCACGGCACGCCCATCCTTCACGGAGATCTAGTCTCCGCCCTGATTGAAGCAGTCCTCCTCCCCAAACGATTAGCAGTGATCAAATGCCAGGCACACAAGAAGGTGACGGACTTAGTTGGACAGGGAAACGCACTGGCCGACATCACTGCCCGAACCACAGCTGAGAATAGGACGACGACACACATATATGTGACCAGGTCACAAGCAGAAAAATGGACTGATGCTAGGGAAACGATTAGGGACATCCAGTCGGCCAGAACACCTCACGAGCTGACCGAGTGGGCACGGGTGGGTCTAAAGGATGATGAAGATTGCTGGCGGACAAAAGACACAAACAAATGGTTGCTGCCTGACTCGTACTTGATCCCCATACTAACTATGGCACACTCCCCTGCACACATAGGTTCTGCCCCCATGATTGAACTCATTTCCAAAGTCTGGCACAACAACAAAATCCCCGACTCAGCCAAACGCCTGGTCCAGCAGTGCCTTATCTGCCTACAACACAACCCCGGGAAAGGAACTGTGGTACCCCGGGGAGGGTTTGGGATCCCCGATCACCCCTTTGAGGTCCTCTAGATGGATTACATCCAGCTGGAGAGATGCCAAGGCTTGAAGTACGTATTAGTCATTGTATGCGCCTTCAGCAAATGGGTGGAAGCCTATCCAACCCGTGATAACACTGCCATGACTACTGCCAAAGTACTACTGAAAGAGTTTTTCCCTCGCTACGGCCTTTGTCGAATTTTATGGAGCGACAATGGCCCCCACTTCATAGCTGAAGTTATCCAACTAATCTTGAAGGGGCTGGGGGTAAAACAGAGGTTCCATGCGGTCTTCCACCCCCAATCCGCTGGCCTAGTTGAGCGACACAATGCTACACTGAAACTGAAACTGTCAAAAATAGTGGCCACCACAGGACTTAAGTGGCCAGATGCCCTCCCACTGGCATTGCTATCGATGCGCTCCACTCCCACTAAGCACCACTTGACCCCCTACGAGGTTGTGTTCGGGCGACCAATGAACCTCTGGACTGCCCCCAAACCAACATCCATTCACGACGTCCCCGACGTCCTGCTGTCAGATTATTTGTGCAAATTAACTAAAACGTTGTCTGTCATTCATCAACAGGTGCAGCAGGCCATCCCCGATGCTTCCAGGGGTCCCGGTCACGATATCCAACTGGGAGATTATGTTTTAGTCCGGAATTTTCAACGGGCAAAGAGTCTGGAACCCCGGTGGACGGGCCCCTGGCAAGTACTGATCACCACTCGGACGGCTCTTCGAGTAGAGGGAAAAAGGCACTGGCTGCACGCCCACCACTGCAAGAAGGTCTCCTCGACCCTGGCCACGACAGAAAACGTCGACACCCAAGAAGAGCTCCTGAACAAAGACCGGCCATCACTGAACTGCTATCCTGATACCGAGGCACTTGAACTTGCAAAGTTCTCTGATCCCACTGTGCCATCCCAGGAAGGGTATTTCCTGCGTCGAAAGGAGGGAGCTTCGGCTAAGTAGACCACGGACTAAGTTAAAATCTCAGAACGGTGACCTAAAACAACCAAGGGTTACCCGGAGAGAAGCTAAACAAAGTCTGTGGTTCTGCCCACTACCCAGCACCTTGAAGATGATGGAAGCACCAGATAAGAAGATGATGGAAGCGCCAGACAAGAAGATGATGGACACAACCGGAAATACCCACTACAGGAACCCAAAGACTGACAATTTGCACAAATCAAAGACAATCGCCTTCTTCATTCTCTTCCTCCTTTGCCTCCTCCTCATGACTTCCTTCTGGATCTTGGAGGACAGCACACCCGCTCATCAGATATTGCTGACCACTGCACAGCCAACCACCATGAAAGAGCATCACCTGATCTCCCTTTCGCCTCAGCTCCGAGAAAGGCGTAAAGAGTTCTTGAACAATTCCTTCGTGCAATTATTGCACCAGCACAACCTTGCTGCAAATACCACAAACTGCTGGATCTGTGGGTTGCTCCCGCATGCCACTGGACACTCCATCCCCTTCATCCCTTCTCCTTTCTCAGTTCACGGCTCCTCCCTCGCCTGGTTGATCCTCCTGCAGGAAAGCCACAAGGACAACGCCGCTTCTGGTCAAACAGTGTCACACTTCTACTATGGGTTCTGGCTGAACAAAACAGGAAGGACGTCTGCCCCCTTTTGTCCTGTGACCTCAGGTTCCGCCTTTCATATGAACATCCCTGCCAAAGAACGAGTCGAGATGCAAGTGCTCCATAATCCAGCTAGACCCACCTTCTCCCACCTGCGGAAGCGAACGGCTGCCACTCTGACTGTGGCCCTGTCCGTCATTAATGTCACAGGTCTTGTGTGCCTCGAAGGCCAGGGAACACAGCTGGTGGGTCACAGTTCCTGCCGTATCACCAGAACATTGGTCTCAGTTGATCCCCCCTCCTTTGTTGCTTCTCCGAATATGTACTTTGTTTGTGGCATCAAAGCTTACACTTGGCTCCCGAAAGGTTGGAGGGGTACGTGCTACATCGCCTTCATTCTCCCCCCCACGTATGTGGCCCCAGCCTACCATCACCGGCAAAAGCGCGCCGGAGACATTGGACAAGCCGACTCCACCGGAGCACAGTTCCTGGATGCGGTGAAGGGACTTGTTCCTCTGTGTGGCCCAATGGCAAATAGCCGCGCTATCCGACACCTGACTCAGGCAGTAGAAACAACCATTAACATCACGGCTGGCATCCTCGCTAACAACACGGCTGAGCTTCAGGCAGTCCGCCTGGTGGCTCTTCAAAACCGCCTTGTTCTAGATGTGGTTCTGGCCGACCGTGGAGGAGCATGCCACATCATCGGCTCCAGCTGTTGCACCTACGTGCCAGATAACTCGCCTTCAGTCTACAAAGCAATCGAACACCTCCACAGACTATCCTCAGAGGTTCACCAGGAGCAAGAAGGATGGTCGCTTGGAAGCTGGTTTTGGGACACTTTGAAGGACTGGGGATGGAGGTAGTTTACATTTATACTGATACCAGTCATGATACTGTGTGGGTGTTGCTTAGGTATTCAATGTTTGCCACCTTTGTGTTCACTCATTCCTAACTGTATGTGCCCTAAGACTTTGGACTTTAGAACTGAACACATGAGTCCCCTCTATGAGATAGAAATACGTGGTCTTATGGGGATAGATCCGAATTGACAAGCTGGCGAGACATGTTAAAAGGGAGGACTGTGGAATTTTAGTTCGTGAACTGAACATCATCTGCGCCATCTTGCCCATTCCTCAGACTCACGTATGAACATCCACGACAGCCATTTTAGGTACCATGGTCTCCCTGTTCACGATCGATCATCAGCGCACTTCCCTGACCCTGCAAGCATCCCCCATGCACCCTGGCTGCCCCCGCGCTCACATGCACGAGTCATGAACCCTCCTCTTCCGCATGACTCTGTCTCCGGGAATTACACCCCGCGCCTGACCAACACCTCCTTTCCTCCCATGAATACCCCTCTTTTGATAAACCCTTCCTCTATGCTCGACTGTCTACACCGATCCCTTCTTTCATGGAATATCTCTCCTTTGATGACCCCTTCCTCTGAGCCCGATTGTCTGCACGGACCGCTGGTCATCCCTTGGCCTGAGGATACAGTTTATTGCCCACTACTGTATGCACTCGCCCCTCTTCAAAGGAGCTACTATTGATCATGACTTCCCCACCCCCTGAGATTCGATCAGGCGCACACATTCCAAAGGAATCGGCGGAACACTCAGCTGCGTGATAGCCCCCTCCTATTGTATGGGGGGTGAGGACCTCTACTGTAGCCACGTGTTGGAATGAGCCGGAACTGGGGGGGTACCGGGGATGTCATTTTTCCATTACTTCACAATGTCTTTATTGTAATAAAGAGCGGTCACATGTCGTAAACCAGTGTATAAAAGGCCGGGTCTCAGAGAGGCTGTTAGAGAGCACCTCGAGACGATATCTTGTTGTCCGATCTGATGTGTTCTGCTCCGTCGGAATAAAACTTGTTTCCTGTCTTCCTGTCTCCAGCGCCTGCCTCTTTATTTGATAACTTCGTATGGTATTAGAGGCGTTTAAACGCCGGGCAAACTTAAGAAACATCAACTAAATTGCCTGACCATTTTCCTGACTTTCCTCACCAGGAAAGGAAACTCCAACTCCGGCAGGTCATTTTTCTCCCCCTACGTATCCTTTTGAGGTTTTACAAATAGATTACATTCATATGGAGCGTTTCAACAACCTCAAGTATGTCCTTGTGGTGGTCTGTGCCTTTTCCAGATGGATAGAGGCTTACCCCCTAAAGGATAATACTGCCTTGTCCACTGCCAAAGTCCTTTTGAAAGAGTTCTTCCCAAGGTTTGGTTTGCCACGCATTGTCTGGAGTGACAATGGAAGTGAATTTGTGGGTCAAATCATGCAGAAGGTGTGTGCGGGTCTTGGTATTAGACAGAAATTCCATGCGGCAAACCATCCTCAGTCAGCGGGTTTGGTAGAGTGCTATAATGGCACTCTCAAGCTCAAATTAGCTAAGATTCAGGCCAGCACGGGTCTCGCTTGGCCTGACACTTTACCTTTGGCACTTCTCTCTACGAGAACAACTGTGCATTCTCGTTTAGGACTTAGTCTGTATGAGGTCGTTTTCGGACGCCCAACCAATGTTTGGGGAGTCCCGCGACCTAAAATGTACTCTGACATTTCATACCCATTGTTGGTTGACTATTTGCATGACCTCACCACTAAATTATGTGTTATTCATCAACAGGTCCAAAACGCTTTACCGGAGGCTTCCTCAGATCCAGGTCACTGCATCCTACCTGGAGATTATGTGTGTTTGAAGAACTTCCAGAGGAAGAAGAATCTGGAACCTCGTTGGGGGCCGCCGCGACAAGTCCTTTTAACAACACGTACAGCTGTGAAGGTCGCCGGAATGAAGAACTGGGTCCACGGCGTGTACTGTAAGAGGGTACCCCTGCCTTTACCCTATGATCAGTGGGTTCAAGAAGGCATTGGCGATAACGAATGTGAGAAAGTACCCCGATTTGTACCTTTTAGTAGTGCACGCCTGGACTGGACAAACTCTGAAAAAGAAGATGATGATGTGTTACAGGAAGCTGTACCACCGCATCTAAGACTGGACACCACTAACCCAAAGACTCTGTTTAAGGATCAAACGGTACCTGGCAAGACCCGGTACAACTTAAGATCTAGGGTGTCCAAAGACAATTGAACATTAATTGAAAACATTTTTTCTTTTTCTTTTGTCCTTTGATAGCTTTTTTAAAAAAAGAAAAAGACATTTCCTTTCCACTATCCATCAAGTTGCAGGGTCACGGTAGGAGTGTTGAGCTGTGACCTGAATAGTGACTAGGTCAACAGGACTTGCAGTGTCATAGGACGGCTAATAATCACAGCCAAGTGATCTAGGAAGATTATCGTGAGCAACGCCTTTAGAGTAGTGGATACTAAGATGGAAGGGAATGATGTTATGATTGTGAAAAGAAACAAGTTTAAGAAATTGCTATTTAGTCGGTGTGGCGTAGCACTATGTATTCTAGTGTGTTTATGTATTTTATTAGCTTTTGTGGGTTGGATTGTCCACACTATGCAGCAAGCACCTGTTTCGACTTCTGTTCCTTTGCTCTCTTTTCCTACTGACTCCCCGCATAAGTTCTACACACTCCCAGACCATGAACAAGTTAGGAGACCAGAATATTTTAATAATTCTTTTGTTCAGTTGTTACATCAGCATCAACTGGTAGTTAATACTACTGATTGTTGGGTTTGTGGGCTTTTGCCCCATAATGCTGAGAAAGGGATGCCCTATTTGGTTCTCCCGTTTTCGTATGAAGGTTCCGCTTGGGCTTATTTGGCTATGTTTTCCAATGCATACCAGAACCAACTCCGATATCCTCCTGGTGATATCTATACTGGTGGATCAGACTATAGTCATAGTCCTTTGATTAAAGGAATAGTGACTATGGCCAAAATTGCTGATATTAGTAAGATTCCCGTGGATGAGAAACGGGCATATGATGGTTGGAATGTGACTCGCTACATTACTAGCCTCACTGACAGGGCCAAAGAAAGAAGATCCCTACCGATTTGGACTGTACCTCGTGAAGGCACCATGTGTTTGCAAAAAACTGGTCAGAATAATAAGAATAAACAGGAAAAGAGTGTTTGTTCCTATACTTATGTGTATTCCCCCTTGATTACTTCTCCGTTAGTACCATCTCAAGGTACATATTTCGTTTGTCATGATAGGGCCTACACATGGCTTCCTGCCTATTTTTCGGGAACATGCTATATAGCTTTCCTACTTCCCCCTACATACACTGCTCCTTCAGGACATCACAGGAAAATATATGGTAGAGGGGTTATTGGTTCTGGAGACACAGCTGGACAAGAGGGAGGAGACTTCATAAAAGGGTTTCTTCCCTTTTGGGGCCCAATGGTCAATAGCAGCAACATTAGACAGTTGGTTCGTGTTGTCGAGGCTACGATCAATGTGACTTCCGGAGCCTTGAGTAATTTGACGGCTGAACTTCAGGCAGATCTTCTTATGACTTTACAAAACAGAATGGTGTTAGACATTGTTCTTGCTGATAGAGAAGGAGTTTGTAAATTGATCGGGTCTAGTTGCTGCATTTACATTCTGGATAATGCTCCTACAGTATACCAAGCCATTTCTAAGCTCCATGTCATTTCCGAGTCTACTCATCAGGACTCAGGAAATTGGTCTGTGATGGGATGGTTCTGGGGACTACTGTCCACATGGGGAGGAAAGTGTTAACTTTCCTCGGAATGATTTTGGCCATCATTTTCTCTTCTTGTCTCTGTTTGCAATCTGGCCCCACTCTCTGTGGTCTTTGTGCCACCTTGTGTGTTCCAAAGCCTATGTCACAGCAAACACAAAACATTAAGATGATGTTGCAGCAACAGCTTAATGACCTTATGACCATTGACATTGACTCAGACTAGCGTGAGTCCTTTGTGCTTTGCCTGATTAATGGCAAAAGGAGGGTCTGAGGTTCTGTGATTTTCGACTCCGCTTCGTATCTAGCCGCCATTTTGTGTTTAACCGCCATTTTGTGTTGCCTTACTCAGGCAGCACGGCGAACGAGATGTTTTTGCCTTTTCAGCTGCTACGTGTGTCGTCTGTTAAAGAGTAACCCTTGTCCTTGATTACCAAACCGATGTCAGGGTCTGGCCGAGTTTGTCAAATCTGTGTCTAGACTGATTAATCCTTGTCTAACTCCACTGTTTGGGTCCCACCATTCTTCTTGACTTTATTCTATTTGACTGACCTTCGCTATTCTCTCCGTGTATTCTCTTGTTACATAAACTATCCTTTGAAACATTCAAACATGTTCTACCACCTGCAAATTGAATTACGGATAGTGTTGATTAACTTGAGGGGAGGAGAGCACACAGGGTCTAAAAGGAGGGTGTGTTTTGACATTCGATAACTTGTTTTCAAACTATTCCTATTTGTCAGTCTTGCATGTTTTGGAAGTGGGTATTGTAAATATGTATGGTATAAAAGTCTGTGCACCATGGAATAAAGTGGCAGTCTCCTGAGAACTAACCATTGGTGTACTTCTAGGACCACTGTGCTTAGCTGCAGCTAATAAACCTGATTTTCTACGCCGAACAGAGTGTCTCGTGTCTCTGTCTGATAAGGCAGGTGAACTCTGAGATATCAGGTGTGCCCTGCGCCGCTAGGCCCATAAGGCCCGGTTCTCCACTTCCCGGTCCCAAGGGTCCATACTTGTATTCCTTTGCATCACATTAGTTCACTGTTTTCCCGGTCCAGAAAGGCCATTATTGTAATGTACATTGGTGCTTTCTCAGCCCCAGGCAAATTATCATAATTCCTGAGAGAGGTGGGCAGATGTTCCTGTCACAATAGGGTCGTGAAAATTACCGTATACAGCCTGATAGGAGCGCAGGAATACTTTGCTCTAGATTTTCACTGCTCTAGGAATAGATAGCGATACTAGATGTTACCTCATAACATATGGGGATTTATGTACAGTGATATTTCATAACCCATGTGTGAACTCTTCTTGACCCACTAGCAGAATTTTGTGCGCTGATTTATGATGTATGTCATTCAATGACTTACAATAACAATATAATGAGTACTATTTTCAGAGTGTACATTGTATGAATAATGAGGGTGTGGTTTTATTGGAGTGCAGCCTATAAGTATTTACTTTCTGCACTAATTGTGATGTTATGACAATTGCCTGATTAGCAAAGTGATTTATGTGATTATGGTCTGAAGTGTTTTAATATACAAAACAAAGGATATTTTTCATATAACATTGTGTGGAGCCTCTTTTTGTGGTATGCCTAGTGTGTCACTGGTGTGTGTGTTGTGCAAATGCTTTACACATTGCCTCTGGAATAGGCCTGACTGCTCTCCAAGCAACCACAGGGGTGAACAGGAGATATCTTGTGTGTATAACTCTCTTACCTTGACTAGAGTGTTGGGTTCTGCATGGCTTAGGTGCATACCCTAGCCAAACATAATACCCATTTCTAACAAGCACAAATGGTGTTTTATACTGGAAGGGTGACCATTTGAAAGCGGCAAAATTGCTTTTGAACAGTTTTGCATTTGTTTTTTCTCAAGATGTTTTGCTTAGGCAGATCTGTGCAAACTCTGCTCGGTTTTGATGCAAAACTTGATCTCCGGTCTCTAATGGGGAAATGTTTTTATTTCTTCTAAAAAAATAGAAAATATCCATTGCATGTTTGCTGCAGTGCACAACACACATCCATTGTGAGGTATCCTTATGGCAGGGGTGGCTCCTCATTATCACCTCACTGTTAACAGCCAGAAGAGGCAAAAGTGAAAAATAAAATGATAATAAAACCATGTTATTATCATTTTATTTTTCCCTGAGCCAGACACGTTTTAGCGCGGGGCTTAGCCATCACGACAAGCAGGGAGGAGGATTGGTGTATCTACTAAATGAGCATGTTGGTTTGGCTGGCTGCCTTAGCACGGACAAACCGGCATGCACACTTAGAATGTTTCCAACCAGCACAGCTGGGTGGAGAACTGATGCAAGCTCGCGGGCCCTGTTTGAGTGCCAAACCAGGCATCTCAAACAAATCCCAGCGCTGCTCTCATGCTGGCAATATTATTCCCAGCATGAGAGCAGCGTCTGGATTGGCATTTGGGAGCCTGCGTAGTGTGCAGAAGTTCGTGGATGTCCAGGAGGTGAAGATCGGGACGGGAGCTGAGGAGCTAGGTGGTGTCTGGTGCGGCAACACCCGTGCATGCCGCCATTTTGGGTTTGAAGTGTTCCATCTTCAGAGTCCAGCGTGTATGTGCACGTTTTGCCAACCGTTTTGTTCATCGAATAAAGTTAAACCAGAACTGGTGGTGGTCTTCGGTTGGACTGCCACTTTCTCTGTGTCATGAGTAGTGGACATGATTTGGGATTTCATTGTCACCAGCATGAAGAGGAACATTGTTGTGCCATTGGAGGAGTATGGATATCTGGATCAGCTGACTTGCGATGAATTCGGGTGAGATGTCGCTCATCAGGTTTGCTTCAGAGTCTGGACTGGACTGGACTTTAAGAACTGTGTAATGTTTTGATGTCTTTATTCTTGTTCTTGTTCAACATACTTGTGTGTCTTGACTTGCAGTTCGCAGCTGCTTGTTGTTCTTACTTTCGGTGTTGGTGTGTTATACATTTTGCACATTCACAGTGAGAGTGTCAGATGTCAATCAAATGAGAAAATCTAAATGATAAGGTTAATTGTTTTGCCTTCCTTACGGTGGGGTGCACATGAGTGGTGTGTGCCCAGAGGTAGCTTACCGCCATGAACTACATGTTTTTAAAAACATATCGGGGTAGTCATGATTTGCTTACAATGTCTTAATGTTTATTTCTTCCAGGGCTTAGTGATGCCACAGGTTACCCTACTCATAGGAGGTTTGTGTGTTCTCGGGGGTGGGTGTCACCTTATAATTTACACTGTTTTCCAGGTTGATTGTTGTAATGTTGGTGAATTTTTTACTTTCTTTTCCTGTATGTCAAGGTTTGCGTGGGGAGCATGCCTTTCAGAGCAAGTTCCTAAGCCAAATATTGTGTTTTTGCTTAGGTTCTGTGTGGTGTGTTTTACACACATTCCAACCCCAGCCACGGCCCGTGTAGGGTGTGCCACCGGGCGGTGACATGGGGCGGGGGAGGGGCAGGGTGGGGGGTTGTAAAATGCGGGAAACAGATGATTTCAGGTAAGTAGCGGGGAAAAAAATTGTTGCGTGCGCAACAACATTTGTTTTATTTTATTTTTTTGGTTCTTACCTGAAATCATCCGTTTCCCACATTTTACAACTCCCCACACTGCCCCTCCCCACTCCATGTCACCACCCGGTGGCACGCCCTACACAGGCCGTGGCTGTCCACCCCCAAATTGTGTTGGGGGAAGTGCTCTAGTTACTTAGTGTTGTGCTTGTGCTCCGTGTGATATGTTTATCACACATTCTACCCCAACTTGTTGGGGTAAGTGTTGAAGTTGTTGGGTGTAGTGCTGTGCGCTTTCTTATGTTCTGTGTGGTGTGTTCCCACACATTCCATCTCAACTAGGGTTGGGGCAAGTGTTGAAGTTGTTTGGTGTATTGCTGTGCACTTGCTTATGTTCCGTGTGGTGTGTTTCTCATGCATTCCACCCCAACTTGCATTGGGGAAGTGATGAAGTTACTGGGTGTTGTGTTGTGCCATGTGGTTTGTTTCCCACATATTCCACCCGACTTGTGTTGGGGGAAGTGCTGTCTGAGGTTTCTTTACTATGATGTTGTTTCTGGAACCATGCTGTTCCATTCCAGGATCTGTGTGGACTTGTATGTCGCACCTTCCACCTAGGCTTCGGGCTTAGGTGAAGGGCAACTATGATGCAGTTTGCTCTGTGTTGGTAGTTTTCCACACATTCTTACTCGTTTGTTTAAACTTTTCTATTGGTTGGTTCTCCTCTACACTTGTGGTTGGCACCTTTTTCACTTTCCTCATGTTTGCCTGGCCTGCGTGCAAGTATTTGGGTTTTATTCCTAGATTGTGATATGGGAGGCGGCGTGGCCATGCAGACGACTGAGATGGCTGCCTGCGTCTGAAGCTCTGCCGGCCGGGCACTACACTAACCTGTTTACATCTGTGCAGACTGTCTGTTTCATCGCGGATGCCTGCTTTTCTTGCCCAGGAGATGGTGCAGAGCAGATCGATGCCAGAGGCGTGAAAATCCGAAGAGCGGAACGGCCCATTGTGCTGCCCTGCGTCACCGTGATCGGGACTCGGGGCTGGAGGCCTGAACTGAAGTGGCACTAAGGCGTTGAGTGTTGCTGCCAAGCTGTAAGGTGAGCGGAGGCCCCTGTACCGTCCCCAGTGATGGAGTCGCCCCCCCTCTTGGTGCTGCGGTGACCCTCCCCCCGTACCCCCTGCTGTTGCGGTGCAGCGGTGTTACTGCTGACGGAGCGGCTGCGAGGCTTGTCATCCTAGCAGACGCGGTCGCGTTGGACACTTTGCGGCGGCTGGGGGCACGGCGGGGTGGAGGGGAAGCAGCGGGTTCCCGCCTCGAGAGTTGCGAGGCGCTGGGACTGATCAGGTGTGCAGGCTCCCTCCTGCTTGCATACAGAGCACTGTGGGGTGCACAAGAAGATGACCCACATCTATGACAGCTGGTAGCATGATGCCTGATTGGTGATTCTCCCTACTCTGGCACCTGCATTCCCTGGCCTCCCTTGCTGGCTGCCTCGTGAGTTGGAGGAGTGGCGCCCCTCGCTCTTAACCTACTGCTGAAGAACCACAACGTGGAGGTCCTTTGTTTGCTAATCCTGTTGTCGCCTGCTGGGATTAGGCTGAATGGATGGGGAGGAATTTGGAGCTCCTGCACTAGCTCTTGGGAATTGGGGGGCCTTACCTTACACCGTCTCCACAATGCACATTGCACTTTGGTGAGGCATTACGCACTCCACTTGCCTGGCATTTTTTCTGGCCGTTGATTGTCGCAGGGCTAACCTGGAGCCACATCTATTTGGCTCTCTCCTGGCCAACTGGCTGCTGAGTGCACTTAACTGTCTCGGAATACACTTCCCCCTGTGCACTGGGCTGCATTGCTGGTGTAGTCCCTGCAGTTCCATACGTCACAGACGTCAGCCTTTTTGAGGCTCTGCTAACACGCTTACTGTCAGAGGCGCAACTATCCGTCTGTCTGCCTGGGTTTGTGGACGCAGCCAGCCTCGTGCAGCTAAGCGACAGAAGGACCCTAAACAGCGGACGCTGCAATTCGACAAGGTCCCTGATGCTACTTCCAGCAGCCATGTAGATTCGGCTGATGGGGCGCAGGGCGAAGATGATGCTGAAGATGCTACCTCACTCACTGGGACAATGCTCAGAGAGATGCAGGCTGACTTCATGGCCCTTGATGGAGGGTTTAATGCGTTGGATAAACAACTGGCGGATATGGGAATGAAGGTGCAAACTCATGATTGGTGGCTCGACGTTGTGGAGGCCAGGGTTTCGAATATAGAAGATGGAGCGACGCAATCTCAGAAACAACTGGAAAGAGTGCAAAGTATTCTGAAAGAAGTGGCGATAAAGAACGAAGATTTAGAATCCCATAGCCGACGGAACAACATACTCACTATTGGCGTGCCTGAAGCCGCCACCTCTGGTCGAGTGGACATTTTCGCGGAACAGCTACTATCGATCTCTTTGGCAGAGAGACTTTCACACAGGGGTTCGTGGTGGAACGTTCACACAGGTCGTTGGGTCCTCACCTCAGGCCCGGTCAGCCTCCTAGGCCCATTATTGCTGACTCATGAATTTTAGGGACAGGGACGTAGCACTTCGTTCAGCCCGTGAATGTGGGGAAGTCCAATCGCAGGGGAGTAATCTTTCCTTTTTCCCAGACTTCACCGCCATGGTGCAAGAGGCACAACGCAAATTTAACGGAGTGAAAGTCACTTTAAAGAGCCTGAGCCTGAGGTATGGAATGCTCTATCCGGCCAGGCTAAAGGTGGATGTGGATGGCAGATCCCGCATCTTTGATACCCTGAATGAGGCACAGGAGTTTTGCCAAGAGTACTAGAAGAACAACAATGGAGTGGCGGCAGCTACATGTACGACATCCCCCCCGCATTCAGGATCCGAGGCCAGTATTGAACTCTTCTCCAATCCTGGAACTGGTTGATTTTTTTTTGTATTTGAAGGCATTGTTAAGTGATTACCATAGTTGTAATATCTTACATTTGTCATTATAGTATTCAGTTTTGCCCGGCCAGTGTGGCGTTGCTGCGCCTCATGGTGAATACCGAGGTTTGTTTGTTAAAAATGCCAAGTATACGGGGTGTATATGCGATAACTGTATTGAGATGTTTGTTTGACTTGCACCGTCAATTGGTTTGCTGGGATGGGATCCTCCTCGCCAGAGACAGGGCGCGCCTGGGCGGTGGGAGGGGTAGACACATTTACAGCTTTTTCACAGGTTTTCAGAACTCTTTACACAGGTTCAAGGTACATGGCGTTGGGTTGGATTTACAAAATTCAAGATTGTTGTCGCACTGACCGAATGGCACAGTTAGGCTGGCAGCCCAGTCCTTCCGGGCTCTCTGATGTCTTGAAATGTCAGGGGGTTGAATAACACACGCAAGATACAACAGGTCCTTAATTACGTTGCGAAATATTACATAGACATAGTTTACATGCCGGAGACACATTTGTCCAAATCCGATGCGCCACCCATGGTGGCAAGCTGGGGTGTCCATAGATACTTCTCTAACTACAGCAGTTACGCAAGAGGGGTGGCAATATTCATCCATAAGAGGGTTCCTTTTTCTCTGCGCAAGGTAGTAGCGGATGGAGAGGGCCGCTGGTTGATAGTAGTTGGCTCCTTGATGGGGCATAATGTGGCTCTGGTGGGCATATATGGTCCGAATGTGGACTCGCCTGCATTCTATTACACGCTACAGGTACGCCTTTTAGCCTTGAATTCCCGTTTATTGATAATGGGAGGTGATTTTAATCTGTTGTTAGAACCCATCAGGGACAGTACCTCCTCCGCACCAGACTCCAAGCACAGTTCACGCAAGGTATTGCAGGACATCTGTAGACACTTCTCGGTTGTGGACATTGAACGCACACATCACCCGCACCAGACATCCTATACTCATTATTCGGGGTTCCACAACACCTGGACCAGGATGGACTACTGGTTGGTCTCACCGGGGGTGGCTGGTTGGCTCAGTGGGTTGGTGACACTACCACGAACATTCTCGGACCATTCACGGTCCTGCTACGACTCAACATTCCGAGACCCGGGGGTTACGAGAGGCAATGGTGCTTTCCGGGGAGGGCTCTTCAGGACCCTTTGTTTCTCGAGGAAGTAAGAGAGGCCATTGAGATATATTTTGAACCAAATATGGGATCGGTGGATACCTGAGCGGTGCTATGGGAGGGTTTTAAGGCCTACATCAGGGGGTATGCATAGCTAAGAATGCAGGAGTGCTGAGAACTTTGCGATCCACTTTAAGCCACATTGTGCAAGAAATTGCGGCTCTAGATTTGGAATTGCTTGAGAGAGGGTCTGAGGCTGATGAGGCTCGACAATTAGCCTTGATGTTTTATTTCCGAGAGACTGCTGAACAAGAACTATTGTGCCTCAGTAACCAACACATTGCCAGACGATATGGAGACGGAGAGCTGCCTGGTAAGATCTTGACGGACACGCTCCTCCCTCCACACCCTAAAGCCTATATCACTGAAATTAAAGGCCCGAATGACCAGATATCTGTGACACCTTCCTTTCACACTTTAAAACTCTGTACACCTTTGGCATCACTGGAGACCTCCGAGAGCAAGGAGAGTATCTCGCGGAAATCGCTCTGGTTTACCTTGAACGGCTTAGGCAAGACTACTTTGCCCTTCCCATATATCCGGATAGTGTATTGGAGGCGATTGATGCGCTTAGAGGTTCCTCAGCGCCCGGCCTTGATGGGTTTTCCGCTGATTTTTACAAAACCTATAAGGATTTATTGGTCCCTAGGTTAATAGAGGTGTATGCGGAGGCTCTTGAAGTTGGCATCCTCCCTCCAATGTTCAGGGAGGCGATTATTATCCTTCTCCCAAAGCCTGGTAAGTACCCTATACTCTGCAGCTCCTACCGACCATTGTCCCTGCCCAATCTTGATTACAAAATATTGGCCAAAGTGATCGCTATCCGGTTGTCTTTATTGATGGAATACATTATTTCACCTTCACAATCTGGCTTTGACTCCCATAGGTCCACCTTGCTCAATTTGTGAACCTTATTAACAGTATTACATAGGATTGACCCTAATACACCCGCTGCCGCCATACTTCTTGACACAGAAAAGGCATTTGACTCCCTTGAGTGGCCATTTTTCTTTCTGTGATGTGTCGCATGGGCATGCCTGAGTGTTTTGTCTCCACAGTTGCGCTGCTGTATACGGAACCATTAGCTAGATTGCGCCTGAATGGTACTATCTCCCCACCATTTCATCTGTCCTGTGGCACCCATCAGGGCTGTCCCCTGTCCCCATTACTTTTCATATTAGCAATGGACCCACTGGTTCGACATTTCCAGGAGAAACATTTGCATCGTGGATTACAGTTCCGCACTTGCCCTTTGTTGATATCTTTGTACGCTGACGATACCATTCTGTATGTTCGGCAACCTCAATTTAACCTGGATCCCCTTATACAGGAAATTATTCGATTTGACAGGTTCTTGGGTCTGTGTGTTAACTGGCACAAGTCTGTGATTTTTCTATTAACGGCCTGAACAGCTGCATGGGAATGTGAGTTTCCTCTGGAGTGGTCCAGCGATGCTGTTAAATATTTCGGAGTGTATATACACTTGGATGCAGCCACTATCCTTCGATTGAACTATGGTCGCGCAATCAGCTCGCTTGAATCACAGGTCGAGAGGTCCCTGGTGGGTAGAGTGGCCATTATTAAAATGGTGGTACTCCCGAGATTTTTATATTTTTTTTACCAACGTTCCTATCCCTCTCACCCAGGACTTTTTTTTGCAGCTGAGGCAACTTCTGTTACGGCTTGTATGGGGTGACGGGAGACCTCGGTGAGCTGGCAGACCTTGACACTACCATATGAGCAGGGCGGGTTTGGGGTACCTGACATGTATCTTTACTATCTGATGAAGCAGTGCTGTTACTCTTACGCCTGGTATCATCCAGACGCAGAGGCGGATCCGGTGCTTCCGCAGAAATTATCCTTTTACCTAAAGGGATCCGAGGGACCCACGGGACATTCAGACGGTATACACCACCTGCTGGGCATGGGAGAAGTTACGTAGACTGTTGGGTTTGGATCTATTGTATTCCCCGGCATTGCCACTTCCGAATCCCACGTTGCTCCTCATAACTTGTGAGATTCTAGTGCAGCGTACATTGAGTAAATTTCAAATTCACACTATAGGTGACCTGTTCCCTGACAACCACGTTTTCTCAATCTCAGAGGAGGCTCGATTCCAAGATTGCTCCTTCATGGATGTCTTTGTGCTGCGCCACATGCTTTCCATGCTAAAGGCTACCTTTCCTTCTTTCCCGGTGGCACTTAACCCGGCTGCTCCCCTGTCGTTAGTAATAGAGAGTCAAACTGACGCACATTTGATTTCCAAATTGTATAAACATTGTGTGATGGAGCCCCCCTTCTCTGACGTCAATATTCGCGCTGCATGGAAACAGGACCTGGGTCGACCCATAACTGATGACCAATGGGAATACTGTTGTAGGGTAACGAGGGAGGTGTCCCTGAATAGTAGACATAAGTTGCTACATTTGAAATGTATCCGTAGGAGTTACCACACTCCTGCATGGTCCCACAAGATCGATCCTACTAGGCCTCACCAAAGTCAGAAATGTACGGCCCCACACGCTGACTTTGCCCACCTCTCATGGACCTGTCTAAAGCTGCAACGATACTGGGTATTGATTCAGACACTTAGGGCAACATGCTTTCTATGACGTTGGTTCCCACACCGGAGATTGCACAGTTGGGATATACGACCAATTTCCCTAAAAATGTCAGGAAGTTTGCAGCTCTTGGGTTCCTGTTGGCTAAGCGAGAGGTGGCGTTACTGTGGGGCAGCAGGATGGTCCCTACGCTACAGGCATGGCTTCACAGCTTAGCGTTTTGCAATGTGAACTGCTAGGAATATGCCACACTGGTGCCCTGCGCCTCACGACTGGTGGATATATTGGGCCCGTACAGAGCATGTCTTGCTAAGACACGTCATGGGACGTGCATGAAGGTCACGAATGGCATTGTCCCCGTAGGAGTTGGTTAAGACAGGATGTATCATATTATGTTGCTATGATGTGATTGTTCCTCCGCTCTAGGTGTTACTGCTGCCATATTGAGGGGCGGGGCTGGGCTGGGGTTCGCGGAACTGTGATGGGTGATGGCAGATGCCTACAGGCAGGGTAATGACTGTAATTGTCTCGCATTCTTATTTCAATACTTACTGGTGCCATACATATAATGTGTACCTTATATTGCGCCCCACTGGGATAAGAAGGCGCATTCGCTATGTACCGCTTTGAACATTACGAATTACTTTGTATGTGTAAAACGGAAAATAAAGCTTTAATAAAAAAAAGATTGTGATGTGGGAGTGCATGGGTTTTATTGTGTTAGAGGGGAGATGGGGCATGAGTGTATTCTGTTTATTGTACGTGTGTTCCCTTTTCCTCTCTATCGATTTCGTTTCTTCTGCATGGAATGTTTCCGCCTTCTTTTTCATGCTTAGGTATCTAAACGTTGCCATTTTACTTACTTGTTGGCAACTGTTCTGATGCCTTTTGAGAGTTCCTTCTTGTCCATTATAAAGAAGGGAGATATGTTATACCTGCTGCTCAGCCAGGGTGACTGTGTGAGAGAATGTTGGTGAGTGGAATGTTCGTGAGTGTGTGAGTCAGTTGGTGGATGGACTGAGCAGCAGGGAGAATGCTCCTGGTGGGGTTCTCTCCTACGTAACATCCTACCTGAATAAAGATACCTAAAGAATCTACATGGACTGTACCATCGTTTATTTATAACAGTGACATATAAATAAACCTGGATAAACGTGAAACTGTGACTCGTGACCTGGCAGGCAAAGGAAGCGTCTTCCCAACGTCTATGGCCTAGACTCAGCAGGAGGGTGTACACTAGCAGTGTAATACTCTCTAATGTGCTGGAGGGTAGCATTTTGAAGCCCTTGATGGATTTACATGCTGCAGGTTTGCTCCGGTAGCCTGTGTGGGTATGCAGAAAAATAACTTTACAGTGCAACCCTCTCAGCCACTCAAGCACTATCATGTTCAGGGATGTGGATCTGTTCCTAATCCTGGGCGAGGAAAGCCTCTAGCACATCCACCCAGATGCCCACAATAGGTTGCCTCCACACATCCCACCACTCCTCATTTCACAGTGCTGTAGCCTGTGGTCTGGCCCATATTTCCAGAGAGGAGCATCAACGAGAATGCGGGGGGCCCTCTAGTGAAATCCATTGGAGGGCATTTTCACTTTTTGCCATACCCATGGCTAGGTCCAGAAATCTATTACCAATTCTGCGCTTCCTGTTCCATTGGTAGATGCCCAGCAGACAAGCGTCCATGATGCAGACAATCCTCCTACCCAGTGTATGCTCTACATCCACAACTACTGCACTACAAAAACACTTAATCAGAGGGCATTCCCATGCCATGCCATGTGTATGAACCCAGCGTCTTTCGGGACACATCTTGGGCACTGGCTGCGGTCTGTCTGCTGCATGATATTTATCCTATGGGGAGTCAGATAGGTAGTATGTATTGTAAATAAATTGTGTGTATTTAAAGGGCGTACTGCGTGAGATCTTGTGAACCTTTTCTTTAGCTAGCTGCCATTCCATATCCTGAAGCCTCCTACCCAAGGCAGCCTCCCACCACTCACGTCTACATTGCAGATTATCCGTGGCCATGTCCAGTGCTTTTTTTTAGCCACAATACTAACTTGTGCCCAGGCCCATGCCCAAAATTTAAAAGGACATGCAGTAACTCGTATGTCTTGGACTCCCAGCCCATAAATTCTGCAGGGCTGGCCCTACTGCCCCATACGTGAGAAACTGGGCACCTGGGAGACCACTCTTCACTATCAGGGAGTTCAGCATGTGCAAAGAGCTTTCAGCATAGCAGTCCCACTTGGTTTCTCAGCCCACCTCTAGCCACTGCTCCAGTCTGCAGTCCATAAAGTATCCCTCCCATCTGGTGGGACATCTTACCAAATGAACCACTGGGACTTAGAGCACCAGGTGATAGAATCTAGCAGCCATGGCCTACCAACACTTCACTGCTAACTTCAAAAGTCGCGAAGGTGTTGCACCTTGTTTGACTTGTCTCAGAACCATAGCGACTTCAGCACCCACGCATTGGGGCTCAGCAAACCCGCCTAGGTCCTACCTATCCCTGCCCGCCAGCCATCTGGCTAGCCACTGCAGCTGCACCGTGAAGAAGTATAGTACAACGTCAGGAACACCTAAGCCACCTCTTCTGGTAGGTCTGTGCAGAGTGGCAAGGGAGATTTTGCCCCCTTCAAACACCACTTCCACAGTACAGCATCTATGGCCTGAAACCAACTCTTTGGGATCCAGACTGGTAGGTTAGCATAGTATAAGGCCTTGAGAAGGACCACCATCTTTGTCAGAGCAAATCTCGCCATGATGGAGAGCTTAAGAGAATGCCAGAATATGCTCTTAGCGTGCCCCCAGATTTTGCTTCCAGCATCTCCTCCTCACTGTGGAATATATGGATCCCAAAATATTTCAGCTGAGTTAGTGCCCATTGGATGTGTTGCTCCAAAATGGAATAAAGTGTGTCTAAACACCCAGGAACAGTGGAAAGTCATGTGTCTTTGCCCAGTTGGTTTTGAGGCCCGAGGCTGCACCTAACTCTTCCAGCACAAACATGCACCAGGGAATGCCTAGCATTGGGTGACACAGATATTTTAGCATATCATCTGCATATAAGGACACAATATGCACTTCATCTCATAACAGAATCCCCCAGGGTATTCCCTCAACACTCGTTATGCTACCAAAAGTTTCCACCACCGAGGCAAAGAGCATTGGGGAGAGGAGCAATCCTAGTGATCCCCCGGAAAACCCCACAGGATTTGGAGATGCCACCATCTACCTTCACTCAAACCTGTAAATCTCCATAAAGCAAGGCAACCCAGTGGGGTCCCAGATTCATTTTGTGCATCATCTTCTGCAAGTAAGTCCAGCCTAGTGTGCCAAAGGCCTTGCACAAACCCACTGAAAGGGCCAGCACACCCCAGGTATATTCTCTCTGTATCTCATCAATTAGGCAGTGCTGAAATGTGGAATGAAGCCATTTTGGTCATGGTTATTTAGGGCCCGATTCACAGAATGAACTTAAGACTAAATCCTAATCTTACTACTATTTGGTATTCACAGAATGCACTTACTACTTTCAGGATTCACAGAGTGAACTTACTACTTTCGGGATTCACAGAATGAACTTACTACTTTTGGTATTCACAGAATAGATTTAAGACTACTAACTTTAAGTCTGCACTCGGGCCGTAAATTCCGGCCCGTAGGCGGAGCTTCTGGCTTGGGGGTGGAGCTTGCGGCCCGGAGGCAGAACTTGCGGCCCGGAGGCGGGGCTTCTGGCCCGGAGGCAGAGCTTCTGTCCCAGAGGTGGAGATTTTAGCCACGGCTAAATCCCCACCTCCGAGCCGGAAGCTCCGCCTCCAAGCCACAAGCCCCGCCTCCTGGCCACAAGCTCCGCCCCCAAGCTGGAAGCTCCGCCTCCGGGCTGGAATTTACGTAAAGTAAGTAGTCTTAAATCTATTCTGTGAATACCAAAAGTAGTAAGTTCATTCTGTGAATCCCGAAAGTAGTAAGTTCCCTCTGTGAATCCCGAAAGTAGTAAGTGCATTCTGTGAATACCAAATAGTAGTAAGTTTAGGATTTAGTCTTAAGTTCATTCTGTGAATCGGGCCCTTAGTGTTGCAAGCTGTTCACGCAGCTGCCCTGCAAATATTTTGCTCCGGATTTTGTAGTCAAAGTTAAACACTGATAAATGTCTGTATGCCTCCACATGAAGTGCAGCAAACCTAGGGGTCAAGTCCCCAGCATATGCCTGATAAAACTTAGCTGGTAGGCCATTATTGCCCGGTGTTTTGCCCCTAGCTAAGTCTGCTAGAGTGGCTTTGATCACCCAGTACCTCCTGGTTCTCTATGCTCAAATGCAGGAGCTATGCTCTATTCAAGAACCCATCTAGGTTTGAATCTGAGGGCTCCAGTTGTGCCCCATATAAGTCCTGGTAGTGTGCTGTGAAAGTGTTAAGCATTTCAAGCGATGATTACATTAGTTGTCCCTGCCTGTGCTTAATTTGGGTGGTAGGATGGCAACACTGGTCAACGAGGCAACAGCCTTCCTGCCCACCCATCATCAGCGTGCAACCTGTTCATGCATCCCTCCAGCTGATGGAGCACAGCTGCTCCTTGACTACCACAATCTCCTCTCTTTGCTCTAATAATCTAGGCTGTGCTGCCGGGTCTAAGGTAAGGGAGTGCTCCTTGTCCCCCCATAATATTTTCCATTACTGTCAACCCATTAGTCAGCAGTCCTACTGACTGACCAATGAAGAATCAGCAGAAATCCTCCCATTCAATGGCCACTTTCCCAATTAATTCCACATTGTGATCAATGTAATCCCTGATGGCAACAGCTACGGGCTCTCTGAAAGTGGGTTCCCAGAGGAAGGAGCCTCAGCCTCCATGTGGGTATCACCAAGTAAAACTCATCCATGCCAAAGTAAGAAGTTCTGGATTATGGCCAAATAGCGTACGTGCTAAGTGTTCCACCCTGGTGACAGCCATATGAACTACTCTGCTGCATAAGCTGCCATTCAGGTGTTTGTGCAGATCGTAGACCGGGGTGTAATATATGTATTCATTCTGGTGGGCATGTCTTTCCCGCCAAGTGTCTAATAAAAACCAATGCGAACACCATCCCCAAAACTCAACTGATAGTTTCACAGTTAGGGAACCTGGGAGGGTTGGGGCAGATCTAACCAGGTTTGGGTCTGCAGTGGTGTTGTAGTCTCCACCATGAGCATGGGTATATCTGGTACAAGCGACAGCAGTGGGGCCAATGTTTCTTAGAATTGTGTTTGATTAATGTTTGGTCCATATATACAGCCTAACATTAAGTCTGCTACAAATAAACGTTTCAGGAGGAGGACATACCTTCCCAATATATCGATTTGTTAAGACACGACGTTCAGGGGGATCCCAGCATAATCCATATCAGTATGCCCAAGTGTATGATGAAAAGAATGTGGTGGGTATCCGACCCCTCCATCTCCACCTTGATGCATCCATCTGCCCACTGAGAAGGTGCATCTCCTGCAGAAGAGCCCAGCCACTTTTCAGCACCACAGGTATTGTAGTGTAGTTCCTTTATTCCTAATAGGCTCTGCGCATTGGAATAATATATCCTATAGATTAGACGTAGGACTGAGGTCGACTAGGTCTCTATCGAATATACTAGACTTAATTGTGTGTGCCAATTAGCTCAGAGGTCACTAGAAACTTTCTTGAATTCACAAGAAGGGATTAGTCTCTGACAACCGCATAAACATGACAACTTTGTTTCCCCAAGATGAAACGTATCTTCAGAGTCGTGGAAACAATAGATAGATATTTCACTCAGTCAATCATGCATGCTTCGGTGCAGAGAAAGTAGAAAGACGGGCGTTTTCAATAAAAGGTTTTATTGAACAGTCTTCTTTCTCAAGCATAAGAAATGAACTGCTACAATCGTAACAATGGTTGTAAAATATGATCCATACAGTATAAATAGTAGAATAAAATAATACTGTAAGAGCCGTGTATGGTTCCTAAACCATATATAAATACATACATAAATAACAGAGGCTAAAAGTACTCAACTGGTGCTTCTAAAATATGCCTACCCCGGTGTACCTAACCTAAGCTTAGTACGAGGGAAGAAGTAAGTGAGGTGTAGCATAAATATAGCATTCTTTTGCCAAGAATCTGCTCAAGATTTCTCTAAGGGTCTAATCAGCTCCGTACCTTAGTTTAGAATGAAGAAGGTAGGTCTCGGGACTCGATTTCCCAACAACCCGCAAGGGTAGCTTGGAAACATTGGAGCTGGATTTCTCGTCAGGAGAAAAAGACAGCGTCTCTCTGAGTGCGTCTGCTGGAGGGTTGGCTTCCTTGGGCACTTGCTGTAGCAGGGCGCATCGGGGAAGTAGACAGTCGAATTGCTCCAAACCACCATGTGTTTGCTTGGGCGAGTGTGGGCATATTTATACCTTCAAGGTGCTGACTTTGACGTACAGTTGGATATAATAACGTCATCAAAGAGTCTCAGTTCTTTGAAAACTCCATGAGTTCTTGGACAAATCAATATTCAAGCAAGGGGAAGTCCCTAGCTGCTGAAGCTGAGTTTTTCCAAGAAATCGTTGTGGATTTTCGAAACTGGTGGAAGTAGCCCTGCCGTATTTGGACTGCATGAGCTGTGCCTAAATATGGTTATGATTTCTATGCCTATATAAGGATATGGTGATTTATACCTATATGAGGGCATGAATCGGGAAACTTACAAAAGGGTCCTAAAATGATACATAACAGTATGAGAGGAATTTGTACCTTTTGTTGAAGGGCCCATATCCTGCACATTTCAACTAATGAGAATGTGAGATGTACTAGGCAACATAGTGATACATTATATCCTCTCCAACTCCCGCGCCCTTTCACAATGCAATAAAATTGTCACCCATTGTGTGTATAGTCTAGGGTACTGATATTCATCCTTTACCACTTGAGTCAAACATCCCAAACTCCTAATCCCTCATGCAGTGTGACAACGGCCACCTATCCAACCAACCATAAACAATCAACAACAATGCAATTGTCTTTTTTTATATAATAGTAATCCCCCTCCAACACACAAGCAGACAATTTCCCTAGATATTGACAATTCATTAAATAATTGACAATACAAGGTTCTAAAAAGTGCATAAAATACATACATCTATGAGCAGCATTAGGTATCCAAAAGGAGGATAAGCAAAAACTCTTAGCTAAATAAGCACCTAGAAATTAAGGTGCAATGCAGAACAGAAATACAATTCCAGTCCAAAAATCCCACCCCGCATAATCAAGTCAGGATTCAGCTACTACTCCCCATATTATTTATGAATTCCCAGTTGCTAAGGGGAAGCAGAGTCTTCTTACTTTTTCGGTAATAAATTGCACTTCCCAGTTGATAAATTGACAATTGGCGTGCAACCCATTGATGGAACACTGGGGGGGAAGGATCAAGCCAAGCAGTCGTCACACAAATCCTATAAACAGCCATAGCGACATACATAAAAAGGTTGAATTTTAGGTGGAGCTATCTCATGATGAACCCCTAATAGAAACCACCAAGGAGATAAGGTAATATCAATCCCTAGTTTTTCTACCAAAATTTAATAAATCCCCGATATAAGACCATCTAGCACAGGGCAGGTGCCCAACATATGGACTAGATCTGCTCCATAGTCTTTACAAATGTGCCCTCTTGTCCCTGTGACCCCTCCCAATTTGGCAATCTACCCCGGAGTTATATAGAGGTTAAAGCAAGTTTTAAAATGTTGAGCCAGTAGGTTGGCTGATATTAAAAACCTCTGTGCATCTTCTAGTGACCATAACAGGTTGCTGGATTGAGCATTGATCTTATCTTCCCAGCACTTTGAATATTGAGCCAAGTCATCCTGCATTGTGTTATTTAAGACTCTGTAAAGGGCCCCTATCCTGGTATCATCATCCACACTCAATTCAATAACCTCTATCTTATCAAACTCCATCCTCCCACCGCCTTACTTCCTTAAAAAATCGCTAATTTGTAAGTATTTAAAGAAATCCTTATGGTCAAGCTCGAAATTTTGTGGAAGGGTGTCAAAAGTCTTAAATTAGTTTAACGTAAAAAATCTCCTACTATAAGTAGTCCATGTGTCCCCCATTTACCAACATATGCATCTTGGAAAATTTCAGGCAAAAGCGGATTGTCCTGTATTGTGGTGTGATAATTAAATCTCCCTATGCCTATTCTTCTAGGAACTTTGCCCCATATACGATAGGCCACCACTAAAACTTTAAATAGGACTCTTTTATGATACCCAAATTCAGTTTGCCATCTATCCAACCAACCATAAGCAATCAACAACAATGCAATCATGCTCGATGAACTCCACCGTTATCGGGGAGTCAATAGGGGGTGGCTCTCGACTCCACATAGTCAGCGGTCACCTGTCTACCGCCCTGCTCACATCTCACAGCAGTTAATCACTGATTCTTGGAGAACGAGTGCCACAGGGCCCACTAGCTTGTTAGTCTTGTTTTGCCTAGGGGTGTGCGTTAAACTCTTGCCGTCGGCTGAGTTCTTGCAGTTTTTACCACTCCGCGCTCCATTTGGAGCACAGAGTTCGGCAAAAACTCTGGAGACTTAGTAGAGTTTACCAGCACAATAGCATCAGAGACTGGGGTTTTGTTAAAAGAAGTGAATATCAGAGGGATTGGCTACTCTGACATGGTGGGAGGACGATCCTTTACAGGTCAGTCAAAATTAGCTGTGGCTAACTCTGCCCAATGAGAACAGAAGTGCCTTTTTCCGCTCCCTCCCATCCAGTCACTGAAGTCAGGGGTGGACAGCCTCTCTTTGAAGCTCTTTTGTGCTCTTCCTCTCCTGCCCTAGTTTGACAAGGTCCTGTTCTGACCCTCCTGATGTCTCAGTCCTCAACCTCGCACCCTGTCCTAGTTGCAGGCTTAGAGAGTTACACTTGACCTTGCTTAGTGAGTGCCTGCCGGGCTGTCAGCTCATGCTGATGAGCCCTGCCTCCTCCTCCAAGTCTGGGTATTTTTGCTGCGGCCTCCTGCACTGGTGAGGAAGCTGGTAACCACCAACAGTAGCAGCAGCCCCAGCGTAACCTCAGGCAGGTTACACAAAACTCCTTCTTCCCTTCACTGGGCCCGAGGAGCAGAGCAGAGTAGGAGACAGCAACAAATTGAAAGGGGAAAACATTTTCACTGGCTGAAGAGTGAGTGCCACAATTTAAAATATATTTTGTGTGAACACCTCAGGTCCTGGATTTCGGAAGCCTTCTCCACAGACCTGCCATAAATGAATAGTGTCAGTGGTAGCTGCTACGCCTAATGGAGTTGACCGTGTGCTGCTCATCGCTACTGTACTGTGATCAATGTTACTGGTCTCTGGAAATGGATTTGAAAATGAGTCGGAAACTCAGGATTTGGTAAGTTACACGTGCATATTTAAAGATATGCTAAGAGGTACGTGCTAAATTCTAATGTGGCTACATGGGTTTGCGAGATGGTGTTGATGATAATGTGTATGTATAATTTGGTGATGTTGGTGGTTTTATGTGGGCACATGACTCCTGCTAGACTGCTGTATCAGTTGTCATGAAGTTTAGTGGATGTTTTTTGTCTTACTCTTGCAAAAAATAACTCCACCTGCATGCAGAACTCCATGGAATTTCACTGAGTTTTTTGATAACTCTGTGGAATTCTGCCCACCCCTAGCTTTGCCCAGTGTATATACCACTAACACAGGTAATACATTGCATAGGGTACATATGTTTACAGATGTCCCCGCCATCTGATGGTGTCCGAGAGGTCATCCACCATACATGCTGTGATCACCGGTGGAGACCGTTCGACATCCTGCTCTTCCTCCAAGTCCATGATGACCCAGCTCAGCCAAGATCAAGATGTGTAGCCACTAGTACTGGAGTGTCGCAATTCTGCAAATTGATCACCTCCTGCTAGTATGGTATGGTCTGATCATTTGAGGGCTTAACCACCCACGGACATATGCGACGTCTGCATCTCTTCCTTTTTGGCCATAGCGGTCATAGCCACAGAGCTCCATTCGTGTCTGCTCTGTATAGTTTGAGTCATTCCCATGCAGCAGTAGGGTTATCAAAAAAGAAAGCAGTATCATCTACCATGAGTTTGAGCCGGACTGGGAACAGAATCATATAGCACACATTCAACTCTCTGAGGACCTGTTTGACCTCAACAAATGAGGCCCTACACCACTGCACCTTCATTGTATAATCGGGATAGATAGCTACCAGCATGTTCTCCATCTGAAAACTGACCACCTCACAACAATGCTGAAAGATAAGGTCCCTATCACGGAAGTGCAGTAGGCGTGCCACCCCCAGAAACAACAGACCCCCTAGGGGCAGAGGCCAATCCAGGGCCTGCTGAGCCTTCCCCAGAGCAAAGAATTTGGACGCTATTTGTGAGGCCACCACCGTTCTAAGCTAGTCTTCCATGTAGCAAACCATGCCCTGGTCCTTCTCCTTTTCCGGTAGCCCCATTATCCCAACTAACTACACACTTCAGCGTCTTCTGCTCATCTGTCAAGGGTGTCCATCCTCCTAATGAGTTCATGCACTTGGGTCTCAAGCGCCTCTAGTTTCAGTGTAGCTGTCGCAGAGGTCGCTACTCTGTCACCTACTTTGCATTGGTCAACTTAAAAGATCCCTTGGTCCACCACAATCAACTCATTCTTTTGCCCCAGGAAGTCTCTCGATTTGTCAATGGCCTACAGAATCTGCACCAGGCTGATATCAGCTGGTTCCCTAACAGTGGGTCTCTGAGTGACTTTCACTTCTACCCCAGGAAGAATGCTCTGCAGCGGGGCGGACTCCGAACCAGTTCACGAAGCCATGTTGGACTCCCACTGTGCCCTAGTGCGGCCCATGGCCAGCAAAGCCAGCCTCAAGATTCAGCACTGTGCTGAATGTTGCTGCAGATCTGTTTGTCTGCTAAGCCAGCACTGTGATCCCCTCAAGCAGCATAGCCCACAGGGTGCTGCAAGTGCACATTGTCACACAAGTAAGATAGGCCCCTGGAGGAGCCCACACCCATGTGGCACAATGATGTCTGAGGCAGGTGTACACTGGCCACGCAGAGGTGCCTAAGTAGTCGCACCTGGAGAGGGTTCAAATAGGGTAGACACTCAAGGTAGGCAAATGTCCACCATCAGGGCGCATTAGACAGCCATCATGCTGCTCCATTTCACCTTCTCACTGGCTCAGTTCTGAGTATAGTACAGTGTTCACCCTTGCCCAGAAATCATTCCCCTAATTGCGCTTTTCTATTCGGCAGGGAGCCACTCCCCTGTTGGATCCCTACAAAGCCCTACCATGACCCGTGGGTCGGTTCTGTGCTGCTAAAGTTGAAGGGCAATTGTCTGGGGGAGAATTTCATGGGAGTGTGTCACAGGAGGCACTATGCTTCCCAAGAGCCTCATTAAGACTGTGCCTATCCCTCACTGATCACCCTGATCCTGACTATACCTGATCAAAATGACTACCCTAAACCAATTGGCACACATATCAGACTGCTGGTTGATGCATCCCAGACCCCCACCTCATACTCAACCGGATGCTTTAGCTGAAGGGTATCGCAAGCAGAGGTCATCAGGACACACCAGTGCTTGTGCTCCTGTGCCACATCATACTCAAAGATGCAAACAACTGGGGCCTTGCACACAGTAACCTGGTACAGTAGCTGTGAACTACTGTGACCGAGCCTCCATTATGTCATACCTGCACTGGCCCTACACAACTGGACCCGTCATAACCGGCGTAGCCGCTTCCACTGAATGATATATGTCTGACACAGATTCACATCAATGCCCTCTTCATAACTACCAGCACTGGTGTCCTTCCTGTGGCACATCACATCCAGGACACACTTGGATACACTGGGCTGCTTGTGCTGGGTCATCTGTTGTGTCTGCAGACATTGGCAATCAGGCTCACTGGTGTGACGACTTAGAGCTCCCCTGTTACAATCTGCACACATATCAAACCAACATGTGTCACCCACACTTGGGCATCCCGAACAAAGCTCCGCACCAATCTGCTGCTATGGAAATGGAGGCTGGCAAACCCAACACTTTGGATCTCACAGGCCCTTTCACTTCCATTGTTAACAAGCTAGACACTGTTTTGGAGGCAGTTAAGAGAATCAGGACCTCTCCGGAGAGTAACTGTGCGTCCCTTGAAGGTGATATTAACTAGGTGGAAGCAGACTTTATGCTGCTACATGTGGACCACTGCAAACTAGCTGTCAAGGTCCATACCGCGGAACAGACACTTGGCGAACTCCAACCGAAGGTTCAAGAAATATAATTGTCACTGCAGGCACTAATTGATCGCGTGCATATTCTGGAGGGCAAGTGGAAGATGCAGAGGGCCACTCCATGGGAAGCAATATCAACGTAGCGGGCATCCTGGAGGGTGTTGAGGGGAAAAATCCAGTTGCCTACATGGACAGCTGGCTGCACAACCTACTTCCACCAATTGATCTCTCAAGGTTCTTCTCAATTGAGTGAACCTATTGCGTCACTGCAACTATGCCCTACCCAATGCCTAATTTGAGCAGGTGCTTTCAGGTGCTCAGCACCTGCACTTCTTTCACAGGGCCGGGGCTTCAATTTCTGAACTTGCAGGTGGTGATCTCAATATTCATTGTTCAATTCAAAATAAAAAGAATAACATACATTGCATGGTGACTGGCTGGTATATGTTCATAGGCAGGCCGGAATACGCCTGTCCAGGCAGGCATGATTGTGTATCACCACGTTAGTGATGATGTAATCACGCTGATCACAAATCCAAGAAGTTGTCGACAAACTATGGCTTGCATTCTATTCCCCTAGTCTGCTGCACCCTGCCACTGCCTGAGCCTAAACCTCCCATTGGATAATTGTAGCTGGGGTCTGGCTCATGACGAAGTTAAGGCAAGGAAGCTGCAAAAGCGCATTTGGAACTTGGGAGTGAGGGCTCTTGAGGAAGAATAAATGAAAGTAAGTGTGGATTTTCCACTTGTTGCGTAGCCAGAGTAGCATATCCGGCAGCCCTGCATTGCTGTTATCGTTAATTTGCTTGATGCGGCTGTGGCCCAACACAACTTTAGTGTGCCATGGTATCACCTGTAGAATCTGTGCGCTGTACCCCAGCATGTTAATTGCTGAGCGTGAGTTAGTCCAGTAGGCACCACAGCCATACTTACTGGCATTGGCAGCATTACTGCTGGAGACAATGCCTGTGCTGTAGCGGGCAGGAGCACAGCAAGCTGAGCAGTGGATCCCTATGCCGTCGCCATACCTGGACCTATTAATTACAGGCGGCACTAGCAGTGACATGACCTGCTGTGCTAGAGCAGCCGTCTGTTCTGCAAGAAACCCAGTCATACCACACTGATTAATATATGCAAAAAAGCATTTTCATTTGGTGTACATTTTGTTTTTGCACTCAGTGTAGGTAAGAAAGTAAAACATCTTCCGCTTCTTTAGGAATGACAACAGGAAAACGCAGAGTTCTAAATAGCAGTGACATGTACAGGCTGACGACAGGGGTCACAGGCAGCAGCAGTGTTAGAGATGAGAGACAGCAAGAGTAAATAGGAGAAGAAACAACAAGAGAGGAATGAGATAAAACGGAGCAAAGTAGAAGAAAAGGAGGAGAGCAAATGAGATACAAAGAGAAAGCAGCCATGATGTGAAGAAGAGAGCATTAAGAAGAGAGAAGATAGAATGAAAGGATGTGGATGACAGAAAAGAGGAAAAAAGCAGACAAATGATAAAATGGAGACACAGCTAATCACTGCTAGAGAGGGATGTATGACATTACAACGCACACTTTTACCACGCATGCCTTTATAACGCTGTTTTTACAACGCATAGTGCTTTGGGGCGCTGGATAGTGAATAGTTTAATTTACTATTCCAATTCCAGTCCCCGTGGATAGTAAGGAAGGTGTTGGATAGTAAATTAAACCTATTCCCTATCCTAGAGCACCCCCCAGCGCAATGCGTTGTAATGGTTTGCGTTGTAAAAGTTGCGTCGTAAAGGCACTGCGTGGTAAAAGTTGCATTGTAAAGGATGTTTCCCCTAGAGAGTGATAGTAAAGAGCCAAGATTGAGGGGAGAGAGAGCCGAGCATGGATAAAAGTGGAGAGAAAAAAGGGCAGGGCTAAAATGAATAGAGGGCAAATCAGAAATACAGAGTGTGACAAAGGTGATAGAAAACAATTAGAGAGGTAAGAGGATAGACTCTTAGAGCAAAGACGTAGGGGACAGACAACAGATCAAGGTTAGAAGATAGAGACTGAGGCAGTGAAAGTGTTAAAAGTGAAATGGGGGCTCACTGGAGGAAGACGTGTGCGGTGGCCTCCTTGTTAAAATTTTCAGCACCTGCACTTATTTTTTTACAAATTAAGCACTGGCCCTACCCAGATTCAACCCTAGACCACTACTGTTCATTCTGCCTCATTTCCGTGACTGAGGGTCCATCTTATGGGAATCATGGAAACTTTGAGACATTACAGTCGACAACACCCGTATTATGTTCTTCCCGGACTAAATTGTGGCAGTGCATTGGGAAAGGAATTTCCTCTCTAATGTTAGACGATGCTTTCAGGACCATGATTTACTATATTTACTGCAAACCTCTGAGAGGCTGCTAAGGGGAAACACATGTTTTCATTTCCCCAGGAGACACCTGGGACTGTCTGGAGTCAACTGGACTTTCCAGTTCTTGTAAAGCAACACCTGGTACAATACTACCTTGTGACTCTGCTGGGAGTCACTGTCATGGACACCGTTGCCAATACTCGAAAGGTGTCAAGCTCTACAGATAGAAGCTATAATTCATGAAGCTACTTAAAACTCAGAACCCTATGATGACTCTACCAAATCCTTCAGTGATGATAGAACCTCGGCTACGTGGCCTTCTGGGGTGGACTCAGAGGTTCCCCCTGACGTGACACCACAGACGGATGATGACATTATTTGACCCGCACTCTGCAGAGCCTTCTGTGACTCACCCCACGGTCTTGTAACAACTGATGCTTAGTGTTGATTTGCTGGTGCATCTCCTAATCTCTCTTCCTTTACAGATGGCATAAGGTTGAAATATTTCTGCATTTCCTTTTTATGTCTTACTAACACAATGTAGTTACCTTATATCCTGCTGCAGCGGCCTGACATGGAACTGCTCACTCACATTACCCAGTACACGTATATCCTTAACATATGGGGTGCCCCATCTCTGGTTGCCATGCCTTCCTTCCTTGCTTTCTCAGTTCAGTTCAAACGTCTTTATTTCAATTTTTTAAATCATAAAAGACTTCATGGTCAATACAAACATTATTCATAAAAACAATATAACAATATAAAATTCCACAATGTTCATTAAAAACATCATCAGTGCTTTAACCATTAAAAATTGATTAAATATACTTTAAAGACGTACTGAAGTTCATACATATAGAAAATAAAAGTGTCATCCAGTTATATGACTGAAGAGTGCCTAGCTCTGATAACCCATACCCATCCTAAGAATTTAGCCACTCCTATTGTTAAGCATTCCGAGGTATTGGATCTTAAAATCCACAAAGCTTCACCGCCCCCCCTTGTCTTTATCCTTTTACAGATGGGTTTAAGACATTTACGGCGGGGTGCCTTATAAGCTGGGCATGCAAAAAAGATATGACCTAGAGATTCCTTTTGGTCGTTACACCAAGGGCAAAACTCTGTTTGTTGTCCACGCCATTTATATGTATACGACCTTACTGGTAATGTGCCTATTCTAAACTGATGATAGATTTTTCTATCAAAACTTTTAGTAATATTATCCCAGTAAGGCTCTAAGCAAAAGTCTACCTTGTGGCTCAAGAACAATCCTGTCAGGTTTGCAGACTGTGATAACTTAACATGTTGGGCTTTTACAGTCGCCCAGTATAGTCATTTAAATTTTTGTTTTGACGGAAAAACATTGTTTCCCGGGTCGGACCACTGCAAACTTAAGCCCATGTTTTGTAAAGTGAACTTCACTACCCGGAACCACGGGAGGTTACCAGATCCCATAATTGATCTTAGATCCAGGATTTCATTTGCAAATAAGATCAATTGTGGTGTGGACCAAATGCGACGCCACAAAGCTACCATCCTATAGCATGCTAGATCTTTGATAGAATGACATCCCATGTCCAAAAGAAGGGGTAATATCGGGGTGGATTGTGGGAGACTGACCAAACTCCGCAGAAACTTGTTTTGTATTTTGTCCAGAGGTGCAAGGTCCGCAAAACCCTATAGATCTGCACCATAAAGAATTGCAGATCTAATTTTTGCGTTATATATTTTTATTGCTGGTGATATCCTTTTAGTGTGTGAGCAACGTTGCTCCTTAACCAGGCACCCTGTTAGGCGGGCGGATTTTAGGCATAAGGCTTCAATCTGTGGCTTCCACCGCAACCTGTAATCTAAGACTACACCCAGATAGGTCATGACATTCACCTGTTCAAGGTCGATGCCATTCATACAGACATGACTACGTTGTGGTTTATTTTTAGTTAAGACCATGAACTTCGTTTTTGAGACATTTATCTCTAGATCATTATTTTTACAGAAGTCCATGAACTTATTGATGGCAGACTGTAACCCCGTCTGAGTTTTAGCCAAAATCAACGTATCGTCTGCAAAGATTAGCAGGGGGAATTTTCTGCCTCCTAAAACTGGGGCATCTGTAGGGGTATCCGCGAGAAACTGCACTACTTGATTAATAAATATTAAAAATAAGGTGGGAGCTAGCACGCAACCCTGCCTTACTCCACGGGTGACCGGGAAGGGCTCTGTCACCTGACCCTGCCTGCCCCATCTTACTCTTGCAAAGTTGTTCTCATGCAGTCTTATGGTTAGTTCCAGGAGTTCAGGTGGCATTCCCATTTTCCCTAGTGCAACCCACATCTTCTCTCTCGGCACAAGATCGAATGCGGGTTTAAGGTCCACAAACGCAGCGTAGATGGTCCCCCCTCCTAAGAACACACCTTCCAATAAATCAAGATGAATCTTAGCACTTGATCTATTGTACTAGTACATGACCTAAAGCCTGCTTGCATTGGAGATAAAATGTTGTCCGTGCTCATCCAAGCCTGTATTCTAGCCAGAACCATTCTTGCTATAACCTTCTGCAAGGCGTCTATAAGACTAATAGGAGGGTAGTTCCCTGGTGACGAACGATCACCTTTTTAAAAAAACGGTAAGATCTCCGCACCTCTCCATGAATCTGGAACCCTAGCCCCATTTGCAATGGCGTTCGCTAAAATCGTAATGTATTGCACCCAATTATGCTGATCATATTTAAAAAGATCTACCGGGACGCAATCCATTCCAGGGGCTTTACCAGCTTGAACCAAACTTAATGCATTCTCAGCCTCTTTAAAGTCAAACGCTACTAATGAACATTGCACTAAAGGCAATGTCAACCGGGCTAACTGAGCGTCTCCTGTTGCCTCATTCGGACCACAGAACTGTGATGCGTAATGGGCCACCCAATCCTCTGCCGAGACATGATTTGATGGTATTTGTGAGTCCTGTGTCCCTCCCCATTTTACAACTTCCCAGAATTTTAACTGATTTGAAGACAGGTATGCCTCGTACAAATCCTGCCAGCGACAGTCGTCCCACGATTGCTTTGCCATTTTTGGACCTTTTTATAATTTGTCCTTTCTACTTTGATATCTGATGACACCCTAGATTTTATAGCCTTAATCAATGCGCGGTGGGCCTGACGGCAGGATTTATCATACCATTTCGCTCCCGGCCGAACTCCCCCCTCTTTCCCAAGAGTACCTGTCTTCGTAAAATGGGATTTCAAATTATCAAACAGTTGCTCATGTAATAAGCTGATCTGTTCGAGCGGGCCTGATTCAGCGGTCACTTTTTTAGCTCTATTGACCGAGATTGCAACTTCATGGGATATTTTGGTAAGGGACCCTGGGTCTTCCAAAACCCTGCACCAACGGACTCTACGACAATTGTTTGTTAAGATGGCCTCACCTATCATACAATTGGATGCATTTGTTCTACCGATCACCCCCTCAATTTTCAAACTTAGTGTCAACGGGTTGTGATCGCTCTCGGGTCGTGCTTGAATTACCATATCATCTAACACTGACCAGTACTCTATTTTAATTAAAAAGTAATCAATCCTACTGGAGTTTATACCATTATCAAACGTTACCTGCCCTGATTTGTCAGATTTCGCTCGTCCATTGGATGCTCTTAGACCCCAATCCAAACAAAGGCCTAGCCAATGTAAGGCTGCCTCAGTAACCCTTTTAATAGGATTAAGAGCAAGGGCTGGTAAATTCCATAATTGGTCTACCTCTCCATTGCTACCTTCATCCTCACCAGGTAGCGGTTCAAAGGTGCTATTTAGGTCCCCTGCCACTATAATAAGTTTGTCCCTCCCAATTGACTCCAATAAGTAATCAAGGTCGTCAATGATTGCAGGGCTCCGGCCACCCGGCAGACCCCTTGCATAGATGTTAATGATAAATATGTCACTTTGGTTATCACTACAAAGCTTTAATCCTAAAATATCCATATTTTGGACTGTCAATTCCAAAGGCCTATAGCCAAGGGATTGCCTAATCCAAATTACCAACCCTCCCGATGGTCTACCCTTTTGCCCCCTATTAGCTAGTCTGTAAAAATTGATATAGCCTAAGCGAAAAATTGGTTCTTGAGCCCAACTTTCCTGGTAATAATTATGTCCTGCTGGTCTAATAAACTCTCCCCAGTCAGCCCCATCTATTTTGCCCTTCAATCCAGCAATGTTCCAAGAGATTAGTTTAATCACTGGATCTTGTTTGGGAGATGAGGTGATTTGGCTTGGTTTAGTAGCCATTTGATGGTTAGTTCTCAAACACCCTTCCTCGACTAATGACAGGGTGTCTATCACTTCAACCACCACAGTGCTATTATCACACTCTCCCACACTGTTTCTCCCGACCAACGACTTTAGCGTCTCCTCATCTTTACTACACTGTATTGGGGCACATGTTTGCATCACCTTAACTTGAAATGGACTAGAACCCTCAGATCTATTAGCTGTATATCCATTACAGCTTTTGTCGGCTATCGTACACAAGCGTCAATCGATTCCTTCCAGACCACTAAGCGGGTCATAACGATTATGTAGAGGTGGATAGAACGGGAGATGTGGTATCAAACCCGAGTAATGCCTTCCTCTAGGGCTGCTGTTTTGGTGTGGATGTCTTTGATGAAATAATCCACTAGTCCTAACTCTTTGGGGATAAAAGAATTGCAGGGACAGCGATTGGACATCTCCCACCTCACCAAACCTTGGGTTTCTGCTAATAAAGTCCACCACCCAGGGATCCCTGAAACTGACTATAATACAGTCCCCCTCTAAATCTTTAGGACAACACCCCACCCAATTTACTCTCCTAACATTTGAAATCTCAGTCGAGGACATGGGTGGGAGGGTTCTGTTTTTATTAAGCCAGAATTTAACTTTGTTATTTAGATCCCTATGTGTTTCAGTTTTCCCCACCTCCAAAGGAACAACCCCAGTTAGGATGATGGTATAAGATGCTGATTCAGGGGGTAAGTTAACACAAGGAGGTCTAGGTTTAACAGACTTCATTTCAAGTTGGCCTTGACCCAAAGGCTTGGTTGCTTTATATATCTTACTAGGGGCAGACTGTGTTTTACATACTGAACCTACTATAGGCGTTTTGTCCCTAGGTTTGGGAATTACCTTATTTTTCCCCTGCTTTAAGTGTTCTTGTTGGTGCAACTGGGGTACTGTGTTGACAGTTGGCCCTACCCTTGACATATCGTTGTTGGGCTGTAACTGGCCTCCTGTTTGGGTAATTCCTGTGGGAATCTTTTCCAACTGGACCGTATTTTCTCTAACTAATAGCTCCAACTGGTCCATTTTATCATTTAACAACCTTGTCCTTTCCAACAATGGCAACATTAATGACTTCATCAAAAGTTCTAATTTTCCCATAAAAATATCATCATTATTGGACAAAGGTTGGTTGATGGTTTGATCGGTTGTTTTTTGAGGCCCAGGGATTTCTGTGGGGGGTGTTATTAAAATCGGAGTGGGTTTACTTATATACTTATTTTTAGATAACTTCGCAGTGCCCCCCTTCTGAACTTTCTCTACCCTCTTCCTCCTGTTGTTAGTGGGTCTAGGCGGTGATACCTTAATGGGACTTGTGCCCCCTGCACTAGATATAGAACTAGAGGGATCGACTGTATCGTCGGTGTTCAGTAATTCATTGAGAATTCTCCAGGTCGTGAGTTACTACAGGTCGTGAGTTACTACATCATGTTCCGTATTCTCTGGTACCAGGTTTGGGCTTTTGTATTGGTTGTCGCTGGGATCGAGTTTGCATAGTGGAACAGGGGATACGGTCTTCCCTATTTTCCCCAGCGAGGACCTTTTCCCAGTTATTAAATCAATAGAAAGCCATTTTTCAACAGAAGCTATTTCCTTTTCCAGTATACTTGTTGTACGCTTAAAGAAGTGGTCAATAGTGCCGGTAAATACCCCATTTTCGTCGAAACTTGAACCAGTCTTTCTTTACCTGATCTTAGAGGCATTATACCGTCTCTACTATACTACCAACCAGCCCTAAGAGTTATAACAGAAATAGTAATAGTGATAGTAACAACGGTCCCAAATATTTAAATAAAAACAAATATGAAACCAATAGAAAAAGATCGGCAATCTAACCACACAACAATGTGAATAGGGAAGGACACACGAGAAAGAGGGATGACCCAACCCGACCTCTATCGTCCTCAGACGGCCTCAGACCGCCCGCCCTTTGCCCGGGCTTAGCCCCGGGCTAGGTCCCGCGCGCGTCCCGCGTCACGGGATTAGGAGCGAGATTATATCGCTACGGGCGGTGGGCGGGAACACCGAGGGAAGAGGCAGCAGCTGGGTGTCAGAGAGCCTGCTGGACCTCGCAGTCCCTCGGCGTCAAAAGTACTGAAAGAGCTCTCCCCCTTTCAAAATGCACACAAGGCAGCAAGCGCCAGCAGTTTCCAGAGAATCCCACGTCGTCCTCTGCACTCGAACAGCAGGAGTCTCAATCAGGAAATCCCACACGCACTGAGCGGCTCCCGCGGAGCAGGGGCCGCGAAAGGTATTTCAAGGGTCCGGGCGGGGGGCGGGAACACTGAGGGAAGAGGCAGCAGCTGGGTGTCAGAGAGCCTGCTAGACCTCGCAGTCCCTCGGCGTCAAAAGTACTCAAAGAGCTCTCCCCCTTTCAAAATGCACACAAGACAGCAAGCGCCAGCAGTTTCCAGAGAATCCCACGTCATCCCCTGCACTCGAACAGCAGGAGTCTCAATCAGGAAATCCCACACGCACTGAGCGGCTCCCCCGGAGCGGGGGCCGCAAAAGGTATTTCAAGGGTCCGGGCGGGGGGGCGGGAACACCGAGGGAAGAGGCAGCAGCTGGGTGTCAGAGAGCCTGCTGGACCTCGCAGTCCCTCGGCGTCAAAAGTACTCAAAGAGCTCTCCCCCTTTCAAAATGCACACAAGGCAGCAAGCGCCAGCAGTTTCCAGAGAATCCCACGTCATCCCCTGCACTCGAACAGCAGGAGTCTCAATCAGGAAATCCCACACGCACTAAGCGGCAGTTTTTGTTTGAATTGCTGTTTTTTTTACGTACACAGTTCGGCAGTGTGGGTAGACACATGTTGTCACTCTGCTCTGATAGCATTCATTGTTCTGTCATGTTTTTCTTCTCAGTTATACTTTTCATTTCTATAAACCCTGATCACCATTCATGGGTTGGCCTTCCTCCCTCTATGTGGTGGCTGACCAGTGCACCCTTCTCCATTAAATACAAGGCCCACACTAACATTATCACCTGGGATGTGTGAGGAATGCACACCCCCTGGTGCCTGTATGCTGTCTACTCATTTCTCAAATGTCAATCTACCCACATAGCACTATTTCAAGAAACACATTTAACACTCATCGAAGCAGCAAAGCTCCAAAGGTGGTGGTGTGACCAGGTGTTTGCCACCAATTTCTTCTCCTATGCCAGGGATGTGCTAATATGGGCCAGACCAATGGTTCCCTTTGCAGCAGGTGACATCATTGTAGATACAGAAGGCCACTACGTATTTGTAAAGGGCCGACAGTATGGCAGCCATATCATCATAGGCGCTATAAACACACCTAACTCGGAATAAGGAATGTGTGAGACATCCCGCTGGAATGGTGTCCTGTGGCTTATAGGGGGAGATTTCAACTGTGCCTTGAGCACTGACCTTGACCGTTCCTTCCCTCAACTGCCTCGCAAAACCGCTACGTCTAATGCTGAGGCACTACACAATTGGCTTCAACACTGGTAGCTAGTTGACATCTGGTGCTTTCACAAAGCCAACATAGGGTGTACACCTTTTTCTCTTCACTGCACCACCTACACTTCAGAATAGACAGGTTAGTTGGAACAACTAACTTACTCCCCTCCATCATATACATTGATTATTTAGGTCTAAACCCTCTCCAGTCATAATCTCCAATACTTTTATGTACAGCTCACATGGGACACAGGCACATGCACCATCTCCACTTGGTGATTACAAGCTTCAGCACTACAAGATCCCCCCTTTCATGCCTATACCGCATCTGGGGACTATTTTGAGTGAAATAGAAACACAGCAACCACAAGACTAACTGAGTGAGATGAATTTAAGGTGGCCATCAGAGGCCACTGTCTAGGGATCTAGGGATAAACTGGTATGTACATAAACAGCTAGAATGCAACATCTTCCAAATTGGACAAAAACTCCTAAATCACGAAACCCAGATGGCGCACAACCCAGCGTACACTCTCCACCTGGTGGCGGCGTGCTGTGAGCAAGCTTGGAAAGGCTGCATCGTCTTAATTATAATAATCATTTGGCTCACCTCCAGTGATGGATCTGGTCAGTTGCTAACTTGGCTGGTATGACACGTTCAACCAAGACACCCAATCATGGTGCTGCGTTCCGCTGCTGTTGTTCTACTCTACACTCAAGATGACATACACACGAAACTGACACTCCACTACACCTCATTCTACCAGTTGGTATCCAATGCCAGGCCCCGCAACAGTTGTTCTTTCCTCTCCGCTGCAGCAGCAGTCCGTGCATGTAACTTTGGTGGGGCGGTGGGGCAGAGTGGGCGGAATTTCGAGGGACAATGCAGAGGGGAAATTAGTTATTTATTTAATTTTCCCTCTGCATCATCCCTCCAAATCCCCCCTGCACGAACCGTGGCTGTTCCGCTGTATCCTTGCCCTGCATCACTCTGGACTAACGGACAGAACTAGACAACCCCATTACACTTCTTGAAATACAAGAAACAATACATGCCCTTGTCACATGCAGGACCAAGGTTCCACTGGCCTGCCTGCTGAATTCAACAAAGCTTACACCCCACTCCTTGCCTGTCACATACAAACACTGTACGAGGAAGACTTCTCAGCCTCATGCCTTCCTGCCTCCTTTCGTGTATCACTGCTCCTCTCTCTCCCCAAGTCGGACAGAGACCCTTCCACATTGGCTCATACAAACTCTTGTCTCTGCTTAACACTGACTACAAAGTGCTGGCCAAAATCCTGGAGGACCGGCTAGCATCCCTGGTCCTGACACTGGTCCACCCAGACCAGGGCAGGTTTGTCCTGGCCTGTATTACCTCCCTGAACCTGCAGCATTTCTTTTGTGTACTGAAGTACTCCCCACATCAGTGGCCTCAAGCCGGATGTCTGATGCTGGACCTAGAGAAGGCCTTCTACTCTCTGGAGTGGGACTTCTTGTTTGAAATGCTGCCATGCTATGGCATGGGGAGCTGTTTTTTCTGATTATTTAAGTTGCTATACACCCAACCCCTCGCCAGGATTAAAACAGGATCCCTTATCTCAGAGCCAGCTCACATATACAGAGGCACATGCCAGGGCTGCCTGCGCTCACCTCTAATAGTCTTTTTCCTGGCCATAGAGCCACTTGCAATTGCCATCTGGGTACAGGTCATTCTCCTGGGTGATGGCACCCACTTCATCTCTCTTTATTTCGGTGATTTGAAGCCTTTACCTTAGAGATTCCTGACACGGTCACTCTTAAAGGTCAACTGGGGTAAATCTTGCCTGTTCCCCTTTCACAGCCACACTGCCACACCCAAACTTTGCATGAAAGGAGGTACCAATACCTTGGCAACCCACTACAATTTGGTACCAAGGCACCAACAGACCTATTTAATGGTAATCTCACACATGCTACTACATCCCTATTGCATCAGATGACATTTTGGCAAACAAAACCTCTATCGGTGGCCGGGTAACTAGACCTCCTCAAGATGGTGGTCCTTCCCTACTTTCTCAATTGTTTTTCCAATTTTCTCATTTGTAGCCCAACCACATTTTCGCTCCTTTGAGAAATCCAGGAGGGAGTACATCTGGAACAACTCACGCTGCAGGGTAGACCTCTTGAAGCTTTACTTGCCCACAGACCAGAGCTGGCTTGCCATACCGGACTTCAAACAGTATTGGCTTGCTTCCCAACTTCAATGGGTGGCTAAACGGCTGACAGGTTTGCAACTGGCAGATACCGGCACGAAGTTGCCCGCCTAGATCTTACCCACTACCCTTCAATTATTCCACCCATGCAAAACCATCAGAATCTTTGCCTCTGGGAGTGGCATAAAGCTGCTATCACCATTTTCTCTACCATACACGATTGTCAGTTCCATATGCAGCAGCAATAACCCTGCTTGATACACTCAGGGGATGAAACACCACCTCATTAGTGGAGCTAATCGCCTGGCATACAGCAGGCCTTCATACCTTGGGTTTCTCTACTGTGACGTTACTCTCATCCAATATGAGTGAATGAAGGAGGATGATGGCCTGCCCCCTGGCCAATTCCTCTTATACAACTCACTGACCACAACACTAGGAAACAAATGGGGTTATATGATGCAAAAGCATCGGACACAAATCACTATATAATACCTTCATATGATGGGACTGGGTAGACACCTTATACACGGGTTTGCGGATTCATTGCAAACCCACACTGCACCGCAGCTTATGCCCTACAGCGTCATTTGGAGGGAGACCTAGCTCACCCCTGTACAGACAGGGAGTGGGCCTCTGTACTAAAGAGCCCAGTCCACATCCCACGCATTGCTCGTTTCCGACTTACCTAATTATACATCATACACAGGCAGTAGCAGTCGGTGGTGGGAGTGCTGTCGGGCGGTGATGTGGGGAGGGGAAGGGGCAGAGTGGGGGATAGTAAACTATGGATTACGGCTGATTACAAGTAAATAAACATAAAAATAAATAAAACAAATTTTGCTCTGCGCACTGCATCGCATTTGGCGTTAGCTTCCTTCTGTGACAAGGTGATGTTCAACTGCGTATCATCGGTGTACAATATGATTTTTAAACCATAACACTCAATAATATCAGCCTGGGGTGCATGTACAGATTGAACAAAGTAGGGCACAAGGGGGAGTCCTGAGGTATTCTCTGCTGCAGTGGAAAACCCGAGATTGCAGAGGTTTCACTGACAAGTAAAAGTTGTTGTTCTTAAAAAAAGAAGCGAACCACTGCAAGGCTTTGTAGCCGACATTGCAACCCTACAACCGTTCAAGAAAAAGATTGTGGGATAACGTGCCAAAGGCTGCGCTGAGGTCCAGCAGCACAGTAGTGTCACCCCTGTCAACAATTTGTTGGAGAGACCCAGAGGCAAGCAACAACAAAGACTCTGTATTATGAAGGGGGCAAAAGCCTGGCTGTGTCCTAAGGATACACTCTTTTACCTCAATGAAGGTCGAGAGCTGCTGATTTACACATTTCCCTTCAACCTTAGAGAAAAGGGAAGCAGTGAGCTAGGCCTAAACTTTTCAGGCTCAGTTGGATCTAAAAAAGAATTTTTAAGCAGTGAAACCACTGTAGCGTGTTTCCAACGCTGAGGAACCTGGCCCACCTTAAAGTAGCTGTTCAATAGGACACTCACCACAGGTAATATTACTGCCATTCCCCGTTCCAGGATTTCAGGTGATGCTGGAACAAAGGGGGATCCCGACTTGACAGGTGCCACTAGAGGGGACAATTCCTCAAGTTCAATAGATTTGAACAATTTACAGCCTGGCTATCAGCGGGAAGTTTAACCTACAAATTGAAGCATGGCACATTTATAGACACCTCAGGAATAGTGGAACAGATGTAGCAACTTTATCAGAAGAAACTGAGCTAGGGCATTACACCATTCTTCTGAAGGCAGGGTAAATGCTGAGTCTCGGTCCAAGGAGCATAACGCCTTCAAAATGTATCAAATTTCTCAGGAGGAAATCTGAGCTGCCTCGATTTTGCCAGCGTAAACACCGAGCCGAGTAATCTTGATATGACCGATAGTTGGCCTTGTTGTTTAGATTGAAATCACTGCACCAAGGGCACTCCGGGGGCTTGCAGTTCTTTTTCAGAGCAAGCACTTTGTGGCTGAGCCATTCTGCCGAGGGTCTAGTTCTTTTTATAGTATGATCTACAAGAGGTGCAATTTCGTCAAGTGCAGCAGTTATCCTGCCTTCCATTTGAGAGTTGGCTGTGTCTACATAGCTATCTAAAGTAGGATGATTCTTGTCCAGAACCTTGGTAAAATTACCAGAGGTCACTCTTGCCCATTTCCATACCCTAACCGACTGGCTGGAGACAGATACAGGTGGAGGTTTAGCAACAGTGACCTGGAAGGGTATGGTAAAATGATCTGACCACAGAAGTGGATGAGGAGAATACACCAATAAACTGTCCAAATTCCAAAAAATGAGATGTGGAGAGTACCCCAACCTAGGGGTCAAGACCTATTTCGAGGGCTGAAGCACTTCCAGGTCTGCAGCAAGTGTGGCTTCTACAGGGCACGCAGAATCTTCAAAATGGACATTAAGATCTCCAATAACAGAAACATCAGGGTAACATAAGACAAATGGCGGCAGTTTGCCCACCAAGGATGCCATAAAACTAGATGCCGGGCCTGGAGGGAGGTAGATCAGAATCCCAGCTAAGGTGAAATTGTTGGCGAGGGTGAGAGAAAGGAAAGCTGCTTCACACCCTGTGATGGCCTGCTCTGTAAATGTGCATAGAGTAGATTGTTTGAAAATAATGGGGATTCCTCTCCCCCTTTGCAATCGAATGTCAAATCTAGCAATTGCATATCCTTGAGGGATGGCAGTGAGTATATCTGGAGACGAATTTTCAGTCAGCCATGCTCTGATAAAAAGAATGCGCCCAGCACGTAGTCTATTAAGAAGTCAAACATGTCTAACTTATGTCTGACTTATAATTGGCAGTTAAATGAGAAGAAGTGGGCCTAATGAGAGGATTGCAAAGACACGCTCCCTTTAATGTTAGGCGCCAAGGAGGTCAAGGGTGAAAACCACCACTTAATAAAAAGGGGAGTCTAATAGGGAAGGTACAGTATGTGGTGACACACATTTAGAACATTAGAAGTCAGTTCCAATAGTTCCATGGAAGAATATTGTTGGGGAACAGGCTCAAAACATCCAGGGGTCTTGGTCACTGGTGCCATCCAGGCGCAGACCAGCTTGCCCTAGGCACAACTTTGGTTCTAATCCCCTGGTTGATCTGAGATCTTAATGTCTGCTCTTTTTTTAAATGTTTCAATAAATGTGTTATAGCAGCTGGCAGGTGGCCTCTCACTCTAGTATTTTGTTTAGGACAAGGAAGGTCAAGATTGGGCTAATATTCACAAATTCCGGCATGGCATTTGGTTCCTTCATAATTAGAGTCACAATGTTTTGGGGGGATTTATTGGGAGCATAGCTTTGTTGTAGTGAGAAATTTATAATTCTTGTATTTTGTCCAAGAGAAGGCATGTGCTCGCTATTAATGCAGGGCAGACAACGATTAACTGAGAGGTTTGAGGCTTTATCTAGCCTGCGGCTTTACATACTTGCTTGAGACTCATGGTGGAGAAGGAAGAGAGAGGAGTGTGACAATTTGCCACCACTGTTGGCCTGACAGTCAAAGCCTACACATTACCTTACATATCCGCCTAAGTCCCTGATGTTCTAAGGAAATACATTCTGAAAGAGTAATTGCTAATAAAACAGGATTGCAATTTTTTAGTCACAAATGGAAGTGTACTAAAATATTTTTAAAATAGCGGTTCAGTAATATTCACTATTTTTATTTAGTGGTTTCCTAATTCCTACTTGGAAATCAGAACCACAAATACTGATTTCTTAATATTTTCTTGTGATTCCTTAACTAGAGAATGTCATCCTGGCTCTGTTTGATGACTTTACAGGCAGGAAGTTGCAATCTGCTGTCACTTGTCAGTGCTAAGAGCATGGGAGTAGTAGGGCACAGCGATCCTTGTGACATCTCATCTTAACGAATGTATATAAAGAAAACACAAATGAATTGAGCAGGAGCTATCTATCTTGGTGGAGGAGTGTGTTCCTTACAATGTTGAGTTGTTAGGTTAATCACCTTTTACTGTTCCAGTGATCGTGGATCAGAATACAGAGTATTGATGAAATTCGTAATGGTAAGATCTAAGATCATGTCCCAAGGAAAAGATGGCCTTGCATCAAAAGGAAACACAAAGAGACAAGGGACACAGAGTCTTCAACTGAGCCATCATCAAATTAGCTGGGGGAGACTATTGGAAGCACATTACAGCCAGTCTTGAGTTTCGTCAGTAGACACTTCTTTAGCTTGACAGTCAAATGTGTGTACAATAATTATTTTTGCTACTCTAGAATGGCAGATAGCTGGGTGTGTCAGTGGCTGTATCTGTGTGATTCTTGGTCTGTCAGTAGCTATATCAGTGTGTGCTTGGGTGTATCAGTGGTTGTGTAAGTGTGTGGATGGATGTATCAGTCTCTGTAAACGGAGTGTGGCTGGGAGTGTCAGTAGCTGTTTCAGTGTGTGCCTGGGTGTGTCAGTGTCTAGAAATGTGTGTATGGGTGTGTCAGACTCTGTATCAGTGTGTGTTTGGGTGTATCAGTGGCTGTATCTGTGTGTGCATGGGTGTCTTAGAGGTTGTATCAGTGTTTTGCTGGGTATGTAAGTGACTGTATAGGTTTTTGGCTGGGTGTGCCAGTAGCTGGTTTGGTGTGTAGCAGGTTATTTCAGTGCTAGTATTGGTGTTTGGCTGGGAGTCTGAGTGGCTGTATCAATCTGTAAGTGGATATGTCATTGGGTATATGAGTGTGTGCCTGGGTATGTCAGTGGCTGCATCGATCTTTGCCTTGGTGTGTAAGTGGCTGTGTCAATGTGTGAGTAGGTGTGACATTGGCTGTATCAGTGTGCGCATGGATGTTTGAGGCACTGTATCAGTATTTGGATGGGTAAGAAACTGATTGTATTTGTGTGTTCCTGGGTGTCTGAGTGGCTGTATTAGTATCTGCCTGAATGTGTACCATGAGAATGAAATCTTATGGACAACACTGACAGAAGTAATTAGTAACATACATTACTCCAATTGATGACGCCATAGATCTCGATGAAAAGAAAACAACACACAAATATGAGACAGTAACAGTGGGGAAAAATTCATTAAGTTTATAGAAGAAAACTGTACACTATGTCACAGCAATTAAGGAATAGTGTGCATTGTACTCACTATAATTTTTGTTAAATGATTGTTTTACCTACAATTTCACTATGAATTGGAGACATTGTATGCTAAAAATGAGACCCCAATTATCAGAACTTCTAATAGATATATAAGGCACACCAGCATTTGGTACGCCTTATAAAGACATCAACCCTGGTAGTCTGAATTATGTCATAAAAACTGATAATGGATCTAGAACAAATACACTATACTACTTTCACAACTGTAATCCTCCTAAGATGGTTATAGAAAAAAATATAAGAATTTGGTAGCATAAAAGGCTGTTTTTGCGAACATTTGAAGTTGCTATCATTGCACTCTGTTCATCCACTTGTACTTTTTACATAGATAGTGTAGTGACTAGATGTAACTGTTACTCCTTCATGAAATGTCATAGCCATAGTAGTATGTGTTCTTCCATTAAAAGATATTTGTCTCTGTTTCTAATTTCCTTCCATCTGATCTGCATCATTGTAGCCTAAAATAAGATACTTCACACCTCTTCATGCACATAATGTTGATAAAAGATCTGATTGACAATTTGGACAGGTATTGTTTTGTGTAGTTAGTTTGAACAATCTATCAAAAGACACATTTTTGCAATTTGGTAGCGTTAGGTAAAAATATCACTCTGAATCTATTAGTGTACTTAATGAAACATCTTCACACTTGTCGTTCCATGGGTAAGTAAGTCCAAATAAATTATCAATACATACTACTTCTTCTTCTAAAACTCTAAAGATCACCATTATTAATTCCTGCGTATACTATTGAGTGTTTAGAGTAAACTGTACAGATCCACTACATATATCTATAAGGTCTCAAATGTATGAAGTACAATGTGCTATAGTCATATTGTGACATAATTGATGCAACAAAGCACAGTGCAGATCACAATATCTTCTATGGTTTCTGTTCAATTACATATATAAGATGAAGTAATTGGAAGAGTACATTTAGAGCAACACTAGCATAGCAGTTGACATCAGAGGGGTTTGACAACTGGTAACCAAGAATATCTGCCGCATTGTCAAAAAATGTTCTTAACAACCTCTTTATTCCCTATCATTTCATTCTTTCCAATGACATCTTTACACTTCTTTGGAAGTTTTCGATTTGGATAGACAATGTCCTAAACAAAGAGCATAAACACTTCTTAATCGATTGTATTCTTTAAAACAACTTGGGTCAGCACTTACTTTGCTGTCATCAAATGCAAGTAAATAAGAACCGGACAATGTTCTAACTCAAGATAAGGCTGCATATAATGTATCTTCCTTAAACGCTGTACTCCCAACATTAACCAATGCTGTATCTACACTTAAGCCTTGGAATTTAGAATAGTTATGGTGTATGCTATAGAAAATGGTAACGGTTTCCTTGCATGTAAAAGTCTTTCACAAGACAAAAAACATACAATGGACCTTCCGATCTGCTTTACTTTATCAGTCTGAACAAATATCATTGCTTAGCACTCCATCTCACTTCTGTTAGGAAAGCTAATGAAATCAATAATTTTACCCAGAGCACCATTAACTAATACTTCCTCAACATTTACATTTTACGCAAAATTACTCTATAGTTTTCCCAAACCCTTAAACATTTCTCCAAACCTGCAGTTTTCAAAACAGTTTTTTTCTAATGAATCCAATTTTGTTTGCAATTTTTTATTTGAATTACTGTGATGCCCTGGTGTCAATTCTGTCTATCGCTGCCAGTTCCAAAATGTCTTCTTTCTCCAATTTCAGCAATTCATTGTTGAAAAATGCACATCCACAAATGTAGGAATTAGGCATCCAATTGGTTTTCCTTTTTGAATGAAAGTGTCCATTATCTCTGATGCTATTTTGTTTGTTGGAAACACTTTTTTAGGAAGATAACATTCTAGCACAAGCTTTCCCTCTTTAGAAAGAACACTGACTCTAGAATCCTTAAAAATATTCCTGCATTCAATGCCAGATGCTTTACCACATATTCCTAAATAATACGTTGTATTGCAAGTTTAACTACAAATTGGCATTTCTACATGCTTCCCAAAGAATTCTGAGTTTCATTATGAAGCAGTGTTTTAAACACAGGTTCTCCTTTTAATGTTGTAAGTTTCAGTAGATCTCTGAAAACAATCAAGTGTTTTCCTCCTAATAGAACATTGTAGTGTATTTTTAGAAACATTTACATTCTCAAATGTAAAAAGGCAAGCATTGAAACCATGCTGTCCTCATCGATAATTAAAAGCTTTACCTTCTTTAGCACTCTCAACACTCCACTTCACTTTATAACTTTTCATATTCTACTTTGTTCTCATGCTCTACAGGCAGCACCAAAAGTCGATATAAAGTAATTCCTTTGATATTGTGTGCAGCTAATCCAGTGGTGTTGTTATTACACTTGACAAATTGCACTCTGTAGTCTTCTGTAGCAAAGCTGTGAGTACTTGATTTAGAAAGCTTTCACAGATGCCAGCGTGGCCACTGACATACAACTGTATGGACTTAAATGAAGTATGGGCTTAAATCACATGCATGCACACTCTTTCTTGTCATGGAGGAATGCATACTGAACTCTGCCTTTCACCTCCATATTTATTTATTTTTGCTTTTCATTTAGTTGTTTAACTAACTCTTCCAAATCAATACTTTCCTGTCTTGATTGTTCCATTGCAGTCAACCTCATTCATTGCAATTGCAGCTCCATTTTCAATTATTGGCTGTCCAAGAGCACCATGACTTAGATGACCTGAACTTTGTCTGCTTCCTGAACTCTCTTTATCTACCTCAGCAGTAATTGTTTCTTACTGTTCAATCTCATAATTTAACATTTTAAAATATTTAGGAAAAACTGAACACTTAATGCTATGCATAATTGAAAGAGTATTTGTAGCAGTCAAACTCTCCTAGTAATGCTGATTCAGAATACCAAGGCTTAAACAGCTGCAGAAGTGCCAAATAGAAAAACTCTCTTTTTTCTGTAGTCAGGAAACTCAGTTTTCTATGATTAATTAGTCTGCCTTTGCTATGTCATATCAAACAACCATCACAGCTGAGTCTGGGCGATGAACTTCACTCCGTTCACAGAGTTTTTGGCACTCCGCTAGTGAGCGCGAATGAGGAAACTCCAACGCTAGACTACTTCCCTGTGAGATTTCTCAACATGGGTGGACGCGAACGGTCGCTACTGCTTGAATTGAAAAACCCTCCGTTCGTGTTGTGGAAGCTGCCACTCGAGTAGAACTTCTACTTGAGCCGCAGAAAGAAGCAGCGCCCTCTTGCACTGTGCAAGATGCTATTCATAATAATTTTACAGTGCAGGACAAACACCCGGCACTGAAAATCAGTGTAAACAGCACGAGGTAACTCACTCCACTGCTCGCAGAACTCCACGAAGCTTGGCAGAGGTTTTTTGTCACTTCGTGGAGTTCCACTAAGCGGTTCTCAGTGAAGTCTGCCCAGGCTTCACTACAACCAATTACGGCAAATTTACCTTCATCTACGTTTTCTGTGGCATTGTTTCTATATCTGTAGCTGTGAAGTATTTCATGAAGACATACATTTTCAAGATGTGGAATTCTTTTTGGATAGTAGGTGTCCAAAATGTTTTTTTGACAATATCTCTACTTTCTAAGTCAAATTCTATAAGGTACTGCATTTCAGGAAAAAACAGAAACACTCTGTACACGTGCATGCCAGGGCTAGACTCAGCCAAACAATTTTTTACAACTTAGAGTATAAACTAGCAGAACTCACCTGGCCACAGCATTCATAAGATCTAATTTCCCTGTGTGAAAGCATGTTCAAACTTAAGCTGTACAGTTTCTTTGTTAACAACTTTGTCGCAGAAATCTCTTCCTACACAGCCTTCATCTCTGTCTTTTCAGATTTTTTTATGAATTTTCGGGCCAGATGTATGAAGCTCAAATGGGTTTACAAACGCCGAAATTCGCTGAATTTCAGCGTTTGCAAACTCATTTTCGTAAAATGGTATGTATGTAGCAAATTTCAGTGCAAAATAAGGACTCGCAAATTTGCCATTCCTTATTTTGCAATTGCATTTAAGGAATCGCAAATTTTGCGATTCCTTAAATGCAATGTATGAAGCACCCAAGTTGTGCGATTTCTCATTAGGAAATCGCAAATTACCACCAACTTGAAGTTGGTGGTAATTTGCGATTTCTTTCACAAAAGCACTTTTTTGCATTTGTGAAGGTGCTATGTGGCGCACATACATGCCCTTAGGGCATGTATGTGCGCCATATTCGCACACATGTGAATTTCAGGGGTGCATCAGGGTGTCCTTATGACACACTTGCACCCTTGAAATTATTCTCAATTTGCGATTCTCAAATTGCGATTTGCAAATTGAGAATAACTTCCCATTCATTCTTATGGGCCTCCTGGCCCATGGAAATTAATGGGAAATTATTCCTTAATTGCAAATTCACAATTTGCTATTCGCAAATAAGGAATAATAAGAAATCGCTATTCGAGAATCGCAAATAGGTATTTTGATACATCTGCCCTGAAGTAACATAACAAACAACAGCTATGGAGTTGTCCACCGCAAACTAAATATCCATATTGGTAATCCACATTTTCAGAATCATAGGATTGTAGTAGTTGATACATTTTGACGTTTCTGTTCACCTCAAGTTGTAGGTGTTTTGGGTGATTTTTCAGTAAGTGTATATTTTACTGCAGACAAAAATCTGTTGACTCTTCCTTTGGAAATAACAATTCTTGGAAATCCAAAACAATATTTAGTGTAAAATGTTCCTTTCGCTCTGTACTTCTGCCGACAGTACTTCCCACATCTATTTGAGGAAAAAGTAGAATTTGCTGTTTTAGGCTTTTTTCCTCACTCTCTTTAGGGATGCTACACGTAACATACTGTTCTATGATAGGAAGTATAGACTCATCTTTGTTTTTTATCCACAACAACATATGATATGAGGAGCACCTCTTCCTTGGTACTCTTTAAGTCAAAAGAAATCAGTAACTTCTCCAGGAGGTGGATTTGTTTGGTTGCAAATAAAGGCGACAATGGCTTTAAATCTGTGGTTAAAAACCTACAACCATTTGCTATATTTGAAGACCAAAGATGTCCTGGTGGGTTCAAATTGATGTCCTTAATGTTACAGTTTGGTTCTCTCAAAAAGCCATGTAAGTAATCCCATGCGTACTCTGCAAAACTGAGGGTCACAAACTAGGTTGGTGCACCAAAATTTCATTATATACATTTGAGTTAATTTTATTAATTTGTGCAACATTGGCATGCCATTGCATTTATCAAATTATATTCCAACTTCTCATGCTTTCCATGAATTTTGTCAACAAAGTTTGTTATGGACAGATTCTGCAGATCAACTCCTGTTTTAAGAATATGGTTAACAGCACATGACAGTCCAGACAAATCAATTTTAAATAACAGATGGAATATATATGGAATATTTTGACGAAATCTAGTGTCCTCCGAATATATTCTGGTTGACCTATACTCAGCTGCTGGTATTTGCTCTGGGCAGTCATCATACCGTCCGCCTTTTCCAATTGGAAATAGTTGTGGAAAACAGCGAGCCTCTAATCTTTTCTCCCAGATATCCATTGATGCTCCTTTAGCTTGTTTCACCTTGTATAGTTCATAGGCATTCCGCAAGTCTTCATTTGAAAGCAGCAGTGGTCGGTAGTGGGAGTACCTGCTGGGCAGTGACGTGGGGAGGGGGAGAGGCAGGAGGGGTAGTAAACTATGGATTAAGAAGGTTTACAGGTAAGTAAACATATAAATAAATAAAACACATTTTGTTGTATGCACTGCAACCCCAAATGTGATGCAGTGTGCGCAACACAATTCGTTTTATCTATATATATGTTTACCTACCTGTAAACATTAATAATCCATAGTTTACTACCCCCCACCATGCCCCTCCCCCTCCCCACGTCACTGCCCTGCAGGTACTCCCACTACCGACCATGGCTGTTTGAATGCAGTGGATGGATACTGCAGTGTTCATATATTTCTTCAGATTTAGTTCTATCTACTTATCTACTTTTTCAAACTGCCCACCTGAAGTTAACATTTCATCCTCCATGCAACTTCCATCTAGGAGAACATCACATAATTATAATATACATTATTTTGTTTGAGGTAGAATGCAGTTTTTTTTACCTTATCCACATCCACTAGTTCCTTCCAGAAATGTGTTTTTTTTTGTGGGCACATCATTCACCAGAATAATAAGCGGTTCATATATATCTTTCTACACCCACAGTTTCAATCTTACATTTAAAATCTAAAGTTAAGTTCACAACTCTACCTATAAGGACTTTCTGTAGCTCAGTCGTTAGTAGTTTCCCACTCTTTGGTTCCATATGAACTATTGATTAAAAAGGGTTTATAGATTGTATCAGTATTGCTTCATAAACATTTAGATGTTGAAGTTCCTTTGGAATTCAAACCACCTCTAACATATTAGGTTTGGCTCTCGCAGACATTTTGTTGTCCTCAAGTTTGTCTTAACAACACTTACATATGATCTGCTGTGTTGACAAATCGAGCCGTTCCACCACAAATGAATACAGAGCAAATTCCAGCTACTTTTCTCTATTTTCCTGCTCAGTTTTTGAGAACACATCAACATTTCATGGTTGGTCTTTGTAGTGAGAGCGCCAACAACAAATACAAACAGTTTGGTTTCTCTTTAGAAACTGCATTCAGTTTTGTCATTTCTTGTGCAAAGTTATCAGTACTAATATCTTTGCTCTGTTCCTTTACAGCTCAACATACCATGTCCTCAATATGCCCAGACTCTATCTCAGAACCAAAGAAACCTAACTGAATATCTTCACAAACTCTTTCAACCTCTGATACTTTACAGTACAAAAGTGAGCTGTTTTTTTCTCTTAAACACAATACAGGAGTTGTTACATAGTAAAGTATTCTAACAAAATGTTGAAATGTTTAATGTTGAACAGTCAACTTTCTAAAATGGTGAAAGGTGATTGTGTATACTTTCATGGATAAACAAGCCAATGAGTGTTCTTGTAAATAAGTGAATTTCCTTCTTTGCATGGATCTAACTTATACAAGATTACAAATTTCTGTTTCACACTTCAACTTGGAATTGTTTTTAGAAGCTTTCCTAATATATTAATTGATTCCTGATGAATCCCGGCCGCGCAGCGGACGAGCGCAGCGGGCGCGACGAAGGCGCGCCGAAGTTGCGCCTAAGTCAAGCCCGTCTGCGCCCGTCCGCGACAGGCCGGGACCAGGGGCCACACCCCCTGCCCCTCTATTGTCATATACGTCTGCACAGCTCCTTGCTTGTTTCACTAAGGTGCCTCTTCCTCACACTCTTATGCAGCACCTTGTTGCACTAGATATTTATCTTCCGCACTCAGACCTTGTTGTGTTGCCACACCTCATCACTCCCTTGCCTATGTCGGATATCGACTCCCTCCCTATTAGTCACTTATCTCCCCCTCACACTGTCTCTGCCTACCTCCTCAATACTCGCTCGGCAGGCAAACACCAGCTTGACCTGTTCAACCTTCTTACCACAGACTCCCCAGATTTCCTGTTCCTAACGGAAACTTGGTTTTCGGAGGCTTCCCTTCCTGACATCCTTGCCATCCTCCCCCATTCCTACTATGTCCTCCGGGCCGATCGCCCCGCAGACAAAATCGGGGGGGGTGTTGCCATGATTGTCCGTTCCACTATTCAATTTCAGCTTCTCCCCCAAGCACCTATTGCTGGAGTGGACTTCTTAGTTGCCCGCTCCTCCAACCTGCCTGCACCTCTCACTGTTGTCCTTGTTTACCGCCCTCCCTTGAACATGCCCCTATTTGTGGCCTCCCTGCAGGAACTCCTCGCCACGTTGGTAGTGAATAATTCCTCTGTACTCCTGCTGGGGGATTTTAACTACTGGCCTGGCGACCCCAGGGAGGACTCAGCATCCAAGGACTTCACTGCCACTCTCCTTTGCCTCAATCTGAAGTCACATGTTTTGGTCCCTACCCACAATCTTGGCCACACCCTGGACCAAGTCTGGTCATCTCAGGACATAGTTTCCTCTCCCAGCATCCTCCCATGCCCATGGTCTGATCACTCCCTCATCTCCTTTTCTATCACTACCGGTCCCCCTCACCAGCCCCGTCGTCCCAAGAACGTCTTCACCCGTAGCTGGAACCATGTTGACTTGGCCTCCCTCTCTCACTCCCTTGCTTCTTCCTCCCCAGATCTAACTGACATCTTCCCTGACTCTCAGGCTGTTGCAGTTGACAACTGGCTTTCCTCCGCATGTGACCTAGTAGCCCCCCTCAAGTTAGTCAAGTCCTTACGCCCTCATGAGGCTCATCGTTGGTTTAGCCCGGAGCTTAAGATTCTCAAATTAGAGCTTAGACGCTCAGAGCGCCTTTGGCGCCGTGGCTACTGCCCGGACGATAAGGCCAAATACAAACTACTTCATAGAGAGTATAAGAAGGCCATCTTGACCGCCAAGACAAAATACTTCTCCGAACAAGTGGCGCTCGCGGCTAACAAATCCAAAGAAATTTTTTCCTTGGTTAAGAACTTGGCCACCTCTGATCGGGCCTGCCCTCACTTCATTCCCTCTCAGGCCCTCTGCTCTTCTCTTAACGATTTCTTTATCGAGAAGATTGTTAATATTAAATCTAACATCCTGGTCACTCCTTTTACCCCTCTTCACTCTGTCCTCTCTGCGCCTAAATCTTTTTTTTCTTCTTTTCCTCCCCTCTCTTTGGACACCTTCTTAACTTTGCTTTCTAAAATTAAGTCTGGCTCCCCCACTGATTGTGCTCCTGCCCGCATCCTCAAAACCCTTTTTTCCTCTTGTCCTGACACCCCTCTCTCTCTTCTCAATGCCTCTCTTTCCACCGGATTGGTCCCTTCTTCTTTTAAATCTGCTATTGTTTCTCCAATTCTTAAAAAACCTGGTCTCGACTCCTCTCTTCCTTCTAACTTCAGACCTATCTCTCTTCTCCCCTATCTCGCTAAAATTCTTGAATCTTATGTTACCTCTTGTCTTTCTGCTTTTGTTGAACGGAACCAGCTTCTGGCATCCCACCAAGCTGGTTTCCGCGCAGGTCACTCGACCGAAACCGTGGTGTTAGCCGTCCTTGACGAGCTTAAAGCCAAGGCCGACGTCAATTCTCCCCAGGCTTTAATCCTCCTCGATTTGTCCGCTGCGTTTGACACGGTCGACCATAATATTCTTTTGGACCGTGTCAGCGCAGCGGGCATACGAGGTACTGTCCTCTCTTGGATTACCTCCTTTCTGACGGGTCGCTCTCAAGCTGTCCATCTTCCCGGCTTTTCTGCTTCCCCCCTCCCGGTGCCCTGTGGAGTCCCCCAAGGGTCTTCCCTCTCTCCCCTTCTTTTCAATCTCTACATTCACCCTCTTATTTCCTCCCTTCTTGAGCTGGGGGTCTCTGTGTATAACTACGCTGATGACCTCCAGCTCGTTTTTGACCTTTCCTCCTCTTCTCACGCTCTATCCTTTTTTCACTCCACCATGGCTTTTATTTCTGGGTGGATGAGCGCCAACCACCTCAAGCTTAATCCAGATAAGACTGAGCTTGTTCTGATTGGCGGCTCATCCAGCCCCTGGTCCTCTGCTTTCTGGCCTCCCATTCTTGGCCCTTCCCCCACCCCCGTTCCCTCTGTTAAAACTCTGGGCATCAAGGTCAGACAGGACCTGTCCATGCATGGCCAGGTCAGTGCCGTGGTGTCCTCCTGTTTTCTTTCCCTCCGGATGATCCGGAAAATTTCTCGCTTTTTCTCTCTTGACTCCCTTAAGATTATTATTTCTGCCCTCATCACTTCCCGCCTCGATTATGGTAATAGCTTGTTCGCTGGCATTCCTGCCTATGAAACCCGCCGCCTACAAGCTATCCAGAATCAGGCTGCCCGTCTTATTTTTCACTTGCCCAAAACCCATCACATCACCCCCGTCCTTAAATCCCTTCACTGGTTGCCCATCTTGCAGAGATCCCTGTTTAAATTGGGGTGCCTCGTTTACCGGGCCCTTGACCACTCTGGACCGGCTTTCATCAATTCTCTGATCTCCCTTCACACCCCTGCCCGCACTCTTCGTTCATCGTCTTCTGCCCTTCTCACTGTTCCCCGCTTTCGTAAATCTCGCACTGGTGGAACCCGTTTTTCTGTTCTTGCTCCCCGGTTCTGGAACTCCCTCCCTCTCTCTATGCGTTCGATTCCTATTTTTTCTCATTTCCGTAAAGCGCTAAAAACTTTCCTCTTTGCCCTGGCCTACCCCCGCTAACCTCCTGGCCCTGTCTGTCCGGTTCGTTAGAGCTCTCAGCGCCAGGAAGCCGTTTGGCCATCGCGCGCTTTACAAATATTTTCATTCATTCATTCATTCATTCATTCATTCATTCATTCATTCACTATATATACTATTGTAGTCCTATTTTTACACAGAAGCATGTCTACTTCTTCCTTGTACCTCTTGAGCTAGTATTTCCTCTACATGTCTATGAACCATCTCCTCTTTTGCAATTGGAGTACCATCTTTTACCTCATTGAACGCCCAGTTGTCTAAACTGCATGCAGTAATGTATTTGCTTGTAAGTAACTTTGTTCGTTAAAAAAATCCTCAGTACTAGGTGTGTGCTTCCATTCTCCTTTAAACATTTGACAAAAAAACAGGGGCGTGGCTAGGATGGCAGTGTGAGAGGCTGAGAAATCCTGTCCCTCCAAGCGCCGCTGACCAAAAGCTTTGATTTATCACCCACCTCCCGTGCCATCCGCCGCTCGGTGGGGTCGCCATGGATCTGCAGCGCTGCTGTGCAGGCCCCCATTTCATATTTCTCAGTGACGTGCCCTATTTTATGACACCCAGGCCTGGAGAAAGGTGACGGCCTGGGGTTCGAGGCAGCGGGGGAGCCTGGCCACGAGACACGGAGGATTGAACGCAGTCCCAAGGAGCGACCTGCCTGAGAGAAGACGGGAGACGGCCAGAGAATGGCAGCCCAGCAAGTTATGAAGGGTGCCGCTGTCCTCCTGCGGTAGGCGGGACAGTGAGGAAGCAGTGGGCGTGGGGAGCGCCATTTTGCCGCAGCTGCAGGTGTCGCAGAGAGGAGAGCACGGGCAGTGCTCCGGTGCTGGGGGCTCGGCCGACGGTGCCTTTGTGTGAGCATGAGGCGGTGGAGAACAGCGGGCTGAGGAGTGCACGCAGTGTGGTCGATGGATCTGGCCTGCCCGGCCGCCTGTGAGAGGCCGGTAAGCCCATGGGTGTGTGACACCTGGCCTGAGGGGCACAGTGCAGCAGACTCGGTCCGTGGGTCGGCGGACGGCTTGAGGCGGCGAGCAGGCCGTGAACCCTGGTGTGAGCTGCAAGTGCCGGTCTGCGGTGCTACGAATGCCAGTGAGGGAGTGCTGAGGCCTGGGGATCCCGCCATGACAGCCTGACCTGTGGTGACTTGATGGAGGAGGCCCTCGGGCCTAGTGATTTCCTGCCTTGGCCCGCAATGCTGGGGCTGCCCCCGCCGCCTGGATTCCATTTGCGCCGTCCCTGCAAAGACTGTGCCTTGGTGGGGCCCATGGGTAAAGGTTATCATGGCTGGCCTTGCTCAGTGCACCCCGGTGAGCTGCTGACCACCCCTGCGGCTCCCCCATTTCAGCTGAGACGGTGCAGGAGCTCCCCGGTTTGGTACTGGGGTGCTTGACCTGCCCTGGGATCTGTTGACGGGAGCCTGCTGCTGGCAGAAGGAGGCTGGTGGAGGCGTGGGTGCGGGCAGAGAGTCATCCAGGCTTATTTTTTACGGGGGTGAGTCTGAGGAGAGGATGCAGTAGAGAAGGAGCAGCCCTGATGAACCCGGGTGCCCTGGCAGGGGTATATTTGCGGTCTGCAATTAGGCGGACGGTGACTCGTGGTGCAGATAGGTGGCAGGAAAGGAGTGTCGATTGAACAATGACGGGGGTTGGCGGCTGCACTCTGAGGGGTCTGTAGCGGCCTCTCGGGGGGACATGGCTGCTGCAAGGGCACGCAAAGAGAAATCCTTGAAGGACCTCCTCCTGAAGCAGTCTGGGTATGCCGCGGTGCAGAGGGACAAGGAAGGCGGCTCAGGGGATGGAGAAGATGCCCCGCCTACCAAGGCCTTTATGGTAGCGCTCTTCTAAGCAATTAAAGAGGACATACAAGAGTTGCGAGCCCAGCTGGCCTCAGACTTAAAGGAGATGCACCACGACGTGGAGGAAATTGGGGAGCGGGTGGCAACCCTTGAAGAGCATGACCTGTTGAGAGACGAAGAGATCAATCATCTGCAGCAAGAAATGCTACGCCTCAGAGAGCAGAACCTTGATCTTCAGGCCCATGCTGAGGATCTAGAAAATTGCTTGCGACGTAACAATGTTAGCATCAGAGCGGTCACCTGGAACGCAGAGGGGCAGGATCTTAGATCGTTTGTTAATTAGCTTTTCCAGCACCTCCTCGGAGAGGAAGAGTCTGCAGACATTCAGATGGACAGGGTCCACCGAGTGGGAGTCCCGCGAGGCAATAAAGCACCACTACCGGACATCCTAGTGTGCGTACATGACTTTCAGGTAAAGGAGCGTATACTTAGGGAAGCTTGCGATGCCCAGCCTATTCACTTCTGCGGCTGCCAACTGGCTCTATATCAGAACTTGGAGGCTTCAACCCTTATCAAAAGAAGGGCATTTAAACCTGTGACCACGCACCTCTGAGAGCACAATGTTCCCTACGCTTGGGGTCATCCCTTTTGTTTGATTTTTAAACACCAGGGCAAGCTGATGCAGATCAGGTCGCTTGACGAAGAAATGTGGGTCTTGGATATGGAGCACTCAGTGCCTGTAGACAATGCAGAGACACCCTAATCGCAATGGGTGCATCTCACCATGGGCTGGCAGCGAGTGGGCAGAGCCCCCACGGTCAAGAAACCGGACCAGGCCAATAAGTTGGAGAGAAAGAGGTAGTGTTTTCCGCCCTGGTGCAGACCACGGATCGCCCTGCTACCCCATGAAGATATCACCGGCAGGCATGGTAGTGGACACCTGGAGGCTTCAGAGGGAAGGAACGTAGTGACCAGTTGAGGGTCCTGTCGACACCCTATGGTTGAGGAGACTCTGTTCCTATATTCTCATGAGATGGATTTTGGTGGCAGCCACAAGCTCCCCGATGTTATTCAATATGACAGACTTTGGTCATATTTTGTTTTCCAATGTTTTGTCTTTCTGGGCATTCTGGTTTTGGTAATTTTGGGGTTGGGGGTGGGCTGTGGGTGGGAACCTCCACATCAGTTCGGGTGCTAGGGGGGACAGTCAATCCAAGCTGCAGGGTTACGATACTACCTCTTGGGGGGGTGGAACCCGGCTCTAGCTTTTTATTGCGGCTCACCAGGTGGGAGATGGTCAGGGATCTTAAGGTGGTGATCCTAAAAGTCCGTGGGTTGAATAATCCTGTCAAGCGTGCTGCGATGCTCTCCCTTCTTGAAAATGGTGAGAGTGATCTCTGTCTGCTCCAAGAGACGCATTTGCTTTCCAAGGATGTGGTGTGAATGCGTGATAGGCGCTTCCCACAACAGGTATGGTCTCCGGGGCCGTCCAATAAAAGTGGAGTTCGGTGTCAATGCAAGGTCATCACCACAGTGACTGAGGTTAAGGGGTGGTTACTGGCCATTAGGGTGCAGTGGGGGGGATTTACCTTACAGTCGGGTCAATTTATGCCTCGAACGAGAAGCAAGAACCCTTTATTGTGTCAGCCCTAGTTTCAGTGCTCACCACTCAGGACGCTGCGATCCTGGTAGGTGGCGCCTTGTATCTGGTGATCGATGCGGCCCGGGAAGAACAGGCAGCGGTTGAATCAGGCCGGGGCACTGTCGTTGTTAGGAAGGGAGTGGCTGGCGGAGAGTGGGCTGTGTGTTTAGCATCCCAATGCCCAGGACTACGCACACTATTTGTCAGCCCATAAAACCTATACGCGACTTGATCACTTCTTGACTTCTATATCACTCATGTCCAGTCTCCTCTCTTCCGACATTGCGCCTCGCTCCCTGTCTGATCACGCGCTCATTTCTGTCCTCCTGCCAATACGCATTGAGGAGGTGATCTCGGCAATCTCTAAACTGAAGGTGGCAAAATCTCCAGGACCAGACAGATTTACAGCTTCCTTTTATAAGGTATTGTGTGTGAAGCTTGCTCCCTTTTTAACCTGTCTGTTTAATTATTTTCTTGATATGGGAGCGGTGACCCCGTCTATGACGGAGGCAGCAATTTCGGTCATTCTAAAGTCAGGCAAAGATGCACAAGCATGCGGTTCGTACAAACCTATTTCGCTTCTTAACGTGGGCGCAAAACTCTTTGCAGGGATCCTGGGGGAGCGCCTCAACCCACTTATGGAGGGCGTCATTGATCCTGATCAGTCGGCTTTTATCCCGTCCAGGCAGGGACCTGATAATAACAAGCGCCTGTTACACTTTATAGATTGCTTGCAGCGATCGCAGAGGCCGGCCTTTCTCATATTCATCGATGCTAAAATAGCCTTTGACGGGTTGGGATGGGACTATTTATTCAAGAGACTACGCCAGTTTGGGATAGGAGAGAACTTCCTAAAGTGGATCAGGTGCATATACCACTCCCCCAGGGCATTGGAACGGGTTAATGGATGTAGATCTGACTTCTTCTCTATTGAGCGTGGGACGAGGCAAGGTTGCCCTCTATCCCCACTTTTATTTGCGCTCTACATGGAGCCTTTCGCTCAGCGGATCCAGGCCAACGAAGAGGTCAGGGGGCTTAACTTTGGGGTGGACGTCCACAAAATTAGTCTGTACGCAGACAATGTGATTCTTTCGCTCACCCAGCCCAGGACGACCTTCCCAGCATTATTAGACGAAATTGCCGCGTTTGGGGCTGTCTCGGGTTTTAAAGTTAATTTGTAGAAATCGCTGGTCCTGGACCGGACTGTCCCCATAGGGGAAGTGGAATCCTTGCAGAAGGATTTCACTTTCCGATGGACGCAAGCCGATATAACTTATCTGGGAATTCGTCTGACCCGACTATTGGAAAGACGATCTCACTTAATTAAGCCTTATTGCTGGAACACACTACCAAGGCTTTGGATGCCTGGTCATGTCTGCGTTTGGCATGGATTGGAATGGTGGCGGTGGTGAAGATGACGATACTTCCGCACATTTTGTATATCTTCCAGTTGTTACCGAAGACCCCTCCGCCGGGCATGCTCAAGAAATTGCAGGGGCTAATCAATAGGTTGGTGGGGGAAGGGAAGAAGCATTGGCTCTTTTTTTCACAAATGATTCGCTCGAAGGCGCAGGGGTTTAGGTCTCCCGACCATAGAAGGCTACTACCAAGCAGCGTTTCTCCAATACGCAGTGGAATGGAACAGACTGACATCCAGTAAGCACTGGAACTTTATGGACCAGTCAGTTGCTTCGCGAACGTTTGGTGGGGGCTTTGGTAACACCGTAAACACAGATAGTGGGGGCTTTACTCTTCGCTGTTCACGTTGCCTACTCTTAGAGTCTGGGACAGATTGGCACTGAAAAGAGGCTGGACGTCGTTCCCATCGCCCATGACTCCCATTGTTGATAACCCTAACTTTTCCCCAGGGCAGAACTCAATAGAATTTCACAGATGGCGGGAAGAAGGGTACAAACGGGTTGGATCCCTCATTGATTTGGAGGGGTTGATACTCTTTGCGCAACTGCAACAGGACTATGACCTTCCGGTTAAGGAAATTTTCTGGTATAGGCAGGTCGCGCATTGGATGACGCCTTCTGATAATTATTCCCGCATGTCCTGACCTTTAACGGCCTTTGAAATGTGGTTAGTGCGCCAATCGGATGATAAAAGACTGATCTTGGAGTTGAACGCCCCCATCGGGTCAGCGTACTAAAGCACAGGTGCAATGGGATGTAGAAGTAGGCAGGCCCCAGTCACCCACAGAATGGGAGCATGTCATCTACATAGCGCACCACACTGCCCATAGTACTGCAGGGGAGGAATCTGTGTTTAAGGTCATCACATATTGGTACTACACCCCTGCTAGAAAACCTAATTGGGACAAGAACAAAACGGACCTCTGCTCGAGGGGCTGCGGATCTACTGGCACATTAGCTCATTTATTATGGCACTGACTGGAACTGGAGCATTATTGGTCCCAAATCCTCGATGACATATATGCTGCATTCCAGATAGCGCTGCCCCGCGCCCCAGAATACACTCTGTTGGGGCTCTCCCACCCTAAGGTGTTCCCGCTGAGCTCTCTTAGAGGTCGGCAAATTTCACTGGCACAGCTGGTGGCCCGTCAGGTCATCCTCGCCCTATGGGGTACGCCCACTGCACCAGATGTCTTAGCATGGATACAGCGCTTATGGCATCTGCTAGCGATGGAACGTCTATCGCTTAGAGTGGAGGGGAAGAGCACGGATTTTCAAAAGCTGTGGGTGCTCTTTTCACATTTGTTGACCAAAGATCTGAGGGAGGAGGCATGCCCGAAGTACTTACATATTCTCAGACTATTGCGGTTGGAACCCCTGGGCGCCACCCAGAAAGCAGAGAGATGATTAGGTATCTGTACATGCGCAATTACACCATGCCTGGCATTCAGGGTCGATATCTTAAGATGGAATTGATGCAGAGGAGGGTGGGGGAGGGACGTGGGGATGGGATGGGGGGTTTGTTTGTTTGGTTTCTGCTTTGTTTTCTGTTCACTGTAGCCGAATTGTTCTTAAAGTGGAAGTTACTGCATAATTATTTTACAATGGAAGCTTCAATGCCAGGGCTTCGGGTGATGAAATTGATGACTATGACCATTCCTCTGCCGGCCTTGATATATAGGCAGGAAGCTGTGTGCTATGCTCTCGTATTCCACAAAATAAAAATGATTGATTCTAAAAATTTGACTAAAGTTACTTTTATTAATAAGCCCTTTGTATCGTTTTCTACATAGACAACACTGTTTTATCTAATGTTTCATTATGTTTATTATCAAGATAAAAATATTACGCTTCAAGGGAAATGCTTTATCTGCCACACTTTCTATATGTTCTTTTTGTTTGAATACTGCCCTTCTTCTCTTATACTGCTTTATGTTTCATACCAAATTCTGAATCCCCCTATTTATAAACATTCTTATTAATATTTTTTTATTTGTTTCTGCCTTGTTGTCAGATTAGCCGTTTTTTAGAACCTGACTTACTCCTTTTCCTTTCTGAGTTGATGTTTAAGCTCCCTCTTTCTTGACATCATTTTCATATGTTTTATTTTTCTGAATACTGTTTCAAGAAACTCCTTAGTTTTCTTACCAGTAGTTATTTTTCTCCCCACTATGTTTTGTCCATCAACTAATTTATTCCTCTTTATTGTATGCAGGTAGTACTGTTTCTTCTGTTGTTTTCTCCTCTATTCCTTTCTTTCCATTGTAAATTAATCTCTTTCAACACAACTAGGTAAATGAAAAACAAATATAGAACAGATTTAACTTTTGATTAAATGCTATTGCATTACATGCCTCAAGCAAGTAAATACCTACATAATCGATTATATCAGTGTTTCATTTAATTCCAGAGATATTAAATGTAACAGCTCTGCTCCCTCATAAAGTGCATGTTCTAAATTCTAAGCACAAAGTACCCTGCCCTATGGCCTACCTACAGCCCAATTAAGGGGTGACCTATATGGAGCAGAAGGGGAGTTTAATGCTTGACAACGGGTTTTACAAGTCAAGTCGATTGCCAGTAAAAGTGCACACGCAGGCTCTGCAGTAGGAGGCCCGAAGGTACGTTTAAAGGGCTACTTGTCTGGATGGGTGACTATGACTGTCAGTACTTGAGAACATATCTAAATAAGTGTATCAGTCCCTCTGTGGGTGTGCCCCTGGATGTGTAAGTAACTATGTTGTTATATGACTGGCTTTCCTAGTAACTCTATGGGTCTATATATGTGTATGTAATAGACTGTGTGGATTACCTACTGGATGTGTTAGTAAGTGTTGGGATATGTAAATGTTTGTGCAACTGCCTCTGTTACGACTGAATAGTGATGTGTGAATTAGTGAGTGAATGTGTAAGTGCCTCTGTCGCTATCTGACTGGGTGTGTAAGTGGCTCTATGCTTGTGTAAATAGGTACGTAAGTTGCAGTATGGGCGAGAGACTGAATGTATAACTGGACATGTGGGTCTGTATGTGTGCATATAGCTCACTAAAACTCCAAAGTACAAGTCTTGCCTTTTAAGCACATAGCACCCTACCTTAAGGGTTACCTATGGCCTACCTTAGGGGCGATGTATATGTACAACAAGGAACGTTTATGGCTTTGCAAGGGGTTTTCCATGCCAGGTAACCTGGCTGTAAAAGTGCACATGCAGGCTCTGCAGTAACAGGCCTGCAGAATGTTTACAGGGCTATTTGTCTATGAGGGTGACTAGGAATGCCAGTACTTCAGTACATGTTCAAATACGTGTGTCCCTCTGTTACTGGATGTGTAACTATATCACTATATGACTGGCTCCCTTAGTAACTCTATGGGTCTGTATATGTGTATGTAACGAGCTGTGTGGATTGCTTACTGCCTGTGTTAGAGAGTGTTGAGATATGTAAATGTCTGTATGCAACTGCCTCTGTCACTACTGAATACATTGGTGCTGTGTGGGCAAGTGACTGAAAGAGTAAGTGCCTCTGTCACTGACTGTCTGGGTGTGTAAGCAGCTATATGCTTTTGTTAGTAGGTATGTAAGTTGAAGTACGGTTGAGAGACTAGATGTGTAACTGGGTGTGTGGGTCTGTAAGTGCATGTGTAACTCACTGAAACTTCAAAGTACATGTCTTACATTCTAAGCATATAGCACCCTGCCCAATGGCCTACCTACAGCCTACCTTAAGCATGACTTATATGTAGTAGAAGGAGAGCTTAAGGCTTGGCAATGGGTTTCCATGCCAAGTCATTCTGGCAGTTAAACTGCACACCCACACTCTGCAGTAACAGGCCCGAGGCATGTTTAATGGGCTACTTGGCTGGATGGGAGATTAGGTTTGTCAGTACTTGAGTACATATCTAAATAGGTGTATCAGTCCCTCTGTGGGTGTGACACTGGATTTGTAAGTAACTATGTTGCTGTGTGACTTGCTCTCTTAGTAAATCCATGGGTCCGTAAATGTGTATGTAAGTGTTTGTATGGATTGCATACTGTCTGTGTTAGTGACTATTGGGGTATGTAACTTTGTGTCCAACTGGCTCTGTCACTGCTGGATACAAAAGGCCCCCACAGTCCCATACGGTTTCCAGAATTCTGTGGGAGCAGTCATTGCTCCTATATTCAGTGAGCTGCTAAATGTGCAACTCCCTGCATGTGGGAGCAATTGTTTCATCTGTTATCCTGCCTGATGAAAACTCTCCTAACAGCAAGCGTGAGCAGTTTGACAGCTTCCGCTTGCTGGAAGCAGATTTATGCGTGCTCTGTCTTGGCGTGAGCTACCATGCCGCCTGCCAAGTGAAAGCAAACAGACATTAATGGCTCGAGGAGGGGGGGAGTGCATCCCCCTCCCTTCATTTTCACGGGCCAGCCCTGGGGAGGTGGTAGCCCCTGTAGTCGAATATTGCCCAGCATGGGGCCCTTCCCACATCTATTTTAATTGCTGGCCATGGGGAGGTGGTAGTCCCAGGGGATTGGCATGGCCCCCTAATAATTATAGTTTTAAGCCCTTGGCAGGTGCTGTTCACATGGGCTCTAAAGAGCCGCAGGAAGGTCCACATGCCCCACGCAATATATTGAATAAAGTCCCGGGGAGGTGGTGACTCCCAAAAGAGTCTTATGAGGAGGGTCAGTGCATCCCCTCCTATTTAAATATACTCCCACTTGCTCACCCCGGGGCTATATTCTAAACTGGCGTGGGAGACCGTGCTTATATTCTTTTGATTTTTGCTCTGGATTCGCAACTCCATCACGATTTTGTGGCAAACATTTTTCAAAAAGAAATGCTTTTTGGCCTTGGTCGGGTTCCTGTGGGGCTGCAGGACCATGTCTAAGGGAGCAGGTTATTCCTATCCTGCTGCCTTTTCTTTTCTTTTATGTTTTTTTGAGACTTGGCTGAAGCCAAGTACCATTATGGCTGCCACCACTTCCTGGATTAAGTGTTGGCAGCAAATCAGACATCAGCATGGGAACTGTCTGAACCCTGGAAAAGCCGCTTCCCTAGATATACAAATCTGGATTTCAGTTAATATTTCCAAAACTACTGAATGGATTTACACCAAATAACAAAAAGGGTGCTTGCTTCTGGATCAAGAGCTACCTTTCTGCCAGATTTGGTGTAATTCCATCAAGCGGCTTGAGCAGTACTCATGTCTAAAATCTCTATAAGAATTAACATGGGAAATGAACTTTTATTTAACCTTTTTTTGTTCTTTGACCCCGTTCAACGCAGCATCCCAACACTTTCCATGCAAAATTAGAAGCACTGACACTTTTTTTTTGAAAATTTTGTGAAGATTTGTCAAATGGCACCAAAGATATAGACAAGTCCAAAAACACTTTTCCTGTGAAACAAGGTTCTAACTATAGCTACCTATTGACAACTGCAGGCTATATATATATTAAAGATTTTACTGAAATGGAGAGTGCGTCTTTAGTCTTTGGACAAGCTTTCAGTATATATGTCAGTAGTTATAGTTAGGACCTATTTCCTATAGGAAGTCCGCAACATTCTATTTGGAATAACTTTGGCGCCGGTTGACAAATCTTTGAGTAATTTTCAAAAATAATGGCCAGCTCCGGTCCGCTCCTATCCTGAAAGTCTCGGGGTGATTCGTGAAACAGGGGCCAAGATAAAAGTGGGGTCCCAAAACATGTTTTCCCCATGCAATTTTAATAGGAACCATTCATCGCGGCTACAGCCCGATCTGCTGAACGGAATTACACCAAATTTGGCAAAGAAGTAGTCCTTGGTTCAAACTCGTGCCTGTTGCTTAAATGGTGTTCAGTTCAGTAGTTCCTGAGAAAATCACAATTAAAAGTATATATATATATAAATGGCCGTGCAGGATCCACGCACCCTCACGATCACGAGCTGTATGCTAATTGGCTGTCAATACTCCAAATCAGAAGTGTTGGTAGCCATCTTGTGCCTCGGTAGAACCAAGGCACAAGAAACCTAAATAAAAAATGCAAAAAACTTGAAAAGGGGGCAGGGTAAAAACACCCTGACCCCCTAGGGCTGCTGAGGGGGTCCCACAAAGACCCCAATGCCCAAAAATTATTCTTTTTTGTTTTAAATCGGCAAAAGCCGCACAGGGTGCGCAGATCTTGGCGATAAAAGAAACGCGGGCTCCCGCACTTGGATGATAATTAGCCCCCGGGGGGCCACATCCCGGGGGCATGTTTATAAAAAGAAAGTGTGGGGGGGCAGTCCCCCCCCACACTGCCTAAGGAGACCACCACCCCCCAGGGCAAATTATGAATAATTGCGGGGGCACATGGCCCCCCCGAAGCCCCCGGGACCACCCCTTGGGGCTTAATAGTTTAATGTGGGGGCTTCTAAGGCCCCCCGAGCCCCGGGAACCACCACCCCCTGGGGCTCCACTCTATTGACATTGCGGGGGGCACACAGCCCCCCTACAGCCCCAGGGACCACCACCCCTGGGGCTTAATAGTTTAATGCGGGGGGCCTCCAAGGCCCACCCGGGCCCCAGGGACCGCCACCGCCCGGGGCTCCACTCTATTCACATTGTGGGGGGCACACAGCCCCTCCTGCAGCCCCGGGGACCGCCACCTGACCGGCTTTTAAAAAAATAATAAATATCCTGCGTGGGGGGGGGGCTTCAGCCACCCCATATTACAACAGGGACTGCCTCCTCCACGGGGCACTGAAGATGCAACCCCCTGGGGCTTTTTAAGTGGTGGGAGGGGGGCCGCGCTGCCCCCTTCTGGAGCCTTGTTGTGGCCCTGGGACCCGCCATCCCCCAGGGCCGGCTCCTGCAGTGTCCCGGGGTGCATACTCCGGGACACTGCTGTTGCAATGACAGGGACGGAGCTGTGCCGCTCCCACCCTGCCATTGCAAACTGCTTTGCTTCATTGAAGCGAGAGCAGGGAAACGTGCTCTCGCTTCAATGAAGCAAAGCTGATTGCTTTTCCACATGGGGAGCAGCATGTTAGATGCTCCCAATTTGGAAACGCATGCCTGCTCCCGCAGGAGGCGGGGAGGCGGCTAGGACCGTTGGGGGATTGGGGAACCCCTACAGTCCCCAACGGAGAGGGCTAGCCCCGGGGGATGGGTCCCCAGGGCTACAAGTGGCCCGGGAGAAGGGCCACGCGGCCCCATGCCTCATTAAAATAAACAAACAAAAAAATGTATAAAACAATGGCCGGCTCCAGGGGATGGGGTCTGAAGAAAGGGGCTACAAAGCCCCCCTCCATAAAAATATTTTTAAAATTGGCCATGCCCCGGGGATGGGGTCCACGGGGCCCGGAATTGGCCATTGGAGGGGGGCCACGCGGACCCCTTCCCATGAATAAGGAGGTACCTAGTGGGCTAGTTTGACCCTAGAGATGCTCAGGATTCAAGGGGACGTAATCTCCCAACTTAAAACGTGCCATGGGGGCGTTAACACATTGGTGAAGGGAGGTGACGGGGCCTGAGGTGACGTGGCAAACACGCCCTGTGGCATGTTTTAAGTTGGGGAAAAAAATTCCTCTTCAATCCTGAGGGTCCCTGGGGGCCAAGTAGTGCACCAGGAGCTTTCCAGGAAGCGCCACTGCACTGCGTTGCAGAGAGGTGGTGCAGGCCGTGCCCCTTTTTATATATCTCTGCTACGCAGCTCTTGTGGCGCTTACTGGATGTATCTAGTGGGCTAGTTGGACTCTAGGGGCCCTCAGGATTGAATTGACTTATTTCCCCAACTTAAAACGTGCCACAGGGCGTGTTTGCACAGTGGTGAAGGGAGGGGATGGTGTAGGAAAGTGGCTTTATATATACTGGACCGAAAAAAAATCAGCCAAACTACGAATTTCAATTTACTCACCTGTAATTCTAATCGTAGTTACAGTAATTTGAATTTCCTTCCATAGGCTAACATTGACTGATTTCACTTGGAAATTCTTCTAAGTGTGGAGTTTTGGAACTTAAAAAAACTCCTCAAAAATCAGCCGAACTACGAATTCCGATGTACTCACCTTTTATCAGGAGAGACCTCAGTGCTGCATCTTTCAGCCAACTACTGATCCTGAAAAGTAATTCTAATTGTAGTTACAGTCATTTGAATTTCCTTCCATAGGCTAACATTGACTGGTTTCACTTGGAAATTCTTCTAAGTGTGGACTTTTGGAACTTTAAAAAACTTCCTCTAAAATAAGCAGAACTACGAATTCCGATTTACTCACCTGTTATCTGGAGACCTCAGTGCTGCATCTTTCAGCTCACTACTGTTCCTGAAAAGTAAATTTAACTGTACTTACCAGTAACTTGAATTTCCTTCCATAGGATATCATTGCCTGCTATATAAAATATATATAAATTACCAACAGATCTATTGCCATTTGTACAGCAAAGTCTTTAAGCCTAGGATAAGCACAGAGCTATTCACACCGAGCTGTAAAATGACAAAAGCCATTTACCACTCCAGACACAATATTACAGCTTTGGATTGGTAAAATACCATCCAAACCAACCTCAAATTAATAAAAGCAATGCCTGACATGTGTTCCGCTGCCATTCAGAGAGGTTTAGCTTTGTCCAGACACAAGGGAGCACCCAGTATTAGTCAAAGCAATACCCGTGCAGGCCTAGAGTGATGCATTCATTATGCAAAAAGAAGGAGAGAACCAGCAACACTCTGAATTTGCTCACCTCAAATGTCTGCTTTTCCTTCAAAGTTTTTAAGCATGGGATTAGCACAGTGCTATCTAAGTCGAGATAGAAATGGACAAAGTCTATTGCCATTTGTACAGCAAAGTCTTTAAGCATAGGATTAGCACAGTGCTCTCCACGCCGAGCTGTAAAATGAGAAAAGCCATTTACCACTCCAGGCACAATATTACAGCTTTGGATTGGTAAAATACCATCCAAGCCAACCTGAAAATAATAAAAGCAACCCCTGACACGTGTTTTGCAGCCATTACAGCTCTTCAGAGAGGTTTAGCTTTGTCCAGACACAAGGGAGTATCCAGTATAAGCCAAAACAATACCCGTGCAGGTAGAGTGATGCATAAATTATGCAAAAAAGAAGGAGAGAACTCTGGGTAGTTCCCAAGTTTAGGTGGAAGGCAGCTCCTGTATAGAGCACCCTCAACACCAGCGACACTCAAAATGTAATCCCCTCAAATGTCTGCTTTTCTAACAAAGTTTCTAAGCATTGGATTAGCACAGTGCTATCCATGCTGAGATAGAAATGGACAAAGTCTTTTGCCATTTGTACAGCAAAGTCTTTAAGCATAGGATTATCACAGTGCTATCCATGCCGAGCTGTAAAATGACAAAAGCCATTTACTACTCCAGGAAGAATATTACAGCTTTGGATTGGTAAAATACCATCCAAGCCAACCTGCAATTAATAAAAGCAACCCCTGACACCTGTTTCGCTGTGAATACAGCTCGTCAGAGAGGATTAGCTTCGTCCAGACACAAGGGAGCACCCAGTATTAGTCAAAACCATAACCGTGCAGGCTGAGTGATGCATAAATTATGCAAAAAAGAAGGAGAGAACTCTGGGTAATTCCCAAGTTTAGGTGGAAGGCAGCTCCTGTATACAGCACCCTCAACACCTGCAACACTCTAAATTTGCTCATCTCAATGTCTGCTTTTCTATCAAAGTTTCTAAGCCTTGGATTAGCACAGTGATATTCACGCCGAGATAGAATTGGACAAAGTCTATTGCCATTTGTACAGCAAAGTCTTTAAGCATAGGATTAGCACAGTGCTATCCACGCCGAGCTGTAAAATGACAAAAGCTATTTACCACTCCAGGCACAATATTACAGCTTTGGATTGGTAAAATACCATCCAAGCCAACCTGAAATTAATAAAAGCAACCCCTGACACTTGTTTCGCTGTCAATACAGCCCGTCAGAGAGGATTAGCTTCGTCCAGACACAAGGGAGCACCCAGTATTAGTCAAAATAATACCCTTGCAAGCATAGAGTGATGCATAAATTACGCAAAAAAGAAGGCAAGAACTCTGGGTATTTCCCAAGTTTTGGTGGAAGGCAGCTCCTGTATAGAGCACCAACAACACCAGAGACACTCTAAATGTGCTCACCTCAAATGTCTGCTTTTCTATCAAAGTGTCTAAGCATTGGATTAGCAGAGTGCTATCCATGTCAAGATAGAAATGGACAAAGTCTTGTGACATTTGTACAGCAACGGCTTTAAGCATAGGATTAGCACAGTGCTATCCACGCCGAGCTGTAAAATGACAAAAGCCATTTACCACTACAGGCACAATATTACAGCTTTGGTTTGGTAAAATACCATCCAAGCCAACCTGAAATTAATAAAAGCAACTCCTGACACCTGTTTCGCTGTCAATACAGCTCTTCAGAAAGGTTTTGCTTTGTCCAGACACAAGGGAGCACCCAGCATAAGTCAAAACAATACCTGTGCAGGCATAGAGCGACGCATAAAATATGCAAAAAAGAAGAAGCAAACTCTCCGTAGTTCCCAAGTTTAGGTGGAAGGCAGGTCCTGTATAGAGCACCACCAAGATCAGAGACACTCTAAAATTGCTCACCTCAAATGTCTGCTTTTCTATCAAACTGTCTAAGCATTGATTAGGACAGTGCTATCCACACCAAGAAAGAAATGGACAAAGTCTTGTGCCATTTGTACAGCAACGGCTTTAAGCATAGAATAAGCACAGTGCTATCCACGCCGAGCTGTAAAATGACAAAAGCCATTTACCACTCCAGGCACAATATTACAGCTTTGGTTTGGTAAAATACCATCCAATCCAACCTGAAATTAATAAAATCAACCCCTGACACCTGTTTCGCTGTCAATAGAGCTCTTCAGAGAGGATTAGCTTCATCTAGATACAAGGGAGCACCCAGTATAAGTCAAAATAATACCCGTGCAGGCATAGAGTGATGCATAAATTATGCAAAAAAGAAGGAGAGAACTCTGGGTAGTTTTCGAGTTTAGGAGGAAGGCAGCTCCTGTATAGAGCACCCTCAACACCAGAGACTCTCTAAATTTGCTCACCTCAAATGTCCTCTTTTCTATCAAAGTTTCTAAGCATTGGATTAGCACACTGCTATCCACGCCAAGATAGAAATGGACAAAGTCTTCTGCCATTTGTACAGCAAAGTCTTTAAGCATAGGATTAGCACAGTGCTATCCACGCCGAGCTGTAAAATGACAAAAGCCATTTATCACTCCAGGCACAATATCACAGCTTTGGATTGGTAAAATACCATCCAAGCCAACCTGAAATTAATAAAAGCAACCCCTGACACCTGTTTCGCTGTCAATACAGCTCTTCAGAGAGGATTAGCTTCTTTCAGACACAAGGGAGCACCCAGTATAAGTCAAAATACTACCCGTGCAGGCATAGAGTGATGAATTAAATATGCAAAAAAGAAGGAGAGAACTCTGGGTAGTTACCAAGTTTAGGTGGAAGACAGCTCCTGTATATAGCACCCACAACACCAGCGACACTCTAAATTTGCTCACCTAAAATGTCTGCTTTTCTATCAAAGTGTCTGAGCATTGGATTAGCACAGTGCTATCCACGCCAAGATAGAAATGGACAAAGTCTTTTGCCGTTTGTACAGCAAAGTCTTTAAGCATAGGATTAGCACAGTGCTATCCATGCCGAGCTGTAAAATTACAAAAGCCATTTACTACTCCAGGCAGAATATTACAGCTTTGGATTGGTAAAATACCATCCAAGCCAACCTGAAATTAATGAAAGCAACCCCTGACACATGTTTCGCTGTCATTACAGCTCTTCAGAGAGGTTTAGCTTTCTCCAGACACAAGGGAGCACCCAGTATTAGTCAAAACGATACCCGTGCAGGCATAGAGTGACGCATAAATTATGCAAAAATGAAGAAGAGAACTCTGGGTAGTTCCCAAGTTTAGGTGGAAGGCAGCTCCTATATAGAGCACCCTCAACCCCTGTGACACTCTAAATTTGGTCACCTCAAATGTCCTCTTTTCTATCAAAGTATCTAAGCATTGGATTAGCACACTGCTATCCACGCCAAGATAGAAATGGACAAAGTCTTCTGCCATTTGTACAGCAAAGTCTTTAAGCATAGGATTAGCACAGTGCTATCCACGCCGAGCTGTAAAATGACAAAAGCCATTTACCACTCCAGGCACAATATTACAGCTTTGGATTGGTAAAATTCCATCCAAGCCAACCTGAAATTAATAAAAGCAACCCCTGACACCTGTTTCGCTGTCAATACAGCTCTTCAGAGAGGATTAGCTTCATCCAGACACAAGGGAGCACCCAGTATAAGTCAAAATAATACCTGTGCCGGCATAGAGTGATGCATAAATTATGCAAAAAAGAAGGAGAGAACTCTGGGTAGTTCCCAAGTTTAGGTGGAAGGCAGCTCCTGTATGGAACACCCTCAACACCAGCGACACTCTAAATTTGCTCACCTCAAATGTCTGCTTTTCTAATAAAGATTCTAAGCATTGGATTAGCACAGTGCTATCCATGCCGAGATAGAAATCGACAAAGTCTTTTTCAATTTGTACAGCAAAGTCTTTAAGCTTAGGATTAGCACAGTGCTATCCATGCCGAGCTGTAAAATGACAAAAGCCATTTACCACTCCAGGCACAATATTACAGCTTTGGATTGGTAAAATACCTTCCAAGACAACCTGAAATTAATAAAAGCAACCCCTGACACCTGTTTCGCTGTCCATACAGCTCTTCAGAGACTCTATCATGAGTGATCTAAACGTCTTTGCAGATGCCAACATCAGTAATACCATCTCCCAAACATCTGAATGGGAAAAACTGACGGAAATGAAACGAAACCGAATCAGGACTATCTTGCACGGGACAATACTGAAGGAATACGTCACCAATAACATAGCCCCAAAGGGCTTACTAGTCACAAATGCTCTACGCATCTTTCTGGATGATCCAGAATTCAGAAAGGATTGGGCCCTCATCGCGTGGCATTGCACGCACGATTGGATCATATTGATCCTAAAGACGGCTGTACGTCTTTCAGAAAAGATCCAGGTAGAGATCCAAGTCACAGAATCTCAAATAAAAACTAGCATCACTGGCTACAAGAAAAAGCTTGATGACCTAAACAAAGAAATAACTGAATACAGAGACAATCTCACGCAACAAAAGGTCCAAAAGTTTCAAAAAGACCTCAAAAAATTTTCATTCGTGAAGGTTTACCCTTATTCTGACCCAGACTACAAAGCAACTGGAGTACCAGATCAAGATTCAGATGCCTCAAGTAACACCTCCAACAGCTCGAGCAGCAGTGGAGGATCTAACAACGGGACTCCAAGACAAAGACAGCAAGGTGCATATAGAGGACATTTCCAGTGGCCACAATATAACCACCCCCTCCAACATCCTTTTCAACAATCACCGATAAACCCTTTTCAATAACCACCTCAGTTCCCAATTTTATGGATGGCAGCCACCCTTCCAACAATTCCCCTTTCCACAAAATCAATTCCGTCCTCCTTTTCACAACAGAGGCAGGCGCGGAAGAGGACGCAACAGACGAGGGAACAACGTCCACTGGGAGGAGGAAGACACAACAGGCAGCATCACCAGGAGCAAGTCGGGAGCGAACAAAGCAGGCCCCAGCACTGCGAAGAGCTAGTAACGAACTTATCTTCACGAACACTCACAATCACAGAATCCAAGGTCCTGAACAAGGGACTTGGATTTGTGCCCACTGCGGCTCTTGATAAGTTCAAATTACATTGTGAACTAGCGTCTTTCTTCCGGAAGCTCAAGCTGAAAGCATTTTTTGAGAAAAACACCACAGATGACTCTAATGAAACCACGAATGAAACAGGTCTTAAACTACGATCAACATTCACTCCCCCACCGCACTCTGTTCCGGTGGAAATTAATACCTTCGAGCAGGCTGTATTTAATGATATAGAAGCCTTAACAGTCACCACACAGTATCATAACAACAGCAAAGCTGAGAACAAAGCACTATCAGACTTAAAAAATGATGACACTATAATAATCAAACCAGCCGACAAAGGCGGGGGCCTGGTGATTATGAACAAGATCGACTATGACACTGAGTGCAAACGCCTGCTAGGGGACACAAATAACTACCGAATACTACAAACAGACCCGACCGAAGACCTACGTATTGAAATCACAAATATGGTGGAAACAGCAGAGGCCTTAGGACACATCTCAAAACAGGAAGCAGACTACTTAAGCAAAACAAAAGGCAAGATCCCTTATTTCTATGTGGTCCCCAAAATGCATAAAGGCAAGACTCCTCCCCCTGGTAGACCGATCGTATCAGGTATAGGTTCACTCTTGGAACCTCTGTCCAGATTCTGTGACTTCTTTCTCAAAACCATCGTACAAGGCACATCTACTTACCTGAGAGACACAAAGAGCCTACTAACACTATTGGAAAACATCAGAATGGAACAAGATTATATCCTTGTAAGCTTTGATATAGAAAGTCTTTACACCAACATACCACAAGACGCTGCCATCAACGTACTGAAGAAAACACTGGACAATTCCATATGGGACTATCACACCCCAAAAGAATTCATCATACAATGCGCAACCCTCGCCCTCAAAAGGAATTTTTTTGAATATGAAGGCTCCCTGTACCTCCAAGTAGGGGGCACATCCATGGGCAGTGTTTTTGCCCCGAGTGTAGCGGGGCTCTATGTTTATGACTTCGAACAGAGATACATCTTTGCTGCAGACAATCCCTATGGCAACCATATCAAATTTTGGCGACGATACATAGGCGACGTCTTTACCATCTGGCAAGGGCCCCAAGAAACATTGATGTCATTTATTACCTGGCTCAACAACTGTGACCCCAATCTACGGTTTACACACTGCATAGACGTGAACAAGATGGTCTTCCTGGACATAGAAATCCAAAGAGACAATGACAGCCTAATAACCAAGACACACTTCAAGCCAACAGCCAAAAACAATCTACTGAGGTATGACAGCTTCCACCCCCGCCCCCTTATGGAAAACCTACCCTATGGTCAGTACCTCCGACTAAGAAGGAACTGTAGCAAACTGTCTGACTACAAAGACCAGGCGGAAGACCTCACAAAGAAACTAACCAGTCGAGGATACCCCGAAAAAATCACCAAAAAATGTCAGAAGCGAGCCAGAAATCAACCTCGACAAGCACTACTTGAAGACACACCTAAAAACAATGAGGTCATCCCACTCACAAGTGTCACGACATATAATGCAGTGTCGAACCAGGTGAGCAAAAGCATTAAAAAACACTGGTCCATACTTCACACGGGCAACTACAAATGGGACAAACCACTCTTTTCTTACAAGAAAGCACGCAGCCTAAAAGACACTTTGGTCAACACTAGACCAAAAAGAACAACAACAACAGTCAATCCAACTATTACAGCAATATGGCGACTCCCACCGGTCACGGGACACTCCAGATGTGGGGACTGTATTGTCTGTCACCTCACCGATAACACCAAGACCTTGAATCTAGAAGAAGGGAAAGTCTGGCAACAGAGATCACACACCAACTGTAATAGTACCTACGCTATATACTTGATCAAATGCAGCTGTGGCAAACCCTATATAGGAATGACCACACGAAAAGTGAAACAACGGATATCAGAGCATCGCAGTACCATCAGGTGCAAAAAGAACAATACAAGACTCACAGATCATTTCCTAACAGCACATCACACCCCCAATGACATGAGGTGGACTGTGATCGAACAAATTCAACTAGGTCCTAATGCACAGACACGCCTCTTTGAAAAGGAACAGCGGTGGATTTATAGACTTTCCACCCAGAGGATTGGTCTCAATGACAATATTCCATGGGCCTCAGTACTCAAATAACACCACTATCACTTATTAATAGACACCATCAATATATCCAGGCACCCCTTTATTGATTCTTTTATAGGATAGACTACTTTTGCTCTAATAATCATGAATACACTATGAGGGTGCTCTCTAAGCACTGTCATTGTCCCTATAAGATTGGAATCACCACAGAGGTACCTACATACTACCACCAGCCTTAACTAGTAATGTCCCATGCTATGATGCCACATCCATGCCATGTATGAGATGTCAATATGCCCTTTTACTTATTCGCCTGCACAACAATGGCATTCTTATTTTTAAAATTACTTCAATAATGTCTGTCACCATGCCCCTTAACGTATTCTATTTAATAACGCGAGTATTTATACTTTAATAGTATATATCCGATTAGGCAGACCACAGCGCTTTTCCACAATCCCTTAGCGCTGTACTGCCCACACGTCACCACGCAACTTGACGTCTGTTGTCCCGCCCCCTTCCCCTACGCGGCCACGCCCACCCCGGAAGCGGCCGACGTTTGAATACCGAGACCGCTCTGCACGGCAATCACTAGCCGAGCAGAGGACGATACCAGTAGGTTTCAATCGGTTCCTTTCACTCTGCAACTGTAAGTAGATTTCCCTTTCCTCTAGAGAACCCGACATTCTGTCGGACTTCACGGTGCAGGTCACTTCCGTGAACCGGGCTTACCTGGGCACTGCTCGTTCCTTACCTTCTCAAATTTCGCCATTGCAGAATACAGTGCCATTATGTGAAAGAGCCTACGCCCTGCCCGTTGAAGAACCCTAGAGCTTAAAATTAAGTAAGCCTTCGTCCATGCCATGCAGCTTATATGTGCTCTTTTATGTTACATGTGTGTATGTCTTGTACGTTATTTTCACGTTCTCGTACACAAAACAATAATGATGTGCACTCATTGTAGCACCTATTCAGTATTCACGGCCTCATGACTGAGAACACGACGGGAAATTCGGCGCCCTCTCATGAACTTTTATGAGTGCGTTAGACGATAATGCATGCAACAAATGCACGCACCTATTGATAAGGATGCTTTCAAGTATATTTTCGAGTGCTATAACAATATTGCATGCAGCAATGCACGCACCTATTGATCAGTATATATGCCCTGCAACACACCGCATGGACACCATATCTCTCGGAGGGTTATAATCAACCTCATTGGCATGAAATATCACATCACAGAGACACTTTACGACGTTACAGGAGAGTAAGCATGATCATAACTGAAATTTGTTCACCCTCTTCTTTCCACAGGTCTCTTTTTACTTTTTCACGTGCTCATTTATTTGATTGAGCACACATACCACTGGCTATTTACCAGCAGGTACACATGGGATCAGGACAGGGTGCACCTTTTAGGGGGCCCACACCTTCCGTCCTCCTGTTTTTTTGTCCTGAGGAATACCGGGCAACCCGCCCATATGGTAGAAACATGTTGACCAATCGACACAAACACATATAGAGATCCTCTGGTCGTAACTTCCCTACCAGGATCTCGCCAAGCAAGTTTTTAATATTGTTCAGTTGCTCCATAATAAAATTTTTAACATTTTTTTTGCACTTACAGTCACAACCCGCTCCTCTGTACTACAGGTGTTGAAGCACATCCTGGTGGCGCTAGGTCACCAGGGTGGACCCCGATGATGAAGCATGTCACCACTAGGTTGGTGAGTGAGGGGTTTTAAACAAAAGGATGAATGATCTCCTTTTTGCCAAAAAACTCCAGAGAATTTTCTTCTATATCTTCGTTGGGGATACTCCTCTTTTTGTTTTCACATAGCCCCCAGTATATGTCAAATCAATACCCATGCAGGCATAGAGTGATGCATAAAATATGCAAAAAAGAAGGAGCGAACTCTGGGTATTTCCCAAGTTTAAGTGGAAAGCAGCTCCTGTATAGAGCCAACCTGAAATTAATAAAAGCAACCCCTGACACCTGTTTCCCTGTCAATACAGCTCGTCAGAGAGGTTTAGCTTAGTACAGACACAAGGGAGCACCCAGTATTAGTTAAAATAATACCCGTGCAGGCATAGCGTGATGCATAAATTATGCAAAAAAGAAGGCGAGAACTCTGGGTATTTCCCAAGTTTAGGTGGAAAGCAGCTCCTGTATAGAGCACCCTCAACCCCTGCGACACTCTAAATTTAGTCACTTCAAATGTACTCTTTTCTATCAAAGTTTCTAAGCATTGGATTAGCACACTGCTATCCACGCCAAGATAGAAATGGACAAAGTCTTCTGCCATTTTTACAGCAAAGTCTTTAAGCATAGGATTAGCACAGTGCTATCCACGCCGAGCTGTAAAATGACAAACGCCATTTATCACTCCAGGCACAATATCACAGCTTTGGATTGGTAAAATACCATCCAAGCCTACCTGAAATTAATAAAAGCAACCCCTGACACCTGTTTCGCTGTCAATACAGCTCTTCAGAGAGGATTAGCTTCGTCCAGACACAAGGGAGCACCCAGTATAAGTCAAAATACTCCCCGTGCAGGCATAGAGTGATGAATTAATTATGCAAAAAAGAAGGAGAGAACTCTGGGTAGTTACCAAGTTTAGGTGGAAGGCAGCTCCTGTATAGAGCACCCACAACACCAGCGACACTCTAAATTTGCTCACCTAAAATGTCTGCTTTTCTATCAAAGTGTCTAAGCATTGGATTAGCACAGTGCTATCCACGCCAAGATAGAAATGGACAAAGTCTTTTGCCGTTTGTACAGCAAAGTCTTTAAGCATAGGATTAGCACAGTGCTATCCATGCCGAGCTGTAAAATTACAAAAGCCATTTACTACTCCAGGCAGAATATTACAGCTTTGGATTCGTAAAATACCATCCAAGCCAACCTGAAATTAATGAAAGCAACCCCTGACACATGTTTCGCTGTCATTACAGCTCTTCAGAGAGGTTTAGCTTTCTCCAGACACAAGGGAGCACCCAGTATTAGTCAAAACGATACCCGTGCAGACATAGAGTGACGCATAAATTATGCAAAAATGAAGAAGAGAACTCTGGGTAGTTCCCAAGTTTAGGTGGAAGGCAGCTCCTATATAGAGCACCCTCAACCCCTGTGACACTCTAAATTTGGTCACCTCAAATGTCCTCTTTTCTATCAAAGTATCTAAGCATTGGATTAGCACACTGCTATCCACGCCAAGATAGAAATGGACCAAGTCTTCTGCCATTTGTACAGCAAAGTCTTTAAGCATAGGATTAGCACAGTGCTATCCACGCCGAGCTGTAAAATGACAAAAGCCAGTTACCACTCCAGGCACAATATTACAGCTTTGGATTGGTAAAATACCATCCAAGCCAACCTGAAATTAATAAAAGCAACCCCTGACACCTGTTTCGCTGTCAATACAGCTCTTCAGAGAGGATTAGCTTCATCCAGACACAAGGGAGCACCCAGTATAAGTCAAAATAATACCTGTGCCGGCATAGAGTGATGCATAAATTATGCAAAAAAGGAGAGAACTCTGGGTAGTTCCCAAGTTTAGGTGAAAGGTAGCTCCTGTATGGAGCACCCTCAACACCAGCGACACTCTAAATTTGCTCACCTCAAATGTCTGCTTTTCTAACAAAGATTCTAAGCATTGGATTAGCACAGTGTTATCCATGCCGAGATAGAAATCGACAAAGTCTTTTGCAATTTGTACAGCAAAGTCTTTAAGCTTAGGATTAGCACAGTGCTATCCATGCCGAGCTGTAAAATGACAAAAGCCATTTACCACTCCAGGCACAATATTACAGCTTTGGATTGGTAAAATACCATCCAAGCCAACCTGAAATTAGTAAAAGCAACCCCTGACACCTGTTTCGCTGTCAATACAGCTCGTCAGAGAGGATTAGCTTAGTACAGACACAAGGAGCACCCAGTATTAGTCAAAATAATACCCGTGCAGGCATAGAGTGATGCATAAATTATGCAAAAAAGAAGGCGAGAACTCTGGGTATTTCCCAAGTTTAGGTGGAAAGCAGCTCCTGTATAGAGCACCAACAACACCAGAGATACTCTAAATGTGCTCACCTCAAATGTCTGCTTTTCTATCAAAGTGTCTAAGCGTTGGATTAGCACAGTGCTATCCACGCCAAGATAGAAATGGACAAAGTATTTTGCCATTCGTACAGCAAAGTCTTTCAGCATAGGATTAGCACAGTGCTATCCACGCCAAGCTGTACAATGACAAAAGCCATTTACCACTCCATGCAGAATATTACAGCTTTGGATTGGTAAAATACCATCCAAGCCAACCTGAAATTAATAAAAGCAACCCCTGACACGTGTTCCGCTGTCACTACAGCTCTTCAGAGAGGTTTTGCTTTGTCCAGACACAAGGGAGCACCCAGTATAAGTCAAAACAATACCCGTGCAGGCATAGAGTGACGCATAAAATATGCAAAAAAGCAGGAGCGAACTCTGGGTAGTTCCCAAGTTTAGGTGGAAGGCAACTCCTGTATAGAGCACCACCAACATCAGAGACACTCTAAATTTGCTCACCTCAAATGTTTGCTTTTCTATCAAACTGTCTAAGCATTGATAAGCACAGTGCTATCCACGCCAAGATAGAAATGGACAAAGTCTTGTGCCATTTGTACAGCAACGGCTTTAAGCATAGGATTAGCACAGAGCTATCCACGCCGAGCTATAAAATGACAAAAGCCATTTACCACTACAGGCACAATATTACAGCTTTGGTTTGGTAAAATACCATCCAAGCCAACCTGAAATTAATAAAAGCAACCCCTGACACCTGTTTCGCTGTCAATACAGCTCTTCAGAGAAGTTTTGCTTTGTCCAGACACATGGGAGCACCCAGTATAAGTCAAAACAATACCCGTGCAGGCATAGAGTGACGCATAAAATATGCAAAAAAGAAGGAGCGAACTCTGGGTAGTTCCCAAATTTATGTGGAAGGCAGCTCCAGAATAGAACACCCTCATCAGCAGCGACACTCTAAATTTGCTCAACTCAAATGTCTGCTTTTCTATCAAAGTTTCTAAGCATTGGATTAGCACAGTGCTATCCATGCTGAGATAGACATTGACAAAGTCTTTTGCCATTTGTACAGCAAAGTCTTTAAGCATAGGATTAGCACAGTGCTATCCATGCTGAGCTGTAAAATGACAAGAGCCATTTACTACTCCAGGCAGAATATTACAGCTTTGGATTGGTAAAATACCATCCAAGCCAACTTGAAATTAATGAAAGCAACCCCTGACACATGTTTCGCTGCCATTACAGCTCTTCAGAGAGGTTTAGCTTTCTCAAGACACAAGGGAGCACCCAGTAATAGTCAAAACAATACCCGTGCAGGCATAGAGTAACGCATAAATTATGCAAAAAAGAAGAAGAGAACTCTGGGTAGTTCCCAAGTTTAGGTGGAAGGCAGCTCCTATATAGAGCACCCTCAACCCCTGCGACACTCTAAATTTGGTCACCTCAAATGTCCTCTTTTCTATCAAAGTTTCTAAGCATTGGATTAGCACACTGCTATCCACGCCAAGATAGAAATGGACAAAGTCTTCTGCCATTTGTACAGCAAAGTCTTTAAGCATAGGATTAGCACAGTGCTATCCACGCCGAGCTGTAAAATGACAAAAGCCATTTACCACTCCAGGCACAATATTACAGCTTTGGATTGGTAAAATACCATCCAAGCCAACCTGAAATTAATAAAAGCAATCCCTGACACCTGTTTCGCTGTCAATACAGCTCTTCAGAGAGGATTAGCTTCGTCCAGACACAAAGGAGCACCCAGTATAAGTCAAAATACTACCCGTGCAGGCATAGAGTGATGAATAAATTATGCAAAAAAGAAGGAGAGAACTCTGGGTAGTTACCAAGTTTAGGTGGAAGGCAGCTCCTGTATAGAGCACCCACAACACCAGCGACACTCTAAATTTGTTCACCTCAAATGTCTGCTTTTCTATCAAAGTGTCTAAGCATTGGGTTAGCACAGTGCTATCCACGCCAAGATAGAAATGGACAAAGTATTTTGCCATTTGTACAGCAAAGTCTTTAAGCATAGGATTAGCACAGTGCTATCCACGCCGAGCTGTAAAATGACAAAAGCCATTTACCACTCCAGGCACAATATTACAGCTTTGGATTGGTAAAATACCATCCAAACCAACCTGAAATTAATAAAAGCAACCCCTGACACCTGTTTGACTGTCAATACAGCTCTTCATAGAGGATTAGCTTCGTCCAGACACAAGGGAGCACCCAGTATAAGTCAAAACAATACCCGTGCAGGCATAGAGTGACGCATAAAATATGCAAAAAAGAAGGAGCGAACTCTGGGTAGTTCCCAAATTTATGTGGAAGGCAGCTCCAGAATAGAGCACCCTCATCAGCAGCGACACTCTAAATTTGCTCAACTCAAATGTCTGCTTTTCTATCAAAGTTTCTAAGCATTGGATTAGCACAGTGCTATCCATGCTGAGATAGACATTGACAAAGTCTTTTGCCATTTGTACAGCAAAGTCTTTAAGCATAGGATTAGCACAGTGCTATCCATGCTGAGCTGTAAAATGACAAAAGCCATTTACTACTCCAGGCAGAATATTACAGCTTTGGATTGGTAAAATACCATCCAAGCCAACCTGAAATTAATGAAAGCAACCCCTGACACATGTTTCGCTGCCATTACAGCTCTTCAGAGAGGTTTAGCTTTCTCAAGACACAAGGGAGCACCCAGTATTAGTCAAAACAATACCCGTGCAGGCATAGAGTAACGCATAAATTATGCAAAAAAGAAGAAGAGAACTCTGGGTAGTTCCCAAGTTTAGGTGGAAGGCAGCTCCTATATAGAGCACCCTCAACCCCTGCGACACTCTAAATTTGTTCACCTCAAATGTCTGCTTTTCTATCAAAGTGTCTAAGCATTGGGTTAGCACAGTGCTATCCACGCCAAGATAGAAATGGACAAAGTATTTTGCCATTTGTACAGCAAAGTCTTTAAGCATAGGATTAGCACAGTGCTATCCACGCCGAGCTGTAAAATGACAAAAGCCATTTACTACTCCAGGCACAATATTACAGCTTTGGATTGGTAAAATACCATCCAAACCAACCTGAAATTAATAAAAGCAACCCCTGACACCTGTTTGACTGTCAATACAGCTCTTCATAGAGGATTAGCTTCGTCCAGACACAAGGGAGCACCCAGTATAAGTAAAAATAATACCTGTGCCGGCATAGAGTGATGCATAAATTATGCAAAAAAGAAGGAGAGAACTCTGGGTAGTTCCCAAGTTTAGGTGAAAGGCAGCTCCTGTATGGAGCACCCTCAACACCTGCGACACTCTAAATTTGCTCATCTCTATGTCTGCTTTTCTATCAAAGTTTCTAAGCATTGGATTTGCACAGTGCTATCCACGCCGAGATAGAAATGGACAAAGTCTATTGCCATTTGTACAGCAAAGTCTTTAAGCATAGGATGAGCACAGTGCTATCCACGCCGAGCTGTAAAGTGACAAAAGCCATTTACCACTCCAGGCACAATAATACAGCTTTGGATTGGTAAAATACCATCCAAGCCAACCTGAAATTAATAAAAGCAACCCCTGACACCTGTTTCGCTGTCAATACAGCTCGTCAGAGAGGATTAGCTTCGTCCAGACACAAGGGAGCACCCAGTATTAGTTAAAATAATACCCGTGCAGGCATAGAGTGATGCATAAATTATGCAAAAAAGAAGGCAAGAACTCTGGGTATTTCCCAAGTTTAGGTGGAAGGCAGCTCCTGTATAGAGCACCAACAACACCAGAGACACTCTAAATGTGCTCACCTCAAATGTCTGCTTTTCTATCAAAGTGTCTAAGCGTTGGATTAGCACAGTGCTATCCATGCCAAGATAGAAATGGACAAAGTCTTTTGCCATTTGTACAGCAAAGTCTTTTAGCATAGGATTAGCACAGTGCTATCCACGCCAAGCTGTAAAATGACAAAAGCCATTTACCACTCCATGCAGAATATTACAGCTTTGGATTGGTAAAATACCATCCAAGCCAACCTGAAATTAATAGAAGCAACCCCTGACACGTGTTTCACTGTCACTACAGCTCTTCAGAGAGGTTTTGCTTTGTCCAGGCACAAGGGAGCACCCAGTATAAGTCAAAACAATACCCGTGCAGGCATAGAGTGACGCATAAAATATGCAAAAAAGAAGGAGCGAACTCTGGGTAGTTCCCAAGTTTAGGTGTAAGGCAGCTCCTGTATAGAGCACCACCAACATCAGAGACACTCTAAATTTGCTCACCTCAAATGTCTGCTTTTCTATCAAACTGTCTAAGCATTGATTAGCACAGTGCTATCCATGCCGAGATAGAAATGAACAAAGTCTTTTGCCATTTGTACAGGAAAGTCTTTAAGCATAGGATTAGCACAGTGCTATCCATGCCGAGCTGTAAAATGACAAAAGCCATTTACTACTCCAGGCAGAACATTACAGCTTTGTATTGGTAAAATACCATCCAAGCAAACCTGAAGTTAATGAAAGCAACCCCTGACACATGTTTCGCTGTCATTACAGCTCTTCAGAGAGGTTTAGCTTTCTCCAGACACAAGGGAGCACCCAGTATTAGTCAAAACAATACCCGTGCAGGCATAGAGTGATGAATAAATTATGCAAAAAAGAAGGAGAGAACTCTGGGTAGTTACCAAGTTTAGGTAGAAGGCAGCTCCTGTATAGAGCACCCACAACACCAGTGACACTCTTAATTTGCTCACCTCAAATGTCTGCTTTTCTATCAAAGTTTTTAAGCATTGGATTAGCACAGTGCTATCCACGCCGAGATAGAAATGGGCAAAGTCTTTTGCCATTTGTACAGCAAAGTCTTTAAGCATAGGATTAGCACAGTGCTATTCACGCCGAGCTGTAAAATGACAAAAGCCATTAACCACTCCAAGCACAATATTACAGTTTTAAATTGTTAAATAGAATCCAAGCCAACCTCAAATTAATTAAAGCAACCCCTGCACGTGTTTCGCTGCAATAACAGCTCTTCAGAGAGGTTCAGCTTCGTCCAGACACAAGGGAGCACCCAGTATAAGTCAAAACAATACCTGTGCAGGCATAGAGTGACACACAAATTATGCACAAAAGAAGGAGAGAACTCTGGGTATTTCCAAAGTTTAGGTGGAAGGCAGCTCCTGAATAGAGCACCCTCAACAGCAGCGACACTCTAAATTTGCTCTCCTCAAAAGTCTGCTTTTCTATCAAAGTTTCTAAGCATTGGATTAGCACAGTGCTATCCATGCTGAGATAGAAATTGACAAAGTCTTTTGCCATTGTACAGCAAAGTCTTTAAGCATAGGATTAGGACAGTGCTATCCACGCCGAGCTGTTAATTGACCAAAGCCTTTTACTACTCCAGGCAGAATATTACAGCTTTGCTTTGGTAAAATACTATCCAAGCAAACCTGAAATTAATAAAAGCAACCCCTGACACATTTTCCGCAGAGCGGAGGGGTCCACTCCAGGGGTGGATGCGGCGGCACCACAAGTGCCACCAGTAGGAGCTGAGGGTGATGGCTCAGCAGCGGCGGACGATGGTAAGTTATTATTATACTCCTTACTTATTGACATTTTAGAGTAGGCTCGCAAAGGAGTGTATGATGTACTGTACAGTAGACAGTACACTACTACAAGTACACTGTACTGTTAAGAACAGTTACTGACTGAGAACTACATTTTAGCCAATCACGGAGTAGACAGTCACCCTTGCCTTAGCAATAGCATTAGCGGCAGTAGTTCTCGAGTAAGCAATGGCCCCTTCTATTTGACTTTAAATCAGCTGGGAAACTTTTATCGGGAAGCCAAGTCATATCAGATGAACTTGAGGGATGTGATGAATGAAAAGGGAAAGAACTTAGGGTCAATGGAAGGACGAGCGAGTCGTAACATTTATGACTGTAAAGAATGATACGTGTTTTTGAATGCAGGCGGAGGTGGCTGATAGGAAGGAATCAGATGCATGGCTGCTTGAAGAAAGGATGGTTGTAGGAGAAAGAAAAAATGATTACCTTTGTGGGTGAATCAGAAAATTCATGTGTGGTGTGCATTGCAATATATCACTTGGGTGAAACTCAAATGCAAGTCAAGACGGTGGTTTACCAAATAAAATGAAAAGGGTGACAGAAAGCCTATGCACACACTAGAATATTACAATACAGTAGGTGAAAGTCGTGTGGAGACTAGTTGAACAAGGTCCAAGGACATCAAAAGTGATACAATTTATAAAAGTCAGTTGTAGTTTTAGTGATAAAAAAGGGGTTTAATAGTTCCACAATCAGCCGACACGTGTTTCGTCGCGTGTTCACAGTGTGTTCGCGACTCCTCAGGGCTGGGAAGGATACAAAAAAACATCATAGAACATCTGACATGATGTATACAGTAAGGAGTTTTTAACATAAGCATCCATTTTGTGAGGAATCCAAAACGCAAGTGTCACCCTGTAAGACGGCAAACTCGTGTATTATTGAGCCCAGTATTGGGTGCAAAGAGAAATAACATTCCATCTGTTTCTGCATGCACAGATGTGAAAAGACAGAAGAAACATACACAGAAACTTGTGTTTAATTTCGAGCACCATCAAGGATGCTATGATTGGTGGATTCGCGGGGTGCGATAGCGTGACGGAAAATACCGTGAATACCACATTTTTCTCTCATTTTTTATGGTGCCTAGAAATGCTCAGTGCTTATAACACAGGTTCAGGGTAAAAGTTGGAACCAAACAAACTTGCTGTTTATATGTGGAAAGCAGTTGAGGACTGAATCGATAAAGAAGTAAGAAGAGGGGAGGAAAAGAAAAAGGGGAAAAGAGGAGGAACAAGGGTCAGAGATGAAAGTGACTCTGGAACAAAAAGAAGGTACAAGTATGTGTATTTCCACATACACTTAGTTTATGGTATCTGAAAGGAAAGGACTAAGCTCAGCGCTCCACCGGTGATACTTCCGACCCAGTGGGGCACGTGACCAGAGAAAGGGGGAATCCTAGTAAGGAGATCTCTGTCCAAAAAGAAGAGGAAAAGAAAAAATAACGGTAAGGAAAGCATATGTTAAGACGGTCTCTCCATGGCCGCGCTCACTATGTGTTAGTGAAAAAAGTTGTTACCGGTTCACGTACCAATAATGAAGAGGTCCCGCGAACTAATAGTAGTTGGGTTCCTACCGCGTGGATAAGCGGTGTGAAGGGCGACCACGTGAAGGTCGCACTGTAAAGAGAAGATTGTGACTTGGTAAGCTAAGGAGCCTAATATGTGTCGACAATATGAAAATGTAATAACCCAGTGGTAAGCAATACAACCATTACCAATTATTTATTTTACATACTTCAACATAGTGTACGCGTTGATGTTCTTTTGTGGGGTGGTGGGCGGGGGTTACGGCACGTTTGGTTCCCTCAAACTTACCAGCATGAATTATCTAAAACGTCCAAAAATGTTCAAAAGTGCCACTAACAGAGTTAGTGAATTCAATTGGCCTACTAGTACTTCACTAGTACTACTGTCAGTCTCTCCTCCGAGTCCTAGCCCTTTATTCTACCTCCCCAAAAGGCCTATCTTACCTTATTCGTGTTTGAGAATAGAGCTAGGCACAGCGCTGGCTGCATGGCAAATGGCGATTACGCCACCCCGGACCGAAATTCCGTTGTTGTGGTGTTAGTAGGAGTGGTACCACACTAGCAGTAGCAGCATATGAAAAACAAAGTAAAAAAATGAGACATTGAGTGACCTGAGAGGAGTATTAGAAGGAACAGTAGCCTAAGCAATGCTGAAGATAAGTATGGGGAAAAAAGAATTGCATGGACGATTATGGCTACAACAAGAACAGTGACACAGCAGCGTCACAAGTCTTCTTGACATGTAGGAGGATGATGTTGGCGATGGATCCAATCGATGGTGGGCATGAAATTCAGAATTTATTTTAAAATATTCATTGTTGTTTTTTTAACCAGAATTACAATATCCTAGGATTCATCTAGCTGCCTTAACATTGATTTGAGAAGGTTGCTTGCACCTTATTCTCCACAGCAAGTGTGTGGAATTATTGTTGTAATTTACTCACACCTCAATGAAAACGACACAGCCCGGGGGAAGAGGGTTAGTGTTTGAAACTTGGATGGGAATGGGGTTTGTGGGGAAAGTTTTGTGGAGAGAGAAAAAAAAAAGCACAGCATGGACAAACAACAAATGAAGATAAACAAATCTTTGGATACAAAGCTAACCATAAATCTTTTAAGGGACATAAAGGAAGTGCATGCACTACTGCATGCATGAAGTTGTTTGCTAAATGGATAGGTTACTGAAAAGTAAGTAGTACTTTCTACAATGTACTAACTATGAAGAAACAATGTGACAGTACAGGGCTGCAGTAATTACGCAATTTCACTTACCTATCTGCCCTCAGAGAGAAGAACCGCTTATTACATTAAATTAGCTTAAAAAATAGCAAAGAAAAATGTATACAATGGCTGGAGGGATGAATTGAAGCAGAGAGCAAACAAATGCACAGAGTCACACTCATAGAAGTTCACAGCAATAACATTACTTAAAAGATAAGTAGAAATGAAGATGGATACTGTAACTGTATGTTGTTGTAGTTGTCCTGTTGAATTTGGGAAGTTGCATGCATCCAGCCATTCCTCTTTTTCGTGGTACTCCTCCATTCCATCTGACGCTCCGTCGATCAATGTTGGGGAACAGAAGATACCTTGTCCACTGCTGCCTGGTGGATGCTGAATTGCGGCTTGCTAATGGTAAGCCTGAGGTCATCCTTTTTCCCATTGCACAGGGTAAAAGCCGGCCTGTAATTGTTGATGGAAAAACAGGAAGTCATATTAAAACACCACAGAGAAAAATATATAAGGTACACTGTGTAGTGCAAAATAACACTTTCAGTTTCAGAGTCGACAGTATTACAAGTTACATACAAGCATCATTTCGAGATAGCGTACTCTGTGTCTCCTTTTCAAGGATAAATAAGTGTGGGCGAAATTTGTGTAAACTGCGATTTTAGAACAAAATTAGACCTTCCCAGCAGTGCCCCCAGACCCCTATCCCCACCAAACTCTATGAATTGAAACGGGAGTAGGTCAGCTAACAGAGAAGAACTTCCGTCACCTAAGTCGGTGTCCTCTTCTTCCTGCGTGCATTCACGTATTTTGTAATCTGGTGATATGAAGTGGTTATTCATCTTGATCAGTGTTAACCTTTCCACATTTTTGGGCAAGAGGCGGGTCCTTTTTGAAGTTACAATGGCACCAGCAGCACTGAAAACTCGTTCAGAAGACACGCTTGCGAGTGGGCAAGACAAATAATTTAGAGCCAGGTTGGTGATTAGTCACCATAGAGGCCTTTTCCTATACCAATACAGCAATGGGTTCTTATTAACAAAGACCTCTATTGGGTCATCCAGATATGCCTGCACCATCGACTCAAGGTTCTCCAGGGTTCCTCCACTTTGCGTACCATCTGTGGCCTATGCATCACTGGAACGAGTAAACCCTTGATGAGTTAGCCAATCCGCTTCCGACAATATTATGGCTGGGCCTGGTGCAGGTGAGCATGATGATACAGTTGCTGGTGCCGTTAACGGCTGTGAGGGAAAGTGACTCCATTTGGCCACAGATTCAGAAGTGGAACTTGACGCCGGATGGCCAGCTGATTCAGTTGTACTTCTGCCGGCTCCTTCAATTTTCTGCCGCTCTTTTTCAAACCGAGTGGCTGACACAGCTAGCCAATGTTTGTACTTTGAAACATGTGCTTCATCAAAAGGAATGAATGCTTTGTTGGCCACTGCCTTTTTGTACCGTGGATCCAGAATAGTGGCACAAATGTAATGTTGTTCTGTATGTATGTTTTTAAGCCTTTCATTGTCAACTAGGCGGCTTAATAAACTCTCCGCCAACTGATATGCGTCTTGTTTTTCAGCATCATCTCGAAACGTTGAAGACACCGCCTTCAGTTGGTGCTCTAGCATGCGCAACAACGGGATAGGTTTTCCCAAAGAACAGTCCTCCCTGCTGACTTCACGCGTGAAGACCTCAAAAGGACGAAGCATGTCTGTCAGGCTTGCAACTAGCTTCCATTCCTCCAACTCTACCCTCATGTCTTTCATAGTAGAACCCAGTTTATAGACATAGTGATTTATTACCCCCCACTGCTCAGACAGACGCTCAAGCATGTAAACGGTTGAGTTCCAACGTGTTGCCACCTCATGGATGAGTCCTTTGACTGGCAGTCAACGTTCATGTTGAATGCTCTTCAGCTGCTTCCGGGCCTTAAAAGAATGGCTGAAATGTGTGCAGATTCTTCGGCAGGTGGTCAGTAACTTGCTGACTGTGTTTTCTTTTTTCAAGACATCTTGCACCACAATGTTAATACTGTGCGCCAAACACGGCACTCTGAAGTAGTTACCATCCTGCATGGCCTTAACTATATTACTGCCATTATCCATGGAAACCTAACCAACTATGCGATTTCTTGGATGCAGCCATTCATAGACCTTCCTATCAAACTCCTCCAAAAGTTTAGGTGCAGTATGAGTTTTCTTCATGGCAAACATGGCTACTGTTGCATGTTTCCGAGTAGCTTGAAAAACTGTGTCTGTGTCAACACCTGCAGATAGCTTCTCTTTAACCCCTGCAAAAGAGACACAGTGTGCAGTGATGCACATGTAATCAAGGTCTTGGCAGCTGGTCCACATGTCTGTTGTAAGGTGGATAGTGTGAACAGCACTCTTCTGCAAAGCTGCCCCAATCACCTCCAGCACATTTTGATATAGTGCAGGAACCACAACTCTGGCAAAATAGGACCGGCTAGGAACCTTCCATTTAGGGCAGACTGTTGCCACAAATTCTAGAAAACCCACCCCTTCCACGAAAGAAAAAGGGAGAAGGTCTAGCGCTAGCATTTTAGCCAGCTTTGCGTTATACAGACGTGCCGTTGGGTGGTTGAGTTCAAATGGCGCATCCGACCAAAACATTCTGCTAATGGTGGTCTGGACTGTTTTACGTGATGATGATGATGCAGACTTCTTCAAACCAGTTAGGCTCATAGATGTACTTTTTCGCATTGGTGTCTCTCCCAGACACTTAGTGTGCCTCATACATGTTGCAGGGGTAGAGGGTGTGGGCGCTACCACTGCAGTGCTGCTGCCCGGGGTACTGGGTGTACCAGAAAAAATGTCTGTCGCTTCTTCACTTCCCCCCTGCACGATCAGCCCCTGGTCATCATCAGATGCAATATCAATGGATACATTTGGATTTGGTTTTCTTTTGGCTTCCTGGATCTTCCTTAGGTGTGCCTCCCACTCGATAGTGTGGTGTTTTTTGAGATGACCTCTCTGGCCTCCGGTACCATAGTTGGTACCAAGCTTACCCTGACTAACTGATATTTTACAAATCGAACAAACAACCATGTTTTCTGCCTTTTGGCTAACACTAAAAAAGTCCCAAACTGGGGACTGGAGATATCTGCTGGTGGTGGAGGTGCTACTTTCAGTTTCAATGGCAGATGAAGTGGAGGATTGGCGTGGCTGAATTCGACTCTGTTGTTCACAAACAGCACCACTACTTGAGGTAATGGAGGTCCAATTGGATGGAGGCCCCTGCCAGCCCTTCTGACTAAAAAATATGGTAGCTGCAGGTCGTGTTGGTGTTGTAGTTAACTGCGTTAGTGGTGGTACCAGTGCCACGCCGCCCACATCCCGCTCAGCAGCAATTCGGGATAGGGTAAAAATGTCTGTCTGTTGCATGCCCGCTGGGGCTGGAGTGACGTCTGTGATGACTGGGTCATCGTCAGACTGTTCATCAGCAGCATACACCACTTCTTGCTCGTCGTCATCATCAGCCATAAGTAAAAGCCTTGCGGGAACCTTCCTTTTAGGCTTAGCTACCTTTGTCGGCTCATGGCGTGCCTCAATCCCAGACTGCATTGCTGGGTTCCAATCAAGATCAAGGTCATCAGAAGAAAGGGGGCTTGAAGAAGAACTTGTAGTAGACCTCCTTGACCTTTTTCTTGCTGGGGATCTGGAAGACAATTGATCATCCTCAGGAGGAGTGGCTTCCTCGGATGATACCTCCGCTTGATTCTCGATTTCCTGATGTGCCCCTACTTCTGGAGGAACAAGCATTGTTGGCAGTTGTGCCACTCTATGTGCCTCTAGTTGTGCCTCTCCTTGCGCCTCTCCTTGCGCCTCACCTTGCACCTCTCCTTGCGCCTCTCCTTGAGCCTCTACTTGCGCCTCTACTTGCGCCTCTACTTGCGCATTTACTTGCGCCTCTCCTTGCGCATGTACTTGCGCCTCTCCTTGCGCGTGTACTTGCGCTTGTACTAGTTGCTCCAGTGGTTGTTGTTGTGGCTGTAGTTGTTGAACACTCGTTAGCTGAGTTACAACCTGCGTTGATTGGGTGCTACTGTCTTGCAATGAGTCAACATCACTGGTCGATGGTGATTGAACAACCAAAGTGGCTGCCTCTGCAGCACTCATGGACTTGGACCTAACTTGGTGTGGTGGAACTGAGCCCAATGAAGAGGAGCTGCTGCTCCCAGCTTTGTCCCCGGCGGACCCCGCTGCTGCAGGCGTTATTTTTTTTCCTGAATAAAGTGTCTGTGGGTACACCAGTCTCCTTGGTAAGTGACACCACTTGCTTCTTCTGCTCCTTCTTACTGGCAGTGGCAACCTTCTTTGTAGAGGAGCTACGGCCACCTTTCTTTGGGCCCATCTTCTTCAGATGTCAGAACAGCAGGCCGCAGTTGCACGAGTTGCAGAGTTGTCTGTGGCCACACGTGACGTTGTGCTGCACACAGCGCTGAAGGACTTCTTCCTGGCACTGTTGGTTCTCTTGTGCACCTAAAAGCAAAGGAAGCCAGAGGACCATCAGTTAAACACCCCAAAAAGTCGGAAAACACACAAAAAACCCAACACAATCCAATGCCATCCATGCCCTCAATGATGTTTAAATTCAAGAGGCCCCACACAAAGCATTGGTCCATGCACCACTCACTACCCCTGGGCATAATGGGTGAAAGCAGGGCAGGCTGGGTGCAGGTCTATGGCTCAAAGCACACTGCAGGGCTTCAAAATGGCCCCTTGTCCGCCAGCCACATGGCCAGGCTCTGCATGGACCAGGCCTCAAAATGGCCCCCACCCACATGGCCAGGCCCCAACAACAACACCCCAAGAAGTCGAAAAACACGAAATATCCACACAATCCAATGCCATCCATGCCCTCAATGATGTTTAAATTCAAGAAGCCCCACACAAAGCATTGGTCCATGCACCACTCACTACCCCTGGGCATAATGGGTGAAAGCAGGGCAAGCTGGGTGCAGGCCTATGGCTCAAACTACAGGGCCTGGCTCCAAAAAGACCCTTGTCCCCCAGCCACATGGCCGCTCTCTGCCTGGACCAGGCCTCAAAATGACCCCCACCCACATGGCCAGGCCCAACAACACCCCAAAGAGTAAAAAAAAACACACAAAAATCACCACAATCTAATGCCATCCATGCCCTCAATGATGTTTAAATTCAAGACACCCCACAGACAGACTAGGTCCATGCACCACTGAGTACCCCTGGGTATAATGGTTGAAAGCAAGGCAAACTGGGTGCAGGCCTGAGCACACTACCTGGCTTCAAAATGGCCCCTTTAACCCACACCACATGGCCAGGCCCTGCCTGGACAACGCCTCAAAATGGCCCCCACCCACATGGCTAGGCCCCAACAGCACCCAAAAAGTCGAAAACACATAAAAATCCACTCAATCCAATGCCTTCCATGCCCTCAATGATGTTTAAATTCAAGAGGCCCCACACAATGCATTGGTCCATGCACCACTCACTACCCCTGGGCATAATGGGTGAAAGCAGGGCAGGCTGGCTGCAGGCCTATGGCTCAAAGCACACTGCCTGGCTTCAAAATGGCCCCTTGTCCCCCAGCCCCATGGCCAGGCCCTGCCTGGAACAGGCCTCAAAATGACCCCCACCCACATGGCCAGGCCACAACAACACCCCAAAAAGTCGAAAAACACATAAAAATCACCACAATCCAATGCCATCCATGCCCTCAATGATGTCTAAATTCAGGAGACCCCACAGAAAGACTTGGTCCATGCACCACTCACTACCCCTGGACCTACTGGCTAGTGAGGCTTTACAGTCACCCCAAAATTTTAAAAAAAATCAACATATAACAGTGAGCTAAAATTCCATACATAAATGACAATTACGTTAAAAAAAATTCACAGAAACAGTTGTATCATCATGCACCCATGACTAACCCTGGGCCAACTAGATACTGTGGCTACCCACAATATATATTTTATTAAAGTTGTGAAAAAAGTTTTAAAACTGTAGTTGCAGCAACTGCAATGCCCCAAACAAACAATACCAACTTACTTGTAAAATATCAAGTCCAAAAGTGATCCAAACTCCAAAGTCCAAAAAGTCCTCAAATACAAATATCCAGCAACAGCCACAAAAAGTAATCTTTCCAGCTCCAGATCCAAATGAAAAGTGACCAGGACATGGACAAAGCACTGGGAGGAGACTGCTGGACAGGAACAGTAAGTTGGAGACTCTGGGGAGCTTCCTTCCTCCCACCCCCCCCAAAAATAGACTCCTTGCACCAAAAAGTGCAGCCAAATGTCAATCTGAGGAGTTATTCTGATCAAAATCATCATTTTCAGAAGGTTTATGCTGCCTGTGGTGGATTTCTTGTGCAGAATTGCAATTTTTGCAATTTCGGGAAAGCGAGATGTTCAAATCTCCCGCCGGAAGTCAGCTGCGCGCCGCATCTACGTGCTCGGCATTGTTTACTCCCGCGATGCGTGATCGCGGGCCCTTATGACTTACTCGCGTTGTCAAACTCTCGCTCTGCAGGATGGCGGGCCGCGATGATGTAATCGCGGTCAAAAAACTCTCGCGCGATCACGCAGCAAGATCCAAAATGGCGCAGCACACGCAAACCGGGAGAAAAACAACTCGGCGAACACAGAATCACAGTAAGTCAACACCGCGGGCGCGATATTGCATTTTTCAAGCGCGACCAAGCAAAAAAATCCGCCAGCTTGCGGATTTTTGGGCAAATTTGCGGGATTTGCGGACAGCGAAATTGCCCAAAATCTGCAAATTCCGCGAACGAAATGGATTTCACACCCACGCTTAATTTGTACAGCAAAGTCTTTAAGCCTAGGATTAGCACCGTGCTATCCACTCCGAGCTGTAAAATGACAAAAGCCATTTACCGTTCCAGGCACAATATTACAGCTTTGGATTGGTAAAATACCATCCAAACCAACCTGAAATTAATAAAAGCAACCCCTGACACGTGTTTTGCTGTCAATACAGCTCTTCAGAGAGGTTTAGCTTTGTCCAGACACAAGGGAGCACCCAGTATAAGTCAAAACAATACCCGTGCAGGCATAGAGTGACGCATAAATTATGCAAAAAAGAAGGAGAGAACTCTGGGTAGTTCCCAAGTGTAGGTGGAAGGCAGTTCCTGTATAGAGCATCCTCAATACCAGCGACACTCTAAAATTTCTTCACCTCAAATGTCTGATTGTCTATCAAAGTTTTTTAGCATGGGATTAGCACAGTGCTATCCACGCCGAGATAGAAATGGACAAAGTCTTTTGCCATTTGTACAGCAAAGTCTTTAAGCATAGGATTAGCACAGTGCTATCCACGCCGAGCTGTAAAATGACATCGCTGGTGTTGAGGGTGCTCTATACAGGAGCTGCCTTCCACCTAAACTTGGGAACCACCCAGAGTTCTCTCCTTCTTTTTTGTATATATAAATATATATATCGTCATGTGATCAAGGGCCGTCTGGGCTCGAAACGCGTCATGGCGGAGGTGCGGGACTAGCACAATAAAATCATAGCACCTTTAATCTCTGGGTCCACTGTCGTCATTTTGGATGGATGTTTGACGACTGTTTGCTGCATAATATATATATATATATATATATATATATATATATATATATATATATATATATATATACCGGCAGCAGTATGTAGTTATAGTTAGAGCCTTGCTTCTATTCAAAAATAGTTTTTTCTTTTGCCATTAACTTTGGTGACGTTTGACGAATCTTCGCGAAATAAAAGGTTCACTCAGGTCAGCTCCTGTCTTAAAAATTTTGGGGTGATTCGTCAAGCGGGGGCTAAGAAAAAGGGGGGTCTCAAAATGCGTTTTCCCCATGTTAATTTTAATAGGAATTTTAGACATGGCCACAGCCCGAACTACTGAACGGATATACACCAAATTTGGCAAAAAGGTAGCTCTTGGTCCAGAAAGCAACCTTTTATGTAAAATTGTGTAAATTCATTCAGTAGTTGCTAAGAAATTTTAAAAAATTACATTTATATATCTAAGCCCCGAGGAGGAGTCGTAACTCCTCCCGAGCACAAGCTGACTTTTGATTGGCTGCCAACGCTCCAAAGCAGAATGTGTTGGTAGCCATCTTGTGACTCGATAACCGAGTCACAAGAAAGAGGGAAAAAAAGTGAAAAATTAAGAAAAGGAGTCAGAGTAGAAGCACCCTGACCCCCTTGGCCTGCCCCAGGCCAAAAAAGAGAATTTTTCTTTTGCAATTTTAGCCGATTTCGTGTTGGGTGCGTGAATCAAGCTGAAATTATTTAAAAAACAAAGCATGGTCTCCCGCGCTTCGTTTGTTATAAGCCCCCAGGTGGGACAGGTACCTGGGGCAATTCTTAATTATTGTGGTGGTCCCTAGGGCTGCAGGGTGGCGCATGCCTCGCATATGATAAACAAAGCCCCCTAACACGTTCTAAGGTGGGAAATTAAATACTGAGGGTCCCTGGTGGCCAACTAACCAACCAGGTTCCTCCAGTAAGTGCCATACAGGTGGTTTGCCGAGAGGTGGTCCTAGGCCATGCCCCTTTTTACACCAGGCTGCAAACACACCTCTTGGCAAACTGCTAGTGGGGTGATGAGGTCCTCTTGTGTACTGAAGACCTCAGGACGAAAGTGGACTTCATCCCCCGAGCAGCAGTGCACTAGAAGCTGCATTTGCAGAGTGGTGTAAAAAGGGGGCATGGCTGCTGACCAGCAATCCAGATGTGGCGCTTACTGGAGGCATATGGTGAGGTAGTTGGCCCCCAGGGGCCCTCAGGAATGAAGGGGACTTAATACTCCAACTTAGAATGGGCCATGAGGTGCGCTTTTAGAGTGGTTGGGAAAGGGGGTGTGGCCGTGGTGCACCTCTCAGCAATCCCATTGTGTGGGGCTTACTGGAGATAAGAGGTAGGCTAGTTGGCCCCTAAAGGACCCCCAGAAGTGAAGGGGACTTCAGTCCCCATCCAAGAGCGCACCAGGTAGCGCGTTTGCAGAGTGGTGCACAAAGGGGGCGTGGCCTGCTATGAGAACTTAGCAATCATGCTGTGTGGGACTTACTGGAGGTAATAGGAGGAGTAGTTGGTCTCCAAGGATGTCCATGAGGGCCAACTACCCCTTGTATTACCTCCAGTAAGTCCCACACAGTGGGATTGCTAAGATGTCTTCGGAGGCCATGCTCCCCTTTCTCCACCACTCTGCAAATGCGCCTCCTGGCAGACTACGGGATGGGGGATGAAGTCCAATTTACTTCTGAAGGACTTTGGGTGCCAAAAAGCCCTCCTGGTGCCTCCTGTAAGTCCTACGCAACGGAATTCATGAGCGCTGGTCGGAGGCCCTGCACTCTTTCTCCACCACTCTGCAAACGCGGCTACTAGTTAAAGAAGTGTTAAAGAAGTGTTTGCAATGTATTAGGTTTCACATTTGCGAGAATTAGAGCCATTGATGTTGTAAATGTAAAACTTTTTCACTCATTTTTTTCGGAGTGGAGTAGATGTACGTTGTGTGTAGTGGAATTATGTGGTATGTTGTGCAGTGAAGTTATGTGGATCGAAAGTATGTGTTATTTAGTGTATAGGAATTATGTAGAGTGAGATTATATGTTATGGAGAGTTATTATGTGGTATGGTAGTCTGTGTTGGGGAGTGGTAACGTCAGGTTTAGTCTTCCTCGTTTCCATAGAAGCTCAACTATGAACTCAGTGAGACAAAAAAAGAAGGAATCACTGATGAGCACTTGTAGACCTAATAAGAGGTATGAGCAGGGCCACTGGAATTATGCGACTGTTTGGCTGCACCGACTTTCGCACAATTATAAATGTTCTGCATTAGCCACATAATTCATCATCTGCGCCCTAATCTGCAGATTTGAACAAAAAAAGCCTTGATTCTAGCTCAAACGGTTCAATCGTTACCAAAAATGCAGCGACAAGTGATACAGCATGGTAGAAGGCCCTTTGCAAACCTAGAATTGTCACATGATACTTATTACTAAATGTGGGTGTTAAATTGTTACTAATGGTGTGCAAGCCACTCTTGCTTCCTTCTGCATCTTTCTTGCCTCTTTCTGCATTTATGTTGCTCTCTCTGCACATTTCTTTCTTTTCCTGCACTTCTCTTGCCTCTTTCTGCAAATCTCTTCTACTTACTGCACCTCTCTTCCCTCTTTCTGCACGTTTTTTGCATCTTTCTGCACCTCAATTGCTTCTTTCTGTAGCCCTCTTTTCTCTTTCTGCACCCGTCTTCCCTATTTGTGCTCCTCTCTTGCCTTTTTCTGTATCCCTCTTACGTCTTTCTGCACCCTTTTTGCCTCTTTCTGCACCTCTTTTCCTTCTTTCTGCACTTCTTTTGTTTCTTTCTGCACCTGTCTTCCTTCTTTCTACACCCCTCTTGCCTCTCTCTCCACCTGTATTCCCTCTTTCTGCACTTCTGTTGCTTCTTTCTGAACTTATCTTGCTTCTTTCTACACCTCACTTGCCTCTTTCTGCACCGCTATTGCCTCTTTCTTCAGTTTTCTTGCCTTCTTCTGCACTTTACTTGCCTCTTTCTGTAACTCACTTGCTTCATTCTGTACCTCTCTTGCCTCTTTCTGCACTTCACTCGCTTCTTTCTGCACCCCTTTTTTCCTGTTTCTGCACTCATCTTCCCTCTTTGTGCAACTCTCTTGCCTCTTTCTACACCTCTCTTTCCTCTTTCTGCACCACTCTTTCTGTACCTCTGTTCCTTCTTTTTTCACTTGTCTTGTCTCTTCCTGCACCCTTTGTGCCTCTTCCAGCACCTCTGTTACTTCTTTCTGCAGTTCTCTTCCTCTTTCGGTATCATTCCTACCACTTTCTGTATCCCTCTTGCCTCTTTTTGCACCTTTCCTACCCCTTTCTGTATCCCTTTTGCCTCTTTTCCCACTGCTGTTGGTTCATTCGTCACCTCTTTTGCTTCGTTCTGCACTTCACTTGCCTCTTTCTGTACCCCTCTTGCCTCTTTTTGCACCTCTTTTGGTTCTTTAGCACCGCTCTGGGTACTTCCTGCACCTCTGTTCCAAATTTCTGCATCCCTCTTTCCTTTTTCTGCACCCCTCTTCCCTCTTTCTGCACCTCTTTTGCCTCAGTCTGCCCACCTGTTCCATCTTTCTGCACCGCTTTTGCCTGTTTCTGTATCTCTCTTGCCTCTTTCTGCAGTTCTCTTGCCTCCTTCTGCACCACACTTGCCTCTTTTTGCACCTCTGTTGGTTCTTTTGCACTGTTCTAGCTTTTTTCTGCACCTCTCTTGCCTCTTTGTGCACCCCTTCTATCTTTTTCTACACCCTCTTGACTCTTTTTGCACCCCTGTTGGTTCTTTCTGCACTGCTCTTGCTTTTTTCTGCACCTTTGTTGCTTCTTTCAGCAATCCTCTTGTCTTTCTGCACTTCTCTTGCCTCTTTCTGCACAACTCTTCTTACCTCTTTTTGAACCTCTGTTGCTTCGTTCTGCACCTCGCTTGCCCATTTCTGCACCTTTTGTGCCACTTTCATCACTTCTGTTGCATTGTTCTGCACTTCTCTCGGTTTTTTTCTACACTACTTATGCCTCTTTCTGCACCCCTCTTGCCTCTTTGAGCTCCTCTTTTGCTTCTTTCTGCACTTCTTGCTCCTCTTTCTGTACCCCTATTGCCTCCTTCTGCACCTCTAATGCTTCTTTCTGCACCACTCTTGGTTTTTTCTGCAGCTGACTTGCCTCTTTCAGCACCTCTGTTTCTATTTTCTGCAGATCTCTTGCGTCTTTCTGCACCTCACTTGCCTGTTTCACCACCTCTGTTGCTTTTTTCTGCATATCTCTTGCCTATTTCTGTACCCCTCTTTTCTCTTTCTGTATCTCTCTCTCCTCTTTCTGCACCCCTGTTCCCACGTCCTGCACCCCTCTCATCTATTTCTGTAACTCTGTTGCCTCTCTCTGTACTTCTCCTGCTCTTTCTGCACCTCTGTTACTTCTTTCTGCACTACTATTCATTCTTTCTGCACCTCTTTTGCTTCATGCAGCACCTCACTTGCCTCTTTCAGCACCTCTATTGCTCTTTTCTGCAGCTCTCTTGCCTCTTTCTGTACCTCACTTACCTCTTTCAGCACCTCTGTTGCTTCTTTATGCAGACCTCTTGCCTCTTTCTATACCCCATTCCCTCTTTCTGTACCTTTCTTGCCTGATTCTGCACCTCTCTTGCCTCTTTCTGTATCTCTCACCTTTTTCTGCACCGCCCTCCCTCTTTGTGCAACTCTCTGGCCTCTTTCTACACCCCTCTTCCCTCTTTCTGTACCACTATTGTGACTCTTTCAGCACCTCTGTGGCTTCTTTCTGCACTTTTCATGGTTGTTTCTACACTACTCTTGCCTCTTTCTGCATCCCTCTTGCCTCTTTGAGCACCTCTTTTGCTTCTTTCTGCACTTTTCTCTCCTCTTTCTGTACCCCTCTTGCTACTTTCTGCACCTCTAATGCTTCTTTTTGTACCTCTCTTGCTTCCTTCTGCAGCTGACTTCCCTCTTTCAGCACCTCTGTTGCTTTTTTGTACAGATCTCTTGCCTCTTTCTGCACCTCACATGCCTGTTTCAGCACCTCTGTTGCTTTTTTCTGCAGATGTAATGCAATGTAATGTAAAGGCATATTTATATAGCGCTACTACCACTCCATGGAGCATCTTGGCGCTCAAAACCAACCCAGCAGGAATAGGATAGTGGACTGGAGGCAACTCAGAACACATTACACACTTTACACTAGTGCCCTACAGGCAGCGTCAGTGAAAGAGAAAATCCATGTCTTCAGGGATTTTCTAAAGTGGCTCTCCTTAGATATAAGCCGAAGCTGGGGTGGCAGTTTATTCCAAGCCCTGGAACCTAAGAAAAAAAGGGATTTCCCACCCTTAGTGACCAATCTAAATCTGGGGGTTACCAAAAGATTTTGATTGGCGGACCTCAGACAACGTGCTGGCTGATAACGTTTAAAGCCATTAGACAAGTATCTGGGTCCTGAAAGGCTGAAAGGCTCTAAAGGTGATAACAAGGACCTTAAATAAAACACGCTTGTGTATAGGTAACCAATGGAGAGTCTTGAGCGCGGCCGAGGCAGATGACTTTCTAGGCCAGCGAAGTACTAAACGGGCAGTAGCATGCTGGACTAACTGCAGCCTGTGGAGCACTGCTTTATTAGTTCCTGCATACAGGCTATTGCAGTAGTCCAGTCTAGATGTTATCAATGCAACTGCCATGGTTTTCCTTGCTGCAAGTGGGAGAAGGTCAAAAAACTTCCTAAGCGATCTAATGATATGGGAGCACGTGCTAGCCACGCCTACCGCTTGCTGCTTAAATGACAATTGGTCATCAAATTTGATGCCCAGGTTACGGGCCGAAGAAATAGTGTTTGGAGGGGCTTCAGCATCATCGGGCCACCATTGTTTGGGGGAAAACAAGTTTTGAGGGCCAAAGGGCAATATTTCCGTCTTCCCGGAGTTACATTTGAGGTGGTTGTTATTCATCCACTCAAATGTGGCCGTGAGACGGTTTTACAAAATTTTCCTCTGGTCCAGGCAGCTCCCTGTCCAACACCAGGATAAGCTGAGTGTCATCAGCATATGATATAGTGCTAATCTGGTATGAGGTGATTAGCTCAATCAGGGGTACCATGTAAAGATTAAAAAGTACAGGGCTCAAACTAGAGCCCTGAGGGACCTCTGAGCTGATGACTTTTTCTTCAGATTTAAATTCACCCAGTACCGTGATTTGATGTCTTTGGTTGAGGAAACTTCTAAACCATGCCAATGCCACTCCTCCTATACCTGCATTCCATAAACGGTCGATCAAGATTGTGTGCGAGACCGTGTCGAAGGCCGCCAATAGATCGAGTAAAATCAAGACGGCCTTCTTCCCTTGGTCCATAGCCATTCGCAGGGTCTCTGCCATAAACAGAAGGGCAGATTCGGTAGAGTGTTTAGATCTGAATCCTGATTGGTTGGTGTGCAGGATGTTATTCTCCTCAAGAAAATTCGTAAGTTGGTTATTAACGAATTTTTCCGTCAGCTTAAACACCACAGGGAGCAGGGAAATAGGACGCAGGTTGGAAAGAGTGGTTGGGTCTGGTAGAGCCTTTTTCTGAAGTGGCATATCCGCTGCAAGCTTCCATTCGCATGGATCTCTTGCCTCTTTCTGTACCCCTCTTTTCTCGATCTGCCCCTCTCTTATCTCTTTCTGTACCTCTGTTACTTCTTTCTGTACTTCTCTTCCTTCTTTCTGCACCTCTCTTGCTTCATTCTGCGCCTCACTTGCCTCTTTCAGCACCTCTGTTGCTTTTTTCTGCTGATCTGTTGCCTTTTTCTGCACCCCTCTTTTCTCGTTCTGCCCCTCTCTTGTCTCGTTCTGTACCTCTGTTACTTTTTTCTGTACTTCTCTTCCTTCTTTCTGCACCTCTCTTGCTTCATTCTGCACGTCTCTTGCCTTTTTCTGCACCCCTGTTTCTTCTTTCTGTATCTTTCCGGCCTGTTTCTGCACCTGACTCGTGCCTCTTTCTATACCTCTGTTGCCTTTTCCTGCACCTTCTTGCCTCTTTCTGCACCTCTATTGTTTCTTTCTGCTCTTCTATTTCCTCTTTCTGCTCCTCTCTTATTTCTTTCTGCACCTCAGTTGCCTCTTTCAGTACCTCTGTTGCCTCTTTCTGAAGATCTCTTGTCTCCTTCTGCACCCCTGTTCCCTCTTTCTGCACTTCTCTTGCTCTTTCTGCACCCTTCGCACCTCTTTCAGCACCTCTATTACTTCTTTCTGCACTCCTCTTCCTTCTTTCTGCAGCCCTACATACTCTTTGCATATTTTTGCACTGTTCTTGGTTCTTTCTAAACCTTTGTTGCTTCTTTTAGCAATTTCTGCACTTCTCATGCTTGTTCTGTACCTCTCTTGCGTCTTTATGCACCTTTGTTGCCTTTCTCTGCACTTCAATTGCTTTTTTTCTGCACCTTGCTTGCCTGTTTCAGCACCTCTGTTGCCTCTTTCTACACCTCTCTTCCCTCTTTCTGCACCACTCTTGCCTTTTTTTGTACCTCCGTTTATTCTTACTGCACTCCTCCTACCTCTTTTTAAACCCTTCTTGCACCTATGTTGCTTCTTTCTTTACCTCTCTTCCTTCTTTCTACAACACTAGTGCCTCCTTCAGCACCTCTGTTGCTTCTTTCTGCACTTCTCTTCGTTCTTTCTGCACTGCTCTTGGCAATTGCTGCATCCCTCTTGCGTATTTGAGCACCTCTTTTGTTTCTTTCTGCACTTCTCTCTCCTCTTTCTGCATTCCTCTTGCCTCGTTCTGCACCTCTGTTGCTTATTTATGCACTTCTATTGCCTCTTTCTGCAGATCTCTCATTTCTTTCTGCACCTCACTTGCCTCTTACAGCACCTGTTTCTTTTATCTGCAGAACTCTTGCTTCTTTCTGCACTTCACTTGCCTGTTTCAGCACCTCTGTTGCTTTTTTCTGCAGATATTGTGCCTCTTTCTGCACTCCTCTTTTCTCTTTCTGTACCTTTCTTGCCGCTTTCTGCACCCCGTTCCCTCTTTCTGTACCTCTGTTGCCTCTTTATGTACTTCTCCTGCTCTTTCTGCACCCCTTATGCTTCTTTTGGCACCTCTTTTACTTCTTTCCGCACTTCTCTTCCTTCTTTATGCACCCCTCTTGCTTCTTTATGCATCTCACTTGCTTCTTTCAGCACCCCTGTTGTGTTTTTCTGCAGATCTCTTGTCTCTTTCTGCACCTCACTAGCCTCTTTCAACGCCTCTGTTGCTTTTTTCTGCAGATCTCTTGCCTCTTTGTGCACCCCTCTTTTCTCTTTTTGTACCTCTCTTGCCTCTTTCTGCACCCCTGTTCTCTCTTTCTGTACCTTTCCTGCCTGTTTCTGAACCACTCTTGCCTCTTTCTGAACCTCTGTTGCCTGTTTCTGCACCTTTCTTGCCTCTTTATGCACCCCTTTTGCCTCTTTCTGCAACTCTGTTGCTTCTCTCTGCACTTGTCCTGCCTCTTTCTGAACCTCTCTTCTTTCTTTCTGCACCCTAATTGCCTCTTTCAGTAACTCTGTTGCTTTTTTCTGCAGATCTCCTGCCTCTTTCTGCACCTCATTTGCCTCTTTTAGCACCTCTGTTGCCTGTTTCTGCAGATCTCTTGACTCTTTCTGCAGCCCTCTTTTCTCTTACTGTACCTCTCTCGCCTCTTTCTGCACCTCTGTTCCCTGTTTCTGCACCTTTCCTGCTTGTTTCCGCTGCTCTATGGCCTCTTTCAGCACTTCTCTTGATCTTTTTGCACCCTGTGCACCTCTTTCAGCACCTCTGTTGGTTCTTTCTGCACTGCTCTTGTTTCTTTCTGTAAATCACTTGCCTCTTTCTGCACTTCTTTTGCTTCTATCTATACCTCTGTAGCTTCTTTCAGCAATTGCCTTGCCTCTTTCTGCACTTCTCTTCTATCTTTCTGTACCTCTCCTGTCTCTTTCTGTACATCTCTCACCTCTTTCTGCACCTCTCTTACCTATTTCTCCACCCCTCTTGCCTCTTTATGCACCTCTGTTGGTTCATTCTGCAATTCTCTTGCCTGTTGTTGCACCTCTGTTACTTCTTTCTGCACTGCTCTTGTTTCTTTCTGCATCCCTCTTGCCTCTTTCTGCACCTCTCTTTTCTCTTTCTGCACCCTCTTGCCTCTTTCTGCATCCTGTTCCCTCTTTCTGCACCTTTCCTGCCTGTTTCTACTCATCTCTTGCTTCTTTCTGTTGCTTTTTTCTGCACTTCTCTTGCTCTTTTTGCATCGTAAGCACCTCTATATGCAGGTGTTTTCACTGTATTTTAAGTGTCTTTCAGCATAGCACTGGCTCCAGGCTTCGTTAGTCAGAGTCAGTTACCACCAGTACCAGTCATCAAAAATTTGGGGCACAGCATGACTTTAAAACAAGGCCGCTTTCTGCACCTCTGTTGTTTCTTTCTGCATATCTTTTGCTTATTTCTGCACTTTTCTTCCTCTGTAGGCATAGTTGCAAATGATCATTTAAAAAACCTTAGAAATTTACTGAAAAAACCACAGGTTTTAGGGACGTTATAGTTAGTTGGACATTTCACTTGCAGAAAACCAGATAAATGTGGCTGTTATAGTTAGTTGAGCTAAGTATAACTTGTGCCCCCACCATTGCACTGCTGATGACATCATATATGACATCACTGGTCAGTGACATCACTGATGACATCACTCTCCATTTCAGTAAAATCTTTACTCAGGCAAGTACAATTCCTGGGCTCAATTAGTTTCATTTCTTGCTTCGTGACAGTTTTGAACATCATTTACAAGAATGCCCGTCCCTATATTTACAACTGAAAATGTCTTTAAAGAATTCAGCAACTACTTAACAGATTTATATCATTTAACAAAAGGCTCGCTTACTGGACCAACAGCTACATTTCTGCAAAATTTGGTGTAATTCTATTCAGCAGTTCGGGCTGTAGCCGTATCTAAAGTTCCTATGGAAATTAACAAAGCTCAGAGAACGCTGTATTAAGTAAGGAGGATAACGGTGTTGTGGATAATACGAGTGAAGTACTCAAGAGTAATATTGAGAGTATGATTGATACGGAGGGCGGAATAGAGTATGAAAATGCTGAACCCTTGCTGGATAGGTCCATAGCAGGACACGAGACGCTTGCAACTGCAACTAAGTATACAGCTATAACTACATTTACAGCTACAGTCACATCTTCCAACACAGAAAATCTACAAGATGGGGCACATATTCAGTCACATATCCAGTCAGCACAATCTTTGACCCATGGGGAATCAGAGGACTTTTATTCTCTTTCCGAAGGCTCGGTCTCATCATGTGATGATTTAACTGCTCAATACTCAAGACAATTACGTATGGCTGATGATAGTGAGGGTGAAATAGAAGACTCTACAGAATTTGGTGAAGATAGCTTAGTAACAATACGAGAAAGGGGTCATTCAGGGGTAACGAATGTGGAAAGAATGGAAGACATTGATCTATCATCGGCTGCGAGGGGTGGTAGAGCAGCATCATCGACTGAGGTGGATGTTACTCTGAGTACAATTTACCAAACAATACTAGCACATATGGACAAGACGGAGCAAGAGAGTTTAAGAATACAAAATTCCTGCCGCAGGCTACAGAACTCATTACGGCGGTTGGCAAAATCACAATCTGACTTTGGGGAAAGAGTTGTCGAAGTGGAAACTAGGATTTCAAATGTTGAGGATCAATTCGCCCACCAAAAGACTACCACAGAGTTATTGAGCGCCAACAAAGAGGATATACAATGGAAGATGGCCGATCTTGAAAATCGCGCTCGTCGCAACAATTTAAGATTCATGCAGATCCCGGAAGGAAAAGAGGGACAAGATCCTAGAAAATTTATTGTGGAGTTTTGTAAACAGGCTTTTTCAGAGATAACAAAATGGGATTGGGATAGAGAAATAGAACGAGCACACAAATTACCATTTAATATCCGTGCACATTTGGGGGGCGACAGATACTAGACCTACGCCTTTTCTGGTCGCGTTTAATAGCTTTTTGGCTAGGGAGGATGTGTTTATGAATACAAGGCCCAACAGGAAAAATAAAGGGGGATGGCTTTGAATTTTTTGCAATATCTGACTTATGTAAGTACACAATGGATATTCGATGGCAGTTATGGCCATTGATCACACAGTTTCAGAGCAAGGGAGCGCAGGCCTACATAATGAATCCTGCTAAACTTAAAGTAATTCACAAGGAAAACACCAGTTTTTTGACTAATGTGTCCGTCGCTAAGGAATATTTACATAGTTTGTAGGGCGTGTAAGGTAGAAGGGATTGCTCAGGATGCTGTATCGTATATTATATTTGCTTTCTCTATCTATTTTTGGATGATTATAATTTTTTTTGGGGGGATATTTGTATCCCTGCGGGGGTAAGGCTGGGGGCTCGGGAAGCTCCACATCCAAGGACTATAAGTCCTAAAGTCTCGGTAAGAGGGGGGGGAGGGCGAGAGCAGGGTGGAGGGAGGAGCGATCACGGTGGGGGTGTGTGCAATGGGTAGGTAGCACGGTGGGGGTAAAAAGGGGTAAAAATTTCTGGGGGGACAACCTACAGCACAAAAAAGGAAAATATGTTTAAGCTAAAGATAATGCATATATGGGGTTCTGAGAAAATTAGTTACTGTTGCACTCCAGGTTGGATTATTATGAAAAATCTCAATGGCCCGCAGCATTAAATTATGCTCCTTAAATGTGTCTGGTCTTAATAATTTGAAGAAAAGAAATATAGTTGCTGCAGAAATTCGTCATATTCAACCAGATATTCTATGTCTTCAGGAGACACATTTATCATGGAGTAATAGTCGGCGATTTAGGATATTCGTTAATTTGTGCTTCACAACAGACTTCTATGACACGGGGGGTGATGATATTGTCAAAGCCTCGATTATGCACAACAGTACGTAGTTTAACGGATACATGGGGAAGATGGGCCATTGCTGAGGTAAAGATTAATTCTTCTCGTATAACGTTATGCTCAATCTATGGGTCAAACTTAGACGAACCTGAGGTGCTAGAAAATCTGAATATGGAATTAGCAAATTGGGCTACACCTTTGATAATATGTGGTGACATAAATATTAACTTAAATAATACAGAGCTTACAGGAGGATTTAATAATTATAAAGGACGTAAACCTTGTGTGTTCAAGGCTTTATGTAACTTAAGAACTGATCATGGTTTAGTAGATACATGGAGTAACATGAATCCTGATTTACCAGGCTATACCTATTATTCGTTTACACATAGGAAGATGGCCCGCTTAGATTATTTTTTTGCTCCCTTATCGATACTAACTGACGCTCAAGTTGAATTATTTCCTAAAGTTACATCTGATCATGCACCAATTGTTGTAAGTGTACCGGACTTGAAGATTCTTTATGAGGGGAGAACTTTTACTTTTGATAGAAAACTTTGTTTAGATGAAGAGTTTCAGACGATTATGTCAAATTGGATAAAGGAATTTTTTCATGTGAACTTGAGCTCGACCAGCATAGACATAGTATGGGACACATTTAAAGCTTGCTTCAGAGGGGAGGTGATCAGTTTTGGCTATTATTGCCATAAAAAGTTAAGGGCGGAAATGCAAGATCTGTATACTGGATTAAAAAAGTCAGAGGAGAATCTAATAAAGGAACTACAAAAAACTGATAGTCAAAGAGATATAAGAGAAGCGGAAGATAAGATAGCTAGAAGTCGGGCTAAGATTTCGGGGATTTGGAGTAAAGAAAATGCACGAAAGTATTTGATACATAAAAGACAATTGCATGAATACGGTGAGGCAATTAGTAGATCCCTGGCTTTACGGTTAAACAAGCAATCAACATCAAGATCTATTTCTAAACTGAAGGATCGATATGGTAATGTTCATCAAGATCCAGACAAAATTCTAGATATTTTTCATCAATTTTATACGGAATTATACACACAACAAATGGTTGATAGCGTAGATTCAAGATTTGACTTGGGGAATTTTATACAACTAAGTGAGAGTGATAAGGAGTGGCTTGAAAGCCTTTTTTCCTTAGAAGAGGTAGAACTAGCAGTAAAAAGCCTGGCGAATGGTAAGGCTGCAGGACCAGATTATATTCCCGGTGAAGTATATAAAGTATTTTTTGAACAATTAAAATACATTATGTTCGATACTTTTAGAGCAGCACAAAGAGGTAAAGCACTATTGTCATGGAATGATGCTACTATTGTGGTTTTCGGTAAAAAAGGTAAAGATCCAGAAATGCCGGGCTCATACCGCCCGATTTCGTTACTTAACTGTGACAGTAAAATATATTCAAAAGTCATAGCTAATCGCATTTCTAAAGTTATCACTCCGTTAGTCTCCCCAAACCAACATGGATTCATTCCTAATAGAGGTACAGTGACACACATAAATAAAGTCATAACTCTCTTTGATATCGCTCAGGCAGAAAACCGTGCATTGGCCTTAATATTACTCAACGCTGAAAAAGCGTTCGACCGTGTAGAATGGCATTTCTTATGGGAGGTATTGCGAAGATTAGGTTTTGGGGATACATTTCTGACTGCACTTCAAGTGTTATATTCTGCCCCTAACGCTAGAATTGCAGCTATGGGCATGAAATCATCACGGATAAAAATCACAAGAGGGACACGGCAAGGATGCCCGTGTTTTCTCCATTATTGTTTGCTTTATTCATTAATCCCTTATTAAACAGACTATCCAATACCCCATCAATTATACCATTACTAGTGCAAGATATACCACATACAGTATTTGCTTATGCAGATGATGTGGCGGTGGCTACGGTTAACCCAGACGAGGCGTTAATAGAGATAGAGCGGCTGGCCCATGAATTTGGGTTATTATCAGGATATAAATTAAACTCTGCAAAAACACAGGTTTTAGCTACTGGTAATATCCAAACTAGCGACCTCAGATTTGTATCGGAAGTAACGTATCTTGGCATAATAATTAAGACTTCTATGAAGGACATTGTTGAAGTCAACTGGGTCAGTACATTTCAGCACATCAAGCATTCGCTTGAAAGATGGGGATGCTTGCAACTAACAATTATTTGTAGAGGAAACATTATTAAAATGTTACCAAAAGTTGTATATCTCTCTAGAGCTATACCTCTAGAGATTCAACCACATTATATTCAACAGCTGCAATCAAAATGTGCGAGATTTCTATGGGCTCCGGGAAAATCTCGTCGGGCAATGAAATTAATGACACTCCCAGTTGAGAGAGGCGGTCGGGCTATCCCAGATTTCATGTTATATTTTTATGTATATTTTCTACAAAGGTTGTGATTGCTACTAACCGGGTAATTGGTAGAGAATGTGGCAGAGGCACCATCTATATTTTATTTATTGCTGGGGGTTCACGCTAGACGTCGTCTATTTAAAGAGCTTGAAGGTAATTATTATAAGAGAACAAGATATAAGGTTTTGGAATCTGCCTATGCAATCTGGATGAAGATTTCTCGAATGATAAATTTAGGAAAAATGACACATTATACACCCTACGATGCAGAGAAAATATTACCTTCTATCTTTTGGGACCGGGTTGCTAAAGAATGGATGCAAAGGGGGATAATACAAATTGGGGATTTGTTTGAATCAGATGGTTCAATTGCAAAGTATGAGAGCCTTACTAAAAAATATCAACTAACTAAATCATCCTTCTTTAAATACCTTCAATTAAGGGATTTTATAATTCGAAAGCATATTTTACCTGATGTTGTTCCTATCATAGAGGCTATTCGTACAAGGAAAAAAATTGGGCTTCTGTATACTATTTTGATGGATTATAGACCTGATGATTTACAGAAGTTCAACTTGTATTGGCAACAACAGTTGGGGGGAACTGGTCTCAGTATAGAAGATGCAATTGTGATGTCTAGGGAAGCCTTCTTATCGGCCAACTTGAAGGCTCAGTTTTTTAAGATTGTGTTTAGATTATATTACACTCCAGAGCGGATGAAGAGTGGGGCTCACAATATAATGGAAAATGTTTTTGATGTAAAGACGATAATGCTGATAGTATTCATATATTTTTCAGCTGTATCAATTGCATCAATTTTTGGTTCATATTAAAAATTTTCTGACTATGATAACACAGACTACTGTGAAGATTTCTCCAGCAATTATGCTACTTGGAATAGGGGACAATGTGAAAAAGGGAACTGCCTTATTTAAATATAGGTATTTGATATTTGTGGCTATGACGGCCGCACGTCTTTGAATTTTGGAGAACTAAATTATATAATCTTTACAAATTGGAATGGAGTTTGTATGCCTTAAAAGGGGTAAAGAAACGAAAACTTGGTGTGTTAATTTGGGGTGCAATTCATGAACATTTAGCAATGTGAAATAGTGTTCGGTTAATTGGTGCTTAAATGTTCTTAAAATGTATTTTATGATTTGTTACATATATGTTTTGTATGTGCTGGTTACCTGTCCTCTCGGGAGAATAATAAATAAATAATAAAAAGAAAAGGAAATTAACATCTGAAAAACGCGTTTTGGGACCCCCCCTTTTTTTCGGCCCCTGCTTAATGGCCCATTTTGATTTTTTTTTTAAAACAGCAGCTGAAATGAGTGCCAAATGAATTTGGAAAATGTTGCAACAATTTATCAAACAACGGCAAATTTATTGCCAAATGACAAAAATGATCTTCCTATGTAAAATACATCCTAACTTTAATTACCTACTGACGACAGTAGGTCATTTTTCAAGATAAAAACATTGTGCCAACTCATCATTGTCATTTCTTCTTTTCTGTGTGCTATTTTACCTCTTAGTAATTCCCAGTGTGCTACCTCTTCAAGTATATTAAATGCAATTTGTAAATGAGTAAATTGGCTTGTGATTAAACCGGTTGTAGAAACACCTATATTCTGGGCCAATATGTTTGCTAGAATGGCATTACAAGTCAAACATAAAAAAAATTACAACAGCTAAAATATTAGTTTCACATGATTTAAATCAATGTTTAACTACAAATTAGATCTAAACGAGTTTGCATTTTTGATAATGTTTTCATACTAATCTGTTTCATTCTGATCCTTCTATGTTATTTCGGCGCAACATTGCCAAATAATGAATAGGATGACACAAGCCCACAGCCACACTACTCTCGCTCTAAATCTCTTTGTAGTGCAAGGAGGTTGTGATAAACTGCACCCCAGCCCCGTAGTTCTATATGCCACAGAAAATCCAAAATGTGCAATTAATAGTAAGAAGTAAGATTGTGTTCGAAATAAGAAATATAAAGCACATTTGCAGTCATGGGAATAAACAGAGTCCCTGCTCTGTTGACTTTATTACGCTATTTCAAGAAATGGGAATTTAACAATGCAACTTGTTTTACTACTTCATAATGAGCTGTTTCTGACGATTTTTCTTTTGCATTAAATTGTTTAGCCTTGCACATGCCACTGACATAGCCTTTGAAAATGGGATGTTATCTCCGTATGCACACATGTCGTAGTATGTTCAGTGATTTAAATGTATGAATGATAGCAGTTGAAAGCAATTGTATTGCAATGACCCAGTCATCTGATCAATTTTCAGGCTGCTGACGAGCAATAATAAAATATATTGTTATCTCTCTTTTTAACAAATTATAGATACATTAAATACATTTTATGAACACTAGCAATAAGTTCTGTTTTCGAATAACTGTGACATTAAAATTCCATTTTAATAATCCCATCCTTCAAGCTTTGCAGACTCTTAAGGTATTAAAACAGAAATTATCCTAAGCAGTTACATTATAATGTATTTAGAGATTAGACATTTCATGCTGGATATTAACAGCACTACTTTCGGGAAAAGACAACTCTACTGGAGGTATCTGTCTTAATGCGCACACTTTTAAATCCTGGTTGTGCTAGGTTCAAGTTCTTTGTAGTCTAATATTTTCAAATTACCATTTAATTTTGTAGTCAGACAGAAAAGTTTGATGGTTTCAAAAATGAAGTTTATTAAGACATGGATGATACATATAAACATACAATAACATCAAATATTCAATTTTCTTTAACTTTTTTATGTTGGGAGCATTTACAAAAACTTTCATATAAGTAGATGCAGAACCAATGAAAATAATTCCGAAAAGCATTACAATGTATGAATATTTTTCCTTAAAGTTGCCTCATTTGGTAATGCTTGTGAAGCCTGATTCCTAGAGAACGGGCCTCATTTAGGCTTGGCTGGTATTGTATACTACTCTGGGCAAGTGGAAAAATGAGAATGGACTACATCATATAGTTTGCATGTTGGTGGTAATACCATGACTTACCAATTCTTGCAACAATGGGTAGATTTTCCATTACTTTCCAAATCAGGCATAAGGTCACTACAACCCAATATGTTATTGGAAAAAAAGCTGTGTTCTGATTGGCCAGAGTCCTGATGGGTTGGGATTGGACAAATAAATTCTAACTCACAATTATAGTCATCATTATTTCAAAGCACTAGAAATTATATTTCGAAAGAAAATAATTGAAGTTCCAGAAAGCAAGATGTTTAAAAAATCAGCAATAATTTAAGTGAAGGAGCTTTCTGGCTTATTTGAGGTGCAGGCTGTATACTTGAGTGAGGAGGCCTTTAGCCAGTGCTGATTCATTTGAGGCTAACTTGGGATCATATCAGGAGTAAAATGTTTGGCCATTTATGTTAACATATAGAAGGAGAGCACAAAGAGCAGTGAATCCAGGAAAGTATTAGAATTTACGCATGTGAAGTACTTTTGTCACAGCAGACTTCTTTTTGCCATTAGAAAAAAGGCACTAGAGGCCTCATTATGATTGCCTGGTTTTTGTCTCGCTGTTCACTCTCCCTCAGAAGTTACCAACACTTGCAGGAGGAGTGGCAGGGAATACAAGGTGTACTTGATGTTCAGAAATTAGGAAATACTGTTGGAATCAGTTATTCCACAATTTACATGACAATTGTTCTTTCTCTCAGTTTTTTCAGGTCGTGATTCTGCTTGTTTTCAACAGGCAAAGTCTATCAGAGAAAAATTCACAATCCATAGAGATACTGCGGAGCTCATCATTCTGATTGAGCCTCTGACTCTCATTACCAGTGCATTCCTACTTAGTGCATAGGAGAAGGGCACAGTAAAATACATTATAGGTTGCATGTAAATGTGCTGCCATTCCAAAAAGAAACACCTCAGAGGTTTTTTTAAATTATTTTTAAGTATGCCATTTTGCACATAGAGCAAACTTTGTGGTATCAGAGGCTGCATCTTTGGTGACGTTAAAAAGTGGGCAGAAATATCTAGCTGGTTCAACTACTACTTGCAGTAAATGAATCAAGGTAAACCAACATAGTTTTAGAACCAAAGTTTGTGTGTTCTAAAGGCACATTAATATCAACCACTATTGCTTCAAAGACTAGTATATCAGGAGGCAGTAATATCATTATTATGTTATGTTACAGTTTCTTATAGAGTGCATGGATACCCAGAAACGGACTTCCCAGCATTGACAGGAGTCGTGAGAGAGATAATGTGCTGGTTATGTGAACATATTAGTCTTTTGTTGGCTCCTGAAGCTGAGTAGGGTGCCATTAGCTCTTAAGTGAATAGGGTGGGAGATCCAGGGCTTAAACACCAGATAAGCAAAATACTGCCCTCCACTTCTAGCCCTTTTCACTCTGGAGGTGGAGAGGATGAAACGGCTTGTCAACCTTAGATCTCATATATTGTAATGCAAAACGATGAGATGACTAAGGATGTATGGTTACTAAGTGTGTTTTAAAGTAGTTTAAATTCTATCTTTTTCTTAATGGTAGCCAATGACAGCTAGCCAGGGCTGGACGTGCAGACTGTGATTTTGGAAGGCTCAAAAGAACTTGAGCTGCTGAATTTTTAATAACCCTCAGTCTTCTGGTGACATGGGCAGGACTTCCAAGGTAGAGTAAATTGACATAATCGAATCACAACAGTATAAGGCCTTGTATTGCTATTCTCTGGGTTTCTGCGGGGAACCATCTGAGCACCTTCCTAAAAGCTCCTAGGAAACAAAAGCATGTCCCTGCTAATTTCCTGGTTTGATAGGCCATGGTGAGGTGAGGTCTTTATCCAGGAAAACTCCATAGTTATTTACTTCCGCTTTAAGGGAGGGGCAGTCACTCAGGCATGAAGGCCAGATAAGATGGTCCTAGAGGGAAAGGTTGTTCCCAAGCACTATGACGTCCGTCTTGCTGCCATTAAATTTAAAGTCGATGTTGGCCATCCTTTTGTTCACTTGTTCCAGGCAGGTGGACAGATTTTCTGCAGTTTGACTGATATTTGATGCAAAGGAGAGTACAATCTGAGTGTCATCGATGTACAACACCATTGTAAAATTAGATGAGCAAATCATATCAGCTAAATGACACACATATGCGTTACAAAAGAGTGGGGCACAGGAATGAGCCCTGGAATGAGCCCTGGGGCACTCCTCACTTGAGCTAATGAACATCCGATAAGCAGGGTACTTCACTGACCTGAAAATCTGGTTATCAAGAAATTATGTCAGCCATTTTATTGCCTTAGACGTGATTCTTAGTGCTTCCAGCCTGTATCGAAGGATAGAGTGGGAAACAGTGTCAAAGGCTGCGCTCAAATCAAAGAAGATGAGCGTAGCTGACCCTCCTTGATCTAAAGTTTTCTTGATGTCTTCCATGGCCAGTAAAGTAGCCGTCTCAGTACTGTATCCAGCTCTGATTCTAATGCGAAAGGGTATGGGTTTCCAGAAAATGGTCAGGTAACCATTAACCAGTTTCTCTAAAATCCTACTGACGCCTGGGAGCTATTGGTATATAATTATCTGCCTTGTCAGAGTCTACTGAAGACTTTTTTAGCAGTTGACTAATAATTGCATGCTTCCACTGGTGAAGGGGCTTGTCCACTTTCCAGCGGTAAGTTATACATGGTAGTCAGGACAGGTTCAATGATATTTCCTCCTTTCAGCATAATATCTATGGGAGCTGGGTCCAAGGGTGATCCAGACTTTATTGTGTTTGCTGCTTCCTAAATTATGTAACTGCTTAGTTGGAAAACATTTAAGAGAGCAGGAGAGGCATTACTATCTAGTAGACCGCCATTAGTGGCAAGATGCAAGTCTAGGTCCCCTGCCAGGGAGTCATAAAGAAGACTAACCTTACTGGGGAAGAACTTGGCAAGCTACTCGCAACGTTCCTTGGAGGCGAGAGGACCTGCTCCCACAAGTTTCGGTTTCAGGAAGGGATTTACAATTACATAGATTTATTTGTTATTTGGAGGCTTGTAAGGAATGGGGGATCCTGTCAGCAAAGTCCGCTAACCTAGCTTTCCTGATTGCATGCTGCTATTTTTTACAATTCTTTTGAATAAATAACCTTCCTCTCTTCATCATATTGTGCCCTTTATTTCCTTTCCTCTTTATTACATTCCTTCTTTAGCTCCCTGATCTAGGGTGTGAACCATGTAACATTGGTCTGGTATGACAAGACTTCTGCAGTTTTCTTGAGATCAACATCACTAAAGATTACTAGATCCATTCCTCAAATGTCCTGTAGACGATGTTAACATTCAAGTCCTGCGTCCAAGTGGAGACCTGCAGTGCCTATACCCAGCATGTAAAGTCAAGTTTGAACAACTGCCTGGTCAGTTTGGCACAGGGGACACTGGGTTTAAACAATTCTGTCTTTTTGATGGAAAACTCGGTCAGCAGATCGGCCGAGGTACACGTCAGGGGTCATTTGCCACAGTTTAGTCAAGTTGATAAAAATAGGGCCCAATATATGACCTTTATTGTGTGCAGGGAGCATAAATATCTGTGCAAGCTGAACTACTGTTAGGTCGTGTTTAAGATTTAATGCCAGTATACAGGTGTTAACGTCCCATAGCAATGTAAAATTCTCTGAGTGAAGGCTGTGATTTGCGGAATGAAATGAACAAATTCCACGGCAGACCCTGGAGTTCGATAGAAGAGCAGGCCTGAAAGTGGAAATGAGTGCGAAAGTTTAATAGAGAACATCAGGTTTTCACCACCTGATACTGATACAAGAGTAATTGGAAAAATATAACTGGCACAAAAAATTATGTGTGAATGGTTGAAGAAGAGTTCCAATATGTGAATAAGACAAATGCAAATGGGGTCATGTTTAATAGAATATAGTGCAGATAGTAGTGCATTTATCTGTAAATGTTTTGGGGATTATAAAGTGGAAATATAGCTAGGAAGTAATTGACGTATGCACACACTGTGAGATAAGGAATAACTCAGTTTTATGTATGAATAGTGGAGATAGGAATGAGTTTGAGGTTTCTTCACAGTTATGAGGAGTTAGTAGAAGTATGCAGGTCTTTGCTAATTATGAATTACTTGCTTCAGAAAGGGAATTTCTGTAGCTGCTTTCTAAAGAGTAACAAAGAAAGGGTGAGTGGTAAGATAGTTACAGAACCTGCAGGTGTATATTTTGTTTTCTGATTTGGCATGTGTGTCCAACTTCAATTCTGTGGGTTTGAAAAGAATGTGGCTTAGATAACTAAATAGTGGGTGGAATATGATGTGACCTGAGAGGGCGACAGTAGTGCAAAGAGTAGAGTGAAAGTGGCTAATCAGTTGGATGCTTTCCATGATTACAAACAGTACAATCATGTTCAAAATACGTAAGAGGCCCATTAAAATGTGCTCATTGTAACTGCTGGTCATCATAGACTTATGCGGACTGGAATGTCATTGTTTGGTCATTTTTCATGATCAGACTTCTCTAGGTACAGAAAAGACACTCAGTAAATGAATCTTTTATTCTTTGATTCTTTACCTTCATCAACTGAATTAATTATCATAAGCTGATTGCATATCAAGGAAACCTTTTTTTCCTCCAATTTTCTGGACTATCAGATGTGCTATCACTGTGATACGTTTCCCCATTCCATAATCAGTGCTGAGTCCCTTACCTTTTCAACAACCCCTTCTGCGTTTCGGTTTCAATATCTTATTATTAATCACACTTTGCACGTCTTGCTTTGTTTTGATACAGTTACTGGTAGTGTACATGGAACTGATGAATGCTACTGAAGGGTTTGTGCCAGCCACAAATGAATCTCACACTATAGCTAAAGTTTATGGAAGCAGCTAGGTAGCTTCTGTCAGGACCGTCTGGGACTATGTCTGGAACACAGTCAGGGACTTGGGCAAGGACTGATGACGGGGTAGAAAAAGTAAGCAGTAAGAGGAGTACAGTGTTGCCCTGAATCACACAGAGAGTCAGGGAAGAAAAGGGATTCACAGAGGAAGCCTGCACAAGGGAACAAGATGATTAAGACTCAGAAAGGACAGGCACTTATGAGGCTATTTAGCATTCCTGAATAACTAACACCCAGGACGGACGTGCAAGGCAAATATATAACAACATTAGCAATAAAGGGAATGTGGGGTAAAGCACTCAGAAGCTCCACATGGTAAGACTGAAGCGCAAATAATTCTTCACCCACAATTGCTGTTACAGAAGCTGACTGTAAATACTCACATATAGGGGTAGACAAGAAACACCACCTAGGTTGTCAGTTGTTCCTACAGGTTTTGACAATCAGACAGGAACACACAAGGACGTAACAGCAAGGGTGTAGAAGTAAATACACAGCCACCATAGACAAGGAGCTCGCAAGGAGGAGAGCTTAACAGGATAAAGGGGAAAACAAAGGTCAGGCTTGGCAAAAGGTAAGAAACAAAAACCATAAGGATACTGGAAGCTAAGACTTCAGGAACATGAAGACAGCAAGGACGAAACTGGAAAAAGGGCAGGGACTTAGAAAAAGTAAATACAGGAGGAGAGAGACTACAAGGGTGCATTAAATTATCCTGGTTTAGGAATCAGGGAAACAAGGTTGCACTGAAGGCAGTGATAGGAACAATGCATTAGCTGTAGCTTAGAAATCAAAGAATCAAGTCACAGGAAAAAAGAGGAAAAGAAAAAGCACACTTGGCAGAGAGGAGGCAACAAACATACATGGAAACTAGAAGCAAGACAGTAGGCATAGGAAGACAGCAAACTAGGAACAGGAACAAAGGAAATTGGAAGAAAAGCAGGGACTGGAAAAAGGGAAAAGCAGGAGAGAGGCTTCAAGGGTTCACTAAAAAGCATTGCTTCAGGAATCAAAGAATAACTGCATCTTAGGAATTAGGCCATCAGGGTAATACTAAAGGCAGTGCTAGTTCAGAATCAAGGATAGCTACAGCTCAGAAAGAGGAATCAGGTTAACACTGAAGGCAGTAAAAGTTAAGGGACAAGGATAACTTAGTCCAGGGATCAAGAAAACAAGGAATAACTATAGCTCAGGTATCCTGGAAACAATAACAGCCAAAGTTTAGGAAACAAGGCTCAGTCACACAAGAACACAACCACAATGACCAACACAGGACTGAAGGGAGCTGGGGCGCTTAAAAGAGCTCATATAAATCACTTGCACCAGGTGTGAGCAGGCAAGCAGCAGCCAGCCACAGATGGGCAGAATTTGTCCACCCATCTTTGGACTACAGGGGTGGAGACGAAGTAGTGGGCAGGAGATTATTGGTTATGGAGTTTCAATCATGAGCAGACTGTCTTCCACAAAACCCGCCTTGGAATGGGAATGGATTGAAATTTTCAAATAGCATCCAAATGGCTGGAAGTCAGTGTATGCATACAGGGGAGGGTTCAGAAGCTTTATAGAACACTGGAAAGTCCCACAATTCAGCATCCTGGTGGTGGGCACAAGAGCACAAGGAGAGAGTCATGACAGCTACTTATTCAATGAGCATATGGAAAACACCATGCGCTTGAAACCCTCAATTGTCTACACTTTTATCATGGCCATCATAGATGTCGGGAAAGAAAGTCAGAGGATGCATTGGCAGAAAATTGTGATGAGTATGTCAGATGTGTCAAGTGGTCATCTTTCAGAGTTCCATTTCAGCATTGCAAGGGTGTCTTTGGTGCCTAAGTATGAATGCTTCCTAGCTGGTGGCTATCTTCTCCTACGGTCTCCTTTTTAAATATAGGTGAAAAAGTGAGAAGTTTCTCCCACTGGCTCTTTATTAAATATAAGCAACAATATGGACTGCATTAATAACAAGAAGAACCAAAAAAGCCTATTTTGTCCAACCACAGAGCGCATTGTACAATCACACTGAGAGAAGATTGCATTTGCTCAGTTTAAAAATGTACGATTTTGTGTGAGCACAAAATACAAATTAGGCATAACACAAATTGTCATGATTGAAACACTATCTTGCCTTATCTCACTTATTATGCACACATTTTTGGAAATGTAATGGTGGCAACTTGGTATAATAATTTGCAAGGAAGGTGCAAGGAAATCTTCTCCCCCTTTCCCCATCGTAACCCAGGTCTATTCAGCCCTTTCCCGACCTACCTAGACTATCTGGAGCCCCTCCGGCCCCCCAGGCCTCTGTCATCTAAAACCCAGACAGGCAATCCACATTCCAGCAGAGGCACACGGGGTGACTGAGCAAGGTGTTTGAAAATACCACTTTCTAAAAGTGGTATTTTTAAACAAAGAATGTAAAAATCACCTTCACTAAAAGATGCACCTTTAGATTCTGAGTTCAGGCATACTAAATTTTCTTTTCTTACAGTATTCCCTGGGACAGTTATGTTCATAAGATGTTATAAACAAAATCTCCCATTCTGTCCTATGGGGAACTGGAAGCCTTGCAATAGTGAAAAATGAAATTGACTGTAATTCACTATTAGCACATGCCACACACACCAGGGCATGCCCTACCTTTCACTTACACTGCACCCAGCCCCAGGGGTATTTTGAGCCTACCGTAGAGGTGCCAGACATGTAAGAAAAGGGATGGTGTGTGCACGGGCCAAATCGACATGACAGTTACAAACTGCGCTCAGACTCTGCCATGGCAGGTCTGAGCTACATTTTCAAGGCTACTCACATGGGTGGCGCAATCAGTGCTGCAGACCCACGAGTAGCATTTTGATTCACAGGCTCTGGCACACTAAGTGCACTTTACTAGGGACCAACAAGTAAATCAACAATCCAATCGTGGTAACACCAATCCATAACACAATTGACACAGAGAGCGCCTGCACTTTACCACTGATCAGCAGTGCGAAAAGTGCGCAGAAATGCTAGGTCAAGCAAAATTGATCAAAACTGGAGGTCAGAAAGCAAAAACTCAGGGGAAACACGCCAAAAGAAGCCATGTCTAGCAGGCAAGCAAGTTCATTTTTTCAAATATTGATTGAAAGGGGATGGCACTGTTTAGGCTGGCCTGGACGGGTGACAGGACACCATATATTGCTTTTTATTTTTATAATTAGGCTGAGGAGCATTCTGTTGAGGATGGTTGAGTAGGGCAGTAGGATGAGAGACATTGTTAATATTTGTGTAGGAAAGTATTGTCTCTGCCATTATTCTATTAGATAAAATACTAATAAAAGTTCTAGTCCGATTTGTGAGGGAGACTCTCAATTAAGTCTCAAATTGTTTTGCAAGCTATAATACATAGGGGCTCAGATTTACTTAGGACATGCATTGTCCTTGCATCAAGCAACTCAATGCACGGCAACTCAAGTCCTTGTGATGAAGTGATATTTACTAAACTTTGCAAAGGACCATTTTTGCTGCCTTTTGTGACTTTGTAAATAAGTGTAATGTAACGCAGCGGCTTCCTTGCTGTGTTGTGTTGCATTGTGTGAAATCTTAGTACATCTGGCTAAAAGTGACACATTTTTCAAATCAGGTAAGCATTGATGTCACCATTCCACTGGGTTTCACTGTATTATCTTGGTTTCAAAGATTTACTGGTTGAGCATTACATGTGTAAAGGAACATTGTCAAGCAATTAGCAATCATTCAAGTTTTGTTTCCTAAAACATGGATCTGTTCACTCCACCTTAAATGTGTTGAAAAGGCAACCACCAATTAATTGTAAGTATTTACTACCTCAGTATTGTTGTGGCAGACTAATAATATGGTATGTTCCTTTTTTATGCCTTTGTAAGACAGTTTCATATTTGTTTTGATGTGCTTGTAAAAAGCATGCTAGCTTTATGAAAGATATGTGGTTTACTCAGCAATTGTTGTAAACCAATATTGGTTTGGGAAAACATGGCCTGGGAATCTGCATACAACAGATAATCTGACTGATGAGACTCAATCTCAGATGTAGAGGGTCACCTTCTTTAGGATGTCGCTAAAATCATCCATTAAAAAGCTAAATTGGAGAGGGGTGTGGTTTCACCACAGCACAAGATGGAGGTATGTCGCTGAGCTCCGGTGCAAACAGAGTTTTTCGCATCGGTCGGGGCCACAGACTCCACAACCAAGATATGCTACTAGCTGCAGCACCTTCAGAGAGGCTGGTGAGCCTGTCACTATACCTCTGTCTTGTCATTTCAGCTCTGTTTCTTCTACTACCGGCCAGGGTTATTTCTCCTCAGAACTGACAGCCACACACATCATTTTCTAAGATGCCTGCACACGCTGTTAGTAGAAACAGATTTGTTTTGGCTACACAATGTTTAATTTCAATATAACTTGGTTGACTTCCACACTTTTGCATCTGCCCCTGGGGGCTTCTTTATCTTTTCCATATTCATTCATTTTACTACAATGTATAATGCAAGACATACCACTTCATGAGGTGTATTACAAGCATTTCTCATAGAGAAGACCTCTCAAGGGATTGAAATCACTGAGATTATTTAATTTCTCTTTAAATTTGTAGATTTATATAGCACAGTTTATCAACCGTGAAGGTATCTGGGTGCTGTCTATGGGCATGGGGAGATAAAGTGATTTGTACAGAATCACAGGATGTTGCAACTATGCTGAGTCTCAAACCGGGGTCCCCAGCATCCTGAGTCTGCAATGCATCTCTGACCACTGCACCAGATCCTCCGGCATGAACACTTTTAACTTCTCCAGCTGACCATGGAGTTTCCACTCATACTATTTTTACGCCATGCTAACACCATTTTTTAGTGCCTTTTTATCCTTAAATGATGCAGCAGATGCCTCTAGTGTTGTAGCCTTTTTCACCTATATGCAATGATTATTTTCCCCTGTGGCGTTGTCTTTGACTTGTCTAACAGTCAACTTTAAACTGTATATGGGGAAAACAAGTAGACTTAAACTTACTGGGTTATCAACTACTTTTTTGTTTTCAGATTCCGATTGAGCTTTACAAGACATGAAGGACACTCTGCCTCAGAAACCAGAAACTGTTCCGGCAACAATTCAAAAGACCTCCGTACTTAGTAAAATTCCATTGGGATCCAATAAAAGACTTAAGAAAGACCCTCCCTCTCCAGTAAATTCAACCATTACATCTCTTGGTAGTAATAGTTGATGAGATTTAGGCTTTGAAACCCTTTATGGAACAAATTAATACCACTTTGCAGCATCTGGTTACTAATTGTTTTTTTTTTGCACACACGAGTCTCTGTGGTAGAGCACAGGATTGATGACCTTCAAGATACATCTTCACCTATTGCACATATGAAATCTGAAATTTCAACACAGAGGATCTTTATAATCAAAACCACAGAAACAATCTTCAAATTTATAATCTTCCCAAAAATGCTGAGGGTTCTTATCCAATTGTTTATTTTCAAACCTTCCTTCCAAAGATTCTAGACATGCCCACCTCTACTCATTTAAATATTGAAAGGGCTCACAGACCTGGCCCAAGAAACTCAGCAAAGCCAAGAGGAATTATTTTAAATATATTGTCTTCTGTTAAAACTAAGAAAGAAATTATATTGTCTGGTCATTAACTATGTTTTTCCCAGGATGTGGCAAAGGTTACATAGGATCATGAGAAGCAATATATAGACATGAGACCTGTTCTAAGAGCCATGAACACTAGGGCTGGTATTCATTATTTGTTTGTCTAAGGTGACTTATAAAGACAAAACAACTATTTTTAAGGATCCAACTGCTCTTCAGATATTTCTTCATCAACATATACAGTCTTTTTTTCCACCTAAACTTAACATTTTGCTTACTTTTGCCTCCATAAAGTCTTTTTCCCACCTAATCCTAAACTTTTGCCTCACTTTTGCATCCACAAATAGTCATTTTTTGCGCCAAAACTTAACATTTTTGCCTCTCTTTTGCTTTCAAAAACCTTGTATTCCTCCCACGTAATGAAACTTTTGACTCTTTTTTGCCTCTATGACCTTCTTTTTCTCTTGCCTGTTTGTGACCTTCTCTCCTACCAATTGTGACATTTTTCCCTTATTTTTTAGCAGTGCATCTTTTTCCTACTCGTTTGTTTCTGATTCCAGCCTAAACATAACCTCTCTCCCCCTACCTCTTCTTGTTGTTAGATGCCTCAGTGCGGAACAAGGATTAATTCCCCCATGGCCTTCATTTACTTTACAAATATCACAAATTCAACTTTCAGAGACGTCCTTCAAAACATGGCAACCAATTTTGTTATTTTCATATTTATGACTTTTATTTTTTCTTTATATTCTTTTTACAAAATTATTTTTATATTTTTTCTCCTTTTGTATTCATCGTGATCATTTCTCATAAAAAGCAATACATTGATTTAGTTAACCTTACATATGTGAATAATAAAAATATATACCATACAGAAACCACATCTAATTCACTCTCACTATTGCCTCTTACATACACATTCATACACTGCATATACGGCCTTTATTCTGTGTCTAAGGGGTCACAGATTTAACTGTGAGCTGTTGCGCTAGGTCGACGCGTTTCGGTGGGTTAGGACCACCTTCCTCAGGACCTTTTAGCAGAACAAAGTTCGTCTCAACACTTTTTTGGATCAACTACCCACACAAAGCACCACTACTTTCATGAGTTCCATCCACTCAGGAGCACCCAGAGACCCCTGCCCTCACCCCATGTTGATCTTGGGGTGCAATTCCATCAGTAAGGAACTCACCACCATCCTCAAGTCATGCATCACCTCTGCCTCTTTCCCAGAGGAGGGAAAAAGCAGAAATAAAACCTTTTTCTAAAAAACCTACCACTGACCCAGAAGAACTCAAGAACTACAGGCCCATCTTGGTGCTCCCAGTCGCAGCAAAGTCCGAGAGAAAGCAATAAAGACTACTCTCCAACCACCTAGAGATCAACAACCTCCTGGATCCATCCCAATCAGGAGTCTGTGCAAATCACATCGCAGAAACTGCCCTAATCACTGCCACACATGACCTCTGATCTCTCCTAGACAAGGGATAGACCGCACCCCTGATCCTCCTATATCTCTCAGTAGCTTTCAACACTGTGTCACAGTATACCCTATTACACAGACTCCATCAGGCTGGATGCAAGAAAATGCACTTATATGGATTGCTTCCTTCCTCACAGGAAGAACCCAGAGCTTCAACCTTCTGCCTTACACCTCAGGCCCAAAGAAAATCATCTGTAGTGCTCCCCAAGGGTCCTCACTGTGTCCAACCCTGTTCAATACATCCATGGTCCCCCTGGCCATGCTGGTCAAATCCTAAGGTATAAACAACATATCATATGCTGACATCACTCAGCACATCATCTACCTATACTAAAACCCCACTAACACCAAAACCAATTTCCACAGGTGTATTACCAGTTTAGCCAGCTGGATGAAACAAATGCTTCAAACTCAACACTGACAAAATAGAGGTATTCATCTTTAGAAGCTAGAACTCCCCATGGGACAACTCCTTGTGGCCAGTGGAGCTGGGCCCCTCTCCCTCTCCCACTCTCACAGACCATGCCAGAAACCTCAGCATCATACTGGACAACAAGCTTAACCATAAAGAAACAAATAAGCACTGTCTCCTCAGCCTGCTTCCTCACTCTCAGCATGCTCCTGAAAATATTCAAATGGCTTCCGATCAACACCAGACACTCTTTCACCCAAGCCGTCATCATCAGCAGCATGCACTTCAGAAACTCCCTTTATGTGGGCATCACCTCACAACTGCTGAGCAGAAATGCATATTAGTGCTACTGGCGCAGCATTCTGCTATGAGGTTGTCAGAACACCCAGACAAATGGCCTGTCCTGTGACGTGGCTAGTGTATCAATTGCTCAAGGCTTCCCCCAGCACATCATGCCTTAAGTCAGAGTCCACGAAGCTGGACAGGAGACAATATTTCTGGAGCCAGGAGGAGCCCCCCCCTCCTTCCACCAGTAATCCAACAAGGACCAATAGCATTTAGATGCAGGGAGTTTTACCCCAGAAGAGGTGAGGAGTTGAAGTAGTGATGTCAGTCCGTCATGCAGTGAGGAACTTAGCTGCATGGCATGCCTCAACATTTTAGTTATAGAGCCATCTGTCTTCAAAGCCTCCCCATTTGTATCATAAATGCCTACATCCTTAAAGGGTTTTATTTCACTTCTCTGCCATGTTAGCATAACAGTTAGAGGAAGTGCAGACAAAGTGGTAGAAGAGGTGGTGAGCCATTGGGGGGGGGCACAGTGATGAAACTCCTACCACAACACACAATAGAGAACAGTTTTCCCTATGAACCTGTGCCCATTTTGTGGAATATTATGGCTGGAGGCACAGGGGTGAACCACCTCTCCAGACAAAGAAATGGGGGATGATGCTTGTGACTGGTCAGAGTATGTTGAGAGAATACACGAGCTAATTTTAAACAGTTCGGACAGGTCAGATTTAATCTTTGGCAATGCTCTCACAAAACCTAGTTAAATACTAAGAAAAAGTAAAGCCAAAGGCTTTGTGTTGTAGAATACCAGAATTCAATTGCAAAAATGCAGACCCAATCAGATTGGAAGTTTTGCTTTGTGTGGGTTTTATGCAGTACAATAGGCAAAACACCAGAAAAAAAAATAAACAAAGTAGCTGTGTTTAGCCAGACGTTTCAGAAACCATCGACATGGAAGCTCTTACAATGTTAACAAGCTGCTTTCATGTGGATCGTTCCTAGTTGTTTCCCAGCTGGAATCAGGCAAATTAAGTGTAAACACTTCCAATCTTTAAATTTCCTTGCGTGCTAGCTGTCACTTAACTCTCAGTTTTATAGCTTCAAGTTCATGTTGCTCTGGGAATTTTCCATCAAATGAATAAATATTAGCAGGCACAAAAACAGTAAAACCTCTCCAAAAACAATGTATACATGAAGAAATCTAACTTGGAGGTGTCCTATCAGCTCCAGTTCCCTTTGGCTGACCCCAACTCATTGAAATTGAACATTGGTTTATAGACGTGTCTGTCTTTTTGTACATTACACATACTAATATTCATGTGTTCAGACAAACTTTGCTACCTTGACAACGCGCTTTTAGCATCACAGGCATCACACAGACAACTTGCAAAGTGATGTTGTCCATCATTGTCTTTCATGGAGCAGCAGGCCATCAATCCTTTTATTCAATCATATCAGTTCACGCGTAGAAGCCGCCACAAATGCAGAAGCAGAACAAATTCTGTTCTTGTAAAAATCATTGGAAAATGTGCAATGTTTTGACCCACTCATGACTGAAAAATATAAGTGGCCGCACAACGACTTAGCACTATTTTTTTAAGTGACTTGATTGACGTTATTGAGGTATTTTAGGTATTTCTCTTGGCGTAGTGCTAATATAATAAGGAAGAATAATAACGATAAATGCGCTATACAAGTGACAGGCAAAAGCAAGGAGAAAGAGGCATGACACATAGAAAAGATAAAACCGATGACATTACAGCAACTTATTAAACATGGGACTGAAATAAAAGACTCAAAAGCTTCTGAAACTGCTAGTAGGAGTGTCGTTTTGGGATAACTTAAAATGGCCACCTGTCAGCAGAGCTTTGCAGTTGGACGAGCACTGCTTTCAGAACAGAATTCTCCTGCAGCAGAACATGACTGGGTGTGAAAAATTGTGGGGCATATTCACAAGCCCCTATCGCCACCACAACGTCACTTGCAGTGACGTTGTGGTGGCAATAGGGGCCTCGCCTTATTCAGAAGGCAGTATTAAGCCACCTAACAATCCCATCTTGCCATGTATTTAATTTTACTAGAGTTTATTTCTAAACTTTTAGTAGTGCAGTTATTACTAAACCTACTTAACAAATTTTGAAGGCCCTTGGGAGTTTGCGACACTAAAATGATATAGTCAGCAAATAAAAGTGCCGGAACAGGGACCCCTCCCAGCTTTGGTGAATCGTGGCTGCAACCAAGAAAATAGATGGGGGCATCATTTACAAATAATGAGAAAAGGGTGGGTGCCAGCACACAACCCTGTCTGAGACCCCTCATTATGGGAATTGCATCTGTTAATTCCCCTCTTGGCCCCCACCTAACCTTTGCAAAGTTGTCTTTATGCAATCTCATTATTTGATTTAGTAATTCCTTAGGTACGCCTAGTTCATTTAAGGATTTCCAAAGCGAGTTTTGAGGGATCAAGTCAAAGTCCGCCTTTAAATCAATAAAAGCTATCTAAAGACGACCTTTCTTAAGAACCGTGTATTTCCAGCCCAAACGAAGGAATCTAAGAACGTGGTCAACTGTACTAGTTCTGGCTCTGAACCCAGCCTGATATTGCATTAAAATATTATTGTTCTCTATCCAGTCATTTAATTTAGATAGTAGCTGTCTTGCATAGATCTTTTGCATAGTATCGATAAGTCTTATGGGGCGATAATTCGCTGGTTCGTGTTGGTCCCCTTTTTTGAAGATCGGGATGATCTCTGCACCTTTCCAGGATTCAGGCAGCGGCACCCCTGCTGTGACAGCATTACAGAGAAGATTGATACATGGGCCCCTTACAGCTTTGTCATGCTTCAGTAAGTAGCCTGGAATTTTGTCAGGCCATGGAGCTTTCCCTGACTTAACTGCATGTATAGCTGTCAGTGTTTCCTCATTGCTAAATTTTATAGTATGGGTGTGGGTTTGTGCCGTGGTGGTCGGCCCAAAGAGGGATTGTATGGCACAGCTATAGGAATCTACTATTTCGTCAGGGCTTTCGGCATAGAGTTTTGAGAAATGGTTATTTGGGTCTAAGTAGAGGTCTAAGGTGCTTCTACCTGTTTAATTTCCTTTGGCTATTAAGCACCAGAAGCCTGAATGGTCCTTATTCTTGACTGCTACTATCAGGTGAGACCTAATACTGTCATCCCAGTCTCTCTTCGTTTCTTTTAGTAGCTTTTTGTATCTCGCCCTTTTATCTCTAAGTACCTCTATATTGCTTGATTTGGCTGTCATTGTCAATTCTATCTTTGCAGTTCGACAAGCCTTATTGTACCACTGATTTTGGCTGCTATATATCTTTGTTTTTCCCATCTACTTGCTTCTAGACTGTTTCATCATAATCATTTTTAATGTATCTATCATAGTTTGATGTAGGTCGGCTATAGGGATTTTCTCAGGGGGTTAATATTAATATGTTGCTTTTGGTTTATTGATTATTTTTATTACACAAAATCAGAGTACTGTATTATTAGATTATTAAATCTATCAATTAATCAATCAATATCATAATGGAGATGAATAAAACGATACAGATAAACCAGGGAGCAAGTACAAAACAATAGTCCCAAAAATATTGTGAAATATAATAAAAATAAAATTCACCACTACTGCCATGCCAATTCCAATTTCAGCATTTAAAGCCCACCTCATAATTAACTCATTTATATACACAAGGAAACAATCCATGCAGTTTTAAATGAACTTTAGGCTGAGATCCTTTTACCTTTTCCACAACCACCGAAGCAAAGTATTATTTGTTAAATATCCAAAACATATCTAAATATCATGAAGGATCCAAAGTAATGAAACATTCCCTCAGTTGGTCTTCAGTAGTAATACTTTTCCCTCCTGATAGAATCCTCAAATTTGCAGTGCAGACTTTGCGGCCTCCTCAGAAATTTCACACACCACCCCATACTGCCACTGTGCTCATTAGTAGTCTCCTAAACAAAGGTCTCCATTCAAATTCTAGCACTGGATACCAAGACAATACATGATACCTCACTAATTTGTGGCACTTAGATCCTTTATTTGTTTGCCCCTTAACAAGTACTGCAAATGATACATTTTGTAGATCCCCATGCCACAATGCTTTCTTTCCTCACTTAGGACCTCATTCATGAGGAATTGGGGTGGCCAGCGCCGCAAGTCTTCTTACTATACTGCCCTATGCCAATGTGAAAGGGCAGGAATGGACCGTATTTATGGAATACAGTGCATTTGTTCACTTTCTCCCTGTGGGGGTACACAATTTGCTACCTAGTGCCATCTACACTGTAAACTCAACAGCAGGGAAGTCTAGCCCGTGTTCTTAGTTATCACATTCATGTTGTACTGAAAAGCTACCTCCTTAGAATGGAAAAGCTTTACAGCTCCCCACTAAACCTAAGGCAACCCCAGCAACACCACCAAGTCTCTTCTTTCTCACTTATTGTGTTTATAATGTAATGATGCAAAGTTGTGACCTACTTCTCAAGAGTTATCTTCATTTTCCTTCACATCTAATTTCTTTAGTGTCTGTCTTATGTACTGACATATAATAGGAACACAATTTATAATCAAAAGACTACATTCCAAATAAATGTATATATCCATCAGGATTTTGTGGTTAGTCGGAATGTTTGCCCTACTTTACTATTATTTTTAGCAACCACTGAGTCATAGATTCCGGACCTGGCCCACATATGTCTATCTGATAGAACACAACTTCACTCCAACATAACCACATGGCTAGTAAGCTCTAGCCAAGCACAGTGCAACTTTTAATCAAGGCATGGAAAGAAAAATCTTATTCCCAAGTCGTGTTCTTAATTGTAGGAATTTTAGCACATGGTTGAAAATAAGTCCATGAGCTTTTATGTAAAAAAAACTCGAAACATTTTAGGGACAATAGTAATAATTTTTTTTTAATGGATGTGTTATCAATTGGAAGGTTAATAATTATTGCTATTAAACACTCATATTTGAACTTGAATTTTTAACTGGATTTCCCTGCATTGTATTTTGAAACGTCTACAAAATGTAAAGGATATTAGAAAGCAATGACTGTAGGTATACTCTAACTACTACTATATTCTTAATGACTGTAGGTTGCATTCCTTTCTAAAGATGCTTTCCACTATGATTTTTATCATCCAATCTAACAGGTTTTGTTATATATTTTATAATTGTGCCTTAGCTGAGGAAACTAAGGAAATTAACAGATAATGAGTAAAGCCTTGCAATGCCCCTTTTCTCTCAACAATGGCAAACAAATGATGCATCACTTTACAAAAGACATATGGGGCCACACTGTCACCACTTACATGTGGAATATAAACAAAATATACAAAAAACAGTTTGTGACACTTACTTCAGGATGATCCATAATTTAGTTATGTGACCTAGAATGATTTATTTTATTCCAGGATTACTGAAGGGCACCGAAAAGAGCTCCCCACTTTGAAATGTTTTAAAAAGCGGGACCAGACAGCCGCTGAATAAGTAAAGAAATACATTTAGGCAATGAGAAATGAGAAACTAGAGGAAACAAGAGGTCAATACAATGAAATATCCCTTGGGGCACTCATCTATGCCAGCTAATTTATTCTTCCTTCCTCAAGCCTTCTTTCCTCCCATCCCCTCCAAAAAAAAAATACCACTAGCCTCCCAATCCTAATTCTGGGAGGCATAAAATCCTCCTGTGACAGGGATCATCCCTTCACTCCTAGGAAGAGCAGAAAGGGCACAGTTACATAAAATAGGAAATTCATATTTGAAAGAAACCAAATGACACACTTTTTTTGGGCGGGGAGGGGGGTCCTAAAATTGAAAGATTTCTAGAGAAATCCATGTGTTCCAGACTCAACGGAAGTATCCAGCATAGGCTTGAGCTACTGAATAGCACTTTAAAAATAGGCATATTTGCTTTGCCAATGCTTGTTCAATGTCGCAGCCTTCCAGAAATGTTTTTTTATTGAATGTAGGTGACCACACAATGGTCTTTTGTTGAAGGTGTGAGAGGAACAGTTAACAAACCATTTAACATGTGGGAATACATAATACAATGCATCCCCGACCCATTACAAATAAGGTCTGTCATTTCCATGGAAGTTTCAATATTGTTTCATTTTAAGATTTCTTTTCATACAAAAAGGTAGATATGGCTCAATCCTCGAGGTTCCACCTTGTGCTTCAGTTCTCCAATCTAACGAACAGTTTCAGTTTATAAACAGTTTCCAGAATTTACCCTCTTCATGAGAACTGAAATGTTGCTATTTAATGAGTGAGAAAAGGATTGCTACGCTACGTCATTAAATATATTAGGCATATCGGCTGCATTTAACGTGTCGTCACTGAATATTATGACTGGCCATGAAGGTTATATGAATTAATTAATAATTATTTCTGTCTCATATGCTTAAAAGCAGACAGGTTCACTGTATAAAAATAAAGAGAGTTTCATTTTCCCTAAGTGGCTATCTCTCATGTGTTGATATATTCAATGATTTTATGTTCATAGGTGTTATTTAGTTATTCAGGTTAGATTCTGTCACAAATTGGAAATCTTGTGTACAACCTTCCGTATTTCCAATGGCTTCAGACCTAGAATATGTAGTGTATGCTTTATAAACTCTGATGCTGTAAATATTGTGTTAGTAGTACCTAACAATCTGAACAAATATATATCTAGGAAGAAACATCTTTCCATGCTGCAATTTAAAGAACTATGGAAAACAAATTACTTTAAAAAGTCCTTAATAAGCCAGCACTTAACTGTTGTACCTCCATAGTACTTAAGTTTTCCTGAAAGGAAATCAGGGTCAGGGGTATTTCGCTCAGTCAAAAGTGCTCCGAAATGTATGACAACTTTTCTTTCCGTGTGTTTTCATGTGAAACACCCAGTAGATATTTTAGACATTGTGTAAAATACAATACAAGTATTAAAAGACACATTAACCAAAATTATTCGTGATCATGGGTGAATGCTATCTAACACTCCTCTTTAGCATTTGATGAGTCATAAAATATAGTAAGCGTGTCAAAAGTGTGGGGTTTGTGAATATAATTATGGTATGAACTAAACTTTCTTTTTTTCTGGTCTGAACATTTCGTGAGATGACACTAATAGAAAAAGACAGGCTCTCGAGGGGTTAGCACACATGCAACTGGCGCATCATCGTGATGATAAGTGCTGAAGGTGAAAGGATCATCTCGCATAGAGTCAGTCAACACACTAACCAAAAGATAAGAACCGTTCCTGTATATTTACTTGAATAAAGGGTCTCTGAAGAGGCAGCGCATTTCCACTTGCCACAGGGAGATGCATTTTACAATTTGTACAGGCATATTTAAATAGCATATACAGCATATACACGCTAAAACTATGTCACAAATTCTCAATCTAAAACGGAAATGTTTATTTTCATTAAAAAAGAATATTCAGAGAGTTTATGGGTACACACATCCCAGCATCCTTTCAATTTTTCACAACCGGTACTATTCGGATTGCATCCTTGCAGATAAACGAGCTCAGTGGACGAATGTACATTTTGTAGAAATCTGTGCGTAACCAGAAGGTCACAGATTCCGAAGGGCCACTTAACTTTTCATCCTTTTGATGTCACTATGCTATCTTCGAATAGAGTAAAAAAATGAACACCTCCTATAAACGCTCAGGGACCAGAGAAAGGCAGAATGAGCGATTCTGTAGTTATTATGAAATCACTGTTTGTTTATATCCATGATACATTTGTGAGAAACAAGGTATTCGTTTATTTTTTCCTTCCAAAATCAACACATATTTGCATGATTTGCTCGGCGTCACAATAGCCTGTAAAGAAAGGTTTCTCAAAACTGCAGCAGATCACAGATGTTTAAGCATTTTGGAACTGTCGCTGTGAATCCAGGAAAGGCACGCCAATAGTTTGACAAGCTGGTAAGGTTCTTACCACAGCTTTGTCCGTGCTCCACGTACTGCATCTATGCCACCTAGTTGTCCGTTAATTCCCTCACCAAAGATCAAACATCTGTCTCGGTGCACAACACACCACAGCCCACCCTACCCCACCCCACCCCGCCCATCGGGCGTCGGGGACCTTAGCACATCACCACTTATAATTGAACTTGATTACCTGTCAACGAAACCTACACTACTGCTATAGTTCTTGTCCACAAACTGAAACGTGTACACTTCCTAGCCCTTGGTCCATCCTCCAATTCATGCTCCATGAAGCCTCACCAAAGATCTGCCCTCCCATGATATACTTTCTATACCCACAGTTTCACAATAATTGATTACATTGGCAGACATTTCAAGCCAACCTGAAATGTCTGGACAAAGCTATACCTCTCTGAAGAGCTCTAATTAGAGCGAAACACAGTATCAGGGGTTGCTTTTACTCATTCTGGTTGGCTTGATTTGGTATTTTACCAATTCAAAGCTGTATTACTGTGCCTGGAGTGATGAATTGCTTTTGTCATTTTACAGCTCGGCAAGGACAGCACTATGCTAGTCCTATGCTTCAAGACTTTGCTGTAGAAATGGCAAAAGACTTTGTCCTTTTCTATCTCGGCGTGGATGGCACTTTGCTAATCCTATGCTTAAAGACTTTGATAGAAAAAGAGACATTTGAGGTGAGCAGATCTAGAGTGTCGCTGGTGTTGAGAGTGCTCTAACAGGAGCTGCTTTCCACCTAAACTGAGAACTACCCAGAGTTCTCTCCTTCTTTTTTGCATATATATATATATATATATATATATATATATATATATATATATATATATATATATATATATATATATATATATTCACTGAAAAAACCATAGGTTATACACCATATATAGTTAGGAATTAGCATTTAAAAAACCTTATTTTACTCACACAAAACCATTGAAATTCCATATATAGTTAGTTGCACTAACTATATATCGCGCACCCGCAATCCACTGCTGATCATGTCACATATTACATCATTCATGACATGGTCAGTGACATCACTGATGACATCACTGATGACATCTCAAATGACATCACTGATGACAACATCCAGTGACTGTATTTTTCTGTAAAGTTAAAATATGTCTTGAGTGGATGTATAAGTGTCTGGATGAAGGATTTAGTAGGTGCATGACTGACTGTATGAGTGAGTGATTAAATGTGTCTCACTGAATGCATGGGTTAGTGACTAAACTGTCTTAATTTGTGCATCATTATGTCTGTTGTTCTGTAAACTGCTGCATGTGTTGATCATTAGCTATACGAGAGGCTATATGTGTTATTAATTGGTTGCCCAAGTATTTCTATGGGAGATTGAGTTTGTGTGGGGGTGGCTGGAAGGTGTGTGACTCTATGCATAGATGTGTGAGCAGTTTATTCACTAGGTGTATGAGTTCAAGAGTGCATGTGGAAACAGCTACATGGGCAGTTGACTGTGTGCATGAGTGTATTGATGAGTGAATGGATATCTCAATGCTACATGTCATAGTAAGTACATATGTAAAACACAGTACATGTGAGAGTTGGCATATATAAATAACTGTGCATGAGAGCCACTGAATGAGTGAGTGGTTGTATCGATCATTGTGAACTTGTATCAGGGATTGTATAAGAGAGTAAATATGTGTTAGTATATGTTTCAATAAGTAAGGTGTGTTTAACTGTATAGTTGAAGAAATGGAGGTGAGATTGTTTCTTTGCATGACTGACTGGGTGTGTGAGTAACTCCATGGATGAGTGGCAGTGTGTGAGTGTCTGTTTACACTGAGTGTATCTAAGGTTATATTAGAGTCTGAAGAGGTTTATCGTATTAGCACAAGAATGATGTCAAATGAGATGTCATCAGTGATGTCATCAGTGATGTCATTTGAGATGTCATCAGTGATGTCATCAGTGATGTCACTGACCATGTCATGAATGATGTAATATGTGACATGATCAGCAGTGGATTGCGGGTGCGCGATATATAGTTAGTGCAACTAACTATATATGGAATTTCAATGGTTTTGTGTGAGTAAAATAAGGTTTTTTAAATGCTAATTCCTAACTATATATGGTGTATAAAATATGGTTTTTTTAGTGAATTTTCAAGGTTTTGTAAATGCTAATTCCTAACTATATATAGTCTATAACCTATGGTTTTTTCAGTGAATTTCAATGGTTTTTTAATAGCAAATATCATAAGCTGTCGAATGTCAAGTACGTGGTAAGTAAAAACATTTTCGTGTTTATGCACACTGATCTGCTTTGAATACTGCCCCCCACCCCTCATTTCTATTAGGAGTACTCTCTCTTTGCAGATAGTGAAGGGTAGTTAACGCAGCCCTTTGCCCCCTTTGTAATACGTCGTGCCTGCTTCTCTCTCCATTTGATTGATTGTTCTCTTTGGTTCATTCTCTATTTACAAACAAGCACAGAGTCGCAATACTCTGTTTAGTCTTTGCAGATAGCGAAAAATCGTGTAAAAAAACAAAAGGAATCGAGCAAAATCAGTAGGCCACTAATGGGATCTCTTTTTGACCTCGCTAAAATAGAAACATTAGGAACAACCTGTTGAAAATAGCAATGCGTATGTACATAAGCGGCGTTCATTTGTGTTCACAGTACCCCTTGTTGATTGTTTCAATCGAGCATTGAATTGTTCGAAGTTAATTCTCTTAAGGATCTTCTCTACCTGCAAACGAGGAAGAATAGGAATATTCTCTCTCCCTTTGCAGATAGTGAAGGGTAGGTAACGCAAGCCTTTAACACGTCGTACCTATTTCATTCCTCATTGATTGATTGATTGTCCGAACATTGACTGTTTGGGAATTAGTTATTTTTGGAGGTATTCCCTGTTTGCATATAAACGTAGGAAAATCTTTGCAAGTAGTGAAAGGGTACGTAATGCGGACCTTTCTCCCCCGTTGTAATCTGTCATGCCTATCTACTCCCCACTGATTGATGCACCTTTTTCACCCGGACCATTTACTAGAGATACGTCATCTGGCCCGACCAGAGAGCACCCCTAGTGAAAAGGACATATGCAATAATAACGAAGTGATCACTGTATCCTGTTAACAGAAACTTTACCATGAAACAACCTGGAAAGAAAAAAATAGGAAAACGAAAATCAGTAGGCCACTGATGAACATGAACTTTTATTAAACAACAAACAAAGAAACGATAACATAACGTAATGATAAAACCTATTAATGTCCTAGAAACAAGAAAACGTTAAACTATGCCAGTGGTGAGAGACCAGAAAAACAGTCCGAGAAACCAAATCCGAGAAACCAAATCACCCCTCGCTGTCCCAACTCATGCACTCTGAAAGTTCAAAGTTTTGAGGAGTGCTTGTAACATTGTCTGAAGCCTATTTGCAATTGCTTCATCTTCACTATTCTTAAAGTAAGTGGGGGCTGTTGTGATGCGGTGCCACCCTGAACCGCTTGACGGAGGCCCCCGAGGGACGGTGTCATGTCGCGGACTCGGAGGGGGCGCTTGGCTCCGGCCCCCTCCCCAAGTCGTGTTGCCCTGGTGTGGCCTGAGATCGCCCCCGACATAGGTGGCCGGCTCCCGGGGTCAAGCGGAACTTTTTTCCTTTTGGTGACTCTTCCATTCTTCACCTTGTCCCACAATCCGTTTCACCTAAAGACACGCTGTAGTGGGGCACCCCTTTTCCGTTTCATTTGCCATTCAGCCCGCTTTTGCTACACTGTGCCTCTTCCGCTATTCAGCTGTTTACCGCCCGCTCTTTCGACTACAGCGTCTCGCTCACCATGTACTTGAGTTGCTCCCGCTCTTGCGGCGCAGCGATAGGCGGCTGCCACAGGACTCTCAAAATGGCGGCCATCTCTTCAGATTTGGGCGTGGTCCACTAAAATGGGCCTGCGACACCTTGGAACTCGGACGCTTGTCTGCTAGAGCTTGGGCTCCATTCTCGAAAGCGTCCCCTCATCCTTGAAGATTCTACAAAAGTCTTGGGGGGCCCCCGACTCCCGCAGGCTTCTGGTGGGGAGCGCCTAGCATGATTGCTCGTGGAATGGCCACGACGGAGCTACGAAATGGTGGTGCTCTCATGCTAACGCCAGCTTCAGTCTGAAACATCCAGAAACACTGTAGACTACCAATTCGATCAGTTCCGGTAGCGCTCCAACGTGACCCGGTAGAGAAGAACTTGCCCTCCCCTCTTTGACTGATGGTTCTTGTTGCCTGTCCCTTCTGTTGTCATTTAACAGAACTATTTAGCCTGCTGAAAGGGGTTGTGTGCCGTCCGCTGGTTGGTGGAGACATTTTCACTATATTCTGGACCTGCGTTGTCGCGTAATGCGTCATATGACGCGCCGCGTTAGAAAGTTTAATAAATTATTAAACACAATAAACAATCCTTAAAAAATAAAAGTCTATCATTCATTTTTCATTGCAGTACGCTGCCCAGAAAGCTTCCCGGTTCCCGGACCGGGCGCTACCCACGCAAAAAAACAAAAAAAAAATTATTTTTTTTTGCCCCGCGGGGCCGTTTTAAAGCCTCCACATTAAACCTAGGGGGTCAGGGAGGATCTACTATGCCCCCTTATGGTTATTTGCCCCTTTGTTTTGGCCTCCTCTTGTCTCTCGATCCTACCGAGAGACAAGATGGCGGCAGCTACGGACTTTTTGGAATGTTGACAGACGCCAGAGAACCAATCAGCTTCGCTTCACAAAGCTCCGTTGCGCGAAAGGTACGCGTCCTGGAGCGCTGCCCGGTCCGCTGCTACAGATATATATCTTTTTTTAAACGTTAATTTCTCAAAATCCACTGGAGCACATATATTGAGACCTACAAAAGGCACATCGGGCTACCAGTCCCTACAATTTTGCCAAGTTTCGTGCAAATCTATTCAGCCGTTCGGGCTAAAAGTGAGGCTAACCGCCCTATGGAAAAATCAATGTTAAAAACACGTTTTGGGACCCCCCTTTTTTCTCGGCCCCCCCTTGACGAAACCCCCCCAAATTTTCAGGGGCTGCTCAGAAACAAAATGTGCCATTTTCCTGAAAATTTCAGCCAATTCCGTCCACAAACGCCAAAGTTATTAGACATAGAATTTTCAAAAAACCCATAGGGAAAAAATCCTAACTATATATACCTACTGGCGACCGCCAGTAGGTAATATATATATATTACCTACTGGCGATAGCCAGTAGGTATATATAGTTATGACCTAGCTACCACAGGAAATCCGCAACATTCTATTGGGAATAACTTTGGCGCCGGTTGAGGAATTTGGGTGTAATTTTCCCAAATTTAGGCCATCTCCGCTCCGCTTCTTCCCTGGAAGTTTTGGGGGGATTCGTCATGCGGGGGCCGAGAAAAAAGGGGGGTCCCAAAACGTGTTTTCCCCATGTTAATTTCCATAGGACGAATAGACAAGGCTACAGCCCGAACCGCTGAATAGAATTACACCAAACTTTGCAAAATTGAAGAGACTGGTACGCAGAAGTGCCTTTTCTATATTTGGTGAAAGTTGCTTCAGTGGTTTTTACGAAAATTAACTTAAAAAAAATATATATATCTATTGGCGCGCTCCGAGCGCTTACCCGTACGCTTACCCGTACGTGTACCGTACGTGTACATACGCGTACGTGCGCGTACCTCTCCGTGCACGAGCTGCATGCTGATTGAACAGAAATTGTGGGCAGCCATCTTGTGCCTCGGTAGACTGAGGTACAGGAAAGCAGAAGAACAAATGTGTAGAACTCAAAAAGGGGACAGGGTAGAAGCACCCTGACCCCCTAGGCCTGCTCAGGGGGTCCCACAACGACCCCCAAGGCAAAAATATATATATATTTTTAAAAAGTCACGGGGTATGCGCACAATACGCGTACCTCGCCATTTAAAAAAAAAAAAAAAAATTTTGGGGGGGGCCTGGGGGGTCCTTGTGGGACCCCTGAGCAAGCCTAGGGGGTCAGGGTGCTTCTACCCTGCCCCCTTTGTGAGTTTTCCACCTTTGCTTCACTGCTTTCTTGTGCCTTGGTTCTACAGAGGCACAAGATGGCTGCCAACATTTCCTGGTTTGGAGTGTTGACAGACAGTGGCAGCCAATCAGCATGCCTTCCTGAGAAAGCTGCATGCTCATTGGCTGTCAACACTTCTAACCAGGAAGTGTTGGCATCCATCTTGTGCTAGTATTGACAGACAGTGCAGCCAATCAGCATGCCTTCCCGAGAAAGCTGCATGCTCATTGGCTGTCAACACTTCTAACCAGGAAGTGTTGGCATCCATCTTGTGCTCGGTAGACTGAGGCACAAGAAAGCAGAAAAACAAACGTGTAGAACACAAAAAGAGGGCAGGGTAGAAACACCCTGACCCCCTAGGGCTGCTCAGGTGGTCCCACTAGGATATTAATATATTTAAACGTTATCTGCTAATAGAATTAGCATTTAAAAAACCTTGCAAATTCATTGAAAAAACCATAGGTGTAAGGCCTTATATAGTTAGGAATTAGCATTTAAAAAACCTTTGAAATTCACTGAAAAAAACATATGTTTCAGGCTTATATAGTTAGGAATTAGCATTTAGAAAACCTTTGAAATTCACTGAAAAAACCAAAGGTTTCAGGCCTCATATAGTTAGGAATTAGCATTTAAAAAACCTTGCAAATTCACTGAAAAAACCATAGGTTTAAGGCCTTATATAGTTAGGAATTAGCATTTAAAAAACCTTGCAAATTCACTGAAAAAAACAAAGGTTTCAAGGCCTTATATAGTTAAGAATTAACATTGAAAAAACCTTTGAAATTCACTGAAAAAACTATAAGTTTAGAATTACTGAATAGGTTGTTCAAACTGGAATTGTTATTTAGATTTTATTTTAAAATTGTAGTTTCTATTTTTGAATGTGTGTATCAAGGGTTATATTACGCTATTACGCTGAGAGGAGGTGTGTCACTCTTTCACAAGGATGATGTCATCAGTGATGTCATCAGTGATGTCATTTGAGATGTCATGAGTGATGTCACTGATCATGTCATGAGTGATGTAATATGTGACGTCATCAGCAGTGCATTGTGGGCGCGCGAGTTATAGTTAACTATAACGGGGGAATTTCAATGGTTTTGTATGAGTGAAATGTCCAGCTAACTATAACGTGTGAAACCTATGGTTTTTCAGTGAATTTCTAAGGTTTTTTAAATGCTAATTTTTAACTATAACGTGTGTGAAACCTATGGTTTTTTCAGTGTATATATATATATTTAGTATTTTCTCCAATATTCGCGGTGTCGCCGAAATAGTCATGATGTACCCATGATGGTATTATGGGGCCACGCTGGTGATCATATTGTCTTTACAAATATCATAGGTAATTAAAAAAACAATTTTGGACACATAACTTGTGTCACTAATACCTCCATTTCTCAAGCATGGGGTCGAAGTATCTCCACCCTGACCACTTATCTGAGCTTTGATAAAAATGTTCAGCCCTGTGAACTACTCCTGATCAATAAAATGATGGCTGCAACTTTCTGTTTAGATTGCGAGCAGCCAATTAGAGCATTCCCGCTGGCGCTCGCATTCGCGATTTAGTGTGAAATCATTGCAACATATCCACGACCATCATAAAATTGCTGCTAAATGTCTGTGACCAGAGATATTACCATATAGTTTGAATTCAATTTTACAAAAACTAATGAAAGGATTTGCACCAAATAACAAAAAGCTCAATCTGCGGTACAGCATCTACCTCTCAGCCATTCCCTTTAACGGTTAGGGCTGTAGGTTCGACAACGCCTTCCAATGGGAATTAATATTACAAACTCACCCCTGTTTTACACCCCTATTTCGGTCCCCACTCCACAGACCACCCCCAAACTTTCCATGACACACAGAACCTACTTGGACACTTTCATAAAGATTAGTTAAATGACACCAATGTTATAGGCAAGGCAAAACATTTTCATATGGAAACGAGGTCCTAACTATAACTACCTACTGGCGACCACCCACTCTGCTCTTTCAGAGTGATTTCTATCTCTCTCTTTTGTTTTCCTAATCACTTTTATTACAACTTCATTCCTATAACCCCTCTCTTCAAATTTCATAGATATGGTAGACATTTGTCTATCAAATCTGAATGCTACAAAGTATTTTAGCCCTCGAGCACCTCCTCATGAGAAATGTTATCCACTTGATGTATGGGCTGACAAGTACTAGCATGATGAAACAGAAATGACACTTTAAGCTCAATCCGATGCAACCCCAGAACACATGGGCTGATTTGATATATCATTCCATTTCCATCATCCAAGAGGGCAGTCTACACATTTTTTGACATTTTGGAGTCTACACACATCCCAGGATAGCACTCCTGTGTTGACTGCATTGCTGTACTCCAGTCCGCTACAATCACTTCTCTTACGACACTTAAGCTCAAGAGAGTTTCTCAAAATGGCAGGATGTGTTGCACCAGATTTTGTTTAAAAGTTTACTTCGTAGCCACCTTCAACCTTTACTTTGTCTCAAAAAGGTCAAAGTCAAAGTTGACTCCACGTTTTATCACTATGCAGCCAACAAAATCCATTTCAAGATAGATTTAATGAATCAAAGGAAAAATTCAACCCAAACTGGAGTACTTCTGTATATAACCATTTATGACCATAATAAAATCTGGTTCTTTTCCCTACAATTCACAACTCCCTCCATCTGCACCATTGCAGGTGGATATCATCAGATGGTAAAACTCCAGAAGGCAACAAATGTGACCGTTTCATCTGACCAGGCAATAAGGGACTCATACATGCTTTAGAAAACACCCTCCATGACAGTCTATGAGCCAATATTTCCAGCATTACCCACAGGCCAAAGATAGCCAACAAATCTAATATGATAAGGAGTGTTAGCCACCCCTGAAAACCTACCAATGTACTTTATTTCTCCACCAGACTCAGCCCAGTGTCTCATGTAGAATCTGGAATTAAACTTATTGAGTAAGGACAGGTCCTACAGATACCCCTTCCAAAGCACAGTGGCTTCCCAGTCACTTTTGTGGCACTTAGTGAGCTTTTAAATTTTTAGACCTTTTATTTATATACTCAGTTGGGGATTTGTTTTTAAATATTTTGTAGACCTCTTATATGATTTGTTTTTCTCTACACTAATTTTGTCCCTTTCAAGCTTATTTAACTTTTCGTAAAGATATTGAAGAGCCAAATGGGACCATCTGCTGCGCTCACATCCCCATTCACTGAGCAGATTCACAGAGAATAGCAGGTCTTTATGGTTGCTTGTTCTGTCTGCTTGTTCCTCACTGATGAATATGCAGTACAATTGCTTACAACATTTTCAGGTGTGTCTGATGCGTTTCCCTTTCCATTGAACAGTATTGTGGTTTGTTCTCTACTTGTTTAAATAGAACTGTTGTTTCAGTGGTTTAGTTTCTTATTCCTCCAGATGGTTTTGCTTCTCTTTGAGGTTTGTTAAAGAGTCACTCATAATGTGCCTTAACAGAATCTTTTTTGTCTACCCTTGGGGGTGTCTTTCCCTGGTGTTTCTTCTTCCAAATGTCTCTTTCATACCTTACACTGTCTGAAAGGGGGTGTCATCTGACTTCTTGATGGGTGTAGCAGTGGCACAGACTTGTGAGGGCTGGCAGCAGATTTTGATGACTGCTAGTATTCTCTTGTATTTATTAAACATGCCTCTCCACCACTTCACCTGGTGAAACACTCCAAACTGTCTCTTCTCTCTTTATTTTATTCAAGTGGATCTTCATAGGACTGGGGTCACTAAAAAAGACCTGCGTACATTTTCTAAAGTTGTAAGTGAATAAAAATGTGGGAGCAGTATGGAAAATTGGAAATCATTTTTGTAGGACGTTGAGGTCCATTAAATAAAACTCTCAAGAAGACTGTGTACCCAAAAGACTGAGGGCCTAATTTACAATATTTTGACACATGGCAGCGCAGCAAGCCATTCTGCTATGCTGCAGTGCATCAAAAGTAAAGGGCAGGATTGCGCCGTATTGACAAGATATTGCACATTCCAGTTCTTTTCCCCTGTGCTGATGCATAATGGGCTGCCATACGCCAACGCAGGCACCCTTAACCTATGGTGCAAGGGTGTCTACCTTGTAGGGTTGATTGTTGTTGTGCAGGAAGGTGGAAGCATCACCTTCCTGCACAAGGAATGTAAAACACCTTCAGATGTAATTCCAATTTTCAAGCTGTTTTGTCAGTCAACCATGTCTTACACATAAAGCTAGGCAAGGTCCTCCATATAATGTAGTGGGGCAGGCACTTCAGCACTCGGAGGCATAGGTATTGTGGGGATGAGCCTCAGCAAGGCCTACCAGTGCTAGGGGTTCTCCCTTCTCTGCACAGAGTCCTCAGACCAATAGAAAGAAGTTGGCACAGAAGTTGGAATAGAAAAGACAGAGTTTATTAAACCTCATGAGGTGGAACTACATTCACACAACACCCTTCGGTAGTGTATGAGGTAGCACACTGAATGGAAGGAGCTTGGTCCTTTTATACCCACACAGGGGCTCAAATGAAGGTGGTACAAGTACAGAATGCTGGTTTCAAATACATACAAGGTCATACAGAGAGTGTGCTGGCAACAAGTGGGATGGGCTGACAGTTAGCTAATTCTGATGGACACATCCTGACAGTTACAAGTTGGGGACAGCCGTAAGCTCAACTGAGCATGTGCAAAGCAGAAGAGGCTAAATATATCTCGTCTCTAGGCAGATTTCAAGAGCAGCTGATAGGAAGGTAGGACAGAGCTCATGGCGAGCACATGGCAAACAAAATGGCAGATAGAAATTCAAAATGGATTCCGTAAAATGGACAAGATAGTCTCTAAATACAAGATGTCTTCTGCTAATGCTTAACCTAATCATTGCTAAATTACAACAGACGACCCTTTCAGCATTAGCTGAAGACATTCGTCTATCTGGGGTAATCTAAATATGCATCCCGTACATTGATGTTTATCATCTCAGCTATTTCATTCTTTAACATTTGCTGTGCTTTTATATCTGCAATATTTCTTTTGGCAGGTGTACAAGCAGTGATGCACATGGAGCAAAGCATAGGACCACATTGTATACAAGTACAGCATGTAAATAGTATCACCAGTAGTATACATAGAATAGTCAGTAGCTTCCAGCCCCAAGTAGCAAAGAGTGTCCATATCCAGTTTGAAAATGTCCATGTACCAGTCTCTGGGTGAATTTCTGCAGCAATCTTATGCAATTTTGAGATTGCATCATATACTTAAGGTGAGTGATTGGGTATTGTCCCGAGGGGGTCGGGACGTGAGGGGTTTCGGCTATGGAGCTGGGACTGACTGGAGGTGTCGGGGTAAAGAGAAACACTTGCGCCTTGATTAAAGGTTTCAGGGAAGGCTTTATTGGTATGTAAGTCTTTTTCATCAAGGGGCTTGCTCGTTCTCTAGCAAGCACTGCAGGGTCCAAAGAAAAGGTAGCTTTCTCCAGCTTGGCTGAGCCCGGTATGGGGTCAGGGCGGTCGTCTTCAGGGAGGGGACGTCTCTTCACTCCGTGTTCCGTTCCGGTACCGAAAAGAAAGGAAACTCGAGTCAGGTACTTGTGTGGTAATGGGAACACTCGTAAGGGCCGGGAGTGAGGGAAAACAGCAGTGAAAACGGTGCACACTTCTTACTCAAGGGGTGTGATAGGAGTGCACGTGATCAGGCAGGGTAATTTACATAGGGCTGTACACTTTATACACGGGGCTGTCTCCTCCGCCCGACACAACCCGCTACCCGGCCCCGTACCTCTTGTACCCACGCTCCTCCCGTGGGAACCTGGCGGGGCGAAGCGTTGAACCGTTGGCCTCCTGGCGTGTCGCTCTCGGTCTCTCTCGATTCAGGATACCGCCGTCCGTCTTCCTCGATGTCCGCTACCTCCAGGGAAACGCCGTCCGTCTTGTCTCTCGTACTTCCTCCTTTTGACGTGGTGACGCTGTCGAGGGGCGTGGTCTCTTCTTCCTGGTCCGAGTTCTTAAAGGGGCCGAACGTGGTGTTGTCATCCGGCCAGCTTGACTCGGGTTCCTCGTTCCAAGGACAAGGCGGTAGCTGTGGGGAAAAGGGGCAAGGTGAGAGGGGGGTGGCGGACCACCAGTCCATTGGGATAGTCATTTCTGGTCCGCATGCCCGTCACAGGTATAAATACGCAGCAACTGCTACCGATGATGCGACATGCACCACCTCGATCAGCTAAAATCACATCAAGCACCATCCTATTTTGGAGTGCTACAATCCATGCAATTTGTAGTTCTTCTGTAATGTTCCCAAGTGCCATAGTTGTTTGATTGGTGACAGCTTCCACAACACGAGTTAATCGCCTTATCTTTCTACTATTCAATACAGCACCCACAAAGAAGAACAAACCCAAATTGAAATTGACATATTGCTGCAAAGTGGTATGTGTCTGGTCAACTTCATCTGTACTTATTGTTCGTTTATATCTATTCTTGGAAATGTCATTATACAACTTTAAATTCAGATGATATGATCGAGGGGCCAAGAACACAGGTGGTAACAAAAATGATATGCAACAGACCCCGGACCACCCAACAGGTAATTAATAGTATCCTTTACTACCACATACAAAATATGAATTGTGTGAAGACGTAAAACTACTGTTGTTAGCTCCTTCAATAATAAATGTCAAAATACATTCACTCTGTCCTACTGGAATTCTCCCAACACTACTTATACATAGTTCTGCTTTAGCTCTGGTCACAGAAATTACAAAAGGCCCATTGTCTTTAATGTTCCTCATATTCGTGAAGGCATATGGTGTCGAAATATTGTCCGGTTGGTATTCTTCCCATTCCCATTTAGTCCCTTTGTTTTGATGATAACCATCTTTATCTTGATAGCATACTTTATTCAACCGAAAGATAATTCCACCTACTGAGGGCTTTCCGAAAGCAAACAAAAGAGCATACCACGCTTGACAAGAACCATTATGGGAAAACGGTAGAGGAATAAAAGGTGTACCTCCTTTCTTTTGGTTGCAGGTATCATTCCACACACCCAACAGTTGGTAGCATTCGTGGCATTGTGTGTATGATGCAACATCTGGATGGATGTGTTATTTAGGTAGGATTGTCGATGCTTCTGCTCATGGTAGGGAAGTGTAAAATAGTTATGTTCCACTGAAGCTGGAGTAATGGCAACAAGAAGCTGTCGAGCAGGAGCCACTTTCTCAACAAACCAGGTGATTATCGCCATAACCACCAGAGCAACAACAAACCCTACAGCACAAATGATGCTTTTGTTATTCATTTCAGCAACAGCAATCATTGATCTTTCTAAAATTCGTTGAAAACAATCGTTGGAGCTCTTATCCCTTAGGCAGCTGCTGATTTCTTCACCACGGGCTAAGACGGGTGCCACTACACTAATGCAGGGCTGATCCCCCCCTTGCCACACTGGCTCTCCGTTTCGCTAACCCAGGGAGGTAGCTCAACCAGTCTTTTTCAACACTGCAGATTCTTTCCTCGGTCTCAAGTGGTATCGCGATGCTTCAGGAATCGTGTGGTCCGGGAAGACTTCCGCAGATTCGTCAGGTGAGATAGCTTGACCTTTCTCCATCTCCAGAATCTCTCAATGGTCGGTCAGTGCAGCAGGTTCCACCAAAGCAGGTGACACACGCTTGCAATGCGTGCTGTGGACCCAGTTCCTCTTGTTCGTCACTTGAACTGCTGTCCTTGTCGCAAGAAGCACCTGCTCCGGAGCTCGCCACCTCGGTTCCAAGTTATTCGATCTGTCGAAGACCTTGACCATCACATAGTCGTCAGGACGGAGTTCGTGGGCCTCACCTGTAGATCTGTCAGGAAGCGATTCTCGAACCAGAAGATGAATAGAGACCAAACTGTTGGTTAACTGTGCCAAATAATCATTCAACAGAACACAAGGTACATCATGTATGGGGCGTGGCTTAGGAACTCCCAAAATGTTCATCGGTCTCCCAAATAACACCTCATACAGGGTAAGACCTGATCGTGAGTTTGGCACCGATCTTATGGACAACAATGTCAAGGGTAATGCATCTGGCCGCTTCAAGGACGTGGAAGCCAGTATTTTCGCCAACTTTAATTTTAAAGTAGCATTGTATCTTTCCACTAATCCTGCTGATTGAGGGTGGAAGACTGTATGGAACTTCTGTTTGATCCCTAATCCTTTCAGGACATACTTAACAACTTGCCCAATAAAATGAGGTCTGTTGTCACTCCACAAAAGCTTACAAACACCATACCTAGGAAAAAACTCCTTTAGAAGCACCTTTGCTGTGGTAAGAGCAGTACTATCCTTTGTAGGGTATGCCTCTATCCATTTACTGAAGGCACATACCACCACTAGGACATATTTTAGGGGATTGCAGCATTCAATTTGGATGAAATCCATCTGCAAGACTTCAAAAGGTGCGGTTGGTGTAGCAAACCCTCCTGTAGGAGTCCGTGTCCCTTTTCCAGGATTATACTGCCAACAGATCAAACAGGACTGTACCACTCTTTTAGCTGTGCTGGCAATTTCATGATGCTCCCAAACTTGTGTAAGCAATTTAGTTATTGTAGAGCTCCAACATGTGCCAGACCATGTGCCATTTGAACCATAGATTTTAAATAGGCTGCAGGCAATTTCCACTTATTCATTTCTTTGTTATGCCAACAGCCCTCATCGTCTAACATGCCTTCTTTAGACCATTGCTCAAGCTCTTCCACAGAGGCAGATCTCTGTATATCCAATACTTCCTCTCTAGCATCATGCCAATGCTCAGCTTGTGATTTTACTACATACATGGATGTAGTGCTTTGCTGCATCGCAGTCTCACGGGCTACGAGGTCTACGAAGGCATTGCCTTGTCCTATTTTGTCAATGATTTTCTTGTGTGTGCTACACTTCATAATGGCAACTTTCTTCGGGTATGTAAGTGCAGTCAAGAGATTATGCACTAAGTCTCTGTGCATTATCTGCATCCCTTGGGATGTAAGAAAGCCTCTTTCCTTCCAGAGTAGACCAAAATCATGAACCACTCCAAAAGCATAGCGACTATCCATGTAAATGTTCACACACAAGTGCTAAGTTCACACGCTCGTGTCAAAGTTATTAGTTCAGCTGCTTGAGCCGACTTCTGTGGTATGCGAGCTGTTTACACTACTGTCTCAAGTGTGGTGAGTGCATAAACAGCTGAAGTCGTGCCATCTGGTAACTTCAGACAGGACCCATCAACCCACAGTTCCCCATTTACATCTGGAAGGGGCATATCTTGCAAATCGACGCAACCCTTTGTCTGTTCCTCAGTAAGGAATATACAATCGTGAGGTTCCTTTGACTGGGACTGAGTCGCAGGATATGGTAACAAGGTGGCTGGGTTCAGTGTTGCGCATCTCTTCAATGTAATATGAGGGGCTAACAGTGTCAATTCGTATCCTGTCAAGCGAGCACTACTTAAGTGCTGTGTCTTAGTCTGGTTCAAAAGGGCATCTACTGCATGGGATACTAGCACCAACAGTTTGTGTGACAAAACTATCCCTTCGCTCTGACGTATGGACACAGCTGTTGCTGCAACTGAACAAAACATACAGGCAACGCACGAGCAACAGGATCAAGAACTGCAGAAAAATATGCACAGGGACGCTGCTTATCACCATGTGTCTGTACTAAAACTGACAATGCACATACATCTTTCTCGTGTACATAGAGTGTAAAAGCCTTCATGTAATCTGGTGTGCCTAACACTGGTGCAGAGCAAAGAGCTTGTCTTACCTGACGAAAAGCATTTTGACATTCATCTGTCCATGGAAGGGGAATCGGGGTGTTCTTAGTCAAAAGTGCTAGCAGAGGTTTAACAATGTGTGAAAAACCCAATATCCATTGCCTACAAAAAAAAGTCAAACCAATGAATGCTCGGACATCTTTCTCTGGGGAAGGTACTGGGGTGTCTAAAATTGCTTGAATGCGATCTGGTGTCAGTGCACGGCCCTCCTTAGACAGAAGATGTCCTGAATAGGTCAGTAACAAACAAGGAGTACCACCAACATGGAATCACCGATTCCTAATGGGGTGTGTGGTTATACAAAAGTGAGAAATTCTCCTTTTGTTAAAAAAAACCCTCACTCACCACCTAGTGGTGACATGCTTCATCATCGGGGTCCACCCTAATAACTTAGCGTCATCAGGGTGTGCTACAACACCTGTTTACAGTGGAGCAGGTTGTGAGTGAGGGTGCGTGAAAAAAATGATAAGTGTGTTAAAAATTGTCCTGGTTTAACTTGGGAAAAATAAGGTTTTTATTAGCAAGCAACTGGACAATGTTAAAATCAATGGCGAGATAAAGTGGGGGTAATTATGAGCCCATGTATCTCTATGTGTGTCTGGTCTACATGTTTCAACCGTGAAGGTATAAACTAACCAGGTTTTCTTCAGGACCAAAAAAACCTGAGAGTGGATGGTCTGCGTCCCCTAAAAGACGCACCCGGTCCTACTCTCTGGGACCACAAAGTGGCAAAAGTGTGCCTGTGGTATGGGCTTGATCCACAATGGGTAAGCCTGAAAAGATCAAAATACTCTCAATGGGGTATTAGGAGACCTCATAGGGCAGGGAAAGGTTATCCTCACTACAAAAACGTATTAGTTTAGGTGCGAGGTCTGTGGCCGATTACCTATTTCCGTCCGCCACCCTGCTACCCTGAATAGGTCACCTTCGGTCTACAATATTGCAATTTCTTCCGTGATACTTTACGGTAGTGTGTAGCAAGAAAAGAAAGCAAGGACAAGGTACATTTTTCACACTGCTCAGGCATATCAGCTGCCAACAAGTTGTCATTGATACTGTATGAGAGCCACTCCTTCAGGCAAAGTAAAGGAATCAAGCTCTCTCTTCAATGCTTGACTGTAAATAGAAGGACTCTCAGTATAGCTTTGAGGAACTCTACAAAATCTATACGATCGGTTATTCAAAGTAAAACGGAACAAATATTGACTTTCAGGATGAATAGGGATCGAAAAGAAAGCATTCTTCAAGTCTATAACAGAGAATGTAGTTGCTGTCGGAGGAACCAAAGTAAGTAGTGTTGTTATATCAGAAGCCACAGGGTATTGCGGTACTACAATCTTGTTTACGTCTCTCAAGTCAATGATAAATCTATAAATCTTAGTGTCAGTATCTTTTTTCAAAATGGGAAGAATCGTACTATTGCAAACATTGTAAGGAACTTCTTCAACAACCCCCACTTTAATCAAATTGTGAACAATGCGTGTAAGTGCTTCTTCTCCTTCTTTAGAAATGTTACACTGAGGCAGTCTTGGCAAAGAAGCACCCTCCTTGACACTAATATGCACTGGCAGAATAACCATTTGCCCTACATCGATGTCTGAAGTAGCCCACAAAGTACTAGGGAGTGAGGCTAGTGCAATGTCTTCTTTAACAATACAAGATCTCTCAATCACAGAGTAGTTGTCATTCAAAATAACCCGTACTCCTTCCGGAGAACATCGTATTGTAGCCCTGAAATATTTAAGCATATCAAGACCCACAATATTGTCTGGTGTGTTTGGAGAAAGCAAAAACGGACATGGAGAAGTAAACTTATTAACATGGAATGCGGGTGGTTGTGACAATGGGCTAAGGGAAGGTGTTCCATCGAAACCTATTGATGTAATGGTTAAGCCAGACAGGGGAGCCCTTGGAACCAATTGTTTAGACAAGGCGCTACGACTAGCTCCTGTATCAACCAGAAACTGATCAGTAGAACCCAAAACATGTGCTGTAACTTAGGGACTCCTCTGATCTACTGGAACCTCAACTGATTCCTTACCCCATCCTAGGCAATCCTATGCATAAGCAGAATCTTGAAAATCAGACGGCACATAGTCAGACATTTGATATTGGTTCCTTCTGTCAAAAGTATTAGACCCCTCCTGTCCACGTGTATTAGCATCAAACCTAGCATGATCATTTGTGCTTCCTCTAGGCTCTGAATATCCTGAATGATTTCTCATTTGTCCTCGACCACATGAACCCTGCTGAGCACGCAGTACTGGACAGTCAGAAAGCCAATGTTCAGATTTCTTGCAATACGCACACTGATCAACAGACAAATTCAAACAAGTATAAGAAGGAAAAGACGAACCATAAAATCCACTTCCGCCTCTATCATTACCTCTAGAAGGTGGTCCATAAGCTTGAGCTAACATAACCATTGTTTTTAACTCTTTAGACTGTTTATCCTCATTACTTTTAGCTTCTAATTCTTGTCGCTCATAATACTGAGCAATGGTTAAGAGAGAAACTGGAGAAGAAGTAGTCCATGAACTCTCACTGGCCTTTAGGCGACTAGCTATTCCTGGCAAAAGGTTTGCAACATATTTATCGACAAACAGATGCCTACCCGTGTCATCTGTTAAAGACTGTTCCACTAAAATCGTAAACTTCCTCTTCAAAGCGTGTAAAGAAATCTGAAACCAATTCATCTGCCTTTTGCTTACACGACGCTAATACAGTCCAATCTATCTTTTTAGGGGAATAAACATCTTTAACTTAACTAATATAGCTGCCAGAAGGTCTAAAATTAACTGACACGGTTTCTGTGCAGATTCTCTATCTTCATCTAACTGTGTTAAATCTTTCCATAATGCTCCAAATGTCGCACGGTCATCAACTTTACGCACCGGTCTCCACATATCAGGCAGTAAATCACTATCAGTCAAAGTCATAGTACAAGAACTAATTGCACCCTCAACTTCCTCATAAAAGGCTGCTGGATTCTTTTGCAGATCAGGCAATGCATTTTTAAGGGCCATAACATCTGCTCTATTCCAAGGAGTGTAAACCCAATTATAAATAAAATACCCTTTAGCATCTACAGAAGTCTTATCATCATTTGTACCCGTTCCCTTAGGAGGAACACATAAAGGCGCAGCTTCCTGCATGGGTTTCACATTGATTACAACATTCTTATCTGTTTCAAGAGTAGAAGTTCGTGCTATGCTGATCTGAGATGTTGGTGCAGCTGCGTCTGCTGCCTTTTTCTCCTCTCCCAAATGGGCTGCTTCAACACGCAGTTTAACCAAGCGTCTGATCGTGTCAGCCACCTAGGAGAAGACAAATAGACCGTCACGTAATTGTTTACCATCAGCTGCTACATCATTGGGCTCCATTTCTACCGAATGTTTCCTAAATTGTTCAATAACCTCTGCAGCAAATCCCTCAGTAAAATATATCTGCTCCCTTTCCTGCCAACTTTTTATACTATCTAGAAGTTCAGAAGCAGTAGTAGTACTACGAACAGCTTTACGCGCAGCAGATCTAATCTGAGATGCACGTTCAGCAGATAACATTGAGCGAGTTTCTCTAGCTTTGTCCTGGTCTGTAGAAGAGTCCTCATCTGACTCATAAGGAGCTGAAGGAAGAGTATACGGAGGTGGACAACGATCTAGTACGAGAAAGTCATCTTGGGGTTTATTAAGAATAGGATAAAGAGGTCTACGAACAGCGTATTGGCCATTTACCTGTAAATGACGCTCCCTACCTTCCCTCTCTTTAATTTCTTTAATTTCCCTATTTTTCATTTTGAATGCTTTCTTTTGCTGTTCTTTTTCAATCAAGGCTTGCTCTCGCTTCATTCGTTCACGCACTTCTTTCTGCGGGAAGGGAAGGGGTAGGACTAGAGCTAGTGTCTTCTCTGATTGAAGAGTGGCAGAAGCAGTTGAAGGAGCACTTGACCAGCAGAGAGATAAAGATAGCGGATTGTTCCGCCTAACGTCTTGAATAATCACGCCCTCGTGGTGGAGTCCCTAGATGACGATTACCTAAGAATTGCTAATCCATTTAATTGGAACCATGGATACGGACAGCGGCCTGATGCTCTATGATTAATTCTCCAAATACAGATTGTCTACGGACCTCGCCTGGCTACACCTCCAGCCCCGCCAATATATCAGGAATCAGCCCCTGTCCTACCCCTTCCCATCCGTCCTGATGAAGACCCGCGCAGTAAGGATCCACTATCCTACATTTTCTGTGTCGAAACGTAGACTGCTATCTACTGCATCAATTCCTAAGAAAAGCATGATGAATATAGCTGTTTAGGAATATGTTTAATATGACAATGTTTTGATCTGTGTCTGTTTTTTGATTTGGCCTTCTTTGTGGGGACCATTATCATTAATCTACTGTATTCACGAAGTTATGTGTATATTAGTAACCCATGATTATTGCCTTACTACTTGTTAACTCTACCGTGCACCCTTTCCCCTTCTCTATGTGGGCAAAATGAAATGTGTAAAATAAATGTTTTGATACGCATCCACTAACTATTGAATGGTAACGAGTACAGTGAAAATAAAAACACTGCACTTATTTAATTTAACGTTTGAGTTTGTTTAATATGTTTGAGAACATTGAAAATATTGCTTTGTTTGGTCAGGGACCTTTATGCTTATAACGATTATCCACCCAGGTCCCACTGACTATATGGGTTTGACCCTAATCTATAACAAACATAAGCCTATGTAATGGCACACACTCATATTCCATGTTCCCCATTGGGATGTAACAAGATTTGGTGAGCCCCACAACTATGCAGTTGCACACTCAGGGCAGGGGTACACTATTCTTGCCATACAAATTCAATTTCATACACACCACCTCAATTGCACCATGCTAAATGAGATTGCGTCTGTACACCGACAATTGTACTCCACTTTTGGAATGGAGACTTCATACTTTTTGACATCTGTGTACTCTTCAGGTAATGTGATATTTGCAAGAACATTTTCAGTGTCTTAGTTATCTGGGTAATGCCACATATTGCAAGGCCATCTGTTTATAGTGCTGTGTTACAGGCCTTTGAACCTCATTGAATTGCTGTGCAATGTGTAGAAAATGTATATTTTGTCAACTGTGGTCTGACATACCTACGTACATTTGACAATCTGGCCAGGAACTGAGTCACATGTGTAGCATTTGAAGGATCCCCATTTATGCCTTCTTAACAAATGCCATTTTTACATGTAAACTTGTGACTTGTCCTTTGTCCATGACGACTGTCACTCATGATCTGTGATGGCATCTGCTAGAATATTTGCTCCTGAAAAGTGCTACCATGCTACCACATTTAGGAGACTCACCTCAAGGAGGGGTTTGTCTCAGGTATAGACATATTGGATGATTTGTGCTCCAACACTCACTGAGTATCATATGAAGCACACTTCACTGCTGAAGAACACAGCAAGTCTGCTAGCTGTGCAGCACTACACTGCTCAAGTGCATGAGGACATGAATGGACTATTTAGTTGTCAACATGTTCACAAAAATCCACAAGTGAGGGAGGCTACCACCAGGATGACCAATCTCATACTGAAAATGTTTCCAAATTTGTGGATATATACATAGCTCCTTTTGTTAGCACTTTACTATTGTTTATTAAGGATTCTCAAGTTCTTTAAAGACACATTTCCGACATCACATGGGACTCTGGCTATCTCTTATTTACGATGAATGTTAACAGTTTTTATACGAATATAACTCATGAATTGGGATTGGAAGCTTTAAAATCTTTTCTATTTACTAAGTCAGCTAGTTATTATTCTTACTCTCTTAAGATTCTAGATCTTGCTGAATTTGTTGCTCAACAATAACTTTTTTTTACTATCAAGATATTTTGTGTCATCAATTGAAAGGGATTGTGATGGGTTCCAGGTATGCTCTCTCTTATGCACACCTATTCATGGGCTTGTATGAGAGGGAGCACAACTGGAGAGGCTCTCATGACAGTGCAGACAAAGGGGTCTTCTGGGGCTCCTATATTGATGATGTGTTTTTAGTATGTGATGGTACTGTCTTAGAGCTTACTAAAAACCATGAATACCTAAACCATAATCGATTTAATGTGACTTTGAGCTTGGAGTACAGCAAGGAGAAAATATGCTTTTTGGATCTTGAATTATATATTAAAGAAGGGAGGTTACTTTCTAAGCTGTATAGGAAACCGACATCTACCAACTCTATCCTAAATGCAGATTCGGGTAACTCCAAGCGATACATTGAGAACATACCGTATGCGGAATACCTGTGTGCAAAAAGAAACTGTACCCTAGAATCTGATTATGTTATTGAAGAAAAGATTATCACAGATTAGATTGGTTTCTCCAAAGAGGTTATCAGAGTGAGGTACTGCATAAAGCTAGAGTAACAGCAAGAAGAATCAGTAGGGCAGATCTTTTCAAATCAAATATGGATAAGACAAGAAATGTAGAGATTAGAAATAAAGATGTTAGATTTATTACAACATACAGTGAAGGCAACAAAGATATATATAATAGCCTTCAAAAATATTAGAATATCTTAAAATGTGACAAAGATTTATTAAAAATACTCCCTGCAAAACCTTATATAACATACAAAAAGGCACCAACTCTATGTAATATCTTAAGTCCTAGTGATACTATTACATTTACACCAGCTATGCGAAACCCCATTGTCACTTCATGGCTAAGTGAGTTACCTGCAGGGTGCTTTAAATGCTCAAAATGTATATGCTGCAAATATGTTACCAATTATACCAGTACATTTTGGGATTTTTGAGGAGAAAAGCTATTTAAGATCTATACTTTTATTAGTTGTAACACAACACATGGTGTTTATATCATGTATTGTGTGTGTAGGAAACAGTATGCAGATTATATAACCCGGAAACTGAAAGAAAGATGGAAGGAACATGTTTGGGCAATTAAGAATAAGGATCGGAAGTATCCCATGGCAGTACATTTCAACTCGGAACACAGAATTCAGGATTTGCATGACATTAGATTTACTGCCATAGCATTTGTAAAATCCAATCGAAGAGGAGGGGACAGGAAAAAACAATTTAGGGTCTGGGAAACATTTTCGATTAATAAGCTCAATACTGGTAATGTGGGTCTAAATCTGGACAGAGAGCTTTACACACTTTTATAGCATTTTATAAACATTTATGTGTAAGTCAGTGAGGATGTAACAGATGACTTATACTTGTCTGTGGTTAATCTCACTAATTCAGTACCAGTTGTTCTGGGAATCTATAATTTATCTTGTATCACATACAATTGCCTGTTGGCTATTATATATTTTCATTTAATATTGAAGTTAATTTATTTTTTGGTCTGTATCTAATTTTGATTGACCAGCCTGCCAGTATGAAGAGGCCAGGTAGGCATAATGAATAGGAGCACTGATGATCCAATGTACGAGTGCGAGCCAAGACCAAGAACTTTTATTTTATTTTTTTACTTTGACAATTGTCATTTATGGTTTCTTTATGAAATATCTTAAGACTGTATTCCTTGTCTTTCTCTGAGATTGTGTGCTTTTACTGATGTTGGCTACAGCTGAGTAACATAGATGAGCCTGCCTGTAATATGAGGACAATTTGGAACAAGGGTTAGGAGCACTGATGATTCGACACAATGCTTGGGAGTTCGAGCCCCTACCAAGAATTTTTAATTACTTATTGAGTTTCTGTATATTTATTTTTATTAGGTTTTTTCTACCATGAGAATTGACAATAACAGTCTCTTTGCAAATTCAAGTTGGAATTTTTTCAGCACTATCAAATGGCTATCACCAATTTTAAGCATTGCATTATAGACCTTAGATAATGATTACATTTTGATCTAATCAAACCCATTATGAGCATGGCTTCCTCAACCAATGGGTATTCTAGTGAATTTTTAACTCAATTGTCCAAGCAGAATCCAACGGTCATACTAAATATAGCTTCATGGGTAGTTAAAGACAAATTGTCTAGTATTACCCAGCGATTGTGAGTTTCTACTGAGATGTCTACAGCTGACAAAAGGTGAGCATTGTGTCCCGGGCACCTTGAAAATATTTGTTGCGTGGCATTTTTTCCTATAGATTAGAACAGGGAGGAACTGTGTGTCTGGCTTGTGAGTCTATTCATTATTATCAAGCTCAGTGTAAGTGTTTCGGAGTCCTCTCTCTATAGGTGATATATTTATTTTTTCCCCTGCAGTTAAGCGGGTTTTTCATGTAACCGTGAAGGAGATTAGACATCCGTAGCATAAACTGCTTGAGCACATATCACATTTTTTAAATTTAAATTTCATGGGTACAGATGGGCATAGTGTGGAATTATTGATTTAGTAACTTATGTGGTTATATCGTTCAAAACTTTGCGACATTTCCCTATAGAGGAACAGCCTCATTATTTCCGACATCAAAGGAATCTTGCACGGCGGCTTTCACATTGTCCTATGAGCCCAGGTTGCTTATCATTGCATCAGCTGCACTCAGTATTCTGTTCTGTTTTGGCTTTTTTGCCTCTCTCTAAAAAATTGCTTATTATCGTAGGGGATATTGGGAATATACAGCATGAATACAGGATTGAAGGTACACGTATAATCTTGCCAGTATACATTTTATAAGTTCAGACCGGAATAAGTCAAGAAGATCACAACTATACACATTGATATACTCTAAACGACATAAAATAAACCAAATAAAATGTAAGTGCATTACATTTGTGTGACGGTAACCCAGGTGCCTTGGGGAACTATTCCATGCCAGATGTTGGCGTTCTTATAGAGAAGAATCGGATTAGGGAGATTAACTTAAAATCATCTTTTGCCTCTGGACTTGGTTTTGAGCCCGCCTCCGGATCATTTACCTAGTTGTCCATCATTACCTGCTTTGTATAGTAGTACACCATCTTCAAGGGTTTCTTTAATGGGCTCAATGAACTCTTTGACCTGTGATCTATCTGTGACCATAGGGCACCAAGTACAAGTGCAGTCATTTAGTGTGGAAGACGAGGGGTAGAGAAGGTTTTATTATCAATGTTTGCTCTGCAGGATAGATCAGTTGCTAATTCTGACCATGTGTTGGGTGTGTTGTCCCCAATTTTAATGGAGGTGCAGCATCTCACTTCCCTTGGCTTATGTCCACAGAAGGAAGAAAGGGGCATTGAAATGAAAACTCAGGCCTCTCGGACTAACATAGTGCCAAAACATGGGGTTTCAGAAATTGGAATTCAGGTGGGTGATCATGGCTGACATAGGGCCACTCCTTTTGGGTAATCCAATGGCAATTCGAAGGTCACTAAAGAGATTCACAACATGCCCAGTTCTTCCTTTTCAAGCCATTTATCTGAACAACAGTGTTATGTTGCCCAAAATTCAAATGTAGCTGTAATTGAGAATCCTCGTCCCATGTTTCTGATATATAAAGAAAGGGGCTGCCCTTGGGGTTGTAGTCTTGCAAGATGTTCCTTCTTGAATTGATTTACTAAGGGCTCACCATGATGGTGATTCACCTATGAAGGGGCCCCTCAGGGTTGTAATAGAGCAAAACACCAGAAGGGGAAAAAGAAAAGTACTCTGCATATCATGAAATGTAAGTCTAAAAAACTCAGGTTTTCTAATGTTCTAGAAGAGTCCGCTCCCATTATTCAGCTTTGAAATGTAGAAGGCCCAGAGAACACAATCGTTCATCTAGGTCTGGAGCTTGAGTCCTCAGCAGTAATCAGTATGCCCACTCTTCCTGATATATTTAAATTAACAATCCTAGATTGCCATCGGTTGGAGAAGGGACTCACGAATATGTGAGTAACTTTCCATATTAATTGGGGTGTCGTGAACGGGCAAATAGTGAAGGATGCTGCTGGGAATGGGATTGTTGAATTAGTGAGAACTGATGTGAAAAGTTGTGGAGTCCCCCAAGAGGCTGAGTGGGTCGTTAACAAGACCTCCCTCAGCACCCCCTTGTGGATAATTTTCTTTATGTTCGACTCACAAATTCATGAGGACTCTCATTGGGGAGGCACCTCTTTTTATTCCATTAACACAGCTGATTATTTCAGGGGCTGGACCAAAGTATAATAATCCCGTCAAAGGACTTAATTTTGGCCATCTTTCTAATACCTTGAATTTTTTTCCCTTGTTTGATAGTGAACTGGGTTCCCTTAATAGAAATTGTATGCTGCTGCTCCTATTAGAGATTAAGGTATTGTACCTGGAGTCAAGTAGAGATATTGATCTGGTGTATCTGGATCCCCTTGCTTCACTTCTGAGCTCTAGGGTCATATTTAGTTCTAGGTTTTTTGTACTCTTAATCTGACTAATGTGGATCATTTCCAGGGGAAAATGTATTGAAGGTTCTCCGTTTGAAGTATCCATAGACCCTATGCTTGATAGTATTAGATTGGGCACCCAGTAGCCCACTCAAAATTCATGACGTATGGGGGGGGGTGCAAACCTCAAGGGTATCACATTCTCAATTGTTTGAGATACGGGGAGGAGAGTGCCAAACATTGTGGGATATGTTGCTAGGCCTGGGCAGAGCTAGTGGAGTTGTACTCTACAGAATTCCGCATATTTACTGGAAAACTCTGTGAACTTACACAGAGGTCCGTCCTCAGACGGAGTTACTTGCACCTAGATTAGAGACCTTTCTTGCTTGGTCTTGGTGTGTGCAACTCCTGCATTGTAATAGTTACTGATCTTACCTCCTTCACATGGTGGCTATCCATGACGGCTCAGCCCACCAGTCTCTATTAGCCTCTACTACTGTCCTACTGGCTGCTGCACACTGCTCTGAATAGGGCTTCTCCGGCTCGGATTCGATTCGCTGTCAAAGCCAGCTTAGTGCCGCAGCTAACCCCCAAATCCACGGACAGCAAGAACTGCAGTGCGCATGTCTTATTGCGTGACAGTTATATGAGCCTGTCCCGATGAAATCCCACAATAGGGTCAGGCATGATCATGGGATTTCATCAGGACAGGTTTGCATTCACACAATACGTCATGCTGACTGTATAAATTCACCAGTAAAGAAACAATTAAAGTAGTTTGCACTATTGAGGCCAAGGGAACTCAAACAGTTGAAAGGGGTGAGAACTAGATTGAAGATGTCTGAGTGGAGGAGTGAAGATGACCAGAAATGGATCAAGTTGAGAGAAGTCACTTTTTCTGGCCATTAATAGCTGAATACTGTGATTCTAGAACTAAGACTGAAGCCATTCCTATATCCGGTGCAGAGTGCGCCCAATATATCTCGCAGCTATATACCATTGATTCCAGTTATGGGATGTTGGTCGAGTTGAGTGATGAGCCTCGCTCATTGAATGGCCTAGGAATGACAGGCATTCTTTGTTTTCTGCAATCTTGATGCTGTCTTGATGACTCCTGTCCTTTACTCTTCTTATCTAACAGTCTGGTATCCTGGAAACCTTCTCCAGCTGATCTTCTGCCACAATAAAATGAAGTTTAGTGAAGTGTAGTCTGAGCTGAAATGAGGTTTCAATCGGCTTTATTACTCTGTTTGTGTAAGCCACACCACCATGTACAGCTGTATGTGAACAGTATGATTGAAGAAAATGTTAGCGTTATTAATTATTCATCATGTTGCAGGAATCTTGGGTTATTTGATCTTACTTCAATCTTCCAGAAAGTGCTTCAGTCATAAGTGGTTGTCTCTGGGGTTTCAATCAGAGCATGTGGCAACCATTCAGCATTACAAATCTAGAGGTGTGGTTTCACATTGTTGTATCTGGTGTCGCCACCTTAATTTTCAAGAGACCCATAGTGGGCCCTGACCATAGCTGGAAAAGAGAAATAACCATTATTTTTACTGTGTCGACCGTATAATACGGATATTCTATGAGTCATTGAATGGATTACTAAAAGGTGCTGTTATTGTGACTTCCTGCAAGGACCATTATCTATATGACTTATATAGCACCAGGGCCGGCTCTAGGCTCACGGAGGCCCTGAGCAGGGAGTGTAGGTAGGGGGCCCGAGGCCGCCAAATCCCTGCCAGGGGCCGCCACGCAAATATGTATCTAAGGATATATATTGGCGTGGCGGCCCCTGGGGTTTGGAGGCCCTGTGTAGGTGCACAGCTTGCACATGCCTTAGGCCGGCCCTGATAGCACCACTGATACTTGTAATGCTAAAGACTACGGGTGTCGGTACTGCCCCTAGAATCACTAATTCATATTTTGTATGCTACTATTAATGCATGGTACTGATTGGTATATTGATGCATGATTCCATCAGCGGGTACTGACACTTTGCTTTCTGAGAAAATGGATGCTCTTTACTCGCTGCTGGGCCCAACAAGGCTGAAGCCCATCTGGGGTTGCTTGTGTTCCTGTTCAGAAGGGACGAGTCTAGAAGTTTGGGCTTGACTCTTCCTACTAAGGCAGGAGAAAACTGTATTAAATATAGCTAATTCACTGAGCAAAAAAAATAGCTGGAGTTGAAAAGGCCCTGAATAGCTGCCAGAGGCTCAGATTAAGTAAAAATGAATCCACTCATCACTTTTCTGTTTTTCTTATTACTGTCTGAGAACTTAGAAGCATTCTGCATGTTCAACAGCCCTTTCTACTGGGAGGAAGTGCCACGGACTCAGAAGTAAGGGGTGGATCAAGTTAACAAATTTAATATTTGTATGCAAACCTACATGCTTAGCAGTTTTGTGAGGTGTTGAGAAAGATCAAATCTATTATGTTTATTTTACGGATGATGTAGGAGCCAGTGCACTTTTACACGCGCTTCTATTACAATATGCCCTATGAAACAGCACCGAAGGCATGGTTTAGTGTAAGAATGTCACGACCTGGCAATCCAGTGCAGACCTAAATCCTGTAGCTGAGCATTGACACAATTGTTGCCCTGCTCACCCCCCCCCCCCCTAGAATAAGCTTTCGACATGACTCGGATAGCTGCATCACTTTTGGCCTAGTTTGCATTCGTTGTGCTAGTATCTGGGTGATTTTTCACTGATTCACTTTCCATTTTGCACCAAGAGGGCAAATCACAATTGCGCTGACAGATCAGGTACAAGAATAACATTTGCACAAGAGGCAAATTATTACCTGCACAGGTTGGTAGGTGCGAATTGTGCAGACTTCAGGAGTCAATAGTATTACATTTCCTCAGTGATGGATGTAATACAGTTGCTACGTCTATAATCTAGATCTATATGTATCACAATATAGTAATGTAGTTGGTTGCAAATGTTCTGTATATCTCTGTAATATTTGATTGGAGACAATCTTTCATTTTTATTGTAAGTTTTCAAAATTCAAAAGGCATATTAAATGTTGCTAAATGCATAGCTGTTCAAATTTACTTTGCCATTTCTGCACAAACTCCTCCTGTCTTCATTTATTTAAGTCAAACTATTTAGATGTTTCAATAACTAACGTATCACAAATATATATCAAACTTTGCTCAACTTTATGGAAAGCTTTGTATTCCTTGATTTATATGTTATTAAAATCTTTATTAAAAGAGTTGAGTTGCCACTTTACTGCGGATAAACGTTGGATCCATTTTCTTCCAGGTGCATTAAATCCTATTAAGGTATATTCTCGTATCACGTCCCTTATTACTGCCTATAAAGGGCCAGATTAAGAAGCCAAGGTGAGGCTTACAAAGTAAGATATTACTTCGCTCGAATATACAGTTTGTTTTTTCTCCCACTTTCCTGAACTGATAGGAAGTTTCATATTCACATCTGAATCCTTTCATTAATCAATGCTTTTAGGTCAGGTAGCCTGACATGAGCTGAAGCATCTCAATGCAGAGGAAACCACATTTCCTTAAGCTGCTTTACATTGACAAGTGAACTTCCCACCACAGCGTTATTTCACAATGTAATCTGCAGGTCATAGAACGCTCCATAATATAAGGATCAAACAGAACTAAAGTTTAAGAAAAAAAAAAGATTTACAGCTAAATTAGGTGATTTCAACAGTTTCCTTTAAGCTTTTGCAAAATCCCCTGTCTGCAAAACCATGCATTATGCTCTCCTGGGTTTATCTGCAGCTGCATATAAATCTTAAACTCTGCATCGCTGGAAAATTGCATGTCAGGAGTACCGGTAAGGACTTTAAAACAATTGGATATTTAGGGGCCTCAATCGTAAAGAACGTAATTATTTATAAAAAAAAATTCCATCAAGGCAATTAAATCGACACACTTTTACAAGTTGTGTGTTTTTTCCCTAAATTTGACAAATTGTATATTTTTTAATTGAAGACATAAACATAGGAAGACTGAACGGGAGATAACATATGGATGAGAGCGAACCCCCCTCACAAGATAGACGATAAAATGCCTTGTAACTCACCACTGACACCATTAAAAAGCCTGATATTCAACTATCCCATTCATTATTCAAACAGCTTCTTCTGTTCATGGGTGTCAGATGGGGAGCTGATGAGTACGTTCTGGTGAAGACAGTAAGCGGATGTTAACTTCCCACTGAGAGAATTTCTCCAGGTCGAATAGAAACCGTTCGACTAATCATCTACCCCATGAAAGTGCCAGCTGCGGCCCGTGGTAGGATTATCATTCTCACAGACCTCTTACCGAGCTTTTAGCTAAATGAAAAATCTGCCATAGCCTAGGGAGCAGGCGCTGAGCAGATAAGAAAGAACAGTGTTTACTAAGAAGCTGTGCTGCTGCAAACAGAACAGGTTTTTCTGCGATGTAAAAATCATAAGGAAACCATTAGGTTAAAAAAAAGATCAATGTATTTACACGTTTCATTTGCAGCAGTTTTTACGGGCTCATTAATTTAACATTTCGCTCTACCTTCTGTCCTAGGGGTGTCTTGTGATTTGTTATTCCATTGCCTTTTTTTTCTTTTCTTTTTTTGCTCTTGCAATACTTGGCTACATCCGGCATAAACCAATATCGTGGCAAACTCTGAGAATGTAATTTTATTTTTGTCACATATTTATTTGCAGGAACCACTCAGCAAAAGAGAAAGGAAGGCATGCTATGCTGAAACAGAAATGCACTCAGTTTTAAAATTTAAATTCAAAATCCAAAATCAAGTCCATTTAATTGAAGTGAATTGACTTAAAATGGCTTAATTTGTCTAAATTGAGTCCCACTTTAAATGCCTAAAAGGTCAGTATCTTTAATTTACACGAATATCTAGAAACGAATAGATTCTGCAATCCACTTTCAATTATTTTCAGAGCACATTAACTTGAACTGGGTCTCAAAAGTAGTAGTTTCCGACGCTGCCATTGATGTTACTTATAAAATTAGTTTATATGGTCTGGTGGCTTGTGCTGTTTTTCAATATATCTCTTTATTGTACCCCAGTTGTCGAACCGAGATAATTTTAAAAAAACTAGTTTATTTAGGAGATGTATTTGTCAAAGTCAAAAATTTATTTATTCGGCATAAGCCATAGAAGAGACAATAACATATAAAAATACCACCATTAGGGGACCACAATACATACGTCATAATAACAGTATTGAAAGTGCAATCACACAGAGAGCTCATCATTCCTTTTCCTAGCCACAAGAGCCATTGTGTTGGTCAACATCTCGGTTATAGCATCGGCAGCCCAATATCATGTACCAAAAAATGTCATGCCAAGCAGCTGGGACAAAACATTACCACATCTGCCACGCTCACATGAGATCTGTTTGAGCAAAAAAGATCACTGTGGAATCCACAGGCAAAATATTCACTTGGGGAACTTATCAGAGTGTCAGGGGCGACAGTATCCGCTTCTCCCGGAGTAGTGGCGTAACGAGAAATGATGGGCCCTCCTTGCAGAATCTTATGAGGGGCCATGAGTCTGCCTTATCTCACACATTTTCATTGGCCTTTGGTTGGATAGAGGCCCCACAAAGGCTCACACAAATGGGAGGATGAGCTCCCTTCTCCAGCCTGCTGCACCCCTACAGTTCTTGAACTGACAGCCTGAGGCAAGGAAGAGAATGCCCACCATTCAATCATTGCTATGCAACACCAGGATTCCTAGCCTCTCTCTTCAGTCTTAGTGATTTCTCAAGTGACCAGAATTTGGAGCACATGGCTATATAATTTCTCTCTTTTTAAAGATATAAAATGATAAACATCCTCTTTGAGCTCTCGGAAATATCCACAATCTCGAAAGCATTTCTGTAGAAAGCTCACCTTCAATTGCTCATGCGAGGATTGGATGTGGTCTGTTGTGACATGCTGTTTACAGATTTCTTCCAGTGCAAAGGTGAGGAGGTGGCTGGGTTGTGTGTCCTATACTCTGCACAGCCTCATGTGATTACAATTCCTTTGTTGTGGAATGTTCTTACATTTGCCCTTCAGTGGGTAAGCTCCTCTGAAGACGATTAGAAGCTTTTCAGGTGCTATAGACAATAAGGGTTGGCAACCATAGTAGACTTTTCAATTGTTTAAAGCAATGGCTTTTATCTGTTAGAACTTGAAGAGCACTGAAGTGACCCTCATTTGGAAGGCCTTACCCTTGCTCTCACATTACTTGACATTATAAAAAAACAAATCGTTATACGTTGCTCTTTTTTATTTTGTTTATGTTTTCGTCCTTCCGCCCCCCTCATTCTATAACCTTCCCCCATCTAACCACTCTGCCGCGAGACCAGCCGCTACTGGGAGTGACCTTTATTTTGAATTATATAACTTCGTTTCTTTTTGTCAGTTTAAAAAGTACTGACTGGAGAAGCAAATCTACAAAGGCAATTAATAGCCAAATGACAGAAACCAAAATGAAGGTCTGTATTGCAATTAAGAAAATGAAATTAGTTTTAAATTACTTCATAAACTTGGAAAACAGTTTTTTGATTATCTTATTAGCATATCCAGTGTGATTGAGGCTGACCAGAGTCCCACTTACATTTAAAGTGAAGGTTTGAGTTTGTTATTGTGAATGCTCTGCCAAACATATATTTACTCTGCCCCATCTAGAGGATGAGGGAACTGCTGATTAAACACACATGAAGTCCTCACCAGCTCCACCAATAATCAATCAGGGGAAGCAGCCAAATAGCTAAATAGCCCTCTATTTTGATCGTGAGGCATACAAAGGAAATGAACATTCAATCCAGAAGCTGTGTTTCAATAAAAACATATATACAGGGAAGTAGCTTTGGGAGGATGGGGTGTGATACCCCCCACCCCCCAAATAAATGCATTATTTGATTTGTAGTTGGGTCCAGGAGCCCTGAGTCAGGTTTGATACGTCTGTGGCATTTTTTCTTATCATGCACAAAGAATAAAAAAACAATACAGTGATTTCAAATGTGCAACGGGAAAGAGACACAGAGACAAAGATAAACAGATGATGGCTATATTTCAAAATGTGAAACCAGATAACCTAGAATCAATATCAGCTTCCCTACTTGTCCAAATTGTGTGAGCCTAGGGTACATTTCATTTTACAGAGTGTCCTTTTCTTTATCATCACACATTAAAGCATTATTAATACTTGAGTTTCGGATGTGCACTCTGCGCACACCTCTTATGTTTGATTTAATAGACTGTAATGTTGCTCTAGCTATAACAATAATCTAGGCTATGTTTAGGCTTTACATTACTACTGACTTGCCTCTTAGTTGACTAATGACATTGTCATTGAGGGGGGAGCCATTAATGTTTCTAAGTTCATGTTTAAAAACTATCACTTTTAATAATTGTCTGTCTAGGCCGTGATATAATTTGATGTGCTAGGGTGAAACACTTATGTTGAAGATATATACATTTTCAAATTTTGGAGAGACTGTATCATATTTTCATATTACTTTTGTTGCACAATATACATTTCAAATGTTTTCATGGCATGGCTTGTGCACAGTCTTAGAGCCAAGCCAGCTTCAGGGGGTGGTGTTTGGGGTATGAAATCCCCAAATGCATTCTAAGCTTCGTAGTTGGGTGTAGCTGCCCTGAGTCATGTCTGTATGTCATTGTCAGTTTTTCTCTTTGTTCTCATTTCACAAACAGCTTTTATCATTTTAATTTTTTGGATTAGAAATATAAATATATAGTTACAGGTTTACCAAAATAGTAGTACATCTGCACCCATAGAAGAACTACATGAATGGGTGAAAATGTACTACTTTCTGTAATTCTGGAATATTGCGAGTAGTAGGCGAAGAAAGTTGTGCCAGTCTCAGGCTTCCAGGCATACTACTGGCCATCAAACAACAAAAGGAGATGGGATGAATGCTTGCAAATAGTGTAATCAGTGGCAATCTCTCGGGGTAGCATATCAACCCATTATTTTTCATCCACTGTGCCACTCTAGACATAGGCCCATCTCATGCAAACCAGTACTGACAATTTTCCTCATGGAAACAGTTCTTTCCAAACCTTGGTCATCCCCCCTTCCTCTCTGCAGCCCACTGCTTTGTTAGTTGGGAAGATTTAGTTTCACCCCCTCCCCCCGAATTTCACTGTCTAAGCTACACTGCATATACACCCAGTCATTAGGGAACAGTCTTCTTCTACAGAAAGATCCAGTATATTTCAAGTTGTAACCAAGGGAATGCAGTTCAATATACGTGATCAATCAGCACTATCATAGAATGGATGGGTGCACATATAAACACCATGTTTGGAGAAGAAACCTTATTGGTTCTTCACAGTGGGAACACAGATAAAGCAACTGCTGTGTCTTCCAGATCATAAAATGACTATGTGGTAGAAAGTTGTCACTTTAAATCACCACTACACACTCAACTATAAGATGAGGCCTAGAGATAACAGATCATGAGCAAAATCTAATTCCAGTACCCAGTGATTATCCAGTTGCTCAGGTGTTGCATGTCCTCAAAATATGTAATAGTTACAAAGGATTAATACAGATTTGTGAGGGGTAGGTTGACATGTTTTATTGCCTAATAGATTTGCTGGAATTTCTTCAGGGCAGGAAAACAAGAATCTCCAAATTATTGTTGCACCTGAAAAATATCAACATAATGTGATGTTTGTGTAGGAACCACACCCATTATAGCAAGTTAATTAATTGCATGTTGAAAGTTCCTGAACCCACAGGGTGCTATGCATACTAGGTCAAATCAAACATATAACTGGTACACTATTTGAAGCTATGGTGTAGGCATACCAACATGAGAGACGGCCCGTGATTTCATTAAAAAAAACATGTTGCCTATGTGTGATTACAAAAGCAATATTATTTTTATTTTAAATCTTGTATTGTATCTATTTTTAAACACCCCACAATATGGAGAAAAGAGAATAAAAAGAGTGAACATAAATGGAAATGTTTCAAGTGGGGTTATGTAAATTGTCTCAAACATATATGAATTCACCACAACAGACCTCAGTGTAAGGTGTTCAAAGACCCGATTATATCACTTGGGGGGAAAGAGGAGATTTTAAGCAAATTGAAGCAACCTATGCAGGCTGGAATAACAAAGAAGTGAGGTCCCCAAGCCATGTGCTGAAATGGGTTGCTACAGGAGCCTCATGGAGTGTATTGATCTGTGGCGGGCATCTCAGCCTAACTTTCGCATGGACAAGAGTTGTTAAGTCAGAATTATCCGGAGGAGGGCAGGGAGAATTTATTTATTTATTTATTTTAAAAGTTTTATATAGCGCGGACAAGATCTTTGCAGATATCAGAGCGCTTTACACAGAAAGGGTACATGAGGGAACATAATCAAAACAATTAAGTCTGGGGAGCATAAAATACAAATAACTGAGGGCACAGCCAGCATGTAAATCAGTGAATCACTAATACAAATAATGCATATGTGCAACGGGGGTTAGACAAATAATACAGATCGTGCCTTTTCTTAAGGTGACCTACTTAACAGTTCAGGTGTTTTTTGCCATGAGGATAGCTTTTACTTCTTTCTTAAACAGTGTAGTGGAAGAGATGAGCCTAGTTTCGGGGGGGAGTGATTTCCAGATTCTGGGTGCCATTCCTGAGAAGGAGCGTTTATATGTTTTTTCCTTCCGGAATCTACGAGGCTTCAGCAGAAGATTGTTTGTGCCTCTAGTTTTTCTAGCGCCGCCAGAAATTGTCAACTTCTGCGTGAGGTAGCCAGGAGAGTTCAGGTGTATCGCCTTGTGTGCCATGCAGGCAATTTTCAGATGTATTCTGGCTTCAAAAGGCAGCCAGTTCAGGGATTTTAAGTCAGGTGTAATATGAGAGTGCTTTTTTGACCCAGTTATGAGCCTTGCTGCAGCGTTTAGAGAAGCTCTTAGAGGTGCGGTAGTAGTTAGCGGGAGTCCGCAGAGGGCGACGCTGCCATATTCTATTCGAGGGATGACTAGTGATTGTACTGCGGTTTGGAAGTCATTGGCTGGGAGGAATGCTTTAAGTTTCATCAGGGTATTGATTTGGAAATCGCTCCCTTAGTAGCCTTGTTGATGTGTTGCTGCATGCTGAGATTGGTGTCGAGGGTTATGCCTAAAGATTTTGCTGAGTCCACGATGGTGGGTTCGACATTGAGTGCAGTAAGGTGTTTAAGCCAACTTTGAGTGGTGGAGATCTTTGATGTAGGTGATATCAGAAGGAACTCTGTTTTCAAAGCATTGAGTTTGAGATGATTATCGGCTAGCCAGGATTGGGTGCTTCTGATAGTTGAGTTCAGGAGCAGAATGTCTTTGGGGGATTGTAATTTGAGATATAGTTGGGTGTCATCGGCGTACATGTGAAAGTGTAAGTTGGATGCTTGTAGCAAGGAGGTTAGAGGTTCCATCACTAAGTTGAACAAAGTTGGGGACAGAGAGGATCCTTGGGGGACGCCCAGTGTTACCGGTATAGGCGATGACATCAGATTGTTGCTCTTGAACTTCTGCGATCTGTTGTGAAGGAAGGAAGTGAACCATTTGAGAACCGTTCCAGATAATCCAATTCTAGTGCTTAATAGTTCGAGTAAGTTCTCATGTTTAACGGTGTCGAATGCTGAAGAGAGATCAAGAAGGATGAGGAGGCAGGTGTCGTTTTGGTCTAGCATTTGAAGTGCGTCGTCAATTATGTGAGTCATAGCAGTTTCTGTACTGTGTCCTGCTCGGAAACCTGATTGATGAGGATTGAGGAGATCAAATTGTTCAATGTGTTTAGTCAATTGTAGTTGTACGCATTTTTCCAGCAGTTTGGTGAGAGTGGGGATATTAGTGATGGGACGATAATTGTTCAGATCAGAGGGGTCTGCTGTAGGTTTCTTTAGTAAGGGTGTGACTTGTCCAACTTTGAGGGAGTCGGGTATGGTTCCTTGTTGAAGTGAGCCGTTAATAATTCTGGTCCAGAGTGGGAGAAGCAAAGGGGCAAAGTCTTTTACAGCGTTAGCAGGAAGGGGATCTGTTAGGTGATTGGATGGTTTCAAGGTGCTGAGCAGTTTGCCAATTTCCTCTTCAGAGTATGTGCCAAAGGATGACCATGTAGCATTGTTTTTTGGTTCAGTGGGTGCTATGCAGTGTGGTTTGGAATAGAGGCTTGCGTCCGCGAGGAGATCACTCTTTATGTTGTAAGTTTTTTGGGTAAAGAAAGCGGAGAATTCTTCACAGGAGGGAGCTTCGCGTACAGTGCTGAGTGGTTGGGGTTGTTCCTTGGATTGTGTTTTGATTAGCTCAAACAGTTTTCTCGGACGGTTTTTTGCTTGGTCCAGCTGGAGGCTGAAGAAGTCTAGTTTTGAGCGTTTTATTTTCCTGAAATAGGCGTTTCTCTTTTTCTTCAGCGTTTTTAGGTGCAGTGCAGAGGGAGCTGATCTCCAGGTGCCTTCTGCCATTCGCATGTCTCGTCTGTCCTCATTGAGACTTCCTTTATACCATGGGTTGGACACTTTAGTTGAGACTCTTTTTAACTGCATAGGTGCCGCCTCATTTATTATTGTGGACATAGCATTGAGGTAGTGGTCAGTCAATGTTTGAACGTCCTCAACGCCGGGCGGTGGTAGTAGGAGATTGCAGCTGTTAGGAGACAGAGAGCTTGGGTTGAGCTTTTTCAGGTCTCTTTTCCAGACTTTGGGTTTAGCGGATTGAGCCGGGTTGGATTTCACTTTTACATTGATGAAGAATGTGACAGTATGGTGATCTGACCAGTCACAAGGTTGGATAGACTCTAGTTGGATAGAGTCCTTTTTGGAGATGATAAGGTCGAGGGTGGAGCCTTTCTTGTGGGTCGGGCTGTTGCATATTTGGGTGAGGTCAAGGGCATTGAGGAAACTTTTAAGACTATTTACCATCGCGTCATTGTGATCGTTCCAGTGGAGGTTGAAGTCGCCAAGGTATATTTGGGTGAGCTGCCGTCCGGAATTTGTTGAGATCATATCCATGATTTGTTGAGAAAAGGTAAGGTTGTCTCTGGGTGGGTGGTAAATGCAGTGTAGAGAGCATATCGGTTTGTCCCCACTGATAATGTCTAGGCAAATGTATTCAAAGGATGTTAGGGATGTTATAGGGGCGGACTTGCCTTTCAGAACCGAGAGGTTGTTCCTGTAGATGCATGCAATTCCTCCACCTATTTTGCCTGGCCTGTCAAGTCTAATTATGTGGTAATTAGGTGGAACCAGAATGTCCATTATAGGTGAGGAGGCTTCAGTTAGCCATGTTTCAGTCAGTATGATTAGGTCAAGGTCCAGCGATAAGAGGAGATCAGCGATGGCGGCGGAATGTTTCGAGGCCGATCTGCAGTTAAGGAGAGTGCATTTGAGACGGGGTGTGTTGGGAGCGGTGGAGGGTTCAAGAGAGGGTTCAAGAGAGAGAGGGACTTTTCTAAGGTTCTTGGGGTTGGAGGTTCTGCTGTTTAGTGAGGGGGGTCTGAGGGCATTTGAGTGTATCGTAGGAATGGTGAGATGTGTGGTGGGTGTGTTATTTTGGGGGGTTGGGTCATACTCACATAGGAGAGTGAGTGTGTCGAGGTCCGAAAGAGCGTTGCAGTGGCGCCGGGGGCGGTTGTTGCGATTGCTGGCAGGGATTGAAGTCCAGTGTGGGGGGTGTCGAGTGAGAGGGTTACCCGAAGAGGTGCGGGACTCATTGGGAGGGGAGGTGGAGGTGGGTGAGGGCTTGCAGGGGCGACAGGGGCAGTTGTAGCGATTACGAGCAGGCATTGAGGTCCGGTGTGCGGAGTGCTGAGTGATAGTGTCAACCGGTAGGGTAGGGGACATCTTTGGGGAGGAGGTGGAGGTGAGTGAGGGATGTACGGGGTGTGTGGAGAGTAGATCTTTGATGCTGTGTATGTCTCCTTTAATCTGGATGAGGGTGGCCATAATCAAGTCCAATGTGGGGTGGGTGATGGAGGTGGGGGTGGAGGTCGATGGTGGCTGACCGGCCAAGGAGTTGTCGTGCAGGCGGTGTAGTGGGCTGATGTTGGTGTAGGACTCCGTTATGTTAGTGTACGAGATGGTATTAGGAGGAGGAGAGTGTATGGGCGTGTTGGGTGAGGATGAGGTGGGTAGGAGGTTGGTGGTATGAGTATGAGTGTGGTCGTGAGTGTGGGCATTGTTGGTGGGCGGAGAGATCAAAGTGGAGGATGGGTGTATGTTAGAGATCAGAGTAGAGGGTGGGTGTATGTTAGTGGAGCTGGGGATGCAGGAAGGATAATGGGTTCTGAGAGTAGGCGGGGAAATGGTATTGGGGTGGTCCTGTTGTGAGGGGGGGGAGTTAGAATAAGAGAAGAGGTGTGTTCTGCGTAGTTAGTTAGAAGGGGTTGGGGGCTGAGTATGGGGGGGATAGAGGGTGGGATTTGTTTTTGTGCGTGTTATTTTGGTGCGAGACTAGGTTAGCTGTGTTAATGTTGGCTGTGATGTTCTGGGAGAGAGGCGTGTTAATGGTATGTGTGGAGGTCCTGGGTCGGGAGGGGTGGGGTGCGAGTGTTGTGAGAGTTGGAAGGAGCTGTGTCTGTGTTTGAGGCGTGAGTGATTGTTACCTGGTGCTGAACTGGGAGAGAGGTGTTATGGGTGGGAGCTGAGAAGTCTGGGGTGGTAGGTGTGTCACTGAATGCAGAGTGCGTAGCAGCTGCCTGGGGCTGTGCTAGGTTAGAAGTGTTGTGTGTGATGGGAGCTATGGGGTCAGGGGTGAGGTCAGGGGTGGTGGAACTGAGGGCAGTGCGAGTGTCTGACCGCGGGTTGGAGAGGTGATCTTTGAAGGTGGGGAACAGGTTGTCTAGTAGTTCCAAGTTCCTGTCTGTGGCTTGGGATAGGACCATCCCGTTATTGTAAATAGTAATGGTGGCTCTACCTGGGAATAGTAGTGAAGGTGTGATGGAGAGAGTTAGGCCATGAGCGGATTTTCTGGTGGTAGAGACTGTGAGTAAGGTGTGGAACGTTTTTCTCCATTGAGCTCTGCGTGTGGTGTGGAAGATGATGTCAGTGTTCAGGGATCCATTGACCGGTGAGAAGTAGGTGTCGGCAAAGAGTGTTTCAGGGTGAGATCTCAGGAAGTTGTGTTTATAGCGTTTAGCGGCTTTTTTGGTGAGTGTGGGTGGGTAGTTTATTCTATAAGTGTGCTCGCCGATGGGATCCATATTAGATTGGCGAGGTTGAACTGAAGTGGTACCCGTGTGCATCAGAAAACAGAAAACAAATGCAAACAGTACGTTACATGGAGCCAAACGTGATACTATTGAGCAGCCGATATAAACATAGTCAAAATCAAAATCTAAATACAATAATCACAATCAGACTCAGCAGTCGATATAAACATAGTCAGAATCAAACTCTAAATACAATAATCACAATCAGCCTCAAGATACAACAATATCAGAATATAGGAGGTGGTAATTGGTGCAGTCCAAGGAGAGGAGTGGAATGGGTTCACCTTACAACAAAGGAAGGAGACAGAAATATATAAAGGGAGATAGAAATAAAATAAGCATAAAAATACTGATAGTAATAATACAAGTATGAGGTAGCATGGTAATAGTAATAATAAAAGTATGAGGTAGCAGTCGGTACAGTACAGAAATAGAGGAAGAAGGGTACAGCTTATAACAGTGGATAGTCTAGAGGTGTAATATTAGTGATACACTAGAACAAGATACAGGTGTACAGAGTGAAGAGATATGGAGTTTTTAGAAATATGAGGTAGTTAACGGTGCAATACTATATTGAAAGTGCGAAGGGTGTAATATACACAAAGAAGTATAATATTAATGATATACCGGGTCAAAGTATATATACATAATACATGTGCAAACAAAAGCAGCAGGAGTCAGAATTGACCCTAGTGAGCAGCCAGAAATATATGAGGTATCAGTCAGTGCATTGAGTACACGTAGAGGTATAGTACTGCAATAAACGGTAGACACTCGGTACTTGAGATTGGCCTAAGGAGGCCAGCTCTTAGGGTATGGTCATAAACTGTGGTCCATGATGGCCACCAAGGAGAGAGAGGGTCAGACCACTCCAAAATGGCCGCCAAAGTAGGGGAGATAGCTACGGCAGTCCTCTGTTAGTTGCTGTTGCTTTAGGCACAGGGAGGGGCAGAGTCAGATTCTAGTTTCTGTTTGAGCAAGCCCAGATCCTCTCTTGCTGGGGGGAGTCTTATCTGTAATTTGGTCTTGTGTGGGGGAGTCAGAGTCAGACCTGGGAGCCTCGTGGGCCTTTTCGATGCAGGAGGCGATTTATTGCTGCCGTTTTATGGCCACAGCCATTTTGAGTAAAGGAACAAAGGAGAAAGGGAAATGTGTGCAGGGTCGATAAATACCTTCTTGTAGTTCTGCCCATCCAGACCCACGATGTTGCCAGCGGAGTGGTGCAAAGTGAAGCCTTTTTTCTGTTGTAGAAATAGGAAAAGGACGCACACCGCTATTGCACCAAAGTGTAATTTTGTGCAATACTGTTAAAACTTCAGAGGATTTTGCATTGAAGCAGAAACAGAGGGCGTGCTATCGGACACATGGAAAGGAAGCATACAAATTGAGTTGTACATTACATTTCGCTGTATAGGGAGGTTCCAAATTGTAGGGCAGCGCTTGCTGTGCTAGAACTATTTAAGCTCTCAACCACACCCAGTCTTGAGGGTTGAAGTGTTACATCTCCAGGTCATTGGGCCAGTCTATATTTTGCTGGGTGGTTTACTACATCCCTTCCCCACTTTCCTTCAGCTCCCTGGACTGTGTCTGCAATACACAGTCATTCAGTCTCTAATTGAGTCGTGGATTTGGGTGCAAGTTGCAGTTTTGGTTCCGAGAAACACGGATCAGGTAATCTTGGCTCACGTTGCCCTCTGGTCTTGCGTTGAGTTCTCCTGGTGGTCACGATCCAGGTGGCTACCTAATGAACGTGCCTGCTGTTGTTGTGCCCATCTCTTCATGGCTTCTTTCACCGTCTTCTCCACACACTACCAGGGCATCTACTCTTTTGAACCATGATATGTTTCTGGTTACAGTCTCTTTGCCTGTGTGAACAGTCAACATAGTGCCTGAAACACTTGTCATCCTCCATGCCCCAGGCTTGTAGATTGTATGAATCTTCCACCCTGGGCAACAGTCTCTCAGGTGTGCATGGTCACCTGGTTCTAACGCGCAGGGCTTACTGATACCAACTTGTCTTTGTGTTGGTGTGTTCTCTCCTTGCTTGCTTGCTTTCAGGGTCAAATTCATGAGGTGACCTCTCAAGGTGGACCAGAATGGTGTCCCACTCATGCTCCTTTAGAATGAGGGTCCAAGGGGTCCAAGGTGTGCACTCAGTTATGCAGTCATCAGGTGTCTTGGAGGGCTTTCGATTCCCCTCTCCGGCAGTGCCATAAAACTCTGGAAAATAGCTGCTAAGGAACTGGAAAATTGATTTAAGCGAACCAATTAACAAATAACCTACTGCCCGGCATTTAAAAAAAAAAATATTGAATTACTTATCAGCTTTTTAACTGTGGTCACGTCTCACGCTTCTCATGTTTTAAAAAATGTTTTCATTTAATGTATTGTATCGTGCGCTTCCTGCTTAGATCCTTTGCTGCATTTGTGCAAGTCGCGCTGCCAGTGCGCTGCACTTTTAAAACTGTACCTTTATTGTATTTCGTTTTTACTTTTAATTTGTAGTATCCCCTGCTTTTAACTCACCGCTTTTGTCTGGGCTCAAGTCCTCTCACTTGCAACATAATTTTGTGGAACGTTCACCGCTATTTGGCGGGTCCGGGTCCCGGGGTGGATTTCAGTGGGCGCCATTTTAGGTTGGGTGAGTACTACTTCCTGCGGGCGCCATCTTGGAGCGTCCCCACGCTCGAGCTGACTTTTGACACGCCTATTTAAGGCGGACTCGTGCGCTTCCTGCTTAGATCCTTTGCTGCATTTGCGCAGGTCGCGCTGCCAGTGCGCTGCACTTTCAAAACTGTACCTTTATTGTATTTCGTTTTTACTTTTAATTTGTAGTATCCCCTGCTTTTAACTCACCGCTTTTGTCTGGGCTCAAGTCCTCTCACTTGCAACATAATTTTGTGGAACGTTCACCGCTATTTGGCGGGTCCGGGTCCCGGGGTGGATTTCAGTGGGCGCCATTTTAGGTTGGGTGAGTACTACTTCCTGCGGGCGCCATCTTGGAACGTCCCCACGCTCGAGCTGACTTTTGACACGCCTATTTAAGGCGGACTCGTGCGCTTCCTGCTTAGATCCTTTGCTGCATTTGCGCAGGTCGCGCTGCCAGTGCGCTGCACTTTTAAAACTGTACCTTTATTGTATTTCGTTTTTACTTTTAATTTGTAGTATCCCCTGCTTTTAACTCACCGCTTTTGTCTGGGCTCAAGTCCTCTCACTTGCAACATAATTTTGTGGAACGTTCACCGCTATTTGGCGGGTCCGGGTCCCGGGGTGGATTTCAGTGGGCGCCATTTTAGGTTGGGTGAGTACTACTTCCTGCGGGCGCCATCTTGGAGCGTCCCCACGCTCGAGCTGACTTTTGACACGCCTATTTAAGGCGGACTCGTGCGCTTCCTGCTTAGATCCTTTGCTGCATTTGCGCAGGTCGCGCTGCCAGTGCGCTGCACTTTTAAAACTGTACCTTTATTGTATTTCGTTTTTACTTTTAATTTGTAGTATCCCCTGCTTTTAACTCACCGCTTTTGTCTGGGCTCAAGTCCTCTCACTTGCAACATAATTTTGTGGAATGTTCACCGCTATTTGGCGGGTCCGGGTCCCGGGGTGGATTTCAGTGGGCGCCATTTTAGGTTGGGTGAGTACTACTTCCTGCGGGCGCCATCTTGGAGCGTCCCCACGCTCGAGCTGACTTTTGACACGCCTATTTAAAGTCGTCCTCTCCCGCGCAGCGGGACGCGCAGTGGTGACGCCTGCGCTGTGCCGGAGTCGTGCCCGTCTGCGCTCGTCCGCGTCGAGGTAGCGGGTGCTCTCTGCTCTCATCTCATCATGGATTCCATCGCGCCGTTCAGGTACAACCGCGCCGATCTCCTCTTCATTAGGGACGGTTTATTGGCTTGTACACATGATCGGGTGCTCCCTCTTTCGGGCCCTCATGTCTGTCCCTGTGGCAGTTTCTCTTTGGATTCCCCCATCGGGGTGTGCTCCACTGTAAGATCTACTTCACACACTCGTATTGATTACTCTGAGCGAGCAATTAGTATATGGAGCCTTAATGTGAGATCATTGGTCAAGCACCATCAGTCCCTTCGTGATATGATTGATAAGGACTCACCTGACCTCATTTTTCTCACTGAGACCTGGTTACAGGACACCGACTCTGCCATAATAAATCTGGCTTTTCCTTCCACCTATACGGTGTTTACTTTGAACCGTACTTCTAGAGGAGGAGGTATAGCCATGGCGATAAAATCATGCTTCCCGGCGGATTGGAAAGCTCTTGATCTGCCGATGTGCGAGAGCGCCTCTTTTAAGGTCACTGTCAGTCATCAGTTCACTTTTAGTGGCCTGCTTATTTATCGCCCGCCAGGGAATGACACGGTCTTCAAGGCCGCTCTCGTTGACTTGGTCAACTCGTCAGCTTTTAAATATGCTAACTTTAACATCGTTGGCGATCTGAATATACATCTTGATCAGACGTCGTCTTTACCTATTAGCTCCTTGATAGCGGACCTTGAAGCCATGCAACTGAACCAACTAGTCACCGCCCCCACGCATATAGGAGGTCATATCCTTGACCCGTTCTTTACCACCTTGGTTCGGGCTAGGGTATCTGACCCGATGGTGGTGGGCTGGACTGATCATCTGTTGGTTAAAGTGTCATGTCCCCTGGATGACCAACAATTTAAACCTGTAGACAGGCTGACCCTGAAAAGAAACTGGCGTAAGCTTAAAATGGAGGAATTCGTTAAAATCTTGGAGGCTCAGCCCTTGGGCATCCTGTCGAATGTGGAACAGGGATACGAACAGTTCTGTAACTGGGTCCATACTGCTCTTGATTCTCTTATACCAATGCGCTGGTCGAAATGTCATGCTAAAACTCGCAGCCCATGGTATAATGAGACCCTTGCCGAGCTCAAGAGAACTTGCCGGCAAGCTGAGAGGGCGTGGAGGAAATCCTTCGAGCCCACATTAAAATCACTGTATTTCACCCAGCTTAAGATCTATCACAGAGCTATCTGTCACGCCCGGGCGGCATATTATGCCTCTGAGTTTTCAAACAGCCCCAACCCATCTAAATTAATATTCAAGGTGCTTAAAGATCTGATGGGTAAACGGGCCACCTCGCTAGCAATCTGCACGGACTCCCACTGTGAAAGCTTGGCATCCTTTTTCGTGGAGAAGGTGCGGGTAATCTACCGAGGGTTTTTGCCATCTGTGCAAGATGACGAGCCCAGGGCTGTAAGAGTTTCGGATTGCGAACCTCTGTCCTCCTTACCTGCTTTATCGGTTGAGGCGTTTGATACTCTGAGCCTCAAAATCAAATCTGGCTCTCCTCTAGACCCTTTGAAGCCAGAGTTTATTACCCTTCTCCCGCCTCTATGCCGTGAGCGGATTTTGGAGTTGATCAACCTCTCACTAGTTGAGGGCGTGGTTCCTGCCTCCTGGAAGCAAGCAGTGGTCAGCCCCATTTTGAAGAAGCCTAGTCTTGACCCTCTGTTACCTGAGAACTACCGCCCCATCTCCCTCCTGCCCTGGACCGCCAAGGTCACTGAGGCACACGTAAATTCCATCTTGTCTGCCCATCTCTCTCGCAATAATATTCTTGACAAGAGTCAGAATGGTTTTCGCGCACAACACAGCACCGAAACTGCGCTGCTCTTTATGAGCGAACATCTGCGTTCGGTGCTGGATGCGGGGCAGACAGCGGCGCTCCTTTTGTTAGACCTGAGCGCCGCATTCGACACGGTGTCTCATGACATTCTGCTGGGGAGGCTGGAGGAAGTGGGTCTTGAGGGGAAAGCTCTTCAATGGTTCCGCTCCTTCCTTTCGGACCGGTTTTTTAAAGTGGCCATTCCACCTGGTCAGTCCTCTTTCCACTCTTTGGGACTAGGAGTACCTCAGGGCTCTGCGCTTAGCCCCACTTTGTTTAACCTGTATGTGAAACCGCTGGCTGCTGTCGTCAGACAAACTGGCTTAACTATGACATCGTATGCCGACGACACGCAGCTGGCGGTGACACTCAGTGGGGACCCTGAGGTGACTGCCCCCAGGTTTCGCGCAGGGCTTTTAGCCGTGGCGAATTGGATGCGTACTAACTGCTTGCAGTTAAACGCTAAGAAAACCGAAGTCCTGATCTTAGGAAAGCAAGCGGAACTGTGGGGTGATCAATGGTGGCCTATTGAATTGGGGGTGACTCCCATCCCAGCGGCCGAAGTAAAGAACTTGGGAGTCTGGCTGGATTCCAATCTCTCTTTTACCAGCCATACTAAGAAGATTGCAGCTACCTGCTATGGTATTCTGCGAGGACTGAGACCAGTCCTCAAATTCTTCAACCCCCCAACTCGGCAACTGGTGGTCCAAGCCGCGATTCTCTCTCGGCTGGACTATGGGAGTGCTCTGTTGCTTGGTGTCAACTAGACCGAGGCCACCAGACTGCAGAGGGTGCAGAATGCCGCTGCGCGGGCCATTGTGGGCCTCCCGAGACGGTGCTCTGTATCTGCAGTTTTAACCTCCCTTCATTGGCTGCCGGTCAGACAGAGAATTAAATTCAAGGCACTCTGTCTGACATTCAAGATCTTGAAATTTTCATCACCTCCTGCCTTGGTGGGTCTTGTCTCCCCATATGTTCCCAGGCGGTCTCTCAGGTCGGAATCTCTTCATCTAGTGAGTGCGCCTAGATTCAGACTGAGTAGGATGGGCGGCCGTTCATTTCGAGTTATGGCGGCTGGATTATGGAACTCCCTTCCTGTCCACATCCGTGCCCTTAATAGCCTGACTCTTTTCAGACGCGCGATTAAAACCTATTTGTTCACCTCTGTTGATTGATCGTGTTTCTTTTCAGCGGTGATTTGTTGTGTTGTGGTACTGGATCAGGCGCCAGGACGCCCCTTCGCTGGGGCAGCTGTGCACTGAATAAAAGTTACTAACATAACATAACATAACATTGTGTTTTATAATGGTTTGCCATCCTTTTACGATTTTTTTAACAAATCAATAAAAGTATATTTGACTTGACTTGACAGTAGAACTTATGTATATCTAAGACTTGATTTATATGTACCTAAAGGTACCTTGATATGTTCTTTCAGATGATATTACAAGACTATTTGGTAAAACAAATTGCAAGCTCTTATCCCAATCACTGCACACCAATGTGAGAAGTTAGCCTGGCATATGATGTCCACTAGTTCTAGTGGGCACCTTGCACCAGTCTAATCGACCCTTATTGATGGTGGTTGTAAAGTCAACCTTATAGAAAGCTATCCTAGTGGTAGCATGGGGATGCATTTTCTGTGCTTGGCAGCTAACGTGAGGACGGAGTGCCTGTAAATACTTGCAACATCAGCCTACCTCTTGCGGTACCCGCTCCGCGGGTCCCGCTTAGCTCGGGGTGGATTTTGGAACATTAATTTCAAGTCGGTGTCCGGAGCAGGAGAGAGACAGGCGGGGCTGCGAGCGAAGGCAGGCGCAGGAGCCGGACTACAGCTCCCAGGAGCGCTTGCCTGCCCAAATTGAGAGCACCTGGGCCGCTCTCCCTGTCTGCTCCTCCCCTCCCCTGGGATTTAAAACTCTAGTGCTCTGGTCCTGCATTGGGACGCATTTTCTGTGCTTGGCAGCTAACGTGAGGACGGAGTGCCTGTAAATACTTGCAACATCAGCCTACCTCTTGCGGTACCCGCTCCGCGGGTCCCGCTTCGCTCGGGGTGGATTTTGGAACATTAATTTCAAGTCGGTGTCCGGAGCAGGAGAGAGACAGGCGGGGCTGCGAGCGAAGGCAGGTGCAGGAGCTGGACTACAGCTCCCAGGAGCGCTTGCCTGCCCAAATTGAGAGCACCTGGGCCGCTCTCCCTGTCTGCTCCTCCCCTCCCCTGGGATTTAAAACTCTAGTGCTCTGGTCCTGCATTGGGACGCATTTTCTGTGCTTGGCAGCTAACGTGAGGACGGAGTGCCTGTAAATACTTGCAACATCAGCCTACCTCTTGCGGTACCCGCTCCGCGGGTCCCGCTTCGCTCGGGGTGGATTTTGGAACATTAATTTCAAGTCGGTGTCCGGAGCAGGAGAGAGACAGGCGGGGCTGCGAGCGAAGGCAGGCGCAGGAGCTGGACTACAGCTCCCAGGAGCGCTTGCCTGCCCAAATTGAGAGCACCTGGGCCGCTCTCCCTGTCTGCTCCTCCCCTCCTCCCCAGTTGTATATAAATTGACACTGCCTTTACCGCAGCGCGGTAGCGCCGGGAGAAGCCCGGGACAAGGGCGGGACCGTCTGTGGCCGTCCGGGGCCGCAGGAGGCCGGGCTGGGCCACAGTATTGTCATTTGTATTTTAATATTGTATGTTATCTTAATTATTTATATTTTATGGTTGCCCACCGCCTTGCGGCTGCTAGTTTATTAGCATAGCTTATCTGTGCAAATAGCGTGTTAAGTTGCCACCCCCCATATCTGTTCCACCTAGAAAATATGTCTTTACGTTCTGGCAAATCACGCATTGTCCAAGTTCAGACTCCTAAAGGCGTGGTCTCGGGCCCATTGGATGCGTTTATTTCTCGTGCCACAGGTATACTTGAAAAAGAAATTACTATGGTAGAAAAACGTCTTTCACTTGACCTACTTAGTGGAAAACGTTCTTCATTGGGTAGGCTGGCTACGATCCCTAGCCCTGTGACAAAACCCCATGCAGCTTTTAACTGTATTCATTCAGCAACTACTGAGGCTCTAGTACATATAGATAGTGAAGGGGTTGATTCGCTTGCACATACACCAGCCCATATTGAACATAACTTAGATGATCTTGAGGCAAGTAGAGAAACCGCATCTCAAGTTAGCTTTGAATCAGATTACACCTCAGATACGCCCTATTTATCTCCCGAGTCTTCTAAATCAGTTTCCAAAAGGGTGATACAAATGAACTCAGTTGGCGATGATACGGTAACAAGGAAGAGGAAGCACGACATGAGTTATCTAGGGGGGAGAGAACGCAAAATGCCCAAATTAAAAGTAAAAGAAACCGCCGATAATTCCCATGGCAATTCTACATCACTAGCTATGGGTAATCCTGGCGATAAAAAAAATGTCCTAGTACTTTCCCCAATATTCCTTGCCCTTCCCTTACCTCGCTTGGATCCTCTGACCCTTGCCCTACCTGTCAAAATAGCGATGAATCACTGTTGGTAAAAATTGAGGCCTTGATGAAAAACCTCTTATTGCCTGTTCTAGAGCGGACCAGGTTAATGACCCAAAAAATCGAATCCCTGGAGGCAGTAGTAAATACTAACTCAGCTCTACTAGCATCCCTAACTGGCTTGAGCCAAGGGGGGGCTAACCCAATACTTCTAGCAAACAATGCTCAAACAAACACTCCCTCATCTTTTAATAATAAACCCCTTGGGGTAGTAACTAATAGACCAATGAGGGGAGGAGATCTTAAGGTTGCACCTAACAATACATCAGTGGCCCCATCCCAACCTATGCACAAGAAGCAGTCTGTGGCCAAACCTGATAGCATAAACCCCGCTAGACCCCACTCAATTAGACCACCTTCCGTGGCTCAACCCAGTTTGAATACTCCTCGGCCTCTCTTCCAAGGGCCTTTAGCCAATCAAAAACGTAACACGATAAAACCCCTGGTTTAAAAACATCGTAGACACACCAAGCCAAGGGCCGATCTCCCTACCGAGGCTGCACTATACACAATAGTTTTGACTGGTGTAGCCCCACTTCCACCCGGTAAGAGGGAGACCTATGATGATCTATGCAATAAGGTGACCTTTTGGTTAAATAAAAACCGACCGTTACCCCCCTCTCTGCCTACTGAAATCTTGTTTGTGAGAAGGGTGGACTGGGTAGGCCATGGTACAAAAGATCTGGAGGGTGATTGTATTTTGATTTCGTTTAAGGATCCTTGGGTGGTGGAAATGATTAGTAGAAAAGCGAGGTTTGCCAGACAGGGGGATGTTCAAACGCTGAGCCTATCATATTTTTACCCACATAGGCAGAGTAGTACCCTGACGGGTTTCAGACATGGCCAACCCAACATCAGGAGTTACCCCATCACGAGGACTCCCCAGCCCACGCTCTTCCCATTTCTTTTCAATCAATTTGGCCCATTATCTGATCTTGAGGCCAATGATTGACTCTACTCTCGGTCTTGCATAATTGACCACATAGTAAATCCTGGGTCTTTGCCAGCTAGGCCGTATAACAAGCCTTCGCAGTTTGTAATTGTAGAGGAAGAGCGAATGGGGGCCCCAATAACAGCAAGTGCTACCATATTACCTTTAAGGGATGTAGAAGTCTCCCGGAAGACAGGGAAAATTCGGAGCACCCCTGGGTGTACCACAAATGGGTGGGATGCTGAGAATAGTCCGGATGCTTTAGTAGTCCTGGACTCGGTGGTACCCCTCGTGGCCCACGCCCCAGAACTACTCACCATTGTCTCCTGGAATGTTGCGGGGGTTAAAAGTCGTATTGATTCAGATGACTGGATGGAGTTTATAGATGGATATGATTTTATCCTACTCCAGGAAACCTGTGCAACTGAACCAACATTTAGGCAGGGATATATTAACTTTTTTAAACCTGCAATTAGAGGTCCGAAAGGGAGAGCTTCTGGGGGTTTACTGATCTGGGTGAAACAATCCCTGGGATTTCACTCCACAGAAATAACAGTACACAACCCTGACCTTCTTATCATTAAGTTGAGTAAGACTGGTTGTCGGGATATGATCTTGATTAATGTATATGCCCGAGGTTTGCCAGGAGGCCGCTCCCCTCTCCTGTTGGAAACATTGGATCCCATTCTAGACGATCTTGATAGCGATCTTGTAACCCTCCTAGCTGGAGACCTAAACTGCACCTTCGAGCCATTGCATGACTCAGGGGACAGTTGGGGCTACGCGGAGGATGCAGTATGGGGTATTCCTGAACTGTTGCCCTGTAAACCAGTAACTGCTACTGAGGCAGCAGTAAATTGGACGGCTCTCTGCCTCAATAGGGGCTTTCGGGCTGTCAATGGCCGCGCCAAATCAGACCAGGAAGCAAATTTTACATTCGATAACGGGTTAAGAAAAAGCCGTATCGATTATATCCTATTAAAACTAGGAGACTGGCCCCTGATGATGGACATGGCAGTTCTCCCCCACCCAGAAAGTGACCACAACCCCTTGTCCTTAAAACTAAAGTTACCAGGTTTAGTGAGCTCTGAGAACCCTGGCACTTCACAGACTGGGGATGCCTTCCTAACCAATGATAGGAAGAGACTAAAATGGTCCAAAATTGTGGAGGATATTACTTTAAGGGATACGGTAGACATAAAAATCAGCAACACATATAGTGAGATGCTGGCATATGATCTTCAAGGGGACAATCCCGAAATGGCTAACAATATTATAAACCTCCACAATCGTTGTTTTGCTGACCTCAAATCCCTGCTTTCAAAACCACGGCCTCAGGCAAACCCCAAAATACCGATCTGTCCCAAGAAATGGTATAACAATAAATGTAGGGAAGCCCATACCAAACTTATCAGTGCGGTTAAGTCCAGAGTTATGATCTCAGTGAAAGAAGCTAGAGTAAATTATAAGAAAACGCAGTGGGAAGCTAAGCGGGTGTGGGAGGATAAGCATTGGTCGGATTTATTGGAGGCTACCACTTCAAATAATCCCATCAAGTTTTGGGAAATAGTTAAGTGGGGGAAAGATCCGGATGCACGCATCCCTGTGAACCATGTGTCCCCTGTGGAATGGGTAACATTTTATTCGACCCAGTTTTGTGCCGAGAACCCCAACCCCCCCAGCATTACGGCGACGGTATCCCAGCCACCCTTGCAAACTAGGATTATTACCTTTTCGGAAAAAGAAGTCGAGCTGGCTATAGGTCTTACAATGCGAGGGAAAGCACCGGGCATGGATCTTATACCAGCCGACCTGTTTAAAACCAACCCCGCCCTATGGATACCCTACCTTACTAAAGTGGCTAATTCAATAGCCGCTGGTGCAAGTATACCAAAATCCTGGAAGGGGGCTGAGATATTACCCATCTACAAAAAGGGCAGTAGGTCAATTCCTGGCAACTATCGCCCAATTAGCCTCATTGATACAACCCAGAAACTAATTGCACGTATGATCTTAGGTAGGGTCCAAGGATGGATCGAACTAGAGGACATACTATCTCCAATGCAGGCGGGCTTCAGATCGGGAACGAGTACCATTGACCAGGTGTTCAGATTTTGTCTGATCTACTGGAAGGTGGTCCAGCTTGGCGGTGGTACAATCTACGCTGCGTTTCTCGATCTGAAGTCCGCGTTCGATCTAGTCCCGAGGGATAAACTGTGGGGAGTCTTGAGGAGTTTGGGAATGCCCGAGGAGTTATTAGTTGTAATAATTAAATTGCATGAAGACAATTTTGCGAGGGTGAGATGGGGCGGCCAGGGGCAAGTGACAGAACACTTCCCAGTAACCCGAGGCGTCCGCCAGGGGTGTGTTCTGGCACCAACCCTTTTCTTATTGTTTATTGACCAAGTGGTCAAATTTTTTAAGGATACCCCAACGGACGCCCCGATGCTAGCAGGACAGCGATTCCCGATGCTCATCTTCGCTGATGACACCCTTCTCCTTTCCCGGACACGCTCTGGCCTACAGCGGGCGTTGGACCGGTTTGGGGAGTTTTGTGTCATCAGCGACCTCAAGGTGAACGTCGGGAAAACCAAGCTTATGGTACTAACAAAGAATCGCCCTGTCCGGTGCACAGTTAGTATGGGTGGCGTTAAACTGGATCAAGTGGAGAATATGGTATATCTAGGGGTCACCCTTGACAGCCGTCTGGGATGGAAAGCACAAGTCGAAGCACAACACCTAAAGCTTGCCCGCCTTACCGGCTGTCTATTAAGTGAACAAAAAAGATCTATCACCAAGCGGGTTTGTCCGGTTCTCAAGATTTATGATGCCAAAATTAACCCAGCAATTTTATATGGTGCAGATTTGTGGGGTTATATGGATCTGATGGGTTTGTTTAAAATACAATGCAAGTTCCTGCGTAACCTAGTGGGTTTGCCACAGTCGACCCCTTCCACCCCTCTCTGCTTGGACATGGGTTGCCCCCCAATTAACGAGATGGCTAGATTTAGATTGGTTGCTTTTTGGAGGCGTTTGTGGACAACCCCTGAACTTACCCTATTTGCCAATGAGGTAGCTGAAGTTAGGTCACTTGGGGGTTCAGGAAAAATTAAATGGTTTAAAATGGTAAAATCTATCCTGATGGATATGGGGCTAGAGCAACTCTGGATATCCCCCTCCACCAGCACTTTTCCATCTAAATTAGCTTTCAAGGAACTGTACTGGGCCACGATTCGCCAGGCTAGAGTCAATGCCTCAAGCTCCACCAATCTCACGGGTAGGTTCCTGTCATTTAAGTTGGACTTGTCCCGTGAACTTTATTGGGATTCAATCTCCAAAACACTGGACAGGAAACTCTACCATCAGTTTCGGGTGGGTGCATTGCCGGTGAATGTATTCACTAAAGGTTGGAAAACGAGTACTATGGACTATTGTAGATGGTGCCCTGACCACAAGGAAACAATAGGACACTTCTTGTTTGCTTGCCCTAGATATCTAGTACCTAGAGCCAAATGGTTAAAGCCACTGTTCCAGCGCATGCCCATAAGAAAATCCGAAGATGCTATTCGTGTATTAACAACTAACACCTCTGAGTTCATTTCAGTGTGCCTGGCTAAATACCTGGGATGGGCTTGGACATTAAGGTCGAAACCATAGCACAATTACTGTACTGACCATGCAAATGCTCCTCCATGATGTACCGAGCTCTACCAAAACAGGCTGTTCATTCCTGCTCATGCTATCGGAAATTGTTTGGAATCTAACTGTAAACTCTTCCGTTTTCTTTATTTATGAGCTTAATTTAAGTAATTTTCTCCTCAGGTTTGTCTTTTTTGTTATTTAATACTAGTTTTATGAACTTAAAGTTATGTATTTTTAATCAAGCAATGTTTGTTAATGTCTGTCTTTTATGATTTTTTATGAATCGAAATAAAGACTTTAAACCTGGTAGCATGGACCAACAGTCATCAGACTAAGACTTCAGAGAGCGTATTAAGCAAGTTGTTTTACCAAATATAATTCCTTGAGTACCAAATGAAAGGACACCACACGAGGTATATATCAAATATATATGTATTTATTCTAAACACAAACCCTCTGCACTCTTTATGAGGTCAGAGGTAAAAATACAATACAAGTCACTGAGTTAATATACGATAAGTTGCACAGTATGCGTTATGCCCTAGGAGTCTCACAAACCATATACTAAAATAGTGGTATAAGAGCCACGACAGAATTAGAAAGCAGGCCTGGGGCCTGTGGAATCGCTGGGACTACTCTAAACAACCAAAGGTTAGGAAGTAGGAGGCCCACGGGAGACGTATGTAGTGTCTAAAGACAGACGTGGGTTACCATTGACTTTCTATGGGAAACATAGAAGTAACAAATATACAATTTAAGGACACTTCCGGGTGGACTAGGATGGAACCCTTTTAAACTAGGACACTTCGAGAGTCAAGACCCACGGGAGCACCGGAGTACTCGTGTTACCTCACCCAGGGAAGCCGGGTGCATAGGTGTCTTTTCGTGATGTGTTTCGTCATCGTTTTCAATGAAGAGCTGCAAAGAAGTGCTGCAGGGGACCCGAGTAAAAGTGTCCGGGTGTTTCCAAGGGTGGATCCAAGATCTGAAGAACCTGAAAGCAGAAGGGACAGAGTCTGGGTCACTAACCAGTGACCAGGAAGGCACTAGGAAGGAACCAGGTTATGTCGGGTGATTTCAGGTAAAGAAGTCAAACTTGTCTCTCCAGCCACAAGGACCAGGAGGCATCAACGATGACCAGGTGCTGGATTCGAGCTGTCCCACAAACGATCTAGTTGACTGCGGAGTCGGTATCTGGATTGGACCCAACAAGCCTTGGCAACCCCAACCCACAAAGGATGTCAAGATTGGCTCTGTTGCAGACCAGCTAGGTCTGTGGCGCTTTTCCTTTGCAGGGAAGCTGGGGCAAGCCTGGAGCAACCAGGAAAGCAAGTTTGCTGGAAAGAAAAGTCTTCAGGGGGCTCACTAGCCAACAGGCAAGGCACTGGGACAATGCATCAAGCTCAAATGCAAAAGCGGGGCCCACGGGACACTCGCGGAGTGTGTGGGCCTGGGCTTCGGTGCAAATGGTGCTCGGGCTGGGGCTTCAAGCACCCCAATGCACAACTTCAAGATACCTCATAGAAGGAGTGCAGCTTTCAAAATGCAGGATGTCCAGGAGTTCCGGTCCCACGTCTCTCGTGTCCACCACGTGTCTCAGCTTTGCTGTGGGTGTGGGTCGGGGTCAGAATGTCTGGAAGTCCATGCCCTGTGTCGCAGATTCTTCGGGATCCGGGGGGAGCCTTGAAAATGCAGACCGGCAAAGTTGCTGTTGGTGCCTGTTTGAACAGTGTGGTCACTCTTTGACCACAAGGGAGATATCTTCCATCTTCCAGACAGAATGGAACATCGAAGGTCCAGGATATGTCTTGCAAAGATTCATCAAGGGTAATCCTAGGGACACAGCTCCTATACTTATACTGAGGTTGTGGGCTGGACTACCTGGAAGGTCCCTCCTATGGGTGGACCAGGGGCAAGGGGTGGTTACACCCCCTTCCCGTTGTCTAGTTTCGCACCAGAGCTGGGGCTGAGTGCCCCAGCAACTGGTTTGAACCTGGCTATGCATGGAGCACCCTGTGTGCCCCAGGCAGTGTCTGGAAAGCATTCACTGAATGCAGCCCTCCCTGCCCCAATACACTAAAGCCTGTCTGGGGAGGTGCTGGCAGCTCCCTGGACAGGAACCCTATTGTCCAAGCCTCCCCTGCCGGAGTTTCGTCCAGCAGCAGGAGGTCAGACTTGTGTCTGTGGCAGCAGCATCCATTTTGTGATGCTGGGGCTCTGTTTAACTTTAACCGGAATTAACAGTAACTACATGTCTTCTCCCACTAGAGGGTGGAATGCTACCCCCGCCACCAGGACTGGCGGGGGTGGGTAGTATTCCAAAGTGTTTGACACCTTACACGACATGTTTTGATACAGCCAAACCAAAGTTAGCATTAACCGCGAGGATTATAATGCACTTAAGAGTATATGGTATGGGTATATCATAGAACAGCTATAAGGAGATGGTTCCGAAAGCTTCTGAGGGGCTCAGCTCATGCTAGGGCACCCTCTCACATAAAACCATGCACTCTGCCTCCAGGATTGTTAAGGCCTTCCATAGGAGTGACTTATAGGTGTATATGTGTCTATATGTATATATAGATATATGTATACTATATTTAAGTAAGGGGTGCTTACACTACCTTACCGAGGCTGTGTGAACAGACCTGTGGTGTCAGTTTGGAAGGCAAAACAGGGGTGGCACAAATCATGCTGCAGCCCCTGCTAGGCCTAAGGTGCACCTATTCCCCGGGTACCTAACGTACACAATACAGGGGCTCACAAGGGTGACCCAGTAACCAATTTGGTATGTACCTAAAGTACATGGTATCAATTTAAAAGAGAACAGCTGGGCTGTGGGTCTGATTGGCAGGCCCACAGCCAGACTAAAGTCGAAACACCAGAGAATCACAGCAAAAAGTGGGGGTAAACATAGGAAGCAGACCCTACTCTCTTACAGGGACCATTGATTTTACCTAGCATGTTGGACTATGATTGACATTCGGGCGGCTTTTTTGATTCTTGCTTTGTCTGCCGGGTCGCTTGTGGGAAATGTAGCATTACTATTGAATGTAAACGATTGCATTTTCATATTAACTGACCCCCTTTAAAAAAGGCTAATAGTGATGTGATCTGTTAGCCCTGAATCAATTCCATCGTCTTTTTAGAACAAGAGATGTACACTGCATGTTTTTGCATGCATTATCTGTTAGATTGCACACATTGCAGCATTTATATAGACATGTCTATTATATCAGAAATACTCTAAGATATATATATAGATGCCTTTCATCAGGATTATGCATCTATGCCGAATTACTTAAGATGTGTCTCCTTGTCTTCTAATTGTTGACCCATTGTGGCATTGAAGCACACCAATGATTTGTTCACCTGCTGCCTGGCATGATCTGCTAAACTGTATGGATAGAGGAAGCCAGTTTGAAATTTTAAATATAGCCTTGGATGGTTTAACATCACGTCCGCCTATCTCTTATTTTAAGTAAGTGATCGACATATTAGAATTGCCTTTGTGTTTCTGACTTATAGATGGAAACAGTTTCCTAATTATATTTTTTTCTTTTTAGTGTAAATTTTGGAACTCTATTTCAACCCATGCAAGCAATATAGTGTTGGAATGTTATTCTAAAAAGGTGATGTTTTTACATTCACTATTGACACTTAGGTGATGGTATTTTTTCTCCCCTTTTTTCACTTTTCTTTGGGTGTGGTAAATAGCTTTGTGGAAAGTTTTTCACTTTGGTCTTTCCTAAATTCTTATTTTTCCTTTTACCACTTGTTTTCCTTTATTCATAGATTTTTCCTTTTTCATTTTCCCTTTTATTAGTTCTGACCTTTCTTTTTCCTTGTAGGCCTTTTCTTATCAAAGGAGCTTACTTTTAATGTTTGACCCACATGTATTTTATACTATACAGAATTTTTGGACGCTCAATTGACTTCCCAGTCCTGATGAAGACCATGTAATTCTACAGAGGTCGAAACACATTGTGGCATTAAAATTAATGAAGGACACATTATTTTGTTCCATGTTGTTCCCTCCTTGTGACGTGTATTTATCGTTTGCCACTTGTCTGTTCGGTAATATACACTGTTTTTGTACCAGCACACTGTATTGAGCGCAATTGTCTCAATTGTTTTAGTGTTTATAAAATGTAATACATTTGTCATTTTTCCAGAATTATTTCTGCATATGGGTCTCTCTTCACTTCTTTTTCTTTTTTTTCTTTCTCTGTTTTTTAGTCGTTGATTTATTAACTGTTCTGTTTGTCATTTGTAATTTCTTGTGAGTATTGTATTTTGATCCTAATTGCTTCTTGAACCTTTGTTAGGATTACATACTGACTGCCCCAGGTTCAGGTGTTCTGGGCTGCCCCTGAGGCTGGTAATGAACTCCTGATGCATAGCACCTGGCAGGTCTGCTTGGTAGCCAGGCTATTAAGGCATTGTCATAAAGGGTGAAATTAAGTTTAAACAGCCTCAGGTAGTGTGAATCAATGATGGTCGGAAATTGCAAAGGAATAAAGGATTTCAAACCTGTCCTCGGTGAAAAATAATTTGTTGTGTAAACAATCGATGTTAAAGTACAGTAAGGCAAATAATCCCAGAGGCTTAGGAAGGATATAACAGAAAACCCCACAACATATTAAGTACTGGAGTAAAGAGGTAATAATTGCATATGTGAAACAGAAAGTCATTATTGATTAAATGCAAACAAGGAAATATGGTGTTGCTTTCATTCCACCACATTGAGTTTAGGATTGTGAAATCTGATTGCACGCTATAGAGCCACACAAACTCAATCTATCTGTAACTTCAGGAAAAGACCATCTCACTTCTTTCTTGTGTAATATTTGTTCTGGTCTGGGAACATGTTCCAATGTCATCCTCTCCAGGCCCATTGGCATACAAGCCAATAGACCTGATCCAGACGGAAGAATCCTGATTTTTAAGGCATAAATGGCTTTATTTTAGCTATCTCCCACTTGAAACTGCTTTTGCTTCAATAGAAGTCAATGGGGGAAATGAGAGGAAATGAATGAAAAGCTTGTTTTATCTGGTGGTGAGGCCGATGCGAAATAGACCTCAAGGAGAGATGATCTTGTAAATCACAAACTCAGTTGCAGCTGGTATGGTCATTTTGATGTCAAATGCTACTGTTTTGTAGAGTAATTTATTTTTTCTTTCTTGTTAAAATGCACTCGTTACATCAGCCTTATGCATATTGACATGAAACTGTAAAACCACCTTAGAGGGTGTGCGAAGGAGGAGGTGAAACAAGCAGAGACTGAGAACACTCAACGGGTTGGTCATGAAGGGCCTAGTCTGGTCACACACTGGACAATATTTCACATAAAGGTTTATGCGTGGTTGAATAGAACACCACCAAAAGAAACGTACTCCAGCTCTAGTGTGTATTTGACTTCCCAGTGACCGGTTATGGCGAAGTCATGGCATATCTGCAAATCTTCAGTTTGTATGTCTTTGGTTAAAATTAGAAGAACATGTTGAAAAAAATAGAGATTCTGTTGATTAACAAGGGGTGTCTTGTAAAGTCTCTCATTCTTCCTCAGAAAGTTAAGCAGGAGCATCTCTGACTTGCAAGAAAGTTTGAGTTAGAATAATCACCTATGGAAGTAATACGACCAGGGTTTCAGATTCACCAGCTGCTTAAAATCATCTGGGCAAGGCATCTGTCTGGATATTCTCGGAAACTAGAATGTGGATAATGCAGAAGTCAAATTGGGAGAAAATAATAGCCCCCAACTGGCTTATCTACTGCCCCTACGCTGCATGGTTTGAAGGAATTTTAGATACATATGATTTGTTCAGGCTTAAAAAGGATCAGTAGTGCCCATCAAGAGATGTCTCCATTCTGTACAAACATGTTTCAAGACCAATATCTCTTGTTTCAATACAGCGTACTTGTGTTCACAAAACTTCACGACATGAGATAGATTGGATGTCCCAGACGATACTCTTGTTCTTGAAGAAGATCTGCCCCACCTGAGTTTCAGAAAAATCAGCGTGCACTGTACATCTGTATGTTGGATTTTGTCATCTGAGGATTGATGCTTGACTACAGGCCTTCTTTAACCCTAGGAAGGTCTTATCTTTGGGCAAATTTGCCTATTTTTAAGGTGTGACAGATTTGACTAGTCACGTTAGCAAAATACTTGAAGTGACAGAATAAATTCAATTTTGAATACATTTGTGTCTCCTTGGCAGAGGTTGAGCTTGACCAGTCCAGGTTGGCAGAAACATTGCTACAATCCATAGAGAGACATCGGGCTGAAAGGTGGTAACCAGGTACTCCATTTAAGATTGTGCTGCGTGGTCCCTGCATCTTCCCCCAAAAAATGAAAGACCACATAAGGGCAGGGGGTGGGCACAATGTGACTCAGGTTTAGATGGAGGAAGTCTCAAGGTCCAGTAAAGTTATAATTAAAAAAAATGTTTACAAACTCTGACAGGGACAGACTCTCCTGCATCTGTTTCCTATAAGCTGCAGTCTCAGTACTGAGACTGCCGAGTTTGAAACTTGTGACTATGCTGGGTCTGTTTCCACTGTCTGCGGTGCAAAAATCAAAGACCATGAGGGTCATATTAGGTGTGTCAAGTCGACTCAGCAATGAGGGCAGCACTTCCTATATATGCAATGTGTATAGTATTTATGCAGCACTCAAACAGTAATAAAGTGAAAGCACCACATAAAAAAACTCTTACACCAACTTAGAAAAATAGCATACAATTTAATTAATTATTTAACACCAAAACAACAAGAATCCAATAAGTAGAACAGAAGATATGCAATTTCAGGTACCTGAAGTTCTGACGTTTTGTGCACACGCCATTACTCTGATGCTTATACTTTCCATAAAATATACTAATTATTTGAAATTCCTGTTACGATGGCACCATAACGTTTACTTCATTCTGAGAAAATACTTGAATTCTTTGTGTTAGGACTGCCAACGAGCTTTATCAAGAACTTTGCGTAAGCCCTGAAGAAGTCCGGTCACGGACGAAACGCGTTGGCTATTGTGTTTTATCATCTTGTATGAATAAAATAATCTTTTTTGATGAAGAAAATCTGACTCACGAATTCTTGGGAGAACATCGTTGAAAATCACTGTACCTTACTAATATATATTGCTGATATTGCATTGACTTGGTAGCTACCTTTTAAAGAGTGCGGGGTCATCTCTTGTTGGATATAGGGACTAGGTTACTCCTGCTGTAATAGTTTCCTTCTATAGTCCAGCGCAAAGATTTCTGTTCGCAGTGGAGGATACCGTGAGGAGCAGGCAGACAGAGTGTTGCAGATGGCATCACTGTAGCATGAAGAGCAGGACAGGTGTCGCATACGGTCATCGCTGTAGTGCAAAGATTAGGGGTGGGAGGAATTTTTTATTCTGCAAGTGAAATTGGTGGAATTTAGTAATTCTAAGTTATGCTTGTAAAAGGGAATAACTAATACATTCTGCTGTCATGCTGCGTCAGCACAATTATTCAGTACTGGATAATTTCTTACCTGTTATAAGGAGAAACAATGCATTCTTCCCCTTTTTTGTAATGGCCACTATGTTGTTTAGCGTTGCGTTAGCCTTGCTACGCAGTGGCCCTAGTCCATTTCTATTTTCCATGCTCCGATTTCCTCCTTTGTTAGCAAGATCAGTGCTGATTGGTCAGCTTTCCCCTTCTTGCTGCAGCAGTTGCGTTCTAAATTTAGGGTGCTGAATGACTGATACTAGAGAACGAATTTCAAAAGAGCAAAGGAGTTCAAGAAGGAAAGCAACATATAACTTGTTGGTGGCTTGTGGACTACAACACCACAAGGGAGTGGTTCGGAGGTATAAAGATCGATTCAAGAACCAGGAGCGTAGAAACAAAGGTAAAAATCAAATGTGAGAGGTCACACCATGTGAAGGGTGTTCTTCAGCCGTTACTTATTCCCTGTAGCGAAGCTCTCAATTGTTCAGCCCTTTAGAATGGTGAAGACTTAATTTTTAATTTTCTTGAAAATGTCTGCAATGTTGTGCCCCTTTCTTTTGTTTATTTTAAGAGACAAACTCAAGACATCTTGGTGTGGTGGCAACACCAAAGAAAAACTGCATTAACAAATTGAAACACAAGCCGGCCTGCCAAAACTTTGCAATGAAGAGGTGTAAATGTAACTTAAGCAGTCCTGCCAAGTATCACGTATCAGGTGTGACGCTCACGCATTTCAGTGCGGTGTTCTGCATCACCGCACTAAAAAGCATTGTCACGCAGAGTTTGCCACCTGCCAGCGCGCGCCACCAGTGGCCCTTGTGCACCGGCTCTTCTGCTCCCAAGAGATGTGCTGCGTTGCTGGGCTAAATAGTTAAATCCATCGGCTCTCAGCTCTGGAGTGGCTGTGAGTTCTACAATGTATCAAATCTCTGCCTTGCCTGTGTCGTTTGGCAACAATGCCGCAATATTCTGGCTGCGGTGCAGGCCCGGAGCGGCTTTAACACAGTCGACTCACTCACCGCTGCCAATTAGGAGATTGAGGGACTGCCCTCTCAGCAGTCGATGCTACTGCTTTCAGTCACATTGTGGCACACCATGGGGGCCGGAATTAACATCCGGATGTGCCGGTAGAGTGTTGTCACGTTAGGAGAAAGAAGAAGTAGGCAGAAGTGGCGGGGGACTCAAGTCGACGAGACTCGAGTCTCTGCTGCTCTCTCAAACCCCGCCCGCAGAACAAGAGCATGCAGATTGATCACAACGATTTGTGGCCGGCGGGCACAAACACTTGACACTACTGCGGCTCAGCTGGCCAGCGGCGCCGGGACGAGACAGTGGTCAGCAGCCCTGCTGCCCTGGATGAAGAAGTACAGGCTGCAGAGTCAGTGCATCGATGCAGCAGCAGTGCAGTCTGACACGGACCACATTAGTCATAAACTCTACAAGTAAGTACTGTTTTAGTCGGTGACACTATACAGGTTAGCACATGCATGCAAAATGGTAGCAAGTTAAAAGTCACGGCAACTCAAGTATTTTAACCTGAGGGACCATATAGTCCAGGGGTCACTCGCGACTTCAGTCGGGCCCTGCATGATCAGGTGGGACTAGGAGCAATGGTGTAAAGGGAACAAACACAGAGCAGGAGATGGCACAATAAACAACTGGGGGACAACATAGGGATAGGGGGTCACGCGAGGCAGAAGGGCTGTAAATGTAGGAACAAGTAGTTCTCGAAAAAAGAAATAAGGGTAGGCTAGCCAGAAGGTGAGACAGCACCTACACAGAGAGGTAAGAACTGAGGAACCCTTTGCATTATTACAGCCCACCCTTCCCCTTAGTCCTACAAAGCACTGCATCAGGTATTCACACACACTTGCCCGTAGCACCTATTACTAACTACATGAGTCATGATCTCATCTGAAAAACAATTAGTTTCACTCAAACAGCATCGATCTGCAGGGCTGCTCTGTCTGATCTTCCTTCCGGAGTCAGTGAGCCTAAGTCCTGGTTTAGTTTTATCTCTGCTCAGCTCTTTGAGTCTCATCTAGGGCACCAGATCACTGTAGTTGGGTATTATCTTCAGGGTCAGTGCGTGACCATTAAAAGAGTTTTCATTTAACTATGCAGAATTCTGCAGAGTATAACTCCGTGAGCTCTGTCCATCCCTAGCAAAGATCCTGTCTACTGTTGCGGAAGATCATCGCTGGAGATTTGCATTGATCCTTGCGGGCTGTCGATGCTGTAGTGTAAAGTGCAGATATTCTGTTGCCGGTCATTGCTGGTGAACTTTATGTTGGCAGTTAGCAAGGACAGCAGATCTTGCCGAGAAGAGCCAGAAACTTCAGGATTTTTACCTTTTGAGTTGAAGGAGTAAACTCTGATGTCAGCCTAGTTCCAGGACCTTGAAAGGCATCTCTTGGGGGGGATCAGGGACTCACTCTTCCATAGGCCAGCAGGGCTCAGGTACCAGATCAGCTGGGCAGATGCAGGGAGGCCTCTGGAGCTTGTTATGTCCCTGTAGCTCAGAACACAGGAAGTCACTCAGCCTGTGATGAAGGGAGCAGGTCCAGATTTCCTTCTCAACAAGCAGGACAGGCCTCAAGTAGCAGGGTTTCCTTCTTCTGTAGTATGCACAGGTCCAGGAGTGGACTAAAGAGCAGATCTGAGGGTCTTATTTTTATACCTGGTGGCCCCTTTCAAGTGGGACAAGCCTGTGGAGTTTTCCTTCTAAGGTGGAATCAGGAATTTCCTGCCTTCTTTCCCTGGTCCCAGTCTGTCCAGAGGAACAAGAGAATAATTGTGAAAACCTTTATGTGTGTACTAATGCAGCCCCTTTGAAGTGCATATGTGGTAAGAAACAGCTCTGCACCCCCATCTTGCCAAAAGATGGCTCATTCTGTCAACACTCAGACCCTCTATTGTGATACTGCCTGGGAGGAATATCCCAAAGGCAAGGTGGCAACTACAACTAGTGGTTAGTACAAGAAAATACCAACTTTCTAAAAGCATCATTTTGAGAATTGTAACTTCAGGTCCAACCTTATCTTAAAAGAGGATTTTAAATTACTATTCCCAGGCACCAAAAATGGCTTTCCTACCTGCTACCAATCAAACATTGTCACATACTTGAAATTTTTATGGGCCTAGACATGTAAAACCTAAAAGGACACGCCCAACCTTTTAAATACAATGCGCCCTGCTCTATGGGCTGTTTAAGGTCTACCCTAGGGGTGACTTATAGGTACAAAGAAGGATGTTTTGGGCCTCTCAAAAAGTTTATTTTGCCAGGTCGAAATGGCAGTTTAAGATTACACACACAGGCTGCAAAAGCAGGCCTGGACCACGTTTTAAAAGGCTACTAAAGTGGGTGGCACAATTAGTGCTGCAGGTCCAATAGTAGTTTTTCATTTACAGGCCCTTGTTATTGGGAGCACCACTTTACTAGGGACTTACAAGTAAATGAAATGTGTCAATTGGGTGTATGCGAATTTCACCATGTTTAAAGGAGAGAGCACAAGCAGTTTAGCACTGGTTAGCAGTGGTAAAGTGTGCAGAGTCCCAAGGCCAACAAAAACACATTCTGAAAACATGACGAGTGAAGGCAACATGTTTGGGGGAAGACCAGCCTAAGCCTCACAGGTTTAACACTGAGTTTAATAGCATTCTATGCTTTTCATTGGCTGAGAATTACAATTTAAAAGAAAAGGAGGACCCCTCACAGATTTATAAGGGACTGGGGGGAAAATGAAGTCTCAAAAACTAAAGATCCCAATTAGATGGACAGTAAGGGTTATGTCCACTTCTAATGATAATCATTGGTGGTATATTCCTTAAAGCAGCATGCCACCAAATGGGCGGGAGAGGTAAAGGTACAATGAGGTGTAAAAAAATATATATATAACAACCTATCAAAAATAGGGACAATAATGGAATTGCACAAATTACACACAACATTTTTCAATTATAAAAACAGACAAAATAACAATGTATGTTTGGTAAAATTCTGATATACAATTTATTCATAAAATCACTTCATAGTTCATTAAACAAATAACAGTGTTAAAAACATTATCACAATATAAGGATTCCTTAGATACAAAAAATCGAACCTAATTGAAAGCGGTTTCGAGACGAAAGGGAACCTCTTTACTAACTCGTATGGTGAGTAAGAGATTAGTGCAAAATGAGATTCCAATCCGGGTACCCATGGGTATGTTAACCACGGTATAAATCTGTAAATCCCTTAGGAACCGCACCAGCAACATTGGCTATAAAAACGGTGGCTCCTCCTGGCAGAGAAAACGGAACTCATACATCCAGTCACAGGTATAACCAACAATAATCTGTTTGTTCTGAAATGTAAGGATTGAGAAAACTATAAATCACTTTAAATTAAAAAATAAGGTTGTACTTTTCGTATTTATAGAAATATCCTGATGACTACCAATAAATTTAGAGCATAAGAATAAGGAACATTGAGAAAACTCCTTATTCGAGAGGTATGTGATCATATAATCCTCTGCCAAACACAAAATAGTGACATGAAAGATCTTAATTTAAGGATCTAAGATACAGAATTTTATAAGATTTGCTGTCTTTTTATCTAGAGACAACATAAATTTACACATTCAGCAAAGTTTCTCGTGATGGGCACAGCACACAAAAACCCATAGAAACGAACTCGAATCAGCACTCTCCAGTAGAGATATCTTCTCCATCTGGAATAAGGTAAGCGTGCTGTAGTCTACAGAATAAAGTTACAATGGGTCTGGCAGTATGGGCCACAAGGCCCAAGAGAGAGGTAAACTAGTCCAATGGGGTGAAGGTGTACATAAAATAAGAAACGTAAAATGCCCTAGCGGTCGATATTTATATGGTGCATGTATATAAAAAATAGGCGAACATAACTGTGTGTGTAGTAACAGCGATGTAATGTGTTTTTCAAAATTGACCGTAAAAATAAAATCATAGAATGTTACACCCAACAAGTGAGATAATGTGGGATAATATGATAAAGACAGACAATCTTATGAATTATATAAATGAAAAAATGGATGGTAATTCTGTGTTTTTTTTAAACTGTTTAGAATCAGTCCTGAGGAAGGTGTACAAAAAGGAAACCGAAACGCCGCGTCGACTCTTTGATTCTTTTTTATCTTGTAATTTTTAGATTGATTGTTTATTGTGATAATGTTTTTAACACTGTGATTTGTTTAATGAACTATGAAGTGATTTTATGAATAAATTGTATATCAGAATTTTACCAAACATACATTGTTATTTTGTCTGTTTTTATAATTGAAAAATTTTGTGTGTAATTTGTGCAATTCCATTATTGTCCCTATTTTTGATAGGTTGTTATATATATATTTTTTTACACCTCATTGTACCTTTACCTCTCCCGCCCATTTGGTGGCATGCTGCTTTAAGGAATATACCACCAATGATTATCATTAGAAGTGGACATAATCCTTATTGTCCATCTAATTGGGATCTTTAGTTTTTGAGAATTACAATAGCCTTAAATCTGATCAAATGTGCCTTTTACTTAGCAAAAGAAGGCACATCCACCATTTTGAGAAGATCGGGACACCTGAGCAACTTGTTTTCTAACTTTGAGCCATGACAGGTACACAAGAGCAACAAGTTTCAAGACCATCTTCTGCACCTGCTGAGAAAGACATTATCTGTGCTGGAAAGATGGTGGAACCTGAGGAGCACAGCAAGCACAAGGAGATGATGGACAGAGTACTGAAACCTTTCAGACACTCACCCCCAGTCACAGATCTGGGTTCAATCCATTATCATTCTTTAGCTTACTTTGTCACCCCAGTTCAGACTCAGCTGTATGCAAATCAGTCTTTACCGTGTGCCCCATAGGAACAGTCCTGCCCTAACTGCCAAGCCAGCTCTTCCCTGCAGTGGAAACAAGCATCCTGGGACCAGTTTCGGGGTAACACTCCTCATCAGCCAGGCTAGCTTGAATCTAGTGGCAAAGTGAACAAGGGACCCACGTCTGGGCATACCCTGCCAACTTAGGGCGAACAAAGCAAACACAAGGAGATGATGGACGGAGTACTGAAACTTTTCAGACACTCACCAAGAATTTCCAATGGAATAAGTAGGTGGATGGGACTAATGTCATGTGCAATCAATGGTGACCAGAACCTGAGCAGGGGTATACTTTAAATATAAGATGACACCCCAAGTGAAAGCATGAAGAAAAGTATTTGAGGTGCCAGTTGGAAAGATAGACTGTTGAAGCAGAGGAGTTTGAAACTCCACCAAATGTTCTTGCACCAGTGTGACTGCAAGGTATGTATGAAAACAAATAGCATCTCAAAATCTCCACAAAGGAATTCATGGAGTACAGGACCAAAGTAAGGTGCAGAGAAAGGAACCAGAGAACTAGGACAGAAATGATGGAAGACCATTACATACATTTCGAACAATAGAGAACCCAATTTTTTAAGTAGCTGTTTCCACAACTGAGAAACAAAAAGTAAAATCAACCGCTCACAAAAATTCAAAACCATAAAAATAGTTATTTGAGACCACCCAATAAAAATCGTTCAAAGAGCCTGTCTCTGTAGGTCCTGAGAGACATCCGGCAGTGAGTTGGTCTTAGGGCCTAGTATTTTGACCAACAGATTCTGCACATTACTGTAGGACATGCACAGCAGTAGTTGGCCACCCATGGCAATAAGGGTGCCGGGCCTTGAAGAAGGCCAGTCCATGTGGTCAACCCTCGCTGCTCAATGCTGCCTTTAGTCACCCAGAGTGAAATGACCCCAAGGCTTCAAGAAATATTGTGCCTGGTGGCAAAGCTCAGCTGCGTATGGCTGGGGATGTGGATGTAACATTTTGACAGGATGATCATTAGAAATTGAAATTAAAGTAGAGCAGCCATACATTACTGGTTTTCCTGATGACAGATCATGTAGTTACTGGGAGTTTATTAGGGTGTGCTAAAATATTTATATAAATGGCTAGAGTGTTCCTAGTGCCTACTGATTATCCTCTTTATGTGGAGATTTTATGTTAACATAAATAATTAGTATTCTTGCATAGCGGACTTCGCAATTACCCAACTCAAATGGCACTCATTTTACCTGTCTTTTTTGCACTTTGATAGGACCCACCGATGTCGATAACCTAACCATGCATGAAACCTCTGCATCATACTAGACTCATTGCTCACAATGAACCGCCAGATCAACACTGTATCCTTGGCCTGCTACAACACTCTCTGCATACTTCAAAAGGTGTTCAGATGGATCCCATCCAAATACAGAAAAACTGTTGTGCACGCTCTCATTAGTAGCAGACTGGGCTACGGCAATGATCTCTATGTCGGAATCAACAAAAATCTAATTTGCAAACTCCAGACCATCCAGAATGCCACAGCCAGACTGATCCCAGGCATCCCCCGTCGCAGCCACATCACCCAACACCTGGGTCCCTGTCGAAAGAAGAATCAGCTTCAAACTCCTCACTCATGCTTACAAGGCCCTCCACAACACCAGACCAACATACCTGAACCATTGCATGTCCATCCATGCACCCAAAAGACACCTTCGATCAGCTGTCCTTTCTCTGGAAAAAAGACTTTGTCCCTTTCTATAGATAGAACTCTGCTAATCCTATGCTTAAAAACTTTGATAGAAAATCAGACATTTAAGGTGAGCAAATTTAGACTGTTGCTGGTGTTTAGTGTGCTCTATGCAGGAGCTGCCTTAAGTTCCACCTTAACTTGGGAATTACCCAGAGTTCTCTGCTTCTGTCTTGCATAATGTATGAGTCACTCTATGCCTGCAAGGGTATTGTTTTGATTTATACTGGGTGCTCCCTTGTGTCTGGACAAAGCTAAAGCTCCCTGAAGAACTGTAATGACAGCAAAACACATCTCAGGGGTTGCTTTTATTCATCTCAGGTTGGCTTGGATAGTGTTTTACCAATCCAAAGGTGCAATACTGTGCCTGGAGGGGTAAATGGCTTTTGTCATTTTACAGATTGGCATGGATAGCACTGTGCTAATCCTATGCTTAAAAACTTTGCTGTAGAAATGGCAAAAGGTTTTGTCCCTTTCTATCTCGGAGTGGATAGCACTGTTCTATTCTTATGCGTAAAAACTATGAGAGAAAAACAGACATTTGAAGTGTGCAAATTTAGAGTGTCACTACTCTATGCCTGCAAGGGTATTATTGTGATATATATATATATATATTTTTCGCAGTATTCCGTCCTTCCACAGCATTCACGCATAAGACGGAGACGGACCAATTGAATTGTGCCAGTTACCAAATGTTTATTGTGCCTGCTCTGTCCCGATGCGTTTCGGCTCGGGGTGAGCCTTGATCACATGACCAATATATATATATATATATATATATATATATATATATATATATATATATATATATATATATATATATATATATATATATTTTTTTTTTTTTAATACCTCCGGCTCTCCAAACCTCCTTTGGGCGAACAGAGAGTCAATGGGTAAATGGCAAAGATGTTTATTTCTCACAACACCTCAGTTCTGATGCGTTTCGGACATCACTTGTCCTTGATCACATACAGAATCGCAGTCCGCCATGTTTTTTATAAATCCTTTTCTCCCAAACCACGTGTATAAACATAACACAGGCACATTGTTGGAAAACTATCCTGAGTCTGTTTTCTTTTCTGTATGCAACAAGTTTTTGGTAGCAACATCAAATATATGAATACGAAGTATAACTACTCAGTGTATATACAAGGTAAGGCATGGCAACTTTCACTGTAATAAATAGTTAATACAAATCATTCATAACTAAACAGATAAATATTTAAATATAACAAAATGTGTCCACTACAGTGCAAACCGGAGTTACATTCAAAATCATACTCCAAAACCTGCTTATGCGCCCATAAACAGTATTGTGCAAATATCGCTCTAAAAACCTTGTAAGAAAATGTACCCTTAGCTAAAACATGAAGGAACTATCATTCTGCAAAATATAAGCTTGAATGCTGGAATGGATTTCCTACAATATAGCTAAATCGATTGCTACTAAAATTCATTATTCATCGTATGTGCAACATTGCAAAGATGAAAGTGCATTGTGCCAGTAAGGAGCTACCTAAAGATATAAAGTTGTAGTCCCAGGTTAAAAACAATCGTCTTAAACTACATTTGTGGGAATAATAAAAAAATTATATTGTATTAGCCTATTGGCTATATCTTGCAGCGCGTAAGGTTTCTGTGAGTCATCGTAAGTGGAGCTAATGGTTGGGTGAAATAGAACGTCTTGTTGACCTTACTGTGGTATCTGCTACCAACCCTCATTATCCAATTATAGTATTTATAAAAAATAATGAAGGTCATCCGTATTGTTGAGCCCATTGGGTGATTTGCTGTCTAACTCAAGGACCATTTTGGACTCAATTTGTCACAAAAACCTTTCCCTATTTCCTCCTATGCGAAGTTTGGGAATAGCATCAACAAAAAGTACTTTAAACACTTTAAATCATTGTTGTGCTCCAACTTGAAATGCCTTGCGAATGGATATGCAGTATCGTTTAACAATTGCCCGCAAATGCTGCAATATCCTAACATGCACCTGTAGCTTGGTACTTCCCACATACCGCAAGCACAGATGCATGTTAGTTTATATACTGCATATTCCATCCTACAATTATAGCTGCCCTTGATGGTACACATGTCATGGCTGAATGGAGTGGAGTAATGCGTGGTATTCTCTCCAAACTTGCATGCTCTGCATGTTGAGCATTTATAAAACCCTTGTCTGGGTTGTAGCCACATGTTTGTTGTGTTTATTTCAGGGCTACTCTTAACAATCTATGATCTCATGGGTAAACCTTTCCTGTAGGTGATGGTAGGTATTGCGTAAAGTCTCTGTACTAGTACTCCGTATGTGAGTACAATATGCCAATTGCGCTTAATGATTGACCTTATCCTCCTTTCTTGCTGATTGTAAGTAGTTATAACTCTGGGGGCATTGTCACCTGTTCTTGATTTCCTTTCCTCCTCTCGTGTTAGCAAAAGGGATTCTCTAGGTCTGTCTCTCACTTTCATGACTGCCTTACCAAGAATGGCATCACTGTATCCGCTTCTTCTGAATTTGGTAAGTGCCTCTTGTGTAAACTCCTCTAGGTCTTTTTGTGTGCTGCAGATTCTTTTCAGTCATAGGAGATCCCCAAAAGTAATGTTTTTAACTAAATGTTTGGGTGTACGCTGGTGGTGTGGAGTGTAGAATTGTCAGCAGTCGCTTTCCTATACAAAGTGGTAGCTATTTTTCCATCTTTACTATATACCCTTTGTTAGATCTGGGGGTCTCTAGTTTGCAATGGTATTCACCTTTGTCCAAATAGGGACCCTTACTTCTAAGTCAGGATAAGGGGATTACACTCCTTAATAACCCCTGCTCACCCCCTTGGTAGCTTGGCAAGAGCAGACAGGCTTATCCCAGAGGCAATGTGTAAAGCATTTGTGAATATACACAGTAATACAGTGAAAACACTTCAGATGGACACAACACAGGTTTTATAAAAATAAGTATTCTTTATATATATATAGACTTAAACACAAGACCACAAACAACAAAAATCCACAATACTACACTTACGATTGCTTTAAAGATGATAAAAGTGACTTAGTTCAAGTTGACGATAAATGCGACAAAGTTCTCAACAAAGTACCTGGATGCATAAAGCAAAGTAAACAAAAGTTTCGCAAAAGGGGAGATGCGTCAGTTCCGTGATCCGGGGGAAATGATGCGTCATGCCTCAATGCTTGCGCAGACTAGGGGATACATTTTAATCCTTACCGGTGTGGAGGTGATGCGTAGATTCTCGGCCTGCGTGCCCGTTGCGGTGCGTAAGATGGCGCCTTGATGCGATGCGGTGATCTGGTTGCGATGCAAGAAGATGGCACTTGATGTGTCGATGCGATGATGCTGCACTGATGAAGCGTAGGTGCCCTGGCAGCCTTGTGATGACTCTGTACTTTAGAGCTGCGACAGTCCTTGCGACACGCTTCTCCGGTGATGCGTTGGCGACTCTCTTGATGGCATCACGCTTCTCACACACGGTTCCAGGGAGATGCGGCGAAGGCTCGCTTCTCTGGCGATGCGATGATTTCAGCTGCGGCGGCGACACGCTTCTTCTCGATGCGTCTTGCTTCCAGCTCCCAGCGATACACAAATGTCTGGAGTTGAGAATTCCCGCAAGGAAATTCAGAGGGGAGCTGGAGATGAAGTCTTTTGTCCCTGAGACTTCAGCAGGAGGCAAGCACAGTTCAAACCCTTGGAGAATATTCTGTAAATGATGAAAGTCCTTAATAAGTTCCTTCTCCTTTCCTTGGCAATGAAGCAACCACTGCAGGCCAACCCAGCAAACAGCACACTGGAAGAGGGACAGTCAAACTCCTGCAGCTTCCTTGGTTCTTCTCCTTGGCAAAAGATTTCTTGTTCCAGAAGTGATCTAAATTCTTGGGATCAGGGTCCCAATATTTATACCCCAAAATCCTTTGTTCCCTGAAGGTAGAGAGACCTCTGCCTAGTCCAAACCAGTTCCTGAGCATTTTCTTTACATGACTCTCTTCTTTCTTTTACTGTGCAGGGCAGAGACATCAGCCGCCCCGCAGGAGGTGGAGCCAGCACAGGGGAGGGAAGATACCGCTCTGGAGCACTTTGTTGACAAGATTCCTTCTCTCATTTCACAGTGCAGGGCAGAGACATCAGACAAGCCACAGGAGGAGGAGCCAGCATTGCAGAGGGAAGGCTCAGCCCTATTCAGGTCCCAGGTGCAACTCCTCCCTCCCATCTAGATGCAGATCTCTCTATTCACCACCGGTCTCCTGGAATCCCCCAGCCCCGTCACTCACAAACTCAGACAAGGAATACACAACCTAGTAGAGGCAGGCCTTGACAGTTAGGCAAGAAAATACCTACTTTCTAAAAGTGGTATTTTCAAACACAGAATATTAAAACCAACTTTACTAAAATATGTATTTTATTATTTTGAGTTGAGTCTTACTAAATTTGAATTGTTACCATGTTTCCTGAGTAAGTTTGGATTATAAGAATGTAATAATCTAACTGCCCATTCTAGCCTATGGAGAACATGTAGCCTTCAATAGTGAAAAACAAAAATGGCTGCAATTCACTATTAGGACATGCTACTCACTCAGAGCATGTCCTACCTTATACTTACAATGCACCCTGCCCTTGGGCCTACGATAGGGGTGTCTAATATGAAGCAAAGGGAAGGTTTAAGGCCTGGCAAGTGGGTGCACTTGCCAAGTCGATATTGCAGTGCTAGACTGCACATAGGTCTTGCAATGGCAGACCTGAGACACACTTTACAAGCTGCTTCTGTGGGTGGCACAACCAGTGCTGCAATCCCACCAGCAGCATTTGATTTATAAGCCCTGGGCAGACATGGTGCACTGTACTAGTGGCCGACAGGTAAATCAAATAACCCAATCATTGAATTACCAATTAGTACACAGTTTAACATAGGGAGCACCTGCACTGTGGCACTGATTAGCAGTGGCACAGTGCCCAAAGCATATAACCAGCAAAAACATATCAAAACAGAGTAGGCAATCCATCAAAAATGAAAGGAAGACTCACGCCAATGATGCCAGGTCTAACACCCTTACATATAAAAATTCAATACTCTCTTTGCTCACATGAGAAGTAAACTTAAGATTGGCAGTTTTTGTATTAATATATTGAATAAACGTGGGGGCACTTTGCTCATCTCCTATCCACACAATAAAAACATCATCAAAATAACGCAACCAATGCATCACATGCTGGGAGTATGCTTCAGAGTGTGTTATTTGCAGAACCTGTTCCTCCCACCAACCAAAGTGCAAGCAGGCATACCTGGGGGAGAAACAGGCTCCCATCGCCACACCCCTCTTTTGCTTATACATATCCTTACTAAACATGAAGTAGCTGTTGTGTAAGCATCTATCAGATAAGGTTTAACAGCATCTTGTTATGGTTAAACAGTACAGGGGTCTTGTATCTAAAAAGTGCTTGACTGCATTTAAACCTTAATGATGTTCAATACTTGTGTAAAGTGATTCAATATCCAACGTTATGAATATTAAATCGTCATCCCATTGAATATCATTCACTTTTTTTAGAAAGTCCCCTGTGTCTTTCACATAAGTAGGAAGGCGTTTGACAAAATCTTGTAAAAAGAACTCTATATATTGTGTCACATGCACTCCCACACTGTTGATGGCAGATATAATCGGTCTGCCCAGTATTGATGTGGTATTCTTCTGGATTTTGGGGATTAAATATATTCTGGGACGTACTAGGTATTCTACATTTAAGAAAACTGATATTCTTCCACTGAAATTACACCATCCCTTTTCCACTGTTGTAAATCCTTTTTGAGGGCTTCTTTAGCTTTGTTGTACTCTTTGGTGCTAGTTCTCTCATAGCATTCCTGGTGTAAGATGTCTGTTAGCTTCCTGAAGATATTCTGTTTTGGGCCAAATCACTTTATTTCCACCCTTGTCTGATTTTGTTATTACCACTTCATGATTGTTGCTGAGTTTCTTCCTCAATTGGGCGGATTTAATTTCTTTGTAATGTCTGATGCATTTTTTATGTTTCACTTGATTATATAATTTCTTGATTTCTTCCGTTACTCGCTCGTGGAAGATATCTATTGCATCTTTGGGCTTGGTTGGGATGAATGTAGACCTAGGTTTAAATGGACTACTGCCTGCACCTCGCTGTCTTATATTCACATTCCAAAGTTGTTCTTAGGTTGACTCCAAGTGAAGAAGCTGATGACTTGTCTCATTTATTTCTTAGCTGAGTTTATGCATTGTCAATAAAGTAGGGATAACAGATACTTGCAGCTCTTTAATGGTGCGATCTGCGATTGGTTGCGCCGATTCTTTTTCCTTTAAGCCTTGTTTGATGGTGAAAAACTTTTTGAGCTTTAACTTGCGAATAAAACAAAAAACATCAACTCTTGTGCGTGCATAATTGAAATCGCTTATTGGGCAGAATGATAATCCCAGTGACTGCAGTTGTTTTTCTGCTTCTGTTAATGTCATTGGTGAGAGATTAATGATAGTATTGTAGTCTGTCTTCATTTCCTGCGCCATTGTGTTTTTTTGGGTTTTGGATATACTCTTTTTGCGCCTTTCCCTTCTCCTTGTAGTTTTTCTTTTTCTATTTGCCTCTTTTGATTGTGAGGCCTCAGTGTGTGTCGGCGATCCAGGGATAAAAAATGAATCTCTTCATCTGTGCTGAGTTTGCTTGCCTCTACTGGTTCACCCATGCTGCTGAAACTACTACTTTCTGACATCGTTTCACTCGTGAGTGAATCTGCATCTGAATTAGAGGGTGCATCATTCCCAATATCTCCTGAGCATTGTTTAGTCGTTGTTGCAGGATTTCTGGAACTGACATTGAGTCTCATTCTTTTCGCTTTTTCATATTTGCGCGCAAAAGTAGAAATCTGGCCTTGCTCGTAGTCAGCCTTATCTTGAGCGAATTTGTTTGCCTTGCAAATTTGTATCTTTTCCTCCTGCTTTGTTAGGTGTTCTTATATTTCTTTTCTTGTTTTCATTATGAATTCACTTTGTTCTGATTTGCCTAGTTGTTCACTTATTTTTTCTAATTCTATAATCAGGGCTTGACGGTCAATTTCGGCTTATTTCACCAGAATTCTCACTAAGTTCATTGACGCCATTAGATTGCTCTCACCCCATTCTTTCAACATATTCGAATTGGGGTTGTCGAAACTCAGTGCTAAAAGGATTCTAAGCCCCCGCGGGACTCTTCCTGCTTCCTCTTATTTAGATGGAGACTTATGCTTCCACCATTTGGTAATCTCATTCCGCATAAATTTCTCCAAACATTAAAGTAACATTTTTGTGTCACTGTCTTTGCTTGTTGTATTGGCATTAGAACCTTGTCCACTACTAGACGCTTTGGGCACAATGTTATAAAGTTCTTCAGTCGCTGACTCCCTTTCGCGTACTGCGTTCGCTGACATACTGGGTTTTGCTACGTGAGTGCCTAGCCTTAGCGATCTTGGGCTGCTGGCCAATGCTTAGCCTTTCCCACCTCCCCATTTATGCCTCTTGCTGATCGACTCACAGCTGTGATAATGCCTCCGACCGGTATTCTGACCTTGCCGCCGCCGTCACCTTGCTGCTGTTGATTTTTTCAGCTTCGTTAGAGGGGCGCTGCCAAAATTCCTTCTGGATTAACTTGTGCACTCTGGTTGTGGGCTGCTGCCTACTTCCTGGGGGGGTTCGTTGACAGAAGTAACCAACTTCCGCATTTACCTCCGGCTTTCCAAACCTCCTTTCGGTGAACAGAGAGTCACGAACTCCAATGGGTAAATGGCAAAGATGTTTATTTCTCACAACCAGTGGTCGAAGTGGGAAAAAAAGTAGGGGAACTGTGGGTGGAGAATCAGGGACCGAGAATAACTGAAGATTGAATCAGTGGGCGGAGTCAGGGGTGTGTCTAGAAATAGCAAAACATACCAATTTTTAGAACGTTTAGCATTTCACTGACCAGTAACAGCTTATAACGTTATTTAATTACAACAATGGATAAACATGTTTATTTGAGGTTTAATTCAGGAAAAAGCAAACACTCATAGGGAATACAGGTTTACGTAAAGCGTGTGAAATATAAGCAAGAGCAACATGTTACCTTAATGCTTTTCCTGTCATTGTTCAGAAATCCATGAGTATTTTTTGTCTCAAACATTGAGGTCATGAATACAGGAATCCTCCTGTACACATGTGTTAAGCAGGGCTCAGAAGAGAAAGAGACTCTTCAGGAGAATCTAGACGCATGGAAACCCACATATTCATGTCAGCCAGCTAGCTGCTCAATCATAATATAGCAAAAAGAACAACTGGTGGACAGAATGCAGAACAATATCATACATTCTCCCCAGAACAGATGTTTCTTTGCTCACCATGCCATTACAGTTTGAACCCAGCCATATGCAAATCAGTATTGATCCTGCACCCAATGGGAACAGTCCAGCCCGAACTGCCACCCAGGTCCTCCCTGGACTGCAAACAAGCATTCTAGGGCGGGTTTCGGGCTTTCAGCCCTCATCAGCGAGGTTAGCTTGATTCCAGTGGCATGGGGAGCACGGGACTCATGTCTGAGTATACCTGTCCCACTCGGGGTGACAAATGCACAAAGAATAATTGATGGACAGAATGCAAAACAATGTCATACAGTCACCCCAGCTCAGAGAACTGAGCTTAAATCCATCGTTTTTTGCTCACCATGCCATTACAGTTTGGACCCAGCCATATGCAAATCAGTCTTGATCCTGCACCCAATGTGAACAGTCCAGCCCGAACTGCCAGGCCATATGTATTCAAGTGTCCTTTCATTCGGGAAGTGAACACAAAGCAGTACCCACTGAACTATGCACATAGCATATCGCTCTTTAATATGCATGGTACATGTTCTTTGCAGCAGGCATATTACCCCTCTGCACTACCTTAGATGAGTAAAACAGCCACTAGACAAAACATACTCCCTTCTCTCTCCAGCAGGTACATTGATCATCAAAGTTATCTTGGCCCTTGTATTGTTGACCACCCTGCTGAATATACAAAGAACTTTGCAGTGTTTTTAAAACTCCTGCATTTGTACAAAACCGGTCCCCCCAAACTAAACTGGCCCGCTACCCTTCCTGTCGCCCTGGGAAATGCCTGCTCCTGTCCAGTCAGTACTCCTGCTCATGCTCAATCAACACTCCTGCTTCATCAATTCCCCTGCCCCCTCCCTTCTCCTGGCCCGTCACTTCTCCTGGCCCATCACTGCTCCTGCCCATCACTGCTCCTGCCCTGTTCACTGCTCCTGCCCTGTTCCCTGCTCCTGCCCTGTTCACTGCTCCTGCCCTGTTCACCGCTCCTGCCCTGTTCACCGCTCCTGTCCGTTCCCCGCTCCTGTCCGTTCCCCGCTCCTGACTGGTCACTGCTCCTGCTCATGCCTAATCACAGCTTCTGCCCCGTCACCTCTCCTGCACATCACCTCTCCTGCCCCATCACCTCTCCTGCCCATCACCACTACTGCCCGTCACTTCTTCTGCCCGTCACTTCTCCTGCCCATCACTTCTCCTGCCCGGTCACCTCTCCTTCCCTGTCGCCTCTCCTTCCCTGGTGCCTCTCCTTACCTGGCGGCTCTCCTTCCCTAGCGCCTCTCCTTCCCTGGCGCCTCTCCTGCCCTGTTCCTTTTCCTGTCCCGTCACTTCTCATGTCCTGTCACTACTCCTGCTCCATCACTTCTGCCCCGTTCATTGCTCCTGCCCCGTTCACGGCTCCTGCCCCGCCACTTCTGCCCCGTTCACTACTCCTTCCCCGTTCAATACTCCTGCCCCATTCACTGCTCCTGCCCCGTTCCCTGCTCCTTCCGTTCACCGCTCCTGCCCGGTTACCGCTCTTGCTCATGCCTAATCTCCGCTCCTGCCCCATCACTTCTCCTGATTCGTCATTTCTCCTGCCCCGTCACCTCTCCTGCCACATCACCTCTCCTGCCCCGTCACCTCTCCTGCCCCGTCAACTCTCCTGCCGCTTAACCTCTCCTGCCCCGTTGCCTCTCCTGCCCCGTCACATCACCTGCCCGTCACTTCTCCTGCCCGGTCACTTCTCCTGCCCGGTCACCTCTCCTCTCCTGCCCTGAAACGTCACCTGCCCCTTATGTCACCTGCCCGCCATGTCACCTGCCTGTCACTTCTTCTGCCCGTCACTTCTCCTGCCTGTCACTTCTCCTGCCCGCCACTTTTCCTGCCCGGTCACTTCTCCTGCCCGGTCACTTCTCCTGACTGGTCACCTCTCCTGCCCTGTTGCCTCTCCTTCCCCATCACTACTCCTTCCACGTCACTTCACCCGTCCCGTCACTTCTCCTGTCCAATCACTTCTCCTGTCCCGTCACTTCTCCTGTCCTGTCACTTCTCCTGTCCCGTCACTTCTCCCGTCCTGTCACTTTTCCTGCACCGTCACTTCTGCCCCGTTCACTGCTCCTGCCCCGTTCACTGCTCCTTCCCCATTCACTGCTCCAGCCCTGTTCACTGCTCCTGTCCCGTTCACTGCTCCTGTCCGTTCACCGCTCCTGCCCGGTTACCGCTCTTGCTCATGCCTAATCACCGCTCCTGCCCCATCACTTCTCCTGCTTCGTCATTTCTCCTGCCCCATCACTTCTCCTGCTTCGTCATTGCTCCAGCCCCGTCACCTCTCCTGCCACATCACCTCTCCTGCCCCGTCACCTCTCCTGCCCCATCACCTTGCCTGCCCCATCACCTCTCCTGCCCCGTCACTTCTCCTGCCCCATCACCTCTCCTGCCTCGTCACGTCACCTGCCCGTCACTTCTCCTGTCCCGTCACTTCTCCTGCCCCGTCACTTCTCTTGTCCCGTCAATTACCTGTCCCTTCTCTTCTCCCGTCCTGTCACTTTTCCTGCACCGTCACTTCTGCCCCGTTCTCTGCTCCTGTCCCGTTCACTGCTCCTGTCCCATTCACTGCTTCTGCCCGGTTACCACTCCTGTTCATGCCTAATCACCGCTCCTGCCCCATTACTTCTACTGCTTCATCACTTCTCCTGCCCCGTCACCTCTCCTGCCCCGTCACCTCTCCTGCTCATCACCTCTCCTGCCCACCACATCACCTGCCTGTCATGTCACCTGCCCATCACTTCTTGTGCCCGTTCACCTCTCCTGCCATGTTGCCTCTCCTTCCACATCACCTCTCCTGCCCTGTCGCCTCTCCTGCCCCATCACTTCTCCTGCCCCATCACTGCTCCTGCCCCGTTCACTGCTCCTGCCCCGTTTACTGATCTTGCCCCGTCCACTGCTCCTGCCCTGTTCACTGTTCCTGCCCTGTTCACTGCTCCTGCCCTGTTCATCGCTCCTGTCCTTTCACCGCTCCCACCCGGTTACTGCTCTAGCTCACGCCCCATCACCTCTCCTGCCCTGTCACCTCTTCTGCCTGTCACCTACCCTGCCCCATCACCTCCCCTGCCCCGTCATCTCTCCTGCCCGTCACTTCTGCCCGTTACTTCTCCTGCCCGGTCACCTCTCCTGCCCTAGTACCTCTACTTTCCAGTCGCCTCAGCCTCTTCTGCACGGTCACTGTCCCTGCCCAGTTCACTTCACTCCCTGTACAACATTGACAATTTGCACAAGGTGTCAAGTTGCCCACAGTACTCTGTGTGGGGAAAGCTCCTCTGTAATCACCAACTCCCATCTCACTGGCACTTGATATGCTAAAGGCAGTGGGCTGGCGCATGGTCATTCGAAAGGGGGTAATCAGCCTCAATCGGAATGACAATGGGTCTGCCCTCGGTCTGTGCGAGCCCAGGGAGGGGCTCCTGCAGGCTCTGGAGTTCAACGGAGAAGTGCGAGCAGCCCCTGGAATCTGAATGAAAAGTTATCGTTTTTAAGGAGGACTATTCATGCCGTCCCGGGATGCTTTTTTGAAAGTAGGAAGTAGGGGAACAGACTGAAATAATTTTTAGAAATAGGGGCACGCCGTTGCCTGTCGTCCCCACCCACTTCTACCACTGCTCACAACACCTCAGTTCTGACACGTTTCAGACACCACTTGTCCTTGATCATATACAGAATCACAGTCCTCCATGTTTTTTATATATGCTTTTCTCCCAACCCACGTGTCATATAGATATAAACAAAACACTGGCACATTGTTGGAAAACTATACTGAGTCTGTTTTCTTTTCTGTATGCAACAAGGTTTTGGTAGCAACATCAAATATATGAATACAAAGTATAACTACATAGTGTATATACAAGGTAAGGCATGCCGACTTGCACTGTAATAAATAGTTAAGACAAATCATCCATAAATAAATAGATAAAAATTTAAACATAACAAAATATGTCCACTACAGTGGAAAATGCAGTTACATTGAAAATCATACTCCAAAACCTGCCTATGAGCTCATAAAAGCATTGTGCAAATATCGCTCTAAAAACCTTGTAGGAAAACGTACCATTAGCTAACACATGGAGAATATCATTCAGCAAAATATCAGCTTGAATGCTGGAATGGATTTCCTACAATATAGCTAAATCGATTGCTACTAAAACTCATTATTGATCGTATGTGCAACATTGCAAAGATGAAAGTGCATCGTGCCAGTAAGGAGCTACCCAAAGTTGATAAAGTTATAAAGTGCTAGTGCCAGGTTAAAAACCATCATCTTAAACTACATTTGTGGGAATAATACAAAAATATTATTGTGTTAGCCTATTGGCTATATCTTTCAGCAGCGATGTCCTATTTTCTACTATATATTACCTACTGGCGATAGCCAGTAGGTATATATAGTTAGGATTGTTTTCCATAGGGAAATCGCAACATTCTATTCGGAATAACTTTGGCGCGGGTTGAGGAATCTTCCTGACATTTTCCTTAACTTTGCCTGGCGGCGCCCCGCTCCTACCCTGAAAGTTTGGGGGGTTTTCGTCAAGCGGGGGCCGAGATAAAAGGGGGTCCCAAAACGTGTTTTCCCCATGTTAATTTCCATAGGGCGGTTGGACTCACTTTTAGCCCGATTGGCTGAATGGTTTTCCACCAAACTTGGCAAAATTGTAGGGCCTGGTAGCCCGATGTGCCTTTGCTATGTCTCAAGATATGTGCTCCAGTGGTTTTTACGAAAATTAACTTTGAAAAAATATATATTGGGCTACATTGGGCTATATATATATGTTAGAGCCCAAATGTAGCCCAATGTAGCCCAATGTAGCCCAAAGATGGCCACCAGAGACAAAAAAAACAAATGTAGCCCAAATATCAGCCCAACTATAGCCCAATGACAGAATGTCCCAGAGTGTTCTAAAGAACAACTAGAGCGCTAACAGTCTTACTTATGACAAAAGTATGGCACACCTGAAGTCATCTTGATTGGAATAAAGTGTTAACACTTAAAACATTTAATTTGCAGAGGAACAAAATGAGGGGGTTCCTTTTGCCATAGAAATTATGATTAGTGCTGACGAAAGAAAAATTAAGGCACATTTTGAGTGACTTCTCAAATCCTCTTATATTTCATTAGAAAAATTCTGATATGCAGTCTCCCAAGATGGCCACCAGAGACAAAAGAGCCCAAATGTAGCCCAAATATCCGCCAGATGTAGCCCAACTATAGCCCAATGACAGAATGTCCCAGAGTGTTCTAAAGAACAACTAGAACGCTAACAGTCTTTCTTGTGACAAAAGTATGGCACACCTGAAGTCATCTTGATTGGAATAAAGTGGTAACACTTAATACATTTAATTTGAAAAGGAACAAAATGAGGGGTTTCATTTTGCCATAGAAATTTTATATATATATATATTCACTGAAAAAACCATAGGTTACACACCAGTTATAGTTAGGAATTAGCATTTAAAAAACCTTTAAAATTCACTGAAAAAACCATAGGTTTCACACCAGTTATAGTTAGCTGGAAATTTTACTCGCAATAAACCATTGAAATTCCCACGTTATAGTTAGTTGGACTCACTATAACTTGCACGTCTGCAATGCACTGCTGATGACGTCACATATTACATCACTCATGCATATATTTAAATATTTAAACATTACTCGCTAATATATGTATTCACTAAGATAAACTTAATAAGCCAGTTAACCAATCAATTTCAGTAAATTTCCAAGGATTTTTTAATCGAAAACTCATATTTTTAGTACACCTAACGATGACGTTATATAACTCCTGAAACCTATATTTTTCTCAGTGAATTTCAAAGGTTTTTTTAAATGCTAATTCCTAACTATATAAGGCCTGAAACCTGTGTTTTTTTTCAATGAATTTCAAAGGTTTTTTAAATGCTGATTCCTAACTATATAAGGCCTGAAACCTATGGTTTTTTCAGTGTATATATATATATATATATTTATATATATATATTCACTGGGAAAAACAGAGGCTCAACTTTTTCTGCAGAACCAAAATGTTGTGTGGAGTATAATGAATACAAGTCGCCTGCACATAGACTTACATTTGAATGCAAGCATTTATAACGTGCTCAACACCTCTCACAAGTATGCCGGATTAAGAGCACATGCATTTTTAAACACTTATACCCATTGGCTGGATACAAGCTGTACAAAACTAGGTTGAGAAGTACTATGGTAGTTACCAACTGCTACGTAAACTATAAAACAAACTAACACACTCATTGGATGATGTCTTCAGTGATGCCATAAATGATGTCATAGACCATGTCATGAGCATGAGTGTCATATGTGAGGTCATAACCAATGCATATCGGGGGGAAAAGTTATAGTTAATGCTACTAACTATAATGTCTGAATATTTGTTTTTTTAGTTCAAAACATTAAGTTGTCCCTGAGAAATGCACCTGTTACTTTAACCTTTAATTTCAGTAAATTTCCAAGGATTTTTTAATCGAAAACTCATATTTTTAGTACACCTAACGATGACGTTACTTTAACCTTTTGTTTTTTCAGTGCATTTCTTATGTTTTTTTTAAATCAAAAACATATATATTTTTTTAGACCCAACTATAACGTTACATTAACCTTTGTTTTTTTAATGAATGTCTAGGGTTTTTTAAAATAAAAATGAAGTTAAACATGTTAAAAGACACAAATAAATATAATTGTCCAAAATGTTACTTGAAAAAGCTCTTTGCATAGCTACCCTATACTTTCATTATGTATGTTGTTTGTACTATGTACCCCTTTTTTTCTTCTTGATGACTCTCGCGAAACACTCGCAAGAGCCATCATGTCCTCATACATAGCCTGGTTGACTCTTGTGGGCCTTTTGGTATAGTTTGGCACACAGCTACTGGGTCCACTCCGAGAGGGCAATGTTTGCCTGCTTTACGCTTGTGAGTGTACGTTTATAATGGAATTTGCTATTTTGCTGAACATTCCCATTGTAATAGGTATAATTTATACACACCAGATTTTCACTACTCTTTTTTGTACATGATTCTACAAGACAACAGTGAGATCATAAAAATACTTTATAGGAAGAATTTACATTTTCCTTCATTACAATACTTACCTCTTACAATTCCCGCTACTAGATAATGCAGATACACAGCTCTCTCCACCAAGACCTTGCCTGAAGATTACTGGTGTGTGTAGAGTAGCATGTAAAGAGACACTGCAGCTCCATTCACACCTTTCCCAGGCTCAGCATTATGCATAGTAGGGTAGGGATGGTACTCACCTCACATGTAAGACTTCATTATTCCATACTAAGAATAGCAAGTACGAGTCTACCCACTGACACCTTTCCCCAGGGAAATAACCATATTATTAGTGAGTGGGAATGGATTTCCATGTCCACTCACAGGTCTCCCCAGCCTGACAGATATATACAGTAGTACATAGGGAAACCTTGCCTTTTGCGCTAACACCACCTATCTCCATGACATCTTGGATATACAGTACTGTGTAGTAAACCAGTAGAATATGACCTCATACCTCTCCTTAAAACAGTGATATGTAGTGCTATCTGGGAAAACAAAATTTCTCTTCTAACAGATCTTAACAAGGTAAGACGTGTTTCTAGTAGGGTTTGAGCAAAATATACCTCTCTTATAACCCTTCTCATGGTAATGCATATCAATAGTAGGCTGTGGGGAGTAACTGTCCTGTTTTTCTGATACAAATCTCTTGCATGATAACTCTACTCTTGTATCGAGAGACTGGCCTCTCTCCTGTGATGTGTCTCTTGGAGAATATGTGTGCAAATTAGGGTGTGAAAAGTGGTTACGTTACTGTTCACACATCTCGCCATTTTAAAAGAAGTACAAGAAAAGTATGCAGTTGAAATTACCTTTATACCCATATGTTTTACTACTCCATATATTGTGCAACATCCTACTTCTGTTTTTCAGAGCTTCTGATTTCCATTTTCTACCTCAAAAAGGGATCACTGACATAATATCGATTACACAAATATCGAGGTAGCAAAATATCGAGTTAAAAATATCGACTACAAAAATATCCACCTCCTATCTCCAAACAGGTAAGTGCAAAAATATCGAATCAAAAATATCGTTGTAAAAAATATAGATAGTAAAAATTTTGCATTTTTTAAGTATCTTAAAAGTAATTGAAAAATAATAAAATATTAAATATAAATAATTTAAACATACTTAAAATACTTAAATACACTTTTTTTAAAACATACATATATAAACATAATCTTAATAAAAAATACATAATATTTTTACCATAGGTTAGCAAGACAGTAAAATGTACTGTTACTACTTCACAGAGTGCATTAGTAGAGAAAGCATTGGATAGTGTAGGGGTAAAAATTACTATTCCCACTCCAGAGAATGCAACAGTAGGGAAAGCGTTTGATAGCGTAGAGGTAAAAATTACTATTCCCACTCCAGAGAGTGCAACACTAGGGAAAGCGTTGGATAGCGTTGTGGTAAAAATTACTATTCCCATTCCAATGAGTGCAACAGTAGGGAAAGTGGTGGATAGTGGTAAGGTAAAAATGACTATTCCCACTCCAGTGAATGCAACAGTAAGGAAAGCGTTGGATAGCGGGAAGGTAAAACTTACTATTCCCACTCCAAATAGAGCAACAGTAGAGAAAGTAAATACTTCATATATGAATAAAAATAAATTCAATATTAGTACCAATTACAAATTAATTAAAATAAATTCCCAATTTAAGATATTATAATAATTATTCAATTAAAAATAATAAAATAATTGTAATTACTAAAAAATAATTACCCAATAATACAAATTATTTACCAATAACAATAAATTATAAAAAAAAATTAACAATTAATTCAAAATAAATACAAATTTATATAATAAAGAATGTGATTAATTACAATTAAATGACTTCCCACCCAATTCCCCTATGAACCCACTACAAAAATTAAATACATAAAATTAACATATGTATCAATTAATCAATTAATAAAAATTAATTACCAAATATATAATTATTAATTACCAATAAAAAAATTAAATAACAATTATTTGTAAATAAATAGCAATAAATAATTTAACATATTTAATTAATTATGATTAAATTACTTCCCACCCTATTCCCCTATAAACCCACAACCCACTCCTGAAAATCAATAAATAAAATTAACATACTTATCAATTAGTCAATTAATAAAAATTAATTACCAATTATAATTTAATTAATTGCCAATTAAAAATTAATTACCAATTAATTCTAAATAAATACCAATAAATTAAAATGTGTAATTAATTATAATTAAATTACTTCCCACCCTATTCCCCTAAAAGCCCACAACCAGCTCCAGAAAATCAATAAATAAAATTAACATAATTATCAATTAATCAAGTAATACAAATTAATTACCAATTATAGTTTAATTAATTGCCAATTACAAATTAATTAATAATTAATTCTAAATAAATACCAATAATTTAAAATATTTATTTAATTATAATCAAATTACTTCCCACCCTATTCCCCTATAAACCCACAACTCGCTCCAGAATTATATTACGCAAACATTTAATACCATAAATTAATTAATTAAAATAAATTATAAAATACAAATACACTTTTAACATATATACTAACATAAAATCACTTACATATTATTAAAACATAAATATTAACTTACTTACATAAAAGTTGATATTTTTGTTGTCTATATTCTATCAATCTATATTTTTGTTGTCTATATTCTGTCCCTTGATATTTTTGTTGTCTATATTCTGTCCATTCGATATTCTGTCCATTCTATATTTTTGAGTCGATATTATTGCTATTCTATTCGATATTTTCGTAGTCTATATTCTGTCTTATCTATATTCTGTCTATTCGATATTTTTAACTCGATATTATGCTACCTCGATATTTTTGTCATCGATATTATGTCTGTATACCCTCAAAAAGACAAAATAATTAAAAAATATAAAGTTGCATACCGATCAGTAATTGAAAATTATGATATATCATTGCATTTTCCGAAGATTTCTACATTTTTCACCCACAATCACATATTTATGTGTACTGCACCACTATCTTCATGCTCCTTTCTGTTAAAACATTCCACAGCCTCAAACATTGCATTTTCTATCCACAATGAAGTTATAATATGCCTTCAAACATGGTTCCATAATAATTTGTAGAGTAACATGTACCTCTTTACACACCTTTCCTAACAGAGAGCACAGTGTTTTACTCGAGAAAAGGCAATATCTCTATTCAAACCTCTCATTGGGGTAACATATGTGCACAGTAAGGTTCATAAAAACCCTAGGCTTTGTACTAACATATTGCAGATGCTTTCTTTTATAATTTCAGATACACTGCCTATTTTACTTACAACTACATACAAATTGAATATTGCATTTTTGACACAACATCTGATACTCTCCACATCAATTTACCAACACTTACTGACACTTCTCATAAAGGATATATCTAATTACCTAAGCTCAGAGCAGTTTCTTATAATTAGCTGAAGACATCAGTCTGTCTCAGTTTCAAATTCAGACACTACTGCAAGCTCAACCCCAAATCACCAAGAACAATCTGAGCTATTCCTGGTCCTACACCCAACCATATCACAGTATTTCTTCAACCATGCAATAAGAATGGTAACTATTGGTCGAACCTTGGTAATTTATTTTTACTTCCCCCCATATGATCTGGTGAGACTCTTGTGGGATCGTAAAATACCTATTGTCAGGCCCAAAAATGTTCCATGCCGATTTTGCAAGCCTTTCGCGATATCACGCATGTCCCTGCTGCAAGCTTCCTTCCTTGAAGCTTGTGAGCTATCTTATGAGAGTCTCACTGCATCGTATATGTGAATGCAGCAAGCTTTCCTCACTAAAGCTTGCGAGCTACTCTCGTGACAGTCTCGCAGGATTGCAACTTAATTGTAGAGAAATTATATTATGTGGGATGGAGTATCATCTCCACTGAGACCCATCTCTGTGATGACAGATGGATGCATGTAGAAGGGTATGGGGAGAGGAAGGCTCCTTTCCTTAAATCTTTCTCTTGGATGATGGGTATGTGTAGGGCCGGTCTGGCCTCTTTGATTTTGGCCCCAAGGACCCCATCCTCTAGGCCCGCCATAATTAAAAAGGGGGAGAAAGGCATGCTGACCACCTCTCTGGCTAATTGGGGCAACGGGGACTCCATCCCTGGTTCCCTGATGTATCAGTAATGGGGAGGGGGCCTCAGGGATCACATTCCTCTGTGCCTGACTGCAATTTCAAAAGTAAGGGGTGCAGCATGGCCCCCCCTTCTAGAGGAGTGAGGGTTTCCAAGGCCAAAAGCAGCAAGGGGACGGGATCCACCTGTTGGCTGTCTTCAGGGGATTGGCCAAAGTGCCCTTGCCACAGGCCTGGCCTTGTTGAAACCCTTTGCTGCACATGGCTGAAGTTTGTGCATGGTGTGGAGTTGGCTTCATGTGGGGGGTATGGCTAATGGGCCTGGCCACAGACCAGGATCTGAAGTTAACCTGCTGTTGTGCATGACTGATGGCTGTTCACCACAAGGCGTTGGCTGTATGTGGGGGGTTGGCCAAAAACCCCTGCTGTTCAAGGACAAAGATTGTATGTGGTGGTGATTGGATTAACGTATGGTATTTAAATATTACTTTATGTTAAAAAAAACTAGAAAATGACTGAAAAACCCCCCAACAGTTATAGGAATTTTATAGTCAGAGAACAGCATTAAAAACCCTAGAAATTCACGGGAAAAAAAAGGTTACAGGGATGTTATACTTTGGAAAAAAGAATTTAATAAAACCTTAGAAATGTACTAAAAGATGAAAGGTTGCAAGGACATTATAAATCAGTTTAGATGTTACACTCACAAAGCCATAGAAATTCACCAGTTATAGTTATCTCATGTGACTACAACTTGTGCCTAAGGTAACTATATCTTTCGCTTTTGCCATGCACTGCTAATTACCCTACAAATTACATCACTCATGATATCTTCTATTACATCATTGATATCACTGCTACATTTTGCTGTAAAATTATTGATGAGAAAATTGTGCATGTTGGTGGGTGCGTAAGTTATAATTACCGTAGAGCACACGTTATAGTTATTTGAGATAATTATACCTATAATTGCTGAATTTCCATTGTTTTGTGTGCTTAAAATCTGAACCTATCGTACTAGTAATCTTTGTTTTTTGGTCAATCACTAACGTTTTTTAATTCAATTTCCTTACTAGAACATCCCTGTATCCTTTATTTTTTTCAGTGAATATTTACATATATATGACACTGGTGGTGATAGCACCAGTGTAGTTGTGGTTGAGTCAGAGTTTACATAGGACAAGGTTTCTTTTTGTCTTACTAACTTTAGCACTATTAGATAGATTCACATACAACTTTCCAAAACAGGTACAGCAACTGTGGTGTTTGCTCTTCAATACAAAAAGATGGTTAAAAGGAATTATACCAAATTTGATTAGAAACATGGCTTACATAAGGAAGTGGTTTGGTGAATGAATCCATTCAGTCGTACTTGAGAAATTAGCAAATGGGTGGCTAGTCACAAGCAGTGGGGGTTGGGCATATTGCTAAAGACTGTGCACAGTGGGGAGTGGTTGCCCATATGAGGTTGACCCCCTGCTGTGCATGTCTGAAATATGTGTGCAGCTGGGTTTTAACTTCCCATGGAGTGTTGGCCACATACAGCAGACACTGGGCACCAGAGCACCCAACTTCACTGTACACTGTCGAAGGCCCAGGGTAGGATGGGATTTTCAGCCCATAGGATTGTTGCAAATTAATGGCCCACATGTAGCGGCTTTGTTGCTCCTGCTAGCCAGACTACCATGATGAGCTTGCTGCTCCTGCCTCCTGCCCTCTGCTCTCTGTTTGCATGCCCCTTCCCCTTTCCTTGTGCACTCCTTGCTCTGTTGTGTTGCTTTACCCTATGACAGTCTTCCCTCCTTGGCCAGCTTGCTGTCCCTGCTACTGTCCACCACCTGCCTACCCTCTGTTCTATCTGTGCATGCACTTGCCCAATCCCTAATGCCTTCCATGGTCGGTTTTTCTGCCACTACCTAGGTCATCTTGTTGTCCTTGCATTCTTCCACTTGCACTCTGTTCTCTGTGTATGTACCTACAACCCATTCTGTCCTCCATATTCCATTGTGTTGCCACTACCCTTCCACATGCTCAATAGGGTAAGCTTGCTGCACCTGTCCCATCTCCCTGCACTCTATTCTCTGCAAGCATGACCCACCCTGTCTACTCCTGCCTGCCCTCCGTGGTATGTTGTGCTACGTTAGCCCCGGCCACATGGCCTCCCTAGTCAGCTTGGTGCCTTTGCCCTTGCATTCCCCACCCTCTGTTCTCTTTTTGCATGCCCCTGCCACCTACCTCCTGCACTCCATGGTCAGTTGTGCTGTCATTGCCCCTGTCATCTACTCTCCCTGGTCAACTTGATGTCCCTTCATCCCTCCCTCTTACTAACCATTGTCAATGTGCCTGTCCCCACCCCTTACCTCCTGCCCTCCATGGTCTTTTGTGCTGCAACAGCCCATGCTGGTTTGCATTCCACGATGCGCTTGCTGCCCCTCCCCTCCATTCTCTGGGCGCATGTCCATGCCCCCTCACTCCTATCCTCTGTGGTCCATTGTACTGCCACTGGCCCTGCCTCATCCCTTGTCTGCTTGCTGCCCCTGCACTACCTCCTTGAATCCTGCCCTCCGTTCTCCATGTGCTTGCCTCATCCCTTATCTCCTGCTTTTCTTGGTGTGTTGTGAAGTCGCTGCCACTGCCACCTGTCCTATCTGGTCATCCTGTTGACTCAGCCCTTCCCCCCTCCACTCCGCTCTCAATTATATGTCTGTGTTTTTTTGCCCTTTCCATTCTGCCTTACATAATCAGCTTGCTGCACTTGCCAATGCTGACCCACCCTCAGATAAAGTGACGTTATAGTTAGGTATGGAAAATAATATTTACTTATGTAAAGGAAAACATATTTTAGTGATAGAAACCAAAGGTAAAAAGAAACCAAGGGTAAAGTGATGTCATTGTTAAGCATGGATAAAATATCTTAACATACTATAAAAAAACTCACTAAAACAACATAGGTTAATGCAACATTCCAAAAAGTATGCAAAAAATGTTAGTTATTGAAAGAAAATACTTTTGAAACATAGATTCAGTGAACAAATATTTAGAATAGGGAAAAACACCTTAACTTACATTAAAAAACAATCTAGAAAATCATTGAAGTGATGTTAGATAGGTATGGAAAAGAACCTTAACTTACATTAAAAAAACTCAGAATTTCATGGAAAAAACAAAGTTTAATTTGATGTTACACTTAGGTTTCAATGTCACATCAAATGATATGCTTAAAAAACAAAACAAACCCTCTGAAATTTACCAGTTATAGTCCAGTAAATTAATTATATCTTGCGCCCGACATGCACTGCTTCTGACATCACATATCGCTCATGACATGTTGAATGGCATCATTGATAACATCACTGATGAACTCACTGATGACTTCATCAAAGCTATTACTTCTACAGCTACTCTCTAAACCACTAGATCATACTAAAAAGTCGGAAGTAAAGGGCCCACAGAATTATGCAGCATAGTTTGACTAGATGTAATGTGTGAATGTACAAAACAGACATAGCGTAGCATTTCAGAAAAGTCTTATTCACTGTGGTAAAAGTTATATGATGCACACTTTAACTATCAGTAAAGTTTTAAATTCAAACACTGCTTTAAAAAAAAAGTTTGGACTAACCACAACTAGTGTGACTTTGTACACTGTTTCTTCTAACCCTGGGCAAAGCACTACACCACGCTCGCGTAGTTTGCGAAGTTTGCGCTACTTGGCACCACGCGATTTGCACATAGGACAGTACAAACACGGGTAGTGTAGCGCAGCGGTCATTTTGTGCTTGCTCGCGGTCCTCAACCTAAAGTTTGCGACCGCGAACTAGCAAAATGACATCCTGGTGAGACTTGTGACTCATTCACGACATCAAGTTGCGAATCGCGAGAGTGGAAAATAAACCTCCGGGCGAGATTCTCAACGCGGGGAGGTCAGGTTTCTCATTACGAGTGGTCGCGTAAGCTCGCGACCGCTCATGATGAGAAATTACCAGTCCGCATTGAGAAAGCTGCCGCTCGAGTAGAAATCTACTCGAGCAGCAGAAAACAACTGATTGCACTGTGCAAGATGCAGTTTGCACTGATTGCACAGTGCGGACAAGCATCCGGCACTGTGCAATCAGTGCGAGCATCATTTTGCACAGTGCACTACGCAGTTCGCGTAGTTACGCATAGCGCTACTTTGCAAACTACGCCCAGGGTTAGTCTCTTCATCTTCTGGACTGTGAAGACACGAAGGATAACAGCAGAAGCTGTGAAAGGGGCAAGTGAGCACCCTACAATATTGGCTTTCTGCACCAGGGCACATCGACTAAGACTAAGGGCCTCATTTGCAAGAAAGTGCTGCAGCACGGCACCGCAAGCACTTTGATTGTGCCACTCAGTGGCACTTTCAAAGCACAGGGATGCGTCATATCTACAAGGATATGACGGATTCCTTAGCTCTCCCCTGCACTGGTGCACAATTAGCTGCCAAGCGCCTATGCAGGCACCCTTGCACCACGATGCAAGAATGCCTGCATCATGGGGATGATTGTTTATGTGCAGGAAGGTGTCTCTTCCTACACATAAACAATCTGAAATTGTATTTTTCAACTTCTATGTGGCCAGAATTAGTACACATAGAACTTGTAAAACATAATTTTCTTTAATGCTTGTTTTTTGTAGGAAGGGACACCTTCCTGCACATAAACCATCATAAGGGGTGAATTCCTCGTTCTATGTGTGCTGCAGAATGCATCACACATAGAAAGAGGAAAAAAAGAAGGAGAAATTAATACATTTCTCCTTGTTGCACCTCCGTACGCCTTCCCATGGGAGTCGTAGCATTCAGACGTAGTTCCAGGTTTATGATTTCTCGTAAATCTGGATGTGTCAAATTCCATGGCTGTTGTGATGGAACAGCCACAGCAAACCCCCATGGAACGCCCCTTTCACACAAAGTCTTGTGCATAAAGGGGCCATATTTACAAGGACAGGAAATGCCACCGAGGGTGGCTTTTTGTGTCCTTGTAAATATGGGGCAGCTGAATGCGCCACTGGTGAGTCACAAAAAGTGAGGGGCTTGTAAATGTGTCCCTAAGATTTTAGCTCTATGCTCATACCATATTATGGACATGGGCATAGAAATAAACATGCGTTTAGGAAGTGCACTGACAGGAGGAACTATGTAACATGTAATCTATAATTTAAGTTTTACATGTGCTAACATTGAAAGTCTAGCAAATTCGAATTACACTGTTGCAAGGGCTGGTTCTCCCATATACTAACACTGATTCCCTTTTATGCAATCCATTAAAGGCTACAATAAGACCGCAAGCAGCTAGAGAAATATTTCTTGCACTTACTTGCATTAGAATTTAAAATCCTCATTTTTGGTAAAATTTGACTAAAAATATCCCTTTTAACAAGTTGGAATTTTACTGCCTCCAGACTCTAGGGCCTTCTCTGGGTCTAATCTCTCTGGCTGGCATGCTGATGACTGTCTCGCTAGGTTGTGAAATGAAATTAGACACTAGCCAATAGGGCCTGGGAGTTCGGTGTGGTGAACACGTGGGGCAGGATGAGGAGGTGGAACTGACATTCACACCACTTACATTTAAACGGCCTGTGTTCACACTCACACAATGGCCAACACACCAGGGCCCTGGCATCTTGGCATCTCTGAAGGGAGGGGAGAGGTACTGCTCAGGGCAGGGCTTGGTGTCAGTACCCTACCTCAACTTCAAATGTTTGCACCTATATAAAAAAGCCCATCAGAGACTGCCTCAGATCATCTTTGGATTGGAAATCAGAAGACAATACTGCACATCTGTTTGCCTTTCTGCATGAGAGACTGGCCCTGGTCTCACTTCCAAGACACCTGAGTTACTCCAAGAACCAGTTGGCCGGTTCCCTGCTTGAACTTTTAGGATAACAACAAGTTCCAGAGGTCTCACTTGCTTTTACCAGACCAGAATCTGGAATGGTCCAGGACATTTGGGTGGTGTCAGAGGATACTCCTTCCTGTAAGTGTCTGGTCGCTGACTCTGAGAGACACCGAGTGGCACTGTTATCCCCTACTTTGGCTCCAAAGTGGTTCTGATCACCAACTTGCAAAGGTCCTGATGCACCAACTCCGAATAAAGGCTACAAGTATTTCTGAAATCCAGCAGCCCCTGTTTGACTCCAACGAGGGCAGCGGCCATCAATGGCTCTCCAACTCAGGTTTCAAATCGGACTCCAATCCATGTGCATGGGAGCTCTGGTTCCCGCTTTTGCACTTACCATGAAACGTGGGCATTCTTTTTGTGAACAACCATGCTTCTATTGTAGAATAGTGCAAATGCACAAAGGTGCCCCACGTGAAAATAGCATGAATGACTGCCACATTTAAGAAAACAGCCATTTGGCACCCTCTGGAATGGTGGGTGCTTTGCGGAAGCTGTAAAGGGCTCCGGCGAGCATTCGCCCACATGCCAGGACTGTTTCACACTGTGCACCTCCCAGAAACTTTCCAATAGTTAACATTGTAAAATAATGTAGCTGAGGCCAGCTCAACATTGCCAGTCTTTACCTTTGTGTATTCTGAATCTTCTTTATCAAAATGAGGGACAGAAAGAAGTATCACTCCAGCACACAATCTAAGGAAATATTCAGTTATACAAGCAGGTGTGCAGTTTTGTGATGAGGGTGAGGCTCCTATAGTGGGTACCTTGGCCTATGGAGGTCATTTGAAGTGTCTTCTTCATGGAGCACAAACCCCCACCCACCCACCCAGAGGTGTCAAGCTTTGTCATTGGTCTGGGCTCCTTATTGGGCCATTGCTGCAATGCCCAGCAGGCCCCTTGTGAGGCTCTTTGCTGGAGATCTTTTTGTTCTTGCCTCACAATCTAAATTAGGAAGACCAAGGCCCATATTTATGAAGCCTTGGCGTTGTCCTTGCATCATGCAAGACAACGCTAAGACAAAGCAAAGGCCTGATTAGTGTGACCTTTTGTAGCTTTGTAAAACAATGTAACGTGAGACAGCTACTTGTGCTGTGTTACATTACATTTCAACTTGGGATGCCTTACACAGGTGGAGTATGGGCATTCCCATGCATCTGTTCATATATTTTTGTGCATTCCCTGATTTACAAAGACTTGCAAACCTGAGAATGTGTGAAATGCTACCCTTTCTGAAGTGAGGTATAAAGAGGAGAAATATCTTGATTTCTCCTTGTCAGTTCCTCTTTCCACATGTGTTGCATTCTGCAGCACACATATAAAGAGGAAAATGCCCCCAAGGAGTATTTTGTGCAGGAAGGTATCCCTTGCTGCAAAAAAGCAATCCTGCTTGTCACATAAGAATGCAACGCCTTTTCCTTTAAGGAAAATGGGATGCATTTCAAAAAGAAAAAGTAAACATTCCTGTTCCATTTTTTAAGAGTGGTCTGTCGGACCCCGTCCTGCTCTAAATTTGGTTAATTGACAAGAACATATTCTTTCCTCATATTTTTTTTTATTTTTTTTTTATTTTCAATGGCAGAGGCATACGATAACACAAGGATGAAAAAAGAAGAACCACAAAAAAACATAAAAAACTATAACAATCATTCGCATAGTTGCTAATACATCGTTGACAGAACCAGATAAAAAATTAGATGAAAAAAGAAGAGAAGATAGGCCAATAAGATATATAAAATAAAAACAGGAAATATCCCTTTTTTGCAGATGTGGTCATCAAAAAAATTAGATCCAATTATCAATAGGAGACCATAATTTCCTGGCAAATATCTTCTTTCTATGACCTTTCAACTTATACACTGCTTTATCCATTCTATATACATTTAGTAACTTTCCCAACCATTGCTCAAATGATGGTGGGTCAGCATCAAGCCATCTTGAGGTGATACAAAAACGGTAAATTGACATTCCAATAAACAGAAAATGTTCTTGATCAGCATATAAACTCTCGGGAGGAACATATAAGCCAAAAATAATCAGAGATGGACATAGCTTGATATTGGTATTAAGCAAATTAGTCAAAAACTTTTCTATCCTATCTATATATACAGATAGTTTAGAACAACTAAAAAACATGTGACATGAGTCTGCTGCTAAAATACCACATCGACTGCAGTTAATACCTTTCATAGCTTTCCATTTGGCCAGTTTTGCAGGCGTGTAGTAAAGATCTAAAGATGCCATATAATGTTGGCTTTTAAGGGAACTGTTAATTAATGTTTTATTGCTGATCTCAAACGCCCTTACCAGATCTATCCCTTCTATACACAATTTCCTTTCCCATTTCTGGGCTTGTTGGTCGAGATCATCATACAGCCTGTCGACCATTAGCTGATAAATTGTACCGATGCGGCTATTCCTCCTACCGCTCTCCATAACAGCATTGGTCTCCATTTCGTCACTATATAAGAGATTTTTTTTTTCCAGAAAACTACGAATTTGTAGATATTTAAAAAATTCGTTTCTGGAGAGACCAAATATATCTTGAAGTTCAATGAAAGACATTAAAGCCCCATTTTGGTACAATTGTCCAATTGAGTGAATCTGTCCTAAGCGAAATCGAATCGTGGAGATATCTTGAAGGGTACCAGATACCGAAATATTACAACAGATGGGTGTATAGAAGTTAAATTTTGGAATTATCCGTAAAGCTTTATTAATTTGTCTCCATACCAAAAAAGCAGAAAGTAGAACCTTAAATTTTGTTTTTTTATAGTAGCTCGGCTCCATGAATATTAATAAACATTGGCGCACATGAGCTCCCATAAGCATTTCAAAAATGGATGGTGACAAAAAGATCTCATTGACATGATCATGAAATAATAGAACCTTAATTGTTTTAAGAGTTATAGCCCAGTAGTACATTCTAAAATTCGGGACTCCCAACCCACCACGACCTTGCGGTAAAATACACCATTTTAAAGATCTTCTTGAGCGGCGGTACCCCCAGAGAAATCTAGACAACATCCTATCTATTTTATTAAAAAGAAGCATAGAAAAAAATAGAGGTATGGTTCGAAAAAAATAAAGGAATTTTGGAAAAATCAACATCTTGATAACATTGGCCCGTCCAAATAAAGATAGATGTAAATTATTTATCCTTTCTAAGGTTCTATTAGTGGATATAAGTAATGGATCCAGAATTAGTCCAACGATGTCATCGACTTTGGATGATATAGTTACACCAAGGTATGTAGCAGTATCATTTATTGGGATGTCGGTAGGTGTCCCAGTTTTAGAATGTACAATTTGGGTTTTTGAGATATTTAATTTATATCCAGAAAATTTTCCAAATTCACTGGCAATTTCTATTATTTTAGGTAGGGCAGAAGAAGAATCAGGGGTTACGATAGCCACGTCGTCTGCGTAGGCTAGGACTTTGTGGTCAATCTCATGGAGTCGGACAGGTAGAATACCAAGTTCTGTAGTTAATCTATTCAAATAAGGTTCTAAATAAAGTGCAAATAAAAGTGGAGAACAGGGACACCCTTGCCTAGTCCCCCTGGTGATTGAAAACGGACTAGAAATATCCGCACCTACTCTTATTACGCCCTTTGCATTTGAGTAAAGTGACTGCACAGCTTGAATAAATTGTAGTGGAAAACCCTTCCATTTTAGCACAGACCAAAGGAACCCCCAATCGACTCTGTCGAATGCTTTTTCAGCATCAAGTAGAATAACTCCGACTGGGGATTCCTTTGCCTGAGCCCAGTCCAACAGTGCAATAACACGTTTAACGTGATCTGTGGTGTCCCTGTGTTTAATAAACCCATGTTGGGTATTGGAAACCAAACCCGGCATCACATCGTTTAGTCTATTTGCGAGAATTTTTGAATAAATTTTACTGTCAGCTGTAATCAAGGAAATGGGCCGATACGAGCCTAATTCCTTTGGATCCTTATTCTTTTTAACAAAAACGACTATAGTGGCCGTAGACCAAGAGTCGGGAGCTTTGTCTTGGAATGCTATATTAAAGATTTTAAGCAGCTCTGGTTTCAGCAAGAATCTGAAAGTCCGATAAAATTCAAGAGGAATCTGGTCGGGCCCCATGGCTTTACCAGCTGCTAGACTCATAATAGCCCCTTCAATCTCTTCCCAGCTTATTGACCTGGCAAATAAATCTATATTGTCTGTGCTCAGAGGAAGTTGGTTAATGGTCTGAAAATAATCTGTGGGATTAAGAGTCCGGTCAACTTCATTGTTGAGATCGTTATAGAGCATCTTATAGAAACCATGAAATGCCTCTAATATGCCTTCCCTACTTTCGTGAAGGACTCCATTTGGATCCTTAACACACTGTATTTCATTATAAGACGATTTTTGTCGTAGACGCTGTGCTAAAATTTTTCCTGTACATTCGCTAAATTCGTACCGTTCCGTTTTGTATTGTTTAAATTTTGCGGCTACTTCCTCAGCGATATGTATTCGGAGGCCTGAACGTTCAATAGTTAATCGTGTTTGTACATCCTCTATATTAGCATTATTTTTGCATGCGATAGATAAATCCAACTCGATCTGCCTAATCTTGTTTAGCCTGTCCCTAAAATCTGTTTGATTTTTTTTCCTCTTATAATTTGCAAAGCTGATTGTCTCGCCCCGTACAATGGACTTAAAAGAGTCCCAAACTATTTGTAGAGGGGCAGTGTCGTTATTTATTAGAAAGTAATCTTTAATGATATTAACCATAAATTGAAGATATTCTTCATCTAATAATAGATTTCTTTGAAATGACCAGGATCTAGTGGAATTTGGGCTATCAGTAGAAAATTGTATCTCAGCGATTATGGGATTATGATCTGAGATGACTTGTGGTAATATCTCAATACGAATTTTCTCCAAAAAAATTGAAGATACAAAAAAATAATCTAAACGAACAAATTTATGATAAGGAGTAGAAAAAAAAGTATATCCGGGGTCATTATAATGGAGTTTATTCCAGACATCAGTTAACCCATTACTTAGTACCAGGTCTCTAAGCGCTTTATAAGTTTTAACCTTTCGGCCCATATACCTCTGCTCTGATCTAATATTCCAGTCAGCTGACATGTGTATGTTTAAGTCTCCACAAATAATAATCGGTTCTGTCCAGGTGGATAGCTCTGCATTCATGGTATTAAACAATTCGGCATCATCCAGATTGGGTCCATAGATACAACATAAGGTAAATTTACAGCTTCCGATTTTTAGCTCAGCCAGTCCCCATCTACCCCATTTGTCGGAAAGTGTTTTTAAACATTTCCCTACTCCTTTACGCATGCAAATTGCTACGCCTCTTTTAATACCCATTTGTTTGGAAGTAATCAGAACTTCCAATCCCAAATTATTCAAAAGAAATCGTTTATCCCACGAGATATGGGTTTCCTGTATGCATAGCAGATCGATATTCAGCGCCTGAAGCATTGTTCGAAACATAGCAATTTTCTTTAAGCCATTAAGACCATTAATGTTGATAGTACATATTTTCACCTTTTTATACATAACAAAAGTAATTAAAAAAAATTATCGACCAACATCACAAGTATTTGTTCTACAACGATATCATTTAGATGCCTTATAATCATCCCTGTGTTGAACACCTCTGCCTTACACCCCCACCACCAACCCTTACCCTTACCCACCCCCACCCTTAAACCCTGAACCCCTCCCCCCACCCTCCCCACTATATGAGGCACAGGAACTGTCAGTTCCTGGAGCGTATGGATGCCGTGTCCCTAACCCATGGCGTCCTTACTAAAGAAAAAGAGAGAAAAAGAAGAGAAGAAAAAGAAAGGAGAAAAGAGAAAAACGAAGCGAACGCAGAAAATTCAAAAAGTTCAGAAAGCAGAGAGAAGAATATAAAGATTACGAAATATGATAATCCTGCATTTGAATGACCATTAAACAGAGTAATTATTGCGTCCAAATCCTATATTTGTCAAAGTATACATTGAAATTCTTCTTATTATTCAGAGGGATCCCAAGTACTCTTTAGCTTTAATAGTAGAAATGAAGTATTTTGTTTGACCCTTGTATATAGTCTTTAATTTTGCGGGACCCTGCAAAAATACAGTTACCTCCTTCTTCTGGAAGTCAGGGATTAATTGCTTCAGTTGCCATCGTTGAGCCACAGTGGCCTGGCAATAATCTGGTCTCACAAAAAACTGACAACCTAAACCATCCGCTTTCTTATCTGGTCTAGCGTTTACAAATATCGCTTCACGGGCAAGGAAATTATTAAATGATACCAAAATGGCCCTGGGATAATTTTCTTGACCTTGCCGTGGTTTCCTTGTTGTAAATGGGAATCTATGTGCTCGTTGTACTTCCCGAGCCCAATCCCAATCAGTAATTTCAGGAAAAGCATCGTTTAATAAATTGATAATAAACTTCCTCGGGTCTCCTCCTTCTTTGTTTTCAGGGATCCCCAAAAAGCGTAGGTTGCTTCTGCGGGCCTGGTTTTCCAAACTGGCTAGTTTGTCGGATAAGTCATCCTTTTGTACTTTAAAGTCTCCAACTTCTTGCCTTTGAGCCATGCATTCTTCTTCAAGAACGGATATCCTGGCCTCTGCTTCCGTGACCCTATCAGCTGTCTCTGAGCATATTTTAATTGCACGTCTTACTGCGTTTTTAACTTTAGCACATGTCAGTTGCGTGCGTTGATTCTCGGCCTTGCTCTCTGCTCTATGACACATCATGGTATCAAATATTGTTTTCAATGTAATCTCGTCATTGTTCTCTTGCTGTGGACTATGATCATATATAGCGTTGTGATTAGACCCCGGGATATCATTGACCACTGAAGCATTCGTATTATTTGGTGAGTTAGAGGCAGCCTCTTGGCTCATGATATGAGAAGATCTCTTCTTTCTCCGTTTTTTCTTTATGGTAGTAACCAGATTAGAATTATCAGGACTCAGGCTAATCTCACCCTCAGAAGATGGACTCTCAACGCTGAGGTCTGCCCAGTCTTTATTCGCTTCATCGGATGAAAGCTCTGATAGTGAATAAAAATTTTCAGAGAGCTCTTGATTATGCTCTTGATTATGCTGCTGCACAGTAATTTCTTTTGCAATTCGTGTTTCGCATGGGACTTCATTCAAATATAATGCCAGCGATGGAAGAGAACATGCTCTGTTCGTAGTTGCACCACCCAAGGTTGGAACTTCAAGTCCCATAATTCCCTTCCTTGATAAGTCGGTTGGTGCCTGAATGGGCGCTAAACTAGAAGAATTATTAGGGCTGAGCTGATTGTCACCGCTTACAGAGAGTTGATTAGTGACCTGTGCTGCAGTTATATCAGTTAAATCAGTGCTTCGATTATCGTTGTCAATTATTTTCTTTTTTGCAGCATGCTTTTCAAATAAGTCTGGTAAAGTCTGTAATGCTGGGCTTTTTAAGCCGAATACTTCATTAGATTTAATAATAGCCCCTTTATTAGAGTTCTTACCCTGTTTGGTGGCTTTTTTGCCAGGGATCAATGGCGCTGCCTCTGCCATCTCAATCTCCTCGTTCTCTTGCCCCACGTTATTGAGTTCAGGCCCAGGTCCGGTTTTTCTGTTGCTGCGTGTGGCGATAGAAGATGGAAGTGGCGTCCTCTTTTTTTTCCGTGAGCCACCTCTGCCGGGAAAAACGTTGTTCTGTGCCCAGCACAGGCAAAGTGTAACACGCCACAGCGGAGACCGCCGATTGAACTCTAGGAAGTTTAGCAACATTCGTAGCTTCGCCTAGTACAGGGATAGTTTGTAGCAAGTTGCTGTAACTGTGTGCTGGGAAAACACGATGAAATTATTTCCTCCCTGTTTTTTTTTTTTTTTTTTGTGAAAGCGTTTTATTCTCCACGCTTCTGTGGCTTTTATTGACTTGTCCGCCAAGCGCTTTCCCCTCTGCTAGAATCCGCTCGAGGGTGGTCGGAAGTGATCAACGCCTCACCTCCACCGCGGAGCCTCCGGATCCAGCCCCGTGATCGGGAAATGAGGAGAAGAAACGCCGTCTGCAGGTCGCGCGGAACTCCGCCTTCCGTCTCCGAGCAGCCCAGCCCAGCTCGACCCAGCCGGCAGCCACAGCGGGGACACTGATACCGGCAGCCAGCCGATACTATTCCACGATTTTGGCCGGTAAATAGAGCTCGTTTAGCTGCAACCATCCATAGCGGCGCAAGAATAGCTAGATTTCTCCTTCTTTACCGGTAAAGCGGTAGGACGCCAGGAGCGAGGGAGCAAGCTGACTACACAGCCTTCCCCACGGCAGCCATCTTGCCTCTGATGATTCCTCATATTTTTGTATGGTAAAGTTGTGAGATCACCAAGCCGGCACAAAGTTCCTACCACCCAGTGTTCCTCCAGATCTCCCGATAAAAATACTACCTTACTTGTGTAGATGGGCCAAGTGCCCGTGACAGAGAGGGGCCCAAATATATTGTGGAGGCATCAAAAATTGTCAATCACAAAACGACCTGGTTATTAGCAAGTCGCAGGGGGATGTACGACTGTTTTGCAACTGGAATGCAGTCACAAAACAATCGCAGTTTAACACCTACTTCATGTAGGTGGTACCCATTCGAAAATGGGAAGGAGTCCCCTTTGTGAATGGTAGTGAACACCTTTTTTAAGAGCAGGATGAGGTCCGACAGACCACTCTTAAAAAATGTAACAGAAATGTTTACTTTTTCTTTTTGAAATGCATCCCATTTTCCTTAAAGGAAAAGGGGCTGCATTTTTGTGTGACAAGCAGAATTGCTTTTGTGCAGCAAGGGATACCTTCCTGCACAAAATACTCCTTGGGGGCATTTTCCTCTTTGTATGTCTGCTGCAGAATGCAACACATGTGGAAAGAGGAACTGACAAGGAGAAATCAAGATATTTCTCCTATTTATAGCTCACTTCAGCAAGAGTAGCATTTCACACATTCTCAGGTATGCAAGTCTTTGTAAATCAGGGAATGCACAAATATATGGGTGGTGCATGGGAATGCCCATACTCCACCTGTGTAAGGCATCCCAAGTTGAAATGGAATGTAACACAGCACAAGTAGCTGTCTCATGTTACATTTATTTTCAAAGCTACAAAAGGCCACGCTAATCAGGCCATTGTAAATATTAGTAAAGACTTTGCTTTGTCTTAGCTTTGTCTTGCATGATGCAAGGACAATGCCAAGGCTACATAAATATGGGCCTTGGTCTTCCTAATTTAGATCGTGAGGCAAGAACAAAAAGATCTCCAGCAAAGAGCCTCACAAGGGGTCTGCTGGGCATTGCAGCAACTGTCCAATAAGGAACCCAGCCCAATGACAAAGCTTGACAGGTCTGGGTGGGTGGGTGTTGCTTGTGCTCCATGAAGAAGACACTTCAAATGACCTCCATAGGCCAAGGTACCCACTATAGGAGCCTCACCCTCATCACAAAACTGCACACCTGCTTGTATAACTGAATATTTCCTTAGATTGTGTGCTGGAGTGACACTTCTTTCTGTCCCTCTTTTTGATAAAGAAGATTCAGAATACACAAAGTTAAAGACTGGCAATGTTGTGCTGGCCTCAGCTACATTATTTTCCAATGTTAACCAATGGAAAGTCTCTGGGAGGTGCACAGTGTGAAACAGTCCTGGCATGTGGGCGAATGCTCGCTGGAGCCCTTTACAGCTTCCGCAAAGCACCCACCATTCCAGAGGGTGCCAAATGGCTGTTTTCTTAAATGTGGCAGTCATTCATGCTATTTTCACGTGGGGCACCTTTGTGCATTTGCACTATTGTACAATAGAAGCATGGTTGTTCACAAAAAGAATGCCCACGTTTCATGGCAAGTGCAAAAGCGGGAACCAGAGCTCCCATGCACATACTAAGTGCACAGACAACCATATCATAATACTGGCACTATAACCAACTGCAGATCACTCTGTAATGCAAAATTATGATAGTAGTACTACAATACAGTTTGTGTTTTTCAATTATTTTGCAGTGTTCATTATTCTGTTAGAAATATTTTTGTTGAATATTCCTAAGGTAAGATAAGGTACATATTACTTTGGCTGCAATCATCATACCCTTCATTTGGGTATGTTGCATTAAATTATTGAACATGATCCCACTGTAACAAGAATTATGGTTCACTGTGATTCTATGTATCTTCAGATCCCTGATCAAAGGTTACCATTTGAGAGGATTTTTTTTCTCAATTGATAGGTTGTGACATATTTCTCAGTTTGCATTTTCACAAAAGTCTCTGGTTGCTCGATATTTCGGTATTTCCTTTTCCGTGGTCAAACATTTAATTAATCTCAGAGTTCCAAGTCAGTTTTCTGGTGTTAATACCTCTGTCTTTCTAAATTGAGGCTTTAATTCTCCAATTAATCGTCGTGTAGCTGAATCTATACCTGTTTGGTTTCTCAGACTAATATTTAACCTGCAGTGGTTGCAAGGTCTTTGGTTTGTGGTTTCCCGGTGCATCCGGGACCACCTTTTATATAACGCAACATGATAGCTCATTAAAACCTGTGGGGATACTCGTTGTACAGGAGCGCTTCTCTTGTTACTTTTCCCACTTCCTTTCATTTGCGCTAGTATAATTTCTTCAGAACCTGCTATTTTATCGTGAATAAGGATTTTGATTTTTTTGATACAGATTACAATCATAAAACAAAAAGACTGATGCCCATTAGTTGCATTAGTTACATTAACTGTAGATGGATTTCGATTTAATTTGTTATCCTTTCCATTTTTCATTTTGGACTGATAATGTGATGGATAACATGGTGCAATTCATGAACGTCAGTCTAAATAAATATCATTTGTTGGTGCTTTGCCAGTGAAAACAAATGGCTGAATAAATATACTATTTGGAATATAAGTACTAAAAAATGTAGATCCACACATTCTTTATGATAGTCCTAAAACTGCATTTCATGTTATTACCATAGTTCAACATGTTACTTTAGAAATAACAGCTTATTTTCTCACAGACTGCACACTAACATATTTACAGAGTAAAGCAACGGTCCTCATACTTACTTTTTGGCTTACATATTGATTTTGTTTTCAACAGTGGACTTTATCAAATGTTTCCATTGATTATGTCCACACCATCAAATTTGGTAATTTAAGGTATATACAGCGATTTCATCTTTAGTCGGGGGAAAAAAGGACAAATAAAATACTTGTATCAAAAAACAGCCCCCTCCGAACTGCATCATATCGTCAAGAAGTTGGGGGCATATTACCAAAAAATGGAGAAATATATCGCTAAGCGCTATTTTAGTAATCTCTGGCTATCCCTGGAATGTATCGCCTGGATAGCGCGTTATTAACAATGCGTTTCTCCAAGGCCATATAAATTCCACCAAAAGCTCCGAAATGCAAGATTATCGCTGCAAATCCAGCGATAGGGAAACCTTGTAAATATCCCCAGGTGGTCGTAGCACGACAATCCACCCCCCTTAATAAAGATAGCTAAGTCTGAAAATATATCAGACTTAGCTTCCGGCAATAAACGCAGTTAGCGTGGATATTATTATCGCTATGTGTGTCTGGCCAATGCTGGTAAATATTGCGATGTGAAGTCAGCAATATTTTATATGTTGTTATGTGTGGAAACGCCCACTTTGCATCTCCTTAGGAATGCAAAGCGAGGCGGTGGTAAAAAGGCTGCAAACATGCGCTAATGCATGTTAGCACTGCCTTGTAAATAGGGCAAAAACATCTCCACTTTTTTGTCTTTTAAAGCCAAAAAAGCAGAGATAAGGCCCTTGATAACTTGCAGTTAGTACAACCTAGCACCATTCTGATTCATAAGCAGCTATTGTCTGCTATTTCCTCCCTCAATGTGGGCTTTGACTGATTAAGTTGCCAATGCCTCTGCAATAGACTTCCACTCATTATGTGCCCTAGTTTGACGGGTGAGTTATCATTGCCACTCGATGACATATATCTGCGCTGCAGTTCACTTCTGAACATCAGATTGACATATTTTGATCTCAGGGGTCCTGCTTGCCTCCAATTCATTGCCACATTTCTTTTAGTGATAACCATTTTCAAGCCTTCAAATGTACAGGTCACCCGAGCGCTCTTCGGCCTGTCCCTCTGCCTTTAGCAGACATATTGTGGGGTCCAGTCCCAGCCTTTTTCCTGTAAGTTCTATTATAATGCTTATTCCCTCTCCCAATAATTACTGAGTTATTGCACAGTCGTACCATATGGTAAAATTCTGCTCGCCCTTTCGGCATCTAGGGCTTTGGCCTACTTAGTGATGTCTTATATTGATATTTTAATCGCTTTTGTCCCATTGCACCTTCTGATCAGTGCAGGCTGAAGTCCGCCGGTGAGAAATCACGCTGTAGTAAATCATTTACCAATCCGACCCTCATAAATTAGCTCACGAGTGAGGAGGAGAATATGTTTGCCACCACGAGTGCAGAATGAGTGCCATAATTAATATTCCTGACGCAATTCTTCTGGCAGCAGGTGAATTAGAAGTCAGAGCTGTGGCTGCATAGCTCTATTTCTCGTTATCCTGTGGTTTTGACAACGTCATGCTTACATTTTATGCCTCTTTCCATGTTTTCTGTTTACACTTCATCAGTTCTGCAAATGTACCAACCTGGTAAAAGTTTAAAAAATATGAATCGTGTGATTTCGCATCCTCGCACTCTAACCACATTGTGAAATGCATCAAAAACAGATAAAGCTGTATAAAGCTAAATCATATCATGTGCAATAATAAAAAAATACAAATGAACAAACATAACTAACATGGCAGTAACACTATCTTCCTGACCCCGCATGGTCAGTGGTATTATCTTCAGTAATGAACTTCTTAATAAAGATTCACACAAATCTAGCAGTTTAATAACCATACCCATCCTGCAGTCTTCCACTTTTCATTTGATATCTTAGCAATAGTTCTTTGCACCTGACAGATGTATTACAAATGATTCACTCCCCTTCTGCAGCTAATCTTTCCACAACAGAGGACTTGGAAATATTCTGCTTCTCAAGCAGTCCCATTTCAGGGGCACAATGCGCGCAGTGGAGGATTCTTCCAGCTTTGTTCAGCAATTGGGGGACTGTCACAGTCAAGCAAACAACATTATGATAATTCTATGTATGTTTTTTAACCGAGCCAGCTCAGCAGTTGTATGAATCTAGTAAATGTTTGCAAGAAATATACGAAATTCTGAAGCACTTGGCTTCACAACTTCATACTCTAACAGCAATGGCAAAGTCGTGCGATAACAATTAGGTGGTGGATCTATTTAAAGTTAAATCATTGTGTTTAATATTATTTATAGAATCTTGAACGAATGAACAGAGCATCCCAAGACCTGGCCAAAGTGAATTACTTGGCTCAGAAATTCACAAATCGGGCCCTGTATAGGTGGGCACAAGTCTGCAGACATTTGGTTTCTCTTTGTCCTTGCCCCAGGGTAACATTGGGGTACATAACTGCCACCATAAGCGCAAGAGTAGAGGCATACTTCCCACTCAGTCCCCATACAGTTCTGTCTGGTTGGAAATGCCCAGCTCATTAGGCAGTTTTTTAAAGGGAGACAGGGAGCTCTTGCTTCTGAGTAGCATTCTCGACACTGCGATTGGCGCCAGGAATTTTGACGTTTTTAAGCAGGGACCTTTTTGCTGCTACTGCCTTTAGTTTACATAAGACATATTGGAAGAATGAGTTACTAGTGCATAATGCACATGTGTGTTGCTTGGTGTCATATGCAGTGGGAGTGGGTAATTCTGACAGGTAGGTGGGCGCGTGCGTGAATCATATATTCCACTATATCTCAAGCAGACACACACTTCCTGCTCTAATTATATATAACAGACCCCCTTTTGTCACTAACAAACCTATACTCAGCCTTCCATCATTTCTCCTAACAAAATCCTCCTCCTCTTTCTACCACAATAACACAACCACACAACACTTACACTCCACTACACCACACATATTATCTATTGCAGCAAACAAGTCTTAGACACAGGTTGCTTAGCTAATTCTCATTTGTCAAAATACACAATGATTCAAAATTAGTGTAAATGATTACACACCATGATCAAGTTTCGAACAGACGCTTTTGCTCTATGTGTTGCTCGGTAGACATACCTGCATTAACCGCTGCATCTTTATTCCAATATAATAGTCATTACAATGAGTGCTCTCGGTCGGGCAATCCTGTCCATCCACTGATGGATCATCCCTTTCTTAGGATTCGGATTTTTGGGTGGTGTTCTTTTTTAGGAAGTATTGTTGCTGTGGCTGCCAGATGTCATGGGGTCTGGATGTGACAGGTTGTAACATAGAATATATTTCGCAGTGTGTGTTGCAGTGGCTTAAGCTGTTCAGCCAGGCTTCTGTGTGGGAGTAAATCTGCTGCCTCAGTGGATGGCTATCTCCCTTTTTGCCAGCAACAGGATAATGATGACAAACCGACGCAAGGACTTTGGGACCTCGTGCACATATCCCATCAGTGCCACCCCTGGCTGAGGCGCGATGGTGGAGTGCAGCATCTGCAATAATACAATGAAAATTTCCCTCCTGAAGCCGCTGATCTTATCACAGTTCCAAGTCATGTGCGTAAAATTGGCATGTTGCGTATGACACTTGGGGCATTTGTGAGTGAAAGTCAGATCAATTGTATGCATTTTAGCTGGTGTCGCCTATGCTTGCCATAAAACCTTTAAATTAATTAGTTTATGTCTATTGTTGAGAGATACCTTCCATGTCTGAGCGCAACAATATTCCCACTGAGGGTCTAGCCGTGGGTACCTGAGGTCCTGTTCCTATTCCTTGCATACCTTGCTGTCCTTAGTTGGAATGAGAGCCATGCTGGCCCTGTATAGCATAGATAAGAGGTGTTCCACTCCGGAATTGGAGATTATTAGTGTTAGCGGGGGAAACTTTCCGGTTCTAATGAAAATCCAGAAAACTCGGCTCCTAAAGCCCTCCATAATCTATTTAGTAGAAACTGATCCATGTATGGAGCCCCGTGGAAGTGGGTGTCTTCTGTTGCCAGAGTGTACGTGCCCCCCCAGGAAGATGTCCCCCATGTGTTGAGAGATTATATTGTGATTGTGCGCCAAAGTGATACCCGAGGAGTACAGTGATCATACGCCCTCCAAAAGGTCCAGTTTTTTTCAGGCCCAGCTTGTCGTAGATACTGTTTGAATATCCTGGGGATCTCTAGGGTGACCCGGCGTTAGTACCGCAGCCAGCGGGGTCGGGTCAGGTTTTGTGTATGGAATCCGGGTTTCAGGGTGATACCAATGGTGTGCGAAACTGCACTGGGCCACTAAGTAATACATTTGGAAATTAGGGACATCGAACCCCCGTTCATATGGCAGGGTCATAGTGTCCCAGCTGGTCCTGGGTCTCCTACCACCCAGACCAGTCTGGTGAGTGTGGTGCATAGTGTTTGAAATGGGGATGTTGTGGAACATATTCAGGAATTTGGGCAGTACCACCATTTTAATTATGGCAACATGACCAGCCAGTGAAAGAGGGAGTTTTACCCACCATCCCACTTGTAACTCAAGTTTGCTTAACGCTGGGCTGTAATTCAGGCATATTATGTGCTCAATCTCCCTTTGTATATGTATTCCCAAATATTTAACAGATGTTTCACAGCATGTCAAGGGGAATTCGCAGTCCGCGCTCACCGTAGCAGTAGTTAAGGGCAATGCTTCTGATTTACTCCAGTTGATGTGAAGCCCAGATACCTCCCAAATTGGAATATTTCTCTAATTATTAGTGCTAGGTTCTCACTGGGGTGACGGACATAGAGTGTAATGTCGTCCACACAAAGTGTGATCAGGAGTGTACCCGTTTTAAACTGCAACCCGCTGAAAAGGTGGGCTTCTTGTAATTGCTGAATTAAGGGGTTACGTGTGATGATGTAAAGAAGGGGAGATAGCGGGCATCCCTGTCTCCTGCTGCGTAATAACAAAAAGGGGGGAGAGGGTCCTGTTTATTTAGAGTTGAGCCATGGGTTGTGTGTAGAATAGCGCAATGAGCACTATAAAACCCTTTGGTATGCCCATCTTACGCAATGTGGCTAGTAGGAACGGCCATTCTAGGGAGTCAAACCAATGCTGCAACCGCTGGGATGTCTGGTGAAATCCTGTGCAGCACCGCAAATAGAGTGGCCAGATTCAAGGTGGTTGATCTGTCCGGGACAAAATCCGACTTGGCCAGTGAGATTATTAGACTGAGTAGGAGGGTTAGTCACATCGGGATAATTTTTACTAATATTTTATTATCGAAGTTTAGTAAAGAGAGTGGCCTGTAAGGGCCACATTACTGTGGGTCTTTTCAAGGTTAAGGAAGTAATATGATAACTGCTTCACGCAGGATGGGTGGCAGAACGTTGTTTTCACGTGCTTTCTGATAAACTTAAAAAGAAGGCACGAGGCAAGCAGGGTCATATTTGCTTTATAAAAAATGCCGGTATAGTCGTCAAGGCCTGGCTCCTTCATGTCATCCATGGATTCATTGGCGTTGATTATTTCCTCTGTTGTGGAGGGTTCTGCCAGGAATTTTTGGTGAGCAGATTCCAGCCACACGATCACTATTTCCTCCAAGTATTGCTTTCTCTCAGCAGCATCGGCTGTTACCCGAGTAGTGTATAGGTCAGTATAGAACTCAAGGAGTTCATCCTGTATGGCTGGTGTGTCAGTTATTTGGGAGCCTACACCATTTCGAAAACTTGTGATGTACGGTTGGCTTCTAGGAGGCAGCAATAGTCATGCGAGAGTGAGCCCTGGTCTCTACCCTCCCAAATCTTCTGGCAGTGGCATATTTGCTTAAGAAGTGTGTTTCCCTCTCTGACACTCATGGAATTCAGATAGCAGAGTCATCCAGTGATGCAGAGTCACCGGTGTTTCTTGCTCTATGTGTTCCCGGTCCAAATTGCAAAAGAATTCTGGTCTGTCCATGTTGGGTGCATACACCCAGATAAAAGCCATACGGTATCCCGTGGCCTACTACCATGTTGTAACATCCGTGGGTGTTAGCGGGTATCACCAAGGGTTGGAATGGTAAACGCTTGTGTATTAAAATGGCTGTCCCCCTGGCATATGTGCTGTAGTTTGCAAAGTAACTGTGCTCCCCTATGAAGATGTGTATTGTGGCATACATCGTGCACCACTGTGGAAGTGTCAAAGAGTCATGCACTACCCTCCACCATCCCACAAAGCTGGCTGAGTAAATCATGCCATTCTTTAGACCCAGATTCTGTAGTGTGGCCTTGACCCCTATGTATTTACATTGGGCTTCTTGTACCATAGCTGTGAAATCTGGATATAGGGAAATCAATGAGCCCTGCCAATTCAATGGGCCCTTATCCCTTGCCAGCCTCAGCGCAGTCCCTTTGTCCCGGTAGATGAGCAGCTGGGCAATTAGTGGCCTAGGGGGGCAGCCTGGGTTAGGACAGGGGCCCAGAGTATGGTGGGCTCTTTCAACTTGAAAGGAGGTTGTGAAAGATTCCTTGCAGAAGAGTTTCGTCAAGAGTGTTGCTACAAAGTGGTCACTGGCGGCCAGTGTTTGTGTTTCCGCACCCCCAGGATACGCATATTATTGTGCCGGCTTCTCCCCTCCAAATCCTCATTTTCATCACAACTGGAGATTTCCATATGATCTAATCTCTTTATTTATTGTGCAGCACCATTCTCAAGCTCATACACTCTTCCTTTGTCCTTGTCCAACTGTTTTTCTATGTGTGCCGCCAGTTTGTCCAGTCGCTTTTCCAGGGTGTCAAATTGACCATCCAACTGACACCAGCTCGGAGCTATAACAATAGGGTGTCCGCTCCAGCCGTTTCCGCCCTGGCCTGGCCAGCTGCGCCCCGGCTTCAGCCATTGTTGCACTCGGCTTTTTCTCAGTGTCTTTTAGTTTACCAAACTGTAGTTGCCTCTGTTTGGGGTCCTTGTGGACCATCTCATGTGCCATAAATGCAGACATGTGTGCATTAGGCAGTCAGGCCCCTGTGGACTAGGCCACCCGCAGGTTAGGCAGCAGGGAAAACCCCTTCGGGATAAGAGCCTTCACAGTGTCCTCAGTACTCCCTGCTGTGTTAATTTTCTGAAGGGAAAACCGCAAACAAATAGCTCTAGGCCTCTGTGCTGGTCTGCAGCCGCAAGCACATCAGCCACTCACCCCACACCAAACAGAGCATAGACCACAGTCGAGGCATAATTATAGCTGGAATCCCAACCGGCTCCCCACAATTTGAAGTCACCACTGCTCTGCAGTATCCCCCAGGCCAATACAGCAGGAGTTGTAAGACCTAATGGCCTCGGAGGCAAGCCAGTGACCAGCACAAGCCCTCAGCGGGGATGGCCACACTCCACCCAGTCCCTCCAAGGTCAGGGGGAATATAGCCTGCAGATAGCTGTCTTTGTATGAGCCAGGGAGGAGGCAACGCTCAAAGCACAGATATCACCCCCGTAGCTGTCACCATGGGGCCTCCAGAAGCTGTGTAGGCCAGCTTACATGCTGCACGGTGGCACCTCTGCACTCCAGCAACAACATGATTGCTCCCATTGCCAACCGCCTACCTCCAGTGTCTGATGTTGCGGGCGCTGGTAGCCCAAGGCTGGCCCCAACACAGTAGGGTGCAGAGGCCCCCAACGATCCAGCAGGCAGCTCCAGTGGTCTCCATTGCACCAGGGCTTCCGATATCGCGCATCCACAAGCACTCCGGTTCATGCCCACACAGCCTGCTCCTTGGCGACCAGGGCCTGCAGCCAGGATTGGATTTTACGTTCACTTTTTGGGAATTCTGAGGCCAGAACTCAACATCCGCCATCTCTCGCAGACCCATCTCCGTACCTTATGGGGAGGATGTCATTGCAGTTCTTGGATATGGCAAGGATATCGGGATGGCTGATGGAGCTGCAGTGCTATGTGGCCATCTTGATCGGCAGCCTGACCACGCACCTCTCACAACTCTTTGCCATCCCCTCTGACACACAACATACACTCTACACACAAATACATCACCACCCCTGTTATCTTACAACTTTCACTCACAAACAATACTATACTAACAAATCCATCTCATAAAATAAATACATCAGCAGTTCCTTTCACGACTCCTCAAAAACGAAACATATCACACACACGAGCACAACAAAATCTCTCAATCTAAATACCTCACAATACACAGCACCACAAACTACAAACATACATTCACCTTTCAAATTACACAAATGAACAAACTCCAATACCAAGTTTTCTCTCTTCCACCACACCCAACATATATACAGCATCACAGCAACTCTCTTTTAACCAACCATCATCCATGGAACAATTTAGAACCTTACTACATGACCCACATGCTGCACCGCCACCCCTAACTCACACACCATCCACCCTAAACAGACGCAAACAAAGTAAGCAACGTGCCACACCTCACACATTCGCTTGCCCATGTCTACTGCACAACAAGGTTACACTACAAAAACAACAGAGCACACCAACTCACTCTCAAACACTGTCTCCACCACCTACACACGCAAACCCATCAAAATGCCTTCTTAGCCTGCTGAACAAAGAACATGATACAGAAGAGCTAAACAACTGCTATCCTCATATACCTAATACCAACACTAAGGGCACCAGCTGCAAGCCCACAGAATACTGCTCAATCCTCTACAAAACAAAGTCACACTATCTCCAAAGCACATTCTCTAAACTGTCTACTAATAAATGCTCGATCGGTCTCTAAGAACAAACATCTCTATCATGACATTCTCACTGACGCAAAACCAGACATACTATTCATAACTGAATCATGGTTGGGAGATGATGTGGCTCCAGTCCTACATGAAGCTGTTTCTCTAGGCTATCAGCAATCACCCCAAATCGTATAGGCAAAAAAGGAGGTAGCCTAGCTGTTGTGTTCAGGCAAACATTAAATATCAATAAAGTTGACAACGTCTCCTTAAAAATTAGTGAGGCCCTTTTCACCTGATGCAATCCTACAAAGTCTTTCTCCTGTAACGTTGTGCTCCTTTACAGACCTCCACATGGCAAGGCAACATTCCCAGATGCACTTCTAGACATGATTTCAAACCTGATAAAACTACACTTCAACCTATGCATTCTGGGAGACCTCAACATTTGGTTTGACAAACTAAATATCCCCCATTCCAAAAACAATAATCACTGGCCTAGATGCCCTAAACCTGCATGAGATCATCCATGAACCCACACACATTGCTGGACACATCCTAAATGTCATTTTTGCTAATACAGTAACTTACCTTTAAAAAAATGACTTTGATCACATGGCCAGAACACCATTTGCTTGCCTTCCAAAATAAAGCAATATTAAGCCTGACTCAAAACAAACGCCAACCAAGACAAACTTCGCCTAGAGAAATTATCAGATTATACAAGTCAGCTATCAAAAAATTTAAAAAAATACTATTCAGACACAATTCAAAATGTTAAACGTGCATATAAAGAATTCTATAAAATTCTCAATAGTTTTCGTAAACCAAATTGCCTAGAAACAGCTCATACTGTTACTCAAGAGTTCACAGACAAACTGGCAAATCATTACTTGGACAAAGCATACATGTTGGACTCATACTTAAAACAGAGTCAAAGCATCAGAACTAACCCTTTTACAAAGCTACAATCCAAGAATACTCTAACCCACCCTCTCTGTAACTTCCAAAACATTTCACACAATTAATGTATCAACCTGCTCAAAGGAAGCAGGCCTGCTGGCAGCACTTCTGATCCGTGTCCACCGCAAACCTTCAAGAACACAGTTGTCTGCAAAGGGGTCGCTGCGCCACTTCTCTTGGATGTCTTGGCTGCCTTTGACACAGTTGACCATGACACTCTGATACAAAGACTCTACGAAGCTGACATAGAGGGGACTGCTCTAGACTGGAACACATCCTACCTTTGCAACAGAACTAATTTCATCCATACCCCACCTTTCTTGTCCAAACCGAACTTCACAAAAGCAGGGGTCGGTCAAGGATCTATTATCTTGCCCATGTTTTTCAACATCTGCATGAAGTCATTACCAGCACTGATCAATCAATTTCACCTCACGTGCTATAACTATGCAGATGTCACGCAAATACTCCTTCATCTGCAATAACATAACATGTGTATTTATAAAGCACACGTTCACCCATAGGTCTCTGGACGCTGAATTACAGATGTTTATTGTTACCCAAATCAATGGTACTCATTTTATCGACCTCAGATGAATAAAAGGCTGAGTGGACCCGCCTGGATTTTAACCTGTGACCATGAGGTCGAACACAGGCCCCTGCTGTGGATGCATCAGTCCACTGAGCCAAAAGTCCCGGTTTAACTGCAATGCTCCAAAGACATTAGACACTCGCCAATTTTCAGTTGTCTCCGAGCCATGGATCAAAGGACGATGTGGAGCCATTTTAAATTGAATGTTTCGAAAATAGAAATACTCATGTGTGGCAATTGGAAACACTATGACCTGCTCGCCACGTGGCCTGATGATCTCGGAACACTGCCTAAAATATTGAAGGAACTAAGAAAGCTCGGAATGACCATGGACTCCAAGCTATCGATGAATGCCCAAGTGCCCAAATTAGCAAGATCAAGCTTTGTTACTTTAAAAATTCTGCAACAAATCTTTCTCCATTTGGGGTTTCCACACTAGGTCCAGGGTACCATCTCCCTTGTTTTGTACAAACTCGATTACACCAATAGCCTCTACCACGGATCACCTTAAAGGACCATGAAAAGACTACAACGGATTCAGAACTCGGCTGCCAGACTACTTGTACATATAAAACCACAAAATCACATCTCCCCTGCATTGAAAGCCCTGCATCGGTTACTGGTTGCCAGAAGATCCATGCTCAAGCTGCTTTGTATCACCCACTAAGCAATACATGGAACAGATATAACAGACTAACATGTCCACCACTCAAATTCATTTTCATATAACCGCTATACTAATTCACACTAATCCTTTATGGGTTCCAAAGTAGCATGCTAATCGCCAAAAAGCTTTTCAACACCCCATCAAGGGTAGCAAGCGCTACAGAAATGCAAAACTTTCTCCCTCTTTTATCCCTCCACTATCTGTTCTCAATCCAAATAACTGACTAACATATCCACCACTCAAATTAATTTCATATTTTCACTATACTAATTTACCACTAATGTTTTATGGGTGGACCTGGCATGGCAGTTGGATCTGGACAGTTCCCATGAAGCACAGGGTCAAGACTGATTTGCATATGGCTGGGTCCAAACTGGGGTGGCGTAGTGGGTAAAAGAATGATGGCTTTAACCCAGATCTCTTGACTGGGTGAGAATGTTTTAATCATTCAGCATTCTGTCCATCATTTGTTGCAGTTGTACTTTTTGCCTTAAGTTGGATGGGTATGGTCAGACGTGGGTTCCTTGTTCACTGTGCCACTGGATTCAAGCTACCCTGGTTGATGAAGGGTGACATATCCTGAAACCGGTCCCAGGATGCTTATTTCTCATCCAGGGAGGACCTGGCTTGGCAGTTTGGTCTGGACTGTTCCCATGAAGCACAGGATCAAGACAGATTTGCATATGGCTGGGTCCAAACTGGGGTGGCATAGTGGGTAAAAGAATGATGGCTTCTGTTTAGGTGCATGTAGGCTTTTCCGCTCTTTCTCTGGTTTCTAGTTGCGCTGGGACGCCCCGTCACTGTGGCAGCCATGCGCATTACAAATCCAAAAAAATTAAAAATAAATACATTTAACCCAGATCTCTTGACTAGGTGAGAATGTTTCAACCATTCAGCATTCTGTCCATCATTTGTTGCAGTTACACTTTTTGCCCTAAGTTGGATGGGTATGGCCAGACGTGGGTCCCTTGCTCACTGTGCCACGTGATTCAAGCTAGCCTAGCTGATGAAAGGTGACATACCCTGAAATTGGTACCAGGATGCTTGTTTCCGGTCCAGGGAGGATCTGGCTTGGTAATTCGGTCCGGACTGTTTCTATGAGGCACAGGGTCAAGACTGATTTGCATATGGCTGGGTCCAAACTGGGTTGTGGCGGTAGTGGGCAAAAGAACAATGGATTTTTCCCAGATCTTTTGACTGGGTGAGAATGTTTGAGTAATTTAGCATTCCGTCCATCATTTTTTGCAATGGAACACTCCCAGACCATGTGGGGATGCAGTGAAGGTTTTTCTCTGCAGGGAAAATGATTTTCCAGTGAAGAAAATAAGAAAAGAAAAACTTGCATTTTCACAGTAGGCTCCTTTTTCCAGTGTGGAGTTGTACCATGGGTACAATCCCCAGTGAGGAGATGCCACATGCCATTTTGCAGTAGTAAGCTTGGAAAACAGCGACCTGAGCTACTTTTCCAAGTGCAACACTGGGAACGTTTGCAAGTTCCCAAAAGTTCTAAATGTACATAAGTGCATTAAAGTATATCTAATATAGTAAATGTATTACTTTTTACGTTATCACAGCCCAGGGTTAAAAAATACACTACGTTTGTGTGCAGCAATAAAGCCGGCAAATACTTTGTAACAAGAAAACATTTCACAAAATATGTTCTGTGCTGCGGTAGGATTGTCCCCTCTGCCGTAAAGGGCGAGACGATCAGGTATCTACCTTCTTTCATATATGCTGTACCCTTCTCCACACCCTGTTGGATCTAAGGATGTCCCACAGAGTTGGGAAAATAAGAGGAACATGACACCGACACAACCAATCCCTTCAGCCTCCATATCTATTCATGTTTGGTTGAACAACAGGCAGCAACAACTTGGTGTAATAATGGTCGGGCTTGAAGAGCTAAATCAAGGAAATTTACAATGCTACCTAAATTGCAAAATGATCTGGTTTCACCCACCGACACAGGCATGATTCAAAATGGGCCTGAGCCTACTCTACACTTCATGCCCCTAGAAAATGGCATGTTCTTTACATAGCATGTATAAAAAAAAAACGAGGCCAAATTGTAGATGCTAAATCTGAAAGATGAAAGCCTGAGCAGAATGAGTTGAACATGCATTTAACCGGTCTGCACGTTCACTTCCATTTCGATCACTTTCATCACCTATAAGTACATAAACTGTTATGACTGTATTATGCTTCTGACAGTTAAACACCATAACAAAGTGGATAAATTAATCAAATAATTATTTTTGGCAAAATCTCCTTTGTGCTGTGTGAGCTTTTGCTTCTTAAACATAACGTTAAGTATGACAAGCATAACATTTTTTTAAATATATTTTGACTTCAAACGGTAAACCTTGCGGAATTTACCTAATGCTCGTATAATCCTATTATGGCAACCTACTTGCATAAATTATCAGTAAATATTCATTTTAATATTGACATTTGTTATTATTTTTTTCAATTCAGTACACCCATTAAAAACATTTAACATTTATTACTGAGATTTAAAAAAAATTACGACTCTAATGTGGTGGACTATGTCAGCAAGACGTCAGATGTCCTCTCCCACAGATCTGCTTCATTAATGATAGATGGTGGTGTTCTTTAGAATTAATGAACGCCATAATTCTAAAACATGCATGTTATACAACCTCAAAGACATGGCGATTACAATTTCAGGGTAAACCTGCCACATGCAACAAAAAGGTAAGTATTACATTCATCTACAAAATGTAAAATATCAAAAATGGAATGCACAACTTGAAGCTGTTCTCACTGGAACAGGTACACAATTTCGTTTCAGACATTTTAAATGGCACCTGAGAAGAATGCCATCATGTACATACAATATTATCTTCCATATTACTTAACATCTGAATTTTACAGAATTATACTCACTGCTTACAAAGGAATAAATGGTTGGCTTAGGTGAACAGATTCTGCACATTGTACAGTAGGTACTTGAAAGCCCGCATTACAGTACGAATTCATCCAGAGCTCTCAGCATCAAAATCTTTAATGTATAAACCTTTCCCATCGTGCCACAGTACAGAAGGAGGATTAAACCTCATGAACCCCAGACATCACCACCATGGGACGGTGAATAGCCATTACAACGCGGGGATTACCCCGCACTGCCATTACAAAGCAGGGATTACAACGAAAGTCGACTTTCGCTGGAGGGCGCTGTTGGATAGGGAATAGTTTAATTTTCTATCCAACACCTTCCCTACTGTCAACGTGGGCTGGAGTTTGAATAGAAAATTAAACTATTCCACTATCCAGCGCCCTCCAGCGAAAGTCGTTGTAACGACTTTCGTTGTAATCCCCGCGCTGTAATGGCATGCAGGGTAAAAGCCCGCGTTGTAATGACATACAACCCCATGGGACGAGGTGTAACTCATAAAAAATGCAATGTAAGCTTATTCTCACTCTTGAAGTGGGAAACAGGAGGAAAATACACTGAAGAAGAAAGTTTCAAGCAATGAATAATACTGAAACATTATTTTATTGATAGAGTGTATTCAAAGTTATGTCCCTACTTTGGCCGTCATCGGGAACATGATGAAAACAAAATCACACTCAAAAATAAAATAAAAGAGGGTATCGCTAATGACACTAAATATATATGAGTATTAGTAGACTACATTTTTTGTCCAGCAACTCACCAGAAATGCTAGGCTTTTTGTATGCAAAACATCTGGAAGGTTGGAATCCTACATACACATCATGGCATGTGACCTTTCTGTGCATACCACAGGCTATTTTAAGAAGCCCATGTATTTTTACAATATCTGGTAATTCCATGCCATCACGGCGCCACTGATAGCAGAGCAGACTCCTTGCCATTACGAAGCATGTAGCATATTACTTTAACTTCAAATACAAGAGATATTCAAGTCTCAGTATAGTGCTGCAATAGGGTAATCCCTTCAGCAGAAAATATATATTGGTATTTAGGCATTATTCTCCTATCGGATAGAACCATACAGCCACCTAAAAATAAACATTGGCTCAAACGAGATCAGTCATACAGTATGTCTGCTCTCACACAACACCAACAGTAACCCAAACACCACTGGCCAATTAGCAACTGAACAGATGACAACAGTTAACCACTTGAAAACATTTTTTTACAATGCACTGAAACAATCCTGTCACAAGAGAACAGAGGAAATAAAACAAGGCGAACAGCTGGAAATGATGTTCAGATATTATGCCAACACATTCCTTCATATCATCAATGGAGATGTACCTGGCATTAAACAATAATGTTTGTAAAAGTTTCTGGCAAGATACCAGTGCACCCAACCTTTTTAGCAGATGTGTAATTTTTTCCACCTACACCTAAGCCAGCAGATGATTTGCTTCTGTATGAATGATCCACAAATCTAAGTCTCCTATCCAGTCTTTTGATCAATTTCCAGTAATATATTCTACGTCATTTAACAGCCATTCACCACAAGATGGGCATTATTTCGAATATTCTCAACTCTTAAGAGTTCAGAACACCTGCTGGAATATCTCAGTCCTGTCACTCTGCACCTGCCTTGTTAGTCATTAAAGTCAGTGTGCATATTTCATTCAACATGAATTTGGAATCATTAATCTCCATGACAGCAATGGCAGTCGAATTTAACATGTTAAACATGCATAATATGTTCTCTCCCCCTTTCTCATGGTCAAGTCTCTGACCTGTAAATTTTTCACAAGTAAAAATAACCATTGTGACGACAAAAGGATCTTAGTAAGATTGTTTAAGCCCTCATTCTCTTTGCTTACCAAAGTCATAAACACTCCAACATGGATTCACATCAAAGCCCCCTCACACACCAACAACAGTTTCCAAAAAAAAGCATTTGCAATCAGGGCCGGACTGGGAACCAAAACCGGCCCTGGCAAAGTGCTCGGCTGGCCCCCCCCCTCCCCACTGGGGGGGAGGGGGGAGGGTTGGATGTGCCGCCGAGCTCTTTGCCGGGGCCGGTTTTCGGCCGATTTTGTAGCAGGGCCGATTTAAAAACGGCCCTGTAACAAAATCGGCCCCCAGGGGCTCAAAACTGGCCCTCACCCTTGCGGCGCACCAGGGGATTGCCCGGGGGCCGCTATGGCCACTCCGGGCCTGTTTGCAATGCACTAGGTCTCGCATTTACGAGAGTTTGGGCTATTGTCATTGTAAATGACAAAGTTTCTTATTTATGTGTTGTTTTTAAAACAGACAAATAAAAAGCATTGTCATTTACAATGCTAACAGCTTAACCTCTCGTAAATGCGAGACCTATTGCATTGCAAATGCATTCGTGCTATCAAAATAATAAAAAAGCTTTAGAAGAGAGCGTGCCCTGTCTGCAACAGCAAGCTGGACAAAGCTATTTGGGAATATAGTGCTCGGAGGCTGTAATAAAGCCTACCGAGTAACAACACACGTAATAGGGGGTGTCACCATGGGAGGTTACAAAATGAGTTGAGGCGATACTAGGTACTAAGAAGGGACTACTAAGCCTATTGACAAATCAACAGTCACAGTTTGCAGTAAATAATGACAAAAGCCAATGAAAAAATATGGGCGTAGAGTCGGCGGAGTTCCAAGTCCCTACTAACATACAGCATGCCTCGAACTAGTAAGACTTGATCGCCATGTGCAATACATAAAGTCCTATTCCAACTAAAAAGTCTGTCTTCAAGTACATTGCCCTTAGCCAGTGCCATAGCTAGACCATAACTTCTTTTGCCGTTAAGTGTCAGTTAAGCGCCAGTTAGGAGCGGGGAGGGGTGTGCTGCGGATTCCTGAGCGACCCGCGATAGGAGCGGGGGGGAGAAGGGGGACGCCACCCCCAAAACTCATGCTGCCGGGGGCGTATCGCATTCACCCCCCACCCCCCTTGCTATGCCCCTGCCCTTAGCAAAAATGGGCAAAGTTTCCTGACTTAGCATGAGGCCGAGTTTATCTTCACATTGAGCTCCACTCCTTGCAGCCTTATGGCCTGCCCAGTATGGATTATAATTCAAGCTACACAGAATAGTTTTCCCTACTGTCACTCGGAGCTCCCCTGAGTGCTGAGAGGCAACACAGCATCCTGTCATTACATTCGCTTTCTGATTGTGGAATGCATTTGGCATTGGTTGCATTAGGCTTCTGCTAATTTCCCAATAGGTGTAGGCAAAATCAAATTAATGTTTGGGGTCCATTTGCTAGATGTCTTGAAAGTTGTGAAAAATTTCATGAACGTTAGTTGTTAGTATCTTGCATGAAAATTTAAGGAGATTGGAATGAAGGGAAAATGTCGCATATAAAATGTTTTCTGCTCCAATCAGTCATAAGCAGACACATGCAATATTACAAACATGCCACATCTTACCCATTTTGGGATATTTGCAGATTCCATGGGCATAAAACATTCTTCCCTGGTTTTTTACCATTTAATTTGGAGCTACCTAAGAGCCCACTGAGCAGCTTCTGTAGTTTCTGTCTTTGTCAACCTTTGTTGCTAACGTTTAACTACGGTATGTGGAATGAGTGTACTGCTCATTTCCTGCTGTTCAGGACTAAGCTAAGGATTTTCTGAAGATCTACATGCCACCGTTGTTACTGATGACCACCTTCTCCATTGTGAAAGAGAGCTTGAGTCCACTTCCCCCTCACCGTGAGACAGAGGTGAGCTGCTAAGATTCTACATTTTGTTACTATTAGTGTTGCCGTCCCTTGCAGCATCTTATTATTGTTATGTTTTTCCTCATTGCTCCCTTGACCTTGCCAAGAAACCAGTTAAGTAACCTTCTAGACAATTCCAGCATTGTGTGTAGATCACCTTGAGCCCTAGGCCTTTCAGGACTCTTGGCCCATCCGCAAGTCTCACAATCCCTTTGCCCCATTGTGACCCTGTGTATATGCACAATCTATGTGAAACTGCCCCTTTGTCCTCAAATATACTCCTAACACAGTTCATGTTATAGCATCTGCTTTCTGTTCCGCATTTTAAATGCTTGTAAATATTTATTTCAGCAAATATCTTTTGGATAACTGAAGAGATTTAATGTATACGGTATCATGTCCGATAAACTTTTGTGAACATTATCTATTTAAAAAACCTTAAATCTGTATTTTTACTTCTTACATTGGTCATGTATCCCTTCAATTCTAGGTACATCCTGGTGTTGGCCAACCATCGAATTTCGTAAGCATTACAACTGTTTGCAGATTGTTTTTTAGAGTATTTAGCCAGGACCTCTGATAGTAGTGCTGAATAGTATTTTGTATTTACAGTGACCGCGTACAGTAACCAAACCTGAGATTGACTTTCGCACATTAAGTGTAGTGTCTCGGTGAATCGTAATTGCATGACTTCTGTATTTTATGTAGTTCTGTTTTTGGTATTTTGTTTTGAACTTTCCAATGTTCTGACTTGTTTATGCTGTGCATATATTTAAGACATATGAGGTATTATTGAAGGTGCATCTTTGGCTAGATGTTTAAACCTAACTGTTGCTAGCCCACATTTACTCCAGAAAGGTAAGGATGCTTTAGCGACCCAGCATTCTGTTGCAAACTGGGTACCGTTGGCGCAGAATGCTATGGTCTATGCACTTTTTCTCCTGATTAAACAATCTGAGGTTGCCGCCTCACAGTGCTATTGTCTAAATTCCTGCACTACATTACTTGAGGGAAAACATCTCCCACAGAAGCCAAACGTGAGTTTTTTGCTTGAAAGAAAATCACAAAGGTTTTTTTTTTGGGGGGGGGGGGAAACTTCTTTATTAGTTTTACAGATCGTGTCAACCAATACCACTGTAAAGGCCACAGCCATCAATACACGTGTAAGAAGAGATCATAAATCTGTTGCACAGAAGGTACCGGAAAAGACATAAAAAGAACAAGGACATACGCATAGCAAATTATCTTGGCGTGCACATACCCCACGACAAATTCAGGTTATAGTGTGAGCCACCCAATTGATGGTGGCTATGGCGACAAAAACATAAACAGTATCACCAGTCACCTATCTAACTGATCCATCATCATGAAAATGCCTTCTGTCACCCTCCACCATATAAAAGCATAGGTAAAGCATGTGAGACTGTCCCCATTGACACATATATGCTCTGTGCCCCCTCCTCAAGTTCTCCCTCTCTGTCAAATGTGATAGTCATCCTGTATGCCTGTCAATGGTTTCCCTGATATTGGGAGGGAAGTTGAGGATAGAAGTAATACACTTAATCCATACTCTAGGGTTCCCGGAGTTGCATAAAGACACCACAGACATGGTCGAACACGCATTTGGTCTTGGATCTTGGATGTTCATCTTTCATAAGTAGCCAATCTATGGCATTCAGTCAGTCCTGGTACTGAACGCCAGTGCCAAAGTATGCATATCATTGCTACCATAAGGGCCATCGACCTTCTTCTCTGCCAATGGAAGGTAGAGCACTCTATATCTAAAAAATAATATAAAACGCACCGGGGCCCAAGAGTCTGTCAGTCATTAGAAAAGAAGCGGATGCTTCTTAAACGTTTGGACCTTGATAGGGCAGAATATGCTTTGCATCACCTCCGACATAAGTTCTATCTGGTTAGTGACAGATGTGGAAGGATGCTAGCATAGAAATTGAGTGCCAGGGCAGTGGCAGGGACTATCCTCTCCCTAAAGTGGCCTACAGGAGAAGAGATCCACCTGGGACTCCCATATTGTTGAGGCATTCCGACGCTTCTACCAATCTCTCTATAGCGCGGTAGCACATGGTCCCTCTTACGCACAGGACTACCTGGAATCTAGCAACTTTACTCGCCTTCCTAAGACGCAGGCTGAATCATTGGAGGATCCCATCCCATTGGCACCGCCACCTAAAGCCTTGCGAGCCTTGCAGCTTGCTATGAACAAATTCATCTGGGGCAACAAGAAGGCACGGCTCTCGGTGGCGCAACTGTCGCATACCAAAGGTGACGGAGGGGTGAAGCTGCTGCTAGTCCAGAGATACCTACAGGCTACGCACCTTCGCTATGGGCTGGAGTGAAACTGTCCACTTTCCGAGAAGCACTGGACCTTCATGGATCAGGCGGTAGCCGGTGCGAATGTCTGGCGGGAAATCTGGCTTCCCCGCTGCTCACGAGCATGGGGCCTTTACTCTTCCCCAGTCACAGCAGAGACAATGAAAGAGTGGGACACAGTGGCACTCTCGAGAGGCCTTACTACCTTCCCTTCCTCCATGACGCCGATGGTTGACAACCCGGATTTTCCTCCGGGATGTAAGACTGTGGTTGCCCAAAGATGAAGAGAAGAGGGATGTAAGTGCTTGGGCCATCTATTCAACCTTGAGGGCATTGTCCCGTTTGATCGGATTCACCAAGATCTTGACCTTCCTCGAACTGACGAGTTCTATTAACTACAGCTCTGGCACTGAGCGACCTCTAGGGCTTATCTTCCACACGTTTGTCATAAGATTACCTCTTTCAAGAAATGGATAGCGAACAAGAAAGATGACAAGCACCTCATCACAGAGATTTATGCCCTCCTTGCCCCGCGCGCGATAGGGACGCCCTCTCGCGGTCAACTCCGGTGGGAGGCAGAACTGGGATGGGCCCTCAGAGACAAAGAATGGGACAACATTCACTACAGAGCTCACCACCTGGCATACAACACTGCTGGGACTAAATCTGTGTTCCAGGTCGTATCCTATTGGTTTCTTATGCCAGCTAGGATACACGAATGGGACAAGAATCACACAGAGGGCTGTTGGTGAGGCCGCGGCCTATCAGACTCCCTTGCACATCTTCTTTGGCACTGCCCAAGGTTACAGAGATTTGGGGAGCAGGTGCCTAATGACATCGACACAGCATTTGACACTGATATCCCTCGCTTCCCTGCTTACACCTTGCCTGGGATATCAAACCCACTCACTTTTCCATTGAGGTCACTACGAGGCAGGCAGATGGCGTTAGCATTGCCTGCAGCACGGCAGGCGATATTAGTTCATTGGGGTACTCCCACGATGCCAGACCACAAGGCTTGGCTCCATAGGCTCTGGATGACTAAGCATGGGCGTAAAATCCGCTCCGCTCGCGGATTTTCGGATTTTCGGCAAATCCGCAATCCGCGAACGCTCGCGAATTTGTCGAAAATCCGTGAATCCGCTCGCGGCGGATTTTTTGCTTGGTTGCGGCGCGCGGCGTGGTGCACGGCGTTCACTTTCCGTCATTTTAGCGTTTGCCGAGTTGTTTTTCTTTGCGAGTGACGCGCCATTTTAGATCTTGCTGCGTGTTCCCGCGGGAGTTTGTCGCCCGCGAATACGTACTCGCGGCTTGCCACCTTGCACAGCACACCTCGCGAGAGTTCGCAATTGCGAACATGTAGTTGCGGCGGAAAGGAACAATCTCGCACTTGCGAAATAGAGATTTTGCAATTTCGCACAAGAAAATCACCAGCAAACAGGATAAACCTTCAGAAAATTATGATTTTTATCAGAATCACTCCTCAGGTTGACATTTGCATGGCCTTTTTTTTTGCAAGGAGTCCATTTTGGGGGGGGGGGGAGGAAGGAAGTGCCCCACAGTCTCCAACTTCCTGTTCCTGTCCAGCAGGCTCCTCCCAGTGCTTTGTCCATCTCCTGGTCACTTTCATTTGGATCTGGAGCTGGAAGGATTACTTTTTGTGGGTGCTGCTGGATATTTGGATTTGAGGCCTTTTTGACTGTCTTTGGATCACTTTTGGATTAGAAATCAACTTTCACAAGTAAGTTTGTTTGGGGCATTACAGTTGCTGCAAGTACAATTTTGGAACTTTTTCAGAAAATTAAATAAATTATATTGTGGGTAGCCACAGTATCCAGTAGGACCAGGGTTGGTTATGGGTGCATGATACAACTGTTTTGTTGAATTTAAACACCATTGAGGCCATGGATGGGCTGGGATTGTGCAGATTTTATTGTTTTTTGTCGTTTTTTTGGGCCTGCTGGTGTGGCCCTTTGCCCAGGGGTGGTGAGTGTTGCATGGGCCTAGTCTTTCTGTGGGGTGTCTTCTTGAATTTAAACATAATTGAGGCCATGGATGGGCTGGGATTGTGCTTATTTTATTGTTTTTTGTCGTTTTTGGGGGGCTGCTGGTGTGGCCTTTTGCTTGCCCAGGGGTGGTGGTGGTGCATGGACTGAGTGTTCCTGTGGTGTTGTCTCACTCTCTTTGATGTAAACATCATGGATGGCATTGGATTGTGGTGATTTCTGGCTGTTTTTCTGTTTTTTGGGGGTGTACTGTTGATGTGGTCTGGCCATGTGGGTGGTGGTGGTGGCCATCTTGAGTGCTGGCTGGTACAGGCAACATGTGCTTGGGGTGTAAGGGGGCCATTTTGAGGAGAGGCAGTGTCTGAGGCCTGCACTTATTTTGCCTACTTTTCATCCCTTATGCCCAGGGGTAGTGAGTGTTGCATGGGCCTAGTGTTTCTGAGGGGTGTCTTCTTGAATTTAAACACCATTGAGGCCATGGATGGGCTGGGATTGTGCAGATTTTATTGTTTTTTGTCGTTTTTTTGGGCCTGCTGGTGTGGCCCTTTGCCCAGGGGTGGTGAGTGTTGCATGGGCCTAGTCTTTCTGTGGGGTGTCTTCTTGAATTTAAACATAATTGAGGCCATGGATGGGCTGGGATTGTGCTTATTTTATTGTTTTTTGTCGTTTTTGGGGGGCTGCTGGTGTGGCCTTTTGCTTGCCCAGGGGTGGTGGTGGTGCATGGACTGAGTGTGCCTGTGGTGTTGTCTCACTCTTTTTGATGTAAACATCATGGATGGCATTGGATTGTGGTGATTTCTGGCAGTTTTTCTGTTTTTTGGGGGTGTACTGTTGATGTGGACTGGCCATGTGGGTGGTGGTGGTGGCCATCTTGAGTGCTGGCTGGTACAGGCAACATGTGCTTGGGGTGTAAGGGGGCCATTTTGAGGAGAGGCAGTGTCTGAGGCCTGCACTTATTTTGCCTACTTTTCATCCCTTATGCCCAGGGGTAGTGAGTGTTGCATACTTGCATGTCCCTAGTCTTTCTGTGGGGTGTCTTCAATGTAAACATCATGGATGGCATGGGATTGTGCTCATTTTTCTGTGTTTTGTCGATTTTTTGGGGTGTATAACTGAACTGATGTTCCTCTGTCTTCCATTGCTTTTAGGTGCACAAGAAGACTCAATAGAACCACCAGTGCCAGGAAGAAGTCCTGCAGCGGTGTGTGCAGCATAACGTCACGCGACGTCACGTCTGGACACAGAACCCTCTGCAACTCGTGCAACTGCTGCCTGCTGACCTGCTCTGAAGAAGATGGCCCCAAAAAAAGTAACCCGTAGCTCCTCTAGCAAGAAAGGTGCCAGTAAGGAGCAGAAGAAGCAAGTTACCAAGGACACTGGTGTGCCGCCCGCCCCTTTTTTTGTGAGTAAAAAAAAAAGTATGCCTGCAGCAGCTGCAGCGGGATCTGCTGGGGACCAAGCTGGCAGCAGCACCCCCGCTCCATTGGGCTCAGTGCCACCACCACCACCACGCCAACTTAAGTCCAAGCCCTTGAGTGCTGCAGAGGCAGCCAGTATACTTCTTCAATCACCATCGACCAGTGATGTTGGCTCATCGCAAGAAAGCAGCAGCAATGTCCCTCAATCAACACAGGTTGTTGTAGCTCATCTGACGAGTGTTGAACAACCACAGCGGCAACAACAATCACATGTGCAAGTACAAGCCCAAGTACATGTGGAAGGAGAGGCAGCGCAAGGAGATGCGCATGCAGAGGTGCATGGAGGGTCACAACAAGTGCCCACAATAGTTGTTCCTCCCGAAGTAGGGGCACATCAGGAAATCGACAATCAAGGCGAGGTATCATTTGAGGAAGCCACTCCTCCTGATGATCCTTCATTGTCTTCCACAACCCTAGCAAGGAAGAGATCAAGGGTGGTGTCTACATCCTCTTCAAGCACACCTCCTTCTGATGATACGGATCAAACTTGGGAACCAGCACCACAGCCGTCTGAGAGTGAGGCACACCATGATCCAACAAAGGTACTTAAGCGTAAAAGGAAGCTCGTCCAAAGTCTCAGACTTATGGAGTGTGATGAGGCTCAACAAGAAGTGGCGGATACTGCTGCTGATGAAGACTCTGCCAACGACGACCCAGTCATCATAAAGGTCACTGCAGCCCCAGCGGGCATGCAGCAAACAGACATTTTGACCCTAGCCCGAAGAGCTGCTGCGCGTGATGATGATGATGATGATGTTGTCGATGAGGAGGCAGTGGAAACACCACAATCATTGGAGTTAAGTAGTACACCAACTCGTCCCGCTTCCATATTTCTTTCTGGCAAGAAGAGACCTGCGTCAACCTCGACCTTAATTAGTGGCGGTGAAAGTGGAAAACGTACAAAAGTTGGCCAATCCAGATCCTCCACTTCATCTGGCATTAGCTTCATGACCACCACCACCACCAGTATCGCCGCCTCCTCCAGGTCCCACAGACACTTCAAGTCCCCAGTTTGGGACTTCTTTACTGTTTGTCCCAAAAATCCAAGGTTTGCCATTTGTACCCTTTGTAAGCTTGCAGTTAGTCGTGGTAAGCCAGGTAGCAACTATGGTACCGGCGGCCAGAGTGGTCATCTTGACAGAAAGCACGGTGTCCAATGGTTTGCGCACCTAGCTGCGATCAAGAAAGGCCAAAATCAAGGAAACGTTGATGTTTCATCTGATGTTGACGAGCAGGAAGAAGACGTGTCAAACACTTCCCTTACACCCAGTACCCCTCTCAGCAGCACACCCAATGTGAGGCACACTAAGAGTGTTGGAGCGAGTGAGACACCAACGCACAAAAGTTCACCAGCGAGCAAAATTGGGTCAACGAAGTCATTATCAGCCCGTAAATGCTTGGTCCAGGCCAACATTAGAACAATGCTTACTTCAGACGTGCCATATGAACGCAACCACCCACTGACGCGTCTGTATAACACTAAGCTGGCTAAAATGCTAGCTGTGGACCTTCTACCTTTTTCTTTTGTAGAAGCGGTAGGTTTTCTTGAATTAGTTGCAACGCTCTGCCCTAAATGGAAGGTTCCGAGCCGGTTCTATTTTGCCAGAGTTGCGGTTCCAGCACTACATGAAGATGTGCTGCAGGCGATTGGGGCAGCTTTGCAGAAGAGTGCTGTTCACACAATACATCTGACAACAGACATGTGGACCAGTGGCCCAGGCGATGATTACATGTGCATCACTGCACACTGGGTCTCTTTTTCAGGTGTTATAGCAAAGCTAAACGCAGGTGTTGACCCGGACCAAGTTTTCAAAGCTGCTCGGAAACATGCAACACTAGCCATGTTTGCCTTGGAGAAAAGTCACACAGCAGAAAACCTTTTGGAAGAGTTTGACAAAAAGGTGTTGTCAATGCTATCCCCCCTAAAACGCAAGATTGGTTATGTTTCCACGGATAATGGCGCCAATGTAGTTAAGGCCATGTCACAGGGTCACCATGTTAGAGTGCCGTGTTTGGCGCACTGTATCAACCTGGTAGTTCAAAAATTCTTGAGTGATAAAGAGAGTCCAGCGTTCGAGGTAATGGCCACCTGCCGCAAAATGTGCAACCATTTCAGCCATTCTTTTAAGGCCCGGAAGCATCTGCGGAGACTGCTACTTCAACGTGGAATGCCAGTGAAAGCACTCATCCAGGAGGTGGCAACACGTTGGAACTCAACCTTCTACATGCTTGAGCGTCTGCATGAGCAGTATATGGTACTCGATCACTATTTCTTGACAGAGGCTACATCTCAGAAGGAGGACCTGCGGATGAGTAAGGCGCAATGGGCCATAGTTAAAAGCCTGACAGACATGCTTCGTCCTTTTGAGTTCTTCACGCGTGCAGTCAGCCAGGAGGACTGTAATTTGGAAAAAGCTATCCCATTGTTGTGCATACTGGAGCACCAACTGATGGCGGTTTCTTCTGAGTTTGAAAAAGATGAAAAAAAAAAACCATTTCATTTTGTCTGAGAAATTATTACATCGCCTACGTGGTGATGAACGTCTTAAAAACATCAACTCAGATCAGCATTACATTTGTGCTACTATTCTGGATCCACGCTACAAAAAGGCGCTGGCAGACAACGCATTCTTTCCTTTCGCTGATGCAGATGTTCAAAAGTACAAACATTGGTTAGCCTGGTCAGCCAAGAGGTTTGAAAAAGAACGGCAGGTTATTGAAGGAGAAGCCAGTACATCAGCATCAGCATCAGCAGGCCATCCGCAGTCACAAGAATCCACTTCTGCACCTGTGGCTGGGGCACAAGTGACCTCTCAGCCGTTAAAGACACCGGCAACTGGATCATCTGCACCACACACAATGACAACACTAACAGTGGCTGGGGAGGAGGATTGGCTAAGTTTGATGGGGTATGGTTCTCTAAAAAATGTCACAGGCACAGCAAAAAGTAAGCAAAGTGGAGGAACAGTTGATGACCTTGAGTCGATGGTGCAGGACTATCTGAATGACTCAACAGTGGTCTTTCTTAATGAGGAGCCATTGCAGTATTGGCATGGCAAAAAACAATTGTGGCCACAGCTCTACAACCTGGCTATAAACTATTTGTCTTGCCCACTCGCAAGTGTGTCTTCTGAACGTGTTTTCAGTGCTGCTGGTGGCATTGTAACTGCCAAACGGAGCCGCCTATTGCCCAAAAATGTGGAGCGGCTGACAATGATCAAGATGAATCAGCACCTCATACCACCAGATTACAAAGTGAGAGAAAGCACGCCACATGAAGACGATGAGGACAGCAACGTAGATGAGGGGATTTTTTCTCTGTTCGGTGCCACTGACCTCATCCAGCCTGAATTCGCAGAGTATGATGACGAAATCTTGTTCTTATTCCCTGACACCGAGCCCTGAAAATGAGACAATCAATCAAGAACTTTCTTTTTCGTCCTTATTCACTTTTATTCCTGTGTGCTTTGTGTCTCTCTTTCTTTGTTTTGCACAGTTAATTTAATTCAAACTTTAATCACCTAATCCCAAAAAGAAGACCATCATCAGAACTGTCTTCACTTGTTTGCTTATTGATTTGAAGGTGCCGCAGTCTACATTCCTCAGGTTCACAAGTTCTGAAGAACATGCTCCTCTATCCTCCTCCTCCAGACTGCGATTTCCCTCCAAGCAGAGTGCTGGATTACGCACAATGAAGAAAGACTCAGCACTTGTGGGGGTGTTGTACTTCTTTGCGGGTGAGTTGACGGTTTTGGGCCCATTGCTGTGAAGCTCTAATAATGGACAAAAGTGTTTTGGACCAAATATGAGGTGAAAATTTCTTGCCGTTTTTGCTGACTTGCTTGCCTTTGAGGTGCTCTTTGGCGGGGTTCCGGGGGTTTGTGTGTAATTTTTGGTGTCTGTCGAAGCACTGCTGCGACAGTCTAATCTTGATTGCATTTGCTTTTCAGGAAATCCGTGGTGGAAAACAGGAGTTATGATGATTGATGATGACCTAGCTGCACAGCGCGTTACTTTGGACCGAAGGCCGAGAGATATTGTAAGTATGAGATTTAGCTTTTTCGCTGTTTGGGGGTGTTGTCGGGTGTTTTTTTGCGGGTGGGTTGGCGCCGGCGGGTCTTGCCTGGGGCATTCCTGGGAAGGTCTAATACCGGATACAAGTGTTTTGGACAAAATCCATAAGGAACAGCCTTTTTTTGGCCATTTCTTCAGACATCTTGCTCAATGTAGCGTTTTGGGGGGCTTCCTGCTGTTCGTGGGTGGGTTGCGGCCGGGGTCTCTGTCGAAGCACTGCTGCGACAGTCTAATCTTGATTGCATTTGCTTTTCAGGAAATCCGTGGTGGAAAACAGGAGTTATGATGATTGATGATGATGACGACCTAGCTGCACAGCGCCGCGTTTGGACCGAAGGCCGAGAGACATTGTAAGTATGAGATTTAGCTTTTTCGCTGTTTGGTGGTGTTGTGTCGCGTGTTTTTTTGCGGGTGGGTTGGCGCCGGCGGGTCTTGCCTGGGGCATTCCTGGGAAGGTCTAATACCGGATACAAGTGTTTTGGACAAAATCCATAAGGAACAGCCTTTTTTTTGCCATTTCTTCAGACATCTTGCTCAATGTAGCGTTTTGGGGGGCTTCCTGCTGTTCGTGGGTGGGTTGCGGCCGGGGTCTCTGTCGAAGCACTGCTGCGACAGTCTAATCTTGATTGCATTTGCTTTTCAGGAAATCCGTGGTGGAAAACAGGAGTTATGATGATTGATGATGATGATGACGACCTAGCTGCACAGCGCCGCGTTTGGACCGAAGGCCGAGAGACATTGTAAGTATGAGATTTAGCTTTTTCGCTGTTTGGTGGTGTTGTGTCGGGTGTTTTTTTGCGGGTGGGTTGGCGGGTCTTGCCTGGGGCATTCCTGGGAAGGTCTAATACCGGCTAGAAGTTAGTTGGACAAAATCCATAAGGAAACACCAGTTTTGGCACTTTGTAAGTTAGGGTTCGTTAGGGTTAGCCCTAGCAGCAGGATTGCATGTGTTTAGGGGGGTTCTATTGCAACGCGGTTCTGTTGTTGTAGAGCACTGTTGGAGCGATGCTGGCTATGGATACTTTTGCTTGCAGGCAAGTGGTTTGAATACAATCCACGGTCTGTATTTGGGTCTACTGTTACTTTCAAAGTACGTTTTGTAACCATTTTTCTGCTAGGCATCATCAAAGTGTGACTTTTTGAACCACACAGCGTACATACCTTTTATTTATTTATCAGTGGTATTGTAATAGCACTTCCTGTTTTCCGTTCAATAATTACAGGCCGGGTTTCAGTCAACATCCGCCAGGCAGGCAGTGGACAGGGTGTCTCTTCTGTCAGTGGTCACCACCACATTGATGGACGAAGCGTCAGCTGGAATGGAGGAGTGCCGCCAATAAGAGGAATTGTTTGCTGCATGCAACTTACTTACCAATTTCAACAGGACAACTCCAACAACATACGCAATACAGATACAGTATCCATTGTTGTCTTTTATTCTATGAGTGTGACTGCATGTGCTTACCTTTACTTTGTAACCAAAGATTGTCTGTAAACTCTGTATCTTCAATTATTGTTTGTCCATGCTCTGCTTTTTTTTTCTTCTCTCAACAAAACCTACCCAAAAAGAAACCCCCATTCCCATCCATTTTACAAACCCTAACCCTCTTCCCCCGGGCTGTGTTGTTTTGCTTGATGTCTGACTAAAATGACATCAATAATTCCACACACTTGCTGGGGAGGATAAGGTGATAGCAGCAACAGGCTGGTGAAGGAATACGAGGATATCTTCTAGACTTACTCAGCTTCAGTACTATATCTTCTAGTAGTAGTAGCCAATGTCAAATAAATTCAACGCAAGTACTAGTTATACTTGCAATACTTTACCATTTGTTAGGCTACATTATGGCACTGTTCTAGTGTACTGTCACCTGCTATTTTCTCGATCGTACCGTAACCGTTGTAATGCTACAGTAAGGAGTACAAACAAGGTTTCGTTTTCTTTTTTTCCATAGGCATGCAACTGCCACTGTGTCACACCACTAGTAACACCGCAATGAGGAAATGTCACCCGCCCAGGAATGACAACGTTAATCCCCATTTCACCTGGAGCCAGCCCTGGGCCTAGCCCTAATTTCTAACACAAATTACAGGTAAGATAAGCGTTTGGTGGGAGGTAGTATAATGGAGTATTATTTCGGAGTAGACAAGAGTTTGACGGTTGTACTACTAAAGTCCTACGACTGTTCAGGAAAACAAAGTTACTGTTACACCCCCGCCCCCCACCCACCAGACTGAAAAGCAGTAAAAAACAGGTATGGTCAGATAAAGTAGTTGAAAAATATATTTATTTATCCCTAACAAAATAATCTCCCTCACCCACCCTAACCCCAACGATTGTCTCTGAAACGTCCCAAAACGATCCCAACTCCCAAATCCCACCCCCCAAAAGTCTATAAAAAAAGGGCAAGGGACACTCCACTACTGGAGGGTGCTGGTGCTGGTGCATGATGCGGCATGGGCATCATACTCCTTGCGGAGGGTGGCAAGCTCGGAGCGGAGGCCCTTAACCAAGGTCTTATACCTCAGGACCTCCTGCTCCAGGTTGGACATGCGGACTCGTAGGCGGTGTTGGCGTTCCTTGCAGCTCCTGTGGGGGGCAGCTGGTGTTTCGGGTGCTTGGCGGTGGCGGTCGGCTTTCTTAGCCCGGCTCGGTCCCGCTGGTTTAGTCACGGAGGAGGATGCAGTCGAAGATGTTGCCCCGCTCGACTGCGTGTCCTCCTCCTCCTTCAGGGCCACCAGCCGCCGATACTCGGCGACTGTGGCCTCCAGCCTCCGTTGCCGGGCCAATCTAGCCTGCTCCCTCCTTGTTGTTGATTTGGAAGAAGGAGCAACTATATGAAGAAAGAAAGACATAGTCTGTAACCAATGCTCCTTATTAATAACACAAAGTGATTGAGCCGAAAGTTGGGTCACAGAGTACAAGTAGCAAATTGAAAGCACAGTACATAACTATTGAGGACAGTATCTATGTAACCCTCCCACTTCTGCATCCTTGCTCTAACAGTAGTGGTAGTTTAATGAACTAATTCTACGACCACTATGGACTTCCATTACAGTCGACTATGACAGTACACCAGTCTTATTCTTCTTCTTCTCTCTTGTTTAGGGAAATGGGTACGTTATCTTATGCAAGCCGGCAGAATGACATGGACACAGCACAGTGAAGTTGCACCCGAGAAAAAAAGTTGCACACCATGATGATGGAGACAGACTTGCGTTACTGTACCGGTCCAGTACATGCAGGTGGTGAAGCTATTACTTTTCTATTACGGGTGGCACTGAGAATACTCTGTTACAAGGGCTACTGCTTAATTAATTTACCTTTCACCCTACAGTGCAAATGAGTACTAGAAAAGGAAACTGAAGAAGCTAACTAATTTGATTATCTATCACTTCACATGGGACGTATTTAATGACAGATGAGATGACTTTAGGTGCTTTGCTTAATATTGAGTGAACACAGTGATACACCCACACATGAATGACGTACTACAAGTAAACTAAAGTTATTAAGAGAGGTACGGAGTGTCCACCGTAATAACCAGATATATGCTGTGAATGCAAACGCAATACAAAGTACTGCTACTATTCATGGTAGTATTGGACACATTTACAATTTCTTTTCCTTGCCTTCCCTGCACTGGGACGGACGTGCGGGTGCGGTGGTACATGCTCTTCAAGGTAACACTTACTTCACCTGGCGACCATCTACTCTCTCTAGATACACATTTGCTATGTAAGAGTCAGAGAATACCATGCTCCAGGCATCCATTCATTCAAAGTATACGCACACATACAGTTTCTGTTTCACCCACCCAGGCTGCTGTCCTTCCACCCATCCTTGCTTCATCATTGACCCAGCCATGCACCATACCATATTCTTTCCTTCCCAGCCACCTCTGGGTCCAAGCAAACACATATCGTTCTTCTTTGCCAGCCATCATACAAGTTCGCGTCCCACTTACTTACACCCTTCTTTCGCTTTTCGTTCATCCCATCCATCACGTTCGTCTAAGAACTTATTGGGATTCTTCTCACCAAAAACTTCACAGCTAAGTCGAAGTACATTTCGAGGAGGCTACTACCTGGTTGATTTGTAATTGTAATACACCCGTGCAGAAAGCACACTATGCAGTCTTCAATCTCAATAAGTAAGGAATATATAGCTTACCTGTTTCCGCCACCACCGTTTGATCCCCCACAGGAACGGCCACCAGCTCTTCTACCGCCGCATCCTCCCCAGAGGCCTCCGAGTCCAAGTCCAACACATCAGCCACCTCCGCGCTGGCCCCGTCACCAGATGTTACACCTACAAAGTACATTTAAGAAAGTTAGAATACACCACTCACTACTATATAATATTTGGTCTAGGAGAAATGTTAAAAAAACAGAATACAATGTAATAATTTGTGACTGTCTACTCCATAGTAAAAATGTCCCATTTTCCAGGGAAGGCTGTTGTCTTGCTGCACTTTTATGCACAACTGATGAATGCTTGCTTTTGATTTTTAACACGCACCACTTTTTCTCCTAACAGACAGAAGCTTGACTCCTGAGTCCTAAGAACACGACCAGGATCAAGTTCAAAGTAGGTGAGAGTTCGGCTCGACCACAAGAAATGTGTCCAATTAATCGTCAGCACTAACCACTTTTCCGTTTACAGTTAAATAGTTTTATGACAAAGTAGATTTCAATAAATGTGTTTACTTTTAATAAAGCTTTTACACTTAAATAGACTCTGTGGTTTTTGTTCCTCTAGACTAGAGTGGATGAGCTAAAGGTTTTGGAATTTTTGCAAGCATGAGTGCCTCTGACACTTCTTGACTGTGCTGTGACTCCGTACTACTCTCTTGTCCTGCGTACGATAATCTAGAGATCATTGGGGATCTATAATCGGTGACTTCGGGAGCTGAATGACTCTGCCACACTATCTAGTCAGTAAGGAGACAGTGCATAGAGGTATTGCTGAATATAATGGGAGTCCAATGGAATTGCCAAATGTCCAATCTTAGTTAGCTACACAGACAGACTAATAAGAATAGTCTAGTAATACCACAGGGAGTCATCATATTCGAGGCAGGATAAGAATTTATATCCAGTCTACAAGAAGATCAAAGACGATTTAGAAAAAATCGAATGAGGAACGCTAGGAAAAAATAGGTACTGTTTAGTAAAATGTAAACTTACTGGGGCCAGCAAAGGAGCCCTCGCCTGCCCGATCCTGGCCTGCATCCTCAGCACCCTCCTCCTGTGTCCTCTTGCCCTTGGGGGGAGCTGATGTACAACATGAAAGAAAGAAAAACCATAAAACATGGATGAGATTTTTCAACCAAATCAAACATTTCAAAAGAACAATAACAACATATTTTGGAAAAATAGCAAATAGATAGACAACTATTCCACGGGATCTATCTCATGTGGTATACTACGTTATTCGTATTGCCTGATTTGCGGAACGTTGACTTAGAAAGTTCCTATGTAACTCAATAAACAGACTACTAAAGAGGTTTGCCTAGGCCTGGCACTGCAGGCAGTAGTGCACAACACGTGACAGACAAAGTCCATCCTGCTTGCAGATCAGTGAATACTCAAACTATCAATCCACCCGCCACCACCGCCACTATTTCTTCTGATAGCCATGTGACTGTCTAAAGGAAGGACACTGGACTTCAGTCTGTTGGGGCTGATTTATAAGTCCCTTGCGGAAGTTGCGGCTGATTTTCCTCCATTGTTGCGTGCCTTTTCTGACGCAGCGGCAGAACAAAAGACTCGCCATGGTGTTGGTGCGGCGTATATATTAAAAAAAAAAACACATATGGGCATATGGGCGATGCATCACGTTGTAAAGCCCTGCGCCATCAGGGGGCGTTCCGGCGCAAGGGAGGGCGTACCTGCGCAGGAACGAATCCTAAAAGTGGCTGAGGGAAATCTACAAGATGTCAATCAGTCATTTTTATGACAATGATGCATGACTCAAACCCTGCGCGCTTGAAGCCGACGTACGGCTTGATGCAGCATTGGGGAGATAGGGTACCCCAGAGCATTGCTGGAGCTGCGCCATCGTTGGCACGCAACTCCAGCAATGCGCTGCCTTTACGGCACAGATGCGTAAGGCTTCTGTGACGTTTTGGGCCAATGGGTGGTGGTGGCATGGCACACAATTACTGCCGCATCCCTGCTACTTTGCAACTTCAAACAAGCAAAGGATGGCTGAGATTGAGAGAGGATAGAGAAAGCATGCCCAGAACCATAGCAATGAATGAGAAACAAGATGGCCGCGCCCGTTCACGACCGCGTGGGTAAGTTCGCGCGAGATTTTCCTTGCGAGTACGCGCGAACTTGTACTCGCGAGCAGCACACTTTGCGAGATTACACATAGCGGGCGGAAACGGAATTACGTCACGCCAACAAGATGGCCGCGCCCGTGTACGACCGATAGGGTAACTTGGCAAACGAATAGCTAGAAGCGCCTCGCGAACACGCGCAAGATCACGCGAACATACACGTCGCAACAAAAACAATTTTGTATTCGCACGTATTCGCGGCTTCCGAAATCGATCTCGCACGGATTCGCGCCCCAAATAACGCGCGAAATTGCAAAAAAAACGATTTTAGCTAAAATGAAAGCAATGAGCAGGTGCAAAAGTTCAAACTTAACATTAGTAACATTCAAGGTAGTGCTTCCTGATGGGCCCCTCCAGAGTTTGCAACAATTCTATGACCCTGCTATGACCCAAACAGCAGGCTCATAGAATAGCACCATAAAGGTCCTGTAAAAAAAAAATTTCACTGCAACAAAAAGCAAATTACAGATAAGGAAGGAAGCAGGTGCCAGCCAGACTGGAACTTTCAAAATTACTGACACATTAATGAAACACAAATTAATTGATGGCAGTTGAAGAAGGGCAGGTGTGCTAGCTTTTTTCAACCACCATAATCTACAGTAATAAATAAACCTAATAGGTGCCTGTGAGGATGTACTAGAGGGTGGCATGGGTGTCCCAGAGGGTGGCAGTGGTGAAACAGAGGGTGCTGTGAACCTGTGATGATAAACCAGACGTAGAAACAACATAGTCGCGGCCGTTGCAAGCCGAAAAGTAAGTTCGCAATTGCGAACTTGTCCCAAAATCGGCGCGAACACGCGCCAACACAAAAAACGGAAAAATCCGCAAGTCCGCTAGAGTTCGCGGATCTTCGCGGATTGCGAATCCGTAAATACGCAAGTTCGCGGATTGCCAATCCGCAAAATCCGCCCATGCTTATGGATGACCCTTGCCATAGAAAGACTCTCGCTGAGTCAAGATCAGAAGGGCAAGAAATACGCAGAACTTTGGGCTCTTTTCATAAAGCTGCTGTCGAAGGATCTCTGCGAGGTCACTTGCCCCAAACTCCTGCCAGTGCTTCGTCTAATACCTACAACTTTGGAATAAGTAGTGCCCCATCTGAGCGAGCGAGAGGACTGGGGCTGGGCTAGGTGGGTGGTGTGGGTCACTATACACCGCTGAAAGCCTTGGTATGGGTCCCACTCTGTTTTCCCTTTTCCTCATGGGGATGGACGGGAGGGGGGTTTCCTTTCCTTGTTGTTCTCCCTTTATGATGGGTTTGTGATCTTATACCTGCATTGTTTTTGACAGTCTATGCTACTCCTATTTGGTAGGTGTGACTTTGAGTGTTTCCAGCCTCCGGGATGTCTGCATTAATGCGGTGGAGATATATATGCCCTCAATGCATTGTCCTTTATCCGACGGCCCATGTGGTTATAGGCGAATGGCTGTGTGCAGATGCTGAGACATCTACCAAGTAAATCAATAAAAAAAGATTTGTTCCATAAAAAATAATGTAAAATGGCAAGTTTACCTGAGTCCGCAAAGTGAATTAGGCTAGTGCCATGCAGGGTGCATTATATCTCATGCCAGTAGGGGGCCATGCATATACAAGATCAAAAGTGTATGAGAAAGATCACAGCCCTCCTTCGAGTATCTACAGCATATATCATTGGGCATCAATTTGGCTCATTTGAGCTTGCATGGGGACCAGTACCAATTGTGCAGAATCTCAAAGTAAGAGTACTTCAATCTGGCTTCCAATAGGATACAAGTTATTTAAGAGAATCTCTACAAATAGGAAATGGTGCCCTTAGAAGCTACCATTTTGTCACATATTCCAAAAGATGCAATTCAGGAAGAGGGATAAGGTATTTGCCCTATCTACCATCAAACAGTAGCAGCTCGTAGTGGGAGTGTTGTGGGGCAGTGGGGTGGGGCGGGGGAGGGATAGGTGGGGGGTAGTAAACTCCAGCACATGGCCAACCGGAGGTAAGTACATAAATAAATAAATACAACTAATTTCATTGTGCGCGCTGCAACGCCGTTTGCTTCCAGTGTTTCTTCAAATGTTGAGAGATGAGCTTGAACAAGAAGAATCAATTGCTGCTGAGATAGCAAGAGAAAGGTCCCAGAGCAGTCAAAGTTCAGCACCTACAGGTCAAGATCCTCTTGGTCAGACAATCATTGAAAATAATGCTGTAATAGCTATGAATGAGGTGGAGAATGCAATGCATCAAGTAAGACAGGAAACTGGATTCAGAATACAGCAATTGAATGCAGATCAGAAAGACATTTTCGAAGAAGTAAATGGTAAAGTAGACCATGGGTTTCTCCATGAGAATAAAATATGTGCATGTTGTACATATAAACCAGTTCTATTGTACACAAGTTGACAAGCTGGAACTGGAAAAAACTTCTTGATTAAAGTACTGGCACGTCAGCTAGAGTCTAATTTGTTGTGTGTAGTTACTGCATCAACAGGCTTAGCTGCTCATAATGTTAAAGGAGTTACCCTACATCGATTGTTAATGCTACCTGTTGAACATGAGAACAAATTACAATACAGCAAATTATCTGGTGATGCTTGTCATGAAGTAGGAAGAGTATTAAAGAAATTAAAGCTAGTAATTATTGAACGAAGTCAGTATGGTTTATAACCTAATGTTAGCTTTTATACATTTAAGAAGGTAGCAAATATTAAAAACTGACTACAATGTACTTTTTAGAGTAAAACACTTAATAGTGTTTGGAGACCTGCTTCAACTCACTCCCGTAAAAGGACAACCTGTATTCAAAGACACTACTACATAATGAAAAAAGGAATTCACTAGGAAGTATTGGGAATGTAAACATTTGGGAAAACTTTCAATACAAAGAGTTAATCCAAAATATGCGCCAAGCATCAGATATGCATTGTGCAGATAGACTACAAAATATAGCAGTGGGAGTCAACACAAAAGAGGGAAAGCCCGTATTACAAACCCGTCTCATCAAACATTTGCTTCCAAGTAATGTTTCTGCTGTTGAAGTAATGTACAATTTTCTTAAGGAAAAGAAGTCTACTGTTTGCTTGATGCCAACTGTTGAAAAGTGTAGTAAATTCAATGAACAATTATTGCAACTGGACAAAGAAGAGATTGTCAAAATTAGAGCAAATGATAAAATTAAACATCAAGAGTTTACAGTGCTAATAACAGAAAACTGCAATTAAAATTGGATAGTTAAGAAACGTCTTCGTCGAAAATTGCAAGATTAGAAAAACAGTTACTTATCCGTAAAAATTGTTGTGTAATCCTACGTCACACATTAAATGCTGAAAAGGGGTCAGTGAATGGTGCAATGGGTAAAGTTATTATATTTGTCAATTATCCAAACAGAAATTATGTGGAATACGTAGCCATAAAATGTGATGTTGTGGTTGAAGTTAAGCAGATTGGTAGATGTGTTATACGTTTTCTACTTGTGAAAGACTTTGATGTCCAGAGAAAGCAGTTCCCAGTGTCTTTAGCATATGCAGTAACTATTCATAAATTGCAAGGTTTAAGTGTAGATACAGCCCATGTTAATATTGGTAGTAGTGTATTCACAGAAGGAATGTCATATGTCGCTTTGTCGAAATTAGAAAATTGTCTGGTTTATTTCTGATTGATTTTGATGAGAAGAAAGTACTGAGCTGTGTAACAGAGTATAATCGGTTAAGAGCTCAATATGCATCTTATTTAGGCCAGTATTCTGTGGTCCAAATAGCAATCCTGAGTTCAAAGTGGAAAATATCTAAACAGTCTATCACAGTTGAACAGAAAGATGAACAAAAGGAATATCAACACGGAGGAAATCAAAGAAAAGTAGAGCACAATGAGGAAATACAAGGCTATCACTTTGATAATAAATCTGGAGTGAACTGTTATGAACATGTACTGTTAAATGGACTATAATATCAGCCTCATTTTACAAATTCTATTAAAGAAAAGGTAGATTAAACAATATCTTAACAAATGTGTAGTTTACTTGAAGAATTAGTTCTAAATTCTGCTACTGGAATAACAAAACTCACTGATGTCTGTACTGGATCATTAGTGTTCTCTCAAAATCTTCAGCATGATTCTCAAGAATTTTAAATGGTAATGCTAGGACTATTAGATGAACAAGATGTGAATATCAATGAATTATTTGGTTTAACTTATAAATGGACCCATAACTGTGAAGGTTGTGAATTTACGTCTAGCACTGAAATCAATTCAGAACAATTCCTCTACTTGACATTACCAGAAAGTGAAGCTCTGTTGTTTGAATTTTTAACAAATTCCCATCAAGATATGACCTGTCCAAACTGTAGATCAGAACTTAGGTTAACATTATTTCTACAGAGTTATGGAAAATATTATAGTAATGCTACAGCAATGCAGAGTGGATGATACTAAGTTAGGAACTGAAATTACAAACTTTAAAGCTGCACAAATTTCCATCTCAAAAATACCTTTCACAACTATAGCAATCATATTTCATGAAGGAGTTTATATAACCTCTGGACACTACACAATATAATTAATATGTCAAACTGGATGTACAGAGTGCAATGACACACAATTGACATTTAAATCTAGACTACCCAAAAAGTTACCAAACTCATATTTGCTGTTTCTAGAAACGAAGTTCTAATGAGAATGTAAGATAAGAAAATGTTGGATAGTGTTTATAAATATATATATATATATATATATATATATATATATATATATATATGCAAACGAAGATTCCTTCCGTGGAAAGAGATCAAGGAGTCGCTTTTAAACCACACAATTCCAAAGGAGGGTGATTAAGGTTCTTTATTTGTATCCATAAGGTGCCAAAACCAAACCCAAACCAACGCGTTTCGACAGCCTCCACTGTCTTGTTCACGGTCAGTTTTACAAGTGCAATAACACAGATATTTAAACAAACCACCATTTCCTGGAACACAAGGTTACCTCCCACCAGGGGCGTGGTGTGACTCAATGTCCCAACCCTAGGAATTCTGGTTACTGTAGTTTGAACAGTGTGTTCATATTTACAAATCTACATTTGGCATTTCTATTTCCCCTCCTTAGTCCCTCTGGTTGACCTTCAATAGTATTTGATGGTGGTCCAAGTGTTTACGTTAATTTGATTTTCACTTTTTTAAACTTTTTTTCGTTTTATAGCTTTATGTGGCAAACAACACACCACCCGTCCCGGTCACATATCCTTTGTTTTTTCCATGAACTACAAATTTCTGGATGTTGTAGTTTTTTGCCATTTTAGTTGTAAGTTCAAACACGCATCGATATATATCTTTATATCAGAAAAATCAAATTGGCAAAGTTTTTTATGGAAAAACCATACAAACCTAAATCCACAATAACACAAGCGGGAATCAAATCTACTCTCCTAGCTAAAGAAGCGGAGGCATACTTGACATTATTAAATTTGAATGAGGAAGAAGATAGCAACATGACTCTAACGGAAGCAATACCACAATTGGGAGCAGGCTCAAGCAAAATGAAAGCCAAGTCAAAGTTTTATCCGCAACTAACACCAGGGAACAAGATTGATATGTTCCAGGAAGCAATCATCCATGATCTCTACAAAATTACCAAAACTAAAGGCAAGGACAATCTAACAATCCAGGAGAGAGAAGCTATTATATCCCTCACGAATGACACCAGTTTCGAAATAAAAATTGCGGACAAGGGAGGCAACATAGTCCTGTGGGACAGGGACTTATATACCGCAGAAGCCATGGAACAGCTAAACAATCCGCAATACTATGAAAAACTAAACTCAAATCCTTTGGATAAAATCAAAAAAGAATTTGACAAGAACTTAAGTAATTGGGAAAATAATGGCCTACTGGATTATGATGAAAAGAAATATCTTACTGTTGATTTCCCCAAAATGGCCACCATATACTTTTTGCCAAAAATTCATAAAAATCCCACTTAACCACCAGGGAGACCAATTGTGTCAGCCAAGGGGTCCTTGTTTGAGCCCCTAACCAACTATATCGACTATTTCTTAAATCCCTTTGTACAAAATTTGAAATCTTACCTAAGGGATACAACTGACTTCCTATGTATGTTGAATGATCTGACCTGGCGACCAGAATTCTTATTGATAACTATGGATGTAATATCCTTGTATACAAACATCGATAACGAACTAGGCCTAAAGGCATGCAAATTCTTTCTCCAAGAACGCAATATCCACTTCAGAGACCATAACATCATGCTCTTAGAAATGATCACCAAATCCCTCACTAACAATATCTTCCTATTTGGAGATCAGATTTTCAGACAAAAAAATGGGGTGGCAATGGGCTTTTCCCATAGTCCTAGCTACGCTTGCATCACCATGTGGTGGTGGGAGGAGACAGTCGCATGGAACCAAAATTATATGGAATACACACAACACATAGTGTCATGGAAACGTTTCATCGACGACCTGTTCATTATATGGAATGACAGTGAAGAAAAATTTCTGGAATATTTTGAAATTTTGAACACGGAAACACCATGTCTGAAATTCACTTACAACATAAGTAAGACCAAAGCAATTTTCCTTGACACTGAGGTTTACATTAAAAACAACCACATTGAGACAACTCTCCACCGAAAGGATACTGCAACAAACGCCACCCTGGAAGCTACCAGCTTTCATCAACGTTCGTTAATTGAAAGCATCCCCTATGGGGAATTTCTCCGCCTGAGAAGAATTTGTAGTGAGGAAGAGGAGTGGGATAAACAAAGCAAAACTACCATGCAAAGGTTTACCAAAAGAAAATATAACCGAAAAGTGGTCCAGAGCTGTTGGAATAGAGCAAATCAAAAAACCAGGAAGGAATGCCTAGAAAAGAAAACTAAACCAGACAATCAAGAAGAAGAACCAATTAGATTAATTTTGAACTACAGCCAGGAGTCAAAAAGAATCAACCAAATTATTAAAAAGAATTGGAAAATCCTTCAGTTGGACCCGGTAATCGGCAAAAGAATGGGCAACCACCCCGTAATCACTTACAGAAGAGCAAGAAATTTGCAGGACCAATTAGTGCATAGTCACTACAAAACTTCAAACCCAAAAAAAGCATGGCTAAAAACAAAAGGCTTTATCAAGTGTTATAACTGCAAAGCTTGCGAGATTGCCAAGCCGACAACTCAGATTTCAATGCCAAACAAAAAAATGTGGCAAATAAAAGAATGTATAACGTGCAACAGCAACTATACTGTGTACATGATTGAGTGTCCCTGCAAACTCCGATATATCGGAAGTACTATATGTGAGTTGAAAAAGCGCATCCTGGAACATGCACGTGCGACAACACACAAGGACAGAAATAATGCAGTCGCAAAGCATATGGAAAGTCATCACCAGGGGGACTGGAAACAACTACGATTTTGGGGAATCGAAGCAATGATCCCCTCAGAAAGAGGAGGACACAGTGAAAAAATTCTGCGGCAGAAGGAGTCAAGGCACATACTTAATTTTAGGACAATGACCCCGTTTGGCCTCAACCAATCGGAGGAACTTTATATACATCTATGAAAGACCAAAGGCCTGGAAACTCCAATAAGATTCCGAATCCTGATACAGCATCCTGTTTTGCAATACAAAATGATTTTAATGTTTAAATTGTGACATTTCACTTATTCACGCACAGAATCAAACAGACCACAACTCATAGGTATAAGCCCACCTGAGGGCAGGAAGTACAAAAACTACTACAATACCCCACACAGTAAACATCAAGTGGAAGCCGCTAATGCCGCGTCTAAAACTAACGATTTAGCGCGAAGCCCACTGGAGGGCCTTCTTGGAAAGTAATTGTGAAAATTGAGAAAATTGTTCCGTTCACATACAACTCGAAAAATGAGATCCATTGCATGAACTTACAACTAAAATGGCAAAAAACTACAACATCCAGAAATTTGTAGTTCATGGAAAAAACAAAGGATATGTGACCGGGACGGGTGGTGTGTTGTTTGCCACATAAAGCTATAAAACGAAAAAAAGTTTAAAAAAGTGAAAATCAAATTAACGTAAACACTTGGACCACCATCAAATACTATTGAAGGTCAACCAGAGGGACTAAGGAGGGGAAATAGAAATGCCAAATGTAGATTTGTAAATATGAACACACTGTTCAAACTACAGTAACCAGAATTCCTAGGGTTGGGACATTGAGTCACACCACGCCCCTGGTGGGAGGTAACCTTGTGTTCCAGGAAATGGTGGTTTGTTTAAATATCTGTGTTATTGCACTTGTAAAACTGACCGTGAACAAGACAGCGGAGGCTGTCGAAACGCGTTGGTTTGGGTTTGGTTTTGGCACCTTATGGATACAAATAAAGAACCTTAATCACCCTCCTTTGGAATTGTGTGGTTTAAAAGCGACTCCTTGATCTCTTTCCACGGAAGGAATCTTCGTTTGCATTAATAGCGGTTGGGCTCAACCGCAGGAGCGACGCGGCCACAACTAGTAGCGCCTAATGGAAAAAGAAATGAGCCATATGGATACACATATATATATATATATATATATATATATATATATATATATATATATATATATTACCTACTGTAGGTAGTTATAGTTAAGATTGGCTACCATAGGAAATCCGCAACATTCTATTGGGAATAACTCTGGCGCCGCTTGAGGAATTTGTGTGTAATTTTCCAAAATTTTGGCCAGCTCTGCTCCGCTCCTTCCCTGGAAGTTTTGGGGGAATTTGTGAAGTGGGGGCTGAAAAAAAGGGGGTCCCAAAACGTGTTTTCCCCATGTTAATTTCCATAGGACGATCTGACAAGTCTACAGCCCGAACCGCTGAACGGAATTACGCCAAACTTGGCAAAATTGTAGGGACTGGTACACAGATGTGCCTTTGCTATATTTGGTAAAAATTGCTCCAGTGTTTTTTTTTTAAATTAACTTAAAAAACACATATATATCTATAAGCGCTCTCCGAGCGCTCACAGGTGCGCGTACCGGGGAGCGCACCCGGCGCGCTACAGGAGTGCGCAAGCGGAAATCTGATTGGCTGTCGGGTGTCTGTCAACATTCTAAACAGTCCGGAGAGTCCGCCATCTTGTGTCTCGGTAGAATCAAGACACAAGAGGTGAAAAAGAAAGAGGGATATAATTAAAAGGGGGCAGAGTAGACACATCCTGACCCCCTAGGTTTTCTGAGGGGGCCTTTTAAATTTTCACGGGGTAAGCGCTGGGTGCGTTCCCAGGTGCGCGCTCTGGTACGCGTACCCTGAGCGCACCACAGGGAAAAACAGTGTAAAAATTATAGTAAAAAAATAATTTAGAGTGCTTAGAGGTAGGGTAGCCCTGAAAAGAGCTGTTGTGTTATGTGGTCATTTTTTGTACCTACAAGTAGGTACCAATGCAGAGTCTTATATTCAAGAGGAAAACTCTATTCCCCTCATCTGTAAAATGCACACCATCTCTCCTATAGATGTCTTGCATGTTGTAACGCAAGTTGTTGTGGTAAATGGAACCCATACCATAGTCTCTGAGGAAAGCAGAAACAGATTTATTCACATGTTTCCTTGCATTCTCAATCTGTGGACAAAATTGGTTGGACCAGTTCCATTTTTGCCTTTGACATATATTAGAAAATACCAAGGCAGTTTTTGGAAAAAGTGACACCAATTGCCCAAAGATGTCCTTTAAAAACATTTCCAGACCTACCCCAGTCAAAGTGCCCAGCTCATTGCCACCACAGTGCACAATTATGAGGTCAGGGTGTGGTAGATGCATAAAGGATTTTACCAATGGTATCAATTGGTGACTTCTCAATCCTCTCTGTCCAATCCATACAATGTCCACATTTGGTAAATCAAGTTTGTAAATACCTCTGTTAACTGCGTATTTTGGACTCCAGTGGACAAAGCTATGACCCTCAAACCAGACTGTTGGCATCTTGAAGGTAGATGTGCTTGTATTCAGATGAGTTGTGGAAATGAAATGGCAGTTTGAAAGTAGGAGTTATGTAAAAAAGTGGTTGAGATTCAGTGCACTTGAAAAACAAAAAATGATTGCTGCTTTCTTAACATTCTCCACTGAAAACTAGGGTGCATGCTTTTGTTTTTTGAAAGAAGTCATTTCAATGGTTGAGGAAAAATCATTTCAAGAAACATTGCATATGATTAGCTGGTACATTGAGTGGTCAAACACCCTTGCTGCTTTTTTTTTTGCAACTTAGTATGATGAACTTCTGAACTGTGTGCTGGGTGAGGAGGGAGTTGCCATGGTAACAGGGGAATGTGCACTGGGGGGATGGGTGAATGTTATGTGACTTTCAAAGTGTTCAAAAGTACAACCAATTAAAATGTGCAGTTTCTTACTCCACTTCATTTACTCCTTCTCTTACTCCTTCTGTCCTCTTACTTCTACACTCCCCTTCCCTCATTCTCTCTCTGTTAGCCTCATTCTCTCCGTCCCCTTAGTCTCTCACTTCTTTTCTATCACGCTCACTCCCTATAACTCAGCCATACTCCTACACTCACCTTCTTTCAGACCTTTTCCTTTACTTTCCTTCCTCTGTCTTCCCATCCTTCGCTCCTTCACTCTTTTCCCTTCCCTTACTCCCCTTACTCCATTTCAGTAACTCCTTCTCTCAATCCCTCTATCCTCTAACTTACTCACTCCCCTTTTCTCACTCTCTCTCTGTTACCCACATTCTCTCTGTCCTCTTAGTCTCTCACTCCTCTTCTATCACGCTCACTCCCTATAACTGAGCCATACTCCCACACTCACCTTCTTTCAGACCTTCTCCTTTACTTTCTTTCCTCTCTCTTCCCTTCCTTTACTCCTTCACTGTTTTCCCTTCCCTTACTCTCCTTACTCCACTTCATTAACTCCTTCTCTTACTCCATCTGTCCTCTTACTTCTACACTCCCCTTCCCTCATTCTCTCTCTGTTAGCCTCATTCTTACCGTCCCTTTAGTCTCTCACTCCTCTTCTGTCACGCTCACTCCCTATAACTCAGCCATACTCCTACACTCACCTTCTTTCAGACCTTTTCCTTTACTTTCCTTCCTCTGTCTTCCCATCCTTCGCTCCTTCACTCTTTTCCCTTCTCTTACTCCCCTTACTCCACTTCAGTAACTCCTTCTCTCAATCCCTCTGTCCTCTAACTTACTCACTCCCCTTTTCTCACTCTCTCTCTGTTACCCACATTCTCTCCGTCCTCTTAGTCTCTTACTCCTTTTCTATCATGCTCCCTCCCTATAACTGAGTCATACTCCCACACTCACCTTCTTTCAGACCTTCTCCTTCACTTTCCTTCCTCTCACTTCTCTTTCTTTACACCTTCACTGTTTTCCCTTCCCTTACTCTCCTTACTGCACTTCACTAATTCCTTATCTTACTCCCTCTGTCCTGTTAGTTCTACACTTTCCTTCCCTCATTCTCTCTCTGTTAGCCTCATTGTCTCCGTCCCTTTAGTCTCTCACTCCTCTTCTGTCACGCTCACTCCCTATAACTCAGCCATACTCCCACAATTACCTTCTTTCAGACCTTAACCGTTACTTTCCTTCCTGTCTCTTTCCTTCTTTTGCTCCTTCACTCTTTTCTCTTCCCTTACTCTCCTTACTCCACTTCACTAACTCCTTCTCTTACTCCCGCTGTCCTCTTAGTTCTACACTCCCCTTCCCTCTTTCTCTCTCTGTTAGCCTCATTCTCTCTGACCCCTTAGTCTGTCACTCCTCTTTTATCACGCTCACTCCCTATAACACAGCCACACTCACTCACTGATGTTTCTTTCCTCCCTCACTCAGGGCCTCATTTATGAGAAATGACGCATCGCTGCGTGAAAGCAGCGATGCGTCACTTCTCAGTGCGCTCTCCTTGCGACATTCCTGATGCGTCATATTTAATGTATGACGCATCATGTCGCAAGGAGTTACAGATACGTCAGTATCTCTGACGTATCTGTAAGTGCAAAAGTGACGCATTGCTGGAGTGTGTCACAAAAGTGACGCAACTCCAGCAATGCATCCTTTCACATGGGGCAAGCCCCATGTGAAAGGGCCTGCGTCAGTCTTATGCCTGCTGTGAGGCAGGCGCAATATTTTGACGCAACGGCGTCCTAAAAGTGACGCAGTGAAATCTCATAGATTTCACTGCGTCACTTCTACGACCCTTCCTTGCGTCAATACGCCCCCTTTGCATACATTATACCTGGCGCAGGTATAATGTGGCACAGGGGTTTACAAAGTGACGCATAGATGCGTCACTTTGTAAATATGACTCAACAAGGCGCTTTTTTTACACCACTGGTGCGTCACAAAAAGTGACGCACCGGCGGCGTAAAAGTGACGCATGGCCTCATAAATGAGGCCCTCAGTCTTATACTTTCAATTTTTCTATCACTTTTTCTGTCTCTTCAGTCCCCTAATCACCTTGCCTCACACTCACTTGCCTTCATCCAGTATGTATCTCCACTCTTTCCTAAACATCACTGCTCTTTTCTTACCCTTCCACACCCCCGTTCCTTTACTACATTTTCTTCACTTAAACTCATTCCCCATGTTCATTCTCCTTCTCCTCACTCTCCTTCCCCACACTCACCTTCTTTCAGTCCCCCTACTTCACTTCCCTTCCCCTCTTGTCCCTTTCTTTGCTTTCTCACTCATTTTCCTCTCCTCTCTCACTGCACTCCACTTCAGTTACTCTTTTTCATTTTTTTAAGAATACAGCTCTTTTTTGAGAATTGGAGGTAGTTCTTAAAAGAACTTATTTTTCATCTTTTTTCGGTTTTTTCTCAACAAAAACAAAAACAGGGAATGGCAAACTGCTCAACAGGAGCAAAAAAAAAATAATCAAAATTAGGACTGGGGACGGCAGCGGTGGTTCTCTATTGTTCGAACAATGTTCGTAATACGTTGTTCACCATAACAAAGTAGTTCATCACAATGTTTGCATTTGATTGTGGCTTCATTAAAAACAGGCTGAATATTTGGGATCAGCTGTTCTGGTCGCCCCCTCACCGATACAGTTGCTCCTCCTGTTGAAGTAGAAGCACCATCCCTTGGAGCTTCTCGTGCCAGAGACCTGACACTCTCCCTGGCATAGTTCTGGGGGTGCTCCTCTGGACGTGCTGAATCATAGTTGAATTACCAAAACTGTACTTCCTTCTGGGGTCTCCTCGGGAAAGTACAGTATGGCAGTTCTTACACTCCACCTTTGGAGCATTTACTTTTTTAAGTCCCTCAGGAATAGAATTTTTTTTCCAAATAAAATGTTCTTTCACCTTCGGCTGAGGAGGCTCAATGAAACCATCTGACTCCTCACTGCTGCTGGATGCTCTGGCAGCCATTCTATCCACAAATTGTTAGCACAAAAAAAAAGAGGTCCTGCTCTCACCAAAGTGAAAGAAGAAGTGAAGGAAAAGGGTGGGGTTTTAATTAGTTGTAAAAAAAACCTGTTAACAACCAATGAAAAGAGTTATTTTAAGGTCACATGACTTGACACGCTTATGCTGCGCGCACCGGAGCGCTTCCGGGGGCACTTACGCGGCGCGAAAGTAGGCGCTTCCGGGGGCACTTACACGGCGCGCCTTAGTGACGTTTTGGTAGCTTTACGGAAATGCAAAATCATTTTCATTCGGAAAATCAAAAATACTACTTTTATAAGTATGGTACTGAATGTTTTGCATTATTATTTAATTTTCATACACATTTATTTTTACGAACGCAGAAATAGTGCTCTCGCTGAGCTCTCGGAAGAGCTTACCGGTGCGCGCACCCTGAGCGCTCCAAGACAAAATGGTACGGGTAAGCTTACCGGTGCGCGCACCCTGAGCGCACCAGGAAAAAATGATAAAAAATACAGTGAACAAATAATTAAAAAAAAAATAATAATTATAATTAATAGTTATAAAAAACAGCTAATAAAAAAAAAATTGTAGGTTACAAAGTCGATATACAAAGGAATTAACTTTTAAAAAAACTATGAAATTCACTGAAAAAACCATAGGTTTCACAAACGTTATAGTTAGAAATTAGCATTTAAAAAACCTTTGAAATTCTCTGAAAAAACCATAGGTTTCACAATCGTTATAGTTAGGAATTAGCATTTAAAAAACCTTTGAAATTCACTAAAAAAAACATAGGTTTCACAATCGTTATAGTTAGGAATTAGCATTTAAAAAACCTTTGAAATTCACTGAAAAAACCATAGGTTTCACACCAGTTATAGTTAGCTGAACATTTTACTCATACAAAACCATTGAAATTCCCACGTTATAGTTAGTTGGACTCACTATAACTCGCGCGTCCGCAATCCACTGCTGATGATGTCACATATTACATCATTCATGACATGGTCAGTGACATCACTGATGACATCACTGATGACATCTCAAATGACATCACTGATGACATCACAGATGACATCATCCATGTGAAAATATAATGCACCTCCTCACACTCTAATCTAACCTTTTATACATCCAGTGTAGAATACAGACTACCATTCCTGAAACCATTGACACAGCAATACCACTTACTACATACACACTCACTGATTCATAAGTCTACACACACATCCACTCATTCACCCATACAATCACTCATACATACAGTCACTCATCAATAGAACGCTATCATATGCACTCATACACCTATACAGACATGCACACTGTGCCAGTCATCCATGGAGTTACTCTCTAATCTACTCAGTAATGAAAAGAATCAATCACACTCCCATTTCCTCATCTATACAGTGATGTCACTGAGCATGTCATAACTGATCTAATATGTGACATCATCAGCAGTGGATTGCGGGTGCGCGAAATATAGTTAGTACAACTAACTATATAGGAGCAATTTCAATGGTTTTGTATGAGTGAAATGTCCAGCTAACTATAACACCCCTAAAACTTATAGTTTTTTGAGTGGATTTCAAAGGTTTTTTAAAAGCTAATTCCTAACTATATATGGCCTGAAACCTATGTTTTTTCAGTGAAATATATATATATATATATATATATATTTATATATATATATATATATATATATATATATATTTCACTGAAATATATATATATGTATATATATACCAAAGAGACACCCTCCGTCTCAGGAGCCACCAACCCTGCAGGGAAGCCTCGCTACAGTGGACACGGAGGCATCCATCAATTTAACATCCAGGAAAAACTGCGAGGCACATTACCGGATTTAGATGCGTTTATTCACAGGTAAGGTAGCGCAAGAGTTCTCCATTATCCTTACGCGTTTCGGCAGTCATGCTGCCTTGAACACAGGAGGAGAAATAAACAATGTCCTGTGCGTGTGAGCGCACCTTTTAAACTCACAAAGTCACATGACTGATGTAAAAGCCTTCATTTCCCACAATGCCTCACACTCGTATTCAGATTTGTCGGCTGGATTTTCAATGAATCACAGTACATATCGAGTGGAATCAAATGTTTAAAGGTGCAGGCAAAGTACAATGCGGGTTGATATTACCAGTCCGGTGAAAGTTGTCACATTCGCTGATGCTCCGTATTATAAGAAACCTGTGTCACCGCTCAGCTCCGGCACGATCAGCACAGGGAATTCCCCATGCCGAATCCCTTCCTCTGGTGATTGTGACAACTTTCACCGGACTGGTAATATCAACCCACATTGTACTTTGCCTGCACCTTTAAACATTTGATTCCACTCGATATGTACTGCGATTCATTGAAAATCCAGCCGATAAATCTGAATACGAGTGTGAGGCATTGTGGGAAATGAAGGCTTTTACATCAGTCATGTGACTTTGTGAGTTTAAAAGGTGCGCTCACACGCACAGGACATTGTTTATTTCTCCTCCTGTGATCAAGGCGGCAAGGCTGCCGAAACGCGTAAGGATAATGGAGAACTCTTGCGCTACCTTACCTGTGAATAAACGCATCTAACTCCGGTAATGTGACTCGCAGTTTTTCCTGGATGTTAAATTGATGGATGCCTCCGGGTCCATTGTAGCGAGGCTTCCCTGCAGGGTTGGTGGCTCCTGAGACGGAGGGTGTCTCTTTGGTATGTGAATCCTGTTGATGATCCTGAAGATCAACAGGATCCGAACAACTCCAGGACAACGAGGAGTATGACAGGATCCCTTCCGAATCACCCATCCACCAGCAAGAGGGGAACTTAGTGGTGAATCTGACCCCCTGGCCTCTCTCGGAGATCCAAGAAAGGGTACTGAATAAGGGACTTGGTTTTGTGCCCACGCACAAACCAGACATTTTCAGATTGAATATGGAGATGAAGGAATTTGTGAGGAAGCTGAAGTTACAGACCTTTTTCCAAGACAAACCACCCAAACAGGGAGTAACAGATACAGGACTACGACCTAAGTCCACTTTCACCCCCCCTGACTCCCTTTTGCCTATTGAAATATTAACTTTTGAGAAGGCGATTATGACAGAGGTCAACCAAATTAATCTATCAACAACCAAGGTTTTTCACAATACCAACAAACAGGAGCAACAAGCCATAAGAGAACTAGCTGACAATGATAAAATAATCATAAAACCCGCTGATAAGGGCGGGGCCATTGTGGTTCAAACAACAGAGGCATATGACACAGAATGTCTGAGATTGCTATCCGATAGACGAAATTACACAGTCTTACAGGATGACCCTACCGAGAGACTCCGCACCAGAATAGGAGGCATGATCGAAGAAGGGCTTGCGCATGATTGGTTGAGCAGAAATGAGGCGTATTTCTTGAAACAACCTACACCACGCATCCCCTACTTTTATTGCATCGCCAAGATTCATAAAAACATGACCAATCCACCGGGAAGACCCATTGTGTCGGGGATCGGTTCTATTCTAGAACCCCTCTCTAAGTTTGCGGATGCCTTTTTACGCCCCCTGGTCCAATCTACAACGACTTATCTAAAAGACACCAAATCCGTCCTACAACTGTTAGATAACAGAGATTTTGACCCCTCCACACAACTCCTGATGAGCTTAGACGTGGAGAGTCTGTACACGAGCTTGCCACATGATGAAACACTCCAAATCATTGAAGAGGTTCTATTTACTACTCCTTGGAAATACCAAACACCGAGGGGTGTGGTTCTTGAGTGTATCTCTTTGGCATTACAACAGAATTTTTTTCAATTCAAACAGACTCTCTACTTGCAAAGCCATGGTACCAGCATGGGCAGTACTTTTGCTCCTAGTCTGGCTGGGTTATACGTCCATCATTTGGAGGCCAGTAAGATACTGCATCCAGACAACCCATACAGGGGCAAGATAGACACTTGGAAGAGGTATATAGACGACGTTTTTGTCATCTGGAATGGGGACCACAGATCAGCAATGGATTTCCTAACATGGCTGAATAATCAAAATGCTTATCTCAAATTCACCAGTACTGTTTCTGACCAATCGATGGTCTTTCTTGACCTAAATGTCTATACAGAAGGAGGTAAACTAAAAAGTACCACCCATTTTAAACCCATTGCAAGAAACTGTCTTTTAAGATATGACAGTTTCCATCCTAGACATTTAAGAGAGAACCTGCCATATGGCCAATTTTTACGACTGAGGCGTAATTGCACTGAATTGACCGAGTACAAGTCCCAAGCCAGTGACCTCAAGAAAAAACTGCTGCAAAGACAGTATCCAGAAAAGACGATCAACAAAGCAATGAAGAGGGCGAGAAACAATCATAGGGAAGCCCTATTGGAAGACAGACAAAAGGAGACTAGTGAGAATAAAAGACCTATTTGTGTCACCACCTACAGCACTGTGTCCAATGAGGTGTCAAAAATTATAAATAAACACTGGTCTATCTTAAATTGTGGCACCCTACACCTGGAAAAGCCTATGCACGCCCATCGCCGAGGACGGAACCTGAAAGATATCCTGGTACATACCAGACCAAAAATGAATACTGATACAAGGACGAACCCAGCTGGGATTCAGGGCCATTTCCCTTGTGGAAATTGTAGTAGTTGTCACCTAACAGAAAGGAGCAAGACTCTCACGTTTAGTAACGGCACCACTTGGGAGCAACGACATTTCACTAACTGCAACACTAAAAACGTGGTCTATTTGATAACCTGTCCTTGCGGTTTGGAATACGTGGGAATGACCACCAGAGCAGTGAAGACGAGAATGAGTGAACATAAAAGCAATGTCAGGTGCAAAAAGAGTACTACAAAGATGGCAACACATTATTTGGCAGAACAGCATTGTGTCAATGACCTGAGGTGGACAATCATTGAATCACTACCATCTGATAAGGGTTTGTTCCAAAAGGAACAAAGATGGGTGTTCCGTCTCGGCACACATATTCATGGGCTAAATGATGACGTTCCGTGGTCACAACTTTCTGATTAGAGGCTAAAACCGGTCTCAGCCATAGTGAGAGCCTGATACCCACATCTATTATTTGTGACATTATGATCACCTTCCCTCACAATGATCGCCTTTGGGTACTACTGTCACTGCAAATGAAATAACTGTTATTTTAACTAGGGCTTACACAGGCTTAACTTAGATAGTTTAATGTGGTAACCCTCCCTAATTAACAATGGCCCTTACCAAGATCTCCTTTGGAAGAACTGTCAATGCTATGAAACTATTTTAATTATAAGCAACTACGGTAGTGGAATATAGTGACCCGCATTGTTGGTTTCATTATGGCCCTCTTTCCAACTCGAACAGATAGTGAGTATTAAATGGGACTTTGTAGCATTATGCGGTTGCAGTCGGCAAGCGGTACCGAGCGCACGAGACTGGGCGCGTGGGACATGCAGCCGCGCATGCGCGGTTTAGCAGTGTCTCCATAACCAAGCATGCGCACTTCCATCGTGACAGACGGATCATGCGCGAGATCGTCATGCTAAGCGGTGACGCCCATGGGGTGAATAGAACTTCCCTCTCCCATTGAAAATACCTAGCTCAGGTGTGTGGGACCGCAATACCGGGAATTAAGTGAGCGGAATATCCATATTTGGTCACAATATGGTTCACGCGTAATTGGTCATGTGGGTAAAATCAATTGGGGCAACATGATATAAATACCACCTACAGCCAAGCTCGTACCATCATTCGAGTGGTGCTGCGTGTGGGGAAAGACGGCGAACACTCGTCCCCGGTCTGTGAGTATTTTGGAAAGGACACTTTGGTATTTCTCGTCTATAACAAGTGAGTAAGAACGGATTATCAATTCCTCAACCCACCTCTTATTCTCACTCTTTGTATTTCTCCACCTAGATTGCACAAAGTAGCAATCCACCCCCAGACACCCGTGTGAGCTCATGAAGCAAGCAAACCATATTTATGAAGTATGACCTACATTTCCCTGATATATTATTCAGACAATCTTGTGTGTTCTATGTAGTGTATGTTGTGTTAGTCCTTTCTTTTACAGGGCCAACTGTGCTATAAGGTTGGTTCCAGGTGATTGCACCTGTTGAACTACCCATAATTTGGGTGACCATTTTTGTTTTTCTTTTTCTTTTTCAGGTCATGCAACTGCATGTATCCTGAGCCAAAAACCGCTGTAGGCACATTATAGCCTCTTTATCGCTTAAAAATTATCACTTTTTGTTAAATAACACTTAATTTTTGAGTTGCTAAATAGAAAAACGTGAGTAAGGTGGGGAAGTTGTGCTCCCGTCCTGAAGAAGGAGCGTTTGCTCGGAAACATGTCGACGCACACAAGAGGTACTGTTCATTAACAAAACAGAGATTACCTCGCACTTCACTTCTTTTAACAGTGCCAGCCCGGGGTTTTGAATAAAAAAAAAATTATTTTGCCTACGAGCCAGGTACTTTTTAACCAGTCACAACCACCACTCACATTATTTACTTTATCACGTGCACCACACACACCACACATAGCCATTTGTCAGTGCTCCCGCGTAGTCGTAGGTCGTAGCACGCCGCATCCCGTTAGAGGGGTGCGAAGACCCCGATGATGAAGCATGACACCAAGGGGCCTTTTGGTGTGTGAGGGGTATTTTAACAAACACTGAGTTTCCCTTATCCTTTGGGACACTCGTCTCCTCTGGTAGGATTCCTTTTGTTTATACATGTTAGTTTGTGGAGAGAGAATCCTACTCATTTACTCTACCTCCCTTCTTTGTTAACTTCGGCCATTACAATAGTCAAGCTTTGATAAGACCAAAGCAGTACGGCCTGTTGCCTACCTAACGGTAAAAAAGGCACACTTTGTTTTATTGGTTTGATAGCAAATGTGGTTTTAGATGAAACTGCGTTTATTTGGTCTCCAAAATTGAGTTGTCGTCCACAATAACACCTAAGTTTTTAGCCTTCTTCGTAGGCGTAGGAAGAGAACCCATCGATGTCGGCCACCAATTAGGATTCCAGAAATGATGGTCATTACCAAATAAAATCACCTCGGTCTTATCAGAGTTCAATTTTAGACGATTGTCCCCCAAGCCTACTGCTTCCATGCAATCCTGAAAACGCCTCTCAGTCCCAAGTTCCTGCCCGGGTAGGAGAGACACCACAATTTGGGTGTCATCAGCATTGGTTGTAAGATCAAATCCAAAACCGCTAATAAGTGGTGCCAAAGAAGAGACGTATACGTTAAACAGCGTAGGACTAAGCGAGGACCCCTGTGGGACTCCGCAAGGCAGCACAAATGGTTTGGATTGGTAATCACCCAGAGACACCATCTGGACTCTGTCCGAGAGGAACGATTGAAGGAGTTTCCTTACTTTGTTCTGGATCCCACACGCTCTTAAGCGGTCCATCAGGATATCGTGGTGGACCGTGTCAAAGGCCGCAGACAGATCAAGCAGGACCAAGCAGAAGGACCAAGGCCGCTTTGCCACCCCGGTCCACAGCCTTCCTAATTTCCTCAGTCGTTTAAATGAGGACCGACTCCGTGCTGTGTCCCTCTCTAAAGCCGTATTGCATAGGATCCAAAACATTTGTCTCTCGAAGAAAAGCACTAAGCTGTATATTAAGGGCCTTCTCTATCAATTTCGCTGGCAGAGGAAGACGCGATATAGGATGAAAAGTATTTGGATTTTTTGGATCCAGATTGGATTTTTTCAAGAGGGGTAGGACCGAGGCCAGCTTCCATGGTTTAGGTCAGTGTTTCCCAAACTGTGGTCCGCGGACCCCCAGGGGTCCGTGACACATTCCCAGGGGGTCCGCAGGCAACAGTTTTAAAAGCACGGAAAGTTTCTTGTGTAATTAGCAGCTTCCCAGCAACCATAAAAGTGTCAAGATAAAGCCAGTGATTAATGTACATGCTGGAGCAGTGAGGAGAGTTTTGTTTAGTGGCAGCTGTGTCTTAACTAATGTAGCACAGAGGGTTAATGTGCCTACTGCAAAGAACGTGTAACATGCATTTTAAAAAGCAGCATTTCATGTGCATAGGTTCGTGGTTACTACTTTTGTCACAGAGATTTTTTTGTTACTGTGCACTTCATAAGTGACAATCGTAATGTAGCAGAGGGACCTATAAACTGTCATCAAAGAGCAGCTTGCAACCTGCATGGTACCAGTTAGTAAGTTTTGTTTTTAACCAGGTATTCATTATCCTGATGCTGCTAAAAAGATGTATTTGGGTGGAAATACATTTTTAATGTTAAAGTCAGTGCTAGCCACTGTGCTATGTTCTGAATCCTGAGTTTGTGATTTTCCAGACCAAGCACTCTTTAAACATTTTATATACACACTGATTTACATGTACGATTCAATGTCTCTATATGTGTGTGATGTAAAGTCCTCTGACATCCTACAATGGTATGAGATATGCTATGAAATACATGTGACAGAGGGGCTAATACTTCAATATAAACTACTAAGGGCCAGATGTACGATCCATTTTTATATGCGCGAACGGGTTCTTGAACCCGCTTTCCCATGCAAAAATGTCTCGGGCCATGTACATTGCCTATTTCGCGAGTCACAATTTGTTTGCGACTCGCTAAATAGGTTTTGCAACTTGCTATTTGGAAGGGGCATTCCCTTCCAAATAGCGAGTCTTAAAACCATGTACAAATGTTTTGCGGTCGCAAAACACTCGCACTTACCATTTACTTTAAGTAGAATGCATTCGCAAATGGGAAGGGTTCCCCAGGGGACCCCTTCCCCTTTGCAAATGCATGCAAAATTATTTTTTAACAGCAGGCAGTGGTCCCAGGGACCTCTGCCTGCCCTTAGAAATTGAAACGAAAACGTTTTTTTATTTTTTATTTTTTTTAAATGCATGGTAAATGGGCTGCATTGTTTTTTAAACTGCTTTATTTAAAAGCAGTCCCAGACATGGTGGCCTGCAGAGCCCAGCAGGCACCATACCTAGGAGGGCTGGCATTCCCAATAGGCTCGCAAATTGCGAGAGGCTCATTAACATTAATGAACCTCGCAATTTGCGACCCCATTGGGAATCCGAAACAGTGTTAAACACACTGTTGTACATTTCGTTTAGCGACTCGCAATTTGCCACTCGCAATGTGTCACCAATTGCGAGGCGCTAAATGAAATTGTCGTACATCTGGCCCCAAAATCCTTAGGAGCAGATTTACAAGCCCCTTGCGCCTCTTTTACGCCGCCGTTGCGTCCCTTTCGTGATGCAGCGGTGGCGCAAAAGATGCGCCATGGTGCAGGATATTTACCACATGACGCATCTGGGAGATGCGTCACGTTGTAAAGCCCTGCGCCAGAAGGAGGCGTTCCGGTGCAGGAACGCCTCCTAAAAGTGTCTGAGTGAAATCTACAAGATTTGACGCAGCATTAACCAGATTCGCACCCCAGAGCATTGCTGGAGCTGTGTCGCACTTCGACGCAACTCCAGCAATGCGCCACCTTTACGGCACAGATGCGTCATGCATCTGTGCTTTTTTCCCCTATGAGGCGCAACATTGTAAATGCGGCGCATCAATGGTGGCGGAGGCATGGCGCACAATAAGTGGCGCATCCCTGCTGATATGCATGGACGCGTCATCTATTGTAAATCTGCCCCTAAGTACTTTGAGTATTTGTTTTGTGTGCACACGTGTGTATTTTTTTCGAATTTCTGTTTTAATATTTGAAATTTAACTCATACAAATTGCTTGGGGGTCCCCGGCTTCCAGTGGTGACTCAATGGGGGTCCTCAGGAGTCGAAAGTTTGGGAACCACTGGTTTAGGTTATTGGCCGGTTCCCAACATCATGTTGAAAATTGATGTAAGGACATGTGAAATAGGCCATGCGCCAAGCTGAGCCACTGCCACTGGGCAGGGATCGTCCGGGGAACCTGACCGAGCTGCCAGAAGTAACATATAGGTGGTGATAAGGAAGTAAACTCATCCAATGTAGGGTAAAGTAGAGAGGATGAATTCAGGATCTCCCTAACACTGAGACCACCAACCTCTCTAGGATCCTTAAACACTGAAAAAATAGTCTCAACTTTGTTTAGAAAAAAGTTAGCCAACCCATCACAAAATTCCTGACTAGAATGGACTTTAACTGGAAGTGGTAATACCAGACTTGAGATGGTCCTAAAAAGTTCTTTAGATGAGCTTCTGGCCAGGTCAATTTTTGTAAAAAAATATTTTTGTTTAACAGAAAACAGATGCTGTTTGTAGCTTTGGAGGCTCCTTTTATATGTCTCCTTATCAACCTCTCTATAGTCTCTCTGCCAACAGCGTTCAAGACGCTTACATATAAGTTTGTGGTTTGTCAATTCTTCTGTAAACCACGGGGCGGAAGGGAATGACCTTTTCAGGACAAAGATTCCTACATGCATTTTTCAGCCATTCGGTGTAAATTAAGGTAGCTTCCTCTGGTTTAGTGGGAATAGGTCCTACAGGGGATGTAAGGAATTCCTGAAATTCCTTATCATTCACTTTTTCCAAGCCTGGAATTGGATCTGTTCCTTGGGAAGCTGCCCCCATTAAGATGATTCTCTAGTTTCAGTTCAAACTGGACAACCACATGGTCTGTCCAGACCAGCGGCATCACGCCAGTAAAACTGAGCCCCGGGTGATTAGTAAATAATCCATCAAGGGTATGTCCCACCTTATGGGTGGGGGTGGTTACACATTGAACCAGGCTGACACCTTTCATCATATCTGTGAGAATCAGTGTGTCTGGATCGTTTTAAGCCTCCAAATGAAAATTAAAATCCCCCAGAATGGCAGAAGTATCTGTAGTAATTGCTTCTTCCAACAGGTTGCCAATTGTTTTAATAAAAGAACTTCTATTTCCGGGTGGTCTGTACAACAATATACCCTTAAGCGTTGAAAGATTGAAAGACAGGGATTCACAGTCTGAATTAGACAAACAGCAAAAGGTTTCCTTCATACTGGCTACCAATCCTCCCCCCTTCTTATTTGGCCTGTTTAAAATATGACAGGCAAATCCAGATGGAATTGCTTTCACCAGATCTGGACCTGAGACTTTGTCCGTCCAGGTTTCTGTAATAAATGCCAAGTTTATTTCTCTATCCTCCATAAGCCTGGCAAATTCAATGCTATGCTTCACCAGTGATCTGGCATTCAGCAGAATGCCCTTTAATACAGCCACATTAGGCTCCCCAACTCTAGTATCCCTCCTAGGTCTAACTGACTGATATTTTACTAGAGGAAGGGTCACCTTACAATTAGGGCAAGTCATTGCCGATGTAATAGGTTTGGTGCATAGCGTTAAACACAGACAATTGATATCCGTCTCCACTGTATTACTCACCTATGCGCTACGCACACACTCATACAATCAACCAGGCACTACCCATGCACTCATCTCATCAATCAGACACTACCCTTGCACTCATCCATTCACTGAGACACTACCCATGGACTGATCCATTCACCCAGGCATTACCGATGCATTCATCCATTCACCCAGGCACTACCCATGCACTACTTCATTCACCCAGTGATTATCCATGCACTTTTTAATTCACCCAGGCACTACCATTTCACTCATCCATTCACCTAGGTCCTACCCTTGCACATGTGCATTCGCTGAGGCACTGTACTTGCACTCATCCATTTACCCAGGCACTAAGTATGCTCACATCCAATGACCCAGGTAGTACCCTTCCACTCAACCTTTCACTCAGGCACTATGCATGCGGTCATTCATTCAAGCGGGCACTATTGAAACACTAGTCTAATGACCCAAGCACTACAACTTCACTCATCCATTCACTCATGCACTCATGCACTCACCCAGGCACTAACTATGCACATATCCAATCATTCAGACAGTATCCATGTACTCATCTATTCAATCAGGCACTACTCACACACTGATTCATTCACCCAGCCACTACCCATGGACACATCCAGTCACTCAAGAACTAGCCTTGCAGTCATCTGTTCACTCAGATACTACGCATGAGCTCATCCACTTACTCTGGCATGAGCCATCCACTCATCCATTCAGCCAGGCACTACCCTGATTCATTCACCCAAACAGTCATCCATTCACTGAGGTGCTCCCCATGCACTCAATAAATCACACAGGCAGTATACATGTACTTACCCAATCATGCAGGCACTATGCATTCATTCACACAATGACACAGTGACTATCTATGCACTCGCCCAATCACCCATTTACTACCCTTGTACTAATGCAATTACCCAGGCACTACCTTGTACACATCCAATCACTTAGGTGATACCCTTCCACTTATTCATTTACTCAGGCAGTACCCTTACACTGATCCATTCGCTCAAGCACTCCCTATGCACTCATCTATTTACCCATGTAATAACCATACACATATCCAATTACCCAGGTACTACCTTTGCATTCATCCATTCACCTAAACATTACTCATGCACATATCCAATCACCCAGGCACTATCCTTGCACTCATCCATTCACTAAGGCACTATGCATGCGCTCATCCATTCACTGAGGCACTACTCATGCACTTATTCAATTACCCAAGCAATACCCATGCAGTCTCTCATACACTATCTATGCACTCTCCCAAACACCTAGGCAATATTCATGCCTCATCCAATCATCCAGGCACTACCCTTCCACCCATTCAATCTGTGAGGCATTACCCATGCACTCAGCCACTCATACACTCACCCAGTCATTACTCATGCAATCACCCAGGCAGTACATAAGCACTCATCCAATCAACCAGGCACTACTCATATATTCTTGCAATCACCGGGGCACTATCGTTGCACACATACGTTCGATCAGGCAGTATACATCCACTCATTCATTCACTCAGGCTGTACCCTTACACTCATCAAATAATCCAGGCACTACCCATACAGTCATTCATTCCTTCTGGCATTATCCTTGCACTCATCCATTCACCCAGACACTACTCATGCACATATCCAATCACCCAGGCACTACCCTTCCACCCATCCATTTCCTCAGACACTATGCATGTGTTCATCCATTCACTCAGGCACTATCCAAACACTTGTCTAATGACCCAGGCTCTACACTTGTGCTCATTCATTCACTCAGATACTGCCCACGCACTCATCCATTCACTCAGGCACTACCGTTCCACTCTTCCATTTAATCATTCACTTCATATTCACTCATTCTTTCAGGCACACACTACCCATGCACACATACAATCACCCAATCACTAAGTATGCACTCAACCAATCATCCAATCACTCAGGCACTACTTATGAACTCATAGATTTACTCAGCCACCACTGCTGCTCTCTTTGTAACATCTATGCACCAGTTGTGCACTCATTGTACTAATGTGGCCCCAATGAAACCACAGACCCACCCTCCCAAACTCATTCCCACTAGCTGGTATTTTCTTACCCTCCAAACACGAAAAGAGCCAATGTAAAAAATTGGAACGGAAATGGCGACACTTACACAGTGTACAAGACAGAGAGAGATACAAAGCTGCACTATCGTCTTATCATAAAACTCTAAACTCCGCACGCAAGCTACATATCCCTAGTCAGCTAGAGCAAGCTGGGAACAATTCTAGGACCCTCTACCAGATCTTGAAGACCCATACAAACCTCAGGGCATGTGACACTGCAGAGACGCCCTCACAGTCACTGTGCTACAATATAGCTCCCTTTCTAACCCAGAAAGTAGAAGCCATTTAACATAAAATCATTACTCCCAATGGAATTCCATCTCACCCCAATACAGTACACCCTGCCTCCCCCACTAGCACCTCGCATCTTCAATGCTTTCCCTCACTCACTCCGGTAGAGGTTGAATCTCTCATTATTAAAGTTAAATCCAGATCCCCTCTAGATGTAATCTCTGCTAAGACCTCTTCCAGACTATCTCAACAACTAGCTATAACCATCTGCACCATTCGCAATAGTTCCTTGAAAGCTGGCAGACTCCCCCCAGAATGGAAAGCAGCTAAAGTTGTACCCATTTGCAAAAACCTTAAGGTCCCCACTTCCGAGCTGTCCAATTATCATCCCATCTCTCTGCTCCCCCTTCAGAGCAAGCTTCTTGAAAAGCATATAAACAGGCACCTGTCTGAATTTGTTGAAAACTCGCAATGCCTGGATGTATCCCAGTCAGGTTTCCCGGCCAGGCACAGTACCGAATCGGCCTTGATAGAGGTAACTTATAACATCAGAATGGCCCTGGACAATGGTCAGGCGCCACTATTGGTGCTGCTAGACCTATTGGCGGCGTTTAACACCATCTCGCATCATATACTACTGGAGAGACTTCAGGGCATTGGCGTACAGGGGGTTGCACTAAAACGGTTGACAGACTTTCTAACAGACAGAACTCAGAGAGTCACATTGGGCACCTTTATATCTAAAATCACAAAAGTTACCAAGGGAGTACCGCAGGGCTCCTGTTTGAGCCTTACTCTCTTTAACATTTATGTTACTCCCTTGGCTAAACTAATGAGGAAACTAGGGTTCAGTCCCATCTCCTATACCGACGACACCCAGCTCCTCCTCACCTTTGATAAATCCAGCCCTGATATACAACTCATCTTTTCAGAGGGTATGAATGATTGCCGCCTGGACGAGGACCAACTTCCTTCAACCGAATGCCGAGAAATCAGAGATCATGTTGTTTGGAGGAGCAGCCATAAGCTGGTCTCCCAGGTGGTGGCTGGAGGAGCTGGGCGCGGCCCCCTCTCCAAAAGAAGTGGTCAAGAATTTAGGAATCCAGATTGACCAGAATCTTACACTCAAAGCTCACGCCGCTACTACAGCTAGTACCTGCTTTTACACACTCCGCCTACTCAGAAGAGTATTTCCTCTGCTACCTTCCTCTACACGAAAAAAACTGATGCAAGACCTAGTGTTAAGCCATCTAGACTACTGTAATGCACTGTTGGCCTCGGCCAACAAGGCTTCCATAAACAAGTTATAAGTAGTCCAGAATATGGCATCCCGACTAGTAACAAATGCCCCTCCCAGAACGGCCTTGATTCCACTTCTTAACAAACTCCACTGACTCCCTGTAAGAAAGCGGGTGAAATTCAAGATTGGCTGCATTGTTTTCAAAGCCCTGCTTCCTACCTGTCTGAGAAACTGACCAAGTACACTCCCTCTTGGCCCCTCCGATCTGGATCCAAGCTTCTCCTTGCACTCCAAGAGTTAAAAAGGCCCGCAAGGGTGGCAAAGCATTCACTCACCTTGCCCCGACCTTCTGGAACGAACTCCCCTGCCAGCTTCCTGACTGCCAGAGCCTTCCTCAATTGAGGAAGCTTTTAAAAACCAATCTTTTCTGAGGCCCTCTGGCTTGGCTGTAGCATACCGTCCTAAGCGCGGAGATACCCCTTACGGGGTGATTCGGGCGCTATAGAAATTAATAAATATCAAATAAATAAATATTCAATTATCCATACGCCGGTCATACACTCATTACAAGATTTATACATACTATGGGGCAGATGTATCAAGTGTTTTGCATGTCGCAAATGCTGCGAATCGCTATTTCCAAGCGTTTGCGACAACAAAAAGTGCAATTGGCATGTATCAAAGAAATCGCATCGCATAATAAGAATTCACAATTTTTGCGAATTCTTATTGTGCGAGAAGTATTTTTCGCAGAATATATAGCGATTTCTAATTTAGCATGTTCCTAAAATTGCGAAAATCGCAAATACCAAATCGCAAGTTAAGAAATCGCAATCAAGATGTAAGAAAAAATCGCAAATAGCGATTTCACAGAAATCGCAAATTAGGAAATCGCATTTAACACCAAATAGAAGCAGGTGTTAAAAGATTTTTTTTTTAAAAAGGATCCCAGAATGCATTTTCCTAAATTTCAAAATGGCAGGATTGTACCTGATTGCCAGGAGGCTGCACATTCAAGCTCTTGCCCATAGGAGACAAAGGCAGGAGAGAATCTTCAGATTACGCATAACGCTGTTCCAACAGACTCAGGAAGAGATCTATGAAAAATACAGACTACATCCTCTCACCATTTTGGACCAGATACATGAATTGGAACCTTATTTGGCACATCCAACAGGCAGAACACAATCAATACCAACACATGTGCAGGTATTGTGCTCACTGCACCTTTTGGCTTCTGGCTCATTTCAAAGAGTAATTGCAGAGGTTGGTGGAGTGTCACAGAGTGCCCTATCCCGTTTTTTTCATGTGTTCCTGGATGCAATGCTAAGGAGACTCCATCATATATACTTCTCTAATACACAACAAGCCATACAGGAAACAAAGTTGGATTTCTATCATATAGCCAGATTTCCACATGTGATTGGATGCATTGACGGAACCCATATTGCTATCACTCCACCTGCAGCCATAGAATATGTTTTCCGGAATAGAAAAAGCTACCACTCGCTCAACATCCAGATCATATGCAATGCCAAAAACATAATATATGACATTGTAGCAAAGTTTCCAGGGAGTACACATGACTCTTTCATCTTCAGACATAGCGCAATTCATAGACGTCTCAGTGCTGGTCAGTTTGGAGATGGATACCTGCTAGGTGAGTAACACTCATGCAAACATCCATCCATCCATCCATCACAAATAAATGGAACATACAGTTACTATTTTCTCTCTTACTTGCAGTGCCTATGCAGTGTGTGATTTTATCCTTACACCCTACTTGAATCCTGCAAATGCAAGTGAAAGACGGTACAACAGGGCACACCGGTCCACACGTGGGGTCATTGAACGTACTTTTGGAATATTGAAAAGCCTTTTCAGATGCATACACAAAAGTGGAGGTGCATTGCAATACAATCCAGAAACGTGCTGCAAAATTGTTACAACATGTGCAATGCTGCATAACATGGCAATTCGTAAAGGCACAGAAATTGAAGTGAGTGACTCTGACTCATCTGATGATGATGATATCCCTCCACCAAGAATGACAGTGTCAGGAGTAGGAGCCATGGCTGGCCGTCAAAGAAGGACAGAGATTACACAAAATTATTTTTAGGTAAGAAAAAAGTAACTACTAACTTAAGTTTGTAAATGTTGTTTTTATTCACAACATACAAACTCTTCTGCTTTAAGTTTTAAACATTTCTTTCAAAAGATGAAACTTAAAATTTCCATACATGGAATAAAAATAAACCTTTCACTATGCATTTCAGCTGCATACGTTACTAATCACAAAGTTATTTTTTGCGCTGGCGGCTGGTAGCATGTTGCTCCTGTGAAGGCATGGCTTCTTGCTCAGGTCCGGGAGTAGAACGCCTTCCACTTCTGCGTTGGCCCATTTGGTTAGTTGGGGTAGGGTTTCTACTACTCCTACTGGAGTTTTCCTCACTTTCTCCAGAGCATAGGAGAGAGCTTGCACCTGAGCTTGTGGTTTGCATACTTTCCAATACCAGGGTCATTTTGTCCACACTCTTCGCCATTTCACGTGTGCATGCAGTCACTTAATTCTCGCTACATGTTGATGCTGCGCCACGTGAAATTGCTTGTGACTGCACAAAGCCTGTTGATTGCTTTGGTGTAGGCATGCATCCTGACTCGTGCAGCCTGTGCAGCCCTGTTACGTGCATTTTCAGTTTGTAAAAGGGTCAGGCAGAGTTTGTCGATTGATGCAGCCATGCTTTCCTGATTTTTATTAGATTGCAGTAGCTGCCTATTTATTGATCGGAGTGCCTTGTGTTGCAGGCGATGTACGTGAAGCATGTCCTGCTCAAGGCCAGCAAAAACAGTGCCTCCTTCACTTGGTCCTCTGTTGCTCCCACATGCCTCCAGACGGAATGAGCGTGCCCTCCTTGGAGTTTGTGGTTGCTGGTGTGAGTCCTGAGGGGACACTGTGACTATGTCATTGGGAACTGCATCTACATCAGGATTTTCTTCCACTCCCATTGGTTCCAGAGGTGCAACACGTCTGTGCTTCCTGTGTGTGTTCCTATTTTGTACAGGGGCATCACTGACTACTTCATCTGTGTCAGGCGTCACATGAGGAGGATAACTTTCTAATTCATTTTCTGGCCTGGAGTCTCTTGTATGTTCTGTGGATGTAGAGTGTGAAATATGAATTTGTGTTTCTTTAAAATAAAATGATTTCATTGCAGAAAACAACTTGTACTACACTGCTTCAGCATGCCAAATTAATACTTGGTCAAATAACATGTGTTACTGTGATGAGGAATGTGACAGACTTAATTGGACTACAACTCCCATGATGCATTGCTCACTTCTGGTTTTACAGTGTAAGTCAACTACTATTTATCTGACAATGAGTTTCTGCACAGGACACACACACATTCTTTACACACATACATTGATTACATTTGCATTCAGCTTACCTTGTTTAGTTGCAGTAGGTTCAGAGCTATCAATGGTGCCCACTCCACTCACACTCTCTGGTAATAGGGTGGATTCTATCAGTTCCTCATGGGGTGTTGGTTGGTCCACAGTAGAAGTCCCACCACCTGTTTTGTTTGCCTCTTTAATTCTATCAGCAAGTCTCTCTTTTGATCTGAGTCTCATATCGTACCACCTTTTTTAAATTTCATCAATGGAGCGAGTGGTGACTCCTACAGAGTTAACTTTTTCCTGGATCTCCAGCCAGATTTTCCTTTTCCTGGAGTCAGGAACTTTGAGTGCTTTTTTTCCAAAAAGTTCCTCATGGTTACACACCATTTCCTCTATGAGGATTTCTTGCTCCTTTTCTGAAAACGTTTACTTCCTTTTTCTCTTTTCCAAAGCCATTTCCTCCTGTGCCTTCTGTGACTCCATTGCTCACCAAACAGGTCTGCTCTGCCTCAGAACACTCTTCCAACTGCCACTGGGTGTGGCTCTGGGAAGCAGGTGCCATCAATCACTGAGACTTCCTGGTTGTGATGTCATCAGGCTGTTCCTGCATTGCATGATCCTGTTTTTGCGATTTCTTAATTTGCGAAATTCGCTAATTAAGAAATCGCAAATATTTCGCAAAGAAATCTGCGATTTTTAAGGAATCGCACATTTATCGCAGATTTGATCATACATCCCATTTTGCGATTCCGAAATTGCGATTCGCAAACAATCACAATTAAGGACTCGCAAAATGGAATCTTGATACATCTGCCCCTATATCTTTTTTTGACTGTAAAAGGCGGTTCCAACAGCAGCCTTTTTTTGGGTTGTTTGTAAAGTTAAACATGTTTTTTATATATATAATAGCATTAATAGCAAATGGGACAGCAGGAATTGGAAAAAAACATGCACTGAAAAGTGTGTAAAACATATAAGAGAGGAAAAAAATAGCATGTATGCTGTTTGCAGCATTGTGAATAGCTGTAAGAGACTGCTCACCAGCACTTATAACAACACTACAGTCCATGCAGTACATGGCTATTCCTGCCATCTCTGGAGCCATATCTGCTGCAGTCGTCTGCACCATAGAAGGAAGTTTTTGACCAGGAATTGTTGCTGTTGCCACTGAAGTCGATTGCCCTCCAGCTTCCCTCTGCTTGATCGTCCATTGGAGAGGTTTTTTATGATGAGTTTTAGATGGTACATCATGGACCTTGTCCTACATGAATATTTCTTGTTTATGCCACTAGAGAGGGTCTTCTCTCAAAGTGCGCATTTCACAAGTTTGGCACACTGGTTTTCTTTTGTGGAGGTTCATGTGCCTCCAGATCGTCACTGTACACCTCCTCCACACCTTGGTCCAGCTGTTGTTCCTGCTGACCTCCATCTCCTTGCTGTGTTGCCATTTCTGATAGACAAGTAAACAGCAAAACGTTTCCACAGCACAATGAATCCACCTGCTCAGAATAAAGTTCTATGAAAGAAGATTCAAGAAGGAGCAGTGGGTGTGTACTTCCTATTGATAGTATATTATCCAATAATATTCCTTGCTTTACCGGTCATGTGATATTCGCGGGGACCAAAATAGTTGGAGTTACCACGGTGAAGCGGAGATGCAAAATATAAAATTAAAGTAGTTTTGTTTAAGAATGGAAAGAAAAGCAGAACTTGCAATATTATAATAGTGAACATCTATACTAAGCTTGTTCACAGTACATCTACATATATGTTTCAGAGTTGTTGGAAAACGTGCACTATCCAGGACTATCAATGTCATCGTGACTTCCTCTGGCTTCGCGGAAATGGGAAAAAGTGTTTGAAGGCGATTAATCTGGAAACTCACTAGAAAAATATAACTTTGAAAAGTACACTAATAAACCTGTACTGCTAAATGTACTTCAGAATATGTCCATATATATGTTTTACACTTTGTATAAACTACACGCTCTTTTCGACTACCGATGTCGTAACAATGACTTTGGTAGTAACAAAGAATTATTTGGGTAAGAAGGTGGCTTTCTTTTAAATTGATCTTAAAAAGAAAAGTTAAAGGAATATCTACTACATATTTAGAGTTAAAATGTAATTAAAAAATACATTTAAGTGTATTTTTCAATAGGCCAAATAGAATTACTGATGACAGATTCTCAACTGCAAATGCAACAATATTGTGGCAACTCCCAAAATTGTTAAAAATAAAACCAGTTATTTATCTGTTTTCTGATAAAGACATATGAAATTATAAAATCCACGCTGTATTATATAAATATAATACACACTATCCAATTATAGAAAGAAAGTACAAAAACCTTACAGGTTCACATACAAAAAAATGGACATTACAGTACAGAAATTGAATTTAAAAAAAGTAAAAAATTGAAACAACCAAAGGAACATTATAGTTAACAATTAGCATTTGAAAAACCTTAGAAATTCACTAAAAAACAAAGGTTAGAGGGACATTATAGTCAGGAAGTAGAATAAAAAGAACTTAGAAATTCACAGGAAAAAACAAAGGTTACAGGGATGTTATAGTTAGGCTGACATTTCACTCATAGACAAACTGAGAAATTCAGCAGTTATAGTTAGCTGACCTAACTATAACTCGCGCCACTGCATTGCACTGCTTATGACCTCACATATTGCATCACTCATGACATGGTCAGTGTCATCACTGATAACATCTCAAATCCCATGGAACTCTGTCCTCCCATTTTTTCTCAACAGTGTCCAGTCTCCGACATTCAGCAATCAATCAATCAGTTTTTAGAAAGCTCTGCTAATCACACGATTGGGTATCCAAGAACTTGCTGGTCCCAGACGGCCCACTCGAACAGTCAGGTCTTGAGGGTCTTTAAGAATACCAGAAGTGAAGTGATGGTCGGGTGCTGCATGTAGGGAGGCCTTTCAGGTCTTTGATGTGATCTAGGAGAAGGAACAGCCTCAACTTCTGCTTTGGTGGATGCGGGGGGTGTGGGCCAGTGATAGGGAGGATGAACAAACCTTCTCAATGGATAGTGGAAGTTCAGTCAGGGGTTGATATAGGGTGGTCTTTGGTTGTGTGGAGATGGAATCATAGCGGGAATATCCACAAACATAATGATCATCTGCCTCCCATGTCATCTGCTGTTTTTGTGGTTTCCATAACGGTCCTCTCCAGCACGGCCAGGAATTCCAAGTCAACCAGGTCCTTGAATTCCCTGTTCTTGCCATTGAATGTAAGCAACTTTGTGGGCAGATCCAGAAGCCCATAACGAATGTCCAGTTTTCAGAGTCTTGGCCTGAGCATTAAGAACTTTTTCTGATGGATCACAATTTCATGGGAGAAGCCCGCAGCAATATAGATCCTGGTATCTTTGTACAGGAAGGGTCCATTGTAACGCTCTTCCACCATAAGTTGGCGCACCTGCTGGTGATGCAGAAGGCAAACTATAATAGGTCTAAGCGTAGTTTGAATTGCGTTCGCCCACGTGCATACCTGATGAACTTCAAATTCCAGCTGAGAAGTGAATGTCAGACCCATGAGTTCTGGGAGAAAGAAGGGCAGGAAACGGTCCATATAGCAACTTTCATGAAGCAGACCTTGTTCCTCCCGCTGGGTACTTTGACCTCCACCAGCTTCTAATACAGGAGCCCTATCTCCTTGTCAGCATCAAGGCTGCTCTCAAGTATAGTCACTTGGTTTCCTTGGGATTCCATCTTGCAATCTGTCACATTCATCTATGCATGAAGGGTTCCAAAATCACCACATCAGGATGTCAGTTCATTAGCAGTAGACTTGGTATCCTCATGCACTGAGCTGATAGCAATAATAGAGATCAATTCCGTCATCAGCGCTTCCAGCATGATTTCGATATTCTGGCTACTATGGCATTGAAGAGGAGCTGGAGCATCACCTTCCTTTTAAGCATTTGGAACACAAGTGAGGGTGGGGCAGGGAAGAGCTGGGTAAAACAATACTTCAGGGTTCTCTGCGGAGTTCATCAAAATGTATCACATGCCCAAAGCAGTGGTGTATGTGTAGCTTGAAATGGTAAATACTCTTAGACCTTTGTACCTAACCCTCCTATTGTCAGCATAGGTTGAAGAGTCCAAGCCGATCTAAGCAAGGCTCAATCACATTCACCAAGGAGTGTGTGACAAACTATCCCACGCTAGGCACACTGCCAAAAGGCAGGTGTTGCCACTAATGGTCAATAGTTGGGCCAAGTCATTCAATGCCTCTTATCATTATCAGAAACAAAATGCCCCTGGATTTGTCTGTGTACCAGGGAGGTATGTGGGTGCACTAGTAGGGAGCACTGGTGAAAACAAAGTGTCCCAATCTTCAGTACTGTCCAACAGTATGAGTAATCTTGATGCCAACCCCCTCAGTGAAGGGTATCGCAGTCGTGCAATACCCCTCCAGAACTGAGGATTCAAGGTTGGAGCCACCAATCTCCAAGTGGTAGCAGAGGGCATCAACAACGTCTTAACAAATCCAGCCCACATGTACTTACAGACTAGGTGGAGCCTCTAACCCCTCCACTGTCACTCTACCTGTCCTTCAAGGGGTAATTTCCATGAAACAAATGATGAACTGGACCCCAAGGATATAAACAAAAAGGTGCCAGGTGGTCAGAGCCCATTAACGGAGCTGGCCATCTTGGAAGCAGCCAGACTCCGCCCACATCTCACAGGGTTTTAAATCATTTTGATCTTGATCAATAAATATCCAGCCAACATTAAAGCATAGTATACATTTAACAGCAAAACAAGTTAAATGCACGTAGAATGTTTTACTTGTTAGAGATAGAACATAATCAGTAAAAATGCTTAATTTGATAGCATGTCCCAGCAGCATACTTGAAAAGCGACATGTTTTGCTTTGGAGTGTTCATACTTTTTGATAGGGAACACCGACAGTTATTACGTTAATAATGCATTGAGTATTGCTTCTTTTCCTTCGAATCTCATTGCTGAATTTCTATTATAGCTTTGTGGTAAAATTCTCCCAATGTCCATTTTAACTGTTAACAAAAAAAGTACTCTCTTTACTTTGACATAAAAGTAAATTTTGTTTTATTCTCTGACAAATAAGTAAAATTAATGTTTATAACTGTATTTTACGTATGGGAAAACATCAGGTTAAAAACCAACATTGTCATTATGGACTACAAGAGGGAAGAGTGAGCATATAATTAATGTCTCTGCTGAAAGTTCCCCCAAATGCTCAGCAGACATATAATCTATTGTGGGGACATGTAGGGCTGGAACATAAAAAACATCTATTTCATGTTCTTGATGGCAAGTTAAGGTAGTGCTCGGAGCGAGCACTCTTTACCATTGTAATATAAAATGGTGTCTGACAATGGTAATGTGTGACAAGCATCTGCAGCTTAGTGTGGCATTTGTTGTATTGTTGATGTGTTATGTTGCGATGCTGTGTTTTTGTGCTGCATTATTGCAATTGTGTTTTACTGTGTTGATTGTGATGTATTTTTTCTTGACCTTTTTGTTTTGTTGTGCCCTCATATTTTAACCCCTTACCTGATGGTCCTACCCCCCTGCAGCAGAGCGCTTTTTTGGCTATTTGGCGTAGTTCACACTTACGGCATAAGGTTTTTTCATATAAGGTATCCACTCCAAGATTGCGTCCTTTTTCACAACATCATGGAGATTCTAAAGATAAGCAGGGTTTGTGTTTTTCCCTGGAGGGGACCGAGAAAATAGGCAACATTTGCTGCATATTGAGTTTTTGGGGAAAATAGGAACAAGGTGCTCTGGATAAGAGTGATTGGATTTTTTCCTGTATTGGCATTAAAGTACGGTTTGCTGTACTAAAGTCACCAGTCACTTAGATTTCAGGAACATGCAGAGCTGAATAAAAAAAAAAAATTCTTACCACAGTTTAGCATTTTTCAGAAAGGTCGCTTATTTTTCCTATTTTTTGTACTCTCAACCTACTTCCAGTTTGTGACGGCAACCAAGGAGTGATCCAGGAAAGCTATATATTTCTGAAAAGTAGACACAATTCTCAATTCAGCTAATGGTCACACATGTGGATCCCTTAAGGTTTGCTACAAGAAACTAACCGTTAAAATAAAGAAATATTATAAATGAGTAGGAAAAAATGGCCTTTTGCAACAGTGTTTTCATCTGTAACATTGTGTCACAGTGGCCAATTTGCAAAATCAATATATCATTATTTCCAATAGACTCTTCTCGTTGTGGGGATATCTAGGGTTTGTAGATTTTCCAAGAACCAAAGGTACCCAAAGCCAACTACTGAGCTGCACCATATAATGCGTTATCATTGTTTACAGAGTATGGATCAATTCATATGGTCAAATATATAGAGCAAAAAATGGGTATCAAGGAAACCTATGTATTTCTGAAATAGGGAAAAAATATGGAGTTTAAGAACAGTGGTTATTTGTACATCACTGAATTTATGGGTATCCGTACTTACATAGGATTTAGAGGGTATTTTTCAAAATGTCTTCTTTCTTACACACTGGCTTACATTTGGAAGATACAAATGTAGTGAAATGCAATTGATAATAACAAATATTCTACTAATCTATGTTCCCCCATGGCTTCCGATAAAAATGGTACCTCACGTGGGTGGGTAAGCCTACTGCCATCGACAGGAAACATCCCAAAATGCAACATTGCTACATCACATTTTTCCACTTAAATATGACCCTTTTTTTGCAAAGTTTGTAGCTGGAAATTTTAGACCATTGCTCGGCTGGCACCTAGGGAAATCTAGCTAACCTACACAGTTTTGAAAATTAGATACCAGTGGAAATCTAAAGTGGGGTGAATTGCATGACTGCCTCCAAGTTTTATTTACCCATAATCCCTTGCAAATCTCAAACGTTTACTAAAAAACATTTTTTCTTTACATTTCTGTGATGGAAACTTCTGGAATCTGTGGGGATCCACAAACTTCCTTCCACCCAGTATTTCCCAAGTCTCTCAATAAAAATGGTACCTCACTTGTGTGGGTAGGCCTAATGCCCGTGACAAGAAACTGCCCAAAACGCAACATGGATACATCACATTTGTCCACTCACAACTGACCCTTGTTTGCAAAGTGATTAGCTGTGGATTTTAGGCCCTAGGTAAGCTGGCTCCTAGGGAAGCCCAGCAAACCTGCACATTTTTCAAAACTAGACAACTGGAGGAGTCCAGATGTGCATGATTTTTACGGCTTGCTACACGTAATTTTACCCAGAAGCCCTCGCAAACATCAAACTTTGGCAAAAAAACACACATTTTTCTCACATTTTTGTGACTGAGAGTTCTGAATTCTGCATTGAGCCACAGATTTCTTACCACTCATAGTTCCAACTTGTCCTCCAGTAAGAATGATACCCCACTTGTGTGGGTGGCTCAAACGATCATGACACAAAAGGCCATACAGCTCTACGTTGATAGATAAGCAAAAAGGATAGCTGAGGTATAAGGGGCCGTGCTGTTGCGCCACCAGTCCAAACCTACGAACCACAGACATTTTGGAAAACTAGACAACCTGGAGATTCCAGAGAGTGTGTTTTGCATGGATCCCATGAGATTTTCTCATCCACAATGCCCTGCAAACCTCAAAACGTTGCCTGAAATTACGCATTTTCCTTGCATTTTTGTGATGGAAACTTCCAGAATCAGCAGGAATCCACTTCTGTAATCTAAATGTAGATACTTTGCATATGTTTGCTAATTACCCTCAGATATAGGCATTATGGGCTAATGTTACATGCTGATTATCTATGCAATGTCATATTAATATTGAATTTACCCCCAAATGGGTACTGGTATGATAATACCCCCGATTTTGTATTTGACATACTTACAGCATTCAAGATAGCTAGGTTATGTATTTTCTAGGAATAGATTAACCCTGTTGCTCACATAATTAATAAATGGTGGGCGGACATGTGTTATAATAGGCTTCTTCAGCAAGTAGACAAGTAGATCTTTAGATACTGGTAGCACTCCAGCTACCTGTAAGTAGATTTTCTGTGTGCAGTCCAAACTAATACATTACATTTTGCTTGGATCAATTAATATATCTATATCAAAACTGAAAAGAGAGTATTTCTTAATTGTCTATTTTCTGAACTCACAAGTTAATGTTAGCTGAAAATTGGTTGAATTTCCAAAATATATATAATTCTGATATTGATTGAACATCAGGTGGAGTTGAGGAGACTTATTTCTAGCTATTTTTTACATTACTGCTGGCAACCATGCATGATGCCCCAACGTGTTTACTGCTGGTAAACTTGCATGGGGTGGGCCTGATTGATTCATTGGGTATGTCAGATCTACAAGGCCTGATCTGTTTATTGTGGAAGGTTATGACAAATGTAGTAGGCATGTTTATTGTAAAACCCATATGACAAAGCCTATAGGCATTTTAGAGGGGATTATTATTAAACAGTGATAATGCCTGTAGACAAGTGTTTTGTCACATGGAATGTCATAGAGTACCATAGTAGGCAAGGGCTTTGCAATTGTATGGTGGTATGCCTGATGGTTGTATTGTAGGAAAGCTTATTCTCAATTCAGAAGGTCTGAGTTGGTTATGATTAACCATGGGCGGTGAGCCGAGTTTGTTTTCTCGCTCGCGTTCACTAAAGTCAAGTTGGCGATCGCGAGCGAGGAAAATCCCCCTCCCAGTTTCTCATTGCGAGTGGTCGCTTACGCTCGCGACCGCTCGCGTTGAGAAAGCTGCTGCTTGAGTAAACATCTACTCGAGTGGCAGGAAAGATAAGCTTGCACTGTGCATGGTGCTGTTCGCAATGATTGTACAGTGCAGAAACGCATCTGGCACTGTGCAATCACCGTAGACAGCATTTTTCTACCATACTCCGCAGCTTGCGGAGTTCTGTGTAGTGCAACAGAGGTTTTTTTGCACTTTGCGTAGTGCAACTCTGCGAAATTCACACAGGGTTAGTTATGATTAGACCTAAGTTTGGCAGACTGATGTGCCAGTGAGGCTAGCTTGATTAGGACATGGTGAAAATACCATAAGACTGATCTCAATTTCATGAAAAGTTATGGGGCACATAGTCCTGGCAAAAGTATGTAAAAATCAGAGGTCAAAGCCAGTTGTCCTTTAAGAAAAGATTGATTGTATTCTGTGGCAGACCAATGGAGAAAAATTGATATTTTGTTGCATGAAATCTAACCCCAGGCGGAGACCTCCGCTCCGCATGCAGAGTGTGCAGAGATTTGCCTCCTCTGAGTTCTGCGGAGAAGGCAAATCTCCGCACACTCCGCAGCGGAGCGGAGTTGGCCAGCCCCCGCCTCCACCACCCCAAAAATAACAAGTAAATCTATATTACTTACTAGTAAATTAAAACCACTTACCTGGCATGCAGCATCCCTGGGCTCTCCTTTCGTGCCGTATTGGTAATCCTTGAGAAAACTGCGCTTGCGCGCGATTCCGCACATGTGCATTTCTCGCAAGAAATACGCATTTTTCACAATAAATGCGCATGCACGGGCACGCACGCATGTGCAGTTTTCGCAAAGATTACCGATATGGCAAGGAAGAGGAGGAGGGCAGCCCGGGGACGCCGCATGCCAGTTAGGTTTTTTTAATTTGCTAGTAAGTAATGTAGATTTACTTATTAAAATAGGAGGATGGAGGCAGGTGGCGTAGCGTAGCGGAGTTTGTTCGCAAATCCGTGGACATCTGCGTTGCCCCACTACGCCTATGACACCCAGGGTTAATGAGATCTTGCAAGTTCCATGAGTAGGCAAGGGTTGGCTTTTGAGGTTGTTTACCCCATCTGACAAATCCTGGATGCAGATGATTTCCACAAACACAATCCTTATTAGGCCACAGCTAATGAAATTCATAATTTTTGTCCCAACTAAAATTTAGTGCATATTTATAATTTAATGGGTGCGTTGAAGGAAAGTTTAAGCTCAATATTGAGCATGAACTATTTAGTAACTACAAAAAGATTTCCAGTAGAAGAGTGTGAAGAGCATGTAGGTATATAGGTATCAATCTGTCTTTGAAATCAACTGAACCAGTTCCTTGAAATGCATACAGGCAAAAGCAGAAGGATTTCAAAGTAATTTAATGTGATACGTTTTCAGTTGGTAACCTGAAAAGAAGAAAAAAAGCAGAAGAAGAAGAAGAAGAAGAAGAAGAAGAAGAAATTAGCCTAAGTTGATTATGGTATGAGATCCTTTAAGGGCTATAGGCCAGATTGGTTCTTTGGGAAAGTCTATGTCTAATTGCTTATTTTTTTACTCGTTTTCTTAGGCATTTTCAAATGGTAAATAGCTGTAGCTTGTTACATGGAGAGCAAGGTGATAGTAAGGCACAAGCAATATACATTTCATGACAAGGGGTTAGAGCAAGGCAGACAGTTGTGTGTGTGTATACAGTTACTGAAAGAAGAAAGTAAGTAGGTCAAAGGGAGAGCAACATAAGCACACTCAGTTGATGCAAAAAGATGTCCAGGTCCGCACTGTCCACACATCAGTCACCTGTCAGCACTAGAGGAGGGAAAAAAAGAGGAAAGAATTTTACAGTTGGAACACCAGTATTGTGGGTAAATGGCAGAAGTAAGGGTAGAGAGGGGGAAATTGAGAGTTCAAGTCTACAGTAGCAGCTGGGCATGTGTTGCAACAGGTGAGTTATCTGCTGCAGATCTCAGGGCAGACGTGCCAGCCTTTGATGGGGAAGTATACACCCCAGATTTGAAGGCTTCAAGCAGGGCATCCCACTGGTGGGAGATTGGGTACTGCCAAAGTCCCCTCAGTTCCTCCAAGTGTAAGACTGTAATCTCTGCCGTTGAGCCCACACCTCCACAAGCGTTGCCAGGCAAAGAAACTAGGGTCGTCCTTGACTTCCAGGTGCATGAGATCCCACACTTGGCCAAGAGAAGCAACAGATCAAAGAACCTGGCAAATGCCCTATTGCTCTTAGTGAGCAAAAACAAGCCAAGGCTTACACACTCCTGGAACAGAGTGAGCGCATTCCAGTAGCACAAAAGAGGTGGGCTGTAACAGATGAACAGTAGTCTGTGAGCATGGTACAGGTCCAAAACATGTGAATGAAGTCTGCATTCTCATGTAAGCAGCGGGGCCAGGCAGTATCTGTTCAACTGAAGATCAGATTCATCCTTGCAGAAGTAAGGTATGCCCTGTGCAGTATATAAAGCTATATACGTTTTAATCGTGCATTTAGGGAGGCAGTGGTGTGGTAGGCCAGGATTCCTGGCCCATTCCTCGTTGCTGCATTCTCTGTCCAAGTCTTCACCCTACCAGTCACAAACTGATAGGAGAGGTAAGCAGGTGTGGTTGTGCAGCAATGTGAATTGATGGTGCCCCATAAACAGAAGATGTAGATTTCGGATTACCCGATGTGTAGTTGGCTCAGGATGCAATGGCTCCCAGTGCAATTGTATTGTATCTACAATTGAATTATAGACGAGGAACTGCACAGGGGGAGGCCCATACAGTTCCATAGGTCTGCAAATGGAATGAGTGCATTGTCAGAGAAAAGGGCACCCAGGGTATGAATATCCACTTCATGCCAAGGAGCAATAATTGGCCGCATGAGGTAAGTATGCACGCTAGGGGTCCGATCAGTGGAAGCAGGGGGTGTTTGGCAGCAAAGGGTTTGTGAGGCATAAACATCAGGAAAAGCAGTGCAGTACCACAGGTAGGAGAGTCGTAGGTAGAATGAGAGCATGGATCAGGGGATGGAAGAGGTGCAATAGGCTCCTTAACATCCACGGGGAATTGCTGTGTCACCAGCAGACAGCCCCTCAAGGTAGAGAAAAACATGTTCCGCTTGTGTGTTGTCCCAGTTCAGCTGCTTCCTGGTGACCGTGACTGGGTCCAGGCAGTGACCCCTAATGGTAACTTCGAATGTGCACCATTCTATCAGAAGGGACAATTCAATGACAGCATTTGCCTCAACGAATCCAAGGCAGGAGGCATTGAGGGTCATGTGGAGCATCTTATCCTCTAGGATCTCAGGAGGAATGCACCACATCAGTATGGGATGAGCCATTGTCCCAGTAGAGCTGAACATATTGTGGGTTCGGGTCAGAGTGTGTCCTCCCCAGGTAATCATTGTGTGACACGGATGTGGTCAAGTCACATGTGAACATCTTGAGAGTAGCAAAAGAAGGACTACACTCTATCTTCTTCACAGCTTTACCACAAGATGTCTACTAGTTCCCAGTGGTGTAGCCAGGCACTCAGATATTTAGTATTAGAGTGTGTGGGATATTGGGTGTGTGGGGGTAAGACCTGCCCAATAGTAGATCAAGAGCATTATTGAAACCTCCCCATTGAGCCAGGACCCCATAGAACCTATTGAGGAAAGCAGTAAGCTCAGTGTTTGGGTGTATAATGTTCTGAGTAACAGGTGGCACCCCTCCAACGTGCCTTCCTCAAAGAGGTTGTGACCCTCGTGGTCGACCGCTGTATTGATGGTCCCAAAGGTCCCTGCCCTGATCCAGATTGACACCCCCCCGAACATAGGAGGAGTAATCAGTTGTAAAGGCCATTGCCCTAAAAGGTGGATAGATTCTGCTTGTTTGATGTGCGTCTCCGGCATGAGCGCTATGGTTACGTTGCGATAGCAGGGGTAGTTGTAGTTGGAGGACCGTCTAAAAGGGTATGCATTTCCCTAGTGTTCCCTGTGATCACATTAAGATCAGGTAGGGCCGGTGTCATATTGGCAACTCAGGTCGGTATTGATCGCCATGGGGCCGACAGGGTTTTGTTAGGGAGCGGATGGGTTTTGGTTTGTATGTGCTGGTGTGCATTTGGTGGAAGTAGATTGGGGTAAAAATACTATGAGCAGGACACAAATGGCATCCTGTCCAAACACAATGCAACTGTGTACCATAGTGGCAGTGCAATGGGGGAGGTTTGGATTCTCTGGGCGGGGCCTCCGATGAGGATAACAGCTGTGGGGGGGAATAGTAGCTCAAGTTTGGGGTACTGAAAGTGGGAGGGAGAATTAACAAGGGCCATGTAGTGCGTGTGGGACGAACCTTAGACAGGATGGGGAGAAAGGGCAAGCAACACTCTCTGGGCAGAGCGAGTTGGTGCACACGACCCAACCATCACATGGAGAGGAGAAGCAGTAAAACATTAGACATGCAGCAATATCAGAGGATATCATCCACCATCTGTGGCATAACTGCTGGCAGTGTGGGCGAGCCCCTTGTGCTTGAGCAGGTCAGTGACAAACTACTGTCTCTTCTGGAGTAGTGCTGGTGGTGGCATCAGAGTCTGTATCCTGGTCAGCTGTGTGGTTAGACAATGACGCCTCCAGGGCAAATCTCCTCTCTCGTATCACCTGTTCTAGGTCCGTAGGGCCTGCTGATTTTCACTGCAGAGAGGACCTGCAGAAGCCACGTGCCCGCAGGTGCTTGCAAGGAACGGTGGCCCATTCAGATGTAGATGGTGGGTGGTCAAAGTCCCCTTTGGCATATCTCTCCGAACAGTCCCAGGCAACCACTGAGCTGGTGAAGAAATGTGATTTCCCGTTTGAGACCACCCTCAGGCGTGTCACAAAGAGCAAGGAGTGTTAGATTTGTAGCTCCTGCAGCTTGTGTTTGACATGCTGAAAAGTGGCCCTCTGGCGCTGCACTGCAAGTGTATAGCCTGGGAACAGCATCAATTGTATATTCTCTAACATGAGGGAGCCTGTGACATGAGCTGTGTGGAGGATAGCATCTCTGTCCCTGAAGTACAGACGTTTAGGTACCACTGGGAAAAAAGAGGGCCCCAGAGGAGGTTGACGAGCAGGGACTCTCTCAACAGAGAACAAGGGTTACAGGCCATCAGGAACGTGAAAGGCCAAATCCAGTCCTCCATGTAGGTCACAGCATCTCGTTCCTCTCAACGGCTTCAGGTAACCCCACAAAACGCAGGTTACTCCTGCACAAGCGACCCTCTTCCTTGTGCCTCAAGCCTTCAGATGCAGGACATTTTCCTGTAGTGCTTGCAAGCTCTTTTGGGTGGCCACTGACAACGGTCAGAGATCAGCATGTTAATGTTTTGTGCCAGTTTCCCTGTCCCCTAGCATCCTGTGGCCATCACAGAGGAAGTTGAAGAACACTGCCAGGGAGCTGATCTTGTTTTCCATGGATACACAGGACCTCTCAATGGCTCTCAGAACCAGATCAAGTTGGTCCTCAACAGATGGGCGCACTACTCACAGCGTAAGGAAGGTCAGTCTTGGTCCCTGTTGCTCCACAGTCTCCATTGCAAGGCATTTGGAGAGATTCAGAGGAGCCGAGGTGTCCCATTTCTAAGGGTTGTAGCACCACTTAGGCAGATGGGGATGCTGAGCGGGGGGGCCAGGGAAGTCCCTAGATAGCACGTGGGAGGGTTCCCTGCCGGTTCAGGCAGAGGCCCTTCGTGAAGCAATCCGGGAAGGTGACCTGTAGCAGAGGCAGTGTCCATGAGCCCAAAGGGATGGTGCTGGCAGGCGCCATGAATCTCAGGGCAAAGAGGTGGATGAGCGGGCATCAGGGGTGACCCTCCCCCATTAGTTGGTCTATCTCCAGGGTGTGGCACTGGGGGGTCCTCCTGTCGTCTAGGACTCAACACTCTCAGGTGCTTCAGGATATATTGTGACACAGCTTTTCTTGACCACAGATGATGGCCGCGGTGAAGAGGTGGAAGTGAAAAACAACAAGGTTAGAGCCGCACTTAGTTCTGTGGCAAAGGGCAGCCCAGAAGGGTCATAAGTCTGTTCCAGGCTGTCTCATCTTCCCTCTGCTCCCTTTCAGTGTCAAGTTGGGGCCACTGGGATGCCAGGTCCTGTTGACATAGCTGTCACGGGGCATACTCCTAGAGCCCACATCCTCCAGCTCTACTGTCCACCCCGGTGTCAAAAAATCCCTGGACAGTTCCGGCATTGAAGAAGGGGGGTGGCTGGTATTGCTCCCTGGGCCTCGCAATTCTGATGTGCTGCCCCCGACACATGCCCCACTTGCTCCTGATGCCAACATCATTCTTCTTCTCATGGGCCCAGCGGGGGTTACTCCAAGGGGAAGTCCCCAAGGCAGTACTCGGTTTAGAGTGCAGTCTGCAACATGGAACACAGACTGTGTATGAAATCACTGTGCAGCATCTTCTCCCTGTTGTGTAGTAGCAGGTCACCCAGGTACCGCATGTTAGCACCACACTCCTTGGGTGGCAGGCGGGGCAAGTGACATACAAGTGCAGCCTACTTCCTTTAGGGACCACCTCCAGAGGGGCCTCTGACTGTGGCAGTATCGCTTATACAGCAATATTTGCAATGCAGGACCCAGACTGCGTGGACAGGTCTTGTCACAGGACCCTCCTCTTTTCTTGTCACCCACAGCAATTGGCCAGTAAATGGTGTGGGTGTTGTGTGGGATGGTCAGGGGTGGCAGACGGTTGCAGCAGCTGCCACTGAGGCTTAGATGCAGAGGCCCCTGCCCGGGAGATGGAAGAGATCTAGCCCATCATCTTGGCCTGGCAGACCATGCTTCGCAGATAGCCTATGCTTAATGCCATAGGTTTGATCTGTTGAATTTTAAAAGTCCTAACAAAGGCAGTAGGCTTAACTATCTTATTATAAAATGCATATGTTAAAACCAATAATCCTGTGATGTTGGATGTTGCTACACTTTGTTAAAACCGATATACAGGTATCTTTGTACATAGAATCTCAAATAGTACCTTTGTAGTCAAGGGTTTTGGTGTTGATTATCCCCTTTGACAAACCATGGGGTTTGCAATGTGATGATCCTTCTCAAGCCCTGTAATATAAAAATGTAATAAAAACACACACACACACACACACACACACACACAACATAGGAGGGTTTGCTTCAGCCCTCTTCTGCCAGTGGTCTATTGAAGCATAATTCAAATTCTGCTTGTGCCCATGACAGCATACAAGATGTCTAGGGCTGAATGTCTGTCATTGGATCTATTGTGCTGTGAAAGACAGCATTTCTCCTGATAACATCTGAATATTAACTTAAAATTCAGTTCACTTCATTGCGAGGGATGCCGGGCGATTCCTTCTGTTTTCCATTTCTCCATCAATAGGTCCTTTTTCATTTTTAGTGCATCATGCAGCTCCATATACAGTGCTACCAGGTTGATCAGTTGCTTCTTCTGCTGTCATGCATTATATTCTGTGTAGTCATTGCTGCTAAACCGGACGCCCACCGTGGAATGTTTTGTCCAGAGTGTATCTTTGTTTTACTGTTACAAAATGGACACTATATTTAGAGCATTAGGTCAGCCATCTTAGATCTGTGCAATAAATGATACACTATGCATAGTTCAATTCCACGTTTTGCACCCAGTTTGATGTTTACTGAGTGGTCATCTTGGATAGGTAGTGTGCATTGTGTATTATTGTTTACTGCTCCAAGGTGGCCACAACATTGCTTCTAAATATGACAGCCAATGTGGAAATTTAATAGGATGATACACTGCTTACAATATAGTTGAAAGAATAGCAACCACTGCTTTATTTATTGATTTATGTATTTTTTAAAACATATGACCTCCTTTTTCAGGTGGTATGTTTTTTGTTTTTCTCACTTTTATTCTTTAAATTTATCTTGCACATGTTTTGAGTTAGTGAATGCTTTATTGTCAAAGGATAAGCAAATAAATATGCTAGAACAAGTCATTAGGAAGATGAATTAATGTATGTATGTAAGAATGATTGACAGAATGCATGTATAATGATGACATATTGAGTGCCTAAACTCACCGGTCAAAAGGCAGTTTCAGTTATAAGCCAAACCTATTGGCATCTCCAATGCTTGATTTCAAAATAGACTGATATCTTGGATTTGACCAGTTAATGAATTTTAGGCTAAATTTGAGCCTAGCAGAAAATTATGTAAAAGTAGAAATGACACCTTAGCGAACTTTATGAGTAGGTGCCCCCAAATGGAGATAATCAGCTTTAACTATTCCTCACTGTTGTCTTTATGCCTCATAAGGTGTTTTATTCAAAGCCTGACCTCATTATTCCTAATTTATCCTTGTGTTGTTATTATCGGACGCTGTGATTACTGCTGCTTACCAGGATTTCTGCACTGTGTTCCTTTTGGTCCAGGCTGCTCACTGTGGGGGATGTCTGCAGCTCTCCTCAGCCTCTACCGCCAGCACCGCCATTACAGCACCGAGGGGGGACTACATTTCCCAGCTGGCTCCAGTGGCGCTGTCTTAGCGCGTCACTGCTCAGAGCCAGGCAACGTTTAAAAACCAAGGAGGCCCCATGCAGCGCGAAACTCTGTGATTACTGCTGCTTACCAGGATTTCTGCCCTGTGTTCCTTTTGGTCCAGACTGCTCACTGTGGGGGACGTCTGCAGCTCTCTTCAGCCCATACCACCAGCACCGCCATTACCGCACCGAGGGGGGACTACATTTCCCAGCAGGCTCCAGTGGCACTGTCTTAGCGCGTCACTGCTAAGAGCTAGGCGACGTTTAAAAACCAAGGAGGCCCCACACAGCGCGGGACGCGCGCGGGCCAAGCCCGGGCCCGTTTGAGCCCGTTCGAGCACGGAAGAGGACGGGACGGGGCACCCCCCTTCACACCATCATTGCGAAGAACGGACGAAGGTCAGTACACATATGCTGGAGTAGTAGCTGTCCGCCTGGTTGCGCTTTTCTACGCTACGCTCAGTTGCAATTTGTTACATTTCCTCTTAAATTATGACTACCTCAAAATCTGGAAAGGGCAGGAAGTCAATATCTGGAGGTTCCATTGTGGGCACATTGGATCAATTCTTAACCAGAGCGACCTCCGTATTGGTCCACGAAATTGAAATGACCGAACGGCGGTTATCCCTGGACCCCGCCTTTGAAAAACCATCTTCATTGGGTAGGTTGGCCAGCTCGCAGTCCCATATTGAAAGTAGCGGCTAACAATTCTGAACTGGCCACAACATCTAGAAGGAAACGTGGCGGAGCCCCATTGAAAAATAGAAAAGCAAACATTTTAAAATGTAGCAATGTGGACAAAATGCCAACAATAGCAATACCAACTAGCCCAGTACCGAGCCAGTCACCTGTACAAGCAACTTCCTCTACATTAAGCCCAGGTGTTCACAACCCATTTGACTCTGGAGCAGATTTTTGGCTCAAAATGAAATCCATATTTACGAAGTCATGTCTTCCTCTTTAGGATAGATTAAACTCTATAGAAGACAGACTTTTGCATCTTGAATCGTTGTTTGTTCTAAATCAGTCAAAGACTGTTGCACGGGATGAAGGGGGCACTGGAAACTATGATGGGCTTTCTGGATTATCAAATGTACCCTGTAATGTGTCTGTTCTTAGCACTGCAGCTCAAATACCCTCCCCCCACTGCCACCGCCTACTGTACCCCTACTTTCATCTAGTAGTTTCATTGTGGTCAATGATACATCAATGAGTAGAAGGGTGGAAAATGTTGGGGGTAGAGGAACTGAGAACAGGCATCCGGTAAGGCTGTGTGAAGAGGGAGGTCTGTTGCAAGATCTGGAGGGAATGCCGAGACAACAGGTTCCGGGAGAAAGTGCTCTGATTAATGATGCATCTATGAAAGTACTCCCTTGTTTAGATCTTCCCCCCGAGTCAGTACCGTATGTTGTGGTGTTGGTAGGGTTTCCTGTTCTTAGGAGGAGAAAACTGGAGGCTTACACTGACCTTAAATATAAATGCATCCATTGGCTGAATTACAATAGGCCATTGCCCACCCAGGTATCTAGCGAAATTCTCTTCGCTCGTAGAGTGGACTGGGTGGGGCACTGGAAGAAAGATATTGAGGGAGACTGTATTGTTATCAACTTTAGGAGCAGGCGGACTGTCGAACACATATGTAATTGGCTTTTAGCTCGGCCAGCAACTCAAGTCCTTTCCCCTAACCTATTTTTATCCACCTGCTCCCAATAATTTCATCCCCAATGCAAAGAGAAGAGGCCAAATCTGGGGTGAGTGGGATAGACAGGGATTTGGTGCCCAGCTAGGTAATAGCAATTGGGTTGGTGGTGTAGATACCAACCAAACTCCTGCACTGTCTCTGTTTCCTGTAAGTAACAGATTCAGTGTTCTGGACCTAGTAGATTGACAGCTCAGTAGTAGCCAGTGTCTAGCCCCCCTCGGTAATAAACAAGACCCAATAGAGATCAAGGAAGGGTCTATGGCCTATGACTAGTCCACCAACATTCTTAGCTCACAGCTGTGTGAGAGTGTCCAAAAGGGAACCACCAATGAGAATAGGGGAAACTCAAGGGGGGCTAGTAGTAGCAACCAGGAGGGTATGTTGTTGGGTGCTCCGTTTCCACCAATACAGGAGGATGTAATTAGAGTGATATCACCTACAGTAGCTGGAAGTTCCCCTGATAGCGAATCAGGGAGGAATGGGCAAGACTGTAATTGGGTAGGATTGAAAATTGAAGGCATGTTAGCCAGGGATGATGGACTCCCGAGGGGTCAGACTAAAACACAAGTGCAGCAGGCCAATGGCAGTATAAAAATACTCTCTTGGAATTTGGCCGGCATTAAAAATAAATTGTTTTGCCCAGATTGGGGTTCTTTTGTGGAGAATTGTAATGTCTGCCTATTCCAGGAGACGTGGGCTCGGGAAGATTGTCAGAGGAGAGGTTTTGCTACTTTTAACATACTGGCCACGTTGAGGGGCAGGGGGAGACCATCAGGGGTCTAAGTATTTGGGTGGGTATGCACCTGGGTGCTAAAGCTGAGCAGATTGTAACAAACTCCGAGGATGTACAATGTGTCCTCCTAACAATGCCAGCAAACTTACAAATCGCCCTCATTAACATCTATTCTAGGCCAGTGCAGAGTGGGCAGGAGTCTGGAGTCGTCGAACATCTGAGACAGTTCATTTTGACTCTCGACCCAGCAGCTGTCCTGATAATAGGGGGCGACTTCAATTGTCAGTTTGAACCCCTAACTAACATGAGCATAGAAGGCCTAGACATTGTGGATCAGTAATGGCATATACCCAAACCCCACATTCTACCAGTCAAGGCATGGACACCGTTGGTCCTACAAATAAATTCGCTCACCCTGTCATCTTCGTTGAGGGCATGTAACGGGAGGACAAAATCTGATGGACCATGTTTGCCCACTTTTAACAGAGAAGGGCAAAACTAAATCCTGAACTACATTATGGTTGAATCCAGATCATGGGATAAAGTCCTGGACTTTCAGATTTACCCGAGACAAGATAGTGATCATAACGCTCTAGTTATGATCCTTAAACCAGAGAGTTTGGGTTTGTCGAACCCGGTATCAGTGCCTAACACAACTCATCACTTACTGTCTTTAACTAATAACAAGTGGAGAGTGAAATGGTCCTTAATTCAGGGCTCTCCAACTAAATTGGCTAGCATCTATCATCAGGTTTTGCCACACTTAAGAGAAATGGGAGAGGTCGGGGCAACGGACTGGCAAACTGGGTTGGGGGACAGGCCTTTAAAAATACATAAACAGGTGTCCTTGACACTCCGTGAAGTATTTTATCCAGCAGGAATTCTAAGGGTGAATCAAATCTCTGCTCATCCCTGGTATAATGCCACTTGCAGAAGGCCAAAACATATTTGTTAAGTGCTTTAAAGGCTAAGGAGAAGTTAAAGATTAATCCTTGTAGGGGCATGTACGAACGGTTTATTCAAACAGAAAATAAAAACTGGGAAGTGGACAAATGGGAAGATCTAAGGAATGCCCTTATGGTAAAAGATTTGAAAACATTCTGGGCAATAGTCAGGTCTGGGGGGAGGGAGGGTAGATCAGCGGTAGAACCAAATATAGCCCCATTAGCTTGGGAAGCTCACTTTGGAGACTTATATGGAAATATGGATGATGACGGCACCTCCACCTCGCCAACAAGCCTTCTCCATGAGTATCGATTGGGGGGGGCTTGGGAGATTACTTTATGCGAAGTGGAATCCGCCATTAACAAGTTATTACCAAATAAGGTGCCCGGGTTAGACAAGCTTCCAGGGGACCTGTTTCGGTCTGAACCAAAAATCTGGGCTCCATATTTGTGTACCTTGTTCAACGCCATTTTAATGGGTATAGACCCACTGGACACCTGGCGGGTGCCGGAATAGTCCCGATTTATAAAAAAGGTTGCCCTCTACTAACTTCAAATTACAGGCCTATCAGCTTGATTGACACCACCCAAAAACTGATGGGGCGGGTTATTTTAGACAGTGTCCAGGGGTGGATCGAGGAAAAAGAGATCCTGAGTCCTTTTCAGGCTGGTTTCAGGATGAGTACATCTACTATCGACCAGATATTCAGACTTCAGGTCTTGCATTGGAAAGTGTGGAGGGTGGCAGCCTCTACCTCATTTTCGTTGACCTGAGGAGGTCTGCTTTTGATCTGGACCCCAGGGAAAAACTGTGGAGGGTACTGTACGATCTTGGCATCCCACCTTATTTTTTGGATGTGCTGGAGAGGCTGCATAAGGAGACTTATGCACAAGTCAGGTGCGGGAAGCTGAGGGAGCTGTCAGCACGATTCCCGGTGAAACAGGGGGTGCGCCAGGGGTGTGTCCTGGCCCCCACCCTGTTCTGCCTATAATTGCCTTATAGACCACCTACTTGGACCAAGGACAGCGATGCACTGAGGCTAATCTCGAGGAGGGGCCCTCGCTGATGTTCGCGGACGACACGTTGTTGTTGTCCAAGACATCAACGGGCATCCAACGCACCTTGGATGGCTTTGCTGAGTTCTGTAAAATGAGAGGACTGGAGATCAATTTAAATAAAACCAAATTTATGATCTTCAACCCTCCCAGGTTGACTCACCCAAATCCACTTTTGGACGGTTCTCCCCTTGAGAGAGTGAAGACTTTTGAGTACTTAGGTATCACCCTCTCTGAACATTTAGAATGGGGTACCCAACTGGTAAAGGCATCCCTAAAGTTAACCCAAGTGGTGGGGGGGATACTGAAAATGCATAGAGGGTCCGAGTTTAAATCAGCTGCCCCTGTTATCGAAATTTACAAAGTACAGGCTAGGGCGGCTTCCCTCCATGGGGTTGAACTTTGGGGGCACTATAGCCCTGCCAACCTCATGAAGGTAGAGCATACATTCATGAGGAATTTGGTGGGACTTCAACCTAGTACACCGCTAGTGCCCCTTCGTATGGATCTAGGGTTACTTCCCATTGAGGAAGAAGTGTCCCTAAGGCCGCTCATGAACTGGAGAAGGCTAATGACAGTGTCCTGTAGAAATTAATTTAGTGAGGTGTGGGTAACCTTGAGTAGTAAAAAAAATACCGTGGCTGAGTCACATCAAGGCAATTAGTAGCAGGTTAGGAAGGCCTGGGTTATGGGAAACTCCCGATGTAGTATGTCTTTTAACATCCAGGACAGACCTGGTTCAATCCTATAGGCACCACAATCTTTCAACCCGTCATGCAAGTTCTACAATTGGCCGTCTGACAATTGAGTTTCTACGTGTAAAAGAGGATTATAAAAAAGAGGAGTTCCTAGACCTGATCTACCAGCATTGGCTAGGAAATTATACATGCAATTCAGGATGGGAACACTACCTCTCAAGTCGTTCACTAGCAAATGGGACAGCTAAAAAAGTATTGAGTGTTCATCATGTAAACACAAGATAGAAACTGAAATCCACGTTTTTTTCTTCTGCCCTGTATATCTTGCATTAAGAAAATGTTGGGTGATTCCGATTTGTAAAAACTTAGGTTTTTGACATTGTCTCCAAGCTTTTAGAGTTTTAAGATATGATACCCATCCCCCTAATTTTTGCTGTCTCGCGCTTTTTAAATGGGATGTGGCATAAACGTAGGAGTATTTTAAAATGATTAACTTTCGATAACTCTGCTGAAATGGGATGCCTAAATGTCTAGTTTTAACTTGTCAGTAATGTTAAATGTATGATGTCTTTGTACTTTTCTATGTTATTTATTAACTCTATTGTTGTTGTATGTATGTATATTTCAACTGTACTTTTATGGTCCGTTGAGACCGAAATAAAGTTAGCGAAAGAAAGTTATTATCTCTATACCTCCATTCTACTCATTCAGAATGTCGGTGACTTAGTGTATGTGTGCTCTCGTATTCCAGACTAGTAGATCGGAAAAGGGTAGTGGGGTACTTCATGGGAAGTTTGTGGTGTACTTCATGTGAAATATGTTTGTGGAGTGCTTGGGTGCACAGTGCATTTGCACCACAGTTAACAGGTGACAGAATGACACTTTACCTAAGCACCAAAGGACTTTACAACTGCTTCTGACCTCACACGAGTAGCCCATATAAAACAGAGTCTTTAATATAAATTTTAACCGAGTGTCTAATTCTTTGTGATCGAGTCCAGCAACCTATAAAAAGTCAAAGTCTCCTAACATGGCTGTTTTACAGATATTACAATTAATTAAAGACAGCTGTTTTACAGTGCATTTTAAACATAGAAATAAGAATACCAATAAGATATTTCTCTTTTTCTTACTAAACAAATACTCGCAAAGTTTGTTGGTGTTTTTATGATGGCAGTCAACGTTTCAAGCAAGGTTTGTCATTTAAAAAAAAAAAGAAAAATGTGCTGAGAGGTGGTGATGGTGTTCGATGGGGAAGCAAAATTGCGCAGATGATTAGAATGTATGCGTGCCCTCAACATTTAACATATATGTGACTTAAAAAATTGAATCACTGGTCTGCTATAATTTGTGTCATGTGCTCCAAGTCACTCATATTTGTATAGTGTGATATGAGGAGAACAAAGTCTGTCCTTGCTTCATGTAGTTTTGTGTGTCATTCTGACATGTACTACCACTACATCATGATTTATCTTCCATTTCAGTGGGCCAAGCTGGCCAAGAGGACCAGGACCAATACCCGGGTCAGAGAAGGACATTGGTGGGGCATCAGCAGCCACAATCTCTCTTCACAACTGAAGAAGAAGAAGAGGAAGAGGAGGAGGAGGCGGAAGAGGAGGAGGGACCTTCAACATCAGAAGGCAGGGGAATTGCACCCACCTGGACTGAGCAAGACCACATCACAAGTGCTACGGATGGGATGGAGGCTGAGGACATGGTAGGGGTGTGAAGAACTGGACACCTCTGGCCAGGAGGGAGGAGATCTACTCTCCTCCTTACTATTCACAGCTTTCTTTTGGCGAGGTGTTCCTGGAGCAGGCAACACCACAACCTGGGCCTGCCATCAGCCCCTCACTGACTCTAGACGCCCCCATTCCATCAGGGTCTCCAGCAGCATACGCTGCCACTAGTCCCCCTCCAAGTGGCTGCTAGGAAGATTCTAACCTAGGCTCTGACCTCGAGTCACCACACCCCTCATGTTTAACCCAAAACCCTCCCAATATTGTAACTCCTGTGACTGCATCCCAGGAAGTGATGGGAGCATGTGAAGGTCAGCCAGACATGCCCTCTCGCATCATGCTGCAGCTCTGTGATGAGGTGTGTACGATGCATGAGGAACTTGCAAGATCTATGCCCACCCTCACTGCCAGTGTCACTTCCATGGGTGCAGCCATGTTGTCTGTCCTAGCCCAACATCCCTCCCAAACCACCCTCAATGTTTTCCCCCATACGCTGCCACACACTGTTACCCCTGTACTCCTCATGTGTTCCAACCCTGTGTGGTGCCTAGTCCTACACCAGCCAGCCAGGAGCCTTGATCATATTCGGAGGATCTGAACATTGTGGAGATTGAGGATGACCAGAAGGACGGTTGACTTTTTGGACTGACTTTGTTTTGGACATTTACTTACTTTGCCTCTTTGTGTATAGACTAGTTCCCCTGATGCTTCCAGGCGTTGTTTATTTATGTTGCCCATCCCCTCCAAGTCCATTCTGTTTATAGAACATTATTTGCTTTCCTTTCTCCCTTCCAAATGGATTGATTGTTATTTTTGTTGCAAATCCATTTATTTTACATAAACTCATATTTTGAATCAAACTTTCTCTAACTTGTTAACTTCATTGTAAATGTCATGTTCAAAGTATGAACATATACCTTGGGAGTAGTTATTTGCTCTGCTCATGATAGCTTGTTGCACTGATGGGATTACACCTTTACATGTGACACACACACATTCATCCTCACATCTCTAGGCCACCAACAAGGTAAACATTTGGCCATCAGTACATAATATGCAACTTAGTCTTGACTTGTCAGGACATTTATCTTTTATTTACACATATTCTCTCAGGATATTTTTTCCTGGATCAAGAGAGATCGTGCTTGCGACTTCAAAAGTTGGCGGTAAGGATCGCTGTGAGTGAGTGTATTTGTGTTTTTGCTGAGGTGCAGGCTGGTGTTGTGCATCTGCCTGTACAGGTTGAAGTTCCTGGACAGGGTCTGATGGTGTCTGTACAGTTCGTGGAGTGCCTGGACAGAGGGTGGTGGTAGATGTGCTGGTGGTGGGAGTGCCTGGACCGGGGGTGGTGGTCGATGTTCATGTAGAGTGGGTGCCTGGATAGGGGATGGTGGTTGATGTGCAGGTGGGTGAAGTGTCTTGACAGAGAGTGGTGGAAGTGCAGGTGGGGCAGTGCCAGGACAGGTGGTGGTGGTATAAGATGTGAACACTTGCTGCGAGCCTTTTCAAGTTGAGGAATAGGTGTGTGGGTATGATGTGCTACAGGTAGATTTGATGGCTCCCCTCCCTGCGATGACCTTGAAGGGAGACTTTGCATAGGTTTCAGCCTGCCCACCATCATCTTCATGGCAAAGGCATGGGTTCTTCCACTCTCTTCCCTCTGGATGGATATAATGTCATTAATCTTCTTGGACATGTCATGCCAAGATCTATCCATCCTGTCCAACACCTGGGTCAAGATGTCTACTACCTGAGGGATTTGCCCCATGCCCTGCATTGTCTTGGACATGTCTTACAGGGTAGCCCCAATGGCACAAATGTCCTGACTCACATCAACCTGCTATTGGAAGAAGTCATCCTCCCACTGGCCACCATGTTCATCTGCTAGCCTCCTCCTCATGGTATGGCCATGGATAAAACAGCCAAGTCCACCAGCAGGGGGCATGTTGGCAGTTGGTAGTCTGTGGACAGGAGATTGGTGCCCAGTGGATACCTGCACTGCACCAGGGATGGTGCCTTTGTCAGATGGCAGAGAGAATGCCTTGTATGCACTGTAGAGGGTTGAGTATGTAGGGTAACAACCACGTCTGTCCTGGATGTGAGGGCTGTGAGGGAGTAATGTCTGTGTTAGGGAGCGTGAGAGCTGTGGCTGGTTAGTGCTATGCTGAAGAGAGGCAATCATGGGTTGCTGAGGCACTTTGCTGGGCAGAGGGGGATGGCCATTCACATTTTGGCCATTGTAACAAATGTTCTGGCCAGGGTATCTGACTCCTCATCCTCTGTGAGAAAGGCGAGACAGTATACATCATCCTCCAATTCACCAGCCTCCTCTGGTACTTCCTCCTCCTCTTCTTGCGCAGTACTGGCAGCTGAAATTGCTCCTTGTCCATTGTCCTCATCACCTGGAAGACAGAGGTTGCAACAGGATTAGTATTTGACCTAGTATAAGATGTAGTACAACACAAGGTTTGACTCTACTGTACTTTTCATCAACCGATGATGCACATGTGACCTGGTTTGGGTACACCTACACTTCACAGCTCACACCATAGCACTGAGGTGCTGAATGGAGATGTACAATGCACAAGCAAACTCAACAGTTCCAGCCACAGCTCTGCGTTTCTTTGCGATCCCCCCTGATGTCAACTGCTCACCAGCCTCCTCCTAGGTGTTGCTGAAGAAGGCGTTAGTGATCCAGCAGATAGAGAGGGAATAACACCATACTTAATGATCTGCATGACTAATATGCAAACAGGCACACATGACACTCACATAACTGAAATAGTATGAAAGTAACTTTTTACACACTAACTACAGATGCTATGCAGAAGGGGATTTGGATCTTTGGAATGACTTTGGAATCCGTAATACGGAAAAAGTTTATGGCACGCTTACCTGATGTGCAGGTGTGTGTGGTTTCCACTGCTGCAGCCATGATGTCTTGAATACCCCGGGATGGTGTTGTCTGCAGCACTGATGGAATCCTGCCAGCAGCTGTTTTGAGACATACATGTCCATATTTAAGTACACAGGAGGATAGCAATGAGTTAACATGTATATGTCATTGTCATAGACCATTGATAAGCTATTTCTGGCCAGTGTGCCACATGTTTACCTCCTGAACTTTAAATGCAGTTACCAGCTGCGACCTCCACACAGAACTAACATCAATGAGATAGCACATTAACAGAAAAACATGTATAATAAGGTAACTGATATTTGAAGGAAGGGTATAATTTTGCCGAATGTCTCCGCCTACCTTTGGTTACACCGTTATTGTTAAGCCCATCATGCCTTATCAGTATGATGTTGTTTGTTGACAAATCTAAATGAGTGTACATCATCCTGCAGACCATTTTCATATTTGCACATCAGATCATATCATTGCATTTGAGAGTTAATATGTGAGATGCCAATAGTCAGGCACATTTGTGCTTCCCTCCCCATAAAGTCACAATGCCCATTTAGAACTGTGAGATCACACATTTGTTATGTTCAGCCTTTGTGTGTCCTCTGTTCCCATTATACATGTACGGCATCATGGTAGAACTTTGCTGTCAATGGATGATTTCTTGTCCAGCACACATCCTAACCTCATATATTATCCTGTCACTACCATATGGGAATATGGTAGGAGAGGAGGCAATCTGACATACATCTTGTGGTAAAGTGTAGAAGCTTGGATCTTTGCTGCCTACACTGGATTTGTGTTGTGAAGTTTAGCCACATGATATATATGTGTAAATTCCTCTACATACATTTCAGCAGCCCATACACCCCTCCCAAACCAACACAACCCAACTGGCATCTTTGCAACCCTCATTCATACATTTTTTGCCCTTTGATTTTCCTTGGGAGTTTTCATATCATTGACTTACAATCCAGTTGTGGCTACTCCACTTCATATCACACAATATAGTCTATTATGTACATACTGCACTCACTTGCTATTCATTTATTGTCAACCTTTCACTAGCCACCATGGTGTGATATGGTATGCAGTAAAATGGCTTTTGTGGGCATATTGTGATGAGGGACAACAGTGATGTTGAACACATACAAAATACTGCGGACATTAAATCTACATTTTATGAGCATTCAAGTACATCATTCTTGGTTTACTTACCAGAGTCCCGCATCTGCCCAGTTTGTGGTTCCTGACCAGATGTCACAGCCAACTTTGCTGCAGATGTCACTGTGGGAACTGAAATCCTGGACAACATCATTGGACCTACAAAGATGTGTGTTTGGCAGTTAACATTCCAGTTCCCACATGTGGTGCACACAATTTCAGAGTTCTGGCAGTGTTGATGGAATACATGTAATGGGCCCAATTCACAAAGGTAAACTGAGACAAAAAACTAACTTTACAACTTTTGGTATTCACAAACAGCATTTATGTTGTAATTTTCTTATAAATTGTGTAATGTTTATCACACACATGTACACCCCTTTTCTTCCCCTTTCCTTCCTCCCTTTCCTTCAGTTCACCTTTCCTTCCCCCCTTTCATTCCTCCTCTTGAGACTTACCCATCCTTAGAATTTCAGGTATAGCTCACCATAGAATGTTGTGAGGCTTCATACCTTAGCTGGTGTTTGAGGATCACGGTTCAATAAATTACTCCTCTTCTTCATGTATTGTGAGTCATGCTTTGTGAATACCAAAAGTCGTAAAGTTACCTTTGTGAATCAGGCCCGATATGTCCATCTGTTGTCTGCTGACAATGTCGGCTTTTGGAACCTCTCCTGGCCAGTTTTACTTAGCATTTTGTGACGGGGATATGGCTTGCTGTGGATGATGTTGTTTCCTTCAAGAAGATGCAGGGACCTCTGCTACAGTTGATGACTATACTCTGGCTGAATGTGTCAATAGAGGAGAACAGGGAAAAGTCAGCAAAGCAAAAATGTACATGTGCAACTTCTCTGAAATTCCCTCACGGCATCTACACGCTAACATCAATGCTAAGTGCAGCCGCTGTTGGTGCAGGTAGGAACAGAGGGGTGGTGCGGGGGGGGCATAGCAGGGCAGGGTAAAATTAGAAAGACAACAGATTAGGGTAAATACATTTTTATTTTATTTTTTAAATCACTCACCTTGTGCTTGGTGATGTGGCGTGTGTAAGGTAAGTCGTTCTGATTATTCTTTTTATTTTATTTTCCCTATTACCTTATCTATCAATTTCCCCCTCTTACCTCCAACCCACCGCTCTTGCCTGCCACCACCATGGGTGGTAAGTAGAAGGGTCACTTTGTCTATTGCTATTTACCAGTGTTAGAAATATACACAAGCAGAGCTGGGCCTATGTTTTCGATAGTGGGAATGGAATTTGCCATTTCAAAGAATTCTGGGACTTGTGGTGCACATTAGGCTCTTACTCACTATGCTTTTTCTACATACTTGGGACAACTTGCTTGTTCACAATTTTGGTGCATCACTGACAGGCATCCCATGTAGTATGTGGGGGTGTATGGTGTTGAGGGCATCCTCCACTAGTGTGGTGAGATGGCGGTGTGGTCCGAATTGTACTGCAGGTAGAATTCTTGCCACCTGAATCCTGGTGTACCTCTCCTTCATACAGCCCTTCTCGTTGTGCCACTTCTTCTTTATGCCATTGACAGTGTGGACATCCTCCCCCAATGCTGTGACTGCAGTGGCTAAATGCTGCCAAAGGGCTGCCTTCTGTGTGCAACTGGTGCTGTATGGGGGGTAAACCAATGAGCCGTTTGTCTGCCTCACAATACACGCAAAGATCATGGTGGTCTCATCCTCTGTATAGTTTTTCTTCCTCCTCTGGTGTTGCATTTTCCTGTATTTATAATTGCCAGAGCAGGCAAGCAGGAACTCTATGTGGAAAAACCTGGTCCTGCTTTTATATGTTTTGTAGTTCAGGTGGTGTCAATTGACTTTATCCGGTCCAAATGGGGGCGGGGTAAGCACTTACACAGGTGCTGCTTAGCATTAAAGACAATCACCATCCAGCCCAGGTGCAGAGATTAGAGCCCAAGTGCAGAGATTAAGGCCCAGGTGCGGAGATTCCGCCCTGAGTGCAGATGTAAAGATACGAGATGGAAATGTCTTCTGTGAAAACCAAAAGTCATAGGTGAGTGACTTTTGTGAGTACCAAAAATCATAGAGTTAGACTATTGGCTCAGATTACCTTTGTGAATCGGCCCCTAAGTGTTTAAAATACATTTTCATTGTTTAACGTGCATTAGAAGGATTGATATCAGACAAATATTTAAAGGCTTAGCATAATTGAAATCCTCTGTGGGTGCAGAAGAATCAGGTCCATGCAACATTTCTGGATATATATTTTAAGACATCTTTACATTCTCAGTGCCCCATTCACACACTGCAGTTTGCAGTACATTAAGTAGTAGTACAGTAGTACTACTCACATAGTACAAAACACAAATTTCAAATCTACATGTGGAGATCTCCACCTTCAGCCTCTACTATCTTTTCTATGCAGAGATCATCGCCACAAGTGAAGAGATCGCCGCACAATTAACTCTATATTTCATTAGTAAATGTGTGAAGTTCAGAGGGGAGTGGCTGGGAAATGGGGAAAACATACAACTAAACTATGGGGGCTTAGGGAGGGCTAAGGAGGGGCTTAGGGAGGGACATGCAAAAACTAAACACCCACACCTGCAAGAGCAAGCCAATTGCTATTCAAAACCTGCACTTTTAAAGTTATTACAGTTTAAAATGGCCCAAAACAATTGAAAATGTAATAGAGCCCAGTCTTGGAGTAAATCCAACAACATACATGGCCACTCACAGATATGGCAGCATGCCCCCTTAGAAAAAGTAGGGCAAGGACTTAATACAACACCCCATAGAAATAACTTTAAGTAAATTACATTATTTCAACTTTTGAAATAAATACATTTCATTTTGAATAATTTGAAAAAAATAAACATACATAATGAATAAATAATTACAATAATATATTTTAAATATTAATCAGTAATTTTAACATTACAATTATGATAAACATTTGATAAATAATTATTAGTGTCTAACAATGCTATATATAACATTTAATCCATTTTCGTACATATTAAAAACAAAATTTCAATGTAGGTTGTGTTTTTTCAATGTAAACTTCAGTGATATTATCTGTAAATACATTGAAATAGTTCATTATTTAGGTCACACTTACATTAATGTGTTTCCCCTTTCTTTAATTAATTCAAATTTGAAGTAAAAGTATATTTTTTTACATTCATATTTAATTAAAAAAAAATTACATTTATTTTCAAGTTGAATTCATTTTAAGAAAGTTTCCTTTACTTTGCCAATGGGAGATCTAAGTTGCGGTGGGGTAGACACTGCCAATATGTAGAAAGTTATGAGTGCTAACTTTACACTTTTATCCCTTTCTACGAGACTCCACCAGGGGATGGAAATATGTAAGTCAGAACCTAGGACTAACCTTACCCTTGGAAATGGTGAATAGCAAAAAGGTACATGATTAGATTTACACATGAGGAAGCCTATACGTGTAAGTTTAACTTTGTGAACAGGACCCAGTTAATTTAAATATAACGCATTTAAATGAGATTATCCTGCAAATTTAGGGCCTTATTCATGAGCCCTTTACTCTGCCGTTGAATCACTGTCTGTGATGCTGCTGCGGCGTAAAATATGTGCCACACTGCGCCATATTTACTAAGTGATGCATTTAGGCACTGCGCTACATTATACCTGTGTTTGGTATAATGTATGCTGGGTAAGGCTTGTAGTAGTGGTGCAGTGAAATCTATGAGATTTCACTACGCCACTTCTAGGATGCCACTGCATCAAATCCTTATGCCTACTGAAAGCAGGCGTAAGGAGTGATGCACTGCTTTTCACATGGGGCTTGTCCCATGTGAAAGGACACACAATGTGCCAATTTTGCACCTATAAATACGTCAGAATAGTGACATATCTGTAAATCCTTCTGACATGGAGTGCCATGGAGTAGATACCGCACATTCATGGTGTCGTGAGGTGGGCACACTTAAAAGTGTTGCATCGCTGTTTTCACGCAGCAATGCAACACTTTTCATAAATGAGGCCCTTAATGTCCAATCCAGCACTCGTGGAATTAAGCTGGACACACTTTGCGCTAAACATGGCCTAGAATGTTTACATTGTGTAAAGTTCACATGGAGAGTTTATTTTAAATCATCCAGCAGAATCTATGTCAAGGTTGATTCACAAACGAAGTGTGGGAAAAACGCATTAAATAAATCAAGCCCGGTGAGTTTTAGGGCTGCTATAAGTTAGAGGAAGAAATCAAATCAGAATGTTCCTCCTTGTTCAGTTTATCAGATTTAATTGCATACATCCTAGTTGATAGGTTTCATTAAATGAGGTAGCAAGAGAAGTGTGTTGTTGAATAGTTATGGCCCACAGATTCTTGGGTTGAAGAGGAAGATGACGATAAAAATATATTTTCAAAAATCAATTTCTCTTAAAAGAGAATATATAGTAGACGATGAGGTATCGCCATCAAGCTATTGAACTATCACTGATTAAAATACATAGACATGTTTTATCTACATGGTTAATCGAAACAAAATACAAATATAAAAACAAATGTATTGTTAAGATAAAAATATACGCTTTAGTACACAGTTTTTCTCTAGGGACAATCACAGAAAAATACTCCCAGAAAAGACGTGTCTTTATGCTAATTTATCAATTTATTTCAGGCATGCGATTTACTCCAAATTTTTAACACTGTCTCAGTTGCAAAAAGCAATACGTTTTATTGTATAATTGTTTATTGGTTTAACTGAAATTCTGCAGAGGCTAATTGGCTTTTTTATACACAGGAGCCTACTGCATATAATTATGGCATTTATCGAGATACATCTTATATTTCCAGCTACTTCCGAAAATAAACATTATAGCCAGAATAGCTTTTGTCTAAAAGTAAAATAGATTGTTCATACCATATACGTTTTAGAGTTATCTAAATGTTTTGCAAGCATGTTTTGAAATTGTATTTCAGGTCAATAATATGTAAACATGCAAATGTTCCTGCAGATCTGTGCAGAGAACAACCGTTAAGGAGGGGGATGAAAAATGATGTATTTCCTTTTTCATCTCTCATAGGAAATGTTGTTCCTACCTACATCCATAACAACTAAACCGATTTAAATCAAATTTTACGAAGACAATTAACTTTAGTTGAGTTTGTGTAGATTCATTTAGTAGTTATTGCGATATAAACATTTTTTTAAGGTGTGGAGGGTTTAAAAGGATTAACACATTTGCAGACGGTGGCCATTTAATCACGGAGGCTTTGCAGATCTGATACAGGAATAGCTAAAAATTAAGAAATATATAAAGCGAAATAATCTACTTGTATGAAAGAGCATTAGCTCTTCTCATTCCTCATTGATCTACAGTCCCGAAGTTGGAACTGCGGATCCATGTGCTCTGATTGGCTAGCAGCAAGAGAAAAATATTGCAGCCACCATTTCAGGATTTGTGTCATGCTTCCTGCATCCAGAAAAAATGGCACATATGAAGGCAGGGTGAGCACACCTCGCCTCATGACCTTAAAGGGGAGAGCCTCAAAAGACCCCACTTGGGTGGTTTAAATTAAAAACACATAAAAGAAGTTCTGATGTTTGTAGTACGTTTGAGGGTTCTAGGTACTTGACACCTAAAATGGAGCCTGCGGTTTACAGTTCCCGTCTCTTTATCACGACCCGCAGACATAATTTTAGGTATCAAGGTACCACGGATCCTGAAAAAGATTAGTAGACCGTGCAAGTGTAGGAGGCTGGCTGTCAATAAACTGTATTAAAACAAGGGGCATATTATCAAGAAAGAGCGATACATTATCGCTGCTTTTATCGGCAGGAAAATGCCGCTAAAGCGGCGATAATGGGCTTGATAATATGTCCTTGTGAATTCCCGTAGAAGCCCAGGTTCTGGTGTTAACCTGGGCTTCTATGGGTATTCACAAGGGCATATTATCAAGCCCATTATCATCGCTTTAGCGGCAGTTTCCTGCCGATAAAAGCGGTGATAATGTATCGCACTTTCTTGATAATATGGCCCAAAGTACGCTGTAAAGATAGTCCAGTGGATCCCTTACTGGTATACAGAGGCAAAAGTTTATAATAGTAACGCTCTATTTTATGGTAGTATGGGTGAGCATTTAGGCTTATCAGAGGGTAGTGCTAAGCATTTGTTGTACTCACTGAGGCAATAAATGTTACAAATGCTCAAGAATAAATCTGTAACCAATTTGTAAAAATTACATACATTTTTATATAAATTTTCAGGCCAAGAACATCGGTCTATGGTAAGTATTTATAGAGTTATGATTTTTCAAAGTTTTCAACATAAATCACTGCTGTGCGCAATGACACACAATATATGTCAATAGGAGAAAATAGGAATAAGTATGTAAAATCACACATTGGCTCCTCAAGGTTTACCTTCTGGAGTTCATTAAGTAGTGGGGCCAGGTCCAATGTTCCAGCAGCGGAAGATTGGGAGTGTCCTGGATTTGGCCAGGAACAAGGAGCTGAGATTGTTGGTAGCCTGCACGACACAAACAAGGTGGCCATCTGAAAACACGCTGAAAAGAGAGACTTGAAGGTCAGTCTGGGGGGTCCTACTTCAGAGAGCAGGTTACAAGGGCCTCAGGACCATGGGGGCACAGATGGTTTGTTTTTACCCAGGCTGGGCGTGCTGGGTATAGAGCAGATAAGGCAGCAAAGAGATGTGCGTTGAGATCGTCTTTGTGGTCAGGGGCAGGCAGGTTGCATCGATGATTCCAGGACAGCTGAGCCACGCACAGAGTGCGGCTCAGAGCCTCAAAGTCCCTCGATGAGTGTCTCTGTCCTGGGTAGTATGAGTCTGGATTTGACTCTACTTTTTGGTTTTCAGTGTATGGGGTTCAGCATCCTGAGTATTGGCCAGCTTCAGTAGGTCATGGTCTCCTTTTATTTGGTGGGGCACAGACCAGATCCTCTGGAGCTGATATACCTCTTATTGCTTGGGCGTTACGTCAGAGACACTGGGAAGCAGTAGATCAGTAACCCGGATTGTGTTGTTTGGTGGCTGCAGGGGAGTAGATCCTCTACTCCAATGAAGTTTCTCGGCATTGGTTGAAGACTGGAAGTTCTCCAGGGTTCTGCGGGGCCTCACAGTTGCAGAACAAGACAGCGCATCATGGTTGTTGAGTTCTGGAAGCAGCCTGCAGGGTTTGGTGGCAATGTTCTGCAGCAGGTAGTCGGTTCTAAGGTAAGCAATAGCATCTCCTCTTTGTCCATTGCTCTTCTCAGGACCGTTAAATCTGTTTCTCTGGTGGCAGAGGCTCCTGTAAATACTGAATTTAGGAACGTTAGAGGGAGTGCAAGGTAGTAGCCAATTGGCTAGTAAGCTTTAGGGTTTCTATACCCTCATATGACCACTTCTGTGAGGACGTGGGCATGACCCTAACCCTGGTTGTTTAATTCTCTCCAAGACAAGATGGACACATCTGAAGAGAGGGGTCCACATCACCTGCCTCACCCTAGCGGTGGTTCTTGCAGAATGTGGGCACCCCTCTTAATCTACCTAATTTTCCCACCTGTCCTCTCAACAAAAGGGGAGCAGGACAGGGTGCTGGCATCCTCTTCCATGAGAGAAACCAGGCCAGCTCTGGCAGTGGGGGTTTTCCACCCCTTCCATGAGATGACCTGCAGCACCTGAGTGTTCTTTCTCTAAAACTCCTGTAAGTCTCTAGAAAATACTACCTCAGGTAACTGGGGCATTGGGACTGAAGAGGGTCCACTAGGGCTGCAGCACAAATCGTGCAACCCTAGTGACCCCTCACTAAGATCATACAAACTACCATTGCAGGCTGCGTGTCTTGGTGCAGAGAAAATTGAAGAGTCGACATGGCACACATCCCTGTGTGCCATGCCTGTGTGCGGTCGCCAGTAGGTAGTAATAGTTAGGTCCTAGTTTCCGTAAGAAATCCACAACATTCTATTTGAAATAACTTTGGCGCCGGTTGACAAATCTACACGAAATTCTCTAAGAGAATGGCCTGCTCCGCTCCGCTCCTTCCCTGAAAGTTTGGGGGTGTTTCGTCGAGCGGGGGCTGAGAAAAAAGGGGTCCCAAAACATGTTTTCCCCATGCAATGTACCATAGGGACCTTTATGTGAGGCTACAGCCCGAACTGCTGAATGGAATTACACCAAATTGGCAAAAAAGTAGAGTTCGGTTTGAAGATTACGCTTTTTGTTAAATGGTGTAAATCCATTCAGTAGTTCCTGAGAAAATCAAAAGTAAAATCATAGATATATCTATAGACGAAGTACCGTACATGTACAGTACGCGTACCTTCCCGAGCACGAGCTGCTTGCTAATTGGCAGTCAACTGTCTGTCAACACTCCAAACCAGGAAGTGTTGGCAGCCATTTTGTGCCTCGGTAGAACCGAGGCACAAGAAAGCAGTAAAAGAAACACGAAAAACACGCAAAGGGGGCAGGGTAGAAACACCCTGACCCCCTAGGCCTGCTCAGGGGGTCCCACACGGCCCCCCGCAGCCCCGGGGACCACCACCCCCTGGGGCTTGCATATGAATGATGGGGGCCTCTAAGGTCCCCCGAGCCCAGGGGACCGCCAACCCCCGGGGCATCTTTTTTTAAAATAAAAAAAAAAAAACCTGTGCGGGGGGCTCAAGCCCCTCCACACACTCCGGGGACCGCCACCTCCCGGGGGCACTAATATTTAAAATAGCGGGGTCCGTGACGGACCACCCAGCCCCGGGAACCACCACCAAAGGGGCTTTTAACTGGTAGGAGGGGGGCCGCGCAGCCCCCCTCCTGGAGCCCTTGATGGACCTGGGGACCACCACCCCCCAGGGCCGGCTCCTTCAGTTTTCCAGGGTGCCTACCCCCGGGACACTGCTGTTTGCTATGGTAGGGCGGGATCCTCGCAAATTCTCTCCACCATTAAAAAATGTATATATAAAAAAAAGAGATTGGCAGGCCCCGGGATGAGGTCCCTGGGGCAGTAAGGGGGCATGGGAGGGGGGCTATGCTGCCCCCCTCCAGAAAAAAAAATAGAAAAGTTGGCCATGCCCTGGGGGATGGGATCCGTGGGGCCAGATTTGCCACGGGAGGGGTCCACGCGGCCCTTCTTAAAAGTAGATTTTTTTCAAAATTGGGAACGGGAGGAGGCCACGCCCCCTCCCTGCACCTCTCTGCAAACACGCCCCCTGGCGCGTTTGCAGAGGGGGGACTAATTCCCGTTGCATACTGGTGGTCTCTAGGGGCCAACTAGCCCACCAGGAGCCTCCAGTATGGGCCAGGGGGTATAATGAGGCCACGCCCCTTTTTACACCTCTCTGCAACACAGCCCCCTGGCACATACTGGAGGTTCCTGGTGGGCTAGGTGGCCACCAGGGACCCCCAGTATGCAAGGGGAATTAATCCCTCTACTTAGAACACGCTATGGGGCATGTTTGCACAGTGGTGAAGGTAGGGGGCGGGGCTTGAGGTGATGTGAGTGCAAACATGCCCTGTGGTGCGTTTAAAGTTGGGGAATTAATTCCTCTTCAATCCAGAGGTCCCCTAGGGGGTAACTAGTCCAACAGGTATCTCCAGTAAGCACCACGGAGCTGTGTTGCAGAGTGTTGTAAAAAGGGGGCATGCTCTCTGAACACCTCTCTGCAACACAGCTCCCTGGTGCATACTGGAGGTACCTGGTGGGCTAGTTGGCTCACAGGGGACCTCAGGATTGAAGAGGAATTAATTCACCAACCTAAAACACGCCACAGGGCGTGTTTACACACATGTTACCTCAGGCCCCGCCCCCTTTCTTCACTATTGAGCAAAATATTCCTCTAAAATCAGTCTAACTACGAATTCTGATTTACTCACCTGTTATCACGAGAGACGTCAGTGCTGCATCTTTGAGCGCAGTACGGACCCTGAAAAGTAAATCTAAGCGTACTTACCAGTAACTTGTATTTCCTTCCATAGAAATTTATTGTGTGGTTTTCACCAGAAAAGTTTCTAAGTGTCTATTTTTGAAACGTACAAAATATTCCTCTAAAATCAGCCGAACTACGAATTACAATTTACCTCAGTGCTGCATCTTTCAGCTCACTACTGATCCTGAAAATTAATTCTAACATATTTACAGTAACTTGAATTTCCTTCCATAGGCTAACATTGACTGGTTTCACTTGGAAATTTTTCTAAGTGTGGAGTTTTGGAACTTTAAAAAATTCCTCTAAAATCAGCCGAACTACGAATTCCGATTTACTCACCTGCTATCAGGAGAGACCTCAGTGCTGCATCTTTCAGCCTACTACTGATCCTGAAAAGTAAATGTAACTGTACTTACCAGTAACTTGAATTTCCATCCGTAGGATATCATTGCCTGCTATATAAAATATATATAAATTAAAAAAATATAAAATAAAAATAAAAAATATTACAATTTCAATATTTTTAAAAACATTTTTTTCAATTTATATTAAAAATATGTAATGTAATTTAAAAAATAAAATATCTAAAAATAAATACTTTAAAACAATGTAGTAAATTAGTTTAAAAAATATACCAATTAATACATTTAAAAATTATCATTTACAAAAGCTTTAAAATTCACTAAAAAAACCATAGGTTTCAGCCACGTTATAGTTAGGAATTAGCATTTAAAAAACCTTAGAAATTCACTGAAAAACCATAGGTTTCAGCCACGTTATAGTAAATGTAAATGTAAATGTAGTAAATGTAGTTGAGCTTATATAGCGCACAGCTACCCGCAGTGGGTTTCCCGGCGCTTGCTTAGAGAACCCTTCCTGGTATTCCCCTGTGAGATAGCAGGGTATCCACAAGGTGAAAGTCAGGCATCCCGCCGCGAGGGGCCGTTGTGGAGATTAAGTAAGGGATTAGCATTTAAAAAACCTTAGAAATTCACTGAAAAAACCATAAGTTTCACACATGTTATAGTTAGCTGGACATTTCACTCATACAAAACCATTGAAATTCCCCCGTTATAGTTAGTTCAGCTAACTATAACTCGCGCCCCCGCAATGCACTGCTGAAGACGTCACATATTACATCACTCATGACTTGGTCAGTAACATCACTCATGACATCACTGATGACATCTCAAATGACATCACTGATGACATCATTGATGACATCATCCAGTGAATGTGTGTCTTTCTGAAAAATACATATTTTTTACATATGTATATCTAAAGGTCGACGGAAGAATAAATGGGTAAATAAGTGTCTAAATGGATGGGTTTTTTGTAAAATTGATTGTGTAACTGGCTTATTAATCGTATCTCAGTTTAAATATGTGTATTAACAAGTAATATTTAAATATTTAAATATATGTATCAGTGTTTCACTTTGTGTATAAGTGGCTGCATGGTTTGGTGAGTAGCTACATGAGTGTGTATATGGGTTATTAGTTTGTTTTTTGAGTACCAATATGACTGTCTGTATGGTTCGGTGGGGGATATTACTTAGCGTATAGATGCATGAATGAGTGACTCACTGTTTGTATGTTTTTTGAAGACAGTATGTGTGCAGGACTGTATGGGTGGATTAGTGTGTGTATGGGTGTGTTAATGAGTGAATGACTATCTCAATAGTGTCTTTATGAGTAAGTACATATGTTTTAAACTAGTATATGTGAGTATTGATGTATATAAGTGAGTATATGTGAGAGTGAGAGATTGGAAGAGTTCCTGTATAAATAAGTATGTGTTTCTATAAGTGATTCTTTAAGAGAGTAAGTATGTGTACGTTTCTGTAGAAGTAAGTGTAGTGGTGTGTGTATAGCTGTATATGCAAGTAAATGGATGTTTGCATGTGTGGGTATGTGTGTGAGTAACTCTATGGATGAGTATTGGTGTGTAACAGGATGTATAGGTGTATGAGTACATATGATGAGTGAGTACATGTATGAGTGACTATATAGAACTGTTGGTGAATGAGTGTATGTGTATGTAGATTTTGGAATTACTGAATAGGTTGTAACTGGTATTGGTATCTCCATTGTTTTTACATTTTTAGTTTCTATTTTTGAATGTGTGTATCAAAGGTTATATTACTCTGAGAGGAGGTCTGCCACTCTTTCACAAGGATGATGTCATCAGTGATGTCATTTGAGATGTCATGAGTGATGTCATGAGTGATGTCTATGACCATGTCATGAGTGATGTAATATGTGACGTCAACAGCAGTGCATTATGGGCGCGCGAGTTATAGTTAGCTGAACTAACTATAACGGGGGAATTTTAATGCTTTTGTATGAGTGAAATGTCCAGCTAACTATAACATGTGTGAAACCTATGGTTTTTTCAGTGAATTTCTAAGGTTTTTTAAATGCTAATTTGTAACTATAACGTGGCTGAAACCTATGGTTTTTTCAGTGAATATATTTATTTATATATATATATATATATCTATACTACTATTATAAAGAGAGAACTTGCACCTTTTGGCCAGGTAAACTCGGGAACCACAGCGGCAATCTACACACCCGATACATCTATGAAAATGTCAGGGTGTGTAGATGGACATAGGCTATATAAATTTAAAAAAAAAGTAAATTAAAAAAATTAAGTTTGAAAACAAAGTAGTCCCCTGAAAGTAGCGCCGGCCGGGACATAGCGCTGGCCGCGACGCGACGTGCGTGATGACCGCAGCGCCGACGAGCGTGATGACGACGAAGGAGGAGCGGCGGTGCAGTGACGAGCGGCTGTGCAGTGAGGAGCGGCGGCACAGGTAAGGAAAGGGAAAGTTTCGCAGCAGTCATCATCTTTTTCGAATATGAGGCAGCTAGGAAAGGAAAATGTCAGAGCGGGAGTGAGTCGGTAAGGGAGGGGGGCGGGAGGGAGTCGGGGCGGGAGGCGGGCCTGGTCCGTGTCCGTGCATGGGCATGCACGGACAATGTCGGGGCGGGCGGGGGCCTGGGCGGGCGGTTGACCCTGAAGCCTCATTGCCCCCAGGCAACGCTGGGGCGGGCTGCTAGTATATATATATACATATATGTATATATATATTACCTACTGGCGGTCGCCAGTAGGTAGTTATAGTTAGGATTGATTTCCATAGGGAAATCGTGACATTCTATTTGAATTAACTTTGGCGCCGGTGGAGGAATCTGCCTGAAAGTTTTCGCAACTTTTCTTCGCGGTGCTCCGGTCCTTCCCTGAAAGTTTGGGGGGATTCGTCAAGCGGGGGCCGAGATAAAAGGGGGTCCCAAAACGTGTTTTCCCCATGTTAATTTCCATAGGGCAGTCGGTCGCACTTTTAGCTCGAACGGCTGAATGGATTTTCACCAAACTTGGCAAAATTGGAGGGACTGGTAGCCCGATGTGCCTTTGCTATGTCTTAAGATATGTGCTCCAGAGGATTTTGAGTAATTTAGGTTAAAAAAAATTTATATATCTATAGCCGTGCCCCGGTACGCGCACCGGGGAGCGCTCCGGGCGCGCCACGCGACTTGCGCACGGAAAGCTGATTGGCTCTCGGGTGTCTGTAAACATTCAAAACAGTCTGGAGCGGCCGCCATCTTGTGTCTCGGTAGGATAGAGACACAAGAGGTGGTAAAAACAAAGGGGGAAATAACTAAAAGGGGGCAGGGTAGACCCCCCCTGATCCCCTAGGTTTGATGTGGGGGCCATAAAAGGGTCCCTCGGGTAAAAAAAAAAAAGAAATCGGTTTTCGCGGGGGGAGCGCCCGGTACGCGCACCGGGGAGCGTACCGGGGAGCGTGGCATGGGGAAAACCCCGTTCATTCACTGCGTCACCTCTACAACCCTTTCTTGTGTCAATATACCCATTTTGCATACATTACACCTGACGTAGGTATAATGTGGCGCAGGGGTTTACAAAGTGACGCATCTACCTAGATGCGTCACTTTGTAAATATGACTCAATAAGGTGCATTTTTAACAGCACTGGTGCGTCACAAAAAGTGACGCACCGGTGGCGTAAAAGTGACGCATGGCCTCTTCAGTTTTCTACTCATGCGTCATATTAAATATATGACGTATTATGTCGCAAGTACTTTTAGATATGTCAGTATTTCAGACGTATCTGAAAGCGCAAAAGTGATGCATTGCTGGAGTGTGTCACAAAAATGATGCAACTCCAGCAATGCATCCTTTCACATGGGGCCAGGCCCCATGTGAAAGGGCCTGCACCAGTCTTACGCCTGCTGTGAAACAGGCGCAAGATTTGGACGCAACAGTGTCATAAAAGTGACGTAGTGATTTCTCATAGATTTTACTGCGTCACCTCTACGACCCTTTCTTGCGTCAATATGTCCCTTTTGCTTACATTACACCTGACGTAGGTAGAATGTGGCGCAGGGGTTTACAAAGTGATGCATGTACCTAGATGTGTCACTTTGTAAATATGACTGAATAAGGTGCATTTTTAACAGCACTGGTGCGTCACAAAAAGTGACGCACCGGTGGCGTAAAAGTGACGCATGGCGTCATAAATGAGGCCTTCATTCTTCTACTCATGCGTCATATTAAATATATGACGTATTATGTCGCAAGTACTTTTAGATACGTCAGTATTTCAGACGTATCTGTAAGCGCAAAAGTGATGCATTGCTGGAGTGTGTCACAAAAATGATGCAACTCCAGCAATGCATCCTTTCACATGGGGCCAGACCCCATGTGAAAGGGTCTGCACCAGTCTTACGCCTGCTGCGAAACAGGCGCAAGATTTGGATGCAACAGCATCATAAAAGTGACGTATTGATATCTCATATATTTTACTGCGTCACCTCTACGACCCTTTCTTGCGTCAATACGTCCCTTTTGCATACATTACACCTGACGTAGGTATAATGTGGCGCAGGAGTTTACAAAGTGATGCATCTACCTAGAAGCGTCACTTTGTAAATATGACTGAATAAGGTGCATTTTTAACAGCACGGGTGCGTCACAAAAAGTGATGTACCGGTGGCGTAAAAGTGACGCATGGCCTCATAAATGAGGCCTTCAGTCTTCTACTCATGCGTCATATTAAATATATGACGTATTATGTTGCAAGTACTTTTAGATACGTCAGTATTTCAGACGTATCTGTAAGCGCAAAAGTGATGCATTGCTGGAGAGTGTCACAAAAATGATGCAACTCCAGCAATGCATCTTTTCTTACCCTTCCACACCCCCGTTCCTTTTCTACATTTTGTTTGAATAACCACATTCCCCATGTTCACTCTCCTTCTCCTTACCTTTGTTCCCAACACTCACCTTCTTTCAGTCCCCCTACTTCACTTCCTTTCTCCTCTCATACTCTTCTGTTCTTTCTTTCTCATTTTCCTTTCATTTATCAATGCACTCCACTTCACTTACTCTTTTTCATTTTTTTAAGAATATAGCTCTTTGATGAGAATTGGAGGTAGTTCTGAAAAAAACTTTTTTTTTTTCTTTTTTCTTTTTTTAGAACTGCAACAAAAACAGGGAATGGAAACTGCTCAAAAGGAGCAAAAAAAAAAAAAAAATTAGGGCTGGTAACGGCAGTGATGGTTCTCTAATGCTCGAACCATGAGCAGAACACTTTTCTCCCCACAGGAAAGTAGCTGATCACAGTATCTGCATTTAAGGGCGCCTTTGTTAAATGCAGGCTGAATGTTCGGAACCTGCTCTTGTGATCTCCCCCTCACCGATGGTGTTCGTCCTCCGGTTGATGTAGAGGCCCCATCACTGGGAACCTTTTGTGCCAGAGCCCTGACACTTTCCCGGGCAAAATTCAGGGGGTGCCTTCTCTCCACATGGCGAATCATTGTGTAGTTCCCAAAAGAATATTTTTTATTGGGGTTACCCCGTGACAGGACTGTGTGACAGATCCTGCACTCCACTTTTGGAGCATTTACCTTCTTCTGGTGAGCAGGTATGGAAAAAAATGGCCAGATGAAATGTTCTTTGTATTTTGGCTGAGGAGTCTCTTCATCGATGAATTCATTGGAGTCATCTTCACTGCTGGATGGTCTCGCAGCCATGATAATCCAAGATATCCAACAAAGAACCAACAGCAAAACAGGCAGGTCTTTCAGTCACAAAAGTGAAAGAAGAAGTGAAGGAAATGGGTGGGGATTTCATTCTTTATAAAAAAAATGTTAGCAACCAATGAAAAGTGTAATTTTTAGGTCACATGACCTGACGCGCTTACGCTACGCGCCCCGGGACGTGCTCGTAAGCGCGCCAGGACGTTGCGCAATCGTATGCGCTTGCGTGCTTCCGGGTGCGCTTACGCAGTGCGTCATATGGCGCATTACGTGATTACGCGAAACGTCACGATGTTGTTTTCGTTCGCGAGATTAGCGCTAACGGGACGCTCCCCGGTACGCGCTCCGGTGCGCGCCGTAACATTGCGCTTACCTGTGCGTTCACCGGTACGCGCCCCGGGAGCGGTCCAGGCAAAAAATATAAAAAAATAAAATAAAATTGGACATAATTATACAATATAAAATTCGTTTTAAAATTTATTATTTTTTATACCTATAAAGATTTGCTATTAAAAAACCATTGAAATTCACTGAAAAAACTATAGGTTTCACACCAGTTATAGTTAGGAATTAGCATTAAAAAAAACTATTAAATTCACTGAAAAAAACATAGGTTTTACACCAGTTATAGTTAGCTGGAAGTTTTACTCGCATAAAACCATTGAAATTCCTACGTTATAGTTAGTTGGACTCACTATAACTTGCGCGTGCAATGCACTGCTGATGACGTCACATATTACATCACTCATGACATGGTCAGTGACATCACTCATGACATCACTGATGACACCATCCTTGTGACAGAGTGACAGACCTCCTTTCAGTGTAATGTAACCCTTGAAACACATATTCAAAAATAGAAACTACAATTTTCAAAAAAATGGAGAGACCCATACCAGTTACAACAACCAATTCAGTAATTCCACCATCTATATACACATCCACTCATTCACCAACAGTTCTATGTAGTCACTCATACATATACTCACTCATCATATGTAGTGATACACCTATACATCCTGTTACACACCGACAGTCATCCAAAAGATACTCTCACACATGCAAAAAAACTATTGAACATCCATTTATTTGCATATACAGCTATACACACACTAGCACCTTACGTCTAAGGAACCTTACACATACTTACTCTCTTAAACAATCACTTATAGAAACACATACTTATTTAAACAGGAACTCTTACAATCCCTTACTCTCACATATAGTCACTTATATACATGAAAATTCACATATACTACATTAAAACATATGTAGTTACTGGTAAAGACACTAGTGAGACAGTCATTCACTCACTAACATACACATATACACACTCATCCACCCATACAGTCCTGCACATATGCTGTATTCAAAACACATACAAACAAAGAGTCAGTCATTCATGCATCTATGTGCTAAGTAATACCCCCACCAAACCATACAAACACTTATACTGATACTAAGAAAAACATCTAATAACCCATATACCTACACATGTAGCTACTCACCAACCCATGCAGCCACTTATACACAAAGTGAAACATTAATACATATATTTAAATATTTAAACATTACTCACTAATATTTATTTTTCAGAAAGACACACATTCACTGGATGGTGTCATCAGTGATGTCATGAGTGATGTCACTGACCATGTCATGAGTGATGTAATAGGTGACGTCATCAGCAGTGCATTGCACGCGCAAGTTCTAGTGAGTCCAACTAACTATAACGTGGGAATTTCAATGGTTTTATGCGAGTAAAACTTCCAGCTAACTATAACTGGTGTAAAACCTATGGTTTTTTCAGTGAATTTAATAGTTTTTTTTAATGCTAATTCCTAACTATAACTGGTGTGAAACCTATGGTTTTTTCAGTGAATATATATATATATATATTACCTACTGGCGGTCGCCAGTAGGTATATATAGTTAGGATTTTTTCTCTATGGGATTTTTGAAAATTCTATGTATAATAACTTTGGCGTTTGTGGACGGAATTGGCTGACATTTTCAGGAAAATGGAACATTTTGTTTCTGAGCAGCAACTGAAAATTTGGGGGGGGTTGTCAAGGGGGGGCTGAGAAAAAAGGGGGGTCCCAAAACGTGTTTTTCCCATGTTAATTTCCATAGGGCGGTTGGCCTCACTTTTAGCCCGAACGGCTGAATGGATTTCCACGAAACTTGGCAAAATTGTAGATATTGTTTGCCCGATGTGCCTTTGCTAGGTCTCAAGATATATGCTCCTGTGAATTTTGAGTAAATTAGGTTTAAAAAAAGATATATATCTAGAGCCGCGCCCCGGTGCGCGTACCGGGGAGCGCTCCGGGCGAGCCACGCGACTTGCGCACGGCAAGCTGATTGGTTCTCGGGTGTCTGTAAACATTCGAAACAGTCCGCAGCGGCCGCCATCTTGTGTCTCGGCAGGATTGAGACACAAGAGGTGGCAAAAATCAAAGGGGGAAATTAGCAAAAGGGGGCAGGGTACACCCCCCTGACCCCCTAGTTTTGATGTGGGGGCCATAAAAGGGTCCCGCGGGTAAAAAAAAAAAAAATTAAAAATTCGATTTTCGCAGGGGGAGCGCCAGGTACGCGCACCGGGGAGCGTACGGGGGAGCGTACCATGGAGATAAAAAATGACACTTTTTAAAAAAAAAAAATAGCATTTTTTTATAAATTGGAGGTAGTTCTGAAAAGAACTTTTTTTTGTTTTTGTTGTTTTATATTTTTTTAGACTTTTTAAAACGATTTTATATTTTTTTTGGATTTTTGTCAGGGGAAAAACAAAAACAGGGATTCCAAAACTGCTCAACAGGAGCAAGAAAATTTAGGGACTGGCAGGGCAGCGGTGTTGCTGTTTCTTTATGGCAATGAGTTCAACACTCTGCTCCCCATAGCAGAGCAGTTCGTCACACTCCGTGCACAGAAATTTGATGCCTGCAAACACCGGCTGAATGTTAGGGACCATTCTTCCACGGGGTGGTCTCGAAGGTGTTGCTCCACCAGTGGAGGTGCTGCCGCCATCTGTGGGTAAATTCCGTGCCAGCTCTCTGACACTCTCCCTGGCAAAGTTGTTAGGGTGTCTTCTTTTCACATGCCTGATTAAATTAGCATTTCCAAAACTATATTTTTTCAGAGGATTGCCTCTGGATAAACTACTACCACATATTTTGCAGGTTACTTTTGGAGCGTTGACTTTTTTTTGTCCTTCAGGGATGTCATAAAATTTCCAGATGAAATGGGTTTTTTTCTTCTGCTGAGGAGGGTCCTCATCTAAAAATCCGTCTGAATCACTGCTGGATGACTCTCTTGCAGCCATTGCTGTAGATCAGAAAAGTAGGAGATGAACAAAGTACACAGAACAGCTCTTGCTCTCTCCAAGTACAAAGCAATAGTGAGAGAAATGGGTGGGTTTCACACAATTTGAAAAAAAAAAAGTTCTGAACCAATGAAAAGTGTTATTTTAAAGTCACATGGTTTGACGCGCTTATGCTACGCGCCCCGGGGCGCGTCCCGGGGCGTGTTTCGTAAGCGCATCAGGGCGTTTACGTTGCGCGATCGTATGCGCTTCTGGGTGCGCTTACGCGGTGCGTCGTAAGACGCATCTCGCGGCTACGCGATACGTGTCTTATGACGCAAGGCGTGGCGGCTACGCAATACGTCACGATGTTGTTTTCGTTCGCGGCAATAGCGCTATCGGGACGCTCATCAGTACGCGCCCCGGGGCGCACCGCAAGATTGCGCTTACCCGTGCGTTCACCGGTCCGCGCCCCGGGAGCGCACCAAAAAGAATTTAAAAAAAAAATGACATAATTATACAATATAAAATTCGATTTAAAATGTATTATTTTTTAAAACTATAAAGATTTGCTATTAAAAAACCTATGAAATTCACTGAAAAAACCATAGGTTATAGACCATATATAGTTAGGAATTAGCATTTACAAAACCTTGAAAATTCACTGAGAAAACCATAGGTTATAGACCATATATAGTTAGGAATTAGCATTTACAAAACCTTATTTTACTCACACAAAACCATTGAAATTCCATATATAGTTAGTTGCACTAACTATATATCGCGCACCCGCAATCCACTGCTGATGATGTCACATATTACATCATTCATGACATGGTCAGTGACATCACTGATGACATCACTGATGACATCTCAAATGACATCACTGATGACATCACTGATGACAACATCCAGTGACTGTATGTTTCTGTAAAGTTAAAATATGTCTTACATATTGAAGAATGAGTGGATGTATAAGTGTCTGGATGAAGGATTTAGTAGGTGCATGACTGACTGTATAAGTGACTGATTAAATGTGTCTCACTGAGTGCATGGGTTAGTGACTAAACTGTTTTAAATTGTGCATCATTGTGTCTGTTGTTTTGTAATCTGATGCATGTGTTGATCATTAGCTATATGAGTAACTATATGGGTTATTGATTAGTTGCCCAAGTATTTGTATGGGAGACTGAGTGTGTGTGTGGGTGTCTGGGAGGTGTATGACTCTGTGCATAGATGTGTGAGCAGTTGATTCACTAGATGTATGGGTTCAAAAGTGCATGTGGAAACAGCTGTATGGGCGGTTGACTGTGTGCATGAGTGTATTGGTGAGTGAATGGATATCTCAGTGCTACATGTCAAAGTAAGTACATATGTAAAACACAGTACATGTGATAGTTGACATATATAAATAACTGTGCATAAGAGCCAGTGAATGTGTGAGTGGCTGTATGGATTATTGTGAACTTGTATCAGGGATTGTATAACAGAGTAAATATGTGTTATTATATGTTCCAATAAGTAAGGTGTGTATAACTATATAGTTGAGGAAATGGAGGTGTGATTGATTCTTTGCAAGACTGACTAGGTGTGTGAGTAACTCCATGGATGAGTGACAGTCTGTTAGTGTCTGTTTACACTGAGTGTATCTAAGGTTATATTAGAGTCTGAAGAGGTTCATCGTATCATCACATGAATGATGTCATCAGTGATGTGATCAGTAATGTCAAATGAGATGTCATCAGTGATGTCATCAGTGATGTCATTTGAGATGTCATCAGTGATGTCATCAGTGATGTCACTGACCATGTCATGAATGATGTAATATGTGACATCATCAGCAGTGGATTGCGGGTGCGCGATATATAGTTAGTGCAACTAACTATATATGGAATTTCAATGGTTTTGTGTGAGTAAAATAAGGTTTTGTAAATGCTAATTCCTAACTATATATGGTCTATAACCTATGGTTTTTTCAGTGAATATATATATATATATATGTATTCAAAACTCCACAGCTGGGCAGTGGCAATTCTGTCCCCACCACTTCCACAGCAGACTCAGACACGGACCAGCAGGTAAGTGCAAATTTCTTTATTTGTAATTTTATGCGTCCATAACGTTTCGGCTGGTCCAAGCCTTGTTCACTTGATAATGCAATATTAGCAAACCACAGTTTTTAAAGTGACAGTGCATAATTTGAATAGAACCAGGTTACAGACCTCATAGTAGACATGGTGGACATACTACAGCGGTATTTATATATTGTGTTATTCCAAGTAACAATTTATCACATACATGGAATTAGAAAATAAGCATGGGCGGATCTAGCGGATCTCGCGTACGCGAATTTGCGTATTTACGGATTCGCAATCCGCAAAATCCGCGAACTCTCGCGGATTTGCGGATTTTTGTGTTTTTTGTGTTCGCGAGCGTTCGCGAGGATTTGTGGACCAGTTCGCAATTGCGAACTTACTTGTTGGCTCGCAACGGCCGCGACTATGTTGTTTCTACGTCTGGTTTATCATCACAGGTTCACAGCACCCTCTGTTTCACCACTGCCACCCTCTGGTACACCCATGCCACCCTCTGGTACATCCTCACTGCCACCCATTCGGTTTGTTTATCACTGTAGATTATGGGGGTGAAAAAAAGCAAGGACACCTGCCCTGCTTCAACTGCCATGAATTAATTTGGGGTTGATTAATGTGTCAGTGATTTTGAAACTTCCAGTCTGGCTGGCACCTGCTTCCTTCCTTATCTCTAATTTGCTTTCTGTTGCAGTGAAAGCAAGCACACCTGCCCTTCTTCAACTGCCATGAATTAATTTGGGGTTGATTAATGTGTCAGTAATTTTGAAACTTCCAGTCTGGCTGGCACCTGCTTCCTTCCTTATCTGTAATTTGCTTTCTGTTGCAGTGCATTTTTTTTTCACATGACCTTTATGTTCTACTTGTAGCTATTCTATGAGCCTGCTGTTTGGGTCATAGCAGGGTCATAGAATAGTTGCAAATAGGCAACTGAACTCTGGAGGGGCCCCTCAGGAAGCACTAGAGTGAATGGTTACTAATGTTAAGTTTGAACTTTTGCACCTGCTGATTGCTTTCAGTTTTGCAAAAATCATTTTTTTGCAATTTTGCGCGATTTGCGGGGCGCGAATCCGTGCGAGATCGATTTCGGAAGCCGCGAATTCGTGCGAATACACTATTTTATTTTTGCGGCGTGTATGTTCACGTGATTTTGTGCGTGTTCGCAAGGCGCTTGTAGCGATACGTTTGCGAAGTTACCCTAGCGGTCGTACACGGGCGCGGCCATCTTGTTTGCGTGACGTAATTCCGTTTCCGCCCGCTATGTGTAATCTCACAAAGTGTGCGGCTCGCTAGTACAATTTCGCGCGTGATCGCGAGGAAAATCTCGTGCGAACTTACTCACGCGGTCGTGAACGGGCGCGGCCATCTTGTTTCTCATTCATTGCTATGGTTCTGGGCATGCTTTTTGTATCCTCTCTGAATCTCTGCCATCCTTTGCTTGTTTGAAGTTTTTTTGAGCTATTTTACTTATTATCTATCCCTCTATTTTTCTAGCTCTATATTGTTGTGTTTTCTGCTACTTTTTGTTAATTTTAAACTACTTTTTTAAACTCTTTTCTTTTCTTCTTCCCTATTCTATTTCTTCTTTATTATTTAACTTCATTTCTGCCCAGACCATGGTAAAGGGAGCCGGGAAGCATCCTGAGAAGGGGAAGGGTCCCGCACCCCGTGCCCGGCTCCCGTGCGGGCGTTTGAGTGGGTAGACAGTGACAGCCCGGGAGATTTTTAGTGCGGAGGAGGTGGCCGCACTAATATTCCACGTCCAGCGCCTCCTCCCCAAGACCATCCTGGGAGGCGGCAAGATCGCAACTGGCTACGGCATCCGGGAGCGCCGGAAGTGGTGGGAGAAGGTGTGCCGGGCCATGTTTAAACTCTCTGGGGTCCGGCGCACTTATAACCAGGCCACCCACCGCTGGACGGATGTCATGGACCGGGAACGCGACTTGCTGGACGCGCTCGGCGTAGAGGTCCCCGGGCTTGGTGAGTAGTAGTAGCTATTTCTAGCTATTTCATCACTACTCCGTTTTATCCGGCTCTGTTATTTGCAAATCTTTGTTCTTTACCAAGAGCAATAATGCTGCCGATTACATTGTAGGTAAATTATATTTCAAAATCTTCTATGCATTTCAGGTGCACTGCTCTCCTTCTCAGTAGTCTTGCTACTATGCTTATTTCTTTTGTATTTTGTGTTCATTTCATTGGCCTGATAAATTATGTATGAGTGTAGTGTAAAGAACTGCGTAATGCTAGACACTAAGGGTCATATTTTCAATTACCGGCGCATCCCTGCAAAGTAGCAGGGATGCGGCAGTAATTGTGCGCCATGCCACCACCACCACCCATGGGCCCAAAACGTCACAGAAGCCTTACGCATCTGTGCCGTAAAGGCGGCGCATTGCTGGAGTTGTGTGCCAACGATGGCGCAACTCCAGCAATGCTCTGGGGTGCCCTATCTCCCCAATGCTGCATCAAGCCGTACGTCGGCTTCAAGCAGGCGCAGGGTTTCAGTCACGCATCATTGTCCTAAAAGTGACTGATTGACATCTTGTAGATTTCCCTCAGCCACTTTTAGGATTCGTTCCTGCGCAGGAACGCCCTCCCTTGCGCCGGAACGCCCCCTGATGGCCTCCTGACGGACTGCTGCCTGCCAGGCCTAGGCAAACCTTTTTAGTAACGTAGTAGTATACCACATGAGATTGGTCAATATATCCCGTGGAATAGTTGTCTATCTATTTGCTATTTTGCCAAAATATTTTGTTATTGTTCTTTTGAAATGTTTGATTTGGTTGACAAATATCATCCATGTTTTCTGGTCTTTCTTTCTTTCATGTTGTACATCAGCTTCCCCCAGGGGCAAGAGGACACAGGAGGAGGAGGAGGGTGCTGTTCAGGAAGATGCAGGCCAGGATCGGGCAGGCGAGGGCTCCTTTGCTGGCCCCAGTAAGTTTTAATTTTAATATAGAGTACCTATTTTTTCCTAGCGTTCCTCATTCGATTTTTTCTAAATCGTCTTTGATCTTCTTGTAGACTGGATCTAAAATCTTATCCTGCCTCGACTATGACTCCCTGTGGTATTACTAGATTATTCTTATTAGTCTGTCTGTGTAGCTAACTAAGATTGCCCATTTGGCAATTCCATTGGACTCCCATTCTAGTCAGCAATAGCTCTATGCACTGAGTGCAGTCCTCTGGGATTGTCCATAATGTCTTTTCAAGTCTTCTAAATGTTTATGCTTTGACAATTGCCAACAATAAAAAGGTGAATGACCACCAAGAAAGAATAACATACTACTATACTTTTGGTTTGGATAGGAGGACAATCCATTCTACTACTGTTGCAGGGACAAATCTGCACAAATCGAACTATGAACACTAAATAGTGCATTGTTTATCAATTAAAATAGGCGCAGGTAGACTTTCTTTCCACATACCTCAGTGATATCAGACTTTAAAGAACCCCCAATCTCCTTACTTGACTAGATAGTGTGGCAGAGTCATTTAGCTCCCAAAGTCACCGATGATTGATCCCCAATGATGTTTAGATTATCCAACGCAGGACAAGAGTACGGAGTCAGAGTCAAGAAGTGTCAGAGGCACTCATGCTTGCAAAAATTCCAAAACCTTTAGCTCATCCACTGTAGTCTGGAGGACCAAAAACCACAGAGTCTATTTAAGTTTAAAAGCTTTATTAAAAGTAAACACATTTATGAAAATCAACTTTGTCATAAAAGTAAACGTTTAACTGAAAATGGAAAAGTGCTTAGTGCTAACGATTAATTGGACACATTTCTTGTGGTCGAGCTGAGCTCTCACCTGGTTTGAACTTGAGCTTGACCCTGATCGTGTTCTTAGAAGTCAAGCTTCTGTTAGGAGAAAAAGTGGTGTGTGTTAAAAATAAAAAGCAACTAAAGCAAGCATTCATCAGTTGTGCCAAAAAGTGCAGCAAGACAACAGCCTTCCCTGGAAAAAGGACATTTTTACTTTAGAGTAGACAGTTACAAATTATGACATTGTCTTTCGTTTTTTTAACATTTCTTTATTCCTCCTAGACCAAATATTATATACTAGTGAGTGGTGTATTCTAACATTCTTAAATGTACTTTGTAGGTGTAACATCTGGTGGCGGGGCCAGCGCGGAGGTCGTGGTGTTGGACGAGGACTCTGGGGAGGATGCGGTGCAAGTGCCGGACGTTCCTGTGAGGGTTCACACGGTGGTGGCGGGAAGAGGTAAGCTATATATTCCTTACTTATTGAGATTGAAGACTGCATAGTATGCTTTCTGCATGGGTGTATTATAAATCAACCAGGTAGTAGCCTCCTCTAAATGTACTTCGACTTAGCTGTGAAGTTTTTGGTGAGAAGAATCCCAATAAGATCTTAGATGAACTGGATGGATGGGATGAACGAAAAGCGAAAGAAGGGTGTAAGTAAGTGTGGAAGGACGAGAAATTTTATGATGGCTGGCAAAGAAGAATGATATGTGTTTTGCTTGGTCCCCGAGGTGGCTGGGAAGGAAAACATATGGTATGGTGCATGGCTGGGTCAATGATGAAGCAAAGATGGGTGGAAGGAGAACAGCCTGGGTGGGTGAAACAGAAACTGTAAGTGTGCATATACTTTGAACGGATGGATGCCTGGAGCATGGTATTATCTGACTCTTAGATAGCATATGTGTATCTAGAGAGAGTAGATGGTCACTAGATGAACTAAGTGTTACCTTGAAGAGCATGTAACAACGCACCCGCACGTCTGTTCCAGTGTAGGGAAGGCAAGGAAAAGAAGTTGTAAATTTTTCCAAAAACTACCATGAATAGTAGCAGTAGTTTGTATTGCAACTGCAAGCACAGCATATATCCGGTTATTACGGTGGACACTCCGTACCTCTCTTAATAACTTTAGTTTAGTAGTAGTACGTTATTCATGTGTGGGTGTATCACTGTTCACTCAATAATAAGCAAAGCACCGAAAGTCATCCCATATGTCATCAAATACATCCCATGTGAAGTGATAGATAATCAAATTATTTAGCTTCTTCATTTTCCTTTTCTAGTACTCATTTGCACTGTAGGGTGAAAGCTAAATTAATTAAGCAGTAGCCCTTGTAACAGAGTATTCTCAGTGCCACCTGTAATAGAAAAGTAAGAGCTTCACCACCTACATGTACTGGACCGGTACAGTAACGCAAGTCTGTCTCACTCATCATGGTGTGCGTCTGTTTTTCTCGGGTGCAAGTTCACTGCGCTGGCATTATGCCGCCTTGCATAAGATAACGTATCAATTTTCCTAAACAAGAGAGAAGAAGAAGAATAAGACTGGTGTACTGTCATAGTCGACTGTAATGGAAGTCCATAGTGGTCGTAGAATTTGTTCCTTAAACTCCCACTAATGTTAGAGCAAGGATGAAGAAGTGGGAGGTTAGATAGATACTGTCCTCAATAGTTATGTACTGTGCTTTCAATTTGCTACTTGTACTGTGACACAACTTTCTGCTCAATCACTTTGTGTTATTAATGTTAAGGAGCATTGGTTACAGACTATGTCTTTCTTTCTTCATATAGTTGCTCCTTCCAAATCAAATCGACCATCACGGAGGGAGCAGGCTCGAATGGCCCGGCAACGGAGGCTGGATGCCACTGTCGCCGAATATCGGCGGCTGGTGGCCCTGGAGGAGGAGGACACGCAGTCAACCGGTGGAACCACAACATCCTCCACTGGGACAGCTGCATCCTCCTCCGTGCCCCCACGGGCTGCCAGCCAGCGCAGTGCTCCAGCGGTACGGAGCCGGGCTACCAAAGCCAACCGCCACCGCCAAGCAGCAAAGACACCAGCTGCCCCCCACAGGAGTTGCAAGGCACGCCAGCGCCGCTTAGGACTCAGAGTGTCCTACCTGGAGCAGGAGGTCCTTAGCTACAAGAACTTGGTGGAGGGCCTCCGCTTCGACCATGCCACCCTCCGCAAGGAGTATGATGCCCTGGCCGCTAAATTCAACAGCACCCTCCCGTAGTGTAGTGTCCCTTGCCCTTTTTTTAGAGACTTTTTGGGAGTGGGATTTGGGAGTTGGGTTCTTTTTGGGACTTTTGAAAGACAATCGTTGGGGTTAGGGAGGGTCTTGAGGGAGATTATTTTGTTAGGGCTACATAAATATACTTTTTTAAACTTTATCTGACCATACCTGCTTTTTACTGCTTTTGAGTCTGGTGGGTGGGGGTTTAACAGTAAGTTTGTTTTCCTGAAGAGTCCTAGGACTTTAGTAGTACTACCGTCAATCTCTCGTCTAGTCCTAATACTCCATTATACTACCTCCCACCAAACGCTTATCTTACCTGGAATTTGTGTTTGAAAGTAGGGCTAGGCCCAGGGCTGGCTCCACTGGAAATGGGGATTAAGGTTGGCAATCCTGGGCGGATGAAATGTCCTCATTGCGGTGGTACTAGTGGTGTGACACAGTGGCAGTTGCATGCCTATGGAAAAAAAGAAAATGAAACCTGGTTTGTCCTTACTGTAGCATTACAACGGTTACGGTACGATAGAGAATATAGCAGGTGACAGTACACTAGAACAGTGCCACAATGTAGCCTAACAAATGGTAAAGTATTGCAAGTATAACTAGTACTTGCGTTGAATTTATTTGACATTGGCTCCTACTACTACAAGAAATAGTACTGAAGCTGAGTAAGTCTAGAATATATCCTCGGATTCCTTCACCAGCCTGTTGCTATGACCTTATCCTCCCCAGCAAGTGTGTGGAATTATTGATGTCATTTAGTCACACATCAAGCAAAACCACACAGCCCGGGGGAAGAGGGTTAGGGTTTGGAAAATGGATGGGAATGGGGGTTTCTTTTTGGGTAGGTTTTGTTGAGAGAAGAAAAAAAAACACAGCATGGACAAACAATAATTGAAGATAAAGAAATCTTTGGGTACAAAGCTAACCACAAATCTTTTAAGTGACATAAAGGAAGTGCATGCCCTACTGCATGCATTGTTACTGAAAAGTAAGTATTACTAGAATGCGACAGTACAGGGCTCCAGCGTTTTCACTAGCCTATCTCTGCACTCAGAGAAACACTTCTTACATTACATTAGGTTTAAAAATTACCCGAAGTAAAACCTATAGAATGGCTGTAGGGATCAATTTAGAAGCAGAGAGAGATCCAAGAAATGCAGTCACACTCATAGAAGAAAACAATGGATACTGTATCTGTATGTTGTTGTTGGAGTTGTCCTGTTGAATTTGGTAAGTAAGTTGCATGCAGCAAACAATTCCTCTTATTAGCGGCACTCCTCCATTCCAGCTGACGCTTCGTCCATCAATGTTGGTGACCACTGACAGAAGACACCCTGTCCACTGTCTGCCTGGCGGATGTTGAATTGCGGCTCGTTAATGTGAAGCCTGACTCCATCTTTTTTCCCCATTGCACAGACTGAAACCCGGCCTGTAATTATTGAACGGAAAACAGTAAGTGCTATTACAATACCACTGATAAATAAATATGAGGTATGTACGCTGTGTTGTCCAATTAGTCACACTTTGATTTTCGTAATAGACAGTACAATATTTTGGAAAGTGCGTAGTCTGTCTGAGTCACCTTTTGAAGGATAAATAAGTATGGCCAAATTAATTTAGCGGATCTTTCCCCTCAAGCTAGGTGTACTGTAAACTGTGTTTTAGAACAAAATTAGACCTTCCCAGGAATGCCCCAAGACCCGCCAACCCACCCGCAAAAAAGCACGACAACACCCCCAAACAGCCAAAAAGCAAAATCTCGTACTTACAATATCTCTCGGCCTTCGGTCCAAACGCGCTGTGCAGCTAGGTCATCATCATCATAACTCCTGTTTTCCACCACGGATTTCCTGAAAAGCAAATGCAATCAAGATTAGACTGTCGCAGCAGTGCTCCGACAGAGACCCCGAAACCCACCCACAAACACCAGGAAGCCCCCCAAACAGGCCCCCGAAAACGCTACATTGAGCAAGATGTCAGAAATAGCAAAAAAAAATTCTGCATGGATTTTGTCCAAACCACTTCTATCCGGTATTAGACCTTCCCAGGAATGCCCCAAGACCCGCCAACCCACCCGCAAAAAAGCACGACAACGACAACACCCCCAAACAGCCAAAAAGCAAAATCTCATACTTACAATATCGCTCGGCCTTCGGTCCAAACGCGCTGTGCAGCTAGGTCATCATCATAACTCCTGTTTTCCACCACGGATTTCCTGAAAAGCAAATGTAATCAAGATTAGACTGTCGCAGCAGTGCTCCCAGACCCCAAAACTCACCCACAAACACCCGGAACCCCGCCAAAGAGCACCTCAAAGGCAAGCAAGTCAGCAAAAACGGCAAGAAATTTCCGCCTCATATTTGGTCCAAACCACTTTTATCCGTTATTAGAGCTTCACAGAAATGGCCCCAGAGCCCTCAACTCACCCGCAAAGAAGTAGAACACCCCCACAAGTGCTGAGTCTTTCTTCATTGGGCGTAATCCAGCCCTCTGCTTTGAGGGAAATAGGAGTCCGGAGGAGGAGGATAGAGGAGCATGTTCTTCTGAACTTGTGAACCTGAGGAATGTAGACTGTGGCACCTTCAAAGCAATAAGCAAACAAGTGAAGACAGTTCTGCTGATGGGCTTGTTTTTGTGATTAGGTGATTAAAGTTTGAATTAAATTAACTGTGCAAAACAAAGAAAGACAGACACACAGGAATAAAAGTGAATAAGGACGAAAAAGAAAGTTATTGATTCATTGTCTCATTTTCAGGGCTCGGTGTCAGGGAATAAGAATAAGAGTTCGTCATCATACTCTGCGAATTCAGGCAGGATGCGGTCAGTGTCACCGAACAGAGAACAAATTCCCTCATCTACGTTGCTGTCCTCCTCGTCTTCATGCGGCGTGGTTTCTCGTACTTTGTAATCTGGTGGTATGAGGTGCTGATTCATCTTTATCATTGTTAACCTCTCCACATTTTTAGGCGAGAGGCGGCTCCGTTTGGGAGTTACAATGCCACCAGCAGCACTGAAAACACGTTCAGAAGACACACTTGCGAGTGGGCAAGACAAGTAGTTTATAGCCAGGTTGGAGAGCTGTGGCCACAATTGTTTTTTCCCATGCCAATACTCCAATGGCTCATCATTAGGAAAGACCTCTGTTGAGTCATTCAGATAGTCCTGCACCATCGACTCAAGGTCCTCAACAGTTCCTCCACTTTGCTTACTTTTTGCTGTGCCTGTGACCTTTTTTCGAGAACCATACCCAAGCCAAGTTAGCCAATCCTCTTCAGCAGCCAATGTTACTCTTGTGTGTGGTACAGATGATCCGGTTGCCGGTGTCTTTAACGGCTGAGAGGTCACTTGTGCCACAGCCACATGTGCAGAAGTGGATTCTTTTGACTGGGGATGGCCTGCTGATGCTGATGCTGATGTACTGCCTTCTCCTTCAATATCCTGCCGTTCTTTTTCAAACCTCTTGGCTTACCTGGCTAGCCAAAGTTTGTACTTTTTAACATCTTCATCAGCAAAAGGAAAGAATGCTTGGCCTGCCAGCGCCTTTTTGTAGCATGGATCCAGAATAGTAGCACAAATGTAATGCTGTTCTGAGTTGATCATTTTAAGACGTTCATCACCACGTAGGCGCTCTAATAATTTCTCCGACAAAACAAAAGGGTCTTTGTTTTTTTCATCTTTTTCTAACTCAGAAGACACCGCCTTCAGTTGGTGCTCCAGCATGCACAACAATGGGATAGCTTTTCCCAAATTACAGTCCTCCTTGCTGACTGCACGCGTGAAGACCTCAAAAGGACGAAGCATTTCTGTCATGCTTTTAACTATGTCCCATTGCGCCGCATCCATCCTCAGGTCCTTCTGAGCTGTACCCTGTTTTAAGAAATAGTGATCGAGTACCGTATACTGCTCATACAGACGCTCAAGCATGTAGAAGGTTGAGTTCCAACGTATTGACACCTCCTGGATGAGTGCTTTCACTGGCATTCGACGTTGATGTAGCAGGTTCCTCAGATGCTTCCGCGCCTTAAAAGAATGGCTGAAATGGTTGCACATTTTTCGGCAGGTGGCCATTACCTCGCACGCTGGACTGTCTTTATCACTCAAGAATTTTTGAACTACCAGGTTGATACAGAGCACCAAACACGGCACTCTGAAATAGTCACCCAGCGCCATGGCCTTAACTACATTGGCGCCATTATCCGTGGAAACATAACCAATCTGGCGTTTTTTTGGGGACAGCCAGTGAAAGACCTTTTTGTTAAACTCGTCCAAAATGTTTCGTGCTGTGTGACGTTTCTCCAAGCCAAACATGGCTAGTGTTGCATGTTTCCGAGCAGCTTTAAAAACTTGGTCCGGGTCAACACCTGCGTTTAGCTTTGCTTTATCCCCTGAAAAAGAGACCCAGTGTGCAGTGATGCACATGTAATCAGCGCCTGCGCCACTGGTCCACATGTCTGTTGTCAGATGTATAGTGTGTATAAACAAAAAGGAATCCACAAGGTTGGGTTTGGTGATCCCTACAGTGGTGGGGAGCAACCAGTGTTGTTTAAATACCCCTCACACACCAAAAGGCCCCTTGGTGTCATGCTTCATCATCGGGGTCTTTACTTGAGGCACAACATTGTGTGAACGAGATACATTGGACAGTCATTGAACAATTACCTTCTGACAGGGGTCTGTTTGAAAAGGAACAGCGATGGGTCTTCCGTTTGGGCTCAGATACTATTGGGTTGAATGACTCCATCCCATGGAGCCAATTACGTTAAAAGATATATCTGATATAACCTAAGAATTACCTCAGCCTAGCGCTTATTGCGCTTTTCCCAGCAAACTCATTACGAGTTTGGTTCTACCTCCCTAATTGTCACCTTCATTTTCCATTTATTCTAGAAATTAAACCAAACCAAATTAAATCAAACATAATAGACTAGAATTTGTATAAGGAGAGTCTATTGACCCTGAGTTCATTGGAACTAATGGTTACAACTACCCGCGCATGCGCAAACCATTCCCATTGGGAAGGCCGGGCACCTCCGCAGACACTACCGTTCGGCGCAGGCGCCGACGGGTAGCGTTATCCCTCTGCGCATGCCCGATTTGCCGCGCAGCGCTTCTTAACTGAAGTAGCATCCATCTACAACTACCCGCGCATGCGCTAACCATTCCCTTTGGGAAGGCCGGGCACCTCCGCAGCTACTACCGTTCGGCGCAGGCGCCGACGGTTAGCGTTATCCCTCTGCTTTTGCCCCGTTTTTTCCCGTGGACGCGCCCAGTCAACACGCGCAGCACCGGGAAAACTCAATGACCACATCCATCTTTGGGCATTTCCTTTTCCAATCAAGGGGCAATTAACCTATCACGGGGACAATATAAATTGGGCAACCTCTCACAGAACCGACACTTCGTCGGAGCCGCGTTGAGGGGGAGAAGCCAAGCAGGCACTGCTGTAACCGTGAGTGTGTGTGTATGTGATAGGTGTTTCTCCTTCTTAGGTCTGGATGTACCATCTTTGATCCTAATAGCCTGATTGCTTAAACACCCTATAGGTTGCCAAAGTGGGCAGGACAGGAGACCCCCAACACTACGCACCTGGCTCATGAGGTTATTAGACCCATTTTCTTAAGTAAGCCACAATTTTACTTAGAGCATGCCTTTCAATCATTTTTTTCCAGAGTATAACACCTGATGATGATTTTCAAAAGACAATCCATGTGTGTCCCTGTCTATTTGTTTGTCTGTGTTTTTAATTCCTAGGGTTCCTGGACCACATCTGGTTCCCTTTTTTACCCTGTTGTGTAATTACAACTTTTTTCTACATTTTGGTTTACTGTGACCTTTTTGTTCCTTCACAGGTTGAGTATTTTCGCCAATTGGGCGCAACGAACTTAAATAAAAAACAGATAGGTACATTTCACCTAGACTTATTTTTGTAGAGCACACTTTTATATTTACACCCATGTGAGTAAGGTGAGGATAGTTAGTGCATATCCTTGTCCTGAAGAAGGAGTTTTTTAACTCCGAAACATGTCGACAACGCACTTGTGAGTTAGTCTTACCCTTAATAGACAAGACTACCTCCCTAGCACTTTTTAATGATACCAGCCGGGGACTGAATAAAGTTGTTTGGAAACCCACGAGCCAGGTATTTTTTAATTTTTTCACTCACCTCACCACTCACACTATTTTACCCACACACACCAACACATAGTTCACATGTTAGTGCTCCTGCGTAGTCGTGAGTCGTAGCACGCCGCATTCCGTAGTGGTTTGCGAAGACCCCGATGATGAAGCATGACACCAAGGGGCCTTTTGGTGTGTGAGGGGTATTTAAACAACACTGGTTGCTCCCCACCACTGTAGGGATCACCAAACCCAACCTTGTGGATTCCTTTTTGTTTATACATACCTCTAGGGGAGACAGAATCCACTTCTCCTCTCCCTCCCCCTTTTGTTTATTATATAGATGTATAGTGTGAACAGCACTCTTCTGCAAAGCTGCCCCAATCACCTCCAGCACATGTTCATGTAGTGCTGGAACCGCAACTCGGGCAAAATAGAACCGGCTAGGAACCTTCCATTTAGGGCAGAGCGCTGCCACTAATTCTAGAAAACCTACCGCTTCTACAAAAGAAAAAGGGAGAAGGTCCAGAGCTAGCATTTTAGCCAGCTTAGTGTTATACAGACGCGTCAGTGGGTGGTTGCGTTCATATGGCGCGTCTGAACAAAACATGGTTCTAATGTTGCCCTGGACCAAGCATTTACGGGATGATAATGACTTCGATGACCCAATTATGCTCGCTGGTGAACTTTTTCGCATTGGTGTCTCACTCGCTCCAACACTCTTAGTGTGCCTCACATGGGGTGTGCTGCTGACAGGGGTACTGGGTGTAAGTGAAGTGCTTGACACGTCTTCTTCCTCCTCGTCATCATCAGATGAAACATCAACGTTTTCTTGACTTCCAATTCGGGCTTCCTTGATCTCCTTCAGGTGCGCAAACCATTGGACAGGGTGCTGTCTCCTAAGATGACCTCTCTGGCCTCCAGTACCATAGTTGGTACCAAACTTACCACGACTAACTGCAAGCTTACAAATGCTACAAATGGCGAACTTTTCCCTTTTTGGGCAAACAGTAAAGAAGTCCCAAACTGGGGACTTGAATTGTCTGTGGGGGCCGGAGGAGGCGGCGATACTGGTGGTGGTGGTCATGCTGCTAATGCCAGATGAAGTGGAGGATGTGGATTGCCGAACTTTAGTACGTTGTGCACTTTCACCGCCACTAATTAAGGTTGAGGTGGATGGAGGTCCCTTCTTGCGAGAAAGAAATATGGAAGCGGTACGAGTTGGTGTACTACTTAACTCAAATGATTGTGGTGTGTCCACTGCCTCCTCGTCGACAACATCATCATCATCACGCTCAGCAGCTCTTCGGGCTAGGGTCAAAATGTCTGTTTGCTGCATGCCCGCTGGGGCTGCAGTTACCTTTATGATGACTGGGTCGTCGTTGTCAGAGTCTTCATCAGCAGCAGTATCCGCCACTTCTTGTTGAGCCTCATCACACTCCATAACTCTGAGACTTTGGACGAGCTTCCTTTTACGCTTAACTACCTTTGTCAGATCATGGTGTGCCTCACTCTCAGATGGCAGTGGTGCTGGTTCCCAATTTTGATCCGTATCATCAGAAGGAGGTGTGCTTGAAGAAGCTGTAGACACCACCCTTGATCTCTTCCTTGCTAGGGGTGTGGAAGACAATGAATGATCATCAGGAGGACTGGCTTCCTCAAATGATACCTCGCCTTGATTGTCGATTTCCTGATGTGCCCCTACTTCGGGAGGAACAACTATTGTGGGCACTTGTGACCCTCCATGCACCTCTGCTTGCGCATCTCCTTGCGCTGCCTCTCCTTCCACATGTACTTGGGCTTGTACTTGCACATGTGGTTTTTGTTGCGGCTGTGGTTGTTCAACACTCGTCAGATGAGTTACAACAACCTGTGTTGATTGAGGGACATTGCTGCCACTTTCTTGCGATGAGCCAACATCACTGGTCGATGGTGATTGAACAACTAGACTAAGTGCCTCTGCAGCAGTGAAGGGCTTGGACTTAAGTTGGCGTGGTGGTGGTGGTGGTGGTGGCACTGAGCCCAATGGAGCGGGGGTGCTGCTCCCAGCTTGGTCCCCAGCAGATCCTGCTGCTGCTGCAGGCATACTTTTTTTTTTACTCCCAAAAAAAGGGGCGGCCGGCACACCAGTCTCCTTGGTAACTTGCTTCTTCTGCTCCTTACTGGCAACTTTCTTGCTAGAGGAGCTACGGGTAACTTTTTTTGGGGCCATCTTCTTCAGAGCAGGTCAGAACAGCAGGCAGCAGTTGCACGAGTTGCAGAGTTGTCTGTGTCCAGACGTGACGTCGCGTGACGTTATCCTGCACACACACACCGCTGCAGGACTTCTTCCTGGCACTGGTGGTTCTCTTGAGTCTTGTGCACCTAAAAGCAATGGAAGACAGAGGAACATCAGTTCAGTTATACACCCCAAAAAATCGAAAAACACAGAAAAATCAGCACAATCCCATGCCATCCATGATGTTTACATTCAAGACACCCCACAGAAAGACTAGCCCATGCAACACTCACTACCCCTGGGCATAAAGGTTGAAAGCTAAGCAAAATGGTTGCAGACCTAAGAACACTGCCTGCATTCAAAATGTCCGCCTGCCTCCCAGCACATGGCCAGGGCCTGCCTGTTGCAGCACTCAAAATGGCCCCCACCCACATGGCCAGTCCCCATGAACACCCCAAAAAATGGAAAATCACACAAAAATCAGCACAATCCCAGCCCATCCATGGCCTCAATGATGTTTAAATTCAAGAAGACACCCCACAGAAAGACTAGGCCCATGCAACACTCACCACCCCTGAGCAAAGGGGCCCACCAGCAGCCCCAAAAAACGACAAAACACCACAAAATTCAGCACAATCCCAGCCCATCCATGGCCTCAATGGTGTTTAAATTCAAGAAGACACCCCACCGAAAGACTAGGCCCATGCACCACTCACTACCCCTGGGCATAATGGATGAAAAGGAGGCAAAATAAGTGCAGGCCTCAGACACTGCCTCTCTTCAAAATGGCCCCTTGCACCCCAAGCACATGTTGCCTGTACCAGCACTCAAGATGGCCACCACCCACATGGCCAGTCCACATCAACAGTACACCCCAAAAAAAACGAAAAACACCCAAAAATCACCACAATCCAATGCCATCCAGGATGTTTACATTAAAGAGAGTGAGACCCCACAGGCACACTCAGTCCATGCACCACTACCCCTGGGCAAAAGGCCACACCAGCAGCCCCAAGAAAACGACAAAAACCACAAAAATCAGCACAATCCCAGCCCATCCATGGCCTCAATGATGTTTAAATTCAAGAAGACACCCCACAGAAAGACTAGGCCCATGCAACACTCACCACCCCTGAGCAAAGGGGCCCACCAGCAGCCCCAAAAAACGACAAAAAACCACAAAATTCAGCACATTCCCAGCCCATCCATGGCCTCAATGGTGTTTAAATTCAAGAAGACACCCCACCGAAAGACTAGGCCCATGCACCACTCACTACCCCTGGGCATAATGGATGAAAAGTAGGCAAAATAAGTGCAGGCCTCAGACACTGCCTCTCTTCAAAATGGCCCCTTGCACCCCAAGCACATGTTGCCTGTACCAGCACTCAAGATGGCCACCACCACCACCCACATGGCCAGTCCACATCAACAGTACACCCCAAAAAAACCGAAAAACACCCAAAAATCACCACAATCCAATGCCATCCAGGATGTTTACATTAAAGAGAGTGAGACCCCACAGGCACACTCAATCCATGCACCACCACTACCCCTGGGCAAAAGGCCACACCAGCAGCCCCAACAAAACAACAAAAAACACAAAAATCAGCACAATCCCAGCCCATCCATGGCCTCAATGATGTTTAAATTCAAGAAGACACCCCACAGAAAGACTAGGCCCATGCAACACTCACCACCCCTGGGCAAAGGGCCCCACCAGCAGCCCCAAAAAAACGACAAAAAACACAAAAATCAGCACAATCCCAGCCCATCCATGGCCTCAATGGTTTTTAAATTCAACAAAACATTTGCATCATGCACCCATAACCAACCCTGGTCCTACTGGATACTGTGGCTGCCCACAATATATTTTATTTAATGTTCTGAAAAAGTTCCAAAATTGAAGTTGCAGCAACTGTAATGCCCCAAACAAACTTACGTGTGAAAGTTGATTTCTAATCCAAAAGTGATCCAAAGAAAGTCAAAAAGGCCTCAAATCCAAATATCCAGCAGCACCCACAAAAAGTAATCCTTCCAGGTCAAGGTCCAAATGAAAGTGACCAGCACATGAAGAAAGCACTGGGAGGAGCCTGCTGGACAGGAACAGGAAGTTGGAGACTGTGGGGCTCTTCCTTCCTCCCCCCCCCAAAAATGGACTCCTTGCAAAAACAAAGTGCATGCAAATATCAACCTGAGGAGTGATTCTGATACAAATCATCATTTTCTGAAGGTTTATGCTGTTTGCTGGTGGATTTCTTGTGCAGAATTGCAAAATATCTATTTCGCGAGTGCGAGATTGTTCCTGTCCGCCGCACCTACATGTTCGCAATTGCGAACTCTCGCGAGGCGTGCTGTGCAAGGTGGCAAGCCGCGATTACGTATTCGCGGGCGCCAAACTCCCGCGGGATCCCGCAGCAAGATCCAAAATGGCGCAGCACTCGCAAAATATGATCGAGAAAAACAACTCGGCAAACGCTTAATGACGGAAAAAGAACGCCTTGCACCACGCCGCGCGCCGCAATATTGTTTTACCAAGCAAAAAATCCGCCGCGAGCAAATTCACGGATTTTTGACAAATTCGCGAGAGTTCACGGATTGCGAATTTGCCGAAAATCCGCAAAATCCGCAAGCGGAACGGATGTTACGCCCATGCTTATTAGAAAACCCCTTTCAATATTCAGCCAAATACTGTGCAATGTATAGCAATTATGTGGAATACGGCAATTGTGTAAACATTGCATGTGCTGTTGACATTTTAATCAATATGTACCTGATATACATATATGGCTGAATTCGGCCCTTATCATGAGCCTGTACTAAATTCAGATTTAAACATCTCTGGTACCGTAGATATCATGGGTTAAATCTCCATACTAAATGTGCAAATAGCGCTAGTGGGATACCTTTCAATCACATTTGTGCAAAATAATAAATGTTAAAATCACAACCCATTTTTAAAAAATCATTTTAGGGCAATGTCTATATAATCACTTTTGGTCGGTTGAATTTGACATTTCATATATATGTTCATCAATCATACAGATGTTATATGCCAAGGCTTAAATGTAAATCATACATGATGGTCATCATCCTTAATAACCTACATGATGAGCGACTAAACTCAAGTCAGCATATATGGCGAACCAACCCTTCAGTTTGAAGAGTATGGCGCTCTAATTGTACAGAGATCCGAGGTTAAATCCTCATTGTGCCTAAGTTGTTTAGTATTGCATTTGTAGTACTCTCTGTCTGGCATTTACTGTTTTTAGTCCCCTGATATGTTTCATTATATGCAACTCATCACCATCACGAAAACAACGTGTAACTCATAAATGACGGGTTAAATCCCTTAAGCATGAAATGAATACTGATACTCTGTAGTCCTAAGTCTACCATCTACTAAATCTCATAATTAATGTGCAAAAAGTGCGAATAAAAAAGTGCATAGTGACCATTAAAAAAGTCATAGAACATCCGTTCAGTTTTGAAACTGCTTATCTTTTCTCTTTTTTTCTTTCTTTTTCTTTTTATATCTACATCTCTTACTTCCTTGTTTACTATCTCTGGTACCTCATATTTCTCTCTTTTTTCAATTATATATTTTTCTATATTTTTCCTATTGTTCTTGATTTAACTTTTTATGCAATTTCTTTTCATTTCTCAATCATATATTCCAGAGACTAATCTGCCTTGTACCATAGATATTCATACTATGAAATTCTTCTTATAATCATAAATGTTCTGAAATGTTGTAAGGGAACAAATCAAATATCTCGTACATCTACTGGTCTCACTGTCTATAAAACAAACTGATTGTATACATAATAATAAATAGGATGCAATTATTTAAAATCCCTAATATCTATATTACCAATGTTAAAATTATAAATATTTATAAATAATTTTATGGAGCTGTGCAGCTGTTAACCTTTTACTCCTCCAAACCTACATCTGTCACTATCAGTTTTTGGACATGCATGTGTGTAGATCCTCTGTAATGTTAAGACCACTGGGGCTCTTGGAGTGCAGCTGTAAAATATATCGGGTTTCCAGCTTTCGAAGCTTGGACTCCCTGTCCACTCCTCTCGTACTAGCAGTTACTGCATCAATCACAAAGTACGTTAAGCCCTCATTATCACTGCAATGATTTTCCTTAAAAAGCCTAGCCACAGGATAGGTGTTGTCTTGATTGGCTATTGCCCGAAGATGCTGCAATATATGTTTGTGTACTGCGAGCTTTGAACTTCCCACATACTTAAGTCCACACGGACACAATAAAACGTATACAGTAAATTCGGTTTTACAGGTGAGTACTTTGTTGATTGGATGTTCTCTGCTGCTAAAGGCATCTCTAAAGGTTTTCATGTTGATGCCGTGTTTACAAGATTTGCACGTCTTACATTTATCGAAGCCACTATTAGTTTGCAGCCACAATGTATTTTCAATGATTTCAGGGCTGGTATTAACCAAGTTTTTTTATAGATGGTGCTCTGCTAAATGTTATCGAGGCCTTGTGGGATAACGTAGGACCTATCACTGGGTTGTTCAGGACTGTGGGCCAGTTACGGTTGATAATTCTGAGTAAGTCAGAGTGCTGTCTGTTAAAGCTCGTAATGATTCTAAAAGGGCTAGGTTGTGCACCCACTTGATTTGCCTCTAATGGACTGTGTTGTGTTTCTATATCTTCGTCATGCCCATACGTGTTGAGGAGCTCCAGTCTGCTGGATTTCATGGACTTTGCTATGCCACCATCAATGGTTTTCCCTGTATAACCTCTCTGGAGGAACCTAGGATTAATTTCTTGTTGCGCCACCCTTAGATCCTGCTTATTGCTGCACACCCTCCTAATGCGGAGCATCTCCCCGTAGGGAATGCTTGCTATTAGATGCACTGGATGGGCACTGCCAGCATGTAAAATTGTATTCCCAGAAGTACTTTTTCTGAATAGCTTAGTTTATATTTCTTTATTGCTAATGTATACTTCCCTGTCTAAGAATGAAACTGCGAACTGGCTCATGGTTATCTTAAAGTGAAGGTTTAACTCATTGGTGTTGATGCCAGTAACAAATGCCTCAGCATGTTCCCTAGTGCCCCTCCATACCACAAACAGGTCATTGATATAGCGCAACCAAGTAACAATTTTTTCCTCACATATTGCTTTGAACTGGACATTGAGGACCAGTTATACCCAGCTGCCCATGTGCAGGCAGGCATAGCTTGAGGAAAAACTGGCCCCCATTGCCACACCTTGCAGTTGTTGATAAAGCAAACTGTTGTACATAAAAATATTGTTATTCAGACAATGTTCCAACATTTGCATCAACATTTCATTATGTTCTTTGAGCTGGTCCGGTCTTTGTGATAGGTAATAACGAATGGCGTTTAGCCCATCCTCATGCTTGATGCTCGTATAGAGCGCAGTAACATCTAAGGCCAACATCCAGTAACGCTCCTCCCATGTTACTTGTTGAATCTTGTATAGAAAGTCTCCTGTGTCTTGTACATGTGATTTCAACAATTGCACGTATGTCTGCAAAAAATAATCAATGTACACAGAAGTTCTTTCTAATATCCCTCCTCTGGCCAAAATGATGGGCCTGACCAGGTGGTGTATCCTTATTTTTCGGGATGAAATATATCAAGGGGGATACTGGATTGTCAATTTTGAGGAATTGATATTCATTTTCTGATAAAATTTTTCTACTTCTCCATTTGGCCAAGTTCTCATAATATTCTTTATGTGCAATCTTCATTGTTGCTAGATTGATGCGCCCGTAGCATTGCCTGTTGTGGAGCTGAGTATGCCTCCTTATCATAGTTGGTGCGAGTAAGCAGAACGATGTTGCCTCACTTTTCGCTGCCCCTGATGATGATGTCCTTTTCTTTTCTCAATTTGGCTACTAGTGCCTCATATTGTTGTGACTGTCTGTTATATTTCCACTTTTGATTTTGAGTCTGTCTCTGTAGTTTTTTCAGTTGATTTGTTACATTCTCGTGGAAGATATCAACTGTGTCACGAGGCATCACAGGATTATAGGTTGACCCATGTTTGAATGGTGTGCTTGGATCTATTTGCCTGGTATTTCATATTTCCCCCTCTGCACTCGCGTCCTGCCTCAGAAATGTATCATATCCTGCTCCTTCAGTTTGCCATAATTTGATTAATGCACTGGACACAAATGCTCCTGGCGATGCTAGTTCATCTGTGATATCCATATTGACAGATGTTGCATTTTTATTTGATTTGAGCATAAAAAACTTTTGTAATTTGAGTTTCCTCACCGCTTTGTAAATGTCGAGCCTGTTTGTTGCATAATGAAAGTTTTTGTGTGGCGCAAAGGATAGGCCCAATTTTAGTATTCTTTCTTCTTCTTCAGTGAGTTCAAATGTGGTCAGATTAATAATGGTTTGGTTGGTGTGTTGATCCACTACTGCTTGCTGGTTCACCACTGGCTCTGGGCCCTCTTTTTGCTCTGAAATGTTGTGAATCTTCCTCGCCCTGCATCTCTGCCACCGCTTGAAGTTTGTGTATTTTCGTAGTAGTTTTTTTGTTGTATTCTGGGCCAGAGAGTTTGCATTCGTTCGTGGCACAAAAAAACAATCTCTTCTCCTAGGGATGGTTTTGTCACCTGTGCCCCCACTTCTCTACTGAATAGCTCGGACTCTGAGTCACTGCCCCCAAATTAACTCATATCAGATACCGATGTATCTGTCTGATCTTTATTCTTATTTGTCATCTTGGGATTGGCGTAGGTTTTAGTGGCAGGGCCTCGTAGGGCATCGTATTTGCTTGCAAAAGGGAATATTTGGCCTAGGTCATAATCGTTGCGGTCTCTTTGAAACTTATAAGCTTTTCTTTCCATTATTTTTGCTTCTTCTTTTTTTAATCTGACCGTCATTTCACTTGAAAGTTTGGCCTTTTCCTCAGTCTGGTCATTCTTTTCAAATTCCTCATATAATTCAGCGATCTCCTTGAGCAGCTGTGGCCTGTCTATTTCCGCGTACTTTATTAAAATTAACACCAGTCTGCGGGATGCTTCAAGGTTACTTTCAGCCCATTCCTTCATATTATCAGGGTTAGGATTTTCATACCTAGGGGCTGTTAAGATTCTCAGTCCTCAGGGATTCGGTTGTCATCTATGTAACGTTGTAGGGATTTGGATTCCCACCATTTGCTTTGTTCACTTTTAAGTTTTTTCTCTAGTATTCTGTATTTTTCTTTAAAGGTGCTGTTGCTAGGGTTACTTTCCATATTATTCTTTCCCCAGATGTTAGATGGAATCGGTAGGCTGTCCGAAAACATGGCCATGGTGGCAGCCTCCCTATCTTTCACTTTGTCGGCCAACATTGAAAATGGAACTTTAAACTTTTCGACAAACGTTTTTTTCAGATTCCTTAAATAGCTGAACCCAAATACATCCTTTCACAATTACTCTCCTCCCCTGAATACCTGTATTACCGAAGCCAAAGAGTCACGAGTCACCTCCGTGTATCTTGCGTCCTCCGACCCGAGCCGCGTTGGTCTCCTTGCGTGACGTATCACTTTCAGGTTCAGGGGGTCAAATGCCGTTTTCCTTCTGGAATAGGTTACCTCCAGGAAAACCAGGATAGCGTTTCACTTTTGGCGTTGTGCAAAAGTTGGAGAGGGTCCCGTGTGATGGCCGCGTGAAACTTTGCATCCAAATATGTTCAAAACTCCACAGCTGAGCAGTGGCAATTCTGTCTCCACCGCTTCCACAGCAGACGCGGACACAGACCAGCAGGTAAGTGCAAATTTCTTTATTTGTAGTTTTATGCCACCATAACGTTTTGGCTCATCTGAGCCTTGTTCACATGACAATGCGATATTAGCAAACCACAGTTTTTAAAGTGACAGTGCATAATTTGAATTGAACCACATGACAGACATCATAGTAGACATGGTGGACATACTACAGCGGTATTTATATATTGTGTTATTCCAAGTAACAATTAATGATATACATGGAATTAGATTACCCTTTTCAATATTTAGCCAAATACTGTGGAATTTATAGCAATTATGTGCAAAACAGCAATTGTGTAAACATTGCATGTGCCGTTGACATTTTAATCAAAATCAAATCAAATCAAATCAAAAAGAGCTTTATTCGATTTTAGGCAGATAAAATCATAAAAGCGTGCAATTTCAACATTTCATGTCCTTAAAATCACAATAAGCAGGGAAAAGAACATTAACAAATATGAACAAATATAAATTCATTATAAAACAGGTACTTAATACTCCCACACCATAGTGTGTTACTACAAAGTTAATGCCATTGTCAGTCGCCTTGCCCTCAACACACTCTTCAAAAAACCAGTCATACAGCCTATACAGTATACACTGTCTAGCATTAACAAATAAAGAAAGAGCAGGGCGACATTGCCTCCACCCCCCCAATTTTAAAACAGGCTTAATCCATCTATCCCAATCCTTTTTGTATAATTTACAGAATAATATTATGTGGATCGTACTTTGGGGGGAAAATTGGTTGCAGGGGCACGGACATAATTCCCTTGACCAGTTATTCATTTCGGGATAACTTATCAGATGATGAAATATCCCGAATCTAAAGCGCGTAAGAATATATCTGTCATATTCCCCTTCACAAAGTACTAAATAGGGCTGGATATCATAAACAATAATTGACAGTTGGTGTTGTGCCACCATTGGTGTACACATCTCTGATGAAACCCTTATTTCCTCCAAAAAGGACATACAAGTTTTTTTCAGATCCTTGTGTGAAATAGAATGGGTCTGGTTGGTGGAAGAAGTCTGGGTGTCCTATATCTTGTGTAAAGTTCTTTAAATAATTAAGCCACAGAATTTTACGAGACTGGTCAAGTTTCACGGCGTCAATTAGGATCTCTTTATTTAATCCTGTAGCACTCGAGGTCCAAATTCTGTGCCAGAGTAAAATTGGTTGGACCTTGATCAGGTCAGAAATATGTGGTAAGCCTAGTTCACTGTGGCAGTTATAGACTGGGGAACTAACAGGCACTGCTAAGATAAACCTTAAAAAGGCATTTTCAACCTGTTGTATCGGTGCACAGTTATTAAAACCCCATATCCCAGCCCCAAAGATTGCGATGCTAAAGCATTTAGCTTGATACATTTTTAATAATATTGATGGTGGTCTCTTGCCTTATTTTTTTACAAAATGCATGAGTGCTACAGCGGATTTTAAGAAGAGAAGACTCCCCTAGTTCTGATTGCCTGGGTCCATGAGCCTGTACGATTCAAAAGAACTCCTAGGTATGAGAAACAATTAATGGACTCTACCCTGCTGCCACCCGCCTGTAGGTAACTGGTTTTTTGTTTACCTCGCCCACAGGTCATAATAAAACTTTTCTTTGCATTCAGTTTTAACCCTAAATCGTCCATAAAATCAGTATATAAAGTAAGGGCACTTTGGAGGCCGATCGGGGTGCTTGCCATTAGCACTGCGTGGTCCGCGTACAGAAGGGATGCAACAGGGCATTTATTAACGTAGCGAACATCCCTAATGTTTGTCTCCAAATCCTGTTCCAAAGCATTTGTATAAAGGGTAAACAGGAATGGAGCCAAAACACAGCCCTGTCTTACTCCCCTCTGAACTCCGAATGGCGCAGTGCATTCCCCATTCAGGTCATAACGTACTTTAGCAGTGGCCCCTGAATATAATTGTCTTAAAAACTGAATAATTGTTGAGTCAACCTTTAATATATTAAGAATGTCCCATAGTTTGCAGTGGATTACGCAGTCGAACGCTGCCGTGAGGTCAACAAATGCCAGATACAATGGCTCTGATTTAGCTTGTGTGTATTTGGCAATTAAAATAGAAAGATTAAGTACCTGCTCATTCACCCCTAAACCAGATCTAAAACCATTTTGTACCTCGCTTAAAATTTTATTGTCATCTGCCCAATTTTGTAGTTGATCCAAAATAATTCTGCATGCTACTTTCACAAAAGAATCTAAAAGTGAGATCGGGCGGTAACATGCCGGATTCTCACGATCGCCCTTCTTAAAAATATGTACCATTGTTGATTGTGACCAGGTTTCTGGGAAGCCCTTTTCCATACAGACATATACTACTCTAGTTAAAATGGGGGACCATAACTGTGGGGTAGATTTATACAAGTCAATATGAACCCCATCTGGCCCTGGGGCCGTGCCACACTTATTAGCTTTTAAGGCTGAATTCATCTCTTCCAGGGTTATCCGTAGATTAATTGGAATAAAAGGCCTATTTTCCATCCCTAAAAACATTCTACTGGCAGATTCACTCTCATCTTCTGCTGTTAAGGAGTAGACTTTAGCAAAAAAATCCACCCACACACTTTCTTCAATAGCTATTTCAATTGAGGCCTTATCTAATTCACAGTTTGAAAAGGGGATGATTACTGCCCTCCAGAATTGAGTGCTGTCTTTACTTAAGGAAGCCGTTCGCAGGACGTCCCAAGCTTTCTCTTTTAACTCTTTTATTCTGCTTTTCCTAGCCATGCTGTATGATTTCCTGCACTTCGTTATTTTCTCCTGGTCTTTTTGTTCCTTGTGTACGGCAGCCTTTAGTTTACAATGAGTTTTTCTACAAATATTATCAAACCACCCCCTTGTTGGTTGTCTAGTACCCTTACGGTCCCCAGATACATTTTTTCTAATGACTAAAGTTATATGTGTGAAGGCCTTCAAGAGTTCCAAAGGAGATGATGTTACCTCCAGACAAGTCATTATTGAGTTATATGCCTCAGTAACTATTGATTTATTCAGTTTAACCGGGTCCTGGCTTGACCATCGCAGTGTAAAGCCGTTTTATCTATTCAGTGCGAGGTTTTGTACCCAAGGGTTGCTTTTACACAGGTCCCGTCCCGAGTCTTAATTAATAAGGTTATGCTCTGGGGCAAGTGGTCACTCATTATTATATTGTGATGGTTAAAGTTAGTGATATAACTATCAAATCTATTTGGGAAAAGAATGTAGTCAATGATGGTCTTGGCACCACGACCAACAAATGTAGTTCTGAAGTCCACTGGAGGTGAACACATATGATTCGCAAAACCCAAATCATGGTGGAAAAGCATATCGTTAAACAGCTCTCCCCTTACTTTATGAATGAAGTGGGTTGCTGGTTCTTCCTCGTCCTCATTGAACCCACATTTTCCTTGTCCTGCCAGTGGGCATAGCCCAATATTAAAGTCCCCTCCCCATATAGGAAGTATTTCGATTCCCCCCCTTAATTTTAATGTTATTCAATACATTTTAATCATTATGTACCTGATAGACATCTATGGCTGAATTCGGCCCCTATCATGAGCCTGTACTAAATTCAGATTTAAACATCTTTGGAACCAAAGTTATCATGGGTTAAATCCCCATACTAAATGTGAGAAAAGAGCTAGTGGAATACCTTTCAATCCCATTTGTGCAAAATACGCAATGTTAAATCACAACCCGTTTTTTTAAAATCACTTCAGGGCAATGGCTATATAATCACTTTTGATCGATGCAATTTGACATTTGATATATATGTTCACCAATCATTCAGATGGTATATACCGAAGCTTAAATGTGAATCATAGACGATGGTCATCATCCTTAATATGGCGCCTCTAATTGTACAGAGATTCCAGGTTAAATCCTCATTGTGGCTAAGTTGTTTAGTATTGCATTTGTATTCCTCTCTGTCTGGCATTTACTGCTTTTAGTACCCTGATATGTTTCATTATATGCAACTCATCACCATCACATGTGAACAATGTGAAACTCATAAATGACTGGTTAAATCCCTTAAGCATAAAATGAATACTCATACTCTCTAGTCCTAAGTCTACCATCTACTAAATCTCATACTTATAGTGGAAAAAGTGCTAATAAAAAAGTGCATAGTGTCCATTAAAAAACTGTAGAACATCCGTTCAGTTCTGACACTGCTTATCTTTTTGTTTTTTTCTTTCTTTTTCTTTTTATATCTCGATCTCTTACTTCCTTGTTTACTGTCTCTGGTACCTCATATTTCTCTCTTTGTTCAATGATGTATTTTTCTACATTTTTCCTCTTGTTCTTGATCTAACTTGTTATGCACTTTCTTTTCATTTCTCAATCATATATTCTAGAGACTAATCTGCCTTGTACCATAGATATTCATACTAGGATATTCTTCTTATAATCATAAATGTGCTTAGAGACAAGAACTTCAAAATCCTCATGAAACTTTATAATGATGTCCTAGTGTCACTGATCTGAAATGTTGTAAGTGAACAAATCAAATATCTCGTACATCTACTGGTCTCACTGTCTCTAAAACAAACTGATTGTATACATAGTAATAATATAAATCCACACTACCACCGTACTCCTTCTAGACTTCAGTGGACCCACAGAGAGTGGCGCGCATGCCGGCGGAGCAATCCGGCTTGTTAAATTCCTTTAGTCAATTTCATTTCATTCGAAGCACATTCTCAGTAAGGAAGACAACGTGCAAATCAACGTTGCTGCTGTTTAATCACAATCAATCAGGACACTTCTAAAGCGCACTACATACCCGTGAGGGTCTCAAGGCGCTGGGGGGGGTGCTGCTACTGATCCATAAGCCAGGTCTTGAGGATCCTTCTGAAGGCCAGTAGGTCTTGGGTCTGCAGAAGGTTGGTGGGGAGGGTGTTCCAGGTCTTGGCGATGAGGTGGGAGAAGGATCTGCCGCCGTCGGTCGTTCTTCGGACGCGGGAGACTGTGGCGAGGGCGTTGCCGGCGGAGCGGAGATGGCGAGAGGGGGTGTAGAAGTTGAGTCGTCTGTTAAGGTATGCTGGGTCGGTGTTGTGGCAAGCTTTGTGTGCGTGGATGAGGAGCTTAAAGGTTATCCTCTTGTTGACAGGGAGCCAGTGCAGGTTTCTCAGGTGGGGTGTGATGTGGCTGCGGCGGGGGATGTCGAGACGTGCAGAGGCTTTCTGGTTGCGTTGCAGTCGTCTCAGGAGTTTGGCCGACGTTCCTGCGTAGAGGGCGTTTCCATAGTCCAATCTGCTGGTGAGGAGGGCCTGGTTGAATGTTTTTCTAGTTTCGATGGGGATCCATTTGAAGATCCTACGGAGCATGAGGAGGGTGTTGAAGCAGGATGAGGAGACGGCGTTGACCTGCTTAGTCATGGATAGGGTGGAGTCGTGATGATCCCTAGGTTGCGTGTGTGGTCGGTGGGTGTTGGAGCTGTTCCCAGTGCGGTCGGCCACCAGGAGTCATCCCAGGCCGAAGGGGTGGGTCCGAGGAGGAGGACCTCCGTCGAGTTCAGCTTCAGCCAGCAGTTCTTCATCCATTCAGCGACGGCCTTCATTCCTTCGTGGAGGTTGACCTTTGAGGTGTGAGGGTCTTTGGTGAGGGAGAGGATCAGCTGGGTGTCGTCGGCATAGGAGACTATGTTGAGGTCGTGCTGCCTGGCGAGGTGGGCTAGGGGTGCCATGTAGATGTTAAACAATGTCGGGCTGAAAGAAGAGACCTGGGGTACGCCATAGATGATCTCAGTGATTCAGAAAAGGGGGTGGTGATGGAGAGAGCATCTGAATTAAGCAGAACACTCATACACAGTCAAAAGATCAGGGCTTGATCCATCACCGTTTTTTAGCTCACTGCACCATCCCAGTTCAGAACCTGGCTACATGCAAATTAGTCTGTCCCTGGCCCAGTGCATCATGGGAACAGGGCAGACCAAACTACCAAGCCAATTCTTTACTGGAAAGGAAACAAGCTTCCGGGGACCGGTTTCTGGCATTGCAGCCGTCTTCGGCCCGGCTTGCTTGAATCCTGATGGTGCAGTGAGCAAGGGACTCATGTCTGAGCATACCCTTCCACTCCTATAGTGGCCAAAACGATTCAGAAAAGGGGGTGGTGATGGACAGAGCATCTGAATTAAGCAGAACACTCATACCCAGTCAAAAGATCAGGGCTTGATCCATCACCGTTTTTTAGCTCACTGCACCATCCCAGTTCAGAACCTGGCTACATGCAAATTAGTCTGTCCCTGGCCCAGTGCATCATGGGAACAGGGCAGACCAAACTACCAAGCCAATTCTTTACTGGAAAGGAAACAAGCTTCCGGGGACCGGTTTCTGGCATTGCAGCCGTCTTCGGCCCGGCTTGCTTGAATCCTGATGGTGCAGTGAGCAAGGGACTCATGTCTGAGCATACCCTTCCACTCCTATAGTGGCCAAAACGATTCAGAAATGGGGTGGTAGGGGGGGTAGTTTGGTCTGCCCTGTTCCCATGATGCACTGGGCCAGGGTCAGACTAATTTGCATGTAGCCAGGTTCTGAACTGGGATGGTGCAGTGAGCTAAAAAACGGTGATGGATCAAGCCCTGATCTTTTGACTGAGTAGGAGTGTTCTGCTTAATTCAGATACTCTGTCCATCACCACCCCCTTTGGAATCGTTTTGGCCACCACAAGTGTGGAAGGGTATGCTCAGATGTGAGTCCCTTGCTCACTGCACCATCAGGATTCAAGCAAGCCGGGCCGAAGACAGCTGTAATGCCAGAAACCGGACCCCGGAAGCTTGTTTCCTTTCCAGTAAAGAATTGGCTTGGTAGTTTGGTCTGCCCTGTTCCCATGATGCACTGGGCCAGGGTCAGACTAATTTGCATGTAGCCAGGTTCTGAACTGGGATGGTGCAGTGAGCTAAAAAACGGTGATGGATCAAGCCCTGATCTTTTGACTGGGTAGGAGTGTTCTGCTTAATTCAGATACTCTGTCCATTACCACCCCCTTTTGAATCGTTTTGGCCACCACAAGTGTGGAAGGGTATGCTCAGATGTGAGTCCCTTGCTCACTGCACCATCAGGATTCAAGCAAGCCCGGCCGAAGACGGCTGTAATGCCATAAACCGGTCCTCGGAAGCTTGTTTCCTTTCCAGTAAAGAATTGGCTTGGTAGTTTGGTCTGCCCTGTTCCCATGATGCACTGGGCCAGGGTCAGACTAATTTGCATGTAGCCAGGTTCTGAACTGGGATGGTGCAGTGAGCTAAAAAACGGTGATGGATGAAGCCCTGATCTTTTGACTGGGTAGTAAGCATGAGCGGATTTTGCGTATTGGCAATCCGCGGATCTGCGGATTTGCGTATTTGCGGATTGCGACAATACGCAAAATCCGCGGATCCTAGCGTATTTTTTTTGCGTGTTCGCACGGGTTTCTGCAAGTTCGCGAGGGTTTTATTGTACAAAACGCTCGCGAACGTGCAGAAACCCGTGCGAACACAATGTGCCTACTCATGGCCAAACGGACGGGGCTTCCATGCGAGTGCACATGCCTCTTGTGTGTATAAAAGGTCAGAGGCCGATCAGAGCAGCAGATGAAGATACAGAGACTCCTGGTCACAGGAACAGCACAGGGATTGTGCTGCACATGCCTCTTGTGTGTATAAAAGGTCAGAGGCCGATCAGAGCAGCAGATGAAGATACAGAGACTCCAGGTCACAGGAACAGCACAGGGATTGTGCTCGTGAAAGTCAAGGATGCAAAGGCCTCTATCCAGCATCACAGCTGACTTTCGACGGTAGATGTGGTAAAGAAGGCACATTGCCCAGCCTCGACGACGCTCTCGATTGTTTCTGGGCTGATGAATGAGTCACTGCATTTGAGCTTCAACTAGTTCCAGCGACCATGTGTGTGTTTACAATGGCGCCAGCAAGCTGCCAGCGCCGTTGTAAAATAGTTACAAAGTTAGCTTGCACAGGAAGCACTTAGATAAAATAAAGCAGCACCTGCTTCGTTTTATCTAGTGGTTCCTGTGCAAGCTAACTTTGTAACTATTTTACAACGGCGCTGGCAGCTTGCTGGCGCCATTACATGAGTGGGTGGGGGTTCAACTTTTGAACCCGTTACATCCGCTGATTTTTTCGGATTTTTGGGAAAATACGTAAAATACACGGATTGCGTATTCACCAAAAATCCGAAAAATCCGCGACGTAACGGATTTGCCGCCCATGCTTACTGGGTAGGAGTTTTCTGCTTAATTCAGATACTCTGTCCATCACCACCCCCTTTTGAATCGTTTTGGCCACCACAAGTGTGGAAGGGTATGCTCAGATGTGAGTCCCTTGCTCACTGCACCATCAGGATTCAAGCAAGCCGGGCCGAAGACGGCTGTAATGCCAGAAACCGGTCCCCGGAAGCTTGTTTCCTTTCCAGTAAAGAATTGGCTTGGTAGTTTGGTCTGCTCTGTTCCCATGATGCACTGGGCCAGGGTCAGACTAATTTGCATGTAGCCAGGTTCTGAACTGGGATGGTGCAGTGAGCTAAAAAACAGTGATGGATCAAGCCCTGATCGTTTGACTGGGTAGGAGTGTTCTGCTTAATTCAGATACTCTGTCCATCACCACCCCCTTTTGAATCGTTTTGGCCACCACAAGTGTGGAAGGGTATGCTCAGATGTGAGTCCCTTGCTCACTGCACCATCAGGATTCAAGCAAGCCGGGCCGAAGACGGCTGTAATGCCAGAAACCGGTCCCCGGAAGCTTGTTTCCTTTCCAGTAAAGAATTGGCTTGGTAGTTTGGTCTGCCCTGTTCCCATGATGCACTGGGCCAGGGTCAGACTAATTTGCATGTAGCCAGGTTCTGAACTGGGATGGTGCAGTGAGCTAAAAAACAGTGATGGATCAAGCCCTGATCTTTTAACTGGGTAGGAGTGTTCTGCTTAATTCAGATACTCTGTCCATCACCACCCCCTTTTGAATCGTTTTGGCCACCACAAGTGTGGAAGGGTATGCTCAGATGTGAGTCCCTTGCTCACTGCACCATCAGGATTCAAGCAAGCCGGGCCGAAGACGGCTGTAATGCCAGAAACCGGTCCCCGGAAGCTTGTTTCCTTTCCTGTAAAGAATTGGCTTGGTAGTTTGGTCTGCCCTGTTCCCATGATGCACTGGGCCAGGGTCAGACTAATTTGCATGTAGCCAGGTCCTGAACTGGGATGGTGCAGTGAGCTAAAAAACGGTGATGGATCAAGCCCTGATCTTTTGACTGGGTAGGAGTGTTCTGCTTAATTCAGATACTCTGTCCATCACCACCCCCTTTTGAATCGTTTTGGCCACCACAAGTGTGGAAGGGTATGCTCAGATGTGAGTCCCTTGCTCACTGCACCATCAGGATTCAAGCAAGCCGGGCCGAAGACGGCTGTAATGCCAGAAACCGGTCCCCGGAAGCCTGTTTCCTTTCCAGTAAAGAATTGGCTTGGTAGTTTGGTCTGCCCTGTTCCCATGATGCACTGGGCCAGGGTCAGACTAATTTGCATGTAGCCAGGTTCTGAACTGGGATGGTGCAGAGAGCTAAAAAACGGTGATGGATCAAGCCCTGATCTTTTGACTTGGTAGAAGTGTTCTGCTTAATTCAGATACTCTGTCCATCACCACCCCCTTTTGAATCGTTTTGGCCACCACAAGTGTGGAAGGGTATGCTCAGATGTGAGTCCCTGGCTCACTGCACCATCAGGATTCAAGCAAGCCGGGCCGAAGACGACTGTAATGCCAGAAACCGGTCCCCGGAAGCTTGTTTCCTTTCCAGTAAAGAATTGGCTTGGTAGTTTGGTCTGCCCTGTTCCCATGATGCACTGGGCCAGGGTCAGACTAATTTGCATGTAGCCAGGTTCTGAACTGGGATGGTGCAGTGAGCTAAAAAACAGTGATGGATCAAGCCCTGATCTTTTGACTGGGTAGGAGTGTTCTGCTTAATTCAGATACTCTGTCCATCACCAGCCCCTTTTGAATCGTTTTGGCCACCACAAGTGTGGAAGGGTATGCTCAGATGTGAGTCCCTTGCTCACTGCACCATCAGGATTCAAGCAAGCCGGGCCAAAGACGGCTGTAATGCCAGAAACCGGTCCCCGGAAGCTTGTTTCCTTTCCAGTAAAGAATTGGCTTGGTAGTTTGGTCTGCCCTGTTCCCATGATGCACTGGGCCAGGGTCAGACTAATTTGCATGTAGCCAGGTTCTGAACTGGGATGGTGCAGTGAGCTAAAAAACGGTGATGGATCAAGCCCTGATCTTTTGACTGGGTAGGAGTGTTCTGCTTAATTCAGATACTCTGTCCATCACCACCCCCTTTTGAATCGTTTTGGCCACCACAAGTGTGGAAGGGTATGCTCAGATGTGAGTCCCTTGCTCACTGCACCATCAGGATTCAAGCAAGCCGGGCCGAAGACGGCTGTAATGCCAGAAACCGGTCCCCGGAAGCCTGTTTCCTTTCCAGTAAAGAATTGGCTTGGTAGTTTGGTCTGCCCTGTTCCCATGATGCACTGGGCCAGGGTCAGACTAATTTGCATGTAGCCAGGTTCTGAACTGGGATGGTGCAGAGAGCTAAAAAACGGTGATGGATCAAGCCCTGATCTTTTGACTGGGTAGGAGTGTTCTGCTTAATTCAGATACTCTGTCTATCACCACCCCCTTTTGAATCGTTTTGGCCACCACAAGTGTGGAAGGGTATGCTCAGATGTGAGTCCCTTGCTCACTGCACCATCAGGATTCAAGCAAGCCGGGCCGAAGACGACTGTAATGCCAGAAACCGGTCCCCGGAAGCTTGTTTCCTTTCCAGTAAAGAATTGTCTTGGTAGTTTGGTCTGCCCTGTTCCCATGATGCACTGGGCCAGGGTCAGACTAATTTGCATGTAGCCAGGTTCTGAACTGGGATGGTGCAGTGAGCTAAAAAACAGTGATGGATCAAGCCCTGATCTTTTGACTGGGTAGGAGTGTTCTGCTTAATTCAGATACTCTGTCCATCACCACCCCCTTTTGAATCGTTTTGGCCACCACAAGTGTGGAAGGGTATGCTCAAATTTGAGTCCCTTGCTCACTGCACCATCAGGATTCAAGCAAGCCGGGCCGAAGACGGCTGTAATGCCAGAAACCGGTCCCCGGAAGCTTGTTTCCTTTCCAGTAAAGAATTGGCTTGGTAGTTTGGTCTGCCCTGTTCCCATGATGCACTGGGCCAGGGTCAGACTAATTTGCATGTAGCCAGGTTCTGAACTGGGATGGTGCAGTGAGCTAAAAAACGGTGATGGATCAAGCCCTGATCTATTGACTGGGTAGGAGTGTTCTGCTTAATTCAGATACTCTGTCCATCACCACCCCCTTTTGAATCGTTTTGGCCACCACAAGTGTGGAAGGGTATGCTCAGATGTGAGTCCCTTGCTCACTGCAACATCAGGATTCAAGCAAGCCGGGCCGAAGACGGCTGTAATGCCAGAAACCGGTCCCCGGAAGCCTGTTTCCTTTCCAGTAAAGAATTGGCTTGGTAGTTTGGTCTGCCCTGTTCCCATGATGCACTGGGCCAGGGTCAGACTAATTTGCATGTAGCCAGGATCTGAACTGGGATGGTGCAGTGAGCTAAAAAACGGTGATGGATCAAGCCCTGATCTTTTGACTGGGTAGGAGTGTTCTGCTTAATTCAGATACTCTGTCCATCACCACCCCCTTTTGAATCGTTTTGGCCACCACAAGTGTGGAAGGGTATGCTCAGATGTGAGTCCCTTGCTCACTGCACCATCCGGATTCAAGCAAGCCGGGCCGAAGACGGCTGTAATGCCAGAAACCGGTCCCCGGAAGCTTGTTTCCTTTCCAGTAAAGAATTGGCTTGGTAGTTTGGTCTGCCCTGTTCCCATGATGCACTGGGCCAGGGTCAGACTAATTTGCATGTAGCCAGGTTCTGAACTGGGATGGTGCAGTGAGCTAAAAAACAGTGATGGATCAAGCCCTGATCTTTTGACTGGGTTGGAGTGTTCTGCTTAATTCAGATACTCTGTCCATCACCACCCCCTTTTGAATCGTTTTGGCCACCACAAGTGTGGAAGGGTATGCTCAGATGTGAGTCCCTTGCTCACTGCACCATCAGGATTCAAGCAAGCCGGGCCGAAGACGGCTGTAATGCCAGAAACTGGTCCCCGGAAGCTTGTTTCCTTTCCAGTAAAGAATTGGCTTGGTAGTTTGGTCTGCCCTGTTCCCATGATGCACTGGGCCAGGGTCAGACTAATTTGCATGTAGCCAGGTTCTGAACTGGGATGGTGCAGTGAGCTAAAAAACGGTGATGGATCAAGCCCTGATCTTTTGACTGGGTAGGAGTGTTCTGCTTAATTCAGATACTCTGTCCATCACCACCCCCTTTTGAATCGTTTTGGCCACCACAAGTGTGGAAGGGTATGCTCAGATGTGAGTCCCTTGCTCACTGCACCATCAGGATTCAAGCAAGCCGGGCCGAAGACGGCTGTAATGCCAGAAACCGGTCCCCGGAAGCTTGTTTCCTTTCCTGTAAAGAATTGGCTTGGTAGTTTGGTCTGCCCTGTTCCCATGATGCACTGGGCCAGGGTCAGACTAATTTGCATGTAGCCAGGTTCTGAACTGGGATGGTGCAGTGAGCTAAAAAACGGTGATGGATCAAGCCCTGATCTTTTGACTGGGTAGGAGTGTTCTGCTTAATTCAGATACTCTGTCCATCACCACCCCCTTTTGAATCGTTTTGGCCACCACAAGTGTGGAAGGGTATGCTCAGATGTGAGTCCCTTGCTCACTGCACCATCAGGATTCAAGCAAGCCGGGCCGAAGATGGCTGTAATGCCAGAAACCGGTCCCCGGAAGCCTGTTTCCTTTCCAGTAAAGAATTGGCTTGGTAGTTTGGTCTGCCCTGTTCCCATGATGCACTGGGCCAGGGTCAGACTAATTTGCATGTAGCCAGGTTCTGAACTGGGATGGTGCAGAGAGCTAAAAAACGGTGATGGATCAAGCCCTGATCTTTTGACTTGGTAGAAGTGTTCTGCTTAATTCAGATACTCTGTCCATCACCACCCCCTTTTGAATCGTTTTGGCCACCACAAGTGTGGAAGGGTATGCTCAGATGTGAGTCCCTGGCTCACTGCACCATCAGGATTCAAGCAAGCCGGGCCGAAGACGACTGTAATGCCAGAAACCGGTCCCCGGAAGCTTGTTTCCTTTCCAGTAAAGAATTGGCTTGGTAGTTTGGTCTGCCCTGTTCCCATGATGCACTGGGCCAGGGTCAGACTAATTTGCATGTAGCCAGGTTCTGAACTGGGATGGTGCAGTGAGCTAAAAAACAGTGATGGATCAAGCCCTGATCTTTTGACTGGGTAGGAGTGTTCTGCTTAATTCAGATACTCTGTCCATCACCAGCCCCTTTTGAATCGTTTTGGCCACCACAAGTGTGGAAGGGTATGCTCAGATGTGAGTCCCTTGCTCACTGCACATCAGGATTCAAGCAAGCCGGGCCAAAGACGGCTGTAATGCCAGAAACCGGTCCCCGGAAGCTTGTTTCCTTTCCAGTAAAGAATTGGCTTGGTAGTTTGGTCTGCCCTGTTCCCATGATGCACTGGGCCAGGGTCAGACTAATTTGCATGTAGCCAGGTTCTGAACTGGGATGGTGCAGTGAGCTAAAAAACGGTGATGGATCAAGCCCTGATCTTTTGACTGGGTAGGAGTGTTCTGCTTAATTCAGATACTCTGTCCATCACCACCCCCTTTTGAATCGTTTTGGCCACCACAAGTGTGGAAGGGTATGCTCAGATGTGAGTCCCTTGCTCACTGCACCATCAGGATTCAAGCAAGCCGGGCCGAAGACGGCTGTAATGCCAGAAACCGGTCCCCGGAAGCCTGTTTCCTTTCCAGTAAAGAATTGGCTTGGTAGTTTGGTCTGCCCTGTTCCCATGATGCACTGGGCCAGGGTCAGACTAATTTGCATGTAGCCAGGTTCTGAACTGGGATGGTGCAGAGAGCTAAAAAACGGTGATGGATCAAGCCCTGATCTTTTGACTGGGTAGGAGTGTTCTGCTTAATTCAGATACTCTGTCTATCACCACCCCCTTTTGAATCGTTTTGGCCACCACAAGTGTGGAAGGGTATGCTCAGATGTGAGTCCCTTGCTCACTGCACCATCAGGATTCAAGCAAGCCGGGCCGAAGACGACTGTAATGCCAGAAACCGGTCCCCGGAAGCTTGTTTCCTTTCCAGTAAAGAATTGTCTTGGTAGTTTGGTCTGCCCTGTTCCCATGATGCACTGGGCCAGGGTCAGACTAATTTGCATGTAGCCAGGTTCTGAACTGGGATGGTGCAGTGAGCTAAAAAACAGTGATGGATCAAGCCCTGATCTTTTGACTGGGTAGGAGTGTTCTGCTTAATCCAGATACTCTGTCCATCACCACCCCCTTTTGAATCGTTTTGGCCACCACAAGTGTGGAAGGGTATGCTCAAATTTGAGTCCCTTGCTCACTGCACCATCAGGATTCAAGCAAGCCGGGCCGAAGACGGCTGTAATGCCAGAAACCGGTCCCCGGAAGCTTGTTTCCTTTCCAGTAAAGAATTGGCTTGGTAGTTTGGTCTGCCCTGTTCCCATGATGCACTGGGCCAGGGTCAGACTAATTTGCATGTAGCCAGGTTCTGAACTGGGATGGTGCAGTGAGCTAAAAAACGGTGATGGATCAAGCCCTGATCTATTGACTGGGTAGGAGTGTTCTGCTTAATTCAGATACTCTGTCCATCACCACCCCCTTTTGAATCGTTTTGGCCACCACAAGTGTGGAAGGGTATGCTCAGATGTGAGTCCCTTGCTCACTGCACCATCAGGATTCAAGCAAGCCGGGCCGAAGACGGCTGTAATGCCAGAAACCGGTCCCCGGAAGCCTGTTTCCTTTCCAGTAAAGAATTGGCTTGGTAGTTTGGTCTGCCCTGTTCCCATGATGCACTGGGCCAGGGTCAGACTAATTTGCATGTAGCCAGGATCTGAACTGGGATGGTGCAGTGAGCTAAAAAACGGTGATGGATCAAGCCCTGATCTTTTGACTGGGTAGGAGTGTTCTGCTTAATTCAGATACTCTGTCCATCACCACCCCCTTTTGAATCGTTTTGGCCACCACAAGTGTGGAAGGGTATGCTCAGATGTGAGTCCCTTGCTCACTGCACCATCCGGATTCAAGCAAGCCGGGCCGAAGACGGCTGTAATGCCAGAAACCGGTCCCCGGAAGCTTGTTTCCTTTCCAGTAAAGAATTGGCTTGGTAGTTTGGTCTGCCCTGTTCCCATGATGCACTGGGCCAGGGTCAGACTAATTTGCATGTAGCCAGGTTCTGAACTGGGATGGTGCAGTGAGCTAAAAAACAGTGATGGATCAAGCCCTGATCTTTTGACTGGGTTGGAGTGTTCTGCTTAATTCAGATACTCTGTCCATCACCACCCCCTTTTGAATCGTTTTGGCCACCACAAGTGTGGAAGGGTATGCTCAGATGTGAGTCCCTTGCTCACTGCACCATCAGGATTCAAGCAAGCCGGGCCGAAGACGGCTGTAATGCCAGAAACTGGTCCCCGGAAGCTTGTTTCCTTTCCAGTAAAGAATTGGCTTGGTAGTTTGGTCTGCCCTGTTCCCATGATGCACTGGGCCAGGGTCAGACTAATTTGCATGTAGCCAGGTTCTGAACTGGGATGGTGCAGTGAGCTAAAAAACGGTGATGGATCAAGCCCTGATCTTTTGACTGGGTAGGAGTGTTCTGCTTAATTCAGATACTCTGTCCATCACCACCCCCTTTTGAATCGTTTTGGCCACCACAAGTGTGGAAGGGTATGCTCAGATGTGAGTCCCTTGCTCACTGCACCATCAGGATTCAAGCAAGCCGGGCCGAAGACGGCTGTAATGCCAGAAACCGGTCCCCGGAAGCCTGTTTCCTTTCCAGTAAAGAATTGGCTTGGTAGTTTGGTCTGCCCTGTTCCCATGATGCACTGGGCCAGGGTCAGACTAATTTGCATGTAGCCAGGATCTGAACTGGGATGGTGCAGTGAGCTAAAAAACGGTGATGGATCAAGCCCTGATCTTTTGACTGGGTAGGAGTGTTCTGCTTAATTCAGATACTCTGTCCATCACCACCCCCTTTTGAATCGTTTTGGCCACCACAAGTGTGGAAGGGTATGCTCAGATGTGAGTCCCTTGCTCACTGCACCATCCGGATTCAAGCAAGCCGGGCCGAAGACGGCTGTAATGCCAGAAACCGGTCCCCGGAAGCTTGTTTCCTTTCCAGTAAAGAATTGGCTTGGTAGTTTGGTCTGCCCTGTTCCCATGATGCACTGGGCCAGGGTCAGACTAATTTGCATGTAGCCAGGTTCTGAACTGGGATGGTGCAGTGAGCTAAAAAACAGTGATGGATCAAGCCCTGATCTTTTGACTGGGTTGGAGTGTTCTGCTTAATTCAGATACTCTGTCCATCACCACCCCCTTTTGAATCGTTTTGGCCACCACAAGTGTGGAAGGGTATGCTCAGATGTGAGTCCCTTGCTCACTGCACCATCAGGATTCAAGCAAGCCGGGCCGAAGACGGCTGTAATGCCAGAAACTGGTCCCCGGAAGCTTGTTTCCTTTCCAGTAAAGAATTGGCTTGGTAGTTTGGTCTGCCCTGTTCCCATGATGCACTGGGCCAGGGTCAGACTAATTTGCATGTAGCCAGGTTCTGAACTGGGATGGTGCAGTGAGCTAAAAAACTGTGATGGATCAAGCCCTGATCTTTTGACTGGGTAGGAGTGTTCTGCTTAATTCAGATACTCTGTCCATCACCACCCCCTTTTGAATCGTTTTGGCCACCACAAGTGTGGAAGGGTATGCTCAGATTTATTTATTTATTTATTTATTTATGAATTTTGTAGAGCGCACGGCTACCCCCAATGGGGGTGTCCCGGCGCTAAAAACTGATTGGCAGAAAAGAGAGAAAGTAGACTACACAGATACAAAAAGCCAAGTCTTCAGGCGTCTACGGAAAATCACTTCAGATGGGGCAAATCTAAGATCAATAGGAAGACTGTTCCAGTATTTGGCTGCAAGGACGGCAAAAGCTCTGCCGCCCATTCTTGTACGACGGAATCTAGGCACATACATTAGGCGCAGATTGTTAGAGCGGAGATCCCTGACCGAGTAAGACAACCTCAGTCTTTTTCTTAAGTAGTCTGGGCCAGTTCCATTCAACGCTCGAAAGGCAAAAATGAGCGTTTTGAACTTAATTCGGTTCGCTATGGGCAACCAATGAAGCTCTTTGCGAAAAGCCGAGATCGAATGTCTATAGGGAATGTTACCAATCAATCTTGCAGCCGCGTTCTGCACCACCTGGAGACGTTCAATATGGTACAGAGGAGCCCCTGCATAAAGACTGTTCGCGTAATCCAGGTGGGAGGTAATTAAGGCCTGGGTGACAGTTCTACGTGCATCCATGGGTAAAAAAGGGAAAATCTTCCTCATCATTTTTAATTTGCCATAGCAAATCGACGTGACCTTATTGATTTGGGGGCTGCAAGATAGAGTATCATCGAATATGAACCCCAGGTTACGGGCAGAGTGAACCGGGGTTGGCGGAGGGTTGAGAATCGTAGGCCACCATAGAAAAGGTGGAATGGTCATTTTTTGATTAAAGAACAAAACCTCCGTTTTATCGGTGTTTAATTGCAGATGGTTAGTGGACATCCAGGAGCAAATTTCGCCAAGACAGTGGCGAAAACTGGAGAGGCTGGAGTCAGAGTGATCGCTGAAAGAGAATATAAGCTGAGTATCATCAGCATACGAAATCACTCTGACTCCGCAAGCCTCTATTACCTTAGCCAACGGGGCAAGGTACACATTAAAGAACAGGGGGCTTAACGCTGAGCCCTGTGGGACTCCGCGGACCAGAGGTTTGCATTCTGATTCAAAAGGTCTAAGAAGAACCCTCTGCGATCGCCCTTGGAGGAAGGAACCCAGCCATGTTAAGGCAACGCCACTCACTCCAATCTGCTTCATACGGTCCAGGAGGATTTTATGGGACACCGTATCGAAAGCGGCGGACAGGTCGAGGAGGACCAGCATGGCCTCCTCGCCCTTGTCCACACACTCTCGCACAGTTTCTGACACTTCAAGCAGTGCGGTCTCCGTACTGAAACCCGCACGGAAACCGGACTGAGAATCATGCAAGAGAGAGTAAGTCTCCAGGTATTCCGCTAGTTGAAGTTGGACTGCCTTTTCCAAAACCTTAGCAGGTTTGGGAAGCAGAGAGATAGGCCGATAATTACTAAATTGTGTAGGATCGGCATCAGCCTTCTTCAAAATGGGTACCAGCAGAGCTTCCTTCCAGACTAAAGGGAACTGGCCTAGTTGTAAAGAGGCGTTCCAAATGGAAATAAGAGGGTCTAACAGTAAAGTGGCCAACTCACTCATGATTTTTGGGGGGACCGGGTCCAAAGGGGAACCTGATTTGCACTGTAATAGTAGTTTATGTGCAAGATTAGGAGTGAGGTCCTTGAAAACAGCTAAAGTAGGAACAATGTCCTGGTTCATTGAAACCGGGATAAGGGAGAGGTCCAGATTACCAGCTAGAGGAAAAGAGGCAGCAATTTTATCGATTTTTTCTTGAAAGAAGTCTGATAGTCCGTTACAAAGAGACTGACTAGCAGGATTAATAGGTGTCATAGCAGGGGGTTTGACAAAGTCCTTGACAATATTAAACAGTGTTTTAGCCGAATTGTCTGCGTCTTTAATTTGTGAGGTGAAAAACTCTTTCATGGCTAATTTTCTTGATTTAGTGAAATTCCTAAGGGCCATTCTATAGATAGTTTTTGCCTCAGGGTCGTACGTAAGTCTCCATTTACGTTCGAGTTTTTTACAATGGCTTTTTACTTTACGTAAGGCATCTGAAAACCAGGGAGCAGAAGGGCGAGCTCTAGCAGATGACATCGTTATACAAGGGGCAATTTCATCGATCGCCGCCAATAGAGTAGTGTTAAACTTAGTAACACAGGTATCAATATTTCCTAAGCTTAACTCAAGAGGGCAACTGAATATTGGCTCTAGGGAAGTACAGGTGACCTTATGCCATTTTCTTCTCTGGCCTGGCCCTGGTTTCACCGGGATGGGAGCCTGCGGGATGGGAATGTCAAACGCAAGCAAGAAGTGATCAGACCATGTAAGGGGAAGAGAAGGGTGCGTACTAGTCCCTGGGAGGTTGGAAAAAATAAGGTCTAGCGTGTGGCCGGCTACATGCGTCGGACCATGAATGAGTTGCGTCAGACTCAGGCTCTGAAGAGAGTCGAGAAGACGGATGGCTTGGGTACAGGTGGGGTCATCAACGTGGAGATTAAAGTCACCCAGAACTATAAAGTGAGGGTGCTTAAGGGAAAGGTCCGTGATGACATGTACCAGTTGTAACAGGGCTGAGGGAGAGGCTTTAGGGGGGTTGTAAACCAGAATGCCGGTAAGAAAAACTGCGGCAGAATCCGCAACAGAAAAATAAATGGCTTCTATCAGACCAATATTGGTGATTTTCTTTATGATGATATTCAGGTGGGTTTTAAACAGGATGGCCAGACCACCTCCTGTCTTTCCCTCCCGGTTGGCGCCTAGATAGCGATAGTCTGAGGGGGTAGCTAGAAAAATGTCTGGATTAGAGGTATCTTTGGTCCATGATTCCGTAAGGAATAATATATCCCAACAGTAAGTAGTGAGGGTCGACCAAATTTCATTGGCATGCCGGGGCAGGGAGCGACAATTGATCAATGCTAGTTTTAACGGGCAAGAAGCCAAAGCGGTGGGGAGAGGGAGAGTACGTTCACGCCAAGGGGGAATCAGAAGGGAGCAATGGGAGCATTGAAAAGGACGGCCATCTAACTCAATAGGGGAGCAGCGGTCAGATAGAGAACATGAGCCCTCTCCTACTAATATCAGCTGATCTCTGGTCCAACTAATGCCGGTCTCTCTCACATCCAGGGCAGGGGGACTGGCCCTAGGCCCGGGACAGGCGCGGACGGGCGCAGACGGGCTTGCCTTAGGCGCGCCTTCGGCGCGCCATCGTCGCGCCCGCTGCGCCCGTCCGCTGCGCGGCCGGGAGATGTAATTGCTTTTACACATAACAGGAGGGTGGGAGTGGTCGCGAAGCTGTACCGCTACCCTCCCTACCTGCCTTCCCAAGATGGCGGCGTACTTCCTCGTCTACCGGCGTCAGCGCTTGCAATCGGCTGCGCCGGTAGAATGAGGCTTCTGTCAGGAGCCACGGAGGAGAAGTAAGTCTCTCCTGCAACGAGCGTAATTCTCAGGAGTTTAAAAACGCACCTGGTAAAATATGTACAATATTTAAAATTCGATCCTGACAATTACAGAATGCACAACACAAGTAATAGCAAAAGAAAAGAAGAGCGCCCCCGGCTTTTCGCCTCAGGGGAAAGTACCCAATCAGTAATTACCCGGGGTTACACTCAGCACTTCTTAAATAAGGTGGGAGGGCGGGAGTGGTCGCAAAGCTGTACCGCTACCCTCCCTACCTGCCTTCCCAAGATGGCGGCGTACTTCCTCGTCTACCGGCGTCAGCGCTTGCAATCGGCTGCGCCGGTAGAATGAGGCTTCTGTCAGGAGCCACGGAGGAGAAGTAAGTCTCTCCTGCAACGAGCGTAATTCTCAGGAGTTTAAAAACGCACCTGGTAAAATATGTACAATATTTAAAATTCGATCCTGACAATTACAGAATGCACAACACAAGTAATAGCAAAAGAAAAGAAGAGCGCCCCCGGCTTTTCGCCTCAGGGGAAAGTACCCAATCAGTAATTACCCGGGGTTACACTCAGCACTTCTTAAATAAGGTGGGAGGGCGGGAGTGGTCGCGAAGCTGTACCGCTACCCTCCCTACCTGCCTTCCCAAGATGGCGGCGTACTTCCTCGTCTACCGGCGTCAGCGCTTGCAATCGGCTGCGCCGGTAGAATGAGGCTTCTGTCAGGAGCCACGGAGGAGAAGTAAGTCTCTCCTGCAACGAGCGTAATTCTCAGGAGTTTAAAAACGCACCTGGTAAAATATGTACAATATTTAAAATTCGATCCTGACAATTACAGAATGCACAACACAAGTAATAGCAAAAGAAAAGAAGAGCGCCCCCGGCTTTTCGCCTCAGGGGAAAGTACCCAATCAGTAATTACCCGGGGTTACACTCAGCACTTCTTAAATAAGGTGGGAGGGCGGGAGTGGTCGCGAAGCTGTACCGCTACCCTCCCTACCTGCCTTCCCAAGATGGCGGCGTACTTCCTCGTCTACCGGCGTCAGCGCTTGCAATCGGCTGCGCCGGTAGAATGAGGCTTCTGTCAGGAGCCACGGAGGAGAAGTAAGTCTCTCCTGCAACGAGCGTAATTCTCAGGAGTTTAAAAACGCACCTGGTAAAATATGTACAATATTTAAAATTCGATCCTGACAATTACAGAATGCACAACACAAGTAATAGCAAAAGAAAAGAAGAGCGCCCCCGGCTTTTCGCCTCAGGGGAAAGTACCCAATCAGTAATTACCCGGGGTTACACTCAGCACTTCTTAAATAAGGTGGGAGGGCGGGAGTGGTCGCGAAGCTGTACCGCTACCCTCCCTACCTGCCTTCCCAAGATGGCGGCGTACTTCCTCGTCTACCGGCGTCAGCGCTTGCAATCGGCTGCGCCGGTAGAATGAGGCTTCTGTCAGGAGCCACGGAGGAGAAGTAAGTCTCTCCTGCAACGAGCGTAATTCTCAGGAGTTTAAAAACGCACCTGGTAAAATATGTACAATATTTAAAATTCGATCCTGACAATTACAGAATGCACAACACAAGTAATAGCAAAAGAAAAGAAGAGCGCCCCCGGCTTTTCGCCTCAGGGGAAAGTACCCAATCAGTAATTACCCGGGGTTACACTCAGCACTTCTTAAATAAGGTGGGAGGGCGGGAGTGGTCGCGAAGCTGTACCGCTACCCTCCCTACCTGCCTTCCCAAGATGGCGGCGTACTTCCTCGTCTACCGGCGTCAGCGCTTGCAATCGGCTGCGCCGGTAGAATGAGGCTTCTGTCAGGAGCCACGGAGGAGAAGTAAGTCTCTCCTGCAACGAGCGTAATTCTCAGGAGTTTAAAAACGCACCTGGTAAAATATGTACAATATTTAAAATTCGATCCTGACAATTACAGAATGCACAACACAAGTAATAGCAAAAGAAAAGAAGAGCGCCCCCGGCTTTTCGCCTCAGGGGAAAGTACCCAATCAGTAATTACCCGGGGTTACACTCAGCACTTCTTAAATAAGGTGGGAGGGCGGGAGTGGTCGCGAAGCTGTACCGCTACCCTCCCTACCTGCCTTCCCAAGATGGCGGCGTACTTCCTCGTCTACCGGCGTCAGCGCTTGCAATCGGCTGCGCCGGTAGAATGAGGCTTCTGTCAGGAGCCACGGAGGAGAAGTAAGTCTCTCCTGCAACGAGCGTAATTCTCAGGAGTTTAAAAACGCACCTGGTAAAATATGTACAATATTTAAAATTCGATCCTGACAATTACAGAATGCACAACACAAGTAATAGCAAAAGAAAAGAAGAGCGCCCCCGGCTTTTCGCCTCAGGGGAAAGTACCCAATCAGTAATCAGATGTGAGTCCCTTGCTCACTGCACCATCAGGATTCAAGCAAGCCGGGCCGAAGACGGCTGTAATGCCAGAAACCGGTCCCCGGAAGCTTGTTTCCTTTCCTGTAAAGAATTGGCTTGGTAGTTTGGTCTGCCCTGTTCCCATGATGCACTGGGCCAGGGTCAGACTAATTTGCATGTAGCCAGGTTCTGAACTGGGATGGTGCAGTGAGCTAAAAAACGGTGATGGATCAAGCCCTGATCTTTTGACTGGGTAGGAGTGTTCTGCTTAATTCAGATACTCTGTCCATCACCACCCCCTTTTGAATCGTTTTGGCCACCACAAGTGTGGAAGGGTATGCTCAGATGTGAGTCCCTTGCTCACTGCACCATCAGGATTCAAGCAAGCCGGGCCGAAGACGGCTGTAATGCCAGAAACCGGTCCCCGGAAGCTTGTTTCCTTTCCAGTAAAGAATTGGCTTGGTAGTTTGGTCTGCCCTGTTCCCATGATGCACTGGGCCAGGGTCAGACTAATTTGCATGTAGCCAGGTTCTGAACTGGGATGGTGCAGTGAGCTAAAAAACGGAGATGGATCAAGCCCTGATCTTTTGACTGGGTAGGAGTGTTCTGCTTAATTCAGATACTCTGTCCATCACCACCCCCTTTTGAATCGTTTTGGCCACCACAAGTGTGGAAGGGTATGCTCAGATGTGAGTCCCTTGCTCACTGCACCATCAGGATTCAAGCAAGCCGGGCCGAAGACGGCTGTAATGCCAGAAACCGGTCCCCGGAAGCTTGTTTCCTTTCCAGTAAAGAATTGGCTTGGTAGTTTGGTCTGCCCTGTTCCCATGATGCACTGGGCCAGGGTCAGACTAATTTGCATGTAGCCAGGTTCTGAACTGGGATGGTGCAGTGAGCTAAAAAACAGTGATGGATCAAGCCCTGATCTTTTGACTGGGTAGGAGTGTTCTGCTTAATTCAGATACTCTGTCCATCACCACCCCCTTTTGAATCGTTTTGGCCACCACAAGTGTGGAAGGGTATGCTCAGATGTGAGTCCCTTGCTCACTGCACCATCAGGATTCAAGCAAGCCGGGCCGAAGACGGCTGTAATGCCAGAAACCGGTCCCCGGAAGCTTGTTTCCTTTCCAGTAAAGAATTGGCTTGGTAGTTTGGTCTGCCCTGTTCCCATGATGCACAGGGCCAGGGTCAAACTAATTTGCATGTAGCCAGGTTCTGAACTGGGATGGTGCAGTGAGCTAAAAAACGGTGATGGATCAAGCCCTGATCTTTTGACTGGGTAGGAGTGTTCTGCTTAATTCAGATACTCTGTCCATCACCACCCCCTTTTGAATCGTTTTGGCCACCACAAGTGTGGAAGGGTATGCTCAGATGTGAGTCCCTTGCTCACTGCACCATCAGGATTCAAGCGAGCCGGGCCGAAGACGGCTTTAATGCCAGAAACTGGTCCCCGGAAGCTTGTTTCCTTTCCAGTAAAGAATTGGCTTGGTAGTTTGGTCTGCCCTGTTCCCATGATGCACTGGGCCAGGGTCAGACTAATTTGCATGTAGCCAGGTTCTGAACTGGGATGGTGCAGTGAGCTAAAAAACGGAGATGGATCAAGCCCTGATCTTTTGACTGGGTAGGAGTGTTCTGCTTAATTCAGATACTCTGTCCATCACCACCCCCTTTTGAATCGTTTTGGCCACCACAAGTGTGGAAGGGTATGCTCAGATGTGAGTCCCTTGCTCACTGCACCATCAAGATTCAAGCAAGCCGGGCCGAAGACGGCTGTAATGCCAGAAACCGGTCCCCGGAAGCTTGTTTCCTTTCCAGTAAAGAATTGGCTTGGTAGTTTGGTCTGCCCTGTTCCCATGATGCACTGGGCCAGGGTCAGACTAATTTGCATGTAGCCAGGTTCTGAACTGGGATGGTGCTGTGAGCTAAAAAACGGAGATGGATCAAGCCCTGATCTTTTGACTGGGTAGGAGTGTTCTGCTTAATTCAGATACTCTGTCCATCACCACCCCCTTTTGAATCGTTTTGGCCACCACAAGTGTGGAAGGGTATGCTCAGATGTGAGTCCCTTGCTCACTGCACCATCAGGATTCAAGCAAGCCGGGCCGAAGACGGCTGTAATGCCAGAAACCGGTCCCCGGAAGCTTGTTTCCTTTCCAGTAAAGAATTGGCTTGGTAGTTTGGTCTGCCCTGTTCCCATGATGCACTGGGCCAGGGTCAGACTAATTTGCATGTAGCCAGGTTCTGAACTGGGATGGTGCAGTGAGCTAAAAAACAGTGATGGATCAAGCCCTGATCTTTTGACTGGGTAGGAGTGTTCTGCTTAATTCAGATACTCTGTCCATCACCACCCCCTTTTGAATCGTTTTGGCCACCACAAGTGTGGAAGGGTATGCTCAGATGTGAGTCCCTTGCTCACTGCACCATCAGGATTCAAGCAAGCCGGGCCCAAGACGGCTGTAATGCCAGAAACCGGTCCCCGGAAGCTTGTTTCCTTTCCAGTAAAAAATTGGCTTGGTAGTTTGGTCTGCCCTGTTCCCATGATGCACTGGGCCAGGGTCAGACTAATTTGCATGTAGCCAGGTTCTGAACTGGGATGGTGCAGTGAGCTAAAAACGGTAATGGATCAAGCCCTGATCTTTTGACTGGGTAGGAGTGTTCTGCTTAATTCAGATACTCTGTCCATCACCACCCCCTTTTGAATCGTTTTGGCCACCACAAGTGTGGAAGGGTATGCTCAGATGTGAGTCCCTTGCTCACTGCACCATCAGGATTCAAGCAAGCCGGGCCGAAGACGGCTGTAATGCCAGAAACCGGTCCCCGGAAGCCTGTTTCCTTTCCAGTAAAGAATTGGCTTGGTAGTTTGGTCTGCCCTGTTCCCATGATGCACTGGGCCAGGGTCAGACTAATTTGCATGTAGCCAGGTTCTGAACTGGGATGGTGCAGAGAGCTAAAAAACGGTGATGGATCAAGCCCTGATCTTTTGACTGGGTAGGAGTGTTCTGCTTAATTCAGATACTCTGTCCATCACCACCCCCTTTTGAATCGTTTTGGCCACCACAAGTGTGGAAGGGTATGCTCAGATGTGAGTCCCTTGCTCACTGCACCATCAGGATTCAAGCAAGCCGGGCCGAAGACGGCTGTAATGCCAGAAACCGGTCCCCGGAAGCTTGTTTCCTTTCCAGTAAAGAATTGGCTTGGTAGTTTGGTCTGCCCTGTTCCCATGATGCACTGGGCCAGGGTCAGACTAATTTGCATGTAGCCAGGTTCTGAACTGGGATGGTGCAGTGAGCTAAAAAACGGTGATGGATCAAGCCCTGATCTTTTCACTGGGTAGGAGTGTTCTGCTTAATTCAGATACTCTGTCCATCACCACCCCCTTTTGAATCGTTTTGGCCACCACAAGTGTGGAAGGGTATGCTCAGATGTGAGTCCCTTGCTCACTGCACCATCAGGATTCAAGCAAGCCGGGCCGAAGACGGCTGTAATGCCAGGAACCGGTCCCCGGAAGCTTGTTTCCTTCCCAGTAAAGAATTGGCTTGGTAGTTTGGTCTGCCCTGTTCCCATGATGCACTGGGCCAGGGTCAGACTAATTTGCATGTAGCCAGGTTCTGAACTGGGATGGTGCAGTGAGCTAAAAAACAGTGATGGATTAAGCCCTGATCTTTTGACTGGGTAGGAGTGTTCTGCTTAATTCAGATACTCTGTCCATCACCACCCCCTTTTGAATCGTTTTGGCCACCACAAGTGTGGAAGGGTATGCTCAGATGTGAGTCCCTCGCTCACTGCACCATCAGGATTCAAGCAAGCCGGGCCCAAGACGGCTGTAATGCCAGAAACCGGTCCCCGGAAGCTTGTTTCCTTTCCAGTAAAGAATTGGCTTGGTAGTTTGGTCGGCCCTGTTCCCATGATGCACTGGGCCAGGGTCAGACTAATTTGCATGTAGCCAGGTTCTGAACTGGGATGGTGCAGTGAGCTAAAAAACGGTGATGGATCAAGCCCTGATCTTTTGACTGGGTAGGAGTGTTCTGCTTAATTCAGATACTCTGTCCATCACCACCCCCTTTTCAATCGTTTTGGCCACCACAAGTGTGGAAGGGTATGCTCAGATGTGAGTCCCTTGCTCACTGCACCATCAGGATTCAAGGAAGCCGGGACGAAGACGGCTGTAATGCCAGAAACCGGTCCCCGGAAGCCTGTTTCCTTTCCAGTAAAGAATTGGCTTGGTAGTTTGGTCTGCCCTGTTCCCATGATGCACTGGGCCAGGGTCAGACTAATTTGCATGTAGCCAGGTTCTGAACTGGGATGGTGCAGAGAGCTAAAAAACGGTAATGGATCAAGCCCTGATCTTTTGACTTGGTAGGAGTGTTCTGCTTAATTCAGATACTCTGTCCATCACCACCCCCTTTTGAATCGTTTTGGCCACCACAAGTGTGGAAGGGTATGCTCAGATGTGAGTCCCTTGCTCACTGCACCATCAGGATTCAAGCAAGCCGGGCCGAAGACGACTGTAATGCCAGAAACCGGTCCCCGGAAGCTTGTTTCCTTTCCAGTAAAGAATTGGCTTGATAGTTTGGTCTGCCCTGTTCCCATGATGCACTGGGCCAGGGTCAGACTAATTTGCATGTAGCCAGGTTCTGAACTGGGATGGTGCAGTGAGCTAAAAAAACAGTGATGGATCAAGCCCTGATCTTTTGACTGGGTAGGAGTGTTCTGCTTAATTCAGATACTCTGTCCATCACCACCCCCTTTTGAATCGTTTTGGCCACCACAAGTGTGGAAGGGTATGCTCAGATGTGAGTCCCTTGCTCACTGCACCATCAGGATTCAAGCAAGCCGGGCCGAAGACGGCTGTAATGCCAGAAACCGGTCCCCGGAAGCTTGTTTCCTTTCCAGTAAAGAATTGGCTTGGTAGTTTGGTCTGCCCTGTTCCCATGATGCACTGGGCCAGGGTCAGACTAATTTGCATGTAGCCAGGTTCTGAACTGGGATGGTGCAGTGAGCTAAAAAAAACGGTGATGGATCAAGCCCTGATCTTTTGACTGGGTAGGAGTGTTCTGCTTAATTCAGATACTCTGTCCATCACCACCCCCTTTTGAATCGTTTTGGCCACCACAAGTGTGGAAGGGTATGCTCAGATGTGAGTCCCTTGCTCACTGCACCATCAGGATTCAAGCAAGCCGGGCCGAAGACGGCTGTAATGCCAGAAACCGGTCCCCGGAAGCCTGTTTGCTTTCCAGTAAAGAATTGGCTTGGTAGTTTGGTCTGCCCTGTTCCCATGATGCACTGGGCCACGGTCAGACTAATTTGCATGTAGCCAGGATCTGAACTGGGATGGTGCAGTGAGCTAAAAAACGGTGATGGATCAAGCCCTGATCTTTTGACTGGGTAGGAGTGTTCTGCTTAATTCAGATACTCTGTCCATCACCACCCCCTTTTGAATCGTTTTGGCCACCACAAGTGTGGAAGGGTATGCTCAGATGTGAGTCCCTTGCTCACTGCACCATCAGGATTCAAGCAAGCCGGGCCGAAGACGGCTGTAATGCCAGAAACCGGTCCCCGGAAGCCTGTTTCCTTTCCAGTAAAGAATTGGCTTGGTAGTTTGGTCTGCCCTGTTCCCATGATGCACTGGGCCAGGGTCAGACTAATTTGCATGTAGCCAGGTTCTGAACTGGGATGGTGCAGTGAGCTAAAAAACAGTGATGGATCAAGCCCTGATCTTTTGACTGGGTAGGAGTGTTCTGCTTAATTCAGATACTCTGTCCATCACCACCCCCTTTTGAATCGTTTTGGCCACCACAAGTGTGGAAGGGTATGCTCAGATGTGAGTCCCTTGCTCACCGCACCATCAGGATTCAAGCAAGCCGGGCCGAAGACGGCTGTAATGCCAGAAACCGGTCCCCGGAAGCTTGTTTCCTTTCCAGTAAAGAATTGGCTTGGTAGTTTGGTCTGCCCTGTTCCCATGATGCACTGGGCCAGGGTCAGACTAATTTGCATGTAGCCAGGTTCTGAACTGGGATGGTGCAGTGAGCTAAAAAACAGTGATGGATCAAGCCCTGATCTTTTGACTGGGTAGGAGTGTTCTGCTTAATTCAGATACTCTGTCCATCACCACCCCCTTTTGAATCGTTTTGGCCACCACAAGTGTGGAAGGGTATGCTCAGATGTGAGTCCCTTGCTCACTGCACCATCAGGATTCAAGCAAGCCGGGCCGAAGACGGCTGTAATGCCAGAAACCGGTCCCCGGAAGCTTGTTTCCTTTCCAGTAAAGAATTGGCTTGGTAGTTTGGTCTGCCCTGTTCCCATGATGCACAGGGCCAGGGTCAAACTAATTTGCATGTAGCCAGGTTCTGAACTGGGATGGTGCAGTGAGCTAAAAAACGGTGATGGATCAAGCCCTGATCTTTTGACTGGGTAGGAGTGTTCTGCTTAATTCAGATACTCTGTCCATCACCACCCCCTTTTGAATCGTTTTGGCCACCACAAGTGTGGAAGGGTATGCTCAGATGTGTGTCCCTTGCTCACTGCACCATCAGGATTCAAGCAAGCCGGGCCGAAGACGGCTGTAATGCCAGAAACCGGTCCCCGGAAGCTTGTTTCCTTTCCAGTAAAGAATTGGCTTGGTAGTTTGGTCTGCCCTGTTCCCATGATGCACTGGGCCAGGGTCAGACTAATTTGCATGTAGCCAGGTTCTGAACTGGGATGGTGCAGTGAGCTAAAAAACAGTGATGGATCAAGCCCTGATCTTTTGACTGGGTAGGAGTGTTCTGCTTAATTCAGATACTCTGTCCATCACCACCCCATTTTGAATCGTTTTGGCCACCACAAGTGTGGAAGGGTATGCTCAGATGTGAGTCCCTTGCTCACTGCACCATCAGGATTCAAGCAAGCCGGGCCCAAGACGGCTGTAATGCCAGAAACCGGTCCCCGGAAGCTTGTTTCCTTTCCAGTAAAGAATTGGCTTGGTAGTTTGGTCTGCCCTGTTCCCATGATGCACTGGGCCAGGGTCAGACTAATTTGCATGTAGCCAGGTTCTGGACTGGGATGGTGCAGTGAGCTAAAAAACGGTGATGGATCAAGCCCTGATCTTTTGACTGGGTAGGAGTGTTCTGCTTAATTCAGATACTCTGTCCATCACCACCCCCTTTTGAATCATTTTGGCCACCACAAGTGTGGAAGGGTATGCTCAGATGTGAGTCCCTTGCTCACTGCACCATCAGGATTCAAGCAAGCCGGGCCGAAGACGGCTGTAATGCCAGAAACCGGTCCCCGGAAGCCTGTTTCCTTTCCAGTAAAGAATTGGCTTGGTAGTTTGGTCTGCCCTGTTCCCATGATGCACTGGGCCAGGGTCAGACTAATTTGCATGTAGCCAGGTTCTGAACTGGGATGGTGCAGAGAGCTAAAAAACGGTGATGGATCAAGCCCTGATCTTTTGACTGGGTAGGAGTGTTCTGCTTAATTCAGATACTCTGTCCATCCCCACCCCCTTTTGAATCGTTTTGGCCACCACAAGTGTGGAAGGGTATGCTCAGATGTGAGTCCCTTGCTCACTGCACCATCAGGATTCAAGCAAGCCGGGCCGAAGACGGCTGTAATGCCAGAAACCGGTCCTCGGAAGCTTGTTTCCTTTCCAGTAAAGAATTGGCTTGGTAGTTTGGTCTGCCCTGTTCCCATGATGCACTGGGCCAGGGTCAGACTAATTTGCATGTAGCCAGGTTCTGAACTGGGATGGTGCAGTGAGCTAAAAAACGGTGATGGATCAAGCCCTGATCTTTTGACTGGGTAGGAGTGTTCTGCTTAATTCAGATACTCTGTCCATCACCACCCCCTTTTGAATCGTTTTGGCCACCACAAGTGTGGAAGGGTATGCTCAGATGTGAGTCCCTTGCTCACTGCACCATCAGGATTCAAGCAAGCCGGGCCGAAGACGGCTGTAATGCCAGGAACCGGTCCCCGGAAGCTTGTTTCCTTCCCAGTAAAGAATTGGCTTGGTAGTTTGGTCTGCCCTGTTCCCATGATGCACTGGGCCAGGGTCAGACTAATTTGCATGTAGCCAGGTTCTGAACTGGGATGGTGCAGTGAGCTAAAAAACGGTGATGGATCAAGCCCTGATCTTTTGACTGGGTAGGAGTGTTCTGCTTAATTCAGATACTCTGTCCATCACCACCCCCTTTTCAATCGTTTTGGCCACCACAAGTGTGGAAGGGTATGCTCAGATGTGAGTCCCTTGCTCACTGCACCATCAGGATTCAAGGAAGCCGGGCCGAAGACGGCTGTAATGCCAGAAACCGGTCCCCGGAAGCCTGTTTCCTTTCCAGTAAAGAATTGGCTTGGTAGTTTGGTCTGCCCTGTTCCCATGATGCACTGGGCCAGGGTCAGACTAATTTGCATGTAGCCAGGTTCTGAACTGGGATGGTGCAGAGAGCTAAAAAACGGTAATGGATCAAGCCCTGATCTTTTGACTGGGTAGGAGTGTTCTGCTTAATTCAGATACTCTGTCCATCACCACCCCCTTTTGAATCGTTTTGGCCACCACAAGTGTGGAAGGGTATGCTCAGATGTGAGTCCCTTGCTCACTGCACCATCAGGATTCAAGCAAGCCGGGCCGAAGACGGTTGTAATGCCAGGAACCGGTCCCCGGAAGCTTGTTTCCTTCCCAGTAAAGAATTGGCTTGGTAGTTTGGTCTGCCCTGTTCCCATGATGCACTGGGCCAGGGTCAGACTAATTTGCATGTAGCCAGGTTCTGAACTGGGATGGTGCAGTGAGCTAAAAAACAGTGATGGATCAAGCCCTGATCTTTTGACTGGGTAGGAGTGTTCTGCTTAATTCAGATACTCTGTCCATCACCACCCCCTTTTGAATCGTTTTGGCCACCACAAGTGTGGAAGGGTATTCTCAGATGTGAGTCCCTTGCTCACTGCACCATCAGGATTCAAGCAAGCCGGGCCCAAGACGGCTGTAATGCCAGAAACCGGTCCCCGGAAGCTTGTTTCCTTTCCAGTAAAGAATTGGCTTGGTAGTTTGGTCGGCCCTGTTCCCATGATGCACTGGGCCAGGGTCAGACTAATTTGCATGTAGCCAGGTTCTGAACTGGGATGGTGCAGTGAGCTCAAAAACGGTGATTGATCAAGCCCTGATCTTTTGACTGGGTAGGAGTGTTCTGCTTAATTCAGATACTCTGTCCATCACCACCCCCTTTTCAATCGTTTTGGCCACCACAAGTGTGGAAGGGTATGCTCAGATGTGAGTCCCTTGCTCACTGCACCATCAGGATTCAAGGAAGCCGGGCCGAAGACGGCTGTAATGCCAGAAACCGGTCCCCGGAAGCCTGTTTCCTTTCCAGTAAAGAATTGGCTTGGTAGTTTGGTCTGCCCTGTTCCCATGATGCACTGGGCCAGGGTCAGACTAATTTGCATGTAGCCAGGTTCTGAACTGGGATGGTGCAGAGAGCTAAAAAACGGTAATGGATCAAGCCCTGATCTTTTGACTGGGTAGGAGTGTTCTGCTTAATTCAGATACTCTGTCCATCACCACCCCCTTTTGAATCGTTTTGGCCACCACAAGTGTGGAAGGGTATGCTCAGATGTGAGTCCCTTGCTCACTGCACCATCAGGATTCAAGCAAGCCGGGCCCAAGACGGCTGTAATGCCAGAAACCGGTCCCCGGAAGCTTGTTTCCTTTCCAGTAAAGAATTGGCTTGGTAGTTTGGTCTGCCCTGTTCCCATGATGCACTGGGCCAGGGTCAGACTAATTTGCATGTAGCCAGGTTCTGGACTGGGATGGTGCAGTGAGCTAAAAAACGGTGATGGATCAAGCCCTGATCTTTTGACTGGGTAGGAGTGTTCTGCTTAATTCAGATACTCTGTCCATCACCACCCCCTTTTGAATCGTTTTGGCCACCACAAGTGTGGAAGGGTATGCTCAGATGTGAGTCCCTTGCTCACTGCACCATCAGGATTCAAGCAAGCCGGGCCGAAGACGGCTGTAATGCCAGAAACCGGTCCCCGGAAGCCTGTTTCCTTTCCAGTAAAGAATTGGCTTGGTAGTTTGGTCTGCCCTGTTCCCATGATGCACTGGGCCAGGGTCAGACTAATTTGCATGTAGCCAGGTTCTGAACTGGGATGGTGCAGTGAGCTAAAAAACGGTGATGGATCAAGCCCTGATCTTTTGACTGGGTAGGAGTGTTCTGCTTAATTCAGATACTCTGTCCATCACCACCCCCTTTTGAATCGTTTTGGCCACCACAAGTGTGGAAGGGTATGCTCAGATGTGAGTCCCTTGCTCACTGCACCATCAGGATTCAAGCAAGCCGGGCCGAAGACGGCTGTAATGCCAGGAACCGGTCCCCGGAAGCTTGTTTCCTTCCCAGTAAAGAATTGGCTTGGTAGTTTGGTCTGCCCTGTTCCCATGATGCACTGGGCCAGGGTCAGACTAATTTGCATGTAGCCAGGTTCTGAACTGGGATGGTGCAGTGAGCTAAAAAACAGTGATGGATCAAGCCCTGATCTTTTGACTGGGTAGGAGTGTTCTGCTTAATTCAGATACTCTGTCCATCACCACCCCCTTTTGAATCGTTTTGGCCACCACAAGTGTGGAAGGGTATGCTCAGATGTGAGTCCCTTGCTCACTGCACCATCAGGATTCAAGCAAGCCGGGCCCAAGACGGCTGTAATGCCAGAAACCGGTCCCCGGAAGCTTGTTTCCTTTCCAGTAAAGAATTGGCTTGGTAGTTTGGTCGGCCCTGTTCCCATGATGCACTGGGCCAGGGTCAGACTAATTTGCATGTAGCCAGGTTCTGAACTGGGATGGTGCAGTGAGCTAAAAAACGGTGATGGATCAAGCCCTGATCTTTTGACTGGGTAGGAGTGTTCTGCTTAATTCAGATACTCTGTCCATCACCACCCCCTTTTCAATCGTTTCGGCCACCACAAGTGTGGAAGGGTATGCTCAGATGTGAGTCCCTTGCTCACTGCACCATCAGGATTCAAGGAAGCCGGGCCGAAGACGGCTGTAATGCCAGAAACCGGTCCCCGGAAGCCTGTTTCCTTTCCAGTAAAGAATTGGCTTGGTAGTTTGGTCTGCCCTGTTCCCATGATGCACTGGGCCAGGGTCAGACTAATTTGCATGTAGCCAGGTTCTGAACTGGGATGGTGCAGAGAGCTAAAAAACGGTAATGGATCAAGCCCTGATCTTTTGACTGGGTAGGAGTGTTCTGCTTAATTCAGATACTCTGTCCATCACCACCCCCTTTTGAATCGTTTTGGCCACCACAAGTGTGGAAGGGTATGCTCAGATGTGAGTCCCTTGCTCACTGCACCATCAGGATTCAAGCAAGCCGGGCCGAAGACGGCTGTAATGCCAGGAACCGGTCCCCGGAAGCTTGTTTCCTTCCCAGTAAAGAATTGGCTTGGTAGTTTGGTCTGCCCTGTTCCCATGATGCACTGGGCCAGGGTCAGACTAATTTGCATGAAAGCCAGGTTCTGAACTGGGATGGTGCAGTGAGCTAAAAAACAGTGATGGATCAAGCCCTGATCTTTTGACTGGGTAGGAGTGTTCTGCTTAATTCAGATACTCTGTCCATCACCACCCCCTTTTGAATCGTTTTGGCCACCACAAGTGTGGAAGGGTATGCTCAGATGTGAGTCCCTTGCTCACTGCACCATCAGGATTCAAGCAAGCCGGGCCGAAGACGGCTGTAATGCCAGAAACCGGTCCCCGGAAGCTTGTTTCCTTTCCAGTAAAGAATTGGCTTGGTAGTTTGGTCGGCCCTGTTCCCATGATGCACTGGGCCAGGGTCAGACTAATTTGCATGTAGCCAGGTTCTGAACTGGGATGGTGCAGTGAGCTAAAAAACGGTGATGGATCAAGCCCTGATCTTTTGACTGGGTAGGAGTGTTCTGCTTAATTCAGATACTCTGTCCATCACCACCCCCTTTTCAATCGTTTTGGCCACCACAAGTGTGGAAGGGTATGCTCAGATGTGAGTCCCTTGCTCACTGCACCATCAGGATTCAAGGAAGCCGGGCCGAAGACGGCTGTAATGCCAGAAACCGGTCCCCGGAAGCCTGTTTCCTTTCCAGTAAAGAATTGGCTTGGTAGTTTGGTCTGCCCTGTTCCCATGATGCACTGGGCCAGGGTCAGACTAATTTGCATGTAGCCAGGTTCTGAACTGGGATGGTGCAGAGAGCTAAAAAAAACGGTGATGGATCAAGCCCTGATCTTTTGACTGGGTAGGAGTGTTCTGCTTAATTCAGATACTCTGTCCATCACCACCCCCTTTTGAATCGTTTTGGCCACCACAAGTGTGGAAGGGTATGCTCAGATGTGAGTCCCTTGCTCACTGCACCATCAGGATTCAAGCAAGCCGGGCCGAAGACGGCTGTAATGCCAGAAACCGGTCCCCGGAAGCCTGTTTGCTTTCCAGTAAAGAATTGGCTTGCTAGTTTGGTCTGCCCTGTTCCCATGATGCACTGGGCCAGGGTCAGACTAATTTGCATGTAGCCAGGATCTGAACTGGGATGGTGCAGTGAGCTAAAAAACGGTGATGGATCAAGCCCTGATCTTTTGACTGGGTAGGAGTGTTCTGCTTAATTCAGATACTCTGTCCATCACCACCCCCTTTTGAATCGTTTTGGCCACCACAAGTGTGGAAGGGTATGCTGAGATGTGAGTCCCTTGCTCACTGCACCATCAGGATTCAAGCAAGCCGGGCCGAAGACGGCTGTAATGCCAGAAACCGGTCCCCGGAAGCCTGTTTCCTTTCCAGTAAAGAATTGGCTTGGTAGTTTGGTCTGCCCTGTTCCCATGATGCACTGGGCCAGGGTCAGACTAATTTGCATGTAGCCAGGTTCTGAACTGGGATGGTGCAGTGAGCTAAAAAACGGTGATGGATCAAGCCCTGATCTTTTGACTGGGTAGGAGTGTTCTGTTTAATTCAGATACTCTGTCCATCACCACCCAATTTTGAATCGTTTTGGCCACCACAAGTGTGGAAGGGTATGCTCAGATGTGAGTCCCTTGCTCACCGCACCATCAGGATTCAAGCAAGCCGGGCCGAAGACGGCTGTAATGCCAGAAACCGGTCCCCAGAAGCTTGTTTCCTTTCCAGTAAAGAATTGGCTTGGTAGTTTGGTCTGCCCTGTTCCCATGATGCACTGGGCCAGGGTCAGACTAATTTGCATGTAGCCAGGTTCTGAACTGGGATGGTGCAGTGAGCTAAAAAACGGTGATGGATCAAGCCCTGATCTTTTGACTGGGTAGGAGTGTTCTGCTTAATTCAGATACTCTGTCCATCACCACCCCCTTTTGAATCGTTTTGGCCACCACAAGTGTGGAAGGGTATGCTCAGATGTGAGTCCCTTGCTCACTGCACCATCAGGATTCAAGCAAGCCGGGCCGAAGACGGCTGTAATGCCAGAAACCGGTCCCCGGAAGCTTGTTTCCTTTCCAGTAAAGAATTGGCTTGGTAGTTTGGTCTGCCTTGTTCCCATGATGCACTGGGCCAGGGTCAGACTAATTTGCATGTAGCCAGGTTCTGAACTGGGATGGTGCAGTGAGCTAAAAAACGGAGATGGATCAAGCCCTGATCTTTTGACTGGGTAGGAGTGTTCTGCTTAATTCAGATACTCTGTCCATCACCACCCCCTTTTGAATCGTTTTGGCCACCACAAGTGTGGAAGGGTATGCTCAGATGTGAGTCGCTTGCTCACTGCACCATCAGGATTCAAGCAAGCCGGGCCGAAGACGGCTGTAATGCCAGAAACCGGCCCCCGGAAGCTTGTTTCCTTTCCAGTAAAGAATTGGCTTGGTAGTTTGGTCTGCCCTGTTCCCATGATGCACTGGGCCAGGGTCAGACTAATTTGCATGTAGCCAGGTTCTGAACTGGGATGGTGCAGTGAGCTAAAAAACAGTGATGGATCAAGCCCTGATCTTTTGACTGGGTAGGAGTGTTCTGCTTAATTCAGATACTCTGTCCATCACCACCCCCTTTTGAATCGTTTTGGCCACCACAAGTGTGGAAGGGTATGCTCAGATGTGAGTCCCTTGCTCACTGCACCATCAGGATTCAAGCAAGCCGGGCCGAAGACGGCTGTAATGCCAGAAACCAGTCCCCGGAAGCTTGTTTCCTTTCCAGTAAAGAATTGGCTTGGTAGTTTGGTCTGCCCTGTTCCCATGATGCACTGGGCCAGGGTCAGACTAATTTGCATGTAGCCTGGTTCTGAACTGGGATGGTGCAGTGAGCTAAAAAACGGTGATGGATCAAGCCCTGATATTTTGACTGGGTAGGAGTGTTCTGCTTAATTCAGATACTCTGTCCATCACCACCCCCTTTTGAATCCTTTTGGCCACCACAAGTGTGGAAGGGTATGCTCAGATGTGAGTCCCTTGCTCACTGCACCATCAGGATTCAAGCAAGCCGGGCCGAAGACGGCTGTAATGCCATAAACCGGTCCCCGGAAGCTTGTTTCCTTTCCAGTAAAGAATTGGCTTGGTAGTTTGGTCTGCCCTGTTCCCATGATGCACTGGGCCAGGGTCAGACTAATTTGCATGTAGCCAGGTTCTGAACTGGGATGGTGCAGTGAGCTAAAAAACGGAGATGGATCAAGCCCTGATCTTTTGACTGGGTAGGAGTGTTCTGCTTAATTCAGATACTCTGTCCATCACAACCCCCTTTTGAATCGTTTTGGCCACCACAAGTGTGGAAGGGTATGCTCAGATGTGAGTCCCTTGCTCACTGCACCATCAGGATTCAAGCAAGCCGGGCCGAAGACGGCTGTAATGCCAGAAACCGGTCCCCGGAAGCTTGTTTCCTTTCCAGTAAAGAATTGGCTTGGTAGTTTGGTCTGCCCTGTTCCCATGATGCACTGGGCCAGGGTCAGACTAATTTGCATGTAGCCAGGTTCTGAACTAGGATGGTGCAGTGAGCTAAAAAACAGTGATGGATCAAGCCCTGATCTTTTGACTGGGTAGGAGTGTTCTGCTTAATTCAGATACTCTGTCCATCACCACCCCCTTTTGAATCGTTTTGGCCACCACAAGTGTGGAAGGGTATGCTCAGATGAGAGTCCCTTGCTCACTGCACCATCAGGATTCAAGCAAGCCGGGCCGAAGACGGCTGTAATGCCAGAAACCGGTCCCCGGAAGCTTGTTTCCTTTCCAGTAAAGAATTGGCTTGGTAGTTTGGTCTGCCCTGTTCCCATGATGCACTGGGCCAGGGTCAGACTAATTTGAATGTAGCCAGGTTCTGAACTGGGATGGTGCAGTGAGCTAAAAAACGGTGATAGATCAAGCCCTGATCTTTTGACTGGGAAGGAGTGTTCTGCTTAATTCAGATACTCTGTCCATCACCACCCCCTTTTGAATCGTTTTGGCCACCACAAGTGTGGAAGGGTATGCTCAGATGTGAGTCCCTTGCTCACTGCACCATCAGGATTCAAGCAAGCCGGGAAGAAGACGACTGTAATGCCAGAAACCGGTCCCCGGAAGCTTGTTTCCTTTCCAGTAAAGAATTGGCTTGGTAGTTTGGTCTGCCCTGTTCCCATGATGCACTGGGCCAGGGTCAGACTAATTTGCATGTAGCCAGGTTCTGAACTGGGATGGTGCAGAGAGCTAAAAAACGGTGATGGATCAAGCCCTGATCTTTTGACTGGGTAGGAGTGTTCTGCTTAATTCAGATACTCTGTCCATCACCACCCCCTTTTGAATCGTTTTGGCCACCACAAGTGTGGAAGGGTATGCTGAGATGTGAGTCCCTTGCTCACTGCACCATCAGGATTCAAGCAAGCCGGGCCGAAGACGGCTGTAATGCCAGAAACCGGTCCCCGGAAGCTTGTTTCCTTTCCAGTAAAGAATTGGCTTGGTAGTTTGGTCTGCCTTGTTCCCATGATGCACTGGGCCTGGGTCAGACTAATTTGCATGTAGCCAGGTTCTGAACTGGGATGGTGCAGTGAGCTAAAAAACGGAGATGGATCAAGCCCTGATCTTTTGACTGGGTAGGAGTGTTCTGCTTAATTCAGATACTCTGTCCATCACCACCCCCTTTTGAATCGTTTTGGCCACCACAAGTGTGGAAGGGTATGCTCAGATGTGAGTCCCTTGCTCACTGCACCATCAGGATTTAAGCAAGCCGGGCCGAAGACGGCTGTAATGCCAGAAACCGGCCCCCGGAAGCTTGTTTCCTTTCCAGTAAAGAATTGGCTTGGTAGTTTGGTCTGCCCTGTTCCCATGATGCACTGGGCCAGGGTCAGACTAATTTGCATGTAGCCAGGTTCTGAACTGGGATGGTGCAGTGAGCTAAAAAACAGTGATGGATCAAGCCCTGATCTTTTGACTGGGTAGGAGTGTTCTGCTTAATTCAGATACTCTGTCCATCACCACCCCCTTTTGAATCGTTTTGGCCACCACAAGTGTGGAAGGGTATGCTCAGATGTGAGTCCCTTGCTCACTGCACCATCAGGATTCAAGCAAGCCGGGCCGAAGACGGCTGTAATGCCAGAAACCGGTCCCCGGAAGCTTGTTTCCTTTCCAGTAAAGAATTGGCTTGGTAGTTTGGTCTGCCCTGTTCCCATGATGCACTGGGCCAGGGTCAGACTAATTTGCATGTAGCCAGGTTCTGAACTGGGATGGTGCAGTGAGCTAAAAAACGGTGATAGATCAAGCCCTGATCTTTTGACTGGGAAGGAGTGTTCTGCTTAATTCAGATACTCTGTCCATCACCACCCCCTTTTGAATCGTTTTGGCCACCACAAGTGTGGAAGGGTATGCTCAGATGTGAGTCCCTTGCTCACTGCACCATCAGGATTCAAGCAAGCCGGGCCGAAGACGACTGTAATGCCAGAAACCGGTCCCCGGAAGCTTGTTTCCTTTCCAGTAAAGAATTGGCTTGGTAGTTTGGTCTGCCCTGTTCCCATGATGCACTGGGCCAGGGTCAGACTAATTTGCATGTAGCCAGGTTCTGAACTGGGATGGTGCAGAGAGCTAAAAAACGGTGATGGATCAAGCCCTGATCTTTTGACTGGGTAGGAGTGTTCTGCTTAATTCAGATACTCTGTCCATCACCACCCCCTTTTGAATCGTTTTGGCCACCACAAGTGTGGAAGGGTATGCTCAGATGTGAGTCCCTTGCTCACTGCACCATCAGGATTCAAGCAAGCCGGGCCGAAGACGACTGTAATGCCAGAAACCGGTCCCCGGAAGCTTGTTTCCTTTCCAGTAAAGAATTGGCTTGGTAGTTTGGTCTGCCCTGTTCCCATGATGCACTGGGCCAGGGTCAGACTAATTTGCATGTAGCCAGGATCTGAACTGGGATGGTGCAGTGAGCTAAAAAACGGTGATGGATCAAGCCCTGATCTTTTGACTGGGTAGGAGTGTTCTGCTTAATTCAGATACTCTGTCCATCACCACCCCCTTTTGAATCGTTTTGGCCACCACAAGTGTGGAAGTGTATGCTCAGATGTGAGTCCCTTGCTCACTGCACCATCAGGATTCAAGCAAGCCGGGCCGAAGACGGCTGTAATGCCAGAAACCGGTCCCCGGAAGCCTGTTTCCTTTCCAGTAAAGAATTGGCTTGGTAGTTTGGTCTGCCCTGTTCCCATGATGCACTGGGCCAGGGTCACACTAATTTGCATGTAGCCAGGTTCTGAACTGGGATGGTGCAGAGAGCTAAAAAACGGTGATGGATCAAGCCCTGATCTTTTGACTGGGTAGGAGTGTTCTGCTTAATTCAGATACTCTGTCCATCACCACCCCCTTTTGAATCGTTTTGGCCACCACAAGTGTGGAAGGGTATGCTCAGATGTGAGTCCCTTGCTCACTGCACCATCAGGATTCAAGCAAGCCGGGCCGAAGACGACTGTAATGCCAGAAACCGGTCCCCGGAAGCTTGTTTCCTTTCCAGTAAAGAATTGGCTTGGTAGTTTGGTCTGCCCTGTTCCCATGATGCACTGGGCCAGGGTCAGACTAATTTGCATGTAGCCAGGATCTGAACTGGGATGGTGCAGTGAGCTAAAAAACGGTGATGGATCAAGCCCTGATCTTTTGACTGGGTAGGAGTGTTCTGCTTAATTCAGATACTCTGTCCATCACCACCCCCTTTTGAATCGTTTTGGCCACCACAAGTGTGGAAGGGTATGCTCAGATGTGAGTCCCTTGCTCACTGCACCATCAGGATTCAAGCAAGCCGGGCCGAAGACGGCTGTAATGCCAGAAACCGGTCCCCGGAAGCTTGTTTCCTTTCCAGTAAAGAATTGGCTTGGTAGTTTGGTCTGCCCTGTTCCCATGATGCACTGGGCCATGGTCAGACTAATTTGCATGTAGCCAGGTTCTGAACTGGGATGGTGCAGTGAGCTAAAAAACGGTGATGGATCAAGCCCTGATCTTTTGACTGGGTAGGAGTGTTCTGCTTAATTCAGATACTCTGTCCATCACCACCCCCTTTTGAATCATTTTGGCCACCACAAGTGTGGAAGTGTATGCTCAGATGTGAGTCCCTTGCTCACTGCACCATCAGGATTCAAGCAAGCCGGGCCGAATACGGCTGTAATGCCAGAAACCGGTCCCCGGAAGCCTGTTTCCTTTCCAGTAAAGAATTGGCTTGGTAGTTTGGTCTGCCCTGTTCCCATGATGCACTGGGCCAGGGTCAGACTAATTTGCATGTAGCCAGGTTCTGAACTGGGATGGTGCAGAGAGCTAAAAAACGGTGATGGATCAAGCCCTGATCTTTTGACTGGGTAGGAGTGTTCTGCTTAATTCAGATACTCTGTCCATCACCACCCCCTTTTGAATCGTTTTGGCCACCACAAGTGTGGAAGGGTATGCTCAGATGTGAGTCCCTTGCTCACTGCACCATCAGGATTCAAGCAAGCCGGGCCGAAGACGACTGTAATGCCAGAAACTGGTCCCCGGAAGCTTGTTTCCTTTCCAGTAAAGAATTGGCTTGGTAGTTTGGTCTGCCCTGTTCCCATGATGCACTGGGCCAGGGTCAGACTAATTTGCATGTAGCCAGGTTCTGAACTGGGATGGTGCAGAGAGCTAAAAAACGGTGATGGATCAAGCCCTGATCTTTTGACTGGGTAGGAGTGTTCTGCTTAATTCAGATACTCTGTCCATCACCACCCCCTTTTGAATCGTTTTGGCCACCACAAGTGTGGAAGGGTATGCTGAGATGTGAGTCCCTTGCTCACTGCACCATCAGGATTCAAGCAAGCCGGGCCGAAGATGACTGTAATGCCAGAAACCGGTCCGCGGAAGCTTGTTTCCTTTCCAGTAAAGAATTGGCTTGGTAGTTTGGTCTGCCCTGTTCCCATGATGCACTGGGCCAGGGTCAGACTAATTTGCATGTAGCCAGGATCTGAACTGGGATGGTGCAGTGAGCTAAAAAACGGTGATGGATCAAGCCCTGATCTTTTGACTCGGTAGGAGTGTTCTGCTTAATTCAGATACTCTGTCCATCACCACCCCCTTTTGAATCGTTTTGGCCACCACAAGTGTGGAAGTGTATGCTCAGATGTGAGTCCCTTGCTCACTGCACCATCAGGATTCAAGCAAGCCGGGCCGAAGACGGCTGTAATGCCAGAAACCGGTCCCCGGAAGCCTGTTTCCTTTCCAGTAAAGAATTGGCTTGGTAGTTTGGTCTGCCCTGTTCCCATGATGCACTGGGCCATGGTCAGACTAATTTGCATGTAGCCAGGTTCTGAACTGGGATGGTGCAGAGAGCTAAAAAACGGTGATGGATCAAGCCCTGATCTTTTGACTGGGTAGGAGTGTTCTGCTTAATTCAGATACTCTGTCCATCACCACCCCCTTTTGAATCGTTTTGGCCACCACAAGTGTGGAAGGGTATGCTCAGATGTGAGTCCCTTGCTCACTGCACCATCAGGATTCAAGCAAGCCGGGCCGAAGACGACTGTAATGCCAGAAACCGGTCCCCGGAAGCTTGTTTCCTTTCCAGTAAAGAATTGGCTTGGTAGTTTGGTCTGCCCTGTTCCCATGATGCACTGGGCCAGGGTCAGACTAATTTGCATGTAGCCAGGTTCTGAACTGGGATGGTGCAGAGAGCTAAAAAACGGTGATGGATCAAGCCCTGATCTTTTGACTGGGTAGGAGTGTTCTGCTTAATTCAGATACTCTGTCCATCACCACCCCCTTTTGAATCGTTTTGGCCACCACAAGTGAGGAAGGGTATGCTCAGATGTGAGTCCCTTGCTCACTGCACCATCAGGATTCAAGCAAGCCGGGCCGAAGACGACTGTAATGCCAGAAACCGGTCCCCGGAAGCTTGTTTCCTTTCCAGTAAAGAATTGGCTTGGTAGTTTGGTCTGCCCTGTTCCCATGATGCACTGGGCCAGGGTCAGACTAATTTGCACGTAGCCAGGATCTGAACTGGGATGGTGCAGTGAGCAAAAAAACGGTGATGGATCAAGCCCTGATCTTTTGACTGGGTAGGAGTGTTCTGCTTAATTCAGATACTCTGTCCATCACCACCCCCTTTTGAATCGTTTTGGCCACCACAAGTGTGGAAGGGTATGCTCAGATGTGAGTCCCTTGCTCACTGCACCATCAGGATTCAAGCAAGCCGGGCCGAAGATGGCTGTAATGTCAGAAACCGGTCCCCGGAAGCTTGTTTCCTTTCCAGTAAAGAATTGGCTTGGTAGTTTGGTCTGCCCTGTTCCCATGATGCACTGGGCCAGGGTCAGACTAATTTGCATGTAGCCAGGTTCTGAACTGGGATGGTGCAGTGAGCTAAAAAACAGTGATGGATCAAGCCCTGATCTTTTGACTGGGTAGGAGTGTTCTGCTTAATTCAGATACTCTGTCCATCACCACCCCCTTTTGAATCGTTTTGGTCACCACAAGTGTGGAAGGGTATGCTCAGATGTGAGTCCCTTGCTCACTGCACCATCAGGATTCAAGCAAGCCGGGCCGAAGACGGCTGTAATGCCAGAAACCGGTCCCCGGAAGCTTGTTTCCTTTCCAGTAAAGAATTGGCTTGGTAGTTTGGTCTGCCCTGTTCCCATGATGCACTGGGCCAGGGTCAGACTAATTTGCATGTAGCCAGGTTCTGAACTGGGATGGTGCAGTGAGCTAAAAAACGGTGATGGATCAAGCCCTGATCTTTTGACTGGGTAGGAGTGTTCTGCTTAATTCAGATACTCTGTCCATCACCACCCCCTTTTGAATCGTTTTGGCCACCACAAGTGTGGAAGGGTATGCTCAGATGTCAGTCCCTTGCTCACTGCACCATCAGGATTCAAGCAAGCCGGGCCGAAGACGGCTGTAATGCCAGAAACCGGTCCCCAGAAGCTTGTTTCCTTTCCAGTAAAGAATTGGCTTGGTAGTTTGGTCTGCCCTGTTCCCATGATGCACTGGGCCAGGGTCAGACTAATTTGCATGTAGCCAGGTTCTGAACTGGGATGGTGCAGTGAGCTAAAAAACGGAGATGGATCAAGCCCTGATCTTTTGACTGGGTAGGAGTGTTCTGCCTAATTCAGATACTCTTTCCATCACCACCCCCTTTTGAATTGTTTTGGCCACCACAAGTGTGGAAGGGTATGCTCAGATGTGAGTCCCTTGCTCACTGCACCATCAGGATTCAAGCAAGCCGGGCCGAAGACGGCTGTAATGCCAGAAACCGGTCCCCGGAAGCTTGTTTCCTTTCCAGTAAAGAATTGGCTTGGTAGTTTGGTCTGCCCTGTTCCCATGATGCACTGGGCCAGGGTCAGACTAATTTGCATGTAGCCAGGTTCTGAACTGGGATGGTGCAGTGAGCTAAAAAACAGTGATGGATCAAGCCCTGATCTTTTGACTGGGTAGGAGTGTTCTGCTTAATTCAGATACTCTGTCCATCACCACCCCCTTTTGAATCGTTTTGGCCACCACAAGTGTGGAAGGTTATGCTCAGATGTGAGTCCCTTGCTCACTGCACCATCAGGATTCAAGCAAGCCGGGCCGAAGACGGCTGTAATGCCAGAAACCGGTCCCCGGAAGCTTGTTTCCTTTCCAGTAAAGAATTGGCTTGGTAGTTTGGTCTGCCCTGTTCCCATGATGCACTGGGCCAGGGTCAGACTAATTTGCATGTAGCCAGGTTCTGAACTGGGATGGTGCAGTGAGCTAAAAAACGGTGATGGATCAAGCCCTGATCTTTTGACTGGGTAGGAGTGTTCTGCTTAATTCAGATACTCTGTCCATCACCACCCCCTTTTGAATCGTTTTGGCCACCACAAGTGTGGAAGGGTATGCTCAGATGTGAGTCCCTTGCTCACTGCACCATCAGGATTCAAGCAAGCCGGGCCGAAGACGGCTGTAATGCCAGAAACCGGTCCCCGGAAGCCTGTTTCCTTTCCAGTAAAGAATTGGCTTGGTAGTTTGGTCTGCCCTGTTCCCATGATGCACTGGGCCAGGTTCAGACTAATTTGCATGTAGCCAGGTTCTGAACTGGGATGGTGCAGAGAGCTAAAAAACGGTGATGGATCAAGCCCTGATCTTTTGACTGGGTAGGAGTGTTCTGCTTAATTCAGATACTCTGTCCATCACCACCCCCTTTTGAATCGTTTTGGCCACCACAAGTGTGGAAGGGTATGCTCAGATGTGAGTCCCTTGCTCACTGCACCATCAGGATTCAAGCAAGCCGGGCCGAAGACGACTGTAATGCCAGAAACCAGTCCCCGGAAGCTTGTTTCCTTTCCAGTAAAGAATTGGCTTGGTAGTTTGGTCTGCCTTGTTCCCATGATGCACTGGGCCAGGGTCAGACTAATTTGCATGTAGCCAGGTTCTGAACTGGGATGGTGCAGAGAGCTAAAAAACGGTGATGGATCAAGCCCTGATCTTTTGACTGGGTAGGAGTGTTCTGCTTAATTCAGATACTCTGTCCATCACCACCCCCTTTTGAATCGTTTTGGCCACCACAAGTGTGGAAGGATATGCTCAGATGTGAGTCCCTTGCTCACTGCACCATCAGGATTCAAGCAAGCCGGGCCGAAGACGACTGTAATGCCAGAAACCGGTCCCCGGAAGCTTGTTTCCTTTCCAGTAAAGAATTGGCTTGGTAGTTTGGTCTGCCCTGTTCCCATGATGCACTGGGCCAGGGTCAGACTAATTTGCATGTAGCCAGGTTCTGAACTGGGATGGTGCAGTGAGCTAAAAAACAGTGATGGATCAAGCCCTGATCTTTTGACTGGGTAGGAGTGTTCTGCTTAATTCAGATACTCTGTCCATCCCCACCCCCTTTTGAATCGTTTTGGCCACCACAAGTGTGGAAGGGTATGCTCAGATGTGAGTCCCTTGCTCACTGCACCATCAGGATTCAAGCAAGCCGGGCCGAAGACGGCTGTAATGCCAGAAACCGGTCCCCAGAAGCTTGTTTCCTTTCCAGTAAAGAATTGGCTTGGTAATTTGGTCTGCCCTGTTCCCATGATGCACTGGGCCAGGGTCAGACTAATTTGCATGTAGCCAGGTTCTGAACTGGGATGGTGCAGTGAGCTAAAAAACAGTGATGGATCAAGCCCTGATCTTTTGACTGGGTAGGAGTGTTCTGCTTAATTCAGATACTCTGTCCATCACCACCCCCTTTTGAATCGTTTTGGTCACCACAAGTGTGGAAGGGTATGCTCAGATGTGAGTCCCTTGCTCACTGCACCATCAGGATTCAAGCAAGCCGGGCCGAAGACGGCTGTAATGCCAGAAACCGGTCCCCGGAAGCTTGTTTCCTTTCCAGTAAAGAATTGGCTTGGTAGTTTGGTCTGCCCTGTTCCCATGATGCACTGGGCCAGGGTCAGACTAATTTGCATGTAGCCAGGTTCTGAACTGGGATGGTGCAGTGAGCTAAAAAACGGTGATGGATCAAGCCCTGATCTTTTGACTGGGTAGGAGTGTTCTGCTTAATTCAGATACTCTGTCCATCACCACCCCCTTTTGAATCGTTTTGGCCACCACAAGTGTGGAAGGGTATGCTCAGATGTCAGTCCCTTGCTCACTGCACCATCAGGATTCAAGCAAGCCGGGCCGAAGACGGCTGTAATGCCAGAAACCGGTCCCCAGAAGCTTGTTTCCTTTCCAGTAAAGAATTGGCTTGGTAGTTTGGTCTGCCCTGTTCCCATGATGCACTGGGCCAGGGTCAGACTAATTTGCATGTAGCCAGGTTCTGAACTGGGATGGTGCAGTGAGCTAAAAAACGGAGATGGATCAAGCCCTGATCTTTTGACTGGGTAGGAGTGTTCTGCCTAATTCAGATACTCTTTCCATCACCACCCCCTTTTGAATTGTTTTGGCCACCACAAGTGTGGAAGGGTATGCTCAGATGTGAGTCCCTTGCTCACTGCACCATCAGGATTCAAGCAAGCCGGGCCGAAGACGGCTGTAATGCCAGAAACCGGTCCCCGGAAGCTTGTTTCCTTTCCAGTAAAGAATTGGCTTGGTAGTTTGGTCTGCCCTGTTCCCATGATGCACTGGGCCAGGGTCAGACTAATTTGCATGTAGCCAGGTTCTGAACTGGGATGGTGCAGTGAGCTAAAAAACAGTGATGGATCAAGCCCTGATCTTTTGACTGGGTAGGAGTGTTCTGCTTAATTCAGATACTCTGTCCATCACCACCCCCTTTTGAATCGTTTTGGCCACCACAAGTGTGGAAGGTTATGCTCAGATGTGAGTCCCTTGCTCACTGCACCATCAGGATTCAAGCAAGCCGGGCCGAAGACGGCTGTAATGCCAGAAACCGGTCCCCGGAAGCTTGTTTCCTTTCCAGTAAAGAATTGGCTTGGTAGTTTGGTCTGCCCTGTTCCCATGATGCACTGGGCCAGGGTCAGACTAATTTGCATGTAGCCAGGTTCTGAACTGGGATGGTGCAGTGAGCTAAAAAACGGTGATGGATCAAGCCCTGATCTTTTGACTGGGTAGGAGTGTTCTGCTTAATTCAGATACTCTGTCCATCACCACCCCCTTTTGAATCGTTTTGGCCACCACAAGTGTGGAAGGGTATGCTCAGATGTGAGTCCCTTGCTCACTGCACCATCAGGATTCAAGCAAGCCGGGCCGAAGACGGCTGTAATGCCAGAAACCAGTCCCCGGAAGCTTGTTTCCTTTCCAGTAAAGAATTGGCTTGGTAGTTTGTTCTGCCTTGTTCCCATGATGCACTGGGCCAGGGTCAGACTAATTTGCATGTAGCCAGGTTCTGAACTGGGATGGTGCAGAGAGCTAAAAAACGGTGATGGATCAAGCCCTGATCTTTTGACTGGGTAGGAGTGTTCTGCTTAATTCAGATACTCTGTCCATCACCACCCCCTTTTGAATCGTTTTGGCCACCACAAGTGTGGAAGGGTATGCTCAGATGTGAGTCCCTTGCTCACTGCACCATCAGGATTCAAGCAAGCCGGGCCGAAGACGACTGTAATGCCAGAAACCGGTCCCCGGAAGCTTGTTTCCTTTCCAGTAAAGAATTGGCTTGGTAGTTTGGTCTGCCCTGTTCCCATGATGCACTGGGCCAGGGTCAGACTAATTTGCATGTAGCCAGGTTCTGAACTGGGATGGTGCAGTGAGCTAAAAAACGGTGATGGATCAAGCCCTGATCTTTTGACTGGGTAGGAGTGTTCTGCTTAATTCAGATACTCTGTCCATCACCACCCCCTTTTGAATCGTTTTGGCCACCACAAGTGTGGAAGGGTATGCTCAGATGTGAGTCCCTTGCTCACTGCACCATCAGGATTCAAGCAAGCCGGGCCGAAGACGGCTGTAATGCCAGAAACCGGTCCCCGGAAGCTTGTTTCCTTTCCAGTAAAGAATTGGCTTGGTAGTTTGGTCTGCCCTGTTCCCATGATGCACTGGGCCAGGGTCAGACTAATTTGCATGTAGCCAGGTTCTGAACTGGGATGGTGCAGTGAGCTAAAAACGGAGATGGATCAAGCCCTGATCTTTTGACTGGGTAGGAGTGTTCCGCTTAATTCAGATACTCTGTCCATCACCACCCCCTTTTGAATCGTTTTGACGACCACAAGTGTGGAAGGGTATGCTCAGATGTGAGTCCCTTGCTCACTGCACCATCAGGATTCAAGCAAGCCGGGCCGAAGACAGCTGTAATGCCAGAAACCGGTCCCCGGAAGCTTGTTTCCTTTCCAGTAAAGAATTGGATTGGTAGTTTGGTCTGCCCTGTTCCCATGATGCACTGGACCAGGGTCAGACTAATTTGCATGTCGCCAGGTTCTGAACTGGGATGATGCAGTGAGCTAAAAAACGGTGATGGATCAAGCCCTGATCTTTTGACTGGGTAGGAGTGTTCAGCTTAATTCAGATACTCTGTCCATCACCACCCCCTTTTGAATCATTTTGGCCACCACAAGTGTGGAAGGGTATGCTCAGATGTGAGTCCTTTGCTCACTGCACCATCAGGATTCAAGCAAGCCGGGCCGAAGACGGCTGTAATGCCAGAAACCGGTCCCCGGAAGCTTGTTTCCTTTCCAGTAAAGAATTGGCTTGGTAGTTTGGTCTGCCCTGTTCCCATGATGCACTGGGCCAGGGTCAGACTAATTTGCATGTAGCCAGGTTCTGAACTGGGATGGTGCAGTGAGCTAAAAAACGGTGATGGATCAAGCCCTGATATTTTGACTGGGTAGGAGTGTTCTGCTTAATTCAGATACTCTGTCCATCACCACCCCCTTTTGAATCGTTTTGGCCACCACAAGTGTGGAAGGGTATGCTCAGATGTGAGTCCCTTGCTCACTGCACCATCAGGATTCAAGCAAGCCGGGCCGAAGACGGCTGTAATGCCAGAAACTGGTCCCCTGAAGCTTGTTTCCTTTCCAGTAAAGAATTGGCTTGGTAGTTTGGTCTGCCCTGTTCCCATGATGCACTGGGCCAGGGTCAGACTAATTTGCATGTAGCCAGGTTCTGAATTGGGATGGTGCAGTGAGCTAAAAAACGGTCATGGATCAAGCCCTGATCTTTTGACTGGGTAGGAGTGTTCTGCTTAATTCAGATACTCTGTCCATCACCACCCCCTTTTGAATCGTTTTGGCCACCACAAGTGTGGAAGGGTATGCTCAGATGTGAGTCCCTTGCTCACTGCACCATCAGGATTCAAGCAAGCCGGGCCGAAGACGGCTGTAATGCCAGAAACCGGTCCCCGGAAGCTTGTTTCCTTTCCAGTAAAGAATTGGCTTGGTAGTTTGGTCTGCCCTGTTCCCATGATGCAATGGGCCAGGGTCAGACTAATTTGCATGTAGCCAGGTTCTGAACTGGGATGGTGCAGTGAGCTAAAAAACGGTGATGGATCAAGCCCTGATCTTTTGACTGGGTAGGAGTGTACTGCTTAATTCAGATACTCTGTCCATCACCACCCCCTTTTGAATCGTTTTGGCCACCACAAGTGTGGAAGGGTATGCTCAGATGTGAGTCCCTTGCTCACTGCACCATCAGGATTCAAGCAAGCCGGGCCGAAGACGGCAGTAATGCAAGAAACCGGTCCCCGGAAGCTTGTTTCCTTTCCAGTAAAGAATTGGTTTGGTAGTTTGGTCTGCCCTGTTCCCATGATGCACTGGGCCAGGGTCAGACTAATTTGCATGTAGCCAGGTTCTGAACTGGGATGGTGCAGTGAGCTAAAAAAAACGGTGATGGATCAAGCACTGATCTTTTGACTGGGTAGGAGTGTTCTGCTTAATTCAGATACTCTGTCCATCACCACCCCCTTTTGAATCGTTTTGGCCACCACAAGTGCGGAAGGGTATGCTCAGATGTGAGTCCCTTGCTCACTGCACCATCAGGATTCAAGCAAGCCGGGCCGAAGACGGCTGTAATGCCAGAAACCGGTCCCCGGAAGCTTGTTTCCTTTCCAGTAAAGAATTGGCATGGTAGTTTGGTCTGCCCTGTTCCCATGATACACTGGGCCAGGGTCAGACTAATTTGCATGTAGCCAGGTTCTGAACTGGGATGGTGCAGTGAGCTAAAAAACGGTGATGGATCAAGCCCTGATCTTTTGACTGGGTAGGAGTGTTCTGCTTAATTCAGATACTCTGTCCATCACCACCCCCTTTTTAATCGTTTTGGCCACCACAAGTGTGGAAGGGTATGCTCAGATGTGAGTCCCTTGCTCACTGCACCATCAGGATTCAAGCAAGCCGGGCCGAAGACGGCTGTAATGCCAGAAAACGGTCCCCGGAAGCTTGATTCCTTTCCAGTAAAGAATTGGCTTGGTAGTTTGGTCTGCCCTGTTCCCATGATGCACTGGGCCAGGGTCAGACTAATTTGCATGTAGCCAGGTTCTGAACTGGGATGGTGCAGTGAGCTAAAAAACGGTGATGGATCAAGCCCCGATCTTTTGACTGGGTAGGAGTGTTCTGCTTAATTCAGATACTCTGTCCATCACCACCCCCTTTTGAATCGTTTTGGCCACCACAAGTGTGGAAGGGTATGCTCAGATGTGAGTCCCTTGCTCACTGCACCATCAGGATTCAAGCAAGCCGGGCCGAAGATGGCTGTAATGCCAGAAACCGGTCCCCGGAAGCTTGTTCCCTTTCCAGTAAAGAATTGGTTTGGTAGTTTGGTCTGCCCTGTTCCCATGATGCACTGGGCCAGGGTCAGACTAATTTGCATGCAGCCAGGTTCTGAACTGGGATGGCGCAGTGAGCTAAAAAACGTGATGGATCAAGCACTGATCTTTTGACTGGGTAGGAGTGTTCTGCTTAATTCAGATACTCTGTCCATCACCACCCCCTTTTGAATCGTTTTGGCCACCACAAGTGTGGAAGGGTATGCTCAGATGTGAGTCCCTTGCTCACTGCACCATCAGGATTCAAGCAAGCCGGGCCGAAGACGGCTGTAATGCCAGAAACCGGTCCCCGGAAGCTTGTTTCCTTTCCAGTAAAGAATTGGCTTGGTAGTTTGGTCTGCCCCGTTCCCATGATGCACTGGGCCAGGGTCAGACTAATTTGCATGTAGCCAGGTTCTGAACTGGGATGGTGCAGTGAGCTAAAAAACGGTGATGGATCAAGCCCTGATCTTTTGACTGGGTAGGAGTGTTCTGCTTAATTCAGATACTCTGTCCATCACCACCCCCTTTTGAATCGTTTTGGCCACCACAAGTGTGGAAGGATATGCTCAGATGTGAGTCCCTTGCTCACTGCACCATCAGGTTTCAAGCAAGCCAGGCCGAAGACTGCTGTAATGCCAGAAACCGGTCCCCGGAAGCTTGTTTCCATTCCAGTAAAGAATTGGCTTGGTAGTTTGGTCTGCCCTGTTCCCATGATGCACTGGGCCAGTGTCAGACTAATTTGCATGTAGCCAGGTTCTGAACTGGGATGGTGCAGTGAGCTAAAAAACGGTGATGGATCAAGCCCTGATCTTTTGACTGGGTAGGAGTGTTCTGCTTAATTCAGATACTCTGTCCATCACCACCCCCTTTTGAATCGTTTTGGCCACCACAAGTGTGGAAGGGTATGCTCAGATGTGAGTCCCTTGCTCACTGCACCATCAGATTCAAGCAAGCCGGGCCGAAGACGGCTGTAATGCCAGAAACCGGTCCCCGGAAGCTTGTTTCCTTTCCAGTAAAGAATTGGCTTGGTAATTTGGTCTGCCCTGTTCCCATGATGTACTGGGCCAGGGTGATACTAATTTGCATGTAGCCAGGTTCTGAACTGGGATGGTGCAGTGAGCTAAAAAACGGTGATGGATCAAGCCCTGATCTTTTGACTAGGTAGGAGTGTTCTGCTTAATTCAGATACTCTGTCCATCACCACCCCCTTTTGAATCGTTTTGGCCACCACAAGTGTGGAAGGGTATGCTCAGATGTGAGTCCCTTGCTCACTGCACCATCAGGATTCAAGCAAGCCGGGCCGAAGACGGCTGTAATGCCAGAAACCGGTCCCCGAAAGCTTGTTTCCTTTCCAGTAAAGAATTGGCTTGGTAATTTGGTCTGCCCTGTTCCCATGATGCACTGGGTCAGGGTCAGACTAATTTGCATGTAGCCAGGTTCTGAACTGGGATGGTGCAGTGAGCTAAAAAACGGTGATGGATCAAGCCCTGATCTTTTGACTGGATAGGAGTGTTCTGCCTAATTCAGATACTCTGTCCATCACCACCCCCTTTTGAATCATTTTGGCCACCACAAGTCTGGAAGGGTATGCTCAGATGTGAGTCCCTTGCTCACTGCACCATCAGGATTCAAGCAAGCCGGGCCGAAGACGGCTGTAATGCCAGAAACCGGTTCCCGGTAGCTTGTTTCCTTTCCAGTGAAGAATTGGCTTGGTAGTTTGGTCTGCCCTGTTCCCATGATGCACTGGGCCAGGGTCAGACTAATTTGCATGTAGCCAGGTTCTGAACTGGGATGGTGCAGTGAGCTAAAAAACAGTGATGGATCAAGCCCTGATCTTTGGACTGGGTAGGAGTGTTCTGCTTAATTCAGATACTCTGTCCATCACCACCCCTTTGAATCGTTTTGGCCACCACAAGTGTGGAAGGGTATGCTCAGATGTGAGTCCCTTGCTCACTGCACCATCAGGATTCAAGCAAGCCGGGCCGAAGACGGCTGTAATGCCAGAAACCGGTCCCCGGAAGCTTGTTTCCTTTTCAGTAAAGAATTGGCTTGGTAGTTTGGTCTGCCCTGTTCCCATGATGCACTGGGCCAGGGTCAGACTAATTTGCATGTAGCCAGGTTCTGAACTGGGATGGTGCAGTGAGCTAAAAAACGGTGATGGATCAAGCCCTGATCTTTTGACTGGGTAGGAGTGTTCTGCCTAATTCAGATACTCTGTCCATCACCACCCCCATTTGAATCGTTTTGGCCACCACAAGTGTGGAAGGGTATGCTCAGATGTGAGTCCCTTGCTCACTGCACCATCAGGATTCAAGCAAACCGGGCAGAAGTCGGCTGTAATGCCAGAAACCGGTCCCCGGAAGCTTGTTTCCTTTCCAGTAAAGAATTGGCTTGGTAGTTTGGTCTGCCCTGTTCCCATGATGCACTGGGCCAGGGTCAGACTAATTTGCATGTAGCCAGGTTCTGAACTGGGATGGTGCAGTGAGCTAAAAAACGGTGATGGATCAAGCCCTGATCTTTTGACTGGGTAGGAGTGTTCTGCTTAATTCAGATACTCTGTCCATCACCACCCCCTTTTTAATCGTTTTGGCCACCACAAGTGTGGAAGGGTATGCTCAGATGTGAGTCCCTTGCTCACTGCACCATCAGGATTCAAGCAAGCCGGGCCGAAGACGGCTGTAATGCCAGAAACCGGTCCCCAGAAGCTTGTTTCCTTTCCAGTAAAGAATTGGCTTGGTAGTTTGGTCTGCCCTGTACCCATGATGCACTGGGCCAGGGTCAGACTAATTTGCATGTAGCCAGGTTCTGAACTGGGATGGTGCAGTGTGCTAAAAAACGGTGATGGATCAAGCCCTGATCTTTTGACTGGGTAGGAGTGTTCTGCTTAATTCAGATACTCTGTCCATCACCACCCCCTTTTGAATCGTTTTGGCCACCACAAGTGTGGAAGGGTATGCTCAGATGTGAGTCCCTTGCTCCCTGCACCATCAGGATTCAAGCAAACCGGGCTGAAGACGGCTGTAATGCCAGAAACCGGTCCCCGGAAGCTTGTTTCCTTTCCAGTAAAGAATTGGCTTGGTAGTTTGGTCTACCCTGTTCCCATGATGCACTGGGCCAGGGTCAGACTAATTTGCATGTAGCCAGGTTCTGAACTGGGATGGTGCAGTGAGCTAAAAAACGGTGATGGATTAAGCCCTGATCTTTTCACTGGGTAGGAGTGTTCTGCTTAATTCAGATACTCTGTCCATCACCACCCCCTTTTGAATCGTTTTGGCCACCACAAGTGTGGAAGGGTATGCTCAGATGTGAGTCCCTTGCTCACTGCACCATCAGGATTCAAGCAAGCCGGGCCGAAGACGGCTGTAATGCCAGAAACCGGTCCCCGGAAGCTTGTTTCCTTTCCAGTAAAGAATTGGCTTGGTAGTTTGGTCTGCCCTGTTCCCATAATGCACTTGGCCAGGGTCAGACTAATTTGCATGTAGCCAGGTTCTGAACTGGGATGGTGCAGTGAGCTAAAAAACGGTGATGGATCAAGCCCTGATCTTTTGACTGGGTAGGAGTGTTCTGCTTAATTCAGATACTCTGTCCATCACCACCCCCTTTTGAATCGTTTTGGCCACCACAAGTGTGGAAGGGTATGCTCAGATGTGAGTCCCTTGCTCACTGCACCATCAGGATTCAAGCAAGCCGGGCCGAAGACGGCTGTAATGCCAGAAACCGGTCCCCGGAAGCTTGTTTCCTTTCCAGTAAAGAATTGGCTTGGTAGTTTGGTCTGCCCTGTTCCCATGATGCACTGGGCCAGGGTCAGACTAATTTGCATGTAGCCAGGTTCTGATTTGGGATGGTGCAGTGAGCTAAAAAACGGTGATGGATCAAGCCCTGATCTTTTGACTGGGTAGGAGTGTTCTGCCTAATTCAGATACTCTGTCCATCACCACTAAGCATGAGCGCAAAATCCGCTCCGATCGCGGATTTTTCGGATTTTCGGTAAATCCGCGATCCGCGAACTCTCGCGGATTTACCGAGAATCCGCAATCCGCGATCGGAGCGGATTTTGCGGTCAAAAGTTCAAGCCCCATGTAAATAATTTACGATGGCGCCGGCAAGCTGCCAGCGCCATCCTGAAATGGTTACTTAATTAGCTTCGACAGGAAGCTCTAACAGCTTTTATCAGTTGGAGCTTCCTGTTGAAGCTAATTAAGTAACTTTTGCAGGATGGCGCTGGCAGCTTGCCGGCGCCATCGTAAAGTATTTACATGGTGTCTTCTTCTTGATTAAATATGAAGGGCAGGGTTCATTCTGGCACGACGGTCCTGGCACAAAAAAAAAACCTCAACAGGAAACACTTGGTGGAATTCAAACGCACAATCGACTCCTGAGATGTTACTATATCGGCATCTGGTCCATTTCTCTTGCCTGTTTGATGTGTTCAATTCATATAAGCACAATATGCACTTTGGTACCAGAGAAGGACCATTTTGAATATCACGCATTCCTTCAGATCTCCACTTATTTTTCGGGATTAGTAGCTGGATGTTGATCGAACGTGAAACACGTGCTATTTACCAGCGTGATGAGATGGGTGTTTCTCAGATTTTCTGAATGTTGGTAAAACATTTGCCTACTTAAGGCAGAATCAAAGGACAGATGTGCGGATTCTGTTCTTAAATGTTAATAGCTCTTACATATTGCGCTTTTTCCATCGCTTAGACTTTTTTGCAACACGATGTATTCCAATTTACTAGTTAATACACAATCTTAGAACGCTGGCTTCATTTCAGCACTACGGTTTCCTGGGAAGGCTCTCCTTGTCTTCTGTTTTCGAGTTAGACTCTTGCTGATAACATTGTCAGGGACTGTGCCGGGTTAGGTTCCATTGCTGTCTTTTCAGCATTGAGAGGACAAGTTGCCTAGACTTCACACAGCGATACTTTATTTGGGAAAGAGGAGCCATTATTGTGCCCTGCGGGTTACTGCACAGTACCCATGGGCCTCTTTATGCTCACGCCGTTTATAAATCATGGTACCATGGACCTGTGGGATTAGGGGTGCAGTGGTGTACTGTTCTCTGGGTGCAGGAGGAGGGGTGTTGATCTGCTTGGCTCGAAACATTTGCATATCTATGAGGCGCTCCACGGTGGCTGTGGGCTCAGTGCATACAGTTTGGATGGTGAGAACGTTTTCACTCCTCACCATATTTTTGCATAGACTTCGTGGGATTAACAGTGGATTACGCCCCCGCTGCCGTGTTCCTATATATTCAGCAGCAGAGCCTCTTGCTTGTTTACATATATCGAACCAACATATACATGCTTTAAGAAATACGTACCAGGATTCCCTACATGTCTGTCTGACAACCCTGTTTCTAAATGAAGGATCTTGCCACGTATAGGAATAAGTAACTGAGTTAGGATTTGTCAGGGCAGACTTGTTTTTTTCACGATAATGTTAGGAAAAGCTAATAGCATCACTTACTCCTCCATATGTGTTTTTCATGACCGTTTTATGCCATTCGCTTATAAGCTTAACTTTCTCAGATGACTTACTTTTAACAAGAGATGTAATGTACCGTTTGCCGCTTTAAGGGTCAAATAATGTTCCAATAAAAATTTCACCACGGAAATTGAGACCATTACATATTGCTAATTGATGAGGAAGGACACGTTTGCATTGCCTGCCACATTCAGGCGATATAGTTATTATTGCGCCACTAATCTGTCTGCTGTGCATATACTTTAATATTTTTAGGCATTCAATATAGCTCATTCGACGAAGAACTCTGCTTCCCCACTAGCGAACGAAATGCTGTGCTGCCCAGTTCATGGTGGTACAGCAGTCATGTCGAAGATCTGGCTTCAGGGCCTTGTTGGAGCGCTTGCCATTAGATGCTCCGATGTTGGTGAACGCTATGCTTGTAAATGGGAGTAAATAGTGGCAGGTGTTTTAAAAGGAAAGATGTTCGTCTGCATATTGCATGAAAGCGATGGGATGTAAAAAATACTCTGAGCCCCAAACACATTATTGATGGGTGATTTTGTTGTGCTCGTAAACTTGCACGGCCCTCCTGATTGTACTAAACCACCGTCATACATAGTGGCATATCCAGCTGGCATGCAATCATCTTCCAGTCTGGTGTGCCAGCACTCGTCAAGCTACCGCATTGTGTAGGTGGGTTGTGCTCGCTATGAGTAAGTCATTTCCTGATTAGGGATTTGTATGCCATGTTCTTAGAGCAGTAACTTAATTTTATGCCAGGGCTTCCTTATGCGTCGATATTTATGTTTATACTGGAGTTTCCCATTTACACCTGTGTGCATCTAACATGTAGAAGTGACTTTGCATTTTGAAGTAAGTTAGCCTAAGGTATAAAGGGATTTCCCTTTCCAGGGCAGTATTAGTGTTATTGCGGTGTGTGTGAGAGAACATGGAGCTTTGTTCAGCTTCATAGATGGAAGTAAGTGACCAGAAAGGCGAAGCAATACAGGGTACATTTGCATCTTTGACTTTCACGAGCGCAACCCCGTGCTGTTCCTGTGACCAGGGGGCTTCTGTCTCTTAATCTGCTGCTCTGATCGATCTCTGACCTTTAATATACACAAGAGGCATGTGCGCTCGCATGGAAGCCCCGTCCGTTTGGCCCCGCCCACACACTCGAGGAAGCCCCGCCCCAAATCCGCAAATCCGCTAAATCCGCGGATTTTGCGGATCCACGATCCGTGAATCCACAAATTCGTGAATCGTGGATCCGCAAAATCCGCCCATGCTTAATCACCACTTCTTTTGAATCGTTTTGGCCACCACAAGTGTGGAAGGGTATGCTTAGATGTGAGTCTCTTGCTCACTGCACCATCAGGATTCAAGCAAACCGGGCCGAAGACGGCTGTAATGCCAGAAACCGGTCCCCGGAAGCTTGTTTCCTTTCCAGTAAAGAATTGGCTTGGTAGTTTGGTCTGCCCTGTTCCCATGATGCACTGGGCCAGGGTCAGACTAATTTGCATGTAGCCAGGTTCTGAACTGGGATGGTGCAGTGAGCTAAAAAGTAACGGTGACGGATCAAGCCCTGACCTTTTCACTGGGTAGGTGTGTTCTGCTTAATTCAGATGCTCTGTCCATCACCACCCCCTTTTGAATCGTTTTGGCCACCACAAGTGTGGAAGGGTATGCTCAGATGTGAGTCCCTTGCTCACTGCACCATCAGGATTCAAGCAAGCCGGGCCAAAGACGGATGTAATGCCAGAAACCGGTCCCCGGAAGCTTGTTTCCTTTCCAGTAAAGAATTGGCTTGGTAGTTTGGTCTGCCCTGTTCCCATGATGCACTGGGCCAGGGTCAGACTAATTTGCATGTAGCCAGGTTCTGAACTGGGATGGTGCAGTGAGCTGAAAAACGGTGATGGATCAAGCCCTGATCTTTTGACTGGGTAGGAGTGTTCTGCTTAATTCAGATACTCTGTCCATCACCACCCCCTTTTGAATCGTTTTGGCCACCACAAGTGTGGAAGGGTATGCTCAGATGTGAGTCCCTTGCTCACTGCACCATCAGGATTCAAGCAAGCCGGGCCGAAGACGGCTGTAATGCCAGAAACCGGTCCCCGGAAGCTTGTTTCCTTTCCAGTAAAGAATTGGCTTGGTAGTTTGGTCTGCCCTGTTCCCATGATGCACTGGGCTAGGGTCCGACTAATTTGCATGTAGCCAGGTTCTGAACTGGGATGGTGCAGTGAGCTAAAAAACGGTGATGGATCAAGCCCTGATCTTTTGACTGGGTAGGGGTGTTCTGCTTAATTCAGATACTCTGTCCATCACCACCCCCTTTTGAATCGTTTTGGCCACCACAAGTGTGGAAGGGTATGCTCAGATGTGAGTCCCTTGCTCACTGCACCATCAGGATTCAAGCAAGCTGGGCCGAAGACGACTGTAATGCCAGAAACCGGTCCCCGGAAGCTTGTTTCCTTTCCAGTAAAGAATTGGCTTGGTAGTTTGGTCTGCCCTGTTCCCATGATGCACTGGGCTAGGGTCAGACTAATTTGCATGTAGCCAGGTTCTGAACTGGGATGGTGCAGTGAGCTAAAAAACGGTGATGGATTAAGCCCTGATCTTTTCACTGGGTAGGAGTGTTCTGCTTAATTCAGATACTCTGTCCATCACCACCCCCTTTTGAATCGTTTTGGCCACCACAAGTGTGGAAGGGTATGCTCAGATGTGAGTCCCTTGCTCACTGCACCATCAGGATTTAAGCAAACCGGGCTGAAGACGGCTGTAATGCCAGAAACCGGTCCCCGGAAGCTTGTTTCCTTTCCAGTAAAGAATTGGCTTGGTAGTTTGGTCTGCCCTGTTCCCATGATGCACTGGGCCAGGGTCAGACTAATTTGCATGTAGCCAGGTTCTGAACTGGGATGGTGCAGTGAGCTAAAAAACGGTGAGGATCAAGCCCTGATCTTTTGACTGGGTAGGAGTGTTCTGCTTAATTCAGAAACTCTGTCCATCACCACCCCCTTTTGAATCGTTTTGGCCACCACATGTGTGGAAGGGTATGCTCAGATGTGAGTCCCTTGCTCACTGCACCATCAGGATTCAAGCAAGCCGGGCCGAAGACGACTGTAATGCCAGAAACCAGTCCCCGGAAGCTTGTTTCCTTTCCAGTAAAGAATTGGCTTGGTAGTTTGGTCTGCCTTGTTCCCATGATGCACTGGGCCAGGGTCAGACTAATTTGCATGTAGCCAGGTTCTGAACTGGGATGGTGCAGAGAGCTAAAAAACGGTGATGGATCAAGCCCTGATCTTTTGACTGGGTAGGAGTGTTCTGCTTAATTCAGATACTCTGTCCATCACCACCCCCTTTTGAATCGTTTTGGCCACCACAAGTGTGGAAGGGTATGCTCAGATGTGAGTCCCTTGCTCACTGCACCATCAGGATTCAAGCAAGCCGGGCCGAAGACGACTGTAATGCCAGAAACCGGTCCCCGGAAGCTTGTTTCCTTTCCAGTAAAGAATTGGCTTGGTAGTTTGGTCTGCCCTGTTCCCATGATGCACTGGGCCAGGGTCAGACTAATTTGCATGTAGCCAGGTTCTGAACTGGGATGGTGCAGTGAGCTAAAAAACAGTGATGGATCAAGCCCTGATCTTTTGACTGGGTAGGAGTGTTCTGCTTAATTCAGATACTCTGTCCATCCCCACCCCCTTTTGAATCGTTTTGGCCACCACAAGTGTGGAAGGGTATGCTCAGATGTGAGTCCCTTGCTCACTGCACCATCAGGATTCAAGCAAGCCGGGCCGAAGACGGCTGTAATGCCAGAAACCGGTCCCCAGAAGCTTGTTTCCTTTCCAGTAAAGAATTGGCTTGGTAATTTGGTCTGCCCTGTTCCCATGATGCACTGGGCCAGGGTCAGACTAATTTGCATGTAGCCAGGTTCTGAACTGGGATGGTGCAGTGAGCTAAAAAACAGTGATGGATCAAGCCCTGATCTTTTGACTGGGTAGGAGTGTTCTGCTTAATTCAGATACTCTGTCCATCACCACCCCCTTTTGAATCGTTTTGGTCACCACAAGTGTGGAAGGGTATGCTCAGATGTGAGTCCCTTGCTCACTGCACCATCAGGATTCAAGCAAGCCGGGCCGAAGACGGCTGTAATGCCAGAAACCGGTCCCCGGAAGCTTGTTTCCTTTCCAGTAAAGAATTGGCTTGGTAGTTTGGTCTGCCCTGTTCCCATGATGCACTGGGCCAGGGTCAGACTAATTTGCATGTAGCCAGGTTCTGAACTGGGATGGTGCAGTGAGCTAAAAAACGGTGATGGATCAAGCCCTGATCTTTTGACTGGGTAGGAGTGTTCAGCTTAATTCAGATACTCTGTCCATCACCACCCCCTTTTGAATCGTTTTGGCCACCACAAGTGTGGAAGGGTATGCTCAGATGTCAGTCCCTTGCTCACTGCACCATCAGGATTCAAGCAAGCCGGGCCGAAGACGGCTGTAATGCCAGAAACCGGTCCCCAGAAGCTTGTTTCCTTTCCAGTAAAGAATTGGCTTGGTAGTTTGGTCTGCCCTGTTCCCATGATGCACTGGGCCAGGGTCAGACTAATTTGCATGTAGCCAGGTTCTGAACTGGGATGGTGCAGTGAGCTAAAAAACGGAGATGGATCAAGCCCTGATCTTTTGACTGGGTAGGAGTGTTCTGCCTAATTCAGATACTCTTTCCATCACCACCCCCTTTTGAATTGTTTTGGCCACCACAAGTGTGGAAGGGTATGCTCAGATGTGAGTCCCTTGCTCACTGCACCATCAGGATTCAAGCAAGCCGGGCCGAAGACGGCTGTAATGCCAGAAACCGGTCCCCGGAAGCTTGTTTCCTTTCCAGTAAAGAATTGGCTTGGTAGTTTGGTCTGCCCTGTTCCCATGATGCACTGGGCCAGGGTCAGACTAATTTGCATGTAGCCAGGTTCTGAACTGGGATGGTGCAGTGAGCTAAAAAACAGTGATGGATCAAGCCCTGATCTTTTGACTGGGTAGGAGTGTTCTGCTTAATTCAGATACTCTGTCCATCACCACCCCCTTTTGAATCGTTTTGGCCACCACAAGTGTGGAAGGTTATGCTCAGATGTGAGTCCCTTGCTCACTGCACCATCAGGATTCAAGCAAGCCGGGCCGAAGACGGCTGTAATGCCAGAAACCGGTCCCCGGAAGCTTGTTTCCTTTCCAGTAAAGAATTGGCTTGGTAGTTTGGTCTGCCCTGTTCCCATGATGCACTGGGCCAGGGTCAGACTAATTTGCATGTAGCCAGGTTCTGAACTGGGATTGTGCAGTGAGCTAAAAAACGGTGATGGATCAAGCCCTGATCTTTTGACTGGGTAGGAGTGTTCTGCTTAATTCAGATACTCTGTCCATCACCACCCCCTTTTGAATCGTTTTGGCCACCACAAGTGTGGAAGGGTATGCTCAGATGTGAGTCCCTTGCTCACTGCACCATCAGGATTCAAGCAAGCCGGGCCGAAGACGGCTGTAATGCCAGAAACCAGTCCCCGGAAGCTTGTTTCCTTTCCAGTAAAGAATTGGCTTGGTAGTTTGTTCTGCCTTGTTCCCATGATGCACTGGGCCAGGGTCAGACTAATTTGCATGTAGCCAGGTTCTGAACTGGGATGGTGCAGAGAGCTAAAAAATGGTGATGGATCAAGCCCTGATCTTTTGACTGGGTAGGAGTGTTCTGCTTAATTCAGATACTCTGTCCATCACCACCCCCTTTTGAATCGTTTTGGCCACCACAAGTGTGGAAGGGTATGCTCAGATGTGAGTCCCTTGCTCACTGCACCATCAGGATTCAAGCAAGCCGGGCCGAAGACGACTGTAATGCCAGAAACCGGTCCCCGGAAGCTTGTTTCCTTTCCAGTAAAGAATTGGCTTGGTAGTTTGGTCTGCCCTGTTCCCATGATGCACTGGGCCAGGGTCAGACTAATTTGCATGTAGCCAGGTTCTGAACTGGGATGGTGCAGTGAGCTAAAAAACGGTGATGGATCAAGCCCTGATCTTTTGACTGGGTAGGAGTGTTCTGCTTAATTCAGATACTCTGTCCATCACCACCCCCTTTTGAATCGTTTTGGCCACCACAAGTGTGGAAGGGTATGCTCAGATGTGAGTCCCTTGCTCACTGCACCATCAGGATTCAAGCAAGCCGGGCCGAAGACGGCTGTAATGCCAGAAACCGGTCCCCGGAAGCTTGTTTCCTTTCCAGTAAAGAATTGGCTTGGTAGTTTGGTCTGCCCTGTTCCCATGATGCACTGGGCCAGGGTCAGACTAATTTGCATGTAGCCAGGTTCTGAACTGGGATGGTGCAGTGAGCTAAAAACGGAGATGGATCAAGCCCTGATCTTTTGACTGGGTAGGAGTGTTCCGCTTAATTCAGATACTCTGTCCATCACCACCCCCTTTTGAATCGTTTTGACGACCACAAGTGTGGAAGGGTATGCTCAGATGTGAGTCCCTTGCTCACTGCACCATCAGGATTCAAGCAAGCCGGGCCGAAGACAGCTGTAATGCCAGAAACCGGTCCCCGGAAGCTTGTTTCCTTTCCAGTAAAGAATTGGATTGGTAGTTTGGTCTGCCCTGTTCCCATGATGCACTGGACCAGGGTCAGACTAATTTGCATGTCGCCAGGTTCTGAACTGGGATGATGCAGTGAGCTAAAAAACGGTGATGGATCAAGCCCTGATCTTTTGACTGGGTAGGAGTGTTCAGCTTAATTCAGATACTCTGTCCATCACCACCCCCTTTTGAATCATTTTGGCCACCACAAGTGTGGAAGGGTATGCTCAGATGTGAGTCCTTTGCTCACTGCACCATCAGGATTCAAGCAAGCCGGGCCGAAGACGGCTGTAATGCCAGAAACCGGTCCCCGGAAGCTTGTTTCCTTTCCAGTAAAGAATTGGCTTGGTAGTTTGGTCTGCCCTGTTCCCATGATGCACTGGGCCAGGGTCAGACTAATTTGCATGTAGCCAGGTTCTGAACTGGGATGGTGCAGTGAGCTAAAAAACGGTGATGGATCAAGCCCTGATATTTTGACTGGGTAGGAGTGTTCTGCTTAATTCAGATACTCTGTCCATCACCACCCCCTTTTGAATCGTTTTGGCCACCACAAGTGTGGAAGGGTATGCTCAGATGTGAGTCCCTTGCTCACTGCACCATCAGGATTCAAGCAAGCCGGGCCGAAGACGGCTGTAATGCCAGAAACTGGTCCCCTGAAGCTTGTTTCCTTTCCAGTAAAGAATTGGCTTGGTAGTTTGGTCTGCCCTGTTCCCATGATGCACTGGGCCAGGGTCAGACTAATTTGCATGTAGCCAGGTTCTGAATTGGGATGGTGCAGTGAGCTAAAAAACGGTCATGGATCAAGCCCTGATCTTTTGACTGGGTAGGAGTGTTCTGCTTAATTCAGATACTCTGTCCATCACCACCCCCTTTTGAATCGTTTTGGCCACCACAAGTGTGGAAGGGTATGCTCAGATGTGAGTCCCTTGCTCACTGCACCATCAGGATTCAAGCAAGCCGGGCCGAAGACGGCTGTAATGCCAGAAACCGGTCCCCGGAAGCTTGTTTCCTTTCCAGTAAAGAATTGGCTTGGTAGTTTGGTCTGCCCTGTTCCCATGATGCAATGGGCCAGGGTCAGACTAATTTGCATGTAGCCAGGTTCTGAACTGGGATGGTGCAGTGAGCTAAAAAACGGTGATGGATCAAGCCCTGATCTTTTGACTGGGTAGGAGTGTACTGCTTAATTCAGATACTCTGTCCATCACCACCCCCTTTTGAATCGTTTTGGCCACCACAAGTGTGGAAGGGTATGCTCAGATGTGAGTCCCTTGCTCACTGCACCATCAGGATTCAAGCAAGCCGGGCCGAAGACGGCAGTAATGCAAGAAACCGGTCCCCGGAAGCTTGTTTCCTTTCCAGTAAAGAATTGGTTTGGTAGTTTGGTCTGCCCTGTTCCCATGATGCACTGGGCCAGGGTCAGACTAATTTGCATGTAGCCAGGTTCTGAACTGGGATGGTGCAGTGAGCTAAAAAAAACGGTGATGGATCAAGCACTGATCTTTTGACTGGGTAGGAGTGTTCTGCTTAATTCAGATACTCTGTCCATCACCACCCCCTTTTGAATCGTTTTGGCCACCACAAGTGCGGAAGGGTATGCTCAGATGTGAGTCCCTTGCTCACTGCACCATCAGGATTCAAGCAAGCCGGGCCGAAGACGGCTGTAATGCCAGAAACCGGTCCCCGGAAGCTTGTTTCCTTTCCAGTAAAGAATTGGCATGGTAGTTTGGTCTGCCCTGTTCCCATGATACACTGGGCCAGGGTCAGACTAATTTGCATGTAGCCAGGTTCTGAACTGGGATGGTGCAGTGAGCTAAAAAACGGTGATGGATCAAGCCCTGATCTTTTGACTGGGTAGGAGTGTTCTGCTTAATTCAGATACTCTGTCCATCACCACCCCCTTTTTAATCGTTTTGGCCACCACAAGTGTGGAAGGGTATGCTCAGATGTGAGTCCCTTGCTCACTGCACCATCAGGATTCAAGCAAGCCGGGCCGAAGACGGCTGTAATGCCAGAAAACGGTCCCCGGAAGCTTGATTCCTTTCCAGTAAAGAATTGGCTTGGTAGTTTGGTCTGCCCTGTTCCCATGATGCACTGGGCCAGGGTCAGACTAATTTGCATGTAGCCAGGTTCTGAACTGGGATGGTGCAGTGAGCTAAAAAACGGTGATGGATCAAGCCCCGATCTTTTGACTGGGTAGGAGTGTTCTGCTTAATTCAGATACTCTGTCCATCACCACCCCCTTTTGAATCGTTTTGGCCACCACAAGTGTGGAAGGGTATGCTCAGATGTGAGTCCCTTGCTCACTGCACCATCAGGATTCAAGCAAGCCGGGCCGAAGATGGCTGTAATGCCAGAAACCGGTCCCCGGAAGCTTGTTCCCTTTCCAGTAAAGAATTGGTTTGGTAGTTTGGTCTGCCCTGTTCCCATGATGCACTGGGCCAGGGTCAGACTAATTTGCATGCAGCCAGGTTCTGAACTGGGATGGCGCAGTGAGCTAAAAAACGTGATGGATCAAGCACTGATCTTTTGACTGGGTAGGAGTGTTCTGCTTAATTCAGATACTCTGTCCATCACCACCCCCTTTTGAATCGTTTTGGCCACCACAAGTGTGGAAGGGTATGCTCAGATGTGAGTCCCTTGCTCACTGCACCATCAGGATTCAAGCAAGCCGGGCCGAAGACGGCTGTAATGCCAGAAACCGGTCCCCGGAAGCTTGTTTCCTTTCCAGTAAAGAATTGGCTTGGTAGTTTGGTCTGCCCCGTTCCCATGATGCACTGGGCCAGGGTCAGACTAATTTGCATGTAGCCAGGTTCTGAACTGGGATGGTGCAGTGAGCTAAAAAACGGTGATGGATCAAGCCCTGATCTTTTGACTGGGTAGGAGTGTTCTGCTTAATTCAGATACTCTGTCCATCACCACCCCCTTTTGAATCGTTTTGGCCACCACAAGTGTGGAAGGATATGCTCAGATGTGAGTCCCTTGCTCACTGCACCATCAGGTTTCAAGCAAGCCAGGCCGAAGACTGCTGTAATGCCAGAAACCGGTCCCCGGAAGCTTGTTTCCATTCCAGTAAAGAATTGGCTTGGTAGTTTGGTCTGCCCTGTTCCCATGATGCACTGGGCCAGTGTCAGACTAATTTGCATGTAGCCAGGTTCTGAACTGGGATGGTGCAGTGAGCTAAAAAACGGTGATGGATCAAGCCCTGATCTTTTGACTGGGTAGGAGTGTTCTGCTTAATTCAGATACTCTGTCCATCACCACCCCCTTTTGAATCGTTTTGGCCACCACAAGTGTGGAAGGGTATGCTCAGATGTGAGTCCCTTGCTCACTGCACCATCAGATTCAAGCAAGCCGGGCCGAAGACGGCTGTAATGCCAGAAACCGGTCCCCGGAAGCTTGTTTCCTTTCCAGTAAAGAATTGGCTTGGTAATTTGGTCTGCCCTGTTCCCATGATGTACTGGGCCAGGGTGATACTAATTTGCATGTAGCCAGGTTCTGAACTGGGATGGTGCAGTGAGCTAAAAAACGGTGATGGATCAAGCCCTGATCTTTTGACTAGGTAGGAGTGTTCTGCTTAATTCAGATACTCTGTCCATCACCACCCCCTTTTGAATCGTTTTGGCCACCACAAGTGTGGAAGGGTATGCTCAGATGTGAGTCCCTTGCTCACTGCACCATCAGGATTCAAGCAAGCCGGGCCGAAGACGGCTGTAATGCCAGAAACCGGTCCCCGAAAGCTTGTTTCCTTTCCAGTAAAGAATTGGCTTGGTAATTTGGTCTGCCCTGTTCCCATGATGCACTGGGTCAGGGTCAGACTAATTTGCATGTAGCCAGGTTCTGAACTGGGATGGTGCAGTGAGCTAAAAAACGGTGATGGATCAAGCCCTGATCTTTTGACTGGATAGGAGTGTTCTGCCTAATTCAGATACTCTGTCCATCACCACCCCCTTTTGAATCATTTTGGCCACCACAAGTCTGGAAGGGTATGCTCAGATGTGAGTCCCTTGCTCACTGCACCATCAGGATTCAAGCAAGCCGGGCCGAAGACGGCTGTAATGCCAGAAACCGGTTCCCGGTAGCTTGTTTCCTTTCCAGTGAAGAATTGGCTTGGTAGTTTGGTCTGCCCTGTTCCCATGATGCACTGGGCCAGGGTCAGACTAATTTGCATGTAGCCAGGTTCTGAACTGGGATGGTGCAGTGAGCTAAAAAACAGTGATGGATCAAGCCCTGATCTTTGGACTGGGTAGGAGTGTTCTGCTTAATTCAGATACTCTGTCCATCACCACCCCTTTGAATCGTTTTGGCCACCACAAGTGTGGAAGGGTATGCTCAGATGTGAGTCCCTTGCTCACTGCACCATCAGGATTCAAGCAAGCCGGGCCGAAGACGGCTGTAATGCCAGAAACCGGTCCCCGGAAGCTTGTTTCCTTTTCAGTAAAGAATTGGCTTGGTAGTTTGGTCTGCCCTGTTCCCATGATGCACTGGGCCAGGGTCAGACTAATTTGCATGTAGCCAGGTTCTGAACTGGGATGGTGCAGTGAGCTAAAAAACGGTGATGGATCAAGCCCTGATCTTTTGACTGGGTAGGAGTGTTCTGCCTAATTCAGATACTCTGTCCATCACCACCCCCATTTGAATCGTTTTGGCCACCACAAGTGTGGAAGGGTATGCTCAGATGTGAGTCCCTTGCTCACTGCACCATCAGGATTCAAGCAAACCGGGCAGAAGTCGGCTGTAATGCCAGAAACCGGTCCCCGGAAGCTTGTTTCCTTTCCAGTAAAGAATTGGCTTGGTAGTTTGGTCTGCCCTGTTCCCATGATGCACTGGGCCAGGGTCAGACTAATTTGCATGTAGCCAGGTTCTGAACTGGGATGGTGCAGTGAGCTAAAAAACGGTGATGGATCAAGCCCTGATCTTTTGACTGGGTAGGAGTGTTCTGCTTAATTCAGATACTCTGTCCATCACCACCCCCTTTTTAATCGTTTTGGCCACCACAAGTGTGGAAGGGTATGCTCAGATGTGAGTCCCTTGCTCACTGCACCATCAGGATTCAAGCAAGCCGGGCCGAAGACGGCTGTAATGCCAGAAACCGGTCCCCAGAAGCTTGTTTCCTTTCCAGTAAAGAATTGGCTTGGTAGTTTGGTCTGCCCTGTACCCATGATGCACTGGGCCAGGGTCAGACTAATTTGCATGTAGCCAGGTTCTGAACTGGGATGGTGCAGTGTGCTAAAAAACGGTGATGGATCAAGCCCTGATCTTTTGACTGGGTAGGAGTGTTCTGCTTAATTCAGATACTCTGTCCATCACCACCCCCTTTTGAATCGTTTTGGCCACCACAAGTGTGGAAGGGTATGCTCAGATGTGAGTCCCTTGCTCCCTGCACCATCAGGATTCAAGCAAACCGGGCTGAAGACGGCTGTAATGCCAGAAACCGGTCCCCGGAAGCTTGTTTCCTTTCCAGTAAAGAATTGGCTTGGTAGTTTGGTCTACCCTGTTCCCATGATGCACTGGGCCAGGGTCAGACTAATTTGCATGTAGCCAGGTTCTGAACTGGGATGGTGCAGTGAGCTAAAAAACGGTGATGGATTAAGCCCTGATCTTTTCACTGGGTAGGAGTGTTCTGCTTAATTCAGATACTCTGTCCATCACCACCCCCTTTTGAATCGTTTTGGCCACCACAAGTGTGGAAGGGTATGCTCAGATGTGAGTCCCTTGCTCACTGCACCATCAGGATTCAAGCAAGCCGGGCCGAAGACGGCTGTAATGCCAGAAACCGGTCCCCGGAAGCTTGTTTCCTTTCCAGTAAAGAATTGGCTTGGTAGTTTGGTCTGCCCTGTTCCCATAATGCACTTGGCCAGGGTCAGACTAATTTGCATGTAGCCAGGTTCTGAACTGGGATGGTGCAGTGAGCTAAAAAACGGTGATGGATCAAGCCCTGATCTTTTGACTGGGTAGGAGTGTTCTGCTTAATTCAGATACTCTGTCCATCACCACCCCCTTTTGAATCGTTTTGGCCACCACAAGTGTGGAAGGGTATGCTCAGATGTGAGTCCCTTGCTCACTGCACCATCAGGATTCAAGCAAGCCGGGCCGAAGACGGCTGTAATGCCAGAAACCGGTCCCCGGAAGCTTGTTTCCTTTCCAGTAAAGAATTGGCTTGGTAGTTTGGTCTGCCCTGTTCCCATGATGCACTGGGCCAGGGTCAGACTAATTTGCATGTAGCCAGGTTCTGATTTGGGATGGTGCAGTGAGCTAAAAAACGGTGATGGATCAAGCCCTGATCTTTTGACTGGGTAGGAGTGTTCTGCCTAATTCAGATACTCTGTCCATCACCACTAAGCATGAGCGCAAAATCCGCTCCGATCGCGGATTTTTCGGATTTTCGGTAAATCCGCGATCCGCGAACTCTCGCGGATTTACCGAGAATCCGCAATCCGCGATCGGAGCGGATTTTGCGGTCAAAAGTTCAAGCCCCATGTAAATAATTTACGATGGCGCCGGCAAGCTGCCAGCGCCATCCTGAAATGGTTACTTAATTAGCTTCGACAGGAAGCTCTAACAGCTTTTATCAGTTGGAGCTTCCTGTTGAAGCTAATTAAGTAACTTTTGCAGGATGGCGCTGGCAGCTTGCCGGCGCCATCGTAAAGTATTTACATGGTGTCTTCTTCTTGATTAAATATGAAGGGCAGGGTTCATTCTGGCACGACGGTCCTGGCACAAAAAAAAAACCTCAACAGGAAACACTTGGTGGAATTCAAACGCACAATCGACTCCTGAGATGTTACTATATCGGCATCTGGTCCATTTCTCTTGCCTGTTTGATGTGTTCAATTCATATAAGCACAATATGCACTTTGGTACCAGAGAAGGACCATTTTGAATATCACGCATTCCTTCAGATCTCCACTTATTTTTCGGGATTAGTAGCTGGATGTTGATCGAACGTGAAACACGTGCTATTTACCAGCGTGATGAGATGGGTGTTTCTCAGATTTTCTGAATGTTGGTAAAACATTTGCCTACTTAAGGCAGAATCAAAGGACAGATGTGCGGATTCTGTTCTTAAATGTTAATAGCTCTTACATATTGCGCTTTTTCCATCGCTTAGACTTTTTTGCAACACGATGTATTCCAATTTACTAGTTAATACACAATCTTAGAACGCTGGCTTCATTTCAGCACTACGGTTTCCTGGGAAGGCTCTCCTTGTCTTCTGTTTTCGAGTTAGACTCTTGCTGATAACATTGTCAGGGACTGTGCCGGGTTAGGTTCCATTGCTGTCTTTTCAGCATTGAGAGGACAAGTTGCCTAGACTTCACACAGCGATACTTTATTTGGGAAAGAGGAGCCATTATTGTGCCCTGCGGGTTACTGCACAGTACCCATGGGCCTCTTTATGCTCACGCCGTTTATAAATCATGGTACCATGGACCTGTGGGATTAGGGGTGCAGTGGTGTACTGTTCTCTGGGTGCAGGAGGAGGGGTGTTGATCTGCTTGGCTCGAAACATTTGCATATCTATGAGGCGCTCCACGGTGGCTGTGGGCTCAGTGCATACAGTTTGGATGGTGAGAACGTTTTCACTCCTCACCATATTTTTGCATAGACTTCGTGGGATTAACAGTGGATTACGCCCCCGCTGCCGTGTTCCTATATATTCAGCAGCAGAGCCTCTTGCTTGTTTACATATATCGAACCAACATATACATGCTTTAAGAAATACGTACCAGGATTCCCTACATGTCTGTCTGACAACCCTGTTTCTAAATGAAGGATCTTGCCACGTATAGGAATAAGTAACTGAGTTAGGATTTGTCAGGGCAGACTTGTTTTTTTCACGATAATGTTAGGAAAAGCTAATAGCATCACTTACTCCTCCATATGTGTTTTTCATGACCGTTTTATGCCATTCGCTTATAAGCTTAACTTTCTCAGATGACTTACTTTTAACAAGAGATGTAATGTACCGTTTGCCGCTTTAAGGGTCAAATAATGTTCCAATAAAAATTTCACCACGGAAATTGAGACCATTACATATTGCTAATTGATGAGGAAGGACACGTTTGCATTGCCTGCCACATTCAGGCGATATAGTTATTATTGCGCCACTAATCTGTCTGCTGTGCATATACTTTAATATTTTTAGGCATTCAATATAGCTCATTCGACGAAGAACTCTGCTTCCCCACTAGCGAACGAAATGCTGTGCTGCCCAGTTCATGGTGGTACAGCAGTCATGTCGAAGATCTGGCTTCAGGGCCTTGTTGGAGCGCTTGCCATTAGATGCTCCGATGTTGGTGAACGCTATGCTTGTAAATGGGAGTAAATAGTGGCAGGTGTTTTAAAAGGAAAGATGTTCGTCTGCATATTGCATGAAAGCGATGGGATGTAAAAAATACTCTGAGCCCCAAACACATTATTGATGGGTGATTTTGTTGTGCTCGTAAACTTGCACGGCCCTCCTGATTGTACTAAACCACCGTCATACATAGTGGCATATCCAGCTGGCATGCAATCATCTTCCAGTCTGGTGTGCCAGCACTCGTCAAGCTACCGCATTGTGTAGGTGGGTTGTGCTCGCTATGAGTAAGTCATTTCCTGATTAGGGATTTGTATGCCATGTTCTTAGAGCAGTAACTTAATTTTATGCCAGGGCTTCCTTATGCGTCGATATTTATGTTTATACTGGAGTTTCCCATTTACACCTGTGTGCATCTAACATGTAGAAGTGACTTTGCATTTTGAAGTAAGTTAGCCTAAGGTATAAAGGGATTTCCCTTTCCAGGGCAGTATTAGTGTTATTGCGGTGTGTGTGAGAGAACATGGAGCTTTGTTCAGCTTCATAGATGGAAGTAAGTGACCAGAAAGGCGAAGCAATACAGGGTACATTTGCATCTTTGACTTTCACGAGCGCAACCCCGTGCTGTTCCTGTGACCAGGGGGCTTCTGTCTCTTAATCTGCTGCTCTGATCGATCTCTGACCTTTAATATACACAAGAGGCATGTGCGCTCGCATGGAAGCCCCGTCCGTTTGGCCCCGCCCACACACTCGAGGAAGCCCCGCCCCAAATCCGCAAATCCGCTAAATCCGCGGATTTTGCGGATCCACGATCCGTGAATCCACAAATTCGTGAATCGTGGATCCGCAAAATCCGCCCATGCTTAATCACCACTTCTTTTGAATCGTTTTGGCCACCACAAGTGTGGAAGGGTATGCTTAGATGTGAGTCTCTTGCTCACTGCACCATCAGGATTCAAGCAAACCGGGCCGAAGACGGCTGTAATGCCAGAAACCGGTCCCCGGAAGCTTGTTTCCTTTCCAGTAAAGAATTGGCTTGGTAGTTTGGTCTGCCCTGTTCCCATGATGCACTGGGCCAGGGTCAGACTAATTTGCATGTAGCCAGGTTCTGAACTGGGATGGTGCAGTGAGCTAAAAAGTAACGGTGACGGATCAAGCCCTGACCTTTTCACTGGGTAGGTGTGTTCTGCTTAATTCAGATGCTCTGTCCATCACCACCCCCTTTTGAATCGTTTTGGCCACCACAAGTGTGGAAGGGTATGCTCAGATGTGAGTCCCTTGCTCACTGCACCATCAGGATTCAAGCAAGCCGGGCCAAAGACGGATGTAATGCCAGAAACCGGTCCCCGGAAGCTTGTTTCCTTTCCAGTAAAGAATTGGCTTGGTAGTTTGGTCTGCCCTGTTCCCATGATGCACTGGGCCAGGGTCAGACTAATTTGCATGTAGCCAGGTTCTGAACTGGGATGGTGCAGTGAGCTGAAAAACGGTGATGGATCAAGCCCTGATCTTTTGACTGGGTAGGAGTGTTCTGCTTAATTCAGATACTCTGTCCATCACCACCCCCTTTTGAATCGTTTTGGCCACCACAAGTGTGGAAGGGTATGCTCAGATGTGAGTCCCTTGCTCACTGCACCATCAGGATTCAAGCAAGCCGGGCCGAAGACGGCTGTAATGCCAGAAACCGGTCCCCGGAAGCTTGTTTCCTTTCCAGTAAAGAATTGGCTTGGTAGTTTGGTCTGCCCTGTTCCCATGATGCACTGGGCTAGGGTCCGACTAATTTGCATGTAGCCAGGTTCTGAACTGGGATGGTGCAGTGAGCTAAAAAACGGTGATGGATCAAGCCCTGATCTTTTGACTGGGTAGGGGTGTTCTGCTTAATTCAGATACTCTGTCCATCACCACCCCCTTTTGAATCGTTTTGGCCACCACAAGTGTGGAAGGGTATGCTCAGATGTGAGTCCCTTGCTCACTGCACCATCAGGATTCAAGCAAGCTGGGCCGAAGACGACTGTAATGCCAGAAACCGGTCCCCGGAAGCTTGTTTCCTTTCCAGTAAAGAATTGGCTTGGTAGTTTGGTCTGCCCTGTTCCCATGATGCACTGGGCTAGGGTCAGACTAATTTGCATGTAGCCAGGTTCTGAACTGGGATGGTGCAGTGAGCTAAAAAACGGTGATGGATTAAGCCCTGATCTTTTCACTGGGTAGGAGTGTTCTGCTTAATTCAGATACTCTGTCCATCACCACCCCCTTTTGAATCGTTTTGGCCACCACAAGTGTGGAAGGGTATGCTCAGATGTGAGTCCCTTGCTCACTGCACCATCAGGATTTAAGCAAACCGGGCTGAAGACGGCTGTAATGCCAGAAACCGGTCCCCGGAAGCTTGTTTCCTTTCCAGTAAAGAATTGGCTTGGTAGTTTGGTCTGCCCTGTTCCCATGATGCACTGGGCCAGGGTCAGACTAATTTGCATGTAGCCAGGTTCTGAACTGGGATGGTGCAGTGAGCTAAAAAACGGTGAGGATCAAGCCCTGATCTTTTGACTGGGTAGGAGTGTTCTGCTTAATTCAGAAACTCTGTCCATCACCACCCCCTTTTGAATCGTTTTGGCCACCACATGTGTGGAAGGGTATGCTCAGATGTGAGTCCCTTGCTCACTGCACCATCAGGATTCAAGCAAGCCGGGCCGAAGACGACTGTAATGCCAGAAACCAGTCCCCGGAAGCTTGTTTCCTTTCCAGTAAAGAATTGGCTTGGTAGTTTGGTCTGCCCTGTTCCCATGATGCACTGGGCCTGGGTCAGACTAATTTGCATGTAGCCAGGTTCTGAACTGGGATGGTGCAGTGAGCTAAAAAACGGTGATGGATTAAGCCCTGATCTTTTCACTGGGTAGGAGTGTTCTGCTTAATTCAGATACTCTGTCCATCACCACCCCCTTTTGAATCATTTTGGCCACCACAAGTGTGGAAGGGTATGCTCAGATGTGAGTCCCTTGCTCACTGCACCATCAGGATTCAAGCAAGCCGGGCCGAAGACGGCTGTAATGCCAGAAACCGGTCCCCGGAAGCTTGTTTCCTTTCCAGTAAAGAATTGGCTTGGTAGTTTGGTCTGCCCTGTTCCCATGATGCACTGGGCCAGGGTCAGACTAATTTGCATGTAGCCAGGTTCTGAACTGGGATGGTGCAGTGAGCTAAAAAACGGTGATGGATCAAGCCCTGATCTTTTGACTGGGTAGGAGTGTTCTGCTTAATTCAGATACTCTGTCCATCACCACCCCCTTTTGAATCGTTTTGGCCACCACAAGTGTGGAAGGGTATGCTCAGATGTGAGTCCCTTGCTCACTGCACCATCAGGATTCAAGCAAGCCGGGCCGAAGACGGCTGTAATGCCAGAAACCGGTCCCCGGAAGCTTGTTTCCTTTCCAGTAAAGAATTGGCTTGGTAGTTTGGTCTGCCCTGTTCCCATGATGCACTGGGCCAGGGTCAGACTAATTTGCATGTAGCCAGGTTCTGATTTGGGATGGTGCAGTGAGCTAAAAAACGGTGATGGATCAAGCCCTGATCTTTTGACTGGGTAGGAGTGTTCTGCCTAATTCAGATACTCTGTCCATCACCACCCCCTTTTGAATCGTTTTGGCCACCACAAGTGTGGAAGGGTATGCTTAGATGTGAGTCTCTTGCTCACTGCACCATCAGGATTCAAGCAAACCGGGCCGAAGACGGCTGTAATGCCAGAAACCGGTCCCCGGAAGCTTGTTTCCTTTCCAGTAAAGAATTGGCTTGGTAGTTTGGTCTGCCCTGTTCCCATGATGCACTGGGCCAGGGTCAGACTAATTTGCATGTAGCCAGGTTCTGAACTGGGATGGTGCAGTGAGCTAAAAAGTAACGGTGACGGATCAAGCCCTGACCTTTTCACTGGGTAGGTGTGTTCTGCTTAATTCAGATGCTCTGTCCATCACCACCCCCTTTTGAATCGTTTTGGCCACCACAAGTGTGGAAGGGTATGCTCAGATGTGAGTCCCTTGCTCACTGCACCATCAGGATTCAAGCAAGCCGGGCCAAAGACGGATGTAATGCCAGAAACCGGTCCCCGGAAGCTTGTTTCCTTTCCAGTAAAGAATTGGCTTGGTAGTTTGGTCTGCCCTGTTCCCATGATGCACTGGGCCAGGGTCAGACTAATTTGCATGTAGCCAGGTTCTGAACTGGGATGGTGCAGTGAGCTAAAAAACGGTGATGGATCAAGCCCTGATCTTTTGACTGGGTAGGAGTGTTCTGCTTAATTCAGATACTCTGTCCATCACCACCCCCTTTTGAATCGTTTTGGCCACCACAAGTGTGGAAGGGTATGCTCAGATGTGAGTCCCTTGCTCACTGCACCATCAGGATTCAAGCAAGCCAGGCCGAAGACGGCTGTAATGCCAGAAACCGGTCCCCGGAAGCTTGTTTCCTTTCCAGTAAAGAATTGGCTTGGTAGTTTGGTCTGCCCTGTTCCCATGATGCACTGGGCCAGGGTCAGACTAATTTGCATGTAGCCAGGTTCTGAACTGGGATGGTGCAGTGAGCTAAAAAACGGTGATGGATTAAGCCCTGATCTTTTCACTGGGTAGGAGTGTTCTGCTTAATTCAGATACTCTGTCCATCACCACCCCCTTTTGAATCGTTTTGGCCACCACAAGTGTGGAAGGGTATGCTCAGATGTGAGTCCCTTGCTCACTGCACCATCAGGATTCAAGCAAACCGGGCTGAAGACGGCTGTAATGCCAGAAACCGGTCCCCGGAAGCTTGTTTCCTTTCCAGTAAAGAATTGGCTTGGTAGTTTGGTCTGCCCTGTTCCCATGATGCACTGGGCCAGGGTCAGACTAATTTGCATGTAGCCAGGTTCTGAACTGGGATGGTGCAGTGAGCTAAAAAACGGTGATGGATCAAGCCCTGATCTTTTGACTGGGTAGGAGTGCTCTGCTTAATTCAGATACTCTGTTCATCACCACCCCCTTTTGGATCGTTTTGGCCACCACAAGTGTGGAAGGGTATGCTCAGATGTGAGTCCCTTGCTCACTGCACCATCAGGATTCACGCAAGCCGGGCCGAAGACGGCTGTAATGCCAGAAACCGGTCCCCGGAAGCTTGTTTCCTTTCCAGTAAAGAATTGGCTTGGTAGTTTGGTCTGCCCTGTACCCATGATGCACTGGGCCAGGGTCAGACTAATTTGCATGTAGCCAGGTTCTGAACTGGGATGGTGCAGTGAGCTAAAAAACGGTGATGGATCAAGCCCTGATCTTTTGACTGGGTAGGAGTGTTCTGCTTAATTCAGATACTCTGTCCATCACCACCCCCTTTTGAATCGTTTTGGCCACCACAAGTGTGGAAGGGTATGCTCAGATGTGAGTCCCTTGCTCACTGCACCATCAGGATTCAAGCAAGCCGGGCCGAAGACGGCTGTAATGCCAGAAACCGGTCCCCGGAAGCTTGTTTCCTTTCCAGTAAAGAATTGGCTTGGTAGTTTGGTCTGCCCTGTTCCCACGATGCACTGGGCCAGGGTCAGACTAATTTGCATGTAGCCAGGTTCTGAACTGGGATGGTGCAGTGAGCTAAAAAACGGTGATGGATCAAGCCCTGATCTTTTGACTGGGTAGGAGTGTTCTGCTTAATTCAGATACTCTGTCCATCACCACCCCCTTTTGAATAGTTTTGGCCACCACAAGTGTGGAAGGGTATGCTCAGATGTGAGTCCCTTGCTCACTGCACCATCAGGATTCAAGCAAGCCGGGCCGAAGACGGCTGTAATGCCAGAAACCGGTCCCCGGAAGCTTGTTTACTTTCCAGTAAAGAATTGGCTTGGTAGTTTGGTCTGCCCTGTTCCCATGATGCACTAGGCCAGGGTCAGACTAATTTGCATGTAGCCAGGTTCTGAACTGGGATGGTGCAGTGAGCTAAAAAATGGTGATGGATCAAGCCCTGATCTTTTGACTGGGTAGGAGTGTTCTGCTTAATGCAGATACTCTGTCCATCACCACCCCCTTTTGAATAGTTTTGGCCACCACAAGTGTGGAAGGGTATGCTCAGATGTGAGTCCCTTGCTCACTGCACCATCAGGATTCAAGCAAGCCGGGCCGAAGATGGCTGTAATGCCAGAAACCGGTCCCCGGTAGCTTGTTTCCTTTCCAGTAAAGAATTGGCTTGGTAGTTTGGTCTGCCCTGTTCCCATGATGCACTGGGCCAGGGTCAGACTAATTTGCATGTAGCCAGGTTCTGAACTGGGATGGTGCAGTGAGCTAAAAAATAACGGTGATGGATCAAGCCCTGACCTTTTCACTGGGTAGGTGTGTTCTGCTTAATTCAGATGCTCTGTCCATCACCACCCCCTTTTGAATCGTTTTGGCCACCACAAGTGTGGAAGGGTATGCTCAGATGTGAGTCCCTTGCTCACTGCACCATCAGGATTCAAGCAAGCCGGGCCGAAGACGGCTGTAATGCCAGAAACCGGTCCCCGGAAGCTTGTTTCCTTTCCAGTAAAGAATTGGCTTGGTAGTTTGGTCTGCCCTGTTCCCATGATGCACTAGGCCAGGGTCAGACTAATTTGCATGTAGCCAGGTTCTGAACTGGGATGGTGCAGTGAGCTAAAAAACGGTGATGGATCAAGCCCTGATCTTTTGACTGGGTAGGAGTGTTCTGCTTAATTCAGATACTCTGTCCATCACCACCCCCTTTTGAATCGTTTTGGCCACCACAAGTGTGGAAGGGTATGCTCAGATGTGAGTCCCTTGCTCACTGCACCATCAGGATTCAAGCAAGCCGGGCCGAAGACGGCTGTAATGCCAGAAACCGGTCCCCAGAAGCTTGTTTCCTTTCCAGTAAAGAATTGGCTTGGTAGTTTGGTCTGCCCTGTTCCCATGATGCACTGGGCCAGGGTCAGACTAATTTGCATGTAGCCAGGTTCTGAACTGGGATGGTGCAGTGAGCTAAAAAATAACGGTGATGGATCAAGCCCTGATCTTTTGACTGGGTAGGAGTGTTCTGCTTAATTCAGATACTCTGTCCATCACCACCCCCTTTTGAATCGTTTTGGCCACCACAAGTGTGGAAGGGTATGCTCAGATGTGAGTCCCTTGCTCACTGCACCATCAGGATTCAAGCAAGCCGGGCCGAAGACGGCTGTAATGCCAGAAACCGGTCCCCGGAAGCTTGTTTCCTTTCCAGTAAAGAATTGGCTTGGTAGTTTGGTCTGCCCTGTTCCCATGATGCACTGGGCCAGAGTCAGACTAATTTGCATGTAGCCAGGTTCTGAACTGGGATGGTGCAGTGAGCTAAAAAACGGTGATGGATCAAGCCCTGATCTTTTGACTGGGTAGGAGTGTTCTGCTTAATTCAGATACTCTGTCCATCACCACCCCCTTTTGAATCGTTTTGGCCACCACAAGTGTGGAAGGGTATGCTCAGATGTGAGTCCCTTGCTCACTGCACCATCAGGATTCAAGCAAGCCGGGCCGAAGATGGCTGTAATGCCAGAAACCGGTCCCCGGAAGCTTGTTTCCTTTCCAGTAAAGAATTGGCTTGGTAGTTTGGTCTGCCCTGTTCCCATGATGCACTGGGCCAGGGTCAGACTAAATTGCATGTAGCAAGGTTCTGAACTGGGATGGTGCAGTGAGCTAAAAAATGGTGATGGATCAAGCCCTGATCTTTTCACTGGGTAGGAGTGTTCTGCTTAATTCAGATACTCTGTCCATCACCACCCCCTTTTGAATCGTTTTGGCCACCACAAGTGTGGAAGGGTATGCTCAGATGTGAGTCCCTTGCTCACTGCACCATCAGGATTCAAGGAAGCAGGGCCGAAGACGGCTGTAATGCCAGAAACCGGTCCCCGGAAGCTTGTTTCCTTTCCAGTAAAGAATTGGCTTGGTAGTTTGGTCTGCCCTGTTCCCATGATGCACTGGGCCAGGGTCAGACTAATTTGCATGTAGCCAGGTTCTGAACTGGGATGGTGCAGTGAGCTAAAAAACGGTGATGGATCAAGCCCTGATCTTTTGACTGGGTAGGAGTGTTCTGCTTAATTCAGATACTCTGTCCATCACCACCCCCTTTTGAATCGTTTTGGCCACCACAAGTGTGGAAGGGTATGCTCAGATGTGAGTCCCTTGCTCACTGCACCATCAGGATTCAAGCAAGCTGGGCCGAAGACGACTGTAATGCCAGAAACCGGTCCCCGGAAGCTTGTTTCCTTTCCAGTAAAGAATTGGCTTGGTAGTTTGGTCTGCCCTGTTCCCATGATGCACTGGGCCAGGGTCAGACTAATTTGCATGTAGCCAGGTTCTGAACTGGGATGGTGCAGTGAGCTAAAAAACAGTGATGGATCAAGCCCTGATCTTTTGACTGGGTAGGAGTGTTCTGCTTAATTCAGATACTCTGTCCATCACCACCCCCTTTTGAATCGTTTTGGCCACCACAAGTGTGGAAGGGTATGCTCAGATGTGAGTCCCTTGCTCACTGCACCATCAGGATTCAAGCAAGCCGGGCCGAAGACGGCTGTAATGCCAGAAACCGGTCCACGGAAGCTTGTTTCCTTTCCAGTAAAGAATTGGCTTGGTAGTTTGGTCTGCCCTGTTCCCATGATGCACTGGGCCAGGGTCAGACTAATTTGCATGTAGCCAGGTTCTGAACTGGGATGGTGCAGTGAGCTAAAAAACGGTGATGGATCAAGCCCTGATCTTTTCACTGGGTAGGAGTGTTCTGCTTAATTCAGATACTCTGTCCATCACCACCCCCTTTTGAATCGTTTTGGCCACCACAAGTGTGGAAGGGTATGCTCAGATGTGAGTCCCTTGCTCACTGCACCATCAGGATTCAAGCAAGCAGGGCCGAAGACGGCTGTAATGCCAGAAACCGGTCCCCGTAAGCTTGTTTCCTTTCCAGTAAAGAATTGGCTTGGTAGTTTGGTCTGCCCTGTTCCCATGATGCACTGGGCCAGGGTCAGACTAATTTGCATGTAGCCAGGTTCTGAACTGGGATGGTGCAGTGAGCTAAAAAACGGTGATGGATCAAGCCCTGATCTTTTGACTGGGTAGGAGTGTTCTGCTTAATTCAGATACTCTGTCCATCACCACCCCCTTTTGAATCATTTTGGCCACCACAAGTGTGGAAGGGTATGCTTAGATGTGAGTCCCTTGCTCACTGCACCATCAGGATTCAAGCAAGCAGGGCCGAAGACGGCTGTAATTCCAGAAACAGGTCCCCGGAAGCTTGTTTCCTTTCCAGTAAAGAATTGGCTTGGTAGTTTGGTCTGCCCTGTTCCCATGATGCACTGGGCCAGGGTCAGACTAATTTGCATGTAGCCAGGTTCTGAACTGGGATGGTGCAGTGAGCTAAAAAACGGTGATGGATCAAGCCCTGATCTTTTGACTGGGTAGGAGTGTTCTGCTTAATTCAGATACTCTGTCCATCACCACCCCCTTTTGAATCGTTTTGGCCACCACAAGTGTGGAAGGGTATGCTCAGACGTGAGTGCCTTGCTCACTGCACCATCAGGATTCAAGCAAGCCGGGCCGAAGACGGCTGTAATGCCAGAAACCGGTCCCCGGAAGCTTGTTCCCTTTCCAGTAAAGAATTGGCTTGGTAGTTTTGTCTGCCCTGTTCCCATGATGCACTGGGCCAGGGTCAGACTAATTTGCATGTAGCCAGGTTCTGAACTGGGATGGTGCAGTGAGCTAAAAAATGGTGATGGATCAAGCCCTGATCTTTTGACTGGGTAGGAGTGTTCTGCTTAATTCAGATACTCTGTCCATCACCACCCCCTTTTGAATCATTTTGACCACCACACGTGTGGAAGGGTATGCTCAGATGTGAGTCCCTTGCTCACTGCACCATCAGGATTCAAGCAAGCCGGGCCGAAGACGGCTGTAATGCCAGAAACCGGTCCCCGGAAGCTTGTTTCCTTTCCAGTAAAGAATTGGCTTGGTAGTTTGGTCTGCCCTGTTCCCATGATGCACTGGGCCAGGGTCAGACTAATTTGCATGTAGCCAGGTTCTGAACTGGGATGGTACAGTGAGCTAAAAAACGGTGATGGATCAAGCCCTGATCTTTTGACTGGGTAGGAGTGTTCTGCCTAATTCAGATACTCTGTCCATCACCACCCCCTTTTGAATCGTTTTGGCCACCACAAGTGTGGAAGGGTATGCTCAGATGTGAGTCCCTTGCTCACTGCACCATCAGGATTCAAGCAAGCCGGGCCGAAGACGGCTGTAATGCCAGAAACCGGTCCCCGGAAGCTTGTTTCCTTTCCAGTAAAGTATTGGCTTGGTAGTTTGGTCTGCCCTGTTCCCATGATGCACTGGGCCAGGGTCAGACTAATTTGCATGTAGCCAGGTTCTGAACTGGGATGGTGCAGTGAGCTAAAAAACGGTGATGGATCAAGCCCTGATCTTTTGACTGGGTAGGAGTGTTCTGCTTAATTCAGATACTCTGTCCATCACCACCCCCTTTTGAATCGTTTTGGCCACCACAAGTGTGGAAGGGTATGCTCAGATGTGAGTCCCTTGCTCACTGCACCATCAGGATTCAAGCAAGCCGGGCCGAAGACGACTGTAATGCCAGAAACCGGTCCCCGGAAGCTTGTTTCCTTTCCAGTAAAGAATTGGCTTGGTAGTTTGGTCTGCCCTGTTCCCATGATGCACTGGGCCAGGGTCAGACTAATTTGCATGTAGCCAGGATCTGAACTGGGATGGTGCAGTGAGCTAAAAAACGGTGATGGATCAAGCCCTGATCTTTTGACTGGGTAGGAGTGTTCTGCTTAATTCAGATACTCTGTCCATCACCACCCCCTTTTGAATCATTTTGGCCACCACAAGTGTGCAAGGGTATGCTCAGATGTGAGTCCCTTGCTCACTGCACCATCAGGATTCAAGCAAGCCGGGCCGAAGACGGCTGTAATGCCAGAAACCGGTCCCCGGAAGCTTGTTTCCTTTCCAGTAAAGAATTGGCTTGGTAGTTTGGTCTGCCCTGTTCCCATGATGCACTGGGCCAGGGTCAGACAAATTTGCATGTAGCCAGGTTCTGAACTGGGATGGTGCAGTGAGCTAAAAAACGGTGATGGATCAAGCCCTGATCTTTTGACTGGGTAGGAGTGTTCTGCTTAATTCAGATACTCTGTCCATCACCACCCCCTTTTGAATCGTTTTGGCCACCACAAGTGTGGAAGGGTATGCTCAGATGTGAGTCCCTTGCTCACTGCACCATCAGGATTCAAGCAAGCCGGGCCGAAGACGGCTGTAATGCCAGAAACCGATCCCCGGAAGCTTGTTTCCTTTCCAGTAAAGAATTGGCTTGGTAGTTTGGTCTGCCCTGTTCCCATGATGCACTGGGCCAGGGTCAGACTAATTTGCATGTAGCCAGGTTCTGAACTGGGATGGTGCAGTGAGCTAAAAAACGGTGATGGATCAAGCCCTGATCTTTTGACTGGGTAGGAGTGTTCTGCTTAATTCAGATACTCTGTCCATCACCACCCCCTTTTGAATCGTTTTGGCCACCACAAGTGTGGAAGGGTATGCTCAGATGTGAGTCCCTTGCTCACTGCACCATCAGGATTCAAGCAAGCCGGGCCGAAGACGGCTGTAATGCCAGAAACCGGTCCCCGGAAGCTTGTTTCCTCTCCAGTAAAGAATTGGCTTGGTAGTTTGGTCTGCCCTGTTCCTATGATGCACTGGGCCAGGGTCAGACTAATTTCCATGTAGCCAGGTTCTGAACTGGGATGGTGCAGTGAGCTAAAAAACGGTGATGGATCAAGCCCTGATCTTTTCACTGGGTAGGAGTGTTCTGCTTAATCAGATACTCTGTCCATCACCACCCCCTTTTGAATCGTTTTGGCCACCACAAGTGTGGAAGGGTATGCTCAGATGTGAGTCCCTTGCTCACTGCACCATCAGGATTCAAGCAAGCAGGGCCGAAGACGGCTGTAATGCCAGAAACCGGTCCCCGGAAGCTTGTTTCCTTTCCAGTAGAGAATTGGTTTGGTAGTTTGGTCTGCCCTGTTCCCATGATGCACTGGGCCAGGGTCAGACTAATTTGCATGTAGCCAGGTTCTGAACTGGGATGGTGCAGTGAGCTAAAAAACGGTGATGGATCAAGCCCTGATCTTTTGACTGGGTAGGAGTGTTCTGCTTAATTCAGATACTCTGTCCATCACCACCCCCTTTTGAATCGTTTTGACCACCACAAGTGTGGAAGGGTATGCTCAGATGTGAGTCCCTTGCTCACTGCACCATCAGGATTCAAGCAAGCCGGGCCGAAGACGGCTGTAATGCCAGAAACCGGTCCCCCGAAGCTTGTTTCCTTTCCAGTAAAGAATTGGCTTGGTAGTTTGGTCTGCCCTGTTCCCATGATGCACTGGGCCAGGGTCAGACTAATTTGCATGTAGCCAGGTTCTGAACTGGGATGGTGCAGTGAGCTAAAAAACGGTGATGGAACAAGCCTTGATCTTTTGACTGGGTAGGAGTGTTCTGCTGAATTCAGATACTCTGTCCATCACCACCCCTTTTGAATCGTTTTGGCCACCACAAGTGTGCAAGGGTATGCTCAGATGTGAGTCCCTTGCTCACTGCACCATCAGGATTCAAGCAAACCGGGCCGAAGACGGCTGTAATGCCAGAAACCGGTCCCCGGTAGCTTGTTTCCTCTCCAGTAAAGAATTGGCTTGGTAGTTTGGTCTGCCCTGTTCCCATGATGCACTGGGCCAGGGTCAGACTAATTTGCATGTAGCCAGGTTCTGAACTGGGATGGTGCAGTGAGCTAAAAAACGGTGATGGATCAAGCCCTGATCTTTTCACTGGGTAGGAGTGTTCTGCTTAATTCAGATACTCTGTCCATCACCACCCCCTTTTGAATCGCTTTGGCCACCACAAGTGTGGAAGGGTATGCTCAGATGTGAGTCCCTTGCTCACTGCACCATCAGGATTCAAGCAAGCAGGGCCGAAGACGGCTGTAATGCCAGAAACCGGTCCCCGGAAGCTTGTTTCCTTTCCAGTAAAGAATTGGCTTGGTAGTTTGGTCTGCCCTGTTCCCATGATGCACTGGGCCAGGGTCAGACTAATTTGCATGTAGCCAGGTTCTGAACTGGGATGGTGCAGTGAGCTAAAAAACGGTGATGGATCAAGCCCTGATCTTTTGACTGGGTAGGAGTGTTCTGCTTAATTCAGATACTCTGTCCATCACCACCCCCTTTTGAATCGTTTTGGCCACCACAAGTGTGGAAGGGTATGCTCAGATGTGAGTCCCTTGCTCACTGCACCATCAGGATTCAAGCAAGCCGGGCCGAAGACGGCTGTAATGCCAGAAACCGGTCCCCGGAAGCTTGTTCCCTTTCCAGTAAAGAATTGGCTTGGTAGTTTTGTCTGCCCTGTTCCCATGATGCACTGGGCCAGGGTCAGACTAATTTGCATGTAGCCAGGTTCTGAACTGGGATGGTGCAGTGAGCTAAAAAACGGTGATGGATCAAGCCCTGATCTTTTGACTGGGTAGGAGTGTTCTGCTTAATTCAGATACTCTGTCCATCACCACCCCCTTTCGAATCGTTTTGACCACCACAAGTGTGGAAGGGTATGCTCAGATGTGAGTCCCTTGCTCACTGCACCATCAGGATTCAAGCAAGCCGGGCCGAAGACGGCTGTAATGCCAGAAACCGGTCCCCGGAAGATTGTTTCCTTTCCAGTAAAGTATTGGCTTGGTAGTTTGGTCTGCCCTGTTCCCATGATGCACTGGGCCAGGGTCAGACTAATTTGCATGTAGCCAGGTTCTGAACTGGGATGGTGCAGTGAGCTAAAAAACGGTGATGGATCAAGCCCTGATCTTTTGACTGGGTAGGAGTGTTCTGCCTAATTCAGATACTCTGTCCATCACCACCCCCTTTTGAATCGTTTTGGCCACCACAAGTGTGGAAGGGTATGCTCAGATGTGAGTCCCTTGCTCACTGCACCATCAGGATTCAAGCAAGCCGGGCCGAAGACGGCTGTAATCCCAGAAACCGGTCCCCGGAAGCTTGTTTCCTTTCCAGTAAAGAATTGGCTTGGTAGTTTGGTCTGCCCTGTTCCCATGATGCACTGGGCCAGGGTCAGACTAATTTGCATTTAGCCAGGTTCTGAACTGGGATGGTGCAGTGAGCTAAAAAACGGTGATGGATCAAGCCCTGATCTTTTGACTGGGTAGGAGTGTTCTGCTTAATTCAGATACTCTGTCCATCACCACCCCCTTTTGAATCGTTTTGGCCACCACAAGTGTGGAAGGGTATGCTCAGATGTGAGTCCCTTGCTCACTGCACCATCAGGATTCAAGCAAGCCGGGCCGAAGACGGCTGTAATGCCAGAAACCGGTCCCCGGAAGCTTGTTTCCTTTCCAGTAAAGAATTGGCTTGGTAGTTTGGTCTGCCCTGTTCCCATGATGCACTGGGCCAGGGTCAGACTAATTTGCATGTAGCCAGGTTCTGAACTGGGGTGGTGCAGTGAGCTAAAAAACGGTGATGGATCAAGCCCTGATCTTTTGACTGGGTAGGAGTGTTCTGCTTAATTCAGATACTCTGTCCATCACCACCCCCTTTTGAATCGTTTTGGCCACCACAAGTGTGGAAGGGTATGCTCAGATGTGAGTCCCTTGCTCACTGCACCATCAGGATTCAAGCAAACCGGGCCGAAGACGGCTGTAATGCCAGAAACCGGTCCCCGGAAGCTTGTTTTCTTTCCAGTAAAGAATTGGCTTGGTAGTTTGGTCTGCCCTGTTCCCATGATGCACTGGGCCAGGGTCAGACTAATTTGCATGTAGCCAGGTTCTGAACTGGGATGGTGCAGTGAGCTAAAAAATAACGTTGATGGATCAAGCCCTGACCTTTTCACTGGGTAGGTGTGTTCTGCTTAATTCAGATGCTCTGTCCATCACCACCCCCTTTTGAATCGTTTTGGCCACCACAAGTGTGGAAGGGTATGCTCAGATGTGAGTCCGTTGCTCACTGCACCATCAGGATTCAAGCAAGCCGGGCCGAAGACGGCTGTAATGCCAGAAACCGGTCCCCGGAAGCTTGTTTCCTTTCCAGTAAAGAATTGGCTTGGTAGTTTGGTCTGCCCTGTTCCCATGATGCACTGGGCCAGGGTCAGACTAATTTGCATGTAGCCAGGTTCTGAACTGGGATGGTGCAGTGAGCTAAAAAACGGTGATGGATCAAGCCCTGATCTTTTGACTGGGTAGGAGTGTTCTGCTTAATTCAGATACTCTGTCCATCACCACCCCCTTTTGAATCGTTTTGGCCACCACAAGTGTGGAAGGGTATGCTCAGATGTGAGTCCCTTGCTCACTGCACCATCAGGATTCAAGCAAGCCGAGCCGAAGACGGCTGTAATGCCAGAAACCGGTCCCCGGAAGCTTGTTTCCTTTCCAGTAAAGAATTGGCTTGGTAGTTTGGTCTGCCCTGTTCCCATGATGCACTGGGCCAGGGTCAGACTAATTTGCATGTAGCCAGGTTCTGAACTGGGATGGTGCAGTGAGCTAAAAAACGGTGATGGATCAAGCCCTGATCTTTTGACTGGGTAGGAGTGTTCTGCTTAATTCAGATACTCTGTCCATCACCACCCCCTTTTGAATCGTTTTGGCCACCACAAGTGTGGAAGGGTATGCTCAGATGTGAGTCCCTTGCTCACTGCACCATCAGGATTCAAGCAAGCCGGGCCGAAGACGGCTGTAATGCCAGAAACCGGTCCCCGGAAGCTTGTTTCCTTTCCTGTAAAGAATTGGCTTGGTAGTTTGGTCTGCCCTGTTCCCATGATGCACTGGGCCAGGGTCAGACTAATTTGCATGTAGCCAGGTTCTGAACTGGGATGGTGCAGTGAGCTAAAAAACGGTGATGGATCAAGCCCTGATCTTTTGACTGGGTAGGAGTGTTCTGCTTAATTCAGATACTCTGTCCATCACCACCCCCTTTTGAATCGTTTTGGCCACCACAAGTGTGGAAGGGTATGCTCAGATGTGAGTCCCTTGATCACTGCACCATCAGGATTCAAGCAAACCGGGCTGAAGACGGCTGTAATGCCAGAAACCGGTCCCCGGAAGCTTGTTTCCTTTCCAGTAAAGAATTGGCTTGGTAGTTTGGTCTGCCCTGTTCCCATGATGCACTGGGCCAGGGTCAGTCTAATTTGCATGTAGCCAGGTTCTGAACTGGGATGGTGCAGTGAGCTAAAAAACGGTGATGGATTAAGCCCTGATCTTTTCACTGGGTAGGAGTGTTCTGCTTAATTCAGGTTACTCTGTCCATCACCACCCCCTTTTGAATCGTTTTAGCCTCCACAAGTGTGGAAGGGTATGCTCAGATGTGAGTCCCTTGCTCACTGCACCATCAGGATTCAAGCAAGCCGGGCCGAAGACGGCTGTAATGCCAGAAACCGGTCCCCGGAAGCTTGTTTCCTTTCCAGTAAAGAATTGGCTTGGTAGTTTGGTCTGCCCTGTTCCCATGATGCACTGGGCCAGGGTCAGACTAATTTGCATGTAGCCAGGTTCTGAACTGGGATGGTGCAGTGAGCTAAAAAACGGTGATGGATCAAGCCCTGATCTTTTGACTGGGTAGGAGTGTTCTGCTTAATTCAGATACTCTGTCCATCACCACCCCCTTTTGAATCGTTTTGGCCACCACAAGTGTGGAAGGGTATGCTCAGATGTGAGTCCCTTGCTCACTGCACCATCAGGATTCAAGCAAGCAGGGCCGAAGACAGCTGTAATGCCAGAAACCGGTCCCCGGAAGCTTGTTTCCTTTCCAGTAAAGAATTGGCTTGGTAGTTTGGTCTGCCCTGTTCTCATGATGCACTGGGCCAGGGTCAGACTAATTTGCATGTAGCCAGGTTCTGAACTGGGATGGTGCAGTGAGCTAAAAAACGGTGATGGATCAAGCCCTGATCTTTTGCCTGGGTAGGAGTGTTCTGCTTAATTCAGATACTCTGTCCATCACCACCCCCTTTTGAATCGTTTTGGCCACCACAAGTGTGGAAGGGTATGCTCAGATGTGAGTCCCTTGCTCACTGCACCATCAGGATTCAAGCAAGCCGGGCCGAAGACGGCTGTAATGCCAGAAACCGGTCCCCGGAAGCTTGTTTCCTTTCCAGTAAAGAATTGGCTTGGTAGTTTGGTCTGCCCTGTACCCATGATGCACTGGGCCAGGGTCAGACTAATTTGCATGTAGCCAGGTTCTGAACTGGGATGGTGCAGTGAGCTAAAAAAAGGTGATGGATCAAGCCCTGATCTTTTGACTGGGTAGGAGTGTTCTGCTTAATTCAGATACTCTGTCCATCACCACCCCCTTTTGAATCGTTTTGGCCACCACAAGTGTGGAAGGGTATGCTCAGATGTGAGTCCCTTGCTCACTGCACCATCAGGATTCAAGCAAGCAGGGCCGAAGACGGCTGTAATGCCAGAAATCGGTCCCCGGAAGCTTGTTTCCTTTCCAGTAAAGAATTGGCTTGGTAGTTTGGTCTGCCCTGTTCCCATGATGCACTGGGCAAGGGTCAGACTAATTTGCATGTAGCCAGGTTCTGAACTGGGATGGTGCAGTGAGCTAAAAAACGGTGATGGATCAAGCCCTGATCTTTTGACTGGGTAGGAGTGTTCTGCTTAATTCAGATACTCTGTCCATCACCACCCCCTTTTGAATCGTTTTGGCCACCACAAGTGTGGAAGGGTATGCTCAGATGTGAGTCCCTTGCTCACTGCACCATCAGGATTCAAGCAAACCGGGCCGAAGACGGCTGTAATGCCAGAAACCGGTCCCCGGAAGCTTGATTTCTTTCCAGTAAAGAATTGGCTTGGTAGTTTGGTCTGCCCTGTTCCCATGATGCACTGGGCCAGGGTCAGACTAATTTGCATGTAGCCAGGTTCTGAACTGGGATGGTGCAGTGAGCTAAAAAACGGTGATGGATCAAGCCCTGATCTTTTGACTGGGTAGGAGTGTTCTGCTTAATTCAGATACTCTGTCCATCACCACCCCCTTTTGAATCGTTTTGGCCACCACAAGTGTGGAAGGGTATGCTCAGATGTGAGTCCCTTGCTCACTGCACCATCAGGATTCAAGCAAGCCGGGCCGAAGACGGCTGTAATGCCAGAAACCGGTCCCCGGAAGCTTGTTTCCTTTCCAGTGAAGAATTGGCTTGGTAGTTTGGTCTGCCCTGTTCCCATGATGCACTGGGCCAGGGTCAGACTAATTTGCATGTAGCCAGGTTCTGAACTGGGATGGTGCAGTGAGCTAAAAAACGGTGATGGATCAAGCCCTGATCTTTTTACTGGGTAGGAGTGTTCTGCTTAATTCAGATACTCTGTCCATCACCACCCCCTTTTGAATCGTTTTGGCCACCACAAGTGTGGAAGGGTATGCTCAGATGTGAGTCCCTTGCTCACTGCACCATCAGGATTCAAGCAAGCCGGGCCGAAGACGGCTGTAATGCCAGAAACCGGTCCCCGGAAGCTTGTTTCCTTTCCAGTAAAGAATTGGCTTGGTAGTTTGGTCTGCCCTGTTCCCATGATGCACTGGGCCAGGGTCAGACTAATTTGCATGTAGCCAGGTTCTGAACTGGGATGGTGCAGTGAGCTAAAAAACGGTGATGGATCAAGCCCTGATCTTTTGACTGGGTAGGAGTGTTCTGCTTAATTCAGATACTCTGTCCATCACCACCCCCTTTTGAATCGTTTTGGCCACCACAAGTGTGGAAGGGTATGCTCAGATGTGAGTCCCTTGCTCACTGCACCATCAGGATTCAAGCAAGCCGGGCCGAAGACGGCTGTAATGCCAGAAACCGGTCCCCGGAAGCTTGTTTCCTTTCCAGTAAAGAATTGGCTTGGTAGTTTGGTCTGTCCTGTTCCCATGATGCACTGGGCCAGGGTCAGACTAATTTCCATGTAGCCAGGTTCTGAACTGGGATGGTGCAGTGAGCTAAAAAACGGTGATGGATCAAGCCCTGATCTTTTGACTGGATAGGAGTGTTCTGCTTAATTCAGATACTCTGTCCATCACCACCCCCTTTTGAATCATTTTGGCCACCACAAGTGTGGAAGGGTATGCTCAGATGTGAGTCCCTTGCTCACTGCACCATCAGGATTCAAGCAAACCGGGCCGAAGACGGCTGTAATGCCAGAAACCGGTCCCCGGAAGCTTGTTTCCTCTCCAGTAAAGAATTAGCTTGGTAGTTTGGTCTGCCCTGTTCCCATGATGCACTGGGCCAGGGTCAGACTAATTTGCATGTAGCCAGGTTCTGAACTGGGATGGTGCAGTGAGCTAAAAAACGGTGATGGATCAAGCCCTGATCTTTTGACTGGGTAGGAGTGTTCTGCTTAATTCAGATACTCTGTCCATCACCACCCCCTTTGGAATCGTTTTGACCACCACAAGTGTGGAAGGGTATGCTCAGATGTGAGTCCCTTGCTCACTGCACCATCAGGAATCATGCAAGCCGGGCCGAAGACGGCTGTAATGCCAGAAACCGGTCCCCCGAAGCTTGTTTCCTTTCCAGTAAAGAATTGGCTTGGTAGTTTGGTCTGCCCTGTTCCCATGATGCACTGGGCCAGGGTCAGACTAATTTGCATGTAGCCAGGTTCTGAACTGGGATGGTGCAGTGAGCTAAAAAACGGTGATGGATCAAGCCTTGATCTTTTGACTGGGTAGGAGTGTTCTGCTGAATTCAGATACTCTGTCCATCACCACCCCCTTTTGAATCGTTTTGGCCGCCACAAGTGTGCAAGGGTATGCTCAGATGTGAGTCCCTTGCTCACTGCACCATCAGGATTCAAGCAAACCGGGCCGAAGACGGCTGTAATGCCAGAAACCGGTCCCAGGAAGCTTGTTTCCTCTCCAGTAAAGAATTGGCTTGTTAGTTTGGTCTGCCCTGTTCCCATGATGCACTGGGCCAGGGTCAGACTAATTTGCATGTAGCCAGGTTCTGAACTGGGATGGTGCAGTGAGCTAAAAAACGGTGATGGATCAAGCCCTGATCTTTTCACTGGGTAGGAGTGTTCTGCTTAATTCAGATACTCTGTCCATCACCACCCCCTTTTGAATCGCTTTGGCCACCACAAGTGTGGAAGGGTATGCTCAGATTGAGTCCCTTGCTCACTGCACCATCAGGATTCAAGCAAGCAGGGCCGAAGACGGCTGTAATGCCAGAAACCGGTCCCCGGAAGCTTGTTTCCTTTCCAGTAAAGAATTGGCTTGGTAGTTTGGTCTGCCCTGTTCCCATGATGCACTGGGCCAGGGTCAGACTAATTTGCATGTAGCCAGGTTCTGAACTGGGATGGTGCAGTGAGCTAAAAAACGGTAATGGATCAAGCCCTGATCTTTTGACTGGGTAGGAGTGTTCTGCTTAATTCAGATACTCTGTCCATCACCACCCCCTTTTGAATCGTTTTGGCCACCACAAGTGTGGAAGGGTATGCTCAGATGTGAGTCCCTTTGCTATCTGCACCATCAGGATTCAAGCAAGCCGGGCTGAAGACGGCTGTAATGCCAGAAACCGGTCCCCGGAAGCTTGTTCCCTTTCCAGTAAAGAATTGGCTTGGTAGTTTTGTCTGCCCTGTTCCCATGATGCACTGGGCCAGGGTCAGACTAATTTGCATGTAGCCAGGTTCTGAACTGGGATGGTGCAGTGAGCTAAAAAACGGTGATGGATCAAGCCCTGATCTTTTGACTGGGTAGGAGTGTTCTGCTTAATTCAGATACTCCGTCCATCACCACCCCCTTTCGAATCGTTTTGACCACCACAAGTGTGGAAGGGTATGCTCAGATGTGAGTCCCTTGCTCACTGCACCATCAGGATTCAAGCAAGCCGGGCCAAAGACGGCTGTAATGCCAGAAACCGGTCCCCGGAAGCTTGTTTCCTTTCCAGTAAAGAATTGGCTTGGTAGTTTGGTCTGCCCTGTTCCCATGATGCACTGGGCCAGGGTCAGACTAATTTGCATGTAGCCAGGTTCTGAACTGGGATGGTGCAGTGAGCTAAAAAACGGTGATGGATCAAGCCCTGATCTTTTGACTGGGTAGGAGTGTTCTGCCTAATTCAGATACTCTGTCCATCACCACCCCCTTTTGAATCGTTTTGGCCACCACAAGTGTGGAAGGGTATGCTCAGATGTGAGTCCCTTGCTCACTGCACCATCAGGATTCAAGCAAGCCGGGCCGAAGACGGCTGTAATGCCCGAAACCGGTCCCCGGAAGCTTGTTTCCTTTCCAGTAAAGAATTGGCTTGGTAGTTTGGTCTGCCCTGTTCCCATGATGCACTGGGCCAGGGTCAGACTAATTTGCATGTAGCCAGGTTCTGAACTGGGATGGTGCAGTGAGCTAAAAAACGGTGATGGATCAAGCCCTGATCTTTTGACTGGGTAGGAGTGTTCTGCTTAATTCAGATACTCTGTCCATCACCACCCCCTTTTGAATCGTTTTGGCCACCACAAGTGTGGAAGGGTATGCTCAGATGTGAGTCCCTTGCTCACTGCACCATCAGGATTCAAGCAAGCCGGGCCGAAGACGGCTGTAATGCCAGAAACCGGTCCCCGGAATCTTGTTTCCTTTCCAGTAAAGAATTGGCTTGGTAGTTTGGTCTGCCCTGTTCCCATGATGCACTGGGCCAGGGTCAGACTGATTTGCATGTACCAGGTTCTGAACTGGGATGGTGCAGTGAGCTAAAAAACGGTGATGGATCAAGCCCTGATCTTTTGACTGGGTAGGAGTGTTCTGCTTAATTCAGATACTCTGTCCATCACCACCCCCTTTTGAATCGTTTTGGCCACCACAAGTGTGGAAGGGTATGCTCAGATGTGAGTCCCTTGCTCACTGCACCATCAGGATTCAAGCAAGCTGGGCCGAAGATGGCTGTGATGCCAGAAACCGGTCCCCGGAAGCTTGTTTCCTTTCCAGTAAAGAATTGGCTTGGTAGTTTGGTCTGCCCTGTTCCCATGATGCACTGGGCCAGGGTCAGACTAATTTGCATGTAGCCAGGTTCTGAACTGGGATGGTGCAGTGAGCTAAAAAACGGTGATGGATCAAGCCCTGATCTTTTGACTGGGTAGGAGTGTTCTGCTTAATTCAGATACTCTGTCCATCACCACCCCCTTTTGAATCGTTTTGGCCACCACAAGTGTGGAAGGGTATGCTCAGATGTGAGTCCCTTGCTCACTGCACCATCAGGATTCAAGCAAGCCGGGCCGAAGACGGCTGTAATGCCAGAAACCGGTCCCCGGAAGCTTGTTTCCTTTCCTGTAAAGAATTGGCTTGGTAGTTTGGTCTGCCCTGTTCCCATGATGCACTGGGCCAGGGTCAGACTAATTTGCATGTAGCCAGGTTCTGAACTGGGATGGTGCAGTGAGCTAAAAAACGGTGATGGATCAAGCCCTGATCTTTTGACCGGGTAGGAGTGTTCTGCTTAATTCAGATACTCTGTCCATCACCACCCCCTTTTGAATCATTTTGGCCACCACAAGTGTGGAAGGGTATGCTCAGATGTGAGTCCCTTGCTCACTGCACCATCAGGATTCAAGCAAACCTGGCTGAAGACGGCTGTAATGCCAGAAACCGGTCCCCGGAAGCTTGTTTCCTTTCCAGTAAAGAATTGGCTTGGTAGTTTGGTCTGCCCTGTTCCCATGATGCACTGGGCCAGGGTCAGACTAATTTGCATGTAGCCAGGTTCTGAACTGGGATGGTGCAGTGAGCTAAAAAACGGTGATGGATTAAGCCCTGATCTTTTCACTGGGTAGGAGTGTTCTGCTTAATTCAGATACTCTGTCCATCACCACCCCCTTTTGAATCGTTTTGGCCACCACAAGTGTGGAAGGGTATGCTCAGATGTGAGTCCCTTGCTCACTGCACCATCAGGATTCAAGCAAGCCGGGCCGAAGACGGCTGTAATGCCAGAAACCGGTCCCCGGAAGCTTGTTTCCTGTCCAGTAAAGAATTGGCTTGGTAGTTTGGTCTGCCCTGTTCCCATGATGCACTGGGCCAGGGTCAGACTAATTTGCATGTAGCCAGGTTCTAAACTGGGATGGTGCAGTGAGCTAAAAAACGGTGATGGATCAAGCCCTGATCTTTTGACTGGGTAGGAGTGTTCTGCTTAATTCAGATACTCTGTCCATCACCACCCCCTTTTGAATCGTTTTGGCCACCACAAGTGTGGAAGGGTATGCTCAGATGTGAGTCCCTTGCTCACTCCACCATCAGGATTCAAGCAAGCCGGGCCGAAGACGGCTGTAATGCCAGAAACCGGTCCCCGGAAGCTTGTTTCCTTTCCAGTAAAGAATTGGCTTGGTAGTTTGGTCTGCCCTGTTCCCATGATGCACTGGGCCAGGGTCAGACTAATTTGCATGTAGCCAGGTTCTGAACTGGGATGGTGCAGTGAGCTAAAAAACGGTGATGGATCAAGCCCTGATCTTTTGACTGGGTAGGAGTGTTCTGCTTAATTCAGATACTCTGTCCATCACCACCCCCTTTTGAATCGTTTTGGCCACCACAAGTGTGGAAGGGTATGCTCAGATGTGAGTCCCTTGCTCACTGCACCATCAGGATTCAAGCAAGCCGGGCCGAAGACGGCTGTAATGCCAGAAACCGGTCCCCGGAAGCTTGTTTCCTGTCCAGTAAAGAATTGGCTTGGTAGTTTGGTCTGCCCTGTTCCCATGATGCACTGGGCCAGGGTCAGACTAATTTGCATGTAGCCAGGTTCTAAACTGGGATGGTGCAGTGAGCTAAAAAACGGTGATGGATCAAGCCCTGATCTTTTGACTGGGTAGGAGTGTTCTGCTTAATTCAGATACTCTGTCCATCACCACCCCCTTTTGAATCGTTTTGGCCACCACAAGTGTGGAAGGGTATGCTCAGATGTGAGTCCCTTGCTCACTCCACCATCAGGATTCAAGCAAGCCGGGCCGAAGACGGCTGTAATGCCAGAAACCGGTCCCCGGAAGCTTGTTTCCTTTCCAGTAAAGAATTGGCTTGGTAGTTTGGTCTGCCCTGTTCCCATGATGCACTGGGCCAGGGTCAGACTAATTTGCATGTAGCCAGGTTCTGAACTGGGATGGTGCAGTGAGCTAAAAAACGGTGATGGATCAAGCCCTGATCTTTTGACTGGGTAGGAGTGTTCTGCTTAATTCAGATACTCTGTCCATCACCACCCCCTTTTGAATCGTTTTGGCCACCACAAGTGTGGAAGGGTATGCTCAGATGTGAGTCCCTTGCTCACTGCACCATCAGGATTCAAGCAAGCCGGGCCGAAGACGGCTGTAATGCCAGAAACCGGTCCCCGGAAGCTTGTTTCCTTTCCAGTAAAGAATTGGCTTGGTAGTTTGGTCTGCCCTGTTCCCATGATGCACTGGGCCAGGGTCAGACTAATTTGCATGTAGCCAGGTTCTGAACTGGGATGGTGCAGTGAGCTAAAAAACGGTGATGGATCAAGCCCTGATCTTTTGACTGGGTAGGAGTGTTCTGCTTAATTCAGATACTCTGTCCATCACCACCCCCTTTTGAATCGTTTTGGCCACCACAAGTGTGGAAGGGTATGCTCAGATGTGAGTCCCTTGCTCACTGCACCATCAGGATTCAAGCAAGCCGGGCCGAAGACGGCTGTAATGCCAGAAACCGGTCCCCGGAAGCTTGTTTCCTTTCCAGTAAAGAATTGGCTTGGTAGTTTGGTCTGCCCTGTACCCATGATGCACTGGGCCAGGGTCAGACTAATTTGCATGTAGCCAGGTTCTGAACTGGGATGGTGCAGTGAGCTAAAAAAAGGTGATGGATCAAGCCCTGATCTTTTGACTGGGTAGGAGTGTTCTGCTTAATTCAGATACTCTGTCCATCACCACCCCCTTTTGAATCGTTTTGGCCACCACAAGTGTGGAAGCGTATGCTCAGATGTGAGTCCCTTGCTCACTGCACCATCAGGATTCAAGCAAGCAGGGCCGAAGACGGCTGTAATGCCAGAAACCGGTCCCCGGAAGCTTGTTTCCTTTCCAGTAAAGAATTGGCTTGGTAGTTTGGTCTGCCCTGTTCCCATGATGCACTGGGCCAGGGTCAGACTAATTTGCATGTAGCCAGGTTCTGAACTGGGATGGTGCAGTGAGCTAAAAAACGGTGATGGATCAAGCCCTGATCTTTTGAATGGGTAGGAGTGTTCTGCTTAATTCAGATACTCTGTCCATCACCACCCCCTTTTGAATCGTTTTGGCCACCACAAGTGTGGAAGGGTATGCTCAGATGTGAGTCCCTTGCTCACTGCACCATCAGGATTCAAGCAAACCGGGCCGAAGACGGCTGTAATGCCAGAAACCGGTCCCCGGAAGCTTGTTTTCTTTCCAGTAAAGAATTGGCTTGGTAGTTTGGTCTGCCCTGTTCCCATGATGCACTGGGCCAGGGTCAGACTAATTTGCATGTAGCCAGGTTCTGAACTGGGATGGTGCAGTGAGCTAAAAAATAACGGTGATGGATCAAGCCCTGACCTTTTCACTGGGTAGGTGTGTTCTGATTAATTCAGATGCTCTGTCCATCACCACCCCCTTTTGAATCGTTTTGGCCACCACAAGTGTGGAAGGGTATGCTCAGATGTGAGTCCCTTGCTCACTGCACCATCAGGATTCAAGCAAACCGGGCCGAAGACGGCTGTAATGCCAGAAACCGGTCCCCAGAAGCTTGTTTCCTCTCCAGTAAAGAATTGGCTTGGTAGTTTGGTCTGCCCTGTTCCCATGATGCACTGGGCCAGGGTCAGACTAATTTGCATGTAGCCAGGTTCTGAACTGGGATGGTGCAGTGAGCTAAAAAACGGTGATGGATCAAGCCCTGATCTTTTGACTGGGTAGGAGTGTTCTGCTTAATTCAGATACTCTGTCCATCACCACCCCCTTTTGAATCGTTTTGACCACCACAAGTGTGGAAGGGTATGCTCAGATGTGAGTCCCTTGCTCACTGCACCATCAGGATTCATGCAAGCCGGGCCGAAGACGGCTGTAATGCCAGAAACCGGTCCCCCGAAGCTTGTTTCCTTTCCAGTAAAGAATTGGCTTGGTAGTTTGGTCTGCCCTGTTCCCATGATGCACTGGGCCAGGGTCAGACTAATTTGCATGTAGCCAGGTTCTGAACTGGGATGGTGCAGTGAGCTAAAAAACGGTGATGGATCAAGCCTTGATCTTTTGACTGGGTAGGAGTGTTCTGCTGAATTCAGATACTCTGTCCATCACCACCCCCTTTTGAATCGTTTTGGCCACCACAAGTGTGCAAGGGTATGCTCAGATGTGAGTCCCTTGCTCACTGCACCATCAGGATTCAAGCAAACCGGGCCGAAGACGGCTGTAATGCCAGAAACCGGTCCCAGGAAGCTTGTTTCCTCTCCAGTAAAGAATTGGCTCGTTAGTTTGGTCTGCCCTGTTCCCATGATGCACTGGGCCAGGGTCAGACTAATTTGCATGTAGCCAGGTTCTGAACTGGGATGGTGCAGTGAGCTAAAAAACGGTAATGGATCAAGCCCTGATCTTTTGACTGGGTAGGAGTGTTCTGCTTAATTCAGATACTCTGTCCATCACCACCCCCTTTTGAATCGTTTTGGCCACCACAAGTGTGGAAGGGTATGCTCAGATGTGAGTCCCTTTGCTATCTGCACCATCAGGATTCAAGCAAGCCGGGCCGAAGACGGCTGTAATGCCAGAAACCGGTCCCCGGAAGCTTGTTCCCTTTCCAGTAAAGAATTGGCTTGGTAGTTTTGTCTGCCCTGTTCCCATGATGCACAGGGCCAGGGTCAGACTAATTTGCATGTAGCCAGGTTCTGAACTGGGATGGTGCAGTGAGCTAAAAAACGGTGATGGATCAAGCCCTGATCTTTTGACTGGGTAGGAGTGTTCTGCTTAATTCAGATACTCCGTCCATCACCACCCCCTTTCGAATCGTTTTGACCACCACAAGTGTGGAAGGGTATGCTCAGATGTGAGTCCCTTGCTCACTGCACCATCAGGATTCAAGCAAGCCGGGCCGAAGACGGCTGTAATGCCAGAAACCGGTCCCCGGAAGCTTGTTTCCTTTCCAGTAAAGAATTGGCTTGGTAGTTTGGTCTGCCCTGTTCCCATGATGCACTGGGCCAGGGTCAGACTAATTTGCATGTAGCCAGGTTCTGAACTGGGATGGTGCAGTGAGCTAAAAAACGGTGATGGATCAAGCCCTGATCTTTTGACTGGGTAGGAGTGTTCTGCCTAATTCAGATACTCTGTCCATCACCACCCCCTTTTGAATCGTTTTGGCCACCACAAGTGTGGAAGGGTATGCTCAGATGTGAGTCCCTTGCTCACTGCACCATCAGGATTCAGGCAAGCCGGGCCGAAGACGGCTGTAATGCCAGAAACCGGTCCCCGGAAGCTTGTTTCCTTTCCAGTAAAGAATTGGCTTGGTAGTTTGGTCTGCCCTGTTCCCATGATGCACTGGGCCAGGGTCAGACTAATTTGCATGTAGCCAGGTTCTGAACTGGGATGGTGCAGTGAGCTAAAAAACGGTGATGGATCAAGCCCTGATCTTTTGACTGGGTAGGAGTGTTCTGCTTAATTCAGATACTCTGTCCATCACCACCCCCTTTTGAATCGTTTTGGCCACCACAAGTGTGGAAGGGTATGCTCAGATGTGAGTCCCTTGCTCACTGCACCATCAGGATTCAAGCAAGCCGGGCCGAAGACGGCTGTAATGCCAGAAACCGGTCCCCGGAAGCTTGTTTCCTTTCCTGTAAAGAATTGGCTTGGTAGTTTGGTCTGCCCTGTTCCCATGATGCACTGGGCCAGGGTCAGACTAATTTGCATGTAGCCAGGTTCTGAACTGGGATGGTGCAGTGAGCTAAAAAACGGTGATGGATCAAGCCCTGATCTTTTGACTGGGTAGGAGTGTTCTGCTTAATTCAGATACTCTGTCCATCACCACCCCCTTTTGAATCATTTTGGCCACCACAAGTGTGGAAGGGTATGCTCAGATGTGAGTCCCTTGCTCACTGCACCATCAGGATTCAAGCAAACCTGGCTGAAGACGGCTGTAATGCCAGAAACCGGTCCCCGGAAGCTTGTTTCCTTTCCAGTAAAGAATTGGCTTGGTAGTTTGGTCTGCCCTGTTCCCATGATGCACTGGGCCAGGGTCAGACTAATTTGCATGTAGCCAGGTTCTGAACTGGGATGGTGCAGTGAGCTAAAAAACGGTGATGGATTAAGCCCTGATCTTTTCACTGGGTAGGAGTGTTCTGCTTAATTCAGATACTCTGTCCATCACCACCCCCTTTTGAATCGTTTTGGCCACCAAAAGTGTGGAAGGGTATGCTCAGATGTGAGTCCCTTGCTCACTGCACCATCAGGATTCAAGCAAGCCGGGCCGAAGACGGCTGTAATGCCAGAAACCGGTCCCCGGAAGCTTGTTTCCTGTCCAGTAAAGAATTGGCTTGGTAGTTTGGTCTGCCCTGTTCCCATGATGCACTGGGCCAGGGTCAGACTAATTTGCATGTAGCCAGGTTCTAAACTGGGATGGTGCAGTGAGCTAAAAAACGGTGATGGATCAAGCCCTGATCTTTTGACTGGGTAGGAGTGTTCTGCTTAATTCAGATACTCTGTCCATCACCACCCCCTTTTGAATCGTTTTGGCCACCACAAGTGTGGAAGGGTATGCTCAGATGTGAGTCCCTTGCTCACTCCACCATCAGGATTCAAGCAAGCCGGGCCGAAGACGGCTGTAATGCCAGAAACCGGTCCCCGGAGGCTTGTTTCCTTTCCAGTAAAGAATTGGCTTGGTAGTTTGGTCTGCCCTGTTCCCATGATGCACTGGGCCAGGGTCAGACTAATTTGCATGTAGCCAGGTTCTGAACTGGGATGGTGCAGTGAGCTAAAAAACGGTGATGGATCAAGCCCTGATCTTTTGACTGGGTAGGAGTGTTCTGCTTAATTCAGATACTCTGTCCATCACCACCCCCTTTTGAATCGTTTTGGCCACCACAAGTGTGGAAGGGTATGCTCAGATGTGAGTCCCTTGCTCACTGCACCATCAGGATTCAAGCAAGCCGGGCCGAAGACGGCTGTAATGCCAGAAACCGGTCCCCGGAAGCTTGTTTCCTTTCCAGTAAAGAATTGGCTTGGTAGTTTGGTCTGCCCTGTACCCATGATGCACTGGGCCAGGGTCAGACTAATTTGCATGTAGCCAGGTTCTGAACTGGGATGGTGCAGTGAGCTAAAAAAAGGTGATGGATCAAGCCCTGATCTTTTGACTGGGTAGGAGTGTTCTGCTTAATTCAGATACTCTGTCCATCACCACCCCCTTTTGAATCGTTTTGGCCACCACAAGTGTGGAAGCGTATGCTCAGATGTGAGTCCCTTGCTCACTGCACCATCAGGATTCAAGCAAGCAGGGCCGAAGACGGCTGTAATGCCAGAAACCGGTCCCCGGAAGCTTGTTTCCTTTCCAGTAAAGAATTGGCTTGGTAGTTTGGTCTGCCCTGTTCCCATGATGCACTGGGCCAGGGTCAGACTAATTTGCATGTAGCCATGTTCTGAACTGGGATGGTGCAGTGAGCTAAAAAACGGTGATGGATCAAGCCCTGATCTTTTGACTGGGTAGGAGTGTTCTGCTTAATTCAGATACTCTGTCCATCACCACCCCCTTTTGAATCGTTTTGGCCACCACAAGTGTGGAAGGGTATGCTCAGATGTGAGTCCCTTGCTCACTGCACCATCAGGATTCAAGCAAACCGGGCCGAAGACGGCTGTAATGCCAGAAACCGGTCCCCGGAAGCTTGTTTTCTTTCCAGTAAAGAATTGGCTTGGTAGTTTGGTCTGCCCTGTTCCCATGATGCACTGGGCCAGGGTCAGACTAATTTGCATGTAGCCAGGTTCTGAACTGGGATGGTGCAGTGAGCTAAAAAATAACGGTGATGGATCAAGCCCTGACCTTTTCACTGGGTAGGTATGTTCTGATTAATTCAGATGCTCTGTCCATCACCACCCCCTTTTGAATTGTTTTGGCCACCACAAGTGTGGAAGGGTATGCTCAGATGTGAGTCCCTTGCTCACTGCACCATCAGGATTCAAGCAAGCCGGGCCGAAGACGGCTGTAATGCCAGAAACCGGTCCCTGGAAGCTTGTTTCCTTTCCAGTAAAGAATTGGCTTGGTAGTTTGGTCTGCCCTGTTCCCATGATGCACTGGGCCAGGGTCAGACTAATTTGCATGTAGCCAGGTTCTGAACTGGGATGGTGCAGTGAGCTAAAAAACGGTGATGGATCAAGCCCTGATCTTTTGACTGGGTAGGAGTGTTCTGCTTAATTCAGATACTCTGTCCATCACCACCCCCTTTTGAATCGTTTTGGCCACCAAAAGTGTGGAAGGGTATGCTCAGATGTGAGTCCCTTGCTCACTGCACCATCAGGATTCAAGCAAGCCGGGCCGAAGACGGCTGTAATGCCAGAAACCGGTCCCCGGAAGCTTGTTTCCTTTCCAGTAAAGAATTGGCTTGGTAGTTTGGTCTGCCCTGTTCCCATGATGCACTGGGCCAGGGTCAGACTAATTTGCATGTAGCCAGGTTCTGAACTGGGATGGTGCAGTGAGCTAAAAAACGGTGATGGATCAAGCCCTGATCTTTTGACTGGGTAGGAGTGTTCTGCTTAATTCAGATACTCTGTCCATCACCACCCCCTTTTGAATCGTTTTGGCCACCACAAGTGTGGAAGGGTATGCTCAGATGTGAGTCCCTTGCTCACTGCACCATCAGGATTCAAGCAAGCCGGGCCGAAGACGGCTGTAATGCCAGAAACCGGTCCCCGGAAGCTTGTTTCCTTTCCAGTAAAGAATTGGCTTGGTAGTTTGGTCTGTCCTGTTCCCATGATGCACTGGGCCAGGGTCAGACTAATTTGCATGTAGCCAGGTTCTGAACTGGGATGGTGCAGTGAGCTAAAAAACGGTGATGGATCAAGCACTGATCTTTTGACTGGGTAGGAGTGTTCTGCTTAATTCAGATACTCTGTCCATCACCACCCCCTTTTGAATCGTTTTGGCCACCACAAGTGTGGAAGGCTATGCTCAGATGTGAGTCCCTTGCTCACTGCACCATCAGGATTCAAGCAAGCCGGGCCGAAGACGGCTGTAATGCCAGAAACCGGTTCCCGGAAGCTTGTTTCCTTTCCAGTAAAGAATTGGCTTGGTAGTTTGGTCTGCCCTGTTCCCATGATGCACTGGGCCAGGGTCAGACTAATTTGCATGTAGCCAGGTTCTGAACTGGGATGGTGCAGTGAGCTAAAAAACGGTGATGGATCAAGCCCTGATCTTTTGACTGGGTAGGAGTGTTCTGCTTAATTCAGATACTCTGTCCATCACCACCCCCTTTTGAATCGTTTTGGCCACCACAAGTGTGGAAGGGTATGCTCAGATGTGAGTCCCTTGCTCACTGCACCATGAGGATTCAAGCAAGCCGGGCCGAAGACGGCTGTAATGCCAGAAACCGGTCCCCGGAAGCTTGTTTCCTTTCCAGTAAAGAATTGGCTTGGTAGTTTGGTCTGCCCTGTTCCCATGATGCACTGGGCCAGGGTCAGACTAATTTGCATGTAGCCAGGTTCTGAACTGGGATGGTGCAGTGAGCTAAAAAACGGTGATGGATCAAGCCCTGATCTTTTGACTGGGTAGGAGTGTTCTGCTTAATTCAGATACTCTGTCCATCACCACCCCCTTTTGAATCGTTTTGGCCACCACAAGTGTGGAAGGGTATGCTCAGATGTGAGTCCCTTGCTCACTGCACCATCAGGATTCAAGCAAGCCGGGCCAAAGACGGCTGTAATGCCAGAAACCGGTCCCCGGAAGCTTGTTTCCTTTCCAGTAAAGAATTGGCTTGGTAGTTTGGTCTGCCCTGTTCCCATGATGCACTGGGCCAGGGTCAGACTAATTTGCATGTAGCCAGGTTCTGAACTGGGATGGTGCAGTGAGCTAAAAAACGGTGATGGATCAAGCCCTGATCTTTTGACTGGGTAGGAGTGTTCTGCTTAATTCAGATACTCTGTCCATCACCACCCCCTTTTGAATCGATGATCTCAGTGGCATTGGAGCAGAAGGGGGCGGTGGATGCTCTGAGTTCTGCCGGAGAGGAATGAGGTGGTCCTGTCCAGGGCCTTCTCTTGGATCCCAGCGTCTTGTAGGCGTATTCGTAGTGTGCGGTGACAGACCGTGTCGAAGGCAGCTGACAGGTCCAGGAGGATGAGGGCCACTGTTTCTCCGATGTCAAGCAGGGTCCTGATGTCATCGGTGCCGGCGATGAGGGCAGTCTCGGTACTGTGGTTACTGTGGAAGCCAAACTGGGAAAGGTCCAGGATGTTGTTCTCCTCGAGGTAACGGGTCAGTTGTTCGTTGACGGTCTTCTCGATGACCTTTGCCGGAAACAGGAGCGGGGAGAGGTCTTTGAGGTCCGCCTTGGGTTCTTTGAGTAAGGCGTTGATCTCGGCGTCCTTCCAGCTCTCCGGGAAGGTTGCTGCTGTGAAGGAGGTGTTGATGACTTTCCGGAGATGGGGTGCGATGGCTGTGCTAGCTTTGTTGAAGATGTGGTGTGGGCATGGGTCTGACGGAGATCCAGGGTGGATGGTGTTCATGATCTTTATGGTGTCATCGTCATTGATGTTGGTCCAGGAGAGCAGGCGGTTGGTGCGGATGGTGGTCCTGGGAGCAGAGGTGTCCGTGGTTGTCGGGGCGGTCGTGGCGTTGAAGCTGTCTTGGATGTCTGCGATCTTGCGTTGGAAGAAGGTGGCCAGCGAGTCGCACAGGTTTTGCGAGGGTGGAACGTCGTTGGTGTTGGAGCTGGGGTTGGAGAGTTCCTTCACGATGTTGAAGAGCTCTTTGCTGTTGTGCGTGTTGCTGTCTAGGCCGTCTTTGAAGGAGGCCCTTTTGGTGGATCTGATGAGGTGATAGTGTCTGCGGGTGGCGTTTTTGTGGGCTGCGTGGCTGTCCGGTGTTCGTTCAGGGAGCCAGATCTTCCCCAGCTTTTGGCTGGTTTGCTTGGAGGCCCAGAGGTCTTCAGTAACCCAGCTGGCTTTCTTGTTGGTGTGACTGTTGGAGGGCTTCTTGATCGGGCAAGGGTGTTGGTGCAGTTGTTGATCCACTGAGGTTGTGGGTGGTGGTGTTGGGGTCTGTGTGGTCAGCGGGTGGGATCTGGGCGAGGGTGGTGGTTAGCTGGTCTTTGGTGACTTTGCTCCAGCAGCGTCGAGGCATCTGTTGGGTGCAGTAGTGCGTGGTGGGTTTCTTGAAGGTGAAGTGGATGCAGCGATAGTCAGTCCAGTGGAGTTCGGTGGTGTGGTTGAAGGAGACATGGGGGCTTGCAGAGAAGATGGGGTCAAGCGTGTGTACAGCAGAGTGGGTGGGTGTTGTGATGAGTTGTCTGAGTCCGAGGTTGGCTACGTTGTCAAACAGGGTGGTGGAGTTGGTGTCGTTGTTCTCGAAGTGGAAGTTCAGGTCCCCGAGGAGGATGTAGTCCATGGAGGCGAGGGCATGTGTGTTGACGAAGTCGGCGATGGAGTCGCTGAACTGTGGTCGTGGTCTGGGGGGTCTGTAGATGAGGGTTTCTCTGAGGGTGGTGTTGGGGTGGGGAACAACCTTTACAACAAAAGTTTTACAACGCGGTACTGTTACCACGGAACTTTTACAATGCAAGTCGTTACAACGACTTGCGCTGGGGGGCGCTACAGGATAGTAAATAGTTTAATTTACTATCCAACTCCTTCCCTAGTATCCACGGGGACTGGAGTTGGAATAGTAAATTAAAATATTTACTATCCAGCGCCTCCCAACGCAAGTCGTTGTAACGACTTGCGTTGTAAAAGTTGCGTAGTAACGGCACGCGTTGTAAAAGTACGCGTTGTAACGTCGTACATCCTGATGGGGTCGGTGTGGATCTGGAAGTGCCGGTGTTCAGCGGTGCTGAGGGTGTCGCGGTGTTGGTTGAGACTCTGAGAGTGTTTCTGTGGACAATGGCGATTCCTTCTCCTGCTCCATTGGTGCGATCCCTGCGGGTGATCTTGTGGCCTTCCGGGATGGCTATGGCTATGTCAGGTGCCGAGGCGGGGTTCAGCCAGGTCTCCGTCAGGAAGGCGACGTCTGGGGAGGTTGAGTCGAGTAGGTCCCAGAGTTCAACAGCGTGTTTGCGGGCGGAGCGGGTGTTGAGAAGGATGCATCTGAGGTGGTTGGGTTCTTATCTGGTTGGCAGCATGGTGGGGCAGATGCTTGTGAAGCTGCAGTTTTGGCAGGTGAAAGCTCTGTGGGTGAGCTTCCGGTGACCAGGAAGCAGGTGTGTGATCGTCCGGTGTTGAGTGCATGGAGGGTTCTGGCATCTTAGCGGTGTCGGGCGTCATGGCGTTTGTGAGGTCCAGGGGTCCTAGCACTGGGCGCGGACGGGCGCAGACGGACTTGCCTTAGGCACGCCTTCAGCACACCAGCAGCACGCCTGCTGCGTGTGTCCACTGCGCGTGTCCGCTGCGTGGCCACTGTATGCCTCCATATGAGGGGTGAGGGTATGTGGGAGGGAGGAGCAGCTGGGAGGTGGAAGCGGGGCGGCGAATGGGATTTGCAGGGGGGTGGGGCCGCAGGGACGCAGCGGCGGGAAAAACAGACTGGACAGCGTGAGAACTGGGCACAGGAAGGAAAAACAAGTTTAGGCAAGAAACCAAGTACAGGCACAGAGGAATAAAAACAAGTCTGGGCAAGAAAGCAAGTACAGGCACAGAGGAATAAAAACAAGTCTGGGCAAGAAATCATGTACAGGCACAGAGGAATAAACACAAGTCTGGGCAAGAAAAGAAGTACAGGCACAGAGGAATAAAAACGAGTCTGGGCAAGAAAGTAGGTTAGGCACAGGGAAAAAATACAAGATTAGGCAAAAACAATGCAGGCAGATCCGTGCAGCAGCGTGGGGAGCGACCTGCCTGCGAGCAGGGTCAGAAGTTAAGTATGATTGAAGTATAATTGAAAGACAGCAGAGAAAAGTTATACTTTACAGAGGTTTAACATTTTCAGAACTGTTAGAATTAGCATGTAAACTAGCAGCAATATCTTATTAATGCATTAATGAAAATATATATTAGCATGTATTGGCATGTGGTCTGCATGAAGAAGCAAATGCTACATCTAGTTTATGATAGTGCCAAATATTGTACCACCAGGCTTTGTATGAAATATTAGTCAAACACTTCCAGTTAATTATGGTTTGCTGAAACCCTAAAGCTAGCATGAGGACAAATAATTTAGTTTAATGTGAAGTTAAAATAACCACATCTGATAAACTTCCTAGAAAAAGCAAATATGTCGACATAGTACAGTGTAAACATTAAATTAGTGCAAAACGAGAGAGGACAATTACATGATTGTTGAACGTTAGGGAAAGTGCAAGTATCAGTGCTGTCAAATAAGTCATGGGCCCGTATTATACCCCTTTGCCTCTGGGATTCCCATTATAGAAGCCTATTGTTTATTGTTATGAGGTGATTGTAGCATAGAGATGAATTAAAAAAATAATCGCTAGAACAAATCTGTTGTTGATAACAAGGCTTCATATAAGACATGAATTTTTAAATAGTGGTGAGGATGTAGTGGTACTTTTTCAAAGATAAGGAAAGGAGTTCTTTAGGAGAGAACGGTGCGTGCAAGGAGAGTTTGATATTAAGCTATAGAGGCATAAATTGGATAGGAACTGGAAGGAATCATTTAGAAATCTGTTTCCAACAGAAAGCTTTATGATAGGTCAGAAACTCCAGAAAGATAGCAACCCCTTCTGTCTTGGATTTCTTAAGATGCAATAGGGGACGTTCTTATTCCACAGAAATTTGGAAAGAAGAAAGTCTATTTTTTGTATAGTATGTAAGTGGTATGTGAGTTGGGATCATAGATAAAATATATAGCAGGATAGGTTGAATCAATATTTTGATGGAGTCAAGATGACCCCACCGAGACAAGAATAACTGATTCCAAGAATACAGAAGCTTATCATTTCTGTTTAGTTCCTCTTTCGTATTTATTGTAACAAAACCTGAAATAGGATTGGTAAACCAGATACCTAAATATTTAATTTTAGAATAATTTCAGTGGAAACTAGTAGATAATGTTATACCTGGAAATGGAGGAGAATTCAGAGATTTCCTGAAATAGAGCAGGAATGATAACATCTGAATTTAAAAAAAAAGAGAAGAATGTAATCTGCATTTGCGGAAAGCTTCAGATGTTTCTCCCCATAATGAAAGCCTGATATAAGATTATTTTTTCTCATTTAAGTTAAAAAGGGTTCAAGGTCTAAAACAAATATAAGGGTAGATAAGGGGCAGCCTTGACGAACATCACTGTGTAGTGGGATATATTTGAAGACATTTCTGTTATTTATCATAGAATCCATTGGGACTGTATAGAGCAAGGATATAAGTGAAATAATATTGGTGCCAAAACCATGCCAAATAAGAGATTTAAGAAAAAGGTCCATCAACTCTATCAAATTCCTTTTCAACATCTATTTAGATGGCAGCTAATGGATAGGTAAGAAAGAGAGCTTTATTTAATACTTGAAAAAAGAGTCTAGATTTATCTGAGGTCAATCGACCCTTGACAAGAATAGACAGCTTCTTACCTATCAAGTCAGGCAAAAACAGGTACAAGGCACAAGGCAAGTAGCTTGACAAACATTTTACAATCAACATGAACGAGGGAAATAATGTTGACATTGTGAAGGATCCCGGGCATCTCTGGGAATGAGACACATTGTTGTGTCCTTAAAAGTACCTCCCACTGTACCAGAATGAAAGAACAACTTAAAAAGATGAAAAAGGTTAGGGAGAAGTATATTTGAAAAAAGTAAATAGAATTTCACCGTAAATCCATCTGGGCCTGGACTTTTGCCTTTCTTGAGTGCATTTAGCGCTGTGACATGTTCTAGAATTGATAAGTCCTTTTCAAGGACAGGAGGTGGAGTATCATTGAGGTAGGATTTTATTAAAACTTAGTTTAGCGCAAACAAGTTCTTGTAAATTGAAGTCCGAGGCTGAAGCATAGAATTGATGTTCGTGATATTTAGTATTATCTAATAGGGACTCCTGTTGCTTAGCAAAGTATTTCTTTTTGTTTAAACAAAGTCAATAATAAAACCACCGGACACCACTTTAAATGTATCCCATAATAATTGGGGAGATAGCTCTGAACCTGCATTAAGTATGAAAAATTAATCAGCAAAGGAATTTAAGGAGGTAGAGAAAACATGGTCAAGTAAGAGAGAATTATTAAAACTTTAACTATTCGAAATAGTGAATGCTGGGAGTAGATCTAGATCAACAACAACTAGGGCATGGTCTGAAATGACAAAAGACCCAATATTGGGAATAATGAGATTTTGGACAAGTGATTAAATGAGGAAAATATGATCTGATATGAACGAATGAGGGGACCTTATGGAAGGGGAATACAAAGAGAACTCTTTTGTAATAGGGTTACATCATCTCCATGCATTTATTAGGTGTTTTTGGTAAGTAACACATTGAAATTGTTTATGAGTTTTGTGAGTAATGAAATGAAATAAAAATGCCGATCTATAAATGGATTTATAATCTGGATGCAAACACCACACAAAATATAAAATTCATCTTTGTATTGAAAAAACATCTTAGGCTTTAATATGCCAGAATAAGTAGTTTGGCTAAGTTGGACATAAACATTGAAAATAGTGAGTAGAATATCATTAATCAGCAACTAAACAATCAACCATTGGCATTCAGTGTCTGTTTCCTGAATAAGAATTTACATTTGAGCCTTTTGTGGCACAAAATAATAACTCAATTTTTCTTATTAGATGGTGTTTTTGGTAAATAACACATTGAAATTGTTTATGAGTCTTGTGAGTAATGAAATGAAATGAAAATGCCGATCTATAAATGGATTTATAATCTGGATGCAAACACTACACAAAATATAATATTCATCTTTGTATTGAAAAAACATCTTAGGCTTTAATATGCCAGAATAAGTAGTTTGGCTAAGTTGGACATAAACATTGAATACAGTGAGTAGAATATCATTAATCAGCAACTAAACAATCAACCATTGGCATTCAGTGTCTGTTTCCTGAATAAGAATTTACATTTGAGCCTTTTGTGGCACAAAATAATAACTAAATTTTTCTTATTAGATGTAGGAGAGACAAAAAAATCGAACTCACCCAACTATGCTTAATCTTTAGGGTCTCTGTGAGGTGAGTTTATTGTAGGAGAACTAAATCAGGATTATATGAAGCTAAATGAAAGGGAATTATATGCCACCTTCTGGGGTTAACAAAATCTTTAACATTCCAAGATAGAACCCTGACTATAATAAAGAGCAAGTAAATATAAGACTATAAGATCAATAAAATTGAAAATCGAGAAAAAAAAGAAAAGGCATGATGCAAGAAGGAAATAGGAGTACTAAGAGATAACCAAAGGAAGGGAAAGGGATAGATATGAAAAAAGGGCACACGTAAGGAAAAATAACAAATAAAACAATAGAAGACAGAGACTGTCAAAAACTGATGACTGACGTATGTACCTTATAAGGAACAGGAAGAAAAATGGGATGATTACACGCAGATGAAGACAGCACAACCAACAATGTGCAGCACAACACACCTGAAAGTGATAGAAAATGAATAGCAGACAGGCATGGGAAGAATAGTGATGACCTGCAGGGGAAGTAAAAGTGAATTGGAAAACTAAGAAATAGTCAGTATTGAATAGCCTATGTAGAAGTCAATTAAATTGAGAACACAGAGGAGGAGGAACCAGCAGTGTCCATCACAACCATTGAGTGAAAGTTAGTACATTTCCTGAGATCAACTGGCTCATCAAAGGTGGTAGTGTTGTTTTGAAATGCGACTTTGAATGTGCATGGATGAAATAAGCCATTTCATGCACCTAAGGCTGTCAGCGCAGGATGAAGTTCGAGGAAGTCTTTCTGTCGTTTTGCCGTAGCAACATCTTGAGAATATTTTTTTTTGCACCAGATCATTTAAGCTGCTTATTTGATTTGGCTGCATTCGGGACTTTCAGAAGATCCGTGATAACCAAGAATAAAAAGATCACACCATGGAGTTTGTATGGAGCAGTTGAAGTAGACAAGTGAGTACCCAGTCTGTGAGCATGCTGGATGTTTAAAGTGACTGCAGAAGGTAAGTCTAGAAGTCTAGGCAGAAATTAGGTGAAGAGATGGGATCTTCACCTTAAATCCTTTCAAGAAGACCATATAAACACAGGTTATTATGTGTGTTGCTATTTTCTAGGTCTTTCACCTGCTCCGTCAATAATATAACATCTTTCTCCAAATCTGTGACCTTAGTAGAGACATCCTGTATGTCACTGACACGTTGTCCTACCAATGTCATTCTAGACTCCATATTTGACCATCTACCATCAAGTGTTTGAATACTAAAATTTGTTTCTTCAATAAAGGGCCTAAGGCTCGAATTTCCTCTAATGTGGTTTCTAAAAATACATGAGTCGTTGACTTTGGTGGAGAAGGAGGGTCATATTTTAGCCTTTTAGTAGAGGAGGGTGAGTGCGATTTCAATGGTGCAAGTGCTGAAGCTCTTGAGTGAGAAGTAACAGATTGAGCCATTTCAAAAGATGTGTGTGCACTATCCATTGGGTTCACTGTAGAAGAAGGGCCAGATTCCGGTATGCTGCCAGAACGACCTTTACTTAAAAATAAGGGTTTGTTCATTCTGCCCATTTATAACTTAGTTGGACACAAACCAAGACAAAGTATGGCAGAATAACTCAGTCAGTGGGCCTTGCATGTCCCCCCAGGATTATATTTGGAACGAAGGTATCAAATAAACCTTCTAAATATGAAGCAGTGACTCACTAGGATATTGCCTTGAAAGGACAATGAAAGACTTGTGGTGCAGAGAAAAGCTATATGAAAGTGCCATGAATGGGGTATAAAATGAATAAACACCATCAGAACAACATAGTTGTTTGTAGCATGAAGTACCTCAGGACCGAGAGAAGAACTGAGAAGAAGGTGGTTATCACAGTGAAATTCAAAAAGGCAGCCACAGTGCTCCATGCGACGCAACGTCTTCCAACATCTCCAAACTGACATAATGAGCATTGAAATGTGAATAATGCAGGTCAGGAGGTGATCCACTGCTCAAAGAAAGCAGTTGAACTCGCTCACCATGCTTTAAACCGCATTTATTATATCGATGGTTCCACTGCGACGCTGAGCTCCAAGATCAGGTGTCCATCTTGAGTGATGTCTTAGCCATGTACCTCAGAAGTAGTGTTTAGTTTTTCCCCCATGCTGATGCAACCTGTGCTGTGCAACTCTAAAGATGTGTTTCTGGATTTATTCCTTCATCAGTAGAGAGCAACAAGTCCTTTTGGGGGTGCTGGTAATGCTGGCCAAAGACTTCTCAGGACTCTGTACCACTCACTGGGCGCTGGGTCATCCACACAAACTCGTCGGCTCAGTAGCTCAAGAGAGCCTTTTAATATAGAAAGAGGGTGAATGCCCCAATGCATTATGGTGAATGCTGTGCATGATAAGACTGACTTTAGTAGCAGTCTTTCTATTTTCACCTTTGTTGGTAAAACATATATCACCAAGTGGCGGTTGCCACTATATAGCTATAGTTAGGATCGTGTTTTCATAGGAAATGCATTTTTTGGTCTGCTTATATCTTTGGTGCAGTTTGGCAAATCTTCACAAAAATGTCTACTTCAATTTTTCTTACCTCATCTCCTAACTTTCCAGAGTTAAAAACAAAGGTTAAAAAGACAAATGAGATACAGTAGAGATGCCCTTACTGACTAGGCCTGATAGTAGGGTCCTGAAATGGCCCAAAAATGTTTTAGTTTTTGTGAATCTGCAGCAAACAAATGTTTTAAAAAGAGCAGACCTTTTAAAAATACCTCCCAGATGAGCAAGGGACCAGATGCAGCACAATTTGTTTTTTCAAGGAGGTGTCTAGGCCACCTCCTCAATTCTCTGTAAGGCCCTGTGAACCCCATCCCCAGGCCTGAGGTAAATATGTAGGGTGGAGGCATGCAGCACAGCTCTCTGAGCCTTTAAAAAGGCCCTTGGGGCCCCATCACCCATAGCTGGCTCACTGAAACATATGTTTGCTCCCACCTGGCGGAAGCATTTTTAAAATTCCCATCAGGCAGGAGCAAACAGTGCAGGCAGGAAAAGGCATTTATGTTCCCAACCAGTACGATATTTAAAAACCAGATAGAAGTAGACTTATGTTTTTCCTGCTCGCACTGATGTGGGCAGGGAAACAGATTTTGCTCCCATCCAGGGGGAGCAACTTTAAGTAGCTGCTCCCCCTGGCCAGAGCAATACCGGCTCTCATAGTATGGGGGGAGCCGTCTGGAGCTACAGGGCCCAGGAACTTCCCCCGAGGCCTCAAATATGCCACTTGGTACAATTGAAGGGAAACTAATAATCATCTATTTATGTCTTCCATGATATTTACTTAAAAGTTTGGGAAGTCATTATGGCATATATTGCATCTATTGACATAAATTGTGTGTATATGCATATATTCCATTCAGATGCTCTTCTTACTTTCTTTATGAAGACTGAGCTTATCACTGCACATGGGTGCTACAGAAGTACAGGGATATTTGATGCACATTTGCTCTTTGGATGGGAGGAAATCACGGAGTTTCACTCCACTCCACAGAAGTACATGGAATGCTTCCCAAACGGAACACCCCTTGGCAGCTTCCTAACTCCACCCAAACTTGGCGTATCCCAAACATGTTTAAAAAGGTACCTACTAGAAAATAACCCCCGATAGCTACCGAATTGCCACCTAGGAATCTGCCCTGCCCTGAATGCACCCCACTAGTGACAATAGCTGATTTTCCATGCAGCAATAGATTTTCACTCCTGGTAGATCCCCAAAAAAGCACTGGACATTATAAGCACCTCATGGGTTCTGAAGGCAAGGAATGATGCAGATGCCGGCAGGGTGGATAATCGTTCCAGGAGAGGAATGGAGGGGTGGAAAATTCTGAATCTATAACAACCAAAATAGATATCTGTAGCAAAGTTTCTATCCGCAAATTTCTGGATAGTGTAGATATATTAGAAGGACCAAGAAGCTTTGCTAGCTGGTCATATGTAGAACCTCTGAAGGAAAACGCCAACTTGATTCCATTCCTGCAATCCACATGTACTGCCTTGTCTGTTTTCCCCACACTCCTGACAAGCAACTCAGGCCACTCCAGCACAGGTTGCTACATTATACCACCATGTCTGGAGGGGTGTACGGGGCCTAAGGAGGGATACACATCTCACACAAGGGTACCTGTACAGTGGAAAAGAGAGGGCGGGCTTCCTAATCAGGCAAGACCTTCCCCAAACCTGCCCAGCCATTATGGTGATGTAATCTATATGACAAATGTACCTAAAGGTGAAAAGTTTGGCAAGTATGAGAATGAGGAGTCCATCAATACCAAATCCATATACTGGATTAGGCATGTACCAGGGTGTAGATCTGTGAATAGAGGTGATATCTTAAGAGCTAGAAGAAGTGTTTTGATTAATAGCCCGGTAGATTCAACAGAGCTTACATTAGTTGACAAAAGCCTAGTGCATACTCTACTTGCCCTAGAAGCTAGGAAATGCCTTCCACCTACATCGAACAAATGAACGCACTGACGCCAGAACACAGGCTGAGGGCCACGAATGGACGAACACGTTCAGATAAAGGAGGGGGTTTGACCTTTATTGGCTCCTCTGGCGCCAGTCGTATAGATTATATCCTTGTGAATCTCATGTTTTGGCCAACTGTCATTGATATGGTCATAGCTAACACCTGTGAAAGTGACCATAGCCCGTTAACCCTGACGTTAGAGTGCCCCATGGATGGTAATGGAAGTCCAGTCAAAAACAAACTAACTACCAAGGAGGTGTTACCCTCAAATGATAAGTGTTGCATCAAATGGCACACGATCGAGAGGGATGAGCATAAACTTGACACCATAAAAAGGGAGCTTGAGGCACATCTGGTTGTGATTCATTCTCTACCACATGAGCCAAGTTCATCGGTGAATGTTAGTGCAGTGCATGCAAAGTTTTTTATTGACCCTCTTCACACTCTAAGCAGGGTTCGGCAAGAAAACGGGAACAATTGATCAGGTTTTCTGCTTTCTTTTATTATACAGGAAGGTGGTAACACTGGGTAATGGTGAGCCTCTATGGGCATTTATAGATCTGAAGTTGGCATTTGATCTCGTCCCCAGGGGCAAGCTCTGGCAGGACCTCATGGAGATGGGGATGCCTATATAAATCCTGTCTTTACTTATAATTCTACAGTCAGAGACCTTTACCAGGGTAAGATGGGGAACAGGGACAAGTTACTGATTCTGTTAAAATTGACCTTGGGGTTTGTCAGGGCTGTGTTCTGCCTTGAGAACACTGTTCTCGATATACATCAATCAAGTGGTTGAATATCTAGGAGCAACTCCAGCGGATGTGCCCCATCTAGGGAAACAGAAAATCGCAACTCTGCTTTTTGCAGATGATACTCTTCTTGTTTCTAAAACACCAATGGGGCAGCACATGTTATTAAATCAATTCAAGACCTTCTGTGATGAGAGGGGTCTTGAAATAAACACTTGTAAGACTAAATTGATGATGTTGAACCCCCATAACGTAAGGGGTGTTTAAGTCTAAATAATATACCCCTCAAGAATGTGAGTAGTTTTGAGTATGTGGGCATTAAAGTGTTAGAAGGAATGGTCTGAAAAACGTATTTAAATAAGGGCCACCTCAAGTTTCTACAGATTATCGGGGCTTTAAGGAAGGAAAATCGTCGCTCTTACACAAAACCAGTTGCACCAGCACTGGGTCTATACAAAAGCAAGGCTGTAAGTAGTGCCCTTTACGGGGCAGAGCTCTGGGTTTCTCAGGAATTTATTGTCTCTCCCATGGAGTACACCACTTTGCCCCTTAAAATTGGATAAAGGCATCAAATCAACTAAGGATCTATTAAGGCTTCTTCTGCTCCTGTTTTGGCAGAGGCTTGTGTCCACCTCAGAACTGTCTCTGTATACATCTGCTTTAGACAAGGGTTGCTAATTAGATACATCCAAAAAATGAGATGGATTAAAAACAGAAACCTAATCACTAGCATTGGTTTAAGGGGGTATAACATCAACTGCCCAGCACCATATACCAAGAAATAAATTAAAGTATTGCATTGGGAATGGGGAGTGCCGTTGGAATGAATGACTAGCAACTGAGGCAGACTAACTGAGGAAATCATAGATTTCAAACCAAGCTGCTACCTTGAAGGCTAGCTTGACCTTATGAAGGTCCCAGACGATAGGAAATTATATATGCAATTTTGGCACGGTTCCTTGCCTATAAACTCATTTGCAAATTCATGGTCAATGCTGCCCAGATTAAAGGCTGCCTCTGCTGCTCTGCCCCAATCGAATCAATTGGCCACGTTATCTTCATTTGCCCTACATAGTCTAGACCCAGGGCAAAACGGCTAACTCCCATTTGTAAGCAGCTTGGAACCTGCACCTCCGGAGCAAATCTGCGCATGCTAAAATCAGATACTAGACCATCACTAATGTGCGCAACCACAAAGTACCTGGGAATATGTGGGGCTTAAAAGGAAGGCCAAGAGCTCAACTTTAACTCCATCCTAATACATGTGGGGCCCGATTCACAGAAATAACTTAACACAAAATCCGAAACTTACTACTTTTGGTATTCACAGAAGGCATTTAGTAGTAGTAAAGTTAGGATTTTGTCTTAAGTCTGTCTTAAGTCTGTCCTAAGTCTGTCCTAAGTTTGTCTTAAGTTTGTTTTAGGTTTGTGTTAAGTTTGTCTTAAGACTGTCTTTAGACTGCCTTAAGTCCATCTTAAGTCTGTCTTAAGTCTTTCTTAAGTCAAACTTAAGACAAAATCCTAACTTTACTACTACTAAATGCCTTCAGGGAATACCAAAAGTAGTAGGACAGACTTAAGACAGACTTAAGACAGACTTAGGACAAATTTAAGACAGGCTTAAGACAGACTTAAGACAAACTTAAGACAAACTTAAGACAGACTTAAGACAGACTTAAGACAAACTTAAGACAAACTTAAGACAGACTTAAGACAGACTTAAGACAGACTTAAGACAAAATCCTAACTTTACTACTACTAAATGCCTTCTGTGAATACCAAAAGTAGTACATTTAGGATTTTGTCTTAAGTTAGTTCTGTGAATCGTGCCCCCTGACTTTGATGGTGGAGTTACTGAGCCTAAACATGAGGATATACTATTATTGAGTGAACCATTGGTCATTGAATTTATGTTTTTTTACGTAGTGGAGCACAACTATAACATATTACTCTCACCACTTTTTAGCACCCTAGTTTTAATTAGTTTTATACATTTAGAAGGCATCTTGATTCAATATACTGGTGTTTGTATAGCGATTGTTCCACTGATTTTTAAGCTGATGCCAACATGATGAATTGGTGTATCTTTTTAAGCTCATGACAGGTTTTATTATTTAACATTTTTATTGGGTTGTATGTAAGTATTTTGTAATTTTATGGTCTGACGACCGAATAAAGTTTATTGATGATGAATATAGTGATTTTTCAAATTTTTATATTTTTTATATTCCTCCATCCCAGACAAGAAGCACTTGAAATAATAGTCAGATATCACCTTTATTGGATCAAATCAAATCAAATCAGGTGTTTGTTAAGCGTGACTATTCACCTGTAAGGGTCTCAAGGTACTGGGGGGTGTGGGGGGGTTCACAGGTTCCAGTGCATCAAGGAGGGGGTCTGTCAAAGAGCCAGGTTTTGAGGTTTCTTGCGAAAATGGGGAGTGATGTTATCTGTCTGAGGTGGAGCGGAAGGTCGTTCCAGGCACTGGCTAGCAGAAGGAGAAGGAGTGGCCTCCCTATCTGATCTTTCTGTGCGGGGGACCAAGGCATAGGATAGCTGGGCTGATTGTAGGGTCCTTTGGGGTGCGTGGAATTTGAGTCGGCTGTTCAGGTATGCTGGTCCGGTGTAGTGGAGGGCCTTGTGAGCGCGGGTTATTATCTTGAAGGTGACTCTAGCTTCGATGGGGAGCCAGTGGAGTGTGTGCAGGTGCTGGGAGATGTAACAGTGTCTTGGCAGGTTGAGGACCAGTCTTGCGGCCATGTTTTTTTAATGTTCTGTAGCTTAGGGGTGAGGTTTTGGTTTATTCCGGCATATAGTACGTTGCCGTAGTCGAGCCTGCTGGTGACCAGGGCGTGAGTGATGGTCTTTCTGTGTTCAAGGGGGATCCATTTGAAGGTCTTACGTAGGAGGTGGAGGGTGTGGAAGCAGGATCAGTTTTAAGTTTTTCATAGTGCTTTGGTAACTTAAGCTGTCTATAAGCTTCTTTCAAGTAAATATCTTTGCCCATCAGCCCTATATTATGTACTTTGTCAGAAGGTTTTATTTTAATTGAGCCATCTTTGCTTAGGCCATTTAATGTTTTCCATTCATGTATTTTTCTATTGGTTTTTATTGGTTTTCATCTTTTAGTTGAGTTTTTATCACGTATTATAAGATCTACTACCGTTATTTCCTGGACAATATATAACTTATTGGCTGGAGGTACTTGTGGATAAAATGATCTTCTTGAATTCAGGTTTTTCATTAAACTAATCATATGGCTATGCCCACTATAGCCTACCAGTCAGATTAAGTATTAATATTGACTTTTGTTGTTTATCCTTCATTTTCATTAATCTAAGCTTCTAATACTGTCAAATCTCAAAATAAATTTGCTTCCAAACTAGATTCACACTAATTTATTTTTCTCGTAACCCTATAGAGATACATTTTCCTGTTAGTATAATCTTTTGTTGCTTGAGGACAAGATATTAAACCTCTGTTTTATGATTTGCTTTTGGCTTTAAGTCAGCAATTTTGATGAAAATGTTATTATGAGGTCACTTGTTTCCGTGATTCAGAATTCTTTTTCTTCCCAGTGCCTCATTTTGTCCTCTCCTGTTGAGCACTGTTGTTTCCTTCTTTGTTCCTTCTCTTGCTCCTCTGCCTTAGCTGGTAATTTCTCATATTTCCCTTTGCTCATAGGTGAGATCCTCATCTCTTTTCGCATAGTTTTGTGGGGGACACCTTGTTTTTAAAATATTTGTTTTGCTTTGTGTGCTTTTAAACATCACTCTGCCCACTCTTGCTGCCATTTTTGTTTCCTGATTGTGGGGGCTTCTTATTACGCCGCACATCCCCGGTCCACCGCGGTTTCTACCGTTTGTGTGTAGGGTGTAGGCGGCTCCTTTGCTCCTCTACCGGCTGGCGAGGGGCGGGGACAGGGAGTTGGAGTTCTAGTGCGCCAAGCCTTCATTTACAGCCAGTTTTCTCCTGCCGCACTACAGACATATGCATGTACTCTGTTCCTGCTTGAGCATAGTTTTGCGGGGGACACCTTGTTTCTAAAATATTTGTTTTGCTTTGTATGCTTTTAAACATCACTCTGCCCGCTCTTGCTGCAATCTTTGTTACCTGATTGTGGGGGCTTCTTATTATGTCGCGCACCCCGGTCCACCGCGGTTTCTACTGTTTGTGTGGAGGGTGTAGGCGGCTTCATTGCTCCTCTGCTGGCTGGCGAGGGGTGGGGACAGGGGGGTTGGCGTTCTAGTGCGCCGAACCTGCATTTCTATTTAAACAGCATGCCCTGCTCCCCGTGCAGCGGACGGGTGCAGCGGGCGTGCTGCTGGCGTGCCGAAGGCAAGCTCGTCTGCGCCCGTCCGCGCCAAGTTCGCGCCAGGGGCCAGGGATGCTGTTCCCCCGCTGCAAGGCCTCAATCCTGAGTTAAGGTATTCAAGGAGGGACCTTTTAAACTGGGCATTATGAATCTGTCGCTCTGTGATATTTCAAACTCGGAAATCCTTTTTTGTAAAGGGCCCTCCTCTTGCATGTCATGTGGCCTAGGTTTCATGGGCGGGGAGGTGAAAAGTGTTTCCACTATTAAAACCAGAGCTATCCCCACGGGAAGGGGGAAGTTGCTTCGGGGCATTCTTATTAATTCTAGATCCCTGAATAAAAATAACGCTGCTTTAAAGATTTTGTTCTTCAACATACACCTGATTGGGTATTCTTAACTGAAACTTGGGCTAATGATTTCTCTGGCCCAGAGCTTGTAGAGGCTATTCCATCTGGCTATCACCTCCCCAGATTGGACAGAGTGGGCTGGCGTGGGGGGGGTCTAGGCATCCTGGTCTGGGACATTTTCATCTGTCGGTCAGAACCTCTTACCTTGCCGACCGATTTATACCAGGCTCTATACTTTTCCATAAACTCTGACCCCTCAGAAAGTTTCTCTGGGGTCCTTTGTTACAGGCAACAAGGCCCCAGGGCCACTGTTAGCCAGGACCTGTGCAATCGGTTAGAGCCCTACTTAGAAAGAAGGAATTTTGCTCTTCTTGGGGATTTTAATTTTCATTTAGAAAATAATACAAGTCATGATACACAAACACTGTTGGAATGCATGAATGGTTGTGGTTTTCCACAATTAGTTAAATTTCCCACAAATGTGGCAGGCCACACCTAGATGGGATTTTTTCCAATGATCATAGGATCACGGTGGGAGAGCCCCATCCGTTAGCTTGGTCAGACCATTATGCTATTCCTTTTGAAATAAGGGTTTTAACATCCGGTAACTCCTAACCTGCAAACTGAAAGCTGCTGACAGACGAAATCTCTTGATCAGCAATGAAGCGGTCACCAATGCTCTTATGGATTTTCACCTCTCAGAAGATCTAACTGCAAATTCGGCCGCTGATAAGCTTTCTAAAAAACTATCAGCAGTGATGGACACACTAGCCCCCAAAAAAACTTTCTATTCAGCCAGAAAAAAGCCCTTTGCGCCCTGGTTCTCGGACCGATTGCGTATGGTGAGACAGGAGTGCAGAAGGAAGCAGAGACTCTGGCGTAGGGATCTTGCCTCTTTGGGCAGAGAGTTACACAAACAATCCCTGAAGGCATATAGAGCAGCTATTGTGGAGGAAAAAGGGAAGATATTACTCTAAGATCACAGAGGATCTTAAATCAGCTAAGGAACTTTTTAACATCTTTAACTCCCTGGTTGTGCCTACGACCTCTGACTCCATGGAGCCATCTCAGGAGCTTTGCGACAGTCTTTCTTCCTTTTTCTGCTCCAAGATATCTGATATATATGTCCAGTTGGAGATTTTAAATCGGAATCAGATATCTGATGCCCCGCCTGAAATCTTTCCCATGTATAGCTCCAGCAACATGGCACCTCCGAGTCTATGTGCGTTTCCAAAGCTTACTCCCGAGATAGTTGAGCACCTATTGGAAGGAGTTAAATCGGGATCGCCCATGGATCCCTGTCCTTTAAAGGTTCTTAAATTAGCGAAAGCAGCACTTATCCCGCATTTCACCACGGTCCTAAATTTACCCATCTCATTGGGTCAGTACCCTCTGACTTGGAAGGCAGCAGTGGTTAGGCCACTGTTAAAAAAGCCCTCTTTAGATCCATCAAATCAACAAAAAAAATTCTGTCCCATCTCCCTGCTGCCGGTTCCAGCCAAGATCCTAGAATCCAATTTGAACTTTCACCTGAGTGCCTACCTAAGGGAGCATCACATTCTGGATGGCTCACAACACGGATTCAGAAGGTCACATAGCACGGAGACTGCCCTCACTGCGGTTCTTGATAATATACGAGTGCAGGCGGATGCAGGACATAACACCCTTTTGATTTTATTGGATTTTACCGCAGCATTCGATACCCTGTCTCCCTTGAGATTGGTGGAGCGTCTCAGGGAGACAGGTGTTGGGGGTTTGGCCTTGGACCTGCTTGCCTCCTTTCTGGGTGAGCGGTCTCAAACAGTCAAACTGGGAAGGTTTTATTCGGATGCTGCCCCCCTTGTTTGTGGAGTGCCTCAGGGCTCCTCCCTGTGCCCCACTTTGTTTAATATCTATGTCCCCCCAGTTGCAACGGTGGTGAAATCATTTGGGTTGGAAGTGTTGTCCTAAGCGGACGAGACCTAAACAATGGTGTTGATCACGCAGAATGTCGATGTCTCCGCACAGAATTGTAAAAAATGCATGCAATCAGTCTCATCATGGATGGTACAAAACTATCTAAAATTGAATGGCGAGAAGACAGAGGTCCTTATTTTTGGGACAGGACAGACATCTGGTCTAGGAAGTGGTGGCCTGACTCTTTGGGCACCTGTCCTACTCCTGTTTCCCGTGGTAAAAACTTGGAAGTGGTGGTGGATGACTCCTTATCCTTGAACTTGCAGGTCTCTAGGACAGGGGCTACCTGCTTTGGGCTCATCCGGATTATAAGGAAAATCTCTCCGTTCCTTTCCTTTGATGCCCGTAAAAGGGTGGTTGTTGAATTAATATTGTCCAGATTGGATTATTGCAATGCCCTTTATCTAGGTATCAACAAAGGGCAGCTACGACGTTTGCAGCTGGTGCAGAATGCTGCTGCAAGGCTAGTGATGGATCTACCCAAACAAACATCACTCAGTTTCTTCCTCTCTTCTTTCGCTGCATTGGCTCCCGGTGGATCGCAGAATTATGTTTAAGACCCTCTGCCTCACTCATAATGCCTACTAGGTCCTGGGCCCATTGGGCATCAAGACTTTATTCCAACATTATGTGCCCTTGAGGAACCTTATGTCAGCAAAAAAGAATCTCCTCATGGTATCTAGGTTCAAAAGGATGAGATGAGGCGAGGGAGCTTTCTCATTTACTGCCACCAACGTTTGGAACTCTCTCCCGGTTGATCTTTTGGGGCAACAATCACACACAATTTTTCGAAAGAAGTTAAAGACCTGGCTGTTCCCTGTGAGGCGGTTCTGAGGGGGCATCTGTCTGCTCGCATTCTGGTCTGTACTCAGCGCCTTGATCTTGATGCCCTTGGGCTAAGTCTGCACTTTAGAAATCTACTATTCATTCATTTTAAAAATTCAGTTCAGAGGGTGCCAATTTGAATGTTAAGGAGCCTGGGCCAGAACGTTCTGAAGTTGCTTGATATTTTTTATTTTGCTCTTGCTTTTTGTGCTTTATTGATATTTTCTCTGTTGGAGGATCAAATTGTATACCAAAACTGTAAATTCTACAACTGGGTAGTTTAATTTGTCACAGTTAGACAGTCTTGTTTTTATTTTGTTCCTCGTCTTTATGCTTTCCCAAGTCTTTCACCATTCCAGGAGATCCTCATCCATATTGTTATATACACACATGCGTAAACACATATACGATACCCCGAAAATCAGCATATTAGTCCCTAGAATCTCAGAATATGTGCTATTTGTAACACCCAATAAATTAGAAAACTTAAGGAGTCAAATTTAACTGGGTCCAATACAAAGCACCTACTCCTCTGACACACTCATAATCAGCATTATAGGGCCTGATTTACAGTTTGGCATATGGGTTACTCTGTCTCAAATGTGACGGATACCTGTCTGATTTATTATAAGTGGATTATATTCTATGGCATTTGTAATAGGGCGGATTGGATATCCATCACATTTGTGACAGAGGAATCCATCCACCAAACTCTAAATCAGGCCAATAGTGTATACATTTGAACTCTGTTCTATTAGAATAAAAGCCTGGATGTAATCCATGCTTTTAGGGGCATTGTTGGTGTTTTGACAATGTTTATTGGTATTTGTGGTTAAAGGTCATGCATAACAAAGTTTGTTACTTCGTGGTGGAATAGGTGAAAACCTTGGCCACAGACCAGGCTTTTATGCTCATCAATTGTGTCTTCATAGAGATGATTGGTAAGTAAGGATGACAACCATGCACATTCCAGACTGGTCTCTTGTGGTGGTTTTGACACAAAGCCTGGCTGTAAGTTAGATCATTTGGTTGAAATAAATTTTCTCATATAGCCTGTTCAGTCCAAGTCTTGGCCAAATGATAGGTTTTCAGATATATGGTTAGCGTTTTGACACAAATTCTTGGTATGCACAGCCAGAGGTCAATTACATAAAGCTTGCCCCCTAAGAAAGGACATTTAGGGGCAGATTTACCTACATTTCATGTAATGCAGGGCAGCTAGCAAAGTTGTGGTGCTGGGCTGCATTTCATGAAAGGGAAACAACAGAAATCACCAATCCTAAAGTAAAGTCCACATTTGTAAAGCGCACAATCACCCGTAAGGGTCTCTAGGCGCTGGGGGCCGTCGGGAAGATTAAGCGAGCTATTGCCCAGAGTCACATGGTGCTGGGCTAACCTGCCGCCGGAGCCGGGGATCGAACCGTGGTCCCCAGATTCCAGCGTCAGTCGCCCTGGCCGCGGCGCCACACCTCTCCCTAAGATATGATGCATTTCTGTTGTCTCCTAGGACTGGTAAACTGTGCACTACCTAGCACCAATGCAGGAAACCTTGCACCATGTACAGGCACCATTGCACCATGGTGCACGTTTCTCTGCATTATAGGCAGGATTGTTTTGTGTACAAAGGGTTGCCTGCACAAAGCAATTGTTAAAGGCACTTTCCTCTTTCCATGCATGCTGCAGCATGTATAGTTCTCCTCGCCAATTCTTGTTCATGGAAGTGTAGCATTTTGATGCATCCCAAGGTGTACCAGCTTAATTAAATCTGGGGATGTGCCAAAATCCATAGGTTGGTGTATAGGAACACCCATGCACCGCATGAGGAAAGCCTCCCTAACGCAAATTAACACAAGGCAGTGCTTTGCGCTGCCTTGCCTTACTTTTTGGGGAAAACCCAATGCAAAGCCACGCAAATGTGATCTGTGGCTTTCTAAATCACAACAACATTTGGCGATATGACTGTGCCAAAAAAAGCACGCATCCATGATGCTAAATAATGGTAAATATGATCCTTACTTCTTTTCTCAGTACATACATTGCTCTTCGCCGTGCATTTTTTGGCCAGCATTGCCACAGGCTAACGTTATAGGCTCTTAGTTGACGCTTTGTTGGTGATTCTTTGTATGCATGGTGTATGTCCACTCCTGATTGATCCCTGTGATAGGTTCACTGCAAGACCTGACCAATGGCCAAGCCTTTTGGCTAATTAAATCATTGATACATTTTCTCCTGTAGTGTGTTATATCCAAAGCAAGACTTCATCGTTAAGGATTAGACAAAGATTGCAAGGTTGAAACATGTTGACCCTAAATTATTAGAACAGTTTAGAGGCCCTTGGTGCTAAGATCTGTCCTCCAAATTGTTCTTCTATCCAATTTAAATGTTTCCAAGCAGAACCACGTATGGTCAACATTATCTTAAGACCACACTTTTAATCTGATTGTGACTCTGTCCTTGGGGATCTAGACTGACTACCCTGTGAGAATTATTAATCTTTTCTGACCCAACACACACCACCCATCGATAGCTGCATTAGATCAATGATTAACACCTCAGGAACAAATTCCACTCTGTGGCTGATAATGTACCCCAAATTTCAGCCGTTAGGATGACAGCATTACAGCCTATAACTGTCAAAACACAAACAGAACAGTAATTAAATGTGTCTACTAATAATACAGTACTACTCACAGAAACTAGTAAGTCAACACACTCTTAAAATGATACACCTCATATGCTAGCAGAGGTATTCTGGAATGTGGCAGGCTTAAAGTCCAAATTACAAGTTCCAAATTGGAACGACTTCATCTAAAAAAATGACATAGGCATTTTCCAGGAAAGCTGGAGCTGGGTATACTAATTATTGGATCCTGCCAAAGCAAATTGTTACTGGTGGCAAAGTGGAGGCCTGCTAATATGGCTTACAACTTCATTAAATTGCGCAATGCACAAGTTGTAAATTGATATCAAGGGAATCGGACTTTGGGTAAAGGGGGGCTCCAATGTTGATATTTACATAGTGAGCGCTATATAAATGCAATTACAATACAATTAAGTATGGGCGGATCTAGCGGATCTCGCGTACGCGAATTTGCGTATTTACGGATTCGCAATCCGCGACAATACGCGAACTCTCGCGGATTTGCGGATTTTCCCGTTTTTTGTGTTGGCGAGCGTTCGCGCGGATTTTGGGACAATTTCGCAATTGCGAACTTACTTTTCGGCTCGCAACGGCCGCGACTATGTTGTTTCTATGTCTGGTTTATCATCACAGGTTCACAGCACCCTCTGTTTCACCACTGCCACCCTCTGGGACACCCATGCCACCCTCTGGTACATCCTCACTGCCACCCATTAGGTTTGTTTATCACTGTAGTTTATGGGGGTTGAAAAAAGCAAGCACACCTCCCCTACTTCAACTGCCATGAATTAATTTGGGGTTGATTAATGTGTCAGTTATTTTGAAAGTTCCAGTCTGGCTGGCACCTGCTTCCTTCCTTATCTGTAATTTGCTTTCTGTTGCAGTGCAATTTTTTTTCGCAGGACCTTTATGGTCTACTTGTAGCTATTCTATGAGCCTGCTGTTTGGGTCAAAGCAGGGTCATAGAATAGTTGCAAACTCTGGAGGGGCCCCTCAGGAAGCACTAGAGTGAATGTTACTAATGTTAAGTTTGAACTTTTGCACCTGCTCATTGCTTTCAGTTTAGCAAAAATCGTTTTTTCTGCAATTTCGCACGTTTTTTGGGGCGCGAATCCGTGCGAGATCGATTTCGGAAGCCGCGAATGCTTGCGAATACACTAAGTTTTTCTTTGCGACGTGTATGTTCGCGTGATTTTGTGCGTGTTCGCGAGGCGCTTGTAGCTATACGTTTGCCAAATTACCCTAGCGGTCGTACACGGGCGCGGCCATCTTGTTTGCGTGACGTAATTCCGTTTCCGGCCGCTATGTGTAATCTCGCAAACTGTGCTGCTCGCTAGTACAATTTCGGGCGTGCTCGCGAGGAAAATCTCGCGCGAACTTACCCACGCGGTCGTGAACGGGCGCGGCCATCTTGTTTCTCATTCATTGCTATGGTTCTGGGCATGCTTTCTGTATCCTCTCTGAATCTCTGCCATCCTTTGCTTGTTTGAAGTTTATTTGATCTATTTTACTTATTATCTATCCCTCTATTTTTCTAGCTCTATATTTTTGTGTTTTCTGCTGCTTTTAGTTACTTTTAAACTACTTTTTTTAACTCTTTTCTTTTCTTCTTCACTATTCTATTTCTTCTTTATCATTTAACTTTATTTCTGCCCAGACCATGGTAAAGGGAGCCGGGAAGCACCCTGAGAAGGGGAAGGGTCCCGCACCCCGTGCCCGGCTCCTGTGCGGGCGTTTGAGGGGGGAGCAAGTGGTGCCACGGGAGATCTTTAGCGCGGAGGAGGTGGCCGCACTCATCTTCCATGTCCAGCGCCGCCTCCCCAAGACGATCCTGGGAGGCAGCAAGATCGCAACCGGCTATGGCATCCGGGAGCGCCGGAAGCGGTGGGAGAAGGTGTGCCGGGCCATGTTTAAGCTCTCTGGGGTCCGGCGCACATATAACCAGGCCACCCACCGCTGGACAGATGTCATGGACCGGGAACGGGACTTGCTGGACGCGCTCGGCGTAGAGGTCCCCGGGCTTGGTGAGTAGTAGTAGCTATTCATCACTACTCTGTTTTATCCGGCTCTGTCATTTGCAAATCTTTGTTCTTTACCAAGAGCAATAATGCTGCCGATTACATTGTAGGTAAATTATATTTCAAAATCTTCTATGCATTTCAGGTGCACTGCTCTCCTTCTCAGTAGCCTTGCTTGCTACTATGCTTATTTGTTTTGTATTTTGTGTTCATTTCATTGGCCTGAGAAATTATGTATGAGTGTAGTGTAAAGATAAGAACTGCGTAATGCTAGACACTAAGGGTCATATTTTCAATTACCGGCGCATCCCTGCAAAGTAGCAGGGGTGCGGCAGTAATTGTGTGCCATGCCACCACCACCCATTGGCCCAAAACGTCACAGAAGCCTTACGCATCTGTGCCGTAAAGGCGGCGCATTGCTGGAGTTGCGTGCCAACGATGGCGCAGCTCCAGCAATACTCTGGGGTACCCTATCTCCCCAATGCTGCATCAAGCCGTACGTCGGCTTCAAGCGCGCAGGGTTTGAGTCATGCATCATTGTCCTAAAAGTGACTGATTGACATCTTGTAGATTTCCCTCAGCCACTTTTAGGATTCGTTCCTGCGCAGGTACGCCCTCCCTTGCGCCGGAACGCCCCCTGATGGCGCAGGGCTTTACAACCTGATGCATATATACGCCGCACCAACACCATGGCGAGTCTTTTGTTCTGCCGCTGCGTCACAAAAGTCACGCAACAATGGAGGAAAATGAGCCGCAAGGGACTTCTAAATCAGCCCCAACAGACTGAAGTCCAGTCCTTCCTTTAGACACATGGCTATAAGAAGAAATAGTGGCGGTGGTCGGTGGATTGATAGTTTGAGTATTCACTGATCTGCAAGCAGGATGGACTTTGTCTGTCACTTCGCGTGCTGCGGACTGCTGCCTGCCAGGCCTAGGCAAACCTCTTTAGTAGTCTGTTTATTGAGTTACATAGGAACTTTCTAAGTCAACGGTCCGCAAATCAGGCAATACGAATAACGTAGTATACCACATGAGATAGATCCCGTGGAATAGTTGTCTATCTATTTGCTATTTCTCCAAAATATTTTGTTATTGTTCTTTTGAAATGTTTGATTAGGTTGACAAATCTCATCCATGTTTTCTGGTCTTTCTTTCTTTCATGTTGTACATCAGCTCCCCCCAAGGGCAAGAGGAGTCGGACACAGGAGGAGGAGGAGGGTGCTGTTCAGGAGGATGCAGGCCAGGATCGGGCAGGCGAGGGCTCCTTTGCTGGCCCCAGTAAGTTTAAATTTTAATAAAGAGTACCTATTTTTTCCTAGCGTTCCTCATTCGATTTTTTCTAAATCGTCTTTGATCTTCTTGTAGACTGGATATAAATTCTTATCCTGCCTCGAATATGACTCCATGTGGTATTACTAGATTATTCTTATTAGTCTGTCTGTGTAGCTAACTAAGATTGGACATTTGGCAATTCCATTGTACTCCCATTCTATTCAGCAATAGCTCTATGCACTGTCTCCTTACTGACTAGATAGTGTGGCAGAGTCATTTAGCTCCCGAAGTCACCGATGATTGATCCCCAATGATCCTTAGATTATCCTACGCAGTACAAGAGTACGGAGTCACAGTCAAGAAGTGTCAGAGGCACTCATGCTTGCAAAAATTCCAAAACCTTTAGCTCATCCACTCTAGTCTGGAGGACCAAAAACCACAGAGTCTATTTAAGTTTAATAGCTTTATTAAAGGTAAACACATTTATTAAAATCAACTTTGTCATAAAACTATTTAACTGAAAACGGAAAAGTGCTTAGTGCTGACGATTAATTGGACACATTTCTTGTGGTCGAGCCGAGCTCTCACCTGGTTTGAACTTGATCCTGGACTCGTGTTCTTAGAAGTCAAGCTTCTGTCTGTTAGGAGAAAAAGTGGTGCGTGTTAAAAATAAAAAGCAAGCATTCATCAGTTGTGCATAAAAGTGCAGCAAGACAACAGCCTTCCCTGGAAAAAGGGACATTTTTACTTTAGAGTAGACAGTCCCAAATTATTACATTGTATTCTGTTTTTTTAACATTTCTTTATTACTCCTAGACCAAATATTATATAGTAGTGAGTGGTGTATTCTAACATTCTTAAATTTACTTTGTAGGTGGAACATCTGGTGGCGGGGCCAGCGCGGAGGTGGCGGTGTTGGGCGAGGACTCGGAGGACTCTGGGGAGGAAGCGGTGCAAGAGCCGGCGGACGGTCCTGTGGGGGTTCCCACGGTGGTGGCGGGAACAGGTAAGCTATATATTCCTTACTTATTGAAATTGAAGACTGCATAGTGTGCTTTCTGCACAGGTGTATTACAAATCAACCAGGTAGTAGCCTCCTCGAAATGTACTCCGACTTATCTGTGAAGTTTTTGGTGAGAAGAATCCCAATAAGATCTTAGATGAACGTGATGGATGGGATGAACGAAAAGCGAAAGAAGGGTGTAAGTAAGTGGGATGCGAAATTTTATGATGGCTGGCAAAGAAGAACGATATGTGTTTGCTTGGCCCCCGAGGTGGCTGGGAAGGAAAGAATATGGTATGGTGCATGGCTGGGTCAATGATGAAGCAAGGATGGGTGGAAGGACAGCAGCCTGGGTGGGTGAAACAGAAACTGTATGTGTGCGTATACTTTGAATGAATGGATGCCTGGAGCATGGCATTCTCTGACTCTTAGATAGCACATGTGTATCTAGAGAGAGTAGATGGTCGCTGGATGAACTAAGTGTTACCTTGAAGAGCATGTACCACCGCACCCGCACGTCCGTTCCAGTGTAGGGAAGGCAAGGAAAAGAAATTGTAAATGTGTCCAATACTACCATGAATAGTAGCAGTACTTTGTATTGCAACTGCAAGCACAGCATATATCCGGTTATTACGGTGGACACTCCGTACCTCTCTTAATAACTTTAGTTTAGTTGTAGTACGTCATTCATGTGTGGGTGTATCACTGTTCACTCAATATTAAGCAAAGCACCTAAAGTCATCCCATATGTCATCAAATACGTCCCATGTGAAGTGATAGATAATCAAATTATTTAGCTTCTTCATTTTCCTTTTCTAGTACTCATTTGCACTGTAGGGTGAAAGGTAAATTAATTAAGCAGTAGCCCTTGTAACAGAGTATTCTCAGTGCCACCCGTAATAGAAAAGTAATAGCTTCACCACCTGCATGTACTGGACCGGTACAGTAACGCCAGTGTGTCTCACTCATCATGGTGTGCAACTGTTTTTCTCGGGTGCAAGTTCACTGTGCTGCCTTTCTGCCGGCTTGCATAAGATAACGTACCAATTTTCCTAAACAAGAGAGAAGAAGAAGAATAAGACTGGGGTACTGTCATAGTCGACTGTAATGGAAGTCCATAGTGGTCGTAGAATTTGTTCATTAAACTACCACTAATGTTAGAGCAAGGATGCAGAAGTGGGAGGTTACATAGATACTGTCCTCAATAGTTATGTACTGTGCTTTCAATTTGCTACTTGTACTGTGACCCAACTTTCGGCTCAATCACTTTGTGTTATTAATGCTAAGGAGCATTGGTTACAGACTATCTCTTTCTTTCTTCATATAGTTGCTCCTTCCAAATCGACATCACGGAGGGAGCAGGCTCGAATGGCCCGGCAACGGAGGCTGGATGCCACTGTCGCCGAATATCGGCGGCTGGTGGCCCTGGAGGAGGAGGAGGACACGCAGTCGACCGGTGCAACCACCACAACATCCTCGACTGGGACAGCTGCATCCTCCTCCGTGACCCCACGGGCCGCCAGCATGCGCAGTGCTCCAGCGGTACGGAGCCGGGCTATGAAAGCCAACCGCCACCGCCAAGCAGCAGAAAGACCAGCTGCCCCCCACAGGAGCTGCAAGGCACGCCAGCGCCGCCTAGGAGTCCGAATGTCCTACCTGGAGCAGGAGGTCCTTAGGTACAAGAACTTGGTGGAGGGCCTCCGCTTCGACCTTGCCACCCTCCGCAAGGAGTATGATGCCCTGGCCGCAAAATTCACCAGCACCCTCCAGTAGTGGAGTGTCCCTTGCCCTTTTTTTAGAGACTTTTGGGGGGTGGGATTTGGGAGTTGGGTTCTTTTTGGGACTTTTCAAAGACAATCGTTGGGGTTAGGGAGGGTCTTGAGGGAGATTATTTTGTTAGGGCTACATAAATATACTTTTTTGAACTTTATCTGACCATACCTGTTTTTTACTGCTTTTCAGTCTGGTGGGTGGGGGACGGGGGTGTAACAGTAAGTTTGTTTTCCTGAACAGTCGTAGGACTTTAGTAGTACTACCGTCAATCTCTCGTCTAGTCCTAATACTCCATTATACTACCTCCCACCAAACGCTTATCTTACCTGTAATTTGTGTTAGAAATTAGGGCTAGGCCCAGGGCTGGCTCCACGTGAAATGGGGATTAACGTTGGCAATCCTGGGCGGGTGAAATTTCCTCATTGCGGTGGTACTAGTGGTGTGACACAGTGGCAGTTGCATGCCTATGGAAAAAAAGAAAACGTTTCCTGGTTTGTCCTTACTGTAGCATTACAACAGTTACGGTACGATCGAGAATATAGCAGGTGACAGTACACTAGAACAGTGCCATAATGTAGCCTAACAAATGGTAAAGTATTTGCTTGCAAGTATAACTAGTACTTGCGTTGAATTTATTTGACATTGGCTCCTACTACTAGAAGAAATAGTACTGAAGCTGAGTAAGTCTAGAAGATATCCTCGTATTCCTTCGCCAGCCTGTTGCTATGACCTTATCCTCCCCAGCAAGTGTGTGGAATTATTGATGTCATTTTAGTCAGACATCAAGCAAAACAACACAGCCCGGGGGAAGAGGGTTAGGGTTTGGAAAATGGATGGGAATGGGGGTTTCTTTTTGGGTAGGTTTTGTGGAGAGAAGAAAAAAAATGCACAGCCTGGACAAACAATAATTGAAGATAAAGAAATCTTTTGGTACAAACTAAAGCTAAGCACATGCAGTCACACTCATAGAAGAAAACGATGGATACTGTATCTGTATTCTGTATGTTGTTGGAGTTGTCCTGTTGAATTTGGTAAGTAAGTTGCATGCAGCAAACAATTCCTCTTATTAGCGGCACTCCTCCATTCCAGCTGACGCTTCGTCCATCAATGTTGGTGACCACTGACAGAAGACACCCTGTCCACTGCCTGCCTGGCGGATGTTGACTGAAACCCGGCCTGTAATTATTGAACGGAAAACAGGAAGTGCTATTACAATACCACTGATAAATAAATAAAAGGTATGTACGCTGTGTGGTGCAAAAAGTCACACTTTGATTTCCCTAATAGACAGTACAATATTTTTGAAATTGCGTGCTCTGTCTGAGTCACCTTTTTAAGGATAAATAAGTATGGCCAAAATATTATAGCGGATCTTTCCCCTCAAGGTAGGTGTACTGTAAACTGTGTTTTAGAACACAATTTGACCTTCCCAGGAATTCTCCCACCAAGACCCTTACTAAAGCCAGTCACAAAAATGTAGAAGACCCCCAATCAGATCTCCAAAAACGATGCCTAGCAGAAAAATGGTGACAAAACGTACTTTGAAAGTAACAGTAGGCCCAAATACACCCTTACCGACCGTGGATTGTATTCAAACCACTTGCAAGCAAGCAAAAGTATCCATAGCCAGCATCGCTCCAACAGTGCTCTAAAACCCCAGAACTGCGTTGCAATAGAACACCCCGAAACACATGCAATCCTGCTGCTAGGGCTAACCCTAACGAACCCTAACTTACAAAAAGTGCCAAAAGGTGTTTCCTTATGGATTTTGTCCAAAACACTTCTATCCGTTATTAGACCTTCCCAGGAATGCCCCAGCCAAGACCCGCCAACCCACCCGCAAAAAAGCACGCGACAACACCCCCAAACAGCGAAAAAGATAAATCTCATACTTACTATATCTCTCGGCCTTCGGTCCAAACGCGCTGTGCAGCTAGGTCATCATCATAACTCCTGTTTTCCACCACGGATTTCCTGAAAAGCAAATGCAATCAAGATTAGACTGTCGCAGCAGTGCTTCGACAGAGACCACGGCCGCAACCCACCCACGAACAGCAGGAAGCCCCCCAAAACGCTACATTGAGCAAGATGTCAGAAGAAATAGCAAGAAAAACGCTTTTCCGTAAGGATTTTGTCCAAAACACTTCTATCCGGTATTAGACCTTCCCAGGAATGCCCCAGCCAAGACCCGCCAACCCACCCGCAAAAAAGCACGCAACAACACCCCCAAACAGCGAAAAAGATAAATCTCATACTTACTATATCTCTCGGCCTTCGGTCCAAACGCGCTGTGCAGCTAGGTCATCATCATAACTCCTGTTTTCCACCACGGATTTCCTGAAAAGCAAATGCAATCAAGATTAGACTGTCGCAGCAGTGCTTCGACAGAGACCCCAGCCGCAACCCACCCACGAACAGCAGGAAGCCCCCCAAAACGCTACATTGAGCAAGATGTCAGAAGAAATAGCAAAAAAAACGCTTTTCCTTAAGGTTTTTGTCCAAAACACTTCTATCCGGTATTAGACCTTCCCAGGAATGCCACAGCCAAGACCCGCCAACCCACCCGCAAAAAAGCACGCACAACACCCCCAAACAGCAAAAAAGCTAGATCTCATACTTACAATATCTCTCGGCCTTCCGTCCAAACGCGCTGTGCAGCTAGGTCACCAATCATCATAACTCCTGTTTCCCACCACGCATTTCCTGAAAAGCAAATGCAATCAAGATGAGACTGTCGCAGCAGTGCTCCCAGACCCCAAAACTCACCCACAAACACCCGGAACCCCGCCAAAGAGCACCTCAAAGGCAAGCAAGTCAGCAAAAACGGCAAGAAATTTCCACCTCATATTTGGTCCAAAACACTTTTATCCATTATTAGAGCTTGACAGCAATGGGCCCAAAGCCGTCAACTCACCCGCAAAGAAGTAGAACACCCCCACAAGTGCTGAGTCTTTCTTCATTGGGCGTAATCCAGCACTCTGCTTTGAGGGAAATCGCAGTCTGGAGGAGGAGGATAGAGGAGCATGTTCTTCTGAACTTGTGAACCTGAGGAATGTAGACTGCGGCACCTTCAAATCAATAAGCAAACAAGTGAAGACAGTTCTGCTGATGGGCTTGTTTTTGTGGTTAGGTGATTAAAGTTTGAATTAAATTAACTGTGCAAAACAAAGAAAGACAGACACACAGGAATAAAAGTGAATAAGGACGAAAAAGAAAGTTATTGATTCATTGTCTCATTTTCAGGGCTCGGTGTCAGGGAATAAGAATAAGAGTTTGTCATCATACTCTGCGAATTCAGGCAGGATGAGGTCAGCGTCACCGAACAGAGAACAAATTCCCTCATCTACGTTGCTGTCCTCCTCGTCTTCATGCGGCATGCTTTCTCGTACTTTGTAATCTGGTGATATGAGGTGCATATTCATCTTGATCATTGTTAGCCTCTCCACATTTTTGGGCGAGAGGCGGCTCCGTTTGGGAGTTACAATGCCACCAGCAGCACTGAAAACACGTTCAGAAGACACACTTGCGAGTGGGCAAGACAAGTAGTTTATAGCCAGGTTGGAGAGCTGTGGCCACAATTGTTTTTTGCCATGCCAATACTGCAATGGCTCATCATTAAGAAAGACCTCTGTTGAGTCATTCAGATAGTCCTGCACCATCGACTCAAGGTCATCAACGGTTACTCCACTTTGCTTACTTTTTGCTGTGCCTGTGACTTTTTTTCGAGAACCATACCCAAGCAAACTTAGCCAATCCTCTACAGCAGCCACTGTTACTGTTGTGTGTGGTGCAGATGATCCAGTTGCCGGTGTCTTTAACGGCTGAGAGGTCACTTGTGCCCCAGCCACAGGTGCAGAAGTGGATTCTTGTGACTGGGGATGGCCTGCTGATGCTGATGCTGATGTACTGCCTTCTCCTTAAATAACCTGCCGTTCTTTTTCAAACCTCTTGGCTGACCAGGCTAGCCAATGTTTGTACTTTTGAACATCTTCATCAGTAAAAGGAAAGAATGCTTCGCCTGCCAGCGCCTTTTTGTAGCGTGGATCCAGAATAGTAGCACAAATGTAATGCTGTTCTGACTTGATCTTTTGAAGACGTTCATCACCACGTAGGCGCTCTAATAATTTCTCAGACAAAATAAAAGGGTCTTTTTTTTTACATCTTTTTCAAACTCAGAAGACACCGCCATCAGTTGGTGCTCCAGCATGCACAACAATGGGATAGCTTTTCCCAAATTACAGTCCTCCTGGGTGACTGCACGCGTGAAGAACTCAAAAGGACGAAGCATGTCTGTCAGGCTTCTAACTATGTCCCATTGCGCCGCATCCATCCGCAGGTCCTCCTTCTGAGATGTACCCTCTGTTAAGAAATAGTGATCGAGTACCGTATACTGCTCATACAGACGCTCAAGCATGTAGAAGGTTGAGTTCCAACGTGTTGCCACCTCCTGGATGAGTGCTTTCACTGGCATTCGACTTTCAAGTAGCAGCCTCCTCAGATGCTTCCGGGCCTTAAAAAAAGAATGGCTGAAATGGTTGCACATTTTGCGGCAGGTGGCCATTACCGCGAACGCTGCACTGTCTCTATCACTCAAGAATTTTTGAACCACCAGGTTGATACAGTGCGCCAAACACGGCACTCTGAAATAGCCACCCAGCGACATGGCCTTAACTACATTGGCGCCATTATCCGTGGAAACATAACCAATCTGGCGTTTTTTTGGGGATAGCATTTTCGAGACCTTTTTGTTAAACTCGTCCAAAATGTTTTCGGATGTGTGACTTTTCTCCAAGCCAAACATGGCTAGTGTTGCATGTTTCCGAGCAGCTTTGAAAACTTGGTCCGGGTCAACACCTGCGTTTAGCTTTGCTTTAACACCTGAAAAAGAGACCCAGTGTGCAGTGATGCACATGTAATCAGCGCCTGCGCCACTGGTCCACATGTCTGTTGTCAGATGTATTGTGTGAACAGCACTCTTCTGCAAAGCTGCCCCAATCGCCTCCAGCACATCTTCATGTAGTGCTGGAACCGCAACTCTGGCAAAATAGAACCGGCTAGGAACCTTCCATTTAGGGCAGAGCGTTGCCACTAATTCTAGAAAACCTACCGCTTCTACAAAAGAAAAAGGGAGAAGGTCCACAGCTAGCATTTTAGCCAGCTTAGTGTTATACAGACGCGTCAGTGGGTGGTTGCGTTCATATGGCACGTCTGAAGAAAACATGGTTCTAATGTTGCCCTGGACCAAGCATTTACGGGCTGATAATGACTTCGTTGACCCAATTTTGCTCGCTGGTGAACTTTTGTGCGTTGGTGTCTCACTCGCTCCAACACTCTTAGTGTGCCTCACATTGGGTGTGCTGCTGACAGGGGTACTGGGTGTAAGGGAAGTGTTTGACACGTCTTCTTCCTCCTCGTCATCATCAGATGCAACATCAACGTTTTCTTGAATTCGGGCTTCCTTGATCGCATCTAGGTGCGCAAACCATTGGACAGTGTGCTGTCTCCTAAGATGACCTCTCTGGCCTCCGGTACCATAGTTGGTACCTGACTTACCACGACTAACTGCAAGCTTACAAAGGGTACAAATGGCAAACTTTGGATTTTTTTGACAAACAGTAAAGAAGTCCCAAACTGGGGACTTGAAGTGTCTGTGGGGCCTGGAGGAGGCGGCGATACTGGTGGTGGTGGTCATGAAGCTAATGCCAGATGAAGTGGAGGATCTGGATTGCCCAACTTTTGTACGTTGTGCACTTTCACCGCCACTAATTAAGGTCGAGGTGGATGGAGGTCCCTTCTTGCCAGAAAGAAATATGGAAGCGGGACGAGTTGGTGTACTACTTAACGCCAATGATTGTGGTGTTTCCACTGCCTCCTCATCGACAACATCATCATCATCACGCTCAGCAGCTCTTCGGGCTAGGGTCAAAATGTCTGTTTGCTGCATGCCCGCCGGGGCTGCAGTGACCTTTATGATGACTGGGTCGTCGTTGTCAGAGTCTTCATCAGCAGCAGTATCCGCCACTTCTTGTTGAGCCTCATCACACTCCATAACTCTGAGACTTTGGACGAGCTTCCTTTTACGCTTAACTACCTTTGTCAGATCATGGTGTGCCTCACTCTCAGACGGCAGTGGTGCTGGTTCCCAAGTTTGATCCATATCATCAGAAGGAGGTGTGCTTGAAGAAGATGTAGACACCACCCTTGATCTCTTCCTTGCTAGGGGTGTGGAAGACAATGAATGATCATCAGGAGGAGTGGCTTCCTCAAATGATACCTCGCCTTGATTGTCGATTTCCTGATGTGCCCCTACTTCGGGAGGAACAACTATTGTGGGCACTTGTGACCCTCCATGCACCTCTGCTTGCGCATCTACTTGCGCTGCCTCTCCTTCCACATATACTTGGGCTTGTACTTGCACATGTGATTGTTGTTGCGGCTGTGGTTGTTCAACACTCGTCAGATGAGCTACAACAACCTGTGTTGATTGAGGGACATTGCTGCTGCTTTCTTGCGATGAGCCAACATCACTGGTCGATGGTGATTGAACAAGTAGATTGGCTGCCTCTGCAGCACTCAAGGGCTTGGACTTAAGTTGGCGTGGTGGTGGTGGTGGCACTGAGCCCAATGGAGTGGGGGTGCTGCTGCCAGCTTGGTCCCCAGCAGATCCCGCTGCTGCTGCAGGCATACTTTTTTTTTTACTCCCAAAAAAAGGGGCGGGCGGCACACCAGTCTCCTTGGTAACTTGCTTTTTCTGCTCCTTACTGGCACCTTTCTTGCTAGAGGAGCTACGGGTAACTTTTTTGGGGGCCATCTTCTTCAGAGCAGGTCAGAACAGCAGGCAGCAGTTGCACGAGTTGCAGAGTTGTCTGTGTCCAGACGTGACGTCGCGTGACGTTATGCTGCACACACACACCGCTGCAGGACTTCTTCCTGGCACTGGTGGTTCTCTTGAGTCTTGTGCACCTAAAAGCAATGGAAGACAGAGGAACATCAGTTCAGTTATACACCCCAAAAAATCGACAAAATACAGAAAAATCAGCACAATCCCATGCCATCCATGATGTTTACATTGAAGACACCCCACAGAAAGACTAGGGCCATGCAAGTATGCAACATTCACTACCCCTGGGCATAATGGATGAAAAGTAGGCAAAATAAGTGCAGGCCTCAGACACTGCCTCTCTTCAAAATGGCCCCTTACACCCCAAGCCAGTCCACATCAACAGTACACCCCAAAAAAACAGAAAAACAGCCAAAAATCACCACAATCCAATGCCATCCAGGATGTTTACATTAAAGAGAGTGAGACCACACTACATGCACACTCAGTCCATGCACCACTACCCCTGGGCAAAAGGCCCCACCAGCAGCCCCAAAAAAACGACAAAAAACAATAAAATCAGCACAATCCCAGCCCATCCATGGCCTCAATGGTGTTTAAATTCAAGAAGACACCCCTCAGAAACACTAGGCCCATGCAACACTCACTACCCCTGGGCATAATGGATGAAAAGTAGGCAAAATAAGTGCAGGCCTCAGACACTGCCTCTCTTCAAAATGGCCCCTTACACCCCAAGCACATGTTGCCTGTACCAGCCAGCACTCAAGATGGCCACCACCACCACCCACATGGCCAGTCCACATCAACAGTACACCCCCAAAAAACAGAAAACCAGCCAGAAATCACCACAATCCAATGCCATCCATGATGTTTACATTAAAGAGAGTGAGACCACACCACAGGCACACTCAGTCCATGCACCACTACCCCTTGGCAAAAGGCCCCACCAGCAGCCCCAAAAAAACGACAAAAAACAAAAAATTCAGCACAATCCCAGCCCATCCATGGCCTCAATGGTGTTTAAATTCAAGAAGACACCCCTCAGAAACACTAGGCCCATGCAACACTCACTACCCCTGGGCATAATGGATGAAAAGTAGGCAAAATAAGTGCAGGCCTCAGACACTGCCTCTCTTCAAAATGGCCCCTTACACCCCAAGCACATGTTGCCTGTACCAGCCAGCACTCAAGATGGCCACCACCACCACCCACATGGCCAGTCCACATCAACAGTACACCCCCAAAAAACAGAAAACCAGCCAGAAATCACCACAATCCAATGCCATCCATGATGTTTACATTAAAGAGAGTGAGACCACACCACAGGCATACTCAGTCCATGCACCACTACCCCTTGGCAAAAGGCCCCACCAGCAGCCCCCAAAAAACGACAAAAACACAAAATTCAGCACAATCCCAGCCCATCCATGGCCTCAATGGTGTTTAAATTCAAGAAGACACCCCTCAGAAAGACTAGGCCCATGCAACACTCACTACCCCTGGGCATAATGGATGAAAAGTAGGCAAAATAAGTGCAGGCCTCAGACACTGCCTCTCTTCAAAATGGCCCCTTACACCCCAAGCCAGTCCACATCAACAGTACACCCCAAAAAAACAGAAAAACAGCCAAAAATCACCACAATCCAATGCCATCCAGGATGTTTACATTAAAGAGAGTGAGACCACACTACAGGCACACTCAGTCCATGCACCACTACCCCTGGGCAAAAGGCCACACCAGCAGCCCCAAAAAAACGACAAAAACAACAAAAAACAGCACAATCCCAGCCCATCCATGGCCTCAATGGTGTTTAAATTCAAGAGGACACCCCACAGAAAGACTAGGCCCATGCAAGTCACCACCCCTGGGCAAAGGGCCCCACCAGCAGCCCCAAAAAAACGACAACAAACAATAAAATCAGCACAATCCCAGCCCATCCATGGCCTCAATGGTGTTTAAATTCAAGAAGACACCCCTCAGAAACACTAGGCCCATGCAACACTCACTACCCCTGGGCATAATGGATGAAAAGTAGGCAAAATAAGTGCAGGCCTCAGACACTGCCTCTCTTCAAAATGGCCCCTTACACCCCAAGCACATGTTGCCTGTACCAGCCAGCACTCAAGATGGCCACCACCACCACCCACATGGCCAGTCCACATCAACAGTACACCCCCAAAAAACAGAAAACCAGCCAGAAATCACCACAATACAATGCCATCCATGATGTTTACATTAAAGAGAGTGAGACCACACCACAGGCACACTCAGTCCATGCACCACCACCCCTGGGCAAAAGGCCACACCAGCAGCCCCAAAAAAACGACAAAAAACAATAACATCAGCACAATCCCAGCCCATCCATGGCCTCAATGATGTTTAAATTCAAGAAGACACCCCACAGAAAGACTAGGCCCATGCAACACTCACCACCCCTGGGCAAAGGGCCACACCAGCAGGCCCAAAAAAACGACAAAAATCAGCACAATCTCAGCCCATCCATGGCCTCAATGGTGTTTAAATTCAACAAAACAGTTGTATCATGCACCCCTAACCAACCCTGGTCCTACTGGATACTGTGGCTACCCACAATATAATTTATTTAATGCTCTGAAAAAGTTCCAAAATTGTACTTGCAGCATCTGTAATGCCCCAAACAAACTTACTTGTGAAAGTTGATTTCTAATCCAAAAGTGATCCAAAGACAGTCAAAAAGGCCTCAAATCCAAATATCCAGCAGCACCCACAAAAAGTAATCCTTCCAGCTCCAGATCCAAATGAAAGTGACCAGGAGATGGACAAAGCACTGGGAGGAGCCTGCTGGACAGGAACAGGAAGTTGGAGACTGTGGGGCACTTCCTTCCTCCCCCCCCCCAAAAATGGACTTGCAAAAAAAAAAGGCCATGCAAATGTCAACCTGAGGAGTGATTCTGATAAAAATCATAATTTTCTGAAGGTTTATCCTGTTTGCTGGTGATTTTCTTGTGCAGAATTGCAAAATCTCTATTTCGCGAGTGCGAGATTGTTCCTTTCCGCCGCAACTACGTGTTCGCAATTGCGAACTCTCGCGAGGTGTGCTGTGCAAGGTGGCAAGCCGCGATTACGTATTCGCGGGCGCCAAACTCCCGCGGGATCACGCAGCAAGATCTAAAATGGCGCGGCACTAGAAAAATATGATCGAGAAAAACAACTCGGCAAACGCTTAATGACGGAAAGTGAACGCCGTGCACCACGCCGCGCGCCGCAACCAAGCAAAAAATCCGCCGCGAGCGGATTCACGGATTTTCGACAAATTTGCCGAAAATCCGAAAAATCCGCGAGCGGAGCGGATTTTACGCCCATGCTTAAATACAATGCAATTCAATACAATGCATCAGAGGGGTTAAGGGCGAGAAACCAGCAGAAATACTCCACTTACTAGAGACTCGGAGAAGATGAATAATTCACAACATGTCATACTGGCAGAAGATTTCAACACTACGTTTGAACCCTTGGATTGGAATGACATTAAACTATCTTCCAAGGAAGATGAGCCCTGGGGTATACCTCAACTTAACCTTCCTCCTTATAAAAAAGTGGACTTAAGCAGCATTTCAGCTGGCGGCTTTGTCATTAGAATACAGACTCAAGACTACAAAGGGCAAAACAAAATCAGATAGCAGAGGGGCTTTTACATTTAACAAACCTAATCATGAGAGTTACATCGACTACATACTGATTGGCATTAGACTCTGACACAATGTGAGGGATATAGCAGTCGAGTCAAGGATTGAGAGTGACCATAACCCCCTCAGTCTATTTAAATATCATCATTTTGGGAATAAATGTGTGCGGTTTCCATCTAGGGAACCTTAACCAGGGACATTCAGCCAACCAACAACAAGGGCATACTTAAGTGACACCACGTAGCAGCTTAGCCTCACATTTTGCCTTTCAGTACCTCAAATCTCACAAGTGCCACCCTCAATCTTGATGCATTGTTGACTGAAAACACAAATATCAAAGAAGATACATGTATTAATTCACGCTTCACTTAACAATCCATTTTTCAGCGTCCTCCTTTCAAGTACCGGCAAACCTTGTAAGAACAACAAAACCCATAAATGGCTTAAAAAGAAATGCAGAAAGCAGGTAGCGCTGGACAGTAGATAAAAAATCCTGTGGCAGATAAAAGACACAAGGAAAGCGTACAAGCAAATACATCAGAAAGCAAAGAATGATTGCGACGGAACATGGTCAAATCATGAACTGCAAATGTTCCTTGCATGTTTTGAGCTCTGATGGCATGAGGGTAGAGGGGCCAATGATACAACCAGCAAACCACATTCCCCCACTTGCCTGGAATAATCATTTTAAGGGATTAAACTTTGATAATTCCCAGGACCCCAACCACCCTGCCTTAATGATATACGTCCCATCACTGGATGAATTAGTTTTAGATTCACGTGACATCAGAATCGCCCTATATGCCATCTCACATTGCAGTGTAGTTCCTATATTCCCAATAGGCTCTGCGCATTGGAATAACATATCCTATAGATTAGACGTAGGACTGGGTTTGACTAGGTCTCTATCGAATATATTAAACTTAATAGTGAATGCCAGCTAGCTCAGAGGTCACTAGAAACTTTCTTGAATTCACAAGAAGGGATTCGTTTCTGACAACCGCATAAATATGACAACTTTGTTTCCCAACAACAGAAAATATATTTCTAAAGTCACGGAAACAATAGATAAGTATTTCACTCAGTCAATCATGCATGCTTCGTTTCAACAGAGTTTGCAGAGAAATAGAGAGACAAGCGTTTTCAATAAAAAGGATTTATTGAACAGTCTTCTTTCTCATGCAAGAGAAGTGAACGGCTACAATCGTTTTGCAGACTGCAAAGTATAACGCGTACAGTGAGAATAGTATTATAAAATAATACTGTAAAAGCATCGTATGGTTTCTAAGCCATATAAAAATAGCCATAGAAAAATACATACATAAATAACATTGACTAAAATACTCAACTGGGGCGTCTAAATAAGCCTACCCCAATGTACCTAACCTAAGTCTAGTACCCCGGAAGAAGTAAGTATTGTCTAGCATAGGTTTTAGTTGTTTTTGCCCAGAATCTATCCAAGATTTCTCTAGGTTCTAATTAGCTCCATACCTTAGTTAAAATGAAGGAGGTCTGGTATCTCTGTCTCGGTACTCGATTTCCCAACACCCCGCAAGGGGAGCTTGGAAACACTGGAGCTGGATTCTCGGCAAGAGAAAGGCAGCCTCTTGATCAGTGCGTCAGCTGGAGGGTCAGCTTCCTTCGGCACTTGCTGCAGCGAGCTGCGACAGGTAAGTAGATAGTTGAACTGCTCCGAACCACCGTTACTTGCTAGAGAAAGTGAAGGTATATTTATACCTTGAAGGTGTCTAGGAATGCCTTAGTTTAACGTAAAGTCGGGCATAATAACGCCAGGAAAGAACCCTTAGGGAATAGTCGTTCTTTGCAAAGTACATGAGTTCTTGGACAAATCAATATTCAAGCAAAGTGAAGTTCCCTAACTGCTTAAGCCGATTTTCCAAGAAATCGTTGTGACATTTGGTATGGGTGGAAGTAGCCATGCCTGTATTTGGTCTGCATGGGCTATGTCTAAATAAGGGCTTGTTTTCTATGCTTAAATTAGGGCAATGTGATTTGTACCTATATAAGGGCATGAATTGTGAAAATTCACTCGGAGCCTAAAACGCCACACAACACCCACTTCACTTTAATATGTACATCATTACTAAGTTCTAAACACATAAACCATATCTAAACATGATGTGTTAAAAAACCTACCCAAAAAATACAAAAAATGCATTTGCAATGGTTGTACATGAAAATGATATGAAAATACATTTATGAAATGGCTCTTAAATACAGAAGAAAAAAATTGAGACCATGACATGGCAGAATATATAAACTGTGTGTGGACAAGGTCAAATATTGTCTCTTAAAAGTTTTCAAAGAATTCTAGTTCTCTATAAATAGTTCTACTTTAAGCAGATTTACTTTGTGGCAAAAAAAAAATGAAAAAGGTTCAAATTTGGAAAAAAGTCTGATCATAGAAAAAATAGAGTTCCTAAGTTAGAATCTTGTTATGAAAAATGAAGGTCGAATTCAGAGTCTCTCAGAACACTGTGTGCCAACTTCAAAAGTCAGTTTCATTGTTAGGAGAAAACATCAAATCTTCTAAGTCAGTAGGTGAAAGTTGGACTACCTCGTAAAGCAGATTAACCGCACTTCGATGAGAAGCATCGCCGTCAGCGTCAGTCGCATTAGCAATGTTCAATGTATCTCACCGTCTGCATTTTGAGTCTGTGAGATCTCAATGAATGCTGTCATCAGGATTGGTAGCCGCTGGTGACAACACAGTGCATGATCCGTTACTGGTTTAAGCAAAGTATCACCTTCCGCTGGCAGGAATGATGGGATGTCTAGCATGCATTCTTCTCCACATAGCAGGCATCGTAGAACAGGTAGGATGCAATCTTGCCTGATTGGTCGGAATGACAGAAACCACGTGGTATTCAAATCTCTTAAACGAGTCAATCCCAGTATTTGTATCATGCGCTCACGACATTTCATTGCCAGAAGAGTGTTCTTGAAGGTGATCTGGGTGTCGATGGAGAGTTGGCTTGCCATATCGGAGCAGAAGGAGCAAAAATAGTATCCCTGCTACGAGTCCCAAAATGAGAGGCAGTCCGCCAAACACAGAATGCACGAAGTTTGGAAATATGCCTAGGACTGCTTCAAAGGGTGCTAACAGTCCCGAAAAAATCATCTTAAATGCATGTACAATACCACTCGTATCAGACATGTTTAAGATATGTCCTAGCATTTCTGAGAAATGTATAGGGCAGTTTGTTGATAAAAGGGCATGTATCTCTGCAGAAGTCCTTGCAACTTGCAGATCATACGTCTCTTTGGCCGAGGTCAGTGGCACAGTTTTTTTGTAAAAGAATGGCTTTCATTCTGCTTAAAGTATCAATATAGAAGAGATGTTCAGTGAAGGCCATAATGACAACTCCCCGTCTGTCTTGGTTTTAGGAAACAGTACTGGCATACAGCAAGTGACCCTGGCTGACACAGTTATGAGATAGGGCGTTCCTGGCAACATGCCACAGTAGCTGTGATCATTCAACATAATGTAACTTCCATTAGAAAGCTGCCTATAAATTGGACCAATCACTGCAGCTGGAGAACTTTGCAGGTGGCAGGATAAGTTGTTCAAAGAACCATCGCAGGCCCCGTGTAAATTAATACCCTGGAATAGGAGTGAACCGCTTAGTGCATTTTCGCATTTTGTACCACTAAGAAACACTTCTCTCCCCCCACTCCAACATCTGTGTGTATAAGGTAAATCCCAGGATGTCTTGATGTATTCTTTACCCAAACTTTCATATACGCCTGCTGGTATACGTTTTAAGCAATACTGAAAATGGAAAATTGTAACAGGCAGGGTGATTGTACCGTTTATTATCCATTCTGTTGCTGGTTTCTCAGAAACAGTTAATGGCAATCTTTCCAGTTTTTCAATGCTCAGCACTGTATAGTCTGCTCCCCTCTGTGCCAGTGTGATTTATTTATCTGTAAGGTTGAATTCAGAAAACAACGACGTGGTGTTGATTAGATGCCAAGGCACATAGCCTGAAAAAAGGTTTTGTAACGTCCAGCCCAATAGCATTATAGAACGCAATTGTGACTGACCATGTTGTAACATGACTAAGTCCTGTTCCATTATGTCTATGGCAGAGGATACTATGCTGTCAAAAGAATATATTAACCCATATTCAACTACAGAGAGAGATTTCTCTAAGTTAATACGATCAATTTCTCATATTCGTTCTGCAGTCTCTGCTTGTCTAATTTTCCATGCTTCATTATAAATGGCATAGATACCGGCGTATATAAAATGTTTATGACACAGTTTAGTAGGTCCTTGTAAGAAGTCCCTCACATCAACGCCATCTCTAAGTAAAGATAAGTGTTGTTTTACTTCCTTCAGTGTCGATTTTTGTAACCACTCAAGGCACAGTTTTCCCACCCACACTGTATGATGTTACTATCCCTTGATGTTGTCTCTGGATATATCTTGGATCTGGCCTAGTGAATTTTATTTTTAACCCTTGTGTCTTATTCAGGAATCTATCTTGACAGTTATTTGTGTCTGTTGACCAGATTAACCATTTTTTCCAATTAGGATCTGTTCTATTTTGAAGAAAAATAGTATGTAGGTCGACCACCTCCTCTGTAGTGTTTTTACTATCAGGTGTAGGTGTAGGTATGGACGGTTTGTTAACATCTTTCATCTTAGCTAATCCACGACAAGATGTCTGTTGAACAGTGTCATTTAAAAACATTATTTGTTCTGGGATAATGCAGGCCCTAAATAAATCTTCTAATTCCTGCACCTGCCAGTCTTTTCTGCCCCAGACAGATTTTGTCTCAATGTTGTCTTTCCAAAAGTCAAATCCTAAAGTAGACAGTTGAGCATAAAGGCTGCATAATAAATTTGCTTAGTATTAGCCAGCATACTTTTCATACCTGTCTTATTTACATTTTGAAAATAAAATATTTCTGGATTTGAAACATTAAAACCTGAAAAGTATAGAAATGTGTCATAAAATGTTTTCCGGCTACCCTTCGGTGGCATAGGACAATGTTCCCATTGGTTACATTTCAGTACATTTCTAGGGTTTGCAGATTTATGCAAGAAATTATGACCATAGTGATTATAACAGTACATTTGTTCATAATCTGATGAACCTTCTAAGTATTCATGATTTGTAAATTTTGCAGACATTTCTAAGTCTGACATCATAATATTTATAGTCTCAAAGTTCCAATCATCAGAAAAGGTGTTGGATGTAACAAAGTCACTCAAGGAAACCTTGAATTGGTGTGGAATCTTCAACAGCTCTGCAGGACCAAAGATGTCATAATCAGTTCTGTCCCAAGCTATACCACCAGGTATAGGAACGGCTGTGATGTTCACTGATGACAAGTCTCTTTGTTCACGATGTGATGATTTTTGTGGTTTGAGAAGTACGTTGATGTTCTTACTTGCTGTGTCCTTTTTACTATATCTCCCATTGATCAGCATTCCCAAGGTAAATACCAAAGTCAACCAAAGTAGAAGGAAAAGTACACCCAACACAATCCAGAGTTCAATCCATGGTGAAACCAGATGAGTCTTTTCCAGATGTTCTGTTGCTTGTTCGTTAAAAGTTATTTTTACTGGCGTTGTTTTAGGTTCACTAGGATCATCGGAAAACGTATCAAAGTTAATGAAATAGCTAGAGGCCGTTCTGTCAATTGTGGGGATTGCATCAAAATTCCTTGAAATCGCTGGAACCACTTGATCACTTGTCATATTTGTATAGTCAGATGCTATTCCATTGTAGACAAGTGTTTCTTGACAAACTGTTATTTGTGTCTCAAGAGGTACAAGTTCGATGGCTTTGTTGCATAGTCCTTTATACTGTACTGCAGAGTCTTCAAATGTTATTAGTCTCTAAGTTTGAGCCTCTTGGATGGTAGCCAGATTTGGGCATCTGCCACATCTTTGGAGTCCACTTGGCCTACTACTTATGATTGGCCACATGATGTGGTTTGACCAGGTCGATGGACACAAACCTGTTCTCTTTTTTACCAGCAAGGGGCGGCAGTATTACTGTTCTTGATCCGTGGATTGCTAGGACAGGTACTGGTTGTCTGTAAGAAGGCCCAAATTCCTTCTTGTCCGCGATCTCTTCTATGACTAGATCCCCAATCTTTGGAATCCAGGCAGGCCTTGCTGGGACGGGTGGTTTCTCTTCAGTGGTCGTTGGCTTCAGGAACATCTTGCTTTGGCTTTTTCTTATTTCATTTAAGTCCTGCAAAATAGCCAAACGGTCTTTGATATCAAAAGTTTTTGTTCTACCACTGAAGTGTGATGATCAAGGTCCTGGACAATCATTCTAGTTCCAAAAAGGATTTCATATGGAGTGATTCCCCCTAGAGAACTTCTTGGCAGATTATTAAGACTACGTTGGACACTTATTAGATGTTTGACCCACCCATCACCCGAGCCTAATACCCTAGCTGTTATAGATTGTTTTATGTCTCGTTTTTTTCTCTCTACAATCGAATTTGCCTCAGGATGGAATGGACTAGAATACCGCAATGCAATGCCCAGATTGCCCATGGCCCCCTTGTAAGCTTCTGAGCTAAACGCAGGACCCTGGTCAGAATGTAGCGTGCCAACTGCGTATGTACCAATAAAGACTCGCAAATCTTTTATAACAGTTCGAGCGTCAGCCGAGCGCTGAGGCCACATCCAAATGAATCTTGAGCATGAATCCACTGCGACATGATATATTTATAGTTACCAATCCTCTGTAAGGGACCGCAGTGGTCCAGATAAACACAAGCTAATGGTTTGTCTGAAATTAACAGGGGCGTCTGCGCAGGACGTTTCACTGTAGAGACTTTCATCTTTTGTCAGATTTCAAACTCAAAAACATAGTTTCTGTTTTGTTTCCTCATGCGCGGCCACCAGTATCTCTGTTTTAATAGCGATACTGTAGCGGAAACACCAGCGGTGCAGAGGTGAGCCCTTCCTGTGCTGCTAAAATTAGTCCTAATCTGTGTTCCATGTTTGGAATTACTCTATCCCCCACTCCAGGTATTCAAGCAAATGGAACCAGAGCACCTGCTCTTGGTAAGTTAGTGGAATTTCAATATCCTCGAAAGAAATGTATTCCGTTGGATGTTCCTCTTCTTTGTAAAAGTGGAACACATTTGTTACTGGATTTGCTTCAGGGAAGAGAATCCATGAATAGATATTCATGTGCCTCTATTACAAAAATTACCCTACCACCTCTTGATGATAGGCCATTTGTTATAAGTTTTATAGTGATGGCTTTCCTTAAATTTTCTGGGATAATTATAGCATCCGCATCGGCCTCTTGGAAACCTGTAACGTCAAAGCCTGCTACGGTATTATTGTCTGTAGCTCCACCGTTCTCTGGGTCACTCATTTTTTTGACTGTAAGTTTGAATAGCAAGTTTCAAGGAAACAAAGATAAGGTGCACAATATTTTGGAACACTGTATCCTTCAACGATGAACAAACCAAAAACTAATAAATAGGATTTTCGTCCTACTCAGTTATGGCAGATATTTTATCCTTTTACCCACTCCGGACGTCCGTTGGAGTATTTACGGGAAAAAGGGGGTCTCTGAAAAAAACACGACTGAGTTACTTTAGTATCTAGCGTTAAATTAGTGGCTTACCAAACATTAGGCACCATGTAGTGTAGTTCCTATATTCCCAATAGGCTCTGCACATTGGAATAGCATATCTTTAGATTGGACGTAGGACTGAGGTCGACTAGGTCTCTATCGAATATATTAAGCTTAATAGTGAATGCCAGCTAGCTCAGAGGTCACTACAAACTTTCTCGAATTCACCAGAAGGGATTAATTTCTGACAACCGCATAAACATGACAACTTTGTTTGCCAAGAATAAGAATATATCTCTAGGGTCGCTTAAACAATAGATAAGTATTTCACTCAGTCAATTGTGCATGCTTTGTTTCAACAGAGTTTGCAGAGAAATAAAGAGACGGGCGTTTTCAATAACAAGGGTTTATTAAACAGTCTTCTTTCTCATGCAAGAGAAGTGAACGGCTACAATCGTTATGCAGACTGCAAAGTATAATGCGTACAGCGAGAATAGTATTATGAAATAATACTGTAAAAGCATTGTATGGTTTCTAAGCCATATAAAAATACATACATAAATAACATTGACTAAAATACTCAACTGGTGCTTCTAAATACGCCTACCCCAATGTACCTAACCTAAGTCCAGTACCCGGGAAGAAGTAAGTAGTGTGTAGCATAAGTTTTAGTTGTTTTTGCCAAGAATCTATCCAAGATTTCTCTAGGTTCTAATCGGCTCTATACCATAACTTAGAATGAAGGAGGTCTCGTATCTCTGTCTCGGGACTCGATTTCCCAACACCCCGCAGGGGGAGCTTGGAAACACTGGAGCTGGATTCTCGGCGAGAGAAAGGCAGCCTCTTGATCAGTGCGTCAGCTGGAGGGTCGGCTTCCTTCGGCACTTACTGAAGCGAGCTGCGTCGGGCAAGTAGATAGTCGAACTGCTCCGAACCACTGTGTCCTACTAGAGCAAGTGAAGGTATATTTATACCTTGAATGTGTCTAGGAATGCCATAGTTTGACGTAAAGTCGGGCATAATAACGTCAGGAAAGAACCCCTAGGGAATAGTCTTTCTTTGCAAAGTACATGAGTTCTCGGACAAATCAATATTCAAGCAAGGAGAAGTTCCCTAACTGCTTAAGCCGATTTTCCAAGAAATCGTTGTGACGTTTGGTACAGGTGGAAGAAGCCACGCCTGTATTTGGTCTGCATGGGCTATGTCTAAATAAGGGCTTGATTTCTATGCTTATATTAGGGCAGTGTGAATTGTACCTATATAAGGGCATGAATCGGGAAAATTCACTTGGAGTCTAAAACGCCACAAAACAACATAGTACAGCACCGGCACCCAATGGTACCCCAGGAGATATTAGCAACAAGGAAAGATTGGTCCAAAAACATATCAGCACTGTCCAATTCAATTACAATGGGCGCACCTATCCTGAACTCCAGGAACAGAGCTGAGGTTGTGCCAATTTGCAAAAAGGGAGAATTACGCTCGCCAATAAAATATACACCCATAAATCTCATTAACAGCATCCAAAAGGTGTATTGCTGAGGGGTATTGGGAAAAATACATAACTGGATTTAATAAAACAAAATATGCTCAAAGTTGCAAGCTGGATTCAAGAAGAAAACCAACACCATAGACTAGGCCTTTTGATTATGCACACTGTACTGGATGACAGTTCTAATCGGCAGGGGCCACTTGTATGTGGCCTCTGTCGATCTGAAAGCTGCCTTTGACCTCATTCCTTGACAAAAGCTCTGGAAAGTGTTAAGGGACATGGGGATGCCCAGAAAAATATTTTGTATTCTTGTTCATCTACATGAGGATAATCATGCCAGTGTAATTTGGGGTGGATGCGGACAGCTCACACAACCCATTCCGATCATCAAAGGCATTTGGCAGGGTTGCGTTTTGTCTCCTAGCCTCTTTTTGGTATACCTAACTCAAAACAATAAAGATCCTGGCCCGATTTACAAAAATAGAGTCAATTCTACTGCAAAAATAACAATAACGGAACCGAAGATATTATTTTTTTTAAGATTTAAGAGCAAATATCAATAAGAAGTGCAACACACCAATTGTGGTCATGGTAGATTAGGACCTATGATCTATTTCAGGCTGCCAGTGATGGGGCCCTAGTCCGGAACAACAAGTAGATTGGCCTCGCTAGGTCTGGATGGAGGGAAATTTCTAATCTGACAAGGGACTTACATTCTGACCAAAAACTCTTCTTGACAAACGACAAACCTGAAATTCAGTTCTTCACAGGAATGTCCTCTTCAACATTGTTATGTTCCTGTAGCCCCCCTGGAGATGAGCCCTATGACTTTAGAGATCTTTCTGTCCTTGGAATTCAAGTGGAAAGGGCTTTAAACTCTTTAGATTCTTCTCATAGTTCACAGATACAGAGAGCAGCAGTTTGAATCCACCTTGCAACCTTTCGCATGTCTTGCAGTGTTCTGATAAATTCATAAATTCACATTAAATTTTGACACAAGTTAGTGGGTTAAAGTGACTCCTGGGCACTCCCTAACAAATGGGGACAACCCAACATATGTCTTTAATAGTTCCTGTTTCCCTTACTACAAAAAGGCCCAAAATACCATGTGCCAAGGCATTTTCAAGATAGTGAAAGTCTTAGGCCATGCTAAACTTTAATTCTGAGTGCTGGGTGTGTATGCGTGTATCATAGGGAAATCACAAGGACATCTAACACTAAAATCCAGTTTGAAGCGGAACTGTGCCCACAACAAACCCAAATGCTGGTTAAAGAAAAGCATGGCCCTTCAGCAGCTTAACTGGGGATACCCAAGAATTGTCTTGGCCTTCTGTTGTATCCCTTTCAAGCACACCCCAAGAGTTACATGTGGCATCAAAGACCTCTGAAGTAGGATCTAACACTATGGTGTTGATAGGATGCATACAGTCCCCAGTCTGAATATTTGGTGGACTTCAGAGGAGTCATCTCTGCTCATTCAGGTCAGCCTCTTTTGGGAACCTGGTAGGCACTCAAACACCTCTTTTACAACTATTGCCATGCTTGACCACAGGCTAGTAGCTGGCAGAGGGTTATGGTAGTTAGCCTTCCGAGAGTACAGGCAGGCAAAGCGTAGTTTCCTAAAAGCTATGTTTCCCTAATATCTATAAAAGTCTAGACTTCACCATTGAATTACATTTTTAATAACTATTAAAACTAGTGGTTTGATTACTTTGTCTACCTTGGCCCATTCCAGAGAAGCAGTATTAGAAGATTAATTTGTACTCTGTTTTTGTAGGCCTACCACTATGAAAAGAGCTTTTAGGGCTGTGTCACTGTAGAAACATGGCAACATCAATTTCTATACATCCCATTATTAAATACCATGCACTCAACCTTCTGGACCACCATCCTTATAAAGAATTGACTTTCTAATATTTTAAAGGGAGTTTTTTATCTATCAAAAGGGTAATTAAAATAAGTTGTACTGTAGGTTTTACACTGTAGCAGTCAGACTATAGTTGTAGGCCTGGAGCCATGTTTTCCTTTGTCCCACTAGTGGATGGTACAATATGTGAAACAGTTCATAGGCGTAATGTACCTTAATGTCATAGGTGTATTTCTGCAAGAAAAACTATGGCCTGATAAAAAAGGTTAAGTAAGCCAATAAGGGATTAGACAACTTCCAGAGCACATACAGTGGGTACTGTACAGCAGTGCTCCAGTGTGTAGAGTCTACAAATCAACAATACATTTCAACAAAAGATGACAGTGACCACACAATCAGTGTAGTAAATTGGGAGAAGCAGGTTAATTGTGACTAATGTGGCCAGAGTGAAAAAACAGGTGATTTGGTACAGTCTGGGCAGACTAATAATCAAGGTGGTGCCATGGACGTAAGGTGAAGATGGTTTGTGAATATGGAGTTGACGGCATAAAAGACTGATGACTAATGATAAAAGTACGACCTTAGAGGTTCTGACTGTGGTAGGGGAAGGTGATAATTGACTATATTCAATCAATTCAGTATTTTTAAAATTCAACATTCACCAACGTGTCATCAAAAACACAAATAGGGTACTATTTGGATCAGGATTTGTGTAGCAACACAGAATAGCAGAACATTTACTGTTACCAATTTGGTTATTCTGTGTTTATGTTTCCAAATGTAAGTTAGTGAGCAACAAAGAAGACATTTTGCATAATGTCCTCTAAATCACATGGTTGTATGCTTCCCCCAAATTTAGAGGGGTCCAAATGACCATGGTTTCTAAACTTAGTATCTTGTGCGTATTTCAGAAAAACGTAGGTTTTCTACATATCCATTTTCATTCATCATCTTTCACCAAATGAATTGTTGTGTTGTTGGTGCATAGCGAAACATTATTAGAAGTTGCAGCACGCTTGTTGACTCTGGGTATTGCTTGCTATTGGAGAACCTGCAAACCCTATATAGCTCTCATACCAGAAAAGTCTATTAGACGTAATGGAATATTACACCATTGTGACAAAAAATTAGAGATGAAAATGTTGTCACCAATGGTGAATATTTTCATACTCAATTTCATTATATTCTTATTTTAACACTTTTGTTCCTTTTGAAAGCCTTGAAGAGTTCACATAAATGACGTCTTACTGAATTCAGAATTCTGTCTATTTTTCATAAATGTATAGATTTCTGGCAGCACCCATGTATTTCACACCAGTTTCGACCACACACTGCAGGTAGGTTGAAAGCACAAAAAGTAAGAAAAATGTACTACCTTTAGTGAAAATGCAAAAACTAGTACACAAATGTTTTTGATGCAACGCTGGCTGTGCTCCTTGCAGCACAAATCTTTCATTAGTGTCATTTTTAGAAAAAAATCATCCATGCTCCTGTACAAAACTTTTTTCCATTTTCCCCCAAAAACTAGTTGTAGTTCGGCTATATTGATAGCTTCCTCTGGGGTAACCCATAAACCCTGGGTTCCTTACGTATGCCTAGGGTGTTTGAGAAATTTGACATTGTTACCTATTGTGGAAATAAAGTTATTAAGGCCTGAGTGCAAAGTGTCCTAGACGTCAAAAGATCCTTCAGCGCTGGAGTCGGCAATTTCTCTGAAGCTTAAGGGTTAAAAGTGGCATGTGGGAATAATAACTTGACATGGGGAATGGAGTGGGGTACAAGACAATGTTACTTTTTCTTAAATTGTAAATACTCATGATGAAAGACTTATTTTTATGAACACAAAATGGTGAATAACTGCACTAGTAAGTTTTTACTTTTTTTCATATTTCCTTTTTAGCAGGCAGCCAAGATAAAACCAGAGGTGAAGGAGAGGGGGCATGTCGTCTTGTGGCTTCTCATGGCCAAAGCAAATACTTTGGATGTGAGGCCACCACAGGAAGCCATGACAACAAACAGAGTAGAGGAGAAGGCACAAGCAGGGAGAGACCACTTGTAAGGCTTGGAGCTGCCTGGCTAGGGATTGCCTTTTGTCTCTAATCCCCTGGCATCTACCATCTCTTCGGACCTTTTTACTCACACGGGTTTATTTGGATTGAGGTCCTTTGACTCTCCAACTCCTGTGATTGAATTTCAAAATCTTTTGATGAACCGTGAATAACATACCGATCACGGAGCCCGAGCAACATGGCCGATGCCTGGTGGAGCTACCTTGATAGCTATGAGGAGATTGGCTCTGGTTCACCCCCTCAGCCGTCACCTACCCAGACGGACATTGGGCACAGATTTCCTCATCTCTCCATTGTGTCTCCTTCCTCCCCCGCCTTCAGAGGATCTGCCGATGGCGGAGGCAAATTCAGCACGGCCGATGCTCGGTGGAGATACTTGGGTGGCTGTGGATGGGATTGTCTGGGGGATCACTCCTTGTTGACACCTCCTGCCTTTCCAGGCTTAACCGCTGTTTGCTTGACCTCCTTGCTTGACCTCCTGAAAACGACTGGGACACATGATTCCTGTTTCTCACTGCGGGGTGCAGCAGCGGTGAGTATTGTGACACTGCGGACAGGTGCCCCAGTGCTTGTTTTTACCTTTCGTGCCGGGGTGGCACGCCCTCCTACTCTCCGCTGCTGCCTCCCCTTTCCAGGATTGCTACCTAGGTGCCCGAGATGACTTTCCCTTGACTTTGCAGGATTCTGAACGACGACACTGCTGCCCCTGTAGCTCCGAGCCTGTGCATGATGATGACCCGATTGCGATCTGCAATCTCCAGCCCTCCAGCCTCCTTGATCCTGTGGATGTCTTCCTTATCCAGCCCTACTCCGTGGAGTCAGTCTCCTTGATGTTTCTTTGGACTGGATTTTTGTGTATCCCGCCATTTTGGGATAATGATATCGGTGCCCGTGACCTGGGTCCTCGCTCTTGGTGGGTTCGACCGATCCTCATTGCCGCTGATCTGATCCCTGTTTGGCTGACTGACCTTTACCTCATATCAAACCACCCCTTTGGTCTCCTTCACCCCTCTCATTTTGTTCAGTCACTGAGTCACTGGATGTTGAGATTGCTGGTCCCCAGCTGGTTTGTTTGTCTTTCACTTTGACTGTGTTGTCCCCCTGAAGTACTTTTCCCCTTGTCTGTACTCCTGACCCGATCTGCATTCCTTACCCCTTTTTACTTTCCCCCCTCTATCTTCTATGCCCCATAGGACGTGTGTCTTTGTTATGCTATGCTCTAGTTACTCATGTTACTGTGTAACACTGTTTTTTCCCATGTTATACTAGGCTCTTGCAACTGATGTAATTTTGTAACTTGCAACTCACTGATCCTCACGTAAAGCGCTCTCATACCTCCGGGTTTAGACAGCGCTATATAAAACTCTGCAAATAAAATAAATAAAAATAAATAAATAAAAACAACAAAAGTGACCCTGAGCAGAAACTGGGGTACAACACAGCAGCCTACACTGTGTTGACACTATCTCAGGTGATTGTATAAGATAGAGATAAAGTGCCAAAACAACATTTCAACAGCAATCAATAAAATAAGTCAAGGTTGGTTTTAAAAGACTTGAGATCACTAATATAGAACCCCTGAAGGTTTATTTAAAATATTAAAGTGCAATACAGAAGGCAAATATAGATGGTCTTTTTATAAATCAGTAATAGGGAATCAGCAGCATGAGCAAATATCTAGAAAATAGTCGAAGTCCAGAATATTCAACAAATCAATAGAAAATCTGGCAGTACCCCTGGCAGTACTCCTAGAGGTGCAGGGTAGAGACCAAAGGATCTCCTGACTCACTAACAGTCTTTCATAACAAAATTCACCATATAAAGCAATCGAAATCGAGCAACCAGCAAAGGGTGAGAAAACATATCAAGAAACATTATCCAATCATCATACAGCTATGCAAAAAACGTAATATAATACCACAATCCTAGCACTATCCTCCTAAGTGAATAATATTGAACCCGACTTGACCTAATGTCATCGGGCATTTTAGCGCGAATCAGGTTACATAAACAATAGCAGCCTTATGAATGGATAGGTCTAGAGTAAGTGATAAATAAGAGGCCTTGGAGAGCAATATTTTAGATAAATCAAATTCTTCCAAGGCTCTCCAAGAATAGCTTTTCAACACAAATTATCAGTACATGTTTTACTCTGTGCAATATCATTAGAAATTTAAAGAAATGGCTATTTCTAAATCCAAGATTGAGTTGAGGGCTAATTCCTACCTAAGTCAGCTATGTCAAGAAAACACAGGATTGATCTTTTTTCAATTGCAAAATGATCTTGTTGCGCAAATCTCTTTACATAAACAATAGCAGCCTTATGAATGGATAGGTCTAGAGTAATTGATAAATAAGAGGCCTTGGAGAGCAATATTTTAGATAAAACAAATTCTTCCAAGGCTCTCCAAGAATAGCTTTTCAACACAAATTATCAGTACATGTTTTACTCTGTGCAATGTCATGAGAAATTTTAAGAAATGGCTATTTCTATATCCAAGATTGAGTTGAGGGCTAATTCCTACCTAAGTCAGCTATGTCAAGAAAACACAGGATTGATCTTTTTTCAATTGCAAAATGATCTTGTTGCAAAGAAAATATATAGACTAAAATAACACCAACACATATACCTCAGTTAACCCAGCCTCCTTCAAATGCCTTCCCTCAAGGTCAGCACCCAAAGGTATTATTCACCCCTGACACCCATGAGCACTCTTGTGTAATCCCGCCCTCATTCAGAATGTTGCCATGGCTGCTTTTCAGGAGTTAAAGAAACAGTTGATTGCTGGTCAGCAGTTTAATGTTACAGACTTTCAAGAGGTGGTGCTGGCAATGCAGGGGCACTAACAAGCCCAGGATGACCATCATAAAAGCTCTATCACCGCCAGTCTTCCTGACTGTAACTATTTTGCCTAGTTCAGATAGTTCAGATACCCGTCGCTCTCATTCCATTATCTTTGTGTCTCAGAGTGAGTCTCACCCCTTTTGTCCTCAACCTCATGAGGTGCCTATCCCTGCAATGCAACCCTCGATGCATGAGAAAGAGGAAGAAATGGAGGTGGTCTTGAATACGGAACCAGATGTTGGGTCGAAATTCAGGCCTCAACCTAAAGCAGCAGCTCCAAAACAACATCTGGAGTAAAAGAAGGATTTTAAGTTTATATTTAACTTTAAGCATTTCCTTAGGTTTTAACTTTGAGACTTTTGAATATTGCTTAGAACGTGTTTTGTGTGCAGTTTGCTTCTTTATTCTCAATATGCTTATTGGGCGATGTGAATAGGTGTGTGCCCTTCCCAATATTCCTGAAATAATTTTTCCATTACCTGCCCCTTTCCAAACAACTCTTCCTCCAAATACACAGGTACCGTTTCTGTTAATTTCCCCGGTGAGTATGTGGATTATTAGTTGAAAGTGATGTGTGTCCTCACCAAGTGTAATATCTATACAAGGTCCTGTTAGGTCAGAATTATTTAAACCTGAGATCAACCCGTGGTATCTTTAGCACAGAGAAGACAGATTTAACTTAGGAGGAATTTGACAGCATTTATCAAATCAAAACAGTAAAAGAAATCATAAAACACAACACAATAAAAATATCACTTTATAAAAATTGAGTAAAATTTAATGAACAAGAGACACCAAAATGGCAAAAAATGAATGCAGGGAACCGGAGATATGATGTTTAGAATTCTTACGTTGAAATGCCACCTAAAAGCACAAAGCACCAATCGAGGTTATCTGGTTACCTCCACATTAAAAGTTAAAGCTGACAGTGAGCTACAGTTGGTTGGATACAGAGATCAGGTTTCTCCCTGTGGAAAGTTTTCCTTTTGACTTAGAAGATTTTGGGGAGTAAATTCCTCATTGATGGGTGGTTGGTGGGTTTTGCTGCAGGCAGGATCTGAAGGTGGGCTCAACGATGCTAGACTGGTGATGCTCAGCGCCTGGGTGGAAGCATTGGCTCCAGTGAGAAACTTGGCTTGTTCGTTGATGACAGTGGGAAAGCTTCAAGCAGGTGAAGATGGAATCGTTATGCTGGGAGGTCTAGTTCGTGGTGCAATGCTCTTCAATGTCGGCCTCGGTGAAACCCCTCTATGTTCAGACTCAGAAACGTTTCTGGAAGTCAAAATCCTTTCAGCGGGGGGAAACAAGTGAGTTGAATCCGACTGGCATTTAGACATCGGTAGCTGTAGACTTAGGTTCGGTCTCCACTGGTGCGTTGGAGGAACATTTCTGAAGAAGTTTCTAAGTGTACGGTTTTACATATTTTATGGACTGGGAAGTGCAATCTAACACCAACCAAGGATATGGGGCCTTGTGGACGACAATCAGGGGTTGGGACTCACACTCCCGGTAGCCACGAGGTGGGTCCTGAGCAAGTGCAGTTGAAACTGGTCAGCTGGGCTATTAAAAAATGTAGACCTCTGGTAGCTTTCAGGTCCAGTAGCTTAAAAAGAGGTCAGTTGACTGACACTTGGAATCCACTTCTTGGTCCTGGGTACAATTGGGTGTAGATCCAGCCCTTGTGCTCTCTCTCCTCAAGTTCAACAGCAGGTGCAGCCCTTCATCTGTGTTCCACAGGTACAGATGTGTTGTGAAGGAAGTATCCGGGGATGCCAACTTTCTGCCTGACACCATATTATGGATGAGGGAGACTTCCTGACAAATAGGGGAAAACTACAGAGGGGCAACCCTCATCACTTTGATACAGTTCCCTGGGTTTTGGCTCTAAACAATTAAAAAAGAGCATTGTTCTGCAAAAATCCAACTTGGCAGAACCTTTCTTGCTAATGGGCAGAGCTAAGGTGAGTCTAAGTACAGGCCTAGATGTGAGTTACATCTGCCTGTGACAGGGGCTGCCCCTTTGAAATGTGTGCAGTTGGGGGGCACATCCCGCAGGCCAATCTGTCAGGAGGAGGTCACACCTCCTCCCACCAAAATACCTTTTGTTCCCTTTCCTGTGAGCCATACACATTTCCTTGCAGGGGGCCAACAGGCTGCCAGAAGACAGCTGGGGATTAACTCTGAAAAAACTACTAGAGTTGTTAGGCAGGAAAATAGTAACATTGTAAAGTCACTATTTATGAAATAGTTAGACATAATTCAACTTTGGCATCAAGTTGGATTTTGTTTAACTTTGAAAATGAGTGGTAGAAATATTTTTCTAGCTGTTGCCATTTCGAAGTTAGCTTTATTAAGTGCAATAAAGTAACCCAGGGTTTTCTTTTGCACATCCAACCTTGCTGCAGTGAAAAAACAGGTTTGGGTCTTTTTCAATGTAACGACATGGAAAACCAGTTTAAATGCATACGTCTTTGTTTTAATTATTATGCACCTTCCCTTAGGGCTGCCCAGCTAGGTTGCTGTGGTAGCCCTAGAGTCATGTTTTAATTAGACATGTTAGTGTCAACACAAAAAGTGCTGCAGCCCACCAGTGCAATTTAGCAGACCGCGGGCACATGGGGTACCATTTACTAGGGACTTAGAAGTAAGCTTAATGTCCCCATCAGGAATTTAAACTAATCTGATATGTTTACAGGGGTGAGAGCACATGCAAAGTCCTGACCCCAACAGTACCAGTACAAACACAATGGGGGTAATTGTGCAGAAAGAGGCCTTTTCTTACTCTCCACATGGCACGATAGTTGAATCAAATGCCTCGATTACAATACAATTTATAAAAATGTGTTTACAAAAAGTTACCCTTTTTAAAACTAATTTGCAGCATTGTTAATCCTTCTTGAGTGTGTGCATATTCTTGTGGACAGATGTGAATTTGTTAACCTACAGATAAATGCATACACCTATGTTCATGGCCAGGCACACATGAAATGACAAGCATGTGGAATGCAGGATTTTTTTTTAATTTATTTACTTATATATAAAAAAACGGGTTCATAGTGGGATAAGTGAACACAGAAGTTGGGGTGTGTTGAGTAGGGATGGGCCAGTGACTGATGAGTGAATTGTGCATGGGATGGTAGTTGGTATACTCACATGGGGTAGTCTGTATACTGGCTTCGCAATGCAACAGTATTTGAACCTTGATATGTTATTCTAAACATGAAATATAATACCGTATTACCTGTGACTGCCACAAAGCTTTGCGTTGTGGACAGGTCCCTTAATGTCAGCTGCTGTCCTAGAAGAAGGCGGTGAACATGTGTTCCATGCTGCAGAAATGATTTATAGTACATTTTATAAATATTACTTTGTGTCTAAGGAGAACAGAAGCACAAATTGAGTCACTGCTTCCTAATAAATGTAAAATAGAGATATGGCATACTTCTGTCACAGGCAAAATTGGTAAATTAACCGACATATGTTAAAAATAGGAAAAGGTGAATATTTTTAGAAATGGAGAAAGGTAGTCGTGTTTGAAAAGGGGGGCCGCTCGGCCCTCCCGCCCACATGGCGGTGTGGCACCCCCCCCTACCCCGGCTTATCGATGGTGGGGCGTGTCGCCTGGCAATGACGCACGCGGCGCGCCCCACCACCGATAGGTCGAAGCCTCTCCCGTGACCCGGAAGCAGCTGGATAGCTTCCGGGGCATGGGGGCGGGTAGTCTGGGGGGGCGGGTCAGCAGGGCCGGGGACCCCCGGCAGGACAGGAGTTTAAGAGGGCCGGGGAGCGAGGGGAGCGCCCTCTTTGCCTCCGACTCTCTCCCCGCAGACCTCGCCGCCCCACGCTTGGGGCTTCTAATTTATTTTCTTATCTTCGATTATAGGTCCCGGTGCCTCCGGCGTTGAAACATAGGTGTTGTGCCTGGTGGCAAGTGCGGACCCACACGGCCTGGGGGGACGGCAGGAGTATCTGACCTCGGCGGGCACAGCGCGAGCGGTGTGGCGCTCCGCGGTATTATAGGACGGCAGGCACAAGACAAAGGTATTTTGCGGGGCGGGGCTCGGGCGGCGGTCGGAGCAGGAGGCGAGCGCTGCTGTTTCAAGGGATTACAAGGTCCGTTTGTTGCATTTAGGGACCATCGGGTATGCGATCGCAAATCCATTCTGGTTGTGGGGATTCAGGCTAACACGTGTTCGAGCCTTGTGTCATCACGCGTTATCGAGTGAGGATTGGGGAAAGCATAGGGGGCGAAGCAGGATCCAGCAGGGCAGTCACTGGATGGGAGACAAAAAGGGAAGTGCATGTCCAGTACCGTTTTAAAGCGTTTTTTACAGGGGTTAATTAGCTGTAAGGGTATTACACAGAGTGAATTATCTTGAAAGCCTTTGTTGTAGGTGTAGACATAATTTATATCGTGCCTGGAATGTCTAGGGGCTAGAGCCTAGGAGATACAACCCCACTAGTGTGTGCTTAGTGCCTTTTGGGCCATCTTGGTCACAAAGCTTGTGCATCCTATTAACATTTGTTTCCCCCTGGGAAGCTTGACTCTGTGTGTGCTTAGTGCCTTTGGGCCATTTTGGTCACAAAGTTTGTGCATCCTATTAACATTTGTTTCCCCCTAGGAAGCTTGACTCTGGTGCTTCTTGATTCGGGTGCTTCTCCCTGCGCAGTCAACAGATCGTGGGCACTGCGGACGGCAGCAAACAACGCAGGAGTTCAGTGGTAAGGGGAGTGAGGCGGGCCTGCACTTCATTGCTTCTGGAGGGCCGCCGGGCTTGAGACCTTCCTACAAGGGGTTGGCGCTCGCCCACACGCTAAGAATAGCTAGTGTGTTTGCGGTCACAGTTGCATGGTGCTTACGGTCATCTTCACATCCTCCATCTACAAGGAAGGTACTAGTGCACATGTGCACTCCAAGATTTGTTTAGGCTGGTAGTAGAGGGCACTGGGGTATTGTATTAGGATGCCAGGCCCACGAGTGAATAAGAGGGCAGTCAACAAGAGTGCTCACATGGAGCTAATGTTTCAAACTATGATGCGTAAGATGAGCGCGATGGACAAGCGTCTTGGGAAAATAGACGAGCTTGGGAGGAGTGTGGCAGAAATTAATTAGAGGTTAGATGGCCCCACGGGACCACAAGCCATTGCATTCAGGAAAGCAAAAGAATTCAATCACTCTTTAACATGGGATATGGTAGATTCCCTGTCATGGTACAGCCAGATAACTGGGGGATCAGCAGCAATGGGGCCAACAGGTGCACAGAAAGTATACCCGTCTAAACCGCAACAGCCCTTTCGGCATGCGCAGGGAAATGAGGTGCCAGGAAGGGGAAAGGTTTGGGGGATAAAAAGGGCGTATGTTGCGATTTCAACAAACGGTCCTGTACTAGGGCAGCGGGCACATGTAAGTTCAAACACGCCTGTGCCTCGTGTGGACACCCCTCACACCCCGAGACTTCCTGCAGATTTAAGGGTGGCAACCAGGGGGCCAGGGGAAGAAGGAAACCTGAATAGACTGGAGGATGGTTTAGTACCACACACTCCCATTGATGTTATGGCAATGATTCCTTGGCTGAACAGATACCCAGATCACACAGCGGCTAAATTACTTCAGGATGGTTTTTCGCGTGGTTTCAGGATTCCTGCAGGTGGGTACACAGGCAAGAGTGAGTGTAGGAACCAACTGTCAGTAAGCATAACCCCGGGGTAGTGGCAGCAAAAATTGAGAAAGAACTACGCCTGGGCAGGATAGAAGGTCCCTATGATGAGGTGCCAGTGGACAACTTCATTTGTTCCCCACTTGGTGTTGTCCCCAAAAAAGAGAAAGGCGAGTTTAGACTCATTCATAATCTGTCAGCGCCAAGGGGGGCATCCTTGAATGATGCTATAGATGAGAGCATCTGCAGTGTAAAATATGCCTCTTTTGACCAAGCGGTGGAGTTGCTTAGGGCCCTGGGTCCAGGGGCATTGATGGCCAAGTCGGACATAGAGTCGGCATTTCGTCTTCTCCCAGTGCATCAGGGAGATCACCACCTTTTGGGTTTCAAGTTTGATGGGAAATATTACATGGACAAATGCATGCCTATGGGTTGTTTTATCTCTTGTTCCTATTTTGAGACATTCAGTTCCTTCTTGGAGTGGGTAATGAGGCAGGCTACCGGTCATCAACAGGTCATGCACTACCTGGATGATTTTCTCTTCCTGGGCAGGGCTGGGTCTCAGGAGTGTGCGTTTGCACTGCAGGATTTTTGCATGCTTATGCGGGCTCTTGGGGTCCCGCTGGCGCCAGGGAAGACAGTGGGTCCAGCCACTTGCCTAGAATTTCTGGGCATAGAAATAGACTCTGTTGAGGGATGTTTCAGACTCCCATAGGAGAAGGTAACAAAATTCAAGGCGGCATTACGCGCGTGCCTGTCCAGGGAGAATGTCTCTCTACAACAACTCCAGGAGACAGTGGGCCAATTGAATTTCGCGTTAAGAGTGATACCAATGGCCCGCCCCTTTTCTCGCTCAATTGCGCAGGCAATGAGAGGTTTGCGAGAAAAACACCACCGCACTAGACTGTCACTTGAGGTTCACCAGGACATCCAAATATGGATGGCATTTCTGGAGGGCTTCAATGGCAGGATTGTGTGGTCCGGCCCACCACCACTTCAGCAGAGTTGGGTTTATGGACTGATGCTGTGGGAAGTGTGGGGTTTGGTGCCATCCTTGGAAACAAGTGGGTCACCCACAAGTGGCCAGAGGACTGGGTGTGCAGTGAGTTGACAACGAACAGCGGCTTCCTGGAGTTGTTCCCCATTTGGGTGGCATTGATGGTTTGGCCTGAACATCTGCGCAACAAGTCAGTAATATTCTGGTCTGACAACATGACGGTGGTAGAGTGTATTAATCAGCAAGCGGCACGCTGTCGGTTCATACTCCGCCTCTTGAAGGAGATTGTGTTGAGATGCTTGAAATTGAATGTTATATTCAGGGCAAGACATGTGCCTGGTGTACTCAATAATGCAGCTGATGCACTCTCTCGCCAAAAAATGCAGGTATTCAGGGAGCATATTCCGACAGCAGAACCTACACCAACACACTTCCCGTCAACACTTTGGCAGATTGGTGCCCCAAATTACAGGACCTCGTGGCCGCTAGCTTAGCCCCCAAGACAAGAACAGCTTATGAAGGGGCGTTTGGTTCATATTGCACTTTTCTAGGGCGAGACTGGGAGTCCAAGTGGGATCTGGAGGACAGTTTTTCAGACTACCTAGGTAGATTGCACCAGGAGGGTCGCTCAGTGGCAACAGCTAACAGGCATAAGACAGCGGTCTCCTTCTACGCACAGGCAAAAGAAGTGAAAGACCCTACTAATAGTTTTGTGGTGCGTAAGGGATTGAGGGATTGGCGCCGCCTACAAGGCAGCACAGCAGACACTAGGAAACCAATAGGTTTGGGGAGGTTAACAGCATTATTGCCTGCACTGCATGACGTCTGTACTTCAGACTGGGAGGTACTATTATTTAAAGCGGCCTTCACGTTGGCCTTCTATGGAGCCCTAAGACTGAGCGAGTTGGTTGCTGCCTCCAAGGCAGATAGGCAAGGGGGTATTCAGTTCCTGAACACAACAATACAGGGAGACACATTGTGGGTGACAATTTTGAGATCAAAAAAGGATCAGGAGGCGCGAGGGGAGACCTTGGTACTGCACAGGGCAAGTGCCAATCCTTGCTGCCCGGTACGCCATATGGAGGCTTTCATCAAACAGCCAGAGGGATTGTTGGGTGGGCCGCTTTTATTGCACGCCGATGGCACCCCTTTAACTAAATACCAGTTCAGAAGGGTCATGGAGTTGGCTATTACCAGGGTGGGCCTTGACCCGAAGGATTTTGGCACACACTCCTTTAGGATAGGCGCAGCCACTGAGGCAACCACAAGGGGTCTGCAGGTGAACAGTGTTAAGAGAATTGGGAGATGGTCATCCAATTGCTACAAACGTTATGTGCGGGTACACATGCTGTAAAGTACCTTGAGCGTTGCTGACATCAGGTTGTTTTCTGGTTTTTGCAGTTTCTTCGCACTGTGACGCAGGCGGAGTACTCGCTTCGGGTCATCACCAAGGTTCATCTGCAACTCATCACGGCCTGGACAACCAGGAACACAGGACGCAGTCTTGCAGGGTTTGGATTGTGGGTCATTCCTATGTGAATCGTGCTAAACATGTATTCTTTACAGGCAAGGGTAGAAGGGAGCTAGAGCTCAAAGGATTGTCCATTTCATTCTTTGGGCGGGGTGGTCTCTGTCTCAGCAAATTTAGGAATTTTTTTGCAGAATTGGTCGCCCAGCAGGCTAGATCGCCGGCGGTGGTAATTCTTCACCTGGGTGGGAATGACCTTGCTAGACTGGGTAGAAGGGTCCTTCTGGAGGAGATCATCTCAGCAGCAGCGGGTTGGGTAAGGAGGGTTTGCCCTGACTGTACTGTAGTTTGCTCTCAGCTGATACCGCGGCTAAAGAGGATCAATACCAAGTTAGAAAGACTCTTCCGAACCACCCATTTACAGACCATCCCTCATGGGATCATTTGTGGGGATGAGTTGTACTTACAGGATAATGCCCATTTGACTGAGTCAGGGAATGCAATATGGTGCGATAATATCCTAGCTTGGTTGAAGGGTTTTTGTGAGGCAGGGATGACCTTTCAGGGAGGAGTTGTGGGGGGGCCAGATCGTCGGTAAACAATGCTGGCCTGTGGCGGTAAGGTCATGATCGGTGAGCAGCAATTTAAGGTCCTAAGGGGGGGCGTCACCATCCATAGAGGGGACGGCCCAGGGGGAGGGGCCACTGGTCCCTCCTAGAACTTCAGGGGCAGGTATATCCGCTAGCTGCTAAAAATGCGGGGGAGGGAGTCATGCTTTCCTTAGGCCACTAGCCACCCCGCACATACACCATGACGTCAACTTATGACGCAGAGTGTAAGGGCCCTCCTTGTTGGTTAAATGGAGTTCAGGATGCCGACGGGGTAGGCGGTCCCCTGTCGCGCATGCGCACCTGTAGGTAAGGGCGTGGTTGTAGGACTTGACACCGGTTAGCGACCTTGCCGTCAGGGCCCGAAATGTTAGAATGCAAAATTCAGGTAGGATGTTAGATTCGGATAGGAAACACGCTGTATTAGACTTTTGTTAAGGTTAGCCTTCAATACTTGTCTTCAATACTGTAAATCTAATGTCTGGAATTTTGTTATTCTAACATATTGATGTCTTGTTGATATTCATAATTTTATTGTTTTGTATAATAAATACGGCCGGGGGGTCCCTGATCCCCCGCCTTCCAAAGACAATTTGCTTATGTCAATTCTTCAAGGTGAGGTGTGGTAAGCTGGGAGGGGCGGGTAGCCAGTCACGGACCATGTGCACTACTGTCAAAAACTTACCTAGCTGAGGGATGATAGAGGGATGAATTGCTGCTTCAAGGATATTTCATGATGCCGTTTGATGGGCGAGGCATAGTGTGGACTAATAGGGCCATTGTGTCACTGAATCTGTTGAAAAACACATATCCAGAGTATTGAAATATGACACACATACAGTATGATGAACAGGCACGGCCGGCACAGGTAACAGTGGTGTGGTGGTGGGGCAGGGCCGGGGAAGTGGACAGATGACAGGATAGAACAAGTAAAATTTAAAAAATACTAAAACCATTTATCTTGCGCTTGCCACATCATAGTGTCATCGATGTGGCGACTGCGAGGTAAGTGGTTTTATTTTTTAAATTTAATTTCCCTATCCTGTTGTCTGTTCACTTTGCCCCCACCTGCCCTGACCCACCCCCACCCCACCCCACCACTTCACTTCTGTTACCTGTGCCGGTCGTGCATGATGATGAGGGTATGGTAACAAGTTAATTTTACACTTTAAATAACTATGAGCATGCATAAGGACAAGAGTCTCATGGGAGACAGCAATTGGCAAATGTTAGATAATAGAAATTGACATGACAAGAGAGCAAGCTAAGTATGGTGACAAAGGGTATATCACTCAATAATTGCATTCAGTGGGGACGTGGACGGATTGAATGGAGGAGAGGGTGCATGTACATATAGTTACGAATGAAATAGCACAGTTGAAAGTTAAAATGTGTGACTTAAAGATACACACTATATCAGCTAGGCTCGCCCAAGAGAAGCATTTGTGTACTATTTCTTTCAATTACACTGTTATTTCAAATATTTTATCACCAGTAAACGAACTGCTGTTCCCTTTGCCTAACTTGTCAATGTCATTTCCCATTAGACAGCGGGGGTATGATTTATTTTAACACTCCTTTACTGGAAATAGCAGATTCAATTTGACGTTTTGATGTCCTTAGGAGCATATGAGAACATCATTTTTCTGCACACTGCACTGCTTTTAATCAGTTGTAATGCGTTTTGTTCTTGGGTTCTTTATCTCCCAAGTGTATACATCTCTCATGGGCATCAATGTAGTTTATTGCAAATTTACTCAGCAAGATGAGAAACCTCCGATTAACATCACTCTATCCAAAATCCTTTCATTTTAAAAGCTGAAGGAAAGACATCTTGACCCATTCTGCAATGTGAAGTGTAGAGGCACCCATTCAGCATAATTTGTAATATGCCAAAACCTCTCCATTCACTCTTCTGTGCAGCTCAAGGTCCCAAACCATCCATATCACCTGTGGAGTCCATACTGTCTCTTGTCATCTTCAATCTCTACATGCAGCCACTTGATGCTCAACTCACAGTTCAAGATTCAATGGTATGCCAATGACACAACACTATTGAAAGTCCCCTCTGCTTCAGACTTCCAATAACTCAAACACTTCCTGCACTTCATCCATATCCATATCTATATGTCAAACACCTACCTGAAGCTCGACCCAACCAAGACAGTATTCCTGTCATTTGCGAAGGCCAACAAACAGGAGACAGTACAGTCCTGGTTCAATTACTTGAAACTAAATTACTTCAAACTCCAAATTTCACTGAATGTCAAAGTTAGTTCGATTCACCCTGAACACCAATTTTACCATCAAGGAACATATTCGCGAAAGAAAAGCAGTCTCTTCCAGACAGCAACTTCAGAATTGGTGCTCAAGCCCTTGTACTCCCCCATGTTGATTGTGGCAAAGCAATTCTCCATGCTCTCCCAGACTCCACACAGACAGCTTTTAAAGGGATGTATGATGTTACAACGCATACTTTTACAACGCCTACCTTTACATCGCAAGTTTTACAACGCATAGTGCTTTTAGGCGCTGGATAGTGAATTGTTTAATTTACTATTCCAACTCCAGTCCCCGTGGATAGTAGGGAAGGTGTTGGATAGTACATTAAACCTATTCCCTATCCTAGAGTGCCCCCCAGCGCAATGCGTTGTAATGGTTTGCGTTGTAAAAGTTGCGTTGTAAAAGTTGCGTTGTAAAGGCACTGCGTGGTAAAAGTTGTGTTGTAAAGGTTGTTTACCCTTTTAAAGGCACCTCTCATCGAGGGCCTGAAGAAATGTGATCACATCACCCTCATCCTGATAGAACTCCATTGGTTCCCTTTGCCAACCTGGACTTCATCGAAAACAGTTGCATCATTTACAAAGTCATAACGACCAGAACCCAAGCCTAACTTGAAGACAAGCTCACCATCTTTGATGGTTCTCGTCTCACCGGCAGGCAGGACACCATCAGACTGTAGACTAAGAAGTGCAAAAAAGAATAAAGAAAGCAGCAGTCTTTTTCCATCCATGCACCCAGTATCTGGAGCAACATTACAATAACCATCAGTACCACCCCGATGCTGCTACAGGTTCAGAAAGAGTTGAAGAGTCCCCTGTTTAAAGAACACAATGCATTACCTGTCCATAACATAGCATCTCCTAGTATCAATCATTGAAATTATTCATGTCTTTGGCACTTTACAGTGCTCCACTGCCTTTTGGCTTGTTTTGTGCTATAGAAATACCATATACTTACATACACACATCTTCTTCGGTGTAGTGCCAGGAAAAAGTAAATGTTGCATAGAGTGGAGTTCATCATCTTCAATCCTGTGAGGTTGCGCGGAGACAGACCTTATAGTTCCCTGTAGTTATCTACATCAAAATTCACTACAAGATGTGTCTCCTCTTCAGTGATGTTCCTCTTCATCTTGAGTGTGGTGTGCTTCATTCTGTAGGTTGGATTTGTTGTCTGGAAAGTAATTCAATCCAATGGGAAGAAGGAAGAGCCTACAGTGTGGACTGAATGTATGTACTAGTAGGGTCACCATTTGTCATGTATATGTGACTTAACTCTGGTGAATGCTGCTTCCCTCTTCTCTTCCATTCAAAGTTCTACAAAGTAGAGGTAGAGAATCTGCCTCTGCTCTGGAGCCCTCCCCCTGCAAGTATAAATATGGAATCTGGCCATAAAGTTATGTGTAATATTTTTATGAACAAAATGTCAATTTTAATTGTCTCCACCCCCATCTTGTAGAGGTGTGGAGATATGTAATCCTTCTATTTGGTGTACACCTGCACACGAATTAGTGAATATCAATGAACTGTAGAGCTTCACAAATATGGGTGTGTGATGAGCAAACACATACATTTCTTGATGTGACTAGACCCTCTAATATATAGATAGTGTTTCCCAAAAAAAAAAAACATCACCTGCTGCTACTATCCTAAAACTGGAGCGTTCTCCACCGAGAATCAAGAGCATGCATAATTGTGTTTTTTTCACATTTTCAAAAATGCCATCTATCTCGTAGGGGAAATGATATGGGAGTTACTGTGGTTTTCACAAATTAATAGGCACCACCGATAAAAAAGTAAGGGAAGAAGTGCTGCCTATTTGACTGTTTCCCAAGGTTCCAGTTGAAGATTCCATCATTCACACTATCACAGCCAACACGTTTTAACACACGTGTCTATTCCACGAGTCTGTAAGGAGAAAGTCTAAAATAAAGAAATATATGGCACGTTAGAATGAACTGTCGTTGCTAACAACTATAAATATGAATTTACTGTTTAGCTCAAACAGCATAATTGTAATTAATTTACCAATGGGTCCGTGTATTATTTTTTCCTAATACATTTTGAGGCACCATACACACCTCAGATTTAAACACAAGCATGTTAAGAACAGCTCGTAATTATTTCAAGAATTACGTTTGCTCTTTGAACACGTATTTGAAAACCCTTGAGGAAATTACTTCGGCTCTTATGCAGGACAGCGACAGGCTGCGTAGAAAGAAAGACATCTTTATTGAAAACGTTGCTGGCATTGCAGAAAAATATGTACACGTCCCTTTAATTGTCACGATCATGTAATGGAAATGTTAACTGTCAAGCTAAGAAAAATGAGCACGGCGTCACGTAAAGGTTTGATTTGTTCTGTTTTCAAGACACTGTTAGCTCGTATTATTCTGTGACTCTGTGACACGTCTCCTATGTGACTGTTGTTGCGCAAAGCACTGGAATGATCGTTATACAAAGAAAGTAGTTTGATATCTGTATTTATTTCATGTCAAATATTTGCATGCATTTCTGAGGGTATTACAAAGGAGTTGTTGTGATTGGTTGCCAAGAAGTATAAAGACTCAGATGCAACTGTTAGTGTTGTACGATGTTCGTGTTTATTTCTGCAAATATAGAGAATAAACACTGTCAGTTCAAAGTAAACGGTAAAGTATATATTATTTTCAAAGATGATTGTCCTGCTAATCCCTGGCATTGTTGGAAACACATGCTGTAGTGCTGCGTTTTTCGAAAAGTTCTTTGTGGTTAATAGAACCATGTGTGAAGAATCAAGCAACTGCCTTGCCCACAGGCGAGCGGGTTAATTAGAAACGTACATAAAGCTCTAAACCTGGAAGAGACTATCAAAGCAACAAGCCAGCCCTGGCCAGAAAAACCAGAAACCTGATCAAAAGTGTACAGATACCGCAGTGTTTTTCAGTCTCCTGGTGTGCTTTCATCTACTGTATGCACTCCATATGCCATGACATTATTATTGTAAATTAAGTGTAAACCAGGAATATGGCTCTGCCGAGAATCAATTGCAATTGCATAGTTTTGCAACGTTTTAGTAGTGTCTGGAAAAATCCTTTAGAATGCATAAGAATTTCGCGTTAGGTTAAGTTAACCTGATCTAAAATAGTAGAACAATGCAGAGTATGACATGGGATGGGATAATATGGTATGACATGGTATGCTATGGTATGATATGGTATGATATGTAATGCGTACGTTATGTGTATTCGTAAAGTGCACTATCACCCAGGGGTTTTCTGGCACTGAGAAGGTGTTTGTACCTAGCCCTGCCTATGGTAGCGTGGTTAATTGAAAAGCCTGTTGTTCTGATTCTTTCGGAATAAAAAAAAGTGGAGGAGGCTCTGCTGTGGATTGGTAGTCTGTTCCAAGCTTATGAGCAATGTAAGGGAACACTCATCCTCCTGATCTGGTTCTGTGTATGTGTGGGATGTGTGAGAGTAGGAGTCGTGCAAAAAGGAGGTGTCAGGGTCGTTGATGGAAGTAGATGCAAAGAGGTAGGTGGGTCCTGAGCTGTGTAATGCCTTGAATGTGTGTGCATGTGAGGATTTCAAAGTGAGTTTATTTGTGTATCGGGAGCTATTGGACTCCCTGAGGTGAGGTGTGATGTGAGTTCTGTGTGGGAGGTTGAGGATCAGTCCGGCTGTTGAGTTATGGATGGTTTGTAGTCTTCTAGTGAGTTGCTCAGTAATCCCGACATGGAGGGTGCTCCCATAGTCCAACTTGCTGGTGACTAGGGTGTGAGTAACATGTTTTCTATTGTTGCTTGGAAGCCATTTGAAGATGTTTATCAGCATCTTCAGGGTGTGGAAGCAGGATGCAGTGGTGATGTTGACTTGGTCCTGTCCAGTTTGTCGCTGATGGTTATTTTGAGGTTCCTGCTATGGGTTCTGAGTGTAGATGTGGGTCTGATTTCAGCCGTCACATTGGAGTCCCACAGTGAGGTATTCTTTCCGAAGATCACTACTTTTGCCTTGTCGGTGTTGAGCTTGAGACAATTGGTTATTCAGTAAACTGCTTCAGTCATGCAGGTGTTGAACTTATTTCTTGTGTTGGGGGCTTGACTGAGAGGGAGAGTATAAGTTGTCTGTCACCAGTGTAGGACAGGATGTTGATGTTGTGTACGAAAATAACATTGGCCAGAAGAATCATCTATGTGTTGAAGAGGGTGAGGCTGATCGATGAACCTTGAGGCACTCTGCAGATAAGTTTGCAGGCTTCTGAGGCATAAGTAGCCAGGGTAACAGCTTGTATTCTATCCATTAAGAAGGAGCATATCTAGCAGAAAGCTGGTCCTTGCATACCAATCTCATGCAGGTGCCTGATGAGGATGGGGTGAAAGACTGCGCAAAATGCTCCAGAGAGTTCCAGGTGAATGAGGGCTGCCATTTCTATCAAGGACCATGCGGAAGTCATCTGTGCCAGCAATAAGTGCTATTTCTGCACTATGGTTGGCTTCAATTGGGACTGCCTGGCTTTGAAGAGCTGGTGGGTGCCGAGGTGGTCTGGTAGGTGTCGGTTGATTAGTTTCCCCATGACCTTTGCCTGGTATGGTAGGAGGCAGACTGGTCTGTCGTTGGAAAGCATGGCTGGATCATGAGCTGTTTATTTGAGCAGGGGTATGAAGGTGGCATGTTTCCAGGTGTCTGGGTGGGTGGGTCGATGGAAGAGATGAAGATGGGTACTAGTGCTTTGCTGATAGGTAGGAATCCGTTAGCGAAGTATTGGTGGGGTCAAGGTTCAGATGTAGTCCCCGAGTCGATGCCCTTCATCATAGCAACAATTTCGATGGAGGTGACAGCAGGCCACAAGGTCAGGTTTCTTTTATCAGCTGTGATGGGATTTGACTGGCAACGGTGGCAGGGTCAGGTTGAGGGCCAAAGTTGCTGTATATGGAAGTGATTTTGTTACAGAAAATTTCTGAGAGCTTGTTGAAAAGATCTCGTGAGACGGTGATGTTGCTGGAGCTGGCAAAAAGCACAGTGAGATCTCTGATGATGGTGAATTCCTTCCTGCTGTTATTGTTGGCATTGATGTGATCTGCAAGAGCTGTCAGCTTGATGTTCCTGCTGGTGCTAGTGTCTTATGACTTATTTGAAGGTGTCTATATCTGTAGTGTCTTGACTTGTTTTCCGTGTGCACTACAGTGCAACTCAGTTGCTTGTAGGGGTGTTTCGTCAGCTTGAGTTTCTCTGTGTAATCAGTGGCCCATGGTTGGGCTCTTTCGGTTGGGTTACACTTGAGGAGAGCCAGGGCGTCGGCACATGTGGTGCTCCAGCTGTTTAGGGCCTTGATGTCTTTCGGCAAGTTGTTAGTGTGCTGAGGCCGGTGCTCAATCAATCAATCAATCAATCAATCATATTATTTGTAAAGCAGCCTACTTACCCGTGAGGGTTTCAAGGCGCTGAGGGGAGGGGGAGCTGCTACTGTTCAATTAAGCCAGGTCTTCAGGAGTCTCCTGAAATTCAGTAGGTCCTGTGTCTGCCGTATGAGGAGGGGGAGGGTGTTCCATGTCTTGGCGGCGAGGTGGGAGAAGGATCTACCACCAGTGGTTGCTCTTCGGATGTGGGGGATGGTGGTGAGGGTGAGGTCTGTGGAGCGGAGCTGGCGGGTGGGGGTGTAGAAGTTGAGGCGGCAGTTGAGGTACTCTTGTCCGGTGTGTGGAGTCCTTTGTGTGCGTGGGTGAGGAGCTTGAAGGTTATCCTCTAGTTGATGGGGAGCCAGTGCAGGTCTTTCAGGCGGAGTGTGATATGGCTGCGGCGCGGGATGTCGAGGATCAAACGTGCTGAAGCGTTCTGGATGCATTGGAGCCATTTGAGGAGCTTCGTGGAGGCTCCGCGTAGAGGGCGTATCCGTAATCCAGTCTACTGCTGACGAGAGCTTGGGTGACCGTCCTTCTGGTTTCGGTGGGGATCCACTTGCAGATCCTGTGAAGCATACGGAGGGTGTTGAAGCAGGAGGAGGAGACGGCGTTGACCTGCTTTGTCATTGAGAGGGTGGAATCGAGGATAACCCCTAGGTTGCGTGCGTGGTCGGTGGGTGTGGGGCCCGTTCCTATTGAGGAGGGCCACCAGAAGTCGTACCAAGCCAAGGGGGTGGACCCGAGCATGAGGACCTCCGTTTTGTCTGAGTTCAGCTTCAGCCGGCTGTTTCGCTGTCCAGTCGGCGACGGCCGTCATTCCCTCGTGGAGGTTGGTTTTGGCTGTGTGAGGGTCTTTGGTAGGGCTCTTCCCTGAGCCCTACCTTATTCAATGTTTATATGGCCCCACTGGAGGAGGTAGTAGCCCCGTTCGGGATTAAATGCGTCACCTACGCTGATGACACCCAACTAGTCGTCTCGCTGACGCAAAATTCGGGATGCTCAGACAACCTCTCGGCCTGCCTCTCGGAAATTTTCTCCTGGATGTCTAACTCCAAGCTTAAATTAAACGGAGCAAAAACCGAGATTCTAATTCTGGGTCACCAACTCTCCTCTCTACCCAATACATCTTGGCCCCCCTGCATGGGAGAGGTGCCCTCACCAAAAGACAAAATCAAGAGCCTGGGGGTATGGTTCGAGCCTGAACTAACCTTCAGGGCACATGCCCAGAAAGTGGCAGGCACATGTTTCGGCTTGCTCCGAACTGTGCGGAAAGTCCTCCCACTGCTTCCCTTCCAATCTAGAAAATTATTAATTCAGGGACTGATCCTGTCCAGATTGGATTTTAGTAATGCTCTACTCCTGGCAGCCCCGGAAGCCACTATCAACACACTGCAACGAGTACAAAACGCTGCTGCCAGGATGCTCCTGGGAGCCCCAAGAAGAGCATCAGCAAAACCATTGTTGAGAACCTTGCACTGGCTCCCAGTGCGTGAGCGCATCTCCTTTAAATCATCATGCATTGTTCACAAAGCTCTTCAAGGCAAAGGACCCCAGGCCCTAAGTGGCCTGATACGCCCATACAGACCCCCACGGGCCTTGAGATCGGACCTTGAAAATCTGGTTATAGTCCCCAGAATTAGGAAAGCCCGCTCGGGAGGCCGTCGCTTCTCGGTAAATGCAGCAAAGACCTGGAACGCCCTCCCCAGGCACATTCGCACTGAACCATCCCTTAGCAAATTTCGCAAATGTCTCAAATTCTTTCTTTTTCCCAAAGCCTCCTAATCTCCCTTGCCCCCCTTAGAGCTTCTTATTTTCGTATGGTAGCGCTGGGACGCTCACGGGCAGCCATGCGCTTTATAAATCCAATTTCATTTCATTTCATTTCATTTAATTTCATTTCATTTCATGAGGGAGCTGGCTGTCGTCGGCGTAGGAGATGGTGTTGAGGTTGTGCAGTCGAGCGATGTGGGCGAGCAGGGCCATGTAGATGTTGAACAGCGTGGGCTGAGGGAAGAGCCCTGGGGTACGCCGCAGACGATCTCGGTGGCTTCGGAGCAGAAGGGAGGAAGGCGGATGCTCTGTGTTCTACCGGAGAGGAAGGAGGTGGTCCAGTCCAGGGCCTTCTCTTGAATCCCTGTGTTGTGGAGGCGTGAGCGTAGGGTGTGATGGCAGACTGTGTAGAAGGCGGCCGACAGGTCCAGGAGGATGAGGGACACGGTTTCACCATTGTCTAGCAGGGTTCTGATGTCGTCGGTGGCGGCTAGGAGGGCTGTCTCGGTGCTGTGGTTGCGGCGAAATCGGGACTGGGACAAGTCCAGGATGCTGTTTTCCTCGAGGATCCTGGTTAATTGTATGTTGACGGCCTCCTCGATGACCTTCGCCGGGAACGTGAGCAGGGAGATGGGTCGGAAGTTTTTGAGGTCCTTGGGGTCAGCCGTGGGTTTGTTCAGTAGGGTGTTGTTCTCGGCGTGCTTCCAGTCCTCGGGGAAGGTCGCTGTCTCAAGGGAGCTGTTGATGGCCTTCCGGAGGTGGGGTGCGATGACGGTGCTGGCCCTGTTAAAGATGTGGGTGGGAAGCGGTGTGCCCATTGGATCTCCGCACATCAGTTCCAGTTGGAAAGTTCGGGGAAGGCACCCTTCAACAGATCCACCATACAAGATCTTACATCGCTGCCTTTGCTATTTTCAACTATTCCAAGAAATCGAAGGTTATTTCGGCGCTGCTGATTCTTGAAATCTTCCAGTTTCCACATCATATCAACTGACTGCTTTTCCTGTAGTTCCTCATATTACTGCATTTTTCCCAGTTCACACTGAAGGGTCATGGTTCTTTCCTCAATGTGTGTCACCCTTTCTTTCATCTCTGAGCACATATTGCTCACCTTCTGGATAGATCCCTGTAATTTCTTTGTGGCCTGATGTGCCATACGATTCTTCTGGCAAGCTTCCCCCTGCATTTGCTTGAGAGTGGCATAGATTATATCCATAGAGGGGGGGTTGTTACGGCTGGTTGTCACACTGGGAGCTATTTCGGCCTGATCTGTCCCGCCTTCAATATACACCTGGATTGTGGCCGAGTAATCCCATTTGAATCTGCGGGTACTTTCAGCGTTTGCCTGGCTAACCCCTCTTAACCTCGGCTGCATACAACGACATGTTGTCAATTGTAACCTGGGGTAATTTTTCACACGGAAATCATTAATATTCTCATTGGAAACTTGACCTATTCAGACATTGCCTACTGGTCAACACAATTTATTTGATGCGCCAAGCAATAAATAAATAAATATATATATTGGCAAGGTGGTATTTTTAGGCATTGAGGCCGATAAACATACTCTAAGAAGATTAGAACCAATCTGTATTATCCAGGGATATTTAATCGAGTTCTTCTCATTGTATGTTTTAAAGGTAAATATAAATGTATTCCACGTAATATGGGGCATTTGCAATTTTTATGTTTACTGGTGAATTCTTGCCGTATTTGTACAGTCATTTGAATTTTTATACTACCTTTGTAAGATTAACTATGCATTTAAATAGTTTTTGAATGTATTATTTAATTTAGAATCATGTTTGTTTCTACAATGTATACGCCAGTCTGTTTTCTTACAATTGACCTTGGGTTTAAGTCTGAAGAACTGTAATCTTCATTCTCAGGGGTCTCACTAATACAAAGAACTTGGCACAGAAGCTGAAATATGAAAAGACATCTTTATTAAACTTAATTAAGTTGCTAAGTTGCTAAGGCTCCTGTGTGACTACGTCACACAGGAGCCTTAGCAACTGAATGAGGCAGTCTAAAGAGTACAGAACACTGAGGCCTTTTATATGCTTAGGGTTACAAACTCGATTCAAAAGGGGGGTGGTGATGGACAGAGTATCTGAATTAAGCAGAACACTCCTACCCAGTCAAAAGATCAGGGCTTGATCCATCACCGTTTTTTAGAAGACGGCTGTAATGCCAGAAACCGGTCCCCGGAAGCTTGTTTCCTTTCCAGTGAAGAATTGGCTTGGTAGTTTGGTCTGCCCTGTTCCCATGATGCACTGGGCCAGGGACAGACTAATTTGCATATAGCCAGCTTCTGAACTGGGATGGTGCAGTGAGCTAAAAAACGGTGATGGATCAAGCCCTGATCTGTTGACTGGGTAGGAGTGTTCTGATTAACTCAGATACTCTGTCCATCACCACCCCCTTTTTGAAATTATTTTGGCCACCATGAGTGTGGAAGGGTATGCTCAGACATGAGTCCCTTGCTCACTGCACCATCAGGATTCAAGCAAGCCGGGCCGAAGACGGCTGTAATGCCAGAAACCGGTCCTCGGAAGCTTGTTTCATTTCCAGTGAAGAATTGGCTTGGTAGTTTGGTCTGCCCTGTTCCCATGATGCACTGGGCCAGGGACAGACTAATTTGCATATAGCCAGGTTCTGAACTGGGATGGTGCAGTGAGCTAAAAAACGGTGATGGATCAAGCCCTGATCTGTTGACTGGGTAGGAGTGTTCTGATTAACTCAGATACTCTGTCCATCACCACCCCCTTTTTGAAATTATTTTGGCCACCATGAGTGTGGAAGGGTATGCTCAGACATGAGTCCCTTGCTCACTGCACCATCAGGATTCAAGCAAGCAGGGCGGAAGACGGCTGTAATGCCAGAAACCGGTCCCCGGAAGCTTGTTTCCTTTCCAGTGAAGAATTGGCTTGGTAGTTTGGTCTGCCCTGTTCCCATGATGCACTGGGCCAGGGACAGACTAATTTGCATATAGCCAGGTTCTGAACTGGGATGGTGCAGTGAGCTAAAAAACTGTGATGGATCAAGCCCTGATCTGTTGACTGGGTAGGAGTGTTCTGATTAACTCAGATACTCTGTCCATCACCACCCCCTTTTTGAAATTAGGGTTGCAAACTCAGCACAAAAGTAAGGGGCAGTCCTAGCTTTTGCAAGCATGCAAAATACCTAATATGGACATACAAGATCTGCAAAATACTAGCCAATAAGAAAACATTCAAAACAAGGCATCATGTAACCAGAACGTCCCCCTTAAGTCGTGTTTCTGCCCAACCCATAAGTCAATCAATTACAGCACCTATAGGTCAATCAGTAATGGCAGGACATGTCTGTATGCAGTTAGGCCAGCTGGTGTCTGAGATTGGTTCTCAAAACAAGGAGAGAGGGAGTTTTCAACACGTTGCAGTCCAAAGGGCAGAGACACTTCATGAATAGAGCAGCCTGTGTAAAGGCAATGCAAAATGACGACAAATGTAAGATGGAGTCAAAATGAAAGAACCTTAGCCCTCCTTTTGCCATTACACAGGCAAATCCTAATTCATTGCTAGGTGAGCATTCTACTCATTTTATACAAACAGGTATATATACAATATCAGCAGGAATACAAAGAGAACAAAGCATTTAACATTCAGATAGCAAAAGAAAGTAATGACCACTATTACAAACAGGTTTATAATTTTTTTTCACAACCTTAGGCAAAAGCAAATCCTAAAATTATTTAGCAAACTTTTTCAGGGCTCCTAGTTATTTCAGCGACTATTGACAATGCCAGTAAAATAATAAGAATCAATCTCCAAACACCCATTCTATGCAATCGCACGGGAAATACCCAGAGTCCGTCCAAGCCTCTCTGGCAGGCTTCTATTGTCCATCAAATCTGCTTCTGTTGTTTTCTTCCGCATCGGCCTCTTCATTCAGGCCTTTCATGAAAATGGTGCTTCTCAGTATCCGTTGGAGTGCCCTCCTGGCAAACACTCACAGCTCACTTGAAAGTCTCAATGTCTCAATGCAGTGCACCAATATTTCCTGTGCTGCAGGCACTACAGATATTGTGCTCTTCGTTAGTCATGGGCACAGATCATCTCATGCAGAGTATTATTAATTGGGAAAGAGCAACAGACTGTCACACTCAGCAACACTTTCAGGCTCCAACACTCTCTAATCAGTGTCAGAGGATGCTCAGGCTGCTCTTTCATTTAATCATAGGTACCACAATGTACCACAATGTAGTGCCTTTTGCCAATCTTGGATCATCCTGTGCACTGCCTTTCCGTTGGAGCAAAAAAAAGGGGGTGTGTGGCCAAAACTCAGGCCAAGGGGCTCAAGGGACTGCACACTGTCAGAGGTTACCAGCACATGACAGGTGGAAAACTGAAGCCTCAAAACAACAGGGATCCTTCTCTTTTGCTCTTTTGCACTGAAACTGGTTCTGTGGCAAAACCAGCTCCTCCTTCTTTTCTGATGTTCAACGCCTTCTGATGAAGCAAGCACAATACTTTGGAGATACCACTGATGGCACGCTGGCGATCGCTGTCCAGTCTTGCTATTTTCTGGGTGCTGGGACTTTTCATCTATAGCTGTCACTGATGGGATTGTGGGTGAGTTCCGCAGGTTATTATGACTTAAACCCGCAGAACCTAGTGATGTAGGAAATGTGATACAGTTGTTAGTTTCCATCAATTTAGTACAAAAACAGTTTATTGTTTTTAACAAGGGGATTGCAAGCAGGTGGCCTGCAATCTGCGAGGGAGTGGCCATACGCCATGGGACTATTGTGATCTAAAATACACTGTCATTCTCATAGAATACAAAGACAAAGGCAGAAGGCAAAACAGTGCCTCTAGCCTCTTCAATTGGGTTTCCATGTGAGAGCATATCCTCTAACATCTAAGGGTAGATAGCTACATGGGAATTCTATCTGAATGGATGTCCTCACACATAGTGGCATTGTCTAATGGGGTAAACATTTCTTTTTTCTTTTTCAATGATTACGTCTAGGTGTTCCTAAGTTCCTTATCTAGAACACCTCAAAAGAGAAATCACATAATACAAATTATCAGGGACATGTAGATACCTCCCTTTAATAATTGTGCATCAGGTGGACTATACAATACAAAAGCTAATGATCAAAATGTGGAAACAAAAAAACAAGAACTAGAGAGTCCTAGTATTTCCATGATTAGAACATACCTGATCCACCAAAAATTAAAGCAGCAGAAAAAAGGAACTAAAAACCAAATCAGAATAGGCATTGAATTTGTCATATTCAAAAAAACATAAGGTGTCTCCTATTGAGGTGGAAAACTTGTCTTACTATAGTATTGAGTCAGTTAACCAGTCCATCACTACCATGACGGTCAGACTGGAAAACATCAAAGTAGGCCTAAAGAAAATTCTTAAAAACCAGTCTGGTCATACAAAAGGAATAAATGAGCTGACTGGTGAAAAGAATACGGAAAAGGGAAATGTGAGTAGGACACAGCTAAAATCCCCAATAACTAGGCACAATGCAACATCAGTCAGGGGAGAAGCGGCAAAAGAAAAATTCATAGGAAGGACAAGAAAAATTACTCGGGTGATAGTCAAGTTTGTGACATAATACCAAGAGTATGGGTGATGCACAAAAGTCAAAATAGTACACAAATTTTAACTCTACCTCAGGCCCCTACACCACATACGGTAATCTCAGCTAATGTTCCAGTTCCTTTTTCAGGGAAAAATGAAAAGTTTAGGTCACCTTTAGCAAGAGCCACAAATCTATAATTTCATCCTTAGGTCCAATCAAGGAAACATAAATTTAGGGCTGCCTGTTCCTTAAGGGAAGAGGACAGTATTGTGACTAATTGCAGGTGACACACTTTGATCCTGTATATCTCTGTTATTTTTCTTCAATACCATTATAGCCAAAATAGACATGCACTGGTGAAGTGTTGTCTGAAAAATCATATCTGTGAAATTTAGTATCAGCGCAAATCCACCCAACTGTTGTGCAGTGATACGCATCATCATGCAAATCCCTTCACAACACAGGGGAACTTATAATAGTATCAGAAGCAACAACATAAAACAAAAACATGCATAAAATAAAAAACGCACAAAACGCACATGTCAAGCCATCAGATATACTTGCTGTATATCAAGCACAAAAAGCATAGACAAAACAATAGCATATGTGAATGAGTGGTGACGCGCACACTTCATGTCATGTACTTTATGCACTGTGAACCTGCAGCCCAAAACCCAATATTCAGGCCTGCCTAATTTGTCAGGTTTTAAAATCAAAATTACACTTTTTTCCTTTCCTTACCCTTCTTTTGACAGCTGGTCACCAGTTAGTGGCGATCGGTTGTCAATACAATCTACTGTGCCACTTCTGACATACAGGACCAGCAAGAACAATTCATGATAGGACCAAATACACAAACATAAAAAAAACACATGAACATTTCTTTCCAAAGGAATTACACAAAAACACATCTCTTTTCAACCAACCAAACTCACGTGTCTTGTCAGCCTTAAAATCACCCAGAACAGTCCATGAATGATCTGTGGGCAGAAGCAAAAAAAATACACAACACACAAAAGAGAGACATTTCTCATAACAAACAAATATCCTTTATAACTTTTAATCAGAAGACAAAACATGATACACATTAATAAACACAAAAATATATTTCCATTACTTAACTGTTACCATCTTGTCAGTCAGCTTGCAGCATTGTCCTATGTTCTGGACTGTCTGTAATTTACGGATCACCTCTTTGCAGGCCCCAAGGAGGAGAATATTACCGTAGTCTAGTCTAGAGGTGATTAAGGCCTGGACTACGGTTTTCTGTGTTTCCTGGAGGAGCATCCAAATGATCTTTCTCAACCATTTGATGATGGTAATACAAGTAGAGGAAGTTGTAGAGAAAGTTTTGACCACATGGTGCTTCATGGATAACTGGTCGTCAAAAATGACGCCAAGGTTACGTGCTGTTCTAGAGGGAACGGGGAGAGTGCCCATTTGCGAGGGCCAGTGTTGGGGCCCCCACAGAGTAGTATTATGGCCAAACAGAAGAAGCTCTGTTTTCCCCCGTTCAATTTCAATTTATTATCGTGCATCCATGCAGCGATGTTACTAAGTCCTACACAGAGGGAGGAAGAGGAAGAGTGAGGTCCCATCGAGAGAGAATAGATGATCTGGGTATCATCGGCGTATGAATAAATAGTGAGCCCAGCTTGCTCTGCAATAGTAGCCAAGGATCTGACATACAAATTAAAAAGCAAGGGGCTCAAGATGGAGCCCTGCGGGACACCATAAGCCGATTTATAGATTTGAGAAGCTGATGAAGAGGAGAAGACTTGAAAGGTACGGTCTGAAAGAAAACTAGCAAGCCAGTTGAGGGCTGAGCCGGTAATGCCAGATGATTTAAGGGCATTAATGAGGATGGGGTGGGAAACCGTGTCAAATGCGGCACTCAAATCAAGCAAAATGAGTGCCATGGTTTCCCCCTATCCACTCGGCATCGGATGGTTTCTGAAACCCCCAACAGAGTAGATTCCGTCGAGAAGCCGGACCTAAAACCTGATTGAGATGGATGTAGAATGTTCCTAGATTCAACATGTAGGGTGAGTTGTGTGTTAATATGTTTTTCCAAAATTTTTGAAAAAACCGGGAGGAGTGAAATGGGGCGGACGTTAGATGGATTATTTGAATCAGCATTTGCCTTTCTTAGCAGAGGCACTATCATTGCATGTTTCCATGCAGAAGGTACTATGGCTTCTCTAAGGGAGGTGTTAAGTAAGTCCAAAATGAGTTTAAGGGAGGAATTGTCCAACGTTTTTAGAATTTGAGGGGGAAATGGATCCAATGGGGAACCAGATTTGATATTACTGACAATATCATGAAGTGTGGTAATATTAAGGGGATCCCAAGTACCGATCAGCTGTGAAAATGGAAGACTGGTCTCCTCTGGGACCACAGGTGCACAGGAGATCGTAGGGTTGGGTGCTTTAGAGGGGCAGATCTGCTGTGAGGGTGTATAGGGCCTATCCTCTGAAGTCACAGAGTAACTGGAGCAAATAATTTGGGGGAGAGATGAGGAGAAATATATTTTTCAAAGTCGGTGTAAATGGTGTCAATTTTGGCGATAAAGAATTCAGCCAGAGAATTGCATTTTGTGGCGTCTAGACAAGGCGTATTGGGCTGACATAATGTGCCCGAAAGTTTTTGTACAACCTTAAAAAGCGCCTTAGGGCGATTTTGTGCCTCAAGAATAGTTAAATTGACATATTCCATTTTTGCAGTTTTGCAGAGTAAATGATATTTGGTTAGAGCGGTCTTATAAGTTTGCTTGGAACACAAATCATACTGCATGCGTCACTTGCGCTCGAGGTTTTTGCAGATGTTTTTTTCTTGTTTTAATGCAGCTGTGAACCAGGGCGCAGGCGGATGGTGTAGGTTGTGCTTTTGCTTGCGCTGAGGTACGCATGCATCGGCAGCAAGGGTAAGCCAAGTATGAATAGCAGCCGCTGCTTTAATACTGGTGACTTCAGTGAGAGGTTTTGAGTCCTCAAGGCAAGAATTAAGTTTCTTGAAATCCAGATTTTTCCAGTTTCTGGATGTCCTTAATTCAGTGGAGGTGGAGGGGGTGTTGGGCAAACAACCAATAGTAACGGAGAAAGTTACCATAAAATGATCAGACCATAAGATAGGTAGGGGAGGCCTACACGTAATGGTGTCTAAGTTTGACAAAATGGGATCCAAAAGGTTCCCTGCCTTATGAGTAGGGCCAGAGTTATGTAAGGTGATATTGAGAGCAGCAAGGTCCTGTAAGAGATTGACGCTGATAGAACAAGACGGATCGTTCAAATGTAAGTTCAGGTCACCAATAATCAAAAAATGAGTGGAGTTCTGAAGTAGAGGTGCTACATGCTCAGGAAAGGTGGAAGCCCAAGAACTCGCTGGGCCGGGGGGACGATAAATAAGCATCCCAGAGAGGGTAAAGTTGGGAGATAACGAAAGTTTAAAAAGATGATTATTAATTTCCCTTCAATTGTACCAAGTGGCATATTGGAGGCCTCGGGGGAAGTTCCTGGGCCCTGTAGCTCCAGATGGCTCCCCCATACTATGAGAGCCGGTATTGCTCTGGCCAGGGGGGAGCATCTACTTAAAGTTGCTCCCCCTGGACGGGAGCAAAATCTGTTTCCCTGCCCACATCAGTGCGAGCAAGAAAAACAGAAGTCTGCTTCTATATGGTTTTTAAATATCGCACTGGATGGGAACATAAATGCCTTTTCCTGCCTGCACTGTTTGCTTCTGCCTGATGGGAATTTCAAAAATGCTTCTGCCAGGTTGGAGCAAATATATGTTTCAGAGAGCCAGCTATGGGTGATGGGGTCCCAAGGGCCTTTTTAAAGGCTCTGAGAGCGGTGCTGCGTGCCCTCCACCCTACATATTTAACTCAGTCCTGGGGATGGGGTTCACAGGGCCTTACAGAGAATTGGGGAGGTGGCCTAGACACCTCCTTGAAATAACTAATTGAAAATACTAATTGTCCCTTGCTCATCTGGGAGGTATTTTTTAAAAGACCTGATCTTTTTAAAAACACTTTTTTGCTGCAGATTCACAAAAACAAAAAAAATAAAAAAAATTTGGGCCATTTTAGGACCCTACTATCAGGCCTAGTCAGTAAGGGTATCTCTACTGTATCCCATTTGTCTTCTTCACCTTTGTTTTTAACTCTGGAAAGTTAGGAGATGAGGTAAGAAAAATGGAATGAGCCATTTTTGTGAAGATTTGGCAAACTGCACCAAAGATATAAGCAAACCAAAAAATGCATTTCCTATAAAACCATGATCCTAACTATAGCTATATAGTGGCAACCGCCACTTGGTGATATATATTTTACCAGCAAAAGTGAACTTAGAAAGACTGCTACTAAAGTCAGTCTTATCATGCACAGCATTCACCATGATGCATTGACTGTTGTTGAGTAAGTTTGTTACTTAAGGCAGCTGTATGTTCAAAAAGCACCATGCATTTTGCCTGAGTTATTATACTCTTTTTGCTGCAGATTTACAAGCCCCTTGGGTGACTTTTGTGCCGCTGTTTCATCACTTTTGTGACGCATCCGCGGCGTAACTGTTGCGGCCCATTTACAACGTGATGCATTTAGTTAGATGCGTCACCATGTAAAGCCCTGCGTCACATTATAACTGCGTCAGGTATGCAGGGTGGGCGTTCCAACGCAAAAAGCCATGTAGAACTGACGCAGCAAAATCTACAAGATTTCACTGCATTACTCTACACCTTCACTGAGTTAAAATCCCTACGCCTGCTCAGACTAGGCATAAGAAATGACGCAGGGCTTTTTGAATGGGACTCACCCATTTATTGTGAAGCATTGCTGGATTTTCATCAGTTTCATAAGCAACTCCAGCAATGCATCCCTTTTGCGCCAACAGATGCGTCAGAATTACTGACGCATCTGTTAATCCTTGCGCCTTGGAGCACTATATTGTAAATACAGCGCATCCATAGTGGTGCACGGACATTCATTGCTGACGCAAGGTAACTGACGCATCTATGCAGATGCGTCAGTTTCTTTTAAATCTGCCCCTACATATTTATGTATGCCATGCTTTTACTCAAGCCCTATATAATGTCCCTGCGCCATCTGCTTCGAGTGCTGAACACACGGAGACCTAGAGGGCGCCTGAGCTTAGGTGGTGGAGGTTTGAAGCTGCAGGAATTTCCACTTTTGACAATGGCTGACTCCAGGTTGTGACTTGGTCTGGTGTTTGTAATGCCCTGTCTACACCCCGATCTGGCTTAGGTGCGCAGGGACATTGTGCAGTGGTAATTTTGGGCGGGCATCTGTCCTCCACATTATCTACGGAACAGCTGTATTGGAGTCTTGTGGGGAGTGCCGCATAAGTGGAGCTATCCCATCCGGTTGCAACCATCAGTTTAAAGTAGCAGTTTAAAGAGCAGCTGATAGGTGTTGAGTGCCGGTGCCGCAGACATGCCTGAAGTGCTGGTGCTGGGACCGGAGCGGCGACTATCCCAGAGGTTGGTGAAATTGGCCGGTTGTGGAGAGGGGCTGTAGGCAGATATGGGAGGCACCCCGAGGCAAACATGTGCGTTCGGTCATTGCAGATATGAAAGAGGGGGGTAGAGGGTGACTTCTAAAGGCCTCCAGGGGGCCAGAGCTATCTGCTGCCTCCCACGAGCAGGGCTTCATCATTGCCGAGGCCAACTACCGCATCAATGCCTACACAGGGACCTACAGAGGCCTAGACATGATGTGCCTGACCTTAAAATGACATCCGCCTCTGTGTTCTTTTCCTCTGCAGCCTAAAATGGCAGCCTCCAGTTCCTTCTCTGGATTGTTTTATGTCCCCCCTTCTTTTACCTCTGTCCTCTAGTGGGAACAAGTACTTTCGCTACTTCACTATGCAACTGTAGCCTATGTATCTATTCAAAAATGTATTTCCTGAATGCTGAGACTGGAGCAACATGGCTGATGCCCGGTGGAGCTGCTAGACAGCTATAGGGGAAATTGGCCCTGGTTTCCCCTTGAACGTCCCCTACCCAGCCGGTCAATGGGCACAGTTCTTCCTCGTCTCCCTGCTGTGGCTCCTACCTCCCCTCCCTCCTATGAATTCTCACAACATTGTTGCTGAGGTCTCAGCTTACCGGACCTTGGACGCGGTTTTTACCCGTTTGCCGGCTTGTGCCCCCTTCACCTTCCCCCCTCTTTCATGCTCTCTCTCACCCTCCCCTACCACTTTCCCTCTTTCATTCTTTGTCTACTTCCTCTGCTTCTATCCCCTCTCCCCTTAATCTCTCCCCTTGCCTGCTATGCCGCCAAGCCCCTGTCCCTTGTGCCCTTTAACTAAGCACTGCTTCTTCTCTTGTTGGGGAAATATCCAATTACTTATACTCTGGAGTCTCAGTGATCCCTCTGAGAGAGTCCACAGTGCCAAGGGAGACACTCACAGTTGAGGTATGGTATGGCCCCTTGCCAAAGCACTCCCTCTCCCCTTTTTGGGGAAGAATCCAGTAGGTAGGCCTTGGAGTCTCAGAAACCCCTCTGAGAGAGTCCGCTGCGTTAAGGGAGCCTCTCGCAATGGAGTTGGGGGAATGATACCACTTCCCCTGGGATCACTGTCTACTGGACTTTGGACGCAACTATTACTCGTCTACCAGTTTGTGCCCCGTCACCCCCACTCGTCTTTCATGCTGTGTCTCTCACCCTCCACCTCCTCTTTCCCTCCTTCATTCGCTATCTACTTCCACTGCTTCTACCCCCTCTCCCCTGAATCTCTCCCCTTGCCTGCTTTTTCCCTTACGCATATGTCCTTATTGTTTGTCTCGATCTAACATGTAACTATGTAGCTATGCTCTAATAACTGTGTAACCTTTGTAACAATGTTCAAAGAGCAGATAAATAAGCAAGGCCTCTCTTCTTTCTGAAAAGGGCCCACTAGCCCGTAAAGGAACGTGGGACAGCGGTGCCACTGTTCCAGCTCCCACAGTACCTGAATAGGGCCAATTCAAAGCTCGCACCACTGTTAGGTATCAAACTCTAGGTGGCTCCTTGCCAGGAGCAGTGATGCTACGTCTTTCCTCCCAGCTGGCAGACACAGTGATCCTTTGCATGTTTCACTGGACTGTTGGTTCAGAGTGCCGCGTCGACTGAGCTTCACTGAGCTGTGCCGGGAGTGGTGGCTCCAGCGATCCTCGGCCATCACTCCATACCACTATGAGGAGTTAGGACCAAAACACGCAGCTGCTCTGTGCTGATGTGGGTCCTCATTGCAATTAATCATGAGTCGGTGTAGTTGCAAGTGAGCAGGGGCCTTGACACGGCCCTTCTGCTTCTAAGGTCGCTCTATACTGATGAAGAGTTCTCAGCACGCAAAACCTTCCTACGACGGCAAATTGGTTTACACACAATTTTGGTTGGCCCCTAGAAGTGCTTTACCATGCACTAGCAGTAAGACACTGTGACAAGAAAGAAGCATTCCAGCACAGCTCCTACTGCATTCCACACTGCTGCCAGAGTCACAGACAACAAGGGTTCTATGGCAGTGGTGTGCAGGTGAAAATGTTGATGGCCCTGGAAAAAATGACCAAGCAAGCCAACATGTCCTTGGAGAGCCCTGTGGGGCATAAGAAGGTAGGCAGGCAGGTCAGCACAATCAGGGCAGATGTAAGGTGGTAGTCACTCCTGCAACCCAGCAATCAGCAGGCAACAGGCCAACACCGCGAAGCAGATAGGCCCAGTGGCAGTTTCTCCTGACAGCATAGCAGTTGAAGCAATGTGCAGTATGTAATGCCAATTGCGTCTATTTTACAAGTCCCACTCAGTGTCTACAATCATGGGGACTGTGCCTCTGTACTTGTACTCCGAAAAGTCTTTGATGTCGGGGGTGACTTCAAAGAACTTTTGGAAATGCACAACAGTCCCTTACAACTCAGCCCTGGCTCGGTACATCAGTAGGGGGTAAATCAGCCCTTTGCGTGAGGGCAGGACACAACCTATACAATTGCAGTGTGAACGATCTCTCCCTACCGGGACAAGAAGACCATAAGTAAGTAGATTTAACTCCTGTTCCACCCAGCCCTCCCTGTGTTGTGACTGTCTGGAAGGTATGCACCGAGTGTAGCCGTCTACCAAGCATAGACATAGATTGGAGTCCAGCTGCAAAGATCAGGAATTGTCACTTAATCATATATAAGGGAAATGCAATGCTAGCCTATGGGAGGAGTGGGCCTCCCAGTAGTGAGAAACAAAATAGGCTGTTTGTCCCTACCAGGACATGCCACACAGTAAAGGCACATGTCGCAACTTTTACTTAAACTGCACCCTGCCCATATGGCTACTTAAGGCCTATCTTAGGGGTGATCAATGTGTAATAAATGGGGAGTGTAGGGCTTGGCAAATACTTTTAAATGCCAAGTTAATGTGGCAGTAAACTTTGTACGTAGGCCCTGCAGTAGAAGGTCTGAGACACGTTTTAAAGGCTACGTCTGTGAGTGGTTGGTGACCCATGTTTTGGCTGGGCTGGAGGATTTGAGCACTGACTACCTGGACGAAATTGCAGTGTTCAGTTCCAGTTGGGAGAATCACTTGCACCACCTCTGGGAAGTGTTGAAGGCCCTGCAGAGGGCAGGCCTCACGTTCAAGCCTAGCAAGTGACAGATAGGGCAGGGGTCTATGGTGGACTTGGGACATGATGTAGGAAGCAGCCAGGTGGCGCCCCTACAACCCAATATTGACAACATTTTGGCTTGGGAAACCACAAGACTCACATAGAAGTTAACACCTATTTAGGTCTCACCAGATAGTACAGGGAATTTGTCAAGGGCAATGGCACCATTGTTGCCCCTTTGACTGAGCTGACTTCCAGGAAGCACACCCAGGAAAGTGATCTGGACTGAGGCTTGTCAGACCACATTTAATGCCCTGAAGGCAGCCATGTGCATGGCGCCCATAATCAAGGCACTCAATTTCTTCAAAGAGCTTGTTGTGCAGACATGTGATTCAGAAGATGGTGTTGGAGCAGTTCTAGCACAGAGGGCCTAGGCCAACCTGTAGCCTTCATTAGTCAGAGGGTACTTCCCCTGTAACAGAGGTGTAGCACAATTGAATGGGAAGCTTTTACTGTTGTCTGGGCTCTGAAGAAGCTAAGATCCTATATGTGTGGGACTCACTTCTGGGTTTAAACAGACCACAAGCCCCTCAGATGGTCAATGCAGATGAGGGGTGAGAACCCAAAACTGTTGAGGTGGTTCTTCTAACTACAGGGAATGTATTATGCAGTGGAACACAGCCCTGGTACAGAACACGCCAATGTTGACGGTCTGTCCCGATTCTTCTACCTTATTGATAACAACTTCCAAGTTTGGTAATTTTCCCTACTTTCACCTGGAGGTGACAAGTGTTATATCTGGCATCCTTGTCATGGTTTCCCTTGTCTTTTTACCTCTACATCCTGTATTTTGACTATATGCTGGACTTCGTTTTTGCTGGTCTGTGTACTCTGGGAACTTTACTACTGCTGATCAGTGCTAAAGTGCAAGTGGTCTCTGTGTAAATTATGATTTTGATTAGTTATACATGATTGGCATATTTGATTTACTGTTAGGACCCCAGCAAAGTGCAACTGTGGGTTCCAGGGCCTGTAAGTCAAATACTATCAGTGGGCCTGCAGCAGTATTTGTGACCCGCATATGAGTAGCTGTGTAAACATGTCACAGACCTGCCACAGCAGTGGCTGTGAGTGCAGTTTTAGACTGCCATGTCGACATAGCAAGTGTACCTACATGCCAGGCCCAAACCTTCCCTTTTAGTACATGTAAGACACCCCTAAGGTAGGCCTTAGGTAGCCTCAAGGGCAGAGTGCAGTGTGTGTGAAAGGTAGGACATGTACTGCTGTGTTTTACATGTCCTGATATTGGAATACTGCCAATTACATTTTTCCCTTCTGCAAGGACTAGTTTTCCCATAGGTGATCGTTGGAGCTGCCTTGTAACACAGTAGAAGTGTAACTTTCAGTTGGCAAAGAATAGAGATTTGGAGATTGAGGTCCCTGAACTCAGAATTTAACAGTACATCTTTTAGTGAAAGTGGTTTTTAAATTGTGTGTTTGAAAATGACACTTTTAGTGAATATGCATCTTCATCTGCTTTACCATCCTGTGCCTATGACTGCCTGTGAAATCAGCGTCTGGTTTAGACTGATAGCCGGGTTGTTTGTGCATTCACTCTAGACAGTCACACAAAGGGAGTTGAGGTGTTCCTTGCATATCCGGGTGGTTCATCACTAGGCTGATGGGCCTTCCTGAGCTAGTGTGGTTTGAGTAGTTGTCACTGACACCTTAATAGGGCTGTGCCTGGCCTCTCACAATTTCTGCCTCCCGGTAGTGTGTCTGGAGCCAAGGCAGGATCTTGTGGACAACAAAGACTTTCCTTTGAAGTATGCCTACTTCAAAGGCCAAAAGAGGAATAAGTATTGGACCTATAACCTCACAGCTTAAGAACACTTCTGGACTGAGGATTCCACCAAGAAGAAGAGCTCTAAGGAAGAGTACTGACACTTTGCTGTATTTTGCTTTGCTGGGTTGGCCTGCAGTTGCGTCTTATATCTGTTGGCAGTAAGGAAACAGAACTTTGCTTTTTTTGATCTTACTTTCCAAGGTTCTCCAAGGGCTTGTGTGTGCTTGCCTCCTGTCCTCACATTGGAAACCCATCATAACCAGATCAATTACTTGGATGTAACCATCATCAAAAAGAACAACCATTTGGAGACCAGCATGGGCGGATCTAGCGGATCTCGCGTACGCGAAATTGCGGATTTACGGATTCGCAATCCGCGAAGATCCGCGAACTCTAGCGGATTTGCGGATTTTTCCGTTTTTTGTGTTGGCGCGTGTTCGCGCCGATTTTGGGACAAGTTCGCAATTGCGAACTTACTTTTCGGCTTGCAACGGCCGCGACTATGTTGTTTCTACGTCTGGTTTATCATCACAGGTTCACAGCACCCTCTGTTTCACCACTGCCACCCTCTGGGACACCCATGCCACCCTCTAGTACATCCTCACTGGCACCTATTAGGTTTATTTATCACTGTAGATTATGGTGGTTGAAAAAAGCAAGCGCACCTGCCCTTCTTCAACTGCCATCAATTAATTTGTGTTTCATTAATGTGTCAGTAATTTTGAAAGTTCCAGTCTGGCTGGCACCTGCTTCCTTCCTTATCTGTAATTTGCTTTTTTGTTGCAGTGAAATTTTTTTTTTACAGGACCTTTATGGTGCTATTCTATGAGCCTGCTGTTTGGGTCATAGCAGGGTCATAGAATTGTTGCAAACTCTGGAGGGGCCCATCAGGAAGCACTACCTTGAATGTTACTAATGTTAAGTTTGAACTTTTGCACCTGCTCATTGCTTTCATTTTAGCTAAAATCGTTTTTTTTGCAATTTCGCGCGTTTTTTGGGGCGCGAATCCGTGCGAGATCGATTTCGGAAGCCGCGAATACGTGCGAATACAAAATTGTTTTTGTTGCGACGTGTATGTTCGCGTGATCTTGCGCGTGTTCGCGAGGCGCTTCTAGCTATTCGTTTGCCAAGTTACCCTATCGGTCGTACACGGGCGCGGCCATCTTGTTGGCGTGACGTAATTCCGTTTCCGCCCGCTATGTGTAATCTCGCAAAGTGTGCTGCTCGCTAGTACAATTTCGCGCGTACTCGCAAGGAAAATCTCGCGCGAACTTACCCACGCGGTCGTGAACGGGCGCGGCCATCTTGTTTCTCATTCATTGCTATGGTTCTGGGCATGCTTTCTGTATCCTCTCTCAATCTCTGCCATCCTTTGCTTGTTTGAAGTTTTTTTGATCTAATTTTACTTATTATCTAATCCTCTATTTTTCTAGCTCTATATTTTTGTGTTTTCTGCAGCTTTTATTTACTTTTAAACTACTTTTTTAAACTCTTTTCTTTTCTTCTTCACTATTCTATTTCTTCTTTATCATTTAAGTTTATTTCTGCCCAGACCATGGTAAAGGGAGCCGGGAAGCACCCTGAGAAGGGGAAGGGTCCCGCACCCCGTGCCCGGCTCCCGTGCGGGCGTTTAAGGGGGGAGCAAGTGGTCCCGAGGGAGATCTTCAGCGCGGAGGAAGTGGCGGCACTGATCTTCCACGTCCAGCGCCGCCTCCCCAAGACGATCCTGGGAGGCGGCAAGATCGCGACCGGCTATGGCATCCGGGAGCGCCGCCAGCGGTGGGAGAAGGTGTGCCGGGCCATGTACAAGATCTCTGGGGTCCGGCGCACATATAACCAGGCCACCCACCGCTGGACCGATGTCATGGACCGGGAGCGGGACTTGCTGGACGCGCTCGGCGTAGAGGTCCCCGGGCTTGGTGAGTAGTAGTAGTAGTACATTTACTACTCTGTTTTATCCTGCTCTGTTATTTGCAAATCTTTGTTCTTTACCAAGAGCAATAATGCTGCCGATTACATTGAGGTAAATTATATTTCAAAATCTTCTATGCATTTCATTTTCAGGTGCACTGCTCTCCTTCTCAGTAGCCTTGCTTGCTACTATGCTTCTTTGTTTTGTATGTTGTGTTCAGAAGCATTTCATTGGCCTGAGAAATTATGTATGAGTGTACTGTAAAGAAAAGAACTGCGTAATGCTAGACAGTAAGGGTCATATTTTCAATTACCGGCGCATCCCTGCAAAGTAGCAGGGATGCGGCAGTAATTGTGTGCCATGCCACCACCACCCATTGGCCCAAAACGTCACAGAAGCCTTACGCATCTGTGCCGTAAAGGCAGCGCATTGCTGGAGTTGCGTGCCAACGATGGCGCAGCTCCAGCAATGCTCTGGGGTACCCTATCTCCCCAATGCTGCATCAAGCCGTACGTCGGCTTCAAGCGCGCAGGGTTTGAGTCATGCATCATTGTCCTAAAAATGACTGATTGACATCTTGTAGATTTCCCTCAGCCACTTTTAGGATTCGTTCCTGCGCAGGTACGCCCTCCCTTGCGCCGGAACGCCCCCTGATGGCGCAGGGCTTTACAACGTGATGCATCGCCCATATGCCCATATGTGTTTTTTTTTTTAATATATACGCCGCACCAACACCATGGCGAGTCTTTTGTTCTGCCGCTGCGTCAGAAAAGGCACGCAACAATGGAGGAAAATCAGCCGCAACTTCCGCAAGGGACTTATAAATCAGCCCCAACAGACTGAAGTCCAGTCCTTCCTTTAGACAGTCACATGGCTATCAGAAGAAATAGTGGCGGTGGTGGCGGGTGGATTGATAGTTTGAGTATTCACTGATCTGCAAGCAGGATGGACTTTGTCTGTCACGTGTTGCGCACTGCTGCCTGCAGTGCCAGGCCTAGGCAAACCTCTTTAGTAGTCTGTTTATTGAGTTACATAGGAACTTTCTAAGTCAACGTTCCGCAAATCAGGCAATACGAATAACGTAGTATACCACATGAGATAGATCCCGTGGAATAGTTGTCTATCTATTTGCTATTTTTCCAAAATATGTTGTTATTGTTCTTTTGAAATGTTTGATTTGGTTGAAAAATCTCATCCATGTTTTCTGGTTTTTCTTTCTTTCATGTTGTACATCAGCTCCCCCCAAGGGCAAGAGGACACAGGAGGAGGGTGCTGAGGATGCAAGCCAGGATCGGGCAGGCGAGGGCTCCTTTGCTGGCCCCAGTAAGTTTACATTTTAATAAACAGTACCTATTTTTTCCTAGCGTTCCTCATTCGATTTTTTCTAAATCGTCTTTGATCTTCTTGTAGACTGGATATAAATTCTTATCCTGCCTCGAATATGACTCCCTGTGGTATTACTAGACTATTCTTATTAGTCTGTCTGTGTAGCTAACTAAGATTGGACATTTGGCAATTCCATTGGACTCCCATTATATTCAGCAATACCTCTATGCACTGTCTCCTTACTGACTAGATAGTGTGGCAGAGTCATTCAGCTCCCGAAGTCACCGATTATAGATCCCCAATGATCTCTAGATTATCGTACGCAGGACAAGAGAGTAGTACGGAGTCACAGCACAGTCAAGAAGTGTCAGAGGCACTCATGCTTGCAAAAATTCCAAAACCTTTAGCTCATCCACTCTAGTCTAGAGGAACAAAAACCACAGAGTCTATTTAAGTGTAAAAGCTTTATTAAAAGTAAACACATTTATTAAAATCTACTTTGTCATAAAACTATTTAACTGTAAACGGAAAAGTGGTTAGTGCTGACGATTAATTGGACACATTTCTTGTGGTCGAGCCGAACTCTCACCTAGTTTGAACTTGATCCTGGTCGTGTTCTTAGGACTCAGGAGTCAAGCTTCTGTCTGTTAGGAGAAAAAGTGGTGCGTGTTAAAAATCAAAAGCAAGCATTCATCAGTTGTGCATAAAAGTGCAGCAAGACAACAGCCTTCCCTGGAAAATGGGACATTTTTACTATGGAGTAGACAGTCACAAATTATTACATTGTATTCTGTTTTTTTAACATTTCTCCTAGACCAAATATTATATAGTAGTGAGTGGTGTATTCTAACATTCTTAAATGTACTTTGTAGGTGTAACATCTGGTGACGGGGCCAGCGCGGAGGTGGCTGTGTTGGACTTGGACTCGGAGGCCTCTAGGGAGGAGGCGGCGTTAGAAGAGCTGGTGGCCGTTCCTGTGGGGGATCAAACGGTGGTGGCGGAAACAGGTAAGCTATATATTCCTTACTTATTGAGATTGAAGACTGCATAGTGTGCTTTCTGCACGGGTGTATTACAATTACAAATCAACCAGGTAGTAGCCTCCTCGAAATGTACTTCGACTTAGCTGTGAAGTTTTTGGTGAGAAGAATCCCAATAAGTTCTTAGACGAACGTGATGGATGGGATGAACGAAAAGCGAAAGAAGGGTGTAAGTAAGTGGGACGCGAACTTGTATGATGGCTGGCAAAGAAGAACGATATGTGTTTGCTTGGACCCAGAGGTGGCTGGGAAGGAAAGAATATGGTATGGTGCATGGCTGGGTCAATGATGAAGCAAGGATGGGTGGAAGGACAGCAGCCTGGGTGGGTGAAACAGAAACTGTATGTGTGCGTATACTTTGACTGAATGGATGCCTGGAGCATGGTATTCTCTGACTCTTACATAGCACATGTGTATCTAGAGAGAGTAGATGGTCGCCAGGTGAAGTAAGTGTTACCTTGAAGAGCATGTACCACCGCACCCGCACGTCCGTCCCAGTGCAGGGAAGGCAAGGAAAAGAAATTGTAAATGTGTCCAATACTACCATGAATAGTAGCAGTACTTTGTATTGCGTTTGCATTCACAGCATATATCTGGTTATTACGGTGGACACTCCGTACCTCTCTTAATAACTTTAGTTTACTTGTAGTACGTCATTCATGTGTGGGTGTATCACTGTTCACTCAATATTAAGCAAAGCACCTAAAGTCATCTCATCTGTCATTAAATACGTCCCATGTGAAGTGATAGATAATCAAATTAGTTAGCTTCTTCAGTTTCCTTTTCTAGTACTCATTTGCACTGTAGGGTGAAAGGTAAATTAATTAAGCAGTAGCCCTTGTAACAGAGTATTCTCAGTGCCACCCGTAATAGAAAAGTAATAGCTTCACCACCTGCATGTACTGGACCGGTACAGTAACGCAAGTCTGTCTCCATCATCATGGTGTGCAACTTTTTTTCTCGGGTGCAACTTCACTGTGCTGTGTCCATGTCATTCTGCCGGCTTGCATAAGATAACGTACCCATTTCCCTAAACAAGAGAGAAGAAGAAGAATAAGACTGGTGTACTGTCATAGTCGACTGTAATGGAAGTCCATAGTGGTCGTAGAATTAGTTCATTAAACTACCACTACTGTTAGAGCAAGGATGCAGAAGTGGGAGGTTACATAGATACTGTCCTCAATAGTTATGTACTGTGCTTTCAATTTGCTACTTGTACTCTGTGACCCAACTTTCGGCTCAATCACTTTGTGTTATTAATAAGGAGCATTGGTTACAGACTATGTCTTTCTTTCTTCATATAGTTGCTCCTTCCAAATCAACAACAAGGAGGGAGCAGGCTAGATTGGCCCGGCAACGGAGGCTGGAGGCCACAGTCGCCGAGTATCGGCGGCTGGTGGCCCTGGAGGAGGAGGAGGACACGCAGTCGAGCGGGGCAACATCTTCGACTGTGACCACTGCATCCTCCTCCGTGACTAAGCCAGCGGGACCGAGCCGGGCTAAGAAAGCCGACCGCCACCGCCAAGCAACCGAAATACCAGCTGCCCCCCACAGGAGCTGCAAGGAACGCCAACGCCGCCTACGAGTCCGCATGTCCAACCTGGAGCAGGAGGTCCTGAGGTATAAGACCTTGGTTAAGGGCCTCCGCTCCGAGCTTGCCACCCTCCGCAAGGAGTATGATGCCCATGCCGCATCATGCACCAGCACCAGCACCCTCCAGTAGTGGAGTGTCCCTTGCCCTTTTTTTATAGACTTTTGGGGGGTGGGATTTGGGAGTTGGGATCGTTTTGGGACGTTTCAGAGACAATCGTTGGGGTTAGGGTGGGTGAGGGAGATTATTTTGTTAGGGATAAATAAATATATTTTTCAACTTTATCTGACCATACCTGTTTTTTACTGCTTTTCAGTCTGGTGGGTGGGGGGCGGGGGTGTAACAGTAACTTTGTTTTCCTGAACAGTCGTAGGACTTTAGTAGTACAACCGTCAATCTCTTGTCTACTCCGAAATAATACTCCATTATACTACCTCCCACCAAACGCTTATCTTACCTGTAATTTGTGTTAGAAATTAGGGCTAGGCCCAGGGCTGGCTCCAGGTGAAATGGGGATTAACGTTGTCATTCCTGGGCGGGTGACATTTCCTCATTGCGGTGGTACTAGTGGTGTGACACAGTGGCAGTTGCATGCCTATGGAAAAAAAGAAAACGAAACCTTGTTTGTACTCCTTACTGTAGCATTACAACGGTTACGGTACGATCGAGAAAATAGCAGGTGACAGTACACTGGAACAGTGCCATATTGTAGCCTAACAAATGGTAAAGTATTGCAAGTATAACTAGTACTTGCGTTGAATTTATTTGACATTGGCTACTACTACTAGAAGATATAGTACTGAAGCTGAGTAAGTCTAGAAGATATCCTCGTATTCCTTCACCAGCCTGTTGCTGCTATCACCTTATCCTCCCCAGCAAGTGTGTGGAATTATTGATGTCATTTTAGTCAGACATCAAGCAAAACAACACAGCCCGGGGGAAGAGGGTTAGGGTTTGTAAAATGGATGGGAATGGGGGTTTCTTTTTGGGTAGGTTTTGTTGAGAGAAGAAAAAAAAAGCAGAGCATGGACAAACAATAATTGAAGATACAGAGTTTACAGACAATCTTTGGTTACAAACTAAAGGTAAGCACATGCAGTCACACTCATAGAATAAAGACCACAATGGATACTGTATCTGTATTGCGTATGTTGTTGGAGTTGTCCTGTTGAAATTGGTAAGTAAGTTGCATGCAGCAAACAATTCCTCTTATTGGCGGCACTCCTCCATTCCAGCTGACGCTTCGTCCATCAATGTGGTGGTGACCACTGACAGAAGAGACACCCTGTCCACTGCCTGCCTGGCGGATGTTGACTGAAACCCGGCCTGTAATTATTGAACGGAAAACAGGAAGTGCTATTACAATACCACTGATAAATAAATAAAAGGTATGTACGCTGTGTGGTTCAAAAAGTGACACTTTGATTTCCCTAATAGACAGTACAATATTTTTGAAATTGCGTGCTCTGTCTGAGTCACCTTTTTAAGGATCAATAAGTATGGCCAAAATATTATAGCGGATCTTTCCCCTCAAGGTGGGTGTACTACTGTGTTTTAGAACAAAATTTGACCTTCCCAGCAATGCTCCCACCAAGACCCTTACTAAAGCCAGTCGCAAAAATGTAGAAGAACCCAATCATATCTCCAAAAACGATGCCTAGCAGAAAAATGGTTACAAAACGTACTTTGAAAGTAACAGTAGACCCAAATACAGACCGTGGATTGTATTCAAACCACTTGCCTGCAAGCAAAAGTATCCATAGCCAGCATCGCTCCAACAGTGCTCTACAACAACAGAACCGCGTTGCAATAGAACCCCCCTAAACACATGCAATCCTGCTGCTAGGGCTAACCCTAACGAACCCTAACTTACAAAAAGTGCCAAAACTGGTGTTTCCTTATGGATTTTGTCCAACAAACTTCTAGCCGGTATTAGACCTTCCCAGGAATGCCCCAGGCAAGACCCGCCAACCCACCCGCAAAAAAACACCCGACACAACACCACCAAACAGCGAAAAAGCTAAATCTCATACTTACAATGTCTCTCGGCCTTCGGTCCAAACGCGGCGCTGTGCAGCTAGGTCGTCATCATCATCAATCATCATAACTCCTGTTTTCCACCACGGATTTCCTGAAAAGCAAATGCAATCAAGATTAGACTGTCGCAGCAGTGCTTCGACAGAGACCCCGGCCGCAACCCACCCACGAACAGCAGGAAGCCCCCCAAAACGCTACATTGAGCAAGATGTCTGAAGAAATGGCAAAAAAAATGCTTTTCCTTAAGGATTTTGTCCAAAACACTTCTATCCGGCATTAGACCTTCCCAGGAATGCCCCAGCCAAGACCCGCCAACCCACCCGCAAAAAAACACGCGACAACACCCCCAAACAGTGAAAAAGCTAAATCTCATACTTACAATATGTCTCGGCCTTCGGTCCAAAGTAACGCGCTGTGCAGCTAGGTCATCATCAATCATCATAACTCCTGTTTTCCACCACGGATTTCCTGAAAAGCAAATGCAATCAAGATTAGACTGTCGCAGCAGTGCTTCGACAGAGACCCCGGCCGCAACCCACCCACGAACAGCAGGAAGCCCCCCAAAACGCTACATTGAGCAAGATGTCTGAAGAAATGGGAAAAAAAAGGCTGTTCCTTATGGATTTTGTCCAAAACACTTGTATCCGGTATTAGACCTTCCCAGGAATGCCCCAGGCAAGACCCGCCAACCCACCCGCAAAAAAACACCCGACACAACACCCCCAAACAGCGGAAAAGCTAAATCTCATACTTACAATGTCTCTCGGCCTTCGGTCCAAACTAGGCGCTGTGCAGCTAGGTCGTCATCATCATCAATCATCATAACTCCTGTTTTCCACCACGGATTTCCTGAAAAGCAAATGCAATCAAGATTAGACTGTCGCAGCAGTGCTTCGACAGACACCAAAAATTACACACAAACCCCCGGAACCCCGCCAAAGAGCACCTCAAAGGCAAGCAAGTCAGCAAAAACGGCAAGAAATTTCCACCTCATATTTGGTCCAAAACACTTTTGTCCATTATTAGAGCTTCACAGCAATGGGCCCAAAACCGTCAACTCACCCGCAAAGAAGTACAACACCCCCACAAGTGCTGAGTCTTTCTTCATTGTGCGTAATCCAGCACTCTGCTTGGAGGGAAATCGCAGTCTGGAGGAGGAGGATAGAGGAGCATGTTCTTCAGAACTTGTGAACCTGAGGAATGTAGACTGCGGCACCTTCAAATCAATAAGCAAACAAGTGAAGACAGTTCTGATGATGGTCTTGTTTTTGGGATTAGGTGATTAAAGTTTGAATTAAATTAACTGTGCAAAACAAAGAAAGAGAGACACAAAGCACACAGGAATAAAAGTGAATAAGGACGAAAAAGAAAGTTCTTGATTGATTGTCTCATTTTCAGGGCTCGGTGTCAGGGAATAAGAACAAGATTTCGTCATCATACTCTGAGAATTCAGGCTGGATGAGGTCAGTGGCACCGAACAGAGAAAAAATCCCCTCATCTACGTTGCTGTCCTCCTCGTCTTCATGCGGCGTGCTTTCTCGTACTTTGTAATCTGGTGGTATGAGGTGCTGATTCATCTTGATCATTGTCAGCCGCTCCACATTTTTGGGCGAGAGGCGGGTCCGTTTGGGAGTTACAATGCCACCAGCAGCACTGAAAACACGTTCAGAAGACACACTTGCGAGTGGGCAAGACAAATAGTTTATAGCCAGGTTGTAGAGCTGTGGCCACAATTGTTTTTTGCCATGCCAATACTGCAATGGCTCCTCATTAAGAAAGACCACTGTTGAGTCATTCAGATAGTCCTGCACCATCGACTCAAGGTCATCAACTGTTCCTCCACTTTGCTTACTTTTTGCTGTGCTGGCTGTGACATTTTTCCGAGAACCATACCCCATCAAACTTAGCCAATCCTCCTCCCCAGCCACTGTTAGTGTTGTCATTGTGTGTGGTGCAGATGATCCAGTTGCCGGTGTCTTTAACGGCTGAGAGGTCACTTGTGCCCCAGCCACAGGTGCAGAAGTGGATTCTTGTGACTGCGGATGGCCTGCTGATGCTGATGCTGATGTACTGGCTTCTCCTTCAATAACCTGCCGTTCTTTTTCAAACCTCTTGGCTGACCAGGCTAACCAATGTTTGTACTTTTGAACATCTGCATCAGCGAAAGGAAAGAATGCGTTGTCTGCCAGCGCCTTTTTGTAGCGTGGATCCAGAATAGTAGCACAAATGTAATGCTGATCTGAGTTGATGTTTTTAAGACGTTCATCACCACGTAGGCGATGTAATAATTTCTCAGACAAAATGAAATGGGTTTTTTTTTTTTCATCTTTTTGAAACTCAGAAGAAACCGCCATCAGTTGGTGCTCCAGTATGCACAACAATGGGATAGCTTTTCCCAAATTACAGTCCTCCTGGCTGACTGCACGCGTGAAGAACTCAAAAGGACGAAGCATGTCTGTCAGGCTTTTAACTATGGCCCATTGCGCCTTACTCATCCGCAGGTCCTCCTTCTGAGATGTAGCCTCTGTCAAGAAATAGTGATCGAGTACCGTATACTGCTCATACAGACGCTCAAGCATGTAGAAGGTTGAGTTCCAACGTGTTGCCACCTCCTGGATGAGTGCTTTCACTGGCATTCCACGTTCAAGTAGCAGTCTCCGCAGATGCTTCCGGGCCTTAAAAGAATGGCTGAAATGGTTGCACATTTTGCGGCAGGTGGCCATTACCTCGAACGCTGGACTCTCTTTATCACTCAAGAATTTTTGAACTACCAGGTTGATACAGTGCGCCAAACACGGCACTCTAACATGGTCACCCTTCAACATGGCCTTAACTACATTGGCGCCATTATCCGTGGAAACATAACCAATCTTGCGTTTTAGGGGGGATAGCATTGTCAAGACCTTTTTGTCAAACTCTTCCAAAAGGTTTTCTGCTGTGTGACTTTTCTCCAAGCCAAACATGGCTAGTGTTGCATGTTTCCGAGCAGCTTTGAAAACTTGGTCCGGGTCAACACCTGCGTTTAGCTTTGCTATAACACCTGAAAAAGAGACCCAGTGTGCAGTGATGCACATGTAATCATCGCCTGGGCCACTGGTCCACATGTCTGTTGTCAGATGTATTGTGTGAACAGCACTCTTCTGCAAAGCTGCCCCAATCGCCTGCAGCACATCTTCATGTAGTGCTGGAACCGCAACTCTGGCAAAATAGAACCGGCTCGGAACCTTCCATTTAGGGCAGAGCGTTGCCACTAATTCAAGAAAACCTACCGCTTCTACAAAAGAAAAAGGTAGAAGGTCCACAGCTAGCATTTTAGCCAGCTTAGTGTTATACAGACGCGTCAGTGGGTGGTTGCGTTCATATGGCACGTCTGAAGTAAGCATTGTTCTAATGTTGCCCTGGACCAAGCATTTACGGGCTGATAATGACTTCGTTGACCCAATTTTGCTCGCTGGTGAACTTTTGTGCGTTGGTGTCTCACTCGCTCCAACACTCTTAGTGTGCCTCACATTGGGTGTGCTGCTGACAGGGGTACTGGGTGTAAGGGAAGTGTTTGACACGTCTTCTTCCTGCTCGTCATCATCAGATGAAACATCAACGTTTCCTTGAATTTGGCCTTTCTTGATCGCATCTAGGTGCGCAAACCATTTGACAGTGTGCTGTCTCCTAAGATGACCTCTCTGGCCTCCGGTACCATAGTTGGTACCTGGCTTACCACGACTAACTGCTTGCTTACAAATGGTACAAATGGCAAACTTTGGATTTTTTGGACAAACAGTAAAGAAGTCCCAAACTGGGGACTTGAAGTGTCTGTGGGACATGGAGGAGGCGGCGATACTGGTGGTGGTGGTCATGAAGCTAATGCCAGATGAAGTGGAGGATGTGGATTGCCCAACTTTTGTACGTTTTGCACTTTCACCGCCACTAATTAAGGTCGAGATTGACGGAGGTCTCTTCTTGCCAGAAAGAAATATGGAAGCGGGACGAGTTGGTGTACTACTTAACTCCAATGATTGTGGTGTTTCCACTGCCTCCTCATCGACAACATCATCATCACGCTCAGCAGCTCTTCGGGCTAGGGTCAAAATGTCTGTTTGCTGCATGCCCGCTGGGGCTGCAGTGACCTTTATGATGACTGGGTCGTCGTTGGCAGAGTCTTCATCAGCAGCAGTATCCGCCACTTCTTGTTGAGACTCATCACACTCCATAACTCTGAGACTTTGGACGAGCTTCCTTTTACGCTTAACTACCTTTGTTTGTTCCCAAGTTTGATCCGTATCATCAGAAGGAGGTGTGCTTGAAGAGGATGTAGACACCACCCTTGATCTCTTCCTTGCTAGGGGTGTGGAAGACAATGAAGGATCATCAGGAGGAGTGGCTTCCTCAAATGATACCTCGCCTTGATTGTCGATTTCCTGATGTGCCCCTACTTCGGGAGGAACAACTATTGTGGGCACTTGTTGTGACCCTCCATGCACCTCTGCTTGCGCATCTCCTTGCGCTGCCTCTCCTTCCACATGTACTTGGGCTTGTACTTGCACATGTGATTGTTGTTGCCGCTGTGGTTGTTCAACACTCGTCAGATGAGCTACAACAACCTGTGTTGATTGAGGGACATTGCTGCTGCTTTCTTGCGATGAGCCAACATCACTGGTCGATGGTGATTGAAGAAGTATACTGGCTGCCTCTGCAGCACTCAAGGGCTTGTACTTAAGTTGGCGTGGTGGTGGTGGTGGCACTGAGCCCAATGGAGCGGGGGTGCTGCTGCCAGCTTGGTCCCCAGCAGATCCCGCTGCAGCTGCTGCAGGCATACTTTTTTTTTTACTCCCAAAAAAAGGGGCGGGCGGCACACCAGTGTCCTTGGTAACTTGCTTCTTCTGCTCCTTACTGGCACCTTTCTTGCTAGAGGAGCTACGGGTTACTTTTTTTGGGGCCATCTTCTTCAGAGCAGGTCAGCAGGCAGCAGTTGCACGAGTTGCAGAGGGTTCTGTGTCCAGACGTGACGTCGCGTGACGTTATGCTGCACACACCGCTGCAGGACTTCTTCCTGGCACTGGTGGTTCTATTGAGTCTTCTTGTGCACCTAAAAGCAATGGAAGACAGAGGAACATCAGTTCAGTTATACACCCCAAAAAATCGACAAAACACAGAAAAATGAGCACAATCCCATGCCATCCATGATGTTTACATTGAAGACACCCCACAGAAAGACTAGGGACATGCAAGTATGCAACACTCACTACCCCTGGGCATAAGGGATGAAAAGTAGGCAAAATAAGTGCAGGCCTCAGACACTGCCTCTCCTCAAAATGGCCCCCTTACACCCCAAGCACATGTTGCCTGTACCAGCCAGCACTCAAGATGGCCACCACCACCACCCACATGGCCAGTCCACATCAACAGTACACCCCCAAAAAACGGAAAAACAGCCAGAAATCACCACAATCCAATGCCATCCATGATGTTTACATCAAAGAGAGTGAGACCACACCACAGGCACACTCAGTCCATGCACCACCACCACCCCTGGGCAAGCAAAAGGCCACACCAGCAGCCCCCCAAAAACGACAAAAAACAATAAAATAAGCACAATCCCAGCCCATCCATGGCCTCAATTATGTTTAAATTCAAGAAGACACCCCACAGAAAGACTAGGCCCATGCAACACTCACCACCCCTGGGCAAAGGGCCACACCAGCAGGCCCAAAAAAACGACAAAAACCAATAAAATCTGCACAATCCCAGCCCATCCATGGCCTCAATGGTGTTTAAATTCAAGAAGACACCCCACAGAAAGACTAGGCCCATGCAACACTCACCACCCCTGGGCAAAGGGCCACACCAGCAGGCCCAAAAAAACGACAAAAAACAATAAAATGTGCACAATCCCAGCCCATCCATGGCCTCAATGGTGTTTAAATTCAAGAAGACACCCCTCAGAAACACTAGGCCCATGCAACACTCACTACCCCTGGGCATAAGGGATGAAAAGTAGGCAAAATAAGTGCAGGCCTCAGACACTGCCTCTCCTCAAAATGGCCCCCTTACACCCCAAGCACATGTTGCCTGTACCAGCCAGCACTCAAGATGGCCACCACCACCACCCACATGGCCAGTCCACATCAACAGTACACCCCCAAAAAACAGAAAAACAGCCAGAAATCACCACAATCCAATGCCATCCATGATGTTTACATCAAAGAGAGTGAGACCACACCACAGGCACACTCAGTCCATGCACCCCACCCCTGGGCAAGCAAAAGGCCACACCAGCAGCCCCCCAAAAACGACAAAAAACAATAAAATAAGCACAATCCCAACCCATCCATGGCCTCAATTATGTTTAAATTCAAGAAGACACCCCACAGAAAGACTAGGCCCATGCAACACTCACCACCCCTGGGCAAAGGGCCACACCAGCAGGCCCAGAAAAACGACTAAAAACAATAAAATCTGCACAATCCCAGCCCATCCATGGCCTCAATGGTGTTTAAATTCAAGAAGACACCCCTCAGAAACACTAGGCCCATGCAACACTCACTACCCCTGGGCATAAGGGATGAAAAGTAGGCAAAATAAGTGCAGGCCTCAGACACTGCCTCTCCTCAAAATGGCCCCCTTACACCCCAAGCACATGTTGCCTGTACCAGCCAGCACTCAAGATGGCCACCACCACCACCCACATGGCCAGTCCACATCAACAGTACACCCCCAAAAAACAGAAAAACAGCCAGAAATCACCACAATCCAATGCCATCCATGATGTTTACATCAAAGAGAGTGAGACCACACCACAGGCACACTCAGTCCATGCACCACCACCACCCCTGGGCAAGCAAAAGGCCACACCAGCAGCCCCCCAAAAACGACAAAAAACAATAAAATAAGCACAATCCCAGCCCATCCATGGCCTCAATTATGTTTAAATTCAAGAAGACACCCCACAGAAAGACTAGGCCCATGCAACACTCACCACCCCTGGGCAAAGGGCCACACCAGCAGGCCCAAAAAAACGACAAAAACCAATAAAATCTGCACAATCCCAGCCCATCCATGGCCTCAATGGTGTTTAAATTCAAGAAGACACCCCACAGAAAGACTAGGCCCATGCAACACTCACCACCCCTGGGCAAAGGGCCACACCAGCAGGCCCAAAAAAACGACAAAAAACAATAAAATCTGCACAATCCCAGCCCATCCATGGCCTTAATGGTGTTTAAATTCAAGAAGACACCCCTCAGAAACACTAGGCCCATGCAACACTCACTACCCCTGGGCATAAGGGATGAAAAGTAGGCAAAATAAGTGCAGGCCTCAGACACTGCCTCTCCTCAAAATGGCCCCCTTACACCCCAAGCACATGTTGCCTGTACCAGCCAGCACTCAAGATGGCCACCACCACCACCCACATGGCCAGACCACATCAACAGTACACCCCCAAAAAACAGAAAAACAGCCAGAAATCACCACAATCCAATGCCATCCATGATGTTTACATCAAAGAGAGTGAGACCACACCACAGGCACACTCAGTCCATGCACCACCACCACCCCTGGGCAAGCAAAAGGCCACACCAGCAGCCCCCCAAAAACGACAAAAAACAATAAAATAAGCACAATCCCAGCCCATCCATGGCCTCAATTATGTTTAAATTCAAGAAGACACCCCACAGAAAGACTAGGCCCATGCAACACTCACCACCCCTGGGCAAAGGGCCACACCAGCAGGCCCAAAAAAACGACAAAAAACAATAAAATCTGCACAATCCCAGCCCATCCATGGCCTCAATGGTGTTTAAATTCAACAAAACAGTTGTATCATGCACCCATAACCAACCCTGGTCCTACTGGATACTGTGGCTACCCACAATATAATTTATTTAATTTTCTGAAAAAGTTCCAAAATTGTACTTGCAGCAACTGTAATGCCCCAAACAAACTTACTTGTGAAAGTTGATTTCTAATCCAAAAGTGATCCAAAGACAGTCAAAAAGGCCTCAAATCCAAATATCCAGCAGCACCCACAAAAAGTAATCCTTCCAGCTCCAGATCCAAATGAAAGTGACCAGGAGATGGACAAAGCACTGGGAGGAGCCTGCTGGACAGGAACAGGAAGTTGGAGACTGTGGGGCACTTCCTTCCTCCCCCCCCCCAAAATGGACTCCTTGCAAAAAAAAAGGCCATGCAAATGTCAACCTGAGGAGTGATTCTGATAAAAATCATAATTTTCTGAAGGTTTATCCTGTTTGCTGGTGATTTTCTTGTGCGAAATTGCAAAATCTCTATTTCGCAAGTGCGAGATTGTTCCTTTCCGCCGCAACTACGTGTTCGCAATTGCGAACTCTCGCGAGGTGTGCTGTGCAAGGTGGCAAGCCGCGAGTACGTATTCGCGGGCGACAAACTCCCGCGGGAACACGCAGCAAGATCTAAAATGGCGCGTCACTCGCAAAGAAAAACAACTCGGCAAACGCTAAAATGACGGAAAGTGAACGCCGTGCACCACGCCGCGCGCCGCAACCAAGCAAAAAATCCGCCGCGAGCGGATTCACGGATTTTCGACAAATTCGCGAGAGTTCGCGGATTGCGAATTTGCCGAAAATCCGAAAAATCCGCGATCGGAGCGGATTTTACGCCCATGCTTACTATACACTAAAAAAACAGACCGCAATAACCTGTTGATTTACCAGAGTTTTCACCCCAGCCCACTTAAACAACATTTGCCTTACTCTCAGCTATTGCGTGTTAAAAGAATTGTCTCAAACCCACAGGAATCATTGACGCAAACACAGATAATGTTACAGCGTTTTAAAAAGCGAGGATACCCGGAGAGCACATTGAAATCCGCCCAAGAAAGGGCTCAAATTAAAACAAGAGAGATGCTATTGAACTCAAACCCAAGCAAAAAGGAGGTAAAAATAACCTGTGTAAGCAAATTTTCCACAGTGAGCCATTTAGTCAAGAAAGCAGTTAAAAAACACTGGCCTATGCTGCAAACTGAACCAGACTTTCAGAATATTTTCATGGAGGAACCAGTTTTCGCATATACACGAGCAAAGAATGTGGGCGAAATCATTAAACTTCCTACCATCGTAGAGGATAAAAAAACCTACAAAGGAACAATCCCATGTAGAAACTGTAGTAACTGCCATAACATTTTGGAAGGCAACACGATTACGCATCCTATGAAGGGTAATCAAATCAAACTAAGAGTCACAGGGACCTGTGATACCAAAAACATTATCTACCTGATCAAGTGCCCTTGTGGCAAAGTGTATGTTGGCCAAACGGAGCGAAAATTAAAAACAAGACTCACAGAACATAAAAGCAATATCAGAACGAAGGTAATGAATCGGCAGTTGCCGCACATTTTGTGGAACAAAGACATCAAATAAATCAAATAAAAACCTGCATTCTTGAAATTGTGGAAAAAAAAGATGACAAAGATAACAGAAAGACTCTGCCCATGCGAGAAAATCATTGGATTTTTTACCTACAGAGTTTAACCCCATATGGAATTAATGAAAGGGTTGAATACAGTTGCTATCTGTAAATGAAAGACTTGTGCTGTGTCATGCTACCATTATTTACATTTATTAAGTTCGTAATTTGTTTCTTCAAATGTGTTGTGTTTACATTCAGATATGTACTGAAGGCATTGCATGAATTTACGAATGAGGATTATGGTTCTCAACTTTAATAACGCTTATGTCCCTTTAAATATGGGGAAGCCCGTTATGAGTCACATTTCCGGTTGATGCGTCACACGCCGCCGGTCGGGGCTGAAGCAGTACACGCCGTTTGGTAACGCGCAAACTTCATGATCATTCCGGGTAAGAATGGGAATCGCCCTGGTTTAGGCTACGCGCGTAAGCCGCTTGTTTTAGTTTACTGAACATAATACACAGTAGATAACGATTTAGCAGCCCTTTGGGAGCCGGGTTTAACTTAAAGTGAGAGTGGGAACATCTAGCGAACAACAGTTCACAAACAGGCTCAGTATGTACCGAGTACTAAGACGGGACTCTTCGAAATTTTAGAACTACTTTGGGATATATATGAAAGCGTGTAATGTAACATCAATTACCCTTGAGTGATACCATAGTTATAAATGCTTGTATTAAGAATCAAGACTGGATATAAGAATGGTTGGACATTTAACCATTTGAGGTCAGAGTATAACACTATTATGTAGTAGATTTGATTTAATGAATATATTTTAGTGCGATGTAATTGAATAATGCATTAAGTTCTGATTGGTGATAGATATATTTTCATGTTGTAGATTTCCCTGATGAAGCCCGATGGGCGAAATGCATTGGAATATTCACGGATTGTTAAATTTTGCTTCTTGATCGAAAAATGAAGGAAAATATAAAACATGGTTGAAACTCAAAAGTATGAATAAAATACCTTGAAGGAAAAAACAAAAGGAAACAGTTTTTTTCGTTATTAAAACCGTTGTTAGACAAAACTTTATTGACTATCTTTAGCTGAAGTCTTCAGCATCCATTGACCTGTGCCCTGGGAGCCACTCTCGCATGATTTGCGCCAGTGCTATCCATTAGCTCCTGTTGGAAGTCTCAGGCCATCAAATACGTCATCTGCTCCATCTCCGATATCCACTGTTGGAAGTTTTGGCCTGCGAAGTGGCGCCACTTCCAGTTCTGGCCCCTTGGAGTTGATTCTGCTGCTTCGAGACTTGAAAATCCATGCATCTCCCTTCTAGCGCTGTTTTTCACACTGCAAACGAGCCAAGTGCACTGAGTCTCAGACGTCTGAGACCTCCGCTCAGACTCCAAAGCAGGCCCTGTTGTACGGCTGAAGGAATCAACGCATAACCTGTCTGCGGCTGTGGAAATCAACACTGTGCCTATTGTGTCACCACATTTTTCCCGCAGAGTCTTGATTTTCTCATGCATCACACCTGTGTGGCAAATTTCCAATGCGTCACCTCGCAGACCAGAACCATCTCTGGATTTCAACGTATCGCTTTTCCTCGCAGTAAGGCAAAAACGCAACACTACTGCAGAACCGACACATCACTGTATTTTCTGATGCTTCTCTCCTTTGCAGCTGTTTTTTGTCTTGGATTTTGACGCATCAAAGGTACTTTGTGCTAAAATCAATGCATTCATAGAGTTCTATGGACAGAATTGCTTAAACCTTTTTTAAAGTGATATTTTGAGTTACGTATGGCATTCTTTATTTGGTTTTTTACAACCATAAAAAAATAACACTTAAAAGTATTACAATGTATGTTAAAAGACAATTTCGCGATAAAATACATCATTATTTCTGGATATGTGCAAAAATGTTCCTAGTCATTAATAACCATGTTTACAAGTTCACGGTAAAGTGCATCATTATGTCTAGATCTGTACAAGATTTTCAAACTCATTAGTAACCATAGTCACAGGTTCAATATCCACTTTTTTTAAGAGTGTGTCAATCAAGGTTAAAAACTTTACACCTCGACAAACTAAAATGTTTGATGATCCCCCCACCTAGCGGGTAATAGTCTGCCTACAAGTACGAATATTAAGCTCTTTTAAAATTAGTTTTAAAAGTGTTCTTCTCGCTTCACTGACTGTAGGACAGACACACATCACGTGGCATAGAGACTCCTTATGATATCCACATAGTCTACAAGTTGCGTTATGATATTTTCCTTTCCAACTTGGTTGTAAATCCTTGGTTTTGTGTACTCCAAACCGATACAGCATATACTTCTTTTTTATAATCAATCTGAAGTGAGCTGCTAGATAGTCTTGCAGTTTTAGTTTTACATAAGAATTTATCACTGTCCAAGAATGATGTATTTTTGTTACTACATTTTTGTCGTCTAGGAAAGATAATTTTTTTCCAGTGCCATTGTTAAACGCCACCCTCTCCATCTTACCGTCCCATGCCTCTTGAATGTCCAATTCCACCAGAGCTGTTCTTAGGTGTTCACCCCATGAATACGTTTTTTTTTTAATCAAACTGAGCCCTTATTTCTGTCCAGCATAGATTGTTCAGTTTACCGCGTTCTGAAGAGCAAAGTTTCAGCACAAATTCACAAAAACAGATTGCCTCTGGAATTTCTGGTTTTGAAGTCCAAATTCCAGGCTAATCTGTGCTGGTGACACTTCTCGAGGGAGCTTAAAAACAGCTTTATACACTTTTGTCTGTAAATAGTTTAAAATTCCGAATTCCCGACCATGCCATATTTCCAATCCGTAAGCCAGAGCCAGGGCCAGACTGGGAACCAAAACCGGCCCTGGCAAAGTGCTCGGTCGGCCCCCCTCCCCACTGGGGGGAGGGGGGTTGGAGGTGCCGCCGAGCGCTTTGCTAGGGCCGGTTTTCGGCCGATTTTGTTGCAGGGCCGATTTTGCAGCTATGCTGCAAAAACGGCCCTGTAACAAAATCGGCCCCCAGGGGCTCAAAACCGGCCCCCACCCTTGCGGCGCACCGGGGGATTGCCCGGTGCCCGCTATGGCCAGTCCGGGCCTGGCCAGAGCGGGGAGTAATTGTGCTGCCATTGTTTTTAAAAGATGACTATAAGACCGGCGACTCAATTTTGTATGTAGCTGTTTGTATGCGAAAATTAAGGTTTGTGCCTTTGCTCTTATTGCACTTTTCTGAACCGTAAAGGACATGCTTCGCCCTAAATTGATGCCCAAATACTTGTAAGAGCCAACTTCCTCTATTTCTTTACCCTTGGTGAACCACTTGAATTTTTTGGGTCTAGGGCCTACTAAACAAACCACCTTTGTTTTTTTCCTGTTTATCTCTAGCCCCTGATGGTCGAAGTAGTTAGTCAGGTGGTCAATAACTCTTTGTAAGCCAATAGGGGTTTGGCTTAAGACCACTATGTCATCTGCATATTGCAGATACTGTATGTGGTCCTCTGCCAATTTCGGGGGATGACCATTTACTTTTGACAAATGGTTGTTCAGGTCTGCAAGGTACAAGTTAAAAAGGCTTGGGGCCAAAACACACCCCTGTTTCAGGCCATTTCTTATATCAATCTTAGATGATGCTATGCTACCATCTCCCAGCTTCACCCGGGCCCAGGTTTCACTATGGAGGGCTACTATGCAGGTAATTAGTTGCTGCAGTACACCCCATCCTTTCAATTTTGTTCATACTTGTTCACGTGGGACTCTGTCGAAAGCAGATTTTAAGTCAATATAACATACAAATAGACCTGATTTCTTTACAATTGCTTTTTCTGTAAGGATTGCTATGGCTGCCCGGTTTGTGCTTGTACCCATTTCTTGCCTAAAACCGGTTTGATATTTGGGAATTATACCTTTCTCCTCCATCCATTCCTGTAGATGTTGTAAAAAACAGGATGCATAAAGTTTTGCATCAACATCCGTCGGGGCTATGAGCCTGTAATTACTAGGCTCATTGTGATTATGATTTTTATATATAGGATGAAATATGCTCCCTCTCCAAGAATTAATGATCTTGTTTTGAGAATACAAATAATTAAAGAGCGGAGTAAGAAAATGTGCCCAAAATTCCGCATTGTGTTTGAAGATTGCGTTTGGAAGCCCATTAGGCCCTGCAGCTCCCTCCGTTTTAAATGTTTTTATTACTTCTTTTGGTTGGTTGTTGTCAATTAAGGTGGGTAAGCCATTATGATTTGGTTCCTGTGATATGTCTTCAAGTTGAACCTTATCGTGGTGGACTAAGTTTTCTTCACGTTGTGCTATTTTCCAGGAAGTGGGGTTGATGTCAATTTTTGAATGCTTGTCCTCCTGCAGAATGTCCGGCCCAGGTTCCAAATTCATTAACCTTTTGTGGTTAGTATTATTGTATACATTTTGTATATATTGTTCCCATATCTTCTCACTTATTCCCACTTTTTTAGACATTCCTGTTCCCTTAGCTAGCTTGTTTATTATGCCCCAGAATTCACTCTTGTTAGGCAGTTTGTTGGCCCAGAGTAATTTTTTTCCAGAGCTTTCCCATACGTTCCTTTTTTGCCACTCTATACCTCTCTCTAAAATTCAACCTCATGTCACTAATATTGTTGTTTGTTACTGGATTTCCAGATTTACGGCCATAACAGCTTTTCTCAATTCTCTTGTAATTTCCCTTTTTTGGTTACGCAACTGTATGTTAAACCATGGTTCATAAATTCTACTTTGTGGAGCTTGACGTCCTGGGAGAACCGGAAATGTATTTAGAAAAAAATGTCCCAATTGTTCCCAAAAATCTTCTGGTGACTTGGTACACTGTGACCCGCTATTGTTTATGTATTTATGCGTAGCAACCATTATTTGTGAGACGTTCGTACCGCACCATTTTGATTTCTTCAGATTGTATGTTACTGGTATTTTTGTCAATGCAGTTATTTTCTCTTTCTCAAACAGCTTTGCATTGATGGTCAAAACTTGCAGGAAATGGTCACTTTATGGGCGAGATTGTATATAAAATGAATTAACTGTGATGTAAAGTTCATTGCTGACTATGGAATAGTCAATAGTTGATTGTTTCTTCCCACTTAGAAAGGTGATCCTGGCCAGTTGGTCTCCCTTTATTTTGCCCTTCAGAATGTATAATCCCAAGGTGTCCAAATTGTTTTTCAGCTTATTAGCCTCCAACTCCTTTTGGCACATTATCTTGTTTGACTTGCTCCCTATTAGGTTAGAATTAAAGTCACCTGTAATTATCATCTCACAATTTTGATGGCTTTTCTGCAAAACCTGAATTAGGTTAATCAGGCATACCAGTTTTTCCTTTTTCGACTTTTTGTTGGGGTGGATATATATGTTTAAAATCAGCAGCCCGCCGGGCATTTTATTTCCAGAGTTGTTGCTTTCCAATTTCACAACCTGTATCCAGTTTTCACAAGTGTCAAGTACTTCTGTTTGCCAAACTAATTTTTCTGTTACATAAATAAACAACCCACGCCTTGGTGCCCATATTTATAAATTTGTTCTGCCGAAACATGAAAGGAAGCCATACAATTTTTTAAAGAAATGACCAGTAAACAAATCGTTAGGAAGTACTAGAAATGACAATTACTTGGACTACATTTCTGAAGTCTGATGGTTTAAAGTGTGGTTTTCAACATTCTGAGGGATAAGAGAGTGCTTATGGCAGATTTCAAAATGTGACCAATGTGAAAGTTCATGACAGGTGGGGGATGCAGTCAGAAACCAGTCATCTAACTTCAGTGCTTTAACCCTTCCCCAGGGAATGGAAACTCTTCTCTTAGCAAGCAAACATGCAAGTGCAACATACACTCTCACTCTCTTTTGTATATCTCTACCATGAGGTAGCAAGGCCACCAGTGGTGTGGTGGTACATAATGTCATTTTTTAAAGTTCTTGCAGCACATTAATTCAGAAATCCTTAAACGATGGGCAGCTCCAACGCCAGATGTTAAAAGTCCGCCCTAGCATTCCCACAACACACGCACCCCAGATTCACCTCTGCGCATTGAACGGAGACCCACTGGTGTGTAATACAGTGTGTGTAAAAATATAAAGTGTATTAATCTGTGCTTGCAATTGAATGAGATCTTAAGTGTTTGCATTCAGCAGTACAACTACTACTCATCTGCTGATGCTTTCCAATATCAGTATCCCAGTTCCCATTTGCCACTATACGTATCAAGGTTCTTGTTCCACCCATATAGCTTCGATATTAGCCTCTTGGGAGAATTTACTGTAAGCATTATAGGCGCCTGGAGCAAAAGAGTTTCCGAGGGGAATGTAGATAAACAGGCCAGTAATGCGTTGTCTAAACCTGTTATATAAAACATATAAATAGAACGTAGCCCATCCCTCTCTGAATTGTTACATGGTGAAAAGGGCTCTCCATTTAATGTTATAAGTTGCTAAATCAATGTAGATCCCTTGTAAAAGGCAAAAGTGGGCTATTCAGCAATGGAAACTTCGGAGAGTAGACCAAATCCACGCCCGCTATCTGAGAGAGTCTTTGCCACATGAACACAGTATTAGTCACAGTATTATTGCCCTCTAGGACTGGGCATGGCAGTAAGTAAGTTTGTATTCCAGGGCAGAGGTGCTGCAATATTCATCTAAACCACATGAGATGGAGTTTTGTGTGAAAGATTGTACCAGCCAAATGCTTTTTCGGCCTGAGCAACGTAATAGTAATACATTGCGTTGTGGACCATGAGGCTGCCTGTGTCATATGGAAAGGTCATAGCTTCCTTGGACACCCACAGTTGTTTATTCGCCCATATAACCATCCGTAATTGAAGTTGGATTCCCTATCTGTAAATTTGGGAAATTGGGCAAGTTTGTAATGTAATCTCCTCCCCGCAAAGGTATTAGAGATGTAGCATTTTGTATTTCCAGCCATGTGGTGAGATCTGTCTCTATGGTTTTTCTTTTCTTGAGCGTTCACATAAAAACAGATTCCTTGAGATCCATACGTGGTAAATGATTGTAGTACTGTAAAATCAGGATTGCTGTGCACCTCTCTTTAATTGCTTAATCCTCCATGTTAGGTATACAGGTTTGTGGGCACTCATAAGTCTAAAGGCTATTGTGTCTGATAGTCTTTGGATTGAATATTTTAGTTTTTTGGTTCCCTAATGATGATACTCATAAACACCAGAATTCTAAGATGTTTCTACACATGGGAGTACACATATTAAAAATCCTGTCTGAGCCTTCCAGTAGGTAATACCATTATGGCTAAGCAAGTCAATAACTACACCAACTGGCAGGGCAATATTGTTCAGAGAACCTAGGCAAATCACTTGCTCCAAGCAGAAACCACCCCCTTCGTCTGACTGAAAGATGGCACTTCCTTTGGTGTGGCTTGGGAGGAGAACACTGCAGAACAATGGGGAAGATGAGATTTAGGGAGAGAAAAAGAGAGAGTGAGAGCAAATATAAACAGGATGTAAGCCAGTTTGGTACCAAAATATTGTAGCCAAAATATCGCAGGTGGACTAAATAATAGAAAATCTGCAGCCAAAGGAACAATATGTTTGTAAAGGATATTTAAGGCACAATATTTCTGACAGCCAAAATTTCTTCTAATGAGAGTCCATACAACCATCCATTAAATACCTGTGCCCTGTTGGAATTGGAAGGACAAAGAGGAAAAGATTTAGGGCTGTCTTCACCTACTGACCAATGATTTGAAAAGTTCACATTATAGTAAAAATGGGTCGCACGCCAGGAAAAGGTGCTGCACATACATCATGAAACATCAAGCCCAAGCTGGGCCCAGAATTGTTTCAGCAGCAGTTTAATTAAGGTCGAGCAGAAATTCCTAACTTTCTAGACCAAGAAGCATCTAATAGCTGTTTTCCTTTGCACATTTGCCCTATCCAGATTGGAACATGCCTGATAGGGGTTAAATGGCTACCCCACAAAACGCTTTTTATACCGGCTCAGATCCCTAAGCCTATACACCGAAGTACACTCAAGTGTAAGTCTATGTTTTGCTTGGATGCTGATAAAATTGCTTAAAATGAGGCTTGGACAATGTTCTGAATTTTGCTACCAAAGACATATTTGCCAGTGATTACCACTGTCATATGATTACCACTGGCAACAAGTTCTCAACTACCCTTAATTGAAGGGCCAAGACCCACTGCTGTTACAGCACCATGTTCATGTGCTTCAAGTAAATTATTAAGAAAAAGTCCCTAATGCTATGTTACCAAAAGAAACTCATGTACAACATCACCCTGTTTGTTCCAATGCACATCTTCTGATCCACATCAACAGCTCTTATCCTCCCCACAGTAATGGTGCAACACACTATGAAACATCGTCCATTACACCTCTGAAAGCTGCCCTCTATGCTGCTGTTGCTGGTCAGTGGCCATAGTAAAGCCATACTCTGGCAGCTCGACTGTGCAAATATTTTAAACTTTGTGCATCATTTACAGGCAATCAACAGCAACAAGACTGACAATCTGGCTGAGAGACTCTTACCTTTTTTACCAACACTCACAGCTCATGCCTGTTCATCTTGGAGCAAAAATGGAGAAACAAGCTTTAACTTGTTTGTCCTACCTACGGGTATGCTCGCCTTTCTTGGTTAAGCATCCATAAATCACTTGATATCTTAAGCTTTTACTGTAATGCAAACAACTGGAACATGAAACTGGCAATACGTAAATCATGATCTTCAGCTTAAAGCTCAAGAGGAAAATAGCTTGGCGTTTTTAGGATTGGGCCCTAACCCAGATGCAGGGGTTGAAATATCCCATAGTCTGGTTTGATTAAAAAGGGGGCATCTGACACACTTGGCCTCCTCAAGAATCAGGTTGAGTTTGATGATTTTTACACTATAACACTTAGCATGAATATTAAAGCTTCATCTATAATTCCAATTCTCAGGCCTTCCAATCAAAACGTCTAACAGTTGGCTATGGCATAAAGACGTCTCCATTTTAGAACTCATCATGACTAGATAATTTAGCACAATGTAAGATTCAATCTGCTACAATCATATATATCGTGCTCAAATGCGACTTGAGTTTGACATAATAAAGTAGTCTAGAGTGACTACAAGAACATATTTAAAAACCTGATATAAGTATAATATAGCATGTGTGGGAACCTTAAAGTTCTTATATGATAAAGTGAGGCTTGACCCCCAGGCGAAGGGGATCAAAACTACTCTGAAATCCCTTAAGATCAGAGATAACAGTATCTCAATCAATCAATCAATCAAAAATGTACAAAGCGGAGCAAATCACTTGTGAGGGTATCGAGGCGCTAGAGTTGCTAGCTGCTGAGCAGGGATCTGCTCATTCAAAAAGCCAGATCTTGTGTCCTTCCTGAATTCCCGGAGTGAAGGTGTGGTCCTAAGATGCAGAAGAAGGTTGTTCTAAGCTTTAGCTGCCAGGTGTGCAAAGCAATGACCTTCGCTGTTGCCTCTGCAGTTCCAGGGGTGTCTGCGAGGAAGAGGGAGGCAAAATGTAGGTGTCCGGTTAGTTGGTGGAAGGCCATGTGTCTGTTAATGTATGCTGGACCTTCGTTGTGCAGGTATTTGTATGTGTGGGTCAACATCTTGAACTGGCATCTCTTCTGGATCGGGAACCAGTGTAGCTTCTTGAGGTGCGGTGTGCTGTGGGTCCATCTGGGGAGGTCAACTAGGAGTCTTGCCATTGTTGGAGGAGTGTAGCGATTCCTATGTAGAGTGTGTTCCCATAGTCCATCTTACTGGTGACAAGGGCTTGTGTGATGGTCCTACTGGTGCTGACTGGGCACCATCTGCAGAGCAGGATGTGGAAGAAAGTGGATGACACTACATTTACCTCTTTCTTCATAGATAACTTGCTGTCCAAGATGATGCCAAGGTTGGAAGAGGGGTCTGTCAACGGGGAATTGCTGAGGTTGCAGCAGCTGTTCTTCATCAAGTTGGTCACGTTCATCGTGCATGTGTGGAAGTTGGCTCTGGTGGTGGAGGGGACTTCTGAAAGCAAGAGGATGAGCTGGGTTTCTTCAGCACAGGAGATGTTGTTGAGTCTATGTGATCTGACTGTGACAGCCAGGAGGGTCATGTACATGTTGAAAAGGGTGGGCCTGATGGAAATTCCTTGTTGGATGCCGAAGGTGATCTTTTTGGGTTCCGAGGTGAATGGTGGAAGATGGATTCTCTGGATTCTTCTGGTGAGGTTTGAGGCAATCCACTTGAGGGCATCTCCCTGTATATCAATGTGGCAGAGTCTGTGATCAAGATGTGATGGGAGACAGTGTCAAAGGCGGCTGACAGGTCCAGGAGGATGAGGGCTGCCTTTTTGCTGAGGTCAAAAATGGCCCTGGTGTTATTGGTGGCTTCAATCAGTGCTGTCTCAGTGCTGTGATTGGCTCGGAATCCAGATTGAGAGGGATCAAGGAGGTTGTGGTGTTCCAGGTGTTCAATGAGTTGCTGGTTGATTGCCTTCTCACGGACCTTCACTGGTAAAGGGGGCAGGAAGATGGGCTTGGTAGTTCTTTGGTTCTGCTGAATGGGCAGATGGTTTCTTCAGGAGGGGGCTCACTTTGGCATGTTTCCAGTCCTCAGAGAAGGAGGCCAAGGTGATGGAGTAGTTCAGGACTTTCTTGAGCTCATTGCCAATCATCCTGCTCCCGAGATTGAAGATGTGGTGGGGACGGGATTCTGTGTTTCCTTCTGAGTGCACAGAGTTCATGGGAAGATTATGGCTTGAGTTGTGAGGGGATGCCAATTGGTGAGAAGGTGTTTGGAGTTTGTGTTTGTAGGTGTGAGCAGGCTGATGCTGTTGGTGGTGGGGGAGCTCGGTTTTGAAGTAGTCATAGATGATTGAGATCTTGTCGTGGAAGAAGTCTTCCAGTGTGTCACACAGTACTTGGGAGGGGGTGATGTCGTTCTCAGTGGCAGCAGGGTTGGAGAACTCCTTAAGGATAGCAACGTGGTCCTTGCTGTGGTTTTGCTGCCTTCAATGTGGTCTGCTAGGGTGTTCTTCTTTGTTTCTTTCCCGAGGTAGTGGTACTGGTTGAGTGCGGTTTTGAAGATGGTATGATCACCTGTCTCGTTGCTGAAATTCCACAACCATTCTAGTTGTCGGCAGTTGCATTTAGTAGATTTGAGCTCTGCGGTGAACCAGCTGGCTCATCAGGCAGGTACTCTAGATATGGCTGGCTTGTTGATGGTGATGGTGTCAGAGTATTTTGTGCTCCACTATGAGAAGTTCTTTGCAGCCTGTTCTGGGTTGGAAGTTGTGTCTGGGAGGTGAGAGTTAAGAGCGTTGTTCCATGGTCTTTGGATATCTTTCTCCAGATTCTGCCCATGGAGCTGGGGTCATGGTGCCAGTGTTGGTAAGTCCTGAGATGGTGAAATGGACACTGTATTGGTTGGTCCAGGTGAGCTATGACACGTAGTTATACTTTACTCTGTTCTTGGACATATAAATGGAGTCAAGTGTTTGTCCTGCAATGTGGGTAGGGTCAGTGAAAAGTTGCTTGAGGCAAATGTTGCTCATGCTTTAGAGGAGGTAGGTAGTTTTGGTGTCATTGGGGTCGTCGAGGTGGAAGTTAAGATCCCTAAGGAAGAAGTAGTGCTTGGAGTCAATTGCGATCCCGGTGACGAGGTCAGAGATGGCATTTCAGAAGCTGGGGCATGGTCCTGGTGGTCTATAGATGAGGGTCCCTCTGATGGTGCTTTTTCTGTCTGTTTGAAGTTGGAAGTTGCGATGCTCCATTAGCTTGGTTGAGCCATCTGAGGAGGTAATACAGCGGATGGAGTCCTTGAAGAGGTGGCAATTTCCCCTCATTGGTTGTTGGTTCAATCTCTGTGAGTTATCTTGTAGCCTTCAGGGGTGGCAATGTCCAGTGTGGGGCCGGTGTTCAGCCAAGTCTCTGTGAGAAAGATGACATCCAGAGTGAGGGATGAAGTCATGTCCCAGATCTACGTGGCAGGTTTGCCGAGAGAGCGTATGCAGAGTAGAATGCACTGGAGTTGTGCCCTGATCTCAGTGGTATCTTTTAATCAATTTTAAAATGAGGTAGACAGGTAAGCAAAAAAAAAATTCTTTCATCAGGGTGAACATTACCATGGCTTGCTTCATATGTATATTTTTAATAAGCAAAACATTATTATTTTGTAAATGTTATGAATCTTTTTACCACAAATATTTTTGTCCATTCTTAAATTGTTAAATTGAACTGATTTTTTCCATGTAAACTTCCCTTTTATGTTGATAATGCTGTCTAGCCCTCTGTTGTGTTATTTGGTAGGGAGCTTAATAAATGCCATAGAATTGGGTAATTTAATGAATATTAATAAATTACTGTACATTAAACTAATCTATTGTATTTATTTGTGCCTTTATGATTATTCAAAAATAATTTAATGCACGTGTTTGATGATGATGAATAAGCATAGCTTTTTTGGACAAGGTGTTCATTTCTCATTTTAAATTAGTGTTTATACAGGTATAATTTAATGTGCTAGCCAGAAGGACAGCTGAGAGCAATATAGCCTTCCAGCTGGGTTAATATAGAAAGAAATTGTCACGCCGTTGGGATAAGCACTTCATGGCCTACCCATCTCTAATTATTTATAGAATTGAACGTTACCATTTGTAGGCAGTCTTCTGAATTATTTCTTAAAGGTGAAGCGCCACTACTTTTTGTTGGGTTCAACAAATTCCTGGGGCAGTCAGAAATATTAGGGCAAATGCATGCTGAGGAGAGTAGGCAGAACTACTAGGGGAATATTTACTTACATTTCATACAACGCCTAGCAGAAAGCAAAGAAGCTGCAATGTGTGAAAGGAAGACAGAAAAAAAGTTAGATATCTACTAAGATATGCAAATTTCTGCTGTCTCCTAGCACTGGCACACAGAGTGCAGCCTAGGGCCAATGTAATGCAAGAATGCTTAAACCGTAGTGCAAGTGTGTCTTGGTTACAGACAGGATTGTTTTTGTGCAGGAAGGGACACCTTCCTGCACAAAAGACCTCCTTAACCCCTTCGCTGCGGCCGCGATTTTACCGCTATGCGGTAAACAAAAGAACAGGGTGGGGCCGTGACGAACCCCAGCCGTCAGCCGCACACGCCCACCGCAGGGCGTGACGGGTGGGGTTCGTCACCAGCATGGGAGGGGTTAAAGGCATTTTCTTCTTTCTATGTGTGCTGCAGAATACATAACACATACAAAGAGACGTAATGCAGAGAAATAACGATATTTCTCCTCATTACACCTGCTTCAGGGAAGTGTAGCAATTGACACTGTCCCAGGTTTACTAGCTTTAGTAAAACTGGGAATGCGCAAAAATCCACAGGTGGATAATTGGGAACGCCCATGTCCCACCCCTGGAACGCCTTCCTAACACACGTTCCTGCCTTGCATTACTTTTTCGGAACAATCCCACACAAAACCACGCAAATGTTATTTGCATGGTCTTGTGAATCACAAATAACGTTGTTGTGTACCAACACGCAAAATGTTATTAAATGTGCTCCCCAGTTTTTAAGAAAATGCCAAGTTAAAATGTTATGCTTAGGCTATGTAATCTTTTAGTGCGGATAAACTAAATGTATTATTAACTAATGCCAGTGTTTTCCTTTTATTTGTTTTTATATTTTAATGGTTTCTACTAAGAGAACAAATACATAATTTAGATAATTCAATACATGTGTGTAGAGGCAGCGTCCACAAGAGACATACACAGTTGTCTAAAGTGTAACTTAGCATTTATTTATAAAACTTTCGTCCTACTATGAGGACAATTTGTGCTTTTACCCTAGCACAAATTACATTGCATCTCCAGAAATAATCGTGTTAGGGCACCACAATAAAATAAACTATATATTGAGTGAAGTTGAATTATTAGAACACAACAATTCACAGATGTGTGTTTGAATATGAGGATTAATAGGTCTATTTTACTTTATTCATCATTATGCCGTTTTCACATTTTGCATTATCAAATGAACTGTTAAATCGTGTGATAATTTTGATCAGTCTATATACCGTTTCCAGTCAATTCATTTGAGACCAATTGCTTGGCAGAATAGACATTTCCCCGACTGTCCCCACGCAGCAAAAAAACAAGTGCTTTTCAAAGCTTGTCTGACATTGAGACACAGAGAAAACAACACAGGAGTCAAAGAAACACATATCGATGGTCTGTCAACATTCTTTTGTTCGACATGATGCTATTATCAAGGCACATTGGGATGAAAAAAGTGACCTAGTTGACCACAGGCTTACAGCTGTCTGGGGAAGGAAGGAACATGGTGAATCAAAAGGTAGCTTTGTTGCACGTCCCCCCAGGCCTTTTTATTGACGGGGATGACAACAGTCTCAAGATGCACCATTATCTATGACCAGCTCAAGACTTCAAATAATACTCTGCTGTCTTTGTCAGGGAATAAAATGCTGCTCAAAATATACATGGCTTGTTATATTTTGTTCAACTAACATTTGGCAAAAGTCAGGGTCAGTGTATGCGTATTGCCCTGAGGAGAAATGTTAAAAGCGAGATGCACTTGAAGCTTCAATGTGTCTGCTGAAAGGAGACTTCCCTTCTGAGTAAATGTCGAAAATGTTTTCAAAATCAAATACTGACTCCCACTATGTGCAAAACAAAACCAAAAGATGCTTATTAAACAGCGCTCCCAGAATGTACATTTTATATCACATCTTCTTTATAATGGTGCTTACTTTTCAATGATAACTTGTTTCCTTTTTTTCAAAACTTGTTTGTTAATGGTTTCAGAACTCTACTCAGTCAGAACAGTGTTGTTGTGTTCCATTTTAACATACGTTTGAGTCACAGTGAGTGAGAAATTCGGTAAAATGTTAAAACTTAATACAGAGGTTATTATGGAAAACCAAACACGATATACCTTGAAGGAAACGAAATCAAATTTGAAATCAAAACTTTGAAAACCGGCGTCCCAGTAAATTTACAATGTTTACTTTCATTGTGTAAGCTCACATTACATTTTTGTACAGCAATTAACGTTGTACTTTAAGTGCTGTACAATACCTATTATTACCCATTGGAATGGCACAAACAGATTAACATCTCTGCAGTCTCATCATTTGGGACCAGATGTAGGACGGATATTTGCATGTGCAAACGGATCTTAGACCTGTCTCTGCATGAAAAAATCCTTTTGGCCATGTACAAACCCAATTTTGCATTTGCAACTCGCTATTAGGAAGGGGCGTTCCCTTCCTAATAGCGACCCCCAAATACCATGTATGACTAATATGACCCTTCACAGAAGGGTGGTAAACCACTCGCAAACAGGAAGTGGTCCCCAGGGGACCCCTTCCCCTTTGTGGCTGGCTCTAAAAATATTTTTTAAGGGGGGTAGGCAGTGGTCTCAGGGACTAATAACTGCCCTTAAAAAACAAGCATTTACAATGCAATAGGTCTCGCATTATTCAAAGTTTGAGCTTTTGTCTGTTGCAAATAATAATGAAACACCAATAGCTATACTTTTCAGTAATGCGAGACCTAAGTATGCCACTATGGCACAAAATGCACACACAGATGACAGAACAATAGGAATACGTATTTGCTAAACAAAAGATATGTGATTATGATGTAAGCTATAGAGACAACACATAAAACAAGCACATTCTCACTTCAGCCTCATTCAGGACCCCTGAACATTTGGGGTCCCCCTTGCATAACAGTGACCTTTGTTAGGCCCATACGCTGAAGGTCAAGACTCAAATAGTTTATTGAACACGCTCTTCTGAGCCCAACCACTAGACGGCGGTATAACACTCAGAATAGGTTTATCACGGAGCGCTATTTTTATATCCATTTAATGATATTGGCAACCTCCCTTCCCTTACATCTACGTCACAGATGCCTATTTGAGCAGAACAAACAACTAACGGCCTGGACCTACCGTTGTTTTTTCCAGCGGTCTGATTAAAGCGCTAGAAACTAGTAGAAAACCGCAAGGCACATACGCTGATGAGTATGTTGGGAAAGAGAAGAGTGCCCCGGAAAATAGTGGAAATGGACCATGCAATGACCACAGGAGTTGGGAGATGTGCAAATAATCAGTAAGTGATCACCAACAGACTTCTAAGAGGAGGGACAACACTGGCCCCTTTTAGAGACTTTTTTTTTTTAAGTGCGCCTTGAAGCTGATGATAGCAACGCTCCGTGCTGTATTAAAATAAGCATTAACCTCAGTGCTTTGAAAAAACAACATACAAAACATGCAAGCTCCCAACAAAATGTTGCTAAGTAATCCCCAGCCCGTCAACGTGTCGCATCCAAAGGGCATGCGTCAGGTGAAAAGTAACCACCCAGTAGAAAAAATGCACATACAAACTCTGCGATCTTAGGCGTGCCTCAAACACTGCCTTTATGTAAATGAAAGAGGATGGTTTAGAAAATGGCTAAATAAAGGAATACATAAATATTAAATAAAACAAACATTTGGGCGAGGATGCGGCCTAACGGCTAGAGCGGTAGAGCTCGGGAAACTGGTTTGAGTCTCGGCAGGGACGCTCAACTCAACATCCTGTGATTCTGTGCAAATCTCCCCGTTCCTAATAAAACATGATTGTGTGTCTGTAAAGCGCTCTGATACCTTCGGGTCGAGTATGCGCTATATAATCAGATGAAAAGTAACCACCCAGTAGAACCAGAGTGAGATGAGGGGCAAGGATCAGACATAAAGGGGCCAGGTAATAAGGGCAAGGACAGTTAAGAGTTTTGCAACTGCACCAGATAGCAGCACAGCCAAGGTGTTAAAGACTGTGTAACTAACAAGCAACGAGGGCAAGTCAATTCTCTAGCGGCATTCATGCCATGTTGCAGTTTAAAAGCTGCATTTTAACAGCACAGTTGGCCAACTACATTGGCCAGACAAGATTCAACCTGTAGAAACTTTTTAAAGGCAATTAAACAAAGTAGCTCTGAAGACAAATGAGCTAAAAACATTTTTAATAACTTGCCTACTTAACTACCGAATTTTAATGACACTCAAACTATTACGTTACTAGATAGTGCTATTAGTTTCAAACCAGTTAAAACAGGGGGTCCTATTGCAGAAATGATAATGTAATCACTGATTTGAAAGTGACCATCAGACATCACCACTACCATAAATTATAATGGATATGGATGAAATGACAAATAAACTTCACCAATCATAATACAGAAAACGTAATACAATCCTTGAACATTTTTTTTTTAGATTTACTGCATTGCATGGCGCAGCGAGAGATAGCGCAAAGTGAGATGACACTGTTGCTGTTATTGAATTGAACGTTGTGCATGGCTTGCACCTCCTCAACACAGCTCTGGGAATGGCGGTCATAGTAAGTTATCTGTCCTCAAATCTCATTTAAGTTAAGACAACCAGTCGCCTGCCTGTCTGGTACCAAGTTAATACATTACCCATTGATTGGTTTATTCCGCTCAAGTGATTTCGCCATTCACATGTTTATTGTCAGCATAAATATAGGACTTCGGATCAGGACTTTCAGGGGTACATGCAAAACAAAAACCTAGATTGAACTCAACAGGTGTTATGTTATGTATGCTAGTTTTGTACAGTGGGCCCACGCACAGAGTCGCATTCCTGGGGCTGCAGGAAGAGAAATGGGCTAGGAAACAATGCAGTCTGCACTAAGAAAAGCATACAGCAAGGAAGGGTTTACCGTGGAAAAGCAAGACCTCAGATCATCTGGGAAATTTCAGATGATTGATCTGTAGGTTGAGGTGGTCTGGAAGGGAAGTCTAAAGCTTGGCACCCCGCAGATACTAACTCAGGAGAAACAAAATCCCGGCGTCATTTAGAGAAATTCTAAAATGGAGTGCAAGGGAAGAAAGGAAGCACGATGTTGAGAAGGCAGCTCACAAACCAGGGACCAAGCACCATGCAGAGTGCTTTCTTAAAATCACATCCACTGGAGGAAAATGCAAAAAGTGTTCAAAAGGAGAAATGATGAAACCAGTTTATCTGGCGAGGATGAGAACTGAACGGTTCTGGATGAAGTGAAGATGCTGAATGGAATTTTGAAGGTATCCAGGGTCGGCACCATTCCCCTTTTAAAGTTTACATGAACTTAAAACATTGACGAGAAAAGGAACAGTATTGCCGGGCACTGCAAACATGGGACTAATCACTCATGTGAAATTACAGGCATTTAAGAACAGTGGCCAAAATCCTCGCTTCTCTTCAACAAAGCAGGTGAGTGGGAACAACGAATTCATGCTGCACTGGGTAAGGGTTAATTCCAGCAAAATCTCGATTTTACAATCTACTGTCCGGAAAGGAGGTAAACCAAACTAGGGCCTTATGTGAAACCCAAGCCGCTTTTAGTGTTCAGATGGATAAAAAGCCTCCAAAAGTCAAGCACCCTCGTCTGATTGAGCTGACGTACAGCTACCCCCCCAGACCATGGAGCAAGGATACTCCGCCTAAAAAGTAACAAACTATTTAATCTTGTGTATACATGGAGTGTGTTATCGTTTTTACTCTGCTAAATGTGGTGAATGAATGTTGATCTTTTCTGAGAGCTACCGTGAGGTATAGAAACACCATGTCAATTTAAATTTGTACCTGTTTTTACCGAATATGCAGAATGTTTAAAACTCAATATGAATTTTCTTACTAGGCCGCTGTACCATATCATGAATTTTTTTTGATTTTAATGTTTTTAACAACATTTTGTAAGTTTTTTAATTATGTACTGTAATTGTAGTCATTGAACCAGCATCGGAACTATTTATTTTAAATCTGATTTTTATTTGTATGCTTTTATGAATTTGTTTTTACATTTCGAATAAAACCTTTGGAATTGAATTGAAAATAGTCTAAAGACACGTACACTGCGCGTCAGATAAGCATGCCTTCAATTCCCTTTAGGCACAATCACGGTTACCTGTGAAGCCTACGGAGCATGTTTTGTTTTCATATTTTTAGGTACGTTGTCTGGAAAGACTGCTTAGAACCATTATGGAGCAACTCACCCATAAGGAGCACAACAACAGTGGACATAGAATATCACCAACCCCTCTCAAAAATGAGGGGGGCTTTTGTTTTCTAACGCAATTTCTATCTTTACCATTTCAGGTATACAATGTGACATTAGGAACGTATGTATCGTCAACTCATGCTTTATTAGTAGCAGTGTTTACTTTATTCATTATTTATCTATACTTCATTATTGTTTATTTCCAATTCAGGAACGTTAGGAGTGGCAAACACAGGGCTGGTCCCTGTGTGGTCCTGAGGAAGAGCTTGGGGTAGCTCGGAACATGTTGATCTCACACTGTGGTCCAACTCATAATAGTTAGGTCCCTCAGTGTAACCCCCCCTTTTTAGACATACCAACCTAGGATCTAGAATAACATTTGTTAAGGCCCACTAGCAAGTTATTTTTAATCACTTTCCATCCACTCCCCCACAATTTGCACTACACATAGTCTAACTACAAGTGCTCCTACGTAACTCCGCAAGTCGCAGCACGCCCCAGGCCGTAGAGGACTGGGATGGCCCCTATGATGAAGCATGTCACCGTGGGGAAACCCTGGTGAGTGAGGAGACTCAAGAAAGAAAAAGTTTTTTCTTTCGTCAGGGCTTTTTTATTGACTATATGAGTCAAAAGCCATCAGTCTTTAAGCCAGGTCTCTCAACCCAACACCATGGGTTTTCTTTTGAAACTACGTGCCAGGAGGACGACCTAGCTTTCTACCTCCTCCAACTCCCCCAAATCTGCACTCTTTACAGCTACCCACCTCATCAAGCGTTTAGTTTTCTGCTCATCTTGGGTTTGGTTCGGGACTGAATTTTCTGTTTATGTTTACAACAAAGACATGCTGCAGAACGATCTAAAAACTGAACCTGGAGCTTTACTTTTTGGGACGGCACGAAACTCCTCACAATTAATAAAGCAGATAGTCTGTTTAATTATGAATTAGGAAAGGGGTTATTTTTTACTTTTCCCTCAGTTTCCTCAGAGCAGGCTTTTCTTTATTAACAAGTCACAAATTTACTAAAAACACTAAAGCTAATGCTATTCTATCAAATTCAATACACTAATCGCCATGTGCCCTTCCCTATTTGAAGACTACAACATAACATCACAAACATGAAAAGATTAAACACATGGAAATCACAGAAGCACATCAGATGCCATTCAACGTCTGTCTCGTCCATATAAATCCCCACTGGACCAATGAGCTCGAAGTGAGAGTCAATTACCCCAGTATAGCACTGTCTGTCTGAATTTGGCTTTTGAGGAAGACATGCCGCACCGGACCAAACTGCTGACACACACATTCTTCGTTCGGGTGGCAAAGTTCATTTGTAAAGCTCTGGAGTTTTACATCTCAGCCTGCAGGCAGAAGTGGCAAGTGCAACATTGTGTGCCAAAGTCCACTTTTACTAAACCCTAAAAGCAGCATCACCTGCCCTGCCCATCAGCAACCCAACTTGCTTTATATTCCTTTCAAGTAAAAGAAATCAGTGCACCCACCGTGATGGCTAAATAAGTACAGTTCTTAGGATAAATGTCCAAGACACCACAAGACTACTCACAACATCCATGCCGCTGTTTAAACCAGTGGTGCACACGCACCACAGAGGAGCGGGGGGAGGGAGCGCGGCAGCGAGACGAACGCGCGCTACTGCGTGTGCTGGCCACCGTCGGGAATGGGTGTTTCAAAGGCGGGACAATGTACCGCCTTTGCACAATCGTGTGCTGTTTTTCTTTTAAAAAGCACTCGCAAGCAACTCTCAGACGGGGAAAGCAAACCCACACGCACGACCTTGTGGGTAGCTTTCTAAACCCCGTACAAGAGGTCTCGCACTGCAACGCTAGGCGCGAGACCTAATGACACGAAAACGTTTCATTTTTCTTTTTTTAAATGCATCCCTTTTTCCTTTAAGGAGAACGGGCTGCCTTAAAAAAAACTGCTTTATTGAAAAGCAATCCCAGGCATCGAGGTCTGCTGAGCCCAGCAGGAAAGCATACCTGGGAGGGCCAGCCATTCCCAATGGGGTCTCAAACTGTGAGTGCCTCATGCATATGCACGAGGCATGCAATTTGCGACCCTATTGGGAATCACAATCAGTGTTGCAGACACTGTTGTACATACCAATTTGCGAGTCGCTATTACATGCCATTTGCGAATCGCAAATTCCTTGATCGTACATCTGGCCCTTTGTTCCTTAGCTGAACGCAAGTACTAGCCCTTGCAAAAGTTGATGGAGGATATAAAAACAGCTCTACCAAATTACCTACGCAATAAGGATATAATGCCAAAACAAAGTTAATTCAAATAACAACCCTGTATTTCCTACAACTAATTAGGACCTGAAATAAGCATTATTGAGCCGACAAACAGAAAGCTGGGTTAATTGTTCAATAGTAGTGTGGGGTTCAAATCTTAAAGCAATGACTAGTGCTAAACGAAACATTGACGTTAACCAGAGAAGAAAAGAAGTTAACCAGAGAAAAACTATACAAGAAACGGCAGTGAACCTATTAGTGGGCCACGATTTTAGGATGAGATGTGACTGGAATGGAAAAAGTCTGTGAGCAGTAGAATTGGAGTACATGAAAATCTTCCATTTGAGACTTTTTTGGTTCACCGTATAGTTCTGTCTTCGGGACAAAGGCCCCAAGAGTGTGCAAAGAACTCTTAACACCCTCAGCATGTACTTTTATTAGAGATACATGAGTATACAAAAACTGATCAGACAGACCGGAGAAGATGCTGTATCCTCAGATTAGTTCAAATTTTTCTCCTGGTGTGTTTTTTACAGAGTAAAGTAGGTCCTGAAATTGGATGGTGCTATGATGGATATTCAATGTATATTAAGTATCCTGAGGTTGACTCTTTGCCTCAATTCTGTTAGTTCTTATGTTACATTTTATCAAGTGTTAAGAGTGCATATGGAGCAGAGCATACTCAGGGACAGATTTATCAATGTTTGAGCTGCCACAAAGTCATGGAAAGTGTCACAAAGTGGCATAAAGTCTTGAAAAGGTATTTACTTCCAGGTGTAATTTTTTGGGGAGGTGGAAACGAGACCTTTTTTCATAGCAAATAGATGATGACATCATTGATGACATCACTGATAACACTATGGTTATATACAACATAGAGTTACTGGGTGAACATGTGTGGGTGTGTAGCATGTAACTAGCATACATCTTAGTGGCAAGTGTGGTTGGGAATGTTCAAAGTTATATGGTACACTGTTTACAGATGCCTAGGTTTGTGGTGCAGTTTGTACTCAATGTTAATAAAGTAAAGGCTGAACACGTGATGTGGGTTGCAGAGCAATGGTTCAGAATAGAATATTCCAACACCAAGCCTATTCCAAGAAATCTGTGGGTAAGGCCAAAGCTTCTGTTGACAATAGATTATTGACCAGTGTGTATCTGGGCATGGCCTAGCGATAAACTGTTGTGATACAGTGATAAAGACAAATTTATATAACATAGATGTTTACAGGATATGGATGTTTATTTTCAGAACTTCTCAAACATTTTTGATGCTTTGCAGATTATTGAATAAAGTAGAAAAAATGTGTCCCTTTATATGTGGTTTATCTCACACTGATGTTGTAAACAAGGCTCTAAGGCTATACATTGTGCCCACATCAAGGATGTATGTAGTGCATTTTACTAAACTATGAAGCATTGTCCAGAGGGCATTGTTATTGGCAAATGCATACTTGTAAACCTTATGATTTAAAAGTGTAAGCCATGGGAAACCTGTTAATATGAATAGAATGCAAACTCATTTTTGCAGGGAGTTCAAGAATCAAAAGCAGCATGACCCCATTAAAGCCTATGGAGACATTGTGTTTGTTAGTTTGGTGAATAGAGGTAAAAAGAAGATAGCATCTACCAAATGTGGATGACGTGACAGATATGCTATGTGTCCAACATGTGGTCAAAGCTTATGTCCATTATCATGTGACAGGTGATACAAAATTGGCCATAGATGCACAGTGTTCAATTACTTCAAGTCATATAGGAAGCTTTCAGAATTACTGGATAGTATCACCATTAATGTCCTCAATTATGTCATCAGTGATTGTATCAATTATGCATTTAACATGTTGTGAAAGATGTAATATGAGTAGTCATAAGCAGGTCATAAATTAAACTTAGTTCAGCAAACTAACTGCTGAATTTCTTTTTTTTGTTTTTAAAATAATAGTTTGTGTAACTTCACATTAACCTTTGTTTTTTCAGTGAATTGTTGAGTTTTTTTACCATAATGCTAGATTCTTTTACAATACCTAACTATAACATAATTATAACCAGTGTTTTATTCATTGAATGTTTGGGATTTTTGATCATAATCAGCCACGTTCCCCACAGAGCATGGCATTTGGATGTGCACCACAGGGGGTTGTGACAAGGGCTTGGCCTCTAGTGGAAGATTGATCCCCACTGTGTGTGGTCTTCAGTGGCCAGGCACTCCACCCAAACCAGCTGTGGGTGTTCTATCCACTACTGTATAAGGTGATGCATTGCACCCACCCCGTGGGTAGCCATCCCCTGCTGCACCAGGAGTTGGTTGCAGGCCCTGGCCTCTATCCAGGCCTGCTCCCAAACCTTGGCAGAAAGCCAAGACACACTGCAACCGGGGTGGAGGGGATGGTTGCTTACAGTGTCTGGCCTTCAGTCAGGCCCTGTGCCCATACATAAAAAGCAGCCAACCTCTTCCTGCACATGTCATGCCATAGGGCCTGGCCTCCAACTTCACTGCAGTGGTCAACTTCCCATATTGGCCACCCCCTGCTATGCAAGGACTTTACCCATTCAAAGTGGTGGGATGGCCACAAGGCCTGTCCTTGGGCCAGTCATGAACCTGACCTATGCAGCTATGCAGCTAACAGTCCATTGTGCACGGTCAAAGGCCTTGCACAGAGGTTGCCTGGCCGCAGGTCTGGTCTCTGGCCAGGATAGGCACCCAAACTACCTCCAGTACTGAGCCCTCAGATCCCCAATCCCCAAATTTATAATTTTGTTAATGTTTTTGCTGGTACACTGGTACTCCCTCAGTACCAGTAAGCAAGCTTCACCTCCACGGAACCACGATACACGGTACCACGATACAGTGCAAGCTTTACCTAATAAAGCTTGCATGGTACTCCGGTATCATATAGGTAAAGTCTTGGAGGCAGTTCCTTTAAAAGTACTGTGGTTCTCATGGGGGTACCTCACTGTGTCCTGCAGGAGTACCAAAGTACCGGTGGACCAAATTTGTTTTTTAATTTTTAGGCCCTAAGTGGGTCTTTCTGGGTGTTCCCTACAAGTGCCAGGGGTCAGGGTGTCCCTACCTGGCCTCCACAAAATATTTTTTTTCTAACTTCAGGACACAGATACTGAGGGCTAGATGTAGGTAAATCTAATTTACCGATTCATAAATACCGAATTTTACCGATTCGGTATTCATGAATCGGTAAATTAGATGTAGATAAAAAATCGGTAATTTTTACCGATTCGGTATTTACCGATTCGGTAAATACCGAATCGGTATTTGCCATTGATTCCTATGGGCCTTGACGCCCATAGGAATCAATAACAAATACAGATTCGGTAATTACCGAATCGGTAAAATTACCGAATTGACAGGGGGAACTGGGTGTCACTTTGACACCCTGTTGCATCCCTGTTTCAGGCTTGTGTGCCATGTGACACACATATATGCCCTTAGGGCATGTCTGTGTGCCACATGGCACAGGTGTACATGCACAGATGTGCATGTACACAGGGATTCGTTCTTTACCATGTAATAGTATTACTTGGTAAATACCGAATCCTGAAAGCCCTGTAGCACTGTTAACAGTGCTACCTACATTTGAAAATACATATTCGGTAGTTTTACCGATTGGTAAATTTACCGAATCGGTAAAATTTACAGATTCGGTAAAATTACCGAATATGTATTTTTCAACACCCCTACATAACAATGTCCAAATACCTGTCGGAAACGGCCGAAAATCGGTATTTTCGGCCGTTTCCGACCAGTATTTGGGCACCTACATCTGGCCCTGAGTCCTGTAATTTAGGTCAGGACTTTTTTCTCTCTGCTGTGGTCAGTCAATCAGGTCTCTCAGTACTGGGGACAGATATTGGTCCCATAGTACCAAAATGTTCGATGGGAGGAAAAGCTCCCCTGGTCAATGATAGGGCCTAATTATTTTTAAATATTTTTAACTATCTGGAGTCCCATGGCACCAACAGTCCAGACATGCCTATTTTTAACTACTCCATTACCACTCTGTGCATGTTAACAACTGATATTCATATAGCAAATATGCTAATTGCTGGTCTCTTGTCATTGAACAATTACGCACAGCAACTTTTTTTAACACTGTTTTAGTACATCTTCTCATATATATTTTTTTATGAATGACTTTTGCGTTTCGTTTTGGCTACATACAGACAAAATCACATATTTTCTTTTTTTATTGTGTTGAATAGTGGGCGCTCAAACTCCAAGATTAAAAGCCTACTCTATTGTGATCTTATCTGTCAGATTTTAGTTCACAATCAAATTTGTTTCTGAAAGGCTTCATGAACATCTCAAGTTACCTATCCCCACAGATGATTTTTCTTGATTTTCTCAAAATCCACCAAATTGATCTACATCAAATTAGTTTAGGATTATTTTAAATTAGGCTTGGAAAAATGTAAATTATACTGGTGTAATTTAAGGATTTTTTTTATATATATTTGTTACATGAAATTTCAGCAATTGCTCCATTATGTCAGATGGCAACATTTTAGAGTTTCAACAAAACAAACGACAAAAGAGTGAGTGGCTGTTGTTCAATGGACTTATATATTTATTCTATTTTTTGTGCAAAATGCATCGTCATATCCAAAATGGACTCAAGGATATATTTCATGCTAAAATATAGTGCTGAATGCAAACTTTGAATACAATTTGGCATGCTCTTTATTTAAATCCATTCTGTTTTTTTTTTTGCAAAACCATTTAGCAGGCATTCTTACAAACATTTGGATGGCAGTTGCATTTTTGGGGATCACACCTATATGTGTGTAAATGTTTTTTGGATCCTTTCTGTCAAGAACATCTAGTTTCTGACAATACTACTCTACAGGTATTATTATATTTAAAATATTGATATTATTAATGATGTCAATGGCGATGCATTATGTAATGTATGTCACCATTGATGTCATCAATAAGATCCTTTGTGGTGTCTTCTGTGACATCATGTGTGAGGTCCTTTTTAGTGTACTGGAGTGAGATGGCTTTTATATATCACCATAGAGGGTTGATTACAGTGGTTTCTAGCCCATAAATCATAGCAACAACTTCCCTCCAATTTACCTTTTATCAGAGAATGTGTACCATTACTGATTGCAATGTTTAAGCATAGCATCCCATAAAATAACCGATATCGTTTTTCGAATGTTTCAAATGAAGTTCTTTTATATGTTCCACTTTCCAGTAGCTGTCCTTTAGAGCCATCTGGGCATTTTCTTCTGCCATGGGCAGAAGGCTGTAGGACCAACGTGTGGCCATCTCCTGTACTCAGCTCCTCTTGCCCATAACCTGCAGGGTTTGGTCTTTGGACCACTGCTTCTGTGCATTTGGTGTGGCGTTTGTTCATACCTTGTGCCAAATCCCCTGACACAGAGCCAAGAAGGCAAGGCCCAAGGTGTTGATTTAAGGAGTATCCTGTGCTTATTCCCCAATTTTTCGAGTTTAGTGGGCACTACCTTGTACTATGTTAGCTTGGCCCTCGGCATAGGGCATGGCATTATCATTGCCCTGTTCCCAATGTCCATGTCACCATAGACTGTTAGTTAATGGCCTTTTAAATAATCTGATCACATAGGGGCATATTTACAAGCCCCTATTACCATGGGAACATCAATCTTTATGACGTTCCTGTGGCAATAGGAGCTTTGCCTCATTCACAAGGCAGCGTTAAGCCACTTAACATGGCTTAACGCTGCCTTGTAAATAAGGCCCCCTTTCATGCTGTACTTAGCCTAAAAGGGGTGGGCAATGGGTGATGTGGTGGCCGTTCCACCGCAACACCCATTAACTTTGACGCTGCCCCCTATTTACAAGGGAGGCATAAATAGGAGGCAGCACCAGAATTAAGACCAGGGAAAACCTGGTCTTACCCTGGTGCAACAAAGACAAATGTTTCATTTTGCTATGTTTTTGCTGTTTTCATGTGTGCTGCATTGTGCGGCACACGTTAAAACAGCAAAAGGCCAATGAACGGGGTACATTCCTGCACATAAACAATCTTCCCCTTCAGAGAAAATAAAAGAAATCTTCATGGACAAAAACTCATCATTCCTCCATTTTCTTCTCTCAAAGCTTCATTAGCTGTTTCCATCTTTAGATTTTTAATAATGATAACATTATTGTCCAAGCTTCTGAGTTAGGTGAGGCTAAATATTTCCTCACCTAATGTTATACAAACAATTTGGACTGACTCCTCCTCTAATAAATTAGCCTACTAGAGTGTGGTTAACACACTTGCTTCAGGGTTAAAGCGTGACAGATGATAGTTTGATCATCCTTCATGCCAACTTGACTGTCTTCAGCAAAAAGCAATAAGTAGATTTGTGGTCTAGAAAAGCCACAGGATGAGCTATGGGATGCACCTGCATGCACTGAAGTATTACCATACCTGATGCAATAAAGTGGCATTTCAAGCATCCCAAACCTACCTTCTACTTTCTTCTGAACCCAGAACCACATCTAGAAACTCAGACACTTGCTGAGTAACAGCTCTGTTCAAAAACATTTTAAACTGCATCTATCTTAATGCAATAGGAGAACTGGTGATGTCTTGCCATCAGTGCTCTCCTTCCTCTTGATTCATAGGATCCTCCAGGAGTCATTTGGTTGATGAGGCATGGTATTCATCTGCATGCTTTGGAGTGGTGTTTTATGTGAGGTACTACAAGAGGAATTTCAAGCACCCTGAAATCTGCCTGCCACTTTCTACTCAACATGGTAACACCTGAAAAAAAGAAGCATCTAGAAACACAATCACTTTCTGTGCCAATGCATGTTGCAAACACTTTGTGATTTGTTCATCAAATTTGCTATGAACTGCATATTTCATAAAGCTATAAATCTGATGCTGAATTATTGTCAGGCTGCTCCATAAACCCTTGATAGTCAGGATCCTCCAGATGTCAGCTGGTTGGTTAGCTGTGGGATACACCTGCATGCTTTGGAGATGTACTACAAGCAGCATTTCATACACCATAAACCTAAGTTCCACATTCAGATGAAGATGAGCAAGATTCCAGAAACATGTGTCCAGGCATGCACCCAACTAGCTGAGCCTGCACTGGGGGAAAGCAATTTTCTACTTAGGATTCTTCAAACAACATGAGCCGCATCAACCATAATGCAATGGAAGAAATTGTCTTGGCTTGCTCAAAGTGTATTATCTACCCACCTTGTTATTTGTGATATCCAGAAGCTGCGTGATTTCTATTCATGCTTCTGACCAGGTGGCAGTGCTAAAACAGCTGTGCTCCAGATGTTTGTATGCCTTATGTATTGTAAACATACATAATTTCCGTCTTCCTATTTTACATGATATATTAGCTCTGTTTTATACATGAAACATCACTATAAAAAACCATCACAGTAAGGATGGTGATAAAAAAAACAGTTATTAATTGGTTTACTACACAATGGATAGAAAATTCCTTCAACAACCCTTTCAACATCAAAACTGAGGCTTTTCTTAAAGTGTCACCTGACGGTGCCTCATTTCTGGCTAAAACTCTAGCTAAAAATCTGGCGGCCATTCAAGATAGGATTTCACTACATCACTTACGGCTTAAACCTTAAAAAGATAATTTCTATAAATATCTACTACACACTCCTTGGTAATGCTGGATACTCTCCTTTAACATTCTTAAATGCAAATTAGTGATCATGGACTGCACAAAACATTGTGCCTCCACCCTCATAAATAACTAATACTCACTGTCACATAAGTGGCATGACTAGGCATATCCAGTGTCAACTGAAACGAAACTATTCCATAAGATAAGACATTCGATCCTAGAACAAAACCACATTCTAATATTTAGTCCTTGACATGACTGTGGCAACACCCTATAAAGACAAATTCTGAAAATACAGCCTGCACAATGGAAGGCAGAACTGACTATGTCAACCCACTGTTAAGAATTCTAAAAGTACACTTTGCATCATAGAAAGCAGCAAACTTTGTTGGCAGAAGTAAATGTTATAAGCCCACGACTTTCATTCTTCCAACATGCCAGGAGCTACTCATTTAAACTGGTTTCATTTACAAAACGTTTTGCAGAAATTGCTGATGAAGAAATGTGCATAAATAAGTTGCAAAATATTAAAAAGCTGAAACTCGTAATACACAAGATATGTCTCTGAAGCACCTGAACTTTCCATGTGGAATCCTTATATTAAAACAGCGCATATGGTTACTGAAAAGAAGAGAGAGAGTTCTAAAGTAGAGGCAATTCCTACTTTATTTCCAAGTTGGTAGACACAATGTAACGAATACAAGCAACACACCCAACTCCAGTGGTCAATTCCTGAACTCCTTCAGCATTCCATGACATCATGGAATTATCAAGAGTTTCAGATACAACACAATCTTATTATAACACTTTGTAAGCCTTTGGAAATTAAGGAACATGTTAAAAATAGCATGCTGTTACTTAAGCCATTCCTGGGGTAACGCTAAAATCTTAACTAAAAAGCAGCTTACTGGCTTTGGAGACTCCTATACTTCTGTTCTGGTCTGATCACCTGTGTGTTCCATTCAGAGTTAAAGTTGCTAGTCCTTACTAAGTTAAAGGGCCTAAAACTATTTAGTTAAAACAAATTAGACACAATTCAATGATGGCCAAGGCCATCTCTTATCTCCATAAGGCTTTTGAAATTTTTAATGTGGGAGTCATAAATGATAATACTGTGTTCCTGATGAGGTTGCATCACTTCAGAAATGGAGAAAAATGTGTGTTAGATATCCAAAGCAAACACATGGTTTGCCTCAGGTCTGGATAATCAGGCTCAGGGTACAACATTTATAAAGCAGGTTGAATAAAACGTATTCCCCTGCATTTAATACAGTATATGCAATGCTAGCCACTATACTTAAAGAGAACACCCATCTGTCTGTGTACTCTACCTTCTCGGCTGGATTAACAGTCCCACTAATCTCTAAAATAATTATACAGAATTATTGCCACGTTGCAATCTCCCTTGACCTCTCAGTCAAATGTAATACCCTCTATTCATCTTTGTAGAGAACAACCACTAATCTGATAATAAGATCTCTAATATACAGGTCTAGATTGATGAGGAGCATACTCTCCTTTTACCATATGTGACTATCTTGTGAAAAGTTCTTGAACGGTAGTTCTCGCTACAGCACTCCTTCATTTTAGAGGTCCAGTTACTAGAAGCCCTAGCATAAAACTGTCACCCACGTTCTTCAGATGATATACTACTAGCTTGGCTAAGGAACAAATAGCCCCTTAATTTAAATAGGAGCACTGACTTTGTCTAACCCCCCTCCGATAAAAAGTGTATGCGCCAACTGCCTAGGATTAGCCATATTAAAACCTTTACTTAGGAATCTCTGGTTAATTGCGGCCAAGCCCAACAATGTCTGTCCTACTTCTGCAGTGTCCTATGTAAGACAACATCTAGGATTAGCTGTCTTTAGCCAGTGTGAGAAATTTATGGAGGGTAATGATTCATTGGATTCTTTCCAGTCTGGTGTCCCACTTGCCATAAGTACAGAGTTGCACTACTGCTGGTTCTCAACAACTCAAAATATATGCTCAATTATGGTGGTGTCAAAGCACTTATATTTTTGGATCCCATAGTGGCCTTCAAACGCATTGACACTAACATGCTCATCTCAAGATTGACTGAAGCCAGAGTGGTAGTTTCTATTCCTGGGTTGATTTCACGGATTTCTTCTACACGGAACACTGCGAAGTGCCAAAAAACACCACGTACAGCTCAACAGGGCACAACTTCTCTCTGCCTCTAAAGTAGATGTTCTACTTGAGTGTCAGTTTCCTCAACACGAGCGGCAGGTTTCTAAACATGAGCGGTAATGACCTGCTGTGACCTCCCAGGTTGAGAAATCTTACCAAGAAGTGGTCTAGCATATGATTTTACTTATTCATGCTAGCCAACTTAACGTTGGTGATCTATGCGTGAGGAAAAACTCTGTTTTACGCCACTTCACTGAGGTTTCCAGAACTCTATGCTCTACGTGGAGGGTGGAGTGGGCATAAATCTGTGAACTCTGCTGGCAGAGCGGAATTCATTGCCCTCCCCTAGCAGTATTAGCCTTTGGGTGAAATCAGTCCTTCTTAGTGGACTGAAAGTAGTTGGTTACATTACCTCCCATCTCAAAGTAATCAATTTGGGGGTGGTGCAAGGCTTCTTACAGTCACTTGATATTGATATTGATATTGAAATGTATTTGTAGAGCGCTCGTTCGCCCGGGGGCTTCATGGCGCTATAGACAGGAACACATTGCAACAGCCAGAGGACGCATGGAGGAGCTTTTCAGAACGCCTGAGAGAAGAGCCATGTTTTAAGGGAACGTCTGAAACTAAGAATATTGTCACACATTTTTAGGTGCAGGGGAAGAGAGTTCCAGAAGGTCGCTGCAAGGTGGTCAAAGCAGCAGCCTCCAAGACGTTTCCTTTTATAAGAAGGGACAATCAGAAGGTATTTGTGCATGGAACGGAGATTCCGGGAGGGATTGTATTTTTTGAACAGGTCTCTAATGAATAGGGGGCCAGTCTGATGTAAGGACTTAAATAAAGTGCACCCGGTCTTAAAAGCCACCCGTTGCTCAACAGGCAGCCAGTGTAGTTGTTTTAGGCCTAATCTAACAGACTGCCTCTTAGTTAGGTTAAGAATTAGTCTGGCTGCCTGATTCTGAATCAGCTGGAGGCGTTTCAACTCACCAACCTGGAGCCCAAGGTACAGGCTGTTGGAAAAGTCCAATCTGGACAGAACCAGGGAGATGACAATCTGTGTGAGCGCCTCCAGAGAAAAATAACGAGCAATTTTCTTGATTTTCTTCAGCTGGAATAGGCTGGAGGACACCACTGCCCCGACCTGTCTTTTCAGAGAAAGATCTTCACTAAGATGAATTCCTAGACTCTTGACCGAGAGCGACTTGGATGGTGGAGCTCCCATGCTGACTGGCCAGAAACCAGGGTTCCAGCTCAATGCGCTCCGCCCAGGCAAGACCAACTCAGTCTTGCCTGGGTTGAGTTTCAGGTGACTGCAGCTCATCCAACTCAGGATGTGAGACATGGTGTTTTGAAACACTGCCACTGAGTCTTCGGTGTTTAAGGGGAAGATGAGCTGCAAATCATCCGCATAATTGAGTATGGTTACTCCCGTGTTCCTGAGAGAGTACAGCAGGGGGCATAAATATAAATTAAAAAGCAGCGGTGACAGGGAGGAGCCCTGAGGGACTCCGCATGTTGTGGGGATGGTGGGAGCAGTAAAGGAGCCCAGCCTCACCGATTGTGTGCGGCCAGTAATAAATGAGCGGATCCAACTCAAGGCCGAGCCCCTGAGACCAGCCTGTTCGACACGGTTGACCAAGATGGTATAGTCAACCGTGTCGAATGCCGCTGATAAGTCTAGTAGCACCAAAGCCTGATGGATCCCCTCATCGGCATTCCGCCTCAGAGTGTTCTGGACTGAGACGATGACTGCTTCAGTTGAGTGAAGGGGGCGGAAGCCAGCCTGATTAGGCGCAAGATACTGTGAGTCTTCCAAAAATTTGGAGATACTATCGCAGACATGAGCCTCCAAAAGTTTGGCGCAGTACGGCAGCAGAGAAATGGGCCTATAGTTAAGGGGGTCCGATGGATTAGCCCCAGCTTTTTTCAGCAAAGGGATGAGGAGGGCTTTTTTAAAACTGGCAGGGACTAAACCCTGAGAGAGGGATCCGTTCAGCATAGAGAGAATACTCTCCGGGATGGCAGTTCCCACCTCGCCCAGAATATATGGGGGGCAGATGTCCTCAGGGGAGCCCGACTTAACTTTAGAAAGGAGTTTAGATAGGCAGGCAGCATCAATGGGGGGGAAAGATTCCAAAGTGGATGGGTTATAGTAAAGATCAGTCGGAGGGGGGGATGAGATGATGGGAATGCTTTGCTTTATGGCACAGATTTTATTAAAAAAGAAAGCGTTTAGTGTATTGCAGAGGTCCTGGGTTGGAGCCACAGCTAAGGAGGTTCTGTCGCTACCACTGAGGCTCTCCACAATTTTAAACAGTTCTCTGGATTTGTTGCGAGATAGAAGGATTTTTTCAGAGAAGTAATCGGTTTTGTGTTTGTGGATGAGTTTTTTATACTCCTTTCGCGCCCTGCAGTAGTCGGCCTTGTCGAGATCTAAATACGCTGTTCGCCACTTTCGCTCCTTTTGACGGACTTGCAGTTTCAAGGTTTTAAGGTGCGGTGTAAACCACCTATGAGCATCTTGGGTGCGGGAGCGAGGGAAGTTGGAACAAGGGGCATGAACATTAGCTGCCTGAAGTAGCCAGCTAGAAAAAGTTTTTTCCATCCCTTCAATGTCCTGGTCTAACAGGGGGAGGGATAATGTTAAAGTGTCAATAAAGGCAGGGAGGTCAGCGTGCTTCCAGAGTCTAACTTTCCCTCCTTGCTGAAACAGCTGTTTCCTGCTTTCAGTGATAGTGATGGAAAAGTTGATCAAAAAATGGTCCGACCAGATACATGGGGTAATGGAATTGATGGTGAGAGGGATATTCTGTGACCAGATCTGGTCAAGGCTATGTCCTTTGACGTGAGTAGGGAGATGTATCTGCTGGGTAAGATTCAGATCTGAGAGAGTTTCTTTCAGTGCAGCTGCCTGCCCAACCAACTCAGTAGAGTCCATCCAGAGGTTAAAATCACCCAGCAGCACAATTTTCTGGTGACTGATTATCAAGGGGGCCAGATGTTCTGCCAGGGATGCAGCAAATGTGGGCATGCTTTGGGGTGGACGATAGATGAGGACCATCAGTAAAGCTCCACTGTTAGTGTCCATCCTAAAAATCATGCTATCCGATCCCGGCAGGTCAAAGGATGGAAGGAGAGAAAAGATGTGATTTTTAAGAATAATCGCAGCAACTCCTCCACCCCTTTTATTGGCAGATCTGTCCTCGTGCAGGATGTAATAGTTTGAGGGGACTGCAGCCAAGATGTCAGGTAGGGAGTCGGCGTTCAACCATGTCTCCGTAAGGAGTAAAATATCCGGTTGCTCTGCCTGAAGTAAAAGAAATATGTCGATTTGGTGTTTCACCATGGACCTAGTATTTAAGTAGTGACATTTAAAAATTGACTCAGCCCCCAACAGGGAGGTGGAGGCAGTGGAAGGGTTAGGACGCGTGGAGATATCGCCCATGAACTTAGGAAGTAGAATGCCGTGAGTGGCAGCACGCTTTAAAACATGCGCGGGTAGGGGGGGGCCATCGTTATCTAGGGAGCGCAGACCTAGCAGGTCAGAGGAGGTATAAGTAAATATTTGGCCAGGGGAACTGGCCCCAGGCCCCGGTCTGCCGCGGACGGGCGCAGACGGGCTTGACTTGAGCGCGACTTCGGCGCGCATTCGTCGCGCCCGCTGCGCTCGTCCGCTGCGCTCCGATAGACACATTGGTTATGTAGCCTCTGTCTCGGGGTGACTAGACCGCTAACTCCGGTCCAGCCCTGCCCAAGATGGCGGCTCGCCTCACCCTCCACGCAAACGGCACCAGCCGCGATGGAACGGGGCGGGCAGCAGTAAGTAGATCAATGCGTTTGAATAGTAGGTAATTTTAGCAGTGAGTAGCACAATAAAATTTCAGTTTTTAAAATTTTTACAAATTTTTACATTTGTCAAAGCGCTGGCGCCGCAATCGCGCCAGAGCGCCAACAGTTGCTGTCCTTTGCTGCGCGTATTGGTAGTGTACCACAAAGTTCCCCAAGAGAGCCAGGCAGCTGCCACCAGCCTAGCGTTCTCGGTAGGCTCTGTGCCGGGGGTTGTTATGTAGCCTCTGTCTCGGGGTGACTAGACCGCTAACTCCGGTCCAGCCCTGCCCAAGATGGCGGCTCGCCTCACCCTCCACGCAAACGGCACCAGCCGCGATGGAACGGGGCGGGCAGCAGTAAGTAGATCAATGCGTTTGAATAGTAGGTAATTTTAGCAGTGAGTAGCACAATAAAATTTCAGTTTTTAAAATTTTTACAAATTTTTACATTTGTCAAAGCGCTGGCGCCGCAATCGCGCCAGAGCGCCAACAGTTGCTGTCCTTTGCTGCGCGTATTGGTAGTGTACCACAAAGTTCCCCAAGAGAGCCAGGCAGCTGCCACCAGCCTAGCGTTCTCGGTAGGCTCTGTGCCGGGGGTTGTTATGTAGCCTCTGTCTCGGGGTGACTAGACCGCTAACTCCGGTCCAGCCCTGCCCAAGATGGCGGCTCGCCTCACCCTCCACGCAAACGGCACCAGCCGCGATGGAACGGGGCGGGCAGCAGTAAGTAGATCAATGCGTTTGAATAGTAGGTAATTTTAGCAGTGAGTAGCACAATAAAATTTCAGTTTTTAAAATTTTTACAAATTTTTACATTTGTCAAAGCGCTGGCGCCGCAATCGCGCCAGAGCGCCAACAGTTGCTGTCCTTTGCTGCGCGTATTGGTAGTGTACCACAAAGTTCCCCAAGAGAGCCAGGCAGCTGCCACCAGCCTAGCGTTCTCGGTAGGCTCTGTGCCGGGGGTTGTTATGTAGCCTCTGTCTCGGGGTGACTAGACCGCTAACTCCGGTCCAGCCCTGCCCAAGATGGCGGCTCGCCTCACCCTCCACGCAAACGGCACCAGCCGCGATGGAACGGGGCGGGCAGCAGTAAGTAGATCAATGCGTTTGAATAGTAGGTAATTTTAGCAGTGAGTAGCACAATAAAATTTCAGTTTTTAAAATTTTTACAAATTTTTACATTTGTCAAAGCGCTGGCGCCGCAATCGCGCCAGAGCGCCAACAGTTGCTGTCCTTTGCTGCGCGTATTGGTAGTGTACCACAAAGTTCCCCAAGAGAGCCAGGCAGCTGCCACCAGCCTAGCGTTCTCGGTAGGCTCTGTGCCGGGGGTTGTTATGTAGCCTCTGTCTCGGGGTGACTAGACCGCTAACTCCGGTCCAGCCCTGCCCAAGATGGCGGCTCGCCTCACCCTCCACGCAAACGGCACCAGCCGCGATGGAACGGGGCGGGCAGCAGTAAGTAGATCAATGCGTTTGAATAGTAGGTAATTTTAGCAGTGAGTAGCACAATAAAATTTCAGTTTTTAAAATGTTTACAAATTTTTACATTTGTCAAAGCGCTGGCGCCGCAATCGCGCCAGAGCGCCAACAGTTGCTGTCCTTTGCTGCGCGTATTGGTAGTGTACCACAAAGTTCCCCAAGAGAGCCAGGCAGCTGCCACCAGCCTAGCGTTCTCGGTAGGCTCTGTGCCGGGGGTTGTTATGTAGCCTCTGTCTCGGGGTGACTAGACCGCTAACTCCGGTCCAGCCCTGCCCAAGATGGCGGCTCGCCTCACCCTCCACGCAAACGGCACCAGCCGCGATGGAACGGGGCGGGCAGCAGTAAGTAGATCAATGCGTTTGAATAGTAGGTAATTTTAGCAGTGAGTAGCACAATAAAATTTCAGTTTTTAAAATTTTTACAAATTTTTACATTTGTCAAAGCGCTGGCGCCGCAATCGCGCCAGAGCGCCAACAGTTGCTGTCCTTTGCTGCGCGTATTGGTAGTGTACCACAAAGTTCCCCAAGAGAGCCAGGCAGCTGCCACCAGCCTAGCGTTCTCCTGTTCATCTAAACTTACATCAACTTTATTTTATAAGGTTTAGATTTTACATGTAAGAAGTTGACTCAGTTCATCTGTGGGCTACCCTATGATTAAAAAAATATTGTCTTTCAGGATTATTATTTAAAAAAAATATCACAATGTCAATATTATGAGGCATAATAGCTAAGAATATTGGTAAAAACATTGAATTCTAAAGTACTGGTTTGAGTCATATTATTGTGCATAATATCTCTTTTTGATTTTTTTTGCAATGTCTTTTTGATTTTACCTCTGTTGGTTGCTTAATGGGCAATGGGGTAACTCCAGAGATGGAGGGGCTTGAGCAGATACTATGGAGGAGTTGCTCCAGTGTCAGGATGAATAGGGACAAATTTGAAAGATGAGGATAAGAGATCGTCTGAATGAACTCTAGAGGAGGAGGTGCTGTACATGGCCATGATCAGCCTTGTGAAGGTCTCACCCAGGTTGTACTTCAACAGAGTGTCTCGGATGAAGGACCAAGAGACCCTACCAAATGATTTCTCAGCATCGACGGTGATAGCTACAGTATCAGAGTTAGAAAGTTTGGCTTTCCCAATAATGTGACATAGAAGACTACTGTTGTCACTGGGTAGTCTGGTTTTCATTAAGTCTACCTGGGAATGATCAATTGGGGATGGCAACACTGACTCTAGTCATTTAGAGAGGATTTTGGCATAGATTTTTGCATCCCGATTAATTAGAGAAATTTGCCTATGGTTTTTTACCAGCTGAAGATCTTTACACTCTTTTGAGATAACCACTATAGTGGCTTTGCTAGTTGAGCCTGTGATGGAACCTGAGTCTGAGAATTGTTGGGATAAGTCCAGTACATTAGGATTAAGTTCTGAGGAAAATGATTTATAGAATTTCACTGTAAAGCCATCAGGACCTGGAGCCTTGTTAGATTTGAGGAAATTTACTGTTTTGGACACTTCCTCAAGTATTATTGGTTTACTAAGCCGCATTTTATCCTGGTCCGTGATTGACAGGAGTATGGACTCCTAGAGATACTTCTGGCAGTCCTCTGGCAAAATAAACATGCCATGATCTCTGTCAAAAAACTGCACTTACCTGTTCACCTTGGCAGATTGAACCTGGCTCACTTAAAAAATATAAATCTGGCTTCCTGACAAGACAAGGTTCCTTCTGTTTTTTTGCAGCCTCCTGACTACACTCCCTCCTGGCTAATAATCAAGAAAGAAATCTTAGGTGTCCTTCATCCTGTTACATTTTTAACCGGTAATAGAATACCCACATCCCCTGGTAAAATCAGTTTTAACAAAACTAAAAGCACTGATAAGAATCGATAAAATCTTAGACACCCCTTCTAATCATTCGAACATGATATCGATCTGGCACAGCTCAAAGATCAAAATCCAAGGGAAAACTATTTTCGGGGACTCATGGGCATCAAAAGGCATCTACTTTTTAAAGCAACTGGGCACTCCAGAAACACCGATTTCCTTCACAGTACTCGAACAACTATACAGTCTTCCAGACATAGAATTTTATGACTTTCTTAAGCTCAAAGTAAAGCTGTCTAAGATCAGCTGCCCGGACAAAGATCCCTCCATCATTAAGATAATACACTTCCACTCTATAAGTCAGGTCACCAGACCTCCAAACTTTATCACATCATGAAACCAAAAAATATATCTATCAAGGGGACATTCTTAAGAATTGGGATAACCAAGGGTCCATTCCCCCAGACAAGTGGCAGTTAATCTAGTCCATTGTGCCCATATGATCTCTCCCTCCCTCGCCCAAACAAATGATTGGCTCCTCCATAGCACAGTCTGTATACCTGCTTGGCTCCATAAAATGGCTCTAAGAGATGATCCAACTTGTTGGAATTGTAATGCAGCTACAGAGGACCTTTGTCATTTACTATTTCTCTGCAGGGCGGTTGTCCCTTTCCGAGATAAGGTTTTTGACTTTATTCACTCTCTATGCAGGAATTGTCCTAAAAATGAATTTCTCTCCCTGGTTCAGGGTTTCTTGGACACCCAGATCCACTCACAGAATTATAGATTTTTTGTAAACATACTGCTGACCTCAGCTTGTAAATCGAGATTGACCAACTGCAAGAACACGTCTGCTACCTCCTTTCATGCGTGGCTTAACTGGATTACTTTTTTAAGCGAAGCTGGCAATATCTCTCTCAGGAACTCTCCATGGAAACCACAGATTAACAATGTCTGGAATCCCTGAACAACTTCTTCTTCAGGACAAAACCCCCATGAGACAGCAGGTCACCCACCCCAATAGTACCTTATCCATTAAATGTGCTACATAGGTATACCAATTTTTATGTGAGCATATATTAACTATGCTATAATATAACAGACGGTCTTGGTCTCCATAGATCTCACCATGGCGTTCGATACCGTCGACTGGGGCTACCTGCAGGAGGTCCTCCGGACATTGGGCGTAGGGCCCAACTTCGCCCGCTGGATTAGGATCCTCTGTAGCTCCACTAGGGCCCGGGTGCGTCTGGGTGGTGCGAGGTCGGAGGAGTGGCGGCTGGGACGGGGCATGAAACAGGGGTGCCCCCACTCGCCGCTACTCTTCGCTCTGGCTATAGAGCTGTCGGCTGTCAAGATCCGTACTGAGTTGCAGCAGTGGGGTATTCAGGTGGGGGACACCTGCAATGTCTTGTCATTATACGCGGATGATGCTTTGTTTTATTTAACGACCCCCAGGGAGGCGCTCCCAAGGTTGCTCCACCTCCTGGATTGTTTTGGTGAGGTGTCGGGTTTGCGCCTAAATCGTAATAAGTCCCTAATTTTCCCGTTATCCGGCTTTGACATGGTGCCTCAGGAGGACTTACCGGAGCTTGGACTAAGATGGGAGCAGACCAGTTTCCGTTACCTGGGAATACATGTGGCCTCAACGGAGGAACAGTCCCTCGCCCGTAACGCGGATAGGGTGCTCACGTCCCTCCGGCAATCCATACTTTTTTGGAACACCTTACCACTGTCCCTAATGGGGCGTCTGGCAATCGCTAAAATGGTGATGCTGCAGAGGATACTGTATGTCCTTCAAAACTCCTTGTGTCCTCTTCCTCCGAGGGTTTTCCGGACCCTCAACACGTTGCTCACATCCCTGCTTTGGGCGGGGCGACGTAGCAGAGTGGCCCTAAGTACCGTCGTGCGCTCCTTTGAGGAGGGAGGGTTGGAGGCCCCACGCTTCGATCTATATTATTACGCGGCGCAACTCCTTCTGGTGGCCAGGTGGTTTGCAGACACGGACGTGTGGGAGACACAATTGTTAGCGGGACGGGCCAAGGTGTAGGAGCTTCGTATGGCCTTAATGCGTGGGTCCGGGGCTAATGCTGATCTCCCTTATGTGGTGAGGCATACGGCTGCAATATGGCAATGCTTTATTGAAAGGATCCTGCGCTCGGCGCCATTCCACAGGGAACTGCCGAGGGTGTGAGGTCCTCCCTGATCTGTACCCCTTGGAGAGATTCTTGTCATACGAGCAGGCGGAGGAGTCATTCGGCCTAGGCGGCGGTCAATATCTGCACTATCAAGGATTGCGCTCAATAGTGCGCTCGGTTTGGCCGCGGTGCCCGGAGATACCCCGGTGACCCATACTTTACATATCTTGCTGTCATGTGGCAGGGGGCGGAGGTTGATAGCCTTACTTTACGCAGCCATGAAACGCGATTCTGCCCCCCCGGTGCCACCAGCGTGGGCGGCCTGGGAGACAGACTTAGATGCTCCCCCAGACCAGGGGCAGCGCAAGCGCATAGGGATCTTGACACGGCGGGTGTCCTGTAATGCACGATTTAAGCTTATCCACTTTAACTTTATGCACCGCACCTACCTCACCCCGAAATCGGTGAGTCGTTATTCAGAAGAAAGGAGGGACAATTGCCCCAGATGTGGTGTGGGAGGTGCAGGGTTTCTACACCTGGCCTGGGAATGTCCGTTAGTGGGGAGTTTCTGGACAGGGTTAGTCTGTCGTATAACGGCTACTACGGGCCTCCGAATTGAACTATCCTCCTTGCACTGCCTGTTGGGATTAGTACCCAAACCTAGAAAAAGGAAACTTCCATTTAAACTGTTGCAACTTATGTTGGTGCTGACTAGGCATAGGGTAGCCATCACTTGGATGGGACAGAGTGCCCCTGAGGTGGAAATTTGGCTAAAAGACGGGAGGGAATGGACCCTCGCAGAGGAAACACACATGCAAGCTACTAGGAACGATGAAAAATTACAAGATGATTTGTTAGCGTGGCGTACCATGTGTATAGCGGGTCTTACTACAGACAGACAGTCATCACATAGTGACTCAGAGGGGACCAGTGTCGAACTATTTTCAGCTCACGGATCAGAATCTGAGGGGGAGAGGGGCAAGGATCATTGAGGGGTTAATTGCAAGGTGTGCGGCGTGGGGCCTGGCCGATCTTCCTTCACGATGTCCATAATACACTGTTTTACGATATAGTACCACATGAACTTCCGTATTTGTCAGATGTTGTCCTAACCTGCGATGTGCCATAATGAGTCTGTTGATCTGCAACCAAATGTTTTTTAACGATGCCTAGAAGGGGGGGGTCACTGTTTGTAATTGCAAAATTGAAAAATAAAGTTAAAAAAAACTATGCTATAATATAATATAGGTACTGTATAGGTGATACTATAGTGTACTGTGTAGGTGTTACACTTTTCGATACACCATCTTTGCTAGTTGGCTGATAATAACACCCTAGTGGAGTTCGACAAGAGGCTCTCTCTATCTTTTTTCACTTCTTTAACTTTTTTTGCTATCTTTAGTTTTTTTTACTTCTTTTCCCTTTTCCCTCTTTCCTATTTTGTGTTATGAGGCTGAGCTCTGGGTTTTGCTTATCTTATGCTCACATAGAACCCGCATATCATTTCCGGTTCTAAAGTATGTTGCTTATTTGCTTATTTCCCATGTAACTGGCTACTTCTGCATCTTGATATTGCCTCTGTTTGATATTATTATTTTGTTTATAATAATGTCTCAATACAAATCTTGGAATTAAAAACATGTATATTTTAATGCTTGAAATATATTAATGAGTTTTGTATTCATAATTAACTTATTTATTATGTCAACTATTGTACATAATTTATTGAGAAAATGTGATGAGTATTTTTTTGCAAAATGTGTAAATATGTATTTTAATATTTGTGTTATTTATTATTTTTACATGTATCATGTTTGTGTTAACCATGTTTGATGAATTATATATATATTTTTAAATCTTTATAGGGTTAGAGGGTGGAGGTGTTTGAAATATTTTCTTTAATTAATTTACATGGTATGTATTATTTATTATTGGTCAATTCATTTAATTTGAGTAATTATTATTTATTATACATTGATGGCTATTTTATATACATCTATATCTATATATATATCAATATATATATATATGTATATATATATCTAGCTATATGTATATATATATATCTATCTATCTCTCTCTCTCTCTCTCGGTCACCAGTAGGTAGTTATAGGACCTAGTCTCCATAGGAAGAGCATTTTTTGATTTGCCAATATATTTGGCATTGTTTGATGAATCTTATGCCATGCTCCGGTCAGCTCCTGTCTTAAAAGTTTCGGGGTGATTCGTCAAGCGGCGGCCGAGAAAAGAGGGAGTCCCCAAATGTGTTTTCTCAATGTTACTTTCCATAGGAAAGCTTAGACAAAGCTACAGCCCGGACCGCTGAACAGAATTACACCAAATTTGGCAGAAAGGTAGCTCATGGTTCAAAAAGTGTTCTTCTTTTAAATGGTGTAAATCTGTTCAGTAGGTCCTGAAATATTCAAATCTAAAAATCTTTATATATCTGGTTACTGCAATGAATTTACAAACCCTCCCGAACACTAGCTTGATTCTGTTTGGCTGCCAACACTCCAAAAACAAAAAGTGTTGGCAGTCATCTTGTGACTCGGTTCAACCGAGTCACAAGATAAAAGGTCAAAAAACAAGACAAGGGGGTAGGGTAGAAAAACCCTGACCCCCTAGGCCTGCTCAGGGACCCCCCAGGGCCAAAATAAGCTTTTAAGAAAAAGCTTTTAAAAAAATGAAGCGCGGGCTCCCGCACTGCTCCTGCCCTGCCATTGCAAACTTCTGTGTCGCTTCATGGTAGCGAGAGCAGAAAAACTGCTCTCCCTTCCAGGAAAAGAAGCAGATTTTCTTTTGGGCAAAGAGAACTGCATGTTTGCAGCTCCCCTTGTCCAAAAGCAATGACGGCTCCTGCATGAGGCAGGTAGCCGGCATGGACAGTGGTGGCATTGGGGTTCCCCCCGTGGTCCCCAACGTGAGGCCAGGTCTCAGGGATGGGTCCCCGGGGCCAAAAGTGGCCCTGGGAAGGGGGGCCAGGAGACCCCTCCTGTAATGAAATTTAAAAAAAAATAAAGAGGCAAATCCCCTGGGGGATGGGTCCCTAGGGCCAGAAATGCCTCTTGCTTCTTTCTCCACCTCTGTTGCTTCTTTCTGCACTCTTCTTGCTTCTTTCTACACCACTCATGCTTCTTTCTGCATCCCTCTTCCCTCTTTCTGCACCTCTGTTCGTTCTTCCTGCACTTCTTTTAATTCTTTCTGCACCTCTCCTGCTTCTGTCTGCACCCCTCTTGCCACATTTTCTACCCCTGTTCCCTCTTTTTGCATATCTGTTGCTTCTTTCTGAACTTCTCTTGCTGCTTTCTCCACCCCTCATCTCTCTTTCTGCACCTCTGTTGCTTCTTTCTGCACTTCTCTTGCTTCTTTCTGCGCCTTTCTTCCTTTTTCAGCAAATGTCCTACCTATGTAGACATATTTAGAAATTAGCATTTAAAAATCCTTAGAAATTCACTGAAAGAAACAGAGGTTTCAGGGACACTATAGTTAGGATTTAGCATTTAAAAAACCCCAGAAATTCCCTGCAAAAACCAGAGGTTTCAGGGACGTTGTAGTTAGTAATTAGCATTTAAAAAACATAGAAATTCACTAAAAAAACACTCACTGATCTCATCAGTGATGTCATTTGAGATGTCACCAGTAATGTCAACAGTGAGAACACTGACCATGTCATGAGTGATGTAATATGTGACATCATCAGCAGTGCATTGTAGGGCGCGAGTTATAGTTACCTCAGCTAACTAGAACAGCTGAATTTCTCCATTTTTGTACAAGAGAGAAAATGTCAGCCTGACTATAACGTCCCTGAAACCTGTGTTTTTTTCAGTGAATTTTATATAGATAGATATGTATATATATCTATACATAGATATATGTGAATATAGATGGGTAGATGGATATATTTCCTACAGGAAGTAGTCAGTAGGTCCTCATAGTTAGAACCTAGGGGCACATTTACAAAGAAGTGACAGAGCCCAGCGTTAGCCTTCTTGGCTTAATGCCATGCTCTATCACTTCTGAAATGCAGGAATGCACCGTATTTACAACAATTTGGTGCAGCCCTGCATTTCCCTCTGGGCTGGTGCAAAATTTAGCTGCTTAGTGCCAACACAGGCACCCTTGCACCACAGTGCAAGGGTGCCTGTGTTGTGGGGAATGATTCTTTCTGTGCAGGAAGGGACTCCTTCTAGCACATAAAAAATCTTAAATGGTGATGTGTAACTTCTATGTGTGCTTTGTTGTGCAGCACACATAGAAGTTGCAACTCGTAATTTTTTAAATTATTGTTTATGTGCAGGAAGGGACACCTTCATGCACATAAACAATCATGCATGGTGTTTTACTGTTTTTATGTGTGCTGCAAAATGCAGCACACATACAAAACAGCAAAAAAGAGGAGAAATAAAGCATTTCACCTTGTTGCGCCCTGTTAAGATCAGGTTTTCTATGGTCTTAATTTTGCTACTGCCCCATATTTATGCCACTCTTCTAAATATGGGGCAACATTGAAATCAGTGTGTTGCAGCAGTACACTCACCACAAGATCTATTGCCCACGCTAAGTATAGTGTGAAAGGGGGCCTTCCTTACAGGGCGGCATTAAACCATGTTAAGTGGCTTAACACTACCTTGTAAATAGGGCAAAGCCTGTATCGCCACCACAACATAAAAAGTGACATTCTGGTGACAATAGAGGCTGGTAAATATGCCCCCTAGTTTACATAGGAAAAGCATTTATTTTTTTACTTGCCCATAAAATTACTTCAGTTTGACTAATCCATCGGATTCTAGTTGTGAATGGAATGTTTTGGGGGGATCTATCAAGCGGGGCCGTAAAAAGAAAAGTGCATTTCCCATGTTTATTCTCACTTTTTGGAAAATAATCTTTATTGTGCATTTTCGACCTTTTATAACACTAAACAAGAATCCCGCCACTCACCCCACCCCCTGGTCAGGGTAGAATATCATCAAACTGTCCAAATTAATTTTGATACATCCATTGGAAAGAGAGCAGAGTAAAATCAACAGTAATAAAGCACACTTGTCAACAACAAACCATTATTTAAAATGCAATGTGCGGAATAAATATAATGACTGGATTGACGATTAAAAAAATTGAGGTAAAAATCGGCAATAGTACAGCATAAAATGTAAACAACAGACCATTCTTCAAAGTGCAAGTGTGCAAAATAAATATAATTGCCAGGCTAACAGGAAGGCAGTATAAATGCACTACACCTTGAGGCATAGGAACGTGGACCTAAGTCTGTTATTTAAATTGCAAAGTACAGATAAAGAAGGGAGAGGGCAATCCCTCCTATGAGTTCAAACCCCCTCAAATTTCTAATCTAGATAAGGGCGCCACTATTAGCAGTACTTTTTTCTTTGTTTTAGCGCCCTTTCTGGTGTAAATTGCTTTCTCTAGACTCAAAATAGCTAATAGGCATGCAATCCAGTGTTGGAACTGCGGGTTATGGATCTAGCCATGCTGTGGCTAATACCAGTCTAAAAATTATCATAGCGACCGCAATAAATTAATCTGTCTCCGGGGTTGATTTTTCATCAACAACTCCAAGCAAGATTACCTTTGGGCTCAGTGCAACATTAATATCAAGCCTGGTAAGAAAAGAGTTTTGGATTTCATTCTTTAAAGGATTCAAAGAAGAACATATTGCAACATATGCACACTGTTGGCACTAAACATGGATCAAAACTGGCACTTTGTGCCCTGCCATGAGCTCCACTTGGCAATTCTTGCAGGCGTATAATAAAGCATGAACCAAGTTTTAAAGAACGGCACTTTCGGATTGGCTGACATTAACACTGTTTAGGATAAGTTAAGGACTTTCGCAAATTAATTGTCAGTCATCGTCAGCTTATCCTGTCATTTCATACACGGTGTGTGAAGATCATCTTTCATTTCACAATTCAACATCTGATAGATTAACCCAGTGCAGATTGTGTCCTCAGCTATTAGTCGATCCACAAAGGGCAATAATACAGACTTACCTTTTCGTCCCTGGGCTGCCATCTTCCTCTTCCTTGCCATCTCAGGAGGATCTGTGCGTGTTCGCGTGCCCACGCATGCGCATTCCTTGTGAGAAATAGGAATGCGCGGGCACACGCTCATAAGTGCGCGCATGTGATGATCACCCTGAGACGGCGAGGTAGAGGAGGATGGCAGCGCGGGGACGCCGCAGTCAAGGTAAGTCTTTATTATTTTACCTTTAATGTCTTTTTAAGTAATTCTTACTGAGGGGGGTGGAGGCGGGCAGTGGAGCGGAGCGGAGTTGGTTCCCAACTCTGTGGACCTCCACGTAGTCCCACTCCGCCAGCTCCACCCAGGGTTAATTCTTATCAATGCCGCTCTGGCCCCCACTTTCCGCTGAACGTAATCTCTTACTTGCTGGTACTTAAAAAAGTCTTTGTTGTTAATGTCAAATTTTCAAACTCATCAAATGAGACGAGGCCCCCCTGAGAGAAAAAGACAGCCAGTTTTTCTATACCTGCCCCAAAGCATACAAGCATATAGCCATCATTAAAAATTCCAGGAAGGTTTGGATTATATAAAATTGGGGTATAAAAATTCAGTCTCCCCAAGCCCAGCATCTTCTGTATTGCAACCCAGGCCTTTGCCGTACCCATAAGGCACTTGAATGTAACTTTTTTATAGTACCTTTATTCAACTTGTCTTAGCAAACACTCCAAAGCCTCTTCCCCAAGCAATAATTCATGTATGGAAGGCATAGTAATGGGCACTGACGCTCTGGTGGTTCCATCAGTAGGATCCGGCTATATTGCAGTAGTGAAGCCCAGTAGTATAATCTGAGGTTTTGCTAGAGCCCACCCCCTTCCTCTTGGAAGTGAGAGGTACCTGAACATTCTCCTTGGCTTAGAATAGACTCATAGAAATCTAGTAAATACAGCATCAAAGATTTTAAAACATTCACTAAGGAATTCTAATGGGATTGCTTTAAATAAGTACAACATTTTTGGGAAATAAATCATTTTTATCAAATTGCAGCTGCCTATCATAGTAAGGTGCAAATTATTTAAGCTTGCCAACCCTTTATTTATTCTATCTGCCACTAGTACCATTTTTTCCATTATTGACAAACTGTATCTTTTCTTTGTTTAGCGAGAAATCAGACATACCCCCAAACATACCAGCTTCTGACTCTATTGCCTTAATGGTAGCCTCCGGACAAAGTGTTATGACTTCCACCTTATTGGCATAAGCCTGGATCTTTGTCTCATGGCCATGCATAATTATTGGGGGAATAACAGCACTTTGCGCTATTTTTCTTGAAAAAGAATCAATATACAATGCAAATAGAAGAGGGGAGCAAAGACACCCCTGTTGGGTTCCCCGAGTAATCGTCACTGCTCCTGTCAGGCCACCATATATACAAACCCTAGCCATAGGGTTGTGATATAGGGGCACAAGCATCAAGCTAATTACCGGTCTCAAACGTGCCGATGCAAAAAATCGTCCCCTTTGCAACCGGTAATTAGTCTTTTGGGATACAATAAGCCCAAAGTCATTCGCAAAATAGGTAACCGCAAAATTTGCGATTACCTATTTTGTGAATGCAGTTAGGGAATCGCAATTCCCTAAATGCAATGCAAGAAGCATTCTCAGAATACGACTTTACATTAAGAAATCACAAATTAGCATCAACTTCAAGTTGACGGTAATTTGCAATTCCTTAGAAAAACGCCCAAACTTGTATTTTTCAAAGTGACATGGGGTGCTTGTGTACGCCACATGTGCACACATGACAATTTTGGGGGTGCATAAGGGTGGCCTTGTGGCCCTCTGGCACCCCTGAGATTGCATTCACAATGTGTGATTACCTATTTGGTAATCGCAAATTGCGAATGGTTTCCCATTCATTTCTATCCCATTCATTCCTATGGGCTTCTAGGCCCATGTGAATGAATGGGAAAGCATCCCCCAATAGCGATTTCCAATTTGTGATTCGCTATTAGGAAATGTGTAGAAATAGCTATTTTTTTTGCGAAAACCATGCATAGGCAATTGCGATTTCTTAATAGCAATTGCTTAATAATCGCCATTAAGGAATCACAATTGCTTAGCTTGATGCATGTGGCAGTTAGGGCCTTAATTCCATGCACACAACCTGGCCCAAAGTCCCTTGCATACATTGCCTGCCAGAGGAACTGCCAGGAGACCCTATGAAATGCTTTTTCTGCATCTAATAAAATCAGATGCATAGGGTCTCCTGATACTTCCGCTGCATCAAAAAGTGATATCACTTGTTGAATATGTTTAGTGGTGTCCCTACCAGTGATGAAACCATGTTGTTGCTGAGTCACCAGTTTTTTGATGACCTAGGCTAATCGAACTTAGAGAACCTTGGGGTAAATCTTTGAAACACCATTTACTAACATGATTTGCCTATGAGAGCCAAGCTCAGCAGAAGGTTTATCCTTCTTCAAAAAGACAACTATTTTTGCCACCGACCACGAATCAGGAGGTGTAGAACTATTGAATATAGGATTAAAAAGTGGCACTATCTGATCTTTCAGCTGGGGCGGCAACAGTTTTATAAAGTTCAGAAGGGATTGCGTCCACACCAGCCACTTTACAATGGGGGAGGCTAGTGATAGCTAGCAATATCTCATCCCACGTGAGATCTTATTCTAAGATTTAACGCTCCTCTAGTGATAATTTGCTTAAGGGTACTGCTACCAAAAAATCCTTAATTCATTAAGAGCATACCCGATTTACCTCTGTGTACAGGTTTTGATAAAACCACTTGGAATGCCTCTCTGATTTTATTAGTATTGGTAAACACCCCAAGAGTAGGATCGCGTATTTCTCTGATCTCACTGTCAGTAAACCTCTGCCTTGCTCTTACTGCCTGGTGGTGCCCTACCTGATCACTGCACTCATAGGATCTATCTTTCCAGGCAATATACTAAGCTGCTGCCCTAACTGCAAAAATTGCCTCCAGGTCTGTCCTTGCGAGTGCTACATTAGTTTGTGCTTCACTTATATCTCCAGCGTGCTGTATGGTTTTCACTAAATCCTCCTTGGATACTGCTAAGTTATCTTGTTTAGCTTGAATAATCATCCTTTCTTCCTTCCCTTTATTCAATGAGAATTTTAAGGTCTACCCCCTTAGGCAGGTCTTGAAAGTATCCCACACCATACAAACAGAGGCACTGCCATTATTCTCCTCAAAGAAAGTTGGGATCCGCCTCCTGATATACTCACAATACTCTGTGTTGGTTAAAAGTGCACATTCAGAGCTCCATGACCTAACCTGCTACCCCTCTATTCCCTGCAGCACTAAGACAGTAGGAACCGGTGGTATCGTTCAATCTGGCAGGTCGTGATCAGCTTGTTGGACACAACGAAATAATTAAGGTGGGCATGTGTGCCGTGTGGAGCTCTAAAGAATGTATATCCATCTACAATCTGGTTCTTTTCATGACAGACATCGACCAAGCCATGTTCCTTGCATACACTTTGAGGGTTTGATACACCTTAGGTTTCCTTCCTCTGTACAGTAACTTTCCACCTATATCAAAACTCCCTGGGAGGTTGAGATTAAACCCCTCCACAGAACCCCAGGTAGCCCGTTAACTCCTTAGAAACCTGAATTAGGGTGGAGGGATCATCAAGCATGCAGCCATAAACACAGCGTGAACTTGACAAACTACAGATACCCATCTTTGCCTAGGATCATACCCAATTTTGACATTTTCAGCATGCTTCCTCTGGCTAAAACTGCCACACCAGCAGTACGCACACCTTGGGAGGTGCCAGCTCCTGTTGCACTTAGCTGAGGGTACCAGTTTCCAACCTGATTCCATCCTAATTTGGTCATCACTGATCCTGATCTACACCTGTGCAGTCTTATTGGCATCTGAACTACTAGCAATCCTGTTCTTTATCCGAGCCACTGGCCAGGGTTGGTCTTCAAACCAATCTAGCTAAATATAAAATTCATGTGGGTATGTCATTGTGCTGTTTCCCTTTTCTTACCCTTCCTATGTTTCAATGCCTAAAGAAAGTCTCATAATATGTTTGCATCATCTTGCTTTGATTATATTCTTCCAAATTGAACAAACCTTGACTAATTTAGTATGGACTCTGACATTTAAGAATTTACTTAGATAAAGTGTTCACATTTTTCCCGAGTCTGTGGTTATTTTATAAATGCAAAGGTTTATTTTTACTGCCTATTATGCTAACGCCCTTGATCCCTTAGGACTCGAGGTACCGGTGACTAGGATTGGTAAATCAATTGGTATAGGTCCTAAATGGTTAAATTAAATTGCCGATTAGCGTAGGTTTACCTGTTCAAAGTGTGTATGTTTTATATGGGCCCAGGTGAGTATAGGTAAAACAAGCAGGTTAGCCCATGCTCTATCAAGAGGGGCGTTATCTGAAACAAAGAGAAGGCCAAATTCAGCATTGACTAAATGTTGTGCTAGATCTTTATCTAAAAAGATGTAATCAATTCTAAAAGCGGAAGGATGAGCTGGAGAAAAAAAGGATTATTTCAAGAGGTCAGGATTAATAATACGCCATGCATAAACTAAAACTCTATTTGAGATTGTTCTTTGGAGGTCTTCTGCATGTTGTTAGGGACATATTTAAAAGTTGACTTTCTGTCTAGGAAAGGGTCAGGCAACTGGTTACCATCATCACCTAAAATTAGATAAACATTTTCATTTAATTGAAAGCCAGTTCCAAAGTGCAAATCAGTACCAGTAGAACATAAACTTTTATAAAAGAATAATGACAATTAATAATTACTGTATCGAAAAGAAGCCATCTACCCTCTACATCAAATTCTTGCTTAAGAACATTAATAGATAAAGTTTTATGAAATAAAATAATTACACCGTTTTTATGCTGGAGCACAATAAACACAACCAACCCAGCTTCGTTGTTTTCTCTTTTTGTTGTTTTAACGTTTTGCTCTTCCTCATCCTTCCCTTTTAGTGTTTTTTTCTCTGCTGCTCTGGAACTTGGGGGGTTATTTACAAGCCCCTTATACTGCCTGTGCATGACTTTTTATGATGTTCCGGCGGTGCAGAGTGCAGACCCATATCTACAAGCCAATGCAAAGACACTTTGGGGCCTATTAGGATGGCGGGCGGGCTTTGCCCGCCCGCCATCTTTGCGGTAAACGGGACCGCCCGCCTAAAGGGCGGGGGTCCCGATGTGGGCATTAGGATGCGCCCGCCACAGTGGCGGGCGCATCATGCATTAATAACATGGGGGGGCGTGGCTTGGCGCGCAATGGAGGATGACGTGCTAGGGTAGAGCTCCTGCTCGAGCTCCCCTTTCCCGGGCCGCTTCTCCGGCCCAGTTATCCTGATTTGGCCAACACTGCTGGCGGGCCTTCACACAACCCCTGCCCACCCACTGCCCAACTGTGGGTCTGATCGGTCACTGTGCACCGCACCTGTGCTAACTGAGACGTGGTGGCCGCTTTTGCTGCGGTCCCACTGGGGTGCCTGATCGCGTGAGACCGGGGATCGAGACACGCCACTAGGCCTGACGCTGCGGCCTGCGCGGCACCCGACCGGAACCTGCAGATCCCGAGGGGGAGGACCGGACAACCCTCCGGACCCTCGCTGCTGATCGGCCCTGCTGCGCGGCTGTGCCCTCTTTGCCTGGGGCTGCATTGGGCGATGGTGACGGCGAGGGAGGACTGGTGGTGTTCGAGGACCCGGGCAGAGCCATGGACCAAGATGGCGGACTAAGGGGAAACGCGAGATAAGACCTCGGCACCTACGCCGACAGCTGCACCAAGGGAACATCCCGGCTGCCCGGCGGCGCTGCCCACGGCCATCGGCGCATAAAAGAGGAGGGGCGCTACTTGAGATCGGGCCGTGGCCCCCCACACTGCAGTCCCTTGGAACCCTAAATTACGTCACTGGACCTGAAGACAAGGTACGCCCGGCACACAGCGGCGCACTGAGAGGTCTGGGGACGCGGACTGAGCGCTGTCCCCCCCCTCCGCTCCACCGCTCCACAGCAGGCACGGCGCTTCCCTTCTGCACCGTGGCGCAGACTTTGCCTATTAACGCCGAGGGGGACGGGCGTCAGAGGAGGACAGCTGAGTTCCACTAGGAGTGTATTACAACCTGAGAGCTGCAGAGACCAGGGGCTCGGTCCCAAGGCAGGAACGGAACCGCTAACGGCGGGTGAGAGTCTACTCGCCTCCTGGCTCCGCAGGATAGCGCTGCTGGAAGCGGGGACCCCGCAGATCCATGCCGGAGGAGACGCCGTGCCGCGGGGAGCCTTGAGGAGGAGAACAACTATGAGTGGGCCACGAGAGCTGCTGCAGGTAGGCTGGGGACGACCCCCTGGAGACGGTCCTCCACCTGCACCCCGGACTCCTACTACGGGCACTGGGGTTGCCACACCGGGGAGGGCATTGCGGCGTGGCGGCGCTGCCCGCACCTGCCCAGGAGAGAACTACCCATACTGGCTGCTACACGGGCCTGTGTGCTGGCCTGAGTCTCTGCAGTGTGCCTCCATCGCTTGCTCTGCCCCACAGCACGTATTGGTGTGATAATTGGCGATAGCACTGACGCGCGAGCGCAACCTGACACCAGTGTGGCCCAAGCGATTACGCACCCGGACTACACCTAGAGACATCGGCACGTTTGACTCCACTGCGCCTAACACCTGGAGCGGCTCTTGGGACACCCCCCCTATTTGGCCATTGTGAGACGCCCCCGCTGCCTGCCCTGCTCATCTGTACACCCACGGGAGGACGCTGGCACTAGAGTTGGCTCCGCGGCCACGGAACCGCATGAACTGTGGGACGCCATTGCCATTACTGCCGCCCTAGACCCGGCCTGTACTTGACGCTGCCGACCTCCCAGAATCCTACATATTAGTCACCTGAAGCTACGTCTTGCGCTGTCCCACTAACATACAAGACTTGCATAGTCGCTGCGCCTCGCCCATGTCTGGAGGGGTGAAGACGCGGATCGGTACCGGAGGCACGACATTAAAGGGGAAGATATCCAAAGCGGCGTCTAAAATGGATGCGGAACAAGTAACGTCCAAACTGGACCACGTGTTGGCCGTCATGGAACGACTGGAAGAATCCCTACAACAGACGCGCTCCTCCCTGGAGACCAAGATTGACGGAGTGGCAATTGACTTGACCCACCTCAGGGCCGACCATAAGAAGCTGCAAGACCGCACTTTGACCCTGGAGGAGGCGGTGTCGACGCTGTAACCCTCGGTGAGCCAGGCAGACAAACATATCCTGGACCTGCTCAACCGGGTGGAATTTTTAGAGGAACGTGCTGAGGACGCAGAGGGACAGGCATGGAGAAACAACATCCGATTAGTAGGCGTCCCGGAGAAATGGGAAGGGACGGATCCAGTTCGTCGAGTAGAAGCCTGGCTACAAGACCTGCTGCCGGAGGGCGTACTGTCACCTCACTTTGTGGTGGAACGGGCTCACCGGGTACCCACACGACCCCTCCCTACTGGCTCCAACCCCAGACCACTAATTTTCCGTGTCCTTAACTACAGGGACCGCGATACGATCATACGAAAATCCAGGAAGCTTGGCGACATCCGGATAGACAACGCCACGGTGATGTTTTTTCCTGACTACACAGTACAGGTACAAATACAACGTCACTCTTTTCTAATAGTGAAGCGACGACTGCGACAGGCGGACCTCAAGTACTCGCTGCTCTTCCCCGCCAAGCTTCGTGTGGTGGCACAGGACAAAACACACTTCTTCACTAGCCCTGAGGAGGTCGAGGCCTGGCTAGATGGAGGGGTGGCTACGGCGCCACGGAGGGCGCAAGGGACCACCACGACTTCGCGCACGCGAGGATCAAGCGGCGCCGTAGGCGTAGAACACTCACACACCCCCGCACACAGGAGGTGCCGACTCGCTCTCCACCAGCGGATCTGATCCTGCAGGAACAGCAGGACGCGCTGCACAGGGTCACAGAGATCAGCAGCAACCCAACCCCGTCCAATGCTCCAAATGCCAGTCCGACCACGTTTCCGGGCGACGATGAGGCGATCTATGGCCAGCCGGACTCCCAACAATCTCCGGATCCTCCGGATGTCACGCCGCAGACAGTGGACCTTCTCGGCTGAGAGGGACCCGAAAACCTTCCTCCCCTGCGGCGTTGGGCTGGCGTAGCAGTGCTGGTGTTGTTCTGGCTTGCCCTGAGGTGAGCGACCTGCAGAATCGACAGATGCGGGAATTTCCCTGCCATGTGGACCGAGCGCCAAGGAGGCACTGTGAGTACCGTTTTGATTTGCACACATGGCTCAGTCTTCTACCCTGGTGGGACCAACACCTCAACTGTGTTTGCATGCCTGCTGGAGGCTTTTGTTTTGGCCCCTCTGGTAACGAAGACTCCTCACGAACTCTCCCTCTGTTTTCTGACATTGTACGGCCCCTCCCTCGCCTTCTCGCTTCCAGCGTCCTGGGCGGGTGGAGTCATGGGCCTGCCTGTCGGTCACGGCCTCTCCTTCTACGCCCGGGAGAGGTGACATTCCTCTTGTGGACACCATTGTTCTTCAGACTATTGTTGCAAAAGCCATTTCCTACACCCCTAGAACTGTATAGTTTACTATAGCTCATTTGAATGTTTGGACGGCGACATGTTGTGCAGCCGACCTTTTGGCATTATCTATAATGTTGCCTCTACTTGGCTTTATATGTTCCTTTTCTCCCTTACCCATCAGCACCTGTGGGGGTCACTGCGTATTGTGTTGATGTTTGGATGTGGTCTGGGGGCGAGGGTGGAACCGGGGGACCTGCGGGGAAATTCACCTGGAGGGCTGGACGTGGCTGGTGAGTGTGGGATTGGCACGAGTGGTGATTATGGCTGAAATCCGGATCTGTACATGGAATGTCAGGGGCATGCACACACCAGCTAGACGGTATCAGATTTACTCCTATCTCAAATGTCATAAGATCAATATAGCGCTGCTCCAAGAAACACATTTGAACAAAGCGGAGGTGCGTGCTCTGCATCGTAGGTAGCGTGGACAGCTCTATGCCACGGACTACTCCTCCTATGCACGTGGTGCCCTATTATGGATCCGGCCCGGGACCCCCTGGGTGGTCACGGACACACATATAGATCCCGAAGGCAGATATGTGGTGGCTCAGGGCAGACTAGATGGACAGCAAGTGGCGCTAGTCTCCCTATACTCTCCTAATACAGATCAACACAGCTTCCTTGCGCGCCTCTCCACGACCATGGCGACCTGGCATGCGGCCCCGTGGATACTGGGGGGTGACTACAATTGCGTATTGGACACGACACTTGACCGCTCCTCCCGCCCTTAGCTGGTGCGCAGACATATGGCGCCTCGAAAGCCCTGCTCGGCTGGGCCACGCAGTGGGATCTCCATGATGCTTGGCGCGCTCACAATCCCACGGCACAGGTGTACTCTTATTACTCTGGCGCGCACAACCTGCATGTACGCCTGGACAGATTCATGGTGCCTACTGACCTTCTCCCACTTGTCACTGACACACGATACATGGGACGCACTCACTCGGACCACAACCCACACTTCCTGACCATCACTTGGGAATGCCCGCACCCACCCATTCCCACCTGGCGATTCCAACCAGCGCTGCTGTTGGATGCGGCATTCCGCGACTCCCTTCTCACGCAAACGGCCCAATATTTTGAGGAGAATTCTGGCATGCCGTCCTCTCCCCAAGTTGAATGGGACGCCTTTAAAGTCGTGATTCGCGGCCACTGTTTGGGTACACAGGGACACATGCAGCGGCAACTGGAGGGCGATTTGACGCGACTGGAGACCGGTCTGCTCGACAAAATTAACAGATATTTCTCACTCACTGACGCGGCCTGCCAGCGTTGCTCTCTGGTGGGAGCGGATCTCCTACATATGCTCTGGCACTGCCCCAACATTCAGACGTACTGGGATGATGTCACAACAATACTCACACAATGTACCGACGAACAAGTGACTTGGGAAGCCAGTATCCTAGGGCTCTACAAACGCACGAAGTGGAATAAGGTGCTGACACGGTTTTGGAATATGGGTCTTATCACAGCTAAACGCTTACTTACCAAACATTGGAAGGACAGCAATCCCCCGCACACCCGGCACTGCCACACGTCCTTCATCAACTGGGCACGGGCGGAGAGCACGGTACTCCTCCAGGAGGAAACAGCGGGCCTCCGAAAATTCCCCATTGCACAACTCTGGGACGAACTCCTTACATCCTTCCAACAAGACTGCCAGGAACAGGAGATAGCTTGAGATGCACTGACCCACTGCTACCGTGCTGACGGGAGACATTGCGAGAAACCACAACGCTCACCTCCCCCCTCCAGTCGGCGACGCACCCATACCGATGTTAGCGCTCCTATCTTACACCCGCTTTGCACGCGCTTAAGCCGCACCATACCCACACCCATATTCTCACCCCTGATCGCCTATATCACACACCTCGCCGCTAACGACAGGCGGACTTCTCCTCTACACCCTGACACGCTTCCCGCGCACTGGGTCCTGTCCATGCCCCTCAACACATAACCACTGTCCTGGCTACACACTGGACACATCTCTTGAGGGCCCCTACTTGAGCCCCCCTCAATCCCGCGGAGTGGCCCCCCGCGTCCCGCCCCTAGACCATAGGCCTCCTTGCCGAGACTGCAGAGACTCCCCACCTCATGCCACGCTAACAGGTGCTCACGTTCTCATACTTCCCACCCTTTGTTGTCCCATTATTGTATTGGTTCATGTATTAGTTCAATCACCGGTCACGTTCCCCGACCCGGCTTATTATTGCTGTAGACAACGGCATTCTACATGCCGTGACATTGCTGCGGGACGTCACGTACCTACTGACACAATGCACTCCCGATACAATGACATGCTACAATTTCCTGCGCATTTGGACTGCTGACCACGACTGGGACCCATGCACCCCCAACACCGGAAGACCGAACCTGAGTGCTGCTTCTTACCCCTGACATACACACTTCCGTGGCCGCCATTGGGGGGTTACACACGCGTTGGGCCATCTGTCGTCTCGGTCTTGGCTGCAACAGTCATAGCCTGGCGCTCTCGCCTATGCGAGCCTGCTCCCCTGCATTAGTGAGCTATACCACTATACACCTGTTCACGTCATAGCGGCATCTCAAACACAGGATATTCAATCCATCTGTTGCCTGTCCACACAACACCTAACAAACACTACTGCTAACTGATGCTCCTTGTGGATATGGACTGTTGCTCATTTGCTGCCGGTGCCGGAGACACATTGATGTACCTACACTAACGAATGTAGTAAATGGAAAATCTATTGACATACTTGTTTGCCGTGCTATGTATTATAACATGTCTAAGTGCTCTATCTATATTGCGCCGCCGGACCCCAGGGTTGTCGGCTAAATGGCTGTGTCATATCGCCCATACTTCCTTTGATCGCCAACCCACGCTGCCGGCCCCTGTGGGTTGTAGGCTATGTGCTGTGTATAAACAAAACAAACTGTCTTAAGCAATAAAGGTCTTAAAACATAAAAAAAAATCAAAAAAAAAAATCATGCATTAATAACATTGCGGCGGGCGGTTTTCACACCAGCACCCGCCGCAATGCTAATAATGCTTGTGATGCATTTGCATAATCATAGCGGCAGGCACCGCGCGGTGCCTGCCGCTTTGATTATGGAAATACCCCCCCCCGTGTGCACCCCCTACTGTCCTTCACTCTTGGGGCCCGGAGAGGGCCCCAGAGTGAAGTCCGCATGCCTTTTCGTGGCGACATCGCCGCCACGGAAAGGCATTGAAATTTGGCCATCATAATATGGCTGGCGGTGTCTAATAGACACCGCCACCATATTGTTCCTTTTCCGCCCCTGCCGCAAGGCGACCGGGGCGGAAAAGCGGCGGACGGTCTTTCCGTCCGCCGAGGTCCCCCCCACCATATTATTATGGCGGGGGGGGAAAACTAGAGATGATGGTGGGCGGGTTGCCACCGCCAGGCTGGCGGTGGCCAGAGCCAGCCTGGCGGGGGCAATCCGCCCACCATCATAATGGGCCCCTTTGTGTGGCTTTTTGTGGCCTCGTAGATATGGTGTAAGGCAATGCAGCGCAAGTCACTGAGTTTTCCTACACTGAGTGAGGCAGGCATTACATGGGCTATGTGGTGGGTGTTCCCACGCAACACCCATGGGTTTTGATGCATTCCCAGATTTACAAGGATCTGTAAATCTGGGAATGTATCAAAACTGTACACTTTCCCACAGCAGGTGTAAAGTCAAGAAATATGTTTATTTCTCCCCTTTCTGTGTGTGCTGCAATGTAAATGATGCCCTAAGTCTTTTGAGGAATAATGTGGCCCCCAAAAATGAGTGCCGGTAGGCCCCACATACAACCACCTGCTCAAATTAAGCACTGTACAGCACCTAGATATGATTTATATATAAATGATGTACGGGGGGGAGGAGCCAAGCTCGCGATCGTAATTGTCGCTCTGTAGCTCGGCTCCGTCAGCCTTCCGGCCTGACTCGCAAATCCTGCCATATATCCTGCCCCGGGACGATGCACTCGAGCAGAGATTGAAACGCAACGTGTTGCTCTTACTCACCGTCTGACCTGGCGGCTCCTACGTGCCGCGACTCCGAAGTTGTGCCCCCTGAGGAACCAGGGCCTCCGCGGTGATGAAGCCGGGGCCTCGCCTATTGGACCCAGCCTGGCATTGTTGTACGCGTCGGCCCCGGCCGAGAGCGTGAGCCGCTGGCGGGAGACCGTTGTGCGAACATCCCGGTGGTCCTGATCCGGACTTGCTTTGGCGGCCGTGGAGCTGGTGTGGGGCACGGTGCACCGAGGGCTGCTCGTGTGAAGGGGGCCCCCCTGCCGCGGCTCCGTCCATCCATCCTGGAGCCTCGCGCCCGGGATCTGCTCTTCGAACACTCCAAAGGTATTGCAGGCTGCAACCCGACTTTGGCGGCTCTCCTTTCTGCACCAAGGCTGCCATTGCGGGACCCCCTTGGTTTCTGTGGAGGTCCGCATCTGAGGTCCTGATCCGGGAGTCGTGGGAGGTGGTGACGAGCCTGACTCCACAAAATGGCGGCCATCGAGATAGACCGTGGATATCCTCCGGACGGCGGACCTGGACTACTGGACTGCACGGGGGCCTGGACATGTGTGCGCGAGCCTACAATCGGCGACGTTCTGGAAGCACTGCGGTCCTTGCATGCGGCCTTGACCCCCATTGCCTCTGGGGTATCGGTGCGGTCCGCCGCCATCTTGGAGGGCCGGTCTCTCACGGTCCCCTCTCGTCTCGGTGATGCTTCTGCCTCACCCCCTCGGCCGCGCTGAGAACTACTGCCACTGGCCGTCGACAGGTATGCGAACGATTGGCTTCTGAACCTCCTGCGCTTCACTGTTTGGAGTTTGGGGGCCCGGATGTCGTTCTGGGGTCGGATCCTACTCGAGTGTCCGAGAACCATGATGGCTTGCTACGTCTATTTGCCTTGATGAGGTCGTGTTTCTGCTCTGCAGGGGAACCCCCGCTTTCCCGAGCGGCGAGACTGAACTCCTGTCTTTTCCTGCCCCTGATAACATTGTTGGGACACTTGCACTGTATACCCAGACTTTTGACCTTTTGCTTATGGATTGCCCTCCCTGGCCTACGTCTTCATGGCACTATTTTTTGTTTGTGTGATTGCCTTGCACCGAGTTGTTCGCTTCTCGCTGTCGTATGGTGGGAGTTGCATGTAGCTAAGGAAGGCCTGGGGTGAGATACATTGCTTCCGGTGGATTGCTGGTATACATATCCATGGCGAGCTTTCCCGTGTGCGTAGTGCGGTGGGTGACCCCCTTGTACGTTTTATGCTGCTCGAGTTGTATCGCTTTCGTCTCAACGTATTACGATTTTCTGGTTGGGCGGAGGGCTGAGGCCGACCATTTTGTTTTTACTTCTTCACTCCTCCCTCACATCTTTTTTGTCTTCTTATTCTTCTTTTTGTCTCCTTATTCTTTTTCTCTTTCGTGTTTCCTACATTTCGGGTTCGGGATTAGGGCGACAGGTACGCTGCTGGGGGGGTAGGCCGTAGCCTTCTGCAGGGGTGCTGGGGGGGATGGGTGGGATGGGTTTTCTTTCCTGGTTTATTTTCCTTTGTTCTATGGCCCTTTTGTATCCCTTTATAGGAGCGCCGCGGCTGTCCCTGCCTCCCGTGGTATTGTAGGGATGGGGTCTGGATTGCTACTTCTCTCCTTTTGTGGATATGCTGCGTTTCAGTGCCGACTCCCATCCCTTCCTTGTTGCTAATACTTCTGCTCTTTATGTGTCCTTACTACGGGATGCTTGTCTCGGCGCGGCGCTCTTCTCTTTCAGTCTGTATTTTTCTTCTTCCCCCTTTTCTTTCCCCTCCCCTTCTCTTTCTCTCTTTCCCTAGGGTTAGTATGACGGGTTGGCTTTAGTGATGTTAATGTTCCGGTTCCATCGTCCTATCTCTGCTGTGCTATTGGGTGGTAGAGGTGCACACGATGAGTCTACTTGTATGTTGATTTGAATTAACCGCATCTGCTTTCGTACTGATGTAGACTGTAGTGATAATTTTCCGCATTGCTGCCCCTTTAGTTTTCTTATGGCCAATAGTTTGCTCTGGGAACCTGGATTCATTTATACTGTATCCGAGCCTGTTATACTCCTTATTGTAATATTATAAAAATTAACCTTCCTTCTTCCTGTTTGTGGGCCGTCCAGATTCTCCCCCCCCCTTCCTATTTTGAACTGTATTGACTGCATATTATCCTGATTGTATCTGTATATTTTTCTTCTGTATTTTTGGGATTGCTCTATTGTATCGTGGCCGGCCGGTCTGGTTGTAGGCCCAGATTTGTATTTCCTTTTTGTACAAATAAAGGTTTACAAAAAAAAAAAAAAAAAAAAAAAATGATGTACAGGCAGATGCATCAAAGAAAATACCGGGAGCAAACGGGCAGATTCTCAGAATCTGGCCGTTTGCTCTCGGTATTTTTGCATTTGGGATGCATCATCCCAAATGCAGAAATCGCAATCTAAGGAATCTCTAAATAGCGATTCCTTAAATTGCTCTTGCATTTAAGGAATCCCAAAATGAGATTCCTTAAATGCAATGCATGAAACCCAAAAAAATATCGAATTCGCTAATGGGGGAGCAAATTACCATGAAGTTGAACTTCGTGGTAATTTGCTAAAACTTTGAAAAATGCACTTTTGTGCATTTTTCAAAGTTACATGTTGCGCACACTCATGCCCTTAGGGCATGTGTGTGTGTAACATTTGTGCACAGGTCCATTTCAGGGGTGCAACAGGGTGTCCTTTGGACACCCTGGCACCCTTGAACTATTATCGAATCGCAAATAAGGAATTTTTAGGAATCGCTAATAACATTGCGATTCCTACATGCATCCCGTTTTGCGAGTCTTTAATAGAGATTCCTTAAAATTCGCTATTAAGGACTCGCAAAACATAACTTTGATGCATCTGCCAGATAATGCTTTACTTTCCTACTTGGAGACAGGATTGGAGGTATGATAGAGTCGCACAAAATGTTGTTTGACAGAAGCACGGGTGCACATCTCTTTCCAATGGCAAATGTGAGAGATTTCGTTATTGCGGTTGGAAATGAACTGATAAAAGTGGCGCTGGGCAAAATATTTAGAGAAAACAAAGCTAGAGCCATCCACGGGTCTGTCTTGTTGCTAAGAGCCTGCATATAATCTAAGTCATGAACGTATTTTCCATGTGCATCACACTATGAACATTAAATAAAAATACAATAGTCTCTTCAAAATTCAAAATGTATTCCTTTAACACACATACAGCCTGATTCATGAAGTAAAATAGCGCCCGCAATCGCTGCGAAAATGCAATTGCGGGCGCAATTTACGTAATTGGCATTCAACAACAAAATAGCGAATTCGCTAACACATAATAGCGAATTCGCAATAAAATTCGCAGATTCCCGGTAGGCGAGCATTAGCGAATCGGAAAATGCGACAAACCACGGATTCTGCAAAATAAATAGCGAAATCGCAATATATTCTCAATCGGCATTCATGAAAAATCGCTAATAGCGAAAAAACCAAAAATCGCTGTTTGCGCGGCGCAAATTAAGGACAACTTAAAGCAGGTGGTAACCATAAAAGCCATGAACTAATTACATTTGAAAAACCGTTGGCCAATCACCAACAGGTTCAGGCCTGACCAATCACACATAAGGACATTCAGCAGCAGCATTAGGAGTTCCACAATGCCAGGAATGTACATGGTGGTGAGGCGTCGAAGGCTACAGCGAGCAGCAAGGAGGAGACGCAGGATCCAGGACAGGATTTTCCGCCAGCGGGTCACCTTGCTGGGCCAAACCAGAGAGCAGATATTTGCAAAATACAGGCTGAATGGGGAAATGATAATCCAGCTAATACATGACCTTGACCCCCTGATGCAGCACCCAACAAGGCGAACCAATGCGGTGCCTACACATGTGCAGGTATTGTGAAGCCTGCACCTCCTGGCCTCCGGGAGTTTCCAGGGGATAGTAGCGGCTGCTGGGGGGATATCCCAGCCCACCATGTCACGCTGCCTCCACACTTTCGTTGACTCCATGCTCACCCAGCTACACCGTCACATCACATTTCCCACGAGCCAATAGGAATTGGACTTGACAAAGCTACAATTCTACAATGTAGCCCATTTTCCCCATGTACTCGGATGCATAGACTGTACCCACGTCGCCATCTGCCCACCAGCTGCCACGGAGTATATGTTAAGCAATAGAAAGTCCTACCACTCCCTCAACATACAGATGGTCTGCAATGCTAAGACCTACATCACTGACATTGTCGCCCAGTACCCAGGGAGTACCCATGACTCCTTCATATTCCGGCACAGCGGCCTCCACACACGACTGCTCAGGGGAGAGTTTGGGGAAGGACACCTACTTGGTAAGTACACTTTGTCGACAATGTCACATTGCTATGAAGTAACTGCGCAGCACAGGCAATCACCATCTGCTCCTCTCATTCAGGTGACAGTGGCTACGCCCTACGTGAATACCTCCTGACCCCTTACCTCAACCCTGCCACACCCCAGCAATGGTGCAGCAATGTTGCACACATACGGACAAGGAATTGCATAGAAAGGACATTTGGCCTGCTCAAGAGCAGGTTCCGCATACTGCACAAGACAGGTGGGGCCATGTATTACAGTCCTGCAGTGTGCTGCCGCATTGTGGCTGTCTGTGCAATACTACACAACATTGCAACCAAGCGATACCTGTCGACATCTCTGGCAGTGAATCTGAAGGGGACGACCGGCCACCTGCACATGCGCACCATGCACGCGGGGAGAACCCAGCTGAAGGCCACAGACGTCGCAACCACATCACAGTGAACAGTTTCTAGGCCACCCTCTTCCCTCACCCCACAAATCACAATTGCATGCAAAATATAATGATGACACAACGCTAATGTGTGCTGCAAAATAAATATATTTGTTTCATTCACAAAAAATGTCACCAGTACAACTATTTTCTACTAACAGTATTACTTCATACTGCAGTGTCTAAGCACGGGGCAGGCTTATAGTCAGCCTGTGCCTGTAATTGTCTAAATGAGTCAATTGCGCCTCACGCGCGTTCCGCCCAAGCGCCTCTGAGGCTTATCCTCTTCCGGGGCACCTGTACCTGGCGTTGCCCTGGTGCTGCGCCTGAGTGGCGGGACTAGTGTGGCAGAGTGGCTGCTGATGCTGGATGCCCCCTCAGTGCCATCATCACCCCCAACAGTGGCAGGTAGAGCAGGAGGGTGTAGTGCCGTAACCGCCGTGGTGAGGTGCTCCAGGACCCTGGTCATGTCCTCACAGCACTGTACGAGTTGGTGCTGCTGTACTAGTGACCGCCGCGACAACTGTGAAATGGCATTCGCTGCCACATAATTGGACCTGCTGTAGGAGGCCAGCCGGCTCATGAGCTGGTGGTGGCGCCGGCGTGCTGCACTGCGGTGCTTAGTCATCGCAGCGGTGTTGGCCTCCATGGCTGCAGTCATGCGGGCCATTCCCTCCCCCACACCTGCCATGGCTGCAGTCATGTTGTCCATGCGGTCTCCCATACCTGCCATGGCCGCCATCATGCGGTCCATGTGGTCTCCCACTCCGGCCACATTGCGCCCAATCTTGTGGAGCTGGAGCTGAATGGCACCTTGCTGCCGTGCCTGGCGCTGATGTATTCTCAACATGCGTCTCGACGCTCATACAAGCAAGACTCTGTCCATTGCCCCTCCTGCTGATTGCAGCAGTGGTGTGCTGGCGAGACCTCCCACGCCTGCTCAGCTGGCCTGTCACTGTGGCTGGCCGCTGTGTTGGCTCTGTCGCAGGCCCAGATGTTGTAGCACCAGCTGCTGGTGGTGTCACAGCAGGCTTTGCTGGTGCGGCAGGGACTGGAGGCACAATAGTGGCGGGCCTGGCTGTGGCTGTCGGTGGTCCGCCAGATGCAGGGGGCACAATGGTGGCGAGCCTGGCTGTGGCTGTCGGTGGTCCGCCAGATGCAGGGGGCACAATGGTGGCGGGCCTGGCTGTGGCTGTCGGTGGTCCACCAGATGCAGGGGGCACAATGGTGGGGGGCCTGGCTGCTGGTGTTGTAGCAGCGGCAGGGGCTGGTGCCTTGGTTTGTGGTGGAAAATCCTCCTCCTGGGCCTCCTCATCTATTTGCAGCCTTTCACTGTCGCTGCTTTTAGCGCCACCTGTTAGGGTAAGTGGACAATCATTAGTTGCATGTGTCTGTCAGACGTGCAGTTGTTACATGCATGCTGGGTGACATTCCCTGAATGGCTGTGGATTTGCGTACTTTGGAACCTGTCTGGCTGCATTGTGGTACTACTACATTGTGGCCACACTACATCTCCCACAATGCTTCAGGGCATTCCCAGATGTGCAACAATGGCATGACTAAGGGACATTATGGGAGCCTATTTGGTCAGGGACAGTCATAGGGGACAGGGTCGCAGTCGCATGCCACTTACCTTGGGTGTCTTGGGTGGGGCGGGAGGAGTCCAGACGTGTGACACCAACGCACGCCTCCCTCTCAGGGGTGTTCTCCACCTGGTCCTCCAAGGGTGTGTTAGGAGGGACTGTAGGTCCGCCACCTCCAGTGCCCGATGACTCTCCAAGGCGCTCCGCCACCCTCTCCTTGGCACGACCTCGGAGGTCATACCATCTTTTCTTCAGCTCCTCAAGTGACCTATCGGCCACACCCACGGAGTTGACAGTGGAGGCTATTCCCTGCCAGATCCTCCTTTTTTCTTGCTCCGGGACCTTCCTGGCGTCTTTTCCAAAGAGTTTTTCGTGGTTGGCCACCACCCCTTCAATCAAATGTTCGAGCTCCTGCTCAGAAAATTTGAGCTTCCTCTTTCGCCCTGTGTTGTTGCTGGGGCCAGGAACAGGTTCCTCTGACATGGCAGCAGAGTAGTTGCAGTATACAAATCACCAGAATAGCAGCAGCTCTCCCACTTGCTCCCTCCAGGTCTGCCTCACTGTGGTGAATGGGGGTGGGAACTGCCTGCTTCCTGGTTGTGATGTCATCACTGTGCTCGAAATGCGACTTCCCGTTTTCCCGATCTCGCGAGTTTGCGAATCGCAATCCCGATGCGGGTAGCCGGAAATAGCGATTATTCTGCGATTATCGTTAATCGCAAACGGATTTTGCGCCCGCGTGCGAATCGCTTTTTTTTATCGGTAATCTTCATGAATTCAGATTTGCGATGTCTCAATAGCGATTCGCAATTTATCGCTATTTGAGAATCGCAAATCCCGTTTTTCATGAATCAGGCTGATAGTCATGTCACCTTAGCACATCAATTTTATATCTCCATTGAGAGGTACTTAATAAAAGTGATAGATTTAAGTATGAATTTAGAAACTTTCCTGAGAACAATTCCATTATCTTGTGGACCATATAAGTAAGCCTGGGCGGAGTTCGCGGACGAAGTGACCAAAAAACCCTGCAGCACTATGTGGAGTTCTGCAAGTAGCGAATTGCCCTTGGTCATGTCTGTATGCATTGATTTTCAGCACCGTGTGTTCGTCCTGCGCTGGAAAATCAACGCGAATGGCACCATGCGCAGCCCAAGATGGTGCTGCTCCTTTTATGCTGCATGAGTAGATTTTCTACTCGAGCTACAACTTTCTCAACGTGAACAGAAGGTTTCGCAACCTGAGCGTTCACGACCACCCGCGACCACCCACATTGAGAAATCTGACCAGCTGTGTTGGGAAATCTCACCGGGAGGTGGATTTTTCTCATTTGCACTCGCCAACTTGATCTTGGGGAGCATGAGCGAGGAAAGAAACTCCGCTCCACTATGCGGAGCAGAGATTTTCACGACTCCCCGTGCTCCACAGAGGGCAGAAATCTCCACAAACTCTGCGAACGGAGTAGAGCTCACTGCCCGGTCTTATATAAATGGCCTAGATTCATTTTATAGATGAAACAACATTTTAATCTGTTAAATCAAACGAAGAGTTTTTTGTACCGTTCACACCCTGAATCTATGCGTTTAGAGGTGCTCTCATGTGTAATACTGAAGAGAAAGGAGGCTCGGTGAAATAAAATATGTGCCTAGGATGACACGATTTGGTCAGCGAGAAGCCGGGATTAACCCGTATTCACCGAGTTTTCATTGCGCAATTTAGCCACAAGACGGACATCTTTCTTTTTAATTCTTGGAGCATGACCAGGCAGAAGCCACATAAAAGCTCGGTTCGGTAGCTCGACCTGAGTCAGGCTTTCGGTTCGAACTTTCAGTGACTAGCCCACCTCTAGAGAGAAGTTAAAATTAATCTAAAAAATATATAAGTTATATTTAAGCGTGAACCCGTTTGCATTGTATTTCTCTTTTCGATCACAGTATATTGCTGCTTGTAGAGGCATAAATGTACATGTAGGCTAACAACACTGAAATGTCAGAATGATGCTTAATTATACATTAGGAAGCGTTCGGGGCATGTGGATATTAAATTGTAGGCTATAAACTAAAACTGTATTGATAAATGTAAGTTTCAAATTGTGAACACGATGGTTCGATAGAAATAACAAATATTTGCATTCAGAAGGGGCGGTGCATTGTGAAATGTAATTCCATCCATGTAAATCAACATGTTAAACTCCTGTGGCAAATTAGCATCAAACAACACAGCTGATTAAGTCACAGAAATAATATTACATCTATTAAAATGAGGAAATTAATTTCGTCTTTCTTATGGTTTGTCAAAGTTATGAAATATGATGGTTCCGTTCAGATAGAGTTACATACCGTGCAGCTCAAAGATAATCCCCGTGGTCCTGGCATATGTTACCTAATTGTCTAAGAAGGAAGTGCCATAAATACCATGCTGTCATCTCCCATGGGCATTTGCTCATCTGTCACAGTGGGAGTTCCAGACTGGGTGAGGTGCTCTGAGACATTTCCTAAACTATGTAAATCATAGACATGTTTTCCTACCTTCTCCCAAATGGTCAATTATGAATAAACATGTGTTAATAAAACGCTGCTGTTTTAGCTCCAGGGTACACGCCCGTGAGCTATGTGAAGATGATAAAGTGCAAACACACCGCATCGTTACGCAATCAGACGTACTGAAAGAATTGCCCTTCCAAACTGACAAAATGCGAGAGGCATAACATTCAAATGTGCTTTAAAAATAGAAAAAAATATTTTCTGTTATTTTGGAACAGTTGAAGATGAATGAAAAATAATCTTTGCTAAAAATACTGTTGGTTGTCTTGCACGTTCCATGTTTATGAAATTAATTTTTAAAAGAATGAGCTTGATGTGCAAAGTTTTTTAACTTTTGCAAACCAATATGGTAAATGTTTGAGATCGCTAAGCACTTGTGATAATGTAAAAATCCAATGAGCAATTTGGAAAATATCAGTTAGTAAAATGGTTTGATGAATAGCTATTTGGAAGGGCTGTGTTTATGGTGTCCATTCCATATATCCATTCCTTTAGGAATATATTAATGTTTTGCCACAAAATCCGGTTGCAAAACCATAATATTTGACCACAAATTCAGGATTGATGGTAAGCCATTCACACACGCTTTGAGTGAAAGATATTTAAAAGAGGTATTGATTACTGGTACTGCAAGTGATGCTTAAAGCCTGTAGTGTCACATTTGGCTTTTCCTTAATGGTGTTTAATGGGGGTTGGTGAGAGGGTTGCAAGTGCAAGCTATTTCTGCTGTGAGTGACTGTGAGTGAGTGTTATTATAAGTGGTGTTTTGGGTAATGGCGCGAGTGGATGCTTAGTTATGTTGTTAGTGATGTATGAACAACTGCAATAGTGGGTGACATAAGTTACTGTGGGTACGTGAGTTGCAGTGGGTGAGTTGGTAATGTAAAAGATTGGTTCTGGGTGATGGGTGTTACACATGTTACTTTGAACAAGTGGGGATGCAAATGTATGCTAATTTTGTTTTTTTTCAGTGATTGGAAATGAGTGAATGGTTATGTGGAAATAAAACTACACATCACTCTCTGTGGACGTGTTGTTGCACATGGTTGTGTGGGAATGAATTATGTTGCACATGAATGGCTTTTACAAGTCGTGTTAAAAGTGTTGTAAAAGAACAGATTTACCAGCAAGTGACTGTTGACAAGTGATGTACGCAAGTTATTCTGGATCAGCAGTTTTGAGAGTTGCAGTGGATGTTTAAGCAGTTATGGGTGAATAGTGTTGCATGTGAGTGTTTGTGGTAGAGCCACCTCCATCACCCCAGAACTTCACCACACCATCAACTGCTCCATAGAAACCGCCACCTTCACCGTTGACTGGAAACACGCCGAGATCAACCCCTGCAGAAGAAGCCATCGGCCGACCCCACAGACCTCAGGAACTTCAGACCCATCTCCCTCCTCCACTTCCCTGCCAAGGTCATTGAGAAGGTCATCAATGCCCAACTCTCCAAGTTAACTAAGGAGAACCACGCCCTGGAAATCTTTCAATCTGTCTTCCGAAGTAACTACAGCACCTAGACTGCACTTCTCACCACCACCGATGACATCTGCTCCCGCCTCGACCATGGCAAAACCGCAGCCCACATCCTGTTAGACCACCCAGCTGCCTTTGATACAGTCTCCCAAGCACCCTAACCACAAGCCTCCATGACGGCAGCATCCGTGAAAGGCCCAGGGCTTGATCACCTCCTTCCTTACCGGTCAAACGCAGCTAGTCAGACTTCCTCCATTCCTCTCAGAACCAACAGAGATCAGCTGCAGAGGGCCCCAGGGCTCCTCCCTAAGCCCCACACTCATCAACGTCTACATGGCTCTGCTCGTGGCCATCATTGGAAACCATGGACTCAACATCGTCTCCTACGCTGAAAACACCCAGCTGATTCTCTCCTTCACTAATTTATTTGTATTTATTTATTGTAAAGGTTTTATATAGCGCTGGCTAAACCCGGGGCATCAGAGCGCTTTACATGTGTGACAACACAATTACAGGAGCTTGGTCAAAGGCAAAGTACAAACATTAAATAAAATCAAGCGTTCCATTGAGGTCTAATAAACAGAGATACAGCAAAAGCAGATCTATTTACATATATAGTGGCAAAGGGGGGGGGTTCAGGGCTGAGCTGTGGGTTAGGTAGAAATTAGAAGAAGGATAAGCGGGGGGAAGCCGGGTTGGGGAGGAGAGGGATGTCAGCCGGGAGGGTATTCAGGAGGAAGGAGGAAAAGGGAGGTGGGCGTAGGAGGAGGGGGAAGAAAAGGGGGGAGAGTATGAGGTGAGGGAGAGAAGAGGAGAGTGGAGAGGTGACTGGAGGGAGTGAAGAAGAAGAGGATATTGACAGAAGAGGTCAGAGGTCCGATTAAGGACCCCAGTATTTGTAGAGGAGGTGCAGTTTAAGGTTTTTTTTTAAGGCAATATAGGAGGGGTCACAATGCTATTCCTTTGGGAGGGCATTCCAGACGATCGATGCATTTTCAGAGAAGGAGCAAGATTGAGTGGTTTTCTTTTTGAGTAAGGGGGATGAGGAGGAAAGTGTTAGTGCTCCTCATCGTTCTGGAGCCGCCTGATTTTGTACGTTTGTTTGTGAGGTACAGCGGGGCATTCTGGTGTCGGGCTTTATGTGTGATGAATGCTGTCTCGTAGGAGGATCTACCTTCCACTGGAAGCCAGTTGAGAGCCTTCAGGGCAGGGGAGATGTTGTCAAAACATTTATAGTCAGTGATGAGCCTGGCTGCTAGGCAGAGCACAGATCTGAATGGGGCTTGGGGGACTTTGGGGCTTCCTGTGAGGATAGCGTTCCCATAGTTTATTTTTTGAGGGTACCATGGATTGGACGACCTATTTGAGGTCTACGGGTGGGATGAAGGGTTTGATTTTCTTCAGGTGACGGAGAGTGAAGAGAGCTCCTTTAGCAGAGCTTTTTGTGTGGTCATTGAGGGTAAGATTTTTGTCAACAGTAATACCCAGTGATTTCACTGAGTTGGACAGAGAGATGGAGCAGTTGAGTGCATGGAGGTCCGAGATCCAGGTTTAGAAGGGAAGTCCATTGTTTTTAGGGGAGAAGAGGATGATTTTAGTTTTCTAATGGTTGATGTGTGGTGTGTGTCCCAGTCACCCGCCCCCTCCTCTTGCCTTGCCCTGTTTCTAATAAACCCACTTCCACCAGAATCAACTTTCACAGTGGGATGAAGGCCGTTGCCAACTCGATGAAAGACAGCTGGCTCAAGCTAAACTCAGACAAGACTGAAGTACTATCCTGAAACCCATCCCCAGCCTAGGATGGCTCCTCATGGCCAGCCACACTGGGAACCCCTCCCACCCCCACGCACCACACACGTAACCTCAGCATCATACTGGATTCCTAGCTCATAATGAACACCCATATCAACGCTGTATCCTCATCTTGATTCCACACGCTCCACCTGCTTCAAAAGACATTCAGATGGATCCCCACCGAATACAGAAAGACAATCACACTCGTACTCATCACCAGAAGACTCGACTAAGGCAATGCACTCTATGCCTACATTACCCAGAAACAGCTCAGGAAACTACAGAACGTTCAAAATGCTGCAGCCAGACTGGTCCTCGACATTCCCCACCACATCACAGAACACCTCGAGAACTCCACTAGCTCCCAGTCAACAAGAGAATCACCTTAAAGCTCCTCACACATGCCTGCAAACTCTCCCATGATGTAGGACTAGCATATCTGAACCACTGCCTCCCATTCCACGTACCCGCCAGACAACTTAGCTCCACCCAACTTGCCCTGGTCACCATCCCACAGATTCATAGGACCTGAAACAGAGGAAGATCCTGCTCCTACCTCGCCGCCAAGACATTGAACTCCTTGCCCCTCCACCTCAGGCAATCACCATGCTGACTGAATTCAGGAAGGATCTCAAGACCTGGCTCTTCTACTGAACCTCAACACCCAGACAGATCAGTAGCCCCCCACCCCTCAGTGCCTTCAGACCTTCATGAGTGAGTAGCCATGCTATACAAACTCCTGATTTATTGAGTAGTGTTTACAATTTTTTTTATTTGAAGTGATTGTGGGTGATTGGTAATGTCCCTGTGATACGTGCAAACACTGCTTTCCACACATTACTGTGTCTGAGCAAGATTGAGTTTCACTGCTTTGAGGGAATGGCACTTCATCTCAGTGGAAGTAGACATGTGGTGTTGCTTATGGGTGATTGTGGGTAAGTGGTTGTAGGCCACTGGCTCTTGGTAAGTGCAGTTCACAACTAGTGACAGTTGCCATAAACGTTTTGGAGTGAATGGTGATTTATGTGACTGTGGGAAAGTATTGTTGCTATGTCAGTGATTAGATAACAGTTTACATGTTGCTAACTGTGGGAAAGTGATATTTATTCAATGTACCTCTGGATGAGTGGTGTTTAGAATGAGTGTGTTTGAGTGAGTAACTGTGAATGAGTGAATAATTGTGAAAAATAACACAAGATAACATACGTATTTGTAAATTGCAAATTCACCCTGATGTGTATCTTGGCTCTTAAATTCTAGGCTTATTGTTACCGAACTCGATATTACTCATTGTATCAGTCTTGGAAAGATGAAAGTTTGAGTTAACCACTGGTATTTGAACATCTGATTGTGAGATCAAACACAGATCCCTGCAGTTGTGAGTGAAGTAAGATCTTAGGGGAGTAGGTGTTTTCAAGTGATAATATCAGTGAATTGCTCTATGTGATTGAGATTAAACAGGAGTACTCAGGGGCAAGCACTACTGCTTATTAGTGATCGCCAGTAAGAAGTGTTTAATGCATGTGGCTGCAGATGAATGTTACATACCAGACACTGGTGGAGAGGTGATGCACAGTATTTGTGGTTGATGTGTGGTGTGTGTCCCCGTCACCCGCCCCCTCCTCTTGCCTTGCTGTGTCTCTAATCCTCCCCTACTCTTTCCCTCCTACACTCTCTGTCTACTTCCCCTGTTCCTACACCCCACTCACTGGAATATCTCCCTTGCCTGCTTTCACCACCTAGCCCCCTGTCCTTATGTGCCCTTTGACTAAGCACTCCTTCTCCCCTTTTTGGGGAAAGATCCAAGTTAAATACGCTGGAGTCTCAGCATTCCCGCTGAGAGAGTCCACAGCGCCAAGGGAGCCACTCAAAATTGAGGTATGGTATGGCACCCCTTGCCAAAGCACTCCCTCTCCCCTTTTTGGGGAAGGATCCAGTAAATAGGCCTTGGAGTCTCAGAGATCCCTCTGAGAGAGTCCCCTGCGCTTAGGGAGCCTCTCGCAACAGAGATGGGTAAATGATACCACTTCCCCTGGGATCACAGCTTCTGGACTTTGGGCGCAGCTTTGACTCGTCTACCAGTTTGTGCCCCTGTCACCCTCCCCCTCCTCTTGCCATGCCCTGTCTCTAACCCTCCCCTCTTCTTTCCCTCCTCCACTCTCTGTCTACTTCCCCTGCTCTTACCCCCCCCCCCCACTCCCCGGAATATCTACCCTTGCCAGCTTTTTTCCCTTTCTATATGTTCCTTTTTGTTTGTCTCAACCTTACTTATAACTAAAATTGCCATGCTCTAATAACTGTGTAACCTTGTAAATCTGTAACCCGCAATTTATTGTCTGATACCCATGTAAAGCGCTCTGATACTTCCGGGTCTAGCCAGCGCTATATAAAACCTTTTTTAAATAAAATAAATAAGTGGCTGCAGAATGAATGGTGTGTATACATTGAATATGAGTGAGTTGTGTTGCACGAATGTGTGTCTAGGGAATGAGGTTTGCATTATGGTAACTGCAGGCAAGTGTCTTTTGGTGAATGATGTTGCACATGAGTGAATGCAGGTGGTCAGTGAGCAAAGTTGCAAGTGGTATAATGGGCAAGTGATGTTGCACATGCAAGATCTGTAGGCAACATGTGTTGCAGTCATGTAGTTATCAGTAAACCATTTTACACATGAATCGTTGTGGCTGTGTGGTGTTGGAATTGGTGTTGATGCATGTGGTATTCCCTAAATACAGATGCATGTTGTTGCCTCCAGGTGATCGATTGGAAAGTGGTCCTGGAGCCAAATGCCAAAGGATGAATGCGATCAAGTGGTGTTTGGGCATGTGTTGTTTTGGACTAATTTTTGGATGAGTTGGTTAGCATACAAAGGACTATGGTAAAGTGGAGTAACTCTTGAATTTAGGTGAGCAGGGTTGCTTGCTAGTAGGTTTGAATGATTAATGTCGCTTTTGAAAGGATGAAGATAAGGGTGTGTAATCAACCGTCTGCTGAGCAATTTTACATATGAGTGACTGTGGGCAAGAAGTGTGGTGCATGGATGAGTGATACCAAGTGTAATTTGCCATAAATTAATACTGATGACTTTCATCGTATGTGACCGCTGTGGGAAGGTAGTACTGCACACATGTGGTTACTGTTTCTTTTGTGTACTATCAAATTAACTTGTGCCCTACCCCACCCCACTCCTCCCCGGTAGCTTGGCACAGAGTTATCAGGCTTAACTTGGAGGAAATGTCTAAAGTGTTTGTGCAGCACTTCAAACAGTAAAACAGTGAAAACATCACACAGAAGAATCCCATGGCAGTTTAAAAAAATAGAGAACTTTTTTAATAAATAAAAAGGACCAAAATTACATAAAACCAATAAGTAGAACCAGAGATATTGAACTTTAAATTTTATAATGAAAAATAGTAACAAAAAACACAATGCACCAATTGGGGATATGTTGTCACACCAGACTGGGAGAAAGTTGGAAGTTCAGGTCAACTGCGATGGAGCACGGGCCAGGTACAGGGACTATGTTAGGCTAGCTGAACAAAGTACCCTAAATCCTGATTGCAGAGCATTGCATGGATGTGAGTCGAAGATGTGTTACGCAGCCTGTGTGTTGCGTCGGTTCCGCAATGGAGCAAGGCTGTGGTGCAAGGTCCTGTTGAATCTTTGTCAAGGATCCGGTCGACAAGGTTTGTGATGCGAATTCCGGCATTGGCGATGCAGTCCACTGCTGGCGATGCATCAGTTCTGAGGAGCTGCAAGGCTGTGATTGTCAAGGCTGCCATCGATAAGAGATGAGAGGACCAGGGTGACACAGATCTTTGTGATGGGTCCAATCTATGCAGCAATGGAAGCACTTTGGTTATTCCTGGGGTTCTGCTGGCAAGCAGCTTAGGCCCACTTGCAAGGGTCGATGACTTAGGTGTCACTATTTGTCAGGTTAGACTCTCAGGTGGCAGAGTCCAGGTGCAGACGCCACATTGTTGGAAACCTGTTAAATCCCATAGGCTTCAGTCAGGAGGCCAGCCAACTAACCCATGGAGTCACTTGTGATTCCGGGTTCAAGATATGCAGGTCCAGTCCTTCTCACCAGGGCTAGATGGCAGCAGGTCAGCAATAAGCATAGCAAAGCAGGAGTTCAGCAGAGTGTAGAACACCAGTTTGGCAGTCTTTCAGCAGCACATCAGTTCTTTCTCTTGGCAGAGTATCTACAGGCGCAGAAGTTTACTGAAGTGGTGGTAGCTGAGGTCCTTCTTTTATAACCCGTTGTGCCTTTGAATTGGGGAGAACCTTCTAGAGGCATGCCTTTGAAGTACACAGATGCCCTGCCTTCCCTACCCTGGCTCCATAAGAACAGGTAATTCAGCTCTTTGTGTGGAGACAGGACACAGTATACAAGGGATAAATGAGGCTGGGCCCAACTTCTTGCTCTTATCCTGCCAGTGATGGCCTATCCAGTCACACCTAAACTCCCATTGTGGGTGACTGTCTAGGAGGAATGCACAAAATCCAACTGCCAACTACACCCAGTCATGTGGCCAGAGACAGGCTGCAGGCATCAAATGGCTGAGGCAAGAACATTTCAACATTTTAAAAGTGGCATTTACAGAATTGCAATTTAACATTGGACTTCACCATAAGTTAGGATTTTAAATTGTTATTCCAGAGTCACTAAACTTGAAGGGGTTATCTCTTCCCATTTGGGAATCATACTATAGAAATATAGTAAGTTATCTTCAATGTTATTCTATGCGAGTGACAGGCCTTGCAGTAGTGAAAAATAAATTTAAGAGTTGTTCACTACCAGGACATGTAAAACTTAAAAGTACATGTTAAACTTTTTCAATACATTGCACCCTTCCTTTGGGGCTTTCTAGGGACTACCTTAGGGATGACATATGTATTAAAAGCAAGGTTTAGGCCTGGCTAAAAAAGGTTTATTTTGCCAGGTCTAAATGGCAATTTAAAACTGCACTCACAGGCTCTGCAATGACAGGGTTTAGACACGTTTAGAGAGCTACTTAAGTGGGTGGCACAATCAGTGCTGCAGGCACACTAGTAGCATTTAACTTACAGGCCCTGAGCATATGTAGTACACTTTACTAGGGGCTAATAAGTAAATTAAATATGTCAATAGGGTATAAGCCAATGTCATCATTTTGTTTGTCCTTATATGCCAACAGACAGACAGTTGCACCTTCATCTGGCAACTGACTATCTGCTGTTTCAATAGCCACAAATATGAAACCAAGGGGGCACAAGGGGGATCCAGATTTAACCCCCTCTCCCCAGTCTCGTATCTGCATGTTGGGCTTAATCACAGGACCAAAATAAGCAAGGATAGCTTCCTCTTCAGCTAATATACAATGTCCAAAGCTCACCAGACTTCTCACATCTTTTACAGTCCCGATCACATGTACAGACACTGTCCACTGAGTTCAACTAGCTCCTGGGGGCAGGCAGAGTGGACTGTGCCGATTTATACAGCTCTCCCTCCTTGCCAACAGGATCAGGTAGAAAATTAATTGCTTCTGCCAAAGCAATGCACCCTGGTCAGGCAAGACAGTAATTCCAAATATGATAACAAGCATTTGCAATGCAATAGGTCTCGCATTTACAATGGTTTGCGCTATTAGCGTTGTAAATGACCATGCCTTTTTATTTATCTGTTTAAAAAAACACATTAATAAAAGGCAATGTCATTTACAATGCCAATAGCTCAAACTCTCATAAATGCGAGACCTATTGCATTGTAAATGGCGTTAGGAGAGAGTGTGTCCTGCTTTTTCTAGCGGGCAAGAGCAGGCATGACTAAGCTGTTTGAGAAAATAGTGCTTGCAGACTAAAATTAAAGCTTATGGAGCAAGAACACTTGTAAAAGGGGGTGTCCTCATGGGAGTTTACAAAATGGGAAAAGGTGGCACTAAAGAGGGACTACTAAGCCTATTGACTAATGAAAAGCCTCACTTTACAATGGACAATGACACAAGCAATAAAAAAACTGGCCGGAGAGTGGGCAGGGTTCATGTCCATGCTTTAATACAGCATGCCTTGCAGAGCAGCGCATGCGCTGCCCGGGCTCGACCTAAAAACATTCTATAAAGTGGCACTGGACGGTGTGATATTGTGGGCTTTTGGGGCGAGTGCGGAGTCCTCATTGAGGCAACTTGAGAAAGGCCTTTAGTTGATGCCCTCTATTTCAGAATTAGAAATACAAGATACTATTCAAAGTCATGCCGGTAGATGGCAGAATTATGCACAGTACGTGCTTACTATAGTACAATTTAAATAATGCCCATAGCCATTCATTTAAATACAATTTATCTAGAGGAAGCTACCTTTGTACAGCTTAAGAACCTAACTGGATCTTGCTGGTTGATGGATAAAAAGCCCCTGAACTAGTTCTTAGGTCGTGCTTTCAACCATAGGAGTTACTGATAGAAACAACCTGTAGTCCATTTTCACCCCTGTTATGGTTTTAGCATTTACATCAATACAATCTCCCATCACGACATAACAAAAGGCCAAATTGCTTTTAGCCTTCAAGGCTGGGGCTAGTACCCAGTGTATGTATTAAAAAAGCATTGGCATAGCCAATAGGTCTTGCCTTTGGGACATTATAAGTGTTTAGCCAAAGGCGAGACCTATTGGCTATGCCAATGCTTGTTATCCCTTTTTCCCCTTTAGAAACCCTAAATAATCCCGCAGTATGGGGGAGTGAGTGGTGATTAGGGTAGAATCTTTTTCCCCTTCATTCCTTATCAGCTGATTTTTGATTTCATTCTGTAGGAACAAGCCACACAACGGATGGTGAGCATATGCAGTGTACCCGATGGTTCAGTGTCACCCCCTCTCCCCTCTCTTGTATATGTTTGTAAGCACTTTGCACGTTAGCCTGACTGCCCTGAGAGTAGAACTTTGCTCCCCTTCTTACTACATCTAAACTCAACTCTGCATTTGATGTCATATCGTTTACCAGTTATCTCACCCAGAAGAGTTCAAATCATTGTCATTGATAGTAAGCGGTATATAAATGCAATGGCACTACAGTGTGCGAAGGAAAAATAAAGTAAGAGTTGGAAATTGATACGATTACTGCAGACTAAAACTATGTTTCCGGTAGAAGATAGAAAACACAGCCCCATTTCCAACAGCAATTAACGTGAACTACATTCCAAATAAAAAATATTTGGTTTGCAACTTAATCTGTTCCTGATTTAACAGATTCACATATTACCATAGCGCCCAAGTTTCCCAGTTCAACATGAGAAGCTCGACTTGTCCTATTTTTTCTGTGCATTGTTTTAAAATGAATACCAGAATTATAGCTAACATTCTTGACTGGGTGTAGTATTCAAGCAAAGAACTGGGAAATTGCATCTGTGAAGTATTAGTTTTTGAACCATGATTATTGCATCAAGACTGTGAGACAAACGTCGAATAAAAATACTTCACGGGTAAAGTATTGTTATTTTAGGAACACATTTGAGCTCAAATGCTCTCTGCCTTCTGCCTTTGCCAGGTGTTGGTGCTCACCTGTATTCAGACATCTGCCTGGGTCTACAGCGGCCACGTGCATTTACATTGCACGTTTTAATCTGTGCCATGCCCAACCATAGCCTTTGGATCCCGTGGCACCACCCTATTCAGTCCATATAAAACCATATATTGGGCTTTAAGCATGCCGGGACCTGCCGGTGCTCAGCACCGACAGTTTTAAAAAGAAGGTGCTGAGACGGTTCTCTATCTGGATCTTCATTTTTGCCCTCGCCACCAGGGAGAAAAAAAAATCCCACCCCTGCAGCAGTACCACCCTTCAGTGCTGCTTATGTAACTTCAGAGAGACTCGTTATAGTTCTTTCAAATTCTCATCATTTAAGATTTGAAGCATTTCCAATGTTATATACAACGAAACCATAGTTGTTGCCTGTTGATCTTATACAGCTAAAAACCATTGACAAACCCAATAGTCTTGGCTTGTTGTAGGTGTAATGTTACATGTCGTATTATATATGTGGAGGCAATGACAGAAGTAGCAAAATACCAGTCGGACGGCACTCTATGCTAAGTTCAGATTTTTAGCTTATGTGGTGTTTAAGGCACACCCATAATTACATTAGTCGGCCCCTTTGAGTGCCCATACCCCCGCTTTGTTTATCACACTTCAAGTCCCAGTGTATGTAAATATTCAAATATCCTTTGTGCATCCACTTCCAACTCATACATTGTAGATCAAATAACAAGTATTTATCCCTGTCAAGCAACCAGTCTGTGTGCCACGGATGGCAGAGGCAAAATGCATGATGGCAACATATTAATTTGCGTGCGCTAGCAGCTGTTGGGCACTGGGGTTAAAATCAACAATGGCATACCTCCGTGTGCCCCTGGGGATTCTGTACAGTGTTCTAGATACAGTGTGAAAAGTAGCGCCACACATTTCGGTAGCCCCTCTCTGAACGCGGATACCTCTGGCATCCTCCGTGGGCCCCGGCGATATTGAAGAGCAAAGGAGTGCGCGCGCCGCGAGCTTCAGCCGGTGTCACACCTGACTCTGCTCCTCAGGCCGCCATCGAGTCACCAGCCACGGACTCCCTGAAAACAAACGGGCTTCATGTTCGTCATTCGAGGAATGGTGGACGAGTAAAGAGCAACTTTGTATCCTTGTAGTGTGTAAAGATGTCATCCACCTGTATGTCGTGTTTGTATTATATGTTTACATTGTTAGTTCACTTCATTAGCGCCATTTTAGGTTCTGACAAACAAAACTGTGCTCCTAAACTGCTGGCATTTGGTTCTCTCACTTGTGGCCACGGCTGAGTCATATCGAGGTTTTCCCTTTCCACATCTTACTTCCCTGTGCCACAGACGTCAGTGGTCTAGATTGATCAACTCTCTCTATGTCATTAGAGATACTGGTTCCTGCTCTGAATTTTTGTCTGATAGCCTGATGCATTCTGGGCGTTGTAGTCTTGCTTTGCTTCCATCCAAACGAAGTAAAGCAGCACACCTGAAGTCGGTGATTTGCTAGGGAAAAGTTGAGGACTAGGGATGGTGTCTTTCATGCCCTTGAGTATGATGGGTCCCTGCATGGTGATCTGTTCAAGAGCCTCCTGCAACAGTGAGCCAGGTATTCTCAAAACTGTGTGCAGACTGAAAGAAGACATACAAATGCCTTCAGACTAGTGTGATATTAATAAAAAAACATGCAGGCTAAGCCCAATAGTGTGCCACAAAAGGAAAAGCACATACTCGTGCGTGTGCCATTCCTAGATCAGCTTCTGAAACCCCATTTTTACCTACTAAATGTCTCGCGCTGCATTGTCAGTGCTGCACACTGCAACGCTAGGCGCGAGACCTAAAAAAGGGAATAAACCGCTGTTGCAAAGTCATCTTTTTTTGGTGACGGGTACTGGTGTTAACTGACAATGACTGTCCCTAGGCTGGTCGTAATCAGACCCAGGGCCAGCCTTTTGGTGAAAAACCTTTGAAAACACACACATACATTAGGGTACACCATGTGTTAGGGTACTCCTTTGATTGGCATGACCTACCTTCTACACTGTTGAGAGCTCGAGGTCATTTTACAAGCAGCTCCGTGTTGCAGGACTGCTTAAAATTATAAATTGGGCAAAAACTCGAATTTTGTGGTAGGGGCCTTTAAATATTGATAAACTGCAATATTTTTGGCATATTAGGTACTCACAGGGTCTCCCCTAGGTGTCCCAAGGGTAGGTGGGGTCATGTAATTATAAGGTGAAACCTTATAAAAGAGGTTTGATATGGTCTGGGGATACAGAAAATGCCCATTGTAGTAAAGTGCTTCTCAAATTCGACGTTTGTGCTAGGAGCACTGTGGAGTAAGAATCTAGGTTATTTTTGAATACCGAGGACCCCTACTATCTCCCCTAGCTGTTCCAGGGTTGGGAGTCATGTAGCTATAAGCAGGATCCTTTAAAAGATGTGTTATAGGCCCTGATCCTGGAGAAACTAGACATTTCATTTTCTCCATTGCAGATCCCCAGTCACATAGGTTAACATTGCAATAGTTTATGAACTCATAACTATTGCTAATGATTACCACCAAAAATGTCATCCAAAGACTTAGGAGAATGGTATTGATAAATCCAACAATAAGTTATTGTTGAATTTATCCTAAAATATACAGAAAATAAGTTTTACCACGTTCTTGTCTACAAGCTAAAATTCAACTCTCCTGCCCTCTTCCCTGATTGGTCAGAGTTAATAGGATTAGCCTGGCTGCTTTGATGAAGTGATAAGTGGCACCCGGGGAGAGAAGCTATCGGGTAGGAGATAGCCCTGCTACACAGGAATGTCTAAGCAGGGGGAGGGGTTGCAAAGCATGAACTTCAAAGGAAGAATGGGATTTGTCAGAGAAAACCTGGTCCATCCAACACCATCACTTCTGAACCCAGCCAGATGGCACACTTAAGGAAGGAATTTGCAGATGTCAAGTGGAGGAGAGCTATGGAAATGAGCCATACAGGAGGTTGGTTTAACTAGATCTTGCTCCTCTGCTGATACTTCAGCCATTTTGAATTTTGGAGGAATAGTGCTTTCTTGGAGACCATATGCCACACTTCGGAGGAAGTGATCATGCTCTGGGGTGTTGCCTGGGTCCTCATTGGACAGGAGTGCTTGACCCCAAAGAACTTTGAAAAAGTATCTAAGAGGGGCAAAGCCTCTTAGGTCTGCTGCCTGAAAGTCAGAAAAGAAGAAGGGTCAATCCTGGAAGTTTGATTTGCATCAACCAGGCCCTGCACTCTGGCAGACTGCGTCAGCTGCCCAATCTGGAACAACAGCCCTGTGGACCTAACTTGCTTTAAGAGTAATAAATAGTGTACTCCCTGAAAGCTACGGGTTAAGAGTGCTCACCCAGACCATCACCAGCAAGAATCCCTAGCCTGGAGTGTGTCTAGTTGATTTGTAAGGGTTTTGTCCACGTGGATTGTGGGAACTGAAGTCCCAACCTTTCAAGGACCATCTTGGAGATTCCAGACACATAGATAGTGTTTTGGGACCCCCAAAGGAACTTCAGGAAGAAGTTCCAGAAATGTTGAGAGTTTTTGAGGAACTTTGGAAAAAAGCTCCATTGGGGGCCCACTCAACCGCGAGAGTCAAGCCGGTGACTTTCAAACGCGAGCAGGCCTGCCCTGCTGGTTTATCCCGCTGAAATGCTCCTGAAGTCTGTCTTCCAGAGTTTGACCGGGAACTGCCTGGAAAGGAAGCCTGTGAACCCTCACTGAACCCAGACTGGTGAAGAGCATTGAGGGACCCCTGCAGAAGAAGCTCCAGAAAAGTTTCTAAGCCCAAAGGTAAAACTTTGACCTAGGCCTCCGGCAGGGCGGGCTTTAACATTGGTGGTGCCTGGTGTGCCTATGTTTGTAGGCGCCCCCCTATCTGTGATGGCAGTGGTGAACACCTCCACCATGGATTCTCTTACAACCACCTTTTAACAGTGCCCCTCAAGTTTCCAAAACAACCCTTTTTCAGATGCATTTAATCACTTATATAGCATCACTCATACCAGTGTAGGGTGTCATAGCACTTTACATCACACGCACATTACACAGAGACAATCAATCATAGATCTGTAAATCACTGTATATGAAATGTTACATAAGCCAGCGGACGACAAGGTGTAGGAGTGACATGTCATCCATACTGGTAGGCAGTATAGTTTAAGAGTGCTTGGCCAGGAGAAGCACAAACTCAGAATTGAAAAGGAACACCATGGTTGCCGGGTTCTGCTTAATAGTAAGAATCAATTTCTAATCTAATCTATACTTTGCAGTGATGATAGCTAATACATCACTGCTCTATAATAAAGGATTTTAACTTATAAACTGCAAGTAACAAAGGGATGTCTCTAAGAAAAGCAGTAACACACTGACCCAATTAGATTATATGCACTTTATGATCTGCATGCTACACATTCATTGCAGTAGGCGTATTAACCATCTGAACTATTTTATGCTCAGTCAAAACCTCAACTCGACAAAACTCCGATCTCCCTCCAGGACAGGCCTACGATGAGGGGTACCGGCACAAGAGTTCATTGCAGTCGGCCTGAAACTTTGACTTTGTCTAGCATGACCAAATGTCCAAATAGGCGCTAAAGGTTTCTATGTGCTATGTAGTGTTAAAACAAATAAAAATTCAAATCTCCGGTTCCCTACTTTTTTCCTTTTGGTGTCATTTTAAAGATAAAAATCTATCCTATTGGTAGGAATAGTGTTGGGTTTATATTGTGCATTGTGTCTTTATTATTTACTGAATTGGTGATTTTAGATGCTTTACATGCCTGTCTCTGAAGTTAAGCCTGCCTGCTCACAACCGAGCTACCCAGGGTTGAGCATGGGAATAGTTTTCTGAGACCTAATCTGAGCCCTGGACAGTTTTAGTGGCCTTATTGCCAGTGGTTGATGCATATTTACCGCTACTAATAATCCACTTTTCAACAACTGTGATTTGACTACTCATAATGCCAAAAACTGTACTCTGCACTCCCCAAAAACCCTTCAACCCGGGGCTCAAAAAAAGCATATGGATATTGCCCTTTTTTTCTCACCACAATGATTACAACTGGGTGGAGGCCCCTCAACAAATGTTGCACACCTCTTGCAGGTAGAGTAGTTTCTGTGCTAGATACAGAGGGGTCCTTCATAAGTGGAGATGATTTAACTGTGGAGTAGAGGAGGCAAGAGGAGAGCTGGCAATTATCTAGATATTTCTCCCCTGGCTGCTATCCACCCTAATGGTGGACAGGAACCATGTATCTCTCATCATCAGCCTTCACCAAATCCCAGTACCCGATAGAGATCTCCTTTTTCAATGGCATAAGATCTTGAAGCCATTCCTCCATTACCCAACCTCTTGATCAGGCTTCCTGGAGATCAGGCCCCTTGTTACAATGAACCCTAGGAAGCCATTGCATTTACTTATACCATGACTGGGTACCCTTGGTTTCTACACTTAACGTTTCCCACGAAATGAGCCCAGAGCCTTCCCGTAGCTGTCTCCAATAACTAACACCTGCTTTAATCAATGGATTGGTCAAATTGTCCAGCACAAAAGGTGGGGGTACCTGGGGAATTCCAAACTGGAGCAACCTTTGAATAATAATCAATTCCGAGGATGTTCCTTATATAGTACAATATTTCCAGAAAAGCCCTTGGCACTTTCAGCCGGACCTTCTTGAAGTACTTCTGGTCCCCAAACATATTCACAAAACCGTACTGCCTGAGTAAATCTAGCACTCCTGCATTGGTTCTACCTCTGCTAGAATCATCAGGGGCCCCCAAAAGCATTCTACAGTTCGTAAATTGGAAGAAGAGATAATACAAAAAGACATCTGGCAGTGCTAGACCCTCCTTTATCTACTTCCTTCTTAGTTTCTTCCAACAAAGTCTTGGACTCTTGGAGGTCCAAATAAAGGTCCCTATCCTATCTTGTATCTTATCCAAGTGGCAACTATGGAAAAATATAGGAATATTGTCACACAAAAAAAGTTCATTTGGGGAGGATCATCATCTTCATCAAACTCGCCCTGCCGTAAATGGTCAAAAGGAGATGTCCACACATCGATAACAACTCCTCAATTTCATTCCTCACCCTCCTTAGGATCCAGCTTGTGTAAAACTTTGATGCCTCAATACATAATCACCTTTTCACAACCCATCCTGGTACCTGCTAAATTCCACTTCATCACCTCCGTTTTCTCCTTTTTATAGAATAATCAGAAAAAGCCCCAAACACTTCTGTTATGGCCTCCATGTGACCCAGTGTTCTCTGTTAATCTCTCGCATACATATTGTCATCTTCATAGAGGCCCAACTTAATATTCTGATTTGTTTTTTATTCAAAAGGCTTAATTCCCACAACCTCCCTAAAATCCCATATATATATATGACCTTTCAAGCCGGGTAATTTTTAATGGCATGAATTCTTTCCCGACTCCCGGGCGACACAGGTTAGAAAGGTCCTCAAACCATGTAAGTTAGCGTCCGCCCACTGGGGCACAATCCGCACATGAAGGACTTGGCATTTCACTTTAATCCAACGAAAGCCAACATGACACGTCTGTAATTGACCTAGCAGCACATACGACAATACCAATCGCCTCCAAAAATACCTGTACTTCCAGCAGCAGTAAGGAGGTAAAATGTGCAACCAGGCAGCTAAAACATGAACAGTTCATATGCCGAACAGACACACAGGCTATGGCTCACTTCTCAACACTTCTGTGATTATAGAATGCGCACGCAACGCACACCTTTGTAAACACGGGAACTGAGTATTACCTTCAAGTTCTTCAAGCTACTACGTGAAGGGAGCTACATGTGACCAAATAACAGCACAAATCGAGCAAAAGTGTAAATAATTGTAATCTACTCATGATTCCTCGACAACAAGGCCTATCAGCGAATGCATCATATTCATATGTTTGTTTACTGCCATAAGTGAAATAACTTATACCTTATTATTAGGATGACTTGCATTTCTACTGTCACTAACTTTACTATGTCCATCACTTACCTGCCCGTCACCATGACAACCCTCACATTTTTTTCACTTTTTGCAAACTTTTTTCTTTGTGTCACGATTGTAAACCCATCGCTATAAAAAGGTTCTTCACCTTGGTGAAGGTAGATGTAGTGACCAAGGCGGCCCTGTCCACCGAAACGCGTCTAATCGTATGGAATAAAAACTATCCTTGTAACTTCATCCCACGGAGTCGGTGCCTGATTTTGTATGGTGGTAAACAGGATTGGCTGAATATATATATATATATATATATATATATATATATATATATATATATATATATATATATGAAAGCAGCAGAGATAATGGACAGCAATGGCATGTCACTCTCAATATGTCAACTTTTGCTATGCCACCATTCACCAGAATCTCACCTGATGGTGTTATATACAGGGCCTTTACCATGTTGACACCTCTCACAAGTAGGCACAGTGCACTCTATCAAATGCCTTAGCAGCATGTATGCCAACTATGACTAAGGGATCTAAATTCACAGTTGCTAGATCTATTGCAAACATCAATTGATGTGTCAAGTCATACAGGTGCTGACCTGGAACAAAAGTCCTTCAGATGAGTGCACTACCTTGCAGACAGCCAAGGAAAACCTCCTCACTAAAATGCTAGCAAAGATCGTTTGATCGAAATTCAATAAAAAGATGGGTCTATATGAGTCTTTTCTTTTGGGGTGTGTGAATGGTTTCAAAAGAAGAGCTATTAGGATCTTATTAAATGGTGCATTTCTGGGACTCCAGCTAATAATAAGTTAAACAGTTCCTTTCTTATCAAAACTATTATTTATTTCAATACTTTATAAAATTCCCCAGGAAGAGCATCAGGGCATGCCACATTTGCATTCCGGAATTATCAATTTGCAAGATCTCCTCCTTAATGTCCTCTAACAGATCTTCTTGTTCAGCACTAGATGGGGATGGTAATTTAAACCCTGCTAACCACTCTTTTGACACTGGAGCCCAGCTAATGTCCTTCTCAAAGTAAAGATCCACAAACACTATATGAAAGCATTCCACTATTTCCTCAGAAACGTCTGACACCTCACCATCACTATCCGCTATCAGATATTCAATATAATTCCCTCCTGTATCTGCTTGCCCCTTCCAGGCTGGCAATTTACCACTAAATCCCCCATACTCTGATTGAGCAAGCTTGCTGACATACCATCTTGCTCTAACTCTGCTCTCATGACATGAAGGTACACCACCCATTTTTCTGCCAAACTCTTTAACTGCTTCCGCATCAACTCCTGGAGGCAAAACAAGGAGTTCCTTCTCCATTGCCCCTAACTGTTCTTCAAGACACTTTTCCTTCTTTCGTAATTTTCTAACCCTAATAAAGCCTTGATGGCTCAAAAACCCATGGGCCACTGCCTTTTATGAGTCTTAAATATCATTATAGGAGCTGAGCCCAAGGTGACACAGAAATAAAACCTGCTCTCCTCTAAAGCATGCAGTGGATCCAGAACCGACAACAACATCCTGTCCACAGTTCACCCGGAGCTAGTCTGCACATTAGGGAACCTAGGGCCAGATGTAGGTAGCCCTTTACCGGTCGGTAACGGCCGAAAATCTGTATTTTTGGCCGTTACCGACCGGTATTGAGCGATCGGTATGTAGGTGATAGAAAATAGGCCGAATCGGTAAATTTACCGAAGCGGAAAATTTACTGATTCGGTAAAATACCGACTCGGAATATTTACCGAATCGGAAAATTTACCAAATCGGTAAAATACTGACTCGGAATATTTACCAAATCGGAAAAGTTACAGATTCGGTAAACTTACCGATTCGGTAAAATACCGATTCGGTAATTAAGAATAGGTAAAATTGAAGATTGAGATGTAGGGAGGCTCTGAAATACCGATTTTGATTCAAATTCGGTATTTAAGAGTCGGTATTTACCATGGATTCAAATCAGGTGGTAACCAGGTGCAGCCTATAAAAATGGACCCAAAATGCAATTCTGTTTGCACAATGGCGGCATTTTATGTCATCCCAAGACGGCTACGGCTACAGGAGGAAGGAGAGAGGGAATGGCTGAGACAGGAGCAGGTCTACAGGCGGAGGGTGACCCTGTTCATGCTCACAGAGGAAGAGATACTGCAGAGGTACAGGTTGGCTCCAGACACCATCTTGGAGCACATCAGGGACCTACAACCACTGTTGCAGCACACCACCCCAAGGGCACATGAAATTCCACCCCATGTACAGGTGCTGTGCAGCCTCCATCTGCTGGCGTCAGGGAGCTACCAGAGCGTGGTCGCTGCGGTGGGTGGGGTGACCCAGAGCAGCCTCTCAAGATTTTTTTACAAATTCCTTGACGCCATGTTGCATAGGATGGAGCATTACATTTCTTTTCCATCCACCCATGCAGAACTGGTTCAAACCAAATCTGAGTTCTACCAGATGGCTAGATTTCCCCATATCATCGGCTGCATTGATGGCACGCACATCCCCATTTGTCCCCCTGCTGCCACAGAATACTTCTACCGGAATAGGAAGTCCACCAACACCATCAATGTACAGGTGATTTGCAATGCAAAGTTCGTCATCACAGACCTTGTTGCTAAATTCCCTGGGAGTACCCACGACTCCTATATTTTTCAGAACAGCGGCATCTATGCACGGCTGTCTGCAGGTGAATTTGGCGAAGGATACCTCCTAGGTAAGACACAGTGTGCGACCCCTTCAACACCTATTGCAGTAAGAATTATAAGTGTGCATGTGAGTAATGTATTCCCATTTCCCTTTTAGGAGACAGTGCATATGCCCTACGTTCATTTCTCCTCACTCCCTACCTCAACCCCTCCACACCCAGCCAAAGGAGGTATAACCAGGCCCACAAAAGTACACGGAATGTGGTAGAACGGACCTTTGGCATCTGGAAGAGCAGATTTAGATGCCTTCACAAGAGTGGAGGTGCAAGGCAGTATACCCCCATCACCTGCTGCAAGATAATTGCTGCCTGTGCCATGTTGCACAACTTGGCTGTGAGGAAGGGTACTGAGGTGGAGTTGTCTGACTATGAGGATCATGACGACGACAATGCTGTGCCTGACAGACAACCTGCTGGAGTGTCAACACCAAGTGATGGCAGATACAGACGTGAGGAGATAACAGACAACTATTTCTGAGTGAGTAAAGAGACACAGACAGCTTGTGAATGTGAAAAAAGAGTTTTTTTAATGTTGCCGCAACGGTAATGCACTGATATGGAACTAATAATAAGTATATGAATGTGGGGACTGCTAATGTCCCAGGTTGCCTCACCCACACTGTAAATGTTATTTACGGGCGCGCTTCGCAGACCCACTGGGGTGTGGTTCACTCCCTTCGGCATGGCCTGCAGGCTCAGCTGAGCGCCTGGTGCTCCGGCGTGGCTCAACAACTGCGCTAGCCGGGCTGCTGCGGCTGCTGCTGTCGTATGCCTCAGCCACGTCCAGGGCAGGATTTGCAGCAGTATGGGAGATGATCATGGCCTCCAGGGCACTGGTAATCCTGGCCATGCCCCTGGTTACCTCCGCGGTGTTCTGCGTGAGGCTTTCTTGCATGTTGGCGCTCCTACGGCATAGCTGGGATGTTGCCGTGGCAAGCCGGTGCATAGCCCTGTTGTGCACACGCGCATCCCTGCGCCTTGTTTGTTCCTGGGCATCCATTTTTGCGCACAGTTGGTTGATGGCGGTGGTCATGTCAGTGTTGTTCTTTGCAACCTCCCTGTTGGTTTCCACTAAAGCACTGATGCCCTTGCCCATGTCTCCAATTTGCTGATTTAGGATCCTAAACTGGCGGTGGCAGGCCTGAATTGATTTGCCCTGCATGCGCTGGAAGCGCACCATGCTCCCCTCAAGGCCACGGAACACAGTGCCCACTCCAGGTGGACCTGCACTGCTGGGAGTGCGTTGGCAGCTGCGAGTGCTGCTGGACTGATGTGTGGACACCTGTGCAGTAGGAGTGACTTCTATGGTTGCTGGAGCCTCACCCTCACCTCCCGCCATGACTCTCAGTGGGGCCACATATCTCCTCCTGGCTGGTGAGGTAGCAGGTGTTGTCAGGGACCGTGATGGGGAGTTCTCAGGTGAGAACACCAATGGGAGGGTTTGGGAAACGTGTGGGGAGTGGGGAAACACAAGGGGACGAACAGTGTCATCCTCATGGGAGAGGGCAGTGGCATCTTCGTCCTCCTGCGAGGCTTCTGCGGTGCTTGGCCCTGCCTCAACACTCTTCTCCCTCGCTGGCGCAGTTCCTTGTGAGGCAGATGGTCCACTGCCTGATGTTGGCCCTAGGTATAAAGAAGCGTATGTACACTGAGTGCTATTGTCTTACAGTTACTACAATAAATGCATTGCACATTTCACTTTGATTACTCTGATTGGCTTTCAATGCATTGCTGTTTTCTGTGCACTTACATGTGGTCCTACATTTGCTGACTACATTTCCCATAATGCATTGCTCATGTATAGTGCTAACAATACTGGACTGGGGTTGGGCTGTACACAAAGGCTAAAGGGAAGCAGTTTGCTTTGGGGTGTCATGCTGCGCAGGCCTCTTACCTTTCGTAGTAGCTCTGGCTGAGCTGTCCACATCTCCTACTCCCACGACACTGTCAGGCTCGATGGTGGAGCCCACCAGTTCCTCAAGGTCAGTCAGGGGGGGCGCAGGGTTCCTGCCTCCACCGGTCACACCAGCCTGCTTGTGGATCTCTGCCATTTTTTTTTTGGTGAGGCTCCTGAGGTCGTAAAACCTTTTCTTCAGGTCCTCTTGGCTCCTGCTGGTCACACCCACAGAATTCACCTTCTCCCCTATGGCAAGCCACAGGTTTCTTTTGGCTGACTCTGGTACAGTGAGAGACAGCCTGCCAAAAAGCTGTTTGTGGACCCTCACCACTTCCTCAACCAGTACCTGCAGCTCCATGCTGCTAAACTTTAATATTCGTTTTCTTTCAGCCTTCTGGCTCTCTGTGCTACTTGCCATTCTTACTCTCTTTCACTGCAAACAAATCTCTCCCTGCTGCTCTGTCTCTCTGCTCAGCTCTGACTGCCTCTCCAGAACATTCTAATGAGTTGCAGCTGCCTGGGTAGCCACTTCCTGGTTGGGAGGGGGAGGGTGGTAGCACCTGATTGGCTGTTTTCATTAGTTTCACTTTTGCTAGCTTCCTGATTCGGTATTTACCGAATTGGTATTTACCGAATCGGTATTTTCAATGCATTCCTATGGGCCCTTTGGCCCATAGGGTTGTATGGCCATTACCGATTCGGTAATTACCGATTCGGTATTTGCCGATTCGGTAATTACAGAAAGTCCGATACCGACTTTTACCGAATCGGTAAAATATACCGATTTTTGACCTACATCTCATTTACCGATTTTTGAATACCGAATCGGTAAAATTCGGTATTTAAGAATCGGTAAATGACATTTACCTACATCTGGCCCCTGATCTCTAACAGAACTGCAGCATGATCAGATCAGTAAACCGGGATATGTCTAACCTCTTTAACATTTGGTAAGCAGTGACTTATGAATTAAAAAAATTATCAATCCTGCTAGAACTTCATTATTTACTGCCGTAGAAGATATACCCCTTCTTGACCCCAGTTGGTGTCTGCCATACATCCCACAAACTTTTAACATCACATTTTCCAAGACTTACCTCACTTTTATGTGCCCTACCCCCATATCTGTGATGATCTATCTAACACTTAATTCAGACATACATTGCAATCACCTCCCATTACTATGGGGGAGGAGAAACCCAACAAAATGTTTCCTAGACTGCACAGGGGAAAAACATTTTCACATGAATACCTAGACTGCCCAAAAGTCATACAACCTATAACCCACCTACCTCAGCATTCCGTTTTAAAGTCAAAAATATTTATGCCAACATTTTTCCTAATGATCAGAGCTACAATTTTTGTGGAGAGGGATTGATCTGAGCACACAACCTGATGGATCTGTGCTAGACTGCTAAAAATATCTTGGCTCTCCCTTACCGAAAGATGCATCTCCTGGAAGGCTATGATATGAGCCTGACAATCTTTCAAGTATTGGCAAATTAGCCCTGTTTTCTTCTACGCTGGAAGCTATTGACATTCCCTGACACAATCACTACCCCCTTACCTGTACCCATACTGTCCAAAATTACCCCATACTTACCCTCTATGTGACAGCATATTACATTCATGTAATATCACGACTAACTTTACAGAAAAAAGGACTCCTGAACACCTGTTGCATTCAAAATGGCAATGAGGACAATTTTCACTTATCACCCGTTTCTCTATTTTTTCCCTTTTTTCGCATTCTAACACCCCTCCCAGTGGACCCCACCCTAGGGAAAACTCCAACTACAGATAATGGCATTCTGCAGTGCCTATTCAAGTTCTACAGTAGGCGGAAATCAAAGAATATAAAAACTACTGCCCTGAAACAGCTCCTACATGTTGATGGTTATAAGTGCCATAAGGAGGAAACAGGTAATGAAAAAAGAAACACAAGAAAACTAATCTCAAAGGGAAAGAGGGAATGTGAAAGAGAGTAAATAAATACTCAGAAGCGAAATAATTCCTTACTAGCCCTCAGGTGGACTCTGCATATTGGTATTGGGGTCATCCACCCACTCAATGCGCCTGATGCTATACATGCGGTTATCCCTCATGACTTTGAGTATGGCCGGAAATGTTATATTGTGAAGGAAAAGAACACAAGTACTTTGGTATTGAATAACAGTGGTAACGTTTTCAGGAACCTAAGGCTTGCAGAAATAAATCAAAAACAGGAGGTCTGAAGGCAAAAAGTTATGAGAAATTACACCAAGGATGCTAGGTCTAACACATGCCCCCCAGCTGAAAGTGGGGAGAAACACCTGACCCCTTGGGAGCTCTCTTCACTAAGGCAGAAGAACCTGGAGAGACCATCAGCACTGGGGTGGTCTATTCCAGGACGGTGTTCCACCATAAAGTCAATTTACTGGAGGCAAATGTACCACCTCAACAGCTTGGGATTCTCACCCTCATCTGTATTAGCCATCTGAAGGGTATGTAGTCCGTCTGAACCTGGAAGTGAGCACCACACAGGTGTGGTCACAGCTTCTTCAGTGCCCAGACCACAGTAAAAGCTTTACTCTCTATTGCACTTCACCTCTGATGACGGGGTAGTAACCTCCTACTGATGAAGGCCACAAGTTCATCCAGGCCCTCTTCATTTAGCTGTGGGAGCACTGTCCCTATGCCATGATGTGAGGTGTCTGTCTGCACAATGAATATTGGGAGAATTTAGTGGTCTTAAACATGGGTGCTAAGCACACAGCCTCCTTCAGGGAGTCAAAACCATTCTGGCATGCCACAGTTCAGATCACTTGACTTGACTGCTTCTTGGAAGTCAGCTCTAACAAGGGTGTAACAATGGTGCCAAACACCTTGACTTCTCTCTTGTAGTCGCAGATGAGCCTGAAAATCCTTGCACCTTTGTCTGGGTCTTGGGGGTTGCTAAGCCAGAATGGTTTCAAACTTGGCCAGGAGGGACTGCACTTTGTCTCCTCCCACTTGGTGACCTAAGTAGACCACTGACCACTGTCCTATCTGGCACTAACTGGGCATAATGGTGAGGCTTGCCCTCTGCAGAGTCCAAAACACTTCCATTATGTGGCATAGGTGGTACTCCTAGAGGGAACTGAAGACTGCAATGCCATCAAGATAGGTGGCACTGAAGTTCTTCAGCCCAGCCTGGACCTTGTTGACCAACCTCTGGAAGGTGGTATAACCCTGAATTGGTAGTGCCCTTCTGGGATTGAGAATGCAGGCCTCTCTTTGCCCACTTGGATAAGGCAATCTGCCAGTACCCAGACGTTGAATCAAAGGAACATGGCAGCTCCTAGTGAATCTATGAGCTCATTAGTTCTGGGAATGGGGTGTTCGTCAATCTTGATGATGGCATTGAGCCCACAGTTGTCAACACAGAACATACATTCTACAGTAATACCTGGAGGGGAAGCCTTGGAGATAAACACCACTGGGCTGGACTAATGGGATGTTTGAGGGCTCATATCCCCTAACTACAGCAACTTAGAGACTTCCTCCTTAATGCTGGCTCTCATCAGATAACTTGTAGATTTTACTCTTCACAGTCATGTCCCAGTGTCAACATCATTGGTATACCATTTAGTGACCCCTGGGGTAAGGGAGAAGAGTGAGACAAACTGCCCCTGCAACTGGCAGCAGTCTCTCGGTTGTTCTGGGGCCAATGTCGGGGATAGGCTGACCCTCTCCACTGGCCCATCCTGCTCATTAGAAGAAAAGTGGTTGGTGAGAGGTTCACTCTCCTCTTCCCCTCCACCATCCATGACTAGGAGCATGGTTAATTCAGATCACCCAAATTGGGGCTTTAGGCAATTTACATGTAGGACCCTTCAGGGGTTCCTGGGAGTCTTGATGTCCACCAAGTAGGTGACATCACTCTTGCACACAACCTCATAAAGCCCAGACCAGCTGTCTTGTAGGACCCTGGGCTCCACAGGCTCCATAACCCACATTTTTAGGCCAGGTTGAACCTTGACCTAAGGAGTATTCTGGGCATGGCACCATTTCATGTCCTCCTGGCTGGCTTCTAAATTTTCTGGTGTTTGCTTCCAAAAGCATTTTGTCTGGTTACAGAGTGCCAGCATGTAACTGATCACATACTGGATGGCCTCACTGGGAGATTTCCATCAGCCTCCTTTACCAGACTGGAATGGCATGGTGAGTAAAAAAAAACTATGGATTTAGGTCATTGACATTGTTCTGCATTCTGTCCATCAATTGTTCATTTTACATTTGTCACCCCGTGTGGAAATGGTATGGCCAGACATGGGTCCTGTGCTCCCCTTGCCACTGGAGTCAAGCTATCCTGGCTGATGAGGGCTGAAAGTCCGAAACCGGTCCTAGGATGCTTGTATCCAGTCCAGGGAGGACCTGGCCTGGCAGTCGGGCTGGACTGTTCTCATCGAGTGCCGGGTCAAGACTGGTTTGAATATGTCTGAGTCCAAACTGCAATAGCATGGTGATCAAAAAAACGATGGATTTCGGTCCAGATCCCTGTCATGAGGTGAATGTATGACATTGTTCTGCATTCTGTCCATCAATTGTTCTTTTTGCATTCCTTTTAAAGGTGTTAAGAGAATCTGAAATGAGATGCAAATGGTTTCTGCCCTTGATTTCAAATGAAAGGTCAGTTGGTAACTTTGTTGTGATTCTCAATTTTCCCTCCCAGTTCTCCTGCCAGAATTTGCACAGGGACATACGTTCTGATTTTGAGTTTGCTGCTTGGAAAAGTGGATAACGTCTTGAAACGAAGTTGTAAATCAATTTTTCTGACCGTTGAAATGCGGATAAAAAAAAACTCCTAGGCCAATAACTGCAGGACGAAATATCGGTACTTCCCAGTGTTCGTGCGTATGGCAGAATCAGGGACTTTCTGTTAACCTTAGATCAGTGTAGCACTTAAATTTCATTGTAAGTTTCTCCTGCAGATAGAGGCATATATTTAATGTACAGCATAGTTGAAGCCGCTTCATAAAAAGGTGTAATCCTAGCTTGGTAGAAGGAGATCAGGGACATACACAGAGAATTTGGTAATTCCTGTTGTGGGCTTTGGGCCAAGGGAGTTTGTCTGACTTTAAATGATTGATGGACATAACTAAGAGATGTTTTCAAAGATTGTTAATTTTGTAACACAGATACTGGAAAAAATCAACACCGAAGAACATGTGTAAAATACATTTTGTTCTATTATAACTGCATGTAGACATGATTTGTACACCCCAAAAATATGTTACGCAAACATTAAGGGTATCATGAGCAATCACGATTTATTACACTTTAAAATCTGGAATGCAGATACGCAAGAATTAGTAAAGAGGACCTAAATTGATTTCTCAGTTAGTAAAATAAGCTAAGAAGATTATTTCTCAGTGGCAGTTCTTCTAATTTTTAGAAAATTATTCACACTCTCCATCATATTGCTGCTCTTTCCTCACTTTATGCAAATAAACAGCTGTTCGCAGCATTAGCCAAACAATCACGTAAAACAGAAAACAATTATAACCGGTCCCCAATGCTAAATAGAATGCAGTTGTCGAGATCTAGTAAGGTTATTCTAACCATTTTGTCTAATAGTAGTTTAATGATTTTTTGCAATGAATATTTGGAACATTGTAATATTGTATTTTTTTAAGTAGTATACTTTTACCTCTGCTAAATAGATCTTTGAAAAAAATGGCAAATTATGATTCTTCCTGTGACTCGTGATTGCGGATTGGTTAGAATTCAATCTGGTTTGGGTTATCATTGTTACTAGAATGAAAGAATTGTGCTTGCCAAATGACAACAATGTTTAATCTCTGACAAATAAAACTTTTATGGGAAAGTGAGAGGATATCGAAGAAATGCAGAAATTGTCTTTTGCTCAGTTTCCCACACAGCATATTCCTAACAATCTACAAAAAACTATTTTCTGGTCGTGTCAAACTGACTTGTCTACTCAGTTTAGGGACGTGATGATAGACCATGTGAGTTTGTATAAATGAAAACCGTGTGCTACAGTTGGGACTATACCACAAAACGATGGCCCTGATTCTGAGCTGCGCATTCACAGTTCCTCACCAGTTGGTGGCATGAAACAATTTGGTCAATGTGCACTCAATAAAAAGAAATACAATAATATAACATAACTTTTGAGTCTGAGTGTTTGGGTGAGTTCAGGTTTTGGGTGGGTGCTTGTGACAGGGCACTATTTTGAGATGAGGTTGAGGGCAGTGCAAGTTTCTCATAGTGATTATATCAGTGGATCTTAAAGGCGGACAAATAAAAGCACTTTCAATCCTACGCCGCTTTGCAGAACACATCACATATGTGGCAATTGTAATTGTGGGAACGTGTGTAAAGGAGGTACACAGTTGTTGAAATATGGACAATACTTAAATAAAATAAAATGCAGTGCTTACATGTTAGTGTTTTGGTTGTGTGTGTAGGGAATTGGTAAAATAGAGTAGACGAAAGGTAGTGTGAGCAAAAGTAGAGTGGATAGACGTGCTGAAGAGGAAAAAGATGACTTGTGCGATATGCAAATGAAGGACTTCAGAAATATATGGGGAAAAGATTGGTAAGGGTCTAAAAGACCAAGAAACAAAAGAGGAAAGTGGTATGGGGGGGTGGGTCAAGAGCAAAAGAGCCACTTTGAAGACCACTGCCTCTTCACATCGTATTTTCATAATTCAGTTCTAATCATTCACAACAAAATTATTGTTAGTCATTTATTTGATTCTGCTAACAGCAATTAGCAAGGACAATATGTATGGCTTGTTTTAGGCATATGTTCATTGTTATGTGATATATCTAGAGACAACCAAATACTGATGGCATGATGTTTGCAGCGCTGAATTTCAGTTTACATGTTTTTAGCCACACCCATAATTACATAGGTTGTGCCACTTGGAAAGAATGTTTCTTTAGCACATGTCCTTTTCAATTCTTCAACTCACACTTTGGGGTATATTTACAAGCTTTGCTACTAAACAGTTTTAACGTTGCTTAGCAGCAATTCTTTGACCACTGTTTACACCCGAAATCCATTGCCATGTTTGGGACGTATTTAAAATACACCGTTACATGGCATTAGGATCAGCTAGCGGTGGGGAAAATTGCAGCCAACTCTAGCACCACGGACATAAAAAACTTGACGCTAGTGTGAAAAAAAGGATGGCCAGCCAATTAGCAGCAACATTTTACATTAGTCAGCCCAGTGTCACTTTTCAGCCTCTAGAGGCAAACAGAGCTGACCAATACACCTCCAAGGAAAAATAAAATGAAAACATCTGAATGCAGAATAAAGCAGCTAGAACCAAGCTCAGCACAAGTCAACAACCCCCCCCCCAAACCACCAACAGCCAGGATGACCAGCCAGGGGAAGAGGAAATGCAGAATCAGGGCCTCATTTATGAAAAGTGGCGCATTGCTGTGGATAAACAGTGATGCAGCACTTTACATCGCACCATCCTTGCAACATCATGGTGGCTGATGCCTGGAAGCGTGGACAGTCCCAGGGGCCTGGAGGCCTTACTGGGCCTGCATCTGAGACCCAGAGTGGGAGACGCCAGTTCTGTGGAGTTACTGCGGCACGATGGTGGAGGCGGGCCACATTGGGCCCAAGCCTGTGGGCCGCGGCGGTATACATTGAGGCGTTACAATTGCCCTTACCTGGTGGCGAAGTCTGGCAGGTCGAATGGAGACACACTGTTGACCTCTGTGAGCAGACCGCCTGGTGCCTCTTGGATCTGTGATGGGTAGAGGTGCTCGTGCGCACCGACGTGGGAAGTTCTGCCTTGCATAACATACGCCACCACTACACTAGGGTGCATGGAATAGATTGCCAATGGTGGGCCGTGCCTCTTTACATCACAGGCCAGAGGAGGTGGCACTGCTCGGATGCTGTGGAGGGTGAGGACCCTGAGCTGCACAGAACTTGTGTGGTGGGAACACTGGGACTTTACGCCTAAGAGTGCCCTGTTGCATCACCTGCATCAGGAGGTTCCCCAGCTGACTCAGTGGTGACTGTTGTACCCAGGCTTTTGAATTACGGCCTGGCTGAGTCACAGATTCAGAAAACACATGGTGGATTGAGCCCCAGTGTCAATGTCAAGGTGAGGAGAAGGGGGGCGAGGGAGTGGAGGAGCCCTGGTAGTCATTTCAGGCCCAAGCCTAGTGCCTGTGGGTGGCACACACCATGACCTGAGCAATCCTTGCACTGTGGAGGACCCACATCACCGAGGACACCACGCAAGACTGTTGGGGGACTCCACAAACTGTCTCAAGTTGCTGATATCAGCCGCTGGGACCAGGTGCCAGGGGCACGGGGTCGGTTTGGGCCAAGCATGCAGCTTGATCTGCCATTACTCACTGGGGCACTGGGGAACACAGAATCTGGTTGGCACTGGTATATCGGAGGAGTGGACCAGATAGTGCTGCATTTCCTAACCCCCTGTTAGTGCTCTGTTGGGTGTACGGGGGTCTATCCCATTGTGGACTTGCTCCTTCCACAGAGCTGTGCCGTCTGGTAGCTGATGCTGTTGTACCCATCTGCTGCTGGTTCCCCTGACCCGGAAGTCCGAAGTATGAGGACCTCCTCTGCTCAGAGGTTCCTGCCTGTGCCTCATCCCAGTGGTAGGGGCTTACTGCTCTGCTGCTTGACTGTCCTCCTGTATCTCTTTCCTGCTGTGTCTGTCCCTCTTTCTGCTCTTCTCCATTGCTTTTATGCCTCTGCCTTGGGCTTTGTTTTTTTCTTTGCTTTGTTTGGCTTTGTGTTTTCTGACAGTTTTTTCAGTTCCTTTTTACCTGTCCTCTCCCTCGTTGCCGCTGCGAACCCCCGCTGCCCTGCCCCTCTCCAGTGTCCTTTTGCGCTCCAGCATTTCCCAGCTGTCCAGCTCCCCTGTATGACTACTTAATGGTAGGCGCTTTGCATGCCAAAGGCAAGCCCGTCTGCATCCGTCCGTGCCTGGAACATGCCCAACACCAGGGACCCTGCCTCTCGGACACTCTACCTCTATGATGTCAACACCCTCCATGCCCTAAACCCTGGATGCCATGCTGCCTGCCATTTAGCATCACTGAAGAGTACCCTTGGGCCCTTCGCCTACCGAAACTGCAACTGCACCATCTGCCATGCCAACACACCAGCTCCTATCATCGCTCACACGACCAACAGCGCACATGATCGGCTTAACTGCATCCACCTCAACGTGTGATCCTTCCACAAACACACCACAGAAATCTGGAACCTCCTTGATGCCATCTTTCCAGTCATTACCTTCTTCACAGAAACCTGGACCTTTCTCTTCTCCAGACAGGACTGGACATCTCCATTGCCTTCACTGACTGCTACAAAATCACCAGCGAGGACAGCTTTGACCGCCCAGGAGGAGGCATCGCCATCATCCACAAAAGCACAGTCCGACTGACCACGCACTCTAATGAGCCAACGGCAACCATGGAACACCGCCACTTCCAGAAACAGGCCAACCCTAATACTACCCTATATGGCACCCTCATCAACCGGCCCATAGCCCCTGACTCACCTTCACCGAAACCATCGTTAAACTCATCGCACCCTAGGCTCTTGCATCCACTGACTGCATCCTACTGGGAGACCTCAACTTCCACCTGGACAACACCAGTGACCAGAACACCACCTCCCTCCTAGAGAACCTCGCCAACATCGGACTCAAGCAGCTAGTAACTGCACTGATCCTCATAGCCGGACACACGCTCCACCCCATCTTCTCCGCCAGGCGGTACATCACCTACAGCCACACCAACGAATTCTCCTGGACCGACCAACATTGTGTATATCTCACTTTCACCACACCCAGCGTACACCACCGACATCATCGCCCCTCATCGCAGCTGGATCAAGGCCACCGGAGAACTTCTTGTCAATTCCTTCAGCACTATCACTCTGCCAACACCCACTCTGCCAACTCTGAAGCGTGCAACTTTTCCCAATGAATCTACAACAGCACCGACACGCTGTTACCCCTCAAGAAAAGACCAGGCAAACAACACTCCAAGAAGGCCAACTTGTTCACTCTCACCCTCCCGAGTCCAGATGTGCCTGCAGACCACTTGAGAAGAGATGGAGGCACAATAAAACCCCAGAAACTCAACCAACCTTCAAATCCACCATCAACACACCACCTCCTCCTGAAAACCACCAAGAAAATGGCTCTCCAAGACAGAATCCATGCCAGTGCACACAACAGCAAGGAACTCTTCACCATCATCAAGGAGTCTACCAGGCCCAACAGCAAGACCACATATGTGCCCCCTCACAAGACCTTTGCAGCAAACTCAGCATCTTATTTGACTACAAGAGTAGAAAGATATATGACAGCTTTGACACCCTAGATCCGGCCACCGAGCCTGCCACCATGATTCACAGCCAAGCTGCACCTCAACAGACCATGTTCTGCTGGACCCTGCCCACAACAGATCACAATCTCAAGACCATGAAGAGCATACACCCACATGCCCGAAAAATCCCTTCCTATACCACATCATCCACAGAGCAGCCGCCGCCATCGCCCCCAGCTTTGCTGCACCATCAACTGCTCCATCAAAACCGCCACCTTCCCCAACAACTGGAAACATGCCAATATCAACCCTTTGCTGAAGAAGCCATCCTCTGACCCGACAGACCTCAAGAACAGAGAACATCCACTGCCTCCTCGACCGAGGAGGGATCACAGCCCTTATCTTACTAGAAATCTCGGCCTCCTTCAATACAGTCTCCCATGCACCCTAATCACAAGACTTTATGATGCCATTATCCACGACAAGGCTTTGGACTGGATCCACTCCTTCCTCACTGGCCTGACCCAGTGAGTCAGACTACTGCAGTTCCTCTCAGAAACCATGGAGATCAGCTGTGGAGTACCGCAGGGTTCCTGCCTGAGCCCCACCCTCTTCAATGTGTACATGGCCCTCCTGGCAGCCACACCGGCATCACCCTGTATGAGTTCAAGGAACTACAGAATGACCAAAACACCACAGCCAGACTGGTCCTTGACATCCCTCGCCTCAGCCACATCACGCAGCACCTCTGACAACTCCACTGGCTCCCAGTCAACAAGAGAGTCACTTTCAAACTCCTCACTTACTACTACAAAGCTCTACAGAACAAAGGACCAGCATACTTGAACCACCGCCTCACATTACACGTACCTGCAGACAACTGCAATCCTCCAAACTCGCCTCCGTCCCCAGGATCCACACAATAGCAATAGGAGGAAGGTCGTTCTCCTACCTCGCCGCAAAGACCTGAAACACCCTGCCTCAGGCAATCTGGGCCACTGACCCAATTCAGGAAGGTCATCAAGACCTGGCTCTTCGAATGATCATCCACCCAGTCCAACCAGCAGTCCTCCTCCCCAGCACTTCGAGACCCTCAGGGGTGATTAGCAATGCAATATAAGTCTCTGATTGATTGATCGATTTATTGATTTACCTCGGTTCCGCCCAAAAAAAGATTCATGGCTAGCATACACCTGACTGGAGGAGAGGGGCTGGCTGGCCACACAACACGGCAGAGCATGTCATAAATAATGCTTGGCATCTGGTGCAACGATGGGCCACCTGCACATGGGGTGGAGTTCACACTGGCCGCTCCTCTGTGTCAGTGGACCTAGTGGCTGGGGGTCATTGGCCACCGGGGCAGGTGACAGAGGACACCCTGGACTCCAAACTAGACTCTGTGTTCACGGCTGTGGAGAAAATAGGTGCCTCCCTCAAACAAATGTGCACTTCCCTTGAGGGCCGCATCGACAAAATCACAGTCGACTTCACCCTGGAAAACGCATATCATTGCAAGCTGACTGACAAGGAATACGACATTGAGCAAGAACTGGCCAATGTAACCCTATTACCCGGAATGCAGCATTGGAGGTCATGTGTGATGTCTTGATCGGCTGCAGCTCACGCCTTGCCGAATTACATATCTCATAGAAGAGGTGATTGGAAGATTGGATCCTTTTCTCTCAAAATTGATACCATTGATTGGCCCACGTAATCATCGTCATTTGTTTGTCTATCTTGATCTTTTGATCAGTGTGACTCTCGCCATTACTGCTTGTGGTTTGACTCCACACTCACGATAAGGCTTTATCGGGATTTTATAAGGGTCATACGTGTACGCAATATCTACTGTCTTGAAGATGGTCTGACGGATTGACGCCACCGAGACCGAAACGTCGACTTTAACATCAAATTCGGAGACATTTTTAGATCTTTAGTGACCATTATTTTCATCAGGAAATATGTCATTATAAATTTTGTTGGAATAGATGTTCTTCACTATTTGTGGGGTTAATTTCATTTGACCTCTTTTCATGATTCGCTGCTGATTCAAGTTTCAATGTTGTACTCCTTTTTAATGAATAATTAATATATATACAAATTTACTTTTCTAAACAAATAAGATACTCCCGTGTTTTTGTGTTCTTGAATTTGATTCACTGTTGTTGTCATAGGATACTAGGGTGGATGTTCTTACGAGACTCACCTTCAGGAAGAAATTTTTGAGAATAGTTACTCATTGAATTTTCCTGAAATAAAATCCCTTATAGGCGCTTTTTACGTAAAATAGCATTAGAGGTCCAGCAGCTAATGGCACATGTGTAGTCACTAGAAAGAAGAGCAGAGGAAGGAGAGGGCCACTCCCGGCAGAACAACATGCAGGTGGTGGGTATGCCCGAGAGAGCAGAGCAGCTGATGCAGTGGCATATACTGAGACATGGTTGTGTGACCTACTGCCAGCAGGTGCACCATCCCCATTCTTTGCTGTGGTGAAGGCCCATTGAGTGCCAGTGAACCGTCTGATGCCAGGGACAGGTCCTAGATCCTTTCTCTTCTGCCTCATACAGGGAACGTGATGCTGTCCTGAGGTAGGTACATAACTAGAGGAGGTGAGCATGGATATCGCTACAGTACTTTTCTTCCCTTACTACGCCACGGGGTACAGAGACAGAGAGGGTTGTTTCTAGTGGTTAAACGATTCAAACATGCGATTCTTCGACACCGCTGAACAGGTCTGGACCTGGCTGGAATCTAGTGGTCGTCAGGTGCTGCGGACAGGAAGTAAAGGGTCTGCGCAACAAGCTGTCATTCACGGAGCCAGTCGTAGTGGGAAGCGTAACTGCAAGCCACCCCTAATCTGGAGCAGATTTTACAAGAGAGACAGAAGCTGCTTCAGGATCCTGACACTTCCCTTGGATGCTTCCCCAGCGACAATGGCTCCTCTGAGATATGGCCACCCGGTGCGGAGTCCGTGCGGCCCCCGGATGTGACTCCTCAGATGGCAGATGACCTAATTTAAGGTTGCCTGGTTGTGCATCTCTCCTTCTTTCAAAGTTCCAGACGGCTTCGGAGAGTCTCTGACTTTCTGCGGTTCCTGGTCTCCAGCCTCTTGTTGCTGACATTCCGGTCTACCGAGGTCAGCACTTAGGTCCAGTCATCACCCAAAAGGAACGGAGGAGTTGTTCATGTGAGTTACGCATGACAGGTGGTGATCTCCTTGGTGTTCCTAGCTGCAATGGCAGGAGGTCCATGGCGTCGTTGACCTTGCCAAGGATGAATTGTGGGAGTTCTTCTATTATCCAGTGAGGCAATAGACTTTTGCACTGCTATAATGTCACTTTTTTAACATTCCGGTGGTGCTGTGTGCCACAGCATATTTACAAGGCCACATAAAGCCACTTTACGTGGCTTATCATAGCTTTGTAAATATGTGCCCCTTTCACACATTAAACTGCATGGAGGGGGCATTCCATGGGTGTTGCTGTGGGCGTTCTCACCCAAAACCCATAGAATCTGAAGCATTCTCAAATTTACAAGAAACCATAAGCCTGGAAATGCATCAGAATCTGACACCACCCCTAGGGTGGCATGAGGGTGGCTCAACGAGGATAAATGTTTCATTTCTCCTCTTTTTCTCCTTTTTTCAATGTGTGTAGCATTCTGCAGCACACATAGAAAGAGGAATTTGCCTGGAATGATTGGTTTTGTCCAGAAGAGAGTACCTACCTGCACAACATCAATCATCTCCGCAAAGCAGGCACCCTTGTCCCATGACGCAAAGGTGCCTGCTTTGGCACATGGCAGCCATTGTGCGCCAACATAGAAAAAAACAGCCACATCCTATTGATAGGGCGCATTTCTGCCCTTTTGTTTTGTTGCAGGGCAGCACAGCAAGGTTCCTTACAGCGCTGTCCTGCACCAAAGCCTCTTAAATGGGGTCCGATGTGTGTTTGCACCATTTTTAAGAACAGCTAATTTCTGATGTTAAAAAACTGTCTCTAATGGGAATTAGCTGCTGTTTTTCTCTGGAAGGTGGGTATGTCCCTATTGCTCAACCATGGAGTCAGTCAACTGACCCATGGAGTAACTTCTGGGGAGCCTGGGTTCAAGTCAAGCAAGTTTAGTCTTTCTTTTCAGGCAGCAGGGAAGTCCTTCTTCTGATCATCCACAGGTCCAAGAATGTTCTGATGAGAGGTTTTGAAGGTGCTATTCTTATACCCACATCTAGTCTGTGGGTGGAGGAAGCCCCATTTGTGTAACCTTCTTCATTTCATGGGTTTGGCTCTAAACTGTCTCAAGGAACATAGGGCTGGCAGGCCTATGTGTGTGCTGCATTTATCAGTGGCAGGGCAGGTAGCTCTTAGACGTCAGAAAGGTGGTGGGCACAGCCCTGAGGCTACCCTTTGAAGTTCAGAAAGGCTGAGTACAACCCCCAGAACATCGTGCTCTGGAGAGGAACTCCCTGCCCCAAACCTGAGTCCCTTTTGCCCCCATGATTGGAAGGAATACACAACACACCATAGGAGAGCCATTCAGACTCATGTGACTCTGGACACTACCAGAACGCACAGTTGGTGTTGACAGAAAATGGCAGCTTTCTAAATGTGGCATTTTTAAAATAGTAACTTAAAATCTGACTTTACAATTAAAAAGGATTTTAAATTACAGTTCAAAAGAGTGAAAGAAGCCGTATTCTATCTGTTGCCAAATGGAAGGTTTCACTTAAGTTTAATAAAGTAACCTAGTGTTAGTCCATGGAGAGATAGCCATGCAACAGTGAAAAACGACTTTAGAGGGTTTTCATTGTTAGGACAGGTAAAACATAAACACATATGTCCTACTCTTTAAATACCATGCACTGTGCCCTAGGAGCGGTTAGGGCCTAACTTAGGGTTGACTTATAAGCATTACAAAGCAAGGCTTAGGTCTGGCAAAATGTTTATTTTTCCAGGTCGAAATTGCAGTTTTAATTAAACTACAGGCTGCAGTGGCAGGCATGAGGCATGTTTTACAGTGCTACTTTAGTGGTTGGCTCAATGAGTGCTTCAGCCCACTAGTAACATTTAACATACAGGCTCTGGATACAGGTAGTACCACTTATAAGTAAATTCAATGTGCCAATTAGGTGTAGGCCAATTTACTGTGCCTAGGGGAGGAAGCAGTTTTGCACTGGTTAGCAGGGGTAAAGTGAAAGGAGACCTAAAGTAAACGAAAACAAATTCCATAAAAATAGGTGAGTGAAGGCAAAAAGTCCAGGGGGAATATCATGACTAGGATTTTAGGCCTAACAATTGGCAATGCCAAAGGTCTGTCTTATGAATGAAAGTTCCTTTGTGTCATTGATGGATTAGGGACTCACTAAGTCATTATATGTACTCTGTCACTCATCTGTGCATGCATAAATCAAGTCATCCATCCACTGACTCATTCATCTTCTGACACAAATGCAATAGAACACTTAAAGAAATATGGAAATAGATTGCGAGTATAAGTAGAAAAAAAGAAAACAGTCTGCCGTCTAAACAGAGAGGGTATTTGGTTGCAATAGCAAAATTCAATATAGCAATAGATGTTCGTCTGGCGAGGTATTGTACATGTCTATCAGTGTTCCAGCATGGGCGTCAGAATGGTAAAACAATAATACAGTATGAACAACAACATTCTGTGATGGTTGCCTGGTTAGAGAAAGTTGCCACATAGGATGTACCTGCACATGAAATGAAAGGCAATCAAGCGACCACATAGCGCTGCCTGGAGCAGTGTTTCCCATACTGTGGTTCTAAACCCACTGGTTGGTGGGAAGTCGTTTTTTTGTGGGTCATGTATGTTTAAAAAATAAATAAAGATGCCTTTACATTCTGTATTTATCATGTCACATTTGTTGCTGCCACAGACAATTCTCAAGTGTCAGGCTATATTTTATGACAAATTGCTGCTGATTTTTTTTTTTTTACACAGGGATTGGGGTTTACAAACTCCCCTCCCCATGCAGTCAAAGAAAGAGAAAAGTAAAGTGAATTATGGGACAATATTGCTGGGTTAGAGTGTGAAAGGAAAGGCTGCAGGATGTCATTTTTTGTAACACACAACAAAATGTAAATATCTGCATATGAACTGTACACATTCAGCAGTTCAAAAAGCAAGAATTAAGCACATTTTGTTGTAATTCTTAAGTGTGATGGAAACATATAATAGGATAAAAACAAATAAGACACTTTTTTGGGAAATTTTCACTGAAACCAGATTTTCGCACAATATCATTTGTGTTCCGTATAGTTTCATCAGTTAAACTATGTCTGTACAATTTTAGTGCCTATTTCAATGGAAAATGTGCTGTCTGCAAATCACAGTGTGCTACGACACGATGTTTGTCATTCTAAAAAGTGGGTTGTGGTTTTAAAAAGCACTGGCCTGTAGAGCTGTATTGTCTTCTTAAGAAATAAAAGGAGAACATTGAAAAATAAAAGATTGGTTAACCAGCTCTAACATTGAAGCACATTTATTTTCAGGTGGATGTGCATATGTGATCAGAGATGACAGTCATTCATATGACAAGTCTATGACTGAGTTCTGAATACCAGGTTGTTGTACATGTTTCTTTAATTTTTATTTTCTGAGTTTTTATATAGTGCTGGCTAGACCCGAAGGTATCAGAGTGCTTTACATGTTATATGAGTGAGTTTACTCAAAGTGCATGTGGGGATTAATATGGGACAGAACAGTCTTCATCCAATAATGTAGAGAAAGTATTAAAAATACAGCATTAAGGTAGTGTTAAATATTCACAAAAAGTACGTACCAGTGCAGCTTCAAGGTCATGGCATTGGAGAAAAGGAGGGGTTGCAGCGGAGCGCCTTAGGGAGTAAGTTCAAAATCCTAGGAGCATTTCCTGGGAAAGAGCATGTCTGGAAAGAAAATCTTTTTCAGATTGGGCGGTATGAGAAGAAGTGAGTTGGAGCTTCTTAGTAGCGGCCTTTCCCTGCTCTAGATTGTTTGGATTCCAGGTATTTGGGTTTTTTGTATGAGAGGCTTTGTGGATGATAGAAGCTGTTTTACATCTTCCTTCAATGGAGAGTCAGTTGAGACTCTTGAGGGCAGGTAAGATCAGATCAAATCATTTAGTCCCTGTGAGAAGTCTGGTAGATGCATTGAAAACAGGGACTGGGGGTGCAATGTGACTTTTTGGATTTCCTGTGACCATGTCATTGTCGTAGTCAAGCTTTGAGAGGACTAGTGATTGCACTACTTTCTTAAGATTGCGGGAATGAACAGTTTGATTTTCTCGAGATGTTTAAGTGTGAAGAGTGCTCCTGTGGCAGAGTTGTTAATGTGCCCCTTCTTTGACAAGGTTTTTCCTGGGTGATGCCCAAGTACTTTACAGGGTTGGAAAGTGAAAGAGAACAGTTTAGTGAATTCAGATTTTTGTGCCAAACTTAAATTGGTAACATGTTTTACGGGGGGAGAGAAGTAGTTCAGTTTTGTTGGAGTTCAGCTTTAGGTAGTTGGTGTTTAGCCATGTTTGAATCTTAGTTACAATAGAGTTCAGATGCTGGATATCACAGACTGATTTATTTTGAAAGTAGAGTTGAGTATTGTCTGCATATAGGTGATAGTTGACCTCTGCTTGGTTCATAACAATTGTGAGGGGTTCCATGAAGAGGTTAAATAGGGCTGGGAAGAGGATTAAGCCTTGAGGCACAACTTGTGGAACAGGAGTAGGTTGCGAAAGACAGCCGTTTATTTTTATTTGTTGAGATCAATGTTGCAGATAGGAAGTGACCCATCTCAGGACTGTGCCATTGATACCAGTTAAGTTCTTGTGGATTTTGAGTGAAGCTGGGTTTTACTAAATATAATGCGGCAGATAAGTCAAGTAGGATTAGAAGGCAGGCATCACCTTCATCTAGGGATCTGTGAATGTCATCTGATATATTGAGCATAGCAGTTTCTGGGCTACATCCTTTCCTGAATGGTGATTGGAATGTGTTGGGGAGGATGTATTTGTCTATGTGCTGGTTGGGTTGTAGCAGGACACACTTCTCCATCACTTTGACTAGAAAATGAAGGTTAGTGATAGTTCTGAGGTTATTGATGTCATTGAGGTCATTGGGGTCTGCCCCAGTTTATTTGAAAATGGGTTTGAATAGGTCAAGTTAGAGGAAGTCAGGTACATTGCCCTATATCAGAGAGGAACTGATGATTTTGGCCTAAACCAGGAGATAATATGGTTGAGGTTCTGTACTAGGGAGGAGGGGAGGGAATCAGAAGTGTGGGGCGTGCGTTTCAAGTGCACGATAATATTGAAGACTTCTCCCTCTGGCATAGTTTTGAAGTCAATCCACTCAGCATTGTTTTTGGGTTGTAGGAGATCATTTTTGCCTTTAGTTATTCTAGGGGTACTCTAGTCCTTAGTTAAGTCTTGGGGAGGATTTTCTGTGGTGACCTTTGAGTCAATTGAGCAGGCAGGTTGGTATTAGGGGTGGGTGGCAAATTCCGTTCCGCTCACGGAACTTGCGAAATTTTGGCATTAATGCATTCCTTGCAGAAGTCTGCTTTCTCCCCATATCAACCATCTACAATTAGCTGAAGTCCTTGATGGGTGTCTTTGCATCCATGAGTTTCTCGAGCAAAATCCCTGTGTAGTTCCTGTGACCAGGAGGCTGCTTTCCCCTCATCTGCTGCTCTGATCTGTCTCTGACCCTATCAAGAGGCATGTGAACTCGCAAAGAAGCCCCGCCCCAGAAATCTCCGCAAGCACGCGAAATTCCGTGTGTTCGTGGAGATTTTTTGCCGTTTTGCAGAATTTTGCGAAAGGCAACTTCGCAATTTCTGCCCACCCCTAGTTGGTATGTGAGACTTGTGTCCTGGATAAGGGATTGTTCAATTTTTGCAACTTTGTCAATGAAGAAGTTGGCTATTTCGTCACAGTGTTCATTGGTGGTAGTTGTTTTGTATTGGGCGGTTAGGGCAGTTTGTTGTTTTATCATGTTAAAGAACTCCCTTAGTCTGTTCAAGTTGTTGTGTAAGAAAGAGGCTTTTCCATAAACATGTGTTTCTTGTAGGAGATACGCTCAGCCCTTCGGAGTGAGAGGTGTACCTGGGAGGATTTCTGCCTCCTTAGCATTTCCATCTGTCTGACTTGTCTCCTCTCTTTGTTAAAGATCTAAATTGAACCAGGATCTAGATTGGATTTTTTTTAGAATGCTTTAGTTTGAGGTGCACCACTTGGTCAAGAACGTCTGTCATCACTAAGCTGAAGTCGGTGGTGATGTCATCTACTGTGTGAAGGAGAGGCTGCAATATATTTAAACACTGATCCAGGATTTCAGCTCAGTTGGTGGGATTTGTTTGATGTTCCTTGCCCAGTTTGTGCGTTTGTTGGATGTGGTTCGGTAAGTTATGGGATAGACATTGAGTTTAAGCAGAATGAGATTGTGGTCCAAAAAGTTGATGGGCATGATCGATCGATTGGAGGCAAGCTCACTTCTGGTAATAATCGTGTCTAGACTAGCAGTTGTGAGTCATTTTGTTGCAGAGTTACTTGAGATCATTTACATCAAGAAGGTTTATTAGGGTACGGACTATGGCATCTTCTGTATCATTCCAGTGTAGGTTGAACTCGCCTAGGAACTTGTCATTGGTGTCAGTTAGGGAGAACCATGTTTTAGCTCTGTTGGTTCTTGTGAGAAGGGTGTGCAATCACCACGTGGTGGTAAATAGGGTGGAGTTTGCTAGAAGTGTTGCCTTTGGTTGTGAGTTTGAATCCAAGTTATTTGAATGTTGAGTAATTCATGGTCTTTACGGGGGTAAGCTAGGTTTCTCGTTTGTGAATGCTCGCTAGCCCACCACCTGTTCATGCTGGAATAGCCAAGTGGTGTGAGCAGGTCTAGTATAGGGGTTGAGTGTTCGTTAAGACAGGTTTTGTTTAGGAATTCAATGGTGATTCCATCAGCAAGTATTGCATCATCAATTTTTGTGACATGTTTAAAATGTTTAAGTGCTGATTGGCAGTTCAGGAGCATGCATGTTAGGAAGTTAGGACTATAATTGGTGGGGTGGAGTGTTTGTTTGTTTGAGCGGGTGGTCTGGGCGATATGTTAACTCAAGGGATTTTGTTTGTGCCCATGATAATAGGGATTCTGGTAGGAGGCTTGCAGTCTACTTGGAGAATTTTAGTGATATATGATTCATTGAGTGAATCACTTCAATAGAGGATAGAGGATTGAGACCTCAGTAGGATCTGTGGGACAGGTGGCTCGAGGCAATGGATGTCTGGCAGGTGTGCTGGCTTTCTCTTTGGTTTCCTTTAAGGGGAGTCCTTGCTCAATTCTCAAAGTGGAATTGTGTGTTAGCTTGGCCTGGATGGCAAAGTCATTTTTTACATTTGAAATGTCTTTAACTAGAGAATCAAGTTGTTGTTCTATTCAGCTCACCAACAGGGTAAGTATGTGGTGGAGTCTTCATATTCTGAATGAGTGTGGACAGGTGGCAGGTCCAGTGTCTACAGAAGGCGGGTGATCTCAGTAGGGGGAGGATCGTGTCACACTCACACATTCCAATCACAGGCGAAGGTTGATCTAAAAGCCTGTTATACATCTATATAGATTTACAGTTATATATTTGGATAGATGTATTATTTAATGGTCTTTTTTCACTACATAATACTCATTTAATGTTTTTTTAGTACAAGATCTGGCAGACAGTAAAGCCTGTCTGGCCTTCCAAGGAGATTCTATCAAGAATTTTTAAAGTCAAAATCTTCAACACTTATGATTTGTCAGATAGGGATCTAACACCAAAATCCTTACCTCTGAAGGTAATCTGTGAGATTTCATGTAACAAAACACCTATTAGAGAGCTTTAATACAGAGTATTAACAATCCACCATTGAATGCCTACTGACTTTAACGTATGCTTTTCACAATCAATATGTCATACTTACTGCCTTTACTATTGCTTTTCAATATAAACTATCAGGCCTATAACCTTGATCATAACCAATTTATACCTACTGTATTGGCCATAAGCTTTCCCACAAGACATTCATAAAGTTTGCATGTGATGTTGTCACTATATGGTGATTACAATAAGGGAGTTGGGTATAAATATGTACAAAATTACAATTGTCGAAACAGTATAAAAATCCGATTGCTAGAGCCTAATAAGTACTACCATATTGTAAATCTTCTTTTCCCATGGTTTCTTCAAATGGGTCACCCAAACTCTTACCTAATACTATTGCATTTTGGGAGCTACATTCCTCTAGCCCATTATCCAAATCTAAATGGCCCCAAATATCGAGCTCTACCACCCGTAATAGGATTTCTTCGGTCTTGACACAAACTAAATTATGGCCTCTACATAAGCCTTTTGGACTTCCGCTAGGCTGCACTTATAACATCTTCTCAATGATCCCTTCTGTTGGAACAGTAAAGAAGAAAGAGGTGACTTAGCTCACCTTACTTTACATTGCAAAGCTATATAAACATTTTGGGGTAAGGTATACTATTTCCTATCAAAATTATTTAATTGTAAACTAAAACGAGAATTTGCCACATTAATAACCGGCTCAATTGAAGCAGGTACATTAAATTGTGCAGAAAAAACACTATTAGACCTTTTATTTACATGAGCAATCAAAATAGTCCTGAACATTTGGAAGAACACACATAAGGCATCATATAAAGGTTGGATGTACTGGATTACTTACCTCAGGGTCGCTGATAACAACGCTCCTCAACACTCTCCCTGGAAAACCCCTGCCAGACATATGTGGGATACACTACATATATACTTCATCACACATAAACCACCATGATCGATACCCTGGTTCTTTGTATAGGATATTCCCTTTAACACATCTTCTTGACTGAGAATGCGTACCAAAGATATATAAAACTACTGTTTGAACCCTCAGTTGCATTAATCCCAGAAAATCTCGGTCCCATAAGACTTTTTTTCTTTAATATACGTATTTTAACATACTACCCAATATAAACAGGACTAGGCCTCTTTATTACTCTGAATCGCTTTATCTTTTCATTTTCCAATCTCTCTTACTTAGTGGTTATTAGTTTCCTTCTATATCTTAGTTAATATTTTTTTATTTTATTTTCTTTATTCATGGACTATATGAATGTGTACAATAACTTGCATCAGCTTGTACATTCCATTTCATCCTTTTGTACATTGCTTGTGTAATTTCTCTTGTTCTGTATATTGCTGTGTTTGCCATGCTTTTGTCCATCTGACATATAATGACACATTTGTACACTGCATGGAGTACATTATTCTTTTTGTTTACCTATAAGAAAGACCTAATAAAATTATTTGAAATCAGGAAAATTTCCATTCTTCTTCTTTAGTTCCTGGCTACAGAAAGCTTTGGATGTGTCTTAGCAAGGTAATCAGGTTTATACTGACAACCCATGGCATGTCACGGATGTGCACATTGTGCAATTGAAACCATTATATCACAGGTGAAGTGGCCACCATTTTTGCTTCCCTAATTCAAATGTCCAGAATTATGGAGCCACTATATATCTATTCTTAGCATTTCTGGTGAGCTAACATATTGAAATTGCAATTGCGTGTTCCACCTCTAGTGCTCAAATCAAGCCAATAAAAACATACTTAAGCTATTACTGTGACGTTCATTTGGAGTCTGGTGCAAGATATGGCACCTGCATTGGGATGTATGACGTTTCAACGTATGCTTTTACAACGCATGCCATTACGATGCAGGTTTTACAACGCAAGTCGTTACAACGACTTGCGTTGGGGGGCGCTGGATAGTGAATAGTTTAATTTACTATTCCAACTCCAGTCCCCGTGGATAGTAGGGAAGGTGTTGGATAGTAATTAAACTATTCCCTATCCTAGAGCGCCCCCCAGCGCTGTAAAAGTTGCGTAGTAATGGTAGTGCATTGTAAAAGTTGCGTTGTAAAGGATGTTCCCCGCTGCATTGAGATGCATCTGTCTTTTTTAAATTGAATTTAGTCCTAGAGAGTGTTTTGGTACTGAGGGTTTACAGCAATGTGGGAAAGAAAGGCTCCCCTACAGATACTTTTAGGTGCAAGAAGAGGGGGGAAAACAATAAAACCTACTGATAAAAAAAACCTCTGCTCCGACCAGTATTAATTTCCATGTGACCTAAACAGGTTCTAACATGCCAATTCATCCACCATTATTCTCCAAGCTCATCAGAAATTGCAACAAATTGTATTCAATTCTTTATTTTATCTATAGCATAATTTCTTTAGACATAAAATCTTTTTTATACACATTTCAATAAAAACGTTTTACAGAAAAACGTATATACCTACAGTACCGTTGTTGCCTTTTTCAATACAGTAATGCCAAAATTAATGGCTTACCCTAGACTCATTACTTTAAATACACATGAACATCAACCCCCAGCACCCTGAACCTGTTCATTCTTACCAAACATTCACACTCATTCAACACACAAACCACAAGAGATTCAACCCTATGAGGGATCCCAGGTTGTATTCGAGAGGGCAGTATTAGTTGTTGCCAACAGACACAGCTTCTGATGGATTTATCTACCAGGGACCACTTCTCAGGGGTGATACTGGTCTATGCGCATTTCAGTGGCCAAGCCACCTTCCTCAGGACCAAGATATAAAAGATGAATCTAAACAAAAACAGGGGTTGTCCGCAAATTAATAAAAAACAGATGTATTTAGATATATTGGGTGTATCAGCAAAATAATAATGTTTCATTAAGTTAAATAAATTGGAGCTCTGTACTCAGCCCGTGTACCTGGGAAAAATCGTGCCAGTCCACAGTTCCTGATTGAAGAAAGAAAGATTTCTAAGTGCTTGTTTTTATATCATGCCCTAAAAAAGTGAACAGGAGTGCAGTGAAGAATGGAATCACCAACATCTTCGCCTTGAATAAAATATCATGCAACAGATCGGCGCAATGAAGTGAGGCTAATGTGCTGGTGACGAAAAAGTTCCTCAACCAGATTTAAAAAGGATGAAATGACAAAGACTTTTTCAGTGCGCTAGATCCAGGCAGTCAAAGCTTTTATATACTTGCTACTGTTCGTTGAGACCTACTTATTATTTCTTATAAAGCCTGTTGAGAATTCTACCAGCGGACACCAAATTCATTCAAGAAATCCAATGGATGGAAATGTTTATTATGATCACTAAATGCCAGACCCTTATCGAAAAAGTAATCTATCTGATTATTGAATCTCGCTTACCCTGTATAGAGCACATAGCTCAGCAGTAATACAGTCCTTGTTATTTTACATCACTCTCACATTGCCCTGTAGTCAGAAGATGTGGCACATAAGGCACTTCATATATTGATCTTGTTATTTTCTTTGAAAGTAGTGCTTCTCAACTGTAAAAGAGAAAGACCGCCCATCTTATTAACATGAGTGTGGGGGAGCAATGCATATTTGTATTGATAGTTAGAAGTAGGTTGGGCTCCTCTATGAATGGTGGCCTATCTTTATGCAAATCACAATGCGCTACCACTTCCAAACCGGCTAAATAGACGGCTGTTGGCTGGACCAATATGTCCAGAGGGACAGCTATCTTATTAGTACCATTTCACAGATCTCTATACACTAACCCAAAGAAGCCTCTGGGCTTGTAATATTTTGCCGGTGCCTGATACCCCTACTTTATCGTCTACAGACAAGTGATACAATTTGTGGCTAGCGGGGAGGCTACCAGATGCTGCGAGTCATGCCGTGAGCTACGTTCCTACTGTCTTCATATTGTTTTACCCCATAACGCTGAATATAGCCCACCCAAGGGCGATCCAGTTTTTGGCTATCGTGTGGACTATCTAACAAGAGGACAGCGATCCCGCCAGAAGATACCAATCCTATTGTCCCCACTTTGCTTTTAACAGTAACGCTGAATAGCTCCCACCCACGGATGATCCTGTTTTTAACTATCAGGTGGGACTGCCAACCAAGGGACCATAAGCAACGCCATTAGATACAGTTTCTATTACTCCCACCTTACTCGCACCGGTAACACATATCCTCCTTACATTTAATACGTTGTCTTCTGCTGGCAAGGGCTCCGTACGCAGCATCTCATCAAGGCGGCGAGTGAACTTATACATCCTATTAGGTGTTTTCTAAATGTTCTGGCCGCCATGCTGTTATCGCGAAAGTCTTGTGATAACAATATCGGCCCAATGGTTCGAATCGAAAACAAAACCGCCATATTGGAGTGGAGAAATTACTCTACAAAGAGTGAATCTATGTGACTAAAACAATATTAAAAGGTAAACCACTGATGCCTTAAGCAGAATTATTTTTTTGTCCCCTCCCACAGTAAAGGGACCCGATGTGAATGCTGTGCCTAGTAGCACATGCAGCGTATTTTTATAGGAGAGTTGGCACCACTCAACATGTTATAGAGGAAAGTCTTGCGATAATTATCTAATCTATTCTATAATTAAATTCAAATCGCCATATTAGAATGGAATATATGGCATTCCATAACTAGTCTTCAGACAGTTTTTGGCATACAAATAGAGGTGAAACCCTCAATGCTCTAAAAAATTGAATAATCAGCTACCGTACATGCATATACATATAACTTCTAAGAGCTATTAAAGCTCAAATCGAATATCACGATCCCATGACACTACAGTATCTATATACTGAAGTAGATGCAATCTAGTTTGAAACCTGTGATGTTTAAATAAGTCATCACAATCCTGTAACGATACATATCCACATGATGTGGTCCTATATGATGTGTTTTAGTCTTGCAATTTCTTACCTTATCTAACTGTCGGGCTAGGCTCAGTGTTACAGTGATAGGATAATGTCCCACAAGATCTGGTAGGAAATAATCACCCAAAGCGAACTCATGTGGCTGGGTCTTAAGAAATTTTAGGATATACGCCCATATTCCTAACTCGCATCGAATCTTATACAGAGATAGGTTTGGTACCAACCCAATAACCCAGTTTGCGATCGTTGTTTTGTCCATTAGCGTGCTTTAAAATTCATGAAAACTCTGGGTTACATGACAATGTATTCCTCCTTACTCCCCTTGTCATCTCATAGGTAATACTTCCATACTTTCATTTTTCTAACCATAGTGTACTATCCTGAAACCACAGGAACTTGTTACTAAAAGGGCGTTCAAGTAACTATCCATGTGATCTCCTCATTCAGACTCTCCGCACTGTGTCATAGTGAAAAATCCAATACGTTTCCCTGTCTTTCCTCACTTTTTCTGTATCTCGACCAGGTTTGGTGGTAATTTTCTCCAGAATGAGCCAATGCAGCTCATTCTCATTATGATTGTTGTCCATATAGTGTCTTACCATGAGGGCTTTTGCTTTATGAGTTCTAATGGCTAATTGTGTTCTGACAGCCTGAGACGGAATTCTCCCCCTGTCTCTCCTATGTATCCAAGTCCACATGGAAATAGAATGAGATACACTGTGTTACTGCTTCTACAGTTTGTATGGCTCTTCAGTTTTCCTGACTTGGTTCCATACAACCATGTTTGAGTAGTGATTGCTGATGGACAAGCTTGACAGTTTCCACACCTATGATTTCCTAGGATCGGAGGTAGTCAATCAATTGTCTTCTGCTCCCACATTTTGTTTGATAACGTTATTGTACTATGTACTAGCTTATCTCTCAAATTAGGATTCCAGCTAAGTGACACAATCGGATTCGTCAGTGCTGTGTTTTCTTCATTGATGTTGAGAATCTTCCAGTTTCTGTGTAAAATATGTTGAATTTTATTGTTGAGACTGGAGTGATTCACTGCACAGACTGGTCTTTCGAGGGGTTGGTTTACTCTTCCACTAATCAGACTATCTGGGTTGTAGTATTTGACACGTTTCATAGATTGTCTGACCAGTCACTTGGGGTAACCTCTGAGAATTAGTCTCTTCTGAAGTTGTGCTGCATGTACCATGAAGTCTCGGATGTTGGTACAATTGCGCTTAATCCTCAAAAAGTACCCACATGGAATTGAGTCATTTTGGCAGGAGGGATGAAAGATACTATGTTGTATAATAGTATTCTTTGATGTGGGTTTTCTATACAGGCTTACCTCAATCCTGCCTTCTCCACTTATAATCCAGATATCTAAAAACTCTACTTTGTCCGATGAGTTTTTTGCAGTGAATTTAAGATTGCTGTCACTTAGATTAAGCCATTCGATTAACTTTACAAAATCTGATTCCTCTCCTGACCAGATAAAAAAAATATCATCTATGAACGTATGCCATACATCTATGTTTTCGTAAAATAGGGCTATGTCATTGAAATACTCATCGGACAAAGTAGAGTTTTTAGATATCTGGATTATGAGCGGAGAAGGCAGGATTGATTGCCACCAGACAGGGATGCCCGCTTTCCCCCCATCTTTTTAATCTCTACATAGAACGTTTAGCTAATATGATAAAGAGGTCCAATGAAATCATTCCATTTAATTTGAAGGGATGGAACTTGAAAGTAGCATGATATGCCGATGATCTAATGATCTATACAAGCAACTTTAATAAATCCCTTAACAGCATACCTATTTATTAACAGAATTTGGGAGCCTTTCTGGTTATCGAACCAACCACCAGAAGACCGAGGTCATGCACTGGAACACGACCACGCCAGTGATAGAATCTAAAAACAAAATCAAATACTTGGGGATAGAAGTTTTAAAAAATATTGATGAAATTGCCCAAGTAATTTGGACTTAAAAGCCAAAGAGATGACGAAGCTATTGAAATCATGGAGCTGGTTATCTCTTACTTTCATGGGGAGAGCCAATGTTCTCAAAATGGCTATTCTACTAAAGTTTACTTTTGTATTCAACGCTATTCCTTTGGAGTTTAAATCACACTGGATAAAAAAGATTCAGAGTAAAATAAACACCTTTATCTGGGCCTCCAGAGGAGCAAAGATACCTTGGAAAAAGCTCTGCAAAAAGAAAAAACGAGGAGGGATAGCTAGCCTAGACCTCATGATGTACTACAAAGCCTTCCATTTTAAGAATATCAGGAATCTTTTTTGGCCGCATGAATTTTGCTCCGCCTACTAGAAAGCAGTAACTGAACATGATCACTGTCTTTATAAGTTTGAACACTCTAAGCATTTTTTTTTTAAATCAGACTGAAGGTACTGGGATCAGCGTACAAACTATGGTATGAGATAAGGAAAATATAGAAGTTCCCGTATTACAGTTCGCTAGCACCAATATGGAATTCTCTGGGAACACCATAATGTTTGAAAGACTCCCTAGCACGTCCTTTAAAATGAGCAGGAATAGAGAAATGGGGAGATCTTATTTAAAATGGCAATCTAAAAAGTTGGGATACTTTAGCAGAAAGAACGAATGTGGAAATATCAAGGTTCAAATATTACCAGTTGGCTAGCTGGTCTAAAGAAATCAAGTGACATTGTCAGATCACATTGTGAAGCTAGAGGAAGAAATACAAAAAGACCCAGCTCGAAAACAAATTTCAAAATGGTAGTGGTACCTGATTGAGAGGAATGAGGTTGATTTTAACAGACCAGACATCATATGGAAGAATATCTTTCCGGCTCAAGACTTGCAACAACATTGGCAGGTATTGTGCACCTTTTTATGGCATATTATCGTTTCTGCACCCCTTAGGAGAAATCATTTTTTTACTTTGCACAGGTCCTACTGGACGCCTGAAATACTAACAAAAATGAATAAACAGGTGACGAAAATGTGTCCCAAAAGCGGCGAGATAAAGGCAAATGATATTCACATGTTTTACTCTTGCGCCCATCTCGATGCTTACTGGAATGCAATTGGTAAGATTGTTGATAAGGTCCTAAACACCAATATTAAGGTAAGCGCCTTTATTGTTATTTTTGGCATTTAGGACACTAATGAACCTTATATTGATTTAAGTAAAAATCAGAAACATCTTTTATTTACTTTAAAGTTACTAGCCAGACGTGAGGTGTGTATAAACTGGATTCTTCCATCTCCTCCTAAGGTGTATGACTGGCTTTGTTTAGGAAATTAGATAAATCTAGAAGGGAAAGCAAACTTACGAGGTACTGGGAACTTTGGGACATGATTTATGTAGTAGGGTAGGAAGGGATGTCCAATGATTCCAACTAATGCAATCAAACAAATTCAAAGGAATCATCATGGCCCCGTGGTGGTAAACTCAAAGAATTTGAAGGTTCTTAAGACATGGTCTTACCTCGTTATCCAAGGGCGGTTCCTCTCTAATGAAAAGGAGGTGAACTCGCTTGCCATAACCATGAAGATCGCATAAATGAGGACAAAAAAAAGTTTTTATTGAAATGTGTATAAAAAAGACAAAAATAACACAATTTACATACAAAAAATGTTATATGTCTAAATAAATAGTGCTATAGATAAAATAAAGAATTGAATACAATTTGTTGCAATTTCTGATGAGCTTCGAGAATAATGGTGGATTTTTTGGCATGTTAGAACCTGTTTAGGTCACATGAAATTGATACAGGGCGGAACAGAGGTTTTTTGTATTTGCAGCAATGTGGGCAGGGCATTTGGTGGTATGTGAAGAACTCAGATAATGGGCTCCCAGAATATATGGGATGGCAAGGATTTAGAGATTCGAAAGCAGTACTGCAAGTGGAATGGTAGTAGTTTGGGCCATGGAACTAAAAGGTTTGGTGAACTTTAAGGAATGTCAAAGGGTCTCTGTGCACAGTGTATGTTGTCTGAGGGCAGGTGTGGACTCAAATAGGGTGGAGTGCTTGATTGGAGGGTGGTTCCACAATGGCTGCATTCCTCTCTTCAAAATCAAGTGACTGTAGAAAAAAGGTGGGCATAGGAATCACCCCATTGTCAATGGGGTTAGGAACCCTTTTGGAATAAATGTGTATTTTGATGATAAAATGATTTTTATGTTGTAGTTTCATCATGGTGCTGCCTCAAACAAAGAATTTTGCAAAGAAACATTCATTAGTGCATGAGGATCGGAATATGAATCGAAAGTCATCTACGCTAAATTAACCAAACACTCTTAAACCAATAGTGTAACCAATTTAGACAGTTTTGAGTTGTGCACTATAAATAATATCTAATATAGCTATAATAAGACTTGGTCCAATTGGATTCAGGAAAGCCTTTTTGTGTTTCCTGAATTATTTTCTCCAGTCATGGTTACCTCTAGACAGAATGAGAAACATTTAGGGTCTCATTACGATAAAGTCGGATTTGCCTCTGACTGACATTGCTGCGGTCTCGGTACCACTCACCAGAGGGCAGTCCCGACACTGCAATTATGATGCAACCACACATAGTGCCATGAATTAGCATAGAAAGTTTTATTAGATAAAATAACTTTCTCAGGAATTGAACAATGCCAATGCCTTTCAAACTCTATTAAACCATGCCCAGAAAATAGTATTTTCATAATCTGTCAATCAAAAATGGGAATTGCATTTTCCTTGGAATATTATTCCGTAATCTCCAAATTTACTTTCTGCTGCTTGAGAAGCACAACGTTGTGGTGCATGCAATTTCGTTCCACTTGGACAATTTATTGCACTACAATACATTAGCACACATTTAATAAATTATTGTCTCAATTGTCTTGTAGTTTCTCTCTCTCTCCTGTTGACTAACTGCCCCGTTCCACCATGGCGTCATTGGCATTTGTGCAGAGGGATGCATTTAGGCTCACTCCCCACTTCTGCCTGGCTACTCACTGCGGGGAAAGTGCCCAGTCTAGTCTCTTGGCGGTTTACCACCTACTTAACCCCATGACAGAGCAGATGCACAGCGGACAGTGGCAGGGTCAGCTGTTGCTGTCCTGACTCACTGAATGGGTGTGTAAAGCTTCTTGAATATTTTTAACTTTTTACATGTCTGTATATTGTTTACAATTGTCTTAATAGTCTCTATGGCTAACGGCACGCCCCATGACAGATCACTGTAATACAGCACTCCTTTGATAAAATGCCAGTAGATGATCAGATTTCTTCGCAATTTCAGAATGAAAAGTTCTGCCCCTTGCAGCCTCCTACATTTAGAGTGTTTCCAAAACTACAAATAGACGAGTTACTCGACTACCTCAAAAGCCTCAAGTCTGGATTAGACCTGGGCGGTAAATTCCGTTCCGGTCACGGAACTTGCGCAATTTCGCGTTCTGTGGAGAATGCAGAATTAGCAAGAATTCCACGATCCATGACTTTGCGTAATTTTTTTGCTTGTTCGTGCTTTCAAAATACGTGTTTGTGAGATATTTCCCCTCGAGCACGCAAACAACGTTTGCAAACAGGAAAAAAGCATTGCGAAGGGGTACAACAAGCAATTCCGCGTGTTAGTAGATTTCTGCGTGCTCCCGGAGATTTTTTTACAGTTTCACAGAGCTTTGCGTAGCGCAACTACGCAAATTCCGCCCACCCCTAGACTGGATCCCCAGTTGACTCCTGCCTGCCAAATTATTAGCACCTTTAGCACCCACTATCAACTCCACAGTCAAGTTTGAACTTAATCTATACCTCTCCACTGGTAAAATGCTGCATATCTGGAAGCTGGCTAAAATTCTACCACTTCTAAAAAAGATGACCTCTGACCACAAAGATCTGGCCAATTATAGGTCTATCTCCCTCCTCCCTGCATTAAATAAGGTATTAGAGAAACATGTAAACAGAGAACTCTTAGAGTACATTGAAGACCAAAATCTGTTGCATGTCTCCCAATCCGGCTGTAGGTCAAAGTATAGCACAGATTCTGCTGTGTTGGATGTGAGAGAGCGCATTAATGAAAAACTAGATCAGGAGGTAGGGCAGTTCTTGATTTTACTCGATCATGAGAGACTTCTGGACAGGCTATGGAATGTGGGCATGGGTGGGACGGCACTGACCTGGATTACCTCTTTCCTGGAAAATAGATCGCAGGACATTTGGATGCCCCCTTTTTCATCTCCCATGCCACACATGAAGGCAGGAGTACCCCAGTGCTCCATTCTAGCACCACCCTCTTTAATGTATACTTGTCACCTCTTGCACCTTTAGTAGAGAAGGAGGGTGGTAAGATTATCTCATACGCTGATGACACAAACTAATTTTTACATGTGAAAAAGGAGCCGACTTAGATGGAGACAATATTAGATCTTGTCTCACAAAGGTATTTAACTGGCTCAAAATATGGAATCCAGATAAAACAGAGGTTGTGTTTTTTGGCCAACCTGCAGTGTGTAATTAGATTAGATGGTGGCTGGATGAGTTGTCTCCTCCCCTCTCAGCCCAGGAGAAGGTAAAAAATCTGGGCATTGTCATTGACAATGCCCTTTCTATGGGTCAACAGGTGCAAACATTGATAGGCTCCTATTTCAGTGCACTCCGTATGCCAAAATAATTCCTGCCATTATTGTCATTGGACAGTAGGAAGATTGTGGTACAAGACTTGGTGACATCAAAATTAGATGAAGGCATTAGCCTGTACCTAAACCTGCCTGACTACCTTATTCAGCGTGTGCATGTGGTGCAAAACGTCATGGCTATGGCAATCCTGAGACCGAAGCCCAGATCCCATATTACTCCCATCCTAAAGTCCCTGCATTGGTTGCGTATTAAGGATAGGATCAAATTCAAAGCCATGGTGATCCTTTTCAAAACACTCCACGGCACAGAAGCTAACTACCTTAATAAGTGTGTTAATCGCTACAAGCCAACAAGGACCATAAGATCTTCCAATGCTGATCTTGTTCGCACCCCCAAAATTCGCCAAGCTAGTATAGGGGCAGATCTTTTGGGTTCCTGGGCGCACAAGCATGAAACAGTCTGCCGGCTACGCTGAGAGCCACGGTGGACCATTGAGGAAAATTGAATTTTGCCTTGTCATGTGTGCCTACGTGTTCCCCATCCTATGTTATATGTGCATGATCGATATGCATATATCCCTTTATGATCGATTACAGACGCAATTATAGTTGTGTCCAACTTTAGTATGTCAGTTATCCGGTCCCCGTGAAAGCAACGTGAATTAGGCTTCTAGGCCTATGTTGCCCACGTTTTACATTATGCACGTTAATTCATCGAACTGTCCCCGTTTCTAGGCCTCAAAGGGCCTGAACACCAGATTCAAGCTCCAGTCTCCTGAACCCACTCCGAGGAGCGATACAGCCCCTCCCGCATCCCTGACCCTTCGCTTACTTCTTGTCTACCAAGAATATGTTATGCCTCTAGTTATCAGTTCAGCTTTCCGTCTTCACAGTCTTAGTGTAGCGAACCGCATAAACATCTCCAGCTATAGTCTAGCCTTTCTGTCTCCATGCAAGTGAATTACTGAATTAATATCCATAGAAGATTCATAGCACACGCAATACACGTAGAATATATGCATGTACCAGTCTTAGTGTCAAGTAGCTTTTGCCCTGATAACTTTTAGATTCTATCAACATGTTCTCCAAACACCAGATACCAGATATGATATAGGTACATGTCGTCCTGACATCGTAGACTTTAGTCTCCTCTTCTAGTGCAGAAGTCATAGCCCCCAGTTCTCCCTAGTTACACGTCATGGCCCGTTTGCGCGCACCACTAGGTTAAAGGTTCCAGCTGCCCAGGTAGCCCCCTCCATGTATCCACCCATTTATGACACTTCTGTGACGTTTTCATCACATGTCTACGTACACGCCTTCTTTGTACGCCCATTTGTTCTTATCTTACGTTTGTCACTTGTTACGCCTACTGTATGTAATGCAATTATAATGTTTTACTATATATACCATGTACTGTTAATGAGACGTTGCAGCTGCCAGTCCATGCCATTCTATTTCAGGCTGTTCCGATCCTGTCCCTTCCCTTGTGCCTGATTAAAGCCTGTTAGACTCAGATTCCTCGGATCCTGCCTCTTATTTATTGAGCTATCTGTTTTATTTAATGTATTCAAAATAGTACAGGTAATTAATTATTTATTTACCACATAATGGCGCCCGAACAGGGAAGAGCCCCTTCCCCACGCGCCGGCGATGTAACGCAGGCCCCCTGACCCTTCTACAGCCGTGACGGAACTCTACCGTGCACGTGCAGATATTTCTGCTTCATCAAGTCTCCCTCAGGCCCACGGAGGAGACGGAGACTGCGGTCCGGCATCCAGACGAGGCGGTGAGGAATGCGGTTCGTCCCGACCAGAGCCCAAGCCGAGAGAGCAAGGTCCGAGGTATCCGGAGGCCCACCTGTTTCTGAAGTCCGAAGTTCGTAGCCAGACGTCGTAGCAGTCCAGTCCAGTCCGAGGCCTTCAAGTTTTGCTTCCCGGTGAGTACCGTTGCTGTGGGAGTATCTAGACGGGGTCATTAGTTTGTCTCCGGTCCGATGGGTTTGGGTACACAGATCCAGTCCGACGTGTCCATCTAGGTGGATACGGTATGACGTGTCTCTTTATGAGACCGGTATGTTCTGTACTGTTTTAGCAGTGCATCCAGTAATTCTAGTAAGTCCGTTCTTGAGAAATTCAAGTATTATGTTTTCAATGTATCAGGTAGTATTCTGTTCGAACTGTTATTAATGTATTTTTTTATGTCGTGGTATGAGTGATTTGTTTGCCATTTCATTACTGTGATTATTGTGTATTGTGTTTTAATTCAAGTACGATTCAGATATGCCTCTGTTTTCAAAGTTATGTCAGATAAAAACCAGAAAAGGGTTACTCGAAGAAGCAGTTCCTGTCCCTCCTAGGGACAGTCGTGGACATTTTATGTATCATAAGCATGGCTTAGATGCCATACTGTATCTAGATTTATGGGTTGATTATACCAAGTATCTTGAAGAGAAATACAGATGGCCTGTATCAGGTACATGGGATGCCGAGTGCTGTATCAGGTACATGGGATGCCGAGTGCATCATGCGAGTAGAAGAGTCATTATGGAAAAGGAAAGCCAGACAGTCTCAGAAAGATGCCATCGAGTTATGGCGCAAAGAATCTCATAGAAGAACCGAAAAAGAATTCAGAAAAGCAGAGTTAAGTAGAGAATCCTCAGAAAAAGCCCAGGAAAGGGAACTTCTAGAAGAAGGTGAACGAGTTAGAACAGAACAATCAGACAGACAGAGAAATGCCCTAATTAGAGGTATGTATCCTCTTCTTGCCGAGGGCTTGCCGAAGGCAACCCCGGAAGCACCCTGTAATTTACCGCCACCATTGGTCCCGATTAAACTGCGTCATAAACCGACTGCAGCTGAAATTTTCTTTTCGTCCTATTTAGACGACACTGTCCCAGAATATGCTAATACAGATCCTACTCCGCCAGTCCAAGTTCAAGTCCAGCCTCCTGTTAATGTAATTCCTGTGCCTCCAGTCGTTGGTCCTGTCCATGCGCCAGTCCCCCAGGATCAACCCACATTACGTACTCCTACTGTACCAGTCACTTTACCAGCACCTGCACATTCAGTATTAGTTAACGATTCCAGTTCAGGAGGAGCAAGGGGAGGTGCTCCTATCACCCCGCCTCAAGTAAAACGACTGACGCTGAGAGACGCAGCGTTACAGCACACGCCAAAAGTGACTACATACGCAGACCTCAAGCGACATCTTACTGACTGCATATATGATTCAGTTCCAGGCGAAGATCACATGATATTATATTCAGTACGTTTAAGGCGAGTTGCCAACTTTTTGGCCACCCTGCCCGAGATGAAGGAACATCTAGACAGAATATATCATTTTATCCGTACTGGGGAGAACCCAGGAAGTATTCACGAAGCTATGGTACACAGGAAAGTCGAGATTCAAGGCATGATTTTGCAATTCTTGATTAACTGTTTAATAAGAGAACAAGATTATCCTGATAAAGATAAAGACGAGATGAAAGGCCTGACTAGGTGGAGTGACAATATAGCCGAGGGAAAACACAAGTCACAAGGTAGTATAGAAAGTATGTACAGGAAAATTCGTAAGGAAATTATAAGTATACACCAGAAGGAGGAAGCAAAAAGAGCAACCGAGAAAGAGAATGACTCTTCAAGTGAAGAGGTAGACAGCGAGAATCCCTCCAGAATAGCGTATGTAGGTAGAACTAGATTTTCCGACAGACATTCACGCCTAGATTACAAGAAAGTTTTTCCTCCTCCCGTACCAGAACAGTGTTCTCTTGAACAAATATTCCAGGCCACCGATACAATTCTGAAATTACGAATGGGTTATAGTGAGCTTAGTACCATGCATGAACAAGAACTAGCCCGATCAGCAGTCCGATGGGTTAGTGATTCTGCCACGTTTCCAGACGAAGTAGTGGCCCAAACGTTTCTGAAACTACCGCCAGCCGAGCAGCGACTGGTGGGTATGTATATGATCCAGCACCTCATTACACTGTATGAGGATAAGCATTCTGATCCAGGTCCTTTACATGATGTACTGAACGAGTTACTCCTAAACCGATGGAAAGGTCTAGGTACCGATTTAATTAGTGTCATTCTAGAACAGCGCCACAAATATAGAACGTTCCTGAATCCACATTTTGTTCCTGTTCCACCCCCAGTAAGGAAATCATTCTACATAGACAGACAGAATCCGTTGCGAGAAGTACATCCAGTTAAGGGAGAGGGAGGAAATCTCGAACGAGTATTTGTTTACACCCCTATCACGAAAATAGAGCTTCTGGAAATGAAAAAGTTAATACCCTGTCACGACAAAGATCCAGCAGGGTTCCACCGTGAATTAAAGGACATGCTCCGTATGGGAGAATACACGTATCCTGATATTATCAAAATGTTAAAGGTCCTGTTGCCTGCGGGCATATATGAAAAACTCAAAGAAAAAGAATGGGAGGTGGGAGAGAAAAAGATAGATTGGACCGCATTAGAGACTGAAGATAACACACGAGTTCCAGGTACCGGTCTTGGGGATAAAGCTAAAGCATTGCCCGAGTTACTGATACAAGTCTTGCCAAGATTACTAGCCACGAAAAAGGAAGATTGGGATGCCATCTCAGCCTGTAAACAGAAACAGGACGAAGACACTAGTGATTTTTATTCCAGATTTGAGAAATGTTTCATTATAAATAGTGGTCTGAAAACAAGTAGTGAATCGTATCCACATCTTTTTGTTACCAAACTAGTTGAGAATTCTTTACCGCAAGTTAAAAATAGAGTATTGAAAGTCGAAAGTACCTGGCAAGCTAATACTCCATCACAAATGCTCCAGATGCTACAGTATCACCAGAACAGAATCAGGGAAGAGCAGGAACACGAAAGGAGACGTATGAAAGACACGAAAATGAAAGTACTAGTTGCACAGTCTGTTCCACAAGACAGTCAGAAGAGGGGTCCGAGTCAAACTAGTCATTCTACAGCTCCTGTTAAAGGGACCTGCAATTATTGTAAACAGCCAGGTCATTACATAAACGAATGTGCAGTTCTGAAACACAACATAGCTACAGGTAAGACGAAAGAGAGACCACGTCCTCCTAGACAAGAACAAGTTCCGCAGAATGCTCAGACACCGCAGACTGCACAACAGACAGTTACAGTACCGCAGCCTATAGCTGCCACACAACACGTTACACAGCAGATGTATCAGTACGCACAGTCAGATTATCCAGAATATCAGCAGTATTCATGATACAGCCTAGAGAGGGAGGTTGGCTTGCCTCTCATCGAGATTCCTGTAGATCAAGAGGGTCCCTATGTACACAGTCAAGTATTAGGGAAAGACAGAAAGTTTCTGATTGATACAGGGGCAAGTAGGACTACCATCAGTCATGACGAAGTTCCAGGGGCTCCACTCTCAGGCTCTAGAAATGTTTCCCTTGGATTTTCAGGAAAGCCTATTGTTAATGAAATATCAAAACCAGTTTCCCTAGAAGTTGGTCCATTGTCCCGAACTACAGACTTGTTACTTACGAAATCATGTCCTGAAAATTTACTAGGCATCAAGACATTGAAAGAATTAGGAGCAGTTATATGCTGTTCCCCAGAAGGAGTGAGATTGTTTTTGCGCGATTTTAAAGGTCATTATGTATTACGTGATTTTGATCCAAGATTATTGAATGTACCACCGCATTTATGGGTGCAAGGTCCAACTGATGTAGGTTGTATGCACATTACACCCTATCGTGTTACTCTGAAACAAGGTGTTGTATTGCCAAGAATCCGACAGTAGAAATTGCCACCTGAGGCTGTAGCAGCCTTATCCAAAATTATTGACGAGCTCATTGCTCAAGGAGTGGTTGTAGAAACTGACTCCAATGTATGTAATTCTCCTATCATTCCGATTCTGAAACGTACTGATCCCAATGCACCTCCAGTTTATCGATTAGTGATCGACCTTCGAGAACTTAATAAATGTATCATACCCCAGTACCCAGTGGTTCCAGATATTTCTTCCCTATTGACTGCCATTGATTCCGAAGCTACGTTCTTTACTGTTATTGATCTCAAGAACGCATTCTTTAGTGTCCCCATTCATCCAGACAGCCAGTTTCTTTTCGGATTCTGTTTAAATGGAAGGAGCTATAAATTTACACGAGCTCCTCAAGGTTTCACGGAAAGTCCTAGTATTTACAGTCAAGCACTTAAAAGACAACTAGACAGTATTCACATGCCAACTGACACTGCCCTGCTCCAGTATGTTGATGATCTATTGATCACAGCCCGTTCTGAACGTGACTGCGAACGTGCGTCACTTACAGTCTTGTATTTCCTGGCCGAGATGGGGCACAAGGTGTCCCCTTCGAAACTACAATTCTGTGTCCAGCAAGTGGTCTACCTTGGACACTTACTGTCCAAGAGGGGTAGGCAGTTGACACCTGACCGTATCCAGTTAATAGCACATCTTCCACAGCCCAAGACTCAGAAGGAGGTACGAGCTTTTATCGGCCTCACTTCTTACTGCAGACAATGGATTCCTCAGTACGCATATCTAGCCAAGCCACTGATACAGTTAACGACACAGGTGGCAGCCGCATCGACTGTCCTCCCCTGGACCCAAGAACATACACTTGTTTTCAATGAGTTAAAGAAAGCTTTATGCCAAGCACCTGTTCTAGCGACACCAAACTACAGTAAGCCTTTTACACTTTTTGTCACTGAACGTGATGGTACTGCATTATCTGTTCTTACACAAGATCAAGCAGGACAACACAAGCCTTGTGCTTATTTTTCTAGCACATTAGATCCGGTGGCCCAGGCTCTGCCTGCGTGCCTCAAGTCAGTTGCAGCCACAGCCCTAGCTATCAGACAAAGTGATTCCATAGTGTTAGGACATTCCCTGACAGTACAAGTCCCACACTCCGTGGAATCTCTTTTGAACCGAACACAGACTCAGCACTTGACAATTGCACGTTTAACAGGTTATGAACTGACACTGTTTCAGCCACACATAGAAATCAGACGCTGCAACATTTTAAATCCTGCTACACTGTTACCCTCAGTTACTTCAAATCCTGCCATACATGACTGTGTGGAAGTTGTTAACAACATGACAAAGCCAAGACAAGACTTGACAGACATTGCATTACCTGACCCCGACCTGACACTTTATGTGGATGGTTCATGTATGAGAACAAGTACAGGAGAACTAGTAGCCGCGTATGCAGTGACTACTGAAACTGAAGTTATAGAAATACATCGTATTGACACCCTGTCTGCTCAAGCAGCAGAGCTCATCGCTCTGACCCAAGCCTGCATACGAGCCAAGAACCTGAAAGTAAACATATATACAGATTCACGTTATGCATTCGGAGTCGTTCACGACTTTGGAGTACTCCGGCAAGAAAGAGGTTTCATGACTTCTCATGGAACCAAGATTCAGCATGGCCCCCTCATTCAAGCTCTGTTAGATGCAATACATTTACCGACAGCTATCGCTATCATGAAGTGCAAGGCACATACGAAAGTCACTGACATCATTTCCCAGGGTAACGACCTGGCAGATCGAACAGCCAAGCTTACAGCCCAGACTCCAGACATTCTAGTTAACACGACTCAGACAGACGTTCCAGTTCAGACGATTTGTATGACAGTTAAGGACCCCACTCAAGACGTACTAGATATACAGTCACATGCTACCCCAGATGAAATCAAGAAGTGGTCTGAACAAGGAGGGGTCCAGACAGATCAAGGATGGTTGACGAAGGGAAAAGCCACATGGTTTCTCCCCGACTCTATGGTTCAAGTCATTATTAACACTGCACATAGTCCAGCACACTTAGGAGAAAAAGCCATGTTAGACAGTATTCAGAACCTCTGGTTTAACAAGCATTTACGAGCAGCAGCCAAGCAGAAAGTACGTATCTGCATGATATGTTGTCAGTTCAATCCAGGTAAAGGTGTTCCGGTGGAACAAGGTGGATTCCATCCTCCTGACCACCCTTTTGAAGTCCTCCAGATGGATTATATTCAGATGGATCGATGCCGAGGTTTCAAGTATGTCCTCGTAGTTGTATGCGCTTTGTCCAGATGGACGGAAGCATATCCAGTCCCAGATTACACTGCCGCGACCACTGCTAGGCAGTTGGTTCGTGAGTATTTCCCCCGCTATGGATTACCGAGGGTCGTGTATTCAGACAACGGCCAGCCATTCTCATCCGAACTCATGAAACAAGTATCCCTTCTGTTAGGGTACCAGTGGAAGTTCCACTGTGTACGACATCCTGAAGCAGCTGGCCTCGTAGAGAGACATAATCAGACCCTGAAAATCCGCATTGCCAAGGTATGCGCAGAGAAAGGCGTAGATTGGATGGTAGCACTGCCAGTCGCCCTTTTTTACATGAGAATGGTCGCACACTCCCGTTCAGGTCTTTCACCTTTCGAGGTAGTTTTCGGTCGTCCCCCAAACATGTGGGGTACACCTAGACCACGTACAATTACCGATGTTGACAGTAATATGCTGACAGATTACCTGGCTTCCTTGATGTCTGCACTACTCACTTGTCGTTCACAGGTTGCCGCTGCTTTTCCAGACAACACTCAAGTGAAACCGCACGAGGTCATACCAGGCGACCTCGTTTTGATTAGGAACTTTGATCGTTCAAGTCCGCTGGAGCCCCGATGGAAAGAACCAAAACTCGTCCTGATGACAACAAGGACTGCAATCAAGGTCGAGGGCCGAAAAGGCTGGTTGCATTCCAGTCACGTGAAGCGATTTCATGGACTCCCTCCAAAAACTTTTTTCAAGGACTGCCCCGTTCTCAAGGACTGCCCAGATACTGACTCTAAACTTCCCCTGTTAGAGAAAACTCCACAGCAGGAGTATAAAGAAAAGTTAAGGTCTAGTAAGTCAGCCAGTTTAATTGTCTAAGTCCCTCTCGGGTGAAGCGGTTAGACAGGTTCCTGACATGTATGAGATAGACCCCCATAGTGAGAGAGTTAGTCAAAGCTCTAAGAGAATACGTTATTGTAAGAATCTTCGAAGTCGCTGCATTGTGACTCTATTATTTTTGTTATTTCTGAGTCTTATGGTTACCTGCATAAGTTATGCCTTACATCTAGGTTTTCCTATCGTTTCACATGTACATTTGTCTTCTAATGTTACAGTAGAGCACACTTTTAGTGAACTACCTCCTCACGAGTTATCCTATCGTCTTGCAATGCGCAATAATACCTTCATTCGAATGTTACACTATTCACACCAGACCAGCAATGCCACTAATTGTTGGGTGTGTGGTCGACTCCCCCCTTTCCAGACACTGAAGGGAGTTCTGCCACTCTTTCCCTATCCGTTTTCACACAATGGTTCGTGTGGAGCATGGTCCACGTTAACGTCATCCTCAAACGATATGTCCTTTCTGAATAGAACATGTTTCCCAGACAAGGAAGGTCTTTCCCATAGAACAGGGTTAGATCTAGAAAATGAAGTATATGATCTAGGTAATTATTCCTCAAATTTCATGGTTTTGAATGTTCAGTCCGAGACTACTCCAGATTTGCCTGCTATTACAGTCCTACCAGTGAAAGGCGAATTATGTGTCAGAAAGAATGGTTCAGTACATCTAGGACACAGTGATTGTAATACTGTGGTCGAGTATAGTGACAGTGGGAAATCTACTTTCAAAGCCTCACGTCATTCGTATTTCGTATGTGGTCAGACCGCATATGTACGTCTGCCTCTGGATTGGGATGGAACATGTTACATTGCCTTCCTACTGCCACCAGTTTTCCTAGCCCCATCCGATTATCACAGAAATACACATCTAGTACACGTTAGACATAGAAGGGAGATCGAGTCCCCAATTGTCGATCAAACTGAAACTGCATTAGAACAGTATGCAGACTTCAATAAAGGTTTCTTTTTCTTCATAGGTCCTGTCCAGAATAGTAAGCTAATACGTAGGTTAACCAGAACCCTTGAAGCAGTAGTGAATGAGACTACTTCCGCTCTAGGTAACTTAACTGAAGAACAATCTGCTATGAGATTTGTTGTGCTCCAAAATCGTCTCGTCCTTGACGTCATACTGGCCGATAGGGGCGGAGCTTGTAGAGTCATCGGATCTAGTTGCTGCATTTTCATTCCTAATAACGCACCGTCTGTATATTCAGCTATAACCAGACTTCATAAAATAGCCCATCAGTTACACCAGAATCCAGGCACCTGGACATGGTCCGGTTGGCTCTGGAGTATAATATCTGCCTGGGGATGGAAAGTATTGTCATTCCTGGGTATAGTAGTAATGATCATATTCAGTTGTTGCCTATGTTTACAATGTGGCCCTGCGATTTGCGGCTTGTGCGCTACATCTTGTATTCCTAGTCCTAAGTCCCGTTCCAAGAAGATCCGAGACGAGCAAATGATGCTCTATGAACAGATAGATGGAATCATGAATATTGATGTTTCCTGAAGGAAACGTAGGGCACAAGGAGGGAATGAGGAAAATTGAATTTTGCCTTGTCATGTGTGCCTACGTGTTCCTCATCCTATGTTATATGTGCATGATCGATATGCATATATCCCTTTATGATCGATTACAGACGCAATTATAGTTGTGTCCAACTTTAGTATGTCAGTTATCCGGTCCCCGTGAAAGCAACGTGAATTAGGCTTCTAGGCCTATGTTGCCCACGTTTTACATTATGCACGTTAATTCATCGAACTGTCCCCGTTTCTAGGCCTCAAAGGGCCTGAACACCAGATTCAAGCTCCAGTCTCCTGAACCCACTCCGAGGAGCGATACAGCCCCTCCCGCATCCCTGACCCTTCGCTTACTTCTTGCCGCGCAGCGCGGTGCCCGGCCTGGCTCTGCCTGCCTGTCTACCAAGAATATGTTATGCCTCTAGTTATCAGTTCAGCTTTCCGTCTTCACAGTCTTAGTGTAGCGAACCGCATAAACATCTCCAGCTATAGTCTAGCCTTTCTGTCTCCATGCAAGTGAATTACTGAATTAATATCCATAGAAGATTCATAGCACACGCAATACACGTAGAATATATGCATGTACCAGTCTTAGTGTCAAGTAGCTTTTGCCCTGATAACTTTTAGATTCTATCAACATGTTCTCCAAACACCAGATACCAGATATGATATAGGTACATGTCGTCCTGACATCGTAGACTTTAGTCTCCTCTTCTAGTGCAGAAGTCATAGCCCCCAGTTCTCCCTAGTTACACGTCATGGCCCGTTTGCGCGCACCACTAGGTTAAAGGTTCCAGCTGCCCAGGTAGCCCCCTCCATGTATCCACCCATTTATGACACTTCTGTGACGTTTTCATCACATGTCTACGTACACGCCTTCTTTGTACGCCCATTTGTTCTTATCTTTCGTTTGTCACTTGTTACGCCTACTGTATGTAATGCAATTATAATGTTTTACTATATATACCATGTACTGTTAATGAGACGTTGCAGCTGCCAGTCCATGCCATTCTATTTCAGGCTGTTCCGATCCTGTCCCTTCCCTTGTGCCTGATTAAAGCCTGTTAGACTCAGATTCCTCGGATCCTGCCTCTTATTTATTGAGCTATCTGTTTTATTTAATGTATTCAAAAATAGTACCGGTAATTAATTATTTATTTACCACACCATCCAACTTTTAAGAAACACCTCAAAACTTGGCTTTTCAAGAATTAATATATGCCTCAGTGATTTGCCAACTGTCCTCTCTCAGCGCCAGGACACTCTAGTCTGAGTAGCTGTGTGCAATACTAAATCTGCTCATTCATTCATTTATTCATTCTCGGTCAAGAGGCCCAGGTGCTTTAGGAAACTATAAGAAATAGTTTCACATTGTTTTTGCCTCACATCAAATGGCAAAATACTACGAAGCCATTTATAAATGTGTTAGTGTACTTCAAGGTACCTATAAAACTGATCATAGTGATAAATCTGTTGGGTTGCACTGCCTACATGAACAGATTGATGAATAATGAGCCTAAGTCAATATATAATTCAATAAACAAAATTTAATTGAATTTCATTGAATTGAAAAACAGCCAGTATTAAGAATTATGTTAATTTCTCATTCGCCAATCATTCAGTTGAAAAAAAAAATTCTCAGCTGGTAAAAAATTTCATTTGAAAAAAATACATATATTTATTTTTTGCAGAAAAGAACAATGATAGAGTATGATAAAATCTGGCATGAATTAGGAAGGCCATTCCTTCAAATGTACTCTTTATAAAGAGCGATAGTACATCGGGATCGATAGTAAAATGTTGCAGTAGCATCAACTGCACTATGCAAGGATGGACTCTTTGATTCAGCAGGTCCACCATTAGTGCATCTGACTTAGGTGAGCAATACTATGCTAGAAAATGCTAAGTGGGAACATTTTTATTTAGAAACAGAGAGATCGTTAATGCTCTAAATTAAAGGATACATCTTTCGATAATTGTAAAGTTTTTTTTCTAAGCAATTTAACGTTTTTTTTAACCTAAAAGTGCTATTAACCAAACCTACTGGAAAGAAGCGGAGTACGTGGGAACACATCCAGTTCTGATTTGCAGAGGCATACCTACATTTGAGGACTCCCTTCAAGAAAATTTCAGCGAGAGGAACTAATTCTGCCAGTTGATTTTCCGCTTGAGTAAAAATTTAAAATCTCCAAGGAAAGATTAAGCACTTTCTCCAAAAACTGAATGCTATTCCATTACCATCAAAGTTAAAATCAGGACACAAATAGTGTTTGATCAATGAAGAATATCTTATTTCATTATTGAATTAGTTTTGCAAATTGCAGTTTTGCCAAAAATGTATCAAACTTCCACTGCGTTTGTGTTCAGTATCGTCAATGTCATTATAACATTTCATATGGTTCAGGTCTGGTGTTTGCATTGAATTAATGCAAGTGTGAGATGAGTGAAAATGTGGCTTCTCAAAAGACGTTGCTGTTTTCTGGGTCTCTTGCTCACTCGGAATTTGTACACTTCAGTCTTCCTCTCATGTAAACATCAACTTTCAGTTGGTAAATTATCACAAACAAACATGATATAAACAATGAAAACCAAAGGGCCTCATTTATGAAATGTTACCGTGGGGCAGCGCTGAAGGCCTTCCTGCTGCACTGCCCTACAGTAAAAGAAAAGGACATGGATGTGTCATATACATCAGATATGGTGCATTCCTGTCCTTTTCCCTTGCACTGGTGCACAATGGGCTGCCGTGCGTGAGTTGTTAGAATGATTATTTCTGTGCAGGAAGGGAAACCTTCTTGTACAGAAACAACCAGAAGAGACTTTTTCCACTGCAGCACACATAGAAAAAGAAAAAATGAGGAGAAATCAAGATATTTTTCCTCGTTGTGCCTCCCCTGGGAAGGTGTAGGTTTTTGGCGTTCCCTCAGATTTACATTTCTCGTAAATCTGGGACAGTGTCAAAAAGCCATGGATGTTGCTGGGAACACCCCAGCAACACCCATTGCATGCCCCTTTAACACAAAGGTAGCTATGTTGACGAAGGAGCATTAAGCCAAAAAAAGTGGCTTAGTGCTGCCATGTAAATATGGAGGAGGCTCCTGCGCCGGCAAACTTCACAAAAAGTGATGTTCCGGAAGCGCAAGGGTACTCATAAATATGGCCCAAAGCTTTTAGAGTTCTGACAGTGTTATGATTGTGATGACCCAGGATTGTTGTTAATCAATCCTGGGGTGTAGCATAAATTGGTGGCAGGTACTGTGAAACCAGGGCACACGGGTGTGAACATCCCTCCGATCCAATTCTCGCATGCCTCATTTACATTTACATTACCTACCTCAAAGCCTATTGTGCCCTTTCTATGCCAATAGCTGAATGAGAAGTACAGTAGATCTTTAGCATGTTTATTTATCAAAAGTATTGTCAGATGTGCGTCAAACGACCAAATGTGGGTTACTGTCCTAATATAGCGTTACAAATTAAATAGGACAAAATCAGCTCAATCACACTTTTTACTAAAGTTATCATTGAAAACAAAGATAGGATCAATAGCTGTCTATCAGACAAGACCGATCCAAGGCAAGGAGTGAATGGCTTTGGGGAAATTTGCCAATCAATTTCCAGTATGTTTAAATTCAAAGGCACTCCCACCCACAGATGGTTTGATTTCGTATGCAGGGCAGCCCACAGGCACCTCAGATCTGTAACTAATGCCTTAACCCGCAATATTGGAACTTCAGAAAGGCCAGACTCTCATATAAGTTGTACTTGAAGCAACATAGGGAGGAGATAAGAAGGGCGACCTAGGACGATTTCAAAGCAGCAAAGCAATCTAGGGATTATAAAGCATTCTGGGAAGCCGTACTTCACTGAGCATAATAAACCAGAGATTGAATGCTATATTCCAGCTGATCAGTGGATAACTCACTTTACTAGGGAGTGTCCATTTGTCCCAGACCAACCTATTAGAACCTCTAGTTCTTAACCTTGATGGTGCAATTAGTTTAAGGAATACAATTGATTTAAATGACGTGTACAAAGCCATCCTAAGATGATCCTGAAGGTAACGCTCCCAAACTGGATGGCGTCCCTATTGACATCTTGTAACAGATCCTCTTTTCGGGGCACCGTTAGTAGCCAATGTGCTCCAAGCTGCCATAAAGGGCAACACACCAAAATCATACAGGGAATCAAATATAATTCCGATTTTTAAATAGGGTGATAGGAACCAACCGATATGCTACCGCTCCATATCTCTTCAGGATCCGTCCTTTAAATTATTATGAAGGGTCATCCTACAAAAACTTGAGGATTGGGCAGAACAAAATAATAATAATTTTCTGAAGTCAATTTGGTTTCCGCTGTGGTTTAGCAACAGTGGAGCAATCTCTAAACTTAAATATGTTAATCGGAAAATATGTCAAAGCCAGAAGAGGTTCTTTATATATAGCCTTTATGGGTCTATCCTCTGCTTTTTATATGATGGACAGGTGTAAGGTATGAGACTTGATGGGCATAGGTAGCTCCTTACCTAAATGTTTGAACTGGGATACGATAGTGAAAGCTTGTTATGGGTCAGAACTGGGAATGCATCTCTTTATTGGGTCGATTCGTGGTGTTAGGCAGGTTTGTATTCTAGCATATGTTTTATTCTTATTTTATATCATTAGCCTGGATGGCGAGCTAGTGAGAAGAGGAAAGTATCTGCTAAAGGCTGGGGATCGCCCTGTGCCTTTCTTTTATATGCCAATAACGCTGTCCTCATTGCGCGCACTGTAAATGGCCTTTAAATTTTACTGTATTCTTTCATTAGTTTTATGAATAATCTTAGTTTAAAAGTGAGCCCTAGTGGGGCCCAAAAATACAGAATCCAAAAACTATGTGATTGATGGGACCACAGTAGGTAAGGTCAAAAATATTAACAATTTGGGTATTATATCTGGTTCTACCTTAGATTTGGGGGAAACTATTAAACCAAAGAGCACAGCATTTTTTAGAGGCCTCTGAAGCAATATTTAACTTTGCATGAAAACGTGGGCATAAGCCTGTTAAACAAACTATCCTGCTTTACAAGAGCAAATGTCTCTCTGTTGGGATATCTGGGGCCAGAGTTTGGGGTTATGTCAAACCAAGGAATTTGCACATTTTAGACAATAGATTTTTATGTAAATTGCGGTCAATCTCATAAAGTACAGCGAACTGTATTGTACACTCAGAATTCGGTTTACCCTACATTGAATATTCCGTTCGAATCACACCCTTACTACTCTGGCTACAGATGTGGCATTCCACCGAGGCAAGTTTTCAATTGCTCGATACTTGAGGACGGATTTAACCTGGACCCCACGGAGAAGGTTCCCTGGCAACTTTCCCTAAAGAACTTGGGCTCCCAAACGTTTTGTATTCTCCCGAGACAATTGATAGTTATTCTAAAACCAATGTAAAAAAACCTGTTTTTTAGGCATAGAAGTGAACTTAAGGTATCTGATATACACTCGATGGACTCTATTATGAGATATTCCAAGATTTAGACCACTGCTTGGCCGGGACCCTACCTAACGTGGACAGATAACCCTGAAGATAGTTTTTACCGTTTAGATTAGGCACGGTGCACTTTGTAGCAGCTTTTCTCAGCAAGGATCACGGTTTCATATTTTACCGTGCTGTCCCTGTTATATGTCACCACAGTCTGTCATACATGTCATAGTGTTCTGTAGGCTTTATAGCGCACCCAGACCACAATTTTTTTCTCCAAAGGATATGTGCCGAAAATATTAGGTCCTATAATCCATGTCTATCATTTCTACAGTGCTTAGAGTTGTATTCCATTTAGTCAATGGCATTAAGAATAATGGGTAAGTATAGTATCGTGTGACAGTAACCTATATATATAAACACACAGCATGGATTAATATGTTGTTTCCCCCTGTGCCCCCCCCCCCCAAGGTTGTTTTTTATTGTATATTTATAGTAATCAATTTTTGAAATGTTGTGCTAACAACACGTTGTTGTCTTTACAGCTGCATCATGCTGGTACTGTATATTTTTACATTGATGAAATGTACTTTTTATGGATGTAGTCGAGTAAAAGTTTATTTACTGACTTGCTGTAAATCAAACATTATAATGAAGAATACCTGTCAAACAGAATGTAAGCAAACATTTGATGTTGAGTCCAGTTACTAGTATTAAGACAAATGTATTTTTTGTGAAAGTACATTTGCAAGCTTTTGCACGTGCCATCATCAGTTCAGCCTTTCAAGTTGAACAAACATATTTTTATTTTGGCCCAATGTCTTTGGGGCTAAAAGTATTTGTCACGCTCTCATTGGTGCCATCAAATCACTCTGTCAAAATGTAGAATCTCTAGGGTCACTGGGTATCCCAGATTATAGCAGTATGCACCATGGACTATTCAATTTTGTTTTTTTCATTCATCATTTTGTAGACTACAACAAAAAGCTGTCTTGTTTCTCGGATCGAGTCATTGATTTCAGGGTAAATTGAAATATTTGATTATGGCATTTTCTTCATCACAGTTTTCAAATTCAGGACAAGGTCAAATGATCCCAGCATGATGTAATCCATGTGCATCTTGCTGCTGTGTGTACATTGGTATGTTTTACTAGTACATACAAACTCCCTGCAAGTGTTGGAAAAAGTTCATGAAAATAAATTAAATTCACACAACAAAGACATTTTCCATAAGAAGGCACCCCTAACAACGTTTTCAAATTTTACTTTTTAAAAGTGTGGTGACAATAGTTTTTATTGTCACCATTTGAATTCTCAATTTAAAACTCAAATCACCCCGTTCAGTTACAAAAGTAAAATTTGTAAACATGTTTTATTTATTCATTTATTTGTGTAAATAATTAATTTTTCAAAGCATGGATCAAAACATGATGAGTTGATACTGGATACATAACCATCACATAGATATAACAAGAATATAACATAGCAAATAAGTCCAACAAATCTTTGCATTTTGGGACTTGATTTCGCGGTAGGGAGGTGGTGGCAGCGTCCCCCGATCCGCTGTTGCAAACGAAGGTAAAGTTACTGACTGCTTGCTTGTCCTGACTGCGAGGGCTGCGAGGAGTTAGGAAGGAGAACGACACACGAGGCATTTTAATAGTTTAATACTGTGAATATCGTGAATTAATGGTGATTTTAAATACTTGTTGGAATTGATTTTAAAAATCCACATATGTTATTTACAACTGCCTAAATTCCTAATACTCTCCCCCGCATTGCCTGGTTCGATACTGAAGCCTGTCCGCCCCGGTCCGACTCGGCAATTATTGCCGTAGAGCGGAGGGCGGCCAGGTAAGAACCTGTCATTACTATTAACACTTCCCCTAGAGCGGAGGTCAGCGCTCTAGCTGTCTCCGCCCTCAGGGCTATTTAGCAACGCCCTCTCAATAAACGCGCAGCGGTTACGCGCAGGGGGCGCCTTCGAGCGCGCCTAAGAAGCGCCGAAGAAAAGCCCGTCTGCGTCCGTCCGCGACAGGACGGCACAAGGGATATGGCGCGGATCCCTGGATCGCTTAATTCACAGGTTAGCCCCATCTTGTGTTACTCTAGAGAAACGCTTCTCCGTTTAAATGCTACCTCTACTGAAAAGTGTATACGTGACACATGGCCTTTCCCTGAAGGTCCCTTTTCATGTGCTAATTGCCGCTTCCAGGCTACAAACATATGCCTAACTAGAGATATTCGCACTGATATGGGCCCTATTGCTGTGATAAAACAGTATGCTCGGACCCCTCCCGTAACCAGAGCTGATAGCACAGATAATATCATTCAGGTTGTTAGGAAAGGACCCCCAGGACTTAAATGTTTTCTATTGAATACACGTTCGCTACCCAAACACCACCAACAATTGTGGGATCTTATTAATTCCGAATTGCCAGATATTTGTTTTCTTACGGAAACATGGCTTAAACCTCATAACATCCCTACAATTATGTTAGCGATACCTGCCGGATATAAGATTCTACATCTAGATCGGCAGACCAAAATTGGAGGTGGTGTGGCCGTTGTCTATGAAGACAACTTAAAGGTCTCCACACTTGATCAGCATAGCAACGATCAGATGGAAATAATGATTTTTAGATTCTCTTCCTCTTCTAAATCACAGTGGAAAGGGGCACTATTATATCGCCCCCCTGGTTCTTGTCTGGATTTTTCTTTAAATCTTATGGAACTATTAGCCCCATACTTTAGAGCTAATGAAGATTTTATTCTCCTTGGAGATTTTAATATTCATGTGGATGTAACAAATAATCCCGACACTATATCTTTAATTGATGATTTATCCAATTTAGGACTCAAAATTCAAAATAATGGCTCAACACATATAGGAGGTCATACATTAGATTTAATTCTAACCAACTGTGCTAAAATACCATGCTGTTCACCCACTCCTATTCATTGGTCAGATCACTACTTATTATCCTTTCAAATACTTGGCTCATACCCCCGATCCCAAAAACCTCTCCCATCCGTATGGAAAAGAAAATGGCATAAATTAACACCAGATGCATTACAGCAAGTATGGAAAGAACCTATCTTTCTTGAGGACGATAATCTTGAAGTAGGATTGGCCAAATATAATAAAACACTATCAGAGGCCATTGATCAAATTGCTCCATTAGAATTACATAAACAACGTGTCAGGCCAAAGACAGAAATATGGTATACAGAGGAACTAAGAGTCGAAAAACAAAAATGCAGGAGTTTGGAGAAAAAATGGAGAAAAACTCACACTCCTATGAGTAAAACCCTTTATCTAGAAGCTCACTCCAACTACATTAAAAACATAAAAAAAGCTCGGAGGCATAAACTTGACTCACACATTACAGAGGCAGGAAATTCCACTAGGGAACTGTTCAAAGTCCTACAGTCCTTTGTCAAACCTACAGTTTGTGAGAGTCCAGATGATTTTAACCAAAATCTATGTGATAAGATCTCGATGTTTTTTGTGGAAAAGATAGACTTAATCTATGACAAAATCACTAAAACACCACACAATAACAGAGATATCATAGATAGTCCTAGAGATGAACCCTCTAATAATGGAACACGCAGACTCACTCTGACCTCGATTCCAGAGATCAGCCACACTGAAGTAGATATGCTTCTAAAATTAATTAAATCTGGATCACCGACTGATCTACTACCGGCCATGATGATTGCGCCACTGGCCAGCATTCTGGCTCCAAGCCTTAGAGCACTGATCAATATCTCTCTCAAGGAAGGAAGGATCCCTAATGAATGGAAAATGGCGGTAATGAACCCCATTCGCAAAAACACCGCGCTACCATGGTCAGAACTTAATAACCTGCGTCCCATATCCCTCCTACCCTATATCAGCAAGATGACGGAGAAACACGTCAACATCTATCTCTCTAAATTTATCGAGGCAGCGGACGGTCTGGACCCTTCTCAATCTGGGTTCAGACCAAATCATAGCACAGAATCAGCTCTCCTCTCCGTGACCAATACCATCCGAATGGCACAGGATAGAGGAGGCTCTATGATTCTGGTGCTATTAGATTTGTCCGCTGCCTTCGATACGGTGTCTCATGACACCTTGATCAGTCGTCTGGAGGGAGTGGGAGTACAGGGAACTGCTCTATCATGGTTGAAAAGTTTCATTTCTAACTGATCCCAAAACGTTCGCCTGGGCCCCCACTATTCCAGCTCCAGGGAGCTCACCAAGGGGGTTCCACAGGGCTCATGCCTAAGCCCCACATTATTTAATGTGTATGTGGCCCCCCTGGAGAAGGTCGCAAGGAAATTTGGGTTCACTCCAATATCCTATGCAGACGACACCCAGCTGCTGTTCCCATTCCAAAACATGACTTCTGCAGTAAGGAACTCCTTTGCTGCTGGAATGAGAGCCATAGCTGGATGGATGACCTCCAATTGCCTACAGTGTAATATGGGCAAGACGGAGGTCATGCTCTTTGGAAATGCCCCACTCCTTTGGTCACCTGAGTGGTGGCCCCCTGAATTGGATACAGCTCCCTGTCCCAAGGAAAGCGTGAAAAATCTGGGTATCAAGCTAGATCAATCCTTGGTGTTAAAAGATCATGCCACACAGGTCACGGGAACCTGCATGAGAGTAATTGGCCTACTCAGAAGGGTTTTCCCTTACTTAGCAGACTATCATCGGAGAACATTAGTACAAACCTTAGTTATGAGTAGGCTTGACTACTGCAACGGATTGCTCATATCCGCTAATGCAGCACAGCTGAAGAGACTGCAGGTTGTTCAAAATACTGCTGCCAGATTGATCCTCAATGTTCCTGCTAGATCCCCTTCATATCCTTTATTAAGCAAACTTCACTGGCTCCCTATATGTCAGAGAGTACAATTTAAGATATGTTGTACCATCCACAAATGTCTGTACGGAACCGGCCCCAGGTATCTGACTAAAATCTTTCAACCCTATCAACCAGGAAGAACCTTAAGATCTGAAAATCAAGCTCTGCTACAGATCCCTAGGATCAAAAGAGAAAGACAAGGAGGCCGAGTCCATTGCATTCAGAGGTCCGATGTTATGGAACTCACTACCCCTCTTCCTAAGACAAAATTCCAATCTTGCCACCTTTAGAAAATGCTTGAAGACATACCTGTTTCCTACCCAGTAACCCTTGACATGTCATACAAACTCTCTGTCCTTACTTACCTTGGAACAACACAGCGCGGAGATATCTCCTTGGAGATCGAATTCCTGCGCTTTATAAGAAATATAAATAAATAAATAAATAAATGACTTTACTTTCTTGAGGTAATTAAAAACATTGTCAATGCAGGCAGGCAAGTCAGAGCATAACTGCACATGATTAGATAGACTCATTGTTGGACTTGGCCCTTTCTTCAAGGTCATCCCCAAACTTTTGATGTTGGCTTTTAGAACTCTGCACACTTTACCACTGCTATCCAGTGCAAAGGTGCTTCTGCTCTCTCCTTAAAATATGATAAGATTGGCTTACACCCAATTGGCATATTTTATTTCTCACTAGTATTTTTAACCCCACACAAGCTGGTGCCAAGGCAGGAAGGAAGGGAATGCCTGACACTGTAGGGGATGGAAACCTCTAGAAGCCAACTACTTCACAGTGGGCATGAGATATAAATATTGGAGGCTGAGACTCAACTCTTCAGTACAGTTATGGACCTGTGGACTCTGCTGAAAGAACTGCCACTCTGCTCGACTGCTGCTTTGGAGGACTGCTGCCCTGCTGTGCTGCCCTCTTGCCTGTGTATGAAAAACTGGACCTGCATCTCTAAACCCAGCATCCCAAAGTGACTCCGAGGGCTAGTTAGCAGGCCTCCTGATCAGAAGGCTGAGGGACTGAATAGGCTTCCCACAACCTTGAACCCAGAAACTGACCTCTGCTACTTGTGAGTCCTACCCCCCAAGTGGTACCCCCCTTAGTCCTGGATCCTTGAACGTGGGCCTGAAGCTGCCTTGCCAGCCCACCTGTGGACCCAGCAGAACTGACACATCTCATCTGCTGCTTGGCGCCTCTGCTATGCTGCATGGACTTTCCCAGCACAACGTCTTCCCCTCGTAGCCCACAGCCACATCTAAACCGCAAATGCGCGATGCATCCCTGATGCAGGCCCTCGCATCACAAGTCGCTCAATGACTGCAGCCTCAATGATGACACAGGATTCCACATGGCAAGTCACCGAGACATCCCTTTAAACATTTTGCCTTGCTTATGTCGATATTCATAGAAAATATATTAAAAAGAAATTCCACCTATCCTTATTAGTTGAAATCAATTTTTCAAGTAACTGATCATAACTTTCTTCCACTACATCTCTGAATTTGGTAAAACACCCCACCAATCATAAATCTATCCATTTACAACAGTTTTTTACTACCTCTTTACAGGTGTAGGCATAACAATGCTGAAGTAACGAGCACCTTCCTAATATTTAAAAAAGGGCTACAGGTGTAATAGTTGAATCAACAAAAGGATTTAGTTAGTGCAGTTCACCTGGATTAATTCTGAATTTAGCTGGTGGTGTATAAAGGAATTACAAACGTGCAAACCTATACCCACTCTTTAAAGGTGTGGCTACACAAGTGTTAGTGTGCTATCTATAGTACCGGATCTGCGACAAATGGTTTTCCAAATTGTAAGGATTAGATTAACTGTAGTCCACTCCTCCAATTACTTCAGCAATATCCATGTGTATAGCTTAACCTTCATATTAAGAATATCAGTCCATAATTACTTGGAAGTGAATGAAACATTGTTCCTTTCTATGGGGTGGTATTGCATGCAGTGCCCTGGGAGTGCAACAGGCATGTGTGCCCATAATATGCACTCCTGTGTTACTGTAGTATTACATAAGTGGCTGAAGACACTAGAGTGGCAGAACCTCCTTTGTAATAAAGATAGTGCTGGTGCACATTTAGGGGCCGATTAGGATGGCGGTTTTTCCGCATCCTCCGGGCCGGCGAAAGTGTCCGCCAGCCTGGAGGATGCGGAAAAACCGCGGCGGAGACTCCAAAGACCCACCGCCAAATTAGGATGGCTGGTGGGTCTGGAATTCCGTCCGCCGCGGTCGGCTTCCGACCGCGGCGGAAAAGCTATAACATGGCAGGCGGTGTCTATGAGACACCGTCCGCCATATTATGATGTTTGTGTAAATATGCTTTTCCACGGCGGCTTTTCCGCCATGGAAAAGCATACGGACATTCCCTTTGGGGGCCCGTTGCGGGCCCCCTGGGTGAATGGGGGGTGGGGGGTGCACATGGGGGGTACCTATGGTACCCCCCTGCATTTGCGTACACAAAGCAGCAGGCACCGTGCGGTGCCTGCCGCTTTGTGCATGTAAATGCAACACATGCATTTTTAACATTGCGGCGGGTGCAGCTTGAAGCTGCACCCGCCGCAATGTTATTAATAGAGGATGTGACCGCCACCCTGGCGGTCACATCCTAATTGCCATGGAGGGACCGCCGCTGCCCATGCGGACGGTCCCTCCTACTCAGGGGTGGCGGACGGACGCAAGTCCGTCCGCCATCCTAATCGGCCCCCAAGTACTGGTGCCATCTTAAGGGGGTGTTCCCTCATTAGCATGGAGGTGTGCCCCCATGCTAACAAGAAAATCCTTTCCCTCTTCACCTATGCAGTATTATGGATGCAAGTAATAAGGATGAAATCTGCCCATCAGGAGCTGGTTCACAGTCAGTGCTCACCCTGAGGGCGCCCTCCGAAAGGAAAGGAGTCGAGTCGGATCACTAACCTACCTTGAAAGTGCAGAACAGTTGCCACCTATTCTGTGAAAGAAGGACCAGCTGCTTCAGACAGCACTAGCCTGTCACTAATGCCCTTCCCTCTGGGAACTCACTAGTTTATGGGTGCACTGAGAGCAAAACATTATATATGATAGGAACATTATATATTATAGGTTGCACTGTCCATGTTTGGCCTGGCACACCTTGTTAAATGTTTGATGTGATGCAAACAGGAACAGTGCACCCTAAGTGTAATGTGGCACCAGGAGTTTGGTAAAATTGGTCGGTAAAGCATAATGTATACGGTGGCAAAAGCTAATGTAGACAATATCTTGTATCACTTTTGAACAGAGGATATATGGACCGTTAAATCCAGTGGAACTCCTGATAAACGTCACAGTTATGAGCAGAAATGTGAGATCTAATGGGCCATTATGAGCAGGTCTTGTTATTGTTTGAATAACCAATGAAGACTTGATTAGTATAACACCTAGAGGGGCCATTCTACAAAGATAGAAATAATGTTTCTTCACTACGTATTTGAAAGGGAGTAAAGGGTTTGGTTAAAAGAAATAGGGGCGTATTTACAAGAGAAGTGATGGAGCGTGGCGTTAGCCTCCTTGGCTTAAAGCCTTGCTCCGCCACTTCTGAAATGCAGGGCTGCACCATATTTGCACGAATTCAGTGCAGCCCTGCATTTCCCCCTGTGCTGGTGCTAATTTAGCTGCCTAACACCAATGCTGGCACCTTTGCATCTTAGTGCAAGGGTGTCTGTGCGGCAGGGGAATGATTGTTTATGTGCAGGAAGATGTCCTTTCCTGCACATAAAACATCAGTAATGACACTGTAACTTCTGTGTGTGCTGCCTAAAAGCTGCAAAATGCAATTTTTCAATGATTGTTTATGTGCAGGTAGGGACAGCTTCCTGCACATAAACAATCAATGGCATTTTGCTGTTTCCATGTGTCCTGAACAACGCAGCACACATGGAAACAGCAAAAACGAGAAGAAATAAACACATTTCTTTTTTGTTTTACCTGTTCAGGACCAGGTTTTCCCTTGTCTTAATTTTGGGGCTGCCTCCTATTTAGGCCACTCTTGTAAATAGGGGGCCGCGTCAAAATCAATGGGTGTTGCAGTGTTGCAGTGAAACACCCACCGCAATACCCATTACCCTCCCCTTTCATGCTATGTGTAGCATGAAAGGGTGCCTTATTTACAAGGAAGCGTTAAGCCATATTAATCAACTTAATGCTACCTTGTAAATAAGGTGAAGTTCCTATCGCCACCACAGCATCTGAAAAAGTGATGTTGTGGTGGCGATAGGGGCTTGTGAATATGCCCCATAGATTTTTCATATGCAATTCCAAGACAGTCATAGCAAGGTTGCTAATGTCTTAGGATCCTAAATACAATCGAGAGTATTCCTCGTTTTCAAGAATTTCTGATTATAACAAGATTGAATTGATGTCAAGCCATTGGTGTTAATGTTTTAATTTTGCCCTTCCAAGCAGCTTTTTACATTCCCTTCTCAAAATGCTAATCTCTACCAAATCTACATTGCTGATTGGTGGCCAAAATATAATTGTACTGTGCCTATTAAGATTAGGCTTTCCCTGTCATTCTAGATGGAGAGATAGTTAGGACTTGTATTTTACTTTTACACATTATAAGTATGGACTCTTAAAGAATTCCTGCACGAAAAAAATGCATAACAAAAAAAACCTGGGCCTCATTTAAAAGCTGATTGTGCTGCCAGTGCTTCACTTTTTTCAACTCACCGGCGGCGCAATGGGTTTGCCCTTATCTACAAGGCCACATAAAGTCACAAGGCATGACTTTTCCTGGTCTTGTAAATATGGGCCCCTTTTACGCATTACTCTGCATGAAAGGGGCATTCCATGGGTATTGCAGTGGGTGTTCCCACACAAAATCCACGGAGCATGACGCATTTTCAGATTTATAATGTTTTATACGGCTGGGAATGCGTCAGAATCCTACTCCTCCCCAGGGGAGGCGTGAGAGTGGTGCAACAAGAAGAAATACTTTTATTTGTCCTCATTTGTTTCCTCTTTCTAGGCATGCTGCATTCTGCAGCATGCCTAGAAAGAGTAAAATGCCATTAATTATTGTTTTTGTGCATGAAGTTGTTCCTTCCTGCACAAAAACAATCTTCCCTACAATGCAGGCACCCTTGCAACATGGCGCAAGAGTGCCTGCACTGGCACATGGCAGACAATTGCGTGCCAGTGCAGGGGAAAGTACACAGATGCATCGTATTGTTGTTAATACGACGCATCCCTGTGCTTTTAAAATGACGCAGCTCGGCATAGTAAAATAATGGCTTCCGGGACTGAGCTGCATCATTTTGTAGTAAATGAGGCCCCTGGACTGGCTGAGTGGGTCATTATAACGAAGCGTCACTTGGAAGCTATATAGATATGAATGGGTGCCTGTAAATGAGTTGCCTGTGGGTCTGACACCTTGTGTTGGCTGCACCCAGTGGGGGGGGGGGGGTGTATAAATGTGGTTGGTGTGCATTAGTGCCCCTTTGTGTGTGTTTCTTGGAATGCATGTACCTTGCATTGCATTTCTGTATTATTTAGCTTGTTCCTTTTTGAAGTACAACTCTTTATTTATGCACTACTCAAAATGCAAACCTATGGTGGGATGTGTGAGTGATTTACTCTGATCCTTCCTCGACCTTAATTTTATGGGGGGACGTGAGCACCTCAATTAAACCTTAGCTGGTTGCTGCGTGACCGAAAGTGAGGAACTCTGGAGGACTAAGGATGGTAAGAGATGTTTGGGAGTGGTCAGTGGATCTTTGATACCTTACACCCTAAAGACTAAACTTTGCTTGTGGAGTCAATCCTTTAGAGATTCTCTTTCGATTCAGTTTTAAGAGCTAGAGGTAACCTACTGAAGGTTCTAACAGCCAGACGAGTTTATGTTTCAGCTTCCCCAGTCACTCCTCCACTGCCTATACATCTTTAAAAATGCAAGACATTTCCAAATACACTGGCTTAAACATATTCACCAGTCAAGCACATATAACACAATATCATGATGCATTATTTGAAGGGCTTCTGGTCATGTGTAAATGCATCCCAAGCATATCAGTGCTGTTTAGGAATGATTTCCTGACATGCTCTCCAGAACTGTATTCCTGTTAGCAGTCACCCCGCAGAGAACTGCATTTCTCTTTACATGCTTAGATGTTAAAACCAGCAATCTCTTTGTATTTTCTTCTAGGAATACATTTATTCATTTTGCTTGGAAGTATTGTCATCTATTTACTGCTTTTTAGGTCACATTTGTGTTTTAGTCAGACACTGATGTGCACTCCGTATTATTTGCAAGATTTGTTTATTCTGTGTCTTGCACCGGTCATCCATTACTTCTGAAAGATGTTATCAGATGTGACATACTCAAGGATATGGCTCGGTGGCCATGAATAGCTGAACAAAAATGCACTTAATAGGTTTCAGTAATCAGACCATACAGACAGTTGTGTCAATTAATCAGACTGAACTTAAACTGAAGAAACAAATGGATAGAATCATTTTCCAAACCACTTTATCACAGAATATTTTGAGCTGTTTGGGATGCATGTGAGGATGGTCTGTTATGAATTTCAGTTTAACTTATCTGCAAGCCAATTTCACTGCTATCCATTTTGGAAACCTTAATACTTTATAGCCATTATAGTGGTGTAAGTGGGCTGCCCGAAATGGTCAATGCTTACTAAAGTCCTGTAAAGATTATAACATCTTGATGACTTGTACATGCTTAAAATCATTTCTGATTCTCCATAGCAGTCAAGAAGTGAAGGGACACTCATTTTCTGTATTTGTAACTTTTTTTGCTAACGGAACATTTTGTTTGAGTTTCTATGTTGTGTAAGTACATTAGGTGCATTTTGATCGACTGTGCCTCTGGAAATTAACATTTTTCTATAGCTGGTTTAATAAGAGCAACATCGGGATCTTTTACAGGAGCCTTAGTAAACAACCGGGCTTTATCAAGGAATCCTTCAGTTAGTCATTTTTAAGTTCATTCAACATCTTAGGTCTTCAACAGCCACGGTCCGTGGAGGGAGTTCCGGTGGGGCAGAAAGGCGGGGTGGGAAAAGGCAGGGTGGGGGGTGCTAAAACCCGGAATATGGATAATTGAAGGTAAGTAAACAATGTAATTAATAAAACGAATTTCGTAGCACGCGCTGCATCGCATTTTGCAGGGCGCTACGAAATTTGTTTTATTTATTAAATTGTTTACTTACCTACAATTATCCATATTCTGGTTTTTAGCCCCCCCCACCCTGCCCCTCCCCTGCCCCGCCTTTCTGCCTCACCGGAACTACCTCCACGGGCTGCGGCTGGTCTTCAATAGCTTGTGCAGGGTCATCATCAAACTCTTTTCCTTTACCGCCCATCATTTTTTGCTGAATTCGTTTTTGCTGACGTTAGGACTGCTAACTAGTGCTAAAGTGCTTGTGCTCTCTCCCCTAATCATGGTTTAATTGACTTACAACTCATTGGTACATTTGATTTCCTTGTAAATCCCTTGTAGAGTGGTATGCCATATATCCAGAGCCTATAAATTAAATGCTACTAATGGGCCTTCAAAACGTATGTGCCACCCACTTAAGCAGCAGCTACAAACTTGTCCAAAGCCTACCATTGCAGCCTTAATGCAGTTTTAAACTGCTATGGTGACTTGACATTTAAATCCCATTGCCAAGCCTTAAACTCCTATTTTATTACATAGAAGTCACCCCTAGTGCAGGGTGCTGAGCAATTAAAAACTTGGACATGTGTGTTTAAGTTTTACTTGTCCAGTTAGTGAAAAACTCTTAAAAACTCCTAAAATTCTTTATAAGCTGTAATTTGTAATTGAGAGCAGGTAGCTATGTCATGTTTGGTGTCTTTGGAATTGTGATTAAAAACCCTATTTAATGATAAAGGCAGTTTTTTTATAACAATTCTGAAATTGCCACTTTTAGAAAGCTATATAAAGAAGCGGGGGGGGTTGGGCCCATTCCTAGCACAAAAACGGAGCCCCTTTTAAACTTATATCAACAGTTTTGGTATCTAGGTGCTGAATTCAAGTTATTAAGTTTTGATGTAATAACCACACTTACAAATGTAGTGGCATTAATCGCTTTTCTTTTTTGAAGGGCGACTTTTGTTTCTGTTCTCATATGTACATTTTACAACGATGATTCAACATACAAAAACATTAACACATAAATAAAAAGACAATACAAATGTGAAATTGACCAGTCCTTAAATCTAAGTAAATAACACCTGGCGGAATTTCAGTTTATAAAATAATAACACTATGCATCCTGTCAGTGTAAGCTAGTGTGGATAAAATACTGTAGAAACAGGCATTATGCCATATTTCCTAGCTTGTGCTGATATATTCACCAATATTTCTTCTCCCAACCAGCTGTCTCAATGCACTTAAAATCCTTCACAATTTCTAGAGTTCTCCTCAGGACCGTAATTTGGTCAATGCTTTTTTAACGATGTTTTCGGCTGGGACCTGCATTGCTTGCTGTCTTTAACGACTATTGTCCAAATCCGACTGTTCAATTCATGTTTTATGTAGAATTCCGTATATTTCAATTGTTGAAAGTGCATGGTGTGACTCCTGGGAATTCACAAACCTGCATGTCTTGGTAGTGTATGTCAGGAAGCCAGACTCAGTGCGTCCACAGATGTACCTCCAGGTGTACAGCTATCTTCCTTCTCAGAATGAAGTTTGGGGATAGCAGGACAGAATACTACAGCAACATTCCATGATGACTCCTGCAGAACTTCACCTCTCACCAGCTTCAGGACGGATGCAATTTAAATGATAAAACTGTTACGTAACCTTTCACTTTTTCTTTAATCTTCTTCATTCATATGAGCGAAGTGGGGAAAGGATGTGATGCTATCAGCAGAGCTGCTTACTTTGGAACTGGACAACCAGGTGCAAGTCTCGGCATCGGCTTAACATTCTGTGATTGGGGATAGATCACTTAATCTCCCTTTTTTTTTTTATTGAAAATTCATTGGTACAAAAAACAGATACATCTTAATGAAGAAGAAGAAATTCCATTGTTTCATAATACGTTTCAGTATACATTTAAAACATCATACATAGCGCTAGTCATTCTATAAATACCTTTGTGCAGGGGTTTGCATATGCGAATAAATATACATATTAGAAGCTCATCATCCGATGTTCAACGCTGCCCCTCTCTCCAGGTTTTAAAGGGGCCCCAAATCTTATTTCCAAAATCCCGTTTTTTCTTCCCCTTATAAGAATATAAAGTAGATTCGATATTATGGATACCAAGAAGCCTGTTCAGCCACAATTGGAAGGTTGGGGCATTAGGATCCTTCCAAGCAGCTGATAGTAGGATGCGTAAAACAGCAACAGCTATAAAAATAAAGGCCTCTGTTTCTTTGTTCAGACTGGCCGTTTTACTGTCACTCCCGAGGATCATTATTGTCGGGGATAGGCAGATCTTTAAGCCTAGCAGCCCCTCTAGAAATTTCTCTATCTCAGATTTGATTGAACTAAGCTGCTCACAGTAAAAGAACATATGTAATAAATCCCCTGGACCTTTCTGACACCTGGGGCAGTTACTGTCATTTCTCATGCCCCAATCATGTAGCTTAGATGGTGTATAATACAGGTTAAAAAGTGTTTTAAAATGCTGAACCTTCAAATTTGAGGATCGAAGTACCTGCTTATCCAAGCTCAGGGCCTTATCAAAATCGGTATCTGGATCTTGGAGCCTAACTGCCCAGGCAACCTCGTGTTTCTCAAGATCGTCGGGGGATTTTTCAATTAGTGCTTGATATATACTGCTAATCCTATCTCCTCCTCCTAGCAAATACCCCAGTACCGGGCAATATGACTCAGGCAGAATATCAGACATAACCGATTTAAGTGTTTGTGACACCTGGAGGTACTTAAAGATTTGGTCGTTGGGAAGACCATATTTCTCTTGCAGCCAGTTGAAGCTAGCGACGCTTCCATTCAACGTCACATTGCCCACCGTCCGAATACCCAACTGCTCCCAGCACTTCCAAGCCCCATCCACACCCAAATTAGGTGTATACCCTGAGTTCCACAGCGGGGTATATAAATTTATCTTAGGGATATGGAATAGTTTCTGCAGATTTTTCCACAAATCCCAGGCACTTAAAGCCGCCTTATAGCGGGATTTTTTAAAAAATCTGCGACTGGTTTTTCTCAACAAAACCCCCACAGCCTCCTTTCCCATCAGTAGTTCGTAAATTGAAGGTAAAACATATAGATCTGAGGTAGGGTCATTTGTATATCTTTCTCTGGACATTGGCTCAAATAATATGGACATCTCAGTTAGCAACCCAGCCCAGTGATAGAATCTAATATTTGGAATCGCCAAGCCTCCGCGTTCCTGGGGGAGGGTCATAAATTTTAATGCCCTCCTGGTTTTACCATACTGCCATAAAAAACTGTTAAAGATAGACTCGATCTTTTTTAACATACCCTCGTCAATTAGATATGGTATGCATCTAAACAGATACAGTAGTTTAGGCAGCATGGTCATCTTTAACACGTTGGCTCTCCCAATAAGTGTAAGGTGCAATGAGTCCATCCGCTTTAAATCCAATTCAATTTTCTTAAAAAGCGGGAGATAATTATCTTGTATAATAGAGCCTATTTCAGCATTAAGTATTACCCCGAGGTAAGTGGCCGAGTCGACATATCTTTGATCGATTTTAACTATCCCCCTGGAACAAATTACCTGGGTCTTTGACTCATTCAAGCGATACCCCGAATGCATACCAAACTCGCTAGCGATCTCTACCAATACCTTCATAGCCTCAGCTGGCTTTGGTGTAATTACTGCCAGGTCATCGGCATATGCCAGTATTTTGCTCGTAAATCCATTTGTAACTGCCGGCTGTATTCCCCCGTTCCCTAGAATCTGCCTAACCAGAGGGTCGATATACAGAGCAAACAGGATGGGTGAGCAGGGACACCCTTGACGGGTGCCCCTGCTTATCCCAATCCTGTCCGAACTCTGGCCCATCAGCTGCATTCGGGCCCTTGGGTCGGAATACATGGCTTTAATGGCCGTCCTGATTTTTGGGCCAAACCCTCTCGCCATCAATACATTCCATAGATAGACCCATCTGACGCGGTCGAACGCTTTTTCTGCGTCCAGGAGGATCATGGCTACTCCTCTCCCCCCAGCAGCATAGGCCTCGAACAGTGAGATTGCTCTTCTAACGTGATCCGCCGTTCCACGACCGGGGATAAACCCATGCTGCCATGGGGAGACGAGTCCGCCAATAACCCTCCCCAACCGCATAGCCAGGATCTTGGCATAAAGCTTGTTATCCGAGTTTATCAAAGATATAGGCCTGTATGACCCTGGATCTTCCCTCGGCTTTCCTTTTTTATGGAAGACTATGATGTTGGTATCTTTCCATGTTTCCGGGATCTTCCCCGTACCTATGATGCCATTAAATAGGTCCAATAATATTGGACCCAGCTCTCCTGAGAGGCATTTATACATCTCAAGAGGAATGCCATCTGGCCCAGCCGCCTTGCCAGCAGCCAGGTCGGATAGTGCCTCGCGGATCTCATCCCCCGTTATATCCAGCTCCAATTTTTCTCTTTCTACTGGTCCCAATTTAGGCCCATTATCTGGAAAACCGTTGGTTACGTATGTCCCATCCATTTCCTCCTTATACAGGGTTTTGTAGAAATTAGCAAAAACTGAAAGGATGCCCTGGGGTTCCGCCACATCCCGTCCATTCTCACGAATGCTTGTTATTATGCTCTTAGTATAGTCTTGTCTGATCCTTAGCGCTAATTCCTTACCAGCCTGCTCCCCAGTTTCATATACCCTCCCCCTGTATGTCCAATATTCTGCTGCCGCCTTTTCTGCAAAATATTTTTGTAATTCGGCTTTAATTAGACAAATGTTCATTTGGCTCTCTCTACCTTCCCTCCCTTGGGTTATATCCTGACAGTGTTGTTCTTCTGCCTTACCTAACTCCCCCAAAAGCCTGACCTTAGTGGCTTGCTCTTTTTTCCTAGACTGCGCAGAGTAACTAATAACCTCCCCCCTCAATACTGCTTTAAATGAGTCCCACACAGAATTCCTTGATGCACTGTACCGATTGGCATCAAAAAATTCGCGTGCCCATTTCTTCATATGTTCAACAAAAAGTGCGTCGGCCAGAAGCTTTCGATTGAATGTCCAAGCCCTGGGGCTCCTACCTGGCCCCAAACCTTTATATATAATTGCCAATGGATTATGATCCGAGAGGACCTTGGGGAGTTTCCTAATACTAATCTTACTAATTTCTGTTGATGATATCAAGAAATAATCCAATTTGCTATACCTCTGGTGGGGACAGGAGAAATATGTATAGCCTGGATCTTTAGGCTCCTTTGCCCCCCAGACATCCATTAAGCCGTGCGACAACATCATGGAACGAAGGGCCGTGAAGACCCTGGGTTTTCTGCCAGCATAGGAACTTCCCTCAGAAAGATCCGTGAAGATATTAAAATCACCACAGACCAGTATGGGCATCGGCCATAATGACAGTTCCTCCTCCAAATTTTCAAAAACCTCTGGATCATCCTGGTTTGAGCCATATATGCAACAGATAGTGATGCCACACTCCAATTCCGCCACAGCCCATCTACCATGTGCATCAGATTTAGCCCGTTTTGCCCCCCCAAAAAGGATTTCCCCAAAATCGCTACTCCTCTTGTTGTTGAAGTTTGGGTAGAACATGCCAAAATATTGAATCCTCCAACCCTCAGCAGCTGCCTCTTTGCCCAAGGTAGATGGGTTTCCTGAAGGCACAAGATATCTACGGACTCTGCTTTGACAAACTGTGCCAGCTTTGATCTCTTTGCCCAATCGTTTAACCCCCCTATATTTATTGAATATACATTAAGATTTGACATGGTTATTGTTAACGGATAGCCTAACTTTCAACTGAGCATCATAGTAATTAAAGAAGACCTTTTCCAAAACATGTTCACCATTTTCCAAATACCACAAAGCTGTAAAAAACATTGTACCACAAATTTTCATTTTTTTCTGCTTTTCCCCCCCCCTACCCTTCCCTTCCCCCGGTGCCCTCCCAGAGAAACCCTCCCTCTCCCCCCTCCCACTAGGAGCACTCAGACCTTGGTCTGAGCTAATGATGCTTGTGTGCAGCAGCGCAGAACAAGTACGAAGCTATTTCTTAGACCCTCATAGTCATATGAACCACAACTTGCCTCCCCCCAACCCGTCCCCCCCTAATCATCCATCCCACTATTGACCCAACCAAATAGATAGTGGACCACACACCAAAAAAAAAAAATAAAAAAAAAAAAAAAGAACAGAAATATATATATATTAATATTCTAGGTTTCAAACACCTTGGCGAACTTAATACTCCAACAACCAGACTATTTAAATCATAAAGAGTCCAGGAACTCCTTTGCCTTGACTTCTGACGAAAAGTATATGGTCTTCCCATCTTTCAGTATCTTAAGTTGCGCTGGATTTACTAAATAAACCTGGATGTGCCTGTCCTGAAAGGGCTTAATCAACTGGCGGAGTCTCCACCGCCTCTCCACTGTCGCATGACAAAAGTCTGGCCTCACAAAGAAAGAAACCCCCTCGATAGATTTTTTGGCATCGGGGCGAGCTTTTTCCGATATTAGCTGCCGGAGAACAAAGTTACCAAAAAATATTAAGACTGCCCTGGGTTTATCATCACTTCCCGCCCCCCGGCGAGCTCTGAATGGCGTACGATGAATTCTCTGCATTTCAGCAGCCCAGTTCCACTCAGATAGTTCCGGGAACGCTTTTTTGAACAGGTTGATCATGAAGACCCTAATATCTGAGCCCTCAGACCCTTCCGGAATTCCTAGGACTCGGAGGTTGTTGCGCCTCATCCGATTTTCCATATCTTCCAGTTTCCACTGGATGTCGACAACTTGGGAGCACTGAGAATCGACCTTAGAGGATGCTGCTGCAGCTTCAGCTTCAGTTGCCACAATCCGTTCCTCCAAATTAGTGACTCTATCCCCCACATTTGTGCATGCCTTAGAGAGTTTCCTGACGGCCCCCTGCATCTTACGCATTGCTGCCTGTGACTTCCGGGTATCCTGCCTAGCTTCCTCTCTATGCGTAAGGATAGTCTGGTATATGACATCCAGTAGTGGAGGGTTCGATGATGGGGCCTCGGTATTAGGGTTCCCCTGTAGGTTTCCCTGTAGGGGCGTAGCTGAAGAGTGATCCCAGGTCAGATCCCTCATCTGATGCGCACGGGTCTCATCATGGCCACCAGGTCTTTTGGCTGTACTGGGGGGGTCCCGTTCTAGATCGCTGCCACTATCCGAGTCCAAGTTACTCCCATCCTGGGAGCTCCTCTCCTCATCGGACCATTCCGCATCTTCTGCGACCGAGGAGAAACACTCACTGCTTTCTTTCTCTTGCTCCTTACCCCCTTCATCCATGAGGGTGAGTTGGGCTAATGGGGAACATATCGCCCTTTCTTTCTCCTTCCCTTTTTCCATACCTCCTTCGGTCACTAAGCATTGCCCCCCGGCCTGCTCCAGCTGTTCATTCAGCAGGTGTCCAGGAAATGACACAGTCTCAGTTACCCCCCCGTTACCTGCTGCACCCCCATCAAATTGTTTATCAAATTGTTTATCCGAATCCATACCTGTAGCCACCGGGGTAACTGTGGCTGGGTCTCGCCCCCTCGCCTCAGCCTGTTCCTCAGCATATTCCTGCCCTTCAACCTCATCCGGGGGATGGATGGATGCAGCCCTTCCAGTCTTTTCGGAGTTTTGAGCCATTGGTTCCTGAACTAGGGGTTGAGGCATCTCAGCTACTGCACTCTTCTGGCTCCTTCCCCCACGAATCAGTATCTCTGAAATGGAAGGGGACTGCCGGGGGTGCTGTGTCATCTGTTTTCCTTTCTTAGGCGGCATTGGTGTTTCAACGCCATCATATTTCGGATCCACTGTGGGTTGAGGCGTGTCTTCTGTCCCTTGATGTGCTTGATGTGTTTGGTCCTCATTAGAGGATGGTGCAGGAGCCGTCTGTGCTGCCTGCGCCGCTTGTGCTACTAGGGCTGCCTGATTTTTCTTCTTGGCTGCCGCTTTGGCTGCAGCAGTCGCTGCCGTTTTTGGGGCCATTACCAGCACGTTGTGGGCAAAGTGCTCCCTCAGCCAAAAGAAGTCAGTCGTCAATCGAATTCTGCCTGCTTCTCTGCCGGCACGCACTGCCTGTCTCGATTGGCTACTGCCACGCCCCCAGCACCGCGGACGTCGGACCCAGAGCACCGGCAGCCCGTCCGTGTACGCCGACAGCCTCCACTGGGAGCTAACAGCTCCAATCAACCAGGGAAAGATCAGCATCGGCTCTCCTCTTCTTGGGTCGGGAATCAGCCAGGTAAGCCGATACTTCTACGGGGAGGGGGGGGACGAGGAGGGTATAGCGCACATCGCCTCGCCTGCGCTGCTGCTCCGCGGCTTCTCACACAGCCGCCATCTTCATCAGATCACTTAATCTCCCAATGCTGCCTGCTTGGTGAACGGGCCTGCTTCCTGCCGCAGACAACCAGGGGCCTGTGGCAGTGACCCCTGGCAAACCTAGCCTATGCCAACCATTTAAACCGAAGCCATCCTGAAGTTCGTGAGAGGTGAATACTTTGCCAGGAAGAAGGACTGCTGTGCTGCTGAAAGAACAGTCACTCTTCTGGACGATTTACCTACTGCTGCCTTTGCTGCCTTTCTGCCCTGCTGCCCACTTGCCTGAGGAAGAACTGGACCTGCAACTTAATTTTGAACCCAGGGCTACCAGAGTGACTTCAAGGGCTAGTCTGCCAGTCTTCTGACACGTGCCTCAGGGACATAAAAGGTTCCCTAACTTCCTGCCCTAGCACCTGGACCCAGCAGAACTAAGTTGCTGACCCCCAAGTGGTGCCCTTTAGACCCTGTTTGCACCAAGGTCTCTTCATCTGCGCTGGTATTGAACACAAAGCTCCAGTAGCCACCTCTTCGTATTACAGCATCGACTGCTCGTGGGGACAACCAACGCAAAGCTCAAGCATTCTATGCATTCAGCGCTACTCTGGCAGCCTCCTGTGATACTTTCCCTGTTCCTTGCGGCCTCTCAACTGTGAACAGAACTCTTGGCACTGATTTGACAATGTCATCAGTGATGTAATATGTGAAGTCATAAACAGTGCATTGCAGGGGCACGAGTTACAATTAGCTCATCTAATGATAACTGCTGAATTTCTCTGATTTTGTATGAGTGAAATGTCAACCTAACTATAAAGCCCTGGTAACCTATGTTTTTTCAGTGAATGTCTAAGGTTGGTTTTTTTAAATTGTACTTCCTAATAATAATGTCCCTGTCACCTTTGGTTTATTCAGTGAATTTCTAAAGTTTAAAAAAAATGCTAATTCCTAACTAAAACATTCCTGTATCCTTTGGCTTTTTCAGTGAATTTACATGATTTTTAGTGTAGTAGTCACGTTTACAGAATGGTGGAGAAAGGGGATGGGGCCTCCAACCAGCTCACAGGAATTCCACTGTGTAGGACTTACAGCAGGTTCCAGGAGGGCTTCTTGGCCTCCATGATCACTCAGGAGTAAAGCGGGCTTCATTCCCCAATGGCTACTGCACCAGCATACATGTTTTAAGAGTGATTGAGAAAGGAGGCATGGCCTCTGAAGACCTCTTAGCACTCCCCGTGTGCGGGACATACTAGAGGTAACAGGAGGGGTAGCTAGCCCTCAAGGACTTCCTTGGGGGCCAACTATCTCTCCTGTTACCTCCAGTAAGTCCCACACAGCAGAATTGCTGATATGTTGTCAGAGGCCATGCCCCCTTTCTCCACCACTCTCCAAACATGCCTCCCGGCACAATGGCAGTTGGTGGATGACATTCCCCTGGCTCTATAGGGTCCTTAGGGGCCAACAAGTCCTCCTATTACCTCCAGTAGGACCCGCACAGTGGGTTTGCTGAGAGGTATTCTACATCACTCTGCCAATGCAACTCCTGGCGCACTCCTAGTAATGAAAGTGACCTGGAGAGGTGGTGGGCCATGGGGCTTTGATAAGCCCTAGGAGGGCTGCCCGATGTGCCCCAGTTCTATATTTATTACATGCCCTCGGGACCTGGCCCACACGGAAGTTACTTAAAAGCATGCGCTGAGCCAGATAAATCTATCATTTTCAACTTACATTTCTCAACATTTACTGAACAGATTTGCATCAAATAAGCAAAAGGCATTTCTTTGAACTATCCTCTACCTCACTGCCAAATTTGGTGTAAGTTTGTTCAGCCGTTCGGGCTGTAGCTTTGGTTAAAGGCTCCTCTGGGTTGTTAACATTACAAATGCACCCTTAATTCATGTGTCAATTTCTAAGTCCCCACTGCACAGATCCCCACCAAACTTTCCATGACACAAAGAACCTTCCTTGATACATTTTGGGAAAATGTCATGAAGGTTGGTCAAACAACGCTAAAGGTATAGCCAAGTCAAAAAATGCTTTTCCTATGAAAACTAGGTTCAAACTATAACTGCCTACTAGCAACCGCCAGTAGGTACTATCATATATATATTCACTGAAAAAAACACAGGTTTCAGGGATCTTATAGTTAGTTGGACATTTCACTCATACAAAACCATAGAAATTCCCTTGTTATAGTTCGTTGAGCTAACTATAACTCGCACACCCACAATGCACTACTGATGATGTCACATAATACATCACTCATGACATGGTCATTGACATCACTCATGACATTTCAAATGACATCACTAATGACATCATCCAGTGACTGTTTCTGTAAAGTTTAAATATGTTTTATATATATATATATATATATATATATATATATATATATATATATATATATATATAAGTATATATATATATATTCACTGAAAAAACCATAGGTTATAGACCATATATAGTTAGGAATTAGCATTTAAAAAACCTTATTTTACTCACACAAAACCATTGAAATTCCATATATAGTTAGTTGCACTAACTATATATCGCGCACCCGCAATCCACTGCTGATGATGTCACATATTACATCATTCATGACATGGTCAGTGACATCACTGATGACATCACTGATGACATCTCAAATGACATCACTGATGACATCACTGATGACATCTCAAATGACATCATTCTTGTGCTAATACGATAAACCTCTTCAGACTCTAATATAACCTTAGATACACTCAGTGTATACAGACACTCACACACTGTCACTCATCCATGGAGTTACTCACACACCTAGTCAGTCATGCAAAGAAACAATCTCACCTCCATTCCCTCAACTATACAGATATACACATTACTTATTCAAACATATACTAACACATATTTACTCTCTTATACAATCCCTGATACAAGTTCACAATGATCCATACAGCCACTCACATTCAGTGGCTCTCATGCACAGTTATTTATATATGCCAACTCTCACATGTACTGTGTTTTACATATGTACTTACTATGACATGTAGCATTGAGATATCCATTCACTCATCAATACACTCATGCACACAGTCAACCGCCCAAGTAGCTGTTTCCACATGCACTCTTGAACTCATACACCTAGTGAATCAACTGCTCACACATCTTTGCACAGAGTCACACACCTCCCAGCCACCCCCACACAAACTCAATCTCCCATACAAATACTTGGGCAACCAATCAATAACACATATAACCTCTCGTATAGCTAATGATCAACACATGCAGCAGTTTACATCACAACAGACATACTGATGCACATATTCAGACAGTTTAGTCACTAACCCATGCATTTAGTACGACACATTTATTCACTCACTCATACAGTCAGTCACGCACCTACTAAATCCTTCATCCAGACACTTATACATCCACTCATTCTTCAATAAATCAAACATATTTAAACTTTACAGAAACACACAGTCACTGGATGATGTCATCAGTGACGTCATCAGTGATGTCATTTGAGATGTCATCAGTGATGTCATCAGTGATGTCATTTGAGATGTCATCAGTGATGTCATCAGTGATGTCACTGACCATGTCATGAATGATGTAATATGTGACATCATCAGCAGTGGATTGCGGGTGCGCGATATATAGTTAGTGCAACTAACTATATATGGAATTTCAATGGTTTTGTGTGAGTAAAATAAGGTTTTTTAAATGCTAATTCCTAACTATATATGGTCTATAACCTATGGTTTTTTCAGTGAATTTTCAAGGTTTTGTAAATGCTAATTCCTAACTATATATGGTCTATAACCTATGGTTTTTTCAGTGAATTTCATTGGTTTTTTAACAGCTAATATCTGTAGCTGTAAAATGTATTCTTCTTTAAATCCAAAAATATATTTTATATGTTTATTAATAACATTTTTTTTAAATATTTTTTTTTCTTCGTTCCCGCTTCGCGAATCGGGAAGCTTCCCGTTAGCTGACCTTGATGCCGCGAAATAGACCGCGAGCCGGTAAACGTTCCTTTACCGCAACTGCCGCGTTAGAAAACAACATCGTGACGCCTCCCGTCCGCATGACGTTTCGCGTTGTCGCGTGATACGTCATATGACGTGCTACGTTAGCGAACTGGTACGCTTACCGAGGCGCAAAGCGCAGGTTTCTGGAAGCAAACCGGGAGGCCCTGCAAAGCGCGTAACGTAAACACAGCAGGTCATGTGACTTGGTAATAACACTTTTCATTGGTTCATTTCACTTTTGGTTTCCTAATGATGTAAGACTAGGTCATATAATCTAAAATGAACACTTTTCATTGGTTGAGAACTATTGTTTTTCCCAAATGATGAAAATCCCTCCTTCTTTCCTCACTCTGACTTTCATCATTGTGAGAGAAAGACCCTTTGTTACCAGTGAGCAATGGCTTCTTTAGTAGCTTCAGCTGGTGCTTCCCCACCACCTCCACCACATCCAAGGAAGAGTGGACCACCTGCTGAAGTTATAATTCAGCAAGAAGAGGAAGAAGAGGAACAGGAGGAAGAGCACGAAGAGAGGCACTTTTTGCCTGAGGAGCCCAGGACGTCTCACCGGAAAGAAAACTTCATTTGGCAATTTTTTAAAATTCCCAAAGGTCAGAAAAAAGTAAATGCAAGATACGTAACTTGCCTTATATGTCAAGATAGACTGTCCAGAGGGACCGACAAAAAATACAGTTTCGGAAACTACACAATACATCGCCATATGACTAGGTGGCATCCTAACAACTACAGTGCTGCACAGTTTCGTAACGACCTAGATAATCTCCCTATTATGGCCAGAAGATCTGTTGTACCGGAAGTAACGGGACCAGAGGGCAGGGAGATGGTGCCAAATATACAAACGAGATTTCGTGAAGTAAAACAAGTCTGGGTACATTGCAGTGGATTCATTTGCTACGGAGAAAGTAGCATCACTCTGATCAACAGAGCTATTGACTATCATATGCAAGTTTGTACGAAACGCCCCAAATAATAAATTCTTTTTTTTTTTTGTTGCTCCTGTTGAGCCCTTTACAATGAATCGTTTTCGTTGCCCCCTCCGAAAAAAAACAAAAAAAATATAAAACTGTTCAGAAAAATTCAAAAAAAGTAAAAAAATGTTCAGAAAAATAATAAAAAAAATATAAAACAACAAAAACAATAAAAGAAAAGTTCTTTTCAGAACTACCTCCCCGTTATTAAAAAATTGGTACAATATTTGGAACTGTGCCAACCTCTATTTCTCTTAGTTCGCTTCCCAGTTCGCTCGCCGGTACGCGAACCGGAAGCGAACCCAAAACATTTTTTTTTTAAAAAGAACAGTAAGTATAAGGGAAGGAAACAGACAGTTATGTTAAAAGAAAGACAGCTATAGGGGAGTAAACTAGAGATACTATTACCCGTAATCCACTGCTGATGATGTCACATATTACATCATTCATGACATGCTCAGTGACATCATCAGCAGAGGATTGCGGGTAACAGTATCCCTAGTTTATTCCCTATAGCTGTCTTTCTTTTAACATAACTGTCTGTTTCCTTCCCTTATACTTACTGTTCTTTTTAAAAAAAAATTTTTAGATCAGTCAGAAACAGTGAAAGTAATGAAATATAAAAGACTACGTAGAATATGAGCACTGTATGCAACAACTTTGACACTTACAGAAGCCTCACCTTCTCCATGCCTCCTACACAGTTCTACATGTACATCATAAATGCAAACAAAACAGAATTAATTATACATGTTAAATGGTTTATTTTTGCTGTTCTCAGAATGTATCAAATTTCACTAAAACAGTGACTTGAAGGTATTCATCATATAACAGCGGGGAAAAAAAAAACACAATCAAAATGATTGTGTTTAAAAAACCCATACAACATAACAAATCAGAATTCAGAACTCCTTAAAGTTAACTTACTTTCCATGACGGCCAAGGATGTCCTATGAACAGCTTACACTCTGTTGTGCTGTTATTACTTTCAACCCGCCACTTTCTGAAAGAAAACCTCCATCGTTTTCAAAAACATGTTACATACAATAAATGACTTCTCGCTCTCTACCACACGTTTCCACAAGGCCAAATCGTGTCTGAGCCATTTATAACTCTTAGAATTCTTTTAAGCCAATCCCGTCATGTTGTATTTCCGCAACTTTCACAATTAAAATGTTGAAGATCATTTTCACAATCCTGGACTACTAATATCTTCCCCTTCTTGCTCAATCATGTTCTACATTTCCTATCACACTGATACTGCTTACTATGAAGCAGACTTACACTACCTTTATGACTAGTACAATTATTTAATTCTCTACATCACTTTTAATCACAAAGCAATGTAAAACAGTAGACAGCATTGCAGACTTACATTCCCTCTACTCCATGTTTTGATTGGCTGCTTCAATTAGCTTATAAAAAGAAACAGTTTTTCTGAACTCATTCAAAGTGCACGTATTTCTCCATGACGTCCAGTGTTATGGTAAGAAGTTATGTCTCTGTACTACACTTATCCTCAAGGCCAAATCGTGTAGGAGCCATTAGAACTTCTTGAAATTCCTCAGAGCACATCCCGAGATTCTTTCCCTAAAATGTTGGTTTTAAAAACACCAGGTAAGAGTTTTTAAGGTCATACGGCAATTTTTTTTTGAAAATTAAAACAGAATCATTGCAGAATGACCAGCCATTTCTACACTTTAAATAAGCTGTATAATGTCCTGATGTTATTGAAAGACCATCATGATATATAATTGCTACAGTTACAAAAGTCCTTCCTGATATTGACAACTGTGAAGCCACAAAATTTTTAATTAAAGTTGTCAATTTTGTTCCATCAGGCCTACATCGTTGGAACATTAAAATGACATACTGGCCATATGTTCGTATAAATAATGTGGACATCATTTCAGATTTACATTGGCTACACTCCATGTTGTGATCAGCTGCTTTTACTAGCTTATTAAAAGAGACTGATTTACTGTCTGGCAAAGTTAAATATATAAATCTTTCTGAGTCTACACTAGTAGTACTTGATACCCTACAGTTCTCGCAGTCATGCTGCCATTGATAAGAAAGCCCAAACAGGTGATCTACATCTACACCTTCATCATGCAATACATCAAGCATATACATTAAAAACTCCTGACAATCTTGCTGACTATTTTGAGAGAATTGTGTTTGGCCTGAACATCTGTCTAACAGATTTCGAATTTCAGACACACTTTCTATGTTTCTTCTATCAGTGCTACATTTCTCTAACACAGAATTTAACAAACTGCAAAATCTTTGATCAGAATTTACCACAATCTCTTCTTTTACATTTTCTAGAGAAAACAAAACATTAACCACTACATTAGCATAGCAGTTGACACCAGAACTGTTTTCAAATTGAAAACCAACAACATCTTCAACAGAATCCTTTTTGTTTCTGCTTATAATTTCAGGTTCATCGACTTTTCGTCTTTTTGCTACAACCTCCCCAGTATTGGTCACATTTCTTCGTTTCCGGCCTACCACACGTTTCTCAAACAAAGGATACTGAGGCAAATGTGGCGCATACTCTCTTCTTATTGTATTCCTTAACACAATCTAGATCCGCACAAATGTTTGTGACATCACACTCAATCAAGTACAATCCCGATAAAGTTCTATCTCGTGACAATGCCACATATGCCATACCCTCCTTGAACATAGAACTGCCAATATTCACCAATGCACAGTCTACACTTAAACCTTGCGATTTATGGATTGTCACCGCATATGCCAAGCAAACAGGAAACTGCTTACGACGAACATATAAGTCTTTTACAAGCAAAAATCTAGCAGAACAACAACCAATTAGCTGTACTTCCTCAATGCCATCAAATTTAATTTTTAAAAATTCAATTCCATCTCTATTTCTGTATTTCACAAAATCAACAACATTACCCATTGATCCATTTACCAGACCTCTTTCAACATGTAAATTCCTTCTTAAAATTATACGGCAGTTCAAGCACACATTCAGAGTCTTTTCAAAACCCGCAGTTTTAGATATACTCTTCTCTAATGAATCCAATTTTGTTTTCAGATTCTCAGACAAAATAATTGTTGATCCCATTTGCTCTACTCTGTCAATAGCTTCCAGTTTCACAATCTCTTGCTTTTCTAAATGCAACATTTTGTTGTTGAATTTGGCACATTCTGCAAGAGTTGGCATCAAACATATTCCAGATTTTTTCTCAGTAATTTTCTGAAAAATATTCTCAGGCACAACATCTTCGTCTGGATATAAATTTGTCAGTAATCGTGCATGTAAAGCTTCTTTCCCATGCTCGGTCACTTTTCCAATTCTAACATCTTGTAGAATAGTCTTGTAAACTTCATCCTTTGCCTGACGCATATTTTCATGCAGTTCAGCATAATTGAAGTTTAACCATATATTGACGTTGCCAATGCTCCCTAAGCACTTCCTGGTATCTTCATGCGTGAGCATTTTGAACACAGGTTGCCCTTTCACTGGTGTCAGCTGCAGAAGATCTCCGAAAACAATGATGTGTTTGCCACCAAATAACACATCATACTCTGTTTTGAGAACTTCTTGCATTCTCAAATGCACAAAGGCAAGCATGACATTGGAAACCATGCTTACTTCGTCAATGATAAGAAGTTTCATTTTCCTCAAGACTCTTGAAACTTCAAAACAAGCATCTCCAGATAGCTTGTGATATTCTAATTTGTTGTCATGCTCCACTGGCAGCATCAGTAAACGATGTAAAGTAATCCCTTTAATGTTATGTGCTGCCAGTCCAGTTGGAGCGGTGACAACACAAGACAGCGATGACTCTGTCCTTTCCTGCAAATAACATTAAATTGCTTTAATAAGGAAACTTTTTCCAGTTCCCGCTTCTCCACTCACGTACAGTCGGACAGGCTTCAACGACGTACATGAGCACTCTTTCTTGTCATGACTTAATCCATGATCAATTTGCATGGTAAGTTCGTCATATATTTTCCTCTGCTCAACGTTGAGTTGTCTTTCCAACTCTTCTAAGTTAACCGCATCCTCCTGAGCATGTGCCATGGCTCTTTCCACTTCATTCATAGCAGTGGCAGCTTCATTTTCGATAAGAGGTCCTCCTAGTGGATCCTGACTCAATGAAGCAGAACTCTGACTGTCCTGAGAACTGTCTCTGGCAATCTCGGCTGCAATCGTTGCTTCCTGCTCAATTTCCACATTCAACATTTCTACATATTTGGGAAAAGCAGGACATTCTATGGTCTCCTTGGCAGCATTGAATGAGTCTTCGTAACAAAGGAAATCTCCAAGCAGTTCCTCTTCTGCACGCCAAGGCTTAAAAAGTTGCAAAAGTGCTAAATAGAAAAACTCCTTTTTTTCAGGAGATTCGCCACTCAATTTTCGATGGTTTATCAAGTGGCATTTTCTTTGCTTGACCAGACATCCCTCACTTCCTATTACAGAATACACTCCTTTCTCAGTATCTTCTTTGATGTTCCTCTTGAATATGTAATTTTGCAGAACCTCATACAGACAAACATTCTCGAGGTGACTGCTTCGATTTGGATAATATGTATCCAACACGTTGCTCTTCAAAATGTCGGTACTGTTTGGCTCCTTTTCCGCCAAATACTCAATTTCCCGCACAGGTTTGAGAACTCGATTACGCGTTGCAGCAAGACCAACACTCGCCCCAACGATACTCCTGGACTTGGCATAGAGACTTGCTGAAGACAACCGGTCAGAACATTCGTAAGCTCCAATTTCTCGATGCGACAACATCTTCAGACTGAAACTGTACAACTTCTTGCTGAGGCTCTTTTCATGGGAAATGTCCTCCCACATATCCTTCAATTCTGTCTTCTCTTTTTTGGTGATGTAAGATGTCACATACCGAGCCACAGCCATACAGTTATCAGCCACAAACTGTATGTCCATGTTAGCATTCCACATGGACAAAATCACCGGGTTGTAGTCGTTGATGTACTTAGACTCTTCGTTCCTCTTCAAATTGTATGTGTTTTTAGGTGATTTCTTCATCACATTATGTCGCAGCGAAGACATCAAACTGTTCACTCTTCCTTTAGAAATCACCGGTCGTGGAAAGCCGAAACGACATTTGGTGTAGAACTTGTCTTTGTTCCGGAATTTATGACGACAGTACTTTCCACATCGATGGCTTTGGAAACGTAGAACTTTTTCTCTTAGGCTTTTTTTCTCCTTTGCGTTTGGAACAGCACACGTAGAATACTGTTCTATGAAACTCATCACTGAGTCTTCTGCATCCGTTCCAAATTTAGGTGCATCCTTGATCCACAGCAACATATGTATATGAGGAGCACTTCTTGCTTGGTACTCCTTCCTCCAGAAGAAATCCAACACCTCTCCAAGAGGTGGATTCTTCTTATTCATGATGAAAGACATCATACCTTCAAATCTATGATTGAAGTACCTACATACATTGAATGGATCCAAAGAGCACAGTTCTCCGGGTGTCTTGAATTCGATGTTTTCTACGTTAGCATTTGCCTCTCGTAGAAATTCAAGTAAGTCTTCCCAGCCATACTCAGCACAGCTCAAAGTGAGGAACCATGTGGGAGTTCCTAAGTTCCTCAGCATACATTTTAAATCACCATGACGACGGTACCAGTACTCATTAGTACCACGCTGACACGCCATGAGATTAATCAGGTGAGAATCCAAAATACTGTCTTGGACATTGACTTTATCCATAAAGTCACTTGCCGAGATGTTTTGCATGTGTATACCACTTTTCAAGATGTGGTTCACTGCATATGACAGTCCAGACAGATCGCTTTCAAACAGGAGATGAAACAAATAAGGAATGCATTGTCGAAACCTAGGATCTCCTGCATACAATCGCAAAGTCCGGTATTCAGAAGCAGGAATTTGATGAGGTCGCTCATCATATCTTCCTCCCTGACCTGTTGGAAAAAGCTGTGGGAAACACCGAGCTTCCAAACTTTCCTCCCAAACACTAATGGGACTCCCTTTCGCTTGTTTCATTTGAAACAACTCAATAGCATTCCCCATGACTTCCTTGGAATGCAAAGGATGAACACTATAATGTTCATATATTTCTTCACTAGTACAGGGTTCTACTTTCTCAATTTGACCAGCACACAAATCGCTATCCTCTTCCTCACTTACTTCCTCTTCTGCAACATATACATTTTTATAGTATTTATTATATTTTTTCAAATACAATGTTGCCCTTTTGACTTTCCTAACATCTACTAAATCTTGCCATATTTTCTTATTCTTTGTCGGAACCCCATTAACTAAGATAACAAGAGGTTCCTCTTCCACTTTTTCTACTCCAATTGTGTTAATGTTTTTCTTCAAATCTAGAGGCAAATAAACAACTCTTCCCTTTAATCCTCTCTGTAAATCTGATGGAGGCAATTTCCCTGTCTTTGGCTCCATTCTTACAATAGCCTGAAAGGGATGGATACTTTGAATCAAAATAGATTCATAAGTATTTAAATCCTTCAATTCAGAAGGAATCTCAACCAATTCCAGATTATTATGAACTGCTCTAGCAGGCATCTGGTTTTGATTTAATTTGTTACAACAATAAGTACACACACGTTGATTCAATCCCAAATCAAAACAATTTTCTACCATCAAGTATGTTGTAAAATCCTTCCATTCACTATTATTTTCCCTTTCACTTTTTCCATATAAATCCACTAACTTAGTCTGATTCTTATAATAAGTGCGTCGACAACACACACAAGTGAAATTTGGCCTCTCACTTGATTTCACCTCAAACGTCGCAATTTCCCTCTGGAAATTATCTGTACTGGAAACCTGGACACTATCTTCCACATTACTCTCTTCTTCTTGGTCAATTTCAACATTCTCCTCTTTACTTCCAAAGTAACAAAACTCAATTTCTTCACATATATTCTTCACATCTATTTCAGAACCATGCAAAAGAACAGCGCATAATTGTTTAAGCATAATTGCTGGACTCTTAGCATAATACAACATTCTAACTAATTTCCTCACTTTATTATGATGCACTGCTAGCATCCTGAAATGATGAAAAACACTCTGGCATACTCTCCTGGAAAGACAAGCCAGTGAATGACCATGCAAACCTATCACTTCTCTCACTCTGCAAGGATCTAATTCTTGCAACAACTTCATTTTCTGCTTCAAACTTTTCTTATTAAATGACCGTATAAAATCACAAAGCAAATTGATGGAATCCTGTCGTACACTGCAAATACTACTACACTTCCAGGTGTACACAGGACCCTTAGGACGGCTCCCTAAAACCTCATTACCTAACACCTCTTCTATCTCTGTTGTCACAAGTTTTTCTTTTTCAACTGGACAACCATCTTTCACTTCATAAGCTCGACCACTGGTGTCAACTGCATGCACCAAATCATTATCCTGGAAATAACTCTCCTCATTAAAAAATGCCTCAGAGCTTGAACTATGCATCCATTCTCCAGAAAAAACTTCACAAAAATTACTACGATTAACTATTCTCTTCCATCTACTATTTCTTTTGAAATCATAAATTTCCTTGTTTAGCTTCCTAATTCTATTGATTGTCAAAATAAATAACTTACGTTTAATTTCAAATGCCTGATCAATAACTTTCTCAACTATTTTTTTTCTCTTATAAAAAACCACTTTCTGTTGACCTTTCTTAATATTTTTTAACAAATTGCCAATTATCCTGTTGCGGAACATTCGTTTACGAATGTCCCTAAACTGTTGTTTCCTTCTACTTTCATGCATAGAGTTATCTCTTACTCTAGCAGTAACATTTTTCATTGGCCTTTCCTTACCGTTTGAATTGCTTCTCCTTTTCTGGACTGAAACATTTTCTGTAGTAATATTTTTTTTACTACAGATATTTCTTATGAATGTTTTTGTACTCTTACCCGGTGCTTTCTTGGTGACTTGACAAATCTTTTTGTTAGAGGACTGCTGCTTTTTTTCATTCACCTGCTGTCTTTGACGTTTTGCAGCCTTTCTCACTCTTTCTTTGCTTGGCATCCTAAAATCTTGAAATAATCTGCAGTTGAATCTGTGGTAAAATATAATAAAAAATGTTATTAACCACTATTACCCAACAGTAAATTAATAACAGTCATCAAAAACTTAACACATTACTTAACATTTTTACATAGAACATTTTTTTGTACATGGCAAATTTAGAATACAGAAATAGCAGAAAAGAAATGGAATTTATATTCATTTTACCTGTGCTGTTTTATATATGAATCTGATCTAATTTTATGACCATATTTTAATATTTTATTGAAGACACTACACATAACCTGTTTTTGAAGGTGTCTTTATTTTTAAATTAAACGGTTTAAATATTTACTTTTTATTTATTATAAATTTATAAAATAAATGTTTATAGTTCCATAGGCTCAAGCACGTCAGCTTCCCATCCTATGTCATACAATTCTGACAAATCTGCATCCTCATCACGTTCTTCTTCATCCTCAGGATTGAAATCATCCAAGGGATCAACATCCACTGATGTTTCAATTACGAGTTCAATGATGAGGTCGAAATCAACTGATTGCTGATTGTCGCTCATGTTGATGTTGTCTTTATCTTTAAAGAAAGATAACAACAATGAGATGTTGCAGAGTAAGAGACAAATCTCAGAGATTATAATAGTAAAATTGTTTAACAAGAGTAACATTTTGCAGCTATTATTTAACCATGTCCAACGATGCTGAGAGGAGGTGAAGCCTATCTCCAATTTTTCACTGAACAGGACTCATCTCTTCCTAACCTTGGATAAACCTCACCGACTCTGTGACCCCTGCACATAATTACATGTAAAGGGGCAGATTTATATTAACTAGCACATCCCCAGGGATGCACCAGTTAGCGTGCATCGCTGCTCTGCCACCCACGGTGTGCCGCATTTACAATCAGATAGGACAAAGCTGCATCAAAACCCTGCGCCTGCTTGAAGCAGGCATAGATCTTGACGCAGGTAGGCTGAAAGCTAAAGCAACAACTAAGTGTCGTGTGCAGAAGTTGCAAAAAAGGAAAAATGGCGTTTAAACCAGTAATGAGCCCATGCTAACTTAACACAGTGTAAAGATATCCAGGATCTACATCAGTTTGGGGTTCACGAACCTGGCAGGTACAAGGCACTGAGGCTTTGCACCGTGCATGTCTCATCCCAAATCATATGTTGTTTGTGAATGAAACAATTTCCCAGACCAAATGCTTTGGATTGGCTACTTCTAAAAAATTAAACACCCCTACTATCCCGGAGTTAGAGGAATATGATGGTTGGAGTAAATTTACTCGGTTGTCCATTAAAGATTTACAGGCCCTACTCCGTAATTCTTCCTTTAACATTTCCAGTATAAATCCAAAAGGTTGGCTGCTTTGGCAACGTGCCTTATCCACGGTTTAATAACGCTGTCTTTTGCTTTATATAAGTTTTCAAATTGTATGAAATATATACCAATAGGTCGTTATGAACCTTTAGGTAGTGGTTTTCTTCATGAGGTCTGGTCGCTTCCATACACATACAGATTTTCAAAGATGATCAAGAAGTTTATCTGAATGGAGAGGAATGCACTAAGATGCCAGATCATTCACTAATGTGTAGGCACATACAGTTACACGGTTCATGCAACAAACACCGACCAAATATGGCTTGCGTGTTGCAAGGCACGCCAGTTCCTGCTATCATCCCCACGTTCAAGTTGTTGGAAAATGGTAGTTATTTGATGCTCAATAATGAAGATTGTTCTGGGTTAATTAAAAGTATTCCTTTTATCGTAACAGTAAGTGAACGGGTGTTTTGCTGCAGAAATGTTCTATTTCCTCCCACACATGAACATAGGGAGTTTTCAATCTGGCCATAAATACCAACCTTGGGAGCAGATTTCAACGGCATGACAAGAATAAGAGCTCTTTTGTCTCAGAGAGAGGTGGCCTTGAGTTCGGCCCGTGAAACTTTCGTGCTTCACATAGCGAACACCCGTACAGAGGTGCAGACCCTTTTAAATACTGATTCGCCTTTGCATTTCAGCGACATGGTTCGGACTATCTTTAACGCGTCCTCCACAAAGGGCCTGGCGCACTTTTTTAAAGTTGTTACCAGTGGTCTCGTGACTTCATTTGAGAAAATCTTTGGAGTCATCCCTGCTTTCTTTCATTCTATTTTTTCCACTGTGCTTGGTGGATTCCCATTTTTACTTGCATTACCAGCGGACGCTCTTGTGCTTTTTTACATTTTTAAATATGGATGTCCCTCCTGTGCAAGCTCCCGCCCTGCAGCTGCTGACGCTGTTCCGCAATCGCATGCTTGAATATTATGGCACAATGCCGTTGGCGATATTAAGCACGGCATATGGATTATCTTTTCGATTCTCCTACTTCACCTGTGTCCAGCCTGTATTTCACTGCCTGACCTGTGATTTCGATTGGGCCATTGATTTGTGTCTCTGCGGACCGGTTTCTCCTGACGTCGACTTTAATCAGCTGATGAGTCCTATCATTACTCACGAGTTGGTTTGTCCTGGCGAAAGGATTATGGCTGTGGCATTGATGCATGGACTAATTGGTCCCTGGAATTTACTGGCGGCAACACAGTCTTTCTTGGAACAGAGCTTTCTTGAAAACCCACTGAGCTGTCCTCTGATGGTGATAGAGGATCCGGTGCTGGGAGAGCACGTATGTTCTTTTCCGCTTTTAAATTGGATGGCTGAACTCTTTTCGGATGAAGACGGTGACTTCCTATTAGAGGCTGTTGCAGCTTATTTTGCATACACAGTTATGTCATAGACCTTTTTCATGTTTGATATGCTGAGTACTAGCATTTCATTGACAATTCATTGACTTATTTGTCAAGTTTTTATTATTTAGCTTGCCTATTGGCTTAAGCCTCGATAAAGTAGTTGGCTGTTTTATTTTTCTTTAGCATTAAATTTTCCTAGTTTTTAATGTTTTACCTTGCGGACCGTCCACATATAAAGTTGCAATCTGCTCTCATGAGATGGCACTTCTATTATCTTATTCAGTTCGTTTCCGGATCATGGGGAGGTGTCATCTAGATCCTGGATATCTTTACACCGTGTTAAGTTAGCATGGGCTCATTACCGGTTTAAACGCCATTTTTCCTTTTTTGCAACTTCTGCACACGACACTTAGTTGTTGCTTTAGCTTTCAACCTAATAGTTCATCGTGATTTACATGAGAATAATATGTTATTGCTCTACTATCTGCTTTACTTGTTAAACTATATCTGTACAGCGAGTGCTGAAGTTTCAAGAACAACACGATACAGAATTGTTATGAGGTCTGATCTCCACGACTTCATACTCATAACATAAGTGCAGCTTCTGCCAATTCTGGGCATGAGGCGGGTTTTATATTGCTTTGCCGAACACACATACACAACACTTGATGCGGTTCACATGAAGAGAGAGCTGGTGTATGCTGATGTGATTCCTTCAAATCTAAGACACTAAAGTATGGGCACGCCCTAAACCAACACAAAGAGACCTTCTTAGCAAATAATATAATATGTGTATTAGGGAGGGTGAGATATAAGCAGCCGCGGGCCATGGAGCGAGTTACGGTGGGGCAGGGAGGCGGGGAGGGGGAGGGGCAGGGTGGAGCCCTCTCCACCCTGCCCCTCCCCCTCCCCACCTCCCTGCCCCACCGTAACTCCCTCCACGGCCCGCGGCTGCTTATAAGTGTTGCTAACTCTTATTCATTTACAGCATGTTAACATACTGTCACCATTCGCTTTTTATGTACTAGTAACTATGCTGGTAATTTTGCTACTGATAATATGTGTACTTGTATTATCTAAGATACTACGCCTGAGAAGACGGCATTAGTAAATAAACATTTCAAATACACATGTGTTCTTCTTAACTCCATGTTCTGGTTTCCAAGAAATATATAACGACCGAGTGTTCATGAGTTCCACGTATCCTGAGGTACTATAAGTTCATATTCTGGATTGTCTAAACATTGAGAGTTTGTTATATCCAATGTGACACTGTACCTAGCTTGCTAAGGGGTTTTTGATTACTAAGGTGAGTTTTGGGACACCCTAATTCGCCGAGGTTCCAATCCTCTGTCCACAGTTCTGTGTGAGAACAGAAACCCTGCGACAGGGGCACCCCTGAGCCTTGCTGGAGCTTCATCACACTTGCGATACAACTCCAGCAATGCGCCACCTTTACGGCACAGATACGTCACGCATCTGTGCTGTTTTTGCCCCATGATGCGCCGCATTGTAAATGCAGCACACAATAGGTGGCGGAACAGCGGCACAGAATGACTAACACATCCCGGGTGCGCCAGTCATCATAAATCTATCCCTATGCTTCTTATCTTGTTAGAGATGAACCGCCATATGTATCATCAAAGTTTTTTGCATTTCCTAAATAGCGAACTTTAAGGAATAAATAGCGATTCTTTACCATTCCTAGTTTGCGATGAGCTATTTGCTAATTACAAATTACCCATTCATTTCCATGCAGCAGGAGGCCCATAGGAATGAAGGTGCAATTTGCGATTAGCAATTACCTCATCGCAAATTACGAATTTTTCCGAGGGTGCAGGGGTGTCTCAAGAACACCCTGCTGCACCCCTGAAAAAGAAATTTGGGGGCATATGGCGCACATAAATTTTGAAAACATTCCTTTACCTCAAAAACGATTTTCAACTCATAATTTGAAAACACTGCACATGGGGAAATGACTTAAAATGACTTAAAATGTCCTTAAGACACATAAAAGCGTTTTTTGATTGCCTTTGCAGCATGTTTCAGTCACCTTTAACATGCCTATGTAACGCAAACATTCAAAATCTAAATTTGCCATGCACAGGTGGGAGCATATTTACAAGCAATTTGCTCCACAGACAAACTTCTTACATTGAAATGGGAAAAATAACATCAGAGACTCTCAATTACCTTATAAAGAAGCAGACACCATTATGTCCTTGTCATCAATATTAAAACCATTGCTTTTCCTCAAAAACGATTTACAAGTCATAATTTGAAAACACTCCACAGCTCCTATGCACATAAAAACCCTGTCAGTACTAATACTTCACATTTTCTCCAATTACAATTTCTCAAAGAAACAAAATCTATTTGTAAAACACTTGAGACAAACCAACATTTGAAAAACACAACTTTCTTCATAATTTTCTCCTTAAAGCACACTATTTTCTATCTAAATTAAAGAAATCTTTTCTCACCTTAGCAAATACTTTGAGTTTCAAAACAGTCTCAGAAACACACCAATTTGTCTTCAGCAGAGCAAAAGGTATGCACTCCAGAGTCTGCAGCTATCAAAAGCACAGAAATGCTGTAATTCTTCACACATATCTCTCATGTCACCCAATCAAAACTCTTCCCTCACTTTTTTTCAAATCAAAACCCTTCCCCCCTCTGCCCCCTCTCTGCTTTTTCTGCATAGCAACCACCTCTTGCAAGACCTCTGGTGTTTCCAAGTTCACACAACAATGTTGCAATTGAACTCTGAACTCTCAGTGCACCTGCATATCCAGTGCAATCTTTCATTTAATGATTTTTTCTTCGCCACTCAAAATACATCTTTCAACGAACTCATCCATGCACCCTAACTTTCTGTTTTCAGCAATCAAAATCCACCAATCACTCTTACTGCTTCATTAACACAGAAACTCCTCAGTTTTTTTCATTTTACACTCTCATTTTTTCAACTGCCATTTCATTGCCACACTTCATCTGACTGCAGGAGAACCTTCTCTCGCCATGTTTTCTGTCTGGATTGTTGGACATAGTTACATCTATTGGGCTCAGAGGTACGCTGAAAACAGGAATTTACCTAACCTCAATTTACAAGATGTGGAAATTAAGTGGTTTGGCCACAGAGGATTAAAATGTCACCAATTGATACCATTGGTGAAAACCTTTATGCATTTGCCAAAACCTGACCTGTTAATTGTGCACTGTGGAGGTAATGATTTGGGCACTTTGACTGGGGTAGGTCTGGAAATGCTTTTAAAGGACACCTTTGAGCAATTGATGGCACTTTTTCCTCAGACTGCCTTGGTATATTCAAATATAGGCCAAAGACAAAAATGGAGGTGGTCGAACCAATTTTGTCCACAAATTGAGAAATCGAGGAAGCATGTAAACAAACTGTTTCAGCTTACATGAGAGACCATGGAATGGGCTCCCTGTACAACAATAACTTGCGTTACTACATGCAAGATATCTACAGAGGAGATGGAGTTCACTTCTCAGATGAGGGCAACAGAATTTTCACTCTGAATTTAAGACTGTGCATTGGTACCTACTTATAAGTACCTAAATGTACCATAAACCCAAAAGCTCTTCTCAGAGCTACCCTACATCTGATCACTCACAATTATTATTTTACTCTAACTTTTTTCACTAATTTTCAAGAAAGTACGCTCCCCAGAACGCTTCCCGGTTCGCGAACCAGGCGCACTCCACGCAAAAAAACTAAAAAAACGATATATTTTTTTTTTTGCCCTGCGAGACCCTTTTAAAGCCTCCACATCAAACCTAGGGGGTCAGGGAGGATCTACTATGCCCCCTTATGGTCATTTGCCCCTTCGCTTTGGCCTCCTCTTGTCTCTCGATCCTACCGAGAGACAAGATGGCGGCCGCTACGGACTGTTTGGAATGTTTACAGACGCCGAAGAACCAATCAGCTTCGCAAAGCTCCGTAACGCGAAAAGTACGCGAAGCGGAGCGCTGTTACAGATATATATCTTTTTTTGAACATTAATTTCTCAAAATCCACTGGAGCACATATATTGAGACCTAGCAAAGGCACATCGGGCTACCAGTTCCTACAATTTTGCCAATTTCGTGCAAATCCATTCAGCCGTTCCATTATTATTATTTTATTTTTTTTGCCCCGCGGGGCCCTTTTAAAACCTCCACATCAAACCTAGAGGGTCAGGGAGGATCTACTATGCCCCCTTATGGTCATTTGCCCCTTCGGTTTGGCCTCCGCTTGTCTCTCGATCCTACCGAGAGACAAGATGGCGGCCGCTACGGACTGTTTGGAATGTTTACAGACGCCGGAGAACCAATCAGCTTCGCTTCACAAAGCTCCGTACCGCGTAAAGTCCGCGAACCGGAGCGCTGCCCGGTCCGCTGTTACAGATATATATCTTTTTTTGAACGTTAATTTCTCAAAATCCACTGAAGCACATATATTGAGACCTACAAAAGGCACATCGGGCTACCAGTCCCTACAATTTTGCCAAGTTTCGTGCAAATCCATTCAGCCGTTCGGGCTAAAAGTGAGGCCAACCGCCCTATGGAAAACTCAATGTTAAAAACACGTTTTGGGACCCCCCTTTTTTCTCGGCCCCCCCTTGACGAACCCCCCCCAAATTTTCAGGGGCTGCTCAGAAACAAAATGTGCCATTTTCCTGAAAATTTCAGCCAATTCCGTCCTCAAACGCCAAAGTTATTAGACATAGAATTTTCAAAAATCCCATAGAGAAAAAATCCTAACTATATATACCTACTGGCGACCGCCAGTAGGTAATACATACATACATACATACATACATACATACATATATATATATATATATATTACCTACTGGCGGTCGCCAGTAGGTAGTTATAGTTAGGATCGATTTCCATAGGGAAATCGCAACATTCTATTTGGAATAACTTTGGCGCCGGTTGAGGAATCTGCCAGCAACTTTGCCTCGCGGCGCTCCGCTCCTTCCCTGAAAGTTTGGGGGGCATTCGTCAAGCAGGGGCCGAGATAAAAGGGGGTCCCAAAACGTGTTTTCCCCATGTTAATTTCCATAGGGCGGTCTGTCGCACTTTTAGCTCGAACGGCTGAATGGATTTTCTCCAAACTTGGCAAAATTGTAGGGACTGGTAGCCCGATGTGCCTTTGCGATGTCTCAAGATATGTGCTCCTGAGGATTTTGAGAAATTTAGGTTAAAAAAAATGTATATATCTAGAGGCGCGCCCCGGTACGTGTACCGGGCAGCGCTCCGGGCGCGCCACGCGACTTGCACACGGCAAGCTGATTGGTTCTCGGGTGTCTGTAAACATTCGAAACAGTCCGCAGCGGCCGCCATCTTGTGTCTCGGTAGGATGGAGACACAAGAGGTGGCAAAAATCAAAGGGGGAAATGAGCAGAAAGGGGCAGGGTACACCCCCCCTGACCCCCTAGGTTTGATGTGGGGGCCATAAAAGGGTCCCGCGGGTAAAAAAAAAAAAAAGACATTCGATTTTCGTGGGGGAGAGCGCCCAGTACGCGCACCGGGGAGCGTACTGGGGAGCGTACCATGGAGATAAAAAATGACAGATTTTTAAAAAAAAAAATAGCATTGTTTTATAAATTGGAGGTAGTTCTGAAAAGAACTTTTTTTTTGTTTTTGTTGTTTTATATTTTTTTAGACTTTTTAAAACGATTTTATATTTTTTTTTGATTTTTTTCAGGGGAAAAACAAAAACAGGGATTCCAAAACTGCTCAACAGGGGCGAAAAAATGTGAACATTTAGGGACTGGCAGGGCAGCGGTGTTCCTGTTTCTTTATGGCAATGAGTTCAACACTCTGCTCCCCATAGCAGAGCAGTTCGTCACACTGCGTGCACAGAAATTTGATGCCTGCAAACACCGGCTGTATGTTAGGGACCATTCTTCTACGGGGTGGTCCCGAAGGTGTTGCTCCACCAGTGGAGGTGCTGCTGCCATCTGTGGGTAAATTCCGTGCCAGCTCCCTGACACTCTCCCTGGCAAATTTTTTTGGGTGTCTTCTTTTGACATGCCTGATTAAATTGGCATTTCCAAAGCTATATTTTGTTAGAGGATTGCCTCTGGATAAAGTACTGCCACATATTTTGCAGGTTACTTTTGGAGCATTAACTTTTTTTTGTCCTTCTGGGATGTCATAGAATTTCCAGATGAAATGGTCCTTTTTCTTCTGGTGAGGAGGGTCCTCATCCAAAAAATCGTCGGAATCACTGCTGGATGACTCCCTTGCAGCCATTGCTGTAGATCAGGAAAGTAGGAGATGAAGACAGTACACAGAACAGCTCTTGCTCTCTCCAAGTACAAAGCAATAGTGAGAGAAATGGGTGGGTTTCACACAATTTGGAAAAAAAAAAGTTCTGAACCAATGAAAAGTGTTATTTTAAAGTCCCATGGCTTGACGCGCTTACGCTACGCGCCCTGGGGCGCGTCCCGGGGCGCGTAGCGTAAGCGCGTCGGGGCACTTAGGTCGCATACGATCGCGTGCTTCCGGGTGTGCTTACGCAGTGCGTCATATGACGCATCACGCGGCTACGTGATACGTCACGATGTTGTTTTCGTTCGCGGGAATAGCGCTAACAGGACGCTCACCGGTACGCGCCCCGGGGCGCGCCGTAACATTGCGCTTACCCGTGCGTTCACCGGTACGCGCCCCAGGAGCGCTCCGGGCAAAAAATATTTTTAAAAAAATTACATATTTATACAATATAAAATTGATTATAAAAAATATTATTTCATACCTATAGAGATTTGCTATTAAAAAACCGCTGAAATTCACTGAAAAAACCATAGGTTTCACACCAGTTATAGTTAGGAATTAGCATTTAAAAAACATATTAAATTCACTGATAAAACCATAGGTTTTACACCAGTTATAGTTAGCTGGGAATTTTACTTGAATAAAACCATTGAAAACATCTGTGTCATCATGAGTGATGTCACTGACCATGTCATGAGTGATGTAATATGTGAAGTCATCAGCAGTGCATTGCACGGGCAAGTTATAGGGAGTCCAACTAACTATAACGTGGGAACTTCAATGGTTTTATGCGAGTAAAATTCCCAGCTAACTATAACTGGTGTACAACCTATGGTTTTTTCAGTGAATATATATATATATATATATATATATATATATATATATATATATATATATATATATTACCAACTGGCTGTCCTATTACCCATAGGAAAACTGCAACATTCTATTGGCAATAACTTTGGCGTTGATTGATAAATCTTCTTGAAATTTTCCAGACTTTTGGCCAGTTCAGTTCCGCTCTGTCCCTGAAAGTTTAGGGGTGATTGGTCAAGCGGGGGCTGAGAAAAAAGGGGGGTCCCAAAACGTGTTTTCCCCATGCAATTTCTCATAGGACGGCTGAACGGAATCACACCAAATTGGGAAGAGAGGTAGTCCTCAGTTCGGACTTGTGCCTTTTGCTTATATGGTGTCAATCTGTTCAGTAGTTTCTGAGAAAATTACGGTTAAAGTCATTTATATATCTATGGGCGCGGTGGATCCGCGGTTAGTGCGAGGATTGGCATTATATTATAAGCTCACCGTCCCGATCACACGCTCAATGTTAATTGGCTGTCAAGCGGTTGTAAACATACGAAACCAGGAACTGTTGGCAGCCATTTTGCGCCTCGGTAGAAGCGAGGCTAAGTAAGTCAGTGGAATATGTGTGCAATATGTGTGCAAAACATGAACAGGGGCAGGGTAGACACACCCTGACCTCCTAGGCCTGCTCGGGGGGCCCCATAAGGACTCGTAGGGCAAATAAAGTAAGAAAATAATATTTTTTTTTTTTAAAGTCGCGGGATGCGCGTAGGATTCGCGCATTTCGCCGCCGAAAAAAACCAAAGCATGTATTTTTTAGATATACATGAAGCCTATGTGTTTAGATCTTGGGTGGCTCTAAAAAGAGCCCTTGTGTTTTTTGAGAGATTTTAGTACCTACAAATAAGTACCGATGCCGAGTCTAAAGTTCATGAGGAAGACTCAATTCCCTTCATCTGTAAAATGAACAGCATCTCTCCTATAGATGCCATGCATATTTAAATGCAGATTGTTGTGGTAAATGGACCCCATTCTATAGTCTCTTTGGCTCAAGAAAAGGTAGTTGTGTCCCACAATTCACAGACTAAGCATCTTGAAAGGAGGTCTTGATGCACTCAGATGGTCTCTGTAAATGAAATGGCGGTTTGAAAACTAAGATTTTTCTAAAATGGTGGATAAGATGCAGTGTTGAAAAACAGAAAAGAGATGATTGGTTGTTTGACAACATTCTACACTGAAAACTAGGGTGCATGTTTCTGATTTTTAAAAGCATGATTCTTATTGGTTATCACAACATGATTAAAAATAACATTACGTAGGATAAGCTGTTATATTGAGAAGTCAAGCACACATGCTGATTTATTTAGCAACATTGTGTGATGAACTTTTGCAATCTTCGGGAGCCGGCATTGCTTTTTCGCATCGGGAGATGCTAATTTGTATGTGGAAATGCCATCTGCTTTGGATTTTGAAAGTGAGAACAGAGTTAGCTGCTCTGTCTTTCAAAATGCAAACTATGGGGCTCATTATGATCGCAGACGGACTTGAGTCCGTCCGCGACCATCCAGGAGGAGGGAACCTTCGCATGGCCTGCGGAGTTCCCTCCTGTCCAATTAGGATGTGACCGCCACCCTGGCGGTCACATCCTCTATTTTTAACATTGCGGCGGGTGCAGCTTAAAGCTGCACCCGCCGCAATGTTAAAAATGCATACATTGCATTTGTATGCAGAAAGCGGCAGGCACCACGCGGTGCCTGCCGATTAATGCATACAAATGCAGGGGGGTACCATAGGTACCCCCCATGTGCACCCCCCACCCCCCTTCACCCAGGGGGCCCGTAACGGGCCCCCGCAGTGCAGCTCCATATGCTTTTCCACGGCGGAAAACCCGCTGTGGAAAAGCATTTCTTTTTGGGCATCCTAATATGGCTGGCGGTGTCTGAGAGACACCGCCACCATATTAGGGCTTTTCCGCCGTGGTTTTAAGCCAACACGGCAGAAAAGCTGCGGATGTATACCTGGACCCACCAGCCATCCTAATGTGGCGGTGGGTCTTTGGTGGGTCCGCTGCGGTTTTTCCATATTCTCCGGCCGGCGGTGGCTTCCGCCGGCCCGGAGGATACGGAAAAACCGGTATCCTAATCTGCCCCTAAGTTTGCTATGGGAGGGCAGGAGTCATGAGAGTCCCGTCCTGTCAAAGCAAATAGCAGTATCCCGGGGGTAGGCACCCCGGGACGCTGCAGGAGCCGGCCGTCGGGCGTGGCGGTACCCAGGGCCCTCAAGGGCACCAGGCAGAGGGCCACGCAGTGTGCCTCCCGTTATACACAAATTTCCGGGGGTGGTGGTTCCTGGGGCTTGAGGGGGGCCGTTGAGGCTGATCCAGCGCCCCTATAGAAAATATGTCATAACATCGCTACCTAACTCCACAATACTCACCATTAATCATAAAATACTCATAAGGCCCATAAACTAACGTGACATATTTTGAGCAACTGAATCATGTGACCTAATTAATTAAACCTATTCACAAATTATATACACATTTATATACAATTGCAGTATAATGATTTCACCATGGTTTTTGTAAAGCTTTGCATTTGATTAAGTCACTTAGGCAAATGGATCTGCTGATGGTAATGACTATGAAATAACAAGTCCAGCTTGTCTTTTCAAAAATCTCATTTATTAATTATTTATTTAAGGAAAGTGTATTTTATTAGAGAAATAGCTAATTAGTCCGACAGTTCCAACCAAAATCCAATATCATGTTAAAAGAAGAATAAACAGTTTTCCATCACCTAAGCCCTAATTTCCCTGCCTAAAACTCACTTTGCCTAAAAGAATAAAGTTAAAAGTCATTTATCCCTATTCATCCTTACGTGCTCCAAAGAGTCCGTCAGCACGTCACGCCTAACAGGAATCAGGAGAAGATGAGCAGCAAGAGCCCCCTCCCTCCCACAGTCAGTTTTTATACCTTTTCTGACTAACTAAAGTATCTTTATCGAACATTTTTCTGTCAATCCAAACGTTTCATTGGCTGAGCCATGTCAGACCACTGACAGGTCACGCACTCCAGACCAAGTCCGGGGCTTCATCTTAGCCCTTATTGTTCTTAGTTTCACCATCCTCTTTGCTTCCTCAAAATGATACTTTCGTCGGGAGAAACATTTACTTCCTAATCTTGGCAGGCCACTCGATATCCTGTCCTTGGAAATGTCACCAAGAACACATTCAACTCGACCAGGATTACTTCTGAATTAAACGTTGTCAGCTCAGCAAAATTATTCTGCGCATGTGTGAAAATTTCACTCTGGTCAAGTCTCGAAAGCTGCAGCACCAGCAGCCATTTTTCTTTAGGCCCACTCGCAAAACTAATGTACAAACAAACACAAAACATCTATTAATGTGAGAAATAAAGTTTGCTCTGCTACCCACCCACCTTTGCTAATTAATAACCCATTAATCTATGTTAATCTATGTTACCTAGCAAAAGCAAATGAAGCAACGAACAGATTTGTGCAACATAAAGACAAAAAGACAAAACATGAGCACACGCAAATAGGCACATGCCATTAATATATCAGCCGCATTTATTTCTGACAAAGCAATAGACAATATTAGTTCATTTATTTTTCTCAAACATGCATTTGCAACATAAAGCACATAAATGAGCACAAATATTAGTTTCCCACGTGTAATGATCTGCAATTTACTCTAAGTGGATTAGTAATTTTCACTCCATTCACGTTTAGTACAATTATTTATTATGGAAGTTTAACTTTGCGAGTTGAAATAAATATATTTCTAAATCTCGCTCCATCAACTCCCTCATCTGGTGATTTCAAAATCACCAAAATACACCCAAACTTTTAACAACATTTTATCCCATAGAAGAACATGTTTTGATTTTCACTGTGTTAGTATTTCTAAAGACTTGTCTCAGCTGTTTGTCTACAACTTTCATATTGTGTTTTACGAAACTCTTCCAGTTCTATCTCTCTCTCCTGTTCCTTTCTGATCTTGTATATTCTTTTCTTTTCCCTCAAATATTTCTTTCTCTTGTGTAACATACAACTGATCTTTAACAACAATATCATAAAAACTATAACTAGTAAAGGTGTCAGTATTTTGACAAGAATTGAACCACCAATCTCCTTAAACCAAGTTTTAATTGCTGCAAATCTTTTGGATAAGCGTTCTGAAAAATCATCTTCTTCCAAGGGTATAATTTCTGATTGCAACTCAGTGATATTTTTAATATACATATATATAGGTACAACAGTGTTGAACATGTAAAATGCCACAAACTCCTCCCTCTTTTGCTAGCAGAATGTCTAAGCCTGTGCCCAACACATGCGGGTTGATTACCGTTAGTGAAGATAGGAAATTGCTGCATTGGCAAAGTAAGGTTTAATGAGAAAGGCAATATTACTGTTTGTCCTGATGATGGTTCCCATAACTCTTTAAGGGGAACCGAAACGCCGTCGACCTGCTTATGCACCCTATACAGATGATTGATTGTATAGTTTGTTGTAATGGTGCTTAATGATATTTTCTGTGTAATGTATTTGTAAAACAGAAAAACGCTTGTTGTTTGCCTTCAAACCTTTCCTATCTTCACTAACGGTAATCAACCCGCATGTGTTGGGCACAGGCTTGTGCACCACACAGGGGTTCTGTGGAAGGTATCTTTGTTCCACCTGTGTAAATCTTGTTTATTCAGTAAACTTGAAAGACCTCTGTCCGGCTGGACAAGTCCTTCCAAAATATAGATTTGATTTCGTCTATATTTATTGTATGTCTATCTTTTCATGCACGGGACCATTGTTGTTTCAAAAAAATTGCTCCCCGAGGTCCCTGGCTGACTGTTTTTTGGGGTCCCTTGTTGTTGAAAAAGAGCAGAATGTCTAAAGCAAGACGATTCTGCATTACCATGGACCGTATAGCAATGACCTCAGTATCCACTAATTGGAGACCACTAGCTGTGTCAGTTGACAATCTGTCAACAATTGTAGACAATTTTCTGATTCTACCTGCATTCAGGGTTATACCTACTAAAGGTATTACTGCTTCAAAAATGTCTCCCAGAATCTCCGAGAAACTTTCTCTTTTATACCTATTTACATGACTGCTGATTTCAAATGAACCTTCTGCATTTCTGTCAACATGAAATAAATTTGGAAAAACAATTCCAACAAAACACTTCCAATACCAGTGATCTCGGAGGTTATAATAAGCTTTGTCTCCACAAACAAAATAAATTCCAGGAAAAATTTGGTCTTTTCCACCCTTGAATCCCCAACACCCCCATGATTTGTGTCCTCACAATGGCTTGCACCCACAAAATAATTATCAAACAAAGTATTATCTCTCCTAATAAAAAATTTACCACTAATTGGTTTGTCAATGTGTATAGCAACATTCTCAAATGATTTACCATTAAACTTTTCGTCCTCTATCTGCCAGAATTTTGATTTAGTCTGTTTGAGCATCTCATTTCTTTTAAGAATTGCTCTTCTCTCCTCAACTAAATTCAGGAAAGACTTTTCCTCAGTTCTCAATTTACAAGTCAAATTATTTCTAAAAGCATATTCATAGGTAAATTCATTTGTCACAATGAAAAATTCCCTCATCTGTTTAGCTTGTTTGTGCCCCATCTGTTTAGCTTGTTTGTGCCCCATGGTTTAACGACGAACTCAAGAGCTCCAAGAAGAACTGCAGAGCACTCGAGAAAACCTGGCACAGAGACCCAACACCGGACAACATGACTGCCCTCAAGCTCGCCACCCGAAAACACCACCAACTGATCCACGCCACCAAGAAAACCGCATTCAAGGAACGACTGGACAACAACGCACAAAACAGCAAGTAACTCTTCAACATCGTCAAAGAGCTCTCCAACCCCAATGCCGGAAACAATGACATCACCCCTTTGCAAGACCTCTGCAACTCCCTCGCCTCCTACTTCCACAACAAGATCGCGGACATACACAACAGCTTCAGCACTCAACCGACGCACGCCGCGACCGAACCACCGCCCCCCACCACCACCCTCCGCGCCTGGACCCTGATCAGCACCGAAGACACCATCCGCACGATGAACTCCATCCACTCCGGATCTCCGACAGACCCCTGCCCTCACCACGTCTTCAACAAGGCCGACGCCGTCATCGCACCCCACCTGCGGGACATCATCAACACCTCCTTCAACATCGCCACCTTCCCAGAGAGCTGGAAGCACGCCGAACTCAGCGCTCTACTCAAGAAACCATCAGCCGACCCCACCGACCTCAAGAACTACCGCCCCATCTCGCTACTCCCGTTTCCGGCAAAAGTCATCGAGAAGATCGTCAACAAGCAACTGGCCGCCTTCCTTGAGACGAACGGTTCCATCGACCTCTCGCAGTCTGGCTTCCGGGCCAACCACAGCACCGAGACCGCCCTGATCGCAGCTACCGATGACATCCGAGCCCTGCTCGACAACGGAGAAACAGCGGCCCTCATCCTCCTGGACCTCTCCGCGGCCTTCGACACTGTCTGCCACCGCACCCTAGTACAGCGCCTCAGCAACGTCGGAATCCAGGAGAAGGCACTGGAGTGGATCATCTCCTTCCTCGCCGGAAGGACACAGAGAGTCCGCCTCTCCCCGTTCAGATCGGAGGCCACCGAAGTCATCTGCGGCGTTCCTCAAGGCTCCTCGCTCAGCCCAACACTCTTCAACGTATACATGAGCCCCCTCGCAGCCATCGCACGCCAGCACAACCTCAACATCATCTCCTACACCGACGACACCCAGCTGATCCTCTCCCTCACCAACGACCCCACCACCGCCAGAGCCAACCTGCACGAAGGGATGACAGACGTAGCCAAATGGATGTTGAACAGCCGCCTGAAACTGAACTCGGACAAAACGGAAGTCCTCATCCTGGGATCCTCACCCTCCACCTGGGACGACTCCTGGTGGCCCCCCGCCCTGGGCAGCGCACCCAAAACAACAGACCACGCACGCAACCTGGGCTTCATCCTGGACTCCTCCCTCTCCATGACCAGACAAGTCAATGCCGTCTCCTCGTCGTGCTTCAACATCCTGCGCATGCTACGTAAGATCTTCCGATGGATCCCCACCGAGACCAGGAAGACGGTCACCCAGGCCCTCGTCACCAGCCGTCTGGACTACGGCAACTCACTCTACGCCGGAACCACCGCCAAACTCCAGAAGAGACTCCAGCGGATCCAGAACACCTCAGCACGACTCATCCTGGACATCCCCCGCCGAAGCCACATCTCCGGACACCTGAGAGACCTGCACTGGCTCCCGGTCAACAAGAGAATCACCTTCCGGCTCCTCACCCACGCACACAAAGCCCTACACAACCAAGGCCCAGGATACCTCAACAGCCGCCTCAACTTCTACGCTCCCAAACGCCAGCTTCGATCGACCAGCCACGCCCTCGCCGCCGTCCCCCGCATCCGAGGAGCCACCACAGGAGGAAGATCCTTCTCCTACCTGGCCGCCAAGACCTGGAACTCCCTTCCGACCCACCTCCGCCTGACCCAAGACCACCTCGCCTTCAGGAAGCAGCTCAAGACCTGGCTGTTCGAGCAGTAGCGGACCCCCTCCCCCCAGGGCCTTGAGACCCTCCGGGTGAGTAGTGCGCTATACAGATGCTTTGATTGATTGATTGATTGATTTAGGCTTTTCTCAATTTTCAGGTTTGCAAAAATCTCATCATAATTAGAGTAATAATACTCAAAGCGTCCAGTCTGATAAAATAAACTAGCTATCACACTGCAAGTTATGCCATAAGTAAGAGGAAGCATATTATATGTTACTCCCTCTGAAACAGAAGCAGGCAAATTTACACATATATAACAATCCTTGACTTCCATAACTTTTACATATTCTGCCAAAAGTCTTGAAAAAGAATTGCTAGAAAAATCACTAACAGATCTATCTTGGTGAATCTCTGGTCTATGATCAATTACTCTGTTAGTTTTACTTGTCACACTATGTTTGTCTTGTTTAACTGAAGCTTTGCTTGTCATATTGACCTTATAAGTTTTTTTGTCAAGTCCAAAAGGGAAAATGACAGCAAAACTAACCACGGTACAATTATTAGAAACATACAAATCAAAGACATCTTACAGCATCTCCTAAGAATGGAGCACCTTGAACTGTTATTAACAAAATCATAAGGAATTTTCACTCCTTTAACAAAGCTTTGTAAAGAAAACAAAAATCAAAAATTAAAATTGTCTAAATTTTCTAAAATTTCTAATACCCCCTATTTAATATATATTTTTTTAAAACCCTACTTTCTAACAGCTTTTCTTCGACCTTCCGTCACAATTTGTCTTCCAACTAGCAAGATTTCTTCGACCTTGTGTCACCTAACACAATTTCTTCAGCCTTGCGCCAAAAATTAAAACCCTAAATTTTTACAGAATTTTTTTTTTTCAATCATTTTCACTATTATCTTCTATATCTTCCTGACTACTGCTGTTGACCTCCACAACAGGTGGAATAATTATATAAGTCCACTCAGGAGACTTATACTTTTGATTTGGTTTCACAACTCTCTTTGCCCTGCCACTAATGACTTCAATTTTCTTTCCTGCTTCAATTTTCTGTTCAGGATCCTTTTGACTTGAAATCTCATTAATTTGCTCTTTCGATTTCTTTAACAATTTGAATTTCAGGCCTTCATTTTCATTTGGCCAGTTATCATCTTTTCTCAGTAATTTCCTCTTTGGCTCAGTCACATTAGACTCTGTTCGCCAAGCTCTTTTTCTAAAATGTCTTATCTGAGAGTCTTCATCACTCTCTTCAGTTTCACTGTCAGAGATTTGAATTCTCGACTCAGGTACTTCTTTACTCGGCAATTTCACTCTGTTAGGAACTCTATCTTTATAGCTGGTACTCGGTAATTCCTCTTCTTCTTCTTCAATTACCTTCAACTTCCCAGTTTCAGATTTTCTGTTCCTGCTTTCAGAGCTTCTTTTCTGCTTTTCAATACTCTCCTGGTCTTGAATCACAACTTGATCAAACTCTTCCTCTGCTTCTTTTTCTAGCAGATCTTCATCATTTTCAGAGTCTAGTATCACAATTTCCAAATCTTTTTCATTCAATACTTCATTCTCAGTTGAATTTTCCAGATGTTGACCTGCCTGTCGATCTTCAGAATCTTGATTTCTCTCAGGTTCTTCTTCAGAATCTGAATCAACTGTAGTGTCACTTTCTTCATCAGAATTTTCAGGTGGAGGTACACGAATAGTATGGCTTGTGTGAATCCACCTCTTCAAACCCTTACACTTTACTGCATTTGTTGTAACTAGAATGACTTGTCTCGCTTTATGCCACCTGGGTACCAGACAGTTTCTTCTTCGATTAACTTTTGTCCTTACCCAATCACCTGGTAATAAATCATGTGCTTGTTCTTTTTCTCTTGTTTGCACTTCAGTTCCCACCTGATGACACACAGAATTCACGACATCAGACAAAGTCCAACAATATTCCAAAATGACACTATCATTAATAGTCATCAACTTTCCTACTGGTATAAATGCCTGTCTCATGACCCTGCCCATGAGTATATCATGTGGACTTAAACCTGTCTTTTTATCAGGTGTACTTCTCAAAGACATCAAAACAAGTGGAAGTGCATCAGTCCAATTCATGCCTGTAGCTAGACACATTTTTGCAAGTCTATTCTCAATGGTTCCGTTTACTTGCTCAACAGCACCTGATACTTCTGGTCTGTATGCACAATGTAGCTTCTGTTCTATGTGTAAAGCTTCACAAATCAATTGTAATAATCTGTTTTCAAAATGTGTTCCACGATCACTTTCCAGAGTCACTGGAAAACCGTACCTAGGTATAATTTCCCTTAAGAGTAATTTTGCAACAGTAATTGCATCATTGTGACGTGTAGGAAACGCTTCAACCCATCTTGAAAACAAACAGATTATTACGAGGACATAACGTAATTTGTTGTGTGGTGGCATCTCAATGAAATCCATTTGCAACCTTGTGAATAGACCACCTTCCCGTCCTATGGTTCCCATACTCACAACTGTTTTTCTGTTGGGGTTCATTTGTTGGCAAATCAAGCACCTTTGACAAAAAGATTCTGCTATAATTCTAAACTTTGGATTGAACCAAGTCTGTCTGAAAAGCCTGATCATAGAATCTCTTCCTATATGTCCCTGACCATGATACATCCTGGCCATGTCAGCAATCATGCTATTTGGTAAAACTGGTCTACCATCTTTGTAAGTCCAAATTCCATCCTCATCTCGCTGTCTACATTCTGCTTTCAACCATGTGTTTTTCTCTTCTTCACTTGCCTCATCTTGTAAATCTTTTACTCCCTGCCATATTTCAACTACTGATGTTAACATAAGTGAGCTCAGAACATGTTCTTCATTTTTTCCCCGATTAATTGAACAATTGTTTTTCGCACAGTATCTGGCAATCTCATCTGCATAGGCATTTCCTTTTGTGATAAAATCTTCACCCTTTTTATGTGCTGCACATTTCACGACAGCAATTTTTCTGGTAATTGAATGCCATCTATCAACCTTTTAATCAATTTTGCATTTCTAATAGGAGAACCTGCAGAAGTTAAATAACCTCTTTGAGACCAGAGCTGTCCATAATCATGTACAACTCCGTATCCATATTGGCTGTCAGTCACTACAGTGATTTTTAAATCTTTTGCTTTATCACATGCACGAATCAAAGCAATCAGTTCTGCTACTTGAGCTGAACGAATTCCTTCGAGACATGATGCTTCGATCACATCAGCAACTGTGCAGACAGAATATGCCACTCTCAGAAAGCTTTCCTCTGTTCTTAAACAAGAACCATCAACAAAGTAAACAAAATCTGACTCAGGCAAAGGAACATCTTTAATGTCCTGCCTAGGCTTGGTACAATATTCCAAAACATCCAAGCACTCATGGTCAATATCATTTTCACTTCTGATTTCTGTCACATTTCCATCAGGCAATAATGTTGAAGGATTTAAATTCACACACCTTGTTATCGAAACATCATCTGATCCCAGAATAACCTTTTCATATTTTGTAAGTCTGTTACTTGTTAAATGCTGAGTTTTACTTCTAGTAAGAAGAATTTCAACAGAATGGGGTACATAAACTTTTACAGGAAATCCCATTATAATTCCCTCACTTTGCTCAAGGCTCACACTTGTTGCAGCTACTGCTTTTAAGCAGCCAGGTAATGCCTTTGCAACAGGATCAAGTACTGCTGAGAAATATGCAATTGGTTTTCTCAGTTTTCCATGCCTCTGAATTAGAACAGATAATGCACATCCTTCTCTTTCACTGCAGTACAGCTCAAAATCTTTTTCGTAGTCTGGCATACCTAGAGCAGGTGCTTCACATAAACTTCTTTTTAATTTTTCAAAAGCTTCCATTTCAATTTCTGTCAGAACAATTGGATCTTTTATATCTGATTTTGTTAATCTCTGCAGAGGTTTTGCAATTACTGAAAATCCACTAATCCATTGGCGACAATAGCCAACCATCCCTAGAAATATTCTAACTTGTCTCTGCGTTTTTGGAGGTTGCATGCTCTGAATCATTTTAATTCTATCAATTGTCACTTGTCTAATTCCCTTTGTAATTGTGTGACCAAGGTATTTTACTTTTTGTTTGCAAAACTGTAATTTTGCAGGAGACACTTTATGTCCTTCATCTGCAAAGTGATTCAAAAGAGTAATTGTATCTGTAACACAATTATCTCGTGTTTTTGCTGCTACTAGTAAGTCATCAATGTACTAAACCAATGTCGATTTTCCAGGTAAATTTAGATTCTCCAAGGACTTTTTTAATAACTGATTAAAGATAGATGGACTCTCTGTATACCCTTGAGGAATACGACACCATGCTAATATACGACCTTGGAACCGAAACGCAAACATTTTCTGGTTATCTGGATGCAATGGAACAGTAAAGAATGCATTGCAATGGTCAATGACTGTATACCATTCTGCATCATGCGGAATTTGGTAAAGGATAACTGCTGGATTTGGAACAATTGGACAACATGGAACAACTATCTGGTTAACCCTTCTCAAATCTTGAACTATTTTGTAAGTACCATTTGGCTTTTTAATTCCCATAACCGGTGAATTACAAGGACTACTTTTGATTTCTTTTAGAACACCCTGTTTTATGAATTTGTCAATTACAGGTATGACACCTTCAATTGTCTCTGCTTTCATTTTGTACTGCGGAATGTTTGGGAAATCTATTCCTTGTTTCACTGTGATTTTAACTGGGTCTACATTTTTCATTAAGCCCATCTCATTTCCTGTCAAATCCCAAATCTCAACCTTGACTGTCTTTTTTTAGTTCTTCAGGTAATATGTCTTTATCAAATGCAGGAAATAATTTACTTTCCTCAGCTTCAATCATTAGCATTGTCAATCTGTAAAGCCCATCTTCTAGAGTCTGAAGCTCAATACCTTCCGGTGAGCAATATATTTTGCAGTTCATCTTGCAGAGAATGTCTCTCCCTAGCAAGTTTACAGGACTGCTGTTACAAACTACAAATCTGTGTTTGTCTTTAAATTTTCCAATTTCAATTTTTACAGGCTCTGTTAAATCTGTTTTAATTTGTTGATTAGCAACACCAACTACTTGGATTGATTCACCAGAGAGAGGCAGGTTTTCTATTTCCACTGATCTAACAGTAGAACGGGTAGCACCAGTGTCCACAAGAAAAGTGATTTCTACATCATTCACTTTACCATTTACAAATGGACCAGACTGGTCAACCTCAAGAGTGGCTCCAAGTACACACTCTTCGCCCTCTCTCAGGCACCGTCATAGTAATCCTCAGAATCACTTCCACCATTTTCTGTCATCAAAAATTGTCGAGAAACATTTGACACATTCACTCTTTGTGGTCTAATTACCTGATCACCTCTGCTGAATCCTGTTTCCGAATTATACCTCTAACCATTCACACAGTTAGGGAGAGGAGGTTGTGGAATCTGACTCTGCTGATTCGCTAACTGTCGCTGTAGCTGTTGCTGAAGATTTAGCTCATTTAATTGTCGCTGTAGCTGTTGCTGCAGATTTACATCATTCTGCATCTGTGGATTTAATGATGCATTTTTAAAATTTCTGGGCGGATTTTTACACTCGCGCTTCCAGTGTCCAATTTCTCCACAATTAAAACAAGGTAACTTTTGTTTTAGCTCTTCAATATTAACATTAAATTTAGGTTTATTAAAATTACCTTTAAATCTTCCTTGACCCTGATTCTGGTTAAGATTTACATTTTTGCTTTCCAAATTCGCAATTTGCTGTTCAGCTACTTTTACCTGTGCCCACATTGCCTTTTCTTTAAGCTTTTTCTGTCTTGCATCTATCTCATCACTGCAATATTTTGCCTTTCTCAATATGTCGTCAACTGAGAGAGATTGCCAACCGACAATTCCATTTCTAATCATTTCTCCAATTTCAGGTCTCAGGCCATAAACAAACCTGTATATAAAATGACTCATGTCCTTTTCACTTAATTTTTCATAACCACTGTACTGTTTGAAAACTAACAGTAATCTTTCATAAAATGAATGCACTGATTCTTTTGGTTCTTGATTTGTTCTGTCAATTTTAACCCAATCTACTTCTTTAGGGGCAATTTTGTTTTTTAACCATACAATTACTTTATCATATAAATCCATGACAACTGGAGAAGGAGCACATGTTACTTCATCTCGAGCAGGCTCTATCTTTGGCCAACTTACAGAGACTTTACATTCTGTCCAAAGATCTGACGGGACAACAATGTCAAAGAATCCATCCAGATCAATCCACAGAACTTTCGAAACCTTTATGAATCTGTCTACCTGTCGATACCATTCCACTGGCTTTTCTCTCAACCGAGGAAAATCATTTGTGAATACTAAAATGTCCTGTCTAGACCAAGAAACATGTACATAACCACCTCCTGCTATTTCTCTCATTGGGTACTGATAAGTCACCATGCTCCTTTCTCTCCTTTCTTCCTCTCTTTTCTTTGTCCACTTCACTCTCCATTTGCTCAAATCGCCCAATTTTTTAATGTACACAATCAAATCTTTTATATGCAGAGTTCTTCCCATTGCATTAAAATTTCCAATGTCTTTTTAAGTAAAATCTAATCTATAATGTTTTTCCAAATTTTTTTGTTTGCTAAGATCAATTTCCAGTTCTGTAGCCACTCCTTCTAACTGTTCATAGTTATTCTTCGTTTTCCATTGTATGCTTTTGCAAATGAATAACAATTCACATCTTGATAATGCTTTAAACTGTCAGGACCAATTGTGCCAATGATTAATTCCTCCAAACCTGCTTTAAGTTTTGCAACATCAAGCTTTGAGACTGAATCTATTTTCTCAACACTTTTTCCTGGAGACTCAGTATCTGATTCTGCACCTATGGGTGTTCTACATAATGAACCTGGATTAAAAGTTAAATCAGGCATCATTGTTTTTTCTCGATGTATTAATTCCGAGTAAAATTTTTCAGCCACTTTATGAATTTCTGCATTTAATGGAATAGTTAAACCTAGATGTCTAATTTCTCCCTGATCAAAAACAGGTTGAACAGGACCAATCGTTACTGGAACTGTTACTGCTTCCATGCCTTTACTTAATTGCCGAAATAATTCTTCTTTTGATCGTAAATATTCTGAAGCACTTGGATTTTCCTCATCTCTCCCAGTACCCAATAGACCTCTGGAAAGAGTCTCATTTCTTGAAACTGGAGTTTCAGAAAAATGTCTACTTTCACCATATACACTAGAATTAGTTCTAGTTTCTAATCTTTCAGGAGTTTCTGTATTATTCTGGTAAAATCTAGATGATTCCTCATTAAGTGGAGGTGCACTCGGTGTAGTTCCTGTGGAAACCATCAGAGTAGACCATGAACAAGCTAGTTTTAAAGGAGTCTGTTTCTTATTTGTAAGGTATATTTCTTCTAAAACTGGATCTTCTAAATCAGTTTCTTCAATATTATTTCTTTTTTGGGTATTCTTTTGACCTGGTATTTCAGTAATCATTAATCTCACTGGGTAGAGACCATCACACATGTCTGCCTGTCTCCATCGACGCATTCTATCCTCATGGGTTTCTCTTTTAAAATTTGATTTTGGAGGTCTTATTATACCACTTGCTTCCCGTTGAAGTTGAAACATCTCATCTTCCCATTCAACTAAAGCCTCAAATTGTGTTGGTCTAGGTTTCGGCACAAGAGCAGTCATTTTCTCTCTTAAATTTTTTTAAATTCTCATATTAAATGAACCATCTTCTGGCCAAGCTAAAACACCATCATTTTTAGTATATTCCATCCAATTATCCATCCAAAGGCAAGTATGATAACCATATTCACCTTCCATATAAGCTGCAAGTGTTTTATACTTATGAAGTAATTTTCCACCCCGCGTCTCAATTTTCTTATCTGGAGGAAATACATTTTTTAATTTCTGAAGCCATGTAAGCTTTTTCTCCTCTTTGTTATAGTAATAACTCATGTTTTAATCAAATCCACTTAATTTAAAATGATCGGAAATGTTTCCTGGTTGTTCTGCAAAACCAGCCAATCCGTGCGCGAAACACACCAACAAGCCAATCAAGTTAAGTCACGTCACCACCTTGCTCAACCAATAGAATTGTTGTTTTCAAGAAGAGCCAATCAGCTAACAGTTCAACTCAGTCACGTGAACCAATCAGTGCGCTAGCTGTGACGTATGTTAACCAATCACAGCGCGGACCCTGTGACGTACCAGCCGCTGCAGCTTCTCGTCTCTTACTCCTAGCACTCACCCCTCCTTCACAAAATATTTTCACAGCGCCATTTTGAGAAAACTTTTTCAATTAATTTCAATTATTAATAACAAATAAACAAACCATTTGTCTGTTTTGCTAAATAAGATGATAGTTTATACAATTCTTTTGCTTGGATTAGACGACGCTAATCTCACAGAATATACAATCGTTGATAAAGTATCATTACTCTACCCTTCAAACAGGTAAAATGAACTCGTTTCCCTCTGAATGCACATAAATTAGCAATTCAAAGTTTGACTCAAACGAAATTACAAAATCATTTACACACTTTCAAACGGAAAGTATCCCTAACCATACATACATGAAATCCTGGTAGGACTTTAACCAACCATAGAAAACCTCATTTGTCAGTAAAATAAACGACGTTACTTTACCCTTCACTCAAGTTCGGATAAATTCTACTACTCTTTTCACAGTGAGTTTTAAAACAGGTTCTAAGTCCCTATACTCAAAAGTTACAATTTCATAGACAATCCTCACTATACATTCTACCTAGCACACCTAAAATCCCTAAACTTGTGCTGTACGTCCACAGCACTAGTGATATATGACAATGCCACTATTTTGAAACAGAACAAATGCACTGTGCAACTTCACTTTGTCACACTACACATATTCCGGCACAATTAGGATTTTTCACACTGCAGGAAAAAACCTTTCGACTACATGTAACAAAGTGAACAAACTCAACATATGTTAAACATCCATCCTATGTAATTACCATGTAGTATGTCAGTTACCATAGCAACCGAGTTCTGCTACCAGAGAATTGATCCAGCGCCCCCATAGAAAATATGTCATAACATCGCTACTTAACTCCACAATACTCACCATTAATCATAAAATACCCATAAGGCCCTTAAACTAACGTGACATATTTTGAGCAACTGAATCATGTGACCTAATTAATTAAACCTATTCACAAATTATATACACATTTATATACAATTGCAGTATAATGATTTCACCATGGTTTTTGTAAAGCTTTGCATTTAATTTAGTCACTTAGGCAAATGGATCTGCTGATGGTAATGACTATGAAATAACAAGTCCAGCCTGTCTTTTCAAAAATCTCATTTATTAATTTTTTTTTTAAGGAAAGTGTATTTTATTAGAGAAATAGCTAATTAGTCCGACAAATCCAAGCAAAATCCAATATCATGTTAAAAGAAGAATAAACAGTTTTCCATCACCTAAGCCCTAATTTCCCTGCCTAAAACTCACTTTGTCTAAAAGAATAAAGGTAAAAGTCATTTATCCCTATTGATCCTTACGTGCTCCAAAGATTCCGTCAGCACGTCACGCCTAACAGGAATCAGGAGAAGATGAGCAGCAAGAGCCCCCTCCCTCCCATGGGGACAGTTTTTATACCTTTTCTGACTAACTAAAGTATCTTTATCGAACATTCTTCTGTCAGTCCAAACATTTCATTGGCTGAGCCATGTCAGACCACTGACAGGTCACGCACTCCTGACCAAGCCCTGGGCTTCATCTTAGCCCTTATTGTTCTTAGTTTCACCATCCTCTTTGCTTCCTCAAAATGATACTTTCGTCGGGAGAAACATTTACTTCCTAATCTTGGCAGGCCACTCGATATCCTGTCCTTGGAAATGTCACCAAGAACACATTCAACTGGACCAGGATTACTTCTGAATTAAACATTGTCAGCTCAGTAAAATTATTCTGCGCATGTGTGAAAATTTCACTCTGGTCAAGTCTCGAAAGCTGCAGCACCAGCAGCCATTTTTCTTTAGTCCCACTCGCAAAACTAAAGTATAAACAAACACAAACCATCAATTAATGTGAGAAATAAAGTTCGCTCTGTTACCAACCCACCCTTGTTAATTAATAACCCATTAATCTATGTTACCTAGCAAAAGCAAATGAAGCAACGAACAGATTTGTGCAACATAAAGACAAAAAGACAAAACATGAGCACACGCAAATAAGCACATCCCATTAATATATCAGCCGCATTTAATTCTGACAAAACAATAATCAATATTAGTTCATTTATTTTTATCAAACATGCATTTGCAACATAAAGGACATAAATGATACAAATATTAGTTTCACAATATGAGTTGGTGGTAGGTGCACAGCACTTTTGGTCAAGGGTGTAGTTGATATTTATTCAGGAAGGGTGCACTCGAGGGTGGTGTGACCATCACACACCATGAAATATCAATTAAATTGTGTAAGCAAAAGATTTGCATTTACATCCCCTCATGGAGGCACTCCGGGTAGTTCATAGAAATGAATCTGTATGTTGGATTCGAAGGATTTTATTCCAAATGTTTTCCAAATTTGTGGAGTTTTTACTCCCTTTAAACAGTTTGTAGATATTGTCAACATATCATTACAGCGAAACCATGAATCTCCAATGCATTTCGGGCTATCCGCCCTTTATCAAGGAGAGGCTGAAAAAAGAAAGAAATAGAGCCCGGGTCAGGGTGGGGAGGTTGGAAAAGGTTGACCAAAAGGTCGATGTTGGCCGTTTAAGTGGTTAACGAGTGCCGATCAATGTGGTGGGTTGATGTGGGAGTTGGGATAAATACGAAGGAAGGTGAAATTAGAGTGCCAAACGAAAGGTGAATCGATAGGTGAACATACGTGGTAAATGCACGTAGGTGCAGGTGTTAAGTACCAAGTAAAGACGTGAATGGTATAGAAGCTAACCATGATGTCCATAGCGGACTGTATGGGGTTCGGTACTTACTGGATTGTACGCGCCGTGGCGGTCAGGAAAGATAACGCGACGGTCTGATAACTCGGCGTGGTGAATCGGAAGGTGAACTAAATAGGTGCAACATAGAAGGAGGACTAAGGGTTCGTGGATGGTGGCCATGTTGGAATGGGGAGGGAAAGAAGCAGATGAGGGACTGAAGGGTCTAAGGAAGGCTAAAAAATGATGGTAAATAAAGGTAAATAAACAAGGTTGAATAAAGAGCAATGCAGATAATAAAAGGATGTAAATCACAAATAACAACTGTATTCTACACGATCATTTAATCCATTGGGCTTAAGAGTTTGCAAACGGAAAGTCCATTCAAGTTCTTTCTGCAGGAGCAGTTTGCGGTTGTCGATCCCTTCTCTTCGAGAGACACATTCTAGCACGATAAATTGCAGTTGTGCTATAGTGTGGTGAAATTCCTGGAAATGTGTAGCGATGTTGGATTTCTCTTGTTTCGTGCGTATGTTGGACTTATGTTCGTTTATGCGAACCTTGATCTTCCTTTCAGTTTTGCCAACATATAGTTTGCCACATGGGCATTTTAGGGTATAAATGAGGTTCATAGAGTCACATGTTGCGTTTACCCGTAATTTGATAGAATTGCCTTTCATAGGATGTTTGATTTGATTTCCTCTAATTATGCAGTTGCAGTTGTTGCAGTTCTGGCATGGTTGGGTTCCTTTGAATTTTTGTTGAACTGTGGGTGGTGAGGAGAGAATCTCTTTGATGTTTTTACCACGCGTATAAGCGAACAACGGAGGGTTGTTAAAAATGTTCCGAAAATCTGGTTCTACTTGAAGAATGGGCCAATGATTGAGAATGATTTTTTTGAATTTGTTGGTAGCTGTGGAGAATTTTGAAACAAGGACCATGCGTTGAGCAGGAGGTTTGATGTTTTTAACTAGACTTTGTTGTCTAGTGGTGTTGGCAACACGTGTTTCTGCTTCGTTGAGGATTGGCTTGGGGTAACCTCTATCTAGGAAACGTTGGTGCATTTCCTTGATACGGTTGTTGTAAGTGTCTTGTTCGGAAACGATACGTTTGATGCGCAACATTTGTGAGTAGGGCAGGTGTTTTTAAGAGACCCTTGGTGGAAACTATGATAATGTAATGTGTTGTTGCGGTCGGTGGCTTTACGATGTAAGTCGGTGATTATTTTCTGGTTGTGGATTTTAACCTGTACATCGAGGAAGGGGATTTCTGTACTGCTTGTCTGCCAAGTAAGGTAAATGCGTGAATCCTTGGTGTTGAGGTCCGTAAGGGCTACATTGAGTTCTTCTTGTGAGTTCGCCCATAGGAAAAAAAGATCATCTATGTATCTTACATACATTTTGAGTTTGCCAAGGAATTTGGGATTTTCATAGATGTGGGTTTTCTCGAAGTTTTCCATATAAATATTGGCGTAGGTAGGAGCCGCGCAGTTTCCCATGGCCATTCCTGTAAGCTGAAGGTACCATTTGTCGTTTTCTTGGAAATAGCTGTGATACAGCGTATAAATCATCAATTCCATCAAGAATGTTTGCATTTTAGGGTCAATGTTGCTCTTGAGTAAGGCTTGTTCCACTGCTTCGATACCTCCCTGATGGGGTATGGAGGTATATAGTGACCTGACGTCGGCTGTACATAGGATCAGTGGTTCATCGTTGGTGATATCAACTGAAGCAAGTTTATTAAGAAATTCAGTGGTGTCTTTTATATAGCTTGAAGACTTGATAACCAAAGGTTGAAGATATCTGTCTAGATATTTACCAGTGGGTTCGTGGATGGATCCTTTTGTGGAGACAATAGGCCGAAAAGGTGGGTCGAGAAGGTTTTTGTGAATCTTCGGGCTCATGAAGATTTTAGGGCTTCTGGGATGTTCTTTGCTTAAGTATTCTTTAGTGCGATCTTCAATTATCCCTGATTGGTGCGCTCGGTTAATGATGTTCACTAAAGTATCTTGAAATTCTTTAGTGGGATTATTGTGAAGCTCCATGTAGGTATCGGAGTCTTGGATATGTTCCCATAAACGTTGTGTGTACATGGTTGTATTCATTATCATGAGAGCTCCGCCTTTGTCAGCTTTTACACATCGGATGTTTGGATTATTAGCTAAAGTCTTCAAAGTGTCAAGATCTTTCTGTGAGGTATTCCGGTGTTTACTGAGATTTTTAAAATTCACTTTCGCCAAGTCGTTTTTTACTAGGTTCTCAAAAAGGTCGATGCTTTTATGGCTCTGTGGGGCCAGGTAATTGCTGGGCGGGCGTAAACCCATGAGTTGATCTGTTTTAGCGTCAGTTGTTGGGGGTAGGATGTTTTCGAAGAAGTGTCGCAGCCTCAGTTTCCTGGTGAGCTTGAAAGTGCTCACTTCCAGCTCGAGGAGGTTGGTGTGAGTTACTGGGACGAAAGAAGTACCCTTCTCAAGGAGGTTCATTTGATGTTCAGAGATGTCTGTATCAGAAATGTTGATGACTAAGTTGGTTTTTTGGGCTTCAGGTCCTTCTTGGTTACGGTGCTTCGTGTGTTGGGAGGGCTTTTTTCCCGATCTTTTCTTCTTGCTCCTCCGGAGTCTGTGATTGTATCTGGGCCTAATCCTAAAAAAGAAACTGCGGCAGATTGTTCTGCTCCAGTGGCAGAAGAGGAAGCCTGATCGTTAGTTGGTGGGCGATTTGCTGAAGACGTAGTAGACGTTTTTTGTGGTGGACGCTGAGATGAATCGCTACCTGAAGAAGAAGTGTCGGTTTGGGTGTTGTAAGGTTTGTTTCTTCGACGTTGGGCGTATACATCAGCCCAGGTGTACACTTTATCAAGCTTGTAGTCAAGCGTGTCCCTTCGGTACTTGCGGATCTTGCGTTCGTTAATTTCTCGTTGATGCTTGTCAAGAATGATTTTTACGTCTTCAAGTGTCGAAGTCAGTTCTTCGGGTGTGAGTAGATCTTTAAGTTGACAATCAGTTTCTTTGATTTCTTGTTCAAGGTCTTTCAGAATGCTAGCCAATTCTTCAACAATCAGTAGAATCAGGTCGAGACTGCATTTGTTGAGTATGCCGTTCCACTTGTCTTTAAAATCTTTGGAGTTTTTACAAAGGGACGGCTTTAGAGCTATACGGAGACCACGTGGAATTCTGAGGGCTCTATGGTATTTCAGCAGCATGCTAGCATGTAATTTCTGGTTAATATGACGCTTTGATAGATATAGGAGTTGTTTCAGGCATTGCTCTTTATTGCGAGAGGGTGCAGTCGGGCTAATATCTTCTTCAATCAATCCATAGATGCGTTGGCGTTCATTTTCATCGTAGGCGAGGGTATGAGCCCTCGCTTCAGTACTTCTTGAAATTTCTTCAAATTGCATGTTTTGTGGGCGTGCTCCCTGCCAGTCGGCGGAAAAGGAGTGATTCACAATATGAGTTGGTGGTAGGTGCACAGCACTTTTGGTCAAGGGTGTAGTTGATATTTATTCAGGAAGGGTGCACTCGAGGGTGGTGTGACCATCACACACCATGAAATATCAATTAAATAGTGTAAGCAAAAGATTTGCATTTACATCCCCTCATGGAGGCACTCCGGGTAGTTCATAGAAATGAATCTGTATGTTGGATTCGAAGGATTTTATTCCAAATGTTTTCCAAATTTGTGGAGTTTTTACTCCCTTTAAACAGTTTGTAGATATTGTCAACATATCATTACAGCGAAACCATGAATCTCCAATGCAATTCGGGCTATCAGCCCTTTATCAAGGAGAGGCTGAAAAAAGAAAGAAATAGAGCCCGGGTCAGGGTGGGGAGGTTGGAAAAGGTTGACAAAAAGGTCGATGTTGGCCGTTTAAGTGGTTAACGAGTGCCGATCAATGTGGTGGGTTGATGTGGGAGTTGGGATAAATACGAAGGAAGGTGAAATTAGAGTGCCAAACGAAAGGTGAATCGATAGGTGAACATACGTGGTAAATGCACGTAGGTGCGGGTGTTAAGTACCAAGTAAAGACGTGAATGGTATAGAAGCTAACCATGACGTCCATAGCGGACTGTATGGGGTTCGGTACTTACTGGATGGTACGCGCCGTGGCGGTCAGGAAAGATAACGCGACGGTCTGATAACTCGGCGTGGTGAATCGGAAGGTGAACTAAATAGGTGCAACATAGAAGGAGGACTAAGGGTTCGTGGATGGTGGCCATGTTGGAATGGGGAGGGAAAGAAGCAGATGAGGGACTGAAGGGTCTAAGGAAGGCTAAAAAATGATGGTAAATAAAGGTAAATAAACAAGGTTGAATAAAGAGAAATGCAGATAATAAAAGGATGTAAATCACAAATAACAACTGTATTCTACAAGATCATTTAATCCATTGGGCTTAAGAGTTTGCAAACGGAAAGTCCATTCAAGTTCTTAATGCAGGAGCAGTTTGCGGTTGTCGATCCCTTCTCTTCGAGAGACACATTCTAGCACGATAAATTGCAGTTGTGCTATAGTGTGGTGAAATTCCTGGAAATGTGTAGCGATGTTGGATTTCTCTTGTTTCGTGCGTATGTTGGACTTATGTTCGTTTATGCGAACCTTGATCTTCCTTTCAGTTTTGCCAACATATAGTTTGCCACATGGGCATTTTAGGGCATAAATGAGGTTCATAGAGTCACATGTTGCGTTTACCCGTAATTTGATAGAATTGCCTTTCATAGGATGTTTGATTTGATTTCCTCTAATTATGCAGTTGCAGTTGTTGCAGTTCTGGCATGGTTGGGTTCCTTAGAATTTTTGTTGAACTGTGGGTGGTGAGGAGAGAATCTCTTTGATGTTTTTACCACGCGTATAAGCGAACAACGGAGGGTTGTTCAAAATGTTCCGAAAATCTGGTTCTATTTGAAGAATGGGCCAATGATTAAGAATGATTTTTTTGAATTTGTTGGTAGCTGTGGAGAATTTTGAAACAAGGACCATGCGTCCTCTCCCAACTCCCACATCAACCCACCACATTGATCGGCACTCGTTAACCACTTAAACGGCCAACATCGACCTTTTTGTCAACCTTTTCCAACCTCCCCACCCTGACCCGGGCTCTATTTCTTTCTTTTTTCAGCCTCTCCTTGATAAAGGGCGGATAGCCCGAAATGCATTGGAGATTCATGGTTTCGCTGTAATGATATGTTGACAATATCTACAAACTGTTTAAAGGGAGTAAAAACTCCACAAATTTGGAAAACATTTGGAATAAAATCCTTCGAATCCAACATACAGATTCATTTCTATGAACTACCCGGAGTGCCTCCATGAGGGGATGTAAATGCAAATCTTTTGCTTACACTATTTAATTGATATTTCATGGTGTGTGACGGTCACACCACCCTCGAGTGCACCCTTCCTGAATAAATATCAACTACACCCTTGACCAAAAGTGCTGTGCACCTACCACCAACTCATATTGTGAATCACCCTTTTTCCGCCGACTGGCAGGGAGCACGCCCACAAAACATGCAATTTGAAGAAATTTCAAGAAGTACTGAAGCGAGGGCTCATACCCTCGCCTACGATGAAAATGAACGCCAACGCATCTATGGATTGATTGAAGAAGATATTAGCCCGACTGCACCCTCTCGCAATAAAGAGCAATGCCTGAAACAACTCCTATATCTATCAAAGCGTCATATTAACCAGAAATTACATGCTAGCACACTGCTGAAATACCATAGAGCCCTCAGAATTCCACGTGGTCTCCGTATAGCTCTAAAGCCGTCCCTTTGTAAAAACTCCAAATATTTTAAAGACAAGTGGAACGGCATACTCAACAGATGCAGTCTCGACCTGATTCTACTGATTGTTGAAGAATTGGCTAGCATTCTGAAAGACCTTGAACAAGAAATCAAAGAAACTGATTGTCAACTTAAAGATCTACTCACACCAGAAGAACTGACTTCGACACTTGAAGACGTAAAAATCATTCTTGACAAGCATCAACGAGAAATTAACGAACGCAAGATCCGCAAGTACCGAAGGGACACGCTTGACTACAAGCTTGATGAAGTGTACACCTGGGCTGATGTATACGCCCAACGTCGAAGAAACAAACCTTACAACACCCAAACCGACACTTCTTCTTCAGGTAGCGATTCATCTCAGCGTCCACCACAAAAAACATCTACTACGTCTTCAGCAAATCGCCCACCAACTAACGATCAGGCTTCCTCTTCTGCCACTGGAGCAGAACAATCTGCCGCAGTTCATTTTTTAGGATTAGGCCCAGATACAATCACAGACTCCGGAGGAGCAAGAAGAAAAGATCTGGAAAAAATCCCTCCCAACACACGAAGCACCGTAACCAAGAAGGACCTGAAGCCCAAAAAACCAACTTAGTCATCAACATTTCTGATACAGACATCTCTGAACATCAAATGAACCTCCTTGAGAAGGGTACTTCTTTTGTCCCAGTAACTCACACCAACCTCCTCGAGCTGGAAGTGAGCACTTTCAAGCTCACCAGGAAACTGAGGCTGCGACACTTCTTCGAAAACATCCTACCCCCAACAACTGACGCTAAAACAGATCAACTCATGGGTTTACGCCCGCCCAGCAATTACCTGGCCCCTCAGAGCCATAAAAGCATCGACCTTTTTGAGAACCTAGTAAAAAACGACTTGGCGAAAGTGAATTTTAAAAATCTCAGTAAACACCGGAATACCTCACAGAAAGATCTTGACACTTTGAAGACTTTAGCTAATAATCCAAACATCCGATGTGTAAAAGCTGACAAAGGCGGAGCTCTCGTGATAATGAATACAACCATGTACACACAACGTTTATGGGAACATATCCAAGACCCCGATACGTACATGGAGCTTCACAATAATCCCACTAAAGAATTTCAAGATACTTTAGTGAACATCATTAACCGAGCGCACCAATCAGGGATAATTGAAGATCGCACTAAAAAATACTTAAGCAAAGAACATCCCAGAAGCCCTAAAATCTTCATGAGCCCATAGATTCACAAAAATCTTCTCGACCCACCTTTTCGGCCTATTGTCTCCACAAAAGGATCCATCCACGAACCCACTGGTAAATATCTAGACAGATATCTTCAACCTTTGGTTATCAAGTCTTCAAGCTATATAAAAGACACCACTGAATTTCTTAATAAACTTGCTTCAGTTGATATCACCAACGATGAACCACTGATCCTATGTACAGCCGACGTCAGGTCACTATATACCTCCATACCCCATCAGGGAGGTATCGAAGCAGTGGAACAAGCCTTACTCAAGAGTAAGCATGGGCGGATCTAGCGGATCTCGCGTACGCGAAATTGCGGATTTACGGATTCGCAATCCGCGAAGATCCGCGAACTCTAGCGGATTTGCGGATTTTTCCGTTTTTTGTGTTGGCGCGTGTTCGCGCCGATTTTGGGACAAGTTCGCAATTGCGAACTTACTTTTCGGCTTGCAACGGCCGCGACTATGTTGTTTCTACGTCTGGTTTATCATCACAGGTTCACAGCACCCTCTGTTTCACCACTGCCACCCTCTGGGACACCCATGCCACCCTCTAGTACATCCTCACTGGCACCTATTAGGTTTATTTATCACTGTAGATTATGGTGGTTGAAAAAAGCAAGCACACCTGCCCTTCTTCAACTGCCATCAATTAATTTGTGTTTCATTAATGTGTCAGTAATTTTGAAAGTTCCAGTCTGGCTGGCACCTGCTTCCTTCCTTATCTGTAATTTGCTTTTTGTTGCAGTGAAATTTTTTTTTTACAGGACCTTTATGGTGCTATTCTATGAGCCTGCTGTTTGGGTCATAGCAGGGTCATAGAATTGTTGCAAACTCTGGAGGGGCCCATCAGGAAGCACTACCTTGAATGTTACTAATGTTAAGTTTGAACTTTTGCACCTGCTCATTGCTTTCATTTTAGCTAAAATCGTTTTTTTTGCAATTTCGCGCGTTATTTGGGGCGCGAATCCGTGCGAGATCGATTTCGGAAGCCGCGAATACGTGCGAATACAAAATTGTTTTTGTTGCGACGTGTATGTTCGCGTGATCTTGCGCGTGTTCGCGAGGCGCTTCTAGCTATTCGTTTGCCAAGTTACCCTATCGGTCGTACACGGGCGCGGCCATCTTGTTGGCGTGACGTAATTCCGTTTCCGCCCGCTATGTGTAATCTCGCAAAGTGTGCTGCTCGCTAGTACAATTTCGCGCGTACTCGCAAGGAAAATCTCGCGCGAACTTACCCACGCGGTCGTGAACGGGCGCGGCCATCTTGTTTCTCATTCATTGCTATGGTTCTGGGCATGCTTTCTGTATCCTCTCTCAATCTCTGCCATCCTTTGCTTGTTTGAAGTTTTTTTGATCTAATTTTACTTATTATCTAACCCTCTATTTTTCTAGCTCTATATTTTTGTGTTTTCTGCAGCTTTTATTTACTTTTAAACTACTTTTTCAAACTCTTTTCTTTTCTTCTTCACTATTCTATTTCTTCTTTATCATTTAAGTTTATTTCTGCCCTGACCATGGTAAAGGGAGCCGGGAGGCACCCTGAGAAGGGGAAGGGTCCCGCACCCCGTGCCCGGCTCCCGTGCGGGCGTTTAAGGGGGGAGCAAGTGGTCCAGAGGGAGATCTTCAGCGCGGAGGAAGTGGCGGCACTGATCTTCCACGTCCAGCGCCGCCTCCCCAAGACGATCCTGGGAGGCGGCAAGATCGCGACCGGCTATGGCATCCGGGAGCGCCGCCAGCGGTGGGAGAAGGTGTGCCGGGCCATGTACAAGATCTCTGGGGTCCGGCGCACATATAACCAGGCCACCCACCGCTGGACCGATGTCATGGACCGGGAGCGGGACTTGCTGGACGCGCTCGGCGTAGAGGTCCCCGGGCTTGGTGAGTAGTAGTAGTAGTACATTTACTACTCTGTTTTATCCTGCTCTGTTATTTGCAAATCTTTGTTCTTTACCAAGAGCAATAATGCTGCCGATTACATTGAGGTAAATTACATTTCAAAATCTTCTATGCATTTCATTTTCAGGTGCACTGCTCTCCTTCTCAGTAGCCTTGCTTGCTACTATGCTTCTTTGTTTTGTATGTTGTGTTCAGAAGCATTTCATTGGCCTGAGAAATTATGTATGAGTGTACTGTAAAGAAAAGAACTGCGTAATGCTAGACAGTAAGGGTCATATTTTCAATTACCGGCGCATCCCTGCAAAGTAGCAGGGATGCGGCAGTAATTGTGTGCCATGCCACCACCACCCATTGGCCCAAAACGTCACAGAAGCCTTACGCATCTGTGCCGTAAAGGCAGCGCATTGCTGGAGTTGCGTGCCAACGATGGCGCAGCTCCAGCAATGCTCTGGGGTACCCTATCTCCCCAATGCTGCATCAAGCCGTACGTCGGCTTCAAGCGCGCAGGGTTTGAGTCATGCATCATTGTCCTAAAAATGACTGATTGACATCTTGTAGATTTCCCTCAGCCACTTTTAGGATTCGTTCCTGCGCAGGTACGCCCTCCCTTGCGCCGGAACGCCCCCTGATGGCGCAGGGCTTTACAACGTGATGCATCGCCCATATGCCCATATGTGTTTTTTTTTTTAATATATACGCCGCACCAACACCATGGCGAGTCTTTTGTTCTGCCGCTGCGTCAGAAAAGGCACGCAACAATGGAGGAAAATCAGCCGCAACTTCCGCAAGGGACTTATAAATCAGCCCCAACAGACTGAAGTCCAGTCCTTCCTTTAGACAGTCACATGGCTATCAGAAGAAATAGTGGCGGTGGTGGCGGGTGGATTGATAGTTTGAGTATTCACTGATCTGCAAGCAGGATGGACTTTGTCTGTCACGTGTTGCGCACTGCTGCCTGCAGTGCCAGGCCTAGGCAAACCTCTTTAGTAGTCTGTTTATTGAGTTACATAGGAACTTTCTAAGTCAACGTTCCGCAAATCAGGCAATACGAATAACGTAGTATACCACATGAGATAGATCCCGTGGAATAGTTGTCTATCTATTTGCTATTTTTCCAAAATATGTTGTTATTGTTCTTTTGAAATGTTTGATTTGGTTGAAAAATCTCATCCATGTTTTCTGGTTTTTCTTTCTTTCATGTTGTACATCAGCTCCCCCCAAGGGCAAGAGGACACAGGAGGAGGGTGCTGAGGATGCAGGCCAGGATCGGGCAGGCGAGGGCTCCTTTGCTGGCCCCAGTAAGTTTACATTTTAATAAACAGTACCTATTTTTTCCTAGCGTTCCTCATTCGATTTTTTCTAAATCGTCTTTGATCTTCTTGTAGACTGGATATAAATTCTTATCCTGCCTCGAATATGACTCCCTGTGGTATTACTAGACTATTCTTATTAGTCTGTCTGTGTAGCTAACTAAGATTGGACATTTGGCAATTCCATTGGACTCCCATTATATTCAGCAATACCTCTATGCACTGTCTCCTTACTGACTAGATAGTGTGGCAGAGTCATTCAGCTCCCGAAGTCACCGATTATAGATCCCCAATGATCTCTAGATTATCGTACGCAGGACAAGAGAGTAGTACGGAGTCACAGCACAGTCAAGAAGTGTCAGAGGCACTCATGCTTGCAAAAATTCCAAAACCTTTAGCTCATCCACTCTAGTCTAGAGGAACAAAAACCACAGAGTCTATTTAAGTGTAAAAGCTTTATTAAAAGTAAACACATTTATTAAAATCTACTTTGTCATAAAACTATTTAACTGTAAACGGAAAAGTGGTTAGTGCTGACGATTAATTGGACACATTTCTTGTGGTCGAGCCGAACTCTCACCTAGTTTGAACTTGATCCTGGTCGTGTTCTTAGGACTCAGGAGTCAAGCTTCTGTCTGTTAGGAGAAAAAGTGGTGCGTGTTAAAAATCAAAAGCAAGCATTCATCAGTTGTGCATAAAAGTGCAGCAAGACAACAGCCTTCCCTGGAAAATGGGACATTTTTACTATGGAGTAGACAGTCACAAATTATTACATTGTATTCTGTTTTTTTAACATTTCTCCTAGACCAAATATTATATAGTAGTGAGTGGTGTATTCTAACATTCTTAAATGTACTTTGTAGGTGTAACATCTGGTGACGGGGCCAGCGCGGAGGTGGCTGTGTTGGACTTGGACTCGGAGGCCTCTGGGGAGGAGGCGGCGTTAGAAGAGCTGGTGGCCGTTCCTGTGGGGGATCAAACGGTGGTGGCGGAAACAGGTAAGCTATATATTCCTTACTTATTGAGATTGAAGACTGCATAGTGTGCTTTCTGCACGGGTGTATTACAATTACAAATCAACCAGGTAGTAGCCTCCTCGAAATGTACTTCGACTTAGCTGTGAAGTTTTTGGTGAGAAGAATCCCAATAAGTTCTTAGACGAACGTGATGGATGGGATGAACGAAAAGCGAAAGAAGGGTGTAAGTAAGTGGGACGCGAACTTGTATGATGGCTGGCAAAGAAGAACGATATGTGTTTGCTTGGACCCAGAGGTGGCTGGGAAGGAAAGAATATGGTATGGTGCATGGCTGGGTCAATGATGAAGCAAGGATGGGTGGAAGGACAGCAGCCTGGGTGGGTGAAACAGAAACTGTATGTGTGCGTATACTTTGACTGAATGGATGCCTGGAGCATGGTATTCTCTGACTCTTACATAGCACATGTGTATCTAGAGAGAGTAGATGGTCGCCAGGTGAAGTAAGTGTTACCTTGAAGAGCATGTACCACCGCACCCGCACGTCCGTCCCAGTGCAGGGAAGGCAAGGAAAAGAAATTGTAAATGTGTCCAATACTACCATGAATAGTAGCAGTACTTTGTATTGCGTTTGCATTCACAGCATATATCTGGTTATTACGGTGGACACTCCGTACCTCTCTTAATAACTTTAGTTTACTTGTAGTACGTCATTCATGTGTGGGTGTATCACTGTTCACTCAATATTAAGCAAAGCACCTAAAGTCATCTCATCTGTCATTAAATACGTCCCATGTGAAGTGATAGATAATCAAATTAGTTAGCTTCTTCAGTTTCCTTTTCTAGTACTCATTTGCACTGTAGGGTGAAAGGTAAATTAATTAAGCAGTAGCCCTTGTAACAGAGTATTCTCAGTGCCACCCGTAATAGAAAAGTAATAGCTTCACCACCTGCATGTACTGGACCGGTACAGTAACGCAAGTCTGTCTCCATCATCATGGTGTGCAACTTTTTTTCTCGGGTGCAACTTCACTGTGCTGTGTCCATGTCATTCTGCCGGCTTGCATAAGATAACGTACCCATTTCCCTAAACAAGAGAGAAGAAGAAGAATAAGACTGGTGTACTGTCATAGTCGACTGTAATGGAAGTCCATAGTGGTCGTAGAATTAGTTCATTAAACTACCACTACTGTTAGAGCAAGGATGCAGAAGTGGGAGGTTACATAGATACTGTCCTCAATAGTTATGTACTGTGCTTTCAATTTGCTACTTGTACTCTGTGACCCAACTTTCGCCTCAATCACTTTGTGTTATTAATAAGGAGCATTGGTTACAGACTATGTCTTTCTTTCTTCATATAGTTGCTCCTTCCAAATCAACAACAAGGAGGGAGCAGGCTAGATTGGCCCGGCAACGGAGGCTGGAGGCCACAGTCGCCGAGTATCGGCGGCTGGTGGCCCTGGAGGAGGAGGAGGACACGCAGTCGAGCGGGGCAACATCTTCGACTGTGACCACTGCATCCTCCTCCGTGACTAAGCCAGCGGGACCGAGCCGGGCTAAGAAAGCCGACCGCCACCGCCAAGCAACCGAAATACCAGCTGCCCCCCACAGGAGCTGCAAGGAACGCCAACGCCGCCTACGAGTCCGCATGTCCAACCTGGAGCAGGAGGTCCTGAGGTATAAGACCTTGGTTAAGGGCCTCCGCTCCGAGCTTGCCACCCTCCGCAAGGAGTATGATGCCCATGCCGCATCATGCACCAGCACCAGCACCCTCCAGTAGTGGAGTGTCCCTTGCCCTTTTTTTATAGACTTTTGGGGGGTGGGATTTGGGAGTTGGGATCGTTTTGGGACGTTTCAGAGACAATCGTTGGGGTTAGGGTGGGTGAGGGAGATTATTTTGTTAGGGATAAATAAATATATTTTTCAACTTTATCTGACCATACCTGTTTTTTACTGCTTTTCAGTCTCGTGGGTGGGGGGCGGGGGTGTAACAGTAACTTTGTTTTCCTGAACAGTCGTAGGACTTTAGTAGTACAACCGTCAATCTCTTGTCTACTCCGAAATAATACTCCATTATACTACCTCCCACCAAACGCTTATCTTACCTGTAATTTGTGTTAGAAATTAGGGCTAGGCCCAGGGCTGGCTCCAGGTGAAATGGGGATTAACGTTGTCATTCCTGGGCGGGTGACATTTCCTCATTGCGGTGGTACTAGTGGTGTGACACAGTGGCAGTTGCATGCCTATGGAAAAAAAGAAAACGAAACCTTGTTTGTACTCCTTACTGTAGCATTACAACGGTTACGGTACGATCGAGAAAATAGCAGGTGACAGTACACTAGAACAGTGCCATAATGTAGCCTAACAAATGGTAAAGTATTGCAAGTATAACTAGTACTTGCGTTGAATTTATTTGACATTGGCTACTACTACTAGAAGATATAGTACTGAAGCTGAGTAAGTCTAGAAGATATCCTCGTATTCCTTCACCAGCCTGTTGCTGCTATCACCTTATCCTCCCTAGCAAGTGTGTGGAATTATTGATGTCATTTTAGTCAGACATCAAGCAAAACAACACAGCCCGGGGGAAGAGGGTTAGGGTTTGTAAAATGGATGGGAATGGGGGTTTCTTTTTGGGTAGGTTTTGTTGAGAGAAGAAAAAAAAAGCAGAGCATGGACAAACAATAATTGAAGATACAGAGTTTACAGACAATCTTTGGTTACAAACTAAAGGTAAGCACATGCAGTCACACTCATAGAATAAAAGACAACAATGGATACTGTATCTGTATTGCGTATGTTGTTGGAGTTGTCCTGTTGAAATTGGTAAGTAAGTTGCATGCAGCAAACAATTCCTCTTATTGGCGGCACTCCTCCATTCCAGCTGACGCTTCGTCCATCAATGTGGTGGTGACCACTGACAGAAGAGACACCCTGTCCACTGCCTGCCTGGCGGATGTTGACTGAAACCCGGCCTGTAATTATTGAACGGAAAACAGGAAGTGCTATTACAATACCACTGATAAATAAATAAAAGGTATGTACGCTGTGTGGTTCAAAAAGTGACACTTTGATTTCCCTAATAGACAGTACAATATTTTTGAAATTGCGTGCTCTGTCTGAGTCACCTTTTTAAGGATCAATAAGTATGGCCAAAATATTATAGCGGATCTTTCCCCTCAAGGTGGGTGTACTACTGTGTTTTAGAACAAAATTTGACCTTCCCAGCAATGCTCCCACCAAGACCCTTACTAAAGCCAGTCGCAAAAATGTAGAAGAACCCAATCATATCTCCAAAAACGATGCCTAGCAGAAAAATGGTTACAAAACGTACTTTGAAAGTAACAGTAGACCCAAATACAGACCGTGGATTGTATTCAAACCACTTGCCTGCAAGCAAAAGTATCCATAGCCAGCATCGCTCCAACAGTGCTCTACAACAACAGAACCGCGTTGCAATAGAACCCCCCTAAACACATGCAATCCTGCTGCTAGGGCTAACCCTAACGAACCCTAACTTACAAAAAGTGCCAAAACTGGTGTTTCCTTATGGATTTTGTCCAACAAACTTCTAGCCGGTATTAGACCTTCCCAGGAATGCCCCAGGCAAGACCCGCCAACCCACCCGCAAAAAAACACGCGACAACACCCCCAAACAGCGAAAAAGCTAAATCTCATACTTACAATATCTCTCGGCCTTCGGTCCAAAGTAACGCGCTGTGCAGCTAGGTCATCATCAATCATCATAACTCCTGTTTTCCACCATGGATTTCCTGAAAAGCAAATGCAATCAAGATTAGACTGTCGCAGCAGTGCTTCGACAGAGACCCCGGCCGCAACCCACCCACGAACAGCAGGAAGCCCCCCAAAACGCTACATTGAGCAAGATGTCTGAAGAAATGTCAAAAAAAAGGCTTTTCCTTAAGGATTTTGTCCAAAACACTTCTATCCGGCATTAGACCTTCCCAGGGATGCCCCAGCCAAGACCCGCCAACCCACCCGCAAAAAAACACGCGACAACACCCCCAAACAGCGAAAAAGCTAAATCTCATACTTACAATATCTCTCGGCCTTCGGTCCAAAGTAACGCGCTGTGCAGCTAGGTCATCATCAATCATCATAACTCCTGTTTTCCACCACGGATTTCCTGAAAAGCAAATGCAATCAAGATTAGACTGTCGCAGCAGTGCTTCGACAGAGACCCCGGCCGCAACCCACCCACGAACAGCAGGAAGCCCCCCAAAACGCTACATTGAGCAAGATGTCTGAAGAAATGGCAAAAAAAAGGCTGTTCCTTATGGATTTTGTCCAAAACACTTGTATCCGGTATTAGACCTTCCCAGGAATGCCCCAGGCAAGACCCGCCAACCCACCCGCAAAAAAACACCCGACACAACACCCCCAAACAGCGGAAAAGCTAAATCTCATACTTACAATGTCTCTCGGCCTTCGGTCCAAACGCGGCGCTGTGCAGCTAGGTCGTCATCAATCATCATAACTCTCGTTTTCCACCACGGATTTCCTGAAAAGCAAATGCAATCAAGATTAGACTGTCGCAGCAGTGCTTCGACAGACACCAAAAATTACACACAAACCCCCGGAACCCCGCCAAAGAGCACCTCAAAGGCAAGCAAGTCAGCAAAAACGGCAAGAAATTTCCACCTCATATTTGGTCCAAAACACTTTTGTCCATTATTAGAGCTTCACAGCAATGGGCCCAAAACCGTCAACTCACCCGCAAAGAAGTACAACACCCCCACAAGTGCTGAGTCTTTCTTCATTGTGCGTAATCCAGCACTCTGCTTGGAGGGAAATCGCAGTCTGGAGGAGGAGGATAGAGGAGCATGTTCTTCAGAACTTGTGAACCTGAGGAATGTAGACTGCGGCACCTTCAAATCAATAAGCAAACAAGTGAAGACAGTTCTGATGATGGTCTTGTTTTTGGGATTAGGTGATTAAAGTTTGAATTAAATTAACTGTGCAAAACAAAGAAAGAGAGACACAAAGCACACAGGAATAAAAGTGAATAAGGACGAAAAAGAAAGTTCTTGATTGATTGTCTCATTTTCAGGGCTCGGTGTCAGGGAATAAGAACAAGATTTCGTCATCATACTCTGCGAATTCAGGCTGGATGAGGTCAGTGGCACCGAACAGAGAAAAAATCCCCTCATCTACGTTGCTGTCCTCCTCGTCTTCATGCGGCGTGCTTTCTCGTACTTTGTAATCTGGTGGTATGAGGTGCTGATTCATCTTGATCATTGTCAGCCGCTCCACATTTTTGGGCGAGAGGCGGCTCCGTTTGGGAGTTACAATGCCACCAGCAGCACTGAAAACACGTTCAGAAGACACACTTGCGAGTGGGCAAGACAAATAGTTTATAGCCAGGTTGTAGAGCTGTGGCCACAATTGTTTTTTGCCATGCCAATACTGCAATGGCTCCTCATTAAGAAAGACCACTGTTGAGTCATTCAGATAGTCCTGCACCATCGACTCAAGGTCATCAACTGTTCCTCCACTTTGCTTACTTTTTGCTGTGCTGGCTGTGACATTTTTTCGAGAACCATACCCCATCAAACTTAGCCAATCCTCCTCCCCAGCCACTGTTAGTGTTGTCATTGTGTGTGGTGCAGATGATCCAGTTGCCGGTGTCTTTAACGGCTGAGAGGTCACTTGTGCCCCAGCCACAGGTGCAGAAGTGGATTCTTGTGACTGCGGATGGCCTGCTGATGCTGATGCTGATGTACTGGCTTCTCCTTCAATAACCTGCCGTTCTTTTTCAAACCTCTTGGCTGACCAGGCTAACCAATGTTTGTACTTTTGAACATCTGCATCAGCGAAAGGAAAGAATGCGTTGTCTGCCAGCGCCTTTTTGTAGCGTGGATCCAGAATAGTAGCACAAATGTAATGCTGATCTGAGTTGATGTTTTTAAGACGTTCATCACCACGTAGGCGATGTAATAATTTCTCAGACAAAATGAAATGGGTTTTTTTTTTTCATCTTTTTGAAACTCAGAAGAAACCGCCATCAGTTGGTGCTCCAGTATGCACAACAATGGGATAGCTTTTCCCAAATTACAGTCCTCCTGGCTGACTGCACGCGTGAAGAACTCAAAAGGACGAAGCATGTCTGTCAGGCTTTTAACTATGGCCCATTGCGCCTTACTCATCCGCAGGTCCTCCTTCTGAGATGTAGCCTCTGTCAAGAAATAGTGATCGAGTACCGTATACTGCTCATACAGACGCTCAAGCATGTAGAAGGTTGAGTTCCAACGTGTTGCCACCTCCTGGATGAGTGCTTTCACTGGCATTCCACGTTCAAGTAGCAGTCTCCGCAGATGCTTCCGGGCCTTAAAAGAATGGCTGAAATGGTTGCACATTTTGCGGCAGGTGGCCATTACCTCGAACGCTGGACTCTCTTTATCACTCAAGAATTTTTGAACTACCAGGTTGATACAGTGCGCCAAACACGGCACTCTAACATGGTCACCCTTCGACATGGCCTTAACTACATTGGCGCCATTATCCGTGGAAACATAACCAATCTTGCGTTTTAGGGGGGATAGCATTGTCAAGACCTTTTTGTCAAACTCTTCCAAAAGGTTTTCTGCTGTGTGACTTTTCTCCAAGCCAAACATGGCTAGTGTTGCATGTTTCCGAGCAGCTTTGAAAACTTGGTCCGGGTCAACACCTGCGTTTAGCTTTGCTATAACACCTGAAAAAGAGACCCAGTGTGCAGTGATGCACATGTAATCATCGCCTGGGCCACTGGTCCACATGTCTGTTGTCAGATGTATTGTGTGAACAGCACTCTTCTGCAAAGCTGCCCCAATTGCCTGCAGCACATCTTCATGTAGTGCTGGAACCGCAACTCTGGCAAAATAGAACCGGCTCGGAACCTTCCATTTAGGGCAGAGCGTTGCCACTAATTCAAGAAAACCTACCGCTTCTACAAAAGAAAAAGGTAGAAGGTCCACAGCTAGCATTTTAGCCAGCTTAGTGTTATACAGACGCGTCAGTGGGTGGTTGCGTTCATATGGCACGTCTGAAGTAAGCATTGTTCTAATGTTGCCCTGGACCAAGCATTTACGGGCTGATAATGACTTCGTTGACCCAATTTTGCTCGCTGGTGAACTTTTGTGCGTTGGTGTCTCACTCGCTCCAACACTCTTAGTGTGCCTCACATTGGGTGTGCTGCTGACAGGGGTACTGGGTGTAAGGGAAGTGTTTGACACGTCTTCTTCCTGCTCGTCATCATCAGATGAAACATCAACGTTTCCTTGAATTTGGCCTTTCTTGATCGCATCTAGGTGCGCAAACCATTTGACAGTGTGCTGTCTCCTAAGATGACCTCTCTGGCCTCCGGTACCATAGTTGGTACCTGGCTTACCACGACTAACTGCTTGCTTACAAATGGTACAAATGGCAAACTTTGGATTTTTTGGACAAACAGTAAAGAAGTCCCAAACTGGGGACTTGAAGTGTCTGTGGGACATGGAGGAGGCGGCGATACTGGTGGTGGTGGTCATGAAGCTAATGCCAGATGAAGTGGAGGATGTGGATTGCCCAACTTTTGTACGTTTTGCACTTTCACCGCCACTAATTAAGGTCGAGATTGACGGAGGTCTCTTCTTGCCAGAAAGAAATATGGAAGCGGGACGAGTTGGTGTACTACTTAACTCCAATGATTGTGGTGTTTCCACTGCCTCCTCATCGACAACATCATCATCACGCTCAGCAGCTCTTCGGGCTAGGGTCAAAATGTCTGTTTGCTGCATGCCCGCTGGGGCTGCAGTGACCTTTATGATGACTGGGTCGTCGTTGGCAGAGTCTTCATCAGCAGCAGTATCCGCCACTTCTTGTTGAGACTCATCACACTCCATAACTCTGAGACTTTGGACGAGCTTCCTTTTACGCTTAACTACCTTTGTTTGTTCCCAAGTTTGATCCGTATCATCAGAAGGAGGTGTGCTTGAAGAGGATGTAGACACCACCCTTGATCTCTTCCTTGCTAGGGGTGTGGAAGACAATGAAGGATCATCAGGAGGAGTGGCTTCCTCAAATGATACCTCGCCTTGATTGTCGATTTCCTGATGTGCCCCTACTTCGGGAGGAACAACTATTGTGGGCACTTGTTGTGACCCTCCATGCACCTCTGCTTGCGCATCTCCTTGCGCTGCCTCTCCTTCCACATGTACTTGGGCTTGTACTTGCACATGTGATTGTTGTTGCCGCTGTGGTTGTTCAACACTCGTCAGATGAGCTACAACAACCTGTGTTGATTGAGGGACATTGCTGCTGCTTTCTTGCGATGAGCCAACATCACTGGTCGATGGTGATTGAAGAAGTATACTGGCTGCCTCTGCAGCACTCAAGGGCTTGGACTTAAGTTGGCGTGGTGGTGGTGGTGGCACTGAGCCCAATGGAGCGGGGGTGCTGCTGCCAGCTTGGTCCCCAGCAGATCCCGCTGCAGCTGCTGCAGGCATACTTTTTTTTTTACTCACAAAAAAAGGGGCGGGCGGCACACCAGTGTCCTTGGTAACTTGCTTCTTCTGCTCCTTACTGGCACCTTTCTTGCTAGAGGAGCTACGGGTTACTTTTTTTGGGGCCATCTTCTTCAGAGAAGGTCAGCAGGCAGCAGTTGCACGAGTTGCAGAGGGTTCTGTGTCCAGACGTGACGTCGCGTGACGTTATGCTGCACACACCGCTGCAGGACTTCTTCCTGGCACTGGTGGTTCTATTGAGTCTTCTTGTGCACCTAAAAGCAATGGAAGACAGAGGAACATCAGTTCAGTTATACACCCCAAAAAATCGACAAAACACAGAAAAATGAGCACAATCCCATGCCATCCATGATGTTTACATTGAAGACACCCCACAGAAAGACTAGGGACATGCAAGTATGCAACACTCACTACCCCTGGGCATAAGGGATGAAAAGTAGGCAAAATAAGTGCAGGCCTCAGACACTGCCTCTCCTCAAAATGGCCCCCTTACACCCCAAGCACATGTTGCCTGTACCAGCCAGCACTCAAGATGGCCACCACCACCACCCACATGGCCAGTCCACATCAACAGTACACCCCCAAAAAACAGAAAAACAGCCAGAAATCACCACAATCCAATGCCATCCATGATGTTTACATCAAAGAGAGTGAGACCACACCACAGGCACACTCAGTCCATGCACCACCACCACCCCTGGGCAAGCAAAAGGCCACACCAGCAGCCCCCCAAAAACGACAAAAAACAATAAAATAAGCACAATCCCAGCCCATCCATGGCCTCAATTATGTTTAAATTCAAGAAGACACCCCACAGAAAGACTAGGCCCATGCAACACTCACCACCCCTGGGCAAAGGGCCACACCAGCAGGCCCAAAAAAACGACAAAAACCAATAAAATCTGCACAATCCCAGCCCATCCATGGCCTCAATGGTGTTTAAATTCAAGAAGACACCCCACAGAAAGACTAGGCCCATGCAACACTCACCACCCCTGGGCAAAGGGCCACACCAGCAGGCCCAAAAAAACGACAAAAAACAATAAAATCTGCACAATCCCAGCCCATCCATGGCCTCAATGGTGTTTAAATTCAAGAAGACACCCCTCAGAAACACTAGGCCCATGCAACACTCACTACCCCTGGGCATAAGGGATGAAAAGTAGGCAAAATAAGTGCAGGCCTCAGACACTGCCTCTCCTCAAAATGGCCCCCTTACACCCCAAGCACATGTTGCCTGTACCAGCCAGCACTCAAGATGGCCACCACCACCACCCACATGGCCAGACCACATCAACAGTACACCCCCAAAAAACAGAAAAACAGCCAGAAATCACCACAATCCAATGCCATCCATGATGTTTACATCAAAGAGAGTGAGACAACACCACAGGCACACTCAGTCCATGCACCACCACCACCCCTGGGCAAGCAAAAGGCCACACCAGCAGCCCCCCAAAAACGACAAAAAACAATAAAATAAGCACAATCCCAGCCCATCCATGGCCTCAATTATGTTTAAATTCAAGAAGACACCCCACAGAAAGACTAGGCCCATGCAACACTCACCACCCCTGGGCAAAGGGCCACACCAGCAGGCCCAAAAAAACGACAAAAAACAATAAAATCTGCACAATCCCAGCCCATCCATGGCCTCAATGGTGTTTAAATTCAACAAAACAGTTGTATCATGCACCCATAACCAACCCTGGTCCTACTGGATACTGTGGCTACCCACAATATAATTTATTTAATTTTCTGAAAAAGTTCCAAAATTGTACTTGCAGCAACTGTAATGCCCCAAACAAACTTACTTGTGAAAGTTGATTTCTAATCCAAAAGTGATCCAAAGACAGTCAAAACGGCCTCAAATCCAAATATCCAGCAGCACCCACAAAAAGTAATCCTTCCAGCTCCAGATCCAAATGAAAGTGACCAGGAGATGGACAAAGCACTGGGAGGAGCCTGCTGGACAGGAACAGGAAGTTGGAGACTGTGGGGCACTTCCTTCCTCCCCCCCCCCCCAAAATGGACTCCTTGCAAAAAAAAAGGCCATGCAAATGTCAACCTGAGGAGTGATTCTGATAAAAATCATAATTTTCTGAAGGTTTATCCTGTTTGCTGGTGATTTTCTTGTGCGAAATTGCAAAATCTCTATTTCGCAAGTGCGAGATTGTTCCTTTCCGCCGCAACTACGTGTTCGCAATTGCGAACTCTCGCGAGGTGTGCTGTGCAAGGTGGCAAGCCGCGAGTACGTATTCGCGGGCGACAAACTCCCGCGGGAACACGCAGCAAGATCTAAAATGGCGCGTCACTCGCAAAGAAAAACAACTCGGCAAACGCTAAAATGACGGAAAGTGAACGCCGTGCACCACGCCGCGCGCCGCAACCAAGCAAAAAATCCGCCGCGAGCGGATTCACGGATTTTCGACAAATTCGCGAGAGTTCGCGGATTGCGAATTTGCCGAAAATCCGAAAAATCCGCGATCGGAGCGGATTTTACGCCCATGCTTACTCAAGAGCAACATTGACCCTAAAATGCAAACATTCTTGATGGAATTGATGATTTATACGCTGTATCACAGCTATTTCCAAGAAAACGACAAATGGTACCTTCAGCTTACAGGAATGGCCATGGGAAACTGCGCGGCTCCTACCTACGCCAATATTTATATGGAAAACTTCAAGAAAACCCACATCTATGAAAATCCCAAATTCCTTGGCAAACTCAAAATGTATGTAAGATACATAGATGATCTTTTTTTCCTATGGGCGAACTCACAAGAAGAACTCAATGTAGCCCTCACGGACCTCAACACCAAGGATTCACGCATTTACCTTACTTGGCAGACAAGCAGTACAGAAATCCCCTTCCTCGATGTACAGGTTAAAATCCACAACCAGAAAATAATCACCGACTTACATCGTAAAGCCACCGACCGCAACAACACATTACATTATCATAGTTTCCACCAAGGGTCTCTTAAAAAACACCTGCCCTACTCACAAATGTTGCGCATCAAACGTATCGTTTCCGAACAAGACACTTACAACAACCGTATCAAGGAAATGCACCAACGTTTCCTAGATAGAGGTTACCCCAAGCCAATCCTCAACGAAGCAGAAACACGTGTTGCCAACACCACTAGACAACAAAGTCTAGTTAAAAACATCAAACCTCCTGCTCAACACATGGTCCTTGATTCAAAATTCTCCCCAGCTACCAACAAATTCCCAAAAATCATTCTTAATCATTGACACATTCTTCAAATAGAACCAGATTTTCGGAACATTTTTAACAACCCTCCGTTGTTCGCTTATACGCGTGGTAAAAACATCAAAGAGATTCTCTCCTCACCACCCACAGTTCAACAAAAATTCAAAGGAACCCAACCATGCCAGAACTGCAACAACTGCAACTGCATAATTAGAGGAAATCAAATCAAACATCCTATGAAAGGCAATTCTATCAAATTACGGGTAAACGCAACATGTGACTCTATGAACCTCATTTATGCCCTAAAATGCCCATGTGGCAAACTATATGTTGGCAAAACTGAAAGGAAGATCAAGGTTCGCATAAACGAACATAAGTCCAACATACGCACGAAACAAGAGAAATCCAACATCGCTACACATTTCCAGGAATTTCACCACACTATAGCACAACTGCAATTTATCGTGCTAGAATGTGTCTCTCGAAGAGAAGGGATCGACAACCGCAAACTGCTCCTGCAGAAAGAACTTGAATGGACTTTCCGTTTGCAAACTCTTAAGCCCAATGGATTAAATGATCGTGTAGAATACAGTTGTTATTTGTGATTTACATCCTTTTATTATCTGCATTTCTCTTTATTCAACCTTGTTTATTTACCTTTATTTACCATCATTTTTTAGCCTTCCTTAGACCCTTCAGTCCCTCATCTGCTTCTTTCCCTCCCCATTCCAACATGGCAACCATCCACGAACCCTTAGTCCTCCTTCTATGTTGCACCTATTTAGTTCACCTTCCGATTCACCACGCCGAGTTATCAGACCGTCGTGTTATCTTTCCTGACCGCCACGGCGCGTACCATCCAGTAAGTACCGAACCCCATACAGTCGGCTATGGACGTCATGGTTAGCTTCTATACCATTCACGTCTTTACTTGGTACTTAACACCCGCACCTACGTGCATTTACCATGTATGTTCACCTATCGATTCACCTTTCGTTTGGCACTCTAATTTCACCTTCCTTCGTATTTATCCCAACTCCCACATCAACCCACCACATTGATCGGCACTCGTTAACCACTTAAACGGCCAACATCGACCTTTTTGTCAACCTTTTCCAACCTCCCCACCCTGACCCGGGCTCTATTTCTTTCTTTTTTCAGCCTCTCCTTGATAAAGGGCGGATAGCCCGAAATGCATTGGAGATTCATGGTTTCGCTGTAATGATATGTTGACAATATCTACAAACTGTTTAAAGGGAGTAAAAACTCCACAAATTTGGAAAACATTTGGAATAAAATCCTTCGAATCCAACATACAGATTCACAAATATTAGTTTCCCACGTGTAATGATCTGCAATTTACTCTAAGTTGATTAGTAATTTTCACTCCATTCACGTTTAGTATAATTATTTATTATGGAAGTTTAACTTTGCGATCCTGGGTAAATATAACGGTTTCTGTACAGCCAATACTTTACAACCCTACTCCCAAACTGCTTACTGTCTGTTACCATAGTAACAGTTCATGGAACACTTAAGTGAGCACAGAGGTTAGATGTTCACCACACTATGTTGCTAATGGTGTTGTAGTTTTAAACCTTTTCCATAGGAACCGTTAGTTGTAGCAATAGACTCTGGTAAAGATCTGGTAAAGAGTTAGCCTCAGAATTATACTTAAAATTATCAATATCATTTCTATTGGGGATTGCTACCCCCACACAAAAAAAAGACGTATATACTTTTTTTTAATTAACTTTTATTAAAACAATAAATAACTGGAAACATAACTAAAATATAGCAATACAATAAATAACTACAAACATAACTTTAACAAAACAATGTAATAAACAACATATGATATGGACTCCAAAAGAAGTGCAGTAGGTAATCTGCAAAACGAAAAAGAAAATTAGTGTTTAAAATTAGATCGATGTGACTAAATGAGTCGAAACAGTACAAGTCAAAGTAACACTTGACGATATATATATATTTTTTTTACGTGTGCAGTGTGCCTGATACATTTCACTTGTCTTATAGGCTTGCGTTTAAGCGGTGTCTGTATAGAATTGCCTACTGTGTCATATTTACATTACAGATCAACAGGTCTTTAAAATGATTCAGAGATGAGACAGAATTAGGTGAGAGATCAAGTCATTATGCAGGATAATATTCTTTAGGGCTTATTTACAAGACTCTTGCGCCACTTTTGTGTTGCTTTTCTCATGTTGAAAGTGCCGCAAAAGTGGCACAAGGGGTTTGTAAATAAGCTATTTTATTTCTAATACATTTAATCGGAGGTATTGTATATCTAGGCCGCTCTGCTTACTTTGTGTAAACACTGTGTCCAAAAGAGTTCACAACTTCAACTCAGCTTTGGTTCTACACGTCAGAGTGCACAGCAGCATCCATAACTTTAAAAGAGAAAGAGAAACGATGTGAGAGAGAGTGAGAGAGAGAGAAAGATAGAGAAAACGACATTAAAACTGTGAGAGAGAAAAAGTTACAGATGGAGCAGATTTACAAACCCAGCCTCCACCACCCATGGACCTTCCTCCCTGTTGTTGCGACATCCTTTGCTATGCCTTATCAATCAAATCTCTTTACTTGATCTTGGGTGTACCCACACTCAAAACACCTTCACTGGCCATTGTACATGCAGACTTTGGTCCACCTTTTTTATGCATTTTTGCACTTTGAGATATAACGTCCTACCTCTGTTCTTCATCTCCTACTTTCTCCTTTCAAATTCACTTGGAAATACCTTATCAGGCCTTCAAGAGAAAAAGTAAGAAGGCTGGGAAACCACTTTATATGTGAGTTCTGTATGCCATCCTAATACCCAATTATTTAATTTCATGCTTTCTACCTTTCTATAATGCACTTAAGTTGCAGTGTTTATTCTTGTCTGGCTGTGTGCGTTACGACAATATTGAATGTTTTGAAATTAATTTCCATAAGCTTCATGAGAAGGACCAAGTATCAGTGGACAAGACCATCAACCTCTACTGTGCAGCCAAATATTCGTCCGCAATTTTTGAACCCCTTAAGAGAAAAAGTAAGAAGTTTGGGAGCTCTGTATGCCATCCTAATACCTAATCATCCATTAGTTATACAGAGATCCACCCTGTATCAGACCCATCCATACAAGTGTGAATTGGAGATTATCTGCCACCAAAAACCCCTCAAGTACTTATATCCATTACTTTTTAACTTAGTCAATTAGTTATATTGAGAGTATTTACCTTAAAGTTATCCGTTAAAAATGTGTGTATCTTTTTTGTTCCATATAGTAGAGAAAGACTATGATAGTAAAAAAAAAAGTACATTAGCGCATCATAACAGCAATGGTAAAAATTGTAGTACCTAATTTGCAATATTTTCTAGATGTTTTCAGGGGTTTACCAATCGAGTACATAGGACAGTCACAACTGTTCAAAACAAGTTGTAATGGCAGGATAAGAAACATAACTTTAAATTCACAAACATAATTGAACTATACTATGTTCAAATTTTAAGCTGTGCCTTTTTATTAAAAAATTTCATAGACAAAACAAAGTACCAAGTAATCCCAAGTTTATGACACCACTAGGGTATTATACATTTTCTATCATAAAATGTTAAAGACAAACTCCATTAGGTCCATTGCAATTTTCATTCAGCTTGTCACAACTAGTACGTTCCATGTTTAAGACATCGGTGTAATGAGTTAGAACAGGAGGATATACTTTCTTCAATCTAGGCAATTGGCTGCTGACTTATGTAACATTCTGCAAACTGAAAAAAGAGTTAAAAATGTATATGTTGTACAAATGTCCAAGCTTAATTTTAATGTACATAAGAAACAATTGTTCTCAATAGGATAGGGGTTGAAAAGCAATCATCAGAGGTTTCAAACCAACCACGTTAGGACCATACTAATGGTTAGACAAAATTATATGCGAATACCAATATGCTTCCGATGGCCACTATGGACGCCCTCGGTAGGCTTTCATAAGTGTCATCCCTAAAAGCCCTCTTTCCTATTTACAAATATTCTAACGAAAACAGTTATTAACATAAAATAACATAAAGTAATGTATCTTCAACAAATTAATGATTTTGGAAGTATCATTACCAACATGCAAAAAACAACACAATTGTAGCTTTCCTGTTATCTTTGGTTAGATTCTATCACTAACTACCATTGGTCATATTCGGGATGCTTCAATATCTGTAGGAAAACCTTTTAGAGACATACGAATGGTTATGTTAAATATTTCGCTTTGATTCAACATGTCGAGATTATAAGTTGGATGTAAAGGCATTTTGCTAGCATTATTGACTAGTTTTACAAGCTTTTTTTGCATATCGGCAATACGGTACGGTCCAGTAAACCTATGCTCCAAAATGCCTCCTTTTCTTGTTGTTCACTTGCAATTTTTCAGAAGTACTAACTCTCCTTCTCTGAAGGTGTACAGCTTATATATTAGTATGCTCATCTAAATCATTTGTCTGTGGGTGATAGGTTGCACTTACAGCACATTCTATTTGTAAAAGCTTAGATAACTCTCAGTTAACCTAAACAAAATAGGTATAATTATATTTGGCAAGCAAAATAGGATATAGCATTGCTTGCATTATACAAATGTTAGGCCGAGATTAGTCACTCACTTCATTCACAAACACCTGGCCTTGATCTGATAGAACCCTTTTTGGACTTCCAAGATCTAGAATTTGAGAAATAAACATGAAGGAAAATTGAAAGACATATCTTCAAATAAAAAAATTCAAAACAACATTTTCACTTTGTATCTAAAGTGCAGGCTAAAAACGTGTAACAAGCATTTAAATTAGAAATTTATGGGTTTCAGAAACAAACGTCTATAAGACTATCACAATGGAGAGTTACATTTTATAAAAATATTTATAGAAGCAAGAAAAATTATAACTCACATTGTTCAATTTCAAAAGACATATTTGCCCAATAAAATCGGGAGGTCATGCTTTTTTCGTTTTCTTGATACTAGAATGACAACTAATTATACCAAAACATGACAACAGCACAGTTATCTGTCTGCAAACACATTAAATACACACATGCTTATCTCAGAAAGTTTTTCTATCATGAAATGTTAAAGTCAAATCTGATAACTCCATTAGGTCCATTGCAATTTTCGGCTGATAGCATATGGAGAGAAGCCAGTGGATCTGGTGTGTCGAGTTGACCACAACCTAGGATAGTGCATGGGCAGGAATAAACAGCTTGTGGCGAGCAGCATGGTTGAGACATCTGAATAATGAGCTAGAACAGGGGGCAAATCAAGTTTAACGTTATTAAAAAACCTAGAGAGCGTGCTAAAAAACAACATTGACCAATCAATTACATTTGCACTGCATGGGGAGGAAGCAACACATGACGCACTAGTTAAAAAATGAAAGGCAGCAACATTAAGTGATTTGCCCAGAAACATCGGCTACCAAGGCAAGTTATTGGACGTATAAGAGTTAGAATCCACGCTAAAATACACTATTGCCGAAAAGATTACTTTTGAAATGCATGGGGCACGTGACACACTACTTACACGAGAAAAACGACATTGCATTAACTTGAATAGCACGTAGCACACTGTTGCGGGAGCGGCCGCGTGGCGCTTGGCAAATTAAAGAAACGTAGCAGGGTTAAGTGATTTGAACAGAACAAAGGATAGCAAATGGAGTTTAACATTATTAAAAAACATGGAGAGGGTGCTAAAATACAGCATTGCCAATCGATTACATGTGCACAGCATGGGGAGGAAGGAGCACGTGGTGCACTAGTTAAATTATGAAAGGCGGCAGGATTAACTGATTTGCCCAGAAACAACGGCTACCAGGGAAAGTTATTCGACATATAAGAGCTGGAAACCGTGCTAAAATACACTATTGCCGAAAACATTACTTTTGCAATGCATGGGGCACGTGGCGCTACTTACACGAGAAAATCTACATTGCATTAACTTGAACAGCACGTAGCACACTGATGCAAGAATGGCCACGTGGCGCTTGGCAAATTAAAGAAACGTGGCAGGATGAAGTGATTTGCACAGAACAAAGGATAAGAAATCAAGTTTAACGTTATTAAAAAACATGGAGAGCGTGCTAAAATACAACATTCGCCAATCGATTACATGTGCACTGCACGGGGAGGAAGGAGCACGTGGCGCACTAGTTAAATAATGAAAGGCGGCAGGATTAAATACTTTTCCCAGAAACATCGACTACCAAGGCAAGTTATTTGACGTATAAGAGCTGGAAACCGTGCTAAAATACATTATTGCCGAAAACATTACATTTGCAATGCATGGGGCATGTGAAGCACTACTTACACAAGAAAAACTACATCGCATTAAGTTGAACAGCACGTAGCACACTGTTGCGGGAGCGGCCCCGTGGCGCTTGGCAAATTAAAGAAACATGGCAGGATTAAGTGATTTGCACAGAAACAAAGTTTACGAAGTCAACTTTAACGATATAAAAAAGCAGGAAAGCGTGCTTAAAAACAACATTGCCAAATTGAACAAAAATTTGCATTCACGCGGTACTTAAAGATTGTTCAGATAAATTAATGTAATTATCCTTAAAAAAAGTGCTCAACTATGAAGAAGTGGATGCGAACACTATCAATGGCTGTGACTGTGGAAAAGGAAAAGTTCAAGAAAGTTGGAAGGTTATAAATGCTTTTTGGGACGATGATTTGTTAAGCATGATGTCACTGTGTGTGAGAACTGTGATTGGGCATGTTGTAATTGAGCATGTGCAAATAAAATGAAATACGTTAGGGGTACACAGCCAGATGGTGTGACGTATTGTGCGCATGCACAAAATTAACACGCATGCGCATGGGATTGGAGACCCCCCACGGTCCCCAACGGTGAGGGACAGCCCCGGGGGATGGGCTCCCCGGGACTACAAGTGGTACAGGAGGAGGGCCACACAGCCCCATCCCCATTAACAAAAATACATTATAAAGAAGGCCGCCCGGGGAATGGGCTCTCTGGGGCCTTGAAGAGGGGTCCTCTGTGTCCGGAATTGGCCACGGGAGGGGGGCTACGCGGCTCTCTTCCCATAAAAAAAATGAACACAGATACTGCGCGCATTGTCATCGTATCATGAGCACACCCTTCCGATCACGCGCTGAATGGCAATTTGCTGTGAAGTGGCTGTCAACATTCGAAACTAGAAACTGTTGGCAGTCATTTTATGCCTCGGTAGAAGGGAGGCTGAAGAAGTCTGTGAAATATGTGTTTAAAACGTGAAAAGGGGGAGGGTAGACACATCCTGACCCTCTAGGTCTCATCAGGGGGTCCCACCAGGACCCCCAGGGTCCCCAAAATATTTTTTTTTGGGGGGGGGGGGAAATCGCATGATCCGCGCATTCTAGCGATATTAAAAAAAGAAACGTGGGCTTCTGCGCGTCTTTCATAATTTGCATTCATTCAACTGTTTAGAGGAGATGCAGCAGTGCTGGATCCAGGATCCACCACTGAGTAAGAAAAAGTAACGATAACACTACTTACCTGCCAAGTGAATTTTCTTCCATAGGCTAACATTGACTGGTTTCACTTAGAAATTGTGGAGTTGCACCTTTAAAAAATTCCTCTAAAATCAGCTGAACTACGAATTCTGATTTACTCACCAGTTATCATGAGAGAACGAAGTGCTGCATCTTTTAACCCACTACTGATCCTGAAAAGTAATTCTAACCATACTTACAGTAACCTGAATTGTCTTCCATAGGCTAACATTGTCTGGTTTCACTTGGAAATTCTTCTAAGTGTGGAGTTTTGGAACTTTAAAAAAATCCTCTAACATCAGCCGAACTACGAATTCCGATTTATTCACCAGGAGATACCTCAGTGCTGCATCTTTCAGCCCACTACTGATCCTGAAAAGTAATTCTAACCATACTTACAGTAACTTGAATTTCCTTCCATAGGCTAACATTAACTGGTTTCACTTGGAAATTCTTCTAATTGTGGAGTTTTGGAACTTTAAAAAATTCCTCTAAAATCAGCCGAACTACGAATTCCGATTTACTCACCTGTTATCAGGAGAGACCTCAGTGCTGCATATTTCAGCTCAGTACAGATCCTGAAAGTAAGTTTAACCGTACTTACCAGTAACTTGAATTTCCTTCGATAGGATATCATTGCCTGCTATATTAAAATTTATATAAATTAAAAAATTACATTTTCAATATTTTTTAAAACATTTCTTTTTCAATTTATATTAAAACTATGTAATGTAATTTAAAAAATAAAATATCTAAAAATAAAAACTTTAAAACAATGTAGTAAATCAGTATAAAAAATATAACAATTAATACATTTAAAAATTATCATTTACAAAGCCTTTGAAATTCACTGAAAAAACCATAGGTTTCAGCCACGTTATAGTTAGGAATTAGCATTTAAAAAAAAAACCCTCAAGGAAACACATAACCTACAAGCCAAAGAGTTCTACAACTTCCTGAAAATCAAAGTAGCAGTCAGGAAGGCGAACCTTCACAGCCGTACACCGTCAATAACACAACTGGCAGCCACCCTCAACGCACTAGGACACCAAGCAGCACACCTCTACAAAACACTCCGCACCCAAAAGACGAAACTCAACGACAAGCTTACAGACTTCTGGAGTGGCGTAGCAGGAAAGGAACTTAGCGAGACCGAGATATCGGAGCTATGGAGATCAACCTCCAGGAAGAAAATAACTGCTACGCTAAACCAGACCAAATACTGGCTAATACATAAGGCATACTGGACACCGGCCCGTCTGGCCGCCATGGGGATCCGAGAGAGTGACACATGCTGGAACTGTGACAAAGAGAAGGGAGACCTAGAACACCTGCTAGTTAACTGCCGCAAGATCAGGGGGTTCTGGGATAGAATTGGGGTACTTATCAAGGAGATCACTGGAGTAGCTATACACATAGATTTCCCAAGCCTAGCCCTGGGTTTCACATCCCCGACCATCACAACAAAAGAGGAACGTGACCTCACCGACCTACTGCTGACGGCCGCAGTCAAAATAGTCCTAAGCAACTGGAAGGACACCTCAAAGGCTGCACCCAAGGCATGGCTAAACTGGGTCACGTTCCTAAGGGGGGCGGACAACATCACAGCGAAACACACGCCGAAAACATACAGGAAGGCGAACTTTTGGGAACCCCTTGACCTCTACCTATCCTCGCAGAAACCCCCATAGGCAAGACTAAGGACCAAAGCAGAAGGTCGCACCCCGCAGATCCACACGCCAACGAAAAGAAACTAATACTGCTCCACCCTCTCTTTCTCAACTTCTATCCACTATCCCCCCTTTCGTCCGGGCGGGGGCCAAGGACACCAATCGGGCCTCACTGAAGGGGTAACCGAAGACGACTACCATATGGACATGGAAACTGAACTTTGAACCTGACACTTGAACGAGCCACGGAACAACGTGGTCAACAACCTCCTCCTCCCCGTTTTGTTCTTCCCATCTCCTCCCCCGGGCACCCCTCTCTCTTTCTCTTCCTTCTCCCTTTTTCTCCTCTCCTCTCTTGCCTCCACTCATGTATACTCCGTGCTCCATGTAAATATATATATTTTTTTACAATAAAAAATTACAGAAATAAAAAAAACTTAGAAATTCACAGAAAAAACCATAGGTTTCACAAAAGTTACAGTTAGCTGGACATTTCACTCATAAAAAACCATTGAAATTCTGCCATTATAGTTAGTTCAGTTAACTATAACTCGCGCGCCCACAATGCACTGCTGATGACGTCACATATTACATCACTCATGACATGGTCAGTGACATCACTCATGACATCACTGATGACATCACTGATGACATCATCCTTGTGATAGAGTGGCAGACCTCATCTCACCCTAATATAACCTTTGATACTCACATTCAAAAATAGAAACTAAAATTTTCAAAAAAATTGACATACCAATACCAGTTACAACAACCTATTCCGTTATTCCAAGATCTACATACACATCCAATCATTCATCAACAGTCCTGTACAGACACTCATACATGTACTCATTCATCATATATACTCATACACCTATACATCCTGTTACACAATGACAATCATCCATAGAGTTACTCACCCACATAGTTACACATGTAAACAGTATCAAACATCAATTAAATTGCATATACACACCACCACACCACCACACTTACTGGTACAGAAACTTACACGTACTCTCTTAAGCAATCACTTATGGAAACACAGACTAATTTATACAGGAACTCTTCCAATCTCTCACTCTCACATATACTCACATATACTCACTTATATACACCAAAACTCACATATACTAGTTTAAAACATACATAGTTACTCATAAAGACACCCATACAGTTCTGCACACATACTGTTCCAACACATACAAACAGTGATGCACTCATTCATGCATCTATGCACTAAGTAATACCCTCCACTGAACCATACAGACACTCAGACACTCATACTGATACTTGATAAACCAACTAACAACCTATATAGACACTCATGTAGCTACTCACCAACCCATGCAGCCACTTATACACAAAGTGAGAGACTGATACAGATATTTACATATTTAAACATTGCTCACTAACCCATGTATTCACTAAGATACACTTAATCAGTCCATTATACAATCAATTTTACAAAAAAAATCATCCATTTAGACAACTTACATACCCACTTATTCTTCTATAGACCTTGAGATATACATACATACAAAGTATGTAATTTTCAGAAAGACACACATTTACTGGATGATGTCATCAGTGGTGTCATCAGTGATGTCATTTGAGATTACACTTGTAATCCCACCCGGTGATCGTTCAGCGTCATCATCGGTACCCTGCCCCTGCGCCAGGCTGGCAGTGCAATGCCTGTCGGGCAACAATACTTGTTGCTCTTTGGCGGGGATCTTCTATTCCTTCGCCAAAGGGTGTGTGGATGTAAGGGGACCATGCAAGGAGGTAATATGTGAGTGTGCAAAAGTGAGCGTGGGTGAAATAAAAGGAGTCAGTGGAGTCCAAAAATTGGGATTTTAATGATATGGCTCACTGCTCTATTAAAAATACAAGGGGTATAGAGGCAGAACTATCAAGGTAGTAAGCCTCATTCAACCCTTGGTGAGTGGATGGTCAACATGTTTCTTGCTTATAGAGCAATTCGTCAGGACCAAGGGGTGCTCATATGATTTGCAAGTGCTCCCCCGTGATCAGGGGGCCCAGTATACGACCTTGTAGGTGTCGTATGGCAGTCCTTTCCTCAGGACCCTTCCCAGGACTAAATGGGAGAGAGAAGAGAGAAGTGTACTGTTAAGGAGAGACCAGAGAGACATCATGGACAAACGTGGAAACATTCGCGTTTTGTGACTGTCATAATATACAGTGGGTGAGCATGCCTTTGGTTTGCTCAAGGAAGATCGCATGCTTAGTGGTATCCAACAAAGTTGGTTGGAAGTTTGTCATGCAGTAAAAAACCTGTGAAAATCAAGGGCTATTACTGTGCTATCAGCATGCGCGATAGCTAGTGGAAATTGAGACAACATTTGTGGGGAGAAAAACAGACTTCAAACATGTCTTTGTGAAGTTTCATAAAAAGAACACTAGATGGAGTCAGTGTATGGGTAACTAACCCTTGGATTAAACCGTAACACCAGCCGCAAGGTTTGATAGTGAACATAATTCCGAGACTATTTCTGGACGACAAAAGGTTCAAATTAGAGTGGTGCCAAGTTTCGTGGAAATGCACCAAGGATCTCCTCTTTCTCATCAGTCAAACGGCGAAGCGTCTATCAGATGCTTTAATAGAGAAGATCTCCGCTATGGAAGCTACCATGAAAACCGCCATATCCAAGAACAATAAGACAGCGTTCACGACTAAACTCTCGGGAATAAATCAAGAAATGGCGGATCACCATGAGTTTCTACTGAAACAAAAAACAACCAAACTCGAGAAAGATATTGCCAAATTTGTAAAAGAAAAAGTCTACCCCTACTTGAAGGATGATTACAACGGGAAAAAGAAAACCTACTCCTCTGATGAAAACTCAGGGAGCGATACCAGACGTGGATCGGATAGTAGTGATTCCAGTGGGGGAGTCCCACCAAGAAATCCCCGACCACCTCGGACATGGCAACAAGGCTATTACCAAGGCCCAGCCTTCCATGGGCCACCACAGATGGCACCCCCCTGGCAGTACCCCTTCTACCCACAGGGCCCCCCGCAATTCTACCCCCCCAATCTGCCACCTTTTCACGGCAGAGGCTGGGGCAGAGGAAGAGGGCGAAAGCGAGGAGGGCAAAAGGGTGTACAGTGGCAGGACCAGATACCAGCACCAGCATCAATGGAGACCAGGAGCATGTCATCCAGGGGGAGACGAGCTTAGTTGTCAATCTATCAAAGAGAACCCTGACACCAACCGAAACACGAGTACTAGAGAAAGGTCTTGGCTTTGTTCCCACACCGACCCCAGACCCATTCCAAGAGATGATCGAACTGAAACAATTTTTTAGGAAAATCCGTCTTCGGGCATTCTTTGAAAACCAACCTGAGCTCCCGGATCTTGATACAGGTCTAAGAAAACCCTCCACCTTTACTCCCACTGACGGGATGGTACCACCCGAAGTCCTGACTTTTGAGCGGGCGGTCCTGAGGAGCATGCGTGAGATACCTTCGAAGAAAACCTTCCACAATCTGTCCAATATAGAACGACTAGCAGTCAAAACACTAGGCCAAGACGAGTCGATCGTCATTAAACAAGCAGACAAGGGGGGCGCCACGGTCATTCAGAACTACGAAGACTATGATCGTGAGTGCAGAAGACAATTGACAAATACCAACCATTACAGACCTCTCCTTGAGGACCCAACTAAAAGATTGACAACTACCATCATGGGCCTTGTGATTGAGGGGGAGACCAACGAGTGGATTAGTAGAAAGGAAGCAGATTTCTTGATCACTCCGGATCCTGTTATCCCCTACTTTTATACTCTCCCGAAAATACACAAGGGCACGTCTCCTGTCCCTGGGAGACCCATTGTCTCTGGAATTGGATCTCTACTAGAACCACTGTCACAATTTTGTGATGCGTTCTTCCAACCTTACGTCAAACAGATACCATCCTACCTGCAAGACACCAGGGATGTACTCCGTCTAATTGCAGACATAGATGGCAGAGAGGACACTGACTTGCTTCTTACCCTCGATGTGGAGGCACTTTATACTAATATCCCGCAACAAGCAACCCTGGAAGCAGTGGATTCGCTGATGCGAGAAGAGGAATGGTTATCCCCAACACCAATAACATTCATTATGGAACTGGCCCACATCGCCCTGACCGAGAACTTCTTCAGGTATGAATCCCAGTTATACCATCAAGTGCGGGGGACTTCGATGGGTTCTACCTTCGCGCCGAGCTTGGCCTGCATTTATATGGCTTCGTTCGAGAAGAGGTACATCTACCCTCCGGAGCAAAACCCCTACCGAGAGAACTTAACTCTCTGGCGTCGCTTTATCGACGACATCTTGATTCTTTGGAAAGGGGACCGTCCCAGCTGTGAAGCCTTTTGTGACTGGATTAACTTACAAGACCCCTTCCTTAAATTTACTGGAACCATCTCGGAGACGTCCATACCATTCCTCGATCTCACCATCAATCTGGGACCCGAAGCAATAACCACCACGCTATACAAGAAAGATACTGACAGAAATAGCTTGCTTCTCTACCAAAGCCACCATACTAAAGCCCTGCGAGATAATTTACCCTTTGGGCAATTCCTTAGAATTCGGAGGAATTGTAGCTCTGTCCAAGACTTCAGACAAGAGGCCCGGACCCTACAGCATAAACTCCAGGACAGAGGGTATCCCACCCGGTTGTTAAAGAATTCGTACAAACGAGCATTGAACAACAATAGAGATGCCCTGCTAGAGGTCCACCCTAAAGAACCAGATGACATCATCACCTGTGTCACCTCCTACACCAGGCATTCATCATTTATCAAGAAAGCCGTGATGACACATTGGGGTACCTTGAACTCCACTGGGATGGAATTGGCACGACCACGGTTCGCTTTCAAAAGGACTGCCAACCTCAAGGACACATTGATCCACACTCGCCCTAAGAAATTACAAACTCGTCCAGTCAGGACCCTCTGGGATCTTCCCCCTGTCACTGGACACTACAAATGTGGTTCCTGTGTGGTATGCCCCCAAACCATCCAAGGCAGAACAATCGAACTCCCAGGAGATTTCACCTGGACCTTTCACAAACACACCAATTGTAACAGCTCGAGATGTATATACATCTTGGTGTGCCCCTGCAGATTGCTCTATATCGGGATGACAATGCGCCCGGTGAAACAACGGATAATGGAGCACAACAGTAATATTCGATGCTCCAAAACACACACCGGGCTGTATGAACATTGCAAGGAACACAAACATACCACTGAGGACATAAAGTGGACAGTTCTAGAATGCCAACCTGGTATGAATCAGCAATCCCTCTTCAGACTGGAGCAGAGATGGGTACACCGTCTACACACAGATGAAAACGGGCTCAACGATGCGGTGCCCTGGACAATGCTCACTAGATAGCTGACCAATGGACTGTTTTGTCCTTACTATGCCGAACCCAGCCCATAACCATTAAGCTGCCTATTTCCACCTCCCTCTCAAGATGGCACTCACGTTTCCCTCCCTCCTCGTTAGCACGCGAAGCCGTCTTCGTTGTTAACCACCGGCAACACACGGAGCGAGTGAATCTTCTGTGTCCATTATTTACCACTCGTTGCCTGGTAACACGCCGGGGCCACGCCCACTAAACTGGCCACACACACGGGTCATAAGTAGTGCGCCCGGGACGCCAAGCTGTACCGGCTGATCTGCGGCAACGTCCGCAGTGGGAAGGGTAGGTGACTAGACGCCCTACGCCAGGAACTCCGAGGTAAGGCACATATGCTCCATTCTGCGCCCCCGCGTGCGCCTCTTTCTGAGCGCCACGGCGGGACCAAGCTTTAAGCAGTTGAATGGGGAGACGCATTGACCGCCAATCGATAACATGGCGGGGATACTTCCTCCTAACAGGTGGTCTCCACCAAGTCCTGGCCCCACCCGGTCAGCTCGAGGAAGCCTCCGTAGTGTAACAAACGGGTAAGGTTGTTCTAAATTTTACCATCACTGTATTATTGCGGCTGGTGTTACGGTTTAATCCAAGGGTTAGTTACCCATACACTGACTCCATCTAGTGTTCTTTTCTGAAACTTCACAAAGACATGTTTGAAGTCTGTTTTTCTCCCCACAAATGTTGTCTCAATTTCCACTAGCTATCGCGCATGCTGATAGCACAGTAATAGCCCTTGATTTTCACAGGTTTTTTACTGCATGACAAACTTCCAACCAACTTTGTTGGATACCACTAAGCATGCGATCTTCCTTGAGCAAACCAAAGGCATGCTCACCCACTGTATATTATGACAGTCACAAAACGCGAATGTTTCCACGTTTGTCCATGATGTCTCTCTGGTCTCTCCTTAACAGTACACTTCTCTCTTCTCTCTCCCATTTAGTCCTGGGAAGGGTCCTGAGGAAAGGACTGCCATACGACACCTACAAGGTCGTATACTGGGCCCCCTGATCACGGGGGAGCACTTGCAAATCATATGAGCACCCCTTGGTCCTGACGAATTGCTCTATAAGCAAGAAACATGTTGACCATCCACTCACCAAGGGTTGAATGAGGCTTACTACCTTGATAGTTCTGCCTCTATACCCCTTGTATTTTTAATAGAGCAGTGAGCCATATCATTAAAATCCCAATTTTTGGACTCCACTGACTCCTTTTATTTCACCCACGCTCACTTTTGCACACTCACATATTACCTCCTTGCATGGTCCCCTTACATCCACACACCCTTTGGCGAAGGAATAGAAGATCCCCGCCAAAGAGCAACAAGTATTGTTGCCCGACAGGCATTGCACTGCCAGCCTGGCGCAGGGGCAGGGTACCGATGATGACGCTGAACGATCACCGGGTGGGATTACAAGTGTAGTCCAACCGGCGACTTGTGTGAGGTACCCCAAAAATTCCAAGAGAGGGTTCACTACACTCACCTTTTTACTGTTTGACCCGACAAGAGAGAGACCAATGACAGTCCTTTAGCTGACTGCAACCGGGGAACTCTGTATTTCTTTTTGTTGATAGTCTTTCTAGGACACATACATTGGACCCCTTTAAATAATTGTCCTAACCCTGTGTTCCTCCCTGTTGATACAATGTCATTTGAGATGCCATGAGTGATGTCATGAGTGATGTCACTGACCAGGTCATGAGTGATGTAATATGTGACGTCATCAGCAGTGCATTGCGGGCGCACAAGTTATAGTTAGCTGAACTAACTATAACGGGGGAATTTCAATGGTTTTGTATGAGTGAAATGTCCAGCTAACTATAACACCCCTGAAACCTATGGTTTTTCAGTGAATTTCTAAGGTTTTTTTAATGCAAATTCCTAACTATAACATGTCTGAAACCAATGGTTTTTTACGTGAATTTCAAACATTTTTTAAATGCTAATTCCTAACTATAACATATCTGAAACCTATGGTTTTTTCTGTTAATATATATATACACACACACACACACACACACATGGAGTAATGCAAGGCAGTGAAAATTGCTGCATTACCATACTCTGCCCTTAGAAGGAGTTCAATGGGTGTTGCAGTTGGTTTTCCCATGCAAAACCCATGTCTTTTAAAACTGCCCAAGATTTACAGGATCATGTATTTCCTATTTCTATGTTTTTTACGCAGGAAGGTGCCCCTTCCTGCACATAAACAATCCTTCTGACAACACAGAGTGAATTGGTGCTAGGCAGCTGAAACAGCACCAGAGCAGGGAGAAGGGACTGGAGTGCACTGTATTGCATAAAAAATAGGCATTTATGCCCTTTCACTTTGGTGAAAGCCAAATTTCCCAAAAAGAGTGCCCGAGTTTTAATAGAAATTTTTTTTTCTATCTATTTGTCCTGGGAAGGTGGTGGTCCCTGGGGCTGCGCCCCACATTATCTCTAATTAAAGACCCGCAATATGGTCGCCCCAAGAACTGTGGGGGGTCCCCAGGCCCCCACATTATTTTTTAAGTCAAGCCCAAGAGAGGTGCCAGTCCCCAGGGCTGTCGGGTCTAAGAGGCCCCCTCTATTTATATTGCTCTAATCCCTGGGGAGGTTGTGGTCCCCGGGGGAGGCCATATGGGCCTCACCCGTATTTACTTGTAATGAAGCCACAGGGAGGTGGTGGTCCCCGGGGCAGTAGTAAGCCCCAGGAGGGGGGGCAATGCACTCCTCCTGCTATAACTGCATAATGCCCTCGGTACCTGGCCCACCAGGGACCAATAACAAGCTGTTCTCTTTTTTTTCATGTCTCCCAGGTCTGCAGATCCTGCAGAAAATGTGAAAACAAATTTTTTAGGGCCCTGCGGGGTCCCAGTGCTCCCCCAAGGGGCTTAGGGTGTTACGGTGTTTTTATGATGCTCCCTTGAAAACCATGCACATTTTGATGGCAAAAACAAAGATACTTTGAATAAAAATATGTTGAGCACATACTATTCAAAGAGTAGTTCATTGTTAGAAAACTGTGCCTCTATGAAGTTGCTCAGTTTGACACATATAGAAACAATATGACAGAAGACATAAAAACTGGTATCAATGGTTGCTTAATATGTCACAGTATACCTACTCTTATTAATCAGTGTAAACTAAGTTGTGACACAGAGGCAAAGAAAGGATTTTAGTATATAGCACTTCTTCAACTATTTAAACTGTAGTGCAAAAAGAACTTATAGCTCCCTTTCCATGCTACGAAGATACATTTATTGTTTATAAAAATGACATTATATTGCCTGGATTTCAGACACACTTTCAAATCTTGAATCAAGAAATAGAAAAAGAAAACAATATGAATGCAGAAATTCATTGCAATACTCCATCTACTAATAATACTTCCACTTCCAGGACTGTTTACCCCCTTGGGCAACCAAATATTGATACTGAAGCTGTGGTTCCTGTGAACGAGTTACTAGTTGAAATAACTGAGTATGTCACTTAAATAGGGAACAACTAGAAATGTATAAATACATAAAAGTCTGTATATCACGGACTTCAAAATGAAAATGGAATACGTGAATGTGTTGCGGTGACTCTGCACTTACACAGAACTATGCTCAGGACATCAGGACCTCAGTGTATAGGGGTTATACCTTCCTACCACCTTAGTACCCAAAATCCAAAAACCGACTAGCTATAGTGTCTCATTCGTTCTCCTGCATAATCACAAAGCTACAAATGATTAGACAACCCAGAACACAACACTCCCGACTATCTCAGGAATCGTGGTAGCATTACATACCCTTCCGCACACTCACTCGTACTTCTCCACAATAAGGATTGACAGCGTCACTGTATAGTTCAAAATGTTTATTGTAACTATTGTGCTCTATAACGCGGTATACGAGCCACTACCTGCAGCAAAATGCATACACCAAAAACAGTTAGCATTGTTACAATACCATGGAATATAAAAGGGGATGTCATCATATTCAGACAGTGGAAAAAGGACTATAAGGCCTAACCACCCTCCCCTTGGTAACTTGAAGTTTAATATATAAAGTAAGATCTCTGGGCTTTGTCAGCAGACCCCATACCTTAGAGCCTAGATGGAAGGTTTACATTAACCCTGGGCGAAGAACTACGCTCCGTTCGCGGAGCTTGCGGAGTTTCGGCAGCTCCGCGTTCCGCGGAGAACGCGTAGCTGTCGATAACTCCGCGATCCGGTGCGTAGCGTAGTTCTCGCGCGCTGAATAACATTATCGCGTGCGCGGCAATGGCTTACCTTCGTTCTGCGTTCGTTTTTTCCTGGTCGCTTGTGCCACCATGTTTGGAAACACTCTCGCACAGTCCCGTGCGACTGTGCGAACGCGATAACGTCATTTTGATGCGAGATAGCGTCATAAGGATGCGCGAGGATGCTTTTTGGTAAGATCGAGTTGCCGAACACGCAGAAACTGCATTCTTGCACAGAATAACTCGCGAGCATGTTAAAACCATAATAAATTACCATTTTGGTTAGGAAAAAAAAGCAAAAAACCTTAAAGTTGTACCTTTGGCTTTATTTTTAGGGGGGAAGGACCCCTCTTTTTGTTTCTACTCTTGTTTTGCAGAGTAAGGAGGAAGGGCTCTTGAGTTTACAACTTCCTGTTCCTGTCCACCAGGCTCCTCCCAGTGCTTTGTCCATGTGGTGCTCACTTTCCTTTGGATTTTGAGCTGGAAGGATCACTTTCTGTCTGTGTTGGCTGCATTACTGATTTACCTTGGATTTAATGAGGACTTTTTGAATTGGAATTCTCTTTTTCAAGTAAGTTTGTGTAATGTATGAGTGATGTAGACTTGTGCTTGTTTGATTTGATTTTTTTTTTAACTACAGTATTCAATCCTGGAATGAAATTATTGATGGAGGCCTGTACTTTCATGAGGTCCCAAATTGTAATTTTTTTCTAACATTGCATTTTGTGGAATTTAAAATGTTTCTAATTTTTAAGCCAATATCTGACCCTAGTACCCCATGTAGTTAGTGTGTAGGCATGCATGAGTTCATTGTATTAACTTTCTGTGGTTGGCCTGGCCATGTGTTGGCGGCCATTTAATGTTTCCAGCCACTTTGCTCTTGCCATAGGCCTCCAACCTTGTGGCCCACTCTGGCAGTAGGCCATAGGTACTACTCATAGGGTCATGAAAGTTAATCAACTGTTTTTGTGGTGTACCCTTAATGTGAAAATCATGGATGGCTTGGATTGATATAGAAAATCTTATTTTTATGTGTGGGGTATTTCTGGTTTTGGGTGTGTTTAAACTTTAAATACTCTGTCAATTTCTGCCATTAGGTAACCATAGGAATACAGCTTGGGTAGTTTTGGTAACTTCGCACAGTGTGAGCACGTGAACTTACATTTTTTGTCTTGTTCGCGCACTCAATGTACTTGCTCGGGAACGCGAACACGACTTTTTATTCCATTCGCGCTGCCGAACATGCCGATTTAGCATTCTCGCGGACAATATGTCCCGAGTTGCATAAAAGTTTCTCAAAAATGTTGCAGGTGTTTCTTGTGCACCTAAAAAGTCCTCATTTATGTTATGTTGTCATTTTGGTTGTAGTTTTCTCTTTTTGGAGCATGGACCACTTCCATTTTCTGTCCTCTATGTAATTTTTTTTTTTTTTTTGGGGTGGGGTGACCAATTTGGGCGGTGGTGTGGTGTGTCCATTTTCTGAAGCAAAGCATTGTCCCTTTGCCATAGGCATTATTGTCTGTCTTCTCTTTCTTGTCATGTTGTTGTTGGTGGCCAGGCCATGTGGTGGCGGCCATTTTGGGTATGCTTCCTTTGTGATTTATTTTGCCATGTTGTTGTTGGTGGCCAGGCCATGTGGTGGAGGCCATTTTGTAAAGTTGTCCATGTTGTTGTTGGTGGCCAGGCCCTATGGTGGTGATCTTTTTGTGTATGCTTCCTTTGTGATTTATTTTGCCATGTTGTTGTTGGTGGCCAGGCCATGTGGTGGAGGCCATTTTGTGTATACATCCTTTGTGATTTTGCCATGTTGTTGTTGGTGGCCAGGCCATGTGGTGGCGGCCATTTTGTGTATGCTTCCTTTGTGATTTATTTTGCCATGTTGTTGTTGGTGGCCAGGCCATGTGGTGGAGGCCATTTTGTAAAGTTGTCCATGTTGTTGTTGGTGGCCAGGCCCTATGGTGGTGATCTTTTTGTGTATGCTTCCTTTGTGATTTATTTTGCCATGTTGTTGTTGGTGGCCAGGCCATGTGGTGGAGGCCATTTTGTGTATACATCCTTTGTGATTTTGCCATGTTGTTGTTGGTGGCCAGGCCATGTGGTGGCGGCCATTTTGTGTATGCTTCCTTTGTGATTTATTTTGCCATGTTGTTGTTGGTGGCCAGGCCATGTGGTGGAGGCCATTTTGTAAAGTTGTCCATGTTGTTGTTGGTGGCCAGGCCCTATGGTGGTGATCTTTTTGTGTATGCTTCCTTTGTGATTTATTTTGCCATGTTGTTGTTGGTGGCCAGGCCATGTGGTGGAGGCCATTTTGTGTATACATCCTTTGTGATTTTGCCATGTTGTTGTTGGTGGCCAGGCCCTATGTCGGCGGCCATTTTGTGTGTCCTTCCTTTGTGCTTTTGCCATAGGCATAGGCCTCCAACCTTGTGGCCTACTCTGGCAGTAGGCCATAGGTACTACTCATAGTAGGGTCATGAAAGTTAATCAACTGTTTTTGTGGTGTACCCTTAATGTGAAAATCATGGATGTCTTGGATTGATATAGAAAATCTTATTTTTATGTGTGGGGTATTTCTGGTTTTGGGTGTGTTTAAACTTTAAATACTCTGTCAATTTCTGCCATTAGGTAACCCTAGGAATACAGCTTGCGTAGTTTTGGTAACTTCGCACAGTGTGAGCACGTGAACTTACATTTTTTGTCTTGTTCGCGCACTCAATGTACTTGCTCGGGAACGCGAACACGACTTTTTATTCCGTTCGCGCTGCCGAACATGCCGATTTAGCATTCTCGCGGACAATATGTCCCGAGTTGCATAAAAGTTTCTCAAAAATGTTGCAGGTCTTTCTTGTGCACCCAAAAAAACAGAATTTGTCATTTGGTTGTTGTTTTGGGAGCCTGGGCAGGGGTTTCTTTGTATGTGTTTTTGCGGTGTTAGGTTTACAACCTCTGTCTTAGCCATGGGCTATTTATTCCTTGCACATTAACCTGTCATGTGCAGCAGGCATCCACGTTTTTCTGTCCATATTGGTATCTATAGGCCTGCTTGACTTTATTGGTTCTTTCTGGACTTCATGTGGCCTTTGAGCTGTGGTGCTGCTGGACTGGTATTATTAGTCTTCTGTTTTTTCTTTTATACATTGACCTTTGTGTCTTTCAATTGTTCATGTTGCCTTACTGCTTGTTTGACTGATGTTGTTCTGCCTTCTTTACTTGTAGGTGCACAAAAAAGACTGAGGAGGTGCTGGTTGTTTTTTCATCCATCGCTCGTTCTACTGCCAGACGGACGTCCTTCAGTTGTACGCCACGTGTGGTGTGTGACTCATCTGACCAGACATCTCTGCAATTTGTGCTGCTGTGAGCTGACTGACATCAGAAGAAGATGGGCCCTAAGAAAGCTACCAGGTCCTCCACCACAAAAAAAGTTGCTGCGAAGAAGGAACAGCAGAAGGAAGTGTCACTTAAGTCTGGTATGGACCCCAAAACCTTTTTTGGCACCCCAAAAGGTACGCCTGCAGCAGCGGGGTCTGGGGTGCAAGCTGGGACCAGCACATCTGCATTAGTGGGGGCAAGCCAGCATCCCAGGGCCAAGCACATGATGAGGGTCGAAGAGGTAGCCAGCCTTCTGCTTGCGAGCAGTGATACTGAGCCAGAACTAAACTTATCGCTGTCTCAAAGTAGTACACAATCCACGCAAGATGGAAGTGCTCAACAACCACCGCCAGCAGTAGATGTTCAACAACCACAACCACCGCCCGCAATAGGAGTTGTTCACCCACAACCACAACCACTTCCCGCAACAGTTGTTGAACAACCACAACCACCGCCCGCAACAGTTGTTGTTGAAAAACCCCAGCCCGCAATAGTACTTCCTCAAGAACAACAACCACCATCTCCGCACCAAATAGTAGTAGTTGTTCCTCCCGAAGTCGGGGCAGTTCAGGAAGTAGAGCCTCCTTCCGAGCAAGAAGAAGAGGAAGCCACTTCTGTAGGTGATCTATTTCCTTTGAATTCACCAAGGGAAAGGAGGGTTAGTGCATCGAGTTCTTCGCAAAGCATCCCTTCCGATGACCTTGATACGGATTGGCAGCCACAACTATCTGCGCATTCAAAGGAGAGACATCCCAAGAAGACCATGCTAGGAAAAAGGAAGTTTCCAGGCAGGCTTGAACTTATGGAGGTCGATGTAGGTGAGCAGGATACTGCTGGTGATAAAGACGGGTCTGACACTGTCATCATCACAAGCGTTATTCCTGGTGCAGAGGATGTAGAGACCAACATTTTCACCCTATCCAGAAATGCTGCAATGACTGATGAGCAGGTACCACGCATAACTCCTACACACTCAACACCCACAGTAACACCAGCTCCAATTTTTTCAACAGCGAAGGCCCGGCAGCATCCTACATCCAGCAGAAGCGCCACTTCAACAGAAGGAGGTAGTGGCAGTACTAGGACTGAGCTGTCCCATAGTGAAATTCCACAATCCTCCAGTCCATCCGGCATTGGCAGTGGGTCCTCCTCTTCCTATGGCAGGAGACAAAAGTTTACCTCCCCAGTGTGGGACTTCTTTACGGTTCACCCAGTTCAGGAGAACATTGCTGTATGCACCATTTGTCATGTCAATGTTAGTCGTGGTAAGCTTGGTACAAACTATGGGACTGGAGGCCAAACGACCCATTTGAAAAAAACACACGTGATCAGGTGGGAGAACCACCTTGCAAGCTTAAAAAATGTTAGCACTCGTGTTGGTGGGGATACAGTGGTACAAGGTCCACTCATGGTTGACCAGGAGGTAGAAGAAGAGGGAGACGATGACCTTCTATCTAGGAGTGGTACACAATGGACCCCTGTCGCCAGCACTGGAGTGGAAAAGTCCACATCCTCCGCATCTGCAACTTCTCAGTGGCACCAGAGTCAGCTGGAAACACCAAGGAGTGCAAAGTCTGCGATGCAAGGTGGTCCGTCTAGCACAACTCAAAGACATGCAAAGCAGCTTACCATTCCTAGCATGTTAAGGCAGGAGGGAAAGTACGAGCGGAACCACCCAGTAGCACGTTTATACAATGCCAAACTTGCGAAAATGTTAGCACTGGACCTTCTCCCATTTTCATTTGTTGAGGCTGTTGGATTTCTGGAATTAGTGGCAACCCTCTGCCCAAAATGGAACGTTCCCAGTCGCTACTATTTTGCCCGAGTGGCTGTTCCAGCACTACACCACGATGTGCTGGAATTGATTGGGAAAGCCTTACAACAGAGTGTTGTCCATTGTATCCACCTGACAACAGACATGTGGAGCAGTTGCGATGCTACAGATTTCATGTGCATCACCGCACACTGGATCTCTTTTGCAGGTGTTAAAGACAAGTTAACTTCAGGCCTCCGTGACGTTGCTGGAATTTTTAATGATACGCGCAGACATGCAACTATAGCCATGTTTGGTATGGACAAAAGTCATACTGCTGAAAACATTTTGTCTGACTTTAACGACAAGGTCTTTGAATGGCTGAAACCAAGAGGCCTTAAGATTGGTTTTGTTTCCACCGACAATGGCAGTAATGTAGTGAAGGCAATGAGAGAAGGACATTATTTCAGGGTACCCTGTTTGGCACACTGCATAAACTTAGTCGTGCAAGACTTTCTGAAAAATGAAGCCAAAGTCAGCAACATAATGGCCATCTGCAGAAGAATATGCACGCACTTTAACCATTCTTTCAAAGGACGGAAGCTGCTACGGGTCATTCAGCAAGAGCATAGGTTGCCAGTCAAAGCACTGATCCAGGAGGTCCCAACACGTTGGAACTCAACTTATTTCATGCTTGAGCGTCTCTTTGAGCAGTACATCCCACTGAATGCTTATGTCATGTCAAGAAGATTAGGGGATCCTACTGTTAATCTTAAAGCCCTGACCATTGAGATGTGGCAGTGGGACCTCATTAAATGCATCACAGAGATGCTACAACCCTTTGAGGTCTTCACACGTGCAGTTAGCAGGGAGGACTGTACTATGGGCCAAGCCATCCCATTGTTGTACATGCTTGAGCAACAGGTGAAGGAGGTCTGTCAAACATATGAAGGTGACGAACAAAAAGTTGATGCATATACCTTAGCCAAGGGCTTAGTCAACCGCTTGTGTGAAAATGTAAGGCTCAACAATATTGTGTCAGGTGAACATTACATAACTGCAACAATCTTGGATCCACGGTACAAATTATTTGTCAGCAGTAACAAAGTAATTCCATTTTCAGATGAGGATGTTGACAAGTACAAAACTTCCATAGCTGCGGAAGCTAATGAGTTAGAAACTGAACGGCTGTTACTTAAAGGCCTGCCACTGCCAGCCCAGGCCAGTCCAAGTACTCCTGACGCAAGTTCTTCACAGCGTGAGAGCAGTGCGTCTGCTTTCCAGCAGGCACCAACAGTACCAAAAGCAGCACCTACACGATCTGATTCAGCAGACCCAACCAAAAGCATAACTGCTTTTTTTCTACAGAAAGGGATGGGTAAGTCCGTTGCTGTTGCAAAGGGAAAAGAGGACCAGCAAAGCCGAGCACCAATGAACATTGAGCGGATGGTTCAGGCCTATCTGGATGACACAACAGAGGTGTTCATGGAGCAAAGCCCATTGGTCTATTGGTATGAAAGAAGGAGACAGTGGCCAGTGCTGAGCAGGCTGGCGATAAAGTATCTGGCTTGTCCTGTAGCCAGTGTCTCCTCTGAGCGGGTTTTCAGTGCTGCTGGTGCCATTGTCACATCGAAAAGGACTAGTCTCTCCCCCAAAAGCGTGGAGCGGCTGACAATGATAAAAATGAATCAACGCTTCATACCACCAGACTATCAAGTAGGTGAATCACCGCCGGATGAAGAAAGCGAGTGTGAAGAAGACGTCCTCACTACTGGGTTACATGACCTACTTCTGTCTGAACGCACAGAGTTTGAGGACGAGCTCCTCTTCCCTGACAACTAGGACAGGTATATTAAAGGAATGATGCAATGCATTGCATAGGATTGTTTAGCCGACTCTGAGCAAATGTGCATGGAATTAAAGTATACTAGTAGTAACTTCAGACTCACGTGATGGGCAATTTTCCCATGTTATTTAATAATATAAATTATTTATGCACTTGTGACCCTACTACTACAGGTGCAGTCAGTACTTAATTTATCGTTCGTAGTTCATGTTCATGTTGCACAACGTACATTATTTGGTGAAACAGTCCCCCCTCCACCCCCCCAACAAACACAAATGAACTTCAAATGTTTTCTTGTGAAAATATCTTTGTTTTATTTTTATATTTTCATAATGATAATAGAAAAATAAAATATATAACAAATGTAACCCCCTGACCCAGAGCTGTCCCTACCCTCCCCTAACCCCAACCAAATTTCAACCCAAATGTACACCCCAACTCCCACATCCCACCCACCAACAAAAGGATTAAAAAAGGGGCAAAAAACAGGGTCCATTTCAAAGCCGGCGGGCTTTCAGGTGTTTGTCCACCATTATCTTCACACGCTCCTCTAGACCGTCCTCCAGCTTCTTCCGCTCCTCCTCCAACTTCGCTACCCGGCGGAGAATCTTTGCTTTGAAATCACGGCACCTACACTTGCATGCATGTTGTTGTTGTTGTGGGGGGGCCGCCGAAGATGTAACAATGCGGCGGCGGGCGGCTGCCTGACCACGGCGACGTAGTCCTGCAGGCTTGGGGCCCGGGGCATTGGAAGAGGCAGCAGCTGCTGCCGCCGCCTCCTCCTCCTCCTCCTCGGCCTGATCCACCAGCCGGCGGTAGGCCTCTACAATTGCCTGCAGTTTCCGCTGCCGGGCCCGGACTGCCAACTCCTTCCTTGTTGGTTTTTGGGAAGGAGTAACTATAAAGAAAGAAACAGAATTGTTGTAATCCAAACTCCCCGCAAATCAAGAACACAACATTGATTCAACACATAGTGGGCGGCACAGTAGCACTAGCAAGCAAGCTGAGTACCAGAAATTGTGTTGCGTCTATCTTGAACATTCTACAGCCTCTATTAATTTTTTGGACTTTTTGGCACGGCATTATGCCTGCCCTATTAGCATGGGTGTACTTCAACGGTCACACACATTAGAACGAACACCTGTCTTTTTCATATCTCCTTTTGTATTATATACTCTGATTCCGGGAAGGCGGGAACACTCTCAAAGTAACATTAATTAACAGGGGGCAGCTAGTAGCACATGTCTAGTAAAGACTATAATACTTTATACCGCGCAACAAACCTTATTTGGTTTGTGTTTCACCAGCAACGACCCATGCACCCAGTCGTCCCCTCCTTCCCTTGCCTTTGGGTTTGCCCAAAACACCGCTGCTGCTGAGACTATCCACTAACCACCGGTATTGGGTGTGTCTCCCAACCACGCTGGCAGCTGTGTTTTCCCCTTTACATGCTTTAACAACAACCCATGCATCCGACTGCTATCAGCCACTTGCATTACTGTAGTGGTAATGCTTAGCATGCTAATGACAAGTAAAGGTAACATCATATATTTTCCAGTAGAGTACAGTGAGAAAGTTTTCCCCTCCCACCAAGTAATGCAGATCACTATTGAATGTAACTTACCATCGCCCGCCGCTGTTGGCTCCCCCCCCACTGCTGCTGGTGTAGGTGCCTCTGTTCCTCCTGTCCCCGCCGGGATCGCTGAAGCTGCGCCGCTGTCCCCGTCGGCACTGGTCGATGGTAAGGGTTCTGCACCTATAAAAATAAGTACACCTTTTTAGATGGATGCACAGCCCCCTTTGTACTTGTTCACCAAGAATGGAGTTCTTCAAAACAGTTAAGTACAACGTACGTAATCAGTATGAGTCCACATTGCATAGTACAGCAGAGTCACTACACATATTAGCATTCATTGTTATGGTATGGTACCCAAGCTCATCTCATCTGTCCTGCTACTCTAGTCCTTGGAAATTGGAAGTGAACTATGTAACCTTTGTACATCAATGTATCCAGTTTTGCGCATGTTAACTCGCAGCTTGTTGCGCAGTACGAGAAGACGCTCTGGGGCAACACATCATTGTTCAATGCATACACCTGAAGAGGTGGGAAAGTAAAAGGGCCCGTATTTAAGTTTTCTATGTGGATTGTGGAATAGAGTTTGCTTACAGGTTACAACTTCTTTTTAGCATGGCTGCATAAAACTGGCATAAATGTATTTCATACTGTCTAACGTGCACCACTTTTGTCATTATTTTTCGGCAGGTGAGAAGATTGCCTTCTACGAAGCGGACATTTCCATAGCTTACAAAAAAAGAGGAATATCTGACCAGTATACGTTGGTGAGAGGTCTCCGATAGTTGCCACATTTCCCTATTGTGCACTAGTAGCTGTACAAATGTTGATTACTTTATTATGCCTGTTTTAACTCTGGATTTTTTCTGGTGGGCCCTTCAACGTATTTGACGGAACAACTTAAAAACATTGATGTTACTTACTTACTTCTAACAAAATAAAGCTTTTGAATGACCACTTTGACTCTGAAGTTTATTTTCAGTGTCTGTTGTCTTAAAAACTCACACGAGTGAGTGAGCAAAAGGGGGTTTCTTAGGTAACGGTTTGTGTCCTAAAAGCATTCGGCATCTTGGTATTGGGGTTCAGGAGTGTGAATTGAATAATTGACCAATGACTCAGGCCATATAGGCTGACGTTCAGTGAATTGTGCGTTCCTCAGAGTTCTGTGACTGAGGTGTAAGTAAGGTCCAACCTGCCTATCAGTACCAACAACATCCAATTTTCGTGTGCATAGTTACATAGTTGTGTAATATGTATATAACTCCATAGGAGATAGAAGAATACCCACAAGACTAGTAGTGGTATACTAACGTTTACAAAAATACTAGACAAACATCATTCTGGATGCATACTTGGTTGCTGTCAATTGCCAAAGCACTGCAGACACATTACAGAGGAAAAAACAAGCACTGTTGGACTTACTGGGGACAGCAGCAGGATCCTCAGTAGAGGAGCTCTGTGTAACTGGTGGTTCACCCGCCGACTCGGTCCCTGTATTCTGCTTGCCCCTGGGTTCTGTGGTTCATGTAAAAATTAAAATAATAAACAAAGAGAAAAACATTGAGTGCTGTGAAACATAGACATCATTGCAAAAAACACTGCTACAGTGGAACAGAGCCGGAGGCAACAAATCCATGCCAGGGGCCGCAACGCAAATATGTATCCATCCTTAGAGTATTATTAAATTAAGGATATCTATTGGTGCGGTGGCCCCTGAAGTTTGGTGCCCCTGTGCAGTTGCACAGCTTGCACATGCCCCCTAGAGCCGGCCCTGGCTGAGGTAAGAAGAACAAAGTAACGTTAGCATTCTTTGCAAGAAAAGGATTCGATTCATGCAGAAGAGAAGGCCGTGAAAAAAATGCTACAATATGCAAACAACGTACAATTATCCATCCACCGCTATTTCACTGACGGACAAAGGAAGGACAAGACTCTATTAATAGCATTAACTAACTTCAATTCTCAACAATAAAGAAAATCTCACATCAATAAACAGCAACAGCTAGCGCCAAGTTGAAACAACACGCAAGAGCCAGTGAAGAAGAAGAACACTGTCATACAATGACAGTAGATATACCGGAATACATCGCAAATGTAACTAGGGGCAACAGTCATCGCGTTACTTATTCAGCCAATATTTACAAAGATACAATAACAATATTTATACAACTATATATATATATATATATATATATATATATGTATATAACTATATATATATATATATATATATATATATATATATATATATATATATATATATATATATATATATATATATATATATATATATATATATATATATACACCCTTTATTTTTGGGGTAGCCACTCACCAAGACCCACAACCTCCACACCAAGCAGGTCCAACAGGTCCTGCTCCCGGTCCAAAATGTCGGCCCAGCGGTGGGACAGCTGATGGTGGGTACGCCGGATACCGGAGCAGCGGAAGACTGCACGGCGCACCTTCGCCCACCGCCGGAGACGCTCTTCAATGCGCTGGTAGCCGGAGCCGGGCCTGCCGCCTGCTGCCAAAGTCAAGGGGAGGTGACGTTGGATAAAAAAGACCAGGGCGGCCACCTCCTCCTCCCCAAAAAGTTGGCGGGGCGTCACTCCTGCCGGGCGCATTCTGCCGCAAGGCAGCCGGGTTTTTTTAGGCACAGCCGCCTTGCCCTTTGAGCCGCCGATGCTGCTGGCACCCTTCACCATGGTTCTGGGTGGAGGGGAGAAGGAAAGTTGAAGACAAAAAGGTTAGGGGAAGAAAGAAGAAAGATAAAAGAAGGAAGTAATATAAAACAAGAGAAAAGTTGCAAAAAAAGTGGTAAAAGTAAAAATAAAATGAGAAATATAAACCTAGGCACAGACAGAAATAGGTAAGAAGTAAAGAAAGTTAGAAAAACTGAGGGAAAAGACCAGGATGGAAGAGATAGGAGTGAGATGCTAAAGTAGGCCCAAAACCATAGCCAGAGTGTGAAATCGAAGATGGCTCTGCCCGTCGCGACCGCCGCGGTAAGTTCGCGCGATATTTGACGCGATCACGCACTTTGGCAGTGCGAACGAGAAGATGAGTTCCCGAACATGTCTAACACAACGCGAACACGTTACTTGTGACCCGGAACCGGAAATAAGGGAACGCAAGCGGGCGGGACAAACCTCATTGAGTAACTTAGCGCGCTAGCTATTGCGAGCATGCAGGCAGCGCCCCGAACACGCGCACCGCGCTCCCGAAGACGAAAAACGGCGCGCGAACGGGTCTAGCAAGCTACTACGCATGTCCGCGGAGCTACGCGTAGCTCGCGGAGTGCAAGTGCGTCTTCGCGTAGCTTCGCGGAGTGCGGCTACGCGAACTACGCCCAGGGTTAGTTTACATCATAGGATTAGCATAGCTCTTCTCCAAGGAAAGTCTCTCTTCAAGTGTGTGTGAACAACATGCATCCCCGCAATATCAAAGCACGGATTTCCAGCAATGCAGCTGTGTTTAGCATGTTTTGTCTAGGTGCTAGGGACTGACCAGAACAGAATAACAAGGGGCATGTTCATCAACCTTGCACATCGTGTTCAGACTACACTCCAGGAATAAGCAGAGAACGCATAAAGCAAACAGTTTTCATGTGAAAGGCACAGAGTCTTGCAAAATATAGTCATGTAGTGACGTGCACAAAAACAGCATTGCAGTTGAAGGAAACAAGGGTACCCCATAAAGTGAACCTGGGGTTGTAACGTATTTAAGAAAACAATGGTTCAAGGGTGGCCTAATTAGGTCCAAAAAGATGAAAGGAGTTACTCAAATTTGATATTAAATCAGTCTGGGAGCAGAACATGTAGGACAACAAGTGAAATTTTTAATCATTTAATATTTTCAACATGTAGATATACGTTCAGGTGCTCACATGAGTGATGGAGTGCATATTGCGACTTGAGTGAATAAGTGAGAATAGACGAAATGTCACACAGAAAACAAGGGGTAATCCACAGGGGGAACATCCTTTACAACGCGGATGTTACCCCGCACTACAGTTACGACGCATCTTTTACAACGCAAGTCGTAACCACGACTTGCGCTGGAGGGTGCTCAAGGACAAGGAATAGTAGATTTACTATTCCAACACCTTCCCTACTGTACGTAGGCTGGTGTTGGAATAGTAAATGTAACTATTCTAAGTCCAGCACCCCTATAGCGCAAGTCGTGGTAACGACTTGCGTTGTAAAAAACACGTTGTAGCGGTACGCGTGGTAATACCACGCGTTGTACCGTCATACATCCATCCACAGAAACATATAAAATGGGGTGGAAGATTATCCTTGGGGGAGTCGACAACGTTTCGATCTTTGGTTTGTCAAGATCATCATCAGGATAGGGTGAGCATCCTGAAACTGGAGTAAGGTAAGTTAAATTAGCACTTAGCCCTATTTAATATATTCTTAACATAGTGACTCGGTGCTCCCATGATGGGCATAGGTTTCATGCACATTGTTCACATAAATGATTATTAGGTTTTGTTTTTTAATTTTATATGGTAACCTGGTGGTCGTGTTTGGGACGCGCAGGGTGACTACTCAAGGCCAGGTTCTATGAGCCGAAAGGCGCGCTTTTAAAGTTCGTAGAGCTTACTTTTTGGGGGGGAAGCCCGGTGGATGGGGAGTGTAGGAGACAGTCAGTTGGAGAAGCGGTTGTTGCTGCTTGGCTTTGGTTTAGTCAGGGAATAGATCTGTTTAAGTGGGAGAATGCAATAAGTCAAATTAGAGCTCCCAGTAATTGCTTAGCTAAATCTGAATTGTCAGGGTAGGTGAGTTAATTTTGTACGTAAAAGGAGACCAGAGCAAGTTAGTTCTCATCCACACTGCTTGTTCAGTTCAGGGATTATTCATTAGCTGTGATATGAGACAGGGGGATCAAATTGTGACTGCTTAATGGAGACAAACATCACGTATAAAATATAAAGTATAAACAGGTTCTACAGTGCTTACTTCTGACTCAGGGTAATTATTTTCATGGCAGGAGGGATTATTTCTGTGGAGCACAAGTTAATTGAGCGCCACTGTCTGTGAGTAAAAAGTATAATTTAGGCACATTTATGGCTTTACAAGCGTGTGCCAAGGTCGTGAGTATTGATTAACCCCTTCGATGCTGATGACTGAGCGGTTCCGTCATCAGCATCGGTTAGGCTGTGCTGATGACGGAACCGCTCCGTCATCAGTACAGCCCTGGGGGGTAGCGCCGGCGCTCCCTCCCCCCCCCCTGTGCAGCGATCTTTGTTTTTTTTGCAGGAGTGGCAGCGGAAGACTTTCCGCTGCCACCCCCTGGCCCCCCCACGCTTCCTGGTGATGTCAGCGCGCACAGCGCGCGCCAACGTCATCAGGAAGCGCTGGACGCGCTGGAAGCCATTTCTTTCCAGCGCGTCCAGCACAGAGGTGGGTGTTCGGTGCTCCGGTGGGGCGAGGGGGCCGGTTTTTGGTGCCTTGAGGCATCGGGGGGGAGGAAACTGTGTTTCCTCTCCCCTGATGTCCCAATGCAGGGCATTCCTGGTGCACGATCGCGCACAGTGTCGCGATCGTGCACCAGGAATGCCCCACTAGACACCAGGGATTTTGTTTGGCAATGTGTATTTGTGCAGGAAGCGACTTTTCTGCCTCCCCTGGGGCAGATCGGCCGTTTTTTCGGCCGATCTGCACCCAGGGGGAGCAGAAAAGCCCACTAGTCACCAGGGATTTGTTTGGATTTGAAAAGGAAGTGACCCCTTGGGGAAGGGTCGCTTCCTAGTGGCCCTAATTTTTTTATAGACTTTTCTGGGGGCAGAGTGTTTTTTTTTTTACCGTTTCTGGACCCAGGGGGGGAATAGAAAAGCCCACTAGACTCCAGGGTTATTTTTTTTTATAGGGAGTGACCCCTTGGCCAAGGGTTGCTTCCTTGGGCCCATTTGTTTTCAGTATGTTCTGCCGTGTCTTTATTTGGCCTCTCTGCCCTCCGTAGGGTTGCTTCCAGGGGGCCCACGTTTATAATGATTTATAATCTTCCCCCCTTGGGGACAGACACCCCATTTGTGACATACCCTGTGACATAGCCTGTTGTAATGTGTGTTGTTTTTGTTTCTTCTAATGTGTATTGTTATTTTTTTCTCTTTAGATTGTTGCAGTGTGCGGTTCTGTTACTGGTGGTTCTGTTGTTCTGCTGTTTCTGTAGTTGCATGTGTTTGGTAAGAGACCTTTTTTTTGTTCAATTGTAATGTAATTGTTTATTTTGCAAAGTGTGTAGTAATACGAGTATGTTTTGTTTCTGTTTTTTGTGATTGTAAAACATGTTTTGCATTTGTTTTTGATGTGTCCTTCTGTAGATGTAAGTTTTTTTTTCTTCTTTCTAGTGGGATATCGTTGCCTATTTGCTGTGTCTTTGCAGAGTAGGTGCTGGTGAATGTAGTTGTGTCTTGTAAGTGAATTGTATATTTTTTCTAAATATAGTTTTTTGTGAAAAAGTCTTACATTTTTTATCTTACTTTGCGCAGTGTTGGGGTTGTTGAGTTGTTTGTGCAGACTCCTTTATTTGTAAGGATAATGGCTAGCCGCCGGATTACTGCTCAGCAAGTTGTTGGAATGCTTTTTGATTCTTCCTCTGACCATGGTCCAGAGTCTGACTCTGATTCTGAGCCAGAGGTGGGAGGTGAAGATTCAGGTAGTGAGTTTTCTCTACACATGGCTTCATCTGATGATGAAGACACTTTGAGTGCTGATGAAGCTACTTTTGGTGTGGATGATGTGCCTGTGGTTGGGGAGGACATTGCTGTGTTTACGGTTTGGGAGGACATTGTTGTGCCTGTGGTTGCGGAGGACATTGATGTGCCAATAGTGCTGCAAGAGACATCTGGGCTGCAGCCTGGGGCTGCTAGACTTCCAGTTGGTGTAGTGAGACAAGAGGCAGCTGGGCGGCGGCCTGCGGCTGCAAGACTTGACGATGAAAGTTCTGACCTCTGGGTTGCACCAGGCATGGTGCAGCCGGCATTGCCTGAATTTACTGGTGTTCCACGGTGTAGGGTGAACACTGAAAACTTTTTGCCTATTGATTTTTTCAAGTTGTTTATGGATGATGTGTTTTTGGCAGAGATTATAGAGCAGACTAATTTGTTTGCTGACATTTTTTTGAGGGTGAACAGTGCCAGCCTTAAGCCCCACGCTAGAGCTACCCGGTGGACTCCCACAAATTTGGAGGAGATGAAAAAGTTTTTGGGTTTAACTCTTTTGATGGACTTGCTTAGGAAACCATCAATGGCTTCATATTGGTCTACTAGTCCCTTGATGGCAACAGCTATATTTCCGGCAGTCATGAGTCGTGATAGGTATTTGCTTCTGCTGCGGATGATGCATTTTGTTGACAATAGTCTTGCTTTGCCACGAGAGCACCCTGATTGTGACCGTCTTTTCAAGATTCAACCTGTCATTGATCATTTGGTTGATCGATTTTCTGTGATCTTTTATCCTGGGAAAGAAATTGCAGTGGATGAGTCTTTGCTGTTGTTCAAGGGCCGCTTGGTATTTCGCCAATACATTCCTAGTAAGAGGGCACGCTATGGAATCAAACTGTATATGCTGTGTGACAGTGAGACTGGATATGTCTCTAATTTCAGGGTGTACACTGGTAAGGAATCCAGGATTAACCCCCCTGGTTGTCCGTCGACTTTTGGAGTGACTGAGAAAATTGTGTGGGAACTTGGTCGTGGATTGTTTAACAAAGGCCATCATTTGTATGTCGATAACTTCTACACTGGTGTGCGGTTGTTCAGGGAATTGGCCAAAGTGGACACTGTTGCTTGTGGCACAATCCGCTCAAACCGTAAAGGTTTCCCAAAAGAACTTGTTTGTCGAAAGCTTGCTCGGGGACAGTGCAGTGCATTGCGTTGTGAGGAGCTTCTAGCTGTGAAGTTTACAGACAGGAGAGATGTCTACATGTTGACTACCATACATGATGAAAGCACTGAACCGCGGACTGTTTGGGGTCAGGTTGCAGAAGTGCGCAAACCTGTGTGCATACTGGACTACAATAAGTACATGGGTGGTGTTGACAGAGTTGATCAGAGGTTGGAACCGTATGCTGCTCTTCGTAAGGCTTACATTTGGTACAAGAAGTTGGCTATCCATCTTTTCCACTTGGCAACCTTTAATGCTTTTATTGTGTTCCAGAAATCTTGTCCCCAGTCAAAGTTGTCTTTTGTAAAGTTTCAGGAGTCTGTAATAGGCAGCCTTGTTTTAGTGAAACAGGCAAGTGTTCCGAGAGTTGGAGTGGTGGAGGATGTTGCCAGATTGAAAGATCGCCACTTTCCTGATACAATTCCTCCTACAACCTCAAAAGACTTTCCCAGTCGGAGATGTAGAGTCTGTTGGCGAAGAGGTTTGCGGAAGGAGGTTCGCATGTACTGCCCCGACTGCCCTTCAAACCCCGGGCTGTGTGTACCTGCTTGTTTTAGATTGTACCACAAGCAAAAGAATTTTTGGGAGTATCAATGAGTGGTAAAGTGAACTGGTTGGTCTTTATTCTGTAAAACTTATTGTTCAGTTTCAAAGTTTGTATTTGTGTAGTCTTTGTAGATTTAGTTGTCGAGTTAGTAGATTTGTATCAATTTGCAATTTGTTTTTGTTTCTCTTTTATTTAAAAAAAAACGAAAGTATGATGTTGGTTTGCGTGTAGTGTCCATTGTCTGACTGTGTGCATGGTTTGGCGCTTGGCTGCCGGTGTCTGTGGACTGGTGCTTGTCTGGCGGTGTCTGCGGACTGGTGCTTGACTGGCGGTGTGCGTGGTCTGGTGTTTGGTTTGCGGTGTGCGTGCTCTTGCGCTTGCCTGGTGTTGTGTTTGGATTTGTCTTTGGCTGGTGGTGTTCGTGGAGTGGTGCTTGGCTGGCGGTGTGTGTGGAGTTGTGCTTGGCTGGTGGTGTGTGTTGAGTGGCGCTTGGCTGGTCGTGTGTGGAGTGGCGCTTGGCTGGTGGTGTTCGTGGAGTGGTACTTGGCTGTCTGTGCACGGAGTGGTGCTTGGCTGGCGGTGTGTGTGGAGTGGTGCTTGGCTGGCGGTGTGTGTGGAGCGGTGCCTGGCTGGCGGTGTGTGTGCAGTGGTGCTTGGCTGGTGTAGTGTTTGTGGAGTGGCGCTTGGCTGGTGGTGTGCGTGGAGTGATGCTTGGCTGGTGGTGTGTGTGGAGTCGTACTTGGCTGTCAGTGTGCGCTGAGTGGTGTTTGGCTGGCGGTGTGCATGGTCTGGTGCTTGGATGGTGGTGTGGGTGGACTGGCGTTCGGCAGGCGGTGTGTGAGTAGTTACTTTCTGTTGGTCACTACACACACTGCTAGTTGAGTGACACTCCACACAGTCCATCATTTTGTGTAGTTGCAGTGTCAGAAATGTGGGCGTGTGAAAGTGATGGGCCCTTGAATGGCGCTGTTTGCTGGTGTGAGTGTTGAAATGTAATGGGTCCGCGGCTGGCGGTGTGAATGTTTTGTATGTGTCACGCGTACGAAAGGTATATGAATGGCCTGTAAAGAGGTTGGTGCCTTGACGTGGCTTTACAGCTCACGAGCTGTGAGTCAGTGGTTCAGTTTATCATACTTTCAATTATACGCAGTGTATTTAATTTTTGATGAAATTACTTGTGTATCCAATTGTATGTACTGAATCATCACTCACCCTCGTGCCAAATCCAACCAGTATGTGTGTGTGCTTGCGGATCAGATGGGTGTGCAGTAATAATTTTTTTTTTCTCTTTCTGCAGTAGGGTGTACCTTGTCCCTTATTGTGATTGTTGTTATGTGTTGCTTTTCCATTCGGATGGTGTCAATGGTCTGGTTTGTATCAGGTATGAAAGGTGCGTGAATGGCCTGTAAAACGGTTGGTGCCTTGTCGTGGCTTTACAGCTCGCGAGTTGCGAGTCACTGGTTTGGTTTTTATGCATTTATTTATTGACAGAGCATTTCATTTTTTTTAAATATCTTGTTAATAAAATTTAATGTACTGAACCATCACTCGCCCTCGTGCCAAATCCAACCTGTATGTGTGTGTCTTTGAGGAATAGATAGCCGTGCTTGAATGTTTGACTTTTGAGTAACTCTGTTAAGGTGTGGTATCCTTTTACTCGGGAGAACAAGGGGAACGCAGGGTGGTAGGACATTTTTGCCGGCACGGCGATCCCACGCCAAAGAGTTTGGAAAAGTGCTATTTTTACCTAATTTTAAGGTTTGCAAGGAGTTCTGGCTAGGAGAACATTGGGGGACCCACGCATGCCATACCTCCCTGGACTCTCTCAGGTGCCCCCCCCCCCCCCAAAATCAAAGTTATATTGCTTCAGGGTATTTTAAATTCACCACCGTACGATTTGGACCTTTTCCTGTTGCAGCCACTATGGCTACCCATGCAAGTGAGGTACCATTTTTTTTCAGGAGACCTGGGGGCACGCTGGGTGGGTGGAATTTTGTGGATCCACACAGATTCCAGAACTTTCCACCACAGAAATGTGAGGAAAATGTGTTTTTTTTGTCAAATTGTTATGTTTGCAAGGGATTCTGGGTAACAAAACCTGGGGGTGGGCAGACGAGTCACCCCATCCTGAATTCCCCTGGGTGTCTAGTTTTCAAAAATGTATAGGTTTGCTAGGTTTCCCTAGGTGCTGGCAGAGCTACGGCGCAAAAAGAAAAGGTAGTCTTTTTGTCCAAAACATGCTAAATTTCACTGGGAAATTGAGGTGCGACCATGCTGCGTTTTGCGCTGTTTCATGTCGCAGCCACTATGACTACCCACACAAGTGAGGTACCATTTTTTTGGGGAGAACTGGGGGCACGCTGGGTGGGTGGAAATCTGTTGATCCACGCAGATTCCAGAACTTTCCACCACAGAAATGTGAGGAACATGTGGTTTTTTTGTCAAATTTTTAGGTTTGCAAGGGATTCTGGGTAACAAAACCTGGGGGTAGGCAGACGAGTCACCCCATCCTAAATTCCCCTGGGTGTCTAGTTTTAAAAAATGTACAGGTTTGCTAGGTTTCCCTAAGTGTTGGCAGAGCTACGGCGCGAAAAGAAAAGGTAGTCTTTTTTGTCCAAAACGTGCTAAATTTCACTGGGAAATTGAGGTGCGACCATGCTGCGTTTTGCGCTGTTTCATGTCGCAGCCACTATGCCTACCCACGCAAGTGAGGTACAATTCTTTTCGGGAGACCTGGGGGCACGCAGGGTGGGTGGAAATTTGTTGATCCACACAGATTCCAGAACTTTGCACCACAGAAATGTGAGGAAAATGTGTTTTTTTTGGTCAAATTTTTATGTTTGCAAGGGATTCTGGGTAACAAAACCTGGGGGTAGGCAGACGAGTCACCCCATCCTGAATCCCCCTGGGTGTCTAGTTTTCAAAAATGTATAGGTTTGCTATGTTTCCCTAGGTGCTGGCAGAGCTACGCGCAAAAAGAAAAGGTAGTCTTTTTGTCCAAAATGTGCTAAATTTCACTGGGAAATTGAGGTGCGACCATGCTGTGTTTTGCGCTGTTTCATGTCGCAGCCACTTTGCCTACCCACGCAAGTGAGGTACCATTTTTTTTGGGAGACCTGGGGGCACGCTGGGTGGGTGGAAATTTGTTGATCCACGCAGATTCCAGAACTTTCCACCACAGAAATGTGAGGAAAATGTGTTTTTTTAGTCAAATTTTTAGGTTTGCAAGGGATTCTGGGTAACAAAACCTGGGGGTAGGCAGACGAGTCACCCCATCCTGAATTCCCCTGGGTGTCTAGTTTTCAAAAATGTACAGGTTTGCTAGGTTTCCCTAGGTGCTGGCAGAGCTACGGCGCGAAAAGAAAAGGTAGTCTTTTTGTCCAAAACGTGCTAAATTTCACTGGGAAATTGAGGTGCAACCATGCTGCGTTTTGCGCTGTTTCATGTCGCAGCCTCTATGCTTACCCACGTAAGTGAGGTACCATTTTTTTTGGGAGAACTGGGGGCACGCTGGGTGGGTGGAAATCTGTTGATCCACGCAGATTCCAGAACTTTCCACCACAGAAATGTGAGGAACATGTGGTTTTTTTGTCAAATTTTTAGGTTTGCAAGGGATTCTGGGTAACAAAACCTGGGGGTAGGCAGACGAGTCACCCCATCCTAAATTCCCCTGGGTGTCTAGTTTTAAAAAATGTACAGGTTTGCTAGGTTTCCCTAAGTGTTGGCAGAGCTACGGCGCGAAAAGAAAAGGTAGTCTTTTTTGTCCAAAACGTGCTAAATTTCACTGGGAAATTGAGGTGCGACCATGCTGCGTTTTGCGCTGTTTCATGTCGCAGCCACTATGCCTACCCACGCAAGTGAGGTACAATTCTTTTCGGGAGACCTGGGGGCACGCAGGGTGGGTGGAAATTTGTTGATCCACACAGATTCCAGAACTTTGCACCACAGAAATGTGAGGAAAATGTGTTTTTTTTGGTCAAATTTTTATGTTTGCAAGGGATTCTGGGTAACAAAACCTGGGGGTAGGCAGACGAGTCACCCCATCCTGAATCCCCCTGGGTGTCTAGTTTTCAAAAATGTATAGGTTTGCTATGTTTCCCTAGGTGCTGGCAGAGCTACGCGCAAAAAGAAAAGGTAGTCTTTTTGTCCAAAATGTGCTAAATTTCACTGGGAAATTGAGGTGCGACCATGCTGTGTTTTGCGCTGTTTCATGTCGCAGCCACTTTGCCTACCCACGCAAGTGAGGTACCATTTTTTTTGGGAGACCTGGGGGCACGCTGGGTGGGTGGAAATTTGTTGATCCACGCAGATTCCAGAACTTTCCACCACAGAAATGTGAGGAAAATGTGTTTTTTTAGTCAAATTTTTAGGTTTGCAAGGGATTCTGGGTAACAAAACCTGGGGGTAGGCAGACGAGTCACCCCATCCTGAATTCCCCTGGGTGTCTAGTTTTCAAAAATGTACAGGTTTGCTAGGTTTCCCTAGGTGCTGGCAGAGCTACGGCGCGAAAAGAAAAGGTAGTCTTTTTGTCCAAAACGTGCTAAATTTCACTGGGAAATTGAGGTGCAACCATGCTGCGTTTTGCGCTGTTTCATGTCGCAGCCTCTATGCTTACCCACGTAAGTGAGGTACCATTTTTTTTGGGAGACCTTGGGGCACGCTGGGTGGGTGGAAATTTGTTGATCCACGCAGATTCCAGAACTTTCCACCACAGAAATGTGAGGAAAATTTGTTTTTTATGTCAAATTTTTATGTTTGCAAGGGATTCTGGGTAACAAAACCTGGGGTAGGCAGACGAGTCACCCCATCCTGAATTCCCCTGGGTGTCTAGTTTTCAAAAATGTATAGGTTTGCTAGGTTTCCCTAGGTGCTGGCAGAGCTACGGCGCAAAAAGAAAAGGTAGTCTTTTTGTCCAAAACGTGCTAAATTTCACTGGGAAATTGAGGTGCGACCATGCTGCGTTTTGCGCTGTTTCATGTCGCAGCCACTATGCCTACCCACGCAAGTGAGTTACCATTTTTTTCAGGAGACCTGGGGGCACGCTGGGTGGGTGGAAATTTGTTGATCCACGCAGATTCCAGAACTTTCCACCACAGAAATGTGAGGGAAATGTGTTTTTTTTGTCAAATTTTTAGGTTTGCAAGGGATTCTGGGTAACAAAACCTGGGGTTAGGCAGACGAGTCACCCCATCCTGAAATCCCCTGGGTGTCTAGTTTTCAAAAATGTACAGTTTTGCTAGGTTTCCCTAGGTGCTGGCAGAGCTACTGCGCGAAAAGAAAAGGTAGTCTTTTTGTCCAAAACGTGCTAAATTTCACTGGGAAATTGAGGTGCGACCATGCTGCGTTTTGCGCTGTTTCATGTCGCAGCCACTATGCCTACCCACGCAAGTGAGGTACCATTTTTTTCGGGAGACCTGGGGGCACGCTGGGTGGGTGGAAATTTGTTGATCCACGCAGATTCCAGAACTTTCCACCACAGAAATGTGAGGAAAATGTGTTTTTTTTGTCAAATTTTTATGTTTGCAAGGGATTCTGGGTAACAAAACCTGGGGGTAGGCAGACGAGTCACCCCATCCTGAATTCCCCTGGGTGTCTAGTTTTCAAAAATGTATAGGTTTGCTTGGTTTCCCTAGGTGCTGGCAGAGCTACGGCGCAAAAACAAAAGGTAGTCTTTTTGTCCAAAGCATGCTAAATTTCACTGGGAAATTGAGGTGCGACCATGCTGCGTTTTGCGCTGTTTCATGTCGCAGCCACTATGCCTACCCACGCAAGTGAGGTACCATTTATTTCGGGAGCCCTGGGGGCACGCTGGGTGGGTGGAAATTTGTTGATCCACGCAGGTTCCAGAACTTTCCACCACAGAAATGTGAGGAAAATGTGTTTTTTTGTCAAATGTTTAGGTTTGCAAGGGATTCTGGGTAACAAAACCTGGGGGTAGGCAGACGAGTCACCCCATCCTAAATTCCCCTGGGTGTCTAGTTTTCAGAAATGTATAGGTTTGCTAGGTTTCCCTAGGTGCTGGCAGAGCTACTGCGCGAAAAGAAAAGGTAGTCTTTTTGTCCAAAACGTGCTAAATTTCACTGGGAAATTGAGGTGCGACCATGCTGCGTTTTGCGCTGTTTCATGTCGCAGCCACTATGCCTACCCACGCAAGTGAGGTACCATTTTTTTCGGGAGACCTGGGGGCACGCTGGGTGGGTGGAAATTTGTTGATCCACGCAGATTCCAGAACTTTCCACCACAGAAATGTGAGGAAAATGTGTTTTTTTTGTCAAATTTTTATGTTTGCAAGGGATTCTGGGTAACAAAACCTGGGGGTAGGCAGACGAGTCACCCCATCCTGAATTCCCCTGGGTGTCTAGTTTTCAAAAATGTATAGGTTTGCTTGGTTTCCCTAGGTGCTGGCAGAGCTACGGCGCAAAAACAAAAGGTAGTCTTTTTGTCCAAAACATGCTAAATTTCACTGGGAAATTGAGGTGCGACCATGCTGCGTTTTGCGCTGTTTCATGTCGCAGCCACTATGCCTACCCACGCAAGTGAGGTACCATTTATTTCGGGAGCCCTGGGGGCACGCTGGGTGGGTGGAAATTTGTTGATCCACGCAGGTTCCAGAACTTTCCACCACAGAAATGTGAGGAAAATGTGTTTTTTTGTCAAATGTTTAGGTTTGCAAGGGATTCTGGGTAACAAAACCTGGGGGTAGGCAGACGAGTCACCCCATCCTAAATTCCCCTGGGTGTCTAGTTTTCAGAAATGTATAGGTTTGCTAGGTTTCCCTAGGTGCCGGCTGAGCTAGGGCTCAAAAACAAAAGGTAGTCTCTTTGTTCAAAGAGCGCAAGATTTCACTGGGAAATTGAGGTGCGACCACGTTGCATTTTGTGCCGTTTCCTGTCGTAGGCACAAGGCCGACCCACACAAGTGAGGTACCGTTTTTATCGGGAGACCTGGGGGAACGCTGGGTGGGTGGAAATTTGTTGATCCACGCATATTTCAGAACTTTCCACCACAGAAATGTGAGGAAAATGTGTTTTTTTTGTCAAAATCTTAGCTTTGCAAGGAATTCTGGATAATAAAACCTGGTGGTAGGTAGTCGAGTCACCCCATCCTGAATTCCCCTGGGTGTCTACATTTCAAAAATGTATAGGTTTGCTAGGTTTCCCTAGGTGCCGGCAGAGCTAGGGTGCAAAAACTACAGGTAGGCACTTTGCCAAAAAAGGGTCAATTTGTAACTGCAAAATTTAGGTGTGACCACGTTGCATTTTGCGCCGTTTCCTGTCGCAGGCACAAGGCCGACCCACACAAGTGAGGTACCGTTTTTATCGGGACACTTGGGGTAATTCAGATTTGTAAATCAACTGTTATTACCAATTGAGCTTTCATGCATTTCTCCCTTTCAATGAAAGACATTGTGTAAAAAAAAAATCTTTATGAAAAATGACCAATAATTCTCATGCTAGTATGAATATTCCCAATTTTGAAAATATGCAATTATATACTGTTTCTGAACTCTATATTTTGTACCCAATTCAGAAATACATAGGTGTCTTTCATACAGATTATTCCATGTATACATTTTCCAAGACAAAGTGCACTATACCCAGTAAATGAAAAAATACCATTGCAAGTTGCTGCTCAGTTTTTGGATCTGGGTTCGTCGGGTTCTTGGTGAAACTACAAGTCCTATATATCCCCACAACCAGGAAGCTCTAATGGATGTAACAGTATATTGCTTTTCAAGAGCTGTCAAAATTAGAAAAAGTTATTGGTGAAAACGTTGAGACAAAAGGCTGTTTTTTTCAACAAATGTTCAAATATTCCAATATCTAACTGTTAGTTTCTATAACGAAACCTTCATGGATTTAGACAAATGACCCCTTTCTGAATTCAGAATTTTGTCTACTTTTCGAAAATGTAAAGCTTTCCAGTATTCATTATTGCTTTCAAACTCATTTCTACCATTAACTGGAAAGAGGTGGAAATCTCTAAAAATAGCAAAAATAGGCTATGTCCCAGAAAAATGCCAAAACTGAGTAAAAAATTTCGGTTCTCTGACAAAAGACTGTCATTCCCTGAAATCTGAGAAAATGGAGATTTCAGCCCCACAAACCCTTTTTTGATACCATTTTCAGGGAAAAACCCAGAGGCTTTCATTTGCAGCCCGTTTTTCCCATTTTTCTGAAAAAAACAAAAAAATGACTATATTTTGGTTAATTTCTGGGACCCCTCCAAGGGAATCCACAAACCCTGGGTGCCTTTAGAATCCACATGATGTTGGAAGAAAAGGACGAAAATTTGGCGCGGATACCTTATGTGGTCAAAAAGTTACAAGGGCCTAAGCGCGCACTACTCCAAAACGCCAAAAAAAGCCTGAGCACAGGAGGGGAAAAGGCCTAGCAGCGAAGGGGTTAAGGAAGTGCAATACAATTACCAAAAGGCTCACGGAGTCCTATTGGGAGCGGAGGACAAACGAAAAGCAGAATTTAAAACTTTGGGAGTACTGGGGTCATAAAGAATCTCGCATGGGGCGTTGGTTATGTGGTAAATAAATAAATAATACCCTATTTTTGAATGTATAAATGAATAACAGATAGCTCAATAAATAAGAGTCAAAATTCGAGGTAGTAGGAGTTTTGCAGGTTTATTACAGCATAAAGGACAGGAACAGGACAACCTGCATAGGAATAGGATGACAGGGCCCAGCAGCTGCTGGGGCTGGATCTGGGATGAGCGCGCTAGCATTTAATAACAATACACACGCATATATAGTAAAACAGTTGTATTACAGTACATATGGTAGGCGGAGCAGTGGGTGGAGCAGAAGGTGTGACGCGTAGCAGTCGCGAAAGATAAGGGTGGAAAGAGGTGTAACAGGGCGTATACATAGACATGTGATGCAAACGTAACAGAATATGTCATGAATGGGGCGGAAACCATGGAGGGGGCTACCTAAGGAGCCGGGACCTCTAACCTGATGGTGCGCGCAAACTAGCAATGACGTATCACTAGGAGAAGCTGGGGGCTTCGAACTCTGTGCTAGGAGCAGAGACTGAAGTCTGGAGAGTCAGGGCGACATGTACCTAAGCAGTATCTAGTATCTGATGTTTAGAGAACATGTTGATATAAACTAGAAGTTAGGAGGGGAAAGGCTGACTTGATTCTAAGACTGGACCATGCATTATTCTACAGGTAGTGCGTGATGAAGAATATTAAATGACCATTAAATGCAGTATTTCTCTAACGTGGAGCCGGAAAGGCTAGACAATGACGGAAGCTATTGATGCGATTCAGTAGCTTAGGAATGCAGAGAAGGAGGACTGAACTGATAACTGGAACTATAACATACTTTTGGCAGACTCAGAGGCTGAGCCAGGCTGAACCGGGCACTGTGAGGCAGGAAGTAAGTGAAGGGTCGAGGATACAGGTGGGGGCTGTATCGCTCCTCAGCGAGGCTTTAGGAGACAGGAGCTGAATCTGATGTGCGGGCCCTTTTGAGGCCTAGAAACGGGGACTTTACAATGAAATAACGTGCACACTGAGAAACGTGGCAACGTAGCTTTACATAGGCCTTATATACGTAGTATTCACGAGAACTGGAAACTGACATACTAGAGGTGGACACAACTATAAGTGCGTCTTGAATCGAACATGGGGAATGCATATGCATATTTAATCATGCACACATAACATATGATGGATGACACGTAGGGACACAGAACATGGCAAAATTTACTTTTCCACAGTTCACTTACCTAATCGCCGTGGTCTGCGGCCATGGTAAATATCCTGCCTTTTGCGCTACAGTCGGCTGCTGCTTCAGTGGAGGGTGGTGTCTGGCATTAGGTAGCATTAGGTTCATTTCCTGTATTGGTGGTGCACGCTCTGGGGACGTAATTCCCGCGCATGCGCTATGGGTAAAAATGGGGGTCAGGCAAGATTAGATGGACATTATTCTACTGCGCATGCTCCTTCTCAGTGTTCAAGGCATGGGCATTGACTCTGATGTCCGTGTAGTGAAAGAAGGAGCCAGGGGCATTGTAAGGGCTCGTGTGCACACATAATGAGCTAAGTGCTCCCTGTACAAATTACTATTAGCAACCTAATGTGTATTTTAAGAAATCAGTAGGATTCTGCTTCAGAAGGGGCACAATTAATGCAGTGTAGACGGTTTATGACATAGGCTTTGCATATCTTGATGCATACAGAATCAATTATTTAGACATATAAGCAGTTTGATAGTACATTGGTGGGCGTAATAATATATACATTTAGGAGGGGCATTTTTTTTAAAACAAAAGGGGGGAGGGGTCGCTTTTAAGGCAAAAAGCTTAATTGCAGTGACACCATATAAAGCGATTCTTACATGGGGTCTGAAGTACAATGGCAGGTGCTAGCAGGTATTTCAAAGTGTCAAATGCATGTATTCCACTCGTCAAGAGTGTTGAGTCCTTTCTCAATGGTTTTGCAATTATAAATCCATTTGCATTCCAAACGATTCAGTGAGGTTTGTTGGTTGCCTTCCCTTGTGCTCAGCAGCAGCTTGTCTATCACCTGCCATGTTAGGTCGTTTTCTGAGTGTCCATGTTTGAGAAAATGTTCCACAAGTGGTGCTGTGACAAACTTGCAGCGGATTCTGCATCTGTGTTGGGAAATCTGGGTTTTGATCTACTGAGTAGTCTGTCCAATGTAGAGTAGTTTACACGGGCATTCAATGCAGTAGATTACGTTTTTGGAATTACAGTGGTGAATGGTTTTAACACATGTTTACAATTGTCGTATTCAAATACTGTGGTATTGGTTGTGAACTCGCATGCCATGCAGTGGTTACATTTGTAGTGCCCAAGAATAGGCAGTAGATTGAAGCATGCCTGCATTGTCACAGTCGATGCCCTCACTAGGTGATCTTTTAAATACTGAGTCATTTGGAGTAACCAAACAGGTGGGATCCGAAAGGGGTGATTTAGCAATTGATAAAGGAGGCGTGGGAGTGCCACCATCTTAAAAATTGCCAACATCCCGAGAATCGAGAATGGATCAGGAAATGGAAATGGCTGGGGAGATCCCCGCCCCTTCCTGACCTCAGGTGACTACATCCCCACCTGCCCCTTCCTTGCTCGGCACGCTGGAGAGATGAGCTGCGAGAAGAGGGGAGTTCTGAGCCCGGCACGCTGCTTCTAAGTGAGGAAGTGAGGAAATCAATAGCGCGAAGCAACTGAGCGCTGAAAACTAACACCAGTTTACAGGTTAAAATGCTGGCGACGGAAAGTTGGTGTGTTAGGAGCCGAGTTGAGTGACAGAGCTGAGGTGAGGTGCCCCAGTGTTCCATCTCCACATTTTCACTGGAGCCTGTCAGCAAGAGGCTGCTCTGAAAACGGCGCAAAGGCAGGAGACTCAGAGTAATTGGGAGTAAGCGCGAGAGCTAAAAAGTGGTTTAAAGAAGAAGGAGGTGAGAAGGAGGTGTGGGAGGTGAAGACGTGGTATAGGTCTGCCTCAAAAGAAAAACATTTTTACAAGCAAGTGATCTGTACATGAGTGGCAGTCTTTTATTTGGGCTGGTTAATGGTTAATGGGGAATGTGCATTTAAAAGGGCTGTAACCGAGACTTATCCAAAACTTATTTTGAGAGCCCAGTTGAAGTAGGAGACTACTGGGCTGCAGGGGGAAGGAGGGAAAAAAAAGCAACAAACAAAATGGAGGAAACAAACAGGATAAGGAAACAGTTAAAACTTGCAGAGGCGGCTGCAAAAGCGGATGCCGCGCACGCAGCCAAAACTAAAAAAACGTTATACAAATCAAATCTAATCAGACATCAGCTAAAGCTTCTAATAAATCAAATTAAGTTGAGACGTCCCCCAGCTCTGAAGATTCAGAGACCGATGATTCTGTACTGAATAAGTCAGTTATGAACGAGGGTACGCATGAGGGTGCAGAATTGATAGACAAGGATAAAGATCAGGATAAATTATCAGGCGCCCTCCAAGTTTGAAAAAAAGAGTTCAAGAATTCCAGGGACTTTCCTCTGTTTGTTAAGAAGAATCTTGTTTCTTTTAGTGCTTAAGCGTATGCAAATTTAAGCCAAGAGGTATCAGGGCAGCATACACTTCTGCCCTCAGGTGATACAACTCCACCTCCATCGTTAATGTCTGGCTTACCTTCTCAATCTTCACCATCTCCTTCAGGAGTCTCAGCCCAGGATGTGAGGCAAGTAGAGCCATTGATAGAAGAAGTATCTAATGTTCTCCATCAAACTACTGATCTGGCAGTAGCTGGCAGTAGCTACTCCACTCCCAGACTCTCCCGTTGCAGAGAAGGATTTACAAAATCACCTAGACGGCATTCCTCAGGTTCAACAAATGCTATTGGCATCATCCAGGGCACAATTCCAAGAGCAGACCTCTACTTAGACAACAGAGCCATTCGTGCAAAAAGATTACTGTGGGTCTCAGTCAAGATCAGAAGGACCCAAGCTTGGACATCAAAACAAGGAGGCTAGCTCATATCAGATTGACATCAAATCGATATTGAATTTAATACCGGATGAAATTTGCGCTATGAAAAGATCGCAAGAAAGTGAAACAGCAGCGCTGCTCCTCCAATTGGGAAAGATAGAAGAGGAAGTAGTGAGCTTTCCTACATGAATTCTAGAAGCCCGATCGAGGATCTCTCAATTAGAAGATCAGATGAATGGTACCCTTAAGCAAGTAAATTTAGCGGGACGGGATAAAAGAATTCTGGAAGACAAAATTGAAGACCTAGAATATTATTCACGCCGCTCAAATTTACGCATTGTTGGGGTCCCGGAGAGGTCTGAAGGTGTAAATACATTTCAATGGGTGGAGTCGTTGCTTAAACAAACAGTGATTCCTGAGTTCCCCTGCGATTTAACATTGACTAGGGCTCAGCCAGCCCATTCTCCACCAAATATTAAATTTCCACGTACTATTCTAGTTAATTTTGCAGACTATCGTATTAAGGAAAAAGTGTTGGCAAAAGCAATCCAGATGAGACAATTTGATATTATTGAAGAAACAATGTGTTGAATTTTTTCTGATATGTCTGTAATGGCTGCAAAAAGGCGTAAAGAGTTTGTAAAACGTCTACATCTCTTCAAGGCTCAAGGGGCGTGAGCCTCTATAGCACAACAATCAAAACTAAAAGTTGTGTACAGGGGAAGTTCCATATTTTTACGTGAACTGAAGAGGCCCAGGAGCTGCTTGAGGCTATTTCTGTTGGGAAATAATTTGATGATTTCTCTCTCTTTGGGACATTGTTTTGTTTTGTTTAAGGGCCGGGGGCAGGTCACCTTTGGTGCAGAACCAGGGCACCAGGAGTCACTACAGGGGGTGAAATGTGGTCAGCGGGGGAGCACACATTTCCAGGGGGTGGGCGAGGCTCTGGGGTGGGAGTATCTTGAAGTGGGGAAGGGGCGAATAAATATAAAAAGAGCAGGAGCAGTCAGGATAGATAAATTCCAGGAAAAGGAAAGGCAATGTCAGGATTTTCCAACATCGGGAGTATGATTCCAAATAACAGATATATCGCTTAACGTAATGGCATCCTAAATAGCCAAAAATATGGTGATTTCATTAGGTGGTTGGTTACATTAAAACCTCTAGTTCTTTTTATGCCAGAAACCCATTTAAAAACAAATTTACCAAAACTCTTTATTCTGGGCTGGTTTTCTAAAGACTTTTTTGCATCAGCCGGGATCGCCGGGAGAGGGGTCGCAATATATTTCTCTAGAGATATTGACTGGGAATTTATACAAGAAAAATGAGATTCTCAGGGTAGATGGATTTGCATTAAAGTTAAAATTAAAGGCAATATTGTAAATTTTAATAATTACTACGGGCCAATTATTGATGATTCTTCAGCATTATCAACCATTCATAATTTACTTATAGGTGAGCCTGGCCAAATTGTTTTAGTAGGTGATTTTAATTACATTCAAAATGTAAAAATCAATACCTCGAACAAGAATAAAAAACAGCTAAAACCTCAAACAAAGAGGATTTTTGATGGTCTGATTTCGGATTTATATTTGATCGATGCTTGGCGTATGGTTAATCAGACAGATTATTTTTTTTTTACTTATCGATCATTAGTCCCTGTTGCAGCAAAAATTGGTTCCTAGGCTTTTTCCGATCACTCATTTGTTCAAATTGATTTAGAATTAGGGAGTGGAGTGAGGAGGAGGTCCAGGTGGCAGATGGACCGCCTCCTCCTTCAGCACCCTCTTTGGCTGGAGAGTTTCAGGGTCTGGATTCTGGATTACTTTAACACGAATGAAGGGTCAGCCGATATATTTTTCAATTTGGGGTGGTTTTAAAGTAGCAGCTCAGGCCAAATGATAGCTGTATCTGCTGGAAAGGGGAAAAAAGTCTGGAAAAAATTGCAGGACTTCAGCTATCTCTTCAGACGGCTTCCGGGCTTCGCAGCTCTCCAACACAGGGCCAGTGGGAGGAAGCAAAGAAGTCCTTGAGAGATTTTTTTATTGTTGAGGAAATCAATAGTTCCCAAACTTATCTCCAAAAGGTCTATGAAGAAAGCCAAATGGTTGGAAAAATATTAGCCTGGGCAACAAAAGGAATCAGCCTGCGTATCAGAGATAGTTGATCCCAAAACGAATACAGTAGTATCGGATAGAATTGAGGTTGATTGGGTCTTCTTTGAACATTATTATCAACTCTACACTACTAAATATACCATAAGTCCTGAAGTGATTCAGGAATATTTTGCAGGAGTAGAACTTCCCAGATTAGCTACAAACTCAGTATTACAACTGCAAAATGAAATCACAGTATCAGAGATTTTGGAAGTTATTAAATCTATGTCAGGGGCAAAAGCCGGTGGGGACGATGGACTACCCATCGAATTTTATAAAATGTTTGTAAAAGAGTTGACTCCATTTCTTAAGAAACTCTTTAAATATGTTAAGACAGGTGGTGTTGTTCCTGCGGAGTTTAAGAGGGCGATCGTAGTTAGTTTCACAAAAAAGTGTAAGGAACGTAACAACGTCAATTCATATAGACCCATTAGTCTTTTAAATGTTGACTATAAGATTCTGATGAAGATCTGGACACAGCATATTACCCCGCTGGCCCAAGAAGTAATTCACATGGATCAAACAGGTTTTGTTGCAGGGCTGGCCATGTCGTCAAATACTGGATATCTGATACAAGCATTAGATTATTTTAATTTCAAATGTTTTTATTGAGTTTTTAAGAACACAAGGAATGGGCAACACAATGCAGTATACGCACATCAGGCATATATGGCGATCGAGACAGACAGACATGTCTTCTCTACGAGTCAGCAGATAAGCATATAGATCATGCCCAAGCGGAGGTGCAGTGCCCGTAGCCCACGAAGGCAGGCTTTCAAGAGTAAAGAACAAACAGAACAGTGAAAAACACCCCGCCTCCCTCCCAAATCCCACAACCCCTTCCCTCCCTCCTCCCTGACCAGTATGCCTGTTGTCTAGAGCTGCTGTGGTGGCACTCACAGAAGTGCGCGCCTCAAGACGTGCCAGATCACGTTGGGTCTCGAGATTGGTGCGTAAGGCGCAGGATGCGAAGATATTTCGGGCAAGTAATTTCGTGAAATTCCCTGGACAAGAGTGACAGAAGCGGCTGCCAGGTTTTCTGGAATGTGTCAGCAGTGTGAGTAAGCGTGGCCTGGATGCGTTCCATGCCTAGTGTGAACCACAGTTTGTGTAACCAGCCAGTGTGGGTAGGTAGCGTGGTGGAGCCCCACAGCGACAGGATGTGTTGTGACGCTGCTTGCATGGCGATGCCCATCTGTTTGCCACGAGGTGAGCGCAAGGGAAACGTGAGCGCGTTGGGCAGACCTAGGAGAGTGTATGCTGGGAAGCGCGGGATTTCGGTTGCGAATGCAGAGTCTATGTCGTCTAAAACTGCTTTCCAGTAGCCCTGCAGCATGCTACATTCCCACAGAATATGGGTCAGAGTCCCCTTCTCACCACAGCCCCTCCAACACAGCGCGCTTCGAAGAGGGTTGCCCTGATGGAGTCGCGCCGGAGTAAGATGCCAGTAGATGGCTAACTTTACCGCAGATTCCCTGGCACTAGTGTTGCGAGTAGTGTGTGCTGCTCTGTAGTATATCAGTTCCCATTCTTTGGGTGAGAGTGCCCTCCCGAATTCCGACTCCCAGCGCCTCTGCCCTGCCGTTGTAGCTGAATTTGCTTCGGGGGATAGCATCTTGTATAGCTCTGATATGAGGTGTTTGTCCGACTCCTTTGAAATGAGCCAGCGTTCGAACGGTGTCATCTGCCGGCCGACCAGGAGGACGCGCTCCGGGTCCAAAAGCCAATGGCGGAGTTGGAAATATTGGTACATGTGAGGTTTGGTTATGCCATAGCCCTGTGTAATGTCAGCGAGAGGGAGAAACCCCTTCACGTCAAAAAGGTGGCCGGCCGAGCGACAGTCTGTGGAGCGCCATTGCGGAAAGGCATGGGGGTCATTTCCCAGTGGGAACTCAGGGTTATCAAAAAGTGGAGTAAGTGGGGAAGGGAAGGTTGTTAGTCCCCTCCGGACAGCTACCGAGTCCCAGACCTTCATGACAGTGCGCGTGATAGGGGAGCGGAGGAGATATCGCGGCCTATGTTGGCGAGGAAGGAATGGGATTTTCCACAGTGATGTCTGGGCCATTGCCCTGTCCTGGAACAACCATCTCTTTTCGGATTCGGGTCTGTACCATTCCACTAAGTATCGAAGCTGTGAGGCCCATAGGTATCGTAGGAGGTTAGGGATTCCGAGACCCCCCTCGTCCACAGGTCTATGCGCCACTTGTTTGTTCAGCCGTGCGCGTTGCTGTTTCCAGATAAACTGGTGAAGAGCATGTTGGAGGGCGGCGATCATCCCCGGTGGCGGCATGACCGGGAGGGTCTGAAAAATATACAATATTTTAGGTAGAACGGACATTTTCACTGCCGCTACGCGGCCTAGTAGAGAGAGAGGTTGTTTCGACCAGCGTGCGAGGTCGGCTCGAATCTGGGAGGATAGCGTGGTGTAATTAAGGGTGGCCATCGACTCCGTGGACGAGGTAAGAGTGATGCCCAAGTACGGGAGTCGTGGGGAGACCTGCAGATCGCAGCCGAAATCAGGCAGCGGGGTGTTAGAATGGGCATAGCTGCCTAAGGGCAGTATCAGGGATTTCCCCCGATTGATTTTGAAGCCGGAGACCGCTCCAAAGTTGTCCAGTTCCTCCAGGAAAGCCGGCACGGAGGTGGACGGTCGGTCCAGTGCGGCTATAATGTCGTCAGCATAAAGTCCCACCACATGGGGTTCGTGGCCGAAGGAGACGCCACTGATGCGGGGGTTGTCTCGAATTGTCTGCGCCAGTGGTTCCACATAAAGCGCGAATAAAAGGGGCGAGAGAGGGCACCCCTGGCGGGTGCCTCTTTGTATCTCGAAGGGATCCGACTTGAGACAACCCAGTCTGACTCGAGCCACAGGGCGGTGGTAACAGCTGGCGATCCAAGCTCGGAATCGGTCGCCCAGACGATAGCGCTGCAGGACTGCCTGCAGGTAGGTCCAGTCGACGCGGTCAAACGCCTTCTCCGCGTCAATGGCCAGCAACACCGACTCCGAGTCCTGGAAGTGGGCTTTGTCCACGAGGTGCAGCAGACGCTTGGTGTTATCACTACACTGGCGATTCGGGACAAAGCCCGATTGGTCAGGTTCCAGGATTCCCGGAAGGCAGGGGCCCAAGCGGGCCGCCAGCACCCCCGTGAACAGTTTCAGATCCAGGTTGAGTAAAGAGATGGGGCGGAACGCCGAACAGTGTGTCGGGGGTTTACCCGGCTTGGGTAGGACCACTATGTCAGCCGCTAGCATGTCCGGTGGTATGGAGCTCGGGCCTTCAAAGGAATTAAACAATCTCGCAAGTATGGGAGCTAGAGTGTGGCCAAAAGCTTTATAAAAGCCGGATGAAAACCCATCAGGGCCCGGTGACTTAAGCGGGCGGAGACGCGAAATGGCGGCGAGGACTTCGTCCGGGCGAATGGGGGCATCCAGGGCCTCCGAGCTCGACGGACAAAGAGGCGTGATATTAGCCGACAGCAAATACTCATTACCAGCATCAGGGGATACTCTATCCGCGCTATACAGGGAGGCGTAGAAGGAGCGAAAGGCAGACGCCACCTGCGAATCATCCGCAATAGTATTACCGGAATCGTCCCGCAGCTCGGTTATCTTCGAGCGTTGAGTCTTAGCTTTTAAGGCGCTTGCCAGGAGGCGTCCGGTGCGATTGCCCCCCACGTAGTAAGTGTGACGGAGACGAAGAGCAGCGAATTCCGCTCTGTCAGTGTCGAGACTGGCCAGTTGTGCCCTAGCGGCTTTCAGCTGACGCCAAATTCTCGGAGCGCACGTACGGCCGTGAGCCCTCTCCAATTCAGTTACCTGCGCGGTGAGGTCAGTCCTCTTTTCTTTGCAGATCTTAGCGTCGGCGGCAGCAATCGCTATCAGTTCCCCCCTAACCACAGCTTTCAGGGCACCCCAGAGAGAGGAAATGGAAACCGCTGGGGAGTCGTTGGTGACAAGGTAATCCGAGATGCATTTACGGAGTTGCTCGAGCACAGCTGGCCGTTGTAAAAGGGGCTCGTTGAGTCTCCATGTGCCAGGAGCGCGCGGGGACCTAGGTACCCTGAGCGTAAGCTCCACCGCATCATGGTCAGAGAGGGCAGCTGGGACAACGGAAATGTCGGCAATGTGGGGAACCATTTCCGAGGGGCCCAAGATATGATCCAGACGCGAGTATGAGTGGTGAACGTGGGAGTAGTAGGTGTAGCGTGTCGTGTTGGGGTGTGCCGTTCTCCAGAGATCCACTATGTCCCTTTCTTGCAACCATAGTTTGCCTGTATCTGAAAGCGCGCCGGTATCACCATAGCGGTGTCCTGATCTGTCCATGTGCGTGTCCATAACGAGATTGAGGTCCCCCCCTATGAGCAGCTGTGAATGAGGTGGTTGCAGAGCTTCGGAAAGTGCAGCTTTGAGGTATGCCTCTTGGCCCGTGTTGGGAGCATAGATGGAACCTATCGTGAACATGGTGTCTCCCACATGGAATGCGTGTGTCAGGAGGCGTCCCCTCACCTCCCCAGACCTAGCACCCACCCTACCCCGGAAGCGTCGGGACACTAGAATGGCAACCCCTGCTTTCTTGGACGGGAGAGATGAAAAGAATTGCTGGGGAAAGGCTCGGGAGCGCATCCTATGCCAGTCTTTGGGCAGGAGGTGAGTTTCCTGCAGCAAGCAGATGTCAGCTTCCGAGCCTTCCAAATAGGAGATAATCGCCCTTCGCTTAATCGGGTTATTGAGGCCCTTGACATTGAGGGACAGTACCTTAAGTGTGTCTGTCATCCTGGTAAGGGGTGAGAACGGGCAAGTAAGACAGCACCTGGTGCAGCAGCATTTGAAAAGACATGGTTAGCGTGCGAGCATTTTGTAGATTCCCCGGCATACTGGTCCCCACCCACGTGCCCCGCGCCCCTCCCACAACCTCTTCCTTCCCCCTCGTCCCCCCTACCCCCCTTCCCCCCTACCCCCCTTCCCCCAGAAGCCTCCCTAACCCCAACAGGTTGGGCGTCCCCAGTCCCCATTCCGCCCCCCTCCCTCTCCCCAGAATTAACCAAATAACAGTCCCCAAACTTAGAACTAGTTAAAGTCTCGGGCCTAAACGTGTGTGACACAGGTCCGTAGAAAGTCATAGGTAGGGGTACCATGGCAGCGGCCGAGTAGGCAGCTCCCCGACCCGACACCCCAGGATAGTGCAACGTGAAAGAAAACCCCCAAAGTCACAGTGTCTTACTGGTCCGTCGCGGTGTTGTCTGCTACCTCCTGCACTGCTGCCTCTCGCTCCTGGGCGACCGTGGCAGGATCCGGCCTCGAGACACTCCTCGGGGAGCGCCGCCGGCGCACCATCTGCCAGCCGTCCCGTGGTTGCCGGGGCGGGTCATCTTGCGATCTGTGTGGGGATGTGTTCCTGGATCCGGGACTCTCAGGCAGCTCAATGTTCAGGAGGGCGCAGGTGACTTGGAGCGATCGGAGTTGATGAAGCGAACCCTTCCACTTAAAGATCAGGCGGAACGGGTGACCCCAGGAGTAGGGTACACCATTGTCTCTTAAGAAATTGGTGGCTATCCGGAAGGATTTGCGCTTCTGTAGCGTGATGGAGGAAAGATCTTGAAAGAGGGCTACGGGCACTCCACGGAATTGGATAGGTTGTTTACCCCGGGCCTCTCGTAGGATGCGTTCTTTGATGGGGAAATCCGGGAGGAAAGCCAAGATGTCCGGCGGGGGGGCCGGGGCACGGCGCGCCACGCCCACTCTGTGTGCCCTATCAATTCGTATCATGAAGTCATGGGGTTCACCCAATATGTCCCTAAACAGTTCCTGTAAGTATTCAACCAGATTAGGCTGTTCGGCCTTCAGAGGGACTCCGCGGATCCTAATGTTGTTCCGCCTGGAGCGGTTCTCGAGATCCTCTGAGTGTGATTGCAGGTCCACCTGTTGGTCCTGAAGCCGAAGGATCTCCTGCTGCAGCCTCTCCACCTCCATGCTGTGTGCGCTATCCGCTTCCTCCATCGAAGCCACCCGCTCACCCAGACCGTCCAGGTCCCGGCGCAGCTCACGTTGCTCCCCCGCGAGTTCTTGTTTTAGGGTTTGGAAGTCCTCCCTCAAGGTGTTGAAGAGGGAGGCCAGAAAGGCCTTGGTGATGGGGGTAGTGTCATCCTCTTGATTCTGGGGGCTCGCCTGAGGTTTCGGGGAGGCAGCCGTTTGGGTCTTCTCCACTTTCGATGCAGATTTTTGCATTAAGTCTACAATATTCCGATTCCCTTTCCGGTTAGAGTGAGCCATGGTAGGTAAGGCCAGAGGCCGCAAACGTGGTCCGGGGAAAAGCGGGGTGCAAGCAGCAGAGAGCCGTGTGGTCGGGCGAAGTTGCCGGTGTGTCTGCAGAGAAGATGTCCGGGCTGGGTGAAGCTCCGCAGCAGCAGGGCCAGGGTGCGTTGCAGGCAGCGTGTCCAGGCCGAGGGGAACGTCCGAGCCGGGGGCTCGTGGCAATCCCAGGGCAGAGATGGTTGAAGAGGCGCGTGGGCTGTCACGGGTAGTGAGGGCAGGCCTGACCCCTCAGTGCAGCGCGTGCGGTGAAGGGGGGTCCGTCAGTGGGGCGGCATCCGTGCTGCAGGCTCCGCAAGCCCCGGAGTCGGCGATCTTCCCCAGGCGTACGAGAGCAGCCCCAAGCCCGGGGTCCAGCATCAGGCCCGCCGAACCTCGAGCGTCACCCGCAGGGCCCCCAGCCGATCTCAGGGGGGCCGGCCGGGAGGTGGAGGCGGGAGGCGGCAGGCACCAGCCTCGGCGCGGCGGGGCTCGGGTATCAGCGTCGCCGGATGGGCCTCTCAGGTACTTCGTGGCCTGCCCCTAGGCACAGGCCCCGCACCAGCGCAAGGATCCCAGTAGCAGCCGTCGATGGCCCAGCCCCAGGGCGGTGATCCCAGGCGGAGTGAGGTTCCAGGCAGAGGTGAGGGCACAGAGCTGCTGCGTGGTGCGGGGTATCCCCTCAAGCGCCGATAGAGCCGGCGCCGCCAGGCCAGGCCCCGCGCCGGGGGCTCGAGTGCAACGTGGAGCTGGAGCCGGTGTCAGCAGGTAGCCCCGTCAGGCACCGCCGCCGTCCTCGGGTGAGGGTTCTGGGTAGGGTTCTGGGCAGCTCCCGGCCCCCGGAGGGAGAGCCGGGCCAGGGCACGTTTCGCGGGTAGCTGGCAGGGGGGAGCGCGGCAGACTCCGTCGGGTACCTGCTTGCCGGGGGAGATCCCGGTGGAATGCTGCGTAGGCCTGAAAGCCGGGGGGCAGAGTTGCGGGGATTCGCCTCACCGGACTGTGGTAGCTGCAGGGATCTCCCGGCATCCGCGAAGGGGCCGCCTCCTGGGCCCGGGCGACGTCCTCTCCCGCCGTCTCAGGCACGTCGGGAGCCCGCAGCGCTCTCCATCTCCGCCAAGCTCATCGGAGAAGCTCCTCCGTGCGCCGCCATGAGGCCAGGCTCCCGGTCTCGTCCGTGGGCGCCGCTGCGGGACAGCGGGGGCCTCGGCGGCTCCGAAATTCAACTTCGGGGGTGTCGTGAGTGGCACCCCCCAGCAAAGCCGGGTAAATGCAGGGTTTTTGTGGGTATCCTAGATTATAGCGCCGTGCTAAGGGGATCAGGGCCGGGGAGCCACACAAGGCACGTCCGATCAGGCCGACATCTTGGCCACGCCCCCAGCATTAGATTATTTTAATGTCAATATGACACCAGCCTGTATCATGATGATTGATGCTGAAAAAGCTTTTGATTTAGTTATTTGGGATGCTTTATTTTTCGGACTTGACAGATTTAATTTTCCGGCCCAAGTTATTTCTATGCTACAAAATATTTATAGAGGATCTCAGGCGCAGTTGGTAATAAACAGCAACCAAATAGGCTCTGTGGATATTAACAGGGGTTCTAGGCAAGGTTGCCCTTTTTCACCCTTATTATTTACCTTTTTTATAGAACCTTTACCAATTAAAATAAGGTGTAATAGGAATATACAAGCACCAATCTCTGGAATGGCTAAATTGAAGTTATTTGCTGATGACGCTATTCTCTATTTATCCCCCGAAAGGCAAATCAATGATCGGATATAGACCGAATTTAGCCAATTCGAATTAATCGGGGGATACAAAATTAATCCAACTAACACAGAGATTATAATATTAAATATTGGACCTGAATTCTTGCCCCATACTCTTCAACATCAGGATCATAAAACAGATCCTATGCGCTATTTTGGTATCTATGTAACAGGGCAATTTAATGAGTTTGCTAAACTAAACTATGAGGCCACCAGTGTTAAAATACAAAAACTTTTGGAAAGTCTGCCATTAGCCTTGATAGGGCGAGTGGCGCTTATCAAGATGTCTATATTACCCTTATTAATTTTTATATCCTCCAACATCATCATCAAGGTGAACGCTACCTATTTCAAGGGGCTCGATTCAATGATTAGATCTTTTATTTGGAACAAAAAGGTTTCTATAGTCAAACTTTTGGTTTTACAATTAGATGTAGAATCAGGTGGTTTGGCTCTACCGCATATTCATACATACTATGACTCAGCGTTCTTAGATTTCGCAGCTTGTTTATTATCCAATACAAAATGTAGAGATCACTTTTTTATTAACAAAATTATTGTAGAAGCGGGTACTTTTCTCAAAAGTTTGAAACTCCCCCAAAAAACTATATACAAGACACTCACTGATCTTATAGGAAGATTGAACCCATTCCTTAAACAGAGTGGGTTTTCGGGTCTATATGCCTTAAAACTAAATGAGTGAAGACATCTGGGTCTCGATATACATTCGTCGCATATTAAAATCTGGCAGGAGTCTGGCTTGGGCACAGTTAATCAGTTTTTTTATTCAGGACAGGATCATAACATGGGAAGAAGTCCAGACAAGGAGCCATAATCGTATTAACCCCTTATTTTTTTAATATCTCCAAATTGTTTTTTTTTTTAAATAAACACAAGTTAATATTGAACTACCATAGCAACTGATTACCATAGTTTGGTTGTCTTGGTTTTGTTACAGTTCTGCAGCAATTATGGTAACTTGTGCTATCTTGCCCTTCTGGAAAATCTCATAAGGCTTCATTTGATGCCAAACTCAGCTGCACAGTTCATAACAGAGACATATTGTTATAATCATATCTCTAATTTATGGCTGTCTCCATTGGTTACCTCTTAGTATAAGATTTCTCTTCTAAGACATTGCAATTGTTAGTATAATGTAGTCCATGCAGTGCTCCTTCTTTGAATACTTTTCTGTACTGGCCAGTTTTTGGCCAAAGTATAACATTGTTACTTTTGGCAACAGGTTTTTCTGTGTAGCTGCAGCATGAGAATGGACCTCTTGATCTTTCACAGCAATTATGAATTGTTTTCCTTTAGTCAACACTAGCTAAAAAATACATTTAGGTTTTAATTATATGTACCTATTTCGGAACTTTTTATAGCACCAATACATCACAGCGGATGTGTGCTTTATAAACACTACGCAACACACCACAACCCACAAGTGAATTTCAGTGTCCAGGGCAGAGCTTCACAAGCCTGCAATGATTCCAATGCTTCTCAGGTATTTTGAGCTCTGTCAAGACCCAGTCAGAGATGCATAAGCTCTTCATACATGTTGTATCCGGGCCCATGCACCTGGGCTCCAACTACTAATCTGAAATATCTTTCCATACCCAGAACAGAGCTCCAAAAGACTCACAAGCTTCTTCAGTGTGTTATGCACCGACAGGATACCAATTAGGCCTCCCAAATGATCAAATGGGCAAATTAGACATGGCCCTTGGACATTAGTTACATCCATCAACTGGAAGGGTATCTCTGTATTTGGGGCAGATTTCCACATGAATAATACTGAATGTTATACTCTTCAAGATAACAAGCTCTGAGAAGACCCCAGTCAGAGCTCTAGGAGGCTGATTTGCATGTCTTTGGTACAGCCACTTGAGAAGGGCTACACCAAAATATTAGAGGCAGTGGCCTATGGAGGGGTAGAGTCCTTATAACCCTACATGAACTCTGAAGCCCCAAGGTTTTAGAAGATCCCATTTAATGCTACAATACCCCAACATTCATATCTAGGGCACAACTGCTGAAATTAGAGTCCAGCTCCATCTTGAGATGTTAGGGTAGCCAAGGAAAGGTTCCACAAATACTACATGGACTCCCATGCTTCTTAAAGATAACAATTGCTTAATGAACTCCACTTAGAAAACAGGGCTGAGCCAAAATTCAAATCTGTTCTTTTGTATCTGGATTTTGGATTTACTAATCCATGGCTACTCTAATGTTATTGTGAGTGTTCCACAACCACTAGGAGTTTCAAAATCCTTGGGAGGTATCCCTCTATTCATTGGGGCGACTGGTTATGAGAAGATCCCATTTAGAACTCATGGAGGCCCATGCATAACCTGTGAAAGGCTCTATGGGAACTCCTTTTATGTATCTTTAGGGCAAAAGCTTGAATTAGAGTTCACAGATGCCCCCAGGCATGTCCAGGGCCGACTTCAGATGTGGGCTTCACATACTGACCCACATGTGAACCCCTGTCCCCAAGTAGAGATTCCATATATTCTGTGGGGATCTGCAGGCTGTTGAGGAATGAAAAACTTCACTTCACTTTCACCCTGGCTCATAACTGTAGACCCCTGGAGGCCTAGATAGGCATTAATGTGTAAGAGGCAGCTCCCATCACACTCCTATTAGAATACATGAGAAGACAGAATGTCTTGCTTCCTAGGCTGGCCACTGGAATGTGTAGTAAGACCTTATGTCTTGCTTGGTTTATACTTTTTATGATTGGCTCATCACGTGTTCCTTCAGTTGGAAGGATAACGAGGTAAAATACTTGCATGTTCCCCACTGTGACAGTAGCTAAACACATTACAAATATGCTTAGCCCTCTTCTCCTCGATGAGTAATGACTTGGGTTAGGGTCCTGTGTGTCCTTTATTTTGGTGCATTGTTCTGCGCAAGCTGCATGGAAGCCCTTTAACCTGCCTTCAGGACATCTGTCTTCAGCCAGTTTCTTTCTGGGTATCAAGTTCTCTCTGACACTTTGGATTTTAATCACAACTGCTAATTTGTTAGTTAGATTCATGGTACCTTATTGCATTATATCCATTGGTAAATCTTTTTTTGAAACCTCCGAGGCCCAGGTAAACCTTCATCTGTGTCTGGGTCCTAGGAGATACAAAATTTAAAATATCCTGAATGTTTTGCTTGCTTGACTGCATGTTACCACTACCAGGTTTGAGGCTAATGTACACAACACAACAATACCATGTTTGTTGCAGTGATAGTTAAACCTGTCTCTCAGAGGACCTAAACCACTTTCTGTCACTTCATCAGGTCTTCATCACAGGGGGTACTGCGTGAAGAAATAGTAAAAAATCAAAAGGTCACAAAAGCATAGGAAAATGATCAATGATCCTTTTCAGATGGTGCAAGAGGGTTCCAAAGGGCTGGTTGGATATTTATCAGTATGGCACCTTAATATATGATTGGTAGTAACAGATGTTTCCAGTCTGCTACCTTTTGCTTCTCATCTAATTTGTTGGTGCATATGTCTTATGTTGGTCTTCTGGCTTCTGTAACCTGCAGCCCTCTGTGCCTGGGAAATAGGATCGGACGCGCTAAGGAAATGGTCTGTGGATTATCTACAATTTTATCTTTTTTTAACTGGTTTCTTCATGCTTGTTTGACTATCCTGTCAGCTCCAATGGCATTCCGTAGCGTTTTCTCTTTGTCTGCATATAGATGAAGGAGGACACTGACATTAAGAAGGGTTCGGCTTGTGCTAGTTTGATGATGCTGAAGGATCATTATTTTGGTATTGTTTTAGATACACAATATGGATGTGTGTATGTGTAAACCTGCATGTTGCAGTTTTTCTTCCACAAGATTTGTTTTTTTTTATTCAATGTGATCATGTTGGCACACCAATGCCCATGTAAGGTAGCATGTGCAATTGTGTGTATGCTTTTTGTGTGGTATAATTATCTGTGTGTCAGACATGCATTCATGAGGATGTTGTAGTGCTTTTGTGATATTTCCATGTATCCAATAGTCTTTGTAACCCATCTCTTTGTTTGCTTGATTGAAGCATTTTTTGAAAGTAGATTTTGATTTAATGACAGTAATCTTTGTGATTTTTCCATGGTCTTGCCCAGAATGTTTGTATTCCTTCATAAGACCCAAGGAATGATACTTCAGTTCTTAAAGGGAAAATTGCTTCTATGTGCATCTTCACTTCAAGGAGCAAAAATCTGCAGAGCTGATAAGCATTTACATGAACTGTCTGGTTTGTGTTTGAATGCAGAATATAAATTCTGTCCTGAGATTATTTTCCTTGACTATCATTAGTTATTTTAGACACTTAAGCACCTGCATGTATTGTGGGTTCACTTCACTTTGGAGCAATTGACAATCATCCAGTGCTTAAACATGTTATCGATGAGTCAAGGGATAGCACTCCCAGGTAAAAGATGCTTACTATGACTTTCATATTAACAATTCCTATGTGCTTGTTTTACCCATACTTCTGAAGCTGGTCAAAAATAAGCTTGACTAATGAACTTCTGATGGCAAAGTAGTGCTCTTTAGTACAGGATCTGCATTGAGGGTATACTTGAAGTCTTAGAATCAATGTTCAGATTGCAGAGTCTAATTAGCAACCATATATAATTTCTTCTCAAGTAGGTCACTATGTCACAATAGTTCTTAATATAGTTACCACTGTAGTAGATGGCCTACACAGTTCATAACCAAAGGTGAACCCTTTAGATGTTCCCATTCTACAATGGATTATACATCAAAATCCTACATCCTTAAAGTTAGTGATCTATGTCAGAAACAGGCGATAAAATTATCACCACTGTAGCGGCAGAAAACTGCCACTAAAACGGCGATCATGGGCTTGATATTATGCTCTATGGTATTCCAATTGAAGCTCAGGTTAGATGTCCTTCACATCTAACATGGGTTTCAATTGGAATTCCCTAGAAAATATTATCAAGCCCATTATCGCCGTTTTAACAGCAGTTTTCTGCCGCTATAGCGGCGATAATTTGATCGCCTGTCTTGATAATATGCCCTGAAACTTTGCACCATTTGTAGGTTGTCTCAATTAGGTTCATGAAGAATGTTTTTTTATTTGCTTACACAGCAAAAACACATTTATGGCAAAATCAAGTTCACGTTTGTGACTATTACACATGCAGTACTCTTTCTTTAATTAAATGAATGTGCGTATCTCTTTCTTGTTAAACAACGCCCATATATTTCACATCATGATTTACCAACGTGTATCTATCGGCATTTGCTTAGACAGATCACTTGCATATAGCAAGACATTGTTGAAGCAAGACATCTTGAAGAAAGGGCAAATGGAGTTTGCCTGCTGTCTCAAGAACTTTACTACTATAATATTGATAATAATAATAACATTATATGTGAAGAGGTTTACAATATAAATCACGTAATTCAGTTTATTTTGTATCTTAATAGCTTTCCCTGATTTTATTTCGGGGCTGCCCCTTGAGATACATGAAAACAGCTTTGTACTTGTAGGTTTCCTACGGTATTAAGAGCATACTAACTTTCATACCATTACTTTGCTTACTGCTTGTTCGTTCTCTAATACGTATACATGTATTGTGTGAATTTGTGTTGCGAAATACTTGACATTTGGTTTGTTTATAATATATTAGGAAAAGCAAATATCTCCTCATTAGGAGCATTCAACCAAACATTCAGCAAAGCAAATAAACATGAACTGTAAAAATTGTGATTTACCTTTCCCAAAACACACTTTACATAAAACGGTTAATTAATTGCAACATTGTTTAAATTAATAGGGAGTTCTTGCATAATCCTTGTGGACAGGATTTAATCTGTGTTAATGTGCACTGCATCCATATTAAGATTTAATTTTCTGTTGTAATTATGAAAGTTGCAAAATAAATTCTACTGGGAAGTGTCATACATTATCTTATTTTCAATATGAAATGGTTTCAGAACAGTGCAACGTGCGCGAGTAGCATGATGGAGGATTCCGTATTAAAAACAAAACACAATACATAATTGTTTATTTTGCAGACTACACATTGCATTTAACATATTTCTAAATACCATTGCAGACCCTCTCATTTACATAACTGTAGGAGTAACTCTAGAGGGGGAACAATTTAATTCAATTCATAGTGGTTTGTACAAAATTACAATATTTGTACTTTACGTTTTTCTTATGAGTCTCCGAGCACATATCACACAGTTCGTGCTAAAAAGGCTTGTGTTTCTTAACCTTACCTTGAACATCAATGAGTTGCTTTTATTTATGAGCTTTGAATTTAAAATACCATCATAGCATATTGTTAAATGTTTCAGAATGAATGCTGTATGATCCCATGCCATGAACAAAGACATTCTTATGCATATTTAATATATGTACTGGGGTGAATGTATGATATTGTTCTGCATTCTGTCCATCAATTATTCTTTTTGCATTTGTCACCCCGAGTGGGACGGGTATGCCCAGACATGGGTCCCGTGCTCTCCATGCCACTGGAGTCAAGCTATCCTGGCTGATGAGGGCTGAAAGTCCAAAACCGATCATAGGATGCTTGTTTCCAGTCCAGGGAGGACCTGGCATGGCAGTTTGGGCTGGACTGTTCCCATTGGATGCAGGGTTAAGACTGATTTGCATGTGACTGTGTCCAAACTGGAATGACATGGTGAGCAAAAAATGATGGATTTAGGCCCAGGTCTCTGTACTGGGGTGAATGTATGACATTGATCTGCATTCTGTCCATTAATTGTTCTTTTTGCATGATATGGTTTTAGCACGTCATGGCTTAACTAATTATGCTTCTATTTTATGGTTAACTTGATATTTTTATGTGCTTGTGACAGTAAGATTAATTCAGATTTTCTTGTATAAGCACTAGGCACTTTATCAAATAAGAGCGTAAGCACGTTAGCAAATAGACTGCTATAGTAAGGCCTACAGTTACTTACAAAATGGAACAGCCAGTGGGGAATGGTGTCATGACTGATGGACAAGAAAAACTTGTCAGACATAATGCATCTAATAGTATATTTTCCTAGGAGTACCGGATGTGGAACATGCTTCTCTTCCTTCCCCTCCCCACGACCTGTTTGGAAATGTATCGACTAAATGTACTGTAAATTGATGTGCTTTTATGGTTTTTATAATGAAATCCTATAAGGACATCTATCTATCTATCTATCTATCTATCTATCTATCTATCTATCTATCTATCTATCTATCTATCTATCTATCTATCTATCTATCTATCTATCTATCCATCTATCTATCTATCTATCGATTTTCTTGGATACTCTGAAAATACTCTTTAATATGGGCTCATAGGATTGCCCCGAGATTCCCGTTTGTATGCCACCAGGTACTAAACTGTCAGCTTCCTTTGGGTTTGGAGCCCTCATTGTACATCGGCAATAGCATGGCGTAGGGGTCCGATATGCTCCTCTGTTGTGTACTCTTGCTAGGTACATTTATGAATGACTGAGGCAGAGAGGAATATGTCATTTAAGAGGGACAACAAATTGTGCATCGAGGAGTGAAAAGTGCATATTTTCTATCCGGTATGTCTAATCCTCTAGATATCACATGGGCCCATAGAATCAACCCAGTCTCGCAGTTCGGAGGGGCAGCATGTATTTAATGTATTTGATGTTCAGTTCCTTGTTCATGACAGTATTAAAATCTGCGCCTATCACATTTTTGTCTGAAGGCAAATTTAGAAGTATGTTGGTGAGGAAAATATATATATATATATATATATATATATATATATATATATATATATATATTCACTGAAAAACCATAGGTTATAGACCATATATAGTTAGGAATTAGCATTTAGAAAACCTTATTTTACTCACACAAAACCATTGAAATTCCATATATAGTTAGTTGCACTAACTATATATCGCGCACCCGCAATCCACTGCTGATGATGTCACATATTACATCATTCATGACATGGTCAGTGACATCACTGATGACATCACTGATGACATCTCAAATGACATCACGGATGACATCACTGATGATATCCCATTTGACATCAATGACCACATCACTGATGATATCATTCATGTGACAATACAATGCATCTCCTCACATTTTAATATAACCTCTGTTACACTCAGTGTTAAATACAGAGTATAATTTTTGAAACCATTGACACACCAATACTAGTTACTACATACGCACTCACTGATTCCTACGTCTACACACACATTCACTCATTCACCCATACAATCATTCATACATACAATCAATCATCTTTACAACACTATCATATGCACTCATACACCTATACAGACACTCACACTCTGCCACTCATCCATGGAGTTACTCACACACCTAGTCAGTCCTGTAAAGAATCAATCACACTTCCATTTTCTAATCTATACAGTTAAACATAGAGCACCTTACGTTTTCAACCATATACTAACACATACTTAGTCTCTTATACAATCATTGATACAAGTACACATTGATCTGCACAGAGTCACACACCTCCCAGCCAGCCACACACACACTCAGTCTCCCATGCAAATACTTGGGCAATCAATCAATAACCCATATAGTTACTCATATAGCTACTGATCAACACATGCTGCAGTTTACAGAACAACAGACATAATGATGCACAAATTAAGACAGTTTAGTCACTAACCCATGCACTCAGTGAGACACATTTAATCACTCACTCATACATTCAGTCATGCACCTACTAAATCCTTCGTCCAGACACTTATACTTCCACTCATTCTTCAATATGTAAGACATATTTTAACTTTACAGAAACACACAGTCACTGGATGTTGTCATCAGTGATGTCATCCGTGATGTAATTTGAGATGTCATCAGTGATGTCATCAGTGATGTCACTGACCATGTCATGAATGATGTAATATGTGACATCATCAGCAGTGGATTGCGGGTGCGCGATATATAGTTAGTGCAACTAACTATATATGGAATTTCAATGGTTTTGTGTGAGTAAAATAAGGTTTTCTAAATGCTAATTCCTAACTATATATGGTCTATAACCTATGGTTTTTTCAGTGAATTTTCAAGGTTTTGTAAATGCTAATTCCTAACTATATATGGTCTATAACCTATGGTTTTTTCTGTGAATTTCATTGGTTTTTTAACAGCTAATATCTGTAGCTGTAAAATGTATTCTTCTTTAAATCCAAAAATATATTTTATATGTTTATGAATAATTTTTTTTTTAAATATTTTTTTTTCTTCGTTCCCGCTTCGCGAATCGGGAAGCTTCCCGTTAGCTGACCTTGATGCCGCGAAATAGACCGCGAGCCGGTAAACGTTTCTTTACCGCAAGTGCCGCGTTAGAAAACAACATCGTGACGCCTCCCGTCCGCATGACGTTTCACGTTGTCGCGTGATACGTCATATGACGTGCTACGTTAGCGAACTGGTACGCGAAGCGAGTCGCAAAGCGCAGGTTTCTGGAAGCAAACCGGGAGGCCCTGCAAAGCGCTTAACGTAAACACAGCAAGTCATGTGACTTGGTAATAACACTTTTCATTGGTTCATTTCACTTTTGGTTTCCTAATGATGTAAGACTAGGTCATATAATCTAAAATGAACACTTTTGATTGGTTGAGAACTCTTGTTTTTCCCAAATGATGAAAATCCCTCCTTCTTTCCTCACTCTGACTTTCATCATTGTGAGAGAAAGACCCTTTGTGATCACTGAGCAATGGCTTCTTTAGTAGCTTCAGCTGGTGCTTCCCCACCACCTCCACCACATCCAAGGAAGAGTGGACCACCTGCTCAAGTTGTAATTCAACAAGAAGAAGAAGAAGAGGAACAGGAGGACGAGCACGAAGAGAGGCAGTTTTTGCCTGAGCAGCCCAGGACGTCTCACCGGAAAGAAAACTTCATTTGGCAATTTTTTAAAATTCCCAAAGGTCAGAAAAAAGTAAATGCAAGATACGTAACTTGCCTTATATGTCAAGATAGACTGTCCAGAGGGACCGACAAAAAATACAGTTTCGGAAACTACACAATGCATCGCCATATGACTAGGTGGCATCCTAACAACTACAGTGCTGCACAGTTTCGGAACGACCTAGATAATCTCCCTATTATGGCCAGAAGATCTGTTGTACCGGAAGTAACGGGACCAGAGGGCAGGGAGATGGTGCCAAATATACAAATGAGATTTGGTGATGTAAAACACATCTGCGCATTTTGCGATGGATTCATTTCCTACGGAGAAAAAAGCATCACTCTGATCAACAGAGCTATTGACTATCATATGCAAGTTTGTCCGAAACGCCCAAAATAATAAATACTTCTTTTTTTTGTTTTGTTGCTCCTGTTGAGCCCTTTACAATGAATCGTTTTCATTGCCCCCTCCAAGAAAAACCCAAAAAAATATAAAACTGTTCCGAAAAATTCAAAAACAGTAAAAAAATGTTCAGAAAAAAAAAAAAAAAAAGTTCTTTTCAGAACTACCTCCCCGTTATTAAAAAATTGGTACAATATTTGGAACTGTGCCAACCTCTATTTCTCTTAGTTCGCTTCCTAGTTCGCTCGCCGGTACGCGAACCGGAAGCGAACCAAAAACAGTAAGTATAAGGGAAGGAAACAGACACTTATGTTAAAAGAAACACAGCTATAAGGGAGTAAACTAGAGATACCATTACCCGTAATCCACTGCTGATGATGTCACATATTACATCATTCATGACATGCTCAGTGACATCATCAGCAGAGGATTGCGGGTTTTTTGGCAAAATGCCTTATCCACGGTTTAATAACGCTGCCTTTTGCTTTATATAAGTTTTCAAATTGTATGAAATATATACCAATAGGTCGTTATGAACCTTTAGGTAGTGCTTTTCTTCATGAGGTCTGGTCGCTTCCATACACATACAGATGTTTCAAAGATGATCAAGAAGTTTATCTGAATGGAGAGGAATGCACTGAGATGCCAGATCATTCACTAATGTGTAGGCACATACAGTTACACGGTTCATGCAACAAACACCGACCAAATATGGCTTGCGTGTTGCAAGGCACGCCAGTTCCTGCTATCATCCCCACGTTCAAGTTGTTGGAAAATGGTAGTTATTTGATGCTCAATAATGAAGATTGTTCTGAGTTAATTAAAAGTATTCCTTTTATCGTAACAGTAAGTGAACGGGTTATTTGCTGCAGAAATGTTCTATTTCCTCCCACACATGAACATAGGGAGTTTTCAATCTGGCCACAAATACCAACCTTGGGACACGTGTCAACGGCATGGCAAGAATAAGAGCTCTTTTGTCTCAGAGAGAGGTGGCCTTGAGTTCGGCCCGTGAAACTTTCGTACTTCACATAGCGAACACCCATACAGAGGTGCACACCCTTTTCAATTAAGATTTGCCTTTCAATTTCAGCAACATGTTTCCGACTATCTTTAACGCATCCTCCACAAAGTCCCTGGCACACTTTTTTAAAGTTGTTACCAGTGGTCTCGTGACTTCATTTGAGAAAATCTTTGGAGTCATCCCTGCTTCCTTTCATTGTATTTTCTGCACTCTGGTTCGTAGATTGGCATTTTTACTTGCATTACCAGCGGACGCTCTTGTGCTTTTTTACATTTTTAAATATGGATGTCCCTCCTATGCAACCTCCGACCCTGCAGCTGCTGACACTGTTCCGCAATCGCATGCTAGAATATTATGGCACAATGCCGTTGGCGATATTAAGCACGGCATATGGATTATCTTTTCGGTTCTCCTACTTCACCTGTGTCCAGCCTGTATTTCACTGCCTGACCTGTGATTTCGATTGGGCCATTGATTTGTGTCTCTGCGGACCGGTTTCTCCTGACGTCGACTTTAATCAGCTGATGACTCCTATCATTACTCACGAGTTGGTTTGTCCTGGCGAAAGGATTATGGCTGTGGCATTGATGCATGGACTACTTGGTCCCTGGAATTTACTGGCGGCAGCACAGTCTTTCTTGGAACAGAGCTTTCTTGAAAACCCACCGAGCTGTCCTCTGATGGTGATAGAGGATCCGGTGCTGGGAGAGCACGTATGTTCTTTTCCGCTTTTAAATTGGATGGCTGAACTGTTTTCGGATGAAGACGGTGACTTCCTATTGGAGGCTGTTGCAGCTTATTTTGCATACACAGTTATGTCATAGACCTTTTTCATGTTTGATATGCTGAGTACTAGCATTTCATTGACAATTCATTGACTTATTTGTCAAGTTTTTATTATTTACCTTGCCTATTGGCTTAAGACTCGATAAAGTACTTGGCTGTTTTATTTTTCTTTAGCATTAAATTTTCCTAGTTTTTAATGCTTTACCTTGCGGACCGTCCACATATAAACTTGCAATCTGCTCTCATGAGATGGCACTTCTATTATCTTATTCAGTTCGTTTCCGGATCATGAGGAGGTGTCATCTAGGTCCTGGATATCTTTACACCGTGTTAAGTTAGCATGGGCTCATTACCGGTTTAAACGCCATTTTTCCTTTTTTGCAACTTCTGCACACGACACTTAGTTGTTGCTTTAGCTTTCCACCTAGTAGTTCATCGTGGTTTACATGAGAATAATATGTTATTGGTCTACTATCTGCTTTACTTGTTAAACTATATCTGTACAGTGAGTGCTAAAGTTTCAAGAACAACACGATACAGAATTGTTATGAGGTCTGATCTCCACGACTTCATACTCATAACATAAGTGCATCTTCTGCCAATTCTGGGCATGAGGCGGGTTTTATATTGCTTTGCCGAACACACATACACAACAGTTGATGCGGTTCACATGAAGAGAGAGCTGGTGTATGCTGATGTGATTCCTTCAAATCTAAGACACTAAAGTATGGGCACGCCCTAAACCAACACAAAGAGACCTTCTTAGCAAATAATATAATATGTGTATTAGGGAGGGTGAGATATAAGCAGCCGCGGGCCGTGGAGGGAGTTACGATGGGGCAGGGAGGCGGGGAGGGGGAGAAGCAGGGTGGAGCCCTCTCTACCTTGCCCCTCCCCCTCCCCGCCTCCCTGCCCCACCGTAACTCCCTCCACGGCCCGCGGCTGCTTATAAGTGTTGCTAACTCTTATTCAATTACAGCATGTTAACATACTGTCACCATTCGCTTTTTATGTACTAGTAACTATGCTGGTAATTTTGCTACTGATAATATGTGTACTTGTATTCTCCACCCTGCTTCTCCCCCTCCCCGCCTCCCTGCCTCACCGTAACTCCCTCCACGGCCCGCGGCTGCTTATAAGTGTTGCTAACTCTTATTCATTTACAGCATGTTAACATACTATCACCATTCACTTTTTATGTACTAGTAACTATGCTGGTAATTTTGCTACTGATAATATGTGTACTTTTATTATCTAAGGTACTACGCCTGAGAAGACGGCATTAGTAAATAAACATTTCAAATACACATCTGTTCTTCTTAACTCCATGTTCTGGTTTCTAAGAAATCTATAACGACCGACTGTTCATGAGTTCCACGTATCCTGAGGTACTATAAGTTCATATTCTGGATTGTCTAAACATTGAGAGTTTGTTATATCCAATGTGACACTGTACCTAGCTTGCTAAGGAGTTTTTGATTACTAACGTGAGTTTTGGGACACCCTAATTCGCCGAGGTTCCAATCCTCTGTCCACAGTTCTGTGTGAGAACAGAAACCCTGCGACAGGGGCACCCCCGACCCTTGCTGGAGCTTCATCACACTTGCGATACAACTCCAGCAATGCGCCACCTTTACGGCACAGATACATCACGCATCTGTGCTGTTTTTGCCCCATGATGCGCCGCATTGTAAATGCAGCACACCATAGGTGACGGAACAGCGGCACAGAATGACTAACACATCCCTGGTGATGCGCCAGTCATCATAAATGTATCCCTATGCTTCTTATCTTGTTAGAGATGAACCGCCATATGTATCATCAAAGTTATTTGCATTTCCTAAATAGCGAACTTTAAGGAATAAATAGCGATTCTTTACCATTCCTAGTTTGCGATGAGCTATTTGCTAATTAGCCGAATGTAGCCCAATGAAGCCCAATGTAGCCCAATGTAGCCCAAAGATGGCCGCCAGACACACAAAAAAACAAATGTAGCCCAAATATCAGCCAGATGTAGCCCAACTATAGCCCAGTGACAGAATGACCAATCAGCTTCGCAAACCTCCGTTACGCGAAGCGGAGCGCTGTTACAGATATATATCTTTTTTTGAACGTTAATTTCTCAAAATCCACTGGAGCACATATATTGAGACCTAGCAAAGGCACATCGGGCTACCAGTCCCTAATATTTTGCCAAGTTTCGTGCAAATCCATTCAGCCGTTCAATTATTATTATTATTATTTTTTTTTGCCCCGCGGGGCCCTTTTAAAACCTCCACATCAAACCTAGGGGGTCAGCGAGGATCTACTATGCCCCCTTATAGTTATTTCCCCCTTTGTTTTGACCTCCTCTTGTCTCTCGATCCTACCGAGAGACAAGATGGCGGCCGCTACGGACTGTTTGGAATGTTGACAGACGCCGGAGAACCAATCAGCTTCGCTTCACAAAGCTCCGTTGCGCGAAAAGTCCGCGAACCAGTGCGCTGCCCGGTCCGCTGTTACAGATATATATCTTTTTTTAAACGTTAATTTCTCAAAATCCACTGGAGCACATATATTGAGACCTACAAAAGGCACATCGGGCTACCAGTCCCTACAATTTTGCCAAGTTTCGTGCAAATCCATTCAGCCGTTCGGGCTAAAAGTGAGGCCAACCGCCCTATGGAAAACTCAATGTTAAAAACACGTTTTGGGACCCCCCTTTTTTCTCGGGCCCCACTGGACGAACCCCCCCCAAATTTTTAAGGGCTGCTCAGAAACAAAATGTGCCATTTTCCTGAAAATTTCAGCCAATTCCGTCCACAAACGCCAAAGTTATTAGACATAGAATTTTCAAAAAACCCATAGAGAAAAAATCCTAACTATATATACCTACTGGCGACCGCCAGTAGGTAATATATATATTCACTGAAAAAACCATAGGTTATAGACCATATATAGTTAGGAATTTGCATTTACAAAACCTTGAAAATTCACTGAAAAAACCATAGGTTAGAGACCATATATAGTTAGCTGGACATTTTATTGACATAAAACCAATGAAATTCCATATATAGTTAGTTGCACTAACTATATATCGCGCACCCGCAATCCACTGCTGATGATGTCACATATTACATCATTTATGACATGGTCAGTGACATCACTGATGACATCACTGATGACATCTCAAATGACATCACTGATGACATCACTGATGACATCTCAAATGACATCACTGATGACATCATCTAGTGTCTGTGTGTTTTTGTAAAGTTTAAATATGTTTTACATATTGAAGAATGAGTGGATGTATGGAAGACTGAGTGTGTGTATCGCTGGCTGGGAGGTGTGTGACTCTGTGCATATCAATGTGTACTTGTATCAGTGATTGTACAAGAGAGTAAGTATGTGTTAGTATATGTGTGAAAAGTATGGTGTTCTGTGTTTAACTGTATAGATGAGGAAATCGAAGTGTGATTGATTCTTCACAGGACTGACTAGGTGTATGAGTGCATATGATAGTGTTGTAATAATGAGTGACTGTATGTATGAGTGATTGTATGGGTGAATGAGTGAATGTGTGTGTAGACGTAGGAATCAGTGAGTGCGTATGTAGTAACTGGTATTGGTGTGTCATGATGTCATCAGTGATGTCATTTGAGATGTCATCAGTGATGTCATTTGAGATGTCATCAGTGATGTCATCAGTGATGTCACTGAAGTATGGTGTTCTGTGTTTAACTGTATAGATGAGGAAATGGAAGTGTGATTGATTCTTTACAGGACTGACTAGGTGTGTGAGTAACTCCATGGATGAGTGGCAGTGTGTGAGTGTCTGCATAGGTGTATGAGTGCATATGATAGTGTTGTAATAATGAGTGACTGTATGTATGAGTGATTGTATGGGTGAATGAGTGAATGTGTGTGTAGACGTAGGAATCAGTGAGTGCGTATGTAGTAACTGGTATTGGTGTGTCATGATGTCATCAGTGATGTCATTTGAGATGTCATTAGTGATGTCATCAGTGATGTCATTTGAGATGTCATCAGTGATGTCATCAGTGATGTCACTGACCATGTCATGAATGATGTAATATGTGACATCATCAGCAGTGGATTGCGGGTGCGCGATATATAGTTAGTGCAACTAACTATATATGGAATTTCATTGGTTTTATGTCAATAAAATGTCCAGCTAACTATATATGGTCTCTAACCTATGGTTTTTTCAGTGAATTTTCAAGGTTTTGTAAATGCAAATTCCTAACTATATATGGTGTATAACCTATGGTTTTTTCAGTGAATTTCATTGTTTTTTTAAAAGCTAATATCTGTAGCTGTAAAATATATTCTTTATTACGTGACGTATCACGTAGCCACGTGAGACGCCTCATGACGCGTCGCATAACCGTGACGTATCGGCTCTGCAGCGCAAACAAAACCCGTAACGTAAGCGTGCCGGAGCACGCTTACAGATATATATATTTTTTTAACCTTAATTAGACAAAATCCACACGTGCACATATCTTGAGGCCTTGCAAAGGCACATCAAACAAACAGTCCCTACAATTTTGCCAAGTTTGCTGGAAATCTATTCCCTTCATTTTTTTTTTACTGTTTCTCTTGGTTTTCCCCTTGTTACGCTTACCGGGACGCTACCCGGTACGCGAACCGGACGCTCCAAAAACACAAGATGGCGGACTCCCGTTACGCTGCCGGTTAGCTGCCCGGTTCGCGTACCGGGAAGCGCCTCTACCGCGAAAAATCGCGGGGGACTTTAATATCCCCCTCATCAATCCTAGGGGGTCAGGAGGGGTTTACCTTGCCCCCTTTCCTTCATTTCCCCCTTCTTTTTTCACCACATCTTGTCTCTCGAACCTACCGAGAGACAAGATGGCGGCCGCTCCGGACTGTTTACAATGTTGACAGCTACGCTGCCGGTTAGCTGCCCGGTTAGCTGCCCGGTGAGCTGCCTGGTGAGCTGCCCGGTTCGCGTACCGGGACGCGCCTCTACGGCGTAAAATCGCAAAAATATATTTTGCCCCGTGGCGCACTTTAATATCCCCCTCATCAATCCTAGGGGGTCAGGAGTGGTCTACCTTGCCCCCTTTCCTTCATTTCCCCCTTCGTTTTTCACCACATCTTGTCTCTCGATCGTACCGAGAGACAAGATGGCGGCCGCTCCGGACTGTTTAGAATGTTGACAGACACCGGAGAGCCAATCAGCTTCGCTTCGCGAAGTTCCGTTACGCGTCAGGTACGCGAACCGGGGGCGCTAACCGGAGCGCTGTCACAGATATATATATTTTTTTAAACGTTAATTTCTCAAAATCCACTGGAGCACATATATTGAGACATAGCAAAGGCACGTCGGGCAAACCATATCTACAATTTTGCCAAGTTTCATGTAAATCTATTCAGCCGTTCGAGCTAAAAGTGAGTCCAACCGCCCTATGGAAAAATGAATGGGAAAAACGCGTTTTGGGACCCCCCTTTTTTCTCGGCCCCCCCTTGACGAAACCCCCCCAAATTTTCAGGGGCTGCTCAGAAACAAAATGTGCCATTTTCCTGAAAATTGCAGCCAATTCTGTCCACAAACGCCAAAGTTATTAGACATAGAATTTTCAGAAATCCCATAGAGAAAAAATCCTAACTATATATACCCACTGGCTATCGCCAGTAGGTAATATACATATATAAACATATATAATCTGCATATCTATATAAATATAAATGCATGCATACATATACATATATGCATACATATGCATGTTATTTACATGAAAGTTTTAAAAACACTAATAAAAGCAAAGCTAAAAAGCCACCTCATTACAAACAGAATGGCTTTAACTTAAACGAGGGCGAGATCTATTGCATTTTCAATGCTTGTTTACTTTGGTTCTATCAAGAAGGCATTCAGATGTGTCACACATTTGCCATAAATTCTGAATGTTAGCACTCTAGTTGCTCATTAGATAACTGTAGTAAAGCTAGTGCTCACCAGGGAAGTCTGCTGCTAATCATGGTTTGCAGCCATTTTCCCGCATTTTTTATCCCGCAGACTTTCAGTCCGCATACCATTATCCCGCAAGGTCATTGACCTCGCATACCATTATCCCGCATTTTTTCAAAACGCATGTGCATTTATCGCGCATGCCTTTACAAAGAATTACGTTTTAAAGGCATGTATGGTAAATGCATTTGCGTTGTGAAAACCACGATGACGAGAGAGGTAAGTGGGTTTGTGTTAATTTTTTCGTGGGTTAGTGATTGTGTAGTGTAGTGTAGTGTTGTGTAGTGTAGTGTTGTGTTAGTGTAGTGTAGAGTTGTGGTGGTTGTTTAGTGTAGGGTCATGCTGGGGGTAGTGTTTTAGGGTTTAGGGTTGTGTTGTAGTATTTGCGTAGTGTAGGGTCATGCTGGGGGTAGTGTTTTAGGGTTTAGGGTAGTGTTGTAGTGTTTGCGTAGTGTAGGGTCATGCTGGGGGTAGTGTTTTAGGGTTTAGGGTTGTGTTGTAGTGTTTGCGTAGTGTAGGGTCATGCTGGGGCTAGTGTTTTAGGGTTTAGGGTAGTGTTGTAGCGTTTGCGTAGTGTAGGGTCATGCTGGGCGTAGTGTTTTAGGGTTTAGGATAGTGTTGTAGTGTTTGCGTAGTGTAGGGTCATGCTGGGGGTAGTGTTTTAGGGTTTTGGGTAGTGTTGTAGTGTTTGCGTAGTGTAGGGTGATGCTGGGGTGTAGTATTTTAGGGTTTAGGGTAGTGTTGTAGTGTTTGCGTAGTGTAGGGTGATGCTGGGGGTAGTGTTTTAGGGTTTTGGGTAGTGTTGTAGTGTTTGCGTAGTGTAGGGTGATGCTGGGGGTAGTGTTTTAGGGTTTTGGGTAGTGTTGTAGTGTTTGCGTAGTGTAGGGTCATGCTGGGGTGTAGTGTTTTAGGGTTTTGGGTAGTGTTGTAGTGTTTGCGTAGTGTAGGGTCATGCTGGGGTGTAGTGTTTTAGGGTTTTGGGTAGTGTTGTAGTGTTTGCGTAGTGTAGGGTCATGCTGGGGGTAGTGTTTTAGGGTTTTGGGTAGTGTTGTAGTGTTTGCGTAGTGTAGGGTCATGCTGGGGGTAGTGTTTTAGGGTTTTGGGTAGTGTTGTAGTGTTTGCGTAGTGTAGGGTCATGCTGGGGGGTAGTGTTTTAGGGTTTTGGGTAGTGTTGTAGTGTTTGCGTAGTGTAGGGTCATGCTGGGGGTAGTGTTTTAGAGTTTTGGGTAGTGTTGTAGTGTTTGCGTAGTGTAGGGTCATGCTGGGGGTAGTGTTTTAGGGTTTAGGGTAGTGTTGTAGTGTTTGCGTAGTGTAGGGTCATGCTGGGGGTAGTGTTTTAGGGTTTAGGGTAGTGTTGTAGTGTTTGCGTAGTGTAGGGTCATGCTGGGGGTAGTGTTTTAGGGTTTAGGGTAGTGTTGTAGTGTTTGCGTAGTGTAGGGTCATGCTGGGGGTAGTGTTTTAGGGTTTAGGGTAGTGTTGTGGTGTTTGCGTAGTGTAGGGTCATGCTGGGGTGTAGTGTTTTAGGGTTTTGGGTAGTGTTGTAGTGTTTGCGTAGTGTAGGGTCATGCTGGGGGTAGTGTTTTAGGGTTTAGGGTAGTGTTGTAGTGTTTGCGTAGTGTAGGGTCATGCTGGGGTGTAGTGTTTTAGGGTTTTGGGTAGTGTTGTAGTGTTTGCGTAGTGTAGGGTCATGCTGGGGGTAGTGTTTTAGGGTTTAGGGTAGTGTTGTAGTGTTTGCGTAGTGTAGGGTCATGCTGGGGGTAGTGTTTTAGGGTTTAGGGTTGTGTTGTAGTGTTTGCGTAGTGTAGGGTCATGCTGGGGGTAGTGTTTTAGGGTTTAGGGTTGTGTTGTAGTGTTTGTGTAGTGTAGGGTCATGCTGGGGGTAGTGTTTTAGGGTTTAGGGTAGTGTTGTAGTGTTTGCGTAGTGTAGAGTCATGCTGGGGTGTAGTGTTTTAGGGTTTTGGGTAGTGTTGTAGTGTTTGCGTAGTGTAGGGTCATGCTGGGGGTAGTGTTTTAGGGTTTAGGGTAGTGTTGTAGTGTTTGTGTAGTGTAGGGTCATGCTGGGGGTAGTGTTTTAGGGTTTAGGGTAGTGTTGTACTGTTTGTGTAGTGTAGGGTCATGCTGGGGGTAGTGTTTTAGGGTTTAGGGTAGTTTAGTTGTTTAGTGTATGCTAAAGGCATATTCGTTCTAAAAGTATTCGTTATTTTAATTTGCGGCCTAATAGTACATGCGGGATTTTTTTGCGGACTGATGGTATGCGGGATTTCGTCATATATTCGCTAATCATACTTTCTATGGCAAAATGAACCCCCTCATTTTGTTCCTTTTTAAATTATATGTTTTAAGAGTTACCACTTTATTCCAATCAAGATGGCTTCAGGTGTGCCATACCTTTGTAATAAGTAGGACTGTTAGCACTCTAGTTGTTCTTTAGAACACTCTGGGACATTCTGTCATTGGGCTATAGTTGGGCTACATCTGGCTGATATTTGGGCTACATTTGTTTTTTTTTGTCTCTGGTGGCCATCTTTGGGCTACATTGGGCTACATTGGGCTACATTGGGCTACATTTGGGCTCCAACATATATATAGCCCAATGTAGCCCAATATATATTTTTCAAAGTTAATTTTCGTAAAAACCACTGGAGCCTATATCTTGAGACATAGCAAAGGCACATCGGGCTACCAGTCCCTACAATTTTGCCAAGTTTGGTGTAAATCCATTCAGCCGTTCAGGCTAAAAGTGAGGCCAACCGCCCTATGGAAAATTGCATGGGAAAAACACGTTTTGGGACCCCCCTTTTTTCTCGGCCCCCCCTTGATGAAACCCCCCCAAATTTTCAGGGGCTGCTCAGAAACAAAATGTTCCATTTTCCTGAAAATGTCATCCAATTCTGTCCTCAAACGCCAAAGTTATTTGACATAGAATTTTCAAAAATCCCATAGGAAAAAAATCCTAACTATATATACCTACTGGCTATCGCCAGTAGGTAATATATATATATATATATATATATTACCTACTGGCGGTCGCCAGTAGGTATATATAGTTAGGATTTTTTCCCTATGGGATTTTTGAAAATTCTATGTCTAATAACTTTGGCGTTTGTGGACGGAATTGGCTGAAATTTTCAGCAAAATGGAACATTTTGTTTCTGAGCAGCCACTGGAAATTTGGGGGGAGTTGGTCCAGGGGGGGCCGAGAAAAAAGGGGGGTCCCAAAACGTGTTTTTAACATTGAGTTTTCCATAGGGCGGTTAGCCTCATTTTTAGCCTGAACGGCTGAATGGATTTGCACGAAACTTGGCAAATTTGTAGGGACTGGTAGCCCGATGTGCCTTTTGTAGGTCTCAATATATGTGCTCCAGTGGATTTTGAGAAATTAACGTTCAAAAAAAGATATATATCTAGAGCCGCGCCTGGAGCGCTCCCACGTACGCGTACAGGGGAGCGCTCCAGGCGCGCCACGCGATCTGCGCACGGCAAGCTGATTGGTTCTCGGGTGTCTATAAACATTCGAAACAGTCCGCAGCGGCCGCCATCTTGTGTCTCGGTAGGATTGAGACACAAGAGGTGGCAAAAATCAAAGGGGGAAATGAGCAAGAGGGAGCAGGGTACACACCCCCTGACCCCCTAGGTTTCATGTGGGGGCCATAAAAGGCTCCCGCGGGTGAAAAAAATAAATAAAAAAAAAATCGATTTTCGCGGGGGTGAGCGCCCGGTACGCGCACCGGGGAGCGTACGGGGGAGCGTACCATGGAGATTAAAAATGACAGACTTTTAAAAAAATAAAGCTTCTTTTTAAAAATTGGAGGTAGTTCTGAAAAGAACTTTTTTTTTCATTTTGTTGTTTTATATATATATTTTTTTTGTTTTTTTTGTTTTATATTTTTTTAGACTTTTTAAAACAATTTTATATTTTTTTTGTATTTTTTTCAAGGGAAAAACAAAAACAAGGATTCCAAAACTGCTCAACAGGAGCAAAAAAAATTGAAAATTTAGGGACTGGAAGAGCAGCGGTGTTGCTGTTTCTTTAGGGCAATCAGTTCAACACTCTGCTCCCCATAGCAGAGCAGTTCGTCACACTCTGCGCACAAAAATTTGATGCCCGCAAACACCGGCTGAATGTTAGGGATCATTCTTCCACGGGGTGGTCCCGAAGGTGTTGCTCCACCAGTGGAGGTGCTGCCGCCATCTGTTGGTACATTCCGTGCCAGCTCTCTGACACTCTCCCTGGCAAAGTTGTTAGGGTGTCTTCTTTTGACATGCCGGATCAAATTGGCATTGCCAAAACTATATTTTTTCAGAGGATTGCCTCTGGATAAACTACTCCCACATATTTTGCATGTTACTTTGGGAGCGTTGACTTTTTTCTGTCCTTCTGGGATGTCGTAAAATTTCCAAATGAAATGGGTTTTTTTCTTTTGCTGAGGAGGGTCCTCATCCAAAAATCCCTCTGAATCACTGCTGGATGACTCTCTTGCAGCCATTGCTGGAGATCAGAAAAGTAGGAGATAGAGTAGACACAACAGCTCTTGCTCTCTCCAAGTACAAAGCAATAGTGAGAGAAATGGGTGGGTTTCACACAATTTGGAAAAAAAAAAGTTCTGAACCAATGAAAAGTGTTATTTTAAAGTCACATGGTTTGACGCGCTTACGCTACGCGCCCGGGGCGCGTCCCGGGCGTGTATCGTAAGCGCATCGGGGCGCTTACGTTGCGCGATCGTATGCGCTTCCGGGTGCGCTTACGCGGTGCGTCATAAGACGCATCTCGCGGCTACGCGATACGTGTCTTATGACGCAAGGCGTGGCGGCTACGCGATACGTCACGATGTTGTTTTCGTTCTCGGCAATAGCGCTTCCGGGACGCGCATTAGTACGCGCCTCGGGGCGCGCCGCCAGATTGCGCTTACCCGTGCGTTCACCTGTCCGCGCCCCGGGAGCGCACTAAAAATAATATTAAAAAAAAATAAAAAAATTATAAAATATAAAATTAGATTTAAAATGTATTATTTTTATAAAGATTTGCTATTAAAAAACCTATGAAATTCACTGAAAAAACCATAGGTTATAGACCATATATAGTTAGGAATTAGCATTTACAAAACCTTGAAAATTCACTGAAAAAACCATAGGTTATAGACCATATATAGTTAGGAATTAGCATTTAAAAAACCTTATTTTACTCACACAAAACCATTGAAATTCCATATATAGTTAGTTGCACTAACTATATATCGCGCACCCGCAATCCACTGCTGATCATGTCACATATTACATCATTCATGACATGGTCAGTGACATCACTGATGACATCACTGATGACATCTCAAATGACATCACTGATGACATCACTGATGACATCTCAAATGACATCACTGATGACATCATGACACACCAATACCAGTTACTACATACGCACTCACTGATTCCTACGTCTACACACACATTCACTCATTCACCCATACAATCACTCATAAATACAGTCACTCATTATTACAACACTATCATATGCACTCATACACCTAGTCAGTCCTGTGAAGAATCAATCACACTTCGATTTCCTCATCTATACAGTTAAACACAGAACACCATACTTTTCACACATAAACTAACACATACTTACTCTCTTATACAATCACTGATACAAGTACACATTGATATGCACAGTCACACACCTCCCAGCCAGCCACACACACACTCAGTCTTCCATACATCCACTCATTCTTCAATATGTAAAACATATTTAAACTTTACAAAAACACACAGACACTAGATGATGTCATCAGTGATGTCACTGACCATGTCATGAATGATGTAATATGTGACATGATCAGCAGTGGATTGCGGGTGCGCGATATATAGTTAGTGCAACTAACTATATATGGAATTTCAATGGTTTTGTGTGAGTAAAATAAGGTTTTTTAAATGCTAATTCCTAACTATATATGGTCTATAACCTATGGTTTTTTCAGTGAATTTTCAAGGTTTTGTAAATGCTAATTCCTAACTATATATGGTCTATAACCTATGGTTTTTTCAGTGAATATATATATATATATATATATATATATATTACCTACTGGCGGTCGCCAGTAGGTATATATAGTTAGGATTTTTTCTCTATGGGATTTTTGAAAATTCTATGTCTAATAACTTTGGCGTTTGTGGACGGAATTGGCTGAAATTTTCAGGAAAATGGCACATTTTGTTTCTGAGCAGCCCTTGAAAATTTGGGGGGGGTTCGTCAAGGGGGGGCCGAGAAAAAAGGGGGGTCCCAAAACGTGTTTTTAACATTGAGTTTTCCATAGGGCGGTTGGCCTCACTTTTAGCCCGAACGGCTGAATGGATTTGCACGAAACTTGGCAAAATTGTAGGGACTGGTAGCCCGATGTGCCTTTTGTAGGTCTCAATATATGTGCTCCAGTGGATTTTGAGAAATTAACGTTTAAAAAAAGATATATATCTGTAACAGCGGACCGGGCAGCGTCCCAGGACGCGTACTTTTCGCGCAACGGAGCTTTGTGAAGCGAAGCTGATTGGTTCTCTGGCGTCTGTCAACATTCCAAAAAGTCCGTAGCGGCCGCCATCTTGTCTCTCGGTAGGATCGAGAGACAAGAGGAGGCCAAAACAAAGGGGGAAATAACCATAAGGGGGCATAGTAGATCCTCGCTGACCCCCTAGGTTTGATGTGGAGGTTTTAAAAGGGCCCCGCGGGGCAAAAAAAATAATAATAATAATAATCGAACGGCTGAATGGATTTGCACGAAACTTGGCAAAATATTAGGGACTGGTAGCCCGATGTGCCTTTGCTAGGTCTCAATATATGTGCTCCAGTGGATTTTGAGAAATTAACGTTCAAAAAAAGATATATATCTGTAACAGCGCTCCGCTTCGCGTAACGGAGGTTTGCGAAGCTGATTGGTCATTCTGTCACTGGGCTATAGTTGGGCTACATCTGGCTGATATTTGGGCTACATTTGTTTTTTGTGTGTCTGGCGGCCATCTTTGGGCTACATTGGGCTACGTTGGGCTTCATTGGGCTACATTGGGCTACATTTGGGCTCCAACATATATAGGCCAATGTAGCCCAATATATATTTTTCAAAGTTAATTTTCGTAAAAACCACTGGAGCATATATCTTGAGACATAGCAAAGGCACATCGGGCTACCAGTCCCTACAATTTTGCCAAGTTTCGTGGAAATCCATTCAGCCGTTCGAGCTAAAAGTGAGTCCAACCGCCCTATGGAAATGAAGGAAATGAATGGGTAATTTGTAATTAGCAAATAGCTAATCGCAAACTAGGAATGGTAAAGAATCGCTATTTATTCCTTAAAGTTCGCTATTTAGGAAATGCAAAAAACTTTGACGATACATATGGCGGTTCATCTCTAACAAGATAAGAAGCATAGGGATACATTTATGATGACTGGCGCATCACCAGGGATGTGTTAGTCATTCTGTGCCGCTGTTCCGTCACCTATGGTGTGCTGCATTTACAATGCGGCGCATCATGGGGCAAAAACAGCACAGATGCGTGATGTATCTGTGCCGTAAAGGTGGCGCATTGCTGGAGTTGTATCGCAAGTGTGATGAAGCTTCAGCAAGGGTCGGGGGTGCCCCTGTCGCAGGGTTTCTGTTCTCACACAGAACTGTGGACAGAGGATTGGAACCTCGGCGAATTAGGGTGTCCCAAAACTCACGTTAGTAATCAAAAACTCCTTAGCAAGCTAGGTACAGTGTCACATTGGATATAACAAACTCTCAATGTTTAGACAATCCAGAATATGAACTTATAGTACCTCAGGATACGTGGAACTCATGAACAGTCGGTCGTTATATATTTCTTAGAAACCAGAACATGGAGTTAAGAAGAACACATGTGTATTTGAAATGTTTATTTACTAATGCCGTCTTCTCAGGCGTAGTATCTTAGATAATACAAGTACACATATTATCAGTAGCAAAATTACCAGCATAGTTACTAGTACATAAAAAGCGAATGGTGATAGTATGTTAACATGCTGTAAATGAATAAGAGTTAGCAACACTTATAAGCAGCCGCGGGCCGTGGAGGGAGTTACGGTGAGGCAGGGAGGCGGGGAGGGGGAGAAGCAGGGTGGAGAATACAAGTACACATATTATCAGTAGCAAAATTACCAGCATAGTTACTAGTACATAAAAAGCGAATGGTGACAGTATGTTAACATGCTGTAAATGAATAAGAGTTAGCAACACTTATAAGCAGCCGCGGGCCGTGGAGGGAGTTACGGTGGGGCAGGGAGGCGGGGAGGGGGAGGGGTAGGGTAGAGAGGGCTCCACCCTGCTTCTCCCCCTCCCCGCCTCCCTGCCTCACCGTAACTCCCTCCACGGCCCGCGGCTGCTTATATCTCACCCTCCCTAATACACATATTATATTATTTGCTAAGAAGGTCTCTTTGTGTTGGTTTAGGGCGTGCCCATACTTTAGTGTCTTAGATTTGAAGGAATCACATCAGCATACACCAGCTCTCTCTTCATGTGAACCGCATCAACTGTTGTGTATGTGTGTTCGGCAAAGCAATATAAAACCCGCCTCATGCCCAGAATTGGCAGAAGTTGCACTTATGTTATGAGTATGAAGTCGTGGAGATCAGACCTCATAACAATTCTGTATCGTGTTGTTCTTGAAACTTTAGCACTCGCTGTACAGATATAGTTTAAGAAGCAAAGCAGATAGTAGAGCAATAACATATTATTCTCATGTAAACCACGATGAACTACTAGGTGGAAAGCTAAAGCAACAACTAAGTGTCGTGTGCAGAAGTTGCAAAAAAGGAAAAATGGCGTTTAAACCGGTAATTAGCCCATGCTAACTTAACACGGTGTAAAGATATCCAGGACCTAGATGACACCTCCCCATGATCCGGAAACGAACTGAATAAGATAATAGAAGTGCCATCTCATGAGAGCAGATTGCAAGTTTATATGTTGACGGTCCGCAAGGTAAAGCATTAAAAACTAGGAAGATTTAATGCTAAAGAAAAATAAAACAGCCAAGTACTTTATCGAGTCTTAAGCCAATAGGCAAGGTAAATAATAAAAACTTGACAAATAAGTCAATGAATTGTCAATGAAATGCTAGTACTCAGCATATCAAACATGAAAAAGGTCTATGACATAACTGTGTATGCAAAATAAGCTGCAACAGCCTCCAATAGGAAGTCACCGTCTTCATCCGAAAACAGTTCAGCCATCCAATTTAAAAGCGGAAAAGAACATACGTGCTCTCCCAGCACCGGATCCTCTATCACCATCAGAGGACAGCTCGGTGGGTTTTCAAGAAAGCTCTGTTCCAAGAAAGACTGTGCTGCCGCCAGTAAATTCCAGGGACCAATTAGTCCATGCATCAATGCCACAGCCATAATCCTTTCGCCAGGACAAACCAACTCGTGAGTAATGATAGTAGTCATCAGCTGATTAAAGTCGACGTCAGGAGAAACCGGTCCGCAGAGACACAAATCAATGGCCCAATCGAAATCACAGGTCAGGCAGTGAAATACAGGCTGGACACAGGTGAAGTAGGAGAATCGAAAAGATAATCCATATGCCGTGCTTAATATCGCCAACGGCATTGTGCCATAATATTCTAGCATGCGATTGCGGAACAGTGTCAGCAGCTGCAGGGTGGGAGGTTGCATAGGAGGGACATCCATATTTAAAAATGTAAAAAAGCACAAGAGCGTCCGCTGGTAATGCAAGTAAAAATGCCAATCCACGAAGCAGAGTGGAGAAAATAGAATGAAAGAAAGCAGGGATGACTCCAAAGATTTTCTCAAATGAAGTCACGAGACCACTGGTAACAACTTTAAAAAAGTGCGCCAGGGCCTTTGTGGAGGATGCGTTAAAGATAGTCCGAACCATCTTGCTGAAATTGAAAGGCAAATCTGAATTGAAAAGGGTCTGCACCTCTGTACGGGTGTTCGCTATGTGAAGCACGAAAGTTTCACGGGCCGAACTCAAGGCCACCTCTCTCTGAGACAAAAGAGCTCTTATTCTTCCATGCCGTTGAAATCTCTCCCAAGGTTGGTATTTGTGGCCAGATTGAAAACTCCCTATGTTCATGTGTGGGAGGAAATAGAACATTTCTGCAGCAAATAACCCGTTCACTTACTGTTACGATAAAAGGAATACTTTTAATTAATTCAGAACAATATTCATTATTGAGCATCAAATAACTACCATTTTCCAACAACTTGAACGTGGGGATGATAGCAGGAACTGGCGTGCCTTGCAACACGCAAGCCATATTTGGTCGGTGTTTGTTGCATGAACCGTGTAACTGTATGTGCCTACACATTAGTGAATGATCTGGCGTCTCAGTGCATTCCTCTCCATTCAGATAAACTTCTTGATCGTCTTTGAAACATCTGTATGTGTATGGAAGCGACCAGACCTCATGAAGAAAAGCACTACCTAAAGGTTCATAACGACCTATTGGTATATATTTCATACAATTTGAAAACTTATATAAAGCAAAAGGCAGCGTTATTAAACCGTGGATAAGGCACGTTGCCAAAAAACCCGCAATCCTCTGCTGATGATGTCACTGAGCATGTCATGAATGATGTAATATGTGACATCATCAGCAGTGGATTACGGGTAATAGTATCTCTAGTTTACTCCCCTATAGCTGTCTTTCTTTTAACATAAGTGTCTGTTTCCTTCCCTTATACTTACTGTTTTTGGTTCGCTTCCGGTTCGCGTACCGGCGAGCGAACTGGGAAGCGAACTAAGAGAAATAGAGGTTGGCACAGTTCCAAATATTGTACCAATTTTTTAATAACGGGGAGGTAGTTCTGAAAAGAACTTTTTTTTTATTGTTTTTGTTGTTTTATATTTTTTTTATTATTTTTCAGAACATTTTTTTACTTTTTTTGAATTTTTCTGAACAGTTTTATATTTTTTGGGGTTTTTCTTGGAGGGGGCAATGAAAACGATTCATTGTAAAGGGCTCAACAGGAGCAACAAAACAAAAAAAAAGTATTTATTATTTTGGGCGTTTCGTACAAACTTGCATATGATAGTCAATAGCTCTGTTGATCAGAGTGATGCTTCTTTCTCCGTAGCAAATGAATCCATCGCAAAATACGCAGATGTGTTTTACTTCACCAAATCTCATTTGTATATTTGGCACCATCTCCCTGCCCTCTGGTCCCGTTACTTCCGGTACAACAGATCTTCTGGCCATAATAGGGAGATTATCTAGGTCGTTCCGAAACTGTGCAGCACTGTAGTTGTTAGGATGCCACCTAGTCATATGGCGATGCATTGTGTAGTTTCCGAAACTGTATTTTTTCTCGGTTCCTCTGGACAGTCTATCTTGACATATAAGGCAAGTTACGTATCTTGCATTTACTTTTTTCTGACCTTTGGGAATTTTAAAAAATTGCCAAATGAAGTTTTCTTTCCGGTGAGACGTCCTGGGTTCCTCAGGCAAAAACTGCCTCTCTTCCTGCTCTTCCTCGTCTTCCTCTTCTTCCTCTTCTTGCTGAATTATAACTTGAGCAGGTGGTCCACTCTTCCTTGGATGTGGTGGAGGTGGTGGGGAAGCACCAGCTGAAGATACTAAAGAAGCCATTGCTCAGTGATCACAAAGGGTCTTTCGCTCACAATGATGAAAGTCAGAGTGAGGAAAGAAGGAGGGATTTTCATCATTTGGGAAAAACAAGAGTTCTCAACCAATGAAAAGTGTTCATTTTAGATTATATGACCTAGTCTTACATCATTAGGAAACCAAAAGTGAAATGAACCAATGAAAAGTGTTATTACCAAGTCACATGACTTGCTGTGTTTACGTTAAGCGCTTTGCAGGGCCTCCCGGTTTGCTTCCAGAAACCTGCGCTTTGCGACTCGCTTCGCGTACCAGTTCGCTAACGTAGCACGTCATATGACGTATCACGCGACAACGTGAAACGTCATGCGGACGGGAGGCGTCACGATGTTGTTTTCTAACGCGGCACTTGCGGTAAAGAAACGTTTACCGGCTCGCGGTCTATTTCGCGGCATCAAGGTCAGCTAACGGGAAGCTTCCCGATTCGCGAAGCGGGAACGAAGAAAAAAAAATATTTAAAAAAAATAATTATTCATAAACATATAAAATATATTTTTGGATTTAAAGAAGAATACATTTTACAGCTACAGATATTAGCTGTTAAAAAACCAATGAAATTCACTGAAAAAACCATAGGTTATAGACCATATATAGTTAGGAATTAGCATTTACAAAACCTTGAAAATTCACTGAAAAAACCATAGGTTATAGACCATATATAGTTAGGAATTAGCATTTAGAAAACCTTATTTTACTCACACAAAACCATTGAAATTCCATATATAGTTAGTTGCACTAACTATATATCGCGCACCCGCAATCCACTGCTGATGATGTCACATATTACATCATTCATGACATGGTCAGTGACATCACTGATGACTATCGCCAGTAGGTAATATATATATATATATATATATATATATATATATATATATATATATATATATATTACCTACTGGCGGTCGCCAGTAGGTATATATAGTTAGGATTTTTTCTCTATGGGATTTTTGAAAATTCTATGTCTAATAACTTTGGCGTTTGTGGACGGAATTGGCTGAAATTTTCAGGAAAATGGCACATTTTGTTTCTGAGCAGCCCTTGAAAATTTGGGGGGGGTTCGTCAAGGGGGGGCCGAGAAAAAAGGGGGGTCCCAAAACGTGTTTTTAACATTGAGTTTTCCATAGGGCGGTTGGCCTCACTTTTAGCCCGAACGGCTGAATGGATTTGCACGAAACTTGGCAAAATTGTAGGGACTGGTAGCCCGATGTGCCTTTTGTAGGTCTCAATATATGTGCTCCAGTGGATTTTGAGAAATTAACGTTTAAAAAAAGATATATATCTGTAACAGCGGACCGGGCAGCGTCCCAGGACGCGTACTTTTCGCGCAACGGAGCTTTGTGAAGCGAAGCTGATTGGTTCTCTGGCGTCTGTCAACATTCCAAAAAGTCCGTAGCGGCCGCCATCTTGTCTCTCGGTAGGATCGAGAGACAAGAGGAGGCCAAAACAAAGGGGGAAATAACCATAAGGGGGCATAGTAGATCCTCGCTGACCCCCTAGGTTTGATGTGGAGGTTTTAAAAGGGCCCCGCGGGGCAAAAAAAATAATAATAATAATAATCGAACGGCTGAATGGATTTGCACGAAACTTGGCAAAATATTAGGGACTGGTAGCCCGATGTGCCTTTGCTAGGTCTCAATATATGTGCTCCAGTGGATTTTGAGAAATTAACGTTCAAAAAAAGATATATATCTGTAACAGCGCTCCGCTTCGCGTAACGGAGGTTTGCGAAGCTGATTGGTCATTCTGTCACTGGGCTATAGTTGGGCTACATCTGGCTGATATTTGGGCTACATTTGTTTTTTGTGTGTCTGGCGGCCATCTTTGGGCTACATTGGGCTACATTGGGCTTCATTGGGCTACATTGGGCTACATTTGGGCTCCAACATATATAGGCCAATGTAGCCCAATATATATTTTTCAAAGTTAATTTTCGTAAAAACCACTGGAGCATATATCTTGAGACATAGCAAAGGCACATCGGGCTACCAGTCCCTACAATTTTGCCAAGTTTCGTGGAAATCCATTCAGCCGTTCGAGCTAAAAGTGAGTCCAACCGCCCTATGGAAATGAAGGAAATGAATGGGTAATTTGTAATTAGCAAATAGCTAATCGCAAACTAGGAATGGTAAAGAATCGCTATGTATTCCTTAAAGTTCGCTATTTAGGAAATGCAAAAAACTTTGATGATACATATGGCGGTTCATCTCTAACAAGATAAGAAGCATAGGGATACATTTATGATGACTGGCGCATCACCAGGGATGTGTTAGTCATTCTGTGCCGCTGTTCCGTCACCTATGGTGTGCTGCATTTACAATGCGGCGCATCATGGGGCAAAAACAGCACAGATGCGTGATGTATCTGTGCCGTAAAGGTGGCGCATTGCTGGAGTTGTATCGCAAGTGTGATGAAGCTTCAGCAAGGGTCGGGGGTGCCCCTGTCGCAGGGTTTCTGTTCTCACACAGAACTGTGGACAGAGGATTGGAACCTCGGCGAATTAGGGTGTCCCAAAACTCACGTTAGTAATCAAAAACTCCTTAGCAAGCTAGGTACAGTGTCACATTGGATATAACAAACTCTCAATGTTTAGACAATCCAGAATATGAACTTATAGTACCTCAGGATACGTGGAACTCATGAACAGTCGGTCGTTATATATTTCTTAGAAACCAGAACATGGAGTTAAGAAGAACACATGTGTATTTGAAATGTTTATTTACTAATGCCGTCTTCTCAGGCGTAGTATCTTAGATAATACAAGTACACATATTATCAGTAGCAAAATTACCAGCATAGTTACTAGTACATAAAAAGCGAATGGTGATAGTATGTTAACATGCTGTAAATTAATAAGAGTTAGCAACACTTATAAGCAGCCGCGGGCCGTGGAGGGAGTTACGGTGAGGCAGGGAGGCGGGGAGGGGGAGAAGCAGGGTGGAGAATACAAGTACACATATTATCAGTAGCAAAATTACCAGCATAGTTACTAGTACATAAAAAGCGAATGGTGACAGTATGTTAACATGCTGTAAATGAATAAGAGTTAGCAACACTTATAAGCAGCCGCGGGCCGTGGAGGGAGTTACGGTGGGGCAGGGAGGCGGGGAGGGGGAGGGGTAGGGTAGAGAGGGCTCCACCCTGCTTCTCCCCCTCCCCGCCTCCCTGCCTCACCGTAACTCCCTCCACGGCCCGCGGCTGCTTATATCTCACCCTCCCTAATACACATATTATATTATTTGCTAAGAAGGTCTCTTTGTGTTGGTTTAGGGCGTGCCCATACTTTAGTGTCTTAGATTTGAAGGAATCACATCAGCATACACCAGCTCTCTCTTCATGTGAACCGCATCAACTGTTGTGTATGTGTGTTCGGCAAAGCAATATAAAACCCGCCTCATGCCCAGAATTGGCAGAAGTTGCACTTATGTTATGAGTATGAAGTCGTGGAGATCAGACCTCATAACAATTCTGTATCGTGTTGTTCTTGAAACTTTAGCACTCGCTGTACAGATATAGTTTAAGAAGCAAAGCAGATAGTAGAGCAATAACATATTATTCTCATGTAAACCACGATGAACTACTAGGTGGAAAGCTAAAGCAACAACTAAGTGTCGTGTGCAGAAGTTGCAAAAAAGGAAAAATGGCGTTTAAACCGGTAATTAGCCCATGCTAACTTAACACGGTGTAAAGATATCCAGGACCTAGATGACACCTCCCCATGATCCGGAAACGAACTGAATAAGATAATAGAAGTGCCATCTCATGAGAGCAGATTGCAAGTTTATATGTTGACGGTCCGCAAGGTAAAGCATTAAAAACTAGGAAGATTTAATGCTAAAGAAAAATAAAACAGCCAAGTACTTTATCGAGTCTTAAGCCAACAGGCAAGGTAAATAATAAAAACTTGACAAATAAGTCAATGAATTGTCAATGAAATGCTAGTACTCAGCATATCAAACATGAAAAAGGTCTATGACATAACTGTGTATGCAAAATAAGCTGCAACAGCCTCCAATAGGAAGTCACCGTCTTCATCCGAAAACAGTTCAGCCATCCAATTTAAAAGCGGAAAAGAACATACGTGCTCTCCCAGCACCGGATCCTCTATCACCATCAGAGGACAGCTCGGTGGGTTTTCAAGAAAGCTCTGTTCCAAGAAAGACTGTGCTGCCGCCAGTAAATTCCAGGGACCAATTAGTCCATGCATCAATGCCACAGCCATAATCCTTTCGCCAGGACAAACCAACTCGTGAGTAATGATAGTAGTCATCAGCTGATTAAAGTCGACGTCAGGAGAAACCGGTCCGCAGAGACACAAATCAATGGCCCAATCGAAATCACAGGTCAGGCAGTGAAATACAGGCTGGACACAGGTGAAGTAGGAGAATCGAAAAGATAATCCATATGCCGTGCTTAATATCGCCAACGGCATTGTGCCATAATATTCTAGCATGCGATTGCGGAACAGTGTCAGCAGGTGCAGGGTGGGAGGTTGCATAGGAGGGACATCCATATTTAAAAATGTAAAAAAGCACAAGAGCGTCCGCTGGTAATGCAAGTAAAAATGCCAATCCACGAAGCAGAGTGGAGAAAATAGAATGAAAGAAAGCAGGGATGACTCCAAAGATTTTCTCAAATGAAGTCACGAGACCACTGGTAACAACTTTAAAAAAGTGCGCCAGGGCCTTTGTGGAGGATGCGTTAAAGATAGTCCGAACCATCTTGCTGAAATTGAAAGGCAAATCTGAATTGAAAAGGGTCTGCACCTCTGTACGGGTGTTCGCTATGTGAAGCACGAAAGTTTCACGGGCCGAACTCAAGGCCACCTCTCTCTGAGACAAAAGAGCTCTTATTCTTGCCATGCCGTTGAAATCTCTCCCAAGGTTGGTATTTGTGGCCAGATTGAAAACTCCCTATGTTCATGTGTGGGAGGAAATAGAACATTTCTGCAGCAAATAACCCGTTCACTTACTGTTACGATAAAAGGAATACTTTTAATTAATTCAGAACAATCTTCATTATTGAGCATCAAATAACTACCATTTTCCAACAACTTGAACGTGGGGATGATAGCAGGAACTGGCGTGCCTTGCAACACGCAAGCCATATTTGGTCGGTGTTTGTTGCATGAACCGTGTAACTGTATGTGCCTACACATTAGTGAATGATCTGGCGTCTCAGTGCATTCCTCTCCATTCAGATAAACTTCTTGATCGTCTTTGAAACATCTGTATGTGTATGGAAGCGACCAGACCTCATGAAGAAAAGCACTACCTAAAGGTTCATAACGACCTATTGGTATATATTTCATACAATTTGAAAACTTATATAAAGCAAAAGGCAGCGTTATTAAACCGTGGATAAGGCACGTTGCCAAAAAACCCGCAATCCTCTGCTGATGATGTCACTGAGCATGTCATGAATGATGTAATATGTGACATCATCAGCAGTGGATTACGGGTAATAGTATCTCTAGTTTACTCCCCTATAGCTGTCTTTCTTTTAACATAAGTGTCTGTTTCCTTCCCTTATACTTACTGTTTTTGGTTCGCTTCCGGTTCGCGTACCGGCGAGCGAACTGGGAAGCGAACTAAGAGAAATAGAGGTTGGCACAGTTCCAAATATTGTACCAATTTTTTAATAACGGGGAGGTAGTTCTGAAAAGAACTTTTTTTTTATTGTTTTTGTTGTTTTATATTTTTTTTATTATTTTTCAGAACATTTTTTTACTTTTTTTGAATTTTTCTGAACAGTTTTATATTTTTTGGGGTTTTTCTTGGAGGGGGCAATGAAAACGATTCATTGTAAAGGGCTCAACAGGAGCAACAAAACAAAAAAAAAGTATTTATTATTTTGGGCGTTTCGTACAAACTTGCATATGATAGTCAATAGCTCTGTTGATCAGAGTGATGCTTCTTTCTCCGTAGCAAATGAATCCATCGCAAAATACGCAGATGTGTTTTACTTCACCAAATCTCATTTGTATATTTGGCACCATCTCCCTGCCCTCTGGTCCCGTTACTTCCGGTACAACAGATCTTCTGGCCATAATAGGGAGATTATCTAGGTCGTTCCGAAACTGTGCAGCACTGTAGTTGTTAGGATGCCACCTAGTCATATGGCGATGCATTGTGTAGTTTCCGAAACTGTATTTTTTTTCGGTTCCTCTGGACAGTCTATCTTGACATATAAGGCAAGTTACGTATCTTGCATTTACTTTTTTCTGACCTTTGGGAATTTTAAAAAATTGCCAAATGAAGTTTTCTTTCCGGTGAGACGTCCTGGGTTCCTCAGGCAAAAACTGCCTCTCTTCCTGCTCTTCCTCATCTTCCTCTTCTTCCTCTTCTTGCTGAATTATAACTTGAGCAGGTGGTCCACTCTTCCTTGGATGTGGTGGAGGTGGTGGGGAAGCACCAGCTGAAGCTACTAAAGAAGCCATTGCTCAGTGATCACAAAGGGTCTTTCTCTCACAATGATGAAAGTCAGAGTGAGGAAAGAAGGAGGGATTTTCATCATTTGGGAAAAACAAGAGTTCTCAACCAATGAAAAGTGTTCATTTTAGATTATATGACCTAGTCTTACATCATTAGGAAACCAAAAGTGAAATGAACCAATGAAAAGTGTTATTACCAAGTCACATGACTTGCTGTGTTTACGTTAAGCGCTTTGCAGGGCCTCCCGGTTTGCTTCCAGAAACCTGCGCTTTGCGACTCGCTTCGCGTACCAGTTCGCTAACGTAGCACGTCATATGACGTATCACGCGACAACGTGAAACGTCATGCGGACGGGAGGCGTCACGATGTTGTTTTCTAACGCGGCACTTGCGGTAAAGAAACGTTTACCGGCTCGCGGTCTATTTCGCGGCATCAAGGTCAGCTAACGGGAAGCTTCCCGATTCGCGAAGCGGGAACGAAGAAAAAAAAATATTTAAAAAAAAAATTATTCATAAACATATAAAATATATTTTTGGATTTAAAGAAGAATACATTTTACAGCTACAGATATTAGCTGTTAAAAAACCAATGAAATTCACTGAAAAAACCATAGGTTATAGACCATATATAGTTAGGAATTAGCATTTACAAAACCTTGAAAATTCACTGAAAAAACCATAGGTTATAGACCATATATAGTTAGGAATTAGCATTTAGAAAACCTTATTTTACTCACACAAAACCATTGAAATTCCATATATAGTTAGTTGCACTAACTATATATCGCGCACCCGCAATCCACTGCTGATGATGTCACATATTACATCATTCATGACATGGTCAGTGACATCACTGATGACATCACTGATGACATCTCAAATGACATCACTGATGACATCACTGATGACATCTCAAATGACATCACTGATGACATCATGACACACCAATACCAGTTACTACATACGCACTCACTGATTCCTACGTCTACACACACATTCACTCATTCACCCATACAATGACTCATACATACAGTCACTTATTATTACAACACTATCATATGCACTCATACACCTATGCAGACAGTCACACACTGCCACTCATCCATGGAGTTACTCACACACCAAGTCAGTCCTGTAAAGAATCAATCACACTTCCATTTCTTCATCTATACAGTTAAACACAGAACACCATACTTCAGTGACATCACTGATGACATCACTAATGACATCTGAAATGACATCACTGATGACATCTCAAATGACATCACTGATGACATCATGACACACCAATACCAGTTACTACATACGCACTCACTGATTCGTACGTCTACACACACATTCACTCATTCACCCATACAATTACTCATACATACAGTCAGTTATTATTAGAACACTATCATATGCACTCATACACCTAGTCAGTCCTGTGAAGAATCAATCACACTTCGATTTCCTCATCTATAGTTAAACACAGAACACCATACTTTTCACACATATACTAACACATACTTACTCTCTTATACAATCACTGATACAAGTACACATTGATATGCACAGAGTCACACACCTCCCAGCCAGCCACACACACACTCAGTCTTCCATACATCCAGTCATTCTTCAATATGTAAAACGTATTTAAACTTTACAAAAACACACAGACACTAGATGATGTCATCAGTGATGTCATTTGAGATGTCATCAGTGATGTCATCAGTGATGTCACTGACCATGTCATGAATGATGTAATATGTGACATCATCAGCAGTGGATTGCGGGTGCGCGATATATAGTTAGTGCAACTAACTATATATGGAATTTCAATGGTTTTGTGTGAGTAAAATAAGGTTTTCTAAATGCTAATTCCTAACTATATATGGTCTATAACCTATGGTTTTTTCAGTGAATATATATATAAATTATTATCTTTGTGTGTTTATTTTTTAAATTAATTTTATTTGTATTATTTTGTAAGAATGAATATTACATTTAATGTATTTTGTTAAAATTAATATTAATATTTAATATATATTAGTTTATATTATATATATATTTAAATCGATATTTTTTACATCTATATTTTTTACATCAATATTTTTGATTCAATATTTTTGTATTAACCTGTGTAGGTATGGGAGTCAATATTTTAGAAGTCTATATATTTTTTTCGATATCTTGAACATCGATATTTTTAACACTGATATTCTATCAGTGAACTACCAAAACTAAACCTATCAAGCTTAGTGTTTCTGCTCATGCACGCTGACATCACATGCATGTGATGCAGACACAGACAATCGTGATGTGCATGAGTACATAGAAGTACAGATGGCTTCTCTGGGTTTGCAGACCCATGGAGGCCTTCAACCACGACCAGGTGCCATAGTTAATAAACTATTTTACAATGAAGTGGAGTAGCCAAAGTTGTTGCTGTGCATCCCACTAGGGCAAGAGAGTAGTGGAGAGCCAAATGTACTCAATATAACCTGCTGCTGCTGTCTTCCTCTGTGCTGACACACAAAAAGGCTGTCTAGGGCACGCAATCACCTTTGCACCATAGTGAAAAATATGTGTTTGATGTCTAGCATATGTTTTGTACAAAATCTTATTTGTAGGCATGTATTAAAACATTTCACATGTTTCTACTCTGTGCATTTTCACTTTTGATGTCTGTAGATCCCCACTTAATTATTACTGGAAGCTGGGGACCACCACGTAATTATTACAGGAACCCATAGACCCCCACTGAATCATTATTGGAAGCCAGGCATTTTTGATGCTTTTAACTGCAAAGCAATACACAGAAAATACAGAAATAAGCATTCATCAAACAAATACACAAATAGTGAAATATTTCATTTAATTTACAAACTAATGTTAGATCTTTCTGCAGCATTTTCCACTGTGAATCATGCTCTCCTGATTGACCGTTTGGCCCATATCGGACTCAAAAGAGTTGCTCTCTCCCTTTTAAAATCTTTATGAAGTGATAGTGAACAGACAGTGTCTTTAAAAGAGTTTGAATCCCAGTCCTTCTCATTACCCTGTGGAGTGCGGCAAGGGTCCTCATTGAGCCCGACACTATTTAATGTGTACGTTACGCCCCTGGCGGATCTGACTAGATCGTTTTGGTTTTTCCCTGGTATCATTTGCCAAAGATACCTAGATTGTGGTGTCTTTCTCCAATCCCTCGGACACAACTGCACTTAGACTCCATAATTGCATGTTGGCCGTAGAAGACTAAATGGGCAGAAACTGTCTTAAACTGTGTATAACAGTAAGGCAGAGGTTCTCCTTTCTTGGCAAAGAAACAACCTGCTGGACACCCTCCTGATGGCCGCAAAATCTAGGGCCGCTACCAGCTCCTGTTAAAAAGCTAAAAAATCTGGATGTCCGTATGGGCAATGAACTTACCTTTGGGGACCAGGTCAAAGCCACTATTTCAACCACCTCCTACACACTTAAGTTAATCAAAAAGATTCTTTCATATATTCCACGTTCTCTGCAAAGAACTGTAGTAATAGCATTAATAGTATCTAAATTAGATTATTACAATGGGCTGTATTTAAATTTACAGGTGCAGTGCCTGAATAAATCGCAGTCTCGCCAGAATGCTGCTGCTAGGTTATTGTTCGGAGTCTCCGAATTCCAATCTGATAAACCAGCTTTACGGGTGCTTCATTGGGTCCAGGTCAAAAAAAGAGCCAATGTCAAAGCCCTAGGCATCACCTTTAGGGCTTTACATAATCTTGGCCCAAATCACCTCAAGGACAAGCCTAAATGGTACCTACCAGAGAGGGCCCTCCGTTCAAGTGCAGCAAGAAATAATATGATCCTCTAGTTTAGGCATGTCTCTTGAGACAGCAACATTTTCGTGACAGGGGCTTTTAAACTTTGGAACTCCCTGCCCCTGCATATTAAGTCTCGGACAAACTTGCTTTCCTTTCGTAAGTCACTGAAAACATGGCTTTGCACCTGTTAACTCAGCTTACACTCTCCCTACTCTGGAACGCCTTGATGCCTGCAGACATCTGTTTGCGCTCTATAAAATTTATCAACATACATCACATAAAATCAAAATTTTAAATTTTAATGAGAAGGTTGGAGTTTTTTTATTCAACTGAGTCCCTTGTATATTATGTTTGATGCACTTACACTGCTCCCATAAATCAATCTGAGGATACTAACTTAATTTTTAGCTCCCAAAAGGAAATTTCTTTACAATTACAAAATGTTTAACATTTTGAAATTCTACATGTTGCTTCGTTATTAATATACATTGTTAATCTATAAATAATTTAAAATGTTCTAAGCAGTCACAAAAACCTTAAGTATGTTTAGCAGACCCTAGGGGTTCGAGGACCACAGGTTAAGATCTACTGCTTTACAATGCAGTATACTTACAACAACTGAAATGCAGGGAGAAATATAAAGATGTCTTCAATCTTGCACCTGCCTCAGGGAGGCATTGTATTTTCATGAAAACCCAGTCTAACTATTTTAGTAGATAGTGCTTTGCGTCAAAAACCATAGATATTTGCACTGTACTCTCAAAGTCCCACCCATGGAGAACCACCTTGCGGCAAAGTACCATGAAGCAGTATTTGCACGAAACTAAAAAAGGCACTTTCTCAGCCGAACAAAACCTCTGCACTAGAACTTAAATACCCTTTGCACACTTTGCATGGTTTTGCAGTGATGCAAAGTTGGGATACACCTGCCCTCAAATGTTCCTGGTGAACTGTCATTTTGCTCAGTTGTTATGACACATTATTACTTGGGTAAGTCTTTATGTCTCTAGGATCAAACTTGCTTAGAAAATAAAGGAGCGTCTGAGTTCCTTGAATGCTGAAATTGATTTTTATGGAACTTCTATAAAGTACCTGAAGAATAATCAGGCTTGTGAGTACAATGCTCAGTGAGCCATAGAACATGTGGTCTTTAGGGGTGATTTGCGGTTGAGGGGTAATGGAAAAGGATTCCATTTTTGATACAGATGATGTCTCAGACTTGCACCAGAAGATTTTATATTTAAAACAGGTATTTTTGTCTTTCAACACTTGAATGTATGGTCAACATGAACATTGATGTGCCAACCTATTCATGAAAGTCACTAGGTAAAAGATGAAGGGGGTTGGTCAGACTTGGGAAATATATGCACAATTATTGTATGATACTTGCTATAAATTATCATAAAAAGGTGTAGAGTACAAGGCTAATATAAAAGATGCTGAAGTCGTTGGTTCAGAGCCAATGAATAATGACTTATCTAGTTTTCTATTCCATTTGCATCTATATTATTTGTGGCCCAAAACGTTTTCTGGATTGTCAAGTCAGTATCTACTTCATAGGTGATATTTATATAGCACTTGATACACCTGATGAGTTTGTGGAGTGGTTAAATTTGCATCTGGCTCTGGGCGCCAATGGTGTGCTCGTTTAAAAGGGTATTAATTGCATTTTAACCTTTATGGGAGTAGTAGGTTGAGGTGGGCAAGTATTGAAGGTGTAATTAAGGCGTGGAACATAAAACATTACTGCATATAAGAATGACTCATTGTATAATAGTTTAGTGCAGTCACCCTTCTTGAGTATTTATCTTTACTCTGGATTGTGTTATAAGGAGTCGTTGTTTGCTGGCTTGGGTGTTGTCAAAATACCTTGTAGACTGTGTCCATTTGTAGAACAATTTACCCAATTGAATATGGGTCCAACCAATGGTGATGGCGTTTTACCCCCAAAAAACGCTGAAAAGCATCAAGATAACATTTTAACAGACCCATTAAGGAGCACTAAAATCCATTCATGTTGGAGGTTCTGCAAGACCATTATTAAGTGTCATCTGTAGCTTATCTAAGAGTGGAAGAATCCACTTCACTGGTCATAGAATTGCTCTATTCAATGTGAAGCTATGGGAAATAAAGAAGTAAAGAGATGTTTCAGTTTTTCCGAAAAGGCTGGGCCTGATTATAGATTTCCTCCTGAGTGCTGAGACTCCTCTATGACTGTGGGGCCACCGCAACAAATGCAGAGGACCTTTGTGAATCAGGCCCTACGTTTTTACTGCCTTTTTCATTCGAGTTGACGATTCATTGTCCTACTTCCTATGTGGGTTGTTATGGACCAGGGGGATATTCATAAGTAGTGCCATTCTTGATCTAAGGTTCCTTCGTTTGATGTATTGGCCCTTACTATGGATTGGGTGATGAAGGGGGCTCTGAAAGAGAATTTTCTTGTGCCTGTTAGCCAATGTAGAGATTTAAGGACAAGGGTATTGTGGTTGCATCAGTTCAGGCTAATAACTTTTCAGGTATGGCATTCTGGACAAGTCTTTCGATGAACAAAATAATGAGTCTAAACTAAAGTTCATTTGCATATCTATGGTATGACAGCACTAGGGCTATTGAGATCTGGATCCAATGATGGTAAACCAAATAAGAAGAGACGTGTCAACATAACATTGTTTTACTGGCCTTAGCGAGAGTTTTGAATTTATTATCATGAATAAAGTCTTTATTTCTGTTTATATGAATTCGTTCTCCAGGCTAAGGTGAGTGTCAAATATTTTTATCTCTCGACAGGGTGAGGACCTCTGTATAAATGGAGTTCAAAAGTATTTGAAGCTTCTAGTGCTCCAATGCTATGGCTTTTCAGAGAGACTAGATGTCTCTAGATCTTGTGTTTTCTTCAAATTTTACAACAATCTTGGTGTAGTGGTAACAGTTTAGTTCAGAGTTGAAACTTTCTTTTTTTTTAAATTTTTTGTTTGTAGCACACCATACAAAAATCAGAATGTAAAGAATAATACATAAAGCTTAATTACAAAGTAATAAATTAATCAAAGTGGGCTTACATCATGCATTCATATAATCCGATAATATTTCCCATATATACAATTCTATTTTTCATTTCCGTGCCCCCTTTATAGAAAAAAGACTCAGTTCTAAATTAGCTAAATTATACATTTTTGCCCACCAGGGCTCAAACACTGGGGGATCGGGGCGAAGCCATTCTGCGGCTATACATAATTGGGCCACAGTCATTGCTACAAACAGTAAATATCGATGTTTATACAGAGGACTCCCTTTCTTGACCACCTGCCCCATCCCTAAGAGCATTAGGGCAGATGTTATTTTTAGTGATTGCCCAAACATATTAGAGAAGAACTTTTCAATACCCTGAATAAAGAAATTAAGTTTAACACAAGCAAAAAATATGTGGATATTGTTTTAAAAAATGTTGCTTTCAGATTTGCAGACAGAAAAACTGTATTAGCCCTATCTATTTGCTCTGCAATAGATATATCAGTTTCCCCCAATTTTACCTCCCACTGTGTAGAATGCTATGCCAGATCATCCATTGCAAATGAAGACACTATTTTGTACAATGATCCTATCTTCCGCTGAGCCCTTACTGCTTCAATAAGCAAGTTTGGACTAACTTTCACATTTCTACGAGTAAGGAAGTCCCGAATTTGGAGAAATTAAAACAATTGTGAATGGGGAAGATTATATTGTCTTGAGAGATCCTCATACTGAATAATTTGTCCCTCACTATCATAAAGATCTCCTATCTGACAGATGCCCTTGTCTCTCCAATCGGAGACTACCTTATCTCGGAATATGATCGGAAGTAATTTTGCCGCATTTAATGGTGTATAATATGTTGGGGAGAGGAGTTGGCCTAACGGCTAGGGCGCTCAACCTCGGACCTGGGGATCTGGGTTCGAGTCTCGGTAACGACGCCAAAACCTCCTGTGATTCTGGGCAAATCACTTCATCTCCTCCCCGTGCCTAAAAAAAATTAAAAGTGTGTCCTCATGTAACGTAACTGGAAATATGTAATTCGGTTGGAGTCTAGTTTGCGCTATATAAAACTCTGCAGAAAAAAAAACCTTCTAACGCAGATACTTTACGTATCTTCCTCCAAGCTTTAAACTCCGCTTCCAGACCTTAAAACGAGTTCTTTTATAGTAGTTCCCATCTATTTCTTTAAATAAACAGTGTTCTAAAATTAAATGAAAAATTGAAGGGGCTTCAGCTATAGTGCCAGTTTTGTTACCAGTCAATAATACAGACATTTTTTGCAAAAAACAAGCATAATAATACAACACAAAATTAGGTAATGCCAGACTTTCAGGGAGCGGAAGAAGTATGTACTGAATTAAAGGATAAGTGATCAATGTACCTTGAGCAACCCTTATTTTTCACAAAAACGGTATTGGGGGAAATAAGGACAAATAATTTTTTTGTATTTACGTGTGTGAGGTACAACTTAATATACTTTAGGGATGTGCCCTGAATTCCTGTGTCATGCAGTCTTTGAAATGGTACTTTGTGGTCCAGCATGTCAAATGATACTGAGCGATCAAGACAGGACAAGTGTACCAACCTGACAGAATCAACAGAGTTCTTGATTTCATCCCAGAATGCAACGCATGCTGATTTTATGTCTTTTTCACACTGAAACCTGTTTGTAAGAGAGAATGTTGTTGTTCTCTAGGAAATTCTTCTTCAAAAAGTGAAGCCATTTTTCCCAGAAGATTTCTCAAAAAAATAGTACAAGCCTTAGTACTCTACCATTTGGAGGAGGCAATGCCCTGCTCGTCAATCTCCTGGTAACTCCTGAAAGGTATGAATCATGAAGAGCTCAAAGAAATTGGACCACATCACTCCTACATTAAAAGACCTACACTGTCTTCCCCTTGCAGACCGGATGATCTTCAAGACCAGCTGAATCATCTTTAAAGCCCACAACAGCAAGGTCCCTGCTTACCTGCTAAACAAACTACCTACATCCAGGGGAGAACACAAGAACTGACCTGTATATCACCAGACTAAAGTCAAAAGATTTCAATAAGAAAAAACAGAGGGCAAGCCTTCTCCGTTCATTTAACCTGGATCGAGAATAGTATTGCTATTGTCATCAGATCAGGATCAACTTTCCTGCATATCAAAAAAAGTCAGAGACACCTCTCGAAAGCCTCTGATTCAGTAGTCTACCCTTGGTTTTGCACGTAGGGGGTAATAGAGTAGAAGATTTTAGCCTAAAATAAGTGCAATAATTTACACTAGACATTAACATGAAAATTCGTAAAGAAATGAAAGGTAGGAAAATGTGCCTTTCCTTGAATGTGCAAATTAACGTGTAGCATGATTTGTTTTGTAGTAAGCACTCATGTTTATCATAATTACACTACTAGTTCAGAATAGGCCTCATTCATCTTTCTTTCTTTCAATTAAAAAATTTTCTTTAACCCCTCCTGTGCTCATGACGAGGTCAGCTCGTCATGAGCCACGGCGCTCCGGTGCTCACGACGAGCTGAGCTCGTCATGACCGTGCCCGTTACATGGAACGCTCGCATGCTGGGCTGATTCCCCTGCTGTTCTGAGCGTTCCATTGGAATGGGATGTCATGGCACCGGGGCGCTGTACGCGCTCCCCGCCCCCCAGCACAGCGGGTGGAAACAGCCCTGCAGTGAAGGGGTTAATAAATAAATGTTTTTAGGATATGCTTAATTATGCAATATTACTTAATAAATGATTCAAACTTGGCTTGCTTAAACATGTAATCTCTGTCAAATGTTCTGACTTTAAAATGTATTTCTTCGTATTTAGGGGTCGATTACGATGGCGGACAGAAGGACGAACGCCAGGCCTGGAGTAGGCGGAAAATGCCTTTTACAGTCTGCAAGCCGCGGATAGTCCATCCGCCATATTAGGATGGGAACCACTGTCAAATTTCCGTACGCCGCGGAAGAACGTGATCCGCCGCGTAAATACACCCGACCTCGCGGCGGACGTAACCAATCCAGAGACACCGCCGTACGGAATGACGTCTCGACAGCCCTCAAAATCACCATGGAGGAAACCACACTGCAAATCGCTGCGGAAAAACCTCCAGCCCGAACAAGGCGGAACTACTACAGCTGAGAGGCAAAACATTGCAGAGACCCACCACAGTCAGACCACCGTCATGGACCCAGCTCTACACGCATTCCCGCTACTCTTCGTCCTCCACCACCAGCAAGTCATGGACCGTCGCCGCCGCAGGTACGCAAACACACAACACACACACCACGCACCTATCGAAGCCCCTGCCCACCACAGAACCCCAGGTCTGTACAGGAACACACATACATGCACCACCAGCAAAACCACCTGGGCACAACTGACCCCACTCACCCAGAACACACACACACCGTGAACGAACAGCCACACCACGGACAACGCAACGTAGTGGAGCAGACGACGGAAACCATGCCCACAATCAACTAGGCAGGCAGGCAGGCAGGAATGGCTAGGCCACACAGCTCACAGGCCCACATACACACACCAACACACAAGGCATACCACACATTAGGAGACATGCTGGGCCACCCTCAGGCCAACCCCACACCTACCCCACTAACAGACAGGGGCCCATACACCACACACCACAAAAAACAACCTTGCTGCACACACATCAACAACCAACACACACACGATGAGCCCTGACATGTTGACTGACAAAGTCGAGACTGAACAACCTACTGGGTAGCCACAAATCATGAGTGTGAAACATGCACCATATGAAAAACATCCACATAACCTGCAGTGCATGGGAAGCCACTCTTGTCCCAAAATAAGCCTCAGAGTGCCTCCCCCACCCTTACACAGTCCACAGCCACATTGTAATGACTGTCACCCTTGCCAAACGAAAGGAAACAGTGTTGGGCAATGGTAATGTGAAAGTGGCAGACACAGCATGTACGACAGCAGCAATATATCAACAATGCAAGGAGACAACCAGGAATGACACAGATAAACCACAACACAGGAGTAACTTGCTTTATTGTACATCACAGAGGTTGACTTTGTGAGTAGCCAGGAGCATGCACACTGGATAGAACAGAGCAGGTCCATCTGAGGCAGCACATGAGAGGGCACAATGCAGCATCATAACAGCACCAATGCAGTGTTCACAACAGAGCAGGTACATCTGAGGCAGCACATTAGAGGGGCAAAGAGAATCAACAGTCCATGGTACAGAACAGAGCAGGTCCATCTGAGGCAGCACATGAGAGGGGCAAAGAGCATCAACAGTCCATGGTACAGAGCAGGTCCATCTGAGGCAGCACATGAGAGGGCACAATGCAGCATCATAAGAGCAACAGGGCAGTGTTCACAACAGAGCAGGTACATCTGAGGCAGCACATGAGAGGGGCAAAGAGCATCAACAGTCAATGGTACAGAACAGAGCAGGTACATATGAGGCAGCACATGAGAGGGGCAAAGAGCATCAACAGTCCATGCTACAGAACAGAGCAGGTACATCTGAGGCAGCACATGAGAGGGGCAAAGAGCATCAACAGTACATGCTACAGAGCAGATACATCTGAGGCAGCACATGAGAGGGGCAAAGAGCATCCATCAACAGTCCATGGTACAGAACAGAGCAGGTCCATCTGAGGCAGCACATGAGAGGGGCAAAGAGCATCAACAGTCCATGGTATAGAGCAGGTCCATCTGAGGCAGCACATGAGAGGGCACAATGCAGCATCATAACAGCAACAGGGCAGTGTTCACAACAGAGCAGGTACATCTGAGGCAGCACATGAGAGGGGCAAAGAGCATCAACAGTCCATGGTACAGAACAGAGCAGGTACATCTGAGGCAGCACATGAGAGGGGCAAAGAGCATCAACAGTCCATGCTACAGAACAGAGCAGGTACATCTGAGGCAGCACATGAGAGGGGCAAAGAGCATCAACGGTCTATGCTACAGAGCAGATACATCTGAGGCAGCACATGAGAGGGGCAACGAGCATCAACAGTCCATGGTACAGAACAGAGCAGGTCCATCTGAGGCAGCACATGAGAGGGGCAAAGAGCATCAACAGTCCATGGTACAGAGCAGGTCCATCTGAGGCAGCACATGAGAGGGCACAATGCAGCATCATAACAGCAACAGGGCAGTGTTCACAACAGAGCAGGTACATCTGAGGCAGCTCCTGAGAGGGGCAACGAGCATCAACAGTCCATGGTACAGAACAGAGCAGGTACATCTGAGGCAGCACATGAGAGGGGCAAAGAGCATCAACAGTCCATGCTACAGACCAGAGCAGGTACATCTGAGGCAGCACATGAGAGGGGCAAAGAGCATCAACAGTCCATGGTACAGAGCAGGTCCATCTGAGGCAGCACATGAGAGGGCACAATGCAGCATCATAACAGCAACAGGGCAGTGTTCACAACAGAGCAGGTACATCTGAGGCAGCACATGAGAGGGGCAAAGAGCATCAACAGTCCATGCTACAGAACAGAGCAGGTACATCAGAGGCAGCACATGAGAGGGGCAAAGAGCATCAACAGTCCATGCTACAGAGCAGGTCCATCTGAGGCAGCACATGAGAGGGGCAAAGAGCATCAACAGTCCATGGTACAGAGCAGGTACATCTGAGGCAGCACATGAGAGGGCACAATGCAGCATCATAACAGCAACAGGGCAGTGTTCACAACAGAGCAGGTATATCTGAGGGAGCGCATGAGAGGGGCAAAGAGCATCAACAGTCCATGCTACAGAACAGAGCAGGTACATCTGAGGCAGCACATGAGAGGGGCAAAGAGCATCAACATTCCATGCTACAGAACAGAGCAGGTACATCTGAGGCAGCACATGAGAGGGGCAAAGAGCATCAACAGTCCATGCTACAGAGCAGGTACATCTGAGGCAGCACAAGGACGTCCCATGGAGAATAATATTGCAAGGGTGGTTACAATGGACAGTCAGACATCAAGTACAATGCGATCTGAGTGATGGGAACTGCACCTCACAGCACAGAATCAGGTGGACTGTGGGACCCCGTAGCTTCTGATGCAGTGGCAGGACCTGATTTAGGAGTGTGAGAAACAGCCACAGCTCTAGTGACTGACATATGAGCAATAGACCTGGACACACTGGCACACAACAAATACCATGCCAGCATCTGAGACATGAGAGTGGAGGACACACACAGTGGCAGTACCTGAAACAGGAAAGGGCACAACTGACACAGTGCTACTACATGAGGCATGACAGCGAACAACAGACACAGCGCCACTATCTGACACATGAGAGTAAACAGCAACTGACCCACTAGGACCACTGAAATGATGAGCCACAGGGCTGTATGGGCCAGGAGGCAGGGTGGCTCTGGGGACAGCTGTACTTGAGTGACATTGTGGTGGTCAGGTGTCACCAGTGTGTGTTTCCATTTCTTTGGGATTTGCAAGGGCACCCTGGACATGCCTGGACATGGTCAGTGGTTCGGGCTCATCTGAAACATCACCCATCAAAGGCGGATCATGTGCTGGAGGGGGTCTGCTCTCTGGGGACGTGCTGGACCCTGCTTGACGCTTGCTCTTGCCCTGCCTTCTGCCCTCTGCATCATGTGTAATGGGGGATGCAACAACAATGTACTCCTTCCTCTGCTTCACCGGGGTGTGGATGGGAGTATGGGGGGACTCCACCTCTGACACATGTGCTTTAGGTTCCATCACCAACACCAGCTTCAGGGGACGCATTGTTGATGGATGTCTGTCCTTGATGGATGTCCTGTCCATGGGAGATGCCTTGGCCCTGGGAGGTGCCTGCTCCCTGGGAGGTGCCTTGGCCGTGGGAGACGCCTTGGCCTTAGGAGGGTCCTGTCTTTGGAATGTGCCTTATCCGTGGGTGGTGCCCTGTCCCTGGGAGGTGCCCTGTCCTTGGGAGATGCCCTGTCCTTTTTAGGGTCCGGTCCTTGGGAGTGTCCCTGTCCATGGGAGGTGCCCTGTCCTTGGGAGGTGCCCTGTCCTTTGTAGGGGCCCGGTCCTTGGGAGGTGCCTACTCCGTGGGAGTGTCCCTGTCCTTGGGAGGTGCCCTGTCCTTCGGAGGTGCCCTGTCCTTTGTAGGGGCCCGGTCCTTGGGAGTGTCCCTGTCCTTGGGAGGTGGCCTGTCCTTTGTAGGGGCCCGGTCCTTGGGAGGTGCCTGCTCCTTGGGAGTGTCCCTGTCCTTGGAAGGTGCCCTGTCAATTCAATTCAATAGAGACTTTATTTCGGTTTTGATTCAAACCATAAAAGTACATTTGCAACAATACAATTTAAAAATACAATAGATATATGAATATACAATGAAGTGCAAGATAAAGTGCAAAAGTACAAAGGTACAAGGATCAGTAGTTTACATACAAAGTATGAATTCAGAACAGGAATAGATCAACACAAAGAACCATCACTGATCCATGCAATTTCTCAATCTTATACAAAGCTTAAAAAATTCAGTTACTTGGAGAATACTGTCCTTATGTAAAAGTTGTAAATACATGAGTGCTGGTCTGATTTGAATAAAATTACGTTTTTTTAAAAGAACAACCAGAGAGCGTTTACGCGGATACTCATAAAATCTACATAAAAAAATAAAATACAGCATGTCCTGTGGAGACTTTCCGTCGCAGCCACAGGGTGCAGCACATTTATTAAAAATGTCACTCTTTGGTCTAATCATCAAGTGGAGGAAGAGGTTCAACCTAAACCTTGTTAGCAAGAACTTCTCATGTGAAGACAAAGTGCCAGTCAAATATGGCTCCATTGTTTCACATGACTTCAGCATAACAGATTTTCTTGCGGTCGGTTTGGGAAGCTCCACACCTTCCCTTTGCATATTTCTATCCATAAGGAAGGTCCATTTGATTACCTCCACGTCAATCCACGTCAATCCTACTCGGATGTTCAAAAAGGTCCAGACGACCAAGCCTGGAGAAGCTCATTTTCAAATATTTTAACCCAGGGGTACCCATAGCATTGTCCAGGGACAAAAAGTCTTTCATGATCAGGTGAGTCAGTGGAATATCCTCATTTAGCCACAGATTAAGCCAGCATGTCAGTGGGCGCACAGAAAAAATGTCACTTAGATAGCGTGTCCCCAGCTCATTATGTACTGCAAAATTGGAAGTTCCAACTGGTACATATAAGAGGCGCTTCATGAAAGAGTGTGTAACTGCGCCCCAGCAACATAGCCCCACAGTTGACTTCCATAAACGGCAGTTGCCACTGATATTGCATTATGGAGTTTTCTTATGGCACTGGTGGGTTTTTTCCTAAGCTTTGAAGCAAAGTTAAAAATAGATGCGTTCACCCTGGTCAATTCGCCTTTCTTGTTGACAAGATGTGGACCCCAGCTAAGGTTGTTATCGAAAGTGACCCCAAGGTACGAGAATGATTTCAATACAGGGATCACCACATCATCCAGTTTAAACAGAACATTTCTACTCGGCTGTTGGCCAACTTGCATTATATAAGATTTGGAATTATTGACCAATAAGTTTCTTTCTGACATAAACTGTTTAAAAGCATTGAGCAGGGCCTGAAGTCTTCTCTCAGTTCTAGAAATCAAAACCGCATCATCTGCATATAAAAGAACAGGAATACCCAGCCTTCCGACTCTGGGACAGTCGGCATGGATATTCTGCAGGTCGCTGTCAAGATCGTTATTGTAAAAATCAAAAAGAAAAGGGGCCAAAATGCAACCTTGGCGCACAGCCTTTCTAATATTAAAATTACTGGTTACGCCCAAGTCCTTAGAGTACCTTACATTGGCACTAGTGTTGCTGTGTAGCTCAACAAGGAAATTGACAATCCCGATGTCAGCACCCTTTGCCCTCATGGATTGCCACAACCTTCCCCTGTTGACACAGTCGAAGGCAGATGACAAATCCATGAAGGCGAGGTGGATTGTACCCTTCTGCGCTATAGTGAACTTGCTTAAAATTAAGAAGAGATTAAGGCACTGTGTTATAGTCGAACGTCCACTGCAGAAGCCATACTGCGCGATGGACATGATGTTCTTTTCCAACGCCCAGTCAGACAATCTCTGCAGTAGCATTCTGCCAACTATTTTAACCATAGAGTCAATTAATGAGATTGGCCTATAACAGAGAGGGCTGCCTCTGTCCCCCTTCTTAAAGACCGGAACAATTGTAGAGACCCCCCATGATTGTGGACAACCAACTGTTGCCGCTGCATTGAAAACCGCCTCCAGTATGGGTGCCCAAAAGATAGGGTCAGATCTATACAGGTCAGGGGGGATCCCATCAGGGCCCGGAGCTTTCCCCGCTGTCAATCCCGCGATGCCCTCCAGAATCTCTGCTCCTTCAAACCTGATAACACTATCACTTTCACCAGATGGAAAGTTAGGAGTTTCCATTGTCGTGCTACAATATAATTTTTTTAAATGATTTACCCACTCATCCTTAGTTATGCAAGATTCCAGGCCATCTCCCGGATCCTGCACCAGGAAGTGTTTCTTCATTATTGCCCAGAATCTGGAGCTACACTGCAAGATGTCAGGGTGTAGGATCTCATCCCATGCCTCCTTTCTTAAAGAGTCCTTGCGTGTGCAGGGGCCAGCATCAGCTGAGAAACTTTATCCGACAGATTTTGAAAGAGCATCCAAGACCCTATTTGGATTGGTCCCAGCTGAAGTGCAGCTCAAGATTTCCTCTGCGCATGTGTCCCTTATTTTTCTGTAGAGCACATCCTCAGCGATCATTGACCATCTGAGGCGACGTCTTCCGTCAATTGTGCTAAGCCTTCCCAAGGCCCGATTCCGAGTTTCCTTGACCACCCAGGGGCCCTTCAACTGAAATGTGAGCGGGTTGTGGTCACTAAATTCACTGTTTTCAATTGAAAAACAATCCACAAACGACTGCATTGGCAATGTGAGTAACACAAAGTCAATGAAGGTTCCCCGTCCATGCCCTTTAAAGGTTGGGGTCAGAAAACATTTAGTGAGGTCCCTCAATTCCATAGCTGTTATCAAATCTAGGTTGTTCAGTAGATCATTAACCCCTTCGGGGCTAATGACGAGCTGGGCTCATCATGGCGCTTACCTGTCGTGCGCTGATGACAAGGCCAGCTCGTCATCAGCCCCACCCTCGGGGGAAGCGCTGGCGCTCCCCCCGTGGGTCTCTGATCTTCGTTGTTTTGCTGGGGGCGGCAGCGGAAGAGCTTCCGCTGCTGCCCCGCCCCCCCCCCCCATGGGAATCCCTGATGACGTCAGCGCGCACAGCGCACGCTGACATCATCAGGGATTCCCAGCGCTCGGGAAGCCATTTGCTTCCTGTGCGCTGGCAAAGAAGGTAGGTTTAGCGTGTCTGGCGGGGTTTGGGGCAGCGAAGAGGCATCAGGGGAGAGGAAAGAGATTTTCCTCTCCCCTGATGTCTCTTTGCGGGGCATTTCTGCCTCACGATCGCGCACAGCGTCGCGATTGTGCGGCGGAAATGCCCCCACTAGCAGCAGGGATGTAATTTTGGATTATAGGAAGCGACCCCTTGGGCAAGGGTCGCTTCCAGGCGGGCTGTAATTATGTTTTCGTTTTTCTGCCCCCCCTGGGGGCAAATCGGCCTGTTTTTTTTGCCGTTTTGCCCCCAGGGGGGACAGAAAATGCCCACTAGCACCAGGGATTTTGTTTTTAGCTTTTAGGAAGCAACCCCTTGGGCAAGGGTCACTTCCAGGTTGCCTCATATTTAACTTTTTGTTTTTATGCCCCCCCTGGGGGCAAATCGGCCTGTTTTTCGGCCGTTTTGCCCCCAGGGTGGGCAGAAATTTCCCACTAGCACCAGGGATTTTTGTTGGGGCAATGTGTTTGTTTTGGGAAGTGACCCCTTGGGTAAGGGTCGCTTCCAGGTGTCCATGATTGTGTTTTTGTTTTTCTGTCCACCCTGGGGGCAAATCGGCCCATTTTTTTTGCCGTTTTGCCCCCGGGGGGGGGGGCAGAAAATGCCAACTAGCACCAGGGAATTTAAATTTAGTTTTTAGGAAGGGACCCCTTGGGCAAGGAGTAGTGCTTGGCTGGCGGTGTGTGCGGAGTGGCGCTTGGCTTGCAGTGTGTGTGGAGTGGTGTTTGGCTGGCGGTGTGTGGAGTGGCACTTGGCTGGATGGTGTGCGTGCAGTGGTACTTGGCTGTCTGTGCACGGAGTGCTGCTTTGCTGGCGGTGTGTGTGGAGTGGTACTTGGCTGGCGGTGTGCGCTGAGTGGTGTTTGGCTTGCGGTGTGCGTGGAGGGGTACTTGGCTATCTATGCACGGAGTGGTGCTTGGCTGGCGGTGTGTGTGGAGTGGCGCTTGGCTGGTGGTGTGTGTGAAGTGGTACTTGGCTGTCTGTGCACGGCGTGGTGCTTGGCTGGTGGTGTTTGTGGAGTGGCGCTTGGCTGGTGGTGTGCGTGGAGTGCTACTTTGCTGTCTGTGCACAGAGTGGTGCTTGGCTGGCGGTGTGTTTGGAGTGGCGCTTGGCTGGTGGTGTGCGTGGAGTGCTACTTTGCTGTCTGTGCACGGAGTGCTGCTTGGCTGGCGGTGTGTGTGGAGTGGCGCTTGGCTGGTGGTGTGCGTGAAGTGGTACTTGGTTGTCTGTGCACGGAGTGGTGTTTGGCTGGTGGTGTGTGTGGAGTGGTGTTTGGCTGGCGGTGTGTGTGGAGTGGTACTTGGCTGGATGGTGTGCGTGGAGCGGTGTTTGGCTGGCGGTGAGTGGCGCTTGGCTTGCGGTGTGCGTGGAGTGGTGCTTGGCTGGCGGTGTGTGTGGAGTGGTGCTTGGCCGTTGGTGTGCGCTGAGTGGTGTTTGGCTGGCGGTGTGCGTGGAGGGGTACTTGGCTATCTATGCACGGAGTGGTGCTTGGCTGGCGGTGTGTGTGGAGTGACGCTTGGCTGGTGGTGTGTGTGGAGTGGTCATTTGCTGTCTGTGCACGGAGTGCTGCTTGGCTGGCAGTGTGTGTGGAGTGGCGCTTGGCTGGTGGTGTGCGTGGAGTGCTACTTTGCTGTCTGTGCACGGAGTGGTGCTTGGCTGGCGGTGTGCGTGGAGTGGCGCTTGGCTGGTGGTGTGCGTGGAGTGGTACTTGGCTGTCTGTACACGGAGTGGTGCTTGGCTGGTGGTGTGTGTGGAGTGGCGCTTGGCTGGATGGTGTGCGTGGAGTGGTACTTGGCTGTCGGTGTGCGCTGAGTGGTGTTTGGCTGGTGGTGTGCTTGGGCTGGTGCTTGGATGGTGGTGTGGGTGGACTGGCACTCGGCTGGCGGTGTGTGAGTAGTTACTTTCTGTTGGTCACTACACACACTGCTAGTTGAGTGACACTCCACGCAGTCCATCAATTTGTGTAGTTGCAGTGTCAGAAATGTGGGCGTGTGAAAGTGATGGGCCCTTGAATGGCGCTGTTTGCTGGTGTGAGTGTTGAAATGTGATGGGTCCGCGGCTGGCGGTGTGAATGTTTTGTATGTGTCACGCGTACGAAAGGTATATGAATGGCCTGTAAAGAGGTTGGTGCCTTGACGTGGCTTTACAGCTCACGAGCTGTGAGTCAGTGGGCCCTTGAATGGCGCTGGCGGCTGGCGGTGTGAATGTTTTGTATGTGTCACACGTACAAAAGGTGTATGAATGTCCTTACTGCCCCTGTGTGATGGGGGTACTGGTAGGAGCAAAAGACTGACTGGCACCAAAGGGGTCAGGCAGTTAAAAAAATTCAAAAAATCATCCAGTGTCTTGATGTTAAACCTCATCTAGTCTCAATTGGTCTAAGCCCTATTTGATGGCCCATCTGGCCGAATTTAAATTTGGGGGGCAAATTTGTGTGTTGTTTTAATTGTTATATTGTTTGTGAAATGTGGTAGTAAATTTTTTTTTCTTCTCTATTTTTGTCTTGTTCCAGGCTTTTGCTGTTTGGATTGTTGTAGGTTGCGTGTCTGTTTGCAGCTTGTGTAGTTGCTTGTGCTTGGTAAGTGAATGTATTTTGTACTACTTTTCCTTGATGTTTGTCTTTTTGAAAAAGGTTGTACTTCTAGCAGTTTGTGTGGCTCTGTGTTTTTTTTTTCAGCATTAGTGTTTGATGTGAACTTTGTTTTCTAATCTGTCATTTCTTTTTTTCTTTCTAGTGGGATATCATTTCTTTTTGCTGTGTCTCAACAGAGTAGGTGCTGGTGAGTGTAGCTATATTTGGTAAGAGTGAAATTGTTTTGGATTGTATTTATCTTTTTGTGAAAGCCTTACCTTGTTTACTTCTTACTTTGCACAGTGTAGGTTGTTGTTCACTTGTGTGTGCAGTCTTCCTGCTTTGTAAGGATAATGGCTAGTCGCAGGATTACTGCTCAGCAGGTTCTTGGTTTGCTTTTTGAGTCTTCCTCTGACCATGGTTCAGAGTCTGAGTCCGATTCGGACTCCCAGGTAGGGGCAGAAGATTCAGGCAGTGAGTTTTCTTTTCGCATGGAATCATCATCATCGGATGATGAATCTTCTTCTAGTGCTGATGAAGGGCCTATGGTAGAGGAGGACATTGAGGTGCCGGTAGTGGGCCAAGAGGCACCTGTGCTGCTGCCTAGGGCCGCAAGGTTTCCTTTCTTTTTACGTCGGCAAGAGGCATGTGGGCTGGAGCCTGCACCCAAAAGGCTTCACATTGCTGTGGTGCGCAAAGAGGCATCTGGTGCTTTTCGTCTTCCTGCTGGTGTAGTGCAGAAAGAGGCATCTGGGGCTGTTAGGCTTCCCATTGGTGTAGCGCGGCAAGAGGCATCTGGGCCTGCTTGGTTTCCCGGTGGTGTAGTGCAGCAAGAAGCATCTCAGGCTGCTGGGCTTCCCGTTGGTGTAGTGCAGGAAGAGCCCTCTGGGGATGCTATGTCTTCTGTTGGTGTTGTGCAGCCAGAGGTATCTGTGGCTGGTAGGCTTCCCATTGGTGTAGAGCGGCAAGAGGCATCTGGGCCTGCTTGGTTTCCCGGTGGTGTAGTGCAGCAAGAAGCATCTCAGGCTGCTGGGCTTCCCGTTGGTGTAGTGCAGGAAGAGCCCTCTGGGGATGCTATGTCTTCTGTTGGTGTTGTGCAGCCAGAAGTATCTGTGGCTGTTAGGCTTCCTGTTGGTGAACAGCAGCAAGAGGCTTCTGGGCTGCAGGCTGGGGTGGCTGCTCCCCCCGTTGATAGAGATGGCCTCTGGGTTCCCCCTGGCTTGGTGCAGCCGGCATTGCCAGAGTTCACTGGTGTTCCTGGGTGTAGAGTGAATACTGAGAATTTTCTGCCAATTAAATTTTTTTCAGTTGTTTTTTGACGATGTGTTTTTGCAAGAGATTGTTGAGCAAACCAATTTGTATGCAGAACAATTTTTGAGGGCCAACAGTGCCCACCTTAAGCCCTATTCTAGAGCAATCTGGTGGACTCCCACAAATTTTGAAGAGATGAAGAAGTTTCTGGGATTAACTTTTTTGATGGGCTTGCTAAGGAAGCCATCAATGACTTCATATTGGTCCACTAGTCCCTTGATGGCAACAGCTATATTTCCAGCAGTCATAAGTCGTGATCGGTATATGCTTCTTCTTCGGATGATGCATTTTGTTGATAATAGTTTAGCGTTGTCACGCGATCACCCTGATTGTGACCGTTTGTTTAAAATTCGGCCTGTCCTTGATCACTTTGTTGATCGTTTTTCTGAGATCTTTGTCCCTGGTAAAGAAATTGCAGTGGATGAGTCTTAGCTGTTGTTCAAGGGCCGCTTGGTTTTTAGGCAATACATTCCTAGTAAGAGGGTACGCTATGGAATCAAACTGTATATGCTGTGTGACAGTGAGACTGGATATGTCTACAATTTCAGGGTGTACACTGGTAAGGAGTCCAGCATTAACCCTCCTGGTTGTCCTTCTACTTTTGGAGTGACTGAGAAAATTGTGTGGGAACTAGGTAGAGGATTATTTAACAAAGGCCATCATTTATATGTAGATAACTTCTACACTGGTGTGCGGTTGTTCAAGGAGTTGGCCAAAGTGGGCACTGTTGCTTGTGGCACAATGCGCAGTAACCGTAAAGGTTTCCCAAAGGAACTTGTTTGCAAAAGGCTTGTGCGGGGACAGTCTACGGCATTGCGATGTGGGGAGCTTCTAGCTGTGAAGTTGTCAGACAAGAGAGATGTGTACATGCTGACTACTATCCACGATGAAAGTACAGAACCTGTGCCTGTTTGGGGTCAGGGTGCTGAAGTGCGCAAACCTGTGTGCTTTATAGCTTACAATAAGTTCATGGGTGGTGTTGACAGAGTAGATCAGAGGTTGGAACCTTATGCTGCTCTTCGAAAGGCCTACGTTTGGTACAAGAAGTTGGCTATCCATCTGTTCCACTTGGCATCCTTTAATGCTTTCGTTGTGTTCCAGAAGTCTTGTCCTGAGAAGAAGATGCCTTTTGTTAAGTTTCAGGAGTCTAAAATAGGCAGCCTTGTACTTGTGGAGCAGGCAAGTGAGCCTAGATTTGGAGTGGTGGAGGAAGTGGCTAGATTGAAAGATCGCCACTTTCCTGAATCTATTCCTTCCACTACCGCAAGAGACTTTCCGACTAGAAGATGCAGAGTCTGTTGGCGAAGAGGCGTGCGGAAGGAGTCTCGTATATACTGTCCTGACTGTCATTCTAAGCCTGCATTGTGTCTGTCAGCTTGTTTTAAATCGTACCACACGCAAAAGAAGTTTTGGGAGTTTTAATGAGCTGTAAAGTGAATTGCCTGGTCTGCATTCTGTAACAAATGTTTACTTTGTTTCAAGGATTGGAATTAGTGCAAAGTTTTTATTTTAAGAATTTGTGTTAGCTGATCTGTAGGTATTTCCATTTGTTTAGTGTTATTTTCAAAAAAAGAATTCTAAATATGTTTGTGGTGTGTGCCGGCTGGTGCTTGGCTGGCGGTGTGTGTGGAGTTGCACTTGGCTGGTGGTGTGCGTGGAGTGGTACTTGGCTGTCTGTGCACGGAGTGGTGCTTGGCTGGAGGTGTGTGTGGAGTGGCGCTTGGCTGGTGGTGTTCGTGGAGTGGTACTTGGCTGTCTGTGCATGGAGTGGTGTTTGGCTGGTGGTGTGTGTGGAGTGGTGCTTGGCTGGCGGTGTGTGTGGAGTGGTGCTTGGCTGGTGGTGTGTGTGGAGTGGTGCTTGGCTGGCGGTGTGTGTGGCGTGGTGTTTGGCTGGCGGTGTGTGTGGAGTGGTGCTTGGCTGGTGGTGTGTGTGGAGTGGTGCTTGGCTGGCGGTGTGTGTGGAGTTGCGCTTGGCTGATGGTGTTTGTGGAGTAGTACTTGGCTATCTGTGCACGGAGTGGTGCTTGGCTGGTGGTGTGTGTGGAGTGGTGTTTGGCTGGCGGTGTGTGTGGAGTGGTACTTGGCTGGATGGTGTGCGTGGAGCGGTGCTTGGCTGGTGGTGTTTGTGGAGTAGTACTTGGCTGTCTGTGCACGGAGTGGTGCTTGGCTGGCGGTGTGTGTGGAGTTGCACTTGCCTGGTGGTGTTTTTGGAGTGGTACTTGGCTGTATGTGCATAGAGTGGTGTTTGGCTGGTGGTGTGTGTGGAGTGGTGTTTGGCTGGCGGTATGTGTGGAGTGGTACTTGTCTGGAGGGTGTGCGTGGAGCTGTGCTTAGCTGTCTGTGCACGGAGTGGTGCTTGGCTGGCGGTGTGCGTGGAGTGGCTCTTGGCTGGTGGTGTGTGTGGAGTGGTACTTGGCTGTCTGTGCACGGAGTTGTGCTTGGCTGTCGGTGTGCGCTGAGGGGTGTTTGGCTGGCGGTGTGCATGGTCTGGTGCTTGGATGGTGGTGTGGGTGGACTGGCGCTCGGCTGGCGGTGTGTGAGTAGTTACTTTCTGTTGGTCACTACACACACTGCTAGTTGAGTGACACTCCACGCAGTCCATCAATTTGTGTAGTTGCAGTGTCAGAAATGTGGGCGTGTGAAAGTGATGGGCCCTTGAATGGCGCTGTTTGCTGGTGTGAGTGTTGAAATGTGATGGGTCCGCGGCTGGCGGTGTGAATGTTTTGAATGTGTCACATGTACGAAAGGTGTATGAATGGCCTGTAAAGAGGTTGGTGCCTTGACGTGGCTTTACAGCTCACGAACTGTGAGTCAGTGGTTCAGTTAATCATACTTTCAATTATACGCAGTGTATTTCATTTTTTGTGAAATTACTTGCGATTACAATTGTATGTACTGAATCATCACTCACCCTCGTGCCAAATCCAACCAGTATGTGTGTGTGCTTGCGGATTAGATGGCTGTGCAGTAATTTTTTTTTTCTCTTTCTGCAGTAGTGTGTACCTTGTCCCTTATTGTGATTGTTGTAATGTGTTGCTTTTCTTCCAGATGGTGTCAGTGGTCTTGTTTGTATCAGGTATGAAAGGTGCGTGAATGGCCTGTAAAACGGTTGGTGCCTTGTCGTGGCTTTACAGCTCACGAGTTGCGAGTCACTGGTTCGGTTTTTATGCATTTATTTATTAACTGAGCATCTCATTTTTTTGAAATATCATGTTAATAAAATTTTATGTACTGAACCATCACTCGCCCTCGTGCCAAATCCAACCTGTATGTGTCTGTCTTTGAGGAATAGATAGCCGTGCTTGATTCTTTGTCTTTTGAGTAACTCAGTTATGGTGTATATTATAGCTATAAATAACTTTCTAAATTTAGATATTATTGGCAATTCATGGCAGTATATGGTCATGTCTTGTTGGTGAATTCTATTGTTGTTTTTTGCGCACAATCTCTTGCAAACTTGAAATTGTCTGTCACAATTTGCATGCGATATTGTCCCCTGAATCGCACGTTCTCCATCTGAAAACTTAATTCATTCAAAACAATTTGGTTTTGCAAGGGGGTTCCCATGAGTTTTTGGCCCGGGGCTTGGCGGGCATCTTTGAAAACTACCAAACACAAACAGTTCTGAGAACTAGACACCCAGGGGAGTCCAGGGAGGTATGGCATGCATGGGTCCCCCAATGTTTTCCTACCCAGAAACCCCTGCAAACCTTACATTTAGGTCAAAAAAACCACTTTTACGTACTTTTTTGGGCGGGATCTCGCTGCCGGCACAAATGTCCTACCACCCAGAGTTTCCCTTGTTCTCCCGAGTAAAATGATACCTCACTTGTGTGGGTGGGCCAAAGGCCTGTGACTAAGGCAGGGGGGATTCATTTGTAAAACCTAAATACTACTTTTTTCAAAATTCATTTTTGTCCTGTTCTGCTTTGGGGCACCCACACAAGTGAGGTATCCTTTTACTCGAGAGAACAAGGGGAACGCTGGGTGGTAGGACATTTTTGCCGGCACGGCGATCCCACGCAAAAAAGTTTGGAAAAGTGCTATTTTTACCTAATTTTAAGGTTTGCAAGGAGTTCTGGGTAGGAAAACATTGGGGGACCCACGCATGCCATAACTCCCTGGACTCCCCCAGGTGTCTAGTTTTCAGAACTGTTTGGGTTTGGTACTTTCCAAAGAATACCACCGAGCCCCGGGCCAAAAACTCAGGTGCCCCCCCCAAAATCAAGGTTATATTGCTTCAGGGTATTTTAAATTCACCACCGTACGATTTAGACCTTTTCCTGTTGCAGCCACTATGCCTACCCATGCAAGTGAGGTACCGTTTTTATCGGAAGACCTGGAGGAACGCTGGGTGGGAGATAATTTGTGTGAGCCCAGTGATGCCACGCTTTCCCACACTAAAATGTGTGAAAAAACTGATTTTTTTCTGCTAAAAGTGAGGTTTGCAAGGGATTTAGGGTAAAGGAACGTTGGAGGATCCACGCAAGCCATACCTCCTTGGAAGCCCCCGGGTGTCTACTTTTCAGAAATGTGTGGGTTTGGTAGGTTTCCCTAGATGGCCGTCTAGCACGGGGCCAGAAACCCAGGTAACCCCTCTTGCAAAAGCTGGTGGATTTGACAATGGTGACAATGTCAAGTCCACCAGCTTTTGCAACAGGGGTTACCTGAGTTTTTGGCCCCGTGCTAGACGGCCATCAAGGGAAACCTACCAAACCCACACATTTCTGAAAAGTAGACACCCGGGGGCTTCCAAGGAGGTATGGCTTGCGTGGATCCTCCAACGTTCCTTTACCCAGAATCCCTTGCAAACCTCAATTTTAGCTGGAAAAAATCAGTTTTTTCACACTTTTTAGTGTGGGAAAGCGTGGCATCACTGGGCTCACACAAATTACCTCCCACCCAGCGTTCCCCAAGGTCTCCCGATAAAAATGGTACCTCACTTGCGTGGGTAGGCATAGTGGCTGCTATAGGAAGAGGCCCAATTCTTACTGTGGAGACCAAAAAATTACCTTTCGCCAAACAATCTTATTTTTTGAGGGGGTCACCTGAGCTTTTGGCCCGGGGCTTGGCGGGCATCTTTGGAAACTACCAAACCCAAACAGTTCTGAGAACTAGACAACCGGGGGAGTCCAAGGAGGTATGGCATGCGTGGGTCCCCCAATGTTTTCCTACCCAGAAACCCCTGCAAACCTTAAATTTAGGTTTAAAAAAACACTTTTCCATACTTTTTTGGGTGGGATCTCGCTGCCGGCACAAATGTCCTACCACCCAGCGTTTCCCTTGTTCTCCCGAGTAAAATGATACCTCACTTGTGTGGGTGGGCCTAAGGCCTGTCACTAAGGCAGGGGGGCTTAATTTGTAAAACTTAAATACTACTTTTTTCAAAATTCATTTTTTGCCTGTTCTGCTTTGGGGCACCCACACAAGTGAGGTATCCTTTTACTCGGGAGAACAAGGGGAACGCTGGGTGGTAGGACATTTTTGCCGGCACGGCGATCCCACGCAAAAAAGTTTGGAAAAGTGTTATTTTTACCTAATTTTAAGGTTTGCAAGGAGTTCTGGGTAGGAAAACATTGGGGGACCCACGCATGCCATACCTCCCTGGACTCCCCCGGGTGTCTAGTTTTCAGAACTGTTTGGGTTTGGTACTTTCCAAAGAATACCACTGAGCCCCGGGCCAAAAACTCAGGTGCCCCCCCAAAAATCAAGGTTATATTGCTTCAGGGTATTTTAAATTCACCACCGTACGATTTGGACCTTTTCCTGTTGCAGCCACTATGCCTACCCACGCAAGTGAGGTGCAGTTTTTATCGGGAGACCTGGGGGAACGCTGGGTGGGAGGTAATTTGTGTGAGCCCAGTGATGCCACGCTTTCCCACAGTAAAACGTGTGAAAAAACTGATTTTCTTCTGCTAAAATTGAGGTTTGCAAGGGATTCTGGGTAAAGGAACGTTGGAGGATCCACGCAAGCCATACCTCCTTGGAAGCCCCCGGGTGTCTACTTTTCAGAAATGTGTGGGTTTGGTAGGTTTCCCTAGATGGCCGTCTAGCACTGGGCCAGAAACCGAGGTAACCCCTCTTGCAAAAGCTGGTGGATTTGACAATGGTGACAATGTCAAGTGCTCCAGCTTTTGCAAGAGGGGTTCCTGGGTTTTTGGCCCTGTGCTAGACGGCCATCGAGGGAAACCTACCAAACCCACACATTTCTGAAAAGTAGACACCCGGGGGCTTCCAAGGAGGTATGGCTTGCGTGGATCCTCCAACGTTCCTTTACCCAGAATCCCTTGCAAACCTCAATTTCAGCTGGAAAAAAACAGTTTTTTCACACTTTTTAGTGTGGGAAAGCGTGGCATCACTGGGCTCACACAAATTACCTCCCACCCAGTGTTGCCCAAGGTCTCCCAATAAAATGGTATCTCACTTGCGTGGGTAGGCATAGTGGCTGCTATAGGAAAAGGCCCAATTCCTACTGTGGAGACCAAAAAATTACCTTTAGCCAAACAATCTTATTTTTTGAGGGGGTCACCTGAGCTTTTGGCCCGGGGCTTGGCGGGCATCTTTGGAAACTACCAAACCCAAACAGTTCTGAGAACTAGACACCCTGGGGAGTCCAGGGAGGTATGGCATGCGTGGGTCCCCCAATGTTTTCCTACCCAGAAACCCCTGCTATCCTTAAATTTAGGTCAAAAAACCCACTTTTCCATACTTTTTTGGGTGGGATCTCGCTGCCGGCACAAATGTCCTACCACCCAGCGTTTCCCTTGTTCTCCCGAGTAAAATGATACCTCACTTTGTGTGGGTGGGCCAAAGGCCTGTGACTAAGGCAGTGGGGCTTAATTTGTAAAACTTAAATACTACTTTTTTCAAAATTCATTTTTGGCCTGTTCTGCTTTGGGGCACCCACACAAGTGAGGTATCCTTTTACTCGGGAGAACAAGGGGAACGCTGGGTGGTAGGACATTTTTGCCGGCACGGAGATCCCACGCAAAAAAGTTTGGAAAAGTGATATTTTTATCTAATTTTAAGGTTTGCAAGGAGTTCTGGGTAGGAAAACTTTGGGAGACCCACGCATGCCATACCTCCCTGGACTCCCCCAGGTGTCTAGTTTTCAGAACTGTTTGGGTTTGGTAGTTTCCAAAGATGGCCACCGAGCCCCGGGCCAAAAACTCAGGTGCCCCCCCCTAAAATCAAGGTAGTTTTGCAATAGGGTATTGTAAATTCACCACCGTACGATTTGAACCGTTTCCTGTTACAGCCACTATGTCTATCCACGCAAGTGAGGTACCATTTTTTTTGAGAGACCTACGGGAACGCTGGGTGGGTGGAAATTTGTTGATCCACGCAGATTCCAGAACTTTCCACCACAGAAATGTGTGGAAAATGTGTTTTTTTGTCCAAATTTTAGGTTTGCAAGGGATTCTGGATAACAAAACCTGGGGGTAGGCAGACGAGTCACTCCATCCTGAATTCCCCTGGGTGTCTAGTTTTTAAAGATGTATAGGTTTGCTAGGTTTCCCTAGGTGCTGGCAGAGCTAGGGCGAAAAAACAAAAGGTAGTCTTTTTGTCCAAAACGTGCTAGATTTCACTGGGAAATTGAGGTGCGACCATGTTGCATTTTGCGCTGTTTCATGTCGCAGCCACTATGCCTACCCACGCAAGTGAGGTACCATTTTTTTTGGGAGACCTGGGGGAACGCTGGGTGGGTGGAAATTTGTTGATCCACGCAGATTCCAGAACTTTCCACCACAGAAATGTGCGGAAAATGTGTTTTTTTGTCACATTTTTAGGTTTGCAAGGGATTCTGGGTAACAAAACCTGGGGGTAGGCAGGCGAGTCACCCCATCCTGAATTCCCCTGGGTGTCTAGTTTTAAAAAATGTATAGGTTTGCTAGGTTTCCCTAGGTGCTGGCAGAGCTACGGGGCAAAAACAAAAGGTAGTCTTTTTGTCCTAAACGTGCTAGATTTCACTGGGAAATTGGGGTGCGACCATGTTGCGTTTTGCGCTGTTTCATGTCGCAGCCACTATGCCTACCCGTGCAAGTGAGGTACCATTTTTTTTGGGAGACCTGGGGGAACGCTGGGTGGGTGGAAATTTGTTGATCCACGCTGATTCCAGTACTTTCCACCACAGAAATGTGAGGAAAATGTGTTTTCTTTGTCAAATTGTCAGGTTTGCAAGGGATTCTGGGTAACAAAACCTGGGGGTAGGCAGACGAGTCACGCCCTCCTGAATTCCCCTGGGTGTCTAGTTTTCAAAAATGTATAGGTTTGCTAGGTTTCCCTAGGTGCTGGCAGAGCTACGGAGCAAAAACAAAAGGTAGTCTTTTTGCCCAAAACGTGCTAGATTTCACTGGGAAATTGAGGTGCAACCATGTTGCGTTTTTAGCTGTTTCATGTCGCAGCCAATATGCCTAACCACGCAAGTGAGGTACCATTTTTTTCGGGAGACCTGGGGGAACGCTGGGTGGGTGGAAATTTGTTGATCCACACAGATTCCAGAACTTTCCACCACAGAAATATGAGGAAAATGTGTTTTTTTGTCAAATTTTTAGGTTTGCAAGGGATTCTGGGTAACAAAACCCGGGGGTAGGCAGACGAGTCACCCCATCCAGAATTACCTTGGGTGTCTAGTTTTTAAAAATGTATAGGTTTGCTAGGTTTCCCTAGGTGCTGGCAGAGCTACGGCGCAAAAACAAAAAGTAGTCTTTTTGGCCAAAACGTGCTAGATTTCACTGGGAAATTGATGTGCGACCATGTTGCGTTTTGCGCTGTTTCCTGTCGCAGCCACTATGCCTACCCACGCAAGTGAGGTACCATTTTTTTCGGGAGACCTGGGGGAACGCTGGGTGGGTGGAAATTTGTTGATCCACGCAGATTCCAGAACTTTCCACCACAGAAATGTGAGGAAAATGTGTTGTTTTTGTCAAATTTTTAGGTTTGCAAGGGATTCTGGGTAACAAAACCTGGGGGTAGGCAGACGAGTCATCCCATCCTACATTTCTCTGGGTCTCTAGTTTTCAAAAATGTATAGGTTTGCTAGGTTTCCCTAGGTGCTGGCAGAGCTACGGCGCAAAAACAAAAGGTAGTCTTTTTGTCCAAAACGTGCTAGATTTGACTGGGAAATTGAGGTGCGACCATGTTGCGTTTTGCGCTGTTTCATGTTGCAGCCACTATGCCTACCCACGCAAGTGAGGTACCATTTTTTTCGGGAGACCTGGGGGAACGCTGGGTGGATGGAAATCTGTTGATCCACGCAGATTCCAGAACTTTCCATCACAGAAATGTGAGGAAAATGTGTTTTTTTGTCAAATTTTTAGGTTTGCAAGGGATTCTGGGTAACAAAACCTGGGGGTAGGCAGACAAGTCACCCCATCCTAAATTTCCCAGGGTGTCTAGTTTTCAAAAATGTATAGGTTTGCTAGGTTTCCCTAGGTGCTGGCAGAGCTATGGCGCAAAAACAAAAGGTAGTCTTTTTGTCCAAAAAGTGCTAGATTTCACTGGGAAATTGAGGTGCGACCATGTTGCGTTTTGCGCTGTTTCATGTCGCAGCCACTATGCCTACCCACGCAAGTGAGGTACCATTTTTTTCAGGAGACCTGGGGGCACGCTGGGTCAGTGGAAATTTGTTGATCCACGCAGATTCCAGAACTTTCCACCACAGAAATGTGAGGAAAATTTGTTTTTTTGTCAAATTTTTAGGTTTGCAAGGGATTCTGGGTAACAAAACCTGAGGGTAGGCAGACGAGTCACCCCATTCTGAATTCCCCTGGGTGTCTATTTTTCAAAAATGTATAGATTTGCTAGGTTTCCCTAGGTGCTGGCAGAGCTAGGGCGCAAAAAGAAAAGGTAGTCTTTTTGTCCGAAAAGTGCAAGATTTCACTGGGAAATTGAGGTGCGACCATGTTGCGTTTTGCGCTGTTTCATGTCGCAGCCACTATGCCTACCCACGCAAGTGAGGTACCAATTTTTTTCGGGAGACCTGGGGGCACGCTGGGTGGGTGGAAATTTGTTGATCCACGCAGATTCCAGAACTTTCCACCACAGAAATGTGAGGAAAATGTGTTTTTTGTGTCAAATTTTTCGGTTTGCAAGGGATTCTGGGTAACAAAACCTGGGGGTAGGCAGACGAGTCACCCCATCCTGAATTTCCCTGCGTGTCTAGTTTTCAAAAATGTATAGGTTTGCTAGGTTTCCCTAGGTGCTGGCAGAGCTACGGCGCAAAAAGAAAAGGTAGTCTTTTTGTCCAAAACGTGCTAGATTTCACTGGGAAATTGAGGTGTGACCATGCTGCGTTTTGCGCTGTTTCATGTCGAGCCACTATGCCTACCCACGCAAGTGAGGTACCATTTTTTTCGGAAGACCTCGGGGCTCGCTGGGTGTGTGGAAATTTGTTGATCCACGCAGATTCCAGAACTTTCCACCACAGAAATGTGAGGAAATTATGTTTTTTGTCACATTTTTAGGTTTGCAAGGGATTCTGGGTAACAAAACCTGGGGGTAGGCAGACGAGTCACCCCATCCTAAATTCCCCTGGGTGTCTAGTTTTAAAAACTGTATAGGTTTGCTAGGTTTCCCTATGTGCTGGCAGAGCTACGGCGCAAAAAGAAAAGGTAGTCTTTTTGTCCAAAACGTGCTAGATTTCACTGGGAAATTGAGGTGCGACCATGCTGCGTTTTGCGCTGTTTCATGTCGCAGCCACTATGCCTACCCACGCAAGTGAGGTACCATTTTTTTTCAGGAGACCTGAGGGCACGCTTGGTGGGTGGAAATTTGTTGATCCACGCAGATTCTAGAACTTTCCACCACAGAAATGTGAGGAAAATGTGTTTTTTTGTCAAATTTTTAGGTTTGCAAGGGATTCTGGGTAACAAAACCTGGGGATAGGCAGACGAGTCACCCCATCCTGAATTCCCCAGGGTGTCTAGTTTTCAAAAATGTATAGGTTTGCTAGGTTCCCTAGGTGCTGGCAGAGCTACGGTGCAAAAACAAAAGGTATTCTTTTTGTCCAAAAAGTGCTAGATTTCACTGGGAAATTGAGGTGCGACCATGTTGCGTTTTGAGCTGTTTCGTGTCGCAGCCACTATGCCTACCCACGCAAGTGAGGTACCGTTTTTATCGGGAGACCGGGGGAAACGATGGGTGGGTGGAAATTTGTTGATCCACGCACATTCCAGAACTTTCCACCACAGAAATGTGAGGAAAATGTGTTTTTTTGGTCAAATTCTTAGCTTTGCAAGGGATTCTGGGTAACAAAACCTGGTGGTAGGCAGTCCAGTCACCCCATCCTGAATTTCCCTGGGTGTCTACCTTTCAAAAATATATAGGTTTGCTAGGTTTCCCTAGGTGCTGGCAGAGCTAGGGCTCAAAAACAAAAGGTAGTCTCTTTGTCCAAAGAGCGCAATATTTCACTGGGAAATTGAGGTGCGACCATGTTGCATTTTGCGCCATTTCCTGTCGCAGGCACAAGGCCGACCCACACAAGTGAGGTACCATTTTTATTGGGAGACCTGGGGGAACGCTGGGTGGGTAGAAATTTGTTGATCCACGCAGATTCCAGAACTTTCCACCACAGAAATGTGGGGAAAATGTGTTTTTATTGTCAAAATCTTAGCTTTGCAAGGGATTCTGGGTAACAAAACCTGGTGGTAGGCAGTTGAGTCACCCTATCCTGAATTTCCCTGGGTGTCTACTTTTCAAAAATGTATAGGTTTGCTAGGTTTCCCTAGGTGCCGGCAGAGCTAGGGTGCAAAAACTACAGGTAGGCACGTTGCCAAAAAAGGGTCAATTTGTAACTGCAAAATGTAGGTGTGACCACGTTGCATTTTGTGCCGTTTCCTGTCGCAGGCACAAGGCAGACCTACACAAGTGAGGTACCTTTTTTTTATCGGGAGACTTGGGGTAATTCAGATTTGTAAATCAACTGTTATTACCAATTGAGCTTTCATGCATTTCTCCCTTTCAATGAAAGACATTGTGTAAAAAAAAAATCTTTTTGAAAAATGACCAGTAATTCTCATGCTAGTATGAGTATTCCCAATTTTGAAAATGTGCAAATATATACTGTTTCTGAACTCTATAATTTGTACCCAATTCAGAAATATATAGGTGTCTTTCATACAGATTTTTCCATGTATACATTTTCCAAGACAAAATGCTCTATACCCAGTAAATGAAAAAATACCATTGCAAGTTGCTGCTCAGTTTTTGGATCTGGGTTCGTCGGGTTCTTGGTGAAAGTACAAGTCCTATATATCCCCACAACCAGGAAGGTCTAACGGATGTAACGGTATATTGATTTCTAAGAGCTGTCAAAATTAGAAAAAGTTATAGGTGAAAACGTTGTGACAAAAGGCTGTTTTTTTCATCAAATTTTCAATTATTCCAATATTTAACTGCTAGTTTCTATAAAGAAACCTTCATGGATTTAGACAAATGACCCCTTTCTGAATTCAGAATTCTGTCTTCTTTTCGGAAATGTACAGCTTTCCAGGATCCATTATTGCTTTCAAACTAATTTTTACCATTAACTGGAAGGAGGTGGAAAGCTCTAAAAATAGCAAAAATAGGCTATGTCCCAGAAAAATGCCAAAACTGTGTGAAAAATTTCGGTTCTCTGACAAAAGACTGTCATTCCCTAAAAGCTGAGAAAATGGATATTTCAGCCCCACAAACCCTTTTTTGATAACATTTTCAGGGAAAAAGCCAGAGGCTTTCATTTGCAGCCCGTTTTTCCCATTTTTCTGAAAAAAACAAAACAAATCACTATATTTTGGTTAATTTCTGTGACCCCTCCAAAGCAATCTACAAACCCTGGGCGCCTTTAGAATCCACATGATGTTGGGAGAAAAGGACGCAAAATTGGCGTGGATACCTTATGTGGTCAAAAAGTTACAAGGGCCTAAGCGCGCACTACCCCAAAACGCCAAAAAAAGCCTTAGCACAGGAGGGGAAAAGGCCTAGCAGCGAAGGGGTTAAGTAATTCCCCTCCCAATGTGTGTTCCATGTGTAGGCCATGAGAGCGTACACAGTGCACATCTGAAATACTTTTCATCAGGAGATCACCACATGGATGGACATTAAAATCCCCCATAATCAAAAGGTTATGAAGACAGTCTTTCATGTAAAAACGGATCAAATTGTTAAGTGACAAAACTTGACTAAGAACTGAGCATGGATTTACACCATTATAAAAATTAACCAGGCTAGCCACACAGTTATCTCCAGATAATATCAACCCAATAATACCTGGATTATTCGTTAAAACTCTGCGTATATTACATGGTAAAGCAACAGAAATGAATATGACTAAACCCCCTTTTAGCCTACCCCTGATAGATGCAGAAGCGGGAACATAATATGCTTTGTAACCTTCACAAAAAGAAAAGGTAGTCTTTTTGTCCGAAAAGTGCAAGATTTCACTGGGAAATTGAGGTGCGACCATGTTGCGTTTTGCGCTGTTTCATGTCGCAGCCACTATGCCTACCCACGCAAGTGAGGTACCATTTTTTTCGGGAGACCTGGGGGCACGCTGGGTGGGTGGAAATGTGTTGATCCACGCAGATTCCAGAACTTTCCACCACAGAAATGTGAGGAAAATGTGTTTTTTGTGTCAAATTTTTCGGTTTGCAAGGGATTCTGGGTAACAAAACCTGGGGGTAGGCAGACGAGTCACCCCATCCTGAATTTCCCTGCGTGTCTAGTTTTCAAAAATGTATAGGTTTGCTAGGTTTCCCTAGGTGCTGGCAGAGCTACGGCGCAAAAAGAAAAGGTAGTCTTTTTGTCCAAAACGTGCTAGATTTCACTGGGAAATTGAGGTGTGACCATGCTGCGTTTTGCGCTGTTTCATGTCGAGCCACTATGCCTACCCACGCAAGTGAGGTACCATTTTTTTCGGAAGACCTCGGGGCTCGCTGGGTGTGTGGAAATTTGTTGATCCACGCAGATTCCAGAACTTTCCACCACAGAAATGTGAGGAAATTATGTTTTTTGTCACATTTTTAGGTTTGCAAGGGATTCTGGGTAACAAAACCTGGGGGTAGGCAGACGAGTCACCCCATCCTAAATTCCCCTGGGTGTCTAGTTTTAAAAACTGTATAGGTTTGCTAGGTTTCCCTATGTGCTGGCAGAGCTACGGCGCAAAAAGAAAAGGTAGTCTTTTTGTCCAAAACGTGCTAGATTTCACTGGGAAATTGAGGTGCGACCATGCTGCGTTTTGCGCTGTTTCATGTCGCAGCCACTATGCCTACCCACGCAAGTGAGGTACCATTTTTTTTCAGGAGACCTGAGGGCACGCTTGGTGGGTGGAAATTTGTTGATCCACGCAGATTCTAGAACTTTCCACCACAGAAATGTGAGGAAAATGTGTTTTTTTGTCAAATTTTTAGGTTTGCAAGGGATTCTGGGTAACAAAACCTGGGGATAGGCAGACGAGTCACCCCATCCTGAATTCCCCAGGGTGTCTAGTTTTCAAAAATGTATAGGTTTGCTAGGTTCCCTAGGTGCTGGCAGAGCTACGGTGCAAAAACAAAAGGTAGTCTTTTTGTCCAAAAAGTGCTAGATTTCACTGGGAAATTGAGGTGCGACCATGTTGCGTTTTGAGCTGTTTCGTGTCGCAGCCACTATGCCTACCCACGCAAGTGAGGTACCGTTTTTATCGGGAGACCGGGGGAAACGATGGGTGGGTGGAAATTTGTTGATCCACGCACATTCCAGAACTTTCCACCACAGAAATGTGAGGAAAATGTGTTTTTTTTGTCAAATTCTTAGCTTTGCAAGGGATTCTGGGTAACAAAACCTGGTGGTAGGCAGTCCAGTCACCCCATCCTGAATTTCCCTGGGTGTCTACCTTTCAAAAATATATAGGTTTGCTAGGTTTCCCTAGGTGCTGGCAGAGCTAGGGCTCAAAAACAAAAGGTAGTCTCTTTGTCCAAAGAGCGCAATATTTCACTGGGAAATTGAGGTGCGACCATGTTGCATTTTGCGCCATTTCCTGTCGCAGGCACAAGGCCGACCCACACAAGTGAGGTACCATTTTTATTGGGAGACCTGGGGGAACGCTGGGTGGGTAGAAATTTGTTGATCCATGCAGATTCCAGAACTTTCCACCACAGAAATGTGGGGAAAATGTGTTTTTATTGTCAAAATCTTAGCTCTGCAAGGGATTCTGGGTAACAAAACCTGGTGCTAGGCAGTTGAGTCACCCTATCCTGAATTTCCCTGGGTGTCTACTTTTCAAAAATGTATAGGTTTGCTAGGTTTCCCTAGGTGCCGGCAGAGCTAGGGTGCAAAAACTACAGGTAGGCACGTTGCCAAAAAAGGGTCAATTTGTAACTGCAAAATGTAGGTGTGACCACGTTGCATTTTGTGCCGTTTCCTGTCGCAGGCACAAGGCAGACCTACACAAGTGAGGTACCTTTTTTTTATCGGGAGACTTGGGGTAATTCAGATTTGTAAATCAACTGTTATTACCAATTGAGCTTTCATGCATTTCTCCCTTTCAATGAAAGACATTGTGTAAAAAAAAAATCTTTTTGAAAAATGACCAATAATTCTCATGCTAGTATGAGTATTCCCAATTTTGAAAATGTGCAATTATATACTGTTTCTGAACTCTATAATTTGTACCCAATTCAGAAATATATAGGTGTCTTTCATACAGATTTTTCCATGTATACATTTTCCAAGACAAAATGCTCTATACCCAGTAAATGAAAAAATACCATTGCAAGTTGCTGCTCAGTTTTTGGATCTGGGTTCGTCGGGTTCTTGGTGAAAGTACAAGTCCTATATATCCCCACAACCAGGAAGGTCTAACGGATGTAACGGTATATTGATTTCTAAGAGCTGTCAAAATTAGAAAAAGTTATAGGTGAAAACGTTGTGACAAAAGGCTGTTTTTTTCATCAAATTTTCAATTATTCCAATATTTAACTGCTAGTTTCTATAAAGAAACCTTCATGGATTTAGACAAATGACCCCTTTCTGAATTCAGAATTCTGTCTTCTTTTCGGAAATGTACAGCTTTCCAGGATCCATTATTGCTTTCAAACTAATTTTTACCATTAACTGGAAGGAGGTGGAAAGCTCTAAAAATAGCAAAAATAGGCTATGTCCCAGAAAAATGCCAAAACTGTGTGAAAAATTTCGGTTCTCTGACAAAAGACTGTCATTCCCTAAAAGCTGAGAAAATGGATATTTCAGCCCCACAAACCCTTTTTTGATAACATTTTCAGGGAAAAAGCCAGAGGCTTTCATTTGCAGCCCGTTTTTCCCATTTTTCTGAAAAAAACAAAACAAATCACTATATTTTGGTTAATTTCTGTGACCCCTCCAAAGCAATCTACAAACCCTGGGCGCCTTTAGAATCCACATGATGTTGGGAGAAAAGGACGCAAATTTGGCGTGGATACCTTATGTGGTCAAAAAGTTACAAGGGCCTAAGCGCGCACTACCCCAAAACGCCAAAAAAAGCCTTAGCACAGGAGGGGAAAAGGCCTAGCAGCGAAGGGGTTAAGTAATTCCCCTCCCAATGTGTGTTCCATGTGTAGGCCATGAGAGCGTACACAGTGCACATCCGAAATACTTTTCATCAGGAGATCACCACATGGATGGACATTAAAATCCCCCATAATCAAAAGGTTATGAAGACAGTCTTTCATGTAAAAACGGATCAAATTGTTAAGTGACAAAACTTGACTAAGAACTGAGCATGGATTTACACCATTATAAAAATTAACCAGGCCAGCCACACAGTTATCTCCAGATAATATCAACCCAATAATACCTGGATTATTCGTTAAAACTCTGCGTATATTACATGGTAAAGCAACAGAAATGAATATGACTAAACCCCCTTTTAGCCTACCCCTGATAGATGCAGAAGCGGGAACATAATATGCTTTGTAACCTTCACAAAAAGAAAAGGTAGTCTTTTTGTCCGAAAAGTGCAAGATTTCACTGGGAAATTGAGGTGCGACCATGTTGCGTTTTGCGCTGTTTCATGTCGCAGCCACTATGCCTACCCACGCAAGTGAGGTACCATTTTTTTCGGGAGACCTGGGGGCACGCTGGGTGGGTGGAAATTTGTTGATCCACGCAGATTCCAGAACTTTCCACCACAGAAATGTGAGGAAAATGTGTTTTTTGTGTCAAATTTTTCGGTTTGCAAGGGATTCTGGGTAACAAAACCTGGGGGTAGGCAGACGAGTCACCCCATCCTGAATTTCCCAGCGTGTCTAGTTTTCAAAAATGTATAGGTTTGCTAGGTTTCCCTAGGTGCTGGCAGAGCTACGGCGCAAAAAGAAAAGGTAGTCTTTTTGTCCAAAACGTGCTAGATTTCACTGGGAAATTGAGGTGTGACCATGCTGCGTTTTGCGCTGTTTCATGTCGAGCCACTATGCCTACCCACGCAAGTGAGGTACCATTTTTTTCGGAAGACCTCGGGGCTCGCTGGGTGTGTGGAAATTTGTTGATCCACACAGATTCCAGAACTTTCCACCACAGAAATGTGAGGAAATTATGTTTTTTGTCACATTTTTAGGTTTGCAAGGGATTCTGGGTAACAAAACCTGGGGGTAGGCAGACGAGTCACCCCATCCTAAATTCCCCTGGGTGTCTAGTTTTAAAAACTGTATAGGTTTGCTAGGTTTCCCTATGTGCTGGCAGAGCTACGGCGCAAAAAGAAAAGGTAGTCTTTTTGTCCAAAACGTGCTAGATTTCACTGGGAAATTGAGGTGCGACCATGCTGCGTTTTGCGCTGTTTCATGTCGCAGCCACTATGCCTACCCACGCAAGTGAGGTACCATTTTTTTTCAGGAGACCTGAGGGCACGCTTGGTGGGTGGAAATTTGTTGATCCACGCAGATTCTAGAACTTTCCACCACAGAAATGTGAGGAAAATGTGTTTTTTTGTCAAATTTTTAGGTTTGCAAGGGATTCTGGGTAACAAAACCTGGGGATAGGCAGACGAGTCACCCCATCCTGAATTCCCCAGGGTGTCTAGTTTTCAAAAATGTATAGGTTTGCTAGGTTCCCTAGGTGCTGGCAGAGCTACGGTGCAAAAACAAAAGGTATTCTTTTTGTCCAAAAAGTGCTAGATTTCACTGGGAAATTGAGGTGCGACCATGTTGCGTTTTGAGCTGTTTCGTGTCGCAGCCACTATGCCTACCCACGCAAGTGAGGTACCGTTTTTATCGGGAGACCGGGGGAAACGATGGGTGGGTGGAAATTTGTTGATCCACGCACATTCCAGAACTTTCCACCACAGAAATGTGAGGAAAATGTGTTTTTTTTGTCAAATTCTTAGCTTTGCAAGGGATTCTGGGTAACAAAACCTGGTGGTAGGCAGTCCAGTCACCCCATCCTGAATTTCCCTGGGTGTCTACCTTTCAAAAATATATAGGTTTGCTAGGTTTCCCTAGGTGCTGGCAGAGCTAGGGCTCAAAAACAAAAGGTAGTCTCTTTGTCCAAAGAGCGCAATATTTCACTGGGAAATTGAGGTGCGACCATGTTGCATTTTGCGCCATTTCCTGTCGCAGGCACAAGGCCGACCCACACAAGTGAGGTACCATTTTTATTGGGAGACCTGGGGGAACGCTGGGTGGGTAGAAATTTGTTGATCCACGCAGATTCCAGAACTTTCCACCACAGAAATGTGGGGAAAATGTGTTTTTATTGTCAAAATCTTAGCTTTGCAAGGGATTCTGGGTAACAAAACCTGGTGGTAGGCAGTTGAGTCACCCTATCCTGAATTTCCCTGGGTGTCTACTTTTCAAAAATGTATAGGTTTGCTAGGTTTCCCTAGGTGCCGGCAGAGCTAGGGTGCAAAAACTACAGGTAGGCACGTTGCCAAAAAAGGGTCAATTTGTAACTGCAAAATGTAGGTGTGACCACGTTGCATTTTGTGCCGTTTCCTGTCGCAGGCACAAGGCAGACCTACACAAGTGAGGTACCTTTTTTTTATCGGGAGACTTGGGGTAATTCAGATTTGTAAATCAACTGTTATTACCAATTGAGCTTTCATGCATTTCTCCCTTTCAATGAAAGACATTGTGTAAAAAAAAAAATCTTTTTGAAAAATGACCAGTAATTCTCATGCTAGTATGAGTATTCCCAATTTTGAAAATGTGCAAATATATACTGTTTCTGAACTCTATAATTTGTACCCAATTCAGAAATATATAGGTGTCTTTCATACAGATTTTTCCATGTATACATTTTCCAAGACAAAATGCTCTATACCCAGTAAATGAAAAAATACCATTGCAAGTTGCTGCTCAGTTTTTGGATCTGGGTTCGTCGGGTTCTTGGTGAAAGTACAAGTCCTATATATCCCCACAACCAGGAAGGTCTAACGGATGTAACGGTATATTGATTTCTAAGAGCTGTCAAAATTAGAAAAAGTTATAGGTGAAAACGTTGTGACAAAAGGCTGTTTTTTTCATCAAATTTTCAATTATTCCAATATTTAACTGCTAGTTTCTATAAAGAAACCTTCATGGATTTAGACAAATGACCCCTTTCTGAATTCAGAATTCTGTCTTCTTTTCGGAAATGTACAGCTTTCCAGGATCCATTATTGCTTTCAAACTAATTTTTACCATTAACTGGAAGGAGGTGGAAAGCTCTAAAAATAGCAAAAATAGGCTATGTCCCAGAAAAATGCCAAAACTGTGTGAAAAATTTCGGTTCTCTGACAAAAGACTGTAATTCCCTAAAAGCTGAGAAAATGGATATTTCAGCCCCACAAACCCTTTTTTGATAACATTTTCAGGGAAAAAGCCAGAGGCTTTCATTTGCAGCCCGTTTTTCCCATTTTTCTGAAAAAAACAAAACAAATCACTATATTTTGGTTAATTTCTGTGACCCCTCCAAAGCAATCTACAAACCCTGGGCGCCTTTAGAATCCACATGATGTTGGGAAAAAAGGACGCAAATTTGGCGTGGATACCTTATGTGGTCAAAAAGTTACAAGGGCCTAAGCGCGCACTACCCCAAAACGCCAAAAAAAGCCTTAGCACAGGAGGGGAAAAGGCCTAGCAGCGAAGGGGTTAAGTAATTCCCCTCCCAATGTGTGTTCCATGTGTAGGCCATGAGAGCGTACACAGTGCACATCTGAAATACTTTTCATCAGGAGATCACCACATGGATGGACATTAAAATCCCCCATAATCAAAAGGTTATGAAGACAGTCTTTCATGTAAAAACGGATCAAATTGTTAAGTGACAAAACTTGACTAAGAACTGAGCATGGATTTACACCATTATAAAAATTAACCAGGCCAGCCACACAGTTATCTCCAGATAATATCAACCCAATAATACCTGGATTATTCGTTAAAACTCTGCGTATATTACATGGTAAAGCAACAGAAATGAATATGACTAAACCCCCTTTTAGCCTACCCCTGATAGATGCAGAAGCGGGAACATAATATGCTTTGTAACCTTCACAAAAAGAAAAGGTAGTCTTTTTGTCCGAAAAGTGCAAGATTTCACTGGGAAATTGAGGTGCGACCATGTTGCGTTTTGCGCTGTTTCATGTCGCAGCCACTATGCCTACCCACGCAAGTGAGGTACCATTTTTTTCGGGAGACCTGGGGGCACGCTGGGTGGGTGGAAATGTGTTGATCCACGCAGATTCCAGAACTTTCCACCACAGAAATGTGAGGAAAATGTGTTTTTTGTGTCAAATTTTTCGGTTTGCAAGGGATTCTGGGTAACAAAACCTGGGGGTAGGCAGACGAGTCACCCCATCCTGAATTTCCCTGCGTGTCTAGTTTTCAAAAATGTATAGGTTTGCTAGGTTTCCCTAGGTGCTGGCAGAGCTACGGCGCAAAAAGAAAAGGTAGTCTTTTTGTCCAAAACGTGCTAGATTTCACTGGGAAATTGAGGTGTGACCATGCTGCGTTTTGCGCTGTTTCATGTCGAGCCACTATGCCTACCCACGCAAGTGAGGTACCATTTTTTTCGGAAGACCTCGGGGCTCGCTGGGTGTGTGGAAATTTGTTGATCCACGCAGATTCCAGAACTTTCCACCACAGAAATGTGAGGAAATTATGTTTTTTGTCACATTTTTAGGTTTGCAAGGGATTCTGGGTAACAAAACCTGGGGGTAGGCAGACGAGTCACCCCATCCTAAATTCCCCTGGGTGTCTAGTTTTAAAAACTGTATAGGTTTGCTAGGTTTCCCTATGTGCTGGCAGAGCTACGGCGCAAAAAGAAAAGGTAGTCTTTTTGTCCAAAACGTGCTAGATTTCACTGGGAAATTGAGGTGCGACCATGCTGCGTTTTGCGCTGTTTCATGTCGCAGCCACTATGCCTACCCACGCAAGTGAGGTACCATTTTTTTTCAGGAGACCTGAGGGCACGCTTGGTGGGTGGAAATTTGTTGATCCACGCAGATTCTAGAACTTTCCACCACAGAAATGTGAGGAAAATGTGTTTTTTTGTCAAATTTTTAGGTTTGCAAGGGATTCTGGGTAACAAAACCTGGGGATAGGCAGACGAGTCACCCCATCCTGAATTCCCCAGGGTGTCTAGTTTTCAAAAATGTATAGGTTTGCTAGGTTCCCTAGGTGCTGGCAGAGCTACGGTGCAAAAACAAAAGGTAGTCTTTTTGTCCAAAAAGTGCTAGATTTCACTGGGAAATTGAGGTGCGACCATGTTGCGTTTTGAGCTGTTTCGTGTCGCAGCCACTATGCCTACCCACGCAAGTGAGGTACCGTTTTTATCGGGAGACCGGGGGAAACGATGGGTGGGTGGAAATTTGTTGATCCACGCACATTCCAGAACTTTCCACCACAGAAATGTGAGGAAAATGTGTTTTTTTTGTCAAATTCTTAGCTTTGCAAGGGATTCTGGGTAACAAAACCTGGTGGTAGGCAGTCCAGTCACCCCATCCTGAATTTCCCTGGGTGTCTACCTTTCAAAAATATATAGGTTTGCTAGGTTTCCCTAGGTGCTGGCAGAGCTAGGGCTCAAAAACAAAAGGTAGTCTCTTTGTCCAAAGAGCGCAATATTTCACTGGGAAATTGAGGTGCGACCATGTTGCATTTTGCGCCATTTCCTGTCGCAGGCACAAGGCCGACCCACACAAGTGAGGTACCATTTTTATTGGGAGACCTGGGGGAACGCTGGGTGGGTAGAAATTTGTTGATCCACGCAGATTCCAGAACTTTCCACCACAGAAATGTGGGGAAAATGGGTTTTTATTGTCAAAATCTTAGCTTTGCAAGGGATTCTGGGTAACAAAACCTGGTGGTAGGCAGTTGAGTCACCCTATCCTGAATTTCCCTGGGTGTCTACTTTTTAAAAATGTATAGGTTTGCTAGGTTTCCCTAGGTGCCGGCAGAGCTAGGGTGCAAAAACTACAGGTAGGCACGTTGCCAAAAAAGGGTCAATTTGTAACTGCAAAATGTAGGTGTGACCACGTTGCATTTTGTGCCGTTTCCTGTCGCAGGCACAAGGCAGACCTACACAAGTGAGGTACCTTTTTTTTATCGGGAGACTTGGGGTAATTCAGATTTGTAAATCAACTGTTATTACCAATTGAGCTTTCATGCATTTCTCCCTTTCAATGAAAGACATTGTGTAAAAAAAAAATCTTTTTGAAAAATGACCAGTAATTCTCATGCTAGTATGAGTATTCCCAATTTTGAAAATGTGCAAATATATACTGTTTCTGAACTCTATAATTTGTACCCAATTCAGAAATATATAGGTGTCTTTCATACAGATTTTTCCATGTATACATTTTCCAAGACAAAATGCTCTATACCCAGTAAATGAAAAAATACCATTGCAAGTTGCTGCTCAGTTTTTGGATCTGGGTTCGTCGGGTTCTTGGTGAAAGTACAAGTCCTATATATCCCCACAACCAGGAAGGTCTAACGGATGTAACGGTATATTGATTTCTAAGAGCTGTCAAAATTAGAAAAAGTTATAGGTGAAAACGTTGTGACAAAAGGCTGTTTTTTTCATCAAATTTTCAATTATTCCAATATTTAACTGCTAGTTTCTATAAAGAAACCTTCATGGATTTAGACAAATGACCCCTTTCTGAATTCAGAATTCTGTCTTCTTTTCGGAAATGTACAGCTTTCCAGGATCCATTATTGCTTTCAAACTAATTTTTACCATTAACTGGAAGGAGGTGGAAAGCTCTAAAAATAGCAAAAATAGGCTATGTCCCAGAAAAATGCCAAAACTGTGTGAAAAATTTCGGTTCTCTGACAAAAGACTGTCATTCCCTAAAAGCTGAGAAAATGGATATTTCAGCCCCACAAACCCTTTTTTGATAACATTTTCAGGGAAAAAGCCAGAGGCTTTCATTTGCAGCCCGTTTTTCCCATTTTTCTGAAAAAAACAAAACAAATCACTATATTTTGGTTAATTTCTGTGACCCCTCCAAAGCAATCTACAAACCCTGGGCGCCTTTAGAATCCACATGATGTTGGGAGAAAAGGACGCAAATTTGGCGTGGATACCTTATGTGGTCAAAAAGTTACAAGGGCCTAAGCGCGCACTACCCCAAAACGCAAAAAAAAGCCTTAGCACAGGAGGGGAAAAGGCCTAGCAGCGAAGGGGTTAAGTAATTCCCCTCCCAATGTGTGTTCCATGTGTAGGCCATGAGAGCGTACACAGTGCACATCTGAAATACTTTTCATCAGGAGATCACCACATGGATGGACATTAAAATCCCCCATAATCAAAAGGTTATGAAGACAGTCTTTCATGTAAAAACGGATCAAATTGTTAAGTGACAAAACTTGACTAAGAACTGAGCATGGATTTACACCATTATAAAAATTAACCAGGCCAGCCACACAGTTATCTCCAGATAATATCAACCCAATAATACCTGGATTATTCGTTAAAACTCTGCGTATATTACATGGTAAAGCAACAGAAATGAATATGACTAAACCCCCTTTTAGCCTACCCCTGATAGATGCAGAAGCGGGAACATAATATGCTTTGTAACCTTCACAAAAAGAAAAGGTAGTCTTTTTGTCCGAAAAGTGCAAGATTTCACTGGGAAATTGAGGTGCGACCATGTTGCGTTTTGCGCTGTTTCATGTCGCAGCCACTATGCCTACCCACGCAAGTGAGGTACCATTTTTTTCGGGAGACCTGGGGGCACGCTGGGTGGGTGGAAATGTGTTGATCCACGCAGATTCCAGAACTTTCCACCACAGAAATGTGAGGAAAATGTGTTTTTTGTGTCAAATTTTTCGGTTTGCAAGGGATTCTGGGTAACAAAACCTGGGGGTAGGCAGACGAGTCACCCCATCCTGAATTTCCCTGCGTGTCTAGTTTTCAAAAATGTATAGGTTTGCTAGGTTTCCCTAGGTGCTGGCAGAGCTACGGCGCAAAAAGAAAAGGTAGTCTTTTTGTCCAAAACGTGCTAGATTTCACTGGGAAATTGAGGTGTGACCATGCTGCGTTTTGCGCTGTTTCATGTCGAGCCACTATGCCTACCCACGCAAGTGAGGTACCATTTTTTTCGGAAGACCTCGGGGCTCGCTGGGTGTGTGGAAATTTGTTGATCCACGCAGATTCCAGAACTTTCCACCACAGAAATGTGAGGAAATTATGTTTTTTGTCACATTTTTAGGTTTGCAAGGGATTCTGGGTAACAAAACCTGGGGGTAGGCAGACGAGTCACCCCATCCTAAATTCCCCTGGGTGTCTAGTTTTAAAAACTGTATAGGTTTGCTAGGTTTCCCTATGTGCTGGCAGAGCTACGGAGCAAAAAGAAAAGGTAGTCTTTTTGTCCAAAACGTGCTAGATTTCACTGGGAAATTGAGGTGCGACCATGCTGCGTTTTGCGCTGTTTCATGTCGCAGCCACTATGCCTACCCATGCAAGTGAGGTACCATTTTTTTTCAGGAGACCTGAGGGCACGCTTGGTGGGTGGAAATTTGTTGATCCACGCAGATTCCAGAACTTTCCACCACAGAAATGTGAGGAAAATGTGTTTTTTGTGTCAAATTTTTCGGTTTGCAAGGGATTCTGGGTAACAAAACCTGGGGGTAGGCAGACGAGTCACCCCATCCTGAATTTCCCTGCGTGTCTAGTTTTCAAAAATGTATAGGTTTGCTAGGTTTCCCTAGGTGCTGGCAGAGCTACGGCGCAAAAAGAAAAGGTAGTCTTTTTGTCCAAAACGTGCTAGATTTCACTGGGAAATTGAGGTGTGACCATGCTGCGTTTTGCGCTGTTTCATGTCGAGCCACTATGCCTACCCACGCAAGTGAGGTACCATTTTTTTCGGAAGACCTCGGGGCTCGCTGGGTGTGTGGAAATTTGTTGATCCACGCAGATTCCAGAACTTTCCACCACAGAAATGTGAGGAAATTATGTTTTTTGTCACATTTTTAGGTTTGCAAGGGATTCTGGGTAACAAAACCTGGGGGTAGGCAGACGAGTCACCCCATCCTAAATTCCCCTGGGTGTCTAGTTTTAAAAACTGTATAGGTTTGCTAGGTTTCCCTATGTGCTGGCAGAGCTACGGCGCAAAAAGAAAAGGTAGTCTTTTTGTCCAAAACGTGCTAGATTTCACTGGGAAATTGAGGTGCGACCATGCTGCGTTTTGCGCTGTTTCATGTCGCAGCCACTATGCCTACCCACGCAAGTGAGGTACCATTTTTTTTCAGGAGACCTGAGGGCACGCTTGGTGGGTGGAAATTTGTTGATCCACGCAGATTCTAGAACTTTCCACCACAGAAATGTGAGGAAAATGTGTTTTTTTGTCAAATTTTTAGGTTTGCAAGGGATTCTGGGTAACAAAACCTGGGGATAGGCAGACGAGTCACCCCATCCTGAATTCCCCAGGGTGTCTAGTTTTCAAAAATGTATAGGTTTGCTAGGTTCCCTAGGTGCTGGCAGAGCTACGGTGCAAAAACAAAAGGTAGTCTTTTTGTCCAAAAAGTGCTAGATTTCACTGGGAAATTGAGGTGCGACCATGTTGCGTTTTGAGCTGTTTCGTGTCGCAGCCACTATGCCTACCCACGCAAGTGAGGTACCGTTTTTATCGGGAGACCGGGGGAAACGATGGGTGGGTGGAAATTTGTTGATCCACGCACATTCCAGAACTTTCCACCACAGAAATGTGAGGAAAATGTGTTTTTTTTGTCAAATTCTTAGCTTTGCAAGGGATTCTGGGTAACAAAACCTGGTGGTAGGCAGTCCAGTCACCCCATCCTGAATTTCCCTGGGTGTCTACCTTTCAAAAATATATAGGTTTGCTAGGTTTCCCTAGGTGCTGGCAGAGCTAGGGCTCAAAAACAAAAGGTAGTCTCTTTGTCCAAAGAGCGCAATATTTCACTGGGAAATTGAGGTGCGACCATGTTGCATTTTGCGCCATTTCCTGTCGCAGGCACAAGGCCGACCCACACAAGTGAGGTACCATTTTTATTGGGAGACCTGGGGGAACGCTGGGTGGGTAGAAATTTGTTGATCCACGCAGATTCCAGAACTTTCCACCACAGAAATGTGGGGAAAATGTGTTTTTATTGTCAAAATCTTAGCTTTGCAAGGGATTCTGGGTAACAAAACCTGGTGGTAGGCAGTTGAGTCACCCTATCCTGAATTTCCCTGGGTGTCTACTTTTTAAAAATGTATAGGTTTGCTAGGTTTCCCTAGGTGCCGGCAGAGCTAGGGTGCAAAAACTACAGGTAGGCACGTTGCCAAAAAAGGGTCAATTTGTAACTGCAAAATGTAGGTGTGACCACGTTGCATTTTGTGCCGTTTCCTGTCGCAGGCACAAGGCAGACCTACACAAGTGAGGTACCTTTTTTTTATCGGGAGACTTGGGGTAATTCAGATTTGTAAATCAACTGTTATTACCAATTGAGCTTTCATGCATTTCTCCCTTTCAATGAAAGACATTGTGTAAAAAAAAAATCTTTTTGAAAAATGACCAATAATTCTCATGCTAGTATGAGTATTCCCAATTTTGAAAATGTGCAATTATATACTGTTTCTGAACTCTATAATTTGTACCCAATTCAGAAATATATAGGTGTCTTTCATACAGATTTTTCCATGTATACATTTTCCAAGACAAAATGCTCTATACCCAGTAAATGAAAAAATACCATTGCAAGTTGCTGCTCAGTTTTTGGATCTGGGTTCGTCGGGTTCTTGGTGAAAGTACAAGTCCTATATATCCCCACAACCAGGAAGGTCTAACGGATGTAACGGTATATTGATTTCTAAGAGCTGTTAAAATTAGAAAAAGTTATAGGTGAAAACGTTGTGACAAAAGGCTGTTTTTTTCATCAAATTTTCAATTATTCCAATATTTAACTGCTAGTTTCTATAAAGAAACCTTCATGGATTTAGACAAATGACCCCTTTCTGAATTCAGAATTCTGTCTTCTTTTCGGAAATGTACAGCTTTCCAGGATCCATTATTGCTTTCAAACTAATTTTTACCATTAACTGGAAGGAGGTGGAAAGCTCTAAAAATAGCAAAAATAGGCTATGTCCCAGAAAAATGCCAAAACTGTGTGAAAAATTTCGGTTCTCTGACAAAAGACTGTCATTCCCTAAAAGCTGAGAAAATGGATATTTCAGCCCCACAAACCCTTTTTTGATAACATTTTCAGGGAAAAAGCCAGAGGCTTTCATTTGCAGCCCGTTTTTCCCATTTTTCTGAAAAAAACAAAACAAATCACTATATTTTGGTTAATTTCTGTGACCCCTCCAAAGCAATCTACAAACCCTGGGTGCCTTTAGAATCCACATGATGTTGGGAGAAAAGGACGCAAATTTGGCGTGGATACCTTATGTGGTCAAAAAGTTACAAGGGCCTAAGCGCGCACTACCCCAAAACGCCAAAAAAAGCCTTAGCACAGGAGGGGAAAAGGCCTAGCAGCGAAGGGGTTAAGTAATTCCCCTCCCAATATGTGTTCCATGTGTAGGCCATGAGAGCGTACACAGTGCACATCCGAAATACTTTTCATCAGGAGATCACCACATGGATGGACATTAAAATCCCCCATAATCAAAAGGTTATGAAGACAGTCTTTCATGTAAAAACGGATCAAATTGTTAAGTGACAAAACTTGACTAAGAACTGAGCATGGATTTACACCATTATAAAAATTAACCAGGCCAGCCACACAGTTATCTCCAGATAATATCAACCCAATAATACCTGGATTATTCGTTAAAACTCTGCGTATATTACATGGTAAAGCAACAGAAATGAATATGACTAAACCCCCTTTTATCCTACCCCTGATAGATGCAGAAGCGGGAACATAATATGCTTTGTAACCTTCACAAAAAGAAAAGGTAGTCTTTTTGTCCGAAAAGTGCAAGATTTCACTGGGAAATTGAGGTGCGACCATGTTGCGTTTTGCGCTGTTTCATGTCGCAGCCACTATGCCTACCCACGCAAGTGAGGTACCATTTTTTTCGGGAGACCTGGGGGCACGCTGGGTGGGTGGAAATTTGTTGATCCACGCAGATTCCAGAACTTTCCACCACAGAAATGTGAGGAAAATGTGTTTTTTGTGTCAAATTTTTCGGTTTGCAAGGGATTCTGGGTAACAAAACCTGGGGGTAGGCAGACGAGTCACCCCATCCTGAATTTCCCTGCGTGTCTAGTTTTCAAAAATGTATAGGTTTGCTAGGTTTCCCTAGGTGCTGGCAGAGCTACGGCGCAAAAAGAAAAGGTAGTCTTTTTGTCCAAAACGTGCTAGATTTCACTGGGAAATTGAGGTGTGACCATGCTGCGTTTTGCGCTGTTTCATGTCGAGCCACTATGCCTACCCACGCAAGTGAGGTACCATTTTTTTCGGAAGACCTCGGGGCTCGCTGGGTGTGTGGAAATTTGTTGATCCACGCAGATTCCAGAACTTTCCACCACAGAAATGTGAGGAAATTATGTTTTTTGTCACATTTTTAGGTTTGCAAGGGATTCTGGGTAGCAAAACCTGGGGGTAGGCAGACGAGTCACCCCATCCTAAATTCCCCTGGGTGTCTAGTTTTAAAAACTGTATAGGTTTGCTAGGTTTCCCTATGTGCTGGCAGAGCTACGGCGCAAAAAGAAAAGGTAGTCTTTTTGTCCAAAACGTGCTAGATTTCACTGGGAAATTGAGGTGCGACCATGCTGCGTTTTGCGCTGTTTCATGTCGCAGCCACTATGCCTACCCACGCAAGTGAGGTACCATTTTTTTTCAGGAGACCTGAGGGCACGCTTGGTGGGTGGAAATTTGTTGATCCACGCAGATTCTAGAACTTTCCACCACAGAAATGTGAGGAAAATGTGTTTTTTTGTCAAATTCTTAGGTTTGCAAGGGATTCTGGGTAACAAAACCTGGGGATAGGCAGACGAGTCACCCCATCCTGAATTCCCCAGGGTGTCTAGTTTTCAAAAATGTATAGGTTTGCTAGGTTCCCTAGGTGCTGGCAGAGCTACGGTGCAAAAACAAAAGGTAGTCTTTTTGTCCAAAAAGTGCTAGATTTCACTGGGAAATTGAGGTGCGACCATGTTGCGTTTTGAGCTGTTTCGTGTCGCAGCCACTATGCCTACCCACGCAAGTGAGGTACCGTTTTTATCGGGAGACCGGGGGAAACGATGGGTGGGTGGAAATTTGTTGATCCACGCACATTCCAGAACTTTCCACCACAGAAATGTGAGGAAAATGTGTTTTTTTTTGTCAAATTCTTAGCTTTGCAAGGGATTCTGGGTAACAAAACCTGGTGGTAGGCAGTCCAGTCACCCCATCCTGAATTTCCCTGGGTGTCTACCTTTCAAAAATATATAGGTTTGCTAGGTTTCCCTAGGTGCTGGCAGAGCTAGGGCTCAAAAACAAAAGGTAGTCTCTTTGTCCAAAGAGCGCAATATTTCACTGGGAAATTGAGGTGCGACCATGTTGCATTTTGCGCCATTTCCTGTCGCAGGCACAAGGCCGACCCACACAAGTGAGGTACCATTTTTATTGGGAGACCTGGGGGAACGCTGGGTGGGTAGAAATTTGTTGATCCACGCAGATTCCAGAACTTTCCACCACAGAAATGTGGGGAAAATGTGTTTTTATTGTCAAAATCTTAGCTTTGCAAGGGATTCTGGGTAACAAAACCTGGTGGTAGGCAGTTGAGTCACCCTATCCGGAATTTCCCTGGGTGTCTACTTTTCAAAAATGTATAGGTTTGCTAGGTTTCCCTAGGTGCCGGCAGAGCTAGGGTGCAAAAACTACAGGTAGGCACGTTGCCAAAAAAGGGTCAATTTGTAACTGCAAAATGTAGGTGTGACCACGTTGCATTTTGTGCCGTTTCCTGTCGCAGGCACAAGGCAGACCTACACAAGTGAGGTACCTTTTTTTTATCGGGAGACTTGGGGTAATTCAGATTTGTAAATCAACTGTTATTACCAATTGAGCTTTCATGCATTTATCCCTTTCAATGAAAGACATTGTGTAAAAAAAAAGTCTTTTTGAAAAATGACCAATAATTCTCATGCTAGTATGAGTATTCCCAATTTTGAAAATGTGCAATTATATACTGTTTCTGAACTCTATAATTTGTACCCAATTCAGAAATATATAGGTGTCTTTCATACAGATTTTTCCATGTATACATTTTCCAAGACAAAATGCTCTATACCCAGTAAATGAAAAAATACCATTGCAAGTTGCTGCTCAGTTTTTGGATCTGGGTTCGTCGGGTTCTTGGTGAAAGTACAAGTCCTATATATCCCCACAACCAGGAAGGTCTAACGGATGTAACGGTATATTGATTTCTAAGAGCTGTCAAAATTAGAAAAAGTTATAGGTGAAAACGTTGTGACAAAAGGCTGTTTTTTTCATCAAATTTTCAATTATTCCAATATTTAACTGCTAGTTTCTATAAAGAAACCTTCATGGATTTAGACAAATGACCCCTTTCTGAATTCAGAATTCTGTCTTCTTTTCGGAAATGTACAGCTTTCCAGGATCCATTATTGCTTTCAAACTAATTTTTACCATTAACTGGAAGGAGGTGGAAAGCTCTAAAAATAGCAAAAATAGGCTATGTCCCAGAAAAATGCCAAAACTGTGTGAAAAATTTCGGTTCTCTGACAAAAGACTGTCATTCCCTAAAAGCTGAGAAAATGGATATTTCAGCCCCACAAACCCTTTTTTGATAACATTTTCAGGGAAAAAGCCAGAGGCTTTCATTTGCAGCCCGTTTTTCCCATTTTTCTGAAAAAAACAAAACAAATCACTATATTTTGGTTAATTTCTGTGACCCCTCCAAAGCAATCTACAAACCCTGGGCGCCTTTAGAATCCACATGATGTTGGGAGAAAAGGACGCAAATTTGGCGTGGATACCTTATGTGGTCAAAAAGTTACAAGGGCCTAAGCGCGCACTACCCCAAAACGCCAAAAAAAGCCTTAGCACAGGAGGGGAAAAGGCCTAGCAGCGAAGGGGTTAAGTAATTCCCCTCCCAATGTGTGTTCCATGTGTAGGCCATGAGAGCGTACACAGTGCACATCCGAAATACTTTTCATCAGGAGATCACCACATGGATGGACATTAAAATCCCCCATAATCAAAAGGTTATGAAGACAGTCTTTCATGTAAAAACGGATCAAATTGTTAAGTGACAAAACTTGACTAAGAACTGAGCATGGATTTACACCATTATAAAAATTAACCAGGCCAGCCACACAGTTATCTCCAGATAATATCAACCCAATAATACCTGGATTATTCGTTAAAACTCTGCGTATATTACATGGTAAAGCAACAGAAATGAATATGACTAAACCCCCTTTTGGCCTACCCCTGATAGATGCAGAAGCGGGAACATAATATGCTTTGTAACCTTCAAGGAAAAAATCACAATCTATTGACCAGGTCTCCTGGAGACAGATAATCTGATATTGTTTGATAAACCTAATCCAGTTACAGTCTCCCATCTTTGAACCCAGTCCCGCAATGTTCCAACAAATGATATTACTACAGTGTACTGACACTTCAGGTATAGGTTCCAGACCTTCTTCTACCACATATTCATTTCCTTGATCCACACACTCCTTGCGTCAATCGCACGCCTCCAGATCAGAGAGCAGATCATATCTATTCTGAATATTTACATTAAAACCATTCCCACCTTGGATCACAGCATTATGACTATTAGGTAATTCCACAATGGGATCATTCCAACAGTGAGTTTTAACATTGTACGTATATGGAGTCTTCAGAGCGGGTGTCAAAGACTGAGGCAATGGTCTGAGTCTCCTAGGGTCAGGGGATGCAGCAATCAGGTGGGCATAAAAATAGCCAAGTGGGCGTACACATACACTATTTGTGTTATAAACTAGAGAGGCCGCCCTTAATAGTACTGTTGCCACATGTTGTGGGTGCTTAAAATTTACAACAATACAATCCCCACTAGTACTCTTTGCTGCTGGTCCTATCCAGTTCACCCTCCGTGTAGATAATATTTGGTCAGGGTATTTAGTAGGGAAGCCGCAGTTTTTGTTCAGCCATGCAACTGTTTTATTTTTTAGGGAGTCGTGGGATTCCCGAGGGGCCTGGGCAGAGGGATCATCAATGGGCGGAACGTTTGTTAATACCGCAACATAAGGAGCACAATCCGGGGGCAGATTAATATAACGGCTTTTCCTTATATATTTGGGATCAATCCTGCCAACAGTCTCTACTGTAAGTTGTCTTTTCTGTACAGTTGCTGGTTGTTGGGACCGGGGAGCAGATTCCGTGGCAAACAGTTGCCGGCAGTTCTGCTGCACGTTCTCTTTCCTAACACTCTGATCCTTATCTACCACTTTGGAAGGGGAAGCTAAAGCTGTTGCCCGATATGCTGTCAGTATTCCACCCAGTCTATCCACTTCTAGCTTGACAGTATCCAGCTTTATGGTCAGGGGTCTTAGCAGATCTTCAATTTTTGCCTCAAATTTAGCTACTAAAACATTAACGAGTTGCTCAAATTGCTCCGACTGTATGTGCATACCCTTCTCTTTATTGCCATCCACAGGGCAAGGTCCCAAAGGAGGATCATTGCAGTCCGCTCGTGGGGGGTCCGATCTTTTTTTTGCTGTGCTTCCCCCCACATTTAGACTGCAATTTCCTGCAGGATCTTACAGGTCTAGTTACTGGTGGCACCTCCTTTGATACCTCTATAGAGGTATCAGGCGGGTCATCAAGTGACCCCCTGTGTACCTGTACTACTGTGGTTATAATGGCCTAGTCACTTATAGCATCGCTATTTGCTGATGAGGTATCCCCCAGTAGAGGTAGAGGTAGAGCCTCATCAGGTAGCAAGGGGAGTTCAACTAGTCCCAAAGAGGCCCTTCTCTCATTGTTAATCTTGTTCACCTTTTTAACAAATTTAAATTATCCATAGTGCCCAGGCCAGAAACAGTCTTGTCTGGTTTGGATTTGGACATTGCACAGACCTGCCCCTACACAGTGGAAGATATATGGAATAACAGAGCACAATCAGGATATGTCTTGCACACCTTACATAAATCAAAATAATAACTAAACACTTACTAAACTAAACACCGAAGTCTCACATGATATTTGCAAGTCTTAAAAAAGAGAAGAATTATACATAGAATCAAGATCTATGGCCCAGCCCAGTCTCTTCTGGCCTCTGAGGGCCTAAGAGGGCCCGTTCTTTGCCCGGGCTTCGCCCGGCGTCCCGCGACGCGGAGGTTCGAGCATCTTTATGCGCCTCCTCTCGCTCCACAGGCGTCAGTGAAACCGCGCCGCCGCTGAGGCTGCCGGGATTCGCAGTCCCGGGGCGGCGGCGCTAATGGCGGTAGTATCCGGAGATGGCAGTTAGCGCTTCAGCGCTCCCAGACCGGTCAGCGTGACTCTTGGCGGTGGACTCGGCAGCCAACAAGACCCCCTGCACTCCAGGTAAGCTCCCCCCGCTCACCGGAGTTTGAGCGTCTTTATGCGCCTCCTGGCGCTCCACAGGCGTCAGTGAAACCGTGCCAATGCTGAGGCTGGCGGGATTCGCAGTCCCGGGGCGGCGGCGCTAATGGCGGTAGTATCCGGAAGTGGCAGTTAGCGCTTCAGCGCTCCCGGACCGGTCAGCGTGACTCCTGGCGGTGGACTCGGCAGCCAACAAGACCCCCTGCACTCCAGGTAAGCTGCCGTGTCCTTGGGAGGTGCCCTGTCCTTTGTAGGGGCCAGGTCCTTGGGAGGGGACTGCTCCTTGGGAGGAGCCGTGTCCGTGGGTGGTGTCCTATCTTTTGCAGATGCCATGTCCTTGGTCTGTGCCTTGTCCATGAAATGTGCCTTGCCCTTGGGAGTACCTTTTGAGGGGGATGCCTGTGTGCCCTGTGAATATGTGTCCCCCATGACCCCTTGAGGGTCCTGTGTGTCATCTCCAGGTTAGGTGATGTCGTGTTCTGTGAAAGATTTCCCATTCCTAGGGGATGGTGTCTGTGGCCTCAGTTGCCTGCCTTGCTGCCTGTGCCTGCTTCTAGTACAATACCCTGAAAATGAGACAGGTTCAGAAATGTCACTCACCCCTGAGACAGTAAGTGGTGTGGATAGGGGAACGGAAGTAGAACCTTGTACATGTGACTGTTGAATGGCTGCAGACACTGTGTTGGATAAGGACTGTACTGTTCTGTGGAGACCAGCAACATCACCATGCATTCCCTCCATGAAATCTACCACCTGCCCCAACTTCCTATCGTGATCCAGGAATGCATTTATCATGTTTGTCTGTCCTACACACAGCTGTTGCAGCAGATCAACCGCCTCAGCACTAAAGGCCATTATCAAAAATGGGGTGACCCAAAATGGTCCTGGACCTGGGTACAATGCGTTATCAAAAACAATGGTCCTTGACCTAAATCAAATTCTTGAGTTTATCACACTTATAATCATTAATTACTTCGTCTGAGCATTCGTTCAATTACTCCTGGTATCTAATCCAAACATTTATACAAAAAATGCATCACCCCACCGTAATCAACTGGAGAATTAGTTCATTTTAATTCTACCAAAAATATATATTCCTTTTATAATTCAAAGGTTCAAGTACAATTTTGAGTACAATTTTTGAGGGTGCTCAAAGGAACGTGCATGAGAGTAGTGCTCAGAAATTGACGCGTGTGATTGAAAGGGAGAAAGGGAGAGAATTAGTGACAATATTTAAAAAACAAAATTACTGGTACAATAATTTCAAACAGTATTAGCTTGTCCACATACAATGTTCACAACCTAGTGCTTAAAAGTTAATTTCCATTTATTTTTTTTGCACGTTTGCACACTAGGTTTTTTTTGTGGTCCAAAGGGGTTCAGAAATAGGGGTGTCGACGTTTCGACCCGACTTAATGCTTGTGGGTTAATGATAGCCTCTGCCAGCGGGTCTTCTTCAGGACAAGGGAGCACCCTACGTATCAGAAGGGTATGATTCCCTGGTGTAGATTAAGGCGGTCAAGGTACTCAATATCCAACCAGAGGTATCTGGATCCATGTCTCAGATATATCATGCACCATGAAGGTGAATCCAATTTTTACGAGTTCGTTGATGTACTCGTCTATCAGTCCCATCATTTTATTAAGAAGGGGTCAAGAGACTCATCCTGATTCGTGAGGCCTTTCTCTACGTAAAGAGTGCCGGTGAGGTCACTATGTTTTAGGAATTTCTATCCGTGGTAGCCCTTCCAACTACGCCGTAGTTGGAAGGGCTACCACGCATGTGGGACAGGATAGTGACCAGAGTGAATGCTTCAGGGACCGTGCCACGCACCAAACATGACATTCAGAGGCGGTGGCACGACCTCAAGGCAAAGGTGAAAGGCATCAGGGCCAAGAACCACCTGTGGGCACACCACACTGGCGCTGGCCCTCCCATGGATCCAATACCATACACCGAATGGGAGGAGAAGTTGCTAGGCACACTGCACTCTGAGAGCCTGGAAGGAATAAATGAGGGAGTGGAGGCTGGTAAGTGCAAACCAATGACCACCATCACACTGTTATATCCTGCCTTGCACAACTGCTAAGACACATCTCCTAGGCTCCAATCCATGCATGTGGACCACACAGTCACCTAAATGTGAAGCCCAGGGCTCAAATGCACCAACCATGATCACCCACAAATGTAGCCTCCTACGTTCCCAGGCTTGCATGTGGTCAAGCAGCTAACACCACAACTCCCAACAGGCCCCCATGTCTTCAGGGAGGGTGGGTGTGAGTGAGAGGCCAGCACTACAACTCCCAACAGGCCCCCATGCCTACAGGGAGGGTGGGGTGGTTGAGAGGCCAGCACTACAACTCCCAACAGGCCCCCATGTATATAGGGAGGGTGGGGGTGGTTGAGAGGCCAGCACTATAACTCCCAACAGGCCCCCAGGTCTACAGGGCGGGTGGGGGTGGTTGAGAGGCCAGCACTACAACTCCCAACAGGCCCCCATGTCTACAGGGAGGGTGGGTGTGGGTGAGAGGCCAGCACTACAACTCCCAACAGGCCCCCAGGTCTACAGGGAGGGTGGGGGTGGGTGAGAGGCTAGCACTACAACTCCCAACAGGCCCCCATGTCTACAGGGAGGGTGGGTGTGTGTGATAGGCCAGCACTACAACTCCCAACAGGCCACCATGTCTACAGGGAGCGTGGGGGTGGTTGAGAGGCCAGCACTAAAACTCCCAACAGGCCCCCATGTCTACAGGGAGAGTGGGGGTGGTTGAGAGGCCAGCGCTACAACTCCTAACAGGCCCCCATGTCTACAGGGAGGGTGGGGGTGGTTGAGAGGCCAGCACTACAACTCCCAATAGGCCCCCATGTCTACAGGGAGGGTGGGTGTGGATGAGAGGCCAGCACTACAACTCCCAACAGACCCCCAGGTCTACAGGGAGGGTGGGTGTGGGTGAGAGGCCAGCACTACAACTCCCAACAGACCCCCTGGTCTACAGGGAGGGTGGGTGTGGGTGAGAGGCCAGCACTACAACTCCCAACAGGCCCCATGTCTACAGGGAGGGTGGGTGTGGGTGAGAGGCCATCACTACAACTCCCAACAGGCCCCCAGGTCTACAGGGAGGGTGGGTGTGGGTGAGAGGCCAGCACTGCACCTCCCAACAGGCCCCCATGTCTACAGGGAGGGTGGGTGTGGGTGAGAGGCCAGCACTCCAACTCCCAACAGGCCCCCATGTCTACAGGGAGGGTGGGTGTGAATGAGAGGCCAGCACTACAACTCCCAACAGACCCCCAGGTCTACAGGGAGGGTGGGTGTGGGTGAGAGGCCAGCACTACAACTCCCAACAGACCCCCAGGTCTACAGGGAGGGTGGGTGTGGGTGAGAGGCCAGCACTACAACTCCCAACAGGCCCCCATGTCTACAGGGAGGGTGGGTGTGGGTGAGAGGCCATCACTACAACTCCCAACAGGCCCCCAGGTCTACAGGGAGGGTGGGTGTGGGTGAGAGGCCAGCACTGCAACTCCCAACAGGCCCCCATGTCTACAGGGAGGGTGGGTGTGGGTGAGAGCCCAGCACTCCAACTCCCAACAGGCCCCCAGGTCTACAGGGAGGGTGGGTGTGGGTGAGAGGCCTGCACTACAACTCCCAACATGCCCCCTTGTCCCATCCCAGAGCAGTATGGAGTCCCTCCACCATGTGCTGACCAGTGCATCTCCCTCTTCAAACGTACAGGTAGATAGCCATCTTCACAGGGAGGCGTGGGTATGAGGGGGAAGTCTGTACTCCAAATTCCAATGTGCACCCTCCACCCTCATGATTGCAGCGAGGAGCAACACAACACATGGCTTTGTAGTAACTCCATGGTCAAAATGTGAAATTAAGCATGGGACAGGTGAGTATGCAATGCCTGCATACTGCATTTGTCGAACAACAAACAAGTACCATATGTCCACAGAAGGACCCACAAATAACAGACCCTAGGACACATGTAAGAGAAGCGTCACATCTGCACACATCAAAGAACCAGCAAGGGGAAACTTGGACATGGTGGCAGTCCACACAATCCATGTAGTAGGCAGTCTGTGCATGATGTGAGACTTGACAAACCCACAACAGCAAGTACAATGTGTTTCCTGACACAGGGCACATGGATGCAATGTTCAAACCCTGCCCTTAACACAAGGTAGACCATCCACATGAAAGACCAATATATGCCTCTTTTGACAATGACTAGACCAGGTACAGTAGCAAGGTAGGTTGTCCACAACCCTGGTGAAAATGCCCTAGTCCACATTGCAGAGCCACAGCAACAATGTCAAAATTACTACAAAACTACACAGAGTCCAGGGGTACCATACAATATCAGAACAGCACAACACATATCCAAGTATGGTCTCCCCACCTCCACACCACCATAATGGCCAATACTGTGAACCACACCAATGTGATGACATCAACAACCACGTCCTGAATCCCTAGAAAATTGAAATGTAACAACAAAAAACATGTCATGTCCAAAGCATTGATTGTTAAATTTTTGTTGTCCTTCAGTTGACCGAGAACTGGCAGGAGAAACCAGCAACCGCCAGCATCAGTCGCCCCCCTCCAGCATGGACTCTCTGGTGATGATTCCCGGGACACCTCGGGTGCGGAGGGAGATGCCGGTCCACCTATACTCCCAGGGCCATCAGGCTCCCAGGACATCCCTGCCCCCACCACCTTGGCCAGTGGAACCACAGCATCTTCTGCCATTGTGACCTGTTCAGTTACCACCACGACCACCACCACCAGTCCTGCCTGTGCCACCATCCCTGACCCATTGGACGATGGTGGACCATCAACATCACAGGCTAGCAGGGAGAGCAGACGGGTGAGGACACAGGTGAGGCTACAGCTTCTGGACTGGAGGGCAGGTGCAAGGCGAGGTGGGGGGACAAGACCCACCCAATCCTGGGACCGAGACCCTAGATGTAATTTCAAGAGTGCATGCGTCGTACGAGCGGTCGCAGGCACAGGTGGATCGGGCGCGCCAAGACTCACTTGAGACCCGCCAGCTGTTTAGGTCCATGGACAACCGTATGGGACAAATGGTGGACCTCATAGCGCAGCAAACATCTTTTTGGAGGGAGTGGCTATCCCGCAACACACCACCTCCCCCTCCCCCAAGGGGCCAGCGGGACAGGACACCACCACCACCACCATCACCTGAGGCCACTGACAGGGAGGTGTCCCCCGAACAAGCTGCCCCCACAGCTGGGTCCACTCCGGCTCAAAGACAGAGGGGCCGTCCGAGGCTGGATCCAGGACAGAGCAGTGGCAATGCACCAGCCACCCGCCAGAAGAGGGGCCGGCACTGACTTTACCCTTCCTTGAGCCAGGCATTCACTCTGTGAACTATCTTTCCCCACATTGCCAAGCATTAGCACACGTCTGTTGGACTAGGTTTACACCACACAATGTGGTGTCTACACGATGGGATCATCTGACTTGACCTTCAACTCACTCTTCCTCTCCACCACCATTTTGTAAATATGTACTAACACAAATCCACACCCTGTAAATAAACACCACGGAAACACTCAAGGCTGTGTGACCGCCATGTTTAAACACAGGTTTGTCTTAGTTGTTTCATTACCAGGTGCAGGGATCAATGTTGTTCGGAATCATGGCTCGGTGTGAGTGACCATGGGATAATGAGAGAACAACAAGCACAGGTCAGAACACTGAATCACACCCATCACACCACACCGTACTGCAACATCCCACAAACCACACTCTTCACAAATAAGCGGATCACAGGACACACATCAGGGAGCATTGCATGTACACCATGTCCCACACCACTGTGCAAACAGAACATACCAGAACAGGCAGCATTCACACACCACATCTACCTATCACCAGCAAACATACATCACGCATTGAACAGCAGCACACGACGTAGTTACTCACATTCAAGGAAAGTAGCGGTCAATGAGCTGACGTGTCTGGTCCACACCTTCTTCCTCCCCACTTTCCTCATCACTGAACATGGGTGGGATGGGAGGCGGAGCAACCTGTTGGTCTGCAGGGTCCATGATTAGTTCAATATTCTTGCGCAAGGCCAGGTTGTGGAGCATGCAGCAGGCAACCACGATTTTGCATACTTTGCCGGGTGAGTATGGCAGGGCCCCTCCGGTTTAATCCAGGCAGCGGAACCTAGACTTCAGCAGCCCAAATGTACGTTCCACCACCCGACGTGTCTTCCCATGGGCCTCATTATAGCGCATTTCACCTGGGGTAGTTGGATTCCGTAGGGGGCTCAGCAGCCACGGGCGGTTTGGGTACGCAGAGTCACCTAGGTGGGGGGATGACAGATAGATACATCAGTACCAGTACTGATGGGAACAGCATGGCACACATACAACACAGTAGTCATCAAAGCACACTCACCTACAAGCCACACACGATCTTGACGCAGATTAGCCATCAGTTGGTGGACAATGCTGCTCCGCAGGATGTGGAAGTCATGTGCGGATCCCGGAAATCTGGCACACACATGGGAGATGATGTTGTCAGCCAGGCACACCACTTGCAAATTGATTGAATGGTCGTACTTCTGATTGCGATAGATGGGTTCACGTGCCTGGGGTGAAACTAGACCAATATGTGTGCCATCAATGGCACCCACTACGTGTGGAATCTGGGCCAGGGCATAGAAGTCCCCTTTCACTGCTGCCAACTCTGCCGGAAGTGGGAAATGGATGTAATCATCCTTGTAACGCATCATGGCTTCCAGAACATCCCGCAGTACCATGCTAAACATGGATTGGGACATCCCCCCGGCATGACCAACTGTGTACTTGAATGTGACCGTAGCGAAGAAGTGTAGTGCCGTCATCACCTTTCCTGTGGGTGTAATTGCTCCAGGATATGGCCTGCGTGGCTGCAGGTGCGGTGCCAATTGTGCTACAAGGTCCTGCAATGTCGGTCGGTCAAGCCGGAATTTGCGGATCACCTCCTCTCCAACCATGTCCTCCAGCACAGTGCATGGTCGATGCATATTTGGAGCTCTCCTGTGTGGGAGTAGATGGGAGCAGATGACAATTTGACAACACGGCACAGCTGAATCACACAATCACATCTTGACCAACACAACACAAATAATCCATGTTGCAGACACTGATTGTATGTGTGACGTGACAGAAATAAAAGGCACTTCAGCCAACTACACACACAATGTTCACCCACAAACAACATTCTGTGTGCAAATATGTACAATGGTACGTGCACACATGTTGCAAGAACAGCCAACATCACATGATGGATGGCCCATGTGTGGACAAGCATCCCCACAGGCGCACATCGATGTGCACTCACGACACGAACCTGGAACACACCCTCCTTGTCTTCATGACACCACCAACAATGCTGTTCTGAATTGCTCACATGACAGGCATTGACATACAACATATGACACACAGACGCATACACAGAATGCATGTATCCCCCCCTCATTGCTTCTTGCACACGCAAAACACACACTCACTACTGGCTCAAACTGTGGGTACACAGCCTTAATGGACTGTGTAGATGTGTACACTTTGAAACGTGTGACCTCAAAACAAATATGTCAACACATTGCCATGCACATCTTACGCAACTTGAGCTCACATCACTGTCCTTTGACAGTGTATGACAGGGAATGTGAATAGTATGCTCACACATGCAACAAATGGACATTGTTGACATGTGGACACGGGCCATTGACAGAACATGATGAGTTTTGAGGCATTCCGGACATGCCCATACACACATGTACACCTGTTATCATTAGATGTGTGTGGAGACATGCAGTGTGTCTACACACCGCGTCAGGGCACGCAGTCCACCATCACAGGAAATGATGCTTGCTACTGCAATTGTGTGTACCATTGGCTGCATGGGAAAGGTCCATCACGGTCACACACCACCAACCGCATGTGCGCGCTACCGCGATGGTTCATCATTTGAAAATCAGTGATGTTACCGTGGCATGGATGGCCAGGAGTCAGGGACCACCTCAAGCATTCACTCTGGTCACTATCCTGTCCCACAATGTTGTTTTATTTGCCCACTGGTGCACTAGGGTACCAAAAAAATGTGGTTCTACACGGATGATTTCATCCACCATGACCTTCAACTCACTCTCTGTGAACTTGGGGTTTTTCTTAGGGGCCATGGTGTGTGATGTGCAAGATGTTGGGGGTGTTGGGTGTGTAGGTGTGTGGTATGTAGGGATGGTGTTGTGGGGGTTGGTGTGGTGGGTGTGTTGGTGTGCAGGTTGTATGTGTGTTTGTGTGTGTCTGTTGTGTGTGATGTGTGCCTCTTTCTTGCAGCTGTGCTGTGATGCAAAGGATTGTGGTAATGGGAGGGATTCCTTTTATACTCTGTGTTGTGGTTGTGTCCCAATGATTTTTTGCAGTCAGGTGTTCTTTGGGTGTGGAGACTTGGATGCTCTTGTTTGTGCTGGGAGGTGTGGCTTTGGGGTGTGTAGTTGTTGGGGGTGGGTGTTCCAGGTAGGTGGATGTCCTGTTTTTTTGGTTTACTATTTACTTCCGTCCGCCATTTTTGTTTCGGTTTGACGGCAGGGGTGATGTTCGTTTGGTCCTTCCGCAGCCAAGCTCCGTTTATCGATGCTTTTTTTCCATGTCGGTCGTGGACGGTGGTGAGTTCTGTTGGGATGGCGGGGTTATCCTAATCGTGCGAGCGGTTCCTCCGCACGTCTGGAGGAGGTTGGGCCTGTTTTCGCGGGCGTTGCGTCCACGGCGGATGTTTTTTCAGTGGTACCGTCCACGTGCCGCGGTCTTTGGTGTCATCCGTCCGCCGCGGTTGGTGTGCGTTGGCGGAAAAATCCTAATCGCACCGGCGGTTTATCCGCGGTGCGGTTGGGAGTATATTTTCCGCGACCATGGCAGTGGGACCCGTTTCCGTCCGCCATCCTAATTGACCTCTAAGTTTATAGTTGGCACATATGCACAATGCTGAATACTGACTAGTGTATTAAACAGCAATGCCTATATGAAGAAGTCTTACCACTGGTCTGCCTCGGAGGCGGGCCCAAGTACTCCGTCAACATGATGGAGTTGGCCCCGTCATATGTAGATGCATACATGATATACAGAAGACTGCCAAAGCGGCAGTCTTCTGTGCTGGTGAACCACCCTCCGGTGCCATCTAGATGGCGGGATCTTGCCAAAGCTCTGGAAGTGTCCTGGCAGCGGAGTGCTGATGGGAGGTGACCCTGGTGGTGGCAAGACAGGTAATTGGCAGGTTACTTTTTACATTTAATACATATTTGTTGTCATGTGTATATATATATATATTAATGTAGTATATGTGTAGCAGGCATATTGTGTACATACTGCATTGCACACCACCTACATACACACCATGCAGTGCATAAATGCACACACCACTTACACCTAACTTCCATTCCGTTGAAACAGGATGCTGGTCCGTCATGGTCAAGGTGCAGTAGGACAGGGAGGACATAGACCATGCCAAAGAGGACAAAATTGCTGCCTGCATCCCTGGAAAAGGTAAGTTTGAACCCCTTTTTGGCTGATCCGAAATCAGAGGGATTACCATCAGAAATACCTTAGAAGGTAGCCAGAAACAAATCTGGAGGGTGAGAATCCTGACTGGACTCCAGCCACCACCTTCTGTAGCCCATCTTGCTGTAGGGGCAGGTACCAAAATCCTGGACTGTGGTGGTCTTCCCCCCGTTTTCAGTCAGCATGTCAATACCACCAGGCAGGCAGACGGGAAGGCCGCCAAGAAACTGATGGTGGAACCGGCCCCTAATCTTGTGGGTTACAACTAGAATGTTTATGCTTTAGAATAGTAGAATACTGAATAATTAATAGTTTAGACTTAGGGTTCTCGTGTAACTCAGAGTGGAGCTAACGCACATGACTGTTTAGCAACTAAGTTAACGCTTGTAGATATCACTTTGCCAACTTCGTCCGTTTACTGTGGGAATGAAGGAAGAAAAAGCAGACCATCTGCTGATCCTTCCTCATTGGCTTAAGATGACCTAATCCCACTGTGAATTGTTACATGTGTTTTTGTGTTTATAATATATGTGTTCCTTGTTAGAAAGGGAGTGCACTGCCCAGGCTGGTCCATGCTATTCTTCTGCTACCATCCCCATTTTCGCTTAGCACCTTTTGCCCTATTCGCTGTGAGCTACTCCTGACTGTGATTTCTGTCACCTACTACTTTGTGGGTGTCTATTTTTCCATAGCTGGTTATGGCTACTGCCTTGAATATTTCTCAGCTTAACTTTGAACAGTTCAATGCTCCTGTCAATCTTGCTTTTTTCCAAAAGAATTCTTTATGGAATCCAGTAGGTTAGAACCAGCTAAGAGTAGAATAGGGACTAAAATTCCTTTCTCGAACATGCTGTAATTTTCTTTATTGACTATAACTATGATTTTCTTGATATTTCTTTGAAAGGATTTATATGATTTACTAATTTGAATAGAGACAAAAATCATATACTAATGTCTTATCGCTAAATAAAGGTTTTCAAACTGATCTATAAACTCTCATCATTGGCTGAACTAAATGACTAAATTGATGATGTATATTGAAATAATTTTGACTGATGCTCTATTCTAAAACAGTGGCAAAGATACATAGCAGAGGAGACGATTTGGGTACGGAGCTGGAGACCTCCATTGTACTTGGTTGAACTTATTTAATTAAATTAAAATATTTTCATGCCCACAGGCATATGTTTCTGGGTGCCATGCCCCTGTTCAGCGCTCAATGGTAATCTTTTGTAGCCCTACAAATACTAACACATGCACATATTATGTTTCAAATGATTTTACCATTTTGTTATAATACAGTATCAACGCTCTCTGTTAATTAGCTGTGAAATTTCATTATTAGAGTCAAAGGACACCCCTGAATAGACGTGCACTACCCAAGCCATTTTAATCATGCATTACTCATTATGGACTGCAGAGTAAGGTAATTGTTTTTATAAGTAACAGATTCATGGATACATCTTTCAGATTTTTTCTTGAATTTATAATAATGTTTGTAACTAATACCTTAACACAGTCACATTTTACTGAAATATTTTAATATTTGAATATAATTTAAGAAAATACACATCCGTTAAACAGGATATTTTTTTCTCTAAAAACGTACATTATTATATGTTTCCGCTATTGTAAATTGAGAGAGCCGGCTGAATGCAATGCGCTAGATGCATCATTGTGTAAGTGGGAGCATCTATCCCGTTCCCTAATGAACCAAAAGAAAGGCTTCATGAGATAGATTTCTAGAGCTTGTACTTTGCATGATGCAGGTACCTATTAGGGGTTGGTGAAAAATTCGGATCCGCCGCTTGCCAATGTTAAGTTGGCGATTGTGCACAAGAAAATCATATTCTAGACCACCTCCAGGTGCGATTTCTCAACAGGGATAGTCACAGCAGGTTGCCAGGGCTGAACTAGCCATAGCTGGCACCGGGCGTTTCCCCGATGGGCCAGAGATGTGGGTGCAAGTTTTGGACCCCTGGGGGTAGGTTTTGTTACAGGTGGACGGTTTTTCAGCAGTGCTGCAATATCTGTTGACTGTAAGAAAAGCAACAGCGGGAGTGGTGCTTTACACTAGCACCCGCCCAATGGGGGCTGGTCGAGCTGATTACCAGGGCTAGTTTCAGTTCCCAGTCCGGCCGTGCATGTTGCTACCGCTCGACTTGAGAAATCTGCCTCTCGCGTTGAGGAAGCTGCTGCTCGAGAAGAACATCTACTTGAGTGTCAATAAGAAGAAGCGTCTTCTTGCGCTGCACTTGGTGCAATGTGCTCTAATTTGACAGCATGGGACAAACTTCAGGCACTAAAAAGCAACAACGAGCAGTGTTATGTTTTGTTATGTTATGTTTAGGTCTCTTCTATAGCGCACGGCTACCCGAAAGGGCGTCCCGGCGCTTTGGCAAAGAGAACCACGGCGGAGAACACAACACAGCTGCTCGCGAAGGTCAGGGGAAAAATCATACTGAAAAGAGCCAGGTTTTCAGCTCCCTTCTAAAAGAAAGGAGACTGGTTGACTTTCTTAAAGAAACCGGCAGCTCATTCCAGCAACGCGGGACCAAGTAGCGGAAGGAGCGCCCTCCGATCCGGGCAAGTTTAATAGGGGGAACCTCGGCTTTAGCCAACAAGGCGGAACGCAGAGTCCTCCTCGGAGCATAAAAAGCCAATCGCTTCCCCAGATACTTAGGGCCGATCATATGGAGGGCCTTGAAAGCCAGAGTCAAAACCTTGAAGGTGATTCTTTGAGCAATGGGCAACCAGTGCAGTCTCTTTAGAAGTTCCGAGGCTCTTGCCCTGCGTGGAAGACCAAAAATGGCTCTTGCAGCCGAGTTCTGTACAATCTGCAAGCGGGCCAGCAGATATTTAGGCAGCCCGAGATACAGGGCATTCGCGTAGTCGAGTCGCGAGCCAATTAGAGACTGCACAATGATTTTTTTGTGTTGCAAGGACAGCAAAGGGAAAAACTTCCGAAGCATTTTTAAAATGCCGAAGCATTTCCCCGTCAGACCAACAATTTGCGGTCCGAAAGAAAGGCCGTCATCACACTGCACACCAAGGTTTTTAGCTTTCACCGAGGGCACATCAGGAGGAGACATGTCCTGCGGCTACCAGGTCTTCCAGCTAGGATCCGGCGGACATCCGAAGAAGAGCAACTCCGACTTGTCGGAATTGCACTTCAAACTGTTCCGCCGAAACCAGTCAAAGACTGCACCCAGACATTCCCCGATCAGACCACCATCAAGAGCCTCTCCCTTCTTACAAGTAAAAAGGAGCTGGGTGTCATCAGCATAGGATATGATCCGGGCACCAAAAGATTCCGCAACCGCCGCCAGAGGGGCCACATAGATATTGAAGAGGGTGGGGCTCAGGATAGAACCCTGAGGAACCCCCACCTCCAGCGGCGGCATTTCTGCGGAAAACGGTGGTGCCCAGACCACTTGTCTACGGCCGGTCAGAAAGGATTGAAACCAGTTCCACACCGTCCCACGGAACCCGATCTCCCAGAGTCTAGAAAGGAGACCGATATGGGGAACGGTGTCAAAGGCCGCCGACAAGTCCAGCATAACCAAGATCACCTTCCCTCCCCGATCTAAGGTCTCCCTGATGGCGTCGGTGATCTCGAGCAAAGCTGTCTCCGTGCTGTAATTCGCACGGAAGCCCGACTGAGAATCATGTAAGATGTTATTGCTCTCTATAAAGCTGGAGATTGTGAGCTGTACATGTTTCTCGATAACCTTAGCCAGAGCAGGGAGGAGGGAGATCGGCCTATAGTTAGCATGGACAAGAGGATCTAACGTAGGCTTTTTGAGTAGCGGCAGGATCAGAGCGTGCTTCCAGGCCGATGGAACTTCGCCCAATGTCAAGGAGAGATTAAGCAGCGGGTTAAGCAAGCTGTTAATTGCTGGCGCTATTTTTCCTAGGCATTTTGCTGGGCACGGGTCCATTAGTGAACCTGACTGGAGCCGGGAGAGGAGATCAAGAGAGGAGGTGGCGGATAACGGAGGAAAGTCCGAAAGGACTGGACTCTTCTCGACCGATGGCAAAGGGAGAGTCACCTGCAAACCTGTGGGTAATCCAGCGTCTATACCAGGGAAAGTGTCCTGAATGGACTTGATTTTATTTATAAAAAAGTCCCCAAGCTGGCTAATCCAAACTGCGGAGTGCGAGTGGACAGGCGCGCTCGAGGAGGGGGAAACGAACTCCTTTACAATCCGAAAGAGTTCTTTACTCCTATTTTCCGCCTCATCGATTCTGCGCTCCAAATACACTTTTTTCCCTCAGATATATGCTTGTGGTAGCTCCTGATCGCATCCCGATGTTTAATTTTATCATCAAGATCATACTTACGTCGCCACAATCTCTCGGCTTTCTTGCAATCTTGGCGCATTAGCCCGAGCGCCGGGGTAAACCAGGGGGCCGAAACATGTCTGGCCACAGATTTGGCAGGTTTCCCCGGAGCGAGCTCCTCAAATCTAGCTGCCAACCACTTCTGGACAGAGTCTAGATTTTCATCCAAGTTGCCAGAGAGCGGACAGGGATGACGCTGAAGGGCGTCAGACAGCATCTCCGCCGTGACCCTGTAAAACGGCCGCCCCATCCGTTTCACCTCCCTCAAAGATCTGGAACCAGAGGGGGCGGAAGAAAGGATGCAGAAGTCAATTAAAAAGTGGTCAGTCCATAGCACAGGACGCGGCAGGGAGACTTCAATCGGCCTGGTCGAAAAAACCTGATCAATTGTATGACCTTTGATGTGGGTGGGGCTGGTAATATAAGAGATCAACCCTAAAGGGCCAACCGTCTCCTGCAATTTAATAGTATCGGGGTTCATTACATCGTCCATATGGACATTCAGATCCCCCAGCAGGAAACAGTGCTCCGATCTGAGGCAAGGCACCGAAAGTGCCGCCTGCAGATCCTCAAAAAAAGAGCCAAAAGGCCCTGGAGCTCTGTAGATAAGGATCCCGGTGCACGTGTGACAGGAAGAAAGCCCAAGGGTAAAACCTAGGGCTTCACAACCGGTGATGTTCTCAATGGCAAAGATTGAACAGGGGATACTCTTATCCACAATCAGGGCTACGCCCCCGCCTCTTACTTGGTTTATGATGGTTTCCATCATAAACAATATGTTTTGGTTTGAATTGTTGTGCCATGAAATGTTTGAGCAAACAAAGCCCTCTTAATGTTCAATTTTCTGTGTTTAAATAATATTTGGATAACACTTCGGAATGTTTAATCCATTAAAAAAACACTACCACCATGCAAGACAAAACTTTTAGGGTTCAATTAAGCAAAGCTATAACTGCTGTAAAATGTAATTAAAGAATCGTCTGGGTACACATAATGACTACTGCAGAGCTGGGTGGTTATAGAAAACCATCTGGTTTCTGGTTGAAGTTCTAATCCTATGGAGATTGAACTGATGGTTGTCCATGATCTTACTATCCCTATAATTCACAATATTCTCATTGTATTCTCCTCTAGATTTAGCACTTTTACTGAATATTGTAGCCTTTCCTCCTAACATCTAACTCTGGACATAGTCAAAACCACCTAGCAGAAGACTCGTGTTGCAAGTGACAGGGGCTTTAGAAGAGAGAATCCAGTGTGCAGATAGAAATGGAAAAAGCCTGTGGATGTGGCGAGAAGAATGCTGCAAGCAGGAGACTTTTTATGAGATGAACAACTATTATCACTAATGTTTGGCAAAATGCGAAGCCTATATTCAAATAAGACAGAAGCAACCTTTTTTAGTGGTTCACCTATAAATAAGATGCACAAACACTAGTGGTCTTTATGTGCGCAGTTACTGATGTGTCTCTTGTGGCACACATGCCCACTTGTTATGGACCTGAATTCTTTGTCACAGTTTGCAGTAGGAATAATTTCTAAGGTGCTAGAATGCATCGTTCTTGGTGAAGCATCCTCTTTTTAGTAACAAAGGGGAACGGGAGAATAGCTGCTTAATTTTCCAGCACTGTATTCGCTCAGAAGCATTATAGGAAATGCAGTGCATGGTAACACTTTCTTCAGTTTTCACCTTTGTTGTTGCAGCCAGTGTTGTGTATCTCTAGACTCGTTTCAGGATAGTTTTTCTTCATCAGTAGAGAGAATCAAGTTGCTTTAGAGGTGCTGGAAATGCTTCTCAGTTTACTCCGGTCTCTGTACCACTCACTGATTGCATGTACATCAACAAGAGCTCATCAGGTCATGGAAGAGTTATGAAACAAAGGCGGAAGAGAGCACATTATGTCACATCCAAGCACTCAGCTCAGTCAGATACATTATAGTAAATGCAGTGCATGGTAACGCTTTTGTAAATCTTTAGTATTCACCACTGTTGGTGCAGTCAGGGCTGTGTATCTCTAGACACGTTTTACAGGATTGTTGTCCTTCACTCAAGAGTATCACGTTGTTTTAGAGGTGCTGGTAAAGCTGCTCAGTCTTCTCAGGTATTGGTAACACTCACTAAGCGCAGGTGCGTCCACCAGAGCAAACACAAGAGGATGGATGGCGCGCTGAGCTTTTTTAGACACCCACCCCCAGTCACAGATCTGGGTTGAATCCATCATCGTTCTTTAGCTCACTACGCCACCACAGTTCGGACCAAGCCATATGCAAATCAGCCTTGACCCTGTTCCTCATGGTAAAAGTCAAGCCCGCTCTGCCAAGCCTGGTCTTCCCTGGACTGGCAACAAGCATCCTGGGACCAGTTTTTAGAGTAACACCCCTCATCAGCAAGGCTACGTTGAATACAGTGGCAAAGTGAGCAAGGGACCCACATCTGGCCATACCCTGCCAACTTAGGGCGCACAAAGCAAACACAAGGAAATGATTGCTGGAGCCCTGAAACCTTTCAGACACTTACCCCAGTTACAGATCTGGGTGAATCCATCATTGTTCTCAAGCTCACTTCACCACTCAAGTTCATACCCAGACATATGTCAATCAGTCTTGACCATGTTCCTCATGGGATCAGTCCAGCCCAAACTCCAAGCCAGGTCTTCTTTGAACCAGAAACAAGCATTCTGGGACCGGTTTCGGGGTAACACCCTTCATTGGCTGGGCTAGCTAGCTTGAATCCAGTCGCAAAGTGAGCAAGGGACCTGCATCTGGGCATACCCTGCCAACTTAGGGCGAACATAGTAAACCCAAAGAGATGATGGACGGAGTGCTGAAAATTTTCAGACACTCATCTCCAGTCACAGATCTGTGTTAAGTCCATCATATTTCTTTAGCTCACTTCGCCACCCCTGTTCGGACCCTGTTCCTCATGGCAACAGTCCTTCGCGAACTGCAAAGCTAGGTTATCTCAAGCTCTTCAGCTCATTAGCTTATATTTATTTATTTATTTTAGAGTTTTGTAGACAAGACCCTTGCGTGTATCAGAGTGCTTGACAGTACATGGGAATAATGATAACATAAGTCCAAGAAGAGTACATAATGTCAAAGGGCAAACATAGAGCAATCATAGAGCAGGGCAGTAGGAAGTGACCTGAAGAGTGAAGGTAATACAGTCCAGGTAAGTAAGTGAAAATAGAAATAACATCATTAAGAATGACAGTAAGAGGAGCAACAAGGAGATGATAATAACCAACTGAGGAGAAATGGTAACAACAGATAGGTTGGTTAGGTGGGCTAGTTTGATACCATGTACGTGTGTACTTGCGGAAAAACAAGGGTCTGTGTTTAAGAGAATTTTGCCATGAGAATGCCTTTTACTTCCCGTTTGAAAGCTGCAGTGGAGAGGTTCAGTCTAGTTTCCGGGGGGGAGGGCATTCCAAATCCTGGGCGCCATTCACGAGGAGCGTTTGTATGTTTTTTTCTTGTTGAATCTTTGTGGCTTCAATAGGACGTTTCCCGAGCTTCTTGTGGACCCTATTCCGCCGGATATTGTGAGTTTCTGTGTGAGATAGCTGGGTGCCTTGTGGTGTATGCCCTTATGCGTCATGCAAGCTATTTTCAGGTGAATTCTGGCTTCAAATGGCAGCCAGTTTAGAGATTTAAGGTCAGGGGAGATGTGGGCCCTTCTTTTTGAGCCAGTGATGAGTCTCGCTGCCACATTAGTAGAAGCTCTTAGGGGGTCCTAGTAGGTGTAGGGAGTCTACAAAGCAAGACACTTCCGTAGTCTAACCGAGGTAGAACTAGGGCTTGCACCGCAATCTTGAAGTCATTGGCCGGTAAGAAGGGTTTAAGTTTACTCAGGGTAGTAATCTGAAAGTTTGCTCCCTTAGTTGCGTTACTAATGTGTTTCTGCATGTTGCGGTTGCAATCTAGTGCTAAGCCCAGTGATTTCGCTGAGTCTACAATGGTTGGTTGAATGTTGAATGCAGTAAGGTGTTTGATCCACTCCTGCATTATGGGGACTTTGGCAGGTGGGGCTATTAGGAGGAATTCTGTTTTTGAGGCATTCAATTTGAGGTGATTCTCTTCCAGCCATGTTTGAGTGGTCTTAAGGGTAGTGTTAAGCAGGTTGATGTCTTCAAGAGTGTTGATCTTAAGGTAGAGTTGGGTATCATCAGAGTACATGTGGAATTGCACGTTGGACGTTTGTAGCAGATCTGTGAGTGGTTCCATGAATAAGTTAAAAAGTGTAGGTGATAGCGAGGATCCTTGTGGAACTCCTAGCGTAACTGGTACTGGTTTAGAGAGGGTGTTGTTGACCTTGAATTTTTCGTCCTGGTTTTGCAGAAAAGAGGTAAACCAATTAAGCACTGATCGAGATAGGCCCATTCTACAGTTCAAAAGATCTATCAGAGGTCTAGGAGGATAAGAAGGCATGATCCGTTTTGATCCAGTATTTGGAGAGCATCATCAATGATGTGAATCATGGCTGATTCAGTGCTGTGATCTGCTCGGAAGCCGGATTGGTGTTTGTTGAGAAGGTCAATGTGTTTTGTTAATTGGTGTTGAACACATTTTTCAGTAGTTTGGCCAGCGTGGGAATGTTGGTGATAAGTCGGTAGTTGTTTAGGTCTGTAGGGTCAGCTGTGGGTTTTTTAAGGATGGGAGGGACCTGCCCCACCTTAAGGGAGTCAGGAATGCAACCTTGTAGGAGTGAACTGTTGATGATTTTGGTCCAGCGAGGGAGAAGCAATGGGGTAAGTTCTTTAACCGCATTTGCGGGAAGAGGGTCGGTGAGGTGATTGGAAGTCTTCAGGGTATTGAGAAACTTGCCTATAGCGTCTTCAGAATAGGTGTTAAAGGAAGACCACACTGCATCGTTTTTTAAAACACACTTTGAAGGTGTTAGTGGTGTTGCATTTATGGGTAAAGGGGAGGTATTGGTGAGTGGACAAGTGTGAGAGATTAGTTGTTGGACCCGGCCCTTTTGGCATGTTCACCCCGAAACTTTTTGCTTTTTCCTAGCCTATTTCTGTAACCTGGTGTTGGTGATTTTTGGCCTCTGCGCACTTTTTCACTGTGGTCCAGTGTAAAGTGCGTGCGCTCTCTGTGTATGTGTGGTTAGAGAGACCTGCCCTCCCATAGGAATGCATGGGGAATATGTGTGACCATGGTAGTTCCTGATGTGTGGGGAGTGCAGGGTCGAGTTTGCTATGTGCGAACTCATGAGATTGAATGCTGCGCAATGCTGTATGTGGCATGATTGTGTCTAGTGTGGAATGCCACTTCTAGAAGTTGGCATGTTAGTGTAATTTGTGTCTGGCGTTTGATTGGCTGGAGCTGGCTGGTGAGCCTGGCTCCAGGAGTCAGGATGGGTCTGCCCCGGTGGTGAATGGAGACATTAGCATGCTGATGTGAGGGTGGGGTACACCTGGGACCTGAATAGGGCTGGTCCTTCACTCCACAATGCTGGCTCCACCCCCTGTGGTGTGTCTGATGTCCCTAGCCTGGCCAGTGAAAGGGAGTTCCCCATAACCAGTTGTAGCTGGTTCTCACATTGCCTGCACCTTGTAGACAAAGGACTTTTCTGTATAAAAAGGGTGCTGTGACACCCTGAAGATGTTCTTGTTTTTCCTAACTAGAATCTACCAGGGGTGTGCTGCTGCTGGGGCCCAGGGGAAGGCTTGCCTCCCTGGGCCCTGCCCAGCCCCTGGATGCCCTGAATGCTGAAAGACTTCTGGGATACCTTGTTCTTTGGGGCCCTGCTGACCCCTTCATCTTGGAGATCCCTGGTTGCTGTCTGTCCCTATTTAAGGGACCTTGGGGACTTTAGGTCCTGCCTTGCCCTCTTTCATCTTTAGAGGACATATGTTTGCCTGCAGGACTTTTTTGCTGTTCTAGCGCCCAGGGAGCGCTGTATTGTCCTGACAGTTAAAGCGCTCTACTTGACCCAAGGAGGAGCGCGAGAATTACGGGTCCCCGGGAGAGAGGAGCGCGAGGGCTCCGCAGCACAAAGCTGTCCGTGTTGGAAGGAATCCCCGGCGTAGGGATTCCCCTGTGTTTAGCCTGCCATGCGGGTGCCACCCCGCTTACTAAACCCCTTGGCCGTGGCGGTAATTCCGCTGTGGCACTGGGGGGGATTAACGCCACGCGGGCGCGGCGGCCGTGCCGTGACGGAACCACTCCGTCATTACCACAGCCCACCCGTGGCTGGTGACGGAGTTGTTCCGTCACCAGCATGGAAGGGGTTAATTACTTTTAAAGTCGGGTGCCCACCCCGATTATGGCCGCATCGTAATTTTGTATTTCGAGGGTGCCTACCCCTCTCTGTGCCCCTGAATCACCGCCGCAGCCGCGGGTCTAAAACAGGAAGTCCCGTGCACGCCCCGGCAGCAGAGGGAGGCTCCGAGTGAGGAGGTAGTGGTGCGGGGCTCCCGGGAGCCTGAGAGAGCCCATCAGGTATGGAGATGGCAGCGGAGGGAGCCCGAGGCACATTGCCGGTGCCTGCCCCCCCCGCGTATGAGGAGTGTTGCTGGCAGAGCCCTACGCATCGGGAGGAGAGTCCCCCGTGCCGGAGCCCGGTAAGGAGAGGGCTCTGGGGTTGTTAGTTCCTAGAGCGGCCCCACTTGGCAGCTGGCCGCTCCAACAGTGCTGGCGATATTTTTTTAGAGCCTGAGGGCTCCAGCGCATGGGGCATGTTTTGTTTGAGCCTGCGGGCTCCAACGTCGGGCCATGCCCGTTTTTCTGTGCCCAGAGGGGCCCAAGCTCATTGTGTTATGATCCAGTGGGCTCCCTGGGGGGCAAAGTTATTTGTAGAGCCGGCGGGCTCCAATGATGGGGCAAGTTATTTAGGGAGCCCATGCGCTCCACAGTGCCAGGGGGCATGGTTGTCTCAGGAGCCCAGGTGGCTCTCCCGCCCCCATTAGTTTCCAGAGCCTCCGTGGCTCCAACGCCCAACAGCAATTATTCTAGAGCCTTGGTGGCTCCAACACGTGGCATGCGCTTTTCTGTACAAGAGCCAGTGTGCTCCAACGCCAGGGGGCCTGTTTAAACCAGGAGCCTAGGTGGCTCCCTCTCCTCCAGTTGTTTTCTAGAGTCTAGAGGGCTCCCCATGTTTGGGGCAGTTTTGTCCAGAGGGGCTAGTGAGAGCCCATGCCGCAGTTTTGCTAATGTCTCAGCTGCCCAGCAAGTAGTGGGCAGCTGTACCGTTTAGGCTTTTGTTTCTTTTAGGGGGACCTGTTCTTTGTGAATCCCGGAGTGAGTCGCACTCCCTTCACCCCTAACTTGGCCTGTCACAGCTGCGCAGCACTTAGTGCCAGCTGCAGCGTTTAGGCCCGTGTGATTGTCCTCAGCTGCCCAGCAAGTAGTGGGCAGCTGCAACGTTTAGGTTTGCGCCGGTGGCGCACCCCTGACTGGCGCTGCGATGGCAGCGCGCCCTGACATTCTGGACACTGGCCATTTGAGCCACTCCTTGAGATGGCCAGTTGGCCAGGGGGGCTGGTATGTGGATAGGGCGCAAGGCCCTAATGTGATTTATGCGCAAGGTGATTACCTAATATGTTTGTGATGATAATTGCCGATATGTGATTTATGCGCTTATCTGATTTAAATGTGATATGTGCTTTAAATGTGGTGCTAGGAAATGTAATGCATCTAGTATGTTTTACGCACCCGGTGTTGATACCTCTAGAGATGGTTTTACCTATGGAGGTTGGTGTTAGTGAGATTTTACTTCACTGTGAGTTACGCCCTAAATGTGAGTTATTCTTAGGGGGAGGGTCTAATGTGTTTAGACTAGTGAGGAGATTGCCTACTGTATTTTTACTGGTTAGGCCTAAATGTGAGTTATACGTAATGTGCAATGCCATTATGCCTGTGATACCTCTAGATGTGCTTTCATACTGAGGAGGTTGTTTTGCCTAGTATAGTTTATACTAGAGAGGTTATGTGTCCATGCATGTTCTATGCCTATGGTTATTAGTATTGCATAGCGTGTACCTACCTGTTACCAGTGGTTACTGGTTTGGTCTATAATTGTTATTTTGTGCTAACTTATTCTATGTTCTAGAAGTGCTATTTCTACTAAGTGTTGATTCTGACAGTGGCCCATGTGGCCCTGTCCTGGTGTAAATAATCCCTTGTGAATATTGCCCGTGCCAGTTGGCACAATGTATATTGTGTGATTAATATCTGATGTGTTTTTACAATACAAAAGTTATTTTTATATAACCTTGTGTGGAGTTCCTTTTGTGGTGTGCCTAGGATGTTGTTGCTGTTGTGTGTGTGCGCAAATGCTTTACACATTGCCTCCGGGATAAGCCTGTCTGCTCGTGCCAAGCTACCAAGGGGGTAAGCAGGGATTATCTTGGCGTGTGACTCCCTTGCCCTGACTAGAATGGTGGTTTCTGCCTGGCTTTGGTGTAAGCCTTAGCCAACCAGAAATCCCATTAGGTCAGTGAGGAGGTCCTTCTTGATGTTCTCAGTCTTCAGATTGAAGAAGGTAGAGAATTCTTCACATGTGGGTTGTGGTTGAGATAGGTCTTGTGGACGTTGAGGAACGTCCTTAGATTGGGTTTTAATTCAAAGAGTTTTTTTTGGTCGATTTCTTGCTTGGTCAAGTTGGTGACTGAAGAAGTCTGCTTTAGTGCGCCTGATCTGGGCACCGTGTGCCGTGTACTAGAACCACTCTGTTTCTCCCCCCCGGGGCTCGGGACTCAAGCACAGGGGTCAGGATCTTTGTCCCTGGTTTTGCCCTGGTTTCACCCACCTCGGCACAGCCGCCGTCCGCTTGCTCCGCTCCACTTCGCTGCACTAGCACCTCTTTCCGACTCGGTGCTCTGGGTTTGCTCAGTAGCGCCCTCTCCACCCTCCCAGTTGCTAGGGTCCCTTCTGTCCGTGCTGACCCCCATGTCTCCTTCATCCCCAGCACAGCAGTCCCTGCCCCTGTCTCCCGTGCTGCCCTCAGTGCGGATCCGTGGGCCTACTCCGGCAGATTCATGTTGGTTAGACATCAATGGTGACTGTCCTCCATGGCCACACTACTATCCTGACACAGTTGTTGTTATTCATTGAGGGCATGTCAGCTACAATGTCTGACCAACCTCGGATTCTAGCGTCCATGGACTCATCACTGACGGCAGCAGTTTCACTCCTGCAGCGGTCAGTCTCCCCCTCCTTCTGACCCATCCACACCCCACTCTCCCATACCTGTCCAGAGCACACGCCGACACACAAGATCACGCACGCCAACAGACACAACCAGCACACCACCCCCACCTAAGTGTAAGCGCAGATCTCCTGGCACACAATCTCAGAGGCATGCAGGCACACCCACAGGGACTGGGGTCAGACGGCAGGCACGCAGCCACAGACACAGTACACCAGACTCACAGCCCTCTACCTCCACTCCCATTGTGTCCCCGGGTGCAGGTGGTGGTCTGGCGGAACTGGCAGCAGAGTGCAGCGCTGAATTTATTTCCACCTTTGGTGCTGCACAAGCCACTGAGGAGGATTCCTCCCCCTCTGCACCCACAACACCTACCCTTCCCTCTACTGTCCCTGCGGTGCCGGCCCCTGACCAAGATGATGCCCCCAACAACCCTTTAGCTCCATCATGTGCAGGCAAGTTTGGGGTCGACAACCTCTCCAACGTCCCCCAAGCAGACTTTACTATGGACTGGCCATTGGCATTGTTTGAGAAAGGACTCATTTTTTAAAACATTTTCGTTTGGAGCTGAATAAAGCATTTTATTTTTCATTCAAAACTATCGCATTTCAGGTACTTGCTTTAGGTGCTGTGTGCCTAGGAGTTGATGTCAAGGTAATGTTTTGAGATTGTGAAATATGTCTATTTTATGATGTAAATGAGGAGGACCATGGTATCTATGTGCCATCACAATGTTGCAGCAATTAATCTTTGGTTGTGTGTGTTCAGTTTGCCTACAGACATTGTCCCTTCACTACAGACAGTTGCACAATTGTTGTGCTAACATGTGTGCATTTTCCCTATGTTGTTGAACGTTCCCTTCAGCAATGGCCATGCCTGCTCACAGATGACTACTGCTCATTAGTATGTGCCATCCATGCTACTCACTGTACTTGTGTTTTGAATATGTAAAAATGCCTTCAACGACACATTCACCCTTTTTCCCAGTATGCAGATGTTTAATCACAGCCTTACCCTTATGTTTGGATTTGTTATGCAGGGTATTTGTGCACATGACTCACAATTTTGTGCATTGTATCTTAGGGGTTTCAACCCTATTCCTTCCATGAGCGAGTACATGTTGGTGGTCTGACCAGCACCCGGACATTCATATCAGCCCAGGGATGTACATGACAGTGTGTGTTCACTTTTGCTGTCTTTGTTTGGTGGGCTGTTACATAACTATACACTATTGTGTCATGATGGTAGGGTGTGTAGGTTGCCTGCAACCTCTATGGGTGGGAATGCATGTGGGATCTAACATCACACCCACATGTGGTGTGTCACACAGTGTGTGACAGAAATCCATCCTCCGTGTAGTGGGACACTGCTGTAAGTGATGTGTTGCTATGGCACTATCAGGACTCTCACAGGTTAGAGTTGTAAACATACCCCTATGTACTTGTGGTATGATGATGATGATGCCCCCCCCTATAACTGAGCACTGCTGTGGGTCCTCTGCACCCACCCCAAAACTGTTGGGCTATGCTGTGAGTCCTCTGCACCGACCCCCATACAGTTGGCCTATTCTGGGAGTCATATCCACCCACCCCTCCTATGTATGGGCACTGCTGGGAGTCATATCCACCCACCACTATCATGGCTGGGCACTGCTGAGAGTCATATCCACCCACCACTATCATGGCTGGGCACTGCTGGGAGTCATATCCACCCACCCCTCCTATGTCTGGGCACTGCTGGGAGTCAGATCCACCCACCCCTCCTATGTCTGGGCACTGCTGGGAGTCAGATCCACCCACCACTCTCATGTCTGGGCACTGCTGGGAGTCATATAGACCCACCCCTCCTATGTCTGGGCACTGCTGGGAGTCATTGCCATCCACTACTCTCATGTCTGGACACTGCTGGGAGTCATATCCACCCACCCCTCCTATGTATGGGCACTTCTGGGAATCATATCCACCGAACACTATCATGTCTGGGCACTGCTGGGAGTCATAGCCACCCACCACTCTCATGTCTGGGCACTGCTGCGAGTCATATCCACCCACCCCTCCTATGTCTGGGCACTGCTGGGAGTCATATCCACTCACCACTATCATGTCTGTCTGGGCACTGCTGGGAGTCATATCCACCCACCACTATCATGGCTGGGCACTGCTGAGAGTCATATCCACCGACCCCTCCTATGTCTGGGCACTGCTGGGAGTCCTGTGCACCCACTACTCCTATGTCTGGGCACTGCTGGGAGTCATATCCACCCACCACTATCATGTCTGGGCACTGCTGGGAATCATATCCACCCACCACTCTCATGTCTGGGCACTGATGGGAGTCCTGTGCACCCACCCCTCCTATGTCTGGGCACTGCTGGGAGTCCTGTGCACCCACTACTCCTATGTCTGGGCACTCCTTGGAGTCATATCCACCCACCCATCCTATGTCTGGGCACTGCTGGGAGTCATATCCACCCACCACTATCATGCCTGGGAGTCATATCCACCCACCACTATCATGGCTGGGCACTGCTGGGAGTCATATACACCCACCCCTCCTATGTCTGGGCACTGCTGTGAGTCATATCCACCCACCACTATCATATCCGGGCACTGCTGGGAGTCATATCCACCCACCACTCTCATGTCTGGGCACTGTTGGGAGTCCTGTGCACCCACCCCTCCTATGTCTGGGCACTGCTGGGAGTCCTGTGCACCCACCACTTCTATGTCTGGGCACTGCTGGGAGTCCTGTGCACCCACCCCTCCTATGTCTGGGCACTGCTGGGAGTCATATCCACCACACACTCAGATGTCATGCACCGTACCCCAACATTAATGACGTGTGTGCGGCTCTTATCACTATTGGACTGGTGTCATACGCTTGCGTGAGAGGCACCATACCCCAACATTATTGACGTGTGTGCGGCTCTTTTTTTTTTTTGGTCCTCATTAACCACCATGGTTTCATGTGATGACAATTGAAATAAAAAGAGGTCATGCTGCCTCAGTATCTAAACTATAATACAAAAATCAAAACATTCAATACATTTAATACATAAACAGTGAATCGGTACACCAGAAACTGTTCACACTCTAGTCGGGAATAGGAGAAGTTAAAATTCTTCTTTTGCTTTTTAAATTGTAGGTACCCAGCCTTGCCCTGAGCAAGAACCCGATTAATTAAGAACGGGTTTGGAAATGCGTTGGCTTCTCCAAGGACACTCATACCTTGGCTTTCCCAAGGATACTGATACCTTAACTCACTAAGGGCTAAAAACTCAACAAATGTCCACTGGTTGTGGACGTAATTGAACTTATAAATATCAAAAGCCCAGTGAGGCTAGTCCTAGAACATAAGAGGAAACTAAAACGTCAGGACTAGAGTGTGAACAGTTTCTGGTGTACCGATTCACTGTTTATGTACTAAATGTATTGTACTCGTACACAATTAATTCTTGTTTGTATTGATTGATTTCCACAAGAATTGTTGATTCAGTTAAATAATGTTTGGATGTGTCAAAACCTCAGACATCTATAATGAGACATGGTAACTTCATAAAACATGATAAATAAATGTATGAATAAAATACAGGAGCTTCCGAATTAACAAAATGAAGCCCCCAGTCTGCTTTCAAATAAAGAGCAGTCTTTTCTAAATTTGAGTCCAGGCATTTTTTGTTGTATTATAATGGAGTGTCCTGCCTGGTCACGTAGGACAAAACACCTCTAGTGTATAATCAGTATCAAAACTGGCAGAGATTCTATTTGCGAGTGGTTCCTACTCCCAACAGCAATGACGCTATCCATGAAGGTCAACACAATGGAAACCTATGGAAGGAATTAGTAAGAGTTACTGCCATTGTATGCCGAAATTCCGACCAGAGAAAAAAACGGAAAAAGGCAAAGCAGGGGATTAAACCATAGCTCCGTAATTATTAGACCCGGGGGAAAGAAAAAACCCCGGCTAAGTTAATGGACCCAATCGAACAGATGCCAAAAAGCTCTCTTATCTTGGTTTCCAGCCCTTGCCAGGTCCAACTTTGGTACATGCAAAACTGAGGCATACCAATTGTTAAGGGAAGGAGGAGTTGGATCTTTCCATCTTCTACAAATTTCCCTTATCGCCAATAAGATGGAATAGAACAGAAGGTTCTTGGCTGGGCTCCGAGCCAAATCTATTACTCCGAAGATTACAAGAGGGAGATCAACCGACACTTGAAAGCCCAGTGAGGACGTAAGTGTGTTGCTTATTGAGTCCCAGAATGAAGCCAGATGGGGACAGTCAAAAAACATATGCGCATCCGGGGCTGCTTCTAATCCACACCGGGCACATGCCACCGGACCTCCCAAAGAGAATTTGGACAGCCTCTGTGGGGAATAGTAGGCCCTGTGTAGAGTAAAAATATGATTTCTGTGAATCCAAGCAGGCTTTACAATGTCCCACAGAACCTTACAAGATGTCAGCCACGGATCCTGCATGTTTTGGCCAAGAATTAAGGGGCCCCACAGAGACTCCGGTAGTTGGAATTCACCATCAATTTCTTGCTGAATTATATTGTACCATAGAGAGATCTCTTATTTGGCCGGAGGCTTGTCTAACAGAAGGGACTCAAGTTGGCAACTCCCCCCCAAGTGGCAACCTTCTCCCCCGGGAGGGCTGGGTGATGAACAAGTGGGCCCAACTAGCGATCTGCATGTACTTAAATCTCGAAAAATTTGGCCCAACTTTGTTTTTTAAACATTCCCATGGAAGCAAACACCCTTCCACAAACAGGTCTACCCAAACCTCTACTCCTGCATCCCTCAACGGAACTGCTAGGCTATCACCCAGCCAACCCGGACTCTCGGGAAGACCCCAAAGAGGAGAACTGCTAGAAAAATGCCCCAGTTTTATTGAAGACCTCAGTTTAGCCCAAGTTTTTGCCATGCCCTGCAGCACCTTCAGTTTGATCTTTTTGAAGAACTTGGGGTCTCCAAATTTAAACAAAAAGCCTGACTGACCTATTCCTTCCCCTTTTAGCACAGCTGAAAACATGCTACCAATGCCAAAGTCTGTGGGCATCTTTATTAGCATTCGGGCATGGGAAAGTTGGAATGCCCAAGCATAAATATGCAGATCTGGAGCTGCTAGGCCACCTTTCTCCCTGTGTCGCCTAGATTTCTTCCACACGATCCTTGGGATACATTTATCCCAAGTAAAAGAGGAAATATCACCCTGTAATTTAACTAATAAGGATGCATCAAAGTGAAGAGGAATTGTGTTAAATAAAAAAGAGATCTTTGGTAAGATAGTCATCTTCACCAGATGGACTCTTCCTAACAAAGATAGTGGAAGCTGCGACCATGATCGCATTAATTTGCGGCAATCTTTTGCAATAGCAGTAAGGTTAGTTGTAACAATTTGGTTTATATCTTTAACAATACAGAGACCTAGGTATCGAAGACTTACACTGGGTTGTATATTTATTTCATTGGCATCATCATTCCAGACCATCATTTCAGTCTTAGAGGCATTAACCTCGTATCCTGATTTTTCACCAAACTCCAAAGCCAACTTAATAGGTGCTGGAAATGCGGTACGAATCTCCGATGAAAAAATTAAAATATCGTTCGCATAAAGGGCCACCCTCTTTTCCCATCCCCTATAAATAAAGGACTTGATGTTGATATCCTCCCTCAATTTTTGGGCGAAGGGTTCTATATAGAGATCAAATAGAAGAGTGGAAAGAGGGCAACCCTGCTATGTCCCCCTTGTGATGGCAAAAGGGTCCAATAGATCTCCATTCACCAGAACACAAGCTGTAGGGCTCTGGTATAGAAGACTGACTGCTCTGCGGAAGCCTTCCCCAATATTGAATTTTGCCAAAGCCCCCGACAGGTATAACCAGTTTACCCTGTCGAAGGCCTTGGTAGCATCCAGCGTAAGAACAGCTAGAGGTGCGGAATCAAAAGTTGCCATGTCAATGGCCCCTATCAAATCATATGTCAACTCGTAGAGTTGACGGCCCTTGACAAACCCCTTCTGGTCCGGATGTATGATGTCGGGTGCAACTAGGCCCAACCTCTTCGCAAGAACTGCAGCAAAGATTTTATAGTTCACGTTTAATATTGAGATTGGCCTGTATGACCCGCAATTTGAGGCCAGCTTCCCAGGTTTTAAGATAAGGGTAATTGATGCATTATCCCACGATGTTGGAGGTGATAACCCTTCCTGTAGAATTTGATTAAATAAGATAGTAAGAAAGGGAGTTATTTCTTTTTCCAGGGCCTTGAAGATTTCAGCTGGTAGACCATCTGGTCCTGCCGCCTTTCCCCCTTTACTGCCCTGAATTGCAGCCCTGACCTCTTCCTCGGAGATAACACCATCCAGAAAGGTACGTTGTTCTAATGAGAGTGATGGTAGAGAGATTTCACTCAACCAACTCTTAATATGATCTGTATCAATTTTTTTATCTTCATGATAGATGGACTGGAAGAAATCTCTAAATATTCTTCTTATGTTAACATCAGAAGAAAAAGACCCAGAATTTAAAATAATAGACTCAATATTGTTACGGACCTGGTCGGTTTTAGACTTCAAGGTCAATAATTTCCCAGCCCCTTCCCACTGGAAGTGGGCTATTTTGCTAGCCTCCCATTTCTGCAAAATTCGCTGGTTTAGTACCGAGCCCAGTTGTCCTTTTAAAGACAGAAACTTATTATGTAAAGATGATAATATCATCTCAGAAGAGGCAGTATTAGCATCGATTTCAGCTTGAGTTTTAAGTATATCAGCTTCTATGGATGCAACTTCCTGTTTATACTGTTTCCTCCGGAATGTAACCTTGTTTGTGATAAGACCTCCTAAACAAGCCTTAAAGGCATCCCACACTATACCGGAGGGAGCTGATGCAATATTATCATGCATATAATTCTGGGCTTCAGCTTTAATAAAGGAAATGTCATCGGGTGATGAGAGTAGAGAGCGGTCAAATGACCACGATCTAGAAGGGGTTTTAGTAACCCCATAAGTTCCATTGTTACTGGCGAGTGGTCAGAAAGATGAGACGGAGAATACCCAACACTCTTAACGGAATCCACCAACTTGTGACTAATTAAGATAAAATCTATTCTCGATTGGTGGTGATACTTGTAATTACGGAAAGAAGCTCCTTGTTGCTGTCCTGACCTGACCCGCCAAATATCTACATACCCGTATTGCTTCATGCTATTAAGCAGGAAAGCTCTAGATTTAGAAAGAGCCAGGGGCCTGCTGTTGGGAGTTTTATCTAACGCGGAGTCCAGTACTATGTTGAAGTCACCCGCCAAGATGGTCGGTTCTGGGAAAGACAAAAGATGTGAAAATAAGGATTCCAGGACCAAAGGATCATCCTGGTTAGGCCCATAGTACCCCACAAGCGTAATTTGAGCCCCTGCAATATTTACTGTAATAATGACCAATTTGCCACCTGAGTCTACCTTCTGAGAGACTACTCTAGCTCCTATTGATCTTTTAAAGATGATAGTCACTCCCCTAATATTCATAGTTTGTGAGGATGATATCGACACATCAATCCACCTATTTTTCTTAACCAGAGAAAGCATCTCTGATTCGATTAAATGTGATTCCTGGAGTATAATGACCTGCGCATATGAATCACGCAGATATTGCATAATTTTGTCTGCTCTAGGTCTGGTACGCAGCCCATTAACATTCCAGGAAAGAATTTTTAGACCACTCATGAGATATAAACCCTACCACCGAATTTCCACTCCTTTAAAGAGAAAAGGCTAACAATAGTCTGCCATACCTGTGAGGCTGACTCATTCAACAATAATACTTTACTGCTAAGACTTGGCGAAACCAATCGGAAAATGAGGAACATTTTAATTTTTCTACCTACACCCCCCACCTGGTACCCCAGTGCCCTGAGCTACCCCCCTCACCCTCCTCATGGGAAACCCTTGGTCTATCTAAGCGGAACAGTATCCAGTAGATTGTACCCCTACCCAAGCTCCTGCTACGTGACATTATCTAGAAAACAAAATAGTGAGAGGGTGATAAAAGGTTTACTAATATACAGCATAAATAAGAAAGAGAAAAAGACTACCAAATTGTAGTCAAGAATTACACCCTCCACTCTCTCTATACCCTAACTATACCTATTAATCTCTCAAATGAATAAACTGTATTCGGCTCTTTTTTTTTCAGCTTTGTTATGATCGCTTAAATCTATGCAAATTAACCAGAAAGATAAGCTAAGATAAGATACTAAAGAAAGGAGGCTTATAAGCTTATATCTATTTTAGCCAGAAGGCCCCTTATCCTTCCCCAGAGACAACAGTAGCTCATCTGCCGCCAGTACTGTACGAATATTAAACATTTTGTTATTGTACATTATTTTCAGCGCGGCAGGAAAACCAAGCTGCGCTGTCGCACCCAGTTTCCTAAATGCATCCAACCTCCTTCCAAACTCCCACTGTTTTTCCAGGGTGACCCTAGATAAATCAGACCTTATCTGAAAATTAAACCCTTTCCCAACCAAGGATTTTTTCTTCAAGGCTAGGGTAAGGAGGTGTTCCTTAAGAGAGTTTGTATGGAAGTTTACGAGGATCTTTCTCGGTTTAGACCTTTGAGGGTTCCGTATAAAAGGATCTCAATGGATCCGCTGGATATCAGTGGCCAATTCCTCAGTTGATTGGTTCAAACAAAGTGCCTCCTTCAGGAGCAAAATTGCAAATTGTTTAATATCTAAGCCCTTACTCCCCTCCGGGACATTGAGGATACGTATATTGCTGCGTCTGACATTATTTTCCAATGTTTCCATCCTCTCAGCCAGGGCAAGGTCCTCCTTTTTAAGCTTTATAATATCTTCTTTTGCCTGATCCAGATGTAAAGATAGCTCAGACACTGTTTTCTCCAGGGCTTCTGTTCTTGAAGTAAGACCATCAATCTTATTATCCAGGGATTCACAAAAGTTTCTGATTTCCCTCTGGTTGGCCGTGGTCTCATCAAAACCTTTTTTTATATCCATTGAGAGAGTGGCAAACATTAGTTGCAGGGAAACTGCCGTAATATTAGTAGTAGCAATATTGCTGCCTTCTATGGCGGAAGTAGGGGCAGTAATCATAGCCGCCTGTTGTGTGTCCCCTAACACCCCTTGCGCCCCTTGTACCTCCTGCTGCACTTTTAACCCTACTTCGGCATCATCCCTGGTAGTGACAGCAGTAACATCCCCCTCAGCACAGCTAGGCCCACCTGATAGTGAAGGGGATAGTAAGGCTACCTGTGGGGGCAGCTGCGGGAGAGTTTCTTCCAAGGAAGGGACTGAAGATAGTTCACTACCTACTGCCACAGCGGCGTCATCCCGCACCACTTCCATGGGGTTATTTAATGAAAGGCTAGGTGTTAACGGAAGGGATGTATCTAGCTGTGCAAGAGCAATAGGAGAATTCATAGGGTCATGTAAATATGGGGGACGATCCTCTGTGAGGTCCAAAATCTGTGGCACCACCTTAAAATATGAGCGCAGTGATGGCGTAATTTTTGAGCCAAGGTTGAGCACTGATTTTAGATTCTTAACAGCCTTGTTGCTCCCCTTTGCACGTTTTGCTTTAACCTCAGTAGATAGATATGACGAGGTTTTTATTTTAACTGAACAAGCCTCCGGGGTCGAAATATTATTGTGAGGATCTATTGCAGGCTCTGCTAAGGAGATTAAGCCAACATTTTGAGCTAGGGGTATATCCAAACTAACTGGGTTCACAGCACCTCTCACCTCTTTTCTTTTATATGCGCGCTTACTTTTGCGCCGCAGTAGCTGGTGTGCTGCAGATAGGGCCGGCAATACAAAAGTTGCTCCACCCGTGCTCTTACTTTCACTGTAAGCCTCGGGAGCAGCAGCAGCAGTAACGGTTATCAAGCCCCCCTTTGCAGCCACCACAGCCGCCTCCGTTGCTGCTAAATCGCTCACACCCTCTCGGTAACCAGGAGAGCTGGTGCAGGTATCCTGCCGAAGACTCCAGAGCTTCCTGCCTCTCCTGAGCTCCAGGGCGGCCAGGGACCACAGCCACAGACCCAGCGGGGCTGATGGCGACATTGAATGCCTGGTAGCAGCGGTCCGCGAGCGCTGCGCCTCGGTCGGGGAGAAACACATGAAAAGAGAAGACAGAAGACAGCGTCCTGCAGGGTAACGAGGTAGTGGGGTCAGTGCATCTGTGAGCCCTGAATTGATGATTATAATTTACACCACTCTTTGTCCTTGGCTTCCCTTAACTCCTTCCTTTTTTCTGCAGTAACGAAAAGCCGACTTTAAAAGCTAATTCGGCATGGTAAAACTGCCGCTCGCAGGAGCTCAGGAACGGAGCACCGCGGCAGCCTAGCCTGCTGCCGCCATGTTTCCCCCACTCCGTGTGTGCAGCTATTGTCACCATTGCACTGGTGCCATACGCTAGCGTGTGACGCACCGTACACCAACATTCATGGTGTGTGTGCGCATTGCGTGACCCGCACCGTACCCCAACTTTCATGGCGTGTGTACGGCTCTTGTCACTATTGCACTGGTGATGTAGGCGAACGTGACCCGCACTGTACCCCAACATTCATGGCGTGTGTACGGCTCTTGTCACTATTGCACTGGTTATGTAGGCGAACGTGAAATGCACCATAACCCAACATTCATGGCGTGTGTGCGGCTCTTGTCACTATTGCACTGGTGATGTAGGCGAACGTGAAACACACCGTACCCCAACATTGATGGCGTGTGTACGGCTCTTGTCACTATTGCACTGGTTATGTAGGCGAACGTGAAATGCACCATACCCCAACATTCATGGCGTGTGTACGGCTCTTGTCACTATTGCACTGGTGATGTAGGCGAACGTGAAACACACCGTACCCCAACATTGATGGCGTGTGTGCGGCTCGTAGCACTATTGCAATGGTGATATGCGCGAGCGTGTGACGCACCGTACAAGTACACTTCCGTTGTTGAGGTACGTTGTACTCACAGTATGCGCCGTCGTCGGTTTCTGTGCACCAGGTCGTAGGCGTACAGGACTGGGATGACACAGCCGAGGGGGTTCATGGCGTGTCCGTCGCGTACCGGGGTGCGGTTCGGGCCGGACTCTGGTTTTACGGCTGTTTTCAGCTCCCATAGCAGAAGGGTCGTACGGAGTGTCGTCGACACGGATCGTACTTGCTGGGATGCAAACTGCTGCCTGTTTACGGACGGACGGTGTGTACTACGTGCCCGGATATGAATCGTATGTATTTTTTTGTCGTATGGTGTTTGGTACGGTTCGTACGGAGATGTGCTTTGGGTTGGGATCGTACTTGCTCGTACGTACAGAGACGTACAGGGTTTACGATTTGTACGGGAAATACGCTCCGAACAACTATTCATGGGGGATTTTACCGGATCGGAATTGGCCCCAATATGTCAAAGTCCAGGGCTGATTTACAGATGTATACCAGTGATACACAAGGCCCATATGTTTGTTAGAACCAAGTAAAGGACTTTTACCAAAAATGAGACGGACATTTTATCACCCCAAGGACTAGGATTAAATCAGGAAAAAACTGTGGATTGTCCTTTGGAGATTATTAGACCACTAATATTTTCTACTCAGTCACTCCAAAGACCATACATACAAACTGGAGGGTTACTGTTCTAACTAAAAAAACAGTGTGCTAGCACATAGACTTTAGTTACAAGGTTGTAAATGCAATGTATTAAAAATATGCTTTTACAAGTTATATGATAGTTAATGATGTTATTGGAAGAAAGCACTAATATCATTAGGAGGTATGTTGACTATAGCTACCATGTTTATAAGCAATTTATAACAATCTAATGGGTAATTTAGGAGGACAGAGGTAGCGTATTTATGTTCCCTTATCTTTTGTCCAATTTATTTAGAACCCAAGACTCCAGTTCTCTAGGTTCGTTGGAAGCGATCTGGCTCAGACCGGAGTGAATTGCTTAAGCTCATAATAAGGTGAGCGAGGTGTATACCCTACTAACAAGGTGGGTGCCTACACTCCGAGAAATGTAGTCATTATGTATCATGACAATTGAAGAGTACTTAATGAGTCCCTTGTGTGGTGTTTTGATTCAGGTGGGCAATTTTAAACCCATGCAGTGACAGTGGTAGCTGGATCAATCATCTCTCTGAATATACCTCTACATTTAGGTTGATTTCATTTCAAGGTGAATCCACGTCCACTTTCTATAGAATGGTGTGCTTTGGCCCCTGCAATAGGAGGCGATGAGTTGTGATTAATTGTAGTGTAAGTCTAGGGGATCTGTGATGTTATTGTAAAATGTAGTGATCATTTGTACATTAAGGTGTAATTTTTAGATAGGTATGCCCTTCGGTATAGTTTTCGTTTTCCTTTAAAAAAACAATATTTATAATAATTGTATTTTTGTTTTAGATACATTACAACTGAAAGTACATATACTTTTAGTCTTGATAAAGATGGTCTAAATCAGGAAACCATCTAAATTCGTATATGCCTGCATACCATAAATCCATCAAGTTTGATGTTACTCTAGATGCTGACGGGCAGCAGTACATCAGGGTTCATCTCAAACATTGTGTGATATGAATAATGGTCTTTTATGACAAAGAGTAGTATCTTTTTTTTTTAAATCTTGCCAAGTTCTTTTTTATTGTCTTTCAATTTGTTATTGTAGATCAGTTTGTGGCAGCCTTGTGATTGTAATTTTAATGTTTTTGCTATCACACACAGATGTGTTTTGAATGAATACGTTTTTAACATGTAAAATAATCTTTCTAATAAATTGTATTTACAACCTTGTAACTACTGTCTATGTGCTGGCACACTGTTTTTTTAGTCAGAACAGTAACCATCCAGTGTGTATGTATGATGCTTGGAATGACTGAGTAGAAAATATTAGTAGTCTAACAATCTCCAAAGGACAACCCGCTGTTTTTTCCAGAAACAAGTAAAGGCCAGACTTGGCATTGTGCAGGGCCTTCCCTGGGGTGTCGTACTGTGCTTTGCCAAGAGCTCTCGAGCACGCCAGCTCATGTACCAGGTACATCGGTGATGGAATACACCCCTGCAGGCCAGCCAGGTACAGCAAGGTGTGTCATCCCTCTCTTTGTGGTCAGTGGGCAAATAGAAGGTTCAATCAAATTGGATTAAAATGCTGCAGGATGTCGCCACAGAGCTTATTTTCAATTTGGAGGGTGTGTTTTTTAAACCTTGACTAAGAAAATAGTGATGGCATTTTTGGATGCCAGAGGTGGACTGGCCTATGTTTAATATTAATTCTCCAGCCCGGGCGGTAAAGTGTTAATTTTACAGACCGCACTTCTGAAGCCTAGCAGTACTCTTCCAGTATTCAAGACTTGCCTTCACAAAATGTCTTTAATAAAATAAAAATAAGACTTTTTAAATGGTCAGGTGCTGACAGACCATGAGAACCATAACCATTTTTTTCATGTAGACAAGAGGAAACTTACAGCAGAGCTGCTCTATGCAGCTGCCCTTCTCAGAAGGGATCTGACACCATTCTCTTCCCTACATTATATACCACTAAATGTAAATGCACAGTTCAAGAAACGAGGTTAGAGGTGATCTGTTTTATGTTAAAAAGTTATCGGCACCTTGGTAACATTTTAAGTGTTTAGTTTGCCTGTACCACTGATGCACCTGCACCTGATGGAGAAGTGTGGCTCACTGGTTAGAGGAGGCAGATATGGAAGCAGAGGTCAGCCCGGGACCAGGGTTCAATTCCCGGCTCGGCGGGGTCTTGAGTCCTAAAATGTCCATGGACTCGACAATTCTCGCTCCGGTGCCTACTCGTTTCACGGTTTCACACTCTGCGACTCTGGGCAATAGCTTGCTTAATCTCCACAACGGCCCCTCGCGGCGGGATGCCTGGCTTTCACCTTGCGGATACCCTGCCGGGTTATCTCACAGGGGAATACCAGGACGGGTTCCCTAAGCAAGCGCTTAGAAACCGCTCAGTGATTTGCGCTATATAAATTCCTGTACATTTACATTTCCATTCACATGCACCCCTTGAGATCAGCAGTTCATTCACTGAGCTTATAGTAAATGAAAAAACGGGGATGAGTTCCTCACAACAGCCCTGGCCGACATGTTTTTATCTAAACTTTAGGGGACAAACAGAAGCGGAGTGTGTAAACAGACTTCGACTGAGAAAATACACACAAGAAAAGTGTGACATGGGCAAGATTGCCAGTATGGTGAAGTCGGATAGGATAGATTGGAAACCAAGCCGCAGGGTCCCGAGCCAACATTCTTGAACACACATGAAATCCTATGTAGACACTGGCGCTGGCTTGGGGACTGCCCACCTGCTCATGTCTCCCTGATAGGCAACACTGACCGCATGCTTGAGGACAGAGAACATCTCCAAAAAAGTTTACCTCGAGCTCCTCCAAGATTAACAGGGAAGGGTTGCCTAGGGGAGCGCTGAGCATTAAGGGATGAGAATTTTGGTGGGGTCATCACCACACACATACAGTATTTTGCCCTCTAATATGATTTGTGTTTTTTTGCCAAAACTAGAATAAGAACATGTGTACACAGCGCCTTCTGTTACTTGAGTAGCTGAACAGAACCCGACGTGAGTATGTGAATTGCGATATGCGTATGTGCCCTTCAGTTTTTTGCAATATATTCTCTGTTTGATGTCTATTTGAGGTTAAGAAAAATAGAAAGTGTGTCGCCTGAAGAAGCGGGAAACATTCATTTCAGAGCGCACGTACAAAGAGAAGGAAGACAGACTTTAGGGACTGTGTGTGGAAACTTTGTGGCAAATATTCCCACACATGAGCGACAACTGCCTTTTGTATGACTATGCAGAACCCATCACTGATGCAAGCAGAAGCTTATTGTGGGAGTACCTAGATCAGGGTACTTGTCCAGCACCACAAACATCTCTAAGTACTTTCAGGTCGAAGGCACTATACATACATAGTAATTGACACCTCTCCTGACTGGCCTTCAAAGTGCCTCAAATATTGGCAGATAAATGACTTGAGGCACTTGGAGCTACAGTGTCTCTCTCTCTCTCTGTATATATATATCTATCTATCTATATTACCTACTGGCGGTCGCCAGTAGGTATATATAGTTAGGATTTTTTCTCTATGGGATTTTTGAAAATTCTATGTCTAATAACTTTGGCGTTTGTGGACGGAATTGGCTGAAATTTTCAGGAAAATGGCACATTTTGTTTCTGAGCAGCCCCTAAAAATTTTGGGGGGGTTCGTCAAGGGGGGGCCGAGAAAAAAGGGGGGTCCCAAAACGCGTTTTTCCCATGTTAATTTCCATAGGGCGGTTGGCCTCACTTTTAGCCCGAACGGCTGAATGGATTTGCACGAAACTTGGCAAAATTGTAGGGACTGGTAGCCCGATGTGCCTTTTGTAGGTCTCAATATATGTGCTCCAGTGGATTTTGAGAAATTAACGTTTAAAAAAAGATATATATCTGTAACAGCGGACCGGGCAGCGTCCCAGGACGCGTACTTTTCGCGCAACGGAGCTTTGTGAAGCGAAGCTGATTGGTTCTCCGGCGTCTGTCAACATTCCAAACAGTCCGTAGCGGCCGCCATCTTGTCTCTCGGTAGGATCGAGAGACAAGAGGAGGCCAAAGCGAAGGGGCAAATGACCATAAGGGGGAATAGTAGATCCTCGCTGACCCCCTACGTTTGATGTGGAGGTTTTAAAAGGGCCCCGCGGGGCAAAAAAAAAAAAAATAATAATAATCGAACGGCTGAATGGATTTGCACGAAACTTGGCAAAATTGTAGGGACTGGTAGCCCGATGTGCCTTTGCTAGGTCTCAATATATGTGCTCCAGTGGATTTTGAGAAATTAACGTTCAAAAAAAGATATATATCTGTAACAGCGCTCCGCTTCGCGTACTTTTCGCGTTACGGAGGTTTGCGAAGCTGATTGGTTTTTCGGCGTCTGTAAACATTCCAAACAGTCCGTAGCGGCCGCCATCTTGTCTCTCGGTAGGATCGAGAGACAAGAGGAGGCCAAAGCGAAGGGGCAAATGACCATAAGGGGGCATAGTAGATCGTCCCTGACCCCCTAGGTTTGATGTGGAGGCTTTGAAAGGGTCTCGCAGGGCAAAAAAAAATATACCGTTTTTTTAGTTTTTTTGCGTGGGGTGCGCCCGGTTCGCGAACCGGGAAGCGTTCTGGGGAGCGTACTTTCTTGAAAATTAGTGAAAAAAGTTAGAGTAAAATAATAATTGTGAGTGATCAGATGTAGGGTAGCTCTGAGAAGAGCTTTTGGGTTTATGGTACATTTAGGTACTTATAAGTAGGTACCAATGCACAGTCTTAAATTCAGAGTGAAAACTCTGTTGCCCTCATCTGAGAAGTGAACTCCATCTCCTCTGTAGATATCTTGCATGTAGTAACGCAAGTTATTGTTGTACAGGGAGCCCATTCCATGGTCTCTCATGTAAGCTGAAACAGATTTGTTTACATGCTTCCTCGATTTCTCAATTTGTGGACAAAATTGGTTCGACCACCTCCATTTCTGTCTTTGGCATATATTTGAATATACCAAGGCAGTCTGAGGAAAAAGTGCCATCAATTGCTCAAAGGTGTCCTTTAAAAGCATTTCCAGACCTACCCCAGTCAAAGTGCCCAAATCATTACCTCCACAGTGCACAATTAACAGGTCAGGTTTTGGCAAATGCATAAAGGTTTTCACCAATGGTATCAATTGGTGACATTTTAATCCTCTGTGGCCAAACCACTTAATTTCCACATCTTGTAAATTGAGGTTAGGTAAATTCCTGTTTTCAGCGTACCTTTGAGCCCAATAGATGTAACTATGTCCAACAATCCAGACAGAAAACATGGTGAGAGAAGGTTCTGCTGCAGTCAGATGAAGTGTGGCAATGAAATGGCAGTTGAAAAAATGAGAGTGTAAAATGAAAAAAACTGAGGAGTTTCTGTGTTAATGAAGCAGTAAGAGTGATTGGTGGATTTTGATTGCTGAAAACAGAAAGTTAGTGTGCATGGATGAGTTCGTTGAAAGATGTATTTTGAGTGGCGAAGAAAAAATCATTAAATGAAAGAATGCTCTGGATATGCAGGTGCACTGAGAGTTCAGAGTTCAATTGCAACATTGTTGTGTGAGAGGTCTTGCAAGAGGTGGTTGCTATGCAGAAAAAGCAGAGAGGGGGCAGAGGGGGGAAGGGTTTTGCTTTGATAAAAAGTGAGGGAAGAGTTTTGATTGGGTGACATGAGAGATATGTGTGAGGAATTACAGCATTTCTGTGCTTTTGATAGCTGCAGACTCTGGAGTGCATACCTTTTGCTCTGCTGAAGACAAATTGGTGTGTTTCTGAGACTGTTTTGAAACTCAAAGTATTTGCTAAGGTGAGAAAAGATTTCTTTAATTTAGATAGAAAATAGTGTGCTTTAAGGAGAAAATTATGAAGAAAGTTGTGTTTTTCAAATGTTGCTTTGTCTCAAGTGTTTCACAAATAGATTTTGTTTCTTTGAGAAATTGTAATTGGAGAAAATGTGAAGTATTAGTACTGACAGGGCTTTTATGTGCATAGGAGCTGTGGAGTGTTTTCAAATTATGACTTGTAAATCGTTTTTGAGAAAAAGCAATGGTTTTAATATTGATGAGAAGGACATAATGGTGTCTGCTTCTTTATAAGGTAATTGAGAGTCTCTGATGTTATTTTTCCCATTTCAATGTAAGAAGTTTGTCTGTGGAGCAAATTGCTTGTAAATATGCTCCCACCTGTGCATGGCAAATTTAGATTTTGAATGTTTCCGTTGCATAGGCATGTTAAAGGTGACTGAAACATGCTGCAAAGGCAATCAAAAAATGCTTTTATGTGTCTTAAGGACATTTTAAGTCATTTCCCCATGTGCAGTGTTTTCAAATTATGAGTTGAAAATCGTTTTTGAGGTAAAGGAATGTTTTCAAAATTTATGTGCGCCATATGACCCCAAATTTCTTTTTCAGGGGTGCAGCAGGGTGTTCTTGAGACACCCCTGCACCGTCGGAAAAATTCGTAATTTGCGATGAGGTAATTGCTAATCGCAAATTGCACCTTCATTCCTATGGGCCTCCTGCTGCATGGAAATGAATGGGCAATTTGTAATTAGCAAATAGGTCATCGCAAACTAGGAATGGTAAAGAATCGCTATTTATTCCTTAAAGTTCGCTATTTAGGAAATGCAAAAAACTTTGATGATACATATGGCGGTTTATCTCTAACAAGATAAGAAGCATAGGGATAGATTTATGATGACTGGCGCATCACCAGGGATGTGTTAGTCATTCTGTGCCGCTGTTCCGACACCCATGGTGTGCTGCATTTACAATGCGGCGCATCATGGGGCAAAAACAGCACAGATGCGTGACGTATTTGTGCCGTAAAGTTGGCGCATTGCTGGAGTTGTATCGCAAGTGTGATGAAGCTCCAGTAAGGTTGAGGGGTGCCCCTGTCGCAGGGTTTCTGTTCTGACACAGAACTGTGGACAGAGGATTGGAACCTCGGCGAATTAGGGTGTCCCAAAACTCACCTTAGTAATCAAAACCCCTTAGCAAGCTAGGTACAGTGTCACATTGGATATAACAAACTCTCAATGTTTAGACAATCCAGAATATGAACTTATAGTACCTCAGGATACGTGGAACTCATGAACAGTCGGTCGTTATATATTTCTTAGAAACGAGAACATGGAGTTAAGAAGAACACATGTGTATTTGAAATGTTTATTTACTAATGCCGTCTTCTCAGGCGTAGTATCTTAGATTATACAAGTACACATATTATCAGTAGCAAAATTACCAGCATAGTCAATAGTACATAAAAAGCGAATGGTGACAGTATGTTAACATGCTGTAAATGAATAAGAGTTAGCAACACTTATAAGCAGCCGCGGGCCGTGGAGGGAGTTACGGTGAGGCAGGGAGGCCCCTCCCCCTCCCCGCATCCCTGCCCCACCGTAACTCCCTCCACGGCCCGCGGCTGCTTATATCTCACCCTCCCTAATACACATAATATATTATTTGCTAAGAAGGTCTCTTTGTGTTGGTTTAGGGCGTGCCGATACTTTAGTGTCTTAGATTTGAAGGAATCACATCAGCATAGAAAAGATAATCCATATGCCGTGCTTAATATCGCCAACGGCATTGTGCCATAATATTCTAGCATGCGATTGCGGAACAGTGTCAGCAGCTGCAGGGCGGGAGCTTGCACAGGAGGGACATCCATATTTAAAAATGTAAAAAAGCACAAGAGCGTCCGCTGGTAATGCAAGTAAAAATGGGAATCCACGAAGCAGAGTGGAAAAAATAGAATGTAAGAAAGCAGGGATGACTCCAAAGATTTTCTCAAATGAAGTCACGAGACCACTGGTAACAACTTTAAAAAAGTGCGCCAGGCCCTTTGTGGAGGACGCGTTAGAGATAGTCCGAACCATCTTGCTGAAATGGAAAGGCGAATCTGTATTTAAAAGGGTCTGCACCTCTGTACGGGTGTTCGCTGTGTGAAGCACGAAAGTTTCACGGGCCGAACTCAAGGCCACCTCTCTCTGAGACAAAATAGCTCTTATTCTTGCCATGCCGTTGAAATGTGCTCCCAAGGTTGGTATTTGTGGCCAGATTGAAAACTCCCTATGTTCATGTGTGGGAGGAAATAGAACATTTCTGCAGCAAATAACCCGTTCATTTACTGTTACGATAAAATGAATACTTTTAATTAACCCAGAACAATCTTCATTATTGAGCATCAAATAACTACCATTTTCCAAGAACTTGAACGTGGGGATGATAGCAGGAACTGGTGTGCCTTGCAACACGCAAGCCATATTTGGTCGGTGTTTGTTGCATGAACCGTGTAACTGTATGTGCCTACACATTAGTGAATGATCTGGCGTCTCAGTGCATTCCTCTCCATTCAGATAAAGTTCTTGATCATCTTTGAAAATCTGTATGTGTATGGAAGCGACCAGACTTCATGAAGAAAACCACTACCTAAAGGTTAATAACGACCTATTGGTATATATTTCATACAATTTGAAAACTTATATAAAGCAAAAGGCAGCGTTATTAAACCGTGGATAAGGCACGTTGCCAAAGCAGTCAACCTTTTGGATTTATACTGGAAATGTTAAAGGAAGAATTACGGAGTAGGGCCTGTAAATCTTTAATAGACAACGAGTAAAATTACTCCAACCATCATATTCCTCTAACTCCGGGATAGTAGGGGTGTTTAATTTTTTAGAAGTAGCCAATCCAAAGCATTTGGTCTGGGAAATTGTTTCATTCACAAACAACATATGTTTTGGGATGAGACATGCACGGTGGAAAGCCTCAGTGCCTTGTACCTGCCAGGTTCGTGAACCCCAAACTGATGTAGATCCTGGATATTTTTACTCTGTATTACGTTAGCATGGTCTCATTACTGGTTTAAACGCCATTTTTCCTTTTTTGTAACTTCTGCACACGACACTTAGTTGTTGCTTTAGCTTTCAGCCTACCTGCGTCAAGATCTATGCCTGCTTCAAGCAGGCGCAGGGTTTTGATGTAGCTTTGTCCTATCTGATTGTAAATGCGGCACACCGTGGGTGGCAGAGCAGCGGTGCACGTTAACTGGTGCATCCCTGGGGATGTGCTAGTTAATATAAATCTGCCCCTTTACATTTAATTATGTGCAGGGGACACAGAGTAGGTGAGGTTTATCCAAGGTTAAGAAGAGATGAGTCCTGTTCAGTGAAAAATTGGAGATAGGCTTCAGTATATTATATACTTAAGTAGTGTGTTAAGTTTTTGATGACTGTTATTAATTTACTGTTGGGTAATAGTGGTTAATAACATTTTTTATTATATTTTACCACAGATTCAACGGCAGATTATTTCAAGATTTTAGGATGCCTAGCAAAGAAAGAGTAAGAAAGGCTGCAAAACGTCAAAGACAGCAGGACCATGGAATAATGCAGCAGTCCTCTAACAAAAAGATTTGTCAAGTCACCAAGAAAGCACCGGGTAAGAGTCGAAAAACAGTCATAAGAAATATGTGTAGTAAAAAAAATATTACTACAGAAAATGTTTCAGTCCAGAAAAGGAGAAAGAATTCAAATGGTAAGGAAAGGCCAATGAGAAATGTTACTGCTAGAGTAAGAGATAACTCTATGCATGAAAGTAGAAGGAAACAACAGTTTAGGGATATTCGTAAACGAATGTTCCGCAACAGGATAATTGGGAATTTGTTAAAAAATATTAAGAAAGGTCAGCAGAAAGTGGTTTTTTATAAGAGAAAAAAAATAGTTGAGAAAGTTATTGATCAGGCATTTGAAATTAAACGTAAGTTATTTATTTTGACAATCAATAGAATTAGGAAGCTAAACAAGGTAATTTATGATTTCAAAAGAAATAGTAGATGGAAGAGAATAGTTAATCGTAGTAATTTTTGTGAAGTTTTTTCTGGAGAATGTATGCATAGTTCAAGCTCTGAGGCATTTTTTAATGAGGAGAGTTATTTCCAGGATAATGATTTGGTGCATGCAGTTGACACCAGTGGTTGAGCTTATGAAGTGAAAGATGGTTGTCCAGTTGAAAAAGAAAAACTTGTGAGAACAGAGATAGAAGAGGTGTTAGGTAATGAGGTTTTAGGGAGACGTCCTAAGGGTCCTGTGTACACCTGGAAGTGTAGTAGTATTTGCAGTGTACGACAGGATTCCATCAATTTGCTTTGTGATTTTATACGGTCATTTAGTAAGAAAAGTTTGAAGCAGAAAATGAAGTTGTTGCAAGAATTAGATCCTTGCAGAGTGAGAGAAGTGATAGGTTTGCATGGTCATTCACTGGCTTGTCTTTCCAGGAGAGTATGCCAGAGTGTTTTTCATCATTTCAGGATGCTAGCAGTGCATCATAATAAAGTGAGGAAATTAGTTAGAATGTTGTATTATGCTAAGAGTCCAGCAATTATGCTTAAACAATTATGCGCTGCTCTTTTGCATGGTTCTGAAATAGATGTGAAGAATATATGTGAAGAAATTGAGTTTTGTTACTTTGGAAGTAAAGAGGAGAATGTTGAAATTGACCAAGAAGAAGAGAGTAATGTGGAAGATAGTGTACAGGTTTCCAGTACAGATAATTTCCAGAGGGAAATTGCGACGTTTGAGGTGAAATCAAGTGAGAGGCCAAATTTCACTTGTGTGTGTTGTCGACGCACTTATTATAAGAATCAGACTAAGTTAGTGGATTTATATGGAAAAAGTGAAAGGGAAAATAATAGTGAATGGAAGGATTTTACAACATACTTGATGGTAGAAAATTGTTTTGATTTGGGATTGGATCAACGTGTGTGTACTTATTGTTGTAACAAATTAAATCAAAACCAGATGCCTGCTAGAGCAGTTCATAATAATCTGGAATTGGTTGAGATTCCTTCTGAATTGAAGGATTTAAATACTTATGAATCTATTTTGATTCAAAGTATCCATCCCTTTCAGGCTATTGTAAGAATGGAGCCAAAGACAGGGAAATTGCCTCCATCAGATTTACAGAGAGGATTAAAGGGAAGAGTTGTTTATTTGCCTCTAGATTTGAAGAAAAACATTAACACAATTGGAGTAGAAAAAGTGGAAGAGGAACCTCTTGTTATCTTAGTTAATGGGGTTCCGACAAAGAATAAGAAAATATGGCAAGATTTAGTAGATGTTAGGAAAGTCAAAAGGGCAACATTGTATTTGAAAAAATATAATAAATACTATAAAAATGTATATGTTGCAGAAGAGGAAGTAAGTGAGGAAGAGGATAGCGATTTGTGTGCTGGTCAAATTGAGAAAGTAGAACCCTGTACCAGTGAAGAAATATATGAACATTATAGTGTTCATCCTTTGCATTCCAAGGAAGTCATGGGGAATGCTATTGAGTTGTTTCAAATGAAACAAGCGAAAGGGAGTCCCATTAGTGTTTGGGAGGAAAGTTTGGAAGCTCGGTGTTTCCCACAGCTTTTTCCAACAGGTCAGGGAGGAAGATATGATGAGCGACCTCATCAAATTCCTGCTTCTGAATACCGGACTTTGCGATTGTATGCAGGAGATCCTAGGTTTCGACAATGCATTCCTTATTTGTTTCATCTCCTGTTTGAAAGCGATCTGTCTGGACTGTCATATGCAGTGAACCACATCTTGAAAAGTGGTATACACATGCAAAATATCTCGGCAAGTGACTTTATGGATAAAGTCAATGTCCAAGACAGTATTTTGGATTCTCACCTGATTAATCTCATGGCGTGTCAGCGTGGTACTAATGAGTACTGGTACCGTCGTCATGGTGATTTAAAATGTATGCTGAGGAACTTAGGAACTCCCACATGGTTCCTCACTTTGAGCTGTGCTGAGTATGGCTGGGAAGACTTACTTGAATTTCTACGAGAGGCAAATGCTAACGTAGAAAACATCGAATTCAAGACACCCGGAGAACTGTGCTCTTTGGATCCAGTCAATGTATGTAGGTACTTCAATCATAGATTTGAAGGTATGATGTCTTTCATCATGAATAAGAAGAATCCACCTCTTGGAGAGGTGTTGGATTTCTTCTGGAGGAAGGAGTACCAAGCAAGAGGTGCTCCTCATATACATTTGTTGCTGTGGATCAAGGATGCACCTAAATTTGGAACGGATGCAGACGACTCAGTGATGAGTTTCATAGAACAGTATTCTACGTGTGCTGTTCCAAACGCAAAGGAGAAAAAAAGCCTAAGAGAAAAAGTTCTACGTTTCCAAAGCCATCGATGTGGAAAGTACTGTCGTCGTAAATTCCGGAACAAAGACAAGTTCTACACCAAATGTCGTTTCGGCTTTCCACGATCGGTGATTTCTAAAGGAAGAGTGAACAGTTTGATGTCTTCGCTGCGACATAATGTGATGAAGAAATCACCTAAAAACACATACAATTTGAAGAGGAACGAAGAGTCTAAGTACATCAACGACTACAACCCGGTGATTTTGTCCATGTGGAATGCTAACATGGATATACAGTTTGTGGCTGATAACTGTATGGCTGTGGCTCGGTATGTGACATCTTACATCACCAAAAAAGAGAAGACAGAATTGAAGGATATGTGGGAGGACATTTCCCATGAAAAGAGCCTCAGCAAGAAGTTGTACAGTTTCAGTCTGAAGATGTTGTCGCATCGAGAAATCGGAGCTTACGAATGTTCTGACCGGTTGTCTTCAGCAAGTCTCTATGCCAAGTCCAGGAGTATCGTTTGGGCGAGTGTTGGTCTTGCTGCAACGCGTAATCGAGTTCTGAAACCTGTGCGGGAAATTGAGTATTTGGCGGAAAAGGAGCCAAACAGTACCGACATTTTGAAGAGCAACATGTTGGATACATATTATCCAAATCGAAGCAGTCACCTCGAGAATGTTTGTCTGTATGAGGTTCTGCAAAATTACATATTCAAGAGGAACATCAAAGAAGATACTGAGAAAGGAGTGTATGCTGTAATAGGAAGTGAGGGATGTCTGGTCAAGCAAAGAAAATGTCACTTGATAAACCATCGAAAATTGAGTGGCGAATCTCCTGCAAAAAAGGAGTTTTTCTATTTAGCACTTTTGCAACTTTTTAAGCCTTGGCGTGCAGAAGAGGAACTGCTTGGAGATTTCCTTTGTTACGAAGGCTCATTCAATGCTGCCAAGGAGACCATAGAATGTCCTGCTTTTCCCAAATATGTAGAAATGTTGAATGTGGAAATTGAGCAGGAAGCAACGATTGCAGCCGAGATTGCCAGAGACAGTTCTCAGGACAGTCAGAGTTCTGCTTCATTGAGTCAGGATCCACTAGGAGGACCTCTTATCGAAAATGAAGCTGCCACTGCTATGAATGAAGTGGAAAGAGCCATGGCACATGCTCAGGAGGATGCGGTTAACTTAGAAGAGTTGGAAAGACAACTCAACGTTGAGCAGAGGAAAATATATGACGAACTTACCATGCAAATTGATCATGGATTAAGTCATGACAAGAAAGAGTGCTCATGTACGTCGTTGAAGCCTGTCCGACTGTACGTGAGTGGAGAAGCGGGAACTGGAAAAAGTTTCCTTATTAAAGCAATTTCATGTTATTTGCAGGAAAGGACAGAGTCATCGCTGTCTTGTGTTGTCACCGCTCCAACTGGACTGGCAGCACATAACATTAAAGGGATTACTTTACATTGTTTACTGATGCTGCCAGTGGAGCATGACAACAAATTAGAATATCACAAGCTATCTGGAGATGCTTGTTTTGAAGTTTCAAGAGTCTTGAGGAAAATGAAACTTCTTATCATTGACGAAGTAAGCATGGTTTCCAATGTCATGCTTGCCTTTGTGCATTTGAGAATGCAAGAAGTTCTCAAAACAGAGTATGATGTGTTATTTGGTGGCAAACACATCATTGTTTTCGGAGATCTTCTGCAGCTGACACCAGTGAAAGGGCAACCTGTGTTCAAAATGCTCACGCATGAAGATACCAGGATGTGCTTAGGGAGTATTGGCAACGTCAATATATGGTTAAACTTCAATTATGCTGAACTGCATGAAAATATGCGTCAGGCAAAGGATGAAGTTTACAAGACTATTCTACAAGATGTTAGAATTGGAAAAGTGACCGAGCATGGGAAAGAAGCTTTACATGCACGATTACTGACAAATTTATATCCAGACGAAGATGTTGTGCCTGAGAATATTTTTCAGAAAGTTACTGAGAAAAAATCTGGAATATGTTTGATGCCAACTCTTGCAGAATGTGCCAAATTCAACAACAAAATGTTGCATTTAGAAAAGCAAGAGATTGTGAAATTGGAAGCTATTGACAGAGTAGAGCATATGGGATCAACAATTATTTTGTCTGAGAATCTGAAAACAAAATTGGATTCATTAGAGAAGAGTATATCTAAAACTGCGGGTTTTGAGAAGACTCTGAATGTGTGCTTGAACTGCCGTATAATTTTAAGAAGGAATTTACATGTTGAAAGAGGTCTGGTAAATGGATCAATGGGTAATGTTGTTGATTTTGTGAAATACAGAAATAGAGATGGAATTGAATTTTTAAAAATTAAATTTGATGGCATTGAGGAAGTACAGCTAATTGCTCGTTGTTCTGCTAGATTTTTGCTTGTAAAAGACTTATATGTTCGTCGTAAGCAGTTTCCTGTTTGCTTGGCATATGCGGTGACAATCCATAAATCGCAAGGTTTAAGTGTAGACTGTGCATTGGTGAATATTGGCAGTTCTGTGTTCAAGGAGGGTATGGCATATGTGGCATTGTCACGAGTTAGGACTTTATCGGGATTGTACTTGATTGAGTGTGATGTCACAAACATTTGTGCGGATCTAGATTGTGTTAAGGAATACAATAGGTTGAGAAGAGAGTATGCGCCACATTTGCCTCAGTATCCTTTGTTTGAGAAACGTGTGGTAGGCCGGAAACGAAGAAATGTGACCAATACTGGGGAGGTTGTAGCAAAAAGACGAAAAGTCGATGAACCTGAAATTATAAGCAGAAACAAAAAGGATTCTGTTGAAGATGTTGTTGGTTTTCAATTTGAAAACAGTTCTGGTGTCAACTGCTATGCTAATGTAGTGGTTAATGTTTTGTTTTCTCTACAAAATGTAAAAGAAGAGATTGTGGTCAATTCTGATCAAAGATTTTGCAGTTTGTTAAATTCTGTGTTAGAGAAATGTAGCACTGATAGAACAAACATAGAAAGTGTGTCTGAAATTCGAAATCTGTTAGACAGATGTTCAGGCCAAACACAATTCTCTCAAAATAGTCAGCAAGATTGTCAGGAGTTTTTAATGTATATGCTTGATGTATTGCATGCTGAAGGTGTAGATGTAGATCACCTGTTTGGGCTTTCTTATCAATGGCAGCATGACTGCGAGAACTGTAGGGTATCAAGTAGTACTAGTGTAGACTCAGAAAGATTTATATATTTAACTTTGCCAGACAGTAAATCAGTCTCTTTTAATAAGCTAGTAAAAGCAGCTGATCACAATATGGAGTGTAGGCAATGTAAATCTGAAATGATGTCCACATTATTTATACGAACATATGCCCAGTATGTCATTTTAATGTTCCAACGATGTAGGCCTGATGGAACAAAATTGACAACTTTAATTAAAAATTTTGTGGCTTCACAGTTGTCAATATCAGGAAGGACTTTTGTAACTGTAGCAATTATTTATCATGATGGTCCTTCAATAACATCAGGACATTATACAGCTTATTTAAAGTGTAGAAATGGCTGGTCATTCTGCAATGATTCTGTTTTAATTTTCACAAAAAAATTGCCATATGACCTTAAAAACTCTTACCTGGTGTTTTTAAAACCAAAATTTTAGGGAAAGAATCTCGGGATGTGCTCTGAGGAATTTCAAGAAGTTCTCATGGCTCCTACACTATTTGGCCTTGAGGATAAGTGTAGTACAGAGACATAACTTTTTACCATAACACTGGACGTTATTGAGAAATACGTGCACTTTGAATGAGTTCAGAAAAACTATTTCTTTTTATAAGCTAATTGAAGCAGCCAATCAAAACATGGAGTAGAGGGAATGTAAGTCTGCAATGCTGTCTACTGTTTTACATTGCTTTGTGATTAAAAGTGATGTAGAGAATTAAATAATTGTACTAGTCATAAAGGTAGTGTAAGTCTGCTTCATAGTAAGCAGTATCAGTGTGATAGGAAATGTAGAACATGATTGAGCAAGAAGGGGAAGATATTACTAGTCCAGGATTGTGTAAATGATCTTCAACATTTTAATTCTGAAAGTTGCGGAAATGCGAAAAGACGGGATTGGCTAACAAGAAATCCAAGAGTTATACATGGCTCTGACAAGATTTGGCCTTGTGGATACTTGTGGTAGAGAGCAAGAAGTCATTTATTGTATGTAACATGTTTTTGAAAACGATGGAGGTTTTCTTTCAGAAAGTGGCGGGTTGAAAGTAATAACAGCACAACAGAGTGTAAGCTGTTCATAGGACATCCTTGGCCGTCATGGAAAGTAAGTTAACTTTAAGGAGTTCTGAATTCTGATTTGTAATGTTGTATGGGTTTTTTAAACACAATCATTTTGATTGTGTTTTTTTTTCCCCGCTGTTATATGATGAATACCTTCAAGTCACTGTTTTAGTGAAATTTGATACATTCTGAGAACAGCAAAAATAAACCATTTAACATGTATAATTAATTCTGTTCTGTTTGCATTTATGATGTACATGTAGAACTGTGTAGGAGGCATGGAGAAGGTGAGGCTTCTGTAAGTGTCAAAGTTGTTGCATACAGTGCTCATATTCTACGTAGTCTTTTATATTTCATTACTTTCACTGTTTCTGACTGATCTAAAAAATTTTTTTTAAAAAGAACAGTAAGTATAAGGGAAGGAAACAGACAGTTATGTTAAAAGAAACACAGCTATAGGGAATAAACTAGGGATACTGTTACCCGCAATCCTCTGCTGATGATGTCACTGAGCATGTCATGAATGATGTAATATGTGACATCATCAGCAGTGGATTACGGGTAATAGTATCTCTAGTTTACTCCCCTATAGCTGTCTTTCTTTTAACATAACTGTCTGTTTCCTTCCCTTATACTTACTGTTCTTTTTAAAAAAAAAAGAATTTTTGGTTCGCTTCCGGTTCGCGTACCGGGGAGCGAACTGGGAAGCGAACTAAGAGAAATAGAGGTTGGCACAGTTGCAAATATTGTACCAATTTTTTAATAACGGGGAGGTAGTTCTGAAAAGAACTTTTTTTTAAATTGTTTTTGTTGTTTTATATTTTTTTTATTATTTTTCTGAACATTTTTTTACTTTTTTTGAATTTTTCTGAACAGTTTTATATTTTTTTTGTTTTTTTTTCGGAGGGGGCAACGAAAACGATTCATTGTAAAGGGCTCAACAGGAGCAAGAAAACAAAAAAAAAGAATTTATTGTTTGGGGAGTTTCGGACAAACATGAGCATGATTGTCAATAGCTCTGTTGATCAGAGTGATGCTACTTTCTCCGTAGCAAATGAATCCACTGCAATGTACGCAGACTTGTTTTACTTCACGAAATCTCGTTTGTATATTTGGCACCATCTCCCTGCCCTCTGGTCCCGTTACTTCCGGTACAACAGATCTTCTGGCCATAATAGGGAGATTATCTAGGTCGTCCTGTTCCTCTTCTTCCTCTTCTTGCTGAATTATAACTTTAGCAGGTGGTCCACTCTTCCTTGGATGTGGTGGAGGTGGTGGGGAAGCACCAGCTGAAGCTAGTAAAGAAGCCATTGCTCACTGGTAACAAAGGGTCTTTCTCTCACAATGATGAAAGTCAGAGTGAGGAAAGAAGGAGGGATTTTCACCATTTGGGAAAAAAAATAGTTCTCAACCAATGAAAAGTGTTCATTTTAGATCATATGACCTAGTCTTACATCATTAGGAAACCGAAAGTGAAATGAACCAATGAAAAGTGTTATTACCAAGTCACATGACCTGCTGTGTTTACGTTACGCGCTTTGCAGGGCCTCCCGGTTTGCTTCCAGAAACCTGTGCTTTGCGACTCGGTAAGCGTACGAGTTCGCTAACGTAGCACGTCATATGACGTATCACGCGACAACGCGAAACGTCATGCGGACGGGAGGCGTCACGATGTTGTTTTCTAACGCGGCAGTTGCGGTAAAGAAACATTTACCGGCTCGCGGTCTATTTCGCGGCATCAAGGTCAGCTAACGGGAAGCTTCCCGATTCGCGAAGCGGGAACGAAGAAAAAAAAATATTTAAAAAAAAGTTATTAATAAACATATAAAATATATTTTTGGATTTAAAGAAGAATACATTTTACAGCTACAGATATTAGCTGTTAAAAAACCAATGAAATTCACTGAAAAAACCATAGGTTATAGACCATATATAGTTAGGAATTAGCATTTACAAAACCTTGAAAATTCACTGAAAAAACCATAGGTTATAGACCATATATAGTTAGGAATTAGCATTTACAAAACCTTATTTTACTCACACAAAACCATTGAAATTCCATATATAGTTAGTTGCACTAACTATATATCGCGCACCCGCAATCCACTGCTGATGATGCCACATATTACATCATTCATGACATGGTCAGTGACATCACTGATGACATCACTGATGACATCTCAAATGACATCACTGATGACATCACTGATGACATCTCATTTGACATTACTGATCACATCACTGATGACATCATTCATGTGATGATACGATGAACCTCTTCAGACTCTAATATAACCTTAGATACACTCAGTGTAAACAGACACTCACAGACTGTCACTCATCCATGGAGTTACTCACACACCTAGTCAGTCTTGCAAAGAATCAATCACACCTCCATTTCCTCAACTATATAGTTATACACACCTTACTTATTGGAACATATAATAACACATATTTACTCTGTTATACAATCCCTGATACAAGTTCACAATAATCCATACAGCCACTCACACATTCACTGGCTCTTATGCACAGTTATTTATATATGTCAACTATCACATGTACTGTGTTTTACATATGTACTTACTTTGACATGTAGCACTGAGATATCCATTCACTCACCAATACACTCATGCACACAGTCAACCGCCCATACAGCTATTTCCACATGCACTTTTGAACCCATACATCTAGTGAATCAACTGCTCACACATCTATGCACAGAGTCAAACACCTCCCAGACACCCACACACACACTCAGTCTCCCATACAAATACTTGGGCAACTAATCAATAACCCATATAGTTAGTCATATAGCTAATGATCAACACATGCATCAGATTACAAAACAACAGACACAATGATGCACAATTTAAAACAGTTTAGTCACTAACCCATGCACTCAGTGAGACACATTTAATCAGTCACTTATACAGTCAGTCATGCACCTACTAAATCCTTCATCCAGACACTTATACATCCACTCATTCTTCAATATGTAAGACATATTTTAACTTTACAGAAACATACAGTCACTGGATGTTGTCATCAGTGATGTCATCAGTGATGTCATTTGAGATGTCATCAGTGATGTCATCAGTGATGTCACTGACCATGTCATGAATGATGTAATATGTGACATCATCAGCAGTGGATTGCGGGTGCGCGATATATAGTTAGTGCAACTAACTATATATGGAATTTCAATGGTTTTGTGTGAGTAAAATAAGGTTTTGTAAATGCTAATTCCTAACTATATATGGTCTATAACCTATGGTTTTTTCAGTGAATCTATATATATATAGTTAGGACCTAGTTTCCATAGGAAACCCGCAACATTCTATTGGGAATAACTTTGGCGCCGGTTGATGAATCTTTGTGAATTTCTCAAAGATGATGGCCCGCTCCGCTCCGCTCCTTCCCTGAAAGTTTTGAGGGGATTCGTGAAGTGGGGGCTAAGAAAAAAGGGGGGTCCCAAAATGTGTTTTCCCTATGCAATTTTCCATAGGACGATTAGACACGGCTACAGCACGAACGGCTGAACGGAATTACAAGAAATTTAACAAAATGGTAGAGTCTGATTCGCAGATCGCCCTTCTGTTTAAATGGTGTAAATCCCTCCAGTAGTTCCTGAGAAAATCAAAAGATAACATGTATATATCTATAAGCGCGCACTGTGCGCGCACCTTCCCGTGCAGGAGCTGCATGCTGATTGGCTGCCACTGTCTGTCAACACTCCAAAACAGAAATTGAGGGCAGCCATCTTGTGCCTTGGTAGACTGAGGCACAAGAAAGCAGAAAAACAAACGTGTAGAACACAAAATGGGGGCAGGGTAGAAACACCCAGACCCCCTAGGCCTGCCAAGGTGGTCCCACAAGGACCCCCAAGGCCAACATTTTTTTTTTTTAAACCAGTTTTTTTTTTCAAATTACCCCCCGGGGGGACAAAATTGCGTGGCATAGTGATAAAGAAGTGTGGGGGGGGGCAATCCCCCCCTACACTGTCCCAGGGACTGCAGCCCCCCGGGGAAAAGCAATGAACAAGGTGTGCTGAAACACCGAAACACGTTGACCTAGGCGAAGACCTAGGCCAATATGAAAGACCAGCTCTTCTCATGTCACTGTTGTAAGTCTCGCCATGTTTCTCAAGACCTCAATATGTGTGTCGATTCATGTTTGTAGTAACATGATACATCAAAAGAAGCCTAGAAATGCCAGAATACCTATTTTTCACACCACATGCTCTCTAAATTTGTATACCAGAAAGTTTACGTATTACTTTCTCCTCCTTTTACAGAACAGGTAGGCAATGAACTCTACATTTAAGTGCTTCTGTGACACCTACATAGATAACAGATAGCTGCTTTTACAACTGAATACTATAGTAGGACTGATAAGATTTGTGCACTTGTCTGATAAGCTACATCGTTTTTTAATTAGGGTCATCAGATGCACAACACGTATCAGAATACATGATGAAAAATAGACAAATACCTCAGTCATGATAGCACGCAGATATTGAAACTTGACAGAGGGCAGTTCCCTTTCAAAGCAAACACCTACATTTATGCAACCATTTTCCAGTGTAACTTTCACGAAACTCATAGAAACTAGCATCAACACTAATTCATCTGCCATCATGTTTTAAACCTCACTTTTCTCTTGCACCTTTATTTTTCACAGACATCTCACAAACTAAGGCCTGGGTAAATATAAAATACCAACTCTTCCCATGTCCCTATTGTAAGTTTCATAGTGTTATACTTATTTAAAGTATATATGATGTTACAACGCAAACTATTACAACGCATAGTTTTACAACATGATTTTTACAATGCAGCTTCCATTACAATGCATACTATTACAATTCAAGCCATTACAATAGATGTACCATTATAATGTCTGCGTCATAATAGATGTGTCGCACAGACACTTAAGTAGACTGGGATTAAGGGTGGGCGTCCGAATCGGCTACGCCCACGGAGTAGGCGTAGTGTTGCCTTCTACGCATTTTGCGTAGACAGCGTAGCCGGCAACACTACGCTCACTCCGTGAGCGTAGCCGAGTCGGCCGCCACCCGCCTCCCTCCCGCCCTCCACTAGATACTTTATTTAAGCCTTTGCACGGATAAAAACAACTTAAAAGCACTTACCTTGTCCGGGGCTCGTCCGGGTCTTCATCTTTGAATAGCGTTCTTTGCCTGGATACCAATGCGCATGCGCGGGCGGCCGCGCATGCGCATTGGTATCCAGGCAAAGGACGCTATTCAAAGATGAAGACCCGGACGAGCCCCGGACAAGGTAAGTGCTTTTAAGTTGTTTTAATCCGTGTAAATGCTTAAATAAAGTATGTAGGGGAGAGCGGGAGGGAGGTGCGTAGTGGGGCTACGCGGAGTGCGGGAGTGGGCGTAGCTTCTCGCCCTCTCCGCGTAGCTCCGCGGAGCCCCACTACGCCCCACTACGCCCAGGGTTAACTGGGATACAGTTTAATACATCTGAGAACATGTTTAAACCTAATTTTCTCTACTACTTTCATTACAGGCACAGCCAATTTCAATCTTCATTTCAGTACAATAAAACAGACTACAATACACATTTCTACATTTGATGACATATTTCAATCATCACATTTCTCTAATGCTTTGCAATCTTTACAAATAATGCATTACAAAGTTAAAATTATCATTACAAACACTGAAGCACTACTACACAATACATAACACACATTACACACATGTAACTCCTCTCTGAAATACTATTGCAGAATATGAAAATATCAGTAACTCATAAAAGATTTTCTTTCCCACACAATCAGTGTGATGCACCACTCTCAACAAGGTAAAACCATTATTAGCAAACTTTCCCTCTCTTTCTGCACACAAATGAATGTAAGTAACACATCAAAAAGCACCCTTTATTTTTTCAAATGCTAAAACCCATTTCTATTGGATACACATATTAACCCTTTATTGCTCTCTTCTAAAGGTGCCCAATATGGTTATGTTATGTTATTAGGGACTTGTAAAGCGCACAGCAACTCAACAGAGTGTACCGGCACTAAGGATGCTGGGTGGGGGTAACAAAGCACTTGACTTGCTAGTATCATACCATGGTCAGGTTGTCAATGCTTCCCTAAAAGGAGGAAGGACCTGCGTCTGTCTAAGATCCAGAGGGAGGCTGTTCCAGAGCTTTGCTGCTTGTACCTGGAACGAGCGGCCTCCGATTCGAGCATGAAATGATTTGGTAATGCAGGCTAGGTGGAGTGCCACCGACCTCAGAGCATGACACAGGCATCAGAATTGGCCTCTATTCCTGAGGTACAGGACCCCCAACCCATGAAGAGATTTAAAGGTCAGGACCATGAACTTAAATATAATCCACTTGAGGATCAGTAGCCAGTGCATGGATTTCAGGTGAATTGACATCTGTGTTCTGGGCCCGAGCTAAAGAATTGCCCTTGCCGCTGTATTCTGGGCTACTTGTAGACGTGTCAGCAGGTAGGCAAGGATTCCCAAATAAAGGCTATTGGCGTAGTCCAACAACTTACCTTGTCTTGCCGACACCGCCAAGAGTCCTGAAAGTGCAGCGGAGGAGCCATTTCCACGAGGCCAGCAGCACCCCCGGCCCACCTGACGCCACCTGCATCTGCGCCGCAGTTTACATCCACGTGGCCGCCCCGGGACTGCAACTCCCGGCTTCCTCAGCGGCGGCGCGCACAGGTGACGCGCCAGGAGGCGCAATAAAATGCCCACACATCGGTGGAGCAGGGAGAACTTACCTTGTCTTGCCGACACCGCCAAGAGTCCTGAAAGTGCAGCGGAGGAGCCATTTCCACAAGGCCAGCAGCACCACCGGCCCACCTGACGCCACCTGCATCTGCGCCGCAGTTTACATCCGCGTCGCCGCCCCGGGACTGCAACTCCCGGCTTCCTCAGCGGCGGCGCGCACAGGTGACGCGCCAGGAGGCGCATTAAAACGCCCATACATCCGCGTCGTGGGACGCCGGGCGAAGCCCGGGCAAAGGGTGGTGCCTCTGAGACCAGAGGAGTCCAGGCCGGGCCCGGTCCCCCTTAATCAACTGCCCGGAACATCAGACTACTAACAAAATAAAGTACTTTCATCCTTGGACCTACTATCTATTGCCTTGTTTGCTAAATTGTCCCTTGTTGCATGTACTAGCATCGTGCTCGTGCTCACATCGCAATTCTGTACTAGAGTATCATCGGCCATGTCCCCAAGGGGTGCTAGGGGTATTAAGGGAAGGAAATCCCTACCGGGAGGGTCCTTGAGGGGCACTATAGACCAATATATTACAAAGGCGGCCACAGCGCTAGAACAAGAAATTGCCAACGCTGAGCGCCGTCTTTCCACAGAACTTCAGAATAGGCGCTCTTCGATCGGGTTAATACAACAAGCCACCACTCCAAACTCGATTAATGGGAAGGAAAAACCCACAAATAGCGATATCAGCATCCCTTCTATATTTCTTGAAACTACAACAATATCCGAACCCAATAGGGCCGATACTAGTAGGGACACCAGTACAGATCTTGTGCTAGAAATAATTCCCGAAGAATCCCTGATGCTTCACCCTTTAATGTCCAATCAAAAGAACAATTCCCAGGCACCAGTACCATCTAAAAGGCCCACATTAAAGAGAAAAAGGTGGGTAAACAGTCAAATGGGGAGGCAGGCTAAAATATCCAACATCTCCCGACTCCATCCGATTACTCATACTATAGGAACAGAGATCATAGCTTCAGGCCAGCCATCGACTATTCCCCCCCGACACCAACATCTAAACCAAGATCTAATGGGGAATATCGAGGTGCTAGTAAAATCCTTACTGTTGCCCCTTGTTGAAAGAGTCAAAAGGCTAGCAACTCACTTGGGGTCAACAGAGGAAGCTATCATTACAAATACAACCCTAATAAAGGATCTAGTAGAAGACAACAGAAAATTAACACTAGCATTAAACTCTGGGCCGCGTGACTCAAACAAAGGAAATAAAACACTAAAACCGACACTTCCACTAACGGAAAAATCATTGCCCCCTATGAAGACAATGAATGCCTCGAAAACATCTAAGATGCCCACGGGAAAAGAAACTGTAGAACACCAAAGTAATCCATTGGATATATACAGAAAAGATGAGAGGGAGAGGCAAAATATCAGGAACTCAAATGGCTCCAACATACAGATAGACCTCCCGCCAGAAGCAGCCCCCATGTTGCAATACTGACAGGGGTTCCAGAATTGAAAACAGGGAAAACTGAAGGGTAATCGGACCTTAAAAACAAGGTAATATACTGGCTAGGGAATAATAGACCCTTACCCCCTAATATCAATGGGGAAATTTTAAATGTGAGAAGGCTTGGTTGGGTAGGGCAGAGGCCCAAAGACACGCAAGGTGATGTGATAATCATTAATTTTAGAGATCACAGGGTTATCTCGTTCATTAACGACTGGTACCACGAGAGTGGAGGGGAAGGGATTAGGATACATGACCTGAGTTATTTTTATCCCAGGTCACTACTCCCACACCAACGAAGATCAATTAACCCAAATTATAACATCCTGGGGGGCTCAGTTTTCGACATCCAGACCTCAAACAGGTTTGCTGCCCTTACCAGCTTGGACAGGGTTGACTGACTCAATGACGCTCATCCCATGGCCATATGTCCATTAAATACAAAGGTCTCTCTAAACACCCACAAGGGACCATTATCAAGTCTGTTAGACTTAACAAGCCCAAAGTTTACTGGAGATAGGGGAGACATACCAGGTGCGGGAGATAATCAGTATACCCAAGACAGCACCCTCCCCAACGAATTCTAAAATGCCAGTTGAATCTGATAAAGGGAGCCCATCTTTAGATAGTATCGTCTGGAATATGGCTGGACTTCAGAATAAACTCACGAACATTAACAGGAGTACAGAGGCAACACTACATAATATTATTGCTCTGCAGGAAACATGGCTATGTGCCCCAGTTCATTTGCTGGGCTATAAAACCTATTTTTCAAAAGCCATTCCGTCAATATCTGGAAGAGCCAAAGGGCGTTTGATATTATTTATATCTAATACCCTAGTTGCTGATAAAATCGAAGTTTTAAAACTGGGCTCCAACTATCAGGTTTTAATGATAGTCCATAAGACTTCTATTATTTCCATTATTATAAATGTTTATAATAATTTGAATACGTTAGATTTAACCGATGTTTTAAATGAGATTTCCTCCTTAATTCAGAATCGACTTCAGAAACACATTAAAAGATCGGTAACATTAATATGGGGTGGTGATTTTAATTTGATCTTGTGCAAAGATAGCGGCTCCAAAAAATGTGGTATTGAGGACGAGGATGGAAAAAACCCGACACATTTTTCACATACGAGTCTCGGAGACCACATGAATGAAATAATGGCAGCTACAAATCTGGGTTTTGCAAATGAAATAGTTGACCCACCGACGCCATTTTCTAGAACCTTTAATGGAAGAGGCGCCAATAGTATAATTGATTTTATACTTACATCAAAAACCAATATGCCAAGATTAGGCAAGTTTGAAACAATAGTGAATGCAGTTAGTGACCACTTTCCAAATACGTTCTCAATGAGTATTCCCTCTGCCATTGCAGAGAAAGCTTATTGGAGTATCCTAGACCAGCAATCTCTCCATTTAGACAAACTAAATGGTTTTTCATTAAAATGGGGTAAGATTGATAAAAACATAATAACGACCAATGTAGTAAAGAAAGCTCTCCCCATGTCCTTGCCTGTTTAGATTTGTCTACTACTCCTGAGTTGGTATTGTCCAACTATGATTCCATCACTAAAATCGTAGGAGATGAATTGCTATGTAAAAAGAAACCAAAAGGGTCCGTAAGGAAGGGCTGGTTTAATACAGACTGTACAAAAGCCTATACAAAATTAAAGGTAGCCCTAACAGGAGATACAAGGTCAAGAAATGAAATAGTGGAATCAAAGAAAAGATACAAGCTAGCCTTAAAAAAACACAAAATACAGATTAAGGACAACTTATGGAAACAACTACATGAGAGCTGCTTCTTGAAAGATAACATTACCTTTTGGAGGATACTCAAATCTCCCTTTCTTTGTGATGGATATGATTCCCTGAATTTGGAAGTGGCGATAGATGCCGCTAAGTGGGTTGAACACTTCTCAAACATCTTTAGAAAGGATGACGAGAACCCAGTAGGTTCGGAAGAGTCCTTGAATCAAGTCAACTATCCACTACAATTAAAAATCGCACATAAAGACGTCATCACCGCACTTAAAAAATCAAAAACCGGTAAAGCACCAGGACCGGATGGGGTTCCGGTAGATCTTTTTAAATATAATTTAGACCTGTGGTCCCCCATTTTAACAAGGGTATTAGAGGCAGCATTTAGCATAGGATTGGTTGAGTCATGGTCCACGTCCATTTTGGTTCCAATTTTTAAAAAGGCCGACCGTGAAAGCCCGGCCTGTTATCGGCCTATATCACTTTTGGATTCCCTCGGTAAAACCGCCGAACGTATCCTTTTAGACCGTCTTCAGATTTGAGCCTCTGACAACAAGATACTATCGGATTTACAGTACGGTTTCCGAGAAGGCCTGGGCACGGTGGACCAGGCTTTGAACCTAACTTTATTAATAGGGAAGTACGTTTCAGCGAAGGGAGGAGCCCTGCACATGGTCTATGTAGACCTAACCGCAGCCTTCGACTGTGTTAGTCATTCAAAGTTGTGGGCAATAATTTTAGACATGGGGGTAGATCCCCAGTTGGTGAATTTCCTAAGAGAACTTTACTCAGATGCATCCGCAAGGGTAAGATATGGGGTAGATGGAGAGCTGACCAAGCCATTTAGTATAGGGAGGGGGGTCAGACAGGGGTGTGTTCTGGCCCCCTTTCTATTTACACTATATACTAATGGGTTAGAGCAGGAGATGGTCAGAGAGAGTCAAGATTTACCATCAATACGGCGCCGTCCTATACGGCACTTTTATATGCCGATGACGCCGTCATTCTGGCGAGAACCCCTGTACAGCTACAGTGCTCGCTCAACACATATTGTAAATTTATGCAGTCCCTGAATCTCAAAATTAATATAAAAAAGACAATGCACATTGGTCCGGGAAGAAATACAACTAAAAGTAAAGCAATATATGTTAATAACTCAACTTTAGAGACCACTACCTCTTACCCTTACCTAGGGATCCTAATTGATAATAAGACAAGCTGGGTAAGGGCAGGTCAAGGTAGGAAGCTATCATTCTTAAGAACCACAAAAGCGCTGGTGGCTTTTGCACAAAAGTTAGGCAAGAGATCGCCTGAAGAGATGCTAAAAATATATCAGTCTAAATGCATCAGTGTGGCAACCTACGGTTCAGGGCAATGGGGCTACTCAAACACTGAAGTGATACAGAAGATAGAGAATTTCTTTATTAGATACCTTTTGTCAGTTCCCCAGAGCACAACGACGTATGGCTGTCATCTAGAATTAGGACTGGACTAGATATCATAAAGATCCAGCCCATAATGCTATGGCGGCGCATATGGACCACTGAACAGTGTGCCTTAGCCCGCTCTCTTATAGAGGAATGCATGCAACTTGACAACAGCCAAGAGATTAGATGGTTAGCTTACGTAAAGTCCTTTTTTAATGATTTAGATCTGCTGAGATATTTTACTCATCCAACCACTATCTCTGAAATACCTAGAAAAGACCTATAAAAGATTTCCCTTCACCATTTGGGAGCCCACTGACTGGTTGAAGAAATAGGAAAGTGTTCAGTTCAACACCTGCTGACCATTCAAACCTCCGTTTCAATTCAGCCATATCTAAAGTACAAACTAACCCAATTTGAGAAATTTCTGCTTACTCGACTTAGACTAACCACATTTCACAGGCTGATCTTGTTTCCTAAGCAGAATGATTGGATTAAGGATTTGCCACCATGTGCGTGTGACAATAACTCACCTCAATCTTCAATCCACGTCTCCCTGTTATGTAAATTCTATGAGACTCCACGTAGACGATGGATTCTTCCATTACTGACAATTGGGAATTCGAACCTGCCGACCAGCATTTCTGGCACTTTTGATGTTAGAAAACGAACTATATGCTAAATTCATTGCCTGTTTTTTAAACTTTTGTGTAAATCATCGACCTAATCTTAATTAATTAATGTATGTTCTATTTTAAACTATATAATTGGTTGTAATACTTTATTCGACAAATAATCGTCATAAAAGTACAGACATACATACACACAGTAATACATAAAATACATAAAAAGCAGTCCGTCCCAAAGTGCTACAGCAAGAAAAATAATTCTAAAACTTAAGAAATAAGCAGATATAACTAGCTGTTCAATTCAGGCGGGTTTACCGGGTCACTTAACATTTTTGAGCGAATTAACCAGGCACCCGCAAGGTATTTTGAGACCCCACAAACAATATACAGTGAGGCTGTATTGGTTAACATAATACGCAGGGCAGATCTATGGTCATTCACGCCCATAGATTTACAAACTGGTTTTAGCCATTTGTTCCTAACGTGCTTATAGGCTGAACATGCAAATAAGAAATGCCCCAAGGATTCTTTCGGGCAACTGCAGCCTGGGCAGTTTAGGTCTTTCCCCTCCATACTTTTCCATCCTGCCGTTATTTCTTTGACAGGTAAAGTTCCATGTCTAAATTTCAAGAACAAAGTTCTATCTCTAGGTGATTGGATAAAATCCAAAAAGGGCTCGATTTTGCGCCCTACTTTGTGTTCTAGGAACTTGGTGGTCAGGGTGCCAAGATTTGAATTAGCATGTATCTTGGAATCTACCCATTCCCAATATAACTTTTTTACTTCATGTTTAGTGGGAGGGCATTGTGAAATCCAGGATGCCCCCAGACCTAACGAGTGTACCAAAAGCTTGAGGTTGTTAAGCCACTTTATTTTGTTATTCACATTAAGGGTAATTAGCTCGTCCAGGACTCGGGCATAGTCTTTTAGTTCTTCCGTCCTTCGGAGTCGCACCCAAAATAATAGAGGTCTAAGATAGATTTTATCAGCTATACATTTCATACCCATGTCAAAAAATAGTGGTAACAAAGGAGTTGACATGGGAAGTGAAACCAGTTCTCGGATAAACTTATTCTCTATGACAGTCAGGGCTCTAGTGCTAACAGCGCCCCAAATTTCTGAGCCGTAGACTGCCGATGCAACCGCCTTCCCCTCATGGACTGATAGGGCTGGAGCGACTGGTCTACTGGTGGATTGGCGCTGGTTTTTAATTATAGCACCAGAAACCCTTTTGAGATTAAGTATCATTTTAGATATGTGCGGTCCCCAGGACATATTATTAGATAGTCTATCACCCAGGTAATCAAATTCATTTACCACCTCAAGCGGAGACCCGAAAAGTGAAATATTTACATTCCTGGACTTCTTTTTTAACGAAAAAACCATTAACTTAGTTTTCGTGGTATTTATTGTTAAGCCCCGCTTTCTACAAAAAAGCGAAAAGCGGTCTAGCAGTTTCTGAAGGCCTGACGGGGTCTTGGACATCAGGAGGGTATCGTCCGCAAAGAGGAGTGTAGGGGTCTTCTCACCGGCAAAGACGGGCGCATCCGCGGGGTCCTCCCTCAAATGGTCTACCACCCCATTTATGAAGAGGGAGAACAGCGTTGGTGCCATCACACATCCCTGCCGCACTCCTCTGTTGACTGGTACCCTCTCTGTCAGTTGCCCTTGGCTTCCCCAACGTATGCTCGCAAAGTTGTCCTCATGGAGCTTAATAATAAATTGCAGAAGATAGTTGGGAAAGCCCATTTCCAATAGAACTTCCCACAATTTGGGGCGAGGAATGACATTGAATGCGGTTTTAAGATCAATAAAAGCCAGATACAAGCTGCCTTTATTAATGGATACTGACTTCCAATAGACCGCGCAAAACCGAAACACCTGGTCTATTGCACCCACATTCTGTCTAAACCCTGCCTGGAAGTGGGTTAATACCTCTTCTTCCATAAGCCAGGTCTCAATTCTATTTACAATGACCCTGCCAACCACCTTTTGTATGGTATCAATTAAACTAATTGGTCTATAGTTGGCAGGGTCCTCTCTATCGCCTTTTTTGTAAATTGTGATTACCTCGGCCCCTTTCCAGGAGTCTGGGACGGGAAAACCCTGTTGAATTAAGTTCATTAAGCTAGCTATGAAATTTGCCCAAACCAAGGGGTCATGAGCTAACAGGTCTCCAGGCAGACCGTCTGGGCCAGGTGCTTTACCAGGCCGGATTTTGGAGATAGCATCTTTAACCTCTCTTACCTCGAAAGGGACTATCTCTGTTAGTAATTCTGTTCTTAAAGCCGGAAATATTTCTGGAGCTAGATGAGCTTGAGTCTCATCTACGCAATATAACTTTAAAAAGTGAGCGTACCATTGCTGGGCATTTATGTGATTTAAAATTGGGTCAGCTCCCCTTCGATCTAAAATATTAATCAGTTTCCAAAAGGAGACAGAATTTTTATCCCATGCTGCTATTTTAAGTTTCTGCCAATGATCTTCCTCCCAATTCTTTTTTGAAAGTGTCAAAATTTTCCTATAGTCTCCCCTAGCCAATCTTATAGCTCTGGAGTCATTTAACTTTATTGCCAGTGCGATTGCCTTTCTCTTTTCCCTACAGTCAGCAGTATACCAAGGGTTTGTTTTTGAGTGCTTCTCTACAGGTTGATCTCCCTTGGTGGTTTTTTGAAAGACCTTGCCTATTTTAACTACAAGATCATGATAATGGGTTAAAAATAGTGGGCCATAGGCGTTGAGAGTAGCCAGATCCATCTTTATTTCTGACATAGTGGAAGATTCCACTATAACTAGCTCCCTAATATGTAGGAGCACCTCATCTTCAAGCTTGATCACCTCCCATCTCAATTTCCTATTACAATTGGTTGGGATAGCCTCCTTAGTAATTAGTTTCGAGTCTAAAGACTCGCTTCGTTCGTTAGGCCATTTAATTAACATACATAGTGGATTATGATCGCTGTCCACAGTTTGTCTAATCTCCATATCTATAAGGTTAGACCAGGAATGAAGGTCTAAAAAAATATAATCAATTCGCGATGGGGAGACTATCCTGTTATATGTCATCCCCCCATTGCGATCAGAGATGGTCCGGACGTTTAGAGCTCTTAGTTTGTGAGCCAAGGCTAGGGCATTCAGCTGTATTACTCTAGGATTCCATTTCTTGATGGGTGCTAGATCTAAGGTGGGGACGGAGTACTTCCAATCCTCCGCTGTCCAGCCCAAAATATCCTCATCATCCAGAGGTTCGAAAGTACAATTAAAATCACCACCCACCAGAATTTTTGATCCCGGGGCTAATTCTAGTAGCTTAGAATCCAACAGCTCAATTGGGCGACATTTGGCAGCCCTGCGAACCCCTAGCATAAATGCAGAAAATATGTATTTTGCCCCCCTTTGGGCTTTTCAAGGAGATGTGTAGTAAGTCATCTGAGGGAACACTATACACATTGACAGCCAAATTAAGATTGACTTTCACCCATATATGAAGTCCACCAGATGGGCGGCCTTTCCCTGAGGAGACAGCCGGGACATAATACGTAGAGTACCCATTTTTATACTGAGGAGACAGACACCACGTTTCCTGGAACATGCATATATCGAATGGATCAATAAAGTTGTTCCAATCTGGGATTTCAAGTTTTTTTTTTAGCCCTGCTATGTTCCAGGACAGGATGTTTATAGGGGGGCTGTCTGTAGCCGGGACAGTTAATAAATAGGAAGGAGCTATTTCCGTTTCAGTGCTACTAAGACCACCTATTTCAAGAAGTAACTCGTCCTGCCCAACACTACCTACTTTAGTCACCAGATGTCCTATCTTTTTCGCCATTGCTATTTCTCCGGTTTTATTAGAGTTAAGAGGTTCAGGAAACTTGGTTGCAGACCCAGGATTATGGGTTTTTAAGTGGACTTGGGTCTCTCCTATCATAGAGACTTCTAGACCGGGTACATCTATAATGTCCTTTGTTACTTCTCCTACGGAAGTAGCTAAAAGTCAATCTACGTTTTCCAACCCGCTGTAGCGGTTATAACAAGGTATAGACCAGGGATTGAGTTGGGGACCTGGCCAAGCTCTATTGGGGGGGTTAAGACCGTACAGTGGTCTACCTGAACTTCTCGGAACCACGCTCCACCCCTCATTGATACCGTTGTCCCACTGACTCATGGTGTTATGTTTATAATTTCCAGCCCATGTCCCAGTTGGCTGGTTGGTATCATGGAAAAGACTTTCCCTTGTAGGATATGCTAGATTTCTCCCGTACCCCTGGTTTGGATTATGCTCTTGCAGATAATCTCCTTTTGTTCCTCTTCTAGTATGTTTGGGACCTCTCAGCCAACTCCACCTATTACCACGATAGTCTGAGACCGTGTAGAAATAGGATACGGGTTTAGCTGAAATTGAAGAGTTACTAGTACGCGGGGGTCCTGCAGAAATAAATTCCACCACACCCGAGTCCTCGAAGGACACAACAACACAGTCCCCCTGTATGTTTTTTTTGATCTCGCCCACCCACGGTGCCCTCTCAACCATAAGTATTTTGCTATTAATATTTAAAGGTGGAGGGTAATTTTGATCTAACCAGTGACAGACTTTGTTCTTGAGAGCCCAAAAAGATTCAGATGTTGTTGGGGCAAGTTCAGGAACGCCTGTTAACACTATTACATAAGGGCAAACATCAGGTGGTAAATTGATATTATGGCGGGACTTGGATTTTACTGGGTTATGAGACGGTGGTTTAGACACAGGGATTTGGGGTTTATCAGAGCTCTGGTTTTTTTTTTGGAGCGTTGGACGTTAAAATGAGCGAGTTTCTGTTACTACTCTTAGCAGTTGATGTTAAAGTTGGTAGAGTTTTGGAGATTACAGCTCCCCCTGTTGTCTGCTTTGGTACTACTGGTTTAATACTAGAAAGTACCGGAGTATTCGTGACTGAGTGGGCAGGGATGCAGGGAATGGTTTTCCCTTCTTCATATATGGACTTTAAATGTAATTCGATCCCTTGTAGTCTAGATTCCAAAGGGGCAAGTAGGGATTTGATTAGCTTTGCTAAGGCACTCATAAATATACCTTTTGTATCTTCTAGGCCTTCTGCTGTCTCATCCAAGGAACTAGACTCTAAAAGGCTTGCTAGGCTAATATTAGGATCTGAATTATCGGGAATACCCAGTGGGAAAAGGTGGGGACCAAGAGGAACCTCTTGGCTAACAGTACCCTAGGCTGGAATAGCCAAGCTATCACATCCATCCTGAATGTCAATAATATTATTGGCAATCTCTATGGGACCTCCTGCAACGTCAACACCCAATGTGGTAACCCCAGTATTCATACTAAGTGGATTCGAATTTTTCGGAACAGCACCCTCCCTTACACCCCTCAGAAATAATGAGACATCCTGATGGGCAATGCCTACCTCCGGAGTCTTAGCAGGGGAAACAACTGACAAGGGGGTCAAAATATGAGGAGCAAGTAAAACAGCCTGATTATCATTAGTAAGGTGGCAGATAGGTGGAGGGAGAATGGAATTAGAGTCCTGGTTGGAAAGGTTTTTGGAGGGGGTACGTGCAGATGCGATAATTCCCAAGGAGGACCTTCTCGCAAAAGCGAGGTCCTGGGATACCCTCCTTTCCATAAGGACGATACCTTCGTCAATTAATTGGTTGGTGCGTACAATAAAATTATCTAGAGAACCAGTAAGTTTTGACTTACTGCGAGTTTCCCGGGTGCACATTCCCGCTGATGGATTAGATATATCTGGTTAGTAAATCCTAAAATCAATTATTACCATATGCAAATTACCCACGACAAAAAAGTGAAAAAGGAACTTACAATAATGATTGTCCCACTAATAACACCAACCCGGCGATATTAGCACTGCCAAAGAGTATGGCCCAGACCAGACTCTCCAGGCCTCGGAGGGCCACAGAGGGCCCGCCCTTTGCCCGGGCTTAGCCCCGGGCGCTCCCGCGCGCTACCGCGCAGCAGGATCCTCTAACTCTTATATAGAGCTAGGGGTGAGGGCGTTACTGGCAGGGAGAGCAGCCACAGGTGTGACAGGCAGGGACTCTTGGGATATTGAGTCCCTGCAGTACTGCTCGCAGCCCTGCCGGTGCCTCAAGACGGTTTTATGCACTCGGACCTCTCAGCCCCAAAAGTCCAGAGTCCAGGAGGGCGCAGCGGGACCCGCGGAGCGGGTCCGGCAAGGCGTGGGTTGGCAAAGGTATAAAAGTTAACATCCGGCTCCCAGCGGCAACGGACAGTCAATAGAAGATCCCACAGCACACTTCCTCCAACGCTGTTAAAAAGGGGCGGGGGCATTACCGGCAGGGAGAGCAGCCACAGGTGTGACAGGCAGGGACTCTTGGGATATTGAGTCCCTGCAGTACTGCTCGCAGCCCTGCCGGTGCCTCAAGACGGTTTTATGCACTCGGACCTCTCAGCCCCAAAAGTCCAGAGTCCAGGAGGGCGCAGGTCCGGCAAGGCGTGGGTTGGCAAAGGTATAAAAGTTAAAATCCGGCTCCCAGCGGCAACGGACAGTCAATAGAAGATCCCACAGCAAACTTCCTCCAACGCTGTTAAAAAGGGGCGGGGGCGTTACCGGCAGGGAGAGCAGCCACAGGTGTGACAGGCAGGGACTCTTGGGATATTGAGTCCCTGCAGTACTGCTCGCAGCCCTGCCGGTGCCTCAAGACGGTTTTATGCACTCGGACCTCTCAGCCCCAAAAGTCCGGAGTCCAGGAGGGCGCAGCGGGACCCGCGGAGCGGGTCCGGCAAGGCGTGGGTTGGCAAAGGTATAAAAGTTAAAATCCGGCTCCCAGCGGCAACGGACAGTCAATAGAAGATCCCACAGCACACTTCCTCCAACGCTGTTAAAAAGGGGCGGGGCGTTACCGGCAGGGAGAGCAGCCACAGGTGTGACAGGCAGGGACTCTTGGGATATTGAGTCCCTGCAGTACTGCTCGCAGCCCTGCCGGTGCCTCAAGACGGTTTTATGCACTCGGACCTCTCAGCCCCAAAAGTCCAGAGTCCAGGAGGGCGCAGCGGGACCCGCGGAGCGGGTCCTGCAAGGCGTGGGTTGGCAAAGGTATAAAAGTTAAAATCCGGCTCCCAGCGGCAACGGACAGTCAATAGAAGATCCCTATATAATGAATTATGTGTTTTTAAAAAATGATCCTAACTGGAACCATGTTGAATCTGTACTTTTATGGTTTTTCTCGAATAATGAAAACCGAATAAAGATTTTGAACTGAACTTAACGTACTCCAACAAACAAATGAGAACAGAAATAACCTGCCCTTAAAGAACTTGTATAGGCCTAAAAATAGGTCCTTATATACTTATATTAACCCCTGAACCACACACAATTGACCTCACAACATGATTACAAAAGTATAAAGATTTTATTACATAGAAATACAGAATTTCTCAGTACATGATTATTGGATAACTTATTCCATCATATAGAAATTGTGGTCATTTCAAATAAAAATATCTCAATCCAATCATCACACCAATCCCACATGCCAGCCAACACTTACATAGCAACATACATACATCTATACACACGCCTAACTCCACAAATATATTGTAGCCAATGATTGATCTGAGAGTAATAGATGCAACACAATCCACTGGGTACATTGTAGTGGCATAGAGTGAAGTATAGTGTTGTACAGTGGAGTGAGGTAGGGTAGACTAGAGAGTGGTACGGTGTCCTACATCGGAGTGGCACATCGTGTTGTAGTTTGTAGAGGCATACAATGCTGTTGAGTAAAGCAGCGAACAGTAGAGTTTCATACAGTGCAATAGTGTAGGGTGGAGTGTTGTAAAATGGCGTACACTGGGTTGGTGTAGAGTGGAGTAGCGTATAGTGGTGTTGCATACAGTGGAGTGTCACTGACTGGATGGGTATGCAGTAGACTGGGGTAGAGAGGAATAGTATGCAGCAGAGTGGGGTACTCTTTAACATTTTATAATTTTGAGATTACATTACAAGGCTGTCAGAGTTTATGAACATACAATTAGTTCCAACAGCGCAAGTGATATGGTGAAAAAAGTGTGAAAAAAGTGCAACTTTTTTCACCATCTCACTTTTGCCGTTGGAACTAATTGTATGTTCATGAACTCTGACAGCCTTGTATTGTCATCTCAACATTATAAAATGTTAAAGAATATATGGATCTTTCCTTAAATACAGACTTTGATTGATTTAATTCTGGTGTGTTTTTTGATTCATTTCTTTTGTCTTCTATTTCCCTTTTCATTGATTACTACTGAAAGGTTTAAGTACTGTTGATTTCGGTTATTATTCGGTAAACCAATAATCCATTCTGCACCCGACAGAACCAACATTTCCCACATTCTTGTACACCCAGGTTCTGAGGGGCACTTGGTCACCCCATTATACTAGATGGGGAGTGGAGTACCGCAGACAAGGGTACAGTGGGATGAGATATTGTGGAATAGCATAGATTGGAGTAGCTTACAGTGCATTGCCGTAGAGTGGAACAGCTTACAGTGGAATACCATAGAGCTGAGTGGCACAACTACAGCTAGTGGCATACAGTAGAGTGAAATAGCACAGAGTGGTGCGGCATGGAGTGGAGTTGCAAATAGTGGAATAGATTGGCATATATTGGAACAGTGTACAATGAAGTTTCTAGATTGGATTGGTGTACAGTGGATTAGCATACAGTCATTTAGAGTACTGTGGGTGGTGTACAGGAGAATAGCATAAAGTGGAGTGGAGTGGTATAGAGGGGAGAGGGAAAAAGTGGAGCTGCATACAGTAGAATAACGTACACTGCAGTGAGGTACAGGGGTGTAGCAAAGAGTGGAGTGGCATTAAGTGAAATAGCGAACAGTTGACTAGCATACATTGAAATAGTGGAGTACACTGGAGTGGCATAGAGTGCAGTGGCATAAAGTGGCGTGACCTGGGGACAGTAGAGAAGCATACAGTGGAATAACATGCATTGGAATGGCATACAGTAGAGTGGTGGGGTGGGGTGAAATGGAGTGCCATAGAGTTGATTAGCATAGAGTGTACTTGTGTACAGTGGAATAGTGCATACTGGAATGGCTTAGAGTAGCAAACAGTGGAATAGCATACAGTGGAGTGGTAAAGAGTGGAGTGGCATAGGATAGAACGTGGTAGAGAGTAATAGCGCACAGTGGAGTGATATAGATTGCAGTGGTATAATGTGGGGCAGTGTACAGTGTATTGAGTAACATAAGTGTAGCATGGTAAACAGTCTAAATATTGACTTTTTATTTTCACCTACAAGAATATCGAGTTCAAAATATCGGAGGGACAGAATATCGAAATCAAGAATATCGATGACCAGAAGGTAAGAAATATAATTTATGTTAATATCGAAATTAGTAATATCGATAGAAAAAATACTTGGGGGCACATTAGGATGGCGGGCGGGCTTTGCCCGCCCGCGACCCTATCGGAAAAGGGGACCGCCCGCCTTAAGGGCGGGGGTCCCGGGGGTGCCATTAGGATGTGCCCACCACAGTGGCGGACACATCCTGTATTTTCAGCATTGTGGCGGGTGGTGCTCTCTGCACCGCCCACCACAATGCTGAAAATGCATTGCAGCATTTGCATAATGAAAGCGGCAGGCACCGCGTGGTGCCTGCCGCTTTCATTATGTAAATGCCAGGGGGTACCATATATACCACCCCATGTGCACCCCCCTATTGTAATTCACTCTGGTGGCCCGCAGTGGGCCCCAGAGTGAAGTCCGCATGCCTTTCCGTGGCGGCATTTCCGCCACGGAAAGGCATTGAAAAATGACCATTATAATATGGCTGGCGGTGTCTGATAGACACCGCCACCATGTTATCCCTTTTCCGCCCCGGCCGCGAGGCGACCGGGGCGGAAAACAGGCGGGCGGTGTTTCCCACCGCTGCGGTCCCCTCCGCCATCATAATATGGCTGGGGAATACAGGGAAGGATGGCGGGCGGATTGCCCCCTTAATGTTAATGTATTTTATTATGTATTTTATATGTATGTTTACATAATTTTTGTTAATTATTGTACTAGTTTTAAAATATATGTATTACATTTTTAGAAGGTAGTAATAATTTTTTCAAGTAAATTATGCGTTTTAGTACCGTAGCGGGTTGTGAGTTTATAGGGGAATAGGATGGGAAGTAATTTAATTATAGTAAACAATTAAATATTTTTTAGAAATTATTACATATTTTTAAATACATTTTGCGCTTTAGTTCGGTAGCGGGATGTGGGTTTATAGAGGAATAGGGTGGGAAGTAATTTAATTGTAATTAATTACAAATTTGATTATTATTTATTGGTATTGATAATTATTTGTATGTTAATTATTAATTGGCAATTAATTTTCATTAATTGGTAATTAATTTTTATTAATTGGTAATCCTTTTTATTACTTGATTTATTGGTAATTATATTAAGTGTATTAAATTATTATTGAAGTGTGTTGTGAGGTTATAGAGTAATAGGGTGGGAATTATTTTAAATGTAATTAAGGTATTATTTATTTTATTTTGAGTATTGATAATTACATCATTGTTAACCAATTACAAATTGGTAATACCTTTTTAATCATTCCGGAGAGCTCTAAAAACCTATCTTTTTTGTTAGTCCCTTCTGAATCATTAATTATTCATTGGTAATTAAATGTGATTGTTTAATAATGTATTGGTATTTATCAATAATGTATTGTTAATTATTATTTGCTAAATGTTTTAAGAAATTTTGTTTTTTGGTATTGACAATTAATTTTATTTTATTTTATTATTATTATTTGGTAATACATGTTTTATAATTATTACTTAACTGTATTTAATTTAATTGTTTGTTAAATATTAATTGCCAATTATTTTTAGATCATTATTTATTGGTATTGTTAATTAATTTGTTGTTATATAATAATTACATTATTTTTTTTTTACAAAAATATTATTTTGATTATCTGTAAGTTATTTTGACCCCTACACTATCCAACACTTTACTTACTGTTGCACCCTCTGGAGTTGGAATAGTAATTTTAACCCCTACTCTATCCAACACCTTCCCTACTGTTGCACCCTCTGGAGTAGGAATAATAAATATAACCCCAATGCTATCCAAAATGTCCCTATTGTTGCACCCTCTGGAGTTGGAATAGTAATTTTAACCCCTATGCTATCCAACACTTTCCCTACTGTTGCAACCTCTGGAGTTGGAATAGTAATTTTATTCCCAACGCTATCCAACACTTTCCCTGCTGTTGCACTCTCTGGAGTTGGAATAGTAATTTTTACCCCTACGCTATCCAATATTTACTGTTTTAGTTAATGTAGTTTATACTTCATTTAAAATTATTTTTTATAATTTGCTATATATAGTTTTGGTATTTGGTATTTATATTATTCTTGTATGTGTATGTATGTATGTATGTATGTATTTATAATTTATAAAATGTTTTTAACAATTTATAAGTTATTAGAGAAATACTTTGTAAATATTATTAAGTAAGTATATATATTATATTTCATATTTAGATGTTCAATTGTTTTACATTATATGTATTACTTATAATTTTAAACATATTTTTAATTATGTTTATTTTAATTATATGTATAATTTATTTAATTTTATATTAAGATAGGACTTCTATATTCTTGACGTCGATATTCCGCCTCCAATATTTTTGACGTCGTTATTTTCGACGTTGATATTATGTCAGACATTCTTGTAGCATACAGGAGAATAGTGCATAGTGGAGTGGCATAGAGTGCAGTGGCATAGAGTAGAGTGGTTTAAGGTAGAATAGTACAGAGTAGAGTTGGGGGCATAGATTGGAGTGGCATAGAGTGGAGTGGCGTACAGTGGAGGTGCGTACAGTAGAACAGTGTAGAGTTGATTGCCGTACAGTGTACTGGTGTGGACTGGATTGTCATACAGTGGAACGGCAAACAGTGGAATAGCGTACAGTGCAGTGGTGTAAAGTGCAGTAGCATAGAGTGGAGTGTGGTAGAATGGAATGGCACATAGTAGAATAGCATGGAGTGGAATAGAGCGTACTGGTGCAGAGTGTAATGGTGTAGAGTTGAGTGACAGAGTAGTTTGACGTACAGTGTAGTGGTGTACACTGAAATAGCAAACACTGGTGTGGGGTGAAGTGGAGGGATGTAAAGTGGAAAAGCGTAGAGTGCAGTGTCATAGAGTGGAGTGAGGTACAGTGTAGTGTCCTACTCTGGAGTGGCGTTACGTAGAGTGTTGTAGATTAGAATACCGTAGACTGCAGCCCTCCCTGATCCCTAATGGGCCCTAGGGACCACATCCCCTAGCACCAAATACAATGAAAAGGGGGAGGGTGACACATAGTCACCCTCTCCGAGCCTTATTAGGACCCTAGGACCTTATCCCTTAGACCATGCTTATTTTACATGGGGTGGCGGGGCCATGCAGCCCACCTCTGTGAGCCTAATTTTGCCCCGGGAACCCACTCCCTGGGACTCTCTGTTTTTTTAAGTGGAAGGGGGTCAGGAGGCCACCTCCTTAAGCCTTATTGAGGCTTGGGGACCCCATCACCAGGGATTCATTACACCATAAGGGGGGAGGGTCTGCATGGCCACCCTCCCAAGCCTTATTAGGCCCCAGGGACCCCATCCCCAGAGAAAAGTATTAATTTGGTAGGCAAGCTCCATGGTGCAATTTTAAATAAAATTGGACGGAGGCCACAGTGCCCTGTCCTTGAGCTTTTATAGGCCCCAGAAACCCCATTCCCTGGTGCCAAACCTTACTGTAATCAGGAGAGGGCCGTAGAGCTCCCCTTTCCTGAGCCATCTCAAGCCTGGGGATCCCATCCCACAGGGCAGCTTTTTTCTAGAAAGGGGTGGTCATGAGCCAATTTTGGTCAGGGGATCCTATCCCCTAGGGCTCGCATAATTTAGCACTTGTTGGGGCCGAGGCGGGCTGCTCCCACCTTGAGGGAGCAGCTACCTATGCCTCTTCCTCCAGGCGGGAGCAATCAGTTCTTTTTCCCTGCCCACATCAGACTGGCAGGAAAACAGAATACAAGTCTGCTCCCAACAGGCGGGATTGTTTGCAAAGCTCTTGCCCACTGGGAGCAGCTGTCATGTTTGGTACAGCTTGGTGTATGATTTGAAACTGCTCCTCCCACACAGGAGCAAACCTGTTTCCCTGCCTCCACCAGGGAGGGCCGGAAAACCACTGTGTCCTGGGGGTAGGCTCCTCTGGACACTGTAGGTGATCCAGCCCTGGGGATTGTGGTCCCAGGGCCTTTTAAAGTCTCATGAAAGAGGGTCCCCTCCACTTAAAAAATACTTTGGGTCCCAGGAATGGGGTCCCTGGGTCAAATAATTCTCGTGGAAGGTACCGCACACCTCTTCCCCATATTAATTAAATAGGGCCCGGGGGATGGGGCCCTGGAGAAGTAAATGGCTCAGATAGGGGGGCAAATGCTTGCCTCTCCAAAATAATTCAATTGAGTCCAAGGGTATGGGGTCCCCAGGGCGATAAGCAGCTCGGGAGGGAGACCACACCACCTCCTCCCCATAATAATTTAATTGGAACCTAAAGGATGGGGTCACAGGCCGAAAATGGCAGGGGGAAGGGGGCGCATGTTCCTTACCTGCTAATTAAAGAATGTGGCACGGGCCACCCTTTTAGTGGTATTTTTTTGCCGCAATCCTGCAAAAATCATATTTTGGCCCTGGGGAGAATCCCTATGGATCCCCCAAGTGCCTAGAGGGGCATGGTCTCGCTACCACACACCCTACATATGTATTTTTGTTTTATTTCAGTACGGATGAAGTCCCTGAGTCCTGTAATGTCGGCCACCAACATTTTTCTGACCCAAACGTTCAGCTATAGAATTATTATTCAACCTTCATTTCTCAAAAACTGAAAGGATTTACGCCAAATCACAAAAAGCACAATCTGTGGACCAATATCAAAAATCCTGCTAAATTTGGTGTCATTTAGATTAGTAGCTTTTGCGGTATAGCTTCTCAAAGAAATCTATAGAAAATGCACGGGGATTCTGCATTGTGGGACATCCGACTTTTTTTTCAGTCCCCACTTGACGGATTTCCCCAAAGTATTCCATGCACAAGCAAGGCAAAAAAAAGAGCCCTCTTATGGAATGAAAAGGAGTTTCAAATTGGAGGATACAAATTAAGTTGGGATCCTCAGTTTGATTTGTGGGAGCAGTGCAAGGGCATCAAATATAATGTAGTGTTGAAAATGGGTTGCCTTAATTGAATTTAGAAAAGCTCCAACCTTCCCGTTCAAATTGTGACTCTTTGTAGTATTTGTTTGTGAATTAAATCAAATATTTCATCATGTGTGTATTGGTTTGTGGTTCAGATCATGAAAATTGCTTAGGCTCGGGTCCCCGGTTTCCAATATTGACTCACTGTAGCAGTCCCTGGATTTTAATAATTATTCTGTGGGGATTCCGCAATTCCAGTAATGAGACATTAAGGGTCTCCACAAGTCAAAAGGTTAAGAAAAAGCGTTGTAGTCATTTACTCATAAACAGATCCTACACTTGTTACTGTAATTACTTAAGCAACATTGTGTTTAAATAGCTTCAGGATATCTTTGAATGAAACACGTAGACATAAACAGAACTGGTGCACAATACACCGGATGGACTCATGAGATAACTTAAGGTGTGTTACAATAAGTTTTTACTTTTTTGTTTGAGACATGCCATTGAAAATGCCTCCTGGAAGTTTCTTGAGCAGAATTTTACCTACTGAAATACTGACAGAAGCCTAATCTCAAAGAAACACCGTTAGTCCAAGAAAGACCCTTGGCACAAACAACACACAACCTGGGAACTGTCCACTGTGATACAGATTGAGATCATCTAGAATGGAAGACTAAGATGTGTAAGAGGTTAAACAATACTCACTGTAACATATTGCTTACAAAAACAATATTGCTTCATATTGCAGTTGTTTAGAAACAAAAGAATGTCTTTTGGCTTTTAATAATAAACATGTTCCTCTAATGTAAAAATGTTTAAAGTACTATGAACATACTAAAATGAGAAAGAAGGGAAACCTGTCTAATATGCCCTGAATAAGAGTGATTGTGTTGATTTTCATCTTTCAATTACTCTTCTTTTTTATAGTTAAGATATTCACATGAGAAATTAATAGGGCCAAAGAGGAGACATGCCTTGTCATGTTTAATCTAAACATAGCACACTTTGGCAGAAGCCGCAATGAAAAGCTTCGCACCTAAACAAAACATAGCGGTTGTTTTTCTTTTAAATAGCATTTTCAATTGTCACAGCTGCAATTTTTCTGGTTTTATGTTTTATATTTGTACTCAGTCAATACTAAAATGACATGTTCCTTTATGATTATTTTTTCCTAGTTTACAGAAGAATATTTGTAATTTGTGATACCGTTCAAGAACTCTGCTTCATATTACATAGGAGAAAGAAACATCCTTGCATGAATGATAGATTAATCCTAATCAATAGGCTTCTTAAACTCAGTGAACGAATCAACATTAATAAATATTTCTGTAAACAATACCTCTTCAGATTGCATTATTCTTTAAAATGTCCTTGGCAGAGGTAACAAAATGCTAGTAGGACTTGTGCCAGAAATACAAGGTGTAAAGCGTCAAATACATTTGGCTTAATTACAAGTTGTATACTGAGGTATTAGTAAAATCATATGCAATTTTAACCATCACCATGTGCTAATTTCACACTAGTACCGTGCAATTCTTAGTATAATTCCATGGAAAAGGGAATTACCGCATGGGACTGATTTTTCTAGTTGTGAAACAACAGAGAAATCCTTGTTCCCTGGGATTCTGCTGTATCAGCGCTAAGCAGTTGGCAAATATGCACAGGCCTATTCGTGGGGTATCGAATGCAGTGGTGGCTCGCCAAGAGAGTGCAGTGGGGTGGGCTGGAGGAGGGGCAGGGTGGGATGGGGTAGTAGTGGACTCCGACATTCGGCAGAACATAGTAAAGTAAGCAAACAGATGAATAATACTATTTAACTTTCGCGCGCTGTATTGCCGCTAATGATGGGATGAGGGGGTGGGGGTAGTAGGAGAAGGAAGGAGAACGTATTTCTTGGCAGAAGAAACAAAAATTGAATGACACACAGGGGGACATGTACAAGGAAGTGGAGGAGAGAGGCGTTTCCCCCTGCGATGGTGCTAAGTTTTGTAACTTAGCGCCAACGCAGGGACCCTTGCACCAGAGTGCAAGGGTGTCTGCGTCTAGGGGAGGATTATTTATGTGTAGAAAGGTGCACCTTCCTGCACATAAACAATCCTAGAAATGCCATTCTGTGACTTTCATGCGTGCTGCTTCACAAGGCAGCACCCATGAAAAAAGCAACAGCGAGGAGAAATAATGCATTTCACCTCATTTCGCCATCTTAAGACCAGTTTTTACATGGTCTTAATTTTGACACTGCCTCCTATTTACACAATCCTTGAACAGAGGGGGCAGCGTCAAAATGAATGGGTGTTGCGGTTGAACGCAAACCGCAACACATACTGTCCACCCTTTTCACGCTAACCATAGCTCTGGAATATTTTCCAGTAGGTCAAAGGATGAGCTGCAGAAGTGGGAAGGTTTGCCCTTGGGAACCTGGTGATGGAGTGTGCAGGAGTTAGTCTCATTAATGTAAATAATCTAGGGCTACTTCAAATACTAAATATCTCAAAACATTTTAAGGTAAAAAACAATAGTGACATTAATGATTAGAAAAGTACAAAAATAATGTATTAGACTTCATAGCCATTTTGATCAATATAAAACACACATATAAAAAAAGTCCTACAGAGACTGACACTAAAACAACATTCTGACTGCATTCATTTATTACATAAGCATACTACATTCAAATAGTCATATTGATATATAAGATCTTCTTAGCAAAAAAAAGTTTACTTTGCAATTAATGTTGCAAAACACATTGATGAACACATGATTTTTAGGGTGGTTTCCAGAATAGCTCTACGCGCGTTTCGACAGACCACTACCTTCATCAGGAGTTCCACCACCGAATGTTGTGCTCTGTAAAGACCAGTATATATCACACATATAAATACGTACATTAGTGTCACTATTATGTACAGTGCAATCTTTCCATGATATTGGGATTACCATTGTTACATATTTGGGATATAAGCTCACATCCTATTGATAGTCAAACAAGAGCCTGACATGTAAATACATACAGTTACAAAAAATGTAAGTGCAAGTGTTGACACATAAGGAAATACATAGCCATGTGTCTAAACAGGCCTCAATACATAACAGGCATAGTTCAGCAGTGTCACACAAAAAAACAACACTTAACAGACGGTGCCCCTTACCAGAGTATTTAAACAAGGTCCATAGGATAGGATGAGAGATAAAAACTTTCGGAAGTTACAGACTGCTGAAAGAGATATATACAGGCCAGAATGAATGTAGAGTTCAATCAGATTAGTAACTGGGCAAATGCTGGTAAAACTGTTACGTTGATGATAGAAGAGAGAAACAGTTACCATATAGGCAGGTAGTAGATGTTCAGAATCACAGACTTTTTTTACGCTAATGGGGATCAAGTTGAGTCTTGAAACGCCATATGTAGGTGTAAAAAAATGACTCCAGTGGGCCTAAAGATATGCGCCAACAGTAAGAGTGGGGAAAATGACCTCCTATTGCTTTCTAACCTATGTCTGCAAAAAGCAGACCAAAATAATAATATGAACAAAAATTAGTACCTTTATATATCAGCCTACATCAGAGTGGTGATTTCCTCTCTTGTCAATTTCTTTTTGATAAAAACGGTTCTGACCCTAAAGCTGAAAAGAACGCGAATATACACGGTATTATTTAAACAAGGAAATCCAGAGTGACAGAAAGTATATACTACCGCTCTTTACTAACAGCGTTTTCCAAACAATATATCTACCTGCTAAAAAGATATTTCCAGCAGGACAGAGCTGCTAGTCCTTTAAGCCATGCAATCAGTTGCTAAAGGTGAACAGAACAGGTGCATCCGTAAATGAGAGAATTTCACAGAATGCCATCAATTCATATAGCCTATGTAGGCAGTGAGTGTTACTGATAGATGAGATTGCACGTGTCCAACTCGAGGAGAGCTGAACCGTGTACCGATCCTTTTAACCTCAATCGCATGTGCATATTAACAGTAGCCTTGTATCAGCCTGGACAGTCACTTATTTAATGGTTAACGTTGTTACCGATCATCTAGATATCGGGCGCATTTGTCAAAATTCAAATATTGGTTAATTCCTGTCATAGCAAGAAAAAACATCTCGTCTGATGGGTAGAGGCACAGTATTCAATTACTAATACCATGCTAAGTTATGCCATAAGCACGCACTGCGCTTACCGTTTGTGGTTTATGAATATAGCAAGCAGCTCTTTCCTAAATCCGGGCTCCTGCCAACTGGTACCAAAGTCACAGCACGCCGATAGAAGTTGGCGCGCAAATGGGGCGCTTTTAAATTTGAATAGAGCTTGGTCATGTAACCTAAATACGAGATATAGAAAGCGGTGCCTAGACGGTCGAACGAACGGAGAATTAAAAGAGTAAAGAACTACAGCGGCCATATTAGAGCGGAGCGGATACCTCTCATCAAACGTTACATACTCTTTTGAATAGGAGGCAGTAAATAAATGAGTTTCTTTGTCAATACTCCTTGCTCGAATATGCACAATATTATGGAAACAACTCCAAAGCTGTGGGAGCAGCGCCAAGGCCCCTAGTTTAAAGGAAAAACCATTAACAAGACGACCAAAGGACCAAAGGAGTATATGAACAAGTTCTTCGATGTGTATCTAATTAATGAAAATGCCTAAGAATAAGAGATAAACAATACCTTTGAAAATGAATTGATTGCTTAACTACAAGAGGCAATATTCACCTTTCCTTTAGCAACCTAAAAAGAGAGCCCCTCCAGAAAAGTGCTTGAACTTAAACCCAGATAGCCAGCACTGCTGATGCCCATTGTAAAACAATGTACAAAACTGACAATTACCTATTTATGAATGAGGGTATCTAGATGGAAAAAGATAATACAAAGCACTCACTTTAATTATTATAGCCTATAGCTTGGTCCCACGGGATTTCAGAGTTGAGACCATGAACATGAGTGTTTAGAGAAAAAATCCAGAACACCTCTCTGCATTTTCTAACAGTCGCTGCTTCTTGAGTGTTTTTGATTTCAATTTTTTCCAGTATCAACCACCTTATTTCAGTCTGACAGTGATTCATTTCTTGATAGTGTTTAACTAACGGTGCTGTATGTCTGTTTGTCTTGATTGCTGACGATGTTCTGTTAAATGGACGGAAAATTGCCACGATGTCTTGCCAACATATCCCTTGTTGCACGGGCGGAGTAATAAATATATAACATTGTCCGTTTTGCAATTTGTGAAGGTTCTAAGTTTGATTTCTTTCTGCTGATAGGTACATTTTTCTGTAACAATGGCATCATCACATGCCTTACAGTGGGCACATTTGTTGTTACCTGTGAAGGGATGACCACCGCCTATGGTTTCTGTATAAAAGGCGGTTTAGCTTGTATTCGCGAGTGAACCACAAGGTCTTTAAAAATGTTGTTCCGCTTATGTGCGAACATTGGGGTTTGAAGAGCCATATCTAGTTCAGTGTTTGCATTGAGTATGTGCCATTGGGAGTTAGTGTCACCCATTGGCGAGTGAATCCTACAAAACGAGTACCTTTTTCCAGCTCAGGAGAACACTTTCTGGACCTGTGGAAAAATAGAAGAATTCTGTACCTGTTGTCTTTGATCTTTGTTAAAACCTTAGGAGCTGGACCTGCTCCCACTTGCACCCAGTACTGAGAAGTGGACTCCATGGGTCAGATGGCTAACCACCATTGTGGATACAGAGACACAATCAATCAATCAATAAATCATACTTTATTTGTTTACATATATAACCATAAAAGCACATAAAAATATATTAAACATAATAATAAGACATATAATAATATATACAGTAGGGACATTGCACCGTGTACATAGATAGACATACGATCATTTTACTTATCACATCACAATTGTTTTCTGCACTTAAAAAAATATTTTTTTAAAACAGTTACAGAGTCTACAATAAATTCTGCCTCTATTTGTTGAAGAGCCACAAATGCTGGACAACAGTACTTCATGCTATATGTTTTAAAGACAGGAATAATCCATAATTTCTTCTGTACAGAATAAAATTTGCAGAAAAATATCATATGAATGGTAGATCGATCAGAGATGTCGTCACATGGGCATTTGCATAACTGTTTTGACCAATCATTTACAACTTGAAAGCTTAATGATCTATGCAGAGTACTCAGGCGGAAAAGCATCAATAAAAATCTGTCATAGTACTTCGTTATCAGGCATAGGTACGGCTGCAGACTAAAAGTTGTTAATGTAAGATTATGTGCTTGCACCGTGGTTTTATTCATTTCCACACATAATCTCTGTTCGCTCAGAAAGCTCAGGCATTGATTCTTAAGATCTTTCCTGGCTAGCCTAACCATGGTGGGTGGATCATCATAAAATTCTTGATGGCCCAAATTATATAAGAAAGATTTAACATAAGAAAGCCATCTAATTTGTATCACCCCATCCAAACCGATACAATCTTCAAAAACCCCACAATTGAACATTGTTTCCTCTGCTGTCCATATCCTATGCCACAACAGAGCTGGTTGCATCTTTATGATGTCTTCTAAATATGACAGACCTAGTTCTGTGTGGCATATGAAGGAGGAGGTACTGTTAGGTACCATCAACAGAAATCTTAAAAACATGTTTTCAGCTACCTGTAAAGAGCTCACATCCGCATACCCCCATATGCCAGCTCCATAAGATACAACAGTGACACATTTCACTTTATAAATATTTAATAGTTCCATCGTGAGTCGTCTGCCTAATTTCCTACTACAATTTGATAGTGCAGATAAGGTCTTTATATACAGTAATCTCCTTACTTTAATGCCCTGCAGCCAGGATCCCATGTGTTCAAGTAAAATTCCAAGGTAGGAGAATGTCTTTGCATTTTTAATCCACGTTCTGTCAATAAAGAATGTAGGGGCCGATTATGATGGCGGGCGGATGCATGACCGCTGGGCTGGAGGCGGCGGAAAATGTACCTCATCGTCCGCTAGCCGCGGGCCTTCCGTCCGCCATATTAGGAAGGGGAACTGGGCACATTTACCGTCCGCCGCCTAAAAACGTGAACCGCCGCGGGAACACACCAAACACCACAGCGGACGGAGCCAATCTAGGCTCACCGCCGTGCGGAATGACGTCCTGACCGTCCGCAATATTACGTTGTCGTAAACAAACCACAACACCGCAGTGGAAACACCTCCATCTCATAGACGGTGGAAGCACCACAACGGAGAGGGAAAGCAGTGCCACGAGACCCACCGCAGGGACCCGACCGCCATGGACCCAGCCCTACACGCCTTCCCGGCCCTGTTCCAACTTCACTACCAGCAAGTCATGCTCCGTCGAGGACGCCGCTGCAGGTACGCAAGCATGCAATACACACATACCACGCCACACCATGCATGAACACTATTACCTGTCCACACCAGCAGCGTCGGATTGGTAACGAGGGCACTAGGGCAATGCCCGAGTGGTCGGTGCCCAGTCCCAGCTGAGGGCTGCTCTTTTGGGCAGCCTTGGTGGACAGATTTGGGCGGTTACTGCATTTTCAAACGACCGCCAGCGGCCCAGTGGGTGCCTGAGAGCCCTTTCTGGAGGTAAATGGGCGTCCAATGCCACCCTCTCATCAATGGCCGAGGGGTCACTCCCTTCCTCTTGCTGGGCCGGCCCAGTAATATATTTATATTGAGTGATGCAGGGGGCATGATCAAAAGTTGCCTCACTTGTTTTCAGGTGCGTCACCAGTGTTAACTAATCCGTGGTTTTTGTAACTCACCCCCTTTTGTAATAAAATTTCGTTGAAGCAGTGCATACATGCCAACATTTTAGGACAGGGACGTGGGAGATTTAAAATAAAGCATCGGGAGAATGAAAATTCCCCATTGATTTATATTGTAGAAAATGCTATTTCAGGCGGGAGACAGCTGAAATAAAGCCATTTGTGGCCTGAAAAGTCGGTAGTCTCCTGCCTGAATTGGGTCTATTGGCATGTATGGCAGTGTTTTGCAAGGCAATGTGCAAATGTGGGCCACTTTTTTGTTTGGCCTGCCCGGGCCGCTTGTAAATTTCTATACAACCCTGCACACCAGACACCCTGGTGGGTACACGAACACACACAAGTGCACCCACACCAGTCCCACTTCAGCACAATCACCCCCGCAGCAGGCACACACCGCACACGCAACACCACAGCCAGCCCACGGACATCGCACCGTAGCGGCGCACACGCCAGAACCCAAGTTACCAAGATACCAGCCAGGCAGACAGGTAGGCATGGGCTGTCCACTCAGCCCACAGGGCCTCCACCCCACCACACACACAGAAGGCACACCACACACACAAGGAGACATGCAGGAGCATCAACAATTCCACCAGTCCCACCCCCCTCCCAGGCAGCTGCACATAGGCTATCCCTCACCCCCACCCCAACCAGCTGGACATGCACAGAATGTTGGGGTGAACATGAACACAAGACACCCACCACAAAGCAATGGCAACACAATCACCAAAAGGCACCCCACATCGATGCCAAGTACACTCTGTACAATCACAAATACAACACACACATCACACATGAACATCAACCACCACAAACACACCACCAGACCATACACAAGCCACCAATACCCACAGCCAAACACACATATCAGAAGCCAGCTGCAATGGAGAGCATGCACACAGATACTAAAAAGCTAAGGGGACACTCAAGAAAAGGTATATGGCCAACACAAAGCATGTCTACAGCACATAAAAGAGAAGCAACACAGCACAACACCACCGTCTAGCAAACAACACCTGGATGGCACAGTCAAGCAATACAAACCACAGTGAACTGTGTGCAACAACAACTCAGGGTGACAAGAAGGCAAGCCTCGCAGAGGCACAATAAGCATAGGAAAAGCACAAAGTCAAATGCAGAAGATCAGAAGGATGCACATCAGGGCAATGCAAGCCAAAATACACTCACAGCCCTGCATGCATGACAAGTAGTGGGAGAAAACGAACAGATGCACAACCACACATCACAGGGACACAAAAAGTACCTCCACAACACTAAGCAGCACACAGACAACATCACATCCTGGAAGGGTAGTAGTGCCACTGTAGACACGCAGACGATCAGCAATACACTTACACAAGCAAAACTCAGGAACACACAGGTGCCAACAACATCAACAGAGCCCAGGGCAGCAACAACAGATGGACAGCATACAACCTACGAGCATTGCAAACCAGGACAAGAGCCTGACATAGGAGCAAAGGGACAATTGACACACTGGCACATTGGCCCTGTGCACAGTCCTGCAACACAAACACAGTGGAATAGATTAACTGATGGTGAGGCACACACACTGGCAAGCTAAGGGGACAGGACACACAAAACACAAGTGAACTGTAACTCATAACCGAACAGGTCAACAGTGCACCACACACAAATACAAGGAGCAGCAACACACAGAGGGGATGATGCACATACCAAGAAACAGGATAGAATGAGCACACATCACACATACCATACTGGAGAACAAACACACACAGGTGACATCAGTGAGAGAAAACACACCTCCACCATGTCAATGGAATAGAATAGGGCTGCACACTGAACACACACTGTGAGCAGACACATATCCCATCAACAACACAGACTTGCCTGTCACACACCCTGCATACTTACAGTTGCCAACAACAACATGTAGGTGGACCACAGGACTGCAACGAAACCACAACACACTGCTCTACCAGAACACCCACATGTGCACCCAAGCACAAGACACACAATGCAAACAGACTGGCACACAGCACCTGGCTCATGCACTGCGTAGCTGCCAAATGTAGGAGCATACACACCACCACCACAATGTCTTCCCCTCACATCCCATCCCATCACAATTGCACACATACAACTTAGCACATGTGACTCGGAAGGCAGGCCTTCACCAGAAGAGCATACATCCACATTGCTGTACACACATCAACAACCATCACATATACATGATGGACCCTGAACCGGCTGCCTGTCTATGATGGGGATAGAATCCCCACCTTGATAGCAACGACATCAGCTATTGACACATGTACAAATCAGGAGTGTATGCAAACTGTAGTTGACTAAAAGATCCCTCTGAGTCCACCTGCCTTTGTCACACAGACAAGACAAAATCTATTGCCTGTTACAGCTGAAAACAAATACAGACCATTGTTCATGTGAAAGTGGTAGACAGGGCATGTTGTAAATCACAAGAAATACACAGTGCAAGTACACAACAAGCACGGACACTGACGAAGTACACAACATGAGTAACTGACTTTATTAAACATCACAAAGATAGCACTCTGATGAACCCAGGAGCCAGCCCAGTGGCCAGTACACATTGCAGAGCATGTCCATCAGAGACTACACAACCAAGGGGCAAGAAGCAGCACAGAGGGCAATGGGAGAGTGCAGATCATGTCCATGAAAAGCTGCACAACCAATGGGCAAGAAGCAGCACAGTTCCAACCAGGGCAATGAGAGAGTGCAGAGCATGTCCATGAGAAGCTGCACAACCAAGGGGCAAGAAGCAGCACAGTTCCAACCAGGGCAATGAGAGAGTGCAGAGCATGTCCATGAGAAGCTGCACAACCAAGGGGCAAGAAGCAGCACAGTACCCACAGAGCCAGTGGGCAGAACAGAGCATGTACATCTGAGGCAGAACAAGTCAGTAGCACATTGCATCATAACTCAAACAGGGCCAGTGGCCAGAACAGAAGCAGGTACATCTGAGGCAGCACAAGTCAGTGGCACATTGCATCATAATTCAAACAGGGCCAGTGGCCAGAACAGAAGCAGGTACATCTGAGGCAGCACAAGTCAGTGGCACATTGAATCATAACTCAAACAGGGCCAGTGGGCAGAACAGAAGCAGGTACATCTGAGGCAGCACAAGTCAGTGGCACATTGCATCATAACTCAAACAGGGCCAGTGGGCAGAACAGAATCAGGTACATCTGAGGCAGTACATGGAAATGTGGTGCACATACTCTGCCATGGACAACAACACAGGGTGCCTACAATGGACAGTCCAGCCAACAATGTGAAAGAGATATGTGTGAGGGGGACTTAAACTCACACCAGAAAATCAGGTGGACTGTGTACTATCAGAGGCGCAGACACACTGGCACCACCTGACATAGGAGACTGAACAACAGACACAGCGCTAGCATCTGAAACATGAGAGATAGCTCCATACACAGTGGCAGTGCCTGACGCATGAGAGTGAACAACAGACACCATGCTAGTATCTTTTACATGAGAATGAACCACAGATAAAGTCCTAGTATCTGAGACAGGAGAGTAAACAATAGACACAGTGCTCATATCTAATACATGTGAGAGAACAACAAACACAGTGGCAGTACCTGATACAGGAGAGCGAACAACAGACACAGTGCTAGTATCTGACACCTGAGAGTGGACAACAGACACAGTGCCAGTATCTGGCACATGAGAGTGAACTGCAGCTGAGGTAGTGACATCACAGTACTGATGACCCACTGGGCTGTATGGTCCAGGAGGCTGGGTGGCACTGGGGGCTGGAGACAGCTTACAGGAGAGACAGTATGAGGCTCAGTTGTTTGCGGTGTGTGTATTCGGTCTGGACTTGATAGGATTGGGAAGTGGTGCTGGCTCCACAGACACACTTCCCATCAAAGGTGGATCATGTGCCGGTGGTGGTCTGCTCTCTGGGGACGTGCTGGACCCTGCTGAACGCTTGTTTTGGCCCTGCCTCCTGCCCTCAAACACTTGTGTAACAGGGGACCATACAACACTGTACTCCCTCCTCTGCTTCACAGGGGTGGTGTCGGGAGTCGAGGTATGGGGTGAATCTACCTCTGAGACATGTATCTTACGATCCCTCACCAACAACAGCTTCATGGGAGGCATGGATGATGGCTGTATGTCCTCGGGGGATGTCTTGTCCTTGGGAGGTTCCTTGTCCTTGGGAGATGCCTTGTCCTTAAGAGGTGCCTTGTCCTTGGGAGGTGCCTTGTCCTTGGGAGGTGCCTTGTCCCTGGGAGATGCCTTGTCCCTGGGAGGTGCCTTGTCCTTGGGAGATGCCTTGTCCTTGGGAGGTGCCTTGTCCTTGGGAGGTGCCTTGTCCCTGGGAGATGCCTTGTCCTTGGGAGGTGCCTTGCCCTTGGGAGGGGCCTTTTCCTTGGGAGGTGCCTTTTCCTTGGGAGGTACCTTTTCCTTGGGAGGTGCCTTTTCCTTGGGGAGATGCCTTGTCCCTGGGAGATGCCTTTTCCCTGGAAGATGCCTTGTCCTTGGGAGATGCCTTGTCCTTGGTATGTGCCTTGTCCTTGGGAGATGCCTTGTCCCTGGGAGTGGACATCGATGGGGACGCCTGAGTGCCCTGTGTCTCATCTGAGGGGCAGCATTCGTCGTGCCCTGCGCTGCCTCTAGCTTTCCCAGAGGATGATGTCTGTGGCCTGTGTTGCTTTGCCTGCTGCTTGTGTTGGCTCCGTGTGCTGTATCCAGAGTGTGAGGCAGTATTGGAGAGGTCACTCTCCTCTTTACAGCCTGTGGTGTGGACGCAGGGACAGAAGCTGAACTTTGGGCATGTGACAGCTGAATGGCTGCCGTCACTTTCGAGGACAAGGACTGGACAGTCCTGTGTATACCAGCCACATCCCCATGCATCCCCTCCATGAAAGCTACCACCTGGCCCAACTTCCTGTCGTGGTCCAGGAATGCATTTAGCATGTTAGTCTGACCCACACACAGCTGGTGTAGCAGGTCAACTGCCTTAGCACTGAGGGCAGTTTGCCACACAGGGTCAGGTGCAGCAGTGCCTGCACCAAAGGATACTCTGCGTCTCCGACTCTGGCGAGCACGGGCAGTACTTGTTGCAGTTTGCGGGAGGGTGGGCCCTGTATGCTGTGTGCCGGTAGAGGGGGTTGATTTCCCACTCCCCGTGTCACCTAACAATGATGACTCACCCCCGCTGTCGGATGATAAGGATGTTGGTGTCTCAACACGTGAGTCCTCATGGACACCACTGCCACCTTCAACAATGCCGCTCACATCTGTCTCGGTCATATCCTGTGTTACATCAGAGCACGATGCATTGTCACCAACTGCCTCTGTGGTCTGTCTGACTCATCCAATGATGAAAGAGAGAGAGATGTGGGTACACGTAAGTCCCAGAGTCCCAAACGTCATAGGCAAGTTGCGGACAGACCTGGAAGGCCAAACAACATGTCGTACCCAGCCAATGTACCCACAACCTCCATCACTTATCCCCATAAGCACAAATTGCCTGTACATGTGAAACATGTGCGTCAAACATCCATGGCACGTCAATGCGGACAAATATGCAGGTGATGCCATGAGGCCACAGATCTGATTGCCAAGTACAGGGCCATACACAGGAATGCACCATGTATGTCTTGCTGCTGGAAAACCATGACAACTGCACACAACACAGAGTCCACTCACAAGCAATTGAAGCACACTTCCAACATCACAGAGGCAAGTACTGACTCTAGCCTGCAACCTATGTGGGCACTCATTAAGAAAATGAGATCATACTGTAGACTCACCCCCAGATTCCTGCTGTTCCTCCCTCAAACGTGCAGCCAGATCAGGATGTGTCACTGCTAGGACGCGTGCCATCAGTGGGGTCAAGGTACGGTGTGCCAACCTGCCAGCACGTGGAATCACCCCCAGTGTCATCTCCGCCACGTTCCTGCTGAGCCTGGAGATGTCGTCCCACCGCTTGTGGCAGTGTGCATGTCGCCTGTTGCATGCACCCACGGCACGCACCTCGCGTGCTATGGCCCTCCATATGGCCTTACGCTGGTGAAGTTTGAGCTACGAATTTGGGAGGTAAGAGGAAGACATGTCAGCGTACATTAGTCAGTCAACAGAGGCACACTGTACATGTGAATCACATAAACATAACAGGGGAACAGCAGATATGGCTGGTAGGTACATATGCCATGAAAGTTAGAGAAAGGGCATGGGAGGCACACACAAACTAGATAGCTGGGATGGTGAGTGGAACAGCACATGTACCAGCATACACATATCTTCTTGGTGCCCATGGGTGAATCAGGTGTCATATCACTGTAGCAAATCAGCCTGTGAGTGAACCAGACAAATCCCACAATGTCCAGGCAGGGCTGGAGCAGCCCCACATTGCCCTCAAATGTACACCACCGAACAACATGGCCCTGGTGAAAAGGGATCTGTGCCATGGCCCTAACATGGAGGGACATGGACATGCAATTCCCACACCACCCCCACGGATTGTCACATGCACACAACAGACCTGAGTCAGCCCACTAATTACTAGCCTTAGTATGGCATGTGCTCTGCGACACTGCGTGCCACACCCATCTCAAAGTGCGTACTGCAATTCATGAGGAACTGGGTACACATCACATCACCTTGCACACAGCATGCCCAACTGTGTCTCACACAGCCCCCCAGCATGCCCAGACAGCAGATGCAAAGAGTAAGTGGTGCACCCCATGGCCCCTCAGTTACATCACACTACACTTACCAGCACTCCAGGGGCACCGTATAGCCTCACATACTGGTTGAGCACCCCGTCCACAAGGACATCCAGCTCCTCAGTGGTGAAGGGCGGGACCGGATCTGCACAACCCTCGAAATCACGGTGTCCAGGACACTGGCACAGCAGCACCTGATTCTGTAGGGAGCAGGCAGCAGCAGGAAGAGGTGATGGGTGCAGGCAGCACTGGCTGGAGACTGGATCTGCAGCAACAGCAGTGGGTGTTGTAGAGAGCAGGCAGCAGCAGGTAGAGGTTATGGGTGCAGGCAGCAGTGGCTGGAAGCAGTGGAGATGTGGTGCTCACTCCTACACATATATAGGGCCCAGAGATATTAACAGTGGTACAGGGCAGCTGCAATTGGTGTCCTAGGTCTGCCTTATTCAAAAATCTCCAATGACTGGCCCCGCGGTGGCACTGCACGCCTTCCGCGATTTTCAAACTTGCATTTGGCAACCGCAATGGCGGTTCCCATTGGCTGCTCAATAGGGTGCCATGGTGGGGACACACCGGCGCGGTCATGCGTGCGCTCCCGCTAGGGTGCATCTTTCAAATGCATCCAGTGTCCGGCACCACGATGAAGGTTCACGCATACCGCGGGGGCGGGGCATGCTTTCTGCAACATTTGAATCTACATTGTGAAATGGCAGTTGGTATGTCCCTCCATGCAGATAGAGGTACCCACCGCCGTTCCCCGGCGGTGAGTGACCGCCCATGCCCATTCAGTCTAGGGACCCACCAGGCACATAGCGGTACCCACCGCCGTTTCCCGGCGGTGAGTGACCGCCCATGCCCATTCAGTCTAGGGGCCCACCAGGCACATAGCGGTCCCCCCCGCCAGGGAACGGTGGTGAGTGAGCGCTCATGCCCATTCAGTCTAGGGGCCCGCCAGGCACATAGCGGTACCCACCGCTGTTTCCCGGCGGTGAGTGACCGCCCATGCCCATTCAGTCTAGGGGCCCACCAGGCACATAGCGGTACCCACCGCCGTTTCCCGGCGGTGAGTGACCGCCCATGCCTATTCAGTCTAGGGGCCCGCCAGGCACATAGCGGTACCCACCGTCGTTCCCCGGCGGTGAGTGAGCGCCCATGCCCATTCAGTCTAGGGTCCCGCCAGGCACATAGTGGTACCCACCGCCGTTCCCCATCGGTGAGTGAGTGCCCATGCCCATTCAGTCTAGAGGCCCGCCAGGCACATAGCGGTACCCACCGCCGTTCCCCATCGGTGAGTGACCGCCCATGCCCATTAAGTCTAGGGGCCCGCCAGGCACATAACGGTACCCACCGCCGGGGAACGGCGGTGAGTGACTGCTCATGCCCATTCAGTCTAGGGGTCCACCAGGCACATAGCGGTACCCACCGCCGCTCCCCGGCGGTGAGTGACCGCCCATGCCCATTCAGTCTAGGGGCCCACCAGGCACATAGCGGTACCCACTGCCGTTTCCCGGCGGTGAGTGACCGCCCATGCCTATTCAGTCTAGGGGCCCGCCAGGCACATAGCGGTACCCACCGTCGTTCCCCGGTGGTGAGTGAGCGCCCATGCCCATTCAGTCTAGGGGCCCGCCAGGCACATAGCGGTACCCACCGCCGTTCCCCATCGGTGAGTGAGCGCCCATGCCCATTCAGTCTAGAGGCCCGCCAGGCACATAGCGGTACCCAACGCCGTTCCCCATCGGTGAGTGACCGCCCATGCCCATTCAGTCTAGGGGCCCGCCAGGCACATAGCGGTACCCACCGCCGGGGAACGGCGGTGAGTGACTGCCCATTCCCATTCAGTCTAGGGGCCTGCCAGGCACATAGCGGTACCCACTGCCGGGGAACGGCGGTGGGTACTGTTTTGTGCCTGACTGACCACTAGACTGAATGGGCATGGGCGGTCACTCACCGCCGGGGAGGTACCGCTATCTGCATGGAGGGACATACCAACTGGCATTTCACAATGTATATTCAAATGTTGCGGAAAGCGTGCCCCGCCCCCGCGGTATGCCTGAACCTACATCGCGGTGCCAGACACCGGATGCATTTGAAAGATGCACCCTAGCGGCAGCACACGCATGACCGCGCCGGTGTGTCCCCGCCATGGCACCCTACTCAACAGCTAATGGGAACCACCTTCGTGGAGGCGTGCACTGCCAGAGCAAGGCCAATAACTGCATGGTCAGGCACACATTCCGTGTTGGCAAGGGGATATGGGTGGCAGAGCAGGTACATGGTACCTGCCAACACATCATGCAGTGGCGAAGGGCACTGTTCAAGGGTGTACATTGGCCACCATGATCATGCAACAGGGCAGTGCAAACATTGCAAGTTACCCACCTAGACCAGTGCTGTGTGCACATGCCAGGCCAGTGCACACCAGTGACAATGTTGTGATGTGGTGGCTCACCTGTGACATGGGTTGTTGGTTAACATTTACACATTTCAGTGTTACCATGGACCTGCAGATTGTGCTCCATGTGAGTCTGTGCTTGGTCTGTGCAACAACATGTGACGATGTGATGGATGCACTTTGATTTTGTTGCTGTGTGACGTATGCTTGATGGATTGCCCTCTCATGTGTCCATGTCCAGCCTATGCACGTCTAGTCAAAGGTGCCTGACCTCATGGACTGTGTATTAATGGTTTGGCATGATGCAGCACCTAGATTGGGGCCTGTGGGGATGCAGTTCCACACATGAGGTGTATGTTGCACAATCAGGGCTGTCTGTGCTACATGTGGAAACGTGCCTTTGTGCATACACATGGCCGTGATGTCATTGTGGGGATGTCAATGTGTGGCAAGTCTACAGGTGTGCCATTGTTGTCTGCCAGGGCCAACCCACATGTAGTCTGTGGTACCATCATTGGTGATATCAGTCGTTGTTGTTGCTGTGTCTGTCATAATCACAAATTTGGTACAGCTCTGTTGTTTTTACAATTGACATGTGCTCCCATCGTAGGAGGGCTCTGAATGTGCACCGTCCATACACTGTGCTGGAGGACATGGTGGCCGACGAAGTGATACACAGATTCCGCTTGGACCGTCCCACATTGCAGATCCTGGATGCCCAACTGGAGCCCCACCTGCAGCCACGCAGGGCATATCCCGGTGCAATAACACCAACGGCCAAGGTGATGGCGGCACTTCACTTTGCTACTGGCACATTCCAGCATACGATTGGTACAGCAGGGGGATGTCCCAACCCATGTTTAGTGTGGTACGGCGTGATGGCCTGTCAGCTATGATGCTGTTTAAGGATGAATATATCCATTTTCCTTGGGCAGCTGAATTGCTAGCTGTGAAGGCTGATTTCTACGCTCTGGGTCAAATTCCACATGTGGTGGGTGCCATTGATGGCACACATATTGGTCTGGTTCCACCACAGGCACGTGAACACATTTATCGTAATCGGAAGCATTACTACTCCATCAATGTGCAAGTGGTGTGTCAGGCTGATCAGATCATCTCGCAAGTGTGTGCCAGATTTCCAGGCTCTGCACATGACTCCCACATCCTGCGGAGCAGCATTGTGCCCCAACTGATGGTGAATCTGCATCCGGAACATGCCTGGCTTGTTGGTAAGTTGTAAGTGTCAACCACTGTATTGTATGTGTTCCCTGCTGACCCCCACCACAGTGGTAATGTTGGAGGTGCCTGTCCACCTCTCCCATAGGTGACTCAGCGTATTGGAACTGCCCATGGTTATTGAGTCCAGTACGGAATCCCACTACCCCAGGCGAACAGCGATATAATGTGGCACATGGCAAGACACGTCGGGTGGTGGAGCGCACATTCAGGCTGCTGAAGTCAAGGTTCCGCTGCCTGGACAAGACCGGAGGGGCCCTGCCTTACTCACCCGCAAAGGTCTGCAAAATGGTGGTCGCCTGCTGCATGCTCCACAACCTGGCCCTACGCAAGGGGATCCCCCTGATCCTGGACCCTGCACACCAACAAGTGGCTCCGCATGCTATCCCGCCCGTATCCAGTAATGATGATAGTGGAGAGGAGGAAGGTGTGGGCCAGAGACGTCAGCTCATTGAGCGCTACTTCCCTTGAAGGTGGGTGTGAACGTACGGTGTTGACATGGTATGCGGGTGGGGTGGTTGGTGATGATGTCTGGATGTGGGATGTGAGTGCTGCCTGTAGTTGGCTCTGTGCTGGATGCCAATGTGAGTGGGACATGGTAGACATGCACGGCTCAAGAATGGGTATGTTGTGACTGGTGCAAATTGTGGAATGGGTAGATAGCATGGCCGTGAAGTGCGGTGTGGTGTTATGGCTGTGATGCGGTCTCCTGACATGTGAATGTTTTTCTCTTGTTTTCCCTAGGTAGCTATACCATGAGTACAGACAGGCATTGCTCCTTGGACATGGTAACGTTTACATCATTGTACACCCTGTGATTAAAACATGGAGTACACACGGACATAAGTGTTTCAAGGGTGTTTATTTACAATGGTGGCAGTTTTGGGGGAGTGCATATTTACAAGATGGGGGGTTGGGGATCAGCAAGTTGAAAGTCATGACGGATGAGAACATCGTGTAGAACCCACATTGTTGTGGGAACCCAGTACAACAGATTTATGCCATGGCCTGGTGGTGTGGGGGAGGATAGTCAGCAGAGTGAATCACAGGCTCAGGGTATTGTGAAGTCAGCGCTGGCTCCTCGTCTGGCGGCTGCTGGTGCTTTGCCACTGGTTTCACCTGGCTGTTTCCTCGGACGTCCCCTCTGTATTTTGGCTGGAGGGGGAGCTGCTGTGGGGGCTGCTTGCTCGGGGGTCACATCCCTCTCTGTGGCCTCAGGGGATGTTTGTGGAATGCCATCCTGCAGGCCACTGAGGTGAGCGGGAGGTGGTTTATGGCCTGCAGGCTGCTCCCTCCGAGCCGCTGCTTGCTGCCCCATGAGGTCCACCAGTTGTGCCATCCTGTTTTCGATGGACCTCAACAGCTGCCGGTGCTCCAGTGCGTCTTGGCGTGCCTGTGCCTGTGCACGATCATATACCTCCACGACCCTGTTGATGGCATCCAGGGCCTCAGCACCATGATTGGGTGGGTCTTGCTGGCCACCTACCCTTGCACCTGCCCTCCTATCCTCTACCTGTTGCCTCACCTGGGTCCTAGCCCGGACACTCTCCCTGCTCTCCTGGGATGTGTAGGGTGTTTCATTGTCCAATGGGTCTGGGAGATTGGCACAGGGAAGACTTGTTGCAGTGGTGGTGGTGGTGGTAGTGGCTGTACAGGTCCCAATTGCAGGGGCCACTGTTGGTGTTGTGGTCAAGGTGGTGGTGACAGCAATGTCCTGGGACCGTGAAGGTACTGGCAACACTGGTGTACCGGCTTAATCCACAGCATCTGAGGCGTCAAGGTCATCTGCACCGGAGAGTCCATGGTCTGAGTGGGGTGCCTGGTGTTGCAGGTTGCAGACATTTCCTGGCAGTTCACGATCACCTGTTGTACAAAGGATGGAGAGTCACTGATGTGTACAGCACAGGTTGGTTGTTGTGATGATTGGGATGTCATGTCATGCAGCACAAGATTGACAAACTCATCACATTTTTGTGGTACACAGTACTGGGCATCATGAGGTGGTAGGGTGGAATACGCCACTTGGCTAGGTGTCATATTGTGGTGCTTTACTATGGGACGCCTAGGTATTGTTTGATTACGTGGTCATGTCCTCATTGTTGATGTGGCAATACAACGTGAACATGGCCATGTGTATAAACGGTTCAGAATACCCTGGCTTACAGTTGTACATGGGGGAGTCGTTGTCATCTGATGCATGTCTGGCTTATTTCATGTTGTTGGCCTCCATGGAGTTATGTGCCATGCTTCAACAGCGCATACTGGGGCCTGGTATCCGTGCACACATGGCCATTGATGGTGGCTGTATGTCCTGTTAGACATGGTGCACTGACCGTCTACTACATGTGTTCAGTGTGCTGCCAGTATTTCCCAGATTGCATTTCCATGTACCAGGATGTGTGCTGAGGTGACATGGCTAGTGGATGTGTCACACATTCAAATTGTGGTGGCACCTTATGTAGTCCAATGGTTTTTGGTTGTACACGGAAATCTGTGATCTGCAGGGACTGTGTACTTACCTGATTAAGGGTTGTTTTCTGGTTTTGATCCTGACACTTCTAGGATGGTGTGTGGTACTTCTTGCTACAGTGTTGCAGGTCAAGGGGGCCTGTTGTGAATTGTAGTGCTGACCCCTCAACCAGGTACACCCCTCCCTGTGAAGATGGCTACCTACCTGTAAGTTTGGTGAGGGGGGTTGCTTTGCTAGCACATGGTGGAGGGACTCCATCTTGCTCAGCTGTGGGTGAAGGGGGCCTGTTGGGAGTTGTAGTGCTGGCCCCTCAACCAGGTACACCCCTCCCTGTGAAGATGGCTACCTACCTGTAAGTTTGGTGAGGGGGGTTGCTTTGCTAGCACATGGTGGAGGGACTCCATCTTGCTCAGCTGTGGGCGAAGGGGGCCTGTTGGGAGTTGTAGTGCATGGTGTGGGGCCTAGGTGGAGTATCTTAGCAGTTGTGCAAGGCAGTACTTGGCATTGTGATTGTGGTCATTAGATTTTACTTACCAGCCTCCAATCCCTCAGCTATTCCTTCCAGGCTCTCCGGGTGCAGGATTCCAAGCACCTTCTCCTCCCATTCACTGTATGGTATTGACTGGATGGGAGTGCCGGTGCTCAGCTCGCTCGCGGTTCTTGGCTCTGATTGACTTCACCTTTGCCTTGAGGTCATGCCACCGCCTCTGGATGTCTCTTTGGGTGTGTGGCGCGGTCCCTGATGCATTCACTCTGGTGACTATCCTTTTCCACATTCTGGTTTTGTTGGCCAGTGTGGTCTGTTGTACAAGGGTTCCAAACAGGTTGGGTTCTACACGTATAATCTCATCCACCATGACTTTCAGCTCACTCTCTGTGAATTTAGGCTGTTTCTTGTGGGCCATGGTGTGTCCTGAGCAGGGTGTTGGGGGTGCAGGTGTGTGGTTTGTTGGGATGGTGTTGTGGTGGATGGTGAGGTGTGTGTGTTGATGTGCAGGTTGTTGTGTGGCTATTGGTGTATGTCAGTAGAGGCCCGTGGAGGGAGTTCCCCGGGGCAGTAGGGCGGGGAGGGGCAGGGTGGGTGGTAGTAAACTCCGGCTCACGGCCGACCGGAGTAATGTAAATAAATAAATAAATAAAATGAATTTCATTGCACGCACTGAAACGCCAAATGCGTTTCAGTGCGCACAATGAAATTCGGTTTATTTCTTTATTTTTTTACATTACTCCGATCAGCAGTGAGATGGAGATCACTACCTCCCACCCTGCCCCTCCTGTGCCCCGCTTCGCCACCCCACGGAACTCCCTCCACGGGCCGCTAATGGTGTATGTGGTGCTGTGCTCTGCTCTTTGCCTCTTCCTCTCAGTTCTACTGTGATGCAAAGGATTGTGGGGATTGGAGGGGTTCCTTTTATTTTCTTCTTTGTGGCTGTGTCCCAATGGTATCTTGCAGTCAGGTATGTTGTTGGTGTGGACCCTTGCCTGTCAGGTTTTCCACCATGGGGGTGTGTTTTTGATGTGGGTTATTGGGGGAGGGGTGGTAGGTTTGGGTCCTGATTTTCTGGATTGTATGGTACCTTGCTGCCGCCATTTGTTTTGCGGTCTGACCGCCGCGGTGGATTGGCTTTGGCCCTTCCGCTGATACTTACAATTGTCGATGTTATTTTCCGCTACGGTTGTGGAGGGTGATTCTTTACGTTGCCCTGACGGTATTATTCTAATCGTACGGCCGGTCACTCCGCTGCACTTTTGGCAGTTGGGCCTGTTACCGTGGCCACTCCGTCCGCGGCGGTAGGGTTTTCAATGGTTCTGTCCGCGGTTGGCGGTCTTTGGAGACATCCATCCGCGGCGGTCGGGTTTTGCTGGAGGGGAATCCTAATTGTACCATCGGTTTCCCCACGATGCAGTCGGACGGTCATTTCCCGCGAGACTGGCGGTCCGGACGCTTTCCGTTCGCCATCCTAATGGACCCCATAATCTTTATACACCCTGACCCACAGTTCATTGTAAAAGTTTTAGATGAATTATTAGTAAGGCCCCGTTCTGACACAAAATTTGCAAAACTTGTAACAACACTTTGGAGTACGGGCCATTAGGACCGCATCATCTGCGTATAACGATGTGGGGATGGGGCGTTTGCCAGCTTCCAGTAGGTCCTTACATTCCTAAACTAAAACCTTATCAAGATTATTTATGTATAAAGTGAAAAGAAATGTCCTCACTTTAAAGTGTCTAGTGCATTCCCCTCACACCCGGATCATACCTGTGCTTTTGCCCCTGAATATAACTGTCTTAAAAAGGAAATTAAAACAGCTTCAACACCCATCTCCTCTAAAATCATCCATAATTTGTTGTGCATTACGCAATCAAACGCCGATGATAAGTCGAAGAATGCCAAGTACAAGGTTCCCTTGTTTGCTTTGATGTACTTATTCATTAGGATGTTAAGATTAAGGCCCTGCTTAATTGTACCTAACTTCCTACGGAGCCAAATTGCAGATCGCTTATCATGGTCCGGTCCTCCGCCCAGTCCTGAAGTCTATTCAGTATTACTCGACCCACAATGTTCACAGTCGAATCCAACAACGATATTGGTCGGTAACAAACCAGGTCTCCCCTGTCTCCTTTTTAAAAAATTGGTACTAAGATGGATTCATACCATGTCGATACAAAACCAGCAGAGCTACATGCATTAAACACTTGTGTCAGCAATGGGCCCCATAATGCAATATTAGCTTTAAAAATGTCAACAGGAACACCATCCGGCCCTGCTGCCTTCCCACCCAAACGTGTAGCAATTGCCAGGTTTACCTCACTGAGGTCGAAAGAGAGCTCTTTTCCTTGATCCCTCAGTAGTACATCATGCTCATTCTCAACTACTGTATCGTCATGTGATCCTGGGGATAGCTCATCGTACAGAGAGGAGAAGTGCTCTATCCAGGCGTGCTCTGTGATTTCCACATCAATAGTAGCTATGTCCTTGTCTATGAGGAATGGTGCGTTAACTGCCTTCCAAAAGGCACTAGAATCTCTAGGACTAGATGCTTCACGTAAGGCTGTCCATGCCTCTGCTCCTAACATATTTCTTCTACCGTTTAAGGCACACTTATACTCTCTCCGGGCCACTCTGATCTTATCCTTGTTTTTTCTTCCATATGCAGGGTGTGCTTAAGCTTTCTGTCAGCCCTTGTACAGCTGGAATCAAACCATCCTTCTTTCCTTAGATTTTCTTTCAAGTTATTTACTTTAACAGTAAGTGCCTTCTTAATGGGGTCTGTAATATCATTAAAACCATCAACAATTTCTTTAGGTGTAGTCTTTTCATCCAAACAGGCCATGATCTTATCATAATAGTTTGTTACAACATTTATCAAACATTCTTGAGATTCTATTTAGTTCCCAAGTAAAGCATAATCATTTTTCCTAGATAGGGGTATATTCTCCAATATGGGGTTAGGGCTATTAGCCCTACTTATCTCTTGTCTAAATAACAGAATACCCACACTCTGTGCAAAATGGTCACTTGAGCAGTGTTGGTTTGAAACCAAAAAAATATATATTGTTGAAAATGTTCCACGACCATTAAAAGTAGGACAAAAGGGAGCGGGGGGACGACTTAGAGTCGTGGCAAATCATAAATCAAATTAAAACACAGTTTCATTTAAACCATCACCATACCTTGTATGCGGGAAATGTGGAAAAATAGTCTCCATATCATATGTGATTCCACAATTACCGGTATCTGAATGTTGGCACAGGACAGAGTTAAACCCCCCCCCAAACTATAAGCAAATCTTTACTTCCTGACTCCTGTAAATTTTGTAAGTCATAGCGTATGGCCCTTACAATCCCTTCTAGTAAATCATGGGGATCGTTGTTATAGTAATTCACTAGTATTACTCTGCAGTTTTTATCCACCACTAAATTAGTAATCTGATAAAAACAGTCATCGGCCACCACGTCACTTTTTCCAGACATAGGTGCAGAGCCCCCCTTTTTGCTCTACCATGCATAGAGGCCATTGCGGGTGTATGTAGGGTTTTATAACCATTTATATGGATAGACTCCACTGCCCATGTTTCCTGCAGACTAATAAATTCAAGTTGCTGAATAAAATCATTCCACAATCCATTTGTCACTTTAGATTTTAAACCGGCTACATTCCAAAACATAAAATTACATCTGCCATTTCCCATAACACCTATATTAGAATCCAGACCTTACTCTTAACTTGAAGTCAAGTGGTTGTTCTCCAGTGTAGTAGATAATATATGCGCAGCCACAGTAAAAGGTGAGGAAGGAGTAAGTCTGGCATCATAAGTGGTTGCGGTGTTCCCCTTACAAATAGTCCGCGCTTAGTCTATGTCTGGTGTTTCACATTGTACTGCATTATCGTGTGGGTCAAATGAATCTATTCCCCCTATTACACACTCGACTTCACGGATCATTGAGTACTTCTTAATTTGTAATTAAAATGTCTTAATTGATTAATTTATAATTATGTGATTTATATTATTTATTTTCACTAGAGAGGGGATATTAAAATGTACCCCTATGCTATCCAACGCTTTCCCTACTGTTGCACTCTCTGGAGTGGGAATAGTAATTTTTACCCTTACGCTATTGAACGCTTTCCCTACTGTTGCACTCTCTGGATTGGGAATAGTAATTTTTACCCCTACGCTATCCAACGCTTTCCCTACTGTTGCACTCACTGGAGTGGGAATAGTAATTTTTACCCTTACGCTATCCAACGCTTTCCCTACTGTTGCATTCGCTGGAGTGGGAATAGTAATTTTTACCCCTACGCTATCCAACGCTTTCCCTACTGTTGCACTTTCTGGAGTGGGAATAGTAATTTTTACCCCTACGCTATCCAACGTTTTCCCTACTGTTGCACTTACTGGAGTGGGAATAGTAATTTTTACCCCTACGCTATCCAACGCCTTCCCTACTGTTGCACTCTGTGGAGTGGGAATAGTAATTTTTACCCCTATGCTATTCAACGCTTTCCCTACTGTTGCACTCGCTGGAGTGGGAATAGTAATTTTTACCCCTACGCTATCCAACGCTTTCCCTACTGTTGCACTCGCTGAAGTTGGAATAGTAATTTGTACCCCTACGCCATCCAACGCTTTCCCTACTGTTGCACTCTCTGGAGTGGGAATAGTAATTATTACCCCTACGCTATCCAACGCTTTCCCTACTGTTGCACTCGCTGGAGGGGGAATAGTAATTTTTACCCCTACGCTATCCAACGCTTTCCCTACTGTTGCACTCGCTGGAGTTGGAATAGTAATTTTTACACCTACGCTATCCAACGCTTTCCCTACTGTTGCACTCTTTGGAGTGGGAATAGTAATTTTTACCCCTACGCTATCCAACGCTTTCCCTACTGTTGCACTCGCTGGAGTGGGATTAGTAATTTTTACCCCTTCGCTATCCAACGATTTCCCTACTGTTGCACTAGCTGGAGTTGGAATAGTAATTTGTACCCCTATGGTATCCAACGCTTTCCCTACTGTTGCACTCTTTGGAGTGGGAATAGTAATTTTTACCCCTACGCTATCCAACGCTTTCCCAACTGTTGCACTCTTTGGAGTGGGAATAGTAATTTTTTACCCCTATGCTATCCAACGCTTTCCCTACTGTTGCACTTGCTGGAGTGCGAATAGTAATTTTTACCCCTATGGTATCCAACGCTTTCCCTACTGTTGCACTCTTTGGAGTGGGAATAGTAATTTTTACCCCTACGCTATCCAACGCTTTCCCAACTGTTGCACTCTTTGGAGTGGGAATAGTAATTTTTACCCATACGCTATCCAACGTTTTCCCTACTGTTGCACTCGCTGGAGTGGGAATAGAAATTTTTACCCCTACGCTATCCAACGCTTTCCCTACTGTTGCACTCGCTGGAGTTGAAATAGTAATTTTTACCCCTACGCTATCCAACGCTTTCGCTAATGTTGCACTCTTTGGAGAGGGAATAGTAATTTTTACCCCTACGCTATCCAACGCTTTCCCTACTGTTGCACTCGCTGGAGTTGGAATAGTAATTTTACCCCTACGCTATCCAACACTTTCCCTACTGTTGCACTCTCTGGAGTGGGAATAGTAATTTTTACCCCTACGCTATTCAACGCTTTCCCTACTGTTGCACTCTCTGTAGTGGGAATAGTTATTTTTACCCCTACGCTATCCAACGCTTTCCCGACTGTTGCACGCTCTGGAGTAGGAATAGTTTTTTTCTAGTGTAGTTCCTATTATCCCAATAGGCTCTGCGCATTGGAATAATATCTTCAATAGTATAGACCTAGGACGGAGGTTAACTAGGTCTTCTACTGACGATATTAGACTTAAAGTTTTGTGTTTGCCAGCTAGCTCAGAGTTCACTAGAAACTTTCTCGAATAGGCAAGGAGGATTTTAACCTCCCTGGATAGACAAGAAGGGATTTAGTTTCTGACAACCATAGAACATGACAACTTTGCTCTCCCCTAATCAAGAGTGTATCTCTAGAGTCGTGTGAAAACAAAAGACAACTTATTTTACTCAGTCAGTTCAGTGCATTCTTAGTTTCACCAGATTGTAGAGAAAAGGAAGAGACGGCCTTTGTTCAATAAAAGATGGTATTTATTGATCAGTCTCTTTTCTCGTACAAGAGAAATGAATCGCTATTATTGCAATACTTATAGTTAAGTAAAGTGCATACAGTAAAGACAGAATTATAAAATAATACTGAAAAAGCATTGATATGGTTTCTGAGCCATATGATACTTTAAAATGGATAAAATAGATACATACATATATACATTTGACTAATCGTACTCAAATGGTGCTTCTAACCACGCCTACCCAAGTGTACCTGACCTAAGCCTAATACGTGAGTGGGAGTAGATAAGTAGCAGTTTAAGTTAAGTTTGTTTTGCCAAGGGACTGACTCAAGAATTCTCTGCAAGGGGTTATTCAGTTCCGTACCTGAGATCTAGAATGGTGGAGGGCTGGTATCTCTTATCCCAGGTCTTGATATTCCAGCTGCCTGCGAGGGCTGCTTGGAAGCGCCGGAGCAGGATTTCTCGGCAGGAGAAAGGCAGCGTCTCGTTCTCAGCGCGTCAGGAAGGCGGGGCAGCACCTGTGGGCTTCGCTCTCTGCTGGGCTCCTCGGCAAGTCTCGCTGCTCCAATCTCGTCACCACCGCGTGTGTTTGCTTAAGGCAATGTCGGTAATATTTATACCTGAAAGGTGCCGAGATTGACGTAAGGATGGACATATATACGTCAATAAGGATGTCATATAAACGGGTTTGTTCGCACATTCTTTTACTGAAGTTCTCGGTGAAATCAAAACAATGGCTACGGGAATTTCCCAGGTCGCTGTAGGTTTGATTTGTTTTGAGAACTCCGTATTCCTTATCAGGGGCTGGAGGAATAGTGCTTGCCTAATTAGATGGCATGCGTTATGACCTAATCAGATAACGCGCTTCTGTGCCGTGGTGTGGCTTAATCAGATAACGTTTTTTTCACCGTTGGATGGCTGCTAGTTAATTATTAACCAAACCAGGGTCAGGAATAGGGGGATCGATACAGTACCAATAGAAATACATCACACCCACTCCACGTAGACTATGTCCATATTTACAAATCTAGGCATAGTGAAACTAGTAGCGTTTGTGTATACCGTACCACCCCAAAATACATTCATATGCATTCTGAAAATTGGAATTATGAAATATACGAAACACAATCACATGTACTGTATGCACAAGCAGTATAATAATGCTAAACATATAACACATATTTCAAACTCAGCATGAATAAATTGTAATAAATTGTGAAAACTGCACATGAAATGGCTCTTTTATACAGAAGAAAAGTGCGAGACCATTTCATCACAATCATAAAGTTTTGTATGAAAATGGTAGAGGGTAGCTAATGTCTCTTGACTACCTAAAATAGAAATTCAGTTCTCTAAGAATAATGTCTACTTTAAGCAGAAGATAAGTGTCCCAAAAAATTGTAAATATTTTGGAATTGAGGGAGGTGAGAGGAGAAAAAAAATATTGTTCCATTTCATTGCTCTACTTTTAAAGTTGAAGGCCAAATTCAAGTTTGCAGGGAACTCCGTGTGCTAGCTTGCTCAAAGTCATTCCTTCTGCTCTGGTGAAAACATCATATCATTTAGACTGTCGAAAAAACTGTCAACAGCTTCTTGCGAAAGTTCCACTAAGTCTGAAAAAGTTGTTACCATGCATTCATGAGCATGATTGCCTTCATTGATGTTTCGATCAGCATAGCTGACTGAAGGTCGTACCTGATCGATGCTGCGTTCATCTCGTACTTCACTACCCCTCAATCGTAGTGGAGAAGTCTCCATGAATGCCGTCATCAGGATAGGTAGCCGCTGGGGGCAGCACAATGCATGATCCGTTACCGGACCCAACAAGGTTTCTGCGTCCAATGGCACATCCGATTGTAGTGTCAAACAGGTGTCCAACACGCATTCTTCGCCGCATAGCAAGCACCTTAATACAGGCATAACACAACGTTGCCACATTGGTCTAAATGAAAGAAACCAAGTCATGTTCAAGTCCCGTAGCCGTGCTAGTCCAAGGACTCTAGTTATGCGGTCCCGGTAGCCAATGGCTAGGATCGTTTCTTCCCTTGTCGCAGGTGTTTTGTCTGTGACATGGTTTGCCATAGCGAAATAACAGGATCAAAAATAGGATGCCTGCCACCAGTCCCAAAAGGAGAGGAAGTCCGCCAAAGATGGAATGGACAAAGTCTGGAAAAATACCCAGGATGGCTTTGAATGGTGTCAAAATTCCTGAAAACACTGTCTTAAATACACTTGAGACACCACTGGTATCAGAAATATTTAAGATTTCGTTCAGTATTTCTGCGAAATGTATGGGGGAATTTGTTGATAACAATAAATGAATCTCTGCCGTTGTCCTTACAACTTGGAGATCATACATTTCTTTTGATGACGTTAGCCTGGTCGGCGTCTGTAGGAGCACTGTCTTCATTCTGCTTAAAGTATCAATTCGAATAGAAGCAATTTTCAAATCGGGCCATAACCTTGCCTCCCTGTCTGGGGAATCGTTCGGGAACAATACCCGTCCACAGCACATGACCTTCCTAGTTACAGTTATGAGATAAGGTTTTCCGGGCAGCAAACTACAACATCTGCGATCTACTATTAGAATGTAACTCCCGTTCGAGAGTCTCCTAAAGAATGGTTCTATTTGTGTTGCAGGTGTGCCTAGCTGGTAACATGAAAGGTTATTTGTAGTCCCTTCACAGGCTCCATGCAAGCTAATACCCTGACACAGAAGTGTACCGCTTAGTGATCTTGCACAATTATTGCCACTAAGAAACACTTTCTGGCCTTTATTACTGACACATTCGTGTGTATAGGGCAAGTTCCATGTTGACTTAATGTACCCTTTACCCAACCTTTCATACTGGCCTGCCTGTATATATTTTTGGCAGTATTGAAACTGGAAAGTAGTTATCGGAATATTTATTATTCCATGTATTATCCATTCAATGACAGGTCGTTCTGACATTGTCAGTGGTAATCTCTCAAGTTTTTCAATGCTCAGAAATGTATAGTCAGCACCCTTCTGTGCCAAACTGATTTGTTTATCAGTAAGGTTAAAGATATAAAATAATGACGTTGTGTTGATTAAACGCCAAGGCACATAGCCTGAACGCAGATTTTGTAACGTCCAGCCAAGCTGTACAATAGAACGCAATTGGGACTGACCGTGTTGTAACAACAGTAAGTCTTGCGATATTATATCGATTGCTGAAGACACAATGCTGTCTAGAGAATATATTCTGGAGGGCAGAGTCATTAACCCATTGTCCACCACAGAAAGTGATTTTTCCAAATTAATACGGTCAATTTCCCGTATTTTCTCTGCTGTCTCAATTTGAGTTTCTTTCCAGGCTTCGTTATAAGCTGCATATATAGAGGCCGCTATGAAACGTTTTTGACGCTGTTTGCGTGGTCCCATAATGAAATCACGCAAGTCAGCACCTTCTGTAAGTAAAGTTAGGTGTTGCTTAATTTCTGCCAGTGTGGACGTTTGTAGCCATTGAAGGCAGAGCTTGCCCACGCTGTAGGTGGTTACTATCCCTGGATGTTGTCTTTGGGAATATCTAGGGTCTGGCCTGGTCAATGTGAACCCCTGTATTTTGTTCAGGAATCTGTCTTGACAGTTATTTGTATCTGTGGGCCAGATCAACCATTTTTTCCATTCAGGATGTGTTCTGTTTTGGTTTAGTATATGGTTTACGTCTATCTCAACATCTATAGAGCTATTATCGTTCACTGTTGGCTTTGGAATAGACGGTTTGTTTAAATCTTTGATTTTGGCTAAGCCAAGACAGGTAGTTTGTTGAATAGTGTCATTCAAGAATATAATTTGTTCTGGGATCATGCAGGCTCTAAACAATGAGTCTATACCTTGTACTTGCCAATCTATTGTACCCCAAACAGTTTTTGCTTCAATATTATTGTTCCAGAAATCAAAACCAAATGTATTCATTTGTTCAAAAAATGAATCTGAATATATAAATTTTGTGTTTGTAAGCATGGTCTTCATACCTGTCTTATTTGACAATTTGAAATAAAATGTTTCTGCTTGACTTGTGTTAAAACCTGAAAAGTATGAATATTTATCATAAAATGTTTTCGAGCTACCTTTTGGAGGAGTAGCACAATGTTCCCATTGGTTATAATTTAAAACATTTCTAGGTTGTGCAGATTTATGTAGATAATGGTTACCATAGTGGTTGTAGCAAAACATTTGATCATAATTAGACGAACCCTGCAAATAATCATGTTCTGTAAATTTAGCAGACATCACTAGGTCAGACATCATATCATTAATACTTTCAAAGTCCCAATCATCAGCAAATGTGCTTGGTTTTACAAAGTCACTCAATGAGAGCTTGAATTGGTGTGGATACTTCAGGATTTCAACCGGACCATAGATTTCATAATCAGTTTTGTCCCATGCTACACCGCCTGGTATAGGATTGGCTGTGAAGTTCACTGAAGAAAGTTCTCTTTTCTCGACGTGTGAAGATGTGTGTGGTTTAAGGACCAAGTTGATTTTCTGGCTTGCTGTGTCCATTTTAGCATATTTTCCTTCAATGAAATGTCCCAAGCATAGTACCATGATGAGCCAAAGTATGAGGATAAATGCACCTAAGGCCACCCAAAATTCAATCCATGGAGAAATCAGATAGGTTTCTTTCAGCTGTTGAAAAAGTTCCTTAGCTTTATCTTTAAAAGTTTTTGTTGATGGCTGTTTCTTAGATTCACTCAGATCTTCAGATGAATCATCGAAGTTGATGAAGTAGCCGGATGCTGTTCTGTCAATTGTTCCAATTGCTTCTGGATTATTTTTTGTTCTAGAAGTTTCTTTTGTTTTATCAGCATACTCATATGTTACTTCATTGTAGGTTGGTGTGTCTCGACTAAATGTTTTTATTTGGGTTTTTAGAGGTTCAAGTTCCATTGCTTTGTTGCATATTCCTTGTTGATGTTCTGTGGGCATTTCGAATGTGATTAGCCTCTTAGTTTGAACCTCTGGATTTGTAGCAAACATTGGTGTTCTACTACTTCTTGGGAGTCCACTTGGCCTACTGTTTGTTATCGGCCACATGATTGTGGTTTTACAAAGTCGATGGATACAACTCTGTTCTCCTTTTTACCAGCAAGGGGCGGTAGTACTACTGATCTTGTCCCGTTGATAGACAAGACAGGAACTGCTTTCCTGTAAGAAGGCCCAAATTCCTTCTTTACCGCGATCTTCTCTCTGACTAGATCCCCGACTTTTGGAATCCAGACAGGTCTTGCTGGGACAGGTGGTTTCTCTTCAGTGGTTGTTGGCTGTTGTTTCAACTTTATGTTGCTCAGGTCTTTTCTTGTTTCATTTAAGTCCTGCAAAATAGCCAAACGATCTTTGATATCAATGCTTTTGTCTTTAACCACTGAAGTCTGACTGTCAAGATCTTGGATCATCATTCTAGTCCCGAACAGTAGTTCGTACGGACTGAATCCCCTCAGAGAATCTCTTGGCAGGTTATTTAGACTACGTTGGACACTTATTAGATGTTCGACCCACCCAGCTCCCGAACCTAATACCTTTGCTGTTATAGATTGCTCTATGCCTTGGTTTTTTCTTTACACCATCCCGTATCCCTTAGGAAGGAAGTGAGAAGAGTCCCGCTATGCAATGCTCATTTGGCCATACCTCCCCATAAGCTTGAGGGTTAAAGGGGAAAATATTGGTCCAAACGTAGCATGCTCCTAGCTTATATGCCATTATAGACTCGCAAATCTTTTTATAACAGTTCAGACGTCAGCCGTGCGCTGGGGTCTACATTATAAGTGAAAGTTAGTCTTTTTGTGTTAATCTGACGCTTTTTTTTATATATATTCTTTTTGTTTGTTTTATTGACTATTGTCTAGCCCTTCTGGAGTGAAACGCCATGGTAATATATCGTTTCTCTCGCCGCTGCGATCTCTGTTGCAGTCTGGGCAGTTTTTTACAAAAATGTGGTGATGCAGGCTCATGCCTGGCCACCAGTACACTGATTGTAATTCTTCCAGAGAATCTTTAAGCTTGAGGTGACTAAGACCCTCACCCATGTGTGCGTCCGCTATTAACAAGCTTCTCCTGTCCGTGTTTGGAGTTACTCTATCCCCCACTCCAGGGATTTGAGCAAAAGGAACGGAGTTTACATCGATTATGTATGTATAGTTGAGTGGGTAATTGATCGTTAGCGCTGAGCAGTCGCCCTTTGATGACGTTTTCACCGCCAGCACTGTTTCACCGTCAATGTATTTTACTGTACGCTTTTTTTTAGCTACGGAAGCCGATTTAGTTGCAACCGCTGTGGCTGTCTCAGCCAATGAATTCCCTGCAACGTGAACGCCATCACGCTGATGACTCACTGAATGTATCACGTGAGTTTTTGGTAGTTGTTTCTTTAAAAGAACTACTTGTTCCCAAAGCACTTTCTGCTTTATTGTGGCACCTGTGTCATCTTTGTAACCATTCTGAATCCATTTCTGCAAATCGTTATTGTATGATTTGACGCAGTAATGCGAATCGGACACTATAAGTGTCGGGAATTCGCGATCGGCATTATCTAGCTCCATTTTCAATGCTATTATTTCAGTCTGTTGTTCTGAATTAGTTTCTACTGAGTGTGTTTTTATTAATAGAGGTCTCAGTTTTCCTCCACGCCATACTTCTTTTGTAATATCACATGTGGGGTTGTACGCTTGTTCCCCCCACCCAGGTGGTTGAGCATGGCCGTCTGTATAAATTACACAGGCGTACTGTTGTAAGGGCAGAATGTCGATTGGCAGAGAGTATTGTCTCTCATATTCTAGATATTTTAATTCTTTCAGTTCTGGATCAAAATAGTATTTTATTTTGTCCGTAGCAATTGAATTTACCCATTGTATCCATTCTGGATTCAATGCTGTAGTCGGTAAATTACATGGGGTTGTTAATGCCTCAAAGGCTGATTCTGCTGTTCTGACTGTAATACGTCTATCGTCAGCTTGATCTTTTTCTCTTGCTACAGCCGTTTGAACCGCATGAACAATGTTTTCTTTAATGCTGAACGTTTTTTCAGCTTCTGTGTACAAGTGTGATTTGTATGCAATTGGTACCTTTTCTCCCTCATTAGAGGTCAGGTATGTGAATCTGCATCTTCCTGGGATGACTCGAATCACAAGGTTGCGTGTGTTATCACGTGTTTGTAATTTTGTTTTAATTACCATGTCTGTTTGTAAAGATCTCAACATTTCTGTGTGTTTTTGAGTCCAATTGATTCTTTTAAAATCTGGTTTTATTAGATCATAAAGGGGTTTGACCCTTTCTGCGTAATTTATAATGTAAGTTCTTCCGAAATTCAGGAAGCCTAGAATTGATTGTAGGTTTTTTAGTGTTCTAGGTGCTTGGATTACAGCACATTTCTCTAGGAAATTGTCAGCCAGGCTTATGCCTTCACTTGATAGTTCATATCCTAAAAACAGGACTGTTAGATGGGCAATTCTTGATTTTTTAAAGTTGAATTTGTAACCCTCTGCTGCGAACCCAAGTATTATGGTGTTCACTCTCTTCAAGTGAGTATCCAAGTCATCGTCTGTTAGATAGATGTCGTCGACATAAGATAATGCCTCGTCATCATATGATTGTAGTAATTCTGTTACTCTCGCTGAGAATAATCCTGGGCTGTTCTTGAACCCCTGGGGCAAACGACAGAAATTTTTTGAGAACGCGGTCAAATATCTGCTTTCTGGTGCTATATTCTGACAAAAGAATCCATTAGAGATGTCTAATGTTGTTTTGCATTTTTTGCGCACTATGTTATTCATTAGTGCAGCACTATGCGAGTTTTGTACTGCAAAGGTTTTGCAACATGAGTTAAGGTGTCTGTAGTCCAAAACAAGATGATATGAATTGTCTGGTTTGGAGACAGGAAACAAAGGGTTGTTCATTTGTGAGGTGCAAGTTTCAATCACCCCCTGGTATTCAAGTTGATCTAGGATCTCTTTTACCTGTTTTTTAGCTTCTTGCTTAATCGGGTACTGCCTCTGTGCAGTAGGTTGTGATTTTAACTGGATCCCACATGATTTTTATATAAAGCAGGAGCTTGAGCTACTGCCCACTTTCTTGCAAGTGTATATTTTTTATGAATTGGAATATGATTTGAGAAGGCAGGCATAATTATTTCTTCGACATGTGGGCACTCCCTGACAAACTCGGGTGGCCAGTCTCGTTCAGCTAGAAGGATGTCATAGCCCTCGGAGAGATTATCCCAAAATAGACCCCTTATTTTTCTAGTCTTATCCCCCTCTATACGTAATGTTATTTCATATATTTTATGAGGTTTGCTAACTCTGGTATCTGCAGTTTCCACTTGAATGTATTCATTCGTGTCCACTGTCTCCAGATGATTCATAAGGACTTTGCGAGCTATGCTCACTTCTGCTGCGCTGTCTAGCATTGTCTGAGCCCATTCTCCGTTTTTCAGCTGTTTCCTCAGTATTCTCGGCATTGTTGATTACTTTAATACTGGCTACCTTCTTTTTTGGCAATTGTAATTTTTTATTCAGATGAGCAGGTTCCTTGTCTTTGGACTTGACGTGCTCTTCCCTGTGTTCTGATCGTCCTCTTCTTTCCGATTTCTGCGAGGAAGTCTGAAAAGATTGAGAGGGACGTTTATCAATATCTTGATATCTATCAGGTTTTTTTATATTATCCCTATTTCTAAGGTTGTATTTTTTCACAGAGGGCTCCCTTTGGGGAGACTTGCGTCCTTGGTCAGGAGATCTTTCTCTCCGCCGAGGAGACCTTCCTCTGGACTGGAATCTTTTTTCTTTAGGATTGGATTGTTTATTTCCATCCCAGCTCTTTTTTTGAGTGTTTAAATTATTTTTAATAAATACCTTTTCAGGACTTTCAACTAGTTGGGGTTTCACTGGTATTCCACCCAAACTATCTCTTCCTAGTTCTTCATAGGATTTTTCTATGATTCTGGCAATTTCAGATGGTTGGTCTGCTATATTTGTCTCTTTTAACCTCTGGCGGATCGCCACATTTGCTGCTTCTCCCTTTATGTTGGCTAGTAATATTGCCGAGACCTGCTTGAAGTCTTTCAGTAATTTCATACCGAGAGTTAAAGCGGGTTCTGGACCGTATTCATCTTGAATTTGTTTTAGCACATCTGGTATTACTGACATGGATGGTACACCATGTGTTTTTGTGTAAATGGAAGCAAAGACTGTTCCCCAAGTGTCACAGTCCTCCACGTGTGGTGCGATTCCCATTGGAAGACAGATAGTCAGAATCCTGTGTTTCTCAACAGGGGTGGTATCTGGAAACACCGCCTCTATTTGAGTGATTTTTTGTGCTAGCCAGAAAGGTATTTGTTCCCGTTTTGCGGGTACTTTACCTAGACAGGACTGTATGTTCTGTGGTGTAATTTTATTTGTGTTCCCCTGATGAGGGGTCAGCTGTGGAATTTTAATTGCTGGTTGGACTGTTGAAGTCCGCATTACATATTGGACTAATTGTCTATGTATTTTTATTAATTGTTTTAGCTGTGCTAAAAGGTCTGCTGCAGGCATTTCTTCAATGTCTGGATGTGGTGTGTATCCAGCTAGGACCGGCCACGTTGCTCCTGGTCTACCTAGTGGACCGAGCCTGGTGATGTGATTATTATGTTTTAGGGCGCCATTAAACAAGAGCAGGTGCTCTTGGAATTTGACTGGTATTTCCACCTCCTCAAAAGGAATGTACTCATTAGGAGGTTCCTCTGTTTTGTAATAGTGGAAGACCTTTGTTACAGCGTTTGCTGCTGGAAAATTTATCCATGAATAGAATACCTCTGTCTGCCGATATTCGTGTGCCTCAATTACGAATATGACTGTACCACCTCTCGATGTCAGTCCATTTTCTATAAGTTTTTAAAGTTATAGATTTTCTTATGTTGACCGGGATGAGTATTATATCCGGGTCATTTTCCTGCATAGTAGTATCAGCTGCTACGAGTTCAGCTCCTATTCTAACTGTCTCTCTTTATTCTTCACTGTCTGTCATTTTACCGACAGGAAGGTTCTTCTGAATGTTTACAGATCAGGTTTCCCCGGAAACAAAGATTAGATGCACAATATTTTGGAACAGTGTATCCTTCAACGTTGAATAAACCAAGAACCATACATAGGAGTCTCCTCCTGCGAAGTTTGGCGGATATGACCTTTCACCCACTCCAGACGTCTTTGGAGTATTATGGGAAAAAAGGGGCTCTGTGTGAAAAAGCACGACTGAGTTACTCTAATGTCTTGCGTTAGTTTTATCGCCTATCCAAACGTTTGGGCGCCATGTAGTGTAGTTCCTATTATCCCAATAGGCTCTGCGCATTGGAATAATATCTTCAATAGTATAGACCTAGGACGGAGGTTAACTAGGTCTTCTACTGACGATATTAGACTTAAAGTTTTGTGTTTGCCAGCTAGCTCAGAGTTCACTAGAAACTTTCTCGAATAGGCAAGGAGGATTTTAACCTCCCTGGATAGACAAGAAGGGATTTAGATTCTGACAACCATAGAACATGACAACTTTGCTCTCCCCTAATCAAGAGTGTATCTCTAGAGTCGTGTGAAAACAAAAGACAACTTATTTTACTCAGTCAGTTCAGTGCATTCTTAGTTTCACCAGATTGTAGAGAAAAGGAAGAGACGGGCGTGTTCAATAAAAGATGGTATTTATTGATCAGTCTCTTTTCTCGTACAAGAGAAATGAATCGCTATTATTGCAATACTTATAGTTAAGTAAAGTGCATACAGTAAAGACAGAATTATAAAATAATACTGAAAAAGCATTGATATGGTTTCTGAGCCATATGATACTATAAAATGGATAAAATAGATACATACATATATACATTTGACTAATCGTACTCAACTGGTGCTTCTAACCACGCCTACCCCAGTGTACCTGACCTAATCCTAATACGTGGGCGGGAGTAGATAAGTAGCAGTTTAAGTTAAGTTTGTTTTGCCAAGGGACTGCCTCAAGAATTCTCTGCAAGGGGTTATTCAGTTCCGTACCTGAGATCTAGAATGGTGGAGGGCTGGTATCTCTTATCCCAGGTCTTGATATTCCAGCTGCCTGCGAGGGCTGCTTGGAAGCGCCGGAGCTGGATTTCTCGGCAGGAGAAAGGCAGCGTCTCGTTCTCAGCGCGTCAGGAAGGCGGGGCAGCGCCTGTGGGCTTCGCTCTCTGCTGGGCTCCTCGGCAAGTCTCGCTGCTCCAATCTCGTCACCACCGCGTGTGTTTGCTTAAGGCAATGTCGGTAATATTTATACCTGAAAGGTGCCGAGATTGACGTAAGGATGGACATATATACGTCAATAAGGATGTCATACGAACGGGTTCATTCGCACATTCTTTTACTGAAGTTCTCGGTGAAATCAAAACAATGGCTACGGGAATTTCCCAGGTCGCTGTAGGTTTGATTTGTTTTGAGAACTCCGTATTCCTTATCAGGGGCTGGAGGAATAGTGCTTGCCTAATTAGATGGCATGCGTTATGACCTAATCAGATAACGCGCTTCTGTGCCGGGGTGTGGCTTAATCAGATAACGGTTTTTTCACCGTTGGATGGCTGCTAGTTAATTATTAACCAAACCAGGGTCAGGAATAGGGGGATCGATACAGTACCTATAGAAATACATCACAATTTTAAACCACTACACTATCCAACGCTTTCCCTACTGTTGCACTCACTGGATTGGGAATAGTAAATTTAAACCTCTCGCTATCCTACGGAAAAAATTATGTATATGTGTTGTTAATAATATGTATATATATATATATATAAATATATATGTGTTTTAAAATTAATTTTATTTTAAGTTACAATAATTATTTATTCATTTTAATTTTATTTAAGTATTTTAAGTATGTTTAAATTAATTATATTTATTATTATAGTACCTTAAAATTACTTTTAAGATATTTTAAAAATTCGATATTTTGACTGTCTATATTTTTTCCTATCGATATTTTGGAGTCGATATTTTTGTACTTACCTGTTTGTAGATAGGAAGTCGATATTCTGGCTTTCTATATTTTTACCTCGATATTTTGGCAAGTCGATATTTTGACTGTCGATATTCTGTCAGTGATCCCTCCTTAAGATAGGAATACAGAGAATAATATATCTTATGCATTTGGAGTATAATTTACATCTACTGTACAAGGAATACTCGAGCCAAATAATAGCGTAATAGGGTGAAGGATTGGGCAATGCCGAGCTGAGAATGGGGAAGGGGTAGTGGGACATCGTAGTCCAGGTGTGACACCTTATCTAAGACCCTGAATTTGGTATAGATAAGTGCAATTGCTTGCTTTTCTCCAGAGCATTGAACTTGTCAAGAGAGAGACAAACAGCAGAGGAGATCTGGGAATATATTGGTTGGTTGGCTGGTGACTCATGAGCTCCTCTCAGGAAAGAGACCAAAGCCCACCATGTGTGGAAATAAAAATGGTTGAAGGATTTTCAAACAGACAAGATGACCTTCACAGCGATCATCAGTAGGAGATCAAGCAGTGCCATGTCTATGTTTCGAAGGTTTATCTTAGTCCTAGAAGCCAAAGGAACTACAATCACCATGGATAAATCTAACAAGATCGGGGTATTAAAAATAGCTGATCTGTGAATCTGAATGTGGACTCAAAATTGAATAAGGAGACTGCACTGGAAAAACATGTGTTGATGTAAGCCAGTCCCCTTATTGCAATTCCAGCAAGAATCACTCTCAGGTAGGTTCATTTTATGTACTCTAGCTGGGGTCCAGTGTAGTAGGTTCAATTAAAAGAATTTTGATTGAAGGAGGAGTTATTTAATTGCTCAAGGATAGTTCGATAACAGCCTGCCAGTTTTCTTCTGGGATGTGTTCAAACATCTCTAAGACAAAGTGCTGAGTGAACTTTGCATAAAATAACAAGGGCTGAGGTCGAAGAGGATTGGAGAGTGTCTTGTAAATTTTGGCAGCAATGTAAGCTACACAAAGTCAAGAGGTCAAGCAAGCACGAAGGGTCAAATATTTGTCAGGTCTAAAATTAGAAAATTTTACTTTTATTTTCAGGAAGCTATAAAAGTCTCAGTGGTAGAGATCATGCAGTTGTGCTAATTGTGATGCAGGAAAGGGACTATTGTTATCATCAAATAAGTCTCTAACTTGTGTACTGTTCTTGCAAGCCTATATATTTTGGAATGTATCCTGCTACATCAGCCCGTATTTTAAGATTGTACCATAGCATAGATTTGTGTATGGATACTGGCATGGGTTTATCCAGGAGATTAAGAGCAGCCGGATAGGTTAAAAGGAGCGCAAAGGGCACATTCTATCTCCACCCATCTCAGAAATTTCAGGGAGCTGGGAGTGAACCTTAAGGCACCTTGCACTGCTGGGAAGACTTCTTAATACAGGCTCCAGTTAGGGAGACGGCAGCCCCCTGAATCAAAGATCTTTCAGGGCTTTGTATGAAATCCTGGCTCTTTTATCTCTCCATATGAATTTTGAGGTTAATCTGTCAATATCCAGAAATAATGCAGTAGACAGCTTCAATTGCAGCACAGTGGATACAACATTCACAATGGGCATTATCAGCATTTGAGTGTTAGAAGCCTACCCGACCAAGTAATGAATTTAGGGAATCAAGAAGAAAGTAAGTTTTAACATTGAAAATTGTCTGGGGTTCATTGTACTTTAGTGTTTCAAGTAAGTCTTTGCAGAATGAAATCCCAAGACATTTGAGGATTTTAGGGTGCCACTTAAGACCAGAGTCACCTAAATGTGAGGAGAAGCATAATGGATTCAGGGGGAAGACTTCAGTCTTATCTTCATTTAACGTGTATCTGGATACATGAGAGAGCCTTTGAATTATGCTGGTAATGCCAAGAATCACATTCTAAATAACTTTGGTAAAAATGAGGACATCATCAGCATCTGCGGTGGTTGTATATGCTCTAGAGGCAAACTGGAAACCTTCTATATCTGGTAAGTAAGTAAGTAAACTTTATTGTACAGTTAATTAAAACTCACAATTTTTTAAAATTCACGATTTAAAAGGAAGTATATATCAAAAGATAAAATTAATTATCAGACTTTAAAATACATGGGTCGGCGTTATCTCGCTTTGTGCGGTATATCTGGTGATGATTTGAGTAGTGTGAGTAAGGGATCAATGGTGAGTATAAATAACAAAGAGGCGAGAGGGCAATCCTGTCTCGTGCATTGGTGGGGACTAAAAAAGGTAGAAGTGGGTCAGTTAATTCTAAAATTAGCTTTGGGATTAGCATATATATACGGCTGTAACCATATTGATGAATGAATTGCCAAGGTTATGAGAGTAAAGAACTGCATGGAGAAAAGGCTAGTAGACTTTGTTGAAAGCCTTTTTGGCATCAAGAGCAGTTGCAGATGTTGCCATTAAAGCAAGTCTACCCTTAATGAACCCAGTTTGAGAGTTATAGATTAATGTAGGGATGGATGGCTCCAATCTTTTGGTGAGAATTTTAGCAAAGAATTTTGCTTGCATGTATAATAATGATATGGGATGAAAATTCTTTGGATCAGAGTGGTCCTTACCCTCTTTCGAGATAACAAAAATAGTGGCTTCTGTGGCCGTTCTCAACACTTCACCGATGAGTTCAAAGTGATCCAATGTATTTTTAAGGTGAATGTCGACCTTGTGTGTGACTAATGGTGATTCCATCAAGACCTGGAGCCTTTCCAGAATTAATTGATTTTATCACTTTGATAATCTCACCTTAGGCATCTTCTGCCTCGGTCTGAAATTTAGGCCATATGGAGGAATTTAAAAAAAACTCCAGACATCCAGTGTTATCTATCGTGTTCTAAGGTGTGTAAAGGTTCTTGTAGAAATCCCAAAACATTTCCAATATCTCTTTGGTTTTGAATTTATGAGAGCCATCTTGAGCTTAGATCTACGCAAGTTGGATGCATATGTTCTTAAATGTAATTGTAATGACAAGAGCCTTACCCGCTCTATTGTGGAAAAGGAGATATTTTTTATTTTGTACTTGAACAAAACGATAAGCTCTTTTGCTAACAATGGTGTTATATATGTACTTAAGTTGCTTTATTTCCCAATCTTAGGGACTTATTACTACAGTGTCTGAAAGCTTCCTCCTTCCTTTTTATTTCTGTGCCTAAGGACTGTAATCCTTGATATCGCAGCTCTTTTTTGCCATACGTTTTATAATTTGGCCACTCATGACATACTTTAATGTGTCCCAAATTGTCATTGGGGCGGTGAACAAATTCGCGTTTTCTCTGAAAAAGTGTTTGATTTCCTCCCTGAGCTCTTTCACATCTGCCTAATTTTCTAAAATGTCTGAAATTAACTTCCACACTCGTTTTTTTCCTTTGATTGGCTGGTTGGATAACAAGATGGCAGTGTAATCTTAGACAGTAATGCGAAGGATATTTGGGTCATAAGTTACTTTGAGTAATGGGAGTCTACCAGGAGGTAATCGAATTTGAAAAATACTTGAGCGGAGTGGAGAGAAGAAGGTAAACTCATTACCTTTTAAATTATGTAATATTGAAGCATCTAGGAGATGGTGGGTGGAGTAAAAGTTAATGAACTGTTTGTGGGCTCTGGAAGATTTAAATGTGATACCTTACCCTCATAGACACTGCTTGTAGCTAAGTCTTCTACTGACCTCTACAACTGTGTCCTAGCCTAGTGCTGTATCCATGTAGATTATTATCCTTGGCCATCTGCTGGTCGATTATACTTTCAATAATAATCACAACTCGCTCTCCATCCTATTTTCTTTTTTTTCCTTTTTTTATTGCCACAAAAAAGATGCACAAATAGTAAATATAGAACAAAATTTTCCAAAAAAATACATCAATATTCATATGCAGAGCACAAAGGAGCATTTATGGAGACGAAAAAAAAGGACGAAGAAAAAGAAAAGAAAAAGAAGAGGATACATACAATCATTAATCCCAATGAAGACAGGACCAAACCCTGTGCAATTTTAACAGGGATCGGGGGCCTCTAGCTTTTGCCAATGCAGTTTCCATTTCAAAGATCTCCCTCATCAGAGACCAAAATTAATTAATACTAAGTGGTGTGGCATGTATCCATCCTATTTTCAATTACGCTGTTTTGCGATTCTAACCTCCTTTGCAATTCCGACTGTCAAGGTGCAAATAATTGCATTATATTCATAATATCCTTAGGGGATACCCTGTCAGGATCACTATAGTATACTATAGCCCTCTTCCTTCTAAACTCATCCAGCCATCATTAGTTTCTTACAGATTACTATTTTCAAGGCTTTAGAAGCTCATTGAGCGAAGTATCAGTTCTCCGTTGCTGCTAGAATCATAAGCAGTTCTCTGGCATGGATACACACTATGACAATCTTCACCAAGTTTTTGATTTGCCATAACAATCTACGATCCCTGTATTGTGAAATCATGGGGCTTTGTTTAACGTTTTACAATATATGAGGTATGAATTAGAAGAAGGAAAATATGATAGTATTTATGAGTATTGTTTTATCTTATGTGTCATGTATCTCTAAAATGACTGTTGCGAGCCTGTGATATTATTGTATTATTTGTTTTCAAATTGTCATTGCGACATAGGACAACAGAATTAGTCTGACAAATCTTGCTTCCTTTTAGGCAAATAAAATGCACACTCCTGCACAAGAACAACGTAAGAGGCATATTTCTCTTTCCTTACAATGCAGCACACATAGAAATAGGAAGTAACAAGTAGAAATAAAGATATTTCTCCTTATTATGCCTCCCCTGGGAAGGCATATCTTTTTGGTGCCTTCCCAGGTTTACAAGTTCTGCTAAATCTGGAAATGCGTCAAAATCCATGGGAGTTGTGTGGGAACACCCATGGCATGCCTTCTCAGGTCAGAATAGTGCAACACAGAGGTGTATAATATGTTGTGTTACTCCAGATTTAGGAATCCACTCAGGGCCCCACAAAGTGGCCATGCTTGGCTTCATAAATCAAATATTTGAATTGCATCACGCATGCACCACATTGCATGGTGCAATTGAGATGAAACTGGGCTCATAAATATACCCATAAATTGAATGTCCTGACTCTACTGACAGCATACAGTTTAGTTTTCAGTTCGAAAACTTTTTTGCGGTTGGGTATAACCATAAAAACACATGCATTAGAAAAAATATGCAGTTTTCAAACATAGCAATTATCTTTTAAAATCGATTGATCTAATTTAAATCCATCATCAATAAAAATCATCAAGGTGGGAAGAAAAAAATGTAAAAGTTGTAAAAATTTAAGTTAAGTCTACAAATGCTTAAAAGTAGTAAAATACCATTTAATGTTCAGGTTCACTCCCTACATCTCCACAGTTCAAGCTTGGTGCAAATATAATTCTGAGTTAACTAGTCAAATTCCTACGAATTAACTCCATTGAGAACAGGAACTTTGCTACGGCAGCCACTATCACTGCGTTGGTATCAGTTTTTAAAATCCTGAAGAAAGCAAGATAGTTCCTGATGCCCAGATTGTTACATAGCTGAATGATATTACCATATGCAGGACAGAAGAGGATAACATGTACAGGAGTTTCCTCCTCCTTTCGACATCCTGGGCAAGGACGGACTGGGCCTCCCGTCCACCTATCAGTGGTTGCATATAAAGGCAGCGTTCCATATCTAAATTGTAAATAAAGCTTCTTCGCTAGAGTAGGTTGTGTGTCATCGATTTCCTGTTCAAAGCCATAGTATGGCTTAGAGTCCAAGAAACCATAGGTTAGACTTGAGGTTTTAGCTGAACGAAATACATTCCTTAGGTTATAGTCTTTTATCGTATGGACCAAGTTTTTCTTGGAGATGACTGAGCAGGAGACCTCAGGGTTATTCCAGTGATTCTCCAGCCCAATCGAGATAAAAGACTGCCTTACAAATTATAACCAAGGAATCCTGCCTGCGCCTAGAGATGCCATTACCACCTTAAGTTCCTCCTTGTAGCTCGCCAACTCAGGAGTACCCCACTCCAATAAAGCAGTGGCCGTGAGGCAATGGCATCTGCAATCGGGCAGATGTTTAGATCCAGCCTTAGCGGCACTAACGGAGTATTTCTTGGCAGAGTCATAATTTGCCTAATAATGTTGTTTTCTGTAATGGTTAACTCATTTGATAGTGTGTGGCCCCAAAGTTCCGCCCCATATAGGGACGACGACCTAGCTTGGACTTTAAAAATTTCAAGCGGGGCACTTACTATTTTTAAGACACCATTTTTTTGCACTTTTAAAACCGCCCCTACAGCCTTACTTAATTTTAAGTTGGCCTTGGCCATTTGGGGGCCCCACCCCATTTTGTCGTTCAGAGATAGACCCAAATAATCAAAAATGGGGACCCTTTCCAGGGGTCTGCCCCCTATCATAGGATGGGGGCAGTTAATAGTACTGGCAATAAATACCATGTACTTGGTCTTATTAATGTTAACCACCAGGTTTCTTTTTTTGCAGAAGTTGGTGAACTGGTTCAACACCCGCTGCATGCCCATTGGCGATTTAGAGAGCAGCAGGGTGTCGTCCACAAACATAAGTGCGGGGAATCTTTGGGAGGCCCGTTTTGGAGAGCCTATATCTTTGATAACGAGGAGATCTTCTATGAGCTCATTAAGGAAGAGGGAAAAGAGGGTTGGGGCGAGCACACAACCCTGCCGAACCCCCTTGTCAACTGGAAACGGGCCCGTTGGTTGTCCATGCTTACCGAATCGAACTCTGGCAAATGTACCTTCGTGGAGAGGTTTGCATTGGTAGCATAAGTATGGCGGAACCCCCATTGTTAATAGTATATTCCAGAGCTGGTTACGGTCCACCATGTCAAATGCGGATTTCAAATCCACGAAGGTTAAATATAGGCTACCCCCTTCCAGGACAGCATGCTTCCAATAAAGGACCTGGAGCCTGAATAGTTGGTAGATTGTTGAAGTTTTGGCCCTGAAACCCGCTTGTAGCGGAGTCAAAATATTATTATCATCAATCCAGTCCTGCAGACGTTGTAAAAGGAGACTAGCATACATTTTCTGGCTCACATCAATAAGTCTAATAGGCCTATAGTTGGATGGTTCGAGCGGGGAACCCTTTTTGTATATGGGGATTATCTCCGCCCCCATCCACGTACATGGAAGTGGTAAACCCTGGAGAATAGCATTGTATAATAATAAGAGGTAGGGTACCCATACTGTCTGTTCGTCTCTGTAGAGATCGCCTGGAATCCTGTCCAACCCTGGAGCTTTATTCTGTTGCAAGCTTGTTACAGCCATTTGAACCTCTGCCAACGTGCAGGGTGGTGTACACCACGTAGGGTCGTGGGTCAAAAGACTTGCTGGAGCTTCACTTCTCTTAGGGGAATAGAATAAAGCTCCTTAAAATGTAGAGACCATGCTTCTTTGGGAATGTTTAGGTCAATCATAGTGTTACCCTCTGGTTTCCCAGTATGAACGAGATTCCAGAAGGTCCTTGAGTCTTTCGCAACGAGTGCAGACCTAATGGCTTGCCATCGTTCTGCTTCCCACTCTGATTTTGCGTTAAAAATGATTTTCTTGTATGCCTGCCTGGCTTCACTGACACATACCTTATTGCCTTGGTTGAGGGCCGTAAGCAGTATACACTTCGCATCCCTGCAGCCCCTGCTAAACCAGGAATTTCTATCACCCTAAAGTTTGGGCTTGGTAGGTCCTGATTTATAAAAAAAAGTCTGCCAATGTTGCAGCTAATTCCTTGTGAATTCCGCCAAGGTCTGTCCCCACACCATTCTCCGGAGGGTTATCAATAGTAAGATTTGCCCTTTCGAGCAGTGGAATTATACTATAATACATTTTGGCCAGATTTTCGCTGGATTGCTTAATGGTTGCCCAGCGAATTCGCCTCCCTCCTTGCACTACTCTGATATCACTGCTTAGAGAGGTTTCATTGTCATGATCCTCGTTGGCCAAGCGAAAATCCATCTCAATGGCCAAGGGATTGTGATCACTTTCCGTACGCCAGATTATATTGAAATCAAGGACTTTGTGCCACAGTTCCAGACTATCCATGAAATAGCCTATTACAGATGCGTGGCCCACTGCTCTGTAGGTTGGTTGCCCTGGGATATCCTCTGGAAATGCCCATTGCAAGCTCTTATAGAGAACGAATAGGTGAGGGAGGTCAGCTGGAGGACAAGGGGAGTCCATCCTTTGACTGGGTACATATTTGGGGGTGGGACTAGTCGGGTTTCATCTTCCTCTGTTGAAATCGGGGGGACACCATTAAGTGGTTCATAATGGCAGTTAAAATCTCCGCCGATCAGCAGAACAGCATCGCCCGGAAGTGGATTCAATAGAGTGGTCAAAGCATCTAGAGTCTGGTAGGTTCCTCCTTGCCGTGCTGGCCGTGAACAAATGTTACTGAGTGCCAATTTTGGTGTTTTACTATGGGTCATAAGAATACACATCAGATCAGGACTATTTGTGTCAATTCTTTTCAACGTAAAGCCGAGGTGTATGCCTACCCATGTACACAACCCCCCCCCGATGGTCTACCTTTCGGGCCCTTGAAAGCTGGCTCCATGAAAGTGACGTACCCCATTCTCTGCAAGGGGTTTACAGCCCAGGTTTCATGGAATAGGCAGATCCCGTAATGATCTACAAATGCACACCAATCAGGGATATCTATGTTGGCGGCGAGACCCGCAATATTCCAGGACAAAATTTTCAGGGACCTGTTAGGGGGCGTCGGCCTTCTCCCCATATTCGCCCGGGACCTTGGGCTCTCAGATCCACCCACTTGGTTACTGGACACATGTTGGGCTAATTCTACCTGTACAATCGGACTACAGACTGGAGGTATAACAGTTTGAGCCTTAGGTGTTGCTTGAGTATTTAGACCAACCGCGTGACTAAAGAAGGATTTCCCCCATCGCTCACACCTTCTTTAATGATTGATGGATGTTCTATTAGCCCTGCAGAATCCCCAGGGCTTTTGGTCCTGTGGTGTACTGATGGGGGCAAGGATCGAAACAGAGAGGGCATTAGTAGTCAGTCTACCTGGTCCAGTACACTGAACCTGTTGTTTACTGGGAAGCCTAAAACATCCTCACTGCCCCTCCATCCCCACATGACCTCTTCATGGCACCAGTTATCACGTTGGGGTTGCCATTGAACAAGGTTCCTAGGGCAATAAGTAGGGGGAGAATTAACTGGTGGATAGAAATAACTTAGCTTCATTGTTTTGATAGGTGAGACTACACTATTAGGATAGCTTCTACAAACATGGTCAACTACCCTACAGTCTTGGAAGTTTATTACTATACAATCCCCGTCCACATCTTTCGATTTGTGACCCACCCAACCTACTCTTCTAACAAATAGAATTTGACTTTGCACATTTCTAGGCAAAGGTCTATGGGTGGTCAACCAGTGCATCGATTTGCTTTTAAGTTCCATATATGTTTCCATTCTATTGGAGGCCAGCTTAGGAACCCCGGTTAGAATGACCACGTAAGGGACACTTTCCAGAGGTAGGTCAATACGCGGTGGATATAAAGCGAAGTAATCGTTCTTAGATCGATTTGTGGGGACTCTACCCGGGGTTTTTGGCTTTACCATTACTGGGGATCGTGCATTTCCAACAGTTTTAGTCCCAATGTGGCTTAATCGTGCGCTGGGTCGTTGTTCTGAGGTAGCAGCCAAAGAGTTTGTGGGGCAGTTAGTTGAAGGCTGCGAATTTGTCGGCGAAAGCCCATCTACGGTTAATGGTGCTCGAACTTGAGCTGTAATAACAGTTAATTCCTTTACAAGTTCCGTATTTTTTCCAGTTAGGTCCTCTATCTTCGCCAACCTTTTTTCAATTAACTTTAGTCTTTGCTCAAGGTATTATTGATAGTATAACCGTGCTCAATTTTTCCAACAGCAAATCTACGTTGGGAAGGCTTATGGGTGTGGGGTTATTTAGTTCTTCATGGAGGCTTACTGGGAGGCTTACTGGGAGCACCGCTGACTCACTTTGCTCACCTTGCTCCACAGTAGGTACTTCGTTATAGTTATTGGGTTTTGGCTGCTTAGGTTTTCTGCCCCGAAGTGGTGCACCCGTCCGTTTCCGTTTGGGGATGGCTCCTTCTTTGTGTGTATGAAATTCAGGAGAGATTATGGAGTCTTCTACAGGGATGGCCACCTTGTTTACTTCCTGGTCGGGTGGCAATCGTTTGGTCAAATCTATTTAATGCTTTACTAAAGGGAGGGTTTGGTCCGCCAAGTGGCCCTTCAGTAGCAGTTATTTGGTGGGGATAGACCGGTGAGCACACTTGAGCTAGAGGGCCCAGTGATGATCTCCTAGGGAAAGCCGGGTCCAGTGACAAGCGGCGTTCCGTTATGGCTATCTCACGTTCTAACACCGATGATGCCCTCAGAATGAATTGGTCCAAAGTCCCGGCTATGTGCCCTGTAGTTGTAGGTTTCATACCCCTACGGGTCGCCATAATCCCCAGAAAATATGGACAATAAGGGCTGACAGTACTCACGGCTTCCAGTGGACGTTAGATAGTGGGCCCGGTCCGGTCTCCTCCGGTCTAAAACGGGCTAAAGCAGGGCCATCCTTGGCTTGGGCTTCGCCCCGTGTGCGTCCCGTGCAGCAGGGTCAGGTTGCGTTGATGTAGCTGTGTAAGGTCAGGGGGGGAGCGCGGTAGTGGAGGCAAGAGTGGAGACTCCTGGTCCTAGGAGTCCCGCTTAATCCTTCTCTCCCCTCCGATGGCGACAACAGTCAAGCAGGCAAAGTTTCCGCTGCCATAACAATAATTCAGTACCACTTTATGATGTCTGTAGATTGGACGGACCACCTCCTGATCCTATTTCTATCTTGATAACAAGATTTCAACTGGCTGGGGTCATCCAGGATTTCCTTCAATAGACAAGGGCTACAAGTCACTTCAATGCCCTTGGAATGTTAGCCCGCCGGATCAGTGCACAATAGTAGGCATGGATTTAATCTTGAAATGATGGTGCCATTCAGGGGTGGTGATCCTGGGTGCTGTTCAGCAATGAATGACACTCAAAGTCGCGGAATGTTGAAAAATTCTCTCCCAACCACTGGCTCTCCACTGCTCTCCACTGACTCTCTGTGGCTCCCGCATCTCCTCGCCGCTCCTCACAGCTCCCACAGCTCCTCGCGGCTTCTCGCGGCTCTCCACTGGCCCTCAGCCCGGCCTCCTGCTGTTTTCGGCAATTTTTACCGCATTTGTTCTTTCGCGGCTCACAGCCCGGCCTCCCGCAGATTTTCGGGCGATTTTGGCGATTTTTACCGTGTTTGTTTCTTCGTGGCTCCCGTGTCTCCTCGCTTACTCACTCACTCCGCCCGGCACATCCTAACCCGGAACCAGGCACACACCGGCATGACATTATGGTAGTCAAAGACAGCTAGTGGTGAATAGTCACATAGGAATGTTCTCAACACAAAATAAGCAGACTCAATGCATAGTAATACACAGTCAAGCCCTTTGTTATAGCTACTGTTTAGTAGTCGAAGGTATAGTTCCAAACATTTCCATCTCAGATGGGTTCTGATTTGGTTTTGTGTCCACCTGTAGTCAATGGTTCAGCATGTCAGTGTTTTCTGAATTGCTGGATTTTTTTGTGTGAGGCCTGCGGACTACACCAAATGGCTCACATGTTTTTTCTTAAAGGTAATGCTTATTATAACATAAAAAACTCTTTGTGTGTCAAAGTAGTTTTCTGTGCATAAAAGCTTAGGGTCCCATTACAAGTTTGGTGGTGTTGCACCACCAGATTCGTGGAGGCGGTTGTCTCTCCGCAGCATTACGACTTGAAATTTTATTGATGCGCAGGACCACTGGCTGCGACAGGGAACAGTCATTCCCTGGTGGTGGCAGAGGTGCGCCATAATGCAAAAGGCTCAGCTGAACTACCACCACCAGCCATTTCATGGCGGGAGCCCCGCCATGAACGGGCTGATGGTGGAGGAACAAAGAGGGCCATAGAGACCCCCATTCCCCCCTGCCATAGGGATACATTCAGGGGGGCACAGCATGTGCCCCAGTGTCTGTATACCCCCAAAGTTCCAGAAAGGCATGGACATCACAGTCCATGCCATGCTGAAACTTTTTGTCATTCCCATTGTGGTGCCTGTTTTCCAGGCACTGCCATGGGAAAAATGAAAGACTGTCTGCCGTAAACGAGTTCAACTCATAATACGGCAGGTGGTCATGGCGCGGTTTTGGCACAGCAGTGCCCGTGGAGAGCCGGCGTAACTGCACCATACTCATAATCAGGCCCACAGGGTTTCTCTTTAGGATTTTTTCCTTTGCGTTGATTGGATATTGCACAACAGAAGTGCTCATAGAAAGGACATTATTTAGTTGAAAGAGAATACAAAGGTATCTAAAAAATACAACATATGTAACAAATCCCAAAGAATCTGATATAAGAAATGTACCAGCCAGCAGGCAAAAATCTTGGTGCTGATGTTCTGAGCAAATTTGCAAATGAATACCATACCCAGCCAAGGAACACATCCATCTCATTTTAATGCAGCTGAATAAAAATAACAATGAATACTATATGATATATTTTTATGTTTAATATTAATAATAAATAAGAATATATATACTTCATACTGCATTTCAACCTTTTCTGCCCAACAAGGCATTCATACTTTACTCATGTATGTACCTTTGATGCAATTGGAGTAAATCTGTTCATTAGTTTTTGAAAATTAATGTTGAAGTTGCGGGCTGCATGGGCTTTTGAAGGATCAAAATCTTAGAGCTATCTGTAATCCTAGTCTGGGGATGGACTACATTGCAGACACAAAGTAAGAAAATATATATTTGATTAGATGAGAGAGCTTTTTCACCCTCTTCAGTCTCAGGTTCTCAAACCGAAACCTTGTTTTCAAACTTGTGCAATCGGAGTGGCTAGCTCCAACATAGAAAATGTTGCACCCACCATTATGGGACACAGGACTTTGTGCCTGTGTCCAATAAATAAAAAGGGTTGTTAGGAAGCATGCGGAGCATCTTCTTAACTTTAGCTTAGATAGAGGCCCAGAAAAGGAATCGGGGGAAGAGATGAGAGAATGTAACAAAAGGAAGAATTATTGTATGATTTTGTTGTGTACGGAATCTGCAGCAGGGATTGCAAATACGCAGCAAGACCCGAGGTTCACAACCTCTATCTTGAATTATGCGAACCCCATGTAAAGTGCTCTTGGGCACTTAATGGATTTGATATCAGTTCCATGGACCCAATATCAGTTTTACATACCTCATGGAGGCCAGTCAGGGGCCTATGATCCTGTAAGGGTTTGAGATCCCTTAAAACCAAATATAACATTTTAACAACAGGGACCAGTGCTAAAGGCAGGTGTGCTGTAGGGTTTGATCAGGTCCTGCTTCCAGCCTGCAGTGCTTATTGTCAAAGTCCATGAGCAGCAGGGGTTTTGCGCAAAGCCTAGGTGAAATTATGGTTAGGATTGGTTATAACACTTTAAACCGCGCTTGTCAAAAACAAAAATCCTAAATTCTCCTAAAACATTTAAAGTCACATGATAGTAATATACCAAAATCTAAAATCCACTGAGATGCACCAGTTATGGTTAGTTCTGCAATCCACAACTTGCAACACATCAATAAAAATCATACCTCAAACACCAACTAAAATTTTTTTGGCCTCATTGTAGTTCTACCAAAAAGATATAACGCCTAAAAGCACAATGTAAATAATTAACACATACTATAATCAATAGATAATCATACATGTATAACTACAAACAGAATGAGAGGCAATATAATCACAAAAATTAAAGAGTTTGAGTTCCAACAATTTCAATCCAAATTATATTCTTCTTTATTAGGCATACAGGTGCAGCCAACATTTTTCGCCCAAAAACAAGGGCTTTTTCAGGGCACTCTTAATAGTATTTAATGAAAATTGTTCATAAAGGAGTATGCCATACTCCTGGTACAGATTCAAGGGTCCTCTTTATGATTTCAATTCAGTCATCCTTCAAAGACTGCAAATGGGTTCACGAAGTAGTCAAATCCTGATTCCGTTTAATATTATCAAGTGTTCAGAAGTCACCGATCGAGGGAGGGAGGATGAGGGAGCAGACATAATTCAGGTGTCCATTAACAAGTTTCCTCTCAAAAGGGAGAGACGCGGAAAGTGCAGGATGTCTCCGACTTTTTGAAGAACTCGCAAATTTGTTTAAACAAATTGTATATGTTACTATGTATGGTGAGGGCAACAATTGGAATAAAAAATTGCCTGGATAACATGCCTTCTGGAGTGCAAATATCCTTTTGTTGGTGAAAAAAATAATGATATATATATATATAAATATAAATACACACATACATGTATATATATATATATATATATGGAAAGTTTATTGTGGCAGGGAGCTGCCACACTGTGTGCCAGTGTCGTTCAAGCCCAAACGAAGCAGGGATCTCTGGAATGCATCCCTGGCCGATGCATAGTTACTTGCCACAAAACTCCTCCCAGAAAAGACGAGCAGAGACCGAGGGGAACTGTTGGAGGCTCTTTAATGGACAGATTTTGGCGGATGCATTTCTAGCCGGTGTTTGGCCGTCGTCAGCGCCACAAGCCTCCATTGATGAGATGCACCCTGCTGCTGAGCGCCGCCTTATCTGAACTCGTGGTAGCGAGTTCGCACCGCCCCCTTCACAGTGCAGCACACCTGTGCAGAGTCCTTTATGTTGAAGGAAACTACATGTCCCAGAATCCTGTGTAGCGGGTCCCCGGGGGTGTTGCTCGGGGGGAGGGATCGGTGAGTAGAGATCCACTGTGCTCGGCAGAATTGCAGCAAAGTGTGCCCAAAAAAAAGAAAAAAAACACAAAATGTGACAGTTTAAATTTTTCAGGTTTGTAATCCATCAAGTGTCCTCCTCGGCTCCCCAATACCACCTCAGCCTCGGGTTCCAGGGGGTACTTGCGGCAGGGACTACACTGACAGTGCAGGCAGCCCAAAGCGAGGTCTGAATACCCTCGTCACCACCGACATAATTCCCTGGGCTCCAAGGCGGACTTTGAACTGTTCAAGACGCTATTGAAGGAAAGTTTATTGTGGCAGGGAGCTGCCACACTGTGTGCCAGTGTCGTTCAAGCCCAAACGAAGCAGGGATCTCTGGAATGCATCCCTGGCCGTTGCATAGTTACTTGCCACAAAACTCCTCCCAGAAAAGCTTTGTCAGATCAAATCAGCGTTGTCGACAAGGTCCCCCGCTCCACCGGGGAAGAGGCGGATTTTGTAGCGCCTCCTGGTGCGTTTCTGGCAGTGTCGGTGGCGGCTTCCGGCCACTTTGCAGGCTGGGACCTGCAGTCCCTGTTGGTCCCGATGTCAAGAGCACTCCCCCGCACTGCGGCCGCAGAAGGTGAAAATAGTTTGCGGCGGCGGAGGGAGGGTGAAGGAGCAAGGACAAGGGCAGCGGGTCCAAGGACAGGATGCCCCCACACAAGTAGGTTCAGTGGCACGCAGGCGATCAGCGTTGTCGACAAGGTCCCCCGCTCCACCGGGGAAGAGGCGGATTTTGTAGCGCCTCCTGGTGCGTTTCTGGCAGTGTCGGTGGCGGCTTCCGGCCACTTTGCAGGCTGGGACCTGCAGTCCCTGTTGGTCCCGATGTCAAGCGCACTCCCCCGCACTGCGGCCGCAGAAGGTGAAAATAGTTTGCGGCGGCGGAGGGAGGGTGAAGGAGCAGGGACAAGGGCAGCGGGTCCAAGGACAGGATGCCCCCACACAAGTAGGTTCAGTGGCACGCAGGCGATCAGCGTTGTCGACAAGGTCCCCCGCTCCACCGGGGAAGAGGCGGATTTTGTAGCGCCTCCTGGTGCGTTTCTGGCAGTGTCGGTGGCGGCTTCCGGCCACTTTGCAGGCTGGGACCTGCAGTCCCTGTTGGTCCCGATGTCAAGAGCACTCCCCCGCACTGCGGCCGCAGAAGGTGAAAATAGTTTGTGGCGGCGGAGGGAGGGTGAAGGAGCAGGGACAAGGGCAGCGGGTCCAAGGACAGGATGCCCCCACACAAGTAGGTTCAGTGGCACGCAGGCGATCAGCGTTGTCGACAAGGTCCCCCGCTCCACCGGGGAAGAGGCGGATTTTGTAGCGCCTCCTGGTGCGTTTCTGGCAGTGTCGGTGGCGGCTTCCGGCCACTTTGCAGGCTGGGACCTGCAGTCCCTGTTGGTCCCGATGTCAAGAGCACGCCCCCGCACTGCGGCCGCAGAAGGTGAAAATAGTTTGCGGCGGCGGAGGGAGGGTGAAGGAGCAGGGACAAGGGCAGCGGGTCCAAGGACAGGATGCCCCCACACAAGTAGGTTCAGTGGCACGCAGGCGATCAGCGTTGTCGACAAGGTCCCCCGCTCCACCGGGGAAGAGGCGGATTTTGTAGCGCCTCCTGGTGCGTTTCTGGCAGTGTCGGTGGCGGCTTCCGGCCACTTTGCAGGCTGGGACCTGCAGTCCCTGTTGGTCCCGATGTCAAGAGCACTCCCCCGCACTGCGGCCGCAGAAGGTGAAAATAGTTTGTGGCGGCGGAGGGAGGGTGAAGGAGCAGGGACAAGGGCAGCGGGTCCAAGGACAGGATGCCCCCACACAAGTAGGTTCAGTGGCACGCAGGCGATCAGCGTTGTCGACAAGGTCCCCCGCTCCACCGGGGAAGAGGCGGATTTTGTAGCGCCTCCTGGTGCGTTTCTGGCAGTGTCGGTGGCGGCTTCCGGCCACTTTGCAGGCTGGGACCTGCAGTCCCTGTTGGTCCCGATGTCAAGAGCACTCCCCCGCACTGCGGCCGCAGAAGGTGAAAATAGTTTGCGGCGGCGGAGGGAGGGTGAAGGAGCAGGGACAAGGGCAGCGGGTCCAAGGACAGGATGCCCCCACACAAGTAGGTTCAGTGGCACGCAGGCGATCAGCGTTGTCGACAAGGTCCCCCGCTCCACCGGGGAAGATGTGGATTTTGTAGCACCTCCTGGCGCGTTTCTGACAATGTCGGTGGCGGCTTCCGGCCGCTTTGAAAGCTGGGACCTGCAGTCCCTGTTGGTCCCGATTATGGGTATTACATTTAGAATGGTTGTAGTAGGTGTTTGCTATTTGCACATTTGCACTGCACTTTCTTGACAGAACAGACTGTTTTGTTTTATGAAATGAAATCCAATGAGAATTCAAATGAATCAGGCCAAATGAGTAGTCACTGGAGGCTTAAATAGTACACCAGAACCGCCCTTTATACAATATAAGTGTATATATATAGAACATTTGAGCCCATTGGTGGGCTAAATGTATGTCATAAGTGATGGATTTATGAATATGGTGTAATATGGTGTAATATGGTGTAATGAGCTCATCCATGAGCATTATTTACTTATGATGATGTATTAAGTGTAATTTTGGACGCTATGACGCTTCTGCGGCGATGTAAATGAATATGATACACCATTCAAAGATGGCGGCCGCGGTGCTGGCGCAGTTGTCCTATGACTATGTCAATGAAATGATATGCAAACATAAAATGGCCGTTTTGGCGACACCAGGTCACCATCGAGAAAGGCGAATGCCGAAACGCGTCTGGACATCGTGAGCTTGTAATAAAATCTGAAAGCTCGCCACCATGAGTGCTGGTCTTTTGTGGTATAAACTACGAGGTTTGGAGCAATCATGGATGCGGGGGCACCTCCCGCCTAATGGCACCCGCTCGAGAGTGCTAGGACTCTGGTACAAACATTGGAGCGAACAAGTTTATTTCCTGTACACCGAGCAGCGTTAACGGATCGTATGAGAGACATGAGACCTGGACAGGTGATGGTCTGAACGATATTGTTTTGCTGACAGAGCGAGGTGGCTGAATCTCATGGAACGTAACCTGGAGATTCTGGTGTGAGATATACATGCAAAATGTATTGTGATGTGGATCGTGCGGAAACGGCCTTGGAAGTTTTCAAAAAGAAACCACCATCAAAAGAGGGTGTGTTACCCGGGGAAACCATCAACTTTATCAAGTCAGTTTGTGGCTTTGGAGAGACTTTACGAACGAGAGATCCGAAAATGGTGGGAGGGAACATCTCTACAAAACTATATAGAGGTGGATAGGGTCCCAAGGGGCCTTAGGATATACACAGTCCCTGCCTATGAGAATCCTGACCTGCTGCTCCTTCAAAAATGGTCGGAACACACGGCGCACTCGTGTAAGGGGATGCTAATGATTTTAATTGAATACGCATGGAGTGACCACGCCAAGGCACGAAAAACCATTGAAGACCTTGAATTGGAGATTGGTACGGATGAGGATAAGGAGAGACAAGATAGTCTCCGAGTGGCTATGAAGAAGCGCCTCAAAGCCTACGAAGGGAAAATTCGGGCTCGGAAACAAGAAAAGTTCGAAAGAGACGAACGCGATTATGCATCGGGCAGAATTCTGACGTTCGCCAAAAAGTACGACGCTCCAAGAAAGATGTTGCAATCGAAGGGAGCTCATAAAGTGATTGAGCAACCCGATACTTCAGAATCAGAGGTTACAACACCGGAGCAATTGGATGATGACAGCCGACCGGGTAGCAGCACAGGGAACAAACCAGGGCTTTTTCAAAACGAATTTCAAATTATCCGACAATCATGGCAGCAAGGAAGGCCCCGAAACAGCAGAAAAAAGACGGCGGAAAACAAGGAGAGGGGGCCGGAGGAGCAAAAGGAATAGGCTCTCCTAAGCTTACCAGGAGCAAGAAAAAGTTCAACAGGAGACGTTGAACGAATCTATCCCGGACAACCTTACTAATATTAATTTGACCCCACGTGTTTTGACTAAAATCGAAGAAAGTGTACTGCAATTAGGACTGTCATTCTGTCCTAAGAAAAAGTTGGAGTACACACAGACACGTATTGACTTATACAAGTTTGCCAGAAAAATGAAGTTGCACAAATTTTTCAAACTGCGCCCCAAGAAAGATATAGGGCCTTTAAGAAAGGATACCGAGAAGAAAACGGATATTCTACTGGAACGTGATTTGCCAGCAATACAGGTCCTGGAAGATCTACGAAATGAAGTGGGCACTACAGAAAGTTCGGCGGAATTTTCAGAAATTTAACAGAAAAGTGCACCAACTACATTCAGGCCAGTATCTACTTTTGTTCTGCAAATGCCTAACGACATTATAGACACGTTTGTAGAAAATGTCATACGAGACTTGGTACAGATGCGTGACTGTGAAAATATTTTGGTAAAATATTTTGGATAATAATTGCAACTTCACTAAAGAACAATATAAGGCAGTGGATAACCTGAGTAATGACCCACTGATAATTGTGAAACCGTCAGACAAGGGGGGAAACATTGTTCTGCAGACACTTGTGGCATACAATAAAGAAGCATTAAGACAATTGAGTAATGAAGAGTCCTACATAAAAGTTAAAAAGGATGTGTACATAAAGAGTATTGGGGAATGTCATGAGATGTTAAAAAAATGGTATGAGAAGGGAATGTTGGAGACAGAAGAATATTTGTACTTAAGGAAACTTAATCCTGTCACGCCCTGTTTTTACCACCTCCCCAAGGTGCATAAAGATGCCCTATGACCCCCAGGGAGACAGATTGTCTCGTCTCAAGGGAGTCTGATGGAACATGTTTCGATATATATTGATTATTTTTTATCAGATTTTGTGGTCAAATTGAGATCATATACTCGGGACACAAAAGACTTTTTTGGCAAATTAGAGAAGGTTGTCTGGAGAGACGGAGATCTAATGATCGCTATGGATGTCACTAGTCTATACACTTGTATATTACATCAGCAAGGTATAGATGCAGTAAAGTTTTTCCTGAGAAATAGAGAAGCCAAATACTCGGAGCACAACAGAATGCTGATAGAGTTTTTAGGATTCTGTCTGCATAATAACATTTTCTTATTTGAGAGTCAATATTTCCAACAAGTGTCAGGGACTGCGATCGGAACCTGCTTCGCCCCCAGCTACGCGAATTTATTCGTGGGCTGGTGGGAGGAGCAGGTGGCCTGGGCAGAGGACAAAGGTCCATGGACAGAGAAGATTGTCACATGGCACAGATATATTGACGATCTTTTCGTCATCTGGAGAGGGACGGAGGAGAGTGCTGACGAGTATGTAAGGGTACTTAATGAGAACGACTATAACTTACAATTTACAGTAGAAATCAGTGAATGTTCTGTTAATTTTCTAGACTTGGAGGTTACTGTAATTGAAAATAAACTGTGTACTAAACTTTACCGCAAGCCCACTGCTGGCAATTCTATTTTACATGCCCGCAGTGGGCACCCGCCTAGACTAATAAATAGCATCCCATACGGAGAACTTCTCCGCATTAAGAGAAATAACACCAGAAAAATAGATTTTGAGAAATATGCAGGAGAGAGCATGGGAAGATTCCGGAGGCGAGGCTACAGTGTACAGACTTTAGAGGGAGCAAAAACTAGAGTTGACTCCATAGCTAGAGATAGGCTCCTCGTAGCATAAAACAAGAGAAATGCAGAAGGGGACAAAACAAAGGGTTTTAGGATGATTACCACCTTTTCAAAGGATGCCACGAAACTCAGATCCATATTTAGCAGGCATTGGAATATACTGCAAATGGATCCGGTTATCGGAATGGATATTCCGAAGAGACCCCTGATAACTTTCCGCAAAGCCAGATCCCTCAGAGACAGCCTTACTAATAGTTATTCTGTGAAGAAGACATCAAAGGGCTTTGAGAAAGATCTAAAGGGATTTCATCTCTGCAAAAAGTGCAAGGCATGTATTGGGAGCAATAAAGTTTCTACATTCCAAGTACCGGGAATGCGGCAGCCCAGAACAATAACAAGATTTCTGACATGTACTACCCCGTATGCAGTATACTGCTTGCAGTGCCCATGTGGACTTAAATACGTGGGAAGTACTATCCATCAGGCAAAAATTAGGGTATTAGAATATGCTAGGGCCATAAATAATGGAGATATGACATCCCCTGTAGCACGCCACTTTAAAGAACTACATGGAGGGAACAGAGATCTGCTGACGTACTTTTGCCTGGATCATGTACCCCAGAATCCGAGGGGAGGAGACAGGCTAATGACCCTTAGAAGGCTGGAGTCCAGGTATATTATCGATCTTAATACAAAGACACCTGGGGGTTTGAATTCGCATGAGGAACTGGCTGTGCACCTAGGGGACAATTAATGGAGATAGACAAGAAGAAGGGAGGATCAGATGGATTAGACTCTTTGTTTTGTCTCATGATGTGACTCTTACTGTTTAATCTTTGATGGTTGATTATTATATATGGACATCTTGGACATTTGACGCACTATGGCTCATCTATGAGCACTATGTAACTTAGAACATTTGACCCCATTGGTGGGCTAAATGTATGTCATAAGTGATGGATTTATGAATATGGTGTAATGAGCTCATCCATGAGCAATATTTACTTATGATGATGTATTAAGTAATTTTGGACGCTATGACGCTTCTGCGGCAATGTAAATGAATGTGATACACCATTCAAAGATGGCCGCCGCGGCGCTGGCACAGTTGTCCTATGACTATGTCCATGAAATGATATGCAAACATAAAATAGCCGTTTCGGCGACGCCAGGTCACCATCGAGAAAGGCGAATGCCGAAACGCGTCTGGACATCGTGAGCTTGTGATAAAATCTGAAAGCTCACCACCGTGAGTGCTGGTCTTTTGTGGTGTAAACTACGAGGTTTGGAGCAGTCGTGGATGCGGGGGCACCTCCCGCTTAATGGCACCCGCTCGAAAGTGCTAGGACTCTGGTGCAAACATTGGAACGAACATATATATATATATATATATATATATATATATATATAATACAGAAGTGACTCAAAAAGATAGATTCACCAAAGAACAAAAATATATTTCCTCTACAACTTTTCAGCTTCCACCTTCCTCAGGTAGTTTCAAGATGGTAAGCTCAGTGGCTGCACCTGAATTTTCAAAAAGCATCATGAGTGAAGATTCCATTTGGAATGTGGAATCAATGCAGTCCTGAGAGTTCTTGAGATATGCAGTAATCAGGTTGTATTGTCAGTAATGTTCAGTCCATCTGGATGCAATGATTTTAAACGGTACATCCATAAGTTTTCCCTGGAGTCCGGTAGTTCTTCCTTTGAGACATGTTCCACGGGGAAAATCTTCAAATCTGATAGTGAATGATCCACAAGGTTAAAATGATTGGCTACAAGCTGGTCAATTTTCTTATTAATTATTGCTGATTTGTGGTTCCTGAATCGTGTGCGGAGGTCACTCACTGTTTGGCCTACATATTGTGTTTTTACAGCTTTGCCGTTGGCACTGAATCACATAAATAATGCATGTTGAGCGACATGTAAGATGCTGCCTTATTGCATAGGTCCTTCTGGTAACATAACTAGTAACTGATGATGTTTGTAAAAGGTATTCACACGTGATGCACCTTTTAGAGTCACATCAATGAACCCCTGCATTTGTTACAGGTTGCTTGAGTTCAGCTCCCACAATAAGAGATCGTACATTTGGAGCTCTGCGGTAAGCAATGACTGGCGGTTTTGGAAAAACCTTTTGCAATTTTTCACAAGTGGACAGTAAGGGAAATGTTTTTTGCATTATATTTCTGTAGTTGGGATCTGATGGATGATAGTCAACTACAAATGGAGTTCTGTCACTTTTGTTTCTGGCGTTGGTAATCCAAATAAGTGCTTCTCTGGGTAACTGCAAAGACCTGTCAATTTGTTGCTGTATGATATGCAGAGGATAGCCTCGCCTTCTAAATAATGTAGCAAGCTCCTGTAGATGGTCTTTACAGGTTTCCTCATTGCTGCAGATGCGTCTTATTCTGAGTGCTTGGCTGTAGATGATGCTCAGTTTAGTGTGATGTGGGTGACATGAAGACCAGTGTAGATACAAATGAGCATCTGTAGGCTCGTGGTACTGATCAGTTGTAATTTTGTGTTCATGAATGGTGACTAGCACATCCAGAAAAGGGAGATGATGCTTCTGTTTGGTATTGTTGCTGGTAAATTTGATGGTAGGATGCATATTGTTGATATTAGCTGTAAATGTTTCCAATGTTCTACTTCCTGCATTCCATATTATAAATATGTATATATGTGTGTGTGTGTGGGGGGGGGGGGTTTGTGGTTCTCTAATATTCAAATATATGAATTCATATAAGCACTAGCACTTTGCATGGAAAAAGAAAGGATAAATAAAAAAATAACATCCATACTGATAGTGTACAAAGCTGTCCTGGAGGAAGAAGCTGTTGCTTCGAAACGCATCGACACAGAACTTTAACCTCTCTGAATTAATTGAGCCTGAGGGTGCTGTAATCGCAGTGGAGTGCGCCTTCAAAACCCCTTGGGTCTTTGTTAGGAAACATTAAATACACGGCTGCCCAGCCGTGGGAGGCTGCACCATTTCCGTGACACAAGGAAGGCTGCGCGGTATGAGGAACTTTACCACCACCGCGAATAGCACTGTAATGGAGAGGCAATTAACCAGCGTGGCATAGGGGGGTACACTAAAGACTAAAATAATGCTCTTTAAATGAAGAACACACAGAACCCACCGTGGGTAAGACTTTGCTTCAATCGGCACTTTGTGTCCCAACATTCACTGTACTAAACAAAAGGCACTAACCACTATCCATTGCGGGTCTTTGCATGTTATTAAAATGGAAGATTGAAGCCATCTGTGCTGTAACTCAAAGCTGTCCTGGAGGAAAAAGCTGTTGCTTCGAAACACGTCGACACAGAACTTTAACCCCGTATGAAGATGCTGGTTCTCTGAATTAATTGAGCCTGAGGGCCCTGTAATCGCAGTGGAGTGCACCTTCAAAACCCTGGGGCTTTGTTAGGAAACATTAAATACACTGCTGCCCAGCCGTGGGAGGCTGCACCATTTCCGTGACACAGGGAAGGCTGCGCGGTATGAGGAACTTTACAACCACCACAAATAGCATTGCGATGGAGAGGCAATTAACCAGCGTGGCATAGGGGGGTCCAATAAAGCTAAAATAATGCTTTTTAAATGAAGAATCCACGGAACCCACTGTGGGTAAGACTTTGCTTCAATTGGAGCTCTGTGTCCCAACATGCACTGTACTAAACAAAAGGCACTAACCACGATCCATTGTGGGTCTTTACATGTACTTAAAACGGAAGATTGAAGCCATCTGTGCTGTAACTCAAAGCTGTCCTGGAGGAAGAAGCTGTTGCTTCGAAACGCATCGACACAGAACATTAGCTCTGTATGAAGATGCTGGTTCTCTGAATTAATTGAGCCTGAGGGCACTGTAATCGCAGTGGTGTGCGCCTACAAAACCCCTGGGGCTTTGTTAGGAAATGTATATATATATATATATCTATATATATATATATAGATATATATATATAGATATATATATATATATGACCTACTGGCCGTAGACAGTCGGTAGTTATAGTTAGGACCTATTATCCATCGGAAATCTGCAACATTCTATTCCCAATAACTTTGGCGCTGATTGATGAATATTTGCAAAATTTTCCAAACTTTGGCCAGCTCTGGTCCGCTCCTATTCACGGTGATTCGTCAAGTGGGGGCCGAGAAAAAAGGGGGTTCCCAAAACTTTTTTTCGCCATGCAATTTCCCATAGGACCTTTAGCCACAGCTACAGCTTGAACTGCTGAATGGAATTACACCAAATTTGGCAAAGAGGTAGCCCTTAGTTCAGACTTGTGCCTTTTGCTTAAATGGTGTCAATCTGTTCAGTAGTTCCTGAGAAAATTACAGTGAAAATCATTTATGTATCTATGGGCGCGGTGGATCCGCAGAGTCTGCGCGCATTGTCATCATTACATAAGCGCACCCTTCCGATCACGCGATGAATGCTAATTGGCTGTCAAGTGGTTGTAAACATTCAAAAGCAGGCACTGTTGGCAGCCATTTTTTGCCTCGGTAGAAGCGAGGCTGAGGAAGTCAGTAGATTATGTGTGCAAAATGTAGAAAGGGGGTAGGGTAAAAATAATTGTACCCTCTAGACCTGCTTAGGGGGTCCCAGAAAGACCCCAGGGCCCACCATTTTTTTTTAAAACCCTGCAGGTGCGTGTAGGGTGTGCGGACTCTGACGTAAAATAAATAAAATAAAACAGAGCTTTTTTTATAATTAGCCCCCGGGGGGCTAAATACCGGGGGAAAAATGATTTCATTTTATGGGGGGCCCAAGGGGCCTACCAGCCCCGGGGAACGTCACTCCCTGGGGCTAAAAATGGTGGGGGAAGGGGTTCAAGGTCCCCAAAGCCACGGGTACCACCACCGCCTGGGGCTTTATGTATTGTGGGACGGGGACTGTGCGGCCCCCTCCTGGAGCACTCAAGGGCCCCGTTACCCCCTGGGGCTACAAAAAAAATTGTTGGGGGCCTGCAAGGTCTCCAAAGCCCCGGGGACCACCACTCCCCTGGGTTTTATGTATTGTGGGAGGGCCTGCTCCTGCAGTCCATCCTGCCCTCCCACAGCAAGGAAATCTGTTCTCTCTTTTAAAATCTAAATCAGATTGCTTTTCCTCATGGGGAGCTGCATGTTAGTCGCTCCCCATGAAAAGCAATGCCGGCTCCCAAACGCGTAGAAGTTGTGCACAAAAGGCGCTGGAGTAGAGCACCCCAACAGATTACGAGTCATGTGTCTAGTGCGGGCACACCAGGGGGCCGCACTGAAAACTGCGCAGGGTGCGCAACTTTTAATTTTACCGTAAAAAATAGCCCCTATCTGTAATTTCTAATATACCCTGGGACCCTATCCCCTGGGTCTTATAAAAAATATTGGGGACCGTGGGGGGTGTGGTGCCCCCCACGGTCCCGCCGGCACCCTGTGTCCTTCAGGAGCCGGCATTGCTTTTCCACATGGGGAGATGCTAACTTGCATGTGGAATAGTAATCTGGTTTGGATTTTGAAAGTGAGAACAGATTTAACTGCTGTGTCTTTCAAAATGCAAACTAAATTTGCTATGGGAGGGCGGGAGCGGCAAGACTCCCGCCTTCTCATGGCAAACAGCAGTGTCCCGGGGGTAGGCACCCCATGACACTGCAGGAGCCGGCCCTGGGGCGTGGCGGTCCCCAGGGACCTCGAGCGGTCCAGGTGGAGGGTCACGCAGTCTGCCTCCCAGAATACACAAATCCCCTCGGGGTGGTGGTTCCCGGGGCTTGAGAGGGGTAGTTTTAATTTTGCAGGGGGGCCTTGGAGCCCCCCACAACTATTTATTTTATAGAACCGGGGGGGTGGCTCTCGGTCTGGTATAGGAAACAGGAATGTTGAGAAAATCTTCAGGAAAGATAACAAAGGATTTTGAAGTCCATTTTGGGCGTTTTGTTGTAGTTTGCAGGCGTTAAAGCGACGACAATTTTAACTCCATCTTTGTAAATATGCCACTAAGTTTTGTGATGCCGACAATCTCGTCTTCCATTTTAATAGGCTCGAAGTATTTATTGAAGTTCATTGTCAATTGAGAAGCAACACTGTCTAATTGTGATCTATAAAGAATAGAATGAGTTGTGTACTTGTTTTGCTCGTAATGTGCATATGGGCAGATTTACTAGTTCATTGCGTTACTATTGCATCACTTTTATTATGGGAAAAGTGAAGCGAAAGTGACGCAAGGGGGTTGTAAATCTGGTACACAGTGTTCTGTTTTACTTTGCTTTCCTTTCTGTAATGTAGAAGATCCTGGGTAAATATAATGGTTTCTGTACAGCCAGTACTGTTAAACCCCACCCCCAAACGGTTTTCTGCCTGTTACCATAGTAACAATTCATGGAACACTTGAATGAGCACAAAGTTTAGAAGTTCACCACACTATGTTGCTAATCGAAACAGTTACTGTGCTGTGCTGGAGTTTTAAAACTTTTCCATATGAACCGTTAGTCGTAGCTATAGACTCTGGTAAAGATCTGATAAAGAGTTAACCTCAGTATTATACTTCAAGTTATAAATATCATTTCTATTTTTAAATGTTTTCTAACTATATCAATCTCACACTAAATAATAGTGAAATTTTGTCAGAAATAGAAGGCGTATATACTTTTTCAATAACTTTTACTAAAGCAATAGTAAATAACTGTAAATGTAACTTAAAGATAACAATGTAATAAATAACTTGTATTTGTAAATGGATTCATGTTTTTAATCATAAATAAATGTACATTATTTGACCCCGCGTGGTTTTTTCCTTGTTAAGTGTTTGCCAAAATTTCAATATATTAGTTATAAGTGTGACGAATGAATGAAAGAGTCTAGTGAACGTGTGTAACCTGTAACCTGTGACGTATTGTCCTCCCAAGGAAAAAATCTTTTTTACTTAACAGTATACTGGAGCTCCATTTTCCCTTGGGTTACATAGAGCCCCTCTCTTTTCGTTAAAGATACATATCTTGAAACATAACTTTAAACAAACAATTCAACAAAATGTGATATGGACTCCAATAGAAGTAGGGTAGGTAATCTGCAAAACAAAAATGAAAAAAAGTGTTTAAAATTAGATCAATGTGACTAAATGAGGTCAAACATTACAAGTTAGGGTAACAATCTTCTACATTCTTTGTTATCATAGTTCCCAGGATGCAACAATTGAAGGTGCTTGCGCATACTAGCAGTGCAACAGCACAATTATTTTCCCTGCTTTAAATAAATTGAGGCTGAATTTAATGCTGTCTATAGTGTAGTTGAAAAGGTAAATTCAAGTTGTGAACCCTACTGTGCACAGTGTACATAGAAGCTAGTAGTCAGTACAGTTATAGAACAATGTTTGTTTTCACTTATTTTAACAAAATCTGAATACATACAGTATAATTGTCTCTCCATTAAATAAATCAAGGTTGTATTTCCTACTGTCTATAGAGTAGATGCAAAGGTAAATTCAAGTTGCAAACCCTGCTGTTCACAGTGTAGATCTTAGGGTGGAGTGCATCATCTGCAAATATGATTGTTGAAGTGGAAGATAGAACATGTATGCAGCATGCATTTTATTATTCAACTAAATCTATAAGTGATATACTTAGTTTGGTTTCAACTGAGTTTGTGGTACCTGAAACAACAAGGTTCTGTGGACCCTGCAATGATGTGTGGTTTGGGCAGGCCGTACTGATAGTAATGTTTTTTTGTCTTGTGAATTCAGGCTTAGTAAGGCCATGTGGTGATTTTGTGTAGGTTTGAGGGATGTTAATTTGGTTGGTACTGCACTTTACAAATAATGAATGAAGAATCAGTTAAATTCTGCCTGAATACGGCTATGTGGCGATGAATTATGGTGCACTGAGTCAGTAGTACGCGTGGTCCGGATAGGCTGCACTGGGGATAATGTTTTTTGACTACAGAATTTTGCCTTAATAAAGCCTTGTGGTGATTATATATGGTGTACTGAGTTAGTGGTACGTCTGTGGTTTAGCGTGTGCTCATCCTGCGATGATGTGTGGTGTGAACTGGCTGCATTCAAATCATTGACTGTTGCATACTGGACTTTATGTACTTTGAGGGGAAAAAAAAAGTTCCATCGATGGTTATGAATACAAACAAAATGATCAGAATCAGATAATTCTTCCAGTGGTGTAGCCATTTTTGTCTCCTAAAAAGAAATTCAGGTTTCCAATGAAGAAAAAGTGAGGTTCAAATTGTGACCTATGCTATCCACAGTGTAGACTATCATTAAGTGTACCTTTGCACTTGCACCGTGAAATTTATTATTCAAGTAAATCTATAAGTGATATAAAAGAAGTTGTTAAAGGAAGCATAAGGTATAGGGTTTGATACATTTAATACTTAGTTTGGTATTATACTCTGCAAATAATAAATCAACAGTGTAATTAATTGTGGGCTCTGATGACAGCAGTGCAGACAGGAGGCAACGGTTAGCAAGAGCCCACGACCACATGGCATTGATTAAAGCTTCACAGTATTGGTAAATTAGTGTGTGTGCAGCCTGCGATGATAAGTGGTGCACAGAGTTAGTGGCAACTGAAGCAACAAGGTTCTGTGGAGCCTGCGATGATGCGTGTTCCGAGCAGGACGCAATGGTAGCAAAGCCTTTAAAATCAAGTGTTCTTATAAATATTGGTTGTCCTTTCACGGGAGTAAGTTGCAGTAAATCTCCATAAACTATGATACATTTTCTTCTAAATAGGAGATCTGACTCAATATGGTCACGTGGCGATGATTTGTGGTGCACTGAGCTAGTAGTACCTTCGGCACTTAGCGTGTACATACCCTGCGATGAAGCATGGTTGGGGGGGAGGCACAGTAATTGAAGTAATGTCTTTTGTCAATTGAATTCTGCATGAATTCCATCTAAAAGTGATACTATGCCTCATTGCTGACATAAAACTGTTCACTCTTCTTTGCGAAGATTTATGGTGCACTGAGTTAGTAGTATCTTTGGCGCTGAGCTTGTACGTATCCTGCGAGAATGAGTTGTAAAGGGGGGGCCGTATTCGGACCAATGTCTTTTCTCTTTTGAATTCTGCCTGAATACGGCCACGTGGTGATGAATTATGGGACAGTGAGTTACTGGTACCTTTGGTACTGAGCGTGTATATAACCTGCGATGATGCGTGGTCCGGGCAGGCCGCACTGTGAGCAATGTTTTTTGCCTAGTGAATTCTGCTTTATAAAGGCCACATGGAGATGACTTGTGGTGCAGTGTGTTAGTGGTACATGAAAAACTCAGCGTGTGTGCACCCTTTGATGATTCGTGGTTCGGGCGGGTCGCACTGGTACAATGTCTCTTGGCTATTAGAATGCGTCATGTGCAATCGCCATTCCACCTCAATCGTGAGCCCTCACAATGTAGATCGAAGGCAGTTGTCAATACGAATTATTTTTTTGACTTATGTAAAAAAAATCTGAACACCTACAGTAGAATTGTTGCTGCATTACATAAATCAAGGCTGAATTCCCTACTGTCCGTAGGGTAGATGGAAAGCTGAATTCAAGTTCTGAACCCTGCTGTCCGCAGAGTACATTTATGGTAGTAGTCCACAGAAATATCGACGTATGCTTTTTTGTCACATACGTTAAGAAAATCTGACGACACAGTAGAATTGTCTCTGTCTCAAATAAATCGAGAATAAATTCAATGTTGTCTGTGGTGCATATTCGCTTCTGGTATCAAGTGGCGAACTCTGTTGATCGCAGTGTACATTTGAAGGCAGTACTTAGTACAGACATAGAGGAATGTTTTTTGTGGCATCCATTAACAATATTGTCTCTAACTTACATAAATCAAGGCTAAGTTGAATGCTGTCCGTAATTGTCTCTGCATTAAATAAATGAAGGCTGCATTTCCTACTGTTCAAACTTTAGCAAAATCTGAGGACATAGTACAATTGTCTCTGCTTTAAATAGATCGAGACTGAATTCAATTTTTTTCGTAGTGCTGATGCGCAACTGCTATCAAGTTTTTAATTCTACTGACTGCAGAGTAGAATAAAGGCAGTTCTCAGCACAGATACCGCCGACAAATTTGGATCCAAAGTTGAATTCAAGTTGTAAACCCTGCTGTCGGCAGTGTAGATTGAAGACTGTAGCCGATACAGACATAAGTCTGCGCTGCAGTGGCACTGAGTTCGCAATGGGCCTGTATCGAGGAGGCACGCGGTCATGGCGACAGCCATGTGGCAGGGTGCGGACCTTCGTTGCGGCGCAGTCTCTTCTCTTTGCAGCAGTAAACCACGCCCAAGGCGTAGCCTAATTATTTATAGTCTTACGTTGACATTGTTTACTTTGGACTAGCCCACTTCCCTTCTCTTTCAAAGGGGGGTGAACACAGCTACATGACCGAAATATTCCCCAGTGTCTGAGATAATGTGGTTGCGTTCACTATTCAGTACACTGCAGGTATTAATGGTATATCTACACACTGAAAAATGTTTGGTTTGTATAGTGATTTGTGTATAGTAATTCACCGGTAGTCTTAGCGTTGTGTACATTATTGTTGATGTTCGAGTTCGTTCCCTTAGACATACTTGGTTGCCACATCTCTGTAGATTGAGCAAGTGCACTGTTGAGGGGATATAATATTTTGGAAAGGTCCTTTGTGATGTTTTGCGCTGCCTCTGAGGTAGTAGGAGGGAGAGGTTCGGGGGGTGGTTGTGGTGGTGGCATTGGGTATTGTGATTTTCTTTGGTGTCAGAAGTGTATACTTAGGATCTCTCTCACGTATTAATCTTTAAATATGGGTGTGAGTTGGATGTAATTCACTCAGTACATAGTCGACATCCTTACACTAGTTAAATGTTGATGTTAACTTGTTAATGGTAAGTGGAACTATTTCCTGTTTTTTAGGTAGCATTGCAGATTTGGTTTCTTGTTGAAGATATGGGAAAGTGGTCAACATTATAATTAGGAATTGTCATTTAAAAAACCTTAAATGTTGATGTTAATTTGTTAATGGTAAGTGGAACTATTGCCTGTTTTTTAGGTAGCATTGCAGATTTGGTTTCTTGTTGAAGATAAGGGGAAGTGGTCAACATTATAATTGGGAATTTTCATTTAATAATCCTTTGAAGTTCATTATAAAAAATATAGGTTTCAGGCAGTTTATAGTTAGGAATTATCATTTAAAAAACCTTTGAAATTCACTGAAAAACCATAGGTTTCAAGCAGGTTATAGTTAGGAATTATCATTTAAAAAACCTCAGGAATTCATTGAAAAAACCATGGGTTTCAGGGGTGTTATAGTTAGCTGGACATTTTACTCATACAAAACCATTGAAATTCCTCCGTTATAGTAAGTTGTACTAACTGTAACTCTCGCTGTCATTTGAGATGTCATCAGTGACGTCATCAGTGATGTCACTGATCATGTCATGAATGATGTAATATGTGACATCATCACCAGTGGATTGTGGGCGCGAGAGTTACAGTTAGTACAACTAACTATAACGGAGGAATTTCAATGGTTTTGTATGGGTGAACTGTCTAGCTAACTATAACAACCCTGAAACCTATGGTTTTTTTTCAATGAATTTCTAAGGTTTTTTAAATGATAATTCCTAACAATAACCTGCTTGAAACCTATGGTTTTTCAGTGAATATATATATATATATATATAGATATCGAAAAAGGCTGTGTGCCGAAACGCGAGGGCGTCTGTCTTTGTCTGTTTGAGAAATAAAGCAATCCTGGTAAAACCGAGATCTCCGTGAGTGCGGGTAATTCTTTGTTTATGACAAGAATGGAGCAGAATATATATTTATATATATAGAGTGGGAGAGAGCGAGAGAGAGACAGAGAGAGAGAGACAGAGAGACAGAGAGAGAGAGAGACAGAGAGAGAGAGAGAGATGGCATACCTTAAGGGTGACTTACTCATATTAAGGCAGTGGTGTGGCTTTGCAGCACATGGCAGGCCTGCAGTTGTATTTTTACTTGATTGACAGAGAGTGGCACAATAAAGTGCTGCAACCCTGGTGACCCCTCTTATCACCTTTGACATGGGTACCACTGGTCCCATGCACTAACAATTTACAAGAAGTGATAAGTGCCTTGCCAATTGAGTGCACCAATTCACAGTTACCTTTTGGGGAAAGAGCACTAGCACTGTGGCCTTGTTAGCAGGTCTCAGTGCACTATCAGAGTCAAAAACCAGCATCCAGCAGGCAGTTCTAATGGTGGCAAAAACTGGAGGGGGCATCTGCAAAGAAGCCCAGTTTGCAACACACCAGTTATGAAAACATAAAGCCTTATTTTTCATTCATTTGTCTTATTTGGGTCTTCATTTGTTTTGCTTTTCATTGTTTGTGTGGATATATTGAATATATGGCTCAAATTGTTAACTTTTTTGTTTAAATGGCATATTGATGGTCACTTGTTTTTAATATAAGTTTAATCCAAGTCCATCTAAGATTTTTGGGTTACTCTTTTTGTTTTGTGTCTGTCCACAACCTTTCCTGGTGGGCTCCCCGAACTTTAGCTATATGCTGTGCTGCAGAGCTTTGCCAACAGGCCCTGGACTCCAATGAGCTCCTGTGTCCCACCCTCCCCAGTCATCAGTTCCTGTGACAGACTTCAGATAATCAGAGCTGTAATTGGCTTATGCACAGCACTTTGTGAGCTGCCAACCCTTGGTGCACAAGGCTGAAGGCTGTGAGCAGTGGGATTTGCCATAGGCCCTGCATTCCAGACCCTGTGCCCCACCCCACTGTCTGCCAACCACCGCGTGCACGTCCATCAGCTATGTGCAGCAGAATTGGTCTCAGTTCCTGGCTTCTGCTGGCCTCTGCATCCAACTCATGATGCGTGGTCAACACCCACAGTGCACAGACGTCTGCATAGCACCACAGGTGTGATTGCAGGGTCTGGCCTTTGGCCATATCCTATGCCAAACCCTCCATGAACGACCAACCTTCCCAGTGCATGGTCTTTTAGCATGTGCAGCAGGAGTGACAACAGGGTCTGACCTCTGGCTATCCCCTATGTCTGACTCTCAGCAGGCCCCAAAGTGCATTGTTTCGGCAATATGCAATGGGAAATGCCTGCAGGTCCTGGCCTCTCTACATGCCCTGCCCCCATCACTGGCATGCGCGTGGCAGACCCAACTGTACCTGACTGTGCAGTGGGCTTGCCAGTAGGGCCTGATCCTTCACTAGCCCATGAGCCCAACTATCTGTAGGAGGCAGGCGAGGGTTGGCGCAGGCCCTGACGTCTGATCAGACCATGCTCCCAACACCTCACTGTTACCATGCACCCAATGCTTTGTGGTCGACCAACCAAAATCTGCACATGACTTACAACCATAAGCAGCAGAAGTTTGGCCACATAGCCTGACGTCCAGCAAGGCACAAGCTTTCAACCCTCCACAGCACATGGACTTTGGTTGTGCATAGGTGTTTTGCTGTAGGTCTTGGCCTCCAGCCAAGTAGGGGGTGCAAAAGACCTCAGGGTGACAATCCCTGCTGCTCACAGCCTTTGGCATTGTGTGTTGGGAGGTTGAGTTGGGAGGTTGAGTGAAGGGCCTTGCCTCCAGCCATCTACTTCACCTTTGCCTTGGTGCTCTTAATACTTAATTTATTTCAATGTTTTACCGGATTCATGGATCCCATGCTGGATTGGCTGATTGTGAGGCCCAGGAGATTCCATGGAACCTAGGATAGCTCCAGGATCTATACATCCAGGGTGGGATCCATTAATTGAGCAATAAAAATAGCTTTTTACATTTTCATTTTAATACCAGGCCTTCCATATGGCTCGGGAATTCAGGATAAGCTCACCTGCTCTATCATTACCCGTTCTCTTTATACATTGCTCAGCACTGTGCTCAGTGCACTCAGTTGGGTTTTGGTGGCTGCAACTGAAACTTTTCAGTGGTGACTGACTAAATTGAGTAGAGCAGATTCATGAATCTAGATCTAGATTTGATAATCCACAATGCACAAAGGGGGGAAAGATGCCTTAGTTCAATGGGGTAATATAATTTTTCTTAAATGAAGTCTCAAAACATTTGCAAAGTCACAAAATAGCCAAGCTTACACAAAATAATTGTTCAGATATCTATAAAATATAACTTCTTCATCCCCAACCAGGGCATCTTTTTAAATGCATGTTCTTGAAAACTACTGTAAGGAATTTTTAACAAATTTGGTATAATTCCACTCAGCCATTTGTCTGTATCAAAGAGCAAAGAATATTATGCAATAACATGGTAAATTGTGCTTTTGGGAGTCTCCATTTGTCTTGTACTCCGCTTGACGGATCTGCTTTAAACATGCCATGAAATAACTTTAATATGGTGTACTCTTCTTTTCGAAGGTTTCAAGCACATTCATCAAACAGTGCCAAAGTTATTAAGAAAACAAAAAATGCCTTGTGGCGCAATAGTATATGCTGTGCAGCTAAGATAAGTTTGCAAAATATCTCAATAAATATATATATATATTCACTGAAAAAAACATAGGTTTTACAGACGTTATAGCTAGGAATTAGCATTTAAAAAACCTTTGAAATTCACTAGAAAATCATAGGTTTCAGGGACATTATAGTTAGTTGGACATTTGACTCATATAAAACCAGAGAAATGTTCTCGTTATATTTAGTTGAGCTAACTATAACTCACACGCCCACAATCCACTGCTGATGACGTCACATATTACATCACTCATGACATGGTCAGTGACATCACTGATGACATCTCAAATGACATCACTACTCTTCCCATAGAAACTTAGACCTAACAAAGGACCTAACTATAACTACCTACTGGCAACCATCAGTGATGTCATTTGAGATGTCATCAGTGATGTCATGAGTGATGTCACTGACCATGTCATGATTGATGTAATATGTGATGTCATCAGCAGTGAATTGCGGGCGGGCAAGTTATAGTTAGCTGAACTAACTATAACGGGGGAATTTCAATGGTTTTGTATGAGTGAAATTTATTTATTTATTTATTTATTTATTTTGGGACTTATAAAGCGCAACTTAACCCGTAGGCATCAAGGCGCTAGAGGATGGTAAAAGGAAAGCTCAAGAACTCAAGAGTCACCAAGGGAGAAAGTTACAGATATGCTTTTTGAAATAGCCAGGTCTTAAGAGCTTTGCGGAACAAGATATGGGAGGAGATCCCCTTAAGCTCACAGGGGAGCGTATTCCAGAGTCTGGGTGCAAGGAAACGAAAAGCCCTCCACCCCATCTAGCTTTAGATATTCGGGGAACAGCCAGCAGATTTTTACTGGAAGAGCGAAGGGCTCTACCGGGGGTGTAATAGGCCACAAGAGCACGAATGGCTTCAGGGCCAGACTCATTAAGGGCACGATGTGTAAGGCAAAGAGCCTTAAAATTAATTCTCGCCTGCATGGGAAGCCAATGCAGGCTCATTCTAATAGCCGTGCCCGAGGAGCGTTTAGGAGCCCCCACAACAAACCAGGCGGCCGCATTCTGCACCCAGCTAACTATAACATGTGTGAAACCTATGGTTTTTTCAGTGAATTTCTAAGGTTTTTTAAATGCTAATTCCTAACTATAACGTGGCTGAAACCTATGTTTTTTTCAGTGAATTTGAAAGGTTTTGTAAATGATATACTGATTTACTACATTGTTTTAAACTATTTATTTTTAGATATTTTATTTTTTAAATTACACAACATCTTTTTAATATAAATTGAAAAAAATGTAATCCTATGGAAGGAAATTCAAGTTACTGGTAAGTACGGTTAAAATTACTATTCAGGATCAGTACTGGGCTGAAAGATGCAGCACTGAGGTATCTCCTAATAACAAGTGAGTAAATCAGAATTCGTAGTTCGGCTGATTTTAGAGGAATATTTTAAAGTTCCAAAACTCCACACTTAGAAGAATTTCAAAGTGAAACGAGTCAATGTTAGCCTAAGGAAGGAAATTCAAGTTACTGTAATTATGGTTGTAATTACTTTTCAGGATCAGTAGTGGACGTAAACGATGCAGCACTGAGGTATCTCCTGATAACAGGTGAGTAAATCGGAATTCGAAATTCGGCTGATTTTATAGGAATATTTTAAAGTTCCAAAACTCCACACTTAGAAGAATTTCCAAGTGAAACCAGTCAATGTTACCCTATGGAAGGAAATTCACTTAGCATGTAAGTAGTGTTATCGTTACTTTTTATTACTCAGTGGTGGAGCCTGGATCCAGCACTGGTGCATCTCCTGTAAACCGTTGAAAGAATGCGTTTAAGTCATACAGGTGATTTTTTAGGAATATTTGTAGTTTGTGAAAATAGACGCACAAAAACTTTTCTGGTGAAAACCAGACAATGGATTCCTATGTAAGGAAATACAAGTTACTCGTAAGTATGGTTAAAATTACTTTTCAGGATCAGTGCTGCGCTAAAAGATGCATGTTATCTCCTGATAACAGGTGAGTAAATCGGAATTCGTTGCTCGGATGATTTTAGATGAATATTTTAAATTTGCAAAACTCCACACTTAGAAGAATTTCCAAGTGAAACCAGTCAATGTTAGCCTATGGAAGGAAATTCAAGTTACTGGTAAGTATGTTAGAATTACTTTTCAGGATCAGTACTGGGCTCAAAGATGCTGCACTGAGGTCTCTCCTGATAACAGGTGAGTAAATCGGAATTCGTAGTACATCCAGTAAGCGCCACAGAGCTGCGTAGCAGAAAGATGTAAAAAGGGGCACGGCCTGCACCACATCTCTGCAATGCAGTGCAGTGGCGCTTCCTGGAAGTACCTGGTGGGCTACTTGGCCCCCTTGGTCCCTCAGGTTTGAAGTGGAATTCTTTCTCCAACTTAAAGCGTGGCACAGGGCGTGTTTGCACACATCACGTCAGGTCGCTCCCCTCCCTTCACCACTGTGTAAACGTGTCCTGTCACCATTCTAAGTTGAGAGATTAAGTCCCCTTCAATCCTAAGGGTCCCTAGGGTCAAACTAACCTACTAGGTACCTCCAGTAAGCACCACAGAGCTTTGTTGCAGTGAGGTGTAAAAAGGGGAGTGGCCTCTGAACACTTGTCTTCAACGCAGCTCCCTGATGCATACTGGAGATACCTGTTGACCTATTTGGCCCTCAGGGAACCTCAGTATTGAAAGAGAATTAATTCCCCAACTTAAAACGTGCCACAGGGCATGTTTTCACAGTGGTGAAGGAAGGAGGCATGGCCTATGGTGATATGTCTGCAAGCACACCCTGTGGTGCGTTTTAAGTTAGAGAATTATTTCCTCCTCAATCCTGTGGGTCCCTGGGGGCCAACTAGCCCACCAGGTCCCTCCATTATGCGATAGGAGGCTGCGTTGCAGAGAGGTGTTCAGAGGCCATGCCCCTTTTTACAACACTATGCAACGCAGCTCTGTAGCGCTTACTAGAGGTACCTGGTGGGCTAGTTGTCCCCAGGGGCCTTCAGTATTGACAAGGATTCAATTCCCCAACTTAAACCGCACCACAGGGCGTGTTTGCACACAGGTGAACTCAGGCACCGTCCCCTCCCTTCACCACTATGCAAACTCAGCCCGTGGCGCGTTTTAAGTTGGGGAATTAAGTCCGTCTGAATCCTGGGGGTCCCTGGGGTCCAACTAGCCCACCAGGTACCTCCAGTAAGCGCCACAAGGCTGCATTGCAGAGAGGTGCAAAAAGGGACGTGGCCTCAGAACACCTCACTGCAACGCAGCCCCCTGGCGCACACTGGAGGTTCCTGGTGGGCTAGTTGGCCCCCAGGGACCGCCAGTATTCAAGGGGAATGCTTTCCCTCTCTGCAAACGCACCAGGGGGCGCATTTGCAGAGTGGTGCAATGAGGGGGCGTGGCCTCCGGCGCAATGCCGGTCTTTTTTTATAGATTTTTTTAAGAAGGGGGATGTGTAGCCCCCCTACTTCTTCAATGTTTTGGGCCCTGGGGACCCCATCCCCCAGGGCCTGCCCCTAATTAATTGTTTTTAAATAAAAAATTAAGGAAGGGGGCCGCATGGCCCCCCTCCAGAGGCTATTATCGGCCCAGGGGACCCCATCCCCCAGGGCCGGCCTTTTATTATTATTTTTTTGGGGGGGGGGTAGCCCCGGAGACCCCATCGTTGCGGATCGTGTGAGCCGGCATTGCTTTTCTACATGGGGAGCAGCTATCATGCTGCTCCCCAAGTAGAAAAACAATAGCCATAGCCATAGTAAACTACAATGTCCCGGGGTAGGCAACCCGGGATACTGCAGGAGCCGGCCCTGGGGGGTGGTGGTCCCCTGGCCACCCCAAGGCTCTAGGAGGTGGGCCATGTGGCCCCCCTCCCAACATTTAAAGGCCCCGGGGGTGGTGGTCCCCGGGGCTGGGGGGTGCGACACGGACCCTCCAATTAAAACATTTAGTGCCCCGGGGAGGTGAAAAAAAAGGAGCCCCGGGGCGTGGCGGTCCCCGGTACTGTGGGGGGCCGTGAGCCCCCCGCATACATAATGTTTGGTCCCCGGGGCTGGGGGGCCCTTTATAAAAAAAAAAAGCCCCGGGGGTGGCAGTCCCTAGGGCTGCAGGGGGCCGTGAACCCTCCCACATACGTATTGTTAAAGCCCCGGGGGTGGCGGTTCCCGGGGCTGGGGGGCCCCTTTGGACCCCCCATTATAATAAATCACATTGCCCCCGGGACTTGGCCCCCCCGGGGGCTAATTGCCACTAAAGCAGGCTACAGGGTTTTATTTCTCACAGTGATACACGTATCCTACGCGTATCCCGCGATTTAAAAAAGAAAATTGGGCCTTCGGGGTCCTTCTGGGACCTGTAAACAATGGGATTCTATCAATGTGAGTGGTGACTAATTTTATATGATATTGCATATTCTCTAAACTTGTGAAAACACTACAATGTGAAGATTAAGTCTCTCTGCGGGTGGCAGAGTGAGGGCACTGTGTGTTTTTAAAATACCCCTCACACACTATGAATCCCATGGTGTCATTCTCCCATCATTGGGGTCTTCCCGTCCCTCTACGGGGCGGGGCGTGCTTCAACCTACGAGTGACGCGGGAGCACTTATATTAGTTGATAATAGGCTATGTGATGTGATGAGGATAGTGCTATGTGTTAGGGAGTGTAGGGACCTATTTACGTGAATGGTGGTGTAAAAAAAGGTACAAATTCCCTGGCTAGTCGAAAAAATTAATTTTAATGGCTTCGCAGGCTGGGAACATTAAAAAGGGGGTTAGTAAGTAGAATTACAAGTGTGGTCTACTTTGTCGACATGACATGTTTCATAGGCGGACCCCTCCTGCCTACTCATCAGGACCTCTGTTGATCCCTACAAAAAAAACTCAATTCTAAACTAAATGTTAAATGCCTATGGTCCTAAAACTTAACAGCAAAAATCAGCTGCTAGGTTTAGCCTCTGGGCTTGAGTTGGCCCTTAGTGAGGCATTATCATGAAAAATTCCATGAAAAATGACCTAATATGGTCTATTTGAAGCCTGTTGATATGACCTCGTGAGCCTGCGTCTTAGGGTGATTAGTTGACTGGTTAGTGACCGCATGCCTAATCTGGCTTTATTCCATACCCTTCAGCAGCTCCGTGGATGGGACCCCCTGAGCAGGCCTAGGGGGTCAGGGTGTTTCTACCTGGCCCCCTTTTGTCTTTTGCACACTTGTTTGTCAGTTTTCTTGTGCCTTGGTTCTACCGAGACACAAGATGGCTGCCAACACTTCCTGGTTTGGAGTGTTGACAGACAGTTGACAGCCAATTAGCATGCAGCTCTTGCTCGTAAGGGTACGCGTAGGATCCTCAGAGGATACGCGTACCCTACTCCATCCATAGATATATCTTAGATTTTAATTTTGATTTTCTCAGGAACTACTGCACGGATTTACACCATTTAACCCCTTCCATGCTTGTGACGGGACCACTCCGTCACCAACCACGGGTGGGCTGTGCTAATGACGGAGTGGTTCCGTCACAGCCCAGCCGCCACGCCTGAGCTGCACTAATTTCGCGCCTGCGTGGCGCATTCTATTAGGCGGGCGGGGCAGTGACGGAACCACTCTGTCATGAGCACAGCCCACCCGTGGCTGGTGACGGAGTGGTTCCATCACCAGCATGGCGGCGCCGCACGGCCCCCACTACCCCCCCAGCACCACGGCGGAATTACCGCCACGGCCAAGGCGTTAACAAAATGCGTGATCTGTGAACCAAACTCTACCTTTTTGCCAGATTTGGTGTAATTCCGTTGAGCAGTTCGGGCTGTAGCTGCGCTTAAAGGTCCCAATGGAAAATTGCATGGGGAAAACACGTTTTGGGACCCCTCTTTTTTCTCAGCCCCTGCTTGACGAATCACCCCAAAACTTTCAGGATAGGAGTGGAACAGAGCGCCCCATCTTCTTGGAGAATTTCGCGAAGATTCGTCAACCAGCGGAAACTAGGTCCTAACTATAACTACCTACTGGCGACCGCCAGTAGGTAATATATATATATATACACACACACACATATATATATATATATATATATATATATATATATATATATATATATATATATACACAGATAGTTATATATATTTATATGCATATGTCTATTTATCTATTGGTCTGTCTATATATCCATCATCGATAGATAGATATTACAGAGGCAGCAATAGTCCCTCTGTAGTTATGGTTAGGTCAGAGTTTCCTTCAAAGTGAATCTGGTGTTTCTTAATAACTTTGGCACTGTATGACGAATTTCAATAAAAATGTTCAATAAAAAACTACACACACTTTGGATTTTTCATTCAGAACTTGTAGCAAGTCTGAAATTAAGGTGTGTCAAAAAAGTGAGAGTTCACATTTTAGCACCCACAGGAACCGTCCAGCTCCAACTGCCAAACCAGGCCCTCTCTGAACCAGAACACAAGCAACGCAAGACTGTTTTCACCGTAGTTGAGGCTTTTTAACCAGGTGGAGGTTGGATGCAGTGGCAAAGTGTGCATGAAACCCACATCTAGGTATACCTGTTGCATTGAAGTAAAAAAAAGTTAATTGATGGGATGCTTGAATCAATCTAACCACCCAGTAGTTACTCTGGGATGAATCCCACTCTTTTGTTTTTTTTTGCCCATAATGCTACCTTACTGTGGACCCTTTCATGTGCAAATCAGCCTTGATTGTGCTCCAATATGACCAGTCCAGCCTGAACTGCCAAGCCATGTCCTCTCTAAACCGGAACACAAGCAACCCAAGACCAGTTTCTCCCTAGTTGGAAGCAGTGCCAAGACTGATTTCCATATGGCTGGGTCCAAACAAAAGTGGCATTAAGGTGGGCAAACGAGCAATGGGTCAGAAAACTTGCCATTGCAAGCATTCTTCCCATCACCTTTTGTGTGTTTGATGTAAAGCTCTAGTTGGCTGGCTGTCACAGAACAATTTCAGTAGTAGCTGCTATTAACCAGAACAGTGCACCAATTAGAGTGATGGGAAAATAAACAGAAAGGACATACATGGACAATGTTAGCTTACACTGTCCCCTAAAATAATAACATTTTGTATAAAAATATTTTTATCATGGGATTTGAGAATCCTGTGATGAATCAGAGATCAACCCTAGAATTTCAGAATTCATGAGCTGTTACAGGATTTATGAATCCTGTAGAAAAGCTTGAGCTGACGGCAGCCATCCATCACTCTGTATGAACTTTGGCCCTAAGCAGCAGGAGTTAGCCACCTGCAGTGTGCTGCTCACATAGTTCAGGCGCTGCCATCCATTGCTGCTGCGCATAGTGTCCCAAGAGGGACTAGTCACCCATGGAGGGTTCACCATGTGTGGTAGTTTAGTTGCAGGATCTGACTGCTGGCAAGGCCCAGTTGCTAACCCCTACTGTGCACGTCTGAAGTGCATGTGTTATGGGTTAGCCAGCTGGCAGCATGTTTGGCAAAGAAATGGTCTAGCCAAAGCTCAGGCTCTTCAGCTAATCCTTTTAGCATACAGTGACGTTATAACACCTGCAAGAATGTTTAATTGAAAAACTTTGAAAGCCACTGATAACACAGTTAAACTCCAGTTATAGTTTCAAAATAAACCCCACAAAACACTAAAATACACAAGTTCAGAACTTGTGGTTTGGAAAACTTTTCATATCTTATGCCCCTGTCATGCACTGCTAATAACCTCACCCATAACCTTACTAATGGATCGCGAAATGACATCAACTCCCATAAGATTCTATGTATCTCACTCCATAACAAACCGCTAAACAAAATTACACCAAACTTGGCACATAAGTAGAATTTTACTACAAAAAGTACCATTGCTTAATTTGGATTTGGTGCAATTCTGTTCAATAGTCTCGGAGAAATAAAATTGTATAAAGTGTTCCATTTTGGGCATGGAGTAGGTTGCATTTTAGAGATATGTAGACTGTTAATTTGTGGGCACTTTACATATTCACAATCAACAGAAAATTCACAAAGCCAATAAAAACATACGGGCACACTTTGAGAAAGTGCCTCTTTTTGTTGGGTTACCCCCTTTTTTCTGGACTGATGATGCTATTGTTTTGACTTTGCACTGGGATACTGAAAACTACTCCATAGTGCATAAGCTCTGGCCCCTGAAACATGTTGAAATTGGAAACTTTTCAATTGGCATTTGTAGTTGTCCCATAAGGCCGCAGTATATGATGCCCAAATTACACCCATGGCATGGAGAGCTAAATGACTACAGCTCTATTGGGCCATGCATCAGTGTGACCTGGCAAACATGACTACAGGTCCACCACTGTAGCATGGCAGCTTTAGTTTAAAACCTGCAGGACCTGACAAAACTGGGGGTGGGTGGAATTTGCAGAGCTACATAAAAACTCTGCGAGATTCTGCAGAGTTCAGCAAACTGGCAGAATTAGGCATATCACACTGATTGGTAGTGCTGGTACTCGTTCCATGCTGAAAAATCTGCGTAAACAGCATCACACAGTGCATAAGAGGTCGCTTCTTTTTTAGTTGATTTTGCTGCCGCTCGATTAGATTTTTTCCTTGAGTGGCAGCTCCCAGACTGTGAACATTTGTGACTGCCCTTGTTGGGGAAATCTCACTGGGTGTTCTACTAGTGACAGAAAATCATGCTAGGGGATGCTAAATCTCACTCGCCAACTAGCCACATACAACAAAACACTTTGACACACAGTGATTGACGGAATTAGTCTGGAAGTACAGGAATCTCCGCCGGCTTTGCCAGCAGAGCAGAATTTACCATCCACCCTAGTCCAAACCTTTTTGACAGGAGAAAACCTTCCTTTTAAATATTAATAGGTCACCCCTACATAGGCCATGTAGCCCACAAGGCTGGGTGCATGATATTCAAAAGAAGGACATATAGAAATTCAAGCTTGACATGTCCTTACAGGGGATATCATCCAAAGGTTACTTTTACTGTTGGAAGGCTGTCTGGCCCTTGGAATACACATGGAAGTGATAAAAACACAACTTACTGGGGAAGTCAGATTTTTAATAAATGTTAATAAAAAATACCTTTTAGAAAGTTACCTTTCTCTGACTGACGCTCCCGGAAACTAATTTGCAATTGAACTCCAGCAGTAGCTCAGTGAGTGCTTAACTCTGATAAGGTGTGAAAACATCCCCCAGAGCCAAGGCAATGGCTTGGGTTTTGAGAGGTATTTTCTCTTCCCCTGCCAAGAAGACCATTTGGGGTGTAGCCAGAAACGCAATTTATTTCAAATGAACCTCTCCGGTCACAAGTGCATGGTAGCTAACACCTGATGAGGCCCCAGCTTTTGTCCCCCAAGTCAGGTAGGCACAAAATCAGTAGGGGAGAGCTGACCGCAGAACTATATTGCTGTAACCATGAAGAATAACACTGCTCCTTACCCTGGCAAAATCTGTGGATGGGCACACAGGCTCCGCACAGGAAGAGAAAGCTTTCCTACCTTGTATTTTAATAGTGAGAAGCACTGTGGGAATATTTGCAGTAAGGCAAATAGGAACTGCTGCAAAGGTGTGTAGGGATACTCCTGGGAACATGTACCCCATTGATTAGGGAGGGGCTAGGAGCCCTCCTACTAGTTCAGTACCAGTGGGGGTGGGGTGGCTCCTGGCACATTTGCACATTTATGCTTAGGGCATAAATGGGGCATCCAAAGTCGCGTTGTTCAGTATACGTTCTGGATTAGTGGAAGAACAGAAGAGGATGACACCTGCTGTCAGTGTCCAGAGAGGAGCCTTGAAGGACTGAATCTTCGCCCGTTAGTACCCAGGACCAAAATGAGGACTCCAAGGGTCCGTTGGCTGACTACTTGCATGGCTACAGGGCTACAAAAAGATGCAGGAGTCCTTTTTCCTGAAGTACCCAGCAGACCAGTGGGAATTGGACCTCACATGGTCCATACTGGTGGCCTCAGCTGGTGATAGTATTGACCTCCATGTGCCATTTCTAATATCCTGGGTCTCTTGGCTGTGTCTAACTGGACTTAACCTACCACTTCTTCCTCTTGGAGCTTCTCCACAGTTGCAAATCAGATTCAGGGGACAATCTCCAAGAAAGTATCCAACCTAACCCGAGTAGCCTCCTGTAGGACTTGGCCTTTTTGGCTAAAGTTCCCTAAACTTTTTTCTTTCCCCCTAGACCATTTTCCTGACATAGATCTGCCAATTTAGATGCTTTGGGTACCTTGCCACTGCTGATTAGTGTCAAAGTACAAGTGTTCCCTATGTAAAATGTAATGTTAATTGGTTTGCCATGATTGGTATGTTTGCCTTACTAGTAAAGTCTCTTGTGATGTGCACTGTGTGTGCCAGGGCTAGTAATGCAAGGGTGCGTGGAAAAAGGCACTTAGGCCTGCAGTGTATGGGCCTGCGCACAGTTTGCTAAGTTAGCATGTTGTCCTGACAAGTGCAACCACTTGTCAGGCCTAACTTTCCCTTTTATATACACAATGGGCACCCCTGTGGTAGGTCCTGGTTAATCCCTGGGCAGGGTGCAGTGTAGGTAAAAGGCAGGACATATACTGAGGTTTGTGTTATGTCCTGTCCTCCATTTCGTTTTTCACTGCTGAAAGGCCATCCTGCCCGTTGGACAGATTAGGAGAGGCTGGGTGTTGTGTTTGTTAGCCTAATTTTCTGTAAGTTTATAATGGAGAGGTGAAGTTTAGTATGCATGAACTCACAGTGCCATGACACATCTTTCTGTGAAGGTGGTTTTGGCACTGTGTGTTCAGAAACCACTCTGACTGTGGCTGAGTTTTGTGCTTGAGGCATTTCTGTGTGCCTCTGCTGAAATGTGGATTGTCTGTCTGGATCTGGAAGGTGAGAGGATCTCGGAGGGTCTTGACCCAAGGAGGTGTAGAGATAGCAGCAGGCTGCCCTGCATCTGTAGAGTAGGGGGAGGCGAAGCCCGGGAGGTGAAAATGCCTGGGCTGGTGCTTTAAACCCATTGACCCATCTCCTGCTGAGTGATTAAGGATCCAGACCCCCAGTATCAAAGGGAGAAAGGTGACACTGGGAGGGAGACACCCTGAACTGATTTAGAGAGGGATCAGGGACCCCTGAGCACAAACGAACTTCAAAGACATTAAGGGGTATAACTATGAGAGCTGAAACCCCTGAACGTTGGAATGAAACAGAAATGGATTGAGACTGAAAAGGATTGGACCCATTCTGTGGTCAAGAGGAACCTCTGCTCAAGAAGGAGCAACTGAAGAGACTGCTGTCGAAAGACCAGTCCTTGCTTCGTGATCTGGGGCTGGTCTACAGTTTACTGTTCTAACCAAGGGAGAGGCTGTTGGGACTGTGCTTGGAGGCGCCGGGTCCCCCTACTTTAAAAAGACTGTGCTTTGTGCTGTGTCTTGTTATCCCAAGGGCCCGAGGTGAGCTGGCTCCCTGTTTGGAAACAAAGGAACATAAAAGTGTATGCAGAAGTCTGGAGCAAGATGGTGTGTGCGTGCTTTTGCAGCTTGAGACCCTTACAAGTTGTGCCTTGTGATCCTGGGCATGCAGGAGTAAGCTGAGTCTCTGACACGCAGGGTGCATGTCATGGTGCAGGCCAAGGCGTTGGTGCGGAGCGCCTGGTTGTTGTGTGCACGGGGAGATGGGGTGAGACTCGGACCCGTAGGGTGCCTGTTGTGGTGCAGGCCCAGGCGTTGGTGAGGAGCGCCTGGTTATTTTGTGCACCGAGTGAAAAAGTGAGACTCAGACGCACAGAGTGGATGTTGTGGTGTAGCCAGTGCATTGGTGAGGAGCGCCTGATTATCGTGTGAACCGAGTGAAGAAGTGAGCCTCGGACGCGCAGAGTGCATGTTGTGGTGCAGCCAGGGCATTGGTGAAGAGCGCCTGGACATCCTGTGCACCGGGAGAAGAGGAGAGACTCGTATGTGCAGGGTGCGTATCGAGGTGCAAGCAGAGGCATTGGTGAAGAGCGCCGGATCATCGTGAGCACCAGAGAAGTGGCGAGTCTTCGACGTGCAGAGTGCACGTCGAGGTGCAACCTGAGGTGCTGGTGAGGAGTGGCCTGGGTAGTGTGTGCACCGAATTCAAAGTAAGTCTCCACAGTGCTAAGGGTGATTTTCAGTCTGCCGGAAGGATGGCCAGGTCATTGGGCCCTCGGAGTAAGACAGCAGCGGCCCAGACCGGCAGCCCCGGTGGAGTTGAGCCACCAGCCCAAGCTCGCCGTACCCTTTGTAGGAGTTCTGGATCAAGGCCCAAGTCTCTGAAGGAGGAGAGCAGAGTGGGGTCGCATCCCCCCAGGTAACGTGGATCATCACCGGGCTGGAGTGCGGGCCCGGAGGGACACTCTCTCGGCCTCTTGCTTCTGTTAGCTGCGCAAGCCTGTTGCTTCAGCTCAGATCTCGGACCGGGCTGACCCAAGGAAGGGCAGTACTGGGGTCGGAGGGAGTGAGAAACAGTACTGTTGTGTCATCATTGACCCATATTGGGTGCACTGTTAACGGAGCACCTAAACGGTCATATTACACTTTGCATTATTGCTGCTAAGGAACTATTGAACTGTCATAAGCCGCCTGCCCTGATTTGTGCCTGGCGGGCTACATGCTTTGCAGCGCTAAGCACTGCATTATTTTTCCCTTGCGGAGAACATAATTGTAACGTGGTGCATTGCATTATTTCTTCATCGCCCAGTATCTGATTAGGACGTGGCACCGTGCATTATTTCGTCCCTGCACAGTACATGATTGTACCATGATGCATTGCTTTGTTTCTTCCTGGTACAGGGCATGCTGGTAGTGATACGCATTGCATTATTCCTTCAATTGCAAAGTACATGATCGTGGCGCTACGTTTGGCATTGTTTCTCTGTTGCACGGTACAAGAGAATATCGTTACGCATTGTAGTATATCTTTTCTTTTGCAACGTGTGTGATTCTTGCAATACAACTTGCCTAACCTTTTGGAAACGGTTAAAAGTGAGCTTAACTGTTGGTTAGAAGCAGTGGTTGGGATTAGAACCTACCAACCCACCGGAAGGAATACTACCCATTCTTATGTGTTGATTTTGTATCATGTGGTCATATCGTATAACTTCCTATATAAAGATTATACTCATTTTATAAAAACTTGTGTGTAGTCCATTTGTGGTGACATCATTGGGTTGCTGTGAGTGTGGTTGCACATATTGTACACTCATGCCTTAGAGATAAGCCCGGCTGCCTGAGCCAAGCTACTAAGGGGGTGAGTAGGGCTATCAGACGGTGTCCTTACTTAGCCTAACATTGAAATGAGTGGTGGGGACTCCCGCCTCCAGCATTTGGCCCCCACTTCCAACATCTCCCTTGTCCATGGTGATTGCCACTGAATGCAGAAAAAAACAGTAACGTTCAATTACCGCTTGGTGGACTTTCTTGGCCGCTTGTTTTTTCCAAAGACGCACCCCAAATGAAGTTTCTCTGCTCAGTACATTAAACAAAGTGATTCCATCTACAAACAAGGGACTTTCTCAAAGTGCATGAGAGGCATGTGTACCTTGTACAGCCATGGTTTTCATGCCTGAGAAAGAAAATAAAAATACCAATGTGAACGCCATCATATGGGACACCATAAATATGGCAGTATACCTGGTGCCATTTTCACTGGTGATGGATCAGCAGAAATTGATTTTCTGGTGGCAGAACGAAAGGAAGAAGAAATAAGCATACCGCTATCTTCCACACTCTAAATTAGTTGGGTAATGAGAGCTGAGGGAATGAGGATGGAACATCTAAGGATTTTGGTTGCTGTCTGGCCACTGCTCACCTTTGAACGAGTGCTTCATTTGTAAAAAAAATAATAAGTACTGGGGCCCTTGTTAGGAACCCACTGCGGTTTGCAGCACGCATTGTCACCGTACTTACACAACTACGAACCATCATACTGCTACAAGTGAGACAATTCAGACTGTTCGAGGCCGCAAAAGCTTTCGGAACGACCTTGATGGCAGGCATTAGTTGTTTTTAATGTATATTGACAAACAACTGTCTTTCTGCTCATTTTTACACAAACAACACCACCATGTGGCAGCTGTCATAAGTGCATGTCCGGCAGTTAAGTGCCAGTGCCAAGCACCGGAAACCGCCTGCTCAAATTAAGCACTTATTTAAACATGTCTTAGTTTCTACTATCAGTGCACTACTTTTCACAGAAACACATTCCTCTCTTTTTCATTTGATCAAAATACTACTGCAGTGCAACTAACACAGGGAGAGCTGCCAGTCTCAAAACAAGCATTTGCAATGCAATAGGTCTCGCATTAGGAAAGTTTGAGCTATTGGTATTGTAAATGACAAATATTTTATTTATGTGTTGGTTTTGGAAATAGCGAAATTAATAGCTTTGTCATTTACAATGCCAATAGTTTTAACTTTCGCAAACGTGACACCTATAGCATTTGTAATACAATATGTGTTGTATTTACATCACTTAGATGTATTAATATTACAATTGAAAATGGCATTTAATTTTTTTAATAATTAATACTTAAATAAAGGTTATTGTAATTTATAATGGCAATAGCTTAAACTTTTGTAAATAACTTTTGGGAAGGTTATGTTCATTGTATTTTATCGTGATGAAAATCCAAGAACAGCAGTGAAATATTAACACCTTTTTGAACATTTGTAATAAAGCTTGAAACATTGAGAGAACATATTAGAACCAGTTGTTGTTGAATGGTTGCACAGAGTGATGCTGTGGCGTTCAGTGGTGCTGAGTGATGCTGTTGCCTTTAGTGGTGGTGAGTGATGCTGTGGCCTTCAGTGGTGCTGAATGATGCTGTGGCATTCAGTGGTGCTGAGTGATGCTGTGGCATTCAGTGGTGCTGAGTGATGCTGTGGCATTCAGTGGTGCTGAGTGATGCTGTGGCATTCAGTGGTGCTGAGTGATGCTGTGGCATTCAGTGGTGCTGTGGCGTTAAGTGGTGCTGAGTGATGCTGTGGCCTTCAGTGGTGCTGAGTGATGCTGTGGCCTTCAGTGGTGCTGAGTGATGCTGTGGCCTTCAGTGATGCTGTGGCAGTCAGTGGTGCTGAGTGATGCTGTGGCATTCAGTGGTGCTGTGGCGTTGAGTGGCATTGAGTGATGCTGTGGCATTGAGTGATGCTGTGGCATTGAGTGATGCTGTGGCATTGAGTGATGCTGTGGCATTGAGTAATGCTGTGACGTTGAGGGATGCTTCGACGTTGAGGGATGCTGCGACATTGAGGGATGCTGTGCGCTGAGTGGTGCTGTGGCATTGAGTGGTGCTGTGGCATTGAGTGGTGCTCTGGGGTTGAGGGGTGCTGTGGCAATCAGTGGCACTGAGTGATGCTGTGGCATTGAGTGGTGCTGTGGCGTTGAGTGGTGCTGTGGTGTTTAGTGGTGCTATGGCATTGAGTGGTGCTGTGGCGTTGAGTGGTGCTGTGGCGTTGAGTGGTGCTGTGGCGTTGAGGGGTGCTGTGGCGTTGAGTGATGCTGTGGCATTGAGTAATGCTGTGGCGCTGAGTGGTGCTGAGGCGTTGAGTGGTGCTGAGGCGTTGAGTGGTGCTGAGGCGTTGAGTGGTGTTGTGGAATTGAGTGGTGTTGTGGAATTGAGTGGTGCTGTGGCATTGAGTGGTGCTGTGGCATTGAGGGGTGCAGTGGCATTCAGTGGTGCTGAGTGATTCTGTGGTGCTGAGTGATGCTGTGGCGCTGAGTGATGCTGTCGCGTTGAGTGGTGCTGTGATGTTGAGTGGTGCTGTGGTGTTGAGTGGTGCTGTGGTGTTGCGTGGTGCTGTGGTGTGGTGTTTAGTGGTGCTGTGGCGTTGAGTGGTGCTGTGGCGTTGAGTGGTATTGTTGCATTGAGTGGTGCTGTGGCGTTGAATGGTGCTGTGGCGTTGAGTGGTGCTGAGTGATGAGTGATCACTGTCTGCATATGTGCTTTTAACGCAGGATGGCCCTACGCACGCCTTGGAACCTAGAAAGAAATCCCTGGGTGTCCTCGGGAGTTAATTTATTTTCAAGGCACCGGTTGCCTAGTGAATAAATACCCCTTCGTACCATAAACGAAAACATCTGTGCCGCCCAGATGTGGGGCTGCAGGTAATGTAAGCGAGTGAAAAGTGGAGCTGCAGATGTATCGGAGGGAAGTGCTTGTGTAGTGGCAATTGGCTCGGATTAGAGCAAGAAATGCACAAAGCAGGACGTGAAAACCACGTCTGTTTATCTCGTTTTATCTCGGGCCGCATTCCCGTCCGCGAGCGCTTTGGTTTTCACACAGAAGCCGCAGTGAGCGCTTGTAATAGGCAGGTCAGTCAGCAGGGAGCGCTCGTCATAAAAGTGGCCGCACATAGCGCGGGAACCGCTAAGAAAATTTGTTTATCATGAGCCGGTTGTATGTTTTTAACTCAAACTGAGAGGTTTCGCTACTGACCTTCTGCACAACCAGCCCCTCCTCTGCCTCCCACCCTTCCACATCGGGTGTCACTTCCAAGTTTAAAAAAAGGAATGTAGAGGATTTTTTGGGGGGCGTGGGGCAGTTTTATATAGCACGAACTCGACCCGAAGGTATTGAAGCGCTTTACATAAGCACCAGTTATCTTACACAGTAATTTTTTGTAGGCTTGGGAAGATAAGTGATTTGCCAATTTTCACAAGATGTTGAGCCAATCCCGAGACTCAAACCTGGTCCCACAGCTGCAATGTTGGCTGCTCTAGTCCTTACGCCACATCCAGTCACGCCACAATCTACAGCCCGTACACGACCTGAGGCATGAAAATCTCCGGCATGTGTCGTGCAACAAATGGCATTTAAACACATGCTAAAGTCTCTTCAAAAATCAAAAACATTTATTCCGTTGGGGAAGCATATCACAAACTCTGAGAAGCATTAATTAAAAATTTTACATTTTAAACATGAAGTTCGAAACACTCATGATCTCCGACTAGACGATAATGACATTAGTGAACTAAGAAGTCAGTTGTTATGCTGACTATATGGCCTAAATTCTTTTTTTTCAGTTGCCATTTCAAATATAAACAGTATATGTTCATCATACAAATATCATCATACAAAAAAGATGGAAAAAAAATCAAATGGTACATTTTAAGACGAAGCGAACAGGAAAAGGAGAGAACAAAGAACATTAAAATATAGCAATCACACCTATAGGCAACACTATAATAAATTAAACCAAACAGGAGAGGTTTTTGAACAGTACACTTCCAGAATGCACGTCTTTTAAGGGGCTTTCGTTCAATAATGAAGAAAAACAAGTCAGATGGGGGTGAGGGGAGAAGAGGAGTGCTCGCGAGGAAGGAGGGGCTGTTCTGCTGGAGACGGCTGTAGAGTAGACGGAGGGAGAAGGCTTCTGGAGGTGCCGTGAGTACGGGTGCCTGAAAGGGTAAGAGAACACGAAAAACAAGTTGGATGGGGGTGGGGGGCGGGGAGCGGGGGAGAAGGGGAGTGAGCAAGTGGGAGGGAAGCGCTGGTGAAGCAAGAGCCTGGTGGGGGGGGGGGGTGCCAGCGAGTGGGAGGGAAGAAAGGAGCATATGGGGATGGGGTGTGAGTGAGAGGAGCAGAAGCCTTTGATGGTGGTGTGCGCTGGTGAAGCAAGAGCCTGGTGGGGGGGGGGTGCCAGCGAGTGGGAGGGAAGAAAGGAGCATATGGGGATGGGGTGTGAGTGAGAGGAGCAGAAGCCTTTGATGGTGGTGTGCAAGGCCAAGCGCGCGCCTGGGGAAGCTTCATGCTCCAGTACACAACATGCAGTGTGAGAAATCCGCTTGGTCAAGAGAGTTTGTTCTAACACAATAGGTTTCGAGTAATAAATTACTCGACCTAAAAAACAATACATATATGGGTAAATATCAACCCATCGTCTTTCACAGCTGCCCTATGTCCGCTCAAGACTATAAAGCAGTGTGCTGAGAAAACAGTTCAGCAGATGACAAAAATCACCCATTGTTCTTTTGATACAAGTTTGAGCTCAGTGACCTCAAGACAACATGGGAGCACCCATCATCCAACGACACAACTAGATTCCAAGTAACCAGCCATTTACAGATCAATCTGTAACATATGCACAGGTGACTATCAGGCTGGATGCAGACCCAATAGGGAGCTCGCTGAGGTGCACGATAATCAGACAGGTTAAGCATCACATCTTTAGTATCCATCAGGTTGTCTGCTTAACATGAAACTATCTGTTTGGTGTCATTTGGGGAGATCCAAAGCTCCACCCTTCGTCCCGCAGCCATGGTGCTAGTGGCTTGATTGCGAGTGAAAACAAGAGGGTGATAGAGAGCATCCCTGACGTATACACCTTCAAATTCTGAACGAGGTGGAATATGTGGAGTCCTGTTTTCACTCTAGGCATCAGCTCTGTGTACAGTAACTTATCCATTGTTCCATACGTCAACTAAAACCAAACATCCCCCACACCAAAACTCAGTTCAGAGATTTAAAAGCCTGCTCTTAATCTAAGGCCAAAGCGGTACAAAAGGGGGTGGTAAAAAAGGGGGTGGTGATGGATGGAGCATCTGAACCAATCAAACACTCACACCCAGTCAAAAGATCTGGGTTTGATCCATCACCGTTCTTTAGCCCACTCTGCCCCCCCCAGTTCAGACATGGCTATATGCAAATCAGTCTGACCCTGTGCCTCATGGGAACAGTCCAGCCTGAACTGCCAAGCCATGCCTTCCCTGGACCGGAAACAAGCTTCCGAGGACCGGTTTCTGGCATTACAGCCTTCTTCTAAGGCCAAGCACAGAGAGCCCAGTGCGTGGCGTGGGGTATGTTCAAGTATCATTAACAATCACCCTGGAATAATCCCACGCTGGTCTACGTGTGTTAAGTTTCAGAAGTTCAGGGTCTGTATGTGGCTATTTCTTCTGAGTCACATCAGGGCTTTGGTATCAACGTTATAATAGCTTCCCAACGCAAAATTCGATATGTCATTTTAGAAATAGCAGTTGTTCGTATTGTCATTTTCCTCATGCTGTTGGTATTATAACTAGTCATCCGCTCATTTTGGGGTAACTACCAGGGGAGCCAGAGAATTCTTTGAGTCATCATCTGCTGATGAATCATCATCGGAAGTTGTGGATTCTGCCTGCAATGACCATGGGCGTCGACGTTTTTCTGTCAGAACTGCTGCTGTAGCTAAGAAGTCCCCCTGCTTTTTTGTATTTGCAGGGGTGTAGGGGTTTTCCACCTGTGTGAACCTTTTGGTCGACCATTATGCTTTGTAGTTTTGGGCCAGCGTCAGGAACTTTTTTTGCTTGCACTCTTTTAGGACTCTGCTTGGTAGCCTCATATTCTCAATCCAGTTCTAGGCTGGTAGTTTTTTGTTAAAAAATGGGAACCTTAGTGGTCTACTAATTTCAGTTCCAATGGAAACAAAAGCATGAACTTCAGTCCAAGCAATTTCAGTTTCTTTTTGACTTGGGTGAAAAGGGCTTGTTTATGCTGGACCGCAAGGGTGTATTATGCAAATATCCATGATATTTTGCATTTTCAATGATTCCTTGAGGCTTGTAGACTTGCATTTCTCTCCTATAATATTATATCATTTAACCACGCTTAGACAAAAATACAAAACATATTCAAATTCTTTAAATGAGTAAGAAAAGTATATCCATTTTGATGATACCTTGCAAAGTACCGTTCACCAATAATACATTTGTTTTCTCAGTATCTCCCTTGCACTTGGAACACTATTGTTTTAATAACAAACTCCGCGAACCCCCAACATCTCTCTGGGCAGATGTACTTTTGGAAAACAGTGACAGAGGTGGAATCATCCAAACACAAACGTGCAAGTACATATTCCATGCAAAAAAAACTGTTGGACATGTTTTAGATTCCGGCAGGCAGGTCAGAGCAGGTCTTTTTCTGTATAAACAGTGAAAAGTTGATGGGATGCAACCTTTACAGTCCCCAACAAAACACCCCTTCAGCGCATGTACCTCAGTTAAACAATATTAATGAACGGTCTCACTAGGAACGTCTGTAAGATTTATATGAAACTCGTAAATAATTCACATATAAAAACAGATGTACAATCTGCATCGAGGAAATGATGATATAAACAAAGCGTTAATTCCTAAAAAGAAAACCCAATTTAAAAGTAAAAATGAGAACTACTCCAATATTTTGTTTACTAACTTACACATGAATACGTTTATGTTGGTCTTCACGTGTTTTTCCTCCTGTGGTCCTGTTATGGTATCTTCGTGATTTGATTACAGCTTTATTTTACTTCATACTTATCAGAAATGCACACCCTCTACCTAAGAGTTTAGGAGAATTAACTGGGATATGTTAGCAGAAAGCGTCGACACGTCTTCGATGTATATTATTAAGGACGTTTGAGAGACACTAGCATGTCTTTAAAGTCAGAATAATGAAAGCAAGCTCCTTATTTTGTACACTGCTCTGTTACAATCAGTATTCTCTGTACTATTACATTTCGTGTGGGACTGCAGTTCAGCAGCCGGTGTGCAGCAAGCAGATAGGCAAAGGCAGAAGAATTGCAAAGCTATTGAAGAAAAATAATAAACAATGAGTGGTCCTCTGAAGAATCCTTCACCGCCATAGATGCTGAATCAGGCATCTGCAACAAAAACTAAATGTAGAACGGCCCCTGAATGGACACATTCAGTAGAAAGTTTTGGAAAAATAAAGAAGCGCCTCCCTTTTAGTAATACCAACTTGTCTTTATATAGCACAATTTTGAAGAACCATGAATAACAGGTGAAACTGTCCCGAGCTCCATGTTATTCGAATAATCGGACACAGAAGGATGAAAGGATGAGTTGGTCAAGCCCGACTCGATACTGATAATATGGGTAGGGCCTTCACTCGCAGCGCTATCTGACAGGCATTCTTACTCTGATTACTATCAGCAGCAGCAACCATAGCAACAGGATCCCAGTGTCCCAGATTGTCCACCAGTGTGCTCTTTCAGCAGCATCTTTCTTCCATCCGGGGTGGACGTAGAGAGGCCTGGCTCCTTGACCATGAAACACAGGTCCCTTCAGTGGAAGCACGAGCCCACTGAGCTACTGGACCCAGTCACGCTTTTAAAGCATGCCTTGCACGTGAATATCTTTTACCGCTATGGTAACCAGCTCTAGTGTGCGACTAAACTCATTGTGAAGGCTGAAAATCCCGTTGCATTTACATAATCTGTTTGCTGTATCTACAGCGGGAAAAGCCAACATTGAACGGGTGAGGTCTCAAATGCAGGTGTTTATTTCACATTCAACCACCTGGCGTTTGCACACAAAGATTAAAAAAAGGTTTTACGTGCATGCAAAAAATATTGGCTTCGGGTGCTCAGCAGAAACCTATCAACAGATGGAAGGAAGGCGGGGTAGAGCAGAGGTGAATAAGTAGGCAAATGGACTAGCAGTTAAGGCAGCGCGGGTAGTGGTGAAAGGGTGGACAGTGCACACAGGGAAAGGGAAACTGACAGTGTGAAGAGGAAACCGGAAGCGTTCACGTTGTTAAAACTTGGATGTTCTAGGATAATTTCTGGTCTATTATGTAAACCCTTGTCCTGTGAATGTTTGCGCTACCGCCCATCTATAGTCTTTTTCCACTCCCTTCTTCCCTTCTACTTCTTATTTCTGTGTCTAATCACTTTTTACTGCCATATATTTCTCTATTGTGCCACTTGGTCTTTTTGTCGCGCATACCAGCAGGCAACATTTGCTGAGCCGCGAAGAGACCACCCCAGTACCTCACGCAGCAGACCCAACTGTTCCCACACCAGTCATACTACAACCACAACCCTCTCTAATCAGGAATACCTGCCCACCTGTCACTACCCTGGACAGCTCGAACGCTACAGCGCCACACTTGTGCCATGCTAGTCGCTTAGCCATAGTTTGATTTTACGACCCCATGTCTCTTCCTTTATCTTCACAGCGATAGCGACAGCGATAGCGACAGCTATATTTCCATTTTAAGAGTTGGCTTCAAGTAAGTGCACCATTTACTTTGAGAAGGCTTCGCGTTGTAGCTTGAAAAAGGAAATTAGTTTATGAGTAACTCAGAGGGCACCGAGGAATCGATCAAAATAAACACTTATCACTGGCACTCAGGGCCTGCATCAGCGGTCCTTGAAACTCGCCTCCCAGCACGCGCGCGCACTCCAGCTGCATTGTGGGAGGAGAGTAACAAACACCATGTATCCCCTCACCAGACATCACCCGCTGGTGACACCCGGTCCTTCGGGAGTCGCTCGACCCTGTGCGTCAAAAATCTACATTGCATGGTAAAAAGAAAAGCAGTAAGCAACAAATACCGGCCTGGCAGGTGTGCCTTTACAAATGTTGTAGAGCTTTATAAATACACGGAACATCAGGGAAATCCTAAAAAGCGCCCACGGCATGGCTCCTAAATGTTACAGAATATAAACAAATGATGCCTACACATTTCTTGACTGGGGAATGTGGCAGGAGTTCCGCGCCAGTGTTTTTTGGGGCCCATCGGGAGACGGGGAGGGGAAGAACCGACCGGACACAGGTATATAGTGTGTTAAAGGCCGCTTTTATTGGAAACAGGTGCATCCTGAACATAACCCCAACCTTGGCCTTTGCCGCACAAAACTAGGCCTAACTAAATATGCACATATCTGTCAATCCCCCCACCCCCACCCCTAAACAGTTCCCCAACAACCTCATAAACTCCTTATCATTTACACAAACTCCTGGCTCAATGATTTAATCTCTGCCCTCTGTACACTCCTTCCCTTCCAACCAGTCAAGCTCCTTCCTCCTATCCTACCCCCCCCCATTATACTAGGGAAAAGCGCCAACCCAAAGAAAAACACCCCCGCACCTGCTCCTAGCGACACACTCGACAACCCTAACACAGAAAGCACCTGAAACCAACAAAAACCCTTACCTTATCCCCCCCCCCAACCCTAACTAGCATAAAACAGGGAGGGAGGGTGGGACAAAAAACCCCTTTTCCTCCCCGGCTGCTGGGTCACTGTCCCATCAAAATGGTGACTAGTGACCCAAAATGGCCGCTTATATCCCCACCCAGCCCAAAAGAAGCCCAAAACCGCCAGCAAGCCCAATGTCCAAACCCTTCCTGTGTCCTACATAATGTTTCCCCTCCCCTTCCTCCCGGAGCCCCAAAATCCCCGGGGGGGCGAGCCTCCCTCCGGTCGGCCACCCCCCGCAAAGCCCCATTGGGGCCCATCGGGAGACGGGGAGGGGAAGAACCGACCGGACACAGGTATATAGTGTGTTAAAGGCCGCTTTTATTGGAAACAGGTGCATCCTGAACATAACCCCAACCTTGGCCTTTGCCGCACAAAACTAGGCCTAACTAAATATGCACATATCTGTCAATCCCCCCACCCCCACCCCTAAACAGTTCCCCAACAACCTCATAAACTCCTTATCATTTACACAAACTCCTGGCTCAATGTTTTAATCACTGCCCTCTGTACACTCCTTCCCTTCCAACCAGTCAAGCTCCTTCCTCCTATCCTACCCCCCCCCCATTATACTAGGGAAAAGCGCCACTCGAAAGCCTTTACCGCTTTCGACCCCCCCCCTAGGACCTCTGTGCCTTCGGATATCGCTTCACCCCTATCGCCCTGTCCAACGCCTCCTTCAACTGCACCACATAAAGCTCCATCCCGTACCTAGACAAATGGACCCCATCCTCCAAGAAAAAATATATAGCTCCATACGTCAGCTCCGGGTGTTCCATCCTGCCTACCCCTTCCTTTTCACAAAAGGCCCTAATTTCCCTGTTGATCTTCCTCCTGGTTCTGTCAATCGCCCCCGGCCTCACTGCCCCCCTCCAACATCTCCTCGGAATGAACTCAGACCAGATAATGTGACACCCTGCCCACTGTCTCTTAATCTCCAATATATCTCTCCGCATCTGCTTCACCAAGGCCAAACCCTTACATTGCACCAGGTCGTTTTCACCCAGATGAACCACCAAAACATCCGGGCACACCCCTCCCCGAACCACATTATTTAACACCGGCACCAACTCGTGCCAACGCATTCCCCCCTTTCCTCTCCAATGGCATTTAAACAACTGTTCGTCTAATTCCAGGTTAAGGCTCCTGCATTTCTCCCATTCGGCCTTTTCTGCTCTTTTAACAAAAGAATGTCCCACCACATAAATGGACACCGCCGCCGCCGAAGGCCCCGCCACTGCACCTGAAAAGAGACACATGTAAGCAACAAGTCCCCACCTGCCTATTCCACCACTACCCCTCTCAACCTGACGTATGTCTTAAAACAATCCGATTTCCAGCGCCCCAATCGCTTAATGTCCTCCTTCCCCCAACCCCGGCGCGCCGCCTCCGTCGCCGCCCCGATGCGGAAAGAATGCGTCCCGAAGTCTTTTGGATCCTAACCCATGGACCGCAGGGCGTGCCGCAGGACCCATAACAACTGCGCGGCCGTCACACGTCCCGCCTCTCCCCTGTCAAAAACCTCTGTACCCGCCTGCGCTCCACCGGCCGCCAACCGCCTCCCCCACTCCACTGGACACACCGCCTCCTTGCCCCCTGGACCCAGTACCACCCACGTGCCCCTCTCCCGCTGATCGGTTTTGGAACGTCGAAGCCGCACGGCGACCTCCCTTCCCCGAAACTCCACGTCCCCCCACATGACTCCCGCCTGCCCCTTCAAACCCACCAGCTCTGACACCCTAAAGGCCCCGAAGTACAACCACGACATCAATGTAGAAAACCGCACCGCCTCTTCCTGATCTCTACACACCACCGGCATCCGACTCAGCAATCCCTCCAACATCGCCTCCGTAATGGGCCGTCTCTGCCGCACCCGGGCCCCTTTCTCTCTCTCCCAACCCTCCAAAAGACGCCCTCCCAATTCCCCCGCCGAGGGAGCATAGCCCCACCAAAGCTTACCCATAAACGCCACCCCTGCCAGTTTACCCGCAATGGTCACTCTCGCCAAACCCCTGTCCATCAGTCCCAACATGAATTGTACCACCTGTTCCTCCCGACGCCACTTGTCCCGTTGCCTTACCGCTCCAAAACGCAGAAACTCCAGCCAGGCCTGTTCATAACTCTTCCACGTGGACGCTGCCACCGACGACCTCACCAATCGAACGACCCGCGCTCTCCCACCAACCACATCTCCTCCGGCACCTTCGTCTTGACCGCCTCCGCCTCCGTGGCTAGCCCATGGAATCTCTGCCACTGTTAACGAGACAAAGCATCTGCAATGTCATTGTCCACACCCGGCACATGTTGTGCCCGAAACAAGATATTGTGTTCCAGGCACCTCAACACAAACACGCGCATCAGCTTCAGCACCCGAGGTTCCCTCGCAGACTGCCGGTTCACCACCTGCACCACCGACATATTGTCCACCTTGAACAACACGCGCTTGTGCGCCAACTCGCGCGCCCACACAGTCACAGCCACCACCAGCGGGAACAACTCCAAGAAAGCAATGCTTCTCCCCCCCCGCTTGCCATTTTACCGGCCACTGCTCCGCACACCACCGGCCCTCCCAGTAAAGACCAAAACCGCCGACTCCCGCCGCATCCGAAGACATTGTCACGTCCCACTCCCACTCCTCCGGCGGCGCCATAGGAACACCATTGAACCTCTCCAGGAAAGCCAACCACATGCCCAGATCTTCTCGCGCGCCCGCCGGCAACCGCACGTGATGATGAGGCAGCGACAGCCCAGACAATGCCAATCCCAACCGGCGACAAAACGTCCGCCCCGCCCGCACCACTCGGCACGCGAAATTCAGGTGCCCCAGCAAAACCTGTACCTCTCTCACCAACACCTTCCTTTTAGCCAACATGTCCCTCACCAGAACCACCATCGCCGACCTCTTGTCCTCCGGCAGGCGTGCTTCCATGGCCGCTGAGTCGAGCTCTATCCCGAGGAACGACAGCACCGTGCTGGGCCCTTGTGTCTTCTCTGGCGCCAAAGGCACCCCCAAATACTTCATTAGGTCCATAAAACTACTCAGCTGTTGCTGGCAGTCCGTTGAACCAGGGGTGCCTACCAGGAAGAAATCGTCCAGATAATGCGTAATCGCCTCAGAGCCTGTGCGCCAGGAAAAAGCCCACTGCAAGAAAGAACTGAATCGCTCGAACAAGGCACATGACACGGAGCACCCCATCGGAAGCGCTCTATCCACGAAAATCAACCCGTCCAGCTGTATTCCCAGCAACTGATGATCCTCCGGGTGAACCGGCAGCAGCCTGAAAGCCGATTTTACATCGCATTTTGCCATGAGCGCCCCTCGTCCCGCCGTCGTCACCAATTTTCTTGCAACGTCCACGGACGAGTAGGACACCGACGCCAAGTCTGCCGATATAAAATCGTTCACCGACGCGCCCTCCGGCCACGAGAGATGTTGAATCAACCGAAATTGACCCTGCTCTTTCTTTGGGACCACACCAATGGGTGAAATGATCAGACCCTCCAAAGGTGCCACCTCAAAAGGTCCCGCCATCCTCCCCTCTCTCACTTCTTTGAAAAGCTTCTCCCGGACGATGCCCTTGTGTGTGTTCACAGACTTCAGGTTCTCCGCCCAACGAGCAATCCGCGGACCCTCGTACCCCAACCGGAAACCCTCCCTGAAACCCCGACGCAGCACTGACGCATCATCCGCCCGCGGATAAACCTCCAAGAGTGGTTCCAACCGATCCAGCCTAACCGGAGTACGAGCCTTTCCCCAAGGTACTCGCACCCCCTCTCCCCCCCCCTCTCCCCCTGCCGGGCCCGGGAGCCGGGAATTGACCCTGTGAGGGGCCTCCCCAAAGCCCCCAGCAACGCGATTCGGGATGTCGCTTTCCACACGAGGAGCACTCGTGCCTAAACTTGCACGTCTGCCGGAGACAGGAACCCCTGTTAAAATCCCAGCAGGGCCCCCCGCTCTGGAAGCTCCCGGCACCCACCGGCCCCACCCCCCCACGGGTGGGGCGAGCCGAAAAGGGTGTGGAAGCCAGTGGCAAACCACTGGCCGTGTAAAGAGTGCGGCCAAATTTCGCCCCACTCATTGTCTGCTGGTAAAGGTCCGCATCCAACTCCCCCCACTTCGCCTCCGGGTCCGACGCCATACGTGCCCGAAATTCCTCGTCGTAATGCGACCACGCATTACCACCGTAAGTCACTTGCGCCCTCCGCACTACGTCCATGTACTTGAACAGCGCGACCGCCCGGTCAGGATACTTCTCGCAATAGACGCTCGCATAAATTAAGAACGCCGCTGACCAGTTCTCAATCGTGACCGGCACCCTCGGCCGCCGTGCCAATTCCTGTTCTTCCTCTTTCGACCCCTCCTTGGCCATCAACTCCCGGTGAAGCAACCTAAAGATCTCGACGTACTCCCCTTTCCATATTTTCTCCCTGGTCGCCAATGACAAATGAGCCCCCAACGGCTTCGCTACACCCATATACGGTAGTTTTTTAACCGGAACGTCGCAGCTCTCTTTCGCCCCAGAACTTGACGCAGCCGCACCACCTGACGCCCCGTCCGTCCCCGCGGTCCCTACCGCCGCGCTCGCCGCCAGGCCCTCTCCGCTTCCCTTCGCTCCGACACTTGCCGCCACTAACTCACTAGCGGACCCGCTCGACCCCGCACTCCCCGCCGACCCGCAAACCGCCTCAGTACACACACCGGCATCCATCACATACCTACCCTTTACCAGTCGCACTGTACCCCCACCCTCCGCATCCGTCCCAACCGACACGTGGTGTCCTCCAACACCACCTCCTCCCGCCTTGCCTCCTTGAGGCGTGCCCAAGGCACTCCCCGACCCCGTACTGGTCTTACCTGGCGTCAAGGCTGGCGTCCTCACCGGATCCCGCCGCCTAACCAGATCCTCAGGGGGGGCCGTCACTCGCGGCACCACTTGCCGGGGGCATTCCTACAAAACACTGGCAACAACGTTACAAACCTCCCCGGCCTCCCGCAACTCCCCTTCTTCCTCCGACTCCAGCTCCGCACTCCCTGCCCCTTCCACCACAATCCTACTAGTAGATACCCTACTCAACCCTGCTCTGGCCCTACACTCTGTCATCAAGGCCCCTAGGTCCACACTCACTCTCCGTCTACCCTCATGTTGGTAAGAAGAAACCGCTGCCTCGTTGCTCCATCCCCGTCCCCCGGCGGCCGGATCGACCCATCGGGGGGGGGGCGCTGGAGAGCCACTGTCCATCCATCTTCGTTCGGACCACCCCAGGTCCCTCGTTGGAGCGCGACCGCCCGTACTAGGCAGAGCCGGCCCATCCACTCGGCGGGGTGGAGCCGCATGCTGCTCACCCGAGCCCCTCCCCCACTGCTCCTGCCAAGAGAAAAACAGGGAAGTCCAGCAAGCCGGGGCAAAACCATCTCCACTACCTCCCCAACCACCTCCCCCCCGCCGCAGAATGTCCTCCCCGCCACGCCGGTCGGCCCCCCCACCCCCAGCTGCCCACCCCGCCCGGACCGCCCCACGCGCCCCCACCCATACCCCCCCACCCACCCCACTCCCGCATCTCCCCCCGCCAGTCCCCCCCGCACCCTCCCACACGCCCCCTCCCCCGCTGTGGCCCCCCACAAACCTCCCCCCCTCTCCGTCCGCCCCCACCCCCCGACGCATCCCCCACCCCCCCGCCTGCTCCCTTCCGCCCCTTACCACACCCCCTCCCCCCTGCACCCCCCGCCTCCCCCCCGCGGGGAACCCCTACAGCTGGGCGGAATGACCTGCTCATCCTCAGACTCCTCTCCCCCCTGGCCGCTCCCGCCCCCCACCCCCTCTTCCTCCTCCTCCCCTTCCGTGTCTTCAATCATTAATGGGGATTCCCCCCCTGCCCCGTCTAGTCCTCTCTGTTCCTCCCCCCCAGGTCCCCCCCCCGCTCCAACCAAAAGCCCCTCTCTCCCCTCTACCACCAGGCCCCCCCCCACCGCGTCCTCAGCCCGTCCCTGCCCTCCGACCCGACCTCCTTCATGGCCCTCCCCCCCTCCCCCACTCGCGTCCCCGGGTTGTGCTACCTCTGCCTCCCTGGTCCCGTCACCAACGCTTGAGCCATTCTCCCCCGCCCCCCCACCGCTCCAGAGCCCCCCCCGCCCTTCCGCCTCGGCCACAAAAACCAACGGTGCCTTCTTACCTGCACCGCGCTTCTTCCCCGGGCCCTTCGACCTCTTCGCCGCACCAGCCGCCTGTAGGCCGCCTCCGCGCGCCGCCCTCTTGGTTGCTCCCGCCCCCTCCCCCTTCCGCGCTCGCGACCTCGGCGGGCCACACGCTGCCACAGCCGCCGCGGCGCCATCAGCAGCGCGCCGCGGGGGCCTTACCCGCACATCGCTGCGGAGAAGATCGGTCCGTCCCGCCTCCCCAAGCAGGCGCAGCGCTTCCTGCACGCGAGGATCCGCCATGCCATCCGCCGCCATCGTCCCTGTTCCTCCGACGTCCACGAAACACCGCCTGACACCGCACTCCTCCACCGACCGCGAGCCAACCACAGTAAGTACCTGCTCTTGTCCACACGTGACAAGCGCGCTAAACCTTCACAAATCCCTAACTGCTCACTACAATTACCAACAACAAAAAACCCCTTCTCCTCCCCGGCTGCTGGGTCACTGTCCCATCAAAATGGTGACTAGTGACCCAAAATGGCCGCTTATATCCCCACCCAGCCCAAAAGAAGCCCAAAACCGCCAGCAAGCCCAATGTCCAAACCCTTCCTGTGTCCTATATAATGTTTCCCCTCCCCTTCCTCCCGGAGCCCCAAAATCCCCGGGGGGGCGAGCCTCCCTCCGGTCGGCCACCCCCCGCAAAGCCCCATTTTATCGCTACTCTGAGTCTATCCATGAAGAAACGAGTCCACGTTTTAGGACTCACTTCATAAAGCTGTCACATCAAGTTTTTTCATTCATATACGTCTGCATTCCACGGAAATTCGTCAACATTTTTTGCACAATCTTATCCGGCAAGTTTTATATAACAAGCCATGAGCGTGCACACTCCAGAACTTCCGGTTTCGGGATGTGCACGCTCACGGCTGTCTTGAGGCGGGAGCGGTGGCAGCAGGAGTGGCGGCGGGTGGCAGCAGAAATCAGGAGTGGCGGCTAAGGCCGCTGATGCGGTAAGTGGGGCATAGTGGGGAGGCGGTGTGTGTGTATGTGTGTCTGTGCGACTGTGTGTGTGTGCGTGTGTGCGCGCGTCTGTCTGCGCGTCTGTTTGTGTGTCTGTGTCTGTGTGTATGCATGTGTGCGTGTCTTCAGCTGGCCTGCATAAGCGCGTTCACAGACCAGAAACGCCGCGCGTTCCCTGACCTGTCTCCCTTCAGAGCCAACTCCACAACAATAGGTCGAGAGAGCTCGACCTAAAAAGATAACGTGAGACCCACATAGGTGCTCGCTGAGAAAAGTAAACGTAAAATTATATAAATTGTGATGAGCAACTACTTCATCTGCCCATAAATGCCAAGGATTCTGCATTTAACGAGATGAGAATGTAAGCACCTCGTTGTAAAAACTAAGACGATTTCTGTGGCATCCTTAGGTGCAGATATAATAAAAAATCCAAAAGACTGTGGTTGAGATTTACTAACTTTTTTTTAATGAAGACTGGAGATATTTAGATCGAATCTAAATCGTTTTTTAAATTTTTTTTATTGGAGGGTGAATACATTGTAACAAGCGATTCTTGCGCTAAGAAAAAACACAATTATGAGCTCAACTGCAACTAACAGTTTGGCCAACTTTACAAAGATTCCAAACCATTTGTATTAAATGTACACATGGTTTATACGTGCCTTACTTTTTCATTAAAAATGGTTCGTGCATTAGAAAGAATATATGACACAGTTTGTGTTCTGAAATTATGAGAGATTTTAAAAGAAGCAACACGCCTAGTATGGGAATGACAAAAGTGTTCTAATTTACTGCACGAAGTGCACCAGCAAGACGTGTTTCATGGAGATTATTGCTTATTGCAAGATCTGTACATTTGTCAAGCATAAGTGAATCACTTGATTTTAGTGAATTCAGTAAATTAGATGAATGACCTGCCTAGAACACATTTTCAGCGGAAGTAACTCAATTCAGAGAGTGAAATCTAAAGTCACCATTTATTAACACATTTTCTTCTAATTCGATCCTTCTATTGTATTAAAATCTGTGTAATCGCCCTCTCCTACCAAAGAAAATATTTCACTAGAGATGTTTGCAGTTCATTGGGTTCACAAAATAGGAGTGATTTGTGCATAAACCTTTGAGAATTACACCTCATTTGACTTGTAAAAGAAGGCTGTGCACTTGTTAACATATGGCAACTATTGCAAGACATTTGTGGGAGTTAAGTGTGGAGACAGGTTCATTGAGTCGTAAGGCGGTGAACATACGCCTTTCCCAAGCATCACTCTACCATGTATCTAAGTATTGTGTACAAAGGAATCTAATGGCATTTTCGAAAGGGCTATCTATTTTCAAATGACATTTTGACAGTTTTTCAATGAGTTAATGAAAATGCTCTTCCATGTGTATGGTCAAAACGTGTTCTTGTAGGAAACAGCATGTCTTTGTTTTTTTTTACGTATTGAGTACAACTGGGAAAAACCTTAATGCAAGTCGATGCAAACGGTTTCTGCACATAACAGTCTTCCCTAACCTGCACTTGACGTTTCACACATACGTATACATTTCAAACTCCTGTTAATGAAGGTGTTCGAGTAAGGAAGTATTTTGCTGTAAATCACATTACTTCATAAAAAAAACTGTGCAGGCTGTTTTCCCCTGAAGAGTTGCTCGTTTTAGTTTCCAGTCTTTTTACATAGCATCTCCTGCCCTCTTTCGTCCACTTTCTTTAACTACATTGGCAATTGAAATATAAAACTGCAAATTAACTCCCGCTCTGGGTTCTCCAATAACCCGGTGGAAATAGCCCATTAAAATACATTTCTGGCAGGAGCACTTGACAGGAAACAGAGCAGGAAATACTATAACGATTTCAGAATTGGATACTTCCCCCTTGCCCAGCTGTTTGTGGGATGACCTTACAGTTAACTTGGAAATTGTGAGGTGGCATTGAACCTCAAATGATTTAAGCAGTTTGACTTTTCACTCAGTGAAGTTAGCAAAACGAAATTCATGGCATGTTATAGAAGTGTGGGAGGTTAAAATTAGCCAAAGGAAATGGCTAGCCTGATAATATGTACATTAGGAAGATATTTATGGAGCATTTAACTTTCCAATACGAGGTTTGGATTGTTTTCTTTGCAACCACTATTCTTTCTGACAGAGAAAATTTATAAATTGGGAAGCAAGTTGAGGCATAGGAAGGAGGGAACCAGATTGGGAAGTGTGGGTGAAAAGTTGAGTAGAATGAGGGTGTTGAATGAATCGATGTTTGGGTAAATGGTGGCATAGGTGGTTTAAGAGAAAGGAGTGACATAGATAGGGAAGGATGTGTAGTTGGATGGATTGATGGATGAACGGAAGGGTAGACTGAGATACTGGTCGTGATTGAAGGGTATGGTGGGTTCATGGATGGATGGATGAGTGGAAGACTAAATGGATTGATGGATTGAAAGCTAGCACAGAATGTCATTTGTAGTTAAGTCAATTATTTATGCAATTTAGTAATTATTTTTTGAAGCCTTGAATTTGATGACGGTGAGTTTGGAAACAGGGATCTGACAGGTAGAAATGACCTCCATGTTTGAATCATGAAATACTAAATACAGTTAGTGTCTGATCTGCATATTGATGAAACAATAACAGGCAAATAACAAACGTAGGGGTATATTATCAAGGGGTTTATCTCCGCTTTTTTGGCTTTAAAAGCCAAGAAAGCGGAGATAAAATTATCTCCCTATTACCAAGCTGTCGCTAACACCAGTTAGTGACAGCTATTAGGAGATAGCGACCATCTTGGGCCCCGCTTTGCATGTCAGTGATATTTATCACTAATGACATGCAAAGTGGGCGTGCCAAGATGTTAGCGACTGGAAACAGTCGCTAACATCGCTATCTCCTATTACCAACTTTTGGAGATATTCGCGCTAAGCGCGAATATCTCCAAAAGCTAACACCTGCCCTGAGCAGTTCTTCACCATGTTATCCAATGGGAGGTGGATAACATGGCTAAGAGCATTTGCTCGATAATGCATGAATATCGCTGACTTTTCAGCGATATTCATGCATTGCGGCCGTTTTTTATCGCATTTGCGATAAACCTTGCTAATAGCAAGGTTTATCTGCGATAAAAATCGCCGATGTGCGGCGATAATTTTTGTCTCTAAACAAGTTAGAGACAAAAATTATCGCTAGTTGTTGGTAATATACCCCGTAGTTTTTTCTTTACAAATACACTCATGAATATTAACAAGCTAATTTACAGAGTAAGAGCTTGCTCCGAAAATAACCCTGCCTCAAAAAGGAAAATGAAAGGGTAAGATGAGCTGCTGACGCAAAATATATGTTACGAAAATTTAACTTTTGTAAATATATGTAGTGACTGCACCTTGGAGAGTGACCATGAACAGAAGAATACATGATGCCCGTTCGTAATTGCAGTTTTTAAGTGTAAGTAAAAGTGAATTGTACTTTTGTCTGTGTACCACATGCATTTACATGAGCAATGAAAACTATTTAAATTAACTTGACGTTATTCCAGGTAATAAATATGAATCGAATTAAACGTTAAGGGCCAGATGTACGACCCTACTAATTTGCGAGTCGCAAATTGGGTCATTGTGCAACTCGCAATTTGCGACGGCCTCATTATTATTTATGAGGCAGGTGCAATTTGTGACCCCATTAGGAATGGCTAGCACTCCCAATGATGGTGGCCTGCTGGGGTCAGCACACCACCATGTATGTGACTCCTTTCTAAATAAATCAGTTTTTTTTAAATACAGCCTGTTTTCCTTAAAAGAAAATGGGATGCACTTAATAAAGAAAAATTAAACGTTACTGTTTCATTTTTTAAGAGTAGGCAGCAGTCTGTGGGACCGCTGCCTGCTTTTAAAAAATATTTTCGATGCCAGTCACAAAGGAGAAGGGGTCCCTTGAGGACCCCTTCCTGTTTGCGAGGGGTTACCACCCATTTTAAATGGGTGGTAAACTGCGAGTTTTTTTCAGCCACAATTGTGGCTGCAAAACAATAATACATTGAAGTGAGAGTCACTATTAGGAAGGGGCACCCCTTGGCATGCCCCTTCGAAGTAGCGAATTGCAAACCCTATTTTGCGAGTCAGTGATAGGTTACAGAATAGGGTTTGTAAATAGGGCAGACTTATTTTCGGGGTGCAAAGGGCTGATTTCCCGTTTGCAAGAGCAAAAAATGGTCATACATCTGCCCTTAAATTATGTATAGGTATGGTCATAAGGTAACATAGAGAATTCCACTCAAATATCCCTAAATCAGCTCTACGTGTAAAGCAAATGAGTGTTACAGCTAACGAAGGAACATTCCAGCAAGGAAACCATGAAACCACGAGCACAAAGAGGTCCAACTTGCATAAAAACATGCCTTTCCATTTGAATTTATGTTTGTGTGAAGGTTGGGTTAATTTATAAGGGATTTTTTACACAGTTAAGACAGATGAAAAACATTTAAGCAAGTAAAATCAGTCTGGGTGTACCAAGGTTTTCTCACAGTTTAGGGCAGTCTCAAAACTGTCTTTTCAGACGTAAGGTAGTCTAGATAACATTCCCTGTAAGAATAAAAAAAATCACAGTAAATCGTACCCACAGTCTTAGAATTCTCAAAAAGAAGGAAGAAAATATGGAACACTATTGTAAAATTGTCTTGATCAAAGACAAAACACTCCTAAGTTAGGGTTATGCTAACTTGCTAAAAACAGCCATAGGACTGTCTTAAACCTTACATGTAGCAAAATTAACTGCGTGCTGTTTGAGCAGATCTTGATAACACAAAAACTACTGTTGTTCTTCATTTGATTAAGATTTGAGCAAATCTTTTAAAAAAATAAACATTTTTAAAACTTCCAGGCTATGCTATGATGATTAATAGTGATACCCGGCAAGCACAGCAGTCAGCTACCAAATCTAAAACAAACTAATGGCATCAAACACTCAATAGATTTGTAGAGCACTTCTTGTCACCTGTGAGAGTATCCAGGCGCTGGCAGGTTCCTGTTGGTTAGCCGAATCGGCAGGTCTTCAGGGACTTTTGGAACTCTGAAAGAGATGGGGAGGTCCATAGATGATTGTGGGCTGATAGAAGTTGAGGTGGTGGTTCAAGTAGGCATGTGCACAGTTGTTAAGGGCCTTGTATGCACGGGTCAGGAACTTGAGCCGGCACCTTTTCTGTACAGGGAGCCAGTGAAGTTTCCATGAGGTAAGGGGTCATGTGGGTTAATCTAGGGAGATCTAGGACAAATCTTGCTGCAGCGTTCTGTATGGCCTGTAGTCATTAGAGGAGGTGAGCTGCGACCCATACTTAGAGAGCGTTGCCGTAGTCCAGTTGGCTGGAGATGAGGGCCTGGGTGATGGTGCATCTTCAGCTTTGGGGTGCCATTTGAGTATCTTTTGAAACATGTGGAGGATGAAGAAGCAGGAGGAAGAGATGGAGTTTACCTGGGAGTTTACCTGTGTCGCCATGGTCAGGTTGTTGTCCAGAATGGAGCCTAGGTTCCTAGTTTGGTCAGTGGGGGGCGGAGGGGGGAGGAATAGGCCAGAGTGCTGAGGGCCACTAAGATGCATGCCCTGGGGAGCTTTTGTTTCTAAAAATCAGAACCTCTGACTTTTCTGAACTGAGCTTCAGGTAGTTGCCCTTAATCCAGTCGACAATGTCTGTCAAGCATTTGTGGAAGTTGGTTTTGGTGTTGGTGGTTTTCCACATAGGATATGATGTTGAGCTAGTGGGCATTGGAGATGCTGGACAGAGGGGTCATATAAGTATTGAAGAGGGTGGGCTGATCAAGGATCCTTTGGGTGCCCAACAGATGTGTTCGTTGGAGTCAGAGGTGAAGGAGGAAGGCAGAATTTGTGCATTCTCCCTGTGAAGAAACAGGTAATTCACCTGAGAGCTGCTCCTTGGATGCTAAATTTGTGCAGCCTTGTGATGAGTGTGTGATAGGAGACCGTATCGGAGGCCTAGGAGGATGAGAGCCCCAGTCTGAGTTGAGTAGGGCTTGGATATCATGGGTAGCCACGAGGAGGGCTGTCTCGGTCCAGTTGCTGTTGTTGCAGAAACTGGATTTGGAGGAGTTGAGTAGTTAGTTCCATTCCAGATGTGAGTAGAGCTGTTGGTTGATGGCTTTTTAGTCTGGGAACAGGAGCAGGGAGCTTGGTCAGTAGCTGTTGAGTTTGCTGGGGTTCGCTAATGGTATATTTATTAGGGCATTGACTTCTGTGTTTTTCCAGTCCTTCGGCAAGGTAGCTATGGCGGTTGAGGTGTTGAACAGGGTGGGGAGTACAAGGCTAGTTCTGGCTTCACCTAGGGTGACGATTTGGTGACGGCATGAGTTGGTGAGAGCCCCTAAGTGGACAGAGTTCATGACAGAGGCTGTGTTTTGAGGGGCAAGCTGGCTCCATTCAGTTAGTCAGATATCTGTGGTGGTAGAGAGGTCATTGTGTTGCTGGAAAAGTCAGTGGCCATGGTATGAGTATTGAAGTTTCTGTAGATGTTGGTGATCTTGATGTGGAAGACGTTTCCATGTTTTTCACAGAGTTTCTGTGAGGTATTAATTTTGTTTGTTGCAGCTGAGGGGTTGGAGAATTCTTTAACGATGTTGAAGAGTTCTTTGCTGTTATCGGAGCTTGATTTGATGCGTGAGGTTAAGGCCTTTTTCTTCGATTCTCTCGACCCTTGACCCAGCCACCAGGCAGGTCGTTCCTCTCACCGCCACACAGCCCCCCCAGTGTGCCCTAAGCTCGCTGCCGCTCGCATTTGATTTGATTCGTGCCCCGCTTGGTATTTCCTGCATTCTGCATTCTGCTCTGTCAATAGCTAGGACTGTGTTTTTTTTGTGTTTATTCTGTGATCTTGCCCGTGTTTCTGAGTTTTCCACCAGCACTGTTGTCCCTTGTGCCCCTATTTTTGCCTTCTTAAACCCTGCCCGCTCCCCCTCCGTTTTTCCCGTCGCTGCGTCCCCTGTGGCCCGCCCCCATGTTTTCCAACTCGCTGCCCCGCTCCCACCTCCCAGCTGCTCCTCCCTCCCACTTCCCCTCATATGGAGGCCATGCAGCGGATGTGCCGCGCCTAATGCAAGCCCGCCTGCGCCCGTCCGCTCCTGGACCGCGCCCAGCGCCAGAACCTCTTTCCCTCACGAACATCACAACACCCGTCTCCACTACAACTCCAGTGCCCTCCACACACTCAACACTGGAGGATCACGCACCTGCTGCCTGGCCACCCTGAATCGCACCCAAGGACCCTTCTCCTGCTGGAACTGCAGCTTCACCAGAATCCGGCCTGCACACCCACCTACCGAAGAACCCAACTTCCTCATATGCATCCTGCTCAACACCCACTCCGCCCGTAAACACGCCGTCGAACTCTGGGACCTACTAGACACCAACACCTTCCTGACAGAGACCTGGGTGAACATCTCCTCGGCACCCAACATCGCCATAGCCATTTCAGAAAGCTACAAGGTCACCCGCAAGTACTGCACCAATGGAGTAGGAGAAGGAATTGCTATTGTCTACAGGAACACCCTCAGAATCTCGACATACAATGACCATGCCCTCAGCATAGCCGAATACCTGCACTTCCAGATCCACACTGACCCCAACACCACCCTCAGAAGCACCCTCGTCTACAGACCCCCCGGACCCCGACTGCAGTTCAGTGACTCCATCACCGACTTCATCAGTACACACGCCCTCACCTCCACGGACTACATTTTCCTCAGGGACCTGAACTTCAACCTCGAGAACAACAATGACTCCAACTCTTCAACCCTGATCGACAACCTCACCAACCTTGGACTCAGACAACTCGTCGCAACACCCACCCACTCCGCCCGCCACACGCTTGACCCCATCTTCTCAGCAAGTTCCCACGTCTTCCTTCAACCGCACAACCGAACTCCACTTCACCTTCCAGGAAACCACCACACACCACCACACCCAGCGGATGCCTCGCTGCCACTGGAGCAAAGTCACCAAAGACCAACTAACCACCACCCTCGCCCAGAGCCCACCCACAGACCCGATGCCGCAGCCCGTAACCTCAGACAGTGGATCAACAACTGCGCCAACATCCTCGCCCCGCTCAAGAAGCCCTCCATCACCCACACCAACAAGAAAGCCAGCTGGTTCACCGAAGACCTCCAGGCATCCAAGCGATCCTGCCGAAAAACTAGAAAAAAACTGGATCCATGAACGAACACCGGAAACCTACACAGCCCACAAGCACGCCACCCACAGACACCATCACCTCATCAGATCCGCCAAAAGGACCTCCTTCAAAGACCACCTAGACAACAATGCACACAACAGCAAAGAGCTCTTCAACATCGTGAAGAAACTCGCCAACCCCAGCTCAACACCAACGACATCCCACCTTCACAAGACCTGTGCGACTCGCTGGCCACCTTCTTCTATCGCAAGATCGTAGACATCCACGACAGCTTCAACACCGTCACCACCCCGGCAACCACTGAGACCCCTGCACCCACGACCACCACCTGAACCACCACCTGCTCTCCTGGACCAATATCAACAACGACGACACAATCAAGATCATGAACACCATCCACATCGGATACCCGGAAGACCCCTGCCCACACCACATGTTCAACAAACCCAGCAGCACCATTACACCCCATCTTAGGAAAATCATCACCATCTCCTTCTAGACCGCGACCTTCCCGGAGAGCTGGAAGCACACAACGATAAACGCCTAACTCAAGAAACCCAAGGCAAACCCCAAGGACCTCAAGAACTTACAACCCATCTCCCTGCTCAACTGACCAGCTTCCTCGAGAAGAACATTATCCTGGACCCGTCCAAGTCTGGGTTGAGTTTCAACCACATCACCAAAACTGCCCTCATCGCCGCCACCGATGACATCAGGACCCTGCTTGACAACGGAGAAACCGAGGCCCTCATCCTCCTGGACCTGTCAGCCGCCTTCGACACGGTCTGTCACCGCACACTACGAACATGCCTGCAGGACGACAGAATCCAAGAGAAGGCCCTGGACTGGACCACCTCTTCCTCTCCGGCAGAACAAAGAGCGTCCGCCTCCCCCTTCTGCTCCGAAGCTACTGGGATAATCTGCGGCGTACCCCAAGGCTCATTCCTCAGCCCAGCGCTGTTCAACATCTACATGGCACCGCTCGCCAATGTCGCACGACGGCACAACCTCAACATCATCTCCTACGCCGACGACATCCAGCTGATCCTCTCCCTCACCAAAGACCCCCACACCGCCAAAACCAAATTCATGGGGGAATGAAGGCCGTCGCTGACTTGATGAGGAACAGCCCACTGAAGCTGAACTTGGACAAGACGGAGGTCCTCATCCTCGGATCCACCTCCTCAGCCTGGGACGACACCCGGTGGGCAACTGCACTAGGACCTCCCCCTACACCCACCGACCATGCACGCAACCCAGGGGTCAGCCTCAACGCTACCCTTACCATGACAAAGCAGGTCAATGCCGTCTCCTCCTCCTGCTTAAACACCCTTCGCAGGATCTTCAAGTGGATCCCCAGCGAAACAAGAAGGACGGTCACCCAGGCCCTCGTCAGCAGTAGACAGGACTATGGAAACGTACTCCATGCAGGAGCCCCGGCCAAACTCCTGAAATGGCTCCAACGCATCCAGAAAACCGCTGCACGCCTGATCCTCCACATCCCTCGCCGCAGTCACATCACACCCCACCTGAGAGACCTGCACTGGCTCCCTGTCAACAAGAGGATAACCTTCAAACTCCTCACCCACGCACAAAAGGCACTCCACAACACCGGATCAGCATATATCAACAGCTGACTCGGCCTCTACACCCCCACCCGCCAGCTCCGCTCCACAGGCCGCATCCTTGTCACCGTCCCCCGCATCTGAAGAGTGACAGGTCATTCTCCCACCTCACCACCAAGACATGGAACACCCTCCCCATCCGCCGGCGGCAGACCGAAGACCTTCTGACCTTCAGAAGACTCCTCAAGACCTGGCTCTTCGAACAGTAACAGCTACCACCCCCCCCCAGCGCCTTCAGACCCTCATGAGTATGTAGTGCGCTTTACAAATGCCATGATTGATTGATTGATTGAACTGTCTGTGGTAGAGGTTAAGGACTGTCTTGAAGGCAGACTTGTAGGTTATGGCCTTGCTGGTGTGCCATCCCCTTTCCAGTTGTATACAGTGTTGTTTGGCAGTCTGAGGTCTTCACTGTACCGGCCAACCTACTTGATGGACCTTCTTTGGGTTTTGTTGCTGATGGGAGTAATGCAGTTGGTGCAGTTGGTGATCACATTTATGAAGTTTCTGACACTCTGGTCTAGGTTGTTCGAGGAAATGTGGTGGGTGGTGTTGAGACGTGTTTCCTCTGTCTTTTTGCTTTCTGACCTCCTGGTTTTGACTCTGTTTTTGCTGGTTTAGTGTCTCTGTGCACTTTCTCACTGCTGTTCACTGTTAAAGTGCAAGTACTCCTATTGTAAATTATATTATGCATTGATGTTTTCATGATTGGCATATTTGATTTACTGGTAAGTCCCGAGTAAAGTGCACTGAGAGGGCCAGGGCCTGTAAATCAGTCAGTCATAAGCTTTTATTCGATATGCAAGATATCTTATAAGCACACTTACAATACAGTCATTTACAATGTACAAAAAGCATCACTTATAGAAGTCAGTGTAAAAACTCATTTAAAAAGATAAGAGGACATGAGATGTCCGGTAATAATTTAACTAAAAAAAGAATTAAATCGCTACTGACAATCTCTTACAACGAATAAGCCAAAACTGTTTTAAAAATTTCGCTATTCCACATACAATTGGGGGGGATGTGTCCGTAGTTAAAATGCGTAAAGCTGCTAAATGGCTACGTGTACCCATGTTTCGGCAAAGAGGTTTCTGCCAAAAACTCCTGGGCCTTGCATAGTCCGGGCATTCAAACAGGACATGCGCAACGGACTCTATCTTACTCGGGCAACAAGCACAATTGGGGGACGTACGGACCGCTGAATTCCAGTTTGATACCACAGCACCAAGTGGAAGGGAACCAACTCTAAATTTAAAATAAAGGGCTCGGTCAAAGGGGAGGGTAATTAGATCCAAATAGGGCTCAAATACCACAATATCTTTAACTAGTAAAAAGGCGGCAGTAGACCTGCAATGGTTCGAGTTTGTAATTAGGTGCTCCGCTGCCCATTTCCAGAAAAGGGCTTTAACAACCTCTGTCGGGGGGGCTGAACGTGATGACCAACAGTCCCCCAGTCCGATTTTCTCCATAAGCTTTTTAGTGTCTCTTAGCCATCTTATTTTTGCCCAGCCCCCCAGGCTCATTATTTCCCCCAGGCCGTCAGCGTAGGATTTTAACTCTTCACCCCTCCAAATTCGTGTCCATAAAAGGAGAGGGCGAAGCAGAGCTTGATCTTTGATGCTTTTGCAGCCTGTATCCAACAACACTGGTACAGATGGTGTGCTCAGGGGGATGGCAATAATTGATTTTAGTAGCTTACTCTCCGCTGTCGCCAGAGCGTCCAATCGGCAGTGGCCCCACAGTTCTGCCCCATACAAGGCTGATGTCACTACCTTGGCCTTGTAAATTTCAATTACTTGGGTGAGTGATCTCCTGGGTGAGGCCCGGAACTCCCTCATGAGAGCCCCTCCTACTCTCTTGTGGTTAAGGACCATTTTGTCTATGTGGTTTGCCCAAGACATTTTATCCGTTATCCGAATTCCGAGGTAATCGAATTCGGATACTTTCTCTAGGGCAACAGAGTTAAGCGTAGGTGGGCGGCCCAGTTTCCTTGGTGGATTTAAGACTAAATATTTAGTTTTGTCCACGTTTATTATTAAACCTTTTGCAGCACAAAACTCCTGGAAACGCGTTAACAATTTCTGGAGGCCTTGGGGAGTCTTCGAGATCAAAAGCGTGTCATCCGCAAAAAGCAGGGTGGGGATCCGGACTCCTCCGAGACAGGGGGCGTCGGCTGGTTCTTGTTGAAGATGTTCTACCACCCCGTTCACATATAGTGAAAATAGGGTGGGCGCCAGGACGCAGCCCTGTCTTTCACCCCTAGACACCGGTATTTTCTCGGTGAGCTCTCCGTTTTTACCCCAACGGACCTGTGCAAAGGTGTGGACATGGAGGCTAATGAGGAGGGACAAGATGTACGGGGGTAATCCCAACTCATAAAGCACCCTCCAGAGTTCTTCCCGGGGGACTAGGTCAAAGGCAGTCTTCAGGTCTATAAAGGCCAAATAGAGACTACCCTTGCCTAGTTCCACCACCTTCCACCCCAGAAGTGCCAACCTAAACACCTGCTCTATTGTCCCCATTCCTGCCCGAAAACCTGCCTGGAAGTCCGATAGGATTTTATTCTCCTCCACCCACTGGAGGATTCTTCCGAGTATAGCTTTACCAGCTATCTTTTGGGTGGAGTCTATCAGACTTATGGGGCGGTAGTTCCCCGGGGTTTCCCTACACCCTTTTTTATAAATCGGGACCACCACCGCCCCTTTCCAGGATTCTGGCACTGTCCCTCCCATCATGATTTCGTTGAGGAGAGCGGCAATCACCCTTCCCCATTCCACTGAGTATGCCCTCATAAGATCCCCCGGGAGGCCGTCTGGGCCCGCTGCCTTGCGGGGTGCTACCCACCCTATAACCCTTTCAATCTCTAAGGGAGTGAAGAGATCATAGGCGTGAGGTTCAATTACTAGTGTAAGGTTCAACCCATCATTCAGTTCCCCATCTGGAGGGAGGTATAAAGCCCCAAAATGTTTTACCCAGTTTTGAGGCGGGATGTTGCAGGGTCTCATGGCTGCATCGGGTTTATTCCGTGTACCTATAAGATTCCAAAAAGCCCTTGAGTCCCTACTTTTACTAGCTTGGAGCAGGTCTTCCCAGAACTTGTCTTCCCACTCCCTCCTAGCAGTTTTGAGGGATTTATTGTAGGCCTTCCTTGCTTCCTGTATGTCACTGCGGGGTTTATGCTTTACTGCCTCAACTAACTTTGCCTTGTTAACCCTACATGATTGGGTATACCAACCATCATCTAGTTTTTTAGATCTTTTAATACCCGACTTACTAGAGTGCGAGGTGAACACATTAGTCAAGGCCTCTACCAAGGAGACAAAGAGCCCACTCACTCTACCCACCCCATCTAGAGGGGACCCAAGGGATGTCACCGCATGCTTTAAGAGGGATGAAATTTCCCCTACCCTTGCCTCAGAGAGGACCAATTTCGCCCATTTTAATCGTCTACCGCAGAGGGAGACTTCAGACTCATCGGGGGGTGCAATTACCGGGTTAATGTTTTCCTTCCTTGCGGGACGCCACCACTGGTCCATGCTTAAGGAGAGTGAGTTGTGGTCGCTTTCAGTCGTGGGGACCACCAGCATGTCCCTTACATAGGTCCATAGGTATACATCTATTAACAGATAATCTATCCTAGAGGTGTGTCCTGGTCTGTTATACGTATGGGCCCCCCCCTATCCGAGGTTGTCCTCCCAATGGCTGCCCTTAAATTAAATTCGAGACTCAGGGAATATAACTGGAGCGCCACTTCTGACCACCTCTTGATCGGTGGGATTTCCAATGCAGGGATCCCCAGCCTGGCATCCTCCTCGTCTTGTTCAAGGGCAACGTCCGAGCCCAAAGGCTCGAACGTACAATTCATGTCGCCTGCAACCAATGTGCGCATCTTGTGTGGGGTATTCTTTAGGATGGTCTCAAGGAGAGATATTACAGGAGACTTTCTCCCGCCCTTAGTCCCACGGGCATAAACATTATAGATATTTAAAACCAGTCTTCCCCTTTGATCTATTAAGGTGATATTTTGGATATCCGGGCAGCCTGTGGGAAACTCATCTATTCTGCAGTCTAAAGAGGCTGCAACCCAAATGAGAAGGCCGCCCGAGGGACGCCCTCTCCCTGTTTCCGAGGCTTGAGCGGGGAAAAAATAGGAAGAGTATCCCACCCTATGGACCGGCACCAGGCTCCATGTCTCTTGAAAAATACACACAGAGTGCTCATCAACCCAAGCAGTAAAGTCTGGTAGAGCCAGCTTTCTTGCAATCCCTGCGATGTTCCAGCTGAAAACCTTAAATACTAGGTCCGTCACAGCTGAAATGTCTCTGGGCGCAAGAATATCCCCGTCTGTGGTCCTCATCAATAATGTCTGGGGGGAGCAAGGATCTTGGGGAATAACTTTAGAGGCTAACATCCCGCTAGTCGAGAGAGTTTGGGTGGGTGGTTCTCCAATTGCATCTACTCTACTCCCAATTTCCAGTCAGTGGGGCCTTAAAGCCCACAAATGATTCACCCTTGTGCCCCCCATTGCCCCTGCCCAATGTGTCTCCCAATTTTGACAGAAATCAGGGGAGCTTAAGCTTTTTCCAGTTAAGCTAACAATTTGCCTGGGGTAAAAATAGGATAGATCTCCCACTTTAAACCCAGGTGCCCCCATATTTTTAATCGGAGTACAGATAGATGGCACTACTCTTGGATCTTGAAAATTTATAATTATGCAATCCCCTTCCTGAGTTTTTTTTCCCTGCCCTACCCACCCAACTCTACGGGCACTTAGAATGATCCCATCTACACCCAGCGGAATTGGCTTGTTTGCCTTCAGCCAATGGATGCACTTGTTCTTGAGTGATTGGTGGTTTTCCATCTGGCCTTCCTTTAAAGGGGGAACATTTACCATGACAACAACAAAGGGTTGGCAGTCTGGCGGGAGGTTTACTGGAGGGATCCGACGTACTGGATTTCTAGGGACCGTTAGAATGATAGCTGGGGCTGTAGGTTGGGACATAGGTCTAGAGGTTTTCCCTATCACTAAACCTTGGGATTTGTCGCGTGTGCCAGACGTTTGGATATCTTTCGCTTTACCACTAGCTATCTGTGGCTGCTTTTGTGGGATAGGCTTGAGCTTATTTATAGCAGGCTCTAAGCATGCTGGTGACCCCTTGCGTTTTGGCCCTGCTTTGGGAGGGGGAGAGGATTTAGGAGCTGGAGTTAATGCACTATTAGGGTCAACCTTCTTTAAACAATTTGGGGGCTTAGGGTCTCGCTGGGGTGGTAGTTCGTTCCCCTTTGCACCCATGTCCTGGTTTTCACTCACTCTAGCTAGTTGTTTAAATGTAGTTTTGAGTGAGTGGAACCCGTCAAGGGTGGATTGCTCTAATTTGTCTATCCTCGCCCCCAGACCCTTAACCTGTATTAGTAGGGGCCTCAAGAGACTATTTACCTTCTCGAGGATGTTTTCAATGATTACAGAGTCAGTGAGCTTAGAAACATTAGTGGTGTTATCGTCTGTGCGTGGCCCCTTGGGGGAGACCACAACAACCCCTTCTATGTCAACTTCATTCTCTGAAAACCGGCCCCTTGCATTTCTCATATCAAGTCCTGAGTGCTTTCTTACTCTTTGATAAAGAGCGGCCTGCCTGACTAGCCTACCCTTTTTACGTTTTCTTGCCTTTTTACTTATAAACCTATTATCCTGCCTGGTTTCGGGAGTTTGAATGTTTGGGGACACCCCATCTGGGACCCCATCTGGTATAACTATTATGGGGGAGGGCGATTTTGGAGATAAAGGGACACTAATGGCTTCGTTTAGGGGTTTAGATGTTACGGGTGGAAACAATTTACTAAGCCCACCATCTTCTACAGTAGCAGTTGGGAGAAGCGCGGCCAGATTTTCCAGCCTATCTATATTTTGCCCTATTTCCGCCAACTGAGGAGGGTCTATAGAGTCGCCAGAAACACCGGGTAGGGGAGCGGAATGAACCCGCTCACTGGCCGGTGTAAGCGACTGGGCGGCAACCCCCAAGGATGAACGTCTTGAAGGGAGGTAGACCTCAGATAGACGCCGCTCAGACATAGCAATCTCCTTTTCTATCACCGCCGCCACCCGGGTAATAAAACGGTCCATTGATCCAATAACAGGGCTCCCAGCAATGGACCCCCTTTCACCTTCACTCCTAAGGAGTTTTCCAGAGCGGGTAGACATGATTGCAAGGAACACCACGGGGCCTCACACAGGCCGTGTCTACACACTGCTGATGAGGAGGAAGGGGACGTGGCCCAGCCCAGCCTTGACAGCCCCTGACTGCCACAGACTGCCCGCCCTTTGCTCGGGCTTCGCTCGGCGTCCCGCTCGCGTCCTGCTGAGCGACGAGCTGTTCGTAAAGTAGGGGGCGTTGCAGGCGGGGGCGTGTCTGTAGGTGGGCGCGTCCGCCTGTGCAGCTGGGGAAGCAGGGACTCCTGGTCTTCCGAGTCCCTGCTTAGCGCCGACGTGCTGGTCCTTCCAGGCGCCTCCCAGTGACCAGCGCTTTTACCTCGCCTCTCCCTCCTTCCAAGCCGCGAAGCGGCACCCGCGGAGCGGGTGCGGCGAGAGGCAGCGGCAACACAGGACAGCCCAAGAAGAGTCAGACCCAAGAGCACAGGGTCAAACGGCAACCTCCACAACTTTCAGGTGGGTCCCGCAGGGTGAAGAGAACACGCGCCTTTTCTCCTGGTCAGGCGGGGGCGTGTCTGTAGGTGGGCGCGTCCGCCTGTGCAGCTGCGGAAGCAGGGACTCCTGGTCTTCCGAGTCCCAGCTTAGCGCCGACGTGCTGGTCCTTCCAGGCGCCTCCCAGTGACCAGCGCTTTTACCTCGCCTCTCCCTCCTTCCAAGCCGCGAAGCGGCACCCGCGGAGCGGGTGCGGCGAGAGGCAGCGGCAACACAGGACAGCCCAAGAAGAGTCAGACCCAAGAGCACAGGGTCAAACGGCAACCTCCACAACTTTCAGGTGGGTCCCTTAGGGTGAAGAGAACACGCGCCTTTTCTCCTGGTCAGGCGGGGGCGTGTCTGTAGGTGGGCGCGTCCGCCTGTGCAGCTGGGGAAGCAGGGACTCCTGGTCTTCCGAGTCCCTGCTTAGCGCCGACGTGCTGGTCCTTCCAGGCGCCTCCCAGTGACCAGCGCTTTTACCTCGCCTCTCCCTCCTTCCAAGCCGCGACGGCACCCGCGGAGCGGGTGCGGCGAGAGGCAGCGGCAACACAGGACAGCCCAAGAAGAGTCAGACCCAAGAGCACAGGGTCAAACGGCAACCTCCACAACTTTCAGGTGGGTCCCGCAGGGTGAAGAGAACACGCGCCTTTTCTCCTGGTCAGGCGGGGGCGTGTCTGTAGGTGGGCGCGTCCGCCTGTGCAGCTGGGGAAGCAGGGACTCCTGGTCTTCCGAGTCCCTGCTTAGGGCCGACGTGCTGGTCCTTCCAGGCGCCTCCCAGTGACCAGCGCTTTTACCTCGCCTCTCCCTCCTTCCAAGCCGCGAAGCGGCACCCGCAGAGCGGGTGCGGCGAGAGGCAGCGGCAACACAGGACAGCCCAAGAAGAGTCAGACCCAAGAGCACAGGGTCAAACGGCAACCTCCACAACTTTCAGGTGGGTCCCCTGTAAATCAAATTCTGCTACTGGGTTTGCAGCACAGATTGTGCCACCCACACAAGCAGCCTTTTAAAGGGTTCTCAGACCTGCCACTGCAGGATCTGCATTCAGTTTTTGCTGCCATTTCAACGTGGAAAGTGCACCCACTTGCCAAGCCCTAACTTTCCCTTGTATTACATGCGAGTCACCCCTAAGGTAGGCCACAGGTACCCCTATGGGCAGGGTGCAGTGTATGTGAGAGGCAGGACATGCACTGGTGTGTGTAACATGCCTGATAGTGAAATACAGTGCAATTCGTTGTTCAATATTAAAAGGCTATATGTCCCATATGATTTAATGTGGAATACTTTGTAACATCTTATAAGTATATCTTTCCATTGGGAGAAGATAGAGAAATTGAATTTAGTATGCAGGAACACAGAATGTAGAAATAAATCTTTAAGTAAAGATGATTTTTATATTCTGTGTTTGAAAATACCACTTTTAGAATGTAGGTATTTTCTTGCTTAGCCACCCTGCGTACCTTGGCTGGGTTGTGGATGGACTGTGCGGCTTTGAGAGACAGGGGCTGGGGATGCGCATTCTCTTCAGACTGGCACTGGGGGGGAGGGCTGTATCTTGCCTTTCCTGGATGAGTAAGGGCTGGGCTGAATAGACCTGGGCTGCATTTAGAGTAGTAGGAGGAGATTTCCTTGCACCTGAATGGGCCTGGTCTGCCCTGGACAATGCTGTCTCCACCTCCTGCCAGGAAGCTGGGCTAGAGAGGACCAAATTGGTTTGGACTAAGCACAGACACTCTGCCCAGAGAAGAAAGTGAAACGCAGTATAACTATTGGGGCCCAGACCTTTAGAACTTGCTTGGATCAAGGAACCTGTCAAGAAGAAGAGCTGGAAGAAGTGCCAGGAGGGTCTGCCCCTTTGCTGTGTCGTTGCTTTGCTGGGTTGTTCTACAGTTTCTGCCTCTGCCTTGGGCATTGAAAGGAATGGCCTGAACTTTCTTTACTTGTTGCTGAGTATCTCCAAAGGCTTGGAAGAGAGTTTGCCTCCTGTTCACGGAGTCTCAGGGACAGCAAAGACTTCACTTATCTCTAGGTACCACCTCTGGAACTGTGGGTTTCAACTGGCACAGAGGTGGGAAAGCAGCCAACAACATCACCAACACGGCTGCGGGCTCCGTGTCCTGATGCACTGCAGAAGGCACTGCCACACTTCACACCGCATCCCTGGTCTCACCGACGATGACGACTGCTGCCGCCAACAAGGCTATGCTTGCACCACAATCTGTGGGCACCGCACTCTGTACCACCTCACGTCACTCCACTTCCCTGGTCTCACCGACTTTGCCGCTGACCGAGACACCAATGACTGCACCGTAGTTTGAGGGCGCCGCCCATAAATTACACGATTCACACCCCATCCCACACCGCAGTCTGGGCCGACTGATGCCATCTCCCATCAACCGGCACTGTCACTTGCACGGTGACCTGTTAGAAACTGCACCAGCACCACCTCATTGCGCACCAGAGCCCTGGTCTCACCGGTGCTGCTGGACAACCCAACCGTCACCGAGCCGCTGCCTGCACTGTGACTTGAGGGCACCACACCACTACTGTTCACATCCCAACACTGACAGTTGCCACGACAGGCCCACACCGACGCGTCAGCCAGAACCAAAAGCCACTGTTTACAAATTTGCTGACACTAACGCCAGTCCGTACTGATGAAGTCGGCCAGAACTGTTGGATTCTGTTGTTTTCAGCACCGCTGTAGCCCTGAACGGAGCTACCAGTTTCAAGGAACTATATTTTAGAGTTATTTTTGCAAAATGCATATTTTTGATAACTGTATGTTGGTTCTTTGTCGTTTTGGTCTTCTTTACACAGATACATATTGGTTATTTTTCTAAAACTGGTGTGGTGTCCTTTTGTAGTGTTTTTACTGTATTAAGGTTGCTTATGTGCAAATGCTTTACACACTGCCTCTGAGATAAGCCTGACTGCTAATGCCAAGCTAGCAAAGCGGTGAGCAAGGGTTATTTAAGCAGTGTATCCTCCTTATCCTGACTAGAAGGAAGGGTCCATATTTGGACAAAGCTGCAAGGCATTTCCAACTAGGGACCCACATTTCTAACAAGGACATTGATCCATGTGTCTTTTGAGACTTTTCTCCAGCTACAATAGGGATCATTGGGCAGACTGGGGGTGGAGGTCCGTGAGCTGGTGATGTTGAAATGGTTGCTGGAGTGGTCGGTCCAGGTAAATTCCGTGGTGTGGCTGTACCTAATGCATTTGCTGGAGGTGATGATGGTGTCTAGAGTTTGGCCTGCCGTGTGAGTGGGGTCATGTACAAATTGGGTGAGTACGATATTGCTCATGCTGTCGAGGAGGTTGGGAGTGTTGAAGTGGTTGTCGAGATGGAAGTTGAGGTTGCTGAGGTAAATGTAGTTGTTGGAGTCTATGGCGACGAGATCAATGAAGCTACAGAAGGCTGGATATGGTCCTGAGGGACAGTAGGCGTGGGTGTCCCTGATGGTGGTTTTGCTATCTCTTTGGAGTCGGAAGTTGAGGTGTTCCATGATTGGGGTGATGTCATTTGTGGTGGTACATTGGATGGATTCATTGTGTATGATGGGGAATCATCCTCCAGACTTGTTAATGTGGTGAGTGATCTTGTATCCTTCGGGTATTGCGGTGGCGATGCTGGGTGTGCAAGTGAGGTTGAGCTAGGTCTCAGTGAGGAAGAGGTCATCATGTGTGAGAGTGGAGATGAGTCTGTATGCAGGGCCAGACTGGCTTCCAGGCGTTTTGGCATGCTGCAGAGCTGGGTGCTGATGTCACTGCAGTGGGGGATAATTTCCTTGATGGAGAGCTGCGTGTGCTTTGAAATAAACAAACAAAACCAAACAAAACCAAATTTCGTTCATCGCACGCAGGTCCCCATCAATGAAATCAGCCCCTAGCTCGGCTGTTGAGAAGGGCGCTTGGCCTATTTAATTTTAGCAGGAGAACAGGTTAAAGAGGCAAATCCCAGGGATTGTGTAAAATCTTGCAAAGGTTCTAAGCAGCAGCTCAGCAGAGAACATTAGATAGAACAGAACTTGATATCCCAGTGAAAGATTAGACCGGAGAGAGTGGTTTGCATGGAATGAGTTTTTCGATGATTAAGCATCAGACTGTTGTCTAAAGTGATAGTGTGATGAAGCATTTGAAAGATCATTTGCAAGAAGGCCTTGACACAAATAGCATTGCTTCCGTTTCCTAAATTAACATCGCAATACTAGATAAGTGAATTACTCATTATAAATTTCTTCAGACTGAAGAGATCTGATGAAGTCTTTACCTTAGTTGACAGCACTAGCTGTTGCCATAAAAACAAGCATTAGCATAGCCAATACTTTGCGACGGCTTTTGGCTTTGCCATTGCTTGATTTGTTTCGCCGTTGTTTTTGTAAAACTTTGTTGAAGGAGCTGCTGGGGTCTCGCTAGTTAAAAAAATAATATGAATAAAAGCAAAATATGTTTGATCATTGTAGTCTCTAGCATAGTAAGATCTACTTTGTGAGCGGATATGCACCTTGCAAAATCGCAGTGGGCCACCCTCACAGTGAAATTAACCAACAGCTAAAGTGAACTGACCAATTGTCCCGTTCTGTAAACCACAGTGGGTGGAGGGAAAATCTGAATCACACAAGAAACCAGTGGATTAAATGGGCTGTCTGAAAACCCTGTAAGTAAGTTTACAAGTACATTTTTTTGTAAAATCTAAAAGGCCTTGGCTCACGAGGGATCTAAAAATAAATGCTTCATCCTGACCTCCTTGATTATAAGTATTCTGTTGATTTCCTACCAAATGCGCCCTTCTTTCAAATCAGTGCAATCATGTTTTACATTTATGAAAGGATTTGGTTATCGCTAGATGTTCACAATTACACATTGAGATACTGAAGAGTTAGCATTGTCTAGGACAGCGTTGATCCTACTACATAAGATAATATTGCTTCCCAATGTTAGCTCAGGCAAACATTTACTTGACATTCATTTATTTCATTTTTAGTTGCCAAATCATGAATGTCACAAAATACAGAACAGCCAATGGCCGAACAAATATTAGTTGTGCACTCTGAACAGCCAGTCATCTCCTGCGTGCCCATATTAGTGAAGACTCCACAAAGAAAGCAACTGATTGCATCCTGCAATAACCTTCACTACGAGCCATTATAAGTCGATTCTTCTGCAACTAAGAGTGTTATAATTATTAGATGGATTCGTTCACTCTGCGGTAATGTAAAGATTGCCATCAGCGGCTGCTTCAAAGATTTCAACAGAGTGCTTGAGCAAAAACTGCACATCACATAATCAGCTTTATGAGAGAACGGGTTCATCTTTCTTTGTGCTAAACTTGCTTTACATCTCAAATGCAATTACGGGCAGCTATGGAATTTTTAATATGAATTGTGTTCTCAAGTAGGTGAATTACATACCTAAAGAAACATGTTTTGTGTCTTCTACCGTGTATGAAAAATTAGTTCAACGGTTTATGTTGTCTCAATAGCGCCTTGACGCCTTCGGGCATTTGTTTGCGCTTTATAAATTGCCAAATCAAATCAAACGTGTCACATCAGCGCTTTAAAGGCGGTTCTCTCGCACCTGCATTGACTAGCGCCCTTCAATTTCCACTTGGCCCAAACGTTGTTTTCCCCCTGTAAAGCTGTGCTTTTTCAGCGAAGATTTCTTGTGTGCATTTTATTCTAGTTTCTTGAAAAGCAGCACCCTTGCAAATAAATCAAGCAACGGTTGCAAATACCTTAACAAATGTGCAATACGTCATGTGGGTGTCTGTGGGCGTGCATAAGTGTGCGTGTGTAACAGTATGTCGGCATGTTTTCTGGCAGGAAAAGCGAAAATTTGAAACATCACCATTCACAATCGGGCTATGCAGTATATTTGGGCAAATCTATATATTCCAGACACTGTTTTTTAAAAAATGCCTGCATACAATTTCGAGCTACAAAAAGGCTGTGCTTTAAAAGGTCACATCCATTGAATATAATTTTCTGTTATCATTGACTTTAAGAAATAGTTAACCTTAATAAGCATGGGAAAAATAAATTAACTGAAGCAAGGCCCTTGTGATAGGGTGACACTTGGTCTATGCTCTTACAGGGAAAACACGATGATAAAACACCACAAAGAAGAGTTTTATGAATTTTATTAATGACTAGAAGACAGTGTGCAAAACATCAAAGGTCTGTGGAAAAGATTAATGACCCCGTGTGAGACTGTTTAATTACCTCAAACTAATTAGATTCTTGACCAAATTTTTAATATCTGCATTTCTTCCACTGCCTAATTGAGATTCCACATTATTTATCAATCTTTCAAAAAGCCCTTAGTGCGCGGCTTTTTTCCCTTTTTCCCTCTTGCTCTTTGACTCCATTTATGGGCAATTAATAAATAAATAGCAAAGTAACCATTCTACACAAATTGTGAGATAGTACACTAGATCCGTATTTTTCTCAGTACGAAACTATAATTTCCATTCGTTTGAACTTCATGAAGCCCTCGAGCTCCGAAGGCGGTTGATTCTATCGCGAACACCAATAATATTATTCGTCTTATGAGGACGGTCATAAGGAAGGCATCTTTGTGAAACAACCTTTTTGATAGGTAGTTGTTCCGTGAGTCAGTTTATCTCGGTCTTGTACGAAGTCTAGTTGAATGATCTCATGAACAGTGAGGATGACCACTCTGCTGCAATCAGTTATTTCCATAAGGTCAGCTTTCTATTTTCTAAGCACAATTCATATCCATATTTAACATTTCTCCCCGATTAGATTCATCATTAGTTTTATAGGGCTACCGATACTAATACATCTTTTAATCACAATTTTCTACCAGAAAAATCGACATAGAGCTGAACCATCTTTGATTATCTTCCATCCACAAGAGATCTCCACAAAAGTACATTTTTTCAATAAACATACGTTTGGTTAAAAGATAATTTTTAGAACGGGGCGAAATGTTTATTACGTTGGTGTAATCTCTCAGATTACTTGTTACTCTTGTTACTCTAAATTCCCCAAATTATGATGTCTTTCCACGTAGCATAACTATGCCCCATTCACAGCAAAATGAAAGTGCAGAAGCACGGCGATTGTGTTATTTAATGCTCTATTCCTTATGGTTAGGGTCTACCGACCATCCCCCCCCCCCCGTCTTGTGCACACCCACAATTATATAGAAATTGGACATGAGAGGAGTTTCTTTGGAAGGCGCGGGGTCTCACGACCCCCGGGACGTATTTATTAAAACATGAAAACAAATTAGAAATTTGTAATAAACAATATTTACACAAGCATTTATGCAGAAAAATCTACTGACATTAGATTACAATCAATGTAGACAGGTATCAAAGGGCTAACCTTAACAAATGTCTAATACAGCATGTTTCCTAACCGAATCTAACATGTTGGATCATAATCACATTTATGATTTTTTCTGCATAACCTATTTTTGGGCCTACGGCAAGGTCGCTAACCGTTGGCAAATCCTTATCAGCCAGCTACGCCCTCACGTATCAGTGCGCATGCGCAGAGGGCCCGTTTACTGAGAGGGTACTTCCCCCCTCCCGGTTACCCCCGTGCGCTCCATGAACTCCATTAACCAAAAGGGGGCCCATGCACTCTACACCGTTTAATGACATCATAGTGCACGTGCGGGGTGGCTAACCAGCCAAAACTAAGTGTGACTCCCCCTCCCTCGTACCCATCCAACCAAGCGGATGTACCGCCCCTGGAGTTCTAGGAGAGACCACTTGTCCCTCCGCCTGGGCGACCCCATTCAAGAATGGCACCGCCCCCTAAGGACCTTAAATTGACTGCTCACCGATCATGACCTTACCGCCTGACCAAGGACTATCAATAAATACGACAATTATGTTACCTGTAAACGGGAAAAAGTTCACACCAAAACACGTTACTGTGAAAAACGAGCATAACATTGATACTACAACATGTAAACGGGAGAAAGGCCTAAGGAAAAAACTCACACCAAAACACAGTTATTGTGAGGAAACAAAATGAGCCTAAAATTGATACAACAATCTAACATACAAACACAAGAATCTGCTTCAGGGGCTGGTGGGTGGGGAAAATTATTGGGCGCCTCGGCTGAGGCAAGGGGCAAGCCTGGGGAGCGCAGGAACAAGAGGGCGCCTCCTGCGCTCCCCCGGCATTTTAACCCCTATGGGGCAGACCAGTTCCAACTGGTCCGCCCCCTTGGCTCCCCTCCTTTGACCCGGAATCAATTAGATTGCCTCCGGGTCAAGGAGGGAGCCAGCACCAATCGGTGGTGGGGCACGTCCGCCGCGTCATCAAGACGTGGCGGGGGCACGCCCACCACCGATAGAGGTTCGGGGATGGAGGGGGCCGGCGCTCTGCCATTCGTGCGGGGGGGCCGAGCAGCCCCCCTTTCCTTATGGTCAGGGACTACCGACCATCCCTCTCCCCGTCTTGTGCACACCCACAATTATATAGATATTGGACTTGAGGAGAGTTTCTTTGGAAGGCAGGGGGTCACGACCCCCAGCCGTGTTTATTAAAACATGAAAACAAATTAGAAATTTGAAATAAACAATCTTTATACAAGCATTTATGCTGAAAAATCAACTGACATTAGATTACAATCAATGTAGACAGGTATCAAAGGGCTAACCTTAACAAATGTCTAATACAGCATGTTTCCTAACTGAATCTAACATGTTGGATCATAATCACATTTATGAATTTTTCTGCATAACCTATTTTTGGGCCTACGGCAAGGCAGCTAACTGGTGTCAAATACTTATCAGCCAGCTATGCCCTCACGTATGAGTACGCATGTGCAGAGGGCTTGTTTACCGAGATGGTACTTCCCCCCCTCTCGGTTACCTCCGTACGCTCCATGAACTCCATTAACCAAAGGGGGGACCTTGCACTCTGCACCATTTAATGACATCATAATGCACGAGTGTGTGGTGGCCAACCAGCCGAAAGAAAGCGTGACTCCCCCCTCCCCTGCACCCATCCAACCAAGCGGATGTACCGCCCCTGGAGTTCTAGGAGAGACCACTTGTCCCTCCTCCTGGACGACCCCATTCAAGAATGGCGCCACTTCCTAAGGACCTTAAATTGACTGCTCACCGATCATGACCTTACCGCCACAGGCCAGCATAGTTGCCTGACTAGCTGGCCTCCCCCTATCCTCCTCCTCTGAAAGGTCATGCCTACTTAGAACCCCCTCAGCCATGCCAAAATGTTCTCCAGAAATAGTTCATTGCCTGCCCTAGTCAGGTGGACCCCGTCTTGTAAGAAGAACTGTTCCCCCCTGACACACCCATGTGGTATGTTCTGCAGTTGAGGTGACTGAGTGATTCAACGCCTTGACAGAGTCCCCCCCTCCATCTGAGTCTAGGAATCATCTAAGACCAAACTATGGTGCAGCCTTGGCGTGTTTTAGCTAACCAGTTTACTTCTGAGATTATCTCTTCCATCAGGACCCTCTTGCCCAATTTCACTAGGTCGTTGCAACCCAAATGTAAGATAACAACTGAGGGCAGCGGGGTGAGTCTGTCGAGCAACTCTGTAAAGAACCCCCTAAACTGACTGAGGCAGAGCCCCCCCTACCATGAAAGGAAACCTTGAAACCTCCCTGTTCCGCCCTCTGTCTATAGTTACCTGCAAAGAAAACAGATTTAACACGTTTCACAAATGAGTGACCAACAACCCATACAACTTGTGCCTCCTTCCTATGTGCCTGGGTCCGCCGTGATGAAGATACTTGCTGTTGGTGATCCGGCGACAGTTTCCGCCCTGCGTGACAGGCTTGAGAAACTGAAATATAAGCAAACAAACAGGACAGGCGTCAGCGTAAATTATCCTGCCTCCTCACAACATGTGCAGCCGCACATAACGCTTGTAACAGTTGGAAGACCATCTCCCAATCCTTTTCACACTGCTCGCTTGTAACCCTCTAGCAGTTGCTTCAGCGGGAGCCCCTATCCGGAATGAATGCGTCACAAAATCTTTCATATTTAAAACAGCCCTGTCCATTGTCATTGCCAATACTCTTTGGAATTGAAACCTGGTCAGTGGGGTACGTCTGCATGCATTAACAATGCTCCCCCCGTTGCGCCTGCTCTCTGTTTGATGGAGGCCTCTACGTGGAACACTGGGCAGCAAGGATTAGTCCGTGCCCGATGGAGTACCAGCCCATCTCCCCGCGCTTCCTGATCAGTTTTTGATTTACGTATGGAAATCAACAGCGTATCACCCATTATCTTTGTGTGTTCCAGCCGGAGTCCACCTAGCATGTACTGCTTACTGCTAGCCACCAGTTCACCTACCCGGAATGCCCCATAAAAGGCCTATGTAAAGGCGGCTTTGAACAGGAGTACCTCCCCTGATGAACTGCAGATGCCAGACAAGGCATTCAATAATGATGCCAGCCGTTCTAAACCTATCGGCTGTCTAGTGTCTATGGCGGTTGCTTGCAGGCGCCGCCACCCCTTTAGTGCCTTCCGCACGATGAAACTATTCGTCGGGTCTTTGACCCCCCTGATCTGCGCAAAGAAAGAAACAGTCGCCATATGCCTGCTAACCATCGCTGCGGAGCGCCCTTCCTTATGTAATGCACCTAGGTACTGAGTGAAATTCTCTGCCTGATCCCATTTCTCCGCCCAGTCTCGTCCCAAAAAGGAGCAATAAGACAAAAACGCCCCTTCGTAAGCGGTTCTGGTCCTGGGCGCTAGGCTAGCTGCCACGAGGTTCTGTAGCTGGGGGCACCAATTTGCCAGAGTGTTGCTGGGAAGTGTGTAGGCGTCGCCTCTGCGGATGGTAGATGTTCCCTGAATACCTAGCATCTTAAAGCGAGAAAGTGCATCAGCTGAAATATTCAAAACCCCTGGGACATGTTTGGCTCTAAACTGTACATTGAATTTCATGCAAACCAGCATAATTTTCTTCAGTAGGCGAAGTATAAATTTACACCGTGCCGCCTGCTGGTTGATACATTCAACTACCAGCGGCGGCTCCTCTATAGGGGCGTTTGGGCGCTGCCCCCCTGCTTTCTCGCCATGCGAGAAGGCAGAAACAAACGGTAGTTATTACCGTAATAACTATCATTTGTTTCTGCCTTCTCGCATGGCGAGAAAGCAGAAGTTCCTGGTTGGGGTCGGCGGTGTTGATCGAGGAAAGGGGGAGTGGCTTTCCCACTGTTGTTCATACTGACTGTTTGGGTGGCCTGAGGCCGCCTAAACAGTAACTATGAACAACAGTGGGCAAACCACTCCCTCCTGCCATCGAACAACACCGCCCACTCTCCCTGTTCTCTTTGTATGCTGCAGCATACAGAGAGAAAATGACCCGATGGGGCAGCGGCCTCACCAATCACAGCAGTGGAGGGGAGGGAGGCTGCCTGCAGCCTTCCTGATGACGTGCATTCATGGAATTCAAAACCAGGACGGTGGGAGTCGGGAGTCTTCGGGACGGTAAGTTTACTTTATTTTACATCTTTTTTTTTTCTTAAACCCCTCTCCCCTCATCCCCTATGGGGCGTGACGACCCCCTTTCCACCCCCCACCCGCCCGTAATGCTGGCTGCGACTGCATTCTTGCAATACGGAAAAGTAAACATAGCCCGGTATGCCACTTTTTTATGTTTTGACTGGCAAAGGCACTCCCTGTTTTCCTCGAGGTGTGCTTGTGCACAGTCAAGCATGTTACTTTTGTGTGTATTGACTCTGCCCTTTTTCCTTCGGCCACAAGCGTTCACACACTAGCATCATGTCACTTATTTGTATACTGCGGCATCAGACGCTGTCCGTTTCCCTCTAATACCAGCAGGAACACCCTTCAATGTCAGCCCAGAAACATGCTAAATCGATAAAAATACCAAATACACCCATTTTTAAATTTACAAACTCGGCTAAAAACAACTCTTCCCGTTGTTCGATTCTCGCCAAATTTCTCACACACACACAGTAGACATTCCCAGCTACCGGGGACAGGAGCCACTTTAATCAAGGACCAGCCGAACTACCCGAAAATTCAATCAGCTCAAGCCGTCTATGTATGAAAAGTTGTGTTTTGTGTGGTGGGAGGTGGAGGGGAGGGGTGGGGATTGGAGGCGGTGGAAGAGCAAGGTAAGTTTTCTTTATTTATTCTCCCTTCAGCCTCTCAGCTCATCCTCATCTGCCACCAGCACCCCATCCTGCCGCCCACCTCCCCATCAAACCCACGCTCTTACCTGCTCCAGCCATCACTAGGAGGCAGACACAGGGATCGTCCTGGGCGGCTAAACCTGTAGCTACGCCACTGGTTTTGGGTCTAGTTCCTAGATGCAACTTCGGCGTGATATGGGGCCTAGTAAAGTTGCAGGTATTGCGTGTTTATGGGATCCATTTGTGGGGTGATCCAGGTGGGTGCGAGTGGCGTAGAGGGGTCGGGATCTATCATAGGAATGTGTAATTTTTGTTGAAAATTGATTTTGGGGTTTGCGTTGGTTGCCCCACTAAATATTTAGGGTACGAGCTGCCACTGTCAACTACCATCATGTTGTCTGACCAGAAGATTACAGATTGATTACACAACTGATCAGGCAAACTGTTAATGCAACCCAGATTGGAAATAGCTCCAAGAAACCGATGTTAGATGTCAGGCTGCTCTCCTCCCACCAAACCGGCCACTGTTGTCCACCCACTTCTTTCCAAGTATGGCGCCAAACCCCCACTGCCCGCAGCCTCAGTCCATAGACCTAACTCTGCAGATGTAGTGGGGGACCGCCCCACACTACTCTGCCGTTGAAGACCTCCACAAATGCGATCCAAATACACATGTCCTGGCGGACCTCAGCCGGCAGTCTAGTGCGATGATGTTTCTCCCGCAGGCCCGTCATGGTCTGCAAGATTGAGCGGGAGAATGGGCGTGCCATGGGTATCACTCTTAGTGTGAAATTCAACTGGCCCACAGTCTGCTGTAGCTGCTTTAGCGTCACTTTGTCTTTGGCCAGACATTGCTGGAGGGCTGCTCTAAATGTCATGATTTTGTCTTTGGATAACCTGAAACAACCCTCCACTAAGTCCAATTCTATGTCTAAAAATTCCAATGTGGTTGCTGGATCCACAGTCTTCCCAGGCGCCAGCAGGACCCCAAAAGCCCGCATGAGCACGCAAAATTCCTGCAATGCCCACGCACACTCCTGAGAGCCCGCCGACCCGAGAAAGAGAAAGTCGTCCAGGTAATGCATGACATGGTGGTGTCCTGTCGTTTGCCTAAAAACCCATTCCAGAAAAGAACTACATTTCTCAAAGTAGGCGCATGAAACAGAACAACCCATGGGCATACACTTATCCATATAGAATTTTCCTTGAAAAGAGAAGCCTAGCAGATGTTGATCTAGGGGATGAACCGACAGTAGCCGAAAAGCAGATTCAATGTCTGACTTTGCCAGCAAGGCTCCAGGTCCCAGAGTCCTCAACATGTCCACTGCCTGGTCAAGGATGCATATCAAACGCTACAAATGTCTTCATTGATGGCATCATTTAAAGATGCGCCCCTAGCTGCTGACAGGTTATGAATGAGCCTGAACTCGCCCTCCTCCTTCTTTGGCACTACGCCGAGAGGCGAGCCAACGATATTAAGCACAGGGATGTTATTAAAAGGACCCGCTATCCTGTCTAGGCGCAGCTCTTTAGCAATTTTTGTCACTGCCACATCTGGGTTGTCCCAAACAGATAGTTGGTTCCTACAATCTGCTGTTCTGGTATATCCCACCGCTGGGATCCTAAAACCCTGCAAAAAACCTTTTTGCAACATCCTCGCAGAGGCATGTACTGGGTACCTGTTCAGCCAAGGAGTCATAACCAGAACGTCAATGGGTGACTGAGACACCAGCCGTCCTCCCTCCCTAATCCTGTTTCTTTCTTCCCCTGTTTCCAGAGGTGTTACCTTCATTGCAGCAAGTTGTTTCTGAATGGGAAGGTTGGTTACAAATGGAACATGCGTGCCTGAACTTGCAAGTGCCTTGTGCCCTGGTACATGAACGCTTGTTAAAATCCCAGCACACCCCTTTTCGCCCCCCACTGCTCCCTGTCTTAGGGGCCGTGCCAACCCCCTGTGCCGGCCGAAAGGGGTGCTGGGGTTTGGAGGGGTAGCTTCTGTTCCAACTTGGCCCGCACTCCCTGGTTGCCCTGCTGTAAACTGGCCATACCATGAAATGGAATCCACCCGATCCCAGGTCAGTGAGGGGTTAAACTCTTTAGCCTTCCTGAAACTCGTGTCAACCTCCTTCCACCCTTCCCCTCCATATTTATCACTGAAAGTTGTGACCCTACTCTGGTAACATGCCATCTCTGCCTGCAAGTTAGGGGAGCGCTCGGCTGTAATCGCCATAAACACAGAAAAGGCTCTAATCCAGTTGATCAATGTCTCCTCCACCCTGAATCTTGCCATTTCTCCCCGCCATTATTTAGGCGAGATCCAGTCTTTCTGTTTCCTAGCATACTCCATTTCCCTGTTATCTACTAGCAAAGAAAACATATTGACGTATTTGCCTACCCAGATAAAATCCTTCACGTCCTGTGTTACATGTTGAGCCAGATTTTCCCTCCTGGAGGGTATTGTACCTTCACCTAGTACTGGTAATGCCACCTCCTTACCACTTTCCGCGGCTCGCGTTGGTTCAACAATCTTGTCCTTTACGGAGTTGCTGCCCAGACATGTTGCTTGTGGAGTAATAGATGCACTTGCCTCCCCCCCGCCACCGGGGGCAGTCATGATCCTTGCTACCATTTTTTGCACCTCCGCTAAGGGATCCTCTCCCACCTCCTTTACCCCCACTGAAGAAGGTAACATCCCCCCTATCCCTAGCCAAGGGAGTACTGCCGCTATCTGTGCTGCCAACTCTGGAGGTTCCAGACCAACCACTGGAGGTGCTGAAACTGGGATGGGGGATGCTGTGCCGGGTACTGGGATCGGTGCCGGGTTAAACATGGGTACCACCGGGACTACCGCTGGGACCACCAGAGGCACTATGCTTGGTGCTGGCGCCGGTGTGGCAGGAGCAGGTGTTACTGGTACACCTGACAGGATTAGGGAAGTTGGCATAGGAACCACCGGTGATGTAAGCCCCCCATCAGAGACCCCCCAGGAGGACCACCCTCCCCCTGCTGCTTGGGGACCTGACCGCTACCCTTCTTGACACTGACCCGCTTGGGCAAAGCATCCAATTCCCACTATTATTCACTTGGGTCTCCGAGATGGCCCAGCCTGATCATCCAACCTCTGTCTGAGCTCTGCCACGCTTTTACCTATCTGGTCCACTTTCCCCCATCTCCTGTCCATTGCTGCCATACTACGCATCATGCCCTGCAGCATATGTTCCACGCGGGGACGCTTAGCGCCACGTCTACTACCCATCCTCTTTTGCCTTGCAACAGGTAAAACCACCTATACTTATGCCAACCCTGTGAGCACGATGTATTCCTGCACCAACCAGGACCTGCCTGGCTTTTACCTGTACCAAGTTGGAGGTACACAGACTGGCCGTAAGCACCACGCAACTGTGACCGCGACACACCAGATAGCCTGGGTGTTGGGCGAGCGCACTCTAACCCGGCGGCCCAACCGAAGCAGTGAAATGCAGGCCTGCCTGTGCCCCCGGATTGCGTTGTCCACCCCGTCGGTCTCGCAGTCCTTGCAACCGTGCCGCTCTCACCGAAGTCCTATGATGAAAAGACGATTAGCAACCAAGGAAGTACGTTGTTCAAATGCAATGTGAACCACTTCCCAGCTGAGGAACCCAGAAATGGGCAAGCGTTACTCCCACAACACGGTTAATCCCCATTCCCTTAGAAGGCCCATGCTGACCCACCACCGTGTCTATTAAAACAAAGCCCTTCTGTTGCCACACTCACTCTAAAATTGTCAGAGTTAAATACGCAAAGCTGCCCTGTGAATCCCCTGCAGTCATGTAAAATTAGAAGGCTGCTGATATTTCACCTGTGGTCTCCTCTCCAAGTACTAGCCAGGCCTGACCCTGCTTCGCTTTATTTAACCAAGCGTCTCACATGTGGTCTCCCATCCAAGAGCTAACCATGTCCAACCCTACTTCGCGTTTCATCTGTGCCCTTTGAATAGTTGCGTGCCCTTGTGCAACCCGTATGAACCACTACTGGATCAAGACCCTGCTTAATGAGATTGTGCTCATGCTTCACAAAAAGAAAAACCAGCGTTCGGCCAGATAATAGAATCACAGCGTCAACCCCGGTTCAACAAATGCCCCACAATTGGTGTGCACGCAGCGGCAGTTCAGGCTGCATCTGACCCCGCACTGCCACCTTTGCTGGTAAACGCTGCCCCCAATGAGGTCCCCATACCTTGTTCTAAAAGCCTATTCCTTTTCAAAAACCTTGTGTGCTTCTCTCCGACGCTGCTCGATGATCCGCTCCCGGCATCTGCTGCGCTCCCGAGTGCTCAGCGGCGGGAAAACAAGCACCCTGCCCAACGAGCCACGCTCCCTCGACCAGAGCTCCCCGACCCTGCCCCTGTGTCTCTCTAAAAGAAATAGAGAGAATTATCCGGCTCCTCCACCGGAGCTTCCCGAAACCTGAAAGAAAAAAAAAGAAAATTATTGGGCACATCGGCTGAGGCAAGGGGCAAGCCTGGGTAGCGCGGGAACAAGAGGGTGCTTCCCACGCTCCCCCGGCCTTTTAACCCCTCTGGGGCAGACCAGTTCTAACTGGTCCGCCCCCCTTGGCTCCTCCCCTTGACCCGGAAGCAATTAGATTGCCTCTGGGTAGTGGGCTGATTTTGCCCAACTAGCCAATTGGTAGTACTTAAATCTGGAAATACTACCATTAGTTATTAGGGACATATGTTCCCAATCTACTAAGGTCTTTCCTTCAAGCAGTTGGCCCCATCTCGTTGTTCTCCATCTTACTAACGGGCTTGAAAGCTTGTCCTTCAAACACTCAGGAGTTCCTGGGGATGCCCATATAGGGGCATAACAACTGTAAAAAGGGATTTTTAGGACTTTTCTGATTTGAAACCAAAGTTTACATGCCAATATTAGCATCTTCAGATTCAACTTTAAAAAAAAATTCTGATGACCAAACTTGTAAAGGAAAAAATCGGCCTCCAACTGTGTCATAGCCTGAAGATACGTAGCATATACTTGGGGGCAGATTTACCAGAAAGTGCCGCTGTGTGGCGCCACAAGCCCTTTGGCTGCACCACTCTGTGGTACTTTGAGAGCACAGGAATGCAACATGTTTACAATGATATGTCGCATTCCTGTGCTCTCCCCTTCACTGGCACACAAACAGCTGCCATGCGCCGGTGCAGGCACCCTTGCACCATGGTGCAAGGATGACTGCATCATGGAAAAATTGTTTTTGTGCCGGAAGGGGCACCTTCCTGCACGAAAACAATCACTACAGGCATTTTCCTCTTTCAATGCATACTGTACAATACAGCACGCATTGAAAGAGGAAAAAAACGATGAGACATTAAAACATTTCTCCTCGTTGTGCATCACTATGCCATTCCTAGTGTGGCATAGCATAATGAATGACGCATTTCCAGGTTTACGATTCCTCATAAATCTGGAAATGTTTCTGATTCCTTGGGTGTTGAGTGGGAACACCCACAGCAATGCCCATGGAACGCCCCTTTCATGCAAAGTGCTGCATGCATAGAGGCCGTATTTACAAGGACAGGAAAAGCCATGCAGGGTGGCTCTTCCTGTCCTTGTAAATAGGGGCAGAGAAATGCGCTGTAATTGGGTCAGAAAAAGTGACATACTGGCAGCGTAAGGGGCCTTGTAAATCTGTCCCTCGATGTTCTTGAAGCAGAGGTCTCATATGTTTAAATTGAAATGCCCTACAATATTGGAAGAAATTCGGACTCGCAATTCCTCCCGACCCAAATAAAACTTTTCAGATCTCCTCTTTTTTGGAACCATCCACACCGTCACTTTGATGCGGATGAGAAAACTCTGTTAGGTTCACTACTTTTGAACCAACACTCGACCTTGTGAGAACGACCTTGTGAGAAGGAACTGATACAGCTTCCCTCACCATGACTCTAAGCACCGGAGCGTGATACGTCACCACTAGAAGATCCAATACAATTTTACTGTTCTACTGAGGTCCACGAATAATTTAAGATGGAATCAAGGCACTCCCACATAGTACCACCGAACCGACAGGACAACTAGAAACCCAAGTTGTTGAGACAAACTCTCTCTATGATTCTTGAGGATCTGGGCACACGCTACCGGTGTAAATATTGTTCGCCCTGAAGAAACTCCGTGGTATGGAGTGAAACGCGTTGGCTGATTTTGTTGCAAATCGAACTGTGACTGTCTTTTAAAATGAACAATACAGAATGAAGGAAATTTTTTCATATATTCAAAATTGACAGGTTTTTTGGGACTTCTTTCTTGTGCGCCCCCATACAAGCCAAACAAATTACCTGTGATCTGGACAGCACAGCGACGTCAATTAGCAGCTGACGTTGAGGGCGGCTGCACATAAAATTCTCAACATTTTTGGAACTGGGTTTTAGGTGCGGCATTGGAAGGTCCGCTGCTATAATTCTTGTGCACCTCAGTAGAGGTCTCATATGTTTAAATTGAAATGCCCTACAATATTGGAAGAAATTCGGACTCGCAATTCCTCCCGGCCCAAATAAAACTTTTCAGATCTCCTTGTAACTTTTTTAACCAAACTCGTTTGAATTCCAGAGTTATTGAATTAAACAAGAAAGTGAATTTTGGTAATTTAGTCATTTTTAAAATGTTAGCTCATCCCAAAACCGAAATCATCCTCTTTAGCAATGCACAAACGTTGTGGACAAATGGTTGGTGGCCCCCACACTAGGCTTAAGCCCTTGACCTAAGGCGGCAGTCCACAATCTAGGAGTGCTTATTGACGATAAACTTTCTATTCCAGACCACGGCAACCATGTAGCTCGCATCTGTTATGGACTAATGCCTAGTCTCCGTAAAATCTTTAAATAGGTCCCACTATCATCTTGTATTCCACTGGTCCAGGGATTAATAATCAGCCGTCAGGTCTATTGCAACGCCCTTTTAGCCTCCATAATCAAGAGCACCTAAAAAAGCTCCAGTTCCTTCATAACACAGCTGACAGATTGGTTCTAAACCTTCCACCCCGTAGCCCCTCGGCACCCAGTCTGAAAGCCCTTCATTGGCTCCCAGTCAGGAAACGGATCAATTTTAAGATTAATTGTCTAGTACACAAAACCCTTAGTGGACATGGGCCTCATTATCTGGCTAACAAACTGAAAAGGTATCAGCCCGCCAGAACTCTCCGATCTGCCAATATAAACCTCCTAACGATCCCGAAAATCCGCACATTCAAGAACGGCAGAAGATTCGCTTTGGGTTTGGTCCGAGGTTTATGGCATGGCTTAGGCTGCTCTACACTGAGCTCCAAGGTCAGGTGAGGGTGAACAATCACACATCGCGGGCGTTCACGTTGCACAGGCGTTCCAGACAGGGCTGGCCCTTGTCCTACCTACTCTTTGCCCTTGTTCTGGAACCCTTGGCATCGTGGGTGAGACAAGATGTTGCTCTCAGAGGCCTCAAATGGGAGGAGGAAATTGAGTACAGAATAGCGCTATACGTCATCAAAATCCTGATTTACCTAGCCTCCCCTTACACCTTGATACATAGGTTATTAAATATCTTTAAAAACTTCTGCAATTACTTGAGTTATGCCATTAATTGGGCAGAGCCAGTGCTTTTTGTTCTCCATGTCCCTACACCCAGGCTACCCAGAGGATGTAAATTTGACATGACTTGCGAAGGATTCCGATACCTGGGGATATTTATCACTCCAGAGTCAAAAACCTTTTACGACAAGAACCTCGTAGTACCACTACATAGACTTAGGAATGATGTCAAACATTGGAGGTCACTGCCATTATGATTGCTAGTTCGAGCGGCCCTGTTTAAAATGCTAGCACTGCCACAATTCCTCTACCTACTCTAGGAACTGCCCATACTATGTCCCTGACTCATATTTTAACAGTCTTGAGGAGGAGGTTTTGACATTATTGTGGGACGGTAGGACATCGCAGATTACCTTAGAGAAACTGATGAAGGGGTGGTATGACTGAGGCGTCGCACTCCTGGACATACAGCTTTATTATTGGGCATCACGATTGGTAGCGGTTAATCACTGGCTGTACAGTCTTCCGATGAACCCGGCATACCGGTTAGAGCGATATCAGACCGGACGAGAGGAGTATCTGGAAGCCCTCTATACCAGACCCTGCAGAGGGAGATATCTGGGAGCGATGACTCACACAACCCCCATTTGGCATAAGGCTACTAAACCCCTGGGTTGAATGGAAAAACTGACGAAGGCGACACTCCTTATGGTCCTCTCAGCACCTGGGGCTGCTCCGCCATCACGCGGGGTTTGATAGATGGGACACCATTGGAATCTCTACTATTGGCAATCTCATAAAGAAGGGTATGATACTTACCTTTAAGGACTTACAAGTTAAGTATGAGTTGGCGCCAGGGGAGATGTTTCTGTACCTACAAAGTCCCAATGCTCTCAGCACAGCTCTCACTGATCTGACAACCATACCAGAGGCATCCCCCTTGGAGGATCGGCTCTTATCAGAACCTCTCCTGACCAAGGCCATTTCCCTTACATACCGTATGTTATGTAATAGCACACCAGACCCCTTTCATGCTCTCAGGGACAAATGGCAGGCAGATTTGGGACAGATCGAAGATGAGGACAGGCAAACCGCCCTGATGTCCCCAAGAGAGGCGGCCATTAACCACTGTTTTCGGTTGATCCAACTAAAAATCTTACATAGGACATACCTCACTGGTGTGACCTTAGCTAAGATAGGGACCAGGCAAGATGCACTTTGCCTGAACGATGGCACTGCCCCCTGATTCGACACTTGTGGGAAAGGGCCACAGAAAAGATGCAGGATGCACTACGGAAACAACTCGCTTTAACACCTTCATTGGGGATTCTGAATATATGGGACGCAACCGATCTCACGGAGACAGATCAACAATTCATCACACTGGGATACACATCAGTGAAGAGAGCCATTGCTATGAAATGGGGGGCAGTACATTGCCCACTGATAATAGGGTGGGTGGCGGGAATAGAAAGATGCATGGTAGCCGAAAAAGAGGTTTACAAATCTAGAGGCTGTCCTAAAAAGTGGGACAAAAAATGGGGCGCCTGGAATGCATATCGGGGAGAACTGTGCATCTCACCAACAGTAGAAATGGAAATGTCGAAAAGGGGAGCCACGGAACCATAATGTTTTAGTGCTATATTGTGCACAGCATTGTTTATTTTCAACTCTGTAAAGGAATGTGTATTACTGTGATTATGCAAGTGACAGAAGTTAAATTAATAATAAAATAATTATGAAAAAAACAAAAAACGGCAGATCATTTTCCAGTCTTGCTCCCACTTCGTGGAACATTCTGCCTCTGCATCTTCATACAGAGAGCGACCACAAGAAGTTTCGTAAATCTCTTAAAACCTGGCTATTCTGAGACTACTTCCCTTCATTTTGTCCCCCGCCTTTTTTCATCCTTTCCTGTTTTCTGAGTTCATGCTAGCGCTTTGAGACCTTAGGGTGATATACGCGCCTAAAAAGAACCAATACATAACATAACATTGTGGAGGCCCTGCCCATACGTTTAATAGTTGCCTAGAATCCGTTCCTGCTTTCTCAAAATTCAATAGTGCTACTCCTTCAAGTTCCTTTGTCACCATGATGCCCAAATTTCTTATCTTCTCTTTTACTGTGGGTTATTACTCTGGGAGTTCCATTCCATGATTTCTGTTTTCTAACAGTTTACTTGAGAATTACCTGAATTTGTCAAAGATATCCAATATTATTGTAAAGGAGAGTGGCAAGTTTTTTGTAAATATCATCAAGTTATCTCATATAGGTCAACTTTCTTCTCCCAACCCTGAAATTTGAAAGGAGTGATTTGTTTCTAGCCCTGATTTTTCTGGCTAATGATTCGATGTATAGATTGAAAAGGGGGAGAGTGGGCAGCCCTGCCGTCTACCCCTTGATATACCTATTTTTCGTATAAAGTTACCAGTAACCAATACACTAGCAGTAGGATTTTTACATATCAATTTTAAAGCCCCCTTAAGCACCTCCACTAAGGTTTACTGCTCCCTTACTCTATGCAGAAATGGTCAACTCACCCCATCACAGGCCTTCGCCACATCAAATTTGATTATCGCAAGGGGGGCCCTCCTTCTGCTGCTATGTCTATTGCCCCAAACTGCTCATGTGTTAACTTATAGATCTGCCTGCCTTTATTAAATCCTTTTTGATCTGGATGTACCAGCTTATCCGCCATCCTCCTTGATCTCCCCGATGAGTTCTGAGTGAAAACCTTGTAATCAATATTTAACAAAGATATAGGTCTGTTAGACTCACACCTTGGATCTTTCCCATGTTTCAGCAAAAGACAAACAGTTGCCTCCTCCCTTGACTCCCAAAAATCTAGCCTGCTTAAAAAGGTTGAGTTAAATAATTTTCTCAAAAATGGGGCAACCTCCTCTTTTAGGGACATATAAACCTTACTTGGTAAAGCACTAGGGCTGGCGGCTTTCCCTCTTTTTAATTTCTCTATCACTCCCTTTACCGCCTCAATTGTTATTACGGAATTTAACATCTCCTTTTGTTCACTTGAAAGCATAGGAGTTTCCATACCCGCGAAATACGAGTCAATTTGATCTTTTGTTGCAACTATATGCTCTGTGTACAGATCCTGTAAGAAATCTATGAAAGCACACTCGATCGCTCTATCGTCTGTACTGAGAATTCTCTGTCCTGCCACCCGGATTGCTGAAATCTTGTTCTGAATTTGTACTATTTTTAATTTCCAAGCCAACAGTTTACCACATTCCTCTCCATACTCATAGTGCGAGAATTTACTCGCCTCTCATTTCTTCCTGACTATTTCCCCCAGGATATCAGTCAGCTCTTCTTTTTTCTATTTTATGTCAGCCTCACTATTGCCCCATCCTGTATGCCGTATCTTTTATCTCCCAAATTATCCAAATGTTGTAGTCTATATTCTAGAGACTTAAGGCCGCATTAGGATGGCGAGCGGACTTCAGTCCGCCTGCCACCCTGTCGATGTTGGGAGCGGCCGCCAGCGGTGTGGCGGTCCCTCACCACCAATTAGGATACGGCTGCCACCCTGGCAGTCACATTCTGTATTGTTAACATTACAGTGGGTGCTGCTGTGAGCAGCACCCGCCGCAATGCCAAAAATACATGTTGTGCATTGCCATGCACAATGTGCCCGGCATGGCGCAGTGCCTGCCACCTTGTGCATGGCAATGAGGGGGGTAACATAGGTACCCCTCAAGTGCAGCCCCCACCCCTCCACACCCCTGGGGGTCCACAACAGGCCCCCACAGCAATTCCCACCAGCCTTTCCATGGCGGAAAGGCCTTCACATCACACCATCCTAATATGGATGGCGGTGCCTGCTAGGCCTGCTAGGCACAGCCACCATATATGGGGTCAATTCCGCCCGGCTGGCACTCATAACGATTGCTGACCAGCGGAAAAGCGTCAGACGCACTTTGTGTCCACCGCAAATCCTCCGCCATTGTAATATGGCATGGTTATTACTCGTTACGATGTCGTGGCGGTCGCCTCCGCCCGCTCAGCGGTAGCGAAAGTCACAACATCCTAATGAGACCCTTTATTTTACTCCTGGTAGTTTTGTTCTTAAAAACTGCAATGCAAATCAGCCTCCCCTTATGACTGCCTTATAGTTATTAGGCACGGACAGAGAACTCCACTCCGCCAGTGGAGTGTGTGGAGATAGGCAAATCTCCGCAGCGGAGCGGAGTTAGCAAGCCCACGCCTCCCCCGGCAAATACAAATTTATTTGACATTAATTAAAGCAAACAAAAAACACTTACCTGAACTGGATCGTACCCGGGCTGCCATTCTCCTCTTCTTCACCTGTCTCTCCCTTGAAACGTGGGTGATCATTGCAAAAATTACACATGAGCTTGGGTACCCGCAAGTGCAGTTTTCGCAATGATCACCCAAGTTTCTTTTTTTTTTAAATATTTTTTTATTATTGAGCGTAGGGAACAGACATAGTGCAGACACATTTGCAGACTCTCCATAAGTTTAACAAATTTCATAATCCATTAGTGCATAATAAATATGATCCAAAATATATACTAAGAGGCAGAAAAGATAAAACCTATTGCATATTAATTCGCATATTTAAAATGCATAGTAAAGGAAAACTTAAATTTATACTCCACTTTTACATGATGTATAAAACCAGCATTCTAGACATCGAATCTATGATGACGTGTGACCCCTAACTTAAAAACCTATATAATTACACTCTAAGCCTAGAAATTCCACAGTAATAAATCACATAGTATCATTTATTTGTGTAACTGTGACATTGCCCTTCCATATGTTCTCAAATTTCCGCACCGCCCCTATCCTCTTTGCATAGGCCTCATCAAATTTGTAAGTCCTCACCACCTTTTGTAGCCACAGAGTCAGTATAGGTAGTTTCTGAGATCTCCAATTTTGTAAAATGAATGATCTGACTACTGCTATGGCAAGGGACACAAAGAATTGCTCGTATAGTGAGAGCTGATCAGATACGTAGGCGAAGCCAAATAGCGCCAGCGATGCAGATGGAAGCATATCTAATGGAACACATCTACTAATAAACCCAAATACCTCTTCCCAAAAGTATTGTAATTTGGGACAAGTGAAAAATATATGTGTCCAGTTCCCTGCCCCCGGCAGATTACATTTAAAACAATCATTCGGTAACGTAGGGAGCTATTTATTGAGCATGGAGGGAGTGTAATAGGCCACCCATCTAGAAAGGGAGGACATTCTTCGAAAGTTAGTCACTCTCAATGCCCTGTGGCCAATCTCACAGACTCGTATCCATTCCTGTCTACTAAACCTGCAGTTAGTTTCCTGAGCGATTTTTGGTAGCATTAGTTCAATGAGGTTCTTGTTCTTCTCCTGGCTTAGTACCCTGTACCATTTACCAATGCCCAATAAGTTTGATTCAAAAGCAGATTTTAAAATTTCTGTTGTATTCTCACTGGTTCCTCTAAAGTTAGTCCGGAAAAAGCATGGAATCTGCCTAAAAACTTAACCAGAGGTTGCAGCTATGTGTTCGAAATTGTGTCACAAACCCCTCCCACGTCATCTGATTAGCGCCATTATAAAAATCACCCAATTTACAAAAGCCCAACAAAATATAAGGTTGTACCCCTTTCTGTGAGTTTGAGGCCCCATACCTCGCCATCACAAAGAAAGGAGTATGCATGGCATGATGGAAAATTATAATTTTTATGGAATTGCTGAATGCGGTTTAATAGTGTATTCGCCACTTTATATCTTGGTTTTTTTTGGGAACTTTGCAGTTTGCAAGAATGCTGGTAATTTCAATAGTACTCTCCCTTAGCATATAATTAATAAAAAAATTATCAAACTTCAAAAGAGTGGACAAAAGCTTGTTTGTTAGATTAAGTAATGCAGCTTGGAAATAAGTGGCTAAGGGCTAGATGTAGGTAAATGATATTTACCGATTCGTAAGTACCGAATTTTACCGATTCGGTATTTATGAATCGGTAAATATTAAGGGGGGAGACGTAGGTATTTCCAGATGTGGAAATACCGAATCGTTAAAATTCGGTATTTACCGATTCGGTAAATACAGAATCGGTATTTCCTATTGATTCCTATGGGCTGTGAAGCCCGTAGGAATCAATGGGAAATACCGATTCGGTAATTACCGTTTCGTTAAATACCGATTCCAGCAAGGGTGCAGGGGGTGTCACTTTGACACCCTCTGGCACCCCAAAAATAGGCATGTGCGCCATGTGGCACACAGACATGGCCTAAGGTCATGTCTGTGTGTCACATGGCACAGGTGTGCATGCACACATGTGCATGCACACCTGGATTCGGTATTTTACCACCCAATTGGATTGGGTGGTAAAATACCGGTTCTTAAAGCCCTGTGGCACTCTGACATGTGCCAGCTACATCTGCATTTACAGAATCGGTATTTTACCGAGTCTGTATTTACCGATTCGGTAATTTTAACGAATCGGTAAATACAGAATCGGTAAAATACCGATTCTGTAAATGCATGCCCTACATCTGAAAACCCTAATACCGGTCGGAAACGGCCAAAATCGGCCGTTTCCGACCGGTATTAGGGCTCCTACATCTGTCCCTAAGTGAGGTACTGCACGACCTCCCTGTTCTACATCCAATTGTAAAATAGATATACTAGTTCGAGGTTTTTTCTTAGCCCAAATAAACTCCCGAAACACCTTATTGACTTCATTAAAATATGAGATTGGAATCTTTAAAGGAAGATTTAAGAATAAAAATAACAACAGAGGAGGAATCAACATTTTTATCAGAGAGACTCGACCTATTATTGACAAAGGCAATAATGCCCATCTATCTTAACAGAGTTTTTATTTTGTCAAGTATTTTACCGTAATTTAGTCGAAAAAGTTGAAGGAAATCCACTGTTACATACAAGTCCAGATATCTAATTGGTTTAAAAGGTAAAAGCTTTAGCCCTTCCGGAAACTCTATTCCTGATGTATTAAATAAAAAAAGCTCTGTTTTAGATTGATTGACCTTGTAGCCTCCTAATTCTGTAAAAGCCTGGATTTCACCCAATGCTCTCTGGATGTTTGATTTTTCTGGATTCAGGTACAGGATCAGATCATCAGCGAATAGCTTTATTTTAGCCATTTCTAATAGGGGAGCTTGGATTAATATGTTAGAGTGAATTTTTATCGCTAATGGTTCGATAAAAAGTGAGAACAAAAGGGGGGAGAGGGGACATCCCTGCCTAGTACCCCTTCTTATAGTACTACCTCTCCTGCCTCCTCTGAATTTACAATAATTTTTGCGGTGGCTCCCCTATAGATTCTCTCCAGCATCTCAATCAGCTGGTGTGGAAAGTCGAACTCCCCCAAAATAAAGAAGAGGGCCTGCCAATCCACCACATGGAAGGCTTTTTCGGCGTCCATCATCAAGATGACTACAGCCTCTGTTGTAACAGAGAAATAGTCAATAGCCTGGATCAAATAGAAGGTTTTCACAGCCATATATCTCCCTGGCAAAAACCCTGTTTGGTCTGAATGAACCAACAAACGTGCACAGCCCATGATTTTGTTTGCCCATATTTTCATAAGGAGCTTATAGTCTACATTTAGTAGGCTTATTGGGCGATAGGAGCTTGGATCCTTAGGGTCCTTATCTTTATTTAGAATTGAAATCATCACTGATTCTTTGAATCTATCTGGGACTCCCGTTCCAGCCAAAACTTGGTTATACAGTGATACTAAGAAAGGGGTGAGTTTGCTTAAAAACAGTTTTATATACTATGATGGTTATCCCATCATTGCCACTCGCCTTCCCATTTGTCATTTGTTAAACAATTTCACTTATTTCTATGATTGTAATCGGTTCAGTCAAAAGCATGCAGTCTTCCTCTCTAACTTTAGGCAGGTGGACTGTTGTAAAATAATCCACAAGCGCTTGAGGGTCAACTGTCTGGACTTCCGCATATATCTTGCTGAAATGTGATATAAAAATGTCGGCGATCTCGTCTTTATCATTCACCAGACACCTACGGGCCCATTAGGATGTCGGGCGGATCGCCACCGCCATGCAGGTGGTGGCGATCTGCCCGACATCATTGTCCGCCTGCCACCCATTTCCCCCCGCCATATTACTATGGCGGGGGGAGCGCGGCGGACGGAAAGACCGCCCGCCGCTTTTCCGCCCTGGTCGCAAGGCGACCGGGGCAGAAAAGGTTTAATATAGTGCAGTGCCTATCAGACACCGCCAGCCATATTAGTATGGATTTGGGGAATGCCAGGGGGTATTCACTTTGGGGGCCCCCTTCAGGCCCCCATGGTGGAGGCGAGGTGGGGGGTGCACATGGGGGGTACCTGGGGTACCTTCCTGCATTTGCATACACAATGCGGCAGGCACCGCGCGGTGCCTGCCGCTTTGTGTATGCAAATTCATCACATGCATTTTTAGCATTGTGGCAGGCGGATTTTGCGGATTTTCGGCAAATTCGCAATCCGAGAATTTGCCGAAAATCCACAAATCCGCGAGCGGAACGGATCCGGGGGGCAAAAGGTCAAGCTTCAAGCTTGTAAAAATTTTAGAGTGGCGCCGGCAAGCTGCCAGCGCCATTCTAAAATAGTTACTAAGTTAGCTTCAACAGGAAGCACTAATAGAAGCATGTGCTCGAGTTTAACTGAATTCGAGCACCTGCTTTATTTTATCTATTAGTGCTTCCTGATGAAGCTAACTTAGTAACTATTTTATAATGGCGCTGGCAGCTTGCCGGCGCCATTCTAAAATAAAACAGGAGAGGGGTAGAGGGCAGAAGGGCACAACAACGAGTGTGGCAGAGGGCAGAAGGGCACAACAACGAGTGGAGTAGAGGGCAGAATGGCACAAAAACGAGTGGGGCAGAGGGCAGTAGGGCACAACAACGAGCGGTCTCGCACAAAAAAAAACCCGCGAACACGCAAAGCGCCCCGCGAACACGCAAATCGCCCTGCGGACACGCAAAGCGCCCCGCGAACAAGCAAAAATTAAAAAATCTGCAAATTCGCACGAATTCGCGAATTTTGCGGATTGTGAATTCGCAAATCCGCAAATTCGCGGGTTGCGAATTCGCAAAATTCGCCCATGCTTAATCCTAATACCCCCTACGGGACCCCCGCCCTTATGGCGGGCGGTCCCATAATCCGATAGGATGGCGGGCGGACTAAGTCTGCCCGCCATCCTAATGACCCCCCTAGTACTCGGATTTCTAATTTGTGGGATGGACTGTTTACTCTGTTGCGTTTTTGTTGACCAGGCTAAAAATTTCCCGATGTGTTGGCTTTCCTCGTATGCTTTTTGATGGGCGGCTTTACTTGATCACCCAAGTATCGAGAGACAGACAGCGAGAAAGAGGAGGAGGGCAGCCTGGGGACGCCGCAGTTCAGGTAAATGGTTTTTGTTTGTTTTAATTAATGTCAAATTAATTTTTCATGGTGCACAGACAGAATATCGAGTTGTGAATATTGAAGTGCCAGAATATCGAGTCATGAATATTGAAGTGGCATAATATCAACTGCAAGATTATCGTTGACCAGAATATCAACTTGACGGTAAGAAATATTGTTTTCTGTAATATCGAAGGCAGTAATATCATTTGTAAAATTATCATTGTTAATAATATCTATATTTATATTAGTGTTCTGTATTTTCATATGTATGTTAAAAGTATGTGATTTAATTTTTTTGTATAAGTATAACTGTGTTTTTAATGTATATGTGACATTTTTAGAAGTGATTAATTTTATGTTTTATGTTTATGTGTATTTAATTTCTGTAGCGGGTTGTGGGTTTATAGGAGAATAGGTTAGGACGTAATTAATTTATAATAAAGTAATTTATATTTGTTATTTATTAGTATTTATAAATATTTAATTATTAATTGGTTCTCAAATTTTATTAATTCATTAATTGATGATTATGTTAATTGTGGGTTTTTCAGGAGTGAATTGTGGGTTTATAGAGTATTAGGGTGGGCAGTAATTTAATTTGAATAAAGTATTTAATCATTTTTATTTATTAGTATTTATAATTGATTTTGTATTAATTAATTATTAATTGGTTATCAAACTTATTAATTGATAATTATGTTCATTGTGTTATTTTTTAGGAGTGGGTTGTGGGTTTATAGGGTGGGAATTAATTTTATTTGACTAAAGTAAATAATCATTTTTATGTATTAGTATTTATTTTATATGTCACTTGTGTTGTTTGTGGTAATTCATTTATTACTAATTAATTAATAAATGTTTGTTAATTATAATAAATGAATTGGTAAATATGTTATTTGTGTCATTTATGTAGGAGTTGTTTGTGCGTTTATAGGGGAATATGGTGTGAAGGAATTTATTTAAACATCATTAATAATTAATTTTTTGATTATACTAAATATTAAATATAATTATTTGTTTGTAAAAGGTTTTTTAAAACTTTTATAAATTAATGTTTGTAGTTAATGTTTTGAACTTTTTAACGTGAAAATATTTTTCAAGCTTTTGCAATTTTTTATATTTTTATGTTTTTATTTTTCTGTTATTAACAATTTTTGTATTGTATTTGGTATTTTGTTTAATTTTTTTAATTAGAATTTTTGGGAAATATTAATTTTAACCCTCTTCTATCCAACACTTTCCCTACTGTTACGGAATAGTATTTTTTTCTCCTCCACTATCCAACACTTTCCCTACTGTAGCATTCTCTGGAGTATGAATAGTCATTTTTATACCTAAGCTCCAACACTTTCCCTACTGTTGCACTCACTGGAGTGGAAATAGTCATTTTTACCCCTATGCTAACCAACACTTTCCCTACTGTTGCACTCACTGGAGTGGGAATAATCATTTTTACCCTTTGCTATCCAACACTTTCCCTACTGTTGCACTCACTGGAGTGGGAGTAGTCATTTTTCCCCTTCGCTATCCAACACTTTCCCTACTGTTGCACTCACTGGAGAGAGAATAGTAATTGTTACCCCTACGCCATCCAACACTTTTCCTACTGTTGCACTCACTGGAGTGGGAATAGTAATTTCTACCCCTCCACTATCCAACACTTTCCCTACTGTTGCACTCTCTGGAGTGTGAATAGTACTTTTTACACCTACGCTATCCAACACTTTCCCTCCTGGTACATTCTCTGGAGTGGGAATAGTAATTCTTACACCTACGCTATCCAACATTTTCTCTACTGTTACAATCTCTAGAGTGGGAATAGGAATTTTTTCCCCTTCGCTGGCCAACACATTCCCTACTGTTGCACTCACTGGAGAGGGAATAGTAATTTTTACCCCTACGCTATCCAACGCTTTCCCTACTGTTGCACTCATTGGAGTGGTAAAAGTAATTTTTACCCCTACTCCATCCAACACTTTCCCTACTGTTGCAGTAATTGCAGTGGGAACAGTACATGTTTACGTCATGCAATTCAACAATTTTCCTACCGTTGCACTCAACGGAGTGCAAAATGTAAGTTTAAAAATGTATAAATATTTTAGTATTTTATTTTATTATATAACGTTTTTGTTATGTTATAGGTGTATGCATATATATATATCATAGTTTATTTTTATATATTTATAATATTTTAAAATAAATTAAAGTTATTAGTGTATTAATTATTTTAAAGTAAATATTAATTTATAGATTACATTTTATATATGTACATTTAATTTTCTTTAATTACATTTGTTTATTATATCTTTTTTAAATGTCTATGAAAGTAATTTTCTGTAGTTAATTTCATAATATAATCTTTTTTAACATTTTATTTTATATATCCAAAAACTAAATTTTGGACATCGATATATTTTACATCTATATATTTTTTTCAATATTTTCGTTATTTACATTTTAAAGATAGCATGTCGATATTTTGACTATCGATATTTTGACATCGATATTTTTGTCTTCGATATTTTTTACTTCGATATTATGTCAGTGATTCATTTTTAATAGGGGGGTGGAGGCGGTGTTGGAGCGGATTTCTATGGAGTTGGGTGCGAACTCCGTGGACCTCAGTGTAGTCCCGATATGCCAGCTATGCCCAGGGTTAATATGCATCCCATATCATTTGAGTAGACGAATCATTATCATTTAAAAAGAAATATTTCTTAGATACCTCTTTCACATTTATCCTTACCTGTTGATCCAAGAATAAAGTTTTATCCAGGCCACCTCGAAGAGGTGCCTATCTCATCTATTATCAGTATCAAGCAAATTGCTGAATGATCCGACAAATGAGCCGGTAGGTGTTCCACTATTCTAACCTTTTTACCTTCTCCCCTCTCAACCAAAAAATAATCTATCCTGGAGGTATGTCCATATTTCTTATTCCTACATGTAAACTTATACTCCTGTGTCCCTTTTTGTCTTAAAACATCCACCAATCCAAAATCTTACATGCAGCATTTCAGCACTGCCCTCATTCTTGGTAGTTTTGGCTCTATAGAAGTTTTCCTGCTCAGCCACCTATCTTCCTTAGGATCTAATAGCAAATTAAAATCACCTGTCAGGATTATAGGTGCTGTAGAATCTAATAACTGACCATACAAAGACTGCAAGGGGGCATGATCATCTACATTAGGGCCATAATAGCCTGCAATTACATACATTTTCCCTAAAATGTTTACTTTCACCGTGATCCATCTCCCCTTGGGATCTGTATAAGCTTCTTCTATTGATGATTTAACAGATTTCTTAAATAGGATTGCCACCCCTTTAATACTGCAAAAAACACCGTTGATGGACAGAATGTAGAACAATGTCATACATTCACCCCAGTACAAGGATCTGGGCCTAAATCCATCGTTTTTTTGCACTCCACAACACCCTGGGTTAGACACTGGCTATATGCAAATCAGCTCTGACCCTGTGCCTCATGTGAACAGTCCAGTCCGAACTACCAAGCCATGTCTTTCCCAGACCGGAATCAAGCATCCAAGGACCGGTTTCTGGCTATCAGCCTTCATCAGCCTGGATAGCTTGACTCCAGTGGTGTGGAGAGCCTGGGACTCACGTCTGAGCATACCCAGCCCACTCGGGGTGAAAATTGCAAAAAACACAGTTGATGGACAGATGTAAAGGATCTAAATAGTTGTCCACACCAACCTAAATATAGGGCAAATATAGGGCATTGCTGTCATGTGTAAACATGACAGTATGATTTACAAGTTATCATAAGGTGCCATCCAGTGTCACAGAAAGTGCAAAGAGGCATGCAAACAAGTGTGCAAAGCAGTGCAATTTGGTATGAGATTCCTAATAATATAATGATAAAGACCAAAATAATATTGTCATGTAATATCACCACTTTTAGGCACTCCCTAAGTGTCCTAAGCCAATTTAGCCTCAATAGTAATGTGGCTATCACTTCTAAACCCAGTTACATATTAATATCAAGACCCTGTAAACAGTACTAGTATATATATAAAATATATAAAGTGCTATGTGCTGTTAATTTTACCATGATTCAATCACATTGTTCATGTCAATGAACAGTACTATGATGTTAAAGTGCTATTGCTGTAAACTATATTACATCACGTCTCATAACAAGTATATTTTGCATTTTAGAGACATAGATTATAACATTAATATTCCTGTTCATGCACAAGGGATAACATTCTCATTATGATGTTGGGTCTTTAAAGTCCCAAGTGCTATAAACAGTGTAGTAGTAAAAGACTTTTCTTTCAACCAAGGATCCTACAGGAACCAGCAATAACACTTAGCCTTTTAAAAAATCCAAAATAATTCAAACTTTAAAGTCCTAGTCAACACACAACTATATAATAGGCTAATGTTGTAGTGTCTAATCATCACCCATAAAGGTGACCTGATTTCTATAGATTATGATTAAGAATCTCAGTGAGAGGCATATGATAGATCTTCACAATCCCAATGTTCTATGTTCTGTATACATATACTCAGCAATCATTTTCTTAAAACAATCAAAGAGTCAGCACATAGAAATAGCACACTTTAAAACGTTCATGATCCCATAGGCAAGAAACAAATACAGAGTCTCAATGAGTTAGCCCATGGATATGTATTAGTGTCTTCCTTTTTCATGTACCCATATTTCCAGATTATGATAGAATTTGGGCTATATGTGGAGGTTGAGGGATAGTGAGAAACCTCCTATTGCCCCATCTTTGTTAGATATGAATATATAGTTCAGCATCACTATTCAGCCCATTGGGGGTCTCTGTGCCCAGTAGGAGAATCGTTATGGATTCCTCACGACATTGCTCTAATTCTGTGTTTCCTCCTTGTGGTTTCTTTTGTACATGTTTGTTGCCATTATATGTAATATTTTCGGTTTTCCCATCATGTCTTTCCCATATGTGCTTTGCCTTGGCATATTGACTGTCCTTATTTGCAATTGCTGTCAGATGTTGCAGTGTAAGGTGCTTACGTTTATTGATGGTACTGCCCACGTATTTGGTTCTGCATTGGCATTCCAAAACGTATACAACTGATTCTGTTTCACAGGTGATTTTCTCCTGTTTCTTGTAAGTTGTACCTTAGATGGGGGGCGGCGCAAGAGGGGTACAGTGGCAAGACCAGCCATCGACATCTGCCCCGATGGAAACCAGGAGTACAACGAGGGGGAGGAGAGCCTAATAGTCAACCTCTCTAGGAGAGTACTCACTTCCACTGAAATGGCTATCCTTGAGAAGGGTTTAGGCTTTGTTCCTACCCCTACCCCGGACAACTTCACAGAAATGTGTGAGATAAAACAGCTCTTTCGCAAAGTACGCCTCAGGGCTTACTTCCGAGATCAACCAGCAACGGAGAAGACTGATACAGGGCTACGCAATCCCTCCACTTTCACCCCAACGGATGGGATGGTCCCACCAGAGGTGTTGACATTTGAGCGGGCTGTATTAAGGTCCTTGGAGAATAAACCACATACCAGTAGTCATAACAACCTGAGCAGAGCTGAAAGACAGGCAGTCTTATCACTGGGTAATGACACCTCCATCGTCATTAAACAAGCCGACAAAGGGGGAGCAACTGTCATACAAGACGCCACAGACTACGACACAGAGTGTAAGCGCCAATTAGCCAACACCACCCATTACAGACCCCTTCCAGCAGAGCCGACCAGTAGGTTGACCACGGACATTTCCAGCCTGATCATTGAAGGCGAGACCAACGGCTGGATCTTGAAACATGAAGCAGAGTTCCTCCTGACGACGGACCCAGTGGTCCCCTATTTCTATACCTTGCCTAAGATACATAAAGGTATCAGTCCAGTCCCAGGGAGACCCATCGTCTCGGGAATCGGCTCCTTATTGGAACCATTGTCCATAGACTCCATCGAAGGTAGAGAAGAAGTGGACCTCCTCCTCACGCTTGATGTGGAAGCTTTATATACTAATATTCCCCAAGCAGCCACACTAGAAGCCGTAGAATCTGCCCTTATGCAGGAGGAATGGTCCTCACCTACTCCAATACCATTCATCATGGCATGTGCGAGTATTGCCTTAACGGAAAACTTTTTCCAATACGGATCACAGATGTACCATCAAATCAGGGGTACCTCAATGGGTTCTACTTTTGCTCCTAGCATTGCCTGTATTTACATGGCAACCTTTGAGAACCAGTTTATCTACCCAGAATCCAACCCCTTCAGACAACATCTGACAGTATGGCGTCGTTATATTGACGACATTCTGATACTATGGAAGGGTGACCGCGATAGCTGCACTCAATTTTGCACTTGGATCAACCAACAGAACCCTTATCTGAAATTTACAGGCTCCATGTCTGAGACAGCCTTGCCCTTCCTTGACCTCACGATACGGCTGGGCCCAGCCGGTCTGAGCACTACCCTGTTCCGCAAAGACACGGACAGAAACAGTCTTCTCTTGTTCAATAGTCACCACCCCAGAGCACTACGCGAAAATCTTCCCTTTGGCCAATTCCTGAGGGTACATAGAAATTGCTCCTCCAGGGATGACTATAGGCAAGAAGCTAATACCCTCCAACACAAACTGCAAGATAGAGGATACCCCACTAAACTGATACGTGACTCCAGCAAGAGAGCCCTCAACAACCATAGGGAGGCCCTCCTTGAAGTACATCAAAAGGAGCGTGATGACCTAATAACTTGCGTCACAAGCTTCACCAGAAACTCCAACTTCATTAAGAAAACTGTGAACAAGCACTGGGGCATCCTTAACTTAGGGGACACTGAGTTACCCAAACCAAGGTTTGCTTTTAAACGTACAGCCAACCTAAAAGATTCCCTGATACATACACGCCCTAAGAGACAACCTGGTGGTGGGCAACGGACACTGTGGCAACTCCCACCTGTTGTTGGACACTACCCATGTGGGGGCTGTGCGGTATGTCCCCAGTCCAGACAATGTAAAGAAATCAAGCTTACTGATTCCTTCACGTGGAAACTCAACAGACACACAAATTGCCTCAGTACCAAATGTATCTACCTCCTCATTTGTCCTTGCGACAAATTTTATGTAGGGATGACCATGAGACAGGTGAAGCTCAGAATAAAGGAGCACAAAAGCAACATACGGTGCTCCAAGACCCACACGAGATTGTATGCACACTACCAATTACACAATCACTCTGCAGACAGCATCCAATGGTTAGTGCTCGAGTCCCAACCAGCCATGACCAAACAGGCACTGTTCAGGCTTGAACAGAGATGGGTACTGCGCCTTCAGCTTGATACAGTAGGGCTCAATGATGCTATTCCCTGGGCTACAGTCTCCCAATGAGTTCCCCTAGCCAGCCCCTGTACCTAGTTATAATCACACACCTCCTAGCTCGGCACAGATCTTCCCACTACAGAGGGCAAATGGCATGTCATAGGGCTTTACGTTGCAATCTCTTGGGCTATTGTCTCCAGTTAACATTCCCTAGCTAGCCCATGTACCCAGCTATCCTATGAATCTCCCCCATCCTAACTCGGCACAGGCCTTCCAACTACAGAGGGTTAATGGCATGTAATATTGTTGATGACTCATGAATGATCCTACACAGGGTTAATAGGCATGTCATAGGGCTCTACGTTGCAATTACCTGGGCTATCGTCTCCAGTTAACATTGTTGATGACTCATGAATGAGGGATCCCAACCTTACGGCCCCTAAGCACCTGACCGACCCTTGTCATCCCTTAGACGAGCCCAAAACAATCCGGCTAAAAGAAGGGCTTCCTTTGACTTTCCCAGGGCTTTAAACTGGTAATAGCCCCCTTTCTCCAACAAATGTACGGTACTCCGCCCTCCCCAATTTTAACACCACTGCCTCAACCTAACACCCCCTTCCCCCCTACCCCCACAATAATACTCGCCCCGCGCGCTAGTTTATCAATAAGTTTTTCCCCCTAAAATACCTGAATGGGACTCTATGATTAATAGCAATCCGGTTTACCGCCAACCGTAGCAGACCTCTTTCACGGCACCAGCGACCTCTCCAACATGGCCGCTATGCCTTTCCATTATTATCCGGATGCAGGTCCAGTTACCGCACTGCTTACACGCATGCGCATGACGCGCGACAGGCGCGACGTTACCGATGGCGCCTTGGCAGATCACTAAACAACCTACTTAAAGGCGGACCCCTCCGGGATCCATTACCAGCTGCTCCGCACCCTGAACAGGTGCCGCGAGCGTGAAGGGTAGGTGTCCCGCCGTTCCAGCGCCTGTATTAAGGTAAGCCTTGTCTCCATCCTCTGACCCCCTGAGGCTCGTCTCAATTTTTGCAGCCCAGTTCCACTGACAGTGACGGGAGCTGCTCCCAGCCCCGAATTGGACTCGCGTCCACTCGTTATAGTGCCACATCTACCTAATGCACTTCACCATTCTTGCAGCCCTATGGTGCTGGCGGCTACGGAGACTGTTCCCAGTCACACCATTGACCCAAGCCACCTCTTTAATGTACGGCCAGTAGTCTAGCGGAGTGTGGGGAGTGCCCCTCTGCCCCCGACTAAACTTACTTTATTTAACCCATATTTTGAAGGCTGTGATCATCGTGGTGACCCACAGTATCCCGGCGCCGGCTCGAGCGATGCTCTAGGCTTGCAGGCATGGAGTGTCGCGTTGGTGCCGACCTTACATACTGGGCTCCGTCCTGGGGCCCCCCTGACCTTCATAAACATAATGCGGACAGAGTGGTCGTCCCTCCTCCAACTTCTTGAATCTTTACAGGGGCGACTGTCTTATACCCTGGAGGTCCACTTGTGTAACTAGCCTCCACCACCAGGCACTAACATACCTCTCCTTGATATGTAACATACAAATCAATCCCTCCCTTACATACCCTACAGGTTCATCCACCAGACAGCGCTGGCCTCATGGGAGCATGCTGCGAGGCCCGTGTTACTCTCCCTTAGGGTAAGCACCTTCCTGCTATTCTCCTAGGAATGGGTGTCACTTTGTAAGATTCGGCTACATACCTCAGATTAGCGTTTTATTTGCACTCTGGTTCCTCCAATGAGAGTTAACAATCGTGCCATTACTAGACCGATTATGAAGGGAAATTCCACCCAGTGTCCGGTATGATCGGTTTCCCTACACGCCCCCCTCACCCCTCACAGTGTGGAGAGCATTCACTGAAGTCACTCTATATCCTCTGATTATACAGTCACATAATTAAGATATGACTTGACTCGCTCTCTATTAATCATTTTTTCCCCTACCTCTAGGTCACCTAATTAGAGCAGGACCCCGTGGCCCTCTTTGTACCCGACCCAGAGAGGTTGTATTTGCTTTTTACAACGTGAATGAGCATTTAATCGTTTGTCTTCTTGTGTAGTACTTTGTTTGGGTCCTGATGAATCGCCGGTTGGCGAGAAACATGTTGACCACACCAGGGGGTTGAGTTAGTTTTCTGTACACCTCCACAGTTTCTAGCTCCCCTCCCACCCCTTTTAATCAGGGAATCAGCCACGTTAATAAAACCCATTGTGGACTGATTACCCTTTTTATTCACTCACTTTGCACCGACTACACTTTCTTTCGTCCTCACTCACACTCACCATCGGCAAGGAACAAAAGAACTCCGCCAAAAGAGTGCCTTTGGGCTCTCCGTCAGACATTGCAGTGCCGGTCTGACGAGGAGCAGTGAGCCGATGATGATACTGGACATCCTTCAGTCAGGGTGTGTTTCACACCTAACGCTCTGGGTGTGTGAGGCTCTCTAGTTCCGACAAGGGAACCCTTCCAGTTCCTTGAATCTTTACAACCCCTCTCTTCTCCACACTGTAATACTCTCCCCGGGGAACTTTGTATTCTTCTGTGTGCTTTGGGTACCTTAGATGGTTCCATATTCATTTTTGATGGTGCCATGTCTACAAGGCTTGCACTTGGTGCATTTAAAGAAACCTCTGGTGGGAACTGGGATCCATGTCATTGTGTTTGTTTGAGGATCAGTTGGTTTAAAATATGAGCTAGTTCAAAGATACCTCAATGAAGGTGCTTTGCTGTAAGTAATAGTAATCTTTTCTGGGATTTCTTTTTTCATGTCTTCATCCATTAATAGGATCCTCCAATTACTTCTGAGTATGTTTCTTACCATGGCACTAGATGTGTTGAAATTAGTTATGAATCTTACATCCTGGTCATTCTTGCCTTTGATTTGGTTTGGCTTCAAATTCGGTGTGAATAATCTCTCTTGTTTTTTCACTTTGGCTCTCTTTAAAGTGTCTTATAAGACTGTTCCTGGATACCCCCTGATCAGATCTTAGCATATCTACGATGCTACCAGAAAAATGTTTCTCCAATATGAAATGCATCATTGACAGTTTTGTCTCACAATCTCTTCTGGATAAGATAAATTTTACCATGGGGTTTAAAGAGCATCCTAAAATATTCATGAACACTAGGTGACATGACGTCTCTTGTTGCATCACAGATGCAGAAAAGGTGGAAATTTCAAACGATGTTCTGAAAGCTAAGTAATCCAGTATCAAGATTGATAATGGAAGTGAAAACTAATCTGCAAATAAAACAATTAATTAAGAAAATTCGAGACTTCAGTGAGGAGTACTCAGAAATCCTCCTGGGTAGGAGTAAGTTTGAATGATTAGGATCAACTTTCTCTTTCTGAGATCTTCCAATTCGGACTCAGAAAATATGGTCATGGAATGTCTGACAAATTTGGCTCTGATCACGTGTTTCCCATACTTTCTGATACGTGTGCAAACATCTACATGACAAAGCCTGAATCTGAAGTTTACTGTGCTCCATAGATCACTGTGCCAGAATGGCTCCTAATGTCCTCAAGAACAAGAGCAACTTTAAGAAGATGGTAGAAATTGTGTTGCATAATGCAGTGAAACATTATGTGTAGCACTGTAGCTCCTCATTAACTTGGTGTAGCTGTCAAGCACACTATGAGGGATGAATGACATGATGACATTTCTGAGGTTGGGGCTATGTATTGTTGGATATGTTAAGAGGTGGGAGGATGAATCAACAAGATGATTGAAATAAATGTGTGACTTCCAAGCCTGAATCGAACAATCGGTCATGGACTAAACCCCATGAGAAAAAACTCATGCACAACATCCACCCTTGTGTTGCATGGAGTGGGATGTTACAGAATCAACATGCACCTACCAAATATGTGGAGGTTAAACATTATGAGGGACCATAACTACATCTGCCCACTTCTCATGCCCTGATTATACTCAGTTCATATCCTGTTTCCCATGCATGCTTCTACCTTCCACGATCTATATTGTTTATCCCCCATACTTGCATCACAGTCTTCCTTTCCCACATCTGTATCTACTTGTCTTCGGTCTTTCCATGTCCTTGTCTTCCTCTTTGCTTCACTTTCTGTTTTTCTTTACTTTTGCTTGTGTCTCCACTCCATCTTATTTGTTCCTATCTCTCTGCCTTGTCTCTTTCCCATTATCACCCCATTTTCCCTATCAATGTGCAGCTGTCCAACTTTTCTATCTCCCTTTTTCCCATTCCCTGGTCTCAACTCCCTGTCAGTTTCTCTTTACCCCCTACTTTTCTCACTGTCCTCAGTCTCTTTCGTTGCACCCTTCTCTCTCTGACATCTTGTTTCATCAGCTCCCTGTGGCCAAATTAGCCACCTTAGCACAATCTGTTTCCGAAAAGCACATCATAGTGTGACTAGTGTATTCGCAGATTACCTACATTGCCTTAGCTATCATTCTTCTTATATATCGGATGGCTAGAATCATGATTCATCAATATGAAATGCATTCTATATCATCAATTCATTGCAACATCAACAGTAGTAGAACCTAGGGTCGGACTGGCCTATAGGACAGTGAGGCAATGCCTGATGGACTGGTCTGACAGATCAGTATGGGTTGATTTTTCAGTAGTTTGAGGATCTTTTTTATGGCCATGTGGGATGGTTTTTACTGTTGATTTCCCTGACATTATCAAAAGCCCTACCTGCAGCAAAACAAATGTATGCAGTCCCACATACCTTGCAATATACCAAAACAGTATGTCTTTACAAGTTAAAAACTGACAAGATTTGCAAATGTGGGTCAATTTTTTAGCTATCTCCTTCACTAATGTGGCCACTTTAGATTAGGTGCCCTGGCCTATTTTTTCCCCCAGTCTGACCAGCAACGGTGATTCCATTAGGGCAGAGAAGTGTTGCCCACCTGGCTGTCAGTGCAACAAAACTGAAAAATAAATTGATAATGAAATATTTTATTATAATTTTATTTTTTCGGTGCAGTGTTCCTTTGGCAGGCTGTCTTGGGACGGCCAGCCTGACATGTATACTTTACACCTCTCCAAACTGAACTGTCTTAGACATCTGTGGGAGAGCAGACACGGGCCTCCAGCACCTGTAGGAGTACTGAAGAAGCCCGCTCCAGTCCTAATGCTTCTCTCATGCTTGTTAACAGCATGAGAGCTGTGATTTCAAGCCCTACTTGACAGAGGCGATTCAGCTGCCCTCATCCTCTGGGATATCTCAGTAGCTTTCAAGACCGTCTCCTACCAGACAGGGCGCTTAGGTGGATGGCATCCTTTCCTCATGGGATGCACTCAGAGAGTTCACTCCCCGCCCTTCACCTCACAACCCGAGCACACCATCTACAGAGAACCCCAAGGGTCATCCTTCAGCGCTACCCTCTTCAACATCTACATGACACCACTTGCAGACATCGTCAGAACACACAACATTAACATCATCTCCTACACCGATGGCACTCAGCTTGCCCTCTCACTCTATGTGAACCCCACCTTTACCAAGACCACCGTCCACAACTGCAAGAAGAATGTCGCAAAATGGATGAAAGACAACTGCCTGCAATGCAACACTGACAAAACAGACATTCTGACCTTCGGCAGATACTGCTCTTTGGAACGACTATTGATAGCCAGCAGAGTTCAGACCTACTCCCTTACCAAAGTACCACGCCTGCAACCTCAGCATTATACTGGACAGCGAACTCTCCATGAAACGTCAGTTCAACGCTATTGCCTCAACCTGCTTCCACACCATCCACACACTCCACAAAATCTTTAACTGGCTCACCATCAGCACAAGAAAGACTGCCGGCTCGTTTACGACAATGCACTCTATGCCGACACATTCTCTGGACTCACTCAAAGCCTCCATACAATGCAGAATGCAGCAGCATACCTCAACTTGCCCAATAGGACACACACCACCAAACACCTGAACAATCTCCACTGGCTTCCTGTCCAGAAGAGCTGCCGATTCAAGCTCCTGACCCACGCCTACAAAGTCCTCTACAACCAAGGGCTAGACTGCATGAACCACCACATGATCCTCCACCAAGCAACCTGAAACCTCGGCTGTGCACCTCATCCTCGCTCAAACACCATGCACCTGCCATAGCTGCTACAGAGGATGTTATGTTATGTCAAAGTAATTTTATCATGTGCACAGCTACCCAAAAAGGGTTTCCCAGCACAGACCTGAACGAACCAAGGAAATTAGAAATTATTGATTAAACAACTACGTTTTTAGTAGTGTATGGACATTCGTGTAGAGTGTTTCTTTACAAATCGCTATGGGGAGAGAATTCCATAAGAGTGGGCCAAGATAGGAAAAAGAAAGACCACCCATTCTTGTGAGTTTGACCCTAGGAACCACAAATTTTTCCTGAGTCGTGGAACGCAATAGGTGGGAGGGCTGATAGGGGTGGACTAGTTTTTGCATGTATTGAGGAACTGTACCTGTCTTAATCTTGAACATATAGTTCAGGGCTTTAAACTTGGTCCGATTTTCCACTGTAAGTCAGTGTAGATCTCTCAAGGCACTAAAAGTAGAAGACGTTCTTGGGATTTTGCAAAGCAATCTTGCAGCAGAATTCTGCACCACCTGCAGCTTATGTAATACATCCCTATTTGCTCTCAAGTAAAGAATATTCCTGTAGTCCAATCTAGATGTTACAAGCACGTGGACAACCGTCTTTTGGGTAGCACTATGGAACATCCAGATGATTTTCTTCAACCATTTTTAAATGGTGAAGCAGGTGGCTGCAGTTTTTACCGCATGTTGCTTCATAGATAAATTACTATCAATGATAAATCCCAGGTTGCAGACTTGAGAGGTGGGCAAGGGTAAATAACCCATTATGGTGGGCCAATGTTGGGGGCTGCACAGGTACTTATTTTTCCCTAGAAAGAATAAGAACCTTATTTTTTTCACCATTGAGCTTGAGTGATTGACTTGCATCCAAGATGCAATCTTACTCAAAACCACTTGAAGAATTGAGGGTCCTCGCAGCTTTTGCGCAGAAATGGAGAAAATAATTTGGATGTGATCAGTGTACAAAAAAAGAGACATTCCAGCCTCTTCTGCAATCGCTGCCAACGGTTGTACATATCATTAAACAGAAGAGGGCTAAAAATTGATCCCTGAGGTACCCCATAGGGAGAAGAGTGAATTTTTGACTCAGCCCTAGATGAAAAAACTGGAAAAGTCTGCTTGGATTAAAAAGAAGATAACCAACCAAGTGTTGTACCAGTAATACCAAGAGACTGCAAAGATTCAATTAACACGGTGTGAGAGACCATATCAAATGCAGCACTCAAGTCTAACAGTATAAGGGCCACTGTGTTACCTGTATCTAAATGTTGCCGTAACCTTTCAGTGACGACAAGAAGAGTTTTTTCGGTCTAAAAACCCGCTCGGAAGTCAGACTGAGAAGAATGCAAAAAATTAGAGGATTCAATAAACTCAGGGGCATATTATCAAGGGGGTTTATCTCCGCTTTTATGGCTTTAAAAGCCAAGAAAGCGGAGATAAAATTATCTCCCTATTACCTAGCTGTCGCTAACACCATTTAGCGACAGCTAGTAGGAGATAGCGACCATCTTGGGCCCCACTTTGCATGTCAGTGATATTTATCACTGATGACATGCAAAGTGGGCGTGCCAAGATGTTAGCGACTGGAAACAGTCGCTAACATCGCTATCTCCTATTACCAACTTATGGAGATATTCGCGCTAAGCGCGAATATCTCCAAAAGCTAACACCTGCCCTGAGCAGTTCTTAACCATGTTATCCAATGGGAAGTGGATAACATGGCTAAGAGCATTAGCTCGGTAATGCATGAATATCGCTGACTTTTCAGCAAAATTCATGCATTGCGGCCGATTTTTATCGCATTTGCGATAAACCTTGGTAATACCAAGGTTTATTTGCGATAAAAATCGCCGCAGCTCAGCGGTAAATTTTTGTCTCTAACCAAGCAATAGCGATAATTATCGCTATTGCTTGGTAATATGCCCCTCAGTTAGTTGTAGGTTAACATGTTTTTCCAAGATTTTGGAAAAAGTTGGAAGCAGGGAAATGGGCCTAAAATTGAATGACTGGGCAAGATCAGCATTAGCCTTTTGCAAAAGTGGGGGGACCATGGCGTGTTTCCAATCAGGCGGAAGCATGGCCTTTTGGAGCGAAGCGTTAAGTAGCCCTATTGTCAGGACTCTCGTAGCTCTTCGGGATCTGGGTGATGCTCAAAGGGTCCACCTCCAGACCTTCCCAAGCTTCTGTTCCAAAACTACCCAGAAGCTTAGAGGCGATCAGGCGAGGGAAAAAAGAGAGGGGCCAGGACGGTGCTGCGTGGGACGAGGTAACCTGAAAAGACAAAGGACAGCCCGTTACTTGTGAGCCTATTCCACCTCTCTACTCTCCCTAGTTTCACTGGTGGTAAATCACGTACCTTGCTGAGTATACTGCTGAGGGCTGAAGGGAATTGCCCCCGGATGAACTCTCCTATCATGGAGCAACCTGGGATATTGTCTACAAAACACAAGTACAGATTATTCACCCTGTCCTCGTTCAACACTCACCCATTCAACATACCCCCCTTTACTCATACATACCCAGGGTACCCCCACTTTGCTGTAAGGGAGCTTGGCAGAACAACCTCACAGAAGCAAGTAACATCAACTGAAGAAAAGGTATATGTCCCAAGACTGTTCCCCTTCTGTTACTCCACAGAAGGCAAGAACGTGTTCCACAATAACACAGCACCAGAGTACTAAAGTATAAATAAGAACAGGCTCCTGAAGGAAAACAAATGGTTCCAAGCGAGGTGATCCCAAATTCCCTACCACTCCTCACACCAAGCACAATAACCGGAGTCTACAGTACCTCTGGGCTCCTGTGCCTCGGGTTGGTTCAGGTACTTCTTTGGGACCGCCTTCTACCAGAAAACGGCAGACGAACAATCATGTTCCAACCAAAACGGAACTCCCGTCCGATGAGATGCCTGTATCAAAAGGGGTTTCAACTCTCTGTTCCCTTGAATTGAAATATGCACGCTAGCTTTAACGAACAAACAAAAGAGGCTCCCCTCCGCTCACAAATGAAAAGATGAGAACCGGTGTCCGTGTCTTCAGCAGAATGTCTGCGAAGCACCACAGAGCACCGAAGTTGTATCAGCCGACACACCCCTTCAATCACGCTGCACGGCAAAGAACAGCACAATTCCGCTCCGGAAACCACTTAAGGATTGGGGTTCGTGTCTTCAGCAGAGACGACTGCGAAGCACCACGAAACTCCTGTAAGTTAGCGAGCAGCTGCTCCGCTAGGGTACCGGTGATCAGAATCCAATACAACCCGACTTCCGGGTTGTAGAAAGTTATATAGATCCCGCATCCAAACCAACCAGGAGTTCTGGGACTCGTAGTTCTCTGATGCTAGGCAGGCGCCTTACTGCCACAGACCCTGACACCTATAACAATTTTTAAAATGTAAATGTAAATGTACATGTATTTATATAGCGCAAATCACCGACACGGTATCTAAGCGCTTGCTTAGGGACCCGTCCTGGTATTCCCCTGTGAGATACCCCGGCAGGGTATCCACAAGGTGAAAGTCAGGCATCCCGCCGCGAGGGGCCATAGTGGAGATTAAGCAAGCTATTGCCCAGAGTCGCAGAGTGTGACCCCGTGAGTCGAGTAGGCACCGGAGCGAGAATTATCGAGTCCGTGGAATTTTAGAGCCCGAGACCCGCCGAGGCGGGGAATCGAACCCTGGTCCACGGCCAATCTCAGCTTCCGGGTCTGCCGCCTCTAACCACTGAGCCACACTTCTCCACCACTGAGCCACACTTCTGGATGGCAACTCAAATTACTGAAGTACTGGAGCAGGGAGGAGATCACATGGACACCCTGATTTAATGCTGCCTACATTTTTTTAAAGAATTAATATTGAGAGGTGACCACGTTTCCAGTTTCGTAGACAATTCTGCAGAAAAAATAGGCTCAGGAGAGGAAACTGACTGAATAGGCGCCATTGGTCAAGTTTTATCCAGTGTTAGATATATTTGCTCCACTTTATTTATAACAAATTTAGCAAGAGTGTTACATTATGATTCATCTAGAATAGGAGAAGTAGGCTGAGTATCTGAACCAGTTAACTTTTTGATCAAAGTAAACAAAGTACGTGAATAGTTGTTTGCAGTGGAAATAGTGGAGGCGACATATTCCTTTTGAGCTAGTTTACTTAGAACTTGATATTTTTTTAAGCCATTTTATATGTAATTTTAGATTCTGAGGAATGGTTTTTACTCCAGCATCTTTCCAATTCTTTACAGTTACTTTTTTCGGTTTTTAGTTATTCTGTAAATCAAGGAGCGGGGAACGAGGGTTATTCAATTTTTAACGAAAATTGGAAGGCAGTCATCTGTTGCATTAGAAATCCAGCTGTAAATAGTTTCCAAAGAAGACATCGATATGAAATCCATAATAGGAGCACTGTTGGTCAGGGTTCGATTAAAAACATCCATATCCAATTTTCCCCAGTTCCTGGATTATGATTGTGATCCAGATACAGATGTAAAGAAATTCCCTCGGGCTGTAAAATAAAACTTGACCGCAAAGTGACCTGACCAAAATAAGGGAAAGGCAGGAGGACATTGAATGTGAGATAAATTGGAAAAGATGAGATCTAAAAGGTGGCCTGCCGTATGCGTCGTTGCAAAGGAGTAAGTTCATAGCAGCCAGATCCGAGATCAATGCGCAGCTAGTTGTGCACTCAGTATTTTCAAGATGAAGATTTAAATCACTTAAAATGGTGAAATTGCCCGTTTTAAGTAGATAGGGGGCAACCAGGTCTGGGAATGATGACACCCAAGGACCGGGCGGTCCTGGGGGCCGATAAACCAGCATACCGGTGAAAGTAAAATGAGAAGTCAGGGTAAGCTTAAATAAAGCTGTTTCGCAACCAGTAAGAGGCAGATCCTCAAATTTGTATGAGTAACATGTTTTAAAGATTAATGCAATGCCTCTCCCACCTCGCTGCCAAAGCCTGTAACTCCCTCCAGCTCTATATATCACCCTTGTTGAACCACTTCAGGAGGTGACCCACAACCTGGCTCTTGAACTGATACCTGCAATGCAGCACCTGAATAACCCCTGGGGTGATAAGTCACACTCTATAAATTCTGCATGATTGCTTGAGAGCAGCGTCTGGATTTGTTAGGGAAGTTGGCTCAGAGAATCCTTTTAGCCTGTTTGCAATGGACTGCGGGACCAAAGAGGAGTAGGTAGGTTTGTTTTTTGCTAAATTTAGTTTTTCACATTGCTTGCCAGTGCGAGAAACCTGTACTTCTTTCAGCCTCAGCTCCAGACCTCTTAATCGTGACCCGTTATAAGCACTGTTTATAGCGGACCATGATTGAGAGCTATGGGGTTGTGCCTAAGAGTATTCCTGGATTTCCCGCCTGACCACGCCACCATTTTCAAAAGCTATCAGCCGGCACTGAGTACAACCCTGGTAGAACCATTCAATAACAACTTCGCTGTTCTTAACAGATGCGAATGAAAAAATGCTCACTACATAATATTCTAGTGGAGATTTCAACATTAACCCCTTGGACGCTCATGACGAGCTCAGCTCGTCATGGAGTTTCCATTGATTTCAGTGGAAATTCAATGAAGAATCTGAAAGTGCCTTAGCATCCAAGTGGTTAATAAAAAGTTGTGGTCTACATGATCTGGAGCCACTAAACCACAATAAGGAAGAATAAGGAAGAATTTGTTAAATTCTATAGTCTCTATCAAATGGGCAGAAAACAAAGTCAAGTGGTTGTTTGCATTGACTGTTTATCTCAAGGTCTGAGATAGATACGTAAGTGCTGCTCAGCACTAGGTAAATTCTAATTACCTGAACAGTAATCTTCACCTATGCACCTTGTACATCTTATGTGCCTTTTTGTCATGAAACCCCTAATTGCAAACCCTCATGAAAATGTATTCCCTGAGATCACATGATTGTTGTGTGTTTGTGTAGGCCTTTGTAGAAGGCCAGAAGTATATTTTTAGGGGGGCATGTTACTCAGCCATGATCAAACATTAAAGCAGTGCAACATAGGTGCATTCTTTCTCAGATACGTCTAGGGGAAAATGTACATTATGCTAAGTTTTAAAGTACACAGTGCTTTTTTTTACTGGTGTAATTGATTGCACTACTAAATATCGACCACCAGAATATTGCAGTATAAACATATCAAGGAGAGAATGATCAGAGATACATGCATATTGGGAGATATAGATGAACTATTCCTGACTCCAAGTCATTGTACCTTGAAGATATATATATACATAGCGTCAGTGAATATGGGCCAGATGTAGGTAGGCATTTACCGGTCGGTAACGGCCGAATTCGGCCGTTTCCGATTGGTAAAAGCCTTTTGAGATGTAGGGCATCTCAAAACACAGATTCGGTAATTTTACCGAATTGGTAATCTTACCGAGTCGGGAAAATTACCGAATCGGGAAAATTACTGAATCTGTGTTTTGAGATGTATGTGGCACAGTGCCACAGGGCTTTAAGAATTCGTTATTTACCACCAACTACAAGTTGGTGGTAAATAATGAAAACCTTGGAAAAAGCTTTTTTTTGCTTTTCCAACAGTGCCATGTTGCAGACATACATGCCCTTAGGGCATGTATGTCTGCAACATGTGCACCCATACACAATTGAGCGGTGCAACAGGGTGTCAAAGTGACACCCTGCCACCCTTCAATGTTTCCTCCTTTTACCGAATCGATAAATACTGATTCGGTAATTGGCATTCGGAGGCCCATAGGAATGAATGCCAATTACCAAATCGGTATTTACCGATTCGGTAACTACCGAAACTTACCGATTCGGTACTTTTTTCGTTAAAATTACCTACATCCTATTTGCCTGTTCTTAAATACCGAATCGGTATGATTTGTATTTAAGAATCGGTAATCTAGGATTACCTACATCGGGCCCTATATGTGGATAAGAGGATAGAAAATCTATACTTACCTGCCAATATTTTGGATTCAATATTCTGTTCTCAATATTCTGTGTCATTGGTATTCTGGTTTCAATATTCAGGATGCACACCATATGAATTGCTGTGAAGGAATATGTGGATCTTTTAAGGTACATTTCAAAGCACACACAATCAACCTTCCACAATCCAACTTTAAATTGTGTATATTAGATAGAATTTCAAGGGAGCGGGGTGTAAAGTTGTAAAGTCAGCTGACTCTCAACTTTGTGTATGTTTTGAATGGTTCAAATGTTGTGAAATTGAAAACATATTAATTTCCTTTTTATTAGAACAATAATACGGCCTCAGCTCAGAGCCCTCTCTCTCACACCTCTTGCCTGAGGTGGTGGATGTCCAATCTTCTCAGTCAACATTTTTTTTTATTGGAGGATGGCCTTTCTGAAGCATTCTGCATTAGGTTATCATCACAACTGGAATGCCCAAAAGGATAAAGCTTACCACAAGTAAAGTTAGGAAACCTAATCTGCTTCATAAAGATTGAAGTTTCTGAACTACGCCTTACTTCATAAATTAATTTTTAATTTAACCGCCACTAATGTAAAATAACTTTACAGAGAGCTTGGAGCACACCCACCAAGGACATTTTGAGAACTCTGGGGTCTATAAGGATGGCGGTCGGAAAACCACCCCGACCGCCATGGTCGTGGAAATCAACCCAGGGGGTGCGGCGCATGCACAGTTTTCTTGAAGACGTCACGATGGAGGAAGAGGGCAGCCCGGGGACGCCGCAGATAAGGTAAGACGTTTTCTTCTTCTTTAAATCGCTTTTTTTAAAGTTGCCGGAAATTGTTAATAGCCTGGGTGGGAAGCGGGTGTGAAGCGATTGGTTTCATCTCCGTGGCTCTCCGCATAGCCCCGCTACGCCCACTATGCCCAGACCTAGTACATTGTCACTCACCTTCAGGTGAAGTAGCGGTTGACAAGCTGTTGAAGCAGGTCGCAACCTTCCTCCTCTCCACTATCCTCATCACTGGACATGTGTTGATTTTCAGACGGGTCCTCAGCTGCTCATCAGCATCCAGGAGAAGGGAGATCTTCTTGCGTAAGGTCAGGTTGTGGAGCATGCAGCATGCAACTACAATATGACACACCTTTTTGGGCGAGTACATCAGTGCACTTCCGGTCCTGTCCAGGTAACGGAAACGTGACTTCAGGAGACCATATGGTCGCTCCACCACACGATGTGCCCTCTCCTGGGCATAATTGTAGCAGGCATCACTTGGGGTCCTGCGATTTCGCAGTGGGCTCAGCAACCAAGGCTGGTTGGAATATGCTGAATCACCTAGGTGTGAGATACACAGAACAAATTTCTAATGTAACTGTGGCAGAGGACAGCATGCCACACACACAGCATGCTACCGGACTATTCATACTCACCCACAATCCATGCATGGGTGCAGTCAATGGCACCAACAACATGGGGGATGTGCCCAAGTGCATAAAAATCTCCCTTCACAGCCGCCAATTCATGCATCCTGGGGAAATGGATATATCTGTCCTTGTAGATCATCATAGCGGACAGGATATCACGTAGCACCATGCCGAACATAGGTTGCGACATCCCAACTGCCCTGGGCACCGTGTACTGGAAAGGTCATGAAGCAAAAAAATGCAGGACAGCCATCACCTTAGACATTGGTGTGAAAGCACCCGGATATGTCCTGCGAGGCTGCAAATGGGGCTCCAACATAGCACATAGGTCTTGGAGGGTTGCTCTATCTAGACAGAATTTCCGTATGACCTCCTCATCCTCCATGTCTGCCAGCACTGTGAAGGGACGATGCACATTTGGTCTCCTCCTAGGTGAGATTAAAGCGGACAATAGTCAATGTAATGCACCATGAGATGTGTCCAACATCTTACGTTTTGACAGACACAGCATAAAGTGACTAGCATCACAGTTCAGCTTGCGGCACAACTTACATGTAGGGACACCCTTAGCTACACCACCCGTACACTTGTCCACTTTTCACACAGCTAGCACCTCACAAATATCCGACTATGTGAATGCACAAAGGGATATAACCACATCTTGCATGGGCAGCCCTAAGATTTGCACCGACTGCATATGTGTGAGACTGCCACACTACTGTCTCCTACTTAGCTGCTGTACCTGCCACACCTTCTTGCGTAAGTTGAACTGAGCACACATCAGCAACAAAATGAGCCCAGTCTGTGCGTATACAACAAGTCTGTGCATGAGCCACGACAAGTAGACAGTCAAATATGCACAATGGCTAGTCAGACATGCATCACTGTGTGTTGCTCTGCCCTTTCACACATTAACATGTGTACCCATTGTAGAGTCCATCACAACACTGTTCAGTGTACATGCCTAGCAAAATCACTAGTGACAGGTGAGGCAGTTCATGTCAATGTTCAAAATCATATACACAAACCTGGCATATGTAGTCATCAGTGGGGTAAATGTTACATTGGCAATGTGTGCACAATCATGTTCCATCAATCATGTGGCCATTGTGCATTGTTGAGAACTGCCCATTTGCCATTTACGCGGCCTGATGTGTGCACAGGTGCTGTCAAAGTTCTCCGCCACCCAGATCAGGGTCATTCTCAGAAATGTATGGCACCCATATAGCGGGGCTACCGCCTGGCCCCAGTGGTGTGTCACTGCCAATACCCAAGCCACACTCGCGGTAGTGATAGTGATATGTATCTTGCCAAATGGTAGTTGGCATGCTCTGCCACCCAGATCACAGTCATTCTCAGCAATGTATGGCACCCATATTGCAGTAGCTACCACCTGGCCCCAGTGGTGTGTCACATTCCAATGCCCAAGCCACACTCGCGGTCGTGATAGTGATATGTGTTATGCCAAATGGCGGTTGGCATGCTCTCCCACCCACATCATGGTCATTCTCAGCAATGTATGGCACCCATATCACAGAAGCTACCATCTGGCCCCTGGGGTGTGTCACTGTCAAAGCCCATGCCCCTACAGCCAATGAGAACCGCAATTGCGGTAGACTAATGCAATTTTGAAAACCGCTGCAGGCGTACTCCACCACCGCGGAACCTATCATTGGATGCAATTGAAAAATGCACGATCACGGTAGCAACCGCCTGGCCCCTGCGGTGTGTCACCATCATGGCCCATTCCCTACAGCCAATGGGAACCACCATCGTGGTAGACTAATGTAATTTTAAAAATGGCGGTAGGCGTACTCCGCCACCGTGGAGCAGGTCATTGGATGCATTTGAAAAAGGCTGACCTGGAACACCAATTGCAGCAGCTTAGAACCACTGAATCTGCCCAAGGGGGCTATATATGTGTGGGAGAGAGCCTCACATTTCCACAGACAGCAGGTGGTGGTGAGTGGTGTCAGGAAACAGGCTCTGGATTCAAGCAAGCCGGGCTGAAGACGGCTGTTTCCGGTCCAGATAAGGCATGGCTTGGCAGTTCGGGCTGGACTGTGCCCATGAGGCTGAGGGTCATGTGGAAAAGTAAATTTTGTCATGTTCTGTGTCACTACGTGTCATCCATCATATGTTATGTGTGCATGACCAATATGCATATGTTATTCCCCATGTCCGATTCAAGACGCAATTACAGTTGTGTCCACCTCTGGTATGTCATTTTCCTAGTCCTCGTGAATACTACGAATATCAGGCCTATGTAAAGCTATGTTGCCACGTTTCTCAGTGTGCACGTTATTCCATTATAAAGTCCCCGTTTCTAGGCCTCAACAGGGCCCGGACATCAGATTCAGCCTCTGTCTCCTGAAGCCTCGCTGAGGAGCGATCCAGCCCCCACCTGTATCCTCGACCTTTCACTTACTTCCTGCCTCGCAGTGCCCGGTGCAGCTTGGCTCTGCCTCTGAGTCTGCCAAGACTATGTTATGATTCCAGTTATCAGTTTAGTCCTCCTTCTCTGCATTCCTAAGCTACTGAACTGCATCAATAGTTTCCGTCATTGTCTAGCCTATGCGGCTCCATATTAAGAGAAATACTGTATTTAATGGTCATTTAATATTCTTCATCACGCACTACATGTAGAATAAATGCATGCTCTAGTCTTAGAGTCAATTAGCTTTTCCCCTCATGACTTCTAGTTTATATCAACATGTTCCCTAAACATCAGATACTAGATAGGGTTTAGGTACATGTCGCTCCGACCCTCCAGACTTTAGTCTCTGCTCCTAGCACAGAGTTCATAGCCCCCAGCTTCTCCTCGTAACACGTCATTGCCAGTTTGCGCGCACCACCAGGTTAGAGGTCCCGGCTCCTTAGGTAGCCCCCTCCTATGTTTCCGCCCATTCATGACATATCCTGTTACGTCTGCACCACATGTCTATGTATACGCCCAGTTACACCTCTTTTTACTCTTATCTTTCGCGACTGCTACGCGTCACGCCTTCTGCTCCACCCACTGCTACGCCTACTGCAATGTAATGTTATGTGTTCGCGCTATGTATATATGCTCGTGTATTGTTATTAAAAGTCAGCGCGCTCATCCCAGACCCAGCCCCAGCAGCTGCTGGGCCCTGTCATCCTATTCCTATGCAGGTTGTCCTGTTCCTGTCCTTATGCTGTATTAAACCTGCAAAAACTCCTACTACCTCGAATCTTGACTCTTATTTATTGAGCTATCTGTTATGATATATGTCTAGTCAAAAATAGGGTATTATTTATTTATTTACCACATAATGGCGCCCGAATAGGGACTTGCCCTTTCCCCACGCGTCGGTGAAGCCACGCCGACCCCCTGACCCTCTGCAGTCGTGACGGAACTCTTCTGCGCAGTGGCAGATATTTCTGCTCAAGTATCCCTCAGGCCCACGGAGGAGACGGAGGAGGCGGTCCAGCATCCAGACGAGACGGTGGAGGAACGCGGCGAGTCCCGACCAGAGCCCAAGCCAAGAGTCCAAGGTCCGAGGTATCCGGAGGTCCACCCGTAACTGAAGTCCGAAGTTCGTCGTCCGTCGTCGTAGCAGTCCAGTCCAGTCTGAGGCCTTCCGTTCTTGCTGCCCGGTGAGTACCGTTACTGGGGTGGTATCTAGACAGGGTCAATTTAATTGACTCTGGTCTGTGGGTTGGTGGTACACAGTCCCACAAACGAAGTGTCCACTTCGGTGGATGCGGGTCCTGACGTGTCTCTTTAAGAGACCGGTAAGTTTCGTACTGTTTCAGCAGTGCATCTAGTTTCTGTTCTAGTCAGTTCTGTTCTCGAGAAATTTCAAGTATTTTCAGGTGGTATTCTGTTCGAACTGTTATTCATAATGTTCTTCATGTATTTTAATGTTGTGGTATGAATGGGAAATAAGTATCGTGTTTATTGTGTATTGTATTGTGTCTAGATTACAGTTCAGTCATGCCCATATTTTCCAAGTTACGTCAGTTAAAAACTAGAAAGGGTCTGCTGGAAGCAGCAGTTCCCGTCCCGCCCAGGGACAGTCCAGGTCACTTTATGTATCAGAAACATGGCATAAGTGCCATATTGTATCTAGATTTATGGGTAGAGTATACCAAACAGTTAGAAGAAAAGTATAGATGGCCCGTATCGGGTACATGGGATGCCGAATGCATCATGCGAGTAGAAGAGGCATTATGGAAAAAGAAAGCCAGACAATCACAGAAAGATGCCATCGAGTTATGGCGCAAAGAAGCTCATAAGAGAACCGAAAAAGAAATCAGAAAGTCAGAACTAAGTAGAGAATCCCAAGAACGAGCCCAAGAAAGAGAATTAATCGAGATAGGTGAACGAGTTAGAACTGAGCAATCAGACAGACAGAGGAATGCCCTCATTAAGGGTATGTATCCTCTTCTTGCTGAGGGCTTGCCAAAAGCGACCCCAGAGGCATCCAGTAATTTCCCGCCACCATTAGTTCCGACCAAGCTACGTCACAAACCGACCGCAGCTGATATTTTCATCTCGTCCTATTTGGACGACACAGTCCCCGAATATGCAAATCCTGTTCGCACTCCGCCAGTCCCTGTAAACCAGGTAATTCCTGCTCCTCCAGACACCGGGGTGCCCTTAACAGCCCCCCTGGGTCAGCCCGCCATACAAGTCCAGCCCACGTTACAATTACCCACCCTGCCAGGACGAAAAGCATCAGTTGATGATTCCAGTTTAGGGGCCGCAGGAGGAGGTCTTCCTCAAACCCCGCCGCCATACAAGCGTTTATCAGCACTCGAATTACATGCTCAAGCATCACAGCGTACTCCCAAGAGTAATAAGTCTGTTGCAGAAATCAGGCAAACCCTTGGCGAATGTGTCTATGACCCAGTTCCAGGCGAGTTTAATATGGTTTTATATTCCGTACGCGTAAGGAGGGTGACCGAGTATCTAGTCACCCTGCCGAATATGAAAGAAGATCTAGACAGGATATATCGTTTCATCCGTACAGGGGATGACCCACAAAGTATTAGTGATGCCATGTCTCAAAGGAAAGCCGAGATTCAGCGCATGATATTAAAGTTCTTAATTAACTGTCTAATAAGAGAACAGGATTACCCGTCTAAAGACCCGGAAGAAATGAAAACTCTAACAAAGTGGAGTGATAATATAGCCGAAGGAAAGCACAATACCATTGGTGCCATGGAAAGTATGTACAAGAAAATCCGTAGAGAAATAATAAAGATACACGAACAGCGTAAAGCAGCACAAGTAAGCGAGAAAGAAAGTACCTCTGATCCTGAAGAGGAAGACGACGAGAATACTGCCAGAATAGCGTATGCAGGAAAATCTAGATTTCCAGATCGCCATTTACGTCTAGAACACAAGCCAACTTTCCATCATTCAGCACCAGAACAAGGTTCCCTAGAACAAGTATTTCAAGCTACCGATCACATTCTGAAATCACGAATCGGTTACAGTGAGTTAAGTACCATGCATGAACAAGAACTAGCCCGATCAGCAGTCAGATGGATTACTGATTCTACCACTTTTCCAGACGAAATAGTGGCACAAATGTTCCTGAAATTGCCCCCAGCCGAGCAGCGACTGGTGGGTATGTATATGATTCAGCACCTCATTACTCTGTATGAGGGTCAACATTCTGATCCAGGTCCGTTACACGATATCCTGAACGAGTTACTCCAGTATAGATGGAGAGGTCTAGGTACCGATTTAATTAGTGTCATTCTAGAACAGCGTCACAAATATAGAACATTCTTGAACCCGTATTTTGTCCATGTCTCACCCCCAGAAAGTAAATCATTCTACATAGACAGACAGAATCCGTTACGAGAAGTCCACCCAGTCAGAGGAACGGGTGGCGAAATGCAACGAGTGTTTGTATATACTCCGATAACAAAGATGGAACTTCTCGAGATGAAGAAATTAATTCCCTGTCATGATAAAGATCCAGCAGGGTTCCATAGAGAATTAAAAGACATGCTCCGTATGGGAGAATACACATACCCAGATATCATTAAAATGTTAAAGGTTCTGTTGCCCGCAGGGGTGTATGAAAAGCTAAAGGAAAAAGAATGGGAGGTGGGAGAGAAAAAGATAGATTGGGCAGTCCTAGAAGCAGAAGATAAGATACGTGTACCAGGTACTGGTCTAGGAGAGAAATGTAAAGAATTACCAGAATTATTGATTCAAGTTTTACCCAGATTATTAACAACTAGAAAAGAAGACTGGGATGCAATCTCAGCCTGTAAACAGAAACAAGATGAAGATATTAGTGATTTTTATTCTAGGTTTGAAAAGTGCTTTAGTATCAACAGTGGCCTCAAGACAAGTAGTGAGTCATACCCTCACCTTTTCGTTACTAAATTAGTCGAGAATTCAAGCTCACAAGTTAAAAACCGAGTTCTGAAAGTCGAAAGCACCTGGCAAGCAAATACTCCGTCCCAGATGCTCCAGATGCTTCAGTACCACCAGAATAGAATCAGGGAAGAGCAAGAACATGAGAGAAAACGTATGAAAGACACGAAAATGAAAGTACTAGTTGCACAATCTGTTCCTCAAGACAGTCAGAAGAGGGGTCCGAATCAAGCCAGTCATCCTGCAGCTCCCGTTAAAGGGAACTGCAATTATTGTAAACAGCCAGGTCATTTTATAAATGAGTGTGCAGTTCTGAAACACAACATAGCTACTGGTAAGACTAAAGAAAGACCACGTCCGCCTAGACAAGAACAAGTTTCACAGACTCTTCAGCCACAGAATGCACCACAGACAGTTACAGCACCGCAGCCTATTGCTGCAACACAGCATGTTACATCACAGATGTACCAGTATGCACAGTCTGAGTATCCAGAGTACCAGCCATATTCATGAAACAGCCTAGAGAGGGAGGTAGGCTTGCCTCTCATCGAGATACCTGTAGATCAAGAAGGTCCCTATGTTCACAGTCAAGTATTAGGGAAAGACAGAAAGTTTTTGATTGATACAGGGGCAAGTAGGACCACAATTAGTCACGCCGAAGTTCCAGGGGCTCCGCTCTCAGGCTCAAGAAATGTTTCCCTTGGATTTTCAGGAAAGCCTATCGTTAATGAGATTTCAAAGCCAGTCACTCTAGAAGTAGGTCCATTGTCCCGCACTACTGATCTGTTACTTACTAAGTCATGTCCAGAAAATCTATTAGGCATTAAAACACTGAAAGAGTTAGGTGCCGTTATATGTTGTTCCCCAGAGGGAATACGTCTGTTCCTACGTGACTTTAAGGGTCACTATGTATTACGAGATTTTGATTCAAGACTGTCTAAAGTTCCGCAGCATTTATGGGCGCAAGGTCCAACTGATGTAGGTTATATGCAAATCACACCCCATCGGGTGACCCTGAAACCAGGTGTAGTGTTACCACGAATCAGGCAGTATAGATTGCCACCTGAGGCTGTAGCAGCCTTATCCAAAATTATAGACGAGCTCATGGCTCAAGGAGTAGTTGTAGAAACTGACTCCAACGTATGTAACTCTCCGATCATTCCAGTCATGAAACGTACTGATCCAAATGCACCCCCAGTATATCGATTAGTGATTGATTTACGGGAACTTAACAAATGTATTATTCCTCAGTACCCAGTTGTCCCAGATATCTCTTCCCTATTGACAGCCATTGATTCCGAAGCCATGTTCTTCACTGTCATAGACCTCAAGAACGCATTTTTTAGTGTTCCTATTCATCCAGACAGCCAGTTTCTTTTCGGATTCTGTTTAAATGGAAGGAGCTATATGTTCACACGCGCTCCTCAAGGTTTCACAGAAAGTCCTAGTATTTACAGTCAAGCACTTAAGAGACAACTAGACAACATTCACATGCCAACTGACACTGCCCTGCTCCAGTATGTCGATGATCTACTGATCACAGCCCGTTCTGAACGTGCTTGCGAGCGAGCATCCCTTACAGTCTTGTATTTCCTAGCCGAGATGGGGCACAAGGTGTCCCCTTCGAAGCTTCAATTCTGTGTCCAGCAAGTGGTCTACTTAGGACACTTACTGTCCAAGAGGGGTAGGCAGTTGACACCAGACCGTATCCAGCTAATAGCGAGTCTTCCACAGCCCAAGACCCAGAAGGAGGTACGTGCCTTTATCGGCCTCACTTCTTACTGCAGACAATGGATTCCTCAGTATGCATTTCTAGCCAAGCCACTGATACAGTTAACGACACAGGAGGCAGCCGTATCGACTGTTCTCCCTTGGACATCTGAACATACACTTAGTTTCAACGAGTTAAAGAAAGCTTTATGTCAAGCTCCAGTTCTAGCCACACCGAACTACAGTAAGCCTTTTACACTTTTCGTCACAGAACGTGAAGGTACAGCATTATCTGTTCTCACACAAGACCAAGCAGGACAAAACAAGCCTTGTGCTTATTTTTCTAGCACATTAGATCCTGTAGCCCAGGCTTTGCCTGCGTGCCTCAAGTCAGTTGCAGCCACAGCACTAGCTATCAGACAAAGTGATTCCATAGTTTTAGGACATACCTTGACAGTACAAGTCCCACATTCCGTGGAAGTTCTTTTAAATCGAACACAAACACAGCACTTGACAATTGCACGTTTAACAGGTTATGAATTGACACTGTTCCAACCACACATAGAAATCAGACGCTGCAACGTCCTGAATCCTGCTACACTGTTACCATCAGTTAGTTCAAATTCTGCCACACACGATTGCGTGGAAGTAGTTAACATTACGACAAAGCCAAGACAAGACCTGACAGACATTCCGTTACCAGATCCTGACCTGACACTTTATGTGGATGGTTCATGTATGAGAACTAGTACAGGAGAACTAGTAGCCGCGTATGCAGTGACTACTGACACTGAAGTTATTGAAACACACCGTATTGACACTCTGTCCGCTCAAGCAGCAGAGCTAGTTGTCTGACACAAGCCTGTATACACGCCAAGAACCTGAAAGTTAATGTTTACACAGATTCACGTTACGCATTTGGAGTCGTTCACGACTTTGGAGTGCTCTGGCAAGAGAGAGGTTTCATGACTTCTCATGGAACCAAGATTCAGCATGGTCTCCTTATTCAAGCTCTGTTAGATGCCATACACTTACCGACATCTATCGCTATCATGAAATGCAAAGCACATACGAAAGTTACTGACATTATTTCTCAAGGTAATGATCTAGCAGATCGCACAGCCAAGCTTACAGCACAGACTCCAGACATTCAAGTTAATCCGACACAGACACATACTCCAGATCCGACTACATGTATGACAGTTAAGGACCCTACACAAGATGTCATAGATATCCAGTTACATGCTACTCCCGATGAAATCAAGAAGTGGTCTGAACAAGGAGGGGTCCAGACAGATCAAGGATGGTTAACAAAGGGTAGAGCCGCATGGTTTCTCCCCGACTCTATGGTTCAAGTCATTATTAATACCGCACATAGTCCAGCACATTTAGGAGAAAAAGCAATGTTAGACAGTATCCAGAACATTTGGTTCAACAAGCATTTACGAGCTGCCGCCAAGCAGAAAGTCCGTACCTGTATGATATGTTGTCAGTTTAATCCAGGTAAAAGTGTCCCGGTGGAACAAGGTGGTTTCCAGCCCCCTGACCACCCTTTTGAAGTCCTCCAGATGGATTATATTCAGATGGAGCGATGTCGAGGTTTCAAGTATGTTCTTGTAGTTGTATGCGCTTTGTCCAGATGGACAGAAGCATATCCAGTCCCAGATTACACAGCCGCGACCACTGCCAAGCAGTTGGTTCGTGAATTTTTCCCTCGATATGGACTCCCTAGAGTCGTATATTCTGATAACGGTCAGCCATTCTCATCTGAGTTGATGAAGCACGTTTCCCTGTTGTTAGGGTACCAGTGGAAGTTCCATTGTGTACGCCATCCTGAAGCAGCCGGTCTAGTCGAGAGACATAATCAGACTCTGAAAATTCGAATTGCTAAAATATGTAAAGATAAGGGTGTGGACTGGCTAGTAGCTCTGCCAGTTGCTTTGTTTTATATGCGCATGGTCGCACATTCCAGATCAGGTCTGTCCCCGTATGAGGTCGTTTTCGGCCGCCCCCCTAACATGTGGGGTACTCCTAGACCCCGAAGTATTACTGATGTTTCATGTAATATGCTGACAGATTACCTAGCTTCCTTGATGTCTGCCCTCAACTCATGTCGTTCACAGGTTGCCGCCGCATTTCCAGACAATACCGAGGTGGCACCGCATGAGATTGTTCCAGGTTCGATGGTGCTCGTCCGGAACTTCGACAGATCAAGTCCGCTGGAGCCTCGTTGGAAAGAGCCCCGACAGGTCCTCCTCACCACCCGTACAGCCGTGAAATTGGAAGGACGCCGCGGCTGGGTGCACCTTTCTCATGTTAAACTTTTTAAAGGACTGAAACCCGTCTTTAAGAACATTTCCCAGGATTCGAAGGATTGCCAAAATATTGCTCTCAAGGACTGTCCCGCAAATGACATTGATACAACCCCTCCCTTGGTAGAGAAAACTCCGCAGCAGGAGTATAAGCAAAAACTCCGGTCTAGTAAAATAAGTCAGTCAGTTTGATTGTATAAGTCCTCCCCTAGGTGAAACGGTTAGACTGTTTCTGACATGTATAAAATAGACCCCCATAGTGAGAGAGTTAGTCAAAACTCAAACCGATGTATCGTTTTTCTGAGTTTCATATTATTCATCAGCATAATGATTTCCTGCACTAGTTACGCATTTTTCCTGTGTTTTCCAGTTCCTCATGTAAATAAGCATTCTAATGTTACAGTAGAACACACGTTTAGTGATCTGCCTCCTCACGAATATTCATACCGCCTCGCTATGCGTAACAATACCTTCATCCGTATGTTGCATTATTCACACCAGACCAGCAATGCCACTAATTGTTGGGTGTGTGGTCGACTCCCCCCTTTCCAGACGTCGAAGGGAGTTCTGCCACTGTTTCCTTATCCATTTTCACATAATGGTTCGTGTGGAGCATGGTCCACGTTAACGTCATCCTCAACAGATATGTCTTTTCTTAACAGCACATGTTTCCCAGACAAGCAAGGTTTCCCCCACAGAACAGGTTTAGATCTAGAAAATGAAGTGTATAATTTAGGTAATTATTCGTCGAATTTTATGGTCCTGAATGTTCAGTCTGATACTACTCCAGACTCACCTGCTATTTCAGTACTACCAGTCAAAGGCGAATTATGTGTCCGTAATTATGGTTCTGTACACGTAGGACATAGTGATTGTACCACTATTATCAAGTATAGTGACAGTGGGAAATCTATTTTCAAAGCTTCACGTCATTCTTATTTTGTTTGTGGTCAGACCGCATATGTTCGTCTGCCCCTCGATTGGGAGGGAACCTGTTACATTGCCTTCCTACTGCCACCTGTTTTTCTAGCCCCACCTGACTACCATAGGAATTCCTACCTAGTACATACCAGACACAAGAGAAACCTCCCGATTGTCGATTATACTGAAACTGCTGCAGAGCAATTCATTGATATTGATAAAGGTGTGTTCCCTTATTTAGGTACAGTTGTAAACAGTAAGCTAATCCGTAGGTTAACAAGAACCCTTGAAGCTGTAGTAGATGAGACTGCCTCCGCTCTAGGTAACTTAACCGAAGAGCAATCCTTTATGAGAATTGTTGTGCTCCAGAATCGTCTCGTCCTTGACGTCATACTGGCCGATAGGGGCGGGGCCTGTAGACTTATCGGATCTAGTTGCTGCATTTTCATTCCAAATAACGCGCCGTCTGTTTATTCAGCTATAACCAGACTTCATAAAATAGCCCATCTATTACACCAAGATCCAGGCACCTGGACATGGTCCGGTTGGTTCTGGAATATAATTTCCGCCTGGGGATGGAAAGTCCTGTCCCTTCTAGGTATCGCAGTAGCAATCATATTCAGCTGCTGTCTCTGTATACAATGTGGCCCTGCGATTTGCGGCATGTGTGCTACCTCTTGTATTCCTAGTCCCAAGCCCCGTTCTAAATCTCGTTCCAAGACAATTCGAGATGAGCAAATGGTACTGTATGAAATGATAGATGGTATCATGAATATTGATGTTTCCTGATGGAAACGTAGTGACAAGGAGGGAATGTGGAAAAGTAAATTTTGTCATGTTCTGTGTCACTACGTGTCATCCATCATATGTTATGTGTGCATGACCAATATGCATATGTTATTCCCCATGTCCGATTCAAGACGCAATTACAGTTGTGTCCACCTCTGGTATGTCATTTTCCTAGTCCTCGTGAATACTACGAATATCAGGCCTATGTAAAGCTATGTTGCCACGTTTCTCAGTGTGCACGTTATTCCATTATAAAGTCCCCGTTTCTAGGCCTCAACAGGGCCCGGACATCAGATTCAGCCTCTGTCTCCTGAAGCCTCGCTGAGGAGCGATCCAGCCCCCACCTGTATCCTCGACCTTTCACTTACTTCCTGCCTCGCAGTGCCCGGTGCAGCTTGGCTCTGCCTCTGAGTCTGCCAAGACTATGTTATGATTCCAGTTATCAGTTTAGTCCTCCTTCTCTGCATTCCTAAGCTACTGAACTGCATCAATAGTTTCCGTCATTGTCTAGCCTATGCGGCTCCATATTAAGAGAAATACTGTATTTAATGGTCATTTAATATTCTTCATCACGCACTACATGTAGAATAAATGCATGCTCTAGTCTTAGAGTCAATTAGCTTTTCCCCTCATGACTTCTAGTTTATATCAACATGTTCCCTAAACATCAGATACTAGATAGGGTTTAGGTACATGTCGCTCCGACCCTCCAGACTTTAGTCTCTGCTCCTAGCACAGAGTTCATAGCCCCCAGCTTCTCCTCGTAACACGTCATTGCCAGTTTGCGCGCACCACCAGGTTAGAGGTCCCGGCTCCTTAGGTAGCCCCCTCCTATGTTTCCGCCCATTCATGACATATCCTGTTACGTCTGCACCACATGTCTATGTATACGCCCAGTTACACCTCTTTTTACTCTTATCTTTCGCGACTGCTACGCGTCACGCCTTCTGCTCCACCCACTGCTACGCCTACTGCAATGTAATGTTATGTGTTCGCGCTATGTATATATGCTCGTGTATTGTTATTAAAAGTCAGCGCGCTCATCCCAGACCCAGCCCCAGCAGCTGCTGGGCCCTGTCATCCTATTCCTATGCAGGTTGTCCTGTTCCTGTCCTTATGCTGTATTAAACCTGCAAAAACTCCTACTACCTCGAATCTTGACTCTTATTTATTGAGCTATCTGTTATGATATATGTCTAGTCAAAAATAGGGTATTATTTATTTATTTACCACAGTCAGACTGATTTGCATATGGCCATGTCTGAACTGGGGTGGCAGAGTGGGCTAAAGAACAGTGATGGATTAAACCCAGATCTGTTGACTGGGTGAGTGTTTGATTGGTTCATATGCTCCGTCCATCACCACCCCTTTTGTACCACTTTGTTCACCATAAGTTGGCAGGGTATGCTCTGACGTGAGTCCCTTGCTCACTTTCCCACTGGATTCAAGCAAGCCAGGCTGAAGACGGCTGAAATGCCAGAAACCGGTCCTCGGAAGCTTCTTTCCGGTCCAGGGAAGGCATGGCTTGGCAGTTCGGGCTGGACTGTTCCCATGAGGCACAGGGTCAGACTGATTTGCATATGGCCATGTCTGAACTGGGGTGGCAGAGTGGGCTAAAGAACGGTGATGGATTAAACCCAGATCTGTTGACTGGGTGTGAGTGTTTGATTGGTTCAGATGCTCCGACCATCACCACCCCCTTTTGTACACACACTTAGTGGCCATGGCCTTGGCCCCTGCATTTGTGTGCACCTCACTTTAGCTTTCCCATTTCTTGTCCTCCATTACTGCTGACATCTGGTATGTGTATGTGGCAATGTGTCAGTGTGATGTGTCTCTAGTTGTGTGATTGTTCCTATTCATTGTCAGTGTTAATCTTGTGGCTGTATTCAGTTTGCTTGCCATGAGTGTAGTGTGGGTGTGGGGTTGCCCTGGCCCTGTTCTTATGTGCTCTGTGTTCCTGTGCAGCACCACCTGCTGTGACTATCTCCCTGGTTGTTTGGTGTGTGGTGCTAGGTGTGTGTCCACCTGGCTGGTTGTTGTTTATGGGGATGCACAGGAGGGGTACATAGCATGTTCCATAATTGGGGGCCTGGTACGTGGAGGGTGGAGGGCTGGCCCTATGATCTTTGTGGACTGCCCATGCCTGCCGCTGGCCCTGCCTTCTACATTGTGCGCATGTTTTCCCACGTCTTCACCGCTGAGGTGACAAGACCGGGACATTGCATTGATATCGCGGGTGATGGGAGACATGGATGTGGCGGGGGGTTTAATGACAGGTAGTACATGTGTGGGTACACTTGTGGATGTGTTCCTGTCCCCAGCAGAGTGTCTGGTGTAGACAGGAACAGTATGTCACCCCATGGGTTGTGTGTTGTGCTTGTGTGTTTAGTTGTGTGATTGCGTATCTGCGGTGCTGTCCGCGACGGTGCATAACTTGCTGGTAGTGTATCAGGTACAGCACTGGGAACACGTGGAGAGATGGATCCATTTCAGTGCAGTCCGGACCGGGTGGTGTGGACCGGAAATCTGGTTTGGAACTCCGCTGTCGTGTTTCCGCCACCTCTGGTTGGGCGTTTTCTCCGCTGCTTTGTGACTGGCTGTTTGGCTCATCCTGATTTTTACAGCGGCCGGGACCTCATTCTGCATGGCGGTGGATATTCATTGGCTCCCACCGCTGCAGTGGCAGGCACATTTTGATAGCGGTTCGCATCGCACCGCGGCAGATGAGAAATGGGCTATGTTTGGTGATACCAATATGGCGGGCCTGAGGACCGCTGCTCCCAGGCGGAAAAGCAACCCCCAGCACCGTGGTGGTGCCTCTGCCCACCATCGTAATAGGCCCCTCCGTTGTGAACAGTGTTTATTGAACAATTTAGTGCTACAACAATAGTAAAACCTAAATAAAATCTAAATGTCATTTTACAGGGGAAGTTAGGAAGATCCCCCAATGAACTTCACTATAAGTTTGGGGCAATAGATGGATAGTTTGATTCCATTTTATCGAAGGAACATGTCAAAACTGCATGGACATGAAGCAGGCTTCAACATTGGCATACACCCCTCATTGTTACTGGCAGGTTGTGTGAAAGATGTTGTATAAAAGGAGGTATTTGTCAGACATTGTCCAGCAACTTATGTAGGCATGGTAAAGGATTGGGTATTGTGTAAGCCTTGGATAGGTCCATTTGAGGTCCGTGGCCTGGCTGAGGGCACTGGTTCAATCTCCAGTGGGAGGAGCCATTGATAGGCAGTCACCAGCAACACCTCTATGGTTCTGAGTGGTGGGTTTGTGGTTTGCATCCAGGATCCTGTTCTGTGATAACCTCTCTTTGGTCTTGCTTGTATGGAACCTCCCTTTTGGATCCTGCAGGGTCCTCCACATATGGAATTGTGGACATTCCCCTCTCTTTCACATGTAGTACATTCTTTGCATTTAATCCTCAAGGTGGAAGCCTCTATGTGCCTAACAATGCTAACATTGATGAGCATGCACTTCTCTGAGTGGCCAATGTAGGAAGCATGTGAGCCTGCCATGTGCACTAGAAGTAGATAATATTTACTTTCAGAGGTAGTACTAGGAGGCATAGATAAAAGGTACAGATAAAAGTTGAGCTTCATGTTATGAAACATTTAAGAAACTGTCATATTTAAATGTACACTAAAAAGCCATATTGCTTCCATAATAGAGCTTGGACTTCTCAAAAAGTATGTTGTACACGTAGGTTGTACTTTCCAGCGACTATACCATCAAAGGCAGATATGGCTGATATGCACTACAATGTAAGGTGCCAGCTCTTCTGACCAAAAGCATGGTGTAATCAATAGCAAGGGAGTGCTAAGCTATTTTTAAAAAGCGATGTATATCAACTAACAATGGTTAGACATAGTAGGACTTCTATGACCACAATGCAAGGTCATTTTTAGATCTTTCGCTGAGGTTCTTTTTGTAAGACAAATACATCATAAGCTGTAAATCTCACAAAAATGTCAAATCCTGTTTTCTCTATGTTTATCTAGCTCTCTTTTTGCTCTTTGGGGCTCTTCTCTTACTTTCTCTTTTATCTCCTCATCTCTTAACTTTTGTCCCCACTTGCCTCTCACCCTTTTACCCATTACTCTTTTTCTGTTAATATTCCCTTTCCTGTCTCTCCTGCTCTCTTGCTTTTTCTGTCTACTGTCCTTTATTTCTCTCTCCTTTCTAGAATGCCTTGTCTGTACTTCTCAGTATTTTTTATTCTCTCCCAGCCCTCTTCCCCATAATTCATGGATGGCAACTGAAACTTTATTTTGGCTGCACATGGTCAAGTGCAGCAGCTTTCTACCTTTCATTGGCCACTATTTTTGTGGTTGTTCTCATGTCCCAGAAGCCTACAATCCTGGGGTCCTCCTGGAACTGGAAAAGTCCTTTATGGCCATGGAACAAAGTAGTACAATGTGGCCATCATATCCCAACAGGTGTATTGTCCATTGTTGTTGGATAGGGCATCAGGCTGCATGGATGTGGTGGGTGATAATGACATTAGAGCATAAGACAACCCATTGACGTCCTCATCACTACCTTTATTATTATTATTATTATTATTATTATTATTATTATGTTTCTTATATAGCGCCTGAATCGACCCCCGAAGGGGTATCTCCGCGCTTGCCTTGGGAACCCGTCCTGGCTTTTCCCTGTGAGATAGCCCCTACAGGGCATCCCCAAGGTGAAAGCCAGGCATCCCGCCGCAGGGGGGCTGTTGTGGAGATTAAGCAAGCTTAATGCCCAGAGTTGCAGAGTGTGAACCCATGATTAGGTCAGGCACCGAAGCGAGAATTATCGAGTCCATGGACATTTGAGCTCAAGACCCTGCCGCGTCGGGAATTGAACCCTGGTCCCGGGTCTGACCTCTGCTTCAGGGTCTGCCTGCTCTAACCAGTGAGCCACACTTCTCCACCTTCAAGTCAGATATTTTTTTTGCTCTATTGCATAGCACGCTGTATATGCTGATATCACAGCAAAACAAAAGTGAAAGCAGATCGAGTTAAAGACATCTGCAATGATCCACAAACTGTCTAATATAGTATTCCTACATTTCTGGCAATAATAATAATACTTGTTAGACCACTCAGCAGAACTCTGCATACTTTATCTCTGCTAACCAGTGCAAAAGTGCAGGTGTCTACTCCTTAAAACATGGTAACAATGATTTATCCCCAATCGGCATATTTGATGTACTTGTAAGTCCCTAGTAAAGTGGCACTACATGTAACCAGAGCCTGTAAATTACATGTTACTAGTGGGCATGCAGTACTGATTGTGCCACCCACTTAAGTAGCTTATTAAACATGGCTCAGGTCTGCCATTGCAGTCTGTGTGTGCAGTTTTTAAATTGCCATTTTGATATTCCAAACTAACCCTATTTCTGTGCTCACAAGGCATGGAGCAGTAAGTACATGTGCTTTTAAGTTTTACATGTCCTGGTAGTGAAAAACTCTTGCATTCGTTTTCACCCCTGCAAGGCCTACCTCTCCCATAGGCTAACATTGGAGTTACCTTAAGTTTAAGTTTAAGTTTAAAATATTTGTAGAGCGCAACGTACACCTGTGCGGTTTCTTGGCGCTGAGATAGCAAACAACCTACTTGGCGGAGTCAATCGCTGAGACATGGGCTGAAGGAAGGGAAGGTTTAAGACAGAAAGGCCTGAGTAAATAAAAATGTTTTCAGGGATTTGCGAAAAATGGAATACTGGGTGAGGGACCTAAGATGGAAGGGGAGGGAATTCCAGAATACAGGGGCGAGGGTAGAAAATTTAGAGCCACACTGTTTTTTTTTCCTGTAACGAGGGACAACCAAAAGATGTTGGGCTGAGGAACGAAGGTCTCTGCCGGGAACGTAAGATTTGATGGCTGAAGATATGAAAATAGGGGCCAGGCCAGTCCTGGCCTGAAAAGCCATGCAGCCTAGTTTGAACAAGGCGCGTTCCCGGACAGGGAGCCAGTGAAGGGTCTTCAAGAGGGGAGAGGTATGATGGAATTTGGGGAGACCGAAAGCAAGGCGGGCTGCCTGGTTCTGCACCAGTTGTAGTTTGCGCAAGCTGTACTGAGGGATGCCATTGAACAAGACATTCCCGTAGTCCAGGCAGGACAGGACCAGTGCGGACATGATCAATTTCAGTGCAGAGAAAGAAAAAAAGCGAGAAATGGAGCGGATAGTACGAAGAGTGAGAAAGCAAGAAGAAACCACCGAACCTATCTGGGAGTGAATAGTGAGTTTGTCATTAAGCTTAATGCCTAGAGTCTTAACAGATGGGACTGGGGTAGGGGAAGGACCAAAGGAAGGGGGCCAAAATAGAGAGCTCCAGGGACTGGAGCAACCACCCGTAACCACAAGTTCCGTCTTATCGGGATTGAGCTTCAGGTGGTTGAAGTTCATCCAGTCCCTGATGAAGGATAGAGTAGATTGAAAATTAGAAATAGAGTCAGAGGAAGAGGACAGATTAAAGATGAGCTGGAGGTCATCGGCATAATTATATACCGTGACCTCCAGCTGCTGGAGAGCAAAGATAAGAGGGGAAATGTAGAGATTAAACAATAAAGGAGACAGAGAAGAACCCTGGGGTACTCCGCACTGGACCTGGCAGGGGGTAGCTGAAAACTCCCCTTGATGAACCGCCTGGGTCCGGTCCCTCAGGAAGGAAGAGAGCCAAATGAGGGCTGAGCCTCCTATGCCCGCCGCCCTGACACGGGAGAGTAAGATGGAATGGTCCACCGTGTCAAAAGCGGCGGATAAGTCAAGGAGGACCAGCGCCTGAGGTTGACCTACGTCCATACCTTCTCTGAGGGTGTCGAGCACTGACACCACCACTGACTCTGTCGAGTGCTTAGGTCGAAACCCAGCCTGGCAAGAGGCCAACATCCCATTCTCCTCGACAAAGGAGCTGAGCGCAGAGGTGACATGTCGCTCAAGCACCTTGCCTAGAAAGGGTAGCAGGGAGATGGGGCGATAGTTAGCCAACACAGAGGGATCGGTTCCTGTTTTTTTTAAAATGGGAACAATGGAGGCGGATTTTAGTGACTGAGTCACAACCTCTTGGGCCAACGAATCATTAAGGAAACTGAGAGGAGGCAGGGTACAAACAGAGTAAATCTGCCGTAAGATGTGTGCCGGGCAGATGTCTGCGGGGGAACCGGATTTGATTTTGGGGAGAAGAGAGAGGAAAATTTCCTCAGAGAGAGGGGGAAAAGAGTTGAGAGAAGCTGGGGCGGGGGGTGGGTGGGGGTCCATGAAGAGAGGGGAAGGGGGGGAATGTTAGATTTGATTGTAGCGATTTTTTCTACGAAGTAGGAGTTCAACGAGTCGCAGAGTTTCTGAGAGGGAGGGGGCTTTAATGAAGTCCTATCAGAGAAAGCCAGGTCGTGGGTGATGGCGAAAATCTCCTTCGGTTGATTCTCAGCCGCCAGAATTTTAGCCGAGAAGTAGGCTTTCTTGGTCTCTATAATGTTTTTTTTGTAGGTCCCTAGGAGAAGGACGTAGCGGGACTTGGAGATAGGACAGTAGTCCAGTCTCCATCTGCGTTCTGCCTGTCGAACCGTGAGCTTCTGCTCTTTCAGTTCTTTGCTAAACCATCGATTGGCATCTTTAGGGCGCCTAATCGAGGTGCGCCGAAGAGGAGCCAAGCAGTCACTTCCATTCGTAAGCCAAGAGTCGATGGCCTTGGCTTGAGCTGCAGACGCCAAGCCCGACAGAGAGGGAGAGGAGGCCAAAAGTGAAGAGGTGAGGTCCGACAAGTTGGCCTTGCCCCAGTTGCGAGCCCATGAGTTTTTGGTATGAGTGAGTGTCTTAATCGGGCAGAGGCTAAGGGAAAAGGAAATTAAAAAGTGATCAGACCAAGTGCATGGGGTAACAGTAAGTGAAGACATGGGACAGTTGAGAGACCAGACTTGGTCTAGAATGTGACCGTGAGTATGGGGGGGGTATGGACTAGGGAAGTGAAATTGAGTGTCAGGAGGATTTCGGAAAATTCCTTGGATGAGGCGCATTCCTTAGGGTCCGTAGGCCAATAGTTGAAGTCTCCGAGGACCAAAACCGAGGCATAATTGACGGCCAGGGTACCAAGTAAATCTTGAAAAGCGGGGAGAAAAGACGGAGTGGGTTGAGGTGGACGATAGGCCAGCACGATGGCTAGGTGAGGGGAGAAAGAGGTGGAGCGGACCACAAGGTGGTCAATTCCTCCCAGGAGGGGTGAGGGGAGAATCTGGAACTGGAAATCAATACGGGCGATGAGGGCAACGCCTCCACCCGTTTTCCCGCCAGGACGGTCAGCACGGATAGAGTAGTAGGTCGAGGGAAGGGCAGCCAGTAGAGACGGAAGAGAAATCTCAGAGGACCAAGTCTCCGTTAAGAGTAGGAGATCAGGTTTGTCCGTATCTAAGAGTATAAATAATTCCTGGTGATGTTTAATGGCTGACCTAGTGTTTAATAGGATAATAGACAGTGGGGGAGAGCGGGGGTCAGAGATGGGCAATGAGTGAGGAGCTGACGGGGCGACAATAGGAAGGGGACAGCCTTGTGGACAGGCACGACAGGGAGAATGACAACCCATATTGATGGTCCGTTGAATAGTGCAGGGGTCGAGGGGCCAATGGCCTTGTAGGAGGGTCAAGTCCGCTGAAGAGTATCGGATGGGAAGACCAGGGGTAATGGCCCCTTGCCCCGGCCAGCCGCGGACGGGCGCAGACAGGCTTAACTCTGGCGCGACTCCGGCGCGCCTAAGTCGCGCCCGCTGCGCTCGTCCGCTGCGCTGACACATAGTGGTCGTTTTAGTAGCCGTGTGACTAGGGGGGTGTGGCTAAGGTGAGGCAGGCCGATCACCCAACCCAAGATGGCGCCCGCAGTCGAGAATGACTGGCTTTAGGCGGACTAACAAGTAAGTGTGGCGGCTCGTAGTCAGCGGGCCACAGGGGGGAGATTAAAAAAGACAATGTCCTTACTAGCGATCAGCAGGACGGGTGAGGAGAGAAATTAAAAATAAAGTTGCTCGTAATCAGCAGAGACGAGCAGGGTTTTAGGTTAAAAACAGCAGCAGCACATGCGCGCGAGCCCTCTGCCACCGGGCTGCGAGCTATCGCTGGAGAGGAGGGAAGGAGGGTCCTTAGTAGCCGTGTGACTAGGGGGGTGTGGCTAAGGTGAGGCAGGCCAATCACCCAACCCAAGATGGCGCCCGCAGTCGAGAATGACTGGCTTCAGGCGGACTAACAAGTAAGTGTGGCGGCTCGTAGTCAGCGGGCCACAGGGGGGAGATTAAAAAAGACAATGTCCTTACTAGCGATCAGCAGGACGGGTGAGGAGAGAAATTAAAAATAAAGTTGCTCGTAATCAGCAGAGACGAGCAGGGTTTTAGGTTAAAAACAGCAGCAGCACATGCGCGCGAGCCCTCTGCCACCGGGCTGCGAGCTATCGCTGGAGAGGAGGGAAGGAGGGTCCTTAGTAGCCGTGTGACTAGGGGGGTGTGGCTAAGGTGAGGCAGGCCGATCACCCAACCCAAGATGGCGCCCGCAGTCGAGAATGACTGGCTTCAGGCGGACTAACAAGTAAGTGTGGCGGCTCGTAGTCAGCGGGCCACAGGGGGGAGATTAAAAAAGACAATGTCCTTACTAGCGATCAGCAGGACGGGTGAGGAGAGAAATTAAAAATAAAGTTGCTTGTAATCAGCAGAGACGAGCAGGGTTTTAGGTTAAAAACAGCAGCAGCACATGCGCGCGAGCCCTCTGCCACCGGGCTGCGAGCTATCGCTGGAGAGGAGGGAAGGAGGGTCCTTAGTAGCCGTGTGACTAGGGGGGTGTGGCTAAGGTGAGACAGGCCGATCACCCAACCCAAGATGGCGCCCGCAGTCGAGAATGACTGGCTTCAGGCGGACTAACAAGTAAGTGTGGCGGCTCGTAGTCAGCGGGCCACAGGGGGGAGATTAAAAAAGACAATGTCCTTACTAGCGATCAGCAGGACGGGTGAGGAGAGAAATTAAAAATAAAGTTGCTCGTAATCAGCAGAGACGAGCAGGGTTTTAGGTTAAAAACAGCAGCAGCACATGCGTGCGAACCCTCTGCCACCGGGCTGCGAGCTATCGCTGGAGAGGAGGGAAGGAGGGTCCTTAGTAGCCGTGTGACTAGGGGGGTGTGGCTAAGGTCAGATATGTTTTCAGAATTAACACCCAGAGAACTCATGAAACGAAATTATGGCACTAAATGATTTCTCACATTCATCCCCTGGTTCCTTTGTGAACATAAAGTGTGTATGGGACAGAGTTTGAGGTCTACAGGCATTGCCAGATAGAGAGGGATAATGTGTAATATGCTAGGGTGCAAGAGATTGTACCTTCAATAAAACCTTTGTGGGAACACTCTATTGGTATTACTCTGGTTTCTAAAGCATAACAGTATCAATCACAATGATGTCACAATTGTTCCAATAGACAATTTGGGGCCTGTAACATTGAAGACACAGGACCGCTATGTCATTGTATGCATTGATGTGTTTTCCCAGTGGCCTGACAACAAAGTGGTTAATTTAGTTGAGTCTAGTGTTGTGATCGAGTTTCTAGAAGAACTCTTTAAATGCAAGGGTTTCTCGCTGACGCTTTTGTCTGACAATGGTGTCCAATTCATGTTATGGAAGAGTTTCTGAGTCCTAAGGGAATTAAGCACAAGAAGGCTGCCCTGTACAATCCACAAAGTAATGGCATAGTGGAAAGAATTATCAAGGTGCTCAAGGAGACAATGCAACAAGCCATTGGCTGAAGTGAAAGTTGGTAGTTAGCCATAAGGAAAAAGGTTTGAGAATATAGATTCACATCTCATTCCTCCACTGGTGAGGCCCCCTTTCGTTTGTTTAAAGGAAGGGTCGCCAAAATGGAAGTTGCCCCATTGTGGGTAACCTACAAGAGGGCGTTGGTGGACAAAGAGGTGGGCAGCCCAGCGGGCTGGAGAGAGAGAGAGAGGTGATGAAAACATGGAAAATCTGGTATGATAAAAGAAGGGCTCTGAAGAACACAGTGGTCAGCATTGATGACTGGGTTAAGATTAGATCTCCCAGAAAAGGGGGAGTGGTTCCAAATTCAGTCAGCCCTTTAAGTTGATTAAGGTTTTCAAGAATGCAAAAAAGACCAGTGACCATAGGATCTGAAATTCGGGTACCGTGGCAAAGTGTTAACCTAGGTCTGGTCCTGATTCTGCCGTCACAACTGGTGGGACTGCCTTGAGATCAGTTGCGGAGGATCCCATTGCAAGAGAAGGGGGTTCTAGGACATATTCCCGCCACTTGCAAGATTGTGTTCCTAAAAATCCCTTCGTATGTTTTTGGTTCCAGGTACATCGTTTCTTTCTTACCTTATTCTTACAGAATTTGTTGGTCATATTGTACAAAGTTTATTACTGTACTTTGGGGTGTAAGGGGAGAGGAGGTGTGATGTCCTGAACCTTCATGTTATTCACAACCTCCATGTTCTGGAATATGTGGAAGGTTGCTAGGCATGGGATTGGAATGCCTGGTTTTGTTAGTTAGCCTCAGCTGGTCACTGAATGGGGTCTCTGTACCTTCTTGTCTCAAATTAACTTCTTTTTCCTCTGAACTGCGCCTTCTACAGTGCTTTGTGAAGAGATATACGTCCCCATTTTGGTGATGAGTTACCTATGCTGTGCTTCCCTGACACTAGAGACCTCAGCTTCACTAAAAAAAAAAGTACTGAATGCTACCTTACATGCCTCCAGGCTCTCACGTATTTGCAGGTGCTTCAAAGATAGAGGTCAAATGTCAGGCTGATTTATTATTTTAACATAGGTGTGTGAAATTGGTTTGCTGGTTTGCTGGTTGAGCGGGGGTGACCTCTATTCATGCAACATCCACAATCCCTATCAGGGTGAATCACAAAAATTCCTATATTAACCGGTGCTTAACCCTCTTGTAGATTTGCACAAAAACAGTCAGGTTCAGCTTAAAGGTAATTTGCAAATTATTATGTAGCACACAAACAGCAAACAGCAATAAAGGGAAACATAACACAAGTAAAATCCCACACCAATTTATTAAAATAGAGTACTTCTTAATAAATGATGTGAAACCAAAAGGACACAATTTCAATTAGTAGAACCAAGGTTATGAATTTTTGTGGTTATAAGTAAAATCTAGTGCCTAAAAGCTCAAAGTGCCAGCCCCAGACATCTACTTATGCAAAACTCTGTCAAAGTTGAAGAATGTGGCCAACAACGCTGGAGTGCGGGTCAGATACAAAGTATCTGACCCGCTGACTGGGATATGGGCCAGTCAGCTTTTAACTACTAACTTAAAAGAAATTCTGCAATACATGTTCTGAGATGCTAAGGTACAGTAGCGTAAGGCTGCAGGCAGTGTCGGAGGAGAAAGAGTCTTTGTCAGGGAGCCTCTGGGTAGAGTTGCGGTGAAAATTTCTACGTACGGACTCAGTCACTTTTTGGGAAGTTGAAAATATCCAGTGGGACAAGGCAGAATGCTGTAGCTGATGAGAGATCCATGAGGCCGGATACCCTAATGGCAAAGTATTGCTAAATAGGATTTGCTGCTACAGAGAACATAGCTGGAGCTGCCCACGTAGTCAGGTTGACTGGCAATGCACGAGCAAGTTGGTCCCTGTTCTCCCTTAGTTCTCAGAGCAGTGTTTAGGCCAAACTTTAAAAGTCCCAAGTTTAAACTGGTAACGTTAACAACACCGTGAAGGGTCCAGGACTCAATGAGCACCACTTGGGTTTAGGACTCACTAATGTTGAGTCTGGGTTCAAGATGGAAGGAGTCTTTTGTGTACCTGAGGTTCTGAACAGGAGCCAGCAATCTATTCTTGGAGTTACTCTGGTAGTCCTGGTTGAGGGTGATGAAACAGGGCTCAAGCAGCATGACATGCCTATGAGAGTCCTCCCCCAGGTCCAGAAAGTAAACAGAAAAATGGGTCAGAGGGTTCCATTTTTATAAATGGTGCCATCTTTGAAGTAGGAGAAGTTTTTACAGAATTCCCTTTGAAGTGTTTGAAGTTTCTGGATTCCCCTGCCCTGGCTCCAAGCCGGTGGCATGAACAATGCAGGGGTGATAAGCCTTTGTGTGTAGACAGAGCACAGCCTATTCAGTTGCAATTCGGACCTCCGTCCTTCCCATCCTGCTAGTCGATGGCATATTCAGTTACACCTAACCCCTCTACTGTGTGGTTGCCTGAGAGGAATAATGCAAAAAGAATAGCTGATGGATGGAATGCTGAATCAATCAACCACTCGCCCCAGTCACAGATCCGGGTTAAATCCATAATTTTTTTGCATGCCACACTGTTCCCGTTTAGACCCAGCCATATGCACATCCTTCTTAACCCTGTGCCCTATGCAAACAATCCAGCCCCAACTGCCAGGCCAGGTCCTCCCTGCACCAGAAACTAGCATCCTGGGACCGGTTCCGGAGTAACACCCCTCATCAGCCAGGCTAGCTTGAATCTGGTGGTGTAACGAGCACGGGGCCCACTTCTGGGCATACCATTCCCTCTTAGGGTGACAAATGCAAAAAGAACAGATGATGGACGGCATACTGAATCAATCAATCTTTCGCCCCCAGTCACAGATCTGGGTTAAAACCATAGTTTTTTTGCACGCCGTTCCAGTTTAGACCCAGCCATATGCAAATCAGTTTTGACCCTGTGCCCCATGGGAACAGTCCAATCTGAACTGCCAGGCCAGGTCCTCCCTGGACCAGAAACAAGCATCCTGGGACCGGTTTCGGAGTAACACCCCTCATCAACCTGGCTAGCTTGAATCTGGTGGTGTAACGTGCACGGGACCCACGTCTGGGCATACCCTTCCCATTTAGGGCGACAAATGCAAAAACAACAGATGATGGACAGAATACTTAATCAATCAACCATTCACCCCCAGTTACAGATCTGGGTTAAGTCCATAGTGTTTTTGCATGCCTCACCTTTTCAGTTTAGACCAGGCCATATGCAAATCAGTCTTGACCCTGTGACCCATGGGAACAGTCCAGCCCGTACTGCCAGGCCAGGTCCTCCCTGAACCAGAAACAAGCATCCTGGGACCAGTTTCGGGGTAATACCCCTCATCAGCCAGGCTAGCTTGAATCTGGTGGTGTAGTTAGCACGGGACCCATGTCTGGTCATACCCTGCACACTTGGTGTGACAAATGCAAAAAGAACAGATGATGGCTGGAATGTTGAATCAATCAACAATTCACCCCCAGTGACAGATCTAGGTTAAATCCATCAAGGTATCCTGGCTGATGAGAGGTGAAACCCCGAAACCGATCCTAGAATGCTTGTTTCTGGTCCAGTTAGGACCTGGCTTGACAATTCGGGCTGGACTGTTCCCCTGAGGCACAGGGTCAAGACTAATTTGCATACGGACAGTTGTAAACTGGGGTGGCATGGTGAGCAAAGGAATGATGGATTTAACCCAGATCTCTTGACTGGGGGTGAACGTTTTGATTTGTTCTGCATTCTGTCCATCAATTCTGTGTCTTTTGCATTCTCGCCGTAATTGCGACGGCTATGCCCAGACGTGGGTCCTGGGCTCACTGTGCCACTAGATTCCAGCTAAACTGGCTGATGAGGGGTGAAAACCCGAAACCGGTCATAGGATGCTTGTTTCTGGACCAGGGAGGACCTGGCTTGGGAATTCGGGCTGGACTGTTCTCATGAGGCACAGGGTCAAGACTGATTTGCATATTGCCAGGTCTAAACTGGAGTGGCATGGAGAGCATAATGATGGATTTAATCCAGATCTCTTGACTGGGGGTGAATGTTTTGATTTACTCTACATTCGGTCCATCAATTGTGTGTCCAGCTTCCAACTACACCCAGTCATGTGACCCAGGATAGGCTTAAAGCACCAAATAGTTCAGGGCAGGAAAATGGCAACTTTCTAAAAGTGTCATTTCAAAAATGCAACTTAAAATCTGACTTTACCATTAAAGATGATTTAAACAAGGAATGTATAACTTTTGCCAATCGAAAGTTAGCACTTATTAAATGTAATAAGACACCCTAATGTTATACTATGATCCTATGAGTTTTTCACTACAAGGACATAAACAACTTAAAAATACATACTCAAACTTTGAATTACACCCTACCCTATGGGCTACCTATGGTTTACCTAAGGGGTGACTTATATGAAATAAAAGGGGAGTTTAATGCTTGGCAAGGGGGTTAGGTTTTCAAGTCAAATTGGAAGTTTAAAATTGCATTCAGACTGCAATGGAATCCCTGTGACATGTTTTAAGGGGCTACTTAAATGAGTGGCACAATAAATGCTGCACGCTCAAGAGCCACTATAGGTGTGGCAGGGTATACTCAGACATGAGTCCCTTGCTCACTGCTCCATCAGGATTCAAGCAAGCCGGGCCGACGAGGCTGAAATGCCAGAAACCGGTCCCCGGTAGCTTGTATCCTTTCTGGTGAAGAATTGGCTTGGTAGTTTGGTCTGCCCTGTTCCCATGATGCACTGCGCCAGGGACAGACTAATTTGCATAAAGCCAGGTTCTGAGCTGGAATGGGGCAGTGAGCTAAATAACGGTGATGGATCAAGCCCTGATCTTTGGACTAGGTAAGAGTGGTCTGCTCAATTCAGACACTCTGTTCATCACCACCCCCTTTTCTGAATCGCACGCTCAAGAGTGACATCTAATTTACAGGCCTGGGTATATGGTATATCACTCTACGAGAGACTTATAACTAAATTAAACATGTAGATCAGGTGTCAGCTATGTTTACCATGTTTAAGGGAGAGAGCACAATACTTTAGCACTTGGTAGCAGTGGTAAAGTGAAGAGAGTCCATGGTCAACAAAAATGAATTCAGAAAAAACAGTAGGAGTGAAGGCAAAAGGTTTGGGGGTGACATTGCAGAGAGAGCATGGTCCAACCTGACCCTACTCCATCTCAAAGCCAGGGTAGACTAATCAATACCTTGATAGGCTTCTCTGCTCAGGTGCCAGAATGTGGACAATGACGCTTTACTGCAGAGGCGCTTTCAGTTCTATGCCCTTCTGCATTCAATTGGTTCCCTCTGTCTACACTTTCCAGAGCCACTGAACTGACCCATCAGGAACTCTTATCCTCACTTGTGGATCCCATATGTGCAGCACCTAACCTTAACTTTGTCACAAATGCATCACAGTAGGCATACAGTACCACCATGGACAGCAAAATGATGTGGACCATTTGACCCCTTGGATCAGGCTTCTGTCCCCAACCCTAGGAAAACTCTGCCCATAAGGACAGCAACCAACAGAGGCTACTGACAGTGTCAAGAGCCATGCCCCTGGTCTTTTACGGATCTCTGACTACTGAGGTTTCTCAGAGTGGAGTGGGTGGCAAGAGCCTTAGGTGCTAGGCATCCTTTTTTGACTCTCCTTCCACCAATCCAGGGGTGGTAGCCTGAGCCTGGCCACTCAGCTCACTGTCTGTACCCTGAGGACAAACAGGTTCCTGGCGAGCCAGGGCTTGCAGAAGTGAACCACTACAAGGGTGACACACTCTGCTGAGCCATGAAATGGTCTGCCTGGTTCACATCTCTAGCCCTTTGTCTCTATGACAGTGCAGGGAGCACCACCCAATCAGAAGTGGCCTTACTAGGGGCAGGCTTGTGGTTCTCTGGTCTCAAAGCTGGCAACCCCTGACCCACTAGTCCTCCCATTGTGGACTCCTTCCATCTCCTGCCCCTCCATCTGGCTTACAGTTTGGGAGCTGTATCTCCAGCATTCTGAGCTTTCACAGCATTCTGGATGGCCATCCTTCCTAGCTCTGCTGACACCGGTGGAAACTCATTCCCCAGAATGCAGCCTATGGGCATCTGTGGAATAACTTCGATCCCCTTGAGTCACCTCCCCAACCAACTTTAGGTATTCCTGGTCCATGGGGCAGAAAAAGGCCTGCCCTGGGTCTGAGTTGCACTACACACCTGGATGGTGTAAGGCTCTGGGGAAACATGCTTTTCCACCTCCATAGTCTGACTGTTCCAGATTGCACTCAGAGCAGTGACTGGGACCCCAGTTACATTGGCCTGATGGAAGTGATGACTCCCATCCTCAGGGCTCGCTAGTCTACTCTCTGAGTATATTACCCTACTAAGGAAGACTACTGAATGCAGTAGCACCTTCCCCTAAAACTACCTTCACCTAGGGCCACTCCTGTACAGCTGCTATCGGTGGGTGGGTTCTTGGTACAGGCCATGTCCCCTTGATTGTACCCCAGCTGGAGGCAATCAAATCACTAGGGTTGTAAATGGTGAGTCCTGGGCCAATGCTCACAGGACCCTTACCTCCTGTCCTTGGGTACTTTTGTCTCTCCCACTATTCTGGGACATGTCTGGGTCACCGTGGACCTCCTTCTCACTCTATTGGATGGGAAACTGAATCACCACCCTGACAATCACACCAAGGTACCTTATGACAGACCCTGGTGCTGAGCCAGTAGCCTGCCTCCCAAGCAAGCTTCCTGTGGTCAGAGAGCTCAACTACCCGAAAATGTTGGCGCAGCTCTGTAAAACAAATACTGAACATGTGCTCTCTAGCAATCAGGTTGCACAGCCCATTGTAATAATTCATTTCAATGCCCTTCAAGCAACCATCGATTGCTTTGAAAAAATAATTCTCACAATCCACCCAGGGCTGTTGGGCCAACACCTGACTGTCCCTAAACGTTTGCCTATACCTCTCTACAGTAAGCCCATAATTCCCGGCGAATACCTCTATTATGAGAGGATACTTCATCCTGTCTCCTTTCCCAGGCTAACAGTACATTCCTCCCTTCAATAGGAATATGCCTCCAGAGAATGGCTCCCCAAATTTCTTCAGGCACCCTACTCTATACAGGGCAACCTCAGAGGCCTCAAACCAGTTGTCTATGTCATCCTCCACAACAAAGTTAGCACCAGATCCTCTGGGGTATGGACCCTTTTTTCTCTAGTGGGCACTGGAGTAATGTAGCCATCATTTCTGCAGGAGTCTGAGGCTTGTTTTAGTGTTAGGTTTAGTTACTTGATATTCAGTTCATGAGCCCACAACAGTAGATTTTTCTCCTCCAGAGTTCGATGTTGCTAATATGCCCCATTGTTTTTTGGAGCACAACAAAATGCAAATACTTCTAAATGAACTTTTTGCGTTCAGCAGTTAGGAAACCAAAAATGAGGCATATTTGTTAGTAATTTTGAAGTGCTCTGTAGATTTTAATTGAACTAAAACAATCAAGACACTTTAGATGGTGATAAATGATCAAATATTTCAGAAACACACATTATTTGTGTCCTTCATCGTTTTATCAATAAAACTGTATGTCTGTATAAATGTAGTAGCTATTTCAATGGACAATGAATTCCCTGTAAATGACAATGTGCTACCAACAATGCTTTAGGTACATACAAAAATTGCCCACCTCCTATCCAATCCAATCCAAAAATTCTTTATTTCGGCCACATAGGCCATAAAAGAAGCAATAAAATACATACAGATAAAAGACAATATATACAATAAAATCCCAACTGGACCTGCAGTGTTTAGAAAAGCATAATAAGAGAGGTTAGCCAGACATTTTCTTCCTTATTATCCATGCTGCCATTAAGAATTTAGAGACCGCAAACACAATGTGGCCCAGGGTATTAGTTTTCAGCACCCTGTAGGCTTGTAGATAGTTATTGAAGCCCAGATTCCGACATAGAGGGGCTAGCCATCGCCTCCTCGGGCTCCAGTAAGCCTGGCAGCAAAACATTATGTGCAAGTCATCTTCTTCCCTAACTTTACAGCATGGGCAAAGCTTGTCGCCCCCTAGCGACCACTTATGGGTAAAGACTTTAGTAGGGAGCGTACCAAACCTCCATTGCAGGAACAATTTCCTCGCCAGAAGAGGGTAGATAAAATCCATAAAAAGTTCAAAAAGATACGAATTTTTGGATACAATAAAACGACCCGTCAGGGTGCCACTGTCATATGCGCTGTCCATATCAGCAAGGGTTTTATTCTTATAGAGCTGTGCCAGGGTTTTACGCGGAGTCCTTCTACAGCCCTGAGCAGGATCATCCCAGAGGTCAGGCAAGTTCAGGCTGGAGCATTCCGATTTAATAAGTGCCAGCCAAGGGATCTTACCATTTACATCCAGCCTCAAAACATGTATGAGGTCCTGCCTGTAGTGATGCAGCTCCTCAGTTGACCATAACCGATGCCAGTACTTCACCGGTTTCGCCCGTAAATCCTCTGCAATTGACGGGAGGCCCAGGTCAAGTCTTAAGGGGAGGAGTGGTGTGCCTTGCGGGAGAGCAAGAAGACGTCTAAGGAAACAGTTTTCCACCCCTGCCATGACCTTCCCAGCTTTATGGCCCCACAGCTCACTGCCATACAGGGCAGCCGCCTTCGCCTGAGTCCTGTACATTTCCAGAGCCGGACTGACAGGCTTGAAGGTGGACTTGTTAGATACCCTCAGGAGTGCGCCCGATAACTGGGAGAGTTTCAGCCTAGATCTTGCCACCTGGGAATCCCAAGTCAAATTTTCTTGGAGTGAGACCCCCAAGTATGTAAAGGTAGAGACCCTTTCCAGACTGGTTCCCCCCAGTTTTGGATTGGGTCTGGTCTTGGTCGGAGGGTTGAAGATCATGAACTTAGTTTTTTCCGTGTTCACCTCCAACCCATGTTGTCTACAGAAGTGACCAAAACCATCCACGATCCTCTGGATCCCCATAGGGGATTTGGAAAGAAGGAGGGTATCATCGGCAAACATGATTGCCGGAACCCTCCTTCCTGCCAAAACCGGGGCATCATTATCCCCGACAGCGTCAAGATGTTCAATGACGCTGTTGATGTACAGACAGAACAGTGTCGGAGCCAAAACACAGCCCTGTCTGACACCTCGGCGGACCGGGAATTTACCCGAGGGCCTGCCATTCCTCCCACACCTCACTACCGCAAAGTTGTTCTCGTGCAGTCTAATGATGATTCTAAGGAGGTGGGGGGGAACTCCTAGCTTCTGCAAAACCTCCCATAGCTTCCCCCTCGGGACGAGGTCAAAGGCTGACCTCAGGTCCACGAAGACCATGTACAATCGACCTCCCTCTAGCGTAACCGTCTTCCAGTACAGAAGAAGGAGGCGAAAGATTTGATCCATGGTCGACGTGTTCTTTCTGAAGCCAGCCTGTAAAGGGCTCAAGATGTCATTGGCCTCGACCCAGTCTAGGAGATGGTCCAAGATGAGGCGCGCAAAGATCTTTTGGGGCACATCTATGAGGCTTATAGGCCTGTAGTTGGAAGGGAGCAGAGTAGAGCCCTTCTTGTGGATGGGCACAATCTCTGCCCCCAACCACGACCCAGGGATCGCCATACCTCCGAGAATGGCATTGAATAAAACAAGAAGGTATGGGCCCCAGATATCCGGGTGATGCCTAAATAGATCCCCGGGTAACCTATCCAGGCCTGGCGCCTTCCCCACCGCTAGACGTTCTATGGCAAGCTCCACTTCCCCCAGGGATAATTCCATTCCGAGCTCCTCGGTACCCAAGGGCAGTTGCAACTCCGCGGCCGAGCAGGGACTGGTATCTAGGTAGAGAGCCCCATAATGGGACTCCCATACCGCAGGGGCTATATTAGGCTCAGTCGCTTTGCAGAGTTCCCCTGACCCATTATTTACAAGGGCCCAGAATTGCCGGGGGTCCCTAGATTTAAGGGCATCGTAGAGGTCCTGCCAATACTTCCAGTCCCACTCGGTCCTTGCAGCCGCCAGCACTGATTTATGGTGGTTCCTAAGGTCACGCACTTTGGCCTTGTCTGTCCCCTCTTTTATGGCTGCAATAAGGTCAGATTTTGCTGCCCTGCAGTCTGGGGTATACCAGGTGAGAAGAGGGGTCCTTTTCTTTCGAATTGGGACCTCCGGGTGAAATATCTCGGCCAAGTCCCTCACTAAAACCTGGTGAACGTTTCCCAGTTTCTCATAGTAATCAGCGGTTCTTGGTTCGTTCAAGAGGGCCTCCACCTCCATAAGGCTTGGGAGCGCCAGCTCATATAGTTTCTTAATGGACTCTTCCGACCTCACAAGCTTCCCCCACTTAACTCGGCGCCTGTTTGTGGTCAGAATCAAGTCCCCCATATCAGCCCCTTGGCCAGCTGGGGATGGGTCCGTCAAGGGCAAAGGGCACACAATATTTAAGCAGAGAGCGTTGTGGTCGCTGTCTGTCCTCTTAATAACCCTAAAGTCCAGCACTTTGGGCCAAAGTGAAATGTCCACCATAATATAGTCTGGCCTCGACTCATGGCCCCTCCTATTGAAGGTGCACACCGAGGGGGTATCGGAAGGAGTACGGCCATTACACGCCCTCAGCGCGCTATTCAAGGTAAGGGACATGAGTTGTAAGGCTAGAGGGGACCAGGCTTTAGGGTGAGGGGAAGAAGAGGGTGGAACCCCCCAGTGGTCGTCCTCAGCCGTAAGGGCACCATCGAGTAAACCTTCCAGGGGTTCAAAGTGGCAATTGAAGTCTCCTCCAAGTACCACCTTGTAGTCACCCGGAAGTTGGCCCAGGAAGGAAGCCAGATCATTTAAGGTAGGTGATTCACCTGGCGAGGCAACCGGGCGCGAGTAGACGTTGACAATGGCCCACGGAGTTTTGCCAGGCCACGTGAGCCGCACACACTGGATGTCCTGCGAACACGTGCGTACCTGCTCCGCTTGACACCCAGTGTGACTCGCAATCCAGATTGCCAGACCACCAGATGGCCTCCCCCTCCCAGCCCATTTGGCAGGGATTTCAAATACTTCAAACCCTCTCTTGGTCTGTGCGGCCCTCGCCCAAGTCTCCTGAAGGAGAAGGATATCACATCCACCTACCAGGGAGTCCCATTCAGGAGAGCCCTCCTTGTTCGCGATTCCCGCCACGTTCCAGGAGAGAATTCTCAATCCTGGGTCAAGTGGCAGGCTGCCCTGAGCTCCAGCATGAGAATGCGGGGTAGCCATAGGAAGACCGACGTCTGGGGCGCCGGTTCCGTTAACAGCGGCGGCAGCACGACCAGCCCGCACTGCCGCCCCTGTTTGCGGAATATGGGCTAGCCCGGTGTCAAGTGGGGGACTCGGTTGGCACAGATTGACAGTCGTGTCAGCCCCTCGCTCATTAGCAGCCTGGGGCCGGGTTAGTTCCAACATAGGGATCACACCCAAACCCACAGGGCTTTGCGCCTCATCCACCCTATTCTCAGGGCCAGACAAAATTGGCCTAGTTTGTGGTCAATCGACCTGGTCCAGACAGGAAAACCTATTGTGATGTGTAAAGTTTGCCTGAACAATTGGTAGGGGGGGCCTTGGTCTGTAACGGGAGCCATCTACAGCAAAGCCCACCCTGGTCCATCCCTTCTCACTCCCTCCCACCGTGTTGCTACCACTAGGATAGAAATAAGAAAGGGGTACAAGTTCTATTGTGGACTTATCAGGCCTTACAAGCCAGTTGCAGATGTAGTTTGCAACGTGTGGGCTCCTAAAACTTAGGACGATACAGTCCCCTGACCTGTTCTTTTTGGTAGGGCCAATCCACGGGATCCTCCTCACCATCAGAACCTCACCCTTCAAGTTTGGAGGCAACGGTCTATTGATAGTGAGCCAGCTTATGACCTTATTGCGTAGGGAGTCTTGCGACTCCTTAACACCACCAGCTAGCTCAGGAACTCCCACCATGATTGCCGTGTATGGAACAGCTTCTGGCGGCAGATTAACCTCCCTGCGTCTATCTAGGGGAGGGACGCAACCATCACTTGGGGCGTTTTTAAGACCCACTGACACCCCTGTCTGCGGCACAAGCCGCGGCACAGGGGGTAACTTAGACCTCCTGGGAGCCGGAACCGGGGGCCCAGGCACTGGGGGTAGCAAAGTGCGCGTCTGGGGAATAGACACACCATTTGCACTAGGCAATACCCTACTACTACAAGCCTGGGGTAATGTGGACGGAGGTAAACTATTCCCAGGAGATTCCCCGGTGGTTACAGGAACGTTTGGAGCTACGCCAAGGCTTCTCCTAATGAGGATATTTTCCCGGGACTGAAGTAAATTCTCTATAGCCTCTAGTCTAGCTGTGATGGGGGTTAGCAAGTTCTTGATAATGACTGTGAGGGAATTAATTACTGTATCTAAACTATTTGAAGACGGCCCACCAAAGATAAATGGGCCTGCCGCCACTGATGGTAACACAGGAGTTGGCGAGGCCCCAAGATCCGACCCAGACCCAGATAGAATGAGCTCAGGGGAGACCGAAATATCTGTACTATCTTCGAGGGTTGATTCAGATGCAACAAATCTTGCCCTTTTTGCCCTCTTTATTTCAACAGGCCTTTTCCTTTTTAGGGGCTGAGTCACACCACTATCTACCAGGACTGTTGGCAAGGCCGGTTGGCCCGCTTCCAGCGTGTTTAGACCCATGTTATCCAGGACAGCAGAATGGCCGGAAGTCCCTGCTGACCGAGGGGAGTCCCGATCCCTCTCCGTGACCGGAGTTCTTAGCTGCCGGAGTACCGACTCAATAGTCTGGTCGATACTGTCCAGCAGAGACATGTGGGTAGCATCCGTGGTGATGGGTGTACTAGCATCATTTGAGGCAGATTCACCAAGGTCCAAGAACACACTTTCAGGTCCCATCTCAAGGTGTGAGTCCGTGGATGAGTGACACTTGCTGATTTGGGAGCTTGCCTTGGGGAAAAATTTTTCCAAGGTGCTTGTCCCATGTTGCACCGACTTACTCCTTAAAGCTCTGGATGCCATGGTGAGGTGAATGTGGAACAATTTAGCGGGGGCGTTAGAGGGGTGGCCCGGTCCGGTCTCTCCCGGCCTCTAACGGCCTAGAACGGCCCGCTCTTTGCCCGGTCTTCGCCGCGGTGACCGCCCCGCGCGCGTCCCGCTGCGCGCGTGGGGAGATTCTCTTAAGTGTAACAAGGGGGCGTGGCACTGGGAGGGGGCGCGAGGCGCGGCGGGAAGAGGAACCAGCTGGCGCTGCCAGATGGACTGCTGGTCCTCGCAGTCCCGCTCGCCTCCGCCTCTCACCTCCGCTGCGGCCGGTCCAATAGACAGCAATCCCCCAGCTTAGTTCAGGCGTCCAACCACTCCTGTGGCAAATGAAAACAGGCGACAGTCCAAACTCCTTGCACGAGCGGCACCCGCGGAGCGGGGGCCGCGAGGAGTGAAATACCCTACGAGGCAGGGGGGCGTGGCACTGGGAGGGGGCGCGAGGCGCGGCGGGAAGAGGAACCAGCTGGCGCTGCCAGATGGACTGCTGGTCCTCGCAGTCCCGCTCACCTCCGCCTCTCACCTCCGCTGCGGCCGGTCCAATAGACAGCAATCCCCCAGCTTAGTTCAGGCGTCCAACCACTCCTGTGGCAAATGAAAACAGGCGACAGTCCAAACTCCTTGCACGAGCGGCACCTCCTATCCATTAAAGGTAGATGAGTAACGAAAGTTTGTTGTTCTAAAAAGTGGGTTGTGGTTCTAAAATGTTTGGGAGCCACTGCTCTTGGAACTTCACAACAATCTTCAGGCTTTATGCTTAATCCTTTCCCACCTGCCATATGAAGTTGCATCTGCATTTGACTGTACTTAAATAATAGACTTTGACTGCAGTTTTAACAAGCTCCAGGGTTCCACGCTAGATATCATTGTACCTGTCATTGGATAAAGTTTAATTAGCTGGGGCGGCCGTGACTCTCCCTGCATTGAATTTGATTAGCAGACCACAGCTAAAATGAATTTTGCTCAGTAGAATGCTGTGGCACTTCATCCAATCAAAGGTGAAAATTGGGTTTTAGTCACCGGATACGCTGCAGAGATGCTTTTTTTGTGGATCTGCACATCGCGCTTTACCAATAATAATCTGCTTATTGACTAATTGCTCCCTACAGAACTCCTAGAAGTGTACAAACCTTTTGTGTAAGGAGTAAGTTGTTATTTTCTGCTCATTTGATGGGACCTTCTAATCCCATGTGGAAAACATTGCATCTTGCACTTTAGTGGATCAGCCTCGCAATGAATCTGTTGCCGCTAAATGTATCGATTGATTAAGCACTATGGGTTTCCTGGGACTACTATATTCATGGTGGTGGCCTGTCTGCTAAAACCCCTGTGGTCCGACTGCCATATTAAGATGGTGGCAGTGGGACCACCACAAGGATCCAGAATCCTGTGGCTGCAGCTGTGGGGAAAGCATGTGGGAATCGCGGCAGTGCCAATGTCAGCACCGCTGAGAGTATTTTGACCAGTGTTTCGATCAAGCATTTCATGTCGGGCCCCCCGTGAAATGCTTGGTGGAAAGCGCATAGAAAGGGGCCCAACTGGGCCCTCAGGCAAATCTGCCCATTGGGGTACATGCAGGGGGCACATAATGTGCCACCTCAGAAGTGTCAGTCATGCGTGCACTGTGTGGCATGCACAACATGCTGCATGCCACACCATGCATGAACGTGCTGTCACAGCAGCGGTAGACTGTTTAGGCTCTCCTATGAGCCAGCTGCCACCGCACTACCAGCCCTGGATTCAACTTGAAATCTGTCAGGCGGGTTGGCCATTGGCTTGCCAGTCTTCCTGGGACCGCCGAGTTGGCAGTTCTACAGGAATACCACCAAACTCATAATCAGGGTTCATGTCTTTTGCTCTGATTTATCAGTTTTATCCAGATTGCTGCTTTTATATTGTGATGGTTTTAAATATCTTGAAAAAATAAAACATTTATCTATCTTCCCCACCTGCTTGTCCAGGCATGAGCATTGATACACACTGGTTCATGCAAATTGTCTAAATCTGTTGTTGATCCAAACTATTGATGGCAGAATATCAATACTGCTATATTTCAAAGTCTGAATATCGTCTGTGCAGTACATTGTTGACTGGAATATCATTAGTAAGTATGTGTTTTTCTATTTTTACCATTAATATCAGCGTTCTATCAGAAATGGTAATATTATTGTGCATAACATTTTGGTATTTCTTCATGTACTGTTGCAATACAATTTTTTAGAATTGAATCCAATTGTGTTTAACATTTTGTTAAATATGTTATTTTGTATTTTAATATTTATTAGCTTCATGTGGGTGTCTTTTCTTTTCTTTCTTTTCTTTTTTATAATAAATAGATTTGTGTATTTTTTCTTTGGATTGTTTTGCAATAAGTGGGAATAAGGTGAACAGTGCTTCAAAATGTAGGATGTTATTTTGTTATTTTTTTAATTTTCTGAAATTGTTTTTAGAATTAAAAAACTGAGGGTTATAGTATGTATTCTGTTTGAAGGTGGTTGGAGTAATCATTTTTAAATGTTACAACTTTTAATATATTTATTGTTTTTAAATTTTTTTGAAATATTGTTATACTTTTACTTCATTGTGTTGGGTTTTGAAATTGTTTTGGGTGGGTGGGTGCTGTTTGAACGACTTTAATTTAATTTAATTTTTTGTTTAATGTTTTGGGTGGGTGGGTGCTGTTTGAACGACTTTAATTTAAACTAATATTTATATTAGTTTAAATTAAATTAAATTAGCATTTTATTTAGCATAAAACTTTTTTAAATTTTTTAATGAATGCTTTTTGAGTCAAAGTATTACATTTAAGAAAAAATAGACATCTAATACAGTTAATGCAATAAACATAGAAATGTTGAATGTAAAAATAAATAAATTCAAACTTTTTTTATTTATTTGTGTATGTAGCGCTGCTTGGCATTTTAAAGTGTTTGCTGTATTAACAATGTTATATATCATTTTGCCATTTGTTTTAATATGATTTATTTTTCTAAACAAAAAATTGCAAAAAACTTTTAATTTTAAATAGTTTATACACTGTTTCATGTTTGTAACTGTTTTTCATGAATCAAACTTCAATAGTGGGTTTATTTCTTGATTTTCACATTTAGAAACAGTTTTGTAACATGTATTTACATATTTCTAAGCTAGCCTTGTTGTTTGCAGTTATACTTTTTTATGGTGCATCATTGTTGTTTATTTCTCTAAATACAGCACAATTATATCTAGTTTTTCAAAACATTTTATAATATTTTACGTATCTATTTACTTTTAAAAAATCACACATCAATTTTTAAATGTTTTGCAAAAATGCATTTTGTAAAAAAAACATGTGTAGCATATTTTTTTATTACTTAACAGATATATTTCTTTGCCCTCATATCACTACAGCTGTTTCAATCCCAGATGACACTGTGGAACCAACCTCATACCTGATGCCCAAAGCAGTGGCCCTGCCACACCAGCCTGGGTTTAAACACCTGTATATTTTGGTGCTCAGGTGCAATCATAGGACTGCTCCATTTTCCGATTCCGACACACCGTTACACCTTACAAATTCTGTATAAATAGTATCTGCTCTACCTGGGGTACAGCCAAAGTTCATCCTGAAGGCACAGCTTTAAGCTAATCTTCCGAGAGGGGAGCTGGAGGATCTAGCCAATGTTTGCAGATCTCCTTTCACACGAGAAGCACCAAATTAATAAGCAAGCCCCTCTGTACCACCCCAATAGGCTAAATGACTCCCATCAGCACCAGCACGAGGCTCATCATAATTCTGATTCAGGACATTGGCTATAATATTGCTCACATTGTTCAAATAGTCACTAATCAAAGGACAAGCGGCAAACATATGCACGTCATTTGCTTCAAGATGACCAAATTTTTTACATTTTGGTATTGGGGAACGCACAAATCTTGCTTATCTCTGAGGTGTCCAGTATATTCTATTAATAGTGTAAAAGTGATTATTTAATTAGATTGGTTGGCTTGACCATAGAATATAATAACTACAAATGTAGGAGCTTGGATTCTGGGTTCACTCCCTTTCAGGTCCCATACAGTGCCTCCGAAGCTTCATCCTCATCTTCCAAGAGTTCCCGATACCATTTAGAGACCTCCTTACTTATGGGATGAGTATCGTGCAGGAGTACTTCGATATCCCACGCACCATCAATCTCCGAATTAGCACTCAGATACCAAAAAGAGAGCTATACATATTTAAATCTAGACAGGGAACTTCCGGTTTTTGCCTTAAGTGCTTACCAAGGTAAAGAGCGTTGCACTGTAAAAAGATCTCCCCCAACTGGTTATCCTGGCCTCCCTCAAAGGAGAACTCAGCCTATCCAACCGTCATTCAGGGGTGCCCGGAGAATCACAAACTTAACAGATATTTTACATTGAAGAGTACTGCTTATTTTTTGTATCTTTTGTAGCAAGTTGTGCACAGTTTTTGAAAGGTTGTTCAATTTTTAACATTTTTTAATACACCCATATATATATATATATATATATATATTTCAAGTCACTCTTTGACAGCATAAATAAAGTTGCTATTTGTCCAGGATTACTGTCCCTGTCTGCTTATTATGCTCCCATGATTTATTTTGACTGCCTTTCACAACCTTGCTCACATACTTTATTGAACACAGACAACTTGCTCCCACAATTAATTTGGTGCAACATACACAGTTAAAAGCGTTGCTATTCTTATGTATCAAATGTTATCTGATGGCAAAAGGGGTTGACATAATAATTACAGGTATTTTTCACAACTACAGAAATCAGTATGCAACTTTACATTCCCATTTCATAGCACATACTGTGCCTGTCATTGGCCTTTGCCTTATTAAAAGTACTGGTACTGATGTTCAATGATTAGGTGGATTCTCATGTAAACCAACTACCTCTCTTGATTGGGCCCAAGTGGGCTGTGCAAACTTTTCTGTTATATCTTTGCATTGTGATAAGCACCCATAATTCATGGTGGTGTTCTATATTCAAACTTTTGCTGTTGTTACTTGAGTTGAGGTATATAGTAGAATTGGAAGCAAAAACGCAAGTTTAAACATGGAGGAGTAACTTTGTGTACATCTGTTACATTACCTTCCTCAAATCGTAGGTTCAGGAGATATATTGTTTTTATGGGCAATATAATAAAAATGAAAGGACCACTGAAAACATTAATTTTCTCACAACAGCACATCACATTTATTCAGTAATCCACTGCACCATTAAAACACCAAATTACACAATTCAAGATACTATACTGCGTGACTTCACACCAATTCCAAAATGCAATGATACATCCCACAAGTCATCAATCCTGAACCAAAGCTATACATTACTCCACATCATAGGTCTGCAACATGACATCTTACATTAAACGCTACCTCAAAATAAAGCAAAATGGCTTCACACAATTCTTCACTTTATCATTCAAAAACAAACCCTAAGCAGACCTCACAGCACCTCAACTTACCACATTGCACCACATAACATGATACATATACAATAACATCTTAAAAACATGTCAACGAAGCACCCGGATGCCTCTACCACATCACATTCTCGACCTTAAGACATCAACATGAGACAAATACCGTCATGACATACACGATCACAGCAACATTTAACCCAACTCCAATTCAGACTGCTAAATATCATATCAGTCTCACTAGGCAAATAACTGTTACATAAGTGTACTCCAGACCCATCACTCCTTAGGACAATATTGATAAACCTCAAGGACAACACTTATAAACCTCTTTTAAGGTCTGCTGAAGGGCCTTTTCCCAAATCCTCCCCCAACCTTTCCATTTATACAATATACTGGTTTACAAATGTTCTCAATAACAATCTAGTTTTGAATTACACCCTTTGGGACTACTTATCCACATAAATGTATGCATTACATCGGTGGGGGAAAATGTTCTGTGTTTCCTTTTCTGTAGCATCTGAAATCTTAACGAGAGCTAAGGACTTTTTGTTGCACACAATAACAGCTGACCATATAAAAATCAGAATGCTTGAGATGCTTTTCATTGTAATATCCAAATTTGTATAACTTTTTCTTGGGAAAGAATAACAACAGGCAATTACATGACCTAAGGTGAAAAACATTGGGTTACTGGTTGAGGGGGTGGAACCATTTACAAGCAGTAGCCACAATTCTTCTCAGGGGAAGTCATAAGCAAACCCTAAATTAACCTGTGCACAACCCTTGTGTAGCTTGGCACAGAGCAATCAGGCTTAACTTAGAGGCAATGTGTAAAGTATTTGAGCAACACTTCCTCTGGAAGGTGGAAGAAGCTTCTAGAAATTCCCTTCAAAGTTGCCAGGCATCCTCGCTTCAACGTCCTGGCTCCAGACTAACTACAGGTGGTATGTAGTCTTTGTGTGGAGGCAGGAGACAACCTATTTCAGTGTAAGTGGAGCTGTGCACACCTCCTCCCTCCCGTCCTGCTAGTGATAGCCCATCCAGGCACACCTAAGCTCCCTATTCGGTGTGGCTGTCTAGGAGGATTACACAAAGACCATCTGTCAGCTACACCCAGCTATATGACCCAGAGAAAGACTACTGGCATTGTATGTCTAAGGCAGGAAAATGCCAACGTTCTAAAAGTGTCTAACAACAGAGGGTCGGGTTCTAATCAGAATGGCTGAGCCTCTTATCAAAATGCAACAAACACCTTGCCTGTACTGATATTTACTTAAAGAACTTGGGCCAGATGTAGATAATCAGCATTTATTGATTCTAAAATACCGAATTATACCGATTCGGTATTTTAGAAACGGTGAATGCTATGTAGGTATCCAATCGGTACATTTTACCGAATCCGTCAAATTCGGTAAATACCGATTTGGTATTTACCGATTTGGTATTCCCTACTCATTCCTATGGGCCTTAAGGCCCATAGGAATGAATGGAAATTACCGAATCGGTAAATACTGATTCGGTAAAAGGGGGGAAACATTGAAGGGTGGCAGGGTATCACTTTGACACCCTGTTGCACCCCTACATTTTGTATGGGTGCACATGTGGCAAACATGCATGCCCTAAGGTCATGTATGTCTGCCACATGGCACTGTTATTATTTGCATAAATTTGCATTTTTTAGGGGTTTCGGAATTTACCACCAACTTGTAGTTTAAACAGATAAAGGGTACGAGCATGGGTGCCTCCTGTGCCCCAAGTGTGGCTAATACATACATGGGGGAGTGGGAATTGAAGAACGTGTTTAATGAAGCCGCCCCGTTTTTTGAAAATGTTTTTTGTGGAGGACATTTATTGATGATTTTTTTTGTTTGGTGAGGTGATATGAAGCAGTTGGAGGACTATATCATGTGGTTGAACGCAAGTGACCAAAATCTTAAGTTCACCTCAAATTATAGTACAAATAAAGTCGAGTTCCTTGATATTACAATCGATGGGAGTTGTGGTATTTTACAGGTGAGCCTGTTTAGAAAACCGACTGCAAAGAATACAATATTACAATTTGGTAGCTTTCACCCTCATTGCCAAAAAGGATCGATCCCCTTTGGGGAATTCCTCCGCATTAGATGAAATTGCACAAATCTGGCCGACCACCAAATACATGGCGATGCATTGAAGCAGAGACTTATAAATCGAGGCTATCTACATCGCCTCATACGCCAGGTTTTTAAAAGAGCTAAATTCTATGATAGGGATTGATAGAGCAAGATTTCGCATATTACGCGACTTGCTTGAAATCAAGAACCTCGAATAACTTATAACCCCATAACTCAACCTGTACGTCTTACTAATTTCCCTTTAATTTTGATGTGTGTGTATCATAGTGACGCTTGCCTATGTGTTTACTAATTCAAACTAAACATTGTTCCTAATATGGCCGCCGCTTGATGGATTTCTTCTGCGCATGCGTTAGTCACACTCACGTGACGTGACGTAGTTGCAGTTCTGGTGGGAAACTGTGCGCCTGCGTACTTGCGTCTAAAATGGCTGTCTGTGTCCTAACGTGGTGAAGCTTGCGCAGATGCTTTTGTGTTCTTGTCTGTTGCACTAATTATAATGCCATAGTATATTTTTCAATTTAAGGAGTATAAAGTAATTACTCATAGTATACCGTGAATTCATTTATTTCCTATGTTTTAATTTGTTTTCGCTTACTTTTCATGTACCGCGATATTGGGGGTCTGAGGGAGACGCGAACCATCTTGAAAGTCTCTACTGCGCATGTCGCGCAGGCAGAGAGAAGGCAACCTTGAGCAGTGGAACTCAGCCAGCTGGCAGCCACAGTCAAGATGCTCCTGTGAACACAACCTCTGACCCAGCCGAATGGAGCTGATCTGTTCCTAACTTGCTACAAATGTTATTTTCCATTGTATTCTGTCAAATATCTCGTGAGAACCCCAAAATCACTAGGCGGTCCCAGAGTATGCAAATTTAGGCTTGTAGACGTAAATTGTGATTGGTGTGTTAACCTATCCTAGGTGGGGACCAATCGAAATTGGGGATTCTGACACTTGCAACATTTGGGGAGTGGTACACTGACCCGAAAACAGTATAACTAGCCCAGGTTTAGCTAGAGAATTTGTCTGACTTGTCTGAATAGCTGACCTGTCACTGACCCAACGCACTCAATAGGTGATTGAATACAGAGCGCTGCGGAGCACTCTGTCCGAATTTGACCATAGACTCTAAGGTTTTACTAAACCTTAAGTGCTGGCGGAGCAATTTGCTGGAGAGTTCGCTAACCCAATCGGGGTTCTGACTGATAGCTGCAGAGAGGGTGGAGCGCAGGCGTTGCTTCCGAACTGCGGGTGCTGGTCGTGCCTTGGTGGTCCTGTCCTGATCCTAATCTGGTTTTCCTGTCCTGTCCTGGGGTGTCCATTCTGCACCTGCTGTCCCATTGATGACTGTCCTTCCTTGGGGTATTTCCTGTCCTTAACTGACCCGTGGCCAGGGTTGGTCTGCACACCATTCTAGGTAAATATATAGGGCTAAGAACTCTATACTGCACTCTCTATTTTCTGTCTTTGCTTTAATAAAGACATTCCTTTGCATACGTTAATTTTCCATGCTTTCCGCAATCTACTATAAAAGTCATACAGTATATTTTCCTTAGCATGTCCCTATGTTTCCCTACCTTTTAGAGCACATTCTTCCATACTGTTTATAAATTACAGATGTGGCTTATAATTTTCTCCTGCAAATCTGATTTGAAGTAATGATACTAGAACTATAGCGTGTTCCACTTTTTCCCCCTCCTATAGATGTATAGGATTTCCAATCTTTTACTCTTGAAGTATTTCCCAAACAGTAAAACTCTAGTTCGTGATCCATTCCCGAAATCTATTTAGCATATTACATTTGTTATTACTTTCCTATAGACTCATAAATGGTTGCCTTAGTTTTCTTTCTTTACGGTTATGTACTATTCGTTATTTTGATCATTGACTGCCTCTTGGTGGTAAATTGTATGCTCTCCGGATCTGAATTCTAGATAAACTTTTAAAACTTTCCAGTAGTTTGTGGTCATTTTATGAATACAAAGAGTTGGTATTTTGTTGCCTGCCTTTCTTTCACAACTAGCTCCCTGATCCATTGTGATCATAGGTACCCGTAACGGTGGATTGGTAAGTCGGGTACAGGAGGAATAAAATAGGAATGGAACCAGGGTTACTGGTAGTAGAGTGTTAGGTCACCCGATTAATGTATATGATAAATAGAAACAAGTATATGGGCCTGGTACGTGTATGGTGAAATTATTTGGCCGGGTGACCTGCGATCTCTATCAGTAATTTTCTGGTAGCAGAGCTATGGTTAGGGACTAGTTAAAGTTATGTAGGACTAGTTAAGATAGATAGGTTGGATGCTGCTAACATTTTATTGCTGCTAAAAAGGTAAACAATTTTTGTGACTTGATCAATCACGTGAAATGTTTGCTTTGAAAAATTATGAAATGTTTTAAATTGTTTTTCTTATTATTATACTGATATATGTATTAACCCGCTCGTTAGTAAAGTGCTTTATGTTTGTTGGGGATCCCCGGGGAATTGAATAGCAAGTGGTGAAGAGAATCCACTTCGCTTTGAGGTCACTGGCTTAAGGAAGGTTAGTGCAGGTTAGGCAGAACTGGAAGCACTAATTAGGGTTTTTTTTCTGAATGTATGCTTGAATAAATGATAGCAACGAGTTCGCTAGTGAAACTTCTATCGTGATATAACCTAGTAAGGGTCGCACCGGAAGGAGTAGCAGGTTCATCGGAGCTTGGGTGATAGCAAAGGGGTTCGCTAGTGAAACTTTAGGCTCTGTATATATCCCGAAAAGAAGTGGATGGGTCAAAGAAGTAGCAGGTTCCCTAGTGCTGGAGTGAAGGGTAGGCAGAAGAGATCTATTTGTAGTGTGTGAAAAGTAAATTGAAGTAGTTTACTTGCAGTGAAACAAATCTTTACTGTCTAGACACTTGAGTACAGTGGCGAATGTGTATTCGTTTGTTAAAATAACAAAAGCACTTGCACTTTTAGAGAGAAATTAAGTTTCCGTTACCTTGTAAGGGAGAGAGTCAGTTGCGGAGCTGCTCTGACGTCACTCGGTGCCACGCTGGGATTGGTAGACGCAACGACTGTGTAGCGGAGCTGGAATTGTAAAGGAGGGGTGAGTGCCGAAGCGTGAGAACTTGTCTCGCGAAAAAGGCTGCGCACCCATTGGTCGAGATTATTTGAAACCGTGCATTTGATTGGTTGCACGAAAATAAAAGACGCATTTGGATTGGGAGTGATTTGTAAACAAAGTCACTCGCAGAAATCGTATGTGGCACACGTATAGACCGCATACTAGACCTGATCCACGACATTTAGGGTTTGAAAACGATCAGTGGAAAGGGCATAACACCAGCATTGTGTACAGAAATAAGAGAAAATTGTCTCTTGTAACCAAAGTAAAGAATTATTTCAAAAAGGACAAACCGATTAGAACCAGAGAAGGGGTTGTCATTCCGCCACCAAATACTCCTGCATCGTTCATGATGTTTGATAAAGGGTACCATTCGTGTGTATGGCTGGAAAACTGGGCGGAATACACCAAGGATGACGGAATATTGGCTTTTCCGTTAGAGGGTACATTCAATGGCAGGATTCTATTTAATTTGAGAACACGAATGAATGATTTACATCCCAGACCTAGATTAACACAGTACGAAGCTTTAGAGGAATGGGAGATCGAGGCTTTTGAGAGAGATAAGCCCCGAATGGATAAAGGGTTAACTAAATTTTATCCAAAATTAAAGCAAGAGACCCGAGATAAAAAGATGAAACAGTGGAGACAGAATATGATTGTAGAAGGACTGTTTCCAATGATGCCAATGGGTGGTCCTCCTGCGGGGGAGAAGAAAACAGAAAAATGCAAACATTGGGTGCCCATTGGGGAGTCGGATGATGAAATATTAGATGACATGTTTATGAGAAGTCCGCCTCCTTATAATGAAGGACACAGACCCTCTAGTGAAGGGGATAATTCTCGGAGACCTCCTCCCCGGGAGGAGGCCAGGTCAGTAAGTGTAGGAGAGGGTTGTCAAATACCTCCGTATAATGAGGGTTTAGGACCCCTAGGTACTAGAGATATCTGTCAAAGAACACCATTCAGTGGGGAGTCAAGATACTCGAGAGAAAGAGACTTCAGCTCTAGACCTCCCTACGAAGGTGAGGCAAGGCCCGCAACTTCAGGAATTCCGTTTTCAAGACCCCCGTATGAGGAGGAACCAAGATCCCTAGGCACAGGAAGTTTGTTCCCAAAACCTAATTATGGTGAGGGACCAAGTGAGATGCATCCCACTGCCCCGAGTTATGCCCCAACTTTGACCCCGCAGGTATTACATGACAATTCATTAGACAGGATATTGGAGGACAGGGAACGAGAGGCTCTAGCTAAGCAGAGAGCCGAGATAATTCAGAAAATCTCCCAGTTAAATACAAGTCCTGAAGCCTTGACAATCCCGGTAACTATTGGACCAGTGGTTCCGCTGTATGGGGATAGACAGGGAAGTCCGAAGACTCCAGTTATTACCCCTGTTATAGCACAACCGAGACCAGAGCCCTTAATCGTGGATGACCAGACCAGTGAATGTGAATCTGAGGTCTCATTAATGGATTTGCCCATTAGGGATGCAGGAAAAAGGTTACAGAAAAGACATAATCCTTTCAATACGAGGGAGATCCAAATGGAATCGACTTCGGATACCAAGAGTGTCACGTTGGTAACTCCTGAAGAGATTGAAAGATGGAGTCGAGAATTAGAAAAACAAACTCCTCAGTCGAAACCTTTAGATATCTTTAAACTGAGAGTAGAAATGGAAGAACTGATGGCAGAAAATGTAGGTTTAGACAGATTAAATACCTATTCTGAAGAAGAGCTGCTGTTTATCGGCAAGAGTTTTACCAGGAATACCAGAGTGCTCCATGAGAAATTAACAGACACTGCAGCTAGTATGGGAATAGATATTTCAAAATCAAAGCCACTGCAGAAACCCTATAGAGCTGATTTTTCAGACAAAGATCTGGAAAATATGAATGTGTCAGGGAAGAAGGCGCAGGTCAAAGAATTATTGACTGTGTTGCAAAAATGGGGAGACGTAGAAAAATGGAAGGCTAGGTGGACAAAGAAGAAAGATGAGGCCAGATCTAAACAGACGTCTTCTGAGTTCGTTCTAATGGAAGCTGACAAACCTGAGCAGTTATACCCTATGCGTGAAGTGCCAGGTGGAAAATACGTGCACGTTCCATGGTCTAGACAGGATATTGTGTCCTTTACCAATGACTTTCCCAAATTACGAGAAACGCCTGTGGACTGGTACAGGCAGGTGGAAAGGTTTGTAAAGGTGCAAAAGTGCTTGTGGAAAGACCTGGATGGGTTTTTCGACATTGTGTTCCTGTGGATTTATGGACCGAATGCAAGGTTGCCATTGAATGGCCCAACAAAGAGTATGCAAGGGACCCTGTTACAAGTGCTCCCTCTGATGAAGTGATGAGAAAATATGACCAGGTCATGTTGCACCTGAAGAAGAAGGGGCCTGCAAAGGAAACTGATTGGACCAAAATAGATAGGATCAGGATGCCCTTCTGAAAGGTACTAAAGGGAACCACATGGCAAAATTACCTGCGTCATCAATCATTCATCGTTAAATTATAAGATCAAAAATGCAATTAACAAAAATTGGCGCATCTTAGAAGTAGAGGATGACGAGACACAATTCCCAAAACCATTAATTGATTATAGATGGAACAGGAACCTCAGGGATCTGTTGGTTCATACTAGAAACCAACCTAATTTACAGGAAACTCAAACATCTATCACTGACCTCCCGGTTATACTGGGAAACCACAAATGTGGTTCATGCCATGCGTGCGATGCAGCTATGATAACAGACCATCTTTGTTATAATAACGCAAATGTAAAACTAAAATCACTTACCAATTGTAGAAGTAGCAACATCATTTATCTACTACGATGTCCATGCGGACTGGCTTACGTAGGGGAGACGGGCCGGGAATTTCGGACTCGTTTTAGTGAACATAAGTCAGCTATAAGAACTAAAAGAATGACATCCCCACTAGTACAACACTGCCTAGATACCAACCACAAAGAATCCGATTTGAAGTGGTGAATACTAGAAAAGGTTGAAAATAAAATGGGCCAATTAGTGGAGATTACTCGCAAAACATTGAGAGAGTTTCTGGATTTTTAATCTTGATTGCATCCGTAAAGGACTAAATGAAGACATAGCATGGTATGTGACCAAGAATTACTAAAAAGACCTGTTCTTGTTTAGATATCTGCAACCTCTTATAGCAATCTTGGAGAGTAACTTTGTCTACACTCTGGAGATGCACTCTGGAATTATTCAGCAAATACAATAAGTCTTTAATTTGGAAGTGGCTATAAATATCACATACAATTACTGGTATTAAAAACAGTTTAGGACATACAGAGTGTATACCCATATCCTCATAGATCCTTTGGCGATAGTTCCATCATTTGAGAGACATCTGTATCGATGGTTGCTACCAATAGGACATATGGGGGAAATGTAATCTTAAGGAAGGCTCCAAATATATGAGTTCTCGTTTTATCAATATAAATTTGCGTTAAAGCGAGGTACTGTAATTCTGGTTGACAAAAATTATATAAATCACTGATGGGTATTGCATACTTGCCGTCTACTTTGAGTCGGTAGTCCATAACTCAATATAGTGCCGATAAAACTTGTAAATAATTTTGTCCTACTTTTATGTTCAGGCTCCTCAGTATATGCATGTGAAAATATCAAATACACCAAACAAATGGTGATAATCTTCGCCGATAATATGTTCTCATCTTATCAATATGAATTCGCGTTAAAACGAGTCACGGAAAATCTGGTTCATAAAAACTATATAAATTGCTGATGGGTACTGCACATTTGCCTTTTACTTTGTCGGTAGTCCACAATTGAACATGGCGCCGATAAAACTTGTAAACTATTCAGTCCTACTTTTATGTTCAAACTCTCAATTATGTGCATGGGAAAATATCCGACACACCAAAAAAATGGTGATACTCTTGTTCGCTCTATTTCCACTATTGGAACAGCGATATCATATGGCGATACTTAGCAATTTAATTTGACAATTATGAGGACGAGAAACATCAAAAAATTCAATTCAAGCACCAATATCGTGCTATAGTCCGTGCATGGTCTTTAATTAAAAAATGGCACGATGAATGAAACTCTATATGTTTGGATAGATCACTTTGGGTGGAAATATATGGTGATATATAGATCTAAATACCTTTGTTAACCCTCTCAAAGATGGCGTCCACACAATTGTTATTGTTATTGTTAATTCCGGCTTTTATAGCGCCAACTCACCGGCAGGTCTCAAGGCGCTTATGACCGAAAGGCAACAACTACATAGTTATCAGAAGGAGGAAAGCAACATCATGTTTAGATTGAGCTCAACACATCCCTAAACAGAAGGGTTTTTAGGATTTTTCTGAAACGAAGGAGATTCCCTTCTTTACAGAGGGTCTCAGGTAGTTTGTTCCAAATTTTTGGGATCAGAGCAGAAAAGGATCTCCCCCCTTTTGTGGCCAACCTAAACCGGGGGCACACCAACAGCTGTGCGTCTGAGGACCTTAGTCTTCGTTCCGGTTTATATATCTCCAGCCGTTCCTTTATGTAAACGGGTGCTTGCCCGTAAATTGCCTTATGGGCTATACATAAGCTTTTAAAGACAGACCTTTGCCCAATAGGCAACAAATGAAGGCTCTGCAACAGTGGAGAGGCATGGGATCTTCTTGGGAGCTTAAAACTGAGACGTGCGGCGTCATTTAGGACCACCTGCAGTCTGCTGATCAGGATTTTTGGAAGGCCCAGGTAAAGGGCATTTCCGTAGTCCAGCCTTGAGATTATCGTAGCAGAGACTACAGTGCGAAGCATGGACTGGGATAAAAGAGGGACTAACTTGCGCAATTGTCTAATTAGACCATTGCAAGTGCCTACTATAGAGGAGATCTGACTACACATTGACAGTTCACTGTCAATCTTAATGCCCAAGCTTTTCACCTTATCCACTGGTGTAGGAGTTGGACCTAATTCCTGGGGCCAATACAAGTCACTCCAAGGGGAACATGTAGATGATACAACTAGAACCTCTGTTTTTTCAGGCTTGATCTTCAGAAGGTTCCTAGTCATCCAGCTCACTGTAAATCTTAGAACATCTTGCGCGTAAGTCTGCGCCGGCACTGTGTTCTCTATACTCAATAATAGTTGGGTGTCGTCGGCGTAGTTAAATACGCGACATCCCATCTTTGCCAAGGAGCTTATCAGTGGCTGCAGGTATAAGTTGAAAAGGAGTGGGGACAATGCGGAGCCTTGAGGGACCCCGCATGTCAGATTCCCCACCTCCGATACCTTATCCCCCAGCTGAATCCTCTGTGTTCTCCCTACTAAAAAAGATTCCAACCACCCATAGGCCGTATCTCGAATCCCGAAATTAGCCAATCTATCCAGGAGCAGGGTATGGCTGACAGTATCGAACGCCGCCGATAGATCTAAAAGTATCAGGGCGCTCGGTTTCTTGCTGTCAGCCATCCCTCTTAGCTCGTCCAGCACCCTGAGCATCACCAACTCGGTGCTGTGGTGTGCACGAAACCCTGCCTGCAGATCATGGAGAGAGTGGTGTAACTCCAGGAACGAGGCCAGGGACTTCAATACATGTTGCTCAAGGATTTTTGACAGGAACGGGAGTAAAGGTCTTCATTGACATATGCCGCTTGCTGAATGTCTTCTTAAATGGCATCACGTAATTACCATTTCACGCCATGGGAGACATTTAAATCTTGGGCTCCGCTCCAGTCACATCGACGGTGTCTCTCGGGCGGACGGTTACAGAAAATGTTGCCACAACACATGGTGAGTGGTATAGCATGTGAGGTCGTAACGTTGTTGGTATCTCGTGATCGCTCGCATTATTATGCTAATTTCGGCCATTTCGAAGGTATGCTTGATATTGTTTTAGTCTATCAGGGCGCGCACTTTAGGCTGTAGTAGAGACTTGGATATTGTTTTTTAAACTAACATCAGCAATGCAGACAGCCCGAGACAGTTAAGTAATTTAGCGACCTTGCTGACTTAAAAGTGGCCTCATCTCTCTTGTATTTGTATAAACCACATGTGGGCTCTCCTGGTACAATAGCGGGTGCAGATAATTAGGCGTATGTTAGTAAGAGTGCCGTTTGACCATATCTTTGAATGCATCCTCCAATGTTTACCATACTTCTGCAGGCACTTTGAAAAGCGTCGTTTTTTTAAAAACAACTCCGGTTATAGCCATCAAAATAACCATATTTCTGGGATAAACATATGAAAACAGAGACATAAGAAGTGACTGAGAAAAAAAGAAAAAAGGGTAGTGTGTGGTTTGTCTATGTTAGAAACCTTAGTCTACTGACATACATTGGGAACTCTCTAGACTCATACATTGATATGTACCTTTAGAAACTCCAGTTGAAGACAACAGTTGTGACTTTTTTGGAAAGGTGGAGCCATTCTGAAAAAAGTTCAAATAAAGATTACTGCATTGGGTAAGATCTATTCCTTAGTCATCTGCTACTGAGCTGGATATATTGAGGTCAATGTTTCTGAGACAAAGTTTATTATCGTTAAAGGAGCTAAAAATAACACAAGTGTTCATTTAGATACTATAGGCTCCTTGATCTACAATCGTACCCCTGGGAGGGTAAGAACAATTCCTTGCTTGAGTGTATAACCCAAGGAGGCTAAATAGAGATGGTTTGATTGTATTTTGTATATTGCGACATTTTGTAAATTTTGGGTAACTTTTTGTTGAAAATGTGTGGCCTCAAATCTATTCTTTTTTTCTTATGTTCCTTGTTGCATGGACTCACTGTGTGAGACATTTGTGATATATTTATATGTTGAGTGAATGAGTACTGTTGGTACTAATTGTTGCTGAAGGTCTCTCATGCACTAAGTTAAAGACATTCCACACACTGGTGAGCTATTAGATTATATGTGTTGATTCCCAGCCTTTTGGTGATATTTATGTGCACATTGACTCCAATGAAATCATGGATAGTAAATAATGGAAATATGTAATAAATTGTCCTTCTGAAACTCTTTAGTTTGGGGTATGTGCAATAAGTTGTATTTGTAATTACAGATACCCTGTATCCACACGATAAGAGGAAAGTTCTTCTGTTGAGGTCCTGAGGAAGGTGGTACAAATTCACTGAAACGCGCATCGACCTGGCGTGGAATCCCACATAACATTCTGTGGTTCTCACTCAGACAGAGTTATTCTCTGTTAACTACATACCTTATATACAGAAAGATCGTTTGGATGAGAAATAAATTATGTGCAAGTGCATGTATGAGTAGTTTGTGTTTGTGATTTGTGTGGTGGTATCAGGGTTGTTTTATTCTTGTGTACAAAATTTTAAATGTATCAAAATGATGAATCATGCTTTTATGTCCGTTTAAATTGATTAAGAAAAGTACAATACATTTAAAAGAAAGAAATGCAAAAAAAGTTTTCAAAAGTTTTTGATATATATACCAAAAAAAGAAATAAAGTTTGGAAAATATAAATAAAGAAAGTGCTGTTGGCATATCTTGAAGGACACAGAATAATGATATGAACTATGTCATAATGTATAAAGTATGTGGGCCATGAGGGAAACTTCTCCTTGTTGTGTTTGTACTTTCCTCTCTTTTCCCTGGCTCTAAGTAGTTTAAGAGGGGGTACCCCTTGTCTATGTTATTCCCTCCATGTGCACCCCCCACCCCCCCCCCGGAGTCCATGGGGGCCCGCAGGGGGCCCCAAAAGCAGACTCCGCATGCCTTTCGGTGGCGGCAATGCCGCCACGGAAAGGCATTCACACTACCATATTCTAATATGGCTGTCTGAAAGACACCGCCACCATATAGAACCCTTTTCCGCCCCATGTCGACTGGGCGGAAAGGCGGCGGACAGTCTTTCCATCCGCCGCAGACCCCCAGCCATTATAATATGGCGGGGGTCATTCCTGCACGGATGGCGGGCGCATCTCCCCCGCCAGGCCGGCGGTGGCTACCGACAGCCTGGCGGGGGCGATTCGCCCGCCATCCTAATGGGCCCTTAATGTGCAAAGACTCCACACATATCAGCATAGGCAAAACTTACCCTTTGGAGTGTGTTTTGTAGTCAAGTATGTGAATCAGATCCCACGTCTTCAAAAATCTCAATAGCATAGAGGTCAGAAAAAGGGCAATCACTAATGTATGTAAACTATAGAGAGATAGAGGGAAACACATTATCATGGAAGAAATACGGGTAGAAGAGAGAGAAAGTTGCACAAATAAAGAGGCAGTAAATTAAACTTTTATTCAGTATAATACCTGATAATTGTCATGTAAATACAATGTCTTCCATCCCAGTGCAGACTACCGCAGGAAACAGTAGCAGCAAACCGAGAATCAGTTTTCAGGCCATTCGGCTCATCCGAAGGTGGTGTGTCCAAAAGTATTGCTTCCCAAGAACTTAAGCATGTTTATATTCTTCTAAAAAATCCTCTGCATTCTTTGAGTGACAGTTACCATTTTGTGTGTGGTTACATTTGTGTAGGCCGTGATCTGCCTTTGGTATAGTCACGATAGTGATAGCTTCAGCACCGAGCGTCTATTTTATTTTGTAACCTGAAACCGCCGTCCTTGAGTACTACAGAAATTTCCAAACATGAGTCTCCTGCTGAAGTGCGATCTAGAAACGGAAAAACAATGCTTTCATTGTTCTTCACAAAACAAGATAAGCTGTAGAAGCCAGTGGGAAAAAAATAAAGAGCTTCTGTCTTTGCATAATTTATTTCTCCGTCACCAGAAATGGATAATGCTCTAGTCAGTACGCCTTCAGTTCTTCTGCAACCTCCACGAGGAGAGAAGTGACATGGTCTGCCAGTTGCTGTCAGATGGTTTTATTACATGCCGTTTGAAAGCGTTATTGTAACATAATCTACAAGAGAAGCAGCTGCATGCAAACGTGGCGATGGTCCATCAGTGTGAGCAGCAGAAGAGACACGCGTCAATTCAGCCAAGCTTGCCTTGCCCTGCTAGCTCATTACACAAATGCAATTTCCATGGTGACGACCCTTACTTTTAAAATGGAGGGAGGCACTGTTAATGCAGAAGGCAGCTGTGGGCGTAGTGGTTTGGCGTTGTTACTAACCAAATCCAGGGGAAGCCATTCAAAGGCGTCATGCCGTTAATTTATTCACAATGTTAAGGAATGTAGGCGTAGTGATGTAGTATTGCCCTCCAGGCATTGGCTATTGTACTGCAGCGAGGTTGAAGGTCTCACCAACCTCTGACTGATGTCTGTTAGTTGTAGGTAATCAGACTGCTCAACCTTCATTGAAAATAGCAAGGTGTTCTGGTGAGTCAGACTGTTCAGAGGAAGTTCGATGTTTAAAGCAAGAGTGCACGAAACAATTTCGAAGAAAAACTAACAAACATCGGCATAGTCAATATGTTTCACAATATTTAGGTCTTGCCTACAAACAGCTTTAGCTGTTTTGTGAATGAACAATAGAGAACAATATAATACAGAGAGTGTTTTTTTGGTCAGCCTCTTACTTGGGACTGGATAGTTTTCTTGCCTATCATACTTCAAATTTAAAATTTAAATGTGAAATATCTTATGTTCCTGTTACTGATTTGATGGGTTTGTCTGTATTACTGTGCTTGTCCAGCCTCATAGCAATTCACCCTTAGGATCTAATTACGAGTCTGGCTGCCACCAGACTAATGGTTGCACCGCAGAGGCAGTCTTGCGACTGCCACATTACGACCCTAGTGGTTGTGCCGGCGTAGGACCGCTGACTCTGCCAGGGAACAGCCGTTATCCTGTTGGTTGTGCAGCGGTCAAGAGGCATCTATACGCTTGGCGGGACCGCCGCAGTCCCGACAAGTATACTAGGACTTTCATCTGCGGCACTAGTTTTATGGAGGTCTTTCCACTATGAAAACAGTGGTGGAAATAAAAGAAAGGTGGCCCCCTTGTGCCTTACGCTTGTGGATGCACACAGGGGGGCAATTCAGAAAGATATCATCTGTAGATATTGCTCTGAATTTTTGGGAAATTATTGAGAACAACAACGACAACAAACATTTGCAATGCAATTAGTCTCGCCTTTGGGACCTTATGAGCATTTAGCCATGCACACTCTCTGGCAATGGGAGAAACCATTAGATTTGACAGGGGTGAAGGTTCGGAGGTGACAGTAAGCAGTAGCAAAAGCATGCAATAAAGTCACATTTAAAAGGAGGCAGCTGCCAGACTGCACTCAGACTTTCTCTTGTTCAGCTCAGAGGGTTAGCACCTGCTGCACAGAACCTGCAGGTCACACATGTTTATCACAGGGACTGGACATGTATTTTATCATTCCAATGTCACCGAAAGCAATTTCCTTGATTTGGGCAGTGCTAGTAGCGCCTGTGCCTTGCATGAAAAAGCGCTATAAAAGGTATGTTAAGAATTGTAAAGTGCTTGTTACGGTAATTACTAGCCGAACACATGTCTGCTTTCAACCAAAGTGCAAATCACTCGCCAACACAGCGGAAACTGCCCCTGCATTGATACCCGCAACAAAAACGGTACAATACACTGATATCTGCAAATAGAAACAGAGTAAAAGTCTGACCTTGAGACAAGCCCTGCAGACACCCCAACTGAAGCGCCCCGCACTGTGCATGGGCTGCACTTACCATGTCAATAAACACAACAAGCTGCCAGAACTGCATCTTTCTTAAACCAATTGTTTGATGGGAAATGAATCAAACCTCTGCTCTCACAGAACCACTTTTTCCGTTTGAATTAATAAAAAAACTTTATTCAGACCAACTTATGTAAATTTTTCAATGTTTCAACATATTCAAAGAATTTTTAAATAGAACTATTCAACAATAGAAGAAAAACCCTTCAAACACTCTAATTTCCCTTTTAGGAGCCCATTTGGGATGAACTTCGCAATCACTCTCTAAAATACAAACTTTATGCACAACATACACACTGTGACAGAATCATACACCTCTTAAGCTAATCATCACATCCATACATCCATTCTTACACCATCCATACAAATGCCCGCCCTGGGGTACCTCAACAAAAAAACCTTTTCTTTACACAACGAGGAACACTCAATTAAATATTTTCATCAAAATACAGAACACAACTTGGAGTACAAGGCCATCAGCTAGATTAAACAGAATTCAAATTTGACACCAGAGTCAATCAGTTTCGATTGGCCTAAACAGCACCATGGTCTACGTGTTTCGAATCCTCCATGGTATGGGGATTCTCCTCAGGATCAAAGATTTCTGAAAAACAAAACGGAATAATCCTGTTTTATTCAATACATTCTATAAAGCAACTCAAACACCACACATACTCGGCAGCACTTTGCATCTTACCTTATTGCACAGTCAATGAAGAATCATGTATCTATCTCTCAAATCTGTAAAAACAAATGGATGTGATTGTCTCAACTCATTCTGTTGGAAATCAACTGTATAATAGAGGGAGGTCAGCATGTCTCCTACTTGATTTGTAATGAGCTCATTGCATTGTCTCACAATAAACTCTCTGAATGTGTATCAGCTAATTCCTGTGAAATAACATGAAACTGAATGAATCATATGTTAACGATCTTAGAAGTGACGAATAGCCTGGTTAGTTGGAAAGAACACAAGTTCCTGTATATGTCAAGTGATCTCAATCGAGAATAAATCGTCTCTGTGACTTAGGACTTGGAATGGATGCAAGCCTGTAGGGACGAGGCAAACCATAATGAATATAAATGTTGGGGTTCATAACGTGCTTCAAATGTGATGTTACATATTCCTCGTGAACTTAAACGTCACTTAATTGCGCTAAATACATCTTAAAGATCGTGTCAGGCGTTCTCCTCGACGTTAATTTGCAAAGTGCTCGTAAACTTATGAACTGTCTCGCTCGGCTTATGACATTTTCTAAATCATGTTCAGCGCTCTTCTCGGCCATTACTCCTCCTGTATCCTATGCGGCTTCTATGTTACAGGGAAGCTCAATCATGGATCTAGAATAGCCGTGTGCATTACAACTTTTACTGTCACTCCAAAATGAATATGACCTTTCTAACAGTTAGAGTTGCCTATTTAGACACAATAAAAGCAAAACATTTTATGCGTACTTTATAACATTAAAAACTGTTCCTACCTGGTTTACTCATGGGGGGCTCCACATTTGGTTTCAACGGGTGATGAATCCTCAACCTACATGCTGCAAAATCACGTGGTCTCGCGGCTGTGCGGCGCGAGCTTATGGCTTCATTGCAGGGTGGAATTCTGGGAGTTGTAGTGAATTGGGCTTTATTATTCCTGGCTACCTCTCTACACTGGAATGCGTCCTGTAGATCTGAGGAAAAACAGCCCAAATTACAACCGATGCCCAGGCTGCTGGCACAAGACGCCTCTTAGTTCCCATTTTGATCAGTTACCATATAAAGAGACGGGCGCTGGAAGCGGGAGTGCAAGAACAGATTTTTATTTCTCATGATGAGAGCCTGTCATTTCGGACACGCGCACAATGTCTTCAAGAGGTGCTCTAACCGCATCTCTGAGGCCTGGCCTCTTATACACAGGTTTATGGCTTTATTACATTTATGACATCCGTGGTATTGCTTTGAAGTTCAAAAAGGCATCTTTGGAATCCCCGGTTCAGGCCCGTTCTCACACATATCTACAGTAGAGGTCCCCACCCAAATCTCAGCATGATGGCTAGCGCGCAGCTGGACATTCCGCTGGGAACAGGAATGTGGGCGATCGGTCGGATCTAGGGGTGTGAAGGCATTGATTAATCCCCGCTCCTTTGATGTGGGGCGAGGTCCTACTGTAGGGGGCAATAAACTGCATCTGTTGAGCTAAGTGATGGGCTGGGGTCAGGCCGGACAATCGGGCAGGGAGGAAGAGGTTATCAAAAGGGCCTGTTCTATGAATGAGATGAAAGAGTGAGGGGGGTTCAGCACGGGATGTGGCTCGGAGACAGGGTCGCGCTGGAGGTGCATTTATGACCCAGGCAGGAGAGACCGGGGGCTGTCGGGGATGCTTGCGAGTCTGGGGAGTGAGGGGGGGGAGAGACGCTGGCTATCGGGAGTGGGCAGAGAGGCCATGGCAATCAAAATGGCTGTCGTGTACGTGCGTGCATAGGCCTATGCTGGCGGGATGATGCGGTCAATGCTTCGCGGTATTCGTTCTGCTTACAGCGAGGGGTATGGTGAACCCAAATGAACGCCGCTTATGTACATATACATTGTCATTTTCCACAGTCGCCGCTTTTTAACATAAGTTAGTTCATTTCCGTGTTTATCATAACTGACGGGGTGTACATATAGCCATGTGTGGTCAATGAAATAGCGTTTGTCAATACTGGCGGATTGCATATAACCATGTGCAGTCGATGCGATAGACGAGGTGCAATACAGATGAATTTACATTTATCGTGTTATATATACGAGTCTAGAGATTGGTATACTACTCAGTCGGAGTCAATCAAGGAAATGTTCCGACACATTATGGAACCAAGTTCTGACTCTCTCTCCGGCAGTATCAATGTACAGTCAAGAGTGACCGATGAAACATTTTGAAAGCAATACAGAGTGGTTGAGGGAGGAATTCAGTTCAATACAAGCAAGTAGTCAGGGGGGGGGTAGAAAGTTCAGAAAGGGGAGGGGGGGGTCTTCGCCACAGTGTCTTTTTAGCAGCGAGCCATCACTGGTAGGCTCTAGTAGTTCGTTTTCTTCCGTTGGCGCTGTTGAGCACCGGCGGTGGAGCTATAGGTCCAGCTCGGATCCATCCTTACACGTCGCAGGGTGCGATCTGTCCTCTGCTGTTAGACCACAGTCCTGTTTCCTAACTAATCTTCTTAAGGGGTGCCTCATGCTGGGCACCTGCATTTCTTTCTCCTTCCGTGACAAACCCTATTCTACCTAAATGCTGTTCTTCTTCTCTGAGTCAAAATCCATGTGAAAAAAGGGGGGGGTTGTCGGATAATCGAGGGAAGAGAGGACGGAGTGGGATCAGATCTTTGAGACAAACCAAGGAAGCAAAGGATAACGAGCAGGCAGGCCCATCAATCGGGCTCAAAGGGGCGGGGACTTCTGGCACGCGTGGGTCAGCAAGCAGAGGGCTTCAAGGAAGCCCTCCATCCTTTCATTTTCCGTGTTTGAGAGTGGTGCCTCGTCCCGCGTCTCGTTGCTCTGCGGCTCCAACTTTGGTCGAGGTCACATGTGCTTCATGATCTGCGGCTAGGCTGTGCGTCACGTCCGGCCCCTCTCCTCCGGTGATTGTGTATCTTTGAATGGGTACAAAACAAGCTTTAGAGAACTGGCAGGAGAAGACATTTATACATTTCAATTCCGCCCCCAATCTTAAGTAGTTGGGGATACATTCATCGGTCACGGTCAGAAGTTATCACTATGGAGTATGTATGCGGGCATTTCTACTGAGTTTGTACTAAGTCTATTTGGCGTTCATTCATGACGTATACGGAGAGAAGTCAGACTCCTATCAACTGCGTATTCCATCAAACTCGGAATCGGATCCTTCGGTAGAGACTCGTCTTTCTAACCCAAGCCCTGGCAGTCTTCTATCATCATGAGAGAGGGACAGAGGCTAAACATTCTTTTCTCGGGGAGCAACGGTTAATCAGGGTCATCAGTTATACTTCGGGATATGGAGCTGGGGTCAATGGGGGGAAACGAGGACGCTTTGGACATCCGTACTTGGGTGCAGAGAGGTGGGGCAATCTGGGCATTGGGAATTGTGTTTCTAACGAACTGAGAACAGAAGGCCACTGACATATAGTCCCCCTATAAAAAAGGCCAGATTAGGGGACATCAGTCGTCTTACCTGTCCTTTCCTTCTTAGCCAATTCAAGTTCCATCATTTGACAGAAAGGAGAGGTAGTAATATGGCAATTTACAATTGTTTTAGTTTCTGTCAATTTTGCCGAACACCTTTGTGTTCAAAAACCAATTAGGCTTGTGCCGGCGGGGCACAACGTTACCACACAAAGGAAGAGGGAACAGGGGGACCCTCAGAGAGAGAGAGTCGTCCGCATTTTAAACAAACTATTCGGTACACGTACGACATGGAGAGAGAGAGAAAGAGAGAGAGAGAAACGTGTACAATAATAGGCCATTTAGTGCGCACACAACACAGAACAGCAGGGGTCAAGTTATATAGAAACACAGGCTGAGGGACGACGTAGATCCATACATTACGTACACATGAATTCAGGCGGGGGGGGGAATAGTACAAAAATCCAAGACAAAACATAGCACAGTACTTGGCCAAAAAGATTTCTTCCTGCATGCTGCGCATCCTTAGTATCCTACTTAATTCATCTGGCTACCTTTGCTGGTGGCCTCGGTTGCAAATACTTACACCTTTGTCAATTGTTCGGGAACTAACCTGGTCGGGCTAATACTCACGGTGGGATCTTCGAATCATTTTTTAGCGAATGGGTATCCAGGCTGAGGCAACGGAGGGTGTCAGTCGGGAGAACAATGGGGCAGCTTTGAGTTTCATGTCTATGAGGGTGCAAGAAGGAGGTGGTAAATCTTAAACATTGACAATATTCCTAGTCTTCCAGGAGGAGGGTACTTGGGTAAACCTCACCCCGGAATATTCCTGAACCTTTCCCTATTTAGTTACCGTATGAATTTACTCATGGGTGCACGTCATTCTTGGTTGCATTATTTGGGGTGCCGGTTGGAGTCATATTTTGTCATACTGCAATAACCCGCCAAGTTTCTGCTTCAGGCCACCCTCCGAGTCGCTGGGTTCAGAGAGAGAGAGACAGTCGTTTCTAAGTAAGGGAGTGCTATATCTTTGTTTGTTCGTCGTGTATAGGCACCATGTTCAGACCCCTTTTTCCCCATTCCATCGGCCGTTCGATCATCACTTAAGTCATACATAAAAATTTCTCTTATCAATCCAAACGTGTGGAACGTGTATTCAGTCGAGCTATACACATCAGGGCATACACGCGTGCATTCATATCACACAAATTCGTCACGTTCTCAGGGGCAGTCCCCATAGACAATATACAATTTTTCCGTGCGGAACCATGGCGTGTTGCTTAGGTCTTCTCCATACTTTAGTCGACGTCCCGATGTGACCTGCAGAAAAGAAGGGAAAAAGAAGGGGTGGGGCAGCGTTTTAAAACACATCAGCGCGCATAAACCCGAAAATGCTTTTACTTACCACATACTCGACCTATCTCCGCGGGATACAGTCCCTTTCGTCTCGGCGTTTAAGCCCAGAGGGACCGGTAGTGCGGGAGAGATAATCATTGATGGACTGTGTATTGCATAGATCGCCCAAGTGTGGTATTACGGATCGTGTGTAGGGAAGGGTCAAAACAAAGGGCAGTCAGTGTAAAGTGGGGGGTGAACTCGTGCTCTCCTTCGAGGAGGAGGGATGGTCTACAGAGGTACAGGGTCGTTTTTGTTCATCAGGCACGGAAACTAGAGGGGCTAGGTGGCATTCCTTCGGAGTGGCTTAGGGGCATCTGAAACAACTTCCCTGATACATGTGGCACATAAAGTAAAGGCTAAATACTGGGACCTTTATCGATTGCTTTTACGTTGCACACAAATAAAAAATATATATATAAAAAACACACACACACAACAAACCTGGACCATTCACATTTGCAATATTTCTGTGTACTTTGCTTTTTAACCTTTAAGTAATCGAGTTGCTTCATTTCACCTGTATTTTACTTATATCGGAAACAGTGGCCATTTATTCGAAACTTACCAATCTAAGTGCTACAACTATGTTTGCTTTTCAAAAAACCTTTATTTAAAAATGTTGGCGCACAAATACTGGCCTACAACCACGTGGGCCGGCCACGGAGCAGACTGGAACTGTACATGAGGGGATATTTATTTGAGGAAAACGTAACGGAGTCGGAGGTCGTTGATTTCATAAAGGTGCGACAAGTGCAATAAAATCATATCGAAAATTCATTGTGGGCAAGTACCATAAGGGTCGAAAATTCGAACTTTCAATAATACGGTAATCAATGACGCGTCAGAACTTAATATCAATTCATTGTCCAAATGTTCAATCAGTACCCATCCCCTCCCGCCATGCGCTTCAAAAACTGCATACATATCTCATGATATCAAGGCTGAGCAACCGGAACACAACAGGGAGTTGCGAGTTTCATTTGTACCGGCGCCATTTTGGGTGAGGTCAGGCAGGTCCAAGTATAGTCAAAATGTCTCCACCAACTCGTGGTTGGACCAGAGCCTCTTTCGGCAGTCCAAAAGTTTCGCTAAAGGGCAACAGAAGGGGCCGTCGATATGAACCATCAGTCAAAGGGGGGAGGGAGGCAACAATCTTTCCTACCGGGTCATACTGGTGTTCCACCGGAACTGATCAAATTGGTAGTCTGCAGGATTTTGGTCATTCAAACTGAGGCTGGCGCCAGCATGAGAGCGCCAACGTCTCGTGGCTACGTCTTGGTCGTTCCGCGGGCAATCATAGCAGTCATTCCCCATCGGGGGGCCCGCGGCGGTCGGGGGCCCCTGCAGTTCTCATAGAATCTTCAAAGCTGAGGAGAACGCTTCTGGACGGGGGACTTATTTTCTAGCTGGCAAGCGACCAGGCCATCTTTGCACGCCAGGCCCAATCCTGCAGAGCCGACCGTTATTTTATGAGTTCCGCGGCAACCGGCAGTCGCTGGATCGCAAGAGCAGACGGACTCCAGCCTGTCGGGCGTGGCGTTGCACCGCAAGAGTGGACGAACCCTTGTCGGGTGAGTGGAGCGTTGGTGCACCGCAAGAGTGGACGAACCCTTGTCGGGTGAGTGGAGCGTTGGGGGTGCAGCTGAGGGGCCTCCACCTGGGGAGGTGGGAGAGGCTCATCCGTGCCGCCTCTCCCTCCCAGTGCACCCCACGCCGTCTCCTGGCGCTGACATTCGTGATGGCCGGACCAGGCGATGAGAGGGGGGGGTCGGAGGCATAAGCAAGACATCCCCCCCGTGGCCTGCAAGGCGCCAGAAGAGGAGGATGGGAAGACCAGTACATTCCGGGCCATCCACCCCACGACCTCTCCGGCCGATGGCGGCCAGCCGGGCCCCGCCCTGCACGTGTCAAGGCCTTGTCTTCCGGATGGGCGTAACCGTGGACCTGTTGCACTTCGGGAGCTTCCGGAATGGGGGTAGGTATCTGCTGACTTGTATCTATCTTATGTTACCGTTATTGGGCGTGGCGGGCGGTGAGACAGACATGTTTGGAGCAGTGAGGGGCGGCGGAGCCTAGCTACCTCGTGGCTGCCGTGATGTCAAGCTTGGCTTCTCTCACCACTTTCATGTTTCTTATTGCGGGCTATTTCTAACGTTTCTTATTTCTAGCGAAGTCAAAAAAACTCATCAGTGGCCTACTGATTTTGCTCGATTTCTTTTTCCTTCCTTTTCTAGTGTGTTTCGTGCTAAAGTTTCTGTTAACAGGATACGGTGATTACTTCGTATTTTACATATGTCCTTTTTATTAGGGGCGCCCTCCGGTTGAGCCAGATGATCTACCTCTAATAAATGGTCCGGGTGGAACTAGTTTACCAATCAGTGGGGAGTAGATAGGCATGACAGATTACAACGGGGGACAAAGGTCCGCATTACCTACCCTTCACTACTTGCAAAGACTAGACAGAATATTTTTATTCCACGTTATTTGCAAACAGAGAATACCTCAAAAGAACTATTCCTTGAACAATAAATGTCCAGACAATCAATCAATCAGTGGGGAGAAAAACAGGCATGACGGATTACAACGGGGGACAAAAGTTCGCATTACCTATCCTTCGCTATCTGCAAAGGGAGACAGAATATTCCTATTCTTCTCTGTTTGTAGACAGGGAATATCTCAAAAGAGCGATAATCGATAAAAAATCGATAACAAACAATCAGTGGGGAGAAAGATAGGCATGACGGATTACAATGGGGGACAAAAGTCTGCATTACCTACCCTTCACTATCTGCAAAGGGAGACAGAATATTCCTATTCTTCCCCGTTTGTAGACAGCGAATGTCTCAAAGAGCAACAGAGCAACCAATCAATCAGTGGGGAGAAAAACAGGCATGAAGGATTACAACGGGGGACAAAAGTCCGCATTACCTATCCTTCACTATTTGCAAAGAGAGAGGAACGTTCCTATTCGTCGCTGTTTGCAAACAGAGAATGTCTCAAAGAGAACCAATACTTCAAGTAGCAACCAAGGCTAAATGAACCAATCAATGAACAATACCAGTATTTAAATACCGATTCCAATATAAACAATCAATTACTCAATCAATCAGATGGATAAAGTCATCCTATCAATCAGACGTAAAGACGTCCTACTTAACCTTACCCGGACCGGACCGTGTGGACAGTTCTTCGCCTTCCCTTTCCAGCGCCCGATCGTTCTCTTACTCCATGTTTTTACCGCAGCATTCCTGTGGGATCCCAGTCAGGATAGTAGGTCGCTTGAGAGAGGTCCGTTCGGAATCGGTGAAGTTCATTCAATAGGCAGCCGGACGAGGGCCCTCTCAAGGCAGGTATAGTCCAATCGTTCAGATGTTCATCCCATCGTCTGGACCTCTCTTACCGGACCTTATGTTGCTGATGGGCCCCGCGTTGGGGCGCCAATTGAGGAAAAACAGCCCAAATTACAACCGATGCCCAGGCTGCTGGCACAAGACGCCTCTTAGTTCCCATTTTGATCAGTTACCATATAAAGAGACGGGCGCTGGAAGCGGGAGTGCAAGAACAGATTTTTATTTCTCATGAGGAGAGCCTGTCATTTCGGACACGCGCACAATGTCTTCAAGAGGTGCTCTAACCGCATCTCTGAGGCCTGGCCTCTTATACACAGGTTTATGGCTTTATTACATTTATGACATCCGTGGTATTGCTTTGAAGTTCAAAAAGGCATCTTTGGAATCCCCGGTTCAGGCCCGTTCTCACACATATCTACAGTAGAGGTCCCCACCCAAATCTCAGCATGATGGCTAGCGCGCAGCTGGACATTCTGCTGGGAACAGGAATGTGGGCGATCGGTCGGATCTAGGGGTGTGAAGGCATTGATTAATCCCCGCTCCTTTGATGTGGGGCGAGGTCCTACTGTAGGGGGCAATAAACTGCATCTGTTGAGCTAAGTGATGGCCTGGGGTCAGGCCGGACAATCAGGCAGGGAGGAAGAGGTTATCAAAAGGGCCTGTTCTATGAATGAGATGAAAGAGTGAGGGGGGTTCAGCACGGGATGTGGCGCGGAGACAGGGTCGCGCTGGAGGTGCGTTTATGACCCAGGCAGGAGAGACCGGGGGCTGTCGGGGATGCTTGCGAGGCTGGGGAGTGAGGGGGGGAGAGACGCTGGCTATCGGGAGTGGGCAGAGAGGTCATGGCAATCAAAATGGCTGTCGTGTACGTGCGTGCATAGGCCTATGCTGGCGGGATGATGCGGTCAATGCTTCGCGGTATTCGTTCTGCTTACAGCGAGGGGTATGGTGAACCCAAATGAACGCTGCTTATGTACATATACATTGTCATTTTCCACAGATCGAGTTAAGCTTGTTAATTGGTACTGTCTACTCGTGTGTCCTATTGTCGAGGAATACATTTTGTTAGTCTTAATCACTATGATATGGAAATTTATTTCATCCCGGGCTCGTTGGCGCCTTCCCAACGATCCCTTTTGAGGCAGTTTGAATTGAAAGCTATGACTAGATATGAGTAATGTACAATTAATAGAAAAACCGATTCTCAGCCTGAATGACGAGCGAAAATTTCATATTTTGTACATGCGCAGGCCTAGGTCTAATGAAGCAGTGTCCATATCCGGTCTTTTTTCGGACTTCTACCAAGGTCCGATCTGATCTAGTTCACCGTTGGCAGCCTGAGGTTCGTGGATTCAGATTGTATCCTCGTTTTTACTGGAGAATTTTGTGTGTGTTTCTTTAGGTGCTCGTCCCCAGCCATTAATGCTAATATAATTCAATCAATTGCATCTTCAGATTGTTGACTCTCTTCATCTATCAGAGTGGAAAAGCTGGCTATGTTGGATTACAGTTGATAAATTTCAGATAGTTTATTTAAACCATCGACTGCTGTATTGAACTTTATAATTAATGTGGCCTCCCTCTTGATTAGTTTGGTCTCCAGATCGCCTCCTCCTGCATCTTGTTCGACTTTTGAAATGATTGTCTATCTCAAATATTTTTCAGTATGGACATGGCTATGCCAATGATTCACTAGGGGAGCTGTTTGTACATTCTTTTTAATCCTAAATTTATTTTGTTTTATTTATTTTTTAAAGGTTTTATATAGCGCTGGCTAGACCCGGAGGTATCAGAGCGCTTTACATGAGTATCAGACCATAATTTCAGGTTACATCGTTAGAAAAGGTTACACAGTTATTAGAGCCTGGCAACATAGAGACGTAAGTAAGGTGGAGACAAACAAAAATGATATATACGCAAGGGAAAAAGCAGGCAAAACTGTGCCCAAAGTCCAGCTGGGTAGGTCACGGTCAGGGGATGAACCAAGGTCGATCTCCTCAGTAGCTGAACGGAGCAGCTCCGCCAGGCGTCGGACATAGTGCTCGGACTCCGCTGTCAGGGTGGAGATCAGGAGTACTCAGAGATCGTCAGATTGGGGGGTGGGGAACCATGGTTCGAATGAATTCCAGACGCCATCATGAGGTCATACACAGTCCTGGTAGGTTAAATGTCACTTCAACTCACTTGCATACACTGGCGTACAATTGCATTCAATCGCTTTTTATATCACATCTTTGCGGTGGGAGCCGCCATTTAAGGTGTCAACATACAATGTTGTGATATCTGATGTCGGATTTCCTGATTGGTTTTGCCAATGTATAACTTTTGGCAAGGGCACAAGATCCCATAAACTACGAATTTCGATTTGCAATTCGTAAACTGTTCATGTTTCCAGTAAATTCTGATGTGTACGAACAAATCACCTTCAATCGTTGATTCACAGCAGATATATGTGCCACATTTGTGGTGGCCTTTGACTGGCGGTAAACCAACATAATCTCGCAAAGTGGCAGTTTTCTGTTTAGGTAACGCAGCTCTTGCAATCTGACTGGCAATACTCTTGTCTTACTTGAAGGCGAACAAGGGTGCCTCTTTTAGCGTTGAATCTAGATATTTTATTAATGCCAATTGTGATTCATTCGTTTTTTGAGCCAGTTAGACACTGAGCAATATGTCGACACACAGACTATTCGATCTGTTGATCTTTTTAGGTCGAGGATCTAAAGGCTGCGCTTGCGCAGTCTGGGGTCGGAGATTTAATGTCTCTTAGTAGCGCTGTAGAGCCCGCCTCCCTGCCCCGTCTCTCCTCCATTGGCTGGCTTCCTAAACGGAGGCCAGCCATTGGAGGAGAAATGCGTCACTCCGATTTAGCCCTGTCTATTTCGGATTTGGGGGCGTAAGTTTTGCTGTTCTTTAGACAGTGACGTTGTCTGTCACTCAGAACCTCAAAACCACGCCCCCAACTCCGAAAATGGCCGTTGTATTGTAAATGCCATTTTGCGCTGATCGTCTCTGCAAGAAGTCGCTGAATACTTCTTCCGATGGTATGTATGCTTGCTTGTATTTTTGTTTTTGTTGGTTTTTTTTCTTTTGATGTAAGCTTTTTTTTGCTAATCTTATGTTTATTCTCTCTTTTCTAGGTCCAACATGGCCAGTGGCGTCTCCCTGCAGCGATGTGCACCGCTGTGCACGGAGTGGTTCAGATACGCGGTTCTTTTGCAGTTTGAGGTAAGCTATCTTTTCGATTTTACTAATCTAATGTTTTTTCTCTCTTTTCTAGGTCGAACATGGCTTGTGGCGTCTCCCTGCAGTCGTGTGCACTACTGTGCACGAAGTTGTTCAGATGGGTATGTATGTTGTTGTTGTTTTCGTTTAGAGGTAAGCCATTTTGTTTTTTTTTGCTAATCTTATGTTTATTCTCTCTTTTCTAGGTCCAACATGGCCCGTGGCGTCTCCCTGCAGCGATGTGCACCGCTGTGCACGGAGTGGTTCCGATATGCGGCTCTTTTGCTGTTTGAGGTAAGCTATCTTTTTGATTTTACTAATCTAATGTTTTTTCTCTCTTTTCTAGGTCCAACATGGCTCGTGGCGTCTCCCTGCAGCCGTGTGCACTACTGTGCACGAAGTTGTTCAGACGGGTATGTATGTTGTTGTTGTTTTCGTTTAGAGGTAAGCCATTTTGTTTTTTTTTGCTAATCTTATGTTTATTCTCTCTTTTCTAGGTCCAACGTGGCCCGTGGCGTCTCCCTGCAGCGATGTGCACCTCTGTGCACGGAGTGGTTCCGATATGCGGCTCTTTTGCAGTTGGAGGTAAGCTATCTTTTCGATTTTACTAATCTAATGTTTTTTCTCTCTTTTCTAGGTCCAACATAGCTCGTGGCGTCTCCCTGCAGCCGTGTGCACTACTGTGCACGATGTTGTTCAGACGGATATGTATGTTGTTGTTGTTTTTGTTTAGAGGTAAGCCATTTTGTTTTTTTTGCTAATCTTATGTTTATTCTCTCTTTTCTAGGTCCAACGTGGCCCGTGGGGTCTCCCTGCAGCGATGTGCACCACTGTGCACGGAGTGGTTCCGATATGCGGCTCTTTTGCAGTTTGAGGTAAGCTATCTTTTCGATTTTACGAATCTAATGTTTTTTCTCTCTTTTCTAGGTCCAACATGGCTCGTGGCGTCTCCCTGCAGCCGTGTGCACTACTGTGCACGAAATTGTTCAGACGGGTATGTATGTAGTTGTTGTTTTCATTTAGAGGTAAGCCATTTTGTTTTTTTTTGCTAATCTTATGTTTATTCTCTCTTTTCTAGGTCCAACATGGCCCGTGGCGTTTCCCTGCAGCGATGTGTACCGCTGTGCACGGAGTGTTTTTGATATGCGGCTCTTTTGCAGTTTGAGGTAAGCTATCTTTTCGATTTTACTAATCTAATGTTTATTCTCTCTTTGCTAGGTCCAACATGGCTCGTGGCGTCTCTCTGCAACCGTGTGCACTACTGTGCATGAAGTTGTTCAGACGGGTATGTATGTTGTTGTTGTTTTCTTTTAGAGGTAAGCCATTTTGTTTTTTTTTGCTCATCTTATGTTTTTTCTCTCTTTTCTAGGTCCAACATGGCCCGTGACGTTTCCCTGTTGCGATGTGCAATGCTGTGCACGGAGTGGTTCCGATACGCGGCTCTTTTGCAGTTTGAGGTAAGCTATCTTTTCAATTTTACTAATATTATGTTTTTTTTCTCTTTTCTAGGTCCAACATGGCCCGTGGCGTCTCCCTGCAGCGATGTGCAACGCTGTGCACAAAGTGGTTCCTATATGCGGCTCTTTTGCAGTTAGAGGTAAACTATCTTTTCGATTTTACTAATCATGTGTTTTTTCTGTCTTTTTTAGGTCCAACATGGCTCGTGGCGTCTCCCTGCAGCCGTATGCACTACTGTGCACGAAGTTGTTCAGACGGGTATGTATGTTGTTGTTTTCGTTTCGAGGTAAGCCATTTTTTTTTTTTTTGCTAATCTTATGTTTATTCTCTCTTTTCTAGGTCCAACATGGCCCGTGGCGTTTCCCTGCAGCGATGTGCACCGCTGTGCACGGAGTCGTTCCGATATGCGCCTCTTTTGCAGTTTGAGGTAAGCTATCGCTTCGATTTTACTAATCTAATGTTTTTTCTCTCTTTTCTAGGTCCAACATGGCTCGTGGCGTCTCCCTGCAGCCGTGTGCACTACTGTGCACGAAGTTGTTCAGACGGGTATGTATGTTGTTGTTGTTTTTGTTTAGAGGTAAGCCATTTTGTTTTTTTTGCTAATCTTATGTTAATTCTCTCTTTTCTAGGTCCAACATGGCCCGTGGTGTCCCCCTGCAGCGATGTGCACCGCTGTGCACAAAGTGTTTCTGATATGCAGCTCTTTTGCAGTTTGAGGTAAACTATCTTTTCGATTTTACTAATCTTATGTTTTTTCTGTCTTTTCTAGGTCCAACATGGCCCGTGGTGTCTCCCTGCAGCCGTGTGCACTACTGTGCACGAAGTTGTTCAGGCAGGTATGTATGTTGCTTTTTATTTATGCTAGAGGTAAGGCATATTTTTATTTTTGCTAATGTTATGTTTTTTCTCTTTTTTCCAGGTCCAACATGGTCCGTGGTGTCTTTGTGCTCCCTGCAGCGATGTGCACCGCTGTGCACGAAGTGGTTCCGATATGGCTAAGGTTCTCTATTTAAAAGTAGCTCTGTCTGTGTGTACCTAAGTTTAGGCTGGATATATGTGTGTAACTCTGTGTGTGTGGCGCTCTGTGTGTGTGGCTCTGTATGTGTGTGTGGCTCTGTGTGTGTGTTGCTCGTTAAGTGTGGGTCTGTGTATGTCTGTGTGGTTCTATGTGTGTAGCTGTGCGTGTGTGTAGCTCAGTGTATGTGTAGCTCAATAAGTGCATAGTTGCCTCTATGTGTGTGTATAGATGGCTCAGTATCTTTATGTGGCTGGCTCACTATGTGTGTTAGGTGACTCTATGTCTGTGGCTAGCTCTGTATGTGTAAGTCAGTGGCTATGTATGTGGATGTCTGTAGCTCTGTATATTTGTGTGCATAGCTCTCTATGTGTGTCTAGCTGACTCTGTATGTGTGGCTCTGTATGTATGTCTGCGTGATACACTTTGTATGTGTGTGGGTCTGTATGTGTGTGGGGTTGGCTCGCTCTCTCACTAAGTCACTCTCTCTCTCCCTAACTCTCTCTCTCACTACCTCACTCTCTCTCTCACTAACTCACTATCTCTCTCACTACCTCACTATCTGTCACACTACTACACTATCTCTCACTAACTCACTCTCTCTCTACCTCACTCTCTACCTCACTACTCAACTCTCTCTTTCTCACAGCATCACAATATCACTACCACAGTAAATATCTCTCTCTCTAACACACTACTTCACAACTTCACTCTCTCTCTATCTCACTACCTCACTCTCTCTACATCACTACCTCACTCTATCTATTTCTATCTCACTATCTCACTCTCACTACCTCACTATATCACGACACACTCTCTCAAAACTTCACTACATCACTCTCTCACTACCTCACAACTTCACTCTCTCTCTATCTCACTACCTCACACTCTCTCTATATCACTACCTCACTCTATCTATTTCTATCTCACTATCTCTCTCTCACTACCTCACTATATCACGACACACTCTCTCTAAAGTTCACTACATCACTCTCTCACTACCTCACAACTTCACTCTCTCTCTATCTCACTACCTCACTCTCTCTCTCTCAAATACACTAACTCACTTTCACTCTCTCATTCCCTACCTCACTCTCTCTCTAGCTCACTACTTCACAACATCACTCTCTGTTTCTCTCAATAAATCACAACAACTCTCACCCTCACTACCTCATTCTTTCACTACCTCACTCTCTCTATCTCTCACTACCTCACTCTCTATCTACTTCACTCTCTCACAAAAAACTCTCACTACATCACTACCCAAAATATATCTATAACACTATCTCACTCTCTCTCTCCATAACTCTCTCCCTAACATCACTCTATCTATTTCGATATCACTCTCACTACCTCACTATAACACAACTCACTGCCTCAAAAATTCACTACATCGCTCTCTCGCTAACTCACTCTCTATCTCACTACCTCACAACTTCATTCTCTCTCTCCAACTCACTACGTCACTCTCTATCTCACTAACTCACTCTCTCTCTTTCTATCTCACTAAGTCACTTTCACTCTCTCTTTCACTACCTCAATCTTTCTCTATCTCACTACGTCACAACATCACTCACTGTTTCTATCTCACTACCTCACAAAATCCCTCTCCCTCACTAACTCACTCTTTAACTACCTCACTCTCTCTGTCTCTCACTACCTCACTCTCTATCTACCTCACTCTCTCTCACTACATAACTCTCTATACATCACTACTCCCCTCTATCTATATCACTACCTCACTATCTCACAACTTCTCTCTCTAAAAACATCACCACCTCACTCTCTCACTACCTCACTCTCTATCTCACAACATCACAACTTCACTCTCTCTCTTTCTCTAACTCACTACATCACTCACTCTCTATCTCTCTACCTCACTCTTTCTATCTCACTAACTCACTTTCACTGTCTCTTTCACTACCTCTCTCTCTATCTCACTACATCACATCACTCTCTGCTTACATCTAACTACCTCACAACATCCCTCTCCCTCACTACATCACTGTTTCAATACCTCACTCACTGTATCTCACTACATCACTCTCTCTCACTACCTCACTCTCTCTCACTAACTCACTTTCTCTCTATATCTCACTACCTCACTCTCTCTCTGCTAATGCAATAGGTATCACATATGCAAAATATTACGCTAATGCCAACAGAAATGACAATGCCATTTATTTAGGGATAAAAAATAAATAAAACCAATACCAATAGCTCTACCTATAATATTGCCGAGACCATTGCATTGTAAATGCTTGTTTCTTTTTTTGTTAGTAGAGTTTCTCGGGGTGTCCACCATGCTCCTTTCTGTGCCCGTTTTAGAAGCTTCTTAGGGAATCCTCATGTTGCAAGTTTCTCCTTCAAATTGTTTGCATGAAAGGTATATTCGTTTTTGAAAGAACAATTTCTTCTTATTCTTAAGAATTGCTCTATGGGCAAATTCTCTTTTAAACTTCGCGATGGTTACTCGTGAAGTGTAGTGCTTTGTTCCTATCAGACTTTTTTTTGAAGAGTGTACTTACCAACTGACCTTCTGATGGATACACTTCCACATCTAAAAATGGCATCCTGTACCTAGAGTGGTTGAGGCTAAATTTAATGTCAGCATTCCTTAAATGCAATCACAATTTGAGAACTCGCAATTCATTGCGAATTCTCAAATTGCGAGGGCCTTGACCCTTGATGCATCGCAAAAGCTAATTTTGCGATCGCAAACAGACGATTTTTGCAATTCGCACCGTTTGCGATCACAAAAGGCTTTGATGCATGTGCCTGTTTGTCTACTGTCTAAGAATGTTTGTAAAACTGCAAGTCCTTCATCTTGTGGGATTTGAGTATACAAAGACACGACGTCCATACTGACTAAAAAATGTTGAGTTTCGTCAAAGGTCATCTGATCCAATTTGTAGGAATAATCTTACTTCCGACATAAAAGGTTTTAAGAAGTCAACAAATTTCAAAACAGGTTCGAAAAGGGACTCACACCCCGAAACTATGGGTCTTCCTGGTGGTTGTTTTTCATCTTTATGTACCAATAAGAGACGGGAGGAGTAATGGCCGAGAAGAGCGCCGAACTCAATTTAGAAAATGTCATAAGCCAGCGAGACAGTTCATAAGATTACGGGCACTTTGCAAAGTAACGTCGAGGAGAACGCCTGACACGATCTTTAAGATGTATTTAGCGCAATGAAGCAGCATTTAAGTTTATGAGGAATATGTAACATCACATTTGAAGCAGATTATTAATCCCAACATTTATATTCATTATGGTTTGCCTCGTCCCTACAGGCTTGCATCCATTCCAAGTCCTGAGTCACGGAGACGATTTATTCTCGGTTGAGATCACTTGACATATACAGGTACTTGTGTTCTTTCCAACTAACCAGGCTATTCGTCACTTCTAAGATCGGCAACAGATGATTTATTCAGTTTCATGTTATATCACAGGAATTAGCTGATACACATTTGGAGAGTTTATTGTGAGACAATGCAATGAGCTCATTACAAATCAAGTAAGAGACATCCTGACCTCCCTTTATTATACAGTTGATTTCCAACAGAATGAGGTGAGACATACACATCCATTTGTTTTTACAGATTTGAGAGATAGATACATGATTTTTCATTGACTGTTCAATAAGCTAAGGTACAAAGTGCTGCCGAGTATTTGTTATGTTTGAGTTGCTTTATAGAATGTTATTGAATAAAATAGGATTATTTCGTTTTGTTTTTCAGAAATCTTTGGTCCTGAGGGGAATCCCCATACCATGGGGGATTCCAAACACGGAGACCAGCTTGAACTAATGATTCTGTATTTAGGTAACTTCTGTAATTAGGCTCTAAAGAATATACAAAAGCATAGCGGCACTTTCTTGTTCATTTGCATGATGGTACATAATGTTTACAGCCCTCGCACTTTATAGCTTATATGCACCAGGTTACATACTGTTTATAGCTTTTAATGTATATTCCTGGGACCTTGATCATTATATGTTATTTGTTTTATGATTAATTATGGTACATAATGTTTACATCTCTCACACTTAGGCACTTTATAGCTTATTTGCACCATGTTACTTAATGTCTACAGTTTTTATTGTATATTTCTGAGAACATGACCATTATATGGTATTTGTTTTATGATTATCGAGGGACTGCGATAAAAGATGTGAATATGTGATATCAGTGTTCTAGTGCGCCATGTAACCATAGAAATGTTTTTGTGTGTGTATGCAAAGTTGTATTATAGTCAGCGTATTTGGGAATTGTTCTTATCCATGATATTAATGTTTTAAATGCAATTATATTTGTTAATCAAGCAATAAAGGTTTATTATTCCAGATTTTGCACCATATCTTCATTAAATATCAGAAACTGCCCAGCTTTATTTTCCTGGACGATTAATATTCGGTTACACATTAACAAACCTCTCAATCCATTAACAATGAAACAAAAAAGTAAAGCTCAGCAAGAAAAAAAAGTAGTGACGCTTTCCCTTAGGGGACGTGCCAGTACACTCTTCAACATGAGGGTGATATTACCATGGGGCTTTGATTACCCTCCACAGGCTGCGGAGGTAATAAATGTTGTTTCCATTTAGATTTTTAAACAATGGAACAACGTAAACTCAATTTTGCAAGGTAGCCTTGAAGGCAGAAATATAACCTCATTTGGTTTGGGGGTCATCTCCCAACGTACTTTTTGATCTTCTGGGGGAAATTGAGAACTTTAATGTACATTGAACGTTAATGTTAATGGGGAGAGGCTGTGGTCTTATGGCTAGACTGCTGACTTTGGAACTATGAAACCAAGCTTCAAACTATGGGGTAAACTCCACATCCCATGATTCTGGGCAAATCACTTAATCGCACCATGCCTACCAAAACAAGCATTGACTTAGCCAACAGGTCTCGCCTTTGGGACCTTATAAGTGTTTAGTCATCCAGCACAATGTCCTTGGTGCAAACAACATCAAGTGTTGCATGGCTAAACAGTTATAAGACCTATTGGATATAGTTGGCCGGGCTTGGAGAACTCCTCACTTGGTTCACCCTGCTGTAAAGGGAGTTTTTGTTTGCCTCCTGCCAGGATTCACTGAGCGGTAATTTTGACAGGCGGGAAATATCATTAGTGGCTAGTTTCTTTTCTCTCGTGAAGGGAGGATTAAATAAACATTGCTTCTACCCTGGCCCGGCTTCTCTTGGCAAAGTCATGCGACATGGTTTCCTTGGAAACAAATATAAAATATCCAGGGAGGTTGGTGTAGTTTTTATTGGAGTTTGTGGAGTATGGAGGCTTTGGAGAAAAAAGCTGTTCCTTCTGTGCAGCCATTCTTACAGTAGTTGCAATATATCATTGAGGCAATGGTTGATGCAACTTTTAAGGCCCGGGACAGGCAACCTCCACCTAAGATTCACAGGCAAGAGCCTGAGGTGAAGAATCGGAGGGGTTGATGTGTTCAAGATTCCAAGCTGGCAGACCTCTCAAAGTATGTAAGGGAGAACTTGAGTCTCTCTGCTGCTTGCACATCGTCTGATAAGGATGATTGCTTGGTCAATTATCAGCAGGTGAAGCCTCAGTCTGTGCCCTTAAAGAATGCAATTTGGAGGGTGCTTTTGCATGAGTGGAAAGAAATGGGCAAGTCTGCTTTCCCTAGCTTTATGTCAAGGAGTTATCCAGTGGACACGTTTGCAGAATATTTTCCAACTGAGATCAAGGTGGGTAATCTGAAAGCTTACATGTCCACTTAAGGAAATGTGTTTTCAGAGGATGCCTTCCTGATGTGGTGGATAGGTAGGTGGATGGAGCTGTAAAACAGTGTTATGATGCTGCCAATTTCTCTGTTCGTGCTAATACTTGTACAACTTCTACTGTGCTGTCCTTGCTCAAAGACTTTCAGGCAGTGCTCAATTTGTAAAACAATAAGTGCCAGGTCTCTCGTTAGGAAGCCACTGTAGCTTCCCCACACATAGCCCCTGCCATGCTGCCAATGATAGTAACAGTACAACTCCTAATGCCCCTTCACAAGCTGTGATTAACATGAATACTTAAACAAAAGCACACAATCTGCCCGCACTGCGCTTTACTAACAAAAGTGTATAGTAAGTTTAAAAGCAGGGCATGTGATTTCAGAATACATTGAAAGTACGTGCTTTGTTTTTAAACTTGCTGTACTCTTTTGTTTAAGTATTCATGTTAATCACAGCTTGTGAAGGGGTTGTGGTTAACTTGAATACTTAAACTAAAGCGCACAATCTGTCCCGCACTGTGCTCTACTAACAGCCCCATGCGGCAGAGCGAACTCTCTGGCGGGATGTCCTGTGTGCCCGTGCTCCACACATGACAGTGCGCGCTCACGGGAACAGAGGTGCTTGCGGACCTTAAAGGGAACAGTGCTCCTAACTATCACATTCCTACAAGTGTGACAATCCAGAGTATAGCAGGCCCTCAAATCTATAAGAATGACTTGGATGGCAGGTAATAGTATTTTTTTATTTACATTGAAGTAATTTTTTACTGTTGTTGTGTTCATCTATAAATTATCCACACAGCGCCACCTTGTGGTAGACTGTCTCAAGCACCGGTTTTGACAATTAAGAACCAGTGCCGAGCACCAGAAACCACTGGTTTAAATTAAGCACTGCTTTCAGGCCTTGGCGGATTGCATGTCTGAGGGTTCAGATTGGTCGCTCTTCTTGCACTGATGGAACAGCAGGTTTGCTTCTTATCTGACCTGTCCTTCGACAATTTGTGTGCAAAAGCAGCTACTTCATGGGGGGCTGTTGCTGCTTGTAGACTTTTGTGGATGCGCTATTGGAAAGTGTATGCAGCTCAGAGAGCTATTTTGATAAAACTGTCCTGTGAGGACCTGAAGGTGTTTGGGCAACAGCTTGAAGAAATGATCAAAAAGTCTGTGGAAAACAAGAAGTTGATAGCACCAGCGAAGCCTTTTCAAATGGATAGAGGTTTTGCATTTAAAAGAGCTTTTCACTCCGGCTCGGTGAGGGGTTCTTCCCAGCACTTTCGTAGTAGGGGTCCTGGCTGGGGCACCCGTAATCTAGAAAGATCCTGGTTCTAGTCTGCCTCCTTGGCTGCCAACTATCAGCCTCAAATGCATGACTACATAAGTGCCTTTCCAGTGAGAGGGCGCCTTCTGGATTTTCAGGGCCAATGGCAGACGGACATTTCAGATGCCTAGGCGTTACAAGTAGTGTCCGATGGGGTATTCCTTGGAATTTGTGGAAATCCCAGGATTGTTCTTCCACAGGATCTGGCGTCATCACCTAGCTCTTTTCAAAGGAGTCCAGCAACTGCTGGACAAAGATGCAGTTGTTCAAGTTCCCCAGATGGACCAAAGGAGGGAGTCTTACTCTATTCTCTTTCTAGTACAAAAAGTATCAGGGGTCTACCACCCTGTATCGGATTACAAAGCATTACATTGCTTCCTGGTTACAAGAGCTTTCAAAACGGCCACCCTACAGAGCATCTTTCCCCTGTTGACAGAGGACCACTTCTTCACATCTTTGGACATACTTGACACTTATTTGCATATCTCGATCTATCATCATCATCAACAATGCCTTAGGTTTTCAGTGAATGCCTGCCATTACCAGTTTTAATCTCTCCCCTTCAGTTTGGCAGTGGCTCTCAGAGTATTGACCAAGCTTCTGGCTCCACTGGTAGGTATTTTGCATTCTCGTGGTATTCAGGTTTTTCAACAATTAGTTAAATGCTTCTTCTTCTCTTTCCAAGATTTAGCAAGATGTCGAAGAGGTGTGTGTCCTTTTTCACAACATGGATTTCTGCTCAACACCACAAAGTCCCAACTTCAACCATCCCTTTCTCTGAAGTTTGTAGGGGCCCTCTTCCGGATGGAATTGGGAGGTTTTCAGGCTCTCGCACAAAGGGAAAAACTGATGTTAGACCTATCAACCCTTTTGTCTGTCCCATCCGCTCCAGTGAGACTGTGGCTGAGAAGTCAGGGAGAAATGACATCCACTTTGGCTCTTGTCCCCGGGAGCCGTTTACATCTCTATCCCATTGTATATCATATTATCCATCACTGGAATCCAGTGTCTCAGAATTTTGAAGCACATGTTCCAGTTACTCACCAGGTTGCGCAGGACCTGTAGTGGTGGTTGAACTTGGACTACCTCAACAAAGGTCATCAGTTGAGTGATCCCTCTCCTGTGATTATCTCCACCAATGCCAGTGGTCAAGGATGGGAAGCAGTCCTGGGGAGTCTTACTGCCCACGGTTTATTGAACGGGGGGGAGTCTCTCTATTCTTCCAAATAGAAGAAGCTGGATGCAGTTCAGGCTGCTCTGTTTTATTTCCTCCCATCCATCATCGGTCAGAGACTATGTATCCAGACAGACAACAAGGTCATGAGATCTTATGTTTGTCATCAAGGGGGTATAATGCCCTCTCTCTTTGTCCGACCTTGAGGGATGGGGCTGTGGGCAGAGCAGAATCTTCTCTATCTGTCAGCAGTTTTAATTCCGGTGAAGGAGAATGAGACTGCATACCAGCTCAGTCAAAGGTTCTGATCTTCTGTATCTCTGTGTCTCTCCCACAGGATCATTCAGGAGATTTGTCAGAGATTCAGGTACCCCTGGCTAGAACTTATTGCTACAGAGAGCAATGGCCTTTTCCCCCTCTTCTGCTCCTTGATTGCCTCTCAGAAAGCCTGGGCGATGGATGCCCTTTCAATTCTCTGGGCAGGAGGTCTCCTGTATTAATTTCCTCCCATCCCGTTGATTCCCAGACTGCTGCAGGAGATGAAGTCCGACCACTCTCCAGTTCTTCTAGTGGCTGTACCGTGGTAAAGGAGGCCTTAGTTCTCTTTGCTTCTTCAGCTGTCAGTTGGTTGTCCTTGGTTGTTTCCTCTTTCTCCTTTTCCTCTGAGTTATCAACCCTCTGGAGACTTTCTCCCTACAGCATCTCAATCTGAGGGTTTGGCTGTAGAGCGGATGACTCTGTTAGAGTTGTTTGTAGGCTGTTGCCACCAACACCTAGTTGTCTAGCAACCCTTCAATCGCAGGTTGTACAATCATCATTGGGGCTACTTTGCTAAGTGGTGTGATACTGAGTGGTTGATTTGGACCTCTTACCCTCTTCAATGGATTTTAGATTTCTTAAAGGATTGCTTTACCTTGTGTTTTGTGGTTTCTACCCTTAGAGCTGAGTGGGCGGCTTTACAAGGCTTTCGGGGAGAGGGGGTAGGATCTCTTCGAATTCGTGCCTTTAGCCTCACGAGCCCTTAGGGGTTCTTTCTGCAAAGGCCAGTTTCCCATTCTCCGGTTCCTCCCTGGGATCTGCCTCTGGTGCTTCAGGCTCTGACTGGTACTTCTTGGAGGAACATTTTGGTTTGAGCTAGGGAATTGGCTCTGCCAGAATGGAGAAGTACCTCATGCGTAAGAACTGCAACAAGGATGACCAGGACTCGGAGTAATAAAGTTTACGGGAAAGTAACCGGGGCATTCTTCTCTTTTGGCAGGTTGCTACGTCGGTTTTTACGCACATGCATGAACCCTTTCAGACTGTCAAATTCACAAAACATTGGCAGCAATTTTAAAATAGGCACAGGTGCCTTGATGTATTTAGATCATCTATAATATTTTGTGCTTAGATTGTTTTCAAACCAACACTATACAAAATTATCTGCTCTTTAAATTAGGTAAAATAAACAACAATTCCACCAGAAAACATTCCTTCTTTACCATGAGGTCACAAACTGCCTTAGTTATTGACTTGCTCAAACAAGGTACAAAAAATAAACTTTACTGCTATTTGCATCCCCATGTTTCCTCTGGGGCTTTGTCTCGTCTTTTCAATATTGTGTGCAGTTTCTTAAAAATAAAAAATAAAATCCTAAATTTTGAGGATTCAATTTACCTTGACAAATTATACATAAGGACAAGTACATTACAAGAATTCAATGTTCTCATTTTATTCCAATTATGCGACAGAGTCTGCAGAAATCCTTCTCATGATGATGCATTTTGGACTTGTTACCTTTCATACAGTGAATAATTATGTTAAGCTTGCAAAATAAAATAATCTGAATTATTAATTAGCACAATGCAGTGCTCAGTACTTCAGTAGTTTTGAAAAACTGGATGCGGTTTATTTCAAATTTCTGATGGAGAAGTTGGTGTTTCTGGATTCTGTATGTTCAGGGAGAAGGGTGGGAGAAATTGGTGGCTTTATGTCAGTTGCTCTGTTTCTCTATTTACTTCCAGATAAAGTTGTTCTTCGGCCAGGTCTGGCTTTTCTTCCTAAGGTTCCTTTTTGATTTCATTGTTTGGAGGACATTGTCCATCCAGTTTTCTTTCCCGAACCTTCTTCAGCTGAGGAAGTTTATTTGCATTCCCAGGATCTTTGCAGAGCTTTGCCCATTTATTTGAAACATTCTCTTTTTTCAGAAGTCTTATTCCCTTGTTGTCACCTTTGATCTTCCCAATAAGAGTTCACGTCTTTCTACCGCTACCATTTAGTGGTGGACTAAGTCCGCTATTATGAGGACTTGCCAGGTGTTATGGTCTTTCAATTAGGGTCTTGGGCAGCCTGTCAAGGTACCTCTTTGAGGGATGTGTGTGCTGCAGCTACTTAGAGTGCCCATCACACTTTTCTGTCCCACTATCAGTTAAAAATGGTGGGCATTTTTCTTCCTCCATTAAGGATCATGTCCTGTCTGCAGTGGAGGGTGCTTCTGCTAGTTTTGTATCATGATAATCAGTTTCTTTTGTATGATGTCATTAAATCTATTTTGATTCAGCATTGTATGTGGTTAACTGATGTTTTGTTTCCACCTTATTGTCTGGACATGTCACTGATTTGCTTGGGTATTGTCTCATGCGTAAGAACTGCATCTAGGAAGATGGACGTGAAGGTAATGCGCCTTTTACTTACCGGCAATCTTCATTACTTTGAGTCCAGATATTCCTTGATGTATTCCTGAATGGTCCAGGATGATGGTTGACTTTTTAAGGTTTTGCTCTTTTGTCTTGTGGCATTTACTTGGTATGTTACAGCAAGTGAATTATTAGGTCCTACCTTTTGTGCTGTCTACTGGGTAACGGGGGCCATCTTGGAGGAACATTTTGGTTTGAGCCAGGAAATTGGTTATCTCATGCGTAAGAACTGTAACAAGGATGACCAGGACTTGGAGTAATGAAGTTTACGGGAAAGTAACAGGGGCATTCTTCGCTCTTGGCAGGTTGCTAAGTCGGTTTTTACGCACATGCATGAACCCTTTCAGACTGTCAAATTTACAAAACATTAGCAGCAATTTTAAAATAGGCACAGGTGCCTTGATGTATTTAGATCACTTTTTTGTAGTTATGCTTTCAGATACAATAGTTTCTATAATATTTTGTGCTTAGATTGTTTTCAAACCAACACTATACAAAGTGATCTGCTCTTCAAATTAGGTAAAATAAACAACGATTGCACCAGAAAACATTCCTTCTTTAGCATGAGGTCACAAACTGCCTTAGTTATTGACTTGCTCAAACAAGATACAAAAAATAAACTTTACTGCTATTTGCATCCCCATGTTTCCTCAGGGGCTTTGTCTCGTCTTTTCAATGCTGTGTGCAGTTTCTTAAAGAAAAAAAACAATCCTAAATTTTGGAGACTCAATTTACCATGACAAATTATATATAATGGCAAGGACATTACAACAATTCAATGTTCTCATTCTTTTCCAATTATGCGACAGAGTCTGCAGAAATTCTTCTCATGATGATGCATTTTGGACTCCTGTTTTTGGGCTTGTTACCTTTCATACAGTGAATAATTATGTTAAGCTTGCAAAATAATATAATCTGAATTATTAATTAGCACAATGCAGTGCCCAGTACTTCAGTAGTTTTGAAAATGTAAGCAGAGGCAAAATTAGCATGTGCACAATATTTAGTTAGCAAGCAATAATTAGTCTTAGTTCATGAATATTGTAAAGGTCTACGACTGGTAATTGCTTTATCAGGGGGGTTGGCGATTTGGGAACACTAATTCATAAATTTGAGAGAGTTGAAAAACTGCACATTGACAGTTCGTCGAGCTTTTATAGGCACTGCTGGGTTTTGCCATCGAATTGATGCTTACAATTTGTTAATATCGAAAGAAGCCATATCAAAATCTATCATTAGTGGAGGAACGGATGTTCCTCCACTAAAAGGGAACAGCCGCGAAAATTTCTGGGAACCATTTTAAGTCGGGAGTATCTGTTGGACTTTATGACAGCATTACTACAAAGATGTCAACAATCTCTGAAAACCATGCTGACTATAAGTCGATCTTTTTATAAGTGAAATATCACGAAGTTAATTTGAAATTACATTTATCATTTACATGCAACTCAAAGTCCAAATGTGTATATACATCATAATCACATTTGACTTTTATTTAAATTTTGTCACGTATGGGGGTGCACACAATCACATGTGCACTCACCCACATATGCATGCATATGTTCATTTACTTACTTATGCAGATGTTATAGTGCTGAGCGTAATATGTTATTAATTACTGTTTTTGAGTGTAGAAGGGATATAAATCAGGTGAAGTCTATGCGCTCACTCAAAAATGTTAGGATATATTTTAAAATAGTAATTTATATTTAATAATTTATGGCAAAAATCCCTGGGGATCGTGAAAAAGTGTAGACCGTTGTTTTGATATTTAATAAACAATGAACTGTTTAAAGCATTTAGGGGGCAGATTTACAAGGCCTGGCGCCTCTCTGCAAATCAGCAGAGATGCGCCAAAAAACTTGCGACACGCAAAACTACCCTTGCGCCTCCACGGATGCACCGCATTTACAATGCGGCGTGCCGTGGCCCACGGATCGGCAGATGCATGTTGTAAGGTTGTGGCGTAAGGTTGGCACAGTGCTGGAGTCGTGTCGCGGGCGCCACACAACTCCAGCACTGTTCTAACACGGCCTATCTCTAACATGCTGCATCACACCTTACGCCTGCTTCACGATTTCACTTAGGCACTTGCGAAGGGTCCGCCCACACTGCGACGGTATGCCCACATTATACCTGATGCAGGTATAACGTGGCGTAGGGGTTTAAAGCGTGACGCATCTCCCTAGATGCGCCACATTGTAAATCTGTCGCAACATGGTGCTTCCTTTACACTGCCACTGCATCACAGAAGTGACTCAGCGGCGGCGCAAATGCGTCACAAGTGCCTTGTGAATCTGCCTCCAAGACTGTTCTGTTCTGCAATGGATTGTGAATGATATTTGTTCTCGACCTGTATCTATGCACTGGTGTATGTATGGTACAGGGGACGGTCCCTCACCTCTTTAAATCTGCTAAAATTATTCCCATCTTGAAGAAGGCAGGGGCTGATCTGTCCTCTCCCTGTAACTTTCGCCCTATCTCTCTGCTTCCTTTTTCGGGGAAGATTCTGGAGAGTTATGTTACAACTTGTCACAGCTCCTTCATCGAGAATACGCACTTTTTGTACCCCCATCAGGCAGGCTTTCATCCTGCGCACTCCACAGAGTCTGTCATCCTCTCTGTATTGGACGAGCTTAGATGCGGAGCCGATGCCGGCTCTTCTCAGGCCCTGGTTCTCCTGGACCTGTCAGCTGCCTTTGACACAAACGATCACACCATCTTGATGGATCGTGTCAAGGGCGCAGGCATTCGGAGATCCTCTTTGGCTTGGATCAGCTCGTTCCTGGAGAACTGCCAGCAGGCCGTTCAGCTGGCCGGCGTATCTGCTGCTCCTCACTTTATTACCTGTGGTGTCCCCGAGGAGCTTGTCCCTCGCTCCTCTTCTTTTCAATATCAATATCTTTCCCCTCATCTCTGCTCTCCAGAAATTGGATGTCACGGTGTTTAATTACGACGATGACCTCCAACTTATCTTTAATATCTCTTCTCTTTCTTCTTCTGTTCTCAACTTTCAATCAGTTATGACCTTTATCAGCGACTGGATGAATTCCAAACACCTTAAGCTCAACCCTGATCAGACCGAGCTAGTGCTTACTGGTGGTGCCTCCAGCCCCTGGTCTTCTTCCTTCTGGCCCTCTTCCCTCGGTCCCCCTCCCTCTCCCTCTGCTTCTGTCAAAAGTCTTGGTATTAGAGTTAGCAGTGATCCCTCCATGCACTCTCAAATCAGTGCGGTAGTTTTGTGACACATAAAACCGTAGTCTAACCTCTATTTGTGAAAGGAGAGAGTGAGTAGTGTGCAGCAGCTTCACTGTGTTGAAATGTATAATTACCTCCAAACAGTAACAACACATAGGATACAACAGTCTGACAAACAGATCTACAAGCTTATTACGCCACTTTTATGTCACTTTTAACATGGGAAAAGTGACGCAAGGAGCTTGTAAATCTACGTCTGTCTTTTCAAGAAAAAATCTCAACTCCAGACTCTACGAGACAGTTGTAATGTTGTTTTCTCTCTCTTTCTCTCACTCACTCTCTGTGACTTCATTTCTCTTTCTCTTTTAAAGTTATAGACACTGCTGTCTACCTTGACGTGTAGAAGGAAAGGTGTCTTCAAGTTGTGAACTCCGGTGGCCGCAGTGTTTGACCGCACTAAATATACAAGGTAAGCACAGCGGCCTAGATATACAATGCCTCCATTGTAATGCAATAGAAATAAGTTGGCGTATTTACAATCCCGTTGTCCAACTTTTGTGTCAGTAACGCAGTAGGCACTTCCATATAGACACCATTTGAACGCAAGACTAGAACAGAAGTGAAATGTACTAGGCACACTACACACGTAAAACCGTAGTCTAACCTCTATTTGTGAAAGGAGAGAGTGAGGAGTGTGCAGCAGATTCACTGTGTTGAAATGTACAATTACCTACAAGCAGTGACAACACATAGGATACAACAGTCTGACAAACAGATCTACAAGCTTATTACGCCACTTTTATGTCACTTTTAACATGGGAAATGTGACGCAAGGAGCTTGTAAATCTATGTCTGACTTTTCAAGAAAAAATCTCAACTCCAGACTCTGCGAGACAGTTTTAATGTTGTTTTCTCTTTCTTTCTTTCTCTCTCTCACTCTCTGTGACATCATTTCTCTTTCTCTTTTAAATTTATAGACACTACTGTCTGCTTAGACGTGTAGAACAACACCTAACGTGAAGTTGTGAATTCCACTGGCCGCAGTGTTTGGCCGCAGTGTTTATACAGCGGTAAGCACAGAGGCCTACATATACAATGCCTTCATTACAATGCATTCGAAATAAGTCGGCATATTTACAATCCCGTTGTACCACTTTTGTGTCAGTAACGCAGTAGGCACTTCCATACAAACACCACTTGAACGCAAGACTAGAACAGAAGTGAAATGTACTAGGCACACTACACACGTAAAACCGTAGTCTAACCTCTATTTGTGAAAGGAGAGAGTGAGTAGTGTACAGCAGCTTCACTGTGTTGAAATGGATAATTACCTCCAAGCAGTAACAACACATAGGATACAACAGTCTGACAAACAGATCTACAAGCTTATTACGCCACTTTTATGTCACTTGTAACATGGGAAAAGTGACGCAAGGAGCATGTAAATCAACGTCTGACTTTTCAAGAAAAAATCTCAACTCCAGACTCTGCGAGACAGTTTTAATGTTGTTTTCTCTTTCTTTCTTTCTCTCTCTCACTCTCTGTGACATCATTTCTCTTTCTCTTTTAAACTTATAGACACTGCTAACGTGGAGTTGTGAATTCTACTGGCCGCAGTGTTTATACAACGTTAAGCACAGAGGCCTAGATATACAATACCTTCATTGCAATGCATTAGAAATAAGTTGGCATATTTACAATCCCGTTCTGCCACTTTTGTGTCAGTAACGCAGTAGGAACTTCCATATAGACACCACTTGAACGCGGCACTATAACAGAAGTGAAATGTACCAGGCACACTGCACACGTAAAATCGTAGTGTTACCTTGACTTGTAATGCTTCAGCTCATTTACTCACATCCACATAGTTCTAAACTCTAAATTTTTTTTGTTTTGCAGATTAACAATAGTACGTCTTTTGGAGTCCACCTCACAATTTGTTTATAATACTGTTCTTTTAAAGTTATTTTTCTAGTAGTTTATAATATAGTTATCATTAAGTTTCGTTTACAGTTATTGTTTTAATAAAACTTAATAAAAAAACGACATACTACTTTTTCTTTGTGGGGGAGTGACGATCCACAATAAAAATAATATTTATAATGTTGAAGTACTATAGTAAAATGTTCAACATTAGGATTGAAAAGTACTGAGTTATCTTTTCTCTGGATAGACTACAACATGGTAAAGAAATCAAAATAATACGAAACAATGTGTACCACATTTACAAACCTCTTGCAACATTTTCCCATGCAAACTTACCCCCCTACAAAATTAAGTGTGTGGGCCTCAATGACACCCCTCAAACCACGGAAATAATCACCCTACAAGGATTTCTGTATTGTATGAGAGGAACTGCATGCCCTCCGCCTGGTGCCCTGGAGTCCGCCACGCCCAGACCAGGTTGCTGCAGTGTCCTGGGGGGAAACAGCCATTACAAGGCGGTCATAACCACGTGTGATAGTCACCACGAAACCATTACCACGCATTCTTTTACAACTAGTAAACATTTACCACGCATGATAAACGCATATTCATAATCATGTCTTTGTGTTGATGAACACGCGTTGTAATGGCTGTGGATAACGTGCTTTTATGTATATGTGTGACCTAGTCTGATAACACCGGAGGCCAAAGACAAACACTGTGGTGTCTGTGGCAGGAAATCTCATCGATCACAGAGAAGATAATCGGAGGGTAAAATTAAAGTAGCATGTATAATAAAAATAACGGAGGAAAATTACTAAAATGGCGGTGGTCTGAGTATGTAATCAACGTTTGGCGCCTCTGCAATACGTTTCAAATAAATATTGATAGAATATAAATATTAATATATTACAAAAGTATAGCAGCGGATGACACACACGGCACGGGAAAAGAAAGCGGCAAATTTAATACCTGAAATGAGGACACCTTTCCTTGGCGAACTTGAAGAAAAAAAAAGAAACATGGGCTTGGAAACGAGGCTGCGCATGCGTAGAGAGTACAACTGGTGCACAAAAAAACCTGAAAGTTTTACATACTATCATAGAAATATAGCTCTTTTTTGACCACTAAAGTTAGTTCTCAAAAAGAACAGTTTTTTTAGCTGCAATGCCCCCACGATCCCAGACGGCTCCCCGCGTCCATACTCCAAAATAAAACCACAGAGGGCTGCCGTTCCCAGGTGCTCGGGGCACCTTACAAGCCCCCCATTATGGAAAAAAATTGTCCCCGGAAATTGCCCCTGTCATATAGATATGCTTTGCCTGTATGCTGTTAGTTAGCATGAGCTTATTAGGAGTTTAAACGCCATTTTACCTTTCTGCTGCTTCTGCACACGACACATAACTGTTATTGTAGCTTTGAGCCTAGTAGAGTGTTTTGATTCACGCACGAATAATATGTTGTTACTCTGGTATCAGCTTTGCTTAGTGAGCCGTGTCTGTACAGTGAGTGCTGAAGCCTTCAAGGATATCTTGACAAAGTTGTTGTGAGGTCTGATCTTCGCACCTTCCTAGACATAACATACATGCAGCTGTGGCCAAATTCAGGCTTTTAGGCGCGTTTTATATTGCTTTGCACAGAGCATACACACACACTTAATGGTGCTTCGCATGCAGAGAGCTGGTGGAAGATGATGTGATCCCTTACCACTAAGATCTGAGGTATGGACCCGCCCTGCTAAAACCCAAAGAGACCTTCTTATATATAATATAATATGCTAGCTAGGGAGGGTGAGAATTAGGTGTTGTTTAACCCTATTAATTTTAGCATTTTAATATGCTTTCACCTTTTGTATTTTATGGATTAGTAACTATGCTGATTACTTTGTTTCTTATAATATGTGTGCTTGTGTTAGCTAAGATATTCCGTTTGAGAACACCGAATTAGTAAATAAACATTTCAAATGTGCACATGTCCTCTTTTACTCCTTGTTCTGGATTGAACTGATTGTATAACGAAAGAGTGTTCATGTGTTCCACGTTACCTGAGGTATTCTAAGTCCATGTTCTGGTTTGTCTAAGCATTGGGAGTTTGTAATGACCAATGGGACACTGTAGCTAGTCTAGGAGGGGATTTTGGGTACTAAGGTGAGTTTTGGCACACCCTAATTCACTGAGGTTCCAAGTCTCTCTGCACAGTTCTGGAGGAGAACGGAATCGCTGCGACACCCCCACCCCCGGGACCTAATGAATACAATGGACTTCTAGTTGTTTTTTTCTTTTTCCACCGCGTACGAGTACGATACGCATACCCCGCGATTTCTTATTTAAAAAAAAAAAAAAAAAGTAATTGAGCCTAAAGACCATGTACGACCCCCTGAGCAAACCTAGAGGGTCAGGATGTTCCTCCTCAGCCCCCTTTCCTTATTTCTCAACTTTGTTTTACTGTTTTCTTGTGACTCGGTTCTAGCGACGAACAAGATGGCTGCCAACACTTTCAGGTTTGGAGTGTTGACAGACAGTTGACAGCCAATCAGCATGTAGCTCGTGCTCGTAATTGTACGGATTTCCTTACGCGTCCTGTACTTCGTCTCTGGATATCGCTATGATTTTACTTTTAATTTTCTCAGACACTACTGAACGGATATACACCATTTAACAAAAAGCACAATCTGCGAACCGAACTCTACCTATCTGTCAAATTTTGTGTAATTCCGTTCAGCTGTTCGAGCTGTAGCCCTGGTTAAAGGTCCCCATGGAAAATAGCATGGGGAAAACACGTTTTGGGACCCCCTTTTTTCTTGGCCCCCACTTGACGAATCACCCCCGTACTTTCAGGGCAGGAGCGGAGCCGAGCAGGCCATTTTCTTGGAGAAATTCGCGAAGATTCGACCACCAGCTCCAAAGTTATTCCAAATAGAATGTTGTGCATTTCCTATGGAAACTAGGTCCTTACTATAACTACCTACTGGCAACCGATGTGTGGTAGTGGCATACTTCGTAAAAATACATGCGTTGTACAAAAATGTGGGTTAAAAAATGCGAGCTTAAGGCATGCACTACTTTTTCCATCATTGTTTGGTCATACAACGCCCACACACTACCGCCCATCAATATTCTGCAATTGCTATGTTACCAGCAAAATGACAGCTGTCAATCCAATTTGTTACAACCCACAGGCCTGCAAAAAGCACACAAAAAGGAAGAGAAAAAGCATTATGGTAGTATGAATGTTGCGCATTCACTCACAAGGTACCTGTTGTTTCCTTCTTGATGATGCAAACTCCCAACTCCTTCATGGACCAATCAGATAGCAAGGATGGAAACACTTGACTACGCTGATTCATCCACAAGGGAAAGGGGAAGTGGAGAGAGAAACAAACAAAATACTGGTCCTTGGGGTTCCAGGTGCAGTTTCTCTGGGTTAAGTGTTCTGCGCCTCTTTACAGGGATTCGCCAGCCGACGAACTCTTTCTCTAAACAACAACAATCACACCAGGTAAATACCAATGAATATATTCTAAGCTAGTTTTTTCATTCACTCTGAATCAGACTTTACATACCAAGTTACTTTTTGGCCCATTCCAATACTTCTACAATTGTCAAGGCGACTCTTGTTACTGTAACTCTTTTTCCTTGAACGCCTTGAAAGAAATTAAAACAAAAACATGTAAACCGGAATCCTTAAACAGTTACCAAGTTAAATAAAGGGTTAGCTGATTAGTAAGTTAGCTTTGGTTACTTGACTGTTCTTCAAAACTTTTGTCCTACCTGACAGTTGTAAGATGAATGCTGAATTGGGGGTTCTGAAATGACATATAAAAAAAAAACAACAAAGAAATATCCAAATAATGACAAGAGGAGCTCTACACCTTATAACAACTGGTGACTGCTTTTAGACCCTCTGTCCTTTGATCACAACTAGTGTTCTCTTGATTTACACAATTGCTTTTGACAAAGCTTTTTGGTATATAACAGTTTGTTGACTGTAATGTACATTATGAACTTATAATGTACTAAATTCAAGAAATTGCCAATGCTTCCTTATTGTCTTTAACAATGCTTGATTAGTTTTTTCAACAATTGTCTTTGCCAATGCTTACTGCTTTCTTAGTTGTCTTTGCCAATGATTGTTGAAATGTCTCTTACTCTCAGTTCGAGTGTAATCACAATCCTCAACTGAACAATGATTATAAACTGTTTTGTCCGTTACTAAGCAACTAATGTTCTTACTTTTGTTTACCAGGAAACGGAAATCCAAGCTGACCTGTGCTGGAAACTCCGGAAGAAGAAGAAGGAACCGTCCAGGGACTTCGGGAGATCGAGGTGCAGGTAAGTGGAGAGGAGGTGGGCAGCCGAAGAGGAAGGGCAGGAAACGGGGCCTCTCTGGAAAACAGGATGCAGTGCAAGACTGGGCAAGACTCACGGGACCGGATCGGAGCACAGGAACACTCGCGGTGATGCTCTGGCATGAAGCGAAGCATCCCGCGTGTCAGGGCAGAGCTTTTATAGCTTTTGGTGCGTAAAAGGATTAGGGCGTATGCTTCCGCCTCACGTGAGATCCAGAGACCGTTTTAACGGAATGTACACGTGAGGAAGGTTGGGGAAACAAACGATCCCGGGCACAAGAACCAACAAGCACAGCTAGCTGCAAGGAACATCAGCAACACAGTTGCACTAATCAAATAATGAAATAGGCAGAAACATGTAGAGCAAGGTAAACATATTCATGGTGTTAACACAAGATAATCAGTACTAGTAAAGCCTATTACCAATTTATACACAATTCAAATGACAGCTGCATGTGACCCCTTGACAAGGAAAGCCATAAAGAGAATCCCTACTCCAACATGGTCTATCATAGTTTGGCAGACACTGCAGTGCATGCACATGACTACCATCATGGTGCAGGGGTTTATGCGGTACTAAGTACCACAGATTATGGAGAAATGGCAGAATATTGTGCTCAACAGTATAGTTGACAAAAATATTGTGTTAAAAATATCGATTACCACAATATCCTGTTAAAAATACATATTTTACACTATTGTTTTTTGGAAATATTTAAATTGAATAACTATACCACCATATATATTAAAATAAAAACAACAACTATAAAATATAAAAGTCAAACAGGTAATACTATAAAAACTATTTAACTAATATTATCAAAACTATTGGAGTCTAAGATTATTAAATATACTACTCTCACTCCAGCATCTACAACAGTAGGGAAAGTGTAGGACTTTGGAGGGGTTTGATTTACTATTAGTACTCCAGTCTTAGCACTAGTATGGAAACTGTTGGACTTCAGAGGGGTTACATTTATTATTCACACTCTAGCCTAAACAACATTAGGGAAAGTGTTAGACTCTTGAGGGGTTACATTTACTATTCCCACTCTTTTGTAAACAACAGCAGGGAAAGCACTGGAATTTGGAGGGTTTCAAATGACTATTTCTACTCCAGTCAGCAAAACAGTAGGGAAAGTGTTGGGCTTTGAAGGGGTTACATATACTATTCCAACTCCAGCCACCACAACAATAGGGAAAGTGTAGGACTTAGGAGGTGTGAAATTAACTATTCCTGTTCCAGTCAGCGCAACAGTATAGAAAGGGTTGGACTTCAGAGGTGGTCGATTTACTATTCCCACTTGGGTCTAAGCAGCAGCAGAGAAAGTGTTTGACTTCAAAGGGGTTAAATTAACTATTCTCACTCCAGTCTAAGTTACAGTGTGGAAAGTGCTAGACTTCAGAGGTGTTAGATTGACTATTCCTACTCGAGTCTAAAGAAGAGTTTAGTGAGTTTAGAATTACTATTTCTACTCCAGTTAGCAGAATAGTAGGGAAAGTGTTGGACTTTGGAGTGGTTAAATTTAGCATGCCTACTTTAGTCAGTGCAACTGTTCAGAAAAGGTTTGACATTGGAGGGGTTAGACTTATGATTCAAACTCTAATCAGTGGACCAATATGAAAAGTAATGGGCTTTGGAGGGTTTAAACTTACTATTTCCACTCCAGTCTAAGTAACAGCAGGGAAAGTGCTTGGCATAAAAAGTATTACATACATGTATACAAATCCTACTAAATAAAATATTTGAACACATACTTCTAAACATTGTTAAAGTACACCACAATAAAAAAATAATATATTACCTACTGGCGGTCGCCAGTAGGTATATATAGTTAGGATTTTTTCTCTATGGGATTTTTGAAAATTCTATGTCTAATAACTTTGGCGTTTGTGGACGGAATTGGCTGAAATTTTCTGGAAAATGGAACATTTTGTTTCTGAGCAGCCCCTGGAAATTTGGGGGGGTTCGTCAAGGGGGGGCTGAGAAAAAAGGGGGGTCCCAAAACGTGTTTTTAACATTGAGTTTTCCATAGGGCGGTTGGCCTCACTTTTAGCCCAACCGGCTGAATGGATTTGCACGAAACTTGGCAAAATTGTAGGGACTGGTAGCCCGATGTGCCTTTTGTAGGTCTCAATATATGTGCTTCAGTGGATGTTGAGAAATTAACGTTCAAAAAAAGATATATATCTGTAACAGCGGACCGGGAAGCGCTCCGGTTCGCGGACTTTTCGCGCAACGGAGCTTTGTGAAGCGAAGCTGATTGGTTCTCCGGCGTCTGTAAACATTCCAAACAGTCCGTAGCGGCCGCCATCTTGTCTCTCGGTAGGATCGAGAGACAAGCGGAGGCCAAACCGAAGGGGCAAATGACCATAAGGGGGCATAGTAGATCCTCCCTGACCGTTTAGGTTTGATGTGGAGGTTTTAAAAGGGCCCCGCGGGGCAAAAAAAAAAAATAATAATAATAATCGAACAGCTGAATGGATTTGCACGAAACTTGGCAAAATTGTAGGGACTGGTAGCCCGATGTGCCTTTGCTAGATCTCAATATATGTGCTCCAGTGGATTTTGAGAAATTAACGTTCAAAAAAAGATATATATCTGTAACAGCGCACCGCTTCGCGTACTTTTCGCGTTACGGAGCTTTGCGAAGCGAAGCTGATTGGCTCTCCGGTGTCTGTAAACATTCCAAACAGTCCGTAGCGGCCGCCATCTTGTCTCTCGGTAGGATCGAGAGACAAGAGGAGGCCAAAGCGAAGGGGCAAATGACCATAAGGGGGCATAGTAGATCCTCCTTGACCTCTTAGGTTTGATGTGGAGGTTTTAAAAGGGCCCCGCGGGGCAAAAAAAAATAATAATAATAATCGAACGGCTGAATGGATTTGCACGAAACTTGGCAAAATTGTAGGTACTGGTAGCTCGATGTGCCTTTGCTAGGTCTCAATATATGTGCTTCAGTGCATTTTGAGAAATTAACGTTCAAAAACAAGATATATATCTGTAACAGAGCTCCGCGGAGATAAAATTATATCTGTATTACCTAGCTGTTGCTAACACCAGTTAGCGACGGCTAGTAGGAGATAGCGACCATCTTGGGCCCCACTTTGCATGTGAGTGATATTTATCACTAATGACATGCAAAGTGGGCATGCCAAGATGTTAGCGACTGGAAACAGTCGCTAACATCGCTATCTCCTATTATCAACTTTTGGAAATATTCGAGATAAGCGCGAATATCTCCAAAAGCTAGCACCTGCCCTGAGCAGTTCTTAGCCATGTTATCCAATGGGAGGTGGATAACATGGCTAAGAGCATTAGCTCGGTAATGCATGAATATCGCTGAGTTTTCAGCGATATTAATGCATTGCGGTCGTTTTTTATCGTATTTGCGATAAACCTTGATAATAGCAAGGTTTATCTGCGATAATTTCTGACGATGCTTAGCGGTAAAAAAATCGTTGCTAAGCATCGTTAGGGATAAATATCGCTTAACTTTGGTAATATGCCCCAACGTCTGTTAACGTTCGATTCGAAGGAAATCAGGAAGTGTTGAAAAACATTGTCTGCGCCATCTTGTCTTTTTTCAAATGCCACACTTTTGTCGTGCACGGCAGCCATTTTAGATGCCTTGACCAGACCCACTCTGTGCACGCTGTCGATCCTTAGCATGGCTCCCCACCCTCGCAAGCATCTCCCCCAGGCAGTGGTCACCCCCGCTCTCTGTCTTATGCATGGGTAATAAACCTCCCCCTATCTGCGCTGCTCTTCCCTGAGAATCACACCCTGTGCCTGCCCGACACCTCCCTTTCGCCCTATTCACTACCGCACCCTCTGACACTCCTTTTCCTCTGTGTCCGATTGTCCAGGCTGGTCCTAGGGTATCAGCTAGCCCTGCAGATGTAGTTTATGGCCCCAGCTGTAAAGAATCACCCCTCTTCAAAGGAGTTATAGTAGATCAAGGCCCACACTCGGTGAGATCCGTCACAGCAGAAGCGTTGCTATTATCTGAAAACCATCCTGTATTGTGATTGGGGAGGGGACCGAGCCTGAAGCGGAAGATTCCAGGGATGACTCTTTGTACATCAAAGTTTTTACAATTATGTGTCACATTAAAAATATATAGCACTCCGACAAAGTAGTAAGATTATAAAACTTTAATAATTTATAAATATATACAAGAAAACAAAAATAGTAATAACATATAAACATTTTTAGGGAAAAACAACGAAGTAGCGGTCGGCTGTGCGAATAGTCCCAACGCAGCACAACGTCCAGATTTCCGGCGTGGGGCGTCGCGGGGGGTGGGTCATCAGTAGCAAACTGTTGTGCGAATAGTTCCAAGGCAGCAGAACGCGCTGAAATCTAGATGACACGAAAGTGATGTCTAGTAAGTTGCCACCCAGCAAATAACGGCGTGGGGCGTCGCGGGGGGTGGGTCATCAGTAGCAAACTGTTGTGCGAATAGTTCCAAGGCAGCAGAACGATGGCACCAAGGTGATGTCCAGTAAGTTGCCGCACTGGTTTTGGTATCCTACAATGCTGCTCCGAATAACGGCGTGGGGCACCCCGGGGGAGGCGGCGTGAACGGGCCTCTCCAGGTGGAGTGTCATCTGTTGTAGTGGGGCGCCCCTTTACCGTTTCAGTTGCCATTCCGTCCGTTTTTGGTCCACTGTGTCAAAAGCCGCAATTCAGCTGAGTTGCGCCCACTCTTGCGGTGCAGCGATAGGCGGCTGTCACAGGACTCTCAAAATGGCGGCAGGCTCTTTCCTTTTTGGGCCTGGTCCACTGAAATGGCCCTGGGACACCTTGGAAATCGGACGCTTGTCTGCTAGGTCTTGGACCCCATTCTCGAAAGCGTCTCCTCTGCCTTGAGAATTCATCAAAAGTTTTGGGGGCCCGACTCCTGCAGGCTTCTGGTGGGGAGCGGCTGCCATGATTGCTCGCGGAATGACCACGACGGAGCTACGAGATGGTGGTGCTCTCATGCTGACGCCAGCTTCAGTCTGAAACATCCAGAAACAAGGTGGGGCTTTCATCGTTTGGGAAAAAAAAAAGTTTTCATCCAATGAAAAGTGTTGTTTTTAGGTCATATGATCAATCCTTCCATCATTAGGAAACCAAAAGTAAAATGAACCAATGAAAAGTTTTATAAACAAGTCACATGACCTGTTATGCGGCATAGGGTATAAAATGCGGAGAAAATACGTTGGCACGTGAGGCGGCGTCAGTAGCGGACCGATGTGCGAATAGGCCGAAGGCAACACAACGCGCCAAGATCCGGATGGCACCGAGGTGGTGTCCAGCAAGTTGCAGCACTGGTGTGGCCATCCTACAATGCTGAAAGTCGGCGTGGGGCGCCCCGTTGGCCTGTGAGTTTGCGTCAGTAGCGGACCGATGTGCGAATAGGCCGAAGGCAGCACAACGCGCCAAGATCCGGATGGCACCGAGGTGGTGTCTAGTAAGTTGCCGCACTGGTGTGGCCATCCTACAATGCTGAAAGTCGGCGTGGGGCGCCCCGTTGGCCTGTGAGATGGCGTTAGTAGCGGACCGATGTGTGAATGGGGCCGAAGGCAGCGCAACAATATTTTCGGAATAGAAGACACCACTAGGCGCTGAGATGCCAAGATCCGGATGGCACCGAGGTGGTGTGTAGCAAGTTGCCGCACTGGTGTGGCCATCCTACAATGCTGAAAGTCAGCGTGGGGCGCCCCGTTGGCCTGTGAGTTTGCGTCAGTAGCGGACCGATGTGCGAATAGGCCGAAGGCAGCACAACGCGCCAAGATCCGGATGGCACCGAGGTGGTGTCTAGTAAGTTGTCGCACTTCTGTGGCCATCCTACAATGTTGAAAGTCGGCGTGGGGCGCCCCGTTGGCCTGTGAGATGGCGTCAGTAGCGGACCGATGTGCGAATGGGGCCAAAGGCAGCGCAACAATATATTCTGAATTGAAGACACCACAAGGCGCTGAGATGCCAAGTTCCAGATGGCACCGAGGTGATGTCTAAGTTGCGGACTGATATGCGAATGGGGCCAAAGGCAGCGTAACAATATTTTCTGTATGGAAGATACCACTAGGCGTTGAGATGCCAAGATTCGGATGGCACCGAGGTGATGTCTAGCAAGTTGCTGTACTGGTGTGGTTATCCTACAATGCTGAAACTCGGCGTGGGTCGCCCCATTAGCCTGTGAGATGGCGTCAGTAGCGGACCGATGTGCGAATAGGCCGAAGGCAGCACAACGCGCCAAGATCCGGATGTCACCGTGGTGGTTTCATAGTTGAGAGGCACTTCATCTGCAGTGGGGCGCCGAGATCCGGATGGCACCGAGGTGATGTCTAGTAAGTTGTCGCACTTCTGTGGCCATCCTACAATGTTGAAAGTCGGCGTGGGGCGCCCCGTTGGCCTGTGAGATGGCGTCAGTAGCGGACCGATGTGCGAATGGGGCCAAAGGCAGCGCAACAATATTTTCTGATTTGAAGACACCACAAGGCGCTGAGATGCCAAGATCCGGATGGCACCGAGGTGGTGTCTAGCAAGTTGTGGCACTGGTGTGGCCATCGTACAATGGTAAAAGTTGGCGTGGGGCGCCCTGTTGGCCTGTGAGATGGTGTCAGTAGCGGACTGATGTGCGAATGGGGCCAAAGGCAGCGCAACAATATTTTCTGACTGACACCACAAGGCGCTGAGATGCCAAGATCCGGATGGCACCGAGGTGATGTCTAAGTTGCGGACTGATGTGCGAATGGGGCCAAAGGCAGCGTAACAATATTTTCTGTATGGAAGATACCACTAGGCGTTGAGATGCCAAGATTCGGATGGCACCGAGGTGATGTCTAGCAAGTTGCTGTACTGGTGTGGTTATCCTACAATGCTGAAACTCGGCGTGGGTCGCCCCATTAGCCTGTGAGATGGCGTCAGTAGCGGACCGATGTGCGAATAGGCCGAAGGCAGCACAAGGCGCCAAGATCCGGATGTCACCGTGGTGGTTTCATAGTTGAGAGGCACTTCATCTGCAGTGGGGCGCCGAGATCCGGATGGCACCGAGGTGATGTCTAGCAAGTTGCTGTACTGGTGTGGTCATCCTACAATGCTGAAACTCGGCGTGGGGCGCCCCATTAGCCTGTGAGATGTCGTCAGTAGCGGACCGATGTGTGAATGGGGCAAAGGTAGCGCAAGAATATTTTCTGAAGAGGAGACACCACAAGGCGCTGAGATTCGGTTACCACCGAGGTGATGTCTAGCAAGTTGCCGCACTGGTGTGGCCATCCTACAATACTGCTCCGAATAACGGCGTGGGGTGCCCGAAGGGGGGGGGGGGGAGGCGGCGTGAACGGGCCTTCCTAGGTCGAGGCTCGTCTGCTGTAGTGGGGCGCCCCTTTACCGTTTCAGTTGCCATTCAGCTGAGTTTCGGCTGCTCTTGATGCTACAGCGACAGGCGGCTGCAACAGGACTCTCAAAATGGCGGCCTGTTCTTTGGATTTGGGCCTGGTCCACTAAAATGGCCCTGGGACACCTTAGAACTCGGACGCTCGATTTTTTTTTCCTTTCCTGTACATGCAAAAAAAGGTAAATGCCCGGTACGTTACACGCTTCATCTGCCACAATGAACTCTCCAGAGGAACCGAAAAAAAATATAGTTGTGGTAACTATACCATGCATCGTCATATGGAGAGGTGGCACCAATTAATTATAGTGCTGCATAAAAGAGAGATTTGGAGGAGAACCCCTGACCTGCTAGTACATTCATCAAAGAAGTGGCACTGAGAGCTTCAGAGGCAAGGGAAACGGTCCCAAATATTTAGAAGAACTTTGGAAAGATTAAAATGACATGTTTAGATTGTGGCAAATTAATTTCATGTGGACAGATGAGTGTTACTCTAATAAATACAGCATATGAACATCATCATAGTCGATGGTTGGTAGAGACATTTTGACTATATCCTGGACCTGCCCGTCCTCGCCCAAAATGGTGCCGGAATAAATGGGACTCGTAACTCCTTGTTGTGTACTGGTTGCAGAACCTTGAAATCACGAGATACGTATGCAGTTTTGAAGCACATGGCGGGCGGGGACGAGAATTGATTGAATATTTCGACATCCCTATTGATATTAAGTTCTGATGTGTTATTGATTACTGTACTGTTGAAAGTTCGAATTAACGTCACCCATGGTACTTGCCCACAAATGTATATCTAGATAATTTTATTGTAACTGGCCCTGTCGTATTTTAATTATAAAATGTACGTCCACCGATTCCGTAACTGTTAGACACCTTAGTTCTTGCAACCTAATGGCCCACCCGTTACGTTCCTCTACAGTGTAAATGTCTATTCATCATATACGATTACAGTTTGCTCCGTGGCAGGCCCACGTGGTTATAGGCTCGTATTTGTATAATGAAATTTTCACAATAAAGGTTTTTAAAAGAAAACATGGTAGTAGTATATACATTGGTAAAGTTTTTAATAATAGTCACTGTTTTAGAATCATTAAAAGGCAAGTGAAATAAAGCAGACCAATTACATGAAGGGTAAAAGGTATAATACGAAGGAACGCAGTAAAGATAAATGGTCAAGGGCTGTTGTGTTTTCTATTCCTGCAACATAAAGTGATCGATAAGAATCTCATATTCAGGTGTATCGGCGACTAAGACAGCAGGTCGACCCTCTTTTGCTCAACGGCTCCGTCATGGGACGAAGAAACGCTCTTTTTCTCGAAAAAAGAATATATTTTACTTGCAGGACAGTTGTAAATTTTCCGGGAAAGTACATTAGCCTGGAACATTATAACATATATTTAAGAAAAAATAATGTTCGGAAGTAATAAAAAGCGTAATTTTTAGGTCATATGACCAAGCCTTTCATCATTACAATAAGAAAAGTAAAATGAACCAATGAAAAGTTTTATTAACAAGTCACATGACTTGTTATGCTTTCGTTACGCGCTGCGCGCCCCGGATGACTTCCGGATGCGCTAACGCGGCGCGTCATATGACGCATTACGCGACAACGCAGGTCCAGAATATAGTCAAAATGTCTCCACCAACCAGCGGTCGGAACACAACCCCTTTCAGCAGGCTAAATAGTTTTGTTAAATGACAACAGAAGGGACAGGCAACAAGAACCATCAGTCAAAGAGGGGAGGGCTAGTTCTTCTCTACCGGGTTACATTGGGGCGCTACCGGAACTGATCGAATTGGTAGTCTACAGTGTTTCTGGATGTTTCAGACTGAAGCTGGGGTTAGAATGAGAGCAGCACCATTTCGTAGCTCCGTCGTGGCCATTCCGCAACCAATCATGGCAGCCGCTCTTTATCGTTATTTTGGGCGGGGTGGGTGGCGGAGCCGAGCTGTTTTGTAGCCATCATTGTGTGGAGTTCAGTTCATCTCACTAGTTTTGTATTTGTCATGAGGGGTTGTTCCTAATGTTTCTATTTTAGCGAGGTCAAAAAGAGATCCCATTAGTGGCCTACTGATTTTGCTCGATTCCTTTTCTTTTTTTTACACGATTTTTCGTTATCTGCAAAGACTAAACAGAGTATTGCGACTCTGTGTTTGTTTGTAAATAGAGAATGAACCAAAGAGAACTAATTCTAAAACAGTAAATACTTGGATAACAATCAATCAAATGGAGAGAGAAGCAGGCACAACGGATTACAACGGGGGCAAAGGCCTGCGTTAACTACCTTTCACTATCTGCAAAGAGAGAGTACTCCTAATAGAAATGAGGGGGGGGGCACCATTCAAAGCAGATCAGTGTGCATAAACACGAAAATGTTTTCACTTACCACGTACTTGACATTCGACAGCTTATGATATTTGCTATTAAAAAACCATTGAAATTCACTGAAAAAACCATAGGTTATAGACCATATATAGTTAGGAATTAGCATTTACAAAACCTTATTTTACTCACACAAAACCATTGAAATTCCATATATAGTTAGTTGCACTAACTATATATCGCGCACCCGCAATCCACTGCTGATGATGTCACATATTACATCATTCATGACATGGTCAGTGACATCACTGATGACATCACTGATGACATCTCAAATGACATCACTGATGACATCACTGATGACATCTCAAATGACATCACTGATGACATCATGACACACCAATACCAGTTACTACATACGCACTCACTGATTCCTACGTCTACACACACATTCACTCATTCACCCATACAATCACTCATACATACAGTCACTCATTATTACAACACTATCATATGCACTCATACACCTATACAGACAGTCACACACTGCCACTCATCCATGGAGTTACTCACACACCAAGTCAGTCCTGTAAAGAATCAATCACACTTCCATTTCTTCATCTATACAGTTAAACACAGAACACCATACTTCAGTGACATCACTGATGACATCACTAATGACATCTGAAATGACATTACTGATGACATCTCAAATGACATCACTGAAGACATCATGACACACCAATACCAGTTACTACATACGCACTCACTGATTCGTACGTCTACACACATATTCACTCATTCACCCATACAATTACTCATACATACAGTCAGTTATTATTAGAACACTATCATATGCACTCATACACCTAGTCAGTCCTGTGAAGAATCAATCACACTTCGATTTCCTCATCTATAGTTAAACACAGAACACCATACTTTTCACACATATACTAACACATACTTACTCTCTTATACAATCACTGATACAAGTACACATTGATATGCACAGCGTCACACACCTCCCAGCCAGCCACACACACACTCAGTCTTCCATCCATCCAGTCATTCTTCAATATGTAAAACGTATTTAAACTTTACAAAAACACACAGACACTAGATGATGTCATCAGTGATGTCATCAGTGATGTCACTGACCATGTCATGAATGATGTAATATGTGACATCATCAGCAGTGGATTGCGGGTGCGCGATATATAGTTAGTGCAACTAACTATATATGGAATTTCAATGGTTTTGTGTGAGTAAAATAAGGTTTTGTAAATGCTAATTCCTAACTATATATGGTCTATAACCTATGGTTTTTTCAGTGAATATATATATATATATATATATATATATATATATCAAAGCTCTAAGGTTCTCACCTGTTGGAGACGTACTCTGACATCCACTGCAGTAACCTTCATGAGGTAAAAGCCGGATCGGCGATCGGATCCAGTTTACAGCATGCCTGTTGATTCACGCCAGATGCGTTTCGTGCTCATTGCACTCTTCAGCGGCGCAACAGTCATTTTGCCATAGAGGCCACACCTCCCACTTAAAAATATGAGCCCTCCAATGGGCGACTCAAATGTTGGTTTGTGGGTCTTGGAGCTTTTATATAAATATATATGTATATATATATATATATATATATATATATATATATATATATTACCTACTGGCGGTCGCCAGTAGGTATATATAGTTAGGATTTTTTCTCGATGGGATTTTTGAAAATTCTATGTCTAATAACTTTGGCGTTTGTGGACGGAATTGGCAGAAATTTTCAGGAAAATGGAACATTTTGTTTCTGAGCAGCCCCTGGAAATTTGGGGGGGGTTCGTCAAGGGGGGGCCGAGAAAAAAGGGGGGTCCCAAAACGCGTTTTTCCAATGTTAATTTCCATAGGGCGGTTGGCCTCACTTTTAGCCCGAACGGCTGAATGGATTTGCACGAAACTTGGCAAAATTGTAGGGACTGGTAGCCCGATGTGCCTTTGCTAGGTCTCAATATATGTGCTCCAGTGGATTTTGAGAAATTAACGTTCAAAAAAAGATATATATCTGTAACAGCGGACCGGGCAGAGCTCCGGTTCGCGTACTTTTCGCGTTACGGAGCTTTGTGAAGCGAAGCTGATTGGTTCTCCGGCGTCTGTAAACATTCCAAACAGTCCGTAGCGGCCGCCATCTTGTCTCTCGGTAGGATCGAGAGACAAGAGGAGGCCAAAGCGAAGGGGCAAATGACCATAAGGGGGCATAGTAGATCCTCCCTGACCCCCTAGGTTTGATGTGGAGGTTTTAAAAGGGCCCCGCAGGGCAAAAAAAATAAAAAATAAATAATAATCGAACGGCTGAATGGATTTGCACGAAACTTGGCAAAATTGTAGGTACTGGTAGCCCGATGTGCCTTTGCTATGTCTCAATATATGTGCTCCAGTGGATTTTGAGAAATTAACGTTCAAAAAAAGATATATATCTGTGACAGCGGACCGGGCAGCGCTCCGCTTCGCGTACTTTTCGCGTTACGGAGCTTTGTGAAGCGAAGCTGATTGGTTCTCCGGCGTCTGTAAACATTCCAAACAGTCCGTAGCGGCCGCCATCTTGTCTCTCGGTAGGATCGAGAGACAAGAGGAGGCCAAAGCGAAGGGGCAAATGACCATAAGGGGGCATAGTAGATCCTCCCTGACCCCCTAGGTTTGATGTACCATTTTGCCAAGTTTGGTGTAAATCCGTTCAGCCAATCAGGCTGTAGACGTATCTAAATGTCCTATGGAAAATTGCATGGGGAAAACACATTTGAAAGTGTTGAAATTTAGAACCAATTAAAATGTTACTTTGGTTTTGCATTTGTGTGTGATGAAAGTTAATTGGTTATGTATATATCTAAAATGAGAGGAAACCACAGCCATTTTGTGATACTACTGTCTGAGGTACATTTGTGAGGAATTTTTGGTGCTCAATTTCTGGTGTTTGATTTACACAGTATTAACGCTTCTTCTACTTTCAAAAAGGTGAGTTGTTAATTTGTAAGGGGAACTATGTTGTACACTTTAAGATAATTTGAAAAATGTTTTCTGTTATTTATTTACAGTCCTTCTGTTATACTAAATACTTGATAAAGTTAGTTTTATATTATGTATTACTAAAAACGATAAATGAAAGTGATTATTTTTTTCTGCAATTTACAGCATGAAATTTCAAAATAAAATGGATCTCAATGAAGAGACCGTGGCAATTTCTTTTGAATTATCCACTACATTTATTGAAATTGACAGCACCAATAATGAAATATTCTCACAAGGAGGAGATGACTTGAATGATTTTTTTGATCAATCTCTTGACGGCGAATTTATCGAATGTTTGGAGACCATAGAGTTACAAGAATCATCATTGCAGACTTTTCATGAGGAGATTCCTGATGAGATGATTGAAGAGGAAATTCCTGATGAGGACATGTTACTAGTTCTTTCAAATTATGAAAATTCAGAAGAATAAATTTATATTTAGAAATCAAAAATTGTTTGTGACATTATTCATGTTTATTTTTAATTTATGAGGTTGTAGCGAAGTGATTGTAGTATAAAATGAGACTTATAGTATAGAGTGCAACATTTTTATGTTACATAGTAAGTTTACTCATATTTACTTCCCTTCTCCCACTATATTATCTCCAATGTGTATTTGACATCTCTTCTTCATCTCCGGCCTCCTTTCTCTCACTGTCTGTCTCTGATGCATCGTATCGCTGCCATTTTGTGTAATTACAGAAGAGAGTAAAATAAAATAGTTCAGAACGTGAAAAGGGGGCAAAGTAGAGCACCCCTCACCCCCTAGGCCTTCTCAGGCGGTCCCAAAAGGATCAGTTCCTGCTTTCCTGAGAGATTATGGTATGAGTTCCATATACCACAATAACTTGCATTACAACATGCAAGATATCTATCTCCTATTACCAACTTTTGGAGATATTCGCGCTAAGCGCGAATATCTCCAAAAACTAACACCTGCCCTGAGCAGTTCTTAGCCATGTTATCCAATGGGAGGTGGATAACATGGCTAAGAGCATTAGCTCGGTAATGCATGAATATCGCTGACTTTTCAGCGATATTCATGCATTGCGGCCGTTTTTTATCGCATTTGCGATAAACCTTGATAATAGCAAGGTTTATCTGCGATAATTTCTGATGATGCTTAGCGGTAAAAAATTCGTTGCTAAGCATCGTTAGCGATAAATATCGCTTAACTTTGGTAATATGCCCCAACGTCTGTTAACGTTCGATTCGAAGGAAATCAGGAAGTGTTGAAAAAGATTGTCTGCGCCATCTTGCCTTTTTTCAAATGCCACACTTTTGTCGTGCACGGCAGCCATTTTAGATGCCTTGACCAGACCCATTCTCTGCACGCTGTCGATCCGTAGCATGGCTCCCCACCCTCGCAAGCATCTCTCCCAGGCACTGGTCACCCCCGCTCTCTGTCTTATGCATGGGCAATAAACCTCCCCCCATCTGCGCTGCTCTTCCCTGAGAATCACACTGTGTGCCCGCCCGACACCTCCCTTTCGCCCTATTCACTACCGCACCCTCTGACACTCCTCTTCCTCTGTGTCCGATTGTCCAGGCCGGTCCCAGGCTATCAGCTAGCCCTGCAGATGTAGTTTATGGCCCCAGCTGTAAAGAATCACCCCTCTTCAAAGGAGTTACAGTAGATCAAGGCCCACACCCGATGAGATCCGTCACACCACACGAGTTCCTACTATCTGAAAACCATCCTGTATTGTGATTGGGGAGGGGACCGAGCCTGAAGCGGAAGATTCCAGGGATGACTCTTTGTACATCAAAGTTTTTACAATTATGTGTCACATAAAAAATATATAGCACTCCAACAAAGTAGTAGGAATATAAAACTTTAATAACTTATAAATATATACAACAAAACAAAAACAGTAAAAACATTTAAACATTTTTAGGGAAAAAGAAGGAACAATGGTCAGTAGCGGTCGGTTGTGCGAATAGTCCCAAGGCAGCACAACGTCCAGATTTCTGGACGGCACCCAGGTGATGTTGCCTGGGTGCCGCACTGATTTGGGTATCCGGCGTGGGGCGTCCCGGGGGGTGGGTCGTCAGTAGCGGTCTGTTGTGCGAATAGTTCCAAGGCAGCAGAACGCGCTGAAATGTGGATGGCACCAAGGTGATGTCCAGTAAGTTGCCGCCCTCCGAATAACGGCGTGGGGCGCCCCGGGGGGGGGGGGAGGCAGTCCAAAGTTCCGTTAAAAGGGCAAAGGAAAGGATCGGTGGTTTGAACCATCAGTCAAAAAGGGGAGGGGGTGCAACAATTTTTCCTACCGGGTCACACTGTGCTTTCACCGGAACTGATCCGAACTGTGGTCTGCAGGATTCTAGTCATTCAAACTGAGGCTGGCGCCAGCATGGGAGCGCCGACGTCCCGCGGCTACAGTTTCGTCACTCCACGGGCGATCATGGCAGTCATTCCCCATCGGGGGTGTCTGCGGGGGTCAGGGACTCCCGCGGCACCTCTAGAATCTTCAAGGTCGTGGAGGACTACGGTGGTGGAGTCAACCAGTGACCGGGCCATTTCTTTATGCTGGGCCCGCTCTTGCCAGGTCGACCGCCATTTTGAGAGTTCGGTAGCTACCGGCAATCGCGGGGTCAAATGAGCGGACGGGCTCCACCCTGCCGGGCGAGACGTTGAAGCATCGCCACAGTGGAAGAACCCTTTTCCGGGCGCCTGGAGCGATGAGGGTGCAGCTGGGAAGCCTCCACCTGGGGAGGCGGGAGAGGCCTGTTCGCACCGTCTCTCCCACCCAGTGCACCCCACGGCGTCTCGCTTGACATTTGTTATGGCCGGACCAGGCGATGAGGACGAGGGGGGGGGGTCGGAGGCATGTGCAAGACATCCCCCCCCAGTGTTGTTGCAGCCATTATAAAAGAAAGAAGAAATGTCCCGTCCGTCTTTGGGCCGGACCTCCGGTGGATGGCGGCCGGACGCCCTTTGCTCTGGCCCCATGAACGGGTTCCTTGGCTCATCCGGTGGGGCAGGCCTTGGCGTGTGGTGCCTCTCCTGGGCCTTTCGTGCAGTGGCCTCTCCACTCCCAGGCCCTCCATGGATGCTGGCCCAGACTGGGAGAGAGAGGGTCTAACCTGCAATTCTCCAGGGTTACCGGCACCGCGGCCGGATCCCGTCGGCCTCGGCCTCTGGTTGATGGTGGCCGGACTGGGAGAGAGAGGGGAGGGTCGAGGACACAGACATTCCCCCCCTTGCAACTCTCCAGGGTTGTCGTAGCAATCCCCCTGGCCGGGTCCCATTGGCCTCGGCCTTTCCTCCGGCTACACCCTACGTGATGATCTTCTGCCGACGGTTGGCAGCAGGACCCGCCTTATATGTGTTGCTTCCGGCTGGGCGTAGCCGCAAACCTGTTGCACTTTGGAAGTTTCCAGAATGGGGCGGATGTCTGCTGACTTGTATATTTCCCAGTTTGCCGTTATTTGGCCGTGGCAGGCGGTGGGACAGACACGTTTTGGGGCAGTGAGGGGCGATGAAGCCTCGTTGCCTTGTGGCCGTTGCAATGTCACACTTGGTTTCTCTTACTGTTTTCAGGTTTCTTATTACGGGCTTACTTCTAACGTTTCTTGTTTCTAGGACAATAATAGGTTTTATCATTACGTATTGTTATCGTTTCTTTGTTTGTTATTTAATAAAAAGTTCATCAGTGGCCTACTGATTTTCGTTTTCCTATTCCTTTCTTTCCAGGTTGTTTCATGCTAAAGTTTCTGTTAACAGGATACAGTGATCACTTCGTTATTATTGCATATGTCCTTTTCACTAGGGGTGCTCTCTGGTCGGGCCAGATGACCTATCTCTAGTAAATGGTCCGGGTGAAACAGGTGCATCAATCAGTGGGGAGTAGATAGGCATGACAGATTACAACGGGGGAGAAAGGTCCGCATTACCTACCCTTTCACTACTTGCAAAGATTTTCCTACGTTTATTTGCAAACAGAGAATACCTCCAAAAAGAACCAATTCCCAAACAGTCAATGTTCGGGCAAACAATCAATCAATGAGGAACGAAATAGGCACGACGTGTTAAAGGTTTGCGTTACCTACCCTTCACTATCTGCAAAGGGAGAGAGAATATTCCTATTCTTCCCCGTTTGCAGGCAGAGAAGATCCTTAAGAGAACCAACTTCGAACAATTCAATGCTCGATTCAAACAATCAACAAGGGGTACTGTGAACACAAATGAACGCCGCTTATGTACATACACAGGTTGTTCCTAATGTTTCTATTTTAGCGAGGTCAAAAAGAGATCCCATTAGTGGCCTACTGATTTTGCTCGATTCCTTTTGTTTTTTTACATGATTTTTCGCTATCTGCAAAGACTAAACAGAGTATTGCGACTCTGTGCTTGTTTGTAAATAGAGAATGAACCAAAGAGAACCAATTCTAAAACAGTAAATGCTTGGATAACAATCAATCAAATGGAGAGAGAAGCAGGCACGACGTATTACAACGGGGGCAAAGGCCTGCGTTAACTACCCTTCACTATCTGCAAAGAGAGAGTACTCCTAATAGAAATGAGGGGGGGCAGCATTGAAAGCAGATCAGTGTGCATAAACACGAAAATGTTTTTTCTTACCACGTACTTGACAATCGACAGCTTATGATATTTGCTATTAAAAAACCATTGAAATTCACTAAATCCATAGGTTATAGACCATATATAGTTAGGAATTAGCATTTACAAAACCTTGAAAATTCACTGAAAAAAACATAGGTTATAGACCATATATAGTTAGGAATTAGCATTTAAAAAACCTTATTTTACTCACACAAAACCATTGAAATTCCATATATAGTTAGTTGTACTAACTATATATCGCGCACCTGCAATCCACTGCTGATCATGTCACATATTACATCATTCATGACATGGTCAGTGACATCACTGATGACATCACTGATGACATCTCAAATGACATCACTGATGACATCACTGATGACATCTCAAATGACATCACTGATGACATCACTGATGACATCTCATTTGACATTACTGATCACATCACTGATGACATCATTCATGTGATAATACGATGAACCTCTTCAGACTCTAATATAACCTTAGATACACTCAGTGTAAACACAGACTCACAGATTGTCATTCATCCATGAAGTTACACACACACACCTAGTCAGTCATGCAAACAATCAATCACACCTCCATTTTCCCAACTATACAGTTATACACACCTTACTTATTCAAACATATACTAAAACATATTTACTCTCTTATACAATGCTGGATACAAGTTCACAATGATGCATACAGCCACTCACACATTCACTGGCTCTTATGCACAGTTATTTATATATGTCAAGTCTCACATGTACTGTGTTTTACATATGTACTTACTTTGACATGTAGCACTGAGATATCCATTCACTCACCAATACACTGATGCACACAGTCAACCGCCCATACAGCTGTTTCCACATGCACTTTTGAACCCATACATCTAGTGAATCAACTGCTCACACATCTATGCACAGAGTCATACACCTCCCAGCCACCCACACATACACTCAGTCTCCCATACAAATACTTGGGCAACCAATCAATAACCCATATAGTTACTCATATAGCTACTGAACAACACATGCAGCAGTTTTCAGAACAACAGACATAATGATGCACAAATTAAGACAGTTTAGTCACTAACCCATGCACTCAGTGAGACACATTTAATCACTCACTCATACAGTCAGTCATGCACCTACTAAATCCTTCATCCAGACACTTATACATCCACTCAAGACATATTTTAACTTTACAGAAAAATACAGTCACTGGATGTTGTCATCAGTGATGTCATCAGTGATGTCATTTGAGATGTCATCAGTGATGTCATCAGTGATGTCATTTGAGATGTCATCAGTGATATCATCAGTGATGTCATTTGAGATGTCATCAGTGATGTCATCAGTGATGTCACTGACCATGTCATGAATGATGTAATATGTGACATCATCAGCAGTGGATTGCGGGTGCGCGATATATAGTTAGTGCAACTAACTATATATGGAATTTCAATGGTTTTGTGTGAGTAAAATAAGGTTTTGTAAATGCTAATTCCTAACTATATATGGTCTATAACCTATGGTTTTTTCAGTGAATATATATATATATATATATATATATATATATATATATATATCAAAGCTCTAAGGTTCTCACCTGTTGGAGACGTACTCTGACATCCACTGCAGTAACCTTCATGAGGTAAAAGCCGGATCGGCGATCGGATCCAGTTTACAGCATGCCTGTTGATTCACGCCAGATGCGTTTCGTGCTCATTGCACTCTTCAGCGGCGCAACAGTCATTTTGCCATAGAGGCCACACCTCCCACTTAAAAATATGAGCCCTCCAATGGGCGACTCAAATGTTGGTTTGTGGGTCTTGGAGCTTTTATATAAATATATATGTATATATATATATATATATATATATATATATATATATATATATATATATATATATATTACCTACTGGCGGTCGCCAGTAGGTATATATAGTTAGGATTTTTTCTCGATGGGATTTTTGAAAATTCTATGTCTAATAACTTTGGCGTTTGTGGACGGAATTGGCAGAAATTTTCAGGAAAATGGAACATTTTGTTTCTGAGCAGCCCCTGGAAATTTGGGGGGGGTTCGTCAAGGGGGGGCGAGAAAAAAGGGGGGTCCCAAAACGCGTTTTTCCAATGTTAATTTCCATAGGGCGGTTGGCCTCACTTTTAGCCCGAACGGCTGAATGGATTTGCACGAAACTTGGCAAAATTGTAGGGACTGGTAGCCCGATGTGCCTTTGCTAGGTCTCAATATATGTGCTCCAGTGGATTTTGAGAAATTAACGTTCAAAAAAAGATATATATCTGTAACAGCGGACCGGGCAGAGCTCCGGTTCGCGTACTTTTCGCGTTACGGAGCTTTGTGAAGCGAAGCTGATTGGTTCTCCGGCATCTGTAAACATTCCAAACAGTCCGTAGCGGCCGCCATCTTGTCTCTCGGTAGGATCGAGAGACAAGAGGAGGCCAAAGCGAAGGGGCAAATGACCATAAGGGGGCATAGTAGATCCTCCCTGACCCCCTAGGTTTGATGTGGAGGTTTTAAAAGGGCCCCGCGGGGCAAAAAAAATAAAAAATAAATAATAATCGAACGGCTGAATGGATTTGCACGAAACTTGGCAAAATTGTAGGTACTGGTAGCCCGATGTGCCTTTGCTATGTCTCAATATATGTGCTCCAGTGGATTTTGAGAAATTAACGTTCAAAAAAAGATATATATCTGTGACAGCGGACCGGGTAGCGCTCCGCTTCGCGTACTTTTCGCGTTACGGAGCTTTGTGAAGCGAAGCTGATTGGTTCTCCGGCGTCTGTAAACATTCCAAACAGTCCGTAGCGGCCGCCATCTTGTCTCTCGGTAGGATCGAGAGACAAGAGAAGGCCAAAGCGAAGGGGCAAATGACCATAAGGGGGCATAGTAGATCCTCCCTGACCCCCTAGGTTTGATGTACCATTTTGCCAAGTTTGGTGTAAATCCGTTCAGCCAATCAGGCTGTAGACGTATCTAAATGTCCTATGGAAAATTGCATGGGGAAAACACATTTGAAAGTGTTGAAATTTAGAACCAATTAAAATGTTACTTTGGTTTTGCATTTGTGTGTGATGAAAGTTAATTGGTTATGTATATATCTAAAATGAGAGGAAACCACAGCCATTTTGTGATACTACTGTCTGAGGTACATTTGTGAGGAATTTTTGGTGCTCAATTTCTGGTGTTTGATTTACACAGTATTAACGCTTCTTCTACTTTCAAAAAGGTGAGTTGTTAATTTGTAAGGGGAACTATGTTGTACACTTTAAGATAATTTGAAAAATGTTTTCTGTTATTTATTTACAGTCCTTCTGTTATACTAAATACTTGATAAAGTTAGTTTTATATTATGTATTACTAAAAACGATAAATGAAAGTGATTATTTTTTTCTGCAATTTACAGCAAGAAATTTCAAAATAAAATGGATCTCAATGAAGAGACCGTGGCAATTTCTTTTGAATTATCCACTACATTTATTGAAATTGACAGCACCAATAATGAAATATTCTCACAAGGAGGAGATGACTTGAATGATTTTTTTGATCAATCTCTTGACGGCGAATTTATCGAATGTTTGGAGACCATAGAGTTACAAGAATCATCATTGCAGACTTTTCATGAGGAGATTCCTGATGAGATGATTGAAGAGGAAATTCCTGATGAGGACATGTTACTAGTTCTTTCAAATTATGAAAATTCAGAAGAATAAATTTATATTTAGAAATCAAAAATTGTTTGAGACATTATTCATGTTTATTTTTAATTTATGAGGTTGTAGCGAAGTGATTGTAGTATAAAATGAGACTTATAGTATAGAGTGCAACATTTTTATGTTACATAGTAAGTTTACTCATATTTACTTCCCTTCTCCCACTATATTATCTCCAATGTGTATTTGACATCTCTTCTTCATCTCCGGCCTCCTTTCTCTCACTGTCTGTCTCTGATGCATCGTATCGCTGCCATTTTGTGTAATTACAGAAGAGAGTAAAATAAAATAGTTCAGAACGTGAAAAGGGGGCAAAGTAGAGCACCCCTCACCCCCTAGGCCTTCTCAGGCGGTCCCAAAAGGATCAGTTCCTGCTTTCCTGAGAGATTATGGTATGAGTTCCATATACCACAATAACTTGCATTACAACATGCAAGATATCTATCTCCTATTACCAACTTTTGGAGATATTCGCGCTAAGCGCGAATATCTCCAAAAACTAACACCTGCCCTGAGCAGTTCTTAGCCATGTTATCCAATGGGAGGTGGATAACATGGCTAAGAGCATTAGCTCGGTAATGCATGAATATCGCTGACTTTTCAGCGATATTCATGCATTGCGGCCGTTTTTTATCGCATTTGCGATAAACCTTGATAATAGCAAGGTTTATCTGCGATAATTTCTGACGATGCTTAGCGGTAAAAAATTCGTTGCTAAGCATCGTTAGCGATAAATATCGCTTAACTTTGGTAATATGCCCCAACGTCTGTTAACGTTCGATTCGAAGGAAATCAGGAAGTGTTGAAAAAGATTGTCTGCGCCATCTTGCCTTTTTTCAAATGCCACACTTTTGTCGTGCACGGCAGCCATTTTAGATGCCTTTACCAGACCCATTCTCTGCACGCTGTCGATCCGTAGCATGGCTCCCCACCCTCGCAAGCATCTCTCCCAGGCACTGGTCACCCCCGCTCTCTGTCTTATGCATGGGCAATAAACCTCCCCCCATCTGCGCTGCTCTTCCCTGAGAATCACACTCTGTGCCCGCCCGACACCTCCCTTTCGCCCTATTCACTACCGCACCCTCTGACACTCCTCTTCCTCTGTGTCCGATTGTCCAGGCCGGTCCCAGGCTATCAGCTAGCCCTGCAGATGTAGTTTATGGCCCCAGCTGTAAAGAATCACCCCTCTTCAAAGGAGTTACAGTAGATCAAGGCCCACACCCGATGAGATCCGTCACACCACACGAGTTCCTACTATCTGAAAACCATCCTGTATTGTGATTGGGGAGGGGACCGAGCCTGAAGCGGAAGATTCCAGGGATGACTCTTTGTACATCAAAGTTTTTACAATTATGTGTCACATTAAAAATATATAGCACTCCAACAAAGTAGTAGGAATATAAAACTTTAATAACTTATAAATATATACAACAAAACAAAAACAGTAAAAACATTTAAACATTTTTAGGGAAAAAGAAGGAACAATGGTCAGTAGCGGTCGGTTGTGCGAATAGTCCCAAGGCAGCACAACGTCCAGATTTCTGGACGGCACCCAGGTGATGTTGCCTGGGTGCCGCACTGATTTGGGTATCCGGCGTGGGGCGTCCCGGGGGGTGGGTCGTCAGTAGCGGTCTGTTGTGCGAATAGTTCCAAGGCAGCAGAACGCGCTGAAATGTGGATGGCACCAAGGTGATGTCCAGTAAGTTGCCGCCCTCCGAATAACGGCGTGGGGCGCCCCGGGGGGGGGGGAGGCAGTCCAAAGTTCCGTTAAAAGGGCAAAGGAAAGGATCGGTGGTTTGAACCATCAGTCAAAAAGGGGAGGGGGTGCAACAATTTTTCCTACCGGGTCACACTGTGCTTTCACCGGAACTGATCCGAACTGTGGTCTGCAGGATTCTAGTCATTCAAACTGAGGCTGGCGCCAGCATGGGAGCGCCGACGTCCCGCGGCTACAGTTTCGTCACTCCACGGGCGATCATGGCAGTCATTCCCCATCGGGGGTGTCTGCGGGGGTCAGGGACTCCCGCGGCACCTCTAGAATCTTCAAGGTCGTGGAGGACTACGGTGGTGGAGTCAACCAGTGACCGGGCCATTTCTTTATGCTGGGCCCGCTCTTGCCAGGTCGACCGCCATTTTGAGAGTTCGGTAGCTACCGGCGATCGCGGGGTCAAATGAGCGGACGGGCTCCACCCTGCCGGGCGAGACGTTGAAGCATCGCCACAGTGGAAGAACCCTTTTCCGGGCGCCTAGAGCGATGAGGGTGCAGCTGGGAAGCCTCCACCTGGGGAGGCGGGAGAGGCCTGTTCGCACCGTCTCTCCCACCCAGTGCACCCCACGGCGTCTCGCTTGACATTTGTTATGGCCGGACCAGGCGATGAGGACGAGGGGGGGGGGTCGGAGGCATGTGCAAGACATCCCCCCCCAGTGTTGTCGCAGCCATTATAAAAGAAAGAAGAAATGTCCCGTCCGTCTTTGGGCCGGACCTCCGGTGGATGGCGGCCGGACGCCCTTTGCTCTGGCCCCATGAACGGGTTCCTTGGCTCATCCGGTGGGGCAGGCCTTGGCGTGTGGTGCCTCTCCTGGGCCTTTCGTGCAGTGGCCTCTCCACTCCCAGGCCCTCCATGGATGCTGGCCCAGACTGGGAGAGAGAGGGTCTAACCTGCAATTCTCCAGGGTTACCGGCACCGCGGCCGGATCCCGTCGGCCTCGGCCTCTGGTTGATGGTGGCCGGACTGGGAGAGAGAGGGGAGGGTCGAGGACACAGACATTCCCCCCCTTGCAACTCTCCAGGGTTGTCGTAGCAATCCCCCTGGCCGGGTCCCATTGGCCTCGGCCTTTCCTCCGGCTACACCCTACGTGATGATCTTCTGCCGACGGTTGGCAGCAGGACCCGCCTTATATGTGTTGCTTCCGGCTGGGCGTATCCGCAAACCTGTTGCACTTTGGAAGTTTCCAGAATGGGGCGGCTGTCTGCTGACTTGTATATTTCCCAGTTTGCCGTTATTTGGCCGTGGCAGGCGGTGGGACAGACACGTTTTGGGGCAGTGAGGGGCGATGAAGCCTCGTTGCCTTGTGGCCGTTGCAATGTCACACTTGGTTTCTCTTACTGTTTTCAGGTTTCTTATTACGGGCTTACTTCTAACGTTTCTTGTTTCTAGGACAATAATAGGTTTTATCATTACGTATTGTTATCGTTTCTTTGTTTGTTATTTAATAAAAAGTTCATCAGTGGCCTACTGATTTTCGTTTTCCTATTCCTTTCTTTCCAGGTTGTTTCATGCTAAAGTTTCTGTTAACAGGATACAGTGATCACTTCGTTATTATTGCATATGTCCTTTTCACTAGGGGTGCTCTCTGGTCGGGCCAGATGACCTATCTCTAGTAAATGGTCCGGGTGAAACAGGTGCATCAATCAGTGGGGAGTAGATAGGCATGACAGATTACAACGGGGGAGAAAGGTCCGCATTACCTACCCTTTCACTACTTGCAAAGATTTTCCTACGTTTATTTGCAAACAGAGAATACCTCCAAAAAGAACCAATTCCCAAACAGTCAATGTTCGGGCAAACAATCAATCAATGAGGAACGAAATAGGCACGACGTGTTAAAGGTTTGCGTTACCTACCCTTCACTATCTGCAAAGGGAGAGAGAATATTCCTATTCTTCCCCGTTTGCAGGCAGAGAAGATCCTTAAGAGAACCAACTTCGAACAATTCAATGCTCGATTCAAACAATCAACAAGGGGTACTGTGAACACAAATGAACGCCGCTTATGTACACACACAGGTTGTTCCTAATGTTTCTATTTTAGCGAGGTCAAAAAGAGATCCCATTAGTGGCCTACTGATTTTGCTCGATTCCTTTTGTTTTTTTACACGATTTTTCGCTATCTGCAAAGACTAAACAGAGTATTGCGACTCTGTGCTTGTTTGTAAATAGAGAATGAACCAAAGAGAACCAATTCTAAAACAGTAAATGCTTGGATAACAATCAATCAAATGGAGAGAGAAGCAGGCACGACGTATTACAACGGGGGCAAAGGCCTGCGTTAACTACCCTTCACTATCTGCAAAGAGAGAGTACTCCTAATAGAAATGAGGGGGGGCAGCATTGAAAGCAGATCAGTGTGCATAAACACGAAAATGTTTTTTCTTACCACGTACTTGACAATCGACAGCTTATGATATTTGCTATTAAAAAACCATTGAAATTCACTAAATCCATAGGTTATAGACCATATATAGTTAGGAATTAGCATTTACAAAACCTTGAAAATTCACTGAAAAAAACATAGGTTATAGACCATATATAGTTAGGAATTAGCATTTAAAAAACCTTATTTTACTCACACAAAACCATTGAAATTCCATATATAGTTAGTTGTACTAACTATATATCGCGCACCTGCAATCCACTGCTGATCATGTCACATATTACATCATTCATGACATGGTCAGTGACATCACTGATGACATCACTGATGACATCTCAAATGACATCACTGATGACATCACTGATGACATCTCAAATGACATCACTGATGACATCACTGATGACATCTCAAATGACATCACTGATGACATCACTGATGACATCTCATTTGACATTACTGATCACATCACTGATGACATCATTCATGTGATAATACGATGAACCTCTTCAGACTCTAATATAACCTTAGATACACTCAGTGTAAACACAGACTCACAGATTGTCATTCATCCATGAAGTTACACACACACACCTAGTCAGTCATGCAAACAATCAATCACACCTCCATTTTCCCAACTATACAGTTATACACACCTTACTTATTCAAACACATACTAAAACATATTTACTCTCTTATACAATGCTGGATACAAGTTCACAATGATGCATACAGCCACTCACACATTCACTGGCTCTTATGCACAGTTATTTATATATGTCAAGTCTCACATGTACTGTGTTTTACATATGTACTTACTTTGACATGTAGCACTGAGATATCCATTCACTCACCAATACACTGATGCACACAGTCAACCGCCCATACAGCTGTTTTCACATGCACTTTTGAACCCATACATCTAGTGAATCAACTGCTCACACATCTATGCACAGAGTCATACACCTCCCAGCCACCCACACATACACTCAGTCTCCCATACAAATACTTGGGCAACCAATCAATAACCCATATAGTTACTCATATAGCTACTGAACAACACATGCAGCAGTTTTCAGAACAACAGACATAATGATGCACAAATTAAGACAGTTTAGTCACTAACCCATGCACTCAGTGAGACACATTTAATCACTCACTCATACAGTCAGTCATGCACCTACTAAATCCTTCATCCAGACACTTATACATCCACTCAAGACATATTTTAACTTTACAGAAAAATACAGTCACTGGATGTTGTCATCAGTGATGTCATCAGTGATGGCATTTGAGATGTCATCAGTGATGTCATCAGTGATGTCATTTGAGATGTCATCAGTGATATCATCAGTGATGTCATTTGAGATGTCATCAGTGATGTCATCAGTGATGTCACTGACCATGTCATGAATGATGTAATATGTGACATGATCAGCAGTGGATTGCAGGTGCGCGATATATAGTTAGTACAACTAACTATATATGGAATTTCAATGGTTTTGTGTGAGTAAAATAAGGTTTTTTAAATGCTAATTCCTAACTATATATGGTCTATAACCTATGGTTTTTTCAGTGAATATATATATATATATATATATATATATATACATATACATATACATATATATATCTATATATATATATATATATATATATATATAGATATATATATATAGATATATATATGTATATATATCAGCATCCGCCCTCCAGCCGTGTGAAAGGAAAAAGCCACAAGCAGGGAATTTCAGGTGAGGCTGTTTATTGGAGACTGGACAGCGTAGGTATAATGCATTTCGGATTGCTCCTTCGTCAGACACCTCTTGCTGCCGCGCCTCATGTCCATGTTGCCGAAATTGTATCACCGCAGCATTTAAAGCGGAATGCTCACAAACGCCTCCCCAACCATGTGATCATCCGCCCTGTTGTAGATGTAAAAACTCCAACACCCAGAATGCTGTGTGTCTGGGATGGCGTGATGTGGGAAACTGCAGTTGTATCTGATAGTCAATAGGCGTTGTGGGGCTCGGCAAACTTGATGAGGTCGCTTTTTAAAGTCCTGGCCCCTCGAGTCCCTGCATAACGTTCCAACCCGCAGGACGCCTTAACGCTGGGTATATATATATATACATATATCAAGCTCAAAATCCCAACATAGATTTCTATATACATCGATATTAGACCAAAAACTGTGGGAAAGATCTTGTCCAGTTTCATTCAACAACACTGCACATCATCAAAGGCCTAAATGTGAAGCTAACTCTTCAGAATTATTCAATCCCTTCGGTGCTTTAGTCTATAAGTCCACAATATAGCGTGATTCCAATCTGCGTAATTTCTTCAGTCTGTTGTAAACATTCCTCCTTCCAGACTTCTCCTTCTCCGGACCCATGGAGGTTGGCATGCACACCAGTGGAGATAACCGGTAATTCGAATGCGTTTACTGGCTTCTATAATATGCATGCTCTCAGGCAACACAGAACCACGGACAAAATATACGAACTGCTGTTTAATACACACAACGCATTTCACCCGAAGACTTGGTCATGTGTGTGGTGACACCATCGAAACAAACATAAATACCACAGCGTACCAACAAAATAGAAAAAGGAAACTGTTGTAATCTCCTTTCTCCTTTCCCGTTACTATTTCCGTCTTCCCTCTCCACTTGGTACCTTCCCCCCCTCCCCGCCTTAACCTGCCTTTTGGAATGTTCCATGGGAGTTCACATTGGAATGTTGGTTTTATTATCATCTGCGGAGAGTGGGTGACAGAATAAAGACGTTCTTACTTAACCCTGCTTGAGTAAACTTCTTCATTTCAACAGCTACCTGGTTCACCCTCCGCCATTGTTGAAAGTCTCAAACTCAGTGTTTGCCCATAGTAAAGTAAAATACAAACTATGAAAAATACTGTAGTATGACCCTGGGCTCGATGGCCATCTAGGGAGACCTGGGGGAACGCTGGGTGGGAAGAAATTTGTGGATCCACACAGATTCCAGAACTTTCCCACACAGAAATTTGAGAAAAAAAGTGATTTTTCAGCAAAATTTGAGGTTTGCAGGGGATTCTTGGTAGGAGAATGTTGGGAGACCCACGCAAGCCATACCTCGCTGGACTTCCCCGGTTGTCTAGTTTTCGAAATGGGTGGGTTTAGTAGTTTTCCCTAGATGGCCTTCGAGCCCAGAGCCAAAAACTCATGGGACCCCCCCTTTCAAATCCAGGTTGGTTTGTGATGGGTAATTTTGATGTCGCCTCAATAGGTTTTGGGCCCTTGTCTGTCGCAGGTCCTTGACACACCCACCCAAGTGAGGTACCATTTTTATTGGGAGACATGGGGGAACACTAGGTGGGAGGAAATGTGAGGATCCACGCAGATTCCAGAACTTTCCCACACAGAAATTTGAGAAAAAAGTGATTTTTTCAGCAAAACTTGAGGCTTACAGGGACTTCGGGGTAGGAGAATATTAGGGGACTCACACAAGCTAAACCTCAATAGACTCCCCCGGATGTCTAGTTTTCAGAAATGTATGGTCATGGTAGTTTCCCTAGATGGCTGCCAAGCACAGGGCCAAAAACTCATGGGGCCCCCCTTGCAAAACCAGGTTGGTTTGTGATAGGTAACTTTGATGTCGCATCAATAGGTTTTGGGCCCTTCAATGCCGCGGGTACTTGGCCCACCCAAACAAATGCGGTACCATTTCTATTGAGATACTTTGAGAAATGCTGGGGAGTTGGAAATTTGGTGTTACTTTCTGCAGTGTGAAAATTTGAGCATAATAATGCAAGGAAAATGTCACTGTCACATTTTGAGGTTTGCAGGACATTGTGGGTAAGATAACTCATTGGGATCCACAAGAGATATATCACCATGCACTCCCATGGGTGTTTAGTTCACGACAAAATATTCAGTTTGTAGTTTTTTTTTGGATGACATGTACACCTTGGCCGAGAGACTAAAAGGACAAAGATTACTGCAGAGCCATCTATTCTGCAAGCACACACACATACTGGTTGGATTTGGCTCGAGGGCGAGTGATGGTTCAGTATATAAAATATTATTAACAAGAGATTTCACAAAAATGAAATGCACTATCAATAGTTGAAAGGACAAAAACAGAACCAATGACTCGCAGTCCATGAGCTGTAAAGCCACGTCAAGGCACCAACCGCTTTATAGGCTATTCACACACCTTTCATACATGATACACACAAGACCATTCACTCCACCAGGCACAAAACCAACACATTCTAACATTCACAAATAGGGACAAGGTACACCCTGCTTGACAAAAACTGAAAAAAAAATGTTTTCTACACAACCACCTATTCCTCAAGCACACATAAATACTGGTTGGATTTGGCACGAGGGTGAGCGATGGTTCAGTATATATAGTTGTATTACCCAGAGATTTCACAAAAAAGAAATGTACTGTTACTAATTGAAAGGACAAGAAACTGAACCGTTGTCTCACAGCTCATGAGCTGTAAAGCCATGACAAGGCACCAACCTCTTTACAGGCCATTCATACACCTTTCATACGTGTGAAACATACAAAACCATTCACACCGCCAGCTGCGGGCCCAGTACATTACAACACTCACACCAGGAGACAGCGCCATTCAAGAGCCCATAACTTTCACACCCCCACATTCCTGACACAGCCACCACACCATCTCACGGATTGTGTGGAGTGGTGTTCGGCTAGCAGTGTGTGTAGTAACCAGCAGCTAGTCACTACTCACACACCGCCAGCCAAGCGCCAGTTTATGTAAACCGCCAGCCAAGCGCCAGTAAGCATGGGCGGATTTTGCGGATCCACGATTCGCGGATTCAGCGGATTCACGGATCGTGGATCCGCAAAATCCGCGGATTCAGCGGATTTGCGGATTTGGGGGCGGGGCTTCCTCGAGCGTGTGGGCGGGGCCAAACGGACGGGGCTTCCACGCGAGCGCACATGCCTCTTGTGTGTCTAAAAGGTCAGAGACCGATCAGAGCAGCAGATTAAGAGACAGAAGCCCCTGGTCACAGGAACAGCACGGGGGTTGCGCTCGTAAAAGTCAAAGATGCCCAGCCTCCCAACGCTCACGTTTTTTTTTGGGCTGCTGAATGAGTCACTGCATTTGCGCTTCAACTAGTTCCAGCGACCAAGTGTGTGTCACTATGCAATCGCGCCGAAGTGCGCAGGGGTCCCTTGAGTGAAATGTCCATCATAGTGGGTAAATGGCGGGAAGACGGTGCACACCTCGAGTGTGTGGGCGGGGCCAAACGGACGGGGCGTCCATGCGAGCATGCCTCTTGTGTGTATAAAAGGTCAGAGACCGATCAGAGCAGCAGATTAATTATTTAATTGTGCCAGGACCGTCGTGCCCGAATGAACCCTGCCCTTCATATTTATTCAAGACACCACTGTTGAAGTAATTTACGATGGCGCCGGCAAGCTGCCAGCGCCATCCTGCAAAAGTTACTTAATTAGCTTCAACAGGAAGCTCCAACTGCTAAAATAAAGCAGGCGCTCGAGCCCCTGCTGTATCTTATCTGTTAGAGCTTCCTGTTGAAGCTAATTAAGTAACTATTGCAGGATGGGCGCTGGCAGCTTGCCGGCGCCATCGTTAATTAGGCGCGCGCGCTTGAACTTTTGACCGCAAAATCCGCTCCGCTCGCGGATTGCGGATTTTCGGCAAATCCGCGAGAGTTCGCGGATCGCGGATTTGCCGAAAATCCGCAAAATCCGCGATCGGAGCGGATTTTGCGCTCATGCTTAAGCGCCAGTACAAACACACCGCCACCCAAGCACCAGTCTTAACACACTGCCAGCCAAGCACCAGTCCAAACACACCTCCAGCCATGCGCCAGTCCAAACACACCACCAGCCAAGCGCCAATCCACGCACACCACCAGCCAAGCGCCAGCCCACTCACCGCCGCCACTCACCGCCAGTCAAACACCAATCCACGCCCATTGCCAGCCATGCACCAGTCCATGTACACCGCAAGCCAAGTGCCCATTCACGCATACTGTCAGCCAAGCGCCAGTCCACTCACCACCAGCCAAGCACCAGTCCGCGCACACCGCCAGCCAAGCGCCAGTCCACGCACACTGCCAGCCATGCGCCAGTCCATGCATGCTGCCAGCCAAGCGCAAGTCCACTTACCGCCAGTCAAGCACCAGTCCACACACACCACCGGCAAAGCGCCAGTCCGCGCACACTGCCAGCCAACTACGAGTCCACGCACACCATCATCATTTTTTTAAAACAAGAATGAAAACACAAACCAATTGCAACTAGATACCAAACTATACCTACAAAAACAACAGCAGTAACTAAGACATCATTCTATTGCAAAATGTGAAACTGAACAACTATATACAACCATACAGACCAGGCAGTACACTATTAGACTCACGGTTGCTCCCAAAAACTCTTTTTAGTGTGATACAATCTGAAACATGAGGGCACGCACAGCCCAGGATTAGAAGGACAATTGGCACAGTGCATACGATTCTCCTTCCGCACACCTTTTCGAAAGCAGACTCTACATCTCTTACAGGGATTTTTTTGGGGGGTGTGGGAGGAATTAAATCAGGAAAGTGGCGGTCTTTTAATCTTGTCACATCCTCCACCACTCCAACTCTAGGAACACTTGCCTGTTCCACAACAACAAGACTGCCTATCACAGACTGCTGAAACAGAGCAAAAGTAAACTTCGTCTCAGGAGAACACTCCTTGTACACAACAAAAACATTGAAAGTTGCTAGATTGAAGAGATGGATGGCCAACTTTGTATACCAAATGTAAGCCTTACGAATAGCAGTGTAAGGTTCCAACGTCTGATCTACTCTATCAATTCCACCCATGTGCTTATTGTAGTCTAAAATGCACATAGGTTTGCGTACTTCAGCAAACTGACCCAAAACATCCACAGGTAAAGTACTCTTATCAAGGATGGTAGTCAGCATGTACACGTCCCACCTGTCCACAAATTTCACAGCTAGTAGTTCATCCCTACGCAAGGACCTGCACTGTCTCCTCTGAAGTTTTTGGAAAAAAGATCTTTTGGATACCCTTTACGGTTAGAGCGGATTGTGCCACAAGCACAAGTGTCCACTTAGAACAATTGCTTAAACAATTGCACAGCAGTGTAGAAGTTATCAAGGTACGAATAGTCCTCTAGCAAGATCCCACACAATTTTCTCTGAAACTCCAAAAGTGGACGGACAACATGGGAGGGGTCAATAGTGGAATCCCTACCAGTGTACACATGGAAATTAAAAACATATCATGTCCTACTCTCAGACAACATATACAGCTTAATTCCATAACGTGCCCTCTTGCCAGGGATGTACTGCCTAAAAACCAAACGGCCCTTGAACAGGACCAAAAACTCATCAATAGACATTTCTTTTCTTGGAGTATAGATCTCTGAAAATCGATCTACAAAGTGATCAACAACAGGCCGAAAAAAAATCTTGTGGCAGAGCCAAAGTAGTATCAACAAAATGCAGCATCCGAAGCAAAAGTAAATACCGCTCACGGGTCATAATTGCAGGAAATATGCCAGTTGCCATCGAGGGACTGGTAGACCAATATGAAGCCATGGACTGCTTCCTTATCAAGCCCATCAAAAAAGTCAAATCCAAAAACGTCTTCATCTCATCCAGATTTGGGGGAGTCCACCGGGTAGCTCTAGAGTGGGGCTTAAGTGTGGCACTGTGGTCCCTCAAAAACTGTTCAGCATACAAATTAGTCGGTTCAACAATCTCAGCCAAAAATACATCATTCATAAACAACTCAAAGAACTGCATAGGCAAAAAAAATTAGCAATCCACTCAACACCCTGCATCCACATTAAAGGCAGGCAACAACGCCTGCACCATGTTTGGATCAACCCAGAGTCCTGCACTTCCAGTACGAAGCCTTGCAGCCTCAGGCTATAATACCGATGTCTCTTGCTGCAACATCGGCACATCAGTGTCCCCCTTTAAAACAGGCACTTCATCCGCACTGAGAGTATCTTCATCATCTGATGATTCCATGTGGAGAGAAAACTCACTGCCTAAATCTTCCCCACCCTCCTCTCCCTCTGACGCACTGTCAGTCTTATAATCCCGCTCAGAGGAAGATTCAACAAGCATACCAACAACCTTCTGAGCAGCCATTCTACGGCTAGCCACAATCCTTACTAATAAAGGTAACTTGTCAAACAAGTCAACAACAACAAACACTTTGTAAAATAAGTAATAGACAAAATGCGTCTTTATCAGAAAGACCTATATACTCCAAAATGATACTACTCACTTGCCAGAAGCAGCTAGACTGACCACCACCTACTCTGCACAGACACAGTAAGGATCAACAATATCCCACTAAAAAAGAAAAAGAAAAGAAAATTACACAAAAGACAATGCAAAACACATCACAAAGAATTTCATGCTCAAAACATTAACTAAATATGCTGCCATCATGACACCACTTACAAACAAATTCATTCATGCATGCCAAACAGCCAAACAATTCACCCTCATAAAGGGGGAGCGACCCTTGCCCAATGGGTCACTCCCCAACACCAATATTTAAAAGACGTTGGTGTCTAATGGTTTCTGCCCCCCTACTGGACAGATGGGCCTGAAAACATATGGCGGACGACCACAATAAATACCCGATAAAGGGGAGCGACCCTTGCCCAAGGGGACGCTCCCAGCGACACAAAACAATCCCTGGTGGCCTAGTGAACATACAATAAAATTAATTGGTAATTTGGGTCACTCTGCCCTTCCAAGGGATTAGAAACAGCCCAAATAAATGCTCCCCACAGGGGACCAGCCATACCCGAAGGGGCCATTCCCCCAAAACATTTTGCTCCCCCAAGGGTAGCGACCTTGCCCAAGCAGCCGCTCCCAAGCAACACTAAAACAATCCCTGGTGTCTAATGGCTTTTTCCCCCTTGGGAGCGGATGGGCCCAGGGGGCAAAAACTGCCAAAATAAATGATCCCCAAAGGGAAGCGACCCTTACCTAAGGGGCCTCTCCCCAAAAACATAATTAATTTAAAATAATCCCTGGTGGCCTAGTGGGCACAGGGGGCAGACTCACCTAAACAAATTGCTGCCCCAAGGGAAGCAACCCTTGCCCAAGGGCCCGCTCCCCGACAGAGAAGGGCACTTACAAAAAGAAAATCCCTGGTGGCCTAGTGGGCACACACCTACCTATTTGTTTTTTTTAAATCAGATCTGTCCCCCCCCAGTGGGGCACACCCAACTAAACAAATTGCTCCCCCAAGGGGAGCAAACCTTGCCCAAGGGGGCGCTCCCAGACACACACAGGGCATTTAAAAAAAATCGCTGGTGGCCCTGTGGGGACATGCACACCTTTTTTTTTATAAAAAACTAATAATGATCTGCCCCCAACACAACTACATATATTTCTCTCCCAAGGGGAGCAACCCTTGCCCAAGGGGCAGCTCCCAGACACAATTTGGGCATTTAAAAAATAAATAAAAGCAATCCTGCTGCACGATCGAACCCCAGGCGCAATCGTGCAGCAGGAATGCTTTTTAAAAGACATCGGAGGAAAGAAAAACCCCTTTCCTTTCATCCGATGCCTTTTAAAAAATACCCCACACCCTCCACGATGAGAAACTCACCTCTTTGTTTCCCGACGTGCTGGAAGCAAATGGCTTCCAGCGCGTCTCGAAACAAAGGTAAACCCTCAATGACATCAGCGTGCCTCATGCGCTGACGCCATAGATGACGTGGAGGGGGGTGCGGGGAGAGGCGTGGGAAGGGCTTCCCCTGCCTTCCCCGGTGCAAGCATGATAATCGATGTCCCACGGGGGGAGCGCCAGTGCTTCCCTTGTGGGAGGGTGTCACGACGGGCGGGAGCCGTCATGAGCACAGCCCCACTGTGACTCATGACGGCTCCCGGCCTTCGTGAGCACGGAAGGGGTTAAAAAATAAAATTACATATAATATTATCAACTTCAATAACTACAAAAAACAACTCAATAACTAATCATTACTTATCTATTTAATTTAAATTATTACATAAAAACAGATTAATTTTAAAGAATCTATATCAACTCAGAAACAGTCTGACAAAATCCATTATTTTTTTAAATAATTTTATTAACATTTTGCATAATTAATTTCCAATGAATAATAATAAATTAGATCAATATATTAATTCATATAAAAATCAAAGAAAATAATTTTATTATCAATCTGCTAATCTATAAAAATAACAATCATTTCAAAATGCATGTTTAATAAACATAAAAAAATACATATTAAAATAAATAAAACATTACAACGAATACACAATAATTAATAAGTTAATATACATGAGTAAAAAATATTTACAAAATATAGGGTTATATTAAAAAATATTTAGGGCCTGATTACTATCTTGGCTGTGATAGTCCTGCTGTGGCGACAGAGGTAGATTCCCCACTAGCGGAGCAGGCGGTCCGCCAATCCTATTTAGATGCATGTGGTTTGTCAGCTGAAAGACTCCCTCTGGCTCAGCCGGTCTTGCTCACTCGCCCAGACGGCGATCTCAGAGAAAAGCGGCTGACAGCGGGAGCCCAGACCCTTTCTCTGAACTGCAAATCACGATGTGCTTTCTCACATAGGGAACTGTGGCGGTTAAACATCCACATCTAAGTTGGTGGAAAGCAATGCATGGAAGGCCGAAACTCTTTTTTGTAGTGTATCAAAAATATTTTAAAATTCGTTTTTTCTTTTTACTTTCTTATGTGTACATCAATTCATGGACATAAATCATAGTCCAAACATTATTAATGGTTCTTTGAGCGATACCATAAGTTTTTACAATGTATTAAAAAAAAAATTGATTTATAATGAGAAATTTCACTCCCTGTCTTACACATACCAGCTAACATACACACTTATTCATTCATAAAACATTACACTCTTACAAGTTCTAAACAGTTTCTAAGGTTTGAGGTGACACAGATAATATTTGTCTGACGCCAGGTCTATGCGCGTTTCGGTGGGTTCAGACCACCTTCCTCAGGACCAGATCAGAAAGAGTTTGGCTCTCCTCTCTCGACGTATGTGTTCAGGGTATCCCAGATTTTTTGTTGATGTGTCGTTTAAGAGAACTAGTCTTTGTCTTATTTTATACGGCCGGACAGCACACTTGTCTGGATCGGGTTTTCACTTTTCATTGCTTGGATTTATCAAAAATGGATCAATTAGGGGATGATTCTTTTTATTCTAGTACGTGGGTGCAGGGCTGGATGGTTATTGCTCCATGGTTCTCATTTTCAGTATCCTTCATTAATTTCAGATCAAGTATGGTCTCAGGTCTTCATAATATTCATACATGGTTCATGGTGGATTGCTTCCAATTTCTTGTTCTCAAAGGAGGCAAACTCTGATTTTGATAGTATCCCCGTAGTAAACGGCCATCCTGCTTGCCTCTCGGTGTCACCCGACGCAGCTCAGTATTGCTCGACGTAGCTGCGGTTAATCATTATGCGAGCCTAAAAAGAATCATCCCATAAATCAATTTTTTTTTTAATACATTGTAAAAACTTATGGTATCGCTCAAAGAACCATTAATAATGTTTGGACTATGATTTATGTCCATGAATTGATATACACATAAGAAAGTAAAAAGAAAAAAAGAATTTTTAAATATTTTTGATACACTACAAAAAAGAAAAAGAAATAAAACATGTAAAAATAGGAGAATTGATTTTGTTGTACCTATGTCTAACTTGAGGGTCATTTGATGTAAGGTGTGAGCTTTTGCCATTTATGAAATTATGAACTGACCACGGGGGAATATCAGTATATATCTTTGCATAATTGTTGTCCTCTCTTTTCCCTGGTCACTAAAGTAGATATAGAGGAGGTCCCATATTCCATGTAACTGGAAGGCCGAAACTCCCCTTCACTCATTTGTATACTTCCTGTACCTCCAAGAAATATCTATTTGTTAATGCATTAATGCATATGACCATTACTATGATGAATGCTTTCACCTAAATGCACATGACCATCACTTACCATGGCAACCAGTGTATGCACCTAAGAAAGTAGAAATCAATAAATATAGGCTGGATTAGCTGACATCATGTTAAAGACAAATACTTACTACATGTGACAGTCTCAAACATATATATAAATCAAACAATTGTTAAGGGAAAGAAATGCCAGGACTAACTTGTTGCAATAGATTTATTTCAACAAATGAGATAATTCTCTAAACAATTATGCCAAAAGGCAGACCAAAATGCTGTTTGTAAAGTCCTGTGCACTTTAGTGCCATGTTGTAACGCTTGCCTGCTATATCACTGTCAAGGGGAACCTCCTCAGAAAGAAGCATCCTGTGGGCAGAGCAGGCACCTCACATAACCTACACAGGATGGAGATTGGAGGAGTGGATTTGGATTACAGAGGGGTGTCCTTGGCTTTGGGAGAGGAGGTCTTGGAAGTGGAAGGTGCAGATTCGCATTTGGTATGGAGGTTGTGGTTGTGGAAGTGGAAGGGGTGGATTTGTGTTTGGGAGAGTGGGCCTTGGAAGTGGAAGGGGTAGATGAGCCTTTTTCCTTGAGCGTGGATTGGGTTGTTGGTGTTGGTGGGTTTGGGTGTGGGAAGGGTAGATTGTTTTTTAGGGGTGTGTCACTTATGGGAGGGGACATGGCAGTGGTAAAATGGGAATGCTCAATGGGGAACTTGGGAGGCTGTGTGGGAAGAAGTGGGCTTTGGGAGGCAGAGGGACAGACTATGTGTGATGTGCATATGTCTGTTGATGGTGCTGTTGCCTGTGGATCTGGTGTATGTCTGGCAAGTGTAGGCGTGTCTTGTGTCCTGGGTGTCTGTTGTGTGTATGATTGAGTGTTCCTCTGTTTCTTAGGTGTGCACTCTAAAGGTGTTGTACTAGTGTATGTGTGTGCTGTGGATATGATCGGGTGTGGCTGTTGACTGTGGATGTGTGTGCTATGGATGTGATGGGTGTGGCTGGTCAATGTGGATGTGTGTGTTGTGGATGTGATGGTGGTGTGCCTGGTGAATGTGGGGGGGTCATTTGTGGATGTGATGGGGTGTGGCTGGGGAATGTGAGTGTGGTAGAGTATGTGGATGTGATGGGTGATGTGGTTGTGACTGTGGTGGTGGTGGTGTCTTCTGTGGATGTGATGTGAGTGTGGCAGCTGATTGTGGGTGTGGTGGACTCTTTGGAGGTGATGGTTGTTGTGGCAGTAACTGTGGGCGTGGTGGTATCAGTTTCGGTATGTTTGAAGGTGCTCATGTGTCTTTTTTGGGTTCTGTGTGTTTGTTGTGCTAGTGTCTGTATGGGTGGCTATGTGCAAATGTTTGTGTGTGCTTGTGACAGGTTTGGAGATAGGGAATAGGGATGAGCAAGAGGGAATGATGGCCACAAGGTTGGAGTGGATGGGAGGCTGCAGTGAGGGGGCCAGAGCCTGAAAAGACCTCTGTAGGCCAGACATTTACTGTGAATGCATTCTAGGTAGACCACCATCCGCTGCAGATGGTTGCCTTGGCACTGGATGGCATTCAGTGTTGCAGTCCGACCCACAGAGATGTTCCACAGGAGGTCAATAGCGTCCTCACTTAGTGCAGCCAGGGTGACAGGGGCAGGGGGATGTGCCGGGAGTGAATAATATAGCAGCCTTCTTAGGGCTGAGGGCCCGGCCAACTAGGTGGGGAGAAACTGGGAGGATGGAGATGGTACTGAGGGTGGCAAACAAGGATGATGCCAGAGTCCTTGTTGGGTCTGCCTCCACTAGGGAGTTTCCACTGGAAGATGCCTCAGATGATGAAGCTGTGGAACTTACATCCTCTGTAGAACTCCCCTCACCCTCTGGTCCCTCTGTCTACATGGTGTCAGGTCTGGAACTGCTGTGGCCAGCTGCTTCCCCCCGTGGTCAGCCCTTACTCCTTCACTTGCCCCAAATGATTCTGAAAGGACATAAACAATAGGTTAATTTAATCTGTGTAAACACAACTGATCCTGATCTGTGAGCACAAAACACTTCCAAAGTTTATAGATTTCACATTCTTCAAGGCTCTCAATCTTGGGTTCACCATTAGCATGAGGACATGCATGTATGCAACATATTCTGCAAACATATGGTCATAGTGTTGCCACAACCCCAGAACGCTCCTAACTGATGTTTGAACTTGTCTGTACCCCATTATTATATATCACCTTCAAAAGTGTTACCCCTTCAATACTTTGGCATTTGTTGTTCAGTATAGTGAACTGATGTCACCAAAAAGGATACCTACAACAAATACTCTAGTACAGTGTTTCCACAAAGCCTTAAATTCTGCATACTGTACATTATCCAAATGTGAAACATGAATCAATAGGAGTCAACAAATACAGAACTGTTATACCAATACTTACGTTAACTGAATGCACTTAAAGTTAATATGTGCATTTGACAATGTAACACACTCACGCCAAAACACTGAAGTATAATCCTGCTGTCAAAAGTGATGGTGGAATGAGTACTGAAGTACCTTAGCTATCTATTACCTACAATATTCATACCTAGAATTTTGTAGACAGTAAGAAGCAAAGGGAAATATTTACATGACCCTATCAACACCCCAACGTCACTGTTCATGATATTGTGGTAGTGATAGGGGCTTCGCCTTATTCACAAGGTGGTGTTAAGCCTCTTAACCGGCTGAATGCCACCTTGTGATTAAGGCACCCTTTCACTCTATACTAGGTCAGGCCAATGGGTGTTATAGTGGGCGTTCCACCGCAACACCCATTGATTTTTATGTTGCCCATATTTACAAGGGTGACGTAAATATATCGGGCCGAGACAAAATTAAGACAAGGGAAAACCTTGTCTTACCCTGGCGCAACAAGGAGAAATGTTACATTTCTCCGTCTTTGTACTTTTTCCATGTGTGCTGCATTTTCCTGCACACATAGATACAGCAAAATGGCATTGATTGTTTATGCGCAGGAAGGTGTCCTTCCTGCACATAAACAATCATAAAAAATGACTTTTTGCAACTTCCATGTGTGCTGCATTCCACCTCTTCCTTGTAAATATGCCCCTAAGATTGTTGGGATTGACAAATGACTCATACAGCACATTCACTAACATGGCCCCAGTAACATTCCCAATACACATCAGTACAGAGTAAAATACATTATCAAATTTAACTCCTAAATGCCTATAGTCAATAGAAGTTTGTGTTGTCTAAGTGCAAATGGTTGCACTACATATGGTGGCTTGCACTGTGGTCCTAAATGTTCAGAAACATCACAGAACTTGCTTACATACAGCATTCACGATGTAATACTTACCTCAAACACTCACATATGAATGTGAATTGGACGTATCCTACACCTTGATGCATGTTATCAGTTCCCTAATGTACCATAGGTTTGCCCTGAGTTATAACTGTTCACCTGCTTAAATGTGCCTCCATATATGTAATGGGAACTCCCATCTTGCACAATCCCTACAAGTATGCCATTGATCACCAACAGCACTTCATTATATGGACATGACAAAGGGCGTAGTGATATGCTTTTGGGTACGTGTTACTCTCTCACCAATATGTACACATTCTTGTCTGTGATACCACAATAATTGGATGCCTATCATCATTATTTGTCACAAAACTGACTTGCTAACACACACATTTGTGAAAGAGTGTGACATCATTCTAATCGTACACTCTAAATATTTATGCAATAGTATTTTTGATGCCACACACTTTGTGCCATATGAATTAAATCAAATATTGAATGCATGGAATTCCAAACTAACTGTGTGATGTTTGATACGTCCACTGAATAATAAGTGCCCAGTACACTATGTCACACATATTAGGGCTACCATTACTTCATTCACAGGACTGAAGGACCATCCCAACTGACAGAATAAAACTAGATGCTTGTTCGGTACAACTGCCCCCATGACATCAATCAACTTGAGGTATATGTAGTGTTGAGGCAGACATGTTTCTGCACAGAAGAGCCCACTGGTTTTGAATAGGAATAATGTGGGACCCTGTCCCAAAAGTAATAGTCAAAGAACATCTTTATACACCTTGTACAAAAATTACACCTGCAAGAAATCTCTTTGTGTGTTGAAAACGAGGCTCCGTTAATGTGGATGAGAAAAATGATGGCTGTAACAAAAAATGGGTCATGTAACATGTGAAACTTTGAACAGAACGTACCCCCTTGTTGCTGCTGTTGGGCCTTCAACTGCCCACCAAGCTCCGGATAGGCCACCACAAGGATGCAGGCGATTAGGGGGGCCAGGGTGTGGCTGGGCTTACCTGGACTTCTGTGACCCTCCTGCGATAATGGACGCTACACCGCTAAAAGATCCCCCGGACTTGTACCTTCGTGGTGATGGCTTTCCATATGTTGTTCTTCTGATCGGCGTTGACCTGTATGGATACACAAATAAGAAGGAAAAACAATTGAAATGTGCTTTTTTGTTTGTCTGTACTGCTGTCACTTACATTTTCTGCAGATAATATTAAGTAGCATAACTCACGAATTAGCCTGCAACGTGTATTGTCACATGCCGGCCTAAACCAATATACTCGTACTCACTTTTGTCTTGACCTGTTGCCCATTCTCATCCCATGTCCTGGTCCATGTACAATAATCCAGGCCTGTAACATCATCTAACCCAAAAGACCCTATATAATCTGTAAAGAGGCATACTTCTGATCAATGCTGAGGATTGATTACTAATGAAGGATGCACATTCATAAGAATGTCTCAGTGAATAAAGGCCACTGTGGATAAGGATGCTGCAGTGTGGACACAAGTCTTTGACATGTGAGTCAAATTAGAAAGTGTTAACTCAAGAAGTCAGGTAATTCTCCCTTTCAACTGTTGTCCATTTAAAATCATTCAGGAGCCTATTTTAGGCACACCTCACAATTTTAGCTGCAAAGAATTTATGTTCTGGAGAGCTGTACCTCAATGCTTCAGTTGTATTACCCTGTGACTCAGCCCCAGCCTGGTCCATTATGCTGACTGAGAACTGTTCATTGTCAGGCCATGCTATCTGTAGCCTGATGATCTTTATGTCACATGAACAACTCCTTGCACCTACTCTTACATTCAAAGGGTCACCTTATGCCCAATTAGTCTCCTCAAGGCAGTGAGGTACACTGAAGGTTTCTGGGAGCTACTGGTAACTCTCAAATTACATAATGTAGAGGTCTGATCTAGGCAGAGTGGTTTGTGCGAGTATACACATAGCTAACATCATTTACCTTAGCTACTTTACAGAACACATGCATATCTCCAGCTGTAAAGAGTACAAAATGTGTTTCACATTGGCCATGATGGTATTTGACAGCTTCTCACACATATATCAATCATATCCATGCATAGATCTCTACCTACACACAAAATGACATCTAGGGAATATTACATACTACACATATTAAGGGCGTGGTGCATTCAGCATTGCAGAATGCTAACTACTTAATAACATCATCGTCCTATGACACTTAACAGCAATCAGTACACTTCATTCTGGAACTCAAAGGGACATTGTAGCCTGTGCAAAGGAAAATAGGCAGTTAGACTGATTCACATTGGTATTTCTGACATGTAGCTGCTCCTGTGGTGAGCCATAGAGCAGCCTATACATGGACAGGACCTCATCAGCCTGCATATCCTGATCCTCTGTTGAGAAGGAACTGGTCCTGTCACCTGTTTTGCCATGCATCCTTGGTCCCAGAGGTCAGCAACAGCAGTCAGAATGGAGGAGGTATTGATAGCACCAGAGTCAGGAGGCAAGTGAGTGTTTTTCTAATCGCTGCTCACTGTTATATTCCAGAGTTAGGCCCATGTAGTAAAGCAGCTTATTTCTTACATTGTCCTCAAAAATACCATTTTCAGCTGTGACTTTTTGCACATATGTGCACATATTTGGTTGCACGACAATGTTGGACTAGATTCCCTGTAGCTAAACTTGTTTACACATCTAGCTTTGCACAACATTATTACAACTTCCTCAACATCATGTACAAGGTGTCACTATATTCCTCCATGGGGCAACAGGGCTATCTACATATCCATAACATCACTAATCTATAAGCAAATCTCAAGGCTGCTTTCTATTTTTAAAGATGAGCAGTAGAGGAGGCACTTCCTCTGAAGAAACAATAACTTCTCGAAAAAACGTCATATAACGTAAGCAATATGTCTATAATGTGCATAAGCCTTGAATCAGACCAGTAATTTTTATAGTTTATTTATCTTTGGTACAAAAATATTTTTATACAAATCATTTTTTTTTTAAATCGAGAATAATAGTACATGCAATTATGTAGTTAAATGTACTTGGTTTGTGAGCACCCACATAAAGGAGCAAACAATGCAAGTTTTAGTCTAATACAGCACAAACACAGTGGACACATAATCAATTACAATACAATAATAAAAAAAACATCTATCAAAAGACTATACAAAACAATATTGACAGAACAAACATGAAAGGAAATAGCAATAAATACGCTGATATTTCTAGTGTAATGAGTATTATACCATATGGACAGAAATGCGCCGACATGCATTTCAGAAGTTTAGAGGTGATGGAATCAACCTTCATCAGGGCCTGTCTGTGCAAATTAATTCTGTGGCAGAAAGACATCCCTTCAAGGTATGATCAATGGAGCTGTGCACTAGGCAGGGGGTTCACAATCTTCACAACAACTGGTTATAAACAATGGTTCCAGAATGGTATAAATAGTAAAGCGCTATGCCACAAACTCCTTAATAGGGAGGCACGCACTTCAGAAGTCGGATTCGCAGGAGGGAGGTGATGGAGATAAAAGCGGTAAATATAGGTCTCACTGAGACTAATAATATTCAAGTCCCTCAATGGGGTAAAGGAGAGCAGTGTTGCTCGAACGGCCGGATATCATACCAGCCGAGAAAAGAGCTCCACAGATGAAATTGGTAACCCGGGCTCAAACAGTCGTAAAGAGACGTATTCTGCCGCACACATAGAAGGAGCAAATTGCATTACTGATTGTTTATGTGCAGAAAGGTGTCCCTTCCTGCATATAAACAAACATCCCTGCAATGCAGGCACCCTTGCACCATGGTACAAGGGTGTCGGTGTTGGCACGAGGCAGCTTTTTAGCTCCGGGGCAAGGGAAAACACAGAGGTGTGTTGTATTCCTGTGAATAAGAAGCGTCCCTGCATTTTTTAAATGATGCAGCATGGGTCTGCTAACTTGCTTGCAGCGCCACGCTGTCTAATTACTTTGTAAATATGCCTGACAGTGTTTTGTCAAAACACCACAGATTACTGTTTATAAAGAAGAAAGATACTTAGCACTGTAGGGGTAGACCAATGCAGTCTGTGACCATACAATCCTAGATCCTTGACATGTTGGCCTAAACAGCCCTCTTTACAGACTACTCAGGCACTATAGCATTTTTATGGTTAAATATATGTGGTTTCATTTTCATAATTAGGAAAAATACAAATGTTACCCCTCTAGCCTCTAAGCTGATAATAAACGTTTCCAGGTGTCACAGGTACATAGCGTGCCCATCACTGGTGAAGTCCCCCTGTGTTGTACCAAGTCGTATCCACCCGGAGATATTCGAAGATATCTGACTCACTCTCTAATACCTAGGGCAGGTCCGAGATTTAGCTTCTTCAATGAAAAATGTCAATAGAGGAACCCATTTTATTACAAAAGGGGAAACCTTGCCTTTCTGTTTGCGCACAGTCTTTCCCACATTGGCCAGAATTTCTGATACCAATCCAGATGTGACTGAGAAATGTGGCAACCCCATTTACTTAGTATTGATGGTCCCATTCATCTCCTGATGACAATTCTAACAGGACCAATTGCGGACTAAGCATATATTTCACCCCCTTGATCGAGAGTTTATCATTCCAAAACGTCCACCAGAACCTTGATAACTGGGCACCCCTACAGGATATTTTCTAGAGTGGCCACATCCCTTTACTTCATCAAGCACTTCTTAGGAATTCTATTATTAACATGTATTGTTTTGCTGGAGTGAAATGCCATGTATTTAAATTCTCATCCTCCTTGTTTGCCTTATAGTTTTATCTATTGGTTGCCTCTCAATATTCCCTAGAAAGAATAATTCCTAACTTTTTTACAAGCAAAAGGAATAAATAATGGATGGAATGCTGAACAATGCAAACATTCACCCCCAGTCACAAAGATCTGGGTTTAATCCATAGTTCTTTTGCTTACCATGCCAACTCAGTTTTGACCCAGCCATATGCAAATCATTCTTGACCCTGTGCCCCATGGGAACAGTCCAGCCCGAACTGCCAAGCCAGGACCTTCTCATTAATGCCTAGCTTTTTTCCAAGGTTTCTTAAAACTTCGTTGCCTGACTCTCTTACAATTTGGTATATATTTGAGGTTAGATGTGGGCTGTGTGCTGCAGGAGTTTTTCGAACAATTGAGCTCTCTGTTTGCTCCTGATTTGATTGTTTCATGCAATACCAAATGTCTAATAAGAATGCAGTAGAAGCATTCAACTACTGACAACCCAAAAAAGGATTTTATTCGTTCAAAAAATATAACCTTTCTTTCATCAGTCAGTCATAAGCTTTTATTCGATATGCAAGATAACTTATAAGCACATTTACAATACAATCATTACAGTGTACATAAAAAAACATTGCTTTAAGAAGTCAGTATGAGGACTCGTTTAAAGAGGATAAAAGGACATGAAGTGCCCATATATAAATTAGCTAAAAAAGAGAATTAAACCGCTACTGACAATCTCTTACATCGAATAAGCCAAAACTGTTTTAAAAATTTTGCTATTCCACACACAATAGGGGGGGAAGTGTCCGTAGTTAGGATACGCAAGGCAACTAGGTGGCTACGTGTACCCATATTTCGGAAGAGAGGTTTCAACCAAAAGCTCCTAGGCCCTGCATAGTCCGGGCATTCAAATAGGACATGCGCAATAGACTCAACCCTGTTCGGGCAACATGCACAATTAGGGGAAGAGCGGGCCGCTGATGTCCAATTCGATACCACAGCACCTAGTGGGAGGGATCCAACTCTAAATTTAAAATAAAGGGCTCGATCAAAGGGGAGGGTGATCAGGTCCAGGTAGGGTTCAAAGGCCACAATGTCTTTAATTTGTAGGAAGGAGACAGTGGACTTGCAGTGCTTCGAGTTTGTAATTAGACGCTCCGCCGTCCATTTCCAGAAAAGCGCCTTGACAACTTCTTTTGGAGGGGCTGAGCGTGATGACCAACAGTCCCCTAGTCCGATCTTTTCCAAGAGCTTTTTAGTTTCTCTTAACCATCTGATCTTGGCCCAACCCCCCAGACTCATTATTTCCCCCAGACCCTCAGCGTAGGATTTTAGATCTTCACCCCTCCAGATTCGTGTCCATAGCAGGAGCGGGCGAAGCTGAGCCTGATCTTTGATGTTATTACAGCCCGTATCCAACAACACTGGTACAGATGGTGTGCTTAGTGGAACAGAGATGATGGATTTTAGTAGCTTGCTCTCCGCTATCGCTAGGCCGTCCAAACGGCAGTGGCCCCACAGCTCTGCCCCATACAAGGCTGATGTCACTACTTTGGCCTTGTAGATATCGATTACTGGGGTAAGCGATCTCCTTGGTGAGGCCCGGAACTCCCTCACGAGTGCTCCTCCTACTCTCCTATGGTTAAGGACCATTTTGTCAATGTGATTTGCCCAAGACATCCTATCCGTAATCCGAATACCGAGGTAATCGAATTCGGCTACTTTCTCTAAAGCAACCGAGTTAAGAGTAGGTGGGCGACCCAGTTTCCTAGGTGGATTTAAGACTAGGTATTTTGTTTTGTCCACATTTATTATTAAACCTTTTGCAGCACAAAACTCCTGGAAACGCGTTAGCAATTTCTGCAGGCCTTGGGGGGTCTTCGAGATCAGAAGCGTGTTGTCCGCAAAAAGCAAGGTGGGGATACGGACTCCTCCATGACAGGGGGCGTCGGCTGGTTCTTGTTGAAGATGTTTTACCACCCCATTCACATATAGTGAAAATAGGGTGGGGGCCAAGACGCAGCCCTGTCTTATGCCCCTGGACACTGGTATCTTCTCAGTGAGCTCTCCGTTTTTACCCCAACGGACCTGTGCAAAGGTATGGTCATGGAGACTTTCTTTTGTAGAAAGAGTTGCCAAATTTGATAAATCTTGCTTTTTCTCAATCATGAAATGTATGAATATTCAGGCCTGAATGAAAATCTGGGTTACAAAATAAGAGACTAAATGGTGCAATGTAGTTTGTATGGTTTTGTCCATGTTTCATCCCACATGCATAGTCTCTCTCCTCACCAATCGATTTATGGCAGAGAGTGTCCTATCCCCTTTATTTCCATGGTGGTTCCCAAGGTGAGCAGCCCGCTAACAGGCTATCAAGGGGCCCCATTGATTTCCTGACTCTTCAGATAACTAGTCCCTCACGAATCACAGCTGTGAAGCTGTGCAGCTCTGTAGTATGTAGCCAGGAATTCTCAGCGCATCCAGACCTGGATGCAGGAAGCCTTTTCTCGAGATAAATCTGAGCTCCTCTCCAACCACCATTGTAAAGGAAGTACACACCTTCTGTATCTCTTGAATGATTCCCTTAGTGATTTCTACAAGGAGGGTCCGCAAAAAGAACAAAGCTGCAGGCAGCAGTATCCTATTTACTGAAGCAATGGGTTCAAGATAACAGTATGCAATGCAGACCTCCAAGAATGCTCTTAAAAGAAGCTGGTATTGGAAGGTAGCTTGCTTAAATCAAAGTATTTCCCCTTGAGGTAATTTGTATCCCTAGGTACATATTTTCTTTTAATCAAAACGAAGTTGCTTCATACAGTTTCACCAGGGTGTTGGGTATTGTTATATTTAGTGCTTCTGATCTAATCGTATTGATTTTAAACCCTACCATTTTGTTGAACCCATCAAGTTCTTTAAGAAGTATTGACAAGGAAGTTGTAAGGCCCTTTAAATCTTGGATTTAACACAGAGATGGGTGGCTAACTGTTAAATTTCAATCTCATAAATGCATTCCAGAATTCTTATTTTACTTTAATAGAATTGTAACATATAAAGTGAAAGACTTGTACATAGCTTTCAGAATAGACATCCTGATGGTGAACTCAATCTCTGCTAAATGGTCAAAACATATTGCTGCAAATGATACTTGCCCAGTTTGTCCCACACTAAAGGAAACTGAACATAATCTCTTTATTTAGATATAATACAAATATCTTTAAAAGAAGAAAATTACAAAATTCACATTATATAATAATACTAGACATGTACCACATCCTGAACCTCCTAATTCCATCACATATTAAAAACATTTTAAACGCAGTGTACAAAACTATTCACCCCATTTTTCTTACACTGACAGTCAATTATATCATTCATGTAAAAGACAAACCAGTGTTCTTAGAACTACCACTCGGTATGTCTGCCAGTCGAAAGGGAATGTATTAAATGATTTAAACAATAAAATAAGGGGAAAGCATTAGCAGGACCTCTTTTGCATAAAATTACGGTATGCTTGCTGAATAAAAATTGTTAATCCTATATTTAAATCTGTATTTTCAGAGTTCAGAGCCGCAATGATAGCTTGCCTACAGGTCCGAACACCCAGCCTATTCCATTCTGCTTTGAGTTTGCACCGGCGTTGGAAATTAAGGGCTGGACAAAGGCAGACCACATGTAACAGAGTTTCAGCTGTCTTGCCACACCCTCTACAGGTTAGGTTTTCCACCGTACGTCGCCAGGGGGGCAGATCTTGCAAAAATCGCCAATTGCCCATTCTAATGGCCATAAGGCTGTGTTTGAAATACAGTGAATATGTGCAAGACAGGTAGGTGGCGGGGGCTAACCGTCTGTAAGAATTTTCAAGAGTCCAAGCATGGCTGCGTTTGGAAAAGAGGGCTTTGTCCATAATGAGTGAGCTCATTCTCACAAATTTTTTAATACCAGTTTAGAGCGCTGTCTGGCTGGGGTTAAGGGCCCATAAGTCACTCGCTGACATTTGATGGATAGAGTCCTTGAAAAAGCGACCAAACGCACCTCCTGGGTTTTTCTGGATGATTTCTAGCCAGACTAAGGATTCTAATGTACCTAAGTCCGCTTGTCTCAGTTTATGACAGAGGTTTAGGTATGCGCCGATGTTAGAGGCCTCATAATTTAATAAGCCCAGCACTAATCTTATCTGGGCTGCAGATGCGGAATTTGGCAGATGAAGAACCTTTTTATAGATTTTAGTCGTATGTTGATTTAAAGCAGTGTTCAGTTTGCCCCTAAATATCTCTATGCTGTATGATAGGGTTGGGCCAATTTTTGCTCTCAGGACTTCCAAAAGTGGCGAGAGAGTTGGGCCGGAGAGATTTTTCGTGAGCTTAGCTAGAGACACCCCAAGGGTCATAGCTTTAACAGCGATCTCATTGCGCTGTTTGTTGAAATTACCCCTGGAGTCCAAGTGAACACCTAGATATTTGTACGAGTGACCTATAACAAGGCTTGTGTTGTTATATGACAATCCACCACAGGCAGGTTGTTTCCTTCCAAAGGGGACTACTTGAGTTTTCTTTAAATTAACCTCTAGTTGGTTCTTGATCGTATAGCTAAGTAATTTGTGGAGGAGCCTTTGCAGCCCGACCCTTGTGAGGCTAAAAAGAACCAGGTCATCGGCATATGAAAGGTTACTTAGTGCCGTGCCTCCCACCTTTGGGGGATGACTGTTTGTTTCATCCAATGTCATCGACAAATCAGCTATAAACAGGTTAAAAAGAAGGGGGGCCAGCACGCATCCCTGTTTCACACCTCTAGTTGTCATAATTTTTCGCGAGAGATTCGTGCCGGACCCCAACTTCACCCGGACCCAGGTACGAGAGTGGAGTTGAATAATTGCCTCCAGTAATTTATCAGGGATCCCCCATTTTCTTAGCTTTTCCCATAGAGCCGCCCTTGGGACCCTATCAAATGCGGCTTTGAAGTCGACAAAGCAACAAAGCACTGATCTAGATGTTGAGAGTGCTTTGTCGACAATAGTTGACAATGCTAATAGGTTGGTCCTAGTCCCAGAGTTGGCAATAAAACCTGTTTGGCTCATCGGTATCAGTTTGTGTTCCTTTGCCCATATCCTCAACTCCTCCAAGAGGAGACCTGCATAATGCTTAGCCTCAATGTCCAAAAGAGCAATAAGTTTGTAATTGTTGGGGGAGGCACGGGATCCTGATTTATAGATAGGGTGGATTATTGCGCCCCACCATGAGTCCGGGATTGCTGCAGTTCTTAGGGCATGATTAATAAGATTTGTTAATGGCCCTGACCAGAGAGCTATGTCAGATTTAAACAGGCTCTGTGGCAAGCCATTTGGGCCCGGTGCTCCGTCTGATCTTGCTTTTAACACAGCTGAGGCAACCCTGTCTTGCGGCATCTGGAGATCATCGCTGACGGAGTGTAAGCACTCAGTGGGTATGCTCCGTATGTTACTAAAATCAGTCTCAATCTCTCTTAGGGGGCTGCTTCCTGTGGCTCCTATATTTTCTGGTGACCTTAAGTGGTCAGTGAGGAAAGTTACCCAGTCTGATTCTTGAATGTTTGCCGTTCCGAAGCTCGGTGTACTCGAGTTAGAGTTGTTAATTAGGGCCCCGAATTTTCTTGAATTTCGGCTCTTGCTCTCTAATTTACACAAGAATTTGTTTTCATGCGTCCGTTTGTCTTTAGTAATCGCCAGCCTGAGTGACTTTTGGGCCATTTGATAAAGTTTTAGGAGCTCACTGTTCCCCGGAGATTTTGCAAGTAGACGGAGGGTGTTGTTTCTGGCTTCTTAAGTGACTTTGACTGTTTTGAAAGTGTGAACTGGCGAGGCGGGATTGTCCTTTGAACCTGCAGTTTTGCTGGGAAAAGATTGATCAAGTGTAAGCAAAGCATCGTCCATGCCACAGTCGGAGAGACATCCTGATCGATTCCACATCTTATAAAGTCCGTGCTTACATGTAGAATAGTCAAATTAATATCCTCACTCCATCTGAGGCGCTTTAGGTTTTCTGTGTATGTTACCCTACAAGTTGGAGGTGCAGGTTTATGTGTCACTGGGTTTGAGTCCAGGGATATGACCTGGGGCCGATGGTCACTTTCGGTTCGTGGGCGGATACCAAAGCTGACAAGACAGTGGAGCAGGGCTGAGTTACAGATGGTATAATCCAAGTAGGATTGTTTATTGCCATTTGTCCAGGACCAGTTTGGGGGGTATTGCCCACCGACCTACCGTTCATTACCAGATAGCCTGCACTATAAAACCGCATCACACAAAGTTTGCCCAGACCACAATGGGCTTGGTTGCGGGGTTTAGTTTGTATCTTAGCCTCAGTCAAAGAAAATAAGAAAGGTACTTCGGTTTCCGCTGGTTTTCCTTGGAATAAGTTGGTATTGAAATCCCCAGTGACAATACAATCTGAGTTAGGTTGTTCCGCGGCTAGGTCACTCATAATTTCCGTTAGACGTACCAGGTGATGTTTTTTTGTACGTGTGCTTGGATTGATGTACACGTTTAGGAGGAAAAGTGAGCGTTGTTTCTGCCATGAATTGATTTTGACCCCAAGCAGCCAGTCTTCATCAAAATTTAGTTGTGTGATTGGGCCTTTTAGGTTGTTTGATATGTATATTGACAGGCCGCCTTTGGGGTGACCATAGCGGCTGTCCCTGAGTGCTGGTTTCCATAGTTCAGTGACACCGATGACAGGGCAGCCTTGTGTGGCCCATGTTTCCTGCAGGGCTATAACTGCATGCTCGCATATAAAGGAATAGGTGTTTGGGTTCCTAATTTTATGCTGAAGGCCGCTGATATTCCAAGAACACATTAAAAAAGTAGAATCTGCTTCTGAATTGAGCTCAGGAGCTGATGAGGCTACTTGAGTGCTTATCTTTGCCAATGATTCACTATTTTGGTCCGCACACACTACTCCATGTCGTCATTCTGATCTCTTGGTTGAGAGGATAGCTGGGAGCCATTGACTAATGTCGGCATTGGAGACCACTATTGGAGAGATTGTGTTCTGTTCTTCAGATCCTGACGCATTTTTTTTAAATTGAGTACGGTCTAATGTAAGGCAGAGATCTGAGAGTTCCTGGTTTTGTGGGTAGTGTTGGCTGGTTTGTAAAGCTGTGGGGTATCCTGGGGTGGAATATGGATAAACTCGAATGCCCCAATCCCGCAAAGTAGCCTTGTGATCCAGAAATACTCCTGCCCAATAGGCTGTCTTGAATGACACCAGGGTTACCTCAGACGGTTGTGTACCTCTTGGTGGGAGGAATACGATAGATTCTATATCGTCCGATACCAGACCTGCAAACCCCGGAATACCGTCCACTAGTTTTATTATGTTCGATCTATTAAGGATGTCGTGCCGACCTTTTGATTTATAGTCAGGTGCTAGTAGAATGTTGGAGTGTTGCAAATCACTTTTGATCTCTTTGCTACATAAACTTGGAACAGTCTTATTGATTTTGTTGGATGATAGACCTGCATCCGGTTCCTGCTCCTGCTGTGGCGGATATTTGGGGGCCTTCCGCAAACACAGACTATTTTTGGGCGAAGTTGTTTTGTGATTATAAATTGTTTTTGTGAGGTTCGTTCTTGTTATTAGGATGTCCGACCGAGATAAAGTTGAGACTAAGGCTGGTTCGGGTTTTACTGAAGTCGCTGTGGGCCTTAGTAAGCTTGGTTCGTTGGTTTTAGTCCTTGACTTTTCTTTGACAGTGCTGGGCTCTTCTGTCGCTATTCCCGCAACTGGCTCAGTAAGATCTTGGTTACTGCTCGGGATCAGTTGGATAACGGTTGCGGATGAGTCCCCATTTGGTTGAATAGCACTGGGGTTTGCTAAGGGCGATGGTGCATCAGTCTCACTTAACACTTTTTTGTTGGTTGCCATTGCAAAAAGGGGAAAGAATTTCGAGGGGACAGCTGTTGCTTTTGCTCTTATTTTGTTTCTCTGCTTGCGCTGACGTTTGCGCTCTCTCTTACTACAAAGTGGTAAAGGAACTTGCAGCACTTCCAGATTAGAGGGTGCCAGGGCCACTGACCTGTCCACCGGCCCTGCCTCGATGTGGTTGGTAAAAATTGTGGCCCCGCTTGGAGACCGGGCATCTTTGAACGTTGCTTCAGTCGGCCCCAAAACCGTTGGTGCAAATTGAGGTTGGCCGGGTTTTAACTGCTCGCTTGACTGGTTTAGGCAGGGGACAAATCCCCCACTCAACTTAGTCCCTGTTTTGTGGTAGTCCAGGGATTAACTGGATCTTGGGTCAAGGTTGGAGGTTTTTGTGATTGCGGACGGAAAATTGTAAGTGAATTGCCTCCCTTTAGCAACTTGACTTAATTTATAACGTCGGATAGAAAAGCTGGAAGCGAAGAAAGTGAATCGATGATAGGGGAGCAGCAACAAACCGACTGTATGAGCTTGTGGTAAATAAATAAATAATACCTCTATTTTTGACTAGATATATAATAACAGATAGCTCAATAAATAAGAGTCAAGATTCGAGGTAGCTGGAGTTTGCAGGTTTAATACAGCATAAAGGACAGGAACAGGACAACCTGCACGGGAATAGGATGGCAGCGCTGCACAACACTTAATAACAGGGCACAAGCATATATATACTTAAACAAAATACATGATGTTCAATACAATAGGCGTAGCAGTGGGCAGGGCCTGTAGCAGTCGCGAAAGATAAGGCAGAAAGTAGGTGTAACAAGAGGCGTGAACAGGGCGTATACATAGACATGTGATGTAAACGTAACAGAATATGTCATAAATGGGGCGGAAACATGGAGGGGGCTACCCAAGGAGCCGGGACCTCTAACCTAGAGGTGCGCGCAAGCTGGCAATGACGTGTTACTAGGGAGAAGCTGGGGGCTATGACTTCTGCGCTAGAAGGAGAGACTGAAGTCTGGAGAGTCAGAGCGACATGTACCTAAACACTATCTAGTATCTGATGTTTAGAGAACATGCTGATAGAATCCAAAAGTTATCCGGGTAAAGGCTAACAGACTCTAAGACTGGTGCATGCATTATTCTACATGTAGTGTGTGTTGAGGAATATTAAATGACCATTAATACAGTATTTCTCTTACATGGAGACGTAAAAGCTAGACTGTGACGGAAACTATTGATGCGATTCAGTAGCTTAGGAATGCAGAGAAGGAGGGCTGGACTGATAACTAGAATCATAACATACTCTTGGCAGACTGGCAGGCAGAGCCAGGACGAGCCGGGCACTGTGAGGCAGGAAGTAAGTGAAGGGTCAGGGATACAGGTGGGGGCTGTATCGCTCCTCGGAGAGGGTTCAGAAGACAGGAGCTGAATCTGAGTCCGGGCCCTTTTGAGGCCTAGAAACGGGGACTTTACAATGAAATAACGTGCACACTGTGAAACGTGGCAACGTAGTTTTACATAGGCCTGATATTCGTTGTAGTCACGAAAACTGGGAACTGGCATACTAGAGATGGACACAACCGTAATTGCGTCTTTAATCGATCATGGGGAATACATATGCATATTAATCATGCACATATAACATAAGATGGGGAACACGTAGGGACACAGAAAATGGCAAAATTTACTTTTCCACATTCCCTCCTTGTCACTACGTTTCCATCAGGAAACATCTATATTCATGATACCATCTATCATTTCATACAGTATCATTTGCTCGTCTCGAATTGTCTTGGAACGAGATCTAGGACGGGACTTGGGACTAGGAATACAAGAGGTAGCACAAATGCCGCAAATCGCAGGGCCACATTGTATACAGAGGCAGCAACTGAATATGATCGCTACTGCAATACCTAGAAATGACAATACTTTCCATCCCCAGGCAGAAATTATACTCCAGAACCAACCGGACCATGTCCAGGTGCCTGGATTCTGGTGTAACTGATGGGCAATTTTATGAAGTCTGGTTATAGCTGAATAAACAGACGGCGCGTTATTAGGAATGAAAATGCAGCAACTAGATCCGATGACTCTACATGCTCCTCCTCTATCGGCCAGTATGACGTCAAGAACGAGACGATTCTGGAGCACGACAAATCTCATAGCAGATTGCTCTTCGGTTAAATTACCTAGAGCAGAGGCAGTCTCATTCACTACTGCTTCAAGGGTTCTGGTTAATCTACGTATTAACTTACTATTCTGGATAGGGCCTATAAAGAAGAAGAATCCTTTATTGAAATCTGTATACTGTTCTAGAGCAGTTTCAGTTTGATCGACAATCGGGGACTCGATCTCCCTTCTATGTCTAATGTGTACTAGATGTGTGTTTCTGTGATAATCGGACGGGGCTAGGAAAACTGGTGGCAGTAGGAAGGCAATGTAACAGGTTCCCTCCCAATCGAGGGGCAGACGAACATATGCGGTCTGACCACAAACAAAATAAGAATGACGTGAAGCTTTGAAAATAGATTTCCCACTGTCACTATACTTGACAATAGTAGTACAATCACTGTGTCCTACATGTACGGAACCATTATTTCTGACACATAATTCGCCTTTGACTGGTAGTACTGAAATAGCAGGTAAGTCTGGAGTAGGATCAGACTGAACATTCAGGACCATGAAATTCGAAGAATAATTACCCAAATTATAAACTTCATTTTCTAGATCTAACCCTGTTCTGTGGGGAAGACCTTGCTTGTCTGGAAAACATGTACTATTCAGAAAGGACATATCAGTTGAAGATGACGTTAACGTGGACCAGGCTCCACATGAACCATTATGTGAAAACGGATAAGGAAACAGTGGCAGAACTCCCTTCGGTGTCTGGAAAGGGGGGAGTCGACCACACACCCAACAATTAGTGGCATTGCTGGTCTGGTGTGAATAATGTAACATACGGATAAATGTATTGTTGCGCATAGCAAGACGATAAGACAGTTCATGAGGAGGCAGATCACTAAACGTATGCTCTACTGTAGCATTAGAAAACTTATTTACATGAGAAATTGGAAAACATAAATGAAATGCATAACTTGTGCAGGTAACCATCAAGCTTAAAAATAAGATGAAACTTAGAAAAACGATACATCGGATTGAGTTTTGACTAACTCTCTCACTATGGGGGTCTATCTCATACATGTCAGATACCTGTCTAACCGTTTCACCTAGGGGAGGACTTAGACAATTAAACTGGCTGACTTATTTTACTAGACCATAGCTTCTGTTTATACTCCTGTTGCGGAGTTTTCTCTAACAGGGGAGGATCTGAATCAAAGTCATTAGCGGGACAGTCCTTGATAAAAGTGTCTGTAGAAGTGTTATTTAAAGTTTTAGGTCTTAGTCCGTGAAATTTCTTGACGTGAGACAGATGCACCCAGCCTTTTCTTCCTTCCAACTTCACGGCCGTGCGGGTGGTCAAAAGGACTAACTTCGGCTCCTTCCAGCGAGGCTCCAGCGGACTTGAACGATCAAAATTCCGGATTAAAACCAGGGTCCTGGGAAGGATCTCGTGTGGCTTGACTTCAGTATTGTCGGGAAATGCAGCGGCAACCTGTGAACGACAAGAGTGTAGGGCAGACATCAAGGAAGCTAGGTAATCTGTCAGCATATTACTGGAAACATCTGTAATACTTCGGGGTCTAGGTGTACCCCACATATTTGGGGGGCGGCCGAATACGACCTCATACGGGGACAGACCTGATCTGGAATGTGCGACCATGCGCATATAAAACAGGGCAACTGGCAGGGCTACTAGCCAGTCTACACCTTTTTCTTGACAGATTTTAGCAATACGGATTTTCAAGGTTTGATTATGTCTCTCTATGAGACCTGCTGCTTCAGGATGGCGTACAAAATGGAACCTCCACTGGTACCCTAACAAAAGGGAAACGTGCTTCATAAGTTCGGATGAGAATGGCTGGCCGTTATCAGAATACACGACCCTAGGGAGTCCATAGCGGGGGAAATATTCACGAACCAACTGCTTGGCAGTGGTCGCGGCTGTGTAATCTGGGACTGGATATGCTTCTGTCCACCTGGACAAAGCGCATACAACTACAAGGACATACTTGAAACCTCGACATCGCTCCATCTGAATATAATCCATCTGGAGGACTTCAAAAGGGTGGTCAGGGGGCTGGAATCCACCTTGTTCCACCGGGACACTTTTACCTGGATTGAACTGGCAACATATCATACAGGTACGGACTTTCTGCTTGGCTGCAGCTCGTAAATGCTTGTTGAACCAAATGTTCTGGATACTGTCTAACATGGCTTTTTCTCCTAAATGTGCTGGACTATGTGCGGTATTGATAATGACTTGAACCATAGAGTCGGGGAGAAACCATGTGGCCTTTCCCTTCGTCACCCATCCCTGATCTGTCTGGACCCCTCCTTGTTCGGACCATTTCTTGATTTCCTCGGGAGTAGCATGTAACTGTATATCTATGACATCTTGAGTGGGGTCCTTAACTGTCATACAAGTAGTCTGTTCTAGAGTGGATGTCGGTGTCTTGTTAACTGGTATGTCTGGTGTCTGTGCTGTAAGCTTGGCTGTTCGATCTGCTAGATCATTACCTTGGGAAATAATGTCTGTGACTTTCGTATGTGCTTTGCACTTCATGATAGCGATAGCTGTCGGTAAATGTATTGCATCTAACAGAGCTTGAATAAGGAAACCATGCTGAATCTTGGTTCCATGAGAAGTCATAAAACCTCTTTCTTGCCAGAGCACTCCGAAGTCGTGTACAACTCCGAATGCGTAACGTGAATCTGTGTAAATGTTAACTTTCAGGTTCTTGGCACGTATGCAGGCTTGAGTCAGAGCAACTAGCTCTGCTGCTTGAGCAGACAGGGTGTCAATACGGTGTGTTTCAATAACTTCAGTGTCAGTAGTCACTGCATACGCGGCTACTAGTTCTCCCGTACTTGTTCTCATACATGAACCATCCACATAAAGTGTCAGGTCGGGATCTGGTAATGGAATATCTGTCAGGTCTTGTCTTGGCTTAGTCATGGTGTTAACTACTTCCACACAGTCATGTGTGGCAGGATTTGAAGTAACTGACGGTAACAGTGTAGCAGGATTCAGAACATTGCAGCGTCTGATTTCTATGTGTGGCTGGAACAGTGTCAGTTCATAACCTGTCAAGCGTGCAATTGTCAAGTGCTGAGTCTGTGTTCGGTTTAGAAGAACTTCCACGGAGTGTGGAACTTGTACTGTCAGGGAGTGTCCTAATACTATGGAATCACTTTGTCTGATAGCTAGTGCTGTGGCTGCAACTGACTTGAGGCACGCAGGCAGAGCCTGGGCTACTGGATCTAATGTGCTAGAAAAATAAGCACAGGGCTTGTACTGTCCTGCTTGATCTTGTGTAAGAACAGATAATGCTGTACCATCACGTTCTGTGACAAAAAGCGTAAAAGGCTTACTGTAGTTCGGTGTAGCTAGAACAGGTGCTTGGCATAAAGCTTTCTTTAATTCATTAAAACTAAGTGTATGTTCAGATGTCCAAGGGAGAACAGTCGATACGGCTGCCTCCTGTGTCGTTAACTGTATCAGTGGTTTGGCTAGAAATGCATACTGAGGAATCCATTGTCTGCAATAAGAAGTAAGGCCGATAAAAGCACGCACCTCCTTCTGGGTCTTGGGCTGAGGAAGACTCGCTATTAACTGGATACGGTCGGGTGTCAACTGCCTACCCCACTTGGACAGTAAGTGGCCTAAGTAGATCACTTGCTGGACACAGAATTGAAGCTTCGAAGGGGACACCTTGTGCCCCATCTCGGCTAGGAAATACAGAACTGTAAGTGATGCTCGCTCGCAAGCACGTTCAGAACGGGCTGTGATCAGTAGATCATCGACATATTGGAGCAGGGCAGTGTCAGCTGGCATGTGAATATTGTCTAGTTGTCTCTTAAGTGCTTGACTGTAAATGCTAGGACTTTCTGTGAAACCTTGAGGAGCTCGTGTAAATTTATAGCTCCTTCCATTTAAACAAAAACCGAAAAGGTACTGGCTATCTGGATGAATTGGAACACTAAAAAATGCATTCTTGAGGTCGATTACAGTAAAAAATATTGCCTCAGGATCAATGGCTGTCAATAGAGATGAGATATCTGGTACTACTGGGTACTGGGGAATAATACATTTATTGAGTTCTCGAAGGTCAATCACTAATCGATATACTGGAGGTGCATTTGGATCAGTGCGTTTCATGACTGGAATGATAGGAGAATTACATACATTGGAGTCAGTTTCTACAACAACTCCTTGAACCATGAGCTCGTCAATAATTTTGGATAAGGCTGCTACAGCCTCAGGTGGCAATCTGTACTGCCTGATTCGTGGCAACACTACACCTGGTTTGAGAGTCACACGATGGGGTGTGATTTGCATGAAACCAACATCAGTTGGACCTTGTGCCCATAGATGCTGCGGAACATTAGACAATCTTGGATCAAAATCTCGTAAAACATAGTGACCCTTGAAGTCACGTAAAAACAAACGTATTCCCTCTGGGGAACAACAAATAACTGCACCTAATTCTTTTAGTGTCTTAATGCCTAACAAATTTTCTGGACATGATTTCGTAAGTAATAGGTCAGTAGTTCGGGACAATGGACCAACTTCCAGAGTAACTGGCTTTGATATCTCGTTTACAATAGGCTTTCCTGAAAATCCAAGGGAAACATTTCTAGAGCCTGAGAGCGGAGCCCCTGGAACCTCGTCATGACTAATAGTCGTCCTACTTGCCCCTGTATCAATCAGAAACTTTCTGTCTTTCCCTAATACTTGACTATGAACATAGGGACCTTCTTGATCTACAGGAATCTCGATGAGAGGCAAGCCTACCTCCCTCTCTAGGCTGTTTCATGAATACGCTTGATACTCTGGATACTCGGACTGTGCATACTGGTACATCTGCTGTGTAACATGCTGAGTTGCAGCAATAGGCTGCGGTGCTGGAACTGTCTGTTGTGCATTCTGTGGCTGAGAAGTCTGTGAAACTTGTTCTTGTCTAGGCGGACGTGGTCTTTCTTTAGTTTTACCAGTGGCTATATTGTGTTTCAGAACTGCACACTCGTTTATAAAATGACCTGGCTGTTTACAATAATTGCATGTCCCTTTAACGGGAGCTGCAGGATGACTGGCTTGATTCGGACCCCTCTTCTGGCTGTCTTGTGGAACAGATTGTGCAACTAGTACTTTCATTTTCGTGTCTTTCATACGTCTTCTCTCGTGTTCTTGCTCTTCTCTGATTCTATTCTGGTGATTCAACCAGATTCAACCGAAAGATAATTTAGAGCGTTAACTGTTTGTTGGAAGGTTTGAAGGAGTTGTGGCCAAACGCCAGTTGCTATAGGTTCTTTTTGGTTAGACTTTGTGTTTGACAGATGGTTATGTGAGTTTTGAGTGTTTTTAAAGAAAGACGACAAGTCTGCTAAAAGCTGGTCATTTGGGTCTAATGTTTTGGGCGATTTTTGTGATGATGTCGTTATTGCTGCTGGAGGTGAAGATGCGATATGCTGTGGACTTGACGCGTCCAAATGATCCTTGGGTGTACTTATGGTTTGAGATGAAAGAGAAGTATGTAAAATATTATTGCAAGAGTGAATATTTTGCACGTGAATTTGTGGAAAAATTAATTGACGATGGGGGACTGTTGTAGACTCCTTTGGCACAGCGAGGTCTTGTCGTAACAGTATTGCTGGTGATTATGATTTCTGAGTTTGATCATTAAGGGGACTTAAGTTATACGAAGGACTCATCGGAGGGGGTTGCATCAGACATGCTTCTTGCTTGTACGCAGCAGTAGGTGAAAAATGCTGGCCTAATTGCAGCTGTGGTTGGTAGTTAAATAAAGAGGTTTGTTGGAAGCCTGCACCCCCCGACCGGGCTGGGGTCAGGTCGTTAAGTGTAGATCCATAAATATAAGCTTCCGGAAATTGAGCCAATTTTTTGGTTTTCATTGACAACTGTTGTGGAGATAGCGGATGTAAAGGGGCATACTTGTTTCGGCTGTTTGGTCCAAAGCGCCAAGCCTGATTGTCTCCAAGGACTGACAATGTGGGAGAGTGTTAGTCATAGTTGGGACTTTTTTGAAGTAGTCCAACAGGTTCGAGGATTTTAGGGTGTTCAAGGTGTCCATGCTCTTGCCATTATGAGTGGAATTGTGATAACCATTTAGCGTCGATTTTGCCGCATTCGCTGTGTCCTGGCAGGCCCGGGTACTCTTATGGCTGCCCGGTTGGAGCTTCTCATCGGGTGCCAGCTGTTTTGATTGCCTCCGTTTTGGTACCGCTATGGTTTTTCTTACTTTCTCAGATCTCATAGTTTCTATTAATTGGAATAATTGTTCGGGGTCAGCTGGTACAGACACCGTCTTCAGAGACTACACTGGGGTAGCTCTACCAGATCTGTTGGAAGTCTGGAAAGGGTTACAGGAGGCCTTGGAACTTTGATGGTGCTGATGATTCTAATGATGCTGATGTCTCAGGCTGGCTAGTGTTGTGCTGGTCTTATGTTCTGCTATCTGCTATCTTGAGATTTTGATTTATCTTCGTGGAGCTGCCAGGTCTGTTGATGGGTGGCGTTTTTAAGAGGCGCTTTTTTTGCGCTTCGGTAGCCTGTGTCGGTGCTTTGTCGGTGTCTTAAGTAATGGCACCCCCCCGCTCCTTTGCTTTCCCAACCCCGATCCTCCTGCTTGCACACGCTCGCTCGCCGCACTGCTCATGCCAGAGGCTGGGAGTCAAGATCTCACCTCCGTTTTACCCCCCCAAGGTGTAGTGCCCCCGCCAGGTGTGGTCGCACGAATGCTGGAATGGTGGGGTGGAGTCACCTGGAGTTGCCTCAACCAATCACCAGTCAGCAGTCCGAGCAGGCAGCGAGACCAGCGGTCGTCAAGCGGATTCATGGGGGGCGGGGGGAGCAGCCCCAGAGCTAGGTAGAGTGGCCGGCGCCCCACGTGACCGACCAGTTAGTCAGGTAAGTGGAGAGGTGCGGGGGAAAATGGACGAGCTGGAGCAAAGGCGAGCACCCTGCACCCTGCAGGCTTGCGTGGCAAACACTGGGAATACAAGGGGTTTAGACTCAGGGGGGGAGGGGGGCTAGGCAGGAGGGCAAGGTCTTACACGTCTTCACCCAGCCAGCCAAGTGGAACCTACCCACTGCCCACTACTAACAGTGGCAGAGACGGCCCCTTACGCCCCCCTTCACTCCTCACCACACCCTCGCACCCGTTTGCCGACTCACCGGTACGCCAATGCCGCCGCCGAAGTCCCGATCCTGGTCCCAATGCCGACAATGCCCTGAGAAGCTCTAATGCTGCTCCCTGCACGGCCCGGCCCAATCTTGCCGCGCGGCCTCTGCCCAACTCCGCCTGCCTCCAAACCACACCTCACCTCACTCGTCAGCACGTCCGAACGCACAGCAACTCTTCCGTCAATGGGGCGCGGCCTCAGACTCGGGAGTGTGTTGAGACATGTTTTATTCTGTTGAGCAACATATAGTGCAACTAGGAAAATATTTAAAAAGTAGGATGTGTACAAAAACATAAAAAGACATAACTTAGAAAGCATTTGTCGGCTGTAGAGTCGTCTTCGGGTGAGGTGTCTGTTGTCTAGGTGCCCAAATGTGTCTTTGTCTTGATGTGGTATAAATCTAGGCATTGTCTGTTGTCTGGGTGCCCAAATGTGTCTTTGTCTTGATGTGGTATAAATCTAGGCATTGTTGCAAAAAGTCAATGTGTCAATGTTACTTGAGTGATTTTTCTTGTGAAAGAAAGTCTTTAAAAGGTTTGGTCGGAGGAATGGCGGGCCGCGGTAGTGTTGGCGTACTTTCAGCTTGATAACAGACCTGTAGGATAAGAGCTGTGGTTTTGAGTGTTGGTTTGGAAATAATGCATCATGCTGCAGTTGTCTGAAAAATCCCTACATTTACATTTTACTGATGCTCACAATGGTTTAGCCATGAGCAAATTATTTCTTCAAGGGGTATTGAAAAGTAAGTTCTAAGGTTTTCAGGAGCAGGGCGAATTTTAAACTGTTGTAAGAGGTGCAACAATTTTAAGGGAATAGTGGGTGTTAAACTGTTTTAATGCGCTTATATTTTGGTTTCCCCCCTCTTGTGACTATGGTAGTAACCGTACTCTTTTCCTGTGGGCTGTTTTTGTTTAAAGGTGTGATGCTTTGCTCGGGACAGTGGTGTACTTTTGACCTGCATGTGTTCTGTGCAATTGTGAAGAGCAGTGGGTGTTTGGATTTTAATTTTACTGTTCTGTTGGCAAATGCATATCCTTTTGGCCATGGCACATGACATGGAGCAAGGTTTGTCTCTAATTAAGCTGAGTTACTGGGCTATGCCTTTCTTCTGAAAGGGTTGGAAATCTTTGGGCTGGTTTGAGCTTCTCTATTAGGGTCCCATGGGGCAGTTACCTGTGAATTTGGGCAAGGTTTAATTTTAGAAGAAGGACACTGGAGGTGGTCAGAAGGTCATGTGTGGACCTTCATTCGAAACTGCAGGGAAATGGCTGGGCCTGTGTATGTTTGCAGTGTTTTCTCGACAAGAATCAGGGGTATTTTTGGAACTTTATGTGCTCAGCCTGATGGTGGTGGTGCTAATGAATTTGATGGATGTTCCTATGAACATAGGTCATGTGACTCGATTTTCCAAGAGTTTTCAATGATTTTGCTACTATTGGGCCATCGCTGCCGTCTGCGCATTGAGGAGCCTGGATCCCGATTCTGATGCTGGAGCATTCACCTCTCTTTTGAACTGAAAAGTGACCTCTTTTGGGTGGTAAACCCTGAGGCTGTGGAGACTTACATAGTCCGCCCAAAGTTGGACTTGGGTGAGTGGCACTAGGTGCCTGCTTTTATGCACCAGCTGGCTGGCCATCACTACTCTATGAAACAAAAGGGAGGACTGGGCTGTTCCTAAAGTCTTAATGCAGGTCAAAGTATGTGGATGTAGAATGGTGGTTAAATGGTAACCATCCAGTGGGTATCCATTTTGTTGGATATAATGGCCTCACACACCCTCGCAGGTGTCATGCTTCATCATGGGCCGGTGCTCCTCGTTGGGTGGGCGGTGCAATACCCAACGGGCTACACCTCAAAAGAGGGGCTCTTTATCGGAGATCTTTTTCCAACTGCCCATGGGTGAAGTGTGGGTGAGGGGCCAGGGGTAGTAGTAGACGGGTAGTGGGATAAAATAACGCCAGAGTACCGGAAGGAATTTTATTCTGGTGGTCCCTGGTCGTTAGCTTAAAAACCAATAATTAGTCTAGGAGTATATGGAAAATGAATTGTTCCATGCTCCAGACTAAGTTATGAAGTGGTGGTAGTGGTCAACATGTTTCTCGCTTGGGACAGGATTACCCGCGATTCTTCAGGACCTTTTCTTAGTGCTGTCTACTGTGTAGCTGATCTATCAAGGTATCAGTATAAATATCAAAAGTATAGAAAGTACCTGTTAATACTATGTTCCTAGCCTGGTGTAGGGAACAAAAAGGGAGAAAACATTGTTTAGACTCTTATAAACAGGTATTGTAATTCCACATATGTATTGACCTGGTGCACTGAGTGGCATGCTAGTGTAGGTGACTGCTAGCATTGACAAGAATTAGTGGTGGGAGAGGCACTCCAGTTTCTCACAATAATAATCGTAATTTAACTTGTTTCTCTAAGCGTGCTGCAGAGGAGGACGCAATGCCCATACTGCGCCTTGAAAAATAGACATGAAAGACTCAAGCTGAACAGCTTGCCATCTGCGCACCGTAACTATTGCCCTTTTGGATTACGAATAGTAATACTAAACAGTTTCCATGTGAAATTCATTGGATGAAATTCAAGAAATAATAATAAATAAACACAACACAAAGTGTGATTTCAATCACATTAAGTTATATTCTCTGTAGTTATTCACTCTCATATGAGTTGTACAAGGAATTCATTGAAATGTTGTAATCACATCTATCATTTGCTTATATCTTGCAATTTTACCAATTTTACAGCCATAAGTGATCATGCCCAATGCATTTCGGGCCACACGGCCCTTCGTCGGGGGCAGTACCTGAAAGACAACATAAATCTTGATATAGACTAATGTACTGGTCTGACATCTTACAGTGTTACAGTTAGCCACAACAGAATAAAGACTTAATAAAAAACAAGCCTGATAATTGCATGATTAAGCTGGTATGCTTCAAAAGAGATTTTTCAAACAACTCTAAGAAATTTAAACATGAGCATACATTGTCAATCGAATACATTGAAGTGAAAATATACATTTGAACCATTTAAACCTGGAACATGCACTCAGTATGTAAGGTAAGTTGTGTCACAAAAAATGTGAAATGACTCACTTTTTTGGCCTGAAAAAATGCAGCAGTCTGGGGGTTCTGTAAGACAGCGTTTTTTGAAAAAACCGGTCGATCAGGGCTGCATTATTTCTGTGTGCTGCGAAAGAATGATGAAAACGTGAATGCACGCCTCCACTCTTAAACTCTATGTGTATGAAAAACGATTGAATGCTGGGGAATACACACCCACAAAGGAACTTGACTACTATTTCCTGAGTTTGACGAACCGGGGTAGAATGATGATACTTCACAATCAACTCGTGCCTCCGACCTTGAGGAAACAAGAATAACACTAAGGTGAAGCGTGCGCCCTTCTATGAGTTTCAAATAATCTCGACTCCAAGTTGTTTACACCACACGTGCAGACGCAGTCTGCACTTTAAAGACCCGTGCCATGATTCGACTCTACTTAATTTGCAAACTGACCTTATTGCTAATCCAGACGCAACCCACAACTTGTTCTGCGTATTATTATTCAGCCGAGTATCTAAAGGACGGAAGAAAACCGCAAGATTTACTCTTTGCATGCAGGTACTAACAAAATGCACCCTACGCCCAAGGTAGCCGAAATACACGCTATGTACCTTTGCTGTTCGAAAAGACGCCTTCACACAACCCGATCCGCTTCCACCATTCAATCCCTCTCCCCTAACGTTGTGCGGCGCCATTAAATGACGTGCTTAGCATAATGGAAACAAACGACGGACCCAAGAACAAAAAACGGGCCAAATGAAATGTTCTGTTTAAAACTAAGTTTACAGAACTCCATGAGTGCCATGTTGTAATGAAAAAAGTGTATGAAAAAAGTGCATGTATACAGTGAGTCATTTAGGAATCAAGTGAAGATATATTCATAACAATGATATAACACTCAAAAACGAAAAATTGATTAAAGATATACATAATCATACAATTTATATTTGCTGTTTAAAGTGCCATACAGCATGCAGTCATAGTGCAGTATCCTATAAATAACAACTAAGATCCACTCGATCATTTATCCCTTTGGGATCTTGTGTTTGTAGTCTACGAATCCAAAAAATTTCTCTCTGTAGAAGAGTCTTGGTGAGGCTTTTGCCCGGTTTTGGGGTGACCATTTCGAGGATCTGGAATTTAACCTGTGCAATCGTGTGTCTGTGGTTCTCCCAATGTACAGCCAAACTGCTTTTCGGATTCTTATTTCTGATGGTACTCTTATGTTCCGAGATGCGCGTTTTGATTTTTCTTTCTGTCTTGCCTATGTACAAAAGTCCGCATGGACACTTAATAGCATAAATGACATTGGTCGTATTGCAGTCTGCATTGATTCGTAATGAGATTGTTTCTCCTGTATGAGGATGTTTTACACAGTCAGTCACGATGACATTATTGCAGTGGACACAATTTTGACATTTCTTCATGCCCTTATTTACACTCAATGGAGTCATAGGATGGTGTTTCAACATTTCCTTCAGGTTTCTTGAACGTTTGTATGCGAAAATTGGATTATCCACAAACAAATCTTTGAAATCAGTCTCATGCCTGAGTAGTTCCCAATGTGTGGTGATGCTCTTTTTTATCTCATATGAACTGGTCGAATATTTGGAGACAAATACCTGGCGATGTTGTTGTTTTTTTATTTTCGGAATCAACAGTGATTCACGTGATAATTTATCAGTTTTGTCCTTGGCTGTTTCTAGCACAATAGGAGGGTATCTCTTGGATGCGTACTTTGCATTAATGATATTCAGATTCGTTTGGTATGTCTCTGCTTGTGAGCATATTCTCTTGGCACGTAGCATCATAGAATAAGGTAAGTTGTTGATAAGGTTCTTTGAATGAAAACTGTTATACATCAAGGCTGTGTTCTTGTCAGTCGTTTTGTGATATACCTCAGTTTGTATGGTGTTATCTTCTATCTTCACCAGGACATCCAAGAATACGATCTTCTCTCGTTGTATGTTGTAAGTAAATTGAATATTTTCATCGTATAAGCTCATTTGATCAATCTTTTGTAGGAGTCTGTCCTTTGTGCCCTTCCAGATCAAAAATATAACGTCTATGTAACGACAATACATAAGTGTGTTATTTGTCCATTCTCTGTCATTCAATAGAAACATGTCTTCATACCTTGCCATGTATGTATTGGCATATGCCGGTGCACCAGAAAAACCCATAGAGGTACCCTTGTTTTGCAAGTAAAAAGCCTCATTCCACTTGAAGTAACTGTGGTGTAAACAAAAATGCAACAGTTCTAACAAAAAGATTTTTTCTGCCGGTATCTCCTCTTGTTTCAACAAGGCCCATTCTACCGCCTCTATACCCTCAGAATGTGGGATAGAGGTGTAGAGAGCCTTGACGTCTAACGTGCATATCCACACATCTGAAGTCAACTGTATATCCATGAGTTTTCTCAAAAAATGAGTAGTGTCCTTGGTGTAAGAATACCAATTCTGTACAAAGAGTTGTAGAAACTGATCCAAATATTGACCCAGAAGCTCGAAAATGGTACCGCACCCGGTGACAATGGGACGGAAAGGTGGGTTGGAAAGATCTTTATGGACCTTTGGTAGCATGTAGATTCCCGGTTGTTTTGGAAAGGATACTGTAAGGAATTGGCGAGTTTTTTTGCTGATCCATTTCATACATTCTGCTCGTTCTAAAATGCTTTCCAGGATGATCTGTAGTTCTTTGATAGGATCTTGGTCCAATTTAAGATAGGTGTTACCGTCGGATACGTGTCCTCAAACTTTAGAATCATAGAATCTTTGATCCATGACGACGATTGCGCCGCCCTTATCTGCTTGTTGAATGTGTATCCTGGAGTCTTCCGCCAATTCTTTAAGGATCATTCTATCATGTTTAGAAAAGTTGAACCGACAACTTCTCTTGGTGTTGATTGATTTCAAATCTTTGAGTACAAGATTTTCAAATGCGTCTAAAACTTTGTGTGATGTTGGTGCCTGAAAAGATGATTTGGACTTGAACTCAATATATTCAGGAGGATCAGTCTCTGTTGATGGTTCAGGGAGAGTTGAGAAAAAATGTTTCAGTCGCAAAATCCTCATGAATTTGAAGAAATCCACTTCTATTTCTAGAGAATTTGTTTGATAGGTCGGTACAAAGTTGAAACCTTTATTAAGAACTCTGGTTTGTTGTGTGGTCAACTCTTGTGTGGAAATGTTAATCACTAAGTTTGTTTGGTGCTCCTCAGATTGGGTCTTGCCACCTCCTTTACCTCTCCTTGTTTTCCTTTTGCCTTCCCTGGCGGTTGTGTGGCATCCGCATCCTGGGCGGAAAAAGACGTTTTGGAGGAAGAAGCTGCTTCCATTGATGTTGTATCCCTGTTATCAGGGGTTTTTTCAACTACCTTGGGTGGTGGTCTATTGATGTTCGTGTCCCCCTCTGATGCCACACTCTCTTGTGACGAGGTATTAGTTGGTCGTTTAACAAAAGTTCTCCTCTGGGCATGTACCTCTGCCCAGGTATACACTTCGTTTAGTTTGTAGTCCAAAGTGTCTCGTTTATATTTCCTCAGTTTCCCTTCTTGAATTTCTTTAGTGTGTTTATCCATTCTTGTGTTCATTTCCTCAAGAAATTTTGACCAATCTTCCAAATCCATTCTAGTCTCAAGATCTGATTCAATGATTTTAATTTCGTCTGTGATTTCTTTGATGACCACAGACAATTGCTCAACCAACAGTAAAATTAAATCCAGTGAACATTTGTTCAAAACTGCGTACCAGCGGTCCATAAAGTCTTTGTTCATATGAAACCGGAATTCCGAAAATAAAAAAACAACAACATCGCCAGGTATTTGTCTCCAAATATTCGACCAGTTCATATGAGATAAAAAAGAGCATCACCACACATTGGGAACTACTCAGGCATGAGACTGATTTCAAAGATTTGTTTGTGGATAATCCAATTTTCGCATACAAACGTTCAAGAAACCTGAAGGAAATGTTGAAACACCATCCTATGACTCCATTGGGTGTAAATAAGGGCATGAAGAAATGTCAAAATTGTGTCCACTGCAATAATGTCATCGTGACTGACTGTGTAAAACATCCTCATACAGGAGAAACAATCTCATTACGAATCAATGCAGACTGCAATACGACCAATGTCATTTATGCTATTAAGTGTCTATGCGGACTTTTGTACATAGGCAAGACAGAAAGAAAAATCAAAACGCGCATCTCGGAACATAAGAGTACCATCAGAAATAAGAATCCGAAAAGCAGTTTGGCTGTACATTGGGAGAACCACAGACACACGATTGCACAGGTTAAATTCCAGATCCTCGAAATGGTCACCCCAAAACCGGGCAAAAGCCTCACCAAGACTCTTCTACAGAGAGAAATTTGTGGGATTCGTAGACTACAAACACAAGATCCCAAAGGGATAAATGATCGAGTGGATCTTAGTTGTTATTTATAGGATACTGCACTATGACTGTATGCTGTATGGCACTTTAAACAGCAAATATAAATTGTATGATTATGTATATCTTTAATCAATTTTTCGTTTTTGAGTGTTATATCATTGTTATGAATATATCTTCACTTGATTCCTAAATGACTCACTGTATACATGCACTTTTTTCATACACTTTTTTCATTACAACATGGCACTCATGGAGTTCTGTAAACTTAGTTTTAAACAGAACATTTCATTTGGCCCGTTTTTTGTTCTTGGGTCCGTCGTTTGTTTCCATTATGCTAAGCACGTCATTTAATGGCGCCGCACAACGTTAGGGGAGAGGGATTGAATGGTGGAAGCGGATCGGGTTGTGTGAAGGCGTCTTTTCGAACAGCAAAGGTACATAGCGTGTATTTCGGCTACCTTGGGCGTAGGGTGCATTTTGTTAGTACCTGCATGCAAAGAGTAAATCTTGCGGTTTTCTTCCGTCCTTCAGATACTCGGCTGAATAATAATACGCAGAACAAGTTGCGGGTTGCATCTGGATTAGCAATAAGGTCAGTTTGCAAATTAAGTAGAGTCGAATCATGGCACGGGTCTTTAAAGTGCAGACTGCGTCTGCACGTGTGGTGTAAACAACTTGGAGTCGAGATTATTTGAAACTCATAGAAGGGCGCACGCTTCACCTTAGTGTTATTCTTGTTTCCTCAAGGTCGGAGGCACGAGTTGATTGTGAAGTATCATCATTCTACCCCGGTTCGTCAAACTCAGGAAATAGTAGTCAAGTTCCTTTGTGGGTGTGTATTCCCCAGCATTCAATCGTTTTTCATACACATAGAGTTTAAGAGTGGAGGCGTGCATTCACGTTTTCGTCATTCTTTCGCAGCACACAGAAATAATGCAGCCCTGATCGACCGTTTTTTTCAAAAAACGCTGTCTTACAGAACCCCCAGACTGCTGCATTTTTTCAGGCCAAAAAAGTGAGTCATTTCACATTTTTTGTGACACAACTTACCTTACATACTGAGTGCATGTTCCAGGTTTAAATGGTTCAAATGTATATTTTCACTTCAATGTATTCGATTGACAATGTATGCTCATGTTTAAATTTCTTAGAGTTGTTTGAAAAATCTCTTTTGAAGCATACCAGCTTAATCATGCAATTATCAGGCTTGTTTTTTATTAAGTCTTTATTCTGTTGTGGCTAACTGTAACACTGTAAGATGTCAGACCAGTACATTAGTCTATATCAAGATTTATGTTGTCTTTCAGGTACTGCCCCCGACGAAGGGCCGTGTGGCCCGAAATGCATTGGGCATGATCACTTATGGCTGTAAAATTGGTAAAATTGCAAGATATAAGCAAATGATAGATGTGATTACAACATTTCAATGAATTCCTTGTACAACTCATATGAGAGTGAATAACTACAGAGAATATAACTTAATGTGATTGAAATCACACTTTGTGTTGTGTTTATTTATTATTATTTTTTGAATTTCATCCAATGAATTTCACATGGAAACTGTTTAGTATTACTATTCGTAATCCAAAAGGGCAATAGTTACGGTGCGCAGATGGCAAGCTGTTCAGCTTGAGTCTTTCATGTCTATTTTTCAAGGCGCAGTATGGGCATTGCGTCCTCCTCTGCAGCACGCTTAGAGAAACAAGTTAAATTACGATTATTATTGTGAGAAACTGGAGTGCCTCTCCCACCACTAATTCTTGTTTTGTTCCCTGTCCACAGGGAGTGAGCACCCATTCTAAACATGCAATTTGACACCATCACAGGTCTTACCGAAAATCGAGCGGAAACTCTAGCCTTTACTAATGATCAGGCCTCTGAAATATATTCCCTGATTGATGATATCCGGTCCTTCACCGTGCAGGGAAGCAGTTTGCCGCAACAATTGAAACAGCTTGAATTTTTAACAAAAAGACGTCTAAATCAACGCCTTCATGCATCCACACTCGTGCAGTATCATCGATCAAGAAGAATCCCAAGAGGACTAAGAATGCCCATAAAACCCATGTTATTCCGGTTTCATATGAACAAAGACTTTATGGACCGCTGGTACGCAGTTTTGAACAAATGTTCACTGGATTTAATTTTACTGTTGGTTGAGCAATTGTCTGTGGTCATCAAAGAAATCACAGACGAAATTAAAATCATTGAATCAGATCTTGAGACTAGAATGGATTCGGAAGATTGGTCAAAATTTCTTGAGGAAATGAACACAAGAATGGATAAACACACTAAAGAAATTCAAGAAGGGAAACTGAGGAAATATAAACGAGACACTTTGGACTACAAACTAAACGAAGTGTATACCTGGGCAGAGGTATATGCCCAGAGGAGAACTTTTGTTAAACGACCAACTAATACCTCGTCACAAGAGAGTGTGGCATCAGAGGGGGACACGAACATCAATAGACCACCACCCAAGGTAGTTGAAAAAACCCCTGATAACAGGGATACAACATCGATGGAAGCAGCTTCTTCCTCCAAAACGTCTTTTTCCGCCCAGGATGCGGATGCCACACAACCGCCAGGGAAGGCAAAAGGAAAACAAGGAGAGGTAAAGGAGGTGGCAAAACCCAATCTGAGGAGCACCAAACAAACTTAGTGATTAACATTTCCACACAAGAGTTGACCACACAACAAACCAGAGTTCTTAATAAAGGTTTCAACTTTGTACCGACCTATCAAACAAATTCTCTAGAAATAGAAGTGGATTTCTTCAAATTCATGAGGATTTTGCGACTGAAATTTTTTTTCTCAACTCTCCCTGAACCATCAACAGAGACTGATCCTCCTGAATATATTGAGTTCAAGTCCAAATCATCTTTTCAGGCACCAACATCACACAAAGTTTTAGACGCATTTGAAAATCTTGTACTCAAAGATTTGAAATCAATCAACACCAAGAGAAGTTGTCGGTTCAACTTTTCTAAACATGATAGAATGATCCTTAAAGAATTGGCGGAAGACTCCAGGATACACATTCAACAAGCAGATAAGGGCGGCGCAATCGTCGTCATGGATCAAAGATTCTATGATTCTAAAGTTTCAGAACACGTATCCGACAGTAACACCTATCTTAAATTGGACCAAGATCCTATCAAAGAACTACAGATCACCCTGGAAAGCATTTTAGAACGAGCAGAATGTATGAAATGGATCAGCAAAAAAACTCGCCAATTCCTTACAGTATCCTTTCCAAAACAACCGGGAATCTACATGCTACCAAAGGTCCATAAAGATCTTTCCAACCCACCTTTCCGTCCCATTGTCACCGGGTGCGGTACCATTTTCGAGCCTCTGGGTCAATATTTGGATCAGTTTCTACAACCCTTTGTACATAATTGGTATTCTTACACCAAGGACACTACTCATTTTTTGAGAAAACTCATGGATATACAGTTGACTTCAGATGTGTGGATATGCACGTTAGACGTCAAGGCTCTCTACACCTCTATCCCACATTCTGAGGGTATAGAGGCGGTAGAATGGGCCTTGTTGAAACAAGAGGAGATACCGGCAGAAAAAATCTTTTTGTTAGAACTGTTGCATTTTTGTTTACACCACAGTTACTTCAAGTGGAATGAGGCTTTTTACTTGCAAAACAAGGGTACCTCTATGGGTTTTTCTGGTGCACCGGCATATGCCAATACATACATGGCAAGGTATGAAGACATGTTTCTATTGAATGACAGAGAATGGACAAATAACACACTTATGTATTGCCGTTACATAGACGATATATTTTTGATCTGGAAGGGCACAAAGGACAGACTCCTACAAAAGATTGATCAAATGAGCTTATACGATGAAAATATTCAATTTACTTACAACATACAACGAGAGAAGATCGCATTCTTGGATGTCCTGGTGAAGATAGAAGATAACACCATACAAACTGAGGTATATCACAAAACGACTGACAAGAACACAGCCTTGATGTATAACAGTTTTCATTCAAAGAACCTTATCAACAACTTACCTTATTCTATGATGCTACGTGCCAAGAGAATATGCTCACAAGCAGAGACATACCAAACGAATCTGAATATCATTAATGCAAAGTACGCATCCAAGAGATACCCTCCTATTGTGCTAGAAACAGCCAAGGACAAAACTGATAAATTATCACGTGAATCACTGTTGATTCCGAAAATAAAAAAACAACAACATCGCCAGGTATTTGTCTCCAAATATTCGACCAGTTCATATGAGATAAAAAAGAGCATCACCACACATTGGGAACTACTCAGGCATGAGACTGATTTCAAAGATTTGTTTGTGGATAATCCAATTTTCGCATACAAACGTTCAAGAAACCTGAAGGAAATGTTGAAACACCATCCTATGACTCCATTGAGTGTAAATAAGGGCATGAAGAAATGTCAAAATTGTGTCCACTGCAATAATGTCATCGTGACTGACTGTGTAAAACATCCTCATACAGGAGAAACAATCTCATTACGAATCAATGCAGACTGCAATACGACCAATGTCATTTATGCTATTAAGTGTCCATGCGGACTTTTGTACATAGGCAAGACAGAAAGAAAAATCAAAACGCGCATCTCGGAACATAAGAGTACCATCAGAAATAAGAATCCGAAAAGCAGTTTGGCTGTACATTGGGAGAACCACAGACACACGATTGCACAGGTTAAATTCCAGATCCTCGAAATGGTCACCCCAAAACCGGGCAAAAGCCTCACCAAGACTCTTCTACAGAGAGAAATTTTTTGGATTCGTAGACTACAAACACAAGATCCCAAAGGGATAAATGATCAAGTGGATCTTAGTTGTTATTTATAGGATACTGCACTATGACTGTATGCTTTATGGCACTTTAAACAGCAAATATAAATTGTATGATTATGTATATCTTTAATCAATTTTTCGTTTTTGAGTGTTATATCATTGTTATGAATATATCTTCACTTGATTCCTAAATGACTCACTGTATACATGCACTTTTTTCATACACTTTTTTCATTACAACATGGCACTCATGGAGTTCTGTAAACTTAGTTTTAAACAGAACATTTCATTTGGCCCGTTTTTTGTTCTTGGGTCCGTCGTTTGTTTCCATTATGCTAAGCACGTCATTTAATGGCGCCGCACAACGTTAGGGGAGAGGGATTGAATGGTGGAAGCGGATCGGGTTGTGTGAAGGCGTCTTTTCGAACAGCAAAGGTACATAGCGTGTATTTCGGCTACCTTGGGCGTAGGGTGCATTTTGTTAGTACCTGCATGCAAAGAGTAAATCTTGCGGTTTTCTTCCGTCCTTTAGATACTCGGCTGAATAATAATATGCAGAACAAGTTGTGGGTTGCGTCTGGATTAGCAATAAGGTCAGTTTGCAAATTAAGTAGATTCGAATCATGGCACGGGTCTTTAAAGTGCAGACTGCGTCTGCACGTGTGGTGTAAACAACTTGGAGTCGAGATTATTTGAAACTCATAGAAGGGCGCACGCTTCACCTTAGTGTTATTCTTGTTTCCTCAAGGTCGGAGGCACGAGTTGATTGTGAAGTATCATCATTCTACCCCGGTTCGTCAAACTCAGGAAATAGTAGTCAAGTTCCTTTATGGGTGTGTATTCCCCAGCATTCAATCGTTTTTCATACACATAGAGTTTAAGAGTGGAGGCGTGCATTCACGTTTTCGTCATTCTTTCGCAGCACACAGAAATAATGCAGCCCTGATCGACCGTTTTTTTCAAAAAACGCTGTCTTACAGAACCCCCAGACTGCTGCATTTTTTCAGGCCAAAAAAGTGAGTAATTTCACATTTTTTGTGACACAACTTACCTTACATACTGAGTGCATGTTCCAGGTTTAAATGGTTCAAATGTATATTTTCACTTCAATGTATTCGATTGACAATGTATGCTCATGTTTAAATTTCTTAGAGTTGTTTGAAAAATCTCTTTTGAAGCATACCAGCTTAATCATGCAATTATCAGGCTTGTTTTTTATTAAGTCTTTATTCTGTTGTGGCTAACTGTAACACTGTAAGATGTCAGACCAGTACATTAGTCTATATCAAGATTTATGTTGTCTTTCAGGTACTGCCCCCGACGAAGGGCCGTGTGGCCCGAAATGCATTGGGCATGATCACTTATGGCTGTAAAATTGGTAAAATTGCAAGATATAAGCAAATGATAGATGTGATTACAACATTTCAATGAATTCCTTGTACAACTCATATGAGAGTGAATAACTACAGAGAATATAACTTAATGTGATTGAAATCACACTTTGTGTTGTGTTTATTTATTATTATTTTTTGAATTTCATCCAATGAATTTCACATGGAAACTGTTTAGTATTACTATTCGTAATCCAAAAGGGCAATAGTTACGGTGCGCAGATGGCAAGCTGTTCAGCTTGAGTCTTTCATGTCTATTTTTCAAGGCGCAGTATGGGCATTGCGTCCTCCTCTGCAGCACGCTTAGAGAAACAAGTTAAATTACGATTATTATTGTGAGAAACTGGAGTGCCTCTCCCACCACTAATTCTTGTTTTGTTCCCTGTCCACAGGGAGTGAGCACCCATTCTAAACATGCAATTTGACACCATCACAGGTCTTACCGAAAATCGAGCGGAAACTCTAGCCTTTACTAATGATCAGGCCTCTGAAATATATTCCCTGATTGATGATATCCGGTCCTTCACCGTGCAGGGAAGCAGTTTGCCGCAACAATTGAAACAGCTTGAATTTTTAACAAAAAGACGTCTAAATCAACGCCTTCATGCATCCACACTCGTGCAGTATCATCGATCAAGAAGAATCCCAAGAGGACTAAGAATGCCCATAAAACCCATGTTATTCCGGTTTCATATGAACAAAGACTTTATGGACCGCTGGTACGCAGTTTTGAACAAATGTTCACTGGATTTAATTTTACTGTTGGTTGAGCAATTGTCTGTGGTCATCAAAGAAATCACAGACGAAATTAAAATCATTGAATCAGATCTTGAGACTAGAATGGATTCGGAAGATTGGTCAAAATTTCTTGAGGAAATGAACACAAGAATGGATAAACACACTAAAGAAATTCAAGAAGGGAAACTGAGGAAATATAAACGAGACACTTTGGACTACAAACTAAACGAAGTGTATACCTGGGCAGAGGTATATGCCCAGAGGAGAACTTTTGTTAAACGACCAACTAATACCTCGTCACAAGAGAGTGTGGCATCAGAGGGGGACACGAACATCAATAGACCACCACCCAAGGTAGTTGAAAAAACCCCTGATAACAGGGATACAACATCGATGGAAGCAGCTTCTTCCTCCAAAACGTCTTTTTCCGCCCAGGATGCGGATGCCACACAACCGCCAGGGAAGGCAAAAGGAAAACAAGGAGAGGTAAAGGAGGTGGCAAAACCCAATCTGAGGAGCACCAAAGAAACTTAGTGATTAACATTTCCACACAAGAGTTGACCACACAACAACCCAGAGTTCTTAATAAAGGTTTCAACTTTGTACCGACCTATCAAACAAATTCTCTAGAAATAGAAGTGGATTTCTTCAAATTCATGAGGATTTTGCGACTGAAACATTTTTTCTCAACTCTCCCTGAACCATCAACAGAGACTGATCCTCCTGAATATATTGAGTTCAAGTCCAAATCATCTTTTCAGGCACCAACATCACACAAAGTTTTAGATGCATTTGAAAATCTTGTACTCAAAGATTTGAAATCAATCAACACCAAGAGAAGTTGTCGGTTCAACTTTTCTAAACATGATAGAATGATCCTTAAAGAATTGGCGGAAGACTCCAGGATACACATTCAACAAGCAGATAAGGGCGGCGCAATCGTCGTCATGGATCAAAGATTCTATGATTCTAAAGTTTCAGAACACGTATCCGACAGTAACACCTATCTTAAATTGGACCAAGATCCTATCAAAGAACTACAGATCACCCTGGAAAGCATTTTAGAACGAGCAGAATGTATGAAATGGATCAGCAAAAAAACTCGCCAATTCCTTACAGTATCCTTTCCAAAACAACCGGGAATCTACATGCTACCAAAGGTCCATAAAGATCTTTCCAACCCACCTTTCCGTCCCATTGTCACCGGGTGCGGTACCATTTTCGAGCCTCTGGGTCAATATTTGAATCAGTTTCTACAACCCTTTGTACAGAATTGGTATTCTTACACCAAGGACACTACTCATTTTTTGAGAAAACTCATGGATATACAGTTGACTTCAGATGTGTGGATATGCACGTTAGACGTCAAGGCTCTCTACACCTCTATCCCACATTCTGAGGGTATAGAGGCGGTAGAATGGGCCTTGTTGAAACAAGAGGAGATACCGGCAGAAAAAATCTTTTTGTTAGAACTGTTGCATTTTTGTTTACACCACAGTTACTTCAAGTGGAATGAGGCTTTTTACTTGCAAAACAAGGGTACCTCTATGGGTTTTTCTGGTGCACCGGCATATGCCAATACATACATGGCAAGGTATGAAGACATGTTTCTATTGAATGACAGAGAATGGACAAATAACACACTTATGTATTGTCGTTACATAGACGATATATTTTTGATCTGGAAGGGCACAAAGGACAGACTCCTACAAAAGATTGATCAAATGAGCTTATACGATGAAAATATTCAATTTACTTACAACATACAACGAGAGAAGATCGCATTCTTGGATGTCCTGGTGAAGATAGAAGATAACACCATACAAACTGAGGTATATCACAAAACGACTGACAAGAACACAGCCTTGATGTATAACAGTTTTCATTCAAAGAACCTTATCAACAACTTACCTTATTCTATGATGCTACGTGCCAAGAGAATATGCTCACAAGCAGAGACATACCAAACGAATCTGAATATCATTAATGCAAAGTACGCATCCAAGAGATACCCTCCTATTGTGCTAGAAACAGCCAAGGACAAAACTGATAAATTATCACGTGAATCACTGTTGATTCCGAAAATAAAAAAACAACAACATCGCCAGGTATTTGTCTCCAAATATTCGACCAGTTCATATGAGATAAAAAAGAGCATCAGCACACATTGGGAACTACTCAGGCATGAGACTGATTTCAAAGATTTGTTTGTGGATAATCCAATTTTCGCATACAAACGTTCAAGAAACCTGAAGGAAATGTTGAAACACCATCCTATGACTCCATTGAGTGTAAATAAGGGCATGAAGAAATGTCAAAATTGTGTCCACTGCAATAATGTCATCGTGACTGACTGTGTAAAACATCCTCATACAGGAGAAACAATCTCATTACGAATCAATGCAGACTGCAATACGACCAATGTCATTTATGCTATTAAGTGTCCATGCGGACTTTTGTACATAGGCAAGACAGAAAGAAAAATCAAAACGCGCATCTCGGAACATAAGAGTACCATCAGAAATAAGAATCCGAAAAGCAGTTTGGCTGTACATTGGGAGAACCACAGACACACGATTGCAAAGGTTAAATTCCAGATCCTCGAAATGGTCACCCCAAAACCGGGCAAAAGCCTCACCAAGACTCTTCTACAGAGAGAATTTTTTTGGATTCGTAGACTACAAACACAAGATCCCAAAGGGATAAATGATCGAGTGGATCTTAGTTGTTATTTATAGGATACTGCACTATGACTGTATGCTGTATGGCACTTTAAACAGCAAATATAAATTGTATGATTATGTATATCTTTAATCAATTTTTCGTTTTTGAGTGTTATATCATTGTTATGAATATATCTTCACTTGATTCCTAAATGACTCACTGTATACATGCACTTTTTTCATACACTTTTTTCATTACAACATGGCACTCATGGAGTTCTGTAAACTTAGTTTTAAACAGAACATTTCATTTGGCCCGTTTTTTGTTCTTGGGTCCGTCGTTTGTTTCCATTATGCTAAGCACGTCATTTAATGGCGCCGCACAACGTTAGGGGAGAGGGATTGAATGGTGGAAGCGGATCGGGTTGTGTGAAGGCGTCTTTTCGAACAGCAAAGGTACATAGCGTGTATTTCGGCTACCTTGGGCGTAGGGTGCATTTTGTTAGTACCTGCATGCAAAGAGTAAATCTTGCGGTTTTCTTCCGTCCTTTAGATACTCGGCTGAATAATAATACGCAGAACAAGTTGTGGGTTGCGTCTGGATTAGCAATAAGGTCAGTTTGCAAATTAAGTAGAGTCGAATCATGGCACGGGTCTTTAAAGTGCAGACTGCGTCTGCACGTGTGGTGTAAACAACTTGGAGTCGAGATTATTTGAAACTCATAGAAGGGCGCACGCTTCACCTTAGTGTTATTCTTGTTTCCTCAAGGTCGGAGGCACGAGTTGATTGTGAAGTATCATCATTCTACCCCGGTTCGTCAAACTCAGGAAATAGTAGTCAAGTTCCTTTGTGGGTGTGTATTCCCCAGCATTCAATCGTTTTTCATACACATAGAGTTTAAGAGTGGAGGCGTGCATTCACGTTTTCGTCATTCTTTCGCAGCACACAGAAATAATGCAGCCCTGATCGACCGTTTTTTTCAAAAAACGCTGTCTTACAGAACCCCCAGACTGCTGCATTTTTTCAGGCCAAAAAAGTGAGTCATTTCACATTTTTTGTGACACAACTTACCTTACATACTGAGTGCATGTTCCAGGTTTAAATGGTTCAAATGTATATTTTCACTTCAATGTATTCGATTGACAATGTATGCTCATGTTTAAATTTCTTAGAGTTGTTTGAAAAATCTCTTTTGAAGCATACCAGCTTAATCATGCAATTATCAGGCTTGTTTTTTATTAAGTCTTTATTCTGTTGTGGCTAACTGTAACACTGTAAGATGTCAGACCAGTACATTAGTCTATATCAAGATTTATGTTGTCTTTCAGGTACTGCCCCCGACGAAGGGCCGTGTGGCCCGAAATGCATTGGGCATGATCACTTATGGCTGTAAAATTGGTAAAATTGCAAGATATAAGCAAATGATAGATGTGATTACAACATTTCAATGAATTCCTTGTACAACTCATATGAGAGTGAATAACTACAGAGAATATAACTTAATGTGATTGAAATCACACTTTGTGTTGTGTTTATTTATTATTATTTTTTGAATTTCATCCAATGAATTTCACATGGAAACTGTTTAGTATTACTATTCGTAATCCAAAAGGGCAATAGTTACGGTGCGCAGATGGCAAGCTGTTCAGCTTGAGTCTTTCATGACTGCTAGCATTGACCCTGGCGGTGAATATACAATTGTGAACAACTCGTGGTGCCACTAGGAAAGTGTGGAGTCATCAAACCATTAAGTGGAGAGATACCTCGTGACTAGTTACAAAAGTGAATGTTAAAAACAAGGACATTTAATTTAAAATAAAATTTGAAGAGTGGCAGCCATGCTGTTTTAACTTGAAGGACACCACTTACCTAAAGGTCAATGGTAACATGTATCAGCAGTTCCTGGCGGGATCAACAACGGTGGGATGAGCCTCAGTAGTTAAGGCTAAATTTAAGGGAGACAGTAAGAGAGGAAAGCAGACAACAGACCATCATATCTGTTATATTGATCTAAACCCCAGCAATGAGTTTCTCTTGTCTACATCAATGACAAATAAACAGATGGATTCAATAACGTGCTAGACCATGTTGTTGATTCAGTACTTAGTGGTGGAAGGTAATTCAAAATAGGGCGGGGGCCACCATCGTCTGTTAGTCGAGGGTCCCCGGTGTTTTCACAATGTATGTTGACTATGCAAAGCACGGGTAGGTTCACATGCGAATAAGTGATGCACTGAAAAGGTAGACTCTGTCAAATGTCGGCGGGATTCGTGTATTGCGGGTCCTGTGTATAACCAGTAACCTGCATGGTGAGAGGCAATGGAACAATGAGAGCACCCCCTGGAGCGAGCGCGGAGACTAGATTAAACTCCCGCTAGCGCTAAGTCGCGAAGGCTAAATTACACTCCCGCTGACGGAGAGTCATAAAACAGTGGACCGCTCAATTAACGCCAGAAGAACTACATGGCATGTCGAGCACTTACTTGCATCACCCGTGTCGGTGTTGGAACGTCTACCCATCGCCGCCAGGACCGGATAGTACTGTTCGGTCCGGTGGCCATGTTGTTTATAGTAAGGGTAGTGGGCGGGTTTGGGCGATGACTCTGCTTGTCTAGTGTCATGTGATTAACTCGTCGAGCCGGGCGGCCATTAGGCAGTGGTACCAAAACCTGAAGGATCCCTGTGATATCAGTTAATCCTGTTTGTTAATAAAAGTCATAATACTCTGTGTGTTTCATCCGCTTACTTATTTCACTTAAGAACCATAATACGGAGTATGAGGTAGGGGAATATGGTAACTTCCGATTGGATGTGTGCACGATCCTGGCATCGAACGTCAGTTTTATATAATGTGAATGGTGCGGCCATTTTGGAGTGGTTAGAAAAAGGTGCAAACCCCATCCTGCTAATGTGATCCCAATGTGTAATAGGGAGCTAGATGGTATCTTGTTGATCGGCCACAGTAGGGGGGACACGAGTATCTAGTGTTGGTTCTTGCATGTTGAAGGGATTGCTTATATGTGACTGCTGGTCAACATGCCGAGGTGAATACACATAAAAAAGGGGGGGGGTTGGTTCCCTTGTCAGATATAAGGGTCTCAGGCTGTATTACTCGGGTAGTACAGGGACTGTATAGTGGTATTAGAGGGAACTCCAGGGAATATCCTCGTTGAGCCCATTTTTATCTGTGGCCAGACGATGGATCCATCTTTGTTCCCTATAAAACAGGTTCTGTTGTGGGATGTTTGGGCTTGCTTCAATGATTAGCCATTTAACGGAGTCAGCTGTGTGGTTGGACTCAAGGTAATGTTTACACATCTTCGTGTTTGTTTTTTTGCATCGAAAACTACTCCGGTGTTCTGAGATGCGTAGTTTGATGGGTCTGGTGGTCATCCCCACATATTGGAGGCCGCAGGGGCACAGCAGTAGGTATACACAGTTGGCTGTGTTGCAGTTTGTGTGTCCCCTTATTTCCCATCTGAAGGAGTTTGTGAGTTGGACGGTTTTATATGTGGTGGTAAAGGGGCATACACTACAGGACCCACAGGGATAGTGGCCTGTTACTGGTGGTAGCTGCCACAGAGTAGTCTGCCTCACTATGTTGGGTTTTTTTGGCCTGGTATTGATTAGTATGTCTTTTATGTTTCTGGATCGTTTGTAAGCAAACCTCGGAGGGTCTATGTGGAGTTCTCCTGATTTTGAGGATTTGCCAATGTCGCAAAATGATTTTCCTCAATCCATTAGAGATTGGCGTAAAGGTAGTGACGCAGGTCATCGGTTCATTAGTTTCAGGAGGTCGCGCCCTGTGTTCTAAGAGTGCGTCTCTGTCGTTATTTTGGGCTCGCTTCCTTGATTTAGCTACCTCATTTGGTGGGTATCCTCTTTCAGTCAAATTTCTTGACAGGATGTTGGATTGAGTTCTGTATTCGGGTAGGCTGCTACAATTGCGCCGTACCCGTAGGAATTGCCCAAAGGGTAGATTAGATCGCAGTGCTTTGGGATGGTGGCTGTTGTAGTGTAGTAGGCTGTTGCGGTCTGTGGGTTTTCTGAACATACTGGTACTCAGTTGGCCATCAGTTAGTTTGATGGTCAGATCTAAAAAAGAGATCTGTGTAGCTGAGGCCGTCATGGTGAAGTGAAGGTATCCGTTCAGTGTGTTGACCCAGGTAAGGAAGGTATCTAGAGAATCATGAGTGCCTGCACAGAAGATCAAAATATCATCGATAAACCTCCTCCACAGTTTGATGTTATTGTGGTAGGGGTTGGTGGTGGGGTCGATGTATTTACTCTCAAAATCAGCCATATAGAGACATGCCACCGAGGGGGCAAAGGTACTCCCCATGGATGTCCCTTGGGTCTGGTGGTAGTATTTGCCTTTGAATTCGAAGAAGTTTTCGGTTAGTGCCAGTTCAGCACATTCCAAAACAAAGGCCGGGGGTGTTGGTGAGGTCCAGGTCACGGTATTGAGTATTCCCTCAAAAACTTCTAGGGAGGCCCTCTGTGGGATGTTGGTATAGAGGGCCTCAACATCTAGAGTGACAAGGAAATCAATCTGTAAGTCCCCCTGGAAATTGTCTAGAAGGCGCAGGACATCTGTTGTGTCCTGAATGTAGGAGGGGATGTTTTTGACCAGGGGTTGGAGAAAGTGGTCGCAAAACTGTGATAATGGTCCCAATATTGAATCGATACCTGAAACGATTCGGCGTCCGGGTACAGGAGTAGTTTCTTTGTGGATTTTGGGGAGGGTATAGAAGTAGGGGACTCTGGGATCTGTCTTGGTCAAAAACCCGGCCTCCTTTTGAGTGATCCAACCCTCGCTCAGGGCAGATTCAATTAATCCCGTGATGGTACATGTAAGACGTTCCGTGGGGTTGGCTTGTATAGGGGTGTAGTATCGACCGTCTCCCAATTGTCGGAGGCACTCAGTTTCGTAATCGCGGGTGTTCATGAGTACGGTGGCTCCCCCTTTGTCCGCTTGCTTGCTTGATGGTAATCGCAGGGTCATTGGCCAGGTGCTCAAGCGTCTCCAGTTCCCGTTTGGATATATTGTGGTGGTTGTTATTGTGGCTGAGTGTAGCAATCTCCTTGAGTACTGTTTGTTCATATGTCAGCACCTCGTTTGGAACCATCCCACTATGTGGGGTGAAGGTGGAGGGGTTATGAAGTCCAGAGTCTTCAATTGTCTCGCTCTCTCTTCCCTCAAAGAATGCTTTGAGTCGTATTTTTCGGAAAAACTTCTGTATTTCACAGGTTTGTTTGAAATGGTCAATTTTGGGGGTGGGGACAAAGCCAAGTCCCTTCTCCAGGACTTTTTCCTCTAATGGTGTGAGCTGGTGTGCCGAGAGGTTAACCACTAGACTCATTTTCGTGTGGTCTTGCTCCTGGTGTCCATCCCTTGTGCCTGAGGTTCCTCCCACTGTACCCTTTTCTCGGGTACATTTCCTCTCTTTCGCCCGCGCCCTCTGCCCCAGCCTCTGCCTAAAAAAGGTTGGTTGTTACCTTGTGGGGCAAATTGAGGGGGGTATTGTGGGGCGTATGGTGGTGGTGGATGTAAAAATTGGGGATAAGGCCACATGGGTGGGCCCTGATAGGCATTTTGTTGGGGGAATTGGTATCCACCTCTACCTCCTCGTTTGCCTCTTCGTTGTTGTCGTTGTGGTTGCCAGTTGTCTCCACTGGAATCACTGCCACTGTTGGAACCTCTTCTCCAGGAAGCACTTGAGTCTGAGAGGTATCCTGTACTCGTGAGACATAGTCCTCTTTCAGGTACGGATACACTTTTTCTTTAGAAAATCGTTTAATATCCTTTTGCAACTTAGTGACCTTTTGGTTCATTAAATATTCTTTGTGTTCAGCCAGTTCTTTGTTTAATTCGGCTAGCTTAGTTTTGAAGCCCGGATTAGGGACTAGGGGCCAGATGTAGGTAGGCATTTACCGGTCGGTAACAGCGGAATTCGGCCGTTACCGACCGGTAAATGGAATTTGAGATGTAGGGGCAGATTTTTACAGAATCGGTAAATTTACTGATCGGTAAATTTACCGATTCTGTAAAATACCGAATCGGTATTTTTACCGATTCGGTAAATTTGATATGTAGGTGGGACTCTTCAGAGTCCCACAAGCATTACAGAATCTGTATTTTACCATCAAATTCTATTTGATGGTAAAATACCGATTCCGGTGTGCATGCACATGTGTGCATGCACACCTGTGCCATATGACAGGCAGACCTGTCCTTAGGGCAGGTATGCCTGCCACATGGCACCCGAACCTGTTTTGGGGGTGCTAGAGGGTGTCAAAGTGACACCCCCTGCACCCTTTAGAGATTCGGTATTTACCGATTCGGTAAATACCGAATCTGTAATGCCCATTCATTCCTATGGGCTTCAAAGCCCAAAGGAATGAATGGGCATTACCGGTCGGTATTTACCGAATCGGTAAATACCGACTTTTACAGATTCGGTAAATCCACATCTGGATTTACCTACATCTCGGTACTTCTATTTTACCAATTCATAAATACCGAATCGGTAAAATTCGGTATTTATGAGTCGGTAAAATAGAATTAACTACATCTGGCCCCAGGTTTTTTAATTTGCTTTCTGCCGCTTGTATGCGGTTTAGCAATTCATCCGCCAGTCGTTTGGCTGTGTTCACAATGAGTATCAATAGGCCGTGTGTGCATTTCCAAGAAATCTGGGACCATTCAATCTTGAATTGGGCATCCTCCCAGAAAATTCTGGGGAAATTTTGTACGATTAGGCCATTGGGTGCTATTTTCGCTTTGAAATATTCGGCCATTAAGGCTCCGTGCAGGGTTATCCTCACCCATTCTCTTTTAAGGTCTGAAAGTTCTTGCCAGTCGGCTGTGTTACTCCCAGTTGCTGACTCTATTTCTATACCGAGAATAGAGGGTGTCCGAAGTATGGCTGCTGCATCTTCTTCTCCGAAACTCAAACCTTGTCCCTCCATTGTGTGGAAGCTTCCTCAGGTATGAGTGGAGAGTTAAAAAGTGAGTTGTGAAGTGACCTACCTGCTGAGGGATGGTGTGAACACCTGCGCAAACCGAGTCGGAGGTGTTAGTAGTGGGGGATAGAACTGGTCTTACCCACCTAGAACTCCCACGGTGGTTAGCCGTGCTAGGAATTTTTCCAAGGAAGGGGGAGAGAGAGATCAGGGTTGATCTAGAGGGCAATTTACCACTTTTGATGAAGTGGAAGGTCCAAGCCACAGTGGTAGCCCTTAGAACGTATGAAACAAAAGGGAGGACTGGGCTGTTCCTAAAGTCTGAGTGCAGGTCAAAGTATGTGGATGTAGAATGGTGGTTAAATGGTAAACATCCAGTCGGTATCCATTTTGTTGGATGTAATGGCCTCACACACCCTCGCAGGTGTCATGCTTCATCATGGGCCGGTGCTCCTCGTTGGGTGGGCGGTGCAATACCCAACGGGCTACACCTCAAAAGAGGGGCTCTTTATCGGAGATCTTTTTCCAACTGCCCATGGGTGAAGTGTGGGTGAGGGGCCAGGGGTAGTAGTAGACGGGTAGTGGGATAAAATAACGCCAGAGTACCGGAAGGAATTTTATTCTGGTGGTCCGTGGTCGTTAGCTTAAAAACCAATAATTAGTCTAGGAGTATATGGAAAATGAATTGTTCCATGCTCCAGACTAAGTTATGAAGTGGTGGTAGTGGTCGACATGTTTCTCGCTTGGGACAGGATTACCCGCGATTCTTCAGGACCTTTTCTTAGTGATGTCTACTGTGTAGCTGATCTATCAAGGTATCAGTATAAATATCAAAAGTATAGAAAGTACCTGTTAATACTATGTTCCTAGCCTGGTGTAGGGAACAAAAAGGGGAGAAAACATTGTTTAGCCTCTTATAAACAGGTATTGTAATTCCACATATGTATTGACCTGGTGCACTGAGTGGCATGCTAGTGTAGGTGACTGCTAGCATTGACCCTGGCGGTGAATATACAATTGTGAACAACTCGTGGTGCCACTAGGAAAGTGTGGAGTCATCAAACCATTAAGTGGAGAGATACCTCGTGACTAGTTACAAAAGTGAATGTTAAAAACAAGGAAATATAAAATTTGAAGAGAGGCAGCCATGCTGTTTTAACTTGAAGGACACCACTTACCTAAAGGTCAGTGGTAACATGTATCAGCAGTTCCTGGCGGGATCAACAACGGTGGGATGAGCCTCAGTAGTTAGGGCTAAATTTAAGGGAGACAGTAAGAGAGGAAAGCAGACAACAGACCATCATATCTGTTATATTGATCTAAACCCCAGCAATGAGTTTCTCTTGTCTACATCAATGACAAATAAACAGATGGATTCGATAACGTGCTAGACCATGTTGTTGATTCAGTACTTAGTGGTGGAAGGTAATTCAAAAACAGAATGGCCATCACTACTCCCACATCTTACTGTCCTCTGTCCTCCCCCAGGGGTGGGGTCATCCAGCTTCACCCTGGGGAACCAACAGCATTGGAACCCTAGTCCCCCTGCAGGTACTTGGATGGTGAATTCTAGTGCAGACTCTCAATCAAAATAGCATGGCCGTCCTGCAGGCTAGCATTGGTGGTAAGTAAAGAAATGTGACTGAGAGTGGTATGCAGTGGGTGCTACACTTAGGTCTTGGATTCACTACATTCGTGGCTGGTTCTAGGGTTTATTTGGTGGGTAGGTACTTTGGTACTATTCTATTCTGTTTGTGGTACATTTTTAGACTCTAATACTTGGCTATATGTTTCTTTTGGCAGCAGTAGTGGCAGCCGTTGGAGGTTCATTGTCTTTCAGGTGCAGGTACTCCGTTCAATCCCTCTGGGACCCTGCAGTTGAGACTTTGTCCATTCGGGTGCCCCTGCCCTACTGTGGTTGCTACAGCACATTTGGGGCCACTCTTGCCATGATTCTGGTCCCACCAAGGGGACTCCTGCATCAGGGATGAGGCCGGTGGTGTATCCATTGCAAGTTCAAGGACTGGTCCCAAGTGGCAGCTCAGCTGGAGACACCTCTATGAGGTGTAACTATGCCATGTGAGCAAGTTGTGTTTGATGACAGAGAGGGGGCTCCTGGTGCGGGTAATGCAACCCTTGTCATGGTACCACCTTGCCTGTACCACTTCCTCCCTTGGGGAGGTGCCAGGATGGTGACAAAGGCTGGATCTGGTTTCCCTGCACAAGCACATGGACTGGATACTACCAATGCGGTGAGTCTGTGTGTACCGTGATATTGGGCTTCCGGCTCCCATCGACCCTACATGCTACCTTCTTGGTCGTTCTTACCAAGATATGGTGGGTGCGTCCAGTCCGCTGCTGAGCTAATTTACATAGCTCTAAAAGGGTCCCCATGTGGTCTGGGACTTTGGAATGGGCTTGTCAGTCTGAGATCGCCCTGGCTGGTGTTCCCCAGATGAGTGAGGAGGTTGCCGGTTTGTCTTCTAGAAGGGAGACTCCAGGGGAGGAACGGGCTACTGTTCCATCCTCGTTGAACTAGATGGACATCCTATGCTTTGACAACACGCCCCCCCATATATATAAGTCAGGGAGGACGGACAGTATATCAATTGTCCCCTGAGCTTGTTTCAACCAAGTTCTAGTTCAAGAGGTTCTGTGAGATAGACCTTGGCCATGAAACTCAGGACTCCCTTTACCCTGGAAGTGGTCTTGGGCACAAATGCTGCTTCTTCCTGCAAGCAGGACCTTGCTGCCCTGGTATCCACTAGAAAGTGAAATAGTGTCCTATTTACTAAAATCATGACCAAGGAGCCTTCCTCACTGTGGTCCTGTACTGTTAGTGAGGTGAGTACATCTTTCACCACCCACGGGGTCTCCAGGGGAATCTCCCTATCTTCCTTCTCTGCTGGTGTGCACCACCCTGTGCTTTCGACCTCGTTGTCAGTCAGAGGAGCTGGAGCTCTCTTCCTTGGTATTGCTATTTTTAGGGTTATGTGCTTTGCATTTTGAAACCCCCCTGGTTTCAGCCCATAGTTTTAGCAAGGCCAGTTTTATATCTCTCTCTCGGCCTCTATGTCTGCCCTAGATGTAATCTTTAGTATGTTCTATGATGTTGATATCAAAGGTTCCCCCTCAGGCCAGGGGAAGGCATGTGCTTTAGTGAGGTCATGCCACTTGTGGCTGTGTCTCTCTAACCTCCAATCATGGGTGGGAGCCTCGCTTGCACATGGCTTAATGGGGTCTCCATGACAGATTGGGGAACTTGTTTCAAGGTTTTTACAGATGTGCCTCAAGATTCTTGAAATAATCACAAATCCTACTCTAATTTGGGGGAACAGTGTACATGGGGTGATACCAAAACAATCTAGTGGTTATGAGCGCTGTAAACAGTAAATATATTGAAAAGGACATTTAAAATTAAACGATAAACAAATGCAAATGAAATGGTAACAGAATGTAATTGTTAGTTCAGAGCAGCATCAGTTGATCTATAGCAGTAAACTTACAAAAGTTAAATTCTGGTCCAGAAAAGTTCCCTACTATTTCATAAAACAGACTTACTTAGCACAACATAACATTTAGACATACACCATTTTACTAAATATAACAGCACTATTATATCAATATAGAATGAATGATTATGTTTGTACAAAGCTTAACCTCCACCTAGTGCCTACAACCTAAGGAGAGAGGATGCTCCACGTAGAGCTAATTGAGCCTGATAGGCTGTCGCCATTAGCTCAGAGAATAGAGATTAGCAATGATGTGTTTGGAGATAAAGGATTAACCTGACAATTATCAGCCCTCTGTGGCCAGACACAAGCTATACCATGTTTACCAAGGTCCATATGTTTCCCTAATTTCCGAATGGCACCATATATCACACCCAGGGGTAGTGCATGCCAACTGCCTAATGCCCGGCGGTCCAAGACTTTTAGATCCTGTCAGTTGAGAAACTGGCCGTCACTAAGAAAAACAATTTGGCTTAAAAATAAGATCAAGGTGGTAGCTCTGTATAACACTCAGGGCCCATGCGTAACTCTGCACCACAGCGAAAGGTCTAAGCGATCCCCTTCTCACACCCAGGGACGAAGAGTACGTTGAAGCAGCCTGCATGGATCTAAATACATGGGGTTAATACAGTGGACTTGGTGAAGTACTAGGGACCGCCGGCACGGAGGGACGACGTAAAGACAGCCAAGATTGTAATCAGCCCCTTTGTGTGGCTATTGAGGTCTTTGTTAAGCAAAGACACCTTCTTTATGACCCCCAACCTTCCCAATCTTTTGCAAGTTGTGGTTTTTTAATCTTGTTAAGACAAGATCCCTCTTCTGAATTCTTACCTCCGTATATGGATTTAGGGACATCCCAAGTAACATTTAGATTGTTCTCATTAGTGTTACTGAATTGGAGGTACTTCTCAGCTTGCTCAGCATTCGTGCCCTCACTACTCAGTCCCTCAGGATGACCTCATTTACGCACCACATCCATATACAGGGTGCATGTGGGGCCACTATTTTAGGTAATCTCCAGCTGCTATATGGTATGTGTAACCATGTCCCCTTTGACAATATGTGTCCTGCATTTAAATGAAGTTCTGAATCGCTGGTCCACCTGTTATTCTTTTGCCCTAATTATGAAAATGTGAGGTCTAAGTGGATTAACCCCATGCGTAGGCCCATTGGTCCAAGTCACTATTTGGAAGTCCTCAGAATATTCAGCACAGATACTAGAAGAGTTGTAGTGTTTCTTTAGCCAAATTCTTTATGGCCCTGTGGATTAAATGATTAACATGTTCTGTGTAATACATCCAGCTCATTGTTTTTATCGATTTATGTTTTTATTACAAATTAAATTAATTGCTTTTTCACATGTATTTCAGTCATAAATGGGATTACATTTTTTTTAATGGAATGCTCTACCCTTTTGTTTATTGACCTTTTTGTTCTGGTTTTAGGAAGACAATTTTGTTATGTTATGTCTGTATGTCTGTTTTGAAAGGTACTTTATAGATCTTGGTGATCGAAACTAAAGTTAGGATGATGATGAGTTGTAGTCTCTCCATTGTGCCAAACTCCCACTAGGTTCACCTAGCCCAACCATTTTTTTGGCTGCATCTGAGAGCATAGTGGTGCAACGTAGCATCTTCTAGTCCTAACTACTTCACCATCAGCAACCACATAACAATCAACTCCTATAATTAAAGACCCCAATCCATGTTTAAGAATTTCTTGTGTCACTTTTATTTATGTTTCTTGACCCTGGTTAGGTACATTTATTGACACTAAAAAAACTTCCCTCCATCTGAGTGTGTCATTTAAAATGAGCCATCTGCCAATGTTATTGTCATCCTTGCTCACTAGGGTGAATCCTGTTTGTGGACGCAGAAGTATTCCGACTCTTGCTTATTTAAAATGCAGAGGCACAGAATTGCATAAAACACCATCCTAATCTCAACCTCCAGGATTTTCTGTTTAATCATTACCTAATCTTCTCAGTATTGTCTGCCCATAATACATTTGGTGGGATGTTTTCCAAGCTATTTGTAAAATCTTTTAAGATTTTTATTTTATAATTTAATTTGGGTCTCTGTGGGGCACTGTGGGAATGTGTCCTGGGGGAACTGTAGGCTGCTTGTATTAGTGGGGGAATTTGTTTATAGGAGGCCACTGTCGGGCCATTAGTGCCGAGCGTGCTCTACCTGATTGTAGCCTGCAGCTACCGACCAACGGTGCTATTAAACACAGCCATGGTGCGGAGGATTCTGACTCCCCTCATGACCACTAGGACGATTTTCTGAACTATTTTAAAAATCTTTTAAGATTTTTTTAAAGTTCAATTTGGGTTCTGTGGGTCAGCGTGGGAATATGTACTGGGGGAACTGAAGGATGCATGTATTTGCGGGGGAATTCGTTTGTAGGCGGCCATTGTCGGGCCATTAGTGCAGAGCAGTTAGTGCTTTACCTGATTTTAGCCTGTCAGCTGCCTGTGGGCGGCGCCATTAAACTATGCCATGGTGCGGGGGCTTCTGGCTCCCCTCAAAACAACCAAGTTGATTTTCCAAGCAATTTTTTGAAAAATATTTTAAGAATTTTTTTAAAAAGTTGATTTTGGGGCTCTGTGGAGCACCGTGGTTATGTGTACTGGGGGACACTGATGGCTGCTTATATTTGCGGCGTAATTTATTTGAAGGCGGCCCTTTTTGGGCCATTAGAGAAGATTTTAGCATGTCAGCTGCTCCCGACCGGCACTATTAAATGTGGCAAGGCTGCGGATGCGGGCATGCCAATGGCGCACTGTAGGGACGCCAAAGGCAGGCCCATCTGTGCCTGACTGCGTCCAAATGGGTCCAAGTGCCAGGAATGCTGCCCCTCTGTCTTTAGGTAAGCCTTCGTATTCTGCCGCTTAATTGCTTACCCTGTGCCCTTTGGTTACAGTAGCTTGTCCTCCATTGTCTGAATTAAACTAGATGGTAGCAGTTAGAAAGTGTTCACACTGTATGTTTATGACCACTCCCCTGCATGACCCTGACACGGTCTTCTTAACAGAAACCTGGCTCACTGAAGTTTCAGGGCCGGGGATCATTTCAGTCTTGTCCCAGTCCTTTTGGATTCAAAGACTGTACCATGAAAACAAATAAGGAGGATGCATTACCATTATTTTTAAAGAATGTTTTATGTGCAAAATATACAAATTGGCTAATCCAGAGTGTGAGGCTCTTCTCTTTTAATTGTTTTAACAAAGATTTTTACTTTGTCTGGAGCCATTGTCTATCACCCACCGGGTAATATGGCCAATTGGAGCTCAAGTATCTCCAATTATCTGGCATCACCCATTCTTAAATTTTGCAACTTTTCCAAATTAGGCTACCTCAACATTCATTTTGATAGGCTGACTGTAGCATGGCTTCATCTGTTATTGAGGACCTTGCAGCTCTAAATGTTTATCTAATTTTGAACTCCTCCACCCACGTGGCTGGCCATATGTTGGATCGTTATTTACTAACCTTTGCAAACCGATTAGCCTCTTCCTTTAACATTGATGGCTCACTTTGCAGTTCCATTCTCATTGTCTGTTCAATCTGGACCACAAAAGAGAGAGGCTCTAAAGACATTCATTGGTAGGAGTGGGTCTAAGCTTATTGTGTGAGTCAGTATAAGTGTACACACTCATAATTTAGACTCTTGAATTAGATCCTTTCTCAATGTGTTAGTTTCCACTGCTAGCTTAAAACTCCATCAAACTCTCCCCCTGACCCATGGTTTAATTATTTTTTTGCACCAAACCAAACAATTGTACAAAAGGTTGCAACGGGGGTGGCGTAAAACCTACAATCATGAGGAATAATTGAGATATAAAGTAGCTAAAAAATAGTATCAGAAAGAATGTAGACTTTCTAAAGCCCAATTTCCGTCTAATGGGATCACGGTGGCCCAAAACTGCCCTAAAAATTTATTTAGGGTAGTGAAGAATCTCGTGGATCAGGCTAGCACCATCCCCTCTCCTTCCCTCAAGCAAGTGCAATGTGGTGAAATTTCTAAAGAAAGCAGCAGACGTTCAGGCCTCTTTTGTAGGTGCTTCCTCAGCTAGCCCCTCTGAAGTTTCTTCTGACTTAACCTGTACACTGATTTTGTTCCAAGCACTAGATGTGACTTTATTTAGTTCTCTGCGTGCAACTATCAGATCAGACTCTTCACTTGACCCCTGCCCCACATAAATCTGAACAAAATTGGGTTACCAGTTTTGAAGCAATTTACTCAATTATTAAATTCCTCCTTGCTAGAAGGCATTGTTCCGCTAGCATGGAAGTGTGCTTAGTTACACCTATATAAAAAAAAACTTGGATTCTCTGGTATGGTCAAACTATAGGTCCATATGACTCCTTCCTACACTTGTAAAGGTGTTGGAAAAACATGTTAATCTATAAGCTCTGATCTTATATTGAACTAAATGGTCTACTACATTCTTCACAATCAGGCTTTAATACAGAATCAGCCCTCCTTGGCATTACAGAATATCTACGCTGCCAGCTAGCTAAAGGGGGTGCAGTGGCACTGATCCTATTGGATCTCAGTGCCACTTTCGACACGGTGAACCATTACACTTTGATGACCAGGCTAGGAGACATGGGTGTGTGTGGGTCACAGCCCCAGTATGGCTTAACTTGTTCCTACAAGACTGCACCTTACAGGTACATTTTTATCATCATAGGTCTATCACAAACCACCTAGATTCCATGGTGCTGCAGGGATTGACCGTGAGCCCCTACATTTCAACCCGTATGAAAGACCTCTTGTGAAGATTGTAGAATCCCATGGGCTGACATTGTTCTTGTATGCAAATGACTCCCAAATTGTGGTATTGCTTATTTTCTCAGGGTAACCACAAGGTCGAATCTCTTAACAGCTGTCTCGCCCAAGTTTCATCTTGGATGAATGGAAATTAATTAAAATTGAATGGGGACAAGACGGAGGTTCTGCAGGTGGGTAACCAATCCCATATCTAGGGGCCCTCATCTGTGGCCATCTTCTATGGGTAATACTCCATCCCCATTCCAGGTGATAGAAAATCTGGGAGTATGGCTCGATGACAAACTGTCTTATGAGCCATCGGATCAACAAAGTAGCAGCTACGTGTTTTGGTATTCTTAAGTGTTTAAGGAAAATCTTGATGTGCCTTCTAGCCTCTGCTCAAAGAACGGTAGTCCAGGCCCTGGTAATGTCTAGACTGGACGACTGAAATGTTCTCTACTTGGGTGCTGCTACTTCTCTGCTTAACCGGTTTCAGACCATACAGAATGTGGTTGCAAGGTTCCTTCTCCATCCATCCAGATTCACTTCATCAGTCAGTCTTCTACACACCCTTCACTGGTTGCCAGTTGTATGCCAGGTTCAATGTAATGCCCTACGTTATTTGCACAAATGTCTTTTCAAAACAGTGCCTTTGGACTTGAGACCTTTAGTGCCTGGTACACATCTAAATGCCAGCCCCACTTTATCCACCTGGAGCTGACTGTAGTCCCCAGAGTCAAGAGAACCCGCCAAGGTGCCCAGGCATTTGCATATTTTGGGCCAAAACTATGGAATACCTTGCCACAATCTTTGAAATCACATACAGCTTTTCATAAGCTGCTCGAAGTGGTTATACCCATCTTTTCATTAACTGGCTTCAGTTTTAGCAATTCTGGTGGGTTCAGTGAGGAATACAGCACTGGGAAACCTTTTTTAAGTAGTCATGCGCTTTATAAATTATATAAATAAATAAATAAAGTAATTATTTAAGTAATTAAATGATTCACTCCCCTCACATTTAAAGTAAATTATCTTGATTTCATGCTTGACATTTGGGAGGAGTTAGGTTCCTTATATACACCTTTGGTATATCTGCCTTTGTCTGTATGCAGCAAATGCTGCCCCACATCTCTTCCTCTGCATGTCAAGATGTGTCCCAACCCCAACCGTCAACATTTTAGTCAACATTCCTGTTACCAAAAAGAGTTGTCTACACCCTAAATTTGACCGTGATCTCCATGGATTTATCCTTTGCATTCCCCTATGTTTCCTCAACCCCAGTCAAACTCTTTCCTTTCACCCCGGCCCCCTGTTACTTATGAAGTTCAGACTTTTCTGGCTACAGGCTCACACGTCCACTGCGGAATCTGAATCATCTCCTGTTTAAAGTCCCCATGGTTGTCTTCAGGAACATTTTCTGTGCTAGGTCAGTGGCTGCCTTCCTTTTCTGCAAAATTTCTTTTGCTTTTTACTTAGTATTTACATTTTGTCTTCTAACCTACATCTACTTCCCTCTGTTTATGGATGCGGGTTTAACTCCCCTGGGCATTCCTGATTTACATCTGTAATGTTCAGTAGTTCCATGGCTTCTTTTGGGATTTGGGATTGTACTTTTTCTGAGCTGCTCTCTACAGCTGAGAGAGATCCTGGAACAGGGCAATTCAGCACCCCAAAGCTGAAAGTATTTTTGCAAACTGTCTGTGTTCATTATTTGTTCCTTCAGTGTAAATTGGTTTACTTTTGCGAAGATGTCTACATGCAGCTATTTCATTCTATTCTGCACTCTGTCAAGGTCAATCTTTGCCTCCATGGTTGGGCCTAGGATTGTTCAAGACAACCGCTGGGCAGAATTTCCAATGTTTGAGCCTTCTATCCATCCAGTCACTCATCAGCTTTTTATGTTGCTTTTATGTGATCAGTTTTCAAGGTCCTCCCTTTTGTCTTTGAGGATGTTGTTTTGTTCTAGTAGGTCTAGCACATCTTGTTTCAGGAATTTCTGTTCTCACGGCTGCCTCATTTCTTTATCTCCACTGAGCTCTCATCATTATATTGTTACTCTTGCCTGAAGCCCCTAAGGTATTGCAAATGTCAGGATTCTCATCAGCTACCCCACCCAAGTATCTCCACTGGTTAGTCCCTTCTTAGGTTGAATGTTGTCTACTTGTGGTCAGGGCCAATGCTCGAACACTCTGATTGTTAAGAGGCCGGTATTCTCCCCATTCATAGCTCTCTAGGAAGCTTTCTCTTCATCGTGTACGTCCACTCCCCTCATTCACTAACAGAAAAGGACAGTGGGGGCTCTGTGGGTCGACCTGAACCAGATTTTATACCCTTTCTCCCTCTAGATCTCACTTCAGATCCTTATTGACTTATTTGCAAATCTTTTCTCCTCTTTGACCGATTTGCAGACTCCCACACTACACTTTTACTGCTATGCCGTTCATTGTGTTGGGTCTGATACACTATACTGTACACCTCTATTTGGTGCTTTTTGGTTGATTAATGACTATGGAGGGCCTTCTCACTCACCACCTGTCTTCTCATACCTCGGTAGGAGGCCTAGTATTAGGATCAGGGCCATATCTGTTTTGAGGGCCTCTCAGAGGGGCCGGCAAGTTTTGGCCTGCTGAATGGTCATTTCCTCTCTGTCTACTACTTCCTTGTTAAGCTTGGCTTGACTATTTTGCTGGACTGCAGCTGTATGCAACTGCTGCACACAGCCGCCACGCCATCAACAGGCCCAAACACTTCTTCCACACAGTTTAAATTTCTCTCTGAACCGGGGGGGGCAATCTTAAGGCCCCGTGGGTGGGACCCGCATACGACACCACCGTTCCTCACACTTCTGAAGCCACCATCCTAGTTCTCAGCAGCCGTGTGGTTTCGAAGATGAAGGTTGGGACTCTTGTTGCCCCGTAACATTGTTCCACCTTTGAGCTGTTGCTGTGTCTCCCTGGGCCTGGAAAGCATTTCTAAAGATCTGTTAGTCCTTAATAGTTTGGTATAGCCAGCATAGCAAGCCAAATACCTACACATAGAAACCTGAAGAGCTCTAAGTGCACAGTTAAATGACCTTATCTCATGCTTAATATAAGGCAGGTGGCAAAGGTCCAATGGACGCATTCCCATGCCCCACTACCAGTCACGCATCTTCATCCTAAAAAACACCCAAACTGCATCCCAGAAGAGGTACCTTTCTTTTCACGGTATATTGTGCTTATGTTGCCAGGCAAATTACAATTCTGCTGGCTCAAACACTTGCAGAATGTGCCACAAACACTAAATCGTGTCAGTGAGGAGGTAGGTGGTTCTTATTAGGCGCAAAACAACAGGCATTTATATTAATTCAGGACGTGAGCGTATTATATTATTTTCTGACTTCCCAAGGCCTTAAACAATTATACACACGTTTTCATGGCTATTATGCTCCTAGCATTGAAGAGCACAAAAAATAGCATGATTCAGTGCACCCGAGGTTATTGTATTACATGGGTATTACAAGGTGGGAAGCTCAAACTCAATCTGTCATACATATAAATGCTGGATATTAACCTCAAACACTTTTAGTCAATTACAGTCAAAGGGAGAACCTTGAAATGTTCTGGAAAAGTGATTGGTTTCATAAACTATTATAATTTGTTTGCTATCTAACTTGATTTGCTTTTAGCAGTTTCTTATAAAGGGCAACGCATGTAGAATCTTTAAAGTATTTTAGATCTGACAGAAATACGGCAGAAAATAATTGCAGTGACCTTTAGATCACCTCAGATTTAAACAAAGGTTAAGCTGCCCTTTAGTTAAATAAATATTTGCTACAGTCAAATCGCTGTAGACACCTTTAGAAACAAGCATGTATTGCCAAACTAAACGAAACTTAAAATGGTTACAAGGAATAATTTTCAAACATAGCGAATGCAAGACTCCTCCAAGTAAACATCAGTCAGACATCTTGGCATCTGCCTTTATACATTTACCTTGCGATGCATTCAATGTTCCTTTTCATGTTTTCTGGAAAACGATACCTGGAATATTAAACTCACAAAAAAAAAATTGAGAAATTCATATAAATGTGTTGATTTAATCAGAGCAGAAAAAATAAAACGAAAATTCAAGTGAAATTTAGCACGGTATTGGGCTATTCAAACTAATTATAACATACAAACATGTCGGGAGAGATTAACAAGGATTTTTCATAATCATCTCTGGTGGAAATGGTAAATAGTACACTTTTCCCATGTTTATGTTCATAAAGCGAATCAGCGAATTCAGCTTTTCCTACATTCGTCACTCACAAAAGGGTACGTGGAAGGTGCACCTTCCAGGGCTCAAGTCGGGGTACCACGCGGGTGGACGCCGTCCCTCCACTTATTTTATCAGGAGCTCGATTACTGGAGCAAATGGAGCCACACATTCATTCTTTGGCCTCTCTGGGGCGAGATCGGAGCTCATTCAGAATGCTGCTCACGCGCCTGCTTCTCTGATGCAATCGCATCTAAGGGGTGATCGAGGGGAGGCAATGAGTCTGATGGTGCAAGTCACTTAAAATGAAGTCACTTCCTGTCGTGACGTCAGCGTCCGCCCACTTCTTTTTTTAGGACTTGTGCCCTGGTACCTTCTACGCAGTCCTGCATTGGTGCAGATATGGCACAGTGGAATTTAAAAAGCTCTCCATCATCAGAAGTTTTATTGTATTTTATTCATTTGGGGTTTTGTAAATCTCGTTTTCATTCCAGTATGCTGTGGTTTACGGTCCTCAGAGCATCGCCAGCATTAAGAACCACACTTAGGGGCCGATTAGGATGGCGGACGGACTTGCGTCCGTCCGCCACCCCTGAGTAGGAGGGACCGTCCGCATGGGCAGCGGCGGTCCCTCCATGGCAATTAGGATGTGACCGCCACCCTGGCGGTCACATCCTGTATGTTTTACATTGCGGCGGGTGCTGCTTGAAGCAGCACCCGCCGCAATGTAAAAAACAAAAGCTGTGCATTTGCATGCACAAAGCGGCAGGCACCGCGCGGTGCCTGCCGCTTCGTGCACGCAAAGGCAGGGGGGTACCATAGGTACCCCCCATGTTCACCCCCCATGCAACCTTCACCCAGGGGGCCCGCAACGGGCCCCCAAAGTGATTGTCCGTATGATTTTCCACGGCGGAAAAGCCGCCGCGGAAAAGCATTACTTTCCCTACATCCTAATATGGCTGGCGGTGTCTGATAGACACCGCCAGCCATGTTAGTGCTTTTCCGCCGTGGTCGCCTTCCGACCGCGGCAGAAAAGCGGCGGACACATTGTGAGACCCACCAGCCATCCTGATTTGGCGGTGGGTCTTTCAGGCCTCCTCGGCGGATTTCCCGCATACTCCGGGCCGGCGGTGGCTTCCGCCGGCCCGGAGTATGCGGAAAATCCGCCATCATAATGACCCCCTTATTCCGTAGAGTTGTGGGCCCTAAGCCCACATGTTAGTAAGTGATGTCACAGAGACCGGTAGTATGGTTGTGGAACTGGTCATGAGCACGTGCTCCAGGGCCCTTTTATTAACAAGGTCTCCTGACTGGTGATGCCTGTGTGGGATGGGTGTGAGGTGAGTGTAAGCACTGTCCTAGTGAGGGGCCACTGCATAACATGTCATGCAAGACACAGCACTCCTTCCAAAACTCAAACGAAAAAGGGCGAGACTAGCCTGTGGAAACAAAACAAAAAAAATAGACACCCTACTGAGTCTGTAGGTCTCTAGAGTCAATCGGCAGGACATCAGTTGACTGTGTGTACTGTTGATGCTGGCTGCAACAGGACATTTTTGCTCGCCTTCATGATTTAACCTCTGTGAAACAAGACACAGAGTCATTTCCATTGTGGGGATTGGTCTGCTCTACTGATGCTCAGGATGATTGGTGTCACAAATTCAAACAGGGTGCATCAGGAGTGCTGCTGGAGTCCACATCAAAGGGTCCATCACAAAGCTTACTTTGGTGATGTTCTTTGGCTTGCTGAAAACAATCTTTTCATGCTGAAACCTGTTGTAGTCTCCATTGCAAAACCTTGCTAAGTCCTGGAATCCGTTGGTCTGGCAGTGTCAAGGCTATCTCTCGCTCTTGTGGCTGCCCTAGGATGGGTTGCAATGGGATTCTGTGTGGTTTATTCTGTGGCTGCACATTTGCCATGTCTGGGCCACTGCAAGACTGTGGAGGAGCCGCTGTTTAGTTCCTTGTGCAGCTTGTGTAGCTGGTTCTTCTTGTCTGTTGACATGGCAATGGTGCCAGACTTCAGTCTTGTTGGTCGATGCTCCATTCGTGGTAGTGATGGTGCACTAGACGGGGACTGGCATGATGGGGTTGCTAGTTGTGTGATGAACGTGTGTGATCTGGAACAATGACTTGCCTTGATTGTTGAAGCCATTCTTTCTTGGGTCGTTCAGCAGCTTGTATTGGTGGTGGCCATGTGTCTACTTTCTTCTTTTTGGAGGCAACTGCATCATTTTCTCTGAATGTTTTGGGTTGCTGAGCCATCAGTGACTGTGTCTGGATGGATATGCTGGAAGTAGCAATCAATCAATCAAGGGATTGTAAAGTGCACTACTCACCCGTGCAGGTCTCAAAGCGCATGGGGTGGGGGCAGTTCCGGATCAGTCGCCGCCTCGGATCATTCAAAGAGCCAGGTTCTTCCTGAAGGTTTTCAGGGTTGGGAGCGTCTGATGTGCATGGGGAGCTCGTTCCAGGTATTGGCTGCAATGTAGGAGAAGGCTCTCCCGCCTGTTCTAGTATTGCGGATGTGGGGGACTTCTGCAAGGGTGAGGTCAGCGGAGCGGAGGTTCCCTTTGGGTAGGTGGAAGGAAACTCTCTCGTTGAGGTATTTGGTTCCGATGTTGTTGAGGGATTTGTTGACGTGGGTGAGGAGTTTGAAGGTGACCCTGTTCTCGACGGGTAACAAGTATACGGCAGAGATGTGGTTTGCGTGTGCTAGCGGCTTACTCTAGGTTCTCCCGCTGTGCTGTCACCAGGTCACCCTTTTTACACCTCAGTAGCTTGCTGCTTCTGTGTATAGATGCACTCCGTCTGCCACTCAAATCTTTTTGAGCATATCCTTCAGGTCTGGCTTCTCTTGATCTTCCCTCCTGGGGTTGGTCGATCATCATGTTTCCCAGTCTGACCTGACATGTTCTTCTCCTTTCTCCTTGGTGCATTGGCATTCACCTGCTTTCCAATTATTCAATTGAGACTTCTCATTGCTTCTTCTGAGTGCAGCAGCATACCCAATCATCGGGACTAAGTGGGCGAGACTTCTGGTTGCTGGGGTCTCTTATCATTCTAAGTGCAGCAGCATGCACCTTCTTCAGGGCTGGCCAACAAGGCCTCTCATTCAACTTGCTCTTTAGTCCTGGCACCAGCCTCAGGTGTTGGGTTCTGGCATAGTGATGATCAGGGCAGTCGCTGATCCTTTTCTCCTCCACTCCTCTGGTGCTGTGTTGCGTCAGGGCATGTGTCGCCTATCCAATTTTCTTGGACCTTCTTGGAGTTTCCACTGCATGAGTAGATGTGCACAGATGGCCCTCTGCCTAGAGGGTCTTCCTGCTGCCTGGCCCTCTTCTTCTATGGGTCAGTGCTGCGGCATGCCACATGTTGCACATTCCCTTTTCAGGGGCTTTTTTGGAGTCCCTAATTTATGGTGTTCCCTCTTAAGAGAGCTTCTGCTGTGGTCAGTAGGGAGATGTGGTTCTGACCCTCTTTTTCTGGGTGGCGCAAGACTTGAGTCTTGAGGCATCGCTGCCATCAGGCATGGTTGGTGGTGTTTTGGCATGGTGTGCCTTGAAGGTGCTAGACAATGTGGTTCTAGTGTCTGTACCACAGTTGCATTGTGTGCTTCTGTCCACCTTCTAGTCTGGTCTCACTTTCCTTGGGCCTTCTCTTGCATGGGGTTGTGTCCATCTGGCTGGCTTGGACAACCAGTATGGTGTCTCTGGGGTTCTCAGTGTCTTTAGTGTTTGGCACCTGAACGGTTGCACTTCAAGCTCTGGGTGTCCTATTGTGATGCCTACTCTCCCTTATAACATGGAGGTCAGGGTTAGAGCACACTCCTCCCTTTCACTGATCAGCTTCTTTCCTTCCTTTCACTGCTCAGCTTCTCTCCTCCCTTTCACTGCTCAGCTTCTCTAATCCTCTTCTCACCTCGTTTTGGAAACAGGCTCCGGTCTGCTTACTGGTGGTGCTGCAGTTAAGTACCAGCCTCTCCTTTTGACTTGTTAGACTGAACCTGAGTGCCTCTGAGGATGACCGTTGCTGTTTGTTCTAGGCTGGGGGCATTGCAGGCTTCGCCACCCTGATTCACATTTACTTCTCTCTTTGGCAGTGTCCCTACTTTTGTTACTAAGTTTATCAGGTGATGACGTGGTGCAGTACCAACGCTCAGTAGTAGGGACAGTATTTGCTGCTGCATTCATAGGACCTAATGAATTGGTCTATAAAACTTGTTTGTGGGCCTTTGGCTGTTTGTAGGTTACTTACCCTGGACGTGACCTGCAGGGATTACATTTTATTAGTACCACACTTGTGCCCTCTTCAGACCACTGTCGTGGCTTGCACTGTAGGAGTTTTTCTGCTCTCTTCTATGTTCCCAGGGACCACTACCTGCCCTTAAAAAATGAATCAAAAACGTTTCCTTTTTTTTATTTTTCAATGCATCCCGTTTTCCTTTAAACTCAGACCCTGACATGGAGATCTGCTGACCCCAGCAGGCCACCACCCCTGGGAGACCTAGCCATTCCCAATGGGGTTGCAAATTGCGACAGCCTCATTAATATGTATGATGCATGCAATTTGTGACCTCATTTGGAATCGCAAACAGTGTCTCAGACACTGTTGTAAATTGAAAATCGTAACTCGCAAATTGTGACTCGCAATTTGGCGCAGTTTGCGAGTCACAATTTCCAATAGTCGTACATCTGGCCCATTAACAGTGGGATTGGCTTAGGGGACCCCAGGTGCTTCCAGGTTCTGGACATGCCAGGAAGAGAAAGAACAATGGAGAGACAACGGCTGCGGGAATGTTTGTTTTGTTGCTTTTTTTTAACCCCCCACTTCCCGCCCCCCATCCACCACCGCCCTGCCACTGCAGTTCCCTGACAGCAGCCACTGGACCCTTTCAGCAACTTCTTTTGGGCAATGTGGATGATAATGGCAGGACATGTCCTTCCATTCTCCCTACCACAACAGGTAAGCAACAGTCCCGCTAGTAGGGAGTGGCTGAGGAATGCAAGAACAGATCCTCTCCACACCACAATATGGCAACCTGTGGTCTGTTTTATGATTGAGGATTATTTTTAATGACTTCAGCCTGTAATTGAAAAAGCTTATTTACTTTTAAAAAAAAAATAAGATACCACAAAAGAACTCTGGATATTTATTCCTAGACATTCTTTGAACAACCCTAACATCAATATTAACTAACAAGGACACCACCAATACCAATGACTTTCTTTTGTAGTCTCTCTCTCATACACCCTAACATAGACACACAAACATATAGAATAACATTCACCCATAATCACATAGTGGCACATTCTAACAGATATGCATACAGTCACACAAGCAGAGCTTCAAACAGATGGAAAAATGGAGGCATGCACAAAAATATCCACATGGCCCACAAAAACATACACAAATATACATCTGATGCACACAAACATCCACTCTCCGTTTGGCCCTATGTATCCTACATTTATCCGTGATAAATGATGGCTGAGTAATGCTGAACCTATTATTTAAAAGAATGGGAAACATTCACTTCCTGAGGTACACTTCATTATTGGATTTTGTCCTGTGTAGGAATGGACATGTTTAGTGGCTTTAAAGAAAATCCACTTTCATGCCACCATTGCATAACATTCCCCCAGGGATTTTCACATTTAAAAATAACTGTTTTAAAGGAACTGCAACATCTTTAAAGCACTCTGCTGCCTCTCCACCCCCAGTCAGTATCCTCCAATGGCAGACCTGGCTTGATGGAAAGCAGAGACAGCATAATCTGAGCTCCACTGATGGGCGCTGCCAACAGGACGGGGTGGCACAGGATCGGTTAAGGCTCCCTTGATCTAAAACAGTATACACATCATGCACTCATAAACTTTAAGAAAGAATGTTGGAGTGAGTATCGGGAAACAAAGAGGTCTTTAACATGAGGTTGATGGAAAATCAAAGGGCCCATATGAGAACACATTTATTATGCCAATAAACCACAATCTTCTGAAAGACACTAAAATATGATTAAGTTACTGAAAACATTGAAACATTTATAACAACTGTTTTCGTTAAATCTCATTAAAGTTCACTCGAGATCAGTCGTTTTGGCTTTATGTTAGACCTGTCAGTCTTAGGATGGTCTTCCCCACATATTTTTGCCTTCCTCCTCCATTTTGTTCTGACCTCGTTTTGCTGGCCTTAGGACTCATACTTTGTATACTTTGCCACTATTAACCAGTGCTAACGTGCTTGTACTCTCTCCTCTAAACATAGTAATATTGGCTTTCCCCATTTGGCATATTTATTTTACTCACAAGTCCCTAGGAAAGTGGCACTACATATGCCCAGGGCCTGTTAATTAAAATGCCACTAGTGGGCTTGCAGCAATGATTCTCCACCCACTTAAGTAGCCCCTTAAACATGTCTCAGGCTGGCCATTGCAGAGCCTGTGTGTGCAGTTTTAAACTGCTATTTCGAACTGGCAACATAACCTGTTGCTAGACTCAAACCTTCTTTTTAATACCTATAACTCACCCCTAGGATAGGCCCAGGACAGCCCAGAGGTCAGAGTGCAATGTATTAAAAAAGTTAACATGTACTTTTAAGTTTTAAATGACTTGGCAAGGAAAAACTCTTTAACTCATTTTCACCATTGCAAGGCCTATCTCTCCCGTAGTATAAAATTGGAATTGCCTTAATATAATTTATAGGGGTAATTTCAAATGTCAATAGTTAATCAGTAGATGTTTCGTGTCTCTGGAATCATAATTTTAAATATCTTGTGAATTCGGATTTTAAATTGTAGTTCTGAAAATGTCACTGTGAAAAAATTGGCATTTTCTTTAGTCACATGACTGAGTGTAGCTGACAGTTGGGCTTTGTGTATTCGTCACAGACAGCCACACACAATAGAGAGCTGAGGTGGGTTTGGATGTGCCATCACTGGCAGGAGGGAAGGGAGGAGCTGTGCACAGCCCCATTTCCCCTGAATGGACTGTGCCCTGCCTCAACATAAAGGGCTGCATACCCCCTGCATTTAATCTGGAGCCAGGGCAGGGGAGGCAGGATGTCTGGGGACGTCAAAGGGAAACCTTTAAACATTTCTCCCCTACTACAAAGGGGCTACTGGGTTTAAATACTGGACCTCGGACCTGAAACTCTTCAGTAGTACACTTTTGGACTTGCGGATACTCTGCCAGGAGGAAGGAATACTTTTCTACTGATGAAATCCCACACTGCTGGACTGCTCTCTGCTGGACTCCTGCTTTGCTGTGCTGATAAGCTGCCCTCTTGCTTGGGCGAGAAGGACTGGAGCTGCATCTCTTGAGTGACTCCACTCTGGGTTCAGCTCTGAAGGCCCAAGGCCATTACAGACTTCCAACAACATGGCATCTGCACCTCAACTCCGCCATCTGTCAGTCTACCCTGCCAAGTGATTCCCCCTTAGTCTTGGACCCTTGGAAGTGGGCTTAAGGTGATTCACCAACCTCTGTATGCCCAGCGGAACCAACGCATCTCCTCTGCTGTGCGGCACAACCCCGAGCTGAACCAATGCATCTCCGCTGCTGCATGGAATGCAACCGCGAAGACCTGCATCACTTCCGCAACCTACAAGGTCTTCGGAATCGCCACTGTGTGACACATCCTCAGAGCAGGCTCTTGCATCTCTTGTCGACAGCAGCCTCAACGACGACAACAGACTCCACATCGCAGCCTGGAAGCCCAGCAGCCCCGTAGCCCGGTGGAACCAATCTATCACCCCAACTGTGTACGGCATGCTCACAGCTGGACTTCATATCGCAAGCCCCGTTGATGGGATCCTCAATGGTGACACAGGCCCCTGCACCACAGCCTCGCTACATCTCAGAACCAACACACTGATTTGGCTGTGTGGCGCATCTTCGACCAGGAGCCACACAATGCTCCTCAACACAGGAGTTAAGGAAATTTTTTCCAGCAGGGAATAAAAGGGTCCCTGTAGTCAGCGCTTACTCCATCAAAGTCAGCCTGAACTTGAGACATTGTCTCGGTCCAGAGCAACCAGTTATACATGGTTGGCGCTGGATGCCTTTTGACTCTATTTTCTCCAAAAACGTTAAAATTCAATATCTCGGGTTCTGCTAATTGGATTTTTCTTGTTTTGGTCTTTTTTAAACTGGTGTGGGATTTTTTTAGAGTGGTGTTTTCTCTGTTTTACTGCTTGAAGTGTTGCACTAATACTCTACGCATTGCCTCTAAGTTAAGCCTGACTGTTCTGTGCCAAGCTACCAGGGGGTTGAGCATGGGTTAATTTGGCGTTTGCTTATTTCTTACCCTGACAAGGATTGTGATTGCTGCTTGGCCAGGGTTCACACCCCAGTAAACTAACATATCAATTTCTTACCCAATACATTTTGAGGTAAGGCATTTATGTATCAGCAGAGTTAGATAAAATAAGAAAGTGTAGAACAGTGCCATACATGATCACACTTGGGACTGGTTTGCCCCATGCATTGTGTGCTTCTTGGGTTTCCCTCCCCTGAGTGCCCAACTGTGAGCAGCTAATATCATGGTTTTTGATTCTGACCATATCTCACTCGAATCCATCATGTGATTGAAGGCCTGTCCTTTGCAATGAGATATGTCCTGGACCTGTCCTTGATCTGAAAGATTGCATGGTGTGCTCTTTTTCTTATAAGTTTTTTGATAGTCCTAAGGACCCTTCTGCCACCCATTGTGATCCATGATCAGGTTTAGCTTTAAGGCGTTTGATTTTGGTTTATAAATGATACATATATAGACAATGTATCAGACTTGCATAACAATGTGTGTTGGCATAATGGAAGAGTTAAGGTGGTCTCTTCAGTCAGGAAGAGTCTGATCTGCAGATACCTAAAAACATCATTTTTGCGGTAGGTGAAATTCTGCTCCTAATTGTTGAAAGGACTTTATTAAAGCATCTTGGAACAAATCTCCAAGATTTGAGTATACTGTCGGAAGCCATTTCAGAAAAAAAGTTATTGTGAAAAAATCATGGTAGTTCATAGTTGTCATATAATGGTGTTATTGAGCGAAAATAGGAAATACGTGAGAATTTGTGAATTCTACATCAAATCTTCCCTACAATAGAGGGAGATACGAACCTGATTTTTTAGCATTTCTGAATCGTCAAATTTCAGCAGTGATATTCTCTTAATGTCATTTAAAAAAACAAGTAATCCAACAGCTCTATAATCTATCAATTGAGTAGCTGCGCTGCCCTACGGCAAATGAAAAGGGCAGGAATTAGCTATTTCTACTGATATGGTGCATTATTGTCCTTTTCCCCTCCGCCGGTGCACAAAGGGTTGCTGTGCTCCAACACAGGCACATTTGCACCATGGCGCAAGAGTGCCTGCGTTGCAGGAAGGGTTATTTTTGTGCAGGAAGGGAAAAATTCCTTCACAAAAACAATCAAAAGAAGCGTTTTCCCCTTTTGGTGTGTGCTGCAGAAATCAGCACATATAGAGAAAGGAAAAACAAGGAGAAATAAAGATATTTCTCCTTGTTGTGCCTCCCTTACGCCTCCCCTGGGGAGGTGTAAGTTTTTGGTGCTGCCTCTGGGTTACCATTTCAAGTAAATCTGGGGCAGTGTCAAAAATCCATGGATGTTGCTGGGAACGACCCCAGCAACACCTATTGCATGCCCCTTTAATGCAAGAAACTGTGTTAAAGGGAACAATATTTACGAGGCAGTATCAAACCAAAAAAGTGGCTTAGTGCTGCCTCGTACATATGCAGCAGGCTTTTAAGCCTCAGAAAGTCCCAAAAAGTGAAGTTCTGGCGGCGCAAGGGACCTCATAAATATGGCCCATAGTCTCCAAATGCGCAGTTTCCATCCTCTGCGGATTATAGAGAGATAAAGAAATTTTGGAGCTCTGCGTGGTGCTTTGTCTGCCAAATGAACTGTAAATAATAGTATTGATTTTTCTAAAGAAAGAGAGCGACCTATATTGTGGTAAAGCAAGAATAAAACAATTGGGGAATATGTTCCTTTAGCATAGTTTGAGACCCACCAAATAAATTGGCAGGGCTTTCATCTTTCTAGTAATGATTTAGTATGTAGAAGTAAAACAGTACAATTCGGATTGAAATTGTTCTAAGTTTAGAGGAGAGCATAACCCCCAAACACTCTGCAGGAAGTATAAACGGAAGGTCATATGCTGCAACTCCTCCAGCCATGATGATTTAACTTTTTGTTGAATCTAATTTACAGCCAGAAAGTAAACCAAATTCAACAGTTTTTCCCCTATAGTTTTCATGTGAGAGAAGGCATCTGTATCATCAGCATGGGTTGCTGTAGAGATGTGTTTTATGTCCAGGTTTTTTCTTCTATTTCATTCTTTATGAAACATTTCAAATAAATAAATAGGGAGTTTTAATATAGGAACTGAAAAAAGGTATGCTTGCATTAGCTTAGTATATAGGGTTCCATATAAAGAGTAAATAAGTGGGAATGAGCGTTCACCCTTGCCGGGTTCGACTATGAATATTAATTTTAGAAGTAAGTGTACCATCATTTCATATGCAGGCTTAAGACATATGATAGGAAATGTGTAGCAAGCTGAACAATTCGGCATAAATCTTCATGTTCTAAAGCACAGCCCAGAGAAAATGCCAGGAGACCAGATCAAAAACATTCTTGGCACTTAGCAGCATGGTAGATAGTGGCTCTTGCTGCATCACTGCTCGATCAATCAGCGAGAAAGGTAAGTCGGTGGGTGAGATCGTATGTCACCCCATATAAAACCATGTTGATAATCACAGATCAGAGCAGAAATAATACCCTATTTGCTAATACCTCAGCAAATATGTAGGGGTCGTATTTGAACAGGAATATTAGGCCATAAGATTTGCATTCAATCAAATATTTGTTTTTTTAAGAATACCAAAATCATAACTTCAGCCCAAGAAGATAGAATTTGATTCCTTAATATCTTGAACAACAAATGTGAAAAGCTTACAATCCCATATTGGGTCCAGTCAGACTGTATTGTAAAATCAGCACTCGTCTCTACGTCGCTGTGGCTTTGCGAAATCAAACTTTAACAAAGGAACAAGTACAAAGCATTTCAAAGTACCAAAAATATGAATAATAAAGAAAAGGGGTACAAAGAGAATCCAACATCAATTCGTCGAAATAGATCTTATTGTTATGCATTTTTAGAGACTGAAATTAACAATATCCAACAGAGTGTTAAGTAGCGATTCAATATTAGGCAAATTCTAAATCACTGCTTTTCACTCAAATGCAAATAAGCACTTGCAACTACTGTGGTTGGTAGTTATTTTGAAAACTGTTAAAAAACCTTTTATAATGTTGTGTGCAGTTAGTCTGTCTCGCTTTGGGCAATCATCTCCCACAGGGAGCAAGTCACAGGTACCTGTAACACTTAGTAGGACTGTTACCTTGCAATTAAAGCAGTCTGCAGTCCAGTTCCTCAAGTTCCAGATTATATGGACAAACCACCATAGACATCAATAGTGTGGTCTTGATGCAAGGGATACAGGATGCTGAGAATGCTGATCCAGACGATAGGGGACTTGCTGGGGCCACCCCTCAATCCACAAACATGGTGGGGCGACTGTGGACACAGAGGTCGATGTCACTCAAAGTTTAGGTGAAATCCAGCAAAAAACAAGTTGCCACTGGCCTCTGGTCACTGAGAAACCAATGCTTCCTTTTAACTGCAGATAGTGTCAGTTTTGGGTAATCAAACTGCACTCCGACGACTCTCCTGGGCCACGCTGACTCTGGACCAACTTTTGCGTGTTTGGGCTTACTCTCCCAGTCTTCCCTCTGACAGTCAGCGGCAACTAAGCAATTGTTGCATTCAACTCGTTAAGACGGCTTCTTCAGCTTTTGTGGCCCCAGGAGCTTTAACCGGAAACCAGCTAACTGACTCTTGGAAGTAATCTCTTTTTTCTGGGGGTCGGGAACAGCTTTCCCCAAGCAGGGTACCACAGGCCAGGTGTCTTTTTGCAAGCCCAGGAGTAGCAGGTGCTGTTCATTCTTTGGTGCAGCCTATATTTGCCAGATCTACAAAACCGCAGGGCTGTCCTTTACTGGTCCTCTCTCCAGTACAGCCATGATCTGAGGTCTAGGTGCCAGGGGTGCCCCTTTTATTTCAACAACTTGCCCTCTGGAATACAGTGGCTACTATCCAATTGTCCACCAGTCCCCTTCCACCTGATGACAGATTCCTGCAAAGTGTGGCATCTTGCTATCCGAGAGTGCAATATTCTGCCCTCTCCCAAGATGGCTGAACCCGGCTTTCAATGTGTGGAGCTTAAACCCCATTTGTGTGTGTCCACTATTTGCCCTCCAAAGCTGGCTTACCCTTTGAAGTTTGCCTTTTGTGCTCACACCTTGTTTGATTTTTCTGCAGGGAGAGGTGACACCTCATCTAACAGCAGGTCTATATTGTGTCCTTTCCTGGGAGTTGTTCACACCTCCCCCAGGAGGGCAGAAGGCTGTCTAGTGGCCAGCAACTGGAAATAGCCACTGGAAATCTTGGACAATGGAGTGACAGTTATCTAAAGTTGCCTTATGCTCAAAACGTTACATTAAATTCAACTTGGGGTATCAAGTTGGGTTTAACGTAACAATTATTTTGATACCTTGAAGTACCAACTTTAGTAGACCTATTCAGCGGTTAACACAGTTAAGTTGTCAGTGTGTAACCCTGTACTTGACAATGGGGCTGCTGGCCTTTCTACAGTACAAACCGCACTTTGGGTTGTTACTATTAGGACATTTAGAAATACATGTCCTACATTTTAATATACAGCACCCTGCGTAGGGCTTGATAGGCCTACCTCGGGGGTGACGTATATAGGGGCATTGTCAATCCTGCCATTTAGCAGCTACAGCGGGGTTGGCGGTTCTTGATGAGCCGCTTCTGTCTGCAACTTGGCAGATGAAGCCTCATAATTACAGTGAAAGGATGGATGAATGACTGAATGGGTGAGTGAAAGGGTGCATAGAGGCATGGATGAATGAGAGAAAGGATGGATGTAAGGATGAATGAGTGAAAGGGAGGATGGATGGATGGATGGATGGAAGGAAGGAAGGATGAATGGATGGATGGATGGATGGATGGATGGATGGATGGATGGATGGATGGATGGATGGATGGTTGTATGGGTGAAAGGGTGAACGGATTGATGGATAAATGGATGGACAGATGGATGAGTGAAATTGTGGATGGATGAATGAAATGGTAGATGGATGATGAGAGAAAGAATGGATGGATGAGTGAGTGAACAGATAGATTGATGAGCAAAAGGGTAACTGGATGGATTGATGAGTGAAAAGCTAGATGAATGGACAGAGTAAAAGGGTGGATTGGTGGGTTAATGGATGGATGGATAAGTGAAGGATTGATGTAGAGCTGAATGAGTGAAAGAATAGATGATAAGTGAAAGGGAGGGTAGATTGGTGGCTAGATGAAAGGATGTATGGATGGATGAGTGAAAGGGTGAATGGATAAATGGATGAGTACAAATGTTAGGGAAAGGATGGATTAATGAGTGAAAGCATAAATGGATGGATGGATGGGTCGAAGGGTGGATGGGTGAATGGGTGAATGCAGTGAAAGGGTGGATGGATGAGAGAAAGGATGGATGAATGGAAGGATAAGAGGGAGATGGATACGTGAAAAAGATGGATGATTGAGTGAAAGGGTGGATTAGTGGATGGATAGGTTTGAAAATGGATTGATAGGTTTGGATATGGATGGGCAGATGAATAAATGGACAGAACGGTGACAGACTGAATGATGTATGAAAGATTGAATGGATGGCAGAATGGTGTCATGGTGGTGAATAAAAGGTGAAATTGTAGTTATCAGCGGGTGGATGGAAGGAGGAAGGGTGAATGGAGAGATGCTTGGATGGAAGAGACTTGCAAGCTCTTCTGGAGAGGGTCACAATGGCATGCTTCACTTGCTTGGTACTATAAGGGTTCGGTTCAAGGGTGGGGTATTTTAATTTTCTGGCTACTCCCTTGGACATATATATATTAAAAAGAAGGCCTGGACGTTGCCATTAGTTTAAATGGCACAGTAGAGTCATCAGTTTGAAACTGCTCTTCCAGTCTACAGTGGCAGGCTGGGAGACACATTTTACTTTGTCACACTCATAGTTGCAAACTAAAGTGCTGCAGCACAGGAGGGACACTTTCACTTACTGTCCCTAGGTATACCTAGTTCCATATACTAGGGACTTACAAGTTAACATAAGCCAATTGGGTATAAGCAAATTATACAAACACTTTTAAGGGTCAGAGCACTGTCACTGATGTCTGGCTAGCCGACCTCAGTACACTTCGAGTAAAAAAAACAGCAGCATCAGTCTAAATTGTCTCTCTTTCTGATCACTTGTTAAGTGTGGCTGTCAAAAGCACACAACACTGCTATGATTCCAAAGCCAGAAGACCGTGGCACTGCCAAAGTTTGCCACTGTGATCTGAACATTGTGCCCCAAAGTGGGGCAAACAGCTGCCTCACCATAAACAGTGGAGTCAGTCACCCTGCCGCATGAGACGTTCTGACAGTAGCCCTGCGACCTCTGACCTCTGATCCCACCCAACACATCCTTTGCCCAGAAGAGGGCCTGCAATCATCGATGACTGACAGCAACACTGGAACCGACCATCAACCAATCCCGAGATAGTGGCTACTGATCTGCTACAACCAGAAACTGGAGCTGGCGGGCTGCCTCATTCACAGCCAGCATGTGGTTTTTCTGGACAAGGGAGGACAGACCATATGTGTGCAGCAAGCCCAACCATGACTGCCGGAGAAATAAAAGACGTGCATTGGTGAGACTGTCATTGGGAATAGAAACTATAAAACTGAGTGCACAAACTCTAAATTCCAGTGGGATCGCATTGCGCCTGTGACTGAAACTGTCACACTATCCTTACACAAAGTTAAAGGACATCATAGCAGACAAAAGGGCTTTAAATGCTGATTACAGTGCCCCTGTGCCAGTGGATTGGTACCTGAATATTGTAGTGTCTCATTTTTGAGAGCATTAAAGTTTTTTTCCTAAAAAGACAAGCTTTAGATTGAGCAATCAGTTATTGATCTGCTGGGTGATAATTGAGTACTGAACTTGAGGCAGCATCACGCTAACTGCCCGAGATGACTGCTCCCCATTGCTTTCACTGACAGTCAAGTGCTGAAGGTGTTGAACTTGGCCCATTTTGATCGCCATAGCAGGATGAACCCCTGGACTTCCAAGGTAAATGACTCCACACCACAATTCTTTGGCCTGTGGACCCCCAAAAGGCGTGACCCAGATTATATGAGTATCAGGTAACATACTGAAAAGGGAGGGCTTAATGGAGCTCTCATTTATAGATATACTACATAAGCCGTTGCCCTGAGTGCTTACTGCAAATGTTTATAGCTGCGGCACAGTAAGTAGACAGGCTTTGGCAAATGCAATTAGGGACATGGAAGATATTCGAGGAGTGAGTTCACAAATAGAGTACAAGCTCCCAATGTTCTTTGATGATGTTCTGGTAAATTACTAAATCCGGAAAGCTCATTGCCAATTCCGCTGGATGAAATGGAGACATATAAAAAGGTGCCTGGTAATAAAATCTATAGCACTTAATTAGAAGCGTTACTTGAATACTTTCCAGAAGGACAATCTAAGTCCCTACACTGACTCGTCTCCTTGGATTAGGATTCAAAACCAGTGACATACCTGGCATTCAATTAGGCTATTTCATGCCACACAGAGTGAATATAAACTATGCTCACTGTTAGACCTGGTATCCTTGGCATGGTTTCCTCTGAATATTTGCCCCGTGACTTCCTGTTCTGCTGACTTCATGTTTTCGAGTTTTAGTATTCTGGGCACCTTTCAACTGCTAGTCAGTGCTAAAGTGCATATATTCTGTACTCTAAACATGTTAAGATTGGCTTATCCACAATTGACATATTTAATTTACTTGTAAGTCCCTAGTGAAGTGCACTATGTATGCCCAGGACCTGTAAATTAAATGCTACTAGTGGGTGTGCAGCACAGATTGCCCCACCCACTCCATAGCCCTTTAAACAGGCTCAGGACTGCCATTGCAGAGCCTGTGTATTGATTTTTAAACTGCACATTTTAACCTAGCAAGTTACACTACTTGCCAGGCCCAACCCTTTCCTTTTATTACATATAAATCACATCTAAGGTAGGCCCAAGGAAGCTCCAAGAGCAGATTGCAGTGTATTTAAAAGGTAGGACATATACTTTTGGGATTTACGTATCCTGGTATTGAACACCTGCTAAATTAGCTCTTCACTACCTGTAGGCCTATCTCTCCCTTAGGTTAATATGGGGATTGCCTTGAAACCTCTTTTAAGTGTAACTTCCCATTGGGAGAAGATGGAAAATTGGAGTTTGGTATCTCAGGTAGCCCAACTTAAAAACACATCTTTTAGTAAAGTTGTTTTTTATATTTCAGGTCTGAAAATGCCACTTTTGGAAAGTTAGTATTTTCGTACATTGACCAGTTTGTGCCTCTGCCTGTCTCTGAATACACGTCTGGGTTAGGGGGACAGCCGGACTTTGTGCGTTCCCTCTAGACCGCCACACAAAGATAGCTGGTTTGACATTTGCATCCTGATGGCCCATCACCAGCCTAGTGGCAGCCACGGTTGGTAGTGGGTGTACCTGCAGGGCGGTGATGTGGGGAGGGGGAGGGGCAGGGTGTGGGGTAGTAATCTATGGATTACAGAGCTTTACAGGTAAGTAAACATATAAATAAATAAAACGAATTTCGTTGCTTGCACTACATCCCCAAATGCGATGCAGTGCACCCGCTAGAGTCTCTGGTCTAAGGGACTACTCGAATTGCCAATCGCCACTGGGCCCAGCCCCACTTGTACCAGCGAGAGCCTCACCACAGCATGACCCTTATTCTTCAAACACGGGCCACGTGTGCGAGGCCTATGACACAAGGATCACTGGCCGTCAACCCGCCGCTGCTCAAGGACAGTGCCTGTACCTGACTCCATGCGGGCCATCTGGAGTGAGATCCACTGTCACCCTGAGGGGCTGCTCTTCCCAAAGATACTGTGATCTCATTCCGTTGAGGGGATATTTGATTTGGCCACATTCTGGTCCCTGGAAGGCCGATCTTGCGGACTCAGTACAAACATCCTAAAGGCTCGAGAAGGAGCCCCCTCACAAATGCATATTGTCCTTTGACCACACAGCCTGTCCTTAGATAATTCAGACCCATACGGTCATATATCTTATATCTGTTTCAAAGAATTCCATTAGTGGTACCCTCCCCAATCTTAAAGCAAGCGCAATCTGCAAATAATTACTTTGTCTGGATGGAGCAGCCCCCCAGAATAGTACGTAAGATGTTATATCAACCAGTAGAACAGGGAGGCACAGTCCTGAGTATACCTGTGCCTATTGACTGGCTGACCTTTGGTAATTGAAACCGAACATCTGGGTCTATGGCTAAAATTCTCTGAGGGGTAGTAGATGGGAGTTTTGTTTTCTCTAAAATAAAGTTACTGCAAGAAATTGGGTTGTTGGTTGAGTAAGGTATGAGCCCTGGTCATATAGCAATCTCAATCCTTGTCAGGGTAAGGGGCAAGCCAACACTAAATTATCCTGTGCTCAGTACTATGGGAGCTTAGCATAGAGCAGAAAGGCTTAATTCAGAGAGAATGTGTAAAGTATTTTTGAAACATTTCGAACAGTAATAAAGTGATAAGCACCACACCAAAAAGGATCCAACACCAAGTTAGACAAATCCAAACAGTAGAGCCGGAGATATGCAATTTTGAAAATGTTAGTGAAAATAGTGCCAAAAGGCACAAAGCACCAACAGTAGATATCTGTTGTGCTGGACGGGGACAAAGTCACAAGTTCAGGCTGACCGCGATGGAGCAGTTAGGCCCACTGAACAATGTACCTTAAATCCTGGTTTGGCTGTTGTGAAGACCCGCACCGAAGATCTGTTGTGCAGCCATAGTGACTGTTCTGAGATGACGTGAGCCTGCAATGCGAGGTCCTGCATCGCCATCGAGAATCCCATTGAAAAGGGTTTTCGATGTGAATATTGGCATTGATGATGCATTGCACAGCTTGGGAAATGGGTCAGTTGAGGAGCTGCAAGGTGGCGATGCAGAGTCCAGCGCTGTCATCAAGGTTGAAGTCAACAAGGACCTGTGACAAGGATGCGTCATACAGAGAGGTATCCGAAGGCATTGCAGTGTGCCGAGGTTATGCAGGTCTTTGCGATAGGCCGAATCCACACAGCAGTGGAGATGCGTCGGTTCTCCTAGGGGTTGTGCCTCGCAGCAGAGTTGGTGCGTCACTTCCAAGTGTCCAGGACTGGGGTGGCACCACTTGACAGGGTAGACTCACAGATGGAACAGATCCGGTGCAGGTACAAGGCTGTTGGACATCTGTTATGTCCCCGAGGCTTCAGATCAGGAGGCCTGATATCTAGCCCTTGGAGTGACTCTGGAGTTGTGGGTTCAAGAGATGCAGGTCCAGTCCTCACCCAAGCAAGAGGGCAGCAGCTCAGCACAGCAGGGCAGCAGTCCTTCGGAGCAGCAATCCTCGAGAGTGGCAGTACTTTCAGCAGTGCAGCAGTCCTTCTTCCTCACAGAGAAGCCACAGGTTCAGAAGTGTGCTGAAGAATTTGTCTGAGTTCCAGTATTTATACACAGCTGTGCCTTTGAAGTGGGGAGTAGCTTCTAGAGGCATGCCTTTGAAATGCACAGATGCCCTGCCTTCTTGGCCCTTGCTGCAGACTAACTACAGTGGGTATGCAGCCCTTTGTGTAGAGGAAGGATACAGAATATTCAAATTTAATTGGGGCTGGGTTCAGGCTCTACACTCTCATCCTGCCAGTGATGGCACATTTAGGCACACCTAAGCTCCCTATTGTGTGTGGCTGTCTAGAAGGAACACACAGTGCCCAACTGTAAGGTATACCCAGTCATATGATCCAGAGACAGGCTGCAGGCAGCAAATGGCTAATGCAGGGAAATGCCAACTTTCTAAAAGTGGAATTTTCAAAATTGTAATTGAAAATCTGACGTCACCATCAATTAGGATCTGAAATTACAATTTCAGAGATAACAAACGTGAACTGGTTACCTGTTCCCATTTGGAAATTACACTTATAAAATGGGTCCCCATTTGGAAACGACACTTATAAAATGTATTTAGTGAACTCCAATGTTATCATATGGGAGAGGCAACCCTTGTAGTGGTGAAAAACAAATGTAGTTTTTCACTTCCAAGTAAAACTTAAAAGTACATGCTCTACTTTTTAATTATATTGCACCCTGTCATCTGGGCTGCCCAGGGCCTACCTTATGGGTGACTTCTATGCATTAAAAGGACAGGTTTGATCCTGGCAAAAAGATTTATTTTGCCAGGTCAACATGGCAGTTTAGAACAGCACACACAAGCTCTGCAATGGCAGGCATGAGATATACTTAAAGTGCTACTTAGGTAGGTGACACAATCAGTGCTGCAGGCCTATTAGTAGCATTTCATATACAGGCCCTAGGCACAGGTAGTGCCACCTTACTAAGGACTTACAAGTAAATAAATTATACTAGTTGGTGTTTAGCCAAACTTAACATGTTTTGAGGAAAGAGCACAAGTTCTTTAGCACTGGTTAGCAGTGGTAATGTGTGCACAGTCCTAATGCCAGCAGAAACTGGGCCATCAAAACAGGAGGTCTGAATGCAAAATGTTAGCGCGAAAACCACGCCAAGGTCTAACAGATACCAATATTTATTGTCTTGCTGGCCAGTTGATTGTAAACACAGGACTATGTATATTTCATTTCATATAAAAAAGAGTGAAAAGCGCTTCAAATCCATTAAAGGGTCCAACATTACCAAAATGTTTTACTACCGCAAACATGATGGAGCAGAATCCCATGCCTCGTTGGAGATGGGGTTCCTTGACAATTGACATTTTGTCCAGCAGGTATGATACACCCATGTGGAGACTTGCCTTCTTTTCTAGGGCTCCTGGCTAAGTGATGATTCAGAACCAAGGGGCTGGAGGTGGAAGCCACATTCCACATGATATCAGAATTTGACCACCGCAAAGGTCCACTAATCCTGATTATAAGCTTTCCAAAAACTAGAAATCTGCTGTAATCACCCGTCTACAGCACTCTTAAAACACCCAGCGTAGGCATGCTAGGGGTTTGTGAAGTAAAGGTTTTCTGGAACCAGTCATGCTTTTTCAACAAAGGCAGAACCCAGGCCATGGACTCACACAGAAAGTGTGGGCTCTCAAAGCTGCCTTGTTGCAACTACAGCAGTTGCTGCTGCCATTGAGCAGAGTGGAACAATAAATGGATAAAGAACCTCTGAATGGTTATAACAGGTGCTTATCTTAGGTCTACTGTTTCAATATTTCATCAAGTAAAGGTGAAACAATTTGGGTCCTAAAAAAGGGAGTTGGGAAATGAGGAACATCTGCACGGCACCGGCTTCCAAGGACGCAACCAGAGATGTCTGCAATCTGAGGGTACTGCTTCAGAATATGTGGCAGCCACAGCCACATATGGTCTTAGGCAGGAGGAAGAAGCATCAGCTCTAGTGTGCGGTCTCCTTTTCCGGTCCCAGCTGTGGCATGGTAAAGGCTCCCATCCTTCTACAGCATAGGATGCAGCCACCAAAGCCTGAATCACTGTGAGACAATTACTCATCAAGTGTGTCTTGTAAACATAAACGTATAGAGGTGAAACATGAAAGAAAAGACCTGGCAACATAGAGAGACACACAGAAAGAGAGCACTGAAAGGTGAGCGGTGGGATTATGAGACTGTAGAAGAATAGCAAGAGGCGGTAAACACAAAATTGGGCCATATCTCTGTCTCGTGGGTGAGGACTCACCCTCACATAGGGCCCTATTAGGATGGCGGACGGACCTGCGTCCGTCCGCCACCCCAGAGGTGGAGGGACCGTCCGCAGGGACAACGGCGGTCCCTCCGTGCAAATTAGGATGTGACCGCCACCCTGGCGGTCACATCCTGTATGTTTAACATTGCGGCGGGTGCTGCTTGAAGCACCATCCTGCGCAATGTTAAAAATGAAAGCAGTGCATTTGCATGCACAAAGCGGCAGGCACCGTGTGCACCCCCACCCCCCCTTCACCCTGGGGGCCCGCAACGGGCCCCCACAGAAAAGACCGTATGCCTTTTCGTGGCGGCATTGCCGCCGCTGAAAGGCATATCCCTAAGCAAATCCTAATATGGCTGGCGGTGTCTGATAGACACCGCCACAATATTAGAGCTTTTCCACCGCGGTCTCAGGGCGGAAAAGCGGCAGACGGTCTTGCCGTCCGCAGATGACCCCCAGCCATCCTAATCTGGCGGGGGGCCATTTCTCTCACAGCAGCGGTAAATCCGCATCCTCCGGGCCAGCGGTGGCTTCCGCCGGCCCGGAGGATGCGGATTCACCGCAATCGTAATCGGGCCCATAGTTAGGGCTCAAATAAGAAGGAACTCATGAGGAAGGAAGGTGTAGCAGATCATGATCAACGTGAGCATAATACACAGATACAGAACTAAAAATATCGAATTGATTTGTAACTCTGCATTTACATCTCCTTTTAGAGAGACAGTGTGTCTCCTGTTCAAGCTCTTGCTGTGCAGAGGTTAACACCTTTGGCAGTGAAATAAATGCATAATTTAAAATGTTAGGAAATGGCTTTACAAACTTTTATTGGATGCATGCATAAAACAGATAATTGACCTTCAAGGTGAAAAGGAAGAAGTTAGTTAAAAAATGTATGTCGAGCTACTTAGGCACAGCAGGGAAGACATTAATGTAACAAACAGGGGTGATTCGATTACTGCAGTGAATGGTTAAAGTGAAGTGGAAAACATATTATATTAATAATGAACTGGAAGGATAGAAACTAAGAAAGAAGCTGGACCTTTCATTAACAAAGCAGTAAAACCAATTAAGACTGATACAAAGGAAGCAGAACATCTCTATGCATATTCCGTATTAGTGTATAACTGTAAATGCAGATAAGATGGAACTCCTAATAAGTCCATAAAAATGATATGGAGAAACACAAAATTCTAAATTCAGTAGAATAAATTAGGAGCCTCCAGTAAAATTTAAAAATATATCTATCGGATGAACCACATCGAGTAGGGAAAAACATTTTCTTTGTTAGCGATGTGACACAGGGGCATTTCTTTTAAAGCACTGCCTGGAAGGGAAGTTACAGAGTAATGGAGAAGGGTAGATGTGGTTCATGGATTTCCACTAGATTACCCTGGGGATGGTCACCATTTAGGCTTGACATTAATACCAGTTGCCCTATTATGTATGGGGCGAACTTTCCCTAATCTGTGCCATTGCGCAACTTCAAACAGGTGTGTCGTTCGCAAACAGGGAAAGTGTGCGCTATTATGTTGAATGCGCTGTGCTAAGGACAGCTGCAAACTTGTGCTGCCCTGGGAAAAGCGAATTCAAGTGAAATATGTAGCGAGTGCTTCAAAGCATCTCTGGAGAGATGTCCTTTTGCAGGTGGGTGCAGTGAGTGATTGTACCCGCTTGCAAGGGATTGTCCGAGGGGTCAATAGGGCCCCATTGACTCCCTCCATAGGGCTTTCATCAGGGGGCGCACTCCCAGTGCACCATCCTTTTGTGGCCGACTTTCAGGGCACCTCCTGAGAGCTTCTTTACCTTTGCGCCCATGTTCATAATATGGCACGGGTGAAGAGGTAAAGGGATTCCATCATTTGCATGGGGCCACATCCCCATGCAAATGAGGGAACGTCCCCTTGAGATAGCACTGGTGCAACATGTACTCCAGCACTATCTGTATTACAAAAGGGGTTGCACAAGTGTCTGCGGCCCCTTCTGCAATACCAAAGTGGCCCAGGGATATACAAAACAGACGCAAACACCTGTTGCGGTCCTGGGGCATTTCTTTAATATGGGCCATGGAGAACGTTTTAGCAAGTGTTGTATGCCATTATAATGGAGCACCTGGAGTTTGTCTACCTATACACAAGAAAGCACTACCTCATTACATTCAATTCTATGCAGCTGGAAACAAAGAAAAGTATGATTTGCCCTGCATGACACAATAGCAAATTAGCAAACCTGTGTATTATGCCCTGTGCATGCTTATTATGTGGTGGATTATTAAAGTGTTAGGAAATTATATTTTGAGAATAATGGCATGTGGAGTGCCGTTATACCTGAAGAATATTTTAAATGAGTTCATAGGTTTCCTGAAGGTGTAGCTGCTGTGCAAAGAACATCAAAGTTAGCGGCATATTTACTAGAGAATGTCAGAGCATGGATCTGCTCCACATTTGGCAGCGCCATGCTCCGGCATTATCAAAACACAGGGATGCAGCATATTTACTATAGTATGGCGCACCCCTGTGTTTTCCCTTGCACTACCCCTAAAATGTAATGTGTACATGTAAATGTGTGTATACTTGTAAAGCGCACTATCACCTAGAAGGTATCTTGGCTGTATACTGCTTTGGAACCCTTCCTGGCTTTCCCTGTGAGATGCCCCTTACTGGGCACCTCCAAGGTGAGGCCAGGCATCCTAGCGCTTTCGGGGCCGTTGTGGAGATTAAGCAAGCTATTGCCCAGAGTTGTAGAGTGTGACCCATGATTAGATTAGGCACCTAGGCGAGAATTATCGAGTCCGTGGACACAGAGCCCAAGACCCTGCCGCGTCGGGATTTGAACCCTGGTCCCAGGCCAGACCTCTGCCTCAGGGTCTGCCGCTCTAATCAGTGAGCCACACTTCTCCACAACATGAGCTGCAATAGGAAAAATAAAATGATAACAACGATATGTTGTTTTCTTTTTCTTTTAGAGCAGTGGGGCTGCAGTAGCTGCAATTACATGAAACAATTGAGAAATTGGGTGTTTGGGGAGTGACACTCCACAGATAAATGCAGTCTTAGCTAGTAGTTGAATCTGTGGGCCCTGAGGCAGGTCTACTACTTCTCACTTTTGGGGGGGGGTGGGGGAGAGAGAGAGAGAGAGAGAGAGAGAGAGACACACACATATGGTCGCTGAATTTTCAAATGTGAAACTAGATAACCTGAAATCAATAGGCCTTTCCTGCTTGTCCACATTGCGTGATCCTAGGCAATATTTCACAGAGCCGTCTTTTTCTTTATTACCACACGTGTGATCACTTTTAAATACTTCAGATCAGGATATGCAATGTACAAGCACATCATATGTTTGATTTAATAGACTATAATGTTTCTCCATCTAGAATAGGAATCTAGGCCACATTTAGTTTATCGATGACTACTAACTTCCCTCTTTATTTATTTATTTATTTAAGGATTTGTAAAGCGCCTGGTGACCCGGAGGCATCCCCGCGCTGTGAGACCTGAGAAGTTGGCTGAGAGGGGAAGGGAAAAAAAGAAAATCTTATTTAGGGAAGAGAAGAGTTTTGAGCTGCTTGCTGAAGCGCAAGTAGCAGGGTTCCAACCGCAAACTGCGGGGAAGCAAGTTCCAGCAGGTGGCTGCCTTTACTGAGAAGCGGCGACCTCCGGTACGTGCCCTCCTAAACTTGGGGATATTCGCCAGTCGCTCGTTGTCCGAGCGCAGCGATCTCGAGGCTTTGTACGGGGTGACCATGTCTCCTAGGATCGAGGGGCCTTGTCCATTGAGGAGCTTGAGGGCGATGCACATCGCCTTAAACTCGATCCTCTCTCGCACTGGTAACCAGTGGAGCGCCTTAAGTGCTGGTCTGGCAGAGGATCTGGAGGGAAGACCCATCAGCATCCGGGCAGCTGCATTTTGGGTTCGTTGTAGCTTGCCCAGAGTAGCTTCAGGGGTTCCTAAATAGACAGCATTGCTGTAATCCAGTCGTGCAAGAACCAGTCCTTGAACCAGGAGTTTCCTGGATGGAGGGGGGAGCAGAGGAAGGATCTTGCGGACTGACCGCATAAGTCCAAAACAGGTTCCGGCTGTTTTAGTTGCCTGGGTTTTCATGGATAAGTCCGGTTCAAGCCAGACCCCCAGACTCTTAATTTCTTTCCTGGGGGCGGGCACCTCACCCATGATATCGGGCCAAACAGAAGATGGAATTGCTGACCACTTCTTGCCCATCAGCATAACTTCTGTACTCTTAACTCTTAGTTCACTAATGCCATTGTCGTTGGGGGGACAAGCCGTTAATGTTTCTAAGTTCATGTTTAAAAACAATCACTTTAATAAATGTCTGTCTACGCAGTGATATAATTGGTTGAACTAAGGTGAAATGCTTCCGGATGTCAAAGAAATACACTTTTTTGAAAACTTAAAGGGACCATAATGAATTTTCACATTAGGGTTTTAGTATGACATATATAGCCAAGCTAAACCCATTCCTCGACTCTGGCTCGGCTCGCCTTATCAATTCACTGGCACGCCCACCTTTATATCCAACTTTGACTTAGTACATGAAGCAGTCATTAACTTGAAAGAATAATTTGTGAAAGACAAGGATTGGAAACATTGAGCCCTACCCATATGCACTGATTTGACAGCTCTCCCATTAGGGCTTCTATGCCAAAATCAATGACATTTACTTGGAGAAGTCAAACTCGGCGGGAGTTAAAACAAATCCTCCTCCTGATCCTTTGATAGCACCCCTGGTGGACTGCCATTTTTGCTTCTTTCCCTCTATCCTTCAAGAGGATACTGAGTCGTTGTTAAGAGTGATTAGATGTGGTTCCCCCTCGACCCTGTCCTTTTAAGATTTTGAAACTAAGAAGCGAGGCTATTGCACCTCCTCTGACTGCCATTCTCAATACCGCCATCTCCTTTGGCCAATTTCCCACCACATGGAAAACTGCGGTCGTAAAACCTCTGTTAAAGAAGGCTTCTCTTGACCCGACAGAGTTAAAAAACTATAGGCCCATCTCCCTGTTACCCGTTCCAGCTAGATAAGATCCTGGAAAAGCATCTTAATCATCATCTCAGCTCCTACTTGTGGGAATTCCAGCTGCTCAATGGCTCGCAGCATGGTTTCAGGAGTGAACACAGTAGGGAGACGGCATTAACCGTTGTCTTTAGCAACATTCAACAACAGGTTAATGCTGGTCACACTACTCTACTGATCCCCCCGGAGCTGACAGCAGCCTTCGATACAATTTCTCCATGTAGACTGGTTGGCAGGCTTCGGAAAATTGGGATAGAGGACTATGCACTCAATTCGCTTTCATCCTTCCTTACGGATTGTTCACAAATAGTCAAGATGGGCCAATTTCTTTCTGCCCCTAAACGCTTGCTCTGTGGAGTCCCCCAGGGATCCTCATTGAGCCCTACCCTCTTTAACATCTATGTAGCCCCACTCGCCGCTGTGGTAAGGTCTTTTGGCCTAGAAGTCCTTTCCTATGCTGATGACACTCAGATTTTGATTTCCATCACTGAGAGTGTCTCAGCCTCAGCAGTAAATTTCAAAAACTGTATGCGGGCGGTGGCTGCATGGATGGTTGAGAATTATCTTAGACTCAATGGGGATAAAATGGTGGTTTTAATCTTTGGAGACCAGATGGATCTGGTCAGAGGCCTGGTGGCCTGTCTCTCTTGGATCTTGCCCCTCCCCCTGTCTTAGTGCCAAGAACCTAGGTATCATTGAGGACCACTCTCTTTCGTTGAATTCACAAATTAATAGAACTGTCTCTACCTGTTTTAGTATGATACAGACTCTCAGGAAAATCTTCCGTTTTCTTTCCCTTCCAGCTCGGAAGCAGGCAGTGGTGGCCCTTGTGGTTTCAAGGTTAGATCACTGCAATGCCCTTTATATAGGGATAAACAAGGGACTCCTGCATCAACTTCAATTGGTAAAGAATGCCGCCGCTAGGCTGGTGATGGGTCTCCCTAAATTTCATTCAGTTTCAGCCACCATCAGAAGCCTTCATTGGCTCCCGCTGGGGAGGAGAATTGTGTTCAAAGCCTTGTGCCTGGTTCACAAGTCTGACCACAATAGGGGGTCAGAAGGCATCAATAAAATGTTTCAAATATACCTTTGTGCAAGAATTTGAGATCTGCTGCAAGAATCAGGGAATAGTTCCCAGGGTTAGGAAAGTAAGGTGGGGGGAGGGCATTTTCGTTAATAAGGGCTAATTTGTGGAATTTGCTTCCTCCCCCAAAACCCATTCTTCATTTCGTAAGTTTTTGAATACCTGGCTTTTCACCTGTCACAATCTTTCACCTGCCCTAATCCTTTAGCCATGAAATAAATTAACATCTGATACTTTGATCTCTGTTGCCTTGATGCCCCTGGGCTAAGTTCGCGCTCTGCATGCAGTTAACATACATTTGAAATAAGTGATCCTGGGGCAGGGACTCCAGGCCATTGTATTGTACATGGCCATAGTCATAATTTCCCATGAAGATCTACCAGGCCTGTGTGAGATGAGCAGGGGAGTTGCTTTAGGGTGAAATGTTTGTGATGACAATCTTCAAATGCATTCTTGGCATGGTAGTTGAGTCTGGAGACCATGTATTGGGTCTGTAGTGGGGTTTCTCATCATTCTCATTTCACTAAGAGATTTGAACTTGATCAATGATTTTGGCACTGAATCTTAAACATATACAGTGAGTGGTTTACCAAAAAAGTACATTTACAATCATAGAAGTACCCTGTGAATTAGTGCAAATTTTCTATTTTATGGAATTCACAAACATTGACAATAGGAGGTCTGTAAATCTGTGCCTCACTCAGATTTTCAGCCAGACTACTGACAATCAAAACCCTAAAGGTGACTGGATGAGGGCTTTCAAATAGTCTTACCATGGGGAGTATCTTGGAGTAGCATTCCAACCCATCATTTTTTGCCCACCACACCACTTTACACAGTGGTCCACTTAACACATATCGGTGCTGACCCTGTTTCTCATGGAAACCATAAAATCTGAACCTTGGTCATCTCACCCCTCCACCCTGCAGCCCACTGATTTTTTGGGTGGGAAATTTGAGATTCACACCCCTGAATCTCACTGACTAAGCTACACCCTTGTACCCCCTCTTTCTCTATCTTTGATCTCTCCACCTCACGTATGACTACAGCACCTGTCTCTCAAAACACCTTTCTCTTTATTCTTAACTTTACCTCTCTTACAACCTCATGTCAGAAATCATGTCATAGGTAGAGCACACTAGAAGGGTCATTTCAGCAGTTATCCTAACTCACCTCTCAATGTCAGCATTGATACATATCCTGAATGTGGAAGTTGTCTCAACAGCAATACTTTTCATGAGCACATGGCAGCTGTGGGAAACCATGATGCCTATCACTTAACATACAGGCAGCTGTTAAATTCAAAGAGGGAGGCTATCTTAAATTACGTCTTTAGGAGATTACCGTGTCATCCGTATGCCTTTTGGATTTTTCATAAACTGTATGCCCAGTGTTTTGAAAAAGTGATGATGATAGCTGTAGAAGGGGTCAGTCAAGTTAAGGTCCAGGATGATATTCTGATGTATGATAAAGATGGAGAAGATCATGATAGGAGGTTGTTTGAAGTGCTTGAGAAATTGAGAGACCATGGATTGACGGTAAGGAAGAAGAAATGCAGATTCAGGGTAACAATTGTATAATTTCTGAGACACATTATTTCTAGTGATGGAATTAGATCTAAGCCCTATTTAATTAATATATAGTTCATGCACTGAAACCTTCTAATAAGGATGAGGTACATTCTTTTTTGTGTTTCGCTGAATATTATAACAAATATATTTAGAATTATGGAAGTGTTGTGCTGTCAATAAGGCGACTACTAAAGGAAGGAGAGAAATTTGAAAGGTCAAGGGAAAATTGAATGCATCCAAGATCATCAAACAGAGCATCGATAAATTACCAATTCTGGGGCATTTTGATGTCTTTAAGGAAACCATTATGACCACCAATGCCAGTTTGAAATGACTAAGGGCTGTGTTATCCCAAATTGGGGGAGAAGAGAATCATTGCTTTTTTTTCCAGGGCACCGAAAGGTGTGGTAAATAATTATCTGGTCATTGAGAGGGAGGCCCTAAAGTGTCCATGGGGCATTTGCCGCAACCCATAAAATGAATTAAAAAAACATAACTTGTCATCAGTATGTCCTAAAAAACAACTATACTCACCCGTGACTGTGGAGTGAACTCTCATTGAACATTTTAGACTGTCACAAAGCACAACAAACACTCAGTGGGTCATTAGGATAGCGGGGATTGGGACTGCCCGCCGATGCTGCGGGGGTGCCGTCATTGTCATTAGGATGCACCCGCCACACTGGCGGGCGCATCCTGCATTCCTGACCCGCTATGGGCGCCCAATTGCGAAAACCACCTGCCTTTCCATGGCAGCGTTACCGCCACAGAAAGGCACAACCCTGCAGATATGCTAATATGGATGGCAGTGTCTCCCAGACACCGCCACCATCTTAGCAGCTTTTCCGCCCGGTCGACTCTGCGACCGGGCGGAAAACCGGCAGACGGTTTTTCCATCTGCTGGGGTCCCCCCCTGCCATCGTAATGTGGTGGGAGTAAATGCAGAGCGGGCGGAGGTTTTTCGTGGGCGGTCCGCCACCGCCAAGGGGGCGGTGGCGATCTGCCCGCAATCCTAATGGACCCCATAGTTCTGCTGGGGACATGTGTCAGCATAGAGGCTAGTTCTCTCATAAATAGTGCACCCGCTTTAAAAATTGCATTATAGTTCAGATGATATATGGTGGCGATACTAACGCTCAGTAGTTCTCCAGAAAGCATAGTCATTTATTTTATGTGGTAGCTCAGTATATATCTTTTAGTGTCAAAAACCTTTACAAAACATTCACACTCACTGTATGATGTCATCAGTTATGCCATTAGTGATGTCATTTGAGCTGTCATCAGTGATGTCACTGACCATGTCATGAGTGATGTAATATGTGAGGCAATAAGCACTGTATTGCAGGGGCATAAGTTATGGTTATCTCAGCTAACTATAACTGCTGAATGTCTCTGTTTTTTTCTGAGTGAAGTGAGCAAAGATAAGGAGACTGTTGTAAACTCAATAACTACTGGATAAAGGAAGAGCTTCAATTGAGTTTAATGTAGAGTAATGGATCTACACAGCTTATCATCTGCCAGCAGTCTTCCTCTGTCCCAGTTGACCACCCAGCATTGAACATTCCAGATGCAGTGACATCACAAACCCATTAACATCAGCCCAACATGAAATCTCCAGTGGTATAGCTTAACATACACAGAGCTTTTAACATAACTAAAACAGTATACCTATAATATAACATAGACAAAGACAAGGAGATTCTGCTAGTCTGGCTGATGAGGGCTGTTAGCCCAAAACTGGTCCCAGGATACTTCTTTCCGGTCAGGGGAAGTCAAGGCTTGGCAGTTCGGGCTGGAATGTTCCCATGAGGCACAGGGTCAAGACTGATTTGCATATAGCTGTGTCTGAACTGGGGTGGGGAAGTGAGCTAAAGAACAATGATGGATTCAACCCAAATCTGTGACTGGGGTGAGTCTCTGAAAAGTTGCAGCACTCCATCCATCATCTCCTTGTGTTGGCTTTGTACGAGAGAAACCTGAGCCTAACTATCACATCTCTGTAACATTTGTTTTTTTAGTGAATTTCTACGTTTTTTGTATTCCATTTCCTAACTATAACATCCCTGTAAACTTTGTTATTTTAGTGAATTTCTAAGGTTTTTGAAGGCTAATTCCCACTTTTAACATCACTGTAATCTTTGATTTTTTCAGTGAATATCTATATATATATATATACATGGCCACTGAGGAGATGCAAACAGCGGCATCAAAACGCGTCAGGCCATGGACTTCAAAGGGATGTTAAGAATCTAATCTTGACACGGCGGAGCTGGCCAACTACAGGCCTATCTCTCTGTTGCCAGGCCTCAGCAAAATTGCTGAGAAGCTTGCAAATCATCGACTGTCCAACTTTCTAGAGTCGAATGGTCTGCTCCGAGACTCGCAGACCGGTTTTCGTCCCGGTCAAGGTACTGACACGGCCCTCCTGGCAGTCGTTGAAGAATCCAGACGCATCTTAGATTCAGGAGGATCAGTGGCAGTGATCCTCCTGGATCTGAGTGCCGCATTCGACACCGTGAACCATCGGGTGTTGACTCAACGACTGTCAGAGGTGGGTGTGGCAGGGGCCGCTTTGAAATGGCTTTGTTCATTTCTCGAAGACCGGTCTTACCAGGTCTGGGAAGGCAGCAACAAGACTTCATCCATCTCTCTCCAGTGGGGGGTGCCGCAGGGCTCGTCCTTGAGCCCGACATTATTTAATGTCTACATGGCCCCCCTGGAGGATGTGGTGGCCCCTTACAACATCAAGATCATCAGCTATGCTGATGATACTCAGCTGGTGGTCGCCCTTCCTCAACTGGTGGAGAACCCCGACTTGTTGCACTCATGCCTGGTGGACGTCTACACCTGGATGAGCAGCTCAGCTTTGAAGCTGAACGGCTCTAAAACAGAGATTATGTTGCTTGGAAACAAAGCCATTAACATGCTGGCCAAGTTGTATGGGTGACTTCCCCACCATGAAAGATGAGATTAAGAGCCTGGGAGTCTGGCTGGAGCAAGATCTCTCCTTTAGAACTCACGCTAAAAGAACTGCGGGAGTATGTTTTGCCCTGCTGCGGGCCGCTCGTAAAATCTTCCCGCTCCTTCCTTTTCCATCCAGGAAGTTGTTGATTCAGGGTCTGATAACATCTCGCCTTGATTATAGCAATGGTCTTTTTCTGGGCGCCCCTGAATCTACTCTCAACAAACTTCAGCAGGTGCAAAACGCGGCGGCCAGACTACTTATGGGCATCCCCAGAACAGAATCTGCTAGACCCGCCCTTAAGGCTCTGCACTGGTTACCGGTGCGGGAGAGAGTGAAGTTTAAGGCACTCTGCATCGCTCACAAAACTCTTCAGGGTAATGGACCATCTATCCTGAGGAATTTGGTAGTGCCTTATAAAGCGAACAGAGCGCTGAGGTCCGACCAGAAATGCTTGCTCCATGTCCCGAGAGTAAAAAGATCGCGCACGGGCGGGAGACGTTTTTCTGTGCACACAGCGACGCTCTGGAACTCTCTGCCCCTAAAACTTCGTGCTGAGACCTGCATCTTGCGCTTTCGTAGGGGCTTGAAAACACATCTGTTTCCTGCGTGAGTTGATCCAACTATCTCATGGTTTCACGGTTGATGCACTGTTCAAAGCGCCGGGATGCCTTAGGGTAGCTGCGCGCTATATAAGTTTTTTTAATAATAATAATTTTTAATAATAATAATAAGCTGCCTGCTTGGTTTAAATAGAGTTGTTACTCACCTGCAGTGCTGTGCGGCCTCAAGCTTCTGGGCGTTTTTGGTTACATATATATATACATATAAAGGTTTGTTACGATTAGCAGAATAATAAAGCCCTTGCTCAATGGAAACTAGGCCCTATCTATAACTACACACTGGTGACTGCCAGTGAGAGATTATATATACATTTATATATATATATATATATATATATATATATATTCACTGAAAAAAACATAGATTTCAGTGACGTTATAGTAAGTTGGACAAAACCATAGAAACTCTGCCGTTATAGTTAGTTTAGCTAACTATAGGTAGCGCCCCCGCAATGCACTGCTGATGACGTCACATATTACATCATTCATGACATGGTCAGTGACCTCACTTATGACATCACTGATGACATCTCAAATGACATCACTGATGACATCATCCAGTGACTGTGTGTTTCTGTAAAGTTTAAATATGTTTTATAAATATATATGCAAATGTGTATTGAAGTATGAGTGGGTGTTTGGGTGTCTGAATATATGATTTATTAGGTGTGTGACTGACTGTATAAGTGAGTGATTAAACATGTCTGACGGAATGCATGGGATAATGACTAAACTTTGTAAATATCTGTATCAGTCTGTCAGTTGGTGTGTAAGCGGCTACATGGATTGGTGAGTAGCTACATGAGTGTCTATATGGGTTATTGATTGGTTGTCAGAGTAACTGTATGGGTGTCTCAGTGTCTGTGTGGGTAGGTGGGGGTGTGTGACTCTGTGCATAGATATGTGAGTGGGTGATTCACTAGGTGTATAGGTTCAAGAGTCCATCTGTGATGGGCTGTATGAGTGGATGAGTGTGTGTATGGATGTGTGGGTGGTTGAATGGATGTCTCTGTGGTACATGTGTGAGTAATTGCATTTGTAAAAGGCAGTATATGTGAGTGTTGGAGTACATAAATGACTATATGTGAGAGTGAGTGATTGTGAGAGTGGCTGTATGGATGATTGTGTGCTTGTATAACTGATTGCATAAGAGAGTAAGTATGTGTTATTATCTGTATGAATTAGTGAGGTTGTGTGTGTATAACTGTATAGGTGAGTACATGGGAGTGTGATTGATTCTTTTCATGACTGACTAGGTGTGTGAGTAACTCTATGGCTGAGTGGCAGTGTGTGAGTATCTGTATAGATATGTGAGTACATATGATAGTGCCGTATTGATGGTTGACTACATGTTTGAGTGACTGTATGGGTGAATGAGTGGATGTGTGTCTAGACATAGGAATTACTGAGTGGGTTTGTACTAATTGGTATTGGTGTGTCTATGGTTTCGAAAATGGTAGTCTGTATTTTAGAGTGGGTGTATCAAAGGTTATATTAGGGTATGAGGAGGTGCATCAGATTATCACGTGGATGATGTCATCAGTGATGTCATGACCAGGGTTTGCTATCACAGGGTGGAGGCCATGGTCCTGCCCTGTCATAGCAAATCGCAATGTCCTGGGGATGGACACACTGGGACATTGCAGGAGCCAGCCCTGAGAGATGGCGGACCCCAGGGTTATGTTATGTTATGTTAATTTCGAGTTATATAGCGCCAAATCACCGACAGGTCTCTTAGCGCTTGCTTTGGGAACCCGTCCTGGCTTTCCCTGCGAGATAACCCCTACTGGGCATCCCCAAGGTGAAGACCAGGCATCGCAGTTGGGCTGTAGTGGAGATTAAGCAAGCTATTGCCCAGAGTTGCAGAGTGTGAACCCATGATTTGAGTAGGCACCGAGGCGAGAATTATCGAGTCCGTGGACATTTTGAGCTCAAGACCCTGCCGCGTCGGGAATTGAACCCTGGTCCCGGGTCTGACCTCTGCATCAGGGTCTGCCTCCTCTAACCAGTGAGCCACACTTCTCCTCTCCAGGGTCATCAAGCACTCCAGGAGGGTGGCCGGTCAGGCCCCCTCCCTCTATTTTAAAAGCCCTGGGGTGATGGTGGTCCCCGTGGCTGCGGGAGGGCCGTTAGCCTTAGCCCCGAGGAGGTGGCGGTATAATTATACAAGTGCTCCAACGTCTTGGCCCACCTGGGGGCTCATTTAAATAAAGTGGAGTATTCCCCGCTACATTTATAAAAAAAATGTTCATCCGGATTTGAGCACCCAGAGCGCATTCTAACAATTTGAAAAAGAAACATTAGGGGGGCCTTGTGGGACCCATTGAGCAGGTCTAGGGGGCAGGGTGTTCCTACCCTGCCCCCTTTTCTTAATTTTTCACTTTCTTTTACTGTTTTCTTGTGACTTGGTAGAACCGAGTCACAAGCTGGCTGCCAACACTTCCTGGTTTGGAGTGTTGACAGCCAATTAGAATGAAGTTTGTGGTTGGGAGGGTTCACGAACCCACCGCTGCCCTAAATATCGAGATTTTTGTTTTTTAAATAATGTTCAGCAACTACTGAATGGGTTTACACCATTTTAAAAAAGGTCGCTTTCTGAACCAAGAACTACCTTTTTGCTAATTTTGGTGTAGTTCTGTTCAGCAGTTCGGGCTGTTAATTTTTTTACTTTTATTTTTTGAATTTCTCAGCATCTACTGAACGGATTTACACCATTTGAAAAAAAGGTTGCTTTCTGAACCAAATGCTACCTTTTTGCCAAATTTGCTGTAGTTCCGTTCAGCAGTACGGACTGTAGCCTTGGCTAAAGTTTCCTATGGAAATTAACATGGAGAAAACACGTTTTGAGACCCCCCTTTTTTTCTCAGCCCCCGCTTGATGAATCACCCCCAAACTTTTAAGATTGGAACTGACCTGGATAGACCTTTTTTTTAAAGAATTTCGCGAACATTCATCAAACAATAACAAAGATATTAGCAAATCAAAAAAAAAATCCTATGGAAACTAGGTTCTAACTATAACTACCTACTGGCATAAAGTTTTGATATGTATTTATACATGGATATATATATATATATATATAAATATATATATATTCACTGAAAAAAACATAGGTTTTACACCAGTTATAGTTAGGAATTAGCATTTAAAAAACCTATTAAATTCACTGAAAAAACCATAGGTTTCACACCAGTTATAGTTAGCTGGAAGTTTTACTCGCATAAAACCATTGAAATTCCCACGTTATAGTTAGTTGGACTCACTATAACTTGCGCGTGCAATGCACTGCTGATGACGTCACATATTACATCACTCATGACATGGTCAGTGACATCACTCATGACATCACTGATGACACCATCCAGTGAATGTGTGTCTTTCCAAAAAATAAATATGTGTTATATATGTATATGTAAAAGTTGATGGAAGAATAAATGTTTAAATAAGTGTTTACATGGATGCTTTTTAAAAAAAAATCATTGGTTAACTGGCTTATTAAGTGTATCTTAGTGAATACATATATTAGTGAGTAATGTTTAAATATTTAAATATATGGATTAGTGTTTCACTTTGTGTATAAGTGGCTGCCTGGGTTGGTGAGTAGCTACATGTGTATGTATATGGGTTATTAGATGTTTTTTTTAAATATCAGTATGAGGTCTATATGGTTTGGTGAGGGTATTGCTTAGCACATAGATGCATGAATGACTGACTCTTTGTTTGTATGTGTTTTGAAAACAGCATATGTGCAGGACTGTATGGGTGGATGAGCGTGTATATGTGTGTCTTAGTGAGTGAATGACTGTCTCACTAGTGTCTTTATCAGTAACTACATATGTTTTAATCTAGTATATGTGAATATTAATGTACATAAGTGAGTATATGTGAGAGTGAGGGATTGTAAGAGTTTCTGTTTAAATAAGTATGTTTTTCTGTAAGTGATTGTTTAACAGAGTAAATATGTGTATGTTTTCTTAGAAGTAAGGTGGTAGTGTGTGTATAGCTGTATATGCAAATAAATGGATCTTCAATAGTTTATTTGCATGTGTGAGTATGTGTATGAGTAACGTTTGGATGACTGTCGTTGTGTAACAGGATATATAGGTGTATCACTATATATGATGAGTGAGTATATGTATGAGTGACTACACAGAACTGTTGGTGAATGAGTGAATGTGTATATAGATGTTGGAATTACTAAATTGGTTGTTGTAACTGGTATGGGTATCTCCATTTTTTTGAAAATTTTAGTTTCTATTTTTGAATATATGTTTCAAAGGTTACATTACAGTAAAAGGAGGTCTGTCACTCTGTCACAAGGATGGTGTCATCAGTGATGTCATGAGTGATGTCACTGACCATGTCATGAGTGATGTAATATGTGATGTCATCAGCAGTGCATTGCACGCGCAAGTTATAGTGAGTCCAACTAACTATAATGTGGGAATTTCAATGGTTTTATGCGAGTAAAACTTCCAGCTAACTATAACTGGTGTGAAACCTATGTTTTTTTCAGTGAATTTAATAGGTTGTTTAAATGCTAATTCCTTACTATAACTGGTGTGAAACCTATGGTTTTTTTCAGTGAATTTCAATGGTTTTTTAATAGCAAATCTCTATAGGTATGAAAAGTAATATTTATTTTATAACGAATTTTATATTGTATAATTATGTAATAGTTTTTTGTTTTTTTTTGCCCGGAGCGCTCCCGGGGCACGTACCGATGCGCTCACCGGTAAGCGCAGTGTTGCGGCGCCCCCGTCCCGTTAGCACTATTGCCGCGAACGAGAACAACATCGTGACGTATCACGCAGCCGCGTGATGCGTTATATGACGCACCCGGAAGCACGCGAGCGCATACGATCGCGCAACGTCTCGACGCGTTTACGCTACGCGCCCCGTGGCGCGTAGCGTAAGCGCGTCGGGTCATGTGATCTGAAAATAACACTTTTCATTGGTGCAGATCAGTTTTGGTTTCCAAATGATGAAAGCCTGGATCATGTGACTTGAAAATAACACTTTTCATTGGTCCAGAACAGTTTTGTTTTCCAAATGATGAAAGCCCCCACCTTTTTTCCTTATTCTGACTTTGTCCTTTGACTGAGGAAGACCTGTTTCGAGTTCTATCTCTACTCTTTACTAGTATAAAATGGCTACAGTAGCAGCAGCAGCTGGAGCATCTGCCCCACCACCACCACCACCATCAAAAAGACCACCAGAAGATTACATTGTTGGTCAAGAGGAAGAGGAGGAGGATGATGAAGAGGAACAACAGACAAGGCAGTTCCTGCCTGAAGATAAACAGCCCTACAAACCAAAAGAGCACTTTATATGGGAGTTCTACAAAATCCCAAGGGGTTTTAAAAAAGTCAACGCTGAAAAGGTGACTTGCTTGATTTGTGGTGCTGAGCTGTCCAGGGGGAACCCTAACAAAAAATATTCCTTCGGGAATCATACCATGATTCGCCACATGATGCGTTTGCATCCAAACAATTACTCTAATGCAGAGTTAAGGGACCTCTGCAGTAAGCTACCCCCATCAACATCTAGACCCTCAACATCCAAACAACCCACTCCATCGGGTCCGGGGGCAAGAGACACATTGGCTACTATTCAACCTAAGTTTGCAGATTACAAAATCGTGTGCAAATATTGTAACAAGACACTTTGCTATGGTGAACAAAGTATCGAACTTATCATGGTTGCTGGTGATAACCATAAGTGTCCGAGAAAACCCAAATTTTTCCTGTTTTTTTTTTTGCTCCAGTTGAGCCATTTACAATTCCCTGTTTTTTGTTTCCCTCATAAAAAATACAAAAAAAAATAAAAGCGTTCAGAAAAGCCAAAAAAAGTACAAAATGTTCAAAAAACATAAAAAAAATATAAAACAACAAAAAGAAGAAAAAAACAGTTCTTTTTAGAACTACCTTTACTTTATAAAAATAAACCTATATTTTTATAGAATCTCTGTCAATTTGTTTTCCTCAGGGTACGCGCACCGGGGTGCGTACCCCAAAAAAAAGAAAAAAGAAATTAATGAAGGAGTTAGCATGAGGGAAGAACACAAAGAGAGTAATGCTAAGAGAAAGAGAGCTAGAGGGAGAAACACAGAGGGATTGTTTATTACAAAGTAAAAAACAGAGAAGGTGTAATAGGGTGAAAGTGAGAAAAGGAAAATGAATAAGGGAGCGAAAGAAGGGAAGAGCGAGGAAGAAGACTAAAGTAGAGATAGTGAGAGAATGTGAGTGGGTGTTGAAAGAAAAAGAAAGGACAGTAAAAAATGGGGAATGAAGGGTAGTGATGGAACCGGGATAAATGAACAACGGTGAGAGAGGGTGAGAAAAGAGCAGTGAGTGTAAGTAAAGAGGGATGAAAGAGGGTGAGAAATGTAATTAGGATAAGACATGGGGAGTGATAAAGAGAAAGGACAGAGAGAGTAAAGGAAACAGTGCCTGAATGGGTCTGAGTGAAACAGCAAAGAAAGGTAAGTAATGCAGAATGTGTGACTTATAGGGAGTCAGTGGGTGTAGGTCGGGGTGTGGGTGTATAAGGTGTGTCTATGGGTGTGGGTGTGTGGGGTGTTTTGGTGTGGGTGAAGGTGAGGGTGTGTGAGATATGTGTGAGGGGTGTATGGGTGTGGGGGTATGTGTGTGGGATGTATGTGTGTGTATGGAATGTGTGTGTGTGTGTGAGGAGTGTGTGTGGAGGGGGTGTGTGTGTGTATGAGGTGTATGTGGTGTGTGTGTGGGGTGTATGTCAGAGGTGTGTGTATGTGTTGGGAGGGGGATGAGGTGTGTGTGTAGGAGTGAAGTAAATAATTAAGAAAAACAGAATGAGTGAAGAAGCAAAGGAAGGGAACAGAGGGTAAGTGAAGTAAAGAATAGGGACTGAAAGAAGTTGAATATGAGAGGGGAAATAGGGAAAGGGGAGTAAACATGGAGAATAAGAATAAGTGAGGGAAGCAGAGTAAAGAAACAGGAGTGAGGTTGGTTGAGAAAATATTAGTGAGCTTAAAGCAAAGGGTGATGACAAACTACATTTTTTTAGTCACACTTACCATATAATAAATGTAACTTTAATTACATTTTTTACTACACTTTGTATCTGTGAAAGAGAGAAGAAAAAATAAGTTATAATTAGTAAAATATGTATTTTAAATTAAAAGATACAAATGAAGAGGTTAAAAAGCATAACAGTGTATTTAGAAATAAAGTAAGAGTGAAGGACATAGAAAGGGAAATAAAGTAAGGTAGAAGGACAAAAAGAGAGAAAAAGAAATAGAAGGAGAGCAAATTAGTAAGAGTAAGGCATATAGATTCACTGACAGAGAGGAAGAGAAGAACAGAGAAATGAACTCTAGGTAAGAAAGATACTAAAACAATGTGAGTTAGCAAAACTAAGTCAGGAAACAGTAGTAAGTAAAAAGATAAAGACAGAGACGGAAAACAGTCTAATTAAGGATGCATTTAGAAGAATGAGGAATAGAAGATAACTGAGAGTAAGTGAAGAACAGTCATAGAGTGAAGGGATGAAGGGAGAGAGGATAATATACAATGATTGAGGGAAATGGAGTGAGGAAGTTAGTAGACAGACACACTAAGAGAAAAACTGAGTGAGGTGGAGTACAATGAGTAAGCAAAGGAAATGAGTAAGGGAGCAAAAAAAGGAAACAGAGGAGAAGACGACTAAAACAGTGGTACTGAGAGAAAATAATTTGGTGATGAAAGTAAAGAGAAGGACATTGAAAGAAAGGAAATGAGGGATAGTAATGGAACCAGACTAAAAGAAATGGGATGAAGAACGATGACAGAGGAGCAGTGAAGTTGTTGTAAAAGAAATGATAGAAGGTAGATAAACACAAGTGAACATAACACAAGGAGAGTGAGGCACTGAGGACATATAGGTAGTGAACGAAAAATAGAGAGAAGAGGTCAAAAGAAAGGAGCAAACAAAGATAAGCGAGGGAGAGTGGGTGATTTATAGTGATAGAGTGTGACAATACTGCTGAGAGAGTAAAGAGGAATTACTAAAACAGCAAAGGAGGAAAATACGGAAAAGGGAAGTAAAGCAGAGAGACTGAAAGCTGAAAAGTTATGCAAGGGAGAGAGGGGATGCAGACAGTTGAAACGAGAATGAGGGGTTGTGAATGAAGTGGAGTAAAAGAACGGGGTTGAAAGAGAGTGAAAGAAAGACATTATAAGTGAGTAAAAAGAGCTGAAAGAGGGTGGAAAAAGAAAAGTGAGTGTGAGACAATGGTAATATAATTTAAATTACAGAATACAAACTATAGATTAACTTGTACAACATGTTACATAGTTTATTTTTGCTGTTCTCAGAATATATTGAATTTCACTTAAAAAAGTGAGTTCAAACTACTCATCATATGACAGCGGGGAAAAAAAAAACACAATCAAAAAGATTGTGTTTTAAAAAAAAACATCTAAACTTCAAAATAACAAATGTACACTAATCTTTGATTTACTTACTTTTCCTTTAGGCCAAATAGTATATCATGAAGGTCCTTTTCGTTGGAAAGTACTCTGCTGGTCTCTAAAAATTCCATTTCATCGACTTTCTAGAAGAAAACCTTGAAGAACATCTGAAATACTTTCATTATTTTCATATACTCCTTCTGTTCAGTCATAACTCTTTGCTCATTCCTTCACCATTCCTTAAGGCCAAATAGTGTCAGATGTATCAGTATATTTTCAAATTAATTAAAACAAACTCTAAAATTACCGTTTTTCCGACGTTCTGAAAGAAAGGCTTAAACAACATTTTCACAATATTTAAATTTTCGTAATTCTATCTCTGACTCACTCATGTTCATCATTTCCTATAATACTGATATCACTTACTATGAGATCCACTTACAGTACCTATATGACAACTCAATTTTTTATATTATCATGATCACTTGTACTTAGAATATAATTTTAAACAGCAAACTAACCTTTATTAACTGCTCTCGTCTTCATAGGCCAATTACCTTTACTTAGTCTTTGGTTCTAAAAACACTAGATATGAATTGTTTAAGTCAAAAGGCAAACGTCGTTTTAAAGTCAAATGAGTGTCATTACAAAGGGTCCAACCGTTACAACTTTTTAAATAGCATCTGTAATGCCCTGATGTTGTTGAAGGACCATCATGATAAATAATAGCTACAGTTGCAACGTTCTTCCTGAAATTGATAACTGAGAAGCCACAACATTTTTAATAGAAGTTGTCAATTTCGTTCCATCAGATCTACATCGTTGGAACATTAAAATGACATAGTGACCATAACTTTGTAGAAATAATGTGGACAGCATTGCAGACTTACATTGGGTACACACCATATTGTGATCAGCTGCTTTAACGAGATTATTAAAAGGCACTGATTTGCAGTCTGGTAAACTCAAATATATAAATCTTTCAGTGTCTATTCTAGTACTACTTGATAAAGTACAGTTATCACAGTCATGCTGCCATTGATAAGAAAGGTTAAAAAGATTTTTTATATCTACTCCTTCATCTTCCAATACATCAAACATGTACATTAAAAATTCCTGACAATCCTGCTGAATTATCTGTGAAAATTGATTTTGACCAGAACATATGTCTAGAAGATTTCTAATTTCTGAAACACTTTCTATTTTTGCTCTATCACTGCTACATTTCTCAAACACAGAATTCAATAAACAGCAGAATGTTTGATCCCGATTTTCAACAATCTGTTCTTGTAAATTTTGAAGAAAAAAACAACATTAACTCCTACATTAGCATTGCAGTTAACACAGGAACTGTTTTCAAACTGAAATCCAACAACATCTTCAACAGAATCCTTTTTCTTTCTGCTTACAATTACAGTTTCATCTACTTTTTGTCTTTATGCTAGTACCTCACTGCAATATTTCTCATTTCTTCTTTTTCGGCCTACCACACGTATTTTCAAACAGAGGATATTGAGGCAAATGTGGAGCATACTCTCTTCTTAACCTATTGTATTCTTTAACACAATCTAGATCAGCACAAATCTTTGTTTCATCACACTCAATCAAGTACAATCCTGATGAAGTTCTGACTCGTGATAATGCCACATATGCCATACCCTCTTGAAACACAGAACTTCCAATGTTCACCAAAGCACTATCTACACTTAAACCTTGAGATTTATGAATTGTCACTGCATATGCCAAACAAACAGGAAACTGTTTTCGGCGAACATATAAGTCTTTCACAAGCAAAAATCTAGCTGAACAACGACAAATTTGTTCTATTTCATTAATGCCATCAAATTTAATTTTTAAAATTTCAATTCCATCTCTATTTTTGTAATTCACAAAACCAACAACATCACCCATTGCTCCATTTACCAGACCTCTTTCAACATTTAAATTCCTTCTCAAAATGATACGACAATTTAAACACACATTCAGAGTCTTTTCAAAACCAGCAGTTTTAGATATAGTCTTCTCTAATGAATCCAATTTGGATTTCAAATTTTCTGACAAAATAATTGTTGCTCCCATATGCTCTATTTTATCTATAGCTTCCAGTTTCACTATCTCTTAATTTTCTAACTTTAACATTTTGTTGTTGAACATGGAAAATTCCTTCAGAGTAGGCATCAAACATATGCCAGATTTCTTCTCGTTAATTTTCTTAAAAATATTCTCTGGAAGAATGTTTTCATTTGGGTACAAATTTGAAATTAATCGTCCATGTAAAGCTTCTTTCCCATGCTGACTTATTTTACCGATTCTTACATCTTGTAGAATATTTTTATAATCTTCATCCTTTGCCTGCCGCATATTTTGGAGTAGTTCTGCATATTTGAAATTTAACCATATATTAACGTTTCCAATGTTTCCTAGGCACTTCCTGGTATCTTCATGCGTGACCATTTTAAACACTGGTTGACCTTTCACTGGAGTCAACTGCAGTAGATCTCCAAAAACAATAATGTGTTTTCCTCCAAATAAGACATTATAGTCTGTTCTAAGAATTTCTTGCATTCTCAAATGCACAAAAGCAAGCATTAGATTTGCCACCATGCTTACTTCATCAATGATAAGAAGTTTCATGTTCTTCAGGACTCTGGAAACTTCAGAACACGCATCTCCAGATAGCTTGTGGTATTGCAATTTGTTATCATGCTCCACTGGCAGCATCAGTAAATGATGTAAAGTAATCCCTTTAATATTATGTGCTGCCAGCCCAGTTGGAGCGGTAACAACACAAGACAGCGGTGATTCAGTCCTTTTCTGCAGATAAGTTGCAATTGGTTTAATCAGAAAACTTTTTCCAGTTCCTGCTTCTCCACTCATGTACAGTCGGACAGGCTTAAATGACGTACATGAGCACTCTTTCTTCTCATGACTCAATCCATGTTCAACCTGTTCTGTGACTTCATCATATATCTGTTTCTGCTCAAGGTTTAATTGTTTCACCAAATCTTCTAAATTAATTACATCCTCTTGAGCTTGCTCCATAGCTCTTTCCACCTCATCCATGGCAGTGGCAGCTTCATTTTGGATAATTGGTCCTCCTAGTGGATCCTGACTCAATGAAGCAGAACTCTGACTGTCTTGAGAACTGTCTCTCGCAATCTCTGCAGCAATTGTTGCTTCTTGCTTTATTTCTTCATTCAACATTTGCAGATAATTTGGAAAAACAGGACATTCTATGGTATCCTTCGTTGCATTAAAAGAGTCTTCATAACAGAGAAAATCTCCAAGTAGTTCCTCTTCTGTACGCCATGGTTTAAAGAGTTGCAAAAGAGCCAAATAGTAAAATTCTCTTTTGTCTGGATTTTCACAACTCAATTTTCGATGATTAAGCAAATGACCTTTTCTCTGTTTCACTAGACATCCTTCACATCCAATGACAGCATATATTCCATTATTGATATCTTCTCTGATGTTCCTCTTATAAATATAGCTTTGAAGAACTTCATAGAGACAAGCGTTCTCAAGGTGAGGACTTCTATTTGGATAGTATGTATCCAACATGTTTGTCTTCAAAATATCTGTACTTTGTGGTTCTTTCTCCGCCAAATGCTCTATCTCTTGTACAGATTTCAAAACTCGGTTTCGTGTTGCAGCAAGACCTAGACTTATCCAAATGATGGTTCTAGATTTGGCATAGAGACTTGCTGATGACAATCGATCAGAACATTCATATGCTCCAATTTCTCGATGCGACAACATCTTCAGACTGTAACTCTATAATTTCTTGCTTAGACTCTTTTTATGTGAAATGTCCTCCCACATTTCCTTCAGTTCTGTGTTTTCTTTTTTTGTGATGTAAGACGTCACATATCGAGCCACAGCAATAGAGTCGTCAGCAACGAATTGAATATCCATGTTAGCATTCCACATGGACAAAATCACTGGGTTGTAGTCGTTGATGTACTTGGACTCTTCGTTTCTTTTTAAATTGTATGTATTTTTGGGTGATTTCCTCGTCACAGTATGTCGCAGAGAAGACATCAAATTATTTACTCTTCCTTTAGAAATCACTGGTCGTGGAAAGCCAAAACGACATTTTGTGTAGAACTTGTCCTTGTTTCCGAATTTTCCACGACAGTACTTTCCACAACGATGGGATTGAAAGCGTAAAACTTGTTGCCTTAAACTGTTTTCTTCGGTAGTTTTCGGAACAGCACATGTTGAATACTCTTCAATGAAGCTCATCACTGTCTCATCCGAATCTGTTCCAAATTTGGGTGCATCTTTAATCCACAACAACATATGTATATGAGGAGCACCTCTCGCTTGATACTCCTTTCTCCAAAAGAAATCCAAAACCTCTCCAAGGGGAGGATTTTTTTTGTTGGTAATAAAAGACATCATAGCTTCAAATCTATGATTGAAATATCTGCATACATTCACTGGATCCAAAGAACACAGTTCTCCAGGTGTTTTGAATTCTATATTTTGTATATTTGCATTTGCCTCTCGTAGAAATTGAAGTAAGTCGTCCCATGCATACTCGGCACAGCTAAGAGTGAGGAACCATGTAGGAGTTCCTAAGTTTCTTAGCATACATTTCAATTCCCCATGACGACGGTACCAATACTCGTTTGTACCACGCTGACATGCCATGAGAATGATTAAATGAGATTCCAAAATATTATCTTGCAGATTCACTTTCTCCTTAAAGTCCCTCGCCGAAACATTTTGCAGATGTGCTCCACTTTTCAGTATATGGTTTACTGCATAAGAAAGCCCTGACAAGTCACTTTCATACAGTAGATGAAACAAATAGGGAATGCATTGACGAAACCTTGGATCTTCAGCATATAATCTTACAGTTCGATATTCAGATGCAGGAATTTGAAGTGGTCGATCGTCATATCGTCCACCTCGACCTGTTGGAAATAATTGTGGAAAACAACGAGCTTCCAAACTTTTTTCCCATACACTAATGGGACTTCCTTTTGCTGCTTTCATTTGAAACAAGTCAATTGCATTCCCCACCACTTCTTTGGAATGCAAAGGATGAACAGTATAATGTTCACATATTTCTTCACTTCTAGACACATCAATTTTTCAATTTGGCCAGCTGAACAATCACTGTCTTCATCTGCAGCTGTTTCCTCTGCTTCAACACATACCTGTTTGTAGTACTCATTGTTTTTGACCGAATACAAAGTTGCCTTTTTGACTTTCCTAACGTCTACTAAATCTTGCCAGATTTTCTTACTCTTTGTCGGAACCCCATTAACTAGAATAACCAGAGGCTCCTCTTCCACTTTCTCTACACCAATGGTATCAATATTTTTCTTGAAATCTAGAGGCAAATAAACAACTCTTCCCTTTAATCCTCTCTGTAAATCTGAAGGAGGCAATTTCCCTATCATAGGCTCCATGCGAACAATAGCCTGAAAAGGATGGACACATTGAATCAAAATAGACTCATATGTATTTAAATCCGTAAATTCAGGAGGAATGTCTACCAACTCCAGATTATTATGAACAGCTCTAGCAGGCATTCTGTTTTGATTTAATTTATCATAACAATATTTACAAATACGCTGATCAGAACTCAAATCAAAACAATTCTCCACCCACAAATAAGTTGCAAAATCCTTCCACTCATAATTATTTATCTTTTCACTTTTTACGTATAAATCAACTAATCTAGTTTGATGCTTATAATGAGTTTGTCGACAACACACACAAGTAAAATTCGGCCTTTCACTTGATTTCACCTTAAACCTGGTAATTTCCTGGTCAAACTTTTCTGTACTTGAAATCTGTACATTGTCTTACACATTACCTTGAATTTCTTTGTCAATTTCTACACTGTCCTCTTTTTCACCAAAATAAGAAATCTCAATTTCTTCACAAATCTTATTCACATCTAATTCAGTTCCATGCAAAAGAGCACTGTTTAATTGTTTAAGCTTAAGTGCTGGACTTTTTGCATAATACAACATTCTCACTAATTTCCTCATTTTGGTATGATGCACTGCTAACATCCTAAAATGATGAAAAACACTCTGACAGACTTTTCTAGAAAGACAAGCCAGTGAATGCCCTTGCAAACCTGTGTTTTCTCTCAATCTGCAATGATCTAAGTCTTGCAACAACTTCATTTTCTGTTTCAGACTTTTCTTACTATATGTACGTAAGAAATTACAAAACAAATCAATTGATTCCTGTCGCACACTACAAATACGACTACACTTTCAAGTGTACACTGGACCCTTAGTACTTCTCCCTAAAACTTCATCAGTTAACACCTCTTCTGGTTCTCTAGTCACAAGTTTCTCTTTTTCAATCGGACAACCGTCTTTCACCTCATATGCTCGACTACTGGTGTCAACTGCATGCACTAAATCATTCTCCTGGAAGTAACTCTCCTCATTAAAAAATGGCTCACAACTTGAACTGTGCATCCATTCTCCTGAAAAAACTTTACAAAAATTAGTCCGATTAATTACTCTTTTCCATCTACTCTTTGATGTAAAAACATCAATTGTCTTGTTAAGTGTCCTAATTCTATTGATTATTAAAATACATAATTTCTTCCTAACTTCAAAAGCCTGATCAACAATCTTCTCTACATTTTTCTTTTTCTTATAAAAAGCAGCTCTCTGTTTTCCTTTCCTAATGTCTTTTAACAAATTTAAAACCACCCTATTGCGAAACATTCGTTTACGAATGTCTCTAAACTGATTCTGCCTTCTATTCCGATACATATTATTCTCTCCTCCTCCAGAAGTAAGATTTTTTGAGGGCCTCTCCTTCCTTTTCAAATTTACTCTCTCCTTCTCTTTTTCTACATGCTGTCCAATATTTTTTTTTTATCTACATATGTTCCGTAAGAAAGACTTAGTTATCTTACCAGGAGCTTCTTTCCTGTTTTTTGAAGTCTTTGTTGTGGAGGAGTGCTGTAATTCCGATGCTGTTTTTGTTTTTTTCCGCTTATCATTTTTCCTTCTTCTTTGCCTTGAGGGCATCTTTCCTTACTCTTGAAATCTTCATTTCAATCTGTGTTAAAGAAAAAAATAGCACATTATAGACCACTATTATCAAACAACAAAGCAATGACAAAAAGCAAACGGTCTATTCAGGGTTACAGATCAGGTGAGGATTCTCCAGGGGTGCAGAAGAGGTGAGACCTCGATTGAAGAGTGTAGTGGAAGAGAGGTATGTCCACAGGTACAAAGAAAGTGAGACCTGTGTCTAAGAGTGAAGTAGGAGATAGGCGTCATGAAGTCTAGGTCACTGCACTCTTACACACAGACTTCACTACCTATGCTTCCCAGGAAAGGCCTCTCTCCCACTACAGTCTTGAACATAGGCCTCTTCTCCTCTGTACCCTTGGACATGCCTCACCTCATCTACACAATCTACTTCCTAATCTGAGGTAACACAGGTGACATTATTGTGAAAGGATGAAATATATGTATTTAATCATGCAGACACTATTTATTCCTTCTCAAAAAACTAAAAGTCATTCATTTTCACCAAAATCGTTTTTTAAATAACATTTTAGACACACAGTGCAGGTCCTATGTACAAGCATTCAGTGTCCATGACTACAGTGGATAGGACTAACCTCCTCTCACCCTTGGACAAGCCTTACCTCATCTCTATTCTCTGAACAGGCCTAAATGTATTGAGTATAATTGATCGTAACTAGGTGCAGATGAGGTGACGCATGTCCAAGGGTGTAAATAAGCTGAGGCCTGTCTAAGCATGCAGATTAGTTGAAGTCTATTCAGGGTTGCAGATGAGGTGAGGATTGTCTCGGGGTGCAGAAGAGGTATGGCCTGTATTGAAGAGTGTAGTGGAAGAGACATCTGTCCACGGGTGCAAAGAAGATGAGACCTTTGTCTAAGAGTGCAGAGGGGGATAGGCTTCATGAAGCCTAGTCCACTCCACTCTTAAACACAGGCCTCACCTCCTCTGTCCCTCTGGACATGCCTCACCTCATCTGCACAATCTACTTCCTAATCTGAGGTAACACAGGTAACATTATTGTGAAAGGATGAAATATATGTATTTAATCATCCAGACACAATTTATTCCTTCTCAAAAATCTAAAAGTCATTGATTTTCACCAAAATCGTTTTTTAAATAACATTTTAGACACACAGTGCAGGTCCTATGTACAAGCATTCAGTGTCCATGAGTACAGTGGACCGGACTGACCTCCTCTCACCCTTGGAGAAGCCTTACCTCATCTGTGTCCTCTGGACAGGCCTCATGGAATTGAGTATAATTGATGGTAACTGGGTGCAGATGAGGTGACGCATGTCCAAGGGTGTAAATAAGCTGAGGCCTGTCTAAGCATGCAGATTAGTTGAAGTCTATTCAGGGTTGCAGATGAGGTGAGGATTGTCTAGGGGTGCAGAAGAGGTATGGCCTGTATTGAAGAGTGTAGAGGAAGAGACATCCGTCCACGGGTGCAAAGAAGATGATACCTTTGTCTAAGAGTGCAGAGGGGGATAGGCTTCATGAAGCCTAGTCCACTCCACTCTTAAACACAGGCCTCACCTCCTCTGTCCCTCTGGACATGCCTCACCTCATCTGCACAATCTACTTCCTAATCTGAGGTAACACAGGTAACATTATTGTGAAAAGATGAAATATATGTATTTAATCATCCAGACACAATTTATTCCTTCTCAAAAATCTAAAAGTCATTGATTTTCACCAAAATCGTTTTTTAAATAACATTTTAGACACACAGTGCAGGTCCTATGTACAAGCATTCAGTGTCCATGAGTACAGTGGACAAGACTGACCTCCTCTCACCCTTGGAGAAGCCTTACCTCATCTGTGTCCTCTGGACAGGCCTCAATGTATTGAGTATAATTGATGGTAACTGGGTGCAGATGAGGTGACGCATGTCCAAGGGTCTAAATAAGCTGAGGCCTGTTTAAGCATGCAGATTAGTTATAGTCTATTCAGGGTTGCAGATGAGGTGAGGATTGTCTAAGGGTGCAGAAGAGGTATGGCCTGTATTGAAGAGTGTAGTGGAAGAGAGGTCTGTCCACGGGTGCAAAGAAGATGAGACCTGTGTCTAAGAGTGCAGTGGGGGATAGGCTTCATGAAGCCTACTCCACTGCACTCTTAGACACAGGTCTCACCACCTACACTCTCCAGGAAAAGCCTCTCTCCCACTACAGTCTTGAACACAGGCCTCACCTCTTCTGTCCCTCTGGACATGCCTCACCTCATCTGCACAATCTACTTCCTAATCTGAGGTAACACAGGTGACATTATTGTGAAAGGATGAAATATATGTATTTAATCATGCAGACACAATTTATTCCTTCTCAAAAATCTAAAAGTCATTGATTTTCACCAAAATCGTTTTTTAAATAACATTTTAGACACACAGTGCAGGTCCTATGTACAAGCATTCAGTGTCCATGAGTACAGTGGAGAGCACTGACCTCCTCTCACCCTTGGACAAGCCTTACCTCATCTGTATCCTTTGGACAGGCCTCAATGTATTGAGTATAATTGATGGTAAGTGGGTGCAGATGAAGTGACGCATGTCCAAGGGTGTAAATAAGCTGACACATCGCTGTTTTCATAAATAAGGCCCTCAGTGTACTTCCTAATCTGAGGTAACACAGGTGACATGATTGTAAAAAGTTCAAATTTTTTTATGTAATCATGCACACACTATTTATTCTTTCTCAAAATGTAAAATTCATTGATTTGCCCCAAAATGTTTTAGTAGTGTAATGAAAAGCTTATACATATGACCTTTTCTCTGTTTTTCAAATGTTATTCTAAAAAAAGATTGTGAGGCCTAAGCATGAGTGCAGATGAGATGAAGCCTGTCCAGCGGAGCACAAAAGGTGAGGCTTGTGTACAAGAGTGCAGTGGACAGGACTAAACTGGAGTAGTGTGCAAAAAAAAGATGAGCCTCATTTATGAGGTCCTGCGTCAGTTTTGCACTGCTGATGCGTCACTTTTTGTGATGCATCAGCGGCATAAAACATGTGCCTTGTTGCGCCATATTTAAAAAGTGACGCATGTAGGTAGATGCGTCACTTTTTAAACCTCTGTGCCACATTATATCTCTGTCAGGTGTAATGTACACAGAGGGGTCATTTCCGCGCAAAAAGCCTCGTAATAGTGACGCAGTGAAATCTATGAGATTTCACTGCGTCACTTTTAGGACCCTGTTACATCAAAATCTTGCGCCTGCCTCACAGCAGGCATAAGACTGAGGCAAACGCTTTCACGTGGGGCTTTCCCCATGTGAAAGGATGCATTGCTGGAGTACAAGCATTCAATTTCAGTACTGAAAACTCAATATTTTACTAAATACATTTCCTCTCTATTTATTCCTTCTCAAAAATGTAAAAGCCATTAATTTGCCCCAAAATCGTTTTTTGAATAACATTTTAGAAACAGAGCGCAGGTCCTATATACAACCATTCCATTTCAGTACTGAAAACTCACTATTTTACAAAATACATTTCCTCTCTCTTGCAAACATTCCTACCAAGCATAACGAAAAAAATGACACAAACCAACAGCAAAGAAGCTCAGTGTGCTTCCTAATCTGAGGTAACACAGGTGACATGATTGTGTATAGTTCAAATTTTTTTATGTAATCATGCACACACTATTTATTCTTTCTCAAAAATGTAAAAGCCATTGATTTGCCCGAAAATCGATTTTTCAATAACATTTTAGAAACACAGTGCAGGTCCTATGTACAAGCATTCCATTTCAGTACTGAAAAGTCACTATTTTACAAAATACATTTCCTATCTCTTCCAACCATTCCTACCAAGCATTACCCAAAAAATGAAACAAACCAACAGCAAAGAAACTCAGTCTGCTTCCTAATCTGAGGTAACACAGGTGACATGATTGACAAAGTTCAAATATTTTTTTGTAATCATGCACACACTATTTATTCCTTCTCAAAAATCTAAAACCAATTGCTTTGCCCCAAAATCGTTTTTTGAATAACATTTTACAAACAGAGTGCAGATCCTATGTACAAGCATTCCATTTCAGTACTGAAAACTCACTATTTTACAAAATACATTTCCTCTGTCTTGCAAACATTCCTACCAAGCATTACCCAAAAAATGACACAAACCAACAGCAAAGAAACTCAGTCTACTTCACAACCTGAGATAACACTAATGACATGTTTGTAAAAGATTCAAATATTTTTATGTAATTATGCACACACTATTTATTCCTTCTTAAAAATGTAAAAGCCATTGATTTGCACTAAAATCGTTTTTCAATTAACATTTTAGGAACAGAGCACAGGTCCTATGTACAAGCATTCATTTTCACTACTGAAACCCATTGATTTGCACTAAAATCGTTTTTCAATTACCATTTTAGGAACAGAACACAGGTCCTATGTACAAGCATTCATTTTCACTACTGAAACCCATTGATTTGCACTAAAATCGTTTTTTAATTTACATTTTAGGAACAGAGCACAGATCCTATTTACAAGCATTAATTGTCACTACTGAAACTCATTGATTTGCACTAAAATCGTTTTTCAGTTAACATTTTAGATACAGAGCACAGGTCCTATGTACAACCATTCAACTTAACTACTGAAACCTCACTATTTCACAAAATACAAATCCTCTATCTTGCAAATATTGAAACCATGCATTTTCAAAAAGCATCACACAAACCAACAGCAAAGAAAGTCAATGTGCTTCTTAATCTGAACTCTCTTTCTATATTAAATAAATCATAACTCACCTTTACAAATGCTTTGGGAGATTGAGAACAGTGTCAGATACACACACCAATATATCTTTAGCAGAGCAAAAGGTATGTTCTCCAGGCACTGCAACCATTAATGGCACAGAAAACCTCTAATTCTACACACATATTCCTCATGGTAACCAATCAAAACTCTTCCCTCTCTATTTCCAAATCAACACCCTTCCCCCCCTCAGCCCTTTCTACCTGTTACCATAGCTACTCCCTCCTCACTGAGCTCTCAGGGTTAAAAGTGTATTCTACAATGCTGCAAATGAACTCAGCAAGGATGTTTGACCTATCAATACACCAGCTTATCAGGTGCAATCTTTCTTTTAATGACTTTTTCTTGACCATTCAAATGACTTCTTTCACAGAACAGAACCATGCACCCTAACTTTCAGTTTTCAACTATCTGAATACGCCAATCATTGCTTGTATTTCAAGAGCACTGAAACTCTACAATTTTATTTTTGCAAACTCCTACTGTTCCAACTACCATTTCATTCCTACACTTCATCTGACTGCACCAGAACCTCCTCTCACCATGTACTCTGTCTGGATTATTGGACATAGCTACATTCACTGGGCTCAAAGGTATGCAGCTATCAGAAATTTTCACAACCTTGATTTACCAAATGTGCACATAAAATGGATTGGCCAAAGAGGATTGAGATGTCATCAATTGATACCATTGGTGAAAACCTTTTACCATCTGCCACACCCTGACCTCATAATTTTGCACTGTGGTGGAAATTACCTAGGTACTTTGACTGGGGTAGGTCTGGAGATGCTTTTAAAGGACACCTTTGAGCAATTGATGCCACTTTTTCCACAAACTGCCTTGGTATATTCCAATATATGCCAAAGACAGAAATGGAAGAAGTCCAACCAATTTTGTCCACAATTTGAGAAAGCACGGAAACATGTGAATAAATTTGTTTCTGCTTACATGAGAGACTATGGAATGGGTTCAATATACAACAACAACTTGCGTTACAACATGCAAAATATCTACAAAGGAGATGGTGTGCACTTCTCAGATGAGGGGAATAGAATATTCCTCCTGAATTTAAGACTGTGCATTGGTACCTACTTGTAGGTACCTAAATCAGCCACAGAACCCAAAAGCTCTTTTCAGGGCTACCCTACCTCTGATCACTCCAAATGATTATCTTTTTCTAACTTTTCTCACTATTTTTCACCAAAGTACGCACCCCGTACGCTCCCCGGTGCGCGTCCTAAGACCCCCTCAGAAAACCTAGGGGGTCAGGGAGTGCCTACCGTGCCCCCTTATACCCATTCCCAACGTTGTTTGTCCTCCATTTTCTGTCTCAAATCTACCTAAACACAAAATGGAGGACTCCCATTGCGCTTACTGGTACGCGTACCGGGGCGCTCACCGGTAAGCGCTCCCAAAAAAATGTAAAAGTTAATTTACATAAAAACCTCTGTAGAGAAGTTCACCAAATATAGAATAGGCAATACTACATACCAGTCCCTACCATTTTCCCAAATTTGGTGGAATTCCATTGAGCCATTTGGCCTGTAGCCCTGTCTAAATATCCTGAGGTAAATTACATGACAAAAACACATCTGAAGTGTTAGAATTTACAACCAATTAAAATGTTACTTTCATTTTCTACTATTATTTCATGACATTTGATTGGTTATGTACATGAATATATATAAAAAAAGAGAGGGAAACACAGCCATTTTGACTACTACTTCCTGAAGTACATTTCAAAAGGATTTTCACTGAGTACTTCAACTGCTTTTTCAAAGGTAAGTTGTTATTTTGGAAAGTGAAGTATGTTGTGAACTTTGAGTTAATTTGGATAACATTTTCTGATAGTTATATACTATCCCTCTGTAATAGTTATAGATTGAGATAGGCTTCTCTGTTATAGTTATGGATGGAGTTAGGCTTGTCTTGTATAATTATGAATTTACTTAGGCTTTATCACATACACATTTTTATATTTCTACGTCCAGCCTGATACCATACACTGCCCAAACATAACTTCACTGTTAAAAAAATCAAAACTACCTGTCTGAACTTAAACCCAACACTGCCCTATCTCTACTGATATATTTATTTTGTTTGCAATTTACAGCAAGAAAATGGAAGGAGAACAGAATATTTCTTTCAAAATTGTTCTGGAGAACAACGCTGAAAAAATTATTGAAGACAATGATGACTTTGAATTTATGGATGAGTCACTGGACCATGAATTAGTTCAGTGTGTGGAAGCAGTAGATTCACTGATTGAAAATGAGGACATTCCAGACAATGTACTGTTAGAAGTTCTATTAAATTTTGAAAAAGAATCAGAAAAATAAATGTATATTTAATAATCAAAAATTGTTCGAGACATTATTCATTTTTATATGTAATTCATGAAGTAGTACCAAATTGATTATAATATAAAGTCAGACTTATAGTACACTGTGCAACTTTTTTGTGTTACATAGTAATTTTGCTCATAGTTACTTCCTTTCTCCCACTTTATTATCTCCAATGTGTATTTGACATCTCTTTTTCATCTCCTGCCTCCACGTTGTTTCTGCTATCCTGACAGACTATGATATGGATTCCATATACCACAATAACTTCTGTAACAACATGCAAGATATCTACAGAGGAAACGGTGTACATTAAATTTAAGACTCAGCATTGGTACCTACATGTTGGTACTTAAAACACCCAAACAACACAACAACTCTATGCAGAGCTACCCTACGTCTAATCACTTTAAAATATTATTTTCCTATTTCACTGGGTTTTCCCCGCGGTACGCCCCCCGATACGCTCCCCGGTGCGCGTACCGGGCGCTCCCCCCGCGAAAATCGATTTTTTTTTTATTTTTTATTTTTTGCTTTGCGGAGCCTTTTATGGCCCCCACATCAAACCTAGGGGGTCAGGGGGGGTCTACCCTGCCCCCTTTTGGTCATTTCCCCCTTTGTTTTTTGCCACCTCCTGTGTCTCGATCCTACCGACACACAAGATGGCGGCCGCTGCGGACTGTTTCGAATGTTTACAGACACCCGAGAGCCAATCAGCTTTCCGCGCGCGAACTCGCGTAGCGCGCTGGTAAGCGCCCCGGTGCTCGTACCGGGCGCGCTTATAGATATATATATTTTTTTTAACCTAAATTACTCAAAATCCACTGGAGCACATATCTTGAGACATAGCAAAGGCACATCGGGCTACCAGTCCCTACAATTTTGCCAAATTTGGTGGAAAACCATTCAGCCGTTCGGGCTAAAAGTGAGTCCAACCGCCCTATGGAAATTAACATTGGAAAACACGTTTTGGGCCCCCCCTTTTATCTTGGCCCCTGCTTGACGACTTCCCCCCAAACTTTCAGGGAAGGAGCGGAGAGCCGCGAGGCAAAGTTAAGGAAAATTTCGGGAAGATTCCTCAACCGGCGCCAAAGTTATTCCCAATAGAATGTTGCGATTTCCCTATGGAAAACAATGGCGACCGCCAGTAGGTAATATATATATATATATATATATATATATATATATATATATATTAAAAACGCCAAGTCCCACAGTCCTCGGGACTCGTTTTTTCAATAAAGAGCACTCAAAGCCGCTGTAGCGTGGTTTCGCCAAGAAGTTTAATAGCAGAAGCTTATTGCAAATAATTCGCCAAGGTTACAAACGCGTTTCGGCGTTGCCGCCTTCGTCAGTGTAAACCAGCGTTTTTTTGTTGGGTGATTTAAATAAAATCCATGGTGACAGCCTGTCACATGTTCTAAAAAGGATAAACATAAAAAACGGCACAAGGCTAGTAATTACATCATTACTTATGGCGGCCATCTTATAATGGGTCAGTGCTGTATTCAAATAATCACATCAATATCACTGTGTACCATAGTATTGAGCCATTGACATGCCTATATACATAATTCATACAGTTGAGACAATCAATTAATTCATTTGATCATTCATGTATATGTATGGATGGTAAATCGTAATGTCATATATATTATCGGACGCCTATTTTAACAGTGCCGTTGTTTCCCAAAACCCATAACGATCCCGTTTTAGAGTTTTGTCGAATAGTTCACGTTATTAAGATGGATGGAACAATTACCTATCTCAGGTTTGATGCAAAAAAAAAAAAATATATATATATATATATATACATATATATATATATATGAGCAGAACTCCTCCAAGCGGATTGAAGAAATGGAGGCCACAGCAGGGGAGAACAGTGGAGGCACCTTTATTTAGCAGCAGCACACCCTTGCGAATGCATTTCGGCGTTCATGACGCCTTCTTCAGCGCCGGGGGAATGACAACAGGATGTCCATCTGGGGATAAATGCCCTGCCCCATCCTGTTAAACAATGCATAGGTCCGCCCCCCAGGTGAGTAGTCCCAGCATGCACTTCCTGGTAGTAGCCAATCGTCTGGTCACTACAAGTCCCAGAATGCCTTTCAGTGTGGGTCAGTGCTGCGAGGGGTGGAAATTATGCCTGATGGTTTTGGCCCCCAAATTCGAGTGTACTCGCCATACTCCGCCGCCTCCTCAGCTCCCCAACCGCAGCAACCTCCGTGACCCGGGTCAGTCTATGGCGGGGACGGGTCGGAAGTCCAACTAGCCCAGCGTGCCCCCAATGAGAACAACACCGCCTCTTCTTTTCCCAGGCACAGAGGTGGGTTTCAGTCCTTCCGTTACCACGGAAAACACGATTCCACCAAGGCAGAAACCAGTAGTTGCTGAAGCCACTTTATGCTGCGGGGACCTCCAAAAGCGCGATTCTGGAACTCGCGCTGATTTAGATGAGCCGAACTCCTCCAAGCGGATTGAAGAAATGGAGGCCACAGCAGGGGAGAACAGTGGAGGCACCTTTATTTAGCAGCAGCACACCCTTGCGAATGCATTTCGGCGTTCATGACGCCTTCTTCAGCGCCGGGGGAATGACAACAGGATGTCCATCTGGGGATAAATGCCCTGCCCCATCCTGTTAAACAATGCATAGGTCCGCCCCCCAGGTGAGTAGTCCCAGCATGCACTTCCTGGTAGTAGCCAATCGTCTGGTCACTACAAGTCCCAGAATGCCTTTCAGTGTGGGTCAGTGCTGCGAGGGGTGGAAATTATGCCTGATGGTTTTGGCCCCCAAATTCGAGTGTACTCGCCATACTCCGCCGCCTCCTCAGCTCCCCAACCGCAGCAACCTCCGTGACCCGGGTCAGTCTATGGCGGGGACGGGTCGGAAGTCCAACTAGCCCAGCATGCCCCCAATGAGAACAACACCGCCTCTTCTTTTCCCAGGCACAGAGGTGGGTTTCAGTCCTTCCGTTACCACGGAAAACACGATTCCACCAAGGCAGAAACCAGTAGTTGCTGAAGCCACTTTATGCTGCGGGGACCTCCAAAAGCGCGATTCTGGAACTCGCGCTGATTTAGATGAGCAGAACTCCTCCAAGCGGATTGAAGAAATGGAGGCCACAGCAGGGGAGAACAGTGGAGGCACCTTTATTTAGCAGCAGCACACCCTTGCGAATGCATTTCGGCGTTCATGACGCCTTCTTCAGCGCCGGGGGAATGACAACAGGATGTCCATCTGGGGATAAATGCCCTGCCCCATCCTGTTAAACAATGCATAGGTCCGCCCCCCAGGTGAGTAGTCCCAGCATGCACTTCCTGGTAGTAGCCAATCGTCTGGTCACTACAAGTCCCAGAATGCCTTTCAGTGTGGGTCAGTGCTGCGAGGGGTGGAAATTATGCCTGATGGTTTTGGCCCCCAAATTCGAGTGTACTCGCCATACTCCGCCGCCTCCTCAGCTCCCCAACCGCAGCAACCTCCGTGACCCGGGTCAGTCTATGGCGGGGACGGGTCGGAAGTCCAACTAGCCCAGCGTGCCCCCAATGAGAACAACACCGCCTCTTCTTTTCCCAGGCACAGAGGTGGGTTTCAGTCCTTCCGTTACCACGGAAAACACGATTCCACCAAGGCAGAAACCAGTAGTTGCTGAAGCCACTTTATGCTGCGGGGACCTCCAAAAGCGCGATTCTGGAACTCGCGCTGATTTAGATGAGCAGAACTCCTCCAAGCGGATTGAAGAAATGGAGGCCACAGCAGGGGAGAACAGTGGAGGCACCTTTATTTAGCAGCAGCACACCCTTGCGAATGCATTTCGGCGTTCATGACGCCTTCTTCAGCGCCGGGGGAATGACAACAGGATGTCCATCTGGGGATAAATGCCCTGCCCCATCCTGTTAAACAATGCATAGGTCCGCCCCCCAGGTGAGTAGTCCCAGCATGCACTTCCTGGTAGTAGCCAATCGTCTGGTCACTACAAGTCCCAGAATGCCTTTCAGTGTGGGTCAGTGCTGCGAGGGGTGGAAATTATGCCTGATGGTTTTGGCCCCCAAATTCGAGTGTACTCGCCATACTCCGCCGCCTCCTCAGCTCCCCAACCGCAGCAACCTCCGTGACCCGGGTCAGTCTATGGCGGGGACGGGTCGGAAGTCCAACTAGCCCAGCGTGCCCCCAATGAGAACAACACCGCCTCTTCTTTTCCCAGGCACAGAGGTGGGTTTCAGTCCTTCCGTTACCACGGAAAACACGATTCCACCAAGGCAGAAACCAGTAGTTGCTGAAGCCACTTTATGCTGCGGGGACCTCCAAAAGCGCGATTCTGGAACTCGCGCTGATTTAGATGAGCAGAACTCCTCCAAGCGGATTGAAGAAATGGAGGCCACAGCAGGGGAGAACAGTGGAGGCACCTTTATTTAGCAGCAGCACACCCTTGCGAATGCATTTCGGCGTTCATGACGCCTTCTTCAGCGCCGGGGGAATGACAACAGGATGTCCATCTGGGGATAAATGCCCTGCCCCATCCTGTTAAACAATGCATAGGTCCGCCCCCCAGGTGAGTAGTCCCAGCATGCACTTCCTGGTAGTAGCCAATCGTCTGGTCACTACAAGTCCCAGAATGCCTTTCAGTGTGGGTCAGTGCTGCGAGGGGTGGAAATTATGCCTGATGGTTTTGGCCCCCAAATTCGAGTGTACTCGCCATACTCCGCCGCCTCCTCAGCTCCCCAACCGCAGCAACCTCCGTGACCCGGGTCAGTCTATGGCGGGGACGGGTCGGAAGTCCAACTAGCCCAGCGTGCCCCCAATGAGAACAACACCGCCTCTTCTTTTCCCAGGCACAGAGGTGGGTTTCAGTCCTTCCGTTACCACGGAAAACACGATTCCACCAAGGCAGAAACCAGTAGTTGCTGAAGCCACTTTATGCTGCGGGGACCTCCAAAAGCGCGATTCTGGAACTTGCGCTGATTTAGATGAGCAGAACTCCTCCAAGCGGATTGAAGAAATGGAGGCCACAGCAGGGGAGAACAGTGGAGGCACCTTTATTTAGCAGCAGCACACCCTTGCGAATGCATTTCGGCGTTCATGACGCCTTCTTCAGCGCCGGGGGAATGACAACAGGATGTCCATCTGGGGATAAATGCCCTGCCCCATCCTGTTAAACAATGCATAGGTCCGCCCCCCAGGTGAGTAGTCCCAGCATGCACTTCCTGGTAGTAGCCAATCGTCTGGTCACTACAAGTCCCAGAATGCCTTTCAGTGTGGGTCAGTGCTGCGAGGGGTGGAAATTATGCTTGATGGTTTTGGCCCCCAAATTCGAGTGTACTCGCCATACTCCGCCGCCTCCTTAGCTCCCCAACCGCAGCAACCTCCGTGACCCGGGTCAGTCTATGGCGGGGAATATATATATATATATATTTTTTTTAAGGACCATCTTGTCAGCAGTCACTATGAGTGTAAGAGTAGGAGGAAACCTCCAGTGGTGGGCCTTTACCCCTGCATGAAATGCAAGACGTGTAGAAACTCACACAATGTTAAAGAATATCACATAACTGGAAAAACTAACAAAACCCAAATATCCAAATTGCTCAATTGCAATTCGGAGCACACTGTTTATTTCTTGATGTGCCCCTGTGGGAGAAAATACATAGGGAGCACAATCAAACAGACCAAATTAAGGGTTCTTGAGCATATGAGAGCCATCTCAACGAGAGACCAGAGCTACCCAGTAGCTCAGCATTTCGAGGAGATGCATAAAAGTAACAGCAACTTACTTACATTCTTGGCACTAGACCAATTGGTCAGAACCAAGCGAGGTGGAGATTGGGTAAGAAAACTACGGACTTTAGAATCCAGGTTTATCATCCTACTCCAGACTAAGACCCCCGGAGGTATGAACAAGGAGGAAGAAATGTGGACCCATATCTAATGTATTGTCCTTTTCTTGGGGGAGAGGTCAACTTAGAAAAGAGGAAAAAGAACTTGTCTCCTAAACCCGAAGATCAGACAGAACATTGTTTTGAATACAATGAAGCCCATTCAGGGTTTGATTGCAAGGGCCACACTGAGTCCCATAATCAAGCAAACTCCCGTGAAATATCCGTGAACCACTTAATACAGTTCCCACCTCCAAAAGCTAAAGATAGCTGTTTAATATAAGGGAGTGATCATGAGAACTGTACATGATAACGGCCTTTAGAAATGATAGGCGACCAGCAATATGTTATACAGTATTATATTGACATATGAATTAATATCATCAATGAATTGATCAGTATAATCACTTAATGATTTGTGAAAGCGCTCAAATGTATAGATGATTGTATTTACACTGCACCACATGTTTGTGTCAACGCGCTATTTACCACTATAAGATGGCCGCCATTTCCAATGAGGGAATTGTATTAAATGTGGCGTTTTTTATTTTTACTCTTAGTGCACGTGACAGGAAGTCACGATGAATTTTTATTTAAATCACTGAAAAAAATGCGATGGTTTACACTGACGAAGGCGGCAACGCCGAAACGCGTTTGTAACCCTTGTTTAAACTGCAAAGCTGTGAATTAATATGGCTAGCCACGCTGGAGTGACTTTGAGTGCTCTTCTTTGAAACAAGTCCCGTGGACTGAGGGACTGAAGCGTTGGGTATATATATATATATATATATATATATATATATATATGCAAAAAAGAAGGAGAGAACTGTGGGTAGGTCTCAGTTTAGGTGGAAAACAGCTCCTGTTAGAGCACTCTCAACACCAGCGACACTCTAGATCTGCTCACCTCAAATGTCTGTTTTTCTATCAAAGTTTTTAAGCATAGGATTAGACAGTGCTATCCATGCCGAGATAGAAAATGACAAAGTCTTTCGCCATTTAAACAGCAAAGTCTTTAAGCATAGGACTAGTACATTGCAGTCCTTGCCGAGCTGTCAAATAACAAAAGCCATTTATCACTCCAGGCACAATATTACAGCTTTGAATTGGTAAAATACCAACTCAAGCCAACCTGAAATGATTAAAAGCAACCCCTGACACTGTGTTTCGCTCTAATTAGAGCTCTTCAGAGAGGTATAGCTTTGTCCAGACACAAGGGAGCACCCAGTATTAAGTCAAAACAAAACCCTTTCAGGCATAGAGTGACGCATAAATTATGCAAAAAAGAAGGAGAGAACTCTGGGTAGGTCTCAGTTTAGGTGGAAAACAGCTCCTGTTAGAGCACTCTCAACACCAGCGACACTCTAGATCTGCTCACCTCAAATGTCTGTTTTTCTATCAAAGTTTTTAAGCATAGGATTAGACAGTGCTATCCATGCCGAGATAGAAAATGACAAAGTCTTTCGCCATTTAAACAGCAAAGTCTTTAAGCATAGGACTAGTACATTGCAGTCCTTGCCGAGCTGTCAAATAACAAAAGCCATTTATCACTCCAGGCACAATATTACAGCTTTGAATTGGTAAAATACCAACTCAAGCCAACCTGAAATGATTAAAAGCAACCCCTGACACTGTGTTTCGCTCTAATTAGAGCTCTTCAGAGAGGTATAGCTTTGTCCAGACACAAGGGAGCACCCAGTATTAAGTCAAAACAAAACCCTTTCAGGCATAGAGTGACGCATAAATTATGCAAAAAAGAAGGAGAGAACTCTGGGTAGGTCTCAGTTTAGGTGGAAAACAGCTCCTGTTAGAGCACTCTCAACACCAGCGACACTCTAGATCTGCTCACCTCAAATGTCTGTTTTTCTATCAAAGTTTTTAAGCATAGGATTAGACAGTGCTATCCATGCCGAGATAGAAAATGACAAAGTCTTTCGCCATTTAAACAGCAAAGTCTTTAAGCATAGGACTAGTACATTGCAGTCCTTGCCGAGCTGTCAAATAACAAAAGCCATTTATCACTCCAGGCACAATATTACAGCTTTGAATTGGTAAAATACCAACTCAAGCCAACCTGAAATGATTAAAAGCAACCCCTGACACTGTGTTTCGCTCTAATTAGAGCTCTTCAGAGAGGTATAGCTTTGTCCAGACACAAGGGAGCACCCAGTATTAAGTCAAAACAAAACCCTTTCAGGCATAGAGTGACGCATAAATTATGCAAAAAAGAAGGAGAGAACTCTGGGTAGGTCTCAGTTTAGGTGGAAAACAGCTCCTGTTAGAGCACTCTCAACACCAGCGACACTCTAGATCTGCTCACCTCAAATGTCTGTTTTTCTATCAAAGTTTTTAAGCATAGGATTAGACAGTGCTATCCATGCCGAGATAGAAAATGACAAAGTCTTTCGCCATTTAAACAGCAAAGTCTTTAAGCATAGGACTAGTACATTGCAGTCCTTGCCGAGCTGTCAAATAACAAAAGCCATTTATCACTCCAGGCACAATATTACAGCTTTGAATTGGTAAAATACCAACTCAAGCCAACCTGAAATGATTAAAAGCAACCCCTGACACTGTGTTTCGCTCTAATTAGAGCTCTTCAGAGAGGTATAGCTTTGTCCAGACACAAGGGAGCACCCAGTATTAAGTCAAAACAAAACCCTTTCAGGCATAGAGTGACGCATAAATTATGCAAAAAAGAAGGAGAGAACTCTGGGTAGGTCTCAGTTTAGGTGGAAAACAGCTCCTGTTAGAGCACTCTCAACACCAGCGACACTCTAGATCTATGTATATAATATATATTAAGAATAGGATTCCATTGTCTGTCTAAAATCGGTTTTATTGGTGCCATTATTTTATGATCTATTTATCATTGTTAATAAGAGAGACTCGTAGTGCTTTATCAGAGAGTCTTTCTTCAGTGTTGATCATGTTTGTATGCTTTTGCACCAATGATTACGCTTCCACTGTTCACTTTAAAAGCCAATGGTAAATGCCTGAATGTGATGTGTCATGTGATCAAGGCCCATGGGAAGGGCTGAAACGCGCCATGGCGACATTTTGTACCAACAATAAATAATCTTGCACTGATTTTTGTGGTCCGTATCCATTTTCTGCAGAAGAAAGAGTATAGAAGCGGATTTACTTCGATATCTTTAAAGCCGGCGAAGTCTCTTCAGCACTTATACAGACCCCCTCTCGTTTTGGCTGAAGCACTTGGAGAGACCTGACTTCCTGTTTCAGGGAATTGCAAGCTTAACCCGGAAGGAGTTGTGCTGTCGGACCCTCTGGAGCTGCAAAAACACCACGATCCCGGAGCTGACTTGAACCTGCCCGTCTCGGAGGAAGGGGACGTTTCAAATGTCAATTCAGGTACGTGGACAGTAGGGAATAATGGGTGAGAGGTGTGCTGGTCAAAGTTCAAAACCAAATCATGGTTTCAAAACTTTTTGTGACCTATATATGTATATATTATTGTGCAATGTCGGCTGACTCAGTTAAGGAGAGCGAAGCCGCAGCATTAATGATGTTTAATGACTGCTGTGACCAACAAAGAAGCTAACGCCAACGCCAATCCAAAAGAAGTTAATACCTCAATGAGAGACAAATTCAAACTACTAGAGAAAAAAGTCATTCTGAGCAAAGTAAATGGTGGGAATTCTGTTCATTACAGATGTATTTAGATGTGGACAGGGTCCCACGCGGCTTAAGGATACTTTTAGCACCAAGGTATGAGGCATCCAAGCCACTCATGATGCGTGAGTGGGCTGAGTGTAATTTAGAATCTTCAGCTCATGCGAATCCTGATCAAATATGTGGATATTGACCGCACTGCTCTTCTGGAGGAGATAGCGAAGATTAACAAAGAAATAGACTCAATGGAACAAACTGAGGACAAATTTAAATTGCGCCAAGAAATGCTATCCAGACTTAAAAAAAGAAGAAGAGAAAATTAAGGAGAGAAAGACCTATAAATTCTTTCGTGATATAACAGACTATGAGGTGGGCCAAATTTTTACTTTTTCAAAGAAATATGAAGCCTTAATATCAAATAAAGACAGAAAAATAGGAACTGCAACGTTGTGTACTAAGAAAACAGATGGGATATCCTCGAGTACATCACAATCTGGCTTAAGTTCAGTCCCGGACAGTGATTCGGAGCGTGAATCTGCTACAAACCTGGGAAGGCAAAAACACACGCTAGATGAGGAATTACGTTTTTTATGCGAGGACTGGAGACAAACTCCTTGTCCTCGCACACAAAAAAAAATTACTGCCTAGTAAGAAAAGCAAACAAAAACGACGGAAAGCAAACCGAATCCGAAACAAGTCGGAAAAAATGAGGAGGGTGGAGGAGAGACAAATAAATGATATAACAACTATCAATAAAATGATTGTCAATTCATCTGACATGGAATTAAGTGACAATGATAAACTCAGTTTGGGATTAACGTATTGTCCTGCAAGCTATGTAAGAACAAGGCTGGATGTTTTTAAAAGTACACGCAAGCTAAAACTGAAGAAATACCATCTGCTGAATAAAAGCAATAAAAAACCAGTTTTGTCAGCCAAAGGGGGAACTTGCACAACAAATCTTGGGGCACCTACCCAGTCAGAGGCATCTTTCATTAATGAAATGCAGGAACTCTGGGACCCAGAGTTAGAGCTAAACCATCCTTATAATGAAATGCCTGTCCTTGCCCAAACACAATCTGATGGCTCACCCACACAGTGCAACAACATGCAAATACAACGGCCCCTGACACATTTCAAACCAAAGTTAACCTTTAATCCGGTTATGTTACGGGACTCAATTTATTTATTTCATGATCAGGTAACTGAGCAACTGAAGGATTTAAACATCAAGACACACAGAGACAAATTTAAATATAACAAACAAAAACATGACTAGAACACCCTGATGTCGAAACTCAAAGAGAACAACAAAATTGTTACTCGTGCCTCTGATATAGGTGGTAATATAGTGCTTACGTCCAAAGACAAATACTCTAAAGAAGCCTATAAACAACTGAACGATAGAACCTGCTACAATGAATGCAGTGGATCAGAACTAAAAGCGATGCATATCCTTTATAAAAAACTGTCGACATGGAAATCAAACAGCCGGATTAAAGGATGAGAATTCAAATTCCTGAAGGACAATCACCTAGTGGTACCTACGATCTATTTTAGGCCATGATTCATAAAGACTTTGAAAATCCGCCTGGTAGACATATTATATCTGCTAGAAAAGCATGTCTTGAGCATACATCTCAATATGTAGAATTCTTTTTACAGAATCTGGTCAAGGTTCCTACCATCATATGTAAGCGATACAAGTGACTTTTTGCGGAAAATCAAGGTCTTTGTATGGCAACAAGGTTATCTGCTCATCGCTTTTGATGTTAGTTTGCTCTATACGGGCATTCAGCATACTGACGAATTAAGAGCACTTGATTATTTCTTGGACAAATCAATGGGTAACATGAGAGACCACAAGAAAATGCTCATAGAAATGGTTGATTTTTGCCTCGCGAACAATATCTTTATGTTCAATAATCTACTTTACAGACAAATCAGGGGTGTGGCAATGGGGGCCACCTTCTCTCCCAGCTACGCATGTTTACACATGGGCTAGTGGGAGGAGCTGGTCCTCATGACTGAACACCAGGTGACAATGACAGCTAATGTCAAGTTATGGCTGCGCTTTATTGATGACTTATTCATCATATGAGATGGCAGTACAGATGAGGCTCAAGAGTTTATACGGGCTATTAATGTAAATTATTTAAATTTGCATTTTACTGCTAATATTAGTGCGTCTACAGTGAGTTTTCTTGATACAGAGGTATATATAGATAACAAGTACATTTAAAAAAAACTTTATCGCAAGAAAACCACTGGTAATTCTACACTTCAGATCAAGGTGATAAAATAGGAGTGCTTGTCGCATAAAATTGTTTGAAAATTCTACACTTCATGCCAGTAGTTCCCATGTTAAACACCTAGTAACTAGTATCCCCGATGGGGAAATGCTTTGGCTGAGGCGTATCCACAGTAAGGAAAGTGATCTATTTCAAGCACAGGTTGAGAGCAAACTGAGGTCTAGAGAACGGGGATACTCAGAGCAGGTGATAGATGAGCTTTTAATGGAGACAGAATAAAAAACAGACACCTTTCCTTCTGGAGCAGCAGCACAGATTGATGAGACTAAAATAGAATTTAGGATTATAATTCAATGCAGTCAACAATGTAAAAAGATTGAATCTATAATATCTCGCAACTGGCTTATGGTTCTCAGTGATCCAATAATTGGTCCTAAATTACCTAAGAGACCATCCATAACCTACAGCAAAAGTCATTCTATGAGAGACGATCTAGTCAAAACAAGTCCTGAAGTCATAGAGTCAACCTAATTGGCTTCAAACCCATACTGGCTTTTTAAAACACAAAACATGTAAGGCATGTCAACAGGGAGAAAATAGAACAACATATACTACTCCGTTCGATGAGAGAAAACATAAAATTGGTAAACTACTCACATGTAAGACAGAATTTGCCATTTATGTATTATCATGCCCGTGCAAACTACTTTATGTAGAAAGCACAAAGCTTCAAGTGCATAAAAGGATATTACAGCATTTGAGGGCAATTAACAATCAGGATAATACATATCCCGTTGTGCGGCATTTTAGAGCCAAGCATGAGTCTAGAAGTAAAGTCCTCAGATATTTCATTTCTGAGCAAGTAGGTGAGGGGTAATAGAGAACACAGATTACGCCAGTTGGAAACAAGATACATGTTGGAACTTAATACCAAACATCCTTTAGGTTTAAATGTAACAGAGGATCTTTTCACATGTCTTTAGATATTCTTAATTGTAAATCCATTTATACTGTGAATTTTAGACATATCTTGAGAGTAATATTTATGAGATTTTATTGAGTGTGGATTTTACATGTGTATTTATTGATTATTTATTGACATTCCAGAGGTTTTATATACATATTTATTTGTTGCACATATGAATACTTAAGCAGATTTTATCTATTTTGTATAGCATTGCTTTGCTTATATGATATTTATTTTATATGCATTTAATTATTTATGTGTGTGATGATTAGGGAGTATCTGTACAATCCAATCTGATACCTTATTTCCCACTACTTAGGTTTACTTATAAACAGTATTAGGTGTACTTATGCTTGAAAGGTTATGGGTTCTGGTATTTAAACCGACATCTCAACTAAGTTCTGATCAATATCGATCCATAACTGATGCACCAACGGGATCACCACAACTTTTACCTTTATGCTCGGTATGGTGTTACTGGGGCTCCAGAAACCCATGTTCCAAATTGTTTCCATTATCGATGTTACTATTTAGTTGTGTGTTTACGTAGGAACACTGGCATTTTAATATACTAAAGGTTAAAAGTTGGCTTCTTGTTTTAATTCCAAATTTACCATAGCACCTTATGCACATTTTTGCACATATAACACTTTGCACATTTAAAGATTCTTTCAGCGTAATTGCATCTATTTTTATCATGGATTTGTCCTTTTAACTGATTTAATTATAGGATACCATTGTCTGTCTAAAATCAGTTTTATTGGTCCCATGATTGTATGATCTATTTATCATTGTTTATTAAGAGAGACTTGTAGTGCTTTATCAGAGAGTCTTTCTTCAATGTTGATCATGTTTATATGCCTGTGCCCCAATGATTACGCTTGCACTGTTCACTTTAAAAGCCAGTGGTAAATGCCTGACTGTGTCAGGTGATCACGGCCCGTGGGAAGGGCTGAAAGACTCTGCCACAGCGAAGGTCCTCACCCTCCCACGTGGCTGCTGCCATTACCACGTGCCTCCTCAATACAGGCCAATTGCGAAATCAGGGTCACAGCACCGCACGCAGAGTTATCTCTGTATCGACAACTGCCTTCGATCTACACTGCGGACAGCAGGGTTCACAACTTGAATTCAGCTTTGGATCTACACTACGGACAGCATTGAATTAAGCCTTTCTTTAGTGTAGATCCACTGTCCACCCTAATAACAATGGGAGCTATGTCAATCTCACTAGAAGAGCAAAAACTAATTGCAATGGAAGACACTATCGAACAAGAAGGTGCCAATGAGAGTGGTCTCAAACAAAAATCTAAATACAATCCCATACTACCTCCAGGGAATAAGATCGATATATTTCATGAATTAGTAGTTGACAAATTGTACAAATTCAAATAAAACTGTATTAAAACAATTTCACTCAAAAGGAAAAACTAATCATAAAAAATCTTTCGGAGGACAAAAAAATAGAGATAAAGCCAGCTGATAAAGGCGGGAATATCGTCATCATCAATAAAACAAGTTATGAACTATTAAAACAAGATCCAACCCCAGCATTGCAGGAAGAAATCACAAATTTGCTAAATGACTGGGCAATCGCTGGCCTTATAAGTGATGAGGAACAGAAATACATGACAAATAAATTTCCAACCTTCCCCACATTCTATTGCCTCCCGAAAATCCACAAGAACAGCCAAAAACCGCCTGGTAGGCCAATTGTGTCAGCTAACAATTCATTACTTGAAGGGATTTCAAATTACATCAACCAATTTTTAGCCCCTCTGGTAAGAGAGTTACCATCATTTATAAAAGATACAACTGATCTCCTGAAACAATTAGAAAAGGTTGTTTGGAAACCTTCTTTCGAACTCATCACCATGGATGTTACATCATTGTATACAAACATTGAACATCATATTGGCATGAATGCGTGTAGGCACTATTTGAGCAAAAGAAATATAAGATACAAAGAACACAACGAAATGTTGAATCAAATGATCTGTTTGTGCCTACATAACAATTACTTTTTATTCAACAAAAACATCTTTAAGCTTGTGGATGTGCCATGGGTTTCTCTTTTTCGCCCAATTATGCCAATCTCACCATGGGTTGGTATGAACAAAACAAAGCCTGGAAAACGGAACACTATGCGTGGAAAAAGAAGACGATTCTATGGCTGAGATTCATAGATGACCTTTTTATAATCTCGGACGGAGAACAAACAGATTTTGAACAATATTTCGAAAAACTGAATAACACCTCTACAAACCTCAAGTTTACTTATGAAATAAGCAGTGACAGAGTAGTGTTCCTAGACACAGAGATCTACATTGATAATAACTATCTGGAAACCACACTACATCGAAAGAAGACCGCAACTAATTCCGTTCTACATGGACAAAGTTTTCATGAGGAAAAATTAAGGAGAAGTATCCCATACGGAGAATTCCTTCGGATAAAAAGAAATTGTTCAAAACAATCAGAGTTTCATAAACGTAGCTCAGAGGCCTCAAATAGGTTCATCAAGAGAAAATATCAACCAACTACTGTGGCAAAATGTCTCAAGAAAGTGATTGCAACAGATAGAAAGCAAATCTTACATAAAGTGCAAGAAACTAAAACAGAAGATAAAATCAGACTTATAACATCCTACAATGCAGAAAAAAGTACATTGATTAAAGCAATCAAAAAACATTGGGGTATATTACGCTCAGATCAAACTTTGGCAAAAATTCTAGGAGAACATCCACATGTTACCTTTCGCCGAGCAAAAAACTTGGGTGACCAACTAGTTGACAGCCACTTTAAAAATGTCCCCAACCTCACCTGGTAGCATCGTGAAGGCTTTTGGCCCTGCAGACAATGCAAGGTCTGCAGAATAGCATCAGCAACCAAGGAAATTACAATGTTTGGAGGAAAGAAGTGGAAAATCAAACAACACTAAACGTGCAAAAGCACATTTGTTGTGTACATGATAACACGCCCTTTTGCCAAAAGCTACATAGGAAGCACCATTTTTGAGGCCAAAAAAAGAATCCTAGAACACACAAGAGCTGTCACCCATGGAGATGAATCCAATGCAATTGCCAAACATATGAACCAATATCATGATAACAACTGGGAAACTCTCAAATACTGCGCAATTGATCAACAAGCAGATTCAGAGAGAGGAGGGAACCGCAGAAAAGAATTGAGACAAAAAGAATCGAAACACATCATTGCTTTCAGGACCCTCGAGCCAAGAGGTCTTAATCAAACCGAAGAACTACATGTACATCTGTAAAACAACAACCTTTATGAGCCTATAATACTCATTAGAGAGACCAAACTGTAATGTGCTTTAACAAAATGTCTTTATCCCCCTAACTTTGTTGAACATACTCACTAGTGAGACTGTATTACAATACGAGAATGGCAAGAAAGCCAGTCACCAGAGACTTTTTTGAAATTATGATCTATGCAAATGTATTGCCTATATCACCCGCGAAAATCCTAATAATTGCTTTCAATGAAATTTTATTGAAATTTGAGCACCTTAACACTGATTTTCACATGTGGAAAACCACTTTGCCCATAATGCATCTGCATTTCACTGTTGTGTTATTTTCACTGTGCACTAAAAATAAAAGAAGGCTCGTGTTAGAGCTCATTACCCGTGATCAAGCCTTCGGCTGAAGGCGAAACGCATTGGGGCTAATGACGAGAGAGCTAAAAATAAAGCAGTTGGTTTAAAGCTAATTCAAGCCTGAGTGAGTGCCTCCTCTTTTACCGGTGTCGAGCCGGCCTTTGTGTGCATATATATATATATATATATATATATATATATATATATATATATATATATATATAAATAATGTAAAATCTAAAAACACATTCTAGAGTAAATTAGTACATTAAATTTAGAAACAATATTTAAACTTAAATTGCCAAATACAATCAGTACAACAGTAGGAAAAGTGTTGGATAGCAAAATAATTAAATTTACTATTCCAACTCCAGTGAATGCAACAATAGGGATAGTGTTGGATAGTGGAGGGGTAAAAATTACTATTTCCATTCCAATGAGTGCAACAGTAGGGAAAGTGTTGGAAAGGGGAGGGGAAACAATCATTATTCCCATTCCAGTTGGATACTGGAGGGGTAAAAATTACTATTCCCACTCCACTGAGTGCAACACTAGGGTAAGTGTTGGATAGCAGAGAGGTAAAAAGCACTATTCCCACTCCAGTGAGTGTGACAATAGAGAAAGTGCTGGATAGCGGAAGGGTAAAAATTACTATACCAGCTCTAGTGAGTGCAACAGTCGAGAACTGTTGGATATCGGAGAGGTAAAAATTAGTATTCCCACTCAATTGAATGCATCTGTAGGATAAGTTTTGGATAGTGGAGGGGTAAAATGATTTCTTCCCATTCCAGTGAGTGCAACAGTAGGGAAAGTGTTGGATAGAGGAGGGGTAAGAATTACTATTCCCACACCTAGGAGTGCAACAGTAGGGAAAGTGTTGGATAGCGGAGAGGTAAACATTACTATTCCAACTCCTTTGAGTGCAACAGTAGGGAAATGTCAGGATAGCAGAGAGGTAAAAATGACTATATATATATATATTATTCCAAAACCTCCAAGCTTTATATATATATATTTCTTTTAAAAATAAAAATAAAAAGAACAGTAATATGAATTACATATAACAAAATCCTACAAATACAATATATAATAAAATAATACATACATTTACAAAAAAATAATTCTTTTAAAGTAGAAAATGTTTACAAACAAAAAAATTATTTAAAACATAAATATATTTTATTTCCCACAATATAACACCACACCAATAACAAAACACTCTTAATTAAATGTATTTACATAATTGACATAATTGATATTCAATTAAAAAATATTATTAATAAACAAAACTAATAAACATTAATTGACTACACACACTTTAACACTATAATTTCCACAACATATACTGAAATTAAACTATAAAATATTAAAACACAATCAAAACGTATTTTAAAATTAAAAACTATTACTATTAACAACTAATAATTAAAATGTATTTCATACCCACCTTTTACCCCTTTAAAAATAAAAACAACACACACAAAAAAACAATTGCCCCAAAGAAATATCAACTAATTAACATTAATTAACAACTAAATATTAATTAATTGAACACAAATTACTTCCCACCCTCTACTCCTATAAACACCACAACACACACTTAAAATTAAATACAAAATTACCATAATTAATTACCAATTCATTAATTAAAATTAACTAAGAGCCAAATATTAACTTGTCAATTAAAAATAAATTGCTTCCCATCCTTCCCACCTATAAAACCTGAAATGAATTACACAATTACCAAAATTAATAACCAATTAGTTAATTTAAACTAATTAACAACCAATTATTAATTAATTAAACATACATTACTTTACACATTTAACACTATAACATTTCAATGAAACAAATATTACTAAATGAATATAAAATAATACATTTAATATATTTATATTACTTCCCACCCTATTCCCCTATAAACCCACAACCCACTACAGAACTAAAAGCGCGAAATTCAAATAAAAAATATTGTACCTACTAAAAATGTAACACATATATTAAAAATACTAACAACTCTTATACAAAAAAACATACATCACATACATATAAAAGATATACTAAAATACAGAACAATAAAAAAATGATATTTTTAACAACTATATTTTTGCAAACGAAATTAAACGCTTCGATATTTTTTAAATCAATATTACTTACCTTAAGTCGATATTCTTGACCACAATATTCTTGCTGTCGATATATCTGACCCACGATATTAATGACTCGATATTTTTGCAACTCTCATATTTTGTACTCAATATTCTGTCTCAGCACCATCATGTCCCATCCATTTGATAACGTCTAAGCACAAATATTGTGCATTCACGCTACTGTGCATTTTGATCAGTGTCCAGGTTTCTGAGTCCTCTGGGCACTGGTGAGCCCCAGAGTGGCTTGGTCTGGTACTCTGGGTAGCTCTCCTCAAACCCCGGATTGGTTTGGTCCCCTCATGTCATTCTGAGGGGCCCCCTGCAGCCTCTGCTGTGCCCGGACCATCCCTGGCACAGCGCCGCCTCCCACTCCTGCCATACAGCTCCCAGTTCCCATTACCAATCTGCATTAGGTTTATTGGTTGGAGAAATTACTACACTATAATCATTTTCCCCTGATGGTCAGGGCCTGCCTTGTTTCAGACCTGGTTTCACGGCGCTCCATCTGCTGCCCAGGCCCTTTTGGCTGAGAAATGACCTGTCCATGCAAATCTTCTCTCCGCCTCTTAGAGTAGAAGGCCCCGTGCTGTGGTTCCAGGCACCTTGATCTCCAGGAAGTGCTGTGGTTATACCTCTACAGTGAAAGAGCACTCTCTGTGGCATGTACCACACACAACAGAAGTATTTCTGCCTGAATAAATGTACGCATAAGTAACAAACAAGGGTTTGGCCCTTAATCAGTAAGTCCGGACCAATATACAATCGAAGAAGCTGAAAAGAAGCAAGTACTGATACTCATTCATTCATCCTTTTGTACCCTGATCAAACAGACCCAATCAGTCTGATCTACAAAAAGTTTATTTTTTAATTTTGAGTTAGTTTCAATCTTTTTTATTCTCTTTTTTTTTAAATTATTTCAGAGGCCAAGGACAAATGGTGTCCCAGTGAGCAGAGTAGGGACACCATTTGGCATCGGCCTCTGAAATAATTTGAAAGATGACCATCATAGAAAACATTCAGAGGCATTATGGTTTGTGACTACTGTCGTGAAAAAACGTTCAGAACCAGAGGGAAAATTTATTTTTATGTTTGTAATGTGATATATTCTTGAATGTATAATGCAAAAAGAACAATTGATGGACAGAATGCAGAACAATATCATACACTCACACCAGTACAGAGATCCGGGACCACAGCCATCGTTTTTTTGCCCCCCATGCCATTCCAGTGTGGACCCAGCCATATGCAAATCAGTCTTGACCCTGCGCCCAATGGGAACAGAACAGCCCGAACTGCCAGGCCAGGTCCTCCCTGGACTGGAAACAAGCATCCTATGACCAGTTTTGGGCCCTCATCAGCTAGGATAGCTTGACTCCAGTGGCATTGAGAGCACTGGACTCACCTCTGAGCATCCCCGTCCTATTTGGGGTGACAAATGCAAAAAGAACAATTGATGGACAGAATGCAGAACAATGTCATACACTCACACCAGTACAGACATCTGGGCCCAAATCCATCGTTTTTTTGCTCACCATGCCATTCCAGTTTGGACCCAGCCATATGCAAATCTTGACCCTGTGCCAATGGGAACAGTCCAGCCCGAACAACCAGGACAGGTCATCCCTGGACTGGAAACAAGCATCCTAGGACCGGTTTGGGGCTTTCAGCCCTCATGATTTGCATATGGCCAGTTCTAAACTGGGTTGGCATGGTGAGTAAAAGAATGATGGATTTAACCCAGATCTCTTGACTGGGACTGGTTTCGGGCTTTCAGCCCTCATCAGTCAGGATAGTTTGACTCCAGTGGCATGGAGAGCACTGGACTCATCTCTGAGCATACCCGTCCCACTCGGGGTGACAAATGCAAAAAGAACAATTGATGGACAGAATGCAGAATAATGTCATACAGGCACCCCATTACATAGAGCTGGGCCAAAATCCATACTTTTTTTGTTCACCATGCCATTCCAGTTTGGACCCAGCCATATGCAAATCAATCTTGACCCTCCATCCAATGGGAACAGTCCAGCCTGAACTGCCAGGCCAGGTCCTCCCTGGACTGGAAACAAGCATCCTAGGACCGGTTTGGGCCTTTCAGCCCTCATGATTTACATATGGCCAGTTTTAAACTGGGTTGGCATGGTGAGTAAAAGAATGATGGATTTAACCCATATCTCTTGACTGGGGGTGAATCTTTTCATTTGTTCTGCATTCCGTCCATCAATTGTGTGTCTTTTGCTTCCTTGCCGCATGTGCGCCAGGTATGCCCAGACGTGGGTCCCGGGCTCACTGTGCCACTGGATTCAAGCTATCCTGGCTGAAGAGGGGTGAAACCCCGAAAACGGTCCTAGGATGCTTGTTTCCGGTCCAGGAAGGACCAGGCTTAGCAGTTTGGGCTGGACTATTCCCATGAAGCACAGGGTCAAGACTGATTTTCATATGGCCGGGTCTAAACTGGGTTGGCATGGTGTGCAAAACAATGAAGGATTTAACCCAGATCTCTTGATTGAGGGTGAATGTTTTGATTTGTTCTGCATTCCCTCCATCAATTGTGTGTATTTTGTTTCCAAGCCCTAAGTACACCAGGTATGCCCAAACGTGGTTCCCGGGCTCACTGTGCCACTGGATTCAAGCTATCCTGGCTGAGGATTCATTAAAGGTTTAAAGGTTGAACCTTCATAGCTGCCTGAGTGCTTCATAATTTATGTGGTAACCTTGGAGCCTGATATATATATATCTATTCACTGAAAAAACCATAAGTTTCAGGGACGTTATAGTTAGGAATTAGCATTTAAAAAACATTTGTGATGTCATTTGAGTTTTCATCAGTGATGTCATCAGTGATGTCACTGACCATGTCATGCATGATGTGATATGTGACATCATCAGCAGAGCATTGCGGGCCAGCGAGTCATAATTAGCAACACTAACTATAACGGAGGAATTTCTATGGTATTGTACGAGTGAAACGTTCAGCTAACTATAACACTTATGAAACCTATGTTTATTTCAGTGAATATATATATATTTAAGATGTTTACAACATGGATTCTACATTATATTTTTAAAATATAGAATTTATGTAGTATACTCGACAACACAAATATAAACATAAAGTTGTATCCAGGGCGCAGACAACACATAGCGGGTTTTAGCGAAGAATAGAGTTTCAAAGAAATGTTGTGTATTTATACAATGATGGAACTAAAGGACTTTATATGTATGTGTATCTATGTAAATATGAATGCATACTGCTCATTTTTTAAACCTAAATATATGATCATACCATGAGAAAGCATAACGTTAAGTCTTTTGTCAACATCTATGATTACAAGAGAATTGAACTTGTCAATGGGTAAAAAAGGCACAATAAAGCTGTGGAGATGTGATGTGATCAAGGCCCTCTGGGGCTGAAATGCGCAATGGCTGTTATTGATTAAAGAGAATCACAAGCAATTATTTGGTGGTCCGTGCTCCAGTTCTTGTTCAAAGAAATACAAGTAGCAGTTGGAGTGCACAGGATGTTTATATATATATATATATATATCCGGGAAACCGCGTCTCCACCCAGCACAAACACCTTTACCGAGACAGAGGTAGCACGGATACGGACCAAGTAAGTGCTGATGATTTATTTGTGTAAATTCAGCCGCATGACGTTTCGGCTCCGAAGAGCCTTGCTCACATGACAACATTCAAATGCAGAAAACGCTCATTTAAAGTGCCAGTAATTAATTGTAACAACGTCACCTGACCGGGCTGATAGTAGACATGGACAAAATACTAGAGTTGAAATGACTCAGCAGAGATATTACATAAGTTAGTATCGATATTTTACAATATATAACACAATATAAAACAATTGTAGTCAAATACTGTGGACTCAATCTCTGCATTAATAAAACAAAATATTGTGGATTTAAGAAAATATATGGGCAAATTTCAAAACGGAAATCACGGTCAAATACCCAATAGTGTCTGTATCAATCAATTTGATTCATGCAGCGCTGTAAAACGTACAATTCGAATAAAGTTATGTCCATCTAGTTCGTAGTTCAGTGAAATTACAATGCTACATCTCAGGCTGAGTGCAAATTACGCAATAGTGCAAATTTCTTATCCTCAGATAATAAATCTCCTTGGATTTTTGTGCAAAATACGCAGCTGTGCAAATAGCTTGTTCTGTTCATAAGAACAGTTAAAGTGCATATAAATAATGAGTCTGTGCAAAATATGTAAATTTCCCTTATTGCTAGTTGTATACTGACAACTTCTCTAGTGGATAAAAGGACGATAAAAACAGCTACAATGTTTTGTCTAAATATCGATAAAACATCATAAAATATTTTTTCATCTCATTATTTTGTCACAGTTCTTAGTTAAAAAAGCCCATAATTATAAAATCCAACAATATGTCTTTACAGATAACCTCTTAGATTGTCCATCAAGTGAAAGATTATATAGTGTGAATAAAACTATAAATCAAACATCTTACTAATGTGACTAATAGGGAATAAGGACCCTTGTGGTCTAGAAGATGATATAAGCCCTTCTTTTAGGAGACATAATTCATATAAACAGCAGCAGCTAGAGCACCTTAAACACCTACTTCATAACATCTCAAAAGATAAAGAGCATATAGTTGTTTATCGTAATGCTATATCCCCAAATTGAATCTTATACTCCAATTTTCCCAGCCGGGTAAAATCAATAGGAGCGGGGCTCATAATACTCATACCTATCTAGGGGTCAGAGCAGAACAGTTAGATGGCCTAGTATGAGGTGGGGCTAATTATGGGAGGCATGTATACATATCTTCAGTGACATTTAACCCTCCTGGGGCCTTGGTGTCGAGTAGGAGGATATAACGGGTTTCCAACCTTCGCAATTTGGCCTCTCTATCTCCGCCACGTCTGGTGGCCTTGACCGCATCACTGACAAAATATTTTAATGAGGTGTTTACACTTTGATGACAGTCACGGAAGTGCCTTGCTACCGGATACGTATTATCTCCATTGGTGATGGCCCTCAAATGCTGGAGAATACGTTTGTTGACCGGTTGCTTGGTACTTCCCACATATTTTAGTGGGCAGGGGCAATGCAATACGTATATTGCAAACTCAGTTTGCATGTTAAAACCTGAGTTATTGGATGTTGTAAGCCACTGAACCCATCTGTATATGATTTGACATTTACGCCATGGTTGCACGCTTTGCAGGTTTTACACCTGAAAAACCCCTTATTGTTCTGCCACCACGTAGTTCTCTCAATTGGCTCGGGATTAGCGTCAACTAATTGATCTCTAAGGGAGGGTGCCCTGCTGTATGTTAATGACACCCTCTTAGGTAAATTGGTCCCAATGATTGGGTCACTTGTTACAATAGGCCAATTTCTATTTACAATTTTGTAGATCTCTCTGTGTTGTTTACTGTAGCCAGTGATTATTCTAAAGGTTTTCACTTTCTCAGTTTGTCTAATTCTCTCAACGGGCTCAACATCAAGCTGATCCATGTTGCCAATTTTTGTAAGGAGATCCTCTCTAGTTCTTGTCAAAGATTTAATTCTAGCCCTCTCAATTGACTGTTCTGTGTAACCCCTTTCTAGAAAACGAGCTTTACTATCAAGTTGAGCCCTCTCTAGATCAATGGGATTGCTGCACACACGTCTCATGCGCAGCATCTCCCCATAGGGGATACTGGAAACAAGGTGTGCGGGATGTGCACTGGCCGCATGTAAAATGCTGTTACCCGCGGTGGTTTTACGGTATATTCTGGTTTCCAATCGTCCATTTGCTATATATAGTTCAGTGTCCAAAAATGTTACTGAACTCGGACTAAGTGTGGCAGTGAATTTCAAGTTGAGATCATTTTGATTGATGTCTTGGATGAATCTTGTAGCATCCTCTTTACTGCCCCTCCACACTACAAGCAAATCATCGATAAAATTATACCATCCTACTACATTGTTCAGGAATGCCTGCTCGTGTGTGGTTTTGAGGACCAGCTCCTCCCAAGCTCCCATGTGTAAACATGCGAAGCTTGGGGAGAAGCTGGCCCCCATCACCACCCCTTGTAATTGGCGGTACAATAATTTGTTATACATAAAAATGTTGTTGGCTTAACAGAATTCCAACATGTACATTAGCATAGCGTTGTGTTCATTGAATAGGGGGGCACGTCTCAATAAATAATGCTTTACCGCTGACAACCCATCACTATGTGCAATGCTGGTGTAAAGGGCTGTAACGTCCAGCGCAATCAGCCAATCCCCTTCCACCCATTCAATATGTCTGATCTTTTGTAAAAAAATCCCCGGTGTCCTGTTCATAGGACTCAAGTTTTTGCACGTACCCTTGAAGAAAATAGTCTATATACACAGACGTATGTTCCATATATTCACTGAAAAAAACATAGGTTTTAGGGGTGTTATAGTTAGCTGGACATTTTACTCATACAAAACCATTGAAATTCCTCTGTTATAGTTAGTTGTACTAACTGTAACTCTCGCGCCCACAATCCACTGGTGATGATGTCACATATTACATCATTCATGACATGGTCAGTGACATCACTGATGATGACATCAATGATAACATTTCACATGACATCACTGATGACATCACTGATGACATCATCCAGTGAATGTGATTTTCTTCACATATGTCAATTTGTATTATATATATAGCAATCTGCATTGACGAATGAGTGGATGTATAAGTGTCTGGATGGAGGATTTAGTAGCAGTGTGATTGACTGTTTACTTGACAAATTTATAGTGTCTCACTAAATATATTGGATAGTGATTAAACTGTGTGAATATCTGTATTATTTTCTCAGTTGTTGTGTAAACTGCTGCACCCTTTGGTTACTAGCTACATGAAAGTGTATATTAGTTACTGATTAGTTAACTGATTATTTGTATGGGAGAGTGCATGTGTGTGTGGTTCAGTGGGGGGTGTGTGACTGCCCAAAGATGTGTCAATAGTTAATTCAGTAGGTGTATGACGTTAAGACTACATATTATAATAGGTGTTTGAGTGAATGAATATGTATATGGATGTGCTGATGAGCAAATATATCTCTCAATGGTACATGTGCAACAAAGTAGAATAATAAAAGGCAGTGTATGTGACATTTGTTGTATATAAATAAGTATACATAAGACTCAGTGATTGAATGAGTGACTGTATGGATAACTGTATACTTGTAATAGTGATTTTATAACACACTAAGGGGTAGATTCCGATTCGGGAAACAGATCCGTACGATGATTCGTATTCGTAGCCATTTCCGTACGAATCGTACGGATCCGTCCGAATCGCGTAGTACGATCCGTTGCAAGAAAATACGTCCGAATCATTGCGAACCGTACAAAAATGGAGTGTAAATCCGTACGACATCGACCCGCACAGTGAACCTTACGATTCTTAAAAATGCAGTACGACCCGCCAGGTACGATCCGGACCGGGGAATAAGTATGCGATTCGTACAGTAAGCGTCGTGTATGAGCAATTCGTATGGAGGGCAACACTATCACATACGCGACCTACCCCTAAAATCAAGGGGTGTAAGCACGGGGTGTACGCACTGTACACCTACGACCTTGGGGTGTAGGAACCGTACCCCTACGGTCCGTACACCTACGATCATGAGGTGTACGCACGGGGACATACGCACCATACCCCTGAAATCCAGGGGTCTATGCACCATACCCCGATGCACTGCACCCCTGCAATCATGTGGGGTATGCACCATACGTGCGTACACGGGGGGTCCGTTTCATACGCATTCCGAGGTGAAATCTGCTTTTACGGATGTTTTAAGCTCCTGTGGAAAAAGAGTCGTACGGAGTGTTGTCGATACGATTCGTACTTGCTGTGTCGGAAAATGCAGCTTCGATCCATACAGACATCGCATACTGCGCGCTCCGAATGCGATTCGTATGGATTTGTGAGTTGAACGGTCTTCGGGACAATTTGTACAGAGAACTGCTTTGGGTACACATCGTACTACATCGTACATATGGGTACGGATTTACATACGATTCATATGGGAAAAAAGCTCCGTACGGCTATTCAGAGGGCATTTTACCGAATCAGAATCGACCCTAAGTATGAGTTACTATCTATATGAATAAATGAAGTGGTGTTTGTATAAGTGTGTAGCTGAGTAAATATAAGTATGATCCATTGTTTGCATAAGTGAGTAGGATGACTGCATAAGTAAATAGGATGTGTGTTCTATTGATCATTGACAGCATGTATGAGTGAATCTATAGGTAATTGATTACATGTTTGTGTAGATCTAGCAATGACTGAGTGGGTTTTTAGATACTTGTATTGGTGTGTCAATGGATTCAAACATAGTCTGTATTTTACAGTGAGTGATGAAAGATTATAGTAGTGTATGATGAAGTGTATTTGATTGCCACGTGAATGATGTCATCAGCGATGTCATTTGAGATGTCATCAGTGATGTCATCAGTGATGTCATCAGTGATGTCGCTGACCATTTCATCAATGATGTAATATGTGACATCATCACCAGTGGATTTCGGGTCGAGAGACACAGTTAGTACAGCTAACTATAACAGAGGAATTTCAATGGTTTTGTATGAGTGAAATATCCAGCTAACTATAAGACCCATAAAACCTATGTTTTTTTCTGTGAATTTCTAAGGTTTTTTAAATGATAAATCCTAACTATAACCTGCTTGAAAGCTATGGTTTTTTCAGTGAATTTCAAAGGTTTTAAAAAAAAATCTAAAATATAACATGCCTAAAACCCAAAGTTTTTTTCAGTGATTTTGAAAGATTTATTCAATAACAATTTTTAAATCTATTAATTGTTATATTTATTTATTTGATACTGATTTACAAATTTATTTTAAATGCATTCATTTTTAGATATCTTATTTTTAAGATTACATTACACATTTTTAATATATATTTTTTAAATGATATATATATATATTTTTTAAAATATTTTTATACTTTCTGTTTTCTTTTTTTACAATTTTTTGAGCAGTCCCACACCCAAAGCGCACCTCTCGATATTGCTGCGCAGAATGTAGCCGCCATTTTACAATTATTCTGTAGGATGCGCGTAGGGTGTGCGATGGGTACATATTTTCATGCCTGATTGCTATGAGGCCCGTATGTGACTTGAAGCGCATACGCAACAAAAACGTATCACGCCACACCGCCCGTTTCCGCATGACATCATGGACGTGTTCAACTCGGTGAGTGCGCAACTTCCGCAAATTTTTTCGAAACAAAAAAGATATACATATATATGTATTTAATATAAATATTAAGGGGAAAAATAAGATTCTTTTAGTTTTAATAAACTGTCATTACTTTTAAATGCAATTTGGAGAAGTTGCGCTAGATGCGTGCTGCATGTATGCACGCAACGCGGATCCCATGTGACCAAAAAAAGGGATTTCATTGGTTTATAACACTTACTGTTCTAACTATTGTAGAACTCTACCCATTTCAATTACTCTTCTTTGACCTTCCTTACGAGAAGACCTATCCTGAAAAGAACGTCACTTTTTGTTCATTGGAAACATGAAATGGCTACACCACTGCAAGAATCATCTGATTCTGATGATTTTGTTACTCAACAATTTGTACCAGAACCTCACCCTCCCAAAAGATACACATCCATAGTATGGAAATGTTTTACTTTTCCAGAGGGGCAAAAGAAATGTAATGTCACCAAAGTAACATGCAAGATTTGTCAGGCAGTACTGTCCAGAGGAGATCCAAACAAGAAATACTCCTGGGCACTGCTAGTATGCGCAAGCACCTCCAATCCATGCATCCTGTGAACTATGCTCACGGAGAATGTAGAAGACTGTGCCGAAATATACCTCCACCACCAGCAATACCAAGTACCTCTGCAACATTACCCTCAACATCACGACCAGACATACGTCCCCAATTCGTGAAAGTAAGAATGAACTGAGTGTAGTGTAATTGTTTTATTTGTTATGGGAGCAATCAGTAGACCAAGTTTGCACAGCAATTGATAACCATCAATTCTATTTTTTTTTATTCCCTCAAAGTTCATGGTTTTGTTTGGACAGATGACTTTTTTTTTTCTTTCTAAAAAAAAAGAAAAAACAAAAAATTGTTCTAAAAAAAATATATAAAAGTACAAAAAACAACAAAAAAGTGATTTTCAGAACTACCTACTCTGGTTAAAGAAAGAGCTAAATCTATATGCTAGTGTGTGAATGTTTACGTAAATGTATGTACACTGCATAATTCAGTAAAGAATGCATTTGTCATACATGGTGAATGTATAACTGCAGAACTATAAGGAAGTGCTGTAGCATGACACTGTAAGCTCTTTAGCTACATTGTGCTAAGCTACTTCTGAAGGACGGAGATGCAGCATATGTACATAAATATGTTGGAAGTCTGTCCTTCCCTCTGCACTGCTGTTTAAACTGCAGGCATGTGGTGATACATGTACCCTTGCACCATGGTGCAACAATATCTGTGTCATGTGGAGTTTGCTTTTGTGCAGGAAGACACACCTTCCTGCACATAAACAATCCTCTTGCTAGATCTCACGCTCCTGAAGCGGAAGCCGGGAGTTAGGACACTCAATCCTGAATTTGTGATTCAATTTGTTTTAATATCGCCGTTTTTAATCTCTCCTATTTGTCCCTCTCAGCACAACTGCCTCATTCTTACCTGCCGCATCACATCCTGTTTGCTTGCTTTTCCCCGTGGGACCTCTGTAGTCTTTTCTGAGCCGATTTAGGGCTCGATTGACTGACGATCCTCTCACCCCCAGGCGCAGAAAGCGGGCGCCATCTTGGGTGAGGAGGAGGACAGCGTTCTAGTGCCTCGGCCGATTTTGGGGCCCTTGCACTATAAATTGAACGCGTGGAGCAGATAGGTAACTTGCTACATCTCACGCTCCTGAGGCGGAAGCCGGGAGTTAGGACACTCATTCCCGAATTTATGATTCAATTTGTTTTAATATCGCCGTTTTTTAATCTCACCTATTTGTCCCTCTCAGCACAACTGCCTCATTCTTACCTGCTGCATCACATCCTGTTTGCTTGCTTTTCCCCGTGGGACCTCTGTAGTCTTTTCTGAGCCGATTTAGGATTCGATTGACTGACGATCCTCTCACCCCCAGGCACAGACAGCGGGCGCCATCTTAAGTGAGGAGGAGGACAGCGTTCTAGTGCCTCGGCCGATTTTTGGGCCCTTGCACTATAAAATGAACGGCATTCCCCGTCCGCGCAGTGGGCGCGCCAGCGGCGCGCCAGAGGCAAGCCCGTCTGTGCCCGTCCATGCCCAGCCGGGCCGCGGGCCAGAACCTATGCCCGTTTCTGCTGACGGCTATACCTGCTACACACGGAAGGATCTTCTTCTATTGAGACCCCCTAAAAATACGCTCTGCCGTTATGTGCATAAGCAGGAAGACACTTATACTCATTGTAGTCTCTGTAGCTCCTATTTGCGGGGATTAAATCTTGACCCTCTAGCCCCCACTGATTTGCGCATGGCCCTTTTGAATTGTAGGTCCCTCCCCAAACACTCTTTGGAGATTCATTTTATGCTACAAGACCACAAATTAGATATCTTGTTTCTTACGGAAACATGGCTAACCTCTAATTCAGAGGCTGACATTGTCCGGGCTCTCCCTCCGGGGTTTCTAATTCACTCTCAGATTAGGCCTTCTGGTAGAGGAGGTGGACTGGCCATACTGTACAGAGATCACTTTGTCTGTAGAGTGAAGGATGGCGGCATTTCGGAGTCTGAAAGCTGCCATTTCTCTTTCCAACTATCTCCTACCATCTCTTTTACAGGCCTTTTAGTGTGTCGCCCCCCTGGGAACTCTAGCCACTTTGTTAACTCCCTCCTAGAAACAGTTACTGTCCTGGCGTCCTCCTCCACTAATTTTACTATCCTTGGGGATCTTAATCTTCATTTTAATGACCCCCTAGACGCGGTGGCGGAGGACCTCCAACTCGATTTCAGATCATACGAGATGCAACTAGTTAATACGGGCGCCACACATAATAAAGGCCACCTTCTTGACCCGGTTTTCACCAATATTCGGTCATTTCAGGCTAGCCCCCCCACCCCCTTCCCCCTCCCCTGGTCAGACCATTTTTTGGTCCCTTTCTCCTGGCAGGGTGAGTTTGAAATACCACAAACCCCTAGTACTTATACTTTGGAAAGGGCTTGGTCTAAGCTCCCCGTCAAGAACAGGACCCGTTTACTCGAACACTCCATCCCTCCCCATGATCCGGACCCCGTGATTGCGGACATTAACCTAAAAAATTGGCTCACGAACTCATTAGACCGAGTCTTACCAATAAAAAAAAAGACTGGGGAAAAAGACTGGGAGAGTAGGCTCTGCCCCCTGGTATACTCCTGAGCTCAGAATCCTAAGAAAAGACTGTAAGAAGCTCGAGCGCACCTGGAGGAAAGACTGGAGCAATACAAATAAAGATATATACCGCTGCTATTAGAGCATATAAAATCGCCCTTAGAAACACTAAGACAATATTCTTCGACGAAAGAATTGAAAGCTTCTCTAATTCCACCAGAGAATCCTATCAGATTATTAAAGAACTACTGAAGGTCCCTGACCCCCCATTGTCTCAAGATTCGTCAGGAACTAAATGCAATGAACTTGCCAACTATTTTGATTTAAAAATCAAAACCATCTTAGCTACCCTGCCTCAACTGGTTAGCTATGCTGACGCCGACAGCCTACTCCCTGCCGTTGGCCCTCAGCTTAATGCTTTCAATCCAGTCTCAGATGAGGAACTTCTTAAAGTTTAAGCAGCTATGAAAAGCGGCTCCCCGAGTGACCCGGTCCCTATGCGGTTTCATAAACAGATCACCACTACCATTGCTACCCCAGCAACTGAGCTCAGTAACACCTCACTTTCCCAGGGCATTGTTCCGCCCAGTTGGAAAGGGGCCATTGTAAAGGCCCTCTTAAAGAAACCACATCTTGACCACATCTTGACCCATTGGAGATGGCGAATTTTAGACCAATCTCACTACTCCCAGGATTCAGTAAGATCACAGAAAGATTGGTGAACTTCCAACTCTCCCACTTTCTGGAGTCAAACAAACTTCTGCGGAGCTCTCAAACTGGATTCCGCCCAGGCCAGGGCACAGATACGGCCCTCCTCTCTGTCATCAAGGAGGCAAGGTGCATCTTGGATTCAGGGGGATCAGTGGCAGTTATCCTCCTGGATATGAGTGCAGCCTTTGACACGGTCAATCGCCGTGTCCTTCTCCAGCGCCTGGCTGAGGTGGGAGTAAGGGGCTCCGCCTTGGCTTGGTTAACATCTTATCTGAACAATCGCACTTTTCAAGTCTGGGAAGGCAATTCACGTTCCGCCTCACTCCCCCTCCAGTGCGGTGTGCCTCAGGGCTCATCTTTAGGCCCCACATTGTTTAATGTGTACATGGCCCCCCTGGAGGACGTGGTTGTCCCGTTTGGGTTTAAAATTGTAAGTTACGCAGACGACACCCAACTGGTCGTCTCACTCTCCCAACTTGATCAATGCCCGGACAATTTCCATTCTTGCTTGATGAAAATACATGCCTGGATGTGTGATTCCTCTCTTAAATTGAACGGGTCAAAAACCGAAATTATGTTACTAGGTCATAAGGGCACCTCTATACCCACTACCCTCTGGCCTGCCTGTCTAGGGGATCTCCCCAGCCCAAAAAGAGAAACTAAAAGCTTAGGGGTCTGGTTGGAACAGGACCTCTCGCTTAAAACACAAGCAAAAAAACCAGCAGGAATCTGCTCCGGCCTTCTACGGTCTGCTTGGAAAGTTCTTCCTCTCCTTCCGCAGTATTCTAGGAAGCTGCTAGTGCAAGGACTAGTTCTGTCCAGATTGGATTACAGTAATGCCATTTTTGGGGGGCCCCTGAAGCCACCATCAATAAACTTCAACAGACACAAAATGCCGCAGCTAGGCTATTAATGGGTACCTCAGTTAGTACGTCAGCAAAACCAGCACTTAAATCGCTTCATTGGCCCCCCATCCGTGAAAGGATTAAGTTTAAATCTTTATGTATCGCTCATAAACTTTTTCAAGGTAAGGGACCTGCTATCATGAGGAGTCTAGTCACGCCCTACAAGGCTAGTAGGCCCCTGCGCTCTGATAATGAGTGCCTGGCGAGAGTGCCAAGATTCAAGAAGGCACTCACAGGAGGCCGCCGCTTCTCGGTTAATGCGGCGTCACTGTGGAACTCCCTTCCAACTAAACTGCGCATGGAACGCTGTCATTTGCATTTCCGGAAGATTCTGAAAACCTTCCTTTTCCCCAAGTGACCCATTGTCTTCATTTCTCCCTCTTGAGCCTGATTCTAGTGCAGCGCTGGGATGCCTCCTGGTAACCATGCGCTCTATAAAACTGCTTACATTACATTACATTGAAGAAATTTCTCTCCTACAATGTATGCTGTGTATTGTAGGGTATATTGTAAGAAAAAAATGAGGAGAAATGAAAAAAATTGTACGGCAAATTGAGAAGCTCTGTGCGCCACCAGCATGACACTTTTTGTGATGTACTGGTTGCGCAGGTGGCTCCTCCATATTTACAAGGAGACAAAAAGTTACCCTGCATAACTTTTCCTTTCCTTCTAAAAACGGCCCCTTCATAAGCAACTCTTTACGTATATATATATATATATCTATATATATATATTACATCTTTCATGACATGGTTAGTGACATCCCTGATAACATCACTGATGACATGTCATATGACAGCACTTATGACATCACTGATGACTGCATCCAGTGAATGTGGTTTTGTTTGTTAATTAAATATGTATTATATATATAGCAATCTGCATTGAAGAATGACTGGGTATAAAAAATCTGGATAAAGGATTTAGAAGGAGTGTGATTGATTGTTTACTTGAAAAATGTATAGTGTCTCATTAAATATATTGGATAGTGACTAAACTGTGTGAATATCTATATTACTTTGTCAATTGTTCTGTAAACTGCTGCACCAGTTGTTTACTACCTACGTGAAAATCTATATTACTTACTGATTAGTTAACTGAGTATTTGTATGGGAGAGTGAATGTGTGTGTGGGTCGCTGGGGGGTGTCTGACTGCCCAAAGATGTGTGAATAGTTGATTCAGTAGGTTTATGATGTTAAGACTACATGCTATAACAATTGTTTGGGTGAGTTAATATCTTTATGGGTGTGGCAATGAGTAAATATATCTCTCAATGCTACATGTATAATAAAGTACAAAATTAAAAGCCACTGTGTGTGACATTTGTTGTATATAAAGAAGTATACATATAACTAAGTGATTGCAACTCTGTGGATAACTGTATACTTGTAATAGTGATTTTATAACACTAACTATGAGTTACTATCTAAGTGCTGTCTGTATTAGTGTTAGGGGAAGTGTTTTAGGGTTTAGGGTAGTGTAGTGGTGTTTGTGTACTGAACAGGTTGTGCTGGGGATAGCTTTAGTGTTTAAGGTAGTGCATTGGTATTTGTGTAGTGTAGGGGGTCGTGTTGGTGGTAAATTTAGCGTTTAGGGTAGTATAATGGTGTTTGTGTAGTGTAGGGGGTCGTGCTGATGGTAGTGTTTTAAGCTTTAGAATAGGGCAGTAGTGTTTGTCTACTGTAGGGGATAGTGTTTTAGGGTGTAAAGAAGTGCAGTGGTGTTTATGTACAATAGAGGTTCATGCTGGGAGTAGTGTTTTAAGGTTTAGTGTATTAGTGTTTGTGAAGTGTAGGGGTTGTGCTGGGGGTATGTATTAACATTACACTATGACCACCCAAAGCACAATTATCACTACTAACCACTAAAAAATTCCAGGTGAAGTTATCAGCACAATGCTAGGAAAACGCTTATCAATATTAAATGCTTCTAATTAAGTAAATTTGAAATCATTACATGCAGTGTCCCACAAATGATATTACCACAACAGTAAGTCTCCCCAACTTACATTTAAAGTGGATAAACATGTTTCATGTGACAGACCCATAGGCCAACGCTGCAGCTTCCACGTGCTTCAACACCCTCCACATACTCAGCAAGACCTTCAAATAGACCCACCCCCAATCAAGGAAGACCATCACCCAAGCACTCATCACCAGCAGGCTGGACTACGGGAACACCCTCTATACCGGAATCAACAAATTTCTACTCCATAAACTTCAGACTGTCCAGAACACCAAAGCCAGACTCATCCTCAACATCCCACAACAAGACCACATTACCCAGCATGAACAAGCACTCTACTTGCTCCCCGTCGAAAAATGAGTGACCTTCAAGCTGCTCACACACACCTATAAAGCCCTCCACAACACCGGACTCCAATACCTCAATCTCCTTCTACACCCCTAAAAGAAACCTCCACTCCGCTGACCAGGCCTTGGCCGAAATTCTCTGTATCCACACAACCAGACAGGAGGCACACCCTTCTCCTACATCATGGCCAAGACCTGAAATGAACTCCCTCTCAGCATCAGAAGAACCCCAACACTGAAAGCATAAAGGTAGACCCATAAGACCTGGCTTTTCGAATCACCAAAGCTGCACAAATCCCCCTAACATTCTCACCCAGCGCCTGTAAACCCTCAAAGGTGAGTACTGCCCTCTATACATTCCTAATTGATTAATTGATACGCCACCACAGTGTGTATTTGAGTGCTATCAACAGGCCCTGCCATTCATTTGACTGTCTGTAACTCTTAAGGGTAGTGAAATGAGCAGTACTACCTTCTTTAATATACATAGAATCTCTGAGATTGGCTTGGTTTGGCTTCACCTCTCAGAGATACTTTCAGAGTGCTATTGAGCTACCAGTAGCTCCTGAGCTACTAGTTGGAGACCCCTGGTATGTATAGAGAGGGGTAAATTGTAGTCCTGAAGCACAAATATGAAGGATTCCAAATGCACAATTCATAGCACTTTGAATCACTCCATTCCCTAAAGCCTGGCTCACTGCATGAGTACATGCTTACTAAATGAATGATTACATTAACCTCTACCGCGCTAGCGGGTTTTCCCGCTGTGCGCTGAAATGTGAAAATCGCGCGTATCGTGACAAAGCCAGCTCGTCATCCGCGTGGCGCAGGTAACGCCCATGACGAGCTGGCTTTGTCGTCAGTGCTCAAGGAGTTAATATAAGTAAAGACACTGGGTGAAATCTTAATTGGTTGATTTTTACTTTAGTGAATGAATTACTATATGGCCCTGAAAAACTCCTTTTGAATTTGCAACAGCACTGTGTTTGCTGGAGTACATAGGTAGTGACTGGAGAATGGTAGGCCTAAAGCACAAGTGTGAAGCTGGTTACACCACTACATGCATAATGCATAGTAGTTTGAAGCAGTGCATACCCTAAAGCCTGGCTTACTGCAAGAGTGTATGTACTTATGTAACTACAAACACACCAACAAACCAAATCATTCTCTCTCAATTTTGCCAAATGGACACTGATTCATAGTGTGATTCTAGACAAATAACAGTAACTCTTGCAGTGTATAAAGAAAGATTAAACATATTAGATAAACAAATATATTAAAAATCGCAGTAATGGAATTAAATAATTTAATAGTCGGATATAAATTATAATACTCAAAGTTTAGTTCAGAGTATCTCTGGCACGGGATACAAGGAAAATAGGGGTTTAGGGTAATGAAGTATAATAAAAAATGTTTTACAAAAAAAGGGAAGTTACTACAATGATAAGTCGAAAACAAAGGGGAATGAATGTTAATACTCGTATTAAAAAAAGTAACCTATAGAAATGCTTTAATAAGAAAAACACATTTAAATAAAGCATTTTGGAAATTATACCAAAGTTAAAAAGTATGTAAAGAGACACGTTTACATAAACACATGACACACTAAAACAGGAAATGAGAACACCTGTCAACTGAAAAATGTGACTTCAAAGTGGGAGGAGCAATAAATCGATCCCATAGAGTGTTAAGTAACCTAAAATTATATAAACCACACCCGTGGGAAAATTAGTTTTGTTTTAGAGAATTAAGACTGGCGAAGAAACTACGAGCAAGGTAATGATTCGGGGCTGCGGAAGCATCTTCAGAATATCTTTCATTTCCTCAGAGGGAACATATTGTTAATGTATATTTAAAAATACATTAAACATTATCTTCCTTCTAGAGGACTTGGATGAATTTCGACAGAGGAAGCAAAGAATATCGAAGAGAGGTAAATTATCTGAATGGGTATATGTTTGATATTTTTAAAAAAGAAAGCAAAAAAATGTAAATGATTATAGAATGTGGAATGATTAAGTTTAAATCTAATATGATAACAAGTTGACGAAGCAACCATTACAAGAAATATAAGTTAATTAATGAATTACTACGTGCAAAGTAATAATTTGGAGCGAAACCATCATCTTGAATTTATCTTTCATTTCCACAGAGGGATCATATGTTTAATGTATATTTTAATTTAAATATAACTTTATGATCCTTCAACTGGTGTTGAATGACTTTCAACAGAGGACTTCAAAACATAATAAATAATATTTTCTTTAGTATGCAAGTATTTCTTAATGATTTAAAAATGTATAAATAAATTATCGACAAAAAATCGAAATACTTTGGAATAAAAGAGAATACACTTTATCTTCTAGAGTGAAAATAGGCTAAAAGTATTTTTATTGAGTAGTGCTTTCTCCAATTTTCACTCGTGAAGAACAGGAGGATTATCTTCGCAAGCACCTTTTTTGAAAAAAATAATATAATTGTGGCTTCAAATGTTAATAATTCTTTACATTTTTAAAAATGATTGTTAAATGTAATATTGAAATGAAATGTACAGAAAAAAAGGATGAAGTAGTGAGGGAGAGTTTGTCGTAGCACTTCTATTCTACTTTATCTGAAAGTAAAAAAACCAAACATTTAAATAAAAATGATGAAGCAACACTTATATAATGTAAACATAAGGAATGAGTGCTTATGATAAAATAAACCCTACAACAACTGGGGGCATATTATCAAGGAGGGTTTGAAACTCATTGTAAAATAAAGTGCGTCACAAAATGGGCTACATACATGGTGAGGGTATCGTAACGTCACATAGAAAAAACAAGCCAATCAACATTAAGATCAAGAAGGTAGAGTTAACCACACAACAGCCAATCAAATGTTTTTCAAAATCTGCACAAGGAAACGGATTGGTCGGTAATACGTCTTCTTCACAACTAATGAAAAAGAGGTGTAGAAAGTTTCTGTTTTAAAACATACAAGCAAATCAGATGATCCTGCAAGTACGTGCAGCGAGAGGCAATTATTAAACATGACTTCCTTTCGCAAGACCCAAAAGTCTTCTTGCAGAATAAATACGCACTTATCTGCCAGACCCCATTTAATGATTAACCAGGATCTCAAGCCTAAACACGTCGGAAATCATCTCTTGTCACTTTCTCATCTTCCAGGTTCACCGTGAAAGTGCGTGACTCCTTCTCTTTTAACTTCTTTCTTTTTCATAGTAATTATTACTCATACAGTATCCAACACATACCCCAAAGATGCAACCCCCTGGATTTGCAATAGTAATTGTTACTCATATACTATCCAACACATACTCTACAGATGCACCCTCCTGGAGTTAGATTGGTAATTGTTACCCGTACTCTAACATGCACTTACCCTACAGATGCACCCCCCTGGACTTAGAATAGTAATTGTTACCCCTACACTAACCTGCTCTTACCCTAGAGATACACCCTGCTCTCTCTTTCAAAATCCAAACCAGATTTACAACACCCTTGCACCACTTTCGCATCACTTTTCCCATCTTAAAAATAATGCATGGAGCCGGCGAGACCGTGGAGACATTGTGGCTCCCCCCACGATCCCCAAAATGTTTTATAAGACACGAGGGATCCTGTCCCCGGGAATATCTGGAAATTACTGATAAGTGATATTTTTACGGAAAAATAAAAGTCGCTCTCCCAGCGCAGCGCTCAGTGCGGCGCACGTGCTGGATGCACGACTCATAATCTGTAGGGTGCACAACTCCAGTGCCATTGCTGCACAACTTCTATTGGGAGTCAACATTACTTTTCCACATGGCCACATGGCGAGCTACTAACATGCAGTTCCCCATGTGGAAAAGCAATCTCATTTACATTTTGAAAGAGAGAACATATTTCCTTGCTATGGGAGGGCGGGATAGACACCCCAGAACACTGCAGAAACCGGCCCTCCCACAATACATAAAGCCCCGGGGAGTGGTGGTCCCCGGGGCTTTGGAGACCTTACAGCCCACCCAAATATTTTTTTTTAATCCCCGGGAGGTAATGGGGCCCTCGAGTGCTCCAAGAGGGGGGCCATGCGGTCCCCATCCTACAATAAATAAAGCGCCGGGGGGGTGGTGGTCCCTGCGGCTTTGAGGAGCTTTGACCCCTCCCCCCACCATTTTTTTCTTTTTAGCCCCAGGGGGTGACGTTCCCTGAGGCTGTGGGGCCCACATAAAATTTAATAATGTTGCCCCTGATATTTAACCCCCCGGGGACGAATTATTTAAAAAAATCTCTTTTATTTTATTTATTTTACGCCACAGTCCGCGCACCGTACACGCACCTGCCTTGTTTTTTTTTTTAAATGTGGGCCCTGGGTGTCCTTCTGGGACCCCCTAAGCAGGTCTAGATGGTAAAATAATTTCTACCCTGCCCCCTTTCTCTGTTTTGCACACATATTCCACTGACTTCCTCAGCCTCGCTTCTACCAAGGCAATAAATGGCTGCCAACAGTTCCTGGATTCGAATGTTTACAACCACTTGACAAACAAATCAGCATTCAGCGCATGATTCGGACGGTGCGCTTATGGTACAATGACAATCCTCACATCCTCCGCGGATCCACCGCACCCCTAGATATATAAATGACTTTAACTGTAATTTTCCCAGGAACTACTGAACAGATTGACACCATATAAGCAAAAGGCACAAGTCGGAACTGAGGACTACCTTTTTTCCAAATTTGGCGTAATTCCGTTCAGCTGTTTGGACTGTAGCTGTGGCTAAAGGTCCTGCGGAAAATTGCATGGGGAAAACACGTTTTGGGACCCCCCTTTTTTCTCAGCCCCCACTTGACCAATCGCCCGAAAACTTTCAGGATAGGAGTGGTCCAGAGCTGGCCAAACGTTTGGAAAATTTCGCAAAGATTCATCAATCGGAGCCAAAGTTATTGGGAATAGAATGTTGCGGATGGATGGATAATAGGTCCTAACAATAACTACCTACTGGCGGTCGCCAGTAGGTATATATAGTTAGGATTTTTTTCCTATGGGATTTTTCAAAATTCTATGTTGAATAACTTTGGCGTTGATGGACGGAAGTGGCTGAAATTTTCCTGAAAATGGCACATTTACTCTCCGGTCCTTTCCTGAAAGTTTGGGGGGGATTCGTCAAGCAGGGGCCGAGAAAAAAGGGGGGTCCCAAAACGGGTTGATTTTGCCATAGAAATTATGATTAGTGCTGAAGAAAGAAAAATTAGGGCACATTTTGAGTGACTTTTCAAATCCTCTTATATTTCATTAAAAACATTCTGATATGCAGTCTCCCAAGATGGCCACCAGAGACAAAAGAGCCCAAATGTAGCCCAAATATCAGCCAGATGTAGCCCAACTATAGCCCAATGACAGAATGTCCCAGAGTGTTCTAAAGAACAACTAGAACGCTAACAGTCTTACTTATGACAAAAGTATGGCACACTTGAAGTCATCTTGATTGGAATAAAGTGGTAACACTTAATACATTTAATTTGAAAAGGAACAAAATGAGGGGTTTCATTTTGCCATAGAAATGTTATATATATATATACATATATATATATATATATATATACATATATATACATATATATATATATATATATATATATACATATATATACATATATATATATATATATATATATACATATATATATATATATTCACTGAAAAAAACATAGGTTATAGACCATATATAGTTAGGAATTAGCATTTACAAAACCTTGAAAATTCACTGAAAAAACCATAGGTTATAGACCATATATAGTTAGGAATTAGCATTTACAAAATCTTGAAAATTCACTGAAAAAACCATAGGTTATAGACTATATATAGTTAGGAATTAGCATTTAAAAAACCTTATTTTACTCACACAAAACCATTGAAATTCCATATATAGATAGTTGCACTAACTATATATCGCGCACCCGCAATCCACTGCTGATGATGTCACATATTACATCATTCATGACATGGTCAGTGACATCACTGATGACATCTCAAATGACATCACTGATGACATCACTGATGACATCTCATTTGACATCAATGACCACATCACTGATGATATCATTCATGTGACAATACAATGCATCTCCTCACATTGTAATATAACCTCTGTTTGCCCCCGTTGTAATCCGTCGTGCCTGCTTCTCTCTCCATTTGATTGATTGTTATCCAAGCATTTACTGTTTTAGAATTGGTTCTCTTTGGTTCATTCTCTATTTACAAACAAGCACAGAGTCGCAATACTCTGTTTAGTCTTTGCAGATAGTGAAAAATCGTGTAAAAAAACAAAAGGATTCGAGCAAAATCAGTAGGCCACTAATGGGATCTCTTTTTGACCTCGCTAAAATAGAAACATTAGGAACAACCCCTCATGAGAAATACGAAACTAGTGAGATGAACTGAGCTCCACACCATGATGGCTGCAAGACAGCTCGGCTCCGCCACCCACCCCGCCCAAAATAACGATAAACTCTATGCAAATATTACAAATATATACAACACACCAGCAAAGTAACAGGGTAAAACATTTTATTAAATAACTATTTACATAACTATTTTATACTTTTTGTTGCCCGATCCGGCTAGCTCAATCGATCGAGCATGAAACTCATGCACTATGATAGTTCAAAGTTTTGAGGAGTGCTTGTTAGACTGTATGAAGCTTATTTGCACCTGCTACAGCTTCACTATTCTCAATGTAAGTGGGGGCCGTTTGAGGACGTGACTGCATTTGAAAACAATGTGATGCGGTGCCTCCCTGAACCGCTTGACGGAGGCCCCCGAGGGACGGTGTGATGGCGCGGACTCGGAGGGGGCGCTTGGCTCCGGCCCCCTCCCCAAGTCGTGTTGCCCTGGTGTGGCCTGAGATCGCCCCCGACATAGGTGGCCGGCTCCCGGGGTCAAGCAGAACTTTTTGCCTTTTGGTGACTCTTCCATTCTTGACCTTGTCCCACAATCCGTTTGACCTAAAGACACGCTGTAGTGGGGCATCCCTTTACCGTTTCAGTTGCCATTCCGCCCGCTTTTGCTACACTGTGCTTCTTCCGCTATTCAGCTGTTTACCGCCCGCTCTTGCGACTACAGCGTCTCGCTCACCATGTAGTTGAGTTGCTCCTGCTCTTGCGGTGCAGCGATAGGCGGCTGCCACAGGACTCTCAAAATGGCGGCCGGCTCTTCAGATTTGGGCGTGGTCCACTAAAATGGCCCTGCGACACCTTGGAACTCGGACGCTTGTCTGCTAGGGCTTGGGCTCCATTCTCGAAAGCGTCCCCTCAGCCTTGAAGATTCTACAAAAGTCTTGAGGGCCCCCGACTCCCGCAGGCTTCTGGTGGGGAGCAGCTGCCATGATTGCTCGTGGAATGGCCATGACGGAGCTACGAGATGATGGTGCTCTCATGCTGACGCCAGCTTCAGTCTGAAACATCTAGAAACACTGTAGACTACCAATTCGATCAGTTCCGGTAGCGCCCCAACGTGACCCGGTAGAGAAGAACTTGCCCTCCCCTCTTTGACTGATGGTTCTTGTTGCCTGTCCCTTCTGTTGTCATTTAACAGAACTATTTAGCCTGCTGAAAGGGGTTGTGTTCCGACCGCTGGTTGGTGGAGACATTTTGACTATATTCTGGACCTGCGTTGTCGCGTAATGCGTCATATGACGCGCCGCGTTAGCGCATCGGGAAGTGCTCCGGTGCGCGAAGCGCAGCTTCCCGGAAGCGATCCGGGGCGCGGCGCGCAGCGTGTAACGTAAGCATAACAGGTCATGTGACTTGTTAATAAAACTTTTCATTGGTTCATTTTACTTTTCTTATTCTAATGATGAAAGGCTTGGTCATATGACCTAAAAATTACGCTTTTTATTACTTTCGAACATTATTTTTTCTTAAACATATATGTTATAATGTTCCAGGCTAATGTACTTTCCCGGAAAATTTACAACTGTCCTGCAAGTAAAATATATTCCTTTTTCGAGAAAAAGGGCGTTTCTTCGTCCCATGACGGAGCCGTTGAGCAAAAGAGGCTCGGCCTGCTGTCTTAGTCGCCGATACGCCTGAATATCAGATTCTTATCGATCACTTTATGTTGCAGGAGTAGAAAACACAACAGCCCTTGACCATTTATCTTTACTGCGTTCCTGCGTATTATACCTTTTACCCTTCATGTAATTGGACTGCTTTATTTCACTTGCCTTTTACTGATTCGAAAACAGTGACTATTATTAAAAACTTTACCAATGTAAATACTACTACCATGTTTTCTTTTAAAAACCTTTATTGTGAAAATGTCAGTATACAAATACGGGCCTATAACCACGTGGGCCGGCCACGGAGCAAACTGTAATCGTATATGATGAGGAGACATTTACACTGTAGAGGAACGTAACGGGCGGGGCATTAGGTTGCAAGAACTAAGGTGTCTAACAGTTGCGGAATCGGTGGACGTACATTTTATAATTAAAATACGACAGGGCCAGTTACAATAAAATTATCTAGATATACATTTGCGGGCAAGTACCATGGGTGACGTTAATTCGAACTTTCAATAGTACAGTAATCAATAACACATCAGAACTTAATATCAATAGGGATGTCGAAATATTCAATCAATTCTCGTCCCCGCCCGCCATGTGCTTCAAAACTGCATACGTATCTCGTGATATCAAGGTTGTGCAACCAGTACACAACAAGGAGTTACGAGTCCCATTTATTCCGGCGCCATTTTGGGCGAGGACGGGCAGGTCCAGGATATAGTCAAAATGTCTCCACCAACCATCGACTATGATGATGTTCATATGCTGTATTTATTAGAGTAACACTCATCTGTCCACATGAAATTAATTTGCCACAATCTAAACATGTCATTTTAATCTTTCCAAAGTTCTTCTGAATATTTGGGACCGTTTCCCTTGCCTCTGATGCTGTCAGTGCCACTTCTTTGGTGAATGTACTGGCAGGTCGGGGGTTGTCCTCCAAATCTCTCTTTTGTGCAGCACTATAATTAATCGGTGCCACCTCTCCATATGACGATGCATGGTATAATTACCATAACTATATTTTTTTCGGTTCCTCTGGAGAGTACATCGTGGCAGATGAGGCAGGTAACGTACCGGGCATTTACCTTTTTTGCATGTAGAGGAAAGGAAAAAAAATTCGAGCGTCCGAGTTCTAAGGTGTCCCAGGGCCATTTAGTGGACCAGGCCCAAATCCAAAGAACAGGCCCCCATTTTGAGAGTCCTGTTGCAACCGCCTGTCGCTGTAGCAGCAAGAGCGGGCGAAACTCAGCTAGACGGCGCTCCACTGCAGATGAAGTGCCTCAACCTGGAGAGGCGGGAGAGGCTCGATTGCGCTGCCTCCCCCCCCCTTCGGGCACCCCACGCCGTCTTTCGGCGCAGCATTGTAGGATGGCCACACCAGTGCGGCAACTTGCTAGACACCACCTCGGTGCCATCCGGATCACGGCGCCCCACTGGAGATGAAGTGCCTCCACATGGAGAAGCGGGAGAGGCTCGTTTGCGCCGCCTCCCCCCCCCCTTCGGGCACCCCACGCCGACTTTCGGCGCAGCATTGTAGGATGGCCACACCAGTGCGGCAACTTGCTGGACACCACCTCGGTGCCAACCGAATCTCAGCGCCTTGTGGTATCTTCCATTCCGAAAATATTGTTGGCAGCATTTTGAAAGGAAAGATAAACAGCCGTTTGTGGCCCTCACTACACCGTTCTCCTAGTGAGTCTCACATTGTTACATTTAGGAAGAATGTTGAAGAGTAGTATGTTGAAAAACTGAAGCCATTGTTCTACAAACTCTCAACCAGCCTTGGATGGAAAAATCCTGAAGAATGTACAAACTGAAAACAAGTTTTTGTCTGTATAGCATCAGCCGCAACGCATCAGTCAGCTTTGTGTGAAGCCGCCATTTTGATTCAATCAATAGCGTCCCCCTGCACACATTCAGGGACCTGGTCGTCCCTTCAGGTCAAACGGATTGTGGGACAAGATGCACAAAGGAAAAGGAAAAAAGTTCCGCCGGACCCCGGGAGGCGGCCGCCTATGTCATGGGCGATCTTAGGCCACACCAGGGCAATAGTGAAGCTGCAGCAGGTGCAAATAAGCTTCAGACAGTGTTACAAGCGCTGCTCAGAACTCTCAACTATGACACCACCTCGGTGCCATCCGGATCTTGGCGCCTTGTGCTGGTTCCGGCCTATTCACACATCGGTCCGCTACTGACGCCACCTCACAGGCCAACGGGGCACCCCACGCCGACTTTCGGCGCAGCATTGTAGGATGGCCACACCAGTGCGGCAACTTGCTGGACACCACCTCGGTGCCATCCAGATCTCGGCGCGTTGTGCTGCCTTCGGCCTATTCGCCGCAAGTTCGCACGCAACTCAGCTGCATAGCGAGTGAAACACCAAGGGGCGCCCCACTGCAGCCGAGGAACCTCCATCTTGGGGGCGACGCACAGCATCACATTGCTTTCCAATGCAGTCAGATCCTCAAACAGCCCCCACTGACTAACGCGAACTCACAGGCCAACGGGGCGCCCCACGCCGACTTTCGGCGCAGCATTGTAGGATGGCCACACCAGTGCGGCAACTTGTTGGACACCACCTCGGTGCCATCCGGATCTTGGCGCGTTGTGCTGCCTTCGGCCTATTCGCACATCGGTCCGCTACTGACGCCGCCTCACGTGCCAACGGATTTTCTACGCTTTTTATAGCCCTATGCCGCATAACAGGTCATGTGACTTGTTTATAAAACTTTTCATTGGTTCATTTTACTTTTGGTTTCCTAATGATGGAAGGCTTGATCACATGACCTAAAAATAACACTTTTCATTGGATTAAAACATTTTTTTTTCCCAAACGATGAAAGCCCCACCTTGTTTCTGGATGTTTCAGACTGAAGCTGGCGTCAGCATGAAAGCACCACCATCTCGTGGCTCCGTCGTGGTCATTCCGCGAGCAATCATGGCAGCCGCTCCCCACCGGAAGCCTGCAGGAGTCGGGGGCCCCCAAGACTTTTGTAGAATCTTCAAGGCTGAGGGGACGCTTTCGAGAATGGGGTCCAAGACCTAGCAGACAAGCGTCCGAGTTCCAAGGTGTCCCAGGGCCATTTCAGTGGACCAGGCCCAAAAAGGAAAGAGCCTGCCGCCATTTTGAGAGTCCTGTGGCAGCCGCCTATCGCTGCACCGCAAGAGTGGACGCAACTCAGCTGAATGGCGGATTTTGGCACATTGTACCAAAAGCGGGCGGAATGGCAACTGAAACGGTAAAGGGGCGCCCCACTACAGCAGACGAGCCTCCACCTGGGGAGGCCCGTTCACGCCGCCTCACCCCCCCCCCGGGGCGCCCCACGCGTTATTCGGAGCAGCATTGTAGGATACCAAAACCAGTGCGGCAACTTACTGGACATCACCTGGGTGCCATCCACATCTCAGCGCGTTCTGCTGCCTTGGGACTATTCGCACAACAGAACGCTACTGACGAGGCCTCCCCCCGCACCCCCCGGGACGCCCCATGCCGTTTTTCGGAGCTGCATTGTAGGATACCAAAAACCAGTGCGGCACCCAGGTAACATCACCTGGGTGCCGTCCAGAACTCAGCACGTTGTACTGCCTTGGGACTATTCGCACAAAACACAGCTACTGACCATTGTTGCTTCTTTTTTCAAAAAAATGTTTAAATGTATTTACTGTTTTTGTTGCGTTGTATATATTTATAAGTTATTAAAGTTTTATAATCGTACTACTTTGTTGGAGTGCTATATATTTTTAATGTGACACATAATTGTAAAAACTTTGATGTACAAAGAGGCATCCCTGGAATCTTCCGCTTCAGGCTCGGTCCCTTCCCCAATCACAATACAGGATGGTTTTCAGATAGTAGGAACGCGTGTGGTGTGACGGATCTCATCGGGTGGGGGCCTTGATCTACTGTAACTCCTTTGAAGAGGGGTGATTCTTTACAGCTGGGGCCATAAACTACATCTGCAGGGCTAGGTGATAGCCTGGGACCGGCCTGGACAATCGGACACAGAGGAAGAGGAGTGTCAGAGGGTGCGGTAGTGAATAGGGCGTAAGGGAGGTGTCGGGCGGGCACATGGTGTGATTCTCAGGGAAGAGCAGCGCAGATGGGGGGAGGTTTATTGCCCATGCATAAGACAGAGAGCGGGGGTGACCAGTGCCTGGGGGAGATGCTTGCGAGGGTGGGGAGCCATGCTAAGGATCGACAGCGTGCAGAGAGTGGGTCTGGTCAAGGCATCTAAAATGGCTGCCGTGCACGACAAAAGTGTGGCATTTGAAAAAAGGCAAGATGGCGCAGACAATGTTTATCAACACTTCCTGATTTCCTTCGAATCGAACGTTAACAGACGTTATCTCTCCCACACTACCGGTCCCCCTGGGCTTAAACGCCGAGATGGTAGGGACTGCATCCCGTGGAGATAGGCCGAGACGTCACTCAGCAGAAAAAAAAAAAAAAAAAGTCTATAAACATACAATAAGTTAAAAGTCAATCATTCTTGTTTCCTTGTAGTACGCTCCCCAGTCCGCTTTCCGTTACGCGTACCGGGCGCACCCCACGAAAAAAAAATGATTTTTTTTTTTTTTTGCCCCGCGGGGCCCTTTTAAAGCCTCCACATCAACCCTAGGGGGTCACGGAGGATCTACTATGCCCCCTTATGGTCATTTGCCCCTTCGCTTTGGCCTCCTCTTGTCTCTCGATCCTACCGAGAGACAAGATGGCGGCCGCTACCGACTGTTTGGAATGTTTACAGACACCGGAGAGCCAATCAGCTTCGCTTCGCAAAGCTCCGTAACGCGAAAAGTACGCGAAACGGAGCGCTACCCTGGACGCTGTCACAGATATATATCTTTTTTTGAACGTTAATTTCTCAAAATCCACTGGAGCACATATATTGAGACCTAGCAAAGGCACATCGGGCTACCGGTCCCTACAATTTTGCCAAGTTTCGTGCAAATCCATTCAGCCGTTCGGGCTAAAAGTGAGGCCAACCGCCCTATGGAAATTAACATGGGAAAAACGCGTTTTGGGACCCCCTTTTTTCTCGGCCCCCCCCTTGACTAACCCCCCCCAAATTTTCAGGGGCTGCTCAGAAACAAAATGTTCCATTTTCCTGAAAATTTCAGCCAATTCCGTCCAAAAACGCCAAAGTTATTAGACATAGAATTTTCAAAAATCCCATAGAGAAAAAATCCTAACTATATATACCTACTGGCGACCGCCAGTAGGTAATATATATATATATATATTCACTGAAAAAACCATAGGTTATAGACCATATATAGTTAGGAATTATCATTTAAAATACCTTATTTTACTCACACAAAACCATTGAAATTCCATATATAGTTAGTTGCACTAACTATATATCGCGCACCCGCAATTCACTGCTGATGATGTCACATATTACATCATTCATGACATGGTCAGTGACATCACTGATGACATCACTGATGACATCTCAAATGACATCACTGATGACATCACTGATGACAACATCCAGTGACTGTATGTTTCTGTAAAGTTAAAATATGTCTTACATATTGAAGAATGAGTAGATGTATAAGTGTCTGGACGAAGGATTTAGTAGGTGCATGACTGAATGTATGAGTGAGTGATTAAATGTGTCTCACTGAGTGCATGGGTTAGTGACTAAACTGTCTTAATTTGTGCATCATTATGTCTTTTGTTCTGTAAACTGCTGCATGTGTTGATCAGTAGCTATATGAGTAACTATATGGGTTATTGATTGATTGCCAAGTATTTGTATGGGAGACTGAGTGTGTGTGTGGCTGGCTGGGAGGTGTGTGACTCTGTGCAGATCTATGTGTACTTGTATCAATGATTGTATAAGAGAGTAAGTATGTGTTAGTATATGTTTGAAAATGTAAGGTGCAAAGATGGAGGCGTCAGGCTAGACGCTGTTAGCAACTGCTAACCAGAGCTGCGGGGGATGCCGCTACACTAACATGAAAATAGGAGAAAGCCGAGGAACTTTTTTTTTTTTTTTTATACAGAAGGGAATTAAATCATACAGAATAACTAAAAGATGCTGTGCTTGGATCCTGTTCCACGGCTGACAACCGAGGGAGACTGCTCAAGGAACGTACCCGCAGACCGTCCGATTCCAGCGAAGGCGACGCTCTCTCTCTCCTCGCCTCGGTAATCGGCTACTCAGTACTGCGGCTGCTAGCTGGCAGTCGCCCAACAGCAGAGGATCACTGGGCTTCACGGCGGCGGAACTTCGCTGGACCCTCAAGCTTGAATTTAGAAGCAGAGAAGCAATCCACGGAGCACTCCGCTTACACCGCTTACCCCAGCAGCACGCAGTGTTCACACTGCTTACAGGGTATAATGGCCCCGAAAAACGCAGCGGCCGTCGCCTCTGCAGCTGCCAAGACAAGGGCAGCGCGACAGGCAATACGAGATCAAGAAGCTGGAGCCAGGCGTGGTACTACTCGGGGTGAGCAGCATGAAAGCGCAGCGGAAACAGTAGCTGATAAAACACCCACTCGAAGAACAGTCTCAAGCAAAACTCCAGCTGTCCCTTTACCTACAAAGCCCGCAACAGTGATCACTATGTTGCAACGTGCAGCCGGCCAGAAACACATGTCAAAATCACTTCAACTTCAACAAAACAATCAAGTTCAGCTTTCCCCCGTATCCATTGAAGATGGGACTAGTTTATTAACCGAAAAGGCCGTGGAAGGCAATGGTAAGAAGAATCCGGAAAACACAGCTGGAACCAGCCCCGAGGGGACAGATGAAGCGAACTTAACCAAGACAAGTAATGAGCAGCACGCATCAGACCCAGCAGGGCTACCTGAACAAACTGAACAAACTGAAGGGCTTACAACTGATTTATTAACCAAGGGATCTGGTCCTCCATCAATGAAGGTAAGCCAGGCACTTCAAAATGTACCTGCCTCTCTTGATGTACTAGCTCTAAAAAATCAGGGGGCTTGTGACATTGTTGGCGATTCGGTAGGGCAAATAAGCACACCTGCTGCAACTTCTGACATTGTGGATGAAACTATGGATAATGGGGATGATCATAATCATATTATTAATATCGAGACTGCTGGGTCATCCGAGAGCTCTACTTTACTTGATAACGAGAGCAATAGCAATAGCAGAGAAAGTACTAATGTCCCTCAGAAGAACGCAGAAGGGGCTGTTCATAGGTTGAGAGAGCCTGCACAGGAAGCTGCAGAGACCATAGAATCTGTAGAGGTTGCAAAACTTCTAGCAACCCAAGAAATTACGATGAGTGGCAATGAGCTGGGAAATGATGATCATCCATCAGACTCTAATGCGGTAATGGAAGCTGATAGAGATATAACTGATTTTTTCTCCTTCTCAGAAGACATTAGTTGGTCCGAGGATACTGATGAACTTGAAGAATTAGATGAAGGTGAAAATGATATAGACACTAATATAAGTTCAGAATCAGACCATAATCCTCCAAAAGAACAACGCGAAAGAAGAAGAAGAACTATACTTAAAAAAAAGAAAGTTGCACATCACGGAGCCAATGAGTTGTCTTGGGATTATACCCCAACTGTTTTGACCCTTAACCAGCCTCAGATCCCGGCCACAAAATCACTATCTTTAGCTGCAGAACAGACCCCAAATAGAGAACAAACTGGGTCTCCAGAAGCTACACTGACACAAGTGATGGAAACAGTTTTACAGGCCATAGCTTCTCATCGGGAGGAGACATCAAAAGATAGTCGTAAAGCTCGAGCTGGCCTGCAGAAGGTCCAGACCGTGGTTCGCAAGCTCTCAAAGACAATGGGTGTTTTCACTGAAAGACTAAATGACATTGAAGATCGGATTGTCATAAATGAAACAGAAGCAGCTGCTGCAAATGAACGAATCGAAGCAAATGAAACACAGCTTCAGGATATCAGGTGGAAGCTTGAAGATTATGAAAACCGACTCCGTAGAAACAACTTACGCGTTCTTGGGGTACCGGAGCAAATGGAGGGTGAAGACTGTCGTTCTTTCATTATTCAATTATTTCGTGATACCCTTCCTGAACTTAACACATGGGATTGGAGTTACGAAGTGCAGCGAGCTCATAGGGTTCCTATATCTATAAAAGCTGCAACCACCACAAGCAAATATCCACGAGCAATTCTTGTATATTTTGGGAACTTCTTGCTGCGACAAGCCATATCAGAGAAAGCTACACCTGATAAGCACCGGAGCAAAGACGACATATCCTATTTTGTACGCCCTGACTTCTGTCATTGGACAGTTGAAAGAAGATGGCGTCTCAGACAACTTATCAATCCCTTCCAGGAAAAAAAGGCTGTGGTATATTTGAACAACCCAGCAAAACTAAAAATAATCTACAAGGGCCAAACTAACTTTTTTACATCCGAGATCAAGGCCAAAGAGTACCTAGAGAGCCTATGAAAGCTCATAGAAAGCATAATCAGTCATAATCAGTCAATGATATAGGGATATTACTGGAGTAATGTGATGTCTCTTTGACTCGTTGGTTCTATTAATTGTTCTATTAATTGTATAAGATTTACTTAATTTATCACTTATGGTGTTATCCCCTCTCATTTATACTATACTTTTATTATATTCTCTCTATTTTCACTTCTTCTCATATCGCTTTAGTATAAGTCACTGATTGCATGCCTCGTGAGCTCTGGTTGGAATATGCTAATCCATCATCACAGACTCTTATGGAGTCTTTTTGCTCTTTTTGGGAGGTCAGGGTAGGGGTAGGGGGGCGAGGACTGTGGAGGGAGTGGGGTGGGAACCAGGGTGTGCAGGGTGAGAGGGGGGGGGAGGGAGGGGGAAAACAAAAAATGAGCAAGTTCGTAACTACTAAAGGAACTATGTCAGATAAGCACCACGTAAAACATAAAATAAACAAATGGGAAAGTTGAACATTGGCAGTTGGAATGTGGCAGGACTCAATGACAGAGGAAAGAGGGCTCAATTATCACAAGTAATGTCCCATAGCTCCTGGGATATTATCTGTTTACAGGAAACTCACATTCCAATAGGAGAGATTAATCAGTTAAAAATACCAGGCTATAACTTATTAGCTACAACAAAACAAACCACAAAAACTAGAGGTGTTTCAATACTAGCAAGAACAAGGTTAGGTGCCCCAATACGGAAAAAAGCCGATATCCATGGAAGATGGGTCATTGTTCAGTTAGCTTTAGGCGTAACCGTCTGCTCTATTTACGGGCCAAATCTTGATGACCCTACACTATACATTGAACTAGAAATAGAATTAGCACTTTGGCCAAGAACTTTAATTCTTTGTGGAGATTTTAATTTAACATTTAGCCAACCTCAATCTCATCAGGGTCATTATAAGTACTCTGGCCGGAAGCCAAAGATATACAGAGCAGTGGTAAATTTAATTCAGAGCCACAATCTTCAAGATATATGGACTTTAAAAAACAGTAGAGATCCAGGATACACCTATTTTTCGTACCCTCACAAAAAATATGTACGTATTGATTATATCTTTGTAACTGCAGATATTGCTCAGAACTCCCTAGTCTTCAAAGATCCCAAGACAATATCTGACCACAACGCTATTAACGCTATAGTAGAAATACCGGGATTCAATAGGGAATACCCACAATGGACATTTGACCGCAAATTATTGGTTAACCAGGAATATATAGAACATATAACACAATGGACCAAAGAGTTCTTTGAAATAAATCAATATAGCTCGTCACGGAATAGCGTATGGGACAGTTTTAAGGCGGCATTAAGGGGAGAGACTGCTACTTTTGTTGGTAGCCGGAAAAAAGAACGACAAAAAATTCACTCACAACTTCTTAATAGATTAACACAACTAGAATTTACCCATGCCAATCAACTACGTTACGGAGAGCAGGCTGAGGACACTTTAAGAAGGATTTTAATACTCAAGGCGGAGGTAAACAACGAATTAACCCAAAAAGCAGCAGAAATTTATCAAACCAACCGAAATAAAATCTACGAAACAGGGGAAAAAATAGGGAGACACCTTGCTTTAAAGACCCGGCAAACTCAATCTCGTAACACCATTCAAAGCATTGAGTTTAGCGGACATAAATATACCACTCAAAAAGAGATAGCCAATTGCTTTCAAGAATATTATCAAACATTATATCAAAACGAAGATAAACATTCGGCTGATGAAATTAGAGGGTTTCTAACCAACTGGCTCAGCGAGACTAACATGGTACAAACTATTGATAACGACACAAAAAAAGAACTAGACAAAGAAATTACTCGTATAGAAGTAGAGCTGGCAATATCGGAACTAGCTGCAGGTAAAGCAGCAGGACCTGACAAGATACCCCTAGACTTATATAAAATATTGGGCAAAGTAATAATCCCATTTCTCCACGATCTGTTTTTGGGTGTTCAATGGCATGGAATCCCCCCGGAATCTTGGAAACAAACAAATATAGCTGTTTTTATAAAGAAGGATAAGCCCCCGGAATTAACAACCTCATATAGACCGATCTCACTGATTAACTCAGACTCTAAAACATACGCCAAAATATTCGCCAATCGCCTGGGCAAAATAATTGAAAAATTGGTGTCTCCTTGGCAACACGGGTTTATACCAGGCAAAAGCACTACTGATCATACACGTAGAGTTATAGCCCTGTTTGATATAATGAAAGTTGAGAAAGGTCAGATGTCGCTAGTTCTTTTAGACGCCGAAAAGGCTTTCGATCGGGTCTCATGGCGATTTCTCTGGGAAATACTAGCCTTCAATAACATCGGCCCGGGATTCATAAAATCAATTAAAGCTTTATATGTAGATCCAAAGGCCAGAATTCTGACAGGGGGCTGCGAATCTGAAAACATTAAAATCCAGAGAGGCACGCGACAGGGGTGTCCGTGCTCTCCACTTCTATTCGCATTGTACATTAACCCTTTAATTATTAAACTATTAACTTCGTCGATCATACCAATAAAAACTGGCATCTACTATACCAAAGTTCTCGCATATGCCGATGATGTTGCGGTCTTAACAACTAATCCCACGGAGGCCTTAGCTGAAATAGAAGCAATTACTAAAATATTCGGTCTCTATTCGGGGTATTCACTAAACCAAGATAAAACAATGGTAGTATGCACTGATAATACAGTATACATAAGTCATTTCAGAGTTAGAAGTGCCAAATATCTAGGCGTTAACATCTCGTCCAATACACACAATATTAATATATTAAACTATGATCCTCTAATCACAAAAATAAAAGTTGATTTACTTAGAGTAAATAATCTACATCTTTCTATAATTGGTAGGAGTAATTACATCAAAATGACAATTTTCCCAAAGATACTTTACCTCTTTCGGGCAATCCCTATCTTATGCGATAGAGCAACTATCAAAAATATAAATCAAATTATATCCTCCTTTATTTGGAGCTATGGGAAGATAAGAAGAGCATTACCTAAATTAACACTATCAACTTCGAGAGGTGGCCTAGCGATACCAAACATAACTTACTATATGTGGGCAGCTATACTACAGCAAATGACATTTTTAACAACAACTAGACGTAATGATCAAAATAGACCATTACATGATATACCCTCTATATATGAAATAACACTAGGAAGCACAGCTAGAGGATTATTATTAAGACAAATTGAGCCCTCATATTTCAAAAAGATAAAATTTAAAATTATAACTGATGCTTTTAAAACTTGGATCTGCAGTACTAAAATGTTTCTAATCCCTAAATACACGAAATATACACCCCTATGGCACAGCTCAGTAATACCTCAATATCTCAATGACAATATAACTAAACGATGGGAGAATCTAGGTCTAGTAACTATTGAGGACTTTCTAAACCAAGATGGAAGAATAACATTTGATGAACTGATTGCTAAATATCAAGTTCTCCCTATCGAATATTTGAAATTCATTCAAATATACACATCACTAAAACCACACATCACAAACATAGAACTAAAAACGATACCATTCATAGACTTGATACAAAAAACATCAACTAGAATTAGCAACATATATGAGACTCTTTTGAATAATCACCCTGATGACATAGAAAAAATAGAAACTAGCTGGGCGAATAAATTAAATAATCCAAATGTTGACATTGACATGATTTTGCAGCTCTCCTCCAAAGCCATACTAGCCAGCAATCTGAAAGCTCAGATCTATAAAACAGTATGTAATCTATATTACACACCATCTAAACTATTTTCCTGGGGTAAGATTGACCACGATAAATGCCCGAGATGTGCACTTAGTCCTGCAAACCTGTTACATATGTTTTGTGAGTGCCCTAAATTAGATCAAATTAAGGAAAGCATCATAACATTTTGGACCGAGATATTCGGTCACGAAATCAAAACCTCACCAACTCTGTTCCTACTTGGACATGATAGTTCCTTAGAACTTAATAACCCAGAAATTTATACAACTTATATAGGCACTGTCATATATAGAATCATTTTAGCAACTCATTGGAAGGATTCTGAGGCCCCAGCATTTCAGGGATGGCTTAACAGGCTACTAGCTACATATAAACAAGAAACGGCCATCTACAAAGCTAGAGGGAAAAAATCTAGAATATATGGAGAATTGGTTTGGTCACCAGTGGCTAGGTGGTATGAGCGACAGAGGGACTAAAATTATAAGTTACTCTGGCAAATTTGACATGGGAAGCATGATTATAAAAACTCTGAGAATTGAAATTTTATAACCCCTCTTTTTTTTTTATATTGATATTAGTTGCTTATACGACTGCCACAATTTCCGTGTATCTTATGTTAATTCTATAATATGAGATTTTTAGAGTTTATTATTTCTCTTTTTCTTGCTTACTAATATTTGTAATTCAACATGTGCTTGACCTTGTATTTTTTTTTTTTGAACATGCTCAATAAAAAAAAAGAAAAAGAAAATGTAAGGTGTTCTATGTTTAACTGTATAGATTAGAAAATGGAAGTGTGATTGATTCTTTACAGGACTGACTAGGTGTGTGAGTAACTCCATGGATGAGTGGCAGAGTGTGAGTGTCTGTATAGGTGTATGAGTGCATATGATAGTGTTGTAAAGATGAGTGATTGTATGTATGAATGATTGTATGGGTGAATGAGTGAGTGTTTGTGTAAACATAGGAATCAGTGAGTGCGTATGTAGTAACTAATATTGGTGTGTCAATGGTTTAAAAAACTTATACTCTGTATTTAACACTGGGTGTAACAGAGGTTATATGAAAGTGTGAGGAGATGCATTGTATTGTCACATGAATGATATCATCAGTGATGTGACCAATGATGTCAAATGAGATGTCATCAGTGATGTCATCATTGATGTCATTTGAGATGTCATCAGTGATGTCATTTGAGATGTTATCAGTGATGTCATTTGAGATGTCATCAGTGATGTAATCAGTGATGTCATTTGAGATGTCATCAGTGATGTCATCAGTGATGTCATTTGAGATGTCATCAGTGATGTCATCAGTGATGTCACTGACCATGTCATGAATGATGTAATATGTGACATCATCAGCAGTGAATTGCGGGTGCGCGATATATAGTTAGTGCAACTAACTATATATGGAATTTCAATGGTTTTGTGTGAGTAAAATAAGGTTTTTTAAATGCTAATTCCTAACTATATATGGTCTATAACCTATGGTTTTTTCAGTGAATTTTCAAGGTTTTTTAAATGCTAATTCCTAACTATATATGGTCTCTAACCTATGGTTTTTTCAGTGAATTTCAATGTTTTTTTAATAGCAAATATCATAAGCTGTCGAATGTCAAGTACATGGTAAGTAAAAACATTTTCGTGTTTATGCACACTGATCTGCTTTGAATGCTGCCCCCCCTCCCCCTCATTTCTATTAGGAGTACTCTCTCTTTGCAGATAGTGAAGGGTAGTTAACGCAGGCCTTTGCCCCCGTTGTAATCCGTCGTGCCTGCTTCTCTCTCCATTTGATTGATTGTTATCCAAGCATTTACTGTTTTAGAATTGGTTCTCTTTGGTTCATTCTCTATTTACAAACAAGCACAGAGTCGCAATACTCTGTTTAGTCTTTGCAGATAGTGAAAAATCGTGTAAAAAAACAAAAGGAATCGAGCAAAATCAGTAGGCCACTAATGGGATCTCTTTTTGACCTCGCTAAAATAGAAACATTAGGAACAACCCCTCATGAGAAATACAAAACTAGTGAGATGAACTGAGCTCCACACCATGATGGCTGCAAGACAGCTCGGCTCCGCCACCCACCCCGCCCAAAATAACGATAAACTCTATGCAAATATTACAAATATATACAACACACCAGCAAAGTAACAGGGTAAAACATTTTATTAAATAACTATTTACAGAACTATTTTATACTTTTTGGTGCCCGATCCGGCTAGCTCAATCGATCGAGCATGAAACTCATGCACTCTGATAGTTCAAAGTTTTGAGGAGTGCTTGTAACACTGTCTGAAGCTTATTTGCACTTGCTACAGCTTCACTATTCTCAATGTAATGTTTGAGGACGTGACTGCATTTGAAAACAATGTGATGCGGTGCCACCCTGAACCGCTTGACGGAGGCCCCCGAGGGACGGTGTGATGGCGCAGACTCGGAGGGGGCGCTTGGCTCCGGCCCCCTCCCCAAGTCGTGTTGCCCTGGTGTGGCCTGAGATCGCCCCCGACATAGGTGGCCGGCTCCTGGGGTCAAGCGGAACTTTTTGCCTTTTGGTGACTCTTCCATTCTTGACCTTGTCCCACAATCCGTTTCACCTAAAGACACGCTGTAGTGGGGCGCCCCTTTACCGTTTCAGTTGACATTCCGCCCGCTTTTGCTACACTGTGCCTCTTCCGCTATTCAGCTCTTTACCGCCCGCTCTTTCGACTACAGCGTCTCGCTCACCATGTAGTTGAGTTGCTCCCGCTCTTGCGGTGCAGCGATAGGCGGCTGCCACAGGACTCTCAAAATGGCGGCCGGCTCTTCAGATTTGGGCGTGGTCCACTAAAATGGCCCTGCGACACCTTGGAACTCGGACGCTTGTCTGCTAGGGCTTGGGCTCCATTCTCGAAAGCGTCCCCTCAGCCTTGAAGATTCTACAAAAGTCTTGGGGGCCCCAAACTCCTGCAGGCTTCTGGTGGGGAGCGGCTGCCATGATTGCTCGTGGAATGGCCACGACGGAGCTACGAGATGGTGGTGCTCTCATGCTGACGCCAGCTTCAGTCTGAAACATCCAGAAACACTGTAGACTACCAATTCGATCAGTTCCGGTAGCGCCCCAACGTGACCCGGTAGAGAAGAACTTGCCCTCCCCTCTTTGACTGATGGTTCTTGTTGCCTGTCCCTTCTGTTGTCATTTAACAGAACTATTTAGCCTGCTGAAAGGGGTTGTGTTCCGACCGCTGGTTGGTGGAGACATTTTGACTATATTCTGGACCTGCGTTGTCGCGTAATGTGTCATATGACGCGCCGCGTTAGCGCATCCGGAAGTGCTCCGGTGCGCGAAGCGCAGCTTCCCGGAAGCGATCCGGGGCGCGGCGCGCAGCGCGTAACGTAAGCATAACAGGTCATGTGACTTGTTAATAAAACTTTTCACTGGTTCATTTACTTTTCTTATTCTAATGATGAAAGGCTTGGTCATATGACCTAAAAATTACGCTTTTTATTACTTTCGAACATTATTTTTTCTTAAACATATGTTATAATGTTCCAGGCTAATGTACTTTCCCGGAAAATTTACAACTGTTCTGCAAGTAAAATATATTCCTTTTTCGAGAAAAAGGGCGTTTCTTCGTCCCATGACGGAGCCGTTGAGCAAAAGAGGCTCGGCCTGCTGTCTTAGTCGCCGATACGCCTGAATATCAGATTCTTATCGATCACTTTATGTTGCAGGAGTAGAAAACACAACAGCCCTTGACCATTTATCTTTACTGCGTTCCTGCGTATTATACCTTTTACCCTTCATGTAATTGGACAGCTTTATTTCAATTGCCTTTTACTGATTCTAAAACAGTGACTATTATTAAAAACTTTACCAATGTAAATACTACTACCATGTTTTCTTTTAAAAACCTTTATTGTGAAAATGTCAGTATACAAATACGGGCCTATAACCACGTGGGCCGGCCACGGAGCAAACTGTAATCGTATATGATGAGTAGACATTTACACTGTAGAGGAACGTAACGGGCGGGCCATTAGGTTGCAAGAACTAAGGTGTCTAACAGTTGCGGAATCGGTGGACGTACATTTTATAATTAAAATACGACAGGGCCAGTTACAATAAAATTATCTAGGTATACATTTGCGGGCAAGTACCATGGGTGACGTTAATTCGAACTTTCAATAGTACAGTAATCAATAACACATCAGAACTTAATATCAATAGGGATGTCGAAATATTCAATCAATTCTCGTCCCCGCCCGCCATGTGCTTCAAAACTGCATACGTATCTCGTGATATCAAGGTTGTGCAACCAGTACACAACAAGGAGTTATGAGTCCCATTTATTCCGGCGCCATTTTGGGCGAGGACGGGCAGGTCCAGGATATAGTCAAAATGTCTCCACCAACCATCGACTATGATGATGTTCACATGCTGTATTTATTAGAGTAACACTCATCTGTCCACATGAAATTAATTTGCCACAATCTAAACATGTCATTTTAATCTTTCCAAAGTTCTTCTAAATATTTGGGACCGTTTCCCTTGCCTCTGATGCTGTCAGTGCCACTTCTTTGGTGAATGTACTGGCAGATCGTGGGTTCTCCTCCAAATCTCTCTTTTGTGCAGCACTATAATTAATCGGTGCCACCTCTCCATATGACGATGCATGGTATAATTACCATAACTATATTTTTTTTGGTTCCTCTGGAGAGTACATCGTGGCAGATGAGGCAGGTAACGTACCGGGCATTTACCCTTTTTGCATGTAAAGGAAAGGAAAAAAAATTCGAGCGTCCGAGTTCTAAGGTGTCCCAGGGCCATTTTAGTGGACCAGGCCCAAATCCAAAGAACAGGCCGCCATTTTGAGAGTCCTGTTGCAGCCGCCTGTCGCTGTAGCATCAAGAGTCGCTGAAACTCAGCTGAATGGCAACTGAAACGGTAAAGGGGCGCCCCACTACAGCAGACGAGCCTCCACCTGGGGAGGCCCGTTCACGCCGCCTCCCCCCCCCTTCGGGCACCCCACGCCGTTATTCGGAGCAGCATTGTTGGATGGCCACACCAGTGCGGCAACTTGCTAGACACCACCTCGGTGCCAACCGAATCTCAGCGCCTTGTGGTGTCTTCCATTCCGAAAATATTGTTGTGCTGCCTTTGGCCTATTCACCGCAAGTGCGCACGCAACTCAGCTGCATAGCGAGTGAAACACCAAGGGGAGCCCCACTGCAGCCGAGGAACCTTCATCTTGGGGGCGACGCACAGCATCACATTGCTTTCCAATGCAGTCAGATCCTCAAACAGCCCCCACTGACTGACGCCGCCTCACAGGCCAACGGGGCGCCCCACGCCGACTTTCGGCGCAGCATTGTAGGATGGCCACACCAGTGCGGCAACTTGCTGGACCCAACCTCGGTGCCATCCGGATCTTGGCGCGTTGTGCTGCCTTCGGCCTATTCGCACATCGGTCCGCTACTGACGCGAACTCACAGGCCAAAGGGGCGCCCCACGCCGACTTTCGGCGCAGCATTGTAGGATGGCCACACCAGTGCGGCAACTTGCTGGACCCCACCTCGGTGCCATCCGGATCTTGGCGCGTTGTGCTGCCTTCGGCCTATTCGCACATCGGTCCGCTACTGACGCTGCCTCACAGGCCAACGGGGCACCCCACGCCGACTTTCGGCGCAGCATTGTAGGATGGCCACACCAGTGCGGCAACTTGGTGGACACCACCTCGGTGCCATCCGGATCTTGGCTCGTTGTGCTGCCTTCGGCCTATTCGCACATCGGTCCGCTACTGACGCCGCCTCACGTGCCAACGGATTTTCTACGCTTTTTATACCCTATGCCGCATAACAGGTCATGTGACTTGTTTATAAAACTTTTCATTGGTTCATTTTACTTTTGGTTTCCTAATGATGGAAGGCTTGATCATTTGACCTAAAAATAACACTTTTCATTGGATGAAAACTTTTTTTTTTCCCAAACGATGAAAGCCCCACCTTGTTTCTGGATGTTTCAGACTGTAGCTGGCGTCAGCATGAAAGCACCACCATCTCGTGGCTCCGTCGTGGTCATTCCGCGAGCAATCATGGCAGCCGCTCCCCACCGGAAGCCTGCAGGAGTCGGGGGCCCCCAAGACTTTTGTAGAATCTTCAAGGCTGAGGGGACGCTTTCGAGAATGGGGTCCAAGACCTAGCAGACAAGCGTCCGATTTCCAAGGTGTCCCAGGGCCATTTCAGTGGACCAGGCCCAAAAAGGAAAGAGCCTGCTGCCATTTTGAGAGTCCTGTGGCAGCCGCCTATCGCTGCACCGCAAGAGTGGGCGCAACCCAGCTGAATGGCGGATTTTGGCACAGTGTACCAAAAGCGGGCGGAATGGCTACTGAAACGGTAAAGGGGCGCCCCACTACAGCAGACGAGCCTCCACCTGGGGAGGCCCGTTCACGCCACCTCACCCCCCCCCCCGGGGCGCCCCACGCCGTTATTCGGAGCAGCATTGTAGGATACCAAAACCAGTGAGGCAACTTACTTGACATCACCTGGGTGCCATCCACATCTCAGCGCGTTCTGCTGCCTTGGGACTATTCGCACAACAGACCGCTACTGACGAGCCACCCCCCGGGACGCCCCACGCCGTTATTCGAAGCAGCATTGTAGGATACCAAAACCAGTGCGGCAACTTACTGGACATCACCTGGGTGCCATCCACATCTCAGCGCGTTCTGCTGCCTTGGGACTATTCGCACAACAGACCGCTACTGACGAGGCCACCCCCCGGGACGCCCCACGCCGTTTTTCGGAGCTGCATTGTAGGATACCCAAAACCAGTGCGGCACCCAGGCAACATCACCTGGGTGCCGTCCAGAACTCAGCACGTTGTGCTGCCTTGGGACTATTCGCACAAAACACAGCTACTGACCATTGTTGCTTCTTTTTTCCTAAAAATGTTTAAATGTTTTTACTGTTTTTGTTGCGTTGTATATATTTATAAGTTATTAAAGTTTTATAATCCTACTACTTTGTTGGAGTGCTATATATTTTTAATGTGACACATAATTGTAAAAACTTTGATGTACAAAGAGGCATCCCTCGAATCTTCCGCTTCAGGCTCGGTCCCTTCCCCAATCACAATACAGGATGGTTTTCAGATAGTAGGAACGCGTGTGGTGTGACTGATCTCATCGGGTGGGGGCCTTGATCTACTGTAACTCCTTTGAAGAGGGGTGATTCTTTACAGCTGGGGCCATAAACTACATCTGCAGGGCTAGGTGATAGCCTGGGACCGGCCTGGACAATCGGACACAGAGGAAGAGGAGTTTCAGAGGGTGCGGTAGTGAATAGGGCGAAAGGGAGGTGTCGGGCGGGTACAGGGTGTGATTCTCAGGGAAGAGCAGCGCAGATGGGGGGAGGTTTATTGCCCATGCATAAGACAGAGAGCGGGGTGACCAGTGCCTGGGGGAGATGCTTGCGAGGGTGGGGAGCCATGCTAAGGATCGACAGCGTGCAGAGAGTGGGTCTGGTCAAGGCATCTAAAATGGCTGCCGTGCACGACAAAAGTGTGGCATTTGAAAAAAGGCAAGATGGCGCAGACAATGTTTATCAACACTTCCTGATTTCCTTCGAATCGAACGTTAACAGACGTTATCTCTCCCACACTACCGGTCCCCCTCGGCTTAAACGCCGAGATGGTAGGGACTGCATCCCGTGGAGATAGGCCGAGACGTCACTCAGCAGAAAAAAAAGAAAAAAAAAAGTCTATAAACATACAATAAGTTAAAAGTCAATCATTCTTGTTTCCTTGTAGAACGCTCCCCAGTCCACTTCCCGTTACGCGAACCGGGTGCACCCCACGAAAAAAAAACGTTTTTTTTTTGGTTTTTTTTGCCCCGCGGAGCCCTTTTAGATATATATCTTTTTTTAAACGTTAATTTCTCAAAATCCACTGGAGCACATATATTGAGACCCAGCAAAGGCACATCGGGCTACCGGTCCCTACAATTTTGCCAAGTTTCATGCAAATCCATTCAGCCGTTCAATTTTTTTTTTTTTTGCCCCGCGGGGCCCTTTTAAAACCTCCACATCAAACCTAGGGGGTCAGGGAGGATCTACTATGCCCCCTTATGGTCATTTGCCCCTTCGCTTTGGCCTCCTCTTGTCTCTCGATCCTACCGAGAGACAAGATGGCGGCCGCTACGGACTGTTTGGAATGTTTACAGACACCGGAGAGCCAATCAGCTTCGCTTCGCAAAGCTCCGTAACGCGAAAAGTACGTGAAACGGAGCGCTACCCGGGACGCTGTCACAGATATATATATTTTTTTGAACGTTAATTTCTCAAAATCCACTGGAGCACATATATTGAGACCTAGCAAAGGCACATCGGGCTACTAGTCCCTACAATTTTGCCAAGTTTCGTGCAAATCCATTCAGCCGTTCGGGCTAAAAGTGAGGCCAACCGCCCTATAGAAATTAACATGGGAAAAACGCGTTTTGGGACCCCCCTTTTTTCTCGGCCCCCCCTTGACGAACCCCCCCCAAATTTTCAGGGGCTGCTCAGATACAAAATGTTCCATTTTTCCCGAAAATTTCAGCCAATTCCGTCCACAAACGCCAAAGTTATTAGACATAGAATTTTCAAAAATCCCATAGAGAAAAAATCCTAACTATATATACCTACTGGCGACTGCCAGTAGGTAATATATATATATATATATTCACTGAAAAAACCATAGGTTATAGACCATATATAGTTAGGAATTAGCATTTACAAAACCTTGAAAATTCACTGAAAAAACCATAGGTTATAGACCATATATAGTTAGGAATTAGCATTTAAAAAACCTTATTTTACTCACACAAAACCATTGAAATTCCATATATAGTTAGTTGCACTAACTATATATCGCGCACCCGCAATCCACTGCTGATCATGTCACATATTACATCATTCATGACATGGTCAGTGACATCACTGATGACATCACTGATGACATCTCAAATGACATCACTGATGACATCACTGATGACAACATCCAGTGACTGTATTTTTCTGTAAAGTTAAAATATGTCTTGAGTGGATGTATAAGTGTCTGGATGAAGGATTTAGTAGGTGCATGACTGACTGTATGAGTGAGTGATTAAATGTGTCTCACTGAATGCATGGGTTAGTGACTAAACTGTCTTAATTTGTGCATCATTATGTCTGTTGTTCTGTAAACTGCTGCATGTGTTGATCATTAGCTATACGAGAGGCTATATGTGTTATTAATTGGTTGCCCAAGTATTTCTATGGGAGATTGAGTTTGTGTGGGGGTGGCTGGAAGGTGTGAGACTCTATGCATAGATGTGTGAGCAGTTTATTCACTAGGTGTATGAGTTCAAGAGTGCATGTGGAAACAGCTACATGGGCAGTTGACTGTGTGCATGAGTGTATTGATGAGTGAATGGATATCTCAATGCTACATGTCATAGTAAGTACATATGTAAAACACAGTACATGTGAGAGTTGGCATATATAAATAACTGTGCATGAGAGCCACTGAATGAGTGAGTGGTTGTATCGATCATTGTGAACTTGTATCAGGGATTGTATAAGAGAGTAAATATGTGTTAGTATATGTTTCAATAAGTAAGGTGTGTTTAACTGTATAGTTGAAGAAATGGAGGTGAGATTGTTTCTTTGCATGACTGACTGGGTGTGTGAGTAACTCCATGGATGAGTGGCAGTGTGTGAGTGTCTGTATACACTGAGTGTATCTAAGGTTATATTAGAGTCTGAAGAGGTTTATCGTATTAGCACAAGAATGATGTCAAATGAGATGTCATCAGTGATGTCATCAGTGATGTCATTTGAGATGTCATCAGTGATGTCATCAGTGATGTCACTGACCATGTCATGAATGATGTAATATGTGACATGATCAGCAGTGGATTGCGGGTGCGCGATATATAGTTAGTGCAACTAACTATATATGGAATTTCAATGGTTTTGTGTGAGTAAAATAAGGTTTTTTAAATGCTAATTCCTAACTATATATGGTCTATAACCTATGGTTTTTTCAGTGAATTTTCAAGGTTTTGTAAATGCTAATTCCTAACTATATATGGTCTATAACCTATGGTTTTTTCAGTGAATTTTCAAGGTTTTGTAAATGCTAATTCCTAACTATATATGGTCCATAACCTATGGTTTTTTCTGTGAATTTCATTGGTTTTTAACAGCTAATATCTGTAGCTGTAAAATGTATTCTTCTTTAAATCCAAAAATATATTTTATATGTTTATGAATAATTTTTTTTTTAAATATTTTTTTTTCTTCGTTCCCGCTTCGCAAATAGGGAAGCTTCCCGTTAGCTGACCTTGATGCCGCGAAATAGACCGCGAGCCGGTAAACGTTTCTTTACCGCAAGTGCCGCGTTACAAAACAACATCGTGACGCCTCCCGTCCGCATGACGTTTCACGTTGTCGCGTGATACGTCATATGACGTACTACGTTAGCGAACTGGTACGCGAAGCGAGTCGCAAAGCGCAGGTTTCTGGAAGCAAACCGGGAGGCCCTGCAAAGCGCTTAACGTAAACACAGCAAGTCATGTGACTTGGTAATAACACTTTTCATTGGTTCATTTCACTTTTGGTTTCCTAATGATGTAAGACTAGGTCATATAATCTAAAATGAACACTTTTGATTGGTTGAGAACTCTTGTTTTTCCCAAATGATGAAAATCCCTCCTTCTTTCCTCACTCTGACTTTCATCATTGTGAGAGAAAGACCCTTTGTGATCACTGAGCAATGGCTTCTTTAGTAGCTTCAGCTGGTGCTTCCCCACCACCTCCACCACATCCAAGGAAGAGTGGACCACCTGCTCAAGTTATAATTCAACAAGAAGAAGAAGAAGAGGAACAGGAGGACGAGCACGAAGAGAGGCAGTTTTTGCCTGAGCAGCCCAGGACGTCTCACCGGAAAGAAAACTTCATTTGGCAATTTTTTAAAATTCCCAAAGGTCAGAAAAAAGTAAATGCAAGATACGTAACTTGCCTTATATGTCAAGATAGACTGTCCAGAGGGACCGACAAAAAATACAGTTTCGGAAACTACACAATGCATCGCCATATAACTAGGTGGCATCCTAACAACTACAGTGCTGCACAGTTTCGGAACGACCTAGATAATCTCCCTATTATGGCCAGAAGATCTGTTGTACCGGAAGTAACGGGACCAGAGGGCAGGGAGATGGTGCCAAATATACAAATGAGATTTGGTGAAGTAAAACACACCTGCGTATTTTGCGATGGATTCATTTCCTACGGAGAAAGAAGCATCACTCTGATCAACAGAGCTATTGACTATCATATGCAAGTTTGTCCGAAACGCCCAAAATAATAAATACTTCTTTTTTTTGTTTTGTTGCTCCTGTTGAGCCCTTTACAATGAATCGTTTTCATTGCCCCCTCCAAGAAAAACCCCAAAAAATATAAAACTGTTCCGAAAAATTCAAAAACAGTAAAAAAATGTTCAGAAAAATAAAAAAAAAAGTTCTTTTCAGAACTACCTCCCCGTTATTAAAAAATTGGTACAATATTTGGAACTGTGCCAACCTCTATTTCTCTTAGTTCGCTTCCTAGTTCGCTCGCCGGTACGCGAACTGGAAGCGAACCAAAAACAGTAAGTATAAGGGAGGGAAACACACACTTATGTTAAAATAAAGACAGCTATAGGGGAGTAAACTAGAGATACTATTACCCGTAATCCACTGCTGATGATGTCACATATTACATCATTCATGACATGCTCAGTGACATCATCAGCAGAGGATTGCGGGTTTTTTGACAACATGCCTTATCCACGGTTTAATAACGCTGCCTTTTGCTTTATATAAGTTTTCAAATTGTATGAAATATATACCAATAGGTCGTTATGAACCTTTAGGTAGTGCTTTTCTTCATGAGGTCTGGTCGCTTCCATACACATACAGATGTTTCAAAGATGATCAAGAAGTTTATCTGAATGGAGAGGAATGCACTGAGACGCCAGATCATTCACTAATGTGTAGGCACATACAGTTACACGGTTCATGCAACAAACACCGACCAAATATGGCTTGCGTGTTGCAAGGCACGCCAGTTCCTGCTATCATCCCCACGTTCAAGTTGTTGGAAAATGGTAGTTATTTGATGCTCAATAATGAAGATTGTTCTGAGTTAATTAAAAGTATTCCTTTTATCGTAACAGTAAGTGAACGGGTTATTTGCTGCAGAAATGTTCTATTTCCTCCCACACATGAACATAGGGAGTTTTCAATCTGGCCACAAATACCAACCTTGGGACACGTTTCAACGGCATGGCAAGAATAAGAGCTCTTTTGTCTCAGAGAGAGGTGGCCTTGAGTTCGGCCCGTGAAACTTTCGTACTTCACATAGCGAACACCCGTACAGAGGTGCACACCCTTTTCAATTAAGATTTGCCTTTCAATTTCAGCAACATGTTTCCGACTATCTTTAACGCATCCTCCACAAAGTCCCTGACACACTTTTTTAAAGTTGTTACCAGTGGTCTCGTGACTTCATTTGAGAAAATCTTTGGAGTCATCCCTGCTTCCTTTCATTGTATTTTCTGCACTCTGGTTCGTGGATTGGCATTTTTACTTGCATTACCAGCGGACGCTCTTGTGCTTTTTTACATTTTTAAATATGGATGTCCCTCCTATGCAACCTCCGACCCTGCAGCTGCTGACACTGTTCCGCAATCGCATGCTAGAATATTATGGCACAATGCCGTTGGCGATATTAAGCACGGCATATGGATTATCTTTTCGGTTCTCCTACTTCACCTGTGTCCAGCCTGTATTTCACTGCCTGACCTGTGATTTCGATTGGGCCATTGATTTGTGTCTCTGCGGACCGGTTTCTCCTGATGTCGACTTTAATCAGCTGATGACTCCTATCATTACTCACGAGTTGGTTTGTCCTGGCGAAAGGATTATGGCTGTGGCATTGATGCATGGACTACTTGGTCCCTGGAATTTACTGGCGGCAGCACAGTCTTTCTTGGAAGAGAGCTTTCTTGAAAACCCACCGAGCTGTCCTCTGATGGTGATAGAGGATCCGGTGCTGGGAGAGCACGTATGTTCTTTTCCGCTTTTAAATTGGATGGCTGAACTGTTTTCGGATGAAGACGGTGACTTCCTATTGGAGGCTGTTGCAGCTTATTTTGCATACACAGTTATGTCATAGACCTTTTTCATGTTTGATATGCTGAGTACTAGCATTTCATTGACAATTCATTGACTTATTTGTCAAGTTTTTATTATTTACCTTGCCTATTGGCTTAAGACTCGATAAAGTACTTGGCTGTTTTATTTTTCTTTAGCAATAAATTTTCCTAGTTTTTAATGCTTTACCTTGCGGACCGTCCACATATAAACTTGCAATCTGCTCTCATGAGATGGCACTTCTATTATCTTATTCAGTTCGTTTCCGGATCATGAGGAGGTGTCATCTAGGTCCTGGATATCTTTACACCGTGTTAAGTTAGCATGGGCTCATTACCGGTTTAAACGCCATTTTTCCTTTTTTGCAACTTCTGCACACGACACTTAGTTGTTGCTTTAGCTTTCCACCTAGTAGTTCATCGTGGTTTACATGAGAATAATATGTTATTGGTCTACTATCTGCTTTACTTGTTAAACTATATCTGTACAGCGAGTGCTAAAGTTTCAAGAACAACACGATACAGAATTGTTATGAGGTCTGATCTCCACGACTTCATACTCATAACATAAGTGCAACTTCTGCCAATTCTGGGCATGAGGCGGGTTTTATATTGCTTTGCCGAACACACATACACAACAGTTGATGCGGTTCACATGAAGAGAGAGCTGGTGTATGGTGATGTGATTCCTTCAAATCTAAGACACTAAAGTATGGGCACGCCCTAAACCAACACAAAGAGACCTTCTTAGCAAATAATATAATATGTGTATTAGGGAGGGTGAGATATAAGCAGCCGCGGGCCGTGGAGGGAGTTACGATGGGGCAGGGAGGCAGGGAGGGGGAGAAGCAGGGTGGAGCCCTCTCTACCTTGCCCCTCCCCCTCCCCGCCTCCCTGCCCCACCGTAACTCCCTCCATGGCCCGCGGCTGCTTATAAGTGTTGCTAACTCTTATTCATTTACAGCATGTTAACATACTGTCACCATTCGCTTTTTATGTACTAGTAACTATGCTGGTAATTTTGCTACTGATAATATGTGTACTTGTATTCTCCACCCTGCTTCTCCCCCTCCCCGCCTCCCTGCCTCACCGTAACTCCCTCCACGGCCCGCGGCTGCTTATAAGTGTTGCTAACTCTTATTCATTTACAGCATGTTAACATACTATCACCATTCACTTTTTATGTACTAGTAACTATGCTGGTAATTTTGCTACTGATAATATGTGTACTTTTATTATCTAAGGTACTACGCCTGAGAAGACGGCATTAGTAAATAAACATTTCAAATACACATCTGTTCTTCTTAACTCCATGTTCTGGTTTCTAAGAAATCTATAACGACCGACTGTTCATGAGTTCCACGTATCCTGAGGTACTATAAGTTCATATTCTGGATTGTCTAAACATTGAGAGTTTGTTATATCCAATGTGACACTGTACCTAGCTTGCTAAGGAGTTTTTGATTACTAACGTGAGTTTTGGGACACCCTAATTCGCCGAGGTTCCAATCCTCTGTCCACAGTTCTGTGTGAGAACAGAAACCCTGCGACAGGGGCACCCCCGACCCTTGCTGGAGCTTCATCACACTTGCGATACAACTCCAGCAATGCGCCACCTTTACGGCACAGATACATCACGCATCTGTGCTGTTTTTGCCCCATGATGCGCCGCATTGTAAATGCAGCACACCATAGGTGACGGAACAGCGGCACAGAATGACTAACACATCCCTGGTGATGCGCCAGTCATCATAAATGTATCCCTATGCTTCTTATCTTGTTAGAGATGAACCGCCATATATATCATCAAAGTTTTTTGCATTTCCTAAATAGCGAACTTTAAGGAATAAATAGCGATTCTTTACCATTCCTAGTTTGCGATGAGCTATTTGCTAATTAGCCGAATGTAGCCCAATGAAGCCCAATGTAGCCCAATGTAGCCCAAAGATGGCCGCCAGACACACAAAAAAACAAATGTAGCCCAAATATCAGCCAGATGTAGCCCAACTATAGCCCAGTGACAGAATGACCAATCAGCTTCGCAAACCTCCGTTACGCGAAGCGGAGCGCTGTTACAGATATATATCTTTTTTTGAACGTTAATTTCTCAAAATCCACTGGAGCACATATATTGAGACCTAGCAAAGGCACATCGGGCTACCAGTCCCTAATATTTTGCCAAGTTTCGTGCAAATCCATTCAGCCGTTCAATTATTATTATTATTATTTTTTTTTGCCCCGCGGGGCCCTTTTAAAACCTCCACATCAAACCTAGGGGGTCAGCGAGGATCTACTATGCCCCCTTATAGTTATTTCCCCCTTTGTTTTGACCTCCTCTTGTCTCTCGATCCTACCGAGAGACAAGATGGCGGCCGCTACGGACTGTTTGGAATGTTGACAGACGCCGGAGAACCAATCAGCTTCGCTTCACAAAGCTCCGTTGCGCGAAAAGTCCGCGAACCAGAGCGCTGCCCGGTCCGCTGTTACAGATATATATCTTTTTTTAAACGTTAATTTCTCAAAATCCACTGGAGCACATATATTGAGACCTACAAAAGGCACATCGGGCTACCAGTCCCTACAATTTTGCCAAGTTTTGTGCAAATCCATTCAGCCGTTCGGGCTAAAAGTGAGGCCAACCGCCCTATGGAAAACTCAATGTTAAAAACACGTTTTGGGACCCCCCTTTTTTCTCGGCCCCCACTGGACGAACCCCCCCCAAATTTTCAAGGGCTGCTCAGAAACAGAATGTGCCATTTTCCTGAAAATTTCAGCCAATTCCGTCCACAAACGCCAAAGTTATTAGACATAGAATTTTCAAAAAACCCATAGAGAAAAAATCCTAACTATATATACCTACTGGCGACCGCCAGTAGGTAATATATATATATATATATATATATATATATATATATATATATATATTCACTGAAAAAACCATAGGTTATAGACCATATATAGTTAGGAATTAGCATTTACAAAACCTTGAAAATTCACTGAAAAAACCATAGGTTAGAGACCATATATAGTTAGCTGGACATTTTATTGACATAAAACCAATGAAATTCCATATATAGTTAGTTGCACTAACTATATATCGCGCACCCGCAATCCACTGCTGATGATGTCACATATTACATCATTCATGACATGGTCAGTGACATCACTGATGACATCACTGATGACATCTCAAATGACATCACTGATGACATCACTGATGACATCACTGATGACAACATCCAGTGACTGTATGTTTCTGTAAAGTTAAAATGTGTCTTACATATTGAAGAATGAGTGGAAGTATAAGTGTCTGGACAAAGGATTTAGTAGGTGCATGACTGAATGTATGAGTGAGTGATTAAATGTGTCTCACTGAGTGCATGGGTTAGTGACTAAACTGTCTTAATTTGTGCATCATTATGTCTGTTGTTCTGTAAACTGCTGCATGTGTTGATCAGTAGCTATATGAGTAACTATATGGGTTACTGATTGATTGTCCAAGTATTTGTATGGGAGACTGAGTGTGTGTGTGGCTGGCTGGGAGGTGTGTGACTATGTGCAGATCAATGTGTACTTGTATCAATGATTGTATAAGAAGGTAAGTATGTGTTAGTATATGTTTGAAAATGTAAGGTGCTCTATGTTTAACTGTATAGACAAGAAAATGGAAGTGTCATTGATTCTTTACAGTACTGACTAGGTGTGTGAGTAACTCCATGGATGAGTGGCAGACTGTGAGTGTCTGTATAGGTGTATGAGTGCATATGATAGTGTTGTAAAGATGAGTGATTGTATGTATGAATGATTGTATGGGTGAATGAGTGAATGTGTGTGTAGACATAGGAATCAGTGAGTGCGTATGTAGTAACTAGTATTGGTGTGTCAATGGTTTCAAAAATTATACTCTGTATTTAACACTGGGTGAAACAGAGGTTATATTAAAATGTGAGGAGATGCATTGTATTGTCACATGAATGATATCATCAGTGATGTGGTCATTGATGTCAAATGAGATGTCATCAGTGATGTCATCAGTGATGTCATTTGAGATGTCATCAGTGATTTCATCAGTGATGTCACTGACCATGTCATGAATGATGTAATATGTGACATCATCAGCAGTGGATTGCGGGTGCGCGATATATAGTTAGTGCAACTAACTATATATGGAATTTCATTGGTTTTATGTCAATAAAATGTCCAGCTAACTATATATGGTCTCTAACCTATGGTTTTTTCAGTGAATTTTCAAGGTTTTGTAAATGCTAATTCCTAACTATATATGGTCTATAACCTATGGTTTTTTCAGTGAATTTCATTGGTTTTTTAACAGCTAATATCTGTAGCTGTAAAATGTATTCTTCTTTAAATCCAAAAATATATTTTATATGTTTATGAATAATTTTTTTTTTAAATATTTTTTTTTCTTCGTTCCCGCTTCGCGAATCGGGAAGCTTCCCGTTAGCTGACCTTGATGCCGCGAAATAGACCGCGAGCCGGTAAACGTTTCTTTACCGCAACTGCCGCGTTAGAAAACAACATCGTGACGCCTCCCGTCCGCATGACGTTTCACGTTGTCGCGTGATACGTCATATGACGTGCTACGTTAGCGAACTGGTACGCGAAGCGAGTCGCAAAGCGCAGGTTTCTGGAAGCAAACCGGGAGGCCCTGCAAAGCGCTTAACGTAAACACAGCAGGTCATGTGACTTGGTAATAACACTTTTCATTGGTTCATTTCACTTTTGGTTTCCTAATGATGTAAGACTAGGTCATATAATCTAAAATGAACACTTTTCATTGGTTGAGAACTCTTGTTTTTCCCAAATGATGAAAATCCCTCCTTCTTTCCTCACTCTGACTTTCATCATTGTGAGAGAAAGACCCTTTGTTACCAGTGAGCAATGGCTTCTTTAGTAGCTTCAGCTGGTGCTTCCCCACCACCTCCACCACATCCAAGGAAGAGTGGACCACCTGCTCAAGTTATAATTCAACAAGAAGAGGAAGAAGAGGAACAGGACGACGAGCACGAAGAGAGGCAGTTTTTGCCTGAGGAGCCCAGGACGTCTCACCGGAAAGAAAACTTCATTTGGCAATTTTTTTAAATTCCCAAAGGTCAGAAAAAAGTAAATGCAAGATACGTAACTTGCCTTATATGTCAAGATAGACTGTCCAGAGGGACCGAGAAAAAATACAGTTTCGGAAACTACACAATGCATCGCCATATGACTAGGTGGCATCCTAACAACTACAGTGCTGCACAGTTTCGGAACGACCTAGATAGTCTCCCTATGATGGCCAGAAGATCTGTTGTACCGGAAGTAACGGGACCAGAGGGCAGGGAGATGGTGCCAAATATACAAATGAGATTTGGTGAAGTAAAACACGTCTGCGTACATTGCAGTGGATTCATTTGCTACGGAGAAAGAAGCATCACTCTGATCAACAGAGCTATTGACTATCATATGCAAGTTTGTACGAAACGCCCAAAATAATAAATACTTTTTTTTTGTTTTGTTGCTCCTGTTGAGCCCTTTACAATGAATCGTTTTCATTGCCCCCTCCAAGAAAAACCCAAAAAAATATAAAACTGTTCAGAAAAATTCAAAAAAAGTAAAAAAATGTTCAGAAAAATAATAAAAAAAATATAAAACAACAAAAACAATAAAAAAAAAAGTTCTTTTCAGAACTACCTCCCCGTTATTAAAAAATTGGTACAATATTTGGAACTGTGCCAACCTCTATTTCTCGTAGTTCGCTTCCCAGTTCGCTCGCCGGTATGCGAACCGGAAGTGAACCAAAAATTTTTTTTTAAAAAAAGAACAGTAAGTATAAGGGAAGGAAACAGACACTTATGTTAAAAGAAAGACAGCTATAAGGGAGTAAACTAGAGATACTATTACCCGTAATCCACTGCTGATGATGTCACATATTACATCATTCATGACATGCTCAGTGACATCATCAGCAGAGGATTGCGGGTTTTTTGGCAACGTGCCTTATCCACGGTTTAATAACGCTGCCTTTTGCTTTATATAAGTTTTCAAATTGTATGAAATATATACCAATAGGTCGTTATGAACCTTTAGGTAGTGCTTTTCTTCATGAGGTCTGGTCGCTTCCATACACATACAGATGTTTCAAAGATGATCAAGAAGTTTATCTGAATGGAGAGGAATGCACTGAGACGCCACATCATTCACTAATGTGTAGGCACATACAGTTACACGGTTCATGCAACAAACACCGACCAAATATGGCTTGCGTGTTGCAAGGCACGCCAGTTCCTGCTATCAGCCCCACGTTCAAGTTGTTGGAAAATGGTAGTTATTTGATGCTCAATAATGAAGATTGTTCTGGGTTAATTAAAAGTATTCCTTTTATCGTAACAGTAAGTGAACGGGTTATTTGCTGCAGAAATGTTCTATTTCCTCCCACACATGAACATAGGGAGTTTTCAATCTCGCCACAAATACCAACCTTGGGAGCAGATTTCAACGGCATGGCAAGAATAAGAGCTCTTTCGTCTCAGAGAGAGGTGGCCTTGAGTTCGGCCCGTGAAACTTTCGTGCTTCACATAGCGAACACCCGTACAGAGGTGCAGACCCTTTTCAATACAGATTTGCCTTTCCATTTCAGCAAGATGGTTCGGACTATCTTTAACGCGTCCTCCACAAAGGCCCTGGCGCACTTTTTTAAAGTTGTTACCAGTGGTCTCGTGACTTCATTTGAGAAAATCTTTGGAGTCATCCCTGCTTTCTTTCATTCTATTTTTTCCACTCTGCTTCGTGGATTCCCATTTTTACTTGCATTACCAGCGGACGCTCTTGTGCTTTTTTACATTTTTAAATATGGATGTCCCTCCTGTGCAAGCTCCCGCCCTGCATCTGCTGACACTGTTCCGCAATCGCATGCTAGAATATTATGGCACAATGCCGTTGGCGATATTAAGCACGGCATATGGATTATCTTTTCGATTCTCCTACTTCACCTGTGTCCAGCCTGTATTTCACTGCCTGACCTGTGATTTCGATTGGGCCATTGATTTGTGTCTCTGCGGACCGGTTTCTCCTGACGTCGACTTTAATCAGCTGATGACTCCTATCATTACTCACGAGTTGGTTTGTCCTGGCGAAAGGATTATGGCTGTGGCATTGATGCATGGACTAATTGGTCCCTGGAATTTACTGGCGGCAACACAGTCTTTCTTGGAACAGAGCTTTCTTGAAAACCCACCGAGCTGTCCTCTGATGGTGATAGAGGATCCGGTGCTGGGAGAGCACGTATGTTCTTTTCCGCTTTTAAATTGGATGGCTGAACTCTTTTCGGATGAAGACGGTGACTTCCTATTGGAGGCTGTTGCAGCTTATTTTGCATACACAGTTATGTCATAGACCTTTTTCATGTTTGATATGCTGAGTACTAGCATTTCATTGACAATTCATTGACTTATTTGTCAAGTTTTTATTATTTAGCTTGCCTATTGGCTTAAGACTCGATAAAGTACTTGGCTGTTTTATTTTTCTTTAGCATTACATTTTCCTAGTTTTTAATGCTTTACCTTGCGGACCGTCCACATATAAACTTGCAATCTGCTCTCATGAGATGGCACTTCTATTATCTTATTCAGTTCGTTTCCGGATCATGGGGAGGTGTCATCTAGGTCCTGGATATCTTTACACCGTGTTAAGTTAGCATGGGCTCATTACCGGTTTAAACGCCATTTTTCCTTTTTTGCAACTTCTGCACACGACACTTAGTTGTTGCTTTAGCTTTCAACCTAGTAGTTCATCGTGGTTTACATGAGAATAATATGTTATTGCTCTACTATCTGCTTTGCTTGTTAAACTATATCTGTACAGCGAGTGCTGAAGTTTCAAGAACAACACGATACAGAATTGTTATGAGGTCTGATCTCCACGACTTCATACTCATAACATAAGTGCAACTTCTGCCAATTCTGGGCATGAGGCGGGTTTTATATTGCTTTGCCGAACACACATACACAACAGTTGATGCGGTTCACATGAAGAGACAGCTGGTGTATGCTGATGTGATTCCTTCAAATCTAAGACACTAAAGTATGGGCACGCCCTAAACCAACACAAAGAGACCTTCTTAGCAAATAATATAATATGTGTATTAGGGAGGGTGAGATATAAGCAGCCGCGGGCCGTGGAGGGAGTTACGGTGGGGCAGGGAGGCGGGGAGGGGGAGGATCAGGGTGGAGCCCTCTCCACCCTGCCCCTCCCCCTCCCCGCCTCCCTGCCCCACCGTAACTCCCTCCACGGCCCGCGGCTGCTTATAAGTGTTGCTAACTCTTATTCATTTACAGCATGTTAACATACTGTCACCATTCGCTTTTTATGTACTAGTAACTATGCTGGTAATTTTGCTACTGATAATATGTGTACTTGTATTATCTAAGATACTACGCCTGAGAAGACGGCATTAGTAAATAAACATTTCAAATACACATGTGTTCTTCTTAACTCCATGTTCTGGTTTCTAAGAAATATATAACGACCGACTGTTCATGAGTTCCACGTATCCTGAGGTACTATAAGTTCATATTCTGGATTGTCTAAACATTGAGAGTTTGTTATATCCAATGTGACACTGTACCTAGCTAGCTAAGGGGTTTTTGATTACTAAGATGAGTTTTGGGACACCCTAATTCGCCGAGGTTCCAATCCTCTGTCCACAGTTCTGTGTGAGAACAGAAACCCTGCGACAGGGGCACCCCCGACCCTTGCTGGAGCTTCATCACACTTGCGATACAACTCCAGCAATGCGCCACCTTTACGGCACAGATACATCACGCATCTGTGCTGTTTTTGCCCCATGATGCGCCGCATTGTAAATACAGCACACCATAGGTGACGGAACAGCGGCACAGAATGACTAACACATCCCTGGTGATGCGCCAGTCATCATAAATCTATCCCTATGCTTCTTATCTTGTTAGAGATGAACCGCCATATGTATCATCAAAGTTTTTTGCATTTCCTAAATAGCGAACTTTAAGGAATAAATAGCGATTCTTTACCATTCCTAGTTTGCGATGAGCTATTTGCTAATTACAAATTACCCATTCATTTCCTTCATTTCCATAGGGCGGTTGGACTCACTTTTAGCTCGAACGGCTGAATGGATTTCCACGAAACTTGGCAAAATTGTACGGACTGGTAGCCCGATGTGCCTTTGCTATGTCTCAAGATATATGCTCCAGTGGTTTTTACGAAAATTAACTTTGAAAAATATATATTGGGCTACATTGGCCTATATATATGTTGGAGCCCAAATGTAGCCCAATGTAGCCCAATGAAGCCCAATGAAGCCCAATGTAGCCCAATGTAGCCCAAAGATGGCCACCAGAGACAAAAAAAACAAATGTAGCCCAAATATCAGCCAGATGTAGCCCAACTATAGCCCAGTGACAGAATGACCAATCAGCTTCGCAAACCTCCGTTACGCGAAGCGGAGCGCTGTTACAGATATATATATTTTTTTGAACGTTAATTTCTCAAAATCCACTGGAGCACATATATTGAGACCTAGCAAAGGCACATCGGGCTACCAGTCCCTAATATTTTACCAAGTTTCGTGCAAATCCATTCAGCCGTTCGATTATTATTATTATATTTTCTTTTTGCCCCGCGGGGCCCTTTTAAAACCTCCACATCAAACCTAGGGGGTCAGCGAGGATCTACTATGCCCCCTTATGGTCATTTGCCCCTTCGCTTTGGCCTCCTCTTGTCTCTCGATCCTACCGAGAGACAAGATGGCGGCCGCTACGGACTGTTTGGAATGTTTACAGACACCGGAGAGCCAATCAGCTTCGCTTCGCAAAGCTCCGTTGCGCGAAAAGTACGCGTCCTGGAGCGCTGCCCGGTCCGCTGTTACAGATATATATCTTTTTTTAAACGTTAATTTCTCAAAATCCACTGTAGCACATATATTGAGACCTACAAAAGGCACATCGGGCTACCAGTCCCTACAATTTTGCCAAGTTTCGTGCAAATCCATTCAGCCGTTCGGGCTAAAAGTGAGGCCAACCGCCCTATGGAAAACTCAATGTTAAAAACACGTTTTGGGACCCCCCCTTTTTTCTCGGCCCCCCCTTGACGAACCCCCCCCAAATTTTCAAGGGCTGCTCAGAAACAAAATGTGCCATTTTCCTGAAAATTTCAGCCAATTCCGTCCACAAACGCCAAAGTTATTAGACATCGAATTTTCAAAAATCCCATAGAGAAAAAATCCTAACTATATATACCTACTGGCGACCGCCAGTAGGTTATATATATATATATATATATATATATATATATATATATATATATATATATATATATATATATATATATATATTACCTAATGGCGGTCGCCAGTAGGTATATATAGTTAGGATTTTTTTCCTATGGGATTTTTCAAAATTCTATGTTGAATAACTTGGCGTTGATGGACGGAATTGGCTGAAATGTTCCTGAAAATGGCACATTTACTCTCCGGTCCTTCCCTGAAAGTTTGGGGGGGATTCGTCAAGCGGGGGCCGAGAAAAAAGGGGGGTCCCAAAACGTGTTTTCCCCATGCAATTTTCCATAGGGCGGTTGGACTCACTTTTAGTCCGAACGGCTGAATGGATTTCCACCAAACTTGGCAAAATTGTAGGGACTGTTAGCCCGATGTGCCTTTGCTAGATCTGAAGATATGCGGTCCAGTGGATTTTGAGAAATTAAGGTTCAAAAAAATATATATATCTATAGCAGCTTACCCGTGAGCTTACCGGTGCGCTTACGGTACGCGCACGTACGCGTACGGTAAGCATACCTCAAGCGCACGAGCTGCATGCTGATTGGCTGCCAATGTCTGTCAACACTCCAAAACAGAAACTGTTGACAGCCATCTTGTGCCTCGGTAGACTGAGGCACTGGAAAGCAGAAAAACAAACGTGTAGAACTCAAAAATGGGGCAGGGTAGAAGCACCCTGACCCCCTAGACCTGCTCAGGGGGTCCCACAAGGACCCTGAAGGCAAAAATATATATATTTTTTTTTTAAAGTCGCGGGGTACGCGTATCGTACGCGCACGGTACGCATACCCCGATTTTTACAGGCCTAGGGGGTCAGGATGATTCTACTCTGGCCCCTTTGCGAGTTTCACACCTTTGTTTCACTGCTTTCTTGTGCCTTGGTTCTAACAAGGCACAAGATGGCTGCCAACACTTCCTGGTTTTGAGTGTTGACAGACAGTGGCAGCCAATCAGCATGCCTTCCCAAGAAAGCTGCATGGTCATTGGCTGTCAACACTTCCAACCAGGAGGTGTTGGCATCTATCTTGTGCTAGTGTTGACAGACAGTGACAGCCAATCAGCATGCCTTCCCGAGAAAGCTGCATGCTCATTGGCTGTCAACACTTCTAACCAGGAGGTTTTGGCATCCATCTTGGGTCTTAGTAGACTGAGGCACAAGAAAGCAGAAAAAAAAACGTGTAGAACACAAAAAGGGGGCAGGGTAGAAACACCCTGACCCCTTAGGGCTGCTCAGGTGGTCCCACTAGGATATTAATACATTTAAACGTTATCCGCTAATCGAATTAGCATTTAACAAACCTTTGAAATTCAAAGAAAAAAACATAGGTTTCAGGCCTTATATTGTTGGGAATTAGCATTTAAAAAACCTTTGAAATTTACTGAAAAAACCATAGGTTTCAGGCCTTATATAGTTAAGAATTAGTATTTAAAAATCCTTGCGAATTCACTAAAAAGTATATATAGTTAGGAATTAGCATTAAAAAAACGTTTGAATATATAAAAACGTTATCCGCTAATAGAATTAGCATTTAAAAAACCTTGCAAATTCACTGAAAAAACCATAGGTTTCGGGCCTTATATAGTTAGGAATTAGCATTCAAAAAACCTTTGTGATGTCATCAGTGATGTCATTTGAGATGTCATCAGTGATGTCATCAGTGATGTCACTGACCATGTCATGAATGATGTAATATGTGACATCATCAGCAGTGGATTGCGGGTGCGCGAAATATATAGTTAGTGCAACTAACTATATATGGAATTTCATTGGTTTTGTATGATTAAAATATTCACCTAACTATATATGGTCTCAAACCTATGGCTTTTTCTGTGAATATATATATATATATATATATATATATATATATATATATATATATATATATATATATATATATATATATATATATATATATATATATATATATATATATGTGTGTGTTTACAGATTTTACACATGCAACACCATAGAATTTCAGCAGTTATAGTAACCTGAGCTAACTATAACTTATGCACTGCTTATGACCTCACATATTACTTCACTCATGACGTGGTCGGTGACATCACTCATGACATCTCAAATTACACTGATGACATAGTGATGACATCATCCAGCAAAGTAAACTTCAATATACTTCATAACATACAATTTACATTTTTAGAAAATAATACAAGTAGACTGGTGAGGAAAGTACAGTAGAGAGCTCCCTGTAACATAATCAACTACTACACTCACTAATCACCAAGGAGATAGTTCTCAGCTGATAGTCCTGTCTCTTCTAAACCACTACTCTAAACACTAATGACCAAATTAAAACATCTAACCATACAAGTTAAATATGAACCTAACTATGACGCCTGTTGGTTTGATCTCGCCACTCACCTGAAATCCAGGAAGTCGACAGGGGCGATGAATGTACCTCAACCCCGGCTGTATATTTCTCAAAATACACTGATTATTATAACAAGGAACCTGGCAAATATACAAGGAGGGAAGAGTTTATGGGATGAGAAAGAAACAGAGAGAAGAGAGCCAGTCTGATTCTGCTATTTGGGCCGGCCAGGGTGGTGTGTGCTGACTTGTCTACTTCTTACTGTAGAAATAGGAATAAACAAATTACTTCAAAATTTCTTTAGCTGGTATTTGTTTTTTCTATCTCTTCGGATTATTTCGCTTTAATCACCTGTCTTATGATGCTTGATTTTCTACTTGGTGCTAAATTTTCTAAATAGACTTCCTGAATCTTATGAACATGTTCTTTGCAAATGATTTATAAATGTCTTCTCTGCTAAAAGATAAGAATAAAGTATCTTGCGAATATCACGTGGGATAAACCAAACTAAACATATAGATGTCTTTTAAAATTCACACTTTACCTCTACATACTGTTAATAATTCTGGATGTTTCTGGCACAGGATCAGGGGTTTGTTTTCGTGAGAAGCACCTTTTGAATTACACCAGATTTTCCAATTCACAATTGTTTGTAACAAATAATAATAACACTCCTTTCTAATATGAAACTAAAGTCTTGTGTAGTTAACTTATAGAAAACAATGTCTGCTGTGATATCTTCTCTCAAAAAGGTGTACAAAAGCCTTATTATTCTTTCTATAATGCCAAGGGTATTGCGCAATCAAAGCTGACAAAGGAAAAAAATTCCCGGAATCCTTTCAGAGTTCTCGGGACTTAGCTGTGCAGGTCTGTGGAGTCCCGCGTTGGAGACGATTTTTTCCTTTGAAGTCCCACGCTGAGCCGACTTCTTCCTTTGAAGTCCCGCGCTGGAGCCGATCTTGATGCGAACTTCCTGGAGACCTCGTGCTGATGAATCTGCTTCTCCGTGTCAGGTGGCACGACTGAACCTCGCTCTCCGCAGGTCCAAGTTCAACAAAGTCAAGTGGGGAGTTCTTGACCTGGCCCTTATTTATAGCTTGCTGTCAGACGTTGCGGGTCAAGTTTACCCAAGCGTGCTTGCAAAGTGAGAACAAGTTCTTTAAAAGCACGTTTTAAGCAGAGAAATGAACACATGCTTTTATTCTTGAAGTTTCCAAAGTTTGTGAATCAAAATAAAGAAAACTTAACACAATAAAACCTACCAAAGTATGCAGATTAATTATTTGGGCATTTCTTCAAAGGCAAATATAACCTGTGATTTAAATGCATGATATTTATCTCTCAATGCATATTTTTGAAGTCATTCTAATGTCACACTCTTGATATTATTATTGTAAATTCACATTAAAATAAAAAGGGTTTCACAAGATTAAAAATGTATCCTTGTGACTAGAGACATAAAGAACAGGACAATACATTTGCAATGGTATGTTTATTCCTGACAACGCCCCTGTAACCTTTGTTTTTCTAGTGAATGTCACCATTTATTTTATACAAATTGTACTACAAATTGACCCATAGGTTCAATATGCTAATAAACATTTTCACAAGGTAAAAAATATATTTTAATTACACATATTTTTAACATATATATATTTTTTAAATTAAGATAAGGCAATTTATGTAATCTTTCTAGATTACTATAAATGCAATGCACTATGTATTTCTGTTACTTTAAATTCATTTTTTTGATCCATTCCTAACCAAAAGCACAAATTAAATTCTAAAACACATTTAATATAAACATATAGGAGAATCACTGCCTGTGTGTGTGTCAGTGGCTGCGTGAGTGATGTGTGGGTGTTTGAGTTGGTGTGGGAGTCGCTCTGTGGGTGTGTGAGTAGGTGTCTGAGTGGCTGTGTGGGTGTTTTTTGGGTCTTTGAGTGGGAGTGGATGTATAGGTGTGTGAGGTGTTGTGTGGCTGTATATGTGGGTGTGTGTAGGCGGCTATGTGCCTCTGAGTGGATGTGTGTCTGGTTTTGTGAGCCTGTGAGTGGCTGTATGGGTGTGTGAGGGCTTGTGTTGGTAAGAGGGTGTGTGAGAGTATGAGAGTCTGTGAATTTATAGGCATGTGGATCTCTGAGCGGGTTTATGTGTTTTTCAAATTAAGGTCTGGAGCTATGGATCCACTGCAGCATTGCGGGGTCACACTGAGTGCTGCGGCAAATCCGCAGACCCCCCACACACACAAACAAAAATTCTGGACAATTGTCTGGAAATTTTCTAGGCAGCGAGGGGCCTCACAGACCCCTCTATCAGTCCCATGAGATGAGGCTACCTCTACCCTGACTCCTTCTATCACTTTTTAATTATATTCGCCCTTGAGAACTCAGTCCTATTGCCACAAAATGGCGGCTGCAACTTTTCTCTCAGTTTGTGGCCAGCCAATCATGGCATTGCTGTTGGTGTGTAAGTTTGTGGAACCACTGCGATGGATCTCTAGATATACATACATCTTTTTACTTTAACAACTACAAAACCACTGAACAGATTACAAAAAACACTCTTTCTGGACCATGATCTAGCTCTCTTCCAAATTTGATGTAATTTCGTTCAGCGGTTCGGGCTGTAGTTGTGTCTAAAATCCCTATTGGAAATTGCATGAGGAAAGCCTATTTTAAGACACCCCCTTTTCTCAGACCGCCCTTGGCGGATCACCCAGAAACTTTCCAAGCAGGAACCGAAGTGAATGGCAAACTTATTTTGAAAATTGTATGACAATTCGTTAAACAGCACCAGAGTTTATTTATTTATTTATTTATTTTTCACATTTGTAGAGCGCTCTGTTACCCGGAGGTGTCCTGGCGCTAACGTGATTGAACCAGTGTATGTGGGTGGTTGAGAGCTTAGTGAGTAAAGAGCCAGGTCTTGAGCGCTCTTCTGAAAGACAGCAGGTCCGAAGATTGTCTGAGATTGAGTGGTAATCTGTTCCAAGCCTCTGCCGCGCCAAGGGAAAAGCTCCTTCCTCCCCATCACGCTTTCTTGACTCTAGGGACTGTTACCAGCGCCGGCTCTCCAGATCTCAGGTTTCTTGCTGGTTTATGCCAGTGGAAGAGCAGCTTCATACACTGAGGGCCCAGATCGTGCAGGGCCTTGAAGACCACGCAAAGTGCTTTAAAAACTATTCTTTATTCGGACTGGCAACCAGTGGAGTTAAACCAAGTCCTGCGCTACCGAGGCAAACTTAGGGGTGTCAGTGATCAGGCGGGCGGCTGCGTTCTGCAGGATCTGGAGCTTGTTTAGTAGGCCCTGTTGGGCATTCAACATAAGGCTGTTACAATAGTCCAGACGTGAGAGAACCAGTCCAGTAACAACAGTTTTCCTATGCTCCCTCTCCAGATATGGGAGCACTTTCCTAATTGTTTTGAGGATGTAATGCGTGGAAGAGGATAGTGCATTAATCTGTGGTTTAAAGGATAAAGAATCGGCCACCAGTATACCCAAATTTTTAACCTTTGCAACTGGGGAGGGGAGGGATCCCATTTCATCAGGCCACCATCTAGGGGACCAAAAATTATCCTTGGAACCAAAGAGCAACACTTCTGTCTTCGTGGAGTTGAGTTTGAGACAGTTTTGAGCCATCCAATTGCCCACCTCTCGCATACAGCCTCTAAACCTGTCTGCTGTGCTAACTATTTCGCCCGGCAGCAGTGACACCACTATCTGCATGTCATCTGCGTATGCTGTGAGATTAAAACCAAAGGATCGAATAACCGGGGCTAGGGTAGAGACGTACACATTAAAAAGGGTCGGACTGAGTGAGGACCCCTGGGGGACTCCACAAGGAAGCACAAAAGGCTGTGATTCAAAGTCTCCCAGGGCCACCGTCTGAGTTCTATTGGAGAGGAAGGCCTGTAAGATCTTCAATGCCTTTCCTTGAATTCCGCGGGCCCTCAACCGGTCCACCAACAGCTTGTGATGGACCGTGTCGAAGGCCGCGGAGAGATCCAACAGGATCAGGGCGGCTCTGCCTCCTGCGTCCATCACTCTTCTAATGTCTTCCACGGACTTGATCAGGGCGGATTCCGTGCTGTGTTCTGCACGAAAACCATGTTGAGATGGATCTAGATGTTCTCCTGTCCTCAAAAAGGCAAAACAAAAGAAGCCCTTCCTATGGTCTCCCCCAATAAAATGTTTTATCTATTTTTAAGTAAAATGTATACATATATATATATATATATATATATATATATATATGAACGAAACGCCATTCTTTTCCACAATCGAACAGAATAACGATATATATATATAACTGAGAGTGACACTTACTTTATATACCCTAAGGGCCATATGTATCATAGTTCCGTTTTGCGAATTCCAAATAGCGATTTTTAAGGAATCTCTATTTAGAATTCGCAAAACGGTATGTATGTACAAAATCGCTTTTTTATAGCGATTCCTTACCATTCCTAATTTGCGATTAGCAAATTGCTAATCGCAAATTACCCATACATTTCTATGGGCCAGGAGGCACAAATTTGGAATTTTATCAAGGGTGCAGGGGTGTCTCAAGAACACCCTGCTGCACCCCTGAAAATGACATGTGGGGGCATATGGCGCAAATACATGCCCTAAGGGCATGTATGAGCGTCATATGGCACCTTTGTTTTTTTTTAAAAAAGCTTTTTTAAAAGAATTCGCAACTTAATAATTTGCGAATCCTTATGGGCAATTTTTGAATATTTTTTATTTGATACATTGCATTTAAGGAATCGCAAAGTTTGCGATTCCTTAAGTGCAATCGCAAAATAAGGAATAGCAATTTTGCGATTCCTTATTTTGCATCAAACATGTTACATACATACCATTTAGGTAATTAGCATTCGCAAAGGCCGAAATTCGCAGAATCTCGGCCTTTGCGAATGCTAATTAGCTTGATACATATGGCCCTTACTTTTTGTCGTGAAAATATGTATGGTAAAGACATCCGTGTCAAAGGCATCGTGTGGAAAAGGATATGTGATAAAGGCATGCTTTGTGAACACATGGGTTGTAATGTCAATGTCATACAACCTTTTTTTTTTAACAAAGTACAAGTCTGCTAATCATTTCTCCTATATAGCATACCTATTTATCCTTCAATTGCATAATGATTCTTAGTAATGGGAGGTGATTATTGTTGGATTTTAGAGAATAACATCTGGTATTTTTTAATTGATTCACACGTTTTGTCTGGTATTTTGTTGAGAGGTCGGCCATGGTTTCCTACTGCAATACTCCTGATCTGTGGAGTTATCTCAGATCTCGGAAAACTGATTTGGCTAGTAACTCCAGTTACCAGCTGGAACCAGATTAGCGAGCTCTCATAAAGCGACCTTTAGTATTAAGAAATGACTATCAATTTATAGTGGCTACTACTAATTTAATATTGTAATAGTGCAACAAAAATGTGATACATTAACAGGTTTCTGTGTTTTCAATATTCCAGCACATAAGTTACCTACAACCACCCATGCACATACTTCATCGATGGACTCTATGAAAATACAGCTCCTCGCTATCAACACCACTACAGCCAAACGTGTATTCTTTCTGAATGCTATATTATTCATTTTAATTTGACTATAATTAAGTGCCTAGATCGACATTCCCCCGAGATCCATACTTAAGTCAAATATTAGTTTGAGAAGTAAGCATGTGTCTAATATAAAGTAGTTTCAAATGGTTGCTTTGAAGTATGAATTGACACTGATTTTAAAATGGGAGGTAAAATTACTGGACATTTACTATGTGTGATGGGCACAGAAATTAGATTAACTTTAACATGTTTGCCTGGTAGGTATTTTACTGGCTGCAGGTGCGTACTTAAGTTATTGATAATGTGTCCTTTTTGACCAAGTGCGGTTTTATAGTGAAGTACATTTTTCATCAGAGTATTGCTTATAATATTGTACTCAATTAAATGAGATAACTCGACATTTCCTCTGTCCTTTTTAGCATTAAAACGGCTTTCTGCAATATTTAACGGTACTTATAAGAACCCTGCTGCATATTCAAGGTGTACCTAACAGGTTAAACAAAGCTCACTGCAGTGTTTTATGCAAACCTTTTAGTTGAGAAAAGTACAAGTGTTAATAACTCAAGAGGCATAATTGTAGTCATTGTAATTATAATATTGACGAATTCTACCATCAAATTCTAATCCGAGGAAGCAATCTTCTCTGTAGATGTCATGTATATATTTAACTATGAAATCATATTTTTAAATGTTTTAATAATGACTATTATATTTTTGTCTGTCTGCAGTGTCCAAGTAAAGTGCAAGAGATAATCAATGATATTACACCATGCTCCTTTTTCATGAGTTGTCTGTGCCTCTGATGTTTAACACGCAAGTCCTTAAAACTATTAGCTGTATATCTATTTTATGTGATGTCTCCACACATGTTGGCAGTCCATCAATTGAATACCCATACATTTCTTTGAAAGCTACGCCGCAATTAGAGCTGAGGTTCAAACTAGTTTGTAACCATAAAACAGACATAAAATAATTATAACTCATTTAGGGAAATTAGAAAAGGAGCAATTAATAGACTCCCATGGTGAAGCTTTGCTGTGGGGAATGGATGATCTATCTATAGAATATTCTTTGAGAAAATAATTTTTGAGAGAAATAAGATGTCTGAGTGATTGATTTTTCTTTGATAAAACTTTTGAAAAGGCCCAAGTTTCCAAAGTCTGTAAACTTCTTCTCAGTAGATTTTGAAGTTCCTCTACACGAATTTCTCTTTTTATTATTTCTGCAGGGTTCAAAACGAGCGAGTTTTTTCTATATATTGTTATGCTAAACAACATAGTGACATTATAGAAGTACATATCTGATTCAAAAAGCACATTTGCAAATTGTATTTTAATCAACCTTTTGACTCACTTTTCCGTCAACATTAGCACACAATTGTGCCTACATAATCTGCTATCCCATAATTAAGGTAACTCTGTGCATAGTGGGTCATAATACAGGAGGCACTTGTGCGTGTACAGTACCATTTTATTATTTTAGCAGCTTTGTACAAGCGATTGCTACACGTTTTCCTGTTAAAAACACACAGAGACGTGTCACCTCTGACAGACGTGAGCGGTTGAAAAGAAATGAATGGCACTCTCGAGAGACGGGTTTTCTGTCACTTAAGAAGTTTACATATTTCACATTTTTTGCAGTTTTTTCGAGTTGTGATCACAAGGGAACCCAATGTGAGCTCGGGGTCATTTAGGCTGTGTTCCGTTTCAGACGTGCTCTGCCCTAGTCACATTTCATGACAGAAGGGACAGTTCTCTACAGTGCGGTGAAATCAAGAGACACTTCTGCATTAAAATTGAAAATAGAGATTGCTAAAACATTTGCTTATTGCAACATTTGAAGTGTTTAGGTTTTCAGCAAATGCTCTTAAAATGTGCACAATTGTTGTAGGAAAAATGTATATCACTTTCTAGCTGTGCACATTAAATATAATTATATGGGACATTTCGATGCTGTATAGCAAAAAAAAATGCTGGCTTCAACAGATGTGAACGTAAAACAAATGTGCAAATACTTGATTATGCGATGTATTCTTCTATCGTTGTCAATGATGCCTTGAATCACATCATTTTAGATTTGTTTTTGACTTTAGGAGTTTGGCATTGACTTTCAGAGGCAACCAGAGGCCGTGGACTTACCTGCTGCCCTGTTAACCTGGTTACTCGCTCCTGGGGTGCAAACGCTGTTAGTCTCCACGCCGCTGCTGAACACCATCTTGCGGCCGAGACTACAGCTCCCAGCGAGCCTTGCAGCACTTCCGGTTTCCTGGCATCAGCGCACCCGGAGGCGCTACTAAAGGGCAGACGCTCCCTCGGTGGAGCGGGGGGCATTTCGAGGCAACCAGAGGCCGTGGACTTACCTGATGCCCTGTCGACCTGGTTACTCGCTCCTGGGGTGCAAACACTGTTAGTCTCCACGCCGCTGCTGAACACCGTCTTGCGGCCGAGACTACAGCTCCCAGCGAGCCTTGCGACACTTCCGGTTTCCTGGCATCAGCGCGCCCGGAGGCGCTACTAAAGGGCAGACGCTCCCTCGGTGGAGCGGGGGGGCATTTCGAGGCAATCAGAGGCCGTGGACTTACCTGCTGCCCTGTCGACCTGGTTACTCGCTCCTGGGGTGCAAACGCTGTTAGTCTCCACGCCGCTGCTGAACACCATCTTGCGGTCGAGACTACAGCTCCCAGCGAGCCTTGCGGCCCTTCCGGTTTCCTGGCATCAGCGCACCCGGAGGTGCTACTAAAGGGAAGACGCTCCCTCGGTGGTGCGGGGGGCATTTCGAGGCAACCAGAGGCCGTGGACTTACCTGCTGCCCTGTCGACCTGGTTACTCGCTCCTGGGGTGCAAACGCTGTTAGTCTCCACGCCGCTGCTGAACACCATCTTGTGGCCGAGACTACAGCTCCCAGCGAGCATTGCGGCACTTCCGGTTTCCTGGCATCAGCGTGCCCGGAGGCGCTACTAGAGGGCAGACGCTCCCTCCGCGTCGCGGGACGCGCGCGGGCGGTCGCCGGGCTAAGCCCAGGACAAGAGCGGGACAGTCTGGGACAGTCTGAGACAGGACGAGGCTGGGCTGGGCAGAGGATCCTGGTCAGTTGCCTAAGAATAGTGAGGACACGCAGAACTGTTAATTGGACTAGGTGACAGAGATTAGTCTCCCATTATTTTACCTCATTTACTATTTGGCTTTATTAGCGTAAATATTCCCTTTTTTACTGTATGGCAATTAATTTAGGATTGCTTCTTTGATCGTTATGTGTTAGGGTTATTGTCATTTCATAAATTGTGCTTCTCGGATTTTTATAATTTTAATTCAGGTATATTCTTTTGTTCCTTGGAAGGGCCACCTCTGAATTTTTAAAATGTCTAAAACCAATGGAGGGAATATCCGACCCGTTGTAGCCACTCTTGACAACTATCTGGTCAAAGTGGTCGACAAAATTAACAAGGAACGCCGACAATCTCTAGGACAAGGGAGTTCTCCAGACCCTCTCTCTATTCCTACTCAGGCATCTTTTTCTCTATCTATACCATCTGTGGATGATGGCTGTGTTATAAGTTCCCCAGATCCATCTACCATGCCTGCATCCCTTGATCTAGAGTCCACCCCGCCGGTGAATGAGACCCTTAACGACTCTGTGGTATCTTGTTCACCAGCCTCAAAAGTGCAGAGGGTCCTAAGGTCTGGAAGAAATGCTAGCAGGCCTGTTTTGTCCAATCGTAATCGTAAAAACAAAAAAAACATCGAAATAACCCCCAAAGGGTCCATTAATGACTCTGACACTGCTTCAAATAATTCCTATCTGAAATTAGCACCTGAGCAGCTAGACATGTTGGTCGGTATTATTGATGACAGGTTTGTTAAAATTATACAACCGCTACTTGACAAACTTGATATTGTTTCTGGGGAATTGAAACAGCTAGGAGGCCTTGTGCAAACCCATCCCGGTTTTAATAATTGTATGGTATCTGTAGAAACGGCTCAGGGTAGTACCTGTGAGCCGCTGAAGCCGCTTAATGGGGGCCCAAGCACCGATACAGTAGTGGTTTCTAACCCTGTGCCCCCAACTATACCCTCAACTTCGACCACAGGGAATCCACCGAGAACTATTGTAGCTAAGAAAAAGCGGTATGGCTATTCACAGCCTAATCTACCACCTGACTGCGCACCATATGTGGCAGTCCTGACCAATGTCCCTCCAGTAAGGGAGGAGGGTCCCGAAGGTATCCACGAAACACATGAAACATTAAAAAACAAAACCGTGGCCTGGCTTAACAGAGAATGTGATTTCCAGTCGCCATGGCAGACCAGATCCTGGTAACCACCAGAACCAACTGGTTAGGTACTTCACACAAGAATATTTTGGGTGAATGTGTTATTGTTAATTTTAATAGTCCTCGTCTTGCTTCCACTGCTTTGATTAGAGACACCACACTGGCCAGCCTAATAATGATCATGGGTGGGGCAGAGCGAAAGGTCCCAGTATGGTTAATATGCCGAGTGGGTCTCAGGTGGCTACCTTCAATCGTTTTCAATGTTTAAGTGGGCTAGACTCTAAAGATTGACTTGATTCTGGTTTGGCGCCCTGCCTAGCCTGTGAGGATTCTGTCTTTCTAGGAGTAGAACCCATAGTAACGATTTCGGGGTCTGGACATAAAGAAATCCTGCCCAATGCAGAGTGTATGATAGCCAGTTTGGAGGGTGAAGCGGGGGAACGTAACGTGGTCTTGCCGGAAGAGGATTGTGTAAGCATTATAAACCCGTCCATGACTAATTTACGGGGTGGCCAACATATCAATGTAGCAACTGGATTCTCTAGTTGCCATATTGCTAGTTGGAATATCGCGGGTCTAATGTCCAAATTTGACTGTTTGGGGTGGTCAGATTTTCTGGCACTTTTTGATATCATCTGTTTCCAGGAAACGTGGTGTAAATATTTTAAAGGTTATAATGGTTTTGTTTCTTATCAATTACCTGCTGTGGTATCCATCTCTGGAAGAGCTAAGGGCGGGCTCCTGGTCTTGATTTCTGTCAAGACCCCTTTTATTGTAAAAAAACATGTATTGGTTGGGGCACACGCCCAGATTTTATGGCTCTCCCAGAAGAAGGGTAGAAACATTCTTTTGATCAATTTTTATAATAACATCTTTGACAGCTCCAGGGTCCTGGTGGTTGATGCTTTAGCGAGCGCCCTGGATGAAATCACAACAGGTTCTAATGTTGCTTTTGAATTGCTTTTGGCTGGGGATTTTAATATGTCTGTTTGCCCACTTTCTAACCTTAATACATGTGGGGTGGTCAATTGCTTTGGGGACGGAGATCTCCATTTCCATCATAACCAATACGGGGAGTCTCTAAATAATCTCCTAGCATCATATGACATGGATATTTTGGTCAATGAGAAAAATGATCAAGGTGAGACAATCCCCACTTTTACAGGTCGGGGGGCAAACACAGTGATTGATTTTATCTGTACTTCTTCTAGCGTTGTGCCCTGGATTTCGCCCCCTAAAGTCGTTGATATCCTTCTCAGCGACCATAACTGTTTAATTATAGAGGCCTTTCTCTGGAAAGAGAATAGTTCATCTAGTACAGGGCTTATCAATAATATCGAACCCCATAGACCTAATGGGACTAGACTTAGATGGAAAGGGGATAAAGCAGAATTGACGTCTGATCTTATTATAAATAGCGGCTTACCTGAAATCATTGAGATCCTTGAGGATGTTGACGTCACTGCCGAAATCATTCGGCATTTTATTTGAATTAACTTAGTCATTGATTGCAAGCTTACTATTTCAGTTAAGCGCAAGGCAGATCGCCTAAAGGGGTGGTTTGATCAAGCATGTACCTCTGTGCTAAAAGAGCTAAAAAGGGCATTGGTAGCCAAACCCAGAGATAAGAGCCTGTTTTTTAAACTTAGAGCTAGCTATAGGGTTACCTTAAATAGAAGGAAACTGGAACTTCAGCAGGAGGCCTGGGATAACCTGGCCCATGCAGCCGAAACCAACAATTGTAGCCTGTTTTGGGCCACAGTGAATAGTCCGTTCCTTAAAGATGAGAAGGTCCCCAAACTAACAACAAGGTTAACAGGGAAACATGGGTCTCTCATTTTTCTACTATCTTTGATACGGACAAAGTTATGGGTCTTGAAGAGGATTGTTGGCCCATCGTCCCTTTGGACATCACTGTCACTGAAGTTTTAGATAGTATTAGGGCTAGTAAAGGGGGGAAGGCACAGGGCCCGGACGGGGTGCCTATTGATATTTATAAATTAGTTCCAGAACTACGGGGCCCTATTTTAGCTAAAAAATGTAATGCAGCAGTTTGTAATGGGGTGCCTCCTACCTGGGAAGGATCGATCATTATCCCTATTTACAAAAAAGGAGACCGGAGTGATGTGAAAAACTACCGCCCGATCTCCCTGCTAGATTCTTCGGTAAAAGTTATGAGTAGGGTGCTTCTGGTTAGGCTGGAGGAATGGGTTGAGACCAATGCCATTCTGGCAGAATGTCAATTTGGATTTAGAAAGGGGCGGGGGACGATCGAACAGTGTCTAAACCTTGAACTGTTGATCGGAAAGTATACGCAGGCCAAGCCGGGCACTATCTATCTCTGCTTTGCAGATTTGAGTAGTGCTTTCGATTTGGTGAACCATGCAATTCTTTGGGCTAAGCTGATTTAAATGGGGGCATCGGAAAGTATCGTTTATTTCTTAGCCCGCCTTTACACCAAATTATGTACTTGTGTGCAATACGGTACCCATGGTGAGTGTACAACCAAGTTTAGGATTGGGCGGGGTATTAGACAAGGGTGTGTTCTTGCCCCCTTGCTCTTTACCCTTTTTATTAACGATGTGGATTCCGTCCTAAAAACCATTGCAGCAGATGCCCCTAAAGTTAATGATGCCAGCGTCCCGGTATTACTTTACGCGGATTACGCCGTTTTATTGTCTCGCACCCCGATAGGCCTCCAACACCTGATAGATGGGTTTTCACAGTTTATAAAAGGGAGAAAGCTTGTGATTAACAAATCCAAGACCTATATCATGGAATGTGGGCAGGGGCGTAATAGAAAGTCATCCTCTTATTTTATTGATGAACATAAGGTTAAAAAAATAGATAACTTTTCATACCTTGGTATCACATTTTCTAACAATAATAGCTGGATTAGCGAGCATAAAAATGTGAGAGCCAAGATGGCGAAGAGTGCTTACGGAGTGTTTACATTGGCCACAAAACTAGGGGATAGGCGGGTTAGAGACATGCTTAAAATATTTCAGTCTAGATGTCTCTCTACCGCTTTGTATGGCGCTGGGGTATGGGGCTTTGCCCCTGCCGGGAGCTTACAAGTGGAGGAGAACGTCTTTTTAAAAAGACTCTTGTGTTTATTCTGCCTCTAACGAACTAGTACATAGAGAACTCGGTATCCAACATCTTACCGACTTGATTCTCCTTAGACCCCTTATGTTATGGCGATCAATCTGGATTAAAGAAGAAACATCTTTATGTGGAGCAATCATTAAGGACTGCCTCTCTATGGATAATCATTTGAAAATCCCTTAGATTAAATATAATATAGATAGTTTCCAGGCGATTTATGGCCTCGATATTAAATTAGATAACTGCGGGGCCTCTGATTTATCTAAATCCGAAATGAAGAAGTCCTTTCTGAATCTTCTTTCTGAGAGGCGGCTTAGTAATAGTATCAACCTATCCACCTGTGTGTCATATAATGGTTTGAATGAATTTGTGGGCTACCAACCATATCTGACCCAAGTGACTAGAACATCACACCGGTTTGTATTAACAAGATTAAGGATCGGGATTGTCCACAAACTGGTGGCTTTCCCTTCCCAGAATAAGCACCCGGTTGGACCATTTCCATGTGATAACACTTCAGCACAAAGCACTATGTACTTTTTTCTGTTGTGTCAAATGTATAGGTCTTTGAGAATTGTTTATTTAAAACCTATTTTTGTGAAGTTTGGAGTCAGGACTGTAAAGGACTCCATGAAAGTGCTTTTTAACTTGCATCATCCTGATGTCTGTTTTTTTACGGCTACCTTACTCCTTAAAGCAATCAATGCAAGGAAAAGTATGAGCTTTTAAATTATTTATTAATCCCTTGCCTGTATTTTGTGTTTTGTTTTTAACTCTGGATACTGACTCAAATGTTTTTTAATGTGCTTTTATGGACACTGTCCTTTGTTCCGAATAAAGCCTTATGAAATGAATGAAATTAAATGACTTTCAGATAAAGCTAGAATGCAAATCTAAAATTACTTAGCACTTTGGAGGAAATCATTCTAAAATAGCACCCATGGCATGACCAGACATCATGGCTGATCGGAAATGACTCCTGTAGCGGTCTAGTTGTCCTGCCGGCTGGCAGGACCCCGGAAGCACCACCAACATTGTTTCACTCTCTGGCCAGGCGTGGCCAGAGGGCATAAATAAACGGTCTGGAGTCTCTCGTGACTTTCGGTCCAGCTGAGTATAGCACTGTGTGTGTCTGATTTATTGGCGCTCTATCTGTCCCTGTATGTCCGGTGTTATTCCCCCGTGCTGCCCCGCACCTGGTCAGCGTCCCAGCATTGGGACCCCCACACTGGCGACGAGGGTGGGATCATCTGGCTGAAGTCAGGTTCCAGGACCCGAGCCACGCGACCTGCATCACCTGAGGCGGAGAAGTGCTGTGAAGCACTCAGAGTCCCTGCCGCAACTGATAACGCGGAGGAGAAGCGCCCATCGGGAGGTCGAAGCAGTGAGACAAAAAGGAGGTGAGCAGCAGTGAAGCTAGCGGGCGAAGAAACTCACCGGAGCATTCAGCGTGTCTCCGAATCCAGCAGCGAAGCCTACAGTGTGGCTGAACAGTGTGCGCATGCCCAGCAGCAGATTGAGGCTGCATGTGTGCAGGAAGACAGACACGCGTCGCGGTGAGCCGGCGGAGCATTCCATGAGAGCAGGCCCTGGGGAGAGCTGGAGCAGCGCAAGCAAGGGCGCGCAGAGGCGGAGAGAAGAATAGCAAACCCCCACAAGCAGTGGCAAAATCAAGACAGGTGGTGAGCACGGCCATACTAATACAGACACAACAAACATTGGCAAAACCCAGGGAAGACAGACCGAGGGCCGATACTGGCACCGGTGACAAAGCTATCGAAAGGAAAGAGGGACAGTACCAGAGTGGGGGGGAACCAGCCACACGTAGGCTATCTAACCCCGCTGATCCAACCAGCTGGTCAACAAGCATTGATACCAACAACTGACGTATAGACCAGGAGGCGCAGCACTAGGCTTCCGACATCCAATCAACATTTGCTACTGCCCAGGGTGTGCCATGTCCGATGCGGCAGCGCAGAATGTGCCTCCGCAACAGGCCGCAGCGCCAATTCAGCCGCCTCCACCGCCAGCACATTCATAAATCCAGGCACCACCCCCGTTTAGTGAGTTAATTGATCCGTCAACTGCAGCACCTAGGTGGGCTGTGTGGCTCGGACGACTGAATAACTATATCATCACAACACGAGAAACTGATGAGGCAGTCAAGCGGTCATGGCTGTTGCATTTTGGGGGTGATGAAATTTATAAGTTGTTCACGCATCTACCAAACACTGGGCCACCCAATGACTATGACGCGGCAGTCCGGGCACTCAATGCCGAATTCGACCCTCAACTGAACCAGCACTATGAACTGTTCAAATTTCGGCAGTCGAGGCAAAGGGAAGGAGAGTCCATATACGCTTTTCACGCAAGGCTCAGAGAACTGGTGAGCACGTGCCCAGATGATGATCAGACGAAAGAGGTCACTGCCCAAATAATCCACGGGTTTCGCAATAAAACATTAAGGACACTAATACTCAGACAGCCACACATCACCTTAGAGGAGATATTGATTCTTGCACGCTCCCATGAACTTTCTGATGTGTGGGCAACAGCGATGGAAGCCGCACTCCATCAGTTGGCAAGTGCGCCAGCGAGCGTGAAAACAGAGAGGGTAGATGCAATCCGCACACCGACACGAAGTGGACGGGGAAGATGGGTTGCAAAGACGACGCGACCTGCCCTGTATGAATACTGTGGTCGGGAGGAGCACAACCAGGACGGTTGCCCAGCGAGAGGAAAGACATGCTCTAAGTGCGGAATTCCAAATCATTTTGCGAGTGTCTGACGGGGAGGTTTTCGAGGCAAGAATACCCCAGGAAAGAAGTCTGTAGCTGGTTCGGTAAGGCATTTATCGCTAGAAGAGCCAACAAAGACCCGAGCAGTGAAGACGCCGTCCTGCAGCTATCAGTGTTTGGACGATTCATTGACGGAGGATGAAGAGGAATGTTATTTCGTGCCTTTTGCGAAATATCTCAAAAGAAGCCGGAGACCACAGCCCAAGTGCAACATTCAGATCGATGGATCGATGGTCACAGGCCTCATAGACACCGGGGCCACAGTAAACGTGATGGGGCTGCAACACTATAAGAAGTTAAAACCCCGGCCACAACTCACTCCATCCAAAATCCGCATTCTAACATATGTGAGTCAGACCCCACTTCCACTCCGTGGGAAAATGGTGGTTTATGTGCAGGTGGAGGACAAGGAAGTTACGACCACTTTCCATGTGGTTGACCGGGAGGCGGATCTGCTGGTGGGGAGTCAAACCGCCGAAGATCTTCAGCTAATAGCGTTTGCAAACGCGGTGAAAATGCTCCAGACCGAAGACATATTGGAGCTGTTCCCGCAGCTGTTCACTGGGTTGGGCACGATCAAAAGGCCACCCGTCAAGCTTCACATTGACACTAGTGTACAGCCAGTAGCACTGTGACACAGGAGGATCCCATTCCATTTGAGGCTGTTAGTTGAACAGGAGCTCTTGAAACTGGAAAAACAAGGGGTGATTGAAAAGGTGTCGGGCCCCACTCCGTGGGTGTCGCCCATGGTTATAGCCGAGAAGCCCAAACAGCCTGGCAAGATCAGAATATGCATAGATATGAGGATGCCGAATTGAGCAATCAAAAGGGAGAGGCACCTTACACCCACCGTTGATGATATCCTTGCCGACTTGAACAGATCACAATGGTTCTCTAAATTGGACCTTAACGCCGGATATCACCAGCTACGGTTAGCGGAGTCGATACAAGAGGCTTATCTTTGGTGTATCATCAGCCGCGGAAATTTTCCAGAACGCTGTAAAGGAAATAATATCCGGGCTTCAAGGAGTACTGAACGTAAGTGATGACATTTTGATCCATTTGAAAACCATTGAAGAGCATCATAGGCGCATCGGAGCTACACTATAACGACTTGCGGAACACGGGGTGACACTCCACAAAGAGAAGTGCCAATTCTTCAAAAAAACGATTGATTTCTTTGGCTATGTTTTTAACTCCGACGGGGTGAAGGTTGACCCCCGGAAGTCGCAGGCCATTCAAGGTGCTCCTGCCCCGAACAGTGCCTCTCAAGTCCGAAGTTTCTTGGGGACGGCAACGTACTGTTCGAGATTCATTCCCAACTTGGCAACCATCGCTGAGCCTTTACAGAACCTTACGAAAAAGGAGACACCATGGAGTTGGACTTCTGTGGAGATCAAGGCGTTTGATCAAGTGAAGGCGGCCTTGCTGGACACTACCACGATGGCCTATTTCGACACGACTAGACCCACCGAGATACTGGTCGATGCCAGCCCTGTGGGGCTCGGGGCGTTGCTCGCCCAAGAGACTGAGCCAGGAACGTGGGTGCCGTTGTCATTTGCCAGCAAAGCTCTCACTGCCACGGAGTCGCGATATTCACAAATTGAGAGGGAAGCTCTAGCGGTGAAATGGGCCTGTAATCATTTTCACCTATATGTAAGTGGCCACCCATTCCGGGTGGTGATGGATCACCAGCCACTCATCCCGTTGTTCAAAGGCACGGCGCCACATCCTCCGCCCCGGATAGAACGGCGGGCCATCCAGGTGCAGCAATATCAAATGGACCTTGTCTACCGGCCCGGAGCCAAGAACCCCGGTTGACTTTCTATCTCGCCACCCAGCGGAAGTGGATGGGTCCGAGGCAGGACAGGAGTTGACAACCGAGGAATTCATCGACATGATCGCTCATTGGTCATGCCCGAGGGCTATGTCGATCGATGTGATCAAAGCGAACATGGACACTGATGTCGTACTCAATCGAGTGATCCAAGCGTTACGCAGTGGAACATGGGAAGGTTTTCTTTGAGACATACATGGATGGAATGAGGCAGACCGAGCTAGGTTGGGGAAATTCTGGAGGATACCCGATGAGCTCAGCGTCACGGACCATGGTGTGGTGCTCCAAGGATCTTGGATCATAATTCCGAAGGATCTCCAAGAACAGGCTACCCTTCTTGCGCATGACGCATGAGGGGCATCAAGGAACCAGAAGAATGAAGTCAAGGATGAGGGAGAAGGTATGGTTCCCCAACCTGGAGGAGAGCGTGGACACGGTGGTTCGCAACTGCCAATCATGGCAGCTTACCAGCACGGCGGAGACACCTGCGCCCATCATCATGGAAGATCCAGCACCGTCCCCATGGTCCTGGGTGAGCCTGGATTTTGGTAGTTTCCCAGACGGGAGAGTCACGGTAGTGATGGTAGACAGTTACACCAAATACCCCATAGTGGAGGTCGTGCCATCAACAAGTTTTGCCAACGACCAGCCAATTCGGACAAAGGTTTTTGCACTTGTTGGACTGCCCCAGGTCCTCAAGACTGATAACGGACCTCCCTTCCAAGGGAGTAAGTTTAAGGAATTCCTGGAAGAGCTTGGGATCAAACATCACCAAATCACTCCCCAGTGGCCGCAGGCAAACGGGGAGGTCGAGTGGTTCATGAGAACCATAAATAAAATACTGCGCATCGCCACGGCCGAAAACAAAGATCCCGAGGCAGCCCTTCAACACTTCCTGCGGGAATACAGGAGCACCCCGCATTGTACCATGCAACGTACGCCTTTGTCACTCATGCTGACCGGGCCCAGGCGGGACATGCTGCTCATGGCGGAAACGTGGGTCCCTGAGCCGTATGACCCTCTAGCAGGACAAGCACCAACGACAAGGCCAGTCGGAAAAGGAGGGCTCGGTCCAGGATGCTGGTCCCCGGAGATTCGGTGCTGATACGAACCCGACGTCCTGGAGGCAAGTTCCGGACCCCGTATGAGTGGGCCCATGGGCAGTCAAGTCAGCAAACGGAACAGCCATCACTGTTGAGTAGAATGGTGAAGATCTGACTCGCAATGTATCGTGGTTTAAGCAAGTTCTGCCAGTGGCTGACGCATCGTCTGGTGCTGAGGCGGTACCAGTGACAAGTCCAGATGTGAGTGGTGTGGAAGCTGGCCCGAGTGAGTTGTTGATGGCCAGCCCTGGAACACCTGTGCCGGCCCGTGGTGAGGAAAGCCTTAGGCGGGACAAAGAGGACAATCGACGGCCATACAACCAGAGGCCAAACCCTAGGCCCAGCCAGAGACTTGCTCATTTCATGTGCTGAACTTTGAGTTAAGATAATGATCATAAAGAACTAACTTGGGATGGGATGCAGCGGTCTAGTTGTCCTGCCGGCTGGCAGGACCCCGGAAGCACCCACCAACATTGTTGAACTCTCTGGCCAGGCGTGGCCAGAGGGCATAAATAAACGGTCCGGAGTCGCTCGGGACTTCCGGTCCAGCCGAGCATGGCACTGTGTGTGTCTGATTTATTGGCGATCTATCTGTCCCTGTATGTCTGGTGTTATTCCCCCGTGCTGCCCCGCACCTGGTCATCGTCCTAGCATTGGGACCCCCACAACTCCGACCGGCTCTGTCCCTGGCCCCCGTGTTAATTATGAATTAAGGCATTCCTCAGCTCATCACGACCACCCCAAAGAAACGCCAGGTGAGGGGTAATTGCTGGGGGCAGTTCTGGTGTCCCGGAGATCACCCATGTTGTGGCAGAGATGTACCTGCGGATCGCGGCCGCCCTGGGGCAGTTTACACAAAATGGCAGCCCTGTTGGTGAGGGGCTTCGAGCAGCGACGAATGTGAGCCCCTGTCAACTGCATGGATGAGCAGAGCGGTGGTGGCACTCGGCATACACTACCAAATGTCACTGAAGCAGGGCGGTGGACGGCCGGTGGAGCTAACTGGGTGGAACACCAGGCCCACAAAATGGCGGCATTTCCAATCGTGAGAGGAGAGCGGCTCTAGCAGAGGGGGCTCACAGACACAGAAGACGACCAGAGCAGGCAGGATGCAGCCTCGACCCTCTGCGTGCCCCCGCCACATTGTGTTGCGACACCAGCAGACCTGTGATTGCCTCTGACCAGGCTCTCTCCATGTGGGGGCTCCCCCCACATTGCGGCACCTTTTGAACAGGCGCGACATCGAGCTTTGACAGGTGAGCATGCATCTGGGGGCCCCCTTGCACACTGGGGGGCCTCGCTCAGAAGCCTGCAGAGGGACTCGGACTATTTGGGGGGCCATATGTCAAGCGAGGCTCCCGGGACGGAGGATTCATATACCAGCGGTCCTTTGAGAGTGTGATGCTGTTGCATTGTAAGAAGTCAGGTGCAACTACCACCTGAAGAGTCTGTTACACGACATTGACCGCCGGGTGCTCATGAAGCAAAAAGGTCAATAATGATGAGTGAGCATTAAATGCACTCCCGAATGTCAGCTTGTGGCCCATCTGGGGATGTAGCATGGCCAAATACATGTGTGTCTGTTGGCATTGGCCTCTAACACAGTAAAACTTTGTAAGGTCAATACATTAAAACTTCGCCGGGTGCCTGACCCTAAGAATGCCGCCATGGCATGCTGGTGATTAGAGGTGAGCCCAAGCAGCAGCAAAGGAGTGGGAGTGCTGGCTCCTTTCCCCATACATATTGCAGAGTCCCAGAGATCTCAGGAGCATCAAGCCTAACTAGAGACAGAGCCCAGACTGGTTTTGCACGGCGGAAGGGGCAGCTAAAAGCTGACCAGGGAACATGTCCCCTTATGCCACCTCAAAAGGTCCCCAACAATAAGGTCTCGAATTACTTCGCCACCTCAGGCGCTGGGTCATCGGGAGAGGAGGTGGCACAATTGAAAAGTTCAATGGCGCTCACTAGGGAGGACCTCCTGTCTTCCCTCCATGAGTTCAAAAAGGAGCTCTGTGCAGACATCAAAGCTGATATGGGTGCCTCCTTTGATTCTTTTCAGGCGGAGATGAGGGAGAAGTTTGTGTCCATGCAGGCGGATGTGGATTCGGTGGTCACCCGTATGCTGGACCTCAAAGTGAAGTACCAAGAGTTGGCCGATCATTTTAAACCCCTGGAAGAAGGAACAGCGGACCTGAGTAGACAGTTGTGAGCCACCTTGCTTTAGTGCGAGGACTTAGAAAATCACTGCGGCTGCAACAATGTACAAGTTTGTGGCCTGGAGGAAGATTGTGAGGGCCCGGATTTGGAAGCATTCATTGTGGGGATTTTCTTCTCAGTCATGGGGGGGACGGTACTGATGTCCGGTTAGAGAGAGTCCAGAGTGGGGCCGCGGCTCCCTGGGGAGAATCGGAAGCCTCGTGACATCCTGGTGAAATTCAGTTCATTCAAGACGAAGGAACTGGTCTTAAAAAAGGTGAGGATCACCAACAAGATCACCTTCCAGAATGCCACATGCACACTCTACCAAGATGTGGCCTAGGCAACGCTCTTGCAACGGCAGCAATTCCGCTTGCTCACTGACTTCTTGAGAGAGAGAAAAGTCAAATATAGAAGGACATATCCCTTTGGAATTGCCTTCTAATGGGTCAACAAACATCTTCATTGTACGGGATTGGCGGAGGCAGCGGACCATCTGGGAATAACCATCTCCTCACCTGGTGGCGCAGCATCTTCGAGGTGCACCGAGGGGGAGAGACAGTGGGAGTGACAAGGTGGCCGTCCTTGGTGGAAAGCAGGAAGAAGGAGCAAGAAAACTCCAGACTGAAATCTGCAAAAAGTGGATCCCTCGGTGGGACAATATTTGTTTTCAGTGAAGTAAAATACCCCCTGTCTAGGGGACATCAGTGGGAGGGAGGATGAAGTGGAGGACTTGCACTTATCTCGACTATTGAGATACCTAATGATGCGGGGGGATTTGAGAGGACGACTGTGCACGTTTGCAGTTATCTATGGACCAAATGTGGACCAGCAGGACTTTCCCGTCTCCTTCCTCATGACCCTGGAGAACTTTGCACGGGGGGATATACTCCTAATGGGGGATTTTAATCTCATCTGGGACCCGGATCTAGACACAGGGCAACAGAGGGAGTTTTTGGTAAGGCACTTATATCACACCTCCAACAAATTGGCATGGTGGACATGTGGAGGGAGTTTAATCCCTCCGTAAGTGACTATTCTTTCTTCTCCCACTCCCATAGGACATACTCCCAAATCGATCATATGTTCATGAGCCATTCCCTGCTTCCCATGATCTTACAGTCCCACTTTCATCCTATCTGCCTATCTGACCATGCTCCTCTCGAAATGACCCTCAGCTGGCCCACCCCACACTCCAAACACGCGTGCTGGTATTTCCTTAATTTTCTCTGCAGGGATAGACTTCTACGGGATGAACTCAGACAGACCATTAAGTACTTTTTTGAGAATAATGATACCAAACTCACCTCACATGCTACCATCTGGGACGATCTTAAAGCGGTTATCCGGGGCAAGTGCATAGCACTGGTCACTACCCTGAGAAACCAGCAGCGGGAGGAAAGGCTCATGCTTGAAAACGAACTGCAAGCGGCAGAGAAGGTGCATAAGGAGGGTGGATCTGCACCATTATTTCAAAAGGTAACATCCCTCAAAGGGAAGCTACAGGCCATATACACCAACAGTGTGGAAAAAAACATTTTGAGGCTACAGGCCAGGGGATAGGAGGTGGGGAACAAGGTGGGCTCAGTCTTAACACACCAACTACGGGCCAAGCAGGAAAGGGAGTACATTAAATTAATAGTGGATGACGCGGGCATCTCCCAAATAACAGAAGAGCATAAGGCCAATGCATTTGGGGAGTGTTCTCGTTCCCTCTACACCTCGGAGGCACCGCGGTCGCAGGACCAAGCGGCTTATCTAGACCCCTTAGACCTCCCACAGGTCCTGTCAAGTACCAACGAGGACTTGGCTAAACCTATCACGACTAAGGAAGTCCAGAAGGTGATTGATACGCTCAAATTACAAAAGGCTCCTGGACCAGATGGGTTCTTGCCGCACTTGTACTGCACCTTTGCCCCGGAAATAGCCCCTTACTTGACCACCTTGTTCAATATTATTGCCTCTACACAACAGGTCACTCCCACCATGGGGGAGGCACTTGTTGCGGTGATACACAAACCAGGGAAGGACCCTCCGGCATGCTCCTCTTACCGCCCCATAGCCCTTTTAAATTTGGACACCAAGATTTATTAAAAAATATTGGCTACTCATCTAGAAAAAGTTCTCCCAGGCCTTATTAACGTGGACCAATCAGGGTTTGTCAAGGGGCAGCCGACTCATGATAATTTACGGTGCATCATCCATATCATGGAAAAGATCTGGAAAAAAGCATCCCGGCGGCTCTCCTCTCGCTAGACGCGGAGAAAGCCTTTGACCGCGTGGAATGCCCTTTTTATTTCTGGCGCTGCTGCACTTTGGATTTAATGACACCTTCATTGGGATGGTTTGCGCCAATTATCATTCCCCCATCTCCCGCATCCTGGTCAATGATGCTGCATCGTACTCCTTCAGCCTGCCAAGGGGGACAAGACAGGGATGTCTGCTGTCCCCTCTGCTTTTCGCCCTGTGTAAAGAACCTTTAGCCCATAAAATTAGAGAGCATCCCCACATTCGGGGAGTGCAGTTTGGTACGGATGACCATAAGATCTCGCTATTTGCGGACAATGTGCTTCTCCCGGTCACGGAGCAACTGACCTCTCTTCCAGCTATCCAGACAGAGCTGTCACTATTCGAGACAGTAGCGGGTTTTTGGGTCAATCTGACCAAGTCCTTCTTACTTAATTTGACTTTATCCGAAGAGGAGTGGCGACAGGTGGAGGGAGCATCCCCTTTTCGCTGCACAGTCATGGAGATCCTGTACTTGGGCTTCAGGCTCACACCTCATGTCTCAGATATATATAAGGTCAGTTTTCCCACTTTACTTGCCCAATTAAAAGCTGAATTGGGCAAATGGAGCACCGCATATATTTCTTCGTTAGGCAGGATGAATGCCATCAGGACGAATGCTCTCCCCCGCCTGCTCTACCTCTTTCAGGGGTTACCTACACAGGTTGACAGACGTCTTTTCAGAGAGCTGAGACAGATGATCACTAAATTCATTTGGCAGGGAAGGAGGGCGTGCCTGCCCCATCATTTTCTCACTCGTTCCTGCAGGGACGGGGGTCTGGTGCTGCAGGACTTTTTGGGATACTACAGGGCGGCACAGCTGTTTGTAATGACGGAGAGGCCGCTGCGGGCCTCGGAGAAACACTGGCTCCACTTACACAGGCAGTTCACAGGCAGGGCCACATGGGACCTCCTCTTCAAACCAAAGCATGACAGACTGCCCAACGCCTACCTTAGTACGCCCACGGCCACCACCCTGCGGGTCTGGGATGACCTCACTAATTTTTATTTATTTATTTAAAATATTTATAAAGCGCGACTGTCACCTGGCAGGTATCCTGGCGCTGATAGCTACTTCTGTGGTTTATAGACGGGGGGGGGAGCTGGAAAAGGCCAGTTATTTTTTATTATAGGGGCAGGGGGAAGAGCCAAGTTTTGATACGTTTCCTGAATGGGAGGAGATGAGGGATGTGGCGAATTTCGGCAGGTAGACTGTTCCATAGCTTGGCTGCAGCTACTCTGAACGATCTTCCTCCCATCCTGGCCTTCTTACATCTGGGCACTCTCGCGAGGCAAGCAGTAGTGGACCTAAGTGTTCTGGTGGGGGTATACCAGGAGAATAGACGTTGGAGAGGTCTGGGTCCTGTTCCATGCAGTGCCGTGAAGACCAAACAAAGGGCCTTGAAGGCAATGCGTTGCCTCAAAGGCAGCCAATGTAACTCGGCCAGTGCGGCAGTGGCCGAGGATCTCCTGGTCCATCCCAAAGCCAGTTTAGCTGCTGCTGACTGGACTCGTTGGAGCCTGTCCAGTAGTGTCGCCGGAGATTCAAGCAGCAGGGCGTTGCAGTAGTCAAGGCGACTAAGAATAGTACACCTGACTACTAGTGCTCTGGCGGAGGATGGAAGCAGAGGCAAGACTTTGCGCAGTGAGCGCATAAGGCCGGTGCAGGTTGCAACTGTTCTTGAGACCTGAGTCTCCATGCTCAATTGATGGTTGAGCATGACGCCCAGGTTACGGACGGTGGTAACTGGTAGGGGGTTGTTGGAGTTCTCCGGGGGCCAGAACTCAGCGGGCAGAGGGCGGGGTATGCGACTCGCAGGGCAGTACATCACCTCAGTCTTTGAGGCGTTGAACTGAAGAGAGTTCTGGTGCAGCCAGCGTGCCGTGTCTCGTAGGCAGTCATGGAAGGCTTGTAAGGAGATGGAGTCTTCGCCTTCCCACGAGAGAAGGAGCTGTGTATCGTCCGCATAGTTTACTGTGGTCATGTTGTGTGACTTGATTAACGTGACCAGAGGTTTTAAGTAAACGTTAAAAAGAATCGGACTGATAGAAGAACCCTGGGGGACACCATGTGAGACCGGGGAAAAAAACGATTGAAAAGGGGGAAGGGAGACTAAGAGATTGCAACTTACCATTTTTTGTCTTCCTACATGCCCATACATTTTAATGCAGCCTTCCCCCTAGCGCTTCACGAAGGGCCCTTTGCGGTATAGAGCCCAGGGGGCTGCATCATGATCTCCGACTTGTACAGTAAAGGGGAGCTACTCACCTTCCAAGATTGCATGAAACAATTTGCTCTACCTGCCAAGGAGGAATTCCACTACCTGCAGATTAAACATTGGGTGCAGCAACCTATGGTGCGGCTGGCCACCACCAGGGACCTGCTCCCCATAGAGAAATTTGCCAGGTCTGGATCCACCTCCAAGGGGTGCGTCTATTTCCTATATGCCCTCATTCAGGAGCAAGGCCCCAGAACAACCCCACGACATACACAGTTTTGGGACATGATCCTAGACACTCCTGTAGCCTGAAAACAGTGCGAACATCTATATAGAGATATAACCAAATTCAACCGCTCGATGTTCCTTAGAGAGGCACACTACAAAATCATGTACAACTAGTACTTATACCCCTAGAAACTGCACAAGATCTTCCCACCTCTTCTGATTGGTGCTGGAGGGGGTGGGGTATGTTGGGCGATTTCCAGCATATTTGGTGGGATGCCCCTCTATACAGCCCTTTTGGAAAGAGATCATGTCCCAAATCAATATCATATTGGGTTACCCAATCCCGTATTCACTTGAGCACACACTGCTGGGGATGAGAGACCCAACATTGAAACGTCAATTGCAAGGAGACAGATCAGTTATGTGGCTTTGTTTGGGAGCAGCAAAATGTCAGTAGCTGCAGTGTGGAAAAAACAAGAGGCACCATCCTTAACTCAATGGCATGCAAGACTGTGGAAGGTGCTGGCTCTGGAGAGCATGTCCGACATAGTGGAAGACTCCGGGAAAGGGTTTGAGCATATATGGTCCCCGTTGGTGGGCTAGCTGTCGAAGGGCTCCCATTGATGGGTTGATGGCATGTGCCCCATGACTGAGAGCCCTCAATTTATTCCATATATGAAGGCACAGTGGAACAGACAGGGGCTTACTCCTCGGGAGGTGTCTCCACATTGGGTCGGAAGTCCTCCTCTCCTGACCACTAATAAGACTGTACGCATCATGATATCAAGGTTCTTTTTTCTCCTATATTATGATTCCTTGTTGGTCCTTTTTCTTTCCTTTCCTTTGTTCCTCTTCTTGGAGAAAGGGTTGAAACAATGTAACATGCTACCAATTGTGATTTGCTACGTCTGCGCCTACAAATAGGCCCAAAATGCCAATGATCCTGTGAACAAGCTGTAACTCTCATGTGATATCTGTAACTCTTGGCTTACAAAGACATTATTGCAATTGTGATGTATCTCCATGCTGATTTTAAAAACTCAAAAACTGAATTTGAAATAAAATAGCACCCATTTCTTTGGTATAGCAGGTCATTTAAAATGTTGCCAACACTGTGCTCCAAATACCTGTGCTCACTTTTGAACTCCTGGTTATCCTCTCTTAAAAAGTGTAGTTTACATTTTTTGATTTATTGATTCTACGAAATGGACTTTTGGAAACTGGTCATAAGAGGACTGAGTTGTGCAAATCACTAAGAATGCATAGTGACACGCAAAGGAATAAGAAATTGACTCAGGTTGACTCTAAGGAACAAAGGGGCATATTACCAAGCAATAGCGATAATTATCGCTATTGCTTGGTTAGAGACAAAAATTTACCGCTGAGCTGCGGCGATTTTTATCGCAAATAAACCTTGGTATTACCAAGGTTTATCGCAAATGCGATAAAAATCGGCCGCAATGCATGAATATCGCTGAAAAGTCAGCGATATTCATGCATTACCGAGCTAATGCTCTTAGCCATGTTATCCACCTCCCATTGGATAACATGGCAAAGAACTGCTCAGGGCAGGTGTTAGCTTTTGGAGATATTCGCGCTTAGCGCGAATATCTCCATAAGTTGGTAATAGGAGATAGCGATGTTAGCGACTGTTTCCAGTCGCTAACATCTTGGCACGCCCACTTTGCATGTCATTAGTGATAAATATCACTGACATGCAAAGTGGGGCCCACGATGGTCGCTATCTCCTACTAGCTGCTGCTAACTGGTGTTAGCGACAGCTAGGTAATAGGGAGATAATTTTATCTCCGCTTTCTTGGCTTTTAAAGCTAAAAAAGCGGAGATAAACCCCTTTGATAATATGCCCCAAAGAAACAAAGGGGCTTATTTACAATAGAAGTGATTTAGTGTAGCATTAGCCTTCTTGGCTTAATGCCGGGCCCCGCCACTTCCATAACGCACGGCTGCATCCTATGTACAACAATAAGGTGCAGCCCTGCGTTTCCCCCTGCACTGGCTCTTCATTTAGCTGCCTAGTGCCAAAATAGGCACCCTTGCACCACATAAACAATCTTTCAATAGCATTTTGTAACTTCTATTTTTCTGCTTAATGCAGCACACGTAGAAGTTGCAAAATTTCATTTGTTTAAAGATTGTATATGTGCAGGAAGGGAGACCTTCCTGCACATAAACAATCAATGGTGTTTTGCTAGTTTTATGTATGTTGTACAATGCAGCACACATGGAAACAGCAAAATCAAGGAGAAATGAAACATTTCTCCTCGTTGAGCCAGGGTAAGACCAGGTTTTCCTTGGTCTTTATCTTCGCACTGCCCCATATTTATGCCACCCTTGTAAATATGGGGCAGCGTCAACATGAAAGGGTGTTGTGATGGAAAGCCCACCGCAACACCCATTGCCCTCACCTTTCACGCTAAGTGTAGCATGAAAGGGTGAATTGTAAGTAAGGTCAAGCCCCGATCGCCATCACACCATCGTGAAAAGTGATGCTCTGGTGGCAATAGGGGCTTGTAAATATGCCCCAAAGTTGTTTGAAATATATTTTGGTAAATTGGTCTAGCGATTCATTTGAAATATTCTGCACAAAGACTTTCGACAAGGCTTCCATCGTTTTTGTAATACTTTTCTTGAGTGTGCATTTACCGGGGCATCTTGGTACTCAGAGTGAAGAACAGACATACCACAGTCCAATAAGCTAAAAAAAACCTTCAGTGAATAAAGACCGTTACTAAACAGGAACAGATATTAAAAAACAAAAAGTACCAGGGCTGAAAACGAGTCAAGGCTAGAGCCTTGAAAAGAGGAAAACCTACTTTAGATGATCAACATCTTTGAAGTTTGAAATCATCTGTATCTCCACAGGGTAATCATTCGAGAGTTTAGGTTCCAGAGCACGGAAGGCTTTACCACCACAGTACACCCATTTTTAACAGCTACCACAGAGACAACCGGCAGGGGACTCGCTGGGCGTCAGGAAGTGGTTGAAAGTCCGGGCCAGGCTCATAGAAGGCTTTGTGAGACAAAGAGAGTACTTTCAGATGAATCTGTTTATCTGAAGCCATTATGGGCTACCCCTAGCCTGAAAAATGTGGTTGGATTTCCCGAGACCATCAGCAAGTCTCAGAACTGTATTCTGCAGCCTTGTAGGTTAGAGATGGCTACGTCTGCCCGGCCTATCTAGAGCTAATTGCCACAGTCAAGGTGGGATGGGGAGACACAACCCTACTCCTACCCATCAGGGATTAAAGAATGTAGATTTCTTAGGGTACTGAGCTGAACAAACCCAGTAGCCCAGACTATTTGGATCTGAGGTAGACAAAGACACAACTTTTAATAAACAATCACTCCCACATTCTTGACTGTCTCTATTAGTGTGGGAAAGGGGCACAGCCGCTGGGATGATGAGTCAAGGGACTAGGTTTGGGAGTCCTCACCTTTGATTAGACTCAGTCTTGTCACAATTTAGTTTGAGGAAATTGTACGACATCCAGCACTGGATTTTAGCTAGGCAGTCTCACAGCTGTCCAATGCAGCTGGAGAAGGGCTGGTTAGATGTGTGCCGGAGTTGTGTGTCATCAGTGTAGGCTAACACAGTGAAACCAAAAGAGCATATTAGACAATTGTATGACAGAATATCGAGAGACCGAAAATTGACATACAGAAATATTGACGCAAACATATCGAAGAAAAGAATATCGACATCCTATCTACATTACAGTAAGGAAAAAAAATCCCAAAAATAATATTGATGTCAAAAATACTGTTTATTTTAATGTTACAAAACAAACGTAAAAAAGTTCATAATACATATAATTAAAATAAACATAGTTAAACATTTTAAAAATTAACAAATTATAACTAATATATTTAATGTAAAAATAAATTAAACATATACATATAATATAAATACTTGATAATCATTTTTAATAATTATTATATTAACCTATAAATTGTTAAAACATATCTTATGAATTACAAATACATGTCTATACATAAAACAATAATGTAAATAAAAATAAATAAATATATCTGACACATTTTTAAAAAATCAATTATTTTCAATAATTTTAAAATTCATTATATACTACATTAACTAAAATAAAACAAAAAATTAGAAAGCAGAGGGAATAAAATTACTATTCCGACTCCAAACAGTACAACAGAAGTGAAAACGTTGGACAGCGTAGGGGTAAAAATTAGTATTCCCAATCCAGTGAGTGCAACAGTGGAAAGAGTGTTGAATAGCGTAGGGGTAAAAATTACTATTCCCACTCCAGTGAGTGCAACAGTAGGGAAAGTGTTGGATAGGGTAGGGGTAAACATTACTATTCCCACTCCAGTGAGTGCAACAGTAGGGAAAGTGTTGGATAGCGTAGGGGTAAAAATTACTATTCCCACTCCAGTGAGTGCAACAGTAGGGAAAGTGTTGGATAGCGTAGGGGTTAAAATTACTATTCCCACTCCAGTGAGTGCAACAGTAGGGAAAGTATTGGATAGCGTGGGGGTTAACATTACTATTCCAAATCCAGTAAGTGTAACAGTGTGGGAAATGTAGGATAGCATAGGGGTTAAATAAACATACTTCTTAATTAAATAAGTTTTTATAAAAAAATAACATATGAATAATTAAAGTACACAAATATTACTAATAAGCACCAATACAATCAAATAAATATTTACTTAATTGACATTAAATTACTTCCCACGCTATTCCCCTATAAACTCACAACCCATCACACAAGAAATCACATTTAATTAAATTATCAATTCATCTTTTAATAACAATTATGAATGTATGACATTACAACGCATGCTTTTACCACGCATGCTGTTACAACGCAGTTTTTACAACGCATGCTGTTACAAAGCATAGCTGGATAGTGAATAGTTTAATTTACTATTCCAACTCCAGTCCCCGTGGATAGTAGGGAAGGTGTTGGATAGTAAATTAAATCCATTCCCTATCCTAGAGCGCCCCCCAGCGCAATGCGTTGTAATGACATGCGTTGTAATAGTTGCGTCGTAAAGGCACTGCGTGGTAAAAGTTGCGTTGTAAAGGATGTCTCCCACAATTATGTACCAATTAATAATTAATTAACTATAGATTAATTAACTATAAAAGTTCATAAAAAAGAATAATACATTAATATTAATTAATATAATTATAAATTAGTCAATTAATACAAATTAATTACCAATTAATAATGAATTAACTATAAATTATTTAACAATAACAATAAATAAATAAAAATAATACATTAATTATTATTCATATAATTATAAATTATCAGATGATAAAAATGTATTTCCAATTATTAATCACCAATGAATTAATAATCAATACAAATTAAATGAAAATATTAATCAATTCATTATAATTAAATTACTTTCCACCCTTTTCCCCTTAATCCCACAATCCGCTCTGATACTAAAACGCTAAATTTACTTTAATAAAAATTACTAATTTCTGAACATTTAATACAAAAAATGTTAAAGACATACATATAAAATACATACTAAACACGAATATAAATATCGATATTATTAACAATTATATTTTTGGTAACGATATTGAGTATTTCGATATTACTTATTTTGATATAAAAAAAAAAAGCTATATTACTTACCTTAAGGTCGATATTCTGGTCAACGATATGCTTGACTTCGATATTCTGTCCCTACGATATTTAAAAATCGATATACTGTAGGACGATAAAAAAAATGATATTATGACTGCATAACTATTAGACAACAAAGTGGATCTATGTAAATGTTGGATAGGATTGGAGGCATGGCTAAGCCATAGAGAACAGAACGTGGTAAATAGATGTACCTGTTTGAACTCAAGGAAGGTAGTGAAACGAGTTGACTTCTGTTCACTAGGAGAAAAGCGAGCCATTTTTAAACCTGTCCAGTTATACAGATGACTTAGATGTGTCACAGCAAGATGGCATGGTTAACCATAGTGAAATCTGCTGAAATATGCAGAAGCATAATTCTGACATGCTGTCCTGTATCCTTGCTCTGCTGAGCCAGAGTTGCTACTAAGACACATTCCATGCTATATCTTGGGCAAAACCCAGCTTGACTTCCATCGAAGTGGTTCCATGCATAATAATTAGCCAGCCTACCTTCCAAGTGCTTTCCAAAGTTCTTGGTCATGGCAGACAGTGCTTAATTTGTGCCGGTGTTTGCTGGTGCTCAGCACCGGCACCTCTGTATAAACATTGGCACATATTTATTCATCACATGGTGGGGCTGTGTACCTATTTTTTGTAGCAGAATTCCCAGTACGTGGGTATGGCTGTCAATAGCTTTGGTTAGCAGTGATTGGAGTTTAAATGGTTCTAGGTACTTGGACTGATGAAAAAATACTTTAGGCCCTGGCACTTCATTTTTTACAAATTAAGCAGTGTGGTAGGAGGTTGTGCAATCAAACAAATGTGTATTTACTTTGTAAGGATACAGGCCTGATTTGTATTTTAATATATGGGTTATTACTCCTTTCTTAACTGGATGAAGTCCCTAACCTATATGTAGGATGATACTAATGACCTATTGAATAGGTTCTCCAATTACAGGGATGAGGTCTTCGGAAGACATATAGCACAGGGATCGACTGAAGAGCCTGTCTTCATGCTAGATAGAATGATGTAGAACTTTAATAAGACTGATGGGGAGGAGCTTCAAGATGTTAACTAGGATGATGTATCCTGGTTCTCTGATGGATATAGCGGCACCTCCTGACTCAGCATTAGCCTCCTTATCAATCTTAATATATTTCACCCAAATGAAATCTGATAACTATCGCAGAGATGAGGAGGTAGAAAAATTCTTTCACCGTGTTAAAAAGATCTTTGGTGATGATAGATAACAACTGAAACTGAAAGGCTATGAAGTGAGCCTTGGCCAAAAAGAGAACGTATTTATATTGTTTTAAGAACCTTTTGTATTGCCAATACCCGCCCTTGGTACAGGTTTTCTTCCACCTTCTCTCATATTGCCTGACGGGAAGTCCTTCCTATCTAAGCTCAGTGGACAGTCATCTATGACGTGGTGCATCACCCCTGATGTGGAGAGAACTAGTTAGTGCACCCCTGCCTGCAAGAGATATAGTAGCCTTAAAAAGGGCATCCAGGAGAATGTTAGAAGCATCTTGAGAGGGTGAAGTGACATGCAAATCCTTGAAGATATTACAGGCTTCAGCTATATCTACTTTCCTATATTTCCTAACAATGGGCTCCATTGTTCCCTTGTGGCCGAGGTTGGAAGCAAGATGAAACACGTAATTAGGAAACGGTCACACCAGATGATAGGTTTGATACAGAGATTACCAATAGCGCAGAGGGTTTTACAAAATGTAAGGTTCCGCATGTGTCCCTTCTGTGGGTGGCTACTTTATTCAGTTGCTCAAAGCCTAGCTTAACTAGTTCTGTGGGACATGCAAGCAGGCTAAGTTTGCTACATGTGTTATTATTCTCGACATGAAATGCTAACAGGCTGTAGCTGCTACATGTGCTAGTGATTTCATTTGTAAATCTCCTGGATTGTGAAATGTGATCCAAAGCATCACAGTTTCACTATTAAACCAACATCCTGAAATAAAATATCTTTTTTATTCCGGAATATAATGTATAACAATAGGAAACTAGACCAATAGAAATGATTAATATTTCCTGAAAGTGTGAAGAAGAAAGTATAATTGCAAGTTTAATGGAAAAAACAAGTGTCATAACCCAATAATTAAAAGGCAGAGCATACGATGTAAAGTAGGCGTGCCAGATAAAGACTAATTTTACATCTGGCTTTTTTTAAAGAGTGCCGAGTTAGACCCGTTAAAAGGATAGAAATGAAATTGTAAGCTTCAACCTGGCCTCCAATAGAGATGCATTATTCTACGTGCCACATGAGAGGAATTCCTGATATCAATTGATTTAAAGGAATGTATCTGCATACCCAGAACCATTGGCTACATTAGAAGTTTATCATAATATTTCCCAGGAAAAATATTATTCCAATGTTTCAATTTGAAGTTACCTCCACCTCAGGGTTTTTATTAGTAACTTACATCTGCCCACCTCTGTTTGTTTGTATAATACATGGCTTGAGGTTTAAGGCACATCCTTACCAGGACGGCAGACTGAACCATTCCTCAATTGATGCCCAGGTTAACATGTGGGATCCTTTAAAGAAGTCTTATCTTGATCAAAATCAGTGACAATACAAACATAGAAAAGGTCATCCTTCTGCTAGCTTAGATCACGAAGTTTCAAGCAATATGAGCAGCTGGACTTTAAAAGCATTTTCTTGCCCGCTGTTTTATTTACAGGACTTGTATTTGAGAATCTTCAGCTGACTAGGACTTTTGCGAAACTAGGAAGTTAAACAGATAATTGTCATAAAAAGAATTAAAATTATTGAATCTATATATTTTTTCTATATTTTAGGTAATGTATTATTTGCAGTAATTTTCATCACATTAAAAGGAGGCTTTTTAAATAACCTATAAAATGATCACATTGAATCCATCACCCACCGCTATATCGTCAAGAAAATTATAATTTACCATTTTAGCATCACATCTATTTACACGACACTTAGCTGACAAAGTAGGGGTTTGGTGGATGCATGGAAGCCCATCTACTTTTAAATTTTAAAAGAAAATAATGTTTTAATATATAAAATGTAAGAAAATATTAGGCATATGTTTTAACGAAAAGTCACCTGTTCTTTAGAAGGGAATCACTAACAAAAATAGCGCATGTGTGAGGACCAGAGGCAGCAATGACAAATGAACTCAACCGCCATGGTTGGGACTCACTACTCCCGATTTGTCCTGTGGCACCCCAAACTGGGCCTGACTGCATTGTTACTCTACTATGATGCTCTGGGGTGTAACAAACAACATATTCAGGGGCACATTACCAAGGGTGGCGATAGGCAATTATCGCCGGTTTAGCGGCCGTTTTCGGCTTAATTCGGATAATTCTATCGCTCTATTAGCAAGCTGTCGCTAACTGATGTTAGCGACAGTTTTTAGGCGATAGCGAGCGGTTTGGGGCCCGCTTTGCATGTCAGCGATATTTATCGCTAATGACATGCAAAGTGGGCGTACCAACCTGAAAGCAGTTGCTAACGTCGCTATCGCCTATTAGCAAGGCAGGCGTAGCGATGGAAATATTCCCGCTATCGCCAAAAACCAACGCCTGCTCAGACCAGTTCTTATCCATGTTATCCAATGGGAGGTGGAAAACATGGCTAAGAGCATTTCGTCGCTAATGCGTGAATATCGCTGTATTCTCAGCAATATTCACGCATTTCGCCTGATTTTTATCGCTTTTGAGATAAACCTTGCTAATAGCAAGTTATCCCAGCGATAAAAACCGGTGATGCGCGGCGATAAAAATATTGCCACTAACCCTACTTAACGATAAATATCGCTATTTATTGGTAATATGCCCCTCAGTTTCTTTAGACCAATTAGCGTCAGTTTCCATCAAACACTTTTCTCCTTGGTGAATTCAAGTATGTTTTGATACCCCTTCGGACTCAATATCAAACACATTAACTCAGGGGTTATCATATCAAAGTTTACCAGAGTCATTCACGGGCCCACAGTCATAAAAGTTCATAATTTTCTTCTTAAATAAAACAGAAAGTTACATTGGCCGCATTAATTTCCCAATATGACAAGAGCACTACTTATTACCTTAAATCTATTGTCACCTCACTAACCAAATACAAAACACTCACACCTGTTTTCCCAACATGGGAGCATTGCCACCTTCTGATCAGAGTTCCTCCGCTCCATTCTCCATATCACTATGATAGCTGATAATTGTTCTTGTAAGGAGGCTTTAAACCATTTTTTCAAACTCACTTTAATTTTTACGAATGTCTAGTCTACAATAGGTCTCTTGCCTAAGCATATAAAGACCAGGAACTATCAACATTTTGGGCCTGATTACGGGTTCGACAGTGCGGCGCCGGGTCTTCCCTGCTGCACCACCACTAAACCTGTAGTTGGCTGCCCGCCAGATTACAAGTATTTCTGGTGTCTGGCTGGCTTCTTTTCACGTTCCCAGGGTGGTGCCCTGAAAATGGGCACCGCAATGGGAATGCCAAAACCAGTTCCTGCACAGCATAGACAGTAAAGTTCATGATGTGCAGGAACTTTACTACGCAATATATTCCCCCCCCCTGTTCATGCACACAGGGAGGCATATGTTGTGCCCCCCTGCATTGAGCCCAGGGCGCAGAGGCAGCAGGGGCTGGTTTTCATGTAGCAGGAACTGCCATAAAAACAGTGGCAGAGAGGAACCACGATCCCGCCTAGCATATTGCGGCCGCCTGACCGCCCTAACACCACCAAGGAATGGTGGTTCCAAGGTGGCTGTGGCGGGGCAATGGCGGTCTGACTGCCATAATTGTAATAGGGCAGCTGGGAGACCACCAACGCTGTGCCCCTACGAGTCTGGTGTCCATGGACCACCAGACCTGTAATAGAGCCCCTTGAGCTGGTGGAAATTCCCCAGATGTGATGCTAACTGGTGCAAAGTGATGATGGGGGTTCAGTTTACAGTCCACAATAGTTAGAGCTATATGAAATAAAACAATAGTCAAGATCAAAACAAGACAGAGTTGCTGTTTTCTTTGTCTATTCTTCAATTACCCATCTTTTCTTGATCATAATGGGAAATGACTACAGAGTTTACCAATTCAGGTATCCTGATGAGAAGTTCAGAGGTGGCCTCATCATTTGTAGATCGCTGCCCATCAAGTCAATAATTTGAAGATCAGGTCAGATAAAGCAGAAAACTGATTAGAAATCATTACAAAAAAAGAATCGGACAGAGTAGGGGGGCCTGTACAGCCTATGGTGTTTTGGGCAGCTGCACTCAGAGATTATTCCAGATGCCGAGAAAAATAACCAAGAGGAAACAGTCTCACATGCCCATGGCAAGGTAGACCAGTCTGTGCAAGCGCCAAAAGACTGTTACCAATCAGAAGATATCTAACAGCTCTCAGATCCTATCTGCCTCCACAACCCATACCACCTTCTTAAGCCCCATCTCCCGAGTTGTTTGTGATCCCCCTTTCCCACCATTACTGCTCTATTTTATTAGGCCCATTGGGTGTCTAGTCCTGCAATGACCAGCCATTTTACATCTTTGATGGCGAAGGTTCTCCACATTATGGTTAAAATGCTGTGAGGATGGCCTGTGAATTTTGCCCCAAGTCAGGAACCTGGGTTGGACACACCCTCTGGCTTGGGGTGTCAGACTTTATTATCAATTTGACATGGGGCTCTGGTGTTTGGACCATCTATGGACAGTGGAATTTTGTTTACCCGTTGTATGTAGACTTGTTCTCTTTATTATTTGCCAAACACCCTTCAAGTTAATATTTTCCCTCTGAGCGTAGCATACATTTCAGTTCCTTTTGGCCTTTTCTCAAGGACAGTTCTTCGTTTCCCTAGTGTATATTGATTTGTTTCAAAAACATTTTTCTGAGTTATATATAGGAAATCATTTCACAGTGAAATAAATATATCCTTATTACATTTACAGATCTTACTCTATGGTGCGTTGTATGTCAGCCAAAAGAAGTGTTTGAGTTAGAGGATGCTTTATATATCACAATGAAGTTTTTAACTGTTGTACACTTTGAAATCAACAAAGACAATTGCTTACATACCTCTAACCTATGTTGTAAATACAACATCAAACATTCAACAGAAATGAACGGTTGACACAGGTTGTGATGTAATAAATAAACATATTTTTATTAAATAAACATAGTGACAGTGAATGTGTTTGAGATACAGAAAGAGTACAGTTTTTATTGGAGTTTTCACCTCCTTCTCTGCCTATGCAATTTTGGTGGTGAGAATATTTAAGACTGTGCTCATGTTCTGATCAGTTGGGTAGGTGTTGCAGGTAGCGGTGGTGGTGCAGGTGTCTTTCTACACTCTCTTGCATGCATTGGCTGTGAAGATTGATATTTGCATTTTTTTTATCTATTATCATCTGCATGGCCAAGGCATGGTGCCTCTTACTCTCCTCCTTAAAAGTTCTTCGATGTTCTTAGTGTATTTTTGGCAAGTGTTGGTGACCTTTTGCAACATTATCTAAGCCACGGGTCTGCCTGTGAAACATCTGAGAGTCTTTAAAAAAGTCTGCAATCTCTCAGAGAGTAACCCTCATACCATGTAAATCCTGAAGCATGTTACTCTGTTCATGGTAAAAATGATTCTCCCAGTGGCTGGCACTAGCCCCACCTCAAACATACGTAGCCATCTGGCAGGTCAGCAGGTTGACCAGCACAGAGAGGGGTGTTATAAGGAAGTTATTGGGGATTAATGAATGGAGGATACCTGTTCTCCACCTAGAGTGTGGTCTCCCTCAGATGATTGAGAAGAAGGTGGTGCACTTTTATGGGAGGTGTGTGTAAGAGGTTGTATAGGGAGACCTGTGATTTGAGGGCTGTGTGGAAGTGACAGTTGCCTTGGCAGAATTAGCATCTTTCACTGCTTAGCTTATGGCTGGGTACTGGCAATTCTCAGAAGGGATTCAGAAGGAAAAAGTGGCCGTCTTGAAGATTTTATGTGTGAGGCAACCATGCTATCGTCCTAGACAAGATCCTCCTAGACAAGCTACTTCTCCTCCTCGATCAGCTCGTGTTCTACCTCCTGCTCCTCCTCTTGATGGTGAGCAGTGCTGGCCACAGATGTAGTAGCTTGGAGGAAGATCATATTCTCTCCTCAGGTTGCCTGCCAACTTCAGCTAGTAAAAGATTCAGCACGATTCTCTGTGTCAATGTCCTCAGCCCCAACAAGAGGATTTCTAAAAATGAAGTACATGAAATCCAGTTTTGTTAAAAATTGTCAACACAGTACTTTCATGAAAATTGTTCTGTAAATAAAAAATAAAGTTAATGCAATGTGAGCCTATGTCAACATAGACTATTAAGAGTTGAACTATGGTTGAGATTATTAAATTGTAACAATGTAAACTCACCAGCTCCAACCACAGAGATTACTTCTTCGCCAATCCCTATGGTGTCAGCTACTGAGCATGGAACCTTGTAGTTGGCGTTTCCAAAGCATGTCCAGATCCAGCAGCTATAGATATAGCAGATGTAGGTTCAAAGATTACTGTCAATCTATACAGGCAATCATATCGATCAATGTAGATACATTAGAGAGACATATGGAAGCTTATACACCACAATGAATACATCTTTAATAATTTCCTATACTTGCAACCACAAAAAACAATATAGTGAAATATGTAGGTCTACCTGACGGATGACCGGCAGTGGGTCTAATTGCTGTTGCCATGATGTCCCTTTCTTTTTTTTTAATTAAGAGAATAGTTAGGTAGATACATAAACACATAAATGCATTAAACATTTCATATTTTCAGATTTTTACATTATCCCCTACATGTCTTTGTTATTCCATCATAACAATAGGGTTTCCCATAACTTCATACTTTTCTTCTTGGCTTTTTGTCCTTTGCATTTATATAGTGAGATTTCTTGCAGGCTAATATTCAATAGCCGGTGAAGCCATAACTGATATTTAGTTGGATCTGTATCTTTACAAGCCGTGTCAATCAACAACCGAGCTATAGCTAGTGTTATAAATACAAAATCTCTTTGTGATTTATCAAGATGTGCCCCACAATCATACTCTAGTAGCATCAGGGCTGGGGTGATAGTAACTTTCTTATTAATTGTCTGTAACCAAAAATCCTCTATACCACCTTTAAGCATTGAGAGCTTAGTACAGGAGTAGAACATATGTATATAATCTGCCGGGCCTGTGTGACATCTGGGGCATTTGTTATTCTCCCTTTTCCCTCACCAATGGAGCTTAGCCGGCATATAGTATAAATTGAACAGGGTTTTGTAATGCTGGGCCTTTAAATTGGGTGACCAAAAAATCCTTGTCCCTAATTCAAGTGAAATGTCCAGATCGACCTCCCCATCATCCAGCTTTTCTACCCATTTTGTTATTGTTTTTTCCATGTCATCTGGAAGGACCTTGATTAGTTCATGATATTAATCCCTTATCCTGCTATCTTGATGCTTTATAATTTCCAGCATTGGGATTTTATTCAGATTCATAGAGTCCTTGGGGAGACTTTTTATACACCTCTGCACCAGCATATAACTAAACTGTGTATTATTAGTAATACCAAACCTCTGCACACACCCTGTAATGGTATATGCTCAGTGTTGTGAAGCAGATCTGCCACCCTATGTATACCCGTCTTTTCCCAGCTCCTAGCCATGCCATCATATAATGCTTCCGGTAGAGGGGCTGAGCACCACAAGGGAGTGTATCTGTTACACATGGGAATCTTCAAGATCTTGCTAACCTTTTTCCAGACCTTCCAGGCTTCTTGACACACTTGGTTCAATTTGTCTTAAAAAAAGCCCTTCTAAATTACTGTGGAGCAATAAACTGGCACGTATTGCTCAGACAAAGCTGGTGCGCAGCTGGTATGATGGCGGAATAGCACTCTACGATGTGCAACTTTAATATTGGGCAGCGCAGCTGAAGGTAATCAATCAATGGGTCCATTTTTCACGTTCGAAACCGGTGCTGCAGGCAGATAGAGCGCAATTGGGCATGGAGGATATGTTGGCTCCACTTTATGAAAAAAAACTGGTGATGACGCAGTTTGGGCCACTGCGACATACCCTTGGTCTGTGGCATACGGCTCAGACGCGACTAGGATGGCGAGGAGTAATAACTCAACTCACACCATTATGGGATACGAGACGACTGGGGAAGCTCAGACAAAGCAAGGGTTTCGACCAATGGGACGCCATTGGGATATCGACTGTTGGCGACATGTGGCGAAAGGGGGAGGTGATTTCCTTCGAGCAATTAAGACAAACATATGGGATGGCCCCCTCAGAAAGATTCAGGTATACGCAAATACGGCATGCCTTGATGGCAATACTGCCGGCAGATTCAGAGGTCCCGGAAGCATCCCCGTTGGAGGACAGACTATTAACAGACTACATGCCGAAGAGGGCGACATCTCTCACCTACCGCAAACTCATAAATAATTTACCTGACCCAATGGGACCCCTAAGGGTAAATGGACCCATGATCTTTGCGAAATGGATAATCCCCAAGGGAGGTGGGTATACCCTCGAGACTTAGGCTGGTGCAATTACGCATACTACATCGCTCCTATTACACTAGACACACCCTACATAAGATAGGGAGGGTGGAGCATCCCTACTGCCTGAGGGGTTGTGGAGAAGAAGGTAACTTTTACCATACCATATGGGACTGCCCCAGGATAGCGAAATATAGGGCTGAAGTGATGCGAACCATTTCACAGGTAGAGGGGGTCTCACTACTACCGGAGCCTAAGCGCTGTTTATTAAATATTTGGGAGCCAAACGACCTCACGCGCATCGGGCAGAGCTGGGTTACGCTGGGCATGATGATTGCTAGAAGAAATATAGCACAGAGATGGGGGGGGCGGAGGTGCCGACCCTAGTGGCATGGATCAAGGATATGGATGCAGCCATGATTGCGGAGAGAGTGATATATCGTAACAGGGGTTGCCCTAAAAAATGGAACACTTTGTGGGGGGCGTGGAATAAGTATAGGGGTATGCCTTATGATCTACCATCGGACCAAGAAGACAGTGACTCGGAGTCGGAGGAGGTCTAGTGGCCCAAGACTGCATAAAGACTGGAGGGTCTCAGTTGTTACAAGAATGCATAATTTGGAACTGGATATAATCACAAAGGTATATTTTAACGCTGTGAGATGTTATACTGCATGTTTATGTCGCATGTTCTTGAAATGTATGATTAACAAGAAAATAAATAAAAATTATCAAAAAAAGATATATATATGTATCTCGCAAAAAAAAAAACCCCTTCTGCGTCACTCCCTATAGAAAGCTGATATATTGTGGGTAAGCCTGGAACCTCGGCTCTACCTTGATCTGGTAGAAGAAAAATGCCCATCTGCTGCAGAGCGGTGGCCCAATAATAGAATAAAATGTTCGGGGCTTCCCATCCGCCACGCTCATGTGGGAGTATCATAAACTTCATTGCTCGCCATGTCTTCTGCTAGCCCCAAATGAAGTTGGTAAACAAGGCATTAACTTTATTTATATTGACTTCTGCTAATTCCAATGGTATTGCCCGAAGTAGATATAACATTTTCATTTTTATTATATTAATTCTTCCAATTATTGTGAACTGTAATTTGTCTCATTGTTTGATTTATGTGTTTATTTTTTCCAGAACAGGGTCAATATTGATCACCCACAGAGTATCCATACAAGGTGTTATATTTACCCATAGATAGGTAGCCACTTCACTTTTACGGGTGTCTTGTAACTGGCACTGAGAAGAACAGATAATTTGAGTTTTCCCCTTCTTCAAAAAGTATCCATCAGGATTTTTTTTTGCGGAATAAAAATTGATACCCTAGAGACCCGAAGGAATAAAAAAATTGGCACAATTAATAGGGATTGGTTGAGTGATATGAGCAGCGTACATTACTTCATCCTAATGAGTGTCTTTCACTTACAGAGAGAGTGACAAGAAGACGGCACCACTCTCCAGGACCGCATGAATTGTGAAAACCCATAAACGAGGCAAGCATAACAACTTGAGAGAATGTTTTTTTCACATGTTTGTATCTCATGCTTGTCACCTAACTTTCATCAACAAGGTTTGTTTGTTAAAATTACATCAGAAGTATAGGATACATCCTTGACAACTAATCGTTGGCCTTTAGAACAAAAAATGTTTTTCAACCAATGAGAACAGTGAACGAATTCCTCTGTAGATATAGCAACAACTCAAAAGATGTATCTACATTGAGAATATTTTGCAGCACAATTATCAAATTTGTATTCGAAGGGAGGTGTTCCCCCTCTCCCCTCCCCTCACCACTCCCTTTCTCCTCCCTTTCCCGCTTCACTCGCATGGCAAGAAAAGCATGGACTATCATAATTCATGGACATGTTTATACATGGGGACCATGCAAAAGATTTGGATTTTGAATTTCCACAAGCAAGTACGGTCCTAATTCAACGTCATCAACCCTTTTGTCTACTGAGAGAGGCGAGAGCCTTATGCCACACTTATGTGCATAGTGTGCATGTATAATCAAGCAAGGATAGACACAGCAAGCCCTGACGAAGGCCCCAGACCCGAACGGGCTCTGAGCAGGGGCCGAAACATGTTGGCAAATACAGAGCAGGTTTAGTTGAACAGTTACTTTCAACAAAAACCTAAAAATTTCATTTTAACCATATCTCAGGTACCCTAAGAATAAAAGAAACTGATGTGGATATTCTTCAAAATATACTTCCCACGTGGATCCCTGCTTATCCAGATTTGATTTATCTAAGAACTCCCATTCCATCTTTGGTTGAGTCTGCCCTGGTGGTTGTGAATAAGCGCCAATGATGATGTCCCCTATTGAAAGACACCACAGTTATACAAAGCCTCTCAGGTATGGTGCATCAAGAATCATCTTGAACTAGAGATAGGAGCGCAATGTGTGAGAGGAAAGTTACTATATTCTTCCTCATCCTGACTCCCCAACTAAACTATTATGATGAGATCTGCAAACCAAAATAAAAATGACCATCCAGTTCTTCGATCACAGAACCATGACCCGCCTTGCCCCAGGGTTTTCCACCATAAGACACATATCATTGAAACACTCGCTCATCACTAGTATACAAGCAAAGGCACCAACTACCAACTAGACCACTTTCACTGAGGCAATCTTGGCATACACTGGAGAACTCTTGGATATCTGTGAACTTGTTCAGCAATATGCACGTCGCATTCACCACCTCCTAGTTGAGAAAAAGTCAAAAAACATTATAGCTAATAGGGCATTTGGGGAAGAAGAGAGACGTGATTATGCCACCCACGAGTCCACTGGATCCCCTGTGACAAAACAAACAATGGGGGCAAGGCATGTGGGGGCATTGGTGGCTAGATCCCAGGTGCATTTTGAATCACAAAGCTCAGACTATGCCACCACCACAGCACCTCGATGTACCTGGGGGTGGTGAAGACAAGGTTGCCTGGTGCTATGTGGTGCACTCGCCATGCCTAAGGAGCCCCTACCACTGTCAAATATGATACGTGAACCCGTAGCTATCATAAAGACTCCTGCAAGTAAGGGAGGCTGAAACCCACTGCAAGGAAATGTTCCTGTCAAATGCATGGAGAGGAAGGTTGAGTATGGGGTGGATGGCAGTCACACACACCCCCACTCAGCGACCCATGAGGATGATCTCCAAACAGGAGCAAGCCCAGAGACACACTGCTAAACTGGTCCAACACAAATTGAAAAGATCACCCTCAAAGGGGCTGAATTGTCAGTGAGCGTGCAAATGGCACCAGTCTTAGAAGGAGCTCCACCACAAAACCTCAGGGGGCTTCAACCTCGTTATGATGGCAGAGGCCGGGGAGGTTGGCAGCAACCAGATCCTAGGGATTGTTTCTATTGCCACAGGATGTGTCACCTGGCAAACAGATGCCAGTTAAAAGCATACCACAAACAGAGATTGATGGGCCAGGGTCTATCATCACAAAACCCCATGAATGCTCATCCACAAAGCCAAGCACAGGGAAACCAAAATATGCCTTACATTCAGCCACCGGAAGGTCAGTCAGCAGCTGCACCCCTGCCGCAGGAGTCAGGTAGTTAGACAAACATGTGACATCCACAACCACAGACTGGGGAACTCATTCCAACAGGTATCGGGCCACAGCCTCTTCAGGAAGGGGTGACTGTATGGAGATGTAATGCTTTCACACAACTACAAAGTCCAAATATTCAATAAGATAACCCTTACCCATTCAAACACATCCCCAAAACTTTTTTGTACCGATCCGAAAGAATGACCAATGAGACAACATTGGGAATACAAACTTTTACTTGCAACTATCGATTCAGGGATGCCAGATGTTCTCTGTTGACTGGACATCCTCACTAAAGTGCCCCATCAAGGCCCCACTTGGCTGCTGATCCCCCAGGTTGAAGTTAGCTGACCACACCCTAGTGGGAGGAGGTCAATCTGATGAGGGTGCGTGGCAACTCCCAGATAGTACTTAAAAACCAGGCACCCAGGTCCCCGTGTCCAAAGTCAAGAAGACTGGTTCTAATTACCAAGTCGAAAGGTCTCCATTCTCAGGCATCCGGCCCTGAACCTATGTTTACTTCATGGCATGATTACCCCAATAGAGCCTCCAAAACCAGAAATCCCCACTAAATGGAGGCCCCTTTTTAGTTCCTAAATGAAGCTGTCCTCCAATGGCAGGAGCCACGATTCCTGTAGGCCTATGATAGTGAAGATCACTCAACCTTCACAGCACAAGCACAAGAACCAATAAGCAGCAAGGTGTCCACATAATGTCGATTCATTGCCCTTAGGTGGGGTAGGTTTGCCAGAGTTTCCAGGTGTTCCAGAGCTGCTGAGGCTGTCCCGGTTCATCATCATCATAACTAGGAATATTTTGATGCATGTTCTTGACCTTAGCCCCTGACTCTCCACGTTCTCATGATCTCAGCTTTCTTTTTCCTCTCAAGTCTTCCAAATTTGGCCACCGTACCATACCACTCCAAAATAGTGACTAAAGCATGCCTGCTCGTTGGAAGTAAACGGCCACAAGACAGGAACAGCAGGTCCAAATGCGCTGAAAGAAAGCACAGGATGTGGTTCGAGGGATAGGGGAGTGCTGGGAGAGGACAATCCCCAGTGTTCATCTCAGCTCCAGGTGAGAGTAGAACGCTGAATGCGCTCATCCACATATTAGGCCTAGCAGCTAGCCCATGCACCAAGCCTAGCATACACTTTCCGGAAGAAGCAGTAGGCCTAACCTCGGACACCAAAGGCCTGCAGAATCAGAGGTACATGGGGGCCACTGAAAAACTGTCCAACCCCCTCCGCATCTGGATAAATAAGGTAGCAGATTCTGTGAGACCTAGGAAAAGTACCCAAAACCTCAACCAAAGAAGGCCAAAGTTAGGCCAAAAGTAGTCTCTAGAGAAAGGGCAAGATACCTGGCGCCATGAGGGAGGGTCATTTTTTACGTTGCATGCTGGGAACTGAGAGATGCACACATGATCTTGGGGCTCGTTGCAATCACCAACAATACTTTTTTTTTTTTTTATCTTTATTTTCAGTTTTACACATATATATGTCAATAAACAATGCAGATATCAATACAATGGCAAGGCACGTTTGCACATATAAGGTCATGAAAAAATAAAAAGAAAGGGCAACATAACGTGGTACTAGCCCAGGTCTCCAAAACAAATGGGAAAGATATGCAGGCAAGGCCACAGTGACAATGATCTATCATGAACTTTCTCAGCTCCTGGAACCACCCCGTCGCCCCTCCTGATGTAAGCCCAAACCCATAGCGACAGACCTGTATGTCACGTAGGCAAAACCATGTCTAATGAGTACAAACATTACAACCACATTTCTAGCCCACTTCTATGGGACAAAGCCACTGGCAACTTGTGTATTTGCTTCCCTACGCCTACGGGCAATGTATGCTCTATATGGGCCCCAAATGTCTATCGGGTCGGAGGAGCTGGGAACAAGAGTTGCGTACTCCTCACAGTTCACATTACAATACGCCAGACTGCGAAGCCACATATGGGAAGTGGGGGCCCTCCTGCTACCCTAGAGCAGTGCAACCTCCCACTTGGCTAGTAGGAATCCCAATGCAGCGAGTTTTCTGACTTTTTTGGGGAAGTTTGTCACATATCCCAGCAACGCAATTTCAGGAATGGGTACTAGTGTCATAGAAAGTATGTCTCCTAGCGTGTCGTGTATCCCAATAGTGCTGCAACTTTGGGCAGGTCCAGGATAGGTGAGCGAAGTCAGCGTGTGGAGTGTAGCATTTCTGACAGGGGTGAGGCCTAGAGGGGTCTATCTTGTGTGACCAAGCCAGTGTATGGTACATCCTGTGAAGAAATTTGAAATTTAACAGCTTGTGCCTATTGTTCAGTGACACCTCCTTCGTGACCCGGCAACATTGCTCCCATTGTTCATCCGCAATAGGATGGCCCAGGTCCCGTTCCCATGCCGTACGGGCCTTAACATCAGAAAAGGGAAAATCCAATATGCACTGCCTATACATTTTGGAAACAAAATGAGCACCCGACGGACTCTCACTTATAAACGACAGTGGAGTTGCTGGTTCAGGAGAAATTGGAAACGTAGGGAAGTTAGCTTGCAACAGAGAAAGCATACGTCGCAACACAAAGACGTCCATAAAGGAGCAGTCCTGAAACCGAGCCTCGTCAGACACCGAGAAAACATGATTATCGGGAAAAAGATCACAAACTGTAGCAATCTGAAATGTATCTAACGTGCATTGTACCAAAACCTCAACGGTGATAGGAAGCCAAGTGGGATTCGGGAGTGGCAGTGCCGGAGAATATAGTAGGTCCATCCCCAATAGCCTGCTCAACTTGTCCCACGCCCAACTAGTGGTGGAAACTGTCTGAATATCCCGTGGGTCTCTCGGGTTCCTTTTAGGTAGTATTGCAGACAAGCTCTGTGGCAGAACCAGGTCAACCTCTGGCTTCAAATAAGGGATTTGGGCATATGGGTGGTACCAAGCATAGGAGTAACAACACTGTGCTGTCAAATAGTAGAGATACATATCTGGAACCCCCAGTCCGCCTCGCTCCAACGGCAGTGTCAGAACTCTCCAACTCGTGGACGTTTGTCACCCCATACCAAACGCAAAAGGAGTTGGCGCAATTGTGCAAAAAAGGACTGGGTAAGAGGAATGGGAATGTTATTAAAAAGATACAAAAACCGCGCGAGAACTACCATTTTGATAATGGCGACTCTACCGGCCATTGACAAAGGCAGCCACAACTATCTATCGAGCAGTGTCTCCAACGCGCTAATCGCTTGCCCATAGTTTAGCTTGATGATGGAGGTAGTATCTAAATGGATATAAATCCCGAGATATTTAACCACGTCATGACACCATTCCAGTGGGAACTCGCAGTCCCATGTAGTTGTGCTACTAGTTAATGGAAAGATCACTGACTTATGCCAGTTGATGCAAAGACCAGACCAGCTGCTAAAACGGATGATTTCCCTAATGAGAGGTTCAAGATTAAGGTGGGGTTGCCGAACATATAAAACGGTATCATCAGCATATAACGACATCAAGAGATGGCCGGTGCGAAACTGTATGCCACGGTGCAGATGTTTCTCTTGAAAGTGCCGCACCAATGGATCCATCGCTAAGATGAAAAGTAACGGGGATAGGAAGCAGCCCTGCCGGGTGATGCGGGACAGACAGAAGGGCTGGCAAATAGCGCCATTCAGGCGCAGTCCAGCGGTGGGCTCCGTGTATAGCAGGGCAACGGTAGAGACGAAGCACTCAGGCATACCCATACGACGCATAACAGAGAGGAAGAAAGGCCACTCCAGGGAGTCGAATGCTTTCTTGCCATCGAGCAGCACCGCGGCGGCGGGTGTGGCAGGGTCTATCCTATGTAATACTGCAAACAAAGTGCGTAGATTAAGGGAAGTAGACCTATGGGGGACGTAGCCAGATTGCGCCGGTGAAATAATATACTCCATCAATAAAGACAACCAAATGACAATTACTTTGGCTAAAATGTTATAATCTAGATTCAACAGAGATAATGGTCGGTAGGAGCAGCAGAGTGAGGAGTCCTTGCCGGTGCTTGGGGAGAATGATAATAACAGCTTCCCTGAAAGTTGTGGGGAGAATGCCGACATCGAGCGTTTCCGAATATACCTCCATCAATCTCGGAACTAGCACATCTTTATGCGCTTTATAAAAATCCGCAGGCCGGGCGCCGAAGAGCCTCTAAGTGCGTCTATTGCCTACACCACACTATCATGGGTTATGGGAAGAGCCGTAAAGTCCTGCATATGCCGTTCAAGATAAAATAAGGCAATTTCGGCCAGATATTCCCCCTGTTCACAAAGGTCCCCGGTGAGTCTGGTGGAGCTTTAAAATGTGATAGGAAAGTGTTGCATATCTCCGGAGAGGAGTGTATCAACTGATCGTCCGGGCCTATGATTTCAGTAATATAAGCATTAACACGTGGGGGGCGAAGTGTATGTGCTAATATCCTGCCAGGCCGCTCACCTTCTCCATATCGCCTGGCAACATGCTGTTAGCCGAGAAATAAGAGTTTGCGTTCAGCGGTCTCCCTAAATTCTATCATTGAAGCCAAACGACGAGCTTCCCTGGCTTCAGACAGACAGTCCAACAGCTCCTCATCTAGAGCGGCGATGTCAGTCTCAAGACGGCTTAAAGTAGAACGCAGATCTCTCAAGACCCCTGCACTCTTAGCGATACAACACCCCTGAGATAGGCCTTGAAACCTTCCCAAAGGACCGCCCAGGTATCCACCGACCCAGTGTTAGTCTCAAAATAGGTCTCAATGGCCTCCCTCACCTCCTCACGAAACACCTGATCTTGCAGTGCCCTACCAGGAAAACGCCACTGCCATTCATAACCCCCAGGCTGAGGAATGTTTATGCGAAGTATGACCGGTGAATGATCCGAAAGCGTACGTGGATTTGTATCCAACCCACGGAACCACCCAGCAATTCCCGGTGAAACTAATCAATAGTCTATCCTAGTCCAAGTGTTGTGGAACCCAGAGTATTTGAATTTAAAATTATTTTTTAAATTTGAATTTAAAATTATTTTTAAAGCGCACATACACCAGCGGTTTCTTGGCGCTACAACTAACAAAGGACCGGGGCTGGCTAAGCAGAAAAACAAACTGCTAGAGGGTTAATTGAAGGACTTTGTGAACAGATGAGCCTTGAGTTGCTTCCGGAATTGCGGATACAGGGTTAAGGCTCTGAGCTCAGGGGGCAGAGAGTTCCAGAGGAGTGGAGCGAGAGTCGCAAATTTCGAGCCACCCCATTTCTTTCTCCGGAACCGTGGGATTGTATGAAGAGACTGGGTAGATGAGCGTAGTTCCCTAGTGGGAACGTAAGGGGTGATCTCGGATGAGATGAAAGCCGGTGCCGTGCCCAGTCGAGCTTGAAAGGCAATGGAGGCGAGCTTAAACTGGACACGGGCACGAACAGGGAGCCAATGTAGAGATTTTAAAAGGGGGGTGGTGTGGTGGAATTTCGGGAGTTTGAATACCAAGCGCGCCGCCTGGTTTTGGATCTGTTGCAGACGCCGTAAACTATATGCAGGAATACCTGCATATAGGGCGTTGCCATAATCCAGGCGGGAGACCACCATGGCCAAGGTGATCAGCTTGAGGGCAGCAAAGGAAAAAAAACGGGACACCCTGCGTATAGTGCGCAGTGAGAGAAAAGAAGAAGAAACCACAGAGCTAACCTGGGAGTGAAGAGTGAGTTGAGAATTGAGTTTAATACCTAGTCTTTTAACTGAGGTAGAGGGGATAGGTGGAGAGCCAAGAGAGGGGGGCCAAAATAAAGACGACCAGGGGCTGGATGAACCACCTGTCAACACCAGCTCGGTCTTGTCTGGGTTGAGTTTTAAATGATTGTGGTTCATCCAGTCCCGGATATAGATCATAACAGATTGGAAATTAAGAACAGAAGAAGGGGAGGAAGACAGATTAAAGACAAGCTGGAGGTCGTCCGCATAGTTAAATACGGCGACCTCCATTTGTTGCAGAGAGAAAATAAGAGGGGCGATATAAAGATTAAACAGAAGAGGGGAAAGGGAAGAGCCCTGGGGAACCCCCCCCGTAGTGTGTAAAAGCTGTGCGGGCCGGGTGATGTGTCTCATTGTCTACCAGAGAGAACTGCTTGCAGATATAATGCACGACTAGGCGCGAGCGATGCTTAACGTGAGAAGATGAGGAAGTTCTGTCCCTAGCAGGGTCCAACAATACATTAAAATCGCCTCCCAAGATCGAGAGGCAGGGGTCTAGAGCCAGGAGGTGCACCTGTAACACATGGTAAAACTCCGGAGAGTCCACATTAGGCCCATATATGCCCACTAGAGCAACGTTGTGACCCAGCAGAGAGCCTACGACTATCAAGAAGCGGCCATCTACATCAACGATAAGCTTCAAGAGGGAGAAAGGGACTATCTTATGGATAAATATGGCCACACCTCTAGCATAACTGCTGTAATTGGAAAAGTATCTATGGGGCCTCCAGCACATCGCCATAGATGGCGCATCGGACTTGGCCAAGTGTGTTTCCTGCATATAAAGTATGTCAATGTTGTGTCGAGCAACATAGTTGAGAACCTGCCTTCGGTTCCGAGTATTATTCAGTCCTCTGACATTCCATGACATTAAAGAAAGTCCGGAAGGACCGGGCTGCAAACCTAAAGGTACCATCTAACAAATGAACCAACTAGCATAAGTCTAAAAATTCGGGACCAGCGCTATATGTCATTGTAAAGCTAACAGAGCAAACATGGAAAAACAGCAAATACCCACCCCCCCACCCACCACCCAGCCACACCCTGTCCCTGGTAAGGCAAAATCCAACCCCAAAAACTAAATATTGGTGCCCTTCAAACAGGCATAGCAATACAATAAACACAATTGCACACCACAGTCAGCAAAAGCAAGAAACATATCATGGTGTACACTATGAGGCGTAGCAACGCCACGCCGGCCGGGCAAAATGAAGCATTATATTTGCAAATGGAAAAAAAGACACAATGGAATATACATTACAGAGCCTCCAGGCACCAAATGGAATCAGCCAGTCCCTGGATTGGAGAAGAGTTCCACACTGGCTTCTGAACCGCTGTGTGGGGGAGATGTCGCACACGGAGCAGCCACAGCACCGTTGTTGTTCTTCTTGTATTCATGACAAAACTCCTGTGCTTCGGACGGGGTCTCAAAAATGCGGGATCTGCCATCAACGTACACCCTCCGTCTAGCCGGTTAGAGTATCCCATATCTGAGGCCTAGGTTCCTCAGAGCGGCCTTCATGCGTCTTGTGTCTTGCATCTTGCGTCTTGCACCACGACTGTGAAGTCTGGGAAAAAGGAGAGTTTACTTCCCCGCCACTGGACGTCTGCTCGCTCACAGGCAGAGCGAAGGGCAGAGTCCCTGTCCCTGAAGTTAATGAGCCTGGCTATGATGGGTCTCGGAGGTAGCCTGAGTTTGGGGCGAGGTCCCAGTGATCGATGGGCACGTTCCACCACAAAGCCCTGCGTAAAGGACTCCCTGCCAAATAGTTCAGATAGTAATTGCTCTAAGAAGATATCCATCTGCCCCAAGGTGGCCGTCTCTGGCACGCCAAGAATTTGTATGTTGTTACGACGACTACGGGCTTCTAAGCCTTTGTTCTTAATCACTTCCTTTAGAATTCGTTTCACCCTTTATAGCTTTTTCTGTGACTTTGCCGCACCGTCTTCTATGTCGGAGACCATGGCCTCGACAACGTCCAGCCAACGATCATGTGCCTGCACCTTCACGCCCATATCAGCCAGACACTTATCCAGCACATCAAACCTGCCATCCAGGGCTTTGAAGCAAGCCCTCATTTCCTTAAGCATGGCAACAGTAAGTGAAGCAGGGTCGTCTACATCCTCGCCGCACTGTGCGCCATCGGCCTCGTCAGTGGGGTCGTCAACCGTAGTGTCCGTAACCCTCTCAAATGGCAGCGCCCACTGCTTAGGATCTTTCTGCCCCATAGCATCCAGCAACCGATCGTGCCCACCTGGGCAGATGCAGAGTGGCAGAGGTGTGCCACCAAGCACAGAGTTGCAGACCAGCAGGATGGGGAGAGCCACCAGATCCAGCCGTGTAGTGTAGAACCCCACTGCAAAGGCTGATGAATTAGGCACTTAGAGCGAGCGCCATGAGGCCGAGCGCTCGGTGGTGTGGTGGCAATGTCCTGAAGGGCGGGCAACTGGAGGAGCGAAGTAGAGGAGTCCCAGGGCAGCCCACCGCCGGACCGCCAGTCAGCAGGAATGTGCAGACGAGGGCCCAGATGCAACAAATGTTATAGGCAGATAAACCGCAGTGGAGCCTGAGCCAGCAAATATGCAGAGCAGCCCAGGGGGGCCCAACAAAGTCCCATCGGCCAGTCACGCTCTCAGGGCCCAAAGTGGAAGCAGATCCAGGAGCCCCCCTCCAGTGAGCTAGTGGCAGAGGTGCAGCCAGTGAAAAAAATGACAGACACCCACCTAGGCCTGCAGAGCGCTGCGGAGGTCAAAGCAGCTGGAGACCATCAAATCCTGGGGCCAGGGCCAGCATAGGGGAAGCAGATCCAGCCCTCCGGGGCTGAAACAAGGCTTATATTGCAGGGGCAGTCCAGGAATAAAAGGAGGAGCAAGCCAGCACGCCCGACCGGGCCTCTCGACTTCCCGACCCCCGAAGCATATCAAATTGGGCCTCCCTCTCTAGGCCCACCACAACCCCATTGGCCGCAACGAAAGCCAAGACCGACACACAAAGTGCCACAGGGGGGGCGGAGGGAGGGACACCACTACTGGGGGGGCGGTACCGGCAGAAGAGGACTCCGATCAGGGGCCCGCGCTCACCTTCGGAGGTCCAGCTGCATCTGGAGTCACCCGATCCGCTTCCGGGAAAGACTCAGGGCCGCAGCACCATCCGGAGTAGCGCCGGCTCTAGATGAGGATGATCCGCCGCTCGGATCAGAGCAGCGACGGTGACTCCACATGCCGCAAGCTCCCCAGGGAGAAAGGGAGAGGCATCTGCAACGGAACAGTCTCAATGAGTCAAGGGAAACGGGCTTAGAAAGCGCCCGGCCGGCAGAGCTTCAGGCACAGGTGGCCATCTTAGTCGCCTGCGTGGCCACGCCCCCATCACCAACAATACTTACTAGTAACATGCTTACCCTCCCCGTACAGTTAAGCACATGTGTAGCTTGGAAGATGGAGCCCACACTAATGGCACCCCCATGTACACACCAGGAGAGACATTTCTGGGGAAAAATTGATGGAACCCATAAAGCCCTAGCCAAAAACTCATGTGATCCATCCCTATCCCAACCCAACCCACTCACTAAACATTTCTCACACTAAACCAAGCACACAGTTAGGTACCAAGAAAAGGGGGGAGGGGCATAACATTTTATAAAAGACAATATTGTGTCTGATTACCAATAAGCCACCTTTAAGATTTGTAAGTATCAAAAATATACCATAACAGGGGCCACCTTCCGGTGACTCACTAAAAATTGCCTAAATAGAGTGTGGAGAACACACCCCTTAGGCAACTACAGAAACCTAGAAGAAAAGATCATTAAAAACAGTGCACATGCAATGTTTTTCTTAAAAATGAACTAAGTTCTTATCCAACAGGTCTGCAATCGAGAAAGTGAAGAATACTGGTTGGGCCCAAGCCTTCCCAAAGAAGAGATTCTTGCGGTAACAAACCTTCCAACTCTATGTACAAACACATCCACTCATGCCTCCATTTGTGATCCAAGGGTGGCCCTTAGCGAATCTGGGGCAGTCTTTTTTAACAAGTGGATCCCCAACATTGAGTTCCTGTGTAGGGCCACCCAGCTCGATGATGCAAAGGGAAATAAGTCATACAGGGGTTGATTGAATAAGAGCATGACCACCCCATGCCAGGAAATCTGGAATGCCAAGTAGGGTGGATACACCTGGCTTGAAGGGAAGGGGCAACCCCATTTGTACAGACACTTACACTGTATTCCTTTTGTTTCAGAGGTAAAGGAATGCTTCCGCTAGGCAAGAAAGGGAACAGCGGCACAACTGTGCACATTCTGCATTTGCAACGAGGCAGCTCCATGGATATCTAGTGGCAGTGCAACAAGTTTCCCTACACTCAGCTTGTCCCTGAATGGCATGAACTCTGTTCCCTGGTCACCATACAGACCCCTACCCTGGTCATTTGTAGAGAAGAACTGTCTGCCTTGTACCAGCATCTGCTAAGGAAGAAGACAACTTTTGTGGATCAGACTTGTATAAAAAAGACCTACAGATTATTTTGGCTGGGCTCAGTATAATGACATTCCAGAAGAATTCAGACTGTTTATGAACAGACAAGTATCAGCAGAATGGTCCTTACCTTTCTTTACCTTGCAGACAAAAGCTCATGCCATCTGGCTCCAAATAACCCAGCAGAAAATGCTTAAAATGATGATTAGCACTGAGCTCAGACTTAATTCAATCAAGGAAGAACTGAGAGCAATCCGACTCATGGTGATGCAGCATTGGTATGTGTTAGACCTAATGACCGTGATGTAGGGAGGGGTGTGTGCCAGAATCGGTGCATCCTGCTACACGTTTCTCCTAGGGAATGACATTCTTAATGGGACTTTGACTCTTTCCATCCAAGCACTACACCATTTGAGAAGAAATATGCTTGAGGAGGGAGGTGCCCTTGAGCAGAAGTGGTTCTTGAATTGGTTCTCCTGGCTACCCGGTGGACCTCTGGACTGTGCATGTCATTGTTGACGGTTTTCATTGTGTTCTTGTTTTTGTGTTGGACAGTGCATTTGGGGATTTCCTGTTGTAAAATTGCAGTCCACAAATTGGGTAGAAAGCAAGTAATTGGGAAAATCACAGTTGTCAAAAGCAAATTTAAAGAACAACAAGCCCCTGATAAAGTAATTGTCATGAAGTATGGGTTAGATAGCCTGGTTGAAAATTCCACTAGATCAGGGAATGTTATTATGGAGAATGTTGATGTCAACATGAATAAAATTGCATCTTTATTAAGGAATTCCCCCATTCCTAACTCCACATCAACCCCAACTCATAAAGACGTAGTCAGGCAGGCTCTGAGACCCAGTCCTGAGGTCACTGATTGATGGATCACAGGTGGGGTGGCAGTAGGCAGCAGACAAATGCATGAAAAGGAAATGCCAGATCAATCCCATTTCATGTTTTTTTCAAGGTATTTCATGTTCAAGCAACAAACTCTCTGTGAAAGCAATTACTTCTTAAAGGATTCCACTAATTATCCCTGAGTATTGAGAGGTCTTGGGCTGCACATCTAAGGTCAGCAACTTATTCTCTGTTCTATAAGACTGTGGGTGTGTGCAGAACAACAGAACTACAGGGTAACTGTGACACTTATCTGAGGTAAGATCCACATGCTATCCCTTTTATAACCAGTGGAGTGAAGTAATTTTTTACATGTACTCTGCTGCACCTGAGTGACAACACACACTGCTCTCTGCATGATAACAAGTCAGAAGCATAAGGTCAGGTTGCCATGCAACCTCAACTCAGAGCACTGGAGGCAAACTGTATAGCTTTGATAAAGCTAGAACATTTGGTGCCCCACTTACTGACTCAATAGCAACTGCTGAGAAGTAATCAAACCAATACTCTTGGTGCTCTTCTGTGTTCTGGTGCAAGCCAGTATTGAATAACTCAGTGTCCCTTGGTACTACAGTGTCAAACCAGAGGTGGGCCACAGGCCTCCATCTCAGCATTTGCTTTCTCAGTGTTCACTCATTAAGATTACTGTCCCTTAAAGATACCTGGGCATCATGGCAAGAAAATAGCATATTGCAAAAGGTACATCAAGCAATCATGCAAATGAAGGATCTCAATAGTACAAAATAAAAAGGACGAGAATCCATACCAATCCTTTGTGCAATTCCAACAAGTTCTTCAGGTAAATTACACTGTTCTATTTCCTCCGGAGAATTGTTCTTTTTCAGCATATCCACCTTTGCTTATACTAAAGGAGAACTAGTAAGGCATGACTATAGAGATCAAACTTTGGGAAAGACCCCTTCACCACCCATGAAAAAAACAGATGCATTTGATGGTAGAAAATAGTCATGTCTAGAGGGCTAATTGCCATGTTATGCTCGTCTCTGATGAGAAACTCTCCTGCACTTGGCAACAGAGATGAAGATTACATCAACATAATCAAGTTAATTACCTATACGTAAAGAGAATGTCGGGTCAGTTCTCTTTTCATTTCCTGCTTCTCCCTGTTAGTCAAGAATTGTATAAGCAACTGAAATCCATGTAAGGTAACCACATTTTTCTACATCACAATGAGTGGACACCTAGTGACTCATATTTGGTCTGCAAATTTTAGCTGATTTCAATGGTTGACTGTATTTGAATGATGGACTGCAGAAACCTTGTTTGCATACCCATTAATTTGCCTACCCCCTCAAGCCTAACACTGATCCAGTTGACCACTCCTTTTTGATTCTGTCTAGACCTTGTTTTGATGCCAATGTTCTTGTTTGTGTTAGTAGTGAGTGTTTACGAAATCTTTCCTTTAGGATCTTTTTGGCTATTTTTACCTCACTGATTATAATTGCCTGAGTAAGTATTTTTGCTCTCAATATCGGATATTTTTTTTCAAAGTTAAAATCTAAGGGTTGTTATTATTCACAATTTATGGCAAATAAGAAATACTGGGCTTGGTGTACAACCCTATTTTGAATGTGTAAACGGGTATGCGACCCATTTGCGCATGCAAAAATTAATAAGGCCATGTACAAACCCTATTTAGTGAGTCGCAATTTTCTTGCAACTTGCTAAATAGGAATTGCGAGTCGCTATTAGGAAGATGCATTCCAAGGGCTTCCCTTCATAATAGCGAGTCAGAGGCCTATGTAAGAATGTTTTGCGACCACAATTGCAGTCGCAAAACACTCGCAATTTACTGCCCTCTTCAAGAGGGTGGTAAAACACTCGCAAATGGGAAGGGGTCTCCATGGGACCCCTTCCCCTTTAAAAATGCAGGGGAACAGATTTTTTAGGGGCAGGCAGTGATCCCAGGGCCCACTACCTGCCCTTAAAAAATTAAACTAAAACGTTTCATTTTTTATTTTAAATGCATCCCGTTTTCCTTTAAGGAAAACTGATTCATTTAAAAGCAGTCCTAGACATGAAGGTCTGCTGAGCCCAACAGGCCAAAATACCTGGGAGGGTCAGCCATTCCTAATGGGGTCGCAAATTGCTAGTGTCTCATTAATATGCATGAGGCATGCAATTTGCGACCCCATTAAGAATCGCTAACAGTGTCTCAGACTCTCTGGTACATGTCATTTAGCAACTCACAAATTTCGAGTCGCAATTGAGCGCAATTTGAGAGTTGCTAAATTACATGGTCATACATCTGGCCCACTGTCACTTCACATTCATATTAATTGAATGCTTTTGTAAATTTGAATAGACTAATAAAAAAACTATTTACTAGTTAAAAATTAACTGTATACTTGCAATCCCTTATATGCGAAAGTAAAGTTCCATGTGTCTTTTCTTATGTATTTAATTAATTGCTGTGATCATATTGTACTAATCATGTTCTCAAAGTCAACTTCTCCACATTAAATGAAGCTAGGCAGGGTTGCAATTTCTGGACAAGCTACATTAAAGATGGCAAGTGCAGAAAACTTGTGTGAATGTGAGTCAGTAGGCGGGAATATGATAAAGGCCTAGGAAACATGTAGGGCTTCCTGTTCCTTTAAGTAGGAGGCTTTCATTAGAGCCTGGCTATAACTTTAAAGTGAGTTTAAAGTGGGCTTGCAAATTTTAAAGATCAATGGGCCACATGTATCAACCATTTTTGCGTTTGCAAAAGTGCCAATTCTCAGAATCGGCCCGTTTGAGAACCCAAAAAATACTTTTCACATGTATCAAACCCTATTTAGCGATTCTGTAACCTGTATACGGATCGCAAAATGGGTTTGCGATTCGATATTTGGAAGGGGCATAATTAGGGCGTCACTTCCAAACACTGAATCAATGCGGCATGTATTAATGTTTTGTGTCCATGAATGCGGTTCAAGTTCGTATTAACCGATTCGCAAACAAGAAGGGACCCCTTCCGCTTTGTGAATGTATGCAAAAAACTTTTTTTAAGAGCAGGCTGTTGTCCCACGGACCATTTTCTGCTCTTAAAAAATGAAAATTTAACTATTCATTTTCTTTTCTAGATACAATCTGTTTTCCTTTAAGGAAAATGGGCTGCATTTTAAAAAAAATATATATTGCTTTATTTAAAAGCAATCACGAACATGGTGGTCTGCTGACCCCAGCAGGCCAACGTCTCCTTAATTTTAGCGATTTCTAGGGGGGTCGCAAATTGCAACCTAACTCATTAGTATTAATGAGGTAGGTCGATTTGTGACCCCCTATGAATCGATATATCAAACTCTTGGAATTTCATACATGTGTAATAGCTATTGCCTAATGTGATTTGCTAAAAATCACAATTAGGTAATTGCTATTACAATTATTGATACATGTGGACCTATGTTTTTTGTAGTGGTATTATAATAATTTATATTTCTTACCTTCTACCTGAGACACAGACACACGAATAAAGTGCTCAGCCCACATATGTACACATTAAAAACATCCATATCATTGCATTAGTAAAGAATGAAGAAAAACGTGTCAGAAATGGTTATTGCTTAAATGATTAGTCATTTATTTAGGAAATTAAATGTAATATTGATATTAATTAAATGTACTAAACCAATGTCTCCCAAGCCTCATGTTAATACACTGGATGTTTTTTTTATAGATGTTTTCTTTGATCTTTAAATTAAATAAATGAATTGAATCGATTAACCTGAAATTTGAAGTGGGAGATCTGTGTGGCTGATCCTCTGTTGTGAGGGGAACTCAGTGGGGAGAAAAATTACGTACTTCTTCGATTGCATGTAGACAAATATGCAACGGTCAGATGGGGACCCAGGGGTGAACTTACAGAGGCAATTCCTATAAGGAGTGGAGTTAGGCAGGGATGTGTTCTGGCACCCAACGTAAATGATGTAGTGAAACACCTTCAGGGTTGTACACATGACTCACCTAAGTTGGGAGGGGATCCAGTGCAGGCTCTGCTATTTGCTGATGATACAATCTTGTTATAATTCTTTTAGAGAATATTGTGTTTTAAAGAGCCTTGAAATAAACTCTAACAAAACAAAATATATGCAGTCTTTTCACAGAAACCTGGCTATACTCTGTCTCAAGGCCTGATTTGATTAGTGCTCTTCCCCCTTCATCCAGGATCCAGAGAATGGAGTGCAAAAGCAAGAAAGTTAGCTGCATTGTCCTCATTTGTAAAGAACGTCTTGCATGCAAAACTGAGAAATTGTTAATCCCTGACTGTGAATCTCTTTCTTTTTTACTATCACTAGCCAATAACTTCACCTTTTCCGGAGCTCTAATACATCAACCTCGGGCAATTCAGCAAACTGCAGCCTGGGTATTGCTGAAGCTCTTGCATCATGTATTCTTAAATGCTCCCATTTCACTATGCATCATAATCCATTTTGATAATGAAATCTGTGGCACGGCCTTCTCTGTGATTGAGGATCTTGCTGCTCTTGACATCTAGCTTATTTCGAAATCCCCCATGCATGTAGCTGCTCATATGCTATATCCTATATTCTCTAACCTCAGTATTTTACAGACTGACCAGCCCATTACCCCACCATGGTCTGACCACTTCTCAGTCCCATTCTCACTCCTGGCCCTTCCAGTGGTTCGAACTTGAGGCATTCAGATGATATCCACTGGTAGAAATTGGTCAAAGTTGGATTTCCCAACCTTATTTACTACTTAAAGCTATTCGCCCTGCATTGAGTCACTCTGTGGAATCAGACATTTGCATCACAGATGTCTCGATCATAAAAGTAGGACACATTATACAATTCTTCCCCACGACCCGTGGTACAACAAGTCAATCTAAAAAACTGTGTAAAGGCCTGAAAATATCATGGTGAGAAACATATAATAACTAAGATACACAAAGATATAGGATGGTGTTAAAAGATTATCCAAAATAAGGGGTCGATCAGGATGGCGGACGGAAGAGCCACCGCGGCCCTGGAGTAGGCGGAAAAAGCCTTTTCCGTGTCCGCCTGCCGCGGATACTCCGTCCGCCATATCAGGATAGGAAAACGTGTCAAATTTCCGTCCGCGACGGAAAAGCACACTCCGCCGGCCAACTACACACGACCATGCGGCGGACGGAACACATCCGGACGCTCCGCCGTACGCACTGACGTCTAAGACCGTCCCCCAAATCAAGATGGCGGAAAACACACATAAAACCGCAGCGGAAAAACAACCTGTCTTAACACGGCGGAATCCCCACAGGGAACATAGGTGACACAGCCGAGATACCCACCGCAAGCTGACCACCACCATGGACCCGGCGCTACACGCTTTCCCGATGCTCTTCGCGATCCACCACGTCCTAGTCATGGCCTACTATGGACGACGACGCAGGTAAGGTACAAACCATTGGCTGTCTGGAGGGGAATACCAGCAAGGGACGTGACGTAGGGAGGGGGAGTGTCATGTTACCGAAACCACTGATGAGAAGCATATACGAATACACATTTGCAGTACGCAAGCAGGAATGGCAACGACAGACCACGAGACTTGATAGACTACCTTTATTGTCCAAAATAGGGGTCAAATCACAGTGTATGCGTGAGCATGGGCAAAGTGGGCACCAGAGCAGGTACAACATAGCAGGCAACGAGAGGGCAGCATGCAGTATCAGAGCATCAACAGGGCATTGTGCAGTACAGAGCAGGTACATCAGAGCAGGTAACGAGAGGGCAGTATGCAGTATCAGAGCATCAACAGGGCATTGTGCAGTACAGAGCAGGTACATCAGAGCAGGTAACGAGAGGGCAGCATGCAGTATCAGAGCATCAACAGGGCATTGTGCAGTACAGAGCAGGTACATCAGAGCAGGTAACGAGAGGGCAGTATGCAGTATCAGAGCATCAACAGGGCATTGTGCAGTACAGAGCAGGTACATCAGAGCAGGTAACGAGAGGGCAGCATGCAGTATCAGAGCATCAACAGGGCATTGTGCAGTACAGAGCAGGTACATCAGAGCAGGTAACGAGAGCGCAGTATGCAGTATCAGAGCATCAACAGGGCATTGTGCAGTACAGAGCAGGTACATCAGAGCAGGTAACGAGAGGGCAGCATGCAGTATCAGAGCATCAACAGGGCATTGTGGAGTACAGAGCAGGTACATCATAGGCAGTAAACGAGAGTGCAGAATGCAGTATCAGAGCATCAACAGGGCATTGTGGAGTACAGAGCAGGTACATCATAGGCAGTAAACGAGAGTGCAGAATGCAGTATCAGAGCATCAACAGGGCATTGTAGAGTACAGAGCAGGTACATCATAGGCAGGTAACGAGAGGGCAGTATGCAGTATCAGAGCATCAACAGGGCATTGTCGAGTACAGAGCAGGTACATCAGAGCAGGTAACGAGAGGGCAGCATGCAGTATCAGAGCATCAACAGGGCATTGTGCAGTACAGAGCAGGTACATCAGAGCAGGTAACGAGAGGGCAGTATGCAGTATCAGAGCATCAACAGGGCATTGTGCAGTACAGAGCAGGTACATCAGAGCAGGTAACGAGAGGGCAGCATGCAGTATCAGAGCATCAACAGGGCATTGTAGAGTACAGAGCAGGTACATCATAGGCAGTAAACGAGAGTGCAGAATGCAGTATCAGAGCATCAACAGGGCATTGTGGAGTACAGAGCAGGTACATCATAGGCAGTAAACGAGAGTGCAGAATGCAGTATCAGAGCATCAACAGGGCATTGTAGAGTACAGAGCAGGTACATCATAGGCAGCACGTGAGAGGGGCAAAGTGCATCAACAGTCCATTGCACAGAACAGGCCCATCAGAGGCAGCACGTGAGAGGGGCAAAGTGCATCAACAGTCCATTGCACAGAACAGGCCCATCAGAGGCAGCACGTGAGAGGGGCAAAGTGCATCAACAGTCCATTGCACAGAACAGGCCCATCAGAGGCAGCACGTGAGAGGGGCAAAGTGCATCAACAGTCCATTGCACAGAACAGGCCCATCAGAGGCAGCACGTGAGAGGGGCAAAGTGCATCAACAGTCCATTGCACAGAACAGGCCCATCAGAGGCAGCACGTGAGAGGGGCAAAGTGCATCAACAGTCCATTGCACAGAACAGGCCCATCAGAGGCAGCACGTGAGAGGGGCAGTATGCAGTATCAGAGCATCAACAGGGCATTGTGCAGTACAGAGCAGGTACATCACAGCAGGTAACGAGAGGGCAGCATGCAGTATCAGAGCATCAACAGGGCATTGTAGAGTACAGAGCAGGTACATCAGAGCAGGTAACGAGAGGGCAGCATGCAGTATCAGAGCATCAACAGGGCATTGTAGAGTACAGAGCAGGTACATCATAGGCAGTAAACGAGAGTGCAGAATGCAGTATCAGAGCATCAACAGGGCATTGTGGAGTACAGAGCAGGTACATCATAGGCAGTAAACGAGAGTGCAGAATGCAGTATCAGAGCATCAACAGGGCATTGTAGAGTACAGAGCAGGTACATCATAGGCAGCACGTGAGAGGGGCAAAGTGCATCAACAGTCCATTGCACAGAACAGGCCCATCAGAGGCAGCACGTGAGAGGGGCAAAGTGCATCAACAGTCCATTGCACAGAACAGGCCCATCAGAGGCAGCACGTGAGAGGGGCAAAGTGCATCAACAGTCCATTGCACAGAACAGGCCCATCAGAGGCAGCACGTGAGAGGGGCAAAGTGCATCAACAGTCCATTGCACAGAACAGGCCCATCAGAGGCAGCACGTGAGAGGGGCAAAGTGCATCAACAGTCCATTGCACAGAACAGGCCCATCAGAGGCAGCACGTGAGAGGGGCAAAGTGCATCAACAGTCCATTGCACAGAACAGGCCCATCAGAGGCAGCACGTGAGAGGGGCAGTATGCAGTATCAGAGCATCAACAGGGCATTGTGCAGTACAGAGCAGGTACATCACAGCAGGTAACGAGAGGGCAGCATGCAGTATCAGAGCATCAACAGGGCATTGTAGAGTACAGAGCAGGTACATCATAGGCAGGTAACGAGAGGGCAGCATGCAGTATCAGAGCATCAACAGGGCATTGTAGAGTACAGAGCAGGTACATCATAGGCAGTAAACGAGAGTGCAGAATGCAGTATCAGAGCATCAACAGGGCATTGTGGAGTACAGAGCAGGTACATCATAGGCAGTAAACGAGAGTGCAGAATGCAGTATCAGAGCATCAACAGGGCATTGTAGAGTACAGAGCAGGTACATCATAGGCAGCACGTGAGAGGGGCAAAGTGCATCAACAGTCCATTGCACAGAACAGGCCCATCAGAGGCAGCACGTGAGAGGGGCAAAGTGCATCAACAGTCCATTGCACAGAACAGGCCCATCAGAGGCAGCACGTGAGAGGGGCAAAGTGCATCAACAGTCCATTGCACAGAACAGGCCCATCAGAGGCAGCACGTGAGAGGGGCAAAGTGCATCAACAGTCCATTGCACAGAACAGGCCCATCAGAGGCAGCACGTGAGAGGGGCAAAGTGCATCAACAGTCCATTGCACAGAACAGGCCCATCAGAGGCAGCACGTGAGAGGGGCAACGTGCATCAACAGTCCATTGCACAGAACAGGCCCATCAGAGGCAGCACGTGAGAGGGGCAGTATGCAGTATCAGAGCATCAACAGGGCATTGTGCAGTACAGAGCAGGTACATCATAGCAGGTAACGAGAGGGCAGCATGCAGTATCAGAGCATCAACAGGGCATTGTAGAGTACAGAGCAGGTACATCATAGGCAGGTAACGAGAGGGCAGCATGCAGTATCAGAGCATCAACAGGGCATTGTAGAGTACAGAGCAGGTACATCATAGGCAGGTAACGAGAGGGCAGTATGCAGTATCAGAGCATCAACAGGGCATTGTGCATTACAGAGCAGGTACATCAGAGGCAGCACAACTACATGTCCCTACCAACCCGTCACAGGGACCACAAGAGTGCCACGCAGTTCTCAATGGACACACCATGTGAAGTAACATTTGAGTGAAGTGTACAGCACCTCACATCACAGATTCAGGGGGACTGCGTGAACTACCTGCCTCGGACACACTGGCAGCACCAGCAACAGGAGTGTGAGACACAGCCACAGCCCGAGTGACACACACATGGGCCACGGACCCAGACACACTGGCAGCACCAGCAACAGGAGTGTGAGACACAGCCACAGCCCGAGTGACACACACATGGGCCACGGACCCAGACACACTGGCAGCACCAGCAACAGGAGTGTGAGACACAGCCACAGCCCGAGTGACACACACATGGGCCACGGACCCAGACACACTGGCAGCACCAGCAACAGGAGTGTGAGACACAGCCACAGATGTAGTCACTGACACGTGAGCCACTGACCCAGACAGACTGCCAGCACCAGAAACAGGAGTGTGCAACACAGCCACAGATCTTCTAACTGACACGTGAGCCATAGACCCAGATACACTGCCAGGACCTGCAACAGGAGAGGGCACAACTGACACTGTGCCACCATCTGATACATGAGAGTCAACTGCACCAGCGCCACTGGGACAACTGAAATGATGAGCCACAGGGCTGTATGGGCCAGGAGGCAGGGTGGCCTGGGAGCTGGGGATAGCTCACCTAGAGCCAAATCGGTGTTGGCAGGTGTCAATGGTGTGTGTCTGCGTTTCTTAGGGAGGTGTGAGTGCACCCTGGACAGGACAGGACTGCCAAGTGGTGGGGACTCCAAAGAATCACCACCCAGCATAGGTGGAGCAACTGCTGCCGGGGATCTGGTTTCGGGGGAGGTGCTGGAGCCTGCTTGTCGTTTGCTCTGTGCCTGCCGCCTGGACTCGGAATGATGTGTAATGGGGGATGCAACAACAGGGGACACCCTCCTCTGCTTCTGACTGGCCTGGATGGGAGTGGAGGTATGGGGGGACTCCGCCGCGGAGACATCAGTTTGGCGTTTAGTAGAAAACATCAGCCTCAGTGCAGCCAGGGGTGAAGTATGCCTGTCCTTGATAGCGCCATTGTCCATGCTAGATGCCTTGTCCGTAGGTTGTGCCTTATCCTTAGGTGGAGTGTTGTCTCTGGATGTAGCCTGTGCCCTGCTCGCCGCCCTGTTCCTGCCAGCAGACTTGTCGTCTGTGGTGCACCTGCCTCCAGCAGACACCTGCTCCCTGTGTGTGTCCCTGCCCTTGGGAGTGTTCCTATCCACTGCTGTGGGCCTGCTCTTGGGAGTCTCCCTGCTCTTAGTAGGTGCCTTAGTCTTCTCACTGTCCTTGGGAGTGTTCCTATCCACTGCTGTGGGCCTGCTCTTGGGAGTCTCCCTGCTCTTAGTAGGTGCCTTAGTCTTCTCACTGTCCTTGGGAGTGTCCCTTACCTCTGCTGTGGGCCTGCTCTTGGGAGTCTCCCTGCTCTCAGTAGGTGCCTTAGTCTTCTCACTGTCCTTGGGAGTGTCCCTTACCTCTGCTGTGGGCCTGCTCTTGGGAGTCTCCCTGCTCTTAGCAGGTGCCTTTGTCTTCTGACTGGCCTTGTCCAAGGAACAGTCCATGGACATGTGAGTATCCCTTGCCTTCAGAGTACCTTTCGTGTTGAATGCCTGTGTAGCTCCGGAAGGCATGTCCCCCAACAACACTTGTGGATCCTGTGTGTGTACTCCAGTGCATCTGACGTCGTCTACGTGAACAGATTTAGCTGATCTAGGGGATGGGGTCTGTGCCCTGCGTGCCCTGACGTGCTGTCTGACGCTGCTTCTAGTGCAATAACCTGTATTTGAGTCCTGCTCTGAATAATCACTACCCCCTGAGACATCCAGCGGTGTAGATGGGGAAACAGAAGTAGCACCCTGTTCATTCGACTGTACTATTGCAGACGACACACTGCTTGCCAATGACTGCACTGTCCTGTGTAGACCTGCAAGATCGCCATGCATCCCTTCCATGAATGCCACCACCTGCCCCAACTTCCTATCATGGTCCTGGAAAGCATTTGTCATATTGGTCTGACCCACACACAGCTGTCGCAGCAGATCAACGGCCTCAGCACACAGTGCATTTTGGCTCACCGTGGCAGGGGCAGCGGTGCCTGCACCGAACGCCACTCTGCTCCCCCTACTCCTCCGGCCACGAACAATACATGGTGCAGTTGGCGGAAGTGTGGGCCCTGTGTGCTGTCTTCCGACAGAAGGTGATGAGTGCCCACTCCCAGTCTGTGACAACAGTGCAGGCTCACCAAGAGTGTCCGACGAGGAGGACGATGGTGTCTCCACATGCGAGTCCTCAGGGACGGTCCTGTCCCCCTCTCCGGCGCTGGCCTCCTCCGTGTCAGTCTGTGTGTGTGCGAAGTCTGAGCCGGACTCATTTCCTCGGCTACTCTCCACCGTCTGTGGCTGAGTGTCCTCTGTCAAAGCTGAAATGCACAGAAAAGATGTGTGAGTCATGGGCACACTCACGTACAGAAGGAACAGGATAGCCAAATCACATAGCAGACAAAGGTTCATGAGCCCTCATCCTGCACATGGCCCACCCCTACCAGTCATCCTCACATTTTCTGCCATGGGGCCATGGACCACTAGGGGATGTGCTTTAACACTCAACTACTAAGCAAGTGGCGTGTCAACATGGCGGACCTGGATGTCAAATGAGTACCACCCAATGGGACCAAAATGCCATCACAGGCATACATACGCAACACGGAACTCAATAGTGTGTCTGTGCACCAATACATGCATAGCACTCACAAGTTTCCTACACAGACAGTATGCTCACCGCTAGTTTGCTGTTGATCGGCACTCAGACGTTCGGCCAGTTCAGGATGCGTCACTGCAATGATACGGTGCATGAGAGGGGTCATGGAGCGTCGGGCCAGACGGGGCGTCCTTGGAATCAGGCCCAGTGTTACTTCCGCTACATTCTTGCTCAGCCTGGAAATGTCGTCCCAGCGTTTGTGGCAGTGTGTATGTCGTCTGTTGCACACCCCCAATGCCCGTACTTCCCGTGCTATGGTCCTCCACAGGTCCTTGCGAAGGTGCAGCTTGACCTACCATGATGGGAGACAAAAGGGTTTAAGTCAGTGGACAGGTGGCCTGTCACACACATAGGGGCAAGACGTTACTGTCAGCAGCCATGCACAATCAGGAACATATGTCTAGCCCACACTACACAGCTAAGATATAAATAGGCCTGATCATTTGGCCCCCTCATGCACACCAACATGTCCCACACTGCACTTACCACCCGTCCCGGTGCGCCGTAGAGGCGTCCATAGTTGCGGAGTACACCGTCCACGAGGACATCAAGCTCCGCGGAGGTGAAGGGTCGAGACCGGATCTCTTTGCCACTCGACATGGCAAGATCACGGAGTATGGCACTAGAGCAGCAGTCGGTGGTCAGCTCAGCAGCAGCAGCAGCAGGTCGAGGTGATGGTCACAGGCAGCAGTCGGTGGTCAGCTCAGCAGCAGCAGCAGCAGGTCGAGGTGATGGTCACAGGCAGCAGTCGGTGGTCAGCTCAGCAGCAGCAGCAGCAGGTCGAGGTGATGGTCACAGGCAGCAGTCGGTGGTCAGCTCAGCAGCAGCAGCAGCAGGTCGAGGTGATGGTCACAGGCAGCACTGGTCCCCAGGGTAGGAAGTTTCATTTTGGCCAAGACACATATATAGGGCCCTCAGCACGTGTCAGTGGCATACGTCGCCAGCAATTGGTCAGCCCTGGAAGCGTGATCGTGAAATGGGCCAATGACTGGCCCTGTTGTTGCGGTGCACAGCTTCCGCTACTTGCGATTGGCCGTATGCGGCCAGCGTCCCTCTTCCCATTGGCTGCATGTGCAGGGACCGTCACGGGCACACATCGGCAACCGCACGTGCAAGCTTCAGGCACGGATGCTTCAGTTGCAACAATGTACTATCACTGGCGCCTCCATGGCGGTGCACGTACACAGCGGGGGAGGTGCAGGCCTATACACCCTGCAGATGTACTCAATGGACATGCCAGTTCATGACCCCCCTTACAGTCACCTTGCATCATCCACCGTACACTGGCCGGAGCGGCCGGCCCATGAACAACCGCCGTGCCCGGCCATGAACAACCGCCGTGCCCGGCCATGAACAACCGCCGTGCCCGGCCATGAACAACCGCCGTGCCCGGCCATGAACAACCGCCGTGCCCGGCCATGAACAACCGCCGTGCCCGGCCATGAACAACCGCCGTGCCCGGCCATGAACAACCGCCGTGCCCGGCCATGAACACAACCGCCATGGCCGGGCACGGCGGTTGTTCATGGCCGGGACCGGCGGTTGTTCATGGCCGGGCACGGCGGTTGTTCATGGCCGGGCACGGCGGTTGTTCATGGCCGGGCACGGCGGTTGTTCATGGCCGGGCACGGCGGTTGTTCATGGCCGGGCACGGCGGTTGTTCATGGCCGGGCACGGCGGTTGTTCATGGCCGGGCACGGCGGTTGTTCATGGCCGGGACCGGCGGTTGTTCATGGCCGGGCACGGCGGTTGTTCATGGCCGGGCACGGCGGTTGTTCATGGCCGGGCACGGCGGTTGTTCATGGCCGGGACCGGCGGTTGTTCATGGCCGGGCACGGCGGTTGTTCATGGGCCGGCCGCTCCGGCCGGTGTACGGTGGATGATGCAAGGTGACTGTAAGGGGGGTCATGAACTGGCATGTCCATTGAGTACATCTGCAGGGTGTATAGGCCTGCACCTCCCCCGCTGTGTACGTGCACCGCCATGGAGGCGCCAGTGATAGTACATTGTTGCAACTGAAGCATCCGTGCCTGAAGCTTGCACGTGCGGTTGCCGATGTGTGCCCGTGACGGTCCCTGCACATGCAGCCAATGGGAAGAGGGACGCAGGCCGCATATGGCCTTTGGGAAGTAGCGGAAGTTGAGCACCGCCATGGCGGCGCCAAATATGTGATCTTGTCAGACGCTGCACCGTGATGTGTTGTGTGCAGTTGCGTCATGAGGGATGTGAGCGTGATTGTGAAAGGTCATATGTCATACAATATAGCATGTGTGTCCATACAATGGACATCGGTCGGCACACAATGGGCAACAGATGTGCATTTGTACGTGTTGACGTCGGGTTTGACCCTACAGACGTTGTTACATCTTCACAACTACACAGTACATCACGGCTGTGTGGCCAATTAATGCATCTGTTGTCAGTTTCTTGTTGTGTCGAGGTGACTACAGTGGTGGTGGTACACATGCATTCCGTGTATGTGATTTATACGTTCTGTCACCATGCATGTCATTACCGTATGCACATCATCATTGGTGGTGGCATTTGTGCTTGATGACATGGCGTGTGTAAACTTATCGTTTGTGTGCATGCAGTTGCATGAGTGTCTGTGATGTGTCTACGATACATTAGGGTGACGACTGAAGTTTTGTCAGTAAGGTACACATGTGATGGAGTTGTACACGTATGCGTCGTTTGTAAGTTGACCTAAGTTACATCTCTCTCCCACACAGGAGGGCTCCAAATGTGCATCGCCCATACACTGTGCTGGAGGATATGGTAGACGAGGAGGTGATTCGGAAATTCAGGCTGGATCGACGTCGGTTGCTGGAGCTTGTGGCTCAATTGTCTCCTCATCTGCAGCCACGTAGAACGTATCCTGGCTCGTTTACACCCACTGCAAAGGTCATGGCGGTACTACATTTCTTCGCTACTGGCACATTTCAGTATACAGTTGGAGGTGCCGGGGGTATGTCACAGGCCATGTTCAGCACGGTTCTTCGGGATGTGTTAACAGCTATGATGCTGTACAAGGATGAGTACATACATTTCCCACGTCCGGAAGAGTTGCCAGCTGTCAAAGCTGGTTTCTATGCACTGGGCCACATACCTCACGTTGTGGGCTCAATTGATGGCACGCACATCGCGCTCATTCCACCACGGGCACGCGAACAAGTGTTCAGGAATCGAAAACACTTTCATTCGCTGAACGTGCAGGTGGTGTGCCTGGGGAGCAACATCATCTCCCATGTGTGTGCAAGATTTCCTGGATCCGCACATGACGCCCACATCATGCGAACCAGCAATGTCCCACGACTCATGGCAAATCTGCCACCCGGTCAAGCGTGGCTTGTTGGTGAGTGTGCAGTGGGGACTCTTGTGATCTCTGTGTTGCATGGGGTACCCACCATATCTTGTTCTGATGTATGTCTCTGTCATCCCCCTACATAGGCGACTCGGCTTACCCAAACCGGCCCTGGCTCCTCAGTCCCCTACGTAATCCGAGGACGGCGGGTGAAATGCGGTACAATGAGGCACATGGAAGGACACGGAGAGTCATCGAACGTACCTTTGGACTGCTCAAGTCTAGGTTTCGGTGCCTCGATAAGACCGGAGGGGCCCTGCCTTACTCACCAGGAAAAGTATGCAAGATCGTGATTGCCTGCTGCATGCTCCACAACCTGGCAGTACGCAATAACATTCAACTGCTGTTGGACCCTGAAGACGAAGGAGTTCCTCGGCCTCCCATCCCACCCATGTCGACTGATGAGGATAGTGGTGAGGAGGAAGGTGTGGACCAGAGGCGCCAGCTCATTGATCGCTACTTCCCTTGAATGTGAGTATCTACCTCTAGTGGCGGTTGACAATGGCTCATGTATGTTTTCTGGTGTTGTGTGGATATGGGGTTAATCAGCTGGGTGTGGTTTGTGATGGTTGCACATGTGTGTCTTCATGTCTTTGGACATAGGAGTGTCCATGATGTGTGTGCTCCCATCCCATGCTTGTGTGATGGTTGTCGTTTGTGTAATGTTGCTGTGCATTGTGTTGTGATGTGTGTGAATCTCTTTAGTGACGTGTGTTTGCTGTCTCTGGTTTTCTCTAGGTCACTCCCGCAGCGCCATGATCATGTGCGACTATGATCCCTGTACCTGTTTACGTCTGTGTCTGATGGCAATCATGTGAATAAACATGGAGGCAAAACATCATTGTGTGAGTAAATGCAATTTATTGACAGGTTGTGCTTTTGTGCTGGTGAATATTTACAAGTAAGTGGGGGGGAGGGAGTTGGAGTTGAAGGTAATGGCAGATGAAATGTCCGTGCTGACACCACATTGGGGGGTGTCAGGCTAGTCCAGCAGACCAGTGGCAATGATTGTCTATGTGGGACAGGATGGTTTGCAGGGTGAATGTCTGGCACAGGCAGTGGCATTGTCAAGGTCGTCCCCTCTTGGAGCGTGTGCCTGGCGCTCCAACACTGCTCTCAGCCACTTCCTGCCTCGGCCGCCCCCTCCGTCTCGGAGGTGGTACAGGGTCAGCTGGGAGGGCAGGTTGGTGATGGGCCACATCCGTCGCCAGGGGCTCAGGTGGTGGTGGCGGCGGTGGAGGCGGAGGCGGAGGTGACGGGGGAGGCGGAGGTGACGGTGGCGGTGGCGCTGACACACTTGGTGGAGGGGGGGGGTTGTTCCGGCCAACCCATTCCCTCCACATCGTTGCCTGCTGGCCCATGATCACCAACATCTGGCCAAGGATGCCAGAGATCTTGCGCAGGATGTTGGTGTTGTCCACTGAGTCCTGGTGAACACGATCAGCGTTTGCCTGGGACCGGTCGTATGAGGCCTGGCACCTGGCAAGAGCTTGTAGGGACTGTGCCACTGGCTCGGGTAGCTGTCCCTCCTCTGACCGGCGGTGTGTGGCTCGCCTGATTGGCAGTTGTCCCGTTGCCTGTGTTTGTGGCCCACTCACCCTACTTGTGTGTGGGGCCGTTGGACCAGCGTTGTGCGCTGGGTCATGCTGGGTGGCACCGGCAGGAGTCGTGGTGCTGGTGGTAGTGGTGGTAGTGGTGGTACTGGTGGTACTGGTGGTACTGGTGGTGGTGGGGACTGTGCATATCACAGAGACAGGTGCCGCGGGAGTCACACATGCAACGTTGGTCGGTCCCGGGAGTCCCTGTGTGCCAGATGGCCCTGGCTGCGTGCTTGGTCCCGCTCCATCCTCCGCCCCGGAGCTGCCTGTGTCGTCGTCAGCAGAGAGTCCTGTAGGTGTGGGAGGCGAGGCTGGCGGCCGGGTACTGCTTTCCCCAGTCAGTTGACGATCACCTGAGGGACAAGATCGAGCTGGTCAGTAATGTGGACAGTACATGGTTACATTGATTTGTAGACATTTCTGTTTCCTGTCGCACACACCCCACCCTCCACCACCACCACCACCACCACCCTCCCCGTGCCCATGGGGGCCTGTTGGGAGTTGTAGTTTGGGCCTCTCACACACCCCACCCTCCACCACCACCACCACCACCACCCTCCCCGTGCACATGGGGGCCTGTTGGGAGTTGTAGTTTGGGCCTCTCACACACCCCAGCCTCCACCACCACCACCACCACCACCCTCCCCGTGCACATGGGGGACTGTTGGGAGTTGTAGTTTGGGCCTCTCACACACCCCACCCTCCACCACCACCACCACCACCACCCTCCCCGTGCACATGGGGGCCTGTTGGGAGTTGTAGTTTGGGCCTCTCACACACCCCACCCTCCACCACCACCACCACCACCACCCTCCCCGTGCACATGGGGGCCTGTTGGGAGTTGTAGTTTGGGCCTCTCACACACCCCACCCTCCACCACCACCACCACCACCACCCTCCCCGTGCACATGGGGGCCTGTTGGGAGTTGTAGTTTGGGCCTCTCACACACCCCACCCTCCACCACCACCACCACCACCACCCTCCCCGTGCACATGGGGGCCTGTTGGGAGTTGTAGTTTGGGCCTCTCACACACCCCACCCTCCACCACCACCACCACCACCACCCTCCCCGTGCACATGGGGGCCTGTTGGGAGTTGTAGTTTGGGCCTCTCACACACCCCACCCTCCACCACCACCACCACCACCACCCTCCCCGTGCACATGGGGGCCTGTTGGGAGTTGTAGTTTGGGCCTCTCACACACCCCACCCTCCACCACCACCACCACCACCACCCTCCCCGTGCACATGGGGGCCTGTTGGGAGTTGTAGTTTGGGCCTCTCACACACCCCACCCTCCACCACCACCACCACCACCACCCTCCCCGTGCACATGGGGGCCTGTTGGGAGTTGTAGTTTGGGCCTCTCACACACCCCACCCTCCACCACCACCACCACCACCACCCTCCCCGTGCACATGGGGGCCTGTTGGGAGTTGTAGTTTGGGCCTCTCACACACCCCACCCTCCACCACCACCACCACCACCACCCTCCCCGTGCACATGGGGGCCTGTTGGGAGTTGTAGTTTGGGCCTCTCACACACCCCACCCTCCACCACCACCACCACCACCACCCTCCCCGTGCACATGGGGGCCTTTTGGGAGTTGTAGTTTGGGCCTCTCACACACCCCACCCTCCACCACCACCACCCTCCCCGTGCACATGGGGGCCTGTTGGGAGTTGTAGTTTGGGCCTCTCACACACCCCACCCTCCACCACCACCACCACCACCCTCCCCGTGAACATGGGGGCCTGTTGGGAGCCATGGACATGTTAGTGTGTTGGTGTCCGACGTGCATGGGTTGGGGCGTGGGGGATGTTTATTCTCAGTTGTGTGAGCCTGACCATGTCGTGCTGATCGTGGTGCTTGGTTTGTACTCACCAGTCTCTTCTCCTTCGTCAAGGCCGTCTAGGCTCTCTGGGTGTAGTATCACCAGCACCTTCTCCTCCCAATCGGTGTAGGGTATGGGCTCCGGGGGTGTGCCACCGCCAGTAAGATTGGCTCTGGCGTGGTTTTTCGCTCGGATGCCCTTGACCCTGGTCTTAAGGTCATGCCACCGCCTCTGAATGTCGTGCTTGGTCCTCGGCACAGTCCCCGACGCATTCACCCGAGTGACGATCCTGTCCCACATGTGGTTCTTTTGCGCCACGGTCGTCTGCTGGACTTGGGCCCCGAAGATGTTGGGCTCCACACGGATAATTTCATCTACCATTACCCGCAACTCTGTCTCCGTGAATTTGGGGGTTTTTTTGGGTGCCATAGTGTGTGGTGCTCAGTGTGTGAGTTGAGTGAGTTGGGAGGTGCAGGTGTGTGGTGTGTGATGTGTAGGATTTGTGTGGTGGGTGTTTGTGTGGTAGGGTGGTGGGTGGGTGTCTTCTATGTGATTTTATGTGAGTTAGCAGTGTCTCGAATGGCCCTCTTGCTGGCAGCAATGCTGTGGTGCAAGGGATTGTGGTTGTGTGGGGGTGTCTTTTTGTAGTCGTGTCTCAATGGTTGTTGCGAGTCAGGTGGTAGGTGGGCGTGTTGACTTGTGTGCATTATTGGATAATTGGGACGTGTCATGGTGGCTTGTGCTTGGGGGGGGGGGCCTTGTCAATGTTCGTATGTTTGCTTAGGACTTGCGGTGCACTTTCATACATTTGTTAGGCGCTAGGGATGTTGTGCATGTTGGCCTTCCGCCCTGATGCTGTGGTTCTCGTAGCATTGTTTCCGCCACGGACGTGGATGGCTGTGAGTTCCGTGGTACGGGTGGATTTATCCTAATTGCGGCCACGGAGTATTCTCAGGTATGGCGGTACATGTTTTATTTTCCGCGGTCATTTCCGTCCGCGGCAGTGGTTGTTCATTGGACTCCGTCCGCCGCGGACGGACTTGGTTGTGTTCCGTCCACCGCGGACGGTGTTGGTTGTGATCCGTCCGCCGCGGTCGGAGTTTCGTGACATGAATATCCTAATCCCAACCGCGGTTTCTCCGCGGCGCAGCCGGGAGTAAAATTTCCCCCACCATGGCGGACAGTACCCATTTCCGTCCGCCATCCTAATCGGCCCCTTAATGTTGTACTGTCAGATCTAAATTCTACTTGGATGAAATTACTGCAGCAAAAAACTGTCCCAAAACTCTTTTTTAGGCTAGTAAAGAGTCTTCAGACCAGGCTACCACTGCCTCTAGTACCCCACTCGAAAAAGCCCAATATGGCAAAAATGCGGATTTCTTCTTAAACAAAATAAAATATATTCAGGTCACCTTTTCAGGTACATCAATAGCGTGTCCAGGTGAAACTCCTCCAAGCTCGAATATTTTTATCCCATTAGATGTGTCTTCTTTTATTTCACTGATTGCTGCCGACATGTCAGGCTCTCCATTTGATCCCTACTCCCCTTCTGCAATGGGAAATTGACCACACCAGTCTTGGAACATGTTACTCAACTCCTGAATGTTTCCTTGACTGAAGGCACCGTCCCCTCAGCGTGGCAGTGTCCCTTAGGCACACCATTACTCAAACAACCTAACCTTGACCCTCTCACATGGTTAAACTATAGGCCCATCTCACTCCTACCTACCCTGGCCAAGGTGTGAGAAACACACTAATCAGCAACTCAATAGATAACTCACATCTTACACCGAGTCAAATGGGATGCTGCACCCCTCGCAATCAGGATTTAGGGCTCGCCACAGCACTGAATTTGCCCTCCTCAGTGCTACGGAATATCTTCAAGGTCAGTTAGACTCTGGCGGTACTGCAGCACTGATTTTCCTTGATCTCAGTGCCGCATTCAACACAGCGAACCATTCCACTCTGCTTCTCAGACTAGAAGGAATAGGAGTGCCGGGCACAACATTTTCCTAGATAAGATCCTTTCTGCACAATCACACCATTCAGGTGCACACACATCAAAATAGGTCCAAACCTTACCTTCTAGCCTCAGGGGTTCCAGAGGGTTCTATCCTCAGTCTACTTCTTTTCAATCTATATGTTAGACTTATTGCAGAGATTGTGGAATCTCATGGGCTTACTTTATCCTCATACGCTGATGACACCATAATTGCGGTCTCCTCATCCACCCAGGATAATTGCAACACTGTAACTTTTAACATCTGTCTTGCCCTAGTTTCAGCTTGGAGAAGACTGAGGTCTTGCTAGTGGACAACCATGCCCACCTTTTGAGTCCTCCTTTGTGGCCATCAACTATGGGTTCGACCCCCTCCCCAGCTCAGGTGGTAAAAATCTGGTAGTATGACTAGATGACAAGCTGTCCAGGAGGCACCAGATAAACAAAGTGGCTGCCACCTGATTCGGCATCCTTAAATGGCTAAAGAGAATTCTGGCATGCCTCCCGGTTTCTGCTCAACGAACAGTGGTCCGTGCCCTGATGATCTCCAGACTACAGTAATGTTCTCTACCTGGGTGCTGAAAAAACTTTGTTCAAATGGCTTCAGATTGTACAAAATGTGGCATCGCCTACTTCTTCATCAACTTAGGTTTACCTCCTCAACAAGTCTGCTACACATATTGCTCTGGCTGCCCATTGAGCAGCGTGTCCTATTTAAGACCGTATGCTATACACAAAAGTTCATTGCTAACACAAGGCCCATGTGCCTCAGACCTCTGGTGTCTGGACACATTCTAAATTGTGCATTCTTCTACAATTATCAGGGTTTGGTAGTGGTTCCTAGAGTCAAGGAATCTCACCAAGGTGGCTGGTTGTCTGCCTATCTGTGCCCCAAGCTTTGGTCCTGCCACACTCTCTCAGAGCCTGTAAATCGCTCAAAGCCATTTGGGAAGCAGCTTAAAACTTGGATGTTTCCACCTCTTTGATTTCACAAGGTATGCTTGATCGACTTTGGTTCAGTGAGGAGGCTAGCGCTGACAAACCTAGGTAGCCATGTGCTTTCATGCGTATTAATCATAATAATAGCTAAGATGATAAGCTCTTTCTGGAATGTCGTTAGTAATATGGATGACTGTGTGGACGTTGGTTCCGAGTGTGAGAGACTTATGCTTCCGGCATTCCTGGTAAACAATGATCACCCAGTCTACAGAGATTACCCTCCGAAAAACGGGATAATAAATACCAACTACAATTTTTGTTTTCTTAAATTAATATGTGTCGTGGCAGACGTGTAATGTAAAGTATGAACCCTGCGGTCTAGTTTAGGCTTCCTGTTTCTCTAAATAATGGCTTTCAAATAATAGATGTTCGTTACTAAATTGTTCAACATAAACAGCACTTCGGTTCTTTATTTCTTGAAAGTTTTATAGCATCAATATAAGCAAAATGGTTCTCGTGCAAGGAATTCCAGGAGGTTTATCATTAAATGCCACAGCCTAAAAAAACGCACAAGGTGCTTTTCAAGGCAGGATTCTGAGAGCAAAAGATACATTAAGATAATTACATTTGTATAATTAGAATTTCCTTAAAAACAGCTTGTCTACTAGTGGTTTAATAGATGAAAGATTTTAAAGGGGTTATGGAGAAATCATTACAGCAATCATAGAAGAAAAAGTGCCGAAGGTACAATGAAGCCTCATAATTAAACCGAAGCTCACTGCTCAATTAAATTTGATCATTATGCATAATACATCAGTGGGCATCAAGAGTCCAATAACGGAGATGCTATCAATGTTAACAGCCAAAGGTAAGGCGTAATATAGTTCGGCCCAAGTCGCCAAGATAAAGTCAGAGGATTATGTGAACAATGTTTAAAATGAAGCATAATTCACTAATGAGCTGATTAATGTGTGCATGACGCTGCACATCTACTTATTGAATCAAATTACATCAAGCACATGTTTATGCAAAGCACAATAAATTATGGAAGATAATGCACACTGGATATTTATTAAGCGAAGGAGAGCATGACCACAGTAGCGAATGCCAATGCATTGCTCTCAGCTTTCAGTAGGATGAAAGATTGCTGCTACGAATAGATGCTGGGAGCCCAACCTTGAATTGCTTCACTCTGTTCTATTTTCGTCTCCGTGTTTTGTTGTGTATTTATTGTGCTGTAACGGTGACTACTGTAAGTGTCCAGCCAGGGAGCCTTCAGCTAGTTGAGCTTCCTCCGATTTTCTTTCCTTTTTCGTGATGCATTCTTACATTAATTAAGGGACTGCTCACATCTTTCAGAACGGGGTACTGCGCCTTTTTGCTTTGTGTACTTTTTTGAAAATCCCGCAGGGTGAATTAGCGTTATTGCGCCCCAAAAATGTATGCAGAGCACCACATCCCCACATTTTGGGTGATTTGTGTATTGGCGTGCAAACAGTACTTAGCAGAGTGCCATGATGTGGTGAGTTAGGCAACCAGTCACAGAAATGCAGACAGAACAGCACCTCCTCTGTTTCATTTCATCCTTGTCCTCTTTGTATTTATTTTAGGTGATGTATGGAAGGGTTGTTATATAAAATATATGACTGACTACTTCTCCACGACAATACAAAGAATGATGTGATATACTAAAAGGATTCTGTAATAATTAACTATTTCGTACATTCCATTTCCTCTTCCGTCCTATCCCAGTTGGCATGTGCCATGGCTTTTTTTGTGTGAACATTCCACAGCTGACTCCAGCTGACTGGAACCTGTGGTGGTGGAGAGATGAAATACAGATTCAGTCCCCAATCTTGACTTCTACAAGTTTACTGTCGTACCTCGAGCACAATTGAACAAATCCCTAACACAAAAACAAAGGGGATTTCTCTTTTGCTCTCCATATCATTTACTCCTCACTAGAAAAGTGTATACCCCCATTCAACCCCAAGCTACTCCAAATCAGTAACCAGGAGCCAGCCAAGATGGCTGCAGGTTAATTCTGCTTCAGGCAAACAGTTGTTAAACCCTGGATATCCAACCAGTATCTGATGTGCAACTCAACCCACAGAGGAGGATTGTTTAGCAGAAGTGATTCTAAGTGCAGAGTAAACAAAATAATTCAGCAGCTTGGCTCAACAGGGAGGCAGCATCACGGAGATGCAAACACCCCATCCCTCTGTCAATTAATTTAATGCTGTGGCCTTGGAAAGTGTATCACAGATGTGTGAAAATGAGTCTAAAAAGCAGTTTCCTACTCACAGCAGTGAGTCTGAATTCCAGCTATATCACCCAATGACAGAGATAGCTTCGGTGCCCAAGATTGGGGCTTGGCAGCTGAGACGTGCCACAGTGGAGGATTGGCTGTTTGACCCTATTACGTAGCAGAGATGCCTGTTAGAATGCTGAATGCCCAGCAACAACGTTGCATTAAAGTAGAAGAATGAGGGTGCAGTAGGCTTTGCGGTGAGGTAGTGCCATGGTGAAGGAGTGCCATGGTGGCTGGGCATGGTGGACAGGCATGGAGCTAGTGGTCACTATGCAGCTTAAAGGGGCAGGTACGAGCAAGTCACAGTGATAGTGCGGGAGGAGGAGAGAGCTCTGCCTTTGGAACATGTGAAGCCTAAGAAAATTAAAGAGGAGGATTTGTGTTAAAGGAAGATATAGGTAGTATCCTAAGCATAGAAGGTCATGTGTTCACTTTGTGAAGCTATCATTGGTATTATGTCATGGGTCAGATTTGCTTTCTATCTTTTGTATATAAGATGCTCTATGTTTTCTCTCTTTCTCTGTTTACTCTCTTTTCTTCTTTTTCTTATTTCTTAATACCTGTTTAAAACTGTTTTGGTCTATTGGTTTGATATGTGTATTGGCTATAATTAGTTGTGGTACATGATATTGGATTCTCTTTGGTGTTTTCTTCCTTTTCAAAGACTGTTGCAATGTATGAGTACCAATGGCACTATTTCCAGACTTGGGATGTTTAACTTGTATTTATCGAGACTATGAATTAGTGTCCATCCGTTTTTAGATAATATAGGTACATTGACATGTTACATGTATGTTTCTTTAAAGTGGTTTTTTGTGTATTGTCATTGTATGGTATTATATTTGGTTTATATGCGTCACTTCACGTACACTTTTAAAATTGTCAAGATTTTATGTTTGTGACTTTTCTTAGATGTTTTATGTTGTTATTTATGTTATGTTTTGTGTGAAAGTTTTCAGCCCAGATGAAGTTCACTCAAGGGAACGAAACGTGTTGGCTGATTTCCATTTTTTAAAAAAGGTTCTACAATAAAGGAAATTGCTGGACTGATTTGATGACTCTGACTCCATCCCTAGTGCACCTTCTTTTCAACAACAGAATTTGCTTCTCTGGATACCAGTTGAGCTGAACTGTGGCAAGCTCAGGAAGTGAATGCACAGAACACTTAGGGGCTGATTCCGATTCGGTAAAATCCTGTCCGAATCGCCGTATGGAGCATTTTTCCCCTATGAATCATATCCCGAACCGTCCCCGTACGTACGATGTAGTACGATGTGCACCCAAAGCAGCTCTCCGTACGAATCGTACCAAGTACTGTACGAGTCAAGAATTCGTATGGATCACTTTCAGAACATGCAGTACGCGACGTCCGCACGGATCGAAGCAGCATTTTCCGACCCAGCAAGTACGATTCGTCTTGTCAACACTCCGTATGACTCTTTTTCTATGGGAGCTGAAAACGACCGGAAATGCAGATTTCGACTCGAAATGCATGTGAAATGCTCCCCCTGGGTATGGGGGGGGCATTTCAGGGGTACGGTGCATTGGGGTACGGTGTGTACATCCCTGGATTTCAGGGGTAAGGTGCGTATGTCCCGTGCGTACACCCCATGATTGTGGGTGTAAGGTGCATAGGGGTACGGTTCGTACCCCCCAAGGCCATAGGTGTACGATGTGTACACCCCGTGCGTACACCCCTTGAGTTTAGGGGTACGGTGCGTATGTCAATGTGTGGCTCTCTGTACGAATTGCTTCTACGCGATGTTTTCCGGTTCACTGTGAGGGTCTATGTCATACGGATTTTACCTCGTGTTTCGTACGGTTTGAGATAATTCGGCCGGATTTTTTGGCATACGGATCATACTACGCGATTCAGATGGATCAGTTCGATTCGTACGGAAACGGCTACGAATACGATTCGTCGTACGGATTCGTTTCCCGAATCGGAATCGACCCCTTAATGTTTTTGGACAGGGATTGAGGTGCTGAACCTTTGGTCAGCCGTTGTTGGGAGTTTTTCCCTACTCTTAAAATGATGATTGGACCTCACATTTTATATGGTATATCCATGTTTCTTTTTAAGTTTTTGACCAATTACTTTAAGAAACCTGACAGCAATTGTTTAACAGTTTTATGAAATAACTAAACTCCTCAGACTGCTTTATGAACATTAATGAGACCGAAAACCGAGGGTGGTGTAAGAATCCCTGATTTTAAGGTATATCATTTTGCTTTTATAATCAGGCATTCATGTGCCTTAATGAATACTTTTCTTGATAGCATTATCCCTTGGAGGATTATTTTAGAATTATCTATAGTCAATGATTTCTCTTTTAAAGATATCATTTCTCTGTTTAATTTTTTTTATATTTCCAAATATACTATTTTAAATAATTCAAATTCTTGGATGAATATAATGTTACTTGGTAAATGTTCCTTTCAAAATGACATACATGGGAGCTTAATGATAAGAAGAGCAAAGTGCTAACCTGGCTTGACAAAAGAGATGAAGAGTTTTGATGAGTCTGCAATATTAAAGACATGAAGTGTGCAATGATAAAAGGCAGTAGGGTAATTGCAACTGTACATTCTGCATTATATAAAGATGTATACATGCCCTCATTCATCCACATTACAGTCCAAGTGGATAGACTTGTGGGCTTACAGAGGAGGTTTTGCAATGTTTGTTGAAGAAGGTCCCCAGCCATCTACTAGCAATGAATACTGAAGCCAGAAGCATGAATGGACTACTCCCATATCTCAGAATGATAATTGATGAAGAAATCTGGAAAGTCACAGGAAGATTGCACCAAATATTTGTCAAGCTAATTACATATTGGCACAAAAATAATAGCTAAAGTTTGCTAGCAGAATGTCCCTACCTGCTAATGTGCATATGTAAGTCTGATTTTATGCCAGTTAGGTTGACGAGGCATAACCTAATTTGTCTAAATCTACTCTTGAGCACATAAGTTGAGTTGGAGAGGATACAATACTTTTGTCATTAAACATTTAGGAAACATTTCAATCTATAGAATAGTGCTTTGTGTATGAAGATGACAGCAGCAGACGTCCGTAAGGGCTGAGGGGCCATGCCCCCCTACCTTTTTCTAGGCAAGAAGAGTGTCTGTCAGGCCGAAGAAAGGTCAGCCTGGCAGACACTCATCTTGTTAAGGTAAGGCAGCCTGGACGTAAACATGAACTAAATGTGCAGGCTCCTGGCTGCCTGAGCTGAAGTTTGATTGGCTGGGAATTTCATACACCTGTTGGTGTGGCATCCTCAGCCTAGTAAAAGTGCCTCGAGACCCTCCCACTTGTGATGAGGGGGAGAACCACCCATTTTTTGGCCCTGGATGCTTCTGTTTTAAGCCCTGAAGTGCTCAGGGCAGAGTGTCAATCAGTGACACTTCGTCACAGAGTGGGGTGGCATCAGCAGTCTCACTGTCTCCATCCCTCTCTGTGACAAGTGAGGGACCTGAGGTCAGCCAATGAGGGAAGGCAGCAGTCCCAACCCTCCTAAAACCTATGTGGCTAGGGACTGCTGGCCTATGAGGAAAGGCAGCAGTCCCATCCCTACGGGACCTATGAGGCTTGCCATTCGGAGATCTGCATGTAAGGTAGGATGTATCGTTTTTTTATGTTTGGTGTTTCTATGTATGAATGTATGTGTATTTGTTAGTGAGTGTTTTCAATAGGTGTGTTTGAATGCATGGGTGTAAGTGGTGTGTGTGTGTGGATCTCTGTCTCCTCTCCCCCTCCGTGGTAAAACTACCAGTAGCCACTGATGCTGGGATAATTAATTTTGGTACCTTATTTACAAACTAGGTTTAATTATTGTATATAACATCAATGCCACTTGTGAGGATCGTCTGCACTCAATCAAATGGTTTGGCAAGTATGTTCACTACCTGGCCCCATATTCCCCCTGATAGTGGTGTCTACCACGCTGGTTCAGAAGGAGCATTTTAATTGGGGGAATAAAATGGGAAAGGAGTATAGGATTCCATAGTTTCACTTTAAGTAGAAAATATTTAATTTAATTTAGCAGACCCAGAACATTCCATTAATAGGATAGTAGAAGCACTGTGTATGTTTGTTAAAAATTCTGGGTTCTTAGTTAATTGGCCAGAATTAACCTTGTATCCTTGTTTCACCCTGGACTCCAAAGGCTGACTTACAATGTCCATTGGAGATACCTGAACCGGTTTTGTATATTTAGGAATGTACCTCACTAAGGAGCCTACAACTGCAACAAGCATGGGACAATAAAGTATTTTAATTATTTCACACTGGAGAATTGGTGCAATGTATACAATGATGTCCTCACCATAAATCTTGTATACATTTTAAAATATACCATTCTGGATGCTGCCTAAATTTTTCCTGCCAATAGAGGGGATACTACAGTCCTAACTGTGGTATGGGAAAGCTCGATGAATATCATTGGCTAAATTGTGAAAGAGTATGTTTGATTACGGGATAGCCCTCCCGAACATGCAGAAAATGTCTGGGCCTCCTAGCTGGTGGCATTAAATGAGTGAGTATTGTATTCCCAGTAAAAACCTGCTTTGAGAATTGACTGAGGTTTCATGAGAACCAGAGGATACCCAGCATTGATTTCTGGAGGCAATCTCCCCCACACATTGGAACCAACACATATGGTGTGGCTGGGCTGACAAGCAGCCACACATATTATGGGCTGGCTAGGGGGTATCACAAGTGAGACTTCTCTTTGGGAAACCAGGCTCTAAAGAAACTGAAATCCTGACAAGTTGTACAGAATCCGAATTCAGTAGGGATATCGAAGTTGAGTAATATTTCTGGTGCATAGTGAAATGAGCAGTGTACTGAAGAATGCACCCTTGATAAAACTTGGGTTTTCAAATGTACACAACTGTAGCACATTATAGAAAGGTGCCAGAGACCTATTTGTAACATTCAGGATTACTCCCCCTAAAATTGAGGATTAATGGAACCACTATAATGTAAAGCGGTCTTGCAAACATCCAAAACACTGAATAGTAATGGCAACTGTGAAAGTAAAGTGGGAGACAGAGCTGGTCACCCTGGATGACTTAGACTGGATGGAAGCAAAATGGGCCCTAAAGAGGGGAATTTAAAGGCTAACTTATGGCTGGTATTGCACATTGTTTACATTGAACATACTGCATCAGAACAGAGCTCAAACTATTTGATTATGTACAGTCAGATGCCTACATGGGCGATGTGGTATGGTAAGAAATGTTTTCCTCAAATGGTGCGAGTGAAAATGAGTTTTGATGATAGGTGCCTCAGCTCTTCTCAGTGGCTCAGACTAACAGAAGAATATAATGCCAGAAATGTGTTGTTGAGTATATGGGATCATCCACCATCAAAATACCCAGAAATAATTTGTGATACTGGTTTTGGTGGTATCCAGATGAGACACCACTAAACTATGGACCTGCAAACTAACATAAAGGTAATGAACTGGTGCAGTAATATGGATTAGAGGGAAATGGAAGCCATCAAGTGGGAAATAAATCAATGCAGTTGATGTCCATGAAAATGTACAAAATTATGGAAGTCAGTTTAGCAAGATCCCGTAATTTAAAACATCTCATCAGGGCCTTTGGGATAAGTTGGCTAATTCATGATTACTCGGTCACATTTTACATATTACTGATGAAACATTAATTTGATTTCACTAAGTCAATTTTTATGGTTTATGTCTAGTTGCTAACAGTCAAATAACAATGTAGCTTTTATGTTAGATTAGATATATGGACTGATGTTGAGAGATACCTCAGCAATGATGTATGCTACAGAATATGGTACTCACAGAAATATGAGCAAAAAAAAACAATTTCTTTCTAAATAACCCAATTACTCACAAAGAGAGTAATCTGGACACTAACTTTTTCCTAAATTTTGGATCAGTATCAAAGCGTGCCTCCTTAAGAAAAAATATCATTAAAGATTGTACAGTTCACCTACACGCCAACATCTCCGACAATAATCTATTGATTGACTATTATTCTGGATAATGTCCCATATATAGGATAGAAACGCCAAATCCTACGGAGACGTCAACCAAGATGGCCACCGCCACTGGAGCTCCGTGACCCTCTCAGCCCATAACTTTGTTTTAACGCCGAATTCCTGTCACAAAGTCGCGAAAATACCGGCGCTTGCCTCCTGAGGCGAATTCTTACCAGTGGAGTCCTTTTTTGCCGATTTTCTACGACGGAAGTGTTTCTCCAGCCTCCATGGTTCCTGCTCCCAGCTGCACCTCCAGGTATTGCCGGATTTGAGTGCCTGGGGGCGGAGTAATACTTATGACAGAGCCTGGCTTGGGCCTAGCCACGCCTACTGTTCTATTTAGCTGCTGCACCTGTGGTTTTACAGAGTTTCTTGACGTTTTTGTCATTATTTACGACATTTCTTCACATTTTGAGGTTATTTTTCCTCATTATATTTATTCTACGTATTAGTGACTATTTTTTCACCTCAAAATGGATTCTAAGAATTCAGCCACTAATAAAAGGAAGCTGCAGGTCTCTCCTCCTCCAACCAAATCTAAGGTGGTGGAGTCCTCAGAACCTTCTCTTGCACTAATTTTTGAGGAAATTAAAGCCTTACGTCTAAATACTGATGCCATTGCCTCAGAAGTCAAAAATGTTCATAAAGATATGGCTTCTATTTCGATGAAGGTTTCAGATAATGTCATTAAAATTCAAGATAACACAACCAAGTTGGACGCTTTTACACCTTTAATGGCCAAAATTGTTCCAATGCACACTCAACTGCTGGACTTGGAAAATCGCAATAGGCAATATAATCTTCGCATTTTTAATTTGCCTGAAGAAGTTGAAGGGACGAATTGTCGGCTCTATCTTGAATCTCTTCTGCCTGGTCTTTTGAATATTAAATTCGCAGAAAAATTTGAGATTGACAAAGCCCATAGAGTTCCGTCACACCGGAATCCTCGTCATAAAAAGCCAAGGCAGATGATATTTAAGGTGCTGCGTCATCATCATTTGGTTCTCATTCGAAGAGCTGTGAGAGAAATTCCGTCATTGTTGGTGAATGGAACCAAAATCTTCATCCATCAAGATTTTGCTAAAGAAACTGAGGCTATTCGTAAAGAATTCTCTTCCCTTCGTCCACAGCTGAGGAGCCTTGGTTTCAAATATGGCTTATTTGATCCTTCTACAATGCGTGTCTGGAAAGACAATGTCTCCAAATCTTTTCAGCGCCCAGAAGATCTTCGACTGTTCCTTGCACAACAAGCTCCTCCATCCATGGAAACACAAGATCCTAATTCTTGAATTGACTTTGTTGACTTCATGTGGCACATTTATGCATAAATGTATTAATGGGCTCCAACGGTAACTGGCCATGCTTGAGGAACGGGTGTGCGTTTCCTTGTCTTTATTCATGTTGCTTGTTTGTTCCTTACTCTCTCTTTTAGGTTTCTCCCTTTCTTATTTTCCGTTTAGAGTTACTCTTTTTACCTGTCTTCTTCTTACTTCTTCTTGTTCTCATTTCTTTCTTTCCTTTCTCTTACATCCTCATGGCTAATATTCATAATATTAGAGTTGTTTCTCTTAATGTAAAAGGTTTAAGACATCCAATAAAACGTACGAAAATTTTGGATTATTTAGGTAGTTGTAAAGCTGATATTTGTTTTGTCCAAGAGACACACGTTGAATATAAAGCTTTACATTATATGAACAAAAAGTGGGTAGATTCTATTGTTTCTTCACCTGCTAAGGGTAAAAAGAATGGGGTCGCTATTTTCTTTGCCAAAAGATTACACTGTCAAATTTTAAATAAGATTTCTGATTCTGAAGGCAGGTATGTTATAGTCAAAATCAAAATTCATGACTCCATTTTCTTTTTGTTCAATGTGTATGGCCCTACAGGGGATGACCCTGTTTTTTGGGCTACAGTTACGACTGAAGTTCTAAAGTTGGGGAAAGTTCCCTTGATTTTTGGGGGAGATTTCAATGTTTTTGCAGATCCCTTGCTAGATAGATTATCTACCTCTAGATTTAGACCGTCTAAGACTTTTCATGCCTTTAAGACTTTTCTTCATACCACCAAGTTAGCTGATAATTGGAGATTGCACTATCCCACTGGTAAGGAATTTTCCTTTTTTTTCCAAACCTCATAATTCTCATTCCAGAATTGATTATTTTTTACTTTCCCCTTCTCTCATTCAATTTGCAAATAATCCTATCATTGGTACTATTGACATATCCGACTATGCACTGATTTCTTTTGTTTTAAATGTTTCGTCTTCCTTTGCTAAACAATCCAGATGGCGTATGAATACTGATATTGTCCTTACTGACACTCATAAGCCCAAGTTGTTGCAAGCGATTCAGGAATATTTTACATTCAATCCGGAAGACTCTACCTCTGTTACTAATCGATGGGATGCGTTTAAAGCTTATGTCAGAGGTACTACAATTTCTATTATGGCACATGAAAATAAGAAATGTAATTCTAATATCAAATCTTTAGAGAAACAAATAGCTCATTTTGAACGTTTATTTATCATGTCTAATGATCCTCAATATAAACTTAAACTTCAAAAACTACGATATGAATTTAATGCTATTCTTAGTACAAGGGCTGGGGTCCAGCTTTCTAAGTCTAATGCTAGATTTCGCTTTAACACCAATAGATCTGGTAAGCTTCTTGCTAATTATTTACGTATTAAAAGGGATAAAACGCAGATTACCTCCATTCAAGGTCCTCAAGGTAAAATTGCACTTTCCCATAATGATATTGTTCAACAATTTTAAAATTTTTATTCCACATTATATAATAAACCAGATTTTTGTAATGAGCATATAATTGATGATTTTCTAAAACATTCTGATTTACCTCATATTTCTCCCTCTGATAAACTTGGGTTAGATTTACCTATTACTAAAGATGAAATCCTAACTGCCATTAAATCGCTTCCAAAAAACAAATCCCCTGGTCCTGATGGCATCCCTGCCGAATTCTATAAAGAATTTCAAAATCATCTTTTGCCTTATTTGTACCAGATTTTTTCTCATTTTTCTTCGTCAGGTACCATTTCCGGCTCTTTTTCAGAAGCATTAATTGTTGTACTTCCGAAACCTGATAAAGACCCTACCTTTGTTGCTAATTATCGTCCCATTTCTTTGATTAACCAGGATTGTAAATTATATGCTAAAATTATTGCCTCTAGGTTAGCTCCTGTCCTTCATTCTATCATTCACCCTGACCAATCTGGTTTTATGAAAAATAGATATTCTGCTAACAATACGAGAACGTTATTACATATTATTGAACAAAGCTCTAAAAGTCCTGTCCCAGCTGGCGTTATGGCATTAGATGCAGAAAAAGCTTTTGATAAAATTCATTGGCAGTTTTTGTTTAAAACTTTATTTTCTTTTAATTTTGGACCATCTTTTATTCGTGTGATTTCTGCTCTATACTATGCTCCCACTGCTCGATTGTTTATTAATGGCCAGATTTCTAACCAATTTTCCCTTTTTCGAGGGACTCGTCAGGGTTGTCCCCTATCCCCTCTTTTATTTTTATTGGGAATTGAGCCTTTTCTTAATTTCATTCGTAAATGTGACAACATTCGTGGTATCACTATCAAAGATGTTACTGTTAAAACTTTGGCATATGCTGATGATGTGTTATTATTTATTAGTAATCCTGCCTCATCTGTTCCATTTTTACTTGATATTATTTCTAATTATTCAGCTGTATCAGGTTATAAATTAAATGTTAGTAAAACTGAATTTTTTCCGTTAAACATGTTATGCACTCCTGATATGTTACCTTCACCGGCAAAAGAGTAAGTTGAAATACATTGGCATAATTTTTTCTTCATCCCTACATGCTACTTTGAAACTAAATTGTGAGTTCATTCTTGATTATGTTAAACAAAAAACTTCCACATGGTCTTCCCTTCATCTTTCCTGGTGGGGGAGAATGGAGTCTATTAAAATGACTATTGCTCCAAAAATATGTTATTCTCTTGCTATGATACCAACTCAATTTCCACTTAAATTTTATAAAGATATTGACAAACTATTATCTAAATTTCTTTGGAACAATAAACCTCCCCGTATTGCCTATAAAAAATTAAAAATTCCTAAATGCCAAGTTGGTTTTGCATTACCTGATTTCTTTCTATATCATAAGGCCTTTATACTAAAGCAAAGCTCTTTATGGTTTAATATTTCACCTATTGTTAGTCCTCCTATTTGGTTTCACATTGAGACTTCCCTTGTAAAACCTTTTCCTTTATTGTCCTTGTTAACTATGTCTCCTACTTCTAAGATTATTCATTCGTCATCTATAATCAAATCATCAAGATTAATATTTAATGATTTAGACTCCAATTTTGCATCCCCTTTACTTTCTACGGTGCATTTGTCCCTGAGGCACAGCGCCTTAATCAAATTAAATAGGAATGTCTCTTTCTGGTCTTCTTGGATTACTAAAGGTATTTTTTATCTTAAGGATGTTTTCTTCGATGGTGCATTTATTCCATTTAGTCAACTCCAATTAAAATTCAATTTGCCATTGTCAGATTTGTTAAAATATCAATCTCTATGTAATTCTATTTTAGATTCCTTCCCAAATGGTATCCCATCTATTGTATCAGCTGATTTTTTAATTTATGTCAATACTGTTTCTTTATCCTCTAAAGCTGTTTCTGTTTTTTATAAGAAACTTACAGTCTCATTAAGATCCAGTGTTGATACAATTTCCGCTTTTTGGAATACTGAGCTCTCTTTGTCTATGTCAACTGATTCATGGTCGTTAATTTGGACTAATAGTATTTATGGATGTTTACCTGTATCAATTTATCAAACCAATGCTTATATTTTGTTTAATTCTTTATGGACTCCATTGCGTTTATTTAAAGCTAAATTATTACCATCAAACCTATTTTGGCATTGTAATTCTCATCCTGGTTCTTTACGTCACATGTTATTTGATTGTCCTACTATTATGAAATTTTGGTCTGAAGTATGGAATGTGATATTGAAAACTTTACCTCTTTCTGATTCACTTTCCTATAATTTGATTATATGTAAATCAGTTGGTTTGAGTACTCCCCTTGCAGATACTGAAGCAAAGCTATTTAACTTTTTGGTTTCGGCTGCGTTAAAATCAATCTCTTTTTGTTGGAAGGATGCTACTTCTCTTTCAGTTCATGCTTGGTGGTCTTGGATTATCTTTACAAGAAGAGGTGCTCAATTATCTCTACAAGGTGTTCATCATAATTCTTCGCATTTTCAATCCTTTTGGTCTCCTATAGATTCTTATGTACAGTTATGATTCTTGTTCTCTCAATGTTAATATTTTATTCATTGACTACCATAATGTTTTTTATATCTTATTGGTAACTCTATTTATCTAAGTTATTATGCTATGAACTGTATATTTCCCCTTCCCTTAGTCCCTTCCCCTTCCTTCCTTCCCCCCCCTTCATTGAGTTATCCTTTGATTAACAATCCTATTTTACGATGTATTTTATTTGTGACTGTTTATTCATGATTATTCTTATTCGCTTTCATGTAATTTAATGAATTACTTTTTCAGTTTTTGTATGTGTTTCTCCATTGTTAAAATTCAATAAAATTCTACTGAACAAAAAAAAAGAAACGCCAAATCCTAGCTGACTTCAAATATATTCTAGATGAAGCTGACATCTGCCTGTTAGTACTGCTTGTTCTCTGTACGCATTTCACACTATTGATCACAACACTAAATATTATCTTTCGCAATAGGCTGCATCTCAACTGTTTCACACTTTCCCCTCATTCAGATCTGAGTTTGTGAAACTGGATTACTTCAGATCCATAAATGCTCTGATCAATGATAGTATCATCATACCTCTGTAACCAATACATTGGGTATGGTAGATAGCAACGATTAGACAGGACAAAACATATTCATCCAAAACTGTGCTAATGATGCACAATTCTACCTCTGAGTCATCCACCTTTCCCGTAAAGATGCACAGTTCTACCTCTGAGTCTTCCACCTTTCCAGCAAAAGAAAGCTTAACAACCTTAGAGACCAAGCTCAAGAAACCAACAGAAACCTACAGACGCTCATCCAAATTCATTTGGGGAAGCTGCATTAGACATATAAACCGACTCATCACATTTTGGAATTACCCTGCACACCCATCTTTTTTTTAAAAAACATACCACATTATACCCTTGTAATAAGGTCCCCATGTTCTTTAATTTTATTAATCTTTTAGGACCATACACATTTCAACATAGAAACCTCAGATTGGGGAACCCCCATTCTAGTCAATATCACTTAGACAATATGAAACATCCTACTTACTACTCAAAACATCATAACAATTATCTATCTTAATAAGCTGATCTTCTGTCTTATACACAGTAACTGTGCGCCACCTGTCACCTTCTTGCCTTTTTTTGATCTCTCAGTTTCATCCCATATCACCAAAATTAGTTTTGTAGTCAAGACTGCATGGCTATTTAAAAATGTGCTCTTCACTTCCTTTTCTACTTCCTCATTTTCAGTAATTCTTATTCCATTCTATTAATTTCCTGCTCTGCTTTCTGCACCAAATCATTAATTAAGGGTGGACTAAAGCAGATTTCAGTGATCTCGTTACCCTGACAGATGTTTACGAACCCTACTTGTTTCAGATCCTTAGATGTAATTAATCTAATAGTCACACATTTATCAAAAACTTGCAAAAGTCTTTACCTATTTAGGGGTCTTATTTTTTTCCTTTCTTTGCCAGCTTTCCACACATCAACATAGACATACAAATGTTTTACTTCTCCTATATCCCTTCTTTCAATTTTTCCTGAAGCCTTGCCTTGATAAGAACACATCTGTTTAAACACAGATTAATTTTCAAATGTCCTACAATGATTGAGGGACTTGAATATTCTTTCTTATAATTACTTTGTACTGCAGTTTTAAAGTGTTTAATTTTTTTAATTATTTTTCCTTTGAGAGTTCTTCTTTGGATACTGGTTGGCAACTTTAACCTGTACTAAGTTATTTATCTAAGATGTTAGTATTTTTTAAAAACTACTTCTAGTTTTTATCCTTTCTCTTTTATGTACCTTTCCTTTTAATTTATTGTTGCTTACTCAACTTCTATTTCCGTCCCTTCTTTTTCTTAGCTGGAAAACTTTTCTCCACATACCTTTCCACCCCTACTAAATCTGTTATATCTTGTAGCATATCCTCCTTTGTAAAAAAAAGGCAATCGGCAGGTCTTTTTACTATCATTGGGCAGTAGGAAATATAGACTCTTTTCCAATTTTCTCCAAAGACCTGTATCCATTCCCTCCATTTCTATTTTAACATGGTATTTTATCTATTGGCCTGAATAATGCTGGCATACCTTTATTTCTCTTAACTCAACCACAAAAATATTTAGCAATTTAGTTTGGGATTTTAATTTATCATTACTTAGGAACATGGTCTCAAATATACCACGCAAAGTCATCTGCATTAATAGCAAAATGTCCAACATTTAAGATGATGTTGTAGCAAAGGCATTCAGGAAAAAGGAGAAAACTTGCAACCCTTCATCCTTTGCCATCCTTCCTTTGTTAGTTACTACTTCTTTATTACTTCCAGCAGTAAATGTCCCAAAGTACATTTCTCCTCTTCTGGCACTTACGTTTGAACTTTGAGTGTGAATTTGAGGTTATGCGGAGAGCAGTGGTTGTAGGGGATCAAAATCCAAATCATGGTAATCTAGTAAAGCACGCTTACTGATCAGTCTTTGAATTGGTTTGTTTCTTGTTTTATGGGGTGATAATTGGAATGATCCCTATCTGAGTGCATATTTCCAACATTACCCCTTTCGAAATTGAACCAGTCTGTTGTATCCTCTCCTTCTCTTCTGTATTGAAGTTCCTATCTACAATGTTTTTTATAGAAGAAGAAATGGAAAAAACCGAAAGAGAACCAAAACTACCCTTTTGTTCTTATGCTAGTTTTTTAAACATCCAAATCTTCCTCAGCAATTGAGTCCTCGCAGTCTTTTTCCATCTGTGGAATCTTTCAATCAGTTCCGTTTGTACATTCTCCATTCCTTTTTAACACAATAGCTTAAAACATTTATTTCTTGCACCATTCATCTCAACTAAGTTCCCTTCTTAAAATCCTGTTTTTGGTATATTTTTTTCTGGCAAAAAGTCTCCTTATAACCACTATGTCACTGTTTTATACGCAATACTCCTTTTATCTTCACAAAATCTTTTGGTATGCCCGTAGCTCTTCACCATAGCTCCTTTTGCCACCAGAGACTGCTCTTTTAGTCCTGGAACCCTCTACTATTACCCCCAGGCACACAGCACCGGCAAACCTGCATGCCCAACTCAAGACTCTTCCTGGGTGAGGGGATGAAGCCAGCATTCGCAACCACTAACCCAGCATAGTAGAGCAGGAGCAACCATCCCAGGCTGACGGCAAGGTGAAAACCAGGTTGCTTTGTCAGCTCCGACAACAAGGCAGATATCCGAGAGAGAGTCGAGGAGCAAGAACAGAAACAGTTTTCCCAGAAGAGCATCAGCGTCACAAAGTGGGTGGGACACATCGCACAGGCAGTGGCCCAAACAGTGATTAGCCACAAAATTAACAAAGTACACGGTTTTGCTTCTGAATCTTGAACCCTGCCAGCGTAAACACTTAATAACCTTCATCGAAAAGATAAATAAATTAGTTTATTCATACTAAGCCTGAACCCAACCAAGCTCAACACCTAATTCTCTTCTCCAATTACTCCCCACAACAGTCTTGATATACAGTGCGCTCTGTGCTACTTTCTAGCTTTAGCTGCCTTCACCAGTTTATACCTTTAACCAAATCCTCAACTGACAGAGCAAATGCCTTAATTTACAAAGTCTTAATCATTTTAACTTCTTCTTTTGGGACACTAAACCCTCAATTGCTGCTTCTCAATTATCTTAAGAGAAGCAATGCTCTATTTCCTGACCTTCATAAATATGCTACTATAGCTCTCAAAGTCACTCAGCAGCCCGAATAATCACGGATGCTAAGAAATTTGATTGCCCCACCTGGAAATCTGTAAAGTCGTTAAAAAAGGCTTTGAAGTAGGATTTCTCTTGTCCAGCAATCAGTTTGCAGATTGTAACATGGAGCACAATAAGCTCAAGATGAGCTTTTATCCTCCGGAAAACACTTGCAAACTCACCTGCTGAGAACGCACTTAACAAACTCAGTAGCTGATTTATAATTTGGCAAATGTCAATCAGGGCGACATCTGGAAGTCCTCCCCAATAGCCAAGGGAGCGTTTAGTACTTTTTTGTCATTATTTTGTTTTCTGCCTTTTGTAGAGTGTATTGTTGTCATATGCTTAGGTTTCCTCTACATAAATATGACCTACAATTAAACATTTGCATTTCATTCCTATTACACAGATGGCCTGTGCTTTCTTTGTCCCTTTTGCTAGGCTTGCTTCATGTGCATGATTTATGGAGTGATGATGTGTGTAGGAAGGTTCAGGTGTCATAAATGAGGGTTATAAAGGTGATCCAGTCTTGCAACTGGAAATTTGGTGCTGGGTGTGAACATGACTGTGAGTCAATAGAGTGACTACTTAATAGGTAATATCTTCATTAATATAGAGCTTTTTCGTGGGACTTTAATCTTATGGTTCTTTTGTTACTATTCAGAAACCTTTGTTTATGGCAAATGGCTGATTCACCAAAAGAAGCAAAAGAAAATTCATAAAGAAGTAGGGCCACATGAGTCTTTTACTCTCTTATAAATCCCAAGTGATGAGCAAATCTCTTTTTGATCTGGAGTAAAAAGGAGGCCTCACCAATGCAGAAATTGCTAACCCTGAAGCTATTGTTTGACTTTTTTTCTGAATTTGTCTTTGTTGGCCATAGTACTTTGTGCATTTTGCCACTGCTAAGCAGTGCTAACGTAATTGTGCTCACCCTCTAAAACATGGTAAAAATGGTTTACTTTCTTTGATAACTTTATTTCGGTCATAGACCATAAAAGTGCAGATAAAATACATATAGAAATGCACAATATATACAACAAGGAATAAATAGCAGATCTAGATAAAAATGGATTAAACTAGATAGTTATCAAGACTTGAAAAGTTAAAATTCATAGTAAAACATAGTTGAACAGAAGAATTTATCCATAACTTTTCCTTCTACGCCACATGCCAAATAAAACGCGAGAGACAGCAAAAACGATGGGAGGGTGAGTGTCATACATTAAAACCCTACAAGCCTATCTACAATATCTAAACCCTAGGTTCCTGCATAGCGGAATCAGCCAGCATTTTCTTATAACCTCATATGCAGGGAAGAAAAACATTACATGGTTAACATCTTCACATTTATAGTTACATGCCGGACAGGCAGTATTTTTTGGTTTAGCCCATTTGCAAGTAAATGCTCTAAGTGGTAGAGTGCCATGCCTTAGCTGAATATAGAGCTTCCTCGCAAGGGGTGGACAAATTACATTTAAAAAATCCTCCGCTCGCAATTCAGATTTCACCAGGAGGAACTCTGCTGAAAGTCTTCCTATGGAACCTGAACTCTGTAGGGCTAATAAATACTGCTGCCTCAACTGGCTTTTGAGTTCGAATTTTGATATCCCCGGGCAACACACCTCCGGGGTCTCCCAGAGCTGTGGCAAACCAATCCGAATACTAAGGGACTTAATATGGCACAGCCACGGAATGTTCTTGCCTTTTAAAAGAGCCCAAACCTCTAGAAATTCCTCCCTATGTGGGGCTAGTTCGGGCACTGACCAAAGTCTCTTCCAATAAAGCAAGAGCCGTGCTGATACTAATTCTTCTATAGATTCCAACCCCAAGTCAAGTCGTAGGGGAATAATTGGTGTACTAGTTGGCAACCCCAAAACACTCCTCATAAAGCCCTGCTCAACCCTCAGTAGATTAGAAATATTTTTGTGGCCCCAAAGTTCTGCTCCGTACATTGAGGCCATTCTTGCTTGTAGTCGGTATATTTCGATAACCGGGGCTGCCGGCTTGAAATCCGAGATTCTGTGGACTTTGTTAATGCCCCCCATTACTTGGGATAACCTAAGGGCTATTTGGAAATTTGGGAACCCCAGTCAAAATTTTCAGTCAGGGTAATGCCCAGGTAGACAAAGGTCTTGACTCTCTCTAGGGCAGAACCGTTTAGTATGGGGTTCGGGCGCGTCTGCTTTGGGGGATTGAAAATCATGAACTTGGTCTTGTCCAAGTTAGTCTCCAAACCCCGTAAAGCACAGAATGGTGTGAAGCCATCCAGGGTGCGCTGGATGCCCGATGATGTTTTGGATAACAACAAAGTGTCATCCGCAAACATCAGAGCAGGCACCCGCCTGGCCGCCAACCTAGGGGCATCATTGTCATTTACACCAATTAGATGGTCGACAAGGCCATTGATGTAAGGACAAAATAGCGTTGGCGCCAAGACGCACCCTTGGCGTACACCCCTCAGAACTGGAAAACGTGCCGAGAGATCCCCTTGCCTCCCACACATAACTTGGGCATAATTGCTAGTGTGAAGCCTAATTAGGATGTTCAGTAGATAGGATGGAAGACCTTGTTCTGCTGAGACTTTCCACAGTTTTTCCCTTGGAACTAAATCAAAGGCAGCCCGTAGGTCAACGAAGATGAGATAGAGGCTGCCACCCTCCATTCTCACCGTCTTCCAGAATAAGACCTGTAGACGAAATATTTGATCCGGAGTGGAAATACCCGTCCTGAACCCGGCCTGGAGTGTAGTTAGTATTTCATTTTCTTCCATCCACCCCTGGATCCTATCTAGGATGACCCTGCCCATTATTTTCTGTGTGGTATCTATGAGGCTTATCGGCCTATAGTTTGATGGTGTTAATGGGCAGCCTTTCTTGAAAATGGGAACAATCTCGGCACCGAGCCAAGTATCTGGTGGGTCGATTCCCCTAAGGATTGCATTCAATAAAACAACCAGATACGGTTCCCATGGTTTACACCTGATTGACAGAATTATTGTATTCATTGGTCCCTAGTAAAGTGGTACACCATATACCCAGGGCCTATGAATTGAATGCTAAGAGCCGACCTGCAGCACTTATTGTGCCACCCACTTAAAGTAGCCCCTTAACACATATTGCTAATCTGCCATTGCAGTCTGAATGCAGAATTAAACTTCCAATTCCATTTTGCAATATAACCCCTTTGCCAAGCTGTGAACTCTCCTTCTATTACATATGTCACCCCTAAGGTAGGCCCTAGGTAGCCCAAAGGGCAGGGTGCATTGTAATTAAAAGGTTGGACCTGTATGTTTATGTTTTACATGTTCTGATAGTGAAAAACTCCTCAATTTGTTTTTCATTACTGTGAGGCCAACTTCTTCCATGTTATAACTTTGTGCTGCCTTAATACATTTAATAAGTGCAAACTTTTGATTGGAAACGGGTTAAAATTTCATGTTTGGTGTCTGATTAATTGTAATTTTAAAAAACCTCTTTAATGATAAAGTCGCATTTTATGTTATAATTCAGGCTCCCGGTTTTATGGTATTTATATTTTTGGACATTTCCGTCTGTATTTATCCATATTTATTTTAGTCAACTTTATCTGTATTTATCCATATTTATTATGGATTTTGTGAGAAAAATAAAGCTGAAACTGGTATTTACACATTTATTTAACCAATAAATATGCAGCCATGCTTGAATGCCAGCCAGGTTTCAGTGATATGAACACCCCCAGAAGATAAATCAATGTACTTATATGAAAATATGTGCATTTAAGTGTCAGCTTGGTGTATATCTACTGTTGTTTAAGCCTCTTTACTAAAATTCCTTTCTTTTTTACCCCCCTTACCTATCAATCCACACAGTTATTGGATTGGCAGCAATGGCAAAGTTACTTAGAGTCACTCAAAAAGCACCCAATTTCCGTATTTATCCACATTTAAAAATAAATACAGACAAGAAAATGAATGGCTTTCTGTCTGTATTTATCTGTAAAAATCAGTAAAAGCGGAAAACAGGGAGCTTTAGTTATAATTAGGTGTGTGTGATAAACTCTGTTTCGCCGGCGAAGTTTGCAGCGTTTTACTGCTCTGTGATCCGCTTGAAGCATGAAGTTCGGCAAAAACTCCACAACCGGCAGCAGAGCGGAGTTTGCTGGCATGCTCATCCTAATGTACAGCTCCCCTTCTCTCCTACACACATCAGTACAAGAATACCACGCATGCCTTGTAGTCACTTTCAAACGAGCACGATCTGAGGCACTTAGTGGGATCTGTACCGCCTGTTGTGACCCTGGCTTGGGGACACCTATGTTACTTAGGCCCTATACGTGGTGGCGTGAAAGAATGGCACGGACACAGTGTACTGTTGCTTTGGTCTGCCCAGCGTCACCAACTGGTGTACGTCAGGGTGGAGACCCTTTTTATTTGCTGACATCACGTGTCCTGACGTCCCACGTCCGTTACGTCACGGACGTGAGAACACTAGAACACAACATTCCTCCCCAACCAAAAGAAAACGAACAAACAGGCCCATGGACATTTTTCTTCTCACATGTAGTCATCATATTGTCAGTTCTACTTCGAGCTTTAAACAGCGCGTGACCCCCCAGATATAAAAGGAACAGTCTTACGTGAAATTATCTCGGAGGCGACAGGAGGGCACTTGATTTCTTCTCAGCTGATAGCAGGAGGCCCCTCGACCTGGAGTGGTTCCAGTCCCGGCAGGGGATTCTACCTCACTGGAGACGGGCGCCGGATCACCTATGCAGTGTTCTGCGCCAGGGCTTTCGGCTTCGTCCGGGCAGGAACCTTAATTAACAGTCCCGTCCAGATCTCCTCTTGAGTACTCTGCGTTCCGCAGTGGAGGGGAGTTTCTTTGTTCCAGACGGGGTGATGTTTGGGTGTCTTGAGCCTCTGGAGAATCGACAGCACCTTCTTCAGAGTGATATCTCTTCAAATGAGATACATTGCGAGTTGCAATCTCTCTGCCCCTGGCGGCAATAACTCGGGTTCCTCTCACATTGATTACAGTCCATAGTCTTGGTTCATAGGGCAACCGGAACTTGCCGCCAGTGGCGCGATTTTTTAGTAGGACGGTATCTCCTTGGGTGATCTGCGGGGCTCTGGCTCTTCTCCGCTGGCTGACTTGAGCGTATGCGTTCCGGCGTCTGGCTTCCACTTGATCTTCATTCGAGGGATCGGGACGCCACTGGGGTTGATGGGTATGGAGTCAGCGACCACCCGTCCCATGAGGAGATGTCCAGGGGCGACCCCTGTGGTGGTGTGGGGTGTCTGCCAATAGCTCCTCAGAAACGTGAATATAGCTAGCTCCACCGACTGCCCCTTATCATGTGCGATGCGGATGACTTTGTTGAGTGTCCGCATGAACCTCTCCACTTGGCCGCTGGCTTGAGGCCATCGTGGGGTTATTCGGCGATGTCGGATACCCATGGTGCTGAGATAACTGGCCAATTCTTGTCCCTGAAAGGTAGGACCATTGTCTGTCCGTAGCTCGCGCATTAATCCATGTGCAGCCATGATTTTTTCCAACTTAAGGATGACTTCCGTGGCACTTGTGGTCGAGACTATTTCCACTTCTGGGTATTTGGAATGATCATCAATGGCTACCATGGTGTGTCTGCCGTCTGGAAGGCTGCCGAAGTCGAGACTGACACACTCCCAAGGAGACTTCGGCCGAGGTTCCACGATTATTGGCGCTGCTCGAGGCCCTTCTCCTGTCACCTGACAGGCAGCACATGTTCTCACAGTGGCCTCCACGAGGTCGTCCATTAAGGGAAACCATACCTTGGTTCTCAGTCTGGATTTGGTCTTGACCATTCCCTGGTGGCCCGCGTGAGCTAGCTGCACCACTTGAGCGGTCAGCGCGGACTGTATTACCAGCCGGTGGCCTCGCAATAGACACCCAGTGTTGTCTTCGTTGAGCTCTTCTCTTATATGGTACAGACTGTCCATGATTCTTTGTGCCTCAAGAGTCAGTATATTCCATTCCTCCTTGGCCTTGTGCCAGTTCCCACTTTGAAGCGCCATCAGGGCCCTCTGTAGACACTCATCTCTCCGGGTCTGCAATGCTCTCTAGGGACATGGGCATGGGGCACGATCTGGCAGTGACGCATCTCACATATTCTTCAGTGTCGTCTGCGTCCTCTATCTCACCCTGGGTGGCTGGCCGAGGGTGGCGGGACAGGTAGTCTGCTGGGTTACGAGACCCTGGTTGGTACTCTACCTTACAATTGTAATCTTGCAACTGTAGCATCCATTTCTCGATGCGGGGCGGAGGCTTCGTGGAGGTTCCCGAAAACAGAGCCACTAACGGTTTGTGGTCTGTAGCCACCACAAACGGCTTTCCGTAGACATACAGGTGGAAATGCCGGCATCCCCAGTGGATGGCTATCGCCTCCTTCTCAATCTGGGAATATCTTTTTTCAGTGTCTGTAAGAGACCGGCTGGCAAAAGCTACCAGAGTCCAGTCTTCGTCTGCTCTCTGCCTCTGCATCAGGACGGCCCCAAGTCCCACGGGTCCCGCATACACAGCTACTAGTGTGAGCTTCCGGGGGTCGAAGAATGCGAAGGTGGTTGCTTCAGAGAGAGCATTCTTTATTTCTGAAAAAGCTTTGGATTGCTCTGGCCCCACTTCCAGGGCGTGGAGTCTTTCGTGAGTTCCCTCAGTAGTAGTGTTAGGTTGGCCAGATCTCGGATGAACCTTCCACAGTAATTTACCATGCCCAGGAAACTCCAGACTTCATTGACTGTGGTGGGGGCCGCTCTTCCTTTATGTCCTTGACCTTGTCCAGGTCTGGGTTGACACTTTCGGCAGAAAAGTTGTCCCCGAATAACTGCAGCCTCCGTTTTAGGAATTCACACTTCTCTCTGTGTAACGTTAGACCAGCGTCTCGCAACCTCCGAAGTACCTGGGTCAGGCGGTTGTTATGCTCTGGAATGGTCCTGGCACGGACCATGATGTCATCGCTGACATTGATGACACCAGGAATATCGGCAATCAGCTCCTGGATTACGTTTTGGAAGACTTCAGCCGCGGTGGAAACACCAAAACTGAGGCGAGTGTATCGACGGAGTCCCAGGTGCGTGGAGAAGGTCGTGATGTTGCCTGACTCTTCGTCTAGCACCAGCTGATGATAGCCTGATCGTAAGTCTAATTTGAACAACCAGCCATCTCCAGCCATTTCTCCTATGAGATCGTCTATGGTGGGCGTTATGTGTCGCTCCCGTTTGATAGCAGCATCGGGGAGCCGCATGTCAACGCAGATGCGCACTGCTCCCGGCTGTTTGGGTTTTCTCGTGACCACGATGGGCGACACCCAGGGGGTGGGGCCGGATACTTTTTCTATTATCCCTGCCGCTTCCAGCTTCTTAAGTTCCTCTTCAACCAATAGCCTGAGGTGGAATGCAATTCTGCGATGCCTCAGGGCCACCGGTTGTACGGTCGGGTCAATGTGCAGATGCACCTCCTTTCCAGTGAACCTCCCAATGCCTTGGAATACGTCCGCAAATTCCGTTATTAGTTGTTGGATTGATTCCTGGTGCACCCCGAAGGCGAACGTGACCACCCCGAGGTCTTCTGCCGCTCGGCAGCACAAGAGCATTCCTTGCCAGTCTTCGGATACGAACACAGTGGTGGTGATGGACCGATCGCCATGCGAGATGGATGTCTTGAACTTTCCTTGAATTCTTAGCGGGGTGTCTTGTCCATAGGCGAACACGGTGATGGCTGAGGGGCTCAGTACTGGCGGTGGATTTAGTGTTTGGTGGAGAGCAGAGGCCATAAGGCTTATGGTCGCTCCCGTGTCCACTACTGCCATGACTTCTTGCGTGCCCACCTGGATGCCACACTGCGGTAGTCTCCGGGCTTTTCCAATGGTGTTGCCAATCAGGTGCACCCTGTGCACCGTCCGTTCTTCCTCTTCGTCATCGTCCATATCGCTCTGGCTTGGATCTCCCTCTGGCACTGTGTTCACCACTTGTCTTAGTTTGCGAAATTTCTTAGAGCGACAGACCTTTTCGAAATGGTTGAAGCACCCACACCCAGAGAATCTTTTCCCTTTTGCGGGGCACTCTGCTGCGGAGTGTGGCGATCCTCCACAGTAGCCGCATGTCTTCGGTGGCGCCCCGTGCCTTTTTTGGTCGATTTTGTCGGGGATTTGACAGTCACTTTGTTAACCGGCTCCGCTGTTACCGGCGCTTGGAGGGCGTCCTCCATGTGGGCCGTTCGGGCCTTTGATAGTTCCTTGGTGCGCCCTACGGTCAGAATGTCCGCTAGTGATTTGCCGGATTCTTTGAGGATATGCTCTCTGAGTTTGGCCGAGGCACAGCCCTGGATTATCTGGCCGCGTATTTCTTCAGTGATATCCGCGAATCCACACGTCGAGGCTAGGTTCTTTAACCGGGCGTGATATGTGTCCAGTGATTCCTCCGGAAGTTGTCGTGCCTGCCGGAATATGAATCGCTCATAGTCCTGATTAGCCATGGGCTCGAAGTGTGCGTTCAGAGCATTGATGAGCGAGTGGTGTTTTTTTGGCGGGACCTCCACTAGGGTTTTGGCTATGTTGTGGACATCTTTCCCTCCCAGGTGAAGGACCATGGCTCGCTTTTGCTCTTTGTGCACTTTGGTGGCTTCGAAAAAGATCAGTAGGGGAACTACCCAGTCCTTCCATTTTAGTGCCAGGGATGAGGGGGAGCCTTCTACCACAAATGGTTCAATGGGGGTATGGTGGCCATGTTCCCAGGGCTAGTACTCAATGTCGCTGAGTGTAGAAGTTGTCAGGCAGTGATCTTGCTGTTCCCCCAAATCTGATTTGGCAATAGGTTATGCCAGTGCTTAGTGGTTATTGGGGCCCCTACCCTCTGCTGCTCTCCGGCCTCTGGTTGCGCCTCCCTGTGCTTCTGATGAGCGGGAGGGGTTTTTTATGTGCTTCCTCGGCAGGCTGAGGCTGCTGCTGGGCCTGGGGACACGTGCTCCCTCGTGGCTGCTCACTCCCTGAGCTCGGGGATTTGTTTCTCTGCTCCGCGCGGCCTGCGCGATGTTCCTGGGCATGGCCGTCGCTTGGGGCTTGGCTCGTTACACCTCGTGGTGAGGCTATGTGCGTAGCTCAGAGCTCTAATTGCCGGGCTGAGTGGCGCGCTTCCGGGGGTGTCGTCTGATCGCTGCGGACTGTGTGGAGAAGCGTGGTGGGTTGCAGGGTTACCGTGGTTCACCTTGGGCGTCTGCCGTTACTCGGGCCTCCTGGCCAGCCTCCGAGGCACGGGCGGCGCGAGTGGATGTCTGGACTCACGGCCGCCCCTGATGCTGGGATTCCTTCACGTCGCACAGGGGGGGCGATCCCACCCTCGTCGCCAGCTGTAGTGGCCCTGGCTTGGGGACACCTATGTTACTTAGGCCCTATACGTGGTGGCATGAAAGAATGGCACGGACACAGTGTACTGTTGCTTTGGTCTGCCCGGCGTCACCAACTGGCGTACGTCAGGGTGGAGACACTTTTTATTTGCTGACATCACGTGTCCTGACGTCCCACGTCCGTTACGTCACGGACGTGAGAACACTAGAACACAACACCGCCCAGCTGTGTATTCTATTGAAAAGAAATCTGCACCTGGTAAAAAAATCGACCCTACTTTGAAATACGTTTCACTGTTCATTTTTTTTATTTTTTTTATTTCCATTAAATTTAGGACCGTCTCTCTGAAAAAGCGACAACGATCCTCTCAGCTGGTAAGTGCCTCCCAAGAGCTACAGCATTCTGTGCATCGTGCCCAAAAATGTAAAGTAGGTTTGGTTATATCACCATTCATGCACCTCCCTGGATTAATTTATTGTGCTGCAAGCGTGGTGTTTACCGTTAGGTTAATGTGCGCTAACTTTGCAGGCCGGCAATAAGGGTGTGAGGGTACTGCAGTCTGGGGGCAACACTGCTACATGCAGCTGTCACTGGTAAGGGTATGAGAGTGCACCTGGTACACAGTTGTCCTCGGATAACAGCATGGATTGCAGTATGTGCCACCCACAGTGACCAGTTTAGTCTTTGTGTGTGGGGTGGGAGGGCACATTTTTCTTGTTGTGTGGTCATGATGGCAGTGTTTCACTGGGAGGATGAGCTGTTGGCATTTTGGCATGCTCAATCATTGTGTGATGATGCTATTGGGGGCAGGGGTACAAGGTTTATTTTGATTTTCTCACTCTCTAGGGTGTGTGGAGGTGAGTGGGAAGTTAGAGACAATACAATATGTTATATTTCATGATTACAATTATTTTTCACAAATTTAGACTTGCATTTGATTACGGTTCACGTTTGTAATTTGGCCCAAAATCACATGATTTCAGTAAGGTGCTGAAATTTATAAGGTAACCCTCTCATGCTACCCTGAGCAGCAGCGTTATGCAAATGTCACTCCCAGCAACATATAGTTGGGGTGGGAGGGGGGGCTGAGAGCCACTCCCTATTCTCCTTTTGGAACTGTTCAAATGTCACCCCAGTCTTTTATACTTGCCTTGTCAAATCGCTATTTAGAAAACATCCCCTGTGTTAGCCAAATAAGAATATTGATACATAAATGCAAAAATTTAGGCAGGACTATCATTTTTTGCAGAGCTATCCTATCTGCCATCAAGAGAGGAATCTGTATTCATCTGCCAACCTGCTATTCTAATTTGGTCATCGCTCTACCATATTTTTCTCTGAGTACTAGTTCCAGGTCCCTATGTATCCATATACCCAGGTATTTTACCGTATCGGTTTGCCAGTTGAGGGGATAATCCAAGTTCGGCTGGGTTGTTGCCAAAGTAAGTGGAATGACCATCGACTTATCCCAATTTATTCGCAATCCCGAATATTGTTCAAATCGGATATATTCTCTTATAAGGTTATTCAAGTGTATGTCAGGATGCCGAGTGAAAAGCACCATATCGTCAGTATAAAGTGAAATGCTGCGGGGGTGGAGGTGGAACTGTAATGCGGCTTCTTAGTGTCGTTGACGAAGCATACAACGCTAGTGAATCCAGAATCAACGTGAACAAAATAGGTGAGAGTGGAGAACCCTGTCTCATCCCCCTGCTTATACTAAAGGGGTCAGGCGTGTGTCAGTTAATTCTAATTCTATCTGTGGGGCCACTGTGTAAAAGCTCTATCTACCTCAGAAACAGCTCAGGTAAGCCCATTCTATGTAATACTGTGAACATTTACACCCATTCCACTGAATAAAAAGCTTTTGCAGCGTCCAACAGAGCTGCTGAAGCTGGTAGTTCTGGATCTAAATGATGGTATAGTGCAAAGATGGTGTGTATGTTTTGGGTGGTGTATCTGGTTAGTACAAACCCAGCTTGATCAATCAATACCAGCTTCTCCTGTAGGAGCTGTATTCTAGTATCGATGACCATCGCTAGTATCTTTAAATCAATATTCATTAACGATAACGAACAGTAAGATTCACATTTAGTGAGGACCTTGTCTGGTTTGGGAAGTGCCACTAGAAGTGCTTCCCTTCATATGCCTCTTCATACATTTCGGACAAGTATGCTATTACCAAATCCTGACAAGCCTTGTAGAACTCCCCGGGGAGCCCATCCAGCCCAGGAGCTCTGTTATTTGGCAAAGAGTTTATTGCATCTTTAAGTTCATCTTTGATGATATGATGGCTTAGGAATTTGCGGTGACTGTCCGATAGTAATGCAATAGCCACATCCTGTAAATAGTGGTTAGTGGCTGTTGGGTGGTGTTTGTTCTTTTTTCATAGAGTTGGAAGTAATAGTCATTGAAACAGTTCAGAATTGATGGGGTATCGTAGAACGTTTGATTCCCTTCATCCCTTCATCCGTGATCTGTGTTATTTAAGATGCTGTGGGTGTCGGCCTAATTTTACTGGACAAGGCATGACCTCGTCTACCGCCCTCCCCATAGTTTCGCGCTGTGTATCTGCGTGACTTATATTTTATCTCGTCAGCAGCATATTTTTGGTAGTCATCCATCCGCTCCCTGATTGTCGCCAATAAATAGAGATTTTGCGTGTTTGTGTGTTCTAACTCCAGTTGTTTAATATCTCTTTCTATCATTTTTAATTGTTGCTGAATGTCCTTCAATATCCTAGGGTGTTTACTTATACAATGGCCTCTAACTGTAACTTTAAACGCCTTCCATAACGTCCCTGCACCATCAACCGACCCTGCATTTAAATCAAAATAGTCCTGTATGGCTTGTAGGAGCTCGCTGTGGAAGAGATGATCTAGATGGGCACTCCCCTGCATCCTCCAAGTGAATTGCCTAGGCACGTATGTAGGGATCTCTAGTGTAAGGCAGACAGGGGACTGGTCTGATAGCATCTTGGGTAGATGTTCTATCATTTTTGTCCACGTACATGCGTCTTGCATGAGCAGCTAATAATCTATCCTCAACCATGTGTTATGTGTTGTCAATGTGCATGTCCCCTCCTTAGGTCTTCTATGTCTCAATCTCCATATATCAGATATCGCCCATGTCTCCATGCCTTCTCTTAGGACTTTGGCCGCTTGCTTACCAAACCGTTCATTTACAGTTGACCTATCTAGGGCCAGGTCTAGGCATGTGTTAAAATCCCCACCCTATATTATTGTTGCAAGTCCTTGAGTTTGGACCATATATCTGCATAAAAATTGGGGTCATCGACGTTTGGGCCGTAGGAATTTACTATCGTCAGTACTGTACCTCCAAAATTCCCTTGTATTATAACATATCGGCCTTGGTCGTCCTTAATGGTGTGGATAGTTTGGAATGATTAACAGCAACACTCCTCTAGCATTCGTGGAGAATGAGGAAGCCATACGATACATTGCCCATCTTGTGCCCACCCGGGTTTCATTGATGGATGTGAGGTGTGTTTCCTGTATACATGCTACATCTATGCCATGCCTATCAAAGTATGCTAGTATTTTGGGTATTTTCTGCAGGGTTTGAAGTCCGCGAACATTCCACGTTATAAACGTTAGTTTTCGGGTACTGGAGGCAATTTCAGCTATTCCTGTTTTCACTTCTATCAAGTAAGAACCTCCACTACCAAATCCGAATGTGGAGAAAAAACGGTATGTGCAATATGTAAGTGTTGACCAGACTTTTTCTACCTACCCTCTCCCCTCCTCCACCCACTCCACGTTTCCCCCCTTGATGGAGTCAATCCCAACTTGATTTGCCATAAAAACCAACAGTCCCTCCCTCCCTTAGAAAATAAAAGTAACCCCGAAAATAAAAACTGGTGTGGAACACACAAAGGGGCGGGAACTGCCAGCCCATTGACTGTGGGCCACCCCACATGGGCAGACGCCCTATCCACTTATGGGCAGACGCCCTATCCACTTATATATCAAGAAACTCAACATAACTTATCGTACATACACATTATTACCAATGAGACATTTGTCAACATTTACATTACGTCGTGAAAAGCCTAAAGCTAACTATGAGCCATCATGCTGAACATTGCAATGTTATAGTAGGGTACACTCTTGTGCAGTCATTTAACTTATCTGTGGTGTACTTAGCAGTCATGTCCCACAGCCGAACTCCGGTAACGGGCGTTCCCTCTCCTCAACCAGAGGTGATACACTCCAGACTGTAATCAGCTGCTGTGTTCGTGCAACTGTTTGCTGTTTGGGAAGTAGACATCCCCCACGCCCTGCAGCAATTCCTCTTCGGTGCTTGTGCCGGGCTGCTCGACCATTTAGCGTTTTCCATTCTAAATGGGTTTCCCATTGGCATGTCCAATTTGTAGTTATTCAATGTCAGATGTAGTAGATTGTTCTTCATGGTATCCTCTTGGGGATTTCCTCCTCAGGCCGTGTTGTCCTTTCTGTTGAATACATTTCATGACTTCTTGAGGTTCAGTGTAAAACTTTGTCTTTCCGTCATCCGTGATCTTGAGTCTAGCGGGGTACATCATGGCATATTGAATATTCAAGTCTCTCAGTTTCTGCTTCGCCGGGCCAAACTTCTTCCTTGCTTCCTGAACAGACACCGTGAAGTCAGGGTATAGAGAGATATCCATGCCTTCATCGTTCAATTTCCCCAGCTCTCTGGCCTTTCGAAGTGCTGCGTCACGATCCCAGTAATTCAATACTCGAGCTATAATCGGTCTCGGTCTTGAGCCAGCTGGTGGTTTTAGTGTCGAGGATCTATGCGGTCTTTCAATAACGAATATTTCAGGGAATGTGTTCCGTCCTAGCAGTGAGATAAACAAGTTCTCGATGTAGAGCTCCATAGGCCCTATATTTGTAGTTTCCGATATTCCCATTAGGCGAATATTGTTTCTGTGGGATCTCGCTTCCAAGTCCTCTGCCTTCGCAGCTAGGGCGCCAGGTGCTTATCCATCTTTCCCTGCTTCATGTCCATCTGTACTTGAGCATCTTCGGCCTCGGAGATTCGACGCTCGGCCATATCCAGCCTTACCGTGTGTTTGTCCAAGTGTTCTGACATCCTGTCGACCCGGTACGTCAAAGAGTCTATTTTACCACCAATATTCGTTAGTGCTGCCTGGATTGTGGTGAACATGGCCTGCACGTCTTCATTTGTGACTCCGCCCCGGCTCCCGTCGCCGTATTCCCCTGCTGCTGATCCTCGGCTCCTTGATCCGTTTGTTTGTTTGCTTGATCAAATGTAAGTTTGGGCTGGTTCCTGTCTGCCCTACCCATTGCACTAGCTGTGTACTTCCTCTGTGCCAGACACCACAAACCGGAAATCAGATACAGGTAAGTGGGTAGCAAAGCTATTGCAGAGGCAGCAACAGTGTTGGTAGTTCTCTGTTATTGATATACCGCCCACTGCATGCACCAATGCACCACTGTGAGCAAGCAGCCAATTGTGGCAGATAGCAGTCATATCCGCACTCCCTGTTTGCAGACAAGCTCTCTGGGCCACACCAAGCTATCTGTCTTGTTTTTCCACTCTGGCACAGCAATGTAGTTTGGAAGTTTCTTGTGTTTATTTTGCACTACGTTGTGTCTTTATTAATGGTTTCGCAGCCCCCTTACCATTCTTGGGGTCAGTTTGAGGTTCAGGCAGCACCGCTGAGTAAGTTGGCGACAGTTATCCCATGGTGTTTCTATTGGGGATCTCCTTTACAGTGCCATGTAAGGCCCGTGGCACCAGGGGCATTCAGGAACAGCAATGCCACCTCCGGGCCCCAGCTAAATATTGCAAAAATCGGTACACTACACCCGCACGCGTTGAAAAAATGGGCAGGTCATAGCCCATACCAAGAGCTGAGGCAATAAAGAGTAGAGAGGGGGAGTCAGATCCAGCTACGCACCCCAGCCAGGCTGCTCCTGTGTCGCACCACCACCTTCCCGCTCTAGTCCTGCCAAAGCGCACCAACGTTTCTTCTCCACCTGTGGTGCAGCACGGTATGTCACTCTCCCAGGGGTCTGCCTTGGCTCAAGCCGCTTATTGCCTTTTTTTCCCCTTCTTCCGCTGATTCAGATGCGTTGCACCCAGCCAGAAATGAGCCGCTGCAATCCTATCGTCTGAGTTCAGGGCAGGGAGCAAGGTCAATGGTCACATAGTGGCCGGTAAAAATCGTGTATTAAACACGTATTAGGTCTGTGCCTCCTAAATAAGGTCTGTGCTTTGCTTCTGACTGGCACCCCACCGCTGCACTCTTATTTGCAAGCCGCAACCATCTGACCTGCCTCGGGATGTGAAAGGGTGGAGTTCCGGTCATAGCGGGCCAGGCCTCCCAGCACGGCCGGGATACATGCTCTACTTCGTGGACACGCTCCACAAAGCAAGCTGATGCTTAACTTTCATTTTTCCCAGGCCAGGCCAGGCCGCCGAGGCGCCGCACTGAATTCCGGATGGCTGAGTGCTTCAAAGTTCAAGCACTCGAGTCCTGCTGGTGCTTGATGACTCAGAGGCTTCAGACTTCGCACATTCGTTGGAGTCAAAGTTCTATGTTGCAGGATAATTTAGGATAGTTAGGGTGCCAAAGAGGAGCTCGCCTAAGTAACGGCCCTCTCGCTTCATGGCAAGCTCCGCCCTGTCAGCGAAGAAGGATGACTGAGCGATGATCTCCTCCTAATGTACGAAGCCCCCATCCAGCACACCTGGCTAGTCATCTCAGCAGTCATACAGTACATTCCATATTCTTGCGGAATGCTGAGTGTGGAGCCACCAGACCCCACGCTTTAACAGCAACAGAGACTGTTCCCTTGTTATGTTAGCTAAATATGTACGCTTAAAGGAGCCCAAGTGCCCCCACCTCAACTTTATTAACTGTAGGTGAAGTTCACTTGAGATGTGCACGATATAAGATACACGATAGCGGCAGTGCATACTCGTTAGAGTCTGGACGATTAAACCAAGGGTACCATGGAACCCCAGAATCACTTCTGGCAGGCATGGTGGGTGGAGGTTTTGAAGTACTGGGTTTTTTCGGAACCCAGCGGTGTCAGGGTACACCCTAAGACTCCGAGTTCTTCCTGCTCAGACTACAGAAACACAGAGTCTTCTAGGTGAAGTCAAAGATCGAATTTATTGGCTGCAACCAAGTAACAGGCAGGGCCGGCCCTAGGCATGTGCAAAGTGTGCACCTGCACAGGGCCGCCAAACCCCAGGGGCCGCCACGACGAGGATCGGATCGGAAGGATCTGATAATCGTGGCAGTGGCGGCCCCCTGGCAGGATTTGGCGGCCTCCGGCTCCGCGCAGCTCGACACACACATAGGCTGGCCTGGGTAAGCCCACTACACATCATGCAACACTGTTCTTTGTTGAAACAATCGCCGCGCAACCGCGCGCATTCACGCACTTTCCTGACGTCACAGTTACTGCCTCCAATAGATAGACACCGGGCGGCAGTTAATTCTGCACTGAGCCCTCTCGCTGTAAAATGAATGCTCCTGTAGTTTTGCAATTAAGCATGAGCCCGACCCCCGGCCCTGAGGACACCCCGGGGGCCACCGTGGTCAGTCTTGACGCCGCCCGAGCAAACCGGCCCGCCCAGGACCCCTGATTGCAGCTCAGCTGACACTGAGCCGACCTAAGCGAGCTCGGGCTGCCAGGCTGCTCAGACAAGTGGAGGCCGTAGGCGGCCGACAATGGAAATGCAGCGGCACTCAGTCTCGGCAATCACTGCATAAAGTAAGTGTGTGAGCGGAAGGCAAGTCCTAGATGCATAACATAATTCATTGAAGTAACGTCAATTTAAAGTTCCAAATATTGTGGTTCCCATAATTTAGAGCCTCTGCCTGCCAGCAGTGTCTATTATTTAGTGATAAATAATATTTACCAAATGTCCCGGATAGTGTTGGGCTGGGTTAGTAATCTTTGCAACTAAACATGCCTGGTACCGTAGGAGCGAACACTTTCTGTGTTTAAACGCACATATTCTGACAGTACCGGCTTCAAGCTTTCAGCTCCTGCTTCCGATAAAGCTATACAACAATACAAATGTCACCATAACTGCGATTAATGTTCTTCTTGCAGTGCGATCATTTTCTATAGTGGACGTTTTGACTAATTATAAAGTTGCACAGCAGGTTAATATACCTGCTGCAAAATACGCGATCCATGCATACCAGGGAGTCCATATAATGAAAATAGATCAGTGCTTTAGTTAGAGAGGTAATTTTTTTACTTGAAGTGTATAAGTTAAAATCCCAGTTTAGAACAGGGAGCTAATAACTGTCATAAAAGAAGGTAGAGATTAGAGCACTATGATCCTCCCTCCCCCACCCCAGTCTTTCATTATTATAATGTTGCAAAAAGGGACCATTTCGATAAAAAAAAATACAGTTATTATTAAAGAGAACCCCCAACCACGATTTAACATTTTGAATTCCGAGTTTGTTGTTTCTTCAGACTAAGCACTCATAAACTATACTGTATCAGTATGGATGACAGGTCACTTCTACACCTTGCCCACAGGCTTTCTTTAACAGTAGTTATCCGAGAAGTATTGGTAATTTGTGCCAGTTTAATACTATGCTTGAGGTGGCCATTGAAATGTTCAACTTGACTTTTGCACTGTGGGTGATACAGAACAGTGTTGATGTTTTTTATCTGATATTGGATTAGAAATTCTTTCATTTATGTGGCGCTCAATTGCATACCATTGTCTGTAATGAGTGACTCAGGGAATACATCTTTCTTTTAAAACTAAAAGACGGTTCAAAATAGCTCTGGTGGTGGCTTTTCAACAAATTGCTCTTCCAGTCACTTAAAGTGACAGGCAACTAACATAAGGGCAAACTCCTATGAGCCAGAAGAATTTCGAGGGTACCCACACAGCTGAGGCTAGTTTTTCCCATTTAGCTTTTGACCAATGTGCGGGAGACATGGGTAGATAAGAAGTAAAGGTATTTGTTTATGTCACTCGAAGTACACACATCAGTGTTGATTCCAAACCACCAGAAACGGGTTTGCAAGAAATTCTTGAGAGCAGATATTCCCAAGTGCCCATGATGTGCACTTTGAAGTAAGCACATTTTATGTCCTCTAGTAGAATGCATTTGTTTTCTCAAAACACCGGATTGCTTTTCAAACTAAATTCTTGCACTATGTGGCCAAAATGACTTAAAGGGACCCTGTAGGGATTTCATGGATGGTGCACCTTCATTAACAAATTGTTTTACTTTAGTCAAGATGATATCAGTGGCATACCATGCAACTCCTGTAACTCCAAAGAAAGACTGATCAACTTCTTTGTGAATGACCAACTCCATGTATATCTCTTCAGATGGTTCAGAGCTTTTGCTTGTCAACAGGTTAACCTGATGAAAAAGTATGCTGTTCTCTTCTTCCTTCCTGGTACGAACATGTCCTCCAAGTTGTATTGGTAGAGCTTGGAATACAAGTGGATAATGAGAACAGTAGCTGAAAGACCACCTCCAGAAATTTGTGGGCATTATTTGAATTGCCAAACATAATGTCCAAAATGCTTGATAGCCCATACGCGTGCTAGTAAAACGTTTTCAAATACACCATATTTGCGTTTGGTAGGAGATAGCGACTTTGAAGCAAACAAAACATTCCATTCTTGTTTAACCTGCAACCTGGTCTAATACAGTGCCGAAACCATATGCACCAACCTCACATTTATGACACAGGTTTTGCCTGTGCAAGAGTATTTCAAAGTAGGAGCAGAAGCAATAGCAACTTTGACGTTGTTGAAAGCTAACTGCTGCCATTCAGTGCACACAAATTTTTGCTTTGTGCGCAATAATTTACAAAGATATTCCGTTTTGCTTGCAAAATCTTTCACAAATTTGCTATGGTATTCACAAAGCAATTAAATGACAATACTTTATTCTTAGAAAAGAAACAAGAGCATTCATAGATTGCTTGGACTAATTGACTTTGTCTTGAAACAAGGTACACTTTTCAGTCCTATTGTGCTAATCTAGAGCAAACCTCCTCCAAAACAGTCTTAATGTGATTCAGTGTCTTTGGAGAACACCAGAATAGCATCTTGAAATAATTTGATGCAGCAATCCATATCTTTTGACGTAGGGAACATATCCTTTTGAAGACAAATGAAGCAGATGCAAGATCAAAGGGCATGCGTTTATTAAAAAAAACACAAATGGGGTGATGACTGTTATTGCACTATCTCGACTCTTCCCCGAGCCCGACCCTTCAAATTTGGAACGGTGAGCAATGTGCAGGCCTCGAGTGGGTGGGAACATTCTTACAATGACAGCCTGCTGCAGTGCTGCCTGATCGCGCCGACACCGGCAGTGACGCACGCCATAATTCTATATTATATTATTAAATTGTTTGATGGCCTTGTAGCGTGATTATTTTGGCAACTACTTTAGTTGTGATAGGAACCTTTGATATATAAAAAAAGAAAGACTAAATAGTCTAAGGTCACCTATACACATTCCAAATATCGTTTTGCACCCTTTTATCTTTCCTTGAGCGCCTGGTGTATGAGCCAGCACGTATGAGCAAGTTGAGCATGAATGCATCAAAGTATGATTGTTGAGATTGATAACTGACACCTGATTTCTATAATCTTTCTATTCACCTCACTCTTGTACATATTCACTCATTTCATATTGAACTTAAAAGTCTCCCTCCCCTAATGAGAATGTAATGTTTGAATGTAAATAATTGTCAATTACAGAAGCTCTTAAAAAACCACTTTTGAAAAACATTTCAAATAATACAAAAAGATATTTTGAATTAATAAAACTTTATTTGAAAGGGATCCTGGACTGAATGAGTGGTCCATGCAAATGAGCTGTTAGTTTCCGCGTTTTTACAAAAGTGATAACAAATAACTGAGCAGTACTGGCCCTTTGTTTTGTTGTTTATAATTCTATATTAGGCATTATTTAAACGGCTCATCCCTGGTCTCAGGCTCCATCTCAAAAACACGGATCCCTGTGCGTCCTGAGCCCAACCCCTTTACTGAGTCGAGAACAAAGGAGCAAGGTGACCGACGACAAAAATACCCCTTGTTCAGGCCTCAGTGCGTGAAATGGAAATATTGAATTGCAGGCACTCACTAATTAGAGTACCTGCTTGCTCCTGAGAAGTGCCGGTGCTCTCCCATTAAATATGTTACAGCAGTGCTGAGAGGTGCAGACACTCTACCCTTCACATTCAGGAAGTGCAGGCACGCAGTACCGGGCAGTATCTTCCCATTTAAAGCACTTCCCTTTCCCTTTTCTCTAACCACTTCACCAAGCCCCTAGAGAAGACTCCACCCCCCCCCCTGCCTTCTATTTATTCCCTGCGTAGCATGCCCCCCAGAGATGACCTCTGCCTTCTACTCTCGGCACAGCACTTCCCAGAAAAGAAGAAGCCTTGCCTTCTACTACTGGTCAATCATCTAACGACTTTTCTGGACGTATTATTAAAACCCCTTCCTGAGCTCCGCCCCGTCCGCACCCCCTCTTCCGGGGCCCCCACCTACGCTCCCTGCACAGGGCCACCATGAGCCTATAGCCGGCCCTGTAACAGGTATCCTAGAAGTACAACACGGTGTATATTCTCAGGAGACTGCTCAATCTTACAAAGCCAGCCTTCTCTTTTTATACAAAATATTACGCTTTAGGCAAACATTCTTTGTTTTACAGTTGACCATTCACATATTTTCACTACAAAGAAAAAGCAGAGTCATGATGACAAGCCCACATTTCACTTTGTCCAGCCCACAATTAATTACCCGGCAAGGCCCAGAACTTCCATCAGATATCGGTGGACCCCCAATAAAAACGGGCACCTCCTCCTCGTAAAGCAAGCCATAAAGTAGGAAACAGAGACAGGTGTGTGTAAGATTAGGCATGGTTCGTGTGCGATGAAAGGTTTATGATACGTTGTGCCTTGATGCTAATCTTATTCGGCCACTGGGAGAGGAACTGACCGAACAGGTTTGGCCTTGGTCAGTGGAGACAGCTTGCCCAGGTCACAGGGAAGTCAGGGAAGGTGTACGTGTCCTTCAGAATCGTGTTTGGCCTTAGTCATCTGCCTATGTGAGGGCAACTCACAAAATGGCTGCCGTACACAAAATGGAACCCAAGGGTTCAGGACGAAAACTACGATTTCACCTTGAAATCGTCACTAGAATATGGCGAAAATGCTTGGGCATAGTGTGCTAGTCATTCTCGGTCTTCTGATACCAAAATCGTCATGGTACGACAATGTTTATAACACGGGTCCAGAATTTTAAGTACCACAGTTTAGAGAGAGCCAATAATTGGCTGTTTCAAGCCCCGCATCCTTTGTGCCAAGATTGTAACCAGCTGTTGAGCTGACCAATACTCCGCCGCTCGTGGAGCTCTGCATAATTCTGCTGAGTTTTTCAATAGCTCCGTGGCATTCCCCGAGCTCTGCCCTCTCCTAGGTATCATTTTGAAAATGCCACTTTTAGAACGTTACAAAAGGGGGTGGTGATGGACGGAGCATCTGAACCAATCAAACACTCACACCCAGTCAAAAGATCTGGGTTTTACCCATTACCGTTCTTTAGCCCACTCTGTCCAGCCCGAACTGCCAAGCCATGCCTTCCCTGGACCGGAAACAAGCTTCCGAGGACCGGTTTCCCATGAGGCACAGGGTCAGACTGATTTGCATATAGCCATGTCTGAACTGGGGTGGCAGAGTGGGCTAAAGAACGGTGATGGATCAAACCCAGATCTTTTGATTGGGTGTGAGTGTTTGATTGGTTCAGATGCTCCGTCCATCACCACCCCCTTTTGTACCGCTTTGGCCGAAGTAGTTGTGGCAGGGTATGCTCAGACGTGAGTCCCTTGCTCACTTTGCCACTGGATTCAAGCAAGCCGGGCTGAAGACGACTGTAATGCCAGAAACCGGTCCTCGGAAGCTTGTTTCCGGTCCAGGTAAGGCATGGCTTGGCAGTTCGGGCTGAACTGTTCCCATGAGGCACAGGGTCAGACTGATTTGAATATAGCCATGTCAGAACTGGGGTGGCAGAGTGGGCTAAAGAACGGTGATGGATCAAACCCAGATCTTTTGACTGGGTGTGAGTGTTTGATTGGTTCAGATGCTCCGTCCATCACCACCCCCTTTTGTACCGCTTTGGACGCCATAAGTGTGGCAGGGTATGCTCAGACGTGAGTCCCTTGCTCACTTTGCCACTGGATTCAAGCAAGCCGGGCTGAAGACGGCTGTAATGCCGGAAACCGGTCCTCGGAAGCTTGTTTCCGGTCCAGGGAAGGCATGGCTTGGCAGTTCGGGCTGGACTGTTCCCATGAGGCACAGGGTCAGACTGATTTGCATATAGCCATGTCTGAACTGGGGTGGCAGAGTGGGCTAAAGAACGGTGATGGATCAAACTGGGTGTGAGTGTTTGATTGGTTCAGATGCTCTGTCCATCACCACCCCCTTTTGTACCACTTTTAGAACGTTGGCATTTACTTGCCATGACTATTTGGGGCCGGAGCCTGTTCCTGGGTCACATGATTGGGTGTAGTTGGCAGTTGGACTTTGTTTATTCCTCCCAGACAGCCACACAATAGAAGGATTAGGTGTGCCTGGATGGGACATGACTGGCAGAATGGAGGGTGAGGCGAACACAGCCCCACTGGTATCTCAATAGGCTGTGCCCTGACTTTACACAAAAGGCTTGTCATCACTGCATTGTAAATGCAGGCAGCCTAGAGCCAGGGCAGGGAAGGCAGGAAACTGCAAGCACTTCAAAGGTAATTCTCTAGAAACTTCTACTTCAAAGAAGGCACCAGGTATAAAAATAGAACTCTCAGACACAGTCTTCAGTTCACTTTCTGAACCTGTAGAAGGACTCTCAGAGGACAGCTTGCTGCTGTAGCCTGCTGTGTACTCCAGGGGACTGCTTTGCTGCACTTGGAAGGACAGCTCAGCTGCCTGAAGCCTGCCTTGAAGCATCAGAGGCCTGCCCTGATGATTGAGCCATGCTCATTCTCTAGAGTACAGGACTACCAGAGTGGCTCAAAATGATTGTTGGCTGGCCTCCTGATTGGAGCATAATGAATAGAAAAGGCTCCATTCATCTTGAACACCTACATGGACCCAGCCTGGGTGATTTTTAATCCCCCAAGTGGTGCCCCTCCAGTCTGAGACCATTGGTGGTGATATTAAAGGTGCACAGATAGCTAAAATCCCAAACTGAAGATTTAGAAATCATTTGGCTAAAAACTGCTCCCAGAACCTGGAAAAAACCAGAGCCAGCCTGTTTTAGTGCTGGTCAGCCTGACTTTGCGGCAGCTCTTGCTACGGTCTGCTCAGCAGCAGGAAATCCTGTTCAGCGTCCTTCATCAAAGGGGTAATCTGCCCCATGAAGCTCTTGTTGGCCACAGCCTCCAGCTTCATTATACTGGAGATTTTTGACTTTCAAAAAAGAGACTATGTCTGAATGTAAAACTCTTCACCGCAACTTCTTCCAGCGGTATGTTCACGATGACTCCTTCTCCTCTGCCACCGCCTGTAGCCTTGCCTCACTGAACTTTTCTTCTCAGATGACTTTTTGCTGAAATTAAATTAAAGTCCAAAAGTAAGATCCAACTGGACTCAATCCACATCTTGCATCTGACTGGTACTCCATCGTATTCGGCCATATTTTTCAACTTAAACCAGTCTTTGCGCAACTAGATGCCTGTGGTTGGTGATTTGATCTTTTGGAAAATAGTTTTAACCCTAAGCTTTAAAAATTCAGAACTCTAGCCCTACTGTTTGAATTATTGTCATTTTGGTATGAAATTATTTATTACATTTTGCTCTATTTTTCTAAATCGGTGTGGGATTTTTCATGTGTTGTATTTTCACTTTATTACTGTTTGTGTGCTGCATAAATATTTTACACATTGCCTCTAAGGTAAGCCTGACTGTGCCAAGATACCAGAGTATAATGCTTTATTGTACATGGTTATTTAAAACCTTTACATGGTAGAAAAGAGTTCAGTTAATGAAACAAACGTTGAATTCGTACGTTAAGAAAATAAATCCTTCATTAAAAAACATACTAAGACAGCAGCATCAAAGTTAAAATAAAGTATGAGTTCAGTTAGACAGCCCATTTGTCGTAGTAAGTTTTGTTAAAAGTTGATGCTTGTTGCCAGCAGAGGGGTAATATGGTAAAGTGCCACTGCAATAAGGGCATGTTCGAGAGTGTCACTTCAATAAAAACATATTTGTGTTAAAAAAGAAAAGGTGATTAGTTATGTTGCTAGTTCGGGCTGTCCCTGTGATGTGGTCAATGTTATTCAGAATGGTTCAAAGTGGCTGTTTGCTTTCAACTTTGACCTCCACCTAGTGAAAATCAAGACTTGGCGGGTGCCATCATGAGGTTTGGGTAAAAGGCAGGGGCCATGATTATGGCCCTTCTGCTTGATTTGGACCAAGAGATGCAGCATGTTATTCGCCCTCACCAAATGTCTGGCGCAGGGTAGACCTTGGTGCAGGAGCGCTTTGGATTTCGATGCTCAAGGGGCTGGTGCGATTAAGTGCAGAGCGGTGTTCCTGGGCATTCCCAGCAGATGGTTTGGAGGAGACTGGATGATCGATCTGTTGGGTCCATATCCGCTTGCATCCTAGGTGGGCTGCTGGTATGTTCCTTTCTCTTGGTGCTACTAATGTCTTTCCTGGTGGTTAAAGTGATAAACGTTGATGCCTGTCAGGTTCCCTGCCGGGGCCACACTCCCCTAGAGTTGGTTTGTGGATGCTTAGGAGTGTTTCTTTGCCAGTGCCAGCTGGTGCTTACTCTTTGAGGGTTAGATTGGTTTGATCCTCCTGCCCTTTGGGTGCCGCTAAGTTTTTGGCTATCCTTCAGCATTTTGAAGCGGGTATTCTCCATTCCAAGGAGATTTACCATTCAGCAGCTCAGTTGGATGTCGTCGCCTCTGAAGCAAGCCAGCACTGCTTGCATGCAGTTCCGTATCCTGCGGATGTTAAAAAGTGATCTCAAGAGGGAGCGACATTCTTGAATGAGATCGCTGCAGATGGCGATTAGATGTACTACGTTCTCTTTGCCGTTCCCGCAAAGCCGGCATGTTATTGGTAGCTGCGGGTGTAATCATGGTGGTAGGTGGGCCGCTGACGGCAGTAACCCTATGCGAAATTTCAGGAACTTCTCTTTTGTTTTTTTGGAGAAGGCTGTCTGTAGATAGGTTTGGGGAGAGGGTTTGATGTACGATTGAACTGTAAGCGGGCCGTGAGCACACTTCATCAAGGTGGCTTTGTCCTGCAACAATGATTCTTTTCGGACTATCTTATTGACCACCTTTTTGAAGCCTGCTGGAGAGCCTGGGAGTTCCCATAGTTGCCGTAAGCCGAGTTGTTCGATAGCTGTGGAGCGGAACGGTTCCGAGAGGCCTGAGACGGTTGGCAGGAGATTGCCAGTTTGATGCAGTGATGATTATCTACCCTGTATTCATCCGGCTTCTTCCCTCAGCGTGCTTCATGAAGGCCCATTTCAACATTTCAGAAGAGTGTGAGTAGTATCCAGGCACCCTACATTACATTGAGAGGCTGTATGAGTGCACACTGCAGCTTAAGTCTTATACTAGTTTGAAATAGAGTCTCAGACACGCTCCATGCATAAATAGGAATTGCTGTTCTGTGCACTTCTTTATCTGCATTGGTTCTACACTATTCTGTTTTGCCTTCATTTACCCCTACTCCTAATAATCCCAAATGTAGCACAGAAAGGCCTTATGGGTAGATTGCTATACATGCTTCTGGCCACATATGTGTTTCTAATACAAGTCCTGCTTGATGCTTTTCCCTTCAGTACAGCTTGTGGCTAGTAATGAGTGTTTCTGGGTACCGCTTTGCGCATCATCGACCGAGCTCCTATTGTTGTCAGTGAAGAAGGATTTTTAAAATGTGTTTATTTTGTCTGGTCAAACTTTACACAGAGCATCTTTGTTCAGTGGAATCGGCTGTTTGCAATATAAAAATTACATTCTCTTTATACAACAACATACAATGAAATGTTCCATCTTAGGTGTCTTACATAGATAAGCAAGTACACATGACATCCCACGAGACTGCAACATCCTAACTCGCCAGAGCCGAGCAGCACCAATCAATCAATCAATCAATCATGGTACTTGTACAGCGCGCTACATGCCCCTGAGGGTCTCAAGGCGCTGGGGGGACGGAGGGGGGCGAGGTAAGAGAAGGATCTGCCGCCGGCGGTCATGCGTTGGATGCGGGGGACATCTGCGAGGGCGAGGCTGGCGGAGGGGAGCTGGCGGGTGGGGGTGTAGAAGCTGAGTCTGCTGGTCAGGTAGGCTGGTACGGCATTGTGGGGTGCTTTGTGTGCGTGGTGAGGAGCTTGAAGGTGATCCTCTTGTCGATGGGGAGCCAGTGTAGGTCTCTCAGGAGGGGGTTGATGTGGCTGCGGCGTGGGGCGTTGACGATCAGTCGGGCGGAGGCGTTTTGGATTCGTTGTAGTCACCGTTGGTGTTTGGCTTGGATTCCTGCATAGAGTGCGTTGCCGTCGTCCAGTCTGCTGCAGTCTGTGTCACTGTTCTTCTTGTCTCGGTCGGGATCCATTTGTAGATCCGGCGGAGCAAGCGTAGGGTGTTGTAGCACGAGGATGTAAAACATTTCTAAGTATAAGCAGTACCCCTACATTCCATTTGTTTCCATTTATCAAGGAGGCCACTCCCAGCGTCGCATGGTCTTTTTTCCCACGAATAATCATATATTAGCCGTCTCCCTGTATAGATTGTAGATATTGCTTCAGGGATTCCCAGAAATCCCGGGGTCTAGATGTTTGCAGCAGTTCCTCAGAGTAGGTCTACAAAGTTTCTTTACAATAGGACATATCTGAAAGCCAGTCTTGGAGCCCAGGGGGCCACTTACTGCCCTATCTAATAACATCACAGCGTGTATCTAATAGAAGTGCTACAGCCAGAAATTTGCGTCGTTTTGTAGGTTTGAGCCTACACAAGTGGAGCATTCGGTATCAGTTCTGCTAACATTGTTGTAAGTGCACCCATTACATCTTGCCAGTACCTATGTATCTGTGAGCATGCCCATACTATGTGTAAAAAATCTGCTAAAGTGGTGTGTCGCGTCTATAACACTTGTCATTGGATCGCAGGCCATATCTGTACAACTGAGTCGGGGTATAGTAAAATTGGTGTGGGATTTCAAAATGTATTATTCGCAAGTTACAATTTGAGGACATCAATTGCAGCTGCATACAGCCATAGTCCCAATCCCGTTCATCAATGTTATCTCCTATTAACACTTCCCACTTATGAAGTCACCTGTTTACAATCCCACTCTGTTCTGATTTTGACGCGGTGTATAGGCGTGTAAATATCTTTTGGCGAGTAAGTGCCGTCAATAGTGCCTGCAATGTTTGAAAAGCCTGTGGTTCATCCGGAAAGGAGGTATAGAGCTCTCTGATTGCCACTTGTAACCGAAAATTTGCAAACATCTTCATGGGTGAGTTGTGTACACTTAACGACGGGTCATCCCTTTGACTGAATCTACCATGTGGGAAAACATCTTTCATTGTGGACAGTTTCTTTTCCCCCAACAATTGCAAAAAAAAATTCTCTTGTGTGACTGATATTTTCGGATGATTCTCGATAGGGAGTGATGGGGCGTAAACTGAGAGTTTCTCCGCTCGGCATGCTAGCGTGTACCATGCTCTTGAGGTGCAGTGTACTGTTTGGATTGTTTCTCTATTTGTGGAGGACTTTGGGACTGACCCAGAGGTTACCAGTGGGGTTGGTTGCACACTATCGCATTCCACCGCTACATGTGGTATATACGCATGTGGTTACAGCCAGTAATGAGCGTGTTGCGCTTGTGCGCGGTAATAATATAATTGTAAATCTGGAGCCCCAAAGCATCCCATGTGATATGGTTTCATTAGTATGGTCTAAAGTATTCTAGCCTGTTTTTCCCACCCATGTTAGCCTCTGCATTGCCGATCGCTATTTAGAAAACATCCCCTGTGTTAGCCAAATAGGAATACTGATAAATAAATACAAACATTTAGGCAGGACTATCATTTTTTGCAGAGCTATCCTGTCAGCCATCGAGAGGGGAATCTGTATCCATTAGTCAACCTGCTCTTCCAATTTGGTCATCGCTCTAAAATATTTGCAATCCAGAATATTGTTCAAATCAGACATATTCTCTTATAAGGTTATTCAAGTGTATGTCAGGATGCTGAGTGAAAAGCACCATATAGTCAGCATAAAGTGAAATGCTGCGGGCAAAGGTGGAACTGTAATGTGGCTTCTGAGTGTCGTTGATGAATCAAACACGCTAGTGGCTCCGGAATCAACGTGAACAAAATAGGTGAGAGTGGACAACCCTGTCTCGTCCCCCTGCTTATACTAATGGGGTGAGACGTGTGTCCGTTAATTCTAAATTTAGCTGTGCGGCCACTGTATAAAAGCTCTATCCACCTCAGAAACGGCTCAGGTAAGCCCATTCTACATAATACTGTGAACATTTACACCCATTCCACTGACTCAAAAGCTTTTGCAGCGTCCAACAGAGCTGCTGCAGCTGGTAGTTCTGGATATAAATGATGGTATAGTGCAAAGATGGTCCGTATGTTTTGGGTGGTGGATCTGGTTAGTACAAACCCAGCTTGACCAGGCAATACCAGATTCTCCTGTAGAAGCTGTATTCTGGTAGCGATGACCTTCGCTAGTATCGTTTCATCAATGTTCATTAACAATAACGGACAGTAAGAGTCACATTTGGTCAGGTCCTTGTCTGGTTTGGGAAGCGCCATTAGAAGTGCTTCCCGTAGTGAGGCAGGAAGTCTACCCTTTTCATATGCCTCTTCATACATTTTGGCCAAGTAGCCTCTTCAGACATTTCGGCCAAGTATGGTATCAACAAGTCCTGATAAGCCTTGTAGAACTCCCCGCGTAGCCCATCCAGCCCAGGAGCTCTGTTATTCGGCAAGGAGTTCATTGCATCTTTAAGTTCATCTTTGGTAATATGATGGCTTAGGAACTTGCGGTGAGTGTCCTATGGCCATGCAATAGCCACATCCTGTAAATAGTGGTTAATGGCTGTTGGGGTGATGTTCTTTTTTTTCATATAGTTGGAAGTAATAGACCTTAAAACAGTTCAGAATGGATGGGGTATCTTAGAACGTTTGATTTCCTTCATTCGTGATCTGTGTTATGTAAGATGCTTTCGGTGTCGGCCTAATTTTACTGGACAAGTCACGACCTGGTCTACCGCCCTCCACATAGTTATGCACTGTATATCTGCGTGACTTATATTTTATCTCGTCAGCAGCATATTTTTGGTAATCATCCATCCGCTCCCTGATTGTCGCCAATAAATAGGGATTTTGCGTGTTCTAACTCCAGTTGTTTAATATCTCTTTCTATCCTTTTTACTTGTAGCTGAATGTCCTTCAATATCCTAGCATATTTACTAATACAATGTCGTCTAATTTTAACTATAAACGCCTCACATGCAGGGTCGGTGCACCATCCACCGACCCTGCATTTAAATCAAAATAGTCCTGTATGTCTTGTAGGCGTTCGCAGTGGAAGACCTGATCTAGAAGGGCACTCCCCTGCACCCTCCACGCGAATTACCTAGGTATGTATGTAGGGATCTCTAGTGTAAGGCAGACAGGGGACTGGTCTGATAGTATCTTGGGTAGATGTTCTATTATTTTTGTCCACATGCATGCGCCTTGCATGAGCAGCTAATAATCTATCCTCGACCATGTGTTATGTGTTGTTGATTTGCATGTCCCCTCCTTACGTCCTCTATGTCTCAATCTCCATATATCAGACATTGCCCATGTCTCTATGCCTTCTCTTAGGACCTTTGCCGCTTGCTTACCATACAGTTCGTTAACAGTTGACCTATCTAGGGCCGGGTCTAGGCATGTGTTAAAATCCACACCCTATATTAAATGTTGCACTTGGCAAGTCCCTGAGTTTGGACCATATATCTGCATAAAACTGCGGTCATCAACGTTTGGGCCGTAGGAATTTACCATCATCAGTACTGTACCTCCAAAATGTCCTTGTACTATAACATATCGTCCTTGGTCTTCCTTTATGGTGTGGATAGTTTGGAATGGGGCGCTACGCCTGATTACCAGTAATACTCCTCTACCATACGCGGAGAATGAGGAAGCCATACGATACTTTTCCCATCTTGTGCCCACCCATGTTTCATTGATGGATGTGAGGTGTGTTTCCTGTATACATGCTACATCTATGCCATGCCTATCAAAGTATGCTTGTACTTTGCGTATTTCCTGCAGGTTTTGAGGTTCGGGAACATTCCACGTTATAAACGTTAGTTTTCGGGTACTAGAGGCAATATGAGCTATTCCTGTTTTGATTTCTATCAAGTAAGCACCTCCACTGCCAAATCTGAATGTGGAGAAAAACCTGTATGTGCAATATGTCAGTGTTGACCAGACTTTTTCTACCTACCCTCTCCCCTCCCCCACCCACTTCACCTTTTCCCCCTGACGGAGCCAATCCCAACTTGATTTGCCATAAAACCCAACAGTCCCTCCCTCCCTTAGTAATTAAAAGTAACCCCAAAAATAAAAACTGGTGTGGAACACTCAAAGGGGAGAGAACTGCCAGCCCACATGGGGGGGACGCCCTATCCACTTATATACCAAGAAACTCAACATAACTAATCGTACCTACACATTATTACCAATAAGAAATTTGTCAACATTTACGGTACCTCGTGAAAAGCCTAAAGCTAACTACGAGTCATCATGCTGAACATTGCAATGTTATAGTAGGGTACACTCTTGTGCAGTCATTTAACTTATCTGTGGTGTAGTTAGCAGTCATGTCCCACAGCCGAACTCCGACAACGTGCTATCCCTCTCCTCAACCAGAGGTGATACACTCCATACTGTAATAGGCTGCTGTGTTCATGCAAGTGTTTGCTGTTTGGGAAGTAGACATCCCCCACGCCCTGCAGCAACTCCTCTTTGCTGATGGTGCCAGGCTGCTCGACCATTTAGCATTTTCCATTCTAAAGGGGTTTCCCACTGGCAAGACCAATTTGTAGTTATTCAATGTCAGATGTAGTAGATTGTTCTTCCTGGTCTCCTCTTGACGATTTCCTTCTCAGGCGGTGTTGTCCTTTCTGTTGGATACATTTCAGCACTTCTTGACGTTCAGTGTAAAACTTCGTCTTTCCATCATCCGTGACCTTGAGTCTAGCAGGGTACATCATGGCATATTGAATATTCAAGTTTCTCAGTTTCTGCTTCTTCCTTGCTTCCCGGACAGACGCCGTGAAGTCAGGGTATAGAGAGATATCCATGCCTTCATAGTTCAATTTCCCCAGCTCTCTGGCCTTTCGAAGTTCTGTGTCACGAACCCTGTAATCCAGCTGGCTCAAGACTAAGATAATCGGTCTCAGTCTTGAGCCAGCTGGTGGTTTTGGTGCCAAGGATCTATGCGCTCTTTCAATAATGAATATGTCAGGGAATGTCTCCCGTCCCAGCAGTGAGATAAGCAAGTTCTCGACGTAGCGCTCCATAGGCCTTGTATTTGTAGTTTCCGATATTCCCGTTAGGCGAATATTGTTTCTGTGGGATCTCGCTTCCAAGTCCTCTGCCTTCGCAGCTATGGCCCCCAGGCGCTCATCCATCTTTCCCTGCTTCGTGTCCATCTGTACTTGAGCATCTTCGGCCTCGGAGATTCGACGCTCGGTCATATCCAGCCTTACCGTGTGTTTGTCCAAGCATTCTGACATCCTGTCCACCCGGTACGTCAGAGAGTATATTTTACCATCAATATTAGTTAGTGCTGCCTGGTGAACATGGCCTGCACGTCTTCGTTTGTGACTCCTCCCCCGACTCCCGTCACCGTATTACCCTGCTGCAGATCCTCGGCTCCTTGATCGGATTGTTTCTTTGTTGTTCAAATGTAAGTTTGGGCTGGTTCCTGTCCGCCCTGACCATTGCGCTAGCTGTGTACTTCCTCTGTGCCAGGCACCAGAAAGCGGAAATCAGTCACAGGTAAGTGGGTAGCAAAGCTATTGCAGAGGCAGCGACATTGTTGGTACTTCTCCGTTATTGATATACCGCCCACTTCATGGACCAATGCACCACTGTGAGCAAGCAGCCAATTGTGGCAGATCGCAGTCACATCCACACTCCCTGTTTGCAGACAAGCTCTCTGGGCCACACCAAGTTATATGTCTTGTTCCTCCACTCTGGCACTGCAATGTAGTTTGGAAAATTCTTGTGTTCATTTTGCCCCACGTTGCATCTTTATTAATGGTGTTGCAGCCCCCCTACCATTCTCGGGGTCAGTGTGATGTTCAGGTAGCACCGCCGAGTAAGTTGGCGACAGCTATCCCATAGTGTTTCTATTGGGGATGTTCTTTACAGTGTCATGTAAGGCCTGTGGCGCCAGGAACATTCAGGAACAGCAATGCCACCTCCGGGCCCCAGCTAAATATTGCAAAAATCAGTACACTACTGTGGTAAATAAATAAATAATTACCGGTACTATTTTTCTATGCATTAACTGAAAAGGATAGCTCAATAAATAAGAGGCAGAATCCGTGGTATCTGAGTCATACGGGCTTTACTTAGATGGCTCGAGCCAATGGACCATCGGGTTCCATCACCTGCTAAGGTTCAGGAAGGGATAATCTCAGGAAAAAAAGGAGGGAAGCCTAATATCATATTAACATCATACAGTATATATAGTAAAACAGTACAATTGCATTGAATACAGTAGGCGTAACAAGTGACAAACGGAAGATAAGAACATATGGGCGTAAAAAGAAGGCGTGCACAGGGCGTGCACGGAGGCATGTGATGTAAACGTCACAGAAGTGTCATAAGTGGGTGGATACATGGAGGGGGCTTCATGGGCAGCTGGAACCTTTAACCTACTGGTGCGCGCAAACGGGTCATGACGTGTAACTGAGGAGAGCTGGGGGGCTCTGACTTCTAGCACTAGAAGAGGAGACTAAAGTCTGGGATGTCAGAACGACCTGTACCTATAGCATATCTGATATCTCGTGTTTGGAGTACATGTTGCTTGAATCTAAAAGTCATCAGGGCAAAGGCTACTTGTCACTAAGGCTAGTGCATGCATATATTTCTTTGGATATTGCGTGTGCTATGAATCTTCTATGGATATTAATTCAGTAATTCACTTGCATGGAGACAGGAAGACTAGACTATAGATGAAGATGTTTATGCGGTTCGTTAGCTAGGAATGTGAAACCGGGGAGCTGAACTGATAACTATAGGCATAACATATTCTTGGCAGACAGGCAGGCAGGCCAGGCCGGGCACCGCGCTGTTTGGCAGGAAGTAAGTGAAGGGTCAGGGATGCGGGCGGGGCTGCATCTCTCTTCGGAGTGGTTCAGGAGACTTGAGGCTTGAATCTGGTGTCCGGGCCCTATGAGGCCTAGAAACGGGTGCAACTCGATGATTTAAAGTGCACAATGTAAAGACGTTGGCAACATAGGCCTAGAAGCCTAATTCACGTTGCTTTTACGGGGGCTGGATAACTGACATACTAACGTTGGACACAACTATAAATGCGTCTTTATTCGGTCAAGGGGGAAATATACATATTAATCATGCACATATAACATATGATGGGGAATACGTAGGGACACATGACAGGGCAAAATTCGATTTTCCTCATTCCCTCCTTGTTCCCTACGTTTCCTTCAGGAAACATCAATATTCATGATACCATCTATCTGTTCATACAGCATCATTTGCTCGTCTCTTATCTTCTGGGAATGGGACTTTGGACGTGGAATACAAGAGGTAGCGCACAAGCCGCAAATCGCAGGGCCACATTGTAAACAGAGACAGCAACTGAATATGATCATTACTATTATTCCCAGGAATGACAGTACTTTCCATCCCCAGGCAGATATTATACTCCAGAGCCAACCGGACCATGTCCAGGTGCCTGGATTCTGGTGTAGCTGATGGGCTATTTTATGAAGTCTAGTTATTGCTGAATATACAGACGGTGCGTTATTAGGAATGAAAATGCAACAACTAGATCCGATGACTCTACAAGCTCCGCCCCTATCGGCCAGTATGACGTCAAGAACAAGGCGGTTCTGAAGAACAACAAATCTCATAGCAGATTGCTCTTCTGTTAAGTTACCTAGAGCGGAAGTAGTCTCATTCACTACTGCTTCAAGGGTTCTGGTTAACCTGCGTATTAATTTACTATTCTGGATAGGACCTATGAAGAAAAAGAAACCTTTATTGAAATCTGTATACTGTTCTAAGGCAGTTTCAGTTTGATCGACAATTGGGGACTCGATCTCCCTTCTATGTCTGACGTGTACTAGATGTGTATTTCTGTGATAATCGGATGGGGCTAGGAAAACTGGTGGCAGTAGGAAGGCAATGTAACATGTTCCATCCCAATCTAGGGGCAAACGTACATATGCGGTCTGACCACATATAAAATAAGAATGACGTGAGGCTTTGAAAGTAGATTTCCCACTGTCACTATACTCGACCACAGTATGACAATCACTGTGTCCTAGATGTACTGAACCATTCCTTCTAACACATAATTCGCCTTTCACTGGAAGAACTGTAATAGCAGGCAAGTCTGGAGTAGTCTCGGACTGAACATTCAAAACCATGAAGTTGGAGGAAAAATTACCTAGATCATATACTTCATTTTCTAGATCTAACCCTGTCCTATGGGGAAGACCTTCCTTGTCTGGGAAACATGTTCTATTCAGAAGGGACTTATCGTCTAGGGATGATGTTAACGTAGACCATGCTCCACACGAACCATTGTGTGAAAACGGATAGGGAAAGAGTGGCAGAACTCCCTTCGGTGTCTGGTAAGGGGGGAGTCGACCACACACCCAACAATTAGTGGCATTGCTGGTCTGGTGTGAATAGTGTAACATACGAATAAAAGTATTGTTGCGCATTGCAAGTCGGTAGGATAACTCGTGAGGGGGTAGTTCACTAAAAGTGTGCTCTACTGTATCATTAGAAGAAAGATGTACATGCGAACCAAGAGGAGGAAAAAATACATGTAAAACGTAACTTATACATGTGATCGTAAGACTCAGAAATAACATAACCAATAATGTAACAACACATCTGCTTCGCAGACTCTTACAGTAACGTATTTTCTTGGAGCTTCGTCTATCTCTCTCACTATGTGGGTCTATCTCATACATGTCAGGAACCTGTCTAACCGCTTCACCCGAGAGGGACTTAAACAATTAAACGCTGTCTGACTTGCTAGACCTTAACTTGAGTTTATACTCCTGCTGCGGAGTTTTCTCTAACAGGGGAAGTTTAGAGTCAGTATCGGGGCAGTCCTTGAAAAAAGTCTTTGGACGCAGTCCATGAAAACGCTTGATGTGGCTGGAGTGTAGCCAACCCTTCCTCCCTTCCAGCTTCACGGCAGTCCTTGTGGTCATCAGAACAAGTTTCGGCTCCTTCCAGCGGGGCTCCAGAGGGCTTGAACGATCGAAATTCCTGACGAGGACTAGGTCGCCTGGAACGACCGTGTGCGGTTTCACCTGGGTGTTGTCTGGAAAGGCAGCCGCGACCTGTGAACGACAAGAGAGTAGTGCAGACATCAAGGAAGCTAGGTAATCTGTCAGCATATTACTGTCAACATCGGTGATTTTACGCGGCATAGGTGTACCCCACATGTTTGGGGGACGACCAAACACTACTTCAAACGGTGACAGACCAGAACGGGAGTGGGCGACCATTCTCATGTAGAATAGGGCAACCGGCAGGGCTACCATCCAATCTACACCTTTCTCTGCACAAACCTTCGCTATTCGTATTTTCAGAGTTTGATTGTGTCTCTCGACGAGGCCAGCTGCCTCGGGATGTCGCACACAGTGGAACTTCCACTGGTACCCTAACAGAAGTGATACTTGTTTCATGAGTTCGGATGAGAATGGCTGTCCGTTGTCTGAATACACGACCCTGGGCAAACCATAGCGTGGGAAAAACTCACGAACCAACTGCCTGGCAGTGGTCGCGGCAGTGTAATCTGGGACTGGATATGCTTCTGTCCATCTGGACAAAGCGCATACAACTACGAGGACATACTTGAAACCTCGGCATCGATCCATCTGAATGTAATCCATCTGGAGGACTTCAAAAGGGTGGTCAGGAGGATGGAATCCACCTTGTTCCACCGGAACACCTTTTCCTGGATTGAACTGACAACAGATCATGCAGGTACGCACTTTCTGCTTCGCTGCTGCTCGTAAATGCTTGTTAAACCAAAGGTTCTGGATGCTGTCTAACATAGCTTTTTCTCCTAAATGTGCTGGACTATGTGCGGTGTTAATAATGACTTGAACCATGGAGTCGGGGAGAAACCATGTGGCTTTTCCCTTCGTCAACCATCCCTGATCTGTCTGGACCCCTCCTTGTTCAGACCATTTCTTGATTTCGTCTGGGGTAGCATGTGTCTGTATATCTAGTACATCTTGTGTAGGGTCCTTAACTGTCATACAAGTCGTCTGAACTGGAACATCTGTCTTTGTCGTGTTAACTGGAACGTCTGGAGTCTGAGCTGTAAGCTTGGCTGTTCGATCTGCTAGATCGTTACCTTGGGAAATGGTGTCAGTGGCTTTCGTATGTGCTTTGCACTTCATAATGGCTATGGCTGTCGGTAAATGTATGGCTTCTAAAAGAGCTTGAATGAGGGGGCCATGCTGAATCTTGGCTCCATGAGAGGTCATGAAACCTCTTTCTTGCCAGAGGACTCCAAAGTCGTGAACGACTCCGAATGCATAACGTGAATCTGTATATATGTTTACTTTCAGGTTCTTGGCTCGTATGCAGGCTTGGGTCAGAGCAATGAGCTCTGCTGCTTGAGCAGACAAGGTGTCAATACGATGTGTTTCTATAACTTCAGTTTCAGTAGTCACTGCATACGCGGCTACTAACTCTCCTGTATTCGTTCTCATACATGAACCATCCACGTAAAGTGTCAGGTCTGGATCAGGTAATGCAATGTCCGTCAAGTCTTGTCTTGGCTTTGTCATGGTGTTAATAACTTCCACACAGTCATGTGTGGCAGGGTTTGATGTAATCGAGGGTAACAGTGTAGCAGGATTTAAAATGTTGCAGCGTCTGATGTCTATGTGTGGCTGAAACAGTGTCAGTTCATAACCTGTTAATCGTGCAATTGTCAAATGCTGAGTCTGTGTTCGGTTTAAAAGAACTTCCACAGAGTGTGGAACTTGTACTGTCAGGGAGTGTCCTAACACTATGGAATCACTTTGTCTGATAGCTAGGGCTGTGGCTGCAACTGATTTGAGGCACGCAGGCAAAGCCTGGGCTACTGGATCTAATGTGCTAGAAAAATAAGCACAAGGCTTGTGTTGTCCTGCTTGATCTTGCGTGAGAACAGATAATGCTGTACCATCACGTTCAGTGACAAAAAGTGTAAAAGGCTTACTGTAGTTTGGTGTCGCTAACACAGGTGCATTACATAAAGCTTTCTTTAACTCATTGAAAACAAGTGTATGATCCTGGGTCCAAGGGAGGACAGTCGATGTGGCTGCCTCCTGTGTTGTCAACTGTATCAGTGGTTTGGCTAGATATGCGTACTGAGGGATCCATTGTCTGCAGTAAGAAGTGAGGCCGATAAAAGCTCGTACCTCCTTCTGTGTCTTGGGCTGTGGAAGATGTGCAATTAACTGGATACGGTCAGGTGTCAACTGTCTACCCCTCTTGGACAGCAAGTGTCCAAGGTATACCACTTGCTGGACACAGAATTGCAGTTTCGAAGGGGACACCTTGTGTCCCATTTCTGCCAGAAAATACAAGACGGTCAGTGACGCACGTTCGCAGTCACGTTCTGTACGGGCTGTGACCAATAGATCATCGACATACTGGAGCAGGGCAGTGTCAGTTGGCATATGAATACTATCTAGTTGACGTTTAAGTGCTTGACTGTAAATACTAGGACTTTCTGTAAAACCTTGAGGTGCACGTGTGAATTTATAGCTTCTTCCATTTAAACAGAATCCGAAAAGGAACTGGCTGTCTGGATGAATGGGGACACTAAAGAAAGCGTTCTTGAGATCAATAACAGTAAAGAACGTAGCTTCGGAATCAATGGCAGTCAATAGGGAAGAGATATCTGGAACCACTGGGTACTGGGGTATGATACATTTATTAAGTTCTCGAAGGTCAATCACTAATCGATAAACTGGAGGTGCATTTGGGTCAGTACGTTTAAGAATCGGAATGATAGGAGAATTGCATACATTGGAGTCAGTTTCTACAACTACTCCTTGTGCAATGAGCTCGTCAATGATTTTCGATAGGGCTGCTACAGCCTCAGGTGGCAATTTGTATTGTCGAATTCGTGGTAACACAACTCCTTGTTTCAGAGTGACACAATATGGTGTAATGTGCATACAACCTACATCAGTTGGACCTTGCGCCCATAAATGCTGTGGTACATTCAATAATCTTGGATCAAAATCTCGTAACACATAATGACCTTTAAAATCACGTAAAAACAATCTCACTCCTTCCGGAGAACAGCATATCACAGCACCTAACTCTTTCAATGTTTTAATACCAAGTAAATTTTCAGGACATGATTTCGTAAGTAACAAGTCTGTGGTTCGGGACAATGGACCAACTTCTAGGGAAACTGGTTTCGATATTTCATTAACAATCGGCTTTCCTGAAAATCCCAGGGAAACATTTCTTGAGCCTGAGAGTGGAGCCCCTGGAACCTCGTCATGACTGATGGTAGTCCTACTCGCCCCTGTATCAATCAGAAACTTTCTGTCTTTCCCTAATACTTGACTGTGTACATAGGGACCCTCTTGATCTACAGGAACCTCGATGAGAGGCAAGCCAACCTCCCTCTCTAGGCTGTTTCATGAATACTGCTGATATTCTGGGTAATCTGACTGTGCGTACTGGTACATCTGTTGTGTAACGTGTTGTGTGGCAGCTATAGGCTGCGGTACTGTAACTGTTTGTTGTGCGTTCTGCGGTGGTTGCGAATTTTGCGGAACCTGTTCCTGTCTAGGAGGACGCGGTCTCTCTTTCGTCTTACCTGTAGCTATGTTGTGTTTCAGAACTGCACATTCGTTTATATAATGACCTGGCTGTTTACAGTAATTGCATGTCCCTTTAACGGGAGCTGCAGAATGAGTAGTCTGATTCGTACCCCTCTTCTGACCATCTGCTGGAACAGTCTGTGCAACCAGTACTTTCATTTTCGTATCTTTCATACGTCTCCTTTCGTGTTCTTGCTCTTCTCTGATTCGATTCTGGTGATACTGTAGCATCTGTAGCATTTGGGACGGGGTATTAGCTTGCCATGTACTCTCGACCTTTAATACTCGATTTTTAACTTGTGGTAAAGAATTCTCAACTAGTTTGGTAACAAAGAGATGTGGATACGACTCACTACTTGTTTTCAAACCGCTATTAATAATGAAACATTTCTCAAATCTGGAATAGAAATCACTAGTGTCTTCGTCTTGTTTCTGTTTACAGGCTGAGATGGCATCCCAGTCTTCCTTTTTCGTGGCTAGTAATCTTGGCAAGACTTGTATTAGCAACTCGGGCAACTCTTTGGCTTTATCCCCGAGACCAGTACCTGGAACTCGTGTATTATCTTCGTTCTCTAACGCTGTCCAGTCAATCTTTTTCTCTCCCACCTCCCATTCTTTTTCTTTGAGTTTTTCATATATGCCCGCAGGCAACAGGACCTTTAACATTTTGATGATATCAGGATACGTGTATTCTCCCATACGGAGCATATCTTTTAATTCACGGTGGAACCCTGCTGGATCTTTATCGTGACAGGGCACTAACTTTTTCATTTCTAGTAGTTCTATTTTCGTTATAGGGGTGTAAACAAATACTCGTTCGAGCTCACCCCCCCGTTCCTTTAACAGGATGTACTTCTCGCAAGGGATTCTGTCTATCTATGTAGAATGGGGGTGGAACAGGAACAAAATGTGGAGTCAGGAACGTTCTGTATTTGTGGCGTTGTTCTAAAATGACGCTAATCAAATCGGTACCTAGACCTTTCCATCTGTTTAGGAGTAACTCGTTCAATACATTATATAAAGGACCTGGATCAGAATGCTGATCCTCGTACAGTGTAATGAGATGCTGGATCATGTACATACCCACCAGTCGCTGTTCGCCTGGCGGAAGCTTCAGAAACATTTGAGCAACTATTTCGTCTGAATACGTGGTAGAATCACTAGTCCATCGAACTGCTGATCGGGCTAGTTCTTGTTCATGCATGGTACTAAGCTCACTGTAACCTATTCGCAGTTTCAAAACTTTATCGGTAGCCTGGAATAATTGTTCAAGAGAACACTGTTCTGGTACGGGAGGAGGAAAAACTTTCTTGTAGTCTGAGCGTGTGTGTCTATCGGAAGGTCTCGTCCTACCTACATACGCTATTCTAGTGGGATTCTCGTTGTCTACATCTTCGTCTGAAGAGTCATTCTCTTTCTCGGCTACTCTGCTTGCTTTCTCCCTCTCGTGTATGCTTATAATTTCTTTACGAATCTTTCTGTACATAGTTTCTATACAATTCTGTGTCTTGTGTTTTCCGTCTGCTATATTGTCGCTCCATCTTATCAGGACCTTCATCTCTTCTTTGTCCTTATCAGGATGATCCTGTTCTCTTATTAAACAATTTATTAAAAATTGCAAAATCATGCCTTGAATCTCGACTTTCCTGTGTGTCATAGCTTCGTGAATACTTTCTGGTTTTTCCCCTGTTCGGATGAAATGATATATTCTGTCTAAATGTTCTTTCATATCTGATATGGTAATCAAAAAGTTTGCAACTCGCCGTAAACGTACGGAATATAATATCATGTGATCTTCGCCTGGCACTGGGTCGTATCTACAATCAGTAAGGTACTTTTTGAGGGCTTCGTACGTAGCCACCTTTGGCGTGCGCTGTAACGCTGCGTCTCTCAGCGTCAGTCGTTTTGTTTGAGGTGGGGTGATAGGAATACCTCCCCCTGCTCCTCCTGAACTAGAATCGTCAATTAATACTGAATGTGCAGCTGCTGGTAATGTAACTGGTAAAGTAGGAGTACGTAATGTGGGTTGGTCCTGGGGTACTGGCACATTAACAGGATTCCCGGGACCAACAGCTGGAGGCACAGTAATTACATTATTAACAGGGGGCTGAGGTTGAACTGGCGGGGTAGGATTCATATTAGCATATTCTGGGACAGTGTCGTCTAAATAAGAAGAAAGAAAGATCTCAGCTGCAGTCGGTTTATGACGTAGCTTAGTCGGGACTAATGGTGGCGGCAAATTACGGGGTGTTTCCGGGGTTGCCCTAGGCAAACCCTCGGCGAGAAGGGGATACATACCTTTAATAAGGGCATTTCTTTGTCTGTCTGACTGTTCTGCTCTAACTCGTTCACCTTCTTCTAGTAATTCCCTTTCTTGGGCTTTTTCTGAGGATTCCCTACTTAGTTCTGCTTTTCTGAATTCCTTCTCGGTTCTTTTATGTGATTCTTTACGCCACAATTCTATGGCATCTTTCTGGGATTGTCTAGCTTTCTTTTTCCATAATGCTTCCTCTACTCTCATGATGCACTCGGCATCCCATGTTCCTGAAACAGGCCATCTATATTTCTCTTCGAGATCCTTGGTGTAGTCCACCCATATGTCTAGATACAGTATGGCATCTAAGCCATGTTTATGATACATGAAATGTCCAGGACTGTCCCTGGGAGGGACAGGAACTGATTCTTCGAGTAACGCTTTTCTGGTTCTTATCTGACGTAACTTTGAAAACAGAGGCATATTTGAACCGTACTTGAACTTGAACACAATACACAATGAACACAGTAATGAATAGCAAAACAATCACTCATACCACGACATCAAAAACACATTGATAACAGTTCGAACAGAATACATTGAAAACACAATACTTCGAAAACAGAATACTGGAACTTCTCGAGGAGCTATACCAGAGAACAGACTTACTAGAATTACTGGATGCACTGCTAAAACAGTACAGAACATACCGGTCTCCTAAAGAGACACGTCATACCGTATCCACCTAGGTGAACACGTCGGACCGGATCTGTGTACCCAAACCCGTCGGACCGTGCACAAATTAATGAACCCGTCTAGATACGTTCCCAGCAACGGTACTCACCGGGAAGCAAAACTGAAGGCCTCGGACTGGACTGGACTGCTAGGACGTCTGGTTACTGCTACGCACTACGCATGCGCCTCGGGCTTCGGAAACAGGTGGGCCTCCGGATACCTCGGACCTTGCTCTCTCGGCTTGGGCTCTGGTCGGGACGATCCGCCTTCCTCACCGCCTCGTCTGGATGCCGGACCGCAGTCTCCGTCTCCTCCGTGGGCCTGAGGGAGACTCGAAGCAGAAATATCTGCACGTGCACAGTAGGGGTCCGTCACGGCTGTAGAAGGGTCAGGGAGCCTGCGTTACATCGCCGGCGCGTGGGGAAGGGGCTCGTCCCTGTTCGGGCGCCATTTATGTGGTAAATAAATAAATAATTACCGGTACTATTTTTCTATGCATTAACTGAAAAGGATAGCTCAATAAATAAGAGGCAGAATCCGTGGTATCTGAGTCATACGGGCTTTAATTAGATCGCTCGAGACAATGGACCATCGGGTTCCATCACCTGCTAAGGTTCAGGAAGGGATAATCTCAGGAAAAAAAGGAGGGAAGCCTAATATCATATTAACATCATACAGTATATATAGTAAAACAGTACAATTGCATTGAATACAGTAGGCGTAACAAGTGACAAACGGAAGATAAGAACATATGGGCATAAAAAGAAGGCGTGCACAGGGCGTGCACGGAGGCATGTGATGTAAACGTCACAGAAGTGTCATAAGTGGGTGGATAAATGGAGGGGGCTTCATGGGCAGCTGGAACCTTTAACCTACTGGTGCGCGCAAACGGGTCATGATGTGTAACTGAGGAGAGCTGGGGGGCTCTGACTTCTAGCACTAGAAGAGGAGACTAAAGTCTGGGATGTCAGAACGACCTGTACCTATAGCATATCTGATATCTCGTGTTTGGAGTACATGTTGCTTGAATCTAAAAGTCATCAGGGCAAAGGCTACTTGTCACTAAGGCTAGTGCATGCATATATTTCTTTGGATATTGCGTGTGCTATGAATCTTCTATGGATATTAATTCAGTAATTCACTTGCATGGAGACAGGAAGACTAGACTATAGATGAAGATGTTTATGCGGTTCGTTAGCTAGGAATGTGAAACCGGGGAGCTGAACTGATAACTATAGGCATAACATATTCTTGGCAGACAGGCAGGCAGGCCAGGCCGGGCACCGCGCTGTTTGGCAGGAAGTAAGTGAAGGGTCAGGGATGCGGGCGGGGCTGCATCTCTCCTCGGAGTGGTTCAGGAGACTTGAGGCTTGAATCTGGTGTCCGGGCCCTATGAGGCCTAGAAACGGGTGCAACTCGATGATTTAAAGTGCACAATGTAAAGACGTTGGCAACATAGGCCTAGAAGCCTAATTCACGTTGCTTTTACGGGGGCTGGATAACTGACATACTAACGTTGGACACAACTATAAATGCGTCTTTATTCGGTCAAGGGGGAAATATGCATATTAATCATGCACATATAACATATGATGGGGAATACGTAGGGACACATGACAGGGCAAAATTCGATTTTCCTCACTACTCCTGCGAGCGTAGAAAAAATGGCCAGGTCATCGCCCATACCAAGAGCCGAGGCACTAAAGAGTAGAGAGGGTGGAGCCGGATCAGTCTACGCAACCCAGCCAGGCTGCTCCTGTGTCGCACCACCACCTTCCCGCTCTAGTCCTGCCAAAGCTCACCACCGTCTTTTCTCCACCTGTGGTGCAGCACAATATGCCACTCTCTCGGGGGTCTGCCTTGGCTCAAGCCCACTGCTGCACTCTTATTTGCAAGCCGCAGCCTTCTCACCTCCCTCGGGCTGTGCACGGATGGTGTTCCGGTCGTAGTGGGCCGGGCCTCCCTGCGCGGCCGTACTGCGTTCTCTATGTCATGGACATGCTCCGCACAGCAAGCCGATGCTTGAGTTTAGTTTTTCGAGGCCAGGTCGCCGAGGCACCGCACTGAATTCCGGACGGCAGAGTGCCTCAAAGTTCAAGCACTCAAGTCTGGCTGGTGCTTGATGACTCAGAGGCTTCAGAATTTGCATATTCATTGGAGTCGAGGTTCTATGTTGCAGGATAATTTAGGATAGTTAGGGCGCCAGAGAGGAGCTCACCTAAGTAGCGGCCATCTCACTTCATGGCAAGCTCTGCCCTGTCAGTGAAGAAGGATGACTGAGCGATGGTCTCCTCCTAATGTACGAAGATACCTGGCAAGTCATCTCGGCAGTCATACAGTATATTCCACATTCCTGCGAAATGATGAATGTGGAGCCACCAGACCCCACGCTTTAACAGCAACAGAGACTATTCCCTTGTTATGTTAGCTAAATATGTACGCTTAAAGGAGCCCAAGTGCCCCCGCCTCAACATTATTAACTGTAGGGGAAGTTCACTTGTGATGTGCACGATAAGCGGCAGTGCATACTCGTTAGCGTCTGTACGATTAAACCAAGGGTACCATGGAACCCCAGAACCACTTCTGGCAGGCATGGTGGGTGGAGGTTTAGAGAGAGTCAGTAATTGGCTGTTTCTAACCCCGCATCCTTCTCATCAAGATTGTAACCAGCAATTGAATCTGAGGGTCTTTCTAGTGGTAGCTGACCAATACTCTGCTGCTTGTGGATCTCTGCATAATTCTGCTGAGTTTTTCAGTAGCTCTGTGGCATTCCCCAAGCTCTGCCCTCTCCTAGGTATCATTTTGAAAACGCCACTTTTAGAAAGTTGGCATTTACCTGCCATAACTATTTGAGCCTGTTCATGGGTCACAAGACTGGGTATAGATGGCAGTTGGGATTTGTTTATTCCTCCCAGACAGCCACACAATAGAAGGATTAGGTGTGCCTGGATGGGCCATCACTGGCAGGATGGGGGGCGAGGTGAGCAGAGCCCCGCTGGTATCTCAATAGGCTGTGCCCTGACTTTACACAAAAGGCTTGTCATCACTGCATTGTTAATGCAGGCACCCTAGTGCCAGGGCAGGGGAGGCAGGAAACTTCAATCACTTCAAAGGTAATTCTCTAGAAACTTCTACTTCAAAGAAGGCACCAGGTATAAAACAAGAACTCTCGGACACAGACTTCAGTTCACTTTCTGAACCTGTAGAAGGATTCTCAGAGGACTTCCTGCTGCTGTAGCCTGCTGTATACTCCAGAGGACTGCTTTGCTGCACTTAGAAGGACAGCTCTGCTGCCTGAAGCCTGCCTTGAAGCATCAGAGGCCTGCCCTGTTGATTGAGCCACGCTCATTCTCTAGAATCCAGGTCTACCAGAGTGGCTCAAAAGGATTGAACCGCTACATGGACCCAGCCTGAGTGATTTTTAATCCCCCTCCAGTCCTCGACCATTGGTGGTGATATTAAAGGTGCACAGATAGCTAAAATCCCAAACTTAGGATTTAGAAATCTTTTGGCTAAAAACTGCTCCCAGAACCCAGAAAAAACTTGAGCCAGCCGGTTTTAGTGTTTTAGTGCTGGTCAGCCTGCCTTTGCTGCAGCTCCTGCTACGGTCTGCTCAGCAGCAGGAAATCCTGTTCAGCGTCCTTCATCAAGGGGGTAATCTGCCTCATGAAGCTCTCGTTGGCCACGGTCTCCAGCTTCATTATACTGGAGATTTTTTACCTCCAAAAAAGAGACTATGTCTGAATGTAAAACTCTTCACCGCAACTTCTTCCAGCAGTATGTTCACGGTGACGCCTCCTCCTCATACACTGCCTGTAGTCTTGATTCACTGAACTTTCTCTTCTCAGATTACTTTTTGCTGAAATTTAATAAAAGTCCAAAAGGAAGATCCCACTGGGCTCAATCCACTTTTTGTATCTGACTGGTACTCCATCGTATTTGGCTATATTTTTCTACTTCAAACCAGTCTTGCGCAACTAGATGCCTGTGGTTGGTGATTTGATCTTTTGAAAACTAGTTTTTACCTTAAGCTTTAAGAATTCAGAACTCTAGTCCTACTGTTTGGATTATTGTCATTTGGTATGAAATTATTTATTACATTTTGCTCTATTTTTCTAAAGTGTGGGATTTTTCATGTGTTGTATTTTCACTTTATTACTGTTTGTGTGCTGCATAAATGTTTTACACATTGCTTCTAAGGTAAGCCTGACTGTTTTGTGCCAAGATACCAGAGTTTAATGCTTTATTGTACATGGTTATTTAAAACCTTTACAATGTAGAAAAGAGTTCAGTTAATAAAACAAAGTTTGAATTCGAACATTTTAAGACAAAAAATCCTTCAGTAAAAAACTTACTAAGACAGCAGCATCAAAGTTAAAATAAAGTATGAGTTCAGTTAGACAGCCCTTTTGTCGTAGTAAGTTGTGGTATAAGTTGATCCTTGTTGCCAGCAGAGGGGTAATATGGTAAAGTGCCACTACAATAAGGGCATTTTCGAGAGTGTCACTTCAATAAAAACACATTTGCGTTAAAAAAGAAAGGGTGATTAGTTATGTTGCTAATTCGGGCTGTCCCTGTGATGTGGTCAGTGTTATTCAGAATTGTTCAAAGTGGCTTTTTGCTTTCTACTTTGACCTTCACCTAGTGAAAATCAAGGCTTGGCGGGTGCCATCATGAGGTTTTTGTAAAATTCAGGGGCCTTGATTATGGCCCTTCTGCATAAATTGGACCAAGAGATGCAGAATGTTATTCGTCCTCACCAAATGTCTGGCGCAGGCTAGACCTTGGTGCAAGAGCACTTTGAATCTCAATGCTCAAGGGGCTGGTGCGATTGTAAATGTAAAATGTCATGGTACTTATAGAGCGCACTGTCACCAGACGGTCACCTTGCGGTGTCGCCTATTCGGCTTCCTGGCGCTGATACTCATACCGCTGTGGAACCCCTCCTGGCTTTCCCTGTGAAGTGTCCACTCCTGGGCACCCCCAGGGTGAAGCCAGACATCCTTAGCGCTTTTGGGGCCGGGGTGGAGGCTAAGCAAGCTATTGCCCAGAGTTGCAGCGTGGGGCCCGTGATTAGAATAGGCACCGAGGCGAGAATTAACAGGTCCGAGGAAATTGAGCCCGAGACCCCGCCGAGGCGGGAATTGAACCCTGGTCCCTGGCCAGAACTCTGCATCAGGGTCTGCCGCTCTAACCATTGAGCCACACTCCTCCACCGCGATTAAGTGCGGTGCGGTGTTCCTGGGTGTTCCCACCAGATGGTTTGGAGAAGACTGGATGGTATCCGCTTGCATCCTAGGTGGGCTGCTAGTATGTTCCTTTCTCTCGGTGCTACTATTGTCTTTCCTGGTGGTTAAAGTGATAAACGTTGATGCCTGTCAGGTTCCCTGCCGGGGCCACACTCCCCTAGAGTTGGTTTTGGAAGCTTAGGAGTGTTTGGACGCACCTTCTGCTGAAATAATGCCACCTGTTTCTTTGCCAGTGCCAGATGGTGCTTACTCTTTGAGGGTTAGGGTGGTTTGATCCTCTCGCCCTTCGGGTGCTGCTAGGTTTTTGGCTATCCTTCAGCATTTTGAAGCGGGTATTCTCCATTCCAAGGAGTTTTTCCATTCACAGGTCAGTTGGATGTTATCGCCTTTGAAGCAAGCCAGCACTGCTTGCCTGCAGGTTCGTATCCTGCGGTTGTTAAAAAGTGATCTCAAGAGGGAGCGACGTTCTTGAATGAGTTCGCTGCAGATGGCGATGAGATGTACCATGTTCTCTTTGCCGTTCCCATAAAGCTGCCATGTTATTGATAGCTGCGGGCGTAATCATGATGGTAGGTGGGCCGCTGATGGCAGTAACCCTAGGCGAAATTTCAGGAACTTCTCTTTTGTTTTTTTGGGGAAGGCTGTCTGTGGATAGGGTATACAACCGTTACCACGCATCTTTTACCACGAAGTACTGTTACAACGAAACTATTACCACGCAGGAACCTTTACCACGAATACCTTTACAACACAATACACTACAACGCAGGTACTATTACAACGCATACCGTTACAACGTAAGTATAGGTAAGTTTATCTTTTGGGTTTGTGTTTTGGGGTACAGGGGTATTTTTAGGTTTCAGGGCTGGGTTTGGGTTTTGGGGTACAGGGGTATTTTTAGGTTTCAGGGTTGGGTTTGGGTTTTGGGGTACAGGGGTATTTTTAGGTTTCAGGGCTGGGTTTGGGTTTTGGGGTACAGGAGTATTTTTAGGTTTCAGGGTTGGGTTTGGGTTTTGGGGTACAGGGGTATTTTTAGGTTTCAGGTTTGGGTTTGGGTTTTGGGGTACAGGGGTATTTTTAGGTTTAAGGGCTGGGTTTGGGGTACAGGGGTATTTTTAGGTTTAAGGGCTGGGTTTGGGTTTTGGGGTACAGGGGTATTTTTAGGTTTCAGGGTTGGGTTTGGGTTTGGGTTTTGGGGTACAGGGGTATTTTTAGGTTTTAGGGATGGGTTTGGGTTTTGGGGTACAGGGGTATTTTTAACATATATATTTACAAATTAATAAATACAAATTAATATAATTAATTAAAATATTTAATATTAAAATAATTTATTAATTTAAAAAAAATATTATTAATAATTACATTATTTTAACATATTATATACTTACCTATACTTACGTTGTAATGGTATGCGTTGTAATAGTACCTGCGTTGTAGTGTATTGCGTTGTAAAGGTATTCGTTGTAATGGTTCCTGCGTTGTAAAAAATGCGTGGTAATGGTATGCGTGCTAAAAGTATGCGTGCTAACATCATATATCCATGGATAGGTTTGGGGAGAGGGTTTGATGTACGATTGAACTGTAAGTTTCATTAAAATGCGTACTAAGAAAGATTGTCCAGTCATCTTCTGTCACATAAGAGTTGATAGGATCGGTTGATGAAAAAGGCCGCCCAACATACACCCAATTAACCGAAGGGGATTGACAACCGCGACACATATTATGAACAAAAGGTCACTGGTATGCCCAAAGAGGGCATGATAGCGGTACTCATTGATCGCTGTTCTAAAGCAGAAAGGTGAGATCTGACCCCTGCCCTGAAGAATTTGCCACAAATCCTAATAGTCAATGAAACATGTTGGCCCTCTAAAATTAGAAGGCAAGTCAGTGTCTTTTAAACGAGCAAACGCACGGCAGAGAATAAAGAATGGTAGCTAGTGATGGTTTAGCTCATGTTTAATAGAACAAGGTAGTCCTAATAGCAGTAGGTACCACTTTGTTAGCTTATTTTATCCAGCTAATCATAACTCACTGATTAGGGATAGTATTTGCTCACAACACTTGCACACTGCTTAGATTCATAAAAGTTTTTTGTCTTCACAATTTTTGTTGATATGGAAGCGCTAATGATGAGAACCAGAGTCCACTGCTGAGAACCTATCAGTGGACTCCCATGGGGTTACTTCCGTGAGGCGTTCTATACCTTGTACACATTTTTTTGTTACATTTTTGTTGTTTAATTGCATGTTCAAATTTATGTATATATCAAACATATGTTGAAATTTGTTTTCACATTGGTGTAGAATGACTTATGGCATATCACACATAAAGATGAATACAGAGGTGGGACACGATACATGAGAGAGCAGGGAGCGACTGTGGCATAGCTTGGACCTTGACAAGTGCCAGTGTATTACATAAAAAGTAGTGAATACACATACAGAAGTGGTCAAAAGTTATTTGCTCCATCAAATTAAGACCAGGTTAATCAGATTGTGTAATACATAAGAGTTAATGCCTTAATTCCCCTCCTTGGCCAGGTTGTTGATCTTTTGCCAGAATTGTGCGCTGTTGTTAGTTTTGGCATCTTGTAAGAGTTTTGCCCATAGAGACTCTTCTGCTTTTCACTTCAGTCGCCAGATCAGCCTCCCGCAGTTGCGCTTTAGTCGCCTCAACTCTTCTTTGGCAGCAGGATCTGTCCTCAGACTTCATAGTGCTTGACTGATGAGAGTCTTTAGATTTTTCAGGTGAGCATTGTTTCTAAAGTTGTGGTACCTCATGTGCTTCGTGGATTTACCAGCTCCTTCACACCGGTTATTCCCCTGCTTTGTTCCCATGTTGTCACGTGATGTTTAACATATTTCTCCCAGCTCTCGATTAGATCTATTGTAACTTTTTGCGCTTGGCTGAGTACTTGCTTTGCATGCAGCAGGAGGCACTGAGGGTCATCTGTTCTGCTTTTTATCCGCCTATCATTCGCGGCATAGACTGAGTTTTGTCCCTTTGCACGTACAGGGTTTAGGATTGTGAAGGCTTCAATTGTGACTTCTTGTGGTAAGTGGTCACTGAAATTTAGTGAGCTGATGTGAAAATCTCTTGCCGATTGAAACAGGTTGCTGGAGTGGAAGGTGCAGTCATTTATGGAACTGGTCGTTGTGCTATGGAACGTTGCCGCTTGGGGGCGGTCCCCTGGGAGTCTTCCATTAAGTGCTCGGAGGCCCAATTCTTCTAGTGTCACTAGAAGTCGCTGTGCTGTTTTTGTGCTTCTGCCTCCAGACGAGTTTTCTTGAGGGCTTGAGTCCCATGCAAATGGGTCCTCATCTGTTGTGATTTCTGGGGCTGGGTTGTTAAGCATGTTCAGATTAAAGTCGCCACTGATGATGAGACTGGTTGGTTTCTTTATGGTTAACAATTTTGTGAGCTCTTCTTTCAGCTGTTGGGCTCCTTGCTTCTTTCCTCGAGGGTGTAGGTAAAGATTTATCAGAATTATTTCCTCTTTTTTAACCTGTTCCTGAATGGAGATTGTAGTGCTTGTATTGCGTTCGGTGGGTCTAATTTGTGTGCCAGTGGCACTACTGCGAATATACTTCCTATTGAACTATATATTGCAAGACCTCCCTTTTTGTGGCCAAATCTTGTGCTCTGTGTAGGAGAGATGAAGTTAAGGGTATAGCCGGGAAGTGCTGGTGGTGAGTCAGTCCATGTTTCCTGCAATGCAATAAGGTCGAATCTTTGCATGTAAAGGTTTAGTCCCATGTCCGTGAGCTTATCTCCTAGGCCATTAATATTCCAGGAGCACAGTTTGAAAGTGTTAGAGGATTTCCCGGTATCTGGCTTGCTTTGTCAATGTTTTTCCAATTTGTTGTTTATGGTCCTGGACAACTAGCTCCAATCTAAATGGGTCTCCTCTTTCATGACATGTTTCCCAAGTTATCCCTGTATAGGAGGAAAGATGTACTAAAAGCAGGTAAGCCCTAATGTGACAGTAGCCTGGAATCTGTCAAGTAAAGCCCAGGAACAGGAAAAGGCATCTCATTGTCCTGAGTGTTTAGGAGGAATTTGGTTACTAAATTCATTTGAAGTTTTAGGGATAGGTCACAATCTGTGACCAATGTAATTTTTATTGGATTGTTGTAAGTAGTTAAGGGATGTTGTGCTCTGAGGATCACCATGTGCAACAATGGAGGGCAGATCATTTACCACATGTGACCATCTCTGTCTTATATACATTTATTTTAGGTGGTTGAAAGATATCCAATCATTTACAAGTTGTGGACAGAGGAACTGTGTACATTTTTCTACATTTGCAGTTTTAGGATGATCTCATTATCATCAACAGAGTTGTAGCATGAGAGCATGTTGATCAGGCCTTCTAAAGTAAACATTGAACAGTTGGGGTTAAAAAGTTGATATTTGAGGCATATCTGCTACACTCTAGAAAGGGAAGATTTGAAAGATGAATGGGTTTTGATTTGATCTCTTATTGCATTGTATGAAGAGATGCAGGTTACCAGCACCACATGTATGAGTTCACTTAGTCTGTTTACAAGTTTGGAGAGCTCCCAGGGCCTGATGTTGCTATGAGGCCAAACCTCATTTTTTTGACTATTCACCTGAATTAGAGATTAGTTACAGTTCAGTTCCAAACAAAAAGCCTATTTAGTAGCTCCCTAGAACATTCTCCAAGAAAAGCAAAATGTTGTAAGAAGGCTGCTTTCTTGACTAGATTTTCCTGGTCTCAGCTGTGTCCAAGGGACTGAGACTTGGCTTCTTCAGCAGGAGGTGATGTACATCTTCTGGTCATTTGGACTTTAGGATGAAACCAGACAGAAGACAACAGTTCTAATGTTCCTGGCTGAGTTGTTGTGAATCTATCTCGGACCCTAATCAAGATATCCCCGATTTATGCCCTTATATGGTTATAACAAAACATATCATTATAAAGGCATAGGAATCATGTCCATATCTAGTCATAGCCCATGCAGTCCAAATACGGCAAGGCTACTCCCATAGACTCCTAGAAAGTACAGCGCGTTCTTTAAACAAACCAATCCTCCAGCAGCCCGGGAATACCCCTGCTTTTGTTTTGATTTGCACAAGAACTCCTGGACGTCTTATGTCCAACCTTACGTCAAACTCGGCACCTTCCAGGTATAAATATACCAAAGTTGCCTTAAGCAAACACACGGTGGTTTGGAGCAGAGCGGCTATCTACTTGCCCGACGCCCAGCTGATGCGAGTGCTGAAGGAAGTCGACCCTCCCATTTGACGCACTGAAAGAGACGCTGTCTTTTCTCCTGCCGAGAAATCCAGCTCCGGTGTTTCCAGTTACCCTTGCGGGTTGCTGGGAGATCGAGTCCTGAGAGAGAGATACAAGACCTCCTACATTCTATTACCAAGGTACAGAGCTGACTAAACCCTTTAGAGAATTCTTGATACAGATTCTTGGCAAAAACTAACTTAACTTAAACTGCAACTTACTTACTCCTTCCCACGTATTAGGCTTAGGTCAGGTACACTGGGGTAGGTGTATCTTAGAAGCACCAGTTGAGTACGTTTAGTCAATGATTTTATGTATGTATATATTTTATCCCTTTTAAAGTATCATATGGCTCAGAAACCATATCAATGCTTTTACAGTATTATTTCATAAAACTCCTTTTACTGTGCGCACTTTACTTCATGATAATTATTACATCTGTGGCAATTAATTTCTCTTGCATGAGAAAGAAGACTGCTCAACAAATAACAACTTTTATTGAAAACGCTCGTCTCTCTTTTTCTCTGCACTCCTGGTGAAATTAAGCATGCACGATTGACTGAGTGAAATAACTGTCTATTGTTTTCACACAACTCTAGAGATATAGGGCCAGATGTAGGTAGGCTTTTACCGGTCGGTAACGGCCGAAAATCGGTAAAATCGGCCGTTAACGACCGGTAACCATGAAATGAGATGTAGGAGCCCAATATTTACCGAATCGGAAAGTACGAGTCGGAATAATACCGACTCGGTAAATATGAGTCGGAATAATACCGACTCGGTAAATATGAGTCGGAATAATACCGACTCGGTAAATATGAATCGGTAAATTACCGAGGCGGAATCTACCGATTTCTAATATACCGAATTCATATTTTCCGAATCGGAAAATAAGAAACGGTAAAAACAGGCCATGGAGATGTAGGAAAGCCCAAAAATACCGATTTTGCAGAAAATCGGTATTTAAGAGTCGGTATTTACCATGGATTGAATGCAGGTGGTAACCAGGGGAGGGCCATAAAAAGAGACCCAAAATGCACCTTTGGAACCATAATGGCGGCTTTTTACGTCATAGCAAGATGGCAAAGACTCCAGGCAGCAGAAGAGAGAGAATGGCAAACGGAGGAACAAGTGTACAGGCAGAGGATAACACTGTTCCAACTGACAGAGCCTGAAATACTCCAGAGGTACAGGCTACATCCCCAAACCATCAAGGACTTGATCAGGGACCTACACCCACTCCTGAAGCACCCAACACCCAGGGCCCACGCCATCCCACCCCATGTCCAGGTGCTATGTAGCCTACACCTGCTGGCCTCTGGGAGCTACCAGAGTGTGATAGCTGCAGTCGGTGGTGTGTCCCAGGGCTGCCTGTCCCGCTTCTTCAGGAGGTTTCTCGACGCAATGATGCAGAGGATGGGGCATTACATTTCATTCCCTGCAACACCAGCAGAATTAGCCGAAACCAAGACAGACTTCTATCACCTGGCACACTTCCCTCACGTGATAGGCTGCATCGATGGTACCCACGTCCCACTCTGTCCACCTGCAGCCACAGAGCACATATACAGAAACCGTAAGTCGACGCACTCCATCAACGTCCAGGTCATATGTAACGCAGGGAATCTCATCACAGACATCGTAGCCAAGTTCCCCGGAAGTACCCATGATTCATATATATTCCAGAATAGTGGAATATACACACGCCTACTTGCCGGAGAATTTGGAAATGGATACCTGCTAGGTAATTCACATTGACACACCATGACACTCACAGCAGATCTACGGCTCATGTACATGTAATTAATGTCATTATTTCTCCCCCCTAGGCGACAGTGCATATGCCCTGCGGTCCTTTGTGCTCACTCCCTACCTCAACCCATCCACCAGGAGTGAAAGGCGCTACAATGTGGCTCACAGATCTACACGAAACGTAGTGGAGCGCACATTTGGACTCATTAAGAGCAGGTTTCGCTGCCTCCACAAGAGTGGAGGGGCACAGCAGTACACCCCAATAATCTGCTGCAAGATCATAGCGACATGTGCCATGTTACATAATCTCGCAACAAAGGAAGGCACAGAGGTGGAGATCACACATCATGAGGACATTGATGACGACACAGAGGAGGCTGAGCCCCATGCTACGGTGGCAGCAGCAGCTACAGATGGGAGACTGAGACGGGAAGAGATTACACAGCAATATTTCTGAGTGAGTAATGATACACAGGCAGGCTAAGTAATTTGTGTAAGTAGTTTAATTTTCACTACGCTACTGCATTGATAGCACACATTGGGCACACAATGTCAAACAGTCCATGACTGTGTTGTCACGGTTAACACCACCGTGACTTCTTCCTTGGGTGGAGGGCAAAGTCATTGTTTGTGGCCACGGACCACAGGGCGGGACTGCTGTGGCTGTGAGTCAATGTTCTCAGTGTGGCCTGTCTCACTTCCCCGGCGCCTGCCGCTCCGATGTAAGTCTTGCACAGGAGTGCTTGCACCACTCCTGCTGGTGGACCCCTCACTTTCCAACACACAAGTGTCGCCTCCAGTTCCATTCTGTTGAGCGAGCACGAGCTCCATTGCAGAGGTCATCCTGGTCATTCCTTCAGTTAAATTGTTGCAGCACTGCACTATGGCATCCTGCATCACCACTGACCGTCTGCACAGCACGGTGGTAGCAGTAGCAAACCTGTTCAGGGCTTTTGTCTGCTGCCGCACATCCACACGAGCCTTGCGTCTCTCTAAATGGTCCCTGTCCAACTTGTCACCCAGGACTGTCATGCACTGTGTAATGTCAGAAATGCCAGACGCCATTGACTGCATGCTCTCTGCCATTTCCCCTATGCCCTTGCCTACTGCATCGAGCTTCTTGTTTGTTGTGCGTGCCTGCCTCTGAACCCCCATCATCGCTTTTGCCTCCAGTCCGCAGAAGACACCCTGAACCTGATGCACATCCTCTGCCTCCCGTGGCCTTCGCCCTCGGACACTGGCCCGCGTAACTCTGGGAGTGGGCAGCTCTTCGGTGTTGCCTGTTTCCTGTGTGTCACCCTCCACCTCCTCCTCCTCAGATGTTTCAAGTATTCTGCGAGGGGGCACATCACGGCACCTTGCCCTTCCCAGCACTGGGGATGGTGTTGTGGGGGTGGGTGAATGTCCAGCCGCTCCTGTCTCCTGACTCTCGAATAAGAGAGGGGACTGTGGATGTGGGAATGTAGGCTCCTCTGGTGACACGGCTGCCTGCTCTTGGTCCTTCCCTCCGTGTGATATGCTTGGTCCTGCTCCTTCCCTCCTCTTCTCTCTATCCTCTGCTGTGCTGCGCATTGACTCTCCTGTGGACAGACATGGACATTGTGTCAGTGGAGTTGTTCACCTGTGTCTCATGATAAAACACACTTCTATTGCACCTTTGCCTGTCTCTCATTTGCCTATGCTAGTTGTCTGTTGGTCCCCTTGCTGCAATGCATGCTGACTGCTCTGAGGTATCTACACATGACTACATTTCCCAGGATGCATTGCAGGACATTAGTTAAACCTGTTCTGGAGTCTGATTTGGGCACACAGAGTGTGTGAGGGGAATAGGTAAATGGGTAAATGACAATGTACTTGCATCTTACCTTGTTTCTTTGCGCCTCTTGCTGAGCTGTCTGCGTCCCCGATGCCGTGGATGCATTCCTGCTCAAGGGTGGATGCCACCATCTCCTCGATGTCGCTGAGTCTTGGGGCTCGGTTTCTTCCTCCCCCTGTTGCATCACTTTCCTTGCGGTGGGCAGCAAGTTTCTTTTTTGTGATTATGCGGATGTCATACCACCGTTTTTTCAGATCTTCAAGGTCACGGTGGGTGACACCAATGGCATTTACCTTGCCTTGTATTTCCATCCAGGTGCTGCGCTTGATGGATTCTGCTACATGCAGAGATAGCTTGCCAAAAATGTTGCTGTAATTGCTTGCCACCTCTGATACAAGCACCTGAAGTTCTTCCTGGCTGACCTTCTGCTTCCTTTTGCGCTCTGCAGCATCCCTCTGTGCCTCCTGACTCTCCATGGCGCTGTGTTGGTTAGCTCAGGGAAGCCTGCTCCACACTCTGTCCTCCTGCTCTCCTGACTGTTGGTTTCTGCACCTGCATGGGCGTGGCCAGTCCCAGGTACTGGGGAGGGGTGCTTGGATCTGATTGGTTAGTTCCCCAGTGGATTTGGATTTGGGTGTGGTTGGAGTTCCTGATTGGTTCACAGGCTCACATGTTTGTCAGTTTCAAATTACCGATTCGGATTTTACCGATTCGGTAATTACAGAGTCGTTTTTACCGACTCGGTATTTTCCGATTCGGTACTACCCATTCATTCCTATGGGCCATGGACCCGTTGGTGTGATTGGGTTTTACCGATTCGGATTTTACCGAGTAGGTAAATTCCGACTCGGTAAATACTGATATCGGATACCGACTGATTCCGAATCGGTCATTTTTACCGATTTTTTATCTACATCTCATTTTCCGATTCTGAAATACCTATTCGGTATGACTCGGTATTTTAGAATCGGTAAATAAGATTTACCTACATCTGGCCCATACTCTTTATTCTGAGGAAGCAAAGTTGTCATGTTTATGCGGTTGTCAGAAACTAATGCAGAGAAGCAGACTCTATACCCTGAATGGCAGCAGGAGTATTGCTGCTGCACATACTCTGTTTTAGCGTTCATTTCTTTTCAGAATTCATTCTTTTGTAGATCATGAACTGGGTGCAGTTAAATAAATAAATTGCAAAGTCAACGACTGAAAATGTGGTTACCTCAAACCAGTAGGTACTGGTGTAAGAGTGGTTGACTTCAGCAAAAGTGTTCTCTGGATTCTGGAATGCAGTTATGATTTTGTGAACCTTGCTGGATGGATTGCTAGGGTTACATGATATGATTGGGCCTAGGTTATGCATTCTTCAAGGCAGCTTTATAAGTTTTATCGGTATCAGGGTGCCTAGGACAGTAATCAGGATGAAATCAAATTATTGTGCTAAAGAGAAAGGTTCAGTGTAAATGCGATCTTTGAACAGTGTTTACACCCTTTAGAATCAAGGTCTGTTTGGGCCGTGCATGTTATTTGATAATTGGGATTAGTGTAAGCTTTTAGGTTGCTTGGCTATTTGAGGTTGAACCAGGTTGTGTGATTTCACTCCAGAATATTATTTGTTTTGGCAAAGGTCATATCCCTGACAGTGTTGTAGAAAGAGTCTATGGTGTAGCAAACTGAGAAAGTCATCTGGTTATCATCTGGTGCGTGTTCAAGGCTTTCAGATTTAAATAGAGTGATCTAAGCTGGGACATTTGAGGTTTATTGAACTTGGTGTATGTGTCTTTGGTATGAAAAGAATATAATGGGGAAGAATAATGGAAGAAACAAAGTGGCAGAATGCACATTTTCTGGAAGGAGTAGTTTGTTATGGTGGCATACATTGGGGATTGGGGCTTCTGCCTAAGGACACTCCCTCACTTGTGGTACAGAGTAGGCCTGGGTGGTAAATTCCGTTCTGCTTGCGGAATTTGCGGAACTTGGGTAATTTCGCTTTCCGCGGAGAATGCGAAATGACCCAAAATTTTGTGTTCCGTGACTTCGCAAAATTGTTTGCTTGTTCGCGTTCTCAAAATGCATGTTCGCAAGATATTTCCCCCCGAGCACGCAAACAGCAATTGCGAACAGCAAAAAAGCATCGCAAACAAGCAAATCCGGGTGTTTGCGGAATTTCTACGTGCTGAGATTTTTTACAGTTTCGAGCAGATTTGCGTAACGCCATTACGCAAATTCCGCCCACCCCTAGTACAGAGTGTAATTCTTAATGGCTGGACTACTGTAATGCTCTATATTTGGGAGCACCGCAGTACATCGTACAGAGATTAAAGAGAGTCCAATCTATGGCAGCAAAGTTGGTGCTGAATAGGCAACGTAGGGCCTCTACAACCGGAGCCCTGAAAGATCGACAATGGTTGCCTATTAAAGAGAGAATCTGTTTTAAATCTCTGTGTATTGTGTATAAAACGGCACACGGCCTGGGCCCTATTCCCCTACAGGAGAGGTTTATCTGGTATATTCCGAAAAGGCAGCTCCGCTCTTCTAATGTAAATTTGCTAAAGACTTGTGGTTTTAAGAGAATCAGGATGGGGTGGCAGATCCTTTCTCGTGGCAGCCGCACGACTCTGAAATGACCTTCCTCAGACCATCAGACAGGCCAATTCGTTGACCTGTTTCAGAAAGCTTCTGAAAACTTGGCTATTCCCTAGGGGGGATATCTAGACCTTTTATTGCCTATGTGAGTCTGCTCAAGTGCCAAATAGTCTGATGTCTAAGCGCCCGTAGGGTGACAGTTTTGCGCTATATAAATATTTAATAGAATACAATACAATACTCTGGCAGACAACGTCTACCAAATCTAGAGATCAAGCTGACACAGAGATGATCTCTGTTTCTTGATAGGAACTGTCATCATGGTGATTCCTGTCAAGATACAAAACATTGGATGGGTGGCCACTGTTTGATGATGGAGCAAAGCCTTTTTTCTGATGGCCCTTACTTCATAGGAGGAAGCTTTCCATTGACAGAGCCAATGAATGCTGATATTCCATCTATCTCTAAATGAGGAGGGTGGACCTAGGGTTTGGAGAACCGATCAATAGATCTGTTGGAGTATGGACACTGATGTGTGAGGAAGTGAGTACCTAATTAGTAGGCATTTACACTCCATAACTGACAACTCACAAAAATTAGTGGTGGTTATGCTCTTTCACCAGAGTTCTTAGCAGATAGGTTCTGGAAATAGATTCTGGATACAGAGGTGGTGCCTTGGAGGATAAAGGCACAGTCTTCTCCTAGCCATATTTTCATGATAAGGAAATGGAGCAGCCAGGATTCCGAGATTAGCTCAAAGATATGGGAAAGATTTATTTCTATGGATCTCTCATTAACAAGAATGCAAGGGAGAGAATGGTTTACTGAGGGAGACAAAGGAGAGCTGAATGCCTTGGTTGTAATGTATACAATTTCAGAAATGGGAGAAGAAGAGGGTGTGAGACCAAATTTCACCTTAGGAGACTTAGAAGAGATTTAACATGTTTGGTCGGTTAGGAGTAAGGGAAGACTGTAGGACTCTCCAAGGTTAGGGGAAAGGAGGGTGAAAGGCAGAATTAGTAGCTTTAGGTGGTGATAGTGAAGGGATGACTTCCAGGTTTCTCCTTGATATAGTGGGCGATTCACTAACCAAGGAGGAAAGGTGGTGTTTAGATGGGTAGGACATTTGCTTGGCATTTACAAACAGTAGCATGTTTTTGCTTGCGCTGCTTTTAGAAATGTCCTTGCCATCTCGTGTCCAAGGTACACACATAGATTTTGAGGTGAAAGTATTACTTTACTTGTAGCTTTGCATGGATGGAAATAAATATATCAGTTTAGGAGTGCTGCAGTAGCCCACAGACGCCTATGATTTTATGATGAGCCGAGGTGGACACTAAAGATTAACCATAATTGCGAAAAATACTTGTGGAAAGTGTCACACAAGATGCATATGGAGAAGAGAGTGAAACGTTGCATTATGAGCTATTGCGATCAGCTTAAGAGGAATTACACAAAACAGGGAGTGATGAGTCAGATAATCTTATCTCTTAGAAAAAAAGCAGCATGACCATGTAGCAAGTAGAGTTGAAGGCTATGCTAAGGCGTAAAGAAGCTCAAAGGCATGTTTGTCTTTGCCAGAGGCTTTGTTTTCATCCTCCCAAATGCTGGGAAGGGTAGTTTCTGTCCAAAATCCTGAGCATACTTTAGATTATATAGTTTCAAGAAGCTGTGTCTTTAAACTGTACCTGGATCTGGGAAACTGCAGTCTGCCCAGCAAACGTTAAGGCCAGCACCGATTTCGACTCTTTATGTCAAGTTGTCTCTCTAATATGTCAGGAAGCCGCTCATATTTTCCAGGGTACTGCTCACTTTTACCTTATGCTCTAGCCCATTTATGATATTATGGCTTCAGTGAGGAAAATACTTTGTCTAGATGTTGCCTTGAGCTGGCATATTGGGCCCGATTCACAGAACTAACTTAAGACAAAATCCTAAACTTACTACCATTTTCGTATTCACAGAAGGAACTTACTCATTTCGGTATTCACAGAAGTTAGGACTCCTAACTTTAGGACTCCTATATGCATTCTGTGAATACCGTAAGTCCTAAAATTAGGATTTTTCTCAATTTAATAGTAGTAAAGTTAGGACTCCTAACTTTAGGACTCCTAAAGGCCTTCTGTGAATACCGAAAGTCTTAAAATTAGGATTTTTCTCAATTTAGTAGTAGTAAAGTTAGGACTCCTATCTTTAGGACTCCTAAATGCCTTCTGTGAATACCGAAAGTCTTAAAATTAGGATTTTTCTCAATTTATTAGTAGTAAAGTTAGGACTCCTAACTTTAGGACTCCTAAATGCATTCTGTGAATACCGTAAGTCTTAAAATTAGGATTTTTCTCAATTTAATAGTAGTAAAGTTAGGACTCCTAACTTTAGGACTCCTAAACTGAGAAAAATCCTAATTTTAAGACTTTCGGTATTCACAGAAGGCATTTAGGAGTCCTAAAGTTAGGAGTCCTAACTTTACTACTACTAAATTGAGAAAAATCCTAATTTTAGGACTTTCGGTATTCACACAAGGCATTTAGGTGTCCTAAAGTTAGGAGTCCTAACTTTACTACTACTAAATTGAGAAAAATCCTAATTTTAAGACTTACGGTATTCACAGAAGGCATTTAGGAGTCCTAAAGTTAGGAGTCCTAACTTTACTACTACTAAATTGAGAAAAATCCTAATTTTAGGACTTTCGGTATTCACAGAAGGCATTTAGGAGTCCTAAAGTTAGGAGTCCTAACTTTACTACTATTAAATTGAGAAAAATCCTAATTTTAAGACTTACGGTATTCACAGAATGCATTTAGGAGTCCTAACTTCTGTGAATGCCGAAATGAGTAAGTGTCTTCTGTGAATACCAAAATGAGTAAGTTCCTTCTGTGAATACGTAAATGGTAGTAAGTTTAGGATTTTGTCTTAAGTTAGTTCTGTGAATCGGGCCCATTGTGTTTATCCTTGTTTTATTAATAACTTCCAATTAATTTTCTTCTTGTTTGTTGGTTTGCCTATATAGTTTTATTTTACTTTTGTTAGGGCGATTTGTTTGCCAACTGCTAGAATGCAGGTAGTCTCCTTGGTCAAAAAGGGCTGGATGGAATAAACATCCAACAGTTTTTCTACAAATCTTAAAAACATATACATTTTGAGATTTCTTTTTACTTTGACTTGGTTTTCTTTGAGTTACCCTCTGAGAAAATTATGTCAGCTAGTTTGCATTTTCCAATGTTGTTTGCTAGGCCATGTGGCTGCCATAGCTGATGGCTTGTTAACTCATTTCAATAGCAGTAGTCTTCTTTTGATGAATATAAAAATGGCTGACTAATTTTAAGCCCTAGGGTAAATAGAGTTCCTGTGCATGTTCTTGTTGAATATGCAATTGGCTCGAGGACGGCATGCGGTCTGAGCCCACAGTCACCACTTTGCAAATGACATTTCAGGATTAGCTCAGCACCATGAGAAAACTCTCAGCAGTTCAACTGCTGCTTGATAACTGAGTTTCCTTCTCGAACCTGTTATTTCGTATTTTCACCTTAGAGGAGAGTCAACCAATAGCAGTTATTTATAGTGAGACCCATCCTAGTCTTCTACAGCCTCTGAGGGAAGCAGATGCAGGTTTTTCACCATTGATTAAATTCATACACTTTTCTCCTGGCACTCATAGACCCTGTGGCAGAAGTTCCATTTGGGAAACGGAGGGCAGGATGCTCTTCCACCCTGCACTCTCCCCTCCCACCCTTAGGTGCAGCACAGAGAGAGACAGGGGATGAGCTCCTATTTTCCACACTCTCACTGCACAAGGGTCCTTTTGTGTTGAGGCATTGTAGTGCTCTGTAATGAAGCGGTTCCTGAAATATTGCCTGGGTGGATGAGAATAGTAAAACAACTATCTTTGTGATTTGTCTGTGAGAGGATCACAGTTTGGCTAGCACTCTCCTGAGTCTGTGACAAATCTAGGCCATCTTTTTTGTGGCAGACTCAGTGATACCTGGACCGAGTTTATTGTAAATCCTAGGAGTCATATGGTCTGGGAGAGATTTGTCACTGACATAATTTATGGCAAATCCAAGGCTCTCTAGAAGGGAGATTGGTAATGGTAGATGCACCTGTAGTGTCTCCTGTGACTCATCCATAAGAAGGATGTTATCTAGGTGGATTGTTGGACTGTGGGCGTCATGGCCTATTGGGTTCCATGTCGCTATCAAAGGCTGGTGGGCATCTGTTGGGTCACCCAGTGGAGACGGCATGTCCCCAGAAAAAGGGATATGAGGGGTCAGATGGTGAAGGGCCCTCCCCTGATGGTCCCAGGTGAAATAGTCTTTAGCCAGGAAGTACTATTTTAATCTATCAAAGCATCCTCTGAAAAGGTGTCCATGAGACATTTGGGTGCACTTGTGGGCGGCCTCAGAGGTTTGTGTGCCCAGGGGAAGCAATGGTTGCTGTTCCCTCCAAGGAAGCTCCGAGGAAGGTGTTCTGAGCAGCTGGCTACCACTTTGACAAGTCTCTTCTCCAGAGGCACTAGAAGAGATCACATGGCTTTGTGCACCAAGCCGTCAATGGCCTCCGCTACATGTACCTTCCCATGGGATAAATTCAAGCTCCTCCTCCTTTAGGTAAGAGTCTTCCCCTTCATAAATGGTTGCAGCCTTGAATGCCAGATTGAGTTCTGTGAGGTGTATAAATTGTCTGAGAGGAGCCAGATACTGGCCCACAGAGTGGTATTCATCAATGATCAGCAGGGACCAACATATCATTCTGGCGAAGGTTTGGGGGTGGGGTTGCCCAGCGCAGTGTAAAAATGAATAAGTAGAACTTCAGCACCTCCGTAGAAACAAGCAGCTAGAAAAAGTTACACTAGGGTTGTCCTGCTCCAGACTCTTTGGGGGCTGGATCATGTAAATACCTAAACTCTGCTTTGGGCCACCCACAGAGAGAGAGAAAGGCAGGTGAGGCCTAAATCTCCACTGTAACCTGACACAACTGTGGAACATCAGGGAGAGGGGATGCGACATGCTGCAAGAGCAGGACCAGGCTGGAGGATTAGCATCCTCTGGTGGTTGGAGGACCGCTGTGCTGAAATGCGGTCTTCACACTGAGTAACATTCATGAAGGGAATGTGTCTGAAATCGGGCTGATCCTAAGCACAAACAAGAAGCAAAGGAAGTACAATTCCTAGAGCGGGGTAAACAAGCTGTGAATAGATCAGATTTGGAGATTGTAAAATTACATTTCTGTGAGAAAATAACAAGGTGGCACTTATCTGCTGCTTGACCAGCGTAGAAAGAGGTGTGGCAGGAAGTGAATACCAGCCACATATACATGGTGAGCCTTCTGGACTTTCAACATGAACTTAAAGGAGAACAGTTTAACTGGTGACACCTGTCGTGCATGACATTAGGGAACGTGACTAACGAGAAAACACAACGCTAACTAGTGACTAATTTTCACATCTATGTACTAATACCACACCACAAGGCTTTCCTATTCACCAATATCACATTTTTATCACCACCTAGCAAAGAAAGTTAACAACAAGAATATGGTCATAATTGACCAACTACAGTAAAAGTACACTTGGTGCTTTTAGGGTCATTGACCCTGGTGGTGGGTTCTTATGAAGTCTAGATGCACCTCCTGAATTAGGAATATGAGTATCTTTATGGAATATATGATGTTACAATGCAAACAATTACAATGCATGCTTTTACAACACGGTATTTACATTGCAACTACCATTACATTGCATGATTTTACAACGCATGCCCTTACAACGCATGTTTTAAAACTACAATTACAATGCATTCAATTACAAGCATACCATTACAACGCATACCATTACAACTCCGCTTCCAAGAAGCAGGAGGATTTTGACAGGTCCCGCTTGCTGGAACCAGACTGTTTGCTTTTGCTTGGTGAGAGCTGTTACAGGTCCCACAAAGCAAAAGCAAAGAGCTATGTCCTATGAGTGGGCACCCTGGTACAAAGGAAGAGCTGGACCTGGTATGTGGTGGTCCCCTGGGCCATGTATGGGTCCAGGAAGGGAGGGCCATGCTGCTCCTTTCTTTGATTTTCAAGGGCCTGCCTCGGGAGGTGGTGGTCCCAGGGACTGTGAACGGCCCTGGAGGGGGCTGTGTGGCCCCCCTCCTTCTTAAAAAAAATAAAAATCACAGGGAGATGGTGGTCCTCAGGGCTGAGGGGCTGCACAGACACCCTTTTTAATGGGTATTTTTGCCACGGAGAGCTAGTGATCTCCAGGCCCGGGGGGAAGTTGAGCGGGGGGCTAACTAGGCTCTAGAAGGGGAGCCCTGTGTGCCTCCTCCTTATTAATCACAAACAGCATGATCCTTTCTTGGTTTGGGTTCTGTGTTGAAAGTTTTGGGATGATCCGTCAAGTGGGGGAAGAAAAATAGAGTGTCCCAAAAGGCATTTTTCCCATGTTATGTCTATGGGGATTTTTCATCTTTTGAACACAAGTAACGCCAAATACCTGAACGGATTTACACCAAATTTGGCAGAAAGCTAGATGTTAGTCAAGAAAGTAAGCTTTTTGTGATTTTATGTAATCTGTTCAGTAGTTTCAGAGATATTTAAGTTTAAAAAATATAAAAATCTTGGAGCCCAAAATCCTACTGAAATCCTACTGTAATTTGATTGGCTGCCAACACTTCAACCAGGAAGTGTTGGCATTCTTCTTGGGACTCGGCTTGAAGCTGAGTTCCACAAAAAATGTAAAAGAAAAAAAAAGGGGGCTGGGTAGAAATACCCTGACGGCCTGGGCCTCTTGGGGGGCCCACAGGGACCGCGCAGGGTCAAAAGTGGAATTCTGTTTCTAATTTTTGGTGGGATCCATGGATCCTGCTGAAAACATAAAGAAACGGGGCACAGGCTCTCGTGCTTAATTTCCAATCGGCCCCTTGTGGGCCAGGTCCCAGGGCATTTGTTTAATAAAAGACGGGTTGCACGGGCCTCCCTTCTAGGACTTAAAATTGCCCCAGGACCACCACCACCTGGTTCTTATTGCTCTATATACAGGGGGGGGGGGGGCTTGGATCCCTTCCAGGCGCCAGGGACCGCTATTGGATCATTTTTGGTAGCATGCATTTTAGACAATTTAAGTTTTCTCTCAAATTTGTATAGGTCCACTCATGCTTGTGCATAATCAAGACCTATCTCTGGGCAAAAAGACAGACCTTTTTCTAAAAAGTTTTTCTCATCAGCAGTTAGAACCTTATCTGTTCGATTCATTACCATTAGCTTAAGTGTAGTGTCCGCCATTACTGGTTCTTTGTCTTCTGTTCTCTTGTTCCCATGCCAGCTGTTCTTAAGTTTTCTGCACCTGATGTTTATTTTAAGATTTTGCCTGCGTTTCCTTGTCTTTTTCCTCTCGGCCTCCCCCTGGTTGATTGTTATTTTTCCATCTGCAGGTGGCGAAGTTCTTTGGAAAAAGAATGTTGTTCCATGCTGCTTCATTATTAAGGAAAACAAAGGACCCCTATGAATATAGCTAGCTGTAACATAGGGAATTTAACTGAGGTAAAGAAAGTTATAGCTAGAAAAGGATATCTACCTAAATATCACTAACATAAATACCAAACTTGCTAGGAGTGAGAACACCCTATTCGTACAATATGGACACTAGAGGGGGATGTTTTGATGTATTTATTACTTTTATTTTCAGATATAATTTTTTTTTCCACATTTGTTTTATTCTTATTCTTTCATATTCGATCTTTATATGTAACAAATATTAACAGATATTAACAATCAATATATACAAATCCAATAATGGACGGAGCGTTGATTCAGGCAGTGCGGCAGATGTCTACAACGCGCGTTTCGGCATACATGCCTTCATCAGGTAGCCGTCTATTGCACTATAAAATATACAATAATAGTTTCATTCATTATTATCTGGTTGTCTACTTTGAATATCAATGAGAGTAACAGCAAGAGGTATTTAAAACAGCAAAAAATACGTTAAAACAGTTTGTGCTTGCAGTAAGTGGAAACCATAACCTATTTAAAAAGTCACCATACAAACATATATACATAACTATTAGATCTGCTTGAGAACAGTCATATCATTGAGCAATCTATACAATTATCTCCTAAAAACAGTGTTATATATACATATTTACATTTATATACAAATTATTGCATATATTCTTCACCTTTCAATTATTGCCAACTGAAACATACCTATCGTTTGGTTGACTACTACAGCTTACTTAATTAGCAAAAACTTCATACTTATTATATTTGCATATACATAGAGGCGCGTATTCTTACCAACCAAGGCCCATTAAAGAAGAAAATACAGGATGTATTGTGGCTTCAATTATCCTTCCTAAAAGTGTAGCAGCTGCAAAAGAATAAACAGCAAGGAATGTATATAACCTAGTTTATTGCTAGATAGAAGAGATTTCTATAACATATGAGATAGGTAGAGACTACGTCAATCGTAACGCACATATGCAAATCCTTCGATTACACTACAGGATTAGGTACTGGCTTGTACCCATGGAATTAATCTCTAGTCTATACTAGTTTATGCTAGCAAATTACCAGAAAAGACTAGAACTACAGACCTGGATACGTTGTAAGAATGATTTCCATTACCTAGGAAAAAGGTCACTTGAGGAGTACTAAGTAACACTGAAACCATAATGACAACAAATTAGACTGCGACTACTTACATACAATAGATAGCGGGTGGACATAGACGTCTTAATTGAATACTGTTCGGAACCAAAACATTGTAGCCGGCCAATTGCACTGTATAGATGATAAAATGTATATATGGAAAAGAAAATTAAGATTATGTCGAAGAATATTCAACATAACGCATGGCTCGACGAATTGGTAATTGCGTCATATTGCTTTACCTATATTTGTAATGAATACTGTTGAATGATAATACTCAGTTTCTTCTTAATTTCAATCGGCTCGCTGTCTTGTTCTGTAGGTAGACAGATGAAAACAACCTTAAGACTATGTAACCGTACTATTTATGATAGGTAGCTATCTCAGATCTATAAAATTACCTGAATGGAGATGGGGTCGATAAGAATAATCTCGCACTACGTGGTGTCTTCACCGTTGTATACGGGAAAAGGCATGATGTGTAGCGTTAATTACTGCCCAGGAACACACAGCGGAAAGGCTCCTGAAGTAAAAAGGAGTTACAATTTGACTAATTATCTATCTACTCGTACGGTTAAAGTTGCATCTAGTGGGGGTTCGTACGGAGGACTACTATCGTGACTAGCAAATTACCTGAAAATATGAGGATATTCTGATGCGGAGCGTCACAGGCAGCGTGTATACTCGTCGGCCTAACGGTCGGAAAAGGGTTGGGCGTCTCACAATGTCTTAAGTTTAAACCGGACCGCCGGGACAGCCAATAAAAAGGTCTAGATTATTTTGCACAGCTGATGCTCTTTAATGCCATCTTAAGTCCCCATATTCACAAAATCCCTGGATATATTAAAGACACCTGCCAAATAATAAACTCCCTAGAAGGCAGTCCCTTTAATCCACACATACAATGGTTAGTCACACTTGATGTGGAAAGTTTATATTCGAACATCCCTAACCTAGGAGCCATACAAGCAGTAAGATGGTTCATGAACCTATATGAAGTAGATTGTGATCATGACTTTATCATTGAATGCCTTACTATCATTCTTGAAGAGCTGTAATTAATGCTACACATCATGCCTTTTCCCGTATACAACGGTGAAGAGACCACGTAGTGCAGGATTATTCTTATCGACCCCATCTCCATTCAGGTAATTTTATAGATCTGAGATAGCTACCTATCATAAATAGTACGGTTACATAGTCTTAAGGTTGTTTTCATCTGTCTATCTAACGAACAAGACAGCGAGCCAATTGAAATTAAGAAGAAACTGAGTATTATCATTCAACAGTATTCATTACAAATATAGGTAAAGCAATATGACGCAATTACCAATTCGTCGAGCCATGCGTTATGTCGAATATTCTTCGACATAATCTTAATTTTCTTTTCCCTATATACATTTTATCATCTATACAGTGCACTTGGCCGGCTACAATGTTTTGGTTCCGAACAGTATTCAATTAAGATGTCTATGTCCACCCGCTATCTATTGTATGTAAGTAGTCGCAGTCTAATTTGTTGTCATTATGGTTTCAGTGTTACTTAGTACTCCTCAAGTGACGTTTTTCCTAGGTAATAGAAATCATTCTTACAACGTATCCAGGTCTGTAGTTCTAGTCTCTTCTGGTAATTTGCTAGCTCAAACTAGTGTAGACTAGAGATTAATTCCATGGGTACAAGCCAGTACCTAATCCTGTAGTGTAATCGAAGGATTTGCATATGTGCGTTACGATTGACGTAGTCTCTACTTATCTCATATGTTATAGAAATCTCTTCTATCTAGCAATAAACTAGGTTATATACATTCCTTGCTGTTTATTCTTTTGCAGCTGCTACACTTTTAGGAAGGATAATTGAAACCACAATACATCCTGTATTTTCTTCTTTAATGGGCCTTGGTTGGTAAGAATACGCGCCTCTATGTATATGCAAATATATAAGTATGACGTTTTTGCTAATTAAGTATGCTGTAGTTGCCAACCAAACGATAGGTATGTTTCAGTTGGCAATAATTGAAAGGTGAAGAATATATGCAATAATTTGTATATAAATGTAAATATGTATATATAACACTGTCTTTAGGAGATAATTGTATAGATTGCTCAATGATATGACTGTTCTCAAGCAGATCTAATGGTTATGTATATATGTTTGTACGTTGACTTTTTAAATAGGTTATGGTTTCCACTTACTGCAAGCACAAACTGTTTTAACATATTTTTTGCTGTTGTAAATACCTCTTGCTGTTACTCTCATTGATATTCAAAGTAGACACCCAGATAATAATTAATGAAACTATTATTGTATCTTTTATAGTGCAATAGACGGCTACCTGATGAAGGCATGTATGCTGAAACGCGCGTTGTAGACATCTGCCGCACTGCCTGAATCAACGCTCCGTCCATTATTGGATTTGTATATATTGATTGTTAATATCTGTTAATATTTGTTACATAGAAAGATCGAATATGAAAGAATAAGAATAAAACAAATGTGGAATTTTTTTTTAGATCTGACAATAAAAGTAATAAATACATCAAAACATCCCCCTCTGGTGTCCATATTGTACGAATAGGGTGTTCTCACTCCTAGCAAGTTTGGTATTTATGTTATTGATATTTAGGTAGATATCCTTTTTAGCTATAACTTTCTTTACCTCCATGCTGCTTGATGCCAGCTGTCCACTGAATCCTGATCCGAACGCAAGTTCGTTGTGGAGCCTTCTCTGCTTGTTTTCAAGAATTCTAAGGCATTGCCCTTAGTTAGTTCTGATCTTACTCTGTCGTACTTCTTTGTGAAAGTCAGGATACACCCTGATGTGTAGTCCAATTCATCCTGCACAAATTTGCGCTGTGTCCTGGTATCTTTTTTTAAAGTTTTCATTTTGTCATCCACTGATTTGGTTATTTTTTCCACCTCTTTCTGGACCGTTCCTTTCTTTAGATCATCCATCAGGTCCTGTATTTGACTCAAAAGGCTCCAGTGCTCATCCCAATTATTTGCAATTGATGGAGCAAGGTTTTGCATGCAAAGAGACTTGCTTGGACTCAACCCTCTCGAAATAAAACGTAATGCACTAATAAACATATTTTGTCTTATTAATAATGCACCACACAACATTTCTAGTATCATGGGGAAGCTTGTCAATGTGCTTTCACTAACAGTAACTCGAGTGACCTAATATGGCCGCCACAATGCGGGAACTTTTCTGCACATGCGTCTGTCACACTCACGTGACATGACGTACTCTCTGCTTTAGTGGGAAATCTTTGCTTCTGCGCACTAGAACTAAAGATGGCTGCTCTATGTTTACACATGCTAACGCTTGCATTGCTGCTTTTACTAAATTGTTCATTCTGCTTAATTCCTAATGCTGTAGTTAAAATAAAGTAATGGGAAGCTAGTTGAGATAAGTGGTATACAGTGCATTCATGTATTCTTTGTTCTAAAATTGTTTCTCTTTGACTTTACTATTAGCTCATATTTGGGCCTGATGCAGTCTTGCTGCATTCCATCTTGCAATCCTGTGACTGCGCAGAAGAGCTCAAGAGTCCACAAGTCATGGCATTACACCTGTGCCAATGACTGTCTTGCCTGAAGATGCGCCTGGGAAATTCACCCTTCCACCTTTTGAGAGGAAGCTAAATTGCACATTTTACATACAATGTATTTGTTATTGAAACATCCATTGTTGGGTGGAATAAAAAGTGCATGGGAAAATAAAATGATGGGCGGGAACATTAATTTGAATATATGAATCAAGTGACCTCATTACTGGTATAGTGTGATGACCTCTCCTCGTCTTTTGGCCAATCAAATTGAGGGGATACACGGACTTGCAACATTAGGGGTGGTACGCTGCCCTTGAAAATGGTATAACTAAGGTAGGCTTAGCTAGTTAGATTGTCCGACTTGTCCGAATAGCTCACCTGTCACTGACCCAACGCACTCAGCAGAGGTGCTGCCGGAGCACTCTGTCAAAAGATTCGATAACCCAATCGGGGTTCTGGGAAGGAGTTTGATAACTCAAACGGGGTTCTGTGGGAGGAGGTTTGATAACCAAATCGGGGTCCGACTGTTAGCTGCAGAGAGGGGTGTAACGCTGGCGTTTCACTTTAGCTGTGGGTGCCGGTCCTGACCTGCGGTGGTCCTGTTCTGATCGAATTTGGTCTGATTCTGGTTTACACCTGTCCTGTCCTGTTGGCACCTGAACTATCAGGGTCCTGTCCTTTATCCCAGCCTGTGGCCAGGGTTGGTCTTCACACCATTCTAGGTAATTATAAATCAATGTGGGTATGTCATTGTATTGTTTCCCTTTTCTTACCCTTCCTATGATTCAATGCTTAAAGAAAGTCTCATAATATTTTCACATCATCTTGTTTTCATCATAGTCTTTCTAATTGAACGCACTTTAATTGAATTGGTATGGACTCTGACATTTAAGAATTTACATAAATAAAGTATTTAATCCTTTCCCGAGTCTGTGGCTATTTTAGGAATGAAATGTTTGTTATTGCCTTTTATTCTAACACCCTTGATCCCTTAGGACTCTAGGTACCCGTGACAAGGATTGGTAAGTCAAATGGTATAGGTCCTAAATGGTTAATCCATTTTCTGATTAGCGTAGGGTTACCTGTTCAAAGTGTGTATGTTTTACATGGGCCCAGGTGAGTGTGGTAAAACGAGCAGGTGAACCAGCGCTCTATCACAATCAAGATCTCTAAAGTCGTCCTTGAACATGCTGTTGTATTTTCAACCCAGTCTTTAAGTACCTGAGGTTTGGGTATTGACGGTGTGGGGGGTGATGAAGATCCGAAGACCCCTTGGTATTCGATTGACCTCAAGGTAATTCTGTAATGAGGTCACTTCCCAACATCTGCTTATCTCTGTGCGCCTCATGCCCTCTAATGCATTGCCTTTTTGTCACAGGGTTGTCAATGCTTCAGTCCCCATATTCCCGGATGGATTGGTATTCGGCTGTATTTTGCAAAATATTGCCTTGGCAAAAGCCTCACGCCCCTTCATTAGCTCGTCTGCCATGATATAAACAATGTTTTAAATGGTGCACTGTTTGCACCCCTGCTATGGTCCTTGATCTCGCGTTTGGAGCACTCTGGCTCACACGCACTCTGATTGGTTGCGCTGCTGTGTTGTTCGGCTGCGGGGACAGTCAGGCAGAAGTGCCGGCGCACACCGCCTCTCCCTCGCTGTATTGGCCAGTCGGTCAAGGATCCGGAAGAGAAACTGCACACCGGGGCGCGCGGTTGCCCCACCTTGGTAAGCTCCTCTCCGGTTCCGATGGTTGTATTGGTTAATCCGCATACGCTAGGAAACCAACGAGTGGGTATTCCTAACAACAAGGAATGCAATTGAAGGGTGGCAGAAAACTGAATACCCTTCCACACGAGTTGGGGCTTCGTTGGCGGCGTCCACCGCCGGAACATTTCCAAAGGACAAGAAATCAGAGAAAAGATTGCTCGAGCCCACACGATCAAGGTTGCAGGTACATTTATTTTCAAAACTGCAGACAAGGATGACGCTTTTCGACCACATCCATGGTCTTGGTCACATGACCTCCACCTCCATTACAGTGGTATTTAAAGGTACAGTAAATTTGTCAAACTCATGGACATAAAGAACATTTTAAATGTTAAGGCACATAACAATCATAATCGTGGTATAAATGTTAAAAACATGACATACAATTTAGCAGACATCGCAGCATTGTGTGTACTCAATAGTGCTTTTGTTTACGGTGTGCCATAAGATCAACATGTTAAGTCTCTGAAATGGGTGTGTTGCCATTAATGTTGTGTGTCTTGATGCCGCACATGTGGTCGGTACTATTTTGTGCATCTCAGTTGTTTACAGATAAATATATATATATTTTTTTCAACAAAAAATGTAAACACCCCACACTCCTGGAAGGTAGATCTCTTCAATACAATTTATTTCATAGATGCAATTATCACCATAACCACCACCAATGTGTTTCAACTAAAAAGGTCTTGCTCAAGGTAACGTGAGTCCCTCATCACATTTACTATTTATACTATCCCCTATTTTGTCCCATTAGGAGGCATTTTGGGAATTGTCTTTTTTCTTTAACAATCACAAGAATATTGATTCCTTATTTTTTTCTTTTTCTCTCATTTCTCATTAGACCCAATATCTGTTAATGCCATCAGGCCACTGTGTGTTTTGACGTATTAATCTACAGATTAATATCTTTGATTATATTAGACTTCATTAACCGTAGGGCATTATCTCTATCTCCTTTACAAATAGTTTCTTATGTATTTTCATACATGGTTGTGACACTTATTGGGGTACTTTTTATAGGGACAGAGAATATTATTTATTTATCTTTATTAGATGAAATGGCCCTCATTATCAGGGGTTATCTGCATCACTGGGTGTATGAATATTAAGTTAAATTGGGTCTAATGAAAAATCGAAGAAAAAGAAAAGATTTAATAATCAATATCCTTGTGATTGTTGAAATAAAACTGCAATTCCCATAATGCCTCCTAATGGGCCAAAATGGGGGATAGTATGAATAATAAAAGTGATGAGGGACTCATTTTACTGTCCGTTGTCCACTACAGCCAGGTTGGCCCAGTGTCCGCCCCTTTCCCGGATGAATGAAAACTCAGAGAAATCACTGCCTGCTGGGAAGCAGGCAGGGAAACAAATGAAAAAATTGCTCCTGCCCACAGAGAGCAGAATTTTTTGCTACTCCCTGCGGGCGAGAGCAATTCTAGCTCCCGGAAGGAATGGGGAGCTGGCTGGGGCCACAAAGGCATTGAGGCAACCCCGTGGACTCCAAAAAAAAAGAGGGTGACTCTGGTAGACTCCTGGGCACCCACTCAATACTTGCCGGGAACCAGCAGGGGATGGTGTCTCCGAGGCTGAAATCAGCTGGATGAGGGGAACATGTGATCCCCCTTCAATAATTAGCTTGGCCCGAGGGGATGGGGTTCCTGGGACCAAAATCGTCCTCGAGAGGGCTGCTGCGTTGCCCCTTCCCCATTTATAATTGGCCAGGCCCCGGTGTATGGAGTCCCCGGGGTTAAAATTGGCTCAGGAAGGGCGGCCATGTGCCCCCTTCCCATTGATAATGTGGCTGGGCCCCGGGAGCAGGGGTCCCTGGGGCCGAAATTGGAAAGTGATGTAGACTACAGTAGAGTAGAGTAGCATATAGTCTTGTTGATTTTTATAAAGTGGACTGGTGTAAAGTACAATACAGTGTTGTAGAGTGTGGTAGAGTGGATAGGCATACAGTGTTATAGAGTACAATGGCATAGAGTGATATAGAGTTAAGTGGCATACAGTGGAGTAGTGGAGTAGAGTTGAGTATGGTACAGGTTGAAGTTGATTAAAGTGGGGTGCAGTGGCATACAAAAAGTTGTGTAGTGTTGTATACTGGACAAAAGTATTGTAAAGTAGCATGGAATAGAGTGTTGTACTGTGGCATACAGTAGTACAGTGTTGTACAGTGGAGTGAAGTGGTATAGAATAGGAGTAACAGGGTCTGAAAGTGGCATAATGTGTAGTAGAGTGTTGTAGAGTGGAGTTCAATAGAGTACAGAAGTGTGTAAAACAGTGGAACTGTGTAGAGTGGAATGTTGTATAGTAGCATAGTGTAGAGTGAGGTAAAGTCTTGCACAGTGGAGCAGAGTTGAGTGGAGTGTCATAATGTACCGTGGAGTAAAGTACAATAGAGTGAAGTGCTTTGTTGTACAAAAAAGTGTTGCATAGTTGAATAGAGTGTTGTACACGAAAGTGCACAGGCATAGAGTGGAGACTAGAGTTGGACAGAGGAGTCTACGGGGATTTAGTGGAGTACAATGTATTGAAGTTCTATGAATTGTGGTAGACTTTTATTGGGCGGAGTTATATAGAGTGGAGGAAAGTGTCATACAATGGAGTGTCCTGAGTGCAGTGGCTTGGCCTGCACTGTAGAGGTGTAGAGTGGATTACTGTAAATTGGAGTAGCATGCAGTAGAATAGCGTAAAGTGTTGATCCTGGCTCCCTGCACCAGTAGCGTTTTTAACTGCTCCAAAACATAGTTTTACTTTTAAATCGCAGCTTGACTTACTTTCGTTGTGGAGGTTTATATTGGGGTGGGACTTCTTTATTTTGCTTTTATTGTTACCCTCAGGTTCACTGCAGCGTCTTTGGCTGTTTGGGCAGAGAGGGTGCTGATGCTCTGCAGGAAGTTTTGCTCTCCTACTTCCTGCTTGTTTATACCACACTGTAATCTTGGTGGTTAGTGGTCTAGCACTTCTGACCACTTAATTACCTTATTCTGTACATATTTAAGGCGGATAACAGCGCGGATGTGCCACTGGCGCACCACTGGCTTGTCAAAGGCAAGCCGATCTGCACCCATCTGTACGTGGATGGCACCAGGGCCCTGGGATGCTGTCAGTTTTGAGCCTGATCACAGTTTGGCCATGGTAAGGTCCAACTCCCATGACCAACTCTTGGACCTTCATTATCGGGACTCTATGCTGGATGTTTGCAATAGCAAAGCCAAGCACTGCCTTAGCTGTAACTTCCACTTCAATACCTGTACTGGTTCTGTGATCCCTTTATCCTTGCCTATGGGGGATTAGCACCTAAATGTAATCACCTGTCTTAGACCCCACAGCAATGTACAACTCTGTGGCACTCTGCTCACACCCAGTCCCTCATTAGACACAAGAGGGAAACTCACAATCTGATTCTGGGGTTAGCACTAGACTGTCCTTTCATAACTGAAACATGGGCTAGAGAGGGCTTTGGCCCTGACCTGGTAAAAGCTATCATGCTAGGTTACACCATCACTAGACTGGACCTTCAATGTTGCATGGGAGGTGGGCTGGCAGTTATTGTACAGGATTCACTCAGTTGTACCTTAGACTCTGCGGCCTTGGGCAAAGAGGATACTATAGAGGCTGCCTTTGTTAGGCTTAAACTTTCAGCCAATTACACTCTTTCTGGTATACACAAGTGCCAAATTTCTCGAGAGCTGGGGTCAGACCTTGGAACTATTTCTAGTAAATAACCATATTAGCATATGGGGGACTTTAATTTCCATTTTAATGACCCCTTATGTAAGGGTTTGGCCACCTTTCTTGAACTTATGTCTAACCAGGGGCTTACCCAGTGGGTCTGCGTGCCTACCCATAGTTCAGGTCCCACTCTCAATGGTATTTTTTCTAACCATGAAGACCTCATGATCGATCGTAATCACCCCCTCAGTTGGACAAACTAGGAGGTTATCGTGTTCGGCACTGAAACGTCTCCAGAGCCAGGTCATGTCAAAACCTTAGGCTACTCCACAGAAAGCCTAGCCTGGGTCCTACCACCTTGGATAGCATGGCCCTGCTTAAGCTTAAAATGGCTACAAGAAGTAAACTGTCCTTGCCCTGGTTCTCTGCTGAACTCAAGGGTCTTCGACAGGAGCGCCAGAGACAGTAGGAGAGATGGAGATCTGCTCTTGGCCCTGAGGCAAAATAACAGCATAAAGCCCACTTGCTGTACTACAAGCTCGCCATTATATCTATCAAGGCTGCCATATTTACAGAAAAAAATTGAGGGCTGCCAGCAACTCCTCTAAGACATGGTTTACAGTAGTAAAAGATCATGCCTCAGGGCCTGGTAAATCCTTCTCAAGACATTTGTAACAGAATGGCACTTTACTTCTAGGATAAGATTCTGAATATCTATTTATAAATTTGATTTACCTATGGCCAGTGAATCCTTGACCTAAGTTGCCACCTCATGCACCCAGCTCAGACAGCTTTCTGAATTTTCCTTTATCTCCTTGCAGCAAACCAAAGATTTGTTGCTGAGTTTTAAATCTGGATCTCCATCTGATCCCTGCTCTCCTAAAATACTCCAGCTAGCTAGGAAACCTATTGCCTCCTTCCTGCAGAACGTGTTTGCGCTCATTCTGGAATCAGTAGTTGTTCCCTCTTTCTAGAAGGAAGGGGTCATCACTTCGCTGCTAGAAAATAGAATGTGGATCCTGAGGACTTTAAAAACCTTCGCCCTATTTCCTTGCTTCCAGTGCCGGCCAAGATTCATGAAAAGTTTGTTAACCAGGGACTTGTGAAATTCACTGAGGCTCACGACATCCTCAATCCCTCGTAAAATTGTTTCAGGAGTGTCAACAGCACAGAATCCATTCTCATTGTGGCTGCTGACAGCATCCGCCATCAAGTAGATCGGGGTGGGGCAGCCATTCTGGTAATGCTCACTTTACCGGCTGCATTCGACACCAGCTCACCGGGCTAGATTATTCAACGGCCGCAGAAATTCCTTTTGATAGGTCTGCTCTTAAGCCTCTATTCTCTTTCCTTACCAACAGGGTACACAAAGTTGTGGAGGGTTCAAGATGGAAGGTTTTAGTTTTCCTTCTAGGATCTCTCAGGGCTCATCACTGAGTCTGACTCTTTTTAATGTGTATCATGCTCCATTGGCTGAATTGGTGAGTTATTTTGGGTTACAAGTACTGTTGTATGCTGATGATACCCAGATCATCATGTCAACATCCACCTACCAATGTCTAGCATTAGTAGGTGGATGGGAAACAATGCTCTTAATGCCAACAAAAAAGTGATATTGGTCTTTGGAATGCAGTATTCTAATTGGTCTAACATCTGGCAGCCAGAGGATTGTGGACCTCTTCCCACCCAGGTCAAGTCAGCCAAAAACCTGGGTGTTGTGTTCGACAACTTGAGCTTTTATACCCAGGTCAGATGCACTACCAGCACATGTTTTCTCATTATAAGAACTTCGAGAAAGTTCCTCCTTATATTTCTGTGGATCTTCCGCAAGCAGTCATCATCACCTTGCAGTTGGATTTCCTTCAACTTTCTGTACCTTAACATAAATGTTTCCTGTGTTAACAAACTTCAAGTTGTACAGAATGCAGCTGCCTGATTTCTCCTTACCATTCTGAGGCATCTTTCAGTCAGAGAGGGGATTCGCTCCCTTCACTGGCTTCCAGTAAAAAAAAAGAGGCCATTTTTAAAGCTCTCTACATGGACTATATAGCTCTGCTTAATAAAATCGCCAGCCAACTCAACTCCCTGTTTCATTGGTACTCCCAGAGTAGGCTTCTCAGATCATCTTTTCGCAAGCAGGCATTGGTTCCCAGATTCCGTAATGCCTGATGGGATGGTCGGCCAATCTCAAGGCTGCTGACAAACAGTTGAATACCCTACCAGCCCATATCTCAGAAGCTGACTCTTTTGTCGCATTTAAAAAAACTGATTAAAGCATTGCCCTTCTCTCTCTATCTTTCTGAGCCATTAGGACTTCTCTGATTGCTATTTGGTATTTGATGCTGTCTGCTAGCTCTTTGAGACCTCAGGGCATAGTGTGCTCTACAAGTTCCAATACAATACATTACAAGTGGAATACTGTACATTGGAATGTAGAACAGTGAAATATCGTAGTGTTGAGTGGTATAAAGTGAAGTGGCAAAGAGTGGAGTAGGGTACAGTAGATTAGCATAGAGTGGGGTGGCATCCATTCAAGTGGTGTAGCCTAGAGTAGAAGAAACTGGAGTGGTGTGCAGTGGAGTGTCATAGAGTGTAATTGCAGATCGCATAAAGTTTAGTGCGTACAGCAGAGAGGCATAACATGTAGTAGTGTACAGTGGAGTGGCATACAGTGAAGTGATGTAGGCTGAAGTGGTGTATCTCAATGGGGTCTGGAAAATAATGTTTTACTTTTAAAGAATCAGAAAATATACTTTTAAAAAATGAATTTTATCTTTTTCTATTAAATTGTAATTTGTACATGTATACTTTATGGTTGTGATAAACCAAATAAAGTTAATTTTTGACTGACTGACTGACAAGTGGTGTATCTTTGGATAGGGTAGAGTGTAATAGCATACAGTGGAGTGGTGTACAGTAAAGTGACATACAGTAGAGGGGCAAAGATTAAAGTGGTGAAGTTGAAATAGTGTAGACTGGTGTGGTCTATTTTTGGGTAGGGTACAGTGTAATTGAATACAGTGCAGTGGCATACAGTGAAGTGGTGTACAGTGGAGTGGGATATACTAGAATACCATAGAGTAAAGGAGAAAAATTGAAGTTGCTTACAGTGTAATGGCATAGAGTGAAACAGCGTACAGTAGAATAGCATAGAGTGGAGTACCTTGGAGTTGCGTAGAGTAGAATAGCGTGGAGTGGAGTGGCATACAACAGAGTGGTGTAGACTGGTGTGGCATGGAGTGGTGTACAGTAGAGTGGAGTAGACTGGAATAGCGTATAGTGAAGTAGTGTACAGTGTTGTGGTGTACAGTGAAACGGTGTAAGCTGGAATAGTGTACACTAGAATGGGGTTGAGTGTAATAGAATACAGTGGAGTGGCGTACAGTTGAGCAGCATCCAAATGAAAAGTGTAGAATTGAGTGAGTTGGAGTGGAGTGTCATACACTGGAGTTGTGATGAGTGGAGTAGCATACAGTGAAGTGGCTTGCAATGGAATAGCATATAGTGGAGTGGAGCAGCCGCGGTGCGTCCATTGGGGCGTAGCCCCACCAGCCACATGGACCCGCATCGCGGCAGCCGGCCGCAATCCTATGTAAATAAAATTACATTGCAACACCATTCAATAATCAGATTCAGCCGCCGGGAATTGGGCAGGGGCCAGGGGGGGCGGCCTGCTGCAGCTTGAGTGACAGGCTGCAGCAGACCGTAGTGCGCAGTCCCGCTGGGGAACTTACAGTGCGCATGCTTGGGATAGTTGGCAACTATCTCAAGCATGCGCACTGTAAGTTCCCCAGCGGGACCCAGGGGTACCTGTTCGCCTGCCACAGCCCGGGTTTACAAAGGGCGACGGGGCGAGCAGCAAATGTGCCCCCCTAGCCAATCCTGGTGCTGCATGCAGCGCCAGGATTGGCTGGTCCACCACGCAGCATCCATCATTGGATGCCGCGCGTGGTGGGGGTGGGACATCCTGTCAAGGAAGAGCTCTTGTGGCGGCCGGGCTCGGCGTATCGTGTAAGCCACCTTGTGCCCCAAGCCGTCCTCCTCGTCTCCTCCACAAAATATCCTGCTGGGATTTTCTTTCCCTTCTTCTATAAGCCCTGTGTTTTCATATTGCCATTAGTGCATGCGGACAGCTGCTCTAGTCTGTCACTGCGGCCAAGGCAGGGAATTCCTGAATATACTTAGCCCCCAGCAGGGCCTGCAGCAGCCGGGGTCGGGAGCTGCGAGAAACGGGTTGCCATGCCAAGCCATGCTTTCAAAATGAAACAGAGATGGAGTGCGGCCCCCTGGTTCTAGGACACTCTTTTCGTGGGGTTCACCATGAGAGACTTTGCATTCCAGTCCTCCAAATCCTTTCCCTGGCCGTGCTGTGCTCGGCAGAAAAACTTCTCAAAGGTGAGTGACGCTGCACCTCTCTCGCGTGTGTGTGTGTGTTATTCTGGAGCTAGATGTGTGGTAACAAGCGAGATCTGCTCAGCTTAACCACTCTTTTTGAATATAGTGACTACGGACATAACTGTGCATGATGACGTTTTCGTGAAAATGTACGTTAATAACTTTGCTTGTACGGCGTGGCGTTCATTCGCGACGCCATGGATTGATCGTCAGGGTCAGGGTCTGATACTACTTTAATTTGGAATGGTAAGCACCTACTTAGTGTTGTGTGGCAGACAAATTAGAAGTGTATAAAATCATAAAATATTTTGTTTTCAATAAAACCAGAACGTTTAATAACGAACTTATACAGCCCGAGTCAAACATGAACTAGTTAGTGATTAGATGCACACGTTTCTAAAAGAGATATGAAAAGAATTAGCTGAAAAGATATGAAATACCAAAGGAGACTTTTGCTCAAACCAGTCTTTTTGACCGAGGGTGCACGCAATGCGCACAGGCATCCATTATTTGCTTTACTAGCCGGTCCTCAGTGGCATTGGGGAGATAAGCCAAATGTGCGAAAATTTAAAAACAGCTGCTCTCTCAATTTAAGACAACAGCACCCCTTCAGGAGCATAGACAGACTAGGCTATCGTTAGAACCAGTATAACAAGTTCCTTGCCGACCATCCTGAGAGCTTTTATTGGTTTTAATGTTTATAGTATACATTTTTTATAGATTTCTATTACAGTGGGGCTGTAATATGCACTTTGAATCCCTGCCTGTCCTTCCCTTTTTTATCGAGGTATGCTATTTACAATGGCTTTCAGTAGCTAAAAATTAAAGATTTGATTTTGATATGAAACACAATTATGCAAGGAACAAACTTACTTGTAGAAGTACAAATATTTTGAAAACAGAGTGCATTTTTCATTTCACAACTTAAAAAAAGAAACATGGGCGTGTCCATCCTATGCAGCAATATCAGTATGAATTATTTACATATGAATGTAAACTATCTATGCGGAGATAACATCATCCGATGTTCGTGGGACAAATTACTAGCTCGTAAGTAGATTCCTGTAGGTGGCAAGCAACTTTCGAAAATAAGTGATTTTCTTCAAATCGTGCAAAGAATAAAATGATACTTCAGTCACTTCCCAGGTAATGTGAAGTAGTGTTATATTTTCTTGTTTTTTCTTATAAAACGATTCACCCTTAAACATTCTTTTTAATATGGAAAATGCTGCATTTTAGCACATATTGGTCAAATCTAACTCTAATATATAAACAAATCTACAAGGGTGCAGTCAGCATCTTCCTGGATTCTCAATTCGAAGTTGGACGAATGGTTGAGTGATTCTGAGGGACTACACTTTTCTTCCTGTAACTTAAATTATAAATAGCTGCAATTTGCCAATGTAAAAATGGGAAAAGAATTGAACAGGGTGTACTCCTAATTATAAGGGCCCACCTACTCCCCATCACAAAATCTGGATCTCTTTAATCTGGTGTCAGCGAAACCCCAAACATAACCTGTTCTATGCATGGATTTTCCTGCTATGTATGTTTCTCCCAAAATAAAAATTATCTTTGCAAAGCCCTCAGCTGCTACTTCGAGCGGTGTCTTCGCTATATCAAATATTCAAAATCAATATTTTTGTTACCATCTTTCTCTTAAAATATCACTGTCAATGAATTCTGTTTCTCACTCAAAAAGTTTATAAAAATAAGTTTATAAGTTTATGTAAATTTTGCTCTGTCATTTTGCTTTTTTGCCCATGTATGTTTCCTATTCCTCCCCTGTTTTTTGTTATTTGACTAGTTCATTCATCCTCTTTTGTATGGTTTAAGGGAGGGGTAGTTCCACTTGTTTTGTTCTGCTTTGGAATATGCTGTAGAACCTTGCATGGTCATTCTGTGGTTATACTGAATAAGCAGCTACCTATGTTATGCCATCTATTAATGTAATAACTGCACTTTCACAATTGCTTTATTAACCCTCCTGCTTTCTCAAATTTGCTTGAAAATGCATGATTTCTCTTTTTTTTTCCAAAATTTTCTTGGGGGGGTAACCCCCACAAATCCTCCTTTTGGGGTTTGGGCTCGCTCGCTGCGCTCGCTCGCTACGGTGCTGTATGCAAATCACTTTGCGCCCCCCCCACTTTGAAATGTCACCCACCACCGCTGGAGTGGAGTACAGTGGAACAGCATCCACTGAAAAGGAGTATAGTGGAGCTGCATACAGTGTAAAAGCATAGAGTGGACTGGCATAGAATGGAGTTGTGTACAGTGTAATAACGTAGAGTGGAGTGGTGTAGAGTGTAGTGTTGTACAGTGAAGTGGCACAGAGTGTAATAATGTATAGTGGAGTAGCGTCCAGTAGAGTGGCGTAGAATGGAAAGGTATAGACTGGAGTGGCACACAGTGACGTGAGCTACGGTGCAATAGCATACAGTGGAGTGAGGTACATCGAAGTGACATCCAATGGAATAGCGTAGAATTAAGTAAAGTAGAGTGGAGTGCAATACACTGGAGTGAATATCGTAGAGCTTGCTGCTGCTAATTAATTATTCATTCACTGAGCTCGCATTGCCTGTAACATTTCATAGCGCCTAGTGTAGTAGCCTGTTATCGTAGCGCTCGCTGATAATTATTATTTGTGATTTGCTCATTGGTGGTTATTGTCATTGTTGCACTGCTTGCATCGCCTAAAATATTATTTGTGCCTGATTGTGCGGCTACCACTGCCCAGATCATAGCGCTATTCAGGCTGTGCCCCTGTTTCGCTTTCTGTTTGTGCTGCCATTTTGTTGTTGTGATTCCTGGCCAGTCTCTCCTCCCCGCTCCCGCCTCCCAGCTGACCCTCCCTCCCACTAATAGAAAAGGCTTGTCCCATCTGGACTAGCGCTGTGACCGTCTTGGTTTGCTCTGAAGCGGTTGCTCCCCACGCTCCCTGACCTTCCTGACTCTGCAGCGCCACTCTCCTCCTTGCAGCCTGGTATCGTAGCGCTTGTTGCTGCTAATTAATTATTCATTCACTGAGCTCGCATTGCCTATAACATTTCATAGCGCCTGGTGTAGTAGCCTGTTATCGAAGCGCTCGCTGATAATTATTATTTGTGATTTGCTCATTGGTGGTTATTGTCATTGTTGCACTGCTTGCATCGCCTGCAATATTATTTGTGCCTGATTGTGCCGCTACCACTGCCCAGATCATAGCGCTATTCAGGCTGTGCCCGTTTTGCTTTCTGTTTGTGCTGCCATTTTGTTGTTGTGATTCCTGGCTAGTCTCTCCTCCCCGCTCCCGCCTCCCAGCTGACCCTCCCTCGCTCCGCCCCCCCACTATCCACTTATGTCAGATGCACTTGCGCGCAGCGTTAACGCGCTGCGGACGCGCGCCGAAGGTGTGCCAAAGGTAAGCCCGTCTACGCCCGTCCGCGCCTGGACCGCGCCCAGCGCCAGACCCCCTGGCCCCCGCAAAACCAACTCCTCCCGCTTAACGTACGACGCCGCTACACTCTCAGCCCTTAATGTTATGTTATGTTATGTTATGGGTGTCTTATATAGCGCTCGGCTACTCCGAAGAGTGTCCCGGCGATTTCAAACCCACAACAGACTGCATAGGGCAAGCACAAGGAGAGAAAAGAGCAAATTACTGGCCATAAAGCCACGTCTTCAGACCCTTTCTGAAGGCCAGCAGATTAGATGTACCGCAAAGCGGCAAAGGCAGGGCATTCCAAAGCTGGGGCGCCAAGCGTTTAAAAGAACGTCCCCCCATCCGTGCTTTCCTGATAACAGGAACAACGGCAAGGCAGAGAGATTCCGATCTTAAGGTTCTAGCCGGTTTGTAAAAGGCAAGCCATTTCTGAATGTATTCCGCTCCCACCTCATGGAATGCCTTATGCGCCAGCGTAAGTGCTTTAAAAACAATCCGCTTCCGGATAGGCAGCCAGTGTAAGGAGTGTAAAAGGTCCGAAGCTCTAGCTCGGCGATGCAGGCCAAAAATGGCCCGGGCCGCCGAGTTCTGGACCACTTTTAATCTTTGGAGAAGATATTCGGGCAAACCCAGATATAAGACGTTTGAATAGCCCAGCCTCGAACCAATAAGGGCCTGGTCCGTAGTCTTCCTGTGCGCCAACGGGAGCAGGGGAAGGAACTTTCGTAACATTTTAAGGAGGCCATAGCAGGTGCCGGCCAACCCAAGAATCTGGGACTTAAGTGTCAAGCCGTTGTCAATCCCGACCCCCAAGTTCTTGGCAATCAGATAAGAGGACTTAGGAGGGAACATATTCACCGGCCACCACTCCCGCCAATTCGGGTCAGACTGACACCCGAAGAAGAGCACCTCTGATTTATCAGGGTTGCACTTGAGGCTGTTTCGCTGAAACCATTCGAAAACAGCCCCAAAGCAACCCCGGATGCCCTCTTCCTCAAACTCAGCCCCCTTCCCGCAAGTGAAGAGGAGCTGAGTATCATCGGCGTATGACAGGATCTGAGCCCTAAAAGACTCAGCCAGCACTGCTAGAGGGGTCAAAAAGATATTAAAAAGAGTCAGGCTCAACACCGAGCCCTGCGGGACTCCGACCTCCAGAGGTGGTACTTTGGCCGAATACGGCGGGGCCCAGACCACCTGTCGGCGACCAGCCAAATAAGATCGAAACCAGCTCAACACCGTCCCTCTCAGACCGATCTCATAGAGCCTGCTGAGGAGACCCTCATGAGGGACGGTGTCGAAGGCCGCCGACAGGTCTAACATTACCAGCATAGCTCTTCCTCCGGCGTCCAGCACTTCCTTAATAGCCTCATTGACCTCTAGAAGCACCGTCTCGGTACTTAGGTTGCTCCAGAAGCCCGACTGGGTGGAATGCAGCAAACTGTGGGTTTCCAGAAAAGAAGAGAGCACAGTGTGCACATGCTTCTCCACTATCTTTGCTAGAGCAGGCAAAAGAGAAATAGGCCTATAATTGGCATAAAGCTCAGGATCCAAACCCGGCTTTTTGAGAAATGGAACAACGATCGCCTGCTTCCAGGCCACAGGCACCACACCCCTAGTCAGGGACAAATTAAGGATGGGATTGATCAACGGGTTCAAGACTCCCGCCACCCTGGCCAAAAATTTAGCAGGACAGGGATCTAGAGGTGAGCCCGATTTAAGTTTGGTCAGGAAATCCAGAGATGCGGAGTCAGAGAGAGATGGAAACTCCGAGAGAGTGGTTCCAAATCCAGCTATCCGGCTCACCTGATCTCCCGGGCTGATGGCATCACTTGGGCCCGAAGAAGAAAAAGACTCCTGAATCCGTTTGATCTTAGAAGTAAAAAGGAAGCTAGCGAGATCACCCATGACTCAGAGAGCTCATGACGCACTGCATTATAATTAGGGGTCACAAACTCCTTCACAATGGTCAAAATTTCCCTACAGGAACTCAAAGCAGTCTCGATTCTCGCAGAGAAATAATTCTTCTTTGCAGACAGGATGTCTACATGATAGGATTTTATGGCCGCCCTATAGGCAGCCTTAGCTCCAAGATCATACTGCTGGCGCCAGAGCCTCTCTGCCACTTTACAGTTGCACCGAGACAGAGCCAAAGCCTCCGTATACCAAGGGGCAGAGGTTCGTCTAGATGTATTCCGAGGAGCGATCTCAGGTGCTAATTCGTCAAATCGCTCCATTAACCACCGCTGCAGCAGATTGAGATCCCTCTCTAGGTCACCTGACATGAGGTAGGGATGATCCAAACAAGCCTGAGCCAGACTTTCTGGAGTCACCCGATGAAATGCCCGATAAGTGTGCCTGGGGTGACTCGACATTGTAGAAGGTGATTTGCTCATACCCAAGATCTGAAACCTAATCAGAAAATGGTCCAACCAAAGGACAGGGACCGGGTTGGCCATATCAACTGGGATGGTGGAAAACACCTGATCAAGGGTGTGACCCTTGATGTGTGTCGGCACTGACAAGTAAGGTGTGAGGCCCAGAGGGGAGGTGACATCATTGATTTTAATCGTGTCACCATCCGTCCCCACATCCATATGAACATTAAAGTCCCCGAGCACCATGCAGTGTTCTGTCTTCAAGCAAAGCTCCGATGCCTGCGCCTGCAATTCCTCGTGAAAAGATCCCAGTTGGCCAGGTGGTCTATAGACCAGAAGCCCGGTAAACGATTGATGGGGAGATAAGGTTATCGAGAACGTCAGGGATTCACAGCCTGAAATGGCCTCCATAGGGACAACCACACAGGGAACAGTTCTCCTGACCACAATCGCCACCCCTCCACCCCTCCCAATCAATCGGTCATGCCTATAGATTACATAATCAGGGGGAATAGCAGTCACAACATCCGGATTAGATGTCTCCCCCAGCCAAGTTTCTGTGAGAATGAGGCAAACAGTTTTTTCAACAACTAGAAGCTCATAGATATCAAGCGCATGCCTGCTTAAAGAGCGGGTATTAAGTAAGAGGCACAAATGTTTAGCAATGGCCTTAGTGCAAACAGCCCCCCCCCCACCGGGAAATGGCCAGGTAACCAACCACATCCCTGACACCGTCGTTTACCTCTATATCGCCCCGGAAAGACCACACGACATGCATCCTTACCCTCCCTATATGAAAGTAGGTCCGCCGCCGAATATCTAATCCGAGAGCCAGCCCCTCCCGCCACTCCGTCCACCTCCGGGACGCTGACGGGCGCAGACGGGCTGAACTCAGGCGTAACTCCGGCAGTACTACGGCTACCTCGCTGCGCGTACCCGCTGCACGTCAGCATGACCGCCTTAAATGCAGGTTAGGCGTCCGTTCGAGCAACTAGCCCGACACCCAAAATGGCGCCGCCAAACGTCCCACTATCCACCCAAGATGTCCACCGAAAACGAGGCGAAGGAACAGGGCCCGCCAAAGAAGGGGTGGGAAATCACTATTACAGTGCAAGTCAGAGGGCAAATTTAAAAACAAGGGTCAACTACAAACCCAGCTAAAAAATAAGGGATGAAACAAAATAAGGATAAAATTCACGCCGCTAAATGCAGAAATGCTCCTCCAGGCGCAGCGCGCTAAGCAATGCACTGCAGGTTTTCAACCCCGGCCGACCACCAAACTGCTACCAAGCCGCCTCAGGACACACCCATGGACCCTTCACCTGCCACTCCTGCAAGTTCGACTGCACCAAGACCAACACCAAATCCACAAACTCCAAACAGAGCTCCGACACTAACCACCTGAAGTGCATCCTGCTCAACACCCGCTCGGTCCACTGTCACGCCATTGAACTTTGGAACCTACTCGACACCACATCGCCGGACGTCGCCTTTCTTACAGAAACCTGAATGAACGCTTCATCAACGCCCGACATCGCCATAGCCATCCCTGACGGCTACAAGATCATCCGAAAGGACCGCATCAACCAAACAGGAGGAGGCATCGCCATTGTTCATAAGAACACCATCCGCATCACGACCAGTTCCGACGACAATCTCACAACCGCCGAACACCTCCACTTCCAGATCCACACCGACCCCAAGACTACACTCAGAGGCACCCTCATCTACAGACCTCCAGGACCCCGCACACAATTCATCGAAGACATCACTGACTTCATCAGCCCACACGCCATCCCCTCCGAGGACTACATTCTACTGGGAGACCTCAACCTCCACCTGGAAAAGAAAAACGACAGCAACACCACCACCCTTCTGGACAACCTCGCCAATCTCGGACTCAAACAACTTGTAGACACCCCTACCCACTATGCCGGGCACACGCTCGACCCAATCTTCACCTCCAGCAAGCACATCTCCTTCAACCACACCACAACTCTCCATTGGACGGACCACAGCTGCGTTCACTTCAACTACAAAAAGACTACGACCTACAATCACCCACAACCAATTCCCCGCAGAAACTGGAACAAAATCACCACCGACCAGCTATTCACATCGCTTCACCAAAACCCTCCTACTACTTCATCGGACCCAAACCTTGCAGCCACCAACCTCACACAATGGATCACCCATAGCGCTGACGAATTAGCACCCTTGAAAAAACATCAAATCAAACAAGGTAGCAAAAAAGCCCCCTGGTTCAACGATGACCTTAAGAAATCCAAGAAGATCTGTCGCACCCTCGAGAAAGCCTGGAGAAAAAACCCAACCACTGACAACCTGGACACCTTCAAAAACGCCACCCGCAAACACCACCAACTGATCCGATCCACCAAGAAATCAGCATTCAAGGATCGACTAGACAACAACGCCCACAACAGCAATGAACTATTCAACATCGTCAAAGAATTTACCAACCCCACCGCCGGCACCAACGACATCACTCCCTCCCAAGACCTCTGCGACTCCCTAGCCTCATTCTTCCACAACAAAATCGCCGACATACATAACAGCTTTGAAAACCAGCCCGGAGACCGATCCACCCCGCCCACATCCGAACCAAAACGCCCCTCCAACAACCTTTGCGCCTGGAACCCAATCACCACTGAAGACAGCATCCGCCTGATGAACTCCATCCACTCAGGATCGCCAACCGACCCATGTCCCCACCACATTTTCAACAAAGCAAACTCCATTATCGCACCCCATCTCCGAGACGTCATGAACTGCTCCCTCAACTCCGCTACCTTCCCAGAAAGCTGGAAACACGCCGAACTCAGCGCCCTCCTGAAGAAACCCACAGCAGACCCCACTGAACTTAATAACTACCGCCCCATCTCGCTCCTCCCATTGCCTGCCAAAGTCATTGGAAAAGCCGTCAACAGTCAGCTCGCCGCCTTCCCCGAATCCAACAAATCCCTCGACCCTTCACAGTCCGGCTTCCGAGCCAAACACAGCACCGAGACCGCCCTCATCACAGCAACAGACGACATTCGAACACTACTGGACAACGGAGAAACAGCTGCCCTCATCCTACTCGACCTCTCCGCAGCCTTCGACACAGTCTGCCATAGCACCCTTATACAACGCCTCAGCAACGTCGGAATACAAGGAAAAGCATTGGAGTGGATCATCTCGTTCCTCGCCGGAAGAACCCAGAGAGTCCGCCTCCCCCCTTTTAGATCAGAGGCCACCGAAGTCATCTGCGGCGTACCACAAGGATCATCACTCAGCCCCACCCTCTTCAACGTATACATGAGTCCCCTCGCATCCATAGCGCGCCAACTCAACCTCAACATCATCTCCTACGCAGACGACACCCAGCTGATCCTCTCCCTCACCAAAGACCCAAACACCGCCAAAACCAACCTACACGAAGGGATGAAAGAGGTAGCCGAATGGATGAAGAACAGCCGTTTAAAACTGAACTCGGACAAAACGGAAGTCCTCATCTTAGGATCATCCCCCTCCGGCTGGGACGAATCTTGGTGGCTACCGGCCTTGGGAAACGCACCCACACCCACGGACCATGCACGTAACCTAGGCTTCATCCTGGACTCCTCCCTCTCGATGACCAGACAAGTCAACGCCGTCTCATCATCATGCTTCAACATCCTACGTATGCTCAAAAAAATATTCCGTTGGATCCCCACCGAAACAAGAAAGACGGTCACCCATGCACTGGTCACAAGCCGACTGGATTACGGAAACACCCTTTACGCCGGAACCACAGCCAAACTACAGAAAAAACTCCAACGCATCCAAAACGCCTCAGCCAGACTCATACTAGACATCCCCCGCCAAGCTCACATTTCCGGTCACCTGAAAGACCTCCACTGGCTCCCCGTCAACAAGAGAATAACATTTCGCCTCCTCACCCACGCACACAAAGCCCTCTACGACCTAGGACCCGAATGCCTCAACACGCGCCTGTCCTTCTACACCCCCACTCGCCAACTACGATCGTTCAAACAAGCCCGCGCCGCAATTCCACGCATCCATAGATCCACCATGGGAGGAAGATCCTTCTCCTACTTAGCGGCCAAAACCTGGAACATTCTCCCCACTCACCTCCGCCTTACACAGAACCACCTCTCCTTCAGAAAACAACTAAAAACTTGAAACTTCGATAAGTAAAGTACCCCCCCCCAAGCGCCTTGAGACCCTCTGGGTGAGTAGTGCGCTTTACAAATGCTAAACTTGAACTTGAACTTGAACAGTGGAATAGCATAGAGTGCAGTGTTGTAGAGCTGAGTGGCAACTATAATTTAAATCCTTAAGCAAGCTACAGTTTTATTTATAAATGATTACTTTACATATTTAACAGATCTCAGACACATGGATATTAAAGAATAACAAACGTATTTTATTTTTGTAATATCAATATTGCAAACACATTTAACGTATATTTTATTTTTACAGTATAAATATTGTGAATACATTTGACATATACATGGATACTTATATCAATACAGCTCTAAAATACACCAATGCAATTATCCTCATCCATCATAACTCACACACACTCATACATGGTACTTGATAAACTCATAATACAATTCCAAGATATTCAGGTTTTGATCAGGCAGATAACCTTTCAAACCTATGTTGTCATGAATAGATCATCATCAATATATACCAGAAATTTCCAATAATCTGGTATTGTCAATGATTGATAATTATGCTACAATTGGAATACATTATACACTCAGACGATCTCTATAAGCATTTGGGCTCACAGGCCTCCATCAGGAGATTCATATTTCTTGGGTTTGGAATATACCATCCTATTTTATCGGTCGGGATTAGTAAATCTCATAAATGATGCAGCAAAATATTATATTTGGCCAAAGCGGGAGGAGTAGCAATTGCTTTTAAAAAGAACCCTCACTCACCAACCTAGTTGGTGACATGCTTCATCATGGGGTTCCCACCCGAGCGGCCAAATGCCACTCGGGTGTGCCACAATACCTGTTTACAGCAGAGCGGGTATTTTGGTGGGAGTGCAGAATGTGACAGTGAAAATTTATATAACCTTTAATAGACCTAAAGATTTTTAATGCTGGAAAAGTAAGGTAAGGCAAAAAGTAAAACGTGGATGTCCCCTCTGGTATTAATTGACCAGTGACATCCCTACATAAAAACAATGAAAGGTGGCCGGTCTACATGTTTCAGCCTCCATATGCAAATTAGTGGCACATTGTTAGATGGGGCATTAATTCCCCATGAATACTGAGGGCCCGATTCACAGAACTAACTTATTACAAAATCCTAAACTTACTACTTTTGGTATTCACAGAAGGCATTTAGTAGTAGTAAAGTTAGAATGCTGTCATAAGTCTGTCTTAAGTCTGTCTTAAGTCTGTCCTAAGTTTGTCTTAAGTTTGCCTTAAGTTTGTCTTAAGTCTGTCTTAAGTTTGTCTTAATTCTGTCTTAAGTCTGTCTTAAGTCTTTCTTAAGTCTGTCCTAAGTCTATCTTAAGTCTGTCCTACTACTATTCACAGAAGGCATTTAGTAGTAGTAAAGTTAGGATTTTGTCTTAAGTTTGACTTAAGTTTGAATTGAGTTTGACTTAAAACAGAATTAAGACAGACTTAAGACAAACTTAGGACAGACTTAAGACAAAATCCTAACTTTACTACTACTAAATGCCTTCTGTGAATACCAAAATTAGTAAGTTTAGGATTTCGTCTTAAATTAGTTCTGTGAATTGGCCCTAAGGGTCTCTGGGGGCCAACAAGCCCACCAAGTACCTCCAATATGCGCCACAGAGCCCGTTTGCAAAGAGGTGGTCGGAGGCCATGCCCTTTTTTACACCCCCTGCAAACGTGCTTCTTGGCGCAAAGTTGGTAAGGCGATGAGGTCCTCTTTTGTCCTAAGGACCTCAGGACACAAGTGGACTACATCCCCCGATCAGCAGTGCACCAAGAGGCATGCTTGCAGAGTGGTGTAAAAAGGAGGCGTGGCCTTGGACCACCTCTCGGCAATCCAGCACTGTGGCGCATATTGAAGGTTTTTTATTTATCAAAGTGGAGGGAGGTAGAAGTTGAGACACTATAAATTAGTCAAGTAAACAGTCATTCACACTGCTACTAAATCCTTCATCCGGATATTTATATATCCACTCATTCTTCAATGCAGATTGCTATATATATAATACATATTTAAATAACAAACCAAACCACATTCACTGGATAATGTCATCAGTGATGTCATCAGTAAGGTCACTGACCATGTCATGAATGATGTAATATGTGACATCATGAGAAGTAGATTGCGGGCGCGCGAGTTACAGTTAGTACAACTAACTATAACGGAGGAATTTCAATGGTTTTGTACGAGTAAAATGTCCAGGTAACTATAACTCCCCTGAAACCTCTTTTTTTCAGTGAATTTCTAAGGTTTTTTTAAATGCTAATTCCTAACTATAACATACATGAAACCTATGGTTTTTTCAGTGAATTTCAAAGGTTTTTTCAGTGATAATTTCTAATTATAATGTTCATTAAGCATATCTGTTTTTCTTTCTTTTTTAATTATCATCCCAATCTCAACCTAGTAAAAACTGCAAATATCACCACTCTTCAATTGATTTCTTCTGCCAACAACATCGCCACAAACCACTAACAAAACAGGCGGACCATCCCATGATACCATATCCTCTCAACTACACAATAGCTGAATATTCAGAGATATGGCAACCAACTATGTATAAGGGAGTAAATTCGCACATCAACAATAATTTTTACAGAATTCCAAGTGTGCCAGTGATATGCTATACACAACTCACTATAGAAACAAAAAAACTTTTCCATGTGCAGATATAGTATTGATACATGTAGTGTACTGCACAGTGGACGCAACCATATTATCTCAGACACTGGGGAATATCTTGGTCATGTTGCTGTGTTGTCCCCCCCCTTGAAGCAGAAGCCGAGTGGGCTGGTCCAGTGTAAGAAACTCCAGCGTAAGAGTACAAATACATAGGCTACGCCTTGGGCGTGGTTCACTTGTGCGAAGACAAAAGACTCTGGCACAGCGAAGGTTCTCACCCTGCCACGTGGCTGCCGCCATGACCACGTGTCTCCTCGATACAGGCCCATTCCGAACTCAACGCCACAGCACCGCAGACTTATTTCTGTATCGACTACTACCTTCGACCTACACTGCAGACATCAGGGTTCACAACTTGAATTCAGCTTTGGATCTACACTACGGACAACCTTGAATCAAGCCTTGCTTTATTTTATGTAGAGACAATTGTACTATATGTCTTCCGATCTTGTTAAAGGATGTGACAAAAAGCATGTGTCTATAACTGTGCTGACTACTGCTTTCAACTACACTGTGGACAGCAGGGTTCACAACTTCAATTCAGCTTTGCATCTACACTACAGACAGTAGGGAATTCAGCCTTGATTTATTTAATGCAGAGACAATTGTACTGTATGTCTTCAGATTTTGTTAAAATAAGTGACAAAAAGCATTTGCCTATAACTGTGCTGACTACTGCCTTCGATCTACACTGCGGACAGCAGGGTTCAAAACTTAAATTCAGCTTTGGATCTACACTACGGGCAGCATTGAATCAAGCCTTGCTTTATTTAAGGTAGAGACAATTGTACTCCATGTCTTCAGATTTTGTTAAAGGATGTGACAAAAACATTCCTCGATGTCTGTGCTCACTACTGCCTTCTATCTAGGGTTCACAACTTGAATTCAGCTTTGGATCTACACTACGGACAGCATTGAATTAAGCCTTGCTTTATTTAATGCAGAGACAATTGTACTATATGTCTTCATATTTTGTTAAAGGATCTTACAAAAAGCATTCCTCAATGTCTGTGCCGACTACTACCTTCGATCTACATTGTGAGGGCTCACGATTCTGGTGGAATGGCGATTGCACATAACGCATTCCAGTAAGCAAGAGACATTGTACCACTGCGACCCACCCGAACAACAAATCATCGCAGGGTATGCACACGCTGAGTTCTTCAGGTACCACTAACTTACTGCACCACAAGTCATCTTCACGTGGCCTTATTAGGTTAGAATTCACAAGGCAAAAAACATTGCTATTAGTGCGGTCTGCCTGTACCAATACTGTGCACCTCTCCTCAACGCCGCGTGGTTGTGGGCCCTTGCTATCCTGCCTACACTGCGGTCATCAGAGCTCACAATTAAATAGATTCTTTATTCATTATTTGCAGAGTGCAGTACCAAACAAAGTATAATGTCTCTCAAACCTACATAATATCCTATAGTAGCCTTCCTTCAAAAACTTCTTTTATATTAGTTCCAGGCTTAGTTGAATAACAAAATTCACCCTGCAAGTGCAAAAGAACAGTGAATTGCAGTGTACACTGTGGACAGCAGAGGTCACAATTTGAACTACAATGTCCCTGAAACCTACATATTTCGACAACGTATTTCATATATGTTTCGTCTTTTATTTGAATCATGATTACAGATGATGCAGTCCAGTAGGGAACAGACAATGCTCCCAGTGCAGCCAGTTTGGACCACGCATAATCGCAGGGTGAGCACACCCTGAGCACCAGACGTACTACTAACTCAGTACACCATAAATAATCGCCATGTGGCCTTATTAAGGCTAAATTCAGTAGTCAAAAGACATTGTTACTAGTGCGGTCTGCCTGGACCATGCATCATCGCAGGCTCCACACAAACCCCCCCTACCTCAGTGCATCACAACTTATGAACCTTTTGCGATAGAATCTTCTGTGTATTATTTCACATGAAGTGCTCCTACCTTTGTACAGCAGAAGTCATAAACCGTTTATAATGGAATATTCGTGTATGATATGATGATTACTATTGTACTTGTTACCAACAGCAAGGTAATAAAATGGAGTTGGGCGCATATGCCCGTACTCACTTCAACTATCTATCTGTGTCTGTGTATTCATTATGTTTGTAAATTGCTGGCCCTGAACCCTACCACATTATATTGTGCTGTAAACAGCGTATGCAACCATCTTACCTCTGGCAGTAACAAAAACTTTGGTTATATAACTTTCTCTTGCTCATTCTATAAATGTAGACACTGGGTCATTACAATACTGGAAGCAAAGTGTATAGTAAATTTATAAGTGTATGCTATTGCTCGTAGTTTTTTTGTAGCATATTTATATAGCGCGAAGTCGACCCAAAACTATATCAGCGATTTACATGAGCACCGTATTTACAGTAAATTTTCAGGCACTAGTACATTACGTGATTTGTCTACATTAACAGGATGTGGACACGACTCCGAAGCACCGAACACAGATTTCCAGCACCAAGTTCTACAATATACCGTAATGACCACATACGTATATATATATATTAGCTGCCCTTCATGTGCCAAAAACTGCAACCTAAAGCTTTCATAGCCCTGTATTACTACAGCTACAACACTCCACTGAATGTACAACAAAAATTCATGCAGAAATACGTAATGTCCACCATCTTTTATGTGTGGAACTAAGGCTAAATGTACGATCAGTGATTCCCCATACCTTCCATGTTGGCCATGTTGTGAGACTTCACAGACATAATGACACATTTGCGTTTAAGACCAGGGTGACCGCAGCACTACAACACAGACACCCGAATCAGTTGATTTCTCATATAGCTCACGACGGAGCCACGCCCATAGCTCCGGAGTCATTGTTCACAGCCTTGCGCAGCACTGGCATATGTCAGGCCAGCCCACTCTGCTTACGCTTCCAGGAAAACACAACAATGCTACATGCCCCATATTTACATTGTAGTGATTTGTTAGTTCCAGGTCTAGTTGTCAGAACGGCACTCACACACACTCTCATGGCTGGTGTACACCCACACCACACCCATCCAGCACAGGCGTCACAACACACATGACCCTACCAATAAAAATGACCGGGCGCACGTGCTCTACACCATTTTAGAGTTGCTTCCCATCGCAAACGCTCTGATGGCCCGACCTGGTGGTTCAGACACCTCATATAGGCCCGAACTGCTGAACAGGGGGGCCCACTACCACGTGTGTGGCCTCTTTCGTCAGTCAGTTAGTGGTATAGCAAGGACTGAGCGGGTGAAGAAACTGTTATGATGATGGGTGTGCGAGTATGTCCTTTGCCATAGCAATATCAAGACTCAGCAACAAATGTGAGACTTCTTGGTGGCAGAGTGGGACTACATGATGTAGAAGGTGCTCTGTCCGCATTAAGGTGAGTAGTTAGGCCTAAGTGAGAACTGGAGGGAGTAGATGTGATACAGCAGACTGGATACAAAAAAGCGACGCAGCGATTTAGGCGTTCGCAGTCCTAAACACCCAATCTTATTGCATTTGTATTTTTTTTCCTATAGCAGGAACGTTTTTATAGTCGGTCAAATGTCCGTCGCTCCTACATGCGTAGCGAAGTATATCAGTATTTATTTTTTTATACTATGTACAAAGAAATGTATGATCTTAATTTGACAACCTTTCCTTTCTCAATTCATTTAGCACTCGCGCCTCCGTTGCTGTGCGCAGTACAGCTCGTGCCTTCGTTGAAGAGCACAGCACTGCTCGCGCAGCGCGAAACATTTTCTAGATAAAAAACCGGGGATATGAACCTAACCTACGAATCGCACACGCTTGTGTGCGATTACATTAAGGTAGGGGCAATTACCACATTAAGGTAGTGGCAATTACCAATCATAACATCTTTTTTTTACTATCTTTTAGATGTGGAGCTTCAGGGTTCACTATGTCCCTGCACATGTTGGAAGACACAGTGGTGATAAAAAGGTGAGCTGCGAATATTCTTTTCAGAGTCACTCTCTCACTCTCTCTCTTACTCTCTCCTTTTATGAACAAATGACGCACAACCTTATCTTCCTTTTTATCGAATAGGTTGTGTTTCCCAAATCGGCGTGCCCCCCAATACCTCCAAATCTCAACGTTTGAGGAATCTGGGTTGATACGTGGCCATCCTAACAATGCCTGAGAAGGTTGCTTCGACACGTGGTGGACCCTTTTTGAAACACGCCGGTGGCACAAGGTGAGCAGAGAAGCTTCTTTCCGAAGCAACGAGAAGTCACCTCTGGGCGGGGGGAGTGGATAGTGTACAGCAAAGTCTGTGCGTAGGAATGTACACTCACCTCCGGGCAATGGGAGGTATAGGTTGCAACAGTCTGGGTGCGCAGGAACGGGCACTCACCTCCGGACACTGGGAGTGCATGGGGTGCAGCAGTCAGGGTGTGCAGTAATGAGAACTCACCGCTATGCAGTGGGAGTGCATGGTATAGCACCCTTGGAGGAAAAGCGCGCACAAACACCTCCTTGCAGTGGGATTTGATGTAATACAGTCCCCTGGGTGTGCAAAGGCGTAACACAGAAATAAACCTGTGCAGTTGTATATACTCTGCAATTACTAATTCTATACCATCTTTCAGATCACTAAACTTGAGGGTGCACTATGAACCAGCACGTGGTTGACACACACCGGAGGCAAAAAGGTGAGCTGCGAGGATTTTCTCCAGCATCAACACTACCTCTCCTGCTCCATCTATTACTTTCTCTCTCTCACATTTTCTTCTTTCTCTCTCTTCCTCTCTCTCACACTGTTTCTCTTTCTCTTTTCAAGTTATGAACGCTGCTGTCCACACTGCAGATAAATAAATCAAGGCTTAATTTTACACTGTCTGCAGTATAGATCCAAAGCAGAATTCAAGTTGTGAGCTCGGCTAAAAACAGTGTTTGCAAAAAGTAAGCAGAGCGGCCTAGATACACAATGCCTCCAATTAAACACGCTGCGAACAAACGATATTGTCCTGCATAATGACGTGATCTCTCACCTCATTCTGTCTCATCTCTGAATCATTGTAAAGACTTGCTGGACCATACTGTAGATTTTAGGCACTTCCCTACAGTCACCTCTTCAGCACGGGCCTACGAGAGGGGTGGGATGTATCAAGCACACTGCACACGTTCAAATAAACAATATTGCCAAGTGTTATGTTGATCTGTGATCTTTGACCTCATTCAGTCACATCTCTGTCTCATTTTAAATACCATCTATACCATAAGATAGACCTAAGCCTACGAGCAGCGCTGCCTTACAGACTCCTGTTGAGGGTGATTCTGTGGGAGGGGTGGGGTGCACTAACCTGAGTGTGCATGTGAGAAAATGCGATCTTGCCTTCCGTAATGATGTAATCTCTCACCTCATTCACTCACATTGATGTAATTTTAAGGACCTACTAGACCGTACTATAGACATTAGCCAGCAACAACTGCTGCTCTACAGACACGTGACGTTAGCTTTTAGGACACTTTAGTTACTTCCTTACTGAGTGCACATGCACACAGGCTCCTGCCACTGTATTACACGTGAACATTAAGCTTCTAGTATACGCTCTGTTGCTATCTATATTATCATTAACATGATATATTATAATTTAACCATGTGTTTTCTCGTCCATTCTAACTCCTCTTTGAACTACTATTATCACTAACGATTAATCATACTTCAAAAACTAACGATGCACTTAACTCCTATTTGCTACCAAGTATAAAATAAACATTCATTTACCTGCAAATGTTTCCACCATTAAATTAATTGGCTGAGAGGGGCCGAGCGGGAACTCTCACCTTCAATGATGCCCTGAGCATTCTAACACCTTCCATGGCAGTATCAAGACACCATTCCATTGTGGAGACCTTCTCGTGGGACACACCAGTGGTAGCAGGTGAGCTATGAAGCCTCAGTGTGTAAGACCTACAATTGAGCACATTGCGGGTTAGGGACTGGGGTGCAGCACTCTGGGTGCACAGGTGCATTTAAGCAATTTTCCAGTAAGTAATAATGAGTATATTATCAAACAACGGCGATCTCTGGTTTCATGTATTTAATTTTAAGGACTTCTTAAACCACACTCTATCTCGCAGATCCCTGCATCCTAGACAAACGAATGACGAACAGTAAACACTAAATACTGAGTGCAATAAGCCAACGCTCTATCTCATCCTGCCTCTCTACTTTTAACTCAAACTCCCCTTCTCACTCCCACCCACTACCCTCCCTTCCATTTTCACTATGATCCTTTAATTCGAACTAGCTTTTTTTACCTCTTCGAAATACCACACGTACTTATATTTCATTTTTGTTTTGCAGGTTACCTACGCTGCTACCACTAAAGTCCATCTCACGTTTTGTTTATAATATGGTTCTATCAAAGTTACATTTCTATTTATTTATTAAAGCGTATATGTCTCCTTCTTCTGACAACATTTGACTTGCACCACCGAGGCTTCAGAGACTGCCGAGGCACACCCTGCATATTAAAATAAAGATCCTGAGTATGACAATTCTCGGACTTAAGTTGCCTCGAACTCCTCGATCAATTAATAAATAATTCTCGGGAAGGTGGCCGTCTCCTAGACTACAAAACCTCTCTGTACCCTTCCGTGCCCAATTCACATGTGACATTAACACAGTACTTGGGGGCATATTTACAAGGAAGCCGTTAATATTATACCCCTTAATTTGTAAAGGAATAACTGACAGAGCTCAATGTTTTACTAAGAAAAGAATGATGTTTACAACTAGAAGTAAAATACCGGGGCTAACTCTTTACCAACTCTTTACCAGAGGCTGTAGCTTCGATTAACGGTTCCTTTTTTTTTTTTTATTGAGATGATTCAAGTATTTAAATTAGTTACATTCCATAAATTATTGCACATATCAAATTCATTATACAGTCATTATACAATAAGGATAAGTATTCAGAAGGATATTAGGATCAGGGTGCTCAGACAAAAGTGGCAGGAATAATAAAACAGAATTTTAAAAGAAAACACGATCTTCATATGAACCAGACAGTCTAATAAATTATTTTCATCTTATCAATTTCTAGATTCCCTCCATTTTCTGACTGGAGCCCAAATTTTCTTACCAAATTCACATTTTTTCCTCCCCTTAAACTCATAAAGACATTCTTCAATGTTGTGCATTCCTAAAAATCTTGAGAGCCATTGTTGGAAGGTCGGTGGATAAGGATCTTTCCATCCCGCTGAAATTAAAAGACGAAATACAGCGACAGAAATGAAGACAAGAGCTTCCGCATCGCCATCTGTCTTCATTTTTCCGTCAATACCCACTAAAACCATTGTAGGGGATAGAACGATGTTTTGTTCTAGCAGCCCCTCTAAAAATAGCTGTATCTCTTTAATAATTGGTGTCAAGCTCTGGCAGTTATAAAACATATGGAGTAAATCTGCCGGTCCCATATTACACCTAGGGCATCTATCATTATCTCTCACTCCCCAGGAAAACAGCTTTGATGGAGTGAAATACAGGTTAAACAGGGTCTTATAATGCTGAGCCCTTAGATTTGAGGAGCGAAAAATCTTTTTATTTAATACTACAGCTAGATCCAGGTCAACGTCCGGGTCCCCTAGTTTATGAGCTAGAGTGGATTCGACCTTATCCATATCATCGTCTAACTCCTGCAACAGGTTACCATAACAAATTTTAATTTTCTTTCCTCCATTTTTCAGATAATTGACTACTGTATGGCTCACCAGAGGAAATAGCCTGGGCCTGAGTGATCTGATTGTTTGGGCTAATTGTACGTGAAGTAACCAATGACTAGATGGGAGCCTAAATTTTTGTTGTAATGTATTAAAATCAATAATCTCATCGCCTAATACAACATCACCTAGACACTTAATTCCCTTCTCCCTCCAAAATTGGCTATTAATATTTTGGCCTAGGTGCGCAAAAGTAGTAGATTTCCATATATCTATATTTGCGTGAATTTTTGGAATCTTTAGATATTTCCCCACAGACTTCCAAATTCCCCATACAGCCAATAAAATCTTGCATCTGGATCTCTTATAATATCTCCTTTCGACCTCTTGCATCAGTAATCCCACTGCCTTCCTACCAACTAAAAGCTCGTAGATAGTGTGGATTGTTCGAATATCAGGTGGAGGTTCAATTATTCCATCGTCCTGTTTAAACAATATATTCATTTGAACTAGCAAGCACGTCCAGTGATACAACCTGATATTGGGCATAGCCAGGCCACCCCTCACGAGTGGTAGGGACAGACGAGCCAACGACCTTCTAACTCTCCCATACTGCCAAATGAATCGGATAAGTGTTCCTTCAATCTTCCTAATTGTCCCCTCCTCCAACAGCAGTGGTATAGAGCGGAAGAGGTAGAGCAGCTTGGGAAACATAGTCATTTTTATAACATGTACCCTACCGATCAATGACAAGTGTAACACATCAATCCTCCTCAGCTCCCTCTCAATTGACTCTAACAGTGGATAGTAATTATCCGAAATGATCTTGTTGACATTAGTGTTTACTCCTACCCCTAGGTATACTGCTGAGTCCACATATCTATGATCCAGTTTAATGATGTTATTTGTACAGATGACCTGAGTTTTTTCCTCATTTAAGCGGTATCCTGACTGTGCACCGAAATCCTTGGCCAGTTGACTAATCTCCACCATTGCTTGTTGGGGAGCAGTTGTAATGATTGCCAAATCATCGGCATATGCCAAGATTTTGGTTGTATAGCTATTGAGTTTCACCGGAATGATCTGTTCAGACATCAGTATTTTTTGGATTAGGGGATCTATATATAGTGAGAATAGTATCGGGGAGCATGGGCAACCTTGTCGGGTACCTCTTTTGATTATTATTTTGCCCCATGACCATGACCCTTGCGACCGGATCTCTATACATAGCCTTGATTGCCTTCAAACTCTTCTTACCAAACCCCCTACCAACCAAGATCCCCCATAAACACTCCCATGTCACCCGATCGAATGCTTTCTCAGCATCTAGAAGGATCATGGCCATGTCCTCACCCCTGGCAGCATAGGCATCGAACAGAGCTATAGCTCGTCTTATATGATCAGTAGTGTCGCGGCCTGGCACAAACCCATGCTGCCAGGGGGAAACCAACCGACCTATGATCCTCCCCGCCTTATCGCCCATATCTTAGAGTATAGTTTTGTATCAGAGTTTATGAGGGAGATCGGGCCATAGGAGCCTGGATTATTTTTAGGTTTTCCTTTTTTGTGGAATACGACAATATTTGTCTCTTTCCACGTTTCGGGAATTACCCATGAGTACACTATCCCATTAAATAAATCCAACAATATTGGGGCGATTTCTTCCTCTAGACACTTATACAGCTCCACTGGGATGCAGTCAGGTCCTGCTGCTTTACCAGCAGCTAGTTCCTGTAGCGCTGTTTTTACCTCCATTAATGTCAGGTCAGATTCCAATATCTCCCTACTTTTTTCATCTAGTTTATGACCTTCATCTTTTAAATTTTGATTCGGTGCCATCCCGCCACCCTCTTCATCATATAGTTTTTGGTAGAAGGTCTGAAAAACTTCCAAGATCTTCTCCGGTTCAGTATGGTCCGTCCCATTTTCATGTAAACATTGGATAATATTCTTGGATCTCTCCTGCCTAATCCGCAGTGCTAGTACTCTTCCTGCTTGTTCCCCTGTTTCGTACCGACTTGCTCTTGAGGACTGGTATTCTCTGGATTCCTTCTAGGTAACAAGCCCCTGGAGATCCGCTTTAAAAGTATTAATTCTATTTAAGCTTGCCTGCCCATCGATCCGCTGACCTATATCTTTGATATGCTGTGTTTCTGCTAAGCCCAAGTTTCTAATCAAAGTTTCGACTCCCTCGCTATCCTCCTTCCTCAATCTGGCTGAACAATTTATTGTCTCCCCCCTTACAGCCGCCTTAAATGTGTCCCAGACTGTATTACGGGAGGCACTATACCTGTTCATCTCATAAAATTATTTTACCCATTGCCTTATGTGACTCAAAAACCTATCGTCTGCGAGAAGCTTTCTTTCGAAAGACCAGCTCGTTTGTTGCCTTCCTGCACTTTCTACCACACATGTTAGAACTAGCGGGTTGTGATCAGAGATATATTTGGGCATTTTTGTTATCTTCACTTTACTCATCTTATCTGAGGAGATAAAGAAGTAGTCCAGTTTGGAGTATTTTTGATGCAGAAAAGAAAAATAGGTAAAGCCCATCTCCGTAGGGTGTTTCACATTCCATACACCCTCAAGTCCGTGTGATCTCAAAAGAGAGGCAAGTGCTCTATATACTTTTGGCTTGGATCCTATATAGCTGGCTGCCCTATTACATTCCACTGAGATATTCATGTCCCCACAGAATATAATAGGAGTTGGCCAGTCTGCCAATTCTTCTTCCAAAATGTCAAAGACTTCCGGGTCATCAAAGTTTGAGACATAGACTGTACACAAAGTATACCCCAAGGTCAGCTCTACTATTGCCCATCTTCCTGAGCTATCTGCCTTTGCTTTTTTCGCCCCACCAAGATTTTGTTTAGCTAAAATGGCCACACCTCTAACTTTTGAGGTTTGCGAAGAACAAACCAGTGTCTCATAACCCCTGATATATAGTAGATTCCTGTTGGCCCAGGGCAGGTGTGTCTCCTGCAAGCAAAGGAAGTCCAAGTTGTTGTGTCTTGCAAAGTGGCTGACTCTCTGACGCTTCCTCCAATCATTTAACCCCGAAACATTTATAGAGCAAATCTTAATGTGCGCCGTGATCTAACATTAGTCTTTTATGGAAATAGGACTGTCTAAGTCTTGATACCTTAGCGAAACTTACTGATACTCTCTTGCTAACACAAAAACTATTCAAATACCGATACATCTCATTTTTCAAATCTTTTTCCCTCTCCCCCCCACCCCATCCCTTCCCACCAACCTCCCACCCAACCCCCTCCCCCAATCCCCCACGCCCCCCCACCACCACCCACCACCCACACACCCACTCGATTAAGGCGCTCAGACCTAGTCTGTGCACGTGATGAAGAGTCGATTGAAGCGATGGAGAACATTTTTTTTAAACAATACATTCAGAAGACCTGCCCTGAGTAATAAACAGTTGTTACTTAAATACTATACGCCTTAGGAAAGCCATCCCGGATAACCGCAACACAATACATATAACTACGGTGCCTAATAAAGGTAGCCGGGGAGATAATGTATTAACCCTGTTGCCCTGTTGACCAGCTGTCTTTTAGGATGTTATGACTGTCCGGATAGCTTATCTTCATAGAAATCATGCTGCTGCCCCTTGAGAGTCCAAATATTCTTTGGCTTTGACCTCTGACATAAAGTACAATGTTCTGCCTGCATTTATTATTTTTAATTGAGCAGGATTGATCAGATAGGCCTGCATGTTTTTGGCCTGAAAAGGAAGGATCAGCTGCCTCAATCTCCACCGTCTTTCAACTATTATATGGCAAAAGTCTGGCCTAACGAAAAAAGAAATCTCTCCAACTATTCTCCTAGCGTCCGGCCTAGCTTTTTCTGATATTGCTTGCCTTAGTAAGAAATTGCCCAAATATATTAATATTGCTCTGGGCTTGTCCGTATCCTTTGCATGTTTCTTTGGTTTGAACGGAGTGCGGTGAACACGCTGGATTTCCTCAGCCCAGTTCCAGCCAGGGAGATCCACAAAGGCTTTCTCGAAAAGCTTGATGACGAAGGCTCTTATGTCCAGCCCTTCCAGCCCCTCCTGTACCCCTAAGACCCGAAGGTTGTTCCTCCTTTGCCGGTTCTCCAAATCTTCCAGCTTCCATTGTATATCCGTTATCTGGGCACTTTGGGCATCAACCTTAGTAATGGCTGCCGTTGATTCCGCCTCCGTCGAGACCACTCTCTCCTCTAGATCTGTGACTCGATCGCCGAGGTTAACACACACTTTGGACAGCTTCCTTATTGCCCCCTGCATTTTCCTGACGGCCGCGTGTGCCTTGCGACTGTCCTGGCGGGTCTCTTCTCTGTGAGCCAGAATCTCCTTGTGTATCACCTCTAAAAGTGACATCTGTGCTGCCTCTCTATGTGGACTACCTAGTAGTTGGGACTGAGAGTCTGAAGAGTGGTCCCAACTAAGCTCTTGGGTCTTAACCCCGACAGGAGGTCTAGCTGAGGATATATGGGGATCAGATCCAATTTCCGGATCGCTTTCGGTATCCAGATTACTTCCTCCCTGTACTGAACTGTCATCCTCTGACCACTCACCGCCTTCTGAGACAGAGAAGAAGCATTCGCTGGGGGGGGTTATCCTTATCTTTGTCCTTGTCTTTATCGCTTGGTTTATCTTGTCCAGGATTCCCCCCTGTGTTAACCATACCTGCCATAGTATCCACAGCATTTTCTTGGGCCATTACATCTTTCTGCTCCACTGCCTCATCCAATCTACCACCAGCACCTCCCTGATCCTCCGTAAACTCCTTCATTGAGTCTTTGTCATTGTCATTGCTGTTGGCAGTTATTCCATCAATAATTCCATTAGTCCCCACTGAGCTACTGGGAGACTTTGCACTTATTTCAGAGAGAATAGGGGGCAAGACCCCTCCCCCATCTTCCACAGTTCCTTCCTGCTCTTGCTCTTTATCCATAGCTACTGCGCTATTTTTATGGAGCTTGTCTTTGCCTATTTTAGCAAACATATCAGTTATTGGAGTAGTTCCAATTTTAGCTTTAGTTGAATGCTGTGGTTTCCTTACCGGCGGTGTCTGCTTCGCCTGGCGACTGTCCCCATCCTCTAACTCCAATATGGCTTCAGCAGCTGCTGCTTTCCTTTTTGCGGCCGCTGCCACTTTTGCTGCTGTATTCTGTTTGGGCGCCATGGCTCTCTTCTTGTTTTTGATCCTATTGACAGCGGAAATGCTGCTGCTCCCGCTTACTGACGGGATCTCCTTTCTTAGTTGACTTCGTGGATAGCGTGAAAGCGCTCTCCTCACTCCTGAGGAGGCTTCTCCCTTCCCCGGTATCAAAGCGGGAGTCACCCGGCTTCGATTAACGCCTCCTATGGAAACATTTTAAAAGTCAAGCACACTTGCTGTTTGGATTAGCAACATTGTGTGCTGAACGTGTGACCTGTGTGCTCAATTGAGTGTTCCATGAACTGTTACTATGTGTTGGACCGGGCCCTTTTCTGGCAGGTTCACCCCGAAACTTTTTGCTTTTTCCTAGCCTGTTTCTGTGACCTGGTGTTGGTGATTTTAGGCCTCTGCGCACTTTTTCACTGTGGTACAGTGTAAAGCGTGTGAGCTCTCTGTGTATGTGTGGTGAGTGACCTGATCTCCCATAGGAATGCATGGGGAATATGTGTGACCATGTTAGTTCCTGATGTGTGGGGAGTGCAGGGTCGAGTCTGGTATGTGCGTACTCGTGAGATTGAATGCTGCGTAATGATGTATGTGGCATGAATGTGTCTAGTGTGGAAGTGCCACTTCTAAGCATGGGTGTGCAGGTGTAGTGAGTCTGCTGGCACGTGATTGGCTGGAGCCTGGCGCCAGGAGTGTGCCTGGGCCTGCTTGTGGATTGACTGTCTGGTTTGAGGGTGACAGGGGCTGGGGAGCCCCCAGGAGGTTGTCTGAGTCAGCCCTTGGTTGAATGACTGCATCTGCAACTAGAGTGGTGGGAGGAGATAGCACCTGGGAGTGAATAGGCGTGTGCCTGCCTGCCACAATGCTGGCTCCACCCCCTGTGGTGCGTCTGATGTCCCCAGCCTGGCCAGTGAAAGGAGTTCCCTATAACCAGTTGTAGCTGGTTCTCACATTGCCTACACCCTGCTAGACAAACGATTTTATGGTATAAAAAGAGCTGTGTCCCCTTACAAAATGTTCTTGTTTCTGACTTGAATCCTGCCAGGGGCATGCTGCTGCTTGGGCCCAGGGAAGGCTTGCCTCCCTGGGCCCTGCCCAGCCCCTGGATGCCTGATGGACTTTCCTTTCTTGGGAGCTGCTTGCTCCATCTTTGCTGTCCAGGACTTCTTGGGACCCCTTTTACCCTGTTGGAGTGAGGCCCCTTTTGCTAATAGCACCTGGAAGCGCTTTTATTTGATTTATAGCGCTGGCGAGCGCTGTACCTTAACTTCTAGTGCTTGGGTGTGCTTCATTTCTGCCCTAGCGCTGAGAGCGCTTCACTTTTACTCCTAGCGCTTGAGGGCGCTTGTTCCTGTCCTTTAGCGCTGAGGAGCGCTTTATTTTACCTCTTGCGCTTGAAAGCGCTTTTTGTTGCCAAGCCGGTGCCCATCTGGCATTGTCCACGATCGAGTGCCCACCTCGATTGTTAATTTACTGAGAAGAGCCGGTGCCCACCCGGCCTTTGCCCCGAGTCACCGCCGCAGCCCCAAGCTCTTCCCGGCCACGGAGACAGCCCCGCAGCGTCACGAGCAGCGCCGCGCTGGGATTTAAGCCCAGCGCCAGCGCCGCGCTCGGATTGGCTTAGGGGAGGCCGAAGAAGCAGGAAGCAGCCGGACGTGTCCTGCCGGGGCTCCCGAGTGAAGGGAGAGCCCCGGGCTTCTTACAGCAGCCGCCGCAAGACCCGGTGAGTGCCTGTGAAGGGAGAGGGGAATCGGGGCACATTGCCGGTGCCCGCCCCTCCCCTCGAGTGCGAGGCTTGTGGGGGCTCTTTGTTTGAAGAGCCGATCCCGGCTCAGCGGGCCGCTCCGCCAGCGAGGCCGAATTCTTGTTTGACCCACGAGGGTCCCGGGGGCACCGTGGGGAATGTAGATGGCGCCTGATCAGGGCACAGGGCGACGTGTGCTCCCGAGCGGCCCCGTCCTGCAGTGGGCCGCTCCAACGTAACCAATATTGATAAAAGGGGCCAGAGGGCTCCAGAGCTGGGGGCATGTTTCTTTTTAGAGCCCCATGGCTCCCACGATGGCCATTAGTTGTTGAGTCCCCAGTGAGGTGCTCCATCGTCGTGAGGGGGCATACGTGATTTAGAGCCTGCGGGGCTCAGAGGGCATCGCTATTTGAGAGCCTGTGAGGCTCCGACTGGCCCCTATGTGTTCAAAAGGCCAGGGTGTCCTGAGGGCCAGAGGGGCCCGTATTCTCGCCCCGGAGGTCCCCAGTTTAGGGGGCATACTTGTTTCAGGAGCCAGTGGGCTCCTAGGGTGGTAATTGAATTTCAGAGCCTGTGTGGCTCCTACATGTTGGCGCAGTGCCGTACCTAGGGTCAGTGAGGGCCCTGCCACTGTTTTACTGATGTCTCAGCTGCCCAGCAATTAGTGGGCAGCTGCATCGTTTAGGCGCAATGTGAGTGAGACCCTGTGTGGGACAGAGATGGCACAGTGGTGCCAGGCCTTCCACAGCTGCGCAGCACTTAGTGCCAGCTGCAACGTTTAGGCCCTGTGATTGTTCCCAGGTGCCCAGCAAGTAGTGGGCACCTGCAACGTTTAGGTTTTGCGCCGGTGGCGCACCCCTGACTGGCGGTGCGTGGCAGCGCGCCCTGACATTCTGAACACAGGGCTTTTTGAGTCCCCTTGTTGGATGGTCAATTGGCCAGGGGGCTGGTATGTGGGTAGGGCGCAAGGCCCTAATGTGATTTCTGCGCAATGTGATTTTGCTATGTTTTTGATAGTAATTGCCTAAGGTGATGTTTGCGCAATGTGATTATGAGTTTATTTTACCTATGTGTGTTCAGACTAGTGAGGAGATTGCCTACTGTATTTTTACCGGTTAGGCCCACATGTGAGTTATGCGTAATGTGCTATGCCATTATGCCTGTGACACCTCTGAATGTGTTTTATGCATTATGTGTCTTACCTACACCTCTGAATGTTTTTATGCATCATGTGTTTTCCTTCCCTACACCTCTGAATGTTGTGATACATCATGTGTAATGTGTTCTTACCTATAATTGGTCTTTTGTGCTATAATTATTCTATGATCTACAAAGTGCTAGTTCTAAAAGTATTGATCCTGACATTGGTCCTGGTGGCTCTGTCTTGTACATAATCCCTTGTGAATATTGCCCGTGCCAGTTGGCACAATGTACATTTGTGATTACTATCTGATGTGTTTTGACAATACAGAAGTTATTTTTATATAACCTTGGGTGGAGTTCCTTTTGTGGTGTGCCTAGGATGTTGTTGCTGTTGTGTGCTTGCGCAAATGCTTTACACATTGCCTCCAGGATAAGCCTGTCTGCTCGTGCCAAGCTACCAAGGGGGTTAGCAGGGTTATCTTGGCGTGTGACTCCCTTGCCCTGACTAGAATGGTGGTTTCTGCCTGGCTTTGGCGTAAGCCTTAGCTAACCAGAAATCCCAGTTCTAACACTATGGTAACAGGCAGTAAGCAGTTTGGGGGGCAGGTTCAAAGGTGTTGGCTGTACAGAAACCGTCATATTTACCCAAAGTACTCTACGTGACAGAGGAGAAAGCAAACATAAATGACAGAACACTCTGTGCATTAGGAGCAAAAGAAGTACACAACTCTTCGAATTAACCTCAAAAGAGGGCGTGAGCAATAGCCACTGGCGTTACAAAACCACATGTACAATTTGCCTACTCTGTACTCAACAATGGGCAATTCTTTATTGATCCCAATCACACACTGCTGCATCATATTTCACAGTGTGCACTTCACTAAATACTTTGTGACTACTTAAATGAAAGATGGCATTGTCGACATTTCAAAACTTAGGGGTATATTTACAAGGACGGCCTTAAAACTATTGCCGCTTTGGCGGCAGCAAACTACAGCTAAAACAGTGATAATGGGCTTGCTAATATGCGTTATAGAATTCCAATAGAAGTCCAGGTTAAATGTGCAGGACATCTAACCTGGGCTTCTATTGGAATTTGATAATGCATATTAGCAAGCCCATTATCTACGTTTTAGCTGAAGTTTCCTGCCGCTAAAACGACGATAATTTTAACAAGGTTCTTGCTAACATGCCCCTTGGTTTGGATTTTGAAAGAGAGAACAGGGAAACCTGCTCACTCTTTCAAAATGCAAAGCAGATTGCTTTTCCCCGCAAGTCCCCGTGTGGAAAAGTAATGGCGGCTTCCGAAGGATGCGGGGAGCTGGCTAGGACCATAGACATTGGGGCTCCACCCACGGTCCCCAACCTTGTCTATACGTCTAAACAGTAAACAGGGCAATATAATTGTCACCACATTTTTGCCTTTTTTGAAAAAAGCGATGAAATATCCCTTGTTAATATGCCCTCAAGTTTGCTATAACAGAGCGGGAAACTCAATTCCCGCCCTGCCACAGCAGTGTCCCGGGGGTACACATCCCGAGGCACAGCAGGAGCCGGCCCTGGGAAGAGGTGTTCCCCAGGGCCTTTGACTGCTTCAGAATGGGGGCCACGTGGCCCCTTTCCCACAATATAAAAAGCCCCGGAGGGTGGTGATCACCGGGTCTTAGAGGGACCTTTGATCCCTCTGACCCATTTTTTTCAAAGCCCCGAAGAGTAGCTGTCCCCGGGGCTGGAGAGGGCCTTTAAGCCCCCCCATCCCAAGTATTTTACTGAGGGAGTACCTTTGAGCCCCCTCACCCATTTATTTTGTAGCCCCGAGTGATGGTGGTCCCCGGGCTACAAGGCCCCTCTGGACCATTATCAAATGTAATATTTTGGACCCCGGGATTTGGCCCCCCGGTAGCTAATTTTTAAACAAGCAGATGAGCCCGCGCTTCGTTTTTATGTTTTTTACGGCGGATCCATGCACCCAGTGCACATTTCTCCGTTAAAACAAAAAATAAAAAATGGTGGCTCTCGGGGTCCTTGTGGGACCCCCTACGCAGGTCTAGAGGGTCAAAATATTTCTAACCTGCACCCTTTATACATTTTGAACATTTATTCCACTCATTTCTAGTCCCTCGCTTCTACCGGGGCACAAAATGGCTGCCAACACTTCCTGGTTTCGAATGTTGACAACCACTTGACAGCCAATTAGCATTTAGTGTGTGATCGGGACGGTGCGCTTAGGGTGCGCTCAGGATGCGCGGATCCACCACGGCCATAGATATATATGTACTTTGATTGTGATTTTCTTAGGAACTACTGAACAGATTTACACCATTTAAGCAAAAGGCATGAGTCTGTACAAAGGACTACCTCTTTGCCAAATTTGGTGTAATTCCGTTCAGCAGTTCGGGCTGTAGCCGCGGTGAACGGTTCCTATCGAAAATTGCATGGGGAAAACAGGTTATGGGACCCCCCTTTTTTCTCAGCCCCCACTTCACGAATCACCCCAAGGCTTTCAGGATAGGAGCGGACCGGAGCGCCCCAACCAGTTTTGAAAATGTCACAAAGATTCGTCAACCGGCACCAAAGTTATTCCAAATCGAATGTTGCAGATTTCCTATGGAAATTAGGTCCTAACTATAACTACCTACAGGCGGTCGCCAGTAGGTAATATATATGTATATCTATATATATCTATCTATATATTACCTACTGGCGGTCTCCAGTAGGTATATATAGTTAGGATTTTTTCTCTATGGGATTTTTGAAAATTCTATGTCTAATAACTTTGGCGTTTGTGGACGGAATTGGCTGAAATTTTCAGGAAAATGGAACATTTTGTTTCTGAGCAGCCCCTGAAAATTTGGGGGGGGTTCCTCAAGGGGGGGCCGAGAAAAAAGGGGGGTCCCAAAACGTGTTTTTAACATTGAGTTTTCCATAGGGCGGTTGGCCTCACTTTTAGCCCGAACGGCTGAATGGATTTGCACGAAACTTGGCAAAATTGTAGGGACTGGTAGCCCGATGTGCCTTTTGTAGGTCTCAATATATGTGCTTCAGTGGATTTTGAGAAATTAACGTTCAAAAAAAGATATATATCTGTAACAGCGGACCGGGCAGCGCTCCAGTTCGCGTACTTTTCGCGCAACGGAGCTTTGTGAAGCGAAGCTGATTGGTTCTCCGGCGTCTGTAAACATTCCAAACAGTCCGTAGCGGCCGCCATCTTGTCTCTCGGTAGGATCGAGAGACAAGAGGAGGCCAAAGCGAAGGGGCAAATGACCATAAGGGGGCATAGTAGATCCTCGCTGACCCCCTAGGTTTGATGTGGAGGTTTTAAAAGGGCCCCGCGGGGCAAAAAAAATAAATAATAATAATAATCGAACGGCTGAATGGATTTGCACGAAACTTGGTAAAATATTAGGGACTGGTAGCCCGATGTGCCTTTGCTAGGTCTCAATATATGTGCTCCAGTGGATTTTGAGAAATTAACGTTCAAAAAAAGATATATATCTGTAACAGCGCTCCGCTTCGCGTAACGGAGGTTTGCGAAGCTGATTGGTTCTCCGGCGTCTGTAAACATTGCAAACAGTCCGTAGCGGCCGCCATCTTGTCTCTCGGTAGGATCGAGAGACAAGAGGAGGCCAAAGCGAAGGGGCAAATGACCATAAGGGGGCATAGTAGATCCTCCTTGACCTCTTAGGTTTGATGTGGAGGTTTTAAAAGGGCCCCGCGGGGCAAAAAAAATGACTTTTTTTTGGGTTTTTTTGCGTGGGTAGCGCCCGGTCCGCGAACCGGGAAGCGTTCTGGGCAGCGTACTGCAATGAAAAATGAATGATAGACTTTTTCAAATACTGTATGTTAATTGATTGTTGGTTTTGTTGATTATTTTTTAATTTTTAAATTTTTTAAGCAATTATTTATTATTGTGATTGTGTTTCAAAATTTAATAACATTTCTAACATTTCACTGTCTGAAATGTCGTCATTTTCATTGAACATAGCTTGTAATCTATGAGGGTGTAAAATGTCCTCATTTTGAAGGAGGTCATCCACTGCTTGCACACATTGCAGTAGTTCTTGGTCCCAAGTTTCATCCATAAATTCTATATAATTTGGATCAATTAATTCTTGGCTGCTCTCTTGCAGGACAATTTGAAATGAAACTTTCTGTTCGCCTTCCATGTTGCCTGAAATTTGGATAAAAAAATATATATATTAGTAGAGATAGGGCACTGTTGGGATTAATTTTAGATAGGCATTTTTAATCAGTGAATTTATCTTTGGGCAGTGTATAGTATCAGAGTGGAAGTAGGAATATAAAAAAGTGTATGTGATTTAACGTAAGTAAATTCATAATTATAAAAGAGAAGCCTAACTCCATCCATAACTATAACAGAGAAGTCTATCTAAATCTATAACTACTACAGAGGGATAGTATATAACTATCAGAAAAAGTTTACCATATTAACTGATAGTGCACAATATAGTTCAGTTTTTAAAATAACAACTTACCTTTAGAAAGAAGTTGAAGTGATTAGTGAAAATCCAATTGAAAAGTAATTTACCTCAGGGTATTAAGAGAGGTCTACAGGCTAAATGGCTAAATGGAATTCCAATAAAAATTGTGAAAATGGTAGGGATTGGTATGTAGTATGAGCTAATCTATATTTGGTGAAATTGTCTCCAGTGGTTTTTCTGTAAACTACTTTCCCACCTTTTTTGATGGTGCGCTTCCCGGGGAGCGACCCGGTACGCGAACTGTTGAGCGCCCCGGTTCGCGAACCTTAAGCGTTACGGGAGTCCACCATTTTGTGTTTCAGTCGAATTAAGATACAAAATGGAGGGCAAATAATGTTCAGAATGGGTAGAAGGGGGCACGGTAGACTTATCTTGACCCCCTAGGTTTTGTGAGGATGGCTGAGGAGGCTTATATGTGCGAAAAAAAACATTTTTTAAAAAAATTTCGCGAGGTTAGCTCCCGGTTCGCGTACCGGGTAGCGCCCCGGGGAGCGTACTTTGTTGAAAATTAGTGAAAAAAGTTAGAGTAAAATAATAATTGTGAGTGATCAGATGTAGGGTAGCTCTGAGAAGAGCTTTTGGGTTTATGGTACATTTAGGTACTTATAAGTAGGTACCAATGCACAGTCTTAAATTCAGAATGAAAACTCTGTTGCCCTCATCTGAGAAGTGAACTCCATCTCCTCTGTAGATATCTTGCATGTAGTAACGCAAGTTATTGTTGTACATGGAGCCCATTCCATGGTCTCTCATGTAAGCTGAAACAGATTTGTTTACATGCTTCCTCGACTTCTCAATTTGTGGACAAAATTGGTTTGACCACCTCCATTTCTGTCTTTGGCATATATTTGAATATACCAAGGCAGTCTGAGGAAAAAGTGCCATCAATTGCTCAAAGGTGTCCTTTAAAAGCATTTCCAGACCTACCCCAGTCAAAGTGCCCAAATCATTACCTCCACAGTGCACAATTAACAGGTCAGGTTTGGGCAAATGCATAAAGGTTTTCACCAATGGTATCAATTGGTGACATTTTAATCCTCTGTGGCCAAACCACTTAATTTCCACATCTTGTAAATTGAGGTTAGGTAATTTTCTGTTCTCAGCATACCTGTGAGCCCAGTGGATATAACTATGTCCAACAATCCAGACAGAAAACATGGGGAGAGAAGGTTCTGCTGCAGTCAGATGAAGTGTGGCAATGAAATGGCAGTTGAAAAAATGAGAGTTTAAAATGAAAAAAACTGTGGAGTTTCTGTGTTAATGAAGCAGTAACAGTGATTGGTGGATTTTGATTGCTGAAAACAGAAAGTTAGGGTGCATGGATGAGTTCTTTGAAAGATGTATTTTGAATGGTCAATAAATAATCATTAAATGAAAGATTGCAGTGGATACGCAGGTGCACTGAGAGTTCAGAGTTCAATTGCAACATTGTTGTGTGAACTTGCAAACACCAGAGGTCTTGCAAGAGGTGGTTGCTATGCAGAAAAGGCATGAAATGGCAGAGGGGGGAAGGGTTTTCATTTGAAAAAAAGTGAGGGAAGAGTTTTGATTGGGTGACATGAGAGATATGTGTGAAGAATTACAGCATTTCTGTGCTTTTGATAGCTGCAGACTCTGGAGTGCATACCTTTTGCTCTGCTGAAGACAAATTGGTGTGTTTCTGAGACTGTTTTCAAACTCAAAGTATTTGCTAAGGTGAGAAAATATTTCTTTAATTTAGATAGAGAATAGTGTGCTTTAAGGAGAAAATTATGAAGAAAGTTGTGTTTTTCAAATGTTGCTTTGTCTCAAGTGTTTTACAAATAGATTTTGTTTCTTTGAGAAAATGTAATTGGAGAAAATGTGAAGTATTAGTACTGACAGGGTGTTTTTCTGCATAGGAGCTGTGGAGTCTTTTCAAATTATGACTTGAGAATCGTTTTTGAGGAAGATGAATGGTTATAATATTTCTGACAAGGACATAATGGTGTATGCTTCTTTATAATGCAATTGAATGTCTCTGATGTTATTTTTCCCATTTTAATGTAAGACCTTTCTCTGTGGCGCAAATTGCTTGTAAATATGCTCCCACCTGTGCATGGTAAATTTAGATTTTGAATGTTTGTGTTACATAGCCATGTTAAAAGTGATACAAACATGCTGCAAAGGCAATCAAAAAACGCTTTTATGTGTCTTAAGGACATTTAAAGTAATTTTCCCATGTGCAGTGTTTTGAAATTATGATTTGAAAATCGTTTTTGGGGAAAAGGAATTGTTTTTAAAATTAATAACAAGGACATAATGGTGTATGCTTTTTTATAAGGCAATTGACTGTCTCTGATGTTATTTTTCCCATTTTAATGTAAGACCTTTCTCTGTGGCGCAAATTGCTTGTAAATATGCTCCCACCTGTGCATGGCAAATTTAGATTTTGAATGTTTGTGTTACATAGCCATGTTAAAAGTGATACAAACATGCTGCAAAGGCAATCAAAACACGCTTTTATGTGTCTTAAGGACATTTAAAGTAATTTTCCCATGTGCAGTGTTTTGAAATTATGATTTGAAAATCGTTTTTGGGGAAAAGAAATTGTTTTTAAAATTAATAACAAGGACATAATGGTGTATGCTTTTTTATAAGGCAATTGACTGTCTCTGATGTTATTTTTCCCATTTTAATGTAAGACCTTTCTCTGTGGCGCAAATTGCTTGTAAATATGCTCCCACCTGTGCATGGCAAATTTAGACTTTGAATGTTTGTGTTAAATAGCCATGTTAAAAGTGACCCAACCATGCTGGAAAGGCAATCAAAAAACACTTTCATGTGTCTTAAGGACATTTTAAGTCATTTCCTCATGTGCAGTGTTTTCAAATTATGATTTGAAAATCGTTTTTGGGGAAAAGGAATGGTTTGTAAATTTATGACAAGGATATAATGGTGTATGCTTCTTTATAAGGCATTTCTGTGTCTCTGATGTCATTTTTCCCATATTATATTAAAAGACCTTTCTCCGTGGGCCACATTCATTGTAAATATGGTCACACTTGTGCATGTTAATTTTGGTTTTTACTGTTTGAGTTACATAACCATGTTAAAAGTGACCCCAAAAAATTGCAAAGGCTTTCAAAAAACACTTTCATGTGTCTTAAGAACATTTTAAGTAATTTCCCTGTGGGCAGTGTTTTCAAATTATAAATTGAAAATCGTTTTTGAGGTAATGGAATGTTGTTAAAATTTATGTGCGCCATATGCCCCCAAATTTCTTTTTCAGGGGTGCAGCAGGGTGTTCTTGAGACACACATGCACCCTTGGAAAAATGCCTAATTTGCGATGAGCTAATTGCTAATCGCAAATTGCACCTTCATTCCTATGAGCCTCCTAGCCCATGGAAATGAATGGGTAATTTGCAATTAGCAATTTGCTCATTGCAAATTAGGAATGGTAAAGAATTGCTATTTATTCCTTAAAATTTGCTATTTTGGAAATGCAAAATAGTTATATGATACATATGCCGGTTGATGTCTAACAAGATAAGAAGCTTAGGGATACATTTATGATGACTGGCGCAATGAAGTGGACATTACTTACTTCATTGGTAGAGCTTTACATGTATTATGTCCTCTGTATTCTTCATCAAGCGTAACTTTAATCTGCAATCCTGAGTAGGCCTCACCTTAAACAAACCTCTGGATAGGCCACACCTTATCGTCATCATGAATTAATCATTTAAAATGCTAGGGACAGATTTATGATAGGTGTATGCCTCTTTTGCGCCACTTACAAAACACTGTCCACGGGGAAATGACTTAAAATGTGCTTAAGACACATGAATGTGTTTTTTTAAAGCGTTTGCAATTTTTTTGGGTCACTTTTAACATGGCTATGTGACTCAAACAGTCAAAATCTAAATTCACCATGCACAGGTGGGAGCATATTTACAAGGAATGTGCTCCATGGGGAAAGGTCTTATAATGTAATATGGGAAAAATGACATCAGAGACAGTGAAATGCCTTATAGAGAAGCATACACCATTATGTCCTTGTCATAAATTTGCAAACCATTCCTTTTCCCCAAAAACGATTTTCAAATCATAATTTCAAAACACTGCACATGTGGAAATGACTTAAAATGTCCTTAATTCAAAATTTGCTATTCCTTATTTTGCGATTGCACTGAAGGATTTGCAAATTTTGCGATTTCTTAAATGCAATGTATCAAACAAAAAATATGTAAAAAATGACATTAAGGATTTGGAAACTACCACCAACTTCTAGTTTGTGGTAATTTGCGAATTCTTTTCAAAAAACATTTTTTTCCAAAAAACAAAAGGTGCCATATGACGCCAATACATGTCCTTAGGGCATGTATGTGCGCCATACGCCCCCAAATTTCTTTTTCAGGGGTGCAGCAGTGTGTTCTTGAGATACCCCTACACCCTTGAAAAAATTCCTAATTTGTGATGAGCTAATTGATAATCGCAAATTGCACCTTCATTCCTATGAGCCTCCTAGCCCATGGAAATGAATGGGTAATTTGCAATTAGCAATTTGCTCATTGCAAATTAGGAATGGTAAAGAATTGCTATTTATTCCTTAAAATTCGCTATTTAGGAAATGCAAAATAGTTTGATGGAACATATGGCGGTTCATCTGTAACAAGATAAGAAGGTTAGGGATACATTTATGATGACTGGCGCAATAAAGTGGACATTACTTACTTCATTGGTAGGCCTTTACATGTATTATCTCCTCTGTATTCTTTATCAAGCGTAACTTTAATCTGCAATCCTGAGTAGGCCTCACCATAAACAAACCTCTGGATAGGCCACACCTTATCGTCATCCTGGATTAATCATTTAAAATGGTAGAGACAGATTTATGATAGGTGTATGTCTCTTTTGCGCCACTGTGCGTCACTTTTATGATGCAGTGGCGGTGCAAAAGATTTGCTATGAGGCGAGAAAATTACAAATTGATGCATTTAGGCAGATGTGTCATGGTGTAAAAAAAACGTGCCACATGAAACCGATGCAGCAGTGATGCAAAAGATGCACCATGTTGCAAGACAGGCCTCACTTGGGGTCATATGTATCAAGCTAATTACCATTCGCAAAGATCAAAATTCTGCAAATTTCAGCCTTTGCGAATGCTAATTAGACAAATGGTATGTATCAAACAAGTTTGATGCAAAATAAGGAATAGCAAAATTTGCTATTCCTTATTTTGCGATTGCACTGAAGGATTTGCAAATTTTGTGATTCCTTAAATGCAATGTATCAAACTAAAAATATGTAAAAAATGACATTAAGGATTTGGAAACTACCACCAACTTCTAGTTGGTGGTAAGTTGCGAATTCTTTTCAAAAAGAATTTTTTTTAAAAAACAAAAGGTGCCACATGACGCCAATACATGCCCTTAGGGCATGTATGTGCGCCATATGCCCCCAAATTTCTTTTTCAGGGGTGCAGCAGGGTGTTCTTGAGACACCCATGCACCCTTGGAAAAATTCCTAATTTGCGATGAGCTAATTGCTAATCGCAAATTGCACCTTCATTCCTATGAGCCTCCTAGCCCATGGAAATGAATGGGTAATTTGCAATTAGCAATTTGCTCATTGCAAATTAGGAATGGTAAAGAATTGCTATTTATTCCTTAAAATTCGCTATTTAGGAAATGCAAAATAGTTTGATGGTACATATGGCGGTTCATCTGTAACAAGATAAGAAGCTTAGGGATAGATTTATGATGACTGGCGCATCACCAGGGATGTGCCAGTCATCTTGTGCCGCTGTTCCGCCACCCATGGTGTGCTGCATTTACAATGCGGCACAGCATGGGGCAAAAATGGCACAGATGCGTGACGTATCTGTGCTGTAAAGGTGGCGCATTGCTGGAATTGTATCGCAAGTGCGATGCAGCTCAAGCAAGGCTCAGGGGTGCCCCATCTCCACAATGTTGCGTCAAGACCTATGCCTGCTTAAAGCAGGCGCAGGGTTTTGACGCAGCTTTCTCCTATCTGATTGTAAATACGGCACACCATGGGTGGCAGAGCAGCGGTGCACGTTAACTGGTGCATGCCTGGGGATGTGCCATTTAACATAAATCTGCCCCTTTACATTTAAGTATGTGCAGGGGACACAGAGTTGGTGAGGCTTATCCAAGGTTAAGAAGAGATGAGTCCTGTTCACTGAAAAATTAGACATAGGCTTCACCTGCTCAGCATCGCTGGACATGGCTAAATAATAGCTGCAAAATGTTACTCTTGTTAAACAATTTTACTATTATAATCTCTGAGATTTGTCTCTTACTCTGCAACATCTCATTGTTGTTATCTTTCTTTAAAGATAAAGACAACATCAACATGAGCGACAATCTGCAATCAGTTGATTTTGACCTCATCATTGAACTTGTAATTGAAACATCAGTGGATGTTGATCCCTTGGATGATTTAAATCCTGAGGATGAAGAAGAGCGTGATGAGGATGCAGATTTGTCCGAATTATATGACATAGGGTGGGAAGCTGACCTGCTTGAGCCTATGGAACTATAAACATTTATTTTTAAAATTTATAATAAATAAAAAGTAAAAGTGTAAACCGTTTAATTTAAAAATAAAGACACCTTCAAAAACAGGTTATGTGTAGTGTCTTCAATAAAATATTAAAATATGCTCATAAAATTAGATCAGATTCACATATAAAATAGCACAGGTAACATGAATATAAATTCCATTTCTTTTCTGCTATTTCTGTATTGTAAATTTGCCAAGGACTAAAAAATCTTCTATTTAAAATGTCAAGTAGTGTGTTAAGTTTTTGATCACTGTTATTGATTTACTGTTTGGTAATAGTGGTTAATAACATTTTTTAATATATTTTACCACAGATTCAACTGCAGATCATTTCAACATTTCACCATGCCAACGAAAGAAAGAGAGAGAAAGGCTGCAAAACGTCAAAGACAGCAGGCCAATCAAAAGAAGCAGCAGTCCTCTAACAAAAAGATTTGTCAAGTCACGAAGAAAGCACCGGGTAAGAGTACAAAAACATTCATAAGAAATATGTGTAGTAAAAAAAATATTACTACAGAAAATGTTTCAGTCCATAAAAAGAGAAGCAATTCAAATGGAAAGGAAAGGCCAATCAAAAATGTTACTGCTAGAGCAAGAGATAACTCTGTGCATGATAGTAGAAGGAAACAACAGTTTAGGGACATTCGTAAACGAATGTTCCGCAACAGGATAATTGGCAATTTGTTAAAAAATATTAAGAAAGGTCAACAGAAAGTGGTTTTTTATAAGAGAAAAAAAAAGTTGAGAAAGTTATTGATCAGGCATTTGAAATTAAACGTAAGTTATTTATTTTGATAATCAATAGAATTAGGAAGCTAAACCAGGCAATTTATGATTTCAAAAGAAATAGTAGATGGAAGAGAATAGTTAATCGTAGTAATTTTTGTGAAGTTTTTTCTGGAGAATGGATGCATAGTTCAAGCTCTGAGGCATTTTTTAATGAGGAGAGTTATTTCCAGGATAATGATTTGGTGCATGCAGTTGACACCAGTGGTCGTGCTTATGAAGTGAAAGATGGTTGTCCAGTTGAAAAAGAAAAACTTGTGACAACAGAGGCAGAAGAGGTGTTAGGTAATGAGGTTTTAGGAAGACGTGCTAAGGGTCCTGTGTACACCTGGAAGTGTAGTAGTATTTGTAGTGTGCGACAGGATTCCATCAATTTGCTTTGTGATTTTGTACGGTCATTTAATAAGAAAAGTTTGAAGCAGAAAATGATGTTGTTGCAAGAATTAGATCCTTGCAGAGTGAGAGAAGTGACAGGTTTGCATGGTCATTCACTGGCTTGTCTTTCCAGGAGAGTATGCCAGAGTGTTTTTCATCATTTCAGGATGCTAGCAGTGCATCATAATAAAGTGAGGAAATTAGTTAGAATGTTGTATTATGCTAAGAGTCCAGCAATTATGCTTAAACAATTATGCGCTGCTCTTTTGCATGGTTCTGAAATAGATGTGAAGAATATATGTGAAGAAATTGAGTTTTGTTATTTTGGAAGTAAAGAGGAGAATGTTGAAATTGACCAAGAAGAAGCGGGTAATGTGGAAGATAGTGTACAGGTTTCCAGTACAGATAATTTCCAGAGGGAAATTGCGACGTTTCAGGTCAAATCAAGTGAGAGGCCAAATTTCACTTGTGTGTGTTGTCGACGCACTTATTATAAGAATCAGACTAAGTTAGTGGATTTATATGCAAAAAGTGAAAGGGAAAATAATAGTGAATGGAAGGATTTCACAACATACTTGATGGTAGAAAATTGTTTTGATTTGGGATTGGATCAACGTGTGTGTACTTATTGTTGTAACAAATTAAATCAAAACCAGATGCCTGCTAGAGCAGTTCATAATAATCTGAAATTGATTGAGATTCCTTCTGAATTGAAGGATTTAAATACTTATGAATCTATTTTGATTCAAAGTATCCATCCCTTTCAGGCTATTGTAAGAATGGAGCCAAAGACAGGGAAATTGCCTCCATCAGATTTACAGAGAGGATTAAAGGGAAGAGTTGTTTATTTGCCTCTAGATTTGAAGAAAAACATTAACACAATTGGAGTAGAAAAAGTGGACGAGGAACCTCTGGTTATCTTAGTTAATGGGGTTCCGACAAAGAATAAGAAAATATGGCAAGATTTAGTAGATGTTAGGAAAGTTAAAAAGGCAACATTGTATTTGAAAAAAAATAATAAATTCTATAAGAATGTATATGTTGCAGAAGAGGAAGTAAGTGAGGAAGAGGATAGCGATTTGTGTGCTGGTCAAATTGAGAAAGTAGAACCCTCTACTAGTGAAGAAATATATGAACATTATAGTGTTCATCCTTTGCATTCCAAGGAAGTCATGGGGAATGCTATTGAGTTGTTTCAAATGAAACAAGCCAAAGGGAGTCCCATTAGTGTTTGGGAGGAAAGTTTGGAAGCTCGGTGTTTCCCACAGCTTTTTCCAACAGGTCAGGGAGGAAGATATGATGAGCGACCTCATCAAATTCCTGCTTCTGAATACCGGACTTTGCGATTGTATGCAGGAGATGCTAGGTTTCGACAATGCATTCCTTATTTGTTTCATCTCCTGTTTGAAAGCGATCTGTCTGGACTGTCATATGCAGTGAACCACATCTTGAAAAGTGGTATACACATGCAAAACATCTCGGCAAGTGACTTTATGGATAAAGTCAATGTCCAAGACAGTATTTTGGATTCTCACCTGATTAATCTCATGGCGTGTCAGCGTGGTACTAATGAGTACTGGTACCGTCGTCATGGTGATTTAAAATGTATGCTGAGGAACTTAGGTACTCCCACATGGTTCCTCACTCTGAGCTGTGCCGAGTATGGCTGGGAAGACTTACTTGAATTTCTACGAGAGGCAAATGCTAACGTAGATAATATCGAATTCAAGACACCCGGAGAACTGTGCTCTTTGGATCCAGTCAATGTATGTAGGTACTTCAATCATAGATTTGAAGCTATGATGTCTTTCATCACGAATAAGAAGAATCCACCTCTTGGAGAGGTGTTGGATTTCTTCTGGAGAAAGGAGTACCAAGCAAGAGGTGCTCCTCATATACATATGTTGCTGTGGATCAAGGATGCACCTAAATTTGGAACGGATCCAGAAGACTCAGTGATGAGTTTCATCCAACAGTATTCTACGTGTGCTGTTCCAAACGCAAAGGAGAAGAAAAGCCTAAGAGAAAAAGTTCTGCGTTTCCAAAGCCATCGATGTGGAAAGTACTGCCGTCGTAAATTCCGAAACAAGGACAAGTTCTACACCAAATGTCGTTTCGGCTTTCCACGACCGGTGATTTCTAAAGGAAGAGTAAACAGTTTGATGTCTTCGCTGCGACATAATGTGATGAAGAAATCACCTAAAAACACATACAATTTGAAGAGGAACGAAGAGTCCAAGTACATCAACGACTACAACCCGGTGATTTTGTCCATGTGGAATGCTAACATGGATATACAGTTTGTGGCTGATAACTGTATGGCTGTGGCTCGGTATGTGACATCTTACATCACCAAAAAAGAGAAGACAGAATTGAAGGATATGTGGGAGGACATTTCCCATGAAAAGAGCCTCAGCAAGAAGTTGTACAGTTTCAGTCTGAAGATGTTGTCGCATCGAGAAATCGGAGCTTACGAATGTTCTGACCGGTTGTCTTCAGCAAGTCTCTATGCCAAGTCCAGGAGTATCGTTTGGGCGAGTGTTGGTCTTGCTGCAACGCGTAATCGAGTTCTGAAACCTGTGCGGGAAATTGAGTATTTGGCGGAAAAGGAGCCAAACAGTACCGACATTTTGAAGAGCAACATGTTGGATACATATTATCCAAATCGAAGCAGTCACCTCGAGAATGTTTGTCTGTATGAGGTTCTGCAAAATTACATATTCAAGAGGAACATCAAAGAAGATACTGAGAAAGGAGTGTATGCTGTAATAGGAAGTGAGGGATGTCTGGTCAAGCAAAGAAAATGCCACTTGATAAACCATCGAAAATTGAGTGGCGAATCTCCTGAAAAAAGGAGTTTTTCTATTTAGCACTTTTGCAACTTTTTAAGCCATGGCGTGCAGAAGAGGAACTGCTTGGAGATTTCCTTTGTTACGAAGACTCATTCAATGCTGCCAAGGAGACCATAGAATGTCCTGCTTTTCCCAAATATGTAGAAATGTTGAATGTGGAAATTGAGCAGGAAGCAACGATTGCAGCCGAGATTGCCAGAGACAGTTCTCAGGACAGTCAGAGTTCTGCTTCATTGAGTCCACTAGGAGGACCTCTTATCGAAAATGAAGCTGCCACTGCTATGAATGAAGTGGAAAGAGCCATGGCACATGCTCAGGAGGATGTGGTTAACTTAGAAGAGTTGGAAAGACAACTCAACGTTGAGCAGAGGAAAATATATGACGAACTTACCATGCAAATTGATCATGGATTAAGTCATGACAAATAAGAGTGCTCATGTACGTCGTTGAAGCCTGTCCGACTGTATGTGAGTGGAGAAGCAGGAACTGGAAAAAGTTTCCTTATTAAAGCAATTTCATGTTATTTGCAGGAAAGGACAGAGTCATCGCTGTCTTGTGTTGTCACCGCTCCAACTGGACTGGCAGCACATAACATTAAAGGGATTACTTTACATCGTTTACTGATGCTGCCAGTGGAGCATGACAACAAATTAGAATATCACAAGCTATCTGGAGATGCTTGTTTTGAAGTTTCAAGAGTCTTGAGGAAAATGAAACTTCTTATCATTGACGAAGTAAGCATGGTTTCCAATGTCATGCTTGCCTTTGTGCATTTGAGAATGCAAGAAGTTCTCAAAACAGAGTATGATGTGTTATTTGGTGGCAAACACATCATTGTTTTCGGAGATCTTCTTCAGCTGACACCAGTGAAAGGGCAACCTGTGTTCAAAATGCTCACGCATGAAGATACCAGGAAGTGCTTAGGGAGCATTGGCAACGTCAATATATGGTTAAACTTCAATTATGCTGAACTGCATGAAAATATGCGTCAGGCAAAGGATGAAGTTTACAAGACTATTCTACAAGATGTTAGAATTGGAAAAGTGACCGAGCATGGGAAAGAAGCTTTACATGCACGATTACTGACAAATTTATATCCAGACGAAGATGTTGTGCCTGAGAATATTTTTCAGAAAGTTACTGAGAAAAAATCTGGAATATGTTTGATGCCAACTCTTGCAGAATGTGCCAAATTCAACAACAAAATGTTGCATTTAGAAAAGCAAGAGATTGTGAAACTGGAAGCTATTGACAGAGTAGAGCATATGGGATCAACAATTATTTTGTCTGAGAATCTGAAAACAAAATTGGATTCATTAGAGAAGAGTATATCTAAAACTGCGGGTTTTGAAAAGACTCTGAATGTGTGCTTGAACTGCCGTATAATTTTAAGAAGGAATTTACATGTTGAAAGAGGTCTGGTAAATGGATCAATGGGTAATGTTGTTGATTTTGTGAAATACAGAAATAGAGATGGAATTGAATTTTTAAAAATTAAATTTGATGGCATTGAGGAAGTACAGCTAATTGCTCGTTGTTCTGCTAGATTTTTGCTTGTAAAAGACTTATATGTTCGTCGTAAGCAGTTTCCTGTTTGCTTGGCATATGTGGTGACAATCCATAAATCGCAAGGTTTAAGTGTAGACTGTGCATTGGTGAATATTGGCAGTTCTGTGTTCAAGGAGGGTATGGCATATGTGGCATTGTCACGAGTTAGAACTTTATCGGGATTGTACTTGATTGAGTGTGATGTCACAAACATTTGTGCGGATCTAGATTGTGTTAAGGAATACAATAGGTTAAGAAGAGAGTATGCGCCACATTTGCCTCAGTATCCTTTGTTTGAGAAACGTGTGGTAGGCCTGAAACGAAGAAATGTGACCAATACTGGGGAGGTTGTAGCAAAAAGACGAAAAGTCGATGAACCTGAAATTATAAGCAGAAACAAAAAGGATTCTGTTGAAGATGTTGTTGGTTTTCAATTTGAAAACAGTTCTGGTGTCAACTGCTATGCTAATGTAGTGGTTAATGTTTTGTTTTCTCTAGAAAATGTAAAAGAAGAGATTGTGGTCAATTCTGATCAAAGATTTTGCAGTTTGTTAAATTCTGTGTTAGAGAAATGTAGCACTGATAGAACAAACATAGAAAGTGTGTCTGAAATTCGAAATCTGTTAGACAGATGTTCAGGCCAAACACAATTCTCTCAAAATAGTCAGCAAGATTGTCAGGAGTTTTTAATGTATATGCTTGATGTATTGCATGATGAAGGTGTAGATGTAGATCACCTGTTTGGGCTTTCTTATCAATGGCAGCATGACTGCGAGAACTGTAGGGTATCAAGTACTACTAGTGTAGACTCAGAAAGATTTATATATTTAACTTTGCCAGACAGTAAATCAGTCTCTTTTAATAAGCTAGTAAAAGCAGCTGATCACAACATGGAGTGTAGCCAATGTAAATCTGAAATGATGTCCACATTATTTATACGAACATATGGCCAGTATGTCATTTTAATGTTCCAACGATGTAGGCCTGATGGAACAAAATTGACAACTTTAATTAAAAATTTTGTGGCTTCACAGTTGTCAATATCAGGAAGGACTTTTGTAACTGTAGCAATTATATATCATGATGGTCCTTCAATAACATCAGGACATTATACAGCTTATTTAAAGTGTAGAAATGGCTGGTCATTCTGCAATGATTCTGTTTTAATTTTCAAAAAAAAATTGCCGTATGACCTTAAAAACTCTTACCTGGTGTTTTTAAAACCAAAATTTTAGGGAAAGAATCTCGGGATGTGCTCTGAGGAATTTCAAGAAGTTCTAATGGCTCCTACACGATTTGGCCTTGAGGATAAGTGTAGTACAGAGACATAACTTCTTACCATAACACTGGACGTCATGGAGAAATACGTGCACTTTGAATGAGTTCAGAAAAACTGTTTCTTTTTATAAGCTAATTGAAGCAGCCAATCAAAACATGGAGTAGAGGGAATGTAAGTCTGCAATGCTGTCTACTGTTTTACATTGCTTTGTCATTAAAAGTGATGTAGAGAATTAAATAATTGTACTAGTCATAAAGGTAGTGTAAGTCTGCTTCATAGTAAGCAGTATCAGTGTGATAGGAAATGTAGAACATGATTGAGCAAGAAGGGGAAGATATTACTAGTCCAGGATTGTGAAAATGATCTTCAACATTTTAATTGTGAAAGTTGCGGAAATACAACATGACGGGATTGGCTTAAAAGAATTCTAAGAGTTATAAATGGCTCAGACACGATTTGGCCTTGTGGAAACGTGTGGTAGAGAGCGAGAAGTCATTTATTGTATGTAACATGTTTTTGAAAACGATGGAGGTTTTCTTTCAGAAAGTGGCGGGTTGAAAGTAATAACAGCACAACAGAGTGTAAGATGTTCATAGGACATCCTTGGCCGTCATGGAAAGTAAGTTAACTTTAAGGAGTTCTGAATTCTGATTTGTTATGTTGTATGGGTTTTTTAAACACAATCATTTTGATTGTGTTTTTTTTCCCCGCTGTTATATGATGAATACCTTCAAGTCACTGTTTTAGTGAAATTTGATACATTCTGAGAACAGCAAAAATAAACCATTTAACATGTATAATTAATTCTGTTCTGTTTGCATTTATGATGTACATGTAGAACTGTGTAGGAGGCATGGAGAAGGTGAGGCTTCTGTAAGTGTCAAAGTTGTTGCATACAGTGTTCATATTCTACGTAGTCTTTTATATTTCATTACTTTCACTGTGTCTGACTGATCTAAAATTTTTTTTTTTAAAAGAACAGTAAGTATAAGGGAAGGAAACATACAGTTATGTTAAAAGAAACACAGCTATAGGGAATAAACTAGGGATACTGTTACCCGCAATCCTCTGCTGATGATGTCACTGAGCATGTCATGAATGATGTAATATGTGACATCATCAGCAGTGGATTACGGGTAATAGTATCTCTAGTTTACTCCCCTATAGCTGTCTTTCTTTTAACATAACTGTCTGTTTCCTTCCCTTATACTTACTGTTCTTTTTTTTTTAAAAATTGTTTTGGTTCGCTTCCGGTTCGCGTACCGGGGAGCGAACTGAGAAGCGAACTAAGAGAAATAGAGGTTGGCACAGTTCCAAATATTGTACCAATTTTTTAATAACGGGGAGGTAGTTCTGAAAAGAACTTTTTTTTAAATTGTTTTTGTTGTTTTATATTTTTTTTATTATTTTTCTGAACATTTTTTTACTTTTTTTGAATTTTTCTGAACAGTTTTATATTTTTTTTTGGTTTTTTTCGGAGGGGGCAACGAAAACGATTCATTGTAAAGGGCTCAACAGGAGCAACAAAACAAAAAAAAAGAATTTATTGTTTGGGGCGTTTCGGACAAACATGAGCATGATTGTCAATAGCTCTGTTGATCAGAGTGATGCTACTTTCTCCGTAGCAAATGAATCCACTGCAATGTACGCAGACTTGTTTTACTTCACGAAATCTCGTTTGTATATTTGGCACCATCTCCCTGCCCTCTGGTCCCGTTACTTCCGGTACAACAGATCTTCTGGCCATAATAGGGAGATTATCTAGGTCGTTACGAAACTGTGCAGCACTGTAGTTGTTAGGATGCCACCTAGTCATATGGCGATGCATTGTGTAGTTTCCGAAACTGTATTTTTTGTCGGTCCCTCTGGACAGTCTATCTTGACATATAAGGCAAGTTACGTATCTTGCATTTACTTTTTTCTGACCTTTGGGAATTTAAAAAAATTGCCAAATGAAGTTTTCTTTCCGGTGAGACGTCCTGGGCTCCTCAGGCAAAAAGTGCCTCTCTTCGTGCTCGTCGTCCTGTTCCTCTTCTTCCTCTTCTTGCTGAATTATAACTTTAGCAGGTGGTCCACTCTTCCTTGGATGTGGTGGAGGTGGTGGGGAAGCACCAGCTGAAGCTACTAAAGAAGCCATTGCTCACTGGTAACAAAGGGTCTTTCTCTCACAATGATGAAAGTCAGAGTGAGGAAAGAAGGAGGGATTTTCATCATTTGGGAAAAACAATAGTTCTCAACCAATGAAAAGTGTTCATTTTAGATTATATGACCTAGTCTTACATCATTAGGAAACCAAAAGTGAAATGAACCAATGAAAAGTGTTATTACCAAGTCACATGACCTGCTGTGTTTACGTTACGCGCTTTGCAGGGCCTCCCGGTTTGCTTCCAGAAACCTGTGCTTTGCGACTCGGTAAGCGTACCAGTTCGCTAACGTAGCACGTCATATGATGTATCACGCGACAACGCGAAACGTCATGCGGACGGGAGGCGTCACGATGTTGTTTTCAAACGCGGCAGTTGCGGTAAAGAAAAGTTTACCGCCTCGAGGTCTATTTCGCGGCATCAAGGTCAGCTAACGGGAAGCTTCCCGATTCGCGAAGCGGGAACGAAGAAAAAAAAATATTTTAAAAAAAAGTTATTAATAAACATATAAAATATATTTTTGGATTTAAAGAAGAATACATTTTACAGCTACAGATATTAGCTGTTAAAAAACCAATGAAATTCACTGAAAAAACCATAGATTATAGACCATATATAGTTAGGAATTAGCATTTACAAAACCTTGAAAATTCACTGAAAAAACCATAGGTTATAGACCATATATAGTTAGGAATTAGCATTTAGAAAACCTTATTTTACTCACACAAAACCATTGAAATTCCATATATAGTTAGTTGCACTAACTATATATCGCGCACCCGCAATCCACTGCTGATGATGTCACATACTACATCATTCATGACATGGTCAGTGACATCACTGATGACATCACTGATGACATCTCAAATGACATCACTGATGACATCACTGATGACATCTCAAATGACATCACTGATGACATCATGACACACCAATACCAGTTACTACATACGCACTCACTGATTCCTACGTCTACACACACATTCACTCATTCACCCATACAATCACTCATACATACAGTCACTTATTATTACAACACTATCATATGCACTCATACACCTATGCAGACAGTCACACACTGCCACTCATCCATGGAGTTTCTCACACAGCAAGTCAGTCCTGTAAAGAATCAATCACACTTCCATTTCTTCATCTATACAGTTAAACACAGAACACCATACTTCAGTGACATCACTGATGACATCACTAATGACATCTGAAATGACATCACTGATGACATCTCAAATGACATCACTGATGACATCATGACACACCAATACCAGTTACTACATACGCACTCACTGATTCGTACGTCTACACACACATTCATTCATTCACCCATACAATTACTCATACATACAGTCACTTATTATTAGAACACTATCATATGCACTCATACACCTAGTCAGTCCTGTGAAGAATCAATCACACTTCGATTTCCTCATCTATAGTTAAACACAGAACACCATACTTTTCACACATATACTAACACATACTTACTCTCTTATACAATCACTGATACAAGTACACATTGATATGCACAGAGTCACACACCTCCCAGCCAGCCACACACACACTCAGTCTTCCATACATCCAGTCATTCTTCAATATGTAAAACGTATTTAAACTTTACAAAAACACACAGACACTAGATGATGTCATCAGTGATGTCATTTGAGATGTCATCAGTGATGTCATCAGTGATGTCACTGACCATGTCATGAATGATGTAATATGTGACATCATCAGCAGTGGATTGCGGGTGCGCGATATATAGTTAGTGCAACTAACTATATATGGAATTTCAATGGTTTTGTGTGAGTAAAATAAGGTTTTCTAAATGCTAATTCCTAACTATATATGGTCTATAACCTATGGTTTTTTCAGTGAATTTTCAAGGTTTTGTAAATGCTAATTCCTAACTATATATGGTCTATAACCTATGGTTTTTTCAGTGAATATATATATATATATATATATATATATATATATATCCCAGTGGCAGTATCCCAGTGGCAGTCACCACTGGGGAGTTATAGTTAGGAGGTCAGCGTTTCCATACACAAGGTATTCTTTGGTTTGCGATTAACTTTGGCACAGTTTTACAAATCTTTAATGAAATAACCAATTCACCTGAGCTTCTCCCTAGAAAGTTTTGGGGTGAGCCGTCAAGCAGGGGCTGAGAAAATCTGGGGTGTCTGAAAAGCAAATTTCCCCATGCCTTTTCCATAAACTGTTTTGAGCAGCATTCAATTTGGCAGGAAGCCAGATCTTGGTCCTCAAATTGTGATTATTGTGATTTGGTGTAAATCCGTTCAGTAGTTTGTGATTAAAAATAATTGTATGTCTGGATGGTTGGGTTTAAGGGACAGTCGCGAGACCCCATCCCTAGGTATCAAAACTAAGTAGAAACAGAGGGGGCCCCCTCCCTGAGGCTTGATTGATTCGGGGACTACATCCCCTGGGGCCAGCTGAGTTACTGTGTCCCAGGAAGTCCACCCCAGGATACAGTAGTTTCCCTGCCCAAAAACAAGTCTTCGCCATCACCTGGCAGGAGAACTTTTAAAACTCTCGCCACACTGGAGTAAACATGCCCTACCTGTCTGAAGTAGTGCAAGCAGGGAAGAAAAATCTGCTTTCAGCTGGTGGGAGGTTTAAGCATACTCCTACCGGCTGGGATCAGACTTCTGTTCTGGTTCCCTGCCTCACTCCTGTGGGCAGGAAAACAAAAGACATCTTGCTCCCAAACACAGGGCGCATGCATAATTAGGCTTTCCCTCTGACCAGGAGTAATGCCAGCCTATGCACTATGGGGGTTGCCAGCTAGGACTGCAGGCCCTTGGGGTTCCCCTTGCAGCCACCAACTTGTGGTTTTTGGGTGCCTCATGTGGGCATCGAGGCAACAACCTCTGGCCGCCCATTAATAATACATTCGGGCCGAAGGAGATGGGGTCACCTGTATGTAATAAAGATGGGAGAGATGCCCCCTCCCCTTTTTAATAACATGTGGCCCCAGTAGATGGGGTCTTTGGGGCCAAAGAACACTCATGGGGAGAGAATGCACAGCCACTCCCCTTTTTTAAGTGCATTGTAGCCCCAGGGAATGTGGTCTGTCAACAGCCAGGTCTTGAGGGCCATTTGAAATTCTGGAAGTGAGGTGCTGGTTCCGAGGTGTGAGGGGAGACGGTTCTCGGTCTTTGCTGAAATGTGGGCGAAGGAGCATCCTCCACTTCTGCTTCGGTAGATGAGGCGCATATGGGCAAGTGACAGGTAGGCAGTGCGTAGTGTTCTAGATGGTTGGTGGAAGTTCAGGTGGTGAATAATGTAGGCAGATTCTTGGTTGTGTCAAACCTTTTGTACGGGAAGAAAGGGGAGTTTCCTGAGGTGGGGTATGATGTGGGTTTGTCAGGGAAGGCCGAGAATGAGTCTGGCTGCGGCATTCTGTATGGTCCGAAGTCTCTGTAGAATGTGTGTGGTGATTCCTACGTAGAGGACATTGCCATCGTTCAGTCGCCAGGTGGTGAAGGATTGTGTCACGGTGCATCATTAGTTGATTGTTGGTGATCTTTTCCAGTACTTTCGCTGGGTATGGGAACAGGGAGATTGGCCTGTATTTTTTTAGTTTGCTGGGGTCAGTGGAGAGTTTTAATAGTGGTCTCAACTTCGGCATGCTTACAGGCACCAGGAAATATTGCGATGGTGATTGAGGTGTTGAGTAGGGTGGTGAGTTCCTGGCCGATCCTTTGATTTCCGAGGTTGAAGTTGTGGTGTGGGCATGGGTCTGTGGGAGCTCCAGAGTGGATGGATTTCATGGTGGATGTGGTGTCTTGGGTAGAGAGGATGTTCCATGCAGTCAGTGTGTGGTTTGTGTCAGTTACAGTGGTGATGCATCTGTCGAGGAAGTCCGTAGGTGTTGGTTGTGGTCTGAGGTTTCTGTATATGGTTGCAATCTTGTCATAGAAGAAGTGAGCGTGGTTGTCGCACATCTCCTGAGAGGGTGTGATGTTGTTTTCGCCAGCAGCCGGGTTGGAGAATTCCTTAAAGATGTTGAAAAGTTCCTTGATGTTATTGGCGCTGGTTTTGATGTAAACAGCAATAGCTGTCTTCTTTGATGCCATCAGCAAGCAGCGGTAGAGGTTGAGGGAGGTCTTCAAGGCTGCCCTGTAGGAGGTGCCCTTGCTAGTGCACCATCTTCTCTCCAACTATTTGCTGTCTTGTTTCAATGTTTTGAGTTCTTGGGTGTACCAGCTAGCCTTTTTAGATGATTTTCTCTTGATGTTGCTCTTGATGGGAACAATGCTTTCTTCACAATTGGTGATCCAGGTGTTAAAGATTTCCACTCCCTGTTCAAGGTTGATGGCAGTAGCAGGGTTGGAAGTGTTGAGGGCATTCACCTAGCTGGTCTCTGAGATTTTATTCCACCTCTGGTGGGGGGTGTTGGTCCAGTGGTGGAGGAAAGGAAGTGTGGTGGGTGCAGTCCACCCCAGGTGTCATCACTGAGGGGGGTGACAAAAAAGGCTAAAATATGTGTTTTAAACACATATTTTTGCCATTTTGTCAAGCCTGAACTTGCTACGCCACTACATTGGTCATCTTGGGGGTGGCAGTGCGGAGGCTGCACAGGCTGCAGATGCTGAAGTTAATGATGGAGTAATCGATCCATATAAGTTCTGTGGCCTGGCTGTATTTTAAGCAGTTGCTGTAGGTGAAAATTTGGTCCAGCGTGTGCCCTATGGTGTGTGTAGGTTTAGGGACGATCTGGATCAATCCAAGGCTGCTCATGCTGTCGAGACCCTGTGTGGCATTTTTGTAATTTGGGTCAAGAGGGGGCCAAGAAAAAAGAGGGGGTCCCAACACGCAAAATCCCATTCATTTTCCATAGACTTCTCTAGACAAGGCTACAGCAAACACTGCGGAGCAGAATTGCATCAACTTTGTCAGGAAGCTAGATCTTGGTCCGCAGAATGTATTTTTTGTGATTTGGTGTAAATCCATTCAGAAGTATTTGAGAAATTTAGGGTAAAAAAGAATTGTATATTTTGGCAGTTGGGTCCAATTTATAAATAGAGCATTTTGAATGCTATATTTTTCTTGGGCCATCTCGCTTCCTCAGCAGAGCGAGTGTTCTGATTGGTTGCCAGTAACATAAGAAAAATGGTTCTGGCAGACGTTACCATACTCAGGTACTTAATCCCCTGTTTTGAAGTAAAGACAAGCTTCCTAGCCCGCATCTCTCACTTGTTGGGAGCATTGAGCAAAAACCATGTCCGATCCCAGAGGGCATGAGCTTAAAAAATGCTACCGCCCAGTGGGAGCAAACTTTGATCGTGTTTCCTGCCCTCAGTGATGTTGGCAGGGAAACATATCCAAATTTTGCTTCTGCCCGCAGGATGCAGCATACGTAGCTGCTCTCTTTGGGTGAGAGCAATGCTGGATCAAGTCGCATGTGGGGAGTTGGCTAGGGCCAGATCACTGGGGCCATGGGCTCCTCCTTGTCCCCCAACAACACTATTATGGGTGTCTTTGGTGGGCACCCACCTTTTTTGCACTGGAGACTTGGCGATATGATCCCTTGGGTTGAATTCGGCCTTGGGAGGTTGACTGTGTGCAGTCCTCTCCATGAAAATAGCACTGGGCTCAGGAGATTGGACCCCTGGGGCAAAAATACACATTCTTCTGGCATGAGTCGCCAAACTACATTAGCTATAACTTGCCACTATACCATGCACTGTGTTCGGAGAAATGATGTAATTTCAGATGTCATAAATCTTAATATAAGTGCTATGATTTCACATGCTATAAGTTTTATAATATGGAAGGGTATAACTAGTGAACAAAGAAAGTGCGACATAGTTAATGTAGGTTGCTGACTCATGCGAGAAGAATGTGTACTGAAGTGAGCGACTTATAGTATATTGAATTTTATATGTAAATTATAAATGTAAGTTCTAACCAGTACTGTGTGAATTAGAAAGAAGGCTATAGCTATAACTTCATTATTTCATCAGTTTGTATAGTTTAAGTTAGTTTTTTTCCAAAGAATAAATCAAAGTCGCCTAACTATACCTTTGCTTTTTATTACTAACATATAACTATATCATACATATGTATGTATGTAGATGTGGTGTTAATAATAGTAAAAAGATGGTAGAAAGATTAGGGGGCAGATGTATCAAGCGTTTTTTTTGTTGCAAGCGCTGCGAATCGCAAAATAGCAGTGTTTGCGACAAAAAAAGGGAAATGCAATGTATGAAAAAAATCACATCGCAAAATTAAGGAATTGCAAAATTTGCGATTCCTTAATGTTGCGCTACCATTTAAGGAATCGCAAAAAGCGATTCCTTAAATGGTATGTAAGAAACAAGAACGTTTTGCGATTTCACACTAAGAAATCGCAAATTACCACCAACTTATAGTTGGTGGTAATTTGCGAATTCTTTTACAAATGCACTTTTTGCAATTTGTAAAGGTGGCATGTGACGCTCATACATGCCCTTAGGGCATTTATGAATGCCATATGCGCACACATGTCAATTTCAGGGGTGCAGCAGGGTGTCCTTAAGACACCCTTGCACCCTTGAAATTATTCTCAATTTGCGATTCGCAAATTGCGAATCGCAAATTGAGAATAATTTCACATTCATTCCTATGGGCCTCCAGGCCCAAAGAAACGAATGGGAAATTATTCCTTAATTGCGATTAGCAATTTGCTAATCGCAACTAAGGAATTTTACGAAATCGCAAAAAAATAGCGTATTTCTACATACATACAATTTTGCAATTCTCAAATAGCGATTCCTTAAAAATCGCTATTTGGGAATCGCAAAAGGGTATCTTGATACATCTGGCCCATATTTCTGAAACCAGCCTTCGCAAACTGTTTTATCACTTGTCACTTAACGATGATAAAAAAAGCGAAGAGAAACTGTTTACCTGCATAACCCGCTAGAATTGAGTGCATTTTCGCTGTGGGGTGACGCCTGGTTTGACCTGTGATAGCGGGATTCCCGACTCGTGCAAAGAACAGCCTCATAAGGGCTGGTGGCAGACTAGATTGGTAACAAATTATATTATATATTTTCAAAGTATGAAATAGTGGTGTTAAGAATAGTAAATCTGCACTTACCTGTACAGACTTTACCTTCATGATATTCTGGTTGCCAAAATTCTGCGTGCGATATTTTTTACACACGATATGCAGATAAACAACCGGATTGTTAGCAGGTCAGTTGTCTCCTTTGTATTGCCAGTCTCTGCAGCAGAGGCGCGTTAAATCGGCGTGGCCTTCGAGAGTCTCTACCATTGGTAACCATTGAGTGCAAAATGTGAATTTTTTTCCCAGTTAAGTAGTTGGGTTGATAATGACTCTGCATTCAAGCTACTCATCACAGAATTATGAGTGCATATGTAGTTTATGGAATAATGAAATAATCTGTGTTTAATGTCTCATTTTGAATGTCGGTCACTTTTATTTTTATAAATATTGCTGATTTCGCGGTGCAAAAATTAGAGTCTGTTTTTTAAAAATATTTTAACGATACCATAAATAATGCATGGTTCATTGCAACAAATAATAATTTACCGAATATCTGATTATGTATGATAATATACTTTGTTAATATTTCCCCTGAAGATTAATAAAGTTCTCTTGCAACGTGCATCTTTGTGGCTTTGAGGGTCATGCTTTAATAACGATGATGAAACACGATTATTACTTCTTAATGCTGAAATTACAGTTTTACATTGTAATTTTTTCCTGCTATGTGCCCGGTGGCACTAACATCTTTATCACTCCATGTGTTTCTGGTTTTCAAACCTTTACCCCTGCTGTTTGAAAAATATTTCTCATTTTCGTCCCCTATGGAGTACAAAAATCCCTAAAGGCAAACCATTAGTGATCTTTCTGCCTGTTCCCAAACACTTATTATGATCACCATTGCTGCTTCCACTGCCTCATTGGCTTTTGGTAAAGTATGTAAATGAGATGTTCAAAATACACACTTTTTGCAACTGTGCAAGTTCATACTGATTTATAAAATAGGCAGACTATTAACGTGACGGAAAATGTCAGCAAGATTTATGCATGGGTAACAAATTGTATTGAAAATTTTCATTTTTAACATGCTGTTCTAGTTTCTTTAACAACTTCAGACATTCAATTTGATGTATTTGTTTTAAGCAATTTTCCCTTACAGTGCCACCTTTTAGTTCTTTTTCTGAAAAAATAAACAAAGCTACTTCACAGTTGAACACAACAGACTGCTGTTAAATCAAATAGCACGTTTGAAAGAATAAAACATAAAATGTCTCTGTCTGCGCACTTGGGCTCATATATTTCCTATGCACCGCTTTAAATTTCAGGTAGACGTCGGCTTTCTTCATTTTGTAAGCATTTGACGATGGTCTGTCAGTTTATATGTATGGGCGTCTGTGTGTAGGGTGTTTGTATCAAAGACTGATTAATGCACCTTGTCCTCGGCAGCCTTAAACGTTCATTTAGCACATGCGGTTACAGGAAAATACATCTGTTCCGTCACCTCAAATATGACCAAGAGATCATTTCATAACAGAAACATGTCAAACGGACACAATTTATGTCATCTATATTCTGAAGTCATGTTATGGTTTATGGCTTAAAAAATAGTTTCTGTCTGCTTTACTCGGTCAATTCTGGATCAATGTTTTTAGAGTTTACGCAGAGTTTGCTTCCCCTTAAATCCCTTAATTTAGGTGGTTGCAATCTTGTTGGCATGGGAACATCTTCAACGCTCTAGGGTGAACCCCTGCTCTGACTGCCGGATTGCCCATAAACCTGATATCCCGACTTTTATTTTGATCTTGGCGTCAGCTTAACCTGGTCACCTAGGTGTGCACAAATGGCTAGACCTGTCCCTGACACTGCGAGGTCCAGGAAGTGCACTTGAACCGAGAGAGATTTACAGAATGCGCCCTCATTGTTGACAGATGGCTACTGTTGTGGATATAACACCTAAGGTAGTGGTGGCAGTGTACAGTATTTTGTTTACCCTTAGAGAGACCAAACCTTTTCATTTCTTTCAAAGAGAGACTTACTGATCCGTTGTAGGTAAAATTACCCTATGTGAAACTCAGAACCTTGCACTGATATACTGTGTATATGTGTAGGGCCTGTGCATGTATAGTGTGTGTTTTATAAAAATGGAGTAGTATGACTATGTGTGTGAATGAGTAGTGGAGCCCATGGAATCTATAATGTGTGCCCCTGGTGTGACATAGCACAAGATGAAAGGATGCACGCAGCTTCTTCAGAGAATGTAAGTGTATTCCTGCATTGCTGGGGCTAGAACGGAAACAGTCTTGCCATTAGATATTCCATGAAGATGTCTGTTTGCAAGGGGCTGTTGGTTGTTTGTCCCTGAGCACTGCCATGTGATAGTGTTGAAGAACTGCAGTTTCTGTTGTGCAAGGTTAAGATTTAAGGTTAGGCTCAAACTTTTGTCTGCCCCTGATTACTGTTCAGGGAGGTTGATGACTGCTAGGTGCTGAAACCTCACACTTTATTGTGGATATTTTGTATGCTGCTCCAGGTTGAAGACATCCCCCAGTGCTGCCTTCTGTGAGTCGGATCACTTTTTACAAAGCCTGTGTATGGAGATCTGCCTCGAAATGGTGCTTTGTTCCAGTTCCAAGTTCTTAATTACCAAATAAGGGAGTCTTCCTTGGAGTGCTTGAATGGGGGATGTGTATCAAAGGCTGTTGGCTGCTTGATAACCAGCTTCTGAGAGGAGAGGTTAAATACATTAAGGTCTACCCTTGCTGCTGTAAGAGTTGATGATCAACCTAGTGCCTAGAACCATGCTTGCTTTCCAGCTAAGAAAGGAAAGGAGACTGCCTAGTGCTGCAGAAGGGTACACTGCCAAGGAGAGGATACTCAGAGTGAGAATGATGCTAGGAGAGACACGTGTCACAGAGGATCTCCCGGTTCACTCCACATTTACCTGCAACAGCCACAATGGCCCATGTATGGCTGTAATTTCTGTGCTGCATGCTGGCCCATTCTGCACCAGCTCCTGTTGGGCTGTAACTGCCATGGGCCCTGTCCCAGACTGTGTCGGGTGCCACTTCTGTGGGTTCAGCACTGGCCAGTGTCGAGCTCCCACTTTCATGTATTCTACTCTGGCAAATGCTGGGATGCAGCTTCTGTACTGTATGAATGCTGCATCTGCCCTTATTAAGCCACACTTGCTAACAGCATGAATCCTGCCTGGGCCCCTGTCCGCCTGCAACTGCCATATTACGTGAATCCTGTACCAGGCGAGGTTGGGCTGCCGACGCCAGGCTTTGTGGCTTTGCACCAACCTATGTAAGCTGCCAATGCTGTACTGCCTGTGAGGGCTGGACTGGGAAAAGCAACGAACACTGGCAAATTGCTGCTCAACTGGCTTTGTGAGTGGGGGGTGGATGGTGGCTCGTAGGAAGCACCGCTCCCTCTTTTGTTAAAGGGGCAGATATTGCAGCACTACTGCAAAACTGGCCCCTAGTGACAAAACAGGCCTCCACAGCCACAAAACCAGCCCCCACCCCTCCAGACCACCAGGGAAACCGCCCAGTGCCCACTACGGCCAGTCCGACCATGCTGCTTGTTTCCTGCACCAGCCCATGACAGACTGTACCTACCATGTTGTGCATTGGAGCTCATTGAGCCAAAATCAGGTTGGACCTGCTGAGGACTTTGTCTGACTGTGATTGTAGTCAGCGAAAGGAGTTGAGACTCTGCCCATATTTGCAGACCCATCAGTGGTAAGGAAAATATTTCACTGTTTGTACCTTTGAGTTGCAGGGAATGAATCTGCACGTGTGCCTTATTCTTGCACATGGCACAGTTTATTGTGGATCTACCTATATAGGGTTGCTTCGGTGGGATAGAGCACAGCGGGAAAGAAGAGGGTGTAGTGCTCAAAGAGCAATATTGAGCAAGTACTTGGCTGGTCCAAACACTGGGTTGGATATTGGTTTATTTTGTCTGTTGGTTGAGTGATGAGTTCTCGTCTTTGTCCACCACATTATCTCCCTGAAAAGCCTGTGATTGCTCACTGTCACTACCCTAACACTGAAGTGTGGAAATGATTGTACTAGGCTCAGTTTCCGGAGCCTTACTAGCAAGGAACCTGGAACAGCAGTTGCAAACAACCTCAGCCACAAAGTTTGAGACCTATTAGTCCCTATCTATCCTGTGCCCTCACCCCCCCCCCAACAGTGTCCCGACAGTCCAATGGGGAATTTCATGTGAAAACCTCAACAGTCCATTACAACTGCCAAAGGAGCCCCTCTTCTGAAGAGAATACCAGCACGCCAGACCTGTTTCACACAAACGTTGATGTGTTAGTGACAAGAGGAGGCCTAGTTTGGTCTTCACTGTTCCTATTGGACAAGGAACCAGGCTGATTTTTGCATTTGCTTGTTTCTGTCTCGAATGGCATTATCAGCAAAGAATTGATGTACTGGATTGCCACCTGAGTGGCTTCCTATGGCTGAGACGATCTGCAAGCATGACAAACATAACCTTTGCATTTCCTGTATGCTGAACAGCATCCAATATTTTGCAGATGCCACATTTCCTCTATTTAAGGTGTGTACTTATAAAAAAATCTGTCAGTTTTTGGTGGAGGTCCTGCATCTTCAAAAATCTTAGGACCTTTCATAATGCCTTCCCTACACCACATTCCCTGTTTGATTTTTCGCTGAATCTAGAACATACTACCAGAATATAGTGCAGCTTCATTGCTGTTTATGCATGCGCATTAGACATCTGTATGTTCAGTAAGTACTAACTTATCCTCCTCATGTTTGTATTATGTCACTGATGATTGACTAGGCAGATACAAAACAAACCCAAGGAGTTGATGGACAGAGCGCGGAAACTTTTCAGACACTCACCCCCTTTCACAGATCTGGGTTGAATCCGTCATCGTTCTTTAGCTCACTTCGCCACCTCAGTTTAGAACCAACTATATGCAAATCAGTCTTGGCCCTGTGCCTCATGGGAACAGACCAGCCCGAACTGCAAGCCAGGTCTTTCCTGAACGGGAAAGAAGCTTCCTGGGTCCGGTTTCGAAGTAACACCCCTCATCAGCCAGGCCAGCTTTAATCCAGTGGCAAAGCAGCGAGCAAGGGACCCATGTCTGGTCATACCCTGCCAATTTAGGGCAAACAAAGCAATCACAAGGAGATGAAGGACGGAGCGCTGAAACATTTTAGACACTCACCCCCAGTCACATATCTGGGTTGAATCCATCATCGTTGTTTAGCTCACTTCGCCACCCCAGTTCAGACCCAGCTATATGCAAATCAGTCTTGACACTGTGCCTCATGGGAACAGTCCAGCCCGAACTGCCAAGCCAGGTCATCTCGGAAACAAGCATCCTAGGACTGGCTTCAGGGTAACACCCCTCATCAGCCAGGCTAGATTGAATCCAGTGGCAAAGTGATCAAGGGACCCACGTCTGGGCATACCCTTCCAACACAGGATAAGCAAAGCAAACACAAGAAGATGATGGACAGAACACTGAAACTTTTCAGACACTCACCCCCAGTCACAGAACTGGGTTGACTCCATCTTCGTTCTTTAGCTCACTTCGCCACCTCAGTTCAGACCCAGCTATATGCAAATCAGTCTTGACCCTGTGCCTCATGCACAAGGCAGATATAACGTAATATCCCCACAGGGAGCTTTATTTACAATGTACTAAACACAACACAAATCTTACATATTACATATTCTGTGATCACAAAGACTACGATTTGCAAAATCATAGGTTGTTATCCGCAGAATATGGGCTCGGGATAAGAGATTCAGAACTAGTTTGGCTGCTGGATTTTAGACGGTCAGTAGTCTTCTTGTGAGCTGGTTGGTTATCCCAGCATACAGGGTGTTCCCATAGTTTACTGGTGTGCTGGTGATGAGGGCTTGGGTGATAATCTTCCTGGTGCTGTCTGATAAGGTAGCCACTTAAAGATTTTCTTCTGCATTCTCAGGGTGTTGCAGAAGGATGAGGCTACTTTGTTGACTTGGGCAGTCATGTCCAGTTTGTTGTCTATGATGATTCTGAGGTTTCTTACTTGTGAGCAAGGCATGGGTGTGTGTTTATGGGCTACTTGGTGAAGTCCAGTGGAAAGGAGTCTTTCCTAAAAATTTTGATCTTGTCCAATTTCAGTTTGAGCAGTTGGATTTCATCGAGGGGACACTTTGGCCATGCATGCTGTGAACTTGTTGCTGGTGCTGGATTTTTTTGTCTGAGAGGGACGCTATCAGTTGCATGTCATCTGCATATGTGAGGCCGCTTGGTTGTGAGTCCGTATGACGTCTGCCAGTGGAGTCATGTAGATGTTGAAGAGTATCAGGCTGAGCAAGGAGCTGTATAGGACTCCACAGATGAGTTTCCATACTTCAGAGGAGTGGGGAGCATGTTGACATCTTGAGTTCTTCATGCAAGGAAGTAGCAGATCAACTAGAGGGCATGTTCCTTGATCCCTGCTTCATGAATTTGTCGGATCAGACTCTAATTAGAGACAGTTTTGAAGGCTGCTGACAGGTCGAGGAAGATGAGAGCTGCAGTTTCCTACCTGCCAAGGTTCACCCTGATGTCCTCCATTGCTGCAATGAGGGCATTTTCCATGCTATGGTTGGGTCTTAATCCTGAATGCGTGATGTGGAGAAGCTGAGGATTGATGAGGTCGTCAGAGAGACATTTGTTGGTGTTTTTTTCCAAGATAATGGTTGGGAAGGGAAGGAGGGCTGTCAGTCGGTAGTTGGTAAGTTTGGTCAATGGGAGTGAGGGTCTTGCTGATGAGGAACACTCCTTTTTCAAAGGTGTGATGTGTGCAGGGATCCGCCGGGGTGCCGAAGAATATGATCTTCATGATTGCTGTGGTTTCCTCTATCCTGAAGGTGTCTCATGTGGTGTTGTGTCTTCGTTCATCACTGGGAGACAGCTGGTGAAAGTCAAGGGGTGCTGCTGCAGGGCAAACATTGCTGTTAATGTTGTGAATTTGCTGCAGAAGAAGTTTTAAAGATTGTCACATAAATCTTGGGTTGGGCTGATTTTGCCATTGACAGCTGTTGGTATGGTGAACTTCTTAATGATTGTGAAGATGTATCTATTCCTTTTGGAGCTGGCTTATTTCTTTGACTATAGCCTTTCTCTTAGTTTCTCAGATTAGCTGGTGTTGCCTTCTCCAAGCGACATTGAAACAATCCTTTTTCACTTTCTCTTAACTAGTTCTCAATTTTGCTTCCAGTTGTTTGCAGTGTTGCTTTGACATTCAGAAGTCTTACATGTACCAGCTGGCTTGTGTCATAGTTTTTGCTGTGTGACTTTTTTTCTTGTGGAATAGAGAGTGAGCGCAGTTGGTAAGCCACTTGTTGAAGTGTTCAATGTTACGTGCTAAGAGGCCCATGGGTTCTGTTTTTCCTATGGATGGTGGACATCTAACTCGCCACTATTAGGTTTTTCCTGCTTTGGCATGCTGGACACATTGCGGGGGAGTCTCCTGAGTTGATGGATATTGATGGGGAAACTGACTACGGGATGGTCATTCCAGGTGACAGGTCTGATTGTGTCGATCGTGATGTTGTTGAAGGATGTGAAGATGGGATCTAGGATGTATTTGGTGACGTGGGTGGGCTCCATGCATTAGGTTAGTGTTTCAAGATGGAATATTATGTGGTATGGCTGGGGGGACGTTCAATGCAATATTCTCACAATATGTAAAATTGGACCTCAGATTCACCCTTAAGAGAGCAGTCAGGCATACTCAGAGGAAAATGTGTTAAGCATTTCACAGTATCAACATTGAGAACAAGTAAGTGACACGATTTGAAAGAAACCTTGACACCAGTTTCTAAAAATAACTATATTTTTATATAAATATTGACACCAAAAAGAACTTGGTATCATACATACAACCAGAGTTGTGGATTTTTAAAGCGTTCAAAAATAGATGCTGTATATCTGTCAAACGAGTCACATTGAAGTCAATGGGGGAAAACACGTGACACTCAGTTCAAACTAACCCTCTTATGTATAGGGTCATGCGGGTCCCTAAACCAAGTTCCAACAGTCGTTAATTTGTTGCCTTGCCCAGGGAGTGCGGGTGCAAAGGTGACTTTGCTGTCCTTGCTACTGAATGTGGTCCACAGGAGCTGTACAACTTGCAGCACTTGACAAAACTGCACTTGGAGATGGAGTTCAACTCAACCCACAGAGAGTAGAGGCCTTTGGGGTTCTAGGACCCGGGTTCAACAGCTAGATTTCTTCTAAATTGCTTGGTAGCTCCAGGTGCAGCGGTAGCTGACAGCTGTCAATCACTAGAGCTGTACCACAAACTCAATGACTCCAACTTCAGAATGCAGGAACACAGTAGCGGGGCCATTGCCAACATCGGTCACTGTCGCTGTCTCGACAGATGATGTTGTTCAAGGGGTTGATCATGCAACTGGAAATCACCAAGCCTTGGCTGCAGCAAATTTAGTCTATGGTTAGTTCAGTGGCTGGAGGTCAACAGGAGTGAAGTAGCAGCTTGAGACTTAGTGAAAGGTTAGCTACCATTCTGACCTTTCAGGACACCACTTCCCGTTTGGCTCACTCTCAACAGGCCCAGCTGGTCCCAATTCTTGTCATGCAGCACATCACTTTTCTTGCAGCTTGCAGGGGATTGGTCCCACCAATTCTAGGGAATCTGCTTCTGTTTCTAGCTTCCACACAAGTCCTTCTTACTGGGAGTAATGAGCTTTCACCATGGACACACGTTGAACACACAGTTCCAAAATATGGTCTCTTGAGGTCCCTCAAGTGTCATGTCTACACATGGCGGCAGAGTCCAAAGTCCTGTTGTAGGTGATGGCCTCTTCTTTTAGCCTCTTCTTAGATTCAAAGTCAATACTCAGGTTCTGGTGCCAAGGGAACCCTTTAAATCCTACTTTAGGGAGTGTTTAGGGTGTGAACGCCAATGGCCCATGGGCTACTGATCCATGTGGCTAACCTGCCTCTGAGGTGATAACATCCTGAAGATGTACATCACCTTGTTGCCCTGAGTCCTCTACATTAGGGTCTTCTAACGTGGCAGAATCCTTCCTTGCCTCTACCGACCTCCTAGCCCATCCTAAAGGTATGGCTAGCCTTTTGGAGGTATACGCCTCCTTAGTAACTAATTTTGCCACCTGTCGGGCTGGACAGGATGGGAAGGGCTGGGTCCTCGAGTGGGGGAAAAGAAGCGGCACATCAAGGGTGCTGAAAGCCTTTGAGTGCAAACATTAGTCATCCTGGGAGGGAGGAGGTGTGACCCCTATCCTGTCTAGGCCTTTGTCTTCATCCTGGGCAAGTGCAAACACATCCCACCAGGAGGTGTATTGGTGGCAAACGACCCAGGGAAGCCCGCCAAGGCAATGGGTCGCTGTATCCAAGGGGGCACCCACTGCGGGGTGGCATCCCTGTGCATGCCAGCTCACCCTTGACATGAGAATCTTGTTGGGGGTAAAAAGTCATAGTGTTTGACACCAAACACAACACAATTTGTTTGTTCCATAATGGAGCTCGAATTTCCTTGGTAGCCAACCTATGTTACTCTATGGACCCCTGGCCACTTACAGTACAACCTTGCCTTACAGTGTTACTGCAGGGGTATGTATATATACGTATAAACATATATATCCACACCTTTAACATAATGCACTCTACCTCAACCTTAAGAGTGACTTACATATGTTAAGGCAGTGGTGCGACTCTCTGCAGCACATGGTGTGTGAGGAGTCACTCTCCAGCAGATTGGCTGCTCGTGCAGGGCTGCAATGGCAGACCTGCAGACACACTTTTCCTTGGTTTATGTAGAGTGGCACAATCAATGCTGCAGCTCTGGTGACCCCTTTACCACCCTTCCCTGGGCACCACTGGTACTATATACTAGGTACTACTAAAGAGGCAATGTACCTTGTCAATTTTGGTGTACCAATTGACATCACTTTTAGAGGAAAGAGCATGGGCTCTGGTTTGCAGGTCCCAGCGCAGCATCTTGCAGTCTGAAAAGGCACAAAACGTGGTGGCATTTGCAAAGAAGCCCAGCTTCTAACAATTAGTTAAAGGTTCCTGAGGTTATCCAGATAGGCGGCTGAGATGGTGTTGGTCTGGTCTTCTGGATGGAAATTGAGGTCTCCTAGGAGGCTACATGTGCTGGACTTGAGGATTAACCCTGGGCGAAGCACTTCACTACGCTCGCGGAGTTTGCGAAGTTTTCGCAACTTCGCACTACGCGAGCTGCACGTAACACAGTGCGAACATGCGTAGTGCAGTGTAGCGTAGTGCAGCGGTCATTTTTTGCTTGTTTGTGGTCCTGAACGTCATGTTCGCGACTGCGAGCAAGCAAAATGACATCCCGGCGATATTCTCAATGCGAGGAGGTAAGGTTTCTCATTGTGAGTGGTTGTGCATGCTCGCGACCGCTCTCAATGAGAAACTACCTGTTTGCGTTGAGAAATCTGCCGCTCGAGTAATAATCTACTCGAGCAGCAGAAAACTACAGCTCGCACTGTGCAAGATGCCGTTTTCAATACTTGCACAGTGCCGGATGCTTGTCCGCACTGTGCAATCATTGAAAACGCATCTTGCACAGTGCGAACATGCTACTACGCAGCTCGCGTAGCGCTACGTGGAGTTCACGTAGTGCGAAGTGCACTTCGCGTAGCTTCGCGTAGCGCTACTTCGCAAAGTACGCCCTCCCTTATTGAGGATTAGTGGAGTGTTGACGTCCCTAATGCTGCTAGCGAGCTTGGCTTTGAGGCCTGGAAGGCATTAAATCATGGTTCCACTCAGGATGACATTTTCTGTGTTTTGTATTTTAAAGTTAAGGTGTTCCATGTAGTTGGTTCCGGCTTCAGTTGAGGTGGTGCAGTTGAAAGAGTCTTTATAAACGGGGTGATTCCTCCTTTGGGCCTGTTAAGGCGTTCTTTCCTGGTTATCTTGTATCCAGCGGGGATTGCAACGTCGATATTCGATGCTGAAGCTGTGGTTAGACATGTTTCTGTGAGGAAGAGGCGGTCCCAGATCTCCGTGGAGTGCTTGCTGCACAAGCGGATGTTAAGGAGCTGGTGTATTGGTGTGTGAGTGTGTTTGTTGGTAGGTGTTTGAGTCTGTTCTCTGTGAATGTTGGAGTTGCAGGAGCGGTGGCGCAAGTGAAGCAGCAGAGAGCAAGTCAAAGCTCCTTCTGTGTTGTGTGGTATGGCATGCCAGCAGACAGAAGGGAGGGAAGAAGAGAGGTGCAAGGATCATATAAGGAGTAAGGGAGGAAGGTGGGAGTGCCGAGAGGGTGGGAAAAGGGTGCGTGAGGTGGGCACCTAGAGGAAAAGACAAGATAGGGAAACCCAGCACAAAGTCACAGAACGTTATGTCAAAAAAGTTAGAAAAGGAGTGAGAGTGACAAGGGAGAGCGAAATGGCAAAGAGAGAGAAGAGGCAAAAAGAGCAAGATATGGCAAACGAGCAGCAGACAAGTCACTAAGTGCAAGAGAAATGGCACAGAAATCACTAAAAGAGCAAGAGAAAAGGCACAAAGAGCAAAAGAAAATGCACACAAGTCACAGAGAGCAAGAGAAATGCACAAAGAGCAAGAGAAAGGGTACAATTTGAGAAAGAGAAAGAGAGAACAAGCATACATAAGCCCAAATAAGTAATAAATTTTCCCTGACTTTAATTTTTATTGTTGAATTATAAAAACAAAGAACCCAATACTATCAATTATGAGCTTCTTTCTTTTACGAGCTATTGTATTACTCCTGAATTCGAGGAATAAACTAGGAGTCTTCCTAGTGAACTCCTTAAAACCATGGCGAAGCCAGGGAGTACTCCCTTGAAAATGTTAAACCTGCCTTGAGTAAGGGGTGAACGTTTTCTGTAGGTTCCTTGCCCTGGGGCTCAGAAATCAACTGGAAGTGACCCTCCTTGGGACAGCTGAACACTTGTGGGGGACTTACCCAATGCCAGCGCCCAGCTCCTAACTGCCGCCGCAACTCCATCCCCACGGCCACAGTGTGAGGGGAGCACAGAGGACACGGACTCCAATCCCCAGACGCCCTAGCGGCGCAACGCGACGCCACACACGAATCCCGTGCCAGGAGGCGCTAGATAAGCAGACCAGCCCCGGCGGAGCGGGGGGGGGGGGGACAGCTGAACACTTGTGGGGGACTTACCCAACGCCAGCGCCCAGCTCCTAACTGCCGCCGCAACTCCATCTCCACGGCCACAGTGTGAGGGGAGCACAGAGGACACGGACTCCAATCCCCAGACGCCCTAGCGGCGCAACGCGACGCCACACACGAATCCCGCGCCAGGAGGCGCTAGATAAGCAGACCAGCCCCGGCAGAGCGGGGGGGACAGCTGAACACTTGTGGGGGACTTACCCAACGCTAGCGCCGAGCTCCTAACTGCCGCCGCAACTCCATCTCCGTGGCCGCAGTGTGAGGGGAGCACAGAGGACACGGACTCCAATCCCCAGATGCCCTAGCAGTACAACGCGACGCCACACACGAATCCCGCGCCAGGAGGCGCTAGATAAGCAGACCAGCCCCCGCGTCACGGGATCGCACGCGGGTCGCCGCCGGGAGAAGCCCGGGACAAGGGCGGGACCATCTATGGCCATTGTAGAAACAGCAATGCTCTCGCATACATAAAAAAGGTGTAACATTGGTAGTCATGTAGCAGTAAACACTATACATATGTAGCTAAATGGTAGACAGATACAGTTTCTTGGGTATATTCTTAAAGTAGATGGTTTAATGACTTCACGGGAACTCCTTAATCTCCTCTTAAACACAGAGGATTCGACAATGTTTTTCATGCGTCAAGTTTTTCTTTTTATTAATCAAAAGTTCATTAGACGTTGGGTCAAAGCGTATTAGTTTCATTCACATTTTCACTCATTAAAAAGCATGAGTGACACCTTGATTCTTGAGACATCATTAAAGTTCAACAAATCCAATGCATTTCGGGCTGTACTATGTGCCCTTCATCAGGGAATAATGCTGTAACAAAAACAAATTCCAAGTCACCACCTTCCATATAATATTATACAGTTCATTCAATTGAGCATCTGTTCATTTCTAGGCGTGTATGTATTAAGTAATGCAAAACAAATTGCTGTCAAATCAAATTCAACAAGCCAGTTCAAAAAGGTAAATGACTCACATGTCTGTTAAGTGCTTTAGTAACTGCTCAACCAATGTTTTGATGCTGTTATGAAGAAAAGAGAAAGAAACGCGGGTTGTAATGGACATCAGGGTTGTAAAAGCAAAGTGTGACGTGTGGCCAAGCTGTCACGTTTTAGTGAATGGACTAACCTGAGATTTAGTGAATCCGAACGTGAGTGTGCCCACTGAACCGAAGGTTCGTGCTCACGGCAGTTAGAGATTTTCTCCATGCAACGGTGTTGCTGTTTGGTAAGTTATTTGAAAAGTGATGTCGACAAAGGTGGTGCAATCGTGATAATGGATCGAGCACAATATGAACTAAAAGTTATGGAACATGTAAGAGACACAAATATCTACATGAGGCTTGAACAGAATCCGACCGCTGAATTCTCACAAAACCTCAAAGAAATTGTGGAAAGAGCATATGAAATGGGAACAATTAATGATAGAACAAAAAAGTTCTTGCTTAAAGCCAATCCAAAAAGTCCCTCTTTGAACATGGTCCCAAAAATACACAAAAATCTACTTGATCCTCCACTGCGACCAATAGTATCCACTCGCAACAGCATACATGAACCAGTGGGTCAACTACTGGATAGATATCTACAACCTGCAGTAAAATCTATGGCAACATATGTAAAAGACACTACAGAGTTCCTAACAAAATTGGAGACCATCAGGTTGGATCCTGGTGACGACATAATTTTATGCACAGCGGATGTCAAATCATTGTATACCAGTATACCACATTCAATGGGCATAGAAGCCATAGAGAATGCACTGATGAATTTGGATCTCGATGTTAATTTCCAAACATTTTTGATGGAACTGATGCTTTTCTCTCTCTACCAATCTTATTTCAAATACAATGATCAATGGTACTTGCAACTAGTTGGGACAGCTATGGGCAATTCGGCCGCGCCGGTCTATGCCAACCTCTTCATGAAGTTTTTTGAAGAAAAGCACATACTATGTAAAGAACGCTGGGTTAAAAATCTAAAAACTTTTATCCGGTACATTGATGATATCTTTATTCTATGGTCCAGCACGAAAGATGAATTACAGGATGCCCTTACACAATTCAATCAAGTTGATGAGAGGATACAATTAACTTGGGAAATGTCAGAGACTACCATCACATTCCTGGATGTTAAAATCACTCGCACAAATAAGGGCCTTGAAACAGATCTACATATCAAGAGCACAGATCGCAATAATATGCTCCATTACAGCAGTTTTCATGAACACAATTTAAAGAAATTCTTACCTTTCTCTCAGATGGCTAGAGTTAAAAGGATAACATCAGAACCCAACACAGCACAAATAAGACTAAATGAGATGGAAATTAAATTCAAGCAAAGAGGATATCCACAACACATTCTGGATCTATCGAAATGCAAAATTGGCCAGAAAGACAGAAGTGCACTTCTACAACCCAGCCAAAAGAAAGAACAAACAAGAATAGTGGCCATATCGAAATTTTCAACTTCAAGTTACAAATACAAAAAAACAATCCTTAAACACTGGCAAATGCTCATGTTAGAACCTGATTTTAATCAAAGTTTTGAACAACCACCCCTGTTCGCTTTCACAAGATCACGAAATCTTGGAGAAATGATTCAACCTAGAACCTCCACCCCTGAAACTTATCATGGGACCAAACCATGTTACAATTGCGGACACTGCAATAACGTGATAAAAGGAAATAAGATTAACCACCCAATGAAAGGTCAAGAAATTAAAGTGAGAGTCAATGCTACTTGTGATTCGTCAAACATTATATATGCCCTCAAATGCCCCTGTGGCAAATTATACATCGGGAAGACAGAACGCAAGATGAAAACGAGACTCACAGAGCATAAATCTAACATACGTCTAAAGAACGCAAAATCAACTGTTGCAATGCATTTCATGGAAGCTAAACACAGCATTGCCCAGCTCAAATTCATGATCTTAGAGACTATTAACAAAACAGAAGGAAGAGACAATACGAAATACATTCTCCAAAGAGAGAATTACTGGATTTTCAGATTGTGTACGCAGAAGCCATTTGGTTTGAATGATAGGAATGAATTTTCATGTTACCTGTGAACCTCATTGTAAAACTTTAAATTTGCCCCTAGGCCTGATAAGCTTGGTTCTCCTGTCCCACACTCACCACACCCACATTAACAGTCATTCCAACCTAGCGTGTTAACAGCACTGTTCACTGGAGCATGTCTCTGGAGATCTCTCTTTAAGTCTATCGGTTCGAGACCATCTCGTACACTCCTCGCTTTAATTTTCGATTTATTTTTTTAATCTGTTTCATTCTACTTTACTTATGGTTCACACCTTTTTTCAGCCACACAAGATAAGCAGACACATATCTGCGGTGCTTATCTATAGCATATACACATTACGATACGGGCACCTACACGAAGTCACTCTAGCGCGATAGTCTTTTTTCTAACTCCATCACCCACGTGACCGACATCACTTTTCAAATAACTTACCAAACAGCAACACCGTTGCATGGAGAAAATCTCTAACTGCCGTGAGCACGAACCTTCGGTTCAGTGGGCACACTCACGTTCGGATTCACTAAATCTCAGGTTAGTCCATTCACTAAAACGTGACAGCTTGGCCACACGTCACACTTTGCTTTTACAACCCTGATGTCCATTACAACCCGCGTTTCTTTCTCTTTTCTTCATAACAGCATCAAAACATTGGTTGAGCAGTTACTAAAGCACTTAACAGACATGTGAGTCATTTACCTTTTTGAACTGGCTTGTTGAATTTGATTTGACAGCAATGTGTTTTGCATTACTTAATACATACACGCCTAGAAATGAACAGATGCTCAATTGAATGAACTGTATAATATTATATGGAAGGTGGTGACTTGGAATTTGTTTTTGTTACAGCATTATTCCCTGATGAAGGGCACATAGTACAGCCCGAAATGCATTGGATTTGTTGAACTTTAATGATGTCTCAAGAATCAAGGTGTCACTCATGCTTTTTAATGAGTGAAAATGTGAATGAAACTAATACGCTTTGACCCAACGTCTAATGAACTTTTGATTAATAAAAAGAAAAACTTGACGCATGAAAAACATTGTCGAATCCTCTGTGTTTAAGAGGAGATTAAGGAGTTCCCAAGGGGATGGTCCTAGTGTTCCACTGGAACCACTTCTCATACTTTGATTACCGGCGTGTTTAGGGGTATTCACGCTACCCTAGGAGAACCCGATTGCATGAAGCTACACATACAAGCTGTGCATCCTATCCCAATACCCAGTTCTGTTTAATGACTTCACGACCAGCCGACACGTGTTTCGTCGTGTGGACGTGTTTCACCACGACTCTTCAGGGCTTGAGGCACTACCTACATACATGTAGGTTCGGAAGAGAAAATTGATTCGCGATAAATCCGAAACATTTATTCCAAATGGTATCGATGTGGCTGTTAGTCTTTAACTGTTAAACAGTTCCAGAAACATATGTGTGTTTGCCTGATAGACTCTAGCACACTGGGTCAGGGGTAAAATACGCTTAATACGTGTGGGTATTAAGACAGTACCGGGAGGGGATCCAACTTCAAATTTCTAGTTCCGCAAGTGTCACTTGTATCTTGAAATTAATCAGCTTAGTGGCATCCCTCCTCCTATGTTTCCCGGTCGCCGTTTGCCGAATAACAGACCCAGTGTGCTAGAGTCTATCAGGCAAACACACATATGTTTCTGGAACTGTTTAACAGTTAAAGACTAACAGCCACATCGATACCATTTGGAAGAAATGATTCGGATTTATCGCGAGTCAATTTTCTCTTCCGAACCTACATGTATGTAGGTAGTGCCTCAAGCCCTGAAGAGTCGTGGTGAAACACTTCCACACGACGAAACACGTGTCGGCTGGTGGTGAAGTCATTAAACCGTCTACTTTAAGAATATACCCAAGAAACTGCATCTGTCTACTTATTAGCTACATATGTATAGTGTTTACTGCTACATGACTACCAATGTTACACCTTTTTTATGTGTGCGAGAGCATTGCTGTTTTTGATTGTTGTGAAAGTCTTTGCAGATTTTCTTACTCAACGGTTAAGGGGTCTTTTCCGTCCGCTCTTACGCACCATAAAAGTTACCTAGTCCTTGAGATACTCACAACGTACACACCAGGTAGAGCGCCCTCTTTATCTGAGACCTTAAAAACCCCATTGGCTGTAATTTAAGGCCATCGTAGGCCAGAGGAGGCCGGGTCGGGGTATCCCCCTTGTTTCCGACCCAAGAATTGAAGAACACTGACTTAAGGTACCGCTACCCACTGACTATTTCCGGTTCATTCTACAGGCCCTTCCTAAGGTCCACTATAGTTCGGTAGCCAATACTGACCTAGTTTTTTACTGGTATAAGCTGTCACGCTATGTCTTGCAAGGGGGGCACTAGAATATGTTCTTCCCAGGGTGACTTGTTCAGGGGAACAATGGACTATTATATCAAGAGTGCAATACTGCCCATTGCTAGTGAATTAGAGAGAATTGAACGATCCCCAGCCATGGACAGTTCTCTCATTATGGGTTCTTCTCCACAGACTGCTGATACAGTCTCAGCCATATCAATATTGGAAGAACTAAATCATATGTGTAAATCCTCGTATGCCCCTGTGGAATTAGAAATTGCACAAACTACTGTTCCAATCTCCCCTATAGTTACGACTAATCCCGGGTCTAGTTGTTCTTCCCAACTAACTCAAATTCTACAGGTTACGCCCCTCACAATACGACCATCAGCAAATTCTCTTCCCGCAGTCTCCACCCAGGTGCTCTCTGCCAAAAGGAAGAGAGATGAGGTTAAACAAACGGGCAGTCAGGCCAAGCAACAAAAATTAAACCGAAACCCATCATTACCCAATACTCCTAGCACTGCTACACCGAAAGCATCTACACAGACTTCTCTACTGTCCGCGCTCGAAAATATGATGAAGTCAATTATTTCCCCGTTGATCGATAAAATGACTAGCTTAGGGGACAGGCTCATGGGTGTCGAGGAAGCAATAAAAGCTAAATCGATAGTTACAAAAACTATGGGAGGATCCGTACAATTACAGCGCCCAGCCCCCATAGAAATGCCTAATCCCATTATACAAAGCAAGACCACCCGTAACCAATCAGCTGCCCCATACATGAAAACCTGAAATATCTCGAAAGCCGCCCCAACATCACAGAGTTCCTACCTTAGGGCTGGGCAGAATAAAGAAGCGTCATCTCAAAAAAGAATAGCGGCTAGTTATGATACTATACCACATAAAACTAACCATCTACATTTGCCACCACAGGCAGCTCCTATCGTGTGTGTCCTCTCAGGAATACCAGAACTCTCAAAGGGGAAACATGAAACACAGCAGAACCTAAGGAACAAGGTAGTGTTCTGGCTTACTAAAAATAGACCTTTGCCCCCCCCAATATTGATGGCACTATATTAAGTGTTAGAAGGGTGGGCTGGTTAGGACCTCTCCCAAAAAATACTGCGGGCGATTTGGTACTCGTAGAATTGAGTAATAAATATGTCGTCCCATATCTCCAATCTTGGCAGCCGCAAATAGGTGATGGACCTATATCTGTGTTGAGTCTAAGTGAATTTTACCCCAGAATATTATTTGTCCCATCGCATTGCCAAGCAACACAGAGTAATTTCCGGGCGGCCAAAAGTGGTCTTGTACTGAGTGGCCATTTCTCCCCTGCTTTTAATTAATCTGTCTACTCTTCCTGTTCCTCATTGATTAGCTGAATTATTATTTTCTTAACAGACGCTAATTTTTATGAAATGAAATGTATTAATGTATTAGTGTATATCTATGTACTGCTGTTGCTTTTGAGATCGTTCACACATAAATGGAAGGGTGGGTCTGTGAATTTGTGTCCATGGTGCAAAGAACAGGAGGAAACTGTGGCTGAAACCAATCTGTCAAAACCTTAACATTAGAGGGGGCAATGAGGCCTTAAGGTTGCTAGGGACGGTAACATCACTCCCAGTGGCCATAGCAGTAGCTACGTTTTTAGGCTGCTCTTGGATCATTAGAGTTAGATATCCACAGCGATAGTTTATTCTCGAGTAACCTATGAGTGAGGTCATATGTACGTCTTTTTGAAAAAATTTAATTAGAATTCTTAAGATGTGACTTTGTATTATGCAAATTATGTATTATGTTGTTTTTTTAATGTTTTAATTGTATTTTTTGTGATGTCTTTTATGGTTAATTTTACCGAAATAAAGACGTATGAAACTGTGACCCTCCTTGCCCATGGCAAGACACACAAGCCCAATGACGACTCCCCAGCTCCTCAGGGACTAGGTCTTTGCAGATGTTTGTGATAAACCCTAGGAGGCCAATGGAGGTCAAGACCCCAGTTTTGGGCTGAAGCCGCTAACTGGAAATGGCCTTCAGTCCCCAGGCTAGATATCCATAATCCTGGCATGGATCCATAAGCCAGGTTCTTCCATAGGTCAAGCTTTGACAAGATCATAGTTAGATCTCGTGCACATCTGGTTTGTATGACCTGCACCTGGGGTTTTAAGACCAACACAAATTGAGGTTGCCCTCCATACACAGGGCAGAGTGCAGCAGGCTCTTAACAGGAAAGCCATGACTGACCAGAAATGTCATGCAGCCACTTGTCAGCTTTAAAGAGGTGTGTTGGAAGGTGGATTTTAAACAAACTGTCTACATTTCTTAATCAACAAATAGAATCACTGTGATCGCATCACAACGTTGGAATGGCTGCTTATTCAGAAGCAAAAAATAGTTAAGCTTTGCTGAAGAGGTTCAACGCTTTAACAAACAGCATGCAGAGAAAAAGAAAATTAAGAGCTTTCTGCTAATGATCCATTTTAGGCCCCTTTGGTGGTCTGATGCTGTGGATTATATTTGTGTATTTCTTTCAACTGCTTGTCACAGGACAGATTGTGATTGCTAGTTAGGTTGTTAAAAATGTCACTGTTTTTTCAGGAATTTTAGAGTAGATACAGGAAAAGTGGTTTATACCTGTCATTTGAATCAAATAAAACAAAGGTCTATTGAAACACATTTCCAGTTTGAAGAGGCTTCCCCGCTGACTTTGTTTATCAGAAAATGGCAAGTTTTTGTTTCTAATGGACTGAAATTTAAATAAAACCTGACCCTGAAAATAAAAGCAGGCATTATGGCAAAAGGAAATTACATATTTTGTAGGAGAAATAGAATTAAAATGTTGACTTCCTTTGGTTAAAATCTTTTACATAAGGAAATGAGCGAGAGAGGGTCCTTGAAACAAAGATGATTGGGAAGTAAGCTTTTATAAAATCAATAATCTGTTGTAATTTTGAAAAAAACAACTTTAATGCACTTCTATCCTTAATGTAGCTGCTGTTCAGCCAGATTGCAATCATTTTAAGAGAGAGATGCTTAGGTTAATAAGAGAGGACTACAAATGGCATTCCTTTAGAAAGTATTTTCTGTTGCCTTCGTTTTCAGTCTTTACTGCACATCATAGATTAATACTCCCCATTTTAGAACAGTTTCGCAATTCTATCTTCCTTTTCTGTAGATGGTGAACAGATTTATCCATTTTAAAAATCCCTTCTTAATTGTAGCTGGCTTACATTTTCGTTATATAAACAGAAATTCAAGCAATACATTTAAAACAGTAATCTGTAAAAGGGATTGATAATTTATCAGTAACATTTTACCCTTCTGTGTTGTAAACATATAGTCAAAAAGTGTTGACAAGCAACATTCCACAAATTTTTTTAAAAACTGCACCTGTATTAATATTATGTGTTATTTTTCAATACATGCGTCAATGAGAGTGTGTAACGACCTGTTCCCATGAAACCTGCGTGAGGTTTCATGTGGGCGTGCCGGCGCAGGGGGGAGCATTCAGTCGCAGGAACGCCTTGGAAAAGTGCCTGAGTGAAATCTACAAGATTTCACTCAGTCACTTCAGACGCTGCTACGTCAAAACTTTGCGCTGCTTGAAGCAGGCGTAAGGCATGATGCACCATGTTGAGGATAGGCCAGGTTTGAACAGTACTGGAGTTGCATCACGCCCGCGACACAACTCCAGCACTGCGCTAACCTTACGCCGGCAGATGCGACACGCATCTGTTTATCCTTGCGCCATTATGCGCCGCATTGTAAATGCGGAGCATCTGTGGTGGCACATTGGGAAACCTGCATCAAGCATCTTTCCTGGCGCATCCCTGCTGATTTGCAGTGATGCGCCAGGAAACGCAAATCCGCCCTATAGTTTTGTTCCTTTTGTCCTTAACACTCCTCTCTTTTTGTCTGTGTATAATGGTGCTTCAATTGAGAAGTGCATTCATTCATACTACATTTGATGTACTTCTGTTGCCCCCAGAAATCAAATTACGGATATCAAGTTAATTTTTAGCTTTCATTTTCAAATTCGTTCACATTTACAGAGTGCTTTAAAAATTTAGTTGTACATTTGCCTTTATTAAGTGCATTTATTTTAAGAATCTGCTCATTTTATTACATTTTCTAAACCATCTCAGGCCCCCCGAGCTTCGCAGACTCCCTGGTGTCCAAGGACCACAGGTTAAGAAGCACTGTGCTTGCTAACTTCACTACTGGTTGGTCTGCTCTCCTCCTCTGTTTTTTAGGCTTACAGCTTTACTTACTCTCTTCTTTCTACACTGTCCTACCGATTTCCTATGTTTGTGAATGCAATTTCACATACTTTAAATCTGACTCGTCCACCTGCTTTATTGTTGCAATTCTCACAGCTCAAATGTTATGCAATTGAACTTTTCCTTTATAAAGTGCTTTGTTGTATTTGGGCTTTAGCATCGCCTCAAACTATTACACAACATAAACACACAAACTAATAACGAAAGTACGAATGAAAAAGAAATCCGCTTTTGCTATACCTTATTTCATGTATACTTTTTTGTGCTGGGCTTTAGGAGTGTTTACGTTTTCTCATAACACTAGCGTTAGCTCAAACATTGGGGCATATTTATAAGGAGTTATCACCACCAGAATATCACTTTTTTGATGTTCTGTTGATGATAATCCTTTTGTCTTATTTGCAAGGGGGCGTTAAGCCACTTAACGTGGCGTAATGCCACTCTGTAAATAATGCCCCAATTCACTAAGCACTTAGCGAGATAGAGGCGGGCAATGAGTGTTGCAGGGGGCGTTTCACAGGAACACTCATTGCTTTTTTACGGTGACCCCTATTTACATGGCTGGCATACATATGGGGCAGTGTCCAAAACAAGACCAGGGAAAACTTGGTCTTAAACTGGCACAATGAGGAGAAATGCAGCACACGTGGAAAGAACAAATCACAATTAGTGATTGTTCAAGTGCAGGAAGGTGTTTCTTCCTGCACATAAACAATCATTAAATTACAGCACACACAGATGTTACAAATCGCCATTAGTGATGGCTTATGTGCAGGAAGGTATTCCTTCCTGCACATGAACAATCATTCCCTGCAATTCAGGCACCCTTGCACTATGGTGCAAGGGGATGTATGACGGTACGACGCGTACCGTCACAACGCGTGCTTTAACAACGCGTCCCTCACAATGCAAGTCGTTATCACGACTTGTGTTGGGGGCGCGGATTGAGAATAGTATAATTTACTACTGATCTTTTTTTTGCATTTTTGTATGACTCGTGTTATTGACCTGCCTGAGTGTTTACGCTATCAATTATTTGTACTTGTATCATTATTGATGTATCTGGCTGACTACACTCCCACATGTACCACCCCAATTGTTATTTACTCACACGTTGTTCCTTTCGTCTGTAAAGCGCTCTGATATCTGCAAAGATCTTGTTCGCGCTATATAAAACTTTCAAAATAAAAAAATAACACCAGTCCCCGTGGACACTAGGGAAGGTGTTGGAATAGTAAATATACTATTCTTAATCCTCTAGCGCCTTCCAGCGCAAGTCGTGGTTACGACTTGCGTTGTAATGGACGCGTTGTTAAAGCCTTGCGGAGAAAAATCCGCGTGGTAAAGGATGTTTCCCGGCGCAAGGGTGTCTCATTGGCGCTAGGCAGCTAAATTTAGCACCAGTGCTAGGGGAAAGGCAGGGATGTACCATATTATTGTAAATAATCTGTGCGTATTTAGAATGTCAGAGTTCAGCATTACCAACTGTGGTGTGACACCGCCCTCTGCCATTTTGTTGTGAATATGCCCCACTGTGTCTTAAATCCACCAGCAAAACAATGCAGATGCTAAAGCATAATGATTCAAATTCAAAGGAAATGTTTGTAATAAAGAATTATACATAAATGTCTGCTTCACGCAAAAACAGACAGTAACTGTATTGTAGTCACCAACACCAGTCGGAAATGAAGTCAAACTCAGAGTAACATAGGCAAATGGCAGTGAAAGTATACCAGTAGACAATATCAAGATGCATTATTTACGATAATATGTACAACTAGCCTGTCAGAGGCGCCGGCTGAATTCCAAAGGTGCAGTGACTTGAACAATACACAACCCTACATGAGCGATGAAGAGCACAAGAAATACACACCTGACACCCCTGCACTGAAAATCTCCCTAAAACAAATCCTACTAATTAATATATACCACCTACCAAAGCAATGGCATCCGACACACCAGCCAATTCACAGATTAATGCTGGACCCAATTCTAGACCCTGAATACTGCTGGAATATAGCGATGGGCAGGTGAAGACTGTGCAGATTGCCCAACAAACAAATGTCAGTTTCACAGTTCAGCAGGGAAAGGAAGCCTGGGATCCTCAGTAACCAGACTGATCACATCAAGAGGATGACCAACTGATTACTCAGCATTTACTGCCTGCACTTGGACACTATCATTTCCATCATGGTTGCATTTGGAGAAGGATGCAACCTAGAATACACCTTTGAACAGTCATGCCACAATTGGGAATTAGAAATTGGGCATAGATATCCACTTCTGTGCCAGTGGAGCATTATAGCACGTTTGCAATTGGCCACAACGAGCCTTCATAAGGATCATAACACGGATCATAAAATAAATTGCAAACCATGTTAGACATGATATCAATGATCTTCTTTGGTTAACAAACAATAAATCCAGGAAAGACGAAATGCGCCTCTGACGGATTTCTAAATATGTTACAGACCAAACGTTGTACCCACATCTCCCATTTTACATTCCAAAGCCAAAGAAGCAGTTGACGACCAATATGCAGCACCCCCTCAATGTGCAGATGACGTCACAAAGGACTCTGCATAACACTTTACTGTGCCAGATCAGCCAAACAAACCTACCCATACATTAAGAATATGATGCAAATGTTAAACCAGGATCAAGCAAAGCCCCTGCAGCACATGGCCTCAAGTACATATGACAGAACAGCCATAAACAGCTTTCTAACGCATCTAGTGATGCCACCCACAAAAAGCCCTGTGCAGCAAAAAAGAAGGCAAAATCATTCACTCAATGGGAAAGCATGACTGGTGCTGGAATATGGCCCGATATAAAAACTTGGTACATGGAAGAAAGCCCTTTTTTCTTTAAGTACATGTATGGGCCACATCTGTTGGGAAAGTCATGGGAAAGCTGTGGTCCATGTGACAATTCTGAACCAAATGGATGCTTTTATAATGACACCAGATAGCCATCTTAAACTGAGTGGCCTCCCCAAAGTAATTCCTACTGATATCTGGACTATGATTATAATGATAGTGTAGGCATGAGTGGCTCTACTACTGGGAAAACAAATTACACCAATCTCAGAATGAGACAGGGCAACCCAAAGGTTGGCACTGGGGATCTCTGACAATTTTTAGTGGATATTCCTGGGAATGAGGCCTTTATTCTTATTATTTTATCTCCCACCAGCCTATGCATTCAAACAATTTCCATAGTTGGTCTTTATCGCCATCTGCTGTTGTATGCTCTTGTTTTATCCACATGGGTCTGTGTTCAGTTTTTTTTCCATCTGAAAACATTGGTATAATGTGTATGCTCATATGGCCTTTATTTGTATTGCCAATCAGTAGCAGCCAGGAACATAAAAATATGGTGGGGCGCGATGCCAAAAATACTCACCATATGTATATTGCTGGCCACAGCCTACGGTCGCCGTCTCTCGTTCCGGCGCTCTCTTCAGACTTGGGCAGAAAGGGAGGGACTTCCTCCCTTGTGCCATGCAAATCCAACAAATTGGTTAGAGCAGGCTAACCCAGCACTCATTTTGAGGCTGGGAGCCTGTGGCTGCAATCCCTCAGCTGTTTTTTCAGCCCTGGGATTGCAGTCTTTGAAGTGCGCATGACAGATTGGCCGGCTGTAGACAACCAGCCCATTTTTCAAGCGCACTGGCATGGGGCTGACATAAGTACAATTGCACTAATCAGCCCCGTCCCTTGCCTTTGTGCGGAAGCAGCACGAGCCTGCCACACAAAATAAAATTGTATTTATTACCATTTTATGAATTTGTGTGCCTGCTGTGTCGGCAGCAGGCAGGGGGATGCTCCTACACCCTAAAGGAGGAGCCGCTGCTGTTGCCAATCCAGCCTGTTCAGTGGAACAGGTCTTTCCAAGTTTTAGACCAGTCAAAGAAATAAGTTAACACATCACATAGTTCCTAGTCAGGTCTCTGATAAGATTCAGAGGTGGTGGGAAGATGTAGAGAATTATCTCAGTATGCCTCATTTACGTGAAACACGTTTCCTGCATACGGTACAGTTCACCTGCTGGATTGTGTATTGTAACACACAACATTGCATAAATATTGGAAAATGTACCACATAAGTAACATACTTCCATGATTGGTATTTCACTTATGTTGTCTTGAATGTCTACAACACACTTTTTTATGGCCCCCTCAATAACAAAGAAGGAAAGTAGCTAATGGGATGGGCTATGGTTTCTTATTTGCTAGCCATGCCAGACATGCATCCTCTGCATACCTGGAACCAGACTGCAGAAAAGCATACACTTCTGAAATATATAGTATTTTTATAAGTTCACCTTTCTTTCAAAAGATTTGAGCCTCCATACTCCACTGGAACACTCTTGATTATTGCAGAGGCATATAATAACATTTTATAAAGCACACTCAACTAATGAATTGTCTGAGGGCACCTAAATAACAATTGCTAAAATAGCTAAATAGTACTCCCTTTATCAAACTCCGATAGAATTGAAATAAGGTTGGCTGAGCCTGATTCAGTTTTGCAACATGCACATTTGTCCGCTGGGAGCGGACCCACCGAGCTATCATACCATATTAGCAATATATAGTAGCAAGAATTGCCTATGCACACATGAACTGTAATCATAAACATTCGTATTGTGAACATGAACAAAGAAAAAGTATGAAAACAAAGACAGCAGTAATCGTTGATTCCTTAAACTTTAGAGTTTTTGCAGATTTTTAATCGTTCCAAAAGCCAGCCGACACGTGTTTCATCGCGTTTGGAACAGAGTTAACGTGACTCCTCAGGGCTTGCGTTCGTGTCACACAATCGGTACTGGTCGCTCCACCGGTTATAATTCCGACCCGGCGGGGCCAGTCGTCATCAGTAATCGAGAGAAGATCAAGTAAGCTTTCAAGTCTAAAATGTCGTAGCACAATATATTTGAAAACAGTGCCACAGGCCATTACCGATTCGTTATTTACCATGTAATTCTATTGCATGGTAAATAACGAATACCTGTGTACATGCACATCTGTGCATGTACACCTGTGCAATGTGACACACATACATGCCCTCAGGTAAATACCGATTCGGTAAAATTACCGATTTTGCAAGGGTGACATGGTGTCACTATGACACCCTGTTGCACCCCTGATTTTGGCTTTTGTGCCATGTGACACATGCCCTTAGGGCATGTATGTGTGCCACATGGCACAAAAGCCAAAATCAGGGGTGCAACCGGGTGTCATAGTGACACCATGTCACCCTTGCAAAATCGGTAATTTTACCGAATCGGTATTTACCGATTCGATAATTGACATTGATTCCTATGGGCCTGTAGGCCCATAGGAATCAATGGCAATTACCGAATTGGTAAATACCGATTCGGTAATTACCGAATCATACAGATTCGGTAAAAATTACTGAATTTTTACCTACATCTGATTTACCGAATCTAGAATACCGAATCGGTAAAATTCGGTATTCTAGAGTCGGTAAATCAGATTTACCTACATCTGGGCCCTAGTGTTTAAAAACAACCTGAAAGAAGTGCTCTTTCAAGAATAATTGAAAACCTGGCGAGAGCAGTGCCCTGAATGCCAAATACCCGCTACGTGCTTGAGAAGCACTCAGTGGGAGATGGGTCAAACACCGCACGAAAATCCAAAAGATGAGAGCCACAGTTCCACTTCCATTCAGCTCCTTCCTCAGATGCTCAGTAAGTAACAGCACACATGTGGTAAGGTGTTCCGGTGGAAAACCAAATTCTGAGGAGTACAACAAACTGTATGATTCCAAATATGTAGTCAATGCCACACTGATGTCCTTCTCAAGAATCTTGGCATAGAGAGGCAGCAATGCGATAGGGCACTAGATGGCCCAGTTTGAAACCTTGATTTTAATAAGACTAAAAACATGGTGGTCTCTAGAGGCAGAAAGAACGTCTATCTATTTTGGGGGTCAGTTAATATTGAGGATGGCTGAGTTATCTAAAGTGGAATAGATGGTATTAACCTTATTGCAAAAAAATTCTGCCAATTTGTTACAGTCATTTTTAGAGAGGGTGGGACGAGGGGCTACATTAGCCGTATCTAGTAAAGACTTTATAATTTGAAAGATTCCTTTAGGGCCGTTGCTGGCTGTAGAGATTTTAGCCAATCAATTCATCCCCTTGCAGACCTCAACCCCTGAGAAAAATCCTAATGGCCTCCTTCAGTCTAACGATTTCTTCTTCTGGATAACACTTGCAGCAAGCATGCTCCAGTCATTTGCAATTTTTCTTTGGGTCTAAGTAATACCTCATCCATAAACCAAGGGGCAGGACGGGGTAAGTGAATTTTCCTTGCAGACTTGAGTGAAAGTAGTAAATCCAAATACAGGATTCCATGGATCCGTCCAACTTTGGGATAGAGTTTTGAAAATGAGAGCAGAAGTCTGAGCAATCAAACTTAGCCCACCATCTAGAAAGGACAGCTACAGCCTGATGCATTATTCCAGCTCAGAGAAGAGATTGCCAAGTGATCAGCCCAGCTCAAAAGGAATGGGTGTCGCATATGAACACCTGATAAATTGGAAGATGGCCTACTTTATTGATGGATCCATTGACAATTAGTTAAAGGCCAAAAGCTTTAGAATCTCAAACAATCAAGTTGGCAGTATTGCAATGTGTATTGTCAAAGTGAAGGATAACATCCCCTAAAACAGTGACGTTAGCACATTTAAGAATATAAGCAGATGAAGCTTCGGCCAGACTCGACCTCCAACTGCCAGATGGGCTGAGAGGACGACAGGTTAAAAAACACAGAGTAAGTAACATTTTCAATTATGCCTAAGTAGAAGAAAACGGCACAAAAGGGGGCGGTGATGGACGGAGCATCTGAACCAATCAAACACTCACACCCAGTCAAAAGATCTGGGTTTAATCCATCACCGTTCTTTAGCCAACTCTGCCACCCCAGTTCAGACATGGCCACATGCAAATCAGTCTGACCCTGTGCCTCATGGGAACAGTCCAGCCCAAACTGCCAAGCCATGCCTTCCCCAGACCGGAAACAAGCCTCCGAGGACCAGCCTCTGGCACCACAGCCGTCCCCAGCCCGGCCCGCCAGAATCCAGTGGCAAAGCGAGCAAGGGACTCACGTCTGAGCATACCCCGCCACACTCATGGCGGCCAAAAGTGGCACAAAAGGGGGCGGTGATGGACGGAGCATCTGAACCAATCAAACACTCACACCCAGTCAAAAGATCTGGGTTTAATCCATCACCATTCTTTAGCCCACTCTGCCACCCCAGTTCAGACATGGCCACATGCAAATCAGTCTGACCCAGTGCCTCATGGGAACAGTCCAGCCCGAACTGCCAAGCCATGCCTTCCCTGGACCAGAAACAAGCCTCCGAGGACCGGCCTCTGGCACCACAGCCGTCCCCAGCCCGGCCCACCTGAATCCAGTGGCAAAGCGAGCAAGGGACTCACGTCTGAGCATACCCCGCCACACTCATGGCGGCCAAAGCGGCACAAAAGGGGGCAGTGATGGACGGAGCATCTGAACCAATCAAACACTCACACCCAGTCAAAAGATCTGGGTTTAATCCATCACCATTCTTTAGCCCACTCTGCCACCCCAGTTCAGACATGGCCACATGCAAATCAGTCTGACCCTGCGCCTCATGGGAACAGTCCAGCCCGAACTGCCAAGCCATGCCTTCCCCGGACCGGAAACAAGCCTCCGAGGACCGGCCTCTGGCACCACAGCCGTCCCCAGCCCGGCCCGCCTGAATCCAGTGGCAAAGTGAGCACGGGCTCACGTCTGAGCATACCCTGCCACACTCATGGCGGCCAAAAGCGGCACAAAAGGGGTGGTGATGGACGGAGCTGTGGTGCCAGAGGCCGTGTCTGAACTGGGGTGGCAGAGTGTGCTCACTTTTCCACTAGATTCATGCAAGCCGGGCTGAAGACGGCTGGAATGCCAGAAACCGGTCCTCGGAAGCTTGTTTCAGGTCCAGGGAAGACATGGCTTGGCAGTTCGGGCTGGACTGTTCCCATGAGGCACAGGGTCAGACTGATTTGCATATAGCCATGTCAGAACTGGGGTGGCAGAGTGGGCTAAAGAACGGTGATGGATTAAACCCAGATCTTTTGACTGGGTGTTTGATTGATTCAGATGCTCCGTCCATCACCACCTCCTATTGTACCGCTTTTGGCCGCCATAAGTGTGGCAGGGTATGCTCAGACGTGAGTCCCTTGCTCACTTTGCCACTGGATTCAAGCAAGCCGGGCTGAAGACGGCTGGAATGCCAGAAACCGGTCCTCGGAAGCTTGTTTCCGGTCCAGGGAAGACATGGCTTGGCAGTTCGGGCTGGACTGTTCCCATGAGGCACAGGGTCAGACTGATTTGCATGTAGCCATGTCAGAACTGGGGTGGCAGAGTGGGCTAAAGAACGGTGATGGATTAAACCCAGATCTTTTGACTGGGTGTGAGTGTTTGATTGATTCAGATGCTCCGTCCATCACCACCCCCTTTTGTACCGTAAGTAGAAGAAAACACATTTCCAGTCAGAAATGGCGAGATTAGAAATCTGGTAAGAAAAACCTTATTTAAAGATAATTGCTGACACCCCAGCCATTTCCCCAATTCTGTATTGTCTGGTTTTGCAGTAGCCTGAGGGAAGAACTAGTACAATGTTGGTGGTAGAATACTCATGAAGCCAAGTTTCCATTAGGAAAACTGCAGCAGGCTAGTAATCTCGTAAAAAATAAAAAAAGATTTTGAACAGAGGTGCTGCTATTAAAGCTATAAAACAATAGGGAGGCTGCTTACTCTTCAACTAACAACCCGCTCGGAGTAAAGCGCCAGACTTCCCCACTTCTAAGGGGTGATCGCGAGAATGACAGCATCCCTGAGTCAGAGTAAGGGGGTCAAGACTAGTCTTGCAAATAGATGCTACTGCTTGGCAAAGATTGCATTTCTTCACTAGAATAGGAGATCGTACCTGGAGAAGACTAACCAGGGTCCTGGCCACCGGGTCTTTAGGGGCACAGACAGGCTTGCCTTTGGTGCACCTGCTGCATGCATCCACACTTTACTCTCCTTTAAAAAGGGTATACGCCTCGGTGAAGCGGATCTTAAAACAACTAGACCACTCAAAACAGTGTCCCCAGAGGTGCACTTCCCAAGATAGCCACCTGAGTGTCACACCACACTCCTGGTGTTCATGTTGTGATCCAAAATTACTGTAGCAGGAGTGCATCACATACTCTTAAAAAACACACAGCACACAGATATAGTTTTAAAAATAAAGGAGTCCTAAAAAAAATCACAAACACCGGAGATTATTACCCCAAATGCAACAAACAAATTTCACTCATCTCAAATGTTTGCGAAGGAGAAATTCATGGGAGAATCGGAATACTGAGTGAAATTCTGTAGGTAATTTTTCATTCTGACCTGGAGTTTCATCTGGAGATTTGAATATTTTCATCAGCCAGTGCCCCTGGAAGAAATGTAAAAGGCTGTCTTTTTGATGGGAGTTATAATTCCACTAACAGCCCTATTGAAAAGCGGGCATTAGTATCTATAAAATGAATTGTGAGAGAACGGGCAACTATTATGCTAAATGATCTATACATCGTGTTCACGTTTTGAACAGATTCTCTGGACTAATGAGTTGTGAGTTGCTTTGTTAGAGTTCCTATAACGCACACAGTTGTTTTTTCTTTAGGATGATAGATTTACTCTGTAAAGACCACTGTCTTTGCTTTGTCTAGCTCCAATTAGGCCTGGCAGGTAATTGTTACAATGTTCCGTTGTACTTTCAACTGTATCATTTGTCAGGCAGTACAAATTGGTAACATAGAATGTCAGGGGGATATGTTGCCCTAACATATGTTACGAAATCCATTCCACTTTGGTCCTGTGGAAAACACATATCACTATTCTGCAAGATGTAGCTCCAGGTGTCTCCATATTCTGAAACACATGGCAGGGTCAACTGTTTGGAACTCGCTTCTCCAAATATGCTAGGGGATGGTACTTTAGGCAAGGACCGGAGTCCCTTTCAAAGTCAAAGCTACCAAGATCTATGTAGATGGACTCTTGGCTATCCTTTGGGGCCAGTTGGACAGCTCTCTCCTGGTACTTGGGGGTGTTAGGGGGGTAGTGCTCCCAACATAGGTTAAACTAGCGTTTGGGCCACTCTCTGTGTGTTAGACTGGGCTGCAATCCCCTGATTGTTAGGGGTGGATTTTAACTGTGTATGGACACGTCAAAAGATTGTTCAACGCACCTGCTCCCTCAATCCTTGGCCATGTCAGCATCAAGAGCACCCTATGCTTGGCCTAAAGGATGGCAACCAGGCAATTACTGGCACATAAAATTTTCTCTCCAGAGAGAGTACTCCTTTTACTCTCCAGTCCATCTCAGTTACTCTAGAATAGGCAGGTTTGTGGGCACCCCTGACATTCACTCATGTATTGTGTCTGTGTCATGCTATTCCAAGACTATGTTGGGACTATAATCCCCTTCATATTGAATTGGCCTGGGATGGTGGCTGGCGATGATTCCGACCGAGAGTCTGCAGACATTGGTCCTCAAAGACGCAGTGCTTCACCAATCTCTGTATGAATGTATTGATTCCTATTTTGCTGAAAATGAAGGCCCTGCCTCATTCCCATGGTGGAGTGGGAAACTTTTAAAGTTCAAAGTTTTCAAATTTTTCCAAGGTATCAAAGTTTTATTCACTTTGCGTTGGAATGCATGTAGTTCATCTAGGTCAATCCATAGTGATTAGTTTGAAAAACATAACTTCAAATGTACATGTAGAAATCCCTCCAAGATTGTAGAAGGTTCATTTATCAAAATGTCCCCGATGCATTTCGAGCTGTGAAGCTCTTCTTCAGGGGGGTCAATATGTTCTAGGAGAAAGTGGAAAAAGATAATGTAAATGATCAGGGTCCGAGTGTAGGTCGGAGTGTGAAAGGATAATACTAGGAAGGAGTGGAGAATTACAAAACAGTGATGCGTAGGAAAACTGGACTTACTTAAGCCGCTGCATGCAAAACGTAAGTGAAATAAAATAAAGTGTGATGGTGGACTGATAGACTCGGGCATGAAAGTAAAATACCAGTGCATTACGTGAAAAAACATTTTCCATGGTATGCCCGGTGGGACGCACAGAAAGAGTGATATACGGAAATGTGAGCTAAGACGAGAAAGAAAAAGAAAAAAAAGTCGGTGCCTGCTGTAAGTGACCCAAACGTTTGCGATACGTGCCGTGCAGTTCGTAATTCAAACAGAAGTGAACTAAGGCAGAGCGCCTGGTGACCACGTCCCCAGAAAGTCCAGGAAATGTTTGGTGTCTAGCTTACCGAATAGATGCGTAATCCAGTGACCAAGTTCCGATACGGTGAGACGCCATTGGAACAGTGCGGAAGTGAAAGGTAACAGTAGCGCATGCGTAAAATATCCCGGTTAGGTGAAATGAACGAAGGACTACGGTAATAGTCCAACTGCGGTGTTAGAGTATACGGACTAACAAATGAGTGTAATGAATCGGGTGGATCCCGGAACAATAAAGTTAGTGAGATATAAGAAATCACCTGGTACTTACATGAATGGAAAAAGTGGAACATTTAGGGCCCGATTCACAGAACTAACTTAAGACAAAATCCTAAACTTACTACCATTTTGGTATTCACAGAAGGCACTTACTCATTTTGGTATTCACAGAATGCACTTACTCATTTCGGTATTCACAGAAGTTAGGAGTCCTAACTTTAGGACTCTTAAATGCGTTCTGTGAATACCGAAAGTCTTAAAGTTAGGATTTTTCTCAATTTAGTAGTAGTAAAGTTAGGACTCCTAACTTTAGGACTCCTAAATGCCTTTGTGGATACCGAAAGTTTTAAAATTAGAATTTTTCTCAATTTAGTAGTAGTAAAGTTAGGACTCCTAACTTTACTACTACTAAATTGAGAAAAATCCTAATTTTAAGACTTTCGGTATTCACAGAAGGCATTTAGGAGTTCTAAAGTTAGGAGTCCTAACTTCTGTGAATACCGAAATGAGTAAGTGCATTCTGTGAATACCAAAATGAGTAAGTGCCTTCTCTGAATACCAAAATGGTAGTAAGTTTAGGATTTTGTCTTAAGTTAGTTCTGTGAATCGGGCCCTTAAAAATTAAAAAAATTAAGAAAATAACACTTTCTCCTAGAACATATTGACCCCCCTGAAGAAGAGCTTCACAGCTCGAAATGCATCGGGGACATTAAGCCATATGTTTCGATAAATGAACCTTCTACAATCTTGGAGGGATTTCTACATGTACATTTGAAGTTATGTTTTTCAAACTAATCACTATGGATGCATTCCAACGCAAAGTGAATAAAACTTTGATAACTTGGAAAAATTTGAAAACTTTGAACTTGTGAAATCATTTTATTTAAATTTGCTTCTTCATAAGCATAGAGGAGTACTCAGGTCACCCACCTTACGACTGTAAGGTTGCTCTCTCGTTGATTTACTCTTCGCCCCTCTCGGACAGCAGGGGTTTTTCCCTGAGCACCCTAAAACTGAATACCAACAACTAACTAGAACATTACCTCGACTACCTTGGAGTGCAGCGGACTCTTTTTCCAGTTCTAAACCTTTGAAGTTGTCACTCGAGGGTTCTCGAGGGTTCTTCATTAAGTCTGTGGTTGAGGTACAGAGGGTGTTAGCGGGGGAGGTTACTCAACTGGAAACTTCACTGTGGACTCTTGACCAGCTCCTCCCTACCAACACTGACAAAACAATGGAGGTTAAATCTGTTAGACACTTTACCCAGCCAGGACTCACAACAAGGGTGATATTGTGGATCTTGCCAAGCCACTTTCATTGAGTCCTATCCCACTATGTTTTGTTATCTTTACAGGAGAGATACTGACTACTAATGATGCATATTTTCCGTACTATGCAGACCTCTATAAACCTCCAGCTGTCACCAATACTAGAGTGCTTGACTGTGACACTTTAACCCTTTCTCGTTACCTCATCTGACTGTGACAGTTAGGCAAGATCTTGACCTCTCTTTGTCGTTGCAGGAGCTCAGAGTTGTCCGACATGATGTGCCCCGGGGGAAGCTCCTAGATCCTATGTACCTCCATTGGAATTTTATACCGTCTTTGCACGGAGTTGGCACCCTGGCTGCTTCAGCCTTATTCTATCTCCCTGGAGCAAGGGCACCTCCTGGGTGCCTTAAATGAAGCTATCATCTTTATGCTGCTCAAACCTCATAAAGACTTGGCGGGCATGCCCTCCTATCGTCATATGTCAGTTTTCAAAGCTGAATTTAAAATAATTACTTAAATACTAGCTAACTGATTACTTCTCAATCTCTCATCATAGATACACCTAGACCAATCCAGTTTTATTCCAGACTGTAACTCCTCACATCATCTGAGAAGACTCTGGGATGTTATGGTCAGTTCCTTGGATACCTTCAAGAGGGCTGTGTGCATTGCCTCGGATCTTTAGTAGGTCTTCGACTCTCTCCGCTGGGACTATATGTTAGGAGTCATGCAAGGGATGAGGTCTTGCCCTATTTGTGGTAAATGGATTTGTCTTTTATAAGCAGCTCTGATGGCCAGGGTCAGGAGAGGAAATATATCTTGCACCTGCAACCTAACTGTAAAGCACCTATCAGGAATGCCCTCTCTTGCCATTAGTCTTTAAGCACAATAGAACCACAAGCAATCAACCTGAGACAATAGGGTGGGCACTGGAGTATAAGGATTAGAGAAATCAAAAGAATTCCCTTGGCGAAAGTGCTGAGAGATTGAGCCCAAATGTTAGTAATGGACACGAAAACTAATCAAGCATAAACATAAACATTTTTGTATATAAAATATTTGAAATTTATTAAAAACAAAGCCTATAAAGCATGTTAAAAACACATTATAATTTCATAAACTCCCTATACAATATCATCACAGTCACAGTTCATCTAAAATTCATCTGTAATTCACAGGTTCTAATACTACACCTAGTATTATAGACACAAAGGGCCAGATGTAGGTCGCCAAATACCAGTCGGCAACGGCCGAATTCGGCCGTTACCGACCGGTATTTGGGATTTGACATGTAGCGGGCCTCATATTTACAGAATCGGTATATTTACCGATTCGGTAAATTTACAGAATCGGTAAAATACCGAATCGGTCAATTTACTGATTTTGTAAATCCATATGTAGGTGGCACTTCAAAGAGTGCCACAGGCCCTTTAGGAGTCAGTATTTACCACCCAATCCTATTGGGTGGTAAAATACCGATTACCAGTGTACATGCACATCAGTGCATGTACACCTATGCCATGTGCCACACAGACATGCCCTTAGGGCATGTATGTGTGCCACATGGCACACAAGCCTGCAATTGGGGTGCTACAGGGTGTCAAAGTAACACCCTGTCCCCCTTGGAAAATCGGTAATTTTACCGATTTGGTAAATACCGAATCAGTATTTCCCATTGATTCCTATGGGCTTCAAAGCCCATAGGAATCAATGGGAAATACCGATTCGGTATTTACCGAATCGGTAAATACCGAATCTTACAGATTCGGTAATTGTGATTTAAAAATTACCTACATCTGCCTCCTTCTAATTTACTGATTCATAAATACCGAATCGGTAAAATTCGGTATTTATGAGTCGGTAAATTAGATTTACCTACATCTGCGCCAAAGTATCAACTGAATAAAAACAATAACATAAAAAAGGTTGTGTAATTAGAAAAGAGGAGAGAAAAACAGAGACAGAACAACTTGTCATAAAGATTTGCACATCAAAACCATCATCCAAAACTCCATCCTAGACACGCCTGATTTGCTCTCTCCCTCATTTAGGAAAAAAAAGTCAGGTACAGCAAAGGAGGAGGCCCAACGACCATCAAGGTTTTGATGCTGTGCCCCATTGTCCGGTATAACAACAGACAATACTGAAGAGTTACCGTTTTAAATAAGGTATAGTCTTAATACCAAACAGTAGGACCATAAGATGTTAAGAGGTCCAATGCAGTTTGTACATTAAATAAAATAAGGGTAATTGCACATTTTTCTATAGATATTTCACTACGCGAATTTCGAAGGAAGTCGCGAGGGTGCCATAGAGCAAAAAAGACCCTCAGGTAATGAAATAATATAATAAATGTAAAAATAACCTGAAAGCAGATAGACCAAATACCAGTAACATCCAAACCAACCTATATTGCAGACCTACCCCAAATTAGGATGCAAACATATAGAAACGGGAACAGATCCAGAGCAGTGTGAAAAGGACATGAAATAAGGTAAATTACCATAATATTTGAGGTTATATAAGTCAATACCTCAATATGGGTAATCATTTGAGACGTGGCCACAATAAAAGCGGTTTAGGGATATATATAAAATTTGAATTTTGAATAAAACCATCCAGTAAGGAGGATGTGAGGATTTTCCTAAACGTGCCCCAAATGTGAGTTTGGAAGCCCACATATTAGTATTTGACACACATGTAGGAATAGAGCTGTTAATATGAGTTGTGCCCAAATAATTCATGCTTAGGTAAATTTATACAAAAAATATCAACATGTTGAAGAAATGTAGAAAAGCAATGTGATACATCTGATTTGTTGAGCAGATGTTTGCAGAAACAAAATCTATATATGTGATGGCAGAAAGTTGGTAATGGTTTAAGAACCTCTGGCCTGGTGCACGAATTAAGAGCATAAGTGTAAGCCTGTAAAGCCTAAATTGAAAATAGTGGCAACATAGGAATGGTACTTTGTGGCTTCTATGAAAGATACTGATTTTAATATGTTTACCAACAGGATTCCTATGTATGAGGCAACCATCCAGTGCCGCAAAATAGGAGAGACTTATTTCTCAGTCTTGATAAAGATGGCACATTATTGAAAAAAAGCCATCGAAACGCTTCGACGCCCAATACTGCACAATCGAGTAATCAAGCTCATCCTGAGAACAACATAAATCAAGCGTGTCTAGGATTGAGTTTTGAATGATGGTTTTGATGTGCAAATCTTTATGACAAATTGTTCTGTCTCTGTTTGTTTCTCCTCTTTTCTAATTACGCAACCTTTTTTATGTTATTGTTTTTATTCAGTTGATACTTTGTGTCTATAATACTAGGTGTAGTATGAGAACCTGTGAATTACAGATGAATTTTAGATGAACTGTGACTGTGATGATATTGTATAGGGAGTTTATGAAATTATAATGTGTTTTTAACATGCTTTATAGGCTTTGTTTTTAATAAATTTCAAAGATTTTAAATACAAAAATGTTTATGTTTATGCTTGATTAGTTTTTGTGTCCATTACTAACATTTGGGCTCAATCTCTCAGCACTTTTGCCAAGAGAATTCTTTTGATTTCACTGTTTACAAGTACCCTATTCCCCAGGTGTGTTAAGGGGTCTCTCTCAATTTTCTTATGTATAAGGATTAGAGCCATTCTTCATGCAGAATCCATGTATGCTGATGATATCCTGCTATATGGCCCGGATGCTCAACTGAACCTTGCTCTAATAGTTTGTCTCTTGACTGACTTCACTGACCTTTCTGGACCAAAGGTCAACTGGTCCAAATACTGTATCTTCCCTCTTTGTGCTGGCTATGCAATCTCACCTCCTCTCTAGTTGGTCTGTCAGCTTCATCAAGAAATGGTCACATTCAGGTACCTTAAAATTAATGTATATGTTTCATCAGTGAATCTTGTAAAGGTAAACTGGGGAGAACATTAATGTCGCTGAAGGACCAATTCACCTTTTGGTTGACACTGCCCTTATTAGTCAAGGCTCGTATAGCATTGATTAATATGGCAGTGCTCCAGAGCCTTCTATATTTGTTTGTTGATCTCCCTTTGCCACTTTCCTGTTCCTTTTTCTGAAACTTGGATGTGATGCTAGGCAAGTTTGTTTGGAACAAGGGCCACTAACAAGTGGCTATGTCTACTATTAAACTCCCTACTGAGGCTGGTGACATGGGACTATTATCTCACAGCAAAGCTTCAGTAGCCAGATCACTGACTAGCAGGCAACTGCCTCTCTGAGATAGGCCTAACCACAGGGGATCGAGACTGGGGTAAGTTGAGCTCTGTGATTTTCTCTCTGAGAACTCCTTCATCTGCTGGCTCCCTCACTATTATCCACCATGCTGTAATATGGCACTCACAAGCACTTCAAACATAGGTCCCAATATGCCTCTGCGATCCACCTTACTGGATTGGTAGCCACAGCCAACGCAATTCCGCTGATCCATCTGGAACTGTGGGATGAATGGGGAATGGGAAATTCCTACCATCTCCAACTATTTTCAGCTGGTGAACTGCTAACATTCAACACACTCTGGGCAGAATTGGTTATACCTCCCAGTCACTCCCCTACTCATGCACCAATTAAAGAATTGCTGAGGGTTCTGTTTCTGGTCCGGGACTTAGAGATCAATGTTAATATTGTATCTCAAGTGCTATACACCTATTTTTTTAAAGCCACTTTTAGAAAGTGGACATTTCTCTGTGGTTATAGCTTTGGTGTTTTGCAGCCTGACTCCAATCCATGTCGAGGGCAGAGACAGCTACACAATCTGCATAGTTTCCAAACAGCCACAACACAAGCCCTATTGCTACAACTGACTGATCCCAGAAACTGCTGCCTGCTTTGAAGGGGCTGCCCTGAGGCCTGCCGCCTTTTGCCTTGCCAAGAAGGGCTACAGATTGCACCCAGAATGACTCCAAGGGCAGGCTGGCTTGCCTCCTGTTCCCCTTGGTCTCATTGATACAAAAGACCTCCGTTCCACCCAAGATCTACAACTTTGCTTTTAAACGGCTTTTGAATTGTTGCTTCCAACTTCAGCGCTGTTAGATTATTGTGGAACTTGGCACACTGTGGAGACATGTGATAAGGCGTGCCTTTATTCTTTATTGGCGCTCCTATCAATCGTGCACTGAGTGGTCACCCCGGGGCACAACCAGGCATCTACTTCAGTGCTCCTTCCTGGTTTGGAATCCACTGAGTACAGAGGTTTCCGGAGGGACCCGCCCGTCTCTTGTAGGACTCTTACTGCATAAACGATGCACACTAAGTCCCACAAGCCACTTCCTGCTCATAAAAATAAGGTACTTGCCACCTAAAAGTTAAATTAGATAGAGAGTGTGGTGCTCCTCTCAGCTGTTTACCAGCTTCATGTGTTTGGCTTTCTGTCATGGCCTGAGTTGCCTCACTGCACTCCTCGCAGCTGTTGCTCACAGTGCTCTCTCTTGTGCCCGCATGTGCCCTCATTTCCATGTCCATCAAAAAGGGCTTCCTGCATTGGGAAGCCGCGCCGCTTGGGGCACTTCTGTACATTACTGCAACTCCCATGCAGGGAGTGGGTGAATGGTTGCTTTGTAAAAGACTATGATAATTGGCACACATTGCTTTATCTTGAGATAACGTGTTCCCCAAATTAACTTAAAGGACTGTGTAACTGCTCCCATGTGCAAAATGTCCATAACTTGTGTTACCCAGGTCATTTATGTTGTTCGGGTCTCATTTTTCTCAGGATAGCAGGCACTATCCTTAGATCTACATAACTTTACTATATGACATTTAACTCCATTTGTACCTTGTTTTCACTCAGAATCACAAATGTATTCTTGAGACTGGGGTAACTTGACCATTGCATGTTTTTGCAAAGTATATATCTCATGTTATGGAGTTCAGCTTTTAACAGTATTATTTCTAACTGTGGTACATGGCAAAGTATACATGATATTCATGTTGTTTCACCTCTAATGTGTTTATAATACAAAAGCTATTTTTATACATACAATGTGGAGTTTTTTATGGTGCATTCATTGTGTTACTGAGTGTGTGTTGCACAAATGCTTTATGCATTGCCTCTGGAGATAAGCCTGACTGGTCTGTGCCAAGCTACCAGGGAGTGAGTACAGGTTATCTTTGGTGTGTGATTGACTTGCCCTGACTAGTGTGGTGAGTTCTGCCTGGCTTATATGGAAACCCTTGCCAACCAGAAACCCCATTTCTAACAATTCTAATGGCAGGTTGTGGTGTGAAACATATTCATGGGTGATAAAAAACCTTTTAAAAAATATGTTCAAGAAGTTCAGTTAATTTGACTACACATTACATCCATTTGTTTCATTTAGATACAAACATCAGACATTTATTTTTAACAAATTGGCTATTTTAAGCATTTACATTGAATAGATCACATGTGTTATCCACATTAAGCAGAACATTTTCTGAATGTTATAAGACCCCTGAAGTCATTCTCACTCTGCATTCATATTCACCTTCACAATTTCAAAAATAGATCTTTGTTACACCAAAATCCAAGAACAGTACCCCGTTAACTTTTAGGTTGTCATAACAACTAGTGGCCGCAGCCAATGGACCTGTAGTTAGCTAATCTTGTACATGTTTCAGTGGTAATTACACTTTGTCACAACCTTACTCAGTACGACATCATGATCTGACTCTTAAATAACCAGAGGAGAACTTTATCATTCGAACAGTCTACAAAAGACAAAAATACATATATTGTCTAAAAATGCAGACATTACATGACCATAATTAATTCACAGTGGAGTATTTCCAATACAGTATAGATAGCCACACGTAGATAGGTATGAAGAGTCACAGCAATTAAGGGTCCAGTTCCATACTATTTTAAAACCCCTGTGCATCACTCATTAATGCCAATGATTTAGCAGAAGGCAAAATGCTAAACATGCAAAGGAAACAGTGTGCTGCCATTGGATGACAGAGCATACATGCAACCACATTGCAGCTTAGGTACAGAGAACAGCTAAACAAGTGATGTAGCAAGTTAGGAAGGAGGCATTTTGAAATATTTAATAGGATTAACAAGAAAAAGGACTTATTCAAAATATAATAGTATCAATGCTGGCAATCATACTGTTTAGGTTATTGATGTAGAACATTTAATATCATGGTTAGGATGTAAAGCAAGCACTTGTATGGTAGAAAGTGTTGACAACTCACGTTCAAAATAGGTATTAAGGCAGGTAGCGGTAGTATAAGGCAAACCCTATGGTGTCCTTTTTGGCAACTTTAGCCATCTGAGTTACAGTGCTATTGCCAGCATTGAGGCAACAGACACAAATAAAAAAAGAACTACTTTAAGTCAATGGGCCTCATGTATAGAGTGTTTTAGCAGTTGCAAACCCTCAAATTAGGTAAATCTGAGGGTTTGCCACCACTAACTCATTTTTTTTAATCTACTAATCCAACTTAAAGATTTTAAACAGGTATTTCAAAGGAAACTCATAGGAATCGCTATTTGAAAGGGGCGTTTTATGGGGGTTCCTTCCAAATTACGACTCCTTAAGGTATGTTGTAAAGTTTTGCAATTAAAAGCCATTGCAAAACATTAATATTTTATCACCAACTCAAAGGAGGTGGTAACCTATTTACAAAGAGAAAGAGATCCCCCAGAGACTCCTTCCCTTTTGTGAATGGTGAGAAAATATTTTTAAGTCTAGACAATGATCCCATAGACCAAAGTATAATCTTAAAAATAGTCTATAAACATTTTTATTTTTTTATTCATCCTGTTTTCCTCTTCAAAAAATGGGCTGCAGTTGAAAAAGAAAATGCTTTAGTGAGAAGCAATCACAAAACATGATGGTCTGCTGACCTCACCTGTGATTCTAGCCAAACGCAATTTACGAACTATCGCAGTCACATTTATGAGCCAAGTCAAATTGTGACTCACTACAATTCTGTATTTTGTGAACCTGCCTAACCATACATAGCTTGGTTCAGAAAAGAAGAATGCATTCGGTAAAAGTCGATGAGCAAATTGCAATCCCTTTTACCTAATGTATTCTTTGTACATGAGCCCTGAAATTAAATTCTTGCCTGCCTCCTGTTTTATCCAATTGGATTCAACAATTGGTACGTTCACTAGATGTGTGCTAAAATTGTGAGTCATTCAACAGAAAAAACAGGTTTCTGCTCAACAGGTCATCTATCTTTAGTGTAAGCCAAAATGTAAGTTGGGGGATGCTGCCCCATCCTACTAAGTTAGTTATGAGGTGACTGACAGGGACAGCTGTGAAATGTGTTGAATTCTAATTGGTGCACTTTCTTATTTTGTGTGCCTGAGTACCATTTGCAGGGAAAATAGTGGCCTAAGGAAAACTGATTGCTCCAAAAACCTGGTGATTCCTCTATAGGTTAATTCTTTTTTTGACAAGCAGTAGCTGTGTAACAATGCATGTGTGTTCCATCCCTACATTTCTGTGTGTGGTAGACTTCACCTAGTAACCCTGGAATTTGAAAGAGTATTTAATATTGAATTTAGGGTATACAAAGAGATTGACCAATTTATATAAGCAGCTTTTATGATTAGCAAAGTATTCACATTTTAAATACATATAGTTCCAGCAATACTTTGTGCAATGCTTTGTGCCAATTGCAAGTCATCAGATGAGGCACATGCTGGGACACAGTATTGATTTGTTATTTACTTATGAGCACAAAATGTTATATGTCAATGAAAGTTGCTTAAATTAATGCAAAGAAGCACTATGCCCTGCTTTATGTTACTTTGCATCAAGGGGGGCTCCCTTGGGTGATACATGAGTGTTCCCTTGCTAACATCCTGGTTTTGTTTATGTAAAGCCCTCTATACTAACATTAGTATACAACGATTTTGGACAAAAAATGCACCTCCATGAGGCAGGTATAAACTAAGTAATATATTTTGTTTTGTTTTTCTCTAAGGGTGTCCTTCCAGTAAAAGACCTGTGAAAGAAATCACACACAGATTTGCACTTTGGTGCAACTTTGTGTGTGTGCGGGTGTGTGTGTGGTGTGTGAGTGTGTGCGTGTATGTATGTGTGGCACTAGGAATTCCAGTTGTGAGCCATCAGTTAAGAAGAGAGCAGCAGTGCTGTATCCTAGTAGATGTGGTGCAGTTCTGCTCGCTCCATCTCACACACCGCAGTGAATCAATTTTGGTTGATGAGCTACATTGCATGGAATATTAATAAATCTGCCCTTTGCAATTTAGGTGGCTGAAGCTTTTCCAGAGACTCCTCACACCAAAATAGTAAAATAGTGGACCCCAAGATACTACTTATACTTTGTCTGGAAATCTAAAGGAGGCTGTTTATCATTGTGGAAAGATCTTCGCAGACAAAGGTCATGGTGGTGTTGTCTTCCTCAAAACTAGGGAATGACAGAGGTTAAACTCTGCTACTGCAACCTGTCTTGGGAGAAGAGGAGGATACATTGTCCATTGGAAGATGAGAAAAATGGCCTGACCAGGAGGACAAAAAGGAAGGCCTAGTTAATTGATCCCACTGTGGAGGTTTTCCTAGGGAGCAAAGCAAATGGGAGCTTCACGGACATTCTAGCCCAGGTGATAGTAACCTATTCAAGAAGCAACTGTGATCAAAGTTTATGACCTATTTTTTAGGAAGATGAATGTGGCCAGAATGGATTATTCCTGACTTGCTCGACAATATCCCTTGCTGTGTTTGAGCTAGTATTCACATTTCCAGTTCATTTACAGTGATTGAATCAGCCACTAATTTGTTGTGAACCTCTTCCCTTCACCCTCTGGATTCTGGAGCTACTTATATTATATTTCTATTCTTTAGTTTCCCAGAAATATAATTGTTTGAAATCACAGTTTAACCGTTGCCGGATATCTGAGTCCCAACTGGTATTTCTCTGGATATAATGAGTGCATCCTAGCACTAGGATATCTCTGCCAATAGAATATACTAATAGTGACTGGCCAGTTTCAATATATGGTTCTTTTAAGTTGTGGTAACTCCGGGAAATGCATGTTTGATGCAGCAAATATCTCGAGGTGCAAGAATACTTCTATCAAAAGTATTCCTACTAGGGTGAATTGCAACCATGACAACAGTACGGACTTCTCCTCATCTTACTTGTACTTCCACTGAATGTCATTCTCTTTAGGCATATTGTTTACCATATACCTATAGGCAACTTAAATGAACAATGACAAACTTATGAACTATTGCCAAGCTCCCTTTTTACCATGAATTTCAGATGGAATGCCTCTTCATTTTAGCTAGCTGGCCATTTGGTGTTACAGCGCACGTAATGTAATTCATTTTATTTATTTATTTAATTACTTACTTAAGTTCAGCCATATGCCGGAGTTTACTATCGACCCCCCTGCCCCTCTCCCGCCCCACCGCCGTGCAGCACTCTCACCAGGAGCCGCTACTGCTTGAAGGGAGTGGAAGGCTCAGACTTTGCCTTGAGGAAGTCTTCTTACCAAGATATGTCAATGCAGAGACAAGGACACAATCACCCAGTTTGGGTTCCTTTCCACAAGGGTAGGTAACATCTTTGACTCTGGAGTACAACTCCTACTATGGGGTTTCCAACCTCTTGCACTTTCCAGGTTTCTGGCGCTGCTGCTTCAGACTATTTGTGATTTCAGTTTTTGATCCTACTTTGACTACTGATCAAGCCAGCTACCTAGACCAGCAATTCAGAACCAAGAACGTTATTTTCTATAATAAACTCTTTGAATGCAATAAGGCAAATAGTGACTTTTCTTTGCTTAATGATTATCCTCTATTCCATCCTCATTAGCTATTCATCATTTTTACACTTTTTTAGAATAGTCTGTCTTAGAAGATATCTGGTTGGAGAAACATAGGGTTTTAGTCCTGAAATGATCAAAGTGCTGGTTCCTTCACAATAACATGTGCCAGCTGTGAAGCACAGCTTTAAATCATCTTGAGATATACTATTTTTAAACAGAACCAGCACTTTAGAGGAATGTCTGAAAATTGTAGGCACAAATCACTGCCCAGGCAGATTCAAGCGCTGAAAATAACCAGAGAGCGACACTCAGCTGATGGAGATGGTTGACTGTCCCACTTCTCTTCAGTTCAGGGTTTTGTTGTTTGGTGACATCAGTGATTGCAGAATGCTAACCATGAGACGAAGCATGTAACGTCTTTTTTTCCCTCATATTACCTCCGTAGCTATAGCAACCACTCAACCTGTTCCACCTCTGGTGCATATAACTTGGTGATTCCACTCTCAGGTGATGTTCTTTACAGGGAGGACCCGTAACACACAATCTGAACTGACCAGATGTTTTAATCATTGGAACTTATCCTGTCCCTTAATTTAGTATGACTCATCCAGGATAAGGATCATCCAACAATTTCCAAAACAATCCCATATCTGGCCTTTCTCTTTGTGCATTTACCCTCTGATCTAAAGCTCTAAAATATCTTACAGAGTTCCACCAAGCATTTCAAGTGGCAGGTACCATCTGATACCACGATTTACAAATCTCTCGCCTGGCCAGCAGGATCAGAAAAAACACCAATCTATAATGCACCTCTATCGGACCTAGCACTCCCCCAGGTGTAGGTATAATGCCAAATAAGTTAAGAGATGGGCTTACCTCCTCAACAAAACCCAGAACCCTTGAGATGGTCTTACCCACACTTCTCCAGAATTCTTGTATCTTGGAGCAAGAAGCAAAAACGTGAACATCATCTGCATTCTGATAGCCACATCTCAGACAGCTAACTTTGCCGCCGCCATTCATTCTGGATATCTTAAGAGGTGACCAATAAATCCTTTAGAGTGTGAAAAAGTGGTTTCTTCTGAGCGCAGCAGATTTAATCAATGGGTGAAGAATGTCGAGAGATACTTGCCATAAATCTTTCAGCTGTTCCCTCGGCAAGTAGTTCTCCCAGACCCGGTATGGCTGTTCAATCTTTCTATCTACTGCTGCCAGGAGGTAATTATACCATTAAGCCACTTCTTTCTTCCTTGGGGCCAAAACTTGCAGTTCATTTTATATGTAATTATCTTCCAATAGAGGCTAGCGTCGACTCTTACACTAAGACAAAAGATGATAAAATTTAAACCTAGACAGAGCTCCACTCGTAATATGGCTTCAGAAGTCCCATGGATGACACTTATTGGCCACTATGAGATCCTTCCAGTGTGTGACTCCAGCCTCTTTTAGTGGATAAGCTAGAGAGTCCCTAAGACACTCCGGTGTACCAGGAGAATCCCACACTGGGCCCAATCACTATATTAAGTAAGTCCCAGGCAATCTCAACAGTCCGACCATAACTTGGCCGCCATACGCAAACTCTTCAGGCGGACTTTTTAAAATACATTTAGGAGAGATGAATTTTTACTTAAATCCTTGCTCCACTGTACCTACTAGCATAGCTTTAAACATGCCACCTATCAGTGAGTCATCTGGAGTGAGCAGTAGCATCCTACAGTTTTTGAATTGGCAGGCCCAACAATACAAGTGAAGGTCTGGTAGGCCCATGCCCCCTCGCAGTAATTTGCTCCTAAGTTTTTTCCAGGACAGCCTGATCCCTTTACCTGCCCAGATGAAAGAAGATATCTTACACTGGATTTTAAGAATATCAGCTTTTGCAAACTCTAGGGGGATATTATTGAACAGATAGGTGTATTTCGGGAGGATGCACATCTTGATCAAGTTAACCCGACCATACTTGGAGAGTGGGATGTTCTGCCATCTTTTAATAAAACATCAACCACTTTTGAAACTCTATCGAAGTTAATTATAGGAATTTGAGTAAGGTCCTGAGTTATCATAACTCCCAGGTATCTGAGCTCCCAAGCAAAGATCCCCTCCTGATCAATGATATTCCATGCATGATCTCAGTTTTGTCGTTGTTTATTTCATGGCCTGATAATTTCTCAAAACTCTGCGCTTCCAAAAGAAGCTCCGCTAGAGTAATGTTAACGTTAGAAGATAATAAGATCAAATCATCCGCATATAGCCCTAATTTCATCACATACCCATTTACTTGAAAAGGAGCGTTCTTCTGGTTTAGTCTTAAACTCTGGGCTAAAGGTTCTATATATAAACCCTGCCTAGTACCACGCCCTACTTTGACAACAGGAGAGAGGCTACCGTTAACCAAAATCTGAGCCCGAGGGACCTGTATATCTTTTTAAGGACTTCCCTAAAACCGTAGACAAAGCCAAAAATCTTCAGGGTGCTATCCAGGAAGTGCCAATTCACACGGTCAAAGGCTTTGGCTGCCTCAACAGTAATACTTGAAAGAGGGAGACCCTGTGATGAGGCCAGATCGAATGCCCCAATTAAGGTATATACCATATCCGACATCTGTCCTCTTGGTAAGAAACCTTTTTGGTCCTCATGAATTATTGGCTCTATGAACTTACAAAGCCAATTATTCAAAATCGCAGCAAAGACATTACAGTCAGCATTTAGTAACGAAATTGGCTGGTATAACTGGCACTGGGTTGGATTCTTACCGGGCTCCAGGATACAGGCAGAGGGAATGTACTATCCAAGATCTCATTATACAATTATACAATTTCAGCCAGACCGGGATCACCTCCTCCTTCAAAATAGAGCAGAGCTCAATCGGGATCGCGTCAGGGCCTGCCGCTTTCCCTTTCTTACCTGTATCTAAAACTGTTAATATCTCACTCCCTGTTATTTCTAAAGTGAGGATTCCCTGACTGGCCTCAGTTAATTTTGGAAGCTGTTTCTCCTTGAGCCACCCATCTATATGTTCCTCGATATAAATCCTGAAATATTTGAGTGAAGGCTTGTTCTATATTCCCATTATCCTCTATGGTTTGTGTGCCAACTTTAATCTTAGTAATATAGTTGTTAGATCTGTCAACCCTACTCTTCATAGCAAGAATCTTGCCACTATTCCCCCCCTGCTCGAAATCCCCTCATTTTACTTGCCTCCCATTTTTGGAGTAAGATATCTTTAGACTTAAGTCTAAACTTCAACTGCAACTCTTCATTTTCCATTCCGAGGGGACCGCTCACCTTTAAATCTGCTTCTGCCCCTGCTATCTGTAGTTCTAAGTCGGCCAGTTCTTTCCTCTCGGCGCTAGCCCACCCCACAACCGCTCCTTTTAGTATCCCTCTTAACCAGGCCATGAAAGTATCCCAGACCACGAAAGCATTACTCTGTCCTACCATCACCCTACAGCTCTTTCAAGTTATCCTCTATCTTCACTCTTGCTCATCCCAAACCCTTTCCACTTCTATGATCTCCAAAATAACCCATCCAGGACTCCTCCTGGCTCACCCCAAATATCTGTTTACGACTATGAACTCCCAAACAACCCTACTTAATTCTTCCTCATGTTACCGCTCCTTTGCCTCATCCCAACTCTCATTTTTCTACTGATTCTATTTCTCTCTGATCCCTTTTTACAGGCTCTTCCCTCCTCCATATATCTCCTTTACTCATACCAGACTGCAAATTGCCATTACGATCTCCCAATTAACACTTCCAGCATTCTTCCCTCTTCTATCCCTCCATTACTCAATTCAATCCTACAAAAAGATTCACATGTCCTATGCTCAAATTAACTCGTACCTCCCCATGCTAAGACTATACTTACATTTCCAAATTCTAATCCACCACTGATCCTTTTGGGTTCCAGAGTCGTGTGCTACTCACCGAAAGGCCATTCGCACCTTGTCAGGGGTAGTAAGTGCTATACACATACAATTAGAATTACAGTTATATTGTGCCTGCTTTATGCCCTCCACCTTCACTTCCAGTGTGACACATGGATATACCTCAGAGTGAACCATTTTCCCAACCGATTGAAAGCTGTAAACGAAGTCATTGATGAATAAAAAGGGCAGGAGATCTGCACACACTAAAAAGACCTAAAAAGGACATCCTGCATTGAGATTAAACTTCTCAACATTAGTGACGCCCTCTGATCAACCCAAACTTTGCTAGCAAAAGAGCAAAACTTTTAACTATTGTGGTGCAGGTAGAACCCGGCCATAACTCATAAATAAGAGATGTAGTTAAAGCATATTTACACTAAAACAAACTCCAAAAATAAGACCCTCATTCCCATACCCCTTAATACCATCCAGTGACAGTGGGGCCATAATCAACTAAAATCTGTACTATGGTGCCACTCTGCATTGGACTACTATCCGACAAAATCAAAGGTTGCAGAAAGTTAAAAATGCAGGGAATTAATTTTGGCTTTAAAAATGTTTTAGGTAAAGCACACCTTAGAGATAAAACACGGAATATTCTTGAAAATGTTCAGGTTCACATACAAATAAATTGAATGGTACAGTCCAGAATACCACACTGAACCAACTGTAAAATACACTCGAACCCTCATTTACAGTCTTAATAAGAGCCCTTCGCCTTCACTCCCAGAACCAAATGTAATCCAGGAGTGTACATACTTGCCCAAACAAACACATCATGCCCAATTGCTGAATGATAAAGCCCTTCTTAATCTTCTACTGCTGCCTGAGATCTGTAATTCTACTGATTTCTAAACTTGAATTTATCAAAGAATAACGTAGCGAAGATGTAGCCCTCCTTGTATTACTTTTGGATGACAAGCTTCCCTTTCCGAGCCAGATTCCCCCCTTGAATATTCACCATTCTCCCTGTAGCGCAAGTTTGTAGTATTTAGTTCTTGATCATTATGAGTTTAACTGTACTACTTTACACTGTATTTGTGTTGTCTCTTCTCTTCCTATGTAGTGAGTGTGTTGTAAATTGCATTCTCTATGTTCATTAGATTTCTATGTTATCTACAACCTGTAACTCTCTATGGTTGTTAATTGGTTCTAGAATTACTGTATGTTCTGGACTCCAAGTTCTGCAGAGTCAGTTGGTTGACTGGTCAGCAGGCGTTGGGTCCTTTCTGCTGTACTGCACAATAAATCTTAATCTACACACCTTGTTCTCCTTGGTGTCTACTTACAACATTTTGGCGACTTGAGCCTGCTGTCCTCCGACATCCAGGAAAGGCTTCAGGAGCAGTTTCCAGCCTCAGTCATCATCAGCGATCGGATCCAGCTAAATCGAACCCAGTGATGTCTTCAATCCTCAGCGCTTGAGGGAATCGACATCGGAAACCAGTGGACATCAGGAAGCCTTCGTGAATTTCGGTATTTTAAAATATTTGTCTTGGAAAGCTTCTACTCCGATTTGGGAGTACCGTTGTCTCCTAGCAAGTCAGCTCTGTTGCGAGCCGACGAAGACTACGCAGCTACGCAGTAACGTGAGTGTCAAGCCTCTCTTTCATAAGCGGCCATTTTGTTTGCCTTTTGTTTCTAAGGGAAAAACTTCATTCGTCTGGAAATCGTTTGCCTGCCTTCCAAGCCTCGTTTTCACAATTTCCAAGCCTCGTTTTCGTGCGGCGGCCATTTTAAGTCTACATTTACTCGATCTGAATGAAATTTTGCCGTTTTGAACAACATTTCGGTGGCATTCAGCGCAGCGTCCATTCCGAAAAGGAAATCAGAGACAGGTATCCTACTTTTAATTACTATTACTTAAATGGCTACAGCACAAAATATCAACATAACACTTCCTCCTCCATTCCTAAATGAACCTGGAAATCCTCCAGTGCAATGGGAGGATTGGTATGTGATGTTTGACAATTATTTAGAGGCAATAGATGGTCAAGAGTTCTCCTCGAAGAGAAAGAAAGCTATTTTATTGAGTACTCTTGGCAAGGAGGGACAGAGAGTTTTTAGGTTTTTACCAATTGCTCTACAGGCAAATGGAGAGGCAATACCAGATCTTTACAAAGAGGCTATTTCACGTTTAGAGGTAAAATTTGCAAAGGAAGAAAATTTGGTGATGCATCGGTACAAATTTTATACTCAAAAGCAGAGGTCAGAGGAAAATATTGATGATTTTGTCACTCGTTTAAGAGAATTATCAATAAAGTGCAAGTTTGGTAATATGGCTGAAGAACTAATACGAGATCAACTCATAGTCCAATGTAGCAGCCGGAAGATCCAGGAAAGACTATGGGCTGCCAAGAATCCTACTCTCAAGGTTGCCATCGAACTAGCACAAGTAATAGAGGAATCAGAAAAATGCATCAGAGTTATTGAAAACTCAAAGAAGAAACAGTCAGAAGAAGTATCAGTTGTGTCAGACAAAGAGGCAGAACACGACTCTCAATGTTATTCTGATGATGCAGTTGCTGTCATCAAAAGTAAATTTAGAACATTTCCAAAGAAAGTTCCAACTCCTAACAGATTTTGCAGTAGATGTGGCAGTAATTCACATTCTTCGGAGGCATGATTCTGTTTTGCAGCTAACAAAGAGTGTCTCAAATGTGGGAAATTTGGACATTTCTCTAAAATGTGCAAAACAAAGAACAAGCAGAAAATTGCAGTGGTGGAAGATTACCCCAGTGACAGATCTTCCATTAGTGAGAGAATGTTAGTGATCTGTGAGTCTGATATAATTGCTAACTTAGATGATCGAAGATTGAACAGGCCTAAAGCTATGTTCACTATAGATGGACGAGAAGTCCAATTGATGGTTGATACGGGCTCACGACATACAATCATTCCTCAGTGCACATTCAAAGAACTTTGGTCTAGCATGCCATTACACAAAAGTGATATTTCTCCTAAAGGTTTTCAAGGGGAGGTAAAAAACATTCTGGGATATTTTGAATCTGACATTATTTTCAAGAATAGGTCTATAATTGGAAAGGTATATGTGTCCATTGATGGCCCACCAATCTTGGGGTGGTTTCATCAATACGACTTGTATATTATCATAAATCCGAGGGCTCCTGACCAAGTTATGGTGCTAGAAGATGATTCTATAGACACTATTTTGAATGAGTTCAATTCTGTTTTCAGAAGTGAGTTGGGTGAACTTAGAGGTTATTCACACATGATAAAATCGAAAGAAGGGTGCATACCTGTTCAACACAAACTCCGAAGAATTCCTTTAGCCATTAGGAATGATGTGAAGCTGTTAATAGAAGAAATGCTCCAGAATGGAGTTATAGAACCTGTTGAGGGGTCTGAGTGGGTTTCACCAGTAGTTATTTCAAAGAAACCTGACAACAAATTGCGTTTCTGTGTTGACCTTAGGTATGTAAACAAAAGTGTTGTTGCTGATACTTTTCCCCTCCCGAACATCAATGAATTGGTATCCACACTTGAGGGAGCGAAGTTTTTCTCAAAACTTGATCTAAAAAACGCTTACCATCAGGTTAAGTTACATGATTCCTGTAAACATATTACATCATTCATTACCACGGAAGGAATCTTCCAATTCACACGCTTACCGTTTGGGTTAATATCAGCGGCAAGCGTGTTCCAACGCATGGTTCATGAATTGTTCAGAGGGTTAAAAAAGGTGGTCTATTTCCAGGACGATATCCTGGTATTTGGCAGTTCTGTTCCTGAACACAATTTACTTCTCAGACAGGTATTGCATAGAATTAATGATGCTGGTCTCACCTTGCGCAGGGAAAAATGTTCTTTCCTTGTCCAACAAATTGAATACCTTGGCCATGAAATATCTGAGGAAGGAATCAAGCCAAAAAAAGATCTATTATTAGCAATAAAGTCAGCTCCTCCCCCAAGTGACAAGGACCAGTTGAGATCCTTCATGGGTCTTATAGAATATTATTCCAAGTTTGTGAGCAATTTCTCAGAGAAAACTATTAATTTAAGAATTTTACTAAAAAAAGGGGCAAAATTCTTGTGGGGTCCCGAACAGGACTCAGCTTTCAGTCTAGTCAAGAACGAAATTTGTGAAGCGGGCGTTCTAGCTCCTTTTGACACTAGGCTTCCTTCAATCCTTATGGTCGATGCCAGTGCGTATGGTTTGGGAGCAGTTTTGGTTGAAAAGCATGGCCATGGAGAACGTCCAGTTGCTTTTGCTTCCAAAACTTTATCTGTGGCTGAAAGAAATTATAGTGTCATCGAAAAGGAGGCCTTAGCTGCTGTTTGGGGCACATACTATTTCCGCACCTATCTTTGGGGAATTAACTTTGTCATTAAAACTGACCACAAACCATTGCTTAGGATTCTTGCACCCGGAGGCGCTGTCAGAGGCTCTCCTAGGTTGGCAAGGTTGGCAGCAAAGTTACAAGACTTTCATTTTCAAGTTGAACATATTCAGGGGTGGAGAAATCTCCAAGCTGATTGCTTTTCGAGATTACCACAGCAATCATTGGAATCTGATGTTTCTTTGGATTTGCTGGATGAAAGTGTTGCTTGGGTACAAGATCTTGTTTCTTTTGGTGTTGGTTCTTTCTCGCACCAAGATTATATTGATGCCATGAAAACTGATGAAGTTCTTAAGGATGTTATGAGACTGCTTAAGGAAGGCTCTAGGAGAGAGAGTTGCCTACAAGTTTCTGTTCGTCCTTTTGTCAAAGTTTTGGACAAATTATCTACTTGTGGAGATGACATTCTCTTGAGAAATGACAAATTTGTTCCACCCAACAGTCTTCGACGAAAGCTTCTTGACATAGCTCATGAAGGACATCTTGGACAAACTCTGACTCAACAAAGACTCAGAAAATTGTTTTGGTGGCCTGCAATGGATGCGCAGGTTGCTTTGTGGGTTGAGCAGTGTAACATGTGTAAAGAGGGTGAGAAACGTCTAAAGGTGGCTATGAATAGTACCATGGGGCGGATTGCTTGTCCAGATATACCGTGGCATACCATATGCTTAGATTTTATTGGACCTATGTCTGAATTAAATATCAATCAGCGGTTTGCCATTGTTTGCGTTGATGTGTTTTCAAAATGGATTGTGGTCAAATTTGTCAGAGACATCACTACTGAGACCACTATTCTATTTTTGAAGGCATTGTTTCTTTCTGAGGGTTATCCCAGTGTCATTATTACTGACAATGGGACCCAGCTAGTGTCTCAGAAAATGCAGCAGTTTCTGTCACACTCAGGGCTGTCTCACCATCGGACTTCCCTTTACAACCCTCAAGGGAATGGTCTATGCGAAAGGGTCAATAGATTAGTCAAAGGAACAATACAACTGGCTGTCTCCAGCGGACGTTGTGTGTCTGATCTTGTTCAGGAGATGGTTTGTGCCCATCGTGCAACTATCCATGGGAATGCTACAAAGTCTCCTTTTGAAATTTTGCGGGGAAGGTCTCCTGGCTCGAAGCTTGTTCCTTCTTGGGTCAAGCAGATTTTAAACAGTGGTGATACCTTTGATTCGAGACCAGTTTTGTCCTCCTCCTCTGTGGGTAGCGGGATTTTTGAAGGAGACTTAGTCAAAGTCAAGCCAGGGAGATGCTCCAAAGGGCTAAGCAAATTTAGGGGACCTTTTTCTGTCAAGAAAGTTTTCCTAATTATGTGCTTCTTGATAATGGTGAGAAATGGAATTTGAGGAGGGTTGCCATTTATAAAAAAAATGGGAAAGCTAATGTCCAGCCCGTTTCTGATATCTCAAAGTTCACTCCTTGCAATTCTTCTTCCTCTGTTTCCTCAAGTGAAGAAGGTGGTAGTGGTTACATGTTCATATCTCAAGAGTGTTCCCCTCTTTCTCAAAGCTGTCCTTCTTCCTCCTCTGGCAGGCGGTGTTATGGAGCTGGTGATGTTTCGGATTCTTGTTCCTCATGTCCTACTCCTGACACCATCTCTACTTCTCACACTCTTCTTCCCCCATCTCTCTCCATTCCCAGAGTGCAAAGGTATCGTAAACCTCCTTCTTATTTAAGTGATTATTTGTGCTAGCATGTTTTTAAGTTTGCATGTTTCAATTTTATTGTTTGTTTGCAAAGATAGGAGATGTGTTGTAAATTGAATTCTCTATGTTCATTAGATTTCTATGTTATCTACAACCTGTAACTCTCTATGGTTGTTAATTGGTTCTAGAATTACTGTATGTTCTGGACTCCAAGTTCTGCAGAGTCAGTTGGTTGACTGGTCAGCAGGCGTTGGGTCCTTTCTGCTGTACTGCACAATAAATCTTAATCTACACACCTTGTTCTCCTTGGTGTCTACTTACAACAGAGTGCTGTTCGTGCTAAGTAAAACTGCAAAAATAAATCACAAATACATAAATACATAAATGATGCAATTAAGAAAAAAGCTAAAGACCGCCCATTTTAGCCCTCTCCTTCAGTGCATAATTTTTTCTTAGCTGTATCCATAAACCTGCTAATGCCAACACCAACTGAACATAAACAATATATGCAAAACTCACCCTGGCATTGCTCGAAATGGCGAGAAACATAATCCATGTAACCACGTTCAGACCCATCCGCCATGTTTGTAATTTTTTATGCCTCACTGATATGAGTTGAAAACAACAGAATGCAAATAACTTGCACAGCCATGGCGTTAGGCAAAGAGGAGCATGATAGCTGTTACCATGTTCATCCCCATCTGTTGTGTGTGCCTGTTACTGCTCTCCACCAAACACATAGGCTATGGAAGGAATCCTTGAATTCATCTCAAGGGATCCCTCGGTCCTCATTCCATTCCAAAATTGTTTACCCTTTATACCACTCTCCCTAGAGATTAGCCATGTGCAAATCATTCTGTGTCAAGCTCCAATAGCATCAATCGAGCCCAAACTCAGAAAGCCATGTCCTATGGACAAGGGAACATAAAGAACCTTACACTGGTGTCTACACTGCAATGCCTAGAAGCAATTAGGTTTTGCAGTTTGTGTGATGCAAGAACAAGAAACATACAGAGAAAGTTTAAATGGTTTAACACTTTCCGGGGCTAAGGATGGTCTGTTGAAGTTGTGAAGAGCAAGAGGATATCATTTTATTTTTAATCAATGTATGCTGTATTCATCTATTCTAGCAATTTACCTGTGCAGTCACACATCACTCCTCCACTTATTCATTTACCCATTCATCCTTCAGTCCACAATTTGCTTTTCTTGCCCATCCATCCTCCTGTCTCTGTGGTATTCATACGTCGAATTAAGACGGTCATGTTGTATCACAGTCCGTCGGTTCGTCGTGTTTTAGGTCAAAACACAACTGTTGTTTAAATTCCAAGCCAATGTGAAGAGGAGAGAAAGAAAAACACGCCCCCCAGTCTGAAAATGATGGGGCGTTTCTCCGATCCATTTCTGCTTGACCTCGGAGAAACATGGTGGTGTTCATGGCGTGGTCCGAGGTTCAGCTGAATATGATCGGCGTGGATGCCACTCACTAGCTGGGGTTTGTTTCGGTGCCTCACTATGCGCTAACCCTGCCACAAAGTATACTGCCTTTCGGTCCAGTTTGACCCTGGGGCAGGCCTGACGCCGTCATCAGAGGCTTGTAATCCGCTGTGAATCTCTGCTCTCCCCCGATGGCTGACGCCTCCGTGCCTGAAATCCCGGGCCCCTTTTCCCCGGTCCACTCTCGCGTGCTGAGGCCGGGAGCAGTTTCCCGCGGGCGGGAAGGGGCTCCTGTGGGGAACGGGCCCTGTGACATCACAATGGGGCTCCGGGAGCCATGGAGAGCATGTTCTGGAATGGGCCGAAGTAACACAGGGCTCCGCCGGCCGAGCGTGGGGGGGGGTGGAAACAATGCCAGGGAGCCCCGGCCAGGAGGACCCTCGGCTGTGGCACCCATGGCTCGGGGCAGCCGGGGGACTTTTACAAGCAGCGGGGCACGGTCCTGGCTCAAGCCTCGCAGGCATCACAAGGGGGCTGCAGGCTGATAGCTTCACATGCAGGTAGAGGGCATTCACTGCCAAGCGCCGAGCTGGAGGAGACGGCCGTGGACTAAACATAATAAGTGCACAGTGAAGGCAGGCGGTCGAGTTAGGCCCGCATGTTTAAAGGCACCCAAAGTGAGAGCAGAGGGTGTGAATGAATGCACCTGAAATGGTGACCCCAGTACCTGCATGGAGGCACTCTGCTGAGCTGATTTTTACAGCTGTAATTAGGTTTACATTTCAGGTGACATCTGTAGAGGTAGCACAGCCCAAACACCAGCAGCCGGCCGGCCCTTTGCTCGCTGCTCCAGTGGCGTAGTCAGAGCACCTCTTAGACAGGACCCACTGCAGCGGGAAAGCTGGGGGACACGCAGATATCACAGCTCCTCCACACTTTACGGCAGCCTCGGGACACCAGAGCCTGTCCCCGGTTGCCTGCGCGTGAGCTGGGGTTTGTTCCAGTGCCTCACTATGTGCTAACCCTGCCACAAAGGAAACTACCTTTCGGTCCAGTTTGACCCTGGGGCAGGCCTGAGAGGTAGCACAGCCCAAACACCAGCATCCGGCCGGCCCTTGGTGTGCTGCTCCAGTGGCGTAGTCAGAGCACCCCTCAGACAGGACCCACTGCAGCGGGAGAGCCGGGGGACCCGCAGATATCCCAGCTCCTCCACACTTTACTGCAGCCTCGGGACCCGCAGAGGCCTCGGGAGAGTGTGAGGGTACCACCATCAGCAGACCAGCCTCAGCACATGATGGGCCCCTGCCTGTAGCACATCCCGAGCATGAAAGAAAGGTGCAGCCCCCAGGCCCCCGCCGTTGTGAGGTGTAAGCTGGTCCTCGTGGGAGAGCTGCATTGTGGGAAGATGGCCAATCTACAGTTGCTGGCCAAGGACTGCTATCCAGAGGTAAGTGTGCAGGGGCTTGTATGCATGTAGAACATTTTACCCATACATCTACCCTCCACCCCTCCTGACCCATCACCATAATCAGACCCTCATTCAGCCCGTCTGTAGCGACATATGTTTAATCAGGGTAGCTTAGCCGCGTGGACGCAGAACTCCTTAATCAGCCTCCTATTTAACCCGTCTGTAACCACACCGCTATACCCCCTTTTACTCCCTATAAACAGGCTACCTCAAACAGACCCCCCTTTAGACCCTCTGCAACCAGATCACTTCAGCCGGACCTGCAATGTGACCACCTTGATCAGACCCCTTTGAAACCAGGCTCCTTTAGCCAGACCACCTCAACTCTTCCTCTTGTACCACCAAATCAGACTATCTTTAAGTTTTAACCCATCTGTAACAACCGATTGACCCAGGCTTCTGTGCCCCTTAACATCAGACCACCTTGACCCCCTCTTTACTCCAGACAACTCCGGCAGGCATCTATGTCTCCTTAACCCCCTCTCTAATGAGTCCCCTTAAATCTCTTCACACCAGACCACATTTTCCACCCTGAAACTGGGCCAGATCTCTTTAACCACATCTCAATAGCGCCCTACAGCCAGACTGCATCATCTGTGTCCAGGCAACCTTTACAATCCAGCGTTTCCAAAATTACTAAAAGTGGAGCAGCACGTGTTGATGCTCCATAGAAGGCCCCTACCAGAGCTTGACTGGTCACCTTTCGTTGCTTATTGCTAGATTCCATGGTTAAACTTGTAAAAATTAGGTGCAACCAATGTCCAGGTAGATTTAGCAAGTGTAAAAATGACAAAATAATGGCATAATACTAGCATAAAGTGTGCTGCATTACGCCACATAATTTGGCTTTGCCTGCCGCATAATTTACTCCCCCCTGCCGCAGCTGTGTGTGTGTGTGTAGCTCTGTGTGTGTGTAGCTTTGTGTGTGTGTGTGGCTCTGTGTACGTGTGTGGCTCTGTGTGTGGGTGCGTGTGGCTCTGTGTGTGGCTGTGTGTGTGTGTGGGTGCGTGTGGCTCTGTGTGTGTGTGTGGGTGCAAATGCAATAGGTCTCGCATTTGCGAGAGATTAAGCTATTGGCATTGTAAATGACAATGCCATTTTTATGTTTTAAAAACAAAAATAATGTCAGGATGTAGTGTTGGTGTAGGAAGCAGGAATCAGACGAAGTGGAAGGTTAAGGTATTTATTCCAAGTTTGGGTTACAAGTATAAGTCAAGGAGGAAGAAACCCCACCAGGAGCAGTATGTTACTTGCTCAGCCCAGTTATCAACTGACTCCTAGAGTCCAGTACCTAGCATTCCATGACATCACATGAATGATAACATTCCACAGGATAACTAGACAGGCATAGAAGAGATGCCAGACACGACACATCTTCCCCTTTATAATGGAATCGAAAATGCAAAGCATAACCACAACAAAATAAACATAGATTGGACGATGAAGAAAGAATATGGTAAGAAACTAAAAAGAAGGGTATAAATGGAAGAAGACACTACACATCTTCCCCATCCCATCCTCGTCGCCAAAATTGTAGTGTTGGTGTAGGAAGCAGGAATCAGACGAAGTGGAAGGTTAAGGTATTTATTCCAAGTTTGGGTTACAAGTATAAGTCAAGGAGGAAGAAACCCCACCAGGAGCAGTATGTTACTTGCTCAGCCCAGTTATCAACTGACTCCTAGAGTCCAGTACCTAGCATTCCATGACATCACATGAATGATAACATTCCACAGGATAACTAGACAGGCATAGAAGAGATGCCAGACACGACACAGGAGCAATGCGAATAGCGCTAACTTTAACAAAGACGAGACCATTGCATTGGAAATTCTTGTTTCCTTCTATGATCCTGTCCATCTTTCAATCTATCAAACCATCGATCTATTTGTTAATCTTTCAAATTTCCTCCTTGTTTCTCTGTTTGTTCATAATCAGAAAAACCAACCGTTCTTCTGATCTATCTACTTATGTCTCTGTCTGTCGGTGTGCCTACCTGCCTACATACCTGCCTGCCTGTATGCCTGCTATCTGCCCTCTCGCTATGCATTCTATGGCCTTCCTGTGTATGTGTTTGTTTGTCCGGATGGCTTTCTATCAGATGCACACATCTCTCTAAGCATCTCTTTCTCGCCTTTATGTGTTACTTACCCACTGTATTCTTACTACTTTTGCTGTATTGCTCTATAGCTGCAAGGATCTTCTTTTTATCTAGTGGTAATAGTGTGTTCTATAGTTGAATGTGGTTTGAGTAATGAATGATAATTAAAAACACCGCCGACACATTCCTGTCCTATCCGAGCGACTAACTCTTATTTCTCATCATATTAAACTCGATATAATTCTATTATTAAAAACCCCTTTGTCCTAAAATGTGGGTAAAAGCCAGCATGGTCGTTCTTACGGTTCTAAAAGTATAAACAAGACTCACACTAAACGCACAATCTCGTTATTTGCCAGTTTCCAGAATATTTTAGTTATCTCCCGGCAGTAGCACTTTGTAAAATTGTTAAATGCACACTCTGTGTGCAGTTCCGAAGCATATAATGAGTGTTTCCACAGTAATGGCAGCAGGCTCAAATTCGGATAAACCACTTAGACTTGTGAACTCTGACATGCTCGGTAACTATGTCTTTGTAAAAGAATTTTGTCAAGTATTGGAGCTCGTGCTAATAGCACATTCATCTTTTTCTACACCATAAATCTTTAGAAAATTTCTATTACTCTGCAATTTGTCTGGCTTATGCTATTTATTAGCCATTTTATTCTGCTGCTTTAAGAAGTAATGTGATGTTCATTTTATTGCTGGTTCAATAAATTGTTAATTATAATGCAGTGATTGCTGCTGACGTGATTTAAAAGCCACATTAGCACTATAGCATTAAGTTTTAACTATTTTACCCTTCAGTTCCCTGTTTATACAACAGTAAAAGGAAAATAGCCTTAGACTAATTTAAAAAATGAAGGTACTAACTTGTATCTATTTATCACGTGACTTGCCAGAAACTTTCTTTTATTAATGAGATTACATGCTAGTCTTCATCACGTTCACGTGGTGTGCCTAAATGGAGTGTTTCATTTGAAAAATGTGTTTTCACAGACTGATGGCAGTCTAAGATTAAATGAATAAAGCAAAATCAAGCAAGTTCAATTTAGCATCGTGTTTTATTTGTAAAGTAAAACAACATTCGACATCGGAAGGGCACATTTATTCCATCACCACGAGCTGCACTCGGTATGTTCTGGTACATTCAGGGCTTTAAGTAGGATGAAAAAAGATGGTGGTGGGTCTCTCAAAGGGCCGTGGCCGATATCATGAAGGGCGTGGCTTAAAACACTTAAGTTAGAAATTTCGGCTTTCATAATGTGTCACTCGTCTAGTATTTTGCTGCTTCTTTCTGTCTTGGCATCCAGATATATAATACAAGAAGTAACATTACACCTACAGCAAGCCAGGACTATTGTTAGTTGCATGAGATAAGCAACAAAACATTGCACTGTTTTAAATGAAATAGTTAAAATTCTTCAGTTCTGAAATGATGAGACTGTGAAAGAACTCTAACCAGTCCCTTTAAAGATACATCAAAGGCTGTGGTACCGCTGCAGAGTTAATATTTTTCTTTTTTCGCCTGGAGGGTGAGAGCAATAATAGAGAGCCCAAAAGAGACCCGTCTCATCACCTGCTTTTTAGAACTGCTGGTGCGGAGGACCAGCAGGACCCGGCTCACTTAAAGCCCTGGGTTCATTAATATGTATCTGCAATGTGGAAAGTATTGCAGGTCGCCTCTATGTCTCCACTGTTCTGCCCACTAACCGCTCAACCTAAAAATATAATATTCACATCCATTTAAAAATAAGAATCAAAACATCTTCCACATTTGCCTTACTATGAAGTCTGGGCATACCATACACACATGTGATTTCATTTTAAACTTACTTAGAATTTCCCTTAGTCAAAGCCTAGCATCCATTTCCACTTGCACCTCATGATCATTCCAATATTTATTTGGAATGATCATGAGCCAATAACATCATGAAAATTATGTGGCGGATCTGTCATGATCTGTCACAAGGAAGAACCAAATTATGCGGTGACGTGATTAAAGTGAATCTAAAAGTTACATTTCATTTCCTTAAAATGAAATGTTAACACACACATGTATCAATTCAATGATTTAGAAAAAGCAAAGGCTTCTAAAGATTAGAATACACATAAATCAGATAATATTAACATGTTTCTACTTTATTTTATGTATTAAATAGCATGGAATTTACCAGGCGAGACAATTAATGACTTTTTACAGCATTAAGAAACCAACAAATATGTAAAAGTGCAAGTTGTTTCCACGTAGAGACCAACGGGCATGAGTGTATTTCAAGTGGGTTGGAGAAAAATATAGAGAGCGATAGATGTTGGTGGACGGAGGCAGATTCTATAGGTGAGTAGTAGGGAGGTTTGGGTGTGTTACAGTGTAAAAGCTGATCATTCTTTACTAGACACAAAAACTGATCATGACACCAAAACTCTAATGTGTACCTTGCACCTACATGTAAAAACAAAACTAACTCTGAGAAAAGTTAAAGTACCAGCACCGGCAAAGTGTGCTTGGATATGTAGAAATGATCAAAGTCATTATGAAAAATTAATGAGGAAACTTTTGTTCATTTGTTGCTTTCTTTGTATTGCACCTTAGCAAATGATAAACTGGTGCAAATAAAACATGCTTAATTGTATAGGACTTACACTTTCAATGTACGTGCTTGACATTATTAGGGTCTTAGATTTCTTAAAATAAGTTTATTTTAATGGTATTTAGGAATAGTTTGCACAGAAGTACTCTTAAAATTAGAGTTGTACATTTTTGTGTTATAATCACTTACAATGTTACAAATATTTCTATATACGATATGCTTGATTTATTTCGTTATGCTTGAACTTAATTATGAGGTTTTTTACTGAATAAGAATTGCTCACTTTAAAATGCATTGAACTGCTTTTTCCCATAGGCTTCATTATTTCACAGCTTGGCGTAATGGACTTTTGTTACATTTCCTCAAATGTTGCTTTATCTGTTCTGTTAATGCAACATTCTTTAATCAACAAAACACTTTTCCAGTACTTCATTGTGTGCTAATTGTTGGAAACGTGATCTCTTGACTTAATCCATGAGGAGCAACAAAGTAAATCTGCTATTTGTCAACTAACTTGTGAGGATGGAATGGACAGTCGTTTCTCATGAGCAACATGACACAATATGTTGGAATATCAATTTGGTACCTGTTGAATGGACGAATGGTCACATGATGGTCAGACCATTATATGGTGACAAATTTGGTCACAAATGGATGATTTTGAGTATAAAAAGTGCATTTTCAAGGAGGGTGCTGGCTTCTTCTTAGCAGATTGATTGGAATCATTCTCAAATGCCTGCCTGATTACCTTTTTATGCCCCTTGCCTTTTTCCATTTGCTGATTAACTTACCTTTTGGATGATTTGGATCTGCCTGGTGAGAGACCAGACATGAACTTTCCTAATTACAGTTCCACTCCCCTTGCCCTTGCCCATGGACTCTTCCTTAGTGGACTCAAACTTGACCCATTTGCCCATGCTAAGAAAACTCTTTTGAATCATCCTCTGTCTTTGTTGGTGGTAGGAAATCCTATTGTTTACCATCCTCTTTGTAGATTATTTATTTAGCAATAGATTTACTTTGACTTAATGTGCCAGGTCTATACTACGTGCTGTAAGACTCATGACTGAACTGCTTTACATGTTACTTATATGCATTGATTTTGGATCTTTAATGCAATAACCAAATTATCTAAAATCTTTAAGACTGTGCTTACAACTATCTGATTTAAAATGCTAAATAGAGGGTGCTATAGTCTGAGAATAGTGTACTTCAACTTGATCACTAACTTGTAAGTTGGCTACCAATTATTGGTACTCATTGGGTGGCCAACAGTTTGACACCCTGATTTCTCACCCCTCACTACAACCAATGACACAATGCGGGTGACATATAGAATCTGAGTGAAGTGACTAAGTTAGAGTAGCAAATGTGTGGGTCCAGAACCTAATGCAAAATGATCTTCCACTATAACAGGTGTAGGTGGCACAAAGATGGCATAAAGTTGGACACCAGATCAGATATATGGTGGGTTCCTTCCTGAACACGTTGCAGACTAGGGAAAGGTAAACATCTGAGAATTAGGGATATCTCATTACAAAGCATGAGGTTTGTTGAGGAGACTTTACTTTGTACAAATCCTCGACCGGTTCCGTCACACGAGCAGAATGATGCAGGTTTTCTTAAGAGATATATTCTACATTTTTTGATTCCAAGCCCTTACAGAGCACTTATCATACTGGCGGGAAGAGACAGTCAGAAATGTGCGTACAGGAGTGATGTTATTAAAGTTGATGTTGTTGTAATGGTGTGGGTAGTTATTTGCCGGACCAACTTTGGCAGACCTAGGGTAGTATGGACAAATTACCCCATCTCTGATGGGCTGGACTTTGTAGTAGAAGTTACTGATGTGCATGGATGGTTTCATTGTAACAGATTCAGGGCCTGATTTAAACTTCAGCGGACAGGTTACTCCACCACAAAAGCAAGGGATATACCATCCATCTTATAACCAGTGCATTATATCCTTTGGCACATGTAATAAGGCGGACAGGATACCTGTCACGTTTGTGACGGAGTACCAGTTTGCTGAACTCTAAATCAGGCCCTTGGTTGGAACTAGGTCGTCTGGACATTTTCCTTTGCAACCTTAATATTTGTGTGGCAGCCAGGAATTTGGTGCAAGGTTTGGTTCTGGGAGAGATGCCTTTAAGGTTCATGTTCCTTCCAATGATGATAACAGCCATGAATGTGTTGATACAATGATCACCATTCTTTAAGGGGGCTTTCCCTGCCTGCCAAAGTAAATTAACTTTAGTAAAATGACAATCTTTTTCCAATCATGACTCATTTAGCAATCATTGAGTTGAACATTTTAATTCAGATGCTCTCTTGATTTAATTTTTGTTATGATATTTAAAGTAGTGTGAGTTTGTTGCTCCATCTGAGGACACAATAGGACGAAAGGATGCTATGAATGATGACTATAAAATAGTACGCCTCATTCCGTTTGGCTTTATTGCAATAAAAGGTTAACTAAGTCTATATTAATCAAATACTAATGAAAGTGTTAGAATTTGCAGGCTTAATTCGATAGCAAAAGTATAGTATAGTTACAAATGCACAGTTTGGAGGCCACATTTTAATAGTTCATTTACTCCAGCTAAGAGATGTGTGTTTACATTTTAAATTTGAATATTTACACTAGTGGAACCTGAAGAGGTATGGGCTGTGGGTCCTAAAAGATTTGCGATCTTCTCACAAGTAGATCTGGCCCAGGGAAGTGACCCACCCCATTGTTCATTGGCAATCTACAGCCGTATATGGGCAGTGGCGGCTGCTTACTGGGCCCTCCAGGCAAATTGGCTGTGCACAGCCAAAGGCCATGGGCAACAAGAATAGGTACAAAAATAATGATAGAATGAGAGGAAAATGACACCATACATTTCATCACCATCTTTAGCAAACAAGCCACTGTAATAAGAATATTAATGTACACAAACTAAAATATAATATGGATGGATCCAGGCATTGGGAAATGTTTAGTAAATATTCCACAAGGGACTTTCAGAAAATGTTATTCCCTTAAACACAGATTAGATCTTAGTTCCAAGAACAAGGAGAGGTACAAGACATGTTTAGAAACATATTTTTTTTTCATATCTGGGAACTGCTTGGCATGTAATTATACTAAGAACATTTCCAAATCCCATGGGAGAAGAAGAAACAAAAAAATACTAAATGCATTACCTGCAAGACAGAATTTGTGGATTGTGTGCATGGAATGTCACTGTGAGGAGTGCTATGTTTGGATTTCCACTTTTCAAGAGAAGAAATTAGGGGTGGGTGGCAAATTCCATTCCGCTCGCGGAACTTGCGAAATTTTGGCATTTTCGCGTTCTGCGCGGATGGAATTCGGGGCCATGAGTCGGCACGGTGCTCCTGTCACAAAAATTAAGGACAGTCTTCCGAGACATCAGAGCTCCCTTGAAACATCAGACCTGGCTATAAAGGGCTGTATTTTCTTCCTACATAGGCTCTAGATAGCGCCTCATGGTGATTTAACCAGGAGCAAAGAGGTGCTGGCTGTGGGGTGCAATAATGGTTTCTACAAAGTAGCAGGGGGAGCAATACACTGTGCCTTCAAGCACTTGGAGACAAATCATCCTAAAAAGGCATTGAGAAAAGAGTGAGGGGTCAGAGTGAATATTTCAAGAGAAGAAGCTCGTTTTTGGCAACTGGCATCAGTCGGTGCGAGCCCCCCTTGCCAGGGCCCCCTTCAAGTAAGTCCAGCAGAGATTCTATGGGCCCTGCGAGGGTCACAATACTGTGTTTAGGCACAAGTAGAAAGACTGCTCCTAAACAGGATGTTATACCTGCCCCTTCGGCGTTGCATTATAGGCGCGCCAAACTTTAAAGCTCAAATGACGCCTGCGGCCTAAATACACTGCAGCGTGCGGGCTTCAAGTAACCGGGTGTGCACTGCGGATCACACTGTGTTAGGGCGGGTTGTATCTGATTCGGTTGAGGTGTTTTCAGTGTACGCTTCTTGCAGCGCATTAGCCCATTTTACTGGATGCACTGAGTGGGGCGGCTGGGGGGGTCGTAGTAATAGCGCGCGCAGTTAATTCCTGGTGAAGTTCTTGAAAATGTGGTGTTACAATTCTACATGCAACAGCCCATGTCTTTATTATATGTTAGGGCTTTGAAAGAGCAGGGACGGCCCCAAGCAGTTGCCGTTCCAAGGTGGACAGTGGCACTGTGAAAGGGCGATCAGCCTCTGAGGACTCTTTAACTCCCATTGTAGGGTTAACAGTGTTGATGCTGCTGACTCTCAACAGTGCAGTAAGGCATGTGCAGGGGGCTCCGGTATCGTCAAAAGCCTCCTACAATCTGTGCATAGGTAGGTAGAGCCCATTTCTTAGCAGAACTTGGAGGCACAGGATGGGGCTGTGTGGAAGTGGTATTAGTGGTGGGCTGTACAAATGATTAAGGTCCCCCAAGTGCTCAGCAGAGCTTAGCTGTGGTTATCTGTAGTTCTTTTAATGTATACTCTACATTTACAAATTGTAGAGATTTTTACTGATTTGTTGAATGTAATTTACCTGTAGAGGTAATCTAAATATTACATGCATGTCGTGGATGCACTGTGTTCTAACACATTGCAGTTGATTGAATTGATTGATTGATTAACTGATTAGAGTTAGGATCCTGTATCCCTTTGGAAGGTTGTGAAGTGCAGCCTGGCGAAGTAGCGGGCGCTAGGGATGGGCAATGTGTACTGTGTGCTGGTCAAAGGATGTCAGGGCACCGCGTCAGTGCCCGGATGGGCACACGGTTGCAGTGCTGCTCTCATCGGTCTCGGACCCTTTATAAATAATAGGCATGTGAAGTGGTGAACTTGCATAGAACTCCCGCCCGCCTGGCTCCGCCCCCGACACTAACAGTATGCAACATCTTCCCGCCCTTTCCCCACTATGATGGACAGCTCACTCAAGAGACCTCGACGCCTTTTGGCGTGGTGACAAAGTTACAGACACACATGGTCACTGGAAACAACTCTTCTGCCCCTTTACGCAGCTGTGGTGTAGGAAAAGCACTTTGCATTTACCCAACAAGGTAGCACTTACTGAGATTATCCAGTAAAAAGTACTCCAGTCGAGTAGAGGTATTGCACAAAACTGTGCATCTTCGTGGAAGCAGGCTGGGCACATGTGCTTTCTCCCCATATCTGCGCCGAAAATTAGCTGTAATCCATGATGGAGGTCTTTGCATCCATGAGTTTCTCGAACGCAATCCCCGTGTAGTTCCTGTGACCAGGAGGAGGCTTTCCCCTCATCTGCTGCTCTGATCGGTCTCTGACCCTATCAAGAGGCATGTTAACTTGCAAAGAAGCCCCGCCCCCAAAATCTCCGCGAGCACGCACATTTCCTCCTGTTCGCTGAAATCTTTTGCCGTTTCGCGGAATTTTGCGAAAGGTAACTTCGCAAATTCCGCCCACCCCTAGAAGAAATGCATTTTAGAATATTTATGAACCATAAGAAATGGGCATATGAGCTATCCTGTATCATACCATTTTCTTGAGAATCATAATATCAAGTTGGAGATGTTGAGATACTTCGGTGTTTGCACAGTACCTAGACATCCACCTGGGGGCAATAGATTATTTAAGCTAAGAAGATTAGAATCTTAGGACATCATTGATTTAAATACCAGCATAACCTGTGGTCTAGCCATAACATATAGTTGCCATTTGCATTTCAGGCTCTTATTTGCTAATATGTAAAATAGTTTGAACTGTTTTTAAATACTCTTAACCTGCAGGAATCTTATAATGAAACTAACTTAAAGATATGCAAAGGAGAGAAGTAACCACCGTTCCAAAAATAAAAAACAATTCCTTACTCACCATCTTATTAATTTTTCTACTTACACCTTTGAAGGTTTTACAGCATAAAAGCTGGTGGCGTAATTGCACATTAAACTTCTTACAGTATATTTTTGGCCCACTTGGGCAGGACTATTGTTATTTATATATATATATATATATATTTATAATTTGATGAACTAAACCTATGTATGGTGCTTACATCAAAATGTGTATTAACCAGCAAATTAAAAAAATACATTGATTATATATGTAAGCCGGTAGGTAAGTACAATTTTTGAATTCATGGTTCAAGCAGTGTACTTCATGATTATAATCATTGTGGTGAATTTGGTGACTAGTTGTCAAGTTGGGCCCAAGAAAAAGAGGGATCCAAAGAGAACCATTTCCTATTTTAATTCTCACACAATTCTTAGGTCATTGGTACACGGAAAACAGCTGAATGAAATGAAACCAAATTTTGCATGAAGGTAGAACTTTACTCAAGTGTTGTTCTTTTTTCATTGATGTAAATTCATTCTACATATTTCAAGAAATTTGTTTTTAAACAGTTGCTTGGGTTGGGCATGAGGAGGTCACAATTTAGAGATTGTCTGGGAATGTATGGACCCAGTGGCGGGGTCCACTGTTCCCTGAGAGCACCACTCTCCTACATGCCACGAGCGGTCTGTTATTGAATTATCGGCTGCAGTTCTGATACCGCAGCTCCAGCAAAGTACCCTGTAATTTGCTCTGGGCATGCAGCACCATGCTACGGAGCTTGCTTTTGGTACCACATATACACTTTTAGATTTGCGGTTCCATTAAACAGAGTAGGAATTAAGAGAAATTGGCTTAGCTGTAAGCCAGGCCCTGTGAACAACCCTGATGCATGCATGAAAAGGCTGTCCACAGAGGGAGGTGAGCTGCTCACATAGTGCTGTGCGCAGGGCTTAGCCTGTAGCCTGACCCCGCGGCCAAACAATGCTGTGAAAAACATCCGGTCATGCACAGGAAGGGTTTACTGCCCACCTACGGATGAATGTGGGACCTGACCTGGCCAAATACCTGGTCCTGCTTGTTCTCGTGAACATTCAGTTTTCTTTACCCCCACTGGGCATATGCAAGGTATACTTGCTTTGCTTTGTTAAAAACACCTTACTGATAATTTAAACAAACTGAAATGTGCAACTTATGTTTAGGTGTACAATCAATATTTCATGCATTAGCCATGCAAACCCTAACTCATGCATCAAATGCAATGCTTATGATTCACAATATTTATACCAATAAATAACAGTTCAGAAAATAAAAATGTAATTAAACAACAACGTACAATGAAACCATGTATTAATACTACATTCATTATTGTCTCTGTCAAAGTTGCAAGGGTAACTTGGTGTGCCTCATTTTTCTTTTTTTGATTTGGTGTCCATTTGCACAGTTTATTGTCAAATATTAGAGATTAAAAATCCCCTGTCTGGGCTTGAAGGCTTACTGTTGATTTTGCTAGCTTGCACAAAGGAAATGCATTTTTAATTAAGAGTAGGTGTGAATTATGTGATACTATAGTACATCCCCAGCATCACTGAATGACATCCCTATGCGAGTCAAAGTCACCACAAAAATCATGATCATAGCCCATACCCTCCTCCTTTTTTTTGACTGATAAACTGGAGCAATATTTTACTGAACATTTATTTACTCAACTTGAACGAAAGCTGAACAAGCACAGTGAAACCTCAAATGAAGAGTCTAAAAAGGAAACATCTGCAAATTCAAATGTAGACCAGGTGAAGAGCTGGCTTTGTTTATGACCCGAAAACAAATCCTGTAGCTAGATCTTTCAATTGAGCCACTAAATTAAAAGAAAGAAGAGAAAGGCAAGTGAGAAGGACAAATAGGAACTCAGTGGCAAATAGAGAGACAACATGGTTAAAGAATACTGTATAGAAAGATAAGCATATCATATGAGGCAATACGTAACATGTCATAAGGAACATAGTATGCAGGTCGGACGAATAGAACACCATCTGCAATAGTCCTATAGCAAGACGGAAGCAAGAGAGATTAATAATTTCTGCATTACATGTCATGTTCAAAGCCTACTGAGCACAAGACTGTGTTTGCCCAATTTCCATAAAATGGAAGCTCTGAAAGTTGACGCCACTGAACAAATCTGTTGACATAACAGTATTGTCCAAATGGCAGCATGATAAGTAGACATAATAGGCCATACTTATGCGTGTTAAGTGCGCCTCAAACTTGTAAACTGCTATTCCTATCTAATTCATCCATCTGGGAGCCCACCTGGCAAAGGTAAGGACACCAACAGCGTGAGGTGACCTCTTGAAGAAAAATAAGAATCTGAGAAATTGTTGAAAGTCTGAGGAAAATTGTGCATTGCTTACATATAATAATGCTGAGTTATCAATGGTTCCTCTGTCTCTGTGCCCTTTACCACTGCTACCTGGTGCTAAAGTGCTTGTGCTCACTCCCTAAAAAATCGTAAAATTGGCTTACACCTGATTGGCATATTTGATTTATGTATAAGTCCCTAGTAAAGTGATATACCATATGCCCAGGGCCTGTAAACTGTATGCTACTAGTGGGCCTGTAGCACTCATTGTGCCACCCACTAAAGTAGCCCCTCAAAACATGTTCCAGGTCTGCCATTGCAGCCTCGGTGAAGTTTTAAACTGCCAACTCAGTTAGGCAAAAAGACCCTTGCAAGCCTTGAACTCCCCTTTTATTACATATAAATCAGCCCTAAGGTAGGCCCTAGGCAGTCCAATGAGCAGGGTGCATTGTAATTAAAGACTGGACATGTACTTTTAAGTTTTACACGTTCAAGTAGTGAAAAACAACTGACTTTGTTTTTCACTACTGTGAGGCCTACCTCTCCCATAGGATAACATTGATTTGCTTTATTAAATTAAATAAGTGTTAACTTTTGATTGGGAACATGCCATGTCTTTCCCAGACCGGAATCAAGCATCCAAGGACCGGTTTCTGGCTATCAGCCTTCATTCAGCCTGGATAGCTTGACTCCAGTGGTGTGGAGAGCCTGGGACTCACGTCTGAGCATACCCAGCCCACTCGGGGTGAAAATTGCAAAAAACACAGTAGTTCGGACTGGACTGTTCCCATGAGGCACAGGGTCAGAGCTGATTTGCATATAGCCAGTGTCTAACCCAGGGTGGTGTGGAGTGCAAAAAAACGATGGATTTAGGCCCAGATCCTTGTACTGGGGTGAATGTGTGACATTGTTCTACATTCTGTCCATCAACTGTGTTTTTTGCAATTTTCACCCCAAGTGGGCTGGGTATGCTCAGACGTGAGTCCCAGGCTCTCCACACCACTGGAGTCAAGCCATCCAGGCTGAATGAAGGCTGATAGCCAGAAACCGGTCCTTGGATGCTTGATTCCGGTCTGGGAAAGACATGGCTTCGTAGTTCGGACTGGACTGTTCCCATGAGGCACAGGGTCAGGGCTGATTTGCATATAGCCAGTGTCTAACCCAGGGTGGTGTGGAGTGCAAAAAACCGATGGATTTAGGCCCAGATCCTTGTACTGGGGTGAATGTATGACATTGTTCTACATTCTGTCCATCAACCGTGTTTTTTGTATTTTGCTTTTAAGGCATTAACGTGTTTAAAAACCTCAGAAATTCTGCAAATAAGAAATATGGTCATGTTTTTAAATTATGTCTGACCTACAGAGGCTGTTATGTTATATCTACATAAATATATATATATATATATTTATATATATATACACTATGATAGAAAATAATAAGGATTGTGCACTCTTCTTAAGGTGAGAAAAAAAAATATTAGGATGATGGGTAAATATAGAAAACCAATAAGAGAAAGGGTGGTTGTCAGTCATCAAACCATTTTGAAAGCATTTGGAATATCACATTAAAGTGAATGTTAAAAGGGTGGGTGGGAAGATAACACAAATGCATAGGTGTGCCCAGGAATTATTGTCCCAATTTATAATCTGATGAACAGATTAAGGGCAATAGGTATAGCTGACAAATGTATGTCCAGACTTTACATCCACCAGCCTCCCTTTAACTAGGGGTGGTGGGAAACTCCACTCCGCCTGCAGAGTTCAAAGAGTTTTGTCCACTTAACACACCGCCTGGATTGTCGAGTTTGGGAAAAACTCCGCCAACCACCATGGGATGGAATTTCTCCCGCATGTGGCTCACCAGCATTAGGTTGGCGATCGTGAGCTATGACAAGTTCCTGTGTGATTTCTCATCATGGGCAGTCGCGACAGGTCACTATCATTCACGTTGAGAAAACTGCCGCTCAAGTAGAAAATCTACTCGAGCAGCAGAAAGAAGCAGCGCCCCCTGGCGCGCCGTGTGTGGCCGTTCACATTGATTTTACAGTGCGGAACAAGCTCCTGGTGATAAAAATCAGCACCATGTGCCCAAATTCCACCACTTGCAGAACTCCGTGGAATCTCTAAGAGTTTTTATGGAACTCTGTGGAATTCCACAGAGTGAAACTCCTCTTGTTCCACCAACCTCTACATTGACTACGCCAGCTAAATTGAGAGTTTACTGCCATCCCAGCTCTATGGATTCTATGAACTCTATGGATCTGCATGAATTGTCAGTGTCTTTTACTTGAATTTGAGAAAACTTCAGTAAAACAGACAGAAACAGGTATCTAAAATTGTAACGCTTCTCTTTTGCTATATTGATATGCAAGAATTATAAAACGTGCATCTATAAAAAAGGCCTGCCTTTTTTTACCATAGTCGTGGTAACACTGACAAAAAAAGATACAAATATGAGTTTTTATAAATATCTTATTTACACTGTTTCTTTTCAATTAACAGAAACGATGTCAAACAATCTTTAATGCAGATAGATGCATTTGGGACTTTTTCAACAGTTTTTCAAGAATTTTTGAAGAAAAGTTATGATTTAATTTATTGGCTTCGATAATACAGAATTGTAAACTACACTGCTTGCATTAGGCTGTCCACAAACTATTCCTGTATTGCTGCAATGTGTGCATAACATTATAATTCTGTCTGTATGTTTAGCTCTTCCTTAAAAGTGCTTTAACCAAATCGAACGCCATCATTAAAAAAGCTGAAACATCATACACAATGAATGCGGCGACCCGGATTGTGATCAGATGGATATGATAGAGTTTACTCGGAGCATTGTTTAGCAAAAGTGAAAGACATCGACTTTTATTGTTCATTTATTCGTATTAAGATGATCCCTTATCCCTTCATTCTGCTTTTACTGCTGCAGAAGCCGAGCACAATCGTTCCCTGAATGGAATTGGAATACAGCTGAAGATGTGGTGCGCACAATTGTTTAAAATAAATGCAGCCAAGATGTCATTACACGCTTCTACTTTGATACACATTTTCTGCTATGTTTAAGTTAAACAAAACAGTAAATGACTATGTAGTAAGACATCTCATTAATATGTTTCCATTCACATCTGTGCCCTTCCGATGAAAAATAGACTGATGCAGAGATAGGAGATTAGGTCCTTTAATTGGAAACAAATGACAAATCGCTGTTAACCCCATGCGATGCCATCTAAAACTTCCATCAAAAATCCCTCTTAAAACATTATTAAACACAAGTTCAGCTGATCTGCTCCTTAGAAAGTGACATTTAACAAAACCCAGGCAGGATGCTCGCATGGGGGCTGAATTACAGGTTGCCAAAGCATTTCCTGCGAGGGGATTGACAGGGGCTCATTTTGTTATGGGGCCACCTCCAGGGTGTTGTGACAACCAGTCATTACACCTCTGAACACAGCACTCAGCTGTGTGCTTCCGCGGGATGTGAATAGCATCGACTGGGTTCAATTTAGAGACAGCTGATAATGTATCATTCACGTCTTAAAGGTAGAAGCTTTTTATTTTCGAGAGCAAATACCAAGCCGTTTTCCTTTATTTCTGATGAATGGCAATTTGATAAAAGCTACCAGTGCAAGTGTGATAGAAATACCTATCATAAACATCATATATCTAATGCTTTTCCGCACCCCCTGTCTTTTATAAACATAGTATATAGGCAAGTCTGCAAAGTCGCTTTACTCAATAGACAAGAAGTAGAAGAAAAGCATAATTGTGACTCATGAGTGAGGTGGACATGGTCCACACGGGAGGGTAACTGTTTCAAATCAGCATTTAGCACATTGTTGGTGCTTTTATTGTGGCTGATGACCAGTAATCTCCAAGGGCTTATTTACCAGCCCCTTTGCGTTTCTATTGCACCGCGCAACATGGTGCAAGAGTGATGCAAATTAAAAATTAGATTAATGCGTGGCCCTGAGGGGCTTCATAAATCTTGAGTAATGGAACCCAGCGCAAATCGCTGCGTTACATCCATCTGCGCCAGGGAGGACTTTCTATAGGTGTTGCTTGGCGGTTACCATGCAACATCCATGGATTTTGATGCATTCCCAGCAATACCAGAAGGAGTACATCTGCGAGTGTGCCCAAAACCTAAGCCTCCCCAGGTGAGATGAAACAAGGAGATATATGTGTATTTCTCCTCTTTTTTTCCTCTGTCTATGTGTGATGCATTCTGCTGCAGGACAATAGAATGAGGGAAAAGCCTCCGGGGGTTGTTTTTGTTCTCATAAACAATTTCCTTACAGCGCAGGCACGCTTGCACCACGGTTTAAGGGTGCCTGCATTGGCGCTAGGCAGCCAAACGGGGACCAGCACAGCGGAAAAGGCAGGAATGTGCTGCATTGACTTAAATACAGTGCATTCCTGCACTTTCCCTGTCAGCCAGTGTAGCACAACAAGGTAATGTGCTGTGCTGCATGAGTTTTTCATAAATCTGGCCCTTCGTGTATTCCCGGTAACAATTCATCACTTCAAGCCCAAAGTTCCTGCCCCACATGCTCTGCAAAGGAGCAGGACATAATGTAACACACAGACTGTGAATCTCCCAATAAGAGTATAATAATATTTCCTAGTCCTTCATCCAGATTCTTTTCATTTGTAACCTCTTTTGTTGAGGTTGCCTTTTTGCATGGTAAAAAAAGGGAAAGAAAGTTTTGAATCATTGAGTTCTGCACAGTTTTTCTTTTGACAAAAATGTGTTACTAATAGAAAGACTAGTAACCAGTTCAGGGCTACTGTGCCATGGTAAATATAGTTCTGAGTCTTCCACATAGAGTGGGGATTTTTTAATTTGATGTCATATTTTTAAGGATCTCAGATGCTTAATGTAGGAAATAAAACAAATAATAATAATGGTGGAACTTTAAGATGTCCTCTGATTTTGATCTCTGCCATGCCTGTTGCAGAGGGTTATAGTGGTACAGACTGTGAACCTGGGCCACAGGTGAGGGCCTTGAACAAGGGAGATGACCTGGTATTGCCTGAAGCAGAAGGACTACAAGACCATTAAAACATTCCACCTATTAGGGGTAGAATGTTATAAATTAAAAACTGAGAAACATGAATACACACATTGGAATGTTGGAGCTCCAAGCATATACATGCTATTAGAAGTCCAGAGCTTCTCCATTGTAATCAATTTAGTCGTCACCATTCCAATGTTCAAATATTAAGTTATTGACATTTATTTATTGTGATGTATCTGATAAGAGGGAGGAGATCCAGAAGAGGGAGTTCTTTTGATGTCATACAAAGATGTGCATGGTCATTTAAAGCATAGGGACAGTCTGCCTAACTAATAGGTCATCAGAGACCACTACCTCAATCCATCACGGAATTTGTAGAGCGCACTACTTACCCGCGAGGGTCTCAACGCGCTGGGGAAGAAAAAAGGGAAGAAAAGAGGGGGGGTGCCACTACTGGTCGAACAGTCAGGTCTTGAGTAGCCTCCTGAAGGTCAGCAGGTCTTAGGTCTGTCGTACGCTGAGTCGAAGGGTGTTCCAGGTCTTGGCGGCGAGGTGAGAGAAGGACCTGCCGCCTGCGGAGGTTCTTTGGAAGCGGGGGACGGTGGTGATAGAGAGGTCGGCGGAGTGGAGCTGGCGGTTGGGGAGGTAGAAGAAGAGCCATCTGTTGAGGTAGGCTGGGCCGGTCTTGTGGAGTACCTTGTGTGCGTAGATGAGGAGTTTAAAGGAGATTCTCCTGTCTACGGGGAGCCAGTGCAGGTTTCTCAGGTGGGGGGTGATGTGGCTGTGGCGTGGTACATCAAGGATCAGGCGTGCCAAGGGGTTTTGAATGCGTTGCAGTTGTTTGATGAGCTTGGCCGGGGCTCCCGCGTAGAGGGCGTTTCCATAGTCAAGTCTGCTACTGACGAGGGTCTGGGTGACTGTACTTCTCGTATCTGTCTGGATCCATCTGTAGTTCTTGTGGAGCATGCGGAGGGTGTTGAAGAAGGAGGAGAAGACTGCGTTGACTTGCTTGGCCAAGGAGAGCTTTGAGTCACGGATGACTCCCAGGTTGCGTGCGTGGTCGGTGTGTGTCCGGGCTGCCCCCAGTGTCGTATGCCACCAGGAGTCATCCCAGGCTGAAGGGTTGGAGCCGAGGATGAGGACCTCCGTCTCATCCTCTGCCTTTCTAGCAGGAGAGAGCTACATTCTTAGAGACCATCACTTGGCAGGGTGAGATCTATGGACTCCCAACACAGCCACCACTTTGTACACACAATTAAAGTTAATGCAGCTCTGCTGAGTCTACACCATTCTTGACACTTACTGTTTATGGTAGAACATGAGTTTCTTATTGACAAGCAAACAATCAGTGACTGACAGTCAGGGAGTTTTCTCCCGGTGTATTGGGGCCATTCAGTAATGTCCTGCTAAGGACCACTATGCATCGCATTCCCAAGCAAGGAACTCTATGGCCACAAGGTCAAAGATTTTCAACAGCGGAGTCAGGAAATACTCCGCCAGAAAAAGATCCAGTGCTTCCCTCAACTGCAACCAGAGAAGGGGAACCATATGTTAGGAGTGGTCGGGTCAGCCCAATTAACACCTATGGTCCTGCTCTGTCAAACACTAAGGGGCTTATTTATGAGCCCCAGTGTTACTTTTGAGCTGCCATTGCATCTAGGCAGATGCATCACTTGTATGCAGCATGGCCGTTCCCCCGCATCAAATCCTCCTAGAAGTGCCGCATTGAAAACTATAAGATTTCAGTGCACCAGTTCTAGGATGCCATTGCGTGATGGCAGGAGTAAAACTGACGCAGGCCCTTTCACATGAGGCTTGCTCCATCTGACAGCATCATTGCTGCAGTTGTGTCATGCTTCCGATACAACTCCAGCAATGCATCAGTTTTGCGCTGACAGATACATCAGTAATACTGACGTATCTGTCATTCCTGGCGACATACATACAATGAATATGACGCATCAATTATGTTGCATGGAGGGCGCAGTGAAAAAAATGTTGCATCGCTGTTTTCACACAGCGAAGCAAGAGTTTTCATAAATGAGGCCCTAAATGACCCTTCCAGTCTTTCAATTAACATGTTTTGGCCTATAGCACTTAGGTTTAGTGATAATTTGAGTAGAATCAGAAAGACTGAGCCTCCAGAATGGAAAAAGCAAATATTATCAAGCTTTAATGACCGGCATTTTGAGCCCCTTCCTATTTGAAATCCAGTTTCATTGATGTTTGGCAGTTTGTTCATTTTAATGAAGCTATAAATTTGAATTTTAGGATTTTTTCTTGACAGACTTTTCCAAATACAGAATTTTATAAATCAGTATGTATATTGCTGTGAATGAGGGTTCTTGAATAAGAGTTTTCATTTTGTTCCAAGGAGTTTTATTGTACAATTCTTAAGGAAAAGTGTTCGGATTCTATTGTTGGGTCTGGCTAAAGACTGTTGGATCTGTGTCACTTGAGTTTATATTATCTACTGAAAGGGAGGTGTACAAAGTCAGCTTCACTCAGCCACTGTTTTTTTGTAAATGTTGGTCCGCCCACATTCATTATTCAATGGTTCAGTGCAACTGTCTGGCATGAGTTTTGTTCCTATACTGGTAGGCAGCCATTTTAAAGGACAGTCATCATCTTTGTGAGAAGGTCCTCTTTTGTTCCCAATCTCAATAGCGGATATTGAAGCAGGAGCATATGTAGCCCAATTTCCTCCTTAGAGGTGGGGACACAGCGTCCTCCAGCACTGCAGTAAAGCTTTATTCCTATCTCATACAAGAGCATATATCTCTCGGAAGTTGCAGCATCAACATAGCTGTATCATGGCAAGCTTTGGTATCTCCCAGCAATGTCTGTGCTTTGCTATGCGAGGCAATGTCGGCTTTGGGAGGCAGAGGATGTCCTATTACTTACCGGTAATCTTCATTACTCCTAGTCCCGTTGACCTCGTCCCATTCCTTAAAATATGGAGATGACCATCTCCACGACAGAAAAAAAGAAAAGGAGCATGCTGGGATACCCTACCTGCTCCCTCCCACTGGGAGTACATAAGCGGTACCAGCCCAGCATGCAGCCTGAAAACACCAAGCCAACAAAAGGAAGGCCGGCCGCAAGGGAGGGAGGGAGGGAAGTAAGGAATGTGACGAGGTCAACGGGACCAGGAGTAATGAAGATTACCGGTAAGTAATAGGACATTACCCCCAGGTCCCACCTGACCTCGTCCCATTCCTTAAAATATGGAGAATACCAAAGCAGAGAACCCGGCCTACCGGAACCCCACCAACAACAAGGGCACCAGACCCAAAAACAGCACCCCACAGGCCCGAACCAAGACCCCAAAGGCCAGAAGGGGACCGCCACGCAGATGGGAGGCACAGAAGCAGAGCCAAGCCCCCAAGGGAGCCAGCAGAGGGGCCAAAACCAAGGCCCCCCCCACGACCAAAGGAAGCCAGGAGAAGCGCACGCGCCCCAACAGAGAATGCAGCCAGGAAAGGGCAAACAACCAGCAAGAATGCCCAAAGGGCGAAGCCCCCGGACCCAGGCCACCAAACAACCAGGGACCAACAGGCCAACCAGCCCAAAGGACAAGGGGAGAAAAGAACAGCCCGGCAGGGGGGGCGAGCCGAAGGAAGAGGAAGGAACAAAGCAGAGGGACGACCCCAACACAGCAGGGGAAGCCCCCAGCAGAACCGAAAAGAGGGCAGCAACAGGGAACCACAGAGGAACCAGGCCACAGGGCAGGACCAACCAAAGGCCAACACCCGCAGAGACTCCGAAGAGCAGCAGCACCCAAAAGGTCAACCAACCTGGAGAAGAACCCGGCGCCCCAGAAACGACCAAGACCGGGGAAAAAACGAGGGCGCAGCTAAGAAAGACAACAGAGGCCCACACAGAACCAGGGAAACCAAAACCCCAGAACCGGAAAGGAGGAACAGACCCCCAGGAGGAAAAAGGGAGACACCACGGAACCACCGAAGGCGAAACCCCAAAGGCAGAAGGCCAACAACAAGGCCCACAGCCCAACCCCAAGAAACCAGCCGTAGAACAGGCAGGCCAGCCAGCCAGGAGGCACACAACACCGCACCACCAGGACCCAGAAGGAGAGGCACAAAGGAACCCCCAACCAGGAAGGGGCACAGGAAAGGCACAACAGCCAACCACAGCCAGACCTCCCGAGAAAGGAGAACCAGAGGAAGGAAACCCAGAGCCCACACAACGGACCCAGCGCCACAGCCAACCGAAGGGAGCGGAACCAGAAAGGACCGAAAACCAACCCAGGACCGTGACAAAGCCCAAGAGAAGGAGCAGCCAGGAATGGACCCCAGCAGGGACCAAAAAAAGGACCCAAAGCAAAGAAGGGCCCCACAGCACCAAGCCCAACAGAAGCAAGCCAAGAGGCTCACCAGACACCCAAATGCAATGCGAACGGGATGCCAAGACAGGGACCGGAAAGGCAAAACCAACAGAGGCAGAGCCACGGCCCCCAGAGCACACGGGAAAAACCCCCGGCACCGAAAGCAAAGGAGAGGAGCCCGAAGAAGCCCAAGGCGCACCACTCAACAAGGGAGCGGGAAGGGACACCCCAGCAACAACGAGAGAGCAAAGGGTACAGGCCGAAAACAGCCCGCACGGGGGCACAGGGCCAACGCCAGGCCCCTCAAAAGCCCCAAACCAGAAGCAAAGCCAACCGCCACCCAAGGCAGAGCGAGAAGGGCGGGAAGCAGAAACCCGGACACACACCAGGGGAGGCAGACACTCAAACCCCACAAGGAGCGAAAAGGCACGGCCAACATGGCAGGGCACAAGAGGGGAAACAGGGCAGCAGACAAGAAGAAACCCGAGCCAACACCACCAAAAAGGCCAAGGCCCACCAGCACAGAGGAAGGGCACAAGCAGACACCCCGAGCACGGGGCAAGCAAAAGCACCCGAAGGGAGCAAGAAACGCCCAACAGCGAAAACCATAGGCAGGCAGGCCGGCACCCAGACAGGCACCCACCCCGCTCGAACCAACAGAAGGGCAGGAACCAAGGGGCGAAAGGAAGGCGCAGAGAGGCCACACACCCGGGGAGACCGACACCCAAAACCCACCAGCAGGGAAAGGGCACAGCACAGCCAGGACCGGCAGACAGGGCGGGGCACAGGAGCCAGGCACATGAAGAACAAGTGCCCACCCAAGGCAGCGCCAACGACCCAGCCACCACCGGAGGCAACAGCGGTCAGCAAAGCAAAGCCCCAAAGAACAACCACCATCCAGAGAAACAAGAGGGGAGAAGGAAACCCCAACAGGAAACCAAACCCCACCAGGCAGAAGGCGAGAAACCAATCCCACAACAACAGGACCCACCAGGAGCACAACCAGCCCGGCCCGGAGCCAACCCGAACCAGGACAAGGCGCCACCAGGACAGAGGAAGGGCCCGACCGCCCCCCCCCCACAAGGAAACAAGGGGAGGACACAGGAACCCGCCGAAAGCCAGAAGGCCCGAGAAGCAAGAAGCGACCCGCAGCGGATACCCCAGGAACCTGACAGGCACGAACCAGGACCGAACCCACAGGAACGCCAGGAACCAAAGGGCAGTCGGCCGCAGAAAGCGAACCACGGCCCAGCAGGAAGACACCCCACCAGGGACGGCCAGGCAGCATGAGGACCATATTCCAAAGCCACAGGGCAACACAGCCGCAGAGCACAGCACAAGCGGCAAACGACCCACTCCACGCGGCAAGCGCCAGAGGGAGAGGCCAGATGGGAACAGCAAAGAAACCAGCAAGAACCCCGGAACCAGAAAGCACAGGGAGCCGCAGCAGCAGGCAAAGGACAGAACACGAGCCCATCAAGGCCCAACCGGAACCCCCAAAACAGCACTCAGGCCAGGGGAACAGGACGAAAAAGCCCAATCCAAGGCACAAGGGCAAGCCAACCAAAGAGGCACACCAAAGGCACACAGGAGAAAACAGATGCGACCCCGGAACACAAAAGAACACAGGGAATCAGGGGGCAGGCAGGAAGCGAGGACAGCCCAACCCCAAAAGAAAAAAAGGGGGAACGTATACCCCTCCAAGGGCACAAGCGCACCCACCAGGGGCTGAACAAGTGCAGAGCAGGGGGGCCCGAGCAACAGGGGAACCCCCCAGCAAAAAGCCGGGCCGGAGAACACCTGAGAGAGCCAAAAGGAGGGGGCCAACCCAAACGAAACAGGGGGTCCCCACCACAGGAGAAAACACCCCAGAACCCCTCCAAAGGCGCAACCCAAGAGGAGGAGAAAAGGACACCAAGGTGGCAGGAAGAACGCACCACCAGCCCACTGCCCCGACCAACAGAACACAATCCGCCGAGGAGGCACGGGGAAGGCAAACCAAGGCAGCAAGCACGTACAGCAACCCCAGCAGCAGAAGGGCCAAGGCAGCACAGGAGACCAAGCGACATGCGGACACGAGCGGATGAAACAGTGCAGGAAAACAGCACACACCCCACTCAACCGGCAGGGAGAAGCCCAGAGGACGACACCCACCAGCAACAGCCACGGACAACAGCCGGCAAAAAGACGGAACCATGTCCAGTAAGGCCAACCCGCCCATACACAGCCATAACCGCCACACAGCGTACAAGGACAGCGAACAGGAAAGAAACAGGGATCGCTCGACACACGGCACTTCACCTGAGAGGCAGGAAGAGGGCCACAATAGCACACCCCCCACCCCCAACAGACCGACCAGGCGCCCACCAGAACACCAGCGCCGGGCAGAGAAGTCCGCCCCGCCAAGGCAAGATCCACACCGGCCACAGGCAGGGAGCCAAGGACCAGGCCCAGGAGGAACCTGCAAAAGAAAGACAGCAGGAAAGCTTACAACAAACAAGAAAGAAACAGGGACCGCTACGCGGTACTCACCAGGAGGGCAGGAGGAGCGCCCCAACAGCTCATGGCCCCCCAAGAAACTGCCCAGGCGCCCTCCAGGACATCAGCGCCAGGCAGAGCAGACCACAATACCGCGACATCAGGGGAAGACACCTGGGGAAGACAAGCGGCAGCCAGGCAAACACCCCCATCGGAAGCGGGGCACAGAGGCCGACATAGTGGAGGACACAATGTAAAGCACAGCAAACAAGGTGCAGAGCGAGGCAGAACCAGGAAGGAAGACTCGGCGCCATTGAATGAGGCCGGCATCGAGAACCCAGGACCAGGTACACCAGGGAACCGAACCCTAGTCCGCCCGCAACTAACGGTGAAGTGCCGGGCCCCACATCCCCGGGCAAAGCACTTACACATTGTGTCCATCCAGAGCCAACACCGCAAAGCGGGACTCACCCGCAGTGGGGCCGGAGTAAACCAACGGTGAAGTGCCGGTCCCCACATCCCCGGGTAAAGCACATATCCAGATTGACCAACACAGAGCCAACACCGCAAAGCGGGACTCACCTGCAGGGGGGGCCGCAGCACGAACAAGGCCCCCACACACCCAGCCGGCACCCGAAACCATCCAGCGCCGCGCCTGCAACAACAGGAGCAGCGCGTCTCCCACCCGGCCAAGCTCGGGGAGACGCGCACAGGCGACCCGGAAGTCCAACGGGAGACGGCGCGCCAGCCGCAAAGGGCCGGCAATCCGGAACACCAGCCAGGAAGAAGCCATGCAACCCAGCAAGCCAGGCAGGCCGGGAGGCAGACACACCAGGAAACATCACCCCAGCCCGCGAAGCCAGGCAGCCGGGCAGGGGGAGCTGAGAAGGACCAGCACGCCACCCCAGCCCCGTAGGAGCAGGTGCAGGAGAGTCAACATCACAGCATACCAGCAAACCATCTGTCGGAGACAGAAAAAAAGAACAGGCTGCATGCTGGGCTGGTACCGCTTATGTACTCCCAGTGGGAGGGAGCAGGTAGGGTATGCTCCTTTTCTTTTTTTCTGTCGTGGAGATGGTCATCTCCATATTTTAAGGAATGGGACGAGGTCAGGAGGGACCTGGGGGTAATTGAGCTCACTAGATTTCAAAATACAAACCAGGACAGGTGGTCACTAACATAGAAACAGGACTTGACAACTCTTATGGATGAAGAAGAACTACAATGACAACACTAACTAGCAAACGAAATGGACTATAATGCTATAATGTAGACATAGAAGACAATCTTCTTGCAAGACATTGGCAGTTGTTCCAAAGTTATGTAATTTGTTTCATTTGCACATTTGCGGTAGCTCAGAGCTCTGAAGTTGCCAATATCAGCCCTAATTATCAGATTTTGTTTTTCATTCTGATATGTATAGTTTTGTTTTTTCACACTATAAATGACTGACCAGTCCTAAAAATTATTTCCGGAATTTGTATAGTATAGTCCAAGACACTGGTGCATGCAGCACGCTACCCAGATTTACTATGGCTGTGAGTTCTCACAAAGTGACCCCAAGTGGTGCAAAGTGACACAAAGTAACACATCTGTATCTATTTTCCAGTGCAAACGCTATTTTGTACTTCAAAGGCTTCCTTTTTTGAGCGCAAAAAGTATTTTACACTGCTTTGCATCAAAGGAACATTCCTGGAGAATTACTTCATTTAATAAATACAGATACTCCTTGGTTTTGATAAAGCACAAAACTTCTAAAATAGTCAGACCAGGCTTTAAAAGAAAAAAAATTAAGCTATTCTTGAAACCGACATTAACAAAAGAAAATGTATTCATTTCTTTAAAAAACACCACATATTGCGTTTGCACTTCAGTGCACTGCGCATATAAAATGCGTTGGATCTTTGACTTTGTCCAGTGATAGGAATTCATTCTAGAAGAGCATGCTTCCAGTACAAATGTTATGCTTGATAACACACACTCACCTCTGCACCATGGTGTGAGGCAGTACATCGTGCAAGGTAGCCTTGTTGGAGGGGGAGTGCAAGGACTTGCAGCAGCCGGCCAAAATTAGTAGATGCAGCTGTGTGCCTTTTTCCCGCTTCCGCAAAGCATCACAGCAAATTTAGTTGTTGCTCTTCGTTTCATGAAACATAATAAATCTGGCCCTAAAAAAATTAGAACATTATGTAGCAAAGGAGTAGATATACCAAAAGGTCTAGAACAAAGGGAAGTTGGAGTTGGAGTTTGGCAAGATGCATTTTGAGCTTTTAATGGAAGGTAAGTAAGTTAGAAGTAGTCCTTATGCAGCAGTGGCTGGCGCAGGTAATCGCGGTGAGCGGGGCATGGGGATATCGACAGACAACGTAATAGGGCAAATTAAACAGCCACGGTCGGTAGTGGGATGACCTGCAGGGCGGTGACATGGGGAGGGGGAGGGGCAGGGTGGGGGTGGCAATGTATGGATTACGAATTTCATTGCGTTTACTGCATCACCAAATGCGATGCAGTGCGCGCAACGAAATTAGTTTTATTTATTTATATGTTTACTTACCTGTAAAACTCCATAATCCATACATTACTACCCCCCACCCTGGCCCTCCCCCACCCCATGTCACCGCCCTGCAGGCCATCCCACTACTGACTGCGGCTGAAATTAAATAAATAAATATTCCTATTCTGTGGTCTGTCGACATCACCCCTAAACCGCCCCATCCCGTCATGCCCCACCGGGCTTACCTGCACCAGCCGCTGCTGTCCTTATGTCCCCTGATATTTGGGTCGAAAGTTTGGGTTCTAGGCCTGCAAAGGCGCGACTCAGACTCCATAAGCACCTCCTTCCTTTAAAAGAAAACCTCAAGGTAAATTCAATATACTACTGAGAGTTAATTGGGATGAAGTGCAGAACACTTTTTAACACCGGAAGAATCATGTACAAATTTGTGCATAAAAAGGCGATATGGTGGGAAGACACATGCATAGTTGCTAGACGCATCCATGGTACGTGTGGCAATTAAAGCCAATCCTGACCAGCTAACCTACTGCACTTGCATATTGAATTTTGTACATACATGGTTTTAACACTAAGCTTGAAATCGCAAGTTGCAGAGCGAATAGGGTTGTTTTCTATAAACTCTCTGATCGTGTAACGTGTCACGCAAAATATAAAGCTACATGACAGCAAAGCACATGACTCTGCAATATAGATTTTATGTATTCGGTACTCATGGAAAGAAAATCAAAATCGAACACCCCAACCTACTTCGTTGTTGTTTCAGACAGTTATATGGTCTCTAAACAACTGTCTTCTCAGACCTGAATTGTGTGTGTATTTTTAAATAAAATCAGAAATGAAGTGTTACTTCATACAAAAATCTAACAGGGAAAGAATTGGAAGACATGCCTTGACTTTGAAGACTTTTCTTCTCTCTACTTTCGACATAATCTATGAGATGGAGACTGACAATAAGTGGGGAAGACTTAGAACAATATGGACGACTGTGCTTCAGAGTTTTTTTAGGTTTTGCATTTGCGGTAATAAAACCACAGTACCATTTTTTACAGGGAATTTCTGAGATTTGTAGAAATATAAGTTAATGTCTTCTGAGCAGTAGAAATCATAAATTACTTTAAAAATATGTATGTGAATTTTAGGGATTTTGATTATATACTTCAGCGCACTTTTTTATATTTCACTTTGGTCATGATTTACCTGTTTGCAGGATTGGTTGGCTAAGGACTTGGCACATGGTCAGGCCCGGTGGTCAAATTAACATATTGGCCATTTTCATCACCATGCACAGAAAAGGTTGGCCTCATGACCTAACCATTAGAACACCCTGGGACCGACCTCACATGTGAAAACCCCCTGTGGTTCATGGCCTTCAGCAGTATGAAGAAAGGTTGACAACAGTAAACCAGCTGTAACCAGGATATGTGTCTAATGCCCATGTGTCCAAAGCCGCAAGTGCCTTAGGCCATGTGCAGTGGGATTAACTACAGGACCTGGCCTTTCACCAACACTTCAGTCTCATGGCTATAAACAACAGTGGTTGGCCATATGATTTTACCTTTGACCAGGTCCTCTGCCCAACCGCTGTGCTATTAAACACCACTGAACATGGCCTTCAGACTGCTCATTAGGCTTGACTGCAGGGTCCGACTTACCTTCTTGGTCTGTGATCAAACCATGTATAGGCCACTGTACATAGCTTTCATTTGTGCATAATCAGGGTTGTCCCCCTGATCCAACCTTTGGCCAGGTCCTGTACTAAAGCGCCATGATACCATAGGACTGCTATTTGGCCACATATCTGTGCTAGCCATCTAGCATGCACAATATCAACCTACAAATTATGGACTTCATTTATGCCAATGTTTCAATTTTACTAGCTCTTTAGACAATGGATAGTAGGATCTTTAATGAAAAGTAGAGAATAAGAAGGAAACGGTTATGATATAATACGTTATATTTTTTATCCACATGAGATGGCTCTAAAAAGAACCAAATATAAATGTTTGCTGTACAACTTTAAAAGAAAAACAAATGATTAAAGCCCTCAGTATGTCAACCCACTTATTTTGCGGTAATGCTTTTTGCATTCCACGCAGTATTAACATCATTCGATGGATATGTGAATAATTTCCTGCATATTGTGTCATAATATTTTCTTGAGGTATGTATTCAATTGTTTTTTCTTCCGGTTGATCCCAGGTTATAGTGTCTTTTTAAGTTCATCTCTCTTTCAGCTGCACCGTTGTATACTTGCTAGAGCGGTTATTTTTCCGATTTTTGTTTGTCATGCAGTTGTGTACCACATGTGTTCAATCCTTCATATCATTGTCAAAGAATTTGCTCACATAGCTTGAGGTAACTCCGGATATGTGTAAAATATCACATACAACCGCTTATTTTGGAGAACTACTGCCTGTAGCGGCTCCTGTAGGGAGTGCTGCCGGGCAGTGATGCAGGGTCGGGGAGGATCAGGGTGGGGGGTAGTAAACTCCGGATTAAGGCAGAATGGAGGTAAGTATACAAATAACTCAATGAAACGAATTTCGTTGTGCGTGCTACATACAGTGAGACAGTGTTGATTTGGGCCCCCAGAGAGGTTTAACTGTCTCAAATGGTTTGTGCCACCATATCAAATTGGGCGGAGTGGGTGCGAAAAGGTACTTCAAGGTGGTGCAGAGTAACAAGGATCTGGTTCGCAGTAGTAAAAGGCATTGTCAGCTCATCAGAGCTCTGTGGCAGTGGTTTGGTGACCTTAGGCTTCACCATCATGATGACTATTCAGACGGCCCCCCCATTCGATGGGAAGAGGGTAGTAGGAACAGGCAGTGCCCTGGCCCCATCAGGACAGGCGGTTGCAGGCATGTCAGGTGAGAGCAGGCGAGAATGGATCCCTTGAGCAAATCAGGGAGTGCTCCCCATGAGAACGGGCTGTCAAAGTGTCTCCACAGTAATCAGTGCAGGGCCACCCTGTTCCCGCTCCAGGTCCAGGGAAGACCAGGTTGCATTCCAATAGACGTGCCCTCCACTGTTCAGGAGTGTCCCAGAGTTGGAGCCCAGGAAGCCGGGGGTACTGCAGGATAAAAGCAGGACACACCTGTGGATAGGCCTAGACACACTGAGCCAAAGGGCACAGAGATGGCAGGCACCGCAACCCACCACACCTCCAGGTCACCAGTAGCACATCACAGCGGGGCTTGTGGTTATGCTCAACCCTCACAGAATTGCCGGTCGGCAGTCCATCACTCGTGTGGGTCACATGGACACCTCAGGACCACACCTGCTGAGCTGGGGCATTCTGTGCACCCACACTCAGATGTCGATATCCCAGCACCACCGATGTGGCACATGGGAGCCCTTGTCCCATGCAGCAGCAAGGCAAGACTCGCCGTGATGGTTGCAGGATGCCCAGCATTTTTAGGCGCCCTCTCAGCATCTACTTAGGGTGGGCCACCATAGACAAGGTAGGCATATGCCTGGGGGTGGTGGGATAACTCACCAACAGGAGCCCTCACCACAAAGTTCAGGAGCGTACCCCCCAACACATCATTGACAACAGCCTCAGGTGCCCTCTGGGCCCAGACGTGGCAGGGCGTGGTCTCACAAGGTCTCAGATCGCAGACAGCCACCACATCCCCAATCATATAGGCAGCAGGCAATCATTCAGGGGAGGCATGGAGACAGTGAGAAAGGAGTGGGGCTCCTTTCAGCCCCCAGCAGTAACGCGGCACTCAGTGCAGTCCCAGCGCTGATATAGTGGATCCCCAAACTCTTCTTCCACATTGTACATTACCCTTCTTTGCAATCAACCCAGGCATGGCATTTCTTTTGAACCTAACTAGAAGTGGTTGACTGACGGGTCTTGCCAGAGGCAAGGGCCTTTAACCATATCTTACACAGTCACACACCTATGCACATAGTCGCTGGTTATGGACGTCGAGGTTGGCTACATGCAAGATGTATTTCAACCCCGCTGTATACGGCCAAAGGTCATGCATTACTTATCCCATTAGCTTAATCATGGCTGTAGGCATTGTGGCACACCGTAAGCTTGCATTTGTTAGCAAGTATATTATTTATATCAAAGGCTTCTCTTTTCATGTCTTGCAGGAGAGAAAGCATGTGCGTGAATCATAGAATTAATTGTATACCATTATGGTTGTCCTAACGGTAGATGTTTTGAAATGCCATACATAACACCCGTCGTTCTGAACAGGACTTATGGAATGGTATCACATTATGGATAATGATTTTTTAACAGGTGTACCCTCACATTGTCTCATTGGATCTGATACGTATATGCAGGAGGCTCCTTGCCCATGGCTACATTACCTCCAGTGAACTAATGTACTTGTCCATTCTCTGGATCTTCTCTTTAAGTGGGCTTTCCCTCTTCTCCTAGCTCCCTTCCACAATGCAATTATGGGGTTCCATTGATAGAGCTCTCACTTTGACTTTGTGCTATAGGTAAGTCCCTGTGAATGATGCTATAGAGAAGGTTTAAAGGGGTTTCTTGAGCTAGTTATGTGGGTTTAGATTGCTAGTTTATGATTATGTGTAATATATTTCTGGAATTGACTTATCTTGGTGCTTATTATTTTCATCTACTTTTAGAAATGTTTAATTTTCCTCATCCATCAGCCGGGTGTTTCTGTATTTTTCGAAAATCATGTGTAGGTTATTTATTTCTGGGCAGGTGTTTAGTAAAATGTTTCAACTGCAGTTGAAATGTCGTTATTATATCTCTGCAGTATAGGGAACGATTGTTATTCAGGTGATTTTGCAAAATATTTTTTTTTAAATTGTCTCTTATAACGATCTTCGCAGAGGTTTGTATATTTACTCAAATGTGGTGGTATTCACCAGACACGGCATTCCATTTTTACTGCAATTACCATACACTACGTAATCATCCTTTCATGTTTAGTCTTTTTTTTTATTGAGCAGAGCAAAGGAGATTCATCTTCATGGTTAAGTAACAAAATAAATACAAAGAAATAGAGAAAAAAAAGACACGAGAATGCACTTAATGAATACATAACGCGCAGACATCATATTCTTTGACTAAATTGGAACGTAAAAAAGATCAAACAATTTATTTAAACCCCGTCCTCCAAAAAGAAATCCCAGATCGCAGACATTTTTTAGTAGCCTCCATGCGTTTTGCATATGCTTCCTCAAACTTTTTGGTACAAGACATTTTATTTAACCATTTCACATAAAGCGGGGCCTCCGGTGATTTCCAATTTTGTAAAATTAGAGAGCGAGCAACTAACATAGCAATAGCTAAAAAATACCCCTCCCATCTAGGCAAGATAATCCCTTGGTTTGTGATGCCAAATAGAGCAGCTTCTGCTATTGGTGAAAACGGTTTCTGAATTGCCCGACTAAAGTAACCAAAAATCCTTTACCAAAATGCCACTAGTTTAGAGGAGGTGAAAATAATATGCGCCATCCCCCTTCTGTAGGGGAAAGACACCGGAAACACCTGTTTTCCACACCGGGGTACATTCTATTTAAAGCCTTTGGGGTGTAATACGCCATCCATTGAGAAAGAAAGGTCATTCTTTTATAGTTAGCCCCTCTTAATGCCCTGTTCCCTGTAGACGATATAGTTTGCCATTCTGGGCTAGAGAAAGAGCATTGAGTTTCAAGAACAACTTTCTCCAAAAACGTATCTATGTGGGAAAATTTGTTTTGGGATCAAAACAGGCGATACCAATTGCCTATCCCTCTAATTTTTTGCTGGAAATAGAGCAGAAACAACCTTAGAGGGGGGACAATTTAATATTACCTTAAATTTGATTAGAAAATGAACTATCTGTAAGTACTCAAAAAACAATAACTTGTTCCGCTCAGGGCATCTCGCCTGGACTTCTTCCCAGCTAATCATTCTATCCTGAATAAAAAACGGGCTCACTAACCCCAGCCCAGAATTAATGTCAGTTCTGAGATGAGTCAAATGAATATGAAGGCCCAGGTCTTTACACTCGCTTAATGTTAAAGTATGGAGACCGGAAAAACCACTCTGTTTAAAAAGAGACTGCAATCGACTTGGAAAATACAGGAGCGTTTTCCACCTAGTTTTTTGGGGGAGTTTGGAAGTTTTGAGAAAAGTAGGGATCTGGATTCCTGCTTCTTGAATCATCTTTTTTATAAAAAAAAATATCTCTGAGTCCTGTATTAGAGAGTAGAGAATCTGCTGAATCAAAAAAGGCAGACTCGTAGTATGTGCGAATGTGAGGTAGTGCTAGACCTCCGAGATTAGTATCGATTTGTACAACCGCTAGTTTAACTCGGGCTGCCTTCTTATTCCAGATAAAAGATGTCATCATTGTGTCTAATTCATTAAAATAACTAATATTAATCTTAATAATGATAGTAGAAAAGAGAAAAATTAACAGAGGTACTATGGACATCTTAATAAGCGCAATACAGCCAATCAAAGTTAAAAACGTCTTAGTTTAGACATGCCTGGGATCGGGAGGGAAATATTTAGGGTAGCACGTATTTTTAGAGCTAATGGTTCTATAAAAAAAAAAGTAAACAATAGGGGGACAAAGGGCACCCTTGTCTCGTTCCCCGATTGATAGCAACTGACCCAATTTGACTACCATTAATAACAAGGTGCGCCTGGGCCCCTGATAAATATTTTGTAGCATAGAGATAACTTGATCAGGAAATCCAAACCTTTCAAGCCCCAAAACTAAAGTATCCCAATTAACTAAATCAAAAGCATTTTCTGCATCTGCCATCATGATGCATGCTGGAGTCTTATTCACGTTAAAATAAACTAATGCCTGAAAAAGAAAGCATGTATTTGAAGCCATTGATCATCCTGCAATAAAACCTGTTTGATCGACATGAATCACTTGCTGTGCCGCCGGAGTAACGTACTGTGCCCATACCTTCATCAGGACCTTGGAATCAGCATTTAAGAGACTAATCGGTCTATATGCATTCACATTAATAGCGTCCTTGCCCTTTTTAGGAAAGCTGACAACAGTTGCCTGCTTAAATTCCAAGGGAACCGCTCCTCCCATTTTAATATAGTTAAACAGCTTTCTAAGGAAGGTAATGAACTCTTTAGCAAAGATTTTATAAAATTCTATTGGTATTCCGTCTTCCCCACAAGCTTTAGCCCCCGCCATAGACTTAATAACTAAAAAAAATTCTGCGCAAATATTTCAAATTTCAAATCTTTATTTCGATCACAAGATCATAAAAGATGTACAAAGTAGCTGCATTTAGTTAAAATCCAAAGTACAAGTAAATCATTTATATTAAAAACATTAAAGATTAGCAGTGAGTCAAAGTGTGACAGTTTTCAAGATTCTCCAGCCATCTTTATCAATCGATTTCGGGTGTGCCACATCGCAGTTAAAAATTTTGCCACAGCAAACACAATTGGCGGGGATAAGTCTGTCTTTAATACTCTATATGCAGGTAAAAATGTTCTAAAACCCAAGTTTTTAAGGAGAGGGACCAGCCAGAATTTCCTACTTCTCTGGTAGGGTCGTGGTGAGTTTTAACGGGGTTAACCCTAAAAACTATCTGACCTGGGTCAGTCAATCAGGTACGTATGAGGTGGTCAGAGTCTATTTCTTTTCAAAGCATCAAATGTCACATCAACATTATATATCTCAAATTATAAAACAGTCCATGGGTATAGTGCATGTTTTATTTTAGCACATAGTTTAACGGATACTTAGTATCAATCAATAAGTTCCGGAAAGTGTTGAATCAAAGAAAAATGTGGAAAAACATCACAATTAATTCATAGGATCGAATAAACTTATACTCAACAGTGTGAATCAATTCATTGAGAACTCATTATATGTACAACTTGTAGTAGGCAAGAAATGTAACATATTATTCACACAATAATGTAACAACGCGCTCTTGGTGACAAAGAAAGAGAGGTAGTTGGGTGGGATGGGTGTGATGGGATAGTGGTGGGGACTGGGTAAAGGTGTTGTGACCATAAAACAATCACAGTAAAATTCGATACAGCCTTTACAGTCTAGTTTAGATCAGTAGTTCCGTATTGCTCTTTGACATAGGATTTGTGTTACTCCATTGGTTTCTCCTATGTTTAGAGAAGAGGTGTGGTCTGGTCTACGTTTTGACCCCTGGTGTAAGGGTTAGTAAAAACCTCATGCTGGGGTCTTCTTCAGGACACGAAAAGGGAAGGAGCGCTTTACGTATGGCCAATCACTGGCCATCATAGTGGGACCATCTTGGGTTCCTGTGGTGAGATCAAAAGCTTTTTCCAGCACAGGGGTAATTCTGGCGTAGAGCCTGGGTAACTTATCGCCACTTGTAGCCAGTTTTCCCCACCTGACTCTTCTCCTGTTATTCTCCAGGAGTAACCCTGTCTTTGGACTTTCTTTGTCCTGTCCCAGGTCCTCGATGCCTGGCATGGCATATTCGAGTTCGAGGGCGTTGTGATCACTGTCCCCTCTATCCAGTACCCTGAAATCAATGATTCGTTGGCAGCAAGACAGTTGGACTAAGACGTAATCTAGTCTAGATTCCCTTCCAGCTTTGTTATAGGTGCATTTGCTTGGGGTATCTGATTTAGTGCGCCCATTGCAAGCCCTTAGACCTTGGTTGAGGGTAAGGGCGGTGATCTGGAGTGCAAGGGAGGTCCAGGCTCTTGGTGGAGGTGCCACCGTGGCAGGTATCAGCCATCTTGAATCCTCCTCTAGGGAGGGTCCATCAAGAAGGCTGGGCAGTGGCTCGTAGTGCGAGTTCAGATCCCCTCCCACCACATATGGAAGGTCTCTTGGAATTTCGCTCAGGAAAGCCGAGAGTTCCTCAATGGTATTAGATTCGCGTTGCAAAACTACAGGTCGCAAATAGACATTTATTGTCATCAACTTGGTAGAATTTGGCCATTCTAGAAGAACCAGTAATATGTCTTCTGAGTCAACTAGTAATTGTCTAGCCTGACAGCCTAGTTGAGAGGCCACCCAAGTTGCCAACCCTCCTGATGGACGTCCCCTTCCCCCCCATTTAGCGGGTTTTGAAAACACTGCAAACCCCGGGTGTGTATACTCCTCTCTTGCCCAAGTTTCCTGAAAGAGGCAGATGCTTTTTGAATTAACAAAAGAAGCCCACTCCGGACACTCCGTTTTATTTCCCAGCCCGGCTATATTCCATGAAATCAGGTTAAGGAATGGAGGTCTTGGGGGTGGTAAAACTTTTGCAGCGAGGTTTACCGTTGGGTCTTGTGGCAAATCCTCATGACCAGGCCCTGGTTTCCTACCCTTCCCCAGTGTGTCAGCTGTGGGGAGACCGAGATCCTGGGACAGCATAAGCTCATTAGAAGCAGTTATCCCCTCTCGTAAAGCCTGGAGTTGTTCGCAGGGGGTAGTTCCATCCTCGATATCGTCTAATGGATGGAATTGATGCAGGTCCCTAACTGTGGGCTCAAGCAGTCAATCAACCATTTCGAGGCTGCGATACCTATTTGAGGTCGGGAGGTAAGCTGGCTGGTGAATTCTGTAGGGTCCCGGGGACTCCTCTCGCTCTTCCCCCCCATCCACCCCTCCTCCTAGTGCTAATCTCCCATCCCTCTCCATCGCCATATTGGGGTAAGTATTCGGGGACCATACTCCTATGGAAGTGGGTGTCCCTCCTCCGAGCACGATTTTTCTCCCACTCTTCTAATAATTCTTGATGGTATCCCCATCTTTGATCTTCTGATTGGTACATGTTCGATGGGTAGAAGAATGAGAGAGGGAGAGACTGGATTTGGCTCACTTGGTCTTCGAGGGCCCAGCTACAGATGTAAGAGGCTGTCCTGTGTTCTCTAAAACTAACCACCACGCAATCGCCTCTAATTGTTTTCCTCATGTTTCCAACCAGATAGTCCGTCTCACCATAAGAACGTCACTAGTTGTACCTTGCGGAAGAGGTCTATATATGGACAACCAATTAATGACTTTGTTCTTGAGGGAGGCGGTCGTCTCTGTGGCAGTAGATTTTAACTCAGGTACTCCCGCCAAGATGACTGTGTAGGGGGATGCTTCTGGTGGTAGGCTCATGGGTTTAATTTTGCAAAGATTGTTTGGAATGTTATCTTTGGGTTTTGGGTCACTCTGCGATTTGTCTGATGAAGAAGCGGCAATAATTTTGGGATGTACAGTTGTGTTTGAGGGGGGATGTGGCGATGCCTGGGTTAGCGTAGGTGAGGTTGTTTTATTTGTTATAGCCTGGGGTTGCGGGGTCATGATTTTGTTAGATTTGTGTTGTGTGTTTTGGGAATTAACTGTGCCTTTTTTCTCAATACCCTTGTTATGGTTTGGTTCCAACCCCCTTTTAGCTCCCTTAGTTTCTACTTTCAGGCTATCTGCCAGCTGGACTGTGGATTTTTCGATGTTAACCAGTCTGGCTTCCATCTTAATCAGCCGGGCTTCAAGGGGGGCTAGAAGAGACCTGAAAAGTGTGCCTATATCTGTGAGTGTTATATCCTCACTAGAGGAATCCATTGAAATATTAATGGGGTGAGAGGAAGTACCCGTTGGTGCGATGAGTACTGATGGAGCCTCCGCACTAATCTTGGAGAGTTGGCCAAAGGTGTTACTGCCAGAAGTGACAACATCGTTTGCGGGGGTAGCCTTAGGTGTTTTTGGCTTACATCCTCCCTTCGTTTGCCCTCCTTTCCTCTTTTTTTGAATTGCCCCTTCCCTTACTCCCCTTGCAAGATCCGAAACATTCTCGCTCATGGTGACTGAGGCAGGGTCAGAGCTTGGGGTTAGAAGTGGGGTGGGTGGTATTTGGCCCACCGGTAGGGTCATTAGGCTCATGTCCTCAAGATCATTTAAGGCCTGCCTGGTAAGGTTTGGGCTAGTAGATGATAGATTTGCCCCCAAACCCTCGAGATTAGTAATGTTAGCCTCTGGCCTTCCTTCAGGGGTCTTAGCCAGAGCCAATGGGCCCATTGATGATCTCCTCACCCACTCAATTTCCTGGGAGATGCGTCTTTCAAGCACAGAAATTTCATCTATCAGAAGTGATCCTTCCTTGACAAAGTAATTATCGATGGTACCTTTAACGTCTCCTGCCGCAGCCAGCGTCGATTTACTCCTTGTTTCCCTGGTACACATCTCAACCTCGATGTGGAGAGGGCCTGATGGCGACTGGGTTAACTGAGAATTCCGACCACGGGGGGTGGCCCCGGCCCGGTCTCTTCCGTCCTCGAACGGCCTCAAACGGCCCGCCCTTTGCCCGGGCTTAGCCCGGCGCACGCCGCGCGCGTCTCGCGTGCGCGTATTCTGACGTGCTGTTATAGTGGTGAGAGGGGGCGGGAAGAGACACCAGGTGCGCTGCGTTGTTAATGCACGTTGGTTCCTGGGTCTCGCAGTCCCGGCCCCTGCAGGTGTGCTGGTGTGGGTCCCTGGTTTCAGCTCCCAAAAGGTTTTGCAAATGTCTCTCTCTCTGTCCAAAAGAAACGGCTGCGAGTGGCTCCCGCGAAGCGGGGGCCGCGAGCCGTAAATAGCCGGTAGCAGGGGGGCGGGAAGAGACACCAGGTGCGATGCGTTGTTAATGCGCGTTGGTTCCTGGGTCTCGCAGTCCCGGCCCCTGCAGGCGTGCTGGTGTGGGTCCCTGGTTTCAGCTCCCAAAAGGTTTTGCAAGTGTCTCTCTCTCTGTCCCAAAGAAACATCTGCGAGCGGCTCCCGCGAAGCGGGGGCCGCGAGCCGTAAATAGCCGGTAGCAGGGGGGCGGGAAGAGACACCAGGTGCGCTGCGTTGTTAATGCGCGTTGGTTCCTGGGTCTCGCAGTCCCGGCCCCTGCAGGCGTGCTGGTGTGGGTCCCTGGTTTCAGCTCCCAAAAGGTTTTGCAAGTGTCTCTCTCTCTGTCCCAAAGAAACGGCTTTTGTAGCTGGGCAATCAAATTGGTTGAGATCCTTGGCAATTCTACTTCACTAAAATAGTCTTGATATTTCATCAAGACTAACCACATAGTCAGTAGTATATACTTGTGTATAATGTTCAGTGAAGATCCGCACAATTTCTGATCTATCCCTTACTACTATGTTGGATTTTTGGTCTAACAGCTCTGGGATACAAGCTGACTCCTGATGAGCTTTTGTCGACCATGCTAACATTTTACCCATCATTTGGCTTTCTTCATACACCCTCTATAAATAGGTTTGAGAATTGTTTATTTTGTTCTAGAACAAAATAATCCCTTAAGTTCTTTTTAGCTATTTCCCACAGGCCTCGAGATGAAGAGTTACAAAATCCTGAGGCAGTTAGAAGAGAAGCCTGAAGTTCTGTAATTTCATCTAGTCTTGGACAAAGGAATGGTCCGAAAAGTCATTAAGACCAATTTCTGCAGCTATAAGAGCCAGAGATCGTGATGTCAAAACAAAATCAATTAGTGAAACTGTATGAAATAGGCGTGAATAACAAGTATACTTCCTCGCTGCCTGATTCAGCCTACGCCAACCATCAATTAAATGTACGTACTGAATTAGGGCATCTAGCACTTTTTTAGTATTAGGCTTCAGCTGTTTTTGTTTTTATTAGAGGTATCTGTTTTTAGATTATGTATAAAATTGAAATTGCCATTAAAATTATTTGGCAAGGAGCCCGAACCAGGAGCCCTAACCAGGAGCCTATGTGCTGAGGATAATGCGCAGGATCGTCTGTTATAGGGTCGTAGTAGTTTATACGATTTAAGATACTCCCATTGACTTTAACTGTCACCCATATCCACCTAACCTGGGGATCACGCTTTTCTTGCCCAAATTCCCATTCTATTTCCCTCGAAAAATAGATTGCAACCCCTCTTATTGCGACACGGGCTGAGGAGAAAAAGGCTCTGGAAAAAAAAACGGGAAATAAAGTTTTGGTAAATTAGTTTTAAGATGGGTTACTTGAATTAAAATAATTTGGGGTTTTAAGGTACCTAACCATATTTGGGCTTATTCAGTATCCTGATGACGTTAATCGATATTATACGACATTTGTTAAATGTAGTCATTTTTCAAGAATTTACATTTTTTGATACCACTCCCTTTTTTAAATTTGTACATTATCACCCCCCTATTGCTACTGCTCAGTTTTTAAATTATTTCACTGATCCCACTACCCCACACCTCGTGCCCTTCCAACCCACCCTTAGAAAATGCGGCTTTCCCCGCTGTCCACATTTTCGCCCCCGCACCCCTCAAAACCTATTTCTGGTGCCCTGGTATTGCACCAAGAGTGACCTTCACCCCCCCTCCCCCCCCAACCCCACGAAAACAAAACTAAAACCTGCAATTCGATATCCCAAAAAAGAAGCCCTTGGACCGAAATCCGAAAAATATTTTTGACGAGAAAGCAAGATCTAAATGCTTCTCTCCTTAATCAAACAAACAATAATGGTTCTGTCGGAAGGAAATACCATTCAATACGGTATTACAATCTGTGACTTCAATGATATGTCCCTGCTGGGGTACACACGTAGTAGCACAAAACAAAGTACACTGACCCAACTTGTGGAGAAAGTAAATCTTTAGTAATACACTTTCTCAATATTTTGACTTATTTCAAGCATTTAGTTATGCTGTCCAAACGACAAGTGAACATATATAAAACAATACAACATGGTTTGTGAAGAACTGATGCAGATTAAAATCATACATACATAAATACTTGAGGATTCAATTACTCAAGATTGTCAACTGTGAACACAATGGTCATTAGGCAAAATGATTTCTTTTGTTCCTATCAGACTTTGTACAGTTAGATCTCTAACAAGGTGCGTCGACGTTTCGACCCTAGTAGTGATGAGCTGACTACGTGCATCAGGGGTGGGTCTTCATCAGGACTTGGACAAGGGTGGACAGCCTTGTTTATATTTCTTGGAAAGAATATTCTTTAGGTGTCTGTCAGCCGACTAGACACACTGGATGCTGTTGGTTCGCTGGTCTTTGAGAGATCCTTCAGGCAGGCGAGCAGCAAACTAGCATCAAACTAAACATCAGCGGCTCCACGAATCCATCTCCAGCCGCCCTCTCTCATACTCCGTTTCAAAGAAAAAAAAGCGGCGTTTTAAATCCTTTTCTTCCGCTTTATGAAAATAGCAAAGCGGCAGCTAGAGCCGCCGCACTGCCGGCTCGCAAAGACTACACTGAACCAGAAATCGAACAGGAGCTCTGGTCGTCAACTTCCGCTCCGACCACAGAGAACCACCAAAGACGCCATCACTGTGGGGTGTAGGGGCTTCACCCACAGTAGCGGTCGCCAGTAGGTGTTTCTGTAGGGCGGTGAGGTGGGCAGGGGGAGGGGCAGGGTGGGGGTAGTAATGTATGGATTACGGAGTTTTACAGGTAAGTAAACATTTAAATAAATAAAACTAATTTCGTTGCGCGCACTGCATCATCAAATGTAATGCAGTGCGCGCAACGAAGTTTGTTTTATTTATTTAAATGTTTACTTACCTGTAAAACTCCGTAATCCATACATTACTACCCCCACCCTACCACTCCCCCTGCCCACGTCACCGCCCTACAGAAACCCCTACTGCCGACCGCTACTGTTCACCCAAGGCTACGCGCTAGCAGGAGGCGTCATAGCTGTCCCCTTTTATGTTTAGTCGATTAAACCTATGACTAAAATGAAAAATTTTGTTTTTGCTTTTTCCTCGATAATCCAGATAATTTCGTAAATTCATTTTATACATTAGTGCGCAGTTGCTCCTTTGCACCTGTTATGTTTACTCTCTTTCATAATATGGATACCATTTAGGATGTAAATGATGTATATTTATTTTGTAAAATGTGTGTTATGAGAATTGTTGCAAACAGGCAAAAACATGTAACTGATCGAATTTCATATAGTTATTATACATTTTTGTAGGCTCTTGATATGTGAATGCTCGAGTTAAAAATGGAATAGGTCGATCAAAGACGACGACATATACTGAGTAAGCAAGAACCTGTTTTTTTCTAAGGAATATTTAAGATGTGAATCATGAAAGAAAGGCCTGATATACGAAACGTTTCCCTGACTTTATACAGTCTCAAATCTGACTTGGACGTGGAAAGAAAATCTTAAAATTGTCCTAAGCCACGGAAAAACCTTTGTAAACTCGACCCAATTTTCTTAAAGCTCTCTTAAGACAGGAAAACCAGACCATATCCCTCGTAAATCAGGGCCACCTTTCCTGACTTAAGATATGGCAGGAACGGTTTTAAATCTGGATATCTTCTTCTCAGATCGGACCTGCATATTTGGAGCAGCATTGTATGTATATATTGAACCTGGTGATGTTAACCTGTTTTCCTTGCATACTGCAGCCTTTTCCCACAGCATTATGAAAAGTGCATAACTGCCAGCTGCCATTCTTTAAAGAGGGTTTTTCACACCATGACTTTAACATGTATTTCAATAAAAATAGTTTCTTAAAGTGTGTTATTTATTTGCATACCTTTTATGATTTATGCAGCCAAATGTATTGAAATCAGCCTTTCTTTTAATCTAAATCATAAAAAGTCATTTGTGGGCAGCAAAAATACACTTTTAAAAAGATGTGCACAGAACTTGATGGTTCCTTTAGCTCTATCAAGTTATGCTCGTTTCAGAATAAAGTATAAAATGCAGAACCTAGCGCCAGAAAACAAATTTACGACCCACTGCAATTTATTTAATCTACCCCTTAGTGCAAACTGACTATCCCAGAGCATATTCCATTAATAGTTGCTCTATTTTTGTTGATTACATTACTTTTGGTTTAGTTTACTTACTGAGCACGGTTTAAAAGTTGAACGTATTACAGCAATTTCAAAAGTTAACATTCCTGCATCTACTCATCTAACACATTCCCTTGCCAAGTTCATTGGCAGATGATTCCAAGGTCATCTCAACCCTGAAGCACTTGTAGCACCCTGAAAATAGTATGTCATTATCCATAGAACATGTAATCTGTCTTTTCTGCCCATCACTACAATCATTAAAAAATGAGCTAGCATGGTTAATTAATTTTCTAATTTAATATATAATGCTTTTCTGATCAGTTCGGCATGGCTTTATATTTTTTCATGCTCCTTACTCGTCATTTCTTCTGTCTTATCAACATTATTGTCATGAAATTGAAAATTTCCTTATCGGCTATTTTTTTCTCCTTCTGCTGATATTCGGAGTTTGTTAAACTTTACTGACATCTTTCATGGTGCTCACTGATTTCCATTTGAGTTATCTAAACTTCATCCATACAAAAACCTTGCAGATTTTTTTCCTGGCTCTTAAAAAGGTTTGCCGGTACTGCCTTTACTTTAACATTGTAACCCACTACTTAAAGGCCTTCTTCCAAGGTCAATGGAATTATGTGACAATGAATGACTAAATTATGTGGAAATTTTGGCAATCTTGTGTGAGAACAGGCGAATTGTGTCGCCAAATGTGGCTTTCTTTGACAGCCTTCTCCCACTATTTTGACACAAATTAACAATGCATGCACTAAGGTTTCACTTCATTATTACCAAGTTAACATCTGAATAAAGCAATCGGCTAATAAAGTCGTCTAGGTAATCTTGGCAAGGGGTCTGCCGCTGTACACCAATACATATGGCTTTTTCTAAATACCCTATGATGTGCTAGAAGCAATTTGTTTTGCTGAAATTTTCAAATTATGCAGCAGAAACATGGAAAGTGCAGGAAATTCATAATAAGCGAAAACCACTGCGACACACATCTGCATAATTCTAGCAGCCTCAGTTATAGGCATATAGAAGGAACAGGGTATTTTAATGGCCATTGAAACCCAAGACGGAAGGGGTATAATGCTGTTAGAATATTCCATCCACTGAGGGCTGTATTTTTGGTTAAAGAAAGGGAAGCAAAAAACGTAGGAATCCTTCCACAAAACACCTCAACCCACCGGAATTGGCCACTTCATTATCGTCTAATGTACTGCAAACATTGCTCTAGTAGGGGAAGGTTTTAGAGACACTTGAATGTTCTTGTTCAGACCTTTCTTTTACTTAATTAACATGTATGTAATGAGGCACTTGCTTACATAAGAGTTTCCAATTGACTGGTTAGCCTCTGTTTATGGTTTTTGTTGTTTAATGTAGGCCCTTTATGTGTATGATGAAATTCTCTACACAAAACCAGAAAAAGTTCCTTGATTTTCATATGTGAGAAATGCAGTTTGCAACCAAAACTATAGTGTTTCTAGTTGGATGGAGATTTACCAAATGTCTTTCCTCGCTTAGCCCATATTTAGTAACAATCTGCCCTGGGTTTGCTTAGTACTTTCCAATGCTATGCTCTACTTTACAACAAGGAGGCATACCATTGGTGGCGCTTTGTGTTTGCATGCAAACATCCATTAGTATCGATGCAAACAGCTATCTACTAATGTTTGTAGACAGGGATTTGTGCCGAAAAGGACACCTTCCCAAGGCAGGCGTGACAGTGCAACAACCTTTAAAAGTCCCCATATTTTTCCATCTTTGCATGTGTGCTGCACTGTACAGCACACTTACAAGGTGAGAATGGTATTAAACTATAAATGTGGAATCTTCCAGTCAAAAATATACGGTCAACAGAATGTATATGGTGCAAGGGTATGTACGTTGCCTCATGGCAGCCTAAAGTGCGCCTGTGCCTAGAGAAGAGCAAAGCAATGCCAAATTTCAGCATATATGAACCTGTCCTGGTCTCTCACTTTCACTAACACAGGGGAACAACTTTGATTGCTGCCCTGCCTTGCTTGAAAGGTTAGCAAATCTTCCTCAATTAATATTGGTGCTATTAAATAGGCTATGATATACAATAAATTATAATAATGGAGAATTGTCTGATGTAAATTAATCTTTTTCCATTATTTTTTTATTCCTTTTTAGGTCGAGCCTAAGCAGTGTTTGTGCTGTCTCTTTGAGACATGATGTGTTCACTCTATGGGCTTAGAGTCTTTCCCTTGCTTTTGATTGGCTTTTGTCAGTGTATTTGAAAAAAAGTAGCCTTTAAGTGTCTAATACTTTTTTTTTGTTTTGTTTATTATCCTCATTTGCCTCAGACCTTAGTTGACACAAAAGTAGGATGGAGGGCACCCGTCTACTGGCTACCAACAATCCCACCTAAAGTAACTTTTGGTCCCCGAATTTGAACACAAATCCCTCCTGAGGAAGTTCCCCTCCTTTTAACATGGCGGAGAACATGGCCCCTGTCCCTGTGTGGTCTGGTGTTTTTAATAACATTCTTGCATGTGACATCTGAAACGCCCAGGCATAATACTGCAGATCTGATAGTGTTAGACCTCCCTTCTCCCTCCTATGCCTGAGCTTTCTCCAAGCTCTCCTTGTGGCCTTATAGGCCCATGCAAATGAATGTATTGCTTGCTGGAGTTTATCGATCGATCTTTTATCAAGGTGCAGGGGGATGGTGTTAAAATAAAAGTAATTTTTGGAAGTATGACCATCTTAACCAAATCTATTCTACCCAGAATGGTCAGTGGGAGATGGAGCCAGGACTTTATAAGCCTTTGGCATTCTTTGGATATGTTAGCTAGGTTGGTCTCTGCTATCTTGCCAATGTTCTGGACAATCCTAACTCCCAAGTATATTATTTCACGTTTAGTCGGGAGCTGGCAATCTGGCAGGTTCCATGTCATGATGTCCGTCTTGCCCGCATTTTCCATCTTTGCATGTGTGCTGCACTGTGCAGCACACTTACAAGGTGAGAAAGGTATTAAAGTATAATTGTGGAATCTTCCAGTCAGAAATCTACGGTCAACAGATGTATGATGCAAGGGTATGTATGTTGCCTCATGGCAGCCTAAAGTTCGCCTGTGCCTAAAGAAGAGAAAGCAATGCCAAATTTCAGTATATATGAACCTGTCCTGCTCTCTCACTTTCATTAACACAGGGCAACAACTTTGATTGCTGCCCTGCCTGGTGTGAAAGGTTAGCAAATCTGCGTAAATGAATATTTGCGCTAATAAATAGGGTATCCTGGTGGTATACCATAAACTATATTAATGGAGAAGTGTCTGATGTAAATTAAGCTTTTTCCATTTTCTTTTTGTATTCCTTTTTTTAGGTCGAGTCTAAGCAGTGCTTGTGCTGTCTCCTTGAGACATGATGTGTTCATTCTATGGGCTTAGAGCCTGCCCCCTGCTTTTGATTGCCTTTTGTCAGTGTAATTAAAAAAAAGTAGCCTCTAAGTGCCTAAGTCTTGTTGCATGCCCCCCCCCTTTCTCAAAAGTTAACTCCCATGGAGTATTGCCACAGAACTTGTCTGCGTCCACTTTTGGTATTGAATTTCATGCCTGTTGCACTTTTTTTCTATGTAGAAGGAGCACTTTTTCAAACTTTCTTGTTTCTCACTCAGCACAGTGCCCCTTTCACGAGCGCCATGTTTTATCTACTTATTTTAACAGTAGGATTCTTTAAAAGGGGAAGGGGAGAACAAATGCATGTGGTCAACCTGCATTAGAAAGTTCCTGGAAGATTGACATCTCCACCCCTCCCCTCCTAGTGGGGCCACCCCTCTTCAGACACATCCTGCACTTTAAAAGAGCCCAGATTGCGAGATAACAGAGTGCAGCAGTTAAGTACCACTTGTCGTGGCTTGTGATAAAGAAAGTACATATTTGGCTCTCATTTTTTTCCCCACTATGCACAAGATTATGAATTAGTAAAGGAGCAAACATCAGTCACACCAGCGTGTGCGGCAGGAACCCCCGGGAACCAAGGAACTCTGTACAATGGAGTGTATGAGCCCTGGAAATGGCAACTGGTCCCTTGGCTACCACTGAAAGGAGGACGAATGGTTTTCATCACAGTAAAGTCTTCTTTGATTTACGTGGCATGGCCACGGGGGTGTTAACCAATGTAGCGTTAGTCAATCTTGTTATTGAACTTTCAATCAGGTCCTTATCCTAGGAAGGGCCACGCTTCGGTGGGTGTGCTGACCCGCAACAAGTTCGAACATGCCTGGCACAAACTTCTGCTAATGTGAAGAGAATACGCTGCTTAGAACTTCACTTTAATCGCATTGCAGAGATAACAGAGTCAAAGCTTGTCATAGTTTTCAACAACAAAAAACAGTTCTGGAACACAGAGCGGGTCTGATGTATCCCAAAGTTAAAAGGTGGAAATTAATACTGCGTGCTTAGCAGAAGTCTAAGATACATTTCACTCTCTCCCCGATGTTTGGCTAAAGCATGGAGGGCTCTTTGCTTTCGCTTCTTAAGCCTCCTGCCCAATGGATCTTCTTTTCACCGTCCATTTCAGATCCCATGTGCCTGGCGTGCACCAATCAAGGTTTAATAAGCAGATGGCCATCTTTGAAGGGCCTGTAAAATTGCACAAGGGGTTTGCCATGCTAACCCTCCTTTTCACCCCATTAAAAGAAACAAATGCAGCCGGCCCCCATGTAACAATGTGTGCATAATGCATGTTGCTCCTTTTTAAGTGCATATCATGGGTGCTCGGCAGTCAGCTGATGGAAACATTGATACAAGATCAAAATATTTCAATTATTTTTTGTATGGTACAGCAAACAATGGGCATTTATTTTTTCTTATTAAAACGAGTTTGTCTGTAGGATCTATTTGTGCAGTAAACCCATATAAATTATTCTTTTAATTTCAGTTGCAAGGGATCGCAGACCTACCTAAAGGGTTTTTGCTAAAGCACATTGGCACCCTATGCTAGACTTACTGATGCTGTTAATGCTGATGATATCACATATAACTAAAGAACAAAACAATTGCCATTACTGAGATAAACTCACGAACTGCTTCTTACTAGACTTTATGAGTAAGACATGAAGATCCACTTTTTAATTCCACCATTAATTGGTTTATTTCACAGTTTTCTCAAAGTTAATTTTATCAAAAAAGATTTTTTGTGCTTGTGTATTCATATAATACAAATGAACGGACTATGTACATTAAATACAAAACATTTACGCTAGACACCTATAACTACTAAATGTACACCCTCATACGTACCCCTCACAAATTTGGTCAAACACTAGTCTCACACACTCTCACACCATACATACACCATACCAGTGCGGGTCAGGCTCGCTGTTGCGTGACCCACAACCTGGTTATCAATATTGCTACACCCAATGTCAACAAAAATACTAAATACAATACATTCCAAATACAACGTAGATATGATTTGCCATAGTCACAACAAAACAATAAATCATTAGCTATTCACAATTTGGATGAAATTATATTTGACATGGGAAACACAAGGTCGAAGCGTTTCGAACCCGGCTGATTTCGGGGTTCTCCTCAGGACCACAAGACTCTACAGGAAATAGTGAAATTATACAAATTTAGACTAGCTATTCTGCCATATACACCACAAATATACAGCACCCACCGGTGCAAAACTGCCTACCTTAATTCCTCAATAAACCAAACACCTCTTGGAAAAATTTCTCATGTGCCAGCTTTCTAAAAAGACACACACAAGGAAAAGGACAAAAGGAAAAACTATTTTAGTAAGCTGTCATAGTCACAGATTGAAATGTACAAACACTTAAAGGCAGGGTTCATGCGCTTACCCAAAACTGCAGGCAGCAGTATCCTGTTGGCAGCTCAGTCTCCTGTTGGAGCAATAGGCACTCGTTTACTATAAAAAATTCAAATTTATGCCATGCCACCCGTTCTAGTGCAAATCAGGGGAAGGCTTACCATTGATGTCTGGGCTGCCGCATCAACGAGCGTCCATATATTTACTCGAACTCTGCAGGCAAAAGAAAACCAATTAGTGGCGTGGTAACGGAATATGTCTCTCGATTACGTAGAAGGAGCAAAAAGATGTCGGCTCGCCGGTTCCCTTAAATTTACCTTCGATTAGATGTCGAGCTTAATCCTTCATTACTCGGCTCAAGTTCCACAATGGTTTGTGGGAGAAGAATGGGGCATGTTGTGTTTATATTACGTGACCAATTCGGGCTCCCGAAGCGCAAACACGTGATGCTACCATTCGTTGAACTACCCAAAGTCATGGGAAATGTAGTATTTCACTTGCGCCTACCCTCCGTTGTCATGGCAGCTCTACCTCGAGCAAAAACGTTATTAGTCCTCTTATTGTCCCTCATGAAAACGCAATGTATAAATTCATGTTTGCATAACATTCTGACAGACTCACGCTGTCCAGGTTGTGGCAGTGAAAGTGGCTGAATGAAACAATTCAACCACTGTTTTCTTCTGCAGCGATCATCTCTGTATTCACACGGACATTTATAACACGTCAGTTACTCATGCACCATCCTCGATAGTGGACTCTAATTGACTGACTTTTGTAACCGGACTAGGTCACACAGAAACCAATGTTACAAGTAAGAATCAGGACAGCTGTGGAAACCGCACTTAGCCTTCCCACAGCACTAAATTTCATATCTGTGTCGTGAGATCATGCTCATGATTTAAATATTTCAGAAACCTCATTGAGGCCATGGATGGCTGTAATAAATTTCATTATTAATAGTGCCTCATGCTGACTTAGCTTTGCCTCCAAGTCCCCACCTCGGGGGTCATTCTCGATTTTAGAGATAACAGTCCATTTCAAATCTGTTTCTTTGTGGCTTTTAGATACCCAATGGTTCACCAGAGGGGCATTTGCCACATTTCTCCTCAACCTAGATTTGTGCTGTGTAATTTGTTGGTGCACTTCCTGACTAATTTTGCCAACATAAAGTTTGGGACACGGCACAGGACTCTTTAAACGACATTTTTCGATTTACAATTAGTAAACGTTTCGTGTTTCCAATGGATCCCCTCAAACACGAAGACTGATCCCTCTATTGCCTGATCACAAAAAGTGCAGGTTCCACATTTATGGTGACCCACAACTGGTGCCAACCCAATCCTGCTTCTCAAGGTTGCTCCTTGTGCACTAGGGAGGGCAGCCCGTACAATGTGGTTTGCAACACTTTTTTCTTTTTCAAAAGCAAATAGAGGAGGCTGCGATAGTACGCTTTCCAGATTTTTCACCAGATGCCAATTCTGGATGATAATCTTCCTCAACTGGTGGGCATTGGGGCAAAACGTGGTGACACATACCATCCTTTTAAATTCAGGTTTGGATTTCTTTTCTAGTTGAATTTCTCGTGGCACCCACCACTCTCGCTGTAGTGCATGTTTGAGTAATTTATTTGGGTAGCCCTTGTCTAATAGATTATTTGCATGTATAAAATATTTATCCTTAAATAAACAATTCCGCCGAATCCGAAGGGCAAGTTCTGCTTCAAACTTTTGGGGTGATTACTAGTGTAGTGAAGCACTTTATTCCTATCTGTTGATTTACGAAACAGTGTTGTTACTAGTCTACCTTCCGAAGCATGCACTTGAACATGCAAAAAGGTGATCAACTTCTTAGAGTAATTACAACTGAACTTTATACCACTAGTTCTAGCGTTTAACCATTCGCAGAAATCGTTCAACTGGTCCTGTGATCCTGTCCAAATCAGAAAAACGTCATTGATATAACGCATCCAATTTGCAAAACAATCGGTAAAGGGATTGTTGTTGTAAACAAATTTTTCTTCGTACAGGCCCATAAATAATACTGCCAACTCTGGAGCAAAGGGACAGCCCATGGCCACTCTATTTATTTGATAAAAGAATTCCGATCCAAATGCAAAATAATTCTTTTGTAAAGCAAATTTAGCCAGTTCTAAAATAAAACTGGTCGGCACTCTCGCTGGTTGCTCCCTATTATACAGGAAGTATGTCAAGGTTTCCAATGCCTGTTCCTGAGGGATTTGAGTGTAAAGGGAGACGACGTCCATCGTCACCATCAACTGCTTAGTGTCGTCAAATTCAACTGTAGGCAATCTATTTAAGAAAGCTGTAGTGTCTTTCAGATGTACAGGAAACTCATGGATAAAGGGCTTTAAAAAGAAATCAATGTATTCGGCAATTGGTTCAGTCGAAGACTCGCACCCAGAAACTATAGGCCTGCCGCGCGGGTTGGTTTCACTTTTATGCATCTTTGGCAAGACATAGAACAACGGGGTACGAGGACTTTTATTTTGTAGAAATGAATATTCTTTTGGGCCTAGAATCCCTTGATCAAACCCTTTTTGAAGAACGCTAAGGAATTCACCTTGTAATTCATTGGCACGATTTTTGCCAATGTTCCTATAGCAGCTCGTATCATCCAACTGGTGCATCACTTCATTCTTACATCTGGCAATATCCCAAAGGACCACCGCTCCTCCCTTGTCCACTTGTTTAATTACCAGTGATTGAAATGAAATGATGAAATAAATTCGTACTTGTATAGCGCACTTATACCCTGAGGTGTCTCGGCGCTGTACGCATACCACTGTGGAACCCTTCCTGGCTTTTCCCTGTGAAATGCCCACTCCTGAGAACGCCCAAGGTGAAGCCAGGCATCCCAGCACTGTTGGGGCCCTTGTGGAGATTAAGCAAGCTATTGCCCAGAGTTGCAGAGTGGGACCCATGATTAGAATAGGCACCGAGGCGAGAATTATCAGTTCCGAGGAAATTGAGCCCAAGACCCGCCGAGGCGGGAATTGAACCCTGGTCCCGGGCCAGACCTCTGCATCAGGGTCTGCCGCTCTAACCATTGAGCCACACTTCTCCACTCTGATTTGTCATTTTTAAGGGACAAGATTGCGTCCTTCTGACTCTTAGGGAGGTTGAATTTTACATATTGTCTCCTATTTTCCATTGCCGCCATCCCTGAGAGAATTGTCCTCTCAAAGTTAGGAATTTTGTTCCCTGGTGGGCAAAACCCAGATTTTCTCCTAAGACCAGTTACTTCCATGCTAGTTATTTCTGTTGGTTCTTTAAAGAAAGTTATTAAACTGACTTTACGACAGTAATCCATCGCTTCAAGTTTCATTTTTACAAAATCAGTTGCTCTCGGGGGCACAAAAAAAGTCCTTTTTCCAGTACTGAAATTTCAGCTGCTGATAGGACACGATCCGATAGATTGAACAATGGGGACAATTTCAGCTCTTGTAATACTGCCGTCGTGTTGTCATTTCCCAGGGTTGATTGTTGTAACGTGAATGACCCCTTGGTCTTTGCTGGCCCCTGCCTAAAAAAGGTATTGGATTATGCTGTTGGTGTTGGTTATGTTGATTGCCTCTTCGGTTAGTATTATTCCTAGTGTCACTTGTGTCAGTCTCACCTCCAGAGGAGGATGAAGTGTCCAAAAATGTAAGGAATTTATTCCTTGATCTCCTTTGGGAGACCTGAAGAAAACGTCTCGACTCGGTCCGTGTATAACAATCTTGTTGTAAATAAGGATAAACGGTTTCCAATGTGAAATTCTTCTTGTCCAAATCAAATGTATTACTTTTTTGAGTCACAGTATAGTACTTAAATTCCAGAATTTCTTTGTCTATCTTCTCTAATAAGGTTTTGGCGTCAGTGATCAATTGATTGTTTTTAATCTCTGATTCAAGGGTTGATATTTCCTCCAGCTGTTTTAAAGAAATACTGTGAGCAGTCTCGAATGTGAGGACCATCAGATCCCTACTGCACTTGGTCTCGATACAACTATACCCTTTCTTGTATTCAGGATCATCGGTGAATACAAATGGAATGCTACGTATTTGGAGTCCTCCCGGAAACGTTCCTGCGCGTAAATGTTGTAAGAGGAATTGTCCCTGTAAATCTGTTCTTATCTGTTTTTTTGCGAAGTCAGATCAATTTGTTTGATTCATTTTGAGTTTTAGCCATCAGACTCAAGGTCGCAGACGCAAAAACCGGTGGCACGCTGATCAGTTTTTGTATATGTTCTTCGCTATATGCGAAGGTGTCTCTTTCCGTCATAGTCCAAATAAAATAAATATATATATATATATACAGAATGAAACACTTAACAAACAATTAAGACAAACATACACAACCTAGGTGAACATCGATCACTACCTAAAGAACCCTAGGGTTCTTATCTACCTGAATGTAGTGGAATAACTCCTACCACCGTAGACCACGCAAGCAACTGCCCGCACTCTAATCCAAAAAAACACCGAAGGGCCTTGACTCGACTCAGTAAGGCTGAGTCCATATAACTAAAGAACTAAACAATTGCCAGTACTGAGCTAAACTCACCAACTGCTTCTTACTAGACCTTATGAATAAAAGATGAAGATCCACTTTTTAATTTCACCATTAATTAATTTATTTCACAGTTTTCTCTAAGTTAATTTTATCAAAAAAGATTTTTAATTGTTTGTTAAGTGTTTCATTCTGTATATATATATTTTGTTTTTGTTTGGACTATGACTGAAAGAGACACCTTCGCATATAGCGAAGAACATATGCAAAAACTGATCAGCGCGCCACTGGTTTTTGCGTCTGCGACTTTGAGTCTGATGGCTAAAACTCAAAATGAATTAGACAAATTGATCAGTCTTTGCAAAAAACAGATAAGAACAGATTTACATGGACATTTCCTCTTACAACATTTACGCGCAGGAACGTTTCCGGGAGGACTCCAAATACGTAACATTCCAGTTGTATTCACCGATGATCCTGAATACAAGAAAGGGTATAGTTGTATTGAGACCAAGTGCAGTAGGGATCTGATGGTCCTCACAGTCGAGACAGCTCACAGGATTTCTTTAACCCCTTCGGTGCTCATGACGGAACGGTTCCGTCATGAGCGTCGGTTGGCCTGTGCTCATGACGGAGCCATTCCGGCATGGGTCCATAGGTTCTTTAGAACCTTCAGCACCGCAGCGGAATTCGCGCAGCACTGAAGGGGTTAAAACAGCTGGAGGAAAGATCAACCCTTGAATTAGAGATTAAAAACAATCAACTGATCACTGGCGCCAAAACCTTATTAGAAAAGGTAGACAAAGAAATTCTGGAATTTAAGGATTATACTGTGACTCAAAAAAGTAATAAATTTGATTTGGACAAGACGAATTTCACATTGGAAACCGTTTATCCTTATTTACAACAAGATTTTTATACACGGACCGACTCGAGACGTTTTCTTCAGGACTCCCAAGGGAGATCAAGGAATAAATTCCTTACATTTTTGGACACTTCATCCTCCTCTGGAGGTGAGACTGACACAAGTGACACTAGGAATAATACTAACCGAAGAGGCAATCAACATAAGGAACAACAACAACATAATCCAATACCTTGTTTAGGCATGGGCCAGAAAAGACCAAGGGGTCGTTTACGTTACAACAATCAACTCTGGGAAATGACAACGCGCCGGCAGTATTACAAGAGCTGAAATTGTCCCCATTGTTCAATCTATCGGATCATGTCCTATCAGCAGCTGAAATTCCAGTACTAGAAAAAGGACTTTTTTTTGTGCCCTCGAGAGAAACTGATTTTGTAAAAATGAAGCTTGAAGCGATGTAGTTCTGTCGTAAAGTCCGTTTAATAACTTTCTTTAACCACTACAGCGCTACCGCGTTTTCCCGCTGTGCGCTGGACAAATAGAAAATGGCTTGTTCATGACAAAGCCAGCTCGTCATGAGCGCAGCATAGGTAACGCCCATGACGAGCTGGCTTTGTCGTTAGCGTGGAAGGGATTAAAGAACCAACAGAAATAACTAGCATGGAAGTAACTGGTCTTAGGAGAAAATCTCGGTTTTGCCCACCAGGGAAGAAAATTCCTAAGGAGGTAGTTACCTGTGCGAGGACAATTCTCTCAGGGATAGCGGCAATGGAAAATAGGAGACAATATGTAAAATTCAACCTCCCTAAGAGTCAGAAGGACGCAATCTTGTCCCTTAAAAATGACAAATCACTGGTAATTAAACAAGTGGACAAGGGAGGAGCGGTGGTCCTTTGGGATATTGCCAGATATAAGAATGAAGTGATGCACCAGTTGGATGATACGAGCTGCTGTAGGAACATTGGCAAAAATCCTACCAATGAATTACAAGGTGAATTCTTCAGCATTCTTCAAAAAGGGTTTGATCAAGGGATTCTAGGCCCAAAAGAACATGCATTTCTACAAAATAAAAGTCCTCGTACCCCGGCGTTCTATGTCTTGCCGAAGATGCATAAAAGTGAAACCAACCCTCCCGGCAGGCCTAAAGTTTCTGGGTGCGAGTCTTCGACTGAACCAATCGCCAAATATATCGATTTCTTTTGAAAGCCCTTTATGCATGAGTTTCCTGCACATCTGAAAGACACTACAGCTTTCTTGAATAGATTGCCTACAGTTGAATTTGACGACACTAAGCAGTTGATGGTGACGATGGACGTCGTCTCCCTTTACACTCAAATCCTTCAGGAACAGGCATTGGAAACCTTGACATTCCTCCTGGAAACTAGGATCAACCGGCAAGAGTGAAGACCAGTTTTATTTGAGAACTGTCTAAAGTCGCTTTACAAAAGAATTATTTTGCGTTTGGATCGGAATTCTTTTATCAAATAAAAGGAGTGGCCATGGGCTGTCCCTTTGCCCCAGAATTGGCTGTATTATTTATGGGCCTGTACGAAGAAAAATTTGTTTACAACAACAATCCCTTTATCGATTGTATTGCAAATTGGATGCATTTTATCGATGACGTTTTTCTGATTTGGACAGGACCATAGGACCAGTTAAACGATTTCTGAAAATGGTTAAACGCTAGAACTAGTGATATCAAGTTCAGTTGTAATTCCTCTAACAAGTTGATCACCTTTTTGGACGTTCAAGTGTATGCTTCGGAAGGTAGACTAGTAACAACACTGTAAATCAACAGATAGGAATAAAGCGCGTCACTACACTAGTAATCATCCCAAAAGTTTGAAGCAGAACTTGCCCTTCAGGCAATTCCTCAGGATTTGGCGGAATTGTTCAATTAAGGATGAATACTTTATCCATGCAAATAATCTCACGGACTGTCTATTAGACAGGGGCTACCCAAAGAAATTACTCAAACATGCACTACGGTGAGCGTGGTGGGTGCCACGAGAAACTCTACTAGAAAAGAAATCCAAACCTGAATTGAAAAGTATGGTATGTGTCAGAACGTTTTGCCCCTATGTCCACCAGTTGAGGAAGATTATCATCCATAATTGGCATCTGGTAAAACATCTGGACAGCGTACTATCGTAGCCCCCTCAATTTGCTTTTAAAAAAGAATAAAGTGTTGCAAACCACATTGTACGGGCTGCCCTCCCTAGTGAGCAAGGAGCAACCTTGAGAAGCATGATTGGGTTGGCACCAGTTGTGGGCCACCATAAATATGGAAACTGCACTTGTTGTGATCAGGCAATAGAGGGATCAGTCTTCGTGTTTGAGGGGATCCATTGGAAACACGAAACGTTTATAATTGTAAATCGAAAAATGTAGTTTATGGAGTCCGGTGCCCGTGTCCCAAACTTTATGTTGGCAAAACAAGTCAGGAAGTGTGCCAACGAATTACACAGCACAAATCTAGGTTGAGGAAAAATGTGGCGAATGCCCCTCGGGAGAACCATTGGGTATCTAAAAGCCACAAAGAAACAGATTTGAGATGGACCGTTATCTCTAAAATCGAGAATGACCCCCGAGGCGGGGACTTGAAGGCAAAGCTAAGTCAGCGTGAGGCACTATTAATAATTAAATTTAATACAGCAATCCATGGCCTCAATGAGGTCTCTGAAATATTTAAATCATGAGCATGATCTCACGGCACAGATATGAAATTTAGTGCTGTGGGAAGGCTAAGTGCTGTTTCCACAGCTGTCCTGATTCTTACATGTAACGGTTACAAAAGTCAGTCAGTTAGAGTCCACTATCGAGGGCGGTGCATGAGTAACTGACGTGTTATAAATGTCCGTGTGAATACAGAGATGATTGCTGCAGAACAAAACAGTGGTGGAATTGTTTCATTCAGCCACTTTTACTGCAGCGACCTGCACAGGGTGAGTCTGTCAGAATGTTATGCAAACATGAATTTATACATTGCGTTTTCATGAGGGACAATAAGCGGACTAATAACGTTTTTTGCTCGAGGTAGGGCTGCCATGATGACGGAGGGATAGCGCAAGTGAAATACTACATTTCCCATGACTCTGGGTAATTCAACGAATGGTAGCATCTCGTGTTTGCGCTTCAGGAGCCTGAATTGGTCATGTAATATAAACACAACATGTCCCATGCTTCTCCCACAAACCCTTGCGGGACTTGAGCCGAGTAATGAAGGATTACGCTCGACATCTAATCGAAGGTACATTTAGGGGAACCGGAGAGCCGACATCTTTTTGCTCCTTCTACATAATCAAGAGACATATTCCGTTACCAGGCCACTGATTGGTTTTCTTTTGCCTGAAGAGTTCGAGTAAATATATGGACGCTCGTTGATGCGGCAGCCCAGACACCAACGGTAAGCCTTCCCCTGATTTGCACTAGACCGGGTGGCATGGCATAAATTAGAATTTTTTATAGTAAACGAGTATCTATTGCTCCAACAGGAGACTGAGCTGCCAACAGGATACTGCTGCCTGCAGTTTTGGATAAGCGCGTGAACCCTGCCTTTAAGTGTTTGTACATTTCAATCTGTGACTATGACAGCTTACTACAATAGTTTTTCCTTTTGACCTTTTCTTTGTGTGTGTCTTTTTAGAAAGCTGGCATGAGCAATTTTTCCAAGAGGTGTTTGGTTCATTGAGGAATTAAGGTAGGCAGTTTTGCACCAGTGGGTGCTGTATATTTGTGGTGTATATGGCAGAATAGCTAGTCTAAATTTGTATGTTTTCTCTTTTTCCTGTGGAGTCTTGTGGTCCTGCGGAGAACCCCGAAATCAGCCGGGTTCGAAACGCGTCGACCTTGGGTTTCCCATGTCAAATATAATTTCATCCAAATTTTGAATAGCTAATAATTTATTGTTTTGTTGTGACTATGGCAAATCATATCTACATTGTATTTGGACTGTATTGTATTTAGTATTTTTGTTGACATTGGGAGTAGCAATACTGATGACCAAGTTGTGGGTCACGCAACAGCGAGCCTGAGCTGCACTTGTATGGTGTATGTATGGTGTGAGAGTGTGTGAGACTAGTGTTTTGCCAAATTTGTGAGCGGTACGTATGAGGGTGTACATTTAGTAGGTATAGGTGTCTAGTGTAAATGTTTTGTATTTAATGTACATAGTCCGTTAATTTGTATTAGTATCGATACACATGCACAAAAAATATTTTTTAATAAAATTAACTTAGAGAAAACTGTGAAATAAACCAATTAATGGTGGAATTAAAAAGTGGATCTTCATGTTTTATTCATAAGGTCTAGTAAGAAGCAGTTGGTGAGTTTAGCTCAGTACTGGCAATTGTTTCGTTCTTTAGTTATATGGACTCAGCCTTACTGAGACGAGTCAAGGCCCTTCGGTGTTTTTTGGATGATATCACATAAGCACAGTTTTGGTTGCATTTGCACAAGCCCAGCTGTTAGAATGGAGCTCGCTCTTTCCCAGTTCACACTTCCTCAAAGGGAAGCAGAGCTCATCCCTGGACTGTGCATTGTGCATTCTTCTGAAGACATAAAATAGGAGGGTGGGGGTTGCGCTGGTGTAACGCATCTGTTTTCTCTGCCGTGACCGCCAATTTATATCTGCCCCTCCCTAGAGGCACTCATGGGGCATGTGTGTGCAGATGCCCTTAACCAAGTCTTCCGCCACTGTTTGTAAAAACTCTAACATTTCTTTCAGTTAAAAATATTTCTTTCTTGCACAGCAACATTCAGTTTTATTTCATGGGGTGGAAAATGCCCTAAAGTGGGGAGGTTTGGAGGCAGAAATGTGATGTGTAATGCATCTTTATTCTGAACTATTGGAAACGTTGCCACCTTGCAGAGACCTAAAGATTTTGAGGCTCAACAAATGCACACGCACTTCACTTCTGCACACCCCTAACTAATGTATGCCTTGTCCTTAGATTTTAGCTGTATCTTTTGCCATTCTTCCCTTTCTTGTGTATCATTAATGCTTAAGCTTAGGAGTGTTGGGCCACAATGGTGTAAAACTGAAAGACAACCAGCAGATGTTAAGACATCAAAACCTCTTGGAGTGCACAGGTAACACAAGACCTAACCCCCGCCATCCCCCCACTCCTCCACGTCAGTTTTCTTTTGTCTATAAAGCAAATTAATGTTTCTTTCCTGGGGTTTCCCTCCAATGCCTCTCATGGACAGTGCAATAGTGGCTGTGATTCCCTGTGAAGACCATGCACTGCATTCACAAGGGCAGGTAAGAAAAGAAGTGTTATCATGTTATACAGAAGAGAGGGATATACTCCCTGGCTGTCAAGGAGGATAGCCAAACTTACTTATGTTTCTTTGTTTGTATAACATAGAAGCGTTACTGAATTGCCTCTAAGCACTTTCAGAGAGAGATCAGGGTTGTGAGCAGGTTAAAGTTCCTCTACATTTTGATGTTGGCCGATGAGATTACATTACCCAAGATATTGCATTTCACTTGTGTGGTGTAGGTAATGAGACACCATAAATAATTATGACAGTGCCTAGTTTTGGTGTGCAAGGCACAGTCAGCCTGTTAGTTGGGTTCTTTATTTGGTTCCGGCATTGAGGATCTTTGTTTAGGCATTGACTACTCATCTGCTGGGCCTAGTGTAGCTGTGCCACAATCCTCTGGAGTTCCCCAAGTCGAGAGGTGGCTGTCCGAAAAGGTGGATTCTTTGGTTTGTTCTGAATGAGCAGGAGGCAATGTGAATGCGCTGGGGGAGGTTGTTCCATTGGTCATAGGCCCATCACTGAGAAGTCTGTCTCCTCTTTACTTTTAAAATGTATACGTGTGTGTTATGTACATCATGCATGGTGAGCCAATGCTGGAAATCTGTGAAGGAAACAACTGCCATTAATGAGTCACTAGCTCCTAGCTCCCTTCACTGAGAAGAGCAGCCCTGAAATTCTGCCCCAATACCACCTCATGGGATGTTAATTATTTATTGGTGCTAGCTAAGATGCAAAATGATGATACCCCAAAGGAAGACGTTAATTTACAGAAAAGAACCAGGTTTTCAAGGCCTTTCAGATGGCCAAAAGATTTGGCATGACTTTAATATAAACTGGAAGCGCATTCCAGGCTTTAGCAGCTTCCAGCACTAGTACCATGTGTGTACATCAGATTGACGCATGCTGTCCTCTGAGGCTGTGCAGCCTAGAAGCAGGCCAGGATTTTGCCACTTCTAAATAAACTGCATCTAGATCCTCTCAATCCGGGGAGCTACCAGCCTATCTCTCTACTGCGTAGCCCAGCCAAGGTATGCGAGAAGGTTGTTAATAAACAACTCACAGAATTTCTGGAGGAGGAAAGTATTCTGCATCCAGCTCAGTCTGGGTTCCGGGCTGCCCACAGCACCAAATCCATACTGGTGGAGGTCGCGGAGGCTATTCGGCAGTGTCTGGACGCCAGGTGGAGGTCAGCATTGATTCTGCTCGACCTCTCAGCTGCATTTGATACTGTCCCACACTCTCTACTCCTCTCTCGCATCACCAGGGTCGGGGTGTCAGGTGCTGTATGGAATTGGCTCAGATCCTTTCTTGAAGATTGGACCCAGCAGATCTGGATTCCTCCGTCCGCTTCCACTCTGCAGCCTGTGTCTACAGGAGTTCCGCAAGGGTCATCCCTTAGTCCCCTTCTTTTTTTTATATGACACCTTTAATCTATATGGCCAAGAGTTAGGGGGCTAAGGTAATGGCCTACGCCGATGACACCCAGCTGCTATTTACATGGTACAATGGTGATGAGTCAGTCTCCTCGGTTCATCACTGTCACTCATCCATTTTTAATTGGTTAGCGGTGCACACTTAAAATTTAATGAGAAGTCGGAGATCCTTCTCTACGAAGAGTTTCCTCCCAACTTTTGGGAATCTCTTTGGCTGCCTGAGTTCCCCGTGCCAACTTCTGCTCGGAGGCCGGCCAAGAACTTGGGGTGTGGTTCGACGAGAACCTTTCTTTTTCCACCCACATTAAGAAACTGACTGGCAACTTTTTCGGTCTTCTTAAAACTATCACCTGTGCACTCATTTTATCCCGGCTAGATTACTCAAATGCTCTTTTTGTGGGCATCCTGGGATTCCTGCTGATAAGGCTTCAAGTGGTCCAGAACTCGGCTGCCAGACTTCTGCTGGGCATTTCCTCCCAGAATAGCGTACGTCACCACCTGCGTTCTCTGCATTGGTTACCGCTCCTCATATTCTCGCCTTGCTCAGGTCCCCCGTTTCAAATGCCAGAAGCTAGGTGGCAGTTTGCTGACAAGGAAAGCCTCTATGGCTTGGAATGCACTGCCCCCTGCTCTACGTAACACTCAAGCTCTAACAGTATTCAAGAAAAACTTGAAAACATATCTTTTCACCTAATCGGATTTTCTCACCCTTTGCTAGGCACAGCGCCGGGACACTCATGAGTATCCGAGTGCATTACAAATTTAAATAACATAACATAACATAACATGATATGTTCTCCAGGATAGTTGACCGAGGTGCTGCTTACATGTACGGACTTGACTGCAAACTAGCTATGACTTAGAATGCTAACTTGTGTATGGAATTGACAGCCTGGATTAGCCTGAGAACCTATATCTACTGACACTAAATTTGCTATTTAACCATCCTTTGAGCATTTTTTCCCCTTACTATTCCACACTAGCACCAATAGGGAAAATAGCGTCTGTGGTTGTTGACATTTTTAGAAAGATTTTTTTTTCTTTCTGCAGACTGCTTAGATTTTAAGTTCACCCATGTCTAATGTGCTTCATCCAGTTCTGTTATTTGCAGCCAACAATAGTAGGCCTTGTTTGTTCACTGTTCTTCTTATAAGATTAGCCCGACTGCTCCCAGCATGCTATGTGTTGTTGGAGTGTGTGGGAGTGCGAGTGGGGGGTAATGTGCTGCATGGCTACACATTTATAAAGTACCAAAGGTAAGACCTATTTGCTATGCCAATTCTTATTTCAAGTTACTGGTGTGTGGCAACTGCATTTGGTCTGATGCATTTAAATACTTTGCTGTTTTGAACTAATAAAGGTGTAGTGTCATCTGTAAAGCTGCAAAAATCTTTTTTGGTGACGATTATGGTTGCAATACTTCACTTTAAACGTTACAGCTGTGTATTCTCCGTAGATGTCATCAAGAATTAGAGAGGTTTCAATATTATGAAATGTTATCCCACGTTAAATTTGTTTTTCTGTTTTCTCATTTGTGAAATTTACATTTAAGCTTAAGACTATTTAGAGCACTGACTTGGGTTGGTAGTTCTGTGAACTACGTGTATTTCTTTAATCAAGTACTCTGCCCTACGATTTACGCCGGCCACCGATGCCGGTATAATTCCTGAGCCCCCATTGCTGTGATTTCTGCATGTTTATAATGATCTACATTCATTCTTTTCTGAAACAGAACCAGGTACAAACATGTTCTACACTGCGCTTATGCACACAATCCCAAATTGTTTAATCTATTCATATATTCATAGGGGAGTGGATGTAGCCTTGTGGCTCGTGCGGTCGATGTGGAAGCTAGAGAACCTGGTTCGAGTCTCGGCAACGACGCTCAACATCCCGTGATTCTGGGCAAACCACTTAATCTCCCCGTGCCTAACAAAAATGAATTTGTCCTAATGTGGTCACTTGGCTAGACTGCTGACTTTGGTGCTGGAAACCAAGGTTCGAGCATTGGGGTTGCGTCCACTTCTTGTGATTCTGGGCAAGCCACTTAATTTCCCTGTGCCTGAATGTGTCCTTGTGTAATGTAACCGGTGCTTATGTAAAGCGCTCCAATAATTTCGGGTTGAGTTCGCGCTATATAAATCTGCAAAAAATATGAAGAAAAAAATGTAACAAAACTGGTGCTATGTAAAGCGCTCTAATACCCGATATCTTCGGGTCTAGTTCGCTCAATATAAAACTCTAAAAAGATATATATATATATAACGTGCTCTGCTCTATAGCCCTGCAATATGTAAGTACCAAAGAGAAATATTAAACATTGCAAACCTGAATTTTCTTTCAGCATTTGTACAGCACTTAACATCAACATTAGCAAATATACCATTTTATCAGCCAAAAAGCTTCTCTCACTGGGTAGTTCTGTTGATGGCCATAAGGATGCAACATTTTTGGTGCTCTCACAATGATCTGCATTGAAAAGTGATTATGAATCTGATCCTCATATGATAGACCCCAGAAAAATGCAGAACACAGAGCACGGGTGGTAGGAGCTAAGTATAGCCCAATGTTTAAAAGTTGAATACATGCATTATTAAGCTGAATTCTCTAGTATAAATTATTATTATGTAGTTGAACTCAGACCAAGCTCACATCCACTGATTTTTTCTACTCCATATTTTAAAGCATTTTTACACTTATGTCATACTGCATCAAAATAAATTTTTCTATTTCAATGTCAAAGAAGCAACCATAGATATTTGCCAACATGCCTCTAACGCAGTGGCGGCAGACACAATGAATAGGTGGTGAGATGGGTAGAGGGAGTGCAGGGGTGCGGTGAGCACAGGAGTGGGGAGAGCGCAGGTGGTTAATATTAAAAAAAATCCACTTACCTTGAGCTGCAGCTGCCTCTGCGTTGCGTCATGCCCCCATATTCTCTTCCTGTTCCCAGGCTCCCAACATACACTCAGACAGACTCCTTGTTCAATCCCCACGCTGCTCTCATGCTACGCTCAGACTAGGAAGTCTGTGGAGTTTCTCCAGCTAGGCTGTTCAATGCAAACAGGCTGGAGAAACCTAAGTGTGCATGTGTGTTTGGCCGGCCTGAGACAGCCAACACATATGCACACTTAGAGAGTGCACACATCACTCTTCCCCCCTCCCATGCCTTGGCTCCACCCCTCCCTGAACAAGCTGGCCCAGAGCTCGGAGCCATTGGAGCGACGCTTCTCTACGATTGCAGAGGAGCCAGCCCTGCGCCTAGCGCCTCCAGAATCTAGGAGGTTCCTTTGCAATTTAGGTTGGCTACAGATTCCATATCTGGAAAGGTTGCATGATAATATTTAAAATATGGCATTCTGACTTTGTTGGTCCTCTGTCAGATACGGGGCCAGATGTACGACCTTTTTTTGCGGTCACAAACAGTTAATCGGTCCATTTGCGACTGCAAAATAGGTCTGGCCCATGTACAAATCCTATTTTGCGAGTAGGTAACCTATTACCGACTCACAAAATTGGGTTTGTGACTCACTATTAGGAAGGGATATGCCATGGGCGTCCCTCCCTAATAGCAAGTCCCAATGGTATGTACCTTAGGTTTGCGACCGCAATTGCGGTCGCAAAACACTCGCAGTTTACCACCTACTTTAAGTAGGTGGTAAGCCACTTGCAAACAGAAAGTGGTCCCCAGGAGACTCCTTCCCCTTTGTGACTGGCATTCAAAATATTTTTTAAGAGCAGACAGTGTTCCCGCGGAAAAATGAAACAGTAATGTTTCGTTTTTTCTTTTTTTTAAATGCCTCCCGTTTTCCTTTAAGGAAAATGGGCTGCATTAAAAAAAAACAGCTTTAATTAAAAAGAAGCCACAGCCATTCTTTATGGCGTCGCAAATTGCACCTGCCTCATGAATGAGGTAGGCAATTTGTGACCCCATTAGAAATCGCAAACAGTGTCTGAGATACTGTTGTACATTCCAATTAGCGAGTTGCAAATTGCGATTCGCAAAATGATGCAATTTGCAACTTGCAAATTGATAGGGTCATACATCTGGCCCACAATACCTATGTTGCTGCCTACTACATAGGTTTCTTTTATATCAAATCCAAGACTCCCACCATGACATTGATGCTAATTCCTATTACAATCAATCAAATCAATCAAGTGCTTGTTAAGTGTGACTACTCACCCTTAAGGGTCTCAAGGCGCTGGTGGGTACTGGGGGGCGGTGCAGCTTCCCGTCCATCAAGGAGGAGGTCTCTCAAAGAGTCAGGTTTTGAGGTTCCTTGCGTAGATGGGGAGCGATGTTATCTGTCTGAGGTGGCGCGGGAGGGTGTTCCAGGCTTTGGCCGCGAGGAAGGAGTAGGAGCAGCCTCCCGATGTGGTCTTTCTTGTGCAGGGAACTATGGCGTAGGAGAGCTGGGCTGACCGTAGGGTTCTCTGGGGTGCGTGGAATTTGAGTCGACTGTTCAGGTATGCTGGTCTGGTATCATGGAGGGCCTTGTGTGCGTGGGTGAGCATCTTGAAGGTGACTCTAGCCTCAATGGGGAGCCAGTGGAGTGTGTGCAGGTGCTGGGAGATGTGGCAGTGTCTTGGCAGGATGAGGACCAGTCTTGTGGCGGTGTTCTGGGTGAGGTTTTTGTTTTATTCCGGAGTAGACTGCGTTGCTGTAGTCGAGCCTGCTGGTGACCAGGGCATCAGATACTGGTTTTCTGTGTTTGAGGGGGAGCCGTTTGAAGGTCTTACGTAGGAGGCGGTGGGTATGGAAGCAGGAGGACGCAACAGAGTTGATCTGGCAGTCCATCTTGAGCTCGGTGTCCAGGATGATTCCCAGCTTGCGTACGTGGTCGGTGGGGGTGGGAGGGCTTCAGAGGGTGGGGGGCCACCAGGTGTCGTTCCATGAGTCAGGGTTTGGGTCCATCTTGAGAACTTCTGTTTTGTTGGTGTTTAGTTTCAGGCAGCTGTTTTTCATCCATTTGGCGACTGCTTCCATGCCTTCTCAGAAGTTGCATCTGGCAGTGTTGGGTTTGTTGGATAGGGAGAGGATGAGTTGGGTGTCGTCTGCCTATGACACAATGTTGAGTCCATAGGTTCTGATAATGGGGGTGAGAGGAGCCATGTAGATGTTGAAGAGCATAGGGCTGAGGGAGGATCCCGGGGGGACTTCGCAGGTGTTAGGTGTGGGGTTCGAGAGGAAAGGGGGAAGTCTGACTGGCTGCATTCTGCCGAAGAGGAAGGAGCGGATCCAGTCGAGGGCCTTGTCCTGGATCGCTGTGTTGCGGAGTCTGTGTATTAGGATGCGGTGCGAGACTGTGTCGAATGCCGCTGATAGTTTGAGGAGGATGAGGGTTACTGTTTCTCCTTTGTCCAGTAGGGTGCAGATGTCGTCTGTTGCGGCGAGGAGAGCAGTTTCCCAACTGTGGGTCAGATTTACCAGCCCCTTGCCCCACTTTTGCGTCACTTTTCCAGTGTTCAAAAGTGAAGCAAAAGGGGCACAAGGGGTTTGTAAATCTGCCCTGTGTTTTTTTCTGAAGCCGTATTGGGAGGAGTGGAGGATGTTGTGCTCTTCGATGAATGTGGCCAGTTGGCTTTTTATGGCTTTCTCAATGACTTTAGCTGGGAATAGGAGCAGGGGGATGGGTCTGTTGTTTTTGAGGTTGGTGAGGTCAGATGAGGGTTTCTTCAGGAGGGGGTTGATCTCAGCGTGTTTCTCGTCATCACGGAACAAGGGGGGGGGGCAGTTGATGGTTTGGAGGAGCATGGGTGCAATGGTGTCGGCGACTCTGTTGAAGATGTGATGGGGGCAGGGGTCTGTGGGAGCCCCAGAGTGGATTGACTTCAATGTCTTCAGTGTTTCTTCAGTGTTGAGGGCTGTCCAGTTGTCAATCGCTGGCTTGAGGGTGTCGGGGTGGTAGGTGAGGGTCCGTGTTGGTTGTTTTTGTCAAAGTTGTCATAGATGCTCTTGATTTTGTGGTAGAAAAAGGTGCTGAGTTTGTCGCAGAGGTCTTGTGAGGGGGATGTCCGTAGATTCACTGGTGGATTTGGTGAACTCCTTGATGATGTTGAAGAGTTCTTTGCTGTTGTGCATGTGTGTGTAGATTCTGTCTCCAATCGCTTTTTCCTCGTTTTTCTGAGGAGTTGGTGGTGAGCGTTGGTGGTGGCTCTGAAGATGTTGTGGGCTTCTGTGGATTTGGTGATCCTCCAGGACTTTTCTAGGCAGTGGCAAGTGCGTCTGGAGTCTCGAAGTTCAGTGGTAAACCCTCTGGCTTTCTTGGCATGGGTGTTGTTGTTTTTCTTGAGGGGGGATATGGTGTTGGGGCTGTCAAAGATACATCTATGCAGTGTTGGGGTTGTCGTTTTCCCTGATGGTTGGGTTGCAGTTGCTAAGTTGGGAGTTGAGCTGGTCGTCGGGGATTCTGGCCTAGTTTCTTCGTGGAAACAGGAGCTGGTGTCTATGGATGGCGGGTGTTCTGAAGGTGAAGTGGACGCATCAATGGTCAGTCCATGGGAGTTTGGAGGTGTGGCTGAAGGTGATGGAGGTTCCTGTTGTGAAGAGGGGGTTGAGGGTTTGTCCTGCTGAGTGCGTGGGTTCAGTCACAATCTGGCAGAATCCGATGTTGTGGAGGTTGTCCAGGAGGGATGTGATGTTGGGGTGCAGTTGGTTGTCGAGGTGGAAGTTGAGTTCTCCCAGCAGGGTGTAGTTGGTGGATGTGATGGCATGTGGGGAGATGATGTCTTTGATGGAGATTGGAGAAAGGTCTGCGGGGTTCAGGGGGTCGGTAGATGAGGGTTCCTCAGAGGGTGTTGGCAGGGCTGGCCAGTATCTTGAAGTGAAGGTGTTCCATCAAATCTGTGGGTTCATCGAGGAGTGTGCTCAGGCAGAGGGTGGATTTGTGGACAATGGCGATTCCTCCTCCCGGGCGGGTGGAGCGGTCCTTCCTGGAGATCTTGTATACTTGGGGAATGGCGATGGCGATGTCCAGTCCAAAGGTAGTGTGGGTCCAGGTTTTGGGGAAAAATGCTACGTCCGGGTGGTGCTGTCGAGGAGGTCCCAGATTTTGGTGGTGTGTTTGTGGAGGGATCGGACATTGAGGAGGATGCATTGCAGGGTCTTTGATTCGGTTGTGTTCTTGTTCCTGTGGGTGGGTTGCACTGGGTCAGTATTCTTGGCGGTGCTGTAAGTGTGCCAGCAGCGGGTACAGCTGAGGGGTTTGTGGGTGTCTGCCGGTGATGCTAGCTTGCAGTTGTTGTTGCGGCCTGGGTTGAGTTCATGGAGTGCTGCATTGGCGGTGCAGAGGACCAGGGTTCCTGGCGCTGGTCACGTTCGGGTCGTGGACTGGCACAGACGGACTTGCCTTTGGCATGCCAGCGGCCTCCTTTAAGTAGGGGAGAGGGGAGGTGGGGGAGGGAAGGCGGGAAAGCAGCGATTGGGAGGTGGGCGGGGCTTAGCGGGTGCCAAACGGTGAGAGGGCAGAGAGGGAACCAAACAATATGTTAGCAAAATGCACCACTGGGGCAAAATAAGGGGGAAAACACTGAGGCAAAGATGGCCCAGAAATACTAGATGTCAAATAAGATTACCAATCCCAATTGCACGGGGACAGAAAAAAATCTTGCCAAGGCAATCGGGCACAGAGAGCGGGTCGAGAGGGGTCTCGAACCCTGTGATCCTGGGTCGGGGGCAGTGGTGGCCAGACAGAGCTGCGTGGAGGGAGAGCGGTTCCCTGGCCAAGAGGTCACACAGATGGTATTTCTGGAGGGGTTCCAGATCGGCTGATAGAGGGAATAATTACACAAACAGTATATCCAACCATATCTGAACAAAATATCTCAAGGTCAAAAACTTTAGTTTTTTAGGTACCAGAGAACCAGAATATGTATGCACAAAGAGTGGTACTTCATTAGGCTGGGTCAAAGTCTGGAAAAGCTCATAAATGTTGTTGTATCGCAGATGGTAGTCCAAGTTGACCCCGCTACTTTTGTTTTTTTAAGACCACAAACTACAGACTTTAATTCCTCCTCTAAAATGTTACATGTTGGCTGTCCTGTTTGTTCTAAAGTGAGAGTGGGGATTTCAAAGCTCTTATTCATGCATAAATATTTTGAACTGAAGGGTGAAGGCACGTATGCTGCATTAGAAAAGGACAACACCTTATCTCTTTATAAGTGTCTACTAATTATTACCTATATTAAAAAATAACTTTTTGAAGCAGTTTCTACTAAATTGATAATGAATTTTACGGCCAAGTTATGCAATTGTTCGCTGTGCTCATTCTCATTTTATTTGGAAATACTATCCCCTGTAAAAGTACTTTCCCTTTCTATCCCCTACTCACAACACCACATCTCTCACCTCACCCAGAGTTCCACACATACTTTTACCACTGGCTCGGTGTAGGTGATAAGCCAACAGATGTGGGAATTCCATGAGAACAATTCAGTCCCACATAGTAATTCCTAATTTCAGGGGGTTTAACTGGTAATTGGATTGGATGGTACTTGGGCAGATTTACCAAGCTGTAAAGGTAAACTTGCATGGACATTTGCTGTTAATACTGTACTGTTCGTAAGCAGCGTCTTTGTGGATTTTAACATAACAGCTATCTTTTTTTTAACTTCCTTGGAGACAGTGACATGAAAGATTTTGAGAAGAAAACGTGGAACTCATAAGGTGATTATCTTATGCATGTTACACTTTGGTGTCCTTCCAGCCCATTTAAAGAAAACTCGCTTTTTCATTGTGTAAGCAGGCTCTGCTGTACTTCGACCAAAAGTCATTGATTAATTTTTCCGATTTCAGCAACATGTTCCTAGTGTGGTCAACAAATGGCATATGACATGCCACAACTTGCTGAGTTCTAAATGGCTGGCTGTACCACACTAAATGGATTAAACAAACCAAATAACAAAACACTTATTTTTGGGGGTCACACTTATACTGAAGTAAAATTACTGTCTGACTTTCGTAATTATTGTAAATATACACTTGACATTGGTTGTGAGGCTACAGGTTTGAATCCATTCGATAGATAATGCTGGCTCTCAGATGCTTTGAATTCCTTCATGTTGCCATTCTAATTGGGATCATGAACAGAGCAAGAAATGAGCACTCTTTTTACTTGGTTGGGGGATTACAACTCAGACTGGACTACACACCTGGAAATAGTCTATTTTACATTATGTATATATTTATTTATTTATTTATTTTTTTATTTTGCAGGTTTATATAGCGCTTGAATCGACTCCAACTGGATTATCTCTGCGCTTATGGAGCCGGTAATAGCAGAGGTGGTAAATGAGTGGAGGAAACATTGTCTTAGGGATAGAGGAAGTTTGTTCCATAGAGTGGGTCCAGAAATTGAAAGAGCTTTACATCCATGTCTGGTTTTTTTGGCACGGGGGACCACTAAGAGGAGATTATTACTGGACCTAAGAGTTCGAGTTGGGACGCAAGGGACAAACTTTCGCTCTAGATAGGCAGGCCCTTGTCCATTCAAACATTTGTGGATCAGACAGCATATTTTAAATTGAGCTCTTTGTCGTATTGAGAGCCAGTGTAGCTGCTCTAGGAGGGGTTTGGAGGCAGTTCTCGGGGGAGCATTGAGAACAAGGCGAGCTGCCGTGTTTTGAATGACCTGTAGTTTTGACAACACCCCTTCGTTGGCAGAAAGCAGCAGGCCATTGCAGTAGTCGATCCGACTTAGGATCAGTGCTTGGACTAGGGTTTTCCTTGTGGAGTCAGGCAGCAGAGGGAAAACTTTGCGTAAGAGGCTGATGGTATGGAAGCATATTCCTAAAATATAGTTCGTATGTTGTTTGAATGACAGATCCTGATCGAATCTGATCCCCAGATTCTTCACGACCTGTTTAGGTTCAGGTACTGCTCCTAGATCTTGTGGCCACGACTCTGGCGTCCATAACATTTTAGACCTATGCATTATCCGACAAAGAGTGGATTAAAGCTATAATGATTAAACATTATTAAAGGAGCGGTTACATCATGTTGTGAATCAGGGAAAGATGACTGAAGGCTTGCTGTATACAAAAAACTTGTAAAGTTATGGTTAATCCTTTCCGTGCTGATGACGGAACCGCTCCGTCATCAGCCGCGGTGGCGCTGTGCTGATGACGGAGCGGTTCTGTCATGGCCCACCCGACGCGCCTGCGCGGCGCTGGTTTCGTGCCAGTTCTATTAAGCGGGCGGGGCCATGACGCAACCGCTCCGTCATGAGCCCAGCTCAACCGCGACTGGTGACGTTGCGGTTCCGTCACCAGCATGGACACGCCGCGAGGCCCCCCCGCCCCCTTAGCGCTGCAGCGGAATAGCCGCCGCAGCGATGAGGTTAAAAAAAACCAACCTAAAACACACAGAAATTTGCCAGTCATGGTTTGGTAAACCAACAACAGCTTGCACCCTTGGCATGCAATGCTTACAAATGACATCCCTCATGATCAGTTAAAAGACTTCATTGATGACATCACTGGTGACATCATCCAATTCACAAAATGCTTGCTTTTTACACTTAAAGGACAATCTATATTAATAGCTTAATATTTACTGTGTGTGTGGACTAAAAACTGTTACAACTAATGATATGCTCAGTGTTTATCAATTATGTCATTTAACATGCCACTCGTGATGTGATATGTGAGGTGGGTTTTTTCAGTGACTTCTGAGATTTTTTTAAACACATATTCAAGCGTTATTACCAAAGCTAACCATAACTTTACTTTAACCTTTGTTTGTTTCAGTAAATGTCTGTGTTTATTTCAGTGAGTGTACTTTTTATCACATACAACATACATGCACCCCCTTCTTGCTTCTAATCAGCTGTTTACAATTAATACTCACTGAGCATGTTCTTCATTCGTGTGCGCTGTGGTGTGTACTACAGGGCCTGGCCACTGCCCAAACCATTTTAGGCACCCAATTCACCCAGGACACAGTTACACTGGGCACAGTGTGTTAGGGTGCGGCACCCAGCCTGTTGCACGGGCCGGCACCCTACCCTCTTTGGGTGGCTAGCCCAGGAGTTCCTTGTTCTAAGGGGTTGACAGCAGAGCCTGGCCCATAGCCAATTTGCAGAAAATGCTAAAGCCTTTTTCTTAGCCTGTATACATTTGTGGGGTTTTTGGGGGGCTTTCAAATGGACCTTTGTTTTGGGGTTCTTTGTTGGAATTATTTTTTGTCGTGCTTAATTGCATTTTTTTTGTTTGGGTCTTGAAATGCTTTCATAATAAAAAAAAACAAGTTAGGCATTGCAATATATTTTTTCCTCAAAGTTTTTTTCGGAAAACATAATTTTCAAAATTATTTTTTCAAAATGACAAAGAAGGTTTTATAGCATTGCTTGAAAATAGACATATTGACTGTGAGATCATTGTTTTATTCAGCGCACCCAAACAGATAACTAATCTTGGATCCTCGTCTTCACCACCTTCTCAGACACCGGGAGGGCATGTTTCTTATTAACCTGATATAGGCACAGTTTCTCTATTTCTGCAATATATTTGACCATACCTGCCACTCGAATGAGTATATGCTAGAGTTTCCTCTCTGCAGAACCTGATCATGTAAGTTGCATGTTTCCTTTTAGGCACTGACCTTCTTTTCATCTCTTGAGTGACTGAGGAATTTCCATGCAAGTGAAGAATGATCTGCCATTGTGAAAACATGTCAATATTTTCACTACCTCTGTCTTGCTCTTGGTGCACTGGGCTCTGCTGGTCATTGTCTGATGCTGCTGTTTTTTGGGTATGGGAACTTTGACTCCGAGATATTTTACAGAATGGTGCTGCAAACTTTTCTCAGTGACTATATAAGGACACTCAGAATAAAAATGGTGTGTCAAAACGGTAGAGACTTGTTTTGATGGACACAGAAGAGTTTTATATTGTAGCCAAAACAATCTGATGTATGCTTTCATTTTTGCCAAATGCTTAAGATTCTCATTGGGTTTATGGTGATATCAGGAGTTGTTTCTTCAGTTCTGAGTGCCACAAATTTAAAACAAGTTCCTCAAACCCTGTAACTTTCTTTTAAAAGCGAAATCTGGCATATAAATTAACTGCAATTTCTAGTTTGAAATGAAGGGTTATCTAAGCACAAGCCTGACCCCGTAGCCAACCCCATTGTGCACAAACTTCGGCCATGCGCTGCTGAGTCAACAGCAGGGCCAATGACTAACCTTCTGCGGGTGGTTAACCCCCTTGCACATTGCATTTGACAGCTCGCAGCAAAAGGTTATCCTCAGGGCCTTGCTTACTGCCAGGCCCTGCCCCAACCCTCCGAACAGTTTGACCCTAGGGCATGGTCTGTAGCTATTCCTTGCACTCAACCTCTTGATAGCTTCTGATGAGCACAGGCCTCATGCAGTGTGCAATGTTGTGTGGACACATAGTGGCCTACACCTGCTGCACAGGGCCACTGGTAAGACCAAGTGCCAAACCAGCAACACCCCAGAGCAGTCAAACCCGGGGAGACCCAAGAAGGAGAGCCCTCTAGAGCAGGGCCAGACAAACACCCAGAGCCCCCAAACTCCAAGCACGCTAGAGCAGAGCAGGAGAAACCAAGGGGGCAAGGCGAGGGAACAAGGTGGAGGGGGAAACCAGAGCAGGAGCCTGCTAGAGCAGGGCCTCGTCCCCCGAGCCGTAAGACCTGCTAGAGCAGGCCCTGGCCCCAACTTACCTGATGAAAAACGCTCTGGAGAATCTGCAGCGCAGAACGAAAAAAACAGGCTGATGGGTTGGGCCGGCCTGCCTCCTATAGAGGTCAGGGGTGTAATGGCTAGGCCATATTGGGAAGGGATGGGAGGCATGGGAGGCTGACTTTTTGCTTTGGAGGGTTCTGGTGTGGAGCTGAAGCTCACTTTGTTAGTCATGTGGCGAGAAAGACTATACTCGGAGTAATGAAGATTACCGGTAAGTAATCGGGGCATTGTCTGACCACTCAAGCACATATAGGAGTTGACTGAAAAGGCTGGCCATAGGCTGTGCTCTGTATTCTTTTATAAATATCAATTTTTTAAGGCTTTGCCGATGGTGTTGCAGTATACACCTGTCCTTGGACCTATGTTGGACATTCCACAGAGTCCACAAGTTTGGTTTTGGGTTTTCAGGCCACTCAACTAGGCCAATATGGGTCCTAGAATCTTGCTGTGAGTTCATGGTCATATGCCTTATGAAGCTTGTGCAGGATTCACAATCCTCATACAGGGTAAGCGAATCTCGGGTGCCATGCTTGAAGCCGTAATGCTGGCCCCAAAATTCATGAATCCCACAGTAAAATAAAAATGAAACATGAGGGATCCATATGGGGCCCCCCTACAAGGAGTTGGAGGCAGAATGTGCTCAACTTGCCTCTTTATTTGACTTTTAAATGTTATTGTCAGTGCATGGGACCAAGTGGTATGCGTTTATCATAGCCACTGTATATTTCTCACAGTTGAAGCCAGCCAATTAGATTGCTTCACGGTTGTGGATCAGGCCATAGATCTGAAAATGTGAAATGGAGACAAAATGTCCTTCTCCAAACAAACTTCAGTTTTATTTTTTAATATTTGGGTTGGATAAAGTCTCTGTTACCATGTTTACAGAATACAGCAAAGCAAAAGTTCAGATAACTTCAATATTTAACTTTGGTATGCCGTTCCTGAGACAAATTTTGAACATTCATTTCTCAAAATCTACTGAACTGATTTATACTTGCAAAAAGCATCTACTTGAGCATTCTACTTCCTTTCTAAGTTTGATGTAATTCCTTTCAGCCATTCTTTCTTTATTAAAGAGTAAAGAATTGTATGGGAGTTAAGATAAGAAATGTTTCTTGGGGGCCTACCCTTGCTTTACGGTCACAACTTGACAGATTTGCACTAAACTACTCATTACCAATCCTAGATAAATGTACTTTAATTCAGAAAGTTTAATGAAGAATCATGGAACTGGATCATCAGTTATTAGCAAAATAAAAAGCATTTTCACTGGAAATTCTGACCAAATTATGATTCACACCTCATTTTTCTGATTGTGTTCAAATACATTTAGCAAATTGCCCACTCTGGAGTGGCTTGTAGGGCTTTCTTTACAATGAAATGCACAATGTGGTTGTCTATTTAGTTGGAGTCTGCAAAATACGCCAATGAGCCCTAGTCTGGAAACAGAAATGGAGCACTTTGTCCCAGATTTCCCTTAGAGCTTAGGGGGTATGTGATATATATCAGAGTGGTGAATCATTCCTACTGTGTAGCTTTAGTTAGATCACGGCTTCCGTTGAAAGAGAGTATTTTGTTTCACTATCAACGTTGATGCAATTCGACGAATCTTCACAAAACTTTGCAAAAATGGGTTCATTCATCTTAGGTCCTTCCTGGAAAGTTTCGGGGTGATCTATCGAGTGGGGGCCAAGAAAACAGATTTTTCAATCTCAATTTCACCTCCACTATCAGTCAGGAAAGAATCTGCTTTCTAGACATAGAGGTAGTGGTTCAGGACAACAAATTGGAAACTATGTTATACAGGAAGCCAACAGCAGGCAACACTGTGTTGCACGCCCAGAGTCATCCCCCGGCGCATCTGATTTGCAGTATTACCTATGGGGAAATGCTGTAAATCAAACACATTTGCAGCACGAAGGGCCAATGCAGGATAGCTCAGGAGGAGAGCAAGGCACGGTTTTTGGCTAGGGGTTACACAAAGAACTCAGTAGATGCGGCGAAACGCAAGGTTAACTCCATCTCAAGGAAAGAAGTTCTGCTACACAAAAAATCTAGGATAGCGGAACCAGCCAATCCCAATCCACCAGTCAGACTGGTATTAACGTATAACCGGCAACATCAAGCTCTCTGGAAAATTGGCCCCAGAAACTGAAATCTGATATAAAGTGATCCAGTGATTGGAAAATTCATGTCAGCTAAACCTGAGATTTCATTTAGAAAAGCACGCTCTTTGAGCGATGCTTTGGTGAAATCTAGTCCGGAGGTGTTAACCAACATCTCATGGCTCAAGGCCAGTAAGGGCTTCAGAAAATGTGCTGTCTGCAAGGCCTGCAAACACGGGGTGAATAAGACTCAATATATTACTACTTTTTTAGACATGCCCTGTGTTATCCACAAACAGTTGACGTGCAAAACTGAGTTCGCTGTATATGTGCTGGAGTGTCCATGTGGCCTGCGATATGTGGGGAATACCAAGTTGCAGGTTCACAAACGGATACTCCAGCACATAGGGCCATCAACACCAGTGATACAGCGTACCCAGTTGCAAGCCACTTTAAAGATCTTCCTGAAAATCAAAGTCAACTGTTGAAGTACTTTGTCATTGATGCGGTTCCGCCATTGAGGAGGGGAGGAAACCGCGAGGCTATCTTACGAGCCCTTGAGACAAGGTACATTGTGGAACTCGACAGTAAAACTCCCTCTGGCCTCAATGCCAGTGAGGATTTTTATACCTGTTTATAGTTTCCTTTGGTTGTCCAGTTTACCACTCCCAATTCTGTTCTGAAGGCTCCATTACTCACTTCCCCATTACTGTATAATCATCTTAAATTTATGGAAAGTTTGGAGATTCCGGCCTCTTCTCCTTTAGCACAGTACTGTGATTCCTTCTTTTTAATCTGGTTTTAAGATTAAATAAAGAATTGACTATTTTATATTGAGCGCATATTTTGCACGGCACTTTGCACTAATGTTACGTATTGCTTACACTATGATAACCGTATGATGATGCAAAAACTCTCCCATCAATATAGTATTATTACCATGAATTAACCCACTTGGGTTATATTGGATGAGGATGTTTTACCATTTGTATAAAAAGATAATGTGATGCACTTGATGTCTCTGACCGAGCAGCCGTCACTCTTTTTTGTGTTATATCGACGAAATTAAGCTTTATTCATTATGTAAACTTTTTTATCGCAACCAATGTATTTATATATTGATTAACACTTTCTATGGTTTTTATTCTCACTGTGTAATATAAATGCTTTTACATCAGATGGGAGAGAAAAAATGTTAAAGAATGTTTTCTATGTCTACCAATCACGTAACATGGTTTTGAGCACTTGGCACATTAAAAATCACCTGTTCCCTTGCTAGCGTTGTGTGAACTAGGCCTCTGGGCAGGCCGAAACGTTATGCTGATGGCGATAAAATTCAATAAATAATTATTTCACCTGCAAGCTGGGTAGGCTCTCGTTTCCTCCTCTGGTGGTGTCCTGAAGATTGCGGGATTTCTGGAGTGCTGGTACGAGTTTGTTTGTGTGTGTGTATATATATATATATATATATATATATATATATATATATATATATATATATATATATATATATATATATATATATATTCACTGAAAAAACCATAGGTTTCACATTTGTTATAGTTAGGAATTAGCATTTAAAATAAAAACCTTTGAAATTCACTGAAAAAACCATAGGTTTCACATTTGTTATAGTTAGGAATTAGCATTTAAAAAACCTTCGACATTCACTGAAAAAAACATAGGTTTCACACCAGTTATAGTTACCTGAATATTCTACTCATACAAAACCATTGAAATTCCCATGTTATAGTTAGTTGGACTCACTATAACTCGCGCGCCCGCAATCAACTGCTGATGATGTCACATATTACATCATTCATGACATGGTCAGTGACATCACAGATGACATCACTGATGACATCTCAAATGACATTACTGATGACATCACTGATGACATCATCCAGTGAATGTGTGTTCCTGTAAAGTAAGAATGTGTTTAACATATTGAATAATGATTGTATGTATGAGTGTCTGGATAATGGATTTAGTAGGTGCGTGACTGACTGTATGAGTGGGAGATTAAATGTGTCTTACTGAATGCATGGGTTAGTGACTAAACTGTTAGAATGTGTGCATCATTATGTCTGTTGTTGTGTAAGCTGCTGCATGTATTGATTAGTAGCTATATGACTGGCTATATGGGTTATTAATTGGTAACCAAAGTATTTGTATGTGAGGGTGATTTGTGGTACTGAAAATTCTGGACCCGTGTCATAAACATCGTCGTATCATGACGATTTTGGTATCAGCAGACCGAGAATGACTAGTATATCATGCACAAGCATTTTCGTCATATTCGAGTGACGAAATCACCTTGAAATCAGAGTTTCTGTCCTGAACCCTCGGGTTCCATTTTGTGTACGGCAGCCATTTTGTGGGTTGCCCTCACATAGGCCGATGACTAAGGCCAAAAACGAGCCTGAAGGACACGTACACCTTTGCTGACTTCTGTGTGACCTGGGCAAGCTGACTCCACTGCCTGAGGCCAAACCTGTTCGGTCAGTTCCTCTCCCAGTGGCCGAATGAGATTAGTATCAAGGCACAACATATCATAAACCTTTCATCGCACACAAACCATGCCTAATCTTACACACACCTGTCCCTGTTTCTTCCTTTATGACTTGCTTTACGAGGAGGAGGTGCCCATTTTTATTGGGGGCCCGTCGATATCTGATGAAATACTGGGCCTTGCCGGGTAATTGATTGTGGGCTGGACAAACTGAAATATGGGCTTGTCATCATGACTGCTTTTTCTTTGTAGTGAAAATATGTGAATGGTCAACTGTAAAATAAGGAATGTTTGCCTAAAGCATAATATTTTGTATAAAAAGAGAAGGCTGGCTTTGTAAGTTTGAGCCGTCTCCTGAGAATATACACTGTGTTGTACTTCTAGGATACCTGTTACTGGCTGCAGCCAATAAATACGATCTTTGACTTCACCAAGAAGACTCTGTGTTTCTTTAGTCTGAAACAGGAAGGACTCGAAGTCTTAGGGTGTGTTCCCTGGCACCGCTGGGTTCCGAAAAACCCAGTACTTCAGTTGGCGCCCAACGTAGGGCGATTTCAGCGGTACCGGTCCAAGCCTGAGGTTCATGAGGAGCTTCGTGTGAAAATTCTGGAGGAAGGCCGCCACTTCATCGACCCCTGTATGTCGACGTGGTCCGAAAGTCTTTGCTGTGAGGTTCCCCGCTTTCCGACGGCTACGAAGGACTGCTGCCCTGACTATCGCCCTGTTTTGGACCCCTGACGATTGGTAGAGCGAAACGATAGACGAGTCTTCTGGTGACGTCATCGATACCTCAGTTAAGTATAAGTGGAGCGTCTCCCACTCCTTAGTTTGGTTCTTAGTTTGGGTATCCCCTTGGGATCTTTGATTTGGAACTTGCAAGTACCAAAGCCGTGGGACTCGTGTATTCACGAGACTATCGTATTCGATAATCCTTTGAAGTTTGAAGCTAGACTAGAGAGCGAAGATGCCTGGTTTTAGCAGATTTGGAGATTTGTTTTGTCTTGGTTGTAATAAGGATTCCCGATTGGAGGACTCGTGTCTGGTTCCTCCGATTGGAACTCCAACCTATGAACTGTATGTGAAACATGGAGTAGGCCCCATCACATACAATGAAGTATGGATCCGATACACCAGGAAAGACGGTGTTTTAAAATGGCCCCAATATGGTAGCTTTGACACCGAAGTTCTGGATAATCTAGAGGTTAGACTCTTTAAAAAGAAAGCCCGGCCGGCGATGTTTGACTCTTTCCGCCTATGGCGAATGGAATCCAAACAGAAAGAAATTAAATTAGCAAAGAGAAATAAGAGAGAAAGGGGTATCTCGATAATGCAAGCTGCTATGCAGTTTAAAGATAACGAAGAAGAACAGGCAAGTGAACAGTTGCACAGACAACGTAAAATGGCGATCGATAAATGCTATCCAGTTTTGCCGCCTCTTCAGCAAGATGCAGCAAAAGAACATGAGAAGGATCCTTTAATGTCACATTTGTTGAGTTCGCCACCCCCTTATGCGCAAAATGCTACAGCACCTCCTCAACCTTTAGTTGTGCAACCCCCGGTTGTTTTGCCTCAGGTTCTTCCACAGCCACCAGCTGCTCTTCAGTTGGCTCCTATTCCTCCGGCGCAGCCTCCTCAAGGGCCACCGACTTTGACATCTGCTTTGCCTTTACTTCCTACAACTTTGACCACTATATCGACTACCATTCCTGGTATTCCTCCTGATACTGCCTCTGCGTCATCCTTTCCTCACTCTGCTTTTCCTCCTGTCCTTTCATCAACTTCTCCCTCTGTTCGCCAGAGAATGACTAGTACTGTTACTAGTCTTCTATATCCTCTCTTTGGAGCAGGAAGTATGACCCCTTTTTCAGAGCGTAAACAGTTACGTAGCCAACTGCCTGATTCTAGAGAGAAGGAGACATTGAATTATTTGGCACATTAATGGGTTATGGACCCAATAAGATATGAGCTAGAGTCTGTTATGGATGTCTTCCATCAATGGGAAGCACCAAAGCAGAGATATGTTTTTGAGAAAATGTGTGCTTTTCTTTGTGAGGATTTAGAAGAAAATGATTTGGAGCCTAACCCGCCTGAGTTGTGCCGTGTATGGTTCGATTTTGAAAAGGGAACAATTGTGGGCTCCGGTGTTGAGAAAGCAGTTGCGACATTAATATCATTCAGGAGTGAGGGTGTTTCTCGGTCGTTGTTTGAGTCTGATTCCTCTGTTAAGAAGAAGGTGAGACAGTACCCAATGAGAGAAGTTCCTCCAGTATGGAAGGACGCCGTTGCGGCTGATGTCGCTAATCACGTTGATGCTGTACCGGCACATTTTCAACGTGTTTGGGTACATGTCCCATGGAAGAGATCTTAAGTCTTGGCTCTTAAGCAGACTTTACCTGACCCCCGTAAGAATCCTGCAGGGTATTATCAGGAGTTATCTCAGACTGTAGACTCATGTATTATGAATCTAGCTGACATAGATATGTTGTTTGGGAATGTCGTTCCACAACCTTTGTGGGGTTTGATCCGCCACACAGATCATGGGCAAGAGTTAGGTGACTCATGGGCTAATATTAGTGCTGTAGATGATAGACAAGTTGGTGGTGCTAAACCCGAGCCTTTAGTAGCAGACCTCCCTGGTAGGATCATTACTTACATGAAAACTTTAATGCCTGCGATGCGTGTGAATTGGGATAAGTTGTCTGCATGTAAGCAGAAGAAAGAGGAGACAGTGTCTGATTTATTCACCAGGTTTGAAGAGACGTTTATCACACAGTGGTCAAGATATGAGTACAGAAGGTGGTCAACGGTTGTTCGTTGACAAGTTTGTGCACAATTTGCTTCCCGAGTTGTGTAAGAAATTGAAAGATTCAGAAAGTTCTTGGCCCGTTTCCTCTTCAGCACAAATACTGGCTGCTGCACAGTATTATGAAAATAGGGATAAAGACGAGAAGGATAGAGCAGACAAGAAAACTAAAGAGCTGAAGACGAAGGTGCTTTTACAGCAAGCGTATCCGCCCCGTAATAATCAGCGTGATTATCAGCAACCTCAACAGTTTCAGAGAAACTCGCAAAGGTTCGAGCCTTCTCAACCACGTTTTCCTGTAGGCCCTAATCAGTGTGCATATTGCAAAGAAGAAGGTCATTTTAAAAGTAGCTGCCCTGCTTTGTTACAGCGTACGAATGGTGTCCCCAGCACAAGAGGTCGAGGTATTTCTCAAGCTCCTAGAGATAGAGGATGTGGAAATCTCCATCAGAACGCGCATCCATTTCCTCCTCAGAATTCAATGAATAGTTTTGATCAGCAGAATAACGCGTCTTTTAGGACGGCTCAGTACTATGCTGATGACTACTATGCAGAAGATGAGAATATGGAAGGTAATGATTGCTAGGACAGCCATAGACAAAGAGAGGGAGTTGTTTCAGTTTCAGTAGATCAGAGTGGACCTTATGTTGAGGTGATTACATCAGGTGTGTCAGAGCCTTTTCTGTTGGATACTGGTGCTACAAAGAGTTCAATTATGCACTCTAAACTCCCTGGCGCACCTTTGTCTGGCGAAATGAATGTTTCAGTAGGTTTTTCTGGCGCCCCGGTTAGAAACCCGATTTCTAGTCCTATGTCCCTTTCTGTTGGACCTTGTGAATTCGAAGCACCCCTTATTCTGACGACAGGTTGTGGTGAGAAGTTGTTGGGACTGGATCTGTTGAAAAGATTGTATGCAACCTTGTATTGTTCTCCTTCGGGAGTACAACTTACACCGGGTAGGAAAGTGGTCTCCCCAATGTATTTGTCGAAGGATAAACTCCCGACAGAATTTTCTTCTCTTCCTAACGTTCTTTGGGCTACTGGTCCTAATGATGTGGGTCTTTTGGAAATACCGCCATATGTTGTGACATTGAAAGCGAATGTTAAGATGCCACGCATTCCCCAATACAAGATCTCTAGTGAAGGTGAAAAAGCGTTGCTAGCGATCATTTACGATTTGATTGAAAAAGATGTAATTGAAGAGACAAGAGGTAACGTTTGCAATAGTCCTGTTCTGCCTGTTTTGAAGCGTACTGATCCTTCCCAGCCACATGTTTACAGGTTCGTGATTGATCTTAGAGAGGTGAACAAAATCGTTGTGCCACAATTTCCAGTTGTTCCTGATATCACTGCCCTATTGACTATGATTCCATCTTCCGCGACCTGGTTCTCGGTGATTGACTTTAAGAATGCTTTCTTCAGCATCCCGATTGCCGAGGAGAGCAGGGATATTTTCGGATTCAGTTTAGGAGGCCGAAGCTTCCGCTTCAAACGCGCTCCCCAAGGCTACTGTGAAAGTCCATCGATATATAGTCAGGCTTTAAAGACACAGCTTGATACGATTGTTTTACCTGATGGCGCTACCCTTATCCAGTACGTTGACGATTTGCTCGTCGCTGCAGATACTGAGGAGATTTGTAAAGAAGCCACGTTGTCGTTGTTGCGTCATTTGTCTGATTTGCATCACAAAGTGTCTCTTTTGAAATTGCAATATTGTCTACAAGAAGTGACCTACTTAGGTCATCTCTTATCGAAGGAGGGAAGGAAACTGACCCCCAGAAAGAACTCAGGCAATTGCAAAATTGAGTGTGCCAATGACAAAGAGAGAAGTGCGTGCTTTCTTGGGTATTACATCATATTGCAGACAATGGATACCAAATTTTTCTTTGTTGGCCAAACCTTTGGTGGCATTAACTTGTAAAGATACACCGAATCCCCTTCCGTGGTCTGAAGATTGTCAGAAAAGTTTTTCCGAATTGCGTAATGCATTGTGTTCGGCTCCTGTGTTGGGTGCCCCGACTACAGTAAGCCCTTTACACTGTATGTCCATGAGAAAGAAGGTTGTGCATTGTCAGTACTGACTCAGTCCTTTGGAGACAAACAGCGTCCATGCGCGTATTTTTCGTCGACTTTGGATCCGGTAGCTAAAGCGTTGCCAAGTTGTCTGAGAGCCACGGCGGCAGCAGCTGTTTCTATTCGACAGTCTGCTGGTTTAGTGATGAATAAAACATTGATTGTAATGGTTCCACATGCAGTGGACACTTTGTTAAACAGGACCAAGACACAGCACTTAACTAGTGCTCGATTGTCAGGTTACGAGTTGACACTTTTAGCGAGTCATGTACACATAAAGAGATGCAACACGTTGAATCCAGCTACGTTGTTGCCGATTGTAGCGGAGACAGATGCTTCTGAACAGCATGATTGTTTTCTAAGGACAGAGGAAGAAACGAAAGGGAGAGTAGACCTAAAAGACACTCCTCTTGTAAAGTGTGATGGTACCTTATGGGTGGATGGTTCATGCTTCAAGCTTCCGAATGGTGACACGACTGCAGCATATGCTGTTACGACTTTGCATACGATTGTTGAATCTGCACGTATCCCACATAATTTAGCTCAAGCAGCAGAGTTGATTGCACTTACGAGAGCATGTGTGTTGTCGAAAGGAATGAAAGTGACCATATATACTGACAGCCAGTATGCGTTTGGTGTGGCTCAAAGTTTTGGACGATTGTGGAAAGAGCATGGGTTTCTGACTTCACATGGAGCTAAGATACAGCATGGTCAGTTGGTAAATGAACTTCTTGAGTCACTTACTTTGCCAGTGCAAGTTGCGATTGTGAAATGCAGTGCACACAAGAAGGTTACTGATGATGTTGGTCGTGGTAATGCATTTGCTGACGAAGTCGCAAAAGAAACAGCAAGGGATGTGATGAGTCGAATGTATGTTGCAGGCCCTGCAAGAAGGGTTGGTGATGTTGGAATGTGTGAAGATACGATAGAGAGTGTGAAGTCTATTCAAGCTGAAGCTACAGAGAAAGAGTTGAGTGTGTGGAGAGAGAGTACGGGTAAAATGGACGAAAATGGTTGTTGGATTGAATTGTCAGAGCATCAGCGATGGTTGTTACCCGATGCGTATGTGCTTGCAGTGGTTACAATGGCCCATTGAATGGCTCATATCAGTGTGAAAGGGATTTGTAAGTTGTTGGCTCCAGTATGGCAAAATGCTGTAATTCCTAAGTGTGCAGAGAATGTGGTCAAAAATTGCATGGTGTGTTTGAAATACAATCCTGGTAGGGGAACCACAACTCCAGCTGGTCATTTTGCGCCTCCTACGTATCCGTTCGAGGTTTTGCAGCTAGATTTCATCCACATGGAAAGGTGCAACAATTTGAAATACGTACTCGTTGTTGTTTGTCCCTTTTCAAGATGGGTAGAAGCATATCCCCTGAAAGATAACACTGCCTTATCCACAGCTAAAGCCCTTCTCAAAGAATTTTTCCCTAGGTTTGGAATGCCGAGAATGGTGTGGAGTGATAATGGGAGTGAATTTGTGGGTCGAGTGATGAAGAAAGTATGTGAAGGGCTAGGTATCCAACAAAAATTCCACGCTGCAAATCACCCCCAACCAGCTGGACTAGTAGAATGCTACAATGGCACACTAAAACTGAAATTGGCCAAGATTCAAGCGAGCTCTGGTCTCAAATGGCCTGACGCTCTGCCTTTAGCACTCTTATCAACAAGAATGACTGTGCATTCGCGAGTGGGACTTAGTCCTTATGAAATCGTGTTCGGTCGTCCGGCCAACATATGGGGAGTGCCAAGGCCGACAAAACTCAGTGAGATCAAACACCCTGTACTGCTTGATTATTTTTATGAATTGACGGCTAAATTGCGTGTTTTACACCAACAGGTTCACGATACTCTGCCTCAGGTCTCAGAAGCTCCAGGACATACGATCGATCCTGGAACAAGGGTGCTGGTCAAGAACTTCCAGCGGACAAAGAATGACCAGCCCCGCTGGACCGGCCCCCACCTAGTTCTTCTCTCAACGAGATCAGCCATTCGAGTGGAAAGAAAGAAGAACTGGATCCACGGCGTCCACTGCAAGAGGGTTCCTTTTCCTCTACCGTAAGACCGGTGGGTCCAGGAGGGTATTGCTGACTCTGAGACTGAGACTGTGCCTCGTTTTCTGCCTTTCAGTGATGCACGTGTAAAAGGAACAATTTCTGAACGAGAAAGTGACAATCTTTTACAAGAAGCTGTGCCGCCATCAATTCGATTGGACACTACTGAGCCTGAACTCTTGTTTCAAGACCAGACATTATCTGGAAAAAGACGTTATAATCTAAGGCCGAGAACTATGGACAAATAAAAAAACTTCTTTTCCTTTTCTATTTTTAAAAAGTGCAGCTCTCTCATCTGAGAAACTTTTTTATTTTTGTTTTTCGAACCACCATCCGGGTTCAGCTGTAGGGTCGCGGTTGCCGAAGTCTTTGGAGTGCAGCCGAAGACGTTAGGTCGACGGTTCTGGTTGGTCTAAGGGAGTTGCCCTCGACTGACAGAAGCATTCCATAGCATAGAACACCCTACCATCGCGAGCAGCAATTAGAGAGGATGGAGTTTTTCGAGATGGAGAGACCTGCCAAGCAGATGAACTTTAAAGCTAAAATTTGCAGAATGATGACCAAGAAACGCTTTTTGATATTATGCATTTTCATGTTGTTCAGTGTAATGATGTTTTTAATAGGATATGTCTTATTCTCTTTTCGAGTGACATTTGCACCCACTACACAGCCCATACCTCCTTCTACTGTTTCCCCCCATTCTTTTCACCCTTTTCCTGAACATGAGTCCACTAGAAGATTAGAGTTTATCAATAACTCTTTCGTTCAGCTTTTGCACCAACACCAACTGGTAGTGAACACGACTAACTGTTGGGTGTGTGGTCTTATGCCTCACACTACGGATAAAGGTAACCCTTATCTGGTCCTGCCATTCAGTCATAATGGTTCTGTGTGGGCATACAGAACGATGTTCATCTACGCACATGAAGTTCACCCCCTACGTTCTGTAAAAGATAATCCAAAGAATAGTGCTCTAGTTAAGGGTATAGTAGATATGATTAGGGAAGCTATTTCCTATGAGACTATCCCGAGAGATGAGACACTAGCGTATATTGGATGGAACGTAACCGGATATGGAGTTACTCTGAGTGAGAACCAGCGAGCAAAGAGATCCTCCCCGATTTGGATTGTACCCCATCAGGGTCACCTATGTCTGCAAGGTAATGGCAAGAATCCCAAAGCTCAGTTAGGGAAGAGTACCTGCACTGAAACGTATGTTTTTGCATCTCAGACTTCCCCTTCGTTCCTAGCAGCTAAGGGTACCTATTTCATCTGTCATGATAGAGCCTATACATGGTTGCCCCCTGACTTCTTGGGCACATGTTTTGTTTCGTTCCTGTTGCCTCCCACCTACACAGCTGCGGCAGATTACCATAAGACAAGGATAGCTAGATGTGTCTTCAGTAAAGAAGACACTGCAGGACAAGAATTTGGAGACTTCGTGAAGGGTTTTCTGCCGTTTTGGGGACCTATGGTTAACAGTAGGAACATAAGGCAATTGACGAGGGTGGTTGAATCCACCATAGTTGAAACTGCCGGTGCCCTTAGTAACTTGACTGCTGAGCTCCAGTCGGATCGTCTTATGACTCTTCAGAACAGAGTTGCATTAAATGTCATACTTGCAGACCGAGGTGGGGTATGTAAAGTTATCCAATCGAGTTGCTGTGTTTTCATTCCAGATAACGCTCCGACAGTGTACCAGGCCATTTCCAAACTGCACAAGATCTCTGACTCTATTCACGTGGATAAAGGAGATTGGTCATTGATGGGGTGGTTCTGGGGACTGATATCCACCTGGGGATGGAAAATTCTGATGGTCATTGGGATGATCTTAGCCATCCTTTTCCTGTTCTGTCTGTGCGTACAGTGTGCTCCTGCAATATGTGGACTCTGTGCTACATCGTGTATAAGGAAATCTGTATCGAGGGACGAACTAAGTAATAGGATGATGCTACAGCAACATCTCCATTACTTTATGAATATAGACCTGGACTCAGATTAGCGTGAGTATAGGTTATTGCCTATGTAAGGGCAAAAGGAGGGTCTGCGGTACTGAAAATTCTGGACCCGTGTCATAAACATCGTCGTATCATGACGATTTTGGTATCAGCAGACCGAGAATGACTAGTATATCATGCACAAGCAATTTTGTCATATTCGAGTGACGAAATCACCCTGAAATCAGAGTTTCCGTCCTGAACCCTCGGGTTCCATTTTGTGTACGGCAGCCATTTTGTGGGTTGCCCTCACATAGGCCGATGACTAAGGCCAAAAACGAGCCTGAAGGACACGTACACCTTTGCTGACTTCTGTGTGACCTGGGCAAGCTGACTCCACTGCCTGAAGCCAAACCTGTTCGGTCAGTTCCTCTCCCAGTGGCCGAATGAGATTAGTATCAAGGCACAACATATCATAAACCTTTCATCGCACACAAACGATGCCTAATCTTACACACACCTGTCCCTGTTTCTTCCTTTATGACTTGCTTTACGAGGAGGAGGTGCCCGTTTTTATTGGGGGCCCGTCGATATCTGATGAAATACTGGGCCTTGCCGGGTAATTGATTGTGGGCTGGACAAACTGAAATATGGGCTTGTCATCATGACTCTGCTTTTTCTTTGTAGTGAAAATATGTGAATGGTCAACTGTAAAATAAGGAATGTTTGCCTAAAGATTAATATTTTGTATAAAAAGAGAAGGCTGGCTTTGTAAGTTTGAGCAGTCTCCTGAGAATATACACTGTGTTGTACTTCTAGGATACCTGTTATTGGCTGCAGCCAATAAATACAATTTTTGACTTCACCAAGAAGACTCTGTGTTTCTGTAGTCTGAAATAGGAAGGACTCGAAGTCTTAGGGTGTGTTCCCTGGCACCGCTGGGTTCCGAAAAACCCAGTACTTCAGTTTGTGTGTGGATGTGGCTGGGAGCTGTGTGACTCTGTTCATAGATGTGTGAGCAGTTGATTCACTTGGTGTATGGGTTGAAGAGTGTATGTGGAAATAGCTGTATAGGTGGTTTACTGTGTGCATGGGTGTGTTGGTGACTGAATGAATATGTCAGTGCTACATATCCAAGTAAGTACATATGTAAAACGCAGTGCATGTGAGGTTGGCATATATAAATGACTATATATGACAGCCTGTGATTGCATAAGTGAATGTATCTATCAATGTGCACTTCTATCAGTGATTGTAAAAGAGAGTAAGGTTTTGTTTGTATAACTGTATAGATGAGGAAATGGGAGTGTGATTGATTTTTTACATGACTGACTAGGTGTGTGAGTAATTCCATGGATGAGTGGCAGTGTGTGAGTCTCTCTATAGGTGTATGACTGCATATGATACTGTTGTATTGATGAGTGACTGTATGTATGAGTGATTCTATGGGTGAATGAGTGGATGTATGTGTAGACCTAGGAATCAGTGAGTGCGTATGTAGTAACTGGTATTGGTGTGTCAATGGTTTCAGGAATGGTAGTTTGTATTTAACACTGGGTGTATCAAAGGTTAGATTAGAGTGTGAGGATTTGCATCGTATTATCACATGGATGATGTCATCAGTGATGTCATCAGTGATGTCATTTGAGATGTCATCAGTGATGTCATCAGTGATGTCACTGACCATGTCATGAATGATGTAATATGTGACATCATCAGCAGTGGATTGCAGGCGCGCGAGTTATAGTGAGTCCAACTAACTATAACGTGGGAATTTCAATGGTTTTGTATGAGTAAAATATTCAGGTAACTATAACTGGTGTGAAACCTATGGTTTTTTCAGTGAATTTCAAAGGTTTTTTAAATGCTAATTCCTAACTATAACAAATGTGAAACCTATGGTTTTTTCAGTGAATTTCAAAGGTTTTTTAAATGCTAATTCCTAACTATAACAAATGTGACACCTATGTTTTTTTCAGTGAATTTCGAAGGTTTTTTAAATGCTAATTCCTAACTATAACGATTGTGAAACCTCTGGTTTTTTAAGTGAATTTCAAAGGTTTTTTAAAAGCTAATTCCTTTGTATATCGAGTTTGTAACCTCCGATTTTTTGTGTTTTTTTTTATTAGCTGTTTTGTATAAGTATTAATTATTATTAAAAAAAAAATTATTATTTGTTCAATGTATTTTTCTTTTTTTTAATAATTTTTTCCTGGTGCGCTCAGGGTGCGCGCACCGGTAAGTTCACCCGTATCATTTTGTCTTGGAGCGCTCAGGGTGCGCGTTCGTAAAAAAAAATATGTATGAAAAGCAAATAATAATGCAAGACATTCAATACCATGCTTATAAAAGTAGTATTTTTGATTTTCCGAATGAAAATGATTTTGCATTTCCGTAAAGCTACCAAAACGTCACTCAGGCGCGCCGCGTAAGCGCCCCCGGAAGCGCCTACGTTCGCGCCTTAAATTAACACTTTTCATTGGTTGCTGACAGTTTCTTTTTTACAAAGAAAGAAAACCTTACCCATTTCCTTCACTTCTTCTTTCAATTTTGTGACTGAAAGACCTGTTTTTTGCTTCTCACCCTTTTTGGAATTATCATATCTGCTAGACCTACCAGTAGCAGTGAGGACTCAGATGGGTTCATAGAGGAAGAGGCTCCTCAGCCTAGAGTTAAGGAGCACTTCATATGGAAAAAAATTTCAATACCTGCTGATAAAAAGAAAGTAAATGCTCCAAAGGTGGAGTGCAAAATTTGCAATACTGTACTTTCCCGAGGAGACCCCACAAGGAAGTATAGTTTCGGAAATTCAACTATGATTCGCCACGATCAACGCAGGCATCCTCAGAACTATGCCCGAGAGAGTGTCAGGGCTCTGGTACGAGAGGCTCCAAGGGATGGTGCCTCTACTTCAACTGGAGGAGCAACTGTATCGGTGAGGGGGCGACCAGAACAGCTGATTCCAAATATTCAGCCTGTTTTTGATGGCATCACAATCAAATGCAAAGATTGTGATGAACTAATTTGTTATGGTGAACAAAGTATTCTGAACATTGTCCGAACAAGAGAGAACCACTGCTGCCGTCCCCATCCCTAATTTTGATTATTGTTTTTTTGCTCCTGTTGAGCAGTTTAACATTCCCTGTTTTTGTTTTTGTTGAGTAAAAAACGAAAAAAGAAGAAAAAAAAGTTATTTTAAGAACTACCTCCAATTCTCAAAAAAGAGCTGTATTCTTAAAAAAATCTAAAAGAGTAACTGAAGTGGAGTGCAGTGAGAGAGGAGAGGAAAATCAGTGAGAAAGCAAAGAAAGGGACGAGAGGGGAAGGGAAGTGAAGTAGGGGGACTGAAAGAAGGTGAGTGTGGGAGGTGAGTGAGGAGAAGGAGAGTGAACATGGGGAATGAGGATAAGTGAAGAAAATGTAGTAAAGGAACGGGGGTGGGAGGGTAAGAAAAGAGCAGTGATGTTGAGGAAAGAGTGGAGATACAGACTGGATAAAGGCAAGTGATTGTGAGACAAGGTGAGTAAGGGAGTGAAGAGACAGAGAAAGTGAAAGAAAAAGTGAGAGTAGAAGACTGAGTGAGGGAGGAAAGAAATATAAGTGAGGGAGTGTGGCTGTGTTATAGGGAGTGAGCGTGACAGAAGAGGAGTGAGAGACTAAAGGGATGGAGAGAATGAGGCTAACAGAGAGAGAATGAGGAAAGGGGAGTGTAGAAGTAAGAGGACAGAGGGAGTAAGAGAAGGAATTAGTGAAGTGGAGTAGGAGAGTAAGGGAAGGGAAAACAGTGAAGGAGTAAAGGAAGGAAAGCGAGAGGAAGGAAAGTAAAGGACAAGGTCTGAAAGAAGGTGAGTGTGGGGGTATAGCTCAGTTATAGGGAGTGAGCGTGATAGAAAAGGAGTAAAAGACTAAGAGGACTAATAGAATGTGGGTAACAGAGAGAGAGTGAGGGAAGGAGAGTGTAGAAGTAAGAGGACAGAGGGAATGAGAGAAGGAGTTAGTGAAGTGGAATAAGAAAGTATACAAACATTGCGCAAGCGGCTTGTAAATATGCCAATGAAACCATTACACTATCTCTATACCAGCATTAATGTCAAACATTGCGCAAGGGGGTTGTATATATGCCAATGAAACCATTACACTATCTCTGTACCAGCATTAATGTCAAACATTGCACAAGCGGCTTGTAAATATGCCAATGAAACCATTACACTATCTCTGTACCAGCATTAAGGTCAAACATTGCGCAAACGGCTAGTAAATATGCCAATGAAACCATTACACTATCTCTATACCAGCATTAAAGTCAAACATTGCGCAAGCGGATTGTAAATATCCCAATGAAACCATTACACTATCTCTGTACCAGCATTAAAGTCAAACATTGCGCAAAGGGCTTGTAAATATGCCAATGAAACCATTACACTATCTCTGTACCATTATTAATGTCAAACCAAACTGCACATTTTAATTGGTTGTACATTTCAAGACTTTGAAACTCACATAACATTCACCCATCCCCCCACTGCTCATTCACCCTGTAACCATGGTAACTCCCTCTTAAACCAGTACACAGTTCACAAGTTCATCATACTATGTTGCAAAAGAATCCATCAAGGCTGTTTGACCTCTCAATCTACTAGCTAATGAAATGCAATGTTTGTTTAAATGACTTTTTCTCAACCATTGAAATGACTTCTTACAACAAAAAAAAGCATGCACCCTAATTTTCAGTGGAGATTTTTAAGAAAGCTCCAATCATTTCTGGTTATTCAACTGCACTGATTCTCAACCACTTTTTTCATAATCAAACTGCCATTTCATTTCCACAACTCATCTGACTAGAAGCACATCTACCTTCCACATGCCAAAAGTCTGGTTTGTGGGTCATAGCTATGTCCACTGGAGTCAAAATTACGCAGCTAACAGAGGTATTTACAACCTTGATTTACTAAATGCGGACATTGTATGGATTGGACAGAGAGGATTGAGGAGTCACCAATTGATACCATTGGTAAATCCTTTATGCATTTACCAAACCCTGACCTTATAATTGTGCACTGTGGTGGAAATGACTTAGGCACTTTGACTGGCGTAGGTCTGGAAATGCTTTTAAAGGACATCTTTGGGCAATTGATGTCACTTTTTCCAAAAACTGCCTTGGTATTTTCTAATATATGACAAAGGCAAAAATGGAACTGGTCCAACCAATTTTGTCCACAGCTTGAGAAAGCAAGGAAACATGTAAATAAAACTGTTTCTGCTTTCATCAGAGACTATGGTATGGGTTCCATTTACCACAACAACTTGCGTTACAACATGCAAGGCATGTATAGGAGAGATGGTGTGCATTTTCCAGATGAGGGGAATAGGGTTTTCCTCTTGAATATAAGACTCAGCATTGGTACCTACTTGTAGGTACAAAAAACACCCACATTACTTACCTCTAAACACTCTACTTTATTTTTTTACTCTATTTTTTTACACTGTTTTTCCCCATGGTGCGCTCAGGGTGCGCGTACCGGATAGCGCACCTGGGAACGCACCCAGCGCTTACCCCGCGAAAATAAAAAATAAAAAGTTTTTTTGCCCTTCAGGGTCCTTCTAGGCCCCCCTCAGAAAACCTAGGGTGTCAGGGGGTGTCTACTCTGCCCCCTTTTAATTATTTCCCCTTTCTTTTTCACCTCTTGTGTCTCGATTCTACCGAGACACAAGATGGCGAACTCTCCGGACTGTTTAGAATGTTGACAGACACCCGACAGCCAATCAGCTTTCCGCTCGCGCACTCCCGTAGCCCGCCGGGTGCGCTCCCCGGTACGCGTACCAGTGGGCGCTCGGAGCACGCCTATAGATATATATGTGTTTTTGAAGTTAATTTTCAAAAAAAACACTGGAGCAATTTCCACCAGATATAGCAAAGGCACATCTGCGTACCAGTCCCTACAATTTTGCCAAGTTTGGCGTAATTCCATTCAGCGGTTCGGGCTGTAGACTTGTCAGACCATCCTATGGAAATTAACATGGGGAAAACACGTTTTGGGACCCCCCTTTTTTCTCAGCCCCCACTTCACGAATCCCCCCGAAACTTCCAGGGAAAGAGCGGAGCGGAGCTGGCCAAAATTTGGGAAAATTACACATAAATTCCTCAACCGGCACCAGAGTTATTCCCAATAGAATGTTGCGTATTTCCTATGGTAGCCAATCCTAACTATAACTACCTACTGGTGACCGCCAGTAGGTAATATATATATATATATATATATATATATATACACACACACACATATATATATATATATATATATATATATATATATATATATATATATATATATATATATATTCACTGAAAAAATCATAGGTTTCAGGGGCATTATAGTTAATAGTTAGTTCAGCTAACTATAACTCGCGCGCCCGCAATGCACTGCTGATGACATCACATATTACATCACTCATGACATGGTCAGTGACATCACTCATGACATTACTGATGACATCTCCAATGATATCCCTTATGACATCATCCAGTGACTGTGTGTTTTTCTGAAAATCAAATATGTTTTATATATGTATATCTCAAGGTCAATGGAGAATAAATGGGTATATAAGTGTCTAAATGGATGATTGTATAACTGACTGATTAAGTATATCTTAGTGAATACATGGGTTAGTGAGTAATGTTTAAATATGTATATATCTGTATCAGTCTCTCACTTTGTGTATAAGTGGCTGCATGGGTTGGTGAGTAGCTACATGAGTGTCTATATAGGTTATTAGTTTTTTTTGAGTATCAGTATGAGTGTCCGATTGTCTGTATGGTTCGGCGGGAGTATTACGTAGTGCATAGATACATGAATGAGTGACTCACTGTTTGTATGTGTTGAAGGCAGCATTGTGCAGGACTGTATGGATGGATGAGTGTGTGTATGGGTGTGTTAGTGAGTGAATGACTGTCTCAATAGTGTCTTTATGAGTAACTACATATGTTTTAAACTAGTTTATGTGAGTATTGGTGTATATAAGTGAGTATATGTGAGAGCGAGAGATTGGTAGAGTTACTGTATACATTAGTATGGTGTTTCTATAAGTACTTGCTTAAGAGAGTAAGTATGTGTAAGTTTCTGTAGAAGTAATTGTGGTGGTGTGTGTATACCTGTATATGCAAGTAAATGGATGTTTAACACTTTGTTTGCATGTGTGACTATGTGTGTGAGTAACTCTACGGATGAGTGGCGGTTTCTAACAGAACGTATAGGTTTATGAGTACATATGATGAGTGAGTACATGTATGAGTGACTGTATAGGACTGTTGCTGGATGAGTGGATGTGCGTGTAGATCTTGGAATTACGGAATAGGTGTGTTGTAACTGGTATTGGTGTGTCCCTTGTTTTGAAAATGTTAGTTTATATTTTTGAGTGTGTGTATCAAAGGTTATATTAGGGTGAGAGGAGGTCTGCAACTCTATCACAAGGATGATGTCATCAGTTATGTCATCAGTGTGGTCATTGGGTTATCATCAGTGATGTAATGGGTGATGTCACTGACCATGTCATGAGTGATGTAGTATGTGACGTCATCAGCAGTGCATTGCGGGTGCACGACTTATAGTTAGCTGAACTAACAATAACGGGGGAATTTCTATGGTTTTGTACGAGTGAAATGTCCAACTAACTATAACGCCCCTGAACCCTATGGTTTTTTCCAGTGAATTTCTTAGGTTTTCTAATGCTAATTTCTAACTATAATGTGCCTGAAAATTATGGTTTTTTTCAGTGAATTTCAAAGGTTTTTTAAATGCTGATTTCTAACTAAAACGTACCTGAAACCTATAGTTTTTTCAGCAAATTTCAAAGGTTTTTTAAATGCTAGTTTCTAACTATGCCTACAGAGGTAGTACATGTGAAGACAGAAGAAAAAATGCACAGAAAGAAGCTAAAGAAATGTGGCGCTTATTGGAGGTACCTGGTGGGCTAGTTGGCCTCCAGGGGACCTCAAGATTCAAGGGGACTTAATCCCCCAACTTAAAATGCGCCACGGGGCGCGTTTGTACAGTAGTGAAGGGAGGGAGTGGGGCCTGTGCTGAAATGTGTGCAAACATGCCCTGTGGCGCGTTTTAAGTTGGGGAATTAATTCCTCTTCAATACTGAGGGTCCTTGTGTCACCCCCTGAGCAGGCCTAGGCGGTCAGGGTGTTTCTACCCTGCCCCCTTTTCGTGTTTTGTGGGTTTGATTTCCTGATTGCTTGTGCCTCGGTTCTACCGAGGCACAAGATGGCTGCCAACACTTCCTGGTTTGGAGTGTTGACAGCCAATTAGCAGGAAGCTCGTGATCGGGAGGGTGCGCGGATCCTCCGCGGCCATAGATATCGAAACTTTTTTTTTAAGCAACTACTGAACGGATTTACACCATTTAACAAAAAAAGGGATCTTTCTGAACCAAGGGCTACCCTTTTGCCAAATTTGGTGTAATTCCGTTCAGCAGGTAGTTCTTAGTTCAGAAAGCGCTCTTTTTTTAAATGGTGTAAATCCGTTCAGTAGTTGCTGAGAAAATCAAAAGATAAAAATATTGATATCTAGGGGCGCGGTAGGTTCGCAAACCCTCCCAACCACGAGCTTCATTCTAATTGGCTACCAACACTCCAAACCAGGACATGTGGTGGCAGCCATCTTGTGACTCAGTAGAACCGAGTCACAAAAAAACAGTAAACGAAAGTGAAAAATGAAGAAAAGTGGGCAGGGTTTTAAAACGTCCGAATGTGCGTTGGGTGCGCAAATCCGGATGAAAAAATAAAAAATAAATGTAGCGGTGGGCTCCCCCACTTCATTTAAATGAGCCCCGAGGTGGGCCAGGTCCCAGAGGCAATCGTATAATTATGCCGCCACCTCCTCGGGCTAAGTAAATTAGGAGCGGGAGGGCACACGGCCCTCCCTCAGCACCTGGGACCACCAAAACCCCGGAGCTTTGAAAATAGAGTAAGGGGGCCACCTGGCCCCCCTCTTGGAGCGTTTGATGGCCTTGGGGACCGCCACACCACAGGGCCGGCTCCTGCAATGTCCTGGGGTGTCCACCACGGGACATTGCCATTTGCTTTGACAGGGCGGGAGCATGGCTTCCACCCTGTGATAGCAAACCCTGGTTTGCTTTGTTGAAGCGAGAGGAGGAAAACCTCCTCTTGCTTTAATAAAGGAAAGGAGAATTGCTTTTGGGTAAGGGAAGCTGCATGTTAGCAGTTCCCGTTGCCCAAAAAATAATTGCCAGCTCCAGCAGGAGGCGGGGAGCCAGTGGGACTGTGGTGGCATTGGGGTTCCCCCCATGGTCCTCAACAGAGAGTTCCAGGCCCAGGGGATGGCGTCCCCAGAGCCAAAAGTGGCCTGGGAGGGGGACTGCCCCCCTCCCCCCGCTAAAAAAAATATGTAGATGTGGGCATGCCTCGGGGATGGAGTCCCCAAGTCGAATGTAAATTAATGAAAGAGAAAAAAAAAATTGCAAAAAAAGTTTGTAGTCGCAAGCCTAGCACGGCCCCCTACTGTGAACACGAAGGGTGCATTGATCCCAGCATGGCCCCCTAGTGTGAATATGAAGGCTGCGTGGCACTCAGCGCAGCCCCCTAGTGTGAACGCACTGGGTGCCCGGCTCTCAGCTCAGCCATCAAGTACACCGAGGGTCATATTCTCAAGGACACATCGCCGAGTTAACGGCACTTTATCGCAGCCAAAACGGTGATAAATTTAACTCACCATTCACAAGCGAGTGCAAACAGCCATATCACCAGTTTACCAGCCAAAACAGCCTAAAAAAAACATCATCACAGATGACCCCGGCAATTAGCGCTAATGAGATGCAGAGTAGGCATTCCCGTGCAAAAAGCATTGAACACACCACTTCGCAACTTTCTCAACGACCAGCAAGATCGGCGCAAAGAACACAAAATAGGCGATAAGCTGCGTTAGCACCAGGAAGTTTACACCTGCTCTGACCTGGTGTAAAGTCGGACCACAACCTGCAACAGCAAAGGGAGCCCAGCCAACAGCGACACCTGAATGACCATTACAAAAATGGGGTTACCCAATTGGCCCTGGACCTGGGTATAGTCTTGATACAGAAAATAATGGTCCTAACCCTTGTTTATAAATAAGAGATCAAAAAGTAATCCTTTGATCTTTTGGTAAATCATTTTTTGAGCATGCTAAAGGAACAAAAGTCTGCTCATGATACTAAATAAATTATTCAAACAAAAAAGAGTAAGCAAGAAACCAAATTCTAAAACCACAAGCAATTTATTTTCATGGCAAGTAGTGAAGCAAAACCACTCAACGTATTATGATTGTACGGGTTGCTCCTTACCTTCCACCAAATTAGGATGGCGGTGTGTACCGCGGTGGATGGAAAGTCTGTCCACCGCTTCACCACCATTGGCGGAGGGGGCAGGGTGCCTGAAATGGTGGCGGTGCCTAGCAGGAACTGTCTGCCAAATCAGGATAAGGCCTTTCCATGGTGGTGATGCCGCCATGGAAAGGTTGGCGGGGATTTGGTTTGGGCGCCCGTTGTGGCCCGCTTGGTTAGTGGGGTGTTTGTGCTCTGGGTTGGTACCCATGGTACTTCCCTGTGTTTCTGTGCCCTACGTGGCAGCCACCACATGGTGCCTGCCACAGAGTGCAGGGAAATGCAGTGCATGCCATTTTCACATTGCGAACGGTGCTGCAGCCTCCAGCACCGTCCGCAATGTTGAAGGCCCAGGATGCGCCCGCCAGTATGGCGGGTGCATCCTGATTGCAGTGGTGAGACCGCCACACGTCTGGCCGGTGGTCCTAGCACCACAATGATGGCGGGCGGACTGATGCCCACCCAATACGTCGTGAGCAGCCCCTATGTTCTGGTTACATTCTGTGAGTCTTAATTCTATGAAACTGGATTGAGAAATTATGTGAGTAAAGTGACCATTTGCACTCCTAAATTTAACTGAGGTATACATAATGCTTTATGAATCAAATCCATTATGAGACCAGAGGTCAATCTTTGTCATTCAAATAGGGGACTGCCTGAATATGGAGTATGCATGTTGAAGAGTGGGATGCAAGACTTTTGTTTATATGTTCTTAATGACTTGGAGTCAGTGATTGCACACTTATTAGATGATGTATTAATTTATTTGGGTATTTAGTGCTGTATGAGATTTCAGAAACTTCAGAGAAAACAAGCACTGCCAAAGATAATAGGTCTGGCATAGACCATCAGCCTTTCATTATTCATATTTTGTTTTTTCATGGTTTTAGTAAAAACTGGGAATATACCAGGCCTTTATTAATAAAAAATAAAAAACCTCATCATTTGCTACCTGCAAACAAGTGTTTTGTTGTAAAATAAACTCACATTACCATAATACTACCTGACACTTTGTTTGTGGATGTGTTCATTTTGGAAGGGCAGCATGCCATAACTGGTAGTGAAGACAGCCAATGGCTGAAGTAGGCTGGTACATTGACCTTAATGCATGCTGAAAAGGGTGGAATAAAAATGTGAATGACCCCAACCACAGACTAATGGATGACGTCTGGCTGAAATCCCTATTAGTAACTATGTTATATATATATAATTTTAGTAAAATTAAAAGATCTTGGCTAACAGAGACCTAAAAAAGTTATTCAGTCTCAAATCGTCTGGCAGACTTTTTCAACAAAGAAAGAAGGAAAGAAAGAAAGAAAGGAAGAAAGAAAGAAAGAAAGAAAGAAAGAAAGAAAGAAAGAAAGAAGGAAACAATGAAAAGAGAGAAAGATAAGAAAGAAGGAAATAGAAAGAAAGAAGGGAAAAGAAGCAAAAGAGAAAGGCAGATGGAAGGAGAAGGAAATAAAGAGAAGGAAATGAAGTAAGAAGTCAAAGAAGAAGGAAAGTAACAGAGAAGGAAAGACAGAAATAAAGAGGGAAGGAAAGAAGGGAAGGAAGAAATGAAGGAAGAGAGAAGGAAAGGAAATACAAGGAAAGAAAAGGAACAAGGAAAGAAAGAAAAAATGAGAGAGAAATAGAGAAAGAAAAAATGAAAGAATGAATGAATGAATGGAAAAGGAACAAATAAAAGAAAGAAAGAGAGAGACATAGAAGGAATGAGAGAAGAAAAGATCGAAAGAAATAGGAAAAAAGGATGAAAGAAGTCAAGAATGAAAGAAGGCAAGAATGAAAGAAGGCAAGATAAGGAAAGAAAAAGAAAGAAGAAAGATGGAATAAGGAAAGAAACTAGGACAGGAAGAAGAAAAGAAAGAAAGAAAAACTAGGATAACTTAATACAGAACAGATTCAAATGAACACAATCTGATATGTTGTGAAATAGCAGCAGTAGGAAAGCAAAATAATCCAAAAAGAATGTACAACAGCTTTGGCAGGGATGGGTTTTGATAATGCTGGAATGTGCCCCAGAAGCATCCTCCTTAACATCAGGCTCTAAACACAAAGGCAACACTGAAATAATTATAAAGTAAAAAATAATAACACAGGCACTGAAGGGAACTAGTTTTTGTGTAGATCTGCTGCTTCTGATAGAGCAAAATGCAGTCACTCAAAGGGAAGTTAACCAGTTGTTTAAGAAGGATGAATTACTTCCCCATGCTATATGCTGGAAGCAAAATGTGAATGACAAAACAATAGACCAATGGATGAAGAGGGCTGGCTGAAAGCCCCTATATATAAGTATATTATATCTATTTAAAAAAATCAAAAGGTCGTGGCTAATGCTAGATCTAAAAAGGGAATAGAAAAAGTGGCCAGTTTGAAGAAAAGAGGAAAAGGAAAGAAGGGAAAAGCAAGTCTCATGAGGTAGGGTAGTGGATGATAGATGCTGTTCTGTGGTCAGAGACACTGGTCACCCCAAATGTCAATGACAAAGAGACTTTTAAAAGTTAATGTGATTGGTTTCAGATCTCAGGCAGGCGATTGAGGGCATCCCACACTTCTAGACCTTGTACTCGCAGGGATCCTGGCTGGACTGCAGCCTGCAGCTATCTTTTGAAGGTGATTTAGATCTGTTTCTCACTAATCTTTGTCGATGCTGAGGAGAACCGCGAATTTATTACTGGCATCACAAACTGCCAGATGCCGTTGAAACTCTACCTTGAAGTAATACACACTCATGATGTGTGCGCAGAAAAACACAGCCGAACACATAACTCCAAGACCATGCAACACTTTTTTGCAAAGGGCAAAGTCAGATTTTTTCCTTGAAATGTAAGTATTGATAAATGCATCGAATATAATAGTCCCCGAACAACATGGAGACAATTTGTGAACAAGTTATAGTAAAGCATTTCTGGCTCAATAATAAATATTAAACGAGTAGGAAAATATCATCAGAGTTTCAACGTTAATATTTTTTTATTCAAGTACCATGCGGGCTAGATGTATAAGCGCGACAACCTCAAATGTTATTAGTTCTAAAGACAATAAAGGTAATAAAAATCTTGAAATGAATACTATAAATATCCTATCACTCTACTACTACTGATAATAATACTAATAATCCTAATTTGACAAGGATTTTATTTTGGCGCTGCTTAAATGAAGTCTTAGTAAAAAGCACTACAGTACTCAAAAACGTGTCTTTGCTCATTCCTTCACTCCAGTGTAGCAAACCATTTCCAGAGACTAAACAATTACATTTCAATCAATATCTCATTTTTCTAGCCGTCAGTCCCTTTCTCAGCACTGACACGACATGCTGATTAGCTCATGACAACAAAAAGAATAACATTTGGAGTGATGGAGTTAGTAAGAGTCCGAGCAAAATCCTTTACTTTATTTTTCACCCATAAAACACACTCAAAGATGGCTGTCACTCATCCTCCGTGCATCCTCGGCCTCTGCCCATGCCAGGCCCTGTTGGGGTGCTTCTGGGCGGTGTGTTTACCGCCATCAATCAAGGCCATCATCTGCCGCTTAGGACAGACGTGTGCGCCGAATTTCACCGACATCGTTGTGCCCTGCTCTGCTGCGTTGGGTTGTCAAAATATCTGGGACCTGAGTTATGGGCAAAGAGTTCGGAAAAAACAATTGGATCAATACAGGGTTCAACGTCTGCTCAAAAAGTGACCCTGAGCCCTCTGGAATTAGCCACAGAATTTACACGGTAGTAGAGTTTGTACCATTTTTTGCTTTCTATTATTGAAAACATTACACTTAGATTTAAAGTGCTATATTTTATAAATGCACCTATGCAAATTATAACGCTCCGGAGGCCAAAAATAATAGCAAACAAAAATTATAGTAATTCCTCTTTCTAAAGAGCTTTAGAAAACCTGATTTACTGACCAGTAACTATTTTCCCTAAGTGGAAATACCGTAATTTAATAACCTTACCATTGCAGTTTTCACTAAAGAAAATTAACTAATTCATTATTGCTCATAATTTGCTGAGGCATAGCTGCCAAATTTGTAAAATCAGCATGTTCAGAAAAAAAACGCAACTTTCAGAATGTATGCTTATTTTCTTCCAGTGTGAGTGTACATGGCACAATTGCTTAGCTCCCTCTAGTGACGCTCTTTGGGAAGACGTGCCGCGCTCATGTCGATGTTTCGATGGAAAAACAGAAGAAACGGAGTAACAAAATGTTAGCTTTTTAGAAGGGTCGAAATGTTCCTGTCCATATTGAGTTATATTGTTATGTGCCCTTTATTAGAAGAATTGATACAACTCATAAAATATTGGCTTTTTACCAAATATTTAAAGATTATTCTAAGGAATATTTAAAAAGTGAAAATTTATAATGTAAACTTTAATTCAGTTTTCAGTAGCCACAGTGTTTTTTGCAAGGGTTTGATAGCCAGCGGCCGAAGGGCTGCGTCCTTCAAACATTAAGTTGAGCTGAAATGTAGGGGTATAATTTGCAGCAGTACAAAACATCAACGCTTAGAAATAACATAACATGATTAAATGAATCTTTTTATGTAATTTTATTTACCTCATAATCCACAGCTCAGGGTGATGGCTAAACTTCAAAATCCCAGCACAATTTAGCCTGCTGAATTCCTTCTATCGACTCTCATTGTCGATTCTTCGCCGAATTCTTTCCGTTCTGTCGGGTTCGGGTCTGGACCTGAGCGTTGAAGACGTTCCTTACTCACGATCATCCTTTGTAAAAGCCGGCTGATCAACACCTGTGAGTTACAATACACAAGAAGCTATTGAAAAACCCCGGATTGCATAAACGACTCGGGAGTTGATGATTTGCACCGAGGAGCCATTTAACGCAGTATTACATATTGTAAGAATGTGATATTTTGCTCCACTGATTTCAGATCCAGTCGGCAGTGTTATGCGGTAGCAAAAATAAAACTAGGCTAGATTTATTTTTTTTACATTTTTCTTCTTAAAATAACGTGAAATTATGAGAAATGTCACATTGACTGCAAAGTGGGTTGGTATCGACTTTTGTAGCGAACCCATGGTTCACGTACAAATGTCATGTATACAAATTACACCCGACCCAGGCCTAGTTGTAACTGCCCTCTCTCTTTGACTATTAGAATCTCATCATTCATATATTAAGAACCTGAGATAGGAATAAAATCATAAAAACCCCGGTTAACACACGAGTTTCATTCATCTGAATTAACCAAATACCCGGAAATTACTAAGCACGAACGTGATATGCACACTGCAATGCTCAATTGTTTATTGCCACCAACACAGTATGTGCTGTGGCAAACAACTCAATGACACTCAGTCCATAGAAAGTCTGTCCTGCTGGAATTTTATCACGGGCTGGATGTTACACACAAATATCTGCCGTAGGCATTGAACAGAACGAATTATTTTACCACCACCATTTGTGTGTTGCTATTGGGATTACGACCACTGGGGCGCGGCAGCAGGAACTGTGTACAACACATCCAAGTATTCAGATTTTCTTCAATGGATGACCAACATTTAAAAAATGTGAACAAGTAGAGCAGTGCTTAGTTTATAAAATAATAAGTGCGCGGGCTCTCGTCAGGAGGCCACTGCAGCTTGCACCACAAACTGCCCCTACCAGGGTGCCAACCACTCCTACAAGTGAGACCATTCGGACTAAAACGCCATAAGATTTGCTTGGGCGGAAGATAATAGTCATTTTAAATCTATATTGAATTAATAATTAACTGTTGCTGTGGTCATCTCTAAATTAACTAGCCAGCACCATCTTGTGGCAGACTATCACAATCGCCTGTGATGACAAAAAAGTGCTGGTGCTGAGCACCATAAACCACTGCCTCAAATTAAGCATTGAAGTAGAGACCAAAAGAACTTCCACACCATCTATATTCCAGGGCACGTGTGGACATTTCTCATGAGGGGGCAATCATTTCTAGCTCTGCAGGTGAAGATTCATTTAGACTAAGTCTTAACTGTATGTTTTGCCATGTCAATACCTGAACAGTGCATTTTTTTCATATGCCCCATGTTTAGAGAGAGAGACAGAGAGCGAGAGAGAGAGAGACAGAGAGCGAGAGAGAGAGAGACAGAGAGCGAGAGAGAGAGAGTGTACAAAACTGTTTTTGCATTTGCATACATCTATGTTTACAAGGGAGTAGCTAGAATAAAATATCCCCCTCTTTCAAACAAATATATGATGACTCTGAATGAGTGAAGCAAGTAAACCTTACACTGCCTAGATTAGTTATATTCACCTGTTCATCCTCCTATCTATTTATCCTCACACCCCTTAATTTTTTGAACTTTCATCTCATTGTTTCACTATTCTTAGAATTCATTGGCTTTCTGTCCATCAGTCCTCTACTTCATTCATCAGTCCTTCTACTACTCCATTCACTTTCATATTTCCATGAATCTGTTCCCCACCATTCCATCTTTCCATCCATCGAATGACCAGTTTGTTCACACATCAATCCGTCCATCCATTCACTCTTCCATCCATTGATCCTTACACCCTTTATTCAACTTTCATCCACCCCCTCCATTCACCTTTCCTTCCAACCTTTCACAAATGGATATTTGTTCCCCTTTTTCCAACTGTTCATCCTTTTTCCTAGAGGTGGGTGAGATAAAAAAATTAACAGGGACAGCCCAGCCAGAGACAAGCGAATGGTCTAGCAGCTAGCTCATATTAGAGTCCATGCACGAACAGAGCTTTGAAAATATTTGCTATGTAAATCATACAATAGAAATTACATAAATTATAATAAAGTTGCATCAAAATTTAAAGTGTAACGTGGAATGTTTGATATTGAAAGGTCACATTATAGCACTGCATTGAGAAGTACTTATTAAAAGTGATAGTTTTGTACAACTGATAGCCTGAACTCACATATTTGAAAGAGCTTTCATATGCTATAATGAAGAAAAAAAGTTTTTGTGAAATAAAATATTTGCCCTAGATCATGCAAGTTAAGCACTGAAGCAGCAATTTAGCCAGGTTTTCTGGTTCCACTTTTTAAATATCAACCAGGAAATGGGTATTCTCATGTTAAGGCTTTATTTTTAACTCTTAGTTCATTTTCTGCAGATTTTCAATACTGCGTTTATTACAAGGTGGAGATTGAGCGATTAGCCCAGAATCACAGGATGGTGAGTCGACGCTCAGAATAGAATCTAGGGGCATATTATCAAGACAGGCGATAAAATTATCGCCGTTTTAGCGGCAGAAAACTGCAGCTAAAATGGCAATAATGGGCTTGATAATATGCTCTATGGAATTCCAATTGAAGCCCATGTTAAATGTGAAGGACATCTAACATGGGCTTCAATTGGAATTCCATAGAGCATATTATCAAGCCCATTATCGCCATTTTAGCGGCAGTTTTCTGCCACTAAAACGGCGATAATTTTATCGCCTGTCTTGATAATATGCCCCCTGGTTTCCCAGTTTCACAGTCACCAACTCTGACTGTAAAAAGCCCCATCCTGGGTAGAGTAAGGATGGCAGACAGAAAACACTCTCTCTCTCCTGCCCTGATCTTTGATCACTTGGTAGCTCTTGACGGTCACCTCTCAGCCATGCACTGCTCTTTCATTAGACCTTTTTATGAGACTTTATCTTCTGGCATGCATAGAGAATAGGCAAAATGTAAAACTAATCAGCTTTCAGAGGGATCCGGATTGCTGGATCATCAGTGCAGTGATGACCCCCCTGAAGCTGCTAAAGCGGGAGGTAGCCCCACGCCACTGTTTGTACATGCACACAATGTAAAAGTGCTTCAAACACAATTATTTTTACAGCTAGCATTAATGTGAAAGTGGACTGTATTAGTATCGGCTATTGGCCAATCAAGCAGTGCCCGTAGAGCTGGTCTGAAAGGTCAGTGTGTGGGCCGGTTTTGTGGATGCTTGTGGGCCTGTTTAATGGTCTGCTAGTCTGCTAGGTTTTTACTGTTGATATACTGTTGATATCCTGATATCAGAAAAAAACATTGGCTGCAGCAAGCTGAAATAGATACTGCCCTCCATACTGCCTTCCAAATCTTGTAAACATTAGACAGCGTTTCTTTATAATCACATAACTAACCCAATTTGAAAACATGGGACTCTGTTTGAACAACCTGATTTACAAATGGAGACCACATTTAATGGGGAACATCCTTTATCACGCAACTTTTACAACGCAGTACCTTTACCAAGCAGGTATTACAACGCAAGTCGTTACAACCACTTGCGCTGGGGGGCGCTGTAGGATAGGGAATAGTTTAATTTACTATCCAAAACCTTCCCTACTATCCACGGGGACTGGAGTTGGAATAGTAAATTAAACTATTCCACTATCCAGCACTTCTCAACGCAAGTCGTTGTAACGACTTGCGTTGTAAAACCTGTGTGGTAAAGGCATGCGTGGTAAAAGCATGCGTTGTAACGACATACATCCCATTTAATTTGGTATCCAGGTCTATTTTCAGTCCCAGCCCAACCCTGACTAGTGAAATTCAACATCAGCACTACCTACAATACGGTTTATGGTGTGTGCATCCACAATGTGCAGTCTGCTACCAATAGCTTCCCATTATGTTAACGCAGGCCATTGTAGCCCCTGTGGCACAGGGGAGCTCCCTACCCTTCAGGGGACCCCAGTTCAGCCCAAGGCCCATAAAGATCTGTAAGATATGGGAGATTCAGGAGCTCCTCATCACATTATGCATGGGTGTTCCATCATTTTGCATTATGCCAATGATGAGATCATGATGCTCAATGTGTTGCTAGGAAGTGCAAAAGTCACCTGTAGATATGCGCCTCTATCATACCTTTTCATAATATGCATTATACGTTCTTGTTACAGATTACTTAAAACTACGACACAGCCTGCAATCTAAAATGCAAATATGGGAAACTGATACCTGCCAAGAGTCGAGACTCTTAAGCAACCCAAGAGTATATTTCATCTATGAAATATTTTTTGGGGGGGCAAAAATGAATGGTAGTACATTATGCTTAATAGTCAACAGTTTCCCGAATTAATGATATATATATATATATATATATATATATATATATATATATATATATATATATATATTTAAAACGAACCTCAGTTAAACCATCCCCATTTCATGACACCTGTTAATACCTGTATTATTTACTTGTGGGTTTAATTCTCACAATACATGGGCATAACATTACTCTTCCACTTAAATCATTGGTATCTTGCTCTTAAATGTTAATTGAAAACCAGAAGAGCAAAAGCAGAACCCGTACTTTCAAAGTGGGTTGGTATCGTGCGTGACTTTTATAGCGAACCCATGGTTCACGTACAAATGTCATGTATAAAAATTACACCCAGGCCTAGGTGTAGCTGCCCTCTCTCTTTGACTATTGGAAACTCATAATTCATATAGTAAGAACCTGAGATGGGAATCAAATCATAACAACCCCAGAATAACAAACGGGTTTCATTCATCTGAAATAACCAAATACCCGGAAATTACTAAGCACAAACGTGCTATGCACACTGCAATGCTCAATTGTTTATTGCCACCAACACAGTATGTGCTGTGGCAAACAACTCAATGAAACTCATTCCATAGAAAGTCTGTCCTGCTGGGATTTTATCACGGGCTGGATGTTACACACAAATATCTGCCGTAGGTATTGAACAGAACGAATTATTTTACCACCACCATTTGTGTGTTGCTATTGGGATTACGACCACAGGGGCGTGGCAACAGGAACAGTGTACAACACATTGAAGTATTCAGATCTTCTTCAATGGATGTCCAACATTAAAAAAGATGTGAACAAGTAGAGCAGTGCTTAATCTGTAAAATAAGAAGTGCCCGGGCTCTCATCAGGAGGCCACTGCAGCTTGCACCACAAACTGCCCCTACCAGGGTGCCAACTACTCCTTCAAGTGAGACCATTCAGACTAAAAAGCCATAAGAATGGCTTGGGTGGTAGATAATAGTCATTTTAAATCTATTTTAATAATTAACTGTTGCTGTGGTCATCTCTAAATTAACTAGCCAGCACCACCTTGTGGCAGACTGTCACAAGCGCCTGTGATGACAAAAAAGTGCTGGTGCTGAGCACCATAAACCACTGGCTCAAATTAAGCATTGAAGTAGAGACCAAAAGAACTTCCACACCACCTGTATTCCAGGGCACGTGTGGACATTTCTCATGAGGGGTTAATCATGTCTAGCTCTGCAGGTGAAGATTTATTTAGAATAAGTCTTAACTGTATGTTTGCCATGTCAATACCTGAACAGTGCATTTTTTTCATATTCCCCAGTGTTTAGAGAGAGAGACAGAGAACGAGAGAGAGAGAGAGTACAAAAATGTTTTTGCATTTGCATACATCTATATTTACAAGGGTTTAGCTTGAATAAAATATCCCCCTCTTTTAAACAAATATATGATGACTCTGAATGAGTGAAGCAAGTAAACCTTACACTGCCTAGATTAGTTATATTCACCTGTACATCCTCCTATCTATCTATTTATCCTCCCACCCCTTCATTTTTTGTTCCTTCATCCCATCGTTTCACTATTCTTAAAATTCATTGGCTTTCTGTCCATCAGTCCTCCACTTCATTCATCAGTCCTTCTATTACTCCATTCACTTTCATATTTCCATGAATCTGTTCCCCACCATTCCATCTTTCCATCCATCGAATCACCAGTTTGTTCACACATCAATCTGTTCATCCATTCACTCTTCCATCCATTCATCCTTACACCCTTTATTCAACTTTCATCCACCCCCTCCATTCACCTTTCCTTCCAACCTTTCACAAATGGATATTTGTATCCCTTCGTCCAACTGTTCATCCTTTATCCTAGAGGTGGGTGAGATAAAAAATTAACAGGGACAGCCCAGCCAGAGACAAGCGAATGGTCTAGCTCATATTAGAGTCCATGCACGAACAGAGCTTTGAAAATATTTGCTATGTAAATCATACATCAGAAATTACATAAAATATAATAAAGTTGCATCAAAATTTAAAGTGTAACGTGGAATGTTTGATATTAATGGGTCACAATATAGCACTGCACTGAGAAGTACTTAATAAAAGTGATAGTTTTGTACAACTTATAGTCTGAACTCACATATTTGAAAGAGCTTTCGTATGCTATAATGAAGAAAAAAAGTTTTTGGGAAATAAAATATTTGCCTAAGATCATGCAAGTTAAGCACTGAAGCAGCAATTTAGCCAGGTTTTCTGGTTCCACTTTTTAAATATCAACCAGGAAATGGGTATTCTCATGTTAAGGCTTTATTTTTCACTCTTAGTTCATTTTCTGCAGATTTTCAATACTGCGTTTATTACAAGGGGAGATTGAGCGATTAGCCCAGAATCACAGGATGGTGAGCCGACGCTCAGAATAGAATCTAGGGGCATATTATCAAGACAGGCGATAAAATTATCGCCGTTTTAGCGGCAGAAAACTGCCGCTAAAATGGCAATAATGGGCTTGATAATATGCTCTATGGAATTCCAATTGAAGCCCATGTTAAATGTGAAGGACATCTAACATGGGCTTCAATTGGAATTCCATAGAGCATATTATCAAGCCCATTATCGCCATTTTAGCGGCAGTTTTCTGCCACTAAAACGGCGATAATTTTATCGCCTGTCTTGATAATATGCCCCCTGGTTTCCCAGTTTCACAGTCACCAACTCTGACTGTAAAAAGCCACATCCTGGGTAGAGTAAGGATGGCAGACAGAAAACACATGAAAGTTTGGCTCGTTATGGGCTCGAGCCTGGATCAAGCTTTTAGTGGCTTGCCCACGTCTACTTTTATCATTCCTTTGTTGTTTTAATCCTTCCTTCCACTTTTCCAATTTCTATCTAACATGCTTTTTAATGATCTTATATTATTTTTCTATCTTATTTTTCTTCCACTACCCACTCTATTAGCTGCTCTCTCCATTCTCAGTTAAACATTTTCATCACTTTTTTTTCTCTCTCTCCTGCCCTGATCTTTGATCACTTGGTAGCTCTTGACGGTCACCTCTCAGCCATGCACTGCTCTTTCATTAGACCTTTTTATGAGACTTTATCTTCTGGCATGCATAGAGAATAGGCAAAATGTAAAACTAATCAGCTTTCAGAGGGACCCGGATTGCTGGATCATCAGTGCAGTGATGACCCCCCTGAAGCTGCTAAAGCGGGAGGTAGCCCCACGCCACTGTTTGTACATGCACACAATGTAAAAGTGCTTCAAACACAATTATTTTTACAGCTAGCATTAATGTGAAAGTGGACTGTATTAGTATCGGCTATTGGCCAATCAAGCAGTGCCCGTAGAGCTGGTCTGAAAGGTCAGTGTGTGGGCCGGTTTTGTGGATGCTTGTGGGCCTGTTTAATGGTCTGCTAGTCTGCTAGGTTTTTACTGTTGATATACTGTTGATATCCTGATATCAGAAAAAAACATTGGCTGCAGCAAGCTGAAATAGATACTGCCCTCCATACTGCCTTCCAAATCTTGTAAACATTAGACAGCGTTTCTTTATAATCACATAATTAACCCAATTTGAAAACATGGGACTCTGTTTGAACAACTTGATTTACAAATGGAGACCACATTTAATGGGGAACATCCTTTACCACGCAACTTTTACAACGCAGTACCTTTACCAAGCAGGTATTACAACGCAAGTCGTTACAACCACTTGCGCTGGGGGGCGCTGTAGGATAGGGAATAGTTTAATTTACTATCCAAAACCTTCCCTACTATCCACGGGGACTGGAGTTGGAATAGTAAATTAAACTATTCCACTATCCAGCACTTCTCAACGCAAGTCGTTGTAACGACTTGCGTTGTAAAACCTGTGTGGTAAAGGCATGCGTGGTAAAAGCATGCGTTGTAACGACATACATCCCATTTAATTTGGTATCCAGGTCTATTTTCAGTCCCAGCCCAACCCTGACTAGTGAAATTCAACATCAGCACTACCTACAATACGGTTTATGGTGTGTGCATCCACAATGTGCAGTCTGCTACCAATAGCTTCCCATTATGTCTAACGCAGGCCATTGTAGCCCCTGTGGCACAGGGGAGCTCCCTACCCTTCAGGGGACCCCAGTTCAGCCCAAGGCCCATAAAGATCTGTAAGATATGGGAGATTCAGGAGCTCCTCATCACATTATGCATGGGTGTTCCATCATTTTGCATTATGCCAATGATGAGATCATGATGCTCAATGTGTTGCTAGGAAGTGCAAAAGTCACCTGTAGATATGCGCCTCTATCATACCTTTTCATAATATGCATTATACGTTCTAGTTACAGATTACTTAAAACTACGACACAGCCTGCAATCTAAAATGCAAATATGGGAAACTGATACCTGCCAAGAGTCGAGACTCTTAAGCAACCCAAGAGTATATTTCATCTATGAAATATTTTTTGGGGGGGCAAAAATGAATGGTAGTACATTATGCTTAATAGTCAACAGTTTCCCGAATTAATGATATATATATATATATATATATATATATATATATATATATATATATTTAAAACGAACCTCAGTTAAACCATCCCCATTTCATGGCACCTGTTAATACCTGTATTATTTACTTGTGGGTTTAATTCTCACAATACATGGGCATAACATTACTCTTCCACTTAAATCATTGGTATCTTGCTCTTAAATGTTAATTGAAAACCAGAAGAGCAAAAGCAGAACCCGTACTTTCAAAGTGGGTTGGTATCGTGCGTGACTTTTATAGCGAACCCATGGTTCACGTACAAATGTCATGTATAAAAATTACACCCAGGCCTAGGTGTAGCTGCCCTCTCTCTTTGACTATTGGAAACTCATAATTCATATAGTAAGAACCTGAGATGGGAATCAAATCATAACAACCCCAGAATAACAAACGGGTTTCATTCATCTGAAATAACCAAATACCCGGAAATTACTAAGCACAAACGTGCTATGCACACTGCAATGCTCAATTGTTTATTGCCACCAACACAGTATGTGCTGTGGCAAACAACTCAATGAAACTCATTCCATAGAAAGTCTGTCCTGCTGGGATTTTATCACGGGCTGGATGTTACACACAAATATCTGCCGTAGGTATTGAACAGAACGAATTATTTTACCACCACCATTTGTGTGTTGCTATTGGGATTACGACCACAGGGGCGTGGCAACAGGAACAGTGTACAACACATTGAAGTATTCAGATCTTCTTCAATGGATGTCCAACATTAAAAAAGATGTGAACAAGTAGAGCAGTGCTTAATCTGTAAAATAAGAAGTGCCCGGGCTCTCATCAGGAGGCCACTGCAGCTTGCACCACAAACTGCCCCTACCAGGGTGCCAACTACTCCTTCAAGTGAGACCATTCAGACTAAAAAGCCATAAGAATGGCTTGGGTGGTAGATAATAGTCATTTTAAATCTATTTTAATAATTAACTGTTGCTGTGGTCATCTCTAAATTAACTAGCCAGCACCACCTTGTGGCAGACTGTCACGAGCGCCTGTGATGACAAAAAAGTGCTGGTGCTGAGCACCATAAACCACTGGCTCAAATTAAGCATTGAAGTAGAGACCAAAAGAACTTCCACACCACCTGTATTCCAGGGCACGTGTGGACATTTCTCATGAGGGGTTAATCATGTCTAGCTCTGCAGGTGAAGATTTATTTAGAATAAGTCTTAACTGTATGTTTGCCATGTCAATACCTGAACAGTGCATTTTTTTCATATTCCCCAGTGTTTAGAGAGAGAGACAGAGAACGAGAGAGAGAGAGAGAGTACAAAAATGTTTTTGCATTTGCATACATCTATATTTACAAGGGTTTAGCTTGAATAAAATATCCCCCTCTTTTAAACAAATATATGATGACTCTGAATGAGTGAAGCAAGTAAACCTTACACTGCCTAGATTAGTTATATTCACCTGTACATCCTCCTATCTATCTATTTATCCTCCCACCCCTTCATTTTTTGTTCCTTCATCCCATCGTTTCACTATTCTTAAAATTCATTGGCTTTCTGTCCATCAGTCCTCCACTTCATTCATCAGTCCTTCTATTACTCCATTCACTTTCATATTTCCATGAATCTGTTCCCCACCATTCCATCTTTCCATCCATCGAATCACCAGTTTGTTCACACATCAATCTGTTCATCCATTCACTCTTCCATCCATTCATCCTTACACCCTTTATTCAACTTTCATCCACCCCCTCCATTCACCTTTCCTTCCAACCTTTCACAAATGGATATTTGTATCCCTTCGTCCAACTGTTCATCCTTTATCCTAGAGGTGGGTGAGATAAAAAATTAACAGGGACAGCCCAGCCAGAGACAAGCGAATGGTCTAGCTCATATTAGAGTCCATGCACGAACAGAGCTTTGAAAATATTTGCTATGTAAATCATACATCAGAAATTACATAAAATATAATAAAGTTGCATCAAAATTTAAAGTGTAACGTGGAATGTTTGATATTAATGGGTCACAATATAGCACTGCACTGAGAAGTACTTAATAAAAGTGATAGTTTTGTACAACTTATAGTCTGAACTCACATATTTGAAAGAGCTTTCGTATGCTATAATGAAGAAAAAAAGTTTTTGGGAAATAAAATATTTGCCTAAGATCATGCAAGTTAAGCACTGAAGCAGCAATTTAGCCAGGTTTTCTGGTTCCACTTTTTAAATATCAACCAGGAAATGGGTATTCTCATGTTAAGGCTTTATTTTTCACTCTTAGTTCATTTTCTGCAGATTTTCAATACTGCGTTTATTACAAGGGGAGATTGAGCGATTAGCCCAGAATCACAGGATGGTGAGCCGACGCTCAGAATAGAATCTAGGGGCATATTATCAAGACAGGCGATAAAATTATCGCCGTTTTAGCGGCAGAAAACTGCCGCTAAAATGGCAATAATGGGCTTGATAATATGCTCTATGGAATTCCAATTGAAGCCCATGTTAAATGTGAAGGACATCTAACATGGGCTTCAATTGGAATTCCATAGAGCATATTATCAAGCCCATTATCGCCATTTTAGCGGCAGTTTTCTGCCACTAAAACGGCGATAATTTTATCGCCTGTCTTGATAATATGCCCCCTGGTTTCCCAGTTTCACAGTCACCAACTCTGACTGTAAAAAGCCACATCCTGGTTAGAGTAAGGATGGCAGACAGAAAACACATGAAAGTTTGGCTCGTTATGGGCTCGAGCCTGGATCAAGCTTTTAGTGGCTTGCCCACGTCTACTTTTATCATTCCTTTGTTGTTTTAATCCTTCCTTCCACTTTTCCAATTTCTATCTAACATGCTTTTTAATGATCTTATATTATTTTTCTATCTTATTTTTCTTCCACTACCCACTCTATTAGCTGCTCTCTCCATTCTCAGTTAAACATTTTCATCACTTTTTTTTCTCTCTCTCCTGCCCTGATCTTTGATCACTTGGTAGCTCTTGACGGTCACCTCTCAGCCATGCACTGCTCTTTCATTAGACCTTTTTATGAGACTTTATCTTCTGGCATGCATAGAGAATAGGCAAAATGTAAAACTAATCAGCTTTCAGAGGGACCCGGATTGCTGGATCATCAGTGCAGTGATGACCCCCCTGAAGCTGCTAAAGCGGGAGGTAGCCCCACGCCACTGTTTGTACATGCACACAATGTAAAAGTGCTTCAAACACAATTATTTTTACAGCTAGCATTAATGTGAAAGTGGACTGTATTAGTATCGGCTATTGGCCAATCAAGCAGTGCCCGTAGAGCTGGTCTGAAAGGTCAGTGTGTGGGCCGGTTTTGTGGATGCTTGTGGGCCTGTTTAATGGTCTGCTAGTCTGCTAGGTTTTTACTGTTGATATACTGTTGATATCCTGATATCAGAAAAAAACATTGGCTGCAGCAAGCTGAAATAGATACTGCCCTCCATACTGCCTTCCAAATCTTGTAAACATTAGACAGCGTTTCTTTATAATCACATAATTAACCCAATTTGAAAACATGGGACTCTGTTTGAACAACTTGATTTACAAATGGAGACCACATTTAATGGGGAACATCCTTTACCACGCAACTTTTACAACGCAGTACCTTTACCAAGCAGGTATTACAACGCAAGTCGTTACAACCACTTGCGCTGGGGGGCGCTGTAGGATAGGGAATAGTTTAATTTACTATCCAAAACCTTCCCTACTATCCACGGGGACTGGAGTTGGAATAGTAAATTAAACTATTCCACTATCCAGCACTTCTCAACGCAAGTCGTTGTAACGACTTGCGTTGTAAAACCTGTGTGGTAAAGACATGCTTGGTAAAAGCATGCGTTGTAACGACATACATCCCATTTAATTTGGTATCCAGGTCTATTTTCAGTCCCAGCCCAACCCTCACTAGTGAAATTCAACATCAGCACTACCTACAATACGGTTTTAGGGTGTGTGCATCCACAATGTGCAGTATGCTACCAATAGCTTCCCATTATGTCTAACGCAGGCCATTGTAGCCCCTGTGGCACAGGGGAGCTCCCTACCCTTCAGGGGACCCCAGTTCAGCCCAAGGCCCATAAATATCTGTAAGATATGGGAGATTCAGGAGCTCCTCATCACATTATGCATGGGTGTTCCATCATTTTGCATTATGCCAATGATGAGATCATGATGCTCAATGTGTTGCTAGGAAGTGCAAAAGTCACCTGTAGATATGCGCCTCTATCATACCTTTTCATAATATGCATTATACGTTCTAGTTACAGATTACTTAAAACTACGACACAGCCTGCAATCTAAAATGCAAATATGGGAAACTGATACCTGCCAAGAGTCGAGACTCTTAAGCAACCCAAGAGTATATTTCATCTATGAAATATTTTTGGGGGGGGCAAAAATGAATGGTAGTACATTATGCTTAATAGTCAACAGTTTCCCGAATTAATGATATATATATATATATATTTAAAACGAACCTCAGTTAAACCATCCCCATTTCATGACACCTGTTAATACCTGTATTATTTACTTGTGGGTTTAATTCTCACAATACATGGGCATAACATTACTCTTCCACTTAAATCATTGGTATCTTGCTCTTAAATGTTAATTGAAAACCAGAAGAGCAAAAGCAGAACCCGTACTTTCAAAGTGGGTTGGAATCGTGCGTGACTTTTATAGCGAACCCATGGTTCACGTACAAATGTCATGTATAAAAATTACACCCAGGCCTAGGTGTAGCTGCCCTCTCTCTTTGACTATTGGAAACTCATAATTCATATATTAAGAACCTGAGATGGGAATCAAATCATAACAACCCCAGAATAACAAACGGGTTTCATTCATCTGAAATAACCAAATACCCGGAAATTACTAAGCACGAACGTGCTATGCACACTGCAATGCTCAATTGTTTATTGCCACCAACACTGTATGTGCTGTGGCAAACAACTCAATGAAACTCATTCCATAGAAAGTCTGTCCTGCTGGGATTTTATCACGGGCTGGATGTTACACACAAATATCTGCCGTAGGTATTGAACAGAACAAATTATTTTACCACCACCATTTGTGTGTTGCTATTGGGATTACGACCACCGGGGCGTGGCAGCAGGAACAGTGTACAACACATTGAAGTATTCAGATCTTCTTCAATGGATGTCCAACATTAAAAAAGATGTGAACAAGTAGAGCAGTGCTTAATCTGTAAAATAAGAAGTGCCCGGGCTCTCATCAGGAGGCCACTGCAGCTTGCACCACAAACTGCCCCTACCAGGGTGCCAACTACTCCTTCAAGTGAGACCATTCAGACTAAAAAGCCATAAGAATGGCTTGGGTGGTAGATAATAGTCATTTTAAATCTATTTTAATAATTAAATGTTGCTGTGGTCATCTCTAAATTAACTAGCCAGCACCACCTTGTGGCAGACTGTCACAAGCGCCTGTGATGACAAAAAAGTGCTGGTGCTGAGCACCATAAACCACTGGCTCAAATTAAGCATTGAAGTAGAGACCAAAAGAATTCCACACCACCTGTATTCCAGGGCACGTGTGGACATTTCTCATGAGGGGTTAATCATGTCTAGCTCTGCAGGTGAAGATTTATTTAGAATAAGTCTTAACTGTATGTTTTGCCATGTCAATACCTGAACGGTGCATTTTTTTCATATTCCCCAGTGTTTAGAGAGAGAGACAGAGAACGAGAGAGAGAGTACAAAAATGTTTTTGCATTTGCATACATCTATATTTACAAGGGAGTAGCTTGAATAAAATATCCCCCTCTTTTAAACAAATATATGATGACTCTGAATGAGTGAAGCAAGTAAACCTTACACTGCCTAGATTAGTTATATTCACCTGTACATCCTCCTATCTATCTATTTATCCTCCCACCCCTTCATTTTTTGTTCCTTCATCCCATCGTTTCACTATTCTTAAAATTCATTGGCTTTCTGTCCATCAGTCCTCCACTTCATTCATCAGTCCTTCTATTACTCCATTCACTTTCATATTTCCATAAATCTGTTCCCCACCATTCCATCTTTCCATCCATCGAATCACCAGTTTGTTCACAAATCAATCTGTTCATCCATTCACTCTTCCATCCATTCATCCTTACACCCTTTATTCAACTTTCATCCACCCCCTCCATTCACCTTTCCTTCCAACCTTTCACAAATGGATATTTGTATCCCTTCGTCCAACTGTTCATCCTTTATCCTAGAGGTGGGTGAGATAAAAAATTAACAGGGACAGCCCAGCCAGAGACGAGAGGATGGTCTAGCTCATATTAGAGTCCATGCACGAACAGAGCTTTGAAAATATTTGCTATGTAAATCATACATCAGAAATTACATAAAATATAATACGGTTGCATCAAAATTTAAAGTGTAACGTGGAATGTTTGATATTAATGGGTCACAATATAGCACTGCACTGAGAAGTACTTAATAAAAGTGATAGTTTTGTACAACTTATAGTCTGAACTCACATATTTGAAAGAGCTTTCGTATGCTATAATGAAGAAAAAAAGTTTTTGGGAAATAAAATATTTGCCTAAGATCATGCAAGTTAAGCACTGAAGCAGCAATTTAGCCAGGTTTTCTGGTTCCACTTTTTAAATATCAACCAGGAAATGGGTATTCTCATGTTAAGGCTTTATTTTTCACTCTTAGTTCATTTTCTGCAGATTTTCAATACTGCGTTTATTACAAGGGGAGATTGAGCGATTAGCCCAGAATCACAGGATGGTGAGCCGACGCTCAGAATAGAATCTAGGGGCATATTATCAAGACAGGCGATAAAATTATCGCCGTTTTAGCGGCAGAAAACTACCGCTAAAATGGCAATAATGGGCTTGATAGTATGCTCTATGGAATTCCAATTGAAGCCCATGTTAAATGTGAAGGACATCTAACATGGGCTTCAATTGGAATTCCATAGAGCATATTATCAAGCCCATTATCGCCATTTTAGCTGCAGTTTTCTGCCACTAAAACGGCGATAATTTTATCGCCTGTCTTGATAATATGCCCCCTGGTTTCCCAGTTTCACAGTCACCAACTCTGACTGTAAAAAGCCACATCCTGGGTAGAGTAAGGATGGCAGACAGAAAACACATGAAAGTTTGGCTCGTTATGGGCTCGAGCCTGGATCAAGCTTTTAGTGGCTTGCCCACGTCTACTTTTATCATTCCTTTGTTGTTTTAATCCTTCCTTCCACTTTTCCAATTTCTATCTAACATGCTTTTTAATGATCTTATATTATTTTTCTATCTTATTTTTCTTCCACTACCCACTCTATTAGCTGCTCTCTCCATTCTCAGTTAAACTTTTTCATCACTTTTTTTTCAGTCTCTCCTGCCCTGATCTTTGATCACTTGGTAGCTCTTGACGGTCACCTCTCAGCCATGCACTGCTCTTTCATTAGACCTTTTTATGAGACTTTATCTTCTGGCATGCATAGAGAATAGGCAAAATGTAAAACTAATCAGCTTTCAGAGGGACCCGGATTGCTGGATCATCAGTGCAGTGATGACCCCCCTGAAGCTGCTAAAGCGGGAGGTAGCCCCACGCCACTGTTTGTACATGAACACAATGTAAAAGTGATTCAAACACAATTATTTTTACAGCTAGCATTAATGTGAAAGTGGACTGTATTAGTATCGGCTATTGGCCAATCAAGCAGTGCCCGTAGAGCTGGTCTGAAATGTCAGTGTGTGGGCCGGTTTTGTGGATGCTTGTGGGCCTGTTTAATGGTCTGCTAGTCTGCTAGGTTTTTACTGTTGATATACTGTTGATATCCTGATATCAGAAAAAAACATTGGCTGCAGCAAGCTGAAATAGATACTGCCCTCCATACTGCCTTCCAAATCTTGTAAACATTAGACAGCGTTTCTTTATAATCACATAATTAACCCAATTTGAAAACATGGGACTCTGTTTGAACAACCTGATTTACAAATGGAGACCACATTTAATGGGGAACATCCTTTACCACGCAACTTTTACAACGCAGTACCTTTACCAAGCAGGTATTACAACGCAAGTCGTTACAACCACTTGCGCTGGGGGGCGCTGTAGGATAGGGAATAGTTTAATTTACTATCCAAAACCTTCCCTACTATCCACGGGGACTGGAGTTGGAATAGTAAATTAAACTATTCCACTATCCAGCACTTCTCAACGCAAGTCGTTGTAACGACTTGCGTTGTAAAACCTGTGTGGTAAAGGCATGCGTGGTAAAAGCATGCGTTGTAACGACATACATCCCATTTAATTTGGTATCCAGGTCTATTTTCAGTTCCAGCCCAACCCTGACTAGTGAAATTCAACATCAGCACTACCTACAATACGGTTTTAGGGTGTGTGCATCCACAATGTGCAGTATGCTACCAATAGCTTCCCATTATGTCTAACGCAGGCCATTGTAGCCCCTGTGGCACAGGGGAGCTCCCTACCCTTCAGGGGACCCCAGTTCAGCCCAAGGCCCATAAAGATCTGTAAGATATGGGAGATTCAGGAGCTCCTCATCACATTATGCATGGGTGTTCCATCATTTTGCATTATGCCAATGATGAGATCATGATGCTCAATGTGTTGCTAGGAAGTGCAAAAGTCACCTGTAGATATGCGCCTATATCATACCTTTTCATAATATGCATTATACGTTCTAGTTACAGATTACTTAAAACTACGACACAGCCTGCAATCTAAAATGCAAATATGGGAAACTGATACCTGCCAAGAGTCGAGACTCTTAAGCAACCCAAGAGTATATTTCATCTATGAAATATTTTTGGGGGGGGCAAAAATGAATGGTAGTACATTATGCTTAATAGTCAACAGTTTCCCGAATTAATGATATATATATATATATATATATATTTAAAACGAACCTCAGTTAAACCATCCCCATTTCATGACACCTGTTAATACCTGTATTATTTACTTGTGGGTTTAATTCTCACAATACATGGGCATAACATTACTCTTCCACTTAAATCATTGGTATCTTGCTCTTAAATGTTAATTGAAAACCAGAAGAGCAAAAGCAGAACCCGTACTTTCAAAGTGGGTTGGAATCGTGCGTGACTTTTATAGCGAACCCATGGTTCACGTACAAATGTCATGTATAAAAATTACACCCAGGCCTAGGTGTAGCTGCCCTCTCTCTTTGACTATTGGAAACTCATAATTCATATATTAAGAACCTGAGATGGGAATCAAATCATAACAACCCCAGAATAACAAACGGGTTTCATTCATCTGAAATAACCAAATACCCGGAAATTACTAAGCACGAACGTGCTATGCACACTGCAATGCTCAATTGTTTATTGCCACCAACACTGTATGTGCTGTGGCAAACAACTCAATGAAACTCATTCCATAGAAAGTCTGTCCTGCTGGGATTTTATCACGGGCTGGATGTTACACACAAATATCTGCCGTAGGTATTGAACAGAACAAATTATTTTACCACCACCATTTGTGTGTTGCTATTGGGATTACGACCACTGGGGCGTGGCAGCAGGAACAGTGTACAACACATTGAAGTATTCAGATCTTCTTCAATGGATGTCCAACATTAAAAAAGATGTGAACAAGTAGAGCAGTGCTTAATCTGTAAAATAAGAAGTGCCCGGGCTCTCATCAGGAGGCCACTGCAGCTTGCACCACAAACTGCCCCTACCAGGGTGCCAACTACTCCTTCAAGTGAGACCATTCAGACTAAAAAGCCATAAGAATGGCTTGGGTGGTAGATAATAGTCATTTTAAATCTATTTTAATAATTAACTGTTGCTGTGGTCATCTCTAAATTAACTAGCCAGCACCACCTTGTGGCAGACTGTCACAAGCGCCTGTGATGACAAAAAAGTGCTGGTGCTGAGCACCATAAACCACTGGCTCAAATTAAGCATTGAAGTAGAGACCAAAAGAACTTCCACACCACCTGTATTCCAGGGCACGTGTGGACATTTCTCATGAGGGGTTAATCATGTCTAGCTCTGCAGGTGAAGATTTATTTAGAATAAGTCTTAACTGTATGTTTTGCCATGTCAATACCTGAACAGTGCATTTTTTTCATATTCCCCAGTGTTTAGAGAGAGAGACAGAGAACGAGAGAGAGAGAGAGAGTACAAAAATGTTTTTGCATTTGCATACATCTATATTTACAAGGGAGTAGCTTGAATAAAATATCCCCCTCTTTTAAACAAATATATGATGACTCTGAATGAGTGAAGCAAGTAAACCTTACACTGCCTAGATTAGTTATATTCACCTGTACATCCTCCTATCTATCTATTTATCCTCCCACCCCTTCATTTTTTGTTCCTTCATCCCATCGTTTCACTATTCTTAAAATTCATTGGCTTTCTGTCCATCAGTCCTCCACTTCATTCATCAGTCCTTCTATTACTCCATTCACTTTCATATTTCCATGAATCTGTTCCCCACCATTCCATCTTTCCATCCATCGAATCACCAGTTTGTTCACACATCAATCTGTTCATCCATTCACTCTTCCATCCATTCATCCTTACACCCTTTATTCAACTTTCATCCACCCCCTCCATTCACCTTTCCTTCCAACCTTTCACAAATGGATATTTGTATCCCTTCGTCCAACTGTTCATCCTTTATCCTAGAGGTGGGTGAGATAAAAAATTAACAGGGACAGCCCAGCCAGAGACGAGAGGATGGTCTAGCTCATATTAGAGTCCATGCACGAACAGAGCTTTGAAAATATTTGCTATGTAAATCATACATCAGAAATTACATAAAATATAATAAAGTTGCATCAAAATTTAAAGTGTAACGTGGAATGTTTGATATTAATGGGTCACAATATAGCACTGCACTGAGAAGTACTTAATAAAAGTGATAGTTTTGTACAACTTATAGTCTGAACTCACATATTTGAAAGAGCTTTCGTATGCTATAATGAAGAAAAAAAGTTTTTGGGAAATAAAATATTTGCCTAAGATCATGCAAGTTAAGCACTGAAGCAGCAATTTAGCCAGGTTTTCTGGTTCCACTTTTTAAATATCAACCAGGAAATGGGTATTCTCATGTTAAGGCTTTATTTTTCACTCTTAGTTCATTTTCTGCAGATTTTCAATACTGCGTTTATTACAAGGGGAGATTGAGCGATTAGCCCAGAATCACAGGATGGTGAGCCGACGCTCAGAATAGAATCTAGGGGCATATTATCAAGACAGGCGATAAAATTATCGCCGTTTTAGCGGCAGAAAACTACCGCTAAAATGGCAATAATGGGCTTGATAGTATGCTCTATGGAATTCCAATTGAAGCCCATGTTAAATGTGAAGGATATCTAACATGGGCTTCAATTGGAATTCCATAGAGCATATTATCAAGCCCATTATCGCCATTTGAGCTGCAGTTTTCTGCCACTAAAACGGCGATAATTTTATCGCCTGTCTTGATAATATGCCCCCTGGTTTCCCAGTTTCACAGTCACCAACTCTGACTGTAAAAAGCCACATCCTGGGTAGAGTAAGGATGGCAGACAGAAAACACATGAAAGTTTGGCTCGTTATGGGCTCGAGCCTGGATCAAGCTTTTAGTGGCTTGCCCACGTCTACTTTTATCATTCCTTTGTTGTTTTAATCCTTCCTTCCACTTTTCCAATTTCTATCTAACATGCTTTTTAATGATCTTATATTATTTTTCTATCTTATTTTTCTTCCACTACCCACTCTATTAGCTGCTCTCTCCATTCTCAGTTAAACTTTTTCATCACTTTTTTTTCACTCTCTCCTGCCCTGATCTTTGATCACTTGGCAGCTCTTGACGGTCACCTCTCAGCCATGCACTGCTCTTTCATTAGACCTTTTTATGAGACTTTATCTTCTGGCATGCATAGAGAATAGGCAAAATGTAAAACTAATCAGCTTTCAGAGGGACCCGGATTGCTGGATCATCAGTGCAGTGATGACCCCCCTGAAGCTGCTAAAGCGGGAGGTAGCCCCACGCCACTGTTTGTACATGAACACAATGTAAAAGTGATTCAAACACAATTATTTTTACAGCTAGCATTAATGTGAAAGTGGACTGTATTAGTATCGGCTATTGGCCAATCAAGCAGTGCCCGTAGAGCTGGTCTGAAATGTCAGTGTGTGGGCCGGTTTTGTGGATGCTTGTGGGCCTGTTTAATGGTCTGCTAGTCTGCTAGGTTTTTACTGTTGATATACTGTTGATATCCTGATATCAGAAAAAAACATTGGCTGCAGCAAGCTGAAATAGATACTGCCCTCCATACTGCCTTCCAAATCTTGTAAACATTAGACAGCGTTTCTTTATAATCACATAATTAACCCAATTTGAAAACATGGGACTCTGTTTGAACAACCTGATTTACAAATGGAGACCACATTTAATGGGGAACATCCTTTACCACGCAACTTTTACAACGCAGTACCTTTACCAAGCAGGTATTACAACGCAAGTCGTTACAACCACTTGCGCTGGGGGGCGCTGTAGGATAGGGAATAGTTTAATTTACTATCCAAAACCTTCCCTACTATCCACGGGGACTGGAGTTGGAATAGTAAATTAAACTATTCCACTATCCAGCACTTCTCAACGCAAGTCGTTGTAACGACTTGCGTTGTAAAACCTGTGTGGTAAAGGCATGCGTGGTAAAAGCATGCGTTGTAACGACATACATCCCATTTAATTTGGTATCCAGGTCTATTTTCAGTTCCAGCCCAACCCTGACTAGTGAAATTCAACATCAGCACTACCTACAATACGGTTTTAGGGTGTGTGCATCCACAATGTGCAGTATGCTACCAATAGCTTCCCATTATGTCTAACGCAGGCCATTGTAGCCCCTGTGGCACAGGGGAGCTCCCTACCCTTCAGGGGACCCCAGTTCAGCCCAAGGCCCATAAAGATCTGTAAGATATGGGAGATTCAGGAGCTCCTCATCACATTATGCATGGGTGTTCCATCATTTTGCATTATGCCAATGATGAGATCATGATGCTCAATGTGTTGCTAGGAAGTGCAAAAGTCACCTGTAGATATGCGCCTATATCATACCTTTTCATAATATGCATTATACGTTCTAGTTACAGATTACTTAAAACTACGACACAGCCTGCAATCTAAAATGCAAATATGGGAAACTGATACCTGCCAAGAGTCGAGACTCTTAAGCAACCCAAGAGTATATTTCATCTATGAAATATTTTTTGGGGGGGCAAAAATGAATGGTAGTACATTATGCTTAATAGTCAACAGTTTCCCGAATTAATGATATATATATATATATATATATTTAAAACGAACCTCAGTTAAACCATCCCCATTTCATGACACCTGTTAATACCTGTATTATTTACTTGTGGGTTTAATTCTCACAATACATGGGCATAACATTACTCTTCCACTTAAATCATTGGTATCTTGCTCTTAAATGTTAATTGAAAACCAGAAGAGCAAAAGCAGAACCCGTACTTTCAAAGTGGGTTGGTATCGTGCGTGACTTTTATAGCGAACCCATGGTTCACGTACAAATGTCATGTATAAAAATTACACCCAGGCCTAGGTGTAGCTGCCCTCTCTCTTTGACTATTGGAAACTCATAATTCATATAGTAAGAACCTGAGATGGGAATCAAATCATAACAACCCCAGAATAACAAACGGGTTTCATTCATCTGAAATAACCAAATACCCGGAAATTACTAAGCACGAACGTGCTATGCACACTGCAATGCTCAATTATTTATTGCCACCAACACAGTATGTGCTGTGGCAAACAACTCAATGAAACTCATTCCATAGAAAGTCTGTCCTGCTGGGATTTTATCACGGGCTGGATGTTACACACAAATATCTGCCGTAGGTATTGAACAGAACGAATTATTTTACCACCACCATTTGTGTGTTGCTATTGGGATTACGACCACTGGGGCGTGGCAGCAGGAACAGTGTACAACACATTGAAGTATTCAGATCTTCTTCAATGGATGTCCAACATTAAAAAAGATGTGAACAAGTAGAGCAGTGCTTAATCTGTAAAATAAGAAGTGCCCGGGCTCTCATCAGGAGGCCACTGCAGCTTGCACCACAAACTGCCCCTACCAGGGTGCCAACTACTCCTTCAAGTGAGACCATTCAGACTAAAAAGCCATAAGAATGGCTTGGGTGGTAGATAATAGTCATTTTAAATCTATTTTAATAATTAACTGTTGCTGTGGTCATCTCTAAATTAACTAGCCAGCACCACCTTGTGGCAGACTGTCACAAGCGCCTGTGATGACAAAAAAGTGCTGGTGCTGAGCACCATAAACCACTGGCTCAAATTAAGCATTGAAGTAGAGACCAAAAGAACTTCCACACCACCTGTATTCCAGGGCACGTGTGGACATTTCTCATGAGGGGTTAATCATGTCTAGCTCTGCAGGTGAAGATTTATTTAGAATAAGTCTTAACTGTATGTTTTGCCATGTCAATACCTAAACAGTGCATTTTTTTCATATTCCCCAGTGTTTAGAGAGAGAGACAGAGAACGAGAGAGAGAGAGAGAGAGTACAAAAATGTTTTTGCATTTGCATACATCTATATTTACAAGGGAGTAGCTTGAATAAAATATCCCCCTCTTTTAAACAAATATATGATGACTCTGAATGAGTGAAGCAAGTAAACCTTACACTGCCTAGATTAGTTATATTCACCTGTACATATCCTCCTATCTATCTATTTATCCTCCCACACCTTCATTTTTTGTTCCTTCATCCCATCGTTTCACTATTCTTAAAATTCATTGGCTTTCTGTCCATCAGTCCTCCACTTCATTCATCAGTCCTTCTATTACTCCATTCACTTTCATATTTCCATGAATCTGTTCCCCACCATTCCATCTTTCCATCCATCGAATCACCAGTTTGTTCACACATCAATCTGTTCATCCATTCACTCTTCCATCCATTCATCCTTACACCCTTTATTCAACTTTCATCCACCCCCTCCATTCACCTTTCCTTCCAACCTTTCACAAATGGATATTTGTATCCCTTCGTCCAACTGTTCATCCTTTATCCTAGAGGTGGGTGAGATAAAAAATTAACAGGGACAGCCAAGCCAGAGACGAGAGGATGGTCTAGCTCATATTAGAGTCCATGCACGAACAGAGCTTTGAAAATATTTGCTATGTAAATCATACAACAGAAATTACATAAAATATAATAAAGTTGCATCAAAATTTAAAGTGTAACGTGGAATGTTTGATATTAATGGGTCACAATATAGCACTGCACTGAGAAGTACTTAATAAAAGTGATAGTTTTGTACAACTTATAGTCTGAACTCACATATTTGAAAGAGCTTTCGTATGCTCTAATGAAGAAAAAAAGTTTTTGGGAAATAAAATATTTGCCTAAGATCATGCAAGTTAAGCACTGAAGCAGCAATTTAGCCAGGTTTTCTGGTTCCACTTTTTAAATATCAACCAGGAAATGGGTATTCTCATGTTAAGGCTTTATTTTTAACTCTTAGTTCATTTTCTGCAGATTTTCAATACAGCGTTTATTACAAGGGGAGATTGAGCGAATAGCCCCGAATCACAGGATGGTGAGCCGACGCTCAGAATAGAATCTAGGGGCATATTATCAAGACAGGCAATAAAATTATCGCAGTTTTAGCGGCAGAAAACTGCGGCTAAAATGGCAATAATGGGCTTGATAATATGCTCTATGGAATTCCAATTGAAGCCCATGTTAAATGTGAAGGACATCTAACATGGGCTTCTATTGGAATTCCATAGAGCATATTATCAAGCCCATTATCGCCATTTTAGCGGCAGTTTTCTGCCACTAAAACGGCGATAATTTTATCGCCTGTCTTGATAATATGCCCCCTGGTTTCCCAGTTTCACAGTCACCAACTCTGACTGTAAAAAGCCACATCCTGGGTAGAGTAAGGATGGCAGACAGAAAACACATGAAAGTTTGGCTCGTTATGGGCTCGAGCCTGGATCAAGCTTTTAGTGGCTTGCCCACGTCTACTTTTATCATTCCTTTGTTGTTTTAATCCTTCCTTCCACTTTTCCAATTTCTATCTAACATGCTTTTTAATGATCTTATATGTTTTTTCTATCTTATTTTTCTTCCACTACCCACTCTATTAGCTGTTCTCTCCATTCTCAGTTAAACTTTTTCATCACTTTTTTTTCTCTCTCTCCTGCCCTGATCTTTGATCACTTGGTAGCTCTTGACGGTCACCTCTCAGCCATGCACTGCTCTTTCATTAGACCTTTTTATGAGACTTTATCTTCTGGCATGCATAGAGAATAGGCAAAATGTAAAACTAATCAGCTTTCAGAGGGACCCGGATTGCTGGATCATCAGTGCAGTGATGACCCCCCTGAAGCTGCTAAAGCGGGAGGTAGCCCCACGCCACTGTTTGTACATGCACACAATGTAAAAGTGATTCAAACACAATTATTTTTACAGCTAGCATTAATGTGAAAGTGGACTGTATTAGTATCGGCTATTGGCCAATCAAGCAGTGCCCGTAGAGCTGGTCTGAAAGGTCAGTGTGTGGGCCGGTTTTGTGGATGCTTGTGGGCCTGTTTAATGGTCTGCTAGTCTGCTATGTTTTTACTGTTGATATACTGTTGATATCCTGATATCAGAAAAAAACATTGGCTGCAGCAAGCTGAAATAGATACTGCCCTCCATACTGCCTTCCAAATCTTGTAAACATTAGACAGCGTTTCTTTATAATCACATAATTAACCCAATTTGAAAACATGGGACTCTGTTTGAACAACCTGATTTATAAATGGAGACCACATTTAATGGGGAACATCCTTTACCACGCAACTTTTACAACGCAGTACCTTTACCAAGCAGGTATTACAACGCAAGTCGTTACAACCACTTGCGCTGGGGGGCGCTGTAGGATAGGGAATAGTTTAATTTACTATCCAAAACCTTCCCTACTATCCACGGGGACTGGAGTTGGAATAGTAAATTAAACTATTCCACTATCCAGCACTTCTCAACGCAAGTCGTTGTAACGACTTGCGTTGTAAAACCTGTGTGGTAAAGGCATGCGTGGTAAAAGCATGCGTTGTAACGACATACATCCCATTTAATTTGGTATCCAGGTCTATTTTCAGTCCCAGCCCAACCCTGACTAGTGAAATTCAACATCAGCACTACCTACAATACGGTTTTAGGGTGTGTGCATCCACAATGTGCAGTATGCTACCAATAGCTTCCCATTATGTCTAACGCAGGCCATTGTAGCCCCTGTGGCACAGGGGAGCTCCCTACCCTTCAGGGGACCCCAGTTCAGCCCAAGGCCCATAAATATCTGTAAGATATGGGAGATTCAGGAGCTCCTCATCACATTATGCATGGGTGTTCCATCATTTTGCATTATGCCAATGATGAGATCATGATGCTCAATGTGTTGCTAGGAAGTGCAAAAGTCACCTGTAGATATGCGCCTCTATCATACCTTTTCATAATATGCATTATACGTTCTAGTTACAGATTACTTAAAACTACGACACAGCCTGCAATCTAAAATGCAAATATGGGAAACTGATACCTGCCAAGAGTCGAGACTCTTAAGCAACCCAAGAGTATATTTCATGTATGAAATATTTTTTGGGGGGGCAAAAATGAATGGTAGTACATTATGCTTAATAGTCAACAGTTTCCCGAATTAATGATATATATATATATATATATATATATATATATATATATATATATATATATATATATATATATATATATAAAACGAACCTCAGTTAAACCATCCCCATTTCATGACACCTGTTAATACCTGTATTATTTACTTGTGGGTTTAATTCTCACAATACATGGGCATAACATTACTCTTCCACTTAAATCATTGGTATCTTGCTCTTAAATGTTAATTGAAAACCAGAAGAGCAAAAGCAGAACCCGTACTTTCAAATTAAATACACCAAAAAGCAGTCAGTAATTATTGCGAAAAAGATATTGTAATCGATTAAGTATGTTTGGTTTAGAAATGCTGTTGCTCAGTCTATGTAGACACATGCAGAGATGCTTTCCTGTAAAGACCAGCAAGGAAAAAAGAACCATTTCGCGTTAAATATCTCCTTTCTGGTTATCACTTTTTATTTTTTAGAAAAAAACAGGATCAGAAGGAGGAAAAGCAGGTCATTGTTTTCAAACTGCAGCTATAATTATGCTTCACGACTTTCCTCTCACCCTGGTTGCAGCCCCTGGCAGTAGGCATTATAATGTCAGAACTCGACTACAATAACCTATTACAGTTGAGCAGCTACCATGGGCTAAATCACAAGCTGCCTTTAGTAAGGAGATTAGAGATTGTCATTCAGGGATTGAGGTATATTCAAATATATTTTCAGCTAGCTAGGTGTATAGATCAGTGGTATTTTAATTTTTGTATTTTCTTTACCCATAAAGCAAGCAAAAATATGTTTATTCAGAAAAGCTTTCCATGAAACTATATACAATGAAAAGTATTTGTTACACACCTTGAAACATAGCCATCATGAAGGGAATATGAACATTTTAGTTCTTCCAGATTTATCTGATTGCAAAATGTCAGTGTAAGAATTCCGGAACATAACTTGTACTTTTCAGATAGGACTGGGCACATGATGAGGATCCCCAAACAAGCGAATCTTCAATGCTCACTTTAATCTTGCAATCTCTTAAAGAGCGAAGGGAGGAGACACAGGAACTTTTCTCCCAAGTCAGGGCAGATAACCAAGGTATACAACACACACTGAAGGAACTGACCTCAAAAGTCTTTACCCTTACAAACGAAATAACTTATCTACAGACTAGAGTACTAGAGTTGCTGAAGATGAAGAAACAACACTAAAAACCACTGATAGGGTTTAACAACATGATGATATGCTTGAGAAAATGCAATGGAAGATAGAGGATTTGGAAAATTGCCAAAGGAGACAGAATTTGAAGCTGTTTGGGATTCCGGAAGGGTCAGAGGGGTCAGACCCTAGAGCGTATATTGTGCAGCTATTTCAGAGGGTTTTTCAGGACCTTGGGGATTGGGACAGGGATTGCCAGATATAAAGAGCCCATAGACTTCCACTTGTACAACGAAGACAAGATGCATGCTTCCCATGCCCTTTTCTTATTTATTTTGGGAATTTTTGCCTCCGGCAAGCTGTTTTTTTGAAGGCTGACCCTAGTTTGCCTGTTACTGTTGAATCTCTTGCAATTTTTTTTTGCTCATATTTTTGTAAAGCAATAATGGACAGGCGCTGGCAGCTCAGACAGTTGATTGATCCATTTAAAAGCAGTGGGGCACAAGCATATTTGCAGGAACCAGCATGTCCGAAAGTTCTATGAGAGGGGCACTCATTCTTTTTAATGTCTGAAAGGGAAGCGAAAAAAACACTCCACAAATGGCAGAAGCAGGGAGGGAGCAGCTACAAAAAATTAAGTATGGCTGCATCATTCCTAAGCTTAAGCTAGGGTTAAAACCCTTACTTTTCCTTGTAAGGTGATATTTTCTTGTTTTGTGTTTTGATTTGTACTTTTTAGTCGGCAATGGGTTGTGAGCCTCGGGGACCACCACGGGGACTGGTTCTCAGGTAGCTGCCAAATACATTGGCAGCTGTGAAAGAGGATGATTCCTCCTTCTAGATGTAGATGGGTGGGCCAACCTGCTGCAGAGGTGGAGAGGGTGGGTAGGGTGGGTGGAGACTAGGGGGGTTTAAAAAATGGAAAAGTCAACTGGAGGTTAATAAACAACAGAAAAGATAATAAAGGAATAGGAAAAAGTACCGGAATGACAGAATCAAAAGCGATAGGTAATAGACTTTTATTTTTGTTATGGCATGGTTTAAGTGTTTAGCTTGGAACGTGGCATGGCTGAATAGTAAGATCAAGAAGCAATTAGTGGCAGAAGAATTGAAAATGTATAAACCGCAAATAGTTATGTTGACAGAAACACATCTTGCATATAAGGATCGTGGGTTATTAAAACAATTGGGATTCGAAGTAGCAGTGTGTACAGCTCAAAGTGCCTCAATACGAGGGGTTGCTATATTAAAGCATAAATGTTTTATGGGTATACCGGGTAAGACAATGGCTGATCAAAACTGGAGGTGGGCCATAGCTCAGTTGACAATCAAGGGGAGGAAATATGTATTTTGTGTACTGTATGGTCCTAATATTGATGATCCTTCTATATTTGACGCGATAAATGTTGAACTGCTGAATTGGGAAGAGGAACGGGTGGTGATGGGTGATTTTAATTGTATCATGGACTATGGAATTGATACAACTAGATGGGGGCATTTCATAGAATGCGAAAGACAAGGGCTGCAATTAAGGAATTAGGGCGGTTACAGTTTTTGAGGGATGTGTGGCGGACTTTATATCCTACGGTTCCAGGCTCCACACCAACTCCATTCACGGATAGACATGGCTTGGGCTACTACCTCTATTTTATTGGAAATGGATATGGAAATATGTCCAAAAGTAACTTCAGATCATAACCCTATTCTTTTAATGTTAAAACCCCCCGATGATAGTAGGACGCCCAGAAACTTCTTGTTTCCTAGGTATGTGCTACTAGATGAGGAATACGTGGCTAAAACCAGAATTCAGCTTGAGGTTTTCTTTAGGGAGAATGCAGGATCTGCCTCCCCTATAGTAATTTGGGATATGTGTAAGGCTGTTATTAGAGGCTATACTCAACAATATATTCTCCAGCAAAATAAGGATCAAAGAAACAAAGATAAGGAGATTATTTTGGCAATACGTATGGCAGAAGATCAACATGCCAAGGCAACCTTGAAGGGGGCTAGGGATCTTGAAAGATTGGAAAAATTTGGATCTACTTTAATTGATCTCAGGTCAAAGCTTAAAAGGAAATTTAAGGAAAAAGTCATGGTAAACTATAACAAGTATCGTAGGTCGCAATATGAATTCGATGAAAAAATTGGTAAGATTCTTGCTTTTAAGGTTGCAGATGACAGGGCCAAGGCTCTTGTTAAGGCTATCAAGGGGCTGGATAGTATTTTGTACGAGCAACCACAACAGATTTTAGAACAGTTTGTTTTGTATTATCGAGCATTGTATACTCCATTGTCTTATCCTAAGCGAGAGGATATCTTTAGTTACATTCAAAATAATCCCCTGAAAAGTAAGGGGATGGAGACGTCGGATTTATTGGATGAAAATATATCAGTTGAAGAATTGGTTAGGGCAATTAGCGCGTTGCCTTCAGGTAAGGCAGCAGGGGAAGATTTAATCCCCCTGGAATTCTATAAGATTTTTAAAGATGTCATGCTGGTGCCATTCAATCAGATATTAGAGTTTATTGGTACTAATGGTAAAATTCCTGACTCATGGAATAAGACTAAAATAATTTTTTTCTTGAAGAAACACAAATCAGCGGAGGAATGCGGGTCATATCGGCCGATTTTACTTTTAAACGCGGATGTAAAAGTATACGCGAAAATTCTTGCTAATCGTTAATCCCCTATAATGCCTAATTTGCTCTCTTGTCATCAGCATGGGTTTATCCAAGGGAGGGATACAACAGCACATGTTAACATGGCAGTGACTGCTTTTGATGTGGCAGGCATTAGAACCACCCCACTCGGTATGATAATATTAGACGCAGAGAAGGCGTTCGACCGAGTGGTATGGAGGTTCTTATGGGCTATATTGTCAGATTTCTGGATTAAGGGCCAATTTAAAAGGCTGATACTTGCTTTATATGATAAGCCTTGTGCCAAACTAGCGTATTTAGGGTTGGAATCATCAACTTTTCCTATACTCTGTGGCACTCGACAGGTGTGCCCTCTTTCACCCTAACTATTCGCTCTTTATATAAAGCCGTTTATTCAAGCCTTGTTAAATAATCCACATATACGTGCTTTTGAGGCTGTAACAAAGTTTCTTAAAGTCATTGCATACGCAGATGATGTAGCGTTTTGTTCAACAGAGCCAGCAGAAGCGCTATCAGCGATAACAGAGGCAGCTAGTACGTTTGGTTTAGTATTAGGCTATAAGTTAAATGTAAACAAGACTCAAGTTCTTCTTAATTATAAACCGATAGATACAATACAGGGAGTCTGTTCGGTGGTTACATACTTGGGTGTCAATGAAGCTGCGCAAATAGGCAGAAGTTTTTCTCTGAACTACAAAGAGCTACTGAAGGAAACGGTCAAATCTTTAATAAAATGGCATACATTGCCTATAGATATTATTGGTAGAATTAATATCATAAAAATGAAGGTCTTACCTAAGTTTCTTTATTTCTTTCGTTCTATTCCTTTGCGGTTTCTGAACTTATTTTTGAAACGATTAGATGGAATTCTAAGTAGTTTTATATGGGAATATAAGAAAGCGCGGCGAGCTGTAGAACAGATAAAAATTACCTTTTGTTCAAGGGGGCCTGGAATTTCCAGACTTCAAGTTGTACTTTTGGTCTCCTTGCTTTATTCGTTTTCGGAGTCTTATTAACTCTGAGAGTACTCTTTATTGCCATGAGTTCGTAACTAACAAATGAGGTCAATATGTTTCTGTACAGAATTAACTACCCAAATTATTTTAAATGGGTTAAATTTAAGACTATTCGGGACAATGTATTCGTATGGCATGCTATTATGCTCAGAAACAATATTTCTGTGTATTGTGATAATTTTCCATTATGGCATAATCGAGGCTTGCCAGAGATATTCCAGGACGCAATGGGCAGTAAATGGGACAGCTGTGGGGTTAAACGTCTAGGGGATCTATATGATTATAATGGTTTTATTTCCTTTGAGAAGCTGCAGATTATACATAAATTGCCTGACCATATGCTGTTCAAATACAGATTCGAGATTATTTTTTAACCACTTGGATGCTAATGACAAGGTCAGCTCGTCATGGAGTGCCCATTCATTTCAATGGAAATCTAGCATAAATCGCTGACATGCCATAGCATCCAAGTGGAAAAACTGGTAAATATAACTGATTCGGAGATATGGTGTTTTTTAAAGGAAGTAGAGCTGAAGAAATTGATTAGTAGGGTGTACAAGTTGGTAAGTAGTCACAGAACAGACGATTCTGGGAGATTAGCGGAACAATGGAGTAAGGTGTTTGGTGAGCCTGGTAGCGGCTGGTACTAGCTTGAAAGCCATTAGAACAATTGATAAGGCGGTTAATTCTACAAATTTACGATTGCAGCAACACAGTATGGTGTGTCTCTTATATTATACTCCAGAAAGAATAGCTAAATGGTCAAATGACTACATTACGACTAGTGATCGTACAAGGTGCCCCAGGTGTAAACTACACACAGCCGACATAACACATATGTTTGTAACCTGCCCAGTATTGGATACTTTCTGGTTAGATGTTGGGAGGGGTTTATATCAGAAGCTGGGAATAGGGGCATCTTTGCCACTCAGGGAGACTTTGATGGGATGTAGTCGAGAGAATCCTAAAAATAATAGCTTATTTTCCATATTATTGGTCTCGGCTAGATTAACTATAGCCAGGGAATAGATCTCACCAAAGCCACCATCTGTTATGGATTGGTGGCTCTTGGTGAGACAAATATACGATATGGAGCAGGCGCTGGCTAAAGTAAGAGGTTCTCGCTCAATGGTAAAGTATATGATAATTTGGGGGTCTTTGTTTTCGACGGATTGAAGGTTCTGTGCTAAACCGTATAATGTCGGAAGGATGTCAATATATTCTATATGTTTGTTTTCTTTTATTGTATACTCTGCTGGGTGCTTTTGTACTAACTTCCAGTTGACAAATAAACATTTAAAAAAAACATTAAAAAAAAGAAATAGCACAGTTTAAAAGGAAAAATCAACAAGACTTAATAATAGACTTAGACAGATACTCAATTGATTTGGTTATTGTATTAAAGATTCAAAGTTTATAGCAATAAGAAATCTTTTGGGAGTTTCAGTTTAGAATATAACAGCTTGCATAAAAGTGGCAAACATTTAGGCAAGGCTTTTATCAGATGGTTATTAATAAAAACATCAGTTTACAGAGTGAATTCAGATTTAAAGTCCATTAAGGGCAAGTCCATTAGCATAGAACAACAAAATAAAATAAAATAAAAATGAAATGGTTTGGCAAGGAAGGTTTCAGTCCATCAGCTACAGACTGTAGCTTCAGCAAAGCAGTCAAAAACTAAAAGGCTAGTTCTTGGTAATCCTAAAAATTATCAGCATAGCATCCTCTTGCAAGGAAAAAGAAAGGTATGGCAATGCCCCTCCTTTGATGTTTATTCTTTTATTCAGTCTTTAAGTATGCCCAAATGATATAGCTTTGCACCACCATTGAAAGACTATTGTATGTTCCGGTTCACAAAATGTCACCTATGACACATGGAACAGTAAGATGCTTTCTCATGCTAGTCATGAAAATGAGAAACTTGAAAGTCCACATGGGCATAACATTGGTGAAAAAGAAATAGATATTATCCATCTATAGCAACAGCTAAAATCCTGTTCCCACAGGAATATTTCACTGTGCACACTGAAGAAGCATTTAGGAATTTCGAAAATTATAACAGTTGTAAAAGGACCACTGTATTTGGTAGGGGAAAAGGTCAGCTTTAACGAAATAGCCATTTCAAAAAAGCTTTTTAATTGACATTGCACATTTTAAATGAAATAAAGTCTAAATCAATAGCAAATATAATGTAAATAAAATCAATTCAAATAAGGATTATGTAGAACTTTCACCAACATTTTTTACATGGAAATTGCTCATTTTAAAAATACCCTACTACCACAATTTCTCTTGATATTTATAAAGTATACACTTTTATAAATGAACACTACAAAATGTGTTTTCCACTTTTCATAAATTGCAGAATCTCTAGTACAATTATGCAAAAATTCAAGGTCATAACTAGTTTCTACAGAGTTTGGCACTACGATTCTAAGGGAAACATCATTTACTACGAAGTCTTTACCACGCATGACGTTTACTACGATTCACTTACCACGCAAACGTCTTTTCAACGCGGGTGCATTCCACGACGGTCTTCACCACGCAACGTTCTTTCCTTCCAGTCTTCGTTCTCTCATCCTGCTCGTTCATAATTAAGAAAAAAGAACTATAAAAAAAGAGGGGCTGAGGGGGCTTGGGGAGGCTGGGGGGGGGTCTCCCCACCCCAAAAAATAACAAGCGGGTTGAAAAAAAAAGAAGAAAAATGAGAAAAAAAAGATATTAAGTGCCTCTGACGATCAAGAAAAGAGCCTCCCCAGCGACGTGACGTGTACGTCATTATAGTAGTCCTATCTCTATTTTTCAAAACGTGTTTTGACGCTCGTTTCCGTGAAGGGCAGTGGAGAGGTGAGATAAGGATCCAATGTTTATACATAAAAAAATATAATTAAAGCGCATTGTAAATTAAAAATGTTTTTAGAAAAAGGTAATCTGTAGTATTGGTATGTAATAAACATCGATATTTTGCTTTGTTAGGCAGTTATGAAATAATTTTTAGTAGCCTATCAGTATCATTATGTAAATTTAGAAGGGACGTAAGAGGTTAGTTAACGTAAAATTTGCGGAGTAGAATCCTGCGTTATCAATTGCTGCGTGGTAAAGACACATGCGAAGTAAAATTCGCGTGGTAAAGCCATGCGTGGTACAGGTAAGCGTTGTAAAATCATATATTCCGATTCTAAATGGTGCATTCAAATAGAAAGGCATTAGAAACACGAGGCCACTTTATTAATAGCAAAACTTCCTCAGTAAATGTTAATAAACAACACGTTCATAAGAAATGTATTAGTGCAACTCGTTTACATGCTTTAGTGTTACTTGTGTATGTTTTCTTCATCTTGCATTTTAAAGCACGCTTTTACAGAGCTTCTATTACACTCATCTCAGTTTGATGTGTCTCTGTGTCTAACATGCAAAGGGCACTTTCAGATTTTCATGTCTTTAATCAATAAATGTGTTGTGTATTATGATATTTAAAATTGTGCATCATCAGGTGATTCATGTTCATTCAGTTTTCAATTGCTACCAGGTAGACAGCTAGCAGAGTGTTTTTCAAGCCTAAATTCGATTTACATGTCTTCAGCATTGCTGTAGCAGATCAAGCTAAAGGAATAGATCTGTCTCGGCAAAGGAATGGCTAATGCAGTGAAGAGTAGAGGTGAAACTGCAGATCCCTAAGTCACTCCCTCTAAGTGGAGAAGTGTGGCTCAATGGTTAGAGCGATACAAAAGGGGATGATGGACGGAGCGTTTGAGCAAATCAAACACTCACCCCCAGTCAACTGATCTGGGTTTAATCCATCACCTTTCTTTAGCCCACTCAGCCACCCCAGTTCAGACATGGCTATATGCAAATCAGTCTGACCCTGTGCCTCATGGGAACAGTCCAGTCCGAACTGCCAAGCCATGTCTTCCCTGGACCGGAAACAAGCATCCTGGGACCGGTTTCGGATTCATAATCCTCATCAGCCAGGCTATCTTGAATCCAGTGGCCAAGTGAGCAAGGGACTCACGTCTGAGCATACCCTGCCACACTTAGGGCGAACAAAGCGATACAAAAGGGGATGATGGACGGAGCGTTTGAGCAAATCAAACACTCACCCCAAGTCAACTGATCTGGGTTTAATCCATCACCATTCTTTAGCCCACTCAGCCACCCCAGTTCAGACATGGCTATATGCAAATCAGTCTGACCCTGTGCCTCATGGGAACAGTCCAGCCCGAACTGCCAAGCCATGTCTTCCCTGGACCGGAAACAAGCATCCTGGGACCGGTTTCGGATTCATAATCCTCATCAGCCAGGCTATCTTAAATCCAGTGGCCAAGTGAGCAAGGGACTCACGTCTGAGCATACCCTGCCACACTTAGGGCGAACAAAGCGATACAAAAGGGGATGATGGACGGAGCGTTTGAGCAAATCAAACACTCACCCCCAGTCAACTGATCTGGGTTTAATCCATCACCATTCTTTAGCCCACTCAGCCACCCAAGTTCAGACATGGCTATATGCAAATCAGTCTGACCCTGTGCCTCATGTCTGAGCATACCCTGCCACACTTAGGGCGAACAAAGCGATACAATGGTTAGAACGGTAGACCCTGATGCAGAGTTCTAGCCCGGAACCAGGGTTCAATTCCCCGCCTCAGGCGGGTCTTGGGCTCAAAAAAGTTCACGGACCTGATAATTCTTGCCTTGGTGCCTATTCCAATCATGGAGTCCCATTTTGCAACTCTGGGCAATAGCTTGCTTAATCTCCACAACGGCCCCCACAACGCTAAGGATGCCTGGCCTCCACCTTGGGGGTGCCCAGGAGTGGACACCTCACAGGGAAAGCCAGGATGGGTTCCACAGCGGTATTCGTACAAGCGCCTTGAGACCCTTGCGGGTGAGTAGTGCGCTATACAAGTATCAATTTTTACTCCAGAGGCAGCATGAATAGGCCTGAGATGTATGGTGGCATAGAGACCATAGGTGATCATTTATTGCCATAGAAGGCATTCAAGTTCAAAGCGTATTTTAAATACCCATTAGTCATAAATCTCCACCTTTTGTTGAAGATGATAAGGATTCTGACAGTTTCAGTTGTATGGAGATGAGAGTGGTTGCCCCAATTCTGTCCTCAATTTTCTTAAGTTTAGCTCAGCTGGTGATCAATGAGGATCCTGTTCTCCACATAAAATACCACTTATCTGTCTGAGAAGAGTGTTTTGTTTTGTCTAAATTGGGAAAGCTACCAAAAGGCTTTTTCAATCAGTTACCAGAGAACCTGCATTTGGAAATTAGTCTATAGTTCTTAAGAATAGATACATCCTAAAGAGACTAGGGTTAGCTTACTGTAGGATGCTTTGAGATCTGCTAAGATATTCCTATAATAACTGTGCCAATAACAGTTGTGCTGCCCTCATGATATATATTCACATCATTTGGCCTGTCTTCTTACTGCGCAAACACAAGGAGCTGTGGGACACAGACATAGCTCCTTCCTCTTACAATGAGAAGTATTGTCAGAAAAGTAGCTATGTATCTCTGCCCCATGAAGGAGCTAGGCACTGTTTGGATATTCCCATGGAGGTAAGTTACTTGCTTGAAAATAGATCAACAACTAAGAAAAAATTAAACTAGCATCTGGCTTCTTGCTACTGCTTTGACACACAGTTCTTTTCTTTCAGAAATTGAGAGAAATATGCTGTGTGACTGTGCCACAGCAAGGAACATATGTTTTTCATACTTTTCTTACTATAAGAAAGAGACAAGTTCCTTTATTGTGCGTTATACCTAAATTCAGTTTAGGTTTGAAAGTATCATGGATTTCATGGTAGAACCCCGAATCGAATGCAAGGACGTCGGTCTTGGCTGATCTGGAGAAGGCGGAGTGTGTGTTGAGGGACCTAGAGCGGCGCAGGCCAGAGCGTCCGGATCTACAGGCGCAGTTACTAGAAGCAAAGGAGGTGGTAGCGACTGAAACGGAGCGGCTGAGATGTTACGACTACAAGCTATACGCCACCAAGGTTCATGCAGAGGGGGATAAGGTGGGAACGCTACTTGCTAAGCTTGCCAATCCGGAACCTAGGGGTTGCTCGATAATGAGCATAAGAACGGAGGCAGGGGACATAGTCTACTCGCAACCAGCGGTCATGGCGCGCTTCCGGTCGTATTACACGGGGCTGTATGAGAGTCAGCTGGGGGTCGAGGTCTCCGAGATAGGCGAATTCCTGGAGCCCATGCCTCTATCGGTGCTGGATGGCGAGGCCGCGAAAGACATGGGCGGCCCGTCACACTGTCAGAGATCCGGGCGGTCATTAAGCAGATGGCTAGAAATAAAACACCGGGAGTGGATGGCTTGCCGATTGAATTTTACTCGAAATATATTGATATATTGGCACCCAGACTACTGGTGGTTTACTCTGAAGCCTTGACGCTGGGGCATCTGCCTAAATCAATGAGGGAAGCGCTAGTAGTACCGTTATTGAAACCCGGTCGGGGAGCCACAGATGTGGCGTTGTATAGGCCCTTATCAATGCTAACGGCAGATTATAATATCTGGAGCCGTATTTTAGCCACTAGATTGTTACCACACATGACCATGCTGGTACACAGGGACCAGGCAGGGTTTATCCCTACTAGGAACACATCCATGAACGTCCGCCGATTGGTCCGTATATTAGACGGCGCTGTAGACCCGGACCGGAAACCAGCAGTGTTATCGGTTGACATTGAAAAAGCTTTCGATAGTCTTGAGTGGAAGTACTTAGATGAGGTGCTAGTGAAGTTCGGCCTTGGGGACGGGTTTGGAAGATGGACGAAAGTTCTCTACTCCTCTGCTACTGCAAGGGTACGACTGGGGCCAGTCATATCCTCCGAATACCCGGTGCGTAGAGGGACGAGGCAGGGTTGCTCGCTGTCTCCCCTGCTGTTCGCATTAGCGATGGAACCACTCGCTGCCAAGGCGCGGTTGGGTGTGTTGTACAATGGGATTAGACATGGTGGGGATTTGCATTACATATCACTATATGCAGATGATCTATTGCTGTACCTGGAGGATACCGAACAGGCTTTGAGAGGAGCTGTTGAGATGTTATCCAGCTTCGGCCGACTGTCTGGCCTTAGGGTCAATTGGACCAAAACCTGTGTTTTCCCGTTGCGGGCGGACACGCCGTATCCTCCTCTCTGTTTTACCTATCTGGGTGTCCGTGTTTACCACGGGGCGGAGAATTTGCTGGAGGGAAATATAGGGCGCTGTATGTCCTTTTGGGCTTCCCTCCCGCTATCGGTATTGGGCCGAGTGGCATTGCGGAAGATGGTGGCTCTGCCGCAGTTACTCTATTACTTCCGTACCCTACGGCTATGGATCCCCCAGCGGATCTTCCATGACTTGAAGACGATGATTACTGGCTTCCTCTGGGGACACGGACGACGTAGAGTGGCACTGACTACTCTGCTCAGGCCCAAACTGGAGGGGGGATGGCGGTCCTCGATTTTGAATTATATTACCTAGCGGCTCAGCTGCAGATGTTAACGCAACACATTGCCAGAGAATTTAGGGGCCCGGACCATGATCGGGGGACCGGTATCCAGCGACATGTCTTGTCATATATAATCATGCAACAAAAATTGGATCTGAGGGGTCTCACCTTGGAGGAAAAAACCCTTCGGACGTGCAGGTATAGAAGTTTGAAGAGAGCGAAGATAGCCCGACCGTATGCGCCGGAGATCCCACTGGGGATGTTGACGGCGCTGCCACACGGGGGCGATTGGTCCCCGCTGTCGGAATGGGAAGAGTTGGGTCTACAGATGGTGGGGGACCTATATACTGATGGGAAGCTGGCCCCCTTCCGGGCGTTGCAGGAGCAGTTTGGTCTCCCTAAGGGGAGTTATCTCTTGCATGCAGCAGTGATAGCGGCGATACAGAAGCACTGGAAGGGAGGACTAGTGGAACCGGACACGACTATGGCCTGCCAATATGTGGTGATGGCTGCGGGCACCATTAAGGCGGTGACCTGCCTCCACTCTAGAATGTTACATGAAGGACTAGAGCCGCTACTTGCACTGAAGACGAAATGGGAAGACAGTATAGGTAAGCCAATACCGGACACAGTCTGGGGTCATATATTGACACGGACATGGAAGGGTGTTAGAAACGCCCGCTTCCAGCAGGTGCACTTTTTCATACTTCATAGGGCCTATCTGACCCCGGGGAGAATCAAACGATATTTTGGGGTGAAGGACCCAGTGTGCCCTAGGTGCGTAGCACCGGACGTAGAGCTGGACCACTTGCTGTGGGGTTGTCCAAAACTAGGGGCGTACTGGCATGAAGTGGGGGAACTTTTGAATGCGGTCACTGGCAGGGAGGTGGAGTTTGATATGGTGGCATGCCTGCTGCTTTGGTTCCCTCACACGACGAAGACGAAAATCACAAGCAAATTTATAGATCTGGGACTCATCTTAGCTCAGAGAGAGATTACCTGGCACTGGAAATCCAAGGAGGGCCCGTTGGCGAGGAGATGTATGAATGAGTTGTTGAAATGGTCCAGGTGCGAAAGCGTGATTAGAATGCGACAGGCTACCAGAACTGACAACGATAAAAGCTTGGAGATGGCTAGGGCTTGGTAATCAATAGTGCAAGCGTTAAGTGACTACATGGTGGGGGACGACTAATAGGCACACTTGGAGACAGGGTTTCCATGGGGCTTACAAACACACATGCAATACCCGACAAGTGGCGTACTATTCCATCAGAACACACGATTACGCCCACATCGGCAGCAGTTGGGGGGGGGGGGTAGTGGGGTGTTATTAGGCACCATCATCCATTCAGAAGATGCCTGCCACTAGGTTCTATGGCCGGTCCCGAAGGGGTGGGGTCTCCGGGCGGTATACTGAGGGCTCCTGTGGAGTAGCCATTGCCCGACCCTGGGGTGGACTGCCATAGCAGGGCACCACAATGGACATGTTGGAGTGGATACTGGGGATATGACATCACCCCCAGAGGAAGACTGGCTATTCTTGATGGTGACTAGTGGGGAGGGAGGGAGTTTGACGGGTATAAAAAAGCAGATACCGAAGAGTGTTGTCAACCAGCAACCACTGGGAGATGACCGCTGTGACTTTTCTTTGCAGGGATGACCTGATGCGCCGCCCAGCCTCCGGGATGTGGGTTGAATGGCTGTGTACGACTTTATTGCCTCTCTTATGCTTCGAAGTGTCATGGTTGTAATGGTTGACCTACCCCGAGGTCTTGTTGATAATTCTGCAATAAAAAAAAAATGAAAAAAAAAAATGGTAGAACCCCGAAAACTATAGATTGCTAATGAGCACCCAAAAATCTGAATTTAACAAGGGATCATTTGTATAGATTGTACAAAGAAAGTCATTGTTGAAATAAAATATAGTGAATTCAAGTGAGGAAAAAAGAGAACTAGGTAAGTTTTACGTCTGTAACTTTTGCACAGAAGGCACATCCACAGCAATGAAATGCTATTACATCTTTCAAACTCTACCTGTAACAGAAATATGTAGTGTTTGTAGGTTGTTGAAAAGCCCATGAGATCCAGAACCAACGATTGAGCTGTTACACTGCACTGACTGTGTATCAACCAGGCATAGTTTGGTAGTAAAACAAATGTAATAGGAGGTGAATGAACACTTTGCATTTTTTTATTGTTGCCATCATTCTGAGTTCAGAGATAGAGGTTACCTGTACTGCTGTCAGTTCAGGAGCAGCCATATTGCTAGGTGAAACCCCTGAAGCATTTTCACAAAGTGTTTTTGCGGAGACCTACAAACAAGTGAAAGTCAAACATATAAAAGAATGTAATAGCAAAGTCCCACCATCCTTACATTTCTCATGATTAAAACGATATCCCATTGGTGTGGTTTGGCCTATCACCTGGGACAGGAAAGGACCAACTGCCTTACTGACGATAATGAGAGAAAGAAGCTTGAAATTGGGTTGACTTCAAGGATGTTTTCATTGGCAATATTTGAACCAAGGTTGAGGTTGAATGGCACTTAGAGAAGCTTTTTTTCTATTCCTGAATACCCTACAAAACTCAAAGTTTAGTTTAAATACTGAATTTTCTCACAATTCGGTGGCAAACAGTTCTCAAATTTGTGAGGAACATCAAAAGTCTGACCATACAATATTCACATACTTCTATAGATACAATTAGTACCTTATATGTGTGAGTGGATCTATTGTAACATACAGGCACAGGCCAAACCTGTGAACCTTTGCAGCCAATTTAATCTCAATGTGGTCATCACATGGTCAAAATGTTGGTTTATTCCTGATGCATTCAGGAATAGGCCAACATATGTGGCGTACTGTTTTTATCATGAGAAGGGTGGAGACATGGAAGTTGGGGAGTTTTCTGCAGCAGATTTTTTTTTTTACCATATTCATGGCATTCTGGGAAACAGAACATGATATTTGTACAAGTCACATCATCCTACATTCCCCTAGGCCTCTAGTTTTAAGACATGTCTGAGGTTATGGAGTTTTCCTGGGCGCTGGTTGATACTGTTCAAAACGTAGCAATCAGCATGATAGAAGCTCCATTGTCAAAGTCATTCTGTTCTGCGTTGTGTGTGGATCCTTCCTTTAACTCCTTGATATTTTGCACATACCTGATAGCACCACACTCAAGAGCCATAGGAGACTACAAATATACGTGAAGCTTAGGCGTAGATATGTTCCTCCACAAGGGAGACTAAGGAATGCTTCTGTTTTGGGGAAAAATGTGTGAAAATATGACAACCGCCTTGGTCAATGCATTGTTCAGAACTCTCAATGAGGGCACGAAAAAGAGTCTCCCTGCAATGCAAATTTTAAGATATATAGATGTTGGGAATATATGGTTGTATTAGTATTCCATACAGCTCAGGGGTGATACGTGTGACCAAACACAGGTACCCAAGCTAACATTTTGCTTTTATTTGTTTGTGAAATTTCCCAAATGAACTGCACCCATTTTATTTTCTATAGGTACCTCAAAATCCTGGAAAACTCATAGAACTTGTAGAAGGCCACATTCAAGATATAGGCATGTTCCTTCATAAAAGAGTCAGATCAGAATCTCAATTTGTTTTTAAATAAATACTAAAATTCTGACTAGTGTTATATTGAGCAAACTTTCTTTGCCCACTAGCTGATGGAAACCTGGCTCCAGTGATAGAAACCTTGGTATGTGTAGTTGTTGAAAATAATTGGTTATATTAGGTCTCCATTCAGCTCAAGGATGACACTTGTGTTGAAAATGAACAAGTACCTTAAACCAATATTTATCTTTCTGTTGCTGCCTTAACTTCTTGAATGCACTGCGCCCAGTTTATCATCTATGGGCACCCCAAGCTCATGGTAAATCCATAGATATATGTGTAATTCTCCCTGCTCAGGACACCCTGAGTAATACCGATGTGGGCCATTCCTTTGTAGGTGTACGTATATATTTCTGCATCAGGTTGACTGGAGACCATTGTTATTTTGAAAATTGGTGAAACCATAAAAATTGTATTTTCAAAGCATTCATTCAGCCAAGCAGTCAGGGCAAGGGAGGTTTGACCTAACGAATAGATTCCTTAGGTAGTATACAATTTAAAAAATATAGAGATAGTATACTTTCCATATAGTCCTGAGTTTGAAATCTGACACAATTAGTGATTTTTCCTTGATGTAGTGATCTGTGCTAATGTGACATAATTTATTGGGAAGAATTCATTCCCTTTTAAAACCAAAAATATTGGTATTGTCTGACTCCAGATATTCAGTCCAACATTTCATGGCTAGCAGTCTAGTGATTAGTTTTTGTTCATTTGAATAATGCAACAAAATATTGTGAACATTTCTAAAAATGAAAATATCTTTACATTTTTCAATATATGTTCAGGTTGAAATGAGATATTGATACACCGGGTTTGCATCAATACATATCCTTGAAAGTGGCAAAAAACATTGTTTGTGTTATTGTACAGAGACTGAAGAGGTACTTGTGTCTAAGGGCCAGATGTGTGACTATTTTTCACAAACAGAGAATTGGGCAGTTTGTGACTGCTAAAATGCCTTTTAGCATGTACTAACCCTATTTTGCGAGTCAGTAACATATTACTGACTTTCAAAATTAGTATTAGGAAGGGGCAGGCCAAGGGCACCCCTTCCTAATAATGAGTCATAGGGGTATGAATGAATGTTTTGCGACCAGAATGTGGTCACAAAACATTCATGTTTTACTGACTCCGTGAAGTAGGTGGTAACCTATACACAAATGGAAAGGGTCCCAATGGAACCCCTTCACCTTCGTGAATGTGGGCGCCAACATTTTTTAAGAGCAGAGAGTGGTACCAAATTAAAATGTAGTTTTTCATTTTTATTTTTTGAATGCATCTCATTTTCATTTAAAGGAAAATAAGCTGCATTTAAATAAAAATACATTGTTTTATGTAAAAAGCAAACACAGACATAGTGGTCAGCTGACTGCAGCAGACCACCATCCCTTTGATTATTGGTCATTCCCAAATGGTCGCAAATTGTGTCCTGCCTCATGAATATTGATGAGGCAATTCAATTGCGACCCCATTGGGAATCACAAACAGTTTCTGTGATACTGCTGTACATTGCATTTTGCCACTTCCTAATTGCGAGCTCCAAAAAAGTCGCAATTGGGAAGTTGCAAAAGGCTTAAGCTCGTACATCCGGCCATAAATCACCTAATGCTGGTTTTTGGAAAAAGCTCCAGCACAGAAGTTTGCATATTTTTCGGGAGTGAAAGGCTTAAAAATTTCTCTGAGACCAGATACCCCTAAAGAATATTATTTTGGAACAGAAAGGTTACTTGCACAAGTAGACTGACAGTAGATAAGAAATTAAACATACGTCTCCCCTGCATTGCAACGACACATGTGTATTAAGGTAGAAACAAAGCTATTATTTCCACTGTCAAAATATTTTCAAATCGTAGTGCAATTTTCTTCTAACTGTAATTTTTTTTTTTTTAATCTATTGTCTTTTGCAGAAAAAGTTATTATGGGACAGGTTCATCGATGCATCTTTCATTTTACAATGGTGAGAGAATTCACAAATGAAACAATTGGAACAGTGTGTCCAACCATGAAGTCAGCCCAGTCAAGGCTCCTTCCTTCATGACAGCCACTATGTGTTCACCTTACAGGATAAGCGTCCAGCATATTTCCGCTTCCAGTTTCCTCCCCATTCCGGTTCTGGGCACTTGTGTTCCACACTGTGGCCTTAATCTGGGATTCACTCTCTACCTTAGTCATATTCTGGTTTCCTAGGTACTCTGTTAGTTGACCTGTCATCTCAGTCCACAGTTCCAGGTCCTGTTCTGCATTTTCATTATGCCTCACCTTGCACAGCTATCTTTCCTCAGCGACTTCCCATTCTTGCAGAACATCCTTCCATTTTTCTAATGGTGAGGGGTTTGTGACGTTCAATGTATGGCAATTTGTCTCCTACCTAAAAGTAGTCCAAAAGCTGCAAACCTATTGTGTTCTTTGTGACTTTCTACGCCATTGGCGCGACAGCCAGTAAGCAATGTCTGGGTGTTGGTGTTAACTGTACCCTCATCACACTTTTGAGCCTACCTATCACCCTCACCCAGTAGTCATGCAAGCCCAGGTCATATCTGCTTGAATGTCATTGGTCTAGAATCACAGCGCAGACATTTCTGAGGCCTTTGAGGGGAAGATTCTATCTAGTCACTGTGGAGTAAGATGTGCCTGGTGCAGGTATTAAAACTGTGTGAATTTGAATCTAATGTTGCTGGCTACCACCTCCAACTGGGAACATGCTCTCACCCATTCCCTATCAGCCAGTGGTTCCTGTCATGACATCTCTCATTGTCCATGTACCTCTAGTAGTGTTCTAACTGTAAATGTAATTAAAAAAGCAAACATGTAGTGATTTGCCAATAATGGCAAAGGTAACTTACATTTTGGAGTAAGTTTGCTCTATTGAGTACGTTTACTAACTTTCAGTATTCACAAAATGCACTTTAGTAGTAACTTACACTTTACACAGTAAGTCCAGCACTACAGATGGCAAAGGACTGGTACTGCAACACCTTCCCTTAGAAAATAAGGGAGGGAAGGACTTTCTACAAAAGTGCAGTTTGTGAATAGCACTTTACAGTAAGTTTTTCAGTACTACGGTAGTACTACAACATGCAGTAAAAAGTGAAGTTTGTGAATCAGGCCCTATACTTTATTGAATGCATAGTCTGAATAAATCAACACCCAGGACACTCTAGGAAGAAATTACTGTACAAGGCATGCGTTAGTTTAGTTTTAGTTTTAGTTTATTTTATTTTATTTAGCAGAGTTACTTAAAAACATTGCTACAAAATATCTCATTGCATATCATCAGTTATTAAAAATATTAAAACCAATTAAAAAACACTATAACCAATTGATGTCTACAGTACGTTAAAGGAATAGGCAGTTATTTAGCAGCGTCCGACTTTTCCTCATCAGCTGTATTGCTGTTCTGACTAGGCATTTTCTTCTCCACTTGTCTCAAGAATTTTACAAAGAGGCAGTTAAGCTGCGTGTCCTCGGGGGCAAAACATGCCAGCACAGCCTGTCTCCATGTGTGAATACCTCTCTGATTAAAAAGTGGTTTTAAAAGCTGTCTCCTTTCCTTTGTAAGTTCCTTGCATGTGCAGAGGAGGTGCAGCATATCTTCTTGCGATGTCACACATAAGTGACAATTGGGATCAGATTGGTTTTACAGCCAATATGGAAAGAGCTTTGTGCATGGCAACAAGCCTAATCTGTATTTTAAAATTTGAATTTTTGTATATTTGGCAAAACCCGAAGCTAGATACTTTTGTGCAGCCAGGGAGGAATAGGAGCTCAAGATCATCCAGCCATGCGACCTCCTTGTTAGGGCTGCATTCTTTTCACTGTTGATTGGTTAATAGATCTGCAGGAGCTTTCTCAGCAGCGGAGGAAGGTCGGCAATGTCTCTCTCCACTAGCAAGACACCAAAGCATTTTCAGCACTGTTTTCACAATGTGCATGTGTATTTTGTTGCAATACACACTGCTTACAACAATTGTGCATCTTGATAATGATGCACGCTGCAAAATACTCTTGCTGCTGTCTCCTAGATTACAAGCGGGCCCAGGAAACAAGGATCTCTGGACCTGGGCTGTCATAAAAATCAATTCCAATATTTTGCACACTGCATCAGAAAAAACAGTCGGAAGTAATTGCTTTTATGCCCAATTCATATAGCAGTTTTTACAAAATTTTAAATTGAGTCAACTAAGGGAAAATGAGGTATGGGAAGCATAATTTTCCATTAACAATCACAGAAAACATGGACGATCCCCCGAATTATCTTTTGAAGTAGTCCTTCAATGCTACACAGTTTGGATAAATGTTATTGTTCTAATGTCCATAAGCACCATTTCTGACAAGATTTGATGCCTGTGTGTCTTGTCAAATATCAAAGGTGCCCTGCCCTCCCCAGTCCAGAAGCGCACTAGGACATTTTACATACTTTAACACTTCTTCTTCAGCCATGCTGGCCACATACCTGGTACCATGCCTGGTGAGGTGCTTTTATACAGAGGGTCTGTGAAAAGCTCTTCTTTCAGACAGTCAGTTCCATCTGCAGCCACATGAAACAACACCTCTGACAAATCCATTAGCTCCCAATCAACAAGATAATCACCTTCAAGTCTATGGTGTGCAGTGACATTCAGATTTGTCTGGAATTGAATGATGACTGTCTTGACAGGAATAATATATCACCCCGCTCGAAAGCATTTACAAACTGGATGGCAAGGAAATACCTGTCTCAATTCGGCAAAACACAAGACCCTAGAGTTTGGCTTTGTGTCATCACTAGTGGGACATCCACCCTAGCCTGCCTCATCAGTCAGGGACATGAGGGTGAATTTTGGTACAGTTTGCCATATAACTCCCAACTCCAACCTGTTGTTATGGTGGACCTTTACCATCTTTACAATGTAACCAAGATCTGCCCCTTCAAGACCGTAACAAGGAGAAATAGTGTCATTTCTCCTTGTTACTTATTCTTTCCAAGAGTTCTGCATTCTGCAGCACACAAGAAAGAGGAGTATGCCTTTAACCCCTTCCACGCTCATGACGAGCTGGGCTCGTCATGGTGTAGCCTCCTCGCACGCTCATGACGAGCCCAGCTCGTCATGAATAATGGAAAATGGGCAATCCCAGCACCGGGGGGGAAAACGCATAGCAGCCAAGTGGTTAATGATTGTTCTTGTTCAGGAAGGTCTCCCTTACAGCACATAAATCTAACCCTTAACACAGGCACCCCCCTGCACCCCCTGCATTAACCACACAGTGCACCAGCGCAAAGAGACCAGAGATTCCCAGCATCTTTGCCAATATAGAGCATTTCTGCTCTCCCTTTTATGCAGTGCAGTGCACCACCCCTGCACTAACCACACAGTGCACCAGCGCAAAGAGAGACCAGAGATTTCCAGCATCTTTTTAAATATAGAACATTTCTGCTCTCCCTTTCATGCAGTGCAGTGCACTGCAGCAAGTTCCCCTGCTACAGCATGCTGCTTGAAATAATAGTAAATGTGCCCCCATGTTTCTTTTTCTATTCTTGCTTAGGCCCTCATTCAAAATGTCACCAAATCTCCCATCTGGGGGTTTTGATATCACACCATGTGATCTTTCCTTGGGATATAAATATCTGACTCTGAGTTTCAGAGGGCAGAAAGAGGCATACGCTGGGGACATGATGCTGATACACCTAATTTCTGCAATTGTTTTACCTCTCTTCCCCAGTCATAATCCTCCAAGTTTAAATTGGTGGGAGGAAGATGCTTGTTTCAAGTCAAGGGATGACTTGGCTTGTCTGCTCGGACGAGACTGTTCCCATGAGGAACAGGTTCAAGACTGATTTGCCTATGGTTGGGTCCAAACTGAGGTGGTTTGGTGAGCAAAAGAATGATGGATTAAACCCAGACTGGGATGAATGTTTGCATTGTTCAGCATTCCGTCCATCATTTGTCCATTTTGCATGCATTATTGAAAAGTAAATAATCCATTCATGTTTCTAAATAAAGATGCCAATGTGGGGCAAGAGATACAAAACCCCTTGAGTAACTAGATGCAATCTGTCATGCTAATGTATTCTTCCACGATTTGTTTGAGTGCTTAAAGCTTCCATATGAAATAGACCCAATTCCTTATTAGAGGTGTGTCAAATCTATGTAATTGTGTTAAATTTAAAACAAAATATGCAAAAATGCAAAAACCACATTTGGTGCAATATGTTAGCTTGAAATGCATCCAAGTGTCCATTTTTGGAAGTGAGGATGCATTCCACGCTAAAACAATACCATAAAAATACAAGCACAGTTTACTGTGGTTCGTAATTATGAGAATGTGGTGTAATAGCTTAATTTCAGGAAAGTTACATAGCAAGAATAATGCAAAATTACCAAATATATGAAATATTATGCCAGCATAGTACAAATGTCGCTCAGACTGATTTCATACCAGCTCACTAGGAAATGATTAACCTTCTTTTCAGCAAAATTCAAGCTGCGGGACTCAAAAGTAATTCAAAGGTCTAGTGCTGATCATGAGAAGTAATTCCTTGAAGGTGTGCTAACAATCCGATTAAAAAAAAAACATTTTTAAGAAGGTCTGCGGCACTTTTGTAGATAGTCTCATTCGGGTTCCCCAGGTAAGAACTATAAAAATGCACTGAGATACCAATTTGGTACCAATTGTTTCTGGCAACTCCTAACAGAGCTTGAGCAGGTACTCTAAAACACATTTTAGCACTGACCATAGTGAACAAAAGTCTGAAATTTCTTCAAGAATTTTGAGTGTGCTTGATTGCACCCTGTGGTAAACAAATAGAAACAGCGTACACAGATGAACACGCCAGATACACAAAGAAGTTCTATCACTGCCTTATACCCACAAGTCCAACTTTACTATTAAAGAGGCTTTCAATGACAATTCTTTAGACAACAAACTTGATCTGTCTACCTGCTTTCAATTAATAAATGTAATAAGGTAACTCCATGTTATCCTATTGGAGAGGTAGGCCGTGTAGTAGTGGAAAAAGAAATCTTAGTTTTTCACTACCAGGACATGTATAACTTAAAAGTAAACTTTTTAAACACACAGCACCCTGCCCCCTGGGTTGTTTAGGGCCTACCCTAGGGGTGACATGTGTATTTAAAAGTAAGGTTTAGGCCTGCCAAGGTTTATTTCATCAGGTAGAATTGGCATCTTAAAAACTGCTCACACAGAATGCAGTGGCAAGTCTCAGACATGTGTAAAGGACTACTTAAGTGGGTGGCACAATCAGTGCTGCTGACCCACTAGTAGCATTTAATTTAAAAGACCTGGCTGCATGTAGTACTGCAGTACTAGGGACTTAAAAGTAAATTAAATGTGTGAAATGGCTGTAAGCCAATTTCACCATGTTTAAAGGAGAGTGCACCACCACAGGAAAATGGCAGCAAGTTAGTGAAAGCGGTCGCAAGCTCCGGCGCTAAGACACATGAAATTTACATTGCGGCGTGAATTAATCCCTATGCAAGAAATTAATCTTTAAATAACGGTCAAGCACGTACCTCTGTTTATGGCCGATTTTCATTGCAGCGCTTCCTGTGTTGACTTTAACTTCTCGGGTGCCTATCGGGACGGTTTGGCGGGTCTGCACGGGGCCGGCTTCCTCCTGCTGCGCATGGCGTGTCAGTTGTGGAGAGGTCAGCGGGCAGCAGCGCATTTGGGTTTCCGGGTTGACAGGATTGCTGGGGCTGCAGTCGAGGTGGGAGAGGCTGATCTCAGAAGCTGGGACCTGCAGGCAATAGAGAATAAGGAGGTGATGGGGACTGTGGGGATGAGTCATTTGAAAAGAGAAAAGAACTTTGTTTTTGCACAATCTAAACTAGGCAAAAACTCTCCGCACCGGCGTTTAGGAAGGATTGGAAGTCCCCAAAACCAGATGACCCCCAAGAAAGGTATCAGAGGACCCCTCAGGAAGAGAAAGTGTCTCCAAACATCTGGTGACTTAGGTGCTTTAAAAAAAGGGGCTGAGGAAATAGGAAGAAAATAAAACAAGCACTGACACAACCATTGATTTTCTGGGGGTTAACCCAGTAATTGAATCCGGAGGTCGCAAAAATAGGTACGCACTATGAAGTATAGAGTGCCTGCGACTACTGGGCCAAGAAGAGGGAGAATTAAACAGGGATAAAAGGTCAACTGTAACAGTAGCTTTGCCCCCGCTGGAAGCGCTATATAAGGTACTTGAGCAAAGGACAGACAATATTCGAAGACAGGAGAGGGTGTTTAGGAAAAAAGAGAAAGAGAACATTCTTTTGGCTGCTGTCAAAGTAAAAAGTTTTCAAAAAGATGATTGGTCCTGTACTATTAGATCAGATATAGCAAAGGAAACACAACATCGTCAGTGGAAACTTGGAAAATACATCTAAAACCTTGAATTCTCTGGGGGAAACGGTCCAGCTAAAATTCCCTGCTACCCCAAAAGTTATGTGGAGAAATAAAATGTGCAGCATTAGAGAGGTTTCTGAAATTGAGAATCTGATTATTCAGATTAATGCACAAAATAGGTGTAAGAATATGGTCGGAGCGTCGGAGCATCAGGGAGAAAGGTGCTACCTTGTTTGGATTAAGGTAGGGTTTCCCAGGGTGGGTGAGAGGAGGTTCAAAGATCTAGGGTTATATACATTCACTTGTAATTATGAGCCCTGGGTAGGGAGCATCATGGGAAAAAATAATAAAACAATGATCCTCACACATGACATTAGACAACATAACAGAAGGTGGAGGGCGAGGGGAAAAATAGGAGACATATAATCAACTAATTAGAATAATATCTTGGGATGTAAATGGCCTCGGGGTGCATGAGAAAGATTTTAGAATTACTAAAGCTCTCCGAAAATGATATTAGAATATTGCAGGAGACTCATCTTCAACAAGAGGAATGGGGTGAGATTCTTAAATGAAATAGGTGGATAGTACAGTCTATTTGCACTGATCAACCATGCAATGTAAAAGGAGTAGCCATACTACTTAAAAATGAGCAAATGTTAGAAGAGAGAGCTCTATGGTGGCCAGAGGGGGCAGATGGGCAATAGTGAACGTCAAAATTGACAAGCTAGGATACACACTGGGAGGATATTATAGTCCTAATGCGGATGACCTGTCTCCCCTTAATGAACTATACAAGCACCTATTAGATGCTGTAGTGTAGTTCCTATATTCCCAATAGGCTCTGCGCATTGGAATAAAATAGACAGGAGTGTAGACGTAGGACTGAGGTCGACTAGGTCGCTACTGACTATATTAGACTTAATTAGTTTTGCCAGCTAACTCAGAGGTCACTAGAAACGTTCTCGAGTAAACAAGGAGGAGTTTAACTTCCCTGGATAGACAAGAAGGGATTAGCTTCTGACAACCATAAACATGACAACTTTGCTCCCTCAGAAAAAAGAGTGTATCTCTAGAGTCGTGTGAAAATAATAGACGGTTATTTCACTCAGTCAATCGTGCGTACTTAGTTTCACCAGAGTGCAGAGAAATAGAGAGGCGGGCGTTTTCAATAAAAGGTGTTATTTATTGAGCAGTCTTCTTTCTCATGCAAGAGAAATGAATTGCCACAATTGCAATACTTATCATAAAGTAAAGTGCGTACAGTAAAAGGAGTATATGAAATAATACTGTAAAAGCATTGATATGGTTTCTTAGCCATATGATACTTTAAAATGGATAAAATATATACATACATAAAAACATTGACTATCGTCCTCAACTGGTGCTTCTAATCTACGCCTACCCCGGTGTACCTGACCTAAGCCTAATACGTGGGAAGGAGTAAGTAAGTAGCAGTTTAAGTTAAGTTGGTTTTGCCAACGATCTGAATCAAGAATTCTCTAAAGGGTTTGGCCAGCTCCGTACCTTGGTTCTTAGAATGAAGGAGGTCTTGTATCTCTCTCTCAGGACTAGATATCCCAGTAACCCGCAAGGGTGGTTGGAAACACCGGAGCTGGATTTTCTCGGCTGGAGAAAAAGACAGCGTCTCTCTCAGTGCGTCAAAGGGGAGGGGCGGCGTCCGTAGGCTCTCGCATCAGCTGGGCTCTCGGGCAAGTAGATAGCCGCTCTGCTCCAAACCACCGTGTGTTTGCTTAAGGCAACGTTGGTATATTTATACCTGAAAGGTGCCGGGTTTGACGTAAGGTTGGACATAAGACGTCAATAGAAGATGTCACTAAGAACTGGCCGTTCTTTCAGTGCTCGCAGGAGTTCTAGGACAAATCAAAACAAAAGCATGGGGAATTCCCAGGTTGCTGGAGGTTTGGTTTGTTTAAAGAACGAGTTGTACTTTCTAGGAGTCTAGGGGAGTAGCCTTGCCGTATTTGGACTGCATGGGCTATTACTAAATATGGATATGATTCTTATGCCTTTATAAGGATATTATTTATTATAGCCATATAAGGGCATAAATCGGGAATATCGAATTAGGGTCCTAGATCGAAACACAACAATGCTAAGTACAACATCATAAAGGGGGGAGAATTTAACATTTTGCTGAATCCTGCCCTGGATAAATCTTCAACAAAACATACAGTCAATACTCCAAAAATGAGAAAGAGTAATCTTGGCTTAATAGATCTTTGGAGACTTAAAGCTGGTTCCAGGAAATAATTCACCCACCAGAACAAAAAGCACTCACATGCAACTAGAATAGATTTATTTTTTGTTGACGCAAACTGTAGTAAAACAATTCTTACGGTCACGCAACAACCAGAACATCTCTCAGATCATGCAGCAGTGAAGTTAGAAGTCTCGCTGGGAAATCAACAAATGGAGTATACATGGACTCTAGATAGATCACTTCTAGAGAAACAAGAAGTGGTAGATGCTTTAAAAAAGAATGTGGCAGAGTTTTTTAAATAAATGGAGAGTCTGCAGCACCTCATATTGTATGGGATACATTTAAGGCTTATTTCCGGGGGAGTGTAATAAGTTAATCAGCATTTAGAAGGAAGGAATGGAAAAGGGAGTTGAGAGAACATGAGGTTAAATTGAAAAAGCGCAGAAAGGTCACAATCCCACTTTAAAAATCGAACTCCAGGGTAAATTGAACTAGGATAAGGGACCATTTGGTGAGTTCTTGAAAAAAAAAATCTGAGAGCGATGAGATGCCAGTAAAATGACACACTATGAATATGGGGAAGGGTGTGGGAAACATCTGGCATGGAAGACAAAGCAAGATCAGTCAAGAAATGAGATTAAAGAGGTGCAGATCAGTGCCACCCAAGAACGATGTGTAGATGATAGTAGTATTGGGAGGGCATTTAGGGATTTCTTCCAGGACATATATACAGACAACACAAAGGCTACCCCGATAGTAGTAGATGAATGGTTGAAACAAGACCCTCTTCCCAGGATAGATATCAGTTAACAATCATTTCTCAACCAAAAACTCACCACCCTAGAGATAGAGGAATCTAATGTCCATTTAAAAATAGGGAATGCGACAGGTCTATATTGCATCCCTAAGTAGCTGTACAAGGTCTTAAAGTAAATATTGGTTCCACACCTAAATAAGTTAATGAATGGCATCTATGTTCAACATACTCTTCCAGCTTCATGGAAAGAGGCAGTCATAACATTAATTTTAAAACCAGGCAAAGACTCCTTGAAGTGTGAGTCTTATAGACAAATATCACTGTTGAACAGCGATTATAAAATATTCACGCAAATATTAGCCAGAACGTAAAACAGTGTTATAGGCGATACTATTCATGACAACCAAAAGGGCTTTATGAAACACAGGCAACTTCAAGATTGAACACATGATTTGATCAGTGCAATCGACATAGACACCACAACCGGGCCTCCGCTAACTGTCATAGTGATCGACGAAGCAAAAGCATTTGATTGAGTCAGCTGGCCTTCTATGTATGAAGTAATTGAACAAAACAATTTAGGCAGCAACTTTCTTAAAGCTATACCATCAATATATGAGGTACCATCTGCAAGGTTGGGGTAAATGGGTCTCTCTCATATGAGATCATGATAGGCCGGGGTACCAGGCAGGGGTGCCCCTTGGCACCACTACCAATTAATTTGTATATAGAACCCCTTGCTAGGAGAATAAGGTGAGAAAATGGAATTCCCCCTTTTAGATATCTAGACTGGGTAAAAAAGGCAGCATTATATGCTGCCAACTTGTTAATCTATACTTCAAACTGGGAGGTATCATTACCTCTTATGTTGAAAATAACAGAGTTTTTTGGGAAAATCTCTGGTTATTTAGTAAATAAGGATAAAACGGAAACCTTGACAATGAATGGTTTAGTGGATCCCTTGTTAGAAAAGCCAGAGATTAGATATCTAGGCGTAAGAAGAGATGAGGATGTGAATAAGATGGCTGTCATTAATTTTAATTGAATCTATTCAATGTCCAAGAGGTTATTGGAATCATGGATGTATCTACCTTTGTTGATTCTGGGAAGAGCAAACTTGGTTAAGATGATAATCCTCCCTAAATTCACTTTTATTTTCAGCACTCTACCACTACATTTCAAGACTGAATGGTTCAGGAAACTGCAGGGTGATTTGAGCAGTTTTTTATGGAAAAATAAATCAGTGCGAATAGCTTGGAAAAAACTGTGAAAAAAGAAAATAGATGGTGGGATAGCATTACCTGGCTTCCAATTGTACCATTGGGATTTCTTTCTAAAAAATACTAGACATCTTTTAATGGACACTACCCAAAGAATTTCCCCTCATTTAAGGGTGTTAAGAAGGAATTTCCCGAACGAAGGAAATGCTTTCTTATTTAAATATGGTCACCCCAAATTCTTAAAAAAATTAAGTTTAAGGTGTTATTAGCAGCCAGTAAACTATGGGTCTAAGTCAAGCGGATCTTGGGAATACCTTATTATAGTTGTAATGCCCATATTTGGAATTCACTGGGCACTCCCGAATATCTTTTGGACGTCTTAGATATGCCTTCATTAGCAATAGGTCTGACAAAATGGGGGCAACTCTTTGATCAAGGCTCATTGACATCATGGAACACATTAGCAGCAAGAACAAACTTTTCACTATCAAGGTTTAAATATTTTCAACTAACAAGGTGGTCACACAATCAGACGCAAATCGGATTTGAAACAGAGTGGGATGGTGAACTAATGAGAAATCAAAGTTACATGAAGAAGGTATCCAAATGGGATTGGATTTTGGTAGAAGCAGAGGATCACTCTTGAAAGGTGCCAGAGGAGATATGGAGGCTGGACATGCCAGAGTCAGATATACAACGTTTATGGCAAGTATCAATGGCTACACTTTGGCAAACAGTCATACCCGCATCATTGAGGAGGAATCATCTTTTTACTCTGTACCCAGTGTATTGGTCACCAAATAAGCTGTCTAAGATGGGTGGAACAATGCCCAAAGTGCATGCTGAAAAACGTGGATGGCGTCCACTTACTATGGCAATGTCCGGTAATCCAACTATTCTGCCATGAGATGGGTGACTTTGTGTCCAGATTGTATGGGCCAATATAGAGGTTAGCCTTGAACTGGTTATATTTAGGATTTTCAGACAAAGGGGCAGGGGAAAGCACGTACTGACGAAGTCTCAGGCCCACCTTCTCTATGTAATGGTAATAATTGCACACAGGGAAATCTGCAAGAAGTGGGTAGTTCAAAATGCACCATCAATACAGGACTGGATTTCATACGTTAGATACATGCACAGACTAGATTGGATGAAGGGATCTGTTAAAAGAATAAAAATGTGGGACCTACAACAGGACATATAGGTAGAATTTAATTAAGGGGGGAATATATAATGTAAGCACTGCTAATTGTCCTATGATTAAGACACATTCTGACTATGAAGGAGGACAGCGCAATCAAGCAGAATTCCCCCTCATACATAGTCTGAAGGAGGCCCAAATGATCTCAGAGACTAAGCTATCTCAAACAGTCGCCTTCGATAGATCGCGTTCAGCTTAGATCTCGGGCTGGTGTCATATATGAGGACAAAAAAAAAGAGAGAGTGCACCACCATTTTAGCATTGGTTGGCAGTGGTAAAGTAAGCAGAGTTCTAAAGCTAGCAAATTCGAAGTCCACAAAACAAGCGGTTGGAAGTCAAAATATCAGGGCAAAACCAAGCCAACAATGTCAGATCCAACATTGACTGAGTATCTATATGAAGACCGTTTGTTTTGATAGTAACTTTGGTGCCACTTGATGAATCTGCACATAACTTTCCAAAACAAAGTTCTACCACCTTTGCTCCATAATGGAACATTTTGCGCTGCCCAGTCGTGCGGGGACAAGAAAAGGGGACTCCCAAAAAATGGATTCTCCTTGATATTTTCTATAGGAAACTATGCTCTTCGATGATGAGTGAATGGAATTACACCACATTTGTCAGAAAGTTAGAGTGTTACTCAAAAAGTGAATTTTCTGTGATTCATTGTGAATGCATAACAAGACAGTTGGCCCTATGGAAGTAACAACAAATCTTTAAATATGGCCTTCTTATAGACAAGGGGGGCTTACTCCAGTCTGCCATTTTGGTACGATGGGACTGGTTCATTCTTGTGGGACCAAGCAACCTGATTGGCTGGCCGCAACTCCGGAGACAATTTGCAGATGCCATCACTGTGTCTTAATAAAGATTTTAAAAAAGGGCATAAGGGGCAGGGTTGGGATGCCCTGACCCCTTGAACTTGTTTGGGGGACCCAGAAGGGTTGACCAACCATCCTTCACCATAGGCCCTTTGCAGCAGGTGGCTTGGTTGTAGGTTGCTACAAGCAGGGGTGCGCCAGGCATTGAAGTCCAAAACACTTTTGTGGTATCAAAAGTCTTTATTTCAACTTAATATTTTCCTTAAGTTAATAGCACATACAGCTCAGCCAACGTGTTTCTTTCCCACAAGGAGAACTTCATCAGGGCTTAAGTAACATGAAAGCTCAGAACATTGCGTGGTGAAAATTCAAAGTAAACGCTCCAGTGTATTGCACTGGATGCAAAGGGATTTCTTTGGGCTGAATCATGCCCGAAAATTAAAATCCGTTCCGCCAAGGAGTGTGTCCGGGTTCCATGGGAATTCCCCGTATGTACTATTAACTTAAGGAAAAGATTAAGTTGAAATAAAGACTTTTGATACAACAACAGTGTTTTGGATTTCATTGCCTGGCGCACCCCTACTTGTAGCAGCTTTTTCAGGATCTGAAACACAGAGGCACTACACAATGGCTGGTCCTCAGAACTATATACTGTGGAATCTTGCGTGAGGTGCAGAGTAAGAAGTCTGCCGTTGAAACTTTTGCATTGGTTGTAGGTTGTCTGAGAATTTTGGGTGTATGCTCAAGTTTGAATATGACCAAAAAACACAAGGAATTTATTGAAAAAAGAAATGTTAAAGCAACGTTATAGTGAGGTATGGTAATAAGATCTTAGCACTTTTGAAGGGGACCCAGAGGGGTTGGCTGCTTGCAGCTGAGTTGAGCACAGGTTCTAGTCACAGGCCAAGCTCTGCACCTTACCTCCCGCACATGCTAAAAGGCAGTGAGCAGCTAATATTATATATGAGGTCCTCGTATGTATTTTTATCAGTTTATTAAATATTCTGTTGCATATGTAAGAGGTAGTTTTTAATGGTTTCATTACATACTTTCAACACCATTCTGTTATATGAATAACAAGCCATGTTCTGTGGTTACACGAAATACTTGGTAAACCAATCAAAATTAGCTTCCTATTACTTCCTCATCACCTTCATGAAATGGAATATTATAGTAGGCATCAAACTAGCCCCAGCACCATGATGTGCAGGTAAAGAAAGTCATTTATTCTAGCCCAGAACAAACCGTTATCTTTTAAATCAAAATATTAGGAGGAATACTAACACAATGACACACTGCCATGAAAAGGGCAAATGAAGAAAAGCAAGGGTGGACCACTGAATCACTCTGGGAAATAAAGAAGAATTTGTCATGAATTAGGTAATGTTCGTATTCTCTGATGCAGTTGCCTTGAAATAAAAAGCATAGTTAATGTGTTTTGCTTATCTTTTATAAAGTGGCTGATACATCCCATCAACTACATTGCAGGGGAAAAGGGTGTATTTTCAGTTTTTTTGTTATATTCTTCAGCCATTTTATACGACTAAATCAAAGAACATACCGATTTCAAAACATGTTTAATAAAGTTGTTGCTATTATACAAATTGCTGAAAAGTGGAATGTGTATTACGTAAGCAGCTATGTATCCTTAAGAAAGTGTTTTACCTGGTTCATAGTATTACACCTCACAAGTAATGTCATATAATACACAATTGGAGGTATTGTCATTTAGAGTAAGTTGCTTAATGTTCTGCAATTACTGATTGGTTTGTATTACAAATGCTAGAGACTTCTTCGATAATCCAGCCCCAATATTTTCAAGCTGAGAAATGAAGGGTGCCTTTTTTAGGTCTACGTGTAAAGGTTCTTGCGCCATTCATGGCAAACATATTGTAATTTATACAAGTATAACATAAAACTCACCGAAAGGAGCTGTAGGTCAGCCCTCTTATAGTCATTGCTAAATCACAGTGTAAGGGAAAACGGTGAGCCTTCTTCAGCCACTGGTGCTCCTCCCACGTTATCCACATTTTGGATCAACCCACAGGCCACACATTCCAGGTTCAAGTGTCGGTGAGTTTGAGTGACAGTATTATTTACCCTCTTTACCGGACATTCATCCGCATTGGGAGGGACAAGCAAAAGTAGTCCACTTCTTTTTATTTTTATTTTTTTTAATTTTATTATTTATTGCAAGCAGATCAGAAGACAGTCCATTTGCATCATACACCCATAAGACTGAGAGGTTTATCAAATATCATTACATAAGACAGATACAGCAGGAAGACAAAAAACGAGAAAGAAAACAAAACAGCAAAACAACTTATAATCGGCTACCCCGATTCTCCCTCCATCCAAAGCTTAACTGGTGCCCATATTTTCATTCCTGATGCCCTTTTCTTACGACCTTTAGTTCTATAGATAGCATATTCTAAAACGTATAAAACCAACAGCCTGGCCCTCCATAAAAAAAAGATGGCGGCTCTGGGCTAATCCAGTCTTGAGTGACACATGACCGTAAAACCCCCATGGAAATTAACATCAGCTATCTTTTATCATCGGGGATTAAAGTCGAAGAGACTCCAATCAGTACAAGTTCCGAGGTCAGCTCTACTGACATGCCCAATATCATGGAAAGAAAAGTTTGAATGGAATCTAAAAATAGGGATAGTAGTGGACAAAGAAAAAACATGTGGGCTGCATCAGCCGCATACAACCCATATCTGCAACATGACGTACCAGCAGATGTTCCCCATTTAGAAATTTTGGCTGGGGTAAATCAAGCAGAGCCATATAGTGCTGTGTACGACTTCTACCAGATAAAAGAATAGAGTTAGCCAATTGAATTGAGTCCTCAATTTTGCCATCATTAGAGCCCAGCTTCTCGGCCCATCTCTGTTGAACAACAAGTAAATCATCTGGATACATTGACATCAATAAATTGTAAGAAAAACCGATCTTTTTTTTTGCTATACAAAGAATCAATCAAGGGAAACCGTTGTAATCCTCCCCGTTCTTGAATTGTTAACGTTTTAAAAAAACTACGTAGCTGCCGATATTTAAAATAATCAACATTCGTGAGGTTAAACTTGGATTGAAGAACTGGAAAGGATGTCATATGATTATCTTGCCAGACATCCCCAAGGTATATGATACCGTGGTTACGCCACCTTTCCATGATATGGTCACTGAAAATAGACGGAAAGATGTGTTGGGACATTAGGGGCGTGTATCTCGTAATGTTTGGAATACCAACAATTCGCTTAATTGCCTTCCAGGCCCAGAATGCTGCTTTTACAATCTTAAATTTAGTTTTTTTGTAATAGCTGGGTTCAACAGTTTTTAACACGCACCCTCGGGCCTCTACCCCGAAGGCAATCTCGTAGATAGACGGGGCATGCGCATCCAAAATAGGCGCCTTCTCACCAATTATTAGAGGAGTAATAAACTGCAAAACTGAGGCAAGATAATAAAAAAAGAAATGAGGGATGCCCCATCCCCCTCTAGCCTTTGGGAGTATCATTTTTTGATAAGCTCTACGGTGGCGTTTATATCCCCATAAAAATCTCCCTGACATTATTTCCAATTGTTTAAAAAAAGCCAAAGGGAACTCAAGAGGTATCGATCTGAATAGGTATAACAATTTCGGTAATATTAACATTTTTAGTACATTATTTCTCCCATATAGGGACAAATGTAGGTGATTAATACGTTCCAGTGTAGAATTGGCATTTTTAAGAATAGGATTAAAGTTCAGTTCCAGGATCTGTGAGAGTGGGGATGTGATCTTGACTCCCAAGTACGTCGCTACTGAAACTATATTAGGAAGTGCCGGGGGATTCCGGCCTACAAATAAAATTTGGGTCTTAGCCATATTCAGCTTATAGCCCGAAAAGGCACCAAACAACGTGGCCAGTTCCTCTATCTTTGGAATAGCTTTTATAATATCCGTAGTAATAACCACCACGTCATCCGCATAAGCCAATGCCCTGTAAGGTATAGCCGCCACCACGGCTGGTGTTATATCCTCCGAGTGGTTCAGTACATTGAGAAAAACATCGATGTAAATAGCAAAAAGGAGCAGGGAGGACGGGCACCCTTGTCTTGTGCCCCGGTAGATCGGGAACATGGAAGATTTATCTAACCCAATTTTAATACAAGATGTTGGTGTTTTATACAAGGCCTTCAGTGCCGAAATCATACATGGACCGACCCCTTTAAAGGACAGCAGATCCCAAAGATAGTGCCAGGCCACCCTGTCGAATGCCTTCTCGGCATCCAACAGGGTGACCCCTATAGTTGTATTAGTGCATTCTGCCCAGTCGAGCAAGCAATGACTCTACGGACATGATCCGTAGTGTCGCGGTTAGGAATAAACCCATGTTGCCAGCGGGATACTATGCTAGATATTACAGATGACAATCGCGAGGATAATATTTTTGAAAAGATTTTGCTATCAGCGTTGATGAGCGAAATCGGCATATAAGATGCCGGATTAAGGGGGGGTTTGTCCTTTTTAATAAATGCCATTATTGTTGATTGTCCCCAAGAAGGTGGAGCGGACCCTTTCTGTGCCTCCAAAAATTTATCTTATACGTCCTGTTTTAAAATATTTCTAAACATCCTACAGAGTTCCAGGGGAATGCCATCAGGTCCCATGGCTTTGCCAATAGCCAGAGAAAATAGAGCTGACTCTATTTCTTCCCAAGTGATATCGGCATCTAGGAACTGAACCTGAGCAACAGATAATTTCAAGACATTATCACCAGAAACAAAATTCAAAAATAATTCACTTGAATAATCAGGAGTTTCTTGCTCATATAGCTTAGAATAGAATTGACGAAAAACCTCGAGGATCTCATCGGGTTTATGATATATCTGTCCTGCGTCATCCTAAATTGCATTAATATAATTCGAAGCCTCTCTTTGCCTAACCTTCTTCGCCAGAATCCTCCCAGAATTCTCCCACATTTCATAAATCTGTGTCCTGAAAATTGCCGTCTGTTCCGCCAGTTTAGTTGCAAAATTTTCTTAAAGCCTTGCTGTATGAATGGCTAAAGAGGTTTTAATACCTTCTGTATCTTGCTTTGACGTAATAGCTATAGCCAACTTCTCCTCCCACTCCTGTATTGCTTTATAGTAAGTGTTCAGTTTATTCCGGGGTTTTTTCTGCTTTTTAATCGAATAGGCCAGTGTCTCCCCACGCACTCCCGATTTAAAGGCATCCCAGACTATTTGAGTAGATGCGCTTCCTCTATTAAATTCAAAGAATTCCCTTATCCATATCCCCATGTGTTCTATATATATTGAATCAGCCAGTAATTTCCTATCAAAAGACCAGGGTGTAAACTTAGGAGCAGACCCGACCTCAATTTCCACCTCTATCAATATCGGATTATGGTCCGATATTATTCGAGGGTAGATCTCAAATGCAGTATTATTTATAAGTGAGGTATTTATAAAGAAATAGTCCAGCCGCACTAACTTCTGGTGCGGAGCCGAAGAAAATGTAAAACCAGGTGAGGAAGGATTTTTGGCGTATCCCACAGGCCAAAATCAAGAGCTAGACCTCTTAATGCCTTATAAGTCTTTTTTAGACCGAAATATAACGCATTGCTACAGATATCTAAACCACCTTCCAAGTGAATATTTAAATCTCCGCAAAGTATTACAGGAGATGGCCAGTCAGCTAATTCTAAACTTAAAAAATTCAGGACGTCTGGGTCGTCAACATTAGAAGCATATACGGAGCAAATAGTCCATACTTTATTATCAATGCTGATCTCCAAGATCATCCATCTGCCATATTGATCAGCCTTAGTACGCTTTAGACACCCCAGCCATCTACTAGTTAGGATTACCACCCCTTTTGTTGTGGTACCTTGACGGGTACATCCCATTAAGTGCATACCCAGGTCTTTAAAATAATGCCTATCCTTCCAAGTGAGATGCGTTTCTTGAAGGCACAGTAGATCTATGCGCATGCTCTGTATCATTTGTGCACAGTCCCCCCTTTTCTTCCTGTTGTTGAGGCCACACATATTCCACGAGCAAACCCTCAATTTTCCCACCATATTAAATTATTCAGAAAAGCCCACACTAGTACCGCAGCCATGTCAGTTTTTTGTAACATACCCCTTCTATACAACCAAACTCTAAATTTTTTATGTTTCCAAATTACAATCCACCTCAATTTATTATTCGTGTTAAAATAAAAAAAAACAGCCAAATCACCTAGCAAATGACTCTCAGTTTTACTTCGAATCCAATTTTTCTGACCATACTTGCCCCCCTCCCCGTCTCCTTCGCCCCCTCCACCACCCCCCCCAAGCCCCCCACCCCACCCACAAAAGGGCAAAGGGACTAAAGAGTCCCTAAAGTTGATGATGTGAGAAGCATCTTGTATCCCGCCACTCAGTCCCCTATAAGATATTCTGTTAAACAATAAACCCGCAGACCATCAGACCAACAGTATGTAGTAATGTTAAAGAGGAAAAGAAACAAAAATATCAGGTCTGTATGTTCCTTCTCTTATATACTAAGAAGAGCAACTATCTGTCAAAAACACCAAAGAAGAGGGGCCCCGTAATACAGTGAACCCTGTCAGCCCACCCAGGCAAACAGCAGCACCGGAAATGTAGCCAGCCAAGAATCACAATGATGTTAATAATTCTTTTGCAGCTCCCTCTGAGGTTAGAAAGTATGACCTTTCCTTATGGATTACTTTTAATTTAGAAGGATTAAGAAGAAAGGCCTGGGCGCCCTTCGCCTGGAAAGATGGTATTAGCTGGCAAAATTGGCAGCGCTGTTGAACGGTGGCATGGCAATAATCGGGTCGAAAAAAAAATTCTAGGCCTTTCCCACTGCATTTCCTATCCGGTCTAGCTAGATCATAAAGAGCCTCTCTAGCCAGAAAGTTATTTAAACAAATAAGAATGGCTCTAGGCTTAGCATTTGAATCACTTCTAGCCCCCTTTTGAAATGGACTCTGTGGGCCCTTTGAAGTTCTATATCCCATTTCCACTGGGTGAGTTCTGGGAAAGCCTCTGAAAAAAGATCAATCACAAATTGTCTAAAATTCCTACCCTCACTCCCTTCAAGAATGCCTAAAATTCGTAGATTGTTCCTTCGTGATCTATTTTCGAGGGTAAACATCACTTACAACCAGGGCTTTCAGTGGGCCGGGTCTCACCGGGTCGGAGCACCGGCAGTTTTTTTAAGGAGGCATCGAAACGGGTCTCTATCGGGCTTTGTTTTGTGCCCTGGCACAGGAGGTCCGTGTTTTTCGAGCGTTATATGGGAAGGGAAATCCTTTAAAGAGAGTCCTTTTCTCTCTGGATTGCTCTTCTCTTTTCGGAACTAAGGAGCAGCAACATTGTCGTGGTGTCACCAGGGCTTTAAGTGGAAGCTTTTTCAACATTATATACAAGTCACAGTTGCTGCTTAATAATCCTATGCGGCTAACAACCATTGACAAAGCCAATAGTCCTGACTTGTTGTAAGTATGATGTTACTTGTTGTATCACATATCTGGATGCAATGACAGAGACAACAAAATACCATTCGGGTGGCACACTATGCTAAGCACAAACTTTTAGCTTAAAGTGTTTTAAGGCACGCCCCAATTACATTGGCCACGCCCCCTTGAGAGACCCCCCAGTTTTTCCATCCCACTTAAATCCCTGCTTACAACTAAACTTTTACAACGCACTACCATTACAATGCGATCATTACAACGCAAACTATTACAACGCATTGCGCTGGGGGGCGCTCTAGGATACGGAATAGGTTAATTTACTATCCAATAACCTTCCCTAGTGTCCACGGGGACTGGAGTTGGAATAGTAAATTAAACTATTCACTATCCAACACCCAAAAGCGCTATGCGTTTTAATGGCATGCGATGTAAAAACCGCGTTGTAAAGGCAGGCGTTGTAATAGCCTGCGTTGTAACGTCATACATCCATTTTCGAGGTCAACCAGTTTCCAGTTAATCTCCTCTCTCAGCCCTTCCAATGATGAAAGCTGAGATTTTTGCTGGGTCGTAGATTCTTCAATTGCCGAGATCCACCCTTCTTCTTCAACCACTCTGGCAGATACCTCATTACAGGGTTTTTGTATACGGGGCAAGATGGCGGACGCACTGGCGTCCGAGTGTGCAGCAGCAACAGTGGTCTCGCCACTCTTCTCTTTTGACACGATAGCGGACCCTCACAAGGCTCACCTTCTATCGGACAGTCTGCGCACTTATGAGAATTCAAACTCGGCTCGGACATACATGAGATGCGGTGGTGATGCGGCTTGACCTGTGGTGCACCTTTCAGCGATCACAGCAGTTGGTGTGGCGGTGTTCACCCGCTGCTGGAAGCGCCTCAGGGCGAAATTGGAGCCCGGAGCTGAACGGGCTTACCCGGAGCCGTTTGCCTTTGGACGAGGGTAAATTCACAGTACCTGACGGGCATCAGCTTCCTAGCCAGCACCTGACTCGGAGGAGGAGGACCGGTAGAGCAAGGATGGCTCCCAAAAATCAGAAGCCGAAGACGCGAGCGGTCACTGCGGTGGCACAAGAACCAGGGCAGAATGGAGGCAGTATGACGGTAGCGCAGTCTAAAAAAAATACTTCTCAAAAACAGTCTCTGGTCTCAGATGTGTCGACGAGCTCTGCCGTGGGAGACGTTGGAGATGGAGCAGGCCCCGAACAGGTATTACAAACTTTGCAGGTGCATCCTGGGACATGCAGTGTGGGAACAGGCGCTATACCGAAAATACCAGGGATGTTCACAAAAAAGACTGTTAGTCTAAATACTGACAAGGGTGGTGGAGGTGGCGGAGGTGATCGGGCTTTCGCTCAACCTCAATGGCAGTTGCAAGCCATTGGCATTGATTCGGTAATTACTGATAGGTCTCAGGTAGAAGCTAGTACCGAGACCTCTGTTCCTCCAGGTATCCCGAGGGGAGAAGTGTGCTCTTCGAGTTTATATTTACAAGGAGGTTCTGAGAGTATCTTGTTAGAGACTCAGTTGGCTGCGATAACTAACAACTCGCCTTCTCTGACCATGCAAATACAGTCATTACTACCTGGAGGCTGCCCGCAGGAGTCTTTGAATCCTTTGGAGGACGTGGATTCTACTGGTCAATTCTATTCAATGTCAGACTTATCCACTGCTCTTGAAAATGGAAGTGCTGACAGAGATATTGATGGAGTTGGTGATTGGAGGGACGATATAAGCAATAAGAGTGTGAATAGCTTACTGCGGGAGTCAGAGAGTGACATAGATGGATTTCCAGACAGACCGGAATGGGGAGCTGAGGAAAACACCGTACTCTCATTGCATGGGGATTGTGCTGGACCTCCTTCGACTCCTCCGGTAAATAGTAGCGAGGATGTGTCCATCCCTGAGGTCACGCTCAATACCTTATATCAAGTGATGCTCCAGCATCGGGAAGAAACAAGAGCGGAGAATCTTTGCACCCGGTGTGCGGTGCGTCGGCTGCAAAATAATCTACGCCAAGTGGGTAAAAAAAGTAGTCCACTTCTAAAGAAAATATTTTTTCTTGCCGACTACACATTGATGAAAGGAATGCAAAACGCATTGCTTTGTGGAGTATTGTCTTTATGCTGGGCTATTTAATTACTCTGCAGATCATTGTATAGGCTCCTTTCAATGTCTGATCGGCTGCTCGTTAAGTGCCCGATTCTGCATTGGAAATATCAGTTCAGATTCCTTTCTCACCGCCCCTGTTTTGATGGGGTTGGTCAGAAGAGAATCCAAATTGGTTTTTACACTCTGCGTAATGTGCCTTTTTCCATCCACATATCTCACTTGGGGATGCTCACTATAATGTGGGGCTGGTTGTGCTGCATGGTCTCTGCCAGTGGTGCTATCCCTCTCTAGGCTGCACCTATCCGATTGAAGACAGGTTTTGTTTATAGACATAGTCTGCATAGACCACTCTTATCTGTGCAGTGCAACCTCCTCTGCAGACACAGTTGGTGCTTGAGGAACAACACTAGGGGGTCGATTCCGATGTGGTTAGGAATGACTCTGATCCTCGGTTGGAGACATCATAACCGCATCGGAATCACCTATTCGGTTTCCATTCCAACTGACCCCTTCCGATGGGGTTGGTCGAAAGGGAAACCAAATCAGTCTCGGATCAGCCTGCAGTTATCTCTCAGCCGCATTTTTTCCGGCTGAAGGATTACGATGGCTGCTTCCCACTACCTTTCTGTGCCAGCCTTTCTGACACGGGAATGCATTTGAAATCTGGTTTTAGTTCTAGTTCCAAACTGATGTTGGACGGACTCCGGTCGGTATCAGTCTCCATATCACTGCAGCAAAGTGGCACAGGGGTGGGTGACTACAGCAGACTCTCTGGAATTGCACAACAAAATGCAGTATGGTTCATTCTGCCTTTTAAGAAACAGTGAACTTTCCCGACATTGAGGGAGGGGAAACGTCATCTATAGAAATAGTACGAATTTTCGAAAACAAAGAAAAAATTGACCCAAGTCTGAAATATTTCAGATGGGCAAGAAAACATTGGGGTCTTCACAAAAAATGAGCATCCAAAGAACAGATAAAAAGTATTTTGTCATTATCTTATTAACTATATACCCTTTTGTTCTGTGGGGACAGGAGAACCAAGCACCGGTGTAATATGGATATGTTCTTTATCTGCCATTATTGTCCCTCTATCTTGTCTGCTCCTAATGTGGTCTGCGGGGTAAACTCGACAAAGGCAGCTTGAAATCTATCAAGTTGCGAGTTCACTGCAATTCAATCAATCATCCTTATGAATACAACAAAGAGATGCCACCTTATATTTACTAAAGAAAAAGATAATTCATCACTGCCTTGTACTCAGCGAAGTGCAATCAGGAAAGGTGTTGGCATCTAAAATGGGCACACGAAAGGTGTTGGCATCTACAATGGGCACACGAAAGGTGTTGGCATCTACAATGGGCACACGAGAGCTGCCCGGTGTGTGGACCGTGTCTGGGACTCTAGGAACATCTTTGCGGCTCGGCCGATAACTCCTGTAGGCTTTGAATAAGTCAAACAAAATAAAAAAACAGCTGGCACTGGTATCAAGACTTCCTTGAAAACGTTTCTCAATGCTGCCCCTCACGCCCGTCTGTGCCATTGTCCAGCAGATTACTTGAGGCTGGTTTATAAGCCTCGCTAGAGGGAATAATATAGCTTTATGAAATCAAAATTACACTTCAGAGACTAGTTATGTTTAATGAATTGCAGTATTACCTCTACATACATTTATCTTTCACCACATACAGCAATAACATATTCTACAGATGTAAAAGTATATATTTGAAACTAACATGCTCTTTTGGATGTAAAGTGTATTTGAAACTATAATCACCTCCGGGCTAGAGCATCGTCTCTGAAATTGAAGTTCGGTGTGACTTGGTAGCACTTAACTTAATTTATTCAACCTGGTCCTTATTTTGCTGGGACATTTTTGCAGTAAGCTTGTGAATACATTTGTGGAATTATTATGCAAGGTGAACCAGGGCAAAGTTTTGTTTAGCCTTTTTACCCTCAATGATGGAAAGTTCGCCCTTATAAATGAAATCAGTTTATTTTACATTTCCCATTTATTTCATCCTGTATGTCGAGAGCATTACATGGATGTCAACTCTGACTTCTCAGCAGCGGATCTACAAACTAATGGAATGACATCAGTGGCGGCTGGTGATATTTGAAAGTAGTGGGGCAAAAAATGACTGTCATACTAAAATTAAAGGACCCCCTCCCGGAACAGATAGCAGATGAATCCGATATGAACACAGCTTCACAGACCAATGTTGAGTGGAATGCCTTTAATGTGGTCATATGGGGACACTGCCTTGGCCAATCTGTGGGATTCCCCACTCGCAAGGGCAGAGTTGTCTGCCATAGGTGACACCATAAAGCGCCTGAAGAATGAGGACCCAGGGCATGCTAAGACCTGGCCGGCACTTGGAGACAACCGCCAAAAATATATGGCAGTATCAGAAAAGCTTCATTCCATTCGTTAATGAGAGCACCAAGCTTGTACATGCCGAGGGCGGCGAATCAGGGGAGGCTACTGGTGTGGTTGATCCGCTCTGAAGACGGGGTGAAACCTAGTACACGAATAGCGGGGTCAACAAATTCCCTCCATTCGATCCCCTGAGGCCCCACATGCTACCTTTGTAGAACAGAGCACAAACACATAATTTTTGTATAATCTCAGACCCTGTCGCAGGAAGAAAGCGTAAGCAAGCAGGTCAGCTACTGTACTTGTGACTCTTCAGTCTGTGTCTATATGGAAGGTTACTTACTGACTGAATACTCGCTGCTTTCCCACGTACACTGATGCGAGCTCCATCAGTCTGTGTGTCCATCACACGATAGGACAAGAGCTTAATTGATTTAAATGTTGCTTTTCCTAAGATTGCAATGATTTGCTGGCTGAAAATTACACAATATTTTCAGTTTAGTTTCATCTGTACTTTCTCACATACGGTCACAAATTAATTCCCACGCTTACTAAATGGTTACAGATTCACTTGCGCGTTTCAAAAAATTCCATCCCATCACCCAGAGGGAACAACAGAGAGCTATAAATATAAATGATAAATGTATTAATTATGTTTTGTCACATGACAGGAATAGCGTGGCCTATCGCATTGTATGAGACTGGTGCCCCACTGCTGTAGGAAGTTTTGGACCTCTTCCTGGGCAGGGTGACTCTGCCATGGCACCCGGACAATGCTAGAGAGGCGGGGGTGTTGGAAATGGGGTCGCACTTGAGGGGATGAGGGGGGAGGCGGGAGGGGTTTGGAAACAGCATAATAATACAACAACAAATATATTTAAAATAAAATAAAAATAGTAAACTTTACCGTCCGTAGAGACTCAGTTTCGACTCCCGCCGTCCTGGTTCAAGTCCTGCAGGCAGCACGTCACCAGGAAGGCGGCGCGGCAGGCAGCCTCCCTCTCCACCGCCGCAGGTTGATTGGTGCGGCCGTCTGCCCCAGGCTACGTCATTTTCTCTCTGTATGCTGCTGCTGCCACATACAGAGAGTCAGGGACTGGGTGCATTACTCGAGGGCAGGGGGGAGTGGCTTGGGAGAGTGGCTTTCCCTCTGTTGTTAATGCTGTCTGTCTGGGCGGCCTCAGGCTGCCCAAACAGTCAGTATTAACAACAGTGGGCAATCCACTCCCCCAAGCCACTCCCCCCTGCCCTCGAGTAAAACTCTAAACCAGGAAGTTCTGCTTTCTCGCCGTGCGAGAAGGCAGAAACAATGGTAGTTATATTAACGGCAGTAACTACACTACCATTTGTTTCTGCCTTCTCGCACGGCGAGAAAGCAGGGGGGCGGCGCCCAAATGCCCCCATGGAAGAACCGCCACTGAATGACATGTATGATTACAATTCAGTATGCCAAAAAAAACACATTTATACTAGTACCACTATTATGACAAGGGCATGTTATATAAAATCATTTTCCATCCTAGATAAATGTCCAAATTAATTGTTCAACAAATCCCTTATTATGTGGGGCATATTTACAAGCCCCTATAGCCACCACAATGTTGTGATGGCGATAGGGGCTTCGCCTTATTTCCAAGGCAGCTTTAAACCACTTAACATGGCTTAACGCAGCCTTGTAAATAAGCCACCCTTTCACGCTGTACTTAGCGTGAAAGGACAGGGCAATGGGTGTTGCTGTGGGCGTTCCAACAAAACACCATTGATTTTGATGCTGCCTCTTATTTACAAGGGTTTTCGTATCTGGAAGGCAGAACCAAAATTAAGACCAGGGAAAACATGGTCTTAAACAGGGGAAACGAGGAGAAATGCTTTATTATGCCTCGTGTTATCTGTTTCCATGTGTGCTGCTTTATGCAGCACATATAGAAACAAAAAATTGACAATGATTGTTTATGTGCAGGAAGGTCCCCCTTCCAGCACATAAACAATCATTGAAATAAATGCTGTTTTGCAACTTTGATGTGTGCTGCATTAAGCAACACATATATAAGTTACAAAATGGCATTTAAAGATTGTTTATGTGCAGGAAGGGGGACCTTTCTGCACATAAACAATCTTCCATTCAACATAGGCACCGTTGCACTATTGTGCAAAGGTGCCTGCTTTGGCGCTAGATAGATAAATTTAGCGCCAGCGCAGGGGGAGACGCACGGCTGTACCATATTCTGTTAAAGATGGTGCAGCCCTGCGTTTCTAAAGTGATGAAGCATGTAGTTAGCCTTCTAAGCTTAACGACACACTTCCTCACTTTCTTGTAAATATGCCTCTTTGTCTCCTAATAGGTACTTGGGCAAACCTTTGCAATATTCGTCCAACCATGCCTTTTGCACGATGCATAACTACATGCATTAGGCAAACGTCAAACCAGTTGGCGCTGTTGATGCTTGTTTTTAAAATGAAACCATGCCACATCATTAGTAGCCTGACAGTGCAAAACTAATTACACTAAGTGATTGACAATCGAAGCAAACTCTGCGTATAGATGATTGGATCAATAGTTCATCTCTCAGCAAAGAGACACCTACAGCAAGACAAATAGTGAAGACATGTATACAAATCTGGGAAGTTTTCTTGCCCTACCATGCCAAAAGTATTTCAAACAAAACTGCAAAACACTTCCTTACAAGTGACTGCATCTTCGCTAAAGAAAGCATGTGAGTGATTAAGACACTGACGTGTTTCATCCTCCCAATTACTCATACACCCTTCTCCCAAAGTACTGTATTGGAAGGTCTTTATTTAATCTGGCACTTGAAAGGTATGCAACAGACTGCACGTTTTGATGGATAGTGCTTTCTTCTTAAGATTCTTTTTGTAGGATGGAGCATATATAAGAGCAAATGTTAAGAACATTTTAAGAAAAAATGCTTAAGTGATATACACCTTAGTTTCAAACATTTATATTCACTGCCTTGCAGGAGAAGGGAGTAGCTTACTTGTTGATTCATATTTAGTCCTTGTTACTGGCAATGCTGTGGCTTTTTATTCTTTATTTGATGGCACAGTATATGTTAAGTCGTTATAATATTTTATAGTCAAACGTGCAAATGCACAGTAGAAACTAAATAATAAACATACTGAAGTCGGCTGGGGTAAAACTAACTATTATCACCGAAAAAACAGCAGCGGATTTGACAGCTCTGTTAAAATGCACAACTCGTTTTCATTGCGGCATCAAAATCTGATGGCGTTGTAAGTGCAAAGATGATTAGCTACTGACAAAGCCACTGCAGAATGAAATCAGTCTATATTTGCACAATGAAGAAGCAATGGAAATTATGTAGATTGTGTTCCCTTCCCTGCTGGAAGCAGCCAAGCTTCACATTTATAGAGAAAAGAAAAAATAGGTCAACTGTAGAACAATAACAGTTAAGTGGGTTTTATTGAATTTTGAAACATATATACGTTTTGATTAAGTATGCGAGTCTCTCTAATGCAGTGCCTTGATGATGAACATCTAATGCACTCGGCTCATCACAGCCTTAACTAGACCACTTTCCAACTTGATGAACATCTTACCTGGCCATTTATGCTGCATTTCACAAGCTAAAATGAGGTAGTGTACATGGCAAGCTGTAACATTTTTAAAGAAACGGCTTCACAAAATATTCAAATGAACAAATGTGCTGTACTTTCTTGACCATTTTGAGCCCCATTATCCTCTTTGATTACATTTGCATGTCAGCAGCCTAGTTTCGTTCATTCAAAGTTTTGTGAAACTGTGATGTACAATTAATTGTGAGTCAGAACAATCCGCTAGAGAAAATAAGATTTAAAAGGAAAGTAGCAATATATATTACCTGAATTTAAAATGTATGTACACCCACCAGGCTAAAATAATTTACAAAGATATACCAAGTATATGAAATAAAGGCCGTAATTATGAATGGGCCAATAATGCCAATGAGGTACAATGTCAATTTGCACCTGAAATTGGGATTACAAATAGTCTGACTAAGTACTGTGCCCACGGGGGCATTTACCCTTCGAATTAGGACAAAACTTGTCCCAAGTTACGAGGACAAATTGCACTTGCCACCAAACAAACAGGAATATTGTGTGCAATCCCACCTTGTGCGTCCGTGAACAGATAACATCATGCACATTTAGCACTCGATTCCCTATTTCAATGTGTCAAATTGCACACCGACTAATTATGTGTCTGTGCACACAAAAATAGAGGTCTGGGTTTGCATCCCTCATTTATGGCCCATTAAAAATCAAGGCCATATCAATGAGGCAACATATACAGTTCTTAAGCGCGCAGAAGTCAGGCCCCTGCTCAAGAAGCCCCCAGCTGACCCCATCGACCTCAAGAACTACCGGCCCATCTCGCTCCTCCCCTTCACAGCCAAAGTTGCAGAGAAAACAGTCAACAGTGAACTAACTTGATTCATCGAAGAGAATGCCGTCCTCGACCCGTCCCAATCAGGATTCCGAAGCAACCACAGCACCAATACCACACTACTCACCACCACAGACTATATCCGCACCCTCCTGGACCAAGGCCACTCAGCAGTCCTCATCCTACTACACCTGTCAGCGGACTTCAACACCGTCTTTCACCGCACACTAGTAGTCAGACTGCACAACGCCGACATACAAGGAACAGCCCTTGACTCGATCCAATCATTACACGAGTGTGTAATGGTGGAATTACTAGCGCCAAGACGCCCTAGGGTATTCGCTGCGCTCTACAAATCTCAACAAATAAATAAAAATAAATAAATAAATAAATTCCTCTCCAGGAGAAGCCAAAAAATCAGATTGCCACCCTTCCTCTCCGATCCCCCGAAAATCACCTGCGGAGTCCCACAGGGGTGATCACTGAGCCCGACCCTCTTCACCAGCTACATGGCCCCCATCGCAGCCATCGTCTGACAACACGGTCTCAACATCGTATCCTATGCTGACCACACCCTGATCCTCCTCTCCCTCATCAGAGACCCCACCAACACCAAACTCAACTTCCAGAAAGGAATGCAAGACTTTGCAGTCTGGATGACCAACAGCTGCCTGAAGCTCAATGTTGAGAAGACAGAAGTCCTCGTCTTTGGCACCACCCCTTCAGCATGGGACAATACCTGGTGGCTGACTGCCCTCGGAAGCCCACATACCCCCTCATACCACGCCAAAAACCTCAGCATCGAACTCGACTCATCATTCACCATGAACTGATTGATCAACGCTGTTACCTCCAGCTGCTTCAACACCCTCCGCATCCTTCGCAAAACTCTCAAGACCTGACTCTTCGACTAATCAGATCCGCAGACACCTCCCCTTCAGCATCTTGAGACCACCTGGGTGAGTAGCACACTTACAATTCCCCTGATTGATTGATTGAGTAACTAGGCTGGGCAAATCTTTACTATGTTGTCTGTACAAATTACTATGTTGTAAAACATTTTGGAATATATTGTGTAAATATGTGACATATGGTGCGATTAAAGCTCATCATTTGTAGTATCATTAGCTGCTTTGAATGCCTTTAATGCATGGAGTGCATAATGGTATGGAAGAAAAGCTTTACCAGTTCACTTACCCTCCTTTGAAAGATAGCCTTTCCCGATTCACAATGTATATACCAGAAAATGGAAGTACAAGCAAGGTTATGGCGCCAAAACAGTGAAATTATCTCCCTCTAAAACTCATAGGCATTATCAAACTGTTTTTTAAAAACATAATTATCTTTAGGTCTAACCCTGTTATGGAATGACAAATTGGGTAGCTTTAATTATTTTAAACAGTTCTTTATTATAAGAATGACAAAAATCAGTCACCATAAAATAAAGTAAGGCACTAGAGACTAAATCAGTACTAGTGCCCATGGAACAAAGTATATATAGGGAGGCCCATAATTTCAGCTTGTGGGGGGACATTTGAAAAAGTGTCCAGATACATTGATCACTTCCTTCAAGATTTCATGAAATCCCTACCCTCGTACATTAGAGACTCCATGGATTTTTTGCAAAAAATTAAACCAGTGGTATGGAGTACAGAATATTTACTTGTTACACTTGATGTTACTGCACTCTACACAAGTATCAATCATGTGGATGGAGTAAGGGCAGTAAAACATTTTTTGAGCAAAAAGCCCATGTGCATGATGGAACACAATAATATGCTGGTGGAGATGCTAGAAATGTGTCTCTATAACAATTATTTTCTTTTTCAAAACCAGATGTTCCAGCAATTACGGGGAGTGGCAATGGGGGCCTGCTTCTCCCCCAGTTACTCATGTTTGCACATGGGGCTGTGGGAGGAGCAGGTCCTGGGCAATGCCTTTAGTGAGGTCATGTCTAGTAAAGTGCTGGTGTGGTACAGATTTATTGACGATCTTTTTATAATCTGGAAAGGGACAGCAGGTGAAGTAGAACAGTTTATTAGTGATATTAATCAGAATGAACTGAATCTACACTTCACAAGCACCATTAGTGACAGGAAGGTAAACTTCCTTGACGTAGAGGTTTATGTTGAGGAAGGGAAACTACACACGAAATTACACCGCAAGGAAACTGCAGGGAACACTATCCTCCATGCCTCTAGCCAGCATCCCAACCACCTAATCCGCAGCATCCCCTACGGGGAGATGTTGAGGATTAGAAGAATCTGCAGCACTGATGAAGCTTGTTTAAATGCACAGAAAGAAAGCAAGATAAGGTTTTTGCAGAGGGGTTATGCGGAAAATGCAGTGTCTAAAGCAATGGAAAGGGCCAACAAGACAGCAATATCTCCAAAAACATCAATGGGGGTAGATTCAACAGCGACAAAAACAATAGTGGACCAACCAAGATTTATTCTAGGTTATAGTTGCCAGCATAGACAACTACAGAAAATGGTGAAGAAAAACTGGCACATAATCACAGGGGATCCTGTGATTGGTAAAACTATGTCCACTTTTCCGGCTATTACATATAGCCGTGCCAGGTCCATGAGAGACATGCTAGTCAGCAGTAGCCCGGAAGTACCAACACGGGGCAACTGGCTAGGAAAAAGCAAGGGTTTCCTAAAATGTGCAGTATGCAAGGCGTGCACCATAGGGAAGAATAAGACAACATACTATTCCCCATTTAGCGAGGCAGAAATCCCCATTACCAAGAAAATCACATGCAAATCAGACTTTGTCATCTATGTCTTGGAATGCGTTTGTGGACTTCGTTACGTTGGTAGCACTAAGCTACAAGTCCACAAGCGCATATTGCAGCATATGAGGGCAGTCATCAATAAGGACGAGGCCTACCCTGTGGCGAGGCATGTCAATCTCTGTCATAAAGGGGATGTGAACTGCCTGAAATATTATGCTATAGATATGGTGCAGGCATCACGCAGAGGTGGAAACAGGGAAGCACATTTAAGAGTACTAGAAACTCGTTATATCCTGGAATTAGATACTAAGGTACCGTATGGCCTTAACGCAACAGAGGATCTGTACACTTGCTTACATCTGGAATGAAAAACTATAGGTAGATACAGAGTCTTGAGAATGTAAATGTCCAAATGAAATTGAAGCGTAGGCTCATCAATAAAGGCTAAATTATCTTTTACTGCCAGATTTTAAAATAGTAGTAGAAATTACACAATATTGGGTAATCACAAATTTCTTGTCTTTTTAATGGTGTTTGGAGGTAATATGAAATAACCGAACAGTGTAGAAGCAGTGGTCCAGAAGACTGTTAACCATGCCCACTTGGGCAATATTAATCAAATCCCTTCGACTAAATCGATTCCGTTGTAAATATTGCACATTGCACCTTATTATTATTGCTGAATATAGCACAGAAAATGTTGGTATATATATATAAGGTGCGTTGCTATATATTTTTTGCACAAGTGTAAATATTAATTTTAAAATATTTATTGCAAAATTTTGTACACTTCTTGGGATCGCTTATCAATATTAATTGAGACATAAAGGTGATTTGTAAATTACAAATGCAATGCAAAAGCTGTTGGTTACACAATCTGGTCCAGGCTAAAGTATTTGATCTATTTCTATAGGTTTGGGATCATGTGACTAGTCCGGCACTACAAAACACTGGGTGTAATTCGACCATGTTGTGTGATCAAGGGCTCCAGGGCCCGAAACGCGTCATGGCGACCGAGAGGGTGCACAGAATGGAATAAAAACGCTGAAATTAACTTACAAGGGTCCGTTTCGTTATTTGGCTTCTTGTTGGTTTGTGCTGAATTTCGGAGTTCCAGTTATATATATATATATATATATATATATATATTGACAAAAAAAACATAGGTTTCAGGGACGTTATAGTTAGTTGAACATTTGACTCATATAAAACCAGAGAAATTTGCCTGTTATAGTCAGTTGAGGTAACTATAACTCCAGCGCCCGCAATGCACTGCTGATGATGTCACATCATGACATGGTCAGTGACATCACTGATGACATCTCAAATGATATCATTCCTGACATCACTCATGACATCATCCAGTGAATGTGTCATCACGAGAGCTGAACATGTCTTGTCACGCGAAATCGAAATAGCCCCAAGAAGATTATCGCTAGACCTCTCCAAACTCCCCACGTCCCTGAAAACTATGTTTTTTTAGTGAATTTCTAAGGTTTTTAAATGCTAATTCCTAACTATAACGTGCCTGAAACCTATGTTTTTTTCTGTGAATTTCTAAGGTTTTTCAAATGTAAATTTCATATTTGAATGTTTCTAAAACATATTTTTTCAAATATTTTTAAAAATATTTTGGAACTCTATTATACTTCTTTTTTTTAACTTTGAAACTTTAAAAATTATGTAATGTGTTATATCTCCCCCAAAAAATATGTATATTTTTTTTGGGGGGGAGGGGAGAAAACTGCACTCCCATACTGGTAGCGTACCAAGCTCCATCACCACATGTATGCTATCCGCCATATTGCTAAACTCGTAAATGATGCGCATTTCGTATCTGACGACTTTGTGTCAACACGTCCCGCGTAACATCATATACGCATGAAGTCACCCCAGGTGCTAATTTGGTATCCGACTGGTACGCAGTACCAAGCCACGCAATACGTCATGTACGAACGGGGTCTCACCCGCTGCGCTTTGCGTATGCGATGAGTAAATGCTGCCAGGCCCTGTGTTACATCACAGACGTATAGTATCGCGCCGGGTATGTCATTCCCTTTTTTTTTCTAAATAACTTTAACTAGTATATGAGAGCAATCGATAATCTAAAATATTTTAAACATTTATATATTTCTAACTGTAATAAACTTATATAAGGATATAATGATAAATATATTTTGTCAAAATCTCGTCGGATTCGGCCTCTTGCTCGCTCGGTGCGCGATTGCCATGCAACCTTAAAAAAAAGCATTTGATTGGTTCATAACATTTCCAATTGTAACAGGTGGACGACTCCACCCATTTTACTCATTCTCTCTACAGCGTTTGATGAGAGGCACCTCTTCTGCTTAGAAAGCTTTTTTGAAAAGTGTTTTCCTGTATACACATATCTTATACTACACACAACATGCAACGATCATCTTGATCAATATTCATGCTCTGTGCATTAGCCTTCCACGTGTGATTGCCATGCATCTCAAACGTTCCATTAAAAAACAAATATGTGTTACACAATGCCCCTGGTGTCTGTGTGTGCACATTATTGTGCTCTCTTTCGGGCTCGATATTCATGGCTCTAAGAAGTATCAAGAGCCACGGGCAGCGTGCACATCCTAGATCACATGTGACAAACAGTAAACAGCAACGTGTAGATTTATTTTGCTGTACGCTCTGTTGTTATGCTTTACCAATATAATAGTGTGTTATATGTGAGACTTTCAGATTCACATTTGACATGCATTGCTTGACTGTAATGAGTGTTGTCACGGTGTATGACGTAGCCTCACTGCTGATCCTCCTTCCATCCGAGCACATTCAGATGTGCACGCTTCGCCATAGCAACACTTTCAATAATACCGCACACCATTGACATGCTTGTCTGCGCATATCCATAACCCTGACAATGACATGTAATTTTCACCATTCAATCTTTTCAAACACCATCTCATTAACGATAGTTTCCTCCCTCTCGACACATGCTACACTAACCTAAATTGTACACTCTGCGAGGTCAAAACTACAAAAGAAACACACATGAGTACACTTCCTGGCCAGACAGGAACTGAACAACACCCAGGTCCCCGGAATAATTATTCACACCCCTATGCTGGCCTGGCGTACGCAAGCCCAGCCCACTTTGCATACATATGAATAGGATAACCACGACGCCACACGTCCTTCTTCTTCCACACAGCCTTAGGTGATATGCCGCATCCACATCGCATATCACAATGCGCAATAAAAAAACAAGAAACAAATGGATTTATGAGGTGTACACCGTCCTGGCAATCAACAAGGGCTCTAAATTGTGAGCCCTACTGCCCGTCGTCTACGAAAGGGATCCATGAGGTGTACACTATCCTGCAACCAGCACTCCATCTGAATTGTGAGCACTGCTGCCCATAGTGTTTGCTCACACAACAATGACAGCAGGTAAGCTGAGCGGCCTGGGTGCACAGGGCCTCCAATTGAGCGCAGTGCGGCGGGACGGGTGGGATGCATCACCCTGGCTGTGCAGGTGCGAACAAATGATGTTGCCGTGCGTAATGATGTGATCTCTGACCTCATTCAGTCTCATCTCTGTATCATTTTAAAGTCCTGCTGGACCATACTGTAGGCCTGAGCCAGCGGGCATTGCTGCCCTGCAGACATCTCTTGAGTGCTGTGCTGTGAGAGGGGTGGAATGCATCAGCCAGAGTGTGCACGTGCGAATAAGCGATATTGCTGTGTGTAAGGATGTGATCTCTGACTTCATTCAGTCACATGTCTGTCTAATTTTTAAAGACCTGTTGTACCATACTGTAGGCCTGAGCCTACGGGCAGCGCTGCCCTACAGACACCTGTTGAGCGCAAGGGCGGAAGGAGGGGTGGGGTGCATCACCCTGAGTGCGCACGTGCGAAAAAGCAATGTTGCAGTGCGTAATGATGTGATCTCTGACCTCATTCAGTCACATCTGTCTCATTTTAAGGACCTGCTGGACCGTACTGTAGGCCTGAGCAAGCGGGCAGTGCTGCCCTACAGACAAGTGGCGTTGGCTGTTAGGACACTGTAGTGAGCTTGTTACTAAGTGTACATGCACACAGGCTTCCGCCACTGCATTACACGCGCACATTATGCTTCTAGCATGCGCTTTGTTCCTTTCTATATAAACCTTCGTATAACATAATTATTTAACCTTGTAAATTGTCGAGCACTCCATCTCCTCTTTGAATCACGATTACCACTAACAGTTGGTAGATCGTACTTCAAAAATGAAGGATGCACTCAACTCCTATTTTCTATCAAGCTTGAAGTAAACCTTTATTTACCTCCAGACCTTTCCACCATTAAATGATCTCTCCCTTTTCAGACATTCCATTGATTGCCTCAAAAAGGGCAGAGTGGGAGGTGACCCCGCAATGATGCCCTGGGCATTCTGACACCTTCCATTGTGGTATCAAGACACCGTCCCCGACCGGAGACCTGACCTACTGTACAAATGTACCCTTGCATCAACATGTCGTGGGACACACCGGTGGTGGCAGGTGACCAGTGAAGCCTCGGTGCGCAAGACCTAAAATTGAGCATAGTTCGGGGGAAGGGGCTGGGGTGCAGCACCCTGGGTGCACAGGTGCATGCAAGCGATTTTCCCGTAGCTAATCATGTATGACTATATTATCAAAGAACGGTGATAACATTATCACCACTTTACCGCTAAAGCGGCTATAATGGGCTTGATAATATGCCCTTGTGAATTACCATAGAAGCCCAGGTTCGCACCAGAACCTGGGCTTCTATGTGAATTCACAATGGCATATTATCAACCCCTTATCGCCGCTTTAGCTGCAGTTTCCTGCCGCTAAAGCAGCGATAATGTTATTGCAGTTCCTTGATAATATGGCCCATAATCTCTGGCCTCATGTGTTTCATTTTAAAGACTTGCTGAACCACACTCTTTCTCGCGGACCCCAGCATCCTAGACAAAAGAGTGACGGGAGAGTAAACACTAAGGGCTGGGTGCAGTAGGCCAACGCTCTTTCTCCTCCTCCCTCTCTTCTTTTGACTCTCCCTTCCCGTCTCCCTTCCACCCACTCCCCCTCCCTTCCATTCCAACTATTGTTCTTTCATTCGGCTTCCTTTCTTTACCTCTTCCACATAGCACACAAACTTATGTTTATTTTTGTCTTGCAGGTTTCCTACGCTGCTTCGACTGGAGTCCAACCCACGTTTCTTTATTATACTGTTTCTTCTATTAAAGTTACGTTTCTATTTATTTTTGTTTTAATAAAGGTTACTTTTTTTCAAATAAATAACTCAGTGTATAGGTCTTCTTTTTCTGACAACACTTGTCTATTATTTATTATGAAAATCATCTGTTTATAGGAGATTTTAAGGACAAACTTATCTAATGTTAGAGTGCACCTACCAAACATAATCTAACTGACTATTAGACAAATGAAGCCTGGGTAATTGTACCACTGCAAGAGTTCTATGAGTGTATGACTTTATAACACCATAAGTACTGCCCGTGTGATTACTGAACAAATAAGGCACTGCCTAGGACCACCGAGGCTTCAGGGACTGCAGAGGCCCACCCTGCATATTTAAATAAAGCCCCGGAGTATAGCGATCCCCAGACTTCAGTTGGCCTCGAACCCCCGAACAACAGTAAACAATACCCGGGAAGTCGGCGGTTCCCTAGGCTGCAAAACGTCTCTGTGCCTTTCCGTGCCTAATTTACATGTGACATTAGGATCCCCAGTCCTACAGAGACCCCACAATATAATAATTAGGTTGGCCACGGAACATAACCCACCAGGGGCCTCATTTAAAAGAACGGGTGAGACCCCGCTTTTTTTTTGTTTTTTTTTTTTTTTCTCTCCATTTTTACCATCCGCATCCCCTCCAATAAAGCGATGCAAGGTTTTCCTCCTCTCGCTTCAAGTAGTCAAACAAGTATTTGCTATCATAGGATGGAAGCCATGCACCAGCCCTCTAATTCCAAACACAAATGTCCGGCGGATGCACACCCCGGGACATTGTATGCCCTTTACCTGACATGTCGCCCTCCCTAGGACCATGTTGCATTTGTTAATATAAACACATACTAACCCTACTTACACACGTGTAGTACAGTGACCAGAATGTAGTGAAGAAGCAGAGGAAGCGCAAAATATAAATCCCTCCAGAAGCGGATGACAATTCAATGAGCCGACAACCTTGGCATGAGTAGAAACAGCTACATGAAGAAAACGGGTCTTCAGCACAACACAAGCAATTTTGAAATATTGCTGAGTGGTGCTTTCTTTTTACCTTCTCCCGCTTATTGACAAATGTATGTAGTGAAGAGGCAGACAGCAGTGGTTCCAATAAGTAGATTTATTACAAGAAAACAAGACACCTGAAACAACCACCAACAAGATCAGACAGCAAGGCAACCGTCTTCTCCAGCACTGTGTTACAAACTCCACAAGGTTCCCCTCATGACAGCCCTACATTCTTACATTACATGCTTAGATTCTAGCAGAATTACATACTAACATTCTACTATGACTTACATTGAAATACTACACAGAGCACATGACTTTACAGCAATGAGCTCATGGTTTCATCCACAAGTCTTGAGACCGGTAGGGTTAGGTATTTCGCTTCCCACTCCCTGTATTGTATAAACGTTAACTAACACTTCTTCCACGGGTATGCTACAGCACCCAGAGCACATCACTTTACAGCAATGAGCTCACAATTTAGGCTCACGGTTTAATTTCCGAGTCTTCACACCAGTAGGGGTGAGTAGTTCGCTTCCTACTCACTATATATTATAAACGCATACTAACACTACTTACACACTTATACTACAGCGGCTAATATCCTACAGTGCCCAGAGCCCATCACTTTACAGCAATAAGTTCGGTTTGACCCCCAAGTTTTCACACCGGTAGGTGTGAGTATTTCGCTTCCCACTTCCAGTATAGTATAAAAGCATGGTACCAGTCAGTAGTTCGCTTCCCACTCCCTGTATGGTATAAACACCTACTAACACTACTTACACATGTATACTACAGCCCCCAGAGCCCATCCTTTCACAGCAATCACCTCGATTTCATCCCCAAGTCTTCACACCAGTAGGCGTAACTACTTTGCGTTCCGCTTCCGGTGTACTATCAACACACAGTAGTGGTCAGTAGTTCGCTTCCCTCTCCCTGTATGGCATAAACACCTACTAACACTACTTGCACACGTATGCTACAAATACCAGACCACATCACTTTACAGCAATGACATCATGGTTTAGACTCTCGGTTTCATACCCGAGTGTAGCACCATATCATATCAGCACCATGCCACTTCGAGCAACACTGCACTTTCAGACCGGTAGCAGTGATACGCCAGTAGGCAATATAGAACAAATTAGAAAGGTTCCTTGATTCTTTTAGCATTCAAAACTTCTCTCTATTACTGTCCTTCTAATTTTCCATATAAACAATTTTATTAATATTCAAGTACACATAGAAGTCAGAAATGCAACGTATTATAACAATACACTTTCTAAAACATTCTACAACACGTGGAGGTTAAAAGTTCATCATTTTTTTTAAACCTAACAATATTTTTTTGAAAAATTTTTTCGAACATTTAACGGCACGTGCAGGTTAAAACTTCACGATTGTTTTAAGTTTGACCAGAGTCTTCCAAATGCAAGTAGCAGGTGTGATTGAGTTGAGCAAATGTTATCCTATAATATGTACTGCACGTGCAAACTGCTTTTTCTTAACCAATCACAAAGATGCTTTTCCACAAAACGAATGTGCACCCTACTTTTAAAAAACAATGCTTTTCATCTCCCAATCAGGTACCGTTTTCTATGCGAAAAGAAACTAGTTCCCCATCTTTAAACATATCTCTTATTCTATGAAGGAACTGCATGAGCTACAGACATCTTTTCATACCTTCCAGCCATACCTTCAAAAGGCTAGTGTGGATCGTAGGACATAGCTATGTTTTCTGGTGCAAGAAGTATGCAAAACAGAGACGTATTGACTTAGACCTAGGTTTACAAAATGTGGACATTAAATGGTTTGGACAGATAGGATTGAAGTGGCACCAATTGTTGCCTTTGGTTAAAACCTGTTTGCATCTCCAACACCCTGACCTCATGATTGTGCACTGTGGTGGAAACGACCTAGGCACATTGACTGGGGGAGGTTTGGAAATGCTTATGACGGACACCTTTGGACAATTGATGTTACTGTTGCCTCAAACTGTCTTTGTACATTCCAATATATGCCAAAGACAGAAGTGGAAATGGTCCAAACGATTGTGTCCTCATATTGAAAAATCTCGGAAGAAAGTCAACAGAGCTGTGCCTGCATACCTCAGAGACAACAAAATGGGGTCCATATACAACAACAATATACGTTTTGATATGGCGGATATGTACAGAAGTGATGGAGTACACTTCACAGATCAGGGGAACCGAGTTTTCCTGAATAACTTGAAGCTGTGCATCCACACTTATATGTAGCTCCAACTAATGAACACAAGGGCTCTTTTTAGAGCCACCCTATAACTTACAACTTAAGCCCGCTATTTTAGGGCCAGATAACGGCAACTCCCGGACCCTCACCAAAATGTATTCTCCACACAGCTGTGGTGCAGCGGCCAGACCATATCAGTTTGCAGCACAGACCTCTCGCTTTGATCCCTGGCTCTACTCACCCATAAGGGTGAGTAGTTGGCACTTTACAAATACCGTACTGATTTACCTTCGCACTCCCTATACAACACCACCTAATCACCATATACAATTTGAACATGTGTGGCACAGCGCCCAGAGAACATGACTTCACAGTATGCCACACACAGTTTAGGCTCACGGTTTCATCCCCGACTCCAGCAGCAGCTCAATTGAACAGCATGACACTCTAGGCAATACCTCACTTAATTTCCGTACCCCGCACTTTCAGACCGGTCGGGGTCAGTATTTCAGCGACTTTACCCCAAGTCCATCAGCATCTCAGCTTACGCTCCCAGTGCCATTAGACCTATAGGAGTGAGTAGTTAGCACTTCACAAATACCGAATTGATTTGATACGTGCAAATTTACCTTCGCACTCCCTCTATAACGCCCATAAGGACCATACACAAGCTATAATGTTCGAAACAAAAGTTCATCCAAGTAGCTATAACTACATCCTGACACTACTTGCACAGATGTGGCACAGCGGCCAGAACACATGACTTCACAGCATATGACACACAGTTTGGGCTCACGCTTTAATCCCCGAGTCCATTACAAACATGGGGTAACCCAATACCAATTCTTGGACCTGGGTGCGATTCGATAAAGAAAACAATGGTCCTCAAACCAATCCTTCAACAAGTCTAAATCAATTTATACTAATCCAATCTTTCTGAGGTTGTGAAATCTTACTGCTGATGGAGTTATTAAATCAAACAAAACAAAAGACAAATATGCAACAGCCAAAATTCTCCGGAAACATATCAATTTATTCCGTCCTCTTGTATTATTTCAATAGAAGCAAAAATTATCGTAATCAATACAGTTTAAATAGAGGTTGCACCAAAAGGAAGCGTGCAAAGGATTAGGTGCTCAAGAAGAGTGGGTGGGAAGGATCCCAGGTGGAAGTTAGAAGAGAATTAGAAATTTAAATAGAAAGGTTGATAGAAAAATATATCAATCCTGGAAACTGACCTAGAATTATTTTACACTGCCTAATTACAGTATATTACAATCACAGATTGTATCCTGTGTGGGCACGGAGACAGGGGGGTCTGTAGGGTCCAGGTTCATTGGTATAGGTGTCTACATTTTGACCCGACTTGTGGCGCAGAGGGTGTTTAGAGCCTAGGCCTGCGGGTCTTCCTCAGGACTGGGTTGGGCAACCAAGGGGACTCATTGGCATATTATTGGCGTAGGGAACCAGTATGTGTTTTTTGGTACTCAAAACAAGAACAGTCGTTCTCTGCTAATTGGAGGCACTAATCCATAATTTAAGTGTGCCGCTGAAGAGTCGGTTCAGATGGCCAACAAGGCCTGGGGACCGCAAAAACTCGGAGAGGCACAAGAGTGGTTCACCTGGTGCCCCAGCAAGAATTAGCCGCCTTCTGCTGCTTGGAGGTACTATTTATTAAATCAATACCACCCGCTCAGGAGTCGGTACATGTAGCCATAAGTGCCAGGAAACGTAACTTCCTTGTCTCCCAAGCAGACTCCGGTAGCGAGCTCCGTACAAGCCCAGCCTCTCGAGTCGGGGCTTGTACTGCGTAGCCTCACCGCTATCATATTCCAAACAAAAACACACATTCATCCAATGACGTGAAGCAAGCCCTCCATCTGATCGGTTTACAAACTTTCATTAGTGCGAAAATCAATGCCATAACGGATTTCAAACCCTCTCAGTTCGTAATCATATGGCGATATGCGGTGTGTAGTCTAAATATCGAGTTTTTATTTTCGACTGGACATAATATTGACTCCAGAATATTGAGAAGGCATTAATGTCGAGGTAAGTAATATCGATGTATTTATTATCGATTTTCATGTATGTTAAAAAATATCGATTGAAAAAATATCGAGTAAGTAATATCGATAGTAAAAAATATCGTTATTTATATTAGTTTAAAAATATCGAAAGTCAAAATATCGGTTTTAAGAATATCGAAAGTTGTGTTATCGACAGTCATGATTAAATATATGTAATTTTTTTATGTATTTATATTGAATTTTTTTTAAAATAATTAATAAATATAAAAATGTATTCTAATTGTATAATAATTTCTAGGAGCGGGTAGTAGGTTTTTAGGGGAATAGGGTGGGAAGTAATTTAATTATAATTAATAAAATATGTACATGAATTAATTGGTAGTAATATTTAATTAATTGTTAATTAAATAATAATTTTTAATTATATTAAATTTAATTGCTAATTAATTTAGGTTAATTGATTAATTGGTAATTATGGTAATTTAAAAAATGTATGTCATGTAGCGGGTTGTGGGTTTTTAGGGGAATAGGGTGGGAAGTAATTTAATTATAATTAATTAAATATGTAAATTTATTAATTGGTAGTAATATTTAAATAATTGTTAATTAAATAATAGTTTTTAATTATATAAAATTTAATTGGTAATTAATTTATTTTAATTGATTAATTGCTAATTATGCAAATTTAAAATATTTTTGTGATGTAGCGGGTTGTGGGTTTATAGGGGAATAGGGTGGGAAGTAATTTAATTATAATAAATTAAATATGTAAATTTATGATTTGGTAGTAATATTTAAATAAATGTTAATTATTTTTTTTTAAATATATAAAATTAATTTGTAAATAATTTAAAATAATTGATTAATTGGTAATTATGTTAATTTAAATAATTTATGTCATGTAGCGGGTTGTGGGTTTATAGGGGAATAGGGTGGGAAGTCATTTAATTATAAATCATTAAATATGTAAATTTATTAATTGTTAGTAATATTTAATTAATTGTAATAAAAAAATATTTGTTGATTAATTATAATTTTATTGGTAATTAATTTAATTTAATTGATTATTTGTTAAATATGTTACATTAAATTTTATATTTCCTGTAGCGGGTTGTGGGTTTATAGGCGAATAGAGTGGGAAGTAAATTAATAATATAGAAGGAAATAATCATATTCATTAAAGGTATACAACGTTTACCACGCAACTTTTACTACGCACTACCATTACAACGAAAATTTTACTACGCAAATATCATTATAACGCATGTATTTACAACGTATTTTTTTACTACGCAGGTACTTTTACAACACATACCATTAAAATGTAAGTATTTTTAAGTATATAATTATATTTAAAATGTTATAGGTTTGGGTTTTTGGGTAAAGGGTTTTTTTTAGCGTCAGGGTCAGTTTTGGCTTTTTGGGTAAAGGGGTATTTTTAGGGTTCAGGGTCAGTTTTGGGTTTTTGGCTAAGGGTTATTTTTAGGGTTCAGGGTCAGTTTTCAGTTTTTGGGTAAAGGGGTATTTTTAGGGGTCAGGGTCAGTTTTCAGTTTTTGGGTAAAGGGGTATTTTTAGGGTTCAGGGTCAGTTTTCAGTTTTTGGATAAAGGGGTATTTTTAGGGTTCAGGGTCAGTATTTATTTTTTGGGTAAAGGTTTTTTTTTAGTGTTCAGGGTCAGTTTTCAGTTTTTGGGTTAAGGGGTATATTTAGTGTTCTGGGTCAGTTTTCAGTTTTTGGGTAATGGGGTATTTTTAGGGTTCAGGGTCAGTTTTTTGTTTTTGAGTAAAGGGGTATTTTTAGGGTTCAGGGTCAGTTTTCAGATTTTGGGTAAAGGGGTATTTTTAGGGTTCAGGGTCAGTTTTCAGTTTTTGGGTAAAGGGGTATTTTTAGGGTTCAGGGTCAGTTTTCAGTTTTGGGGTAATGGGGTATTTTTAGGGTTCAGGGTCAGTTTTCAGTTTTTGAGTAAAGGGGTATTTTTAGGGTTCAGGGTCAGTTTTCAGATTTTGGGTAAAGGGGTATTTTTAAGGTTCAGGGTCAGTTTTCAGTTTTTGGGTAAAGGGGTATTTTTAGGGTTCAGGGTCAGTTTTCAGTTTTTGGGTAAAGGGGTATTTTTAGTGTTCAGGTTCAGTTTTCTGTTTTTGGGTAAAGGGGTATTTTTAGGGTTCAAGGTAAGTTTTCAGTTTTTGGGTAAAGGGGTATTTTTAGGGTTCAGGGTCAGTTTGGGGTTTTTGGGTACAGGGGTACAGGGTTAAAATTAGGTTTATACTTGGTGGAGTTGGAATAGTAATTTGTATGGGTTCAGTGTCCACCACCTTCCCTGATGTTATACTTGGTGGAGTGGGAATAGTAATTAGTATGGGTTCAGTGTCCAGCAACTTCCATGAGTTTACAATTGGTGAAGTGGGAATTGAAATTTGTATAGTTTTAATGTGTAGTATGGTTTTGTGAGTTTATAATTGGTGCTGTGTAAATAAGAAAACATTTTTAATACAAATAACTATTATTGGTAGGATACTATAATAAAGTTTTAAAATTACATATAAAAAATGTGTATTAATGATAATTATTGTTATTGTAGTAGTTAAAAGATAAATACATTTTTACATTTATTAAAATTTAAAATGCATTTTTAAATAGAATATTTCATATGCAATTAATAATCATATAGAATAATAAAGAAGGAAACATACACAGGGTTAAATGGAATAACTGAAAAACAGTTTATTAACATATACAAAATAAATTCTAAGTAGAGATGTATTTTTTATTTCTATTGAAAATTGTAAGTAAACAGTTTTTATTATCCACAGCAAATATATGAAGTGCATATATATGTTTTTCACAAATAAATGAAAATGAAATATTTATATGTTTATTCACATATATTGTAATTAAATTAGTTAAAGAAACAAATTGGTAATATGTACTTTTCATTTAATAACAATTATGTTATTCACATAGACATTGAATATATTGTCATAGATAAATATGTATATTTGTTTTATAACAGTAACATTTTAGTTTTTCACAAAGTTATCATTTTTTTTTACAAATTAATATTATGAATATTTAACATATTTATAATATTAATTTTAACATAGATAAACACACAAATACATTTTTAGATACATACATAATGTTTAAACTAATATGAGCTATTTTTATAAACAAATTATATGTAACAAGGTTATATATTCACATTTTTTTTACATATAGATTATTTTCAACATGTATATATAAATAATAACATATTATTTAAAGTAACAGATAACAGTTGAATAATTATTTGAAAGTAATGAATATTTAAGAAATAATGTTCTACAATTTAAATAATTATTTACACTTAATATAATACTCAGTGTATTTTTTTAAAGTGTTGAAATATAGAAATTAATGAGGTTTTTGCTGTATACAGGGACTACTTTTTAACCGCGTAATGTTATTTAGGCTTATTTGGTGCTTCAACAGATCGCGGTTGGATGCTGCTTCGCGTTAGAGAGGGTAAGTTTGTTTTTATTGTATTTTATAAGTCAATTAAGTTAGTGTTAGTGTATGTGTGGTGTGTTTAAGTTTATGTACATAGGGTTATTAAGAGAAGATTGTGTTTTCGGTTTTAGGTAGAGTGTACGATATTTAATTTTTACCGCGTTTTAGTTGTAGGTGTGTGACGTGAGGTAATATGTTTAAATGTTACAAAGATAATATGTTTGGTGTATAAATATATCTTTTTATATATGTATGGGTGTTTTTGTGTGGGTGGGTATGTATTTTATTTTTTCAAGGTTATCGTCGCGTTTTACTGTTTTTGAGAAGGTCCTTCTTTTTTGATCAGAGTTGTGTGACGAGTATTATATACTCTTATTTTAGCACACAAATGTTTTGGTTTGCATGTTTTGCAGGAGCGTTTTTTTTTACAAATTACTATTTTCGGGTTTTCAATGGTATATCGTGTGTATTACATTGGAGAGGAGTCGCTATGGATTTGCTTGTATGTTTGCATTTTTTTTTGGACTACCATGGATTGAATGGGTTTTGGTATGGTGTCGTATGGATTGCTTGGAATTGGATTACGTTTGAAGGTGCAACAGAAAGGTAATTTTTTACAAAACTTTTTATGGGTGGGGAAACTGTTTTAATTTTTGCTTTAGTTACATTGTATGTAACATTTTGTAAATACATTATCTAAATACATTTTATATATGTTAATATTATGTATTTGATAATTTAATTGCAAATTGTTACATGTAAAAATTAAGGATTTTCTTAAAAAAAGCTTAATGTCACGAGTGTAGTTATGTTATGTTTTAAAGAATAGTTTTGGCAATCATTGATAGATAGTCTAGTCCTTTGCTAGTTGGATAGAGGGTAACTTGACTTTGGAGTGTGTTATACATTTTTTTCCTTTCTTTGGTGAGTTTAGGTCCGATCAAAGTTACTGATTGCTCCATTCGGAGCTCCTGGTAACTCTGTTCTTTTTGTAAGGATTGTATTAGTTTGTGAAGGGTAGGTGTTCCTCGGCCTGTAGTTGCTTGGAAGGCATTGTGCCATCCTTCAACTGCATTGTTGGTTTTTGCTTCCTTATTTAGTGTGCTAAGGTAGACATTCCACCAAGCTATTTGGTATTTGGGTTGCCTTCTATGGCCTGATCTGTGTAGCCTTCCTACCAATGTGTCTTCGAAGTAGTCAAGCATAGGGCTTAGTCTTTCTTCATTTCTTTTATAGTAGGGGCTGTCTATTAACAAGTTATAGTGCTCAGTTACATCTGTCACTGGAACATAGGCTAGGGCAATGAGTTTTTTTATTTGATAAGCAAAAGTGCTATCAGTGGCGTATTGGATACTCAAGGTAGATTTTTGTAGATGTCGCCAGATACATTGGTTAAAATGATAATAGCAACCTTGTATTGCTGTGTGTGGGTATGTTTTAAGGATGGTGTTTATCATAGCTTTTTCAAAGTCAATGATAATTTTTTGTGGAAAATAGTTGTTAGTATGTTGCTTGCCTTCAGTTAGTATTTCTTGATAGGTAGCTTGCTGTTTGTTTGGTAGAAGGGCATAAAGGAATGGAATATTATCATTTTGGAAATGACCATGTATAGTGTATAATTGATAAAAAGGTTTGGGACATACAGAAAAAGTACCATCCATCATCCAAGTTTGTCATTGGGTAAGTTTAGTCATGTTGTTTGCTGTGGCAAACAGTATAATTCTTTTATCTTTACATTTGTTGTCATACAGTATAAAATCATCTTTATTGTGAGTTTCAGAGAGTTCAGGGGGAATTTGCACTTCTTCAAAAGTTTTTGGTGTGGGAGGAGTAGTGCATGTTGCTCTTTTTTTTCTAGCTATAGTTTTTTTTAGGGAATCGATAGATGGTAATTGGCTAGAAGCATGTTGGGGAAGTACAGTTAAATGGTGTTTTAGAATAGCAGTTGTTGGTTGATCAGTACTAGTACTAGCTTCTTTAAGGGAATCTAGCATTTGTCTAATCTCTATTTCTGTTACATTGGGTGGGTGATTATGTTCCTTAGTATAAGTAACAGTAGTTTCCTGAGTTATAGCTCTACCATAACATTTGTTGGCATAATATTTCGTACACTTCCAAAAAACTTTCAAAATCTTTTTGTTTCTCTTGAGTGTAGACATATCCCATGTAACAAAGAAGCATTTTCCCTTTTTGTGAATAAATGAATTTAGCTCCTTCAGTCATGCTTGTATTGTAGTGCTAGGAGGTAATTAAAAGAGAATGTCATTACATTTGTTCAAAAAACTAATGTTGTATTCTAATAATACAGTTTAACACATTTCTGATTTACCTGTAAATCTTTTTATGATTTCAAGTAGTTCTTTTCCTGTGTTGATGTTCTTCAAACTGTTATTTTCTGTGTATATATTTTTGTACCTGTGGAAGTTGAGAAAATGTGTACAAATATTTTAGAACTATTTATGATATTTTGCTAGAGGTTTTTAGCTAGTTTCTATTTAGTTACCTATCTATTAAATGTCGAAGTTACATTTAAATTATATACTTACTTATTAATATTTAACTTTTGATGTCCAGGTGTTGTCTAGGTCTTCTGTATTTTCTTTTTGTCTGTAGGATAAATAGTAAAAAAAAAATATATATTTTAGGTATTTGGCTTTTAAACATAGGTGTGAGGTTTGAGAGTTACATTTTCGATGGAAAATAATGTAGTAGTACTTACTTTATATAGGTGTAGCTGTCTTTATGTTGAAGTCAATCAGTTTTCTTTCAGAAATCCAGCAGAGTTTCGTCTTCCTTTAGTTAGGAGATTTAGGCTGCATTTTTAGTTTGCTGTAATCTTGTTTATATAGTATTAGTCTAATAGTTTCTGAAGTAGGATTGGTTGTTTAAATTGATAGTCTGTTTTAATTCGTGGATTTGAAATTTTTAACCTGTTATACTAATTGCTTTCCTTATATGGGTGACGCCAATTAACGTTTATTTAATGTGTAAGGCCTTATTTTGTATAGGTAATGTTATCTTTATATTTCTAAAGTGGAGGAATATATATAATTTGCAGTAAGAAATGTTTAGTTGTTCGAAACATTGTTTATGTATTATAAAATGTATGTTTGTATTTATTTTGTGTTATAAATGTTAGGAAAATATATAGTATGTTTTATAGCTTTTTAGAAACAATTAGTGAATAAATATGAATAGTATGACAAAATTTTAAGATAATACAGTGATTTATTCAAGGATGTAGTAATTTCGATATTTTAAAAAAACGATAAATGTGCTATCTATATTTTTGTATTCGATATTTTGTCCGTTTTTCATTTAAAGATGTGATAATCGATGTTTTAGAAATCGATAATGTTGTTAGTCGATATTGTAGTAATCGTTGTTTTTTTTAGTCGATAATGTGGTTTCGATATTTTTGTGTTTTGTTGTTTAAGTATGGGCAATCGATAATTTAGTAGTCGATAATGTTTCGTCGATATTTTGTACAGTCGATATTCGGTCTGTCGAGGTTATGTCAGTGATCCGCGATATGCAACAGGTGAGTTACTTCTCTTTTTTGAGGGTGACCTGTATAAACAGTGAGGAGAGACTATGAGTGATTACTTTGACACCAGTTTGTTTTTTGCACTGTAGTGACATTAGGTGTATTAGTTCAGTGAAAATACCCAAATCTACGAAAGCTTTTTCTTCATTTCATTGGTTGATAACCTTCTTTTTCTTTGACAGTTCACAGAATCACTTATCACATGACATTCACTGAAATGTCATTACTTCCGTCTTTCACTTTTTAGGATTCCAATGTCCATTACGCAATGCCACAGTGCAAAGTTATACTACTCACATTGATTCTCCAGCCTTCAAAAACATTCAAAACAATGGAGATCAAAACAGTGCCTCGAAGGAGTAAATTCCATGTAGGGCACAAGATCACACATATTCTTGGATATTTACAAAGCCTTCAAAACTTCGTTCCATATCCTATTTCAGTTATTTCAATTGCCTTAGCTTTTTCATGCTTTCTAGTCATGGAATGTGCTCAGGGTTACTACCCCAGTGAACACAAATACCTCCTGGCTGGCCTCCCGTTAATCCACAGTTGCCATAAATCCAAATGAAATTGATGCTTGAGACGAATAACCAGCCTCTCGAGTCGGGGCTTGTACTGTGGAGCACCACCCATGTCATATTCTAAATGAAAACAAGCATTCATCCAATGATGTGAAGCAAGCCCTCGATATGATGGGAGTGTGGGGTCATTCATTGAATTGCTGGGTACCCTGGAGCCCACACAGAGCACCCAGTTACCAACTGTGGTGGGAACCTGAATGCCCCCGTGGTCCCTGCCGATTACCCACCTCCTGCAGGTGCCTGCATTGCACTCACCACTGGGACCTGCTAAACATGCAGCTCCCTGTCTGGGAGAGCAATCGTTTTATCTGTTTCCCTGCCTGCTTGACAGACAAGCAGACATTTGAGATGAGAACATTCAGAGTGTCGCTGGTGTGGTAGGGTGCTCTATATAGGAGCTGCTCACCACCTGAACATGAGAATTACCCAGAGATCTCTGCTTCTTTTTTGCACAATGTATGTGCCAGTCTATGCATGAAATTGTACTGTTTTATATATATATATATATATATATATATATATATATATATATATATATATATATTCCAAAGTTCCCAGAAAGGATTTAATGCGCACTCGGAAAGAGGGTAGAAAACACCAAGTTTATTTAGTTTATTTTTTAGTAGCCACTACCTCAGGTTAATTGCCGCCATGCAGTTTGATTCCACCCCGGTGGGCATATCATATTCATATTTTGTCATACGCGGACACCATTGATGCAATATAAGCTGTACTCTCAAATGTCGGTCATGACCTTCTCTTCTTTGTATGGTGCTGCAATTACGCTTTGCTCGTAATAGTTCACTCACAGGGATACTCTCACTCACTCATTAATTTATCTAACTAATCAATTATCTATTGTTACGCATTAGTAAAGCACTTTCTTGTTAGAAATTAGCATTTAAAAAACCTTTAGAAATTCACTGAAAAAACCATAGGTTTCAGGGACGTTATAGTTGGAAATTAGCATTTAAAACACCTTAGAAATTCTCTGGAAAAGAACATAGGTTTCAGGGACGTTATAGTTAGTTGGACATTCCACCATTATTGTTAGTTCAGCTAACTATAACTCGCGCCCCGGCAATGCACTGCTGATGATGTCACATATTATATCATTCATGACATGGTCAGTGACATCAATGATGGCATCACTGATGATATCTCAAATGACATCACTGATAACATCACTGATGACATCATCCAGTGACTGTGTGTTTCTGTAAAGTTTAAATATGTTTCATAAATATGCATGCAAATGTGTATTGAAGTATGAGTGGGTGTTTCAGTGTTTGAATATATGATTTAATAGGTGCGTGACTTACTCTATAAGTGAGTGATTAAACGTCTCTGACTGAATGCATGGGTTAGCGACTAAACTGTGTAAATGTCTGTATCAGTCTATCAGTTAGTGTGTAAGCAGCTGCATGGATTAGTGAGTAGCTACATGAGTGTCTGAATGGGTTATTGATTGGTTGATAGAGTATCTGTATGGGTGCCTAAGTGTCTGTGTGGGTGGGTGGGGGTTGTGTGACTGTTTGCATAGATGTGTGAGTGGGTGATTCACTGAGTTTATGGGTTCAAGAGTGCATCTGTAGAGAGCTGTATGGGTGGGTGAGTGTGTGTTTGGGTGTGTTGGTGGGTGAATGGATGTCTCTGTGGTACATGTGTGAGTAACTGCATTTGTAAAAGGCAGTAATTGTGAGTGTTGGAGTACATAAATGACTATACTTAAGAGTGAGTGATTGTGAGAGTGGCTGTATGGATTATTGTGTGCTTGTATCATTGATTGTATAAGAGAGTAAGTATGTGTTATTATCTGTATGAATAAGTGAGGTGGTGTGTGTATAACTGTATAGGTGAGTAAATGGGAGTGTGTTTGATTTTTTGCATGACTGACTAGGTGTGTGAGTAACTCTATGGATGAATGGTGGTGTGTGAATGTCTGTATAGATATGTGAGTGCATTTGATAGTACCGTATTGATGGTTGACTGCATGTATGAGTGACTGTATGGGGGAATAAGTGGAGGTGTGTGTAGACATAGCAATTAGTGAGTGGGTTTGTACTAACTGGTATTGGTGTGTCTATGGTTTCGAAAATGGTAGTCTGTATTCTAGAGTGGGTATATCAAAGGTTATATTAGGGTATGAGGAGGTGCATCAGATTATCACATGGATGATGTTATCAGTGATGTCATCAGTGATGTCACTCACCATTTCATGATGTAATATGTGACATCATCAGCAGTGTATTGCGAGGGCGTGAGTTATAGTTAGCTGAACTAACTCTAACGGCGGAATTTCTATGGTTTTGTACGAATAAAATGTCAAACTAACTATAACGTCCCTGAAACCTATGGTTTTATCAGTGGTTTTCTAAGGTTTGTTAAATGCTATTTTTTAACTATAACATCCCTGAAACCTATGGTTTGTTCAGTGAATTTCTAAGTATTTTTAAATGCTAATTTCTAAATATATATAACATACCTGAAACCTGTGGTTTTTTTGTGAATTTTAAAGGTTTTTTAAATGCTAATTTCTAATTATAATGTTCATGAAACCTATGTTTTTCTAATTATAATGTTCATGAAACCTATGTTTTTTTCAGTAATTTTGAAAATATTTGTTTGTATTAAAAGTATATATTGTCTTCTTTTTTAATAAATACTCAAATATATTTATTTTAGAAAAAAGTGGAGTCACGCACCCATCGTGTACCTATCGCGGTGGGTGCGCAGTTTCAAACCACCATATTGGTGAAGTCGTGAAGGAGGTGAGTTTCAGCCAGCCCACTCTGCTTACGCTTACAGGGAGGGAACTAAAATGCTACAAGTCCCAGGTCTTCCCTGTAGTGATCTGCTGATCACAGGACTAGTTGTCAGCATGCCATAGCCACTTCCTCACGGCTGGTTTACACCCACACCACACTCATGCAGCACAGGCATCACAGGACTTCTGACCCTGCCAATAAAAAGGGCCAGGCGGACCTGCTGGAGGTGATTTCCATTTTCTCCCATGACTTGAAGTACACAGCGTTGGTGGCAGCTGAAGCACCTTGTCCGATACAGGCCTCCCGCCACGTGCCTCCAGAGCTGAGTGGGTGTGCAGCCTGCGATGATGCGTAGGCCTCATTATTCCATCCTGGCAATCAAGACCCAATTTGAATTGTGAGATCGGCTGGACAGCATGTACTCAACACAAAGATGACTCCTTGATGCGGTGCATTGACATGTTCTCGGCCATTGTGATATCAAGACCCAGAATCAAATGTGCGACCTTCTGCCTGCCAAGGACGCAGGCCCTGGCCTTTGAGCTAGCTTCAGCACGTGGTGGGCCCTCTTGGGCACACGCCGGTGGCGAAAGGTGAGTAGAGAGGCTTGTTTGTACAGCAGTGGGCAGTCACCTCTGGGCAGTGGGAGTGGATAGTGTACAGCAGCCTGGGTGTGCAGGGGCGGGCAGCCACCTCTGGGTGGTGGGAGTGGATGGTGTGCAGCAGCCTGGGTGTGCAGGGGCGGGCAGACACCTCTGGGCGGCAGGAGTGGATGGGGTGCCGTAGCCTGGGTGCGCAGGGGCGGGACATCGAAGAAGGCGTGTGGTTAGGACCCTGCCCATTGCATAATCACATTCATCGCGATCAAATTACTCCTGCTTCCTCATTTTGATCTTCATTTCATATTTCTGCAACCTTTTCTTCATGGCTGCCCTTAGTTGTTCCTGTTCATCTTTGTCTTGATTTTTTGAGAGTATTTCTTCCATTTCCTCAATTTCTTTCACCACCTTATCCCGATCACTCCACGCAAATTGGACCAAGATCTCAAGCATCCCTTTACATGAATTGGCTATGTGTGTGACCCATGTTTCCAGTAAGAGGGGATCGGGATTTTCATACGCAGGGACAGTGAAGATACGTAGTCCTCTGGGTACTCTTTGTACCTCAATGTATCCCTGCAAAGATGTCCCCTCCCACCATTTGCGTAGTTCTCGTTCGTACAGTCTCTCCAATTTCTGGAACTGAATCGTTAATGTATTGGTTGCCTCCATGTTGGATCTTGGAGGTGGTTTTGAAATGTCAGGATTTTTATTTTTAAAGATGTCTCCCGCAGCGTCTTGGCGTTCCGACATGTTAAACATGTTCTTGTTTATCTTTAGTTGTATTGCGGAATCCCGGTCCCGGGATACCGCTCTGTATAACTGCTGACTTGCTATCAGACCCCTCGCTATGCCGCTCACATATTTATCAGACCCCCTCGGAAGTTAAGAATTCGAATGCAGGCTTACCGCGTCTTGTTCCCGCGGACTCCTGCACTTCCGTGTTCATTCAGTCTGATGTGGAACTCGAGGGAACGTGAAATGCTCAATCCTCCTCCGGTTTTCCACGTGAGCGGCGGTGCACTCGCTCGTAAATATTACAGCTCCAAACACCGATACCACGAGTCACTCCAATGGCGGGTGCTGTCTCCGCAGCACGCAGAAACGATTGCTTGCTGTAGTCCTATCTCTATTGTAATGACCCTGGATGTAACTTTAAAATGGTGCAGCGCAAAGCGTTCATTTGTAAACACTGACGAAGGGATTTAGTCCCGAAACACGTTTGTTCTTGAAATAATAAATTTCTGCTGAAGCGATAACCCCGTGAGTGCTGTTTTCTTCTAACCCGGATGGGATTAATTGAAGAATTGGAGCTGATATATATATATATATATATATATATATATATATATAAGAAAGAAGTGACTCAAACAGATAGATTCACCAAAGAACAAAAATATATTTCCACTACAACGTTTCAGCTTCCGCCTTCCTCAGGTAGTTTCAAGATGGTAAGCCAGTGGCTGCACAGATGACACAGCTGAATTTTCAAAAAGCATCATGAGTGAAAATTCCATTTGGAATGTGGAATCAATGCAGCCCTGAGAGTTCTTGAGATATGCATTAATCAGGTTGTACCTCACAGCGCTCCACCACTCCTGTGAAATACAAGGCATGGACCAACTTGTTTGCAGCATACAGTTTATTCACCCAATAAACAGTTAGTCATGACGTGTTTCGGCCGTCCCTGCGGCCTTGGTCACATCTATATATGTTGAAGCTCAAGTCTACGGTATACGCACTTCAACACTTGGGAGCGTGTGCAGCGTTGACGTGGCAGTGGGTCCACGTAATAATGTCAGCTCACGCTTCTCCGTTGAAGAAAGAAGATGCTGCACTCTCGGTATATCACTCAATATTTATGTCAACAAAAAGCAGGACATGTTTCGGCTCGCACCTTGTTCGACCACAATGTTTACCAAATTTGCTATGCCATTTTTATCTTACATTAGCGCATGCGCACATGCGTTTACATCATTAAAATAAAAAGCGGACATAACTTTTCACGGCTGTGAAAAACAGACGCCATTTTTAAGTGGTTTTTGTGCATAGGTTTCTGTCATTCAACTTAAACATTAATCCTCTTACGAATGCAGAATCAATCTCTTCAGTCTACTGTCACTTAATTCAACAATTAATGTGCAAATTTACATTTCCCATGATAATCATATTTCACGATCAATTCAATAGCGGCGCATTACATGATACAGCTCTGAATGAGCTTTTCATTATACACAGATAACTCTATAAGAGCGTGCACGCTTTATATCAATAAATATGTACATCTTGACTTTAAATTTACAATATTGAAATATTGAAACATGGAGTATCTTAAATTTTTGATCAGTTAATTAAGCTCTGGATGAGCATTACCATTATACCTAATTTTAACTCACAGAATCACTAGCAGCCCAAAAACTCATTACAAATATTGAATTATTATTTTCGGTGCATTATAAGAAGATAAGATGACATTTCATGGGTAATGATAAATTCCAAAAAGGTTCTTCAACCCAAGTGAATAGCCAGCTCTTCTTCGGTGTTCAGGACCCCCAGAGTCCTAGTCTGAAGATCAATTATATATTTGGACTCAAGTCTGCATTAACGGAGCTCTCTATTTCCTCCTCTTTCATTCTGTGGAATATGGTCAATACAAAAGAACCATAATAGGATTCTGTCACTGGAGTGTGATTGGGCAAGGAATTAAAAACCTTAGAAATTCTGTGAAAAAACCAAAGGTTACAGGGACGTTATAGTAGTGATCCTGATATTTCACTTGTACAAAACCAGAGAAATTCAGCAGTTATAGTTAGCTGAGCTAACTATAACTCACGCTCCTGCAATGCACACTTCTTATATTACATCGCTCTTGACATGGTCAGTGACATCACTGATGACATCATTGATGACATCTCAAATTACATCACTGATTACATCATCCCGTGACTGTGAGTGTTTTTAAAACATTTATGAGTGTTAAATATATTTAAAAGGTGTATTGATGAATCAGTTGCTGTATGAGTGCCTGTATGGATGATTCAGTGAGTGCATGATTGACTGTATAAGTGAGTGATTAGGTGTCCCAGTGAATGTATGAGTGAGTGACTAGGTTTTGAGAATGTCTGTATCAGTCTGTCTGATGTAGTCTAAGTGGCTGTATGGGTTGGTGAGTGGGTACATGAGTGGCTGCATAGGTGATTGACTGGGTGTCTGAGGACCTGTATGGGTATATGAGTGTCTGTGTGACTTGGTGGGAGGGTGTGTGACTACCTGCATGCATGAGTGAGTGGGTGAGTAAGTGGAAGTATGGGTTAGTGAGTGTGTAAGTGAGTGGCTATATAGGTGACTGAGTGTGTGTATGGGTGTATCGGCGAGTGAATGAATGTAGCAAGTGGAATATGGTGAGTAGCTGGTAAGGCAGTATAGATGAGTGTTGTAGTATATGAGTGACTATATGTGTGAGTGAGGGATTGTAAATGTCGCTGTATGGGTGAGTGTATACTTATGTTAGTGACTGTATAGGTGAGTGAGTAAGTGTTAGTATCTGTATGAATGAGTGTGTGTGTGTGTATAACTGTAAAGCTGATTAAATGGCTGTGTGAGTGACTCTCTAGGTGAGTGAGTAAGTGTGTGAATAGCTCTATGAGTGACTGACAGTGTGTGTGTGGCTGTATGGGTATATGAGTAGATATATCAGTGGCTGTATTAGTGAGTGAGTTGGCATATGAGTGGCTGTAAGGATGACTGAGTGGGTGTGTTTAGAACTATGAATCAGAGAGTGGGTGTGTAAGTACTGGTATAGGTATGTCAATGGTTTTGAGAATGGTAGTGTGGATGTTCGAGTGGGTGTATGAAAGGTTATATGGTGGTGTGACTGGGTGCATCAGAGATTCTGTGGATGATGCCTTCAGTGATGTCATTTGAGTTTTCATCAGTGATGTCATCAGTGATGCCACTGACCATGTAATCAGTGATGTAATATGTGAGGACATAAGCAGTACATTGTGGGGGCGTGAGTTATAGTTAGCTCAGATTTCTATAACTGCTGAATTTCTCTGTTTTCGGACAAGTGAAATATCATCCTAACTAAAACGCCCATTTAACCTTTGTTTTTATCAGTGAATTTTTACAGTTTTTTTCAATGCTAAATCCTCACTATAACGTCCATGTAACCTTTGTTTTTTTCAGTGAATTGCTCAGATTTTTCAAATGTCTTTTTTCCAAGTATGACGTTCATATAGCTTTGGATTTTTTAATTGAATTTTTAAGGTTTTTAAATTGTATTTATAATCTAAAATTGCTCTATAAGGTGTATTTTTATAAGGTTGTATTTTCTTCAGTGGATTAATAAGCTTTGTTTTTTTTCCTTCAAATTTTTTATATTCATGATGACGTCACAATCCCCATGGACACGTTTCAAAAAGAGAAAACAAAAGCAGACATTCAATGACCACCAGCGCATCCAAAAATAATATGTAAAAGACTCCATTCCGAACATTGCCCTACACAAATTACTATATACATACTTCTTTCAAAGCATGTTTAAACTCATATTTTTCTACTAAGTTTCTTTAAAAAACATCTTTCAGACCTTTTATCTGTTTTTGCGGCTATTCAGGACGTCATAATGATGTTGTTAACCGCGATGATCGCTATGTTGTCATAAAGTGAAAACACATATATGCACACATATTACAGCATTTTACACACTAGGGGTTTACTACTGTATATGTCAAACTCATGTTTTTCTCGTGTATATAACAACCATTGCTAAACCCTTTTTTCTGTTTTGTGGTGACTCCGGAGATCGCAATGATGTGTGTAATCGCCATTACCCCAGAAACGTTGCGAAAGCGTAAAACAAAAGCAGACATTCAATGGTCACCAACACATCCAAAAATAGTATGTCCAAAATCCATTCTGAACATTGCCCTACACATATTGCTGTATACATACTTCTTTCAAAGCATGTTTAAACTCATAATTTTGTACTAAGTTTCTTTAAAAGCCATGTTTCAGACCTATTTTCAGTTTCACGGATATTTGGGGCATCGTGATGACTTCAGTAACTGCGACGATTGCGCCTTTTCCATAAAGTCTTAAGTACATATATACACACATACTAAAGTATTTTACACACTAGGGGTTTCTTACAGTATTGTAAACTCATGTTTTTCTGGAGAGTTTCTATAAAAACCATCTCTAAAACCTATTCTATATTTTTGCGTGGATTCCGGAGATCGCGATGATGTCGGAAATCGCAATCCCCTCGGACACATCTTGAAAACGGAAAACAAAAGCAGGAATTCAATAGCCACCATCACATTAATAAATTCTAACTATATAATTAATTCTAACCATCACAGTAGAATACTCACTATTTAAATAACATTTAACAGAATCTCAATATCTTTATCACAATGCATATGAATGATTCACTGATATATTTTTTATATTTCCACCATATTGATAGTCGCGATGTCCCCACGACGGTACATGGGGGGGCACACTGGCATTCATGCACAAGAGTGCCTGCATTGGCGCTAGGCAGCTACATTTAGTGCCAGCATTAAGGGAAATGCAGGGATGAGCTGCATTCTATGGCACATCCCTGCGTTTGGAAACTGTTGGAGTGTGGCAATAGCCTTCTCGGCTTAACACTGTGCTCCAACAGTTTCCTAGTAAATTTACCCCAAGGTGCGTGAGAAGTTGGTTCACAATCTGCTACCTTGAATTAGTATGTTGTACATTTGCTGTTTAGTACATGGTGTAGTTGGTAGCAAAAAACTGTAGATTAAGAGTTAATCTTTTAGTTAGCCAGACATTTTAAGATGTTGAAATATTTACATGTGTATATATCATGGTTATTCTCAAAAAGTGTTTTCTTTGAATTCTGGATGCTGTAGTTCTATTGCACTGCTTTGTCAGATAGCTACAGAAGCACATATACATTCAGTCTCTTACCCTGAAACTACTTGTGCATGCAGCAGATTCAAACATGTTTGTAGTCACATCTATATTGCTGTCTTTTCTGTAACAAGCGCCTTGAGACCCTCCGGGTGAGTAGTGCGCGGTATAAATGCCTATGATTGATTGATTGATAACACAGGCACTGAGGTGTTTGTTTATATCCACTTACATAGCTATTTAGAGAGCCATAGAGGCACTAAAATAGACAGTCACATACCGGCCCATCTACTTAGATGACTCATTGCACTGCTCCAGGTGCACTCCTACAGATATGTTGGCAAGTACTGTAGAGGAACACTCTTTCAAACATGGATGATTATTGGTAGCACAGGTGTGCACTTTCATGTGTAGATTGATTTACCATGTAAAAGCTGTTTGTCACATCTTATATCCAAGTTTTAGTATGCACAAGTTAAATCAGAGAGATGCTGCAGGTGTGCTATAAAGCATTCTAGTGTGTGCTTAAAAAATGAGAGATGTTCTTTTCAGTTCACTAAGTTACTTGTGCCCTTACAGGCCTTAATGCCAGGTACTACATAAAGTATGTTATCCCTATAACAGATGACATGGATATTCACAAATTCAGTCACTCACCAGAAACTATATATGCATGCAACCGACTCAAGGGCAGTTGCAGTGACACCTACATAGCTCTCTATTGCCTAACACAGGCACTGAAGTATTTGTGCAACCATTTAGATATACATTTAGGCAGCCATAGAGGTATTATAGCAGGCAGATACATACCAGCACATTTACTTAAGCATCTCATGGCACTGATATAGGTGTACTCCTATACTCCCTTAGATATGTAGGCAAGTAGTGATAATCTCTCAACCATGGACATAAATAGACCTTCAAACATTGGTGATAGCTTTTAGTGCAGATCCCGTCTCTGTTCTCTCACTGCAAGTTTCACTTGGCATTTTATAGGGATTTCTATAAGTGTCACATCCACTCAAAAATGCATGCATCCAGCCACTGACCCACTGCAGAGAGTCCAGTGGATCCCCAAATGGTTTACAGAGGTAAAAACAGAACATTTTAATGCTCTTTTTGTGCTAGTATACGCAAGCAGTTAGGGTCACCAGAGGGTAGTGCTAAGAATTTGTTGTACTTGCATAGGCATTAAATGAGACACAAACTCAAGAATAAATCCGAGACCAATTTATAAAAATAGTATTGACTTTTATGTCATTTTAAGACCAAGAACACACTTCTAAGGTAAGCACTTTCTGAGTTATGATTTTCAAATTTCTGAAAATATATCACTTTGGTCTGCAATTATGCTCCATTGAAAACAATGGGGAAAAAGCAGAAGGATGCATAGAAAATCAGGCAATGCTTTAACGAAGGTCACCTTCTCATTTTAGGTCAATGTTGGGACCAGGTCCAAAGTTCCAGCAGGAGAAGTACAAAAGCGTCCAGGTTCAGCCAGGAACAAAGTGCTGAGGGTCCTGGAAGCTGGCATGAAAAAAGACGAAGGGGTCTACTTGAATACACACTGCACAGTAGGACTTACAGGTAAGTCTGATGGGGCTCCTTCGAGTGAGAAGGTCTCCAAGGCCTGGGGACCACAGGAGCACAGCTAATTGGTCATTACTGGGGTGGGTGGGGCTTGGTGCAGAGTGGATATGTCAGCCAGGCATCATGCATCTTGAGGTCCTAGCGGTGAGATGGAGGCAACTTAAAGAAGTGGTCACAGGACATCTGGGCCACTCAGGAAGTGGTTCTCTGGTATCTCAATGTCCCTCGATGGGTGCTTACTTCTGGAGTTGGTAGAGCCCAGAGTGGACTCTTCTTCCCTTTGTTTGCCGTTGAGGGTCCGGTACTCTGGGTATTGGTAGTCAGCGGCTCCAAAAGGTACTGGTGTCTCCAAACTTGGCAAGGAGTCAGATATGACCTTCCGGAGCTGTTGTACCTTTTCTTGGTTTGGTGCTGCATCAAGTTTGTAGGGGATCAGCAAGTCGACAAACAGGACTTCACTGGATTGGCACCTGCTGTGTGAAGGGGAGTGATGCTTTTACTCCAAGGGAGCTTTTTGGAAACTCCTTGAAGACTGGAGGGGCTCCAGGGTTCTTGGAGGCCTTCAGTTGTGGGATGAGACAGTACACCACAATACTCCAGTCTTCTACACAGCAGACAGGGTTTGGCGCCAATTTCTTCTACAGAAGGGTTTCAGTTTTAAGGCAGCAGCTCTTCCTTTTCCTTCTCATGTTAGTCAAATCTAATGTTCAGGTCTCGGGTGCCACCTAAATACTGAATTTAGGGGCTTTTCAAGGGGAGACGGGTAGTAACCAATGGGCAGTTTACCTTTAGGGTTCCTGCACCCTCTCGTGACCACTTCAAGTGGGAAGAGGCACTACCCTAGTCCTGATAGGTTGTTTCTCCACCATCTCAAGATGGTGGAATTTCAAGCGAGGGGTTCACCTCTCCTGTCCCGTCCTAGGGGTGGTGTAGCTAAGTAGGGAGCCTCCTCCTAAACTAATTCATTTTCCTGCCTTCCTCCTGCCAAAAGTGGAATAGGGAAGGGGGCTTGGCCTACCCCACTATCTGGAGGTTCCTGGGTTGAATTTCAAAGGCAGCATCGCCTTTGAATTTTCCCACCCAGGATGTCCATCCTGTCCTGGAGGAAGTGTGAACCACAACGCGCGGAGCAGGCTTTATCTCTGTCCTCTGAGAGCATTGGCTGTCACCCTGCAAGGTCAGAAACATGTCTGGTGGTGGCAGACTGGTAAAAACAAGTCAGAGACCACACCAGTGCTTGGTAGGTTTTTAAGGGACACTCTAAAAGGGTCTTCTGTGTGAATGTATTAATAAATCCACCACTGTCATCAGTGGGGACTTACTAAAACAAGATGTTTGGTACCAACACCATAAAAATCAGTGAAGCCATCATGTAGTTAGGAAACTCGTTTTGACAAAGATCCAGCCCATGTACTCTTTATGGCTTTCCTGTGCACTTAACTATCCCAGAATGTACTGGACATTATAGAGGTATATCTACTCATGCTGATATGCCCACACATAAGATATAGAGCACCCTGCCTTAGTGCTATAGACCAGCAGTAGGGGTGACTTACATGTACCTTATGCAGTGTAAGGCAGGCATGGAACACAGGGCTTTGCATCATGTTAATTTTGTGGATTTCTCTGCACCAAGACACCCAGCTTGAAATGGCAGCCTGCATAGTTTTGGTGAGGGGTCCCTGGGTTGGAACAATACATGCTGCAGTTCCAGAGGACACTCTTCGGTACCCATATCCTAGGTACCAGGAGTAGCACTAACTAGGGACTTACAGAGGTAGCTGAAGTTGTGTCAGTCATAGTAGAGTGTTTAGGAAAGAGTCTAGCACTGGGAACCTGGTTAGCAGGGACCCGGTGCAATTACAGTTCAAAATCACATCAGGCAAAAATTAGGGGCTAACCATGTCAAAAGAGGTACTATCCTACACAGTTTGTTGCAGTTTGCATCGATGTTGGCCTCACACCATAAGGTCTTCGTACATTCTGTTAATTTCATGACTGTACGCTTGCCCACTTGGGCCTGATGTATATGTAGACCTCTAATGCCTCCACTCACAACTCTGTGCAGCAGCCTTCCAGTTAGCATTGGTCTGCCTCGGATGTCCACTAGGTGCTGTATCTCAGCCCGATTAGTGCCAAGGTATCACCCTCCCACATTTGCAACAGGATTGCACACATCCTGCACCTTCATCTGTGCAAGTCCGCTGCACTCTGCCCACCTAGTGTATAACCGCACACACTTCATTTCCATGTCTACAGTGAATGATTCTGTTTATTTCTATTGGTTTTCCACTAGGCTACTCAACACTGAGTGGAGGTAAGTATCTGAGCAGCTAAAATGTGGCACTTTATCAGCAGTATGTTCTTCACCTTTTACACCGGGTACCCATATGTTGTTTTTTTAATCTCTTGCGCTTGCCTCCTTTCATCATCTGCACTAGCGGCAGATTCTGCACAATGGACACTGTTCTGACATGGCAGCCATTTCGATGTTGTTATTAATTGGTGCTCCAATAGGTATCTATATATACCAGGTTAATTTTTCAAATTAACAGCGAGCCTAACTGTATACTGATACGTTTTTGATAATACAATATGCAAGCATATCCATTTGATACTGTCATGTTATTCACTCTGGGCAGATTACTGCATGATCATGATTCCGGCAGGCCAATATGACGCCCCCGCACTTCCGACCCAATGCACTGCTTGAAACTATGTGTACCTCTTTGATATTTATGTCACTTTAGAAAAACATTCTCACTTCCTGTATGTTTTTACGTGATTATTTCCGCAAAACAGTGCTTCTAGCTGTATGTTACTATGTATTTAAGCTATTTATGGACTCATCTCCAAGTCTGAACAGTAGAATGTAAAATAAAATAATATTCTCTATCATCAGTTGGGGACTTCAATACAGGAGCCTAAAATCAGACTTCAGAGAACACAAATGTGCTTGACATTCAATTCTTAAGTTAGGCTTGTTGGTGGGTAACATATTAGAATGCCAACTGTGGAAGCCATATTCCTCCAGATGTTGTAGCAGTGTGCATTTTTATACATTGAGGTCTGGGTTTTTTAGACCCCCAAACAAATTTCTAACATAGTGTAACAATTTCTACCATGAAAGATATGGGTATCTTCAGAGTGATCATGAAGTATGTTGAACGTTTGCGCTGATATAATTGTATTGCTTGGTTTCTCTGCCACAGAGAAAGATGTAGGGATGACCAGGAAAGAAAGTAATTTGCACACTTCAGTACGAGAGTATGGATATTATCTTGCATTATAGCCCTGAGACCCGGGCTGATTAGAATGTCCAGGGGCCTCATTTATGAGGCTCTGCGTCACTTTTACGCCGCCGGTGCATCACTTTTTGTGACGCACCAGCAGCGTAAAAAATGTGCCTTGTTGCACCATATTTACAAAGTGATGCATCTAGGTAGATGCGTCACTTTGTAAACCCCTACGCTACATTATACATACGCCAGGTTTAATGTATGCAGGGGGGGGGGCGTTCTGATGCAAGAAAGGGTCATAGAAGTGATGCAGTGAAATCTATAAGATTTCACTGCGCCACTTTAGAACACAAATGCGTCAAATTCTTACGCCTGCCTCACAGCAGGCGTAAGACTGACGCAGGCCCTTTCACATGGGGCTTGCCCCATGTGAAAGGACACATTGCTGGCGTTGCGTCACTTTTGTGACACACTCCAGCAATGCGTCACTTTTGCACCATACAGATACGTCAGAAATACTGACGTATCTGTAACTCCTTGCCCCATGATGCGTCAAACTATAAATATGACGCATCATTGGTGTCCCAAGGAGGGCGCAGTGAAAAGTGACGCATCGCTGTTTTCACGCAGCGATGCGTCACTTTTCATAAATGAGCCCCAGATATTTAAGGCAATGATGTAACCACTGAAACACCTTGCCAGCCAAGCGGTAACCTGATACAGGAGTGCCTATCCCATGTATGGGGACAGGTTGGTTGATTGCTGATGCAGCGGGTTCAAGTTGTTATTAAAAAAACAGGGGGTACAGGTCACTCCTATCAGGCTCCCATTTGTACTAGGCAGTTTAAATCTGGCTTTATATTGATATATTTGACAACCATCATGCTATTCACCAAAATGAGAGAGCTGAAGACGGGAAAAATTGCAAACAAGGTTTCCCCTGCTATACCTTGTTTCTTAGATGGCAGCCACCTAAATGTATACCTAAGAACTTGGTCTCCCTGGGATCAACCTACTAACTGGTTTGAAACTATCCTAAACTCCCACTCAATTGCCCTAATGTTGATGGCTGGAATAATTTGCTCAACCTGACTTGGTCAACCCCACCTGGATGCCAGTTGAAGATTAAGCAATGACCAGAAAATGTGATTTAATCGGTTGAACTAATTGTTAGATCCAAAGCCACTTAAGCAAGGTGACCATTCACTTTCTCACTAAATACCTAACCCTAATATTATGTACTACACGTCCAGCTATTAAACTGCAAGTATTCCTCTTAACCTTGCAACAAACAATGCTTCAACGAATTTTTGGGCATCCCCACCTTTGTTCAATAGGATGTACAGCCAATTCAAACTGTCTTTGGAGGAAGAGAGAAGGTAGAGCAATTAGTGGCAGGATGTATTTCGGCTTGCCCTGCAAACAGCAAATGCCATACTTGCATAAAGGTCACCTATATTATGTGTGCCATTTTCAGGGTCAAATATCTTCTATTTTCTCCAGCACCCGTACATGGTGAAACTGTGCAATGGAAGTCAGCAGTCTCTCTTACCAGTGTCCTGCTCACTTCCTTGCAATAGAAACAGAGGGCATAATTACAAGCGGATTGTGCCACTGGACCACAAATGTTACCAATGGCGCAGTGGCGCAATGCAATGAACCATATTTAAAAAGAGGCATTATGCCACTTTTTGTGGCTTAATGCCACTTTGTAAATATGGTACCCTTTCACGCGGGTATCTGCCTGAAAGGAGTGTGCAGTGGGTGTTGCTGTTGGTGTTCCTCGGCAACACCCATTGCATTTTGACGCTGCCCCAGATTTGCAAGGATCTGTAAATCTGAGGCAGCGCCAAAAACTAATGCCATGCAGTAGCAGACATTAGATTGGTGCATTCTGTAGTGCACATAAAAAGAGCAAAACGCCATTAATGATTGTTTATGTGCCGGAAGGTGTCCCTTCCTGCACATAAACAATCATTAAATAATGATGATTTGCTACTTAAAAGTAACAAATTGCCATTATTGATTGTTTTTGTGCAGTGAGAGACACCTTTCTGCACATAAACGATCATTCCATGCAACGCAGGCACCCTTGCACTATGGCACCAGGGTGTCTGCGTTGGGCCTAGGAAGTTACTTTTGGTGCTAGTGCTAGGGAAAACACAGAGGTGTGCCGTATTGTTGTAAATATGGCACATCCCTGCATTTTGGAATTGGTGGAGTATTAGGGCTGTGAAATTTGCACCAGCACTGTGCTCCTCCATTTCCTTTTAAATATGCCCCTATTAGTTCTGAAGTTATCTTGGGGATGGGTGATTTTCAAATTCATGTTGAGTGCAAATGTGCCTTGCTTTGGTGTGCCGGCTAATTCCACCAAATATTGAATTCTTTTTTATTTGTTTTCTCTTCCTCTGGCAACCAATTCACATTGTAAATGCTACTCTTTTACTTCATTTAATTTGATGCTCACTACATCTACATTCAGCAACAGCTTCCAACATGTAGCCCTTACTGGCAAAGCCACCACAAAACAGATTCGCAACTCAAAATGCAAATGCAGAAAAAGGGAGAGAGACAGATGAACAATGTTATTCTGGTCCTCTCACTTTTAATTGTTGATAGCTCACTGCTTAATTCAAGAGATTAATTTTCAAAGGATCATAAAACACAGCACTCCTTGCTTCATTCCAGGTGTTTTAGTTAGAACTGTACCATAGTGCCCAGCTCCTTGTACCAGCTATCTATTGTACATTGCAGAGTGCGCTGCCAAGTTTCTTTTTTGCTTTTCTAAGTGTGACGTTTATGCCCTGACATGGATCCCGTACTGGCTGTGCAACTGGAACCAAACGTTGTGTGACTAAGGAGGTCCACATTAGCCAAAACCAGTCTTGAGTTTCTGTTTCCAGTTAAGAGATGACAAGGCTGGGCAGTTTAGGCTGACCTGTCCAATTGGAGCATGACCAACACTGATTTGCAAATAGGTGGGTCTACTCTAATCTGAGGTGGCCTGGTGGGCAAAAAATGATAGACTGAGACGTGGTTTGAGTAATTTCCAGTGGCTGAGATAATATTTAAGCATTCCATCAAACATCTTTTTTTATCCCTCAGACCGAGTTTCTTTTCCTCATCAATACATGATTTTTCGAGTTGATTTTTATGCTTCTGTGTCCCTGTCTAGGAGCAGAAGCTCATTGAAACATTTAATCTCACTACTCTAGCCCACAAACTTTTAACACACATGCACCACATGCAACTCATACACACACATACATACCCTGAAAAGAACTCCAAACAAATGGTGACTCCACTTAGGGCATGGATACTCCCAAACATGTTCCCAGGGAACAAAAAGTTTGGGCTTTGATGTGACCGAGGGCTGCACTGATGCCAGCAGGGTGGTGGGGGGGGGGGGGGTTGGGGACATAGGGGGTTGGCGGTAAAGTGGGTGTAGGGAAGTGAAGCATATACAAATAGTAGCTGATTTGCACAATGTGAAACTAGAAAACATGGGATTAATTAGGGCTCCCCATTTAACCAAATTGTATGATCCTAGGCAATTTCTTTATGTAACTTCCCTCATTTTTCCTCATTTTCACATATAAGAGGACCTTGAAATACATGAATGTAGGATGTACGCTGTACCAAACCTTCTCCTGAGTTTGATTTAATAAACAATACAGTTGTTCATGGATAAAAGGAGCCCAGTCCACCCAAAGAGTGCACATAACAGTCGACTTGCATCTTAGTTCACTATTGCCATTGTTGTCAGGGTGGGGGGAAAAATTAGTGTTTATAAATTCATGATTGAAAACTATCACTTTTAAAAACTATTACCCCATGCTTTGATAATCTGATGCACTGAGGTGAAACTGATCTCTGTGTTAAAGATATAACATTTTTGAATTTTGAAGAGACATTTTAACAATTTTACACTTTTGCTGCAAGATATTTTTGAAAAGGAAGTTGGTTTTAAAGTTAAGAGGTGCAAAACACCCTAGTTACTTCAATTCTTTAACTTTAAATAACTTTTATACAAATGCTTGCCTGATAATTTAGCGTTTTTTAATAATAGTGCTGAGTCGAGTAAACAGCCGCCCAGTGCTGATGCTGATCAGGGGGCCCCATGTGAAGGTCATGGGGGTGGCAAGTGGCCTTGGGCCATACTTTGAATATCACTGACTTAGGGGATCCACTAACCATATTAGAATGAACAAGTGTGAACTGGCTTGGCACTAGATGCTCCGGCTGTAGCTAGCTCATCTCCTAGGAGAGGGACGGATAGCATGGAGAAAATCAGTGGAAGTGCAACTGCTGTTCTTTTACTAATGTTTCCTTCTACTTTTGACATTGCTAAATCTCCCAGAAGTTTCCCTTTTACAGTCTCCCGAGCCCAACTCTATAAATCTGTCTCCTCTGCCAAGATCTTATCCTTCTTCTTCTTCCTCCTAGGGAATGGTCACCTTGAGCCTAGTGGATTGCTCACATTGATAGCATTTGATGTCTAATAGCTAGGGGTCAGATGTACAAAAAAGTTAGTTTGCAATTTCTTAAATGCTAATTTTTGCTATTCGCAATCAGGAAATTGCAAACATCCATGTTTACAAATGTGTCCCTTGTGGACCCATTCTCCTTTGCGAATGGGTTACCACAAACTTGAAGTTGGTGTTTTGCGACTGCATTCCTCATCGCGAAACATTCCTACATACCAGTGCTACTCGCTATTAGGAAGGGATGCCCTTAAAAATCCACTTCCAAAAAGTGACTCGCAACACTATTTTGCGAGTCGGTAATAGGTTACTGACTTAGTAGGGTTGCTGCATGCTGAAAAGCATTTTACTGGTCGCAAATGGCACGATGAGCCATATGCTAGCGGTAAAATGCTTCTTACATGTGGCCCTAGATTCCTTAGTCATGTTTACCTTTTCTGTCTGAGTTATCTCCCTGCTTTCCTTATATCCCTTTCATGATCTATTCTCGTAGTGACATGAACTGCTTCTTTCTATTGCTTCTGCCTCAAAAAAAGTCTTGTCCATTTCCTTCCTTTATCTCTGCTCTCTTACTTCCTCTTGGTGCCCAATCTAAGATATGACTTGAGAGTAGCGTTACCTAATTATTCGTCTGAGAAACGTCTATAATGGTAAAGCATTACAAGGACTGAAACATCCAAGCCCCTAAATAGAATGGGGCAGATTTACAAGCCCCTGGCACCACTTTTGCGTCACATTTCCTATGTTAAAAGTGACGCAAAAGTGGCGCAAGGGGCTTGTAAATCTGCCCCAATGAGCCTACGTGAACTAGTTTTGCCCACCATAGCTTCAAATAGGATGAGTAATCTGAAACTATGTTCACGCAGATGGTGATCTGGAAGCCAACATGGCCTTTTCGTGCTACTGTGGAAAATGGGGCTTGGAGATGAACTCTTAATCTGATTGTATGAAAGACTTGAATTTACCTTTTAAATTCAGACCTATATCTATTGTGGCATTGCTAAGCGCTAGTTCTTGGCTTTCAAATGCACTTTCATCCTTACTAAAATGTTGCCTAGGATCAGACACACATTGAAGATGTAGCATGAACTTTCAGAAAATTGCGCTGAGAAATCCTAATAATGGCCCATTGAGAAAGAAATATGAAAGCAATCCCTATTAAAACACAAACATGCACACTGATCTACTGAAGCAAATATTCAACGCAGTCGGAGTTTGCGTGACACATTTTAACTTCTTCTTTTAGGCATGTTTCAGTGCTTAAATTAAACCCGTGGTTTCCGGTGTTCGGCACCGTACTTAATGGTTAACACCGACACTTTTAAGTCTGCCACATGGTGGCGCTAACTGTTTAGTTTAGAGATGAGCATGAAATCAGTGGTTTATTAATTATGAACTATAATTAGAAATGACTAATGCCTGCCGCCCAACCCATTCTTAAAGCCTTGGATCATGGATGGCCTGGAATATTCCGAATTGCAGACTTATAGACATCCTACTTGTACACTTGTAGGAGTTTGATGGGTAGTATTTCTTTTGGTGCTGAGAGGGGGAATGGGTAGTGCTAGCGCCAGGGGCCACCTGAGAAGGGCCCTGGCGGGCGCGTGCACACACACACACACACACACATATATATATATATATATATATATATATATATATATATATATATATATATATATATATATATATATATATATATTCACTGAAAAAACCATAGGTTATAGACCATATATAGTTAGGAATTAGCATTTACAAAACCTTGAAAATTCACTGAAAAAACCATAGGTTATAGACCATATATAGTTAGGAATTAGCATTTACAAAACCTTATTTTACTCACACAAAACCATTGAAATTCCATATATAGTTAGTTGCACTAACTATATATCGCGCACCCGCAATCCACTGCTGATGATGTCACATATTACATCATTCATGACATGGTCAGTGACATCACTGATGACATCACTGATGACATCTCAAATGACATCACTGATGACATCACTGATGACATCTCAAATGACATCACTGATAACATCTCAAATGACATCACTGATGACATCACTGATGACATCTCAAATGACATCACTGATGACATCACTGATGACATCATCCAGTGACTGTGTGTTTCTGTAAAGTTAAAATGTGTCTTACATATTGAAGAATGAGTGGAAGTATAAGTGTCTGGACAAAGGATTTAGTAGGTGCATGACTGAATGTATGAGTGAGTGATTAAATGTGTCTCACTGAGTGCATGGGTTAGTGACTAAACTATCTTAATTTGAGCATCATTATGTCTGTTGTTCTGTAAACTGCTGCATGTGTTGATCAGTAGCTATATGATTAACTATATGGGTTACTGATTGATTGTCCAAGTATTTGTATGGGAGACTGAGTGTGTGTGTGGCTGGCTGGCTGGGAGGTGTGTGACTCTGTGCAGATCAATGTGTACTTGTATCAATGATTCTATAAGAAGGTAAGTATGTGTTAGTATATGTTTGAAAATGTAAGGTGCTCTATGTTTAACTGTATAGACAAGAAAATGGAAAAGTCATTGATTCTTTAACAGGACTGACTACGTGTGTGAGTAACTCCATGGATGAGTGGCAGACTGTGAGTGTCTGTATAGGTGTATGAGTGCATATGATAGTGTTGTAAAGATGAGTGATTGTATGTATGAATGATTGTATGGGTGAATGAGTGAATGTGTGTGTAGACATAGGAATCAGTGAGTGCGTATGTAGTAACTAGTATTGGTGTGTCAATGGTTTCAAAAATTATACTCTGTATTTAACACTGGGTGAAACAGAGGTTATATTAAAATGTGAGGAGATGCATTGTATTGTCACATGAATGATATCATCAGTGATGTGGTCATTGATGTCAAATCAGATGTCATCAGTGATGTCATCAGTGATGTCATTTGAGATGTCATCAGTGATGTCATCAGTGATGTCACTGACCATGTCATGAATGATGTAATATGTGACATCATCAGCAGTGGATTGCGGGTGCGCGATATATAGTTAGTGCAACTAACTATATATGGAATTTCAATGGTTTTGTGTGAGTAAAATAAGGTTTTGTAAATGCTAATTCCTAACTATATATGGTCTATAACCTATGTTTTTTTCAGTGAATTTTCAAGGTTTTGTAAATGCTAATTCCTAACTATATATGGTCTATAACCTATGGTTTTTTCAGTGAATTTCATTGGTTTTTTAACAGCTAATATCTGTAGCTGTAAAATGTATTCTTCTTTAAATCCAAAAATATATTTTATATGTTTATGAATAATTTTTTTTTTAAATATTTTTTTTCTTCGTTCCCGCTTCGCGAATCGGGAAGCTTCCCGTTAGCTGACCTTGATGCCGCGAAATAGACCGCGAGCCGGTAAACGTTTCTTTACCGCAACTGCCGCGTTAGAAAACAACATCGTGACGCCTCCCATCCGCATGACGTTTCACGTTGTCGCGTGATACGTCATATGACGTGCTACGTTAGCGAACTGGTACGCGAAGCGAGTCGCAAAGCGCAGGTTTCTGGAAGCAAACCGGGAGGCCCTGCAAAGCGCTTAACGTAAACACAGCAGGTCATGTGACTTGGTAATAACACTTTTCATTGGTTCATTTCACTTTTGGTTTCCTAATGATGTAAGACTAGGTCATATAATCTAAAATGAACACTTTTCATTGGTTGAGAACTCTTGTTTTTCCCAAATGATGAAAATCCCTCCTTCTTTCCTCACTCTGACTTTCATCATTGTGAGAGAAAGACCCTTTGTGATCACTGAGCAATGGCTTCTTTAGTAGCTTCAGCTGGTGCTTCCCCACCACCTCCACCACATCCAAGGAAGAGTGGACCACCTGCTCAAGTTATAATTCAACAAGAAGAGGAAGAAGAGGAACAGAACGACGAGCACGAAGAGAGGCAGTTTTTGCCTGAGGAGCCCAGGACGTCTCACCGGAAAGAAAACTTCATTTGGCAATTTTTTAAAATTCCCAAAGGTCAGAAAAAAGTAAATGCAAGATACGTAACTTGCCTTATATGTCAAGATAGACTGTCCAGAGGGACCGAGAAAAAATACAGTTTCGGAAACTACACAATGCATCGCCATATGACTAGGTGGCATCCTAACAACTACAGTGCTGCACAGTTTCGGAACGACCTAGATAATCTCCCTATTATGGCCAGAAGATCTGTTGTACCGGAAGTAACGGGACCAGAGGGCAGGGAGATGGTGCCAAATATACAAATGAGATTTGGTGAAGTAAAACACATCTGCGTATATTGCGATGGATTCATTTGCTACGGAGAAAGAAGCATCACTCTGATCAACAGAGCTATTGACTATCATATGCAAGTTTGTACGAAACGCCCAAAATAATAAATACTTTTTTTTTGTTTTGTTGCTCCTGTTGAGCCCTTTACAATGAATCGTTTTCATTGCCCCCTCCAAGAAAAACCCAAAAAAATATAAAACTGTTCAGAAAAATTCAAAAAAAGTAAAAAAATGTTCCGAAAAATAATAAAAAAAATATAAAACAACAAAAACAATTAAAAAAAAGTTCTTTTCAGAACTACCTCCCCGTTATTAAAAAATTGGTACAATATTTGGAACTGTGCCAACCTCTATTTCTCTTAGTTCGCTTCCCAGTTCGCTCGCCGGTACGCGAACCGGAAGCGAACCAAAAACAGTAAGTATAAGGGAAGGAAACAGACACTTATGTTAAAAGAAAGACAGCTATAGGGGAGTAAACTAGAGATACTATTACCCGTAAACCACTGCTGATGATGTCACATATTACATCATTAATGACATGCTCAGTGACATCATCAGCAGAGGATTGCGGGTTTTTTGGCAACGTGCCTTATCCACGGTTTAATAACGCTGCCTTTTGCTTTATATAAGTTTTCAAATTGTATGAAATATATACCAATAGGTCGTTATGAACCTTTAGGTAGTGCTTTTCTTCATGAGGTCTGGTCGCTTCCATACACATACAGATGTTTCAAAGATGATCAAGAAGTTTATCTGAATGGAGAGGAATGCACTGAGACGCCAGATCATTCACTAATGTGTAGGCACATACAGTTACACGGTTCATGCAACAAACACCGACCAAATATGGCTTGCGTGTTGCAAGGCATGCCAGTTCCTGCTATCATCCCCACGTTCAAGTTGTTGGAAAATGGTAGTTATTTGATGCTCAATAATGAAGATTGTTCTGGGTTAATTAAAAGTATTCCTTTTATCGTAACAGTAAGTGAACGGGTTATTTGCTGCAGAAATGTTCTATTTCCTCCCACACATGAACATAGGGAATTTTCAATCTCGCCACAAATACCAACCTTGGGAGCAGATTTCAACGGCATGGCAAGAATAAGAGCTCTTTTGTCTCAGAGAGAGGTGGCCTTGAGTTCGGCCCGTGAAACTTTCGTGCTTCACATAGCGAACACCCGTACAGAGGTGCAGACCCTTTTCAATTCAGATTTGCCTTTCCATTTCAGCAAGATGGTTCGGACTATCTTTAACGCATCCTCCACAAAGGCCCTGGCGCACTTTTTTAAAGTTGTTACCAGTGGTCTCGTGACTTCATTTGAGAAAATCTTTGGAGTCATCCCTGCTTTCTTTCATTCTATTTTTTCCACTCTGCTTCGTGGATTGCCATTTTTACTTGCATTACCAGCGGACGCTCTTGTGCTTTTTTACATTTTTAAATATGGATGTCCCTCCTATGCAACCTCCCGCCCTGCAGCTGCTGACACTGTTCCGCAATCGCATGCTAGAATATTATGGCACAATGCCGTTGGCGATATTAAGCACGGCATATGGATTATCTTTTCGATTCTCCTACTTCACCTGTTTCCAGCCTGTATTTCACTGCCTGACCTGTGATTTCGATTGGGCCATTGATTTGTGTCTCTGCGGACCGGTTTCTCCTGACGTCGACTTTAATCAGCTGATGACTCCTATCATTACTCACGAGTTGGTTTGTCCTGGCGAAAGGATTATGGCTGTGGCATTGATGCATGGACTAATTGGTCCCTGGAATTTACTGGCGGCAACACAGTCTTTCTTGGAACAGAGCTTTCTTGAAAACCCACCGAGCTGTCCTCTGATGGTGATAGAGGATCCGGTGCTGGGAGAGCACGTATGTTCTTTTCCGCTTTTAAATTGGATGGCTGAACTCTTTTCGGATGAAGACGGTGACTTCCTATTGGAGGCTGTTGCAGCTTATTTTGCATACACAGTTATGTCATAGACCTTTTTCATTTTTGATATGCTGAGTACTAGCATTTCATTGACAATTCATTGACTTATTTGTCAAGTTTTTATTATTTAGCTTGCCTATTGGCTTAAGACTCGATAAAGTACTTGGCTGTTTTATTTTTCTTTAGCATTAAATTTTCCTAGTTTTTAATATTTTACCTTGCGGACCGTCCACATATAAAGTTGCAATCTGCTCTCATGAGATGGCACTTCTATTATCTTATTCAGTTCGTTTCCGGATCATGGGGAGGTGTCATCAAGGTCCTGGATATCTTTACACCGTGTTAAGTTAGCATGGGCTCATTACCGGTTTAAACGCCATTTTTCCTTTTTTGCAACTTCTGCACACGACACTTAGTTGTTGCTTTAGCTTTCAACCTAATAGTTCATCGTGATTTACATGAGAATAATATGTTATTGCTCTACTATCTGCTTTACTTGTTAAACTATATCTGTACAGCGAGTGCTGAAGTTTCAAGAACAACACGATACAGAATTGTTATGAGGTCTGATCTCCACGACTTCATACTCATAACATAAGTGCAGCTTCTGCCAATTCTGGGCATGAGGCGGGTTTTATATTGCTTTGCCGAACACACATACACAACACTTGATGCGGTTCACATGAAGAGAGAGCTGGTGTATGCTGATGTGATTCCTTCAAATCTAAGACACTAAAGTATGGGCACGCCCTAAACCAACACAAAGAGACCTTCCTAGCAAATAATATAATATGTGTATTAGGGAGGGTGAGATATAAGCAGCCGCGGGCCGTGGAGGGAGTTACGATGGGGCAGGGAGGCGGGGAGGGGCAGGGTGGAGCCCTCTCCACCCCGCCCCTCCCCCTCCCCGCCTCCCTGCCCCACCATAACTCCCTCCACGGCCCGCGGCTGCTTATAAGTGTTGCTAACTCTTATTCATTTACAGCATGTTAACATACTGTCACCATTCGCTTTTTATGTACTAGTAACTATGCTGGTAATTTTGCTACTGATAATATGTGTACTTGTATTATCTAAGATACTACGCCTGAGAAGACGGCATTAGTAAATAAACATTTCAAATACACATGTGTTCTTCTTAACTCCATGTTCTGGTTTCTAAGAAATATATAACGACCGACTGTTCATGAGTTCCACGTATCCTGAGGTACTATAAGTTCATATTCTGGATTGTCTAAACATTGAGAGTTTGTTATATCCAATGTGACACTGTACCTAGCTTGCTAAGGGGTTTTTGAGTACTAAGGTGAGTTTTGGGGCACCCTAATTCGCCGAGGTTCCAATCCTCTGTCCACAGTTCTGTGTGAGAACAGAAACCCTGCGACAGGGGCACCCCCGACCCTTCCTGGAGCTTCATCACACTTGCGATACAACTCCAGCAATGCGCCACCTTTACGGCAAAAGTTACATCACGCATCTGTGCTGTTTTTGCCCCATGATGCGCCGCATTGTAAATGCAGCACACCATAGGTGACGGAACAGCGGCACAGAATGTCTAACACATCCCTGGTGATGCGCCAGTCATCATAAATCTATCCCTATGCTTCTTATCTTGTTCGAGATGAACCGCCATATGTATCATCAAAGTTTTTTGCATTTCCTAAATAGCGAACTTTAAGGAATAAATAGCGATTCTTTACCATTCCTAGTTTGCGATTAGCTATTTGCTAATTACAAATTACCCATTCATTTCCTTCATTTCCATAGGGCGGTTGGACTCACTTTTAGCTCGAACGGCTGAATGGATTTCCACGAAACTTGGCAAAATTGTAGGGACTGGTAGCCCGATGTGCCTTTGCTATGTCTCAAGATATATGCTCCAGTGGTTTTTACGAAAATTAACTTTGAAAAATATATATTGGGCTACATTGGCCTATATATATGTTGAAGCCCAAATGTAGCCCAATGTAGCCCAATGAAGCCCAATGAAGCCCAATGTAGCCCAATGTAGCCCAAAGATGGCCGCCAGAGACAAAAAAAACAAATGTAGCCCAAATATCAGCCAGATGTAGCCCAACTATAGCCCAGTGACAGAATGACCAATCAGCTTCGCAAACCTCCGTTACGCGAAGCGGAGCGCTGTTACAGATATATATCTTTTTTTGAACGTTAATTTCTCAAAATCCACTAGAGCACATATATTGAGACCTAGCAAAGGCACATCGGGCTACCAGTCCCTAATATTTTACCAAGTTTCGTGCAAATCCATTCAGCCGTTCGATTATTATTATTATTTTTTTTTTTTGCCCCGCGGGGCCCTTTTAAAACGTCCACATCAAACCTAGGGGGTCAGCGAGGATCTACTATTCCCCCTTATGGTCATTTGCCCCTTCGCTTTGGCCTCCTCTTGTCTCTCGATCCTACCGAGAGACAAGATGGCGGCCGCTACGGACTGTTTGGAATGTTGACAGACGCCGGAGAACCAATCAGCTTCGCTTCACAAAGCTCCGTTGCGCGAAAAGTACGCGTCCTGGAGCGCTGCCCGGTCCGCTGTTACAGATATATGTCTTTTTTTAAACGTTAATTTCTCAAAATCCACTGTAGCACATATATTGAGACCTACAAAAGGCACATCGGGCTACCAGTCCCTACAATTTTGCCAAGTTTCGTGCAAATCCATTCAGCCGTTCGGGCTAAAAGTGAGGCCAACCGCCCTATGGAAAACTCAATGTTAAAAACACGTTTTGGGACCCCCCTTTTTTCTCGGCCCCCCCTTGACGAACCCCCCCAAATTTTCAAGGGCTGCTCAGAAACAAAATGTGCCATTTTCCTGAAACTTTCAGCCAATTCCGTCCACAATCTCCAAAGTTATTAGACATAGAATTTTCCCTAACTATATATACCTACTGGCGACCGCCAGTAGGTAATATATATATATATATATATATATATATATATATATATATATATATATATATATGTATATATACATATTTTTTTTTGTTTGTTTGTTTTTAATTAAGCACTGGAATGTTTTGCAAACACTTTACAAAGGCTGGAAAGGAATGTAGTAGGAATGTAGTGTGTACTTATAAATAAAAATCAAAGGCACAGAAATATGTGTTAGGTGTATCAGTAAATGGATGGGAGGGTAACTACTAGAAGATTGATAACTGCTATGGTTATCACATTACAGACCCCAGAGCAATGGAAATAAGGAAACTACTTAAAGTCATGGCTGTACTGTTTAAAAAGGGCCACATTAGTCGAAAGGGAGGTTAAGGGGGTGTCCCAGATTCAAGTGCTCACATTGAGTAAACCACATTGCATCTAAGGCGAGGCGCATCATTTCTGGCATTTGAATTATTTTGAAAAAGCAAAAAAAAAGACTATGTAAAGAGGACTTACCTTTTAAGAGCCATTTGGCCCAGAGGGATGGGAAGAAGATTCCCCTGAAAATGAAGATAGAATAAAATGGATTAAAGTACCATCGTTTTATAAAATCACCGGACTAGAATATCCACAAAATCCTCAGTCGCATCTCACTGAAAGCAAATATCAAATGGAGCACGCATAGAAGACATTTCACCAGTCCAAGCAGTAGACCTAGAGGCTCATCTAGAGTTGTGTGAATACTATGCAGCTGCCAAAAAATGTCTGATGCCCTGACTTCCAAACTAGGGGTTCCCCTGCTCTTTTTAAAGTCAGGGAAAGCAGGAGGATGCTGAGGGCAGAGTTCCAGCTGGCTCTGCACAAAGAAACCTTTCACCGATAGTCCGTCCGCTAATGGTTTATCAGTAAATATACATTAGAATATACATGCTCGTTGCATTGGAAGTGTCCTGGGGCATGGAGTGGTCAAAATGGATTGTTTATGTTGTTCACAGGAGTGTTGCTTTGCAGTCAAAGAAGCAGTGTGGTGTTTGAGAGGCAGGTGACAACACTATTACAAAGTATTGCAGTTCCATCAAAAGATGATATCCATTGTTAGGGGCAGGGCTCGAGTCGGGGTACCACGCGGGTGGACGGCGTCCCCCACTTAGTTTACCGGGAGCTCGATAACTGGAGCAAATGGAGCACACATTCAATCTTTGGCCCCTCTGGGGCGAGATCAGAGCTCATTCAGAACACTGCTCACGCGCTGGCTTCTCCGATGCAATCGCATCTTAGGGGTGAGCGAGGGGAGGCAATGAGTCTGATGGTGCAAGCCACCTTTAGTGACGTCACTTACTTTTGTGACGTCAGGGTCCCCCCACTTCTTTTCTTAGGACTTGTGCCCCGTGTTAGGGGTTATAGGTGACTTGATTGTACCTTCGTTCCTACTTCTTGCTTCTTCAACTATCGTTTTCTGAGCAATAGATGTCATGGCTGAAAAGAATGAAAGGAAAAATTAAATTACCTAAATCTATAATTAATTTTTTAAGGCGCATACTTGTTCCATAACTGACAATGTGTCTGTTGCATGAACTTGAATTATATCTCGGCATAGACTGATCAACTGTGTGTGAGGAGTGCATAACCACTGCCAAGGTATTTTTTGTTTGTTGCATTTGTCCACATCTACTAAGTAGGAGAGCTTCATTTGGGTGAAAGTTCACTTTCTGGAAATGAAATGATGCTGAAGGGAGATTATATTGAGATCATTTGTTTTAATCTATTATTTTCTTCTGTGTGAATCTGAATATTGCATTTTATCATTTGTTTTTTTGCTTTAGTTTTTTCTCGATCTGATCTTAGCATGTGGTTGCTCCCATGACCAAATATGCTCATGCCAAAAGAAATGGGTTAGATGGATATCTGGTTCAGTAATCTGTTTAAGAGGGGTGTATTTGTGTCTTAGCTCTGTAATGCCTGTGTTGTTCAGGCTATTTTTGCTGTTATGCTCTTGTCTTGATTTGCATACTCAAGATATTGGATTTTGTTTCCAATGTGTGATGATCATGTTCATGTTTATCTGCTGAGTCTTATTACGCCTACATTTCTAATCACTTGCCATTTTGTAATCCATCTTTTCTGCCTCCAGTCATGAGTAGCAGATTACATCTTTTTCAGATTTAATCATTCTAAATTATACTACTCTAACCACGGCCTGTTTGTTACTCTGACCATTTCTCGTGATTTTTATTCCATATTAAGATTATGTAGATGTGTATTTCATCAAACTTTTGTTGAAAGTGAGATTGTTAATATGAATAGCCTTGACTTTGAACGAGTAAGATTAAATCAATAATTTTCCTCCACTCCTCTACCACGTTGGGACATGGAGGATAATTGGAATATTTATGTATGAGCTTTTGGTTTACTGCTTTTACAACAAACAGGTCCAGATGTACTTATGGAATGTTTCTGTTTCAAACCCAGTGATTCATAAAATCACAGGGTTTACAAAAAAAAGAAACACTTTTCAAATGTAATACCCTATTTTACGATTCTAGAAAATGTGTTCCAATCACAAAATGGGATTTCTGACTTCTTCTGAATTGCAATTTGGAAGAGCTGTGTTTTGGGCTCACTTTCCAAATTGAAAGTAGGTGAGCGTAGAACATCTGTAAATATTTTGCCATATCCCTCCTTGTTTCACAATTTGTTTAACGTTTAGCAGCATCTGTACACTTAACCGCTGCTAACCAGTGCTAGAGTGCATGAGCTCACTCCTTTACACATGGTGAAATTGACTTACACCCAATTGTCACATTTAATTTACTTGTAAATCCCGAGTAAAGTACCACTACAATTATCCATGACCTATACATTAAATGCTGATAGTGGGCCAGCAGCACTACTTATGCCACCCACTAAAGTATCCTTTTAAACATGTTTTAGAAGTTGGTCTGGTATATGATGTCCACTACTTAAAGTGGGCACCTTGCACCTATCCAAACAACCCTTATGGTGGTTTAAGAGGTCAAAGATAACCTTAGAAAGCTGTCCAAGTGGTAGCTGTGGAGAGCAGCCTTCAGGCTTAGTCATGAAGGAATGTTAAGCAGCTTGTTTTACCAGAATGCAACATTAATGTTTTTGTTAAATGAAAGGAGAACCACACAGTAGTTCTAAAAATATGTATTTATTAATATAACACACTTTAAATGCCCTACAGTATCTGCTACACAGATAAACACAAAGCACACACTACTGTAGCACAGAAAAAAACATAAGTAGCACTAATACACAGTGCGCTCCAGGGGAGACCAAAAAATATACTAAAATAGTGGTATACGAACCACGACTCGAGTCAAGACAGTGTCTTGAGGGCGTAAAATCGCTGGGACCACAAGGAACCAATCCCAACAGAAGAGGGTAGGTCGACTGACCATTTGCGGATTTTGCCGAATCACACAAAGAAATTCCTTGTGAGATACCTGCTGGGTATCATGAAGTGGATAGAGAACCCTAACTAGAGTTGGTCATATGCAATCAGGTACTACACATAGCATGTGTTAGGTTGATTTAAAAGGGCAGATCACACCATACAACAACCCATGTGTAGATAGATTTGATTTAATTAGGTCCTGACGAATCGCCACTAGATTGATTAACTACCAGGCGAGAAACATGTTGACCGCACAATAAAGCGCCCTACTGGAGACATAATCTCAGACATAATCTCTTTTAATCAGGGTGGGAGTCCCATTGCATAAAATAGTTTTCACTGGTACTCCCTGGGCTGTTTTAATACTTTTTTCAGGTTATACACCTTCACACCTTCATCTACACTGATTAGACCCCTCACGCCCACAGGCCAAACGGCATTTGGAATAAAAGATCTCCGCTGAAGAGCTCTTCATAGAAAGCCCATCTGGTATTGCAGCGCCGACCTGACGAGGAGCAGCCCATATGATGAAGCATGACACCTCGCCGGGTGTATGAGGGCCCTATTAGAGAAGGTATCCTAATCCTCCTACACTTCATGACAACACAAAACCAGTTTCCTCTTATCTCAAAATTAGGAACAGCATACCTTTTGAATCTTCATTAACCCTAAGGAACCACCCAAGGTGAGTAAGTAGGGACCCCACGGAGGATAGGTACAGTGTGAGAACACGAGTGTGTGCTAAGTACAATGCAATGGGAGAGTCGCATTTGCAGTTTTAGTATTTAAGGACCCTTCCCAGTGGATTATGAAGAAACCCTTTGAAACTTAGAAGGTTAGAGAGCCACCCCACCCGTAGATACCAAAGTACCAGAGTTCTATCCCGGGGAAGCCGGGTGCATAGTGTCGAAATGGTCTCGGAAACCGCTGTCGTTCTCAATGGGAGCCTTCAAAGAAATGCCAATGCTGGAAAGAGGAAAAGTGTCCAGTGGAACCCACAGGTGAATTCTTGAAGAAAGGAACCTGAAAGCAGAGGGACAGAGTCTGGGCCACTCAGTAATGACTAGGGGCTCAGTAGATGAAAGCCCACCAATGCCGGGTGCTTCAGGTGCGAAGAGGGAGACTTTGACTCTGCAGCCACAGGGACCAGCAGGTATTGAGGACAACCAGGAGCAAGATGCGAGCTATCCCACAAAGGATGTCTAGTGCAAGGACCAGGAGACTCACCACAGCAAGGGGAGTCATGGCAGGCCTGGAATAACCAGGATAGCCCAAAAAAGCAGTGCTGTCCCTTAAATGGACCCACAGGCTGTAGGCACAGGAGTCGCCCGGGGACCTGTAGCAGTTTCACAAAACAACAGCTTGCAGGGCACAGAGTGTGAGGAGGCCAAAATCCTTTGTATGAAATGTGCACAGAGGTTGGGGATATTGATAGCCCAATGCACTTAGTTGGGGAATGCCAACAAGCACATGCACTTGCAAATGTTTGCGGTGCACAGGGGTTCAGGGAATACAGTCCCCACAAGGGATACTGGCCTCAAACTTGATGAGAGGGCAGCTCAACCTCAAGGAACATAGGAACCCACCTCTTGTGTTGGTGGAGACTTCAGAGTTCACAGGACCTCAGGATCAGCAGACCAATCAGTTGCATTGCGCTGTCTGCAAATGCAAGGGAGTGACTCCTTCACCGCAAGAGAGACACTTCATATCCTTGATGCTCCAGAGGTCCTACATGGAGCTTGTATGGTGCTTTGGATTAAGAGGGAGATGAAATCGGGCCCAGTCAAAGTCCAGCAAAGTCCAGAGTGTCCAGACGGTCGAAGGTGAGTGGTTTCTTAATCAGATTCTTGTCCACGTCAAGTTTAGGGACTTACAGCCAGGTTAGCCTCTTGTACCCACAGGACAGGGTTGGATAGATTCAGGGGACCCTCACAGGGGCAGGTCAGGACAGTGGGGGGATACTCCCATGTCTTTTGTCCAGTTTCGTGCCAGAGCAGGAGCCAATGGTTCCCAGGACTGGTTTGAACTGGACTATGCACAGGGACACCAAGTGTGCCCAGGTGCAGTCTTTCAGGCACTTTGGAAGTGCACCCACCCAGCACCAATACACTAAATCCTGTTGTGGAGGTGGTCACACCACCCTGTGACAGGATGTGTATTCACCTGTCTTTCCCTGCTCGAGCTTGGCTCAGCAGCAGGAGGGCAGAAATTTGTCTCTGGTCGGCAGCAACAATTTGTGCTGTCTGGGTCGAGAAGGCTGGTACCGGAAAGGCCAGTGACCCCAAAAAGCTCACTTCAGAAGGGTGAAATCATACCTCTCACACCGGCTACTAGTATGTAGGTATGATTCCAAGGTGTTTGATACCCAACAGGACATGTTTTGTTGCAGCCTTTTTCGAGTTAGCATTTTACATGACCATATAACGCACCTCTACCTATATGTCTGGCTACGTCACTGACAACCCGGAAGAATAGTCTCCGATGGCTGCAGAGGGGATCTGCTCATGCAGGGGCACCCTCTCAAGTAAAACCCAGCACCCTGCCTTCAGGATTGTCAAGACCTGCTATAGGGATGACTTATCAGTTTTGAGTGTATTGACCTATAGATATAGTAAACCTATATCTATCGTAAGTGGTGCAAGCATCAGCTTACACAGGCTACAATGCCAGGCCAGTAGTTCTATTTTCTATGGCCTCTCATTGGTGGTATAATACATGCATGAGCCCATGGAAGGCCTCTGGGGTACTTATGCCCTGGGTATATGGGCACCATATGCTAGGGACTGACAAGGGTACCCCAGTATCCAATCTGGAGTGTGCTTCAATACATAACACAACCAATTTATGGGGAAAGTAGATAGAATGGAGTCCTGATTAGCAGGATCCCAGTCAGACTAGTCAAAAACCGGCAAAACACCAGGAAAAAAGTGGGGGTACTTATGCAGTCCGATTCTACCTTCCGACAACATGTCTCAGGGCTGCCATTGCAGTCTGTGTGTGCAGTTTAAACTGCCATTTAAACCTAGCAAAATAAACCTTTTGCCAGGCCTAAACCTTAGGTTTTAATAAACACAAGTTCTCCCTAGGGTTTGTCCTAATTCGCACATAGGACAGGGTGCAATGTATTTAAAAGGTTGTACATGTACTTTTAAGTTTTATTGGCCTGGTAGTGAATAAAGGTTACATTCGTTTTTAACTACTGAAAGCCTTACATCTCCTGTAGGATAACATTGAGTTCATTTATCACATTTAATAAATATTATAGTTCAATTTGAATCAGATAGAATTGTCAAGTTTGATGTCTAAAGAATTTTAATTTAAGGCCCTCTTTAATGGTAATGGCAGATTTTACATCACAATTCTAAAGAAAGTTGGCATTTTCTTACTTCAGCCATTTGGTACCTGCAGCCTGTATCCTGGGTCACCTAACTAAGAATAGCTGGCAGTTAGTCTTTGTGTACTGCTCCCAGCTCGTAAGATAAAGGGAAACAGGTGTTGGCAGGATGGGCCATCTCTAACTTGATGAGGGGGAGGAGCTGTCACCTACAACACTGCACATCAGAAAGGCTCTACTTGAGCACACTGACAAAGGGTTAGACAAAAGTCTTTTGTGACCCCAGAGATGCTACGGCCAGGGCAGAGAGACAGAACTTTCCAAATACCTCGGGGGGAGGGGTTGAAACCACCAGACACTTCTCTTGCTTCAAAATGGGACCAAGGTATAAATATTAGACTCTGAGATCCAATTCATCAGTACACCTCTGGACCTGTGGAAGACTATGAAGGATGGCTTTGCTGCTCTGTAAAAAGGACTGCACCAGGGCAACAGGTATAAATATTGGACCCTGAGACCCAACTCATCAATACACCTCAGGACCCTTGGAAGACCTTGAAGGACGGCTTTGCTGCTCTGCAAAAAGGACTGCTACTCTGCTGCGCTGTTACCTGAGTAAGAGGAAATGGACCTGCATCTTGAACACAGGACCGCAAGAGGGACTGCCTCCTGATCAGAGCCTCAGGGATGGAAAAGGCTCCAACCTCCTTGAGACCAGCTCCTGGACTCTGTCTGCTGTCAGTCTCCCTCCCCCTCCCCCATGTGGTGCCATCATAGTCCTGGCCCCCTGGACGTGGGCCTGAAGGTGCTTTGCCAGCCCAGCTGTGGTCCTGTGAGCAAAACCAATGCAGCATAATGCCTCTCATCATAGCTCTACTTCGGAACCGCCACAGTGCAACTCATCCCTGATGCTGGGCCCCACATTGCAGCGCACAATCTCCTCGAAACCAGCACTGCGTCATGTATCCTGTCCTGCACTTTTATCAGGTTGAAACGTCATTGACTCGTTAGCACAATTCACCAGGCACATCTCCGTTTTAGTCTTTCAATCCTGTAAATTGTTTCCTAGTGATTGGTAACAGAGATTGGACCATTACTAATGTTTTGTACATAATATCACTGTTCCATTTTGCCGTTTCTCGCTGGTTTACACTTGTCTCTTTGCGCCGTTCACTGTTTTCATGAGCACAAATTTACACAAGTGGTACAGATTATATGTCATTAAATGTAACACAGTGCTTTTTTCTTTGATATATCCAATTCTGAATATAAAACCGCTCTTAGCTATTTTTGCAAATACATTGATGTCTCCCTCTCCTTTTTCTATCTCCATGCTCTCTTACAGCAAATTGTGTGCTCCATACATACTTTAGACATTGCCTATAAGTTAAACCTGACTGCTATTTGTGCCAACCTCCCCAGGTTTAAGCAAAGGTTATTTTAGTGACTTTGCGTGGTTCACCCTGTAAGGGATTGTGGCTGTTGCTTGAATAGGGCTCACACCACATTCAGCCTACAACCTAATTTCTCAGAACCACCATCCTCTGATGATATGTGGACTTCTCCCACAGCTTTGATTTCCTGTGAGAGTTAACGTCCTTGCAGGAGGTCTATCGCTATCCCCTCTTTTGTTGTCTGTTCTTGGACCACTGAAGAGTGTGGTCTGGTATCCATTTGCTGTCACAGAATAGTAGATAGACTCCATACAACAACAAACTAATACAAATAACATCTCACAATGTTGCCATTGCCCCCTGCTACTTCGCTTTCTGTTATCCGTCCATGTTAAAACATTAACCATTTTGAAAAAGTTGGGGCTCGATATAAAAGATATTCAAACTGATATATTTGTATGTGACTACAGCCGCGCCCCGTGGAGGGAGTTGCGTGGGGCAGAAAGGCGGGGAGGGGCAGGGTGGGGTGTACTAAACACCGGAATATGGAAAATGTGAGGTAAGTAAACAATTTGATAAATAAATCGAATTTCTTAGCGCGCCCTGCATCTCAAAATGTGATGCGAATGCGCTACGAAATTCGTTTTATTTATTCAATTGTTTACTTACCTCACATTATCCATATTCCGGTGTATAACACCCCCCACCCTGTCCCTCCTCCTCCCCACGGAACTCCCTCCACGAGCCACGGCTGTATGACTATAGAATTAATCACTAGTAGTCATGCTGATTTTGGTGACACAGGGGTTTACATCACCCCTGTTGTAAAAACCCCTAACACGTTCCCAGTTTAACAGTTCTGTGAAAAGCCTGTAAATCCAAATCTTTACTTGTACCAAAAATGAAAGGGTTAGTGTCACGTGATACTATTTTCTAGCATTTATAACTATATTATGTAGAAAGAGTCAGCTTCACTAAAAGAAGCAGGACATTTGTCCTGATAGAAGTACTCATATGAACAAGTGCAAACTTACCTTTTTGCAGTTCACGACCATTATCAGTGTGCACTTGGAATGCTGCACCGGTTCCCAGGGGTGCTGTCGGCAATCACATTACATTTCTACTCTGCGATGTTTCCCAAGTTCTCAATTATATGCACAGTACAATTTTTCATCAGAGAAAAGATGGCTTAATGTTTAATTGCATCCTTTATTCCCTTTATTTTTCAAGGTCAATATTTTTCCTGGAACCCCACCCTCCCCACAAGTTTCGGGATGTTCAGATCTTCCTCCCATTGTGGAAGGGTTTCTGCTTCGGCCATTTGTTAGAGTAAATCTCTGACCATTTCTAGGGTAGGAACCAGTCAGAGCGGAGTTTTTGAGTTTCCAGAACCGCACAAGTTTAAGGCCGTTCTCAAGCTCTCAAACCAAACCACAACTTGATCCGCCCACTCCTCATCCCTTTGTGTGAACTTTGTTACTGATAACGGTGTGCAGGTGAGCATGTAAACATGAAGTAGTAAATGTATTTACCTAGTTAGGTTTTCTTTTGGACGTGTGGTCCAAACCCGTCTACTTTTGGCAGACACCATAGGTTTACAGCCAAAAGTATCTTTGTGAATCGATCCTAACAAGTGGGAAAAGAAGTTTAAAGTGATGTATGTGTCTCATGGTCAAATGCCTTGTGCTAAATGCAGTACTTTAAGTGGGCCGGGTCTCACCGGGTCTGAACACCGACAGTTTTTTTAAGGGCGCTTCGAAAAGGGTCCCTATCAGCCTCTGTTTTATGCGCTGGTCACAGGTGGTCCATTTTTTTCCGGACTGTCTGAAAAAAGTGTCAGGGCACAAAACGGAGCCTGATAGAGACCCGTTTCGAGACAGCAGGCACATCAATGTACCCTGCTCACACTACTCACAAGTGGAAAGTTACTGCATGACGTCATGCCAGGTGAGCGTTATAGGAAGAAGGGAAATCCTTTAAAGAGTCATTTTCTTTCTGGATTTCCCTTCTCTTTTTGAAACGCAAGAGCAGCAACATTGTTGTGGTGTCAACAGGGCTTGAAGTGGAAGCTTTTTCAATATTCTATACAAGCCATAGTTGCTGTTATTTATCTTATGCAACTAACAACCATTGACAAAGCCAATAGTCCTGTTTGTTGTATCATATACCTGGATGCAATGACAGAAACAGCAAAATACAAGTCGGGTGGCACACTATGCTAAACACAGACTTTTAACATACTGTTTTTAATCAACATCCTTAATTACATTGGCCCCGCCCCTTTGAGAGACCCCCCAGTTTTTTCATCCCACTTAAATCCCTGGCTAAATGTATGTGCAAAATGGTAGGCTATAATTTTTTTTTTTTTTTTTTTTTAGTTCAAGAACACACATTCCTAAATGTGTTTGTTGCACCTACACTGTCTGTCCGATAATGCCCTTTCAGTTGACCAAAAGAAGTGTTTTTTTATGTGGCCTTACCGATCTCAGAACAAAAAACAGCACCATTCTGATTTATTTGAAACATGTCTGCTTCTTTGTTGACATTTGAAAAAGTTGTCTTCAAGACACTAAACTCTGCAGTCATAAAGACACAAAGGCTCGCCTTATGCCACATGCCGCAATTAGTAACCCATCCCTAATACGACTAGGTTATTTAGCGAGTAGTCCAAATAGATAAAGATAAACCAATTAAAGTCTATGTAGCCTGGTCACAGTCACAGGATAAAAATGTTTTCCTTCATCATATCGAACCTCAATGTGATCTTTAGACATAACAAAAGTGGTTTCTGACTAAATACAGAACACGGAAACCAATTTAAAATGTAGAGAATTGCCTAGCTGTGCAACCAGAATATGTACTTATATGTATGTACAGTTAATATCATGACTTCATTCTACATAAATCAATAGCTTTGCCATTAATCAAAATGTTCTTGGCGTTTTTATTATTAGATGTATTATCATTACTGTTTGCAATTGAGATAAGAATTATACATTGTAATTTATTGGAGATAAACGATGCCGGTGCAAGCTAAGCATGCTTTCACTTTAAGTAAAAGATCGAGAAAATGCTTGTTTGAAAACAGTAATAAATGAAAAAAACTGCTACCGAGCATTAAGTAATTTTGAGTATCGTGAATGTTTGGCAATTTACTTAAGGAGTGGTTCGTAAATTAGGTACAGGAGAAGTAATTGCACAAAGGCAAACTGAAAATAAAAAAATAAAAACTGGAGTAGTTTTATAATAAATATGGAAAACAAAGATGCAGATTTAATTTGTATGTATTTACCTTATCTTACAATAAGGCAAGCTTGCACTTTCAAATGAATTTATTTGAGCTAGATTACGCTTTGGCGCTATGGCTCTAATTACATGTATGGGTGCTAGTATTGCACCTGATAAGTTACAACAGCACTGGGTAAGTTATCTATTGGTTGCGGTAAGTAGTACCTGTTACGAGATTTTGGGAAATAATGTGGATTTTGTTGTTTTACGCCTCAAAATGTTCACAGTACGGCAAATAATGTATGATTTTTACCCTGTTAGATTTTGGCAGGTTTGACCTGCTGATATTTAACGAAGGTTAAGTCATTTAATGCATCCGGAAATTATTCGATGCTCTAAACAGCCGTGGCCCGTGGAGGGAGTTCAGTGGGGCAGAAAGGCGGAGCGGGGGAGGGGCAGGGTGGGTGGTGCTAAACACCGGATTATGGATAATGTGAGGTAAGTAAACAATTTAACAGCCGAGGCCCTTGGAGGGAGTTCCGTGGGGCAGAACGGCAGGGGAGGGGCAGGGTGGGGGTGCTAAACACCAGAATATGAATAATGTGAGGTAAGTAAACAATTTAATGAATGAAACGAATTTCGTAGTGCGCCCTGCATCTCAAAATGCGATGCAGGGCGCTACGAAATTCGTTTTATTTATTAAATTGTTCCCACGGAACTCCCTCCACGGGTTGCGGCTGGCTTTAAATACAACAAGCATCTAATTCTATCCACTACACAAACAGGGGTTTAAGCAGAGCTCAGAAAGCAATGATCCGCTCACAATCAGGCCCAATTTAAAATGTGCAATGGACAATTTTCACCTTTAGGACCAACATTCCAGGAAGTAAGCAAATGGACCATCAATGGACCATGCTGATTCTGAATATAACTCCGCCCCTGAAGTGAGCATGAATTCAAAGCACAATGACCCCTACTCTGCAAGGCAGGAACAATTAAAGAACTTCTGGGGATGCTTTTTTCATGAATAATTTGTGCCGACCCCAAGTTTTGTTTCATGCAAAAAAAAATGGTTTGTTCGGGAGAGAGTTCAATAGTTAGATTAATAGTAAAATTTATAAGCAAGGGCAGTATTAGGCCATATTATATAGAGGGAATGCAAACATAGTAAGCCACCAAAATATAACAGAGATAACAACTGGAAAATTATTTACTATTAACTGTACTCATGAGTATAACAAACATACATTTTAATACAATAAAACCAATTGTGATCTGGAAAACGGCATAGTGCTCAACTGAAGCAGGGTGCAACCGGAGTGTGGAAGGGATCACTTCAAGAAAACTCACACAATAGACTGCCCAGTGGAGATGATCAGTTGAGTAATAGCAGATAATATAGTAAAAAAAATCATCAACCAATGAAAGTTATTTTGTGTTGTCTGAGTAGGGCAGTCCAAATGACAGTAGCAACTGCCCCAGGGCAAAGACCCACTGCCTCCTCTACCACTCCTACTCGGCATATTACAGCTTTTATATGAAAACAAATAATCTGGATCATTAGTTTGCATTTAAAAGCTGTAATATTACTTGCCAGCAGAAGAGGGCTCCACCAGTTGTAGTGCGAATATGTCAAGCGGGGGCTGTTACACACCAGCCTCACACACACGCAATACATTTCTGACATGCTGCACTAGCATCACACAGTGGAGCATGTCAGATAATGGGATTTCAGGGCTTGTCAATAACATGCCCTCTTGCCATATCAGAAGCTAAATTTGGGGAAAAAGGTCTACCAGGTACCTTCATCCCTATTCCAGCTTCTGATTGGGTGGAAGCTTGTGGGTCCTCTGGCTCCTGGAGACAGCCACTGGAGTCGGAAGTTGTGAGCCTGCAGCAGGTACATTTTTGTGTTTAAAAGTTTGTGTGCTTAGAGTGCATATGTGAGTATGATTGAATGCCTTTGTGAGTGTCTGAAATTGTGTGTGTATGCATGTCTGCTTTTGTGCGACATGAAAGTCCGTAACCAGTCATAATATCGAATCAAAAATATAGAATAGACATAATATCGAAGTCAAAATATAGAATGGACAAAATATCGAATGGACAGAATATAGTTGTGAAAAATATCTAATTGAAGGTAAGTAATGTAATATCGATTTTTAAAATATAGAAAGTCAAAATATCAAAGTATATAATTAGGTATTATAATATATCGAATTTTTAATAATATCGAAATTTTTAAAGTTTTTTTTATGTTATTTAATTTTTGCGTAATTTATTTCTGTAGCGGGTTGTGGGTTTATAGGGGAATAGGGTGGGAAGTAATTTAATTGTAATTAATTAAATATGTTCATTTATTTATTGGTATTTATTTTGAATTAATTGTTAATGAATTTTTATTTGGTAATTTTTTAATTGGTAATTAATTTTTATTAATTGGTAATTATGTTTATTTTAATAATTTATTTTCCGTAGCGGAATGTGGGTTTATAGATGAATAGGGTGGGAAGTCATTTAATTATAATTAATTAAATATGGTAATTGTTTTATTGGTATTTATTTTGAATTAATTGTTAATTACTTTTTAATTGGTAATTAGTTTTTAATTGGTAATGAATTTTTATTACTTGATTGATTGATCATTCTGTTAATTTTATTAATTTATTTTCTGTAGTGGGTTGTGGGTTTATAGGGGAATAGGGTGGGAAGTAATTTATTGTAATTAATTAAATATGTTAGTTTATTTATTGATATTTATTTTGAATTAATTGTTAATGAATTTTTAATTGGTAATTAATTACTTTTTAACTGGTAATTAATTTGTATTAATTTATTAATTTATAATTATGTTAATTTTATTAATTTATTTTCCGTAGTGGGTTGTGGGTTTATAGGGGAATATGGCGGGAAGTATTTTAATTGTAATTAATTAAATATGTTAATTTATTTATTGTTATTCATTTTAATTAAATGTTAATTAATTATTAATTGGTAATTAATTAATTGTAATTGGTAATTAATTTGTATTAGTAGGTAACTAATTGTAATAACTAATATTTATTTGTATTTTTAATTGATTAATTTTTACAATATTATTTAATTGGTGATTTATTTCAATACATTTGTTTTGGGTATTGATATTTAATTAATTTTTATTAATATATTAAATCTTTACTTGCTCTACTGTTGCACTCTCTGGAGTGAGAATAGTAATTTTGACCCCTACGCTATCCAATGCTTTTCCTACTGTTGCACTCTCTGGAGTGGGAATAGTAATTTTTACCCTACGCTATCCAACGCTTTCCCTACTGTTGCACTCTCTGGATTGGGAACAGTAATTTTTACCCCTACCCTATCCAACACTTTCCCTACTGTTGCGCACTCTGGAGTGGAAATAGTCATTTTTACCCCTACGCTATCCAACGCTTTCCCTACTGTTGCACTCTCTGGAGTGGGAATAGTAATTTTTACCCTCCCGCTACCCAACGCTTTCCCTACAGCTGCACTCACTGGAGTGGGAATAGTAATTTTTACCCCTACGCTATCCAACGCTTTTCATACTGATGCACTCTCTGCAGTGGGAATAGTAATTTTTACCCTCCCGCTATCCAACGCTTTCCCTACTGTTGCACTCTCTAGAGTGGGAATAGTAATTTTTACCCTCCCGCTATCCAACGCCTTCCCTACTGTTGCACTCACTGGAGTGGGATTAGTAATTTTGACCCCTACGCTATCCAACGCTTTCCCTACTGCTGCACTCACTTGAGTGGGAATAGTAATTTTTACCCCTACGCTATCCAACGCTTTCCCTACTGTTGCTCTCACTGGAGTGGGAATAGTAATTTTTACCCCTAGGCTATCTAACGTTTACCCTACTGTTGCACTCACCGGAGTGGTAATAGTTATTTTTATCCTCCCGCTATCCAACGCTTTCTCTACTGTTGCACTCACTGGAGTGGGAATAGTAATTTTTACCCCTACGCTATCCAACTCTTTCCCTACTGTTGCACTCACTGGAGTGGGAATAGTAATTTTTACTCTCCCGCTAGCCAACGCTTTCCCTACTATTGCACTCACTGGAGTGGTAATAGTCATTTTTACCCCTACGCAATCCAACGCTTTCCCTACTGTTGCTCTCACTGGAGTGGGAATAGTAATTTTTACCCCTACGCTATCCAACGTTTACCCTACTGTTGCACTCACTGGAGTGGTAATAGTAAATTTTACCCTCCTGCTATCCTACGGTAAAAATATATGGTATATTTTTTATTAATAATATGTTGATATATATATGTGTTAAAAAATAAAATTGTATGCTTATTTGTTTTTACTTACATTAATTATTTAATACTTTTAAGGTCATTTAAGTATTTTTAAATATGTTTAAGTTAATTATATTTATTATTTTATTAATTTTAAATTACTTTTAAGATATTTTAAAAAATTCGATATTTTGACTAACTATATTTTTGGTTTTGTACTTACCTGTTTGTAGATAGGACTTCAATATTTTTGCATTCAATATTTTGTCATCGATATTTTAAGTATTCTATATTTTTTCATTTGATATTTTGTCAGTGATCCATGAAAGTCTAAACTGGGGATTGACAAGGCCCAAGGCAGAGTGGTAAATACGGCTTTTGGGCCTGCCACTTTCATAATCTACCAGCCGCCACTGCCAAATTGTTCAAAAAGTTGACATTTCACCCCTGTGGTGGACTTGACCAGGGCGATATGTGGGGCAGGGTCGGAGACAATTAGTAAAGCAACCTTGAAAGTAAAAGACAAAAAGTTACGCGAGAGGAGGGGAGAGTGAGGTCTTCACAGTGAACTTACCTCAGCAATCTAGTCACAAAAAGAAAGGCCTCGGCTGGACCAAATATACATCATAAAGGAGACTTCATAGGTGGCTGTTAACTGAGAAAACGACATGAATAAACCAAAAACTATATTTATTTATTGTGAAGATTTGTTAACTATGCAACAGAAGGAAATATAAGGTGAGGAATTCCGATGAGGGGGCCTGGTTCCAAGGCTGTCACAAACATTGGGGGATTGTCTGATTTCTTGCTGTTTAAACTGAAATAAATGAAGGGAAACATTTGAATTGCTTTATTTAGGAAAATAGATCAGAAATGATAGGCTTTTTATGAAGTGGATTAGTTGAACCATGACTTTCCACTGTGATAGATTCTCCCATGATTAAGAAAGCTTCAGATTTAATAAATTAATTTAAGTCAGCAAACCAAAAAATGAATTTTTGGAGAACAAGTGTTAGCTGTCACCAATAATATTGAAAGAATGTCCCAAACTTGCCTACAGGTAACAATTTAGACCCTTGTGCAGGACCTTCTCCAATTCTGTCTAATGTTTCTGTATCAATCAATCTATCAATAAATCAGTAGATATTTAGAGCGCTATTTGTCAACCACTACGGTATTCAGGTGCTGGCAGAGTCCAGTTGATTAGCGGAATTGTCATGTCTTCAGGGACTTTTAAAACTCTGGGGGAGCTGGGGAGGTCCTTAGATGAAAGAGTAGCTTGTTCTATGTTTTCGATGCTACGTGGGAGAAAGAGCGACCTCCCCATCAGCCAGGGATGAGGATTAGAGAAAGGGGCATGAAGTGTAGGTGAATGTTAGACTGATGGAAGTGCAGGCGGTGGTTCAAGTAGGCGGGTCCAAAGTTGTGTAGAACCTTGTATGCATTGACCAGGAGTTTGAACTGGCATCTTTTCTGTAAAGGCAACCAGTGGAGTTCCCTGAAGTAGGTGCTGATGTGGGTTCATCTAAGGAGACCTTGGATGGGTCTGGCTGTGGCATTCTGTGTGGTCTGTAGTCTTCAGAGAACGTGAACTGTGATTGCTGGTAGAGAGCGCTGCTGTAGTCCAGTCGCCTAGACATGAGGGATGGAAGATGGTGCGTCTAGAGCTTTGGGGTAGCCATTTGAATATCTTATGAAGCATGCAGAGGATGAAGGAGGATGAGATGGAGTTGACCTGAGTCGTCATGGTTATCTTGTTGTCCAGAATGATGACTAGGTTCCTAGTGTGGTCAGTGGGGGTAGGAGTAGGTCCATTATCTGAGGGCCACCATGATGCATCCCATGGGGAGATTCGAGTACCTCTGTCTTGTCCTTGAGGCAGTTGTTCCTTATTTAGTTGACAACGTCTGTCATGCAGTTGTAGAAGTTGGTCTTGGTGTTGTCTTTGGAGAGGGAGAGGCTGAGTTGTGTGGTGTTGGCGTGGGATATGATGTTGAGTCACCTTCCTTAGGATAAGGGTGGAAAATGACCATCTTTTACGAGGTATACCCCTTGATGTTTTGACTGCTTTTGCGGACTGTAGAACACATTGCACTTTAACCCTGCTATCCAGTAGTAAGGTGCCTGTTCTCCTCTTTTCAACATGATGATTTTGGCATCCTCCTAATTGGCATATTTAATCTACCATAAGTCCCTAGAATAATGTACAACTGTGTAACCTGTACTTTAAAGGTCACAAGTGGACTGCAGCACCCAATATGCCATTCGCTACAGTGACAGTGCAAACATGGCTGCAGGCCTACTATCTGTGGCCTGCTTGGGTTAAACTGCAAATCAGGTCACTCAAAATAACCCTTTTTGATAGGCCTAAACCTTCTTTTTAAATGATAGCAAGTTACCCTTAAGTAGGCCTTACTGTCCATAAGGCAGGGGGCAGGGTATTAAAAATAGGACATGAAAAGGCCTAAAAAACTATTTTCATGGTACAGGGTTAACTGTTCCATAGGAAGGAATAGGGCTACAATATTTTATTCACTAATAATGTTTCCACCTAAGAAACACCTACAAATTTGATTCTTGGAGTTTTAAAATATTTATTAGAATCCCAATTCACTGGTGAAGTCTGAATTGTAATAGATATTTGGGAAAAAGGCCCTTTCACAAAGTTACCTGTTTACTTCCTAAAGCATTAGGAGGCATATTTGCATGAGCTCCAACTGTCAACTGGCAGCAAAATAACCTTCTGTGATGTGGTGTGAACTTGCTCCCAGAGTAGAGTAAAGGCCTTAGATGTGGGGAGGTGTCTCTTTTCCTGTGGTATGATGACTACCTGAGCTGTGCCCAGGTACTTAATTAACTTGAGAGGCACCTACCCTATGACAGGCAAATGTTAACTGACAACTAGACAAGGTTCTTCTTTGTTCCCCAAGTCGGGCAGGCATCAATCCCAGTGGGAGAGGAGCTGCCCACAAAACTGGTTTAGACTTACCACAGGGAAAGGGTTTCTCATTTCCCCAGCAGCACATCTGGGGTGGGCACATCCGCTCCACTCCAGGGAAGAAGAGTTTCACTATCCTGGAATTTGGCGGAGAGGAACACTGTGGGATTGTTTGTAGTAGGGCATACAGGAAGTGCTGCAAAAGTGGATCGTGTTACCACTGGGGACATTTACCCCATTGGCTAGGGAGGAGACAGACTTTACACACAGGCTAATGGCAGACATAAATGTGGCACCAACTGTACACTTCTCAGAACCCTTTCTGGACCTCTGGAAGAACAGAGGAGGACTGGACCTGCAATATGTGATCTGCACGGAGTCTTGAAGACTGGACCTGCTCTCCATCTTGCCCCTAGGCAAATAAATGGGCACCAAAGGTCATAAGTCTGACCTCCGCTTCATGCTACAGGGACCAGTTCCAATTGGCGCTACCCAGGACTCTTCTGCTGGCCTCTGCTGGATTGAGTCTTGACTCCCAAGTTCTGTCCCCAAGGTCCTGAGCCCTTGGCTGGTGTCAAAATTCACTCCTCCTAATATACCCTGAAGCCGGGGACTTTGAGACTTTTTGGCTCCAAAGACTCTGGAAAACCAGGAACACCCTTCCAAGCATATCCCACAAAGATGTACTGCAACTGGGCTAAAGATTCACGTTGCCCCTGAACCAGAGCTTTCCCGCAGATGCAATCCGATTCAGTGGGACCTCGTGAAGAAGGTTTCTGAAGTTGTGGAGCTACAGGCTGTAGGCTTGCCCCACTGGAAGATTCTGAGCTCCAAAATAGTGACTAAGCCTGAATGTAGAAATCTTCACCAGGCGAATGCGCCAGAAGTATCCAGCCAGTGTGGAACATTTTCTGGGCATGAAATTTAAATTTCTCTCCCTTGGACGTATCCTACCAAAAGTCAACAGCTTCACTACGGCCTTGTCCAGCGGCTATCCAACAAGGTTGAGCCGTCTTTGGCCACAGCCTTCTGTCTTACCCCACTGAGGATATTTTACTACCATTTTAGAGACTAAGGGCCCCATTAGGGTGTCGGGCGGATCGCCACCACCATGCGGGCGGTGGCGATCCGCCCAACAGCCTTCCTCGCCCGCCACCCATTTCCCCCCGCCATATTACTATGGCAGGGGGGACCGCGGCGGACGGAAAGACTGTCTGCCGCTTTTCCGCCCGGTCAGAGAGTTGACCGGGCGGAGAAGGGTTTCATATGGTGGCGGTGTCTTTTAGACACCGCCATCCATATTAGGGTGAAGGCAGGGACATGCAGTGGCATGCGTTGCCGCCACGGAAAGGCATGCGGGAATGTCTTGTGGGGGCCCATTGCAGGCCCCCAGGAACTCCGGGAGGGGTGGGGGTGCACATGGAGGTACCTATGATACCCCCCTGCACTGTACAACGGGACAGGCACTGCATGGTGCCTGTCACGTTGTACATTGAATTGCACAATGTGCATTTTTAGCACTGCGGCGGCGGGGCTTTCAGCAGCGCCCCCCACAATGTTAAAAATTCGGGATGCGCCCGCCAGTGTGGCGGGCGCCTCCTAAAAGATCCCAAGGGACCGCCGCACTTATGGCGAGCGATCCTTTTTTTACGTCGGGATGGCGGGTAGACAAGTCCGCCCGCCGTCCTAATGGGCCCCTGAGTTTGAAGTTCTGACAGTGTAGAACCTGGTTTCTTTGTTAAACAAGGGCTTGTTCGCTGCCCGCCTTAACTCTTGACATGCGATTGGTTAAGCACAACCAGATGACCGTGCTGGCTCCTACTGTTTTAGGTGGCTATTTATATATTTAAACTTTACAACTTCATAATTCTGCTTTCTCATATTGGATTTTTGCCATTTTGATATAGTTTTATTTATTAAAATGTACTCTACTTTTCTAGATTTCTTTGGGATATTGCCTATATTGTGTTTTGACTTTATTCCTGTTTGAGTATTTCATAATTACTTTACACATTGCCTTTAAATTAAGCCACATTTACCAAGGGGTTGAGCTCAGGTTTATGTAGTGACCTTAGTGCTTCATCCTGACAAGGGTTGTAGTAATTAATGAGGTGGTACTATTTATATATTTAAACTTTAAAACGTCATAACTCTGGCTTCCTGTATTGGATTTTCTCCATTTTGATGTAAACTTATTTATTAGAATTTACTCTATTTTTCTAGATTGCTTTGGGATATTTTCTATATTTTGTTTTGACTTAATTCCTGTTTGAGTACTCCATAAATATTGTACACATTGCCTCTAAGTTAAGCCTTAGTTGCCTTGTGGTTGAGCTCTGGTTTATCAAGTGACTTAAGTGGTTATACCTGACAAGGGTTGTAGTCAATATTGAGGTGGTACCTACGCTCCTCGACTAATACTCCAATTTCTTACAATAAGTATCACACATACACCTTCAAAAACTAGATTAAACCTTTAGTTACATATAGCCACAGATATGAACTTTCAGATTTCTAATTTCTGTGCAAAGAGGTTTATCAAAACTAAAATATTGACCAAAGAAGGTTTGGATCTTAAAGTGCTGGAAGGAGGAATTGGAATTCTTGACTATGATTTCTTTCTTTCTTTAATTCTTTTGTAAATAATTGATATGTGTTGGATGTCACTTCATAGTGATGATACCTCTGAACATGCAGTTCAGGAGTTAGCTAACCTGCTTTCACAGTGTTAGAAAAACCATCTGTGGTGGACCAGGAATCCCAGTATAATCAGTGGCGGCTCCTCCGCTACAGCGGAGGAACTTCGTCCCACTGCTTTCAAGCAGAGTGAAAAGCAGAAAAATAAAATGATAATAACTTTCAGTTATTATCATTTTAATTTGCTGCCTCTTTGTAGGCGGGCGGGTGGGAGGGGTTGCTCTGCTCACGGAGCAGGGCAGGGGAGGAGTGGTTTACTCAGGCCAAATAGCACAATGACTCTTTAGTCAGCCCTCTCGGGCCGTCCAAACCAGTCATGCGCGCTTTCTGTGTTCTCCATGAAGGCTGCATCTCAGCCTGCATGGAGAACATGCCCAGGCCCCCATTCCCTGACTGAGCGTCCAACCAGGACGCTCAGAACAATCACAGCGCTGCACTGTATCGTTGTGATTGGTCCGGGAGCCTGGGTGCTAACCAATGACAATGCTGCAGCATTGTGATCGGGTCAGTGGGGCCTGCTTCCTGTGAAATAGAAGCATCCTTATAAATATTGAGTAACATACAGAATAGAGAGCAAACACTCCTAAGAGAAGGTAGATAAACTGCTTATAACATATTTGCTGAGGCGTGGGCTTTCCTCATGCCCATAAAGATCGAATCCATGAGCATTTTGAAAATGCCCACTGATCACAGTGACATCTGAAGGGTGATCAACCTGTACGTAAAATTCTTAAATGGAGATTTAGCAAGACTTTGCTTGAACACAAAGTTATGCAAAGTGGCACAAAGTCCAGGGCGAAACTTTTTTATTTTTTATTTTGAAAGGTTGGCCCTAAAGTAGTGCAAATAGATATTTATAATGCTTTTCCACAAAAGGGCATTCCATCAGTGTTTTTTGGTTGTTCCATGGTTTTTGACACAAAGTTAGACGTATAAAGATTTCCACACATGGCGTTGCCTCTTTGAGGGCTTCACAATTTCAGAGAAATAGTTTAATGCTTCCAAACTTTTCACTTGTTGCATGTGTGCTGCACAAGCACAGCACACAACCAATGTGTGAAATGTTTAAAGAAAAGTCAAAACATAGGATTTTGTACAGGAAGGGGATTCTTCTAGTAGAAAACCTATGCTAGACATCACATACACCTTGCACTATGGTGCAACAGCATGTGTGTGCCACTAAACAGGCTGTTTGAAAAGATATCAGCAACAGGGTATAATGAGCAAATATGGCTAAAAGATGGTCCGTCACCCTAGCACAGGTCATCACAGCGCAGTAACTTTAGAGTAACACTGCACTTCATTGCGCTATAGTTTAATAACTCTTCCCCTTAATATTCAGCATTTCCTAAACTAGACAATGGGAAATATTGAACTAACCGGTGTACAATAGCACGTTTTAACATCTATTAACATACTTTTTTATCCTCAGTGAGTGCATTGACGCAGCTGGTGTTCCATGGGGCACCTAAGCGCATACTTAAAAAGATAACGACATTTATCATGTCTGACCTGCAGTAGTCAAGGTTATGTTAAGACAGGCTATCTAATAGTTTCCATTCTGCAGTCTGCAAATACAGATTGCTTACTGGAAAGAGATTCAGTTGGTCGCTTGATTAATTGATGGAGCTACATATTAAAAACTTTTGCTTCTTATCCCATTAAAAGTAGCACTAATGAGCAGCGGGGATGACCTTGAAATAGAGAGCCACATGTGCCACAACCCCTCAATATTTACCACCCAAATTTAATCTGTATAATGGACACCTTAAAAGGAATCTGATAGAAAATACTCAGAGCTACTCCAAAAATGAAACACTTAAGGAAGATTTTGATTAATGCTCCATGATTAATCAATTGATTAATATAGTTTTCAATACCGATGTTAGGACATTGTCTACTTTAATCAACCATTCTAAAAAAACAGTGAAGACGAATGCTCTATTTTGTTTCAATTTTTCACAAAAAAAGCCTATCTGGGCAGTTTGTTAGCTGCATCAGGGACCGTAATATGTCTAAGTTTATCTCTCATTAAAGGCTTTTAATGCTTAAACTGTTCATTAAACAAATGTTAACCTTTTGACCGGTCTTTTTTCAAGAGGACACACGTTGCATGTTTCCTTTTATCGGGCTATTCACTTTAACTTTTAAGGCTAAAACAATGTTTGAATTTAGGCATACATGTTTGTAGCAGTTGTGTCGAGGAGGCAATGATCGTTTTCCACAGCAGTGACAGTTAAATCTGTATTTCAGTCAAAAATAATCACTTGGTAATTACAATGACAAACTGCACGGGTTGCTTCATTGCAGCCAATGCAATTAATGATATTGCACTGGAAAGCCATGCAATGGACTCAAAATAGAAAACTTAATTATGTGCATTGTTTTGTCGAATCCTCTGTAAGACTGGCTATCCATCAGTTTACATATTGTTGTACGATTGCGAAGGTAATTATGATCAATTTTGCGTGTGCATCTAATATCTGTAAAATGTGAACCAGCATCGCTTTTTTAATGATGTACACGAAGAAGTACATAGATCCTTGAGTTTTCTAGAGGCCACCTTAGTTTAAAACTGACCATCTCTGGTGTAAATGTCAGGCATAACAAGGAAGGGACTTCAGTGTGCAGGGAATTGAGCTTCACGAGTGTCATCTGCGTGGCAGAAGGAACAGGCAATGTCTGCCTCTCGTAAACGCGATCTCCGTATCCATTACTGTCCGGGGAGGCGCAGTGGGATACAAGTAGCGAGGGAAAAAGAGTGGGGAATCTAAACATCAAATTACGAATCGGCTTTGCTCTTGGCCCTGGTCAGCCAAAGATTTTGGGCTTTTAATTTCAGACCTTTTTTCTAAACAATGTTGTCAAATGTACAAGGTTGCCGCTGTTTTTTTTAATTTTTATTTAGTGGTGTGGATTTTGACTTAGTCAGTTTGCCCGTTAGTTCTTTGTTATATATTAATTTCTCAGATGTTTACGGCTGAAAGCAATACAGTTTAAAATGTCGTTTTCGCTGCTGCGCGAAGCAAGCCAAGGAAAATACTGATTAGGAAGTGGACGTGCACACATTGGATGAAATACACATTTTAACAAATACACATTCATGTGAAATTCGAAAGCTCAGCTTATCACAAAGGATGTTCTTAATTGCTGCAGTGTCTTTCTTGGTGAGTCGCGGTTTACAGGCGGAAATATGAAGCCTCGTGCTTTTGAATGAAAATAATGCGTCTGAGCTAGTTACTAATATTCTCTTCTTGTGTTTTCTGGATGAGTGCCTAGAATTATCAATACATCTTGGTGATAACATATTCAGACATCCTTCCATGTCCCCAGCTGTGAAAACCCAAGAAGTGGCTGTCAGGGCGTTGTGTTGCTTTTGTGACTCAATCTGCTTCTGAAGCTGTTTCTGCCTTTCGGGTCTGGTACAGTACAAGAAAGCCATCTAGCTCTCTTGGTGTAAATGTCATTCCTTGTGACGTCACACGTCAAACTATACCTCAGGAACAGAAAGGAATTCATGAAATGCATAAACAAATAGCAGCTGTTAGGTGAATTTTAGATGTGTTTCTATAAATTCTATAATGCAGAGCACATGAATGTCTTAGCAGGGTCTTTAGAAAACGGGATCCAAAGTGCCCCCCCCCACATTATGAGACTGAAGCACTTCCACATTAGCCTTCAGTCTTCTCCATACCACATTGATGATGTCAACATGCCAGGGACACCCCAACATCATCATCTATAGGGAGACATGGTCACTGGAGACCGTGGGCCTGATTACGATGTCGGGCAGACCGCCACCGACATGAGGGCAGTGTTCTGACTGCCCGATTATGACACCTGCGGTCAGAGCGATTTGGGCAGGGGGAATAACCGCCGCCTCCGACAGGCTCAATGAGTCCGTCTGTAGTGTAGTTCCTATCTTCCCAATAGGCTCTGCGCATTGGAATAATACCTACAGCAGTAAAGGCCTAGGCCAGACGTTAACTAGGTCTACTGCTGTCGATACTAGACTTAAGTTTTGGGTTTGCCAGCGTAGCTCAGAGTTCGCTAGAAACTTTCTCGAATGTTCAGGAAAGAATTAACTCCCCTGATTAGACAAGAAGGGATTTAGTTTCTGACAACCATAGAACATGACAACTTTGCTCTCCCCTAATCAAGAGTGTATCTCCAGAGTCGTGTGAGCACAAGGCAATTATTTGACTCAGTCGGTACGTGCATTCTTAGTCTCATCAGATTGTAGAGAAAAGGAAGAGACGGGCGTGTTCAATAAAAAGGTGTTATTTATTGATCAGTCTCTTTTCTCGTACAAGAGAAATGGATCGATATTATTGCAATACTTATAGTTAAGTAAAGTGCATACATTAAAAGCAATAGTATAAAATAATACTGTAAAAACATTGATATGGTTTCTGAGCCATATGATGTTTAAAATGATTAAAATATATTTACATACACATATACATTTGACTAAACGTACTCAACTGGTGTTTCTAAATACGCCTACCCCGTGTACCTGACCTAAGTCTAATGCGTGGGCGGGAATAGAAAGTTACAGTTTAAGTTAAGTTTGTTTTTGCCAAGTGAATAACTAAAGAATTCTCTGTGAGGGGTTATTCAGTTCTGTACCTGGAAGTTAGGATGAATGAGGAATGGTATCTCTTTCTCTGCTCTCGATATTCCAGGCTGCCTGCGAGGGCTGCCCGAAAGCGCCGGTGCTGGGTCTCTCGGCAGGAGATAGCAGCGCATCTCTCAGCGCGTCAGGAAGGCGGGGCTGCTGCCAGCGGGGTCTGCTCTGCTTCTGGGCTTCGGCAAGTATGGCTGCTCCGTCTCGTCACCACGCGTGTGTTTGCATATGGCAAGATCGGCAATATTTATACCTTAAAGGTGCCGAGATTGACGTAAGGATGGACATAGATACGTCAATAAAGATGTCATACGACTTGCTCGTTAGCACATTCTTTTACTGAAGTTCTCTGTGAAATCAAAACAATGGCCGCACGGATTTTCCAGGTTGTCATAGGTTTGATTTGTTATGAGAACGTCGTATGCCTTGTCAGGGGCTGGAGGAATGTCGCTTGTCTAATTAGATCTCAAGCGTTATGACCTAATCAGATAACACGTTCCTGTGCCGTAGTGTGACTGCGTCAGATAACGGTATCTGCATCATGGGGGCTTTTCTTGCCTCATGGGCTGACTGTTAGTTAACTTGATAGTTAGTTTAACCAGAATAGGGTCAGGAATAGGGGGATCGATTCAGAACCTATAGGAATACATGACACCCACTCCACGCTAACTATGGTCATATTTACTAATCTATGCATAGTATAACATAGTACAACATACTATAGAGTATAGTGTATACCTCACCACCCCAAAATACATAAATGCATTTTGAAATTTTCAAATATACTGAAAAATTGCAGTCATATATATTGTATGCACTTAAGCTATGAATTAAACGCTAAAGTAAACACGCATTTGTAGACATTATTGCTCATTTGGTATATGAGAAATACACATGAAATGGCTCTTAATATGGCTATACAGAAAGAAAGTTCGAGACCATTTCATCACATAATAAAATATTTGTGAACATACCAGCGGGCAACTAAAGTTTATAAAGTATCGAAAAATAGAAATCTTAGTTCTCTAGGAATAGTTTCTTACTTTAAGCAGAAGATAAGTGTCCCGAAAATTTTGTAAAAAATCATTTGGGGCTGCTAAAAAATTGTTGTCCGTGAACTGGTGGGAAAAAATTGTTCATGTGACTTTATTTTTAAAGTTGAAGGCCGAATTCAGGGAACGCCGTGTGCGAGCTTGCTCAAAAGTCTCTATTTCTGTTCTGGAGAGAACATCATATCATTAAGGCTTTCGAAAAAACTGTCAACAGCTTCATGGGAAAGTTCCACTAAGTCGGAAATAGGTGTAACCATGCATTCGTGCGCATGATTGCCTCCATTGACATTCTGATTCGCATTGCTGACAGAAGGTCGTACCTGATCGATGCTGCTTTCATCTTGAACTTCACTACTCTTCAATCGTAGTGGTGAAGATTCCACGAATGCCGTCATCAGGATTGGCAGCCTTTGAGGGCAGCACAAAGCGTGAACCTTGGTAGGAACCAACAATGTATCTGCATCCACTGGCGCATCCGATTGTAGCGTCAGACAGGTGTCTAACACGCATTCTTCTCCGCATAGCAGACACCTCACTACAGGTAAAACACATCTTTGCCACATTGGTCGAAATGATAGAAACCAAGTCATGTTCAGGTCTCTAAGCCGGGAGAGTCCCAGGATTTTTGATATCCGGTCCCGGTATCCAATGGCTAGGATTGTTTCTTCCATTGTCGCGAGAGTTTGATCTGTGACATGGGTTGCCATAACGAAAAATAAGGACTAAGAATAGGATTCCTGCAATTAGTCCCAGGATCAGGGGAAGTCCGCCAAAAATCGAATGGACGAAATCTGGAAAAATACCCAGTATGGCTTTGAATGGTGTTAATGCCATCGAAAATACTGTCTTAAATACCTTTGAGACCCCAGTGGTATCAGAAATATTTAAGATTTCGCTCAGGATTTCCACGAAATGTACGGGGGAATTAGTCGATAATAATGTATGTATCTCTGCAGTCGTCCTTGCGACTTGTAGATCATACGTTTCTTTTGATGACGTGAGCCTTGTAGGCGTCTGAAGAAGCACTGTTTTCATTCTGCTTAAAGTATCTATTCGAATAGAAGTAATTTTCAAACTGGGCCATGCCCTTGCCTCCCTGTCTGGAAAGGAGCTGGGGAACAAAGAACGTCCACAGCACTTGACCTTCGCAGTCGTAGTGACTAGATAAGGAGTCCCGGGCATAAGACTACAACATTTGCGGTCTACAATAAGAATGTAACTCCCATTATAGAGTCTTTGAAAGAATGGTTCTATTTCAGTTGCAGGTGCGCCTTGCTGGTGACATGAAAGGTTGTATGAATTCCCTTCACAGGCTCCATGCAAACTAATTCCGTTACACAGAAGCGTGCCGCTTAGTGACATGGCACAATTGTTGCCACTAAGAAACACTTTCTGTCCTTTATTACTGACACATGCATGTGAATAGGGCAGGTTCCAAGTTGTTTTAAGGTACCCCTTCCCCAATTTCTCGTACATGCCAGCCTGTATATATTTTTGGCAGTATTGAAACCTGAAGGTTGAGATTGGAATATTTATGATTCCGTGGATTATCCATTCACTGACAGGTCGTTCTGACATTGTCATTGGTAATCTTTCTAGTTTTTCAATGCTCAAGATTGTATAATCAGCACCCTTTTGCGCCATACCGATTTGTCTATCAGTAAGGTTAAAGATTTGGAATAGTGACGTTGTGTTGATTAAACGCCAAGGCACATAGCCTGAACACAGATTTTGTAACGTCCAGCCAAGCTGTACAATAGAACGCAATTGTGACTGACCATGTTGTAATAACAGTAAGTCTTGCGATAATATATCGATTGCTGAAGACACAATGCTGTCCAATGAAAAAATTCTGGAGGACAGAGTCATTAACCCATTGTCCACTACAGAAAGTGATTTTTCCAAATTAATACGGTCAATTTCCCGTATTCTTTCTGCTGTTTCAATTTGATTAACCTTCCAGGCCTCATTGTATGCTGCATATACAGAGGCTGCTATGAAACGCTTTTGACGCTGTTTGCGTGGTCCCATTATGAAATCACGCAAGTCAGCACCATCAGTAAGTAAAGTTAGGTGTTGCTTAATTTCAGGCAGTGTGGAAGTTTGTAGCCACTGAAGGCATAATTTGCCCACACTGTAGGTTGTTATTATCCCTGGGTGATGTCTTTGGGGATATCTAGGGTCTGGCCTGGTCATTTTGAACCTCTGTGTTTTATTCAGGAATCTGTCTTGACAGTTATTTGTATCTGTGGGCCAGATTAACCATTGTTTCCAATAAGGATGTGTTCTGTTTTGGTTTAATATATGGTTTACGTCTATCTCTTCATCCGTATCAGAGCTATTGCTAAACATTGTTGGCTTTGGAATAGACGGTTTATTTAAATCTTTGATTTTGGCTAGGCCAAGACAGGTGGTTTGTTGAACAGTGTCATTTAAAAATATCATTTGTTCTGGGATCATGCAAGCTCTAAACAAAGCTTCTAAACCCTGTACTTGCCATTCTTTTGTACCCCAAACACTTTTCAAATCAACATTTTTGTCCCAATAATCAAATCCAAAAGTATTCATTTCTTCGAAGAATGAATCTGAATATATCAACTTTGTGTTGGTTATCATGGTTTTCATCCATGTCTTGTTTGACAATTTAAAATAGAATGTTTCAGCATTACTTGTGTTAAAACCTGAAAAATATGAATATTTGTCGTAAACGGTTCTTGAGCTCCCTTTTGGAGGTGTTGCACAATGTTCCCATTGATTATAATTTAAAACATTTCTAGGTTGTGCAGATTTATGTAAAAAATGGTTACCATAGTGGTTATAGCAATACATACTATCATAATTTGTAGAACCTTGCAAATAATCATGTTTTGTAAATTTAGCAGACATTACTAAGTCAGACATCATGTTATTAATGCTTTCGAAGTCCCAATCATCAGCAAATGAGTTTGGTTTTGCAAAGTCACTCAAGGAGATCTTGATTTGGTGTGGATATTTCAGGATCTCGACCGGACCATAAATTTCATAGTCAGTGTTGTCCCAGGCTACCCCACCAGGTATAGGATTGGCTGTGAAGTTGGCTGAAGAAAGTTCTCTTTTCTCGACGTGTGAAGATGTGTGTGGTTTGAGGACCAAGTTGATGTTCTGACTTGCTGTGTCCATTTTAGCATATTTTCCCTCAATGAAGCGTCCCAAAGTTAATACCATGATGAGCCAAAGTATGAGGATAAATGCACCAAAACCCACCCAAAATTCAATCCATGGAGAAATCAGATATGTTTCTTTCAGTTGGTTCAAAAGTTCCTTAGCTTTGTCTTTAAAGGATTTTGATGATGGCTGTGTCTTTGATTCACTGAGGCTTTCAGAGGAATCATCGAAGTTGATGAAGTAGCCGGATGCAGTTCTGTCAATTGTTCCAATTGCTTCAGGATTTTTGTTTCTTGAATTGTCACCTGGTACTTCATTATAGATTGGTGTGTCTCTGCTAAATGTTTTTATTTGGGTTTTCAGAGGTCTGAGTTCTATTGCATTGTTGCATAGTCCTTGTTGTTCTTCTGTAGGCGTTTCGAATGTGATGAGCCTCTTTGTTAGGACCTCTGTACTGGTAGCAAACCTTGGTGTTCTGCTACTTATTGGGAGTCCACTTGGCCTACTGTTTGTTATCGGCCACATGTTGTGGTTTTACCAGGTCGATGGATACAACTCGGTTCTCCTTTTTACCAGCAAGTGGCGGTAGTACAACTGATCTTGTCCCGTTGACAGACAAGACAGGAACTGCTTTTCTGTAAGAAGGCCCAAATTCCTTCTTTACCGCGATCTTCTCCCTGACTAGATCCCCGACTTTTGGAATCCAGACAGGTCTTGCTGGGACAGGTGGTGATTCTTCAGTGGTTGTTGGCTGTTGTTTCAACTGTATGTTGCTCAGGTCTTTTCTTGTTTTGTTTAAGTCCTGCAAAATAGCCAAACGGTCTTTGACATCAAAGCTTTTTTCTTTAACCACTGAAGTCTGACTGTCGAGGTCAGAGATAATCATTCTAGTTCCAAATAATAATTCGTACGGACTGAATCCCTTCAGAGAATTTCTTGGCAAGTTATTTAGACTACGTTGGACACTTATTAGATGTTTGACCCACCCAGCTCCCGAACCTAATATCCTTTCCATTATAGATTGCTTTCTGCCTTGGTTTTTTCTTTACACCATCCCGTACCCTCAGGAAGGAAGTGAGAAGATTCCCGCTGGGCTGTCCTCATTTGGCCATGTTTCCCCCCCGGCCGGAGGGCTTGAGTGAAAACAATGGTCGAACGTAGCATGCTCTTAGCGTATATGCCATTTAGACTCGCAAATCTTTGTATAACAGTCCGGACGTCAGCCGAGTGCTGAGGATCGACATTATAAGTGGAAACTAGCCTGTATATGTTAATCGCAAGCCCTGCTTTTTATTGGTCATATTATCTGCCTTGATACGACGAGGTATTAAACTGTTTCTCTCCCCACTGCGATCTCTGTTGCAGTTTGGGCAGTTTTTTACAAACATGGTGTGATGCAGGCTCATGCCTGGCCACCAGTACCGTGATTGTAATTCTTCCAGAGAATCTTTCAGTTTGAGGTGTCCAAGACCCTCACCCATGTGTGCGTCTGCGATTAACAAGCTTCTCCTGTCCATGTTTGGAATCACTCTATCCCCCACTCCAGGGATTCGAGCAAAAGGGACGGAGTTTGCATCGATTATGTATGTATAATTGAGTGGATAGTTGATCGGTAACGCTGAGCAGTCGCCTTTTGATGACGTTTTCACTGCCAGCACTGTTTCACCGTCAATGTTTTTTAATGTACGCTTTTTTCGAACTACGGGAGCCGATTTAGTGGCTGCCGCTGTGGCTGTTTCAGCCAATGAATTCCCTACAACGTGAACGCCATCACGCTGATGACTCAGTGAGTGTGTCACGTGAGTCCTTGGTAGTTCTTTTTGTAAAAGAGCTATTTGTTCCCAGAGCAATTTCTGCTTTATTGGTGCATCTGTGTCATCTTTGTAACCGTTCTGAATCCATGTCTGCAAATCCTTGTTATATGATTTGACGCAGTAATATGAATCTGACACTATAAGTGTCGGGAATTCGCGATCCGCATTATCTAGCGACATTTTCAATGCTATTATTTCAGTTTGTTGTTCTGAATTAGTTTCTACTGAGTGTGTTTTTGTTAATAGAGCTTTAAGTTTACCTCCGCGCCACACTTCTTTTGTAATCTCACATGTGGGGTTGTATGCTTGTTCTCCCCAAACGGAGGGTTGAGCATGTCCGTCTGTATAGATTACACAGGCGTAATGTCGTAGAGGCAGAATGTCGATTGGCAGAGGATACGTCTTTTCATATTTTAGATTTTTTAATTCTTCGAGTTCTGGATCAAAGTAGTAGTATACTTTGTCCGTTGTGATTGAATTCACCCATTGTATCCATTCCGGATTCAATGTTGTTGTTGGTAAATTACACGGTGTTGTTAGTGCCTCAAAGGCTGATTCTGCTGTTCTGACTGTGATATGTCTACCGTCAGCTATGTCTTTTTCTCTAGCTATTGCGGTTTGAACTGCACGAATGATTTTTTCTGTATTACTGAATTTCTGTTCATCTTCTGTGTACAAGTGTGATTTGAATGCAATTGGTACCTTTTCTCCCTCATTAGAGGTCAGGTATGTGAATCCGCATCTCCCTGGGATGACTCGAATCACAAGATTGCGTGTGTTATCACGTGTTTCTAATTTTGTTTTAATTAGCATGTCTGTTTGTAAGGATCTCAAAATTTCTTTTAAAGTCTGGTTTAATTAGATCATAAAGGGGTTTGACCCTTTCTGCGTAATTTGCAATGTATGTTCTTCCGAAATTTAGGAAGCCTAGAATTGACTGTAGGTTTTTTAGTGTTTTAGGAGCTTGGATTACGGCACATTTCTCTAGGAAATTGTCTGCCAGGCTTTTACCTTCACTTGATAACTCATATCCTAAGAATAGGACTGTCAGATGGGCAATTCTGGATTTTTTAAAGTTGAATTTGTAACCCTCTGCAGCGAACCCAAGTATTATGGTGTTCACTCTTTTCAAGTGAGTCTCCAAGTCATCATCTGTTAAGTAAATGTCATCGACATAAGATAATGCTTCATCATCATATAGCTGTAGTAATTCTGTTACTCTCGCTGAGAATACCCCCGGGCTGTTCTTGTACCCCTGGGCTAACCGACAGAATTGTTTTTGAGTGCCATTTACTGAGAATGCAGTTAAATATCTGCTCTCTGGTGCTATGTTTTGACAAAAGAATCCATTGGAGATGTCCAAGGTTGTTTTGTATTTTTTGCGCACTATGTTATTCATTAGTGCAGCACTGTGTGAGTTTTGCACTGCAAAGGTTTTGCAACATGTGTTAAGGTGTCGGTAATCCAAAACTAGACGATATGTATTGTCTGGTTTGGAGACCGGAAACAAAGGATTGTTCATTTGTGAGGTGCAAGTTTCAATCACCCCCTGGTATTCTAGCTGATCTAGTATTTCATTTACCTGTTTTTTAGCTTCTTGCTTAATTGGGTACTGCCTTTGTGCAGTAGGTTGTGATTTTAACTGGATTTTGTGAGGAGGAGAATCCTCATCCCATCCTACATGATTTTTATATAAAGCAGGTGCTAAGGCCACTGCCCACTTTCTAGCAAGTGTGTATTTTTTATGAATCGGGATTTGATTCGAGAAGGCAGGCATAATTACTTCTTCGCCATGAGGGCACTCCCTGACAAACTCTGGTGGCCAGTCTTTTTCAGCTAGAAGGATGTCATAACCCTTGGAGAGGTTATCCCAAAATAGTCCCCTTATTTTCCTAGTCTTATCTCCCTCTATACGTAATGTTATCTCGTATATCTTGTGGGGTTTGCTAACTCTGGTGTCTGCAGTTTCCACTTGAAGATATTCATTCGTGTCCACTGTCTCCAGATGATTCAAAAGGACTTTGCGAGCTATGCTCACTTCTGCTGCGCTGTCTAGCATTGTCTGAGCCCACTCTCCGTTTTTCAGTTGTGTCCTCAGTATTCTCGGCATTGTTAACTACCTTGATACTGGCTACCTTCTTTTTTGGAAATTGTAATTTCTTTTTTTGTTGAGCAGGTTCCTTGTCTTTGGACTTGGCGTGCTCTTCTCTTTGTTCTGATCGTCCTCTTCTTTCCGATTTCTGCGAGGAAGTCTGAAAAGATTGAGAGGGACGTGTATCAATGTCTTGATATCTATCAGGTTTTTTAATATTATCCCTATTTCTAAGGTTATATCTTTTCCCAGAGGGGTCACTCTGGGGTGACCTGTGTCTCTGGTTCGGAGATTTCTCCCTTCGCCTAGGAGACCTTCCTCGGGACTGGAATTTCTTTTCTTTTGGATTGGATTGTTTGTTTCCATCCCAGTTCTTTTTTGGTGAATTATTATTAAAAAATATTTTTTCTGGACTTTCAGTCAGTTGCGGTTTTACTGGTATTCCACCTAAACTATCTCTACCTAGTTCTTCATAGGATTTTTCTATGATTCTGGCAATTTCAGCTGGTTGGTCTGCTATATCTGTCTCTTTTAACCTCTGGCGGATCGCCACGTTTGCTGCTTCACCTTTTATATTGGCTAATAATATAGCAGAGACCTGCTTGAAGTCTTTCAGTAATTTCATACCAAGAGTTAAAGCTGGTTCTGGACCGTATTCATCTTGAATTTGTTTTAGCACATCTGGTATTACCGAAATGGATGGAACACCGTGCGTTTTTGTGTAGATTGAAGCAAAGACTGTACCCCAAGTGTCACAGTCCTCTATGTGTGGTGTGATTCCCATTGGGAGACATATAGTCAGAATCCTGTGTTTTTCTAGCGGGGTGGTGTCAGGAAACACCGCCTCTATTTGGGTGATTTTCTGTGCCAACCGGAATGGTATTTGTTCTCGTTTAGCCGGAACTTTACCTAGGCAGGATTGGATGTTCTGTGGTGTAATTTTATTTGTGTTCCCCTGGTGAGGGGTCACCTGTGGAAGTTTAATTGCTGGCTGAATTGTTGAAGTCCGCATTACATACTGGACTAATTGTCTATGAATTTTTAGTAATTGTTTTAGCTGTATTAACAGCTCTCCTGTAGACATTCCTTCGATGTCTGGGTGTGGTGTGTATCCGGCTAAGACCGGCCACGTTGCTCCTGGTCTACCTAAAGGACCGAGCCTGGTGATGTGATTATTATGTATTAGGGCGCCATCAAATAAGAGCAAATGCTCTTGGAATTTGAGTGGTACTTCCACCTCCTCGAAAGGAGTGTAAATGTCGGGTGGAACCTCTATTTTGTAATAGTGGAAGTACTTTGTTACAGCATTTGCTGCTGGAAAATGTATCCATGTATAGTATACCTCTGTCTGCCGATATTCGTGTGCCTCAATTACGAATATGACTGTGCCACCTCTAGGTGTCAGTCCATTTTCTATAAGTTTTAAGGTTATAGATTTCCTTTTGGCGACCGGGATGAGTATTATATCCCCGTCCGCATCTAGTGCTGCAGTATCAGCTGCTGCTATTTCAGCTGCTAATCTAACTGCCTCTCTTTCATCCTCATTGTCAGACATTTTACTGTCAATAAGGTTATTTTGTTTGTTTCCAGATCAGGTTTCTTATGGAACAAAGATTAGATGCACAATATTTTGGAACAGTGTATCCTTCAACGTTGACTAAACCAAGAACCTTACATAGGAGTTCCCTCCTGCGAGGTTTTGGAGGATATTACCTTTCACCCACTCCAGACGTCTTTGGAGTATTTGGGAAAATGGGTCTGAGTGAGAAAGCACGACTGAGTTACTCTAAATGTCTTACGTTAGTTTTATCGCCCTTTCCAAACGCGTGGGGCGCCATGTAGTGTAGTTCCTATCTTCCCAATAGGCTCTGCGCATTGGAATAATACCTACAGCAGTAAAGGCCTAGGCCAGACGTTAACTAGGTCTACTACTGTCGATACTAGACTTAAGTTTTGGGTTTGCCAGCGTAGCTCAGAGTTCGCTAGAAACTTTCTCGAATGTTCAGGAAAGAATTAACTCCCCTGATTAGACAAGAAGGGATTTAGTTTCTGACAACCATAGAACATTACAACTTTGCTCTCCCCTAATCAAGAGTGTATCTCCAGAGTCGTGTGAGCACAAGGCAATTATTTTACTCAGTCGGTACGTGCATTCTTAGTCTCATCAGATTGTAGAGAAAAGGAAGAGACGGGCGTGTTCAATAAAAAGGTGTTATTTATTGATCAGTCTCTTTTCTCGTATAAGAGAAATGGATCGATATTATTGCAATACTTATAGTTAAGTAAAGTGCATACATTAAAAGCAATAGTATAAAATAATACTGTAAAAACATTGATATGGTTTCTGAGCCATATGATGTTTAAAATGATTAAAATATATTTACATACACATATACATTTGACTAAACGTACTCAACTGGTGTTTCTAAATACGCCTACCCCGTGTACCTGACCTAAGTCTAATGCGTGGGCGGGAATAGAAAGTTACAGTTTAAGTTAAGTTTGTTTTTGCCAAGTGAATAACTAAAGAATTCTCTGTGAGGGGTTATTCAGTTCTGTACCTGGAAGTTAGGATGAATGAGGAATGGTATCTCTGTCTCTGCTCTCGATATTCCAGGCTGCCTGCGAGGGCTGCCCGAAAGCTCCGGTGCTGGGTCTCTCGGCAGGAGATAGCAGCGCATCTCTCAGCGCGTCAGGAAGGCGGGGCTGCTGCCAGCGGGGTCTGCTCTGCTTCTGGGCTTCGGCAAGTATGGCTGCTCCGTCTCGTCACCACGCGTGTGTTTGCATATGGCAAGATCGGCAATATTTATACCTTAAAGGTGCCGAGATTGACGTAAGGATGGACATAGATACGTCAATAAAGATGTCATACGACTTGCTCGTTAGCACATTCTTTTACTGAAGTTCCCTGTGAAATCAAAACAATGGCCGCACGGATTTTCCAGGTTGTCATAGGTTTGATTTGTTATGAGAACGTCGTATGCCTTATCAGGGGCTGGAGGAATGTCGCTTGTCTAATTAGATCTCAAGCGTTATGACCTAATCAGATAACACGTTCCTGTGCCGTAGTGTGACTGCGTCAGATAACGGTATCTGCATCATGGGGGCTTTTCTTGCCTCATGGGCTGACTGTTAGTTAACTTGATAGTTAGTTTAACCAGAATAGGGTCAGGAATAGGGGGATCGATTCAGAACCTATAGGAATACATGACACGTCTGGGAGGCATCTGGATCCTAATCCCTACAATGGAGGCGGTGCCTGCGGAGGCACCGCCATAGGGATTAGAATGTCAGTTTCCAACAGACTTTTCAGAAAGTGACTTTGTGGGCCCCTACTATGGCCCCCTTCCCCTGCGGCCACTGCTATGCGGCCACGGTGGCACATGTGGTGCCCCCCAAACATCCATGCCCAGTGGACCAGGCACCACAAAGTTCCTGGCACACCATACATAAAGGTTTAAAAACATGCCTTTTTCTATTGATCCCTTTTTTTATTGCAGCTTATGCTGCTGCACTTTCCTGGGCCACAGCACAAGCCGCAATAGAAAAGGGATGTTTCGGACCGCCTACATGGTGGTTACATCCTAATATGGTGGGTGGGACCTCTGACTACTTACTTCAAATCTTGTCGCCACCCAGGCGGTCCATTTGGGCCCCCACTGCCCCAATCTGCTGCCCAGAGAATGAAAAATGCACACAAAGAACCAGACTAATTGGGGGCCAACATTTGTTTCATCACTGCCAGAGGGGTCTAATGCGGCCCCTGGCCAAATCACTCTAAAAGAGAGGCTCACTGAAAAGCACAGAGTCTTCATTTTCCGACGTGCCGCTCCCCAAAGAATCCCTGCTCGAAGATTGTGACGGCCATGATCTTAAGCAGGAATCTTCCTCAAGTCCACCAGGGAAATTATTTTGTCCGGGGTGGAGCTCGAAATGTGGGCTTAATCCTGAGGGGCTAAACTTATTTAGAACCTTTTCTGGTCCGTGAGGGGCTGTTGGGGGTAAATGCCCACTAGGCCAGTATGAAAACACTCCAGTCGTTTTTTTGTCTTAACATCAGGGGCAAAAAGCTGGACACTATGGGCAAGTAGGCAAATAAGAATGGCACAATTGATGCCTTGTTTGTTTGACTATTTTCCCAGAGGATGGCATTATGGGATCCGGAGTGGACCATAAACAAAAACAATGGCAATCAAATGTTTTCTTCTATTCGTGCTTAATGCTCCTTAACAGCAGTTGAAAATGATGTGGGGGACACTGTTGGAAAGAGGAGAAGCTCCCATTTCTAACCGTGCACCTTCCGAATCGATTCCTACTGAGAGATTGCAGCAGCGCCTCTCCTCATTTTTTTTAGGTATGCATACTAAAGGAAACACCAACTCATACAAGCAAAACAGTAAGCACCAAATGAGCAAATGGTGTAATTAATGCACAAGCATATTTATATTTTAATGGTCTGCTTAGAGCTATGCTGCAAAAATGGGTGAAAATTGTACACCTACAAATTTGCAAAATGTCAAGCTGTGAAAAGTTGTGAGAGCACCATTTGTAGCTGATGGGGTGCTCATCCACAAATGGAGAATTGCTTGTAATTTGCACGATTCTACCCATAACAATGTGAGCAAAATGTCATTTTACTTGCTTTGCTCCTATGATTTGCCAGTGTCGAGCAAAATTTGCCCCTGAATTGTAATCCCCACTTAACAATTGTAATAATTCTTCAATATTTTGATGCTTTTGCTGAAAGTGTCTAGCAACATGATACGTTCCTAATTGCACAAAGGTGCTCTAATATTCTTTTCTTGAGAGAGAAGAAACTGTGAACTGTCTGATGACTCTTTCTCTCCCATTAAATGATCAGTATGGTTTGCAGTTCATGCTATGCTTACAAGCCTTGCTTGTTCCACATTTATGGAAGCCACTCGCTGTGTTTAGCCATGTTTTATAGGTTGATGATTGAAAGTTCCTATGTACTTAGATGTCACTGAACGCTCTAGACTTTCAGTGTTACAGATACATATGTGCCCACTGTTGTTCTCAAAATAGGATCTTATCTCAAGATGTTCCAATGTTAATTCATCGGACGCCTCACATTATCAGATTTGTTGTTAAAAGTAACAAGGAATCTGGTCTGGTTGTCTGATCATCCCCTTATATTTTTAGAAAACAATACCCCATCACAATTTCTTGTTCATATCTTGTCCTGTCTCTACAACCAGTTTCTATTGCTTTGTCCCATAAAGAGACGTTTCACAGGTGGGAGAAGGGGTCTCGTCTGTGCGTAGGTTACCAAATTTACAAGCTTTTTAAGTGTCAGACCAGGTTCAACATGAATGCATTTCCAAACACAAATTTCTTTAAAAAAGTTCTTTCATTTATTAAAAATTTTTTTAAAAAAACACCGAAACGCCAAGTCGACTGTTTGTTCTCTGTTTTTATAAAATATGTTGTAGTAAAAACTTTTTGAACTATGCCGATAAGCATAGTTTAGAAATCCAAGTTTTTAAACTAAGTCAAATAATATTTGTAATTCATTTGTGTAGTACAAGATGTATAATGTAAATGAGACAATGTATTGTTGTTTTTTTAAAATATTTTTTTAAACCAGCCAGTCTCCTTTCTGTGAAGACTGGTCTGTATAGTCCCATTCAGCACCTCAACCACAACATCCAGGAAATCAATCCTGTTAGTTCTGGTTTTGCTGGTGAATTTGAGGTTCAGGTCGGTGGTAGAAATGATATTTAGGAACTCATCTAAGATGGGTTGGGGTCCATCCAATATGAAAAAAATATCATCAATGTATCTATATATACTCCTAGAATTCTTTAATAATTTATATATGCTGCTATTGATTAGGTTAGTTGCACAGCACTAGTTCTGCACAGGTGTTGCTTGTTTTGCACATATGCACAGTATTTCAATTTTACAGACTGGTTTTAATCAATGCTACAATGCTAGAGTGTGATTTTTCAACTGATTTGACACAGTAAGATATTTACCTTTTTATATATGTATATATATATATATATATACATTTTATGTGCATTTTTACACTTATTTTAGGCAGTCAGTGACTGAAGATTAATATTGCTTGATTTATTAAGACAGTTATGATACCTGGGATCTGTGTTCTGATTTTTAGAGATCATAGATGCAATCATATTAATCAGGTGTGTACATTATTTCCTGGATCAAGTTAGTCAATATAGTAGTATTATCTATTTATTATCAGACATATTCCTTGGTGGACCTATGAATAGTTTTGCACTAGCACTTTATGTCTGATCCATGTCTTGTACAGCGTACAATCACTTAATATTGCATAATCCCTGTGCTGTTTTGCATTCATGACTTTTAAGAGTTAGATCAGTCAGCACCTCGTGAGCAATTCAATTCAGTACTGTATATGTTTTTGCGTATTTGCACAAAGGTGGAGTTTTCACATATAAGTACATGTATCTGTTGCCGTTTATATACCATTTATGTAAGTAGCGATTACTAGACAGCATGTTTGTACTTCCGGGTTTAGAATCTGGTAGTCGGGCAATCTTTGTCCATTAAGATTGTCAATCGAAGCTTGAATAACACTCATGCATTTGAATTTGTTTACTGTACAAGTTTGCACTGGTTTCACTGGACAAATTTGCACTTCAGTTATTGTCACGTGAATTTTAAAATGTCATCTGAATTTTCATTTGTACAGTTCATCAATGTGGTTTTAATCTGTTGGTATAATCAGATGTCGAGCCATTTACCAGTCTCTTTCCTACTTTTATTAATGTGGCGATTTGTTTTTAGAGCCATTAGTGCACATTTTCTGTCAATTTGTTATTTAGTTTCCCGATCATGTGGCGTGTCATGTGATCAAGCTAGCATGGAGGCGAGTGAAACGCGTCATGGCAGGCAATATGCCTGTTGAATCTGTGGATATTTTTGAACAATAAATATGTCACTGTATTCGCACAATACCCGGTATGTTTGAAGCTTTTTAGGAGCGCACTGAGGTTTGTGCCAGGGTGTCCTGACAGGGATCGGCAGGCCAGGAGTTGGAGTTCTGTGTGTGTATGTATATATATATATATTCACTGAAAAAACCATAGGTTTCACACCAGTTATAGTTATCTGAACATTTTACTCATACAAAACCATTGAAATTCCCACGTTATAGTTAGTTGGACTCACTATAACTCGCGTGCCCGCAATCCACTGCTGATGATGTCACATATTACATCATTCATGACATGGTCAGTGACATCACTGATGACATCACTGATGACATCTCAAATGACATCACTGATGACATCATCCAGTAAATGTGTGTTCCTGTAAATTAAAAATTAAAAATGTGTTTAACATATTGTAGAATGAGTGTATGTATGAGTGTTTGGATAATGGATTTAGTAAGTGCGTGACTGACTGTATGAGTGGGAGATTAAATGTGTCTTACTGAATGCATGGGTTAGTGACTAAACTGTCTGAATGTGTGCATCATTATGTCTGTTGTTGTGTAAGCTGCAGCATGTGTTGATCAGTAGCTATATGAGTGGCTATATGGGTTATTGATTGGTTGTCCAAGTATTTGTATGTGAGGGTGAGTGTGTGTGTGGGTGGCTGGGAGGTGTGTGACTCTGTGCATATATGTGTGAGCAGTTGATTCACTTGGTATATGGGTTCAAGAGTGCATGTGGAAAGAGCTGTATGGGTGGTTGACTGTGTGCATGGCTGTGTTGGTGAGTGAATAGCTATCTCAGTGCTCCATGTCCAAGTAAGTACATATGTAAAACACAGTGCATGTGAGAGTTGGCATATATAAATGACTATACATGAGAGCCTGTGATTGCGTAAGTGACTGTATGGATCAATGTGTACTTGTATCAGTGATTGTATAAGAGAGTAAGTATGTGTTAGCCAATGTTTGAATAAGTAAGGTTTAGTGTGTATAACTGTGTAGTTGAGGAAATGGGAGTGTGATTGATTCTTTGCATAACTGACTAGGTGTGTGAGTAACTCTATGGATGAGTGTCAGCGTGTGAGTGTCTGTATAGGTGTATGAGTGGATATGATAGTGTTCTATTGATGAGTGACTGTATGTATCAGTGATTGTATGGGTTAATGAGTAGATGTGTGTGTAGACCTAGAAATCAGTGAGTGGGTATGTGGTAACTGGTATTGCTGTGTCAATGGTTTCCGGAATGGTAGTTTGTATATAACGCTGGGTGTATCAAATGTTAGAGTGTGAGGAGGTGCATCGTATTATCACATGGATGATGTCATCAGTGATGTCATCAGTGATGTCATTTGAGATGTCATCAGTGATGTCATCAGTGTTGTCATTTGAGATGTCATCAGTAATGTCAGCAGTGATGTCACTGACCATGTCATGAATGATGTAATATGTGACATCATCAGCAGTGGATTGCGGGCACGCGAGTTATAGTGAGTCCAACTAACTATAACGTGGGAATTTCAATGGTTTTGTATGAGTAAAATGTTCAGCTAACTATAACTAGTGTGAAACCTATGGTTTTTTCAGTGAATTTCAAAGGTTTTTTAAATGCTAATTCCTAACTATACCGAGTGTGAAACCTATGGTTTTTTCAGTGAATTTCAAAGGTTTTTTAAAAGCTAATTCCTAACTATAACGATTGTGAAACCTATGTTTTTTTCAGTGAATTTCATTGTTTTTTAAAAAGCAAATTCCTTTGTATATCGACTTTGTAACCTACGATTTTTATTAGCTGTTTTTTATAAGTATTAATTATATATATTTGAAAAAAAATATTTGTTCAATGTATATTTTTTTTTAATCATTTTTTCCTGGTGCGCTCAGGGTACGCGTACCGGAGAGCGAACCTGGGAGCGCAGCTAGCGCTTACCCCACGAATTTTTTTTAAAAAAAAAAAGGTTTTTATCCCTTCATGGTCCTTCTAGGGGGTCACCCTTCAGGGGGTCACCCCCTGACCCCTAGGGGGTCAGGGGGTGTCTACTCTGCCCCCTTTTAATTATTTCCCCCATCCTTTTTCACCTCTTGTGTCTCGATTCTACCGAGACACAAGATGGCGGACTCTCCGGACTGTTTAGAATGTTGACAGACACCCGAAAGCCAATCAGCTTTCCGCTCGCGCACTCCCGTAGCGCGCCGGGTGCGCTCCCCGGTACGCGTACCTGTAAGCGATCGAAGCGCGCATATAGATATATATGTGTTTTTGAAGTTAAGTTTAAAAAAAAACACTGGAGCAATTTTCAGCAAACATAGCAAAGGCACATCTGCGTACCAGTCCCTACAATTTTGCCAAGTTTGGCGTAATTCCGTTCAGCGGTTCGGGCTGTAGACTCGTCAGACCGTCCTATGGAAATTAACATGGGAAAAACACGTTTTGCGACCCCCCTTTTTTCTCAGCCCCCACTCCATGAATCCTTCCGAGACTTCCAGGGATGGAGCGGAGCAAAGCTGGCCAAACTTTTGGAAAATTACACGCAAAATCCTCAAGCGGTGCCAGAGTTATTCCCAATAGAATGTTGCGGATTTCCTATGGTAGCCAATCCTAACTATAACTACCTACTGGCGACCGCCAGCAGGTAATATGCACATATATATATATATATATATATATATATATATATATATATATATACACATTAATAAATTACAAAAAGAAGCTCTTGTATAAAGCACCCTCAACACCAGCGACACTCTAAATTTGCTCACCTCAAATGTCTGCTTTTCTTTCAAAGTCTTTATGCATTGAATTAGCACAGTGCCATCCACGTCGAGATAGAAAGGGACAAAGTCTTTTACCATTCCTACAGCAAAGTCTTTAAGCATAGGATTAGCACAGTGCTATTCATGCCAAGCTGTAAAATGGCCAAAGATTTTTACCACTCCAGGCACAGTATTAAAGCTTTATGTTGGTAAAATACTATCAAGCCAACCTGAAATGAATAGAAGCAACCCCTGACATGTGTTTTGCTCTCATTAGAGCTCTTCAGAGAGGTATAGCTTTGTCGAGACACAAGGAAGCACCCAGTATATGTATAAGTAAAAAAAAAAAAACTTGCAGGCATGGAGTGACGCATACATTATTAAAAAAAGAAGCAGTTCCACCAAGACCAAATCAAACATCCTTTATTTTTTAGTGAACAATATTATTATTTTTTTAAACGTGGACTATTTAATTGATTTGTCAAATAAATATGCAAATGTTAAAAAATTATTCAAAGCAATGCCTTGCAGTGGCACTTGAGACAGGTTTTACCAATGATAACTATCAACAGGTCTAGTTATTCATTTACAACGGAACAGATCAAATTAATTTGATAAAACAGCAAATAAGCAATCACATAAACCAAAGAAGCTAACAACATAAAGTGCAATAGTGCTAACAACCTACCACAAAATGGACTATGAAACACTATTGTTCATAATGTAGAAAAAACGATTGTCAGGATTTTTATCTACTTTTGTTCATGACCATTGCCACGATAGCCAATTTTGTCGGCTAACAGCGTATCAAGGCCTTAAATGTCATGCAGGACATCTGATATTACAAATAATTTAAAATATCTGCCAGCTAAGATTTTAAATGCATTTGCAGGCACTGGTTTATTGGTTATTCAGAATTTCAAGTTGTGCAGCCTATTCATGCAGTGTCAAAAATTTCATCAATTTACTGTTCACTGGGGTCTGCTGGGTAAAGACTTTCAATTGTCACTGCTCTGCAAATAGGCATGATTTTGGCATTCAAAGTATTTTTTAATATAGTAACACATGAATTGTATAAGAATTGGCATATGCAAACCAAATGTATAAACTCCTCTTTGCAGCACCACAGAGTCTAAATGTTGTTGGACCTTTATATTTTGAGGTCAGTTGGACCTTTATACATCCATGTTGGTTGGCATTCCAGCACTGGTATTTGACAAAAATGAATAGCCATCAACTTTCTTTTTAGTTGAGCCTAAAATGTAAGACTTAGGTATGGGGATGGTTTCAAGCCATTATATAATTTAAGCACCATCCCAGTATGCGATTGACGGTTTAAACAATTTTTGTCATCCAAATATGAATGTAGCTTTGCAGCTTTATTTGCCACTACAATGAAGGTCGAAAAGGGCAAGCTCCTATTCCAGAATTCAGTTATGCTTGTCAATTTTAGTGAAATGCAAAGATATTTATGATAATTGGATTATGGATCTTTTTCCAGTGCTGAAAACAATGAGATATTTAATAAGCGTTCTTCATCTGACCTTATCTTGTGCCAGCACTTTATTGTGGTGTACATCCTCCCCAATATTTGTTGGATAAGCCAGAACACTAGTCGCACCTGTGCCGCAGAGGCACTCTGTAGAAGGCCAAACACCTGCTTGAAAGCCCTGACTTGCATTCTATCCAGAGAGCTGCACCCTGGCCATGCATGGTGATGCTTGAATACATCTCAGTTGGTTGTAATTTGGCCACTATTACTGTAAATAGTGGCATTAAGGAAGGACCATCCAAATCCTTTGTGAGTGTTCAAAAAGCATAGATTAGCCAATTCTTTTTCTTGGATATATATGGTTTTCGCTCAGAGAAGTTTGCGCTGTTGTCTATATAAACTCCCAAGTATTTGTAGCTGGTGACTGCCTCCATCAATGTGTCATCCAGGCAGATCCTAACTGGGGGCCCGGATCAATTACTGTTTGTCATTGTTTTAGTTTTAGTTGTTTTGATTTCAAGTTTGTTGGCTTTAACATCATTTTTCAATGCCATGACTAACCTTTGTAGTCTAACTTTTGTTAAACTGAACAATATATCGTCATCCGCGTAAGACAAATGAGACAATCACTGTAAACCCCCCCACGGTGGATGTGAATTAACCTGATCTAGCTTCAGTGTCAGGCATTTTATGAACAGGTTAAAAAGATGCGGTGCCAACATGCTCTCCAATTTGAAACCTTTTTCTGTGGCAATTTTACTCTAAAGCCTTATGCCATATCCCATCCTAATTCGAACCCAAGTATGCAAGTATAGTTGCTCAATAGCTCATAGTAGTTTGTCTGAAATATTCAATTCATTAAATGTTCTCCATAAGATCCACACAGTCGTATGCTGCTTTAAAATCTATAAAGCAAAGATGTAGCTTCCTTCACATTTGCTTGCATTTATCTACAATCAGGGAAGCTGCTAAGATGTTCATTGTTGTGCAAAGTCCTCTCATGAATCCTGTCTGGTTTGCAGGGACCATATTGTTCTTATTGGACCATTCAGTGAGGTCTACTAAAATTAAAGATGCGTAGTACTTGGCTTCTAAGCCTATTAAGTCAAAGAGCCTGTAGTTTGCTTGATTGGATCTATTCCCTTCCTTAAACAATTGGTTTATTATACAACTATTCCAGCTGTCAGGGATGGACCTTGTTAATTGATCCTCATTAGAGGATGTACTTAATAGGGTTGCCCAAAACTGAGGGTATTTTTAAAAACGGCTTGGGGTATGTCATTTGGCCCCGGTGCTCCATCACGCTGCCCTGCAGATATAACTTTTCAAACCTCGTTCAGCAGGTATGGCTGTTCAAACTCTGGGATTTATGTTTGTGTAACTTCATGTGTATTAGGCCAATTGTTATGCAAGACAATTGGGTTATCTATGTTGTTTGTTATTTCACTTTTCTGGTCAATGTCTTCAAACGCCAGTACCTCAGAGTTTTTAATTACATCAGTTTCATTTGTTGTAATTATTTTCTCGAGTTATTTGGTTCCTCAGCCACATTTGAGTTCATTACGTTCACTGATCTATCAAGTCTCCAAGAAGGTCCTAGAGTTGGTCTGCATCAAACTGTATATTAACATTACCCAGAATGCATCTGACTTTAATTCCCAGTCTTCCCAGAGCTACTGTTTAGATTGTTTTCTCAATATATTTACCTTTTCCCATGGGTAGGATTGACATTTCATTTTCCTCAAATTTCTCATTTGCCTCCTTTTTTAGGAATTTGCAATTAAATGTCTTGTATATCTTTTTGCTGACTGCCATGTGTTGTTTTGACTGGAGCTGCATGTGTTAACAGGCTAGTAGTACATTTCTTCCATACTTCCATTAGATTGCATGAGGTTGTGATACTGATGTCTAGTAAATCTTTAGCATGTTGAGACAGGGCGGCTTTTGTTTTATCACTCCACCTCAAGCACCTTAAATTGGTCCTTTTCATAAGGCGAAAATCTGCTGGGGAATGATATGTGTTGGTGGACTTATTCCCAATGTGAGCAGTTGATGGGAGTGATCAATAAGAGTGGAATATTTCATGGAGTGTTGCCATACGTATGGAATTAACGGAAGTGATACGCTCGTGTAGTCAATAACAGACCTGGACTTTACACCATGGTAGGAGTATTTAGGTGGTTTAGAATTTTTGTGATCTTCCATTTAATACTCTTATGCTTAGCAACTCAATGGCTGACACCAGCTTTTGACCTTTTACATCACGATGTTTCAATGTGAGACTTAACCGTGGTTGCACATTCCAATATGAATTCTCTGCTGTTAGTTTTTTATCTTCATTTGAGATGTAGATTAAGTTAGAATTGAAATCCCCTGTCAGGACTACCTCCCAAGATGAATTTGTAAACCTAAATTCTGTTATTTTGGAACCTAACACTTAATAGAATTCTCACTTTATGTTTGGGTTGGGATGTGCTAAAATGTTGAAAAACAAAACGGGCTTGAGGTACTCATCCTTGTATAAACCAGTTGCACCAGGTTTATCAGCACATCAACCATCAATGACTAAAGGACCAACATGCATAAGATTCATTTCATTTATCTTACATGCACACCATCACAGGAAGCTAACATGTTTAAGCAATAGTTAGGTCTGTGTTTCCATAGGAAGATCATTTTTGTTTTTTCTTAAAACTTTTGCTCTGTTTGATGAATTTAAGCACAACTTTCCAAATACAAAGTTGATTCACCTCATCTCCTTCCAGGGAAGATTTGGGGTGATCTGTGAAGCTGGGGCTAAGGAAAGGAGGGTCCCAAAACACACAGTCCCCATGCATTTCCCATAGACTTTCTTAGGAAGTTATACTGCAAAAACTGGTGAATAGAATTACACCAAATTTGACATGAAGCCAGATCATTGTCCAGAAAGCAAAGGTTTTGTGATTCAGTATATCTTTTCAGTAGTTTTTGAGCAATTAAGGCTCAAACATATTTGTGTATCTGGACAGTTGAGTTTGAGGAACTCTTGCAAGAGACCCTCAAACCCAATTAAAAAAAATGTATCATTCTTATTGGCCTACTAGGATTTTTTTCCCTTGGGACACCTCACTGCACAGGAGTAAGGCTTCGGTGGGAATGTGGGAGTGAGCACTCTGATTGGCTGGCAGTACCAAGAAAGAAAATGTGGCAGGCAGCCATTACAGGACTCTGATTTAATCCCTGTCCTGAGCGTGGTCAAGAAAATATATAAGGTACAGGGTAGGGATATCTCTGGGGCCTAAAATAATTTTATTTTGATTAATTTTACTCCCAGAGTAGGGTAGGACCAGGGGGTCATTTTAATAAAACATTTGGGGATGGGGCATCAGTAGAGCCTCCCTCCTTGAGCCACTATTGGGCCCCAGGGACCCCATCCACTGGCCCGAATGCCAATTAAAGATGAAAGGGGTATATGGCCCCTCCCCTCAAGCCATTTTCAGCTCTGAGGACCCAATTCTCTAGAGCCTGGAAAATGGTAAAAAGGGGAGGAGGTGCACCTCCCTGAGCCTGTTAAGGCCCGGGGATCACATTCGCCAGTGCCAATATTTTAAATAAAGGGTTGTGGGTGTGCAGCCCCCTCCTCACTGACACTTAAAAGGCCACAAGGATCCCGCTCTCCGGGACTAGCTTAATGACAGCATCCTGGGGAAGCCAGCTCCGGGACACAGTTTACCTGCCCACGGGAATCTGACAGGGAAGGCATGTCTGCTCCCACCTGGCAGTAGCTTTAAAATGCTCCCACCAGGTGGGGGCAGACATGAGTGCCTCTGCCCACATTCTTGCAGGCAGGGAAAGTCAAATAGCTCCCACCTGGCGGGAGCATTAAGAAACAGCATTTTCTGCTGTGCTGGAGAAATGCCGGCTCATGATGCACCAAGGATGAGTGCATGTGGCCAGCCAGCATAGTTGCGATGGTCGTTGGACTCCCCCTGCAGCCCCCCACATAGTGTTATGTGGGTGCCCAAGGAGGGTACTAAGACACACACCTAAAGCTCCAGGGATTGGGTCCCCGGGCCATTATTGCCTCAGGAAGGGGGTATGCACGTCTCCTCCAATTAAAATAAGAAAAGAATTGTGGAATGGGTCCATGAGGTCCTAATGGCTTAGGGAGGGCGGCTATGCACCCTCTCCTCTTAAAAAAAAAGGCCACAAGGAATGAGGTTTCAGGGGCCTGTGGAGGCTCATGGAGGGGGCAGTGCACCCTGCCTCCTCTTAATAAAAAAAGAAAGGCCCTGGGGAATGTGATCTCTGGTGCCTTTAAGACTTAGGGAGGGGAGCCACATGCCCCCTCCCCTTATTAAAAAAGGCCCGGTACCATAAAGGCTCAGGGAGGGGGCTGTGCCCCAGGTGGGCACAGGGACATCAGAATAAATAATAAATAAGCAGCAGGAGCTGCTCATTTATTATTCACTGCTCTTTCAAGGAGTGCCCCATAATGCCCTGCAAGGGCTTTTATGTTTATAATTCTGAGCTTGTTGATGCCCCTGGAATTGAGAAGGGCACCACCAAGCCTTTTTAACGTTTTGGAGTGCTGCAAGTAGTGTAGCAGCCACCCTCCAGCTTTAACAAACATATGTCCCCTGGTCATTAAAACCATGACCACAGGAGAACTTGTCATATTTTTTATAAGCACTCCTAGGTGGAGCTCTTTGCTCTTGCTGGAGAGCAAAGAACTCTTGTGGTTGTTTTTATTATTGCATTCTGTCAGCTGAAACATGTTAAAAGAAAAACCCAAAGACATGTTGGTATTATTTTGAAAAAAAACATGTCTCCGAGTCTTTCTAATAAAAATTTTCAGCCCACAAAATGCAATATTAAAAACTATGTCACAGAAAGGTTTTTTTTTAAACTTCAATAAGCATTTTATAATATTTCCTAATATTAAATATTGCATTGTGTGAAATACTGAAAAAACTTATTAGGTTAAAAGTATTGGTGATATTTGAGAAATATGAAAAACCTGCTTTTCATATATTGATATACTCTCACTTGAGGAAGGATATTGTGCCTTCATCTCCTCAAGGTTCCATAGCTAGTAACTGGAAAAATGTACCTTTGCACTATAGTACTTACAGGTCTGCATTTGGCACATCTCCCTACCACTAGATGCACTTCCTAGCAAGGTACCTATTACTACTAGGTGTGAATGAAAATAAAATCATGCTCCATTTCAGAAATCTTCTGTTAAGCTGATATTGCAAAATTCCCAAAATTACTATATGTAAGAAATTGGGTTCCTGGTTGAGGGGGGTGGAATCCATCTCAACCAGCAACCACAATTGTTCTCAGGGTGAAGTCACAAGTAAAACCTACATTTATCTGTGCCAACGCTTGGGTAACTTGGCACATAACAGTCAGGTTTCAACTGAAAGCCTATGAGAAGACTATTTGTGCAACCCTTCAAAAAGTAACACAGTGAAATTACACAACAAATGGATCCCACAGCAGATTAAGAAAAATAGAGGAATTAAAATAAAATAAAACAACGTCAAAAATCAAATCAGGAAACCTGTAGATATGAAGGCAAAAGATTTCAGTAAAAATAAAGCCAAAAAGCACAAAGGACCAACTTTGGATATCTGGTTGTGTCAGGCCGGTACAAAGTCACAAGTTCAGGCTGACCGCGATGGAGCACGGGACAGCTTCAGGGACCAAGTCAGCCCTCTGAAGAAAGAGCCGTATATGCATAACGCGATTACGCAAAATCCGTCCACCCCTAGTCTCACACAGCCGAAGCGATGCATATTTTCCAAGGTGCAGTGATGATGCAATGTGAGGTCATGTGTCGTTGCTGAGGAACCCGTCTCACAGTTGAGGTGATACATTGGTTCGGAAAAGCTGTAAAGCTGTGATACGGAGACCGAAGTTGTCAACAACGAAAGAGAGGGCTTGTGCCGAGGGTGCGTTATGCAGCAACCGTTCTGATGAGGCAATGGACTGTGATGAGATGCAGGTCTTTGCGATGGAACTGATCCACATTGCAAGAGCGCTGTGTCAGTTCTGCTCTGGGTTGCCGTGCAGCAGAGGAGATGCATCAGTTCCGCTGCGTCCACAGAGGCCAGCAAAACACCTAAGGACCCCTTCCAAGAGTCTAACACAGGAGTGGCCCCACCTGGCTGGGTAGACTCACTGATGGCAGAGTCCTGGTGCTGGGTTCAAGGATTTTGGAGCCTTCTGTCCGTGAGGCTCTAGTGAAGAGGCCAGCCAACTAGCCTTGGAGTCACTCTTAGGTCCTGGATTTGACAGATGCAGACCTAGTCCTTCTCACCCAGCAAGGAGGAAAACAAGGAAGCAGGTTAGCACAGCAGGGCAGAAGTTCTTCAGAGCAGCAGTCCAACAGAGTGGCAGTCCTTTGAGCTATACAGCAGTCCTTCTACCAGGCAGAGTATCCACAGGTCTGGAAGTGAATTGAAGAGGTGGTGTCTGAGGTCCAATACTTGCACCTGGTACCCTTCCTCTGTAAAGTGGGAGAAGCTTTCAGGTTTTCCTTTGAAGTCCCAAGGCATCCTGCCTTCCCTGTCCTGGCTCCAGACTAACTAAAGTGGGTATGCACCCGTTTGTGTGGAGGCAGGCCACATCCTATTTCAGAGTATGCAGGGCTGAGCGCCGCTCCGCCTTAGCATCCAGTCTGTGAGTTCACATCCAGGCACACCTTAGCCCTCTATTGTGTGTGTGGTTGTCTAGGAATAACACACAAAACACAGTCAGCCACACCAAGTCATGTGACCCAGAGACAAGCTACAGGCAATAAATGTTGAAGGCCAGAAAATGCCAACTTTCTAAAAGTGCCATTTTCAGAATTGTATTTTAAAATCCAACTTTACCATGAATGGGGATTTTTCATTACAATTTCAACGACTCCAAACATGAACAAGTTACCTGCTCTCATTTGTAAATTACAGCTTATTAAATGCAGTAAAGTAGGCCTTGCAGTAGTAAAAAATAAATGTAAGAGTTTGTCACTATCAATATATGTAAAGCTTAAAATTACATGTGCCGCCTTTTAAAATGATTACACCCTGCTCTGTGGGCTTATTAGGACCTCCCCTAGGAGCAACTTATATGTATTAAAAGGGAAGGTTTGGGCCAGCAAAAGGTTTATTTTAAAGATCCAAATGGCAGTTTAAAAACTACACACAGAGCTGCAATGAAAGGCCTGAGACATGTTCAAAGAGCTATTTATGAGGGTGGCAAAACAAGCGCTGCAGTCCAAGATTTTAATTTGCTGGCCCTGGGTACATGTATGTTAGAAATTGGGTTGTTGGTTGACTCGGTGTGAATTCTGGTCAAGCAACAGCCACACTCACTTGTAGGGTGATCCACAAAAAGTCACTAAACTATCCTGTGCTTGATCCTGGGTAGATAGGCACAAAAAACCTCAGGGGTAACTTAGAGGCAAAGTGTAAAGTATTTATGCAGCACACAAACAGTTATAAAGTGAAAACACTACACAAGACAAATCCCAAACCAATTAAAAAAATTGAGTAAATTTTAATAAATTAATTGGCACTAAAATGAGAAAAATCTAAATGGAGTTATGAATTTTTAAAGTTTTTAGTGCAAACTTGCACCTAAAATATCAAAGCACCAACCTTAGACATCTAGTCACGCAAGTCCAGGCCAAAATTGAATAATATGGCCGACTGTGATGGGGCGCAAGTTGGATATAAGAAGTGGATTGGGATCAGTCAGAACTTACCTACAGGCTTAGAAGAAATTCTGAGAAAACAGTGTCTGAGAAAGTTAGGTGGGGCAAGGGAGCAGCATTATCAGATTGCTTTAGGTCAAAGTTGTGGTGAAGGTTTCTATGTACGGACATAGTCATCATAATAGATGCTTAAAATCTCCAGTGGGACAATGCAGAGGGCTGAAGCTGAAGACAATGCCACAAGGTCAAATACCCCTTTGGCAGGTGACTGCTGAAAAGGATTTGCTGCTGTGAAGAAGAACGTAGAGGGAGAAGCAACAAAGTCAATCTGACCTGCAATGAGTCTCAGACGGGTTGTTAAGCATGTTGGTCTCGGTGTTCTCCTGGTTCTCAGAGCAGTTGTGGGCAAAAAAAAATGTTTTCCTCAGTTTTGGTAATTGGCCATCTGGGCATACTTAGTACTACAACAAAGGACCCAGGACTGGTGAGGCACCTCTTGTGGGTTCAGGACTTACTCAGGCTGGGTCCAGGTGCAGGTTAAAGAGGGTGGTAGCCTTTTATGTCCCTGTGGCTCTGAACAGGAGCCCTTTGATTAACCCTTAATGTTACCCTGATAGTCCTAGGTACAGGTGAATATGTAAGGCTCAAAAGTAGGGCTGTCCTCTGAGGGTTCAAAGCAGGCTCCTGGCAGCAAAGCAGTCCTATCAGATACAGCAGCAGTTTGGCAGAGTGTACAGCAGATCACAGCAGCAGGCAGTCATCAAAGAATCCTTCAGCAGGTCTGGTAGTGAGCTGAAGAGTGGGTCTGAATGTCCTATTTCTCTACGCTGATGCCCTTCTTCTGGAAGGTGGGAGAAACTTCTGGAAAGGTTCTGTGAAGTGTATGGAATTTCCTGACTCCCCTACCCTGCCTCTAATGTGGCTGCAGTGACAATATCGGGCTGTTAGGCCCTTTGGTGAAGCCAGAGCACAAGCTATTCAATTGTAAGTGGGGCTGTGCTTAGCTCTGCTTCCCTATCCTGCCAGAAGATGGCCCATTGAGGCACAACATAATCCCTCTATTGTGTGGCTGGCTAGGATGAATTCAGAAAGTCTGTCAGCTAAACCTCAGTCATGTGACCCAAGACAGACTGTAGGCACAAAGGGATAAGATCAGGAAATTGACATATTTATAAAGGTAGTACCTTCAAATTTTGAATGAATAATCAGACTTTACCATTCAAGAGGGTTTATCATTATGACTTCATTGATACCAGACATGATATAGCCACCTGCTCCCAGCTGGGAATTATAGCTTATTAAATCTAACATGAATGCCCAGTTTTATCATATAGGAGGCAATTGCCTCGCAATAGTGAAAAATGAATTTAGGGGTTTTTCACTACCAGGACAGGTAAAACTTAAAAACACATGGCCAACCTTTTAATTACACCACACCCTGCACTATGGGCCAACATTCAGAATAACCTATGTGTAATAAGAGGGGAGTTTAAGGATTGGCAATGTAATTAGAATGTCTAGTCAACAAGGTAGGTTAAAACGGCATTCAGGTTGCAATGGCAGGCCTGTGGCATGTTTTAAAGCTCTGCTTTAATGGGTTGCCCAATAAGTACTGCAGGACCACTGGTAGCATTTAATTTACACACTCTGGGTATATATATACCACTCTAGACAGGACTTATAAGAACATTAATTATGCCAATTGGCAATAGAGCAATTTAACCATGTTTAGGGTAGAATGCACAAGCACTTTAGCATTTGATAGCTTTGGGAAAGTGCACAGAGTCCTCAGGCCATAGCAATCAAATTCAGCAAAAAGTGGAAGGTAAAAGGCAAAATGCTTGGGGTCACCCTGAAGAGAGGGCCAAGTCCATCAATGTGATACCCCTTTACTAGGCACTTAAATGTAAATTAAATATACCAATAAGATGTGGGACAATGTTACCATGTTTTGAGCAGTGAGCAAGTGCACTTTAGCACCCGTTAGCAGTAGTAATGTACACAGAGTCCTAAGGCCAGCAGCAATGACATCAGCAAAAATGGAGGAGGTGGGCAAAAGGTTTTGGGTAAGACCACCCTTAACCCCTTCCATGCATAAGGCACAGTGGCGCTGTGCTCATGACGAGCTGGGCTCGTCATAACGGCCGCAGCCTGCCCACGCTCGATTGATTCCCTGCCTATGCGGGAGAATCAATCAGTGGGCAGAGTCGTGATGAGCCCAGCTCATCATGAGCACAGCTCCACTGTCTGAAAGGTCTAACATGCTACATTGCATACATAACACAGAAGCTTGGGAAGAACACAAACAACCAGAACATGAGCAACATTTGTTTGCAGCAATTGTGCTTTTCTTGCAAAATTTTTTTGTGAAATGTGTTTTCATGATGACACATTTTGTGCTTAAAAATAGTGCTCACATAATTTCCCTAACATTTTCAATAGTTGCACAAAAGGAGAATACAGGAATTTCACACACCCCTAATTTGCCACCTGGTGAATAACTGGATAAACATTTGAGCAGAGATACGCATATGCAGCCAAATACACAAAAATGCTAAACTAGATACAACTAACTATTATGTAAACATATGACTCCAATTTATATATACACTTTCCAAAAGCATTACCTCTCTTTGGAGAAGTGAAAGGAGAACTTCTAAAGTGGAATCATGATTAATATCCCTATTTTTAATCAGAGGGAGGGGGAGAAGGAAAAGTTTGTGATCCTTTCAGCTTCCTTGTAGTCAGTATCAAAAAATATCAAAGTGGGAAGGGATCACTCGTCCTGAGTAACCAGGGTTCTATTCTCTTATTCGGTTGCGGTGCCGATAAAAAACCCTCATTCACGTACCAAGGCTCGATAGGCGGTATATCTTAATTCTCCGCCTTGTTGTTAGCGACGTGACAGCATCATCATAGGGTTTGATTGTATGCTTCCTCCACCCGGAGGTAAACCACTGGTTAGTACAGTAGTGATTAGTGATGAAAAAGAAAAGGTACCAACCACCCTCCCCCCCTTTTTTACTAGGTCCTGAAGAAAGCCTACTTAACCCCTTGTGGACAGTTTTGGCTGAAACATGTACACCTTTTTACGGACATACACAGTGCGGAAGCCCCATAATCAAGCTTCCTACGCATGCCCAATATTTTTAAGGCATTCTTTCCCGCACCAATTAAAATGTTATTAGCACTGGTTAATAGAAGCCTTTTTTAACTGTATACACCCCTTTACCCCTTTTCTTTTTGATCACTAATCACTACTTAATTTTTTTGATAATTGGGGCCACTGCAAACCCCCTTCCTCCACCACGTTTTTCCAGCCCTGCTACAGGTATTGCAACCCCTCAGCCAGCCTCGCTGCTACATCTGAATATCTCTTTTAACCCTTTGGTGCCAGTAAACTGGGGTCATTGGTGGCCCCTCTTTGACATGAAAGATGTGGGGCACCCCTGCTCCACAAGGGTTGCAAGGGCCTCCTTTACGCCTCTGGTCCTAACTAAGGAGATTTTGGACTGAGCTTGCAGGGAAATTGGAACAACGCGCTGAGGAAAAACTGCATCTCGCTGCAAAAAGAGTATTTGTAAGACTTCAATATTAAATGGAACAAGATAGATTATGGCATGTTTCTTGGCACACTTGCTGCTCGGCAGGCTGTAGCCGAAATATGGAAATCCAAGAATCCTCAATATATTGCTTCCCGATGTTATGCACGCAAAATGGAAATATATTTTCATACAAATATGACGTTGACAGAAAAAATGGATCAAGTATAAGATGACTACCTTACTAGAATAGCTAATGACTAGAGCTGATAATTATGATATATTTTTCTTTTTTTCTATTTTTTCACCTGAATCCTAATTTTGGCAACAGATCAGGGAACCTTGTTTGCCTTAGAGATACACGGTGCAAACCAATGATAAATAATTCATTAAAATATCTATAGTCTAAACTCCCATAGCATAAACTATAAATATTCCATGTCGAATACTAAATTAATAACACCTAACAAAAGGTTCAGGTACACAGATTAAATAACAATTACAAGTTCATACGAAAAGGATTCGTAAAGAAAAAGAAAGAAAGAAAGAAGCCTATATTTCCAAACTAATTTCAAAGAATACTCTTAATTTATTAGACATGCAAATTCAGATAAAACATACTTCAAGTAAAACAAACGCTCAAAGAAATGTGTTGGCAGAACAAAAACAAACAATTCATATTACCAGACACGTGGCTAACATACAAACATTACATGTACAGAAAGAACAAAAAAACAAATATAATGTGTCCTTCACAAATTATGGCCACAGAATGCGTCGACGGCATTTCAACCGCTGGTTGACTATGCGGTCATCATCAGGACAAACAGTGATTTGAGCGTTTTCAGTAACAGCATTAGAGGCAGACCATTCAGAGTTTGAACGGCAGGTGCAATACGTTAAAATGTAATAAATATGTCAAATATCCTCATAACAAAAGTCGAGGACTGATATAGAGCTTGCATTCGGGTATATCTTCAGCAAGAAAAGAAAGTCCATGCAGAGCATTTAATTATGGCCCAGCATTAGCCCAATCAATCAGCGTAAATCCGTGGGTCAGGCGGGACAATTCGTGGCACTGCTACACTCGACACACCTTGCTGCAGTGCCGCGAATTGTCCCGCCTGACCCACGGATTTACGCCGCTGTTGTTGTTAATGAACACTAAATTAAGACATGTATAATATATGTTTTATAGCATACACTGAGATGTTGATTATTTTGTATACAGGCATTACCTGTATCAAATAAAATAAATAAGGACACCCAGCCCCCAATTTGTGGGGGCTACCACAGCATGATGTTCCTCTGACATAGGTGTCAGGTGTATATTAATTATCCAGATGAAGATATGAATATGTAGAATGTATTGTGCTATTTATTACCATTCTCGGCAGTTGAGAAGCTCACTTGGCTAAGGAAGATCATGCTGATGACATCCTTCAACAATGATGATTTGTCGCACGTCACCCACTTAATTTGCCTTTTGTTATGATAATTTTTCATGTGTATCAATTAAACATCCATATTTTTAATTTGAACCAGAATATAGTCTCATTGCATAGGTTCGCAGAGTGAAACAGTTAAAAATAGGAGGAGCAGTGAACATAGGCAACACTCCACTTGGGTAATAGCAAATCATTACCCCTCAACACTGGTAATCACAGAGGATTTGGCGATTGAACTGTAGTAATACACGTCTTAATCTGTGTTTATCTGGACATTTGCTCTAAATGAAATGATTTATTGAGCCATCTATGTTTTCCATAGTAAGGCATAAATGTAGATGTGTTGCTGTACAGTGTGTAATATGCTATTTATTATGATTGTTGTGTGTGGGGAGGGACCAAGAGTCTCGAACGGTGAAGTCTCAAGTTGGTCACACCACCCACTGCTTTAGCAATGTTTATAGCATTTCTAAAAATAAAACTATCATTTCTAGTGGACTATCCTGGCACTAATAAACAATGATCAAAACCATATCTGAACCCTAGGAATATGAGGAAATGACTATCAAACCCTGATTAAGATGTTTTAGGGAATAATGACGTTCTCATGGTTTTCCTAATTTAAGGAAATTAGAAACATATATACAAAGATTAGGAATAGCTTGTGATTCCCAGCGGGTCAAAAAGAGACCTACCTCTTGAATATTAATGAGGTAGTTTGCAGTTTGTGACCTGTTAAGAATGTCTGCCATCACAGGATGGTGGCAGCTTAGGTTAGCAAACCACCATGTGTGTGATTGCTTTTGAATCAAGGTTTTTTTTGTTGAAATGCAACCCATTGTCCATAACCCGTTCCATGCTGCCGTTGGCCATTGGCCGGCGGCAGCACTACCTCCCCAGTGCTGCCGTCGGCCAATGACCGACCTGGCCCCGCCCGTTTTGCGGAAGTGACGCACTTCCGCAAAATCTCAGGCGCAGTTAAGGCGTTAAGGGTAAATAGGATGCATTTCCACAACAACAAAAACGTTTTGTTTTCATTTTGTAAGATCAGGCAGTGGTCCGTGGGACCACTGTCAGCTCCTAAGAATATTTTTCCAACATTCACAAAGGGGAAGGGTTTCTATGGGGATCCCTTCTTATTTGCAAATGCATTACCACCAACTTTGAGTTGGTGGTAAAATATCAAGATTTTGCCTCTGCATTCAGGTCCCTAGACATTGATACATAATACTGGAAATTGCTATTTGGGAGGTACGCCCTAAACATGCCCCTTCCAAATAGCAATTTTTACACCCAAACTGCAATTCTGGAGAATCACAGCTTGGATGTTTCTACATCAAGAAAAGCATTTTTGCCATTGCAAATGGCCACATTTTGGAAATCGGGCCATTTGCGATGACAAAAATGCTTCGTACATATGGCCATAAGTCTCTTTCCTAAGTTGCACCAGTAGTTTATTCCATCCTTGTGCTTCAGAAATTGATGAAGCTCGACCCCTGAGCATAGAAGAGAGGAACAACTAGGAAGGATTAATCTCCAGATCTCAGGGAACATTATGGATTGTACCACCCTGGGGGATTTTTCTAAGAAGAGTCACTTGTAGAGGAAACCACTTTATGCAAAAGAAATATTGATTTAAAGACAATGTGCTTCTTAACAACTAACCACTGGTAGGCCAAAGCATGTGAATAGCTATCACTGTTTTCTAGGCCGAGTGCCAACTTTGCTGTGTAATTTCAGATAGACTGAAGCTTTTGAATCAATTAGGCAAGTCATAATGATCAGAATTACAGTAATCTTGTCCGCTGCTAACAAAGTATTTAAAATTAGTATCTTGTGTGAGAACGAGAATAGATGAAGGATTCTCTCCATGTTTTGAAGCTGGAAGAGATGATAGCTGACCACTAATGTTACCTGCTCATGTACAGTAAATGTAGGATCCAATTGTTTTCACACTCGGAACAGGAGTTGGCTAAGGGCCCAGGGAAGCAGACGGCACCATGGACTACGTCTCTGGTGCAGAGAGTCTCGATCTTGTTATTCAGCTTCAAATGATGGTCGTACATCTAGCGCTCAACTGAAGATGAGCAGTAAAATTGTTTAGTTACTGTGGCACTCAGATCATATGATCTGGCTGTCATCAGCATGTGCTAAAAGGTTGAACCCATGTACTTGAATCAGCTTGGCAAGCACAGCCATATAAAAATATAATAGTATCAGGGACAATTTGTATCCATGGGTGCACCATAATATACTGCAAGAACTGATGAAGAATGAGCTCCTTTAACTACTTGAAATTAATTGTCTGAAATAAGCTGCAAACTCGTTGCATGAACAGCTTTCAATACTGATATCTTTTACACAATCAAAAATAATCAAATGTTTCATAATATTCTAGGCTGCTGATGAAGCTAAAATAAATTACTCACCGAAAGGTTATTCACCGATAGGTTAGCATCTGCACACTGACAGGTGATTCAAGGAAGAGTCAACCATCAGTACTTCCACCAGGAACAACCCCTACTTAAAAACTGCTCTCACTAGACGTTTTGCTAGACAAGGCAGCTATGGGAGATCATTTGGCATGTCATCAGGTTGTAGTGATGATTTATTTAGCAACTGTAGTACAGAAGCAGATAGAAAGCATTTAGGAGCCATTCCATAAGATAAAGAGCTGTTCATGATGGCCTTACGAGAAGTAAAATACTATTGTAACTTGAAGATTCTTGTAAGTAAAAGACTATTCGATGAATCAGAGAATTTACTCTCCCTTGTGAGTTTTCAAAAGTCCTCTTCCGACAACTGAGGGGCATATTATCAAGGGACATAACGCCGCTTTTTCAGCACATAGCCCAAAAAAGCGGCATATTTTTATCGCACAATCATCAAGACGGCGCTAACATGCATTACCGCATGTTAGCTGCCGTGTCTGTGATGCTTTGCAACTTAGCTATATACATCGCTAATTAGATGCAAAGTAGGCGTTCCTGCCAAGAAACAACATGACAGATGTCGCTAAAACGACATCGCAGTATTTACAATGTGGCCCTGGAACCGCGAAGCGATTAAGAAGGCCGCGCAAACTGCAGTTATCGTCTGATTCTTACGCCTGCTTGAAAGTTGACTTAGCCATGTTTTGTATGGGAGGTGGATCGTTCGGTTACGTCCACACTCCCCTATTATCCAGTTTCTCATTAGCGTGTGAAGTCATCACTGGATTTCACACGCTAATGAGGAATATTGCCGTCTATCGCTGGTTTGTACATCGTCTGTTAGCAGAGCGTTGTTAATACGTCGCTAACACAGCGATATAAACCAGCCATAGACGGCGATAATCAAATTCACGCTAAGCTTTATTTGTGATATTTATAGCTACCCGTTGATAATATGCCCCCTAGTAAGTTATTGCAAATAATATCAAGTTTAAAATAAAGAAACTGATAGCTCTTAGGAGCAGGATCATACAATGGCGTGTGATCTATGATAGTGCTGATTTTGTTAGCAAAATGATCAGCTAATAAATTGCTTATGTTATTGTACGGCATTGCGTGAAATATTAGTAAATATGCCCAAAGGTTTTTCGTGTAATTTCATAAAAGCTTTCAAAGTGTTTTCAAAATTTAAAAGATCTTACTTAAATGGAATAATAGCATAACAAAACTGATCACTATAAAATAGGCACATTTGTGCCTTGAGATACAACATTTATATTGCCTGAGATTTCTGTACGCGCCTGGACTATGCTAATGCCCTGCTAAGTGGGTCCCCTGCTTTCTTGGTGGGACGCCTCCAGGTTAGTCAAAATGCTACGGCCAGACTCTTACGCAATATCCCTAATCGGGTGAGTGTAAGAGGCCATCTGCAGCAATTGCATTGGTTGCCAGTGCCACAACGGATTATCTTTAAAATACTGACACTGGCCTTTAAGGCCGTTAATGGGCTGGGTCCTGCTTATTTGAGGAAAAGGTTCAGTCGCTATTCCCCCAACAGACCTCTGCGCTCTGCTGACCAAAATCTGATGTTGGTTCAGCGCTTTCGTCGCGGACGGTTAGGAGGACAGTCAATTGCTGTCCGTGCAGCCTCTGCTTGGAACAAACTTCCTCTGTTCCTACGATCTATCCCGAATTTTGGTCCATTTAAAAAAGCTTTGAAAACTCACCTGTTTGGGATTGCTTATTAGTTTTCTTTATGCTGATCTCTTTCAAGGCCGCCTTTTCTCTTCTTCATTCCGCACCAGGATACTCCGGTAGTAATAGAGCGCGTAATAAAACAACATAATAATACTATACTGTATATATACATATATATATAAATATATATGTTGAGCTGTCACCTTGTTAGCTTGACACTTGTAAATTAGATCCATACCTTGGGCCATTTAGGAAAATGTAAACATATCAAAGTCCTTTTGCCTAGCATGTGTGTGCACTCATTGCGACCACACTGTCCTTTTTTAGAGGTTTTGTATTTAAAAGTCAAGCCTCAGTAAGTCAGTTACAGACCTTTCATGCTACTATGATCCTAAAACAGCTGTCGTATTTAACTTTCTTCACCTCTAGAGTCCTTCATTGCAATTTGCTTTTTGAGGCACATTGTTCTGAGATATTCAATAACAGCTGCAGTCCTGATTGTTAAGGTTCATGTACCCCTTGCACAACTATTCACTATGGGGCCTATTCACAAAGATAATTTCTCCCATAAAGGTAAATTTTCAGCTGAAAAAATGTTTTTTACACATGCCAGTAATCCACAAAGAGATTCCTGGTTGGCATAAATGTATTTACTGTTGCAGATTCTTCCACCAGCAGTGCAGAGAGATCCACTATTCAAGAGGTGGAAAGTGGATGTTCGAAGGTGTAGTTTCCAGTGGAAATTTGGGAATGGTAGCAAACCTTCACATTTATGTGCATTCCAAAACTAATCTTCTACCCCTTCCTACCCTCGAAAAGGTTAGAGGCTTACTCTACCCAAAGGCTTTAGTAACTTTCTTTCCAGGGTGGGAAAGGAAACAGATCATCCCCATATTTGCTGGGCATGTGGGGGAAGTGTTCTCTCAATAAAAATGCTTTCTATCAGAGAAAAACACCCATTTGTGATGAAGGCTCTATTCTCCATGTGCATAGTTCCAAATCTAAACATCTGATAATACTTTTATGTTTTTGTTTGTGGAAATGGCACTATTTTGTTAGACACTTTTTGGGTGTGTATGTTTTTCTTAGCAGTGATAAGAAAGTGAAATGTAACTTCAAAAACACTAGGACCCAGTCCCAGATTTACTAATGTAACATAAACCTAGGTCAAAATGATGGGTTGGGATATACTATACAACGCAAACCAGGGTTTGCAATGTTTAAAGTTCCCCAAAGTAATGCAAAGTTGAGCTAAGTGGTAATTTGCACTGCTTTACGTCAAGGGGAGTCCATAGTTGGTACATGGGAGTTCCTATGCAGCCACCCATGGGTTTTGCTGCAAATCCCTATTTCCTTACATTTGTAGACAGGAATTTGCACCGCAGCCCAACACATACAAAGTAAGAAAGGTCTTAAATGACAAATTCTGCACTGGAAGGCTCATTTCTAGTACAAAAACTTTGCTTTAAAGATTGCACTCACCCTTGCACTATGGAGCAAATGTGTGTGCGTTGATGCATGCTGGCCAAAAGTGCCTCTGTGCTGGGGGAAGTAAAACATGCACCATATCTTCATCAATGTGACATATTCTTTCTCTCTCCCTTTGACAGATGCTGCAGTGCATCAAATATTAGTAAATCTGGACCTAAATACCGTGGCGGCTACTCCGCTAAGGTGGAAGAGCGTTGCCCCACTGCTTTTAAGCAGTGTAAATAAAGGAAACATAAAATGATAACAACTCAATGTTACTATCATTTTATTGTTTTATTTATTTATTTATTTATTATTACATTTATTGAGCGCGCAGCTACCCGGAGGTTTCCCGGCGCTAGAGCAAACTGAGCAGTGGAAAGGAGGGAAGGACATTAGTTGTTGAAGAGCCAGGTTTTTATTCCCTTACGGAATTTCAGAAAGCACGATTCCGTGCGCAGAGACTGAGGAAGAGAATTCCATAAGGATGGGGCCAGCAGAGCAAACGAACGGCCTCCCATTTTGGCTCTGTTGATCCGTGGAATTTTAAATTTGTTCTGTGATGAGGACCTGAGTGTACGGGGGGGGATGTATTGCTGAACCAGAGCAGAGAGATAGCGGGGGGCTCTATCAGTCATGATTTTATGCATGTAGCAGAGTGCTTTGAAGTGCACTCTGCTTTCAATGCGCAACCAGTGCAGGTTCCGCCTGTGGTGAGTGACCGAAGATCTTTCCAGCTGCTTTGCAGGCTGGCAGGCTGCTCTGCTCTCAGAGCAGGGCAGGAGAGGAGTGGTTTTCCCACTCCAAATGCGCACAAATGCTTGGCCGGCACTCTGGGATCAGCCAAACAGTCAGGCGCACTTTGCTTGTTCTCCACGCAGCCTGCATGGAGAACATGCACAGGCCTCAAGTTCCCATTCGGCGCTCAGACCAATCATAACACTGCATTGCAGCATTGTGATTGGTTAGGGGAGCCTGGGTGTGCCTCCTGTTTCCTGACCCTGTTCCTGGCCCGATGGAGGAAAGATGGAGCAGAGACGTGGGCCGTCGCAATAAGGTAAGTGATTTTTTCTTTTTGATTTTTTTTACAATCCCCTACCCCCCCTGCCACCCCAATCCATGCTGTCCCCCACTGCCTACATATGCAGTAATAATTGTACAGTAGAAAAAGATTTTCAAACACATGATTCATAAAGAACAATTGGAGTTGGGAGACAGTCAGAGGAGATGAAGTCTAAATATAGGGGTACCACAGCCAGGGATTTGAGCACCTTCCACTCCGTGAATCACCCTTTTAGTCACTAATTAAGATATTCATGCGTCAGTGGGCTGGGGTGGTGTATCACCAGCTAAGAACAATAGAATCCTGTAAAATACTATTGAGCGAAGTGCTTAAATGTTACCCAAAACGGTGTGTTTTGGTTGAAATCAAACCTGCAAACATGTAATAAACTTTATTACCTAACATGACAAATATTTTTATATGAATGTAAAACTAAACTATCTACTTTCGAATTTTAGCTTTTACCATTGTAACTATAACCCAACTCAATAGCAACCGTTTTAAAGACTTCAGGAGAGGGAAGGTTTAGATTAGTTGTCATTGGAACTTGTTACGCAGAGCCCTCTTCAATGCCAGCATCAAATCTCTGTTTTCCTTTAAAATATTAGATGAGCTTAGAATCAAACGCAGAGTTTTATCAAACCTTATAATAATAGTTTATGTTTGGCTATTTAACTTGCTGTACAAAGATTTGAGGATTTCAAGCGCATGAAAAAGAAAACAGATCAGGCTAGTTTTCAACTCTCACTTCTGTGTTTGAGGCTGATAAAGACACAGCAGTCCCCTTAGGCCAGTCATTCTCTGGACCTGGCCACCTGATACCAAAATGAACCCTCCACTGCCTTGATTTAGGGCCTCAGGTAATAACAGTTCTTAATGCCTTATTCAGTGGTCATGTCACAGTGCAGTGGTGAAGTGAACAGACAGGTTGAAAGTCAGTGTCAATGCCGCACATCAGTGTGAAGTGAGAGATGTTTCTTGTAGCGTGACTTGTTTGCCTTTTTACATTTTCCTACCTGTCCTTCCTTCTTCCGAGCTAGCATTTCAGCACGACGTTTGCTGAATTCATGTTTTTGCAAACAAAGGCTGAAAAAAACATCAATAAACACTTAAAAACAAAAGGAAGATTTACTTTTACTTTTGCCAGGACAAAACAGGCATGTCGCTGCAGGCCAAAACAACATTAAGGAACTAAATTGTTGAAAACACTTTTTAAATGGTGGAGGACATAGTAGATTCATGTGCATTGCACAGGCGACTCATGGGTGTTATGGCCCACGGTCTGCTATAATAAATGTGATTGTTTTCAAAATTCTAGAAGACCCGCTAATTATGCAGAAAATTACATGTAAATCACAGCATGCGCGATATTCAATATGCATGGATAAATAAAATTCTAAAAAGCGCTGGTGACCCTGGCTTCTCATTCTGTGGCATTTTTTACTCCACGAAGAAATGTATTACCGGTCTTTGCCATAATAATCTGTTAAAATGCACCGAGACATTTTGATGAGTCGAACAGTCACAATGGTGTATCTGTTTTGCTGAGTAGTTATACCCCGAATCTTGTAAATGCATTATGTTTTTAATCAGGCTGTTCTGATTGTGTGAGGAAATTATCCTTTTGTATTTTGGCTGGCTTTCCCTGATCAGAGACTACTTTCTCTTAAGGATGAGAATCACCAGATACCAATCTTATTTGAAGCAGAAGCCTCACCCATATTATGTGTCATGCTTCATCATAGGCAACCTCTCCTCACCCTAGTAGGATCATAGACTGTCCACCCGCGTGAAATCTGGATCTCCCAAGGACTGCTGTCCCCCTTTCGTGCTCCGCGACATCTGTCATGCTCTCCCACACTGTATCCTTCCCCTGCTCAACTCTTCTCTCATCTCAGGCTCAGTCCCCAGCTCATTTAAAGAGGCTACACTGGTGCCCCTCTTAAAAAAGCCTGGCGCCGATTCAGCAGTCCTGGCCAATTATCGCCCCATCTCCCTCCTACCTTTCTTTTCCAAAATCCTTGAGGCTCATGTCACGACCTGCCTCTCACACTTTATCGAGGAATCCAACTACCTTGCACCCAACCAGGCAGGGTTCAGACCAGCCCACTCCACCGAGGCCGTGATCCTCGCTGTGCTGGATAATCTCAGGCGCAGCGAGGACAAAGGACATCCCCAGGCTCTGGTCTTACTCGATCTATCGGCGGCTTTCGACACGGTGGACCATAACATCTTAATCCACCGTGTCGAATCCGCCGGAATCTGTGGGGCGGCTCTGTCTTGGATCAAATCCTTCCTCGAGGAGAGGTCCCAGGCAGTAAGCATGGGTCCCTTCTGTGCCTCTAGTGTCCCCTCGTCCTGCGGAGTCCCTCAAGGATCATCTTTGTCTCCCCTCCTTTTTAATTTGTACCTTCAACCCCTCCTTCACTCCCTGGGTAAATGGGATATCACCGTGTTTAATTACGCGGATGATTTACAACTTATTTTTCCCCTCACTTCCCCTGACGCTGTCACCAATTTTCAGACTGCAAGACACACATCCAGCTTTGGATGAACCAAAATCAGCTCAAGCTCAATCCAGGCAAGACTGAGCTCCTCCTCCCGGGGAGAAGTGCACAGTTTTGGGGCCCTCAGTACTGGCCGATTGAGCTTGGAACACCACCTTCTCCTGCTGGATGTGTTAAGAGTCTCGGAATTCTGATCGACTCTGGACTCACCCTCAAGGCACAGGTGAGCGCAGTAACATCTTCCTGTATGTTTCAACTTTACAGGATCCGGAAAGTCGCTCACCTCCTTTCACCTGAAGCCTTGCTGCAAGTCCTAATAGCCCTGGTGATGTCCCGGCTGGACTTTTCGAACTCAATCTACCACGGTCTCCCTCAATCTCTGCTATCGAGGTTGCAGATCGTCCAAAACCAGGCCGCCCGGTTGGTCTTCAAAATCCCCAAATGGCAGTCGGCCCAACCTTTATTACGCCATCTTCATTGGTTACCAGTGAACGAAAGAATTACGTTCAAGGTCCACTGTCTGATCTTTAAAGCTCTCACTGGCCCTGCCCCTGCTTTCCTTAGATCTCTTATCACTCCCTATTGCCCTCCCCGCACCCTGAGGTCTACCCATCTCTCGCTTCTTGTTGTTCCCCGTTTCAAACTCGCAAGATCTGGTGGCCGCAGCTTTTCCTGCTTAGCCCCTAAGCTGTGGAACTCCCTCCCTCTCGCACTCAAGTCATCTTGTTCCCTCCTTTCTTTCAGGAAATCCTTAAAAACAATACTCTTCCCTCATTAAAATCTCCGCTCCCCTCCTTCTTCCCTTCTTTTCCAATCCAATCAGCGCCAGGAAACCTCCGGTGACAGTGCGCTTAAGAAATCCATAATAACATAACATAACATACCACTAGGGTGGACTCAAACTCCTGAGGCAGAGGGAGTTCTTAGATATTATCCTAGTGTAGCCACCAAACCTGTTCTGCTTTTCTTTCAAGCTCTGTGAGGATGTTCACTGGCTTCTCTCCCCCGCTCCAATTTTGTGTTTACTGATTTATTGGGCAGCATTTGTGACAAATTCACGTTAGCACCTTTGTGTATTTCAGCTTGCGGAAAGGCTGATACCTTTTATGCCATGCTTGTTCTTTTACAGATTTAAAGCATACAATCTGAATGCTTGAAAACTTTTGGAAGGGATGTTCTTGATAAAAGCTTATGCTTTGATAAGACTAGGATCCTGATGGGGTTAAAAATACCTTGGGGTATTACTGTCATTTCCGTTGGTACCATAAGTATGGTTAAAAAAAATTAAAAAATCATTTCAGGATGATTTTGGGTACAATGCCCCTTGTAGCATCCTCCCCAGCCTTGTAGCATGTAAATGATTACACCGCACACAGAGCTTGGTACTTCACCTCAGCATGTAACCGTTAACTGAACATTCTACATCATGAATTCTATCACCGACACACAAGTACTTATGTCACTGTTCTATGCAGTCCGTAAGGAACCAAAAGGTTCCTGTCATCTCTAACTCACAAGACACTACATCTCTTTGTTAAATAAAATGTGCAAAAAATACATATATACATCAGAACTTTTCAATAAGTCATTTTGGTGCTCAAATCAATTGCCCAGATCTTGTCATGTGAAGCTGCGGAGATACAGGAGGAGTGTCCCTGACTGGAACTGGTTTCAGAGACACTGGTACCGTTGTTAGGCTCTCAGGATTCTCAGGTGGATAAGTCTCACTTCTGACATCTGGAGTTGGCGAATGTCAAGGCAGATGCTTGAAATGCAAGAAATCCTGCACAGTCACCATGTATCCTTTGCTAGTCATAACCCTCATTGGGCCAACATCAGATGGAGCATCAGACTTTTCATTTCTGTATGACAAGGATTCAATATCCTTCAGTAAAGACAGTGTTACTTGCACATGGGCATGTGTCTGCATAGGACTTCTTTTTATTTTTGTGATATGAATCTGTTTGACAAAGTTGACCATCCTCAATCACTCTTTTTGTGGTCTATTTTGGCAGCTTGGTCTTCAAGGCTCTCCCAAACATTAGGTTGCAGGATTTTCACCTATAGTCGAAGCATGAAGAGCAGAATGAAGAGCTGATTTGATTCCATGCTTTTCCAAAATAGCACACTGGACAGTCTTTTTTTAGGTTGCTTAAAAAACGCTCAACAATGCCATTTGCTTGTGGCCAAGGAGGTGTCCCTTTTGATGCTTAACTTTCAATTCAGTAAGAAAGTCGTTGAATTCTCAACTGTTGAAGGGTGGGCCAAGTCCGAACTTCAGAATTGAAGGAGTGCCTCATGTTGCAATAATACCATCTATCTTTTCAGTGACGTTTTCCTGAGTGATTAATGGAAGGTCTTCTACCTAGGGAAGTAAGAATACTCATGAATGGCTACCATTAAATGATGTTCATTATCATGGGGTCTAAAGAAGTCAACAGCGATTTTCTCCCACCCACACAGGTTTTTAAATATCAGACATGTTCAATGAATGCTGGGTTCTTTTGGGAATTAAACAGTTGCATAAATGATATGCTTTAAATTCCCTTTCACCTCTTTCTTCAAGGTGAGGAAACCAAACTCAACCTTGGAGAGCTCGCTTAGATTTGATTTGATTTGATTTATGATTTATAATGCGCGCGATTGCCCGTGGGCATCTTGGCGCTCAGTAGACATAGAGGAACAGCTAGCTTTCAAAATGTTTATAAGCCTGCAGAGAACAGCCAGGTTTTTATCTCCTTTCTAAATGAGAGTAGCGAAGGGCTGTTTTTGATTGTCGTTGGGAGCATATTCCGTGTCCTAATTCCTCCAGTGACTATTCCTTGGTGTCCTTCATCTGCCACTTAAATGACTTGCTGTCTCAGACTCTCCAGAATGACAATCCTCAAACCTTGTTAGAGGAAAACTTCTACAGTATTGGAAAGTTAATCTTTTACATTTTTTTTACTTCTGATATTTACGATCATTTGTAAGAGGTCGAGTGTGCTGTTCCCATGATTATTGTGCAATAATATCTGATTATTATCAATCACTATTTGTGCTTGTGGCAGCAATGATTTGTTCCACTGATATATCAGCAGGTGTACTGGATTTTACAATGAAGTTAATGTAGGCTCCAGCCGTTTTGGAAGTAGAACTATGATATTGTACTGGCACTTGTGAAAAGTAGATAACAGGGTTTGATCTTTCCCTAGTCGATGAACAATAGTGTAGTCATATTCCTGCAGTCACAACCCCCATCTCTCAATGCGAGGTGGCATCTTGGCTTTAGGATTGCCAAAGATGGTAAGCAATGCTAGATGATCTATAACAAGTTACATTTTTTCCATATAGAAACATGAGGAAATGCTTACAGTCCCATTTCAGCAGCAGTATTGAAACCAAGTAGACACTTGATAAACTACCTTTAAGTACCTGAATTGGTGCTTGCACTTTCGTGCATCATGGTTGCTACAAAGGAACCTTGACTTTTTAATGATATCGATACAGCCCATGTATATACTTTAGTCTTTGGCGGTAGGAGACAGGGCACTAGAGAGAGCGTGTGGTGCTTCTCAGGCATAATGTTTATTGAACTACCAGTGTCTATGATAAAAAGGTCTGGTACAGCTATTCACCTTTAGTATGATTTTAGGACAGTGTCTAAATGAATTTCATAACTTTACTTGTCAATCTCTCTTCAACTTGCATTCTTCCTTGCATGTGGCCAATCTGACATGTGCATGTGATAGTTAACATTGACTCTGCACATCCATTTTCTTCACTGTTGCTTGACAATGACATTGCAGAACCTTTGGAAGAAGATTTAAACTACAATTGACTTTGTTTAGTTTCCTTTTGCCTCATCTGATATGGCCACTTGGCCTTGTGAGCATGATTAGAACATCCCTTCTGAAATGTTTGGGTGCCTATTTTGTTTTCTCAACGTGATGTACTTTATTTTTCCTTCACTTTGCAAACCATTACAAAAGGGTACTTTTTCCTGCAGCCCTTGCATGTTTATCCAATGGTAGGACATTTACCTTCATGTGGAAAACAAAAGCTGCATCTGAAGCACAGTTTCTCCTTCTTTCCAGACACCACTTTGTGCTCCTCAGCCATGTGTCTCTGCTTACTTTTCACATTCAAAGCTGACTCACTGAACTCCTTTGGCCTCCATTTCAGTAGCTTGTCGGTCTGAACATCATTTGACTCTTGCAGACATTAGTACTCACTTCAGACTGAGCGTTTCTTTCAGCATTCGTCATCTGAATAAATCATAAAGCCAACCATCTATGACTCTAAGACGAATGCCTTCTTCATCATTGAATTCATTGACCTTACAACTTTTTATGAGCGTTTCATGTCTTTCAACATATTTACCTATGATTTTTCACGCTTTTTGCCTTTCTTGGTTAAAAACATATTTGTAATTTCAAAATCGACATTTACCATTGGATTAAACTTGATATTTAACGCTTCATTGATTTAATGGTATGAGACTTCACCAGAGTGTGATATTTCTATATCACTTCCTTTACTCCTTCACCTGCAAGATTAATGAAAAATGTGATGATCTTTTTGTTACTGGCTTTTTCCAATTAATCTATTAAATCATCAGAAGTTTTGATCCAGGCAGTCCATCTGACGCCAATATTCTGCTTTTTGGCACTATCGAAAGAAAGCGGTCGTCTCAGGAAAACAACAACATCTTAGCCTGTGGAACTTCCTGCTGTCAAGAGCGGAGCCTGTTCTGGCAATGTTGGCTGCCCACTTGGATCAGCCTCATTGTTAAGCACTAGCCGTGTGATGACATTTGTGTCTTTGCGGCCGATATGATGTTGGGTGACCATTGGAGCCTTCTAGCTTCTTGATGACCTTTGAGTTGTGCAGAACGGATCCTGCGCTTTCTGTGGTGGCTGTTGCGAGAACCAACAGCTCTGTCAGCACAACCCCTGTGCTTTTACTTTGGTCACTTCGTCCGCTAGTGAGATCGAATGGCTCAGATTGCTCAGGTTCTGGTAAATCTAATCAAATTCTCGGTATATAACTATTCTTTCTTTTAACACTTCTTACCTGGTTGTCGCTGCCTTTGGCATTATCATTCCATATATATTAAGGCTCAGTGTTGCATTGTGGCACCGTACCTCTTTCACAGCCTCCCCACCAGGTTTCTGGCTGATAATATACAAATTTCTAAGTAAGGTTTTCATCTTATTCAAATGCTTTGCACTGGCTGGAATGACACTTTGACTCCACATATGGCAACCATTGATCTTCACTTCAGCTAACATTTGTGTGGTGCGCACAAGCAGCTTGCTGGACCACGGCAAAACTCTCTGGGAAAGCACTGTTAGTTCTTTGGGTTGCTTATTCCCAAATCCTGCACCCTTCGTAGCATATTCCCCAGCCTCGGAGCATGTAAACGAATATGCCACACATGAAGCTTGGTATTACATATCTTTGTTCCTCAGGAGTAACCATTAACTGACCATTCTACATAATGAATTATTTTATCCACTCCCAAGTACATACGTTCTACAGAGTCCATCAGGAACCAAAAGGGCCTGTCCTCTCTAGCTCACAAGACATTACACCCCAGTCATCCTTTTAAGGAGTCAACATGTTTCTGCCCATTAATGTGCCTAGGAGTTTGCCAAGGGCATTGATGAGGGCTATCCATATTTGCTAATGCTCTACATAAGCCAGGTGAGGCAGGAAGTTCCTATCTTCAACGTTTGTATGAGCCAATATAAGGGAAAAACCTACACATCTTTGACAAAGTTCCTAAATTACAGACACCATGCTCTGTGATACTAGTATGAGAAAATACTTCTATCAGCCCATGTAACAAATAAATTACACTGTAAGTTACACACAAACAAAACACACATCCTGGGTGATAAGAGCAAATGTCCATGGAGTCATGGAAATACTAATCTTACCCTGATACAGGCTGTAATTTACTTCATGGTCCAGCAAGTGGTGGTGACTCCTATAGTCACAAACTTTCTGTGTAAATAAATGATAATATTACATATTGCTCGGATGCAATGTTTCTGTGCTGCAAGTAGGTCATGACTTAGCTCAAGAACAAACTGCACTGTTCCCTATATGCCGTATTTGTCATCCAAAAAACTAAGTGGTATCAGGTCGGTACCTCAAAAATACCCACACTACTAATAGGGGAAACGACATAAAGCTAAAAAAAATTTGCACAACATCTAAATCCTTTAAGGTGAGACCTCACATGAGGATCCCGGTGTAGGCACAAAAAGTTACTGCCCAGAAACACTTCGTCAAGCACTTGCAACAAGATCAGATCCTACAACTCTTCCATTGGCCAGCCAAACTCGTACTGCAGCTGCTAGAGACTCTCTGGTTGTAACATGGCTGCTACCATGATGGGGTGCGGTCAACTTTGGATGTGTAGTGCACCATAGAAACCATATGGTGTTGCCATATCAGCACCAGTGCAAAGAGCCATAGTGTGTTCTTAAGGCCTAGATGGATGGTATCTCCAGATATGTTATGTCATTTTTCCATACATTACTTTCCCAAGGAGCAAATAAGACATAGCTATTTTATTGCCCATTCAAACTTTGGTAAACATGATTCAGAAGATGTAATGTTTTCAGAAATGATCAACCATTCACAAAACCAAGTTACAATATTCAACAAAACTGTGAAAGTTATAAAAATTTTGTTTGCATAATAACTGGAATGAGTAGTCCACATCCTGCAAATAAATATTTCCATTAATTATGCTTTCCCAATTTTCCTGGGAGTTGTTGAACTGCAGAGAGATCTTACTGCAGACAGTGTAGGTATCACTTGCCTATTGTATTGATGCGGTACTTGTGTAGCAATTTAACCATATCACACAACTAAAAAAGGATTTTCATTTCTCTTCATGTGGAAAATGCATGTCCATACAGTAACTGATCATAGCATAGAAATCAGAAACTATTCTGTAGAATGGACTCTGCTCAAACTTGGCATGTACTCTGGAGGAAGGAAGCACAGTTCAATATATCTAGGGACCATGAATGTTAATTAATGATTCAGCTGTACGCCGAACAGTTGCTACTTTCTGAACTAGTCCTGCACCCATTGGCCGCACAGACACAGTGGGGGCAGAACGTGCATTAGAACAGACCAGATGATAGTTTAGCTCCCTTAGGCTAGTAGTTCTTGATTACTAGCATCGGCATTGACAGCTAATATGAAGTTTCTGACAGTAGATTTCCAGGTAGATGGGTGGCAAGACTAGCTAACTCGCAGATTCATATACACATAGTGACACATGCACGAATAAACTACAAGAACACTGATTCAGGTACACATTCACGTGCACAGACGCTAAAGCATTTTCATTAATCTCTTGGTCTCTGGCCTTCTGCCCATCCTCCTCCTCCTCAGTACTTACTTTCAGGACAACATTAGTGATTTCATACCACCTCAGTGGGGTTCATCCAGTCTTGTGTCATCATTTGCCTCAGGTGACAGAAGCTGGGTCCTGCGAGAGGGAGGAGCTGTGTGGTCCTAGGAGGTCAAGTACCATGTTGTAGGCTTCTTCTTGACCTTGAAAAATAGAAAGCTGCAGTAGGCAGGTCTGTGTCTCTAAAAGAATAAAGGGGTCAATGGGATGACTGGACAGTTGGTCGAGGGGCACAAGGACAGAAGAGGTGCTGGGAGAACACTACAGCTGAAAATCCTGAGTTATTGTAGTGCATCCACCCAGCAGTGCTCCCTGAGCAGTTGTCCTGAGGCGGAAAGTTGGAGACACAACCATGCTGACTCTACCCTAGTAGGGGAGGGTAGATTTAGAGGCATGCAGTGCTCATAGGCAGTTGCCTTTCTTCAGGCCAGGGTGTTCATCTCCATGCCCAAAGTATGACTGACATTTTCAACCATGTCCCTGTTGTGCTGGCTGCACTTGAAGAGGGATATACAAGGTTTCTGAAGCTTCGGCCCTACATATGTGCAGAGTTCCTCTCGGCTCCTAACCTAGGAAGGCTGGGAGTAAGGGACTCGGCAGGAAGCACTGGCATCTTCCCAGTAAACAGCATGGCGAGCCCCAAATGACCTCTTAACCCGACATGAATGGGATGTAAAAAAAGAGCAAGGTGGAGCCGAAACTCAATAATGAGCAAGATCACCTAGGGGTTCATAGGATAGCTTGTGTTAGGGATTATGGCACCCTTCCTTTACACTGTGCTACAATGAAGGGAATATGCTTTAATGAATGAAGTCACTCTCGCCTGGTACTTTCAATACAATCTGCTCGCACTGCTTTCCTGTGAATCAAGGCATCTTGTATGTGGCAACAATTGCTGAACAGCAGTTGCTGATTTTAAGAACTGTAATAGTTGCTCCTTTCCTAACATCCAGTTTTTTTTCTTTCTTTTTAGTTTCCTGAAGTACGTAAACTAAACCCATTAACAAAGTGTTTCTTCTCTTTACTCAATCAATGCTTGATGAACTGAGTTTGCTATTGCACATATTTAAAATGTCCTTATTCTATTTGATAGTGGGAATATAGTAACTGTAACGTGCATAGACTTATATCACATGTAAGTTCTACCGTCATTTTATTCAATTATTATGCTGGGGTAAAATATCATATTTATTTATCGACAGGGAGTTTACTTTGCAAAATGAAACGTTTCGATCTTGATTTGGAAAGCGATGCCTAATAGTGGATGCCAATATACTGTCAATAAACAGGAGACAGATGGGCATGGCTTCCATTATTTAGATTTATGAGAGAAATTGTACTCTGGCGTTTTCATCTAAAGCCTCCATTTTACATTCAGATATTACATTTTGGGAGATGAGCAACACATGCTTCTAATTTATATGAACTACTTTTCCTAAGACACTTTGTATTATTAAATTAAAGTAGCAATCAATGTCATGTGGAGCAAGAGTTTATTCAAATTCTCTGCGGGCCTTGCTCTTAATATCTCCACGGGAGCAGAAAGGTGAAAAAAAATCAGCCATTCAAATAACTTCATTCAGCGGACCTATTCCGTGGCCTGTAATCCTTGGGACACTGAAGTACTTACTTAATTAAAGGTTTGAGCCCTGGCAGTGCCCAAATTAACCCAAACTATTTATCGAGCTCTTGCATAAAAATCCTTATTTCTGAAGCTGCTAATCAAGCTCCAACCAAGTGTGAAACTGATACATCACTTTAGAGAGTGGATACATATATTCTAATCAGAGGATTTTATGAAAATTCAACTTGATTGAATGCATAGATGTAGACTAGATGACCATATTATTTAGATGTGCTTAATTTTTCCAAAAGAAAATTCCGTGTGAATCAAGGAAGTTCCTCCCTGCGTTAGAACTGAGAAAGTTTGCTGCAGTTATATTAAAAAAAAAAAAGAGGTGATTTAGATTCAGAACGTGCAACTAACCGACTTTATGTTGGTCTAAACATTTATATAAAAACATTGAGGGGCAGATTTATAAGCCCCCTGAACCACCAGTACGTCACTTTTTGTGACGTACTGGTGGTGTATTTCTCTGCCGATATTTACAAGGACAGGAAAAGCCACCTTGCGGGGGTTTTCCTGTCCTTGTAAATATGGCCCCTTTACACGCAGCACTTTGCGTGAAAGGGGCATTCTATGGTTGTCGTTGTGGGTGTTCCCACGTAAAACCCATGAAACAAGATACATTTCCAGATTTATGAGGAATTGTGAATCTGGAAATGCATGTGAATGCTACGCCTCCCCAGGGGAGGCATAGGGTCGGTGCAACGAGGAGGAATCTTTTAATTTCTCATTGTTTTTTCCTCTTTCAGTGTGTGCTGCATTCTACAGCACTCTTGAAAGAGGAAAATGCATGTAGTGATAGTTTTTGTGCAGGAAGGTGACCCTGCCTGCACAAAAACCATCTCCCCATGACGCAGGCATCCTTGCACCATGATGCAAGGGTACCTGCACGGCACAAGGGAGAGCACAGGAATGAGATATATAATTGTAATTATGTCACATTCTTGTGCTTTGGAAGTGCTGCAGCCTGGCGCAGCCGAAGGGCTTGCGGTGCCACGCTGCGGCACTTCCTCGTAAATCTGCCCCTGAGAGTATATCCTTATTACTACAGTGCCTTGGAACAACTGGGGTAGATGTAAAGCACGTCTGTATCTCAGGTACTGTTTTATCAGCCCCCTGGGAAGTCAGGACCAGGTTCTCAAAGGCACATCAAAGATATGTAAACTACTCAAAGCATAATTCATCCTTACATAGGTGCCTAGTTTATTACCTTTTTTTGCATTTATAAACATTCCCAAAGAGTTTGCATTTCACAATACATATGCATTTGTGACTAGCAAAGCATTTTAGTAAGCTCGTATCGGCCCTGTGTTACGCTACCCCTGCTTGTGCATAATCAAGAGAATGAAAATCTTACCCTTGTAGTTGTAAATGAATCTTTCACCTAGGTTTTCTCATGCAAAAATATTTTTTAATTTAGCTGCCAATTCTTCCAATGTATTTTTAAGGCTTTAGTTAAAGCTTTCGATAGGCATTGTCTAACCCATCCGAGTATCAACGCCTTTCGTCCTGAAAAGGCACTATAAAAGAAGGAATTTAAGTAAAACTTTGGATGGGAGCCAAGAGGAAAGACGAGCATTTATACACAGGAAGGATATCGTTTTTAACATTGGCTTTGTCAGAATGGCGGTAATAATAATAAAAACGTGTCTTTATACAAAAAGATGCTACCTTTACCCAGTTCATAGTATTCACTTTACCGACCTCGGAAAGATGGCAGGCGGGCACTGCCTTGAATCGATCCCGAGCTCTTGACTTTATAAACCCCACATTTGTCAGTGACAAAAGCTCCTCTTGCTGAGTCATATTTCCGCAGGTGCTGTGGACTGTAGTGAGCTGGGCCATTTTATCTGCGATTAGATATGAATAGATTTCGGAACTTTTGAACTTCAATGTTGATCAACAGGAATGAGATGTATATTTTGGAGCAGCACCTCAAAGATGTCTGCAGCAGCTTTCTATCTTTCGAAAAGTCGGAGAATATTTTTAGCATGAGTCAGACCGAAATTAAATGTTTCGATCAAAGATAACTCGTTTTTTTAATCAGTTGCTTTGGAAGTGATGTACAGCTGTTGAACCCTGGCGTGAACTTGTCCTTGAGTTATTGAAGGCTTTCAAGGTACCTGAATTGTAGCAGAAGAATAAAGTTTGACCCATAAGGGATAAAAGCTTTTGCCTGGGATATTATTGCTTAGAAGTAAGCTTCCATATTGAAGCTTTGAAATTGTCTTGAAATACATAACTGTTATGCCAGGAAGTTTGCCTTTTGCTCACAAAGGACCCTATGTACAAAACAATTTTGGCAATTTTAGCTCATTCGGTTAGTCCAATTTGTCGAAATATTTTAAGTGAGATGCTTAGTCACGTCTCTATCTTCAGACCACTAACTCTCATTCTCCATGACATATACTGGCTTTTAGAAAAATTGCAATTCAGTGTGTGTTGATTTACTAAGAATTATGCTAAGCTTGCATGGCACAAATGGTGTATTGATGGCTCAAGAGCATACAATTGTGCAGAAAGCATGATAGTTAATCTTCCTTTGTGGCTTCTGACAAATGTGGTCTCTTGTCGTAGCATAAAATTCGTTAGTTATGCTAACACCCAAATTCATTTGCAGATATTTAAGAAAAAATGTAGCCCCTAAGCTCACTGAAGCACATTCAGTGATCGTTGGGTCAGAAATGTCCTCTCCATGGTATAAGGAAGGATGTGCACCCCTGCCCTGAATGCATGTCTGCATATGAATATGGTATATTGACTATTTGTTTGGCCCAATCAGCACACTAATCTGGTGTGTGCACTGAGTCCTGAACATGTCTGTGGTTAAGTCAGGGTCCAGAACCTGTTATGTGACCTAGAAGGGTGTAGCAAGCATATCCTCTGTAGTGAAATGAGACTTCTGTCCACTTTTTGGGATTGATGGCATGCAAAAGTTGTGGCAATGTAATGATATTTGAGGATTGTAAGTTCTGAGCGGTGTACTTTGGCAGGATTAGAGGAGAGAAGTCATATTGACTCACTTGTATAAGTTTCCACTGGGATGTGACCACCTGGTCCTTGGCTTATCTTTTTTGTGCGTTAAGTGAATATGTGTGTAGATGATGTATGGCATGTGTCTTAACAACACTGTGTATAGTATGAGTATCATTGCTGGGACCAGAGGGATCTTTTATGAATGGGGTTTGGTTTCAACATGGAGGGTGAATGCAGCTCCCCCAGACAGAGAAAGTTTATTGCCTGGAATCCTGTGACTGGATTTCCGAAACTAATAAACTAAAGTAAGAAAGGATGGAGACAGTGCTTCTTTTAGAAATCCCATGAGGTTAATATTGCAAGGGAGTGCTCAATAGACCTTATTGAACACTGCTATTTGGTGGATGACATGGGAGGGGGTACAAGGCATGGACATTCCTTTTATCTTTCCCTGATTACTATTTCAGGAAAGCTGACGACAGAATGGTGCAGAGATCTCACACTTCATTGTCCTCTTGTTTAAGATGCTCCTGTTTGAAGCCAGTATCATCACCACTTACTGTGAAAGTCATCACCTTGCACAAAAGCTGTGTCTGCACTTTACCAAGCCATCCGGGACATTACTATGGGGAAACTACATTTTCCACAGATACCATGGTTCCGGACATTGACCTGTTTTTTCGGCGCCACGCTCATTATTAACGTTAATAGCCACAAGCTGGGGCCAATTAATAGAACAAATGTCCACTATTTAAGGAGCTATCAGGCACATGCATCAAAGGATTTTGCGATCGCAAACGGTGCGAATCGCAAAAATCGGCCGTTTGCGATTGCAAAATCTGCATTTTGGAATGCATGAAGGGTGGAGGCCCTCGCAATTTGAGAATTCGCAAATATTTGTGAATTCTCAAATTGCGATTGCATGAGGTTGAACCTATTGGTAATTTCCGAAAACTTTGAAAAATGCACTTTTGTGCATTTTTCAAAGTTTCATGTTGTGCACACACATGCCCTTAGGGCATGTGTGTGCCAACATATGTGCACAGATTGATTTCAGGGGTGCAACAGGGTGTCCTTTGGAAACCCCTGCACCCTTGAAATCGCATTCTAAATTTGCGATTCGCTAATTGAGAATCGCAAATTGAGAATGTCTTCCCATTCATTCCTATGGGCCTCTAGGTCCATAGGAATGAATGGGGAGGTATTCCTTAATTGTGACTTGCAATTTGCGAGTCGCAATTAAGGAATATTAAGAAATCGCAATTTTTTCAGCGATTTCTAGATGCATTGCATTTTGCGATTCCTTAATTGCGATTCCTTATTTTTCGCAATTAAGGAATCGCAAAAAGCAATATTGATGCATGTGCCTGATAGCCTGTCCGTCTGATTACCTCCTCTTCCAAATCAGTCCAGTCAGGGGTACCGACGGACAGGTAAGGAGTGGACCTGCTGAGCTGATACTTTCTAGATACAGGTAACTTTGACTACAAGAGCGTTTTTTCAGAGAGTAGCGTTTTTTCTTTTCTTTTCTCTTCTTAAAGTAGTTGCATACTAAAGCGTCAGTCTGATGAAGACGAGTGCTACTCTTTTCTTGTGACAATATAAAGAGGCGTTTTTGATTCCTTGGTTGCAAATAATTATCTTATTATTATGCACCAGCTTTTACATTTAAATATATTGATTTGAGGAGATGGCTTTGCATGTATATAAATATATGAATAAGAGATTGGATACATCGCTATACCTCCTTAATCCACGCTTTTTTAGGTGTGATGATTTTGTAACCGTGGAATTGAGTTGATAGCCTTTTATTCTGACAGTAACCAACTATCCATGGATACATATATATATATATATATATATATATATATATATATATATATATATATATATATATATATATATATTACCTACTGGCGGTCGCCAGTAGGTATATATAGTTAGGATTTTTTCTCTATGGGTTTTTTGAAAATTCTATGTCTAATAACTTTGGCGTTTGTGGACGGAATTGGCTGTAATTTTCAGGAAAATGGCACATTTTGTTTCTGAGCAGCCCTTGAAAATTTGGGGGGGGTTCGTCAAGGGGGGGCCGAGAAAAAAGGGGGGTCCCAAAACGTGTTTTTAACATTGAGTTTTCCATAGGGCGGTTGGCCTCACTTTTAGCCCGAACGGCTGAATGGATTTGCACGAAACTTGGCAAAATTGTAGGGACTGGTAGCCCGATGTGCCTTTTGTAGGTCTCAATATATGTGCTCCAATGGATTTTGAGAAATTAACGTTTAAAAAAAGATATATATCTGTAACAGCGGACCAGGCAGCACTCCGGTTCGCGTACTTTAGGCGCAACGGAGCTTTGTGAAGCGAAGCTGATTGGTTCTCCGGCGTCTGTCAACATTCCAAAAAGTCCGTAGCGGCCGCCATCTTGTCTCTCGGTAGGATCGAGAGACAAGAGGAGGTCAAAACAAAGGGGGAAATAACTATAAGGGGGCATAGTAGATCCTCGCTGACCCCCTAGGTTTGATGTGGAGGTTTTAAAAGGGCCCCGCGGGGCAAAAAAAAAAAATAATAATAATAATCGAACGGCTAAATGGATTTGCACGAAACTTGGCAAAATATTAGGGACTGGTAGCCCGATGTGCCTTTGCTAGGTCTCAATATATGTGCTCCAGTGGATTTTGAGAAATTAACGTTCAAAAAAAGATATATATCTGTAACAGCGCTCCGCTTCGCGTAACGGAGGTTTGCGAAGCTGATTGGTCATTCTGTCACTGGGCTATAGTTGGGCTACATCTGGCTGATATTTGGGCTACATTTGTTTTTTTGTGTGTCTGGCGGCCATCTTTGGGCTACATTGGGCTACATTGGGCTTCATTGGGCTACATTGGGCTACATTTGGGCTCCAACATATATATAGGCCAATGTAGCCCAATATATATTTTTCAAAGTTAATTTTCGTAAAAACCACTGGAGCATATATCTTGAGACATAGCAAAGGCACATCGGGCTACCAGTCCCTACAATTTTGCCAAGTTTCGTGGAAATCCATTCAGCCGTTCGAGCTAAAAGTGAGTCCAACCGCCCTATGGAAATGAAGGAAATGAATGGGTAATTTGTAATTAGCAAATAGCTAATCGCAAACTAGGAATGGTAAAGAATCGCTATTTATTCCTTAAAGTTCGCTATTTAGGAAATGCAAAAAACTTTGATGATACATATGGCGGTTCATCTCTAACAAGATAAGAAGCATAGGGATACATTTATGATGACTGGCGCATCACCAGGGATGTGTTAGTCATTCTGTGCCGCTGTTCCGTCACCTATGGTGTGCTGCATTTACAATGCGGCGCATCATGGGGCAAAAACAGCACAGATGCGTGATGTATCTGTGCCGTAAAGGTGGCGCATTGCTGGAGTTGTATCGCAAGTGTGATGAAGCTCCAGCAAGGGTCGGGGGTGCCCCTGTCGCAGGGTTTCTGTTCTCACACAGAACTGTGGACAGAGGATTGGAACCTCGGCGAATTAGGGTGTCCCAAAACTCACGTTAGTAATCAAAAACTCCTTAGCAAGCTAGGTACAGTGTCACATTGGATATAACAAACTCTCAATGTTTAGACAATCCAGAATATGAACTTATAGTACCTCAGGATACGTGGAACTCATGAACAGTCGGTCGTTATATATTTCTTAGAAACCAGAACATGGAGTTAAGAAGAACACATGTGTATTTGAAATGTTTATTTACTAATGCCGTCTTCTCAGGCGTAGTATCTTAGATAATAGAAGTACACATATTATCAGTAGCAAAATTACCAGCATAGTTACTAGTACATAAAAAGCGAATGGTGACAGTATGTTAACATGCTGTAAATGAATAAGAGTTAGCAACACTTATAAGCAGCCGCGGGCCGTGGAGGGAGTTACGGTGGGGCAGGGAGGCGGGGAGGGGGAGGGGCAAGGTAGAGAGGGCTCCACCCTGCTTCTCCCCCTCCCCGCCTCCCTGCCTCACCGTAACTCCCTCCACGGCCCGCGGCTGCTTATATCTCACCCTCCCTAATACACATATTATATTATTTGCTAAGAAGGTCTCTTTGTGTTGGTTTAGGGCGTGCCCATACTTTAGTGTCTTAGATTTGAAGGAATCACATCAGCATACACCAGCTCTCTCTTCATGTGAACCGCATCAACTGTTGTGTATGTGTGTTCGGCAAAGCAATATAAAACTCGCCTCATGCCCAGAATTGGCAGAAGTTGCACTTATGTTATGAGTATGAAGTCGTGGAGATCAGACCTCATAACAATTCTGTATCGTGTTGTTCTTGAAACTTTAGCACTCGCTGTACAGATATAGTTTAACAAGCAAAGCAGATAGTAGAGCAATAACATATTATTCTCATGTAAACCACGATGAACTACTAGGTGGAAAGCTAAAGCAACAACTAAGTGTCGTGTGCAGAAGTTGCAAAAAAGGAAAAATGGCGTTTAAACCGGTAATGAGCCCATGCTAACTTAACACGGTGTAAAGATATCCAGGACCTAGATGACACCTCCCCATGATCCGGAAACGAACTGAATAAGATAATAGAAGTGCCATCTCATGAGAGCAGATTGCAAGTTTATATGTGGACGGTCCGCAAGGTAAAGCATTAAAAACTAGGAAAATTTAATGCTAAAGAAAAATAAAACAGCCAAGTACTTTATCGAGTCTTAAGCCAATAGGCAAGGTAAATAATAAAAACTTGACAAATAAGTCAATGAATTGTCAATGAAATGCTAGTACTCAGCATATCAAACATGAAAAAGGTCTATGACATAACTGTGTATGCAAAATAAGCTGCAACAGCCTCCAATAGGAAGTCACCGTCTTCATCCGAAAACAGTTCAGCCATCCAATTTAAAAGCGGAAAAGAACATACGTGCTCTCCCAGCACCGGATCCTCTATCACCATCAGAGGACAGCTCGGTGGGTTTTCAAGAAAGCTCTGTTCCAAGAAAGACTGTGCTGCCGCCAGTAAACTCCAGGGACCAAGTAGTCCATGCATCAATGCCACAGCCATAATCCTTTCGCCAGGACAAACCAACTCGTGAGTAATGATAGGAGTCATCAGCTGATTAAAGTCGACGTCAGGAGAAACCGGTCCGCAGAGACACAAATCAATGGCCCAATCGAAATCACAGGTCAGGCAGTGAAATACAGGCTGGACACAGGTGAAGTAGGAGAATCGAAAAGATAATCCATATGCCGTGCTTAATATCGCCAACGGCATTGTGCCATAATATTCTAGCATGCGATTGCGGAACAGTGTCAGCAGCTGCAGGGTGGGAGGTTGCATAGGAGGGACATCCATATTTAAAAATGTAAAAAAGCACAAGAGCGTCCGCTGGTAATGCAAGTAAAAATGCCAATCCACGAACCGGAGTGGAGAAAATGGAATGAAAGGAAGCAGGGATGACTCCAAAGATTTTCTCAAATGAAGTCACGAGACCACTGGTAACAACTTTAAAAAAGTGCGCCAGGGTCTTTGTGGAGGATGCGTTAAAGATAGTCGGAACCATCTTGCTGAAATTGAAAGGCAAATCTGAATTAAAAGTATTCCTTTTATCGTAACAGTAAGTGAACGGGTTATTTGCTGCAGAAATGTTCTATTTCCTCCCACACATGAACATAGGGAGTTTTCAATCTGGCCACAAATACCAACCTTGGGACAGATTTCAACGGCATGGCAAGAATAAGAGCTCTTTTGTCTCAGAGAGAGGTGGCCTTGAGTTCGGCCCGTGAAACTTTCGTGCTTCACATAGCGAACACCCGTACAGAGGTGCAGACCCTTTTCAATTAACTCAGAACAATCTTCATTATTGAGCATCAAATAACTACCATTTTCCAACAACTTGAACGTGGGGATGATAGCAGGAACTGGCGTGCCTTGCAACACGCAAGCCATATTTGGTCGGTGTTTGTTGCATGAACCGTGTAACTGTATGTGCCTACACATTAGTGAATGATCTGGCGTCTCAGTGCATTCCTCTCCATTCAGATAAACTTCTTGATCATCTTTGAAACATCTGTATGTGTATGGAAGCGACCAGACCTCATGAAGAAAAGCACTACCTAAAGGTTCATAACGACCTATTGGTATATATTTCATACAATTTGAAAACTTATATAAAGCAAAAGGCAGCGTTATTAAACCGTGGATAAGGCACGTTGCCAAAAACCCCGCAATCCTCTGCTGATGATGTCACTGAGCATGTCATGAATGATGTAATATGTGACATCATCAGCAGTGGATTACGGGTAATAGTATCTCTAGTTTACTCCCCTATAGCTGTCTTTCTTTTAACATAAGTGTCTGTTTCCTTCCCTTATACTTACTGTTTTTGGTTCGCTTCTAGTTCGCGTACCGGCGAGCGAACTGGGAAGCGAACTAAGAGAAATAGAGGTTGGCACAGTTCCAAATATTGTACCAATTTTTTAATAACGGGGAGGTAGTTCTGAAAAGAACTTTTTTTTTTATTGTTTTTGTTGTTTTATATTTTTTTTATTATTTTTCGGAACATTTTTTTACTTTTTTTGAATTTTTCTGAAGTTTTATATTTTTTGGGGTTTTTCTTGGAGGGGGCAATGAAAACGATTCATTGTAAAGGGCTCAACAGGAGCAACAAAACAAAAAAAGAAGTATTTATTATTTTGGGCGTTTCGTACAAACTTGCATATGATAGTCAATAGCTCTGTTGATCAGAGTGATGCTTTTTTCTCCGTAGGAAATGAATCCATCGCAAAATACGCAGGTGTGTTTTACTTCACCAAATTTCATTTGTATATTTGGCACCATCTCCCTGCCCTCTGGTCCCGTTACTTCCGGTACAACAGATCTTCTGGCCATAATAGGGAGATTATCTAGGTCGTTCCAAAACTGTGCAGCACTGTAGTTGTTAGGATGCCACCTAGTCATATGGCGATGCATTGTGTAGTTTCCGAAACTGTATTTTTTCTCGGTTCCTCTGGACAGTCTATCTTGACATATAAGGCAAGTTACGTATCTTGCATTTACTTTTTTCTGACCTTTGGGAATTTTAAAAAATTGCCAAATGAAGTTTTCTTTCCGGTGAGACGTCCTGGGCTGCTCAGGCAAAAACTGCCTCTCTTCGTGCTCGTCGTCCTGTTCCTCTTCTTCTTCTTCTTGTTGAATTATAACTTGAGCAGGTGGTCCACTCTTCCTTGGATGTGGTGGAGGTGGTGGGGAAGCACCAGCTGAAGCTACTAAAGAAGCCATTGCTCAGTGATCACAAAGGGTCTTTCTCTCACAATGATGAAAGTCAGAGTGAGGAAAGAAGGAGGGATTTTCATCATTTGGGAAAAACAAGAGTTCTCAACCAATCAAAAGTGTTCATTTTAGATTATATGACCTAGTCTTACATCATTAGGAAACCAAAAGTGAAATGAACCAATGAAAAGTGTTATTACCAAGTCACATGACTTGCTGTGTTTACGTTAAGCGCTTTGCAGGGCCTCCCGGTTTGCTTCCAGAAACCTGCGCTTTGCGACTCGCTTCGCGTACCAGTTCGCTAACGTAGCACGTCATATGACGTATCACGCGACAACGTGAAACGTCATGCGGACGGGAGGCGTCACGATGTTGTTTTCTAACGCGGCACTTGCGGTAAAGAAACGTTTACCGGCTCGCGGTCTATTTCGCGGCATCAAGGTCAGCTAACGGGAAGCTTCCCGATTCGCGAAGCGAGAAAGAAGAAAAAAAAATATTAAAAAAAAATTATTCATAAACATATAAAATATATTTTTGGATTTAAAGAAGAATACATTTTACAGCTACAGATATTAGCTGTTAAAAAACCAATTAAATTCACAGAAAAAACCATAGGTTATAGACCATATATAGTTAGGAATTAGCATTTACAAAACCTTGAAAATTCACTGAAAAAACCACAGGTTATAGACCATATATAGTTAGGAATTAGCATTTAGAAAACCTTATTTTACTCACACAAAACCATTGAAATTCCATATATAGTTAGTTGCACTAACTATATATCGTGCACCCGCAATCCACTGCTGATGATGTCACATATTACATCATTCATGACATGGTCAGTGACATCACTGATGACATCACTGATGACATCTCAAATGACATCACTGATGACATCACTGATGACATCTCATTTGACATCAATGACCACATCACTGATGATATCATTCATGTGACAATACAATGCATCTCCTCACATTTTAATATAACCTCTGTTTCACCCAGTGTTAAAAAGAGAGTATAATTTTTGAAACCATTGACACACCAATACTAGTTACTACATACGCACTCACTGATTGCTACGTCTACACACACCTTCACTCATTCACCCATACAATCATTCATACATACAATCACTCATCTTTACAACACTATCATATGCACTCATACACCTATACAGACACTCACAGTCTGCCACTCATCCATGGAGTTACTCACACACCTAGTCAGTCCTGTAAAGAATCAATGACACTTCCATTTTCTTGTCTATACAGTTAAACATAGAGCACCTTACATTTTCAAACATATACTAACACATACTTACCTTCTTATACAATCATTGATACAAGTACAGATTGATCTGCACAGAGTCACACACCTCCCAGCTAGCCACACACACACTCAGTCTCCCATACAAATACTTGGGCAATCAATCAATAACCCATATAGTTACTCATATAGCTACTGATCAACACATGCAGCAGTTTACAGAACAACAGACATAATGATGCACAAATTAAGACAGTTTAGTCACTAACCCATGCAGTCAGTGAGACACATTTAATCACTCACTCATACAGTCAGTCATGCACCTACTAAATCCTTCGTCCAGACACTTACACATCCACTCATTCTTCAATATGTAAGACATATTTAAACTTTATAGAAACAAAAAATCACTGGATGTTGTTATCAGTGATGTCATCAGTGATGTCATTTGAGATGTCATCAGTGATGTCATCAGTGATGTCACTGACCATGTCATGAATGATGTAATATGTGACATCATCAGCAGTGGATTGCGGGTGCACGATATATAGTTAGTGCAACTAACTATATATGGAAATTCAATGGTTTTGTGTGAGTAAAATAAGGTTTTCTAAATGCTAATTCCTAACTATATATGGTCTATAACCTGTGGTTTTTTCAGTGAATTTTCAAGGTTTTGTAAATGCTAATTCCTAACTATATATGGTCTATAACCTATGGTTTTTTCTGTGAATATATATATATATATATATATTACCTACTGGCGGTCGCCAGTAGGTATATATAGTTAGGATTTTTTCTCTATGGGATTTTTGAAAATTCTATGTCTAATAACTTTGGCGTTTGTGGACGGAATTGGCTGAAATTTTCAGGAAAATGGCACATTTTGTTTCTGAGCAGCCCCTGGAAATTTGGGGGGGGTTCGTCAAGGGGGGGCCGAGAAAAAAGGGGGGTCCCAAAACGTGTTTTTCCAATGTTAATTTCCACTTTTAGCCCGAACGACTGAATGGATGTGCACGAAACTTGGCAAAATTGTAGGGACTGGTAGCCCGATGTGCCTTTGCTAGGTCTCAATATATGTGCTCCAGTGGATTTTGAGAAATTAACGTTCAAAAAAAGATATATATCTGTAACAGCGCTCCGGGCAGCGCTCCGCTTCGCGTACTTTTCGCGTTACGGAGCTTTGTGAAGCGAAGCTGATTGGTTCTCCGGCGTCTGTAAACATTCCAAACAGTCCGTAGCGGCCGCCATCTTGTCCCTCGGTAGGATCGAGAGACAAGAGGAGGCCAAGCGAAGGGGCAAATGACCATAAGGGGGCATAGTAGATCCTCCCTGACCCCCTAGGTTTGATGTGGAGGTTTTAAAAGGGCCCCGCGGGGCAAAAAATAAAATAAAAATAATAATCGAACGGCTGAATGGATTTGCACGAAACTTGGCAAAATTGTAGGGACTGGTAGCCCGATGTGCCTTTGCTAGGTCTCAATATATGTGCTCCAGTGGATTTTGAGAAATTAACGTTCAAAAAAAGATATATATCTGTAACAGCGCTCCGGGCAGCGCTCCGCTTCGCGTACTTTTCGCGTTACGGAGCTTTGCGAAGCGAAGCTGATTGGCTCTCCGGTGTCTGTACACATTCCAAACAGTCCGTAGCGGCCGCCATCTTGTCTCTCGGTAGGATCGAGAGACAAGAGGAGGCCAAAGCGAAGGGGCAAATGACCATAAGGGGGCATAGTAGATCCTCCCTGACCCCCTAGGTTTGATGTGGAGGTGTTAAAAGGGCCCCGCGGGCCAAAAATAAAAAATCGTTTTTTTTGGTGTGGTGCGCCCAGTTCGCGTAACGGGAAGCGGACTGGGGAGCGTACTACAAGGAAACAAGAATGATTGACTTTTAACTTATTGTATGTTTATAGACTTTTTTTTTTCTTTTTTTTCTGCTGAGTGACGTCTCGGCCTATCTCCACGAGATGCAGTCCCTACCATCTGGGCGTTTAAGCCCAGGGGGACCGGTAGTGTGGGAGAGATAACGTCTGTTAACGTTCGATTAGAAGGAAATCAGGAAGTGTTGATAAACATTGTCTGCGCCATCTTGCCTTTTTTCAAATGCCACACTTTTGTCGTGCACGGGAAGCGGACTGGGGAGCGTACTACAAGGAAACAAGAATGATTGACTTTTAACTTATTGTATGTTTATAGACTTTTTTTTTCTTTTTTTTCTGCTGAGTGACGTCTCGGCCTATCTCCACGGGATGCAGTCCCTACCATCTGGGCGTTTAAGCCCAGGGGGACCGGTAGTGTGGGAGAGATAACGTCTGTTAACGTTCGATTAGAAGGAAATCAGGAAGTGTTGATAAACATTGTCTGCGCCATCTTGCCTTTTTTCAAATGCCACACTTTTGTCGTGCACGGCAGCCATTTTAGATGCCTTGACCAGACCCACTCTCTGCACGCTGTCGATCCTTAGTATGGCTCCCCACCCTCGCAAGCATCTCCCCCAGGCACTGGTCACCCCCGCTCTCTGTCTTATGCATGGGCAATAAACCTCCCCCCATCTGCGCTGCTCTTCCCTGAGAATCACACCCTGTGCCCGCCCGACACCTCCCTTTCGCCCTATTCACTACCGCACCCTCTGACACTCCTCTTCCTCTGTGTCCGATTGTCCAGGCCGGTCCCAGGCTATCAGCTAGCCCTGCAGATGTAGTTTATGGCCCCAGCTGTAAAGAATCACCTCTCTTCAAAGGAGTTATAGTAGATCAAGGCCCACACCCGATGAGATCCGTCACACCACACGCGTTCCTACTATCTGAAAACCATCCTGTATTGTGATTGGGGAGGGGACCGAGCCTGAAGCGGAAGATTCCAGGGATGACTCTTTGTACATCAAAGTTTTTACAATTATGTGTCACATTAAAAATATATAGCACTCCAACAAAGTAGTAGGATTATAAAACTTTAATAACTTATAAATATATACAACAAAACAAAAACAGTAAAAACATTTAAACATTTTTAGGGAAAAAGAAGGAACAATGGTCAGTAGCGGTCGGTTGTGCGAATAGTCCCAAGGCAGCACAACGTCCAGATTTCTGGACGGCACCCAGGTGATGTTGCCTGGGTGCCGCACTGATTTGGGTATCCGGCGTGTGGCGTCCCGGGGGGTGGGTCGTCAGTAGCGGTCTGTTGTGCGAATAGTTCCAAGGCAGCAGAACGCGCTGAAATGTGGATGGCACCAAGGTGATGTCCAGTAAGTTGCCGCCCTCCGAATAACGGCGCGGGGCGCCCCGGGGGGGGGGGAGGCGGCGTGAACGGGCCTCCCCAGGTGGAGTCTCCTCTGCTGTAGTGGGACGCCCCTTTACCGTTTCAGTTGCCATTCCGTCCGCTTTTGGTCCACTGTGTCAAAATCCGCCATTCAGCTGAGTTCCGCCCACTGTTGCGGTGCAGCGATAGGCGGATGCCACAGGACTCTCAAAATGGCGGCCGGCTCTTCAGATTTGGGCGTGGTCCACTGAAATGGCCCTGGGACACCTTGGAAATCGGACGCTTGTCTGCTAGGTCTTGGACCCCATTCTCGAAAGCGTCCCCTCAGCCTTGAGGATTCTACAAAAGTCTTGGGGGGCCCCGACTCCTGCAGGCTTCCGGTGGGGAGCGGCTGCCATGATTGCTCGCGGAATGACCACGACGGAGCCACGAGATGGTGGTGCTTTCATGCTGACGCCAGCTTCAGTCTGAAACATCCAGAAACAAGGTGGGGCTTTCATCGTTTGGGAAAAAAATAAGTTTTCATCCAATGAAAAGTGTTATTTTTAGGTCATATGATCAAGCCTTCCATCATTAGGAAACCAAAAGTAAAATGAACCAATGAAAAGTTTTATAAACAAGTCACATGACCTGTTATGCGGCATAGGGAATAAAAAGCGTAGAAAATCCGTTGGCACGTGAGGCGGCGTCAGTAGCGGACCGATGTGCGAATAGGCCGAAGGCAGCACAACGCGCCAAGATCCGGATGGCACCGAGGTGGTGTCTAGCAAGTTGCCGCACTGGTGTGGCCATCCTACAATGCTGAAAGTCGGCGTGGGGCGCCCCGTTGGCCTGTGAGTTCGCGTCAGTAGCGGACCGATGTGCGAATAGGCCGAAGGCAGCACAACGCGCCAAGATCCGGATGGCACCGAGGTGGTGTCTAGCAAGTTGCCGCACTGGTGTGGCCATCCTACAATGCTGAAAGTCGGCGTGGGGCGCCCCGTTGGCCTGTGAGTTCGCGTCAGTAGCGGACCGATGTGCGTATAGGCCGAAGGCAGCACAACGCACCAAGATCCGGATGGCACCGAGGTGGTGTCTAGCAAGTTGCCGCACTGGTGTGGCCATCCTACAATGCTGAAAGTCGGCGTGGGGCGCCCCGTTGGCCTGTGAGGTGGCGTCAGTAGCGGACCGATGTGCGAATAGGGCCAAAGGCAGCGCAACAATATTTTCTGAATAGAAGACACCACAAGGCGCTGAGATGCCAATATCCGGATGGCACCGAGGTGGTGTCTAGCAAGTTCCCGCACTGGTGTGGCCATCCTACAATGCTGAAAGTCGGCGTGGGGCGCCCCGTTGGCCTGTGAGGTGGCGTCAGTAGCAGACCGATGTGCGAATAGGGCCAAAGGCAGCGCAACAATATTTTCTGAATAGAAGACACCACAAGGCGCTGAGATTCGGTTGGCACCGAGGTGGTGTCCAGCAAGTTGCCGCACTGGTGTGGCCATCCTACAATCCTGCTCCGAATAACGGCGTGGGGTGCCCGAAGGGGGGGGGGGAGGCGGCGTGAACGGGCCTTCCCAGGTGGAGGCTCGTCTGCTGTAGTGGGGCGCCCCTTTACCGTTTCAGTTGCCATTCAGCTGAGTTTCGGCCGCTCTTGATGCTACAGCGACAGGCGGCTGCAACAGGACTCTCAAAATGGCGGCCTGTTCTTTGGATTTGGGCCTGGTACACTAAAATGGCCCTGCGACACCTTAGAACTCGGACGCTCGAATTTTTTTTCCTTTACTCTACATGCAAAAAAAGGTAAATGCCCGGTACGTTACACGCTTCATCTGCCACGATGTACTCTCCAGAGGAACCGAAAAAAAAATAGTTATGGTAACTATACCATGCATCGTCATATGGAGAGGTGGCACCGATTAATTATAGTGCTGCATAAAAGAGAGATTTGGAGGAGAACCCCCGACCTGCCAGTACATTCATCAAAGAAGTGGCACTGACAGCATCAGAGGCAAGGGAAACGGTCCCAAATATTTAGAAGAACTTTGGAAAGATTAAAATGACATGTTTAGATTGTGGCAAATTAATTTCATGTGGACAGATGAGTGTTACTCTAATAAATACAGCATATGAACATCATCATAGTCGATGGTTGGTAGAGACATTTTGACTATATCCTGGACCTGCCCGTCCTCGCCCAAAATGGCGCCGGAATAAATGGGACTCGTAACTCCTTGTTGTGTACTGGTTGCACAACCTTGATATCACGAGATACGTATGCAGTTTTGAAGCACATGGCGGGCGGGGACGAGAATAGATTGAATATTTCGACATCCCTATTGATATTAAGTTCTGATGTGTTATTGATTACTGTACTATTGAAAGTTCGAATTAACGTCACCCATGGTACTTGCCCGCAAATGTATATCTAGATAATTTTATTGTAACTGGCCCTGTCGTATTTTAATTATAAAATGTACGTCCACCGATTCCGCAACTGTTAGACACCTTAGTTCTTGCAACCTAATGGCCCGCCCGTTACGTTCCTCTACAGTGTAAATGTCTACTCATCATATACGATTACAGTTTGCTCCGTGGCCGGCCCACGTGGTTATAGGCCCGTATTTGTATACTGACATTTTCACAATAAAGGTTTTTAAAAGAAAACATGGTAGTAGTATTTACATTGGTAAAGTTTTTAATAATAGTCACTGTTTTAGAATCAGTAAAAGGCAAGTGAAATAAAGCAGTCCAATTACATGAAGGGTAAAAGGTATAATACGCAGGAACGCAGTAAAGATAAAAGGTCAAGGGCTGTTGTGTTTTCTACTCCTGCAACATAAAGTGATCGATAAGAATCTCATATTCAGGCGTATCGGCGACTAAGACAGCAGGCCGACCCTCTTTTGCTCAACGGCTCCGTCATGGGACGAAGAAACGCCCTTTTTCTCGAAAAAGGAATATATTTTACTTGCAGGACAGTTGTAAATTTTCCGGGAAAGTACATTAGCCTGGAACATTATAACATATGTTTAAGAAAAAATAATGTTCGAAAGTAATAAAAAGCGTAATTTTTAGGTCATATGACCAAGCCTTTCATCATTAGAATAAGAAAAGTAAAATGAACCAATGAAAAGTTTTATTAACAAGTCACATGACCTGTTATGCTTACGTTATGCGCTGCGCGCCGCGCCCCGGATCACTTCCGGATGCGCTAACGCGGCGCGTCATTACGCGAGAACGCAGGTCCAGAATATAGTCAAAATGTCTCCACCAACCAGCCGTCGGAACACAACCCCTTTCAGCAGGCTAAATAGTTCTGTTAAATGACAACAGAAGGGACAGGCAACAAGAACCATCAGTCAAAGAGGGGAGGGCAAGTTCTTCTCTACCGGGTCACGTTGGGGCGCTACCGGAACTGATCGAATTGGTAATCTACAGTGTTTCTGGATGTTTCAGACTGAAGCTGGCGTTAGCATGAGAGCACCACCATTTCGTAGCTCCGTCGTGGCCATTCCACGAGCAATCATGCTAGCCGCTCCCCACCAGAAGCCTGCGGGAGTCGGGGGCCCCCAAGACTTTTGTAGAATCTTCAAGGCTGAGGGGACGCTTTCGAGAATGGAGCCCAAGCTCTAGCAGACAAGCGTCCGAGTTCCAAGGTGTCGCAGGGCCATTTCTGTGGACCACGCCCAAATCTGAAGAGCCGGCCACCATTTTGAGAGTCCTGTGGCAGCCGCCTATCGCTGCACCGCAAGAGCGGGAGCAACTCAACTACATGGTGAGCAAAACGCTGTAGTCGAAAGAGCGGGCGGTAAACAGCTGAATAGCGGAAGAGGCACAGTGTAGCAAAAGCGGGCGGAATGGCAACTGAAATGGTAAAGGGGCGCCCCACTACAGCGTGTCTTTAGGTGAAACGGATTGTGGGACAAGGTCAAGAATGGAAGAGTTACCAAAAGGCAAAAAGTTCCGCTTGATCCCGGGAGCCGGCCACCTATGTTGGGGGCGATCTCAGGCCACACCAGGAGAACACGACTTGGGGAGGGGGCCGGAGCCAAGCGCCCCCTCCGAGTCCGCGCCATCACACCGTCCCTCGGGGGCCTCCGTCAAGCGGTTCAGGGTGGCACCGCATCACATTGTTTACAAATGCAGTCACGTCCTTAAACAGCCCCCACTTACTTTGAGAATAGTGAAGCTGAAGCAAGTGCAAATAGGCTTCAGACAGTGTTACAAGCACTCCTCAAAACTTTGAACCATCAGAGTGCATGAGTTTCATGCTCGATCGATTGAGCTAGCCGGATCGGGCAACAAAAAGTATAAAATAGTTATGTAAATAGTTGTTTAATAAAATGTTTTACCCTGTTACTTTGCTGGTGTGTTGTATATATTTGTAATATTTGCATAGAGTTTATCGTTATTTTGGGCGGGGTGGGTGGCGGAGCCGAGCTGTCTTGCAGCCATCATGGTGTGGAGTTCAGTTCATCTCACTAGTTTCGTATTTGTCATGAGGGGTTGTTCCTAATGTTTCTATTTTAGCGAGGTCAAAAAGAGATCCCATTAGTGGCCTACTGATTTTGCTCGATTCCTTTTGTTTTTTTACACGATTTTTCGCTATCTGCAAAGACTAAACAGAGTATTGCGACTCTGTGCTTGTTTGTAAATAGAGAATGAACCAAAGAGAACCAATTCTAAAACAGTAAATGCTTGGATAACAATCAATCAAATGGAGAGAGAAGCAGGCACGACGGATTACAACGGAGGCAAAGGCCTGCGTTAACTACCGTTCACTATGTGCAAAGAGAGAGTACTCCTAATAGAAATGAGGGGGGGGGGCAGCATTCAAAGCAGATCAGTGTGCATAAACACGAAAATGTTTTTTCTTACCACGTACTTGACATTCGACAGCTTATGATATTTGCTATTAAAAAACCATTGAAATTCACTAAAAAAACCATAGGTTATAGACCATATATAGTTAGGAATTAGCATTTACAAAACCTTGAAAATTCACTGAAAAAACCATAGGTTATAGACCATATATAGTTAGGAATTAGCATTTAAAAAACCTTTTTTTACTCACACAAAACCATTGAAATTCCATATATAGTTAGTAGTACTAACTATATATCGCGCACCCGCAATCCACTGCTGATCATGTCACATATTACATCATTCATGACATGGTCAGTGACATCACTGATGACATCACTGATGACATCTCAAATGACATCACTGATGACATCACCGATGACATCTCAAATGACATCACTGATGACATCACTTATGACATCTCAAATGACATCACTGATGACATCTCATTTGACTTTACTGATCACATCACTGATGACATGATTCATGTGATAATACGATGAACCTCTTCAGACTCTAATATAACCTTAGATACACTCAGTGTAAACAGACACTCACAGACTGTCACTCATCCATGGAGTTACTTACACACCTAGTCAGTCATACAAAGAATCAATTACACCTCCATTTCCTCAACTATACAGTTATACACACCTTACTTATTCAAACATATACTAACACATATTTACTCTCTTTTACAATCCCTGATACAAGTTCACAATCATCCATACAGTCACTCACACATTCACTGGCTCTTATGCACAGTTATTTATATATGCCAACTCTCACATGTACTATGTTTTACATATGTACTTACTTTGACATGTTGCACTGAGATATCCATTCACTCACCAATGCACTGATGCACACAGTCAACCACCCATACAGCTGTTTCCACATGCACTTTTGAACCCATACATCTAGTGAATCAACTGCTCACACATCTATGCACAGAGTCATACACCTCCCAGCCACCCACACACACACTCAGTCTCCCATACAAATACTTGAGCAACCAATCAATAACCCATATACTTACTCATATAGCTACTGATCAACACATGCAGCAGTTTACAGAACAACAAACATAATGATGCACAAATTAACACAGTTCAGTCACTAACCCATGCACTCAGTGAGACACATTTAACCACTCACTCATACAGTCAGTCATGCACCTACTAAATCCTTCATCCAGACACTTCTACATCCACTCATTCTTCAATATGTAAGACATATTTTAACTTTACAGAAATACACAGTCACTGGATGTTGTCATCAGTGATGTCATTTGAGATGTCATCAGTGATGTCATCAGTGATGTCATTTGAGATGTCATCAGTGATGTCATCAGTGATGTCATTTGAGATGTCATCAGTGATGTCATCAGTGATGTCACTGACCATGTCATGAATGATGTAATATGTGACATGATCAGCAGTGGATTGCGGGTGCGCGATATATAGTTAGTACTACTAACTATATATGGAATTTCAATGGTTTTGTGTGAGTAAAAAAAGGTTTTTTAAATGCTAATTCCTAACTATATATGGTCTATAACCTATGGTTTTTTCAGTGAATTTTCAAGGTTTTGTAAATGCTAATTCCTAACTATATATGGTCTATAACCTATGGTTTTTTCAGTGAATATATATATATATATATATACATATATATATATAATTTTGAAAACATCATAATCACTTTGCACCTGTCTATCACCATGGGCCTGAGTTATGCGTGACATTTTTAACATAACAAGTGACATTTGTTCAAGAAAAATATATTCGGACTTTAGGTTTGTAATTTTAATCTACCTGTAATATAGAACGGGCCTCAAATACGGAGCAGGATGCCAGGTGAGGTGAGAAGCACTCCCGCATAAAGACGGGTAAGTGTATATATTTTTTCCTGATGAGAATGACACTTAGGTGATGAAATATACCAATGGCTACATCACCTACATGTGGAAACACCCACACCATTAGTGATGTTTAGATGATGTTTTTCTTACTCCGACAGCAATGTACCTATGTGAGGCCATGACAATTAAAACATGATTTTTCTGTGTTTTAGGAATGGGTCCATCACTCCTGTGATATCGAACTCCATTCAAGTTACACAAGTGACTACAGGTTGTATCGTACCAACCTTATATATTTCTTGAGACCTTATAGTTAGTTATATCCACGTTTTTCACATTGGATTGCAGTAGCGATTCCATCTGTTAAGGTCCTGACGAAAGACTAGATTATTTTATCTACAGGCTGAAACATGTAGACCTGTCATTTATATTGACCTCCTACAGTTATTTTGTTAAAACTGTATACACACTGTTTTTGTCATTGACATCAGGACAGCATTTATTAAAGTTGTTGAGTGCCCTGATAGTCAATTTTAATATTCACTTTTCACAGCTTTACTCATTTGCACTGCAATTCCCATCATTTCCCACTTAAAATTACAACTTGTGTTTCATCACATAGGGGATCCTAACGATTTGTAATTTTGAGTCACTCACAGTAGCTCCTTTCCACGACTTGGGAAGATTGTAACCTAGGACTGTGTTAAGCCTTGCAGTCAATAGGACATCCCAGATGATGATACATACCATTTCGGTGGGTTGATGGGATAATGTCCTTCTAGTAGGGACCGTTTTGACCATCACAAATGTAGTTTTTTGGTCTTTGCTGTCTGAAAAGGTTTGTTCCTGATTTAGACCAACAGTTTTTGTTTGTTATGTACTAGTTAGTTTTGGGATCGAATTCCGTTGGGTCTTTAAATATTTTCCCCCGGGACCCCCTGTTTAAATAGTTTGTGATATGTGTCTGCACTACAGCCAACAAATGACATTTGAAAGGTAAACATCTAAACTGGTTCCACTACTCCCATCTGGAAGTTTTAAAGTGGGGCCCACACTACCTCACTTTGATTTTCATTTCCACATTCATCTTCATCAAGGAAGGGCGTGTTCAGCATAGTTGTTGCTTGCAACCAGGGATGAGTCTGGCTCATAGTCAATCTCCCTCAGGTGAGGGACACCAACTTAAGTATAGACAGGAGGGAGTTATAGACATAGCGGGATATTGCTGTAGTAGGCTGGGATAAACACTCCTGTTTAGAGTCCCAATTGGGATGAAGACCTGACACATTGATTTAAAGCCCACAGCAAGTACAGTAACCCTATACCTGAAACCCATTACTGTATTTAGTGTGAATTTTGTTGCTGTATTAAAGCACCTATCTTTTTACAGGAAAGTACTGAGCTGGACAGCATTGCATGTCTGTTGGTTCATTGTTGAGTTCTGACTTCTTGCCCCTGCACTACCTCTCTGAGAATCCTTTGGCTGCTCACCCTCACTACCCTGAGACTCAGGGATCCAGTGGCAAACATTCTCAACCACAATTCGTGGTGCAGCGTAGTCCTTTTCAGCCTTGTGACCCGCTCAAACTGGGTTGGACAGTGATCTTCTTCACTGTTTTAGGTGGAACTCCCAAATATTTTTTTAAGCTAAACCTAATGAAGTCGAAACAATTTTTCAAATGGACTATTGACCTCTTCTCCAGAAACCTATTTTTCAATCCGAGAGATTACAAACAGTAGACTGAGTAATACATTTGCGAAAATCAAATGTTACCCTGTAAATTAAAAGGAAATTATACCCCAAGGCTACTGGACCATGCTGGCAATAGAAATAAAGTTAACAATGAATGTTCATTAAGAACTTTTCATAGCCAGCATAAGTGTGTCATATTATTTGAGAGCGATGAGGGGTCACAATTAATATTGTCAAAGGTGTGCCTACCAAAAAAATATTCCATAGTCTCATTCAAACTAATTTCTGCCTCATTCTTTCCATGGGAATCGACCATATGGTGAGAAATAGCAAACATTTGCAGTAGTGACACCTAATTGAGTGTTGACATGACCAACAGACATGAAGCAATTAAGGGGGGCAACAGTAACAGCATTAGTTACATTTTCTTTTTTCATTCACTGCTCACCTTGTTGACCCACCTTACTCACTCTGGATATGGGTGATACTGCATTCATTCTTTGTGAATGGCGTTGTAGGATAAAATAGTACACAAAAAATTATTTAGCCATCAACAGTAGGTGGCATGACATAACAGGCATATAACAAGCAGTAACATAAGTTAATTTTTTATGGAATAACAGACATACTTTAGTTGTGTATTCCTAGTATGGCACTTTTCTATTATATCGACCTACACACGTTGTGATGGCTAGATTAAGCATTTGATCCAAATAAAAACATTCCTTTTTCACGCAGAGGGATACCCCTATTCCTCTGAAAGGCACTCTTTTCTTGTTTAAGCTGTATTAAAGAATTGAAATCCTCTATTGCCGACATATTTATAAATACCTGAAAGTCTAACATCTCCTATAAAACTCTAATTATAGGGTTTAAATACACTTAACAGGTTATCAGTGATTATAAGCTGACGAACCAATTTAAGTTTTTTGGAAGGCCAAAACTGATTTCAAAACTCTAAATAATGGAAATACTGTGTGGCACGAAACCATAGTGGGTTCTGTGTTGTGAAAACCAATGATGTTCAATGCCTTTACCTTTGTCTCCCTCCAAGGTGAGATGGTGTAGATAACAGATATCTAGTAGGGACAATACATAAACCAATGGCTGCAACACATGTTTTGGCTAAACCCATGTCAAATTCAATTACATAAAAAAATAGAATGTATCGCACAGTCAATAAAACACACTGCAGTTAACAGGTCTATCCAAGAAACAGTCAAGATGATACAATATTTAAAATATTACTAACGTGTCAAATTATCGAAAGATCATCAATATAAAAATTATATTCTCTACCAAAAACGTTTAACACGTTATATATCTAAAAAGAAGTACATATTTACATTTTTTGAAAAAAAGCAGAACGAGAAAGATGGGGGAAAAGGATGAAGAGAAGAAAACAACATTGCCAGATAGAAAATCAAAGAAACACACAAGATGATGGACGGAATGTTGCACAATGGCACCAAGCCACTCCAGTTCAGACCTGGCCATATGCAAATCAGTCTTGACCCTGTGCCTCATGGGAACAGTCCAGCCTGAACTGCCAAGCCATGTCTTTCCTTGACCGGAATCAAGCATCCTAGGACCGGTTTCTGGCTATCAGCCGTCTTCAGCCAGGATAGCTTGACTCCAGTGGCCTAGTGAGCACGGACCCACGTCTGGGCATGCCCTTTCCACATAGGGTGAACAGCAAAACATAGGAATAAAAAGTTACCACGCTGATTCACATAAAGAGAACACAGGGAGAGCTTAATCCAATCTCTGCCACAGTTTTGGGATGACTGGTGTCTTAAATAGTTCAAGAATTGCAGCAGCACTATTTTACCTCCATAGACAGTAGTAAATGATTGCTTCTCACAGAAACTTTCAGGATGTGCAGTTTTTGACTGGAAATAGATCAGTATTTGTTCACATATCAAAAGTAAGCAACAGTACATAACACAATACCATAAACAAAGCAACATAACAATACAATCAAAACATAATGGCATAATAGAACAAAATTCCCACTACAGAACGCAATACATCAACTGCAGAACATCACAACAAAATCACATTGTACAAAGAACACATCCCCACCACGACAACATTTCACACAGCAAATGTGCACAAATGTTTTTGTAACAAATTGTAAATTTCAAAACACTGTTTTAATATCATGTTGTTAAAGGGTGTTTGGAGCGATTGCTGTTTTAATTTACAACCAAGGACATGAAATAGCACCAGTCAAAAATGTTTAGTAATCTGGCCTCAAGTTTCACATAAGTGAATCAATGCAACTCAAAATTAAGACAAAAATAATTTCAAGGTATCTTACACATTTTGGCCCTTATTACAATGTCGGTGGGAGTTGCCTCTGACTGACATCACTATGGTCTCGGGACTACCGACCTCCGGAACCTGCTGCCTCACAAGATCCCATAGAGAAATGGAAGTTTCTGTGAATCCCTGCACCACTTGGCAGGCACTTCACAGTGCCTGCCACATGCTGCAGGGATTAACAGGAGGCGCCGTCGTTACCTCCAGGCCCCCAACCGGAGGCTGCTGAGGCATTGGGGCCCTGCTAGGGGCCCCCAAAGTCGCTTTCTGACAGGCTTTTCATGTCGGAAAGCTTGACATGAAAAGCCTTTCGGAAAACGGCATCATAATCCTCACAGAGGAAACGCCATCCATAGGCGATTATGTGCAGCCTCCGACTGGCGGGTTTAACACCTTGGCTGCTATGACTTTTCCCCTCCTGTGCTGATTGATTGATAATCCCATTGTTCATGACAAGGTCAGCTCGTCATTAGCACAGCTCCAGTGTGCCTCATGACCGTCATGAGCATGGAAGGGGTTAAACTCCTACCACCTACATAGTAATTAGGCGGCCAGGCTTTAAGCCTATGATGACGGTTGGTGAGCTTCCGGCGAGCGGTCAGAGGCTCACCGACTGACGTCGTAATAGGGCACAAATAATAGAAATATTAAGGTGTGTAAAAGAAATTCTTGTATTTTACAATACTAACAGTTACCACCTGATTCGGCCTCAACAACACAAAGTATTCTAATGAAGACCACAATGATTTATATTTCATTTATAACTATTTAGAGTAAGTTATTCTAGAGAAACACAATCAATAGTGCCCAGTCTATAATTGTTGCGTATTCCAGTCCATCAATCAATACAAGTTAATGAATTTATATTCTTCCAAATAGTAGTCGTTAACTGTACTACAAAAGAAATCAGTAGACCCTATAATGCTATCCTATATTTATCCAAGGCAAAAGATGATGACATTTCATTAATTTTGGCACAATACTGTACGAAATTGTGATAATAGCTGTGAAGGATGTGCGTCCTTATCCAGTAATAAGTCCTCAATTCTCTTTTGACTATGGACTGCATTGTATCAGGGTAGTGAAGCAGAACGGTCCGATGCCTAATCAGCCGAGGTGCTGTGGGTTAGTACCACCAGATCGCTGGTACACAACAACACATGAACTATTGTCCGCTCAGTGATTTTCTCTAGAAAAGGAAACAAGCTTCATCACGCACACTTATAAACTCTATGAATTAATTTACAAATATATATGTTTAGTTAGATATAAATACCTGTGTTGATATCACCGTTCAAGAGAGTATAATTAACAATAAAACAGAGCTACTGGATTTGTCAGGGTGTCTCCTCTTTAATAAAAGCAGCCACATGATCAGTCAACATTGCATCACCATTAAAGTCAAATGAAACAATATCCAAGATCAATAACACTGATTATAATGTAAAACTCTGCATTGTGAACATTCAGCAACCTTATAAATGGAATATTAAAATTCATCACGTGTCTTGGAATCTTTCTTTCATATTAATTAGACTGTGGCTGCAGTCATAAGACCAATCACAGGGGGTCTATGCATTCAAGAGGCCAAGAGCAAACGCTCCAGCTCTGAAGAATGCCTTAAAGACTTCGAAAGCCTCTCCTGCGATCATGATCAAAAGGCCTCAGGATTGGCTGGGCGAGTATTTTTTAAGAATAATTTTTGGGAGGCTGCTGCTCTTCCGGCAGCCCACCACCCACTGCCACAAAACTACTGTGGGTAGTGCTCCTGCAACAAAACCACAAGCAATACATTTGTTTCATACTTTTTTAAATGGCCCTGTGCTCCCGGGTGCAGAAAGGAATTGGGCAGCACAGGGAGCTCACTCCTGAGCTGTCCCACTAGCTCCCCGCTTGCACATGCACGTCTGGTGCTCAGGAGTTGGTATGTCATCTACTGCTCCTGCTGGGAGAGCATCCTGGTCTTCTTCTCCCACTCACTTCGAAAGTGGTACTGTGGTGCTGGGTGTACTCACTCCCACAGACACGCCCTGTGAACAGGTCCCTGTCTTGAGGGTGAGATGACCAAGCCAGATAATGGTTTGTGCTGCCCCTGGGGAGATGGGGGCATTTTAGGCAATAATGACTTGGAGAAGGGGCTTCAAGCATGCAGTATGCCCAGTGAATAGGAACTGCCATCCGACCCTGATTCCCGAGGCTTTGGCCCTCCCCAAAAAGGTTTTTATGATCTTGAGGCGTGCTTGTCATTATTTCAGTGGACCAGAATTCACAGGTCAATTTTTCAGGTGCCTAATGCAGTTTTTAAAGATTTGTGGCTCGTTCGTCTACTAATAGGTCCCCAAGTCACTAGGAGCATTTTTTGTAGGCCTCCTGGCATCGAAAGGGGCACCTTTCCAGGAGAGCTGTATTTTATGGCTCCCTGGGACACACTTGTCCCATGTCTGGATCCTGATGCTCTTCCCCCACTTGGGGAATCTTGTGCAGCCCTTCACAGCCAGCCATAAAATTTGGAGGCTCCTGGGCAATCAAAATGCTCTGCCAAAATATTTTCATCCTGGATACTATTTAAACTTTATAGTTATCTATCTTAAACTGAATAAAGTAAACAAGTGTGCTTATCATCTCATCATAATTTCCTTCAACAATGTTAGGCATATGGAATTGAATTTTGAATTGATGAAAATGAACAAAATTACTATCAATCAGAATTTTATTAACTCGATGTGGACCTTTAAATCTCCAGTTTTTCAAATAAACGTTCTCTGTTTAAATGTCATGCTTTTATTACACCAAATTGATGAATACAAAAATTGCTTGTCACATAAAATTCTGGGTTACTAAGCAATCACTAAAGACATGGAAGTATGATAGTACGATAAGGTAAAGAACTGTATGTCTCTGTGACGTGAGCAACATTTTCTTTAATGAAAAAGGTGATATATTTTCTTTTTAAATTCAAACCATATTGGAAGATAAGGCTGACCTTCTTCATTGTATACCCACAACTGTCCTAAAGCAGAATGATATGCACAACGTTCAGGAAAGGTAACCCATAGTTGTCCCTTTCTTAAGTTTATCTATAGAGATTCTGGGTTTCTTACTAATCCATAAAAATGCAGATAACACTGTGTATAGTTTTCTGAAAAGGGTAAAGTGCAATTTTATAGGCAACATTAATGAAGGGTAATTAATAATTGTAGGTAACTTCATGTGGATTAATCCTATCTTCCCCACCAAGATAGAAAAAGGGGAGACCATTGTTCACTTAATACATTCACTTTCTGTGTAAGAGCTTGTAACTTAAGAGCTATTGTTCATTCATAATCAACAAACACCCAATAGCCAAGAATTTAACTTTATCAATGTTCAGATCTAAGCAACATGGTTTAAATGATGCTTCATGCAAAGATTCTTTTAATCAGAGACTTCTGGATCTGACTCTATGTAGTTTTTACACCAACACCTTGAAGAATGCATCAGTCTTATTAAAGAAAAAAATGCTGTAATCTCAGGATCTGAAATATACATCGGACTATCATTTGAGTATGTGGAATATCTAAAAATCTTAATTTTTACTTTTAAAAACTTTAATGGTATTATTTGATTTGGACATTTCTAGAAAGGACTCTAGAGTTAAAATCAATAAAAGAAGAGAAATCAAGCAACCATTTCCGCTCAATGATTAAAAGAAAAATATGAGGTAATAAACTGCCAGAATGTATGTTTTTGGGGAATAAAGAAGATAAATCATCCATAAAAAATTGGGCCATAATCATGCCACCTTCTGAGGTCTTAACAAAAAATGCTATCACAGCCAATCCAATGCCATTTTCACTCCTACATTAAGGGGTCAATTACAATGGCGTCCGGAAAGGCTCCAAAAGGCATTTGATTAGTCTGAATCCATTTCGGAACCCGCCTTTCCAACCAACTCAGACAATGTTCCCAATGAGCGAGTACAATGGCTGGAAAGCATTCAGACTGTCTGACTCAGTTTGAAAGGCATTTGGAGGAACCAAGTCAGTAGGAGCCGAATTGTAGCGGTCTACAGACCGTGTTTCCAGCCGAGCAATTAGGATGTCAGATTCGGACAGCCTTTTCGAATAGGTTGTTCCAAGATGGATTGGTTGTTAGAATCTGACTTTGGGGGCCCGTAACAGGCCCCCTTTACCCAGGGCCCTCCAAATTAGGCCAGTGGGGGTATTCATTGGTCCCCCTTTCCCATGCATGCACAGTGTGGCAGGCATCATGATCCCCCCCTTTGTTAAGAGTATCATGGGGGGCCCACCACAGTGTGTAAGGTTTTCTCCAACAGCCCCTTTTGTCAATGGGAGCCTGTGTTCTCATTCGGAACACAGGCTCCCATTGAAGTTAATTGGGAATCCGACTGACGATGCTGGTAAGCATTGTAATTGATTGGGCGGACTCGCAGAATCTGACTAGTTCGGAAACGATTCCGAAACCGATTCAGTCAAAAACAGTTCCTAACGAGATAGTAATCAGCCCCTAAGTGTGGCAAAAGCTGACTAAGCTTTGAGACATACATTTTAGGCCTGATTCACAAAGGTAACTTACACGTTTGAGTAAGTTTACACTTTTGAATATGTTTACTCCTTTTTAGGATTCATAAACTCAGAGTGTGTAAATACAATACAAAAAACAACCGTAGTAAGTCTAGCACTGCACCTGGCCAACAACTATAACTACCATAGCCCCACATAGAAAACTGTGGAAATAGGGACTTAAAGTAAAACCCCATAGGAAATACAAATAGTTAAAATTATAAGTGACTATAAATTAATGTTAACAAATATACAAATAATAAATATTAATAATTAATTATAAAAAAACAAATTTATAATGTAAAAAATAATGTAACAATACGTGCTTTTACAAAATTGTAGTCAGTTCTATAGAACACGTTAGATCATTATTCATCTTTAGTTGGAAATGTACTTTTAATTTAAACTACAGAAAACAATTGTAATTTAATATATTTCCATTAGCTAAAGTTTTGAGTCACAATTAATCTAAAAGTGTTCCAACATTTCTTATTTTGTTCCTGCTCTACATTAAAGCAAATATATAAACATGTATTTACATAGATATTTGACATTAACATATTTTGAATACATTTTATAAAGTTAAATAACCTTTTGTATGTTTCCCAATACTTTATCATGTGGGCCTAGTTTAGCATTGATCAGGGCTCCATCAATCACTTTGCAGTGGATACCAGGCAAATGGTAAGGTATAGTGAAATAATATTTGTTTTTATTTAACTCAGAAAGAAATATTAAATAGTTTTCTGTTAAATACAACATTTAATTACATCATTGATATTTACTTTAAATGCATTACAAAATAAAAACAATGTTACCACACAATAAAATTAATTTTCAAAATTATAAATTAAAAAAAGAAATTTCCTCCTACTGAAAAAAATGATTGTGCTTTAAAAAGTATCAAAAGTGATGTATAGAATTTAACAAATACCAATTGTTGCATTATATTTTAAATTGAAAATAGGTTAACAAAACATGCTATAATATGTACTATTTGTATATTCCTTCACCAACAACATGTAACAAATATCAAACAGCACATAGCCAACAATTCTACCACGACAAATACAAAGAATAAAAGTAAAAATATGAGTAGTGGAAGACCAAATAGAACAAAGGCCCACTCCTTCTCCTCCTCCTCACACACACGCATCGAAAGTAAATAATAAATAATAGATTCATCAATGAGCTGAAACAGTAAAATTTGATACATACCACAGAACAACAGGATGCCATAAAGTAAAAATAAAAATATAAGTCCAGAGGGCATTTCAGTAGAAGAACAAGCTGAAACCAACCCAAATCAGTAAAACAGGAAACAGCTAGTCTTAACACAGGGACAACAAGACGATTCAATTTAACTTGATTACGTACGAGTGGAAAATTCCATTGAGAGACATTGTATTATTAACAATATAAAAACTGAAGCAACATATAATAACATGCCAAAGAGGAAACAGCAGCCAGTACAAAAAACATTTACTATGATCTGATTTAGATGTTCCCATTTCCTCCTCTTTGCATAAATGGATATGCTCCTTGAGATTTTCATGATCATTGTAGCCAATTGTTTTATACCTGTGCATCATCTTAAAAAGACAAGATTGAATCAAGCCATTTCCTGCATTCAAAGATTTCAACGCTGGTCTCAAGACAAGAAATGCCATTCTTCTATTAGCAGTAATCCTAGCACCTTACCATGTATGTTATATTTTCCCTTCACTGTTCTCATCACCTTTGTGAAGTCTGTAAATAGTAAGAATACAATAATTGTCCACCTTGGTTTGGCAACATTTTAAAAAGATGAGCGACTGGGGCTAAAATTATGAACCCTTATTAATTAATTAGCTGTTGATGCCTCCTGCTGGGCCCGTTTTGATGTTTGAGGGATCAGTGGGCAAAAAGAATGTCATGCCCTTTGGGGGCAGGGACTAATGCATGGTATCTGGTGGGTTTTTCCCCACAGGGGGAGGGGCAATTGGCGTAAAATCATTCAATCATATCCCAGGGTAGCACAAACACAAATTCCCCTTGGGAGGAGCACCAGCCCCGGGTCACTAGGGACGCTCCAACCCAAATAAACCCATGTTGTCTAGTGGGTGGCTTCTTATTGGAGATTGTGCTCCTGTGGCATTTGTGAACAGGGAGTTAATTGTGGGAGGTGCCCCTGGAAAGGGGATCTGTTCCACTTTCTTTGGTGCTAAGGGGACTAACCTATACGCCCAAGCACTATTCAAACTGAAAGCTGCCATGATACAATGACACCAACTGCTTTCAATTAAAGTTGCAGTACATGCACCGTATGTCACACACATAAAAAAAGAAAAAAACTTGCATCCGGACTGTCTTATTTTTTAAAGAAGTTTTTTGGGTGCAAACACAAAAAGGATTTTATCTTTTAGTGTGGTGGATAAACTGTTCACAACCACCAGATTACAGAGGTAAAGCATTTAATGTGAATATTTCATCCACTGAAAAAGGGATTAAATACAGACAGTTCTGACAAACCAACTGTCATAGGGAGAATTCTTAGAGAAACACAATCATATCATCTTCTTTTTCTTCAGAAATGCCATGTAGATGAAGATTCTTCTACTTATTGTGATGTTCTAGATCATCAGTTTGCTTCCTAAGGGCCTTGATCTCTGCAATTTTTGTATTCAATACATTTGGAACATCTCGGACTCCATTCTCACCTCCATACCTCATTTATCAATGTTAGACAATTTTTCAACCATACTTATTTCTTATAAGGAAAATTAAAATTAAAGTGCAGAGTTGCTACCACAGATCTTCAGGTGAAAGAACGAGTGGTGAATTACTAGGATGAAAGAATGGTATTTAAGCCTTTTGTTTGTTTTAACGGGAATCTCTTTCTGAGAAGTCAGGGAAACGGAATCTAGTGAGTCTGGCTTAGGGATACCCAAGACCAACATCTCAAGTTTAACAGTGGAGGAGGAAGTGTCCTTTTCAAATGAGGAAATACTTCCTCAAATTGGACTTTTTGGAAAATGTCTTTAGTATTTATAGCTATTCCCATGCATTCCAAACCACATACAAAAGCAAAAGTGTGAATATGAGAAACATAACACAAAATATAATTGATAACCGTGCTCATTGTTCGGTATCTGTGCATGAGACTAAACCACAAGGCCATGCCAAGTACAAGACAGAATATTCAAATGTTCTAAAAGTATTTAATCAGAATGTGAAATAAAGATAATGAGCATGTCACAGATGGATCAAATGAACTGGTAAGCTTGTCAAAAATGGCCGCAGCCAGAGAGGAATATGATGAAGCAGAAAACACAGTAGAACCTGCTTCTGCAAGTGATGAAAAGTGTTACCTGCCAGTCGCACTGCTAAGGGCATCCCCTTAAACTATTCATATTCCCTTGACGAGCACATTTAATGGGTCAAAATGGACAAGATCCCTGAGAGCATAATGGAACATCGTCTATTAGTGACCATCTTTCACTGCGGCCAGGCCATGTCCCCTTTAAGCATCATTCCCTTACATCAACTAATTCAAGAAAGTCACTAACACGTTGCTTTTCATATAGTGACAATTCTGATAAGTTATGACAATCCTATAGATGGTTAGTCAGATGCGATTTGGACCTAGGGATGGCTTGTAGTAATAATGCCTAACTAAGCTTAAAATGTAATACAAATACTCAAAGATAATTGCTGAGTGGAAGTTGATTAAAAAAAGTTAACTGAGATCATTAAATTGACAAAATCAATTATATAATTTAGAACAGTGTTCAGTACAAAAGCATTGTAGCAAAATAGCTTAATAATATGATCCTTCAGCTGAACTTTGCAGAACAGCACTACTTTTGATACATTTTTATGTCAGGTATTCTGTCCCCTATGTTTACAGAAGTGATTAACCTGCCAAGACATAATGAGGTACTGCAGGAGGAAGAATAAAAAGCAGAGTACCATACTGGATCAGAGAGCATCTTTGGGAGGTGTTGTGGCTAAAAAACATGTTGAAGGTAATTTGAGTGGTGATAAGCCTATTTTAGTTGCAGCGTTTGCTTCTCTGCACTTGGTGCAACCTCCAACGTTTTACTTTTTTGCAGTTAGTGATCCTGATGGTACTGTTAGTATACATGTGGCCACATAGTACGTATGTCCATTTTTGGCATCAGGTAACTATTATGGTTCAGGACAGTCATAGTAATTTAGGACCATAGAAAGATCTATAAATACATCAATATTCAAAAGCAATTATCCATCTGCCTCTATTTGTCACAGATTATCTCATATGAGATCTTGTATTTAGCATTAGGCTTAATCACATACTTGAAGGTTCAGAACGTTCCGCCTGTGACCAAAACTTAACATTTTGGATGAAACAGTGTTTTTTGACTAGCTGGGAGGAGTCTTATTCAACAATCTCCTTCATTTGAAGCATTTCACTATATATACTCACATGGAAAACAAGTTGTGTTACAATAAATAAAAAGCAAAACAGTTGCCTTGAAAAGGGAGTATTGCCACAGTGATTCATGTTTTCCATTCTTCATATTTTGTTACAACCACTTCCACACTGACAAATAATTTCGTTTAAATAATTGGTGCTAAGTCCTACAAAGTGATCCACATAACACCTATCCTGTTTATCTCTAGTCTGCAAGGAAGAACCATGTTGTTGCTTTTAATTGATAGCGAGCTCCACAAATATGCATTCAAACTTTTTCATTGTCTGTTCATGCTCTGATTTTGTCGAGGTTTTCCTTGTGTCTTTCCTCTTCTCAAACATGCAATACTTATAATTGGATTATAATTGTCTGTGCATCTCTGATTATCAACAACATGAAAATTAAAAAATAGTTCTGCCAACCCCTGAACATGATATGAGGGTTATGTTACAGTGGCTATTTGAAGTGCAAAGTTACATCAGAATCGTTTCCAAGTCAATTTAGGAGTGACACATTTTAAATGCATACTCACTTTCTTCATCATGAATAGCAAAATGTTAAAATTTTCCCAAAACAAAAGTTGCTTCCTTTTGGCTACAAAGAGAATGTGCTATTGTGAATTTCTTAGGGGCCAATTGCAACTTTGCTGGACACACCCTCAGCCCTCAGCAGCAGTGGTCTGCAAAACACCACCAAGGTGGTGGCATACTGACTGCCGTATTACAACATTACTGTGGGGCTGGAGGTGTGCTGCCTGTGCATTCAAGTAGGCGGCATGCTTTGGCTCAAGGAGTGAGCCTGAAGCCTATGCTGGCCTGTCTGCTGCTCCTCCAGCAAGTCGGACTCACTGTATCCATGCACTTTGTCATGCATGGCAAAAATTGTGCGCACCGACATTGCTGGAAAAGGGGAGGAAAACATGGGCCCAGGCCACAAAGTATACGGGATAAATCGCCCTGGACCCTTCTTGTGGCCCTTTACCTGCCTTTCTGTGATCTTTTCATGTCAGTGTGTTCGCCATGAAAAGGAGCCAGAAAGGCTAGTCTTAATACACAAGCCCGAGCCCATGCTGGCACGCACCATTGACTGCCACTCTCCCTACCGCCGTGGTTGCGCAAATGGCGGTCCGACCACACAGATTATAATCGGGCAGTCGGACAACCGAGGAGGTGATGGTCACACCACCAAAACAGTTCTGCAGCCCCAAGACCGCCAAAATCATAATCAGCCCCTTAGTCTCATATTCATTACCCATTATGTCTGAATGATAAAATGCATGTCACCATTTGAACCTCCTAAAAAGAACGCTTTTGTTTAAGAAAGTGGGTTACAAATTGGACTAGATTGGATTCTACCATGTGTAATAATTCCACACAGTTCTCAAGTTCTGTGCACAGTTTCAGTAATTTAAACCTGTGCTCGATCCTGGGTAGCTATGGCAAAGAGACAACAGACTAGGAAAAATGTGTAAAGCGTTAAGGAGTACCAAACTAAATATAAATCCAAAACACAGTACAATAAAAATCCCACCAATTCAGGAAATAATAAGAAAAACTATACAAAAATGATTAAAAAACATCTGATTAGGAGAACCAGAGAGATTAATTTTGAAAGCCTTTTCTTTTTTTTCAAAGTACTAGAAAAAAGTATAGTGACTATGGGTGAGGTAGACTGAAACCCTGGCACAATCTGAGGCTAACTGCATTGCACCCAAGGCTATCTAAGCCTAATAGAATGGCCTGGCCTAAGAAGTTACCTTCTTCACTGTTTCAGTGGGTCAAATTTACATTCTGTATCCAGTGAAGTTCTCTCTAAGTTGGATACCCATTGGCTGAGGTCCTGCTAAGTTTGTTTGTTTTGGAAGGAAAAGACCTGAGAGGAGAAATTATAATTTCACAGCCACCAAGTCTTTTCATCAAATAGATTCTTCTTGGCCATTTGCCCAGTTAAGAGTTCTACATTCGGACTTAAGACTATAACAGGTGGTTTGTATCTGTGTCAGGGTGGTGAGGGTACTTACTTTCGCATCCAGGCTGTACTATCGTCCCTCATATTTTGAGATCCATGGTAGTCCTGCTGAAATCTCTGTGACTTTGGAAGAGCTGCTGCTCCTGCAGCTCCTCTGCAGACACAGAAAGTTAAATGCGTAGCCACCATGCTTCAGACGCCCACTAGAAGATTTTTGTTTTTCAAAAAGAAACTCTCTAAGTGTGAGTTTGTTTTTTTCAGAATTAAAACACTAATGATCCTAACACTCTGGGAATTTGTTCCCAAGGGGTAAAAGTCATTTAAGTTTTTTTACCGTTCTGTACCATCCGTCCCACGTCACTGTTCCTGCAGATAAACCTGGGCATCTTTACGTACTAAAATTCTTTGACAATCTCAAACAAGAAGAAGTATTCCAAGCAGCATTCCCCTAATTACTGACCAGATTCTTTTTACATTTCCCTCCTTCCTGACATCTCCACTGCAGGAAATGAAATTGCAGGCACCCACCTTCTTGAGCCACAAAATAAAATAGAAACCTGATTTACAGTTGTCATACAAAAATATGATGTACCTTCTGTTGGATGATTTGAAGCCAAGCGACATACCTTAGTGAGTTTTGGGGCGGAGAACCGGCCTGAAATTTTCTGGTGATCACCATTATTGACCCAACTAAAAGTTATGGTGTGAAGAGTGGTAATGCAAAGGCTATCAGAAGAAAACATGTTATTGAGACCACTCCACTGATGTATTTATAATCTTTAGGTCACAGCTTACAGCACCAGAATATTCACTTGGTGGGTGACAACAGTCTAATTTCTGAGATATGAGTGGAAGCTCTGAAATCCGTCCCATGAGTATAAAAATGACCTGCATTGAGTGAGACCTCCATTAAAGGTGTTTATCTGGCAAAATGAGTCTGCAGCAGGGATGCCCCCACCATTCCTTTCCACCTGCTGCAAATTACACAAATGTACTCACTGCAAAATGTAATGTAAATACCTGCTGGCCAGTTTTCATTATTCTACTGTTACTGATAGTTTAACGTAATTATATATTATTTGGCATCATGTGTGCTTGAACTGTCTGGAAATAAATTACAAATACATAATTGCCCCAAAAAGGGAATCCAAAATATATGCCAGATGTGCTAACATTGGAGATAGAAATTTTCAAATTGCAACTTTTTCCCAATCTCAATTAGAAAATCGATATTTCTAATGTATAAAGCTTTTACGTTTATACTACTGATTCCTAGTGGGTCGCAAATCAACCTACTTTGTGAATATAATGTGGTAGGTCGCAGCGTGCGACCCTTTAGGAATGATAGCCATTACAGGGAGAGTGGTCAGTAGACCACAATATTTGTGATAGCTTTTTAATAAGAAAATATATATATTTTTAAATGCAGCCCGTTTCCTTAAAGAAACATGGGATGTATTTAAAAAAAAGAAACACTTGACCTAGATTTTTTAACAGTCGGGAAAGGGGTCTTCTAGTGTCCCCATCCCATTTGTGAATAGGTCACCACCAATTTTGAACTGGTGATAAAATGTTAATGTTTATGATTCTGCAGTTTAGTGTTTGTAGATTCTGCTAATCGGGGTATTTGTGATTTCAAAAATGGTTCACACCTCTGTCTGTATGCATTTCTGAGCCCCCCAAAACATTAAATTGGCAGTGATACTCACATCATCCATATAGCACAATCCCACCATCGAGTTACCTCTATTAATAGGTCAGTTGTTTTGCTCTCCTGTTATACCCACTAACAAAGCATCATTAAAGTATCAATAAAATTAGGCCCAATGTAAATGAAGAAAATCCATTTCTTTGACCAGATACCAGAAAGTAGCCCACATTTCCAAATTGCAAATTTCTAGTTACATGTATTTAATAACTTCACTTGCAAGACAGATTGCAACATGTTGTTTGGTGTGTAGCCAATCGTCATATATTTTTTATGAATATTCACACTCTACAGGTGAAAATGCAACACTATTGGACACTTCAACCTATTTTTATAAACTGCTACTATATGGGATTGTAAAAGATACGTCAGTTGCCAACGTGACTACAAAATCTTCAATCTCTGCAGTGATGATGACTTCATAAACAGACTACTGTGTTTTAGCTATCCCCGTCAAGTATTCTATCACAGGTACACCATTCTATTTCCCATGCATACGGTGAGTTAGATCACTATTACTGAAGAGTTTGCAATTAATATAACTACAATAAAATAATGCTCTTAATCAATAGATAAATGGTCAAGAAAAAGTGTAATTCTACCAAAAGCTGATGAATTTAATTTTAATTAGCTACAGTTATTCCAGCTGGAAATGAAGAACCATCACATTAAATTAGAGATGCTCTTTGAAGGAGCCAGGCCTAGGCAATTTTTTCAGCTGTTTACTCCATAGATATTTCTGTTTGTTTAATATTTATATGGGACAGATCCAGTGAGACATTATCCAATTGGGCGTACTCCTGTTGGGAAATGTGTTGCATGAAATCAATTTTAACAAATGAAAAAACCCATATGATATCTTGACTGTACTTAATTCTAAATGTGTGTGAATAAACTGCCTAACTTTAGTATAATGATACATTATTATCAAAAATATTTACAATATTTCAAAGAGATTAGGAATTAAAAGAAAAGAAGAAAGAGATAAGAAAAGAAACAGTTAAGCATATTAATACCTAAATCAGGTGTATACAGAAAAAAAGAAAAGAATAAAAAAAGAAGGAAAAGGGAATATACAAAATTCATTATGTTTTACGTTATAGAGTTCAACATTTTTTTAAATCATCAGTAATTTAAACAATGTAATCCTATCGAATCAGAATATGGCAGTTAGGGCAAGTGATTTACATTATTGTACCAATCTGAAATTGGGGCCCAGATCTGGTTTCCTCGAAGTCTAGTTTTTTTACCCCTAGTTCCATAAATTGAAATCTCTTGTTTGTATGTAGCAAGGAAGCGGCCAAGCCACATCTGAAATGTAGGTGGCTCTAGGTCTTTCCAGCGAGCAGCAGGAATAATACGTAGGATAGCGGTTGCTAAAAACAAAGACCTTTGCTCATCAATACTGTGCCCCAATGAGTTATCATGTCCCATCACATAAAGGGTAGCTGAATCTTTTATATTCCGTCCAAAAACTTGGGCCCAGAATTTCATTAGCATATTTTTTAGTAAATCTAATTTGGGGCATTCAGCAAACATATGGATTAAGTTTGCTTGGGGTTGTTTGCATCTCGGGCAGTTGTCATCAGCTCGCAAGCCCCAAGAGAACAGTTTTGATGGTGTGTAATATAGGTTATATATAACTCTGTAGTATTGAGCTTTAAGGTTGGAGGCAATAAATAATTTCGACGATAGAGCTAACGAGAGATCAATATCTATGTTTGGATTAGCCAACCTTAGAGCCCAAGCTTGCTCTACCCGCTCCAGATCATCCTCAACATTTTCCATCAATAATTGATACAAAGTACCTATACTGGTGGATCGTTTTCCAATGACTGAAAAAAGGTAAATGTTGTTTAATTCTATTTTGGGAACACAATTTCGAATAGACGTAGATACTTGGAGGTATTTAAGGAAATCAGTGGTGGGGATAGTATATTTCTGTTGAAACCAGTCGAAGGTGGTAGCATTTCCTGGGTTTAATAAATCTGCGACTGTCTTGATACCCAAATTTTCCCACCTGCGAGAGGTGCTATCATTGAGGCAGTCTGGAAGGATTGAGCTGTTCCATAAGGGAGTATATTTCGTTATTTTTGGAATATTTAGTTGTTTCGAAATAAATTTCCAAGCCTTCCACGCATCAGTAATTATTTTTAACTTGATTTTTTTAAAGTAAGATGGTTCGATTTGCCTCAAGAATAGCCCCTGACATTTGGACCCGAGGCTAAGCTCATAAATGGAAGGGATGTAAAGTTCCCTATTAATAGGAATAGATGTTTTAGAATTTAACAGAGGGCCCATGTGTTGGATAAGTGATGCCCATAAATATAAGGTTAGATTAGGGATGGCTAGCCCCCCCCTATCTAAGGGTAAGGTTAGAGGTGGTAATGCTCTTCTGATCTTCCCAAAGCTCCAGATGAACTTAGACATGGAGGAGTCAAGGATCTTAATATAGTTACCACCGGGGAATAGCGGAATTGTTCGAAACAGGTAGAGTATTTTTGGGAAGATAGTCATTTTTAAATAATTAGCCCTTCCAATGATAGACAGGTGTAAATTGTCTACTCTTCTCAGATCTTCTTTTATCTTATTAATCAAGGGGGTATAGTTAAGATGGTTAATTTCATCTACGTCAGAAGATATGCAAACCCCCAGATAAGTTGCCTGTTTAACTTTATAAGGGCTCTCATATATCATATTATTTGTGCAAAGGACCATTGTTTTATCTCTGTTAAGAGAATAACCTGAGTAAATACCAAAAGTATGAGTAATTAGTTCAATTTCATTAATTGCCTCAGTTGGGTTTGTTGTTAATACTGCCACATCATCGGCATAAGCCAAAATTTTTGTTGAAAACAGACCCACCGTAACAGGTTGAATGACAGGTGAGGAAAGTAATTTTAAAATAAGGGGATTGATATAAAGGGCAAATAATATCGGGGAGCAGGGACATCCCTGCCTTGTGCCTCTTTGTATCTCAATAAACTCCGACTCAGAACCACAGATGTTAAGTTTTGCCGTTGGGCCTACATATAGGGTTTTTATAGCATTAATAAATTTATACCCGAAATTATTCAGTTCTAAGATGTTCCATAGAAATTCCCAGGAGACACGGTCAAATGCCTTCTCGGCATCGAGAAGGATCATCGACATCCCGCCCCCCCGTGGCGCCCATGATGTCAAATAGGGTAATGGCTCTACGGGTATGATCTGTGGTGCCTTTTCCCGGAATAAAGCCATGCTGCCACGGGGAGGCAAGACGCTCGACGACCCGACTCAGCCGATTGGTTTTGAGTCGGAGTTTATAAGAGATATGGGCCTATATGAAGATGGTAAATGGGGGGGTTTGTTTTTTTTAGCAAATATCACTATATTAGTGCTTTTCCAAGACTCTGGCGGTATTACATTATGTTGGACCCCTAAAAAAAGATCCAATAAGTAGGGGAGTATTTGTTTTCCCAGTATTTTGTAGAGGTCCAAGGGAATTTTATCAGGGCCTGCTGCTTTGCCATTTGCGAGCTCAGCTAATGCAAGCTCAAGTTCTGTGATTGAAATTTCCCTTTCTATTTCTAGTTTAATAGTTTCATCAATCACTGGATTGGGACCTATCGCTGATGACCAATTATTAAGAAAGGTTTTACAATCTCTGTTAGAGTATGGGTCATCATTTTGGTATAACTTTTGATAGTATTTTCGAAAAGCCTCTACTATGTCTTGTGTGGATGTGTATTGATGCCCCTCATACTCAATCATTTTAATGTTATTATAAGATTGTTTTTGACAAGTACGTAGGGCTAGTTGTCTTCCACGATTTTCCCCGGATTCATATAAATTTCTTTTGTTTGCTTCATAAGTTTCTGCAGCTTTCCTAATTAATGAACTATTAATTTCCGTTTTCAGTACTGATATTTTATGAAGAGTGTCGTTGGCTAGATTTAGTCTTCCCTGATGGATCTGGGTGGCATGATAAGCTTCGAGGTTAGATAGTTCTCGCTTTAGCCTTAGGTTGTTATTGTCATCTATCTTTTTGTTTTTGGCAGCAAATGATATTGTTTCACCCCTTAGTGCTGATTTAAAGCAATCCCAGACAATAAGTCTGGGGGCACTATATTGATTGCAGTCAAAAAAAACCTGAGCCCAAGATGTAATATGAGTTATATAATCCAGGTTGACAAGTAACTTTCTGTCAAAAGACCATTGTGATTTAGGTCTATTAAAACTGGGTAAATCAAAAATAAGGGTGAGTGCATTATGGTCCGAAATTGTTTTTGGGGATTTGATTACATCTATTAATTCCAGGTCCATCAAGGAAGTCACAATGTAGTCAATTCGTACATATTTATTATGTGGAAATGAAAAAAAAGTAAAACCGGGATCATTATTTTTCTTCAAGCCCCAGACATCCCGCAAATTGTGGCTATCCATTAATTGGCGTATGGCCCTATACACCTTAGGCTTACGTCCATTATAATTCTGGGGAAGTCGGTTATGTACAGGAGTCCCTAGTGAGATGTTAAAACCTCCACAAATAATAAGAGGAGAGGGCCAGGAAGCCAATTCTATGTCTAGATCTCTAAATATTGAGGGATCATCTAAATTTGGTCCGTAAATTGCACAGATCGTGGGACCCACTTCTAACTGCACTATAGCCCATCTTCCATGTTTGTCAGCCAACTTACGCCTGGGATTGCCTAGTGTAGGTTTTACCAAAATTGCAACCCCCCTAGTTTTAGATGTTTGTGAAGTTGTTACGATCACCTTATAGCCTGGAATCTTTAGTAGTTCTTTGTCGGAATCTGCAATATGTGTCTCCTGTAGACATAGTATGTCGATAGAATCTTGTTGTAATAATTGATGTAATTGTGCCCTTTTGTTTCTGTCATTAAGACCAGCTATATTCCAATTACACAGTTTTAACCTCCCCATTTAAGGTAATATATATTGAATTTAGTCGTGATGGCACAGTTAAATATGTGTAAACATAGATTAAGCCAGAGGTTTTTAATCTGGTTTAGTTTTTCTGCTACCATTTGATCCTGTATACAAGAGAAAAAAATTGCTTGACATTGACTTCTTTGACTGAAGTTGCTTATTTTTTTGTTTTTATCCCCCCCATCCCATCCCGCCGCCCCACTCCCCCCGAACACCAACTTTCGAGGCATTTAGACTCTGGTAGAGTCTATAGTGATGGTGAGATGTTCCATGACCACCCCCATTAATAACAGCGCTTGTGTTACACAGAAGCCAGTAAAGTTGAGAGAGTGCAACAAAAACAACAAAAAAAAGAAAAAGAAAGAGATACAAGACTAATATATCGATTTAGAAAAGTAGCGTGATTAATTTAGCATCTGCAGCCCTGCAGCCCTATAATCTTGTGAAGTGACTCAGAAAAAAATATATTTGTATGTGTAACTAACATACATCAGGTGTATAACTGCTACATCACAGCGGTCTCTATTTGGGATTAGTCTCAAAGCTTATGTCATAGTGTCTAAGAATTCCTTTGCTTTTATCTCTGACGTGAAAAATTTAACCTGGCCTTTATAGATGACCTTCAATTTAGCAGGGTTGTTGAGATACACCTGAGCGTTTTTATCCATGAAGGGTTTAATCATCTGGCGAAGACGCCATCTTCTCTCCAAAGTTATGTGGCAAAAATCAGGCCTGACAAAGTAGGAGATATTATTTCTGATGCGTCGAGCCTCAGGTTTGGCTTTGTCGGCGACAGCCTGGCGGAGAAGAAAGTTACCAAAATAGACAATGTGTTTTCAAGAGCTTTCTAAAAGCCAGTGGATCCTTGATGTTCCGAAGAGCAAAGGGAAGGGTGTTCCATGCCACGGCAGCCAGAAGTTGAGATGAGGAGCACAATTGTCTCAGAGGGGCATAGAAAAAGAAGCGTTTCTACAGGTAAGTAGGGCCTTGACCGTAGAGAGCACAATGGGTAATGACTAATGATTTAAACTTTACCCTTACAGCCATGGGCAGCCAGTGCAATTAGCGCAGATGGTGACTCATACAGCTTCCCCGTCAGGAGGGCAAGTCAAGCGGAAGCTTGGCTGCCGTATTCTGGACCACCTGAATCTTTTTCAGGAGGTAGCCAGGAATGCCAACATAGAGAGCATTGGCATAGTCGAGATAGAACAAGGTCACGGATGACTGTCTCCTTCGCAGCCCTAGGCAGAAGGGGGAGAAACGTCATTAGGGTTTTAAGCAGGCCGAAGCAGGTGCCGGCATTCTTCTTGACCTGAGTGTAGAAAGAAAGGTTCTGTATTGCTGTATTGAGTGAGCACGCGTTGTGTGAGCCCGCAGACCTGAAATGCAGATCCTGCAGCTGACTGAGAGGAGCCGCTGGTGGAGAAGGCTTTGCACCGCAGGCGGCCTAAACAACACGGCTGCCTTCGGGATTGCCAGCCTGCCTAGAGCTGAAATCTGGGAGCCTGTGGTCTGAGGTGGGATGAAATTGGAGATTGCAGAGGCCTGACATATAACTGTCGTCAGGTGCGAGCGGGCCCGGTGCGCAGCCCTGCGGGGGGACTGGGTGAGCCCATCAAGGCGCGGCTGCACAGACGGCGTGAGCCGATTGCTTGCTCTGGGGGCTGACCACTGCAGTTTGTTAATGAGCGGCCGCAGAAACCCAGCAGTCAGTAAGGACGGCAAACGTAGCGCGTCTAAAATTGCATCATAGGCGGCGGCTGGGTGCTCCCACCGCCACAGGTACATATTTACGGGGGTGACGACTTGTGCGCCAAAGCCAGAGCGCTTAAATTGTGGACAGACATTGTTCGCTCCGATAGGCCTGTGCAGACCGCACCAACATCATAGAAGGAAATTGAGACACGCTCGAGGAGACAGTATGGCGCAGCAAGGAGTCAGCGGGAAGGCCTATGGTGCCCTGACAGCTGAGTGGGCACTTGCTATCGTGTTTCCTTGTTCTCACCTCCCCTCTCCGTTATCTGATACAACTCTGGGGACGCCGAGAATCTTGCCTCCAGAGTACCCCCCCAGGAGGGAGGAGCAAACCCGCACCCAGAGCGCCCAAAAGCGTGAGTTACCAGTGCAGTGCGGGACGCTTGGGAAGATCTGGCCAAGGCCCGGCCCGGCCTTGTCCGTCCCAGACTGGAAGAGACTGGACTGGTCCAGGGCTCTAACATTTGCCCTGCATAATGGTACTGTGTTATTGACCCTAATGTGCGTATTTAGGAAGGAATATGTGTAGCTTTGTTACTTTCATTATGTTTTACTCTTCTTAGTATATGGACTAAATTACTGATACATCTTCCTTTATCCAAGCTGTCCCACCAAGCCACATAACGTATTTGATAAATTTACAAGAGATTTCCATCTAAGGTTGACATCGTCTTACTTCAAAGATTAAACATCATCATGGGGAATAGAAGAACGTTAAGCGCTTCAAATAAGAGGCAGCTCCAGGAAGGGACTCAGCCACGTCAGACCTTGCTTAGATCCCTTACAGGAGCAGTAGGGGCCATAGAGCATCAGATCACCCGGTAGAAGAGGCGATGAAACCAGGACAAAATGGCCCAGGCGGAGATTCACCCAAAGCACAGGCTCTAATTGATGGTAGTACTCTCCCCACTACGGCTTTAAGGTGCACACAAGTAGAAAAAGGGTGCATTGTAAATATTTCAGATAATATATCAGGTATCGACCTTGAGGTTGATTCTAGAAAGCTAGGAACCCTGATAATTTAACATCAGTTACTGCTGAAGTGGCACTAACCAATAGGGAGCCTCTGCTGAATACCCACAAAAACACAAACGGTAAGGATAAAAAATTATCAAAGTCGCATTTAGAGAAAGGAGGAAAACTAACAGAGAATGTTAATGCCCACTCACATAACGAATTGATAAAGTTAAAAACCAAAGTCGAGGCCTTAGACTTCTTCCTTAAGGAAAGCTTAAACAACCTAATACATAGAATGGGTTCAATTGAGGAGTTGTTGTAAAAGTATTTAGCCAACTCACAGATTTTAGGGAACAGGACAGGCACAGCGCAGACTGTTGACCACGGAGCCACTTTAAACAATCAATGGCGCCCACAGACCCAACCTGTCATTGCCAATCGTGATCAATCATCATTGATATCCTTGCTCGACCTACTGCTAACATTAAACTCATCCTACCTCCACCCATTATCCCCACGGTTACAGCTATCTCTAAAATACCTAACGTTTCAAGACACAAGTATGAAAATGTAGGGGAGACTAACCTGACACGCTTAGATCTACCAACCGGGGCGACCCCTTATGTGGTGGTTCTAACCAATGTCCCTATTTTACAACAAGAGGCAGATGAATCGTGGGAGACACTTAGGAACAAGCCGTTGCACTGGTTAGGGGGAAGGACAGGCTTTATTAAGAGGTTATTTGCCGAATTTAAGATGGCAAGGAGAGTAAGTTGGTTGGGCAAGGACAGGAGATCCTGAGTACTATGGGAAACCAACCTAACTTAGGGAATGGGATTAATATAGTCCCACTAGGATATTTCTATAGGCCTACTTACGATATTAGACTCACAAACAAAGTACCCCCGGTTTTGCATCATGGGCACAGGTGGAATATCCCTATACACATGAAGACCTAGCCAATCTAGAGTCAGTAGACTGACTACAAATGAGAACCCTAAGGCCCTATGGGGGGCATGGGTTATCTTTATCCTTGCCTATAGACGTTAATGCTAATCCTTTTTATGCTGATGGGATAACGGAGGAGGTGGCTACCTTTGATTTAGTACCAACTTCGAGGGTCTTGCCGACCCCGCTGTAATACTGTAACAACGGTCCCACGGTGTGTGTCTGAGTAGTATCGCTGGTGCGCGACCTGTCCCTGCGCAAGCTAGCTAGCCTTATAACGGCCTAAGGAGGCCCAGCACGCACCACACAACATTGGCGACGAGCGGAGGGGGCCCAACCCTCGCCCGTACACCGAAGGCCTGCCAGGAGCTGTCTGCTCCCTTCCGCGGTGCATACCGCGTGTCTACCGGTTGCGGCGCCTGCCGTCACTGGGCCGGTCTACCTGTCCCTGTTCCCTCGCCTGGGTCCTGGAAGTCTTACCACCGCTGCTGGGGGAGGAAGAGGTGACGTTGCTGCTGCCTCGCCGGCCGGTCTACGAACACGACTGGTTGCCATTCACCACGCATCCCGCGTGAGTCGCGGGCCGGTGCAGCGCCCTGCTGAAGCTCACGCATTGCGCGTGAGCCGCAGAAACACCCTGCCATCGCTCACGCATTGCACGTGTGTCGTTTTTCGGCCAGGGGGGCCCTGCTACGCCCCAGAGGGGTACTGTCGGCGACCTGGTGTTGGAGGAAGACCCCGGAAGGGACCACGACATCCTCGAGCCGCTGGAGGCCTGCGAAACCCGCGGCGGAACCGAGGTGAGCCACGCAGCTACCACGGGGTGCCACGAATTGGCGCCATAGGGAAGAGGACCGGCAGGGTCACGCGTCATCTCAAGGAGTGAAGGGACAGGAACGACTCCTGAAATAATTCATCAACCTACGGTTACGCTCTCACCATGGGGGATGGAGATCCCCCGGCACCCACCATCAACATCCCATTTCAGCACGCTGCGGCGGGGGTGCTGCCGCCATTCAGTGAGGCGGCGGACCCGTCCACAGCCTCGCCGCGGTGGAAAATCTGGCTCGAAAGATTGGAGAATTATTTCATGGTCACGAGGGAGACAGACAATGCTGTGAAAAGGTCTCTTTTACTCCACTATGCGGGGGATGAGATATTCAGACTTTTCAAACATTTACCTAATACGGGTGCAGCAGACTGCTGCGACGCGGCTATTGCTGCCCTCAATGGCCATTTTGATCCCCAATTGAACGTGGACTTCGAAGTGTTCAAGTTGGGACAGGCACGTCAGCGGGAGGGTGAGTCGATGGACCAATTCCATACCCGCGTCAGGGAGCTAGCCAGCTCCACCGATGAGGACCAACCAAGAGCCATAAGGAGACAGATTATTCAAGGTTGTCGAGACAAGACACTGAGAGGATTGATTCTACGCAAACCAGGAATCTCACTGGAAGATATCCTAATTCTGGCCAGATCTCACGAGCTCTGGAACGTCAGGGCCACTGCCATGGAACAGGCCCTACACAAAGCCCCAGTCAAAACTTAAACTATCAAGGTGGAACGTGCAGATGCCGTACGGCCCTGACCACGTGGGCCACCACAGAAAGGATACCGGAGAGATCCTCCCCAAGCCCGATGTGGAATTACGGCCATGAGCCCCACGCGGCCAAAGACTGCCCAGCTCAGGGCCAAACATGTGCGAGTTGTGGAATTCCAAACCACTTTGCATCGGTCTGCCGCAGGAAGAACCAATCCAAGAATTTCAAGGGATCACGGACGCCTACCAAGGCCGTTCGTCAACTGTCGCTAACCGACCCTCCACTGGCGAAAGCAGAAAGACACCTACCCACGGTGTACGACGACTCGGAGTCGGAGGATGAAGAGGCGTACATCATTTCGTTCGCACGGGAACTCAAGCAACGACGGCGGCCCCAACCAACATGTATTGTGCAGATGGGGGAAAACGAAGTAAAGGCCATCATTGATACTGGCGCCACCGTCAATGTAATGGGCCTGCAACAGTTCAACAAGCTACGCCCACGGCCCGAGGTACTGCCTTCCAAGACAAGGATCTTCGCCTACGGAGCAGACACACCGCTGCCCCTCAAGGGAAAAATCATAATACCCATTCAGGCTGACGAGTCAGAGGTAATGGCGACCGTTCACATCATCAACCGAGAAGCTGACACTCTGCTAAGTAGTCATACAGCGGAGGACCTAAAACTTATAGCGTTTGCCAATCGCATCAGAGCACACCAAGTAGACGAACTATTGGGACGATTCCCTGAACTATTCAGAGGCCTAGGATGCATAAAATGTGAACCTGTCAAACTCCACATTGACAAATCTGTCACTCCCACCGCATTACGCCACCGTCGGATACCCTTCCACCTTCGCCCGCTGGTGGAAAAAGAACTTGAAAAACTGGAGGGCCTAGGGGTCATAGAAAAAGTCACGGGGCCCACCCCGTGGGTCTCGCCTATGGTCATTGTGGAGAAGCCTAAGCAACCGGGCGAAATTTGCCTATGCATCGACATGCGGCTACCGAATGCAGCCATCCGGAGGGAAAGACATCTGACCCCAACTATGGACGACATTGTGGCCGACGTGAATGGATCAAAGTGGTTTTCGAAAATTGACCTCAACGCTGGATACCATCAACTACCACTAGCGGAGGAAACCCGTTTCATCACCACTTTTAGCACCCATCTTGGTCTCCGGCGCTACAAGCGTTTAAACTTGGGCATATCATCAGCGGCGGAGGTGTTCCAGAACACAATCAGAGAACTCCTATCTGGGTTACCCGGGGTAATAAATGTCAGTGACGACATTTTGATACATTCTGCCACCGCTTCAGACCACCACAGACACCTCCGGGACGTCCTAAAGAGACTGAGTACCTATGGAGCGACACTCCACAGAGAAAAGTGTCAGTTCTTTCAACACTCTATTGAGTTCTTTGGCTATGTCTTCAACCAGGAGGGAATCCAGATTGACCCGAGGAAGGCCAAAGCCATAAAGGATTCCCCCCTGCGCCAAAGTCCCCGACGGAAGTGAGAAGTTTTCTCGGGATGGCCACGTACTGTGGCCGGTTCATACCGGGTTTAGCCACTCGAAGCGAGCCGCTACGAGCACTGACCAAGACGGATGCCATGTGGCAGTGGGGCCCGAAGGAAGATGAAGCCTTCCAGGGTATCAAGGATGCCCTCTTGGAGAAAGCCACCCTCTCCTACTTTGACCCCGCAAAACGTACGGAGGTGATCGTCGATGCCAGTCCGGTAGGCCTTGGCGCCGTCCTGACCCAAGAACATGAACCCGGCCAATGGACGGCATTAGCCTTCGCCAGTAAAGCCCTGACCCCAACTGAAACCAGATACGCACAAATCGAGAGGGAGGCTCTCGCCATCAAATGGGCCTGTAGTCATTTCCATTTGTACCTACAAGGACACTCTTTCGTCATGGTCACTGACCACCAACCCCTCGTGCCCCTCTTCAAGGGAACTGCACCCCACCCACCACCTCGCATTGAACGATGGGTGATTCAACTTCAACCATACGAGATGGAGGTGATATATCGCCCAGGGGCCAAAAATCCCACAGATTATCTGTCGCGCCACCCCTCACAACAGGAGACGGAACCTGTGGATGATGACTGCGAGGAATACGCCCAGTGGGAGGCACTTACCTCATGCCCGCAGTGCATGACGGTAGAAGATATCAAGGAAGCGGCTGCCGCTGACAACATCTACATGAGGTCGCTTCAGGCGGTTCGAGAAGGTTCGTGGGCCGACTACCTACGCCCACCCAACTCCTGGACCGCAGAAGACAAAGAGGCACATACGAAGATCTGGCGCGTCCGGCATGAGCTAAGTGCCACGGAAGAAGGAGTGCTACTGAGAGGGTCACGACTGGTGATACCACAGAGCCTAAGGCACCGGGCAACACAACTCGCCCACGGGGGTCACCAAGGCGCGACGAAGATGAAGGCGCGTATGCGGGAGAAGGTGTGGTTCCCGGAGCTAGAAACCACAGTGGAGGAGTACGTGAAGAACCTCATGTCCTGCCAGCTGACGTGCGACCCTGAGAGACCTGCACCAGTAATCACGGAAGAAGCCTGCACATCTCCCTGGACCAAGGTCAGCATAGACTTTGGAAGCTTCCCGGGGGAAGGACACACGCTTGTGGCCATCGATTCCTACTCCAAGTACCCGCTAGTGAAGAGGGTTGTCTCCACTGCGTTCACGCATGTAGGACCGGCACTAGAAAAGATATTCTCCATGTTTGGATATCCAGTTGAAATACGGAGCGATAATGGACCGCCATTCCAGGGAGCTGAGTTTGCCACGTTCCTCAAGGCCAGAGGCATTCTACATCGTCGCATCACACCTCAATGGCCCCAATCCAATGGCGACGTTGAGAGATTTATGCGGACCCTCAATAAGGTGTTCCGGATAGCAGTGGTGGAACTAGCCGACCCCGAACACAGACTGCACAACTTCCTACGGGAATACCGGGGAACCCCTCACTGCACCACGCAAAGCAGCCCTTGGACTCTCATGTTCCAAGGACAACGAAGAGACCTTCTTCCCACTGCCCCGGGGTGGACACCGGACTTGACCCACACTGGTGACGCACAGGAACGGAGATGGCAAGGTAACCAGCGAGCTAGCCGACGCCGGAGAGCCACCCCAAGACACCTAAGCCAGGGGACCCGAGTGATCATACGAAATAGACGCCCAGGGGGAAAATTCCAAACTCGATATGAGCCGGGCACCTGGACAGTGATGTCCACGAAAGGCACTATGATCACTGCAAGAAAAAGTGAAGAGGAAGTATCGAGAAACACCTCCTGGTTCAAGGTGATACCACCCGCACCAAGACAATGCTCGGAGGCTATGGGAGAGGACAACGGATCACCCGTAGCTGCAGCGCCTGGGGAAGAAAGTAGTATACCATCAGGGAGCCAGACGGAGGGACCTGAGCTGGAGTCGGTATCTCCAACACCGTCGGACACCATCAGGGACATTCATCAAAGTATGGAAGGTGGCCGGGGCAACACCCAGAGGTACAATCTGCGGGCTAATCCACCACTGAGTCAGAAGTTAAAAGACTATGCCTGTCTGCTAAGGCCCTGAAGCTGATACCAAGGGACATGCAAGTACTGTGGCATTTTGTTTGAACTATACGTCTAGATGGCATCAATGGTTAACCGCTGTGGAAAAGTTTATATAGTTGGATAGGGATGTAATACTGTAACAATGGTCTAGTTGATGCACGTACACGCATCCCCACATCTGCAGGCCAGGCGTGGCCTGCGGGGTTAAATAAAAGGGGGACGGGCGCTCGTGCACGTCACTTCCGACCATGACACGATGTGTGCCTGAGTAGTATCGCTGGTGCGAGACCTGCCCCTGCGCAAGCTAGCTAGCCTTATAACGGCCTAAGGAGGCCCAGCACGCACCACACAACACCCGCCATCCATCATACTAACCGATCAAACATAACTCAGTGGGGCAGAAGGAATGGGGACAAATCCATACCTAGGAAAGGAGAACACTAACCAGTTCCTGTTCTGGAACGTGGCAGGGATAATTTCTAAAGTAACAAATATTTTGTGGACTGATTTTATTAGGAAGTTTGACATTTTTAGTCTTTAGAAGACCTGGGCGATAAAACCGATGCACATTGAGGGCTATAAAAGCTTCCACACTGTAGCCGTCAAATCACAACCTGGCAGAGCCAAGGGTGGCCTATGCACCTTTTGGTCTTAGAAAAGATAGCCCTAATAGTGACAGATAAGCACTGTCAGATAAAGATCCTTACATCGTGCTTGTGAATTTGTGGCACCTGAACTGTTTGAGGGGACCATTAGGCACATGTGTGGAGACCTGCTTAACTTACAAGCTGGTTCATCCAAAGATGTGTGTGTTATATGGGTGGGGGATTTAACTCGTATTTATGCCCACATGTTGATAAAGGGATTTGTGACATAGGCTACGAAAAGGGTTCAGGCTTCCCCCACTTCTCTCATTCTAGGCAAGGTGACCTTTTAAACGAGGTTATGTTAGAACTTGATATGGGCTTCGCAAATAACTTATGTTCCCTTTTCGCCCGACCTTTAATTGGCGAGGGGCTTTTACAACGATAAGTTTTTTCCTAATCTCATGCAAACACTCTTCCTATATCAAGGACTTTAGGACACATAAGATCGCTTTGAGCGATCACTTTCCAATTAGCATGGAACTGATAGTCCATAAAAATTCTAAAAAGCCCGATTGTAACCCTGTTTACTCTGCAGAAAACATTACCCTGCCCAAACAAAATGGTTATGCACTTAAATGGGCAAAAGTTGATCCAGGGTTTTTCCTGGAGAAGGTAGTAAAAGGATGCCCAAACGAGGTTTCAACTTGTTTAAATGAACATTCATCACACCACGACATTGTAAGTAACTTTTTTAATCTAACTTCGTCAAAGAATCCCTACAGGTAAAAGGGAGAAAAAATTGTAATATTAATCATGGCTGGTTTGACAATAAGTGCACGAAGGCCTATACTAATCTTAAAAATGCCTTGCATGCCAAAGTGAAAGATCCAGATCATATAGAGAGGCAAGACATGAATACAAGTGAGTATTAAAGGCAAGAAAGTCAGCCTTAAAAGAGGTAGCATGGCAAGCCTTACACGACGCTTCGACCAATCACGACTCTTCAGCTTTTTGGAAGGCTGTAAACGCCCCCTTTTTTGGCTGGAAGTGATAATGCTATAATAGAGACTGCATTAACTGAGCACGAGTGGATCATTCATTAATCAAGTTTATATGGAAATTTGATCCAAATAGATCAGGACAATCGGTTTGTTGAGGCAGATACTGTCGACCCTTGTAATTTTAGTAACATCCCTTTACATTTCACTCTCAGTGAGGTAATTTCAGCTATCAATTCAAGCCAAGGGGGGAAGGCCACGGGGCCCGATGGGATCCCAGTGGGTCTTTTTAAATTTAACGTAGAATTCTGGGGCCCGCTATTGACGCAGGTCTTTAAGGCTTGAGGTTCAAGAGGCTTCCTGCCGACCTGGTACGAATCTATATTAGTACTCATATTTAAAAAGGGCGATAGGGAAAACCCAGCCTCTTACCGCCCTTTATCTTTGTTGGACTCTACAGTTAAGATTGTGGGTAGAGTCATCCTAGATAGATTACAGCTGTGGGCGGAAGAGAAATCAATTTTAAGCGATCTTCAATATGGCTTCCGAAAAGGCCTGGGCACCATCGAACAGGGCCTAAATCTACACATCTTTATAGATAAATATACAAAGGCCAAGAGGGAAAATTTATATCTAACCTTTGTGGATCTAACAGCTTCATTCGACTGCGTTAACTACGAGGAGCTATGGTAGGTTTTAGCAGAGATGGGAGCAGATGTCCTATTAATTACTTTTTTAAGACAGTTATATTCAGGAACACGGGGAAGGGTCCGATACGGAAGAGCAGGTGAATGCTTTGAACACTTTGATGTGATGAGGGGTGTAAGACAAGGGTGCATCTTAGCCCCGTTTCTCTTCTCACTCTATATAAATAATCTAGAAAGGGTCTTGTTTAAGGAGTATAAGGATCTACCAACAGCCTCGTCCCGGCCCATTCCCGCATATATGTACACAGATGATGCGGTCCTCATGGCCCACATTCCGAATGCTTTACAGAACGTTGTTAACTCGTTTGTAACTTATATGTCAGGTTTCGGACTTTCAGTGAACTGCTCAAAAACTCATACAATGTACTGTGGGACTGGGCTAAAAAGGAAGACAAAAACCCTCCACATAGAATCCAAGCCTATAGAGACCGTTTCAACCTTTTCCTATCTCTGAATTTTATTAGACCACTCAGGGCTTTGGACCCAGGCGATCAAGTCCAGAAGACTTCTGTTCATTTAATCCATGATGGCCTTGCAAAATTTGAGCAAAGCAATAGGCAGACGCTGCCCATCTGAAATGTTACAGAGTTATAGAGCTAAATGTGTGGCAATTGCCACTTATGGAGCAAGAATATGGGGGCATGCAAATGAAAATATATTGCAGAAAAGAAGTTTCTCAGGTCACTTCTGGGTGTTCCAGATAGCACAGCAAACTACATATGTCACTAAGAACTGGGTATGCACTTTTTGGAGGATTTAATTAAGATCAAACCCACCCTCCTATGGCATAAAGTTTGGACGTCAGAGGAGAAGGCCTTTAATCGCCACATATTAATAGATGCCCAGGCGCTGGAAGTAGTTAGGCGGATAAGATGGTTGGAATATGTAAAAACATTTTTGACCAACTTAGGCCGTCCTGAATACTATAAAGAACCACATACACGGTGTACTGTAACAAGGAGAGACTTCAAAGCAATGTGTATACAACACTTGTGTGAAATTAGAAACACCACGGAATTGAAGAAGTCCACGGTCCAAATATACTCTATGACCTATACAAATACAGCTATACAAATGTATATCACCCTGACTACTAATGATTATGAGAGATTTTTGCTGACCCGGTTGAGATTTAATATTCTACATAAAAGCCTGAGCTTTCCAACTCCTAACGACTGGCCAAGAATATTAAGCAAATGTCCTTGTGACGACGCCTCGACTCAATCTAACTTGCATGTAATGTTTTTTTGTACATTTTATTCTAACCCCAGAAAAATGTGGATTATTCCAGTTTTAAAAAGATCAGGCCTGAGACAATGTAAACTAGCGTTTTGTTTTTTGCCGTCGCTAGAAAATGAATTTCTTATAGCTTCTGAAACTGCATTTTTAAAACATGTTTTTAAATATCGCAAATCTATTTTGTGACGTTTTTAACATGGTTTTTAAACTTTGGAATTTTTAATTGTATTGACTTAAGTAAATGAACTTTTATGGTGAACTTTGTCAGTTACCGAATAAAGTAACTTTGGATTGAATTGAATTAATGGGCTTCCCAATAGAGGTAGGCAGGGGGGAGCCTGGTGGCCAGAGAGTGTCCTTAAACTTGGGTAGAAATTTCCCAAAGAGGAGAATCTCAGACTTCTCTTCATTGCATTTAAGCTGCACGGAGGCAAGCCATTTAAAAACGGAGGACAAACAGTGCTTCGCAGAAGAGACTGAGTCCGTATTTTTCTCCCATGTAAAGAGATGCTGGGTATCGTCAGCGTAGGCAATAGTCCTCGCCCCCAGTTTTTCTGCCAAGTAAACCAAAAATGTAACATAAACTTTAAAAAGGAGGGGGCTACGAGAGGACCCCTGGGGGGCCCCTGTGGGCACCATCTGGGGAACAGAAGAAGAGGGCGGAAGCCAGACCTGCTGAACCCGTCCATCCAAGAAGGACCTGATCCAGCCCCAGGCCGTGCTAGAGACCCCTATCTCAGTAAGGTGCATAAGAAGCCATGAGTACAGGACTGTGTCAAACACCGCCAAACTCAATGCCGCCCTGCCGACTGTGTCCAAACACTCCCTGATGGCTTCCGAGACCTCTACCAAGGCTGATTCGGTACTCTGGGAGGCCCTAAAACCTCACTGAGCTGGGTGCAGGAGACCTCCTCTTTCCACAAACTCAGTGAGCTGTTTAGTCACCACTTTCTCACAAACCTTCGCTAAACTGGGCAGGAGGGAGATGGGGCAGTAATTCCCTGGACTAAGGGGTTCTAAAGAAGGCTTTTTAAAGAGGCGAAGAATCTTGGCCTGCTGCCAGACCTCCGGAACACAAGCTTTCTGCAGGGACAGATTAATGATCCCATTCACTTTGGCATTGATAGTCTCAGCAGCCGCTGCCAACAGTCTGGCTGAGCAAGGGTCCACGGGAGAGCCTGATTTCAGGCCCTTTCAGATTTTAAGGGAATATGATAAGTCCATAGGACTGAAGGCCTGGAGGGATTAGGTAGGGTATGCTAATGATGTCACTGACAAGACCCCTAAGGCACTATCACAGGAGGCAAAAGACGCCTGTATAGTACAGATCTTATCTCTGAAGAAACAGGAAAGATTGTTGCACCAGGAATCCGTCGATGGAGACAAATTTAATTGGGCAGTCGGTGATATAAAGCTCTGGACAATTGAGACAAATTTCTTGGCAATATTATTAGCAGAGTCAATGAGTGCTTAATAGAAGCACCTTTTGGCCTGGGTTAGGGCCTCATAGTAGTTTTTTTGTTTATGCCTAAGTTGCTGCTTAGGTTCTGGACAACAGTCATTCCGGCGCCACCTTCACTTAAGTACTTTCATTCATGTTTAAGCACTTTAAATTCCCGTGTGAACCAGGGTTTAGACGGAGACTCCATAGAAAAGCTGGGAGGAAATGACGGAGCTAACGTGTCCACAGTCTTCGTCACCCAGTCTGTAAATCCAACAAGGCCTCCCTCAAGATCACCCGGTAGGGCAGGTCTAGAAGCATTCAAGGCCTGATTGAATGCAAGCAGATCAATTTTGCTGCATGCTGGTTTGCTTTGGCTACGTGCAGGGGGGTCAGCATTGATGATTGCCCATGAAAAATAGGTTAAAAAATGGTCCAACAATGGGACCAGACACGGATCTTCTACTGTGATGGCAAAATTAGATCCAGAATGTTTCCCGATTGGTGGGTGGGACTGCTTATACACTTGGAGAGTTGAGCCAGATGAAGAATATCCAAAAAGTCGCAAGATTCCCTGGCCTCTGATTGGTCAAGATGAATATTAAGGTCTCCTAAAACCATATAGTTGGAGAATCGAGGAGCCAGAGGGTCAACAATGTCACCAAATGACTGAAAAGAAAGGACCAAGTGGGGCCAGGAGGTCTATAAATCAGAGAGCCCCCCAAGGTAAAATGGGCCGAGAAGCGGATTCTGAAGTCAAGTGCATCAAAGTCACCCCATGGAGAGACATCCCCTCTACAAAAGTCCCATTTGTCTTTATAAATAATAGCCACTCTGCCCCCTCTTCCATCGTGGCGATCCACTCTAGAGATCTTGCAACTCTCTGGTGTTGCCAAGGTGACAATAGGATCGGACATGGAATAAAGCCATGTCTCTGTAATGAATAGAAGGTCCAGAGGACTGTCGACAAGGAGGTCAAAAGCTTCCAATTGGTGCTTCCTGAGGGAGTGGACATTTCAAGAGGTATGTAGTATTCTGCACTTTTTTTGGCAAAATCATTCTGAATGTAACAGCTGAATGAAGGTAATCAGAAGTTCTTATAATGTCCAATAATATACTGCCTTGTACATGAGGCACTGTCACTAAGAGCCCTGGCACACGTTGGAGTTGCAGGTATCAATGTTAGTGGAAACTGTGATATGAAAAATATAGCAAACAAGTTCATGAGCTAAAATCAGGAACCTGTGTATCTAAAAAAGGAAGTCAACTTGAGGTATTAATTGGTGGCTTTAACAAAAACAAAAGGTTTCCATTTATTAGAACATTAATAAACTTTTGGAGTGGTGAAGAATGGCAGCTCGGCGGTTCAGCTGCTCTGTGAGGAGGCTACTTGTCTGCCTGCCCAGAACACGATACCCCCATACTTACATCTCATTTTACCTAGAGGTTGAGTGAGGCGGAACTCCCAGATCTCAACATCTTCGCCGGGCCTCTGGCTTCTGGGATCTGTGATGACCTCTGAGAGTAACTAAGGGCACTGAGCCACTAAGTGAGTTGTAGATCTAGGCCTGGGACTCATGGTTGATTGCCCCTGCCAGGCCCTCTTACCCCTCGGTAATTCCCATTCATTCCTAATGGCCTGGAGGCCCATAGGAATGAATGGGAAGCCATTCACTATTGCCGATTTGGTAAATTCCAAATCGGTGATAGGGGCACATATTCAAGGGTGGCAGGGTGTCACATTGACACCCTGTTGCACCCCTGAATCGTGCATGTTTGCACATGTGGCAGACATACATGCCCTAAGGGCATGCATGTCTGCCATATGGCACTGTTAAAAAAGCACAAAATTGCTTTTTTAAAGGTTTTTGATATTTACCGCCAACTTGTAGTTGGTGGTGAATAACGAATCCTCAAAGCACATAAGCACTCTTAAATTTGCTTCCTACATACCATTTACCGATTCGGTAAATACCGAATCAGTAAATAATGATTCGGTAAATACCGAATCGGTAAATACCGAATCATCACCTACATCGGAAATGGCTCAATACAGGTCAGTAAGCCTGAAATTTACTGAATTTGGGGTTTACCGACTGGTAATTAGCCAACTACATCGACCCTAAATCTCCTCCTACCTACAGAAGAAAACAAAAGAATAGAAACAAGGATGGCACAATTGCTACAGGCAAATTGTCAGCTGGGAAAGCAAGTACACTGATATTATCAGTCACCGATAAAGGCTTAAGGAAGATTAATGAGTTTTTCCTGAGCCTGGTGAAACAGCCCTCTCCCCACCTATGTTCCCTTTAGGTTGCACCTGCGCGAGCAGCCTTGCCTCTTCCTGCACCCAGACTGTCTCTGAGAGTGCCCTGGCCACTTCTTGGAGCAAAAGGGACAATACAAGGAAATGTTGCCATTGGCCCACAGTAGGTGTTTTCATACTTGCTGCCAGTGGCGTAACACAGGCCTCCACAGCCCCTGCTGTGTGGGGGGCCCCAAGCTCCAGGGGGCCCCCTTAACACAGTACTCTGGCCAGAGAGCTCCTGATTGAGTTCAGAGGGGGTCCTAGATGTACCTTGCCGGGGCTCAAGTTTCTTTACACCAGTGCCTGCTGTGTGGCTTCGGCAAAATGTCCTTTTATTGCCCGTTTCAGCAGGTGTGAAAACTTCTCTTTTTTGTGTGACATGACATGCGCCAACGAAGGGGCTGCTGCTTCATTTAATTTAAGAATGGAGCATTTCAGGAAGCCAATTCGGGGCAGTGTGAAATAAATGCGTTGTACTGTTCTGTTTAAAAGACTTGGCAAATACTTTTTTACTCAAACCTCTTTCTTGTTCTCATACGAGAGTTCCTTCAAATAAGTGATTTCAGGATACCTATGCAGCAAGTCAATCAATCAATCAATCAATGGCACTTATAGAGCGCGCTACATACCCGTAGGGTCTTAAGGCGCTGGGGGGGGGGGGAGGGGGTGGGTGCCGCTACTGCTCGAACAGCCAGGTCTTCAGCTTTTTCCTGAAGGAGAGGTGGACTTGGGTCAGGCGCAGGTCAGGAGGGAGGGAGTTCCAGGTCTTGGCGGCCAGGTAGGAGAAGGACCTTCCTCCTGTCGTCGCTCTTCGGATGCGGGGGACGGCGGCGAGGGCGTGGTTGGCTGATCGGAGGTGGCATTTCGGAGCGTAGAAGTTGACTCGGCTGTTGAGGTTGCTCGGGCCTTGGTCGTGTAGGGCTTTGTGTGCGTGGGTGAGGAGGCGGAAGGTGATTCTTTTGTTGACGGGGAGCCAGTGAAGGTCTCTCAGATGTCCGGAGATGTGGCTGGTTCGTGGGATGTCGAGGATGAGTCTGGCTGAGGCGTTCTGGATCCGATGGAGTCTCTTCTGGAGCTTGGCGGTGGTACCGGCGTAGAGGGCGTTGCCGTAGTCCAGTCGGCTGGTGACGAGGGCCTGGGTGACAGTCTTCCTGGTCTCGGTGGGGATCCACCAGAAGATCTTCCGTAGCATGCGTAGGATGTTGAAGCACGCCGAGGAGACGTTGTTGACTTGCCTGGTCATGGAGAGGGAGGAGTCCAGGATGAAGCCCAGGTTTCGTGCATGGTCTGTCGGTTTGGGTGCGGTGCCCAGGGCGGGAGGCCACCAGGAGTCGTCCCAGGCGGAGGGTGAGGAGCCCAGGATGAGGACCTCCGTCTTGTCCGAGTTCAGTTTCAGGTGGCTGGTCGTCATCCACTCGGCTACCTCTTTCATCCCTTCGTGCAGGTTGGCTCTGGCGGCGGCGGGGTCGTGGGTCAGGGAGAGGATCAGCTGGGTGTCGTCGGCGTAGGAGATTATGCTGAGGTTGTGTTTGCGTACGATGGCCGCGAGGGGGCTCATGTAGACGTTGAAGAGGGTGGGGCTCAGAGATGATCCTTGGGGGACGCCGCAGATGACGTCGGAGGCCTCTGACTTGTACGGTGGTAGGCGGACTCTCTGTGTTCTTCCGTCGAGGAAGGAGATGATCCATTCCAGCGCCTTGTCCTGGATTCCGATGTTGCTGAGGCGCCGTACTAGGGTGCGGTGGCAGACCGTGTCGAATGCCGCGGAGAGGTCTAGGAGGATGAGGGCCGCTGTTTCTCCATTGTCCATCAGGGCTCGGATGTCATCGGTGGCGGCGATGAGGGCGGTCTCGGTGCTGTGGTTGGCTCGGAAGCCGGACTGTGAGGGGTCGAGGGATCCGTTCGTCTCGAGGAAGGCGGCCATCTGTTTGTTGACGGTCTTCTCGATGACTTTGGCTGGAAACGGGAGGAGCGAGATGGGGCGGTAATTCTTGAGGTCGGTGGGGTCCGCTGTTGGTTTCTTGAGTAGAGCGCTGAGTTCGGCGTGTTTCCAGCTCTCCGGGAAGATGGTGGTGTCGAAGGATGTGTTGATGATGTCTCGCAGGTGGGGTGCGATGACGGCGTCGGCCTTGTTGAAGACGTGGTGAGGGCAGGGGTCGGTCGGTGAACCGGAGTGGATGGAGTTCATCGTGCGGATGGTGTCTTCGGTGCTGATCGGGGTCCAGGCGTGGAGGGTGGTGGTGGGGGGTGGTTGTTCGGTCATGGTGTGCGTTGGTTGGTTGTTGAAGCTGTTGTGTATGTCCGTGATCTTGTTGTGGAAGTATGAAGCGAGGGAGTTGCAGAGGTCTTGCGATGGGGTGATGTCGTTGTTTCCTGCGCTGGGGTTGGAAAGCTCTTTCACGATGTTGAAGAGTTCCTTGCAGTTGTGTGCGTTGTTGTCCAACCGGTCCTTGAATGCTGTTTTCTTGGCGGCGCGGATCAGCTGGTGGTGTTTCCGGGTGGCAATTTTGAAGGAGGTCCTGTTGTCCGGTGTCGGTTCCCTTCTCCAGACTTTCTCGAGGGCTCGGCAGTTCTTCTTGGAGCTCTTGAGTTCATCGGTGAACCATGGGGCCTTCTTGCTGCCGGGTCTGCTAGGCGGGGTCCTCAGTGGGGCGAGTTCGTCCGCGCAGTTGCTGATCCACGTCGTGAGGTTGTCGGCGGCCTGGCTGGGGTTCGCTGAGCTGGCAGGAGGGTGCTGGCCCAGGGAGGTGGCGAGCTGGTGTGCTGTGATCTTGTTCCAGCTTCTGCGGGCCGCCTGTTGCTGGTGGTGGTGAGTCGTCGTTCTCTTGAAGGTGAAGTGGACGCAGCTGTGGTCCGTCCATTGAAGCTCAGTGGCGTGGCTGAAGTCGATGTCTGTGCTGGACGAGAAGACTGCGTCGAGTGTGTGTCCGGCGAGATGGGTGGGGGTGGACACCAGTTGCTTGAGTCCCAGGTTGGCGAGGTTGTCGAGCAGGGTGCTGGTGTTGCGGTCGTTGTTGTTCTCCAGGTGGAAGTTGAGGTCCCCCAGGAGGATGTAGTCAGCGGAGGGGAGGGCATGCGGGCTGACGAAGTCGGCGATGTCCTCGCTGAATTGTGTGCGTGGTCCAGGGGGTCGGTAGATCAGGGTGCCTCTGAGGGTGGTGTTCGGGTTGGTGTGGATCTGGAAATGCAGGTGTTCGGCGCTGGTCAGGGTGTTGTCGGTGCTGGTCGTGAGGCGGATGGTGCTCCTGTGGACGATGGCGATGCCTCCTCCCATCTGGTTGGCGTTTCGGTCCCTCCGGACGATCTTGTAGCCCTCTGGGATAGCGATGGCGATGTCTGGAGCTGAGGAGGTGTTCATCCAGGTCTCCGTGAGGAAGGCAACGTCAGGGGCTGTGGCGTCTAGGAGGTTCCAGAGTTCGATGGCGTGTCTGTGGACGGAGCGGGTGTTGAGCAGGATGCACTTGAGGTGGGTGCTGCTGGAGTTCGACTTGGCGGGTGTTGGTGCGAGGCAGGTCCGGATGCAGGAGAACTTGCAGGCGTGGCAGCTGAAGGGTCCCTGGGTGCGTCGTGGTGTGGCTTGGTGGCACTCTGGGCGTCGGCCGGTGTTGAGTGCGCTGAGGGTGGCGGCTGAGTACGTCCTGCGGGTCGGTCGGGATCTTCGAGGTCCAGGGGTCCTGGCGCTGGTCGCGATCCGGTCGCGGACGGGCGCAGACGGGCTTACCTTTGGCGCGCCTTCGGCGCACAATCGGCGCGCCCGCTGCGCGTGCCCGCTGCGCGTTCGCACGGTCGCCATTTAAGGCGAAGTGCGCGGGTGGGCGGAGCAGCTGGGAGGCGGGAGCGGGGAGGGTTACAGAAGAGAAAAAAGGGGCAGGGACAAGCGGCGGTGGCGGGAAGGGAGGGCGGAGGGCGGCGGACAACAAGGAAGGAGAGCCAAAAACACGGGCAAAATGTAATTAAACAAAACAGGCACAAATCTACGACAAAACAAGGGAAGAAAGGGGAAAAAATGAAGTTACACGGAGTTAAACAAAACAGGCACAAATCTACGACAAAACAAGGGAAAAAATGAAGATACACGAAGTTAAATAAAACAGGCACAAATACTCGACAAAACAAGGGAAAAAATGAAGATACACGAAGTTAAGCAAAACAGGCACAAATACTCGACAAAACCAGGCAAAACAATCCCCGCAGCGGAGGCAGCCGGCAACCGGCAAACGAGGCAGCAGCGAGGCAGAGGGCAGGCAGGGGGCACACGCAGCAGCTGGTGGCCGTGCGGCGCGGGGGTGTCCCACAAGTGGGGTTTTAGGATTGTGCTGTGTCCAGCAGTTTTCAGGCAACAATAAAATGTCAAGATAACTCTGAATACCCTTCCTGCTGGAGAGAGATGGAGCAAATCATCAAGAGATTTATCGCCGCGTTAGCGTCATTTTTTGGCAATAAAGCAGCAATAATTTTATCGCCCTATCAACAAGGCGTTGCTAGCCCCCTTCAGCGTTACTTTTCCAGCGATAGCGACTATAAATTTCACGTCAGTGATAATCAACGCCAATGATATGCAAAGTAGGCGTTCCTGACTAAACTTTCACGAAAAAAGTCACTAACTCAGCTTTGCACTATTATCAATGATATCGCTAACCCGGTTAGCTACAAAAAAAAGTTGTGCTAACGCCTGTTATCTCCAGGTATTAACACCTGATAAAAACCTGACTTACACTGGAGATGAGTGGATGTATATAAGGGAGACAAGACGAGAGCCTTATATTTTGTTAGTAAACAGCGATTTTGAGAGATTCTTGCTAACTAGGTTCAGGTTAAATATTTTACACAGGTCAGTGAGCTTCCCCGTACAAAACGAATGGTCCCGATCATTATGCAAATGCCCCTGTGATGACATTTCCGAACAGTCAACGATGCATGTTTTGATGTTTTGTAGATTTTATACTGCATCCCGGCAGAAGTGGATTAAGCCACTCTTAGTCAAACTAGGTTTGAGGCAATGTCGTCTGGCATACTTAGCTATACAATTTCTAGACAATGTATTTACCATTTCTTCTGTCATTGCATTTTTACAAATTGTTTTTAAAATGCACAAATCAAATATGTTATGATTCCTTATGGAATAATGTATCATTGTTTTTACATTTGTCCTTCTACCATGAAATTCTGTGTACCAATATTTACCCAATATTAGATTCAATCATAAATCTTAGACTGTATTTTTAAAGTATTTTTTAAATATTGAATTTTTAAACATGATGTGTGACAGCATGTGCTTTTATGATTTTCTTGACTTGAATCGAATAAAGCTTTATTTGATTTGATTTGATTTGACTAGAGCTCCCTCAGAACAGCCACAGAAGCCATGGAAGTAGTCATCCTGCAGAATGGAGTCCCACCAAGGCAACAACAACAACCACTGCCAATACCACCACCTCCAGGATAACCACCACCGATGCAACGACGAAGAAGATAGCGGGTACTGCGCCGATGTGTCTGCCTCGCAGACGTAAGGCCAGAGGAATTGATAGCCCACTACAGGCTCAAAAGGACATCCATCCAGTATATCCTGACTCTGATTGCCCATAGGCTGATGCCACCAACACAGCGGAGAACCAACATCCCTCCTGAGACTGCTCCCAGTGCTGCACTTTTTGGCCTCTGGGATATTCCAACCAACAACAGCCAGAGTTGGAGGAGTATCACAGGCAGCCTTCTCAACCTTCCTCCCCACTGTCTTGGATGGCATACTCAGCCTGATTCCCCAGCACCTTCACTTCCCCAATACTGTGCAGAAGCAGATTGCCATCAAGCAAGGATTCTATGCCATCGCTGGCTTCCCGCAGGTGGTGGGTGCAATTGACTGCACACAAGTATCATTTGTGCTCCCTGCAGACAGCGCACACATAGACTGCAACAGGAAGCACACCTATTCAATAAATGTGCAGGCAATAGTGGACCACCGCGGACTGTTCACAAATGTCATTGCCAAATTCCCAGGGAGTGTGCATGATGCATTCATCTTCCGACCCTGCATCATAAACCAGCGCTTCCAGGATGGCACATATGGGAATTCATTGTTTGTGGGTAAATACCAACTGAAAACACCACATGCCCAAAATACACAATCATGTTGACCCATCAAGAGGGAGGATGTAAATACATTGCCTAGGTACTGATAGGGGGGCACAAAAGGCATGGGCACATAACTTTGTGTCACATGCTGATTGTTAGATCTGGGGGTCTCTAATTGGCAGAGGTAAGTACCTTAGACCAAGTAGGGACCCTTGCTTCTAGTCAGGGTGAAGAATTACACAAAGTAGATAACCCCTGCTCACCCTCTAGGTAGCTTGGCACGAGCAGACAGGCTTATCTCTGAGGCAATGTGTATAATAGTTGCACTTAACACAAACAATGACCCCCCATCCACTACAAACTGAGACCACACAGGTAAGTACATATAAAAAATATAACTTTATCTTAGTTGCAGCAGTAAGAAATCAACAGTACACACTAATTACTTCTCTAGGAATATGTTGCACTTAATCTTGTTGATGAATTGCATTTAATTTTCAGGATTGCGCTTAATATTATGAGGAAGCTCTCAATATAATCATAGTCTCAAATCTCTTTACACTTCTCACCAGAAACAATGCCCGGGAGTCGTAGGCGTAAGAGTCAGCCTTTCACTCGTTCTGCCCAAGCCCTGCGGGGGGCGCCTCACCGATGGCACGGTTGCTCACCACCTCGGCGAGAGAGAGGAGCCTCGCACCAAGCCCCAGCCGGTCCTGTCAGATCTCCGCCTGCCCTCGACAATCCAACGGGCGGCGGGGACGGCAGGCCGGGGTCAGTCACACGACTCCCTGGGTGAGTCACGGAGAAGACGGCAGGTCGGGGAAGGCTCCACGGTTCCCTCGGCGTCCTTGCGGCGAGGCTCTCGTTTTGCTGCCCAATCCGAACGCGGCTTCGTCGACGAGCCCCTCGTGACGTCACAGTAGTTTTCTCCAGCCAGCCAATCAGCTCACGTCTTTCAGGCAAGCCTCCCGCAGCCCGCCAATGACAGCGTGGCGCGGCGGAAGAGCTTCTGGCAGCCGACCAATCCCTGCGCGGCGTTACTGAGGGGGCTCATCCTTCTCAACCAATGAGAGGACAGATTCTTCGATCTTGTTCTCCGCGGCCCCAGCGAGGCTTCTCAGGCAATTTCAGGCCCGGGCTGCGGCGGTGATCAGCGACCCGGCAGTTTCGAGGTCGTAGGAGGCGGCAGGGTGCTCGGGGTGTCACAAGGACCTTTTGGGCACTACCTCACGAAGGGGAGCACCACGAGCCCCCGATCTGCAGTTAGAATGTGCCGATGAGCACACCGATCTCCCACACGGCCACCAGTCATTAATCACGCACCAAGCAGCGGAGAAGCACTATCCTTACGGCGCTTCTTGGTAGTTTCAAGGGAACCTTTTGACCCTGGGTTCCAGGACAGGAGGCCAGCTCTACTCAGGCCCTTGGAGATTCAGAGACACAGCACACAGCAGAGTCTTTGTAGTTCAAGCAGGCAGGGTCACAGCACACAGCAAAGTCCATTTCTTCTCCTCAGCTTCAGTTAGACAGCAGAACAGGTCAGCCCTTAGAGCACACAGCAAGGCAATCTTCCTTCAGTTCTCCAGCAGTCTTTCTTCCAGCAGAGGTTCCTCTTGATTGTAGAATCCAAATTTTCTGTTGTCAGGGGTCCTTCTCTTATACCCCAAAAAGTCTTTGAAGTCCTTTGAAGTCTTTGTGCAAGTGGGCCCTGAGCCCGGTCTAAACCAGTTCTGGGTGTTGCTGAGGCACTGGGGGTTTCCTGGCTTCCTTCTTCCTCTCAGTATCAGGGACAGAGGTGACAGTCGCCCAGCAGGGGGGAGCCAGCATTGTGGTCAGGCTGTCACTATCAGGTGTGATCTCCTCCCACTTCCCTGGCAGCAGATGCTGCCTTTCATCCACGGGCTGACTCAGACAACCTCCTGGGGGCTCTGCAGCCCCTGTCACACTCAGGCCAGACAGTCAATCCACACACAGGCCCAGGCACACAGAAAGGTTAGACAAGAGAACAGCCACTTTCTAAAAGTACTATTCTCAAACACAGAATTTAAAAACAACCCTTCCTAAAAGATGTGTTATTAAATTCTGAGTTCAGGGATATCAATCACTTATGTCCCATCTTGTTCCTATGAGAAGATAGGCTGGTATCCAACGGGACCAGCCTCCCCCATGTTATTCTATGGAGCAAGATAACCTTACAGCAGTGAGCACACAAAATTGCTGCTGCTCACTACCAGAGCATGTGACCTGCACTAGCACATGCTCTACCTTACCCAAACACTGCACCCTGCCCAGGGGGGTACCTTGAGCCTTCCATAGGGGTGACTGATGTGCACAGACAGGGAAGGGTTAGGCCCAGCCAGTGGGGACACTGGCCAGGTGGACATGGCAGTCCTCTGACTGCACACAGGCCCTGCGCTGGCAGGCCTGAGACACCATTTTAGGGCTACTCATGTGGGTGGCGCAATCTGCGCTGCAGGCCCACTAGTAGCATCTGTCATCACCAGCCCTGGCACACACAGTGCACTTTACTAGGGACTTCATGGTGATACAAATATGCCAATCAGGTATTCCCAATCAATATGACAATTTACATAGGGAGCACTTACACTCTGGCACTGATCAGCAGTGGCAGAGTGTCCAAAGCATCTAAACCAGCAAAAACGAAATCCAGCACAGCATCAAAAATACAGTAGACAGAGGCAAAAAGATGGGGGAAAACCACGCCAAGGGTGTCAGGTCTAACACTGATGTATTGTGTACGAGGATGAGGTCTACAGGCTCTACTGCATAGAGTAACCTCCAGCTCCTGACCATCTATGTAGCTTATCAAAGTCACCCTGAATCGTCTCCCAGTCCGGTGTGTGGTCGTATTGTCGAGTAAGATATTTTTGTTGATGTCCTTGTTGCTGGTGACCTATTAGGGTTGACCCAATGTTGTATAAGCACTCACACATGTAAAATCATTGTGTCACGTCAGAGGTTTGTTGTGGCCAAGGTTGTAACAATGCACGTTGAATGTAGGAGTTGCATTGTGGGGCAAATGTGCATGTGTAGGCCGAAAAATGTGTCATGAAACCACCATCTAGCGCCATTGCTGTTGACTGCAGTGTTGTGGGTGCTGCTGTTGATGGGGTTTAGTAGCATCTCCTCTCTGACTCTGCTATATATATTTCTCATTGTCACACCTGTGATATGGTGTGTTTTTTGGTTGCCGATGAGTAAGTGGATGTGTATTCGGCCACTACTTGTGTGTTGAATTTGATGTGTCAAATGCTAATCCATTACAAATGCCAAGAAGTGTGCAAAGGTGAGCCGTGCCATGTGTATCAGTGTGGTGAAGTGTGTGGCAGTCTGATCTTGTCAAATAATCCACATAGTGTAAATGATTTTGAGAAGTTGCATGATGTGAGTTTGATGCTCTGCTCTGCCTATGACAGATGACGTAGGCCAGGAAGTTTACGTCGTGTCATGTGATGTTGTTGATGATGTGTGCAAACCGTCACTGTCCTCAGTGGGCCCTGCAGGTGAGGTGGCTGCGGCCTGTTCCTTCGTTTTAGCTCTGGACATACAATTACATGGCTTGTGTGGTGTCACAGGTCTGCCATCAGCATGAGATGCATGTCTGAATGTGAGCTGTGTCAGGCGTGGCCTCTGTCATTTGAACATTCACATGGTGTTGACTGCGAGGAATGTGGATCAGTGCCATGGCTAGATGTTAGGAGAGCCAGGGTGCCTGTTGGTGTCAGTGTTTTTCTGCAGGTCTCATTCACATTTTGTACACTTGTATTGACACTGATGCAACCGTGCAGCAAACACTAGCAAAATGGGTGGTTGGAGGATCAACACTCAGGAAATGTACTCAGCATTGATGCCGCTAAATAGCCAGAAGCAACACATGTCTAACCTAATTCTAAAAGTAGCAAAATTCACAATAGGCAAAACTGTCAACACTGCCAACGTAGTATGCCTAATGAATCATGGACCCATCTCCCCAGTACATGTCATAGGTGATCAAGGATATGCTCTCTGCTCATTGATGATGACACCCATACAAAACCCCACCACCGAGCACTGAGTCTTTCCAACTGGGACTGGTTCTAAGCAACTGCTGACCGTATTTTTTCCGGATCTCTCTGTTCTGTTTCCTCAGCTTCTCTACTAGTCACTTCCAAACAGCCCGCGCATCAGTCCTGTAAACACCTTTCTTCAAATTCCGTCCTCTTAGCGCTAAGAGTACGGAATTTGAAGAAAATGTGTTGGAGTGTGAAGAGTTCACAGGAAGCAGGGCCCCCGACGAAGGACCATTTGTGGTCCGAAATGCATTGGGCACAAAGGGTACAAAAAGAAATTTGAAATCAATGCTTTGTGAATGTGAACTTTATAACAGCATGAAATTAATTCTTCATGTGATTATATGTTAAATGAAAATAAGAATAATGTACTCATGTAAAATGTAAATATGATTTGAAAAGTTTACGTTTTCTGATGTGAAAAAAAGCTAAACAAAAAATATTTCTTTGAAAATAAAATTGGAAAGCTTTTTCCAGCAACAGTGCACAGTGGTCGAGTGTGATTTCACTCGAGGTAAGAAGAAATAAACAAACTCAACACACATACCCTGTCTGCAACTTACTCTCCTGCATTAGTGCATTACTATGAAATGTTACCATTGTACAATAATTGCAAGTAAGAGCCCAAAAGTAAAATCATGGTGTGTATGTCTCCTCATCACAGAGATGCCATAGTGTGTCAATCGTGCACAACTTGACTTTACAAGGAGTACAATCAGGCACACAATTCATCAATGGTTGTGTCAAATTGTATATAAATCATGATTCACAGGGTGTACTTGGTCTGAAAAATTGAAGTGTGCCGGTTTGTTAGTGGTGAATAATGAATTTTACGGTTTATTTGGTGTTAAATTTCACTGTTAAGGCTGTGAAAAGGGGGCCTAATCTGAAAATTGGGTGTGGGTTGGGGGTCAAATCTGAGAAGTGGGTGTGAAATGGGAGTCAAAACTGAAAAGTGGGTGAGAAATGTGGTTCCAATATGAAAAGTGGGACTGTGGGTATAAGCAGAAAAATGGGTGTGAAATGAGGGCTCAAATCGTAAAAATGGGTCAGAAATTGTGGGCAAATATGAAAAGTGGATGTGAACTGTGAGTCTAAGCAGAAAAATGGGTGTGAAATTGGGGCTCTAATTGGAAAAACGGGTCCAAAATTGTGGGCAAATCTGAAAAGTGGGTGTGAACTTTGGGTGTAAGCTGATAAATGGGTGCGAAATTGGCGCTCAAATCGGAAAAATGAGTCAGAAATTGTGGACAAATATGAAAAGTGGGAGTGAGCTTTGGGTCTAAGCTGATAAATGGGTGTGAAATTGGGGCTCAAATAAAAAAAAAATGGGTCAGAAATTGTGGGCAAATATGAAAAGTGGGTGTGAACTGTGGGTCTAAGCTGATAAATGGGTGTGAAATTGGGGCTCAAATTGGAACATGGGTGTGAAAAGGGGGTCTAAGCTGATAAATGGGTGTGAAATTGGGGGTCAAATCTGAAAACTGGGTGTGAAATGTTGGTCAATTCTGAAAAAATATCTCTGCATGCATCTAAGATTTTGAGTGAGCCACCAGCAGAGCTCACATGCACACCATCCCTGAACACCTTCATGAAGACCGTCAAGACCCGTCTCTACATTGAACAAATCTGCTCATCGGCAGATTGACTCAACAGACAAGACAAACTATCTGATCATCTCCCTCCACCCTGTGGTGGACAAAGTCACTGAGAGACTCATAAACACCCAGCTGACTGCCTTCATTGAAGAAAACTCCATCTTGGACCACTCCCAGTCTGGGTTTGGCATCAAGCACAGCACCAAGAACGTACACCATGCTGCCAAGAATGACATACGCATGCCACTTGACCTGGGTCACATTGCGGCCAACATATCTTACGCAAATTCTACGCAGCCTTCAACACCGTCACAAACCGCACACCATACACCACAATCCATGACCGGTGGATATGAGGAACCGCCCTCATATAGATCCACTCCTTCCTCTCCGCAATAACGCAAAGGATCAGACCCCCCCGTCATCTTTGAACCCACAGAGGCCAACTGTGGAGTACCCCAGGGACCGTCGCTAAGCCCCACGCTTCTCAACATCTACATGGCCACCCTCACCACTATTGCCAGCCAGCATGCGCCTAGCATATAATCCCACACAGAGGACACACAGCTCATCCTCTCCCTCACAAAGAAAGCCGAAGATACAAAACCCTGCGTCCAGGAATGAATCTCGGAACTGCTGATTGGATGAAAACTTAACTCAGAGAAGAATGACCTCCTCATTCTTGGTACATCCACATGCGCATGGGACAACCCCTGGTGGATCTCTGGCCTTGTGAACTTGCCCTCAGTGACAGACCACGCACGCAACCTCTGCATCATCCTCGACTCCTCCATCATCATGACCTGCCAGATCAACTCCATTGTCTGCAACAGCTAAAACTGCATCCTGATCCAACGCAATAAATTCCAATGGGTAATCCCATAATGCCTCAAAAATGTCAACAACGCACTCATCACCAGCAGACTGGAGTACGGCAACGCCCTCAACGCAGGGATCGACAAAACACCACTACACAAGCTAGAAAACATACAGAAGGCCATTGACAGACCTGTCCTTAGAACCGCATGTCACAAACACATTACCAACACATACAAAACCACTGGCTCACCTTCAAGAATAAAGTAACCGTCAAACTACTCAGACACGCCTACAAATCACTCCACATCATCGGGCACAAAGACATCCACGAGAGAGTCACACCAACATCCCCAAGAGGGACTGCTGCTAGGCCAACCTTGCCCTCGCACACTCCCTGGATCCGCACATCCAGAGCGGGAGGACGACCTTTCACCTATGTTGCAGGCAAAGCCATGAGCGAGATGAAAGTCAACATCAAACGCTCCACCACCATGCACGCTTACATGCGGAACAACTAAGCATGGCTATTTGACTGAGACGGAGCTGCACTCTCACTCCCCCCCAGAGACTTGTGAGCCTCATGTGTTAGTAGCGTACATCATGCCCACACTCATTGTCTAAAGACCACCACAGGTGAGAGGTGCCCTGATAATTCACATCATTTTTTGGATTTGAGCACCCCCACCCACCTCGCCGGACACACACTCGATGCCATCTTCTCATCCAGCAAAGACATCGATTTCAGCCACGCCACAGAACTCAACTGGACGGACCACAGATGCATCCACTTCACCTTCAGGAGAACGACGATCCACCACCACCAGCAACAGGTTGCACGAAGAAGCTGGAACAAGATCACAGCCGACCAGCTCGCCGCCTCCCTGAGCCAGCACCCTCCGGCCAGCTCAGCGAACCCCAGCCAGGCCGCCGACAACCTCACGAAGTGGCTCAGCAACTGCGCGGACGAACTCGCCCCCCTGAGGACCCCGCCCAGCAGACCCGGCAGTAAGAAAGCCTCATGGTTCACCGACGAACTCAAGAGCTCCAAGAAGAACTGCCGAGCCCTCGAGAAAGTCTGGAGAAAGGAACCCACACCGGACAACAGGTCCACCCTCAAGCTCGCCACCCGGAAACACCACCAACTGATCCGCACCGCCAAGAAAACGGCTTTCAAGAACCGACTGGATAACAACGCACACAACTGCAAGGAACTCTTCAACATCGTGAAAGAGCTCTCCAACCCCAACGCCGGAAACAACGACATCACCCCTTCGCAAGACCTCTGCAACTCCCTCGCCTCCTACTTCCACAACAAGATCGCGGACATACACAACAGCTTCAGCACCCATCCGACCCACGCCACGACCACAGCAACGCCGCCCACCACCACCCTCCGAGCCTGGACCCCGATCAGCACCGAAGACACCATCCGCATGATGAACTCCGTCCACTCCGGATCTCCGACCGACCCCTGCCCTCACCACGTCTTCAACAAAGCCGACGCTGTCATCGCACCCCACCTGCGGGACATTATCAACACCTCATTCGACAACGCCACCTTCCCCGAGAGCTGGAAGCACGCCAAACTCAGCGCCCTACTCAAGAAACCTACGGCAGACTCCACCGAACTCAAGAATTACCGCCCCATCTCTCTACTCCCGTTTCCAGCCAAAGTCATCGAGAAGACCGTCAACAAACAGCTGGCCGCCTTCCTCGAGACGAACGGATCCCTCGACGCCTCGCAGTCCGGATTCCGTGCCAACCACAGCACCGAGACCGCCCTCATCGCCGCCACTGACGACATCCGAGCCCTGATGGACAACGGAGAAACAGCGGCCCTCATCCTCCTAGACCTCTCCGCGGCTTCCGACACGGTCTGCCACCGCACCCTAGTGCAGCGCCTCTGCAACGTCGGAATCCAGGAGAAGGCACTGGAGTGGATCATCTCCTTCCTCGACAGAAGAACACAGAGAGTCCGCCTACCACCGTACAAGTCAGAGGCCACCGAAGTCATCTGCGGCGTCCCTCAAGGATCCTCGCTGAGCCCTACACTCTTCAACGTCTACATGAGCCCCCTCGTGGCCATCGCACGCCAACACAACCTCAACATAATCTCCTACGCCGACGACACCCAGCTGATCCTCTCCCTGACCAACGACCCCGCCGACGCCAGAGCCAACCTGCACGAAGGGATGAAAGAGGTAGCCGAGTGGATGACGACGAGCCGCCTGAAACTGAACTCAGACAAGACGGAGGTCCTCATCCTGGGCTCCTCGCCCTCCGCCTGGGACGACTCCTGGTGGCCCCCCGCCCTGGGCACCGCACCCAAACCGACGAACCACGCACGCAACCTGGGCTTCATCCTGGACTCCTCCCTCTCCATGACCAGGCAAGTCAACGCCGTCTCCTCGTCGTGCTTCAACATCCTGCGCATGCTTCGGAAGATCTTCTGGTGGATCCCCACGGAGACCAGAAAGACCGTCACCCAGGCCCTCGTCACCAGCCGACTGGACTACGGCAACGCCCTCTACGCCGGAACCACCGCCAAGCTCCAGAAGAGACTCCAGCGGATCCAGAACGCCTCAGCCAGACTCATCCTCGACATCCCACGGAACAGCCACATCTCCGGACACCTGAGAGACCTGCACTGGCTCCCCGTCAACAAAAGAATCACCTTCCGGCTCCTCACCCACGCACACAAAGCCCTTCACGATCAAGGCCCGAGCTACCTTAACAACCGAATCAACTTCTACGCTCCCAAACGCCACCTCTGATCTGCCAGCCACGCCCTCGCCGCCGTCCCACGCATCCGTAGAGCCACAACAGGAGGAAGGTCCTTCTCCTACCTGGCCGCCAAGACCTGGAACTCCCTCCCGGCCGACCTGCGCCTGACCCAAGACCACCTCTCCTTCAGGAAGAAGCTCAAGACCTGGCTGTTCGAGCAGTAACGGCACCCCCTCCCCCCTTAGCGCCTTGAGACCCTACGGGTAGGTAGTGCGCTCTACAAATGTCTTTGATTGATTGATTGATTGATTGATTAAATGTATTTGAAATTTGCTATGGAGATGGTGATCACACATGTTGCATGCAATTTAGGCTACACACTGTCATGGAATTTAAGATGTAGGCTGTCTTCATTGTGCAAATCAATCTTTACATTGCATTATTGTGCTTTGATTTTAAATTTGCTCTGACTGTGAATCTGTGTATGAAATTTGTCTTGGCGTAAAACCTTCATGCCCAAGCGATGTTTTCATCATTCGCACTATGGGAAAAACATCGCTGTACCATACTGTATCAGCATTGGGACATTTGTGGCCTATTTACGTGCAGATTTTTATCGCATTCAACAAAACGGGCCGCTTAGACATCACAGTTTCAGACAAAGGACATTTGAAGCCTATTTGCGTGCAGATTTTCATCACATTCAACAAAACGGGCCGGATACACATCACAGTTTCAGACTAAGGACATTTGCGGCCTATTTGCGTGCAGATTTTTACCGCATTCCAAAAAAAGACCCGCAAACACACTTGAAGCGATGCATGCATGCTTCCTGTATCACAGGGGAGTGGTCTTCACTTTCACTTTCACTCTTGAACACATTGCTGGTGATTGTTCTGAGTGAAGGAGGTGACTGGTGGTTTGTGGTGTTGGCTTGAAAGTTAGAGAGTGTTGCTGTGTCCTGTCCTGTCAAAAGTGTCTGTATAATCAGTCTTTAATGTTTTAAATTCTTTAACTGTCTACTGTCCTCAGTCTTGTTGTGTTTGTGTAGGGGTATTTAGTTACAGTTTATATAGAGGGTTATTATTTGTTAGGTTTGAGTCGGTCCTGGGGTGCAGGGAGATGCCAGCTGTGGGCAGGTCAGGAAGGATGATTGAGGGGGCATTGATGGGCTTCCTCTGGATGATACAATTTTACCTGCCATTGATGTTGGAGAGGGGAGGACATATCCTGCAGGGGCACAATGTCACAGTCCGGAAGCTGCAGTGGGAGCGTGTGCGTGCCCAGATGCTCTAGTGCTTTGGAGTGGATCGGACGGTGCGCCAGTGGAAGCACCGCTGGCAGGACATGCTGGCACGTTAGGCTGACCGCCTAGATTTCACTGGAGTAATGCCTGGCCTAAAGGGTGGTAAGTACAAAGCCTATTTTACTCCATTACTAATGTTACATACATAAATAAGTGACGTTTGTGACAAGAAGGTATGATGTCAAAATGCTGTCTCAACACTGTGACACTGTGACACCGAGGTCAAGAAAATGCAATTCACCAAAAACACTTGCACATGATGCAGAGGACTTTGGATTGGTATGACTTAATCTTCCCAAAACAGTGTGTGCAACAGTAGAGAAGGTGTATGAATAGTCAATCTTAATATCCCTTATTGTAGAGCGCCATCCAGTGCAAGTTGAGGTGACGAGTTGCATTGTAATGATCGCATGGAAATATTTTTGCGCTGTAAAGACCACATTGGAACAGAGGTCTCCCGTGTGAACCATCCAAGAAACTCAAATGCATTTTGAGAGCAGCAAAGCAGCAGTAAGGGTAGCAAGGCACAGGGGGGCTTTGCATGTTTAAGTACATAACTGAGGTGTCCGTCGAAGAGATATGTCCAGGGTTTATCATTCTTGATGGCGAGCAATGTTGTCTGTCAGAGGTGGAGCGGAATGTCGTCACAGGCTATGTCTGCAAGGTAGAAAGATGAGCAGACTCACAATCTGGTCACTCTGAAGTGGGTGAACACATTGTAGGATAGATGACCTGATCGTAGGGTCCTTTGGTGTGTGTGGAAAGTGAGTCGGACGCTAAGGTATGCTGGCCCAGTGTGGAGGAGGGCTGTGTGAGTGTGGCTGAACATCTTGCAGGGGACTCTAGCTCCAATGTAGGAACAGTGGAGTGCGCGCAGGGGCTGGGAGATGTGTCAGTGTCCTGGCAGTGTGAGGATCAGTCCTGCACTGGCATGTGGGATGTTGTGTAGCTTGCGGATGTGGTTTGTCTTATTTACGGCATGGAGATTGGTGCTGTATTTGGGTGATCTGTTGCCCAGGGTATTAGTGACTGTCCATTTGTGTTTGAGTGGGATTAATTTGATGGCCTGAGGCAGTGGGTGTGGAAGCAGGAGGAGGAGATGGGGTAGATCTTGCAGTTCATTTTCATATTTGAGTCCATAATGATTCACAGGTTGCGTGCGTTGTCCGTAGGGGGTGGGGGGTTTTCAAGTGCATGGGATCATCATGTGTAAATCCATGCGTGGCTGTCTTGGAGCCTGATGGGAACTGACGTTTTGTTGTTGTTCAGTTGTAGACAGCTGTCTGCCATCCATATGGTGACGGATTCCATGCCTACGCAATAGTTGTGTATGGCGGAGTTGTGTCATTTGGATGTGAAGAGGAGGAGTTGTTTATCATTGAGTCCATAGCTTATGACAATTGAGGCAGGCGCAGCCATGTAGATGTTGCAGAGTGTAGGGCTGAGGGTGGCTCCCTGGTGGAGAGAAGTCAGGTATGATGAGGGCAGCAGTGTTTCCGTTGTCCAGTAGGGTGCGGATGTCATCCCTTACGGTGAGGATGGCGGTTCATAAACTGTGGTTTAACATGAAGGTGTATTGTGAGGAGTCGAGGATGTTGTGCTGTCTGAGGAAGGTTGCAAGTAGGCTGTTAATGGCTTTCTCAATGAGTTTTGCTGGTATAGCTAGCAGGGAGATGGCTCGGTAGTTTGGGATGTTTGTGGGGTCTGCCTCGGGTTCCATCATGAGTGGCTTGATCTCTGCGTGTTTCCTGTCGTTGGTCAACAATGCATTTGCCAGAGAACGTTTGATGGTGTGGCAGAGTATGGGTGCCATGTATTTTGCAGATAAGTTGAAAATGTGGCTGCGGCAGGGGTCTCTGTGGCACCCGGGGTGGATTGACTTCATTGCCTACAGTGTGTCCTCGTTGGTGATGGGTGTCCAGTTGTTGATCGCTGGTTTCTGGTTGGTGGTGGTGGTTGGGGAGTGTTCCATGTGTTGGTTGTTTTCGTCAGAGTTGTTGTACATTCTCATGGTTTTGTGTTTTAAACACGATTGATTCTAATAAATGCTGAGTTGGTCGCAGATGTCTTGTGAGGGATGGATGTTGGTGAACTCGCTGATGAGTCGGGCCAACTCCATGGATGATGCGGAATATTCCTCTGATGTTGCGCGCATGAGTGGGGATCCTGTCAACATTTATTGTTTCTAATGTTGGTCATGATGATTTGGTGTTGGTCGTTGGTGGCGTGTGGGAAGTTGTAGTGGTGTTCTGTTCCATGTTGTTCCTCCATGCCTTTTTAATGCGGTGGCAAGAAAGTCTGGACTTGCAAAGTGTGTTTTAAAACTATCTTGCTTCCGGGGGGGGGTTGTCAAGTTTCTTCTGGAGGGCCATGATGTTGTCGCTGTTGGAGATGCATCTGTGCATGTTTCGTGATGTGTTGTCATTGGTTTAGACTTCCACAATGTTTGGGGTGGAGTTGCTGACTGATGAGTTTGGATGTTGAGCACTGATTCTGGTGCAGTCTGTTTGTGGGAGTAGGTGCAGGTTCCTGTGGAAGGTGACTGGCTTGAAGGTGAAGTGGATACATTGATGGTCAGTAAATGCCATTTTGGAGGTGTGGCTGAAGCTCATTGAGTCTCCTGTTGCAAAGAGTGGTGCAAGTGTGGGTCCCTATGAGTGCGTGGGTGCAGTCACGATCTGGCAGAGTACAATGTTGTGTATGTTGTCCAGGAGGAATTTTGTGCTGGGGTACAGTTGTTTATCGATGTGGAAGTTGCGGTTCCCAAGTCAGTTGCCAAGACACATGCATGAATGGAAGAAAAAAAGGCTGAAAGGACAAAAAGAGTAAGTAGCAGACGGGCAGAAAACGAAGACCAATAGTAAATGGATGAGGGTGAAAAGATTTGATGTTACAATTTTCAAGGATTGCAATATGGAGCGGTAAGCGGGAGACAGAGGTCCACTGGAACACCAGGGATGAGGCACAGGTGAACCTGTGGATAGAGGAGGCCTTCTGACACTCACACTAGAGAGTGCAGGGGCTTGTGGGAGCCCACATGCTATGGTGGATCTGCAAGGGGGAGAGCAATTTCACTGACACATAGTCAGTGGTCTTGCTCGTCTGTCCCTGTGGCGGACATCATTAAGTAGTGGTCCAATTACTAAAGATTTGCGGAGTGAGGTGTGAGGTGCAATGTGTCTACACTTGATGTGGTCACATCAGACACACAATGCTGCATCATGTTGACAAGCATAGGGGGATGTTATGGGTGACCCGCTGCGAAGGATCAACATTTGGCAATGTGCTGCCAAAGCTGGAACAATTGTACAAAGATTGGGCGCAGGATGTCAAATGTGTGTGTCCAGTAAGGGTGATTGTGCATGTGCAATCCAAGCCATTGCGTGTGTGAGCTATGTGTGGGACAGAACCTAGTGTAAAAATTGCAGCACTACATGAAAAATTTAACCGTACCTACGCTGCCCCTGTACATAGTTAATGTGTGGTAATGTACTTGGGAGGTCAAAAGACAATAAGGACATATGACAGCTCCAGAGTGTCATATACCACAAACCTCTGTGTAACTGCCTCTTTCAAACTGCAGAGATACTATCATACACAGAACAATTTTTATCTCATTCCTGTGTAGAAATGGTGCCTTAGGATGGCGTTACACAACTCATATGTGCATGTCTTTAAGCACTGATGTTTTGTGTTGCCCGCCACTGCTTTCACAGGTAGTATGTGAATGGCATTCAAAGTAGACACAGTCATGTGGCCAACATGTAAGTCAACACCACAGTGATGTTACATTTTCAGTGATTGTAGTGGATTGCAATATGAATATGTCATGTTTGTTTATGACTGGTAGCAACACATATTTACATTTGTTCACTCACAGATGGTCGCCAACCTTTCACACAGGGGGACATTGACAGATTCCGGGACCCACACGCCACTGGTGAGTATGGACAAGAAATATTGGCATGGTGTGGTGTCATGAATGTTTGTGCCAAATGCTACACATTGTCGATTGGCAATTTGTGTGTGTATCGCATGTCACTTGCTCACAATTGGAGGATGTACTTATTTTTTCATATTTGTACACAAAGTGGTAGATGAAGGTGGGTCAATGCATCTTATTCACAGTTGTGACTTTGCCCATCAACAGTCAGTGATACACCTTTCAATTCATGTGCATAATTTCTAGCACCTAATCATGCAAACTAGTCATTTTCACTGAAGTTGTGTTGGCAATAGGCTCCTCGTTTTTATCACCTGTTGAGTTGCACTGCCTAGTCAATAAGGCACACTTTCATCCTGTGTATATCGTCCAAGGTGCGTGCAGTGGGTATTGCGTCGTGCACAAGGAGGCAGTGCTTTTCAGGCCGTGCAAGCTCAGACATGTTGGCACAATTAATTCTAAGGTATGCTGCATTGCAGCTTCACAGAAGTGGCAGTGTGTAGCTTAGAGCCACACTTATCAATGGCATGTTACACACACATTCAAAAGATGTGTATATCAATTTCAATTGCATCTTTGTGCACAGCAATGATGTTGTCAGGCTGTGCCCGTGGTGACATACCATGCTTGAATCTGGATCATGTGTATAAACTCCTCTGTCACAATTGGTGACATTACTCAACAAGCATTTTCTACACATGCTTTCCCTTAGCATTATCTGATGTCACATTGATTTGACAATGCAGGGCTCTACAACACTATCTATGAGTAGGCATTAGCCATCAGAATCACCCAACCCTCATGAACCCAGGGTGCCATTACAATGTGGAATCCATTGCAACAGTTTGCATTGTGAATGCATGTGTGTTCTCATCTACTAATGAGTAAGATTAGTGGTTATAAGACATGCATGAGTGGCATATTTGGTTAAATTATGTCTCCCCCTCCCGCCGACCCCCACCCCATCGCCCGCATCCTCAGACAATGGCTCGATGACTGCGCCAACACACTCTCCCCGACCACAAAACCCTCAAACAGACACACCAGCAGGATCATTGAGGACCTCCAGGACTCCAAGCAAACATGCCAAAAGCCAGAGGAGGAATGTCACCGTTTACAGACACTGGACAGCTACACAGCCCACAAGAACGCCACCTGCAGATACCATCACACATTTGATCCGCAAAAGGGCCTCCTTCAAAGACCGCCTAGGCAAGCACCGAAACTGCCCTCATCGCTGCCACCTATGACATCAGGGCCCTGCTGGTCAACTGAAAAACAGTGTCCCTGATCCTCCCGGACCTGTCAGGCGCCTTCGACACTGTCTGCCACCGCACACTACGCACACGCCTCCACGACGCAGAGATCTGAGACAAGACTCAGGAGTGGACCTCCTCTTTCCTCTCTGGCAGAACCCAGAGCATCCGCCTCCCCTTCCAGCTCCGAATCCACCACAATCGTGTGTGGCGTACCCCAGGGCTCATCCCTCAGCCTGACATTGTTCAACATCTACATGTCACCGCTTACCCACGTTGCCTGACTGCACGACCTCTACATCATCTCCTACGCCAACAACACCCAGCTGATCTTCTCCCTCACCAAGGACCCCCTTACTGCCACAACCAACCTCCATGAAGGAAAGAGAGCTGTCGCAGAGTAGATGGAGAACAGCCAACTGAAGCTAAACTTGGACAAGACGGAGGTCCTCTTCCTCGGCTCCGCCACCTCAGCCTGAGACAATTCCTGGTGAACGACCCCACTGGGAACAGCTCCAACACCCAACAACCATGCACATGACCTGTAGTTCTTCCTCGAATCGACTCTGTCCATGACAATGCAGGTCAAGGCCATCTGGTCCTCTGGCTTCAATACCCTGCACATGCTCTGCAAGATCTACAAGTGGATCCCCACCAAAACAAGGAGAAAGTTCTCTCATCCCTTAGCAGCAGCAGGTTGGACAACAAAAATGCCCTCTCTGCAGGGGCCTCAGCCAAAAACCTGAACCGACTTCAACACATTTCAAACGCCTCTGCACGCCTGATCCTCGACATTCCTCCCCGCAGCCACATCACACACCACATGTGAGACCTGCACTGGATCCCCGCCAACAACAGGATCACCTTCAAGCTCCTCACCCACGCACACAAGGCACTCCACAACACTGGCCCAGCATGCCTCAAGCAACAACTCAGCTTCTACACCCCGAACCTGCCAGCTCCGCTCTGCCAACCTCACCCTCACCACAGTCCCCTGCATCCAAAGAGCGACTTCCGGTGGCAGATCATTCTCCCACCTCATGGCCGGACCTGGAACACTCTCCATCCTCCTACAGCAGACCCAGGACCTGCTAACCCTCAGGAGACTGATCAAGACATGGTTTTTCAAGCAGTAGCAGCTTTCCCCCCACCAGCGCCTTGAGCCACTCACTGCTGAGTAGTGTGCTTTACAGATGTGCTGCTTGATTACTTGATTGATAGATTTTGCACAAACGAGGACATCTCACTGCTATCTGTGTCAGATAACACATGTACATTGATTCTATTTATTGGACCTTCTTGTGGATTCACAGCCCCTTACTTATTGACTTAGTTAAATACTTGATTGGTCATGTAAACACACTTCTGTGTGAACTATAAGAATTTATTTATAGTACAAGGGGTAGACTGGACCAGTACTAGCCCATACAACGCAAGATTGGATGGATGCCCATTAGAGTGGCACACAGAGTCCATTAGGAGTGACAGAGCCAAGGGAAGAGGTGGAGTTTGTAGTGCCATTGTCAATGAAAAGAAGAATTGTGCAAGTCCATGTGTGGGTCCAAGGTGAGTGTTGGAGGACGTTGGAAGACAGTGGAAGAGGAAGATCAGTGGAATGATGGTAAGAAAAATACAATGGTGAGACAGGCCTTTAGACGTCACTGTTTGCTGTACTTTCGCCTTACCAGTGTGGCACTTTCGTCCACAGGTTCATCCTCTGATGCGTCATGTGTCTCACATGTGGGTGGTGATATGGTGGGAGCAGCACTGTGAGGCACAGACACATCAGGGTGCGGAGCTGACGATGTGGATACGCCAGCAGCAGCAACTGTTGGTGCAAGACCGTGGGTAGGCACTGATGTGATGTGACGTAGCAGGACCTGGTATATCCCTGCAAGATTGCGCTGGTGTTCAACCGTGACAGCCATGTGTTGTTCTTCCCTCCGCTCCCTGCTCTCCATTATCCGTGCAACTCATGACAATTCTGCAGAGACACTACTGGAGCCACCCTGCTGGGACAGTGTGTCAGCTCTCTGGATCATGACTACAGCAATGTCATCCAGGGAGCGTTGGATAGCATTGAGGGTGATGTGGATGTCTGTCATCCTCTGCATGTGGTCCTGGATGTAAATCAGACACCCACGTAAGTCGTCAGCTTTGGCTGCCAGGCTCTCCAACCCCACCCGCACATTGTTACGTGTCTCCCACTGGACCTCAAGCACACAGCGATGAAAGGCCACATATGGGTCACCAGGGTTCTGTGAGGCAGCTGTGGTGGAAGGTGCTTGCTGCTGGGTGGTTTTTGCAGGTGGTGGGCTTGGCGCAATGCTGCTGGGTGGCCCTGCTCCTGGAGTCGGTGTGGCAAGGGATTCCAGGATCCATTGAAATTCTTCCTCATTGATGGTGGGGCTTTCATACGAGTCATCGATCATTGCGGAGTGGGCCGTTCTGCTATCCAGGAGGTGTTGTTTCTCCATCTGCAATGTTCATGGGAGATACAGTTTAACAGTGTGTTACATGTATGGGCATGCATTATTTGACTTAACAAGCAGACTGCGGGAGACTGTGCATTATGAATATTTTGTACAAGATGTATAGTATTTTCTGGATAGTGAATATTTCAGAGACATCACGGATGTGCGGGTGTACTTGTACATTGTAATGTCACAAGTTACCTATGTGAGAAATGTGTCTTGACAGTGTCTACACACAAACAATACCTGTTATGTCCAGTGTTGTGTTGTGTGACTAATGCAGTACGTAACACCTAGTAGGCAATGTTGATGTACTCAGATTTGTATGTGTGTGCACTATCAGTGGGTGACATTGACGAGCGGTCTAGCGCTCCGGATGAGTGGAGGGACGCCTATTTAAAGCTCCCTTCAACGCACAGCGGTATCGCGCAGCGGGCGCGCCCTCGCTGCGCCTGAGTCGTGCCAGAGTCCTGCCCGTTTGCGCCAGTCAGCGCTAAGGAAGCACGGCTCGCGGCAGGACTCTATGCTTTTTCCTCTTCATCATGACATCGCCTATTATTAGGTATCAAAGGGAAGATCTGATGGCCATTCGGGGACAGAACACTGCCTGCAATCTCCCACCAGTGGTCCCGATATGTGGTCCTTATCGATGTACCTGTGGTGGTTGGGCATTGGACGCTCCCTCTCGCATTCGATCTCTGGACTTGTCATCTCGGCGGAAACGTATGCCAGGAATGCTGGATCTAAACATCTGGAACTTGAATGTCAGATCATTGGTAAAGCACTATCAGGAGATATTTGATCTTCTTAAAAATGAGTCCCCTGATGTGCTGTTTTTAACCGAAACCTGGCTGCAGGACTCAGACTCTTCCATACTTAACTTGGCCTTCCCCCTTGATTATGCTATTTTTACTCTTAACCGCGGTACTAGAGGGGGTGGAATTGCGATGGCCGTTAAGTTGTGTTATTCATGCGAATGGAAGGCCCTAAAACTCCCAGGGTGTGAATGTGCCCTTTTTAAAATTTCGTTTAACCATCATATTTCCTTCTCTGGCCTCTTAATATACCGTCCTCTGGGCTGCGATGCTGCTTTTAGGGCTGCTCTCCCGGACTTAATCTGTACGGAGGCATTAGGATGTTCTAATTTCAATGTCCTTGGTGACCTCAATCTTCATCTTGACTGCCCGTCCTTGCCCCCTATCCGGAGTTTCTTGGCTGATTTAGAGGCCTTGCAGTTCTCCCAGCTGGTGACTTCCCCCACTCATCGAGATGGGCACATACTTGACCCGTTTTTTACCAACTTAGAGGGAATCTGAGCACTCTGCCCTATCCAGATGATATGGACCGACCATATGTTGGTGAAAATGATATTTCCCATATCTGAACCCCCTTTTATATCTCAAGACAGATCAATTTTTAAACGACACTGGAACAAACTAAAGTTAGAGGACTTCTACCATTTGTTGGAGGAGGCACCCCTGGGCCCAGTCACCAATGTTGACCGCGGATAGGACTCCTTTTGTGTGTGGATCTCCCGCGCTCTCGATTCCTTGATCCCTCTGGTGTGGTCTAAGCAGCGCTCTAAAGAGCGTAGTCCATGGTACGACAGCACCTTGGCGTCTCTTAAAAGAGCCTGTGGGCAGGCTGAAAGGCTGTGGAGAAAATCGTTTGATCCTGAGCTAAAGGCTCGCTATTTTGTTAAAACTAAGATCTACCACAGGGCGGTATGCAGAACTCGAGCATCCTATTATGCTCAGGAGTTTCAGAACAGCGCCAACCCCTCGAAACTTATATTCAAGGTGTTAAAGGACCTTATGGCTAAGAGGACAACGGCAGCAGAAATATGCTCGGACTCCCATTGTGAGGGTCTGGCCTCTTTTTTCCTCGAGAAGGTGCAAGCCATCTATCGAACCTTCCCGATGGGCTCTTTACATCTAGAGCGGGCCAGATGTATCTTGGGAGATGACGAGTTTCTTGTCACTCTGCCTTCCCTGACCAGTGAGGCCTTTGATTCCTTGAGTCTAAAAATTAAGTCTGGCTCTCCTGCAGATCCGCTCAAACCGGCGCAGCTTAGGAACATGTTACCTATATGCCGTACTACGGTGTTGTCTTTGATCAATCTGTCACTTTCTTCAGGTGTAGTGCCCATTAGATGGAAGCAGGCCGTAGTTACACCTATTTTGAAGAAGGCTACCCTTGACCCCCTCAAACCTGAGAACTATCGCCCTATTTCCTTGCTTCCTTGGGCCACAAAAGTCGCTGAGGACCATGTGAACGGTATCCTGGCAGACCATCTTACCAGAGCTAACATTCTTGACCCTACCCAGAATGGGTTCCGTGCGGGCCACAGCACGGAGACGGCCCTACTTTCTATGGTCGAACACCTGCGTTCTGTGTTTGATGCGGGTCGGACAGCGGCACTATTACTATTAGATCTAAGTGCCGCGTTCGACACGGTCTCGCACAGGATTTTGCTCCAGCGACTTGAGGAAGTAGGTGTCAAGGGCTCTGCCCTGTGCTGGTTTCGATCTTTTCTCACGGAAAGGTCTTTCCAGGTTGCGATTCCACCCGGCAAGTCCAAATCCTATCCGTTGGCCCTGGGGGTCCCACAGGGTTCATCGCTGAGTCCCACTCTATTTAATCTTTACGTGAGACCGCTGGCTGCGGTTGTCAAGCAATGGGGCCTTACGATGGTCTCATATGCTGATGACACGCAGTTGGCGGTCACGTTGAGTGGGGACTCTGATGTGGAGGCTCTCAGGTTCCGAGACGGTTTACGGGCAGTGGCCAATTGGATGAATTCCAACTGTCTCCAGTTGAATACCAAGAAGACAGAGGTCATGGTGGTCGGCAAGCAAGTAGGGCTGTGGGGTGACAAGTGGTGGCCTCCTGAACTGGGTGTGACCCCCTCTCCAGTATCGGAGATAAGAAATCTCGGGGTCTGGCTTGATCCGACACTCAGTTTTACCAGCCACACCAAGAAGGTGGCGGCCTCTTGTTATGGCATTATTAGAGGACTTAGGCCTATACTTACATTTTTTGATGCCCCCACCAGACAGCTGGTGGTTCAGGCATCAGTGCTGTCCCGGCTGGACTACGCCAGCTCGCTTTTGGCTGGGATTAAATAGTCAGAACTTACCTGGCTGCAGCGTGTGCAAAATGCGGCAGCCAGAGTGGTGATAGGTTTGCCTAAGCGGTGCTCGGTTTCAAAAATGCTGCACTCGCTCCACTGGCTCCCCGCAAATCAGAGGATTAAATTCAAGGTTCTCTGCCCTGCGTTTAAAATCCTCAAGGGTACATCTCCCCAAATCTTGGCGAATCTTTTGACACCGTATGTACCCCCGCGAACCCTGAGATCCTTGGGTCAGAATCTGGCGGTAGTTCCGCGTTTTAGGCTGAGTAGAACTGGTGGTCGCTCCTTCCGAGTGTTAGCGGCGAAGTGGTGGAATTTTCTTCCTCCTGAGATTCGCGCTATTGATGACCTACTTCAGTTCAGGCGCGCCATCAAAACCTTCTTGTTTGCATAACATTAGGCTGCTTCCTGTGCCTCTTTTTTTCGGTGTTGTATTGTGTTTGCCTTGTCATAAGCGCCAGGACGCCCCTTCACTGGGGCAGCTGTGCGCTGTATAAATAAAAATAACATAACATAACACTGCATTGTGTCATAGTGGCACCTGCTGCTTTTGCTTAGCTGCCCCTTGTCCCTTTCATGAAATGGGCCTTTGACTTCTGTGGATGTACAATGCAGACATGTGGAAAGCTCTGGGTGTTATGTGTCTTGGTCAGAGTTGTGACACTTGTGCATAGTAGTTCATTTGGGGCCCGATGTAGGTAAAATAGATTTACCGATTTTTAATTACCGAATCATACCGATTCGGTAATTAAAAATCGGTAAATCTAAGGGGTGGAGATGTAGGAACATCCAGATGTTCCTTTTACCGAATCGGTAAATATCTGTATTTACCGATTCGGTAAATACCGACCGGTAATGCCCCATTCATTCCTATGGGCTTTAAAGCCCATAGGAATGAATGGGGCATTACCGGTCGGTATTTACCGAATCGGTAAATACAGATTTTGCCATGGGTGCAGGGGGTGTCACTTTGACACCCTCTAGCACCCCCAAAAAAGATTCGGGGGCCATGTGGCAGGCATACCTGCCCTAAGGGCAGGTCTGCCTGTCATATGGCACAGGTGTGCATGCACACATGTGCATGCACACCTGAATCGGTATTTTACCATCAAATATATTTGATGGCAAAATACAGAATCGGTAAGGGTTGTGGGACTCAGAAGAGTCCCACCTACATATTAAAAATACCGAATAGGTATGAATACCGATTCGGTATTTTACAGATTCGGTAAATTTACCAATCGGTAAATTTACCGAATCTGTAAAAATTTGGGCCCTACATACCAATTCTCATTTACCGGTCGGTAACGGCCGAAAATACCGATTTTCGGCCGTTACCGACCGACCTACATCTAGCCCCAAGTGTCTTGTTCACATCAGGGTTTGTGTGCACAGAAGTTTGTGTCAGGGTGTGACATGCTCCTTTGAGGATATGTTCCACACTCCGCAACATCAGTGAGATGTCCTGCACCATGTAAATATGTTTGCCCTGTAGGCAAGCTATTCATCATGCCCTGTCACTTGCCTTGTCAGTGTGGCTCACAGAACTGCAGCTTTGCAGGGTCTTGCACATGTGCATGTGTTTTGTGTGTGATTAGTTATGTGTGAGGAGGGCCCACTTTTGGCACATTGGCAATGAGGGCCAACTTGCTTTTTCAACGGAGCTGCACTGTGTAGGACACATGTGCCTCTATGTCGCTTTGGCTCCTTGTGATTTGTGTTGTGTGCATTGCATCTGTCATGTTTAATCTTGCATGTATTGCTTACTGCACTTCTGTTGGATTACCCTTCCTGAGTATGGTGCAGCATGTATTGCAATTTTTGTTGCTGTTTGAGCAGACAGTGTCCACACCCATTAGCCGCAACTTTGGGCCCATACGTGGAGTGTGTGTGGCAGTGGCGGACCGTTTTGTGCGTCATGCCAGGCAGTGACCTTCTGTACTCTGCAGAAGCAATTTGATTTAAGAGGGTGGGACTGCCTACTCCACTCAGCGATCACTGCGGCTATTTGTGCACATTGGAAAGAGGACCAGGCAGAACCTGAGGTTTCTTTAGGGTGCCAAAACATATTGACAGCAGCGGGGAAGTTTAAGGCAGTCACATGCCTGTACAAGCGTATGACTCTTGAGAAGCTGCCCCCTTTGGACATACTTAATTGAAAATAGGAGGTAGATGTAGGGAGAGAGATACCGGAAAGGGCTTGGGCTGAGATTGTAGAGTAAGCGTGGAAGAGCACCAGGACTGCCCGCTTTCAATGGCTTCATTTTTATGTTTTGCATCGCCTTACCTCACACCAGGCGAAGACTCAATGCATTTTTCAACACTAACCCAGATGAATGTCCAAGGTGTCGGGGAGAGGGGCAAACTTCCCTCACAAGATTTGGGGGGTGACCACTTTTGGCTAGTTATTGGACCGGAGTAATGGCACTATTGAAGGTGGTGACGGACAGGGAGATAGATCTGGCATTGGGGACTTGCATTGGTTCCCCCAAACAGCTCAAACTAGGATCGCCAGCAAGTTTGTAGATATGGGATTGGTAGTTTAGATCAATGGAAGAGAGAGTTCCCCAAATGGGAAGAGGGTGATGGGATAGTTAGGTTACTACTAGTCAAGGGAACGGTGAGCGAGGGATAACTTGAGGCGGCTAGGGCATGGGAACATTTGGTTGGACTATTGGTAGACCAAGACACGGATAGCGATGTCAACACTGAGCCAGGAGAGCAGGTAACAGGGTAAAGCCTTTATAGCGAGTAGATGTAACCATTCAACCCCATTGGAGATATGCATGATGAGTGAATCTAAAGCGGAAGCCTGTATAATGGATTTTTATTGTTTACCTTCCGGAGACCACTGACTAGGCACTGCTAATGGATATCGAAGAGTACAGAGTAACATGGGTTGTGACATGCCTGGATGGAGGGGGTAGGGGGAAATTAGCTTTAGGATAGATTTATTAGTGATAATGATGTTTGTTTATATGGGCTCCGTTGAATATTGGTTGTTATTCCCCTTATTACATGGTTCTTAATCTTCAAGGTAGTCGAGAAGAAATGTCATAGGAACGAGCCAAGGATCCTATGCTTGTACACTTGTACATCATAGTGAGGGGAGGGGGACTAGGTTGGTGATATGTCATGTGATTCCTATATTCTTTAATCCTCATTGTTTTATGTAACATTTTCTATAGATTGATTTACACACATATGATTCATTGTCTCTGTATAATGTATGTGTGTGATGTAAAGTGCTCTGACACTCATACACTGGTTTGAGTACAGCTATACAACAAATTAACGGTGTGTGAGGGGGGTGTGGCCAGCAAGATGTCAGAATAGGACGTGATTCTTTGGTGCTCCCGACAGACACTGGGAGATCCACTATAATCTTGTGATGCCATAAGGCATCAACCCTACGACAATCAGCACGACTCGGCGAAGCTTCCTGGCACATCCGAACCAGCTGATCGGCTCGTTGACATCACAAGACACCTGGTCTCGCAGGGCAGACAAGGAGGTGGGTCCAACATCTTGGGCAGACCCTGTGTGTGGGGAGGGAGTCGCAGCCCAGCTTCAGGAGAGCCACTTAGGGTAAGCAGAGGAAATCGTTTGGAAAATAAGGAACAGTGGGTCCCGACCCAGGGTGTGTGTGCCTGTGACCCAGGGCCCACCGTCGATGCTCTGAGGAGTGGCTGGTGATGATTTTGAGCTGTCTGGGGGCCAGCAGGAGTGCTGAGTTGGTAACGGTGGAAAGCTGTGGAGACCGGGACAGGTTGGTCGCACAAGAGCTACTGGAAATAGGAAAATGTGCAGCAGTAAAGGAGTGGACTTTCCAGCGGCCCAGACCGGCTCATCCCCTGGTCGGACCTCAGAACGGGGAGACAGTGGAATCCTGTTACACGGCCGACTGGAGTGTGGGACAGGCCAGACCCGGATGAATCCCAGAAGAGAGATTGTTCCCCTGGGAGCCCGGATCGGTCCTATGATAGGACATTACCATTCATAGCCAGGCAGAGAGATGGGACTTCCAGATGGTCTAGGAGTGCGCCACTTGCAAGGGTGTATACAGGCAACTTGGGGAGAATCACAGCACACCAGGGTTCCATTACCGGGGGACCCATGATAATTTCCTGATATTCCCTCCCGACCCCAGTTCCGCACTCAATTTGTGGCCTAAGCAAAAAACAGAGATGAGGTGGCTCTGGGAGGTTCCCTGCCTGCTGTGGCGCCCCTGGGGTAACAGTAAAGAGGTGCGGTGGATGGCCATACCACACCTGAGTGAAAGAAGATCCCTGCCGGGGGTCGAGTGCAAGGGGGGGTCTGAGATTATCGAGGTTGTTCACCTCCAATTAAACTAGACCAGGAAGGACATTCACAATGCAACAAAATGCGCTTCGTGGGGTTTCCGAAGCGGGCGGAAGGTTCCTCGGCGGAGCTGTTTCTGGAAGAATGGATTATGAAAGTCCTTGCTCCCAGTAGAGTATCCAAATTCTTCAACATTGAGAGGGCCCACAGGGCCTTAGCTCCTCCGCCGCGACCTGGGACCCCACCAAGAGCCATCATTGCCCGCTTTTTCAACTATTGAGATACGGACATGATCCTGCAGGCCACTCGTACAAGAGAACCTTTGATCTATGATGGTCACGCGATCACAATTTTTCTGGATTACACTCAACGGGTGCAGGATCAGCGGAAGACATTTCTGGCGGTCAAGGGACGATTACGCGAAGCCGGGAATAAGTACAACCTCCTGTTTACGGCTAAGCTCAGAATTGAATATAAAGGGAAATCTACATTCTTCTTCTCAGCGGTGGAGGCATCAGACTGGATGGATGCAAGGGGGGACTCTGCTGCCCACCAGACTGTACACTCTGGATCACACAAGGCATCGGGTCCTCCAGACCCGGCAACACAATGAAACTAATCAACTTGAGGGACATGACATATGGATGGTGATAACTCTGGACGTGTCTGGGTGTGTGCAGTTGGTACCCTGCAGTTAACAGAGGTGGTATCGGACTCTGACTTGGAATTGCAGGATGTTGTGACTGTCTTCATTGTATCCTGAGACTTTCTGATCGAAGAGAAATGTATGGACACTGACCAGGAAGCTCAGATAAGTACTGATGGGGGTTGACCTCCAGATCGTGATGTAGGTGGGGGAATAATTACATACCAACCCCCTGTGTCCAGGGGACACCATGCCCCCCAAGCGGCTGAGTCTTGCACAGGGAGCTAGAAGTGTCTGTCTCGCATCCCAGTGATCGCTTGCCCACTAGAAAAGCACTATTTAAGGGTACTCGACCACTGTAAATCAGAAGATCCGAGAACATTCAACATACGACTATGGCTATTGATACAGTGGATAGTTATTCTTTATTGGGAATCTGTGGGGAAGGGTTTGGGGCAGGGGATTTGAATACTAGCTCTCCTGAATATTGAGAGGGGTGGATCCGCACCACTGCCCAGCGGGAGAGGGGAGAAAGTTAAAATTATAACAGTTATGCATGTTCTGCAACAGTTTATGAGGGCTTTAGGGGTTCTATGTCTGAAGTATAGTCTAGTTCTGCGCGGCTCATCTCTATGGAGGGGGGGAGGGGGACACATAGGTATCACTAACAGCGAGTCACTATTGATTACCTTGAACGTGCGAGGGATGGCACTGCTCAGGAAAAGGAGACAGGTCTTGGCTTACTTAAGACGATATTGAATAGCAATTGCATGTCTCCAAGAAACTCACATATGAGGTGATTCCTTTGCAAGCTTTAAGGTGCAGATGATGGGTGCAGATTTATGTCACTTCCTACTTGTGGTTTGCACATGGGGTTTTCATCTGGGTGCCCCGAGGTCCCCTTCCAGTACTTACATAATCTAGCCGACCCCGAGGGACGATATGTGATTCTGCATGGCAGACTTGATGGGCGACAGATTGATCTCATTAATATATACGCACCCAACTCAGAGGACCCAGCTTTTTTCCCATGGGTGGTGCCTGCTGCAACTCCATACCTAGGCTGAGGTGATTATGATGGGGGATGTTAATTTTGTGTTGGATGGGATATTGGACCGGGATCCTCCACGACAGCACACAAAACAAGGAATGCCAGGGGCTCTTAGAGACAGACTGGAAGGGCTGTAACTGAGGGATGTGTGGAGAACGAGATGGCTGGATCGTAAGGTCTTTTCCTGTCATACGCCACTTTCAGCAGGCTGGATCAATGTTTACTATCAGCAGATTTGATCCCCATGGTCCGAGAAATAGTTTATCTCCCTAGATATATATCGGATCATGTTCCAGTGCTTCTGGCCCTAAGCACTGCAAAGCCCAGACCGGGGATCCCCCTGTGGAGGTTGTGACCTGGGGTACTTAAGGACCCAACTTTCATGGCGACACTAGGAGAAGAATCTAGATACTTCTAAACTAATTGGGGCTCTGCATCCTCTAGAACAGTGTGGTGGGAGGCTATGAAGTAGTGCTCAGAGGGGTTTGTACTAAGACAACCTACGGGGTGTGCCAGCATCTGGAGCACAACATCAAGGTACAGGAAGAAAAACTAGGGGATATAGAGGTGTCACAGCAGTTTGCCCCCAGCTTCTAGATGAATGGCTAGCTGCTTGGGAATTGCTACTAGAATCTTTCCTTAGGTTAGAAAAGTTTAAATATACCACATACCGGCAACATCTGCATATAAAGAGAGATATATCCGGGGCTCTGCTTGCCAAAATATTTCAGGGGGAGAAGCCAGTGGCCCCCATAGTCTGGATGCAGTCCAGGAAAGGTAACATAATCCATAGCCAAGAGGCGATCTTGGAAGTCTTGTCGGACCATCTAGCTGAAGTCTATACCAGATGCCCATCTCAACCCCCAGAGATAGTTGCTGAATTATTTGCCAACTTGGGCTTACCCTGGCTGGAGGACCCAGTAAGTGAATTGCTAGATAATCCGATTTCTCAAGAGGAATTACTGGAGGCTATACAAGCCTTGAGACCAGTGAAGAGCCCTGGTTGTAATAGTTTCCCGTCAGAGTTTTATAGGAGGTTTGCGTTGTTGCTGGTGGACCGCCTGCTGGAGGTTAATAATGAAGCCTTTAAGCTGCAAGTCTTACCAGCCTCTAATTAGAGAGGCTATGGTGATAATGATCCATAAGGCGGACAGGGAACCTCAGATGCAGAGTTCATATCGGACAATTTCCCTATTAAACATAGATATAAAAATCCTGAGTGGAATATTAGCGTGCAGTACCTGATACATCCCGACCAGCCGGGGTTCATCCCCCAATGTAATAGGACTCATAACCTACGCAGATTGGCTCATATATGTCATTCCCCCACTATAAATCAACAAACATACTACAAGTAATCTTAAGTATGGCCCAGGGACGCCGTCTGATCTTGCACATGTATCGGGTGATTCAGGAGGATAGGGGGACCCGAGTACTACCCGTTCAATCAAAATGGGCAACAGTGGTGGAAGCTCCGGTAAGTGAAAAAGATCAAATCAAAATAAATGAGGGGGTAAAACGAGTTAGCTCGAATACACAGTTTAAACTAATACAATATAACTTTGTGCATCAAACCTACCTTACCCCCAAAACACTAAACAAAATATATCCAGATAAGTCGGGGCGATGTCCCCGCTGTGATCAAATGGAAGCAGATTTTATACCTATTACTTAGGCCTGCTCCACTTTGGGCCCTTACTGGACAGAAATCATGGCCAAACTAAAAGAAGCCACGGGGGTGGGTGATTCCCAGGCCAGTCCGCACGGTCCTATTGGGATAACTCCCTACTCTGAAGAGCAAAGTCCTGAGTAGGAAATTTGTGATGCTGGGGTTAGTCCTTGCAAAGCATTGCATAGCCATATCCTGGATGAGCCAAGCCCCACCAAGAGTAGTAATGTGGGTGAAGGATGTTTACAAATGGACAACAGCAGAAGCAGTTCGGATGAAGCACGTACCGCAAGATGAGAAAATTGAGGATAATGTACAGGCCTGGAAAGCATTGATCAAAGACCTAGTGAAACACAACTACATGGGGCTCTGTGTTAGATACTGGGACCAACCCATATTGAATAAAATTATGATTAACACACCTTGACACGCCAGGACAGGTACACTTCAGACAGGTGGAGGGACGGTGGGTGGGGGTTATGTAGGGAAGTTACATGGTTATGTTGACAAGAGGGTATCTTTGGAGATTGTCATATGATTATACATGGTAAGAATAGACAAAAGGATTGCTTAGGGTCGGATGACCATTCCATAAGAGATTAGAAATGTATAGCCACTGCCCAAATGTCTCATTATATGTATTGTAATGCCTGCTATAACTTCAAATGTCAATAAAAACATTTAAAAAATAAATAAATGGTGTATGAGAGAGAGGCACTTGAGATATGAATTATTTGAGTTGGAGAGGGGTAGTGAGGGAATCCATGGAGAAGGAGGTCTTTAGGGAGTCACTAAACAAGATTGTTGCATGTGCGCCACCACACGCGCTATGGAAGTAGTGTGTTGATCATCGTGGAGAGATTCCATATATACCGTGAGCTCAATGTTTGATAGTGCCACGTTTTAAACATTTGTACTTGTCTCATTCCCATTACTAAGTCAGGTGGCGTTTTCTTTTTTCTTTTCTTTTTTTACAAAATGTACTTAAACACTTTGCAAAGGGTTTAATAGTGCCCCCTTAAATGATATGTGAATTCTTTGAATTTACGATTTTTTAAAACAAAATATATACATGTTTAATTTAAAATTTAATAACTGTTTTTTATCCTAATGTAAAACTATCACTATACTTGGTGTTGATCCAAGCCAAGCCATACACTTCTGCTAGGAGACGCAACTAGGGCTAGAAAATCACTAGTCCAAGATCTGTTTGTACTCTGTGTCTCTGTTTGGAAGGGTCCGGGAGGTGTGATCAGTCAATGTTGAAAATTATGTTTTGCCTGGAAACTGAAATATGTTTCCCAATGCAGTCGCTTAAAGAATAGGAGTTTAGTCCATGTCAGTCAAGAACTCCAGATTCCTGCCCATGTCCTACTTTGGTCTGATATCACTGAGCAAATAAAGACAGATGTCCAATATTTACAGCCACAAGGCAGTAGTTGAATAGGTCTGATAAGGCAGGCCCAGCCTAGTGCACCCATAATATGTCTAATCCAGTGCAGAGGCTCGGATCCCAGCCTTTCTCCTGATCTCAGCCCCGTCTCACCCTGTTGACCTTTCACCCACTGCCAGCAGCATCTCCTTGATGCACTTCCTTCCCTCCATTACTCAGAGTCTGTCATACTCAAGGGCATCATAAAGAGGGTAGGGAGAGAATGCATGTGTGGTCTTGGGAAGAGTTTCCTTGTCTTGTGGCAGCAACAGACCTGCAGAGGGCAGGTTGGGGAGAGCTCTATTCTTGGAATAGTGAGCTGGATCAAGGAGAATTTTGGGCTCAGGATGTTAGGTAAGCCTTTCATCATTCTTAGGTAGTAGACTGAGCACCAATGAGTTTGGTAACTGTTCCTCAAGGTGTAACCGCTTTTTTTTGTGTCATGAGAATAAGTAGCTAGGCATACCCATGTGAAATAAAGTTCAGAGAGTCAGTCTGTTCACATTAGCAGGAGTCCTTGTTCAGCCCCGGGGACCCCGTGCCCCGGGGCATGGCCTTTTTTTTAACAAAAATTATCTTTTCGAGGAGGGCTTCCTTGCCGCCCTTTTGTGGCCTCTTTTGGCCCCGGGGACCCCATCCCTCGGGCCGTTTTATATTTTTTCCTTTTTTTCAATTTTTGTGGAGGGGGGCCGCGTGGCCCCCTCCCGGGCCACTACTAGCCCTGGGGACCCCATCCCCCGGGACTGGCCCTCCTCGTTGGGGGCCGTGGGTGGTCCCCAATCTCCCACGATCCCAGCCGGCTCCCCGCATCCTGCGGGAGCCGGCATTGCTTTTCTACATGGGGAGCAGCTAACATGCTGCTCCCCATGTAGAAAAGCAATTGTCTTTGCTTTTTGGAAGAGAGACGTTTCCTGCTCTCTCTTCCAAAAACCAAAGTAGTTTGCTATAGTAGGGCGGGAGCCGCGAAGTTGTTGTAAAAATATATATATATTTTTGGGCCTTGGGGGTCCTTGTGGGACCCCCTGAGCAGGCCTAGGGCGTCAGGGTGTTTCTACCCTGCCCCTTTGCCCCTTTTGGGCACTCGTTTTTCAGTTTTCTTGTGCCTCGGCTCTACTGAGACACAAGATGGCAGCCAACACTTCCTGGTTTGGAGTGTTGACAGACCGTTGACAGCCAGTTAGCATGCAGCTCGTGCTCGTAATGGTACACGTATAGTCCTTGGAAGGTACGCGTACCGTACTTCGTCCATAGATATATCTATGATTTTACTTTTGATTTTTTCAGGAACTACTGCACGGATTTACACCATTTAACAAAAAGCGTAATCTGCGAACCAATCTCTACCTTTTTGCCAAATTTGGTGTAATTACGTTCAGCAGTTCGGATTGTAGCCTCGCTTTAAGGTCGCTATGGAAAATTGCACGGGGAAAACATGTTTTGGGACCCCCCTTTTTCCTCAACCCCCGCTTGACGAATCACCCCGAAACTTTCAGGATAGGAGCGGAGCGCCCCATCTTCTTGGAGAATTTCGTGAAGATTCGTCAACCGGCGCCAACGTTATTCCAAATAGAATGTTGCGGATTTCCTATGGCAACTAGGTCCTAACTATATCTACCTACTGGCAACCGAAAAAGTTCTTTGCCAAAACAAGGCCAAGGTCAATGCAAGGCACAATAGGCGAGGATTCCAATCAAACAGAAATTCAAGAAAATGATACTATTGCAGAAACAACGAGTGTTAGAACTGCCTATGAACTAATTCACCAAATAGAGGATATGGGAAGTACAGACACACAAATTCTGAAAGAAATGGGGATTCTTAAAAGGTTACATCCACAAACCAACTTCAAAAACAAATCAAAGTTCTGTCCTGCCTTACATCCTGGAAACCGGATTGACACCTTTCATGACCTAGTTGTGGCAGAACTAGAAGTCATGGAAAATACAAAATCAACCAAGCAAGAAAACTTATCAATCAAAGAACTCCAAGCATTGTTAGACCTCAAGAATAATAATGCAATAGAGGGGCAACATTGTCATCCTAGACAAGTATGATTATGTGGAAGAGGCAAATCGACAGCTAAGTGACTTAAACAACTACACTTTGCTAAAAACTAATCCCATTGCGGATATGACTAGAGATGTACATAAGTTAATATCTGATTGGCATGACAAAGGACTGCTGAGCCAGGTAGAGAAAAACTTCCTAAGTGTATCTCACCCGGTAACACCAACGATGTATTTCTTGCCAAAAATACATAAGACTCTGTACAAACCACCTACCCGCCCCATCATCTCCAGCTGTGAGGCCATGAAAACATGGCCTCATGTGTTGATCACCTTTTGGCACCTATTGTTCCAACCCTGAGTTCTTTTATTAAAGACACAGGAGATTTTTTAAGAATCCTAATGGAAACAGAATGGCAGCCTGAATATCTGTTAACTACAATTGACCTTGTATCTTTATACACGTCTATTAATCATGACATAGGATTAAAAGCCATAACATACTTTTTGAAAAAAAGGCCCATAGGAGAGCTACAACATACCACCATGCTATTAGACATGATGAAACTCTGTCTAACAAACAACATCTTCTTATTCAATAAGCATATGTATTCTCAAAAATGTGGCTGCGCCATGGGAGTTTCCTTCTTTCCAAGCTATGCTAATCTCACCATGGGATGGTGGGAGAAACACATAGCTTGGAGAGAAGAAAATGAACAATATACCACGGATGTGGTATTATGGCTGAGATTCATTGACAACCTTTTCCTGTTATGGAAGGGTCCGAAGCAAAAACTTATTGAGTACATAGCGATTCTGAACCAAAATGAAGTCGGACTCAAATTTACGTACAACATACAAAAGAAGGAAATAGACTTCTTGGATACCAAAGTATACATCAGGAATAACAAGCTAGAAACAACAGTTTTTCGTAAATAGACCTCAACCAACAGTGTCCTCCATGGCACTAGTTTTCATCCACAGTCGCTCAAACAAAGCATTCCATATGGTGAATTTCTGCGCATGAAAAGAAATTGCTCTGAGCAAGGTGAGATGGAGAAAAAAAAGAACGCAAAAGCTGAAACATGGCTGGACAAACGAAAGAAAGGCTTCACAAAATTTCTGGTCTGTAAAGCCTGCAAAGTGGGTAAAAATCTTAAGACCATCAAAGACCAAAAAGGAAGAAGCTTTGAAGTTCAGGATAAAATCACTTGTGAATCTCAGTTTGTGGTGTATTTGATTGAATGCTGCTGTGGCAAACGATACACCTGCTCAACTATATGTCCCTTAAAAAAGAGGATATTAGAACATATACGAGCAATCCAAAACAACGATCACAGCTGAGTATGAAAGAGGAGGTAATCGCATTCAGAAACTGAGACGCCTGGAGTCCAAATTAATAATACGCTTCAAGACCAGAACTCCGTGGGGACTCAATGGAGATGAAGAGATGCATGTTGATCAGTAAATTTGTTATATCAATCTAAAATGAACTATTGAAGAATGAATAGTGAGAGATTGCGCCTGCATCAACATTGCCTTCGAAAAGATTCATTTTTATGATTCACAAATGCACCAGGACTCAAGAATCTCTCTCTTCTTCCCTCTCTCTCCTTCCCTCTCTCTTTTTCTCTCTTCTCTCTTCCTTCTTCTTTACTTCTTTCTCTCTTCATGATAATGTGTACACTGTCACGCCTGCCAGCTTGCCGGCCAGGTCACGTTAAACCACAAAGATGGCCGCCCGGTACTGCGCATGTGCAAGGGAGGTCAGGCAGAGTCTAAAGCCTGACTTCCCCATTGTTCGGTGCTTCACGCTCTAGTGTCTCGTGGCTATTGCGGCGCGTCACTTCCGTTGAGCCTTCCTTAGGTGTGCACATTCACTTTCTGGCGTCCTGAATCGCGCGTAAGGATTAATCATCCTGTTTTGTCAGTAGACACTTGCAAAATCCTTTGGGGTCATTTGGCTCTATAAATTTCTGGAGCGGTTCCATTTACCCCCTAATTCGCCTCCGTCTTTTGCTACTTTGACGGACCAGATTTACCTTGTCTTTCGGACACCCATATCGCCTCCGGCTGTAGCTATTTAGTCGGACCCGATATTTCCTGGGCATTTGCATTCCCCATTGCCGGCTTTCTTTGCTCCTCTCTCTGGAGCCTCAGCCTGCGTCTCCCGGTTCCGCCCATCGGCCGGACTTTTGTTCCGTCGGTTGGCCGGACTAGGGTGGAGCAGGTGTGGGGTACCCCCTAGGAGTTGGTGTTGAGGTGGTCCGCTTGGTGATTTCTTTTTCCCCTTTTGTTCCTTTTGCTTTTGACTCCCTGGTTTTCACAGAAGCTGGCATTCGTCACAGTTTGTGAAGAAAGAAGAACGGGTAACGCGCTTTTGCGCTCCTATTATATTTACATCCATAATTGTGATGCCTGACTGCTTATGCTAGAGTTATTGTGTTTCAGGTATAACAGACTCAAAGAACCCGTTAGTAAGACAAGTGCACTTCCTCAGTTTAACCATAGTGCTACAGGGTAAGATAGACAAAGCTCATTATCTTTTGCATAACTTAATGAAAACCTGGAGAGATTATTTACTTTTCCTTTGATAGGCAGGTCGTAGTTACTTTGATTGTGACGTGGTCCAAAGATACAACTGAATTCTAATTGGTCAGTGTTCACAAGAAAGATCTTGCTGTCATCTAGGTGAATACACTTTGAGTAACAAGTTATTGTTAATTGATTTGTGTTATTGTGTATTAACCCACAAACATTTCTTCTAGCACCTGCTTCCTCCTTGAGGGATACCAGTCTGTGGAGTCTTATTTTTTTTCCCTTCCTTCCCTTGTTTCGTTCCTTCCTTTCCCTCCATACCACCGTTGTGTTCTAGAGTTTGATAGCCACAACAGGTGCAGGGGGGAAGGGTTGGGCCTGTCGTCGGTTCCTGGCACTCCTGCGGAAATTGCATCTAATACCACTGTATATATGAATAGGCCACATGAATAGGTAAAAGGACTAAGAGTCAAGAGGTGTAATGGAACTTAGTTTTTAGTAATTATTAGTATCCATTGTGTCTGGCCACTGAGGGAGTCATGTGTGAAAGGGTATTTCGGAGGGCACTTAGCCCATAAATAGATAAATGACAATCAGTCTAATATCGCTACGTGAATGAGTAACAGTAACCGCAACTAATTGCATTAAGGTTGGCCATATTAATGACCATCCCATGTACTTTCACACGTTCATGAGCGCCAATAAAACATCTTTGGTTGCTATACATAACCGTAGTGGAGGTAAAATAGTCAACTGCTCCCAAAAGAGGAAAGACACATGGATAGGCTTTGAAATAGCCAGCTTACGATCATTACAAGCATGAATGGTGACTCCGTATAAATATAAAAAAGAAAGAATGGACTAATGTTTGCTGCCGTGACCAGGAACCGTTTTGGTTCGAAACGCTTAGGTGGAAGAAGACAACAGGTCAAATAAAGAGAAATTGAAACTTCAAGAGGAGTGTGGTGTCTTTGTGAAAAAGGATTTTGTTGCTGCAAGATATTGCGAGGCTGGCCTGACCTCGCCACCGGCACCAGCTCTACAGTGCTCCCCCCGCAAATGACATTTTGCTTAAAACATACATATATATATATATTTATGTATGTCTTCTAAGTTAAGCCTTACTTGTCATATGCTAAACTTCCAAAGGTTGAGCATGGATGAATAATTTGCTCAAATTTGACTGGACCTATTAGTGATTGTGCTATAATTACTAGCTGAGGGTGAATACCCCTACCTACTAATACCCCACTTTCCTACACATAAAACCAGACAACCGCTCTAGAAGCCTCCACTCCAGTATTTAATCCTGATCCTATAGTTAACAATGATGACTTTTATAAATGGATCACCCAATCATTAGACTGCATCATTCCAATTATAGATCTTTAACCTAAACATAGCCCAAGAAACGCGCCCTGATACTCCCAGGACCTACGTAACATGAAGAAGGAATGCAAAAAACTTGAAAGGAAATGGCGCATCGACTACTCACAAACAAATAAAAATGCATATCGATCCTCCATAAAACTCTAAAAAATGCTCAATCCACTTTTTATGAAAACAAAATAAACGCAGCGGCGTCAAAACCTAAGGAGATTTATCGAATTGCGAAAACTCTTCTAAAACTACCAGACAAACCACCAGATCCCCACAGTGCTCAGACCCGCTGCAATGAGCAGGCAGAGTACTTCCATAGCAAAATAGCCACAATCTACTCTTCTTTCTCCCATGTCCCTACCACCCAAGCAGGCCTTACGGAGGGAGATAGGTTCGTCCCCTTCGGTCTCCTTGGAGACTTTCCCAATATTGAAACCTACCACCCTCGAAACCATCAGGCTCCAGGTGAGGTCTGGATCGCCCAGCGACCCAGCCCCAGCTGAGTCCCTGCGGACAGTTATCCCCTCCATTCTGCCCACCATCTCAGACCTGATTAACACCTCCCTATCCTCAGGCACTGTACCACCAAGCTGGAAACAGGCAACGGTGAGAGCCCTTCTGAAAAAAGCCAATCTAAACCAGAAGAATCCCGGGAACTATCGCCCAATCTCTTTGTTGCACTGGATAAGTAAAATCGCGGAGAAACATGTAAACAATACCCTTACAGAATTCCTGGAAACTAATAACTTACTGGACGTATGACAGACTGGGTTTCGTCCCAGGCACAGGACAGAAACCGCGCTTTCTGGCTGTGACAGAAGGAGCTAGAATGATTGCGGACCAAGGCAGCACTGCGGCCATTATTTTACTGGACCTCAGTGCCGCCTTCGACACTGTAAACCATGACATCCTCATACACAGGATCTCAGGCCTAGGAATTACCTCCAGAGCAAAGGCCTGGATTCAATCCTTCCTGTCAGATCGCTCCTTCCGAGTCTGTGAGGGTAACGTCACGTCGCCCAGCAAACCACTCAGTTGTGGGGTTCCACAGGGCTCCTCCCTGAGCCCCACACTGTTTAACATATACATGCGCCCCCTTGCCGAGATCATCCGCCCTTTTGGTGTTCAAATCATATCATATGCTGACGACACCCAGCTGGTGGGGACGCTGAATCACCCTTCAACCCAGCCGAGTGATCTAAGGGGCTGCATGGAAGCCGTCTGCGCCTGGATGACCCAGTCATATTTAAAGCTAAATGGAGACAAGACGGAGCTAATGATATTAGGTAACTCCCCGCTAAAATCCATCAACTCCATATGGCCATCCTCATTGGGCTCTGCCCCGAAACCAAAGACACCATTAAAAGCCAGAGAATCTGAATGGATAAGACACTTACATTCAACTACCAGGTAGTAAAACTATCTGCCACCTGCCTGGGTATCCTCAGGCTCATCCGTAAGATCCTTCCGCTCCTCCCTTTCAAGGCAAGACAGATTATGATCCAGGGCCTAATTCTCTCCCGGCTGGATTTTGGGAACGCCCTCTATCTGGGTGCACCCCAATCAACTCTTAAAAAACTCCAGGTAATTCAAAACTGCGCCGCCCGCACCCTCCTGCGCATCCCTCGTCGCCAACCTGTGAAATCTGAACTGAAAGATCTCCACTGGCTACATATTAGGGAAAGAATCGAGTTCAAAAGCATTTGCATTGCCCACCGTGCTTTCTGGAGGAAAGGAGCAATTCTTAATCACACCCTGATCAACCCATACAATCCTATCAGACAGCTTAGGTCAGCGCACGCCTTCCGAGCAAGTAACTCCAGGATTCAAAGAGCGAGGTGCGGAGGCCGAACCTTCTCTGTGAATTTGGCTAGACTATGGAACTCCCTTCCCCTCTCCCTCCGCTCAGAGCCTAATCTTCTCCCTTTCCGGAAAAAATTGAAAACTCTTCTGTTCAGCAGATAAACACAGTCTCCTTCTTCATACACACCTGTTAATCATCAGTGCTAGGACGCCTGCAGGTAGCTATCGCGCTTTATAAAAACCCAATCCAATCCAATACATAGAACAGGGTTTTGAGCATAAGTTATAAGCTGCAATGTCTTGTCGCAATAATTTAATTTACCTCTCTGGGTTTAAAAAATAATTTCTGCAGTCCAATAGACTGGCAAGAGAATGGTACGAAAAAAAAATAAATGTTTTTTACCAGACATTTCCTGTGAGCCACTCTCATGTGGGTAATAATTACATTAAATCACAAAATGCTTCATTCTGAGAACTTTTTTCCAATTTATGAAATGTTACTAATTTTGATAGACTAAGGTACATTTCGCCCAGGCATTGTTGGGCCGTCACCCATGAAAAAGCCCCAATAAAGAAAGTGCATTGTGTCCAATCAATGATGCAGTGTAGGTTCATACTCAATGCCATTTTGTTCTAATTAGATCATATCACAAATCACTTTATTCGATCTTATTAAAATAAGATCATAAAAGTAGAATAGAGATCAGAACAGTACGTTAGAGCATGGATTACAATCTCATAAAATGTCAGTGCATTCACTTAAAACCTAAATAATACATCAAATCAGAGTTTACATAAGACTATTATGCATGAATAGCAAATAGTAAAAAAGGAATAAAAACGTAGCTAATATATATGGAAGCTAAAACCTCTCACAGAAGACAGCCAAAACACTCCAAAGTTTCATAAACTAATATAAGAGTGTTGCAATCTTTGGGTAATCGAAAAAGAATTCATATTGTAATATGCATAATCCCATTAAAAATGGGCCTTATACGATTAAAATATATAAGCTGTAAAACCGATCATTGATATCATTAAGGCCCAAGTGATCTCCTAGTCATTGTCGACCAACAAAGGTCGGACATAAGGCAATAGCACATATAATATTCAGACAACATTTGAAGGAAGTATAAGTTCTAATCATGTTGCGAGCATCTCCCAGGTATCTCTTGTAATACTGCCTTGTCATTGCTGTACACTACGCATGTCAACAGTCTCCTCTCCTATGTTCATATAATGCTTAAAGATCGCCTTCAGGAGACGGTCAATATATCCATAGTCCATCGTAGGCACCCTGCACACAGGGCTTACCCTTGGGACTCTGCCAGAATCGTCTATTATGTCAATCCATTTTCCTTCATCAGTATCCCTCTTTGTAACCAAAATGTAGTAGTGGTGCTCTAGTTAACTATACCAACAGTGGCTATCTATCTGTCTACAGTCGCAAAGCATTGTATCCTAATGCCTCTGCACTACTGATCAAATAGGTTTAGTAGAACACCTAATTAAGGCGAAAAAAACACAAACAAACATCTTAAAACAGACAACTTTGTTGGTGAAAGTATTGTATAGGCGGAGTTCAATTCCATGCACAACATGCACACATTTTTAAAAAATGTGGTTTCACAACTTACATGTTTTTTTTTTTTTTTTTTACAATTTAGGTTTTTCAAAAAAAGAGCCTCTGTACAAAAAAGATTCCATTCTGTGTCTGACATCTAGAAGGTTTAATGATTAACAATAAGTAAAATGTCAGCCTCGGCCGGATTTACAATGTTAACCAAATCTTTTCTGTCAACCAGCAGTTTTTTGGCAGATTTCTCTTGCATGATTCATGGAGGACCAGTAAGAGGCTAATTGCTTAAATTAATTTGCCTAAATGACTAAGCAAGAGATAACAAAATTACATCTGCACTTGTTTGGCCAAGATTCAACAGCAACGGTCCGGTACTACCAGCTGCTTCTAGACAACACTCTTGCAGAAATTAAAAGCTAGTAAAATGAATTAATGCGCTTTTTTGGTACGTTAATTTGTACTGAAAGGTTCCGGGGTGCAAAACTGCTGAGAAGATGAACCATGATAATTAGAATTAATGGGACGGTTGCATGTTTTTTTGTATCTGAAGTTTTAAAAATCATGAACGGCGCTGAGACTAGAAAATGACATTCCCATAAATCTGTATGATAATTCAGCTATTAGTATTAGAAGGATTAAGCACCATGGCTCCAGCGTTATCCATCACATGACACATTACATTCCATCTGTCATTGTAGCAGCTAAGGCACGGTAGCTGTCCTTGAGGAACTTGTGTGAAAAGCTATGGGAATTCTAGGAATTATTGGAATGACTGCTGTGCTATAATGACTTGCCAAATCTCTGTTTTCCACATAGGCACGAAGACCATTCCCATGTACTTGTTAGCCTAAAGCCATGTTATTGATGGAGCCAAAAAACAGAACAACATGCAGATCAGCTTCAGGCAATAATGGTTTGAAATTTGTAGGTTTGGGTTTTCATTAGTGCATTAGTATACGAAAAAGCACTATAAATACGGTACATACATACATACATAGATAGATAGACAGATGGACAGACAGAAGGATAGATAGATGGATGGATGGATGGATGGATGGATGGATGGATGGATAGATAGATAGATAGATAGATAGATAGATAGATAGATAGATAGATAGATAGATAGATAGATAGATAGATAGATAGATAGATAGATAGATAGATAGATAGATAGATAGATAGATAGATAGATAGATGATCGACCTGTCAACCCCAGGATGATCTTCCCACCATCTTTTTGTTTTCTGCCTTCACGATTTGCTGAATCTTTGTGTTGGCCTTAGGACTCTCAGAACATTACCACTGGTAATAAGTGCCAAAGTGCATGTGCTTCTTCCCTAAACATGTGTGTAATTGGTGTATACCTGATTGATCTATTTAATTTACTTGTAAGTCCCTCGTAAGGTGGTATACCATATACCCAGAATCTGTAAGTTAAATGCTACTTGTGAGCTGAAGCACTTATTGTGCCAGCCCCAGAAGTAGCCTTTCAAACCTGTCTCAGGCCTGCTACTGCAGTGCCTGTGTGTGCAGTTTACTGCCCCTTCGACTTGGCATTTGAAAATACTTACCAAGCCTTCAACTCCCCTTTTATCACATATACGTCACCTCTAAGGAAGGCCCTAGGTAGCTCTACGACAGGGTGCTATGTAGGTAAAAGGTAGGTCATGTACTTTTATGTTTTGCATAACCTGGTAGTAAAAACAGGCTATTTCGTTTTTCACTACTGTGAGGCTTACTCCTCTTATAGGTTAGCATTGGGAATTCCTTAATTTACTTTTAAGCTGTAATTTCTAATCAGAGAGGAAAAGCATTTTCTTGTTTCATAAGTTTGGAATGGTATTAATAAATCATACTTACTGGTTAAGTTGGGTTAAACTTTACAATTTTCGAAATACCACTCTTAGAATGTCGACATTTCTATGCACGTACTGCTCTGTGTGCCTGACAGCCTGTCTCTAATACACGTCTGGGGTGGGTGACAGCTACAAATTGTGCATTACCTCTAGACCGTCACAATACAAGAAGGATAGGTGTGTCTGAGTAACCATCTACATACATCTGCATTCTGATGGCCTTGCCTGGGCAGGATGGAAGGGAGGGGATAGCTCTTCACTTGAATAGATAGTGTCCTACGCCCACACAAAGGACTGATTTACCCCCCAAAGATAGCCTGGCAGACAGGCCTGGGCTTAAAGAGGAACCTGTGCACTTCAGATAGCTTCTTTGAAGTCACCCCCACACATAAAAAGGCACTTTTGGGCATAAGTACTGGGTCTCTGATGCCAAAAAATCAGACACTTCTGGATCTTAACTTGACTAGGATTGTAGCTTCTGCTTGGACAGGGTGCATACCTTTGCCAACCAGAAACCCAATAGCTAACAGATAAATAGATGGATACCTCTAAAATTCACCCTTTTAAGACCTACTTAATACTTTTTTCAAATGCTAATATCTCCAGAAAGCTTGGTTAAGTGTTTTTTGAGGTAGCAAAGAGCAACATTTCCTATGCAAGCTGTTGGGGTGTGAATGACCTCTGCATGGTGTGCAGTTGTGTTCCCTGCCGTGATTGCCCAGTTGCATGTATCTGGTATCCTAATTTTGATTTTGGCCTTGGCATCATGTTAATGTAACATTTGTGCAGAGGCCAAGCTCATACAGTAGTGGCGGCAACTTACAGTATATTGTGAACGTGTACTTATTTATGACCAGACATTTTATGTGTGTCACTGGAATGAAGCCTACTGGCCCACTTGGGTGAAGTTATGCTTCTAAGCTCTTAATAGGTTCCTAGTGCTAATATCCAGAGTGTCTGATGCTCGTATTTGTGTCCTGCCTCTATGGTACATGCATGGTGTTTGAGTGAGCCAGAGAAATAGAGGTATATATGATACATTCTAGATACCCCTGCCCTGGCTTTTGCATAAGATAAAGGTGAAGGTTTTTTTTCCAGACAGTGCAAGTGTAGTGTTGGCATTACTGAAGCTAGAAATAGGAAATCTAGACCTTAAAGTGAAGGAACTAGAGACATGGGCTCATTTAGAAATCAATTTGCCATTTGCTAGGATCTGCTGATTAGTCTTCTTGAACACTGCCATTTGTTGGAAAGCAGAAAAAAAAGTGGGACTACAGAATGTTGCGCATGGTGAGGATACATTTAGGTGAGGCCTGTTTTTTGTCTTTCACTGACTACTTCTGCGGTTTGACTGATGACAGCCAGGTGCAGAAACGTCACACCTCTTTTTGCCTCCATTATATGTGGTCCAAGTTGGAGACTATACGACTCTGAAAACATCACTCTGACAAAGAGTGTGTCTAGAGAAGAGCTTGGAAAATACCCTTTCCAGGAAGAGAGAGCTGCAGCATGTCCTAGTGGAACACCCAGAATGGAGAGCTGAGGAAAGCGATCTACTGGTCCTCAGTGTTGACAGCCCTGTAGTTTCTCCAAACTGATTCATGGCAAGAAACGTGAACGTGTGACTACAATTGCTAAGGCCCGGTTAGGGCTGTGAAAGTGTGTTGAATTCTACCTCTACGTGGTGCCAAAGGCAAGCTGAAGATTGTTCCTGGTTGTGGCCATGCCTGTTCAAGCTGCGATTATACTGTGTATAGCCACTACTGTAAAATCCTGTGCATTACACAATTGTGTTGTGTGGCGATTGACCTGTGAGTGGTTGCAACTGCCCACTGGTGTGAAAGTCTTGTGCATGCCATGAGTGCCTACGGGTAACTAGTGCATGCCAAGTCTGTAATTGCCTGTCATAGTCAGTCTGTACAGGACTGAAACATGACCAGCCAAAAAGGGCTGCACCTGCCTGGTGCTGTCTCACCCAATCAGGGTCCTGGAAAGGACCTGCTGCCAGTCATCAACCACTCTAAGCCAGGACTGCTGCCTCCCCTTTTGCAGTGAACTCTATTGAGTGTGGGCAGACAGATGAAGCAAGAAACCAATGAGAGCTGCTGTCTGGCATGCAGCATCCCCTTTGAGAAGGTGTGAATGCGCAAGAAAGTGAGATGACAGAGCTGATCCAAAGGGACTATTCCACTGCTTACTGGTAAAACAATGAACTGTGATAATGAGAAATGAGCACATATATTTGGAAGTGATAGATTCTGCACCTCATCTTCAATCAAACTACTATCTTATAACACATACCGGGGGACCTCCTAGACCAAGAGGTCAGAGAACGGAGATGAGTGGGAAAGTAGGGAGAATGCAGCAAGAGGAGGAGCAGAGCCTGAATAACACCCAGAATGCACTAAACTACATCCTGTTTGTCATGTGTAATATTACATTCTAATGTCTATTAAATACTTTTTATTCTATAAAGATAAGCTCGGTGCTGGACACTCTTTTATTGAGCTGTATGATTTTTGAGCTCTGAGCTCGAACACCCTACCACTATCTCCCTCAGAAGACTGTGACTGCTCACCATCGATACAAATGAGAGTAAATTGTGGAAAGGGTTGTACTTGGCCCAGTTCACAGAGGTATAGCGGTTGGGAAACATCCTTTACAACGCAACTTTTACCACGCAGTGCCTTTACGACGCAACTTTTACAACGCAAACTATTACAACGCATTGCGCTGGGGGGCTCTCTAGGATAGGGAATAAGTTTAATTTACTATCCAACACCTTCCCTAGTGTCCACGGGGACTGGAGTTGGAATAGTAAATTAAACTATTCACTATCCAGCACCCCAAAGCGCTATGCGTTGTAAAAACCGCGTTGTAAAGGCATGCATGGTCAAAGCATGCGTTGTAATGTCATACATCCATAGCGGTTGGATCCCAGGATATCAGAAGCAAATGACCTCAACCCCCATGATTGAGACTCAGTAGCCACTGCTGCCACAAACAAACATAAAGAGAGCTGACCTATTATCATCCCTTCTACAAATACATTGTCTAGAGTACAAAAGAAATGAACCAGTTCTCAGATGAAACAAATGACATCAGTCTATGGGGGAGATAAATGTTCTTCCCTCAGTTGATCAATCTCAGTGTGTAGTCTTAATATGCTAATCAATAAGTCACTGAGCCTTCACCCACCCAAGTGCAGCATGCTTCATCACTGGACCAGCTCCTTACTCATTTCAGAGTTCTTGCAAAATGTAGTCTGAAGATTATGGCAGGTCTTTTGGCTGTGGTAGTACAGTTAGGAGAGAAGGAATCATAGGTATGTGCCCCTTTGATAATGTCCTTTTCAATTTTTTCTTCTGTACAGATCTTCATGATACTTCAGATGCCAAAATGTCTAACAAATCTTTTCATTGATGTGTGACAAATTTTGTGCAGATTCTTTCATTAAAACTCCCCCAAAACTTGGAATTCTCCATTTATGTTAGCTCTGCAAACCATAGCACACATACGTTCCATGCAGACCATAACCTCCACACAAATTGACAGGATGTATTACTATACCCTTAAAAGAAGGAATGAAGACTATTGATAGAGTATGATCACCTTCTGAATGCGTTGGCATCTACAGGTGTGGGGTGAAGTCTTTGTATTTATAGTTATACATTTTGTGTGGTCTGCAACCTTGCATTTTGTGTGCAGGTTTTTGCTTGTAAGTGTTTGAGATATGGTTTGCGGAGCTAACTATAACTGGGGTGTATCTAGGGAGGAATCGGTGAGTTTTCTATATATTTCTTAATGAGTTATGTCCAAAGCTAATCCTAACTTAACTTTAACTGTGCTTTTGCTGTGAATTTCTGAGATTTTATTACATTCAGCTTCTATTAAGCAAACCACTCCACAGCCAGCTAATCCCCTCTGCTCATGGCCTTCGAAAAAGTGTGGTGAGTGTTGGTTTCACAGCACAGTGTTCGTCCAAGCTCTTAGCCCAGTCCATCTCCATTACCCAACTCTATGGTACAGATTTTACCAACCTCTGACAAAATAAAATCTGACCTATTGAGATTCAAACCTCAGACAGTGGCAGTGAAACATACATCCTGGCAATGAGCCATCAGACGCACTGTAAACCTGGCTACTTGTTTGTTCTCATGCACTTGTACCTTACCTGTGGAAGGTTATGTTCTTAACTACTCTGCTATGCAATCTGCCCTAGAATGTGCACTAATGTGATTTTTTTTCAGCAAAATAATGTGAGCCAGCGTTTGCTCTGGATAAGTTTGCTGACATTTGCTCTGAGTCTGTATAGACCACCAATGCCACAATTCATTCACATTTATAAGTTTTTATTAAAACATGCACACATAGATTTAAACACATTTTCATATCCATGAAAGCTTAAACCCTTTATATACTTAACGCAAAAATGACTCAAAGTAACACTTTCAATGCATGAGTGTCTGATAACACTGGACTGCATTGGAACAACATCAGGGTCTAGAGGGGCAGTTTACATGAACACACTGGCGATACCGAGTCCCACTCAATTTTCCATATATGCGTATCTGTGAATTTCCTTTCTGACAGATATTTCAAACCTGCCAAGCTTTCTATATATTTTGAGAGAGCACCGTTGTTGGATCTAGTCCATATATGTGCCACAAAATGCCTACACATTTAAACATGTTTTTCATGACTTTCAATCCTGGTCCCTTGTACATGGATGGCTTTAAACATCTGGCACTGGTAAGGAGTGAGTTACTTGTCCTTGTGCTAGATTGCTGTAACACACATTGGGTGGCATCAGTAAAGGAGATATATAGTGTTTGCATGAATTCCCCACATTTTCTACACCCTGCTAAATGTGTGTTCATATAATTAGCCTCTAGCTGTGCCCAGCTGTCAATTACTATTGTACACTGCCCACATGGTTTATAACTCATTTAATACATCTTTAAGCCTGCAACCTTGCTGGGACTACGAAAAACTGCTATAAAAGTTCCACAATTTTTGTATTACTGCTCATAAACCATACACCTAGTCCCTTCTGGTCAGTTAATGCATATCCTCATTTTATATTTCCCTTTACACTTAAACTTTCTTTAGGCTATATATTGCCTCTGAACATCTTCTACACTGTCTATTGGTCCCGGGTCCCGGGTCCCGGGTCTCCACCTAAAGTGGCATGTGTAGTGGATTGTGGTGCATCATCCACATTCTAAGACCTGACTACAACAACCATTGACTGAACTACCACCAGCCCTCCAGAAACTTTCATTCGCCCTCGCACACACTCCCTGCACCTGTCGCAGCCACCGCTTCTTTTCCTACATCATTGCCAAAACATGGAACAACCTTCTCCTCCAACTCCATACAGCTTCTTCGCTGGCACACTTCAGAAAGAGACTCAAGGCCTGGCTCTTCGGCAGAGAAACAGTGCCCAGATACCCCCAGGGTGACAGTGTTGCACTTACAAATGACTGATTGATTGCTTGACATTTTTCAATCTTGCAGCTGCACAAGTAAGGTTTGTGAATTATTGTTATATAATCTTATGCACTAGTGTCAGGTGTGTTATGTGCTCGACTAGTCTGCTATATAATCAACTTTCTGGTCTTTAAAATGCTAAGCATTATTTAGACTTGGTGGTGTGTGATTGCTTACACCAACGCCCACCATTGAAGTCAGAAGAATTGGCAGTAGGTATCCACTGGAAGACTGTAAAACCAAGTACATTATTGATTCTCAGATTCATTTCACAACTATCCATGTTTTTACAGGATTTCCCTTATAAATGTACGAAGATTTGCCATTTTGTCTTTCGTGCTTTTAACTTGTCAGTTGTTAAGTGGGTATGAAAAGAAATCAGGTAGGGATTTCATGAGATGAAAGATGTGATGATCTTATCCTGACAATTACAGGTTTTAATAAAGTGGCTGCTCTCCCTGTCTTTTATTTAACAAAGAAACAGCTACTTTCCTCTGTCACACTGCACATGTTAACATGAGAAATAAGTGATGAAAACATTTGAAGAATGGAAGAGATACTATTTAGCTTCTTGTCACGCATCAGCAGATGAAATACCTGACTCAGGTAAAAGCCTCTACAGCACATTGTGTTGACATAAATAACTGGACGGCATTGTGAGTGCTTGTATATCAATATATTGGGTGTCAAATTACATCACATTACTCATTACCTTGCAGGTAAGTACACTCACACATACATATGCACACACAAACACACTCCATTAAAAAACACAGTTGAAGGCAGTTATGGTTACAAAATAAAACCTAAACCCCTCTTGAAATGACCAGTTATGGTTTGGTTCACATATGTGCAATAATTGTAAATTTGAAAGCAATTATAATGTTATGAGAGTGGTCTATAGAAGAGATGTAGTGTATCTTTGATATCGATGCAAGGAGCCAACACCGGTTGTCTATCTTTTATGTTTGTGTCTCCACACATTAAATGGTGGCTGTGTTTATGTGCAAGTTGACTTTTAAAAAACACCTCTGTGGTCGAAACGCATTGCAGTTCGAACCAATACATCAAACTTCATGCACACGATCCTCGAGTGCAAGTCTTTTGTATTAAAAACCGAGAATCAAGGGTTCCTGTAAGTGACAAACGGGTTCCGGCACCCATATCTCGCATCGGCCCGCTCAGGCGAACGTAGTCAGCAGTGTTGGATGTTTTCACACACACACACACATATATATATATATATATATTACCTACTGGCGGTCGCCAGTAGGTATATATAGTTAGGATTTTTTCTCTATGGGATTTTTGAAAATTCTATGTCTAATAACTTTGCCGTTTGTGGACGGAATTGGCTGAAATTTTCAGGAAAATGGCACATTTTGTTTCTGAGCAGCCTTTGAAAATTTGGGGGGGGTTCGTCAAGGGGGGGCCGAGAAAAAAGGGGGGTCCCAAAACGCGTTTTTCCCATGTTAATTTCCATAGGGCGGTTGGCCTCACTTTTAGCCCGAACGGCTGAATGGATTTGCACGAAACTTGGCAAAATTGTAGGGACTGGTAGCCCGATGTGCCTTTTGTAGGTCTCAATATATGTGCTCCAGTGGATTTTGAGAAATTAACGTTTAAAAAAAGATATATATCTGTAAGCGCGGACCGGGCAGCGGCCTAGGACGCGTACTTTTCGCGCAACGGAGCTTTGTGAAGCGAAGCTGATTGGTTCTCCGGCGTCTGTCAACATTCCAAACAGTCCGTAGTGGCCGCAAACAGTCCGTAGTGGCCGCCATCTTGTCTCTCGGTAGGATCGAGAGACAAGAGGAGGCCAAAGCGAAGGGGTAAATGACCATAAGGGGGAATAGTAGATCCTCGCTGACCCCCTAGGTTTGATGTGGAGGTTTTAAAAGGGCCCCGCGGGGCAAAAAAAATAAATTATAATAATAATCTTACGGCTGAATGGATTTGCACGAAACTTGGCAAAATTGTAGGGACTGGTAGCCCGATGTGCCTTTGCTAGGTCTCAATATATGTGCTTCAGTGGATTTTGAGAAATTAACGTTCAAAAAAAGATATATATCTGTAACAGCGCACCGCTTCGCGTACTTTTCGCGTTACGGAGCTTTGCGAAGCGAAGCTGATTGGCTCTCCGGTGTCTGTAAACATTCCAAACAGTCCGTAGCGGCCGCCATCTTGTCTCTCGGTAGGATCGAGAGACAAGAGGAGGCCAAAGCGAAGGGGCAAATGACCATAAGGGGGCATAGTAGATCCTCGCTGATCCCCTAGGTTTGATGTGGAGGTTTTAAAAGGGCCCCGCGGGGCAAAAAAAATAAATAATAATAATAATCGAACGGCTGAATGGATTTGCACGAAACTTGGTAAAATATTAGGGACTGGTAGCCCGATGTGCCTTTGCTAGGTCTCAATATATGTGCTTCAGTGCATTTTGAGAAATTAACGTTCAAAAACAAGATATATATCTGTAACAGCGCTCCGCTTCGCGGAGATAAAATTATATCTGTATTATCTAGCTGTTGCTAACACCAGTTAGCGACGGCTAGTAGGAGATAGCGACCATCTTGGGCCCCACTTTGCATGTGAGTGATATTTATCACTAATGACATGCAAAGTGGGCATGCCAAGATGTTAGCGACTGGAAACAGTCGCTAACATCGCTATCTCCTATTATCAACTTTTGGAAATATTCGAGATAAGCGCGAATATCTCCAAAAAGTAACAGCTGCCCTGAGCAGTTCTTAGCCATGTTATCCTATGGGAGGTGGATAACATGGCTAAGAGGATTAGCTCGGTAATGCATGAATATCGCTGAGTTTTCAGCGATATTAATGCATTGCGGTCGGTTTTTATCGTATTTGCGATAAACTTTGATAATAGTAAGGTTTATCTGCGATAATTTCTGACGGTAAAAAAATCTTTGCAATGCATCGTTAGGGATAAATATCGCTTAACTTTGGTAATATGCCCCAACGTCTGTTAACGTTCGATTCGAAGGAAATCAGGAAGTGTTGAAAAACATTGTCTGCGCCATCTTGTCTTTTTTCAAATGCCACACTTTTGTCGTGCACGGCAGCCATTTTAGATGCCTTGACCAGACCCACTCTGTGCACGCTGTCGATCCTTAGCATGGCTCCCCACCCTCGCAAGCATCTCCCCCAGGCAGTGGTCACCCCCGCTCTCTGTCTTATGCATGGGTAATAAACCTCCCCCCATCTGCGCTGCTCTTTCCTGAGAATCACACCCTGTGCCCGCCCGACACCTCCCTTTCGCCCTATTCACTACTGCACCCTCTGACACTCCTTTTCCTCTGTGTCCGATTGTCCAGGCTGGTCCTAGGGTATCAGCTAGCCCTGCAGATGTAGTTTATGGCCACAGCTGTAAAGATTCACCCCTCTTCAAAGGAGTTATAGTAGATCAAGGCCCACACTCGATGAGATCCGTCACAGCAGAAGCGTTGCTATTATCTGAAAACCATCCTGTATTGTGATTGGGGAGGGGACCGAGCGTGAAGCGGAAGATTCCAGGGATGACTCTTTGTACATCAAAGTTTTTACAATTATGTGTCACATTAAAAATATATAGCACTCCGACAAAGTAGTAAGATTATAAAATTTTAATAATTTATAAATATATACAAGAAAACAAAAATAGTAATAACATATAAACATTTTTAGGGAAAAACAACGAAGTAGCGGTCGGCTGTGCGAATAGTCCCAACGCAGCACAACGTCCAGATTTCCGGCGTGGGGCGGGTCATCAGTAGCAAACTGTTGTGCGAATAGTTCCAAGGCAGCAGAACGCGCTGAAATCTAGATGACACGAAAGTGATGTCTAGTAAGTTGCCACCCAGCAAATAACGGCGTGGGGCGTCGCGGGGGGTGGGTCTTCAGTAGCAAACTGTTGTGCGAATAGTTCCAAGGCAGCAGAACGATGGCACCAAGGTGATGTCCAGTAAGTTGCCGCACTGGTTTTGGTATCCTACAATGCTGCTCCGAATAACGGCGTGGGGCGCCCCGGGGGAGGCGGCGTGAACGGGCCTCTCCAGGTGGAGTGTCATCTGTTGTAGTGGGGCGCCCCTTTACCGTTTCAGTTGCCATTCCGTCCGTTTTTGGTCCACTGTGTCAAAAGCCGCAATTCAGCTGAGTTGCGCCCACTCTTGCGGTGCAGCGATAGGCGGCTGTCACAGGACTCTCAAAATGGCGGCAGGCTCTTTCCTTTTTGGGCCTGGTCCACTGAAATGGCCCTGGGACACCTTGGAAATCGGACGCTTGTCTGCTAGGTCTTGGACCCCATTCTCGAAAGCGTCCCCTCCGCCTTGAGAATTCATCAAAAGTTTTGGGGGCCCCGACTCCTGCAGGCTTCTGGTGGGGAGCGGCTGCCATGATTGCTCGCGGAATGACTACGACGGAGCTACGAGATGGTGGTGCTCTCATGCTGATGCCAGCTTCAGTCTGAAACATCCAGAAACAAGGTGGGGCTTTCATCGTTTGGAAAAAAAAAAAGTTTTCATCCAATGAAAAGTGTTGTTTTTAGGTCATATGATCAAGCCTTCCATCATTAGGAAACCAAAAGTAAAATGAACCAATGAAAAGTTTTATAAACAAGTCACATGACCTGTTATGCGGCATAGGGTATAAAATGCGGAGAAAATACGTTGGCACGTGAGGCGGCGTCAGTAGCGGACCGATGAGCGAATAGGCCGAAGGCAGCACAACGCGCCAAGATCCGGATGGCACCGAGGTGGTGTCCAGCAAGTTGCAGCACTGGTGTGGCCATCCTACAATGTTGAAAGTCGGCGTGGGGCGCCCCGTTGGCCTGTGAGTTTGCGTCAGTAGCGGACCGATGTGCGAATAGGCCGAAGGCAGCACAACGCGCCAAGATCCGGATGGCACCGAGGTGGTGTCTAGTAAGTTGCCGCACTGGTGTGGCCATCCTACAATGCTGAAAGTCGGCGTGGGGCGCCCTGTTGGCCTGTGAGATGGTGTCAGTAGCGGACTGATGTGCGAATGGGGCCAAAGGCAGCGCAACAATATTTTCTGACGAGAAGACACCACAAGGCGCTGAGATGCCAAGATCCGGATGGCACCGAGGTGATGTCTAAGTTGCGGACTGATGTGCGAATGGGACCAAAGGTAGCGTAACAATATTTTCTGTATGGAAGATACCACTAGGCGTTGAGATGCCAAGATTCGGATGGCACCGAGGTGATGTCTAGCAAGTTGGTGTGGTCATCCTACAATGCTGAAACTCGGCGTGGGTCGCCCCATTAGCCTGTGAGATGGCGTCAGTAGCGGACCGATGTGCGAATAGGCCGAAGGCAGCACAACGCGCCAAGATCCGGATGTCACAGTGGTGGTTTCATAGTTGAGAGGCACTTCATCTGCAGTGGGGCGCCGAGATCCGGATGGCACCGAGGTGATGTCTAGCAAGTTGCTGTACTGGTGTGGTCATCCTACAATGCTGAAAGTCGGCGTGGGGCGCCCCATTAGCCTGTGAGATGGCGTCAGTAGCGGACTGATGTGCGAATGGGGCCAAAGGCAGCACAACGCGCCAAAATCCGGATGGCACCGAGGTGGTGTCCAGCAACTTGCCGCACTGGTGTGGCCATCCTACAATGCTGCGCCGAAAGTCGGCGTGGGGCGCCCCGTTGGCCTGTGAGTTCGCGTCAGTCAGTGGGGGCTGTTTGAGGATCTGACTGCATTGGAAAGCAATGTGATGCTGTGCGTCGCCCCCAAGATGGAGGTTCCTCGGCTGCAGTGGGGCGCCCCTTGGTGTTTCACTCGCTATGCAGCTGAGTTGCGTGCGCACTTGTGGCGAATAGGCCGAAGGCAGCACAACGCGCCGAGATCTGGATGGCACCGAGGTGGTGTCCAGCAATTTGCCGCACTGGTGTGGCCATCCTACAATGCTGCGCCGAAAGTCGGCGTGGGGTGCCCCGTTGGCCTGTGAGGTGGCGTCAGTAGCGGACCGATGTGTGAATAGGCCGGAACCAGCACAAGGCGCCAAGATCCGGATGGCACCGAGGTGGTGTCATAGTTGAGAGTTCTGAGCAGCGCTTGTAACACTGTCTGAAGCTTATTTGCACCTGCTGCAGCTTCACTATTGCCCTGGTGTGGCCTAAGATCGCCCATGACATAGGCGGCCACCTCCCGGGGTCCGGCGGAACTTTTTTCCTTTTCCTTTCTGCATCTTGTCCCAAATTCGTTTGACCTGAAGACACGACCAGGTCCCTGAATGTGTGCAGGGGGACGCTATTGATTGAATCAAAATGGCGGCTTCACACAAAGCTGACTCAAGCGTTTTCTGGTGGTTTCATAGTTGAGAGGCACTTCATCTGCAGTGGGGCGCCGAGATCCGGATGGCACCGAGGTGATGTCTAGCAAGTTGCTGTACTTGTGTGGTCATCCTACAATGCTGAAACTCGGCGTGGGTCGCCCCATTAGCCTGTGAGATAGCTGTTCTTTGGATTTGGGCCTGGTCCACTAAAATGGCCCTGGGACACCTAAGAACTCGAACGCTCGATTTTTTTTTCCTTTCCTGTACATGCAAAAAAAGGTAAATGCCCGGTATGTTACACGCTTCATCTGCCACGATGAACTCTCCAGAGGAACCGAAAAAATATATAGTTGTGGTAACTATACCATGCATCGTCATATGGAGAGGTGGCACCAATTAATTATAGTGCTGCATAAAAGAGAGATTTGGAGGAGAACCCCTGACCTGCTAGTACATTCATCAAAGAAGTGGCACTGAGAGCTTCAGAGGCAAGGGAAACGGTCCCAAATATTTAGAAGAACTTTGGAAAGATTAAAATGACATGTTTAGATTGTGGTAAATTAATTTCATGTGGGCAGATGAGTGTTACTCTAATAAATACAGCATATGAACATCATCATAGTCGATGGTTGGTAGAGACATTTTGACTATATCCTGGACCTGCCCGTCCTCGCCCAAAATGGCGCCGGAATAAATGGGACTCGTAACTCCTTGTTGTGTACTGGTTGCAGAACCTTGAAATCACGAGATACGTATGCAGTTTTGAAGCACATGGCGGGCGGGGACGAGAATTGATTGAATATTTCGACATCCCTATTGATATTAAGTTCTGATGTGTTATTGATTACTGTACTGTTGAAAGTTCGAATTAACGTCACCCATGGTACTTGCCCGCAAATGTATATCTAGATAATTTTATTGTAACTGGCCCTGTCGTATTTTAATTATAAAATGTACGTCCACCGATTCCGTAACTGTTAGACACCTTAGTTCTTGCAACCTAATGGCCCGCCCGTTACGTTCCTCTACAGTGTAAATGTCTACTCATCACATACGATTACAGTTTGCTCCGTGGCCGGCCCACGTGGTTATAGGCTCATATTTGTATAATGAAATTTTCACAATAAAGGTTTTTAAAAGAAAACATGGTAGTAGTATATACATTGGTAAAGTTTGTAATAATAGTCACTGTTTTAGAATCATTAAAAGGCAAGTGAAATAAAGCAGACCAATTACATGAAGGGTAAAAGGTATAATACGAAGGAACGCAGTAAAGATAAATGGTCAAGGGCTGTTGTGTTTTCTATTCCTGCAACATAAAGTGATCGATAAGAATCTCATATTCAGGCGTATCGGCGACTAAGACAGCAGGTCGACCCTCTTTTGCTCAACGGCTCCATCATGGGACGAAGAAACGCTCTTTTTCTCGAAAAAAGAATATATTTTACTTGCAGGACAGTTGTAAAATTTCCGGGAAAGTACATTAGCCTGGAACATTATAACATATATTTAAGAAAAAATAATGTTCGGAAGTAATGAAAAGCGTAATTTTTAGGTCATATGAGCAAGCCTTTCATCATTACAATAAGAAAAGTAAAATGAACCAATGAAAAGTTTTATTAACAAGTCACATGACTTGTTATGCTTACGTTACGCGCTGCGCGCCCCGGATGACTTCCGGATGCGCTAACGCGGCGCGTCATATGACGCATTACGCGACAACGCAGGTCCAGAATATAGTCAAAATGTCTCCACCAACCAGCGGTCGGAACACAACCCCTTTCAGCAGGCTAAATAGTTCTGTTAAATGAGAACAGAAGGGACAGGCAACAAGAACCATCAGTGAAAGAGGGGAGGGCTAGTTCTTCTCTACCGGGTTACATTGGGGCGCTACCGGAACTGATCGAATTGGTAGTCTACAGTGTTTCTGGATGTTTCAGACTGAAGCTGGGGTTAGCATGAGAGCACCACCATTTCGTAGCTCCGTCGTGGCCATTCCGCAACCAATCATGGCAGCCGCTCTTTATCGTTATTTTGGGCGGGGTGGGTGGCGGAGCCGAGCTGTTTTGCAGCCATCATTGTGTGGAGTTCAGTTCATCTCACTAGTTTTGTATTTGTCATGAGGGGTTGTTCCTAATGTTTCTATTTTAGCGAGGTCAAAAAGAGATCCCATTAGTGGCCTACTGATTTTGCTCGATTCCTTTTCTTTTTTTTTACACGATTTTTCGTTATCTGCAAAGACTAAACAGAGTATTGCGACTCTGTGTTTGTTTGTAAATAGAGAATGAACCAAAGAGAACTAATTCTAAAACAGTAAATACTTGGATAACAATCAATCAAATGGAGAGAGAAGCAGGCACGACGGATTACAACGGGGGCAAAGGCCTGCGTTAACTACCTTTCACTATCTGCAAAGAGAGAGTACTCCTAATAGAAATGAGGGGGGGGGGCACCATTCAAAGCAGATCAGTGTGCATAAACACGAAAATGTTTTCACTTACCACGTACTTGACATTTGACAGCTTATGATATTTGCTATTAAAAAACCATTGAAATTCACTGAAAAAACCATAGGTTATAGACCATATATAGTTAGGAATTAGCATTTACAAAACCTTGAAAATTCACTGAAAAAACCATAGGTTATAGACCATATATAGTTAGGAATTAGCATTTAAAAAACCTTATTTTACTCACACAAAACCATTGAAATTCCATATATAGTTAGTTGCACTAACTATATATCGCGCACCTGCAATCCACTGCTGATCATGTCACATATTACATCATTCATGACATGGTCAGTGACATCACTGATGACATCACTGATGACATCTCAAATGACATCACTGATGACATCACTGATGACAACATCCAGTGACTGTATGTTTCTGTAAAGTTAAAATATATCTTACATATTGAAGAATGAGTGGATGTATAAGTGTCTGGATGAAGGATTTAGTAGGTGCGTGACTGACTGTATGAGTGAGTGATTAAATGTGTCTCACTGAATGCATGGGTTAGTGACTAAACTGTCTTAATTTGTGCATCATTATGTCTGTTGTTCTGTAAACTGCTGCATGTGTTGATCATTAGCTATACGAGAGGCTATATGTGTTATTAATTGCTTGCCCAAGTATTTCTATGGGAGATTGAGTTTGTGTGGGGGTGGCTGGAAGGTGTGTGACTCTATGCATAGATGTGTGAACAGTTTATTCACTAGGTGTATGAGTTCAAGAGTGCATGTGGAAACAGCTACATGGGCAGTTGACTGTGTGCATGAGTGTATTGATGAGTGAATGGATATCTCAATGCTACATGTCATAGTAAGTACATATGTAAAACACAGTACATGTGAGAGTTGGCATATATAAATAACTGTGCATGAGAGCCACCGAATGAGTGAGTGGTTGTATCGATCATTGTGAACTTGTATCAGGGATTGTATAAGAGAGTAAATATGTGTTAGTATATGTTTCAATAAGTAAGGTGTGTTTAACTGTATAGTTGAAGAAATGGAGATGAGATTGTTTCTTTGCATGACTGACTGGGTGTGTGAGTAACTCCATGGATGAGTGGAAGTGTGTGAGTGTCTGTATACACTGAGTGTATCTAAGGTTATATTAGAGTCTGAAGAGGTTTATCGTATTAGCACAAGAATGATGTCAAATGAGATGTCATCAGTGATGTCATCAGTGATGTCATTTGAGATGTCATCAGTGATGTCATCAGTGATGTCACTGACCATGTCATGAATGATGTAATATGTGACATGATCAGCAGTGGATTGCAGGTGCGCGATATATAGTTAGTGCAACTAACTATATATGGAATTTCAATGGTTTTGTGTGAGTAAAATAAGGTTTTTTAAATGCTAATTCCTAACTATATATGGTCTATAACCTATGGTTTTTTCAGTGAATTTTCAAGGTTTTGTAAATGCTAATTCCTAACTATATATGGTCTATAACCTATGGTTTTTTCAGTGAATATATATATATATATTATTTTTTTTTGTTTGTTTTTTTCATTCGAGTTGTCCCGTAGCAGGGGGAGCACAACCAGTCGGTCCCCCGTAGAGACCAGGATAGTGTCTCTTGATTATTCAACACAAGAATTGGCGCGGCACACCACTTGGTAGTTTTAAAGTTGGTTTATTTTCAGATCGTGAGAAAAACTCCTACGCGTTTCGAACCGTAGTTCCTGATCACGGCAGTGTTTTACAAGTGTCCTTTCTCAGTTTCATTTATTTATACCATTGCAATCTGATGTTATTTGTGATGCATTCTGGGACATGGAGTGTATATTTCAACAAACTTCATTGTACATTTCGTTTTTCAACGTGTGTCTATCTGTTGGGTGTGGTGTCTCACAGCGGGGTCATTATTATGTTACTTGCCACGCAGTGCTTATCTAATGTTAGATAAATTGAGCTTTTAACGTTCACGGCGCAGCCATGAACGATTTACCAATGTCGCAGTAGCATCAACATTGGTCGTGTAAGTAATATTGTGACTGAATGCTAATAGACAGACAGTCACAAGATTACTTACCAAGTGGTGTGCCGCGCCAATTCTTGTGTTGAATATATATATTTCCTGCATATTCAATTTGGAGCTGTGAACGAGTTGAAGCATATATATATTCACAAAAAAAACATATTTTTCACACACGTTATAGTTAGGAATTAGCATTTAAAAAACCTTGCAAATTCACAAAAAAAATAGGTTTCACACACGTTATAGTTAGGAATTAGCATTTAAAAAACGTTGTAAATTCACTGAAAAAAAACATAGATGTCTGTCACGGGGCTGCTGGACAGGAGCCGGACTTTAATACTTCTTCCTTTCCGCCCCGTAGACAGGATTCCTGCGGCCCCTTTAATGTGGCCTGGGCTTTACCGGAGGAGGACTCGTTGGCCGTGACGTCACCGGCTTATGTCCAATCAGAGAGCGAGGCAGAGTTAAAAGCCTGCCTCCAGGAAGAGGATGCCGCGAAAGCCGGGCGGGGATCGAGTGAGGAGACGCCGAGCAGTTTGGAGAAGTTTCAGCGCAACGAAGGGAAAGCAGAAGACGGACAGCCCAGCGGAAAAGGAACGCCAGGAGGCCAACGTTACCACGAGCCGCCCCACCGCACTTCTGGAGAAGTGTGGCTAGACAAGGTACTGGGCCGGCTAAAAGGGCTATTTGCTTCACGAGCGGATACGGGGTAGGGGAGGACTGAGGGAGGTCAAGGGGCTGACTTTCGAGCTGTGTATGTTCTTTCACCTCCCGAGCACACGCAGCCTTTTCACGCAAAGCTCCAACAGTTGCACGTTGTCGAATGTCACATCTGGTGCTAGTCCCTGGTGATTCCCTCCCTCCCTGTTCCCCTCTCTCACGTTAAGTTCCCCAGAACCTCCAGTAATCTCGGGTCTTTGTTTCTCTTTTCTTTACATGCCGGGAATAACTCCTGCAGTGCCCTGGCATCGTTCCCTGGAACCTCCACGCCTGCAACGAGGACCTCACGCTCCTGTGTAAAGACTATCTTTAGTAAAGGCTTCCCCTCAAGGAGAGACTATTCTGTTATATTCCCTTTTGTTCCTCTAGAAACGAGGACTATCTTTCCTTTTTGAATGGCATGTTTGGTGGCTACCAATTAAAGCAACTATTGAACTCCATAAAAGTGGTGTTGCTGAGTGCTTCATAAGCCAGCCCTTACCTGCATGCCTGACAGTTTCATATCAGTTATAGTTAGCCGGACAATTTACTCATACAAAACCATTGAAATTCCCATGTTATAGTTAGTTGTACTCACTATAACTGGCGCACCCGCAATGCGCTGCTGATGACGTCACATATTACATCACTCATGACATAGTCAGTGACATCACTCATGACATCACTGATGACATCTCAAATGACATCACTGATGACATCGTCCTTGTGAAAGAGTGGCAGACCCTCTCTCAGTTTAATATAAGTTTTGATACACACATTGAAAAATAGAAACAAAAAATGTCAATAGAATGGAGAAACTAATTCCAGTTACAACAACCTATTCAGTAATTGCAAAATCTACATACACATTCACTCATTCACCTACATTTCTATATAGTTACTCATACACGTACTCAATCATCATATTTACTCATTCACCTATACATCCTGTTACACACCGACACTCATCCTTAGAGTTACTCACACACATACTCACACATGCAAATAAATTATAAAACAACCATTCACTTGCTTATATAGCTATACATACAGCACTACTCTTACTTCTACAGAAACGTACACATACTTATTTTCTAAAACAATCACTTATAGGAACAAACACTTATTTATTCAGGAACTCTTACAATCTCTCACTCTCACACATACTTACCTATATGCATCAATTCTCACATATACTAATTTAAAACATATGTAGTTACTCATAAAGATATGATTGAGACAGTCATTCACTCACTAACACACCCCTAAATACACTCATCCACCCATACAGTCCTGCACACATGCTGTCTTCAAAACATATACAAACAGTAAGCCACTCATTCATTCATCTATGCACAAAGTAATACCCCCTACCAAACCATACAGACACTCATACTAATACTCAAAAAACTAACTAATAACCCGTATAGACACTCATGTAGCTACTCACCAACCCAAGCAGCCGTCTATAGATAAAGGGAGACAATGATACAGATATTTACAAATTTAAACAATAATTGCTAATACATGTATTTAGTAAGATACACTTAATAAGTCAGTTGTACAATCAATTAAACAAAAAAAAAATCCATTTAGACACTTATTTAACCGTTTGTTCTTCCATCGACGTTTAGGTACACATATATGAAACATATTTTTTTTTCAGAAAGACACACATTCACTGGATGATGTCATCAGTGATGTCATTTGAGATGTCATCAGTGATGTCATGAGTGATGTCACTGACTATGTCATGAGTGATGTAATATGTGACGTCATCAGCAGTGCATTGCTGGAACACCAGTTATAGTGAGTACAACTAACTATAACGTGGGAATTTCAATGGTTTTGTATGAGTAAATTGTCCGTCTAACTATAACTGATATGAAACCTATGGTTTTTCAGTGAATTTGCAAGGTTTTTTAAATGCTAATTCCTAACTATAACGTGTGTAAAGCCTATGTTTTTTTTAGTGAATTTGCAAGGTTTTTAAATGCTAATTCCTAACTATAACGTGTGTGAAACCTATGTTTTTTTTGTGAATTTGCCAGGTTTTTTAAATGTTAACCCCTAAATAAAATATGTGTGAAAATCTATGTTTTTTATCATGAATATAAATACAACATCAAAACACTCAAACTAGTTTTTTGGTTTTTTTTTTGTATGTTTTTTGGCGTGCGTGCAACGTGCGCGCACCCCTTCACTCAGATTGAAAAAACACAAAATAGTGGCTGAAGGGTGCGAGCACCGTGCGCGCACCTCGTGATTTTTAAAAAAATATATATTTTTTTTGCCCTTCGAGGTCCTTAAGGGACCCCCTGAGAAGGACTAGTGGGTCACGAAGGGTATACCCTGTCCCCTTTTCCTGTTTTCCACTTTTGTTTTGAACTCTCTTCTGCCTCGGGGGTGCGAGCACCATGCAATTTTTTTTTTTAATGCTTTTTGGGGCCGTCTGGGTCTTTAAGGGACCCCCTGAGAAAACATAGAGGGTCAGGGAGTCTGTTCCTTGCCTCCTTTTTACGTTTTGAAACTTTTATAATATTCGTGTGAAACGCCATTTTGAAGCGCCGTGCGCGCTTCAATCCCAAGAAAACCAAGCAGCTGAGGCAGGGACCATAGTCAATAAAGCAGTAATGTCCAGAACAACAGGAAACTGTGGCACAACAATCTTATTGACCTCTCGAAGGTCGATCACAAATCGATACACAGGTAGCTGAGAAGAGTCAGTACGCTTAAGAATAGGCAGAACAGGACTGTTACACACATTACCTCTTGTTTCTTCAACCACACCTTTCTCAACCAAATCATAAATAATTGATAAAAGAACTCTTTCACCATCACTGGAAATTTTGTACTGAGGAATGCGTGGCACATTAGCATTTGATTTAAGCATAACAATGTAGGGTGGAATCTGCAAAAGACCAACATCATTAGGACCCGTAGCCCAAAGTGTATCAGGGAGAGAACGCAATTCCAGTGGCAGGCAATCCTTAGACAAATACATCGGGGAGATCCCTTTCTTACCCAAGGTAAGATGTACTCCCAACGGAGAACAATATAATGTCGCATGCAATCTTTTCAACAAGTCCAAACCCAACAAATTCTCACCACAACCAGTCGTTTGAATAAGGGGAGCCTCCAATTCACAAGGACCAATAGAAAGGGGCAAAGGACTAGAAACCGGGTTGCTAACTGGGGCGCCAGAAAATCCTACCGAAACATTCGTCAAGCCAGACAAAGGTGCGCCAAGGAGTTTAGAGTGCATGATAGAACTCTTTGTTGCACCAGTATCCAAAAGAAAAGGTTCCGCCACACCTGATGTAATCACTTGAACATAAGGCCCACTCTGGTCTACTGGAACGGACACTACTCCCTCTCTTTGTCCATGGCTGTCCTAGCTATCATTAAAACCAGCACTCTCGCTTCCAACATAATAATCATCACCGTAGTACTGAGCAGACTGGACGTTCGGAACATTCTGTCGGTCAAAATAATTTGCAGAATTCTGGGAGGAAAGGAACGTTCATTCTGAAGAAACGTACCATGTCCCCTACCCCTAGGTACTTGTTGGTAACCACCACGACCTCTCAGACCAGACATACCATTCACACGTTGTAGCAAGACCGGACAACTACTCTTGAAATGACCTTCCTCTTTACAATAAGTGCACTGATTAGAGCCTAGCGGAAATCGCGGAACAAAAGACTCATGCGTCTGCAATGGTTTCTGAAACTGTGGGGGATGCTAAAACTGACGCTTATTAGGGCGAGGCGGATAAGCCTGTTGCAAAAGAACTTTCGATTTAATTCTTTAGTCTTCTTCTCTACTTTATCCTTCTCATCTTTGTCTCTATTCTCATAGTATTGTGCAGTTGCCAATATCTGGGCCGAAGAAGAAACTGCCCATGAAATCTCAGAGTCCTTTAACTTATTACAAAGTTCGGGGAGTAAATTAAAAACAAATTTATCTACGAACAACCTCTGACCACCTTCTGTACTCATGTCCTGACCACTATGATCAATGAATGTTTCTTCAAACCTAGTGAAGAAGTCGGACACACTCTCATCTTTCTTTTGTTTGCATGTTGTGACTAGGCAGTACATACTTTTCTCCCTCTTTAGGCGGAAGCCGGGAGGTCTCTTCTTTCACTTATCGTGTATTTTAAAATTGTTTATTAAGCTTTTAACCGGGGTCATCTGCTGAGATCTCGCAGAGACCTTTCTCTCCCCCTCGCTGCCTGGCCACTTTCAGCCGAGTACCGACGCTGAGAGTACGGTCCCGGGTAGGTGAGTGATAGACGGCGGCCATATTGGGTGTGGGCTATTGCTGGGCCGCGTTCTAGCTGCGCATAAAAGGGGCATTCGGTAGCCCTGCGCTTGACTAGGCAGTACATACTTTTCTCCCTCTTGAGGCGGAAGCGGGGAGGTCTCTTCTTTCACTTATCGCGTATTTTAAAATTGTTGTGTTATTCTGCTTGATTTAATAAGCTTTTAACCGGCGTCATCTGCTGTGACCTCGCAGAGACCTTTCTCCCCCCCCTCGCTGCCTGGCCACTCTCAGCCGAGTACCGACGCTGAGAGTACAGTCCCGGGTAGGCGAGTGATAGACGGCGGCCATATTGGGTTTGGGCTATTGCTGGGTCGCGCTCTAGCTGCGCATAAAAGGGGCATTCGGTAGCCCTGCGCTTGACTAGGCAGTGCATAATTTTCTCCCTCTTGAGACGGAAGCCGGGAGGTCTCTTCTTTCACTTATCGCGTATTTTAAAATTGTTGTGTTATTCTGCTTGATTTAATAAGCTTTTAACCGGGGTCATCTGCTGAGACCTCGCAGAGACCTCTCTCCCCCCCTCGCTGCCTGGCCGCTCTCAGCCGAGTACCGACGCTGAGAGTGCGGTCCCGGGTAGGCGAGTGATAGACGGCGGCCATATTGGGTGTGGGCTATTGCTGGGTCGCGCTCTAGCTGCGCATAAAAGGGGACGCGTCGGCTCTGCGCCGGAGTCGTGCCAGAGTCCTGCCCGTCTGCGCCCGTCAGCGCTAAGGAGGCGCCTTGCGCCAGGGATACTGTGCCTTACAAACCAGTCGGAGGTTCGTATCTGAGGGAGGAGCTACTTAGTATCCGGCAGCTGTCCCCACATTGTGAGCATTCCTCTCTTTATCAGATGTGTGGCCCTTTTCAGTGTCCATGTGGCAATTTTGTACTTAACTCCCCAATCCCTAATAGAGCTCTTATTGAGCCCCCTCCTATTGCTTCCCTGCCCACCGAGCCTTCGGCTCCTAGGGATCTCAAGATTTGGAATCTTAATGTTAGGTCACTGGTTAAACACCATTCCGCTATTCACGACCTCATCTTGGAGGAGGCCCCTGATATTTTTTTCATGACGGAAACCTGGCTTCATGATGTGGCCATGGCCGAAGTGAACTTAGCACTCCCTCCAGAATATTCCATCTACACTCATAATCGTAACTCTAGGGGTGGGGGTATTGCAGTAGTAGTTAAATCGTGCTACCCGTGTATTTGGAAGAAACTAGCCATGGATGGATGCGAAAGTGCTCATTTCCGTATTACGGTTAATCACCATTTTACCTTTTCTGGGCTTCTGATTTATAGACCCCCTGGTAACGACACCACCTTTAGAAAGGCTCTCCCAGAAACTGTAAGCTCTCTTGCGATAGGTTCGGCTAACTTCTGTGTCCTCGGTGATCTTAATCTCCATTTTGACCTCTGTCATACCCCAGCTATTGGTAGTACATTGGCAGATTTAGAGGCAATGCAGCTAAGTCCGGTGGTTACTCACCCCACGCATGTGGGTGGACACATTCTGGACCTCATATTTACTAATCTGACAGTGGTAAATACCTTACCGCCGATTCCTGGAGCCTGGTCAGATCATTTTTTAGTGGAATTACACCTTGCGATTAGAGACCCCCCCTTTTAAAACCATGGACAGAGTAGTTTTTAAACGTCCATGGAAGAAACTAAAACTTGAGGACTTTCATCGGGTGCTAAGTGAATTTCCTCTTGGCCCTCTTAACGACGTTGAGTCTGGCTATGATCTCTTCTGTGATTGGGTCTCTCAGGCACTTGACTCCCTGATCCCTGCTACGTGGAGTAAATGTCGCTCATCAGAACCCAGTCCATGCTATGACAGCGCCTTATTGCTCCTGAAAAAATCCTGTAAACAAGCGGAAAGAGAACGGCGTAAAACCTATGATACCGAGAAAAAAACGCAGTACCTAGCTAAAACCAAAATTTATCATAGAGCCATTTGCAGGGCGCGTGCGGCCTACTACTCCCTAGAGTTCAAGCGCAGTCCTAATCCTTCGAAGCTGATCTTTAAAGTTCTTAAAGACCTGACAGCTAAAAGAGCCCCAGCAGCTGAGATATGCTCAGAGCCCCACTGTGAAGAGCTCGCTATCTTCTTTTTGGAAAAGGTGCATACTATCTATCGCTCCTTTCCTAATACTATCCCTCAGAGTGAGGACCAGAGGCCTAATTCTACTCCTAATGTGGTCCTATCTAAATTCCCTGGTATTTCAGAGGTAGAGTTTGATAGGCTGGTGGCCAAAGTAAAATCCGGGTCTCCTGCCAACCCGCTTAGACCTGCGCAGTTTAGAGAGTTGGCTGTACTTTGCCTTCCCCCCGTGCGCCAACTCATCAATCTTTCATTCTCCTCAGGGACTGTACCTACTAAGTGGAAACAAGCCTATGTCACTCCTATTTTGAAGAAGTCCACGTTGGACCCTCTCAAACTGGAGAATTATCGACCAATTTCTCTTCTCCCATGGGCCGCGAAGGTTGTGGAGGCTCATGCCAATGGTATCTTGACTAAACACCTCCAGTCTGCCAATACCCTGGACCCCTCCCAGAATGGATTTCGGGCAGGACATAGCACAGAGACTGCTCTCCTTGCTATGACAGAACATCTGCGCTCCGTGCTCGACTCTGGTCAGACTGCGGCATTGGTGTTACTCGACCTCAGTGCCGCGTTCGACACGGTCTCGCATGCGATTCTGCTGCAACGTCTGGGAGAAGCAGGTGTCTCTGACTTAGCACTTGAATGGTTTTGATCATTTTTAGCAGATCGCTCTTTTCGGGTCGCTACACCTCCTTTTGAGTCAAAGCCCTATTACATCGAGCAGGGAGTGCCTCAGGGGTCGGCACTTAGCCCCACGTTGTTTAATATCTATGTGCAACCGCTGGCTGCGGTCGCCAAGCAGTTGGGCCTGACCATGGTTTCATATGCTGACGACACGCAGCTGGCGGTTGCACTCAGCGGGGACTCCGACTCTGAGGCCCCTAGGTTCAGGGAGGGTTTGACAGCAGTGGCCGGCTGGATGACCGCTAACCGTTTACAGCTCAATGCTAAGAAAATGGAGGTTCTTATTGTTGGTAAGCATAGCAACCTCTGGGGCGTTCAGTGGTGGCCTCCAGAGCTGGGTCCAGTACCCATCCCGATACCCGAGGTTAAAAACTTGGATGTCTGGTTAGACCCCGCCCTCAGTTTCTGTGGACACACAAAAAAAGGGGCCCGTACATGCTTTGGCATTTTGCGTGGGCTGAGGCCAATCCTGAAATTCTTTGACGCCCCCACTAGGCAGCTGATAATTCAGGCCACCATACTCTCGCGGCTTGATTGCGCAAGCTCGCTCCTGTTGGGGGACAATCAGGCAGAAGTTATCTGGATGCACTGCGTGCAGAATGCGGCGGCCAGAGCCTTGGTGGGTCTACCCAGGTTCTGTTCCGCGAAGAAAACCATCCGGAAACTCAATTGGCTGCCCATGGCCCAAAGGATAGAGTTCAAGACGCTATGTCTTTCTTTCAAGATTCTTAAACTGTCCTCTCCCCAGATCCTAGAGCATCTTCTCATCCCCTACGTCCCCTCTCGTTCTCTGAGGTCATTGGGTCAAAATCTGGCTATAATTCCACAGTTCAAACGCTGCAGGGCGGGAGGACGTTCCTTCCGCTATCTATGGGCTAGGCTTTGGAACTCATTACCAGCTCACATTCGCGCCTTAGATGATCTGCTCACATTCAGGAGGGCGATCAAAGCCTACCTTTTGCCCCCTGGACCCTAACTTACTGCCCGCTGTTACTACTCTCTGGTTTTCTTTTGTTCTGTATATCCCTTCTGCCAGTCAAAGCGCCGGGACGCCCCTTTGCTGGGGCAGCTGTGCGCTATAGAAGTTGTGATAACATAACATACCATAGCATGCTGCTAACTTGTCCCAATTCACTCGCAAAGGAGGCATCACCGTTTTCATTAAATTAACAATCCTACCAGGTAGTTCTGCAACTAAAGGCTCAGGTTTAGCACCCCCTACCTGTCTACCATCTGCAGCAGTAATATTAACCCAGGTTTCTCCTAACTCTTGCCCATGATCCTCATGACGGATCTTCGCCCACAAAGATTGAGGAACTACATTACCCATCAACATTTCGATGTCAGCTAAATTCATAACACACGCATCAACTGTCTGAGACAACTCCTTCTAATAACCAGCAGGATTTTTACGGGGGTCAGGGAATGTCTGCTTAAGTGCCAAAACCTCGGCTCTCTTCCAAGGGACATATACCCACACTCGCTGAAAATGTGCTGGTGCAGCCAAAACACCATTAGGAACCTCAGCCTCAACTGCCTCTCTCCATACTGGAGGAACCTCTCGCATAGGATACTGCTTCACTTTTCTCCAAACAGAAGGATCAGGTTCGAACAATGACTGAGGTGGAAGTCCAGACCTGAAAGTAAGTATTGTCTCTACCGCTACCTCAACATCTGAACCCACTATCGTTCTCTTAGCAAATTCGGACTGAACATTAATCAAGTCCAACGGAATTGCACCCAAATCATTATCTTCCCACTCCTGACGAAGCAAGGTACACATGACATCAAAAACATACCTTTGCTTTGGTGCTTCCCACTGTAGAAAAACATCCATAACCGCTTGTAAACCGTACCTGGAAGCATTCGAAACCTATCCACGAGCAAGAAGATCTAACACTGCCCGCTCTTCGGGACCAGGAAGCTGACTACGTCTCTGCTTACGTTCAGAAACAGGGGTCCTATTCAGTGACCCAAAGAGAGGAGACAAAAGACTAGTGACAGTTTCCATCATTCTTTGTCGAGCAGAAGGAGAAGAAGCTGACATAAGGACAGGAGACAACGTAGTCTGAGGAATAGGAGTCATAGGGACAGAAGTAAGAGAAGACGAAGATATGGCAGTGTAAGTCAAAGAGTTTGAGGCAAGGCTGGTAACAAGAACCACTTGTGGAGCAACAAATGGCTGAACAACAGCAGGGGGTTGAACAACAACAGGGGGTGCAACCACTGGAGGTAACGGAGGTGCTGTAGCACTCTGCGCATAAGGGGGTGGTAATCTCAGTAGATGCGACATCAATGGATCCTTTTCAGGGTCTTCAGTCACAGTTGAAAGGGGAGGTGGCAAAGCCGGATAACATTTGTCAATGGCCATGCAATGCTGTCTATCTGACACTTCAATCGCACGATCTTCTTCATCGTCCTTAAACTGCGTAGTGGCTTGCATTACTGACATATTCCTTTCTTTCCTATCTCTTTTCGCTTGCTTAATTTCTCGCTGTTTGGCTTCCTTACGCTAAAGGCGGAAAGAGTCAAACATCGCCGCCGGGCTTTCTTCCTAAATAGCGCAACTTCAAAGTTATCTAAAATCTCTGTTTAAAAACTACCATGTGGGGGCCATCGTAAAACACCGTCCTTCCTAGTGTAGCGGACCCAAACCTCATTAAAGGTAATGGGAACCACGCCATGTTTCGAATAAAGCTCATAAGTTGGAGTTCCAACCGGCGGTATCGGACACGAATCCTCCAATCGGGAATCCCTATTAAGACCACAAACAAACCATTTACCAAGTTTACCAAGACCAGGTATCTTGCTCACTAGTCTGGTTTCAAACTTCAAAGGGTATAAAAAAGTAATACACTCGTAAATATACGAACCCCTTGGCTTCAACCACTGCAATGGCCGAATCAAGACCCAAGAAACAAAACAAAGTTGTGGGAGCGACCCACTTATACTTAACCAAAATGTCTGTCACGCAACCAGAAGACTGTCTAACGTCTCGCCTTACAAATCTGCACACGAGGGTCCAAGACAGGGCGACAGTCAGGGCAGCAGTCCTACGTAGCCATCGGAAAGGGGAAGCCTCACAGAAAAGACCTTCGGACCACTTTTCGACATGCGGGGGTCGATGGAGTGGGGGCCCTCCTCCAGAGTTTCCTCACGGGGCTCCTCAAAATCTTCGGGCTTGGACCGGTACCGCTGAAGTCACCCCACGTTAGCCGTGCTAGTTGAAGAACCGGGTCAGAAGAGAACCCAGCGGTGCCAGGGACACACCTGAAATCTTCGAGTTCCACCTGTCTTGATATACAGAGACACGGACTACTTCTGGGTGGCGTCAGAGACCAAGTTTATTAGCTGCTGCTAGTATCAGAAATCCCAACAATACATCACAATGTATATTCCTAGGAGACTGCTAAAATTACTAAGGCAAGACATCTCCTTTTATACACCATATTCTTTTTTTTTTTTTTTTAAATCTCTTTATTAGCATCAGATTGGTCCGTGCAAGCATACAAATACACAAGAAATTGTCGACAATAAAAACGTTAATGATCGTTATACAAAAGAAGTACATGGATGACTAGACCAATGACATTACAGGTAGTGTAGCACATTCTAGATTCTTATTTTCACTTTTTCATACCTGAAGGAAAATTGCACACGCGGTATAAAGAGATACAACTTTTCACAAACAAAACGAAAACAAGTGAGCCTTCATGACAGACAGAGCGGCAAGCAATACACCTAGTGACTAGTAAGATGGCATAACCAGAGGCATAGGCAGACGAGGGTAATTAAAACGACAAGCGTAAGGACTAGGGCGAAGCAACCACCCCATCCGGGGCAAGGCGTGCAAGGGAACTGAAGAGGGAGACGCCCCGGCCCCAATCAGCACACAGTCCAAAATCAGCAGCTCACTCATAACCCACTCCAGTAGTGTGTGGACGTTAAGCCCTGCAGACCCCAATAGGCAGCGCACTGGTGGTGCAGCTACAATCACCTAGCCCACCCCCTCTGGGACAATTGAGCTAGCAGCCTGGGAGTGTGTATCCCGTGTAATCTTGCTAAGATACTGTCGGTATGGGCCCCAAATGTCAAGTGGGCGTGAGGCTGTAGGAATCTGGGTGGAATATTCCACACTATTGGTGTTACATTGGGCAAGGCTGCGCATCCAATTCACGGAAGTAGGGGTTCGCCTGGACCCCCAAAGTAAAGCAATTTCCCTTTTCGCCAGCAAGAAACCTATGGCGGCAAGCTTACGCGTGGCCCGGGGGAACTCCGCGACATAGCCAAGCAGTGCAATTTCCGGCTTATGTTGCAGTTCGCACTCTAGAATGTCTCCCAAAATGTGGTGTACCTGTAGCCAGTAAGTGTGCAGTTTCGGACAGGTCCATGTGAGATGTGCAAAATCGGCATGGGGAGCTTTGCATTTAGGGCAGTGATGAGGTCTGTTTGGATCGATTCTGTGGGCCAGCGCCGGAGTGAAGTATAGTCGCCTCAAAAATTTGAAATGAATTAGTTTATGTCTACTGTTAATAGAGACCTCTTTAGTGGAGCGGCAACAGGCATCCCATTGGGCATCTGTGATGGGGCCGCCCAAATCAAGCTCCCACGCCGCCCGAACCCTCGCATCCGAAGACGGGAGGGCCGCCACACAAAGTCCATACAACCTGGAGACCATATGGGCTCCCGTTTGCGACTGGAGTAGAAAAGTCAGTGCTGTCATTTCATCCGGCGGCAATGGGAACGACGGAAACTGCGCTCTAAGCAGGGACCTCAGTCTGGTCAGGACAAAGGAATCCATAAATGTCCGTTCCGTGAACCGTGGATCCTCGGACACAGAGAAAACATGTCCGTCCGGAAACAGATCTCCTATTGTGGTGAGCTGGTATTTGGCCAGCGTTCTGCACATCACCGCTTCCGCAGTGATGGGGAGCCAGTGAGGGTTAGGTAATGGAAGAGCCGGGGAATACAGTACGTCCAGCTGGAGCAGTCTACGCACCTGCATCCAGGCCCACGATGTAGTGGACACAGTTTGTATGTCAAGGGGGTCACGCGGAAAGCCTCCGGGCAAGATCGAGTTGAGGGTAAGTGGCAGCACCAAGTCTGCTTCAGGTCTCAAATACGGGATCCGAGCGTCCGGGTGAAACCAAGGGTGTGCATATGCGCACTGCGCGACCAGGTAATAAATATAAAAGTCCGGCACTCCAAAGCCACCTCGCTCATAAGGCAGCGTTAAAATGCGCCAAGAAACTCGCGGCCTTTTATCCCCCCACACTAACCGCAACAACAATGAGCGGAGCTGCGTGAAGAAAATCCGAGTGAGCGGGACCGGTATGTTATTAAATAAGTACAGAAAGCGGGGAAGAATGATCATTTTAATTATGGCGATACGGCCGGCCATAGAGATAGGGAGGCGAATCCAACGTGCAATATTATCCTCCAGAAAGTCCAACGCCTGCCCATAGTTAAGACGAATCATGGATACCGGTTCTAGATGAATGTGGATACCCAGATATTTCACCGAGTCTGTATTCCATTCCAGCGGGAACGGGCAGTCCCAGCGAGCAGTGGAGGGGGTGAGCGGAAAGATCTCAGATTTATGCCAATTAATACGAAGACCGGAGTACCTCCCAAAGCGTTCCACCTCAAGCAGCAAAGGCGACAGGTTGGTCTCCGGAGACCTGACATACAGAATGGTATCATCAGCGTAGAGGGAGACGAGTAACGGGCCTGTCCGGAACTGGAGCCCGCGGTGCAGGTGGCGCTCCTGAAAATGACGTACCAAAGGGTCCATGGCTAGAATATATAACAGGGGGGACAGGGGGCATCCCTGCCTGGTTCCCCGGGAAAGAGGGAAGCTATCAGAGAGCATGCCATTAAGGCGCAGTCTCGCTCTGGGGGCAGTATAAAGCAGCTCGACTGTGGAGACAAACAAGGACGGCATGCCCATGCGGTGCATGACAGATAGAAAGAACGACCATTCCAAGGTGTCAAATGCCTTCTCGGCGTCTAAAAACACCGCAGCTGCCGGCGTAGTCGGCTCAATTTTGTGAAGAACAGAAAACAGCGTCCGCAGATTAAAGGAGGTGGATCTATGGGGAACGAACCCGGACTGGGCTGGCGAAATGATAGACTCCATAAGTAAAGATAGTCGGGTGGCAAGGACTTTCGCCAAAATTTTATAGTCAAGATTGAGCAGGGAAAGGGGCCTGCAGGAACCGCACCTAGTGGGGTCCCGATCCGGTTTGGGAAGTAAAATGATAACGGCCTCCCGCAATGTGGGTGGCAGAATCCCCGTCTCGAGTGACTCCGCATACACCTCAATCAGGCGAGGTACCAGTTCCTCCCTGTACTCCTTATAGAAGTCAGCTGAAAAGCCATCTAGCCCCGGCGCCGACGAGCCTTTCAATGCATCAATGGCTTCCACAACGCTGTCCGGTTCAATAGGCATCGCCAGAAAGTCCTGCATGTGTTTTTGCAGGAAGACCATAGAGATTTCGTTAATATAGGGGCCAGGGTCGCGACAGTCAGCCGATAGTCCCGAGGTGTACATGTCCTTGTAGTAGGATAGGAAGGCATCGCAGATGGCAGGGGTGGTCTGATGACGAGCTCCCTGATCATCTACCATGTCCGAGATAAATGAAGCCTGGCGGGGGGGACGAAGCAGATGGGCCAAGAGCTTGCCAGGCCTGTCTCCTTCACCATACTGCCTAGCCGAGTGTTGTGTGCAGAGATATGTCAGTTCTCTGTCTGCAGTGTCCCTGAACTCTTGCAGCAGTGCCAACCTTTTTGCCTCCACCCCACCATCCGTGTCAGTGAGCGTGTTAGTGTCCAAAGCGGCAATGTCCTTCTCAATACGGGTCAGGGAGGCACGGATGTCGCGCAAAGCCCCTACATGTTTGTTGATGCAAACCCCCCTAATGGTGGCCTTGAAACCCTCCCACAATGTAGCCCAAGCGTCCACTTTGCCCTCGTTGAACTCAAAGTACTCCTCTATGGCAATGCGAATGTCCTCCTTGAAGACCGGGTCAGCTAACGCCCTGCCAGGAAAACGCCATTGTTTCTCGTACCCTCCCAACCTGGGGATGAGCAGGGTCAGCACTATGGGAGAGTGGTCAGACAGAGTGCGCGGGAGTGTCAAATGGTCACTCACCCAACCGGCTACCCCTGGGGAAAGGAGCCAGTAGTCTATTCTGGTGCTAGTGTTGTGATACCCCGAGTGGTGGGTGTAGACGGGTGAGGTGGAATGCAAACGGGCCTCAATGTCAATCAGTGAGTAATGAGCGCACACATCCGCCAGCACAGCACGGGAGCGGGGCTTACAATCCGGGGAAGAGGAGGTGCTGTCCCTGGCAGGGGTCATGAGCAGGTTAAAGTCACCCCCCAGTATCATCATATCAGTGTCTAATCTCAGCAAAACATCCTGAAGTCCCCGGAAGAAGGCAGGGGAGTCCGAGTTGGGGCCATATATTCCAACAAAGGTGACCTTAAAGCCCAGAAGCACCCCCGTAACCACAACATATCTGCCATCTACATCCAATATGCTGTCTGAGAGCACGAATGGAACACGTAGATGTATCAGGATTGCAACCCCCCTTGCATATCTGCTATAGCTAGAAAAAAATCTGTGCGCGCCCCAGCTTTTTGCAAAGGAGGAAGAGTCAGCATCCACTAGGTGTGTCTCCTGCAAAAATAGGACATCCACCCCATGCCGCGCTGCATAGTTTAGAACCTGTCGCCTTTTCCTCGTATCATTTAAACCTCGGACGTTCCAAGACATGGAGGTAAGCCTGGAAGGACCAGACTGCTGCCCTAACTTAGCCATTCAAACTCGGTGGAATCGTAAGAAAACATGCGTGTACGGACCTGCCATTCCCTATCGCAAAAAAGGCATCACTTAGATAGAAAAACAGTGCGAATGCACAAACAACAAGACCAAAGCATAAACAAGCCCATCCCAACCACCCACCACCCAGCCACTCCTCAAGCCCAAGGAGGCTAAACCCACCCTTCCGGAAACAACCTAGAGCAACAAACAACAACAGTTGTCCACTAATGTACCTGTAAAATAAAGACAATGTTAGAGAAAAAAACAATGCGGCTCGCGCCATGGGGGTAGGCGACGCTCCGCCATGCAAGAACCACAACCGGGGCAACGTTCAAATGTCAGCAAGTATAAAAAAAGCACTGCAAAAGTAAAAAAAATAGGAACAGTAGTATCAGATGCAGATTACTGGGGCAAACACTCCGGATCGAGAAGATGGAAAGGTGCTAAGTCAACCCTGTCCGGTTTCGGTAAACAGGTCAGCACTAGCCTGCGAGTCAGTGTGCGGCGGAGACTGTTGAGCAACATCAGATTGTCGAGGGGACCCCCTGTTTTTGTAGGCTCGACAAAATTCCTGTGCCTCCGCAGGAGAGTCAAAAATGCGAAACCTGCCGTCCACGTCCACCCGGAGCCTGGCAGGATACAGCATACCATAGCGCAATCCCATTTTGCGCAAGGCAGCCTTGACACCAGTGTATTTACGGCGTGCATCTTGGACCATGATGGTGAAGTCCGGGTAGAAAGAGAGCACATCTCCCTGCCACCGAACCTCGCCCGCCTCCCTGGCAGCCTTCAGCGCCGCATCTCTGTCCCTGAAGTTCATAAGCCTGGCAATAATGGGCCGGGGCGGCAGGCCAGGGTTAGGTCGGGGCCCCAGCGATCTGTGAGCGCGCTCAACCACGAAGCCAGCGGTAAACGTGTCTCGGCCAAAAAGTTCGATCAGGAGGTGTTCCACAAAAGTGTCAAAGCGTCCGGTAGCTGTCGTCTCCGCCACGCCGATAATTCGGATATTATTGCGCCTGCTGCGCGCCTCTAAATCCTCGTTCTTAATTGCGACGTCTTTAAGGATCTTCTCCACTCGTTCCAACCTTTTCAGCGTCGACGCCGCACCATCCTCGAGGTCGGAAACTCTGGATTCCGCCAGGTCCAGACGCCTATCGTGCAGTTGGATCGTCGTGCCCATGTCCGCCATTTTCTTTTCGAGGGTATCAAAACAAGAATCCAAGGCCTTGAATCCAGCCCTCATCTCACCCATCATCTCAGCAACCATACCCGCAGTGTCTTTCGCTGCCAACTGGCCCCCAGTGTCTACCTCCGCCGCCGGCGAAGCTGCAGAAGCACGTACGGGTGCTGAACTGAAGGTAAGTCGCTTCTGGGTAACATCCTTCTTCACCATGTTGGAAGCAGTGGCGGGCAAATCGCCAGTGGCACAGGACTCTATGACAACAGCGGCACCCAGAGAGTCAAGCACAGTGTCCGGGCACCCCAGTAGCAAGGCGGGTAGGACGGGACCAGAGATGGGGTACTCGTCGGTCCACCGTCCCAGGGCTGACTCACGCTGCGGGAGCCCACGAGTCGCCAAGGCGGTTGCCCACAGGACAGCAGGGCATGAATCTGGCTGGAGGAGTGCACCAGAGGCCAAGAAGTAGGGTCAGCAGGCGGCTGCGGCAGCCACCCGGCAGCAGCCGGCGGATCAAGGGGCCCACCAAGACAGGCAGCCAAAGGTGGTGTGGTGGGGGGACCAAGTAGGCAAGGCCTCGAGGCAAAGGCAACTCAGCTGGGCCAGGTCTCGCAGGTCAGGTAGCCAGCGTCGGTCACAAGAAGCTGTACAGGCGGCAGACAAACAGGGCCACCGCATCAGCAGGAGCGCAGGAGGCCAAGTTCCGCAGGGGGACAGGCGCAGGTCTTGGGTGCACGGTAGCGGTGGGGCAATGGAGGTAGGCCCCCACCGAGTGCAGCGACGCCAGGCCGTTCGCAGAGCGCCCTGAAGCCCGCCGGCCACACCCCTCGCCAAGCGCCCCTCAGCCCCGAAGCCCGCCGCCCGCGCTCCCCGCTCGCCGCCGCCCCACCCGGCGGTCCCCAAAAATCGAGGCCCCGGCTCCCAAGGCCGGACCAGGCCGCAAGTGCCGGTCACGCACCGAGGGGCGCGCCTCCACCCACGGAGACCACCGGGGCCGAGCAGCGGACCCGGGAGAGAACTACAGCGGCCCTAGGGCCGAGGGGGACAGCAAGGGGGCAATCAGGAGACTCACCAGGCGCTCCGCAGCTGCAACGTAACGGCCCGCGAGGCGCAGCCGGCCGCAGCACCACTTAGCTGTTCCGACCTTCCACGTTGTCCCCCGTCCTCCAGATTAGGCAGGCTGCATCAGTAGGCTCCAAGGATCGGCTGCAGGCGTAATTCGTCCTCAGCGCAGCGCCGGATCAGTGGCGAACGGCCCCGGTCATTTCTCGCCCGGCGGAGCTCTACGATCAGGCGGCCATTTCGTTCGCCCGCGTAGCCACGCCCCCTTATACACCATATTCTCATTATAAATGTACACCCACTGCGCAAAATTCTAACCAATAGGGCACATTTTCTAACTGAGTATCACATTAACAAAAACCCAATTTACAGTAACCCAACCCAAACGTTAATTATTAGGTATGTCCCAAATTCAATCTTTTCAAGCTGGACAAATTTATAATTGAAAAGCACAACCCATGTAATGTCAGAACATAAAGGACACAGTAATAGATGCTGAACAAGATAAAACATGTGCAAGGAAACTAAAGGTTAACGAGGTCCTGAACATTAAGTGGCAATCTTAGACAAGGATCAAACCAAGGGAAATTGGCTTTGCGAGGTCAGTTTCAGGTGAAGAGGTCAGTTTCTCTGCAGTTCATTCAGAGTTGAAAGAAACCTAGTTAATGTATACATGAACTCAGAAGGCCAGGCCACTTGTTCGCCGGGCCTCTTTCACAGGCCTATGTGAGGGCAACACAAAATGGAGTCAGGCTCGAGAATTACAGAACCTCAAGTCACTCTTTGACTCCCCTTTCCTCACTCACCATACTCTCCTTTCCTCACTCATTCCGTCTGTCCTTTCCTCCTCTTCCCTGTCTCTGCCCCTTCTCCATTTCTCTCACTCCTCCTCCCTCATTCTCCTTTCCTTACTGCCCTTCCCTTACTGTTTCTCTTCACTTACCTCACTCCCCTACCTTTAGTCCCCTTCTTTCAGTCACTCTTTGACTCCCCTTTCTTCACTCACCATACTCGCCTTTCCTCACTCATTCCCTCAGTCTCTTCCTCCCCTTCCCTGTCTCTGTCCCTGCGCCACTTGTAGTTCAAGTTCAAGCATTTATATAGCGCACTGCTCACCCAGAGGGTCTCAAGGCGCTAGAGGGAGGGTTCATTACTTGTCGAATAGCCATGTTTTCAGTTCTTTTCTGAAGGAGATGTGGTTCTGAGTAAGGCGGAGGTGGGTGGGGAGTGAGTTCCATGTCTTGGCAGCCAGGAAGGAGAACGATCTGCCGCCCATGGTGGATTTTCGGATGCGCTGGACTGTGGCGAGGGCTTGATTGGCTGATCTTAGTTGGCGGGTGGGTTTGTAGAAGGACAATCTAGTGTTGAGGCATTCGGGTCCTAGATTATGAAGGGCCTTGTGTGCGTGGGTGAGAAGGCGGAAAGTAATTCTTTTGTTGACGGGGAGCCAGTGGAGGTCTTTTAGGTGTCCGGTGATGTGATCTTGGCGCGGGATGTCTAAAATGAGTCTCGCTGACGCGTTTTGGATGCGCTGGAGTTTTTTTTGTAATTTTGTTGTAATTCCGGCGTAAAGTGTGTTGCCATAATCCAGACGACTCGTGACCAATGCATGGGTAACGGTCTTTCTTGTCTCGAGGGGGATCCAGCGGAAGGTCTTTTTGAGAATGCGAAGGACGTTGAAGCATGAGGATGAGACGGCGTTGACTTGTCTGGACATTGAGAGGGAGGAGTCTAGAATGAAGCCGAGATTACGTGCATGGTCTGTGGGTGTGGGTGCTGTGCCCAGGGCGGAAGGCCACCAAGAGTCGTCCCAAGCTGAGGGGGAGGATCCTAGGATGAGCACCTCTGTTTTGTCCGAGTTGAGTTTTAGGCGGCTCTGTTTCATCCATTCGGCTACTTCTTTCATGCCTTTGTGAAGATTGGTTTTGGCGTTGTTGGGATCTTTGGTGAGGGAAAGGATTAGCTGGGTGTCGTCGGTGTAAGAGATGATGTTGAGGTTGTGTTGACGCGCGATAGAGGCGAGAGGGCTCATGTAGACGTTGAATAGGGTGGGACTGAGTGATGATCCTTGGGGTACTCCGCAGATGACTTCGGTGGCCTTAGAGTAGAATGGGGGAAGTCGGACTCTCTGGGTTCTTCCAGCTAGGAACAAGATGATCCAGTCCAATGCTTTTCCTTGTATGCCGATGTTGCTGAGGCGTTGTATAAGGGTGCTGTGGCAGACTGTGTCGAAAGCGGCGGAGAGGTCGAGAAGGATGAGGGCCACTGTTTCTCCGTTGTCCAGGAGTGCTCGGATGTCGTCGGTCGCTGCAATGAGGGCGGTTTCGGTGCTGTGTTTGGCTCGAAATCCGGATTGAGATGGATCAAGGGAGTTGTTGGATTCCAGGAAGGCCGCGAGCTGGCTGTTGACGGCTTTCTCGATGACTTTGGCCGGGAAAGGGAGGAGGGATATGGGTCGGTAGTTTTTCAGTTCTGAGGGGTCAGCTGTGGGTTTTTTCAGAAGGGCGCTGAGTTCGGCGTGTTTCCAGATTTCTGGGAAGGTGGCAGAGTTGAAAGAGCAGTTGATTACATCGCGGAGTTGGGGAGCGATGATGGAGTCAGCTTTGTTGAAGATGTGGTGGGGACAGGGGTCAGAAGGCGAGCCAGAGTGGATTGAGTTCATGAGGCGAATGGTGTCCAGTGGTGATTGGGTTCCAGGCACTGAGGTTGTTAGTTGGAGGAGTGGGATCTAAAGGGGGAGGGGCGGGTTGATCACTGGGAGTATTCTTGAAGCTGTTGTGGATGTTGGCAATTTTGTTGGTGAAGAAGGAGGATAGCGCGTCGCAAAGGTCTTGGGAGGGAGTGATGTCGTTGGATGCTGCGGTGGGGTTAGTGAGTTCTTTGACGATGTTGAAGAGTTCCTTGCTGTTATGAGAATTGTTGTCGAGACGGTCCTTGAATGCTGATTTCTTGGCGGATCGGATCAGTTGGTAGTGTTTGCGGGTGGTTGCCTTGAGGGAGGCCATGTTGTCTGAGGTTGGGTTTTTTCTCCAATTCTTCTCCATGGTGCGGCATAACTTCTTGGATTTTTTAAGTTCATCATTTAACCAGGGAGCCTTTTTGCTGGTTGATTTTAACTGGTGCTTTTTCAGGGGTGCTAATTCGTCAGCACTGTGGGTAATCCATTGCTTGAGGTTGGTGGCCGCTTGGTCTGGGTCCATTGAGAGGGTGGGAGGGTTTTGGTTGAGTGATGTGAGGAGTTGGTCGGTGGTGATTTTGTTCCAGTTTCTCCGGGGAATGGGTTGTGGACGGTTGTGGGTCAGGGTGGTTATGTAGCTGAAGTGAACACAGCTGTGGTCCGTCCAGTGGAGAGCTGTAGTGCGATCGAAGGAGATGTGCTTGCTGGAGGTGAAGATAGGGTCGAGCGTGTGTCCGGCTGTGTGAGTGGGGGTGTCAACAAGTTGTTTGAGTCCGAGATTGGCCAGGTTGTCCAGAAGGGTGGTGGTGTTGCTGTCGAGTATGTTATCAAGGTGGTAGTTGAGGTCTCCTAGAAGAATGTAGTTCTCTGAGGCGAGGGCGTGCGGGCTGACGAAGTCTGTGATGTCGTCGCTGAATTGAGTGCGGGTGCCTGGAGGCCTGTAAATGAGGGTGCCTCTAAGGGTGGTCCTGGGGTCATTGTGGATCTGGAAGTGGAGGTGTTCAGCGGTTGCAAGATTGTCATCGGAGGTGGTTGTAATTTTGATGGAGTTTCTGTGGACGATGGCGATGCCTCCTCCAGTTTGATTGGTGCGGTCTTTTCGAACGTTCTTGTAAGTGTCCGGAATGGCTATGGCGATGTCGGGAGCAGAAGATGCGTTCATCCATGTTTCAGTAAGGAAGGCGATGTCAGGTGACGCAGTGTCGATTAGGTCCCAGAGTTCTGTTGCGTGTCTGTGGACCGAGCGGGTGTTCAGTAGGATGCATTTCAGGCGGTTGGGTTCGGAGATGTGTGAGGAGGAAGTGGGTTTGGAGAGGGACCGGAAGCAGTTGAACTTGCAGGAGAGGCAGGCGAATGGGCCGTGGGTACGTCCTGGGGCAGTTTCGCAGCATAGTGGAGTGCGTCCGGGGTTGAGGGCGAGGAGAGAAGCGTCATCATAAGTGAATCTAGTGGGTTGGGAGTGGCGGGGACCAGGGGGTCTGGTGCTCGGCGCGGTCCAGGCGCGGACGGGCGTAGACAGGCTTACCTTTGGCGCACCTTCGGCGTGACCGCTGCGCGTGGACGCTGCGCGTAAGACCATCAATCTTAAATGGAGAGTGGGGGGGCGGAGCGTGGGAGGGTCAGCTGGGAGGCGGTAGCAGGGGAGGGTAGGCGGGCCAAGGGAGTACACAACAAACAAACCAGATGACAAAATGGAGGATGGCACGTGAAACGGAGGCAGGTTACTACAAGGCTTAATTGCTCAAAGTAATGCACACAGTAAAGCAGCACGGAGATACAGTGAGTCAAAGGCGGCAGCAGTTACAATACAAACAGACAAAGTTGCGCTTAGATGTTAATTATCGTGCGAGGTTCGGCGCTGTATTACAGTCAATGCGCTATGGTTAAATGTCTATTACAATCGCGATCAGAGCGCTGTGTTTAAATGCCTATGATACCACGGTGAAATCGGCAGAGGCGCTTCAAGACGAGGATTGCAAGCAGATTCTGTGGCCAGGGAGCGTGGGGGGAGCGACCTCTTAGGATCAGATCCAGACGGTCACAGCTGCGAGAAGGAGGAGGTGAGCGCTGTGTTCGTGGGTGGGAGGGTCAGCTGGGAGGCGGTAGCAGGGGAGGGTAGGCGGGCCAAGGGAGTACACAACAAACAAACCAGATGACAAAATGGAGGATGGCACGTGAAACGGAGGCAGGTTACTACAAGGCTTAATTGCTCAAAGTAATGCACACAGTAAAGCAGCACGGAGATACAGTGAGTCAAAGGCGGCAGCAGTTACAATACAAACAGACAAAGTTGCGCTTAGATGTTAATTATCGTGCGAGGTTCGGCGCTGTATTACAGTCAATGAGCTATGGTTAAATGTCTATTACAATCGCGATCAGAGCGCTGTGTTTAAATGCCTACGATACCACGGTGAAATCGGCAGAGGCGCTTCAAGACGAGGATTGCAAGCAGATTCTGTGGCCAGGGAGCGTGGGGGGAACAACCTCTTAGGATCAGATCCAGACGGTCACGGTCACTTCTCTCACTCCCCCTCCCACATTCTCCTTTCTTTACTGCCCTTTCCTTAGATTTTCACTCCCCTTAACTCACTCCCCTACCCTTAGTCCCCTTCTTTCAGTCACTCTTCGACTCCCCTTTTGTCACTCACCATACTCCCCTTTTCTCACTCTTTCCCTCAGTTCCTTCCTCCCCTTCACTCAGTCATTTCAATCATTCATTTATGCACTACACTTTCATTCAAAAAAATGAACAACAAAGTGTGTTAGGAATACAACTCTTTTTGGAGAAGTGAATGAGTTCTGAAAATAACTTTTTTTTTCTTTTGTTGTTTTATATTTTTTCCTTTTTTTAAAGTTTTATATATCTTTTTGTTTTTTTTAAGAAGATTCAGGAACTGCAACATGGAAACTGTTCAACAAAAACAAAATAAATGAAAAATTAAAAAAAAATAACTCCTTTCAAAGCATTTATGGCTCTGAATGCTGCGTTCAATTAGATTCAGGCTCTGTTCTCCATATACAATAAGATCAAAGCATTTGTTGCACCGCATATGCACATGCCCCAAATATGGCCTAATGTCCATTTCCGCTGTTGCTGCCGATGGAGGTGGAGCTGTAGATGTGCTGGCCACAGCTGGTGGAATCTGCTGGGCCAGAGCTCTTGTGGCTGCTTGGGCATATTGCACAGGGTGCAAATTTTTTCACATGTCTGATCATGGTATGAATGGAGAAGGAGTATTTTTTGAGAGGGATTCCCCTTGAGAGAACACTACCACAAAGGGTACACTTTACTTTAGGGGCATTTACCTTTTTCTGTCCCTCTGGGAAAGTAAAAAACTTCCAAATAAAAGAAGATTTCCCCTTCTTGGCTCGCAGGTGATATTCTAGGTGGGAGTCAGAAGAAGAAGATATTATTTCCTGTCTTTCTGCCATCCTGTTGATTTCTCTGCTTGCAGCTCCAAAAAAGGTCCTTCTTCCAGAGAATAAAGCAAATAGTGAGGGAAGTGGGTAGGGATTTTAAGATTCCAGAATAGTAACTAGTATTAACCAATAAAAAGTGTTGTTTTTGAGTCACATGACTTGACGTGCGCTTGGGATTTCTGTTACTACCTGCAGCTAATAAACTTGGTCTCTGACGCCACCCAGAAGTATTCCGTGTCTCTGTATACCAAGACAGGTGGAACTCGAAGATTTCAGGTATATCCCTGGCACCGCTGTGTTCTGACCCGGTTCTTCAGACTGAAAAAAGGGGACTAAGGGTAGGAGAATGAGTTAAGGGGAGTGAAAAAGTAAGGGAAGGGCAGTAAGGAAAGGAGAATGAGGGAGGGGGAGTGAGAGAAATGGAGCAGGAGCAGAGACAGGGAAGGGGAGGAAGGGACTGAGGGAATGAGTGAGGAAAGGGGAGTATGGTGAATGAGGAAAGGGGAGTCAAAGAGTGACTAAAAGAAGGTGGACTAAGAGTAGGGGATTGAGTTAAGGGGAGTGAAAAAGTAAGGGAAGGGCAATAAGGAAAGTAGAATTTGGGAGGGGGACTTAGAGAAATGGAGCAGGGGCAAAGACAGGGAAGGGGAGTAAGGGACGGAGAGGGGGAAATAGAGGAAGGTAAGGTGAATGAAGGAAAGAGAAGTAGAGTGATGGTGAGGGAAGGAGTATGAGTATGATAAAAGGGAGGTAAGTGAAAGTAAGAAGTGGGGAGTGAGGAACACAGAAATTCAGTGAGGGAATAGAGGGACTTAGGAAAGCATAGTGAGGGAAGGGGACTGAGGATTTAAATAAGTGAAGGAGAGTGAGGGAGAGTGAGAGAAAAAGAGCGGAAAAGACAACAGGGATGAGATACAGGTAGGAGGAAATGTAGTGAGGGAAGGGGAGTGATAGTAAATGAAGGGCAGTGACAGTTAGAGAAGGCGTATGAGGGTGAGGGAAGGAGAATGAGAGAGAAGGAAAGAGATTAAGAGAGAGGAAATATGACTAAGGGATAAAGTAGGAGTGAAAGAAACAGAAACATTAAAACAGAAAGAGGGAGAGAGAAAGAGAAAGATAGAGTGACAAAGAAAGAGAGGGAGAGTGAGTGACTGAGTTGTAGTAAAGTGGTTACACTCAGTGAGACAGAAAAAGAGACGGAGAGAGATATGGAGTGAAGGAGAATGGGGGAGTAAAGAAACTTTATCATCTGACTTAGATGTGGAGTTTATTGAAGAGCAGCCACATAGTAAGAACACCAAGGTGTCCTTTATCTGGAAGTTTTTCACCTTTTCAGAGGGGAACAAGAAAGTAAATGCACCAAAGTTCACCTGCAAAATCTGTGATAGTGTCCTATCTACAGCACACCAAAAGAAACACTAAACCTTTAGTGTACACTCATTGATTACGCATGTAAGGAATGTAAAAATGTACATTCTAACAATTATGCAAGGGCATTTACCCAAACCCTTGCAGTGAACCCTCCAGTTGCTGTTCTCAGCACTTCATCTGTAGGAGCAACTCCTTCATTGAGTGATCTAAATATCTTTGCTACTTTTCGCCAATGTCCACCTCCAGTGCAACGTCTGCGTTCATATTCTTTGTTATCTGTAAAGTAAGAAGCAGTAAAGCAGTTACAGTGAGTAAGACAGAGGTAGACAGAGAGAATAAAGTGAGTGAGGGAGTAAATGAGGGTGAGTAAGTGAGATGGAGTGAGGGTGTGATGAAAGAGGAGTAAAGGAAGGAGAGTGACGGAAGGGGAGTGACAGAAGCAGAGTGAGGGGGAGTGAGGAAAAAGGAGCGGGAAAGTGAAGTGGTGAAAAATACAGATAGGATGAAGTGCAGAGAAAGAAAGTGAATGATAGTGAGTGAACAACAGTGCTACTTGGGGAAATAGTATGAGGAAAAGAAAAGATGAGTAAAACAGAAGGAACAAAATTAAGAGACAGGGAAAGTAAATAAGGAATAGAAGAGTAGTGACAGAAAGAGAGAGGATAAGAGTTTAAGTATAAAGGAGAGAGAAGGACAGAGTCAAAGACAGGGACAGGAAGAGCAAAGAACTGAGAAGGAGTCAGCCAGTGACATTGAGTGACACAGAGGAAGACAGGGAGAGAAAAAAAGGATGAAAAAAAGTGAAGGGAAACAATAAGTGAAGGGGAGTAAGTGAGATGAACTAACGGAGTGAGAAAAGGAGAGAGAGGCAAGGTGACTGAGGGAGAAGCGAGGAACAGGCAGAGGAAAGAAGAAGTTGCACAAGATGAGTTAGGGTGAAGTAACAGTACTGATGTTAAGAGAAGCAGAGTAAAGGTGAATGAAGGGGAGTAAGTAGAATAAGTGAAGAAGAGTAAGTTGAGGAAATGAAAAGAAGTAAGAGAGACAGTAAAGAAAGTATAGAGTGAAATAGAAGAAACAAATGAAAAAGTATTTTTTTCTTTGTCGTACTTACCTAAATATAATATCTGTGGAAGAAAAAAAAGAAATAAGTTATAATATATTTTTCACAATACAAAATACAAAATAAATTGTACAATATGTTATATATTTTATTTTGCTGATCTCAGAATGTATTGAATTTCACTAAAAACAGTGAGATCAATACAACTCATCATATGACAGCGGCAAAAAAACCCACAATCAAATAGATTGTGTTTAAAAAAAACATTCAACATTTTCATTAACAAAATAACAATTAGAAAAAAACATATCTTAAATGTCTTTTTCAAGCACAATTGTTCACGTAAGTATAGAATGTAAAGATCAATTATAAAGTAACAAAACATTATTACTTTTTTGTTATACAGTCTAAATAAAGGGATGTCCAAACTTATGGTAAAAACATTCACCCGAAATACTCATTTGTTTGTGATAATATTCCTCATGGCCAAATGGTATCTGCAAAATCCTTACTCTCGGAGTTACTTAATGGTATTTTCAAACGTCCGTTTCCCGACCTTCTGAAACAAAATAACCCACATCTTTTGCACCATTTAACAATGGTTATACCTCCGGCCAATGCTATTTATCATGTACATAGAACCTTGAACAAATAGCATGCTATTAGAACCTCAACATCATCTGGAATGCCAATCACACTCAGCTTATTTTTCATTTTACCAAGGAGCTGTATACCATTAAAAGAAACCTCTACAAGGGAATAAAAAATGTCACCAACATCTCCAACAACTACATCAAATCTAAAACACCTCTGCCTCACTCATGTTCACCATTTCCTGTAACACTCATATCACTAACTATATGATACACTTACACTAACTCTATGACAAATACAAGTTTTTTTTATCTTGATCATCCTGACTTACAAAGTAATTCTTACCAGCACATTATCCTTTTTTTACAGCACTAATCTTCCTAGGCCAATTGTTTTCCCTAAAATTTGGGTTGTAAAAACACTAGGTAAGAATTTGGTAAGTCAAAAGGCAAACGTTGTTTAAAAGTCAATTGAGTGTCATTACAATGAGTCCAGCCTTTTGTACATTTTAAATAAGCTGTATAATGTCCTAATGTTGTAGAAGAATCATCATGGAAAATTATTGCCACAGTTACAAAAGTTCTTCCTGAAATTGATATTTGAGAAGCCACAAACTTTTTAATGAGAGTTGTCAATTTTATTCCATCAGGTCTGCATCGTTGAAGCATTAAAATGACATAATGTCCATATCTTTGTAAAAATAATGTAGATAACATTTCTGAGTTACATTGGGAACAGAACATGTTTTGATTTGCTCTGTAACTAGATTATTAAAATTCACTGATTTGCAGTCTGGTAATGTTAAATATACAAATCTTTCAGTGTCTATTTCAGTACTATTTGAAAACGAACAATTATCACAGTCATGTTGCCATTTATAAGAAACACCAAATATATTTTCAATATCTACACCTTCATCTTCCAATACAACAAGCATATACATAAGGAATTCCTGACAATCTTGCTGAACATTCTGAGAAAATTGATTAACAGCAGAACATATGTCTAAAACATTTCGGATATCAGAAACACTTTCTATTTTTGTGTTATCACTGCTACATTTCTCAAAGACAGAATTCAACAAAGAACAAAATCTATGATCCCGATTATTGACAATTTGTTGCTGTAAAGTTTCAAGAAAAAAATAACATTAACCACTACATTAGCATAGCAGTTGACACCAGAACTATTTTCAAACTGAAAACCAACAACTTCTTTAATAGTATCCTTGATTTTTTTACTTTCTATTACTAGTTCATCTACTTTTTTTCTTTTCTCTGCAACCTCGCTACAATTTTTCTCATATCTTCTTTTTCGACCTACCACTCGTTTTTCAAGTACTGGATATTGAGGTAAATGAAGAGCATGTTCTCTTCTTAACCAATTATACTCCTATACACAATTTATATCTGCACTAATGTTTGTGTCATCAAAATCAATCAAGTATAATCCAGATAAAGTTCTAACTCGAGATAAAGCAACATATGACATGCCCTCTTTAAACACAGTGCTACCAATGTTCACCAAACCACTATCTACACTTAAACCTTGAGATTTTTGAATAGTCACCGCATACGCCAAACAAACAGGAAACTGTTTTCGGCGGACATATTAATATTTAAAAAGCAAAAATTGAGTTGAACAACGACCCAATTGTTGTACTTCTTCAATTTCATCAAATTTAATTTTCAAAATTTCACTGTCATCTCTATTTGGGTAATTCCCAAAATCAACAACATGACCCATCGCTCCATTAACTAAACCTCTTTCCACATGTAAATGTCATCGTAAAATTATACGGCAATTTAGACATACATATAGATTCTTTTCTAAACCAGCCGTTCTAGATATTGATTTGTCTAAAGAATCCAATTTTGACTTCAACTTTTCTGTCAAAATAATAGTAGCTCCTTCATGCTCTATTCTATCAATAGCCTCCAGTTTTTTAATTTCTTGATTTTCTAACTTTAACATTTTTTCATTAAAGATTGCACATTCTTGCAGAGTTGGCATCAAGCATATCACAGATTTATTTTTTGCAATTTCTCTGTATATATTCTCTGCACCAACATTTTCGTTTGGAAACACATTTTAAAGTAATCGTGCCTGCAAAGCTTCTTTGCCATGTTTACTCACTTTTCCAATTCTTATATCTTCAAGAATACTTTTATAATCAGCATCCTTTGACTGTCGCATACTTTGAGTGAGTTCTGTATATTTGAAATATGACCATATATTATCATTTCCAATGCTTCCCAGGCACCTTCTGGTGTCTTCATGTGTAACGGTTTTAAACACTGGTTGTCCTTTCACAGGAGTTAGCTGTAGTAGATCTCCAAAAACAATGATGTGTTTGCCTCCAAATAACACATCACACTCCGTTTTAAGAATGTGTTGTATTCTTAAATGCACAAAGGCAAGCATTAAATTTCAGACCATGCTTACCTCATCAATAATAAGAAGTTTCATTTTTTTCAGGACTCTGGAAACTTCACAACAAGCTTCTCCAGATAGCTTGTGGTATTGTAATTTATTTTCGTGCTCTACTGGCAGCATCAATAAACGATGCAAAGTAATCCCTTTAATGTTATGTGCTGCTGACCCAGTTGGAGCGGTAACAACACAAGAGAGTGACAACTCTGTCCTTTTCTGTAGATAAGTTGCAATTAGGTTCCTCTTCCAGAGGTTCCTCTTCCACATTTTCTACACCAATTGTTTCTATATTTTTCTTTAAATCTAGAGGCAAATATAAAACTCTTCCCTTTAATCCTCTCTGTAAATCTGAATGAGGCAATTTCCCTGTCTTAGGCTCCAAGCTAACAATAGCCTGAAATGGATGTACACATTGAATCAGAATATACTCATAAGTATTTAAATCCATCAGTTCAGAAGGAATACTTACCAACTCAAGATTATTATGTACAGCTCTAGCTGGCATTTTGTTATCAATTAATTTATTATAACAATATTTACAAATACGTTGATCAGAACCTAAATCAAAACATTCTCTACCAACAAATAAGTTGCAAATTCCTTCCACTCATTATTATCCTCCATTTCACTTTTAAAATATAGATCAACTAACCTGGTCTGATTTTTATAATGAAAACTTTTTCCAGTTCCTGCTTGTCCACTCACATACAGTCGGACAGGTTGAAATGACGTACATGAGCACTCTTTTTTCTCATGAAGTAAACCATGCTCTATTACTTGATCATATATGTGTTTTTGGTCAACATTTAGTTGTTTTTCCAATTCTTCTAAGATTATTTCTTCCTCTTGAGCTTGTTGCATAGCTCTTTCCACCTCATCCATAGCAGTGGCTGCTTCATTTTGGATAATTGGTCCTCGTAGTGGATCCTGACTCAACAAAGCAGAACTTTGACTGTCTTGAGAACTGTCTCTAGCAATCTCTGCTGCAATTGTAGCTTCTTGCTATATTTCCTCATTCAACATTTCAAGATAGTTAAAGAAAACAGGACATTCTATAGTATTTTTAGTTGCGTTGAATGGATCTTCATAACTGAGAAAATCTCCAAGTAGTTCGTCTTCAGTACGCCATGGTATAAAGAGTTGCAAAAGAGCTAAATAGTAAAATTCCCTTTTATCAGGAGTTCGGCAACACAGTTTTCGACGATTAATCAAATGACCTTTTGTTTGTTTCACTAGACAACCTTAAGATCCAATCACAGCATAAACTCCTTTATTAATATCTTCTGTGATATTCCTCTTAAAAATATAGCTTTGCAGTACTTCATAGAGACAAACATTCTCAAGATGATTACTTCTATTTGGATAGTATGTATCCAACATATTTGTCTTCAAAATATCTGTACTGTTTGGTTCTTTCTCTGCTAAATACTCAATTTCTTGTACAGATTTCAAAACTCCGTTTTGTGTACTTGCTAGACCTAAACTCACCCAAATAATTGTTCTAGATTTGGAGTATAAACTTGCAGATGGCAAGCGATCTGAACATTCATATGCTCCAATTTCTCGATGAGACAGCATCTTCAAACTGTAGCTATACAACTTCTTACTTAGACTCTTTTTATGAGAAATTTCTTCCCACATTTCCTTTAGTTCCGTCTTTTCAGATTTCGTAATGTAAGATGTAACATATCGAGCCACAGCAATAGAGTTGTCTGCAACATATTGAATATCCATGTTAGCATTCCACATTGACAATATGACTGGGTTATAGTCATTTATGTATTTTGACTCTTCATTTCTCCTGCAGTTGTAGGTATTTTCGGTGATTTTCTTGTCACAGTATGTCGTAAAGATGACATAAAATTGTTCACTCTTCCTTTCGATGTTACTGGACGTGGAAATGCAAAACGACATTTTGTGTAGAACTTATCCTTAGATTTGTATTTTCTACGACAGTATTTTCCACAACGATGGTTTTGAAATCATAACACCTGTTGTCTTAAATTCTTTTCTTCTGTACTTTTTGGTACAGCACATGTAGCATATTGTTCAATACAACTCATCACTGTCTCATCTGCTCCAAATTTGGGGGCATCTTTGATCCATAGCAGCATATGATTGTGAGGAGCACCTCTTGCTTGATACTCCTTTCTTGACTGATTGCTGTGTTAATTTAGAGCGCAATTGCATCGTAGTTTATAGCGCCTGTGTTAGAGCTTTATGCGTCGTACCTTATAGCGCTTGTGTTATCGTAGCTCTGGTGACTGCATTGCTGAAATAATAGCGCTTGTGCAATTTTGATTTTTGTGAAGCCCTCCTTCATTGAGGGCATTGCGCTGGGTTTCGCTTTGAAACCCTCCCACCATTTTGTTGTTGTGCTTTCCCCTGGCCCGCCTCCCCGCTACCTCCTCCCAGCTGACCCTCCCACTCACGAACAGAGGGATCTCCACCCCCCAGGCAAGACTGTGACCACCTGGACCTCGTCCCGAATGGTCGCTCCCCCTCGCTCCCACAGCTGAAGCACCTTCACTCAGCACTCGTGTCTCTGCACTCGTGTCTGGTATCGTAGCTCTGCTGATAGAATTGACTGATTTGCTGTGTTAATTTAGAGCGCAATTGCATCGTAGTTTATAGCGCCTGTGTTAGAGCTTGATGCGTCGTACCTTATAGCGCTTGTGTTATCGTAGCTCTGGTGACTGCATTGCTGAAATAATAGCGCTTGTGCAATTTTGATTTTTGTGAAGCCCTCCTTCATTGAGGGCATTGCGCTGGGTTTCGCTTTGAAACCCTCCCACCATTTTGTTGTTGTGCTTTCCCCTGGCCCGCCTCCCCGCTACCGCCTCCCAGCTGACCCTCCCACGCTCCGCCCCCCCACTATCCATTTATGTCGGATGTCCACACGCGCAGCGTCCACGCGCTACGGCCGCGCCGAAGGTGCGCCAAAGGTAAGCCCGTCTACGCCCTTCCGCGCCTGGACCGTGCCCAGTGCCAGACCCCCTGGTCCCCGTAATGCCCAGCCCACTCACATCACTTACGATGCCACCACCCTCCTAGCCCTCAACCCCGGCCGCTCCCCCAACTGCGTCCAAGCCGCTCCTGGACACACCCATGGACCCTTCTCTTGCAACTCCTGCAAGTTCGACGGCACCAAGAACAACTCCTCATCCACTAACAGCAACCAGATATCTGACACCAACCACCTTAAATGCATCCTGCTCAACACCCGCTCGGTCCACAGGCACGCCATCGACCTCTGGGATCTACTAGACACCTTTTCACCGGACGTCGCCTTCCTAACAGAAACATGGATGAATGCTTCTTCAGCCCCAGACATCACCATTGCCATTCCGGAAGGATACAAGATCATCCGAAAGGACCGCATCAAGCATACAGGAGGAGGCATCGCTATCGTCCATAAGAACTCCATCCGCATCTCAACCAGCTCAGACGTCAACCTCGCTAGTGCCGAACACCTTCACTTCCAGATCCACACCGACCCCAAGACCACACTCAGAGGCACCCTCCTTTACCGGCCTCCAGGACCCCGTGCACAATTCAGTGACGACATCACTGACTTTATCACCCCACACGCCCTCCCCTCCGAGGACTACATTCTATTGGGAGACCTCAACTTTCACCTGGAAAAGAGCAACGACCGCAACGCCTCCACCCTTCTGGACAATCTCGCCAACCTCGGACTCAAACAACTCGTCACTACCCCCACCCACATTGCAGGTCACACTCTCGACCCTATCTTCACCTCCAGCAAACATGTCTCATTCAGTCACACCACAGCTCTTCACTGGACGGACCACAGCTGCGTTCACTTTACCTACAATAAGACCACAATCCACAACCATCCTCAACCCACCCTGCGAAGAAACTGGAACAAAATCACCAGCGACCAGATCTCCTCATCGCTTCTACTAAACCCCCCCGCTCACACCTCAAACCCCGACCAAGCAGCCATCAACCTCACCCAATGGCTATCCAACAGCGCCGACATCCTAGCACCGTTGAAAAAACGCCAAATCAAGCTAGGCAGCAAAAACGCATCCTGGTTCAACGATGATCTTAAGAAATCGAAGAAACACTGTCGCTCCCTCGAGAAGGCCTGGAAAAAAGATCCTAACACCAGCACCAGGGACGCCTTCAAAAACGCCACCCGCATACACCACCAACTAATCCGGTCTGCCAAGAAAGCCGCATTCAAAGACCGTCTAGATAACAACGCCCACAACAGCAAGGAATTATTCAACATCGTCAAAGAATTTACCAACCCATCAGCCAACTCTAACGACATCACCCCCTCCCAAGCCCTCTGCGACTCCCTAGCTTCCTTCTTCCACAACAAAATCGCAGACATCCACAACAGCTTCGACAACCGTCCCGAAGACCAACCCACACAATCTTCTGCAGGACCCTCACCCCCCTTGAACATCCTTAACGACTGGAACCCAATCTCCACTGAGGACACCATCCGCCTGATGAACTCCATCCACTCAGGATCCCCAACTGACCCATGCCCTCACCACATCTTCAACAAAGCAGACTCCATCATAGCACCACACCTCCGAGAGGTTATCAACTGCTCCCTCAACTCCGCCACCTTCCCGGAAAGCTGGAAACACGCAGAACTCAGCGCCCTTCTGAAAAAACCCACAGCTGACCCCACCGAACTTAAAAACTACCGCCCCATCTCGCTTCTTCCATTCCCGGCCAAAGTCATTGAGAAAGCTGTCAACAACCAGCTCGCCGCCTTCCTCGAAACCAACAAATCCCTCGACTCCTCACAGTCCGGCTTCCGAGCCAAACACAGCACTGAAACCGCCCTCATCGCAGCAACAGACGACATTCGAACTCTACTGGACAATGGAGACACAGTCGCCCTCATCCTCCTCGACCTCTCCGCTGCCTTCGACACAGTCTGTCACAGCACCCTCCTACAGCGCCTCAGAGACGTAGGAATCCAAGGAAAAGCACTGGATTGGATCACCTCGTTCCTCACCGGAAGAACACAGAGAGTCCGCCTCCCACCATTCAAGTCAAAAGCCTCTGAAGTCATCTGCGGCGTGCCACAAGGATCGTCACTCAGCCCCACCCTCTTTAATGTATACATGTGCCCCCTTGCGACCATCGCTCGCCAACACAATCTCAACATCATCTCCTACGCGGATGACACTCAACTGATCCTATCACTCACCAAAGACCCTAACACCGCCAAAACCAACTTACACGAAGGAATGAAAGAAGTAGCCAAGTGGATGAAGCACAGCCGTCTGAAACTGAACTCAGACAAAACAGAAGTCCTCATCTTAGGGACCTCCCCCTCCGCCTGGGATGACTCTTGGTGGCCAGAAGCCCTTGGAAAAGCCCCCATCCCGACGGACCACGCACGGAACCTGGGCGTCATCCTGGACTCCTCACTCTCGATGACCAGACAAGTCAACGCCGTTTCATCATCTTGCTTCAACATTCTTCGCATCCTCAAAAAAACATTTAGCTGGATCCCCACCGAAACTAGAAAAACGGTCACCCACGCACTGGTCACGAGCCGCCTGGACTACGGAAACACACTATACGCCGGTACCACCGCAAAACTCCAGAAAAAACTCCAACGTATCCAGAACGCTTCAGCCAGGCTCATACTAGACATCCTGCGTAAAGAACACATCTCTGGTCACCTGAAAAACCTCCACTGGCTCCCCGTAAATAAGAGGATTACTTTCCGCCTCCTAACCCACGCACACAAAGCACTTTACGAACTTGGGCCCGAATGCCTCAACACACGATTGTCCTTCTACACCCCCTCCCGTCAGCTGCGATCCTCCAACCAAGCCCTTGCCACGGTACCTCGCATCAACAAAACCACTATGGGAGGTAGATCCTTCTCCTACCTGGCAGCTAAGACCTGGAACTCACTTCCCACTCACCTTCGCCTTACTCAGAACCACCTAGCATTCAGAAAGCAACTTAAAACTTGGATATTCGACAAGTAATTCCCCACCCTCCCTCTAGCGCCTTGAGACCCTATGGGTATGTAGCGCGCTATATAAATTTCTTGACTTGACTTGACTTGACTGACTTTCTCCCAAAAAAATCCAGAACCTCTCCAAGAGGAGGATTTTTCCTGTTTGTGACAAAAGACATCATAGCTTCAAATCTATGATTGAAATACCTGCAAACATTAACTGGATCCAAAGAGCAGATGTCTCCAGCTGTTTTGTATTCTATATTTTCTATGTTTGCATTTGCCTCTCGAAGAAATTGAAGTAAATCTTCCTGAGCATACTCAGCACAGCTTAGAGTAAGGAACCATGTAGGAGCTCCTAAGTTCCTTAGCATACATTTCCATTCCCCATGACGACGGTACCAATACTCATTAGTACCACGCTGACATGCCATGAGGTTAATTAGCTGAGATTCCAAAACAGTGTCTTTCTGTTGGACTTAAGCCATAAAGTCCCTAGCCAAAACATTTTGCAGATGTAATTCACTTTTTAGAATATGATTCACTGCATAAGAAAGTCCAGACAAGTCACTCTCAAACAGAAGATGAAACAAATATGAAATACATTGGCGAAACCTTGGATCTTCTGCATATAATCTTGATGTCCGGTATTCAGATGCTGGTATCTGCACAGGTCAGTCATCATATCGTCCACCTTGACCTGTTGGAAATAATTGAGTGAAACAACGAGCTTCCAAGCTTTTTTCCCATACACTAATAGGACTTCCTTTTGCTTCTTTCATTTGAAATAACTCAATAGCATTCCCCATTACCTCTTTGGAATGCAGTGGATGAACACTATAATGTTCATACATTTGTTCACTTCTGCACACATCCACTTTTTCAATTTGTCCAGTTGGCAAATCACTATCCTCTTCTATAGTTGTTTCCTCTTGTCCTTCATATACATTTTTATAGTACGGATTATTTTTTACCAAATACAATGTTGCCTTTTTGACTTTACTAATATCGACTAAGTCTTGCCAGATTTTCTTACTCTTTGTAGGAACGCCATTAACTAGAATAACCAGAGGTTCCTCTTCCACATTTTCTACACCAATAGTTTCTATATTTTTCTTTAAATCTAGAGGCAAATATAAAACTCTTCCCTTTAATCCTCTCTGTAAATCTGAAGGAAGCAATTTCCCTGTCTTAGGCTCCATGTGAACATTAGCCTGAAATGGATGTACACATTGAATCAGAATAGACTCATAAGTATTTAAATCCATCAGTTCAGAAGGAATACTTACCAACTCAAGATTATTATGTACAGCTCTAGCTGGCATTTTGTTATCATTTAATTTATTATAACAATATTTACAAATACGTTGATCAGAACCCAAATCAAAACAATTCTCTACCAACAAATAAGTTGCAAATTCCTTCCACTCATTATTATCCTCCATTTCACTTTTAAAATATAGATCAACTAACCTGGTCTGATTTTTATAATGAAAACTTTTTCCAGTTCCTGCTTGTCCACTCACATACAGTCGGACAGGTTGAAATGACGTACATGAGCACTCTTTTTTCTCATGAAGTAAACCATGCTCAATCTGCTCTATTACTTGATCATATATGTGTTTTTGGTCAACATTTAGTTGTTTTTCCAATTTTTCTAAGTTTATTTCTTCCTCTTGAGCTTGTTGCATAGCTCTTTCCACCTCATCCATGGCAGTGGCTGCTTCATTTTGGATAATTGGTCCTCGTAGTGGATCCTGACTCAACGAAGCAGAACTTTGACTGTCTTGAGAACTGTCTCTAGCAATCTCTGCTGCAATTGTAGCTTCTTGCTGTATTTCCTCATTCAACATTTCAAGATAGTTAGAGAAAACAGGACATTCTATAGTATTTTTAGTTGCGTTGAATGGATCTTCATAACTGAGAAAATCTCCAAGTAGTTCGTCTTCAGTGCGTCATGGTTTAAAGAGTTGCAAAAGAGCTAAATAGTAAAATTCCCTTTTGTCAGGAGTTCGGCAACACAGTTTTCGATGATTAATCAAATTATCTTTTGTTTGTTTCACTAGACAACCTTCAGATCCAATCACAGCATAAACTCCTTTATTAATATCTTCTGTGATATTCCTCTTAAAAATATAGCTTTGCAGTACTTCATAGAGACAAACATTCTCAAGATGATTACTTCTATTTGGATAGTATGTATCCAACATATTTGTCTTCAAAATATCTGTACTGTTTGGTTCTTTCTCTGCTAAATACTCAATTTCTTGTACAGATTTCAAAACTCCTTTTCGTATACTTGCTAGACCTAAACTCACCCAAATAATTGTTCTAGATTTGGAGTATAAACTTGCAGATGGCAAGCGATCTGAACATTCATGTGCTCCAATTTCTCGATGAGACATCTTCAAACTGTAGCTGTACAACTTCTTACTTAGACTCTTTTTATGGGAAATTTCTTCCCACATTTCCTTTAGTTCCGTCTTCTCAGATTTCGTAATGTAATCTCTACCAACAAATAAGTTGCAAATTCCTTCCACTCATTATTATCCTCCATTTCACTTTTAAAATATAGATCAACTAACCTGGTCTGATTTTCATAATGAATTCTTCTACAACAAATACAAGAAAAATTTGGCCTTTCTCCTGAAATGACCGTAAACTTTGTAATTTCTTGCTCAAAATTATCTGTACAAAAATTCTGTTTATTTTCTTCCATATTTCCTTCTATTACTGTATCAGTTTCTGCCCTGTCCTCTTCTTCACAAAAGTAACTAACCTCAATTTCTTCACAAATGTTCTTTACATCTAATACAGACCCATGCAAAAGAGCACTGTTTAACTGTTTTAGCTTAAGTGCTGGACTTTTTGCATAATACATCCTTCTCACTAATTTCCTCACTTAAGTATGATGCACTGCTAACATCCTAAAATGGTGAAAAACACTCTGGCATGCTTTCTTAGAAAGACAAGCCAGAGAATGACCTTGCAAACCAGTTTTTTCTCTCACTCAGCAGGGGTCTAATTCTTGCAACATCTTAATCTTCTGTTTACTACTTTTTTTGGTATACTTACGTAGGAAATTGCGGAAAAAATCAATTGAATCCTGTCGTACACTACAAATACTACTACAGTTCCAAGTGTACACTGGAGCCTTAGGACGTCTCCCTAAAACTTCATCAGCTAACACCTCTTCTACATTTCTACGGACAATTTTCTCTTTTTCAATCGGACAACCATCCTTCACCTCATATGCTCGACCACCGGTGTCAACTGCATGCAACAAATCATTACTCTGAAAGTAACTCTCTTCATTAAAAAATGGCTCAGAACTTGAACTATGCTTCCATTCTCCAGAAAAAACATTACAAAAATTAGTTCTATTAATTAGTCTTTTCCACTTACTTTTTGCTTTCAAACGATTAATTGCCTTGTCTAGTGTACGAAGTCTACTGATTACTAAAATAAACAGTTTCTTTTTTCATTCAAATGCTTGATCAACAATTCCCTTAATTCGTTTTCTTTGCTTATAAAAAGCTGTTTTCCTTTTCGAAGTCTTTCCATTTTTCAAAAGATTAGTGATAATTCTGTTATAAAACATTCTCCTCCGGATTTCTACAAATTCATTTTTTCACCTATTGCTATAAACAATTTGATCGCCAACCACTTTTCCAACATCCTTATTTTTTAAGTCCTTTTTCTTTGTTTTTACACAAGATTTTTTAATCTTTTCTACATTATGCACACCTCTTTTGCTTGCAGTTAATTTCTCTAAAAAGTCCTTAGTTGCCTTACCAGGAGCATTCTTCTTTTTCTCTGTACAGTGTTGTGTAGTAAGATTCTGATTTGGTATTCTCTTCAAAAAGTAAGCCAGTTTATAGTTCCTCTGTTTCACTTTTTTGGTTGGCATCTTGGATTTTATTTCTGTAGATATTAACAATCTATTGTAAATAAAAGAAAATATGTTATAGACCACTACTAACATACTACATAGTAAATAGAGCAAATACATGATGTAAACATTGGTTCACACTGAATGTCTCTGTAAAATAATGAAATATATTTGCAGATTTTTCTCTAATGTCAGGTGTGTCTCATCACAATGATAACATGATATATACAGGGGGTGTGACACTACAGGCAGAGAAGGAAAAGATTTAACTTGGTAGCGCTGTCTAATACACACCAGCAGCCATATTTTAATAGGCCTCTGCAGATGCACATGAGAGTTTGCAGGCAGTGCAAGAGGGTTGGTGCACACCAAAAATGAGATAATGCAGGCATAGACTAAACTGGTACAATCAGAGGGATGGTGCAGCGCTGCAGGCAGAGGGACAGATGTTGCAGTCACAGAAAAGATGTTGTAGAGAGAGGGTGAGATGCTACAAGCAGAGACACAGATTGGTGTTGGTATGGCATTTGTACAACACTACCAGGATCTTTACTACACAGCATGGAGACTATTTCCAAATTAAGAGGCCTAACAGACATACTGCATAGCAGTTTGTAGCACTACATATCCTAAACCCTGACTCACTTCCTCACAACATGTATTCCCATATTTTTAAACACATGAACTAACCAAATTACTACAATAGTACAAAAGACTCCTACAAATCATTTTAAAATCAAAATCATAAATGTATTCTTCCAACATTTCATATTGCAATAAAACATCCAGCATAATTTTATCTGGAATTTAATTTCCATTATCCTCCTCTTCAAAACTTGTACATAGAAAATCAATCTCGTCTACCGTTTCTATTAATTGATTGTCCAAACTTTCATCAAAAAAATCACTGCAGACATCTCCTTCTTCTTCAAGAATGTTCTCTTCGTCTCCAACTTCAGTTGAAATTTAAAAATTGACATCAAACATCTCCTGATCCTTGTCCATGATAAACAAAACAATGCTGCTGGTCCATGCAAAGAATTATAAACACTTAATTATATCATCTTCACTAATTGATATTAAAAAAATACCTTTAACAGTTTTATAACTACATTTATTACCATATTTCTAAACACACTAACTACGCAAATTATTCTGCCACATTCCTCTTAATTGAAGACAAAGTCACTCTGTCACTGACATCTATCCTCTGTGTGTACCATGTCTTTGTCTGCTTGCACTACCTATCACTCTGCCTGCAGCCCTGCTACATCTATCCTCAATCTGTACCATGTATGTGTCTGCTTGCACTATCTGTGTCTCTGCCTTCAGCCCTATACCATCAATCCTCAGTGTGTACCATGTCGGTGTCTCCTTGTACTATCTGTGTCTCTGCTTGAACCATCTCACCCTCTCACTACAACATCTCTTCTGTGACTGCACCATTTATCCCTTTGCCTGCAGCTCTGCACCATATATCTTCTGATTGTACCAGTTTAGTCTCTGCCTGCATTGTCTCATTTTTGGTTTGCACCAGCCCTCTTGCACTGCTTTTAACCTCTGCACCAGTTTTACGTCATTTTTAAGATGGGAAAAGTGACACAAAAGTAGCGGAGGTGACAGTATAAGCAAAGAGAGGTAAGGATAGGATCACACTAAGGGGCAGATTTACAAGCCCCTTCCGCCACTTTTACATCACTTTTCCCATGTTAAAAATGACGCAAAACTGGCGCAAGAGGCTTGTAAATCTGCCCCTGAGTGTCTGTGTAACATAATGAAATATATTTCCCGATTTTTCTACAATGTCAGGTGTGTCTCCTCACAGTGTTAAAATGATATAAGCAGGGGGTGTGACACTACAGGCAGAGAAGGGAAAGATTTAACTTGGTAGCGCTGTTTAATACGCACCGGCAGCCATATTTTAATAGGCCTCTGCACATGCACATGAGAGGTTAAAAGCAATGGGAGAGGGTTGGTGCAGACCAAAAATGAGACAATGCAGGCAGAGACTAAACTGGTACAACCAGAGGATAAAAGACACTATAAGCAGACAGAGGTAGTCTGTGAGGAGATACAGGGGAGATTATAGAAAAAGGTGTAAACATATTTCTTTAATTTACACAGACACTCAGTGTGGTCCTGGACAAAAAGTTTAAACCCAAACATTTTACCAAAACACATTTACAACACGAAAATGTGTAAGAGACACAACACAGCCTATCTATTTCAGTATAAGGAGAGAGAAGTAGTCTGTGAGGAGATATAGAGGAGATTATAGTAAAAGGTGCAAATATAATTCTTTAATTTACACAGACACTCAGTGTGATCCTGATCAAAAAGTTTAAAACCAAACATTTTTTCTAAACACATTTACCACACTAAAACAATTAAGAGAGTACATTACAGTGAAGAAACCTGAGTCAATTTCAAAATACATTTCCAATTTGCAGCATTACTTTTTTCCCACCATTACATCCAAGCATGAGACTCACACTGTGACTTTACACACATAACAGAAACCCTTGCAATTCAGATAAATGATTACTACAGTTAAAGGAGGGAAGGAGGGGGGTCTTGCTAGTAGTGTTCTATAAAGAGAGCAAGGGTGAAGGAAAGAAAAAATCCCTTTTTATTAGGACTTTTGTGCACACAGACGCGATTTGGCAATGCCACTTTATCAATCACATAGTTAACGGCTCTTTGCTGAAAAGTGTCTGCGTGCACAGAAGTGCTAATAAATGTGAGAGAGAGACAATGAGAAGGAAACAATTAAAAAAAGGAAGTAAATCAGATGGAGAGAGGGAGTTAGAAAACAAGAGTGAAGGAAAGGGATCATGACAGTGAGGAAAAACATATGAGGATAAGGAAAGGAGAGTGACAGAAAAAAACATATTAAGAAAAATGAAAAAGGAGTAAGTGAAACAGAAGGATTTATACAGAAACAGAGGAAGACAAATGAACAGTGGTGGAGAAAAAGAAAAACAATGAAAGTCAGTAAAAGAGAGAGAGAGTAAAAAACTTTCACATTACAACACATTTTTATTATTAACAAAATACACAACATATATCCCCTCACACATTAGTAACTCACCTTTCAAAACGCTTTTGGAAATTTAGAACAGTGTCACAAACACAACAGATTTTCTTCAGCAGATTCTCTGAAATGTACCTCAGACACTGCAACCACAAATGGCCCTGATTCCCTCTCACTAAACACACATATCTCTGGACATACCCAATTAAATTTCTTCCCACACAAATTCAAAACCAAACTAACATTTTAATTGGTTGTACATTTCAACACTTTCAAACTCACATAATTTTCAACCTTCCCCCACTGCTCTCTCTGCCTGTTACCATAGCAATACTCCATAGAATGCCTATCTGAACTCAAAAGGTTAAATGTTCATCTCTCAATGTTGCAAACCAAAGCAGCAGGTGTGTTTGACCTCTGAATATTCCAGCTTATCCAGTGCAATGTTCCTTTCAATGACTTTTTCTAAACCAATAGTATTATTACTTTAAAAAAACAGTAGGATGCACCCTAGTTTTCAATCTTAAATTATCAGAAACCACCAATCATTTCTTCTTTTTCAAGTGCACTGAATCTCAACCACTTTTTTTTCCAAACTCCTACTTTCAAACAGCCATTTCATTTCCACAACCCATCTGAGTACAAACACATCTGCCTTCAAGATGCTGAAAGTCTGGTTAGTAGGACATAGCTATATTTTCTGGAGTGAAAGGTATGTAGCAAATAGATGCTTTCACAACCTTGATTTACCAAATGTGGATATTAAGTAGATTGGCCAGAGAGGATTGAGATGTCACCAATTGATGCCATTGGTGAAATCCTTTTTGCATCTCCCACACCCTGACCTCATATTTGTGAACTGTGGTGGCAATGACCTGGGCACTTTGACTGGGGTAGGTTTGGAAATGCTTTTAAAGGACACCTTTAGACAATTGATGACACTTTTTCCACAAACTGCCTTTGTATATTCTAATATATGCCAAAGGCAAAAATGGAACTGGTCCAACCAACATTGTCCACAAATTGAGAAAGCAAGGAAACATGTGAATAAGTCTGTTTCTGCTTTCCTCCGAGACTATGGTATGGGTTCCATATACAACAACAACATCCGTTACAACATGCATGACATCTACAGAACAGATGGTGCACATTTCACAGATGAGGGGAACAGAGTGTTTCTTTTGAATTTAAGTACCTGCATCAAAACGTACTTCTAGATACCAAAAACACTCAATTAACACAATGGCTCTTTTTAGAGCCAACCAACATCTAAACACTCAAACTTGATATTTAAATGTAGTTATTTGGGGGGGGGGGGTTTGCGGGGTGCGTGCAACGTGCGCGCACCTCGCGATATTTTTTAAAAACAAAATGCCTAAGGCACAAAAGCCTAGGGGGTCAGGGAGTCTCTTCACTGCCTCCTTTACCACGTTCTCCGCTTTCGTTTTTCACTAAGTGTTGAAAATACACAAAATGGTGGCTGAAGGGTGCGAGCACCGTGCGCGCACCTCGCGATCATTTAAAAAAAATATGTTTTTTTCGCCCTTTGGGGTCCTTCAGGGACCCCTGAGAACGCCTAGGCGGTCAGGGACTCCGTACCCTGCCCCCTATTATGGCTTTCTGCTTTTGGCCTCTGCCTGGGACAAAAAATGGCAGCCAACACTTCCTGATTTCCACCGATTCGAATGCTGACATACGTCTAACAGCAAATCAGAATTCCGCTCGCGCACACCCGTTTCACGCACCATGCGTGCAGGGGTGCGCGCTTATAGATATATAATTTTTTTTAAACTCAATTTTCTCAAAAACTACTGGAGGGATTTACACCATTTAAACAAAAGGCCCATCTGCGAACCAGACTCTACCTTTTTACCAAATTTCTTGTAATTCCGTTCAGCCGTTCGGGCTGTAGCCTTGTCTAATCGTCCTATGGAAAATTGCATAGGGAAAACACATTTTGGGACCCCACTTTTTTCTCAGCCCCCACTTAACGAATCCCCCCAAAACTTTCAGGGAAGGAGCGGAGAGGGCCATCTTCTTTGAGAAATTCGCGAAGATTCATCCACCGGCGCCAAAGTTATTCCCAATAGAATGTTGCGGATTTCCTATGGAAACTAGGTCCTAACTATAACTACCTACTGGCGACCGCCAGTAAGTAATATATATATATTCAACACCTTGGCTTCCACACTCGTGAGTGGGTACTTGGAAGTGCAAGGGCGCAGTTGCAAATTATATTGTGCTCATACAGAAGCGAAGACCAGCACTGTTGGGAAAAAAAGCACATTTATTAGCACTTCTGTGCACGCAGACACTTTTCAGCAAAGAGCCGTTAACTATGTGATTGATAAAGTGGCATTGCCAAATCGCGTCTGTGTGCACAAAAGTCCTAATAAAAAGGGATTTTTTCTCCTGAGAGTGTTGGTATTAATTTCCGTATTAGAACTATATATAGATATATATAGCAGATTGGAGGTCTAATTCAGTAATGCAACAGCAGCATTTTGCACATATTATAATGAAATGCAATATTTTATTGTTATATTTATGTATTATACATATTTATTTATTTATATATTTTATATGTATTTATATTACATTTAGATCTTCTTGCAAAAAAGCATTATGAAATTCCCCATGTATTTATACGGACAGAGTGATTCTTGAAGGGAACTGTCACCGAAAGTATGAACAAGGACATATATGAGGAGCTCTATGCATATCCGAAATTCTGCATGCAGTAACACCTATTCAAAAAATCAAATGTTTAAAAAAAATTGAAATACTTTAAGAAAGAGAGTCTCTTTTAAATGCACACAATTGCATTTATATATATTTCTTCCATTTCCATTATGGTGTGTGATCAAGTGGTGTTAGCAACATGCATATAACAAAGTGGCGTTTCTCATTTTTTGTTTGTGTGATCAAGGGCAAGTGGTGCCCGAAGCGCGTAACCAGGAGTACAAATAAAATCCAGATCTGCCTATAATTCCGGTGGTTCGCAATCCTTTGTTGCTGAAGCAGTGTTGGTGAATGGCGCAGTGAGCGAGCGAAGGACCTGGATGATTTTTCATCAAATTACGGAAGGTGGTTGCTTCCTTGGCGAACCCACTCCCTGACAAGTGGCTGTTGCTTTCAACCAAAAGGGTGTGCTTTCGAGAAAGAAAATTGTTGCAACAGCCCCCGGTGCAGCTGAAAGAGATCGACTTTACCGCACGGACAACAAAGAGAATATCGGCAATTGGATTGGTACCGTATGATTTCAAACAACTTTAAAACTGTCTCCTTGGATAATGTCAGCAGAAGTGGTCTGTAATCGTGAGGCCGCTGCAGAGGAAATATTTAATGACCAGCCCGGTAAAGCAAAGGAACGGGAAGGCAGAAAGAACGCAGGAGCAAATAATGAAATGAATGCAAAAAACTTGCTGAAAAGATTGGAGAAATGCATGAAATCAGAAACCACAAAATGGTGGGAGCACAAATCGCTATCGAAATATATTGAAGTGGGCCGTGTACCAAGGGGCTTACGAATTCTTCTAGCCCCGAGTTTTGAGAGCCCCAAGCCAAGTATGCTTTGTGAATGGGGAGAAAGCAATTTATCCGCATCGATGAATCTAGTCCACATTTTGGTAAAGTATGCAGAGATTGATAAGCAAGCCTTGCTGGAAGAAATCACGCAAAATAATGAAGCATTAAATAAGTTAGAACAAACCGACTTCATTTTGAAAACCAAACAAGAAATACAAGAAAGGCTGGCCAAACAAGAGGAAAAAATCAAAACCCACAAGGCGCATAAATTCATGATGGATAATTGCGATTATGAGGAAGGCCGCATCTTCACCTTTGCTCGCAAATATGAAACAGCTAAAAGGGCGATGTTTGAAAAAAGTTCCCAGTGACCACAGGGTATCATGAGACCCCAAGTGTCAGGGGAAACAGTCGCGGAAATTCGAGCATTGGACAGTGATTCATTAGCCAGTGAAATATCATCAGATTGTGATAGTGTAACCAGTATGGGAAATAGTGGTTTAAAGAAAAAAGCTTTAAGTCTAGGGGAGGAAGTTGATTTTTTAGTATTCGACCGGCGACAGACCCTAAGACCCCGGACTCAATTAAACAAACCTGAGCAAGGAAAAACACAAGGAGAAGGGAGCGGCGCAAAAAGCGAAAGAGCGCCAATGAAAAAACAATTTTGGAGGAAAAAAAGAAGAAGTCTGACAACACTATTATCAATCTTCCCACTGTTGCACTATCACAAGCGGAAGAACAGCTACTCCGTTTGGGACTCTCTTTCTGCCCGGTAAGCGATTATAATTATACACAAACAAGGGTGGATGTTTTCTGCTTTATTAGAAAGTTAAAATTAAAAAAGTTTTTTGCCATCAAGGAGGGACTGAAAGAAAGGGAAATGACAAATTAGGAAATTGGAGTCAGAGGAAGGGGGACTAACATTCAATAGGAGGATTCAGATGCGACTTACAAGAGATCAACAAAGACAGCATTGAGGGAATGGATTTGGAAAGAGATCCATGTAGTACACAGGAAGGTTTACGCATGGAAAATATCACTCAGGTGGGAGCTGGGATTAGTCCTTTTGGAGCTAAATCCAAGTTCATACCCATAATGCCCAAAGACGCAATAGACATCTACCATGAGGTGGTTGTTGAAGACATTAAAAAACGATACCATCGTACCAGACATAAAAAGCGGTATAAGAGTAAGAAGGAAAATGATTATGCCAAGTTGATTAAGAAATTGGGCAGCAAACATGAGATTATCGTCACAAAATCAGACAAAGGGGGAAATATGGTTAGCTGTCCCCAAAAGGATTATATTATGGAAGCCAATAGGCATTTACAGGACAATGAATGCTGTGAGAAATCTACACATTCAAAATACAAAATGGCTAAACAGAACTTGAGGAAAGAATTGATGGCCTGGAAAAGGGAAGGGGTTATTTCTATGGAGGAATTCAAATGTATTTACATAGAACATCCGGTAGTAGCTAAATTATATTTTATTCCCAAGGTCCATAAAAAGGTTACACCGGTCCCAGGTAGGCCCATTATATCGGCCATCGACAGTGTGAGTGAAACTATCACACAATATGTGGATTTCTTTCTTCAAGATTTTGTTAAACACTTGCCAAGTTATGTGAAAGACACTGGTGATTTTTTAAAGAAGGTTCACGGATTAAATGGATGGAAGATTTACTTTTCAGTACATTAGACATTCAATCCTTATACGCCAGCATTGAGCATTCCACAGGGTTAAGAGCCATAGAATATTTCTTGGGTTTTAGATCAATTGAATTTTATCAGCCTAATAAGATGCTTTTACATCTTATCTCATGGTGTCAGCACAATAATAATTTTTTATTTGGCAATGATATTTATTTACAGAAACGCGGTGTTGCCATGGGTGCCTGCTTTTCCCCCAGCTACGCATGTTTGCATGTCAGCTGGTGGGAGGAGCGGGTGGTTAAGGTAACACACGCCACCGCTTTTAATGAACATGTTTTATACTGGCTCAGATATATTGATGACGTTTTTATTGTATGGCAAGGCAGTGAGTCCAGTGCTTCTGAGTTTATTGAACAGATCAACATGAACACTGCTAATCTTAAATTTACTTCCAACATCAGTAATAGCAGTATTGACTTTTTAGACGTCAAGGTTTATCAAAAGGAGGGAACATTTGGTACCTCCTTATATAGAAAGGACACTGCTGGCAACTCTACCCTGCATGCCAGCAGTGCCCCCCAAACATATGATTGACAACATTCCATATGGGGAACTCTTGCGTCTAAAGAGGATATGTAACAACAATGAGGATCTGAACAGATGCACTGAGGAGGCCTATTAAAGATTTAGGGAAAGGGGCTATAGTGAGAAAATTCTCAAGGCAGCAATGACCAAGACAAATGCTAGAACAAGGGAATCTTTGCTAACAAATTCACAGAAAAAACAGGTCATGAATTCTCTGCCCCGAGATTGATCGCGGCCTTCAGTAAACAAGAGAGAAAATTGGGAGCTATAGCTAAACGTCACTGGCCTATTGTTCTGAATGATGGTGTTTTGTCCTCCAGATTACCATCACAACCCACGGTGACATATAGAAAAGGTATCTCAATGCGAACACAGATGGGGAAGGCTTGCTCAGAACTAGCAGCAGCCAGAACGTGGCTGAAACCCAAGAATGGCTTTAAGAAGTGTAGTACTTGCAGAGCCTGTAAGTTTGGCAAAGTTACTACACATTATACTTCACCTTTTTGCCCTAATAAAATAGCCATCAAGTGTAACTTTACCTGCAGAATGGTTTTTGCAGTATATGTACTGACTTGCACCTGCGGACTCCAATATGTGGGGAGTACTAAGCTGCAGGTGCATGTCAGGATATTACAACATCTGTGTGCCATAGTAAATAATGACCCTGCGTATCCGGTAGCACGCCATTTTAAACATGTACATGATAATGACTTAAATTGTTTGAGTTATTTTGTGGTGGCAGCTATTCCTAAACCTTGACGCGGGGGGGTCGTGAAAAAGCATTGAGACAATTGGAGTCAAAATTGATCCTTGAATTAGATACAAAGCATCCACATGGGTTGAACAATACTGAAGACTTGCACAATTTCCTATAATCATATTTATTTGCAGGCTTGGTAATAATATTTATGATGGACCCTAATATTACATGAATTATCAATTTGTGAAATTTTGACTTTTATAAAACCTGCAACTGATGTACAGTTTTGTATACATTTGTAAATAGGAATTCCTCACAGTAGTGGCCTACAGTGGGGAGGTTATGTTGGGTTTGGATTTTGATTCGGGCCCTTATATCTTCCTTAACTGAGGACTTATTGTTTTGAAACGGTTTAGTTTAAAAAGTATATGTTTTATAACATCATGGATATATTGGTATCTTATTGTATAATGCACTTTAGGTTATTTATGGCACTCCAATACTAGGGTGAGATTATGCCCTAGGTAGGATATTGTTGAGTCCTCTATTACCTGTAATATGAAGGGTGAATTAGTTTACTAAGAGAAACTATATGGGAATATGCATTCAAGCAGGAATTTTTTAGCAGATTGGAGGTCTACTGAGTAATGCAACAGCAGAATTTTGCACATATTATTATGAAATGCAATATTTTATTGTTATATTTATGTATTATACATATTTATTTATTTATATATTTTATATGTATTTATATAACATTTAGATCTTCTTGCAAAAAAGGATTATGAAATTCCCCATGTATTTATACGGGCAGAGTGATTCTCGAAGGAAACTGTCACCAAAAGTATGAACCAGGACATATATGAGGAGCCCTATGTATATCCGAAATTATGGACACAGTAATAACTATTCAAAAAATCAAATGTTTAAAAGAATTTGAAATATATAGATATATAGATATATATCCAACAGCTTATTTCCCATCAAAAGAAGAAAGGGAAACAGCGAGGTACTTTAGGACGTTTATTGGTGAAGGATCGGCATGACCGGTTTCGGCGGTAAGCCTTCTTCAGATGCCGCAGTTCGCCCTAGAACGTCCCAATAGGTCATTATATAGAGCTCCTCCTACACAGTGGTGAAGGGCCCAGCAGAAGCTCGTTAACATGCAGGCTCCGGAGCAGCCCCTGCCACGGACTGCTGATACCATAATGCTACTTGATGAATCATGACGAGCTGCAGTGGGAAGATCTGGCGAAATTTCAGGGAATAAGCGCCCTCGGGTCCCCTACTTCCAAGCCTGCTCATTCAATGCTGCCAAGACTGGAGATGCGGAGACAGTGCATGCGCCACACCGGGAAGTCCCAGACCGCCGACCGGCAGCAGCCTCCTGAGCAACAAAGGTGTGTGGGTGGGCTGTGAAATTCCGATACCTCGGAGTTTTGAAGAAGTACAGTTTCCTGATAGCCAGTGCAGTTCACAGCCCAAAATAGGAAGGGTCCCTTTAAAGCATGCCACGGGCTGCATGTGAATAATGTCCAACAGCTTCTCTCCCATCAAAAGAAGAAAGGGACACAGCGAGGTACTTTAGGACGTTTATTGGTGAAGGATCGGCGTGACCGGTTTCGGCGGTAAGCCTTCTTCATTTGCCGCAGTTTGCCCCAGAACGTCCCAATAGGTCATTATATAGAGCTCCTCCTACACAGTGGTGAAGGGTCCAGCTGAAGCTCGTTAACATGCAGGCTCCGGAGCAGCCCCTGCCACAGACTGCTGATACCATAATGCTCCTTGATGAATAATGACGAGCTGCAGTGGGAAGATCTGGCGAAATTTCAGGGAATAAGCGCCCTCGGTTCCCCTACTTCCAAGCCTGCTCATTCAATGCTGCCAAGACTGGAGACGCGAAGACAGTGCATGCGCCACTCCGGGAAGTCCCAGACCGCCGACCGGCAGCAGCCTCCTGAGCAACAAAGGTGAGTGGGCGGGCTGTGAAATTCCGATACCTCGGAGTTTTGAAGAAGTACAGTTTCCTGATAGCCAGTGCAGTTCACAGCCCAAAATAGGAAGGGTCCCTTTAAAGCATGCCACGGGCTGCATGCGAATAATGTCGAACAGCTTCTCTCCCATCAAAAGAAGAAAGGGACACAGCGAGGTACTTTAGGACGTTTATTGGTGAAGGATTGGCATGACCGGTTTCGGCGGTAAGCCTTCTTCACATGCCGCAGATCGCCCCAAAGTTTATGACTGTTAAATATGTATGTATATATATATATATATATATATATATACATATATAGATAGATAGATAGATAGATAGATAGATAGATAGATAGATAGATAGATAGATAGATAGATAGATAGATAGATAGATAGATAGATAGATAGATAGATAGATAGATAGATAGATAGATAGATATACCAAGGTGTATTGATGAATCAGTGGGTGTTTGAGTGCCTGTATGGATGATTCAGTGGGTGCGTGACTGACTGTATAACTCAGTGATTAGGTGTCTCAGCGAATGTATGGGTAAGTGACTAAATTGAGTGAATGTCTGTATCAGTCTTTCAGTTGGTGTCTAAGTGGCTATGGGTTGGTGAATGGGTATGTGAATGGCTGTATGAGTAGTTGGTTGTGTGAATAGCTTTATGGGTGTATGAATGTCTGTGTGGGTGCCTAGGGTGCGTGCGACTGCCTGCATTGATGAGTCAGTGGGTAAGTCAGTACCTGGATGGGTTTGTGAGTGCCTTTGTGAGGGGCTGTATGGGTGACTAAGTTTGTGTATGGCTGTGTCAGTGAGTGAATTGATGTGTCAGTGGCACATGGGTGAGTTACTGCTTATGTGGAAGGCAGTATAGGTTGAGTGTTGAAGTATTTGAGTGACTGTATGTGTAACTGAGTGATTATGAGAGTGCCTGTATGGGTGAGGGTGTGCTTGTGTTAGAGGCTGTATAGGTGAGTGAGTATGTGTTAGTATGTGTATGAATAAGTAAGTGAGCATGTGTGTAACTGTATGGATGAGGAAGTGGCTGTTTTATTGACTGTATGGGAGACTGACTCAGTGTGTGAGTGACTGTATGGGTGTTGGAATGGATATGTCAGTGGCTGAATTAGTGAGTGAGTGAATGGGTGTATGAGTGACTGTATGGATGAATGATTGGATGTATGTGTTGATCTATGAATCAGTGAGTGGTTGTGTAAGAACTGGTATAGGTGTGTGAATGGGTTTGAGAATGGTAGAATAGGAATATTGTAAAAAAATGCTTGGGGAAAAGAGTGAAAAATTAGCACATACTTGAAATCTTGATTCATGTGCAAACTTTAATTTGACTCTGTTGGACTTTGCCCTCTTTGCAGGGTCACGCCCCAACATTTTGCCTTTGCCCCTCCTGCTTTCTGGATTCATTTTTTTGGCATTAGGAGTCTTTGCACTTTACCACTGCTAATCAGTGCCAAAGTGCTTCAGCTCTCTCCCTAAAACATGGCAAAAATGGATTGGTCTACAGCTGAATGGCACTCTTAAGTTACTTATACATCATTTGTATATAGTACAATGTGTACCCAGGGCCTGTAAATTAAATACTACTAGATGGCCTGCAACACTCATTCTGCCACCCACTAAAGTAACATGTTAAACATGGTCCAGGCCTGTCAATGCAGCATGAAGTGCAGTGTAAAACTGCCTATTCTACCCAGCAAAATAAAGCTTTTGCCAGAACTGAACCATCTTTGTTGAATACTTATAAGTCACCACTAAGGTAGGTCCTTAAAAGCCCATAGGGCAGGGTGAATTGTATTCAAAAAGTAGGGCCTGTGTTCCTAAATTTGTACATGTCTTCTGGTTGTGAATAACTCCCAAATTCATTTTTCACTACTGTAAGGCCTGTCTCTCCCATTGGATAGGATTAAGTCACCTTATTACATTTAATAAGTGCTAACTTTTGATCTGGAGCAGATAGGAATGTCAAGCGTGAACCAAAATGATTTTTAATTTAAAATCATCTGTAATGGTGAAGTTGTATTTTAAGTCATAATTCTAAAAGTGCCACATTTGGAAAGTTGGCATTTTCTTGTCCTAACAATTTGTGCCTTCTACAAATGTCCTCGCTCACATGACTGTAAATGGCTCTGCTGTTGGGCTTTGTGAAAGAAAGGTGAGACAAAAGGGGACTAAGTGTTGGCTCGATGGGACATAATGCTAGAATGCTTGGGGCAGAGCTCTTCCCTGCTCCAATTACAATGACACTTCAAAGGTTAGCCTCGAGCACACACAACAAAATAAACTTGGCACTAGTCTTTTGTCACCCCTTTGATTGTTACAGTCACCAACGTGAAGCTCTGGTGAATTGACTCTTCGTGCTATAGCGACCGCCAGTGACGACCAGCCTGCTGTTCCCTCTACAGCGACGACCATATGTGACGCTCTGCCTGCTCCTCGCAGCCTTCTCCTACACTGCAAATTGGACTCTTCGACCGGGACTTTCAGAAAGTAACATTTCAGTGGGACTGACCTGGTACCTGTATCTAGTCCGTGTTCCATTTGTCAGCCTAAACTTGTGATTTTCTCCCGATCTAACATGGCCAGATGACCGCAAGTGGAGCTTTGTGCTTTCAGGCCCTTTACCTACAAGATGCACTGCAAAATGGTTCAGCACTCTTATGCATACATATTACTATATCATGTTAATGTCCACAAATTATTAGCACAATGAAGAATTGTCCAACTCCTGTTGTTTGTATTTTCAAATGTGGTTCGCACTTTTTTTTTTTTCATCAACGGATTCACTCGACTGTTCCAAAAAGCATAGCCAACGCGTTTCGTCTACTGAGAGACTTCTTCAGGGCTTAGCAGTATGGTAAAAAGTGTTGCATCCCATCTTGTGGTATTCCTATCCCCAAACAGGTAAGTTCTTTATTATTACACACTTCCTTAGCAGCCTGATAACCGCTCCTCATTCCCGTCAAAAGGTAATAAACAAAAGACCGACAACAGGAGTTGGACAATTTTTCATTGTGCTAATATTTTGTGGACTTTAACATGATATAGTAATATGTATGCATAAGAGTGCTGAAACTATTTTGCAGTGCAATTTGTTGTGGGACTTTCCGCTATATGTATCAACAAACCATTTTGCATTTCCTAAATAGCGAATTTTAAGGAATCGCTATTTAGGAAATGCAAAACGGTATGTATGTACAAAATCGCTTTCCAATAGCGATTCCTTAGCATTCCTTAATTTGAGATTAGCAAATTGTCAATCGCAAATTACCCCTTCATTTCCATGGGCCAGGAGGCCCATAGGAATGAAAGTGCAATTTGCAATTAGCAATTTGCTGATCGCAAATTAGGGATGTTTCCAAGGGTGCAGGGGTGTCTCAAGAACACCCTGCTGCACCCCTGAAAAAGACATTTGGGGGCATATGGCGCACATACATGCCCTAAGGGCATGTATGGGCGTCATATGGCACCTTTGGTTTTTATCAAAAAAGATTTTTGATAAGAATTCGCAAATTACCACCAACTAGAAGTTGGTGGTAATTTGCTAATCCTTAATGGCATTTTTTGCATTTTATTTGTTTGATACATTGCATTTAAGGAATCGCAAAATTTGCAATTCCTTAAGTGCAATCGCAAAATAAGGATTAGCAAATTTTGCTATTCCTTATTTTGCATCAAACTAGTTTGATACATTCCATTTGTCTAATTAGCATTCGCAAAGGCCGAAATTCGCAGAATTTCGGCCTTTGCGAATGCTAAATAGCTTGATACATATAGCGGTTTGTTCCATATTGTGGGGAGTGTAGAGGGAAGTACTCCCTGGTTTCATGCACCTTTTTTTGTTACTTTAGGACACAATTCAATCTGTTGGGTGCTGTTTTAAGTAGCCCCTGCCCTCTTCGTATGTGTTTTGACCTTTACCTACAAGACACTTTTAAATTGCATATCTCTGGTTTCACTGATCGAATTTGTGTCATTCCAGTCTCATTTAAATTATTAAGCTTTACTTTATTGTTCCTAATTGGGTTGGGATTTTTTGGGTTGTGTTCTCGCATTATTATGGTTTGTAATTTGCCTCTAAGTTAAACCTGGCTGCTTTTTGCCAAGTACCAGAGGTTTTCAAACACTTTTGTTTACTGACTTTTGTGATTCACCCTGAAAAGCATTGTAGATATTGCCTGAGTGGGCTTCCACACCTCTCAGCCAAAATCCCAATGTCTTACAGCCTCCAAGTCGGCATTACCACAAAACTCGGAACAATCATCCATGAGTAATTATTTACCATTACATCCTTCAGTAAATTATCACCCTGTTACAGTATTACATTCTGTTTCTGAACAGTGGTGACCAAACCAAAACTGCTGCTTTGATGATGCTTCAAAACATTAAGAACAATGTGAAGCATAATAAAACAGTTCAAACCAATGTTTTCCTGCCATGTTGAATACAGCAGGAAAACATGTCTGCTGCTTTTGCATACCTACTTCGAGTGATGACGTCATGTGACCGTTAAGTGATACAATGGCAAAAAATAACCATTTATTTTTGTTGTAAAACTAAAACAATGTATCTTCTATTACTGAAGATAAACAAAAATAACCAATGAAGAAAAACTCTGACTGTTCCCGAAGACTGCAGAGATTTCTAATGTCCATGCCAGTTGTGAAGTTTTTCTCCCCATGCACATTTAAAGACATCAGTCTTCGTGTCAGTGCAATATTTTAGCCTTTAAGCTGTTTTCTTGCCTCACTGGGTTCACATACGATACATTTGAAAGCTTTAGTACAAATTTACTTTGAATAAAGTCTTCAATTCATTTTCATGGCACCAAAAAGACAGCTTTAATAACTGCAATGACAACTAAACTGGAAATCATTCCAGGCCTTTTCACTTAAGTGACAAGTAGAACACGCTCATAATGAGCCTTAGGTTTTACGTTTTCTCTTTGACCATAATAGCTTCATTTAAGAGCGTCAGCCCCTGACACTTCATCATTTATCTGCATTATTTCTCATCTTCTTTCAAATAAATTATGGAATACTAGAGTGAGCACATAAAAACAAAGTGACTTGTTATCTGTAAACAGCAAGATGTATCGCACAGAAGATACAACGTTTGAACATTTAAGATACATTTATTACGTGCACTTTTTATTTTATTTTACTTTTATTTTTTGCAGACACCATATTTTTGTTTCCAATGGCATTCGCACTAGCCTCCACTTCCTACTGAGACAAAGTGTAGCGAGATGTTGTTATAAAGGTTAGCAAATAGGTATCAGGCAGGCGAACAAAAATAAATAAAAGCACTATAGATATGTCTCTCATTTGAAGCAGGACGTTTTTATTATACATTTTGTCATGCAGGGAAATGTAGCAGATCCAAAGAGTCAATAAAGAGCAAATCGCTCCCATGTCTTTATTTAGATGTGTTTCTTCAGTGAAAGGAGACCTGCTTTTATTCACTAAGGATTGTGTGTTTTAGTGTAAGTCGGAAATGAGACGTGGTACAGCGCTTTTGTAAAAGGACAATATAATCTGTCTTGCAGCAAAGCAGTAAAGTAAACACACAAATGCATTCTATATGTATTAATCATCTGTTGTTATCCATAGTATTAATAAAAGTGTACATTTCTTCAGTTTTCAATCAGAATCACTTCTACATTCTAAAACGCCGAAAAGGAAAGGTACCCCTTAAATAAGCATTAGTGAATTTCACGGACCATGCATATTAGGGCTTGATGGATGAATGCTGGGGACAGAGATGGTCCTGGCTCAGGCTAGCCAGGTCATTAGGTGGTTTAAATAGGGGTGCCTTAGACACAGATATTCATTTACCCGGATTACATGAGGTGAGCAGTGGAAGAGATAATTTGACAAGTCTGCCACAGATGTAGCCTGACAGGGGCCGTAGTATGCATTGTGATTGTTTGCGCCCGGCGCATCTTTTAAAAGGTGCGTTGGGCCTAGTGCCCACACTCCCAGCGCTCACTCCCCTCTGCGCCCCTTCAACTCACATACCAAGGAAACCATGAGACAATTTTAGTGGGAAAACCGTGGTGCAGGTTTATTTTGCACAACAAGTGGAAATAAGGTGGGTCATCTTACGGGCGATCCAATACGGCAGCCCCTCGCTGTCCCGCATGCCTAATGAGCCATTCTTGCACGGCGAGTCGATGCTCTGACGGTGCAGTCCCTTCTCACTTTCTTTCGTTCACTCCCGCCCCCCCTGTCAGGGCGGAGCGATGAGGCACACCCCCGGTCGGTTCAGGCCCCCCGACCGCCCGAAGGACTAACGGGGCACCGACGCTGTTCGCTGGAACCCCCTCGGCTCCAGGTTCTTGGCTCGGGCACCCCTACTGTGCCAGGCAGAGGTATTGATTGTGTCCTTCTGCCGCAGAGGTACCCCTACTGTCCATCTGCCTCCAGATCGCCCTGTGACTCCGCCTGCAACACAAAATTAGACCGTTAACAGTTCCAAACATGCCTGCCCGCCGCTCTGCCGCTGGGTCTGGGTCAGGGGGGGAAAAGCGCAGAGCAGCCCGGAGCGACGGCAGGAAAGGCCGAGCCTTGCTGCCGCGCTGAATTTAAACCCTTCCGGGGCCGCCCCTCACACCTGGGGCCCGCGCCCATAGGCCAAGTATGAAAGGGGGCGGACCAGTGCTGGCGTGCGCGCGGAATGTGGGACTAAGATGCTGTCTTCGCTTAGCTCCCCTTCGCGTCGCGCGGGCCAGCGGCATAGTGCCCACACTCCCAGCGCTCACTCCCCTCTGCGTCCCTTCAACTCACATACCAAGGAAACCATGAGACAATTTTAGTGGGAAAACCGTGGTGCAGGTTTATTTTGCACAACAAGTGGAAATAAGGTGGGTCATCTTACGGGCGATCCAATACGGCAGCCCCTCGCTGTCCCGCATGCCTAATGAGCCATTCTTGCACGGCGAGTCGATGCTCTGACGGTGCAGTCCCTTCTCACTTTCTTTCGTTCACTCCCGCCCCCCCTGTCAGGGCGGAGCGATGAGGCACACCCCCGGTCGGTTCAGGCCCCCCGACCGCCCGAAGGACTAACGGGGCGCCGACGCTGTTCGCTGGAACCCCCTCGGCTCCAGGTTCTTGGCTCGGGCACCCCTACTGTGCCAGGCAGAGGTATTGATTGTGTCCTTCTGCCGCAGAGGTACCCCTACTGTCCATCTGCCTCCAGATCGCCCTGTACTCCGCCACAGCTCTGGAGGAGGCCCCCGTCGATCACAGAGCCCCCCACCACCTTTCCTTCTACTGTTTTCCACTTGTATCTTATTGTGCCCTGCTGCTGCATTGGTACCTGTCAGCCAGGTCACTGGCACCCTGCTGCTGTTAGGCATTCTTCCAGGTCCACGAGGAAGACATCCATGCCCAACCCCGACAAGTGCACCCCGTCCTTTTCATAGTAGCCCACAGTCTTTTCCTGAATCAAAGCATGCCTGATGAACCCCAGGCCCCTCCTCTCCATGAATTTCTGCATGGCCCTGTTCACCCTCTTCCTGCCCTGCTCCATGGCAACTGCAGACCGCGCTCCCTTCCAAGCCCTCCGGGGAATGATCTCCGACCATATTAGTTCCGTGGCACCCAATTTGTTCGTTATCGCGATCGTGTCCCTCTGTATTGCCTCTAACAAAGCTCTCCTCCCCATTTTCGCCAGATCATTACCGCCCAAGTGGATGATGAGGATGTTGGGAGGCCCCCCCTGCGCTGTCAAACATTGATCGATCCTGCGCCTCAGCTGTACCCATCTCATGCCCGGGCAACCCAGCCATAGAATTCGCGTCCTTGCTAAGGTCGCATCCCATTTCCGGTATGACGCCCACTGTTCGAGCCTGTTAACATACGAATGGCCCATCACCCACACACAACAGTTGGCTGCAAGAAAAGACACCGTCGGCAATAACCTTTTATTTATAACATACCACTGCACGCAAGCAACTTAACTTGCATTAACATTAACCTTTGTTTATAACATACCACTGCACACAAGCAACTTCACTTGCATTAACATTAACCTTTTATTTATACATAACACTGCACACAAGCAACTTAACTTGCATTAACCTTTAACTTTTGTTTATAACATAACATAACACTGCACACCAGTAAACTTAACTTGACGTACTGTCGTTGGCCTAAATCTGTTCCTAGTAACTGAACATTGCTCACAACCCATTGTCACTGACATGAACTGACACCCTGAGTCCTGTCTGCGCATGGCATTGTTAACCCACGCCCCGAGTTCTCTAGCGTCCCGCACCTCAAGGGCGCACATATCGCTGATAACAAGAGGAGGACCACCTCCCCACCCTCATGACCCCTTCTTCGCCCAGCCCAGCCCTAAAAGCGGCCGTGGCTGCCCCTATTCTGAATGAATGGCTCGAAAAAATTTTTTTATCACCCTCGGTCTGTGCCAAACCAGCTTTGACCAACACCTTTGCCATCACTCGCTGGAATTGGAACTGTGTTAATGGCGTACCATCGGCGTGGATTAAGAAGGTGCCCGCTCGCAAGGGCCTTATTTTCAAGTACTCCCTAACCAAGGTGACTGGGCAGTATCTGGGATCCTCAAATGCATGCAGTGTTATAGCCACACCTTTGCCAGCTTGATCCGTTTTGGACTTGCGCAACCACAGACCTAGTGAATCCCTGGCACAAACGTCTATCATGTCCAGCGCCCTCCCCGACCTGTCCAATTTAGATTTCGCCACCAGCTCGCTGGCCCGGAAGGCACCAAAAAACGCCAAACAGAAGGCTGTTGAAAAGAGTTGCGTCTCGAACGCTGAATGTGTTACAGATGGCAGCGCGTCGACCATGCGTTGTAGTGCAGGGAACTCTATCCCTGCTCTCTTGTCAGGGGACCTGCCCTCGTCCCTGGCCCACCCCTTGAGTGCGGCCCTTATCCTGAACTCCCCAGTAGTGTCCTGCTCGCCATTTAAACGTGTCTTGTGCTTGAGCGCTGCCAGGTGGCTGGACACCCAAGAGTGGGACTTGCCCGTCTCCTTCGCCCAAACGACAAAACCCTCCACTTGATCCCTTGTACTCAACGCTGTTGCTCACAATGCCTGTATTACTGCTCGGACGGTCGTTAGCTGGGCCTCATATCTTCTCCTGGTTGACTGGGCCAGTGAACGTTGGCCCATTTTCTTCAGCCGCTCCCCCACCGAAGTACGCCATAACGCCGCCGGAAACGGTGTCATTTCCTCCACAGCCTGCGGCCAAGCCTCCCGGAATCGTGACAGCTGAAAGCGATTGTCGCTTTCACCTCATGAACTTCGCGTCTGCCTTCATCAGTTTTTTACCTGTCATTTACTGTTCCTATTGCGAAGCGCTCTCACGCCTTCGGGTAAAGCCTGCGCTGTATAAACATAATTTACTCGTTGTGCACACTTAAGTTTGTGTTCCAACTGCCTCGCACGTTCATCCAACTGCCCATGCTATTACCTATTCGTCTGTTTTCAAAGACCAACACATACATAAAATTGTGTCATTTACAATGCCAATTGCTCTAAATTTTGCAAAGGCGAGACCGTTGCATTGTAATGCGTGTTATCTCTTCTCATACTTGGAGGACATCAAAATTGTAACTGTTGGGTAAATCCCCCCTGATCAGCCATCCTTGCCTGAAAATTGCTTCGAAGGAGTGAATCACCATCCTCCGGCTCGACCTCCCTGGAGGACAGGAGGGATGGCAGTTTAAAACCCTTTCCTTTCCCACGAGTAATTTATGCTCCGAGAACTGGACTCCGAACACGGCCACGTCCCTTGGTTGGAAATCGCCGAACGTCTGCATCCCGCAGATGTCACGCGCAGCGCCATACTTTCGGCTGCTGCACATTTTCCTGTTCTTTGGGCCATGTTCTTCAAGGCGAACGCGACAAGGGGGGATGTCCCACTTGTTACATTAACTTACCCGGAAAATGAAACAGTTGACACCAACACCCATGCTTCGCTGTTCATGCTGCGTAAGCATCCTTTGCCAGCACCAGGAATCAGCAGAAAACTGGGTAAAACATGGGGCCCTCTACAGGATGTAAGAGGAGTGGCTGCCGAGGACTGCTAAGTACCAGAATGAACCTGGAGTAGCTAACCGCATTGCTCTTGCCGCCTGCTCCCATCAGATGGCATCCACATACCGGAATTCTACAAGCGCAAGTTGCCTTGTTGGTCCCTTTCGCACAGCAGGCTCGGACCTGTTGCATGGCCCATGCTTGTTTCTAAATCGTTCATACTGAAACTGTGTGTGCGCGCCTGGTGTCAGCACTACAAGCGCAAGGTACCTTAACGATCCCCTTCCAAGCGGGATCGGACCTATTGCATGGCCAATGTTTAGTTATACATCATTCGTCCGCAACTACACTCTCTAGTCAAGTGGGAGACGCGTAAAGCCTACTCTAACCGCCACCTTGCTCCGTTACCGACCGCCGAGCGTCGGGTACACCGCCAGGCGTCGGATGGATAACCCACCCACTGTATGACAACGCGACACTGAGGCCAAAACCCCTAGTCCCTCCCTAATTTTGGCTAACCGCAACGGACCCCGGCGCGTGTCGTGAATAGCGCCGCCGAATACAGCCACCAGTCCGGCATGCTCCCTGGCCGAGCATGTTGACTTTTTATTAGAGCACCTCCCGTTCACAACAATAGTATGACTTCGCATTCTAACAAAAACACAGAGTGGCCTCTCTATTCTCGCTGGTGACACAGTCGCTTGTGAATTCGAATGCCACAAACCGGAGGCCGCCCCCTCCCCGAGCATACCAGCACATGAATCCATCGGTGCTGCGCATACGTTTTGCAGAGGGCTTCTAACCGCATTGATCCAACGTATTGCAGGCAAATTTGCGTTTAGACACAAGTTACTAACACCCAGAATGAGGGCATTGGCTTTTACCCTCATTGAATTTGCTGAATTAGGCTTAATAACGAAAGTTGTAATTATTTCAATGAAATCGTGTCATTGCGGTGAACGATACACTATATGTCACGTGAGGTCAAGCTCCTGCAGACATGATATTTCGGTAGACAATACGAGTGCTGATGAATTCATCTTATTTTGTAAAGGTAAGGAAGTACAGGGCACGATCTCGACCTGTGGGCATAGCCCCTTAAAAGACCTTAACCTAGCCCGTCCATGCCGAACATTCTATAACTTAAGAGCTTCGGGAGAATGGGATCAACTTACCATTTCACAGGAAATTGGACACAGACGCTATCTCAAGTTGTCCCAAAGGACAGGATATAAATTATACCTAACTCATATTTATATAATTGAAACTGTATTTGTCTCCGTCTCAGGGGCCCCCGAGGCAGCCGGCTGGTTGCTCGGTGTCTGCAGCGGTGCTTAAGCTGAGCGCATCCCGCCGCCCGTACACATTTCACATTTCTACATTTCAAAAGACTGTTGGTGCCGCTAGCAGTCACTGCTGGCTGCACAATAAAATTTAAAACATTGGGACAATCTTTCTGAACTGCTCCTGCACACCTCAGGTCACTAGAACATGTTTGGCGAATGAGGAGATTACGATTGTTTTACAAAAGCACAAATAAATACTTAATCTAACCTCGCCAACATCCAAAACCTCAACACCGTAACCATCTATTTTATTGATCTATCACCAAAATTCACGGCTCGATAAGCGGCTCGAACCTAGTTTCGCAGCACCAAAGGCGGCCGTGCTAACCGTCAGACTACATCCTATCGCCCATGCAAATGTTCTCCGAGCATTGTGAAATGGTATTCACGGATTTGCATGATCACCTTTGCACAATGTTCCTGCAAAATTGTTCAGACATAAAACTTGCTAACATATGTGAAGGTGCCAGCTAGTTTTCCATAGGCTTATATATGCAAAACTATTCCTCAAAAGCTTTGAGCTAGAAAGTGGATGGGTCGGAAGCGCTTGTGAACGGGACCGTCCAGAGCTGGAGGCCTTTGTTTCACACCAGAGTCGCCTGGAACAGAGACTGCCCCACGTGCGTGAGTCGAATCAACCAAATTTGCACAACGAATAGTCCAATTATGTGCACGGAATTATACATAAATCAAAGCAGTCAGTGGAGAGAGCAGCATCAGTCTATGTCTCCCGATTAAAAGTATTAGGTCAGTGGTAAGGCTTATTTTAACGATACACGTCAGTACATTTCTTCAGTTTAAAAGACCCCAATATCAGATGGCCAACAAGGGCAAATCCACTAATACCAATGATACTCAGAAGCTCGCGCATTCGGAGAGGACCGGGTTAGCAGTATCCCAAGACCTGTGGAACATGTTACCGAAACCGCCGTAATTATGTAATGCAATTCAAACGTACCGGCCACACAAACCGCAGCTTGGCATTGGGGACAACGAACGTCCCAAAAAACCTCCACTCCTCGTAAGGCTCATTTTAACGATAAACATTTCTTCACTTTAAAAGACCCCAATATCAGATGGCCAACAAGGGCAAATCCACTATTACCAGTGAACTCCCAAAACGCCGCCAGTCCCCCAAAGCCGGAAGTCGGTCACAGCCGTATATCGATACCTAGCGCGTGTCCTTCGTCTTGAAAAGATCTTGAACTTAGTGTTTCCAGCATTAAATAAAACAGATAAATGCCCAGAATGAACAAACACTGCCCAGCACGCTCTCCTTCGGCCCCCAGGCAACACAAACCGCAACTCGGCATCGGGCACAAACGTCCCGCCGTAATTATGTATAACAATTCAAACGTACCAGCCACCCCTATCTTAAGGCACAGTTCAAACGTACCAGCTCCCAAAACGCCGCCAGTCCCCAACACCGGAAGTCGGGCATTAATTAAAAACGTTGCTTGCTCCCTAATCCGTGGTAGCACAGTGTTTGTCCCTTATAAAAACATGCCGCGAACAAACTCCACAATGGCCGTGCCTCGTGGCACCACCAAACACACAGTCACCCAACGCGCGAGCCGCCGACAAAGCACCGCGAAGCACTAGGGTACCCGATACCTCGAGTCCCTGCTGACGAGATGCAACATCGAATCCCGCACCGCAAGCCTGCGTTTCTTTCCAGCCAATGATCGTACTGTCACTGTGCCTGAAGTAAAAAGCACACGCGCGCCGCCTCTGGACCGGGGGGGGGGTGGGGAGGCCTACGGCATAAATAAAGTTTGTTCTTAAAGGGAAGGAATGGACTCGGACGTCCATGAAAGGGAAATGCGGCTTTCACTCAGAAAGACAGCGAAAGCTTCCTGCTAACAAACTCTGCGGTCTTTGAAGACTTCAGCAAACAATTGTGATGAAAGCGATTGCCGTTTCAACAAACTTTCTCTTTCCTGTCCCTCAGAGCAGGAAAAAAGTCTCATTTGATACAAACTTCGGAAGGCTAAAATGGATAACCTTGTAGTATCGGGCGACAATAAAGAGTCCCAGCAATTGCCCGTGTAAGAAGCAGGCGTGTTGCAGCCCAGAGCCAGCAAAGTACCAGGCGGACCACACTGCGGCCTGTTTGCGCGGGGCATTATGCCATACCCCCTGACCCTTGGACTCCATTTCTAGTCAGCGTGGGGATCCGTGAGCAATGAGGGGCCCCGTCTGACTTTCTACCGAGAGCGCACATGTGGGGAAAAGGGGAATCGACCCCAGGACACGCAACCTAACCCCCAGTCCAGTTCCTTACCCCCTACTGGGGGCCAGAGAGAGCAGGATCATGCACGTTATTGACCTTAGGGGACAACAAAGGGCAGCTATCACCGCGACCCTTTTAAGACACACTCCACGGGCAGGGCACCGCAAAAACCCACCACGGCCGGAGAGGAAATACGAGGCCGCTCACGGCCGCAATTGTGCACCGGGACTGGCGGGGACGCGGAGGGTGTATGCCAACGATGGCCCAGATGGGTTTTTTAGATTCTCCCCAGGCCCGCGGGCGCGCCACTAAATGGGGTCCCATCGCTCTAACATGAAGAGCAACTCGAAGTGCTCAAACGCCCGCCTGCTTAAGCGGTCGAGACCGCAATTTCGCCACGACTCCCCGCCCCCCGTGGTATCCAACCACCGGCCCCTGTGCAACCTGGGCTTGACCCAGGGACGGGGCGAGGGGGGAAGAGAGAGCGTGGCACTCACCTAGATGACAACAACTAAGACGACGATCCTTAACCGAAAAGCGCAGAGCAGCCCGGAGCGACGGCGGGAAAGGCCGAGCCTTGCTGCCGCGCTGAATTTAAACCCTTCCGGGGCCGCCCCTCACACCTGGGGCCCGTGCCCATAGGCCAAGTATGAAAGGGGGCGGACCAGTGCTGGCGTGCGCGCGGAATGTGGGACTAAGATGCTGTCTTCGCTTAGCTCCCCTTCGCGTCGCGCGGGCCAGCGGCAAAGCAATCACAACGCACCCTATTATGATGTATGCGCTGTCCCCAGCATAGCCGGGAATGTGCGCTGCACATACATGTAAAAGCACCGAACAGCTGCTCTGTGTTTTCACAGTGCAGGTGGCGCCCACCTGCCTTTTACAGAGATCCCCTTACAGGCGGGTGCAGTCAGTGACTGCACCCGTCTGTAGTCAGTGACTGCACCCGTCTGTGAGGGGATGACTGGGGGGTCCATGGGACCCCCTTTACTCCCTGCAGAGGGCTGCCGTCAGGAGACCCACTGACAGTGCGTCATTAAATGGTGCACTGTCAGTGCGCCTCCTGTGGGCTGCTTTGACTCTGTGCCCGCGATTGTAATATGTCGCCGGTGGAGAGTCAAAGGAATTCTCTCATTTGCATAGAGCACGCACCTATGCAAATGAGAGAACCCGATCTGAAGGTACCACTGGTGCTTTAAGAGTGCCAGCGCTATCGGTATTATAGACGGGGAAACACAAGCATCTGCGTCCCCTTCTATAATATCCAAAGTGCCCAGGGGGCGCAAAGCTGGCGCAAACGCCTATTGCGCCCCGGGGGCACTTATTGTAATATGGCCCCTGGTGTCCTAAATAGTTGTAGACCTGGGCAGGCAGTATTTTAGCACCTTAGACAATAGTAAATGCGTGCCATTGTCAGTGAAATTCTTCAGCGATTTGATTTTGGCTTAAAATGTAGCAGCATTTATTGACTTATCTGTAGTGACAGAGCATAAAACAATAGCGTATTACTGCAACATCACAACACAACTAAAACATAGTAGGGCACAATTCAATAAAACAGTCAGAATGCAACAGAACAACCACACTACAACCCAGCAATGTGATATAGTAATGCAGCACAAAAAGACAGCAGCACAAAAAGCAAAAAAACACATCACAACAAAATGCAACACGACAAATATGCACAAATATTCTTGTCTCTATTTACCACCTCCAGAAATCTGATTATACAATACAGTGGTAAAAGTTGTTTGCACCAAGCACTGCCCTATTTAACACCAAGGACACGTGATAAGGCCAGTCCAAATGTTTTGTGGTATAGGCCATACAGCTTTAGACAAGTTATAACTGGAGTTTAGCTCTGAGCTGAACAGTAAACATCTCATGGTGAGATTGAAGTTTACTTGCTTCATCTGCTTTTATGCCCTAAAATAAGTGCCACATGAAGGTTTAATTGGGAACAAATAGCCTGCTAAAGTGCACAAGGGAATAATAGATTACAATGCCATTTTCCACAAACATGCAGGCGCGGCCAGTACAGATAAGAGCAGTGAGGCAGGGTGGAGCGGGATGGGGGGAGTCGACAGATGAAGGAATAGGTAAAATTAAATAAAAAAAGAATGAAACCCACTTACTTTGCGCTCGCCTCATCGCTGTGTTGACGATACGGTGAGTGCAAGGTTAAGTTCTTTTATTATTTATTTAATTTAATTGTACTTATCCAGTCGTCTGTTGACCCCCCCCCACCCTGCCCCGCTGCCCACCGCTCTTACCTGTGCGGGCCGCACCTGCCAACCATGTGCACCTCCAGACAAGTCCAAAAAACAGAATGACCAGTGAGAAAAATGAATAATTTACTGGTCAAATGGTGAGAATGTTTATACAAAATGTGGGTGCAAAATTAGACCCGCAGCAGAGCACAAAAGTAACAATACAAAATTGCACTGCATTTATGCAATCTTTATTATCCTTCCCTTTGTGCTTAGGCAGAGGAGAATACAAAGGAGAACATGCTGCAGTTTGTCCATCTACCATCTAGGAGAACAAAGAAGCCTTTCTATTTTTTTTTTTTTTGCAGTTTCATATAGCGTAAACTCAACTCAAAGGTATCAGAGCACTTTACAAGAGCACCATTTATGTTACATAAAGACACTTTTTTTTTAACTGGGAGATTCTGTGACTTGTGCTTAATCACAGGATGTTGAGCCGACACCGAGACTCGAACCTGGTTCCCCAGCTCTATGGCTAGAACATCTTCCTAGATGCAGACAAAGAATTCGAATTCCTTTCACTCAAAAAATAATAATAAATAAAAGAAGCCAGGAATTAATCCTAACTAAAATTATTTTGAACAGCCTTTGTCAATGCCCAAAGACATAAACGGTTCTACAAATATGTTTGTTTTTTGATGAAAGACATAAACAAGGAATGGAATTATCAAATTAGTACATATTCGAACATTTTATACTAACACACAAAGTTATTGTTTTTGCACGAGGACAAACCTCAATTACAGCAAAGAAATAAAATAAAAAACAGATTTCAAATGATAAAGTTAATTTGTAAGGCATAACTCAAATAGGGGCATTTTGAATTAACTTGGCTACAAATTAGGTGCCGATATATTAAAACAAAATCAGTGATGAAGGTTTAAGCCTCTGAAAAAGCTCTTTAAAGTTTTCCTGTGGCTAATTATCATCATCGTTCCTCTGAAAATTACGTTGATTGGATAGAGCATTAGTTGCTGTTGTAAATGCTCTTCTGAGCCCTTTGACATAGGACACCACTCTATCTTGGAGCTCATGAATCTCCTGTCCACCTTTGACACAAGAAATATTTAATCTTAGTGAAAAGGTTGCACACTGTCTAAGGGGAAACAACAAAAGCTGTTGTCTGGCTCTCAATTTTTCAAATGCAGCAGTGCTGGGAGAGCTTTTAAGCAGCTCTCCCTCTCTTCCTTTATTGTCTCCTGGCCAATGGAAGACCACTTCAAAAGATCATTTTAATGAGCAACTTGTGAGAGATCATAAACCTTGTAATGAAATATTACACTTACAAATGTTAGTGTAGCTTGCCTGAAGGAGAGGCTCTCAAGAGATCACAAAGGGGACCTGTATCTCCAGAGTCACATCTGAAGTACATTTAGTAGTAAAAGAGAACACATCGAATGCAAACACTTCTGACATGATTAACAAAGTTTGTTCCAGGTGCAACACTGGCTTGCGGTTCGAAAATGTTCAGTTGATACAAACGTGACCTATATATGATTTAAAAAATAACGTAGATGAAACTTTGTATTTATGTTTCATTTAGTGTACTTTCTTTGTGTTACACTCTCTGAGGCTACCTTGTGGGGATGTTCCTATGAAAAAATATATACAGGAGACTGGGTTTATTGTTTTGATTGTGCTTGGCCTTCATTTTGTTTGCAGTTGTTTAGACAGATTGGGTATAACAATATGGTAGCTGATTATTGCGCTTGGTCTTCTTTTACATTTTCTCTATTGCTGGTTGGTCTACATGTAGGAATTCTTTCAAATGTAATAAAAACAATATGAACAAACGTTAATGTAAAGGTGTGTGTGTGTGAGATATTCTAATGTGATCCCACTCGTCCATACATGTCTCACAATATGGACATTATTTTAGATTTAGCTGCTAGTGTTTAAGTCCTTTTTTATAAAAAATGCTTTGAACACAATCCAGGAATACTTTGGCCAAAATGTACTGCGCACTGACCATTCCATGGTGAGAAGGCTGACCAGCTCACATTTATTGCATTTTTCAAAGACAAACAACTAAAAATCCAGGCCATATTTATAATTCTTTCATTCAGCGCACCTTGCTACGCTGCCCTGCGTGAAATGGCAAGAATGTTCCATATTTAGCAGTTTATGGTGCATTCCTGTCCTTTCCCAGCACTGGTGCACTTTTGGCTGCCTAGGCCAATGCAGGTACCCTTGCCTCATGGTGCAAGCGTGCCTGTGTTGTAGGCAGGATTGTTTTTGTGCAAGAAGGGACACCAATTCTGCACAAACACACATTTAGAGGCAGTTACCTATTTTTATGTGTGGATTCCAAAATCCATTCCCTTGGAATTTTGGCCGGTTCTCTGTCATGGGCTCTCTTGATATGCTAAACATTTAAATACCTTTTTTGGGGGAGAGGTAAGCAGTTTACAGCATTAGCTCAACTAACGGCTGCTTATAGTGACTGTCTATAAACTCCAAGATAAAGGAACACAGGAACTTTCTTATGCAGCAAGAAAAATCTAAACTCCAGAAAGATATAAAAAGTTTGATAAAGAAAAAAGTCTATAAATACACTAGGGAGAATTTCTCAGTTGGGGGTGATATATTCTGCGAGGAGGGAAGCACTATACAATGAAGGAAGAATACCTAATTCAGCAACATATCCAGCGCAAATAGCTGGGGAGCAATGAGGGCCAATGAGGCCACTGACCTCCCATGTATGGGTAGCCAATCGCACCTTATCACTTGCCAGAACTCATGTGAACACAACGATTCCACATGTACACTCCGGGCTCCAACACTCTCTTTCCCCAACCTTTTCCACAGCCTTTTTTAGACAGAGGCTGGGGCAGAGGAAGAGGAAGAGGCAGAAGAAGAGGTGGGCACAAACGTGGTCAATGGAACCAGAACTAACCAGGAGTCAAAGTACCTGTAAAGAAACTAATAATTAATCTATCCCAGAGAACACTTACTTCTGAAGAGAATAAGGTTATCGAAAAAGGGATAGGCTTTGTTCCCACCCTCAGAGAGGACCTGTTCTGTCTTCACTGTGAGTTGCACAACTTCTTAAAAAAAAATAAGACTCTGTAAATTTTTTCAGGACAGACCAGCCCTTGATCGACAGGTTGACACAGGACAGAGGAACTTATCTAGATTCACCTCAGTGCTGGTGCAATCCCCAATGCGATTCTCACATTCGAGTTGGCAGTCCTAGAAGACAACAAGAATTCAAGTCCTAAACAGCCATTCTTTAAAATGTCCTCACAGGGGGTGCGGCCAAGATGGCGTAGAGGTAGGACGCACAGTTCTTGGCTCCTGCCCGTCGCTCACCCGTACCAGCGCAGCACGGCTCCATTGGGGCCCCAACAGCTTGAGGCGACCCAGAGACGTCTTGCAGAAGGCACCGGACCCGGTTTTAGCCCGAAATCCCGGCTGAAACGGCGGCTGTAGATGCTTGGCTGGGGTCGTGGGGAGATGGACCCGGCCGTCCCGCGACGGGGCGGCCTCGACAACGAGGTGGTCCGCGGACTTGACCACCGAGGCCAGCTCCCTTTCTCCCAGTCCCCTCCTCACCAAAGCTCTGACCAGCCAATCCTCCTGGAGCTGTGACCGCCGGCCGCCGAACAGCTCGCCGAGAGGGCTGCACCCCGCACCGCCAGTGGGAATCATCCAGCGGCTCACATTGCAGGTACAAGACCTCCCCCTCTTCGATATCAGCCCTGGTGCCCTCCGGAGCGACAGAGATGCGCAGCGGATCCCTCAGAGGAGACTAGACAGCGTGCGGCAAAAGGACGTGTGGGCTTGTTGGCGCCCTGGGCCATGGTGATCCCCCAACCTGGGGTTGAAACAGGTCCACTGAAATCACCCGAAGCCCGGCTGCAATCTACGTGATCCCGCGTCCTCGGGGTGGGGCCCGCGGCGATACTTCCGGATCTCTGTCCTCGGGCGGGAATCGTCTGGGCCTTTCCCTTGATCAACGCTGCAGCCTTTCACCCATTCCTTGCGGCCGGCTGAGCCCGATCGCCCATGCAGCGCTGGATTAGACGGGCCCGGATGTCCCGCTCTGATCATCAGGAGGCCATTGGCCGGGGTGCGCCACCTGCGACGCCAATGAAGTGGGCCCAGGCGCTGCAACGGACTTGAGGTGGTCACGAAACGACCTACGAGCAGCCATGGGACGCATGGTGAGAGGTTCTGACACATTGACCTAGGCCTAGACCACGTGGATTGCCAGACCCTGCCTGGCGGCCCAGAGGCGGAGAGGGGGCGAATCCTGGGATCCTCCTAGCACACTTGAACTGGCCCCTGCACCTGCCTTGTGAGAGATCTAAGGGGCACTGAAGAGGACTGGGGCACTCCTAGACTGACCGGTGTATCCTCCCCCCTGTGGGGCCGGGGGGGACTATGGCCCGCAGCTGACTTTCTCTCCAGCTTGGGCTGCGACAGGGCCCTAGCTCCTTGAGGTGGCGAGGTGGTGAGGGCCCTGAGGGAATCAGCATACGCCGCTGCGAATTCCCCCCCTAGCAGACACACAGCGGGAGCGCAGACACACAAGGCGGCACAGAACGGGGACGGTCGCGGTCTGCAGGGGTCCACCCTCGAGGAGACATTGTTTCTGGGCCAGCTACGAGGACATACCAGCGAGCCCGGAGGAGAAAGAGGGGGAACTGCTTGGGCGAGGGTGACACTGGCCCTCCGTTGGAGACTCTGCCAGTCTAACGGGTGACCCACCTCCCATCCTTTGCATGGAGTGCTGATCACTGGCTCGATACCTGGCATCAGGGGTGCTCATGTGCACACACAGCATCGGACATAGGGAGCCAGCTCTCCCCCTTCCTGGGGCATCCAGCTCGCTGCAAAGAGGAGGGCCCGGAGGTGCCGCAAAGAGAACTCACAAACCCAACGGCGCACCGGACACCCCTTGCCTGACGGCCCTCTCCCTGGGGGCAGCTCTTTTGACCACCGGCCCCAACGCAGCACACACAGGAGAGAGACCGGACAGCATGTCCAAAACCAGGAACAACAAAGTGAAACCCCTCAAAGATATCTTTGGCTGCTCACAATCTATACCTAACATGGCAACCGCGACTCCCGAGGCTGGGACCTCAAAATCCTCCCCGGCCGCCGGAGATGAGCCCTTAACAAAAGCTTTCCTTGAGTCACTGTTCCTCACTTTTAGAGAGGACATACAATCAGTGAAGACAGAATTTGCTGCGGAGGTCAGAGAGATCCGCAGGGAAATGGATAGCGTGGGAGAACGGGTGGCTACCCTCAAGGAGAAAAGAGACGCTACGGCATCCGAAATAACCTTGCTCCAGCAGGAGGTAATCCAGCTCCAGGATCAAAATGTAGACATTCAGACTCACATGGAGGACCTAGAAAACTGGTCTTGAAGACACAACATTCGGATCCGCGGTGTAAAGTCTCAGAAGACACCCGCGATCCATTCACCTTCACACAGGACCTCTTCCGCCACATCCTGGGGAAATCACAGGACGCCGACATTGTTTTGGACAGAGCTCAAAGAGTGGCGTTGCCACATGCCCCCAACGCTCTGCCGGTGGACATTCTGGTGTGTGTTCAAGACTTCAAGATAAAAGAAGCCATCCTCGCCAAGGCGAGAACCCTTCACCCCATCTCGTTTCAAAGTCACTCCCCAGTGCTGTTCCAGGACTTAGCCTTAATTACGCTGCAAAGGCACCTGCGGTTCTGCCTAGTGACTGAATACCTCCGGCAGCAGGGGATATCATACTCTTGGGGACATCCCTTTCACCTAATTTTTCGCCACCAACTCCGCTCCTACCGTTTATTGGGCCTCGCAACGCCTAATGAAGACAAAGATGACTGCAGCACTCACTCGGGACCTGAGATGTCCTCTTCAGGATGGCAGCGTCAGGGCAGATGGCGGCAGATGTCGGCATCCCCGACGACTGCACAATTCAGAAATTGCTAGGGGCCGACAAGCAGCCCTAACCGCAGCCCGGCAAGGCCTTGCTGGAGAAGACTCAACTGCCAAGTGATCACCAGGGGGGGGCAACAGGGGGAACAAACCCTCCTCTTGGTTACACGATGGACCCCAACCTGATGATTGACCATTCGTCTCGGGACGGCGGACTATTTTTGCTAGTTGTACTTGTTCAAACTGTTTTCTATTTGGGGTGGGTTCTGTATTTTTTTTCCATGGGTTTTTAGGGGTTTTTTTTGGGCCGGTCCCTCTTGTCCACTTTCCCCTCCACTCCGCTGGTGTGGATCACCTGCTAGCACTCCGCAACATCCTCCTCCCAGCGCTATGCGTCTGGACCACTCCTATCGTGCAAGATATAGCCTACGCCTCTCCCACACACTAGATGCCACACAGACCGCTTAAGATTCTAACACTCATTGTACGAGGCCTCAATTACCCAATCAAATGCAGAGCTGTCCTCAACTATTTGGACCACTCCACTGCCGATATTTGTCTACTTCAGGAGACGCATTTAGTAGCCAAAGACCATCACAGATGTTCTCCTCCAACTCCAATAAATTAGCAGGGGTTGCCATACTTGTTTCCTGCTCTTTCCAGGGCAGGGTTCTCCAACGGGATGCCGAGATCAAGGGCCTTTTGCTCACTTACCAGTTTCTGGTGGCTGGGGTAACTCGCATAATAGGCTCAGTATACGCCCCCAATGAAGGTCAGGACAAATTCTTTCACGACGCACTCACTGAGGCGACGGCTAACACAGAACAATGCTTGCTATTAGGGGGAGACCTGAAATTAATCTTTGACAATCTCACTGATCGCTCTTGTCAGCGCACAAGCCAGGTCAGGGCTCTCTCCAAGTCAGGGCTGGTCCGTGTCCAGGATCTGGGTTTAGTCGACCTGTGGCGCCATTTTCATCGCCGCAGCCGAGCTTACACCTATTACTCGGGGCCCATAAAACCTACGCCAGACTGGACTACTTCCTATGCTCCACTCCTCTACAGACGCTAGCCACTGATGCCGAGATACTCACCGCGTCTTTATCTGATCACTCCCCAGTCGTAGCCTCCTTTCAGTTTCCATACACACAGCAACCTCTGCAACACTGGCACCTGCACGACCCACTCTTGCACCAAGCCTCCACAATTGACCAAATTAAAAATGCCAACCCAAACACCTCGCTGGTGACGCAGTGGACTGCTCTTAAGGCTGTCCTGTGGGGAGAATTTGTAGTCATCTCTACGGCCAGCAACAAAGAACACAGCCAGAAAAGGGCAGAGCTCACTAAACGGGTTGCAGAGCTAGAGCAGATGCATCAACGCACTGGGGCGGCTATGGCCTGGCGCCAACTTTGCTCAGAGTGGAAACAACTCACGGCGCTCCTCCAAGATAGAGCCAAAGAGGCGGCCCTCTGTCTCAGCCACTCCTATTATACTGGGGGAGACAGGTGCGGTCGTCTCCTAACCCACAAACTGCGGAAAGTAAGACAGCGTCAAGGGGTACAAACCATCCGACCCTTGGGGGGAGAACCTACCGAGGACAATGCGGCTATTGCGGAAGCCTTTCAGTACTTCTACGCCAAGCTGTACTCGGGCGATTGGCTAGACTCACTCCATAGCTTCGAATACTTAGAGGCTGCACAGATACTCGCTCTTAACCCAGCACAAGCCACCCACTTAGATAGAGATATAGGGACAGATGAAGTAATCACAGCATTATCCCGCCTCCGGCTCTGTAAATCTCCTGGACCAGACGGCTATTCAGCAGCCTTTTATAAAACCTTCAGCACCCAGGTTGCCCCCCTAATGCGGGACCTGTTTAACACTTTTACACAAACCGGAGCTATCCCTGAGAAAATGCTAGAAGCATCGATTGTAGTCATCCCGAAGCCTGGAAAGGACAAAACTCTTTGCAGGGCATATAGACCAATCTCCCTCCTAAACATAGATATTAAACTCTATACGAGCATACTTGCGACACGACTGGCGCCCTATATGCCTTAATTGGTGGAACCAGACGAGGCTGGCTTCATACCACAAAGGCAAACAAGTGACAACACAAAGAGAGTCCTGCACCTCATTGAGAAAGCATCTCGCACACAAGGGGAACACATGGTGCTGGCCATCGACGCTGAGAAGGCCTTCGATAGGGTACACTGGCCCTATCTGGAACAAGTTCTGCAGCGATTCGGCCTCGGGGAGGAACTACGCACCCGCATCCCCAATTGCTATCGCTCACCCAAAGCCACGGTCCGAGTAAATGGTCAGACATCATCTCAATTCCCCATAGGCAGAGGTACTCGACAGGTGTGCCCCCTCTCTCCCCTCCTTTTTGTACTCTATATGGAGCCGCTTGCGCTGAGAGTCAGATATTACCCCCTCATCACCGGGAGCACATTTGGTGGGGATATACACACAATTAGTTTATATGCGGATGATATACTGCTCTCCCTTACTAACCCAGCCCAGGCACTAGGGGCTCTCTTTGTCGAACTACACTGCTTTGCACAAGCCTTGGGTTTTAAAATAAACATGGACTGTTCTTAATATTTCTCTCTCTCCGACCACGTTAGCTCACATACAGGAAGAACATCCTATTCAGTGGTCCACTACCATGGCCCTATATTTGGGGGTGCAGTTAGGTTCCACCATACAAGCCACCATCACTGCAAACTATGATAGGCTCTGCGCCCACGTCCGCAGAGAATTAGGCCAATGGAAGCACCTTTTCCCTTTCCTGGTTGGGTAGAATAGCAGCTATTAAAATGACAATACTCCCCCAGATCCTCTACCTCTTCCAGTCCCTCCCTCTATGCCCCCCCACTGGGTGGATTCAGCAAGCCCAGGCGTACCTGGCACAATTTATATGGCAAGGCCGCAAGCTGCGGTTCAAACATGCAATCGCGACCCTGCCCCCAGAGCGGGGAGGTGTGGGAATCTCAGACCTACAGCTCTATTTCTACCCTATGCAGCTCCGCTACTTGGCGGAATGGAGCCACTTGGAATCTGAAAAAGCATTGGTTATTCCAAGACCAAGCGGTCGCAGCCAGGCCCCTACAGGGTTTTCCCTTTCTCCGGAAGATACATAGACCACCCAATCTTTACGCATCTTATATCACAAGCACAACTATGGACGCCTGGGACCGAACCGCTACCACCCACGAGCTGACATTATTCCCTTCCCCTCTAACGCCGATGTTCAATAATCTAGACTTCCACTGTGGGTTGGACCCTAAGGCCTTCAATAATTGGCGCCCTACCCCATGCCAATCCCTGGGACACCTGTTCGACCTAGACGGAATCATATTGTTCCCACAACTCAAAACAGATTACGGTATCCCAGAAACTGAGAGACTGCCCTATTTACAGCTCAGTCACTGGGCACTTCAGCTGCAAGTTAAGCTTGGCGCTCAGAGTCTCTTAACCACATACGACAAATGGCTGATTACCCGATCCTCTGATAAAAAACTAATTTCTGACCTCTACAAACATTTACTAACAACTACTGCACTTACATATAATGCTGGACGGGCACGCTGGGAGCGGGAGTTGGGCGGGACGCTATCCCACAAAGAATGGGATGACATCTACTACAGGCCCGACACTCAGCATATCACACAGGCCTCACCGAGACACTGACCAAGGTAGCCACCTATTAGTACTATACACCAGAGCGCATCCATCATTTTGACTCCCATCTGAGCGCTCTGTGCTGGAGAGGCTGCGGGGAGGTGTGCACCCCAGAGCATCTTTTGTGGAGTTGCAACCACATCCAACCACATTGGACCCCAATCCTCGATTAAATAGATTCTCATTTGACACACAACTCCGCGCTTCGCATACATCCTTCTGGGGCTACCCAACCCGATAACATATCCTTTGAAATCCCGGCGGGCCGACTAATTGCCATCACCCTGGGAGCGTCTACCCAGAATATACTGGTGCATTGGCGCTCTCCCCAGGCCCCACCACATTCAGGTTGGCTACAGAGACTCTGGATGGTGCTGGGAATGGAGAAGCTCACACACACACTGGCAGGTAGAGGGGCTGAGTTCCCTGAGTTCTGACGTCCTTTCCTGACACTGCTCATAACTGGATTCCGAGAGCTGACATGTCCTCGATACCTCAGGCTTCTCTGCCTCGTTGACACGCAAATCCCACAGAAGGGTAAGTCCAAACGGCCCCGATAACATCCCATACATTTGACATTTCCCCTTTCCCTTTTTTCCTGTTTGGTGGACGAGGGGAGGGAGGGGGTGGGTGGTGGTGCTGGGTTGAGCATGTTGTTCTGTTTCTTTTGCTTTTTCTGAATGTCTTTTTCCGCAGACCCGCTCCATGCATATTACTTGGTAAGCCTTCATTAGTGGCACTTTGTGTCCGTACTGCACTGTTCCTTGGGAGCAGAGGTCTTGTCATCTCTTTCTCTGTTTTAAAATCAATAAAAGATTTAAACAATAAAATGTCCTCACAGGAGCTTGCTACTGTTACGTCTCTTGCCAAGGACTCTCCAATCATTATAAAACCAGCTGATAAAGGAGGAGCCATTGTGCTTCTCTCTACCACTGACTATAGAAATGAATGTCTCTGACAACTTACAAAGCATTGCACTAGAGACCCATTACACATTATCCCACAGAGACAACCTTGGCCAAGATTCACTCTTTGGTTCATGAGACAGAGTCCCTAGTTTGGGTAACCAAGAATAAAGCTAACTTTCTGATTGACACACGGTCTAAAATGCCATACTACTACAAACTCCAGGAGATACATAATGGTGTCCTCCCACCACCTGGTAGACTTATTGTATTCGGAATTGGCTCCCTTTTGGAGCCACTTTCCAAATTCTACAACCACTTTTTTCAACCTATAGTGGAAAAACCATTGTCCTTCACCAAAGATACTACGGACGTGCTCAATCTAATCGAGGAAGCCAACAATGTCAGCGTCATTGACTTATTGGTCACCTTAGATCTAGTGGTCCTCTACACTAATATCCCTCAGGTTGAGACTCTCGCAGTTGTGGAAGGCATACTGCGCTCTGAAGTCTGGTCATCCCCCACACCAGTTAACTTGATCATCAACTGTATTACAATTGCTCTGAAAGACAAAAAATAGGATCTCCACCACTACACACCACTATATGATAGTCATCACCCCCAGACCCTGAGTGAAAACCTTCCCTTTGGACAGATTTTCAGGCTTCACTGTAACTGCAGCATCAAAACAGACCTTGATAATCAAGTCAGGGCCCTGACAAAAAATCTTAAAGGCAGGCACTATCCCCTCACATTGTCACATTGTCAACCTAGCCCTCAAAAGGGCAAGAAGCAACCACTCTGCATCATGCCTTGAAAATCAACCCAGGGAACCAGATGACAAAATAGCAGGTGTAACTACCTTTACGTCCAATTGCAAAATTACTCAAAAGATCATTCGACCATGTTGGGGTATTTTACATACAGGATCCCTAAATATCCCTTTACCTCAATTTACATTCAAGCGAACCAGTAATATATGGGAAGTTAGTACATTTTTGAATAGTGTATTGTGGATTTTTGTTCTAGATAAAGATTACTTATTTTTCTAAACTCGTGTGGTTTCCACTTGTAGTGTTTTCACTGTGTTACTGTATGTGTTCACAAATGATTTACACACTGCCTCTGAGATAAGCCTGTCTGCTCATGCCAAGCTACCAAGGGGGTGAGCAGGGGTTATTTTAGGAGTGTAGCCCCCTTACCTTGACTAGAATCAAGGGCCCCTACTTGGTCAAAGGTACCTACCTCTTCCAACTAGAGACCCCAATTTCTAACAGTAGTGCATCAAACAAAACACAACTGTCTCTTAATTGGGTCATAGGCAGAGATCAAAGAGCGGTACACAGCTACAGATCAGCTTTTCTGCTTCTGCCTGTAATGAACAACAATTATGATGAAGATGTTTCAGAAGCAAGCAATTGCTGCCAGAGGCTGAAGCTGACTTCTCTCACAGGCAGTAACTTTGTGAGTTTCCATGAAGTGATGAATAGGTGTGTGTGAAATTTGCGTAGCTTGCTTTCACATAATTACGCGAAAGTTCTGGAAAATTATGCAGAATTGGCATAATTACAGGAAATGCAAATGTGCCATTTAGTGCTATGTTTTAGCATAAATTTGGCCCTCACATCAATTTTTGCTGCAAGGAGGATGCATTTTGTGATGAAAACAAATAGCATGAGAAACACAAGCGCCATGGAATAACAACTGCTGCTAGCGTTCTGGGGGCTTGCAGAGTAATGTAGCTTGGGGTGGAGTGGTCCACCATGGGTGGCACTTTTTTTGCGGTGACAAAACTTCACGTGAGCAATTTTCCATGGCCAGGGAGCAGATCCAGCAGCAGAGGAGGAGTTGGGCCTTTTGGTGTGTATGAGGGGAGGCAACAGTGATGGCCGTTGCAAGTAAGAGCGGTGGGGGTGAGGTGGGAGACGACAGACCATAACAAGGGAACATTTTTAAAAAGAAAACCGAGCACAGGGTAAGTGGGTCTCTTATTGTTTTAGTTTCCCTTGTTGTTGTCTGTCGAATCACCCCACAGCTCCACAGCTCCACCGCTCTAACCTGCACCGGCCGTCACTGGGCGGCACACTCAGGGACAGCCCCAGGCAGCAAACACTCTACCTGCACCACTGTCCTGCACAATAATTTTGCCATGAACAGTGGTGTCATTACGCAACATGACATAAAGGTATAGCAAACAATGTGAAATTCCAAAAACAACATCAATTACTTTGGCGTAATTTACATTTCACCAGGACCTGGGGGTGATGTGAGGTGGGTTTCAGCTGTCTGCACCTGTGCTGAGTGAGTTTCCTTTGGTTGGATTCATTATTCTTCACTAGACTGCAGAATTTGTTGCTTTTGTTTTTTGATGGATTCTTCCACACAAGGTACTGGACGGACTATGAAGTAACGCTTGAATTATAGCTTGTCACTGTGCGGGAGAATTTATTGAGACTTCAGGGTGATATTCACAAGGACAGAACTCTGAATTATCCCCACCTTAATGCAACAATTGTGAAGCTAGATTTAACACCCCATGCACAAGCTGGTGCAAACTGCAGACATCGCCAGTATTCCCGCGATAACTGCCCCAAAATGTATCTTCATGGTGGACACCACCAACTAACCCTAATGAGATGCAAAGTAGGTGTTCTCGTGCAAAAACACACGAAAAAAACACTACTCCACTTTCACAACGAACTGCCAGATCTACGATGCTAAACACAAACAGGCGATAAGCCGCGATAGCAGCAGGGAATTAACACCTGCTCCTTGCTGGTGTAAAGCAGGACAATTACCTGCAGCATGAAAGGGACCCCAGCCAAGAGCCACACCTGAAGACCGACAGATGCCATGGAGACAAAGATCAGGCAACACCGATACCCATGAGGGCCACAACACCCACCGCAACCACCCCAGGCCCTGTGCATTTCTTGTATGCATGCAGATGGTGAGGTTACTGTAGGGATGAAAGGTCCTTTGTGTGAACTATCAGGCGGTAGCACATCTGCAGCTCCAAGCAGGAACTGGCATGTGGCCAGCACCCCCTGACACATACAATGGCATTTGCTTGCGACTTACACACTACGCACTACCCGAAGTGAGACCAAAGTGTACAAAAACCACAGGCAGTCGTCCTTGGTCGTAGTAGGCGTGCGTGAAATGGCCTTCACATGTACTCCCACCCCAAGACTGCATCCGTTGCACACAGTCACTGGTCATTGCACCGGGCTGTGCCATTTCATCCACAGGACTGGCGCAGGCCATGCCAGTGCAGCTTCTAGCAGAGCCACTGACGCCATTGATGACCATCCCGGACACATGCCCGGATCCAGTCATGTGGACCTGTACCATGCATGTCTGCTGCATGTACTGGGGGCACTGCCATTGGCTATCTTGCAGATCTGGTTACCAGCTGAGCTTCCGCCTTGCGGACGTCACCTCCATTCAGCCTGTGTTGCATTGTTGCTCATGCATATTCGAGTGGTACATGGATGTCTGCCTCTCCAACGTAACAGTAGCTGACCTGGATTACGATGTATGTGTGCGCCCCCTGTTGGCCCATGACCAGGAGTGTCACCGTGATGCCTGTTTATGGCATGCATGGATGTTTGGCATGCCGGCTGGACACTGGACCTGGGAGATTGCACGAGTCCTCCAGTGCAGTGAGCACATTGAGCCACTAGCCGATTGGGCTTTGGTGCACATTGGGGCCAGTGCTTAGAGTCAGCATATCTGTCCAGGTCAGCTGATGGAATACGTCGATGACATGTCAGATGTGGTTGACGACAATTGCTCATTGGAGCTATTGGCCTATGCAGCTGCAGTCGCGTTCATGGACAACCGACTCGGGTTGGCACAGACTTGTGTTGGTGATGGACTCCCCCGAGCTGGACATGGGCGCTTTCCTACATTCCTCATTCAGACATGCTGCTGCATTCATCTGCATATCTTGGCACTTCACATGGCCGTACTGACATGCACTTCTTGATAAAGTTTATGCTCTTTCACTTGTCTCCGACTGTGTTGTGTCTTGATTTGTATGCCAATGTGTGTGTCACCGACTCTTTGGCTCCCTGCCATATGTGCATTGCTACCCCATCAGGACTTTGGGTTTGTATTTGTGCATTGTCATGTCCCTGTGTCGTGCTTAGCCAGATGCGTATGGCCGCTTACCGGCACCAGGCAGGTGCATTTGTGTCCTGTGTTCAGTTGTGCAAATGTTGTTGTTTGTGTCACATTGTGTTTGAGGTTGTGGTGCTCTGCTTCCTATGTGTGTCTGCTGCTGTTTGTGAGATGTCCCTTCAGCTCTGATTTGGCTCACCCTTCTCCCCTTCAGGCAGTGTAGTTTTCACTTCTGTGCTTGTTCTGTGGGGTTATATTGCCGGGTTGTGTGACTTGTGCTCTTGGTTGGTGTTGTTCCTCTTGGGCATTGTTAGAATTGTGGTTCTCTAGTTGGCAATGGTATACACCTTTCATGAAATAGGGACCCCTGCTTCTAAGTCAGGGAAAGGGGATTACACTACTGGATAACCCCTGCTCACCCCCTTGGTTGCTTGGCACGAGCAGACAGGCTTATCTCAGAGTCAGTGTTTTAAGCATTTGTGAACACATACAGTAACACAGTGAAAACACTACAGATGGACACCGCATAGGTTTTATAAAAATAAGTATTCTGTATATAGACTTATCACAAGATCATAAGCAACAAAAATCCACAATACTGTAATCGGTAATAATTATTCAAGATGGTAGAAATATTTCAAAAATAGGTTATTCACTTAAAAGCAGTCTTTAGCAAAGGATAACCCCAACTGCAGTTATCAAGACGTCAAAGTCAAATAAATCCCAAAGTACGGCACCGACGTGGTGCGTGACGTCGGGCCCGGAGTCAAAATAGACCCACAGAGAACAGTACTTTGGAAAAGCAAAAACAAAGAGAGCTCACGGCGTTGGGGAAGTGCGGCGTCGTTGGCGCATTGCGGCGTCGGTTCCTTGCTTCGGGGGAGATGATGTGTCAGTGTCCTGGATGCTTCCACAGGCAGGGGAGGCGTCAGTTCCTGACTGGAGAGGAGGTGCCGTCACGATGGCGCCGAAACCACGGTTCCATACGATGTCACGATGTCGATGGATTCTTGACCACCCACATCGATGATCGCCTCTGCGATGATGTCGGCTTCGAAGTCGGTGCGGCACAGCAGCAGGCGTTGGGCCTACGTCGCAAGTCAGAGCAGCGCTCACGGCTATGGCAGGCTTACGACGTTGCACGCTGGCGTCGATGTGGCACGGCGGCCGGCGTCAAGTCTACGTTGCAAGTCGGAGCAGCGCTCACGGCTTCGATGCAGTTGATGCCTTCGCTCGCCAGCGACAGTGTTGCAGAATTCCTTCTGTATCAGCTAGAACAGCAAGTTCCAGATGCAGGCAAACAGAAGGGGTGAAGTCTGGTATCCCTGAGACTTCGGTCAGGAGGCAAGCTCAAATCAAGCCCTTGGAGTAATATTCTGCAAGATGATGAAAGTTCTTTGAAAGTTCCTTCTCCTCTCCTTGGAACTGAAGACACCACTGTAGGCCAACCCAGCAACACGGTACAAAAGGGGGTGGTGATGGACAGAGCATCTGAACCAATCAAACACTCTCACTCAGTCAACAGATCTGGGTTTAATCCATCACCGTTCTGTAGCCCACTCTGCCACCCCAGTTCAGACATGGCCATATGCAAATCAGTCTGACCCTGTGCCTCATGGGAACAGTCCAGCCCGAACTGCCAAGCCATGCCTTCCCTGGACTGGAAACAAGCTTCCGAAGACCGGTTTCTGGCATTTCAGCCGTCTTCAGCCCGGCTTGCTTAAATCCAGTGGCAAAGTGAGCAAGGGACTCACGTCTGAGCATACCCTGCCAACTTATGGCGAACAAAGTGGTACAAAAGGGGGTGGTCCTTCACCACACCCTTTTGTACCAACCCAGCAACACAGCACACTGGCAGGCGGCAGTCTAACTCCTACAGCTACCTTAGTTTTTCTCCTTGGCAGAGGTTTGTCTTGTTGTTCCAGAAGTGATCTAAAATCTTGGGGGTCTGGGTCCCCATATTTATACTAGCAAATCCTTTGTCCTCAAACGGAACAGGGTCCTGTAACCAGTCCAAACCAGTTCTGTGCAGTCCTCGAGCACTTTGTTTACATGATTCCTGCTTCCCTCGGGCAGGGTGGGCCAGGGTCATCAGGCACACCACAGGAGGAGGAGCCAGCATTGTGGAAGGCAGGCACAGCCCTATTCAGACCAAGGTGCTACTCCTCCCCCCATCTGCATGCAGATAGGTCTATTCAGCCTTGTGCTGACTCACCTTGTCTACTGGAATCCCCCAGCCCCTGTCACTCACAAAACCAGACTTACAATACACAAGCTAGCAGATGCAGGCTGGATGGTTAGGTAAGAAAATACCTACTTTCTGAAAGTGGCATTTTCAAACACAGAATGTTGAAACCAACTTCACTAACAAATTTATTTTATCATTCTGTGCTCAGGCATACTAAATTCTACAATGTTCCCTGGATCAGTTAGGATTATAAGATGGTATAATCAAACTGCCCATTTTGGCCTACGGGGAAGAGATAGCCTTGCAATGGTGAAAAACGAAAATGGCTGTAATTCACTATTAGGACATGCCACACACACCAGTGCATGTCCTACCTTATACTTACAATGCACCCTGCCCTTGGGCCTATCTTAGCGGTGTCTGATATGAAGAAAAGGGAAGGTTTAGGGACTGGCAAGTGGGTGCACTTACCAAGTCGACATGGCAGTACTAGACTGCACACAGGCTCTGCAATGGCAGGCCTGAGACACACGTTAATAGATGCTTCTGTGGGTGGCACAACCAGTGCTGCAAGCTCACAAGCAGCAGTTGATTTACAAGCCCTGGGCACACATGGTGCACTGTACTAAGGTCTGACAAGTAAATCAAATAACACAATCATGGAGTCACTAATCAATACATCAATTTAACATAGGGAGCACTTGCACTGTGGCACTGAATAGCAGTGGCACAGTGCCCAAAACATCTTACCAGCAAAACAGATCAAAAAGGCAATCAGTACAAAATGGAAAGGAGACTCACAGCAATAATACCAGGTCTAACAGGCATGCTTTGTCTGCAATGGTGCTGTGCTTAATGGTGCATGAGTGCCATTGCGCCCATCTCCCCCAGGTCCCTGCTGGTTCCTCTACCTGTTGCTGTTGTGTCTGTTTTGGGCAGTTTCCGGTCCCCGAGTCAGGCCACCGTCTCCAGACTGATGTGGTGGACACCATTTCCACCATGTCATCCAGCTCCTGGTGTGGCGCTGGCCTCCATCCTCCGGTGTACATTGTTGCCTTCTTGTTGTTGGCGTGTTTCTGATTGTTTTTGCGTTTCACATCATTCTGGATGTTCTGGTTTTCTTCCATTTTCCACCTCCACTCTCAGGCTGCATTCACCTTGTCCGAGATGGCCTGTCATGTACAATGTTTTGTTGCCAATGGGGCTTGTGGGGTTGTGTGCTGTCTCGGGTTGCCTCCATTGTGCTTGGCTGTTGTTTTCTGTTTGGATTGTCTCTTTTTTTCAGGCTTTTGTTGTGCTTATTCCCGCCTGCCATGTGTTTCGCGAGCCTGGCGGTGCTTATCACTGCTTTCCACATAGCAAATGGGCTCTTCGCACTTTTTTTGGGTTGTGGTTTGTGTTTTTATCTCCGTCGAGGTGGTTGTATAGCGGACATTGGCCGCGGTTTAGGCAGACTATCGCATGCTACCTCCTTGTTGTGAATTCCACATTGATTCAGGGTTCTTTTCCCGCGATAGGCTGCGAAGTGTAACGGTGCATAAGACCCTTAAGTTAAGTGCCATTGGGAAATGTTACTATATGGACCCCTTCCCCACTTGCACACCTTCAAGTATTTTCTTTCCCTTTTGAAATTAAAAGTCTACTGTGCCTTCAGCCAAACATGGCTACCTTCTCAGTCTTTTAGGAAAATGTACTGCTGCTGTGTCCTATTCCCTTCTTATAGCTGCTTGCCAGGTCTGAGCGAGAGCACCTCCCGTGGAGCTAATAAATAATCTGAGTAAAGGAGTCTTTCTTCAAAGGTTATTTCCTTCCTTCCTCTCTGGGGTACCTAATAATCCTGCCTCAGAGAAAACAAACTCTGAACCTCCTTATAGAAGCTCAGCTATAACTATCACATCCATTCAAAGGATTCCCAGGCACACCAGCACACCAGCACACCGCACTCTGGTTCTGCCAGATACAGAAATTTACTTAAAACCACACAACATCACTTATAGAATATCATTCTGATCTATTGCTCATGCTTTGTCTTTACTGTTGAGAACAGAGGATTTTCCTTGCATGCCCTGTTAAAGGACATGTACCCAGGGAAACAGTTCACATCATTTGCAAAAGGAACTGCATTGTTTGCATACATAATAAGCAGACAACCTACAGCTAGCTATTTGGTATTATAGAAGGGCAACAATGCCCCTTCTGTCATGTTAAAGTGCACAGAAAAAGCAACAGCTGGCACAATTCTGTTATTGTTTTTTTTGTTTCTGCAAAAATGTCTTTGCGTCCCAATACTTTTACAGCAATCTGAGATACTGTCTGAGGTAGTTTAGGATATATAAATAATATATTTATTTTAATTGCTGTAGCTGCATGTGATATGAATGATCTAGAAGGTTTGATGAAAGAACTTTAGAATCCCTTGTACAGGCTTCCATTTAAATTTCAATTATCAACATAAATGTCCAATTTGACATAAAAATACTGCAACAAAATGCAAAATTGTTTAGAGGACTATGGTTTCATGTTTTCTATCAGATTGTTTCACTAATGCTTTAATATACGTATTACTGTCACTGGTACGCCAAACTTGAGTTGTTTTTTCCCCAGTGTATTTATATAATGCAGCCCACATTCACACACATACACTTGCCTCTCCATCATAAGCTTCACTCATACTAATCATTCATACTCCATTCCTATGCTCACAAATGTCTGCCACTCCCTCTTCTATTTGTCACTTTGCCCACAACAATTAAAAACATATGTGTTATACACTCTGCCATCCATTCATACTCTTCCAAATAATCCACCCACACGCTGCTCGTTTCCTTCCTTCTTCCAGAAATCCCACAAAATTAGCCATCGCTCCCCTTCACCCACATTCATTCATGGAAGCCATTCCTCCTCGTCCACCCACCGTTATATGCAACAAATCATCCTAATCCTTATTGTACACTAACACATGCTGACGAATTCCACTTGTTTGTCTGCCATTAACTCCACTTTCCCTTTCATTTACCGAATCATACAATTCCTAATATCTATATTTTATTTGTCCTCAGAATGACTGATCTACTACTACTATTACTACTCTAACTACCACCCTATTCATCACATTCCATTTTGTTCACTCATTCACATGCACACAAACACACACACACGCACATGCACACACCCACACACACACACACACGTGTTACCATCCTTGTGGGGACTATGTGTGATAACCTGCCTTGTGGGGACTAACCTTTCCCAATATTTTAAAAATATACTGTTAACACAAAAATGTTAAGAAAAAAATCAAGATACAGGATCCTGCTTCAAATATGCAAATGTAGTGCTGTTTAATCATGCTCAAAGAACCATTCTTGTGGGGATTTTAACACGTGCTACCATTCTTCTGAAGATCTACTACATAATGATCATTTGTGATGAATACAGTCAAAAGCACATGGCTAATGTTAAATGTATCAACAATGTATGCTGAAAACATCATAATCAAGTCATTGAAATAATTTGAGAACACAATGTTCAAGTCTCCACACAGTGTGTAAAGATAAGGATGATCAAAGTCACCACAAAGATAGTACGTCATTAGAGTGATGTTCAAATCTTCAAAGAGATAGTGTGTGAAATTAATCATGATAAAAACTCACTGATATAGTGTCTAAAGATAACATTAAATTCCTCACACATAGGAGAATATTTGCAAGAAATTGGCAGAGTGCGGTGTTAAGCCAAAATTAGTAACGCCGAACTCCGACAGTTTCAAAACACAGGTACGTGGTGTATTCACAAGAATTCAGTGCACCCTTGCCTTACCCCTAGCGCTGGCACTGAATAGGCTGACTAGCGCCAACGTTGGCACTCTAGCACCATTTGCAGGGGCAAGTGTTTATGTGCAGGAAGGGACTCCTTCCTGCGCATAAACAATCTTTACAGGTGATTAGGCTCTATCTATGCACAAGTGGAAAGAGCAAAATACAAGGCAAAATAAGACATTTCTTCTCGTATCACCTGCTTAAGACCAGGTATTCCCAGGTGGAATTTTTGGCGCTACCCCATACTTTGTAAATATGGGGCAGCATCAAAAAGCAATGGGTGTTGCGGAGGAACGCCCACTGCAACACCCATTTCATCCCCCTTTCATGCTAAGTAATGTGTGAATAGGGGAATTATGTACAAGGCAGCATTAAGCCACGTTAAGTGGCTTAACACCACCTCGCAAATAAGGCGAAGGAAATAACACTGCCACAACATTGGAAAAAGTTACGTTCTGGCAGTGTTAACTCCTTGTAAATATGCCCCATACCCAGGGTGGAGATATCTGTACATATAGGGATAGGAGAGGTGGAGACTTGACTCCACATCTAGGTTTGTGAATAGCTTATGGTAGTACATTTCATAGGGCCAGTAGCGGTCCGTGATGGGAGTGCTGCCGGGCGGTGACGCAGGGCAGGGTAGAGGATAGTAAACTCCGGAATACGGCCACACAGAGGTAAGTAAACAAACAAATAAATAAAACAAATGTAGTTGCGCTCACTGCATCGCATTTGGCGCTGCAGCACGAGCAACGAGATTCATTTTATTTATTTCTTTGTTTACTCAACTCTGGGCGGCCGTATTCTGGAGTTTACTACCCCCCACCATGCCCCTCCCCCACCCTGCATCACCGCCGGCAGCACTCCCACCACGGGCCGCTACTGCATAGGACAACAAAAAGAACCACAAAATTCTGTTTTTGTGAATATGCAAGGGTGAGAAAAACAGGAACATTTATCTACATATTCACATGATTCAAATGGAAATCGAATTTGAGATACGAGCTATATAGCAATGGATTCATGTTAATCCTTTCATTTATAAAATAGGTCTTTTGTTGAACATACAATGCTAGCATGCGCCTACTCATGCCCTCCATATAGAACCTTTATCGCCCTGAAAAACATAACTGTGCTTTATTTCAATAAGGCAGTGCAAATTTAACATATACACATCCTCTTTTATCCATAGCCCGGTAATCGTTATTGGAGCTGTACATCAAACTGAAGAATGTAATTAAGAAGTTAAGATTGCATAAAATAGCAAAGTACATGTATTTAATTTATGCCTTTCAAATAGTATTTAAATCAAATGCATTTTAACCTCGTCTTCATCAAAACTTCTTGAAGATTCCTATGTTTTCAAAGAGAATGGAAGTACCCTAAAAGTCTGTCTGCTGAAGTGATGAGTTAGAATGCAGTAAGGGTACTTGTCAAATCATACCACCATTATTAATTCAAGCATGATGAAATTGTTCATTTTAACTATAATCATGTAATTCATCAAAATACTGCTAGAGCATATCATTCTGTGCTATTACACTGATATGCCACCTTATTCCACCTAGTAAAAACGCAAGAAGCTGAATGGAGCGATGCGCACTCACTGTGGAGAAAAGCTATTTATTTGAAGCTTTTGAAGGGCTGTCTTGCGCTACGAAAAAAGCAGGCAATTCCGCATAGGTTGCTTGTCCTGGGCGTTGATTCTGTATTCACTCACTTTTAAGAAATGCTACTAATGTAATCTAAGTGTTTATTTTTAATAGCCTATAACTTATGCAACCATAATGGGTGCATCCTACACTGCCAACTTCCTTGAACTCATTCCTTCCAAACTAAATAGCGGCATTTAAATCTTCCGTGTATCGCAAATTACAAAGTACATGCTTGCTGCAAAAAAGAAAACATTCGATCAGCTCTTTAAAAATACGGGGCATATTATCAAGGACCGGTGTTAAAATTATCGCCGTTTTATCGGCAGGAAACTGCCGATAAATTGGCGATACTGGGCTTGATAATACGCCCTTGTTAATTCCCATAGAAGCCCATGTTAACATCAGAACATGGGCTTCTATGGGAATTAACAAGGGCGTATTATCAAGCCCATTATCGCCGTTTTATCGGCCGTTTCCTGCCGATAAAACAGCGATAATTTTAACACCGGTCCTTGATAATATGACCCTAAGTTCTATAGTGTAGTAAAGAGAAATTTTAACAAGTCCATGAATTCAGCTTAAATAAATCTACCTAAACATTGCACAATGCTTCTTACAGTGAGGAGGGGTGACATTTTAGTAAAAATGATTGACATTTTAACAGCCCTGTGCTAAGGCCTACAGTCAGTGGGCATTGGTTACATAATATCGGCATGTAACCAACCTGATCTTTTGTTTGCTACGTTTAGTGACTTGTTATTTGGGCCTGTAAAGAATACCTTTACTAATGCATACAACCTCACATATTTCTTTTCTTTCTTTTTTTTATAGCCCTCATATCACCAATATTTGAAAGGTCAGGCCATATTTCCAATCGTTTTCCAGCCCTCGGCCTGCTGCAGTTTTCTCTGGTCAACTCCACGCCAGTCAAACCAGTTAGCCGGTTTCTTTCTGCGGCCAGATGTAATCATTTGACAACCTCACATTTTTAATAAATGTTATCAAAGAAAAGAGTGGGTGGGCTCTTTACCAGGGTCATGTGGGGCAAAATGAGACAGCGAACATATAGAAATACATAGAAATGTGACATAATGCTGCCAACCGTAGCTAAATAATTACCTAAGCTATTTTTAAATCTCATTACAAACGTTATTCTCAATTAAAGAAAAAAACAGGGAAGTCACATTAAAAGAAATAAAGAACATTAGAGATGGGAACTCTATGCATTATATAAATGTTTTTATTTCAACTCTGATTGGTCCTCTGAAACTGTGGTTTTGTTTAGTTATTTCATGCTAAGTGGTTTTGCGAAAGTGGAACTTATTTGTCTCCATGACTTCTTGGAGCTGAGGAATTTACAGGTTTCATTATTTGTGTTGAAGCCGAAGTCTCCCGGCCTTATTTATGAAATTTGTGTTGCTTTCTTTTGCCTGTTATTTTGTTGTGGTAGTCGTGTGCCCTCACGTGTAAAATTAAAAATAACTAACATTGCTGCAAGTTGTACAATATCACTTTAATGCATTATGTGATTCCTGATCTATAGAAAACAACTTTTTTCAGCTTCCATTATGAGTGAGTTTTATTTATTTATTCGTTTATTTGTGGTATACACTTTTGATCCCACTATTCAATATCCTAACATATTTTTCGATTATGCCACTTGTAGTATTGTTGGCTGTTGTTACATACAGTCCAGACTTCAATGCAGTGAATGGGCACCTCCTGTTTGGTTCACACTCACTTGCACACTTGTCCTGAGCTGTTTAGCCCCTCTAACTTGTCTAACTTTTCCACATCGCTGTTCATTCTTGTCGCAGAGCAATCAGAGAGCTGCAAATATGTATTTTACTTAGATTGCCGGGTCTGGAAGCTCAGTGGACTAATGTGTCCACTTCAGGGGCCTGTGTTCCACCTCATGGTCACAGGTTCAAATTCTGGCGGGTCCACTCAGCCTTTCATCCGTCTGAGGTCCATAAAATGAGTATCATAGAGTTTGGTAACAATAAACATCTGTTTTTCAGCGCCAAGATACCTCTGGGTGAACGTGCCCTTTACAAATACACATATTATATTATTTAAATATGTCACCCGCTTAAAGGCTCTCACCCAATCAAGCAACAGTCTGTCTTCCAGTATCCTTTGGCCCGAAGTTCAAATGCTCTACTGTGCAGCAATTTCTTGAAAAACCTTACAGTACGCAGTCGTTACAGACACAAACATACAAATGAAACTAAGTTTAGGAAAAATATTAAAGATTTGACAAGGTGTCATATTTGTAAAACTTGCAAAATGGGAAAAATAGCAATTTTTTGTACTACGCAATGGAAGGAAACATGACATAAAACCTGTATGAATTGTGACTGCAAATTAGTACTGTAAATACTAAAATTACATTTTGGTTTTCTTGGTCTTGGAAGCAGAACATGCACACTAAAGAAAATAGTGCTGGGCAACAAATATTTCACTTATAAAATAGCTAAACAATTTAATAGTGAACATAACAATGATCTCAAAATATTACAGTTTTATAAAATATTAAATTAGAAAACATAAAAGAGGGGAGTGCGCAGTTAGAGTTTGGAACAGACAATCCTCCTCGGCTGAATATTGATGAGGGACTTTACGTATAGAATAAATGTGTATATGAAATGCTCATGGACCTGGATCATTTATCACTGGTTTGAGAAAACACTGTTAAAATATCATGATTGTAAACCATGAACCTACATATAGCAGTTTATGGATCCACATAGAGTAGCAAATAAGGAGGAAAAAAATACAATTCAATTCAATTCAAAAACTTTATTCGATCATTTAAAAAAAAATCATAAAAGTGCATACAGTACATCACATAACTTACAATTAACTAATTAATTTTATAGACATTAAGTTACAAAGGACATACTTTTCCTAACAGAGACAGATTTTAAAATATATACAGCAGTAAAAAAGAATACATCGGGTGCATCAAGTGCGAATAATAGGCTCATGGCTGCTTTAATAGAGAATGCCTTATATTTTTTAAAAAGTGGTTTCAAATATATGATACGAAATTGTAGGTAATAGGGGCAAATCAATAAAAAGGGCTCAGTGCTCTGCTTTGAGGTCCCGTCACACAGGCATGGGGCTACAGTATGTATCTTGATGTGCGGACAGGCAACAAACATGTGAACAGTCCCCATTCGTAGTCTGGTAAGGACATACTGATGTGAGCGTATAGTTACCATTCTTAGATATTCTGCAAAACCAGGTTCAGCCAGGTTATATGTATTATAAAAACGGTGTGTAGAATACTGGCTGGAGGCAACGCTACGTTTTTATGCCTTAGCCCTCATATACACAAGCTTTAGCTCTTTTTTGGGGATATCCGAGGCACTGGAAGGGTCTTCATGGACATTCAGCTTAAAAACATCTTTATATTAAGTAAAAATGTAATTGAGCCAGGGAATTAGGTTACACTTGTCCAAGTGGAGGCAATCATTAATGATTTTCCTCGTGAAGCTGGTTTGATCTTTAAGCCAGATAGATCTCCATACCAGTAAGGGTCTAAGACCAATAAGGTCTGATAGATGCTCCAATCTAACCTCCTGGTGGATCAAGCTGGGAGAGGCTGAGGATGGTAAACAAAGGAGTTTCCTAATGAATTTATTTTCTTCGACTTGGAGCAAGTTATGGTTACAGTGTCCCCATACCCCTGACCCATAAAGGGCCAGAGCTACACATTTATGGCGATATATGTACAGCATATCAAATATGCGCCTGGAGCCCAATTGGAGGCAAATTTAAAGATACCAAATGCACATTTGCCCATTTTTGCCCTAACGTTGGTCATCTCATGAGACCATATACCCCCGCTGTTAAAAGTAATACCTAAATAACAAAATTTGTCAACCACTTGGATCGTTTGATCCTTAAACGAAAATGATCTTAATTTGTTTACTTTCTTTCCACAAGCCAAAATGAAAGTTTTTGAATTGTTGATCTTAAGCTTTCTCCCATTAATAAAATCCAGGAATTTGTCCATAAGTCTCGGCAGCCCGACGGGAGTTCTGGATAAGAGAACCGTGTCGTCCGCATAAAGCAGTACCGGAATTGCTAGACCATCAGCAGACGGTGCATCTGCACTAACTAATCGCAATTCCGACTCTATGGCATTAATAAAAAGAGAGAAAAGAAGGGGGGCAATAACACAACCTTGCCTAATGCCGGAACCTACTCGAATACTAGAGGTACATTCATCCATTTGCCCAAAGCGGATCTTGCAGACAGATTACTATACAAACGTGCCAAGAAATGAATAATTTCGGGTGGGGCCCCCATGTTCAATAAGGTTGTCCATAGTAAACCGTGGTCAACCACGTCGAATGAGCTTGAAAGATCCGCAAAACAGAGGAATAACGAACCCTGTTTGGCACGTGTATACTTGCCTATAATAAGGTCTAGGTTAATGCACTGTTCTATAGTGCCTAGCCCCTTGCGAAATCCAAACTGGGAGTCCGTAAGGATGCCATTGTCTTCTACCCATTCCTCCAGGCGAATTAGTAACACCCTGCTCATTATTTTCATGGAGGAGTCGAGGAGAGAAATAGGGCGATAGTTCTTGGCCTCGCCCCTATCTCCCTTTTTGTAAATTGGGATAATAATCGACTCTCCCCAGGTCTGAGGTGCAGAGGCCATAGCAACAGCGTTAAAGACCTTGGTCAGCAGGGGGCTCCATAGCAATACATCTGCTTTATATAGATCGATAGGAACCCCATCAGGGCCGGGTGCCTTCCCTCCCTTACTACACCGGATTGCATCATCCACCTCGGCGATTGTAATATTAAGCGGTGTAGGGGGACCAGGGTCCGCAACCATGTCTCTCCCTGGGGATGTCCCTCTTGGATTAAATATACTAGAAAAGTAGGATACCCAGTTTTCCTCGCTTACTTGGGCAGAGAGTACAGGGTATACCTCGTTATGTAGGAATGGGCTATTAACAGTATTCCAAAATAACTTGGTGTCCCGGAGTTCCACGGCCTTGGACATGTTATCCCACGCTTCCTCCCTTAATTCCTGCTTCCTTAGATTCAGGTGCATTTTATAAATGCGCCTTAAAGAACTGACAGCTTCCCTATCCCTGGGTTTACTAGTGAGGGCATTTTTTAAATTTTGAAAGGATTTTGTACATGCCCTGTTAAACCACCCTCTAGGAGCCCCTAGTCCCTTTACCTTGTTGCTAGTCAAAATCTTTTTTGTAATCTCATTAATTATGTCAAACCCAGCTAATATACCTGTTAGGCCTGTATTGGGCTCGAGACAGCATTTCACCTCCTGAAGACATGCTGACACGATTTTGACCAACAGCTGCTCCTCATTATGCCTCCCCCATTTAATCCTAGGGCCGTTCGGTCTATGCGGGATTAAATCCGCCACTGTTCCATGCGACACACCAGCCTTCTCCCCCCACAAAAACAAATGTGTAGTAAGACAATTGTGATCACTAAGGGCCAGATCTAGTATTTCCGGGGTGTTACACAGGGTGTAAATGCTTGCCGAGGCTAAGAGGTAGTCTATGATAGTGGCGGAGTTCCTTCCCACGAAGGTTGGTACCAGATTACCCTCATTATCTTTCCTGGGCAACAGAATCAACAAGTCCAGTTTAAGCATAAGAGTATTAAGTGAATCACCATAGGCCGTATGTGAGAAATGAGCCTGGTCCTCCCCGTCCTCCCCTCCCAAACCACACACCCTCAAGGAAGAATAAGAGCACATATGAATATTAAAACCACCTCCCCACAAAATGTCAAAGGGAACACAGGTTTGCCCACACAAGTTATCAACTGCCGCATCAAGTTCATCGACAACTAGAGAACTGGTTGAACACATTATTATAGTGGTTAATTATTAAAACATTCCGGCCACCATTGTGCTGCAACCATAGTACCTGTGAATGTGAGCCAACTGTCATGTGAGTTTTAACTCGCACCGGAAGACTCACTGACAACAAAATCACCAACCCACCTCTGGCTCTACCCATGTTGGAACCCTGGGCCGGACAGTTGTAAGCAACATAGCCATCTAGTAGGATATGTTCAGTAGACCACGTCTCCTGGAGACAAAGAATATCAAACTTTGTAACAAAATCCAACCAACCTAGGCGGTCCGCCTTATTACACCACCCTGCAATATTCCAACTCACTAACTTGTATCCTTTTCCTGGAATACTTGCTTCCCCGGCTATGTGTGTTCCCAGGGCTTCCGCTTCAGTTCTTCCCATCGGACTACTTAGGCGTGTTACAGTAATTAGAGTGTTATCCCTACGAATCCCCACCACATCAACTCCATTGTCAGTGCCCTCCAGGCTGGATGTATGTATTCCACTTCCCTCATCCCCTAAACTCAATAAACTTCAATCACAGTCATCCAATCCGTTAAATAACTCGAACCTATTTGTGGTCTCCAATGGCGTAAATGGCTTTAAATGGTCCATTCTCCTATTGGCGGTTGTATTGAACCTAGAAGGAACAATGTTCCACCCGTAGGGATCAGGGACCGGTACAGGATAATGCACATACGGAGGGTTCCTGACATTCTGTGTGTTTGGGAAGTAAATATTAGAATGAGCTTGTATTTGCGGGTGCTGAGGGAGTTGGTGGTGAGATGGGAACACCACGGATCTTGGGTAAAAATACGTCAAAGGATTGGGGATGATGCGGTTATTAGCATTACCTGGGGGCCAATTTAATATATAATGAACAGCGTTTTGGTCTCTAAAATTCACTACCACCACATCGCCCTCAATATCCTTTGGTCTACCCCCCAACCACTGAAGGCGGCGGACATGTACAATGTCGCCGCTGATGTTGCTTGCAATTGGCCTGTATAACCTCAGCCAGTGCATAATTGTATTCTTCAGCTGGGCGAATCCCTCCCGCTTGTTCTCTTCCAGCTCAGGCACCCCTGTGAGAACTACCACGAAAGGCACTGCTTCCGGTGGGAGTTCTGGAAGGGGGACCCTATTTTGTACCCCCCTAGTGTGCCTGATACTTCCCCCCTCCCTTATTGGTATCCCCAGGGATGCATTACCTAGGCCCTTAGATGATCTGCTAACAGAAATAGCGGGGGTTGGGTCGTGTTTGTTTGTCGGCATTATAGGGGGAGGATTATGATGGTTATTATTTTTATTGTGGGGAGGTTTCGGGGTAGCTGAAATCGGATTCAATACAGGATTGGGGGCGGATGTACTAGGTTGAGTAGGCAATATAATGGTTTGCGCAGCGTTGTTTGCTGCAGCCCTTATAGGGACTTCCTTTCTTATCAATTCCCGCTCTATATTCCCTAGTCTTTCTTCCACCTTATTTAATCTCTCTATGATTGCTAGGGTATAGCTCATAATTATACACTCAATACTATCCAGAGTAACACTATTATGAGCTACTTGCGGCACAATGTCAGTTGAAGGAGTATCAATACTAGCCTCCCTAACTATGTGTGTGGAGACTAGAGATGCTGGCATTGGGCCTGTTGCTTCTGGAGCAGCTATTGGAGCCTTATCACTCCTAGTGATAGTCTTAACCGTTATGCCAAAATCGGAGTGACTCAACTTTTGTTTATGTGGATCCCCCCTTTTCCGCCTTTTTTTGTTGGGGGCGGGCCATAATTTCTATGCGGCATAATTTTCTTGGCCCTATTTCGTATGATTTTACATGGCATAGGTGTAGGGGTAATCGGTGCCTCAGTTACAATGGAGGTGCTGGTAAGGTTAGGAGACGAAAAACCATGCACAGTTTTCTTGGGGCAGGTATTGGGTGTCGGCATACAATCTCTAAATACAAGAGGCACGCTGTCCAATAAAACAGCGCTATCATTGCCATTTTGGCTCCCTTCAATGGTGGAAACAACTAGTAAACGTGACTCAATCAATGATCTATTCTTCATACTTTCAACAGAACGACGGCGTTCCGCTCGCCGCTCTGCTAGACTAATTTCCTTGGGAGCATCAGCGGCAATCTTTATTAAATAATTATCAAGAGTTTCATTAAGCAAACCCCCGGACCTGTCTGACGTTACAGTGTCTGAGCTTGGCGCTAGCATTGACATTATAAAAGTTTAAAACCAGTAAATGAAGGACCTGAGTAAACTTACTCAGAATGTGCTCAACGGGACGATAAACAACCAAGGGTTCCGGCCCAGTCCAGTCTCCTCGGGCCTCTGAGGGCCACAGAGGGCCCGCCCTTTGCCCAGGCTTCGCCCCGGGCGCTCCACGCGCTACCGCGCTGCGGTCTTACCAGTTGTTCAAGTAGAGCTAGGGCGGGGGCGTGGCCGGCAGGGAGAGCGGCCCAGGTGTTGCGGGCTAATCAAGCAGTAACTCCTGGGCAAGTGAGTCCCTGCTGCACTGCTCGCAGCCCTGCCGGTACAATAATACTTCCCCCAGCAGTTCAATGTCCTGCAGCCCCTTCCAAGGAACCACGTTGCCGCCCCTCTCTCCGGCACAGGAGACGAAGCGGGACCCGCGCAGCGGGTCCGGCGAGGCGATGGTGATGGTGTGCACCCAGGCACACGGTTAAGAGTCAAACAGCAAAGGCAGCCCGTCCGGCGTCCACAGGGCGTGTCAACAGCAGAAGATATCCCACAAGCAAGGGGAGATGGAAGGACTTTTAAATCAGGGCGGGGGGCGTGGCCGGCAGGGAGAGCGGCCCAGGTGTTGCGGGCTAATCAAGCAGGGACTCGTGGGCAAGTGAGTCCCTGCTGCACTGCTTGCAGCCCTGCCGGTACAATAATACTTCCCCCAGCAGTTCAATGTCCCGCAGCCCCTTCCAAGGAACCATGTTGCCGTCCCTCTCTCCGGCAGAGGAGACGAAGCGGGACCCGCGCAGCAAGTCCGGCGAGGCGATGGTGATGGTGTGCACCCAGGCACACCGTTAAGAGTCAAACAGCAAAGGCAGCCCGTCCAGCGTCCACAGGGCGTGTCAACAGCAGAAGATATCCCACAAACGAGGGGAGATGGAAGGACTTTTAAATCCACGTTGTCGTCCCTCTCTCCGCGATGGTGATGGTGTGCACCCAGGCACACGGTTAAGAGTCAAACAGCAAAGGCAGCCCGTCCAGCGTCCACAGGGCGTGTCAACAACAGAAGATATCCCTTTATAGATATAGATATACATTTAATTAAGGATCTACAGGTTATGTGATTGATTGGATCCAGAATATACATAAATGTTGCATGGCTCCATATGACAATTATATATTAACAATGTTGCTAAACTTTAGAAAATCACCCACTAATGGGTTTAAGAAATTTGATTGTTATTTAAAGGGGCGATAACCCCCCTTAAGTAATAAACACAGTCCTTCTAAGGTGAACCCCTAAAGTCACTAAACTAACCTGAGCTCAACTCAATAGTAGTTATGGCTCATAACAATGAAGCAATGTGTAAATAATGTATGTAGTACCAAACCAGTAAAACAGTCAAAACACAACACAAGAAAATCCCAAACCACTTTGGAAAAATGTAGTACATTTTATTAAATTAAAATACACCACAACTGCAAAACTCCAATGAGATGAACCACCAGAGATATGAATTTTTCAAGTTTTAAATAAAATAAATAAAGAAATCCCAAAAACATTAAATGCCAACCATGGTTAACTTGTTGCGGTAGACCAGGACATAGGTGTTTTTGGAGGTTGACCGTAATGAAGCCCAGATCAAATACAGAAACCAGGTTCGAACCAGTTTAAAGTTTTACTTTTGGACTTAGTTTCAAAGATGGAAGTAAATGGAAGTAATAAAATCAAGGGACAAAGGAGCGAACTGTAGCCAAAAAGGGCTCCATGAGGTCCAATGACCGTTGGGCAAGGTCCCATTGGTTTTTGCATCCAAGGCACATACCTCACAGGTCAGATATTTTTGGCACCTCCTTTTAGTCTATACTTGTTCATTTGGGCTTTGTTCATGCTTAGTTACTTTTATAGAGCTTGTATTCTTCTAGTGGAGCAAGGCTGCAGGCTGTAACCCCGAGATGGCACCAAGAGGCCATATACATTCTCTGCGAGGTCCTGCTGAATCAGATTTGCTGCTGTGGAAAATCTCAGAATGGGTCCAGTCTTCAGGGTACTTATCAGCTCATAGACAGCAAGTTCAGGTCCAGTTGCGTTCTGAGGATGCCACATTTTTGCCTGGCACAAGCTTGTTGCCTGGATGGGGTTAACTACTAGCTCCTCCCTAACCCCATTTTTGCATCATTTCTTTGGGCCCTACTGCAAACTATTCAACAGTGCCCATCTGTGCCTAAATCCAAGATGATGAAACTCCTAACTCCTTGTGTAGAGCCTTTGTGCCCTGCCGAGAGGTGTGGCCAGGGAAATTAGCAACCCCTCCTCTGTGGTGACTTCAAACCAGTTCTGAGACAGCTCACTCCCCCTTGGCTGACTGGGGAACAAAGGAAGGGGCCTGTCCAGGAGGTACCTGACAGATGCCTGTAACAGGGGAAGTCCCTTTGAAGTAAATTGAGATCCTGGGCACTGCCCAAATGCCCATTCTGCCATAGGAATGGAGCACAACTTCCCATACCCAGGCCTTTGTCTCTGCTCTGGAAGCCATTTTCACACCTCATTCAAAGCTTGAGTACTCAGAGTGCTGCAGCTGGAGGCTAATGCAGATTAGCCTCCAAAGGCTTTATGCAGAGGAAAGGTAACTTATAAAAAGTTGCTTTCTTTAATATTTATTACACATCTGACTTTACCAGTGAATTGGACTTTTAATAAATACTACAAATGTGCCAGGAATGACTTTTCTATCTGTTTCTACGCTCAAGATAGTGTCATCAAATTTTGTTCTGCATCGCAGAGTTTCTCTATGGAACAGTTAGTATTGCTACAGTGAAAATAGCATGTAGGAGCTAGTCACTGTAAGAACACGTTTAACATAACATTTCGACATATCCAGCTTTCATATACTATGCACCTTGCCTTATGGATTATTTGGCCTTCTTAGGGGTGGCTTATTAATATTTAAAATGATGGTTCAGACCAGTCGAGGGGTTTATTGTGACAAGTTCAATTGCAGTTTGAACTGCTCCAGTCAGGCCACAATGGTAGTCCTGAAGCCATGTTTTATATTGCTGCAGTAGTGAATGGCACAACAGTTGCTGTAGTTCACTAGTGGCATTTAACCTACAGGCCCTGCACACACTTTATACGGTATAGTAGGAACTTATAGATACGCTAAATATGCCAGTTAGGATTATGCCAATTCCACAGTGTTTAAAGGATAACACATGCATATTTGTACTAGTTAGCAGGGGTAAAGTGCAGAGAGTTCTACAGCAACTTAAAACAGATAGGGAAAAACTGAGGGTATACCATGAAAAAAGACAGTCATTTCCTACAATAGACAAAAATATTCAGTGCAAGCTGGCAAAAGAAACTTTGCTGATTGACATGGACACATTGGTAGATACAAATTTAAATCCTTTCTGAATTGCTAATCAACTGCTTAATAATTCAATATTAATAATTTAGCTCAATATGACTGTTGAAAAATAAAGTATGTTGGGTTGCATGTGTATACTTGGGAAATTATGGAGTTAATTGTATGCAATAAAATAAAACGCTACTGATATTAAAAAATAAGCATTGTTTAGTGCTATGAAAAACAATCACAGGATTATGTATGGGTGTCCCATGTTAAATTTCCATTTTAATGAAGCTAGGCTTGGATGTTGATAAATTGTATAATTTATGTGGCATTGTAATGTGTTGTCCAGTGAAAATATTACCGTATAAAAAATCTGGCAATTACATCTATTAACTGCCTACATGAACTTCAACTTGAATGTTCCTGGTTGGTTTTGTAATGTTTAGATCTTGTTTATAGATGACGGGATTATAAAATTATGTTTATTTACAATGCCAACAAAATTAATTGTTGATCCTTTAGAGAAAGCCACATTCCTGTGCCACTTCTTTCATATAGGTTCAAAATACTTTAATCCTTTTCTAAGACACAGCCAACTGGGAGAATTAAATTCTGGGAAAACACGAATCCCAACTGTTACTTTACTGGAGACAGTAAGTTTATTTTCTCAGAGACACAGCTTCTTCATCTTCACACAGAATACGAAGATCTGAAACTACCTGGATGAATCTTGATTTCAACTTTGTCGTAGCATCCTGACTTTATAATTTGTCCATAACAGTAGTAGAGGCACAAGGGCAGCATTTGCAGGTCATTGATTTAGCATTTCCTACTCATGTTAATCGGAATTTACCGAAATATTAGTCATTGGTGACCTATGGAAATGTCCAAATAGCTTGTTTTGTCAGGGTTTTATCAAAGTGTTGTCGCTCCTATTCATCGTCCTTGACTAGGCCTTGGGTGAGAGATCTTCCGCTTTTAATTTACCCCACCTTGTCCAAAGACCCCCTAAAGATTGCCTTTTACTCTGCATTCTGGGGGCTCGGGCAGCTTCAATACGTTGAGGAATACACGCCTTTTTATCAGCACAATGTGAAATAACAGCGAACAAGTTAAATATTGCTAGTGCTTGCATTTGGGCTACTGCTACTGCCTGGAGGGGTGGCACTTTTTACTACCTGGAATGTTGTTGAATTGGAGGCAAGAAGGTGTAAATTATTTGAGGCTGAATTGCTTGGTGCTGTGGCTGCATGTGCGGTAACTCTGCATGCCTCCTGGTATTGGCAACCTGAGCCAGCCTGTCATACAACCAGGTAGCATTCGGTAATCTGCACTGTGATCTTACCACACTTCAGTTCTGACTTTGAGCATGTATGCTTGTTTCCGGTCCAGAGAGGACCTGATTTGGCAGTTCGGGCTAGACTGTCCCCATGGGGAACAGGGTCAAGACTGATTTGCAAATTGCTGAGTTCATATTGAGGTGGCGTGGTGAGAAAGCGTACGATGGATTAAACCCAGATCATTGTGACTGGGGGCGAATGTTTGCATTGTTTAGCATTCCGTCCAAAATGTGTTCTTTTTGCACGTGAGTATTACACCATCTACAGCTCTTCCTCAACCCCATCCACCCAATACCACAGTGACATACCGGTGCAACACTTGGCATGCAAGTTACAGCCAATATATGCCGCTCATGACCATTAACTTATTGCACTGCTCCACTGCTTGCAAACAAAAGAGAGCAGGGAGGATATGCATTCTTCTCAGCAAGAACAGCAACTCTTAAAACATAGTTTACAGCTACTAAATTAACACCAGAAAAAAAATTAAAGAATATGGAATATTAATAATGGAGCTTGATCGGAGGGAGATCTTATGGAGTAGAGTGGAATCAAGAGTCTCTGGGGCTCACAATCAATAATTATGGTACTGGAGCATTTGCTTATATTCCAATGAATGGTTATGGTTTTCCAATAATCTTGAAACATGAATATCCTGTGACTTGGATGAAATACCAAGTTCAGGTCAATGGATTCTTATCCAGGGCAGGGAGATCAAGATACAGAAAGAGAGAACACAGCTGTCACAGCTTTGGGACATTTGAAGTGTGAGCAAAAAGGCATAAGAACATACACTAAGCAACACTACTTGTTGCCACATACAGACAATATATTTAGGGAGCAGGTGCAAATATGACAAACATGACAACAGACAGGTGCAAAGTATTGGGTTTGTTCTGGCAGGAATATTTGACAATTATACCCAGACAAATCTGGAGACAAAGGAACTTGTAGAGGAATAAATAGGGGAACAGGGCTTTCCTTATTGTTTTTCAGGACAACGGTAATTCCCCACCTTGCACCTATGATTTCATATTACAGTGATGTTTAGGATGATATGTTGGTAACTTTAATGATAGGTGCACTGTGGGTGATTGCCAGACCTGACCTTCTCTGCAGGGTCACTCACAATTTTTTATTTTGCTTGCCTTTTCGCCTCCACGTTTTGCTCAATTAGTTTTTGTTGGCCTTAGGGCTTTGTGTACCTTACCACTGCTAACGAGTGCTAAAGTGCTTGTGCTCAATCCCCTAAACATTATTTGATTGGCTTACACCCAATTGGCACATTTAATTAACTTGTAAATTCATTGTAGTGTGGTATACCAGATGCTTAGGGGCTAACCAGTACTTATAGTGCTACATTAAGGATCGATTGACTAATTATTGCCCAAGTAGGGCCCTCTGGTCGGCTGATGCCTGCAACCTGGCCTGCCCCCGGTGCAATCGTTCGTCCTTGGGTGGGCGAGCCTTCTCGACCTTAACTTCTCAGGCATGGAACCGCCATCCCATTGAACTTCGTAAGGAAACAAATCTTCTCCGCTTTAGGAAGAGTTTGAAAACTGTACTGTTTAGAGGCATGGGGATCACTCTGAACAGCCAATTTCGTTATCAACCAGTACTGTACGTTCGCTGAGTGATAACCTGCTTTATAAATTCACATTAACATAACATAACACCCATTTAAGTAGCACTCTAAAACTTGTGTTAGGCCTGCTATTGTAGCCTGATTGCAGTACCACACTGCCATGTCAACTTGGAATTTAAACCCCCTTGCCAAGCCTTTAACTCCCCTTCCATTACATATAGGTCACTCCTTAGGTAGGCACTAGGTAGCCATAGGGAAGGGTGCGGTTTAATTAAAAGGTTGGACATGTACTTTTAATTTTTACATGTCATAGTAGTACAAAACTCACAAATATGTTTTAGGTCTACCACTCCCATAGGAAAACATAGGAGATTCCTTATTACATTTAATAGGCTGTAATTCTTATTTGTGGAGAGGTAAATGTCATGTTTGGTACTTATGGAATTGTAAAGATAAATACTCTTTAACGGCAAAGGAGGATTTTTCATTACAATTTTGAAAATGCCACTTTTAGAAAGTTGCCATTTTCCTGACCTTTGTGCCTGCAGCCAGTTTTGGGCCGTATGACTGGGTGCAGCTGACAGTTCGACTTTGTGGCTTGCTCCCAGACAATCACACAATGGATGAATTAGGTGTGACTTAATGGGCCATCAACTGGCAGGATGTGGGGGGAGCTGAGTACAGGCCTACTTGCACCTGAATTGGCTGTGTCCTGTCTCCACACAAAAAGGCTTACTAACCTTGCATTGTCACTTCAGTCAGCTTGGAGCCAGGGCAGTAGAGTCGGAAAATTCTTGCACCACAATAAACCTTTCCAGAAGTTTCCCCCAACCTTCAAGAAATGGGCACCAGGGTATACAAATATGACCTTAAGACACACTCTTCAGTTCCCTCCTGCACTGTGGAAGGACACTCAGAGGACTGCTGTGACCCACTGTGCTCTCTTCTGGACTTCTACTGTACCTGTAAAGGACTGATTTTCTGCCTGGAGCCTGCCTTACACTCTCAGAGGCCAGCTGTGCTGTTGAGCCCTGCATCTACACCTGCAACCAGGACCTCCAGATGTGACTGCAAAGGTTAGTTTGCTGGCCTCCTGTTCAGAGCCACAGGGACATAACAGACTCTCACCATCTTGGACCCGCACCTGAATCCAGCTTGAGTAAGTCCTAAACCCCCAAGATGCGTCCCACCAGCCCTGGATCCTTGGTTGTGGTGCTAAAAGTGCACCAATGGCAATTTTCCCAAACTGAGGACTTTCACAAAATGTGGCCAAAATGTGTGCAGAGAACCAAGAGAAAACCTGTACCAACTTGCTTGCCTATCCTCCTGAGGTGCACCACCAATCGGATTGACTATGTGGCTTCTCCTGCTATGTTCTTCTCCGTAGCAGCAAACCTATTTCAGTGGCCCTTCGGCAAAGGGGTATCAAACCTAGTGGAACTGTGTTCAGGTACAGCCCTCTGCTTTGTCCCGAAGGAGCTTTTCGACTTCCATTACGGCAAACAAGTCCGAAGGTAAAAATCTTCACTGCAGCATCACTCCACAGTCATCAGACGACAACGCCCGCTCCTTGGACACTCCTTCAATCTTACCCCACAGAATGTCTGCCTTCTCAGACAGTTTTCTTCAAGAAGTTTTCTAAGTACAAAGGTAAGGGCTGACCAGGCCCAATCAATTCATGTATAAGAATCGTGCTCCATTGCAGTCAGCCTTAAATTTCGACTTTGACCCGGTCTCGCACGTCCAGATGTCCACAGTTGGAGCTTTGATCTTTTAGCCACTAGATTTCACTAAAAATTGAAAAATTAATTGCTCTGGTTCTACTGATTGGATTTTTGTCATTTTGATGTCAAACAATGTATTAAAATGTATTCTATTTTTCTAACTTCGCTTGAGATTTTTCTTGTGTTGTGTTTTCTCTTTATTACTGTTTGTGTACTGTGTACATAATTTACACTTTGCCTCTAAGTTAAACCTCACAGATGTTTGTCCCAAACTACCCAGGGTAAGCACAGGATAATTTAATGACTTTTGTTCAGTTCTCCATCTGCATTTGCACCATTTAATGTGACAATTATTATGAAAAACAAAAGCATATTTGGTGTTTCTTAAAAATAAATAAGCACTTTGGCGCATTATATACCACTTCTGAGCCAGAATCAGTGCCCCTCTCTGGTTTTGAACTATGTCAGGACCGGAGTACGGTGAGTGCGATGGATCAGGTCCTGGGCAAAGCTAGGGTGCCTCCACCGCTCGCCGTGCCGGACCCCCGACATGAGTATCGACTGCCGTGGGCCCTGGCTGGCGAGTGGCGGCCGGGCACTTGTGAGGCAGAGGATGAGTGTCACTCTGCAATGCCCAAGACCATTACTCTGAAGGAGGTCGAGTTTGCACTACTCAGGTTACTCCCAAATAAAGCCCCCGGCCTTGATAAGTTACCTGGGGATGTATTTTGCTCCCAACCCAAAATATGGGCTCCATACCTGGTTGTCCAATTTAATGCTATCCTCTCTGGGAACGATCCACCGGGCACTTGGTTGGGAGCCGAGATCGTCCCCATCTATAAGAAGAAGGCTGCCCGCTAATTCCATCTAACTATAGGCCCATTAGTCTTATTGATACACCTAAAAAAACTAATGGGCAGGATTATCCTGGACAGGATCCTTGGGTGGGTGGAAGAAAACGAAATATTGTCCATACTCCAGGCAGGGTTTAGGACAGGTATCTCAACCCTGGACTAAATATTCCGGCTCCAGACCCTATTCTGTAAAACGGCAAAAGTGGAGGGAGGTAGCCTCTACTTTGTCTTTGTTGATCTACGGGCCGCTTTCGACCTTGTCCCTAGGGAAAAGCTGTGGCAAGTCTTAGCATCCTTAGGCCTCCTGCCCTATCTATTGGACATCTTAAATAGATTACATACTGGCAATTATGCCGGAATCCGATGTGGGAGGTATGGAGAACTTTCACCACCTTTTCCAGTTTTAAAGGGTGTACGCCAGGGTTGCGCCCTGGCCCCCACGCTGTTCTGCCTTTATATAAATGGGCTTGTGGAACATCTAAATGGGGTACTAGACAATGACGCACCGAGGCTGGCTACTGGGAGGGTGCCCGCTCTGATGTTTGCGGATGACACTCTGTTGTTATCCAAAACATCATCGGGCATCCAGCGAATCTTGGACGGTTTTGCAACGTTCTGTTTTCTGCGTGGATTGGATGTCAACTTGGAGAAGACCAAGTATATGATATTTAATCCACCGAGACAGACCCGCCCAAACCCAGTCCTCAATTGTAAACCTCTGGAACGTGTTAAAACTTTTGTCTATTTGGGTATCACCTTGACGGAAGATTTTGATTGGGGCTGTCAGATCTCTAGGTCAGCCCTTAAGCTAACACAAATAGTAAGCTCCATAGAACATCTTATTTCAAACTGGCTTGTCCGGTACTTGAAATTGATCGACTCCAGGCGAGAACAGCCTCAACGTATGGTGCCGAACTTTGGGAACATAAGAACATATCAAATCTTTTGAGGGTGGAACATTGTTTTATGAGGAACTTGGTAGGTCTACCACAAAGTACACCTCTTATACCTCTAAGATTTGATTTGGGCCTGGAATCAATGGAGGACCTGGTAGTTGCACGGCCTTTTCTATACTGGAAGAGGCTCTGGTCGGTTCCTGAGCTGGCCCCCTATAGAACTGAATTCTTGGAGGTCTGGGGCCTTTTAAAAAACAAAAACATCCCCTGGCTTAATCACATCAAGGTCCTTAGCGCCCGGGTAGGGTTGTCTGACCTCTGGGAGAGCCCAGAGGTGATCTGCCCGAGGACACCTAGACTGGAAATTTAAAATTTGTTGAAGCACCACAACTGTGAAGTCCTACAAAGATTATCTACCCTGGGTAGGCTGTCTGCTGAATTCCTCTTAGCAAAAGTGGAATCACGATTTGAGGAATTCCTAGATAAAATTCAACCTCCGCTAGCGAGGAAACGTTATATACGACTAAGGCATAGTAGCCTACCACTCGGGGCATTTACTTCAAAATGGGCACATTTGAAGAACGGCACATGCCCAGCTTGTAATTATAAACTAGAAGATGTCCCCCAAGTTCTGTTCTTCTGCCCAGCGTATCTCGCAATAAGGAAATGCTGGCTGATCCCACTATGTAGGAACATGGGGTTAAGACACTGTAATCAGGCCCGTAGGGTTTTAATGTATGACACCTCTCCCCCAATAGTATTTGTTGTATCCAGTTTTCTATTTGGTATGTGGCACAGAAGGAAAGGTTTTGTATAACCCCTGTGTTTTAAATCATGTATTGAACATTCCCTGGATCTTGATAACTGTGTGTTTAATTGATTTTTATTCTAACTACTGATATATATTTTTTTTAATCGTCTGTGCTTTGTATGTATTTTATCTGCACTTTTATGGTCCTCCGGACCGAAATAAAGTTATCAAATGCGAAAATAAATAAATAAAGAGGCCCCCATTTAACACAGATGACTGCACTTCATTTCGATGGTCCACAATTAAATTAGGTATTTTTCCTTACAAATCTACTTTTATAATGCTACTACAGTTGCAAACAGTAGCACTTTGCAATCCACAAATTGGAATTGCAGTCCACAATTTCTATTACAAATCACAATGCATACATTCTTTAATATTATAACATCTCAAACAAAACAAGCCAGGAAAGTGCATTTCCCCCTTCTATACAGGATGCAAGTAACTACATTGTGGTTTGTGAGTTCACGTGTACGTGAATGCATTGGTTAATTATTGACAAGTGAGAGCAGTAGTAGTAGAAAAGCTTTATTCGATTTTTGTAAAATTAAAAAATCATAAAAGCAACAACATCAATAATCAAAAACATGTGTAATACTGTACTGCACCAAAAATAACAGTATATGCATTGACTTTAAGAACATAATACATTTTTTCTTTTTAAAAAGACACTCTTTAAAAACTTAATCATAGTTGCCACGCAAAATTCATCATTTAGGAGCTGGAGGTAGACCAAGGCGATCCTGCAATGCCGCCATGGACCCTGTTTCTTCAAAAGTGGTTTGATCCAACGGACTCTCTCATGATGATAAAATCCACAAAAACAAATCACGTGTAGAGTAGATTGAGCAGATCTACCATCGCACAGACAATTGATACGTTTTTTGGACCAATCATTAGTTTGAGGAAAAGACACTAAGCGAAAAAAAATATCAAATCTGAATCTGGTGAGTAGGAATCTATCAAAGCCCCTAGGACACCAGATCAGATAAGACTGCATATTACCTGAGGTGAGCAGAAAATGGTGCCGAAGGACCGAGACTTTATTCAGTTCTACCGCAAGCCTCAAGGATTCCAAGTGAGCCCAACATTCTTTCTTTAGGGCTACCCTCGAGATCCTGCATAGTCTCATCGGGTCATTATAATACTCTGGTTTACCCATATCAAGACAAAACTTTCGTATATAAGTTAGCCAAGGTATTTTACAGGAATTATCAAGGCCCATGACGTCGAGTATGATTTCTCTATTTAAAACCAACTCGGCTGCAGTCCAGACTCTATGCCATAAAAGTAGTGGCTGCATCGCGATCTGGTCACTAATGTAACGCACCCCCAGCTCGGCGTGGCAATTAAACACTGCTGCACTAGATGGGACAGCTAAAATAAACCTTAAAAAAGCATTTTCTACAATCTGAAATTCTCTAGAATCAATTATACCCCAGACGCCTGCCCCATAAATCGCTGTACTAACACATTTGGCAGAATAAATCTTAAGTAAGATGTCTGGAGGTCTTTTTCCCATTTTACGCGAAAAGGCCATAAGTGCAGCGGTGGCCTTTTTACAGGAAAGAATTCTACTCTTAAGTGCTGGACCCCAGTGTCCAGCAGCCTCCAATACTACACCCAAATATGTAAAGGTTTTAGTGGTCAGTACTTTGTCCCTGCCAGCATACAGTTTGCAGGTTTTGGATTTTCCTCTGGTACATACCATCGCAAAAGTTTTCTTTACGTTTAGGGACAAGCCCCTAGATTCCATAAAATTGATGTATGTATCTAAAGTTAACTGCATGCCCCTTTCAGTTCTGGCCATAAGGACAGCGTCATCCGCATAGAGTAGGGACACCACTTGTTTGGAATTAATTCTAGGGGAATCTGTGATTTTAGACACTAGGACTTCTTCTAGTTCATTCGTATAACGATTAAAAAGAAGGGGCGGTAGAACGCACCCTTGCCTCACCCCTCGTTTTACATGAAATGGTTTGGTGCATTCACCACAAACTCCAAATCTCACCCTAGCCCTAGCCCCGGCATATAGTTGTCTCAAAAAAGAAATGATGGTTTCATCTATTTTAAGTTTTTCCAACACTTCCCATAATCGATCGTGCCTAACACAATCGAAAGCGGCACTAAGATCGACAAATGCCGCATATAGTTTTTCAGTCTTCGCCTGTACGTATTTACCTTGTAGGAGTGTGAAGTTTAAAACCTGCTCAACGGTGCCCATCCCTTCTCGAAAACCATATTGGACCTGGGATAGAACACCTGCGTCCTCAACCCAAGATGATAATCGATTGAGGACGACCCTTCCCACTATCTTCATAAAAGAATCAAGAAGGGAGATAGGTCGGTAACATGAGGGACTCTCTCTATCTCCCTTCTTGAAAATGGGGACAATAATCGAATCGGACCAGGTTTTAGGGAGGCCCAGTTCACCACTTGCATCCATAACTCTTTTCAGGATGGGGGACCATAAATGAACCGAATGTTTGAATAAATCGATAGGAACCCCATCGATTCCCGGTGCCTTGCTTCCCTTGCTCTGCTCTATGGCTGTGGTCATTTCACCAGTAGAGATTCCCAAATTAACTTGATTAGCAGTCCAAAATACCTCGCTGTCGATACCCTCCATATCAACTAATTTTGAGGACTCCCCTGGATTATAGACTTCAGAAAAGAAGTCGATCCAGGAAGATTCACTGATAGCGATCTCGATTCTGGCACAATTTGAGGTGTTAAAAAATGGTGCATTTACTGCACGCCAAAATTGGGCGCTATCCTTAGACTGGGCTGCATTAACCAGATGGTTCCAGGCCTCCTGTTTGATGTTTTTCTTACAGTTACTTCTGGACAATCGATAGTTTTTTCTACAAATAGCCACCTCTACCGGGTTCCTCCTCTTATTATCTAAAGCAGCCTTCAGAAGGGAATGTGCCTTAGAGCAGGCTGTATCAAACCATGAATTGGTCGATGAGCTGGAAATAGAAGCTCGCCCACGACGGGACAAACTATCTCTGATATTGTGTGAGATGACCCCAAAAGCTTTTAGCACATCCTCATTTGAGCTCTCTTCGTCTAAGCACATCATAATATGGGCAAGAGATCCCCTAACGATCTTATTATGCATTGCCTCTGCATCGTTACAACTCCATTTAATTGCAAACCCGTTAGATCTGGGCATTTCACAATTTTTCAACCATGACAGTCTTTCTATCAGGGAATTATGTTGAGCCTGTGGGAATCTAATAGTAAACGAAAGGGGAAGATGGTCGCTAAACCCCACCGGGTGGGTAGAAAAATCAGAGTACCATGAGGCGTGACTTTCAGAAGCCACGATGTAATCAATAATAGTGCCGTGTCCTCTCCCCACAAAGGTTGCACTGAAATCAACACAGGGACTACATAATCTGTTTACAAAATTTAGATTAAAAGATGCCAACAGTTCATTCAATAAATCTCCCCCATCATGATGAGCAAAGTGCGGGGTTGAATCATCTACATCTGCCACAATAGGTCCACAACCCCCGGCTGCTAGATCGCACAAATTGTGATTAAAATCCCCCCCACCAACAAAGATACAATCCCTCCCCTTTGAAATAAAGGTACCCTGTAAAGCCCTGCTCAGTGAAGGGACTATATCAGATAATAAACATTTGTTAGGGTTGTTATAAATGTTAAACAAAATAATATCTGCTTTGGTCGTCAACCGAATTAAAAGAATCTGGAAGTAACTTCCCTGGGTGATAAGCTTAATTTTAGCAACACCTAGGAGGTTAGAAATGTATATACACAGCCCCCCACTATTCCGTCCACGTTTGGTTGGAAGGGCCGCGACATGAAAAGTACTATACCCATTTAGGTGGACAGGGTCAACAGACCATGTTTCTTGGAAACACAATATGCCAAATGCATATTACAAATTCAAACCAAGATGTATCCAGAACCCTATCCTTAATCCCTGCAATGTTTCAATATAGAATACTATAATTGGGAGCTGTTACACCGTTACAACATGCAATCATGGGCGTACTAAAATGCCTAACTGTTTTAACAGAGGGTACTACCACGCTTGCAGTACCGGTGTTACAAGTAATAGCTTCTAAGCCTGTGACATATGCACGATCCGAATTAGTACCAAGTTCCATACTAGACCGTGATACATTCTCGGTGAATGATCCTTTTTGTTGACCTGCTAAAGCGTCTATGCCATTCTTAGAAAATATTGAGTAATGGCTCAGACGGGTCTGTGTGGAAAATTTATCATTCAGTCAGTCAACTCCCTCCAGGTCCCGCAAACAATCATATCGGTTATAAGTTGGAACTTTGAACTGATTTATTGGCCAAGGGATACATGGAGCAAGTGGACTATTAGGGTACTGATTCCAATGATCTGGATAAGCCTGATGGGCAGGATATGCGGGAAATACAGACTGCGGTACGATTAGAGGTCTAGGGACATTAAAGATACCTTCGGAATAATGGTGGCGTGGTTTACTCATGTGGTTGAATTGTGGATTCCTTTGAGATCTAATTTGTCTATCCACGTTGGTATTCCAAATACTTGGCTTCCTGACCGGGCTTAACAAATCTCTAGGATAGAAATAAAGCAAATCTCTTGGGATAATCGAGGTGCTATCTGAAGGGGAAAACCTGTTCAAGATGTAACTGACCGCCCTTTTATCCTTATAACAATATTCCCTCGAATATTTTTGGGGCTAGGACCCAACCACGCAAGACGACGTACCATAAGTATTTCGCCATTAATATGTGGAGGTAATGGTCGGTTCTGAATAAGCCAATGAATGGCTTTGTTCTTAAGTTGAAAGTGGTCTTCTTTCTTTCCCTGTTCTAAAACTGGGACAGCCGACAAAATCACAACAAAAGGGGCAGCCTCAGGGGGGAGATTTACTCTATGTCTTTTAGGTATTTGAGTCTTAGCTGGATCGACTACAACTAAAGGCTTGGTAGAGGCACTTCCTAGGGTCAAACTCCCCCTAGTCACACTGTCCGTCTTATTGACTTCGAATCCAGAGGATAAACCAGCGGATGGCACAGAATCACTGAGTTGTTTATCCAAGGTCTGAGAACCAGGAGCCTGAATAACTTTACTCGGTATAGGGGCAAAGGGTCTCATAGAGAGACCCTTGGAGCTCTTTACCTGCCCCATAATTACTTTCTCAATCTCCTCCAATTGCACGGTAATTTTCTTTAACCTCTCAACCAGGGGCAAAGTAAAGGATCTTAACATTTTCTCAATACCCCCCATAAGGTCTGTACCCTGCTGGTCTGAAACAGAAGTGGAGTTCACAGGTGGGGGGGAAGGTTCTGAGGATAGCTTAGCTGACTTCTTTGTAAAGAGGGAGGGCACCACTTTATTCTTAGCTAAACCAGGTCCCTTTCTACACCTTTTATTGGGCGGGGGGCCGGGACGGCGTAGGGTATTTGCTTCATCCAACCTAACGTTAGTCTTAGGTGGGTGCTCAGTCACTATTAGCAGATCTTCCTTCAAAAGTTCCACTTCATCATGGATACTATTTAACGAAGCGGAAAGATTAATAATAGGATTTAGGCAAGACAAAGAGTTCGGGGGTGTGTCCCTATCTTGAAGTAAAAGGGGAATACTAGAGTCCAATGGATGCTCAGGACTCGTAAAGTCATCGGCTCTATCAGGTGACAATGATGAAGTGGGCAAGACAGGGCACAGTATGGGTCTATTATTTTTGATATGTTCTATCGATCGGCGCCTAAGCGCGCGTCGGTTTGCTAAGGCAGAGTCCCTGTCAAGTGACAAGGCCGTTCTAAAAACAAAATTGTCCAGGGTACCTTGTTGTTTGGTTCCTGCCTCCTCAGATGGAATCGGGGTGGCTTGAGACATATCCCTAGATAAATCAATCAAATCAACAAAAGGAAACTCAATAGCTAGATTGCCAGTCGCCTAAAACACACTATCACTAGTAGCCAATATCCTGACAATCCAAACAGTACTAGTAAGAGAGAGAGAAACAAGGATATAACAAGACACCCCTCAAAAAGCGTTAGTAACTATAAGAGAGCGATAACGGGGTGCCCAGCCTCCTCCTGCCTCTGAGGGCCACAGAGGGCCCGCCCTTTGCCCGGGCTTAGCCCCGTGCGCTCCCGCGCAGCGGTATCCTCAATCAGTTATGTAGACCTGGGGCGGAGGGCTTAACCGGCAGGGAGAGCAGCCTCAGGTGTGGCAAGCAGGGACTCCTGGGAAATTGAGTCCCTGCTATACAGCTCGCAGCCCTGCCGGTACCTGAAATGCAGTTGGTGTTAGTCCCTTGTGCCCCACAGCCACACAGTTCCGAAGCGCGCAGCGGGACCCGCAAAGCGGGTCCGGCAAGTCATAGGACAAGTCCGGGTCCCAAACACCGACAGTCCAGAAGCAGCCAAACGCTCCTTGCAGAAGAGTAGTAGAAAAGCATCAGTGCTGCTTAAGTTGTCTTTTTCTGGACGTCTACCATTATGCATGTGCTAGCTGTCGCAAGTGAGCCGACAGTGACCACTGTATACTCTTCCCGGTCCCAAACACCGACAGTCCAGAAGCAGCCAAAAGCTCCTTGCAGAAGAGTTTCCCGCAATCAGCTTACACCAGCGGGATTTTATCTGGGGGGAGGGCGTAACCGGCAGGGAGAGCAGCCTCAGGTGTGGCAAGCAGGGACTCCTGGGAAATTGAGTCCCTGCTATACTGCTCGCAGCCCTGCCGGTACCTGAAATGCAGTTGGTGTTAGTCCCTTGTGCCCCACAGCCACACAGTTCCGAAGGCGCAGCGGGACCCGCGAAGCGGGTCCGGCAAGTCCCGGTCCCAAACACCGACAGTCCAGAAGCAGCCAAACGCTCCTTGCAGAAGAGTAGTAGAAAAGCATCAGTGCTGCTTAAGTTGTCTTTTTCTGGACGTCTACCATTATGCATGTGCTAGCTGTCGCAAGTGAGCCGACAGTGACCACTGTATACTCTTCCAAATTTCCCTTACCCACTGGGACAAGCTGTGGCATTATGTCCCCCACAAATTTAAGGGCTGAAACACCACCACATTCTGAAATTGAATGCCGCTGTGGTTGCCTGCAGTCCCTTGATCAACTTCATCACTGCATCCACTGCCATGCACATTAAGGCACCCAGTTGGTTACTGCTGTATTAATATTAAAAAGGCAGATCAGGTCCCTGTCTTCACACAAGTTATTGATCAACAATTGATTAGCTAAACCTTGCTGTATTTGGGGACAGCCTGCTCATTGCAAAGTTCAAACCTCAAAGAAAGTCAATGTGAATCTGACCCTATTCCTTTGAAACGACTAGGCTGTGACTGCACATTCAGATTCTTTAGTGTACCTCCTATTGGTTACACAGTGCACCAGAGGTCATTGCCATACATCTATCACAGTTCATCAAAAATATTGACACCTTTCACCTTGCCCCATGCTTTTTCAGGAGGCACCAATTGTTAGAAAAAAAGATAAACAACTGAGAGAACTGCGGAAATCACCCCATAGTTAACTCAATGATATGATTAGTTTTGAAAGCATTCTTCCAACAAATCCAAATCCTGAGAAAGGTCCTTTCTCAGCTGCACCCAAGGTTGTTGGGGTCATGGTCAACTCTGGACTAAACAATGGCAATGTCCTATTGTTAGAATTTACCATCTGTGTGCGGTGTACCACCAAAGGTTTGACTTGACTGTTTATGATGGTTGTAGACTTGACTCTGTGCACTTTACCCTTGCTCACCAGTGGTAAAGTGCAAGAGCATCTACTTTTCAGCATGATGAAATTGGCACACCCCTAATAAGCATATTTATCTTACCTATACCTTCCTAGTATATGGTACCAAGGTGTAACCGGGGCCTGTAAGTTAAATGTCACAAGTGGATTACAGCACCTATTGTAACTTCCATTACAATGACAGCATAGCCCCGGCTGTAGGCCTAGCAGTAGCCTGCTGTGCAATTTTAACCCCTTAAGTGCACCCTTCGGCAACGGCCGTCGCGAGCACTACCTTGGTAGTGCTGCGCACGTCCGTTGGCTGACGCGGCCCTGCCCGCGCAATCGAATGCCCGCACCGTGGCAGAATTGCTGCCGCGGTAAACGGGTTAAACTGCACATTCATGCAATTCCCCTTTATTACAGGCCTAAACCTTCCTCTTAAATATTAATAACTCACCCTAAAGTTGATGATATTACTCTGAAGGGAGGGTGAAGGGTACTTAAAGGTAGAACATGTTGTAATGTAATGTTACTTATGTCCTTACAGTCAAAAGGCCCCAAAAACTATTTAGCTGTTTGGTAGGAAAGCATTGGAATCCAATATTACATTGATTAATGTATTTCCAGTGCGGAAACAGCTACAAATTTCCTTCTTGGACTTTTAAAAATATTTATTATAAACTTAATTCACTGGAGAAGTCAGATTTGTAATAACTATTTTGGAAAAGGGTGTTTTAGAAAGTTACCTTTTCCATCTGTAGGACAATTTGCATGAACTCCAACTGTTACATGGTAAACTTGCTCCCAGAGCAGGGACAATTGATGCAGGGTTTCGGTAGGTGTTGTGTCCTCTTGAAAGGATGGCCTATGTGCTGGGTCCAGGAACTTGACTAACTTCAAATAGACCTCCACTGTTTTGAGCCAATGTTAACTGACACCAGGCCTGCGCACTTCCTTTGTGCCCTCCACCCGACAAAAATCCCAAGGGAGCTGAGCCTCCCCCAAAACTAGTTTAGAGTCATCACAGAAGAGGGCTGCTCATTACCATGGCAACACTTCTGGGGTGAACACAGGAGCTCTGCACTGCCATTTTTTTTTCAGAACAGAACACATTGTTTTTTTGCCAGAACATGACCCAGCAGGGTCAAGTGAATACATTATGCCACATAATAGACAGTGTGACTTTATACCCAATGAGAAATCCACAAACAAGATAAGAAAAGGGAAGAAAAAACTTCAAAGCCAATACAGTGCCTAAACGTCTGGCCATATTGCCCAATTTCTGCATCCAATTGCTGTTGTTCAGCAGTGTGTATAGGCTCCAGAGTCAAAACTCGATAACCTGCCCACCTCCTCCAGATCTTGGAATCCCCTCTACTGGAATACTGTGACCTTTAAATTCATACAAAAGTCCATACCTTGCTTCCAAACACCCAGAAGCAGCAGATCCGCAGCCCTCTATTGTAGTGCAATATCTCTTTTGGCCAGGGTGAGGACATGGAATAGCAGATGGCGCACTGTGCAAGATAAGCAATTTCAGGACCAAGGGGATATCCCATGCAAGCACCTCAGCCAAGCAGGACACCACACTTTGCCGGACGCAGGCCAGAACTCTGCAATCCCAAAGTCTATGCAGTAATGTACCTTCTTCAGTCTCACACCACAGGCACATAAGGGAGCTGATAAGGCTCACATGTCATAACCAATGCATTGCAAAGTAGGCTTTATGAAGATACTTGATATTGGATTAAGCATAGCTGAAAAGTTAGCTCGCAAGACTCCACCCAATCGTCTTCATCTATATCTCCCAAGTCCACCTGCCACGCCGTCTGGAGGGTAGCTAACACGGTGGAGCTGTTTGTTACTAAGGTCTGGTATATAATGGAGATTTGGTGGTTGCTTAGGTCACCCATTAGAAGTTTACGCTGTAGTGGATTAAAGTCCGGAAGAGCCGCAAGAGTACGAATGTATTGGACTAAGGTGCGGCACATCTAAAATTCAGTTTGGAGCTCCTGGAACGACTTTAGTATGAGGTCCCACATAACTTCTCCCGACGTAAATATACCTATGAGGTCCCACTCATGAAAGCTCATCAACCCTGCAACTTGTGGAATGAGTGTGCCCTGCCATAGCGGCATCTTATGCGTTAGGCGTCTCCACCACCCCATATTCAATGAAGGGATTGCCTCCATACCAGAATCACCACTCTGGTTGCTGGGAGAAAGGGTGCCGACATCCAACCCACTGTACATTAACATAAGCATAGACGTCTCACCCACCGTCCACTGTTCTATGGCATAGGCTGGATCATCAAGTGTGCCATATCACCACTCATTGATATCCTGTAGATGGGAAGCAGCATCGTATGACTGAATAGCAGAGGCGGCAATTCTTCCGCAGTATGTGGATTGAAAGTAAGTTCGAAGGGCCACACGAGAGATACTTCCGCCCCACTAAAACTGACCCAAAACTGTGTTGATCTGCTGGAAGTATATAGGGATAACTGGATAAAGATAGTTCTGCAATTGGTACAGAAGGCGGGGTAACAAGAGTATCGTAAAGATGGCAGATTGGCTATAGAAGGATAGAGCAAAACCAAAAGGGTGTTGAACAATGCAAGCACTCACCCCCAGTCAACTGAGCCACTGGATTCAAGCTAGCCTGGCTGATTACAGCTGATTAGCCAGCAACTGGTACCTGGATGCTTGTTTCTGGTCCAGGGAAGACATGGATTGGCAGTTCGGGCTGGACTGTTCCCATGAGGCACAGGGTCAGACAGATATGCATGTGGCCATGTCTGAACTGGGGGGCAGGAGTGAGCTTAAGAATGATGATGGATTAAACCAGATCAGTTGACTGGGGGGGAGTGCTTGCAATATTCAACCCTCTGTCCATCATCCCCTTTGGTTTTGCTTTGTTCACCCTTAGTTGGCAGGGTATGCCCAGACGTTGGTCCCTCACTCACTTTGCCGCTGGAGTCAAGCTAGCCTGGCTGATGATGGCTGCTTAGCAAGAAACCGGTCCCAGGATGCTTGTTTCCGGTCCAGGGAAGACATGGCTTGGCGGTTCGGGCTAGACTGTTCCCATGAGGCACAGGGTTATACTGATTTGCATATGGCCATGTCTGAACTGGGGTGGCAGAATGAGCTAAAGAATGATGATGGATTACACCAGATCAGTTGACTGGGGTTGAGTGCTTGCAATGTTCAACACTCAGTCCATCATCCAATTTGGTTTTTCTTCGTTCACCCTAAGTTGGCAGGGTATGCCCAGACGTGGGTCCCTTGCTCACTTTGCCACTGGATTCAAGCTAGCCTGGCTGATTAGCCAGAAACCGGTCCCAGGATGCTTGTTTCCAGACCAGGGAAGACATGGCTTGGCAGTTCGGGCTGGACTGTTCCCATGAGGCTCAGGGTCAGACTGATTTACATATGGCCATGTCTGCACTGGGGTGGCGGAGTGAGCTAAAAAATGATGTTGGATTAAACCAGATCAGTTGACTGGGGGTGAGTGCTTGCAATGTTCAGCACTCCGTCCATCATCCCCTTTGGTTTTGCTTTGTTCGCCCTAAGTTGGCAGGGTATGCCCAGACGTGGGTCCCTTACTCACTCTGCCACTGGATTCAAGCTAGTTTGGCTGATGACGACTGATTAGCCAGAACCGGTCCCAGGATGCTTGTTTCGGGTCCAGGGAGGAAATGGCTTGGCAGTTTGGGCTGGACTGTTCCTTAGAGTTAGATTGATTTGCATATGGCCGTGTCTTAACTGGGGTGGTGGAGTGAGCTAAAGAATGATGATGGATTAAACCCAGATCAGTTGATTGGGGGTGAGGGCTTGCAATGTTCAACACTCCGTCCATCATCCCCTTTGGTTTTGCTTTGTTCGCCCTAAGGTGGCAGGGTATGCCCAGACGTGGGTCCCTTGCTCACTTTGCCACTGGATTTAAGCTAGCCTGGCTGATGACGGCTGATTAGCCAGAAACCGGTCCCTGGATGCTTGTTTCAGGTCCAGGGAAGATGTGGCTTGGCAGTTCGGGCTGGACTGTTCCCATGAGGCACAGGGTCAGACTGATTTGCATATGGCCATGTCTGAATTGGGGTGGCGGAGTGAGCTAAAGAATGATGATGGATAAAATCATCTTGGCCCGTGAATACAATCCCATATCTTTCATTTCAATGAAAGATATGTGAATAAATCCAGTCGAAAAGTCTGGTGAAAGACCACCCAAGGATGACAGGTCTAACACTAAACTTTGCTTTATTAGCACCAATGAGAACTCTTGCCATGTAACAATGACCTGCTCCGTTATGCCACCATGTAGATAGAAAAGTGATCACTGTAACCACAGACATTCCTCACTGACACACACTAGACACTGTCAATATATCAATGACCTGCCTAGGCATCACAATAAATAAACAGGCTCATGATCACTGTAACTATTATTAGACCCAACCTGCATGTATGTCTCTATCTATGCGCCACTGCATTGAAGTAATTAAGGGGCATTTTATCAAAAACAGCGTTAAAATTATCGCAGCTTTAGGGGCAGGAAACTGCTGCTAAAGCGGCGATAATGGGCTTGATAATATGCCCTTGAGAATTCCAATAGAAGCCCATGTTCACACCAGAACATGGGCTTCATGGGAATTCACAAGGGCATAATATCAAGCCCATTATCGCCGCTTTAGCTGCAGTTTTCTGCCGCTAAAGCGGCGATAATTTTAACGCTGTTTCTTGATAATATACCCCTAAGACTTACAGTGAGTGTGAGTATGATAAATATAAACACTATTGCAGGGCTAAACCCTCTTGCACTGTCCTCAGAGAGCAAAGTATATGAAGGGAGCAATTTACTTACTCATTTGGAATTCAGTAGTGTCAGCAGGCACGGCCGGTACAGGTAAGATTTGTGTGGTGGGTTGGAGCAGGGGAGGGATAGTCACTTTCCTCAGCGATGCGCTCTTGCCTGTACCAGCTGCGTCTGAGTGTCAAAAACCAATGGTAAAAGACAGTGTCTACCACATATTGCCCCTAGTAACCAATGACTATCAAGAACTCAGAGAAAAGGACTCACAGACGTGCAACTCTATTTTACTCCGATTGAAGCATGGTTGAGTTGTTTTAGCACACCAGTACTCCAGTAAATGCATTGCTACACGTTGTGCATGAAATATATCGTGGTATAACATTCTTTATTTCTTGACTGTTTATGTTGTGTTTTTTTCGCTCCACTTCAACTCTAAGATGGTAATACTTTGATGTTAACAACACAACAGAAATACGAACCCGAGATAACATCGCAAGATTATTAATCTCTTCATGGTGCCATGGCCGCTCTGGCAAGCAAGTTATTGTTATGTTCTGGGGATACGATCCGCCCCTGGCGCCAGGGGCGTGCAGTGTTAAAGTCATGTGACCTGGTATAATAAAGAGAGGCCCCGCACGCACGTACGCAGTTCTGGAACGAGCGCACGGAGAGCCAGCAAGTTATTCCCAGAGTCTGTCTCAGTTATTTCTAGGGCCACGTGTCAGGCCTAGTCAGACTTAGATGCCGCGAAGTGTAGGTCCACAGTTGTTGTCCCTAGGGCTATCACTCCCCACCTTCAGGACACAACAATTGGCAACGAGGGTGGTTGCTGAATCCTCGCCGGGTGGGTGTACCTGCCTCTTGCCCCGTGGGGCGGCTGCGAGCCCGTCCTTTGGTTCGTGGTGCTCGTGCCTTGCGGTGTACCCCACCCCCGCGCGGAGCGCCTGGAGGGGCGACTTCGAGCCTTGGAGTCTGGTAGGTGAGCCGTGCTGTCCGGCGTCCGCCTGCAGAGCGCCTCGGTGTGTCTGCCCAGTCGACACACCCTCTCTCCGGTGGCTTCACCCCCAGCGCCGCACTGTGCCTCCCGGCCCGTGCGTGAAGCGCGCTTCAGTCCGTTTGGCCCGTCGCTCAGGGCGGTGCCCTGTTTCTTCGCACGCATCTGGAGGTCGCGCCGTGTGCCTGATCCAGCACTTCCCGGAGGATGGCCACGATTCCGCCCATCGAACCGTTTGTGGTGGAGGGTGCGCCTTCAGCTCTCGCTCCGAAATGGAAGGAGTGGGTGGACAGACTCCTAGTGTTCTTCGAGGCTACGAAAACCCACAAGGAACAGAAACGGGCCATGGTGTTACACCTAGGGGGCAAGGACATTCACTCTATTGCTCGGACCCTCACAGAGGCGACCCCCAAAACGCATCACACGTTGATCAATGCCCTCAATGCCCATTTTGAGCCTATGGCCAATCAAGACTATGAACGTTTTGTATTCCGACAAGTGCGTCAGCTGCCTGAGGAATCATTGGACACATATCACACCCGACTCAAAAAGTTGGCGTTGATGTGTGGTTTTCAAGATACCACCGAAGAGATCCGTGGGCAAATTATACAGGGCTGTGCCTCGGCCAAATTGAGAGAACGGATTCTGGAGGAGTCTGGCAAGCCGCTGGCCGATATCTTAACTCTCGGCCGCACGAAGGAACTTTCCAAGGCCAGGGCTGCGCACATGGAAGCTGCCTTGCAAGCATCGGTCAAAGTGGAACCGGTTAACAAGATCCAGGCCCACACGCCCACCAAGTGGCACAAGAGACCGCCCACCCCGGGTGGAGCGTCGGGACAGTCATGTGGCTACTGTGGAGGTCCGCGACACCAGATGGCAGAATGCCCAGCGCGAGGCAAGCGGTGTTCGGGATGTGGCAGACAAAATCATTTTGAAAAGGTGTGCCAATCGAAAAAATTCCGCAAACCACGCCCCGTTGTGCAGGCCATAACGGAAGGGGAACAGAGTCACAGTGACATGGATGACGATGAGGAAGAAGAACGGTCGGTGCACAAGGTACACATGATCGGCACCGCCGCCCGCCGCACCAGGCCGCTACCTCAATGCTCCATACAGGTGGCAGACCAAGACCTAATGGCGGTAGTGGACACGGGTGCATCCATAAACCTCATGAGTGTTTCACTCTACAGAACCATGGCCACGCCTCCGGCGCTGAGCCCCACCCCCATCACTGTCTTTGCGTATGGACAAGACACCCCTCTCAAGATTCGAGGAAAATTCAGAGCGGTTATCCGCCATGGGAACAAGACCATCAGAGCCAACATCTTTGTGTCGGAAGAGGGCCAAGGCATGCTGTTGAGCTGCAGGACAGCCGAAGACCTGGGCGTGGTGACGTTTGCCTTTGGAGTCCATGAGGAGCCAGTCCAACAACTCCTCATGGAATACCCGGACCTCTTTGAGGGCATTGGAAGGTTCAAGGGTCGGGAGATTCACCTACACATTGATCCAACGGTGCAGCCGGTGGCTCTGCGACACCGTCGCATTGCTTTCCATCTTCGGCCGCTGGTGGAAGAAGAACTCCACAAATTGGAAGCGGGGGGCATCATCGAGAAGGTCTCGGGTCCCACTCCCTGGGTCTCGCCCATCGTAGTCACCCGGAAACCGAAACAGCCCGGGCGGTCAGGATCTGCTTGGACATGCGCCTTCCTAATGCCGCCATAAAACGGGAGCGTCACATCACTCCCACTATCGATGACCTTATCGGAGAGATGGCAGGAGCCTGCTGGTTCTCGAAGCTAGATCTACGATCAGGATATCACCAGTTGGTGTTGGATATGGAGTCGCGTAACATCACCACTTTTTCCACCCACATTGGCCTCCGAAGGTACACTCGACTCAGCTTCGGGATCTCCAGTGCAGCGGAGGTGTTCCAGAATGTTATCCAAGAGTTAATTGCTGGAATACCTGGAGTGATAAACGTCAGTGATGACATAATGATACATGCCCGCACCATCACTGAACACAATCACAGGCTGACTCAAGTGTTTCGAAGACTCAGAGAGGCAGGACTCACGCTCCACAGAGAAAAGTGTGAGTTCCTACGGAGCAGAATAGGGTTCTTTGGATACATTTTCTCAGCCGATGGTGTCAACCCAGACCCTGACAAAGTGAAAGACATTAAAGATGCGCCACCCCCCAAGACAGTCACCGAAGTCCGGAGTTTCCTGGGCATGGTCAATTATTGTGGCAGGTTCATCAGAGATCTGGCCAATCTGACGCTTCCCCTCCGTGACCTCACCAAGGACTCCACTCCATGGAACTGGGGACCGGAGCAGGAAAAGTCATTCCAAGATATCAAAGACTCTCTGTCCAGCAATACCACGCTTGCCTTCTTTGACCCACGAAACATCACGCTCATTGCGGTGGACGCTGGGCCTGCCGGATTGGGAGCGGTCCTCATGCAAAAGAAAAGGGATGACATAGACTGGACACCTGTCGCCTTCGCGAGTAGATCCCTCACAGACACTGAACAACGGTACTCGCAAATTGAGAAAGAAGCGATCGCCATTCATTGGGGGTGCCGACATTTTCATCTGTACATCTATGGCAAGCCATTCACGGTGGTGACTGACCATAAACCACTACTGCCTCTGTTTGCGGGAACCTCATCAAAACCGCCGCCTCGTATCGAGAAATGGCTGCTCCAATTGCAGGAGTACAACTGCACCATTGAATATCAGCCAGGAGCAAGGAACCCGGCGGACTATCTATCTCGACATCCCAGGCCAGCTATCCCAGAAGAGATGGAGGAGGCTGAAGAGACGGAGGCCTATGTCAAATGGGTGGTGGCGCGATCATGCCCTCGTCCCCTCTCCATAAGTGACATTGTGAATGCCACGACCCAAGATGCCTGTCTCCAGAGGGCCAAAGAACTTCTCCACACGGCCAACTGGCATCGAGCCAAGGAGGGGTGGAAGGTGCTCACTCCCGATGCTCAGAAGATAATGGAAAGCCTGTATCACGTCCGGGAAGAACTCAATGAGGATGAAGCGGGATGCCTGCTGCGAGGGCATCGCATAGTAATACCATCGGCCCTAACTGACCAAGTAATACAGCTGGCACATGTAGGTCATCAAGGAATAGTTAAAACCAAGGCACGATTGCGAACAAAGGTGTGGTTTCCCCTGATGGACGACATGGTAGAGAAGGTGGTGAGGACGTGTGCTGCGTGTCAAGTGACTGGAGAGGCCCCTCGAGAAGCTCCGATTGTAGTGGAACCCCGACCACAACAGCCATGGGAGAGGGTCAGCATGGATTTTGGCAGCCTCCCGGATGGCAGGTACACGTTGGTAATGATTGATGACCATTCCAAATATCCTGAAGTGGAGATAGTAGCCAGTACCAGTGCCGAGAGTGTCATCCCGAAAATAGAAAAGATTGTTGCCACTCACGGGGCCATGCGTGAGCTCCGCACGGACAATGGGCCCCCATTTCAAGGACAGGATCTGGCCACTTATCTGTCATCCCTGGGCACTCGACATCGACGCATCACTCCTCGCTGGCCTCAAGCCAACGGGGAAGCTGAACGCTTCATGAGAACTCTGAACAAAGTGATTCGTATTGCCCATGACAAAGGCCAATCCGTGGAGATGGCTATCTTCACGTTTCTCCGCAGTTACCGGCAAACCCCACACTCGACCACGGGGATAGCCCCGGCACATCTCCTTAGGGGACGGGTCATACCTGACTCTATTCCTCACCATCCCCATTGGTCACCGGAAGCTGTGAATGAAGAAATAATTGCAAACAAACGAAAGACTGCTTTTGCTACGATTAGCCGGAAGAGAAGGGCAACAGTGACACAGTTCAGCAGAGGGGATGTGGTACTCCTTCGCAACCGGGTGACCAGTGGAAAGTTCAGGCTGAACTATGAAAAAGGACCGTGGCAAGTAATCAGTGTGAAAGGCACCCGTATCACTGTGGTCCGAGGACGAGAGACAGTAACCAGAAACGTATCACATTTCAAACACTTCCAAGGGGAACCGAGGACACCAGATCCCCCAACGCCGCCTGCAGAAACTGAAACTGCAACGGATTTGCCAGGCCAGGAGCGGGCGCCCCGTCTCGAGGTCACACAGAGTAACACTTCAAGAGCAGTGATCAAAGAGGCGGGGGACGGCACTGAGGCCCTGGAGGGAGCTCCAGATCTGGAGGGGGCCGACATGGAGGCGCCTGAGGCAAATGCTGCCCCAGAGACAGACTGTTCGAGCCAGAGAGGCGTGCACCAAAGGCTGAGAAGAAACCCTACGCCTTCCTGCCGACTACGCGATTATCTCACGTAAGACTGTTTCATGTATCAGTACTAAGTACAATGTTCATCAACATGTCCTACCCGTTGGTAGTGGTAGTTTTGGAAAAGTGAACTCGGAGTCTATGAAGAATGTTATAATAGACTGTCCACCAAGGTTGTTGCTGAAGTTGTTGGTTTTTCTTGTTTTAGGAGGAATGTTATGTTCTGGGGATACGATCCGCCCCTGGCGCCAGGGGCGTGCAGTGTTAAAGTCATGTGACCTGGTATAATAAAGAGAGGCCCCGCACGCACGTACGCAGTTCTGGAACGAGCGCACGGAGAGCCAGCAAGTTATTCCCAGAGTCTGTCTCAGTTATTTCTAGGGCCACGTGTCAGGCCTAGTCAGACTTAGATGCCCCGAAGTGTAGGTCCACAGTTGTTGTCCCTAGGGCTATCACTGCCCACCTTCAGGACACAACAGTTATCATTTAAGCTGTCTTGCAAGTCGTCCAGCCTTGTAAAATCATCACTGATTATGGGTGAATGAAACAAGAGCCAGGTTAAGAAATGCCATCTTCTTGATGTCAAGAATGGGTGTGGCGTGTAAAATGAAAACAGTACAGTCCAATCAAATATTATTGACTTTTTAAACATTTAGTTGATTCTATAGAAAAATCCATACATCGAGCTGGCTATTCATGCATTAAAAGTGCCATAAACGTTGTAAAACAAAGTACGTAAAAAGACAAATTACGATGGGGATGTGTCCACCAACTGAAGGGTAAATTTAAGTAAATCAGCAGTAATACTAGACGTAATAATGTGACCAGATGTAGTGGCATATTACTAGTAATATTAGAAGTATTACAACACTAATAGTTGTAGTAAAGTATATATAAACATAGAAATGCCTACTATTAGAAACAACAGTAATGAGTCTCTTAATAATTATACCGTAGTAGAAGACATATTAGTATTAGTAATACTAGTTTCACTAATAATAAAAAATTTACTTGCTGGAATATTTCACGTAGTACAGCTTGTGATACTGATGGTAATAACAATGCTAGTAGTAGTTAAATATGTACTATAAGTGAGAGTATTGACATTTTTCGTGGTAATAGTGTCTTGCTGAAAGTAATTAGCAGTTGTAGTAATAATAGTAATAGGAGTATTAGTAATGTTGCTAGTCCTTTTAATTAAGGCTGCTTTATCAATTACAGTACTATTAGTGCTGCTGGTGATGGTAGTACTAGTATGACTAACAATAGCACTGAAAGCAACGTTAAAAATATTAGAAATGTAGGACTAATTTAATTTGTGATATCATTCGCAATTTATATATTGAATGGTATGCTATGTCCTAAAGTCTACGTTTTACTTTATATTAAAGACGAAATTGAACTTTATGAAATTGTCTGACTTCAATGGAACGTCTAACTGTAATCTACTCTTTAAATGAAAAGAAAGGAAATTAAATTGAGTGTTTAGTAGTAGATATATTTGAACTCTGTGGGACAACAGAGACCTAGAGGAAGTATCCATACAGACAGTCCAGGATATTTTTGATCAGTGGCCCTTCCTTTCTTAAAAACTAATATTTATTTTCCATTTAAAGTAATTAGAATGAAGGCTAATCACTGATTGCTGGAAAAGATAAATGGGTGCATGTTTGCGTCATTTGTCCTAGGCCTAGAGACTGAAGAGGGTGCAACACAGGAAGGGGGGGCAGAATGCTTTCAATCCTCGCACATATTTTGAGTACTGTTTTCGTGCACATTGTAAATGTCCTGTCCGGTTCCGTTGCACAGTTTCCAGCCTCTCGTTAGCGGTGTGCTGCACACGTCAAACAAAATCAGTTTCTGTAAAAAAATGTCTGCAAGAAAATTAACAGAATGACGTAATTTTATACCTTTTCTTCTTTGACATTTTTTAAATGTAATCAAGGTAAGATCTTAGAAACGTTAGTGGAATAAAAAGTTTAAGGCCTCAAATAAAAATTACTTTTCAAAAGAATCAAAGATGTACACGTAATGCATTTCAGGGCAAATGTATTAGACGTTTAGAATGAAATTATACATGTCGTCATACATTTTACATTACTTCCTAAAGAAGTAAGCAAGTGGAAATTTACCCCGTCTGACAGCTTTTTTGTCATTACAAATTAGAATTCAGCCAGAAAACTCGGGGGCATATTTACAAGAATTGCTGCTCAGCAGTTTTGATGCTATGTTTGTGACGTATTTACAAGTCGCTACATGGCGTTAGGATTACCTAGTGGCTGGGTAATCTTTCGCTAACACTAGCGTCAAGGCGATAGAAAAATACACATTAGCGTTAAAAAATTTACGGGCAGCAAAAAAAATTCATGCTAGTCATCCCAACGTCACTTTTCAGCCTCTACAGGAAAAAAGAGCTTACAAATACATTTCTAAGGAAAACAAAACAAAATACTGGAATGCAGAATGGAGCAGACAGGACCAAGTTTAGCACAGGTCAACAACCCCCCAAACCCTCCAAACAGCCAGGATAACCAGACAGAGTCCCAGGGGTAGAGGAAATGCAGAATCAGGGCCTCATTTATGAAAAGTGGTGCATCGCTGGGAAAAAATAGTGATGCAGCACTTTTCATTGCACCATCCTTGCAACACAATGGCGGGCGATGCCTGGAAGCGCGGACAGTCCCTGGGGCCTGGAAGCCTCGCTGGGCCTGTGTCTGAGACCTGGAGTGGGAGGTGCCGGTGCTGTGGAGTTTCTGTGGCCTGGTGGGAGAGGCGAGCCGTGTTGGGCCTGTGCCTGTGGGCCTTGGCAGTATACATTGAGGTGTTGGCGATCGCCCTTACCTGGAGGTGAAGTCTGGCTGGTCGCATGGAGACACATTGCTGACCTGTGTGAGAAGACCGCTTAGAGCCCCATAGAGCGGTGATCGGTAGAGGCGCTCTTGCACTCCGATGTGGGGAGGTCTGCATTGCATAACACGTGCCACCTCTACACCGGGGTGCACGGAGGAGCTTGTCGATGGTGGGATGCACCACTCTGAATCATAGGCCGGAAGAGGTGGTGCTTCCCAGATGCTGTGGAGGGTGAGGCCCCTTAGCTGTGCCGAACTTGTGTGGCGGGAGCGCTGCAACTTCACCTCTAAGATGGCTGTGTTGCATCACCTGCATCGGTATGTTCCCCAGTGAATGCAGCGGTGAATGCTGTAACCAGGATTTTGAAATCCGGCATGACTGAGGCTTCTGCTGGCTGAGTCACAGACTCTGAGAGAGCATGGCGGATTGAGCCCCGGTGTCAATGTCCAGGTGAGGAGATAGTGGGACAGGAGGCGGAGGAGGCCCTGGGGTCATGTTGGGCCCAGACCTAATGATTGTGGGTGACACAAACCATGCCCTGAACAATCCCTGCGCTGCGGCAGATCACATCATCGAGGACACAGCACAAGACTGGTGGGGGACTCCACTAACTGCCTCAAGTCGCTGATATCTGCAATTAGTGGGGGTGGGTGCAAGGGGCACACATATCAGTTGGGAGCCAGGCCCTTGGGCATGCAGCTTTATCTACTGTTACTCACTGGGGAACATGGAACCTGGTCACCACTGTTAGATTGGAGGAGGTGCCTGGGTGGTGCTGCCTTTTCTCACACCCTGTTAGTGCACTTTTGGGTGTATGGGGGATTTCCCTTAGTGCCGCCTGAACAATTATTCCTGGCTAGCATACACCTGACTGCAGGAGAGGGGCCAGCGGGCCACACTGCACTGCACGGCATGTCATATATAGTGCCTGGGCATCTGGCGCAACGATGGGCTGCCTGCACATGGGGCAGCATTGACACCTGGCCGCTCCCCCGTTTTGGTGGACCAAGTGGCTGGGACTTGCTGGCCGCCAGGGCAGGTGACAGCAGGACACCCTGGGCTCCAAACTAGACTCTCTACTCACCACTGTGGAGAAAATAGGTACCTCCCTCAAACAAGCATGCACTTCCCTTGAGGGCCGCATCGACAAAATCACAGTCGACTTCACCCTGGAGCGGGCAGATCATCCCAAGTTGACAAGGCACACAACATTGAGCAAGAATTGGGTGAAGTCCACCCTATTTCCTGGACCGCAGCATTGGAGATACAGCAGCTAATGGCACCTGTGAAGTCAGTAGAAAGAAGAGTAGAGGATGTGGAGGGCCACTCCCAGTGGAACAACGTGCGGGTGGTGGTTTTGCCCGAGGGAGCAAAAGGAGCTGATGCAGCAGCATATACTGAGACATGGTTGCGTGATCTACTGCAAGCAGGTGCACTCTCCCCATTCTTTTTTGTGGAGCAGGCCCATTGAGTGCCAGCGAGCGATCCACTGCGGCGGGACAGGTCCTAGACCCTTGCTTTTCTTCCTCCTACAGGGATTGAGATGCTGTCCTGAGGGAGGTACGCAAGCTGAGAGAGTTGAAGGTGGATAACGTCACAGTTGTTTTCTTCCCTGTCTACACCATGGGGTACAGAGGCAGAGGGGCTAATCTCTAGTGGTTAAGTGATTCCTCCAAGAGTTCAGCATCAATTACTCCATCCTACACTGTAAAGGCTGCGATTGATCTCAGATGATGACACACAAATAATTGACTCCGCGGAACAGTTCTGGACCTGGCTGCAATCTACTGGTCACCAGGTGTTGCGGATAGGGAGTGAAGGGTCTGCGGAACAAGCTGTAATTCGTGGCGCCAGTCATACTGGGAGGCGTAGGAGGAGCAGATGTCCCCACCCCAACCACAAGCCACCCCCAATCTTCAACAGGTTATACAAGAGGCAGAAGGATTGCATGCGGGGGCCATGATGTGCAATTGCACCCAGAGACAGGAAACTGACACTTCCCCTGAATGCTCCCCCAGTGATGTGGGCTCCACTGTGATGAAGCCATCCATTCTGGAGTCCGGGTGACCACGAGATGTGACTCCTCAGAAGACAGATGACCTAATAAGGTTGACTGGCTGTGCATCTCTACTTCTTCAATGGTTACAGACGGCTCTGGAGAGTCTCTGGCTTTCTGCGGTTCACGATCTCCAGCTTCCTGTTGCTGACGTTACTTTCTACTGAGGTCAGCACTTGAGGGGATCAGGTCAAGTCGTCATCCAAAGGGAACAGAACAGTTGTTTGGGTGATGGACACATGACAAGTGTGATAGTGGTGATCTCTGTGCTGCTCCTAGCTGCAATGTGGCAGGAGGTCCATGGCGTTGTTGACCTTGTCAAGGAAGAATTGTGGGAGTTCTTCTATTATCCAAGGGCCTTATTTACAAGGTCACTATTCATAGTCCTGTAAATATGTGCCCCGTTCACGTATAAATCTGCATGAAAGGGGCATTCCATGGTTGTTGCTGTAGGTGTTCCCACCCAAAACCCATCGAATATGACACATTCCCATATTTATGAAAAATCTTAAACCTGGAAATGCATCAGAATCTAACAGCACACCAAGGGTCGCATTTGGGAGGCGCAACAGGGATAAATGTTTTCATTTCTCCTTGTTTTCTATTTCTATGTGTGCAGCATTCTGGAGCATACATAGAAAGAGGAAATTGCCTGGATTTTGTGAAGGAAAGTGTGCCTTCCTGCACAACATCAATCAGCTCCACAACGCAGGCACCTTTGCACCATGGCGCAAGTGTGCCTATGTTGGTGCATGGCAGCCATTGAGCACCAACATAGGGAACAAAGACAGGAATGTGCCCTATCTTATTGATAGGGCACATTCCTGCCCTTCTGTTTTGTCACAAGGCAGCATAGCACGATTCCGTCCAGCACTGTGACTGTCCTTCACCAAAACCTCTTAAATGAGGCCCCCAGTGTGTTTGCATAATTTTTAAGACCAGCTAATTTCGGATGTTAAAAACCTGCCTCTCATGGGACTTAGCAGCAGTTTTTCTTCGTTAGCGACAGACAAGGAAATCCTTGTAAATATCACGTTGTGTGTTTTGCTGGAGTTTTTACATGGGAACGCCTACCTTGCATCTCATTTTCGCGAGGTCACACTAACAGAAGTGCCACTATGAAAAAATCACGTTAACACTGAGAAAATGCTGCTAATTATTTTATGATTCATAAAAGGGGGTGGTGATGGACAGAGCATCTGAATTAAGCAGAACACTCCTACCCAGTCAAAAGATCAGGGCTTAATCCATCACCGTTTTTTAGCTCACTGCACCATCCCAGTTCAGAACCTGGCTACATGCAAATTAGTCTGTCACTGGCCCAGTGCATCATGGGAACAGGGCAGACCAAACTACAAAGCCAATTCTTTACTGGAAAGGAAACAAGCTTCCGGGAACCGGTTTCTGGCATTGCAGCCGTCTTCGGCCCGGCTTGCTTAAATCCTGATGGTGCAGTGAGCAAGGGATTCATGTCTGAGCATACCCTTCCACTCCTATAGTGGCCAAAACGATTCATAAAAGGGGGTGGTGATGGACAGAGCATCTGAATTAAGCAGAACACTCCTACCCAGTCAAAAGATCAGAGCTTGATCCATCACCGTTTTTTAGCTCACTGCACCATCCCAGTTCAGAACCTGGCTACATGCGAATTAGTCTGTCCCTGGCCCAGTGCATCATGGGAACAGGGCAAACCAAACTACCAAGCCAATTCTTTACTGGAAAGGAAACAAGCATCCGGGGACTGGTTTCTGGCATTGCAGCCGTCTTCGGCCCGGCTTGCTTGAATCCTGATGGTGCAGTGAGCAAGTGACTCATGTCTGAGCATACCCTTCCACTCCTATAGTGGCCAAAACGATTCATAAAAGGGTGTGGTGATGGACAGAGCATCTGAATTAAGCAGAACACTCCTACCCAGTCAAAAGATCAGGGCTTGATCCATCACCGTTTTTTAGCTCACTGCACCATCCCAGTTCAGAACCTGGCTACATGCAAATTAGTCTGTCCCTGGCCCAGTGCATCATGGGAACAGGGCCGACCAAACTACCAAGCCAATTCTTTACTGGAAAGGAAACAAGCTTCCGGGGACCGGTTTCTGGCATTGCAGCCGTCTTCGGCCTGGCTTGCTTAAATCCTGATGGTGCAGTGAGCAAGGGATTCATGTCTGAGCATACCCTTCCACTCCTATAGTGGCCAAAACGATTCATAAAAGGGGGTGGTGATGGACAGAGCATCTGAATTAAGCAGAACACTCCTACCCAGTCAAAAGATCAGGTCTTGATCCATCACCGTTTTTTAGCTCACTGCACCATCCCAGTTCAGAACCTGGCTACATGCAAATTAGTCTGTCCCTGGCCCAGTGCATCATGGGAACAGGGCAGACCAAACTACCAAACCAATACTTTACTGGAAAGGAAACAAGCTTCCGGGGACCGGTTTCTGGCATTGCAGCCGTCTTCGGCCCGGCTTGCTTGAATCCTGATGGTGCAGTGAGCAAGGGACTCATGTCTGAGCATACCCTTCCACTCCTATAGTGGCCAAAACGATTCATAAAAGGGGGTGGTGATGGACAGAGCATCTGAATTAAGCAGAACACTCCTACTAACCCTGGGCGTAGTGGGCGTAGTGGGGCTCCGCGGAGCTACGCGGAGAGGGCGAGAAGCTACGCCCACTCCCGCACTCCGCGTAGCCCCACTACGCACCTCCCTCCCGCTCTCCCCTACATCCATTATTTAAGCAACTAACCTTAATAAAACAGTTTTAAAGCACTTACCGTGTCGGGGGGCTCGTCCAGGGCTCCCTCTGGGAATAGCCTCGTCCTGGATACCAATGCGCATGCGCGGGCGGCCGCGCATGCGCATTTCTCCCGAGAAATGCGCATGCGCGGCCGCCCGCGCATGCGCATTGGTATCCAGGAAAGGACGCTATTCCCAGAGGAAGCCCCGGACGAGCCCCCGGACACGGTAAGTGCTTTAAAATAGTTTCATTAAGGGTAGTTGCTTAGATATTGTATGTAGGGGAGGGCGGGAGGGAGGCGGGTGGCGGCCGACTCGGCTACGCCCACGGAGTGGGCGTAGTGTTGCCGGGTACGCTGTCTACGCAAAATGCGTAGGAGGCAACACTACGCCTACTCCGTGGGCGTAGCCGATTCGGACGCCCAGGGTTAACTCCTACCCAGTCAAAAGATCAGGGCTTGATCCATCACCGTTTTTTAGCTCACTGCACCATCCCAGTTCAGAACCTGGCAACATGCAAATGATCTGTCCCTGGCCCAGTGCATCATGGGAACAGGGCAGACCAAACTACCAAGCCAATTCTTTACTGGAAAGGAAACAAGCTTCTGGGGACTGGTTTCTGGCATTGCAGCCGTCTTCGGCCCGGCTTGTTTAATCCTGATGGTGCAGTGAGCAAGGGACTCATGTCTGAGCATACCCTTCCACTCCTATAGTGGCCAAAACGATTCATAAAAGGGGGTGGTGATGGACAGAGCATCTGAATTAAGCAGAACACTCCTACCCAGTCAAAAGATCAGGTCTTGATCCATCACCGTTTTTTAGCTCACTGCACCATCCCAGTTCAGAACCTGGCTACATGCAAATTAGTCTGTCCCTGGCCCAGTGCATCATGGGAACAGGGCAGACCAAACTACCAAACCAATACTTTACTGGAAAGGAAACAAGCTTCCGGGGACCGGTTTCTGGCATTGCAGCCGTCTTCGGCCCGGCTTGCTTGAATCCTGATGGTGCAGTGAGCAAGGGACTCATGTCTGAGCATACCCTTCCACTCCTATAGTGGCCAAAACGATTCATAAAAGGGGTGGTGATGGACAGAGCATCTGAATTAAGCAGAACACTCCTACTAACCCTGGGCGTAGTGGGCGTAGTGGGGCTCCGCGGAGCTACGCGGAGAGGGCGAGAAGCTACGCCCACTCCCGCACTCCGCGTAGCCCCACTACGCACCTCCCTCCCGCTCTCCCCTACATCCATTATTTAAGCAACTAACCTTAATAAAACAGTTTTAAAGCACTTACCGTGTCGGGGGGCTCGTCCAGGGCTCCCTCTGGGAATAGCCTCGTCCTGGATACCAATGCGCATGCGCGGGCGGCCGCGCATGCGCATTTCTCCCGAGAAATGCGCATGCGCGGCCGCCCGCGCATGCGCATTGGTATCCAGGAAAGGACGCTATTCCCAGAGGAAGCCCCGGACGAGCCCCCGGACACGGTAAGTGCTTTAAAATAGTTTCATTAAGGGTAGTTGCTTAGATATTGTATGTAGGGGAGGGCGGGAGGGAGGCGGGTGGCGGCCGACTCGGCTACGCCCACGGAGTGGGCGTAGTGTTGCCGGGTACGCTGTCTACGCAAAATGCGTAGGAGGCAACACTACGCCTACTCCGTGGGCGTAGCCGATTCGGACGCCCAGGGTTAACTCCTACCCAGTCAAAAGATCAGGGCTTGATCCATCACCGTTTTTTAGCTCACTGCACCATCCCAGTTCAGAACCTGGCAACATGCAAATGATCTGTCCCTGGCCCAGTGCATCATGGGAACAGGGCAGACCAAACTACCAAGCCAATTCTTTACTGGAAAGGAAACAAGCTTCTGGGGACTGGTTTCTGGCATTGCAGCCGTCTTCGGCCCGGCTTGTTTAATCCTGATGGTGCAGTGAGCAAGGGACTCATGTCTGAGCATACCCTTCCACTCCTATAGTGGCCAAAACGATTCATAAAAGGGGGTAGTGATGGACAGAGCATCTGAATTAAGCAGAACACTCCTACCCAGTCAAAAGATCAGGGCTTGATCCATCACCGTTTTTTAGCTCACTGCACCATCCCAGTTCAGAACCTGGCTACATGCAAATTAGTCTGTCCCTGGCCCAGTGCATCATGGGAACAGGGCAGACCAAACTACCAAGCCAATTCTTTACTGGAAAGGAAACAAGCTTCCGGGGACCGGTTTCTGGCATTGCAGCCGTCTTCGGCCCGGCTTGCTTGAATCCTGATGATGCAGTGAGCAAGGGACTCATGTCTGAGCATACCCTTCCACTCCTATAGTGGCCAAAACGATTCATAAAAGGGGGTGGTGATGGACAGAGCATCTGAATTAAGCAGAACACTCCTACCCAGTCAAAATATCAGGGCTTGATTCATCACCGTTTTTTAGCTCACTGCACCATCCCAGTTCAGAACCTGGCTACATGCAAATTAGTCTGTCCCTGGCCCAGTGCATCATGGGAACAGAGCCGACCAAACTACCAAGCCAATTCTTTACTGGAAAGGAAACAAGCTTCCGGGGACCGGTTTCTGGCATTGCAGCCGTCTTCGGCCCGGCTTACTTGAATCCTGATGGTGCAGTGAGCAAGGAACTCATGTCTGAGCATACCCTTCCACTCCCTGGCGTCGTTGACCTTGTCAAGGAAGAATTGTGGGAGTTCTTCTATTATCCAAGGGCCTTATTTACAAGGTCACTATTCATAGTCCTGTAAATATGTGCCCCGTTCACGTATAAAACTGCATGAAAGGGGCGTTCCATGATTGTTGCTGTAGGTGTACCCACTCGAAACCCATCGAATATGACACATTCCCATATTTATGAAAAATCTTAAACCTGGAAATGCATCAGAATCTAACAGCACACCAAGGGTCGCATTTGGGAGGCGCAACAGGGATAAATGTTTTCATTTCTCCTTTTTTTCTATTTCTATGTGTGCAGCATTCTGGAGCATACATAGAAAGAGGAAATTGCCTGGATTTTGTGCAGGAAAGTGTGCCTTCCTGCACAACATCAATCAGCTCCACAACGCAGGCACCTTTGCACCATGGCGCAAGTGTGCCTATGTTGGTGCATGGCAGCCATTGAGCACCAACATAGGGAACAAAGACAGGACTGTGCCCTATCTTATTGATAGGGCACATTCCTGCCCTTCTGTTTTGTCACAAGGCAGCATAGCACGATTCCGTGCAGCACTGTGACTGTCCTTCACCAAAACCTCTTCAATGAGGCCCCCAGTGTGTTTGCATAATTTTTAAGACCAGCTAATTTCGGATGTTAAAAACCTGCCTCTCATGGAACTTAGCAGCAGTTTTTCTTCGTTAGCGACGGACAAGGAAATCCTTGTAAATATCACGTTGTGTGTTTTGCTGGAGTTTTTACATGGGAACGCCTACCTTGCATCTCATTTTCGCGAGGTCATACTAACAGAAGTGCCACTATGAAAAAATCACGTTAACACTGAGAAAATGCTGCTAATTATTTTATAACATTGTTTTATAAAAGAAAATCGTGCCCCCTGGTCCAGAGCTTTTCACAAAACTTCAATACTATGCCCCAACTTAGGTCAAGATATGATATCGAAGAAATAACTCTAGGTTGAGGGACTTTGCACTTGCTCTGATCTTATCGGATATATAGAGAAACATACACAAGTAAGTGAAATTGTTTGTTTTTTTATTCTGGAGTGCACTTCTACTTCTCCTGCTTGGACTATTTATTTGCACCAAGACATAGTGTAAATAGGTTTTGAGGGGGTGAGTACCTGGTCAGAGGAATTTCAGGCCACTCTCAAGAAATGCAGAACATTGACGAATGTCCTCAAAGGAGCAAAGGTAATCGCTGAGGTGTCAGATCTTTTCTCCTCAAAATAAAGGTTTGTTGGTGCGTGAAGTACTGGAGGCCACGGTATTTCTAAAATCTTAAAAAAGAGAAACATTAGGTCTCTGGAACTCATATCCTTACTCCTTAGAAGATGATTTAATATACTTGGGAAGGGACTTTAATGAGACAAATGCAATGGACGACCCCGACAAGATTACACTTCCTAATGTTAAGAAGGGGACCAGGAGTATGTCAAATGTTGATGCCAGTTCTCAATTCATCATTCTCAAAGATGGCTATCTGAGACAGAGAGCAAATCTAGCAAACTGCTGGCATGGCTCTGCATGTTAGAAGATGAAAATAGGTAGATCATGCATCTAGTATCTTATAGAGGCTCAAAAGTTAAGTGCGAAGAGGTGGTTGTAGTAGAATTTTCTGACTGTTGCCATGCCCTTTATGGCTGTTGAGAGCTTATGTGAGAAATTGATCGGGAAACACTTTGGCGAGCGCCTGGCGTAGTGGCACGTACAGGGAAAGTTTAAAGACTGAGAAATCAGATGATGAGGTCATGGTGACCAAGACTGAGTTGTAATCTGAGAAATTACTTGGAACCCAAAAGAAATGTTTAATAGATTAGCCAAAGAATCACAGAACATATGCTGAATATGTTGCATGAAGAATTTATAGATGGAAGTGGCTTGATGACCAAAGATTGGTCACATTGGGGCATATGTATCAAGCCCTTTTCCTGTTCGCAAATGGGCCGCTTCTCAAAATCGGCCCATTTGCGAACGGGAAACGACCTTTTGGGATGTATCATCACAAAAGGGCATCGCAAATTAGAGAAAAATTTGAGATTCCTTATTTTGCGATTGCATTTGAGGAATCGCAAATTGTGATTCCTTATCCTTAAATGCGATGTAGAAAGCACCTAAGTTGTGCAAATTTGGCATAAGAAATCACAAATTACCACCAACTTACAGTTGATTGTAATTTGCAAATTCTTTGAAAAAAGCACTTTTTTACTTTTTTCAAAGTGCCATGTGGCGCACATACAAGCCACATGTGCACACATGCAAATTTCAGGGGTGCAACTGGGTGTCCTTTTGGAACCCTTGCACCTTTGAAATTGCGAGCACAATTTGTGAGTACCTATTGGGTACTGGCAATTGGCGCACGCAATTTCCATTTGTTCCTATGGGCCTTGTGGCCCATAGGAATGAATGGGAATGGATTACTTAATTGATACTCACAATTTGCAAGTCTGAATTAAGGAATATGAGGGAATCACAAAATATTTGCAATATTTTGATGAAATCTCGTTTTGCAATTCTCAAATAGCGATTCTCTAAAAATCGCTATTTGGAAATCGCAAAACCTTTCATTGATACATATGCCCAATTAATCCTTATGCTTTAAGAAGGGAAGCTGAGAATTATATGTGACTTTTACTGTCCTATACTTTGAGTCACCCTCGAACTACGCTGTTGGCACAGATACTAGCAACCTTCTCCTGCAGATGATATCTAAGGTGTGTAGCTAGACTAATCAGGCTTTATGCTTAACAAGTTCAGCAGAATTAACCTTAGGTGCCGCTACATTGTTTAGAAATGGGGGGCAAGCCATTGAGCTCATTGCACTGTCCTACAGGATTCAAGTAGCATCTATCTACAGAGGCTCACCCAGGGTTAGTTTGAGTTCTGATGTGAAGATTGCCCCACAGTTTCGGCTGTCTTGTTACTTCTGGCCCAGGAATAAGGGCCTGATCTAGTGTTTGGCAAATGGAGTAGTGCCCGTTGGGATGACAGAGGACATTATCTCCGCCACTACTAGGATACTGTGCCTGCACCAAATTTAGACATTACCACCAGCCCTGCAGTTATCTCTGTACATTGAAAAGAACACTCATCACAGTGGTTCCTTTCAATGTACTAAATGTTTGGTTTAAATCCGCCATTCTATTTAACACCTGTCCATCAAACGTTTGACTTTTTTTGTTTTTCAAAGAACAAATTCCCAAAGCAATAGTTTGTTTTTGAAAAAGAAAAGAACTAATGACCCCATACTATGAAAGTTTTCTCCCAGGGTGTGCAGGAGATCATTATTGTTTTCTCTCTGTTCCTCACAGTGAGATCTTATCTGGTGTGACAAACAGGATAAACCAAGGAATTACACAGACCACCATAAATAGGGCGAATGTGTAATGCCCTTCCTTTGACTGACCTTACTCTGTCGGGCTCTTGGTAGTATCCCATCAAAAAAGTCAAAAGGGGTCCACTGATGGAATACTTAAGGTCCGCCTGTCTCTAAATAAGTCGGACCGACCGATGGTTTGGTGGACAGGGTACTGCGTTGCATTAGCAACAAAGTATCCTGCTCACCAAATTCTAAATCTGCGCCTAAATTGCATGTGGCTGGCCTCCCTCTGGATTGGGGAAAATGGTGAGCTCTAGTGTAACCAAATTAACTAACTAGAGACTGAGATACATTCAAAACATTCTAACCATTACTGTTTCTTTGATTAGACATCACACATCACAGACTGACAAGACAAAGTTTCTCCTGCCTGATCTAAGATATTGTCATGCTCATATTGAGGAAAATAGATTGAAAGCTAACTATGTAAGGCTTTGTCCCCTTCAAAAAACGTTTCTGCTCTAAACATTGATGTAATGAGGCACTCTTAATTTGTACCTGTTCTATTTCTCAGAGATGTGTTTTTTAGCCCAGACAACATGGCATTCAAGCACCATCAGACAAATGTATTAAACGTGCAAGCAACAATTATAGCCTTCTTCCACCAAGACATAGACCCATTGGAGGCCTTGAACAGTGAATGTTTTCACTACTTGGTCACCTGTGTTACTATTTGACAGATCTTCAGACTTCCACTTTACCAGCTGCTGATAGAAAGTGATGTGCCATTATTCAAGTTCAATCAATGTGGATAGACTGAAGATCAAATCAGCCTGTCTACACAATGCACTTTTTCAGAGTCAGAGTAGCAGTCGATCTTGTTACTAGGCCATAAGGCTATACGAGCAGCAAATTTTTAAGAGAATGTCCCGTTGGATGGTATACTACACAGCACGGGCTTTTCACAGAATGTATCCAGCTGTGGAGGATTGTTGCCAGCAACAGGGGATGAGTGCTTGGTTTCAAATTTTCTTCATCTGCCAAAGGGTTGTACAGTTTAGGGAAAAAGAGCTTCCTGCTCTTAGTCTTGGGTTTCAGACTAGGATTGATCTGGAGGCCAGTGTGGCACTGTTTTTTTTATTAAGCCCGAGGCAGAAAGTTTCATTAGGTACAGGGGGTGAGGTGTTTATTGCACAGCCTCTTTAATCGCTCACTCATTGATCCTCCATATTTGGAAGACATCTAGAGTACCATCATATCAAGTGTGGCATGATAAAATGATTCAAACGAAAAGGTGTTAAGAAGCATTTGCAAAGAGATTTGGGGGTATAAAAAGATTTAACACCTCCTGGCAGTTTATGGAGGTAATAGAAAATGCAATAGCACGTTGGTAGTTATCTAAAGTATGACGGCAATTTGATGTAGTTATTGCTGTACATTTACTGTATAATATCTGTTCATTTATTCTGATGGTGGCTATATTATGACATTTGTCAGAGGCACGATTGCACTTTTAGTTGTGGATATTCCTCGATATGTACTGTTGAATATCTTTCTTTCTTATTGTATATGCACTGTATAATATCTTCTCATATATCCTGATGGTGGGTATATTATGAAATTGCTCAGATGCAAGCTTGCACTTTCAGTGGCAGATATTCCTCGATGTGTATTGTTAAAAATCTTTTTATTTGTTCATTTATTCTGATGGCTTAACACCGCCTTGTGAATAAGGCGCCCTTTCATGCTATCCTTAGCGTGAAAAGGGTGGGCAATGGGTGTTGCAGTGGGCAGTCAGCAAAATGTCATGTATGATTGTTGACGTGCAGGAAGGTGTCTCTTCCTGCACATAAACAATCATTTAAAAAAATTACGAGTTGCAACTACTATTACGAGTTGCAACTTCTATGTGTGCTGCACAAGCAGCACCCACAGAAGATACAAATTGACATATATGATTGTTTATGTGCAGGAAGGGACACCTTCCTGCACATAAGCAATCATTTCCCACAACGTAGGCACCCTTGCACAATTCGTGCGAGGGTGCCTGCATTGGCCCTATGCAGCTAGATTTAGTGCCAGCACAGGGAGAAATGGAGGGCTGCGCCTTATTGTTGTAAAAACGGTGCAGCCCTGCGTTTCTAAAGTGACGGAGCGTGGTGTTAGCCTTCTTGGCCTAACGCTGTGCTCCGCCACTTTAGTTGTATATATGCCCCTAGTTCTTTCATCTAGTTCTCAAGGTTAGTTAGCAAAATACCAGTGTACCATTTGACTTCATGCTGTAGGAATAACCAGTCTATTGTCCATGGTTGTTTCTTTTTCCTTTCAAGTGAATTTAGGCCCTTACTTATGAGGGGGTTACGCCGCTGCATCAATTTTCTGTGATGCTGCGGCAGCATAATCAATGCTCCACACTGCACCCACTTTACAAAGTGACGCCTCTAGGCAGATGAGTCACTTTGTAAACTCTGCTCTACATTACACCTGCATCAGGTCACAAACCCAGAAGTGGCATGTCAAACCCTTAGACCCCAGAGACCAGCACAAGGTGGCCTGTTTGTCTCACTCGTAGACCATTTGCAGCCTTCTATTTACTGCTGTGTGGTTATGGTTAGGACAAGGAATTAAAACCAGGCCGCTGAAAACTTTTCATTGTGTGGGCAAAAGCTTGCCAAAATCAAGAATTTCGCATTATGCCTTCATTTCAATTATTTGTGTGACATTTTGCAGATTATCTATTTCTTGTAATATGCACCAGGTGGAGACTGGTTTAAGAAAACAAATTCTCTTTCCACTATATTCCTTGGCGTTTTTATGCAAGGTATACTCTGTTATCACACGAAATTTAGCTTTATAGTACCTGGATATTTACATTTCACAAAAAAATAAAAGTTTCATCCACCTCTACTGAAAAGGGGGGGCCCTCGGCCCCCCCGCACGCATGGCGGCGCGGCGACCGCCTCACCCCTTTTCCCCTTCGGGTCCTTCGACGGTGGGGGCGTGCCCTGGGGGCGCGGCCCACCGCCGATTGGCCGGCGCCCCTCCTGACCCGGAATCAATGGACTGGTTCCGGGTCGAGGGGGGCGGGCGAGAGGAGGGGCCACCCGGCCCCTCGGGAATAAGAGGTAGGGAGCACCCAGGAGACTCCCTTGTCCCTGGACGCTCCCTCGCTGAACGTTGTGCCCCGCGTTCGGGGCTTCTTTGTTTCCCACCCACCATCCCTTGGTACAAAGTTTAAGCAGCATTATGTCCGGTCTAATGGTAAGTTTCATAGGTATAGACCGCGGGAGAGAGTAGGTTGTTGTGGTATTTTGTGATATGTTGTCAGGACTTTTTTCCCTTTGTAGAAAAATGATGTGTGAAGTGAACTATATTTGAAGATGTGTGTCGTTAGGCCTTTTTTCCCTTTGTAGATATACGCAGTGATTGTGACTGTGAGCAACATGCGTGAACCGAATTGTAATTTATGCCATGTGTCGTTAGGCCTTTTTTCCCCTTTAGCTATGCGTGGATACTGTTCTTTATTAGACAGCGTAGTTGTCCTTTAGACTTTTTTCCATAGGTCGTCGTATTTATTAGGTATGGGGCATGCGGTAAGGTCATTATCGGTGAGCACATATTTGAGGTCTGAGGGGGCGGGCATCATCCGATGGAGGTTCCCGCCCAGGGGGAGGAGCCTGCGGGCCACTCCCAGTACTCCAGGGGCAAGGTAATATGCAAAGGAGCGCGGGTAGGAGTAGTTCACGCTTTCCTTAGGCTGGTAGCCACCCCGCGCGCGTGGACTCATGACGCCATCGGCGCAGAGTAAGGGCCCTCCTTTAGTGGGTAAATGGAGTTTGGGGCGTAGATCGGGCAATTCCCGGGGTAACACTGCGCATGCGCACTTCTAAGGGGAAGGCGCCGCTTGTAGGACCTGACACCGGTAGTGACCCTGCCATATGGCCAGAAATGTACAAAAATCAAGATAGGATGTTTAGTTAAGCTAGGAACAACTTGTATTAGAGTTTTGTTAAGGTCAGGCTCTCAAACTTGTTGATAACGATTGTATAACTGAATGTCCTGCTGATTTTTGTATCTCATTGTTGATTATGCAATTAAAACCCTTTTTAATTTCATACTTTAATAAATACGGCCGGGCGACTAGCGCCCGCCTTCCAAAGAGTAAACACGTCTCGTGTCCACGTTCCTTGGTGTTGGGTGCCGGATTGGGGGGGGGGCGGCAGCTAGTCGCTGACCATGTGGAAATCAGTACCACTGTGTACTTGACATCCCTGCCTGTTTGTACCAACCCTGAGATCAGGGTAGTAAGGACGCTGTCAAGGACACCAAAGGCCAAGGCAGGGACAGCACCTGCTTCCAGGGCTACCTCTCATTGATGTCCATGAACATAAACCTCGCACCGCAAGGGCAAAATACCATGCCACACACTCTCAACCAGAGACATTTGCACTTGCCCAGATACTGATACAGAATTAACAGGTTTAGTATTCAATGCTGAAAACAATACCACAAAAAAGCAAGCATCACCCATTAGAACAATGGCCACTTAGTTCTGCATGCATTCTAATCCACATGGTGAATGTAATTTCTTATAACAAATGAGCTACTCTAATTATATGAACGTTTGGAGTTATCTATCGCAAACGTGTACGGTAGCTTTAATAAAGAGCAGACATTGATGGCAGCTGTGATGAAACAGATTTATCACTCTTGGCAAATTATATTGCAAACTCTTCGCTCATGACTAGTCACAGCAGAAACAACATCAGCATATTCAACAGAAGTGTCACCTGTGATTCTCATATTGAAACCGCTTGTTCTGGCAGCAGAAACTCGCTCCTCTCCAGCCCGTGTACCTCTCAGCGGATGACTCGGCTACAGGGGTAATTCTTTGAATGAAGGAATTGGAAACCTGTAGTCCCTTAAATCAAACTAAGTGGTATTATATTAAAGCGCAGAGCAAATCAATCTAAATCCAGGGATAATAAAGCTCTAATCAGGTGGTAGCAAAAATAATAGGTTGTCATGCATGAGGAAAAATAGGCAATCATGGAATGTTTTCTTTAATTAGGTGGCGTGGAGTGGAGGAACTGGGTAGGAACCGGCAAGACATTCATCATGACAAAGGTGGGAAATTATTCAGATCACCGAGGGAGGGAAATTGAGAGCGGTTTGCTTAGAATCGACTGGACAGAAAATTAAAGCTTTTTTTCCCCGTGTTGTGTCACTTACTGTGGATGACTTCTTGACAGGTGTTAGGCCTGGATACAGACGTGAACAGTTAATTATTTTGGAAGTACCCACATTTTTTTTAGCCGAGAATACATAAACTTAACTAGTCAAAGTCCATGTTTGATCTCATCTCCTGCATTGTGTCAGTAAAGAATTTGATTCACTCACTTGGTAAAATCCACCTTAAATCTACAGTGCTTGATCAGGCATACATATATTATTATTTTGCAGGGCAATAGTATCCATCCAATGAAATATGTCTTAACAATGTGCTCTTTCCTGACTGCTGTTTATTTTCAAACAAATTTTACAACAGCACTGTTAATTCCGGATTGTTACACATTTGGATATATTTACAAGTATTGTCGCTAAGCAGTTTTCACAATTTTTTTACCTCTGCCGATCGCCAAATCCTACCAATATGTTTGCAACTAATTTACCGTACGTCGCTACGTGGCGTTAGGATCAGCTAGCGGACAAGAAAAATTATGCTAACTCAAGCGTCAAGGCGATAAGAAAAATCATGTTATTGTGAAAACAGTGACGGGCGGCCAATCGCGGTATAAAAGTTCCCCCTAGTCAGCCCAATGTCACTTTTCAGCATCTAGCAGCAAAAATAGCTTACAAACATGTCACTAAGGAAAAAAATGACCAGAGTGCAGAATATAGCAGCCAGTACCAAATTCAGCATAGGACAACAACTCCCTCCACCAACCCCTCCAACAGCCAGGATGGCCCGCCAGAGTCCAAGGGGCAGAGGAAGAGAAAACGCAGATTCGGTCAGGAAGAGAATGAGACCCTGATTGCAAAGGTGGTGGAGCATCAACACCAGCCCTTCGTCCCCTCCAAGTTGTCATTGGGGGCCAAAAACGTTATATGGCCATTGTCAAGAAGGTGAACTTCATTGCAGAAGTCAAGAGGAAAGTGACCAGGATTTGTACCATTTCTTTTAGCTGTTGTATACCTCGCAAAAGTCTATGGCTATGACATGTGACATATGTTGTGTATGTGGCTTTCATTGGGCAGATGTCTTTGATTAAAAATGTGTCTGGTCTCTCAACATGCAAACCTTCACAGACGCATGATACGCCATACTTTTGCAATATTTGATTGGTAATGCATAGAATGGTACAAATTACACAGTTTCCTATATGTTGTATATGTGACTACATATGTGGCAAGTATAACGCCCATTCCAGTAAAGTGTCTACCACTGTCACGGGGTAGAAATGCATACATATGTGTCAATCAAGCATGCACTACTTGTGTCAAAGAGATCGGGGCATACGTACAAGGCACAAACGCCAATGGGAAATCACTTTCGTTTATGGTCTTGTGGTGTTAAAGCATCCCCAAATTTACAGGGTTGTGCAAAGCCAGTTAACCTAGATTTACACCATTTTGTTCATATTTCCTCACCACAGCAGTCCACTACAGTTAAGGGGTGGGCAAATGGTGTTGGGTTGGACATTCCACCGCAACATCTTTAGCTTTTGATCCGGCTCCAGATTCACATATCTGGGGCTGAGTCAAATTTACCAGCTCTGAAAATGTGCGATGTTAGACAGACAATACTAGGGGACATGTATTTAGTTCTTGTGCGTTTCAGCCCAATCCATATGTGCTGCATGGTGCAGCACACATTAGGATGCAAACCCCCTTTCTAGATTATTTTTGTGCTGTAAGGTGTCCCTTCCTGCACAGAATAAATAACCATGCAGCTCAGTCACTCTTGCTATAAGGCACAAGTGTGCCGGCACTGGCACTGCCCAGATTTGTTGGCACCAGTGCAAGGGCATGCACAGGGAAGCACCATAAGGTACATATGCCTCATCGCTGTGTGTTGCGACAAGACAAGGCATGGTGCCACCTATTTTTGCACAACACCAGCCTCAGACCTTTCATCATAGATTACCTCTAACACTTCTGATTTGCTGTTTCAATGTGTGGGGCATGAACATGAAAGTGGATATATGTGCCCCTGTGAGATGTTTTACGACACATGGTGGTGCACAGTATCGACTGTAGGGGCACCATACAGAAGCTAGTAAATGTGTTGGGAGGTTGCACAGAACCACTGAAAAAGTATCCTGCATACACTGCAATGCAAGACGTCTTTGGGCCAGTGTAGGCCATAGCTTTGACAGTATTTGGTATTCATTCATTGTGTGACTTCACTGGCAATAGCAGTGCAGATTTCAGCCATGATACTCTTGATATGCCCCTGGAAACGTCATTGTTAGCTGTTAGGCTTATGTTGGCCTTATGTTGGCATCCAGGACAGTGGGGAGGTACCTGAAAAAGGTTGCCTGTGATACTCCTGCCACTCTGGTGGTGGTATGTTGAAAATTTCCTGATGCCAGCATGTGGAGGACAGTGAGTAGCTTGGTCTGTGTAGGGATGTTGGTGCAGCGCTGGGGTGTGGGCTGCAGGCCAGGTGCTATTTGGTTCATGCGGCGGATAATAGACCCCTTCTTAAGCATGTAATGTGCTATGGCCTCCTCTTCCCAGAGGTGAACGAGGGTGATCCTCTGGCGGTAGATCTGCTCCCATCTACACCACTGCCATAGTGGTAGTGGTGGTTGTCATGACCCTACTTCCTCTGTCCTTGCACATTGTGCGTACTCACTCTTGTACAACCTGGAGTGTAAATAGTGCTAGTCTCATGGAACTGTCCCGTTTGTTTGTAGTTTAACTGTCCCATTGTATCATGCGTGCTACTGATTTGAATGATCTCTGGTGGCAGTGGTTGTTCCATCATATAGATGTTTGTGCACTCTGGATATGTCCAACAATGATTGTATACATAAGGAACATTAGTTATGCAAAGGACATTAAGTACATTGCATCCGCAACCATGGCACATGTCCACACAACGTAGACACACACACATGGCCTAGTTCATGGTGACACGAAGTTAGCACACCTCCACATGCGGCAGCTGAAGCACTAGGCTATAGAAGACGTTCAAACTATCTGCACCCGCTTGCCCATGTCAATGCTACCTTACCTGTCTTCACCAAAATCTTCCTGGCTAGGTGTCTCTGCTCGCCCAACGGTTTCTGGTTGTGTGTCTCTCCTTCACTGCTCCAGAGAGTCTCTGGCTGTCTGCAATTTCCTGTCTCAAGGTTTCTGTTACTGACGTTTCAGTGGCTCAATGTGCCCCGGCATATGTACAAGACCACGTAAAGACACTTTGCGAGGCATTTCATGGCCTTGTAAATATGTGCCCCTTTCATGCAGAACACTGCGTGAAAGGGGCGTTCCATGGGTGTTGCTGTGGGCGTTACCCATGGAACTGAAGCATTCCCAGGTTTAAGAAAAATTGTAAATCTGGGACTGCATCAGTGAGGCCCAATGAGGAGAAAAGTTTTAATTTCCCCTCATTTATTCCATGTTCTATGTGTGCTGCAATCTGAAGCACATATGGAAAGAGGAAATCACCTACTGTGATTGATTTTCTCTGTATGTACTTTCATTTACAAATCTAGATAAATAGGGGCATATTTACAAGCCCCTATCGCCACAGGAACGTCACTTTTAACAACATTCCTGTGGAATTAGTGGAATTAGTGGTTTAACGCCACTTTGTAAATAAGGCACTCTTTCACGGTAAACTTAGCGTGAGCGGTGTGGGCAACGGGTATTGCAGTGGGTGTTCTGCCGCAACACCCATTGATTTTGACTCTGCCCCCTATTTACAGAGGTGGCATAAATAGGAGGCAGCGCCAAAATTAAGACCGCGGAAAACCTGGTCTTAACATGGCAAAACGATGAGAAATACTTTTTTTCACCTCGTTTTTGATGTTTCTATTTGTGCTGCACTGTGCAGGGCACATAGAAACAGCAAAATACCATGAATGATTGTTTATGTGCAGGAAGGAGTCCCTTCCTGCACATAAACAATCATTAACAAAATGACAAGTGCACAATGCAGCACACATAGAAGTTTCAAATCGCCATTTATGAATGTTTATGTGCGGGAAGGTATTATGGCCAGTAGGACACTATTATGCAGTTGATTCTGTGGGTCACATACGTTGGCTGTATATCACAGAATACTTATAGCTGGTCCAAAGAGTTATGTCGTCGACGTTTCGACCCTAGGAGTGCCCTTTTTGTGGGTCAACGCGGGTCTTCATCAGGACTGGGGGGGGCGGGGAAGGGGGGTGAGATGAGCAGCCTGTTGAATGAGATTAAAATCAGTAAGGTGCAGATTTGTTAAGGGAACTGAGTACGGACTCAGAAATCTTCTAATACAGCTTTGTTTATTTTCTCTCCACAAACATATATATTCACTGAAAAAAACATAGGTTTCAGGGACGTTATAGTTAGTTGGACATTTCACTCTTTTTTTTAACCATAGTTGAGCTAACTATAACTCGTGCCCCCGCAATGCACTGCTGATGATGTCACATATTACATAATTCATGACATGGTCAGTAACACTGATGACATCACTGATGACATCATCCAGTGAATGTGTGTTTCTATAATATGTGAATATGTTTTATATATATATGCCAAGGTGTATTGAAGAATGAATGGGTGTATAAGAGTCAGGATGGATGATTAAGTAGGCGTGTGACTGACTGTATAACTGAGTGATTAATTATGTCTTGCTTAATACATGTGTTACCAACTGATACAGACATTCACACGGTTTTGGTTGTCATTTGGTGTGTAAGCCGTTGCAGGGTTTGGTTAGCAGCTAAAAGAGGATCTATATGAGATATTGATTGCTTGTTTGAGTATCTGTATGTGTGTGTGGGTGGGTGAGGGGTGTGACTCAGTTCATAGATGTGTGAGTGGATAATTCACTGGCTATATGTGTTCAAGTCTGTATCTGTGAAGGGCTGTATGGCTGGGTGAGTGTGTATATAAGTGTCTTGGTAAGTGAATGTATGCCTCATTGGTACATGTGTGAGTAACTGCATATGTGAAAGGCAGTGCATATGAGTGTTGGAGTGTATAAATGACTATATGTGAGACTGAGTGATTGTGAGAGTGCCTCTATGGATCAGTGTGTGTTTGTATTAGTTATTGTATTAGAGTTTAAGTATGTGTTAGTATATGTTTAAATGAGGAGGTATATGTATAACTGTATAGGTGAGTAAATAAAAGTGTGATTCATTATTTCCATTATTGACACGATGTGTGAATAACTCTATGATTGGCAAGCGAAGTGTGAGTGTCTGTATAGATATGTGACTGGATATGATAATGCTCTATTGATGGCTGACTGTATGTATGAGTGACTGTATGGGTGAATGAATGGATGTGTGTGTGTGTGTAGACCTAGGAATTAGTGAGTGGATATGTACTAACTGGTATTGGTGTGTTCATAGTTTCGAAAATTATACTTTGTATTTTGGAGTGGGTGTATCAAGTATTATATTAGGGTCTGATGAGGTGCATCAGATTTTCAGGTGGATGATGTCATCAGTTATGTCATCAGTGATGTCATTTGAGATGTCATCAGTGATGTCACTGACCACATCATGAATGATGTAATATGTGATGTCATCAGCAGTGCATTTCGGGGGCACAAGTTATAGTTAGGTCAACTAACTATAACAGGGGAATTTCTATGGTTTTCTATGAGTGAAATGTCCAACTAACTATAATGTCCCTGAAACCTATGGTTTTTTCAGTGAATTTCTAAGGTTTTTTTAAATGCTAATTCCTAACTGTAACGTCTGTAAAACCTATGTTTTTTTTCTGTGAATCTCGAAGGATATTTTAATATTTTAAAACCTATATTTTAATTTTTTTTTATATTTTGGAACTTTACTTTAGTATGCGACGGGTACGCAATACCAAGCCCCGCATTACATCATGTCTGTATGGGGTTGCACCCGCTGTGCATTTCGTATGCAATGTGTGCATGCTGCCAGGACCTGTGTTACGTCATAGACGTATGGTGTCGTGCCGGGAATGCCATTTCCTCATTTTTTTGTATGTCTCAAAACTATATTTACATAACTTTAAAGTGTTTATGAGAGCAAGCGATAATCAAAAATATTTTAAACTTTTGTATATTTCTAAATGTAATAGACTAGTAAATATATTTTATGAAAATCGCGTTGGGTGTGGTCTCCTTGGGCGCTGGGTGTGCGATTGCCATGTGACCTTACAAAAAATTGCATTTGATTGGTTCATAACATTTCCCTTTGTACCAGTTGGAAAACGCCACCCATTTTAGTCATTCTCTCTACAGCATTTGATGAGACACACCTCTTCTGCTCAGAGAGCTTTTTTGAAAACTTTTTGCTATGTACACATATCTTACACTACACACAACATGCAATCATCATCATCATCAATATTCATGGTCTGTAAAGTAGCCTTCCACCTGTGATAGGCATACACCTAAAAGTTACATAACTGAAGGTTTCCCCAATGCCAGAGGTAACATGGTTGCATACGCTGTCCAAAGGCAACATGGTAACATAGTATGGCTCAGGGGCAGTATCATGCATAGATAATGAATATACAGACACAGATAGATAGTTTAAGTGGGTACAGGCACATGCGCTCGACAGCTTTATATTACCAGGGTCACATATCCAGTGAAGTATGTGCTTGATGCGTGTGGGGTAAGTGTAAACCAGCCCTAATGGAATGGTTGCTGCTAGCATCAATTACAACAGTAATCATTTGATCACACACAGAGATTCAATAATAAAAGGGTTAATAGTTTGTGCGGCAGTAAGGTAGTGACAGTAGATGTAAAATAATACAGGAAATATTCTATCGTAAAAGAACCATAACTTGTGCTATACTGAGACACAGGCAATAGATCTGAAATAATAATACACAAAAATATTGTATCATAAAGGGTCCAGCAGTTCTAGTGCACTCAGATAGACACATCAAAAGCATTCAGCGATGATGCATGCTGCGGGCGGGCCGTAGTAGGAGCATTGTCTGTTGCCATCAACACTGCATCATCTGCAATAGCGACTCGATCTCAATTGTGAACACTGCTGTCCGCAGTGTAGGCCAGAGAGAGCGGTCAGCAAGGGCCCACAGCTACATAACGTGGACTTGAGTTGCCCAGTTTGGCATACACGAAGCAACAAAAAGCATGTGCGGAGCCTGCAATGATGCGCATGCGTGGAGCGGACAGAGTGCACTGGAGCAATGTCTTTTCCTACAGGACTGCGTCATCTACAAAATCAACTCGGTTTGAATTGTGAACACTGATGTTTGCACTGTAAATTGAAGGCGTTAGTCACACAGACATCCACGAATACTTTTTCTCACTTTCTCTTCACAAAACACAACATAAATTACAGAAAACTCTGCAATAAATAAATCAAAACAATTCAAATTGCGATTGTGTAGACAATTCAGTGTACCTTTGAACTTGCAAGATAAATGTCACTAGTAGTAAACCTATAAGTCATCTAAAAAAAGTTCTTCAAGTAAGTATACTAAAAGGATATTTTGTATATTTCAATAGATGTTGTAGTTAGTTGCCTACTGGATTTTGTAATTAAACAATCACCACTCAATCTGAATTGTGAGCCCTGCTGACCACAGTGCAGGCCAGAGGCAGTGGTCATTAACGCCTCACAGCCACGTGCCTTTGGATTCGGAAGCACGGAGTTGGTTGCACCTGATCGCAGGGGGTACACAGAAATCATCACAGACTTCAACATCTGGCATCCTCAATCATAGAATCAAGATCCAGTTTCACCGTTGGGACCTGCTGTACCGCGGTGTACTCCACCGACAATAATCATGTGCAGCAGTTAACTGCGGAAGCACAGAGTCTGATGCACCTCAACAGAGAGAGTTCTGTGAAAAGCAAGCAGCAGGTAATATTGGACACCGCCCATTGTGGGATCAAGACACCGTTCCACTGTTGGAACCTAGAGTAGGTTGCACCTGCTCAAAGGGAGTACCTTCATCTCCACTCTTAGATGCAGTTCTAACATTGTCTATTGTGGGATCAGGACACTGTTGCTCTATTGGGACCTAGAGTTGGTTGCAACCGGTTGAAGGGAGTACCTTCATCTCCACTCTCAGATTTATTTATTTATTTTATTTTATTTTATAGCATTTATAAGGCGCGACAGCTACCCACAAAGGGTTTCCCGGCGCCGAAAGTCAGCAAAAACACATGGCACGACTAGAGAGAGAGCAGATCTGGAAGCAAAGATTATTGATCAAACAACCAGGTTTTCACGCTTTTTCTGAAACTCCTGTAGTTTTCTTCTTTGCGTATCTGAGTAGGCAGTGTGTTCCAAAGGGTTGGTCCCAGAAATGAAAAAGATCTTCCACCCAGTCTAGCCCGTTTATACCTTGGCACCGCAAACTTCGCAGATGTCATTGAGCGAAGATTGCGATTTGGAAGGTAAGGCTTGGCAAGGTCTTGAAGATATTTGGGGGCAGTCCCAGCTTTAATTTGGAACAAATAGCTCAGGGCTTTGAAGCGGATCCGATTTTCGACCCTAAGCCAGTGTAGATCTCTGAGATGTTTAGTTATTCTGGCATATCTGGGGATTCTACAAAGCAGTCTGGCCGCAGCATTTTGTACCAACTGTAGGCGTCTTATGACTGCTTTGTTTGCACCCAGGTACAGGATGTTGCCGTAGTCAAGCCGAGATGTCACTAAGGCATTGACTACGGTCTTCTGGGTGGTTGATGGTAACATCCAGACGATTTTACGAAGCCATCTGAGAATAGTAAAACAGATACCAGCCACTTTATTAGCTTGCTGAACCATAGATAAGCTGTCATCAATGATGACTCCAAGATTCCTGACTTGGGTAGCAGGGATCGGGAGCTTGCCCAGTGAGGTCGGCCAATGGGAATCGCTCCAGAGATTTTTGCTGTTTCCTAAAAGGAGGATCTCTGTTTTCTCCCCATTTAACTTGAGTTGGTTGGCCGACATCCAGCAGAAAATTTCGTGGAGGCCTGTTTTAAGTGCAGACGAATCAGACGAATCGGATTTAGATAATGAGAATAGAATCTGAGAGTCGTCTGCATAGGTCATCAAAACAAGACCAAAGTTCTCTGCGAGGGTGGCTAATGGGCGAAGGTACAAATTAAACAAAAGGGGACTCAGAATGGATCCCTGTGGTACACCGTGCGGGGAGTAGAAAACATCCGAACAAGCCTCAAAAGAGGTGATCTGAAAGGTCCGGGAGGATAAATAGGATTTGATCCATTCTAGCGCCTTGCCTTCGACACCACTCTCCCCCAGCCTGCAAAGCAGTCTGGAGTGAGAGATGGTGTCGAAGGCTGCGCTTAGGTCCAATAGGACCAGTGCCACCGTTTGGCCATCATCCCTGAGCTCTTTAATTTTTTCCGTGATTCCGAGCAGGGCAGTTTCAGTGGAGTACCCACTCCTGAATCCGGACTGAGAAGGGTGGAGTAGTTCATTATTTTCCACATATGTGGAGAGAGCTTCATGAATGTGCTTTTCCAGCATTTTGGAAAAGGCAGGAAGTAACGATATTGGTCGATAATTGGCCAATACCGTAGGATCGGCGGCTGGCTTTTTCAGCAGAGGGCTGACTATGGCGTGTTTCCACATAGCAGGAACTGAAGCCTGTTCCATGGACGCATTGAGAATGTCCGTAATGGGCATCAGGGTAGAATCCTCCAGTTGGCTGATAATACTGATGGGTATAGGATCACGAGGAGAGCCCGATTTGATAGCTTTAAGAAGTTTCCTCGTTTTATCCGATGTTAAGGGGGGCCAGACTTCAAGATGACAGTTTCCTTTAAAACTTTGGAAGGTATCCTCTTGATTATGAGAGATAGAGCTGTTGTTATTAATATTAGAGACGATTTTTTCGATCTTTTCAGTAAAAAAAGACGCCAAGTCTTGACATTGCTGAGTACTAAGAGGGGGGGCCTCCGCTCTAGTGTTTTCTCCTGCCAATTCCTTCACCGTATTAAAAAGAGTCTGGGATTTATTAACCGCTGAATTAATTGTCGTGGTTACGTAGCATGCTTTAGCTTTCATGCATGCCGAGTGATAGCTGTTTCTGGCCCTGCGGTAGATCTCTTTTTGGTGAGCCTCATAGTTCTTACGCCACTGTCTCTCCAATTTTTTACAAGTAGATATTTCTTTCTTGAGGGCCTCTGTAAACCAGGGGGCCGGGGGACGGTGTACTTTTCCCTTACAGCGGGATAGGGGCAGGCAGGCATTCACTGCATCACTTAGCCATGCATGTGTAGCCTCAGCTATGCTTTCCATGTCTCCATCAAGACATGGGAGGTCTTTGTTCAATGCACTGTTAAGATCCTCAAGATTTAGTCTTTTCCAATTTCTCCTCAAAGATTCAGAAGAGGTGGTAGAGGGAATTTTAGTGGGTTTAAAAGAGATAGCAAAGAGTATGAGAAAATGGTCTGACCAACAAATAGGGGTAGTGTTCAGCCATGATAGTTCTTCCATATTAGAGAAGATAGGGTCAAGCAAATGTCCTGCTTTATGGGTAGGACCCTTATTGCGCAGTGTCATATTCAATGCCAAGAGATCATCAATGAGGTTTTTGCAGTTCGTATTATTCTCATCCTCCAAATGGAGATTCAAATCCCCGAGTATTGTAAAATTTTGAGCTTTTAAATGGTGAGGTAAAATAAAATTTACCAAATTATCAGACCATGAGGGGTTATGAACTGGTGGTCGATAAATCAATAAACCAGAAAAAGTGAAATTAGGGCTAAGGGCAATTTTAAAGGATGCTGCTTCGCAGTTGGGAATGTCTGCAGGTTCAAAATTGCATACCAGGTCTCTACTATAAATGATAGCTATACCCCCTCCTGTTTGGCCAACGCGATCTCTCCTCACAATAGCATAGCTCGCGGGTAGTGCCGTAGCCACATCAGGGCCTGTTGTTCTAACATCATCCATTGTGGGATCAAGACACCGTTCCACTGTTGGTACCTGTTTGACTACTGTGTTAGTAGTATACAGAGCTCGCCACGCTGCTGGGCCTCAGGCTGGGGGCTGCGTGCCTGTGGCACGGTAGCCAGCGTTGATCTCAGGAGCCTTCCAAGCTCCAGACCTCAGCCCAGGAGTTTCCGCTGGAACATGGCGGGCCCTCTTTCACATACAGCGGTGTCGAAAGGTGAACTGTGCGGCATATATGCGTCGCTGCAGCCATGACGGTTTCTCGGTACCAGCATGCTGAGAGCATCATTCACACAGCCACCTTCGCTCCCTGGGTCAACCTTGTGGTGGTGTAAGCTGCGCAGACCTGGCAGACACGTTCGCCATTCCGGAAGAGAACCACACCCAGAGAAACGTTCCTTTTATTCATACCCCAACGCTAGCCTTGCGTACGCCGAGCCAGCCTACTAAGCTAAAGATTTGGGGGGAGGGGCACGTACGCGCTACGTTTCCGTAATCTTCCCTACTGACTGTACTGTCATGGTTGGGTCCACTGCCTACTTCACTCAATAGACTGTCAGTATATGTTTACATGTACATGTCTGTGCTCTGCATACTCAAGTCTGTCTGGCACATCCCCTGAACACTTTGCATTGTATACTTCTATAATCGAGAATCACTTGCCACCTTCACACTTACTTTGCTCCCATCTCTCCTCACATTCTGCATTGTGTAACAGAAGTGCCATGCCATGTTTGGTTTGTGTACATGGCTAGCCACGGTTCCCACAGTACGTAGTGTTGTTGTGTCTGCTAGGTGTACATGTTGTTTGTCATGTTGTATGTGATTATACAAGGTAGCACGTTTATTCACAAGCAGTGTTTTTTCCCATTTACATATCACTGTCTTAAAGCACATACAGAAGTTATTCTCACAGGTGAAAAGTGCGACCACAATGGCAGTCATTTATTACTATGTAGGAATGTCCAACTGCACAACAATTCTAAGCTTACAGCCCCCAATTTTGCGTGCTTTCTTGAAAGCACGCCAACTCCCACAATCAGACCAACATTCACACAGCTATCTAACGGCAGTTATCTGCTTCTCAATAACATGCACTCCTACGGACTGTGAGCCGGAATACCGTATGTCCTTACTGTTTCAAACCGAGTAACTTCCCGTGGCAATGTCTATTCCCACCCACACAAAGTAACTCCTAAACTTCAACTTGGCCTTCAATCCCTACTTTGAAAAAAGATTTCATTAAACTAACCAAACTAAAGCGCTTTTGTTCAGAACAGAAGTGTCCCTCACATCTGCAAAAGAAATTTATTGACTGCAGATCGCATAAACTTCAAGTAAAATACAGTCCCTTTTAAATTCGAACCTCCCATTACACTTTGTGAATTGTTACACAATTTTCAACACATCTCACACTCAAGGTCTGGCGCACGTTTTTAACATATTCTCCTCCGACCTTCTCACAGGCTTTCAAACTGGTTTTGGTATAATACCAGGCTTCATTTTTTCAATCATCTATGGAATAACAGGAACAGTGCCCATAATTCCCAATCTCTGTGCGGCCTTCCTACTACTATTTTTGCTTGTAAAAAATGGCTGCCCTTACTGTGGTAACAAGCATGTCTGACAGAATACGCCTCTATACGAAGCTACATCAATACCGTGAAAAAATTGAAATGCTTTTCGGCTGCCTGCCACTATCTATTATCTGAGCCAGCTACAACATGACATTTATTTACACATATGCAATCTGCGTGCAACCATCTTTTAATTGCAAAACTTGCCCATTCAACTGGCGAATGAATATATGCCTTGCCAACATCCCAATAATCGCTCCAACAGGTAATGGAGTATCTTGAAAACCATCAACTTGATTGTTCGGGCGGTGGAGCAATGGGGGATGCAATGCAAAAAGGTATTGTGGCGGAATGGGATTTCTACGCAGCTGCGCAGGCTCTCCTGCAACATATGACCATTCACAACATTGCAGATTGCGTGCCAATTCAAATTGCCACTCCAACATTCGAGGAACATTACTGTCCCTTTGAGGATATGAATTGGATTGCTTCGCTTTTCTCACACAATGGCAATAATGACCTCTTAGAACATTACGCATCTCAAGCCGCTGAAGAACTTCCGCACTGCAGTCTCCAAGTCTTGTAAGAAGCTCATGTTATTCTTGGATTGAATTTTTCCATCTTTTTTTACTATTTCCTTTACACTTCAATTGTACTTCTTTCATATAATAACTTTCTAAGTAAGCTCAGGCATTTGAACTCTGTTTTCATTATTGCCCCTGATGGAGCGAGATAGAAAACAAAATTTTGTTTAAACTCGCAAAGTCACATTTCCATAACGTGAATAAAATTATTAATGATTTGTGATATGTCGTGCTAATACAACTTAGATTAAACTTTACACGTGGGGGGACTAACATGTGTGCTCATAAACGTGCATAAATGTTGCATCTTTCTGTTTGTGCAAATTAATAAAATAATTTATTGTTTTCGTTTTTGTCATTACTAACTGCTGCAAACTTAAAAGAAGCATGTGCTTGTTTTGCTTTTCCTTGTCTGTGTGATGTCATTTCTACTATTCTAGGTGCATATGGGTCTCATTGAAAAACGGAGACTGGTAAATATAAACGCTGCTTTATTTGTTTGCATTAGCTAGGTAACATTTTGATTAATCGGGTGGGTTAATTAATTAGTAAACCATGGGGTGGATACAGAATATACTTTATTTCTTACATTAATACTTTTCTTGTGTTTGTTTTATACTAGAAAACATAAGTTGCCTGCTTTTGGGCCTAGTTATTTGAGCCGCAGAAAAAGAGCTGATCTATAATTCTGCAGAAAGTCACGAGACGCCCATTCTGAATTAGAACGTTTATTGAAGCTGCATTCACAAAGCAAAAACTGATGAGCTGACATCATTCTGTCGGACATGGCCAAGGTCGAAAGTGAACTTTTTGTCAGTCCTTAACTTGGCATCCGCGGAAGTTGTACTGAAAGACTATGGAAGCTGCGAGGATGACTTAATACATAGTTGCAATCGCAGGAAGCTTCTGGCTTCACGTGGAAGAGACAATGGTCTTTGTAAGACATGATTTTGTGGAACTTTTTAAGAATCGGGTGACATGTCACTTGTCACTCTCAACCAATGGGACGTCGTAGATTTCTGAAAACTTTCCTTTGCTAGTTTAGTTAGCGTAGAAAGGTATAAAAAGTCATGCCCTTAGGGTTGGGCTGGCTGCTGCTTTCTGACTTTCCGATGAGGGTGATGTGCTGCTGGACTTTGCGTGGAGCACGTAAGAATCCTCAAAGATCTTTACTTTAATTTCTGTCTATTTAGCTCAGTTAGGGAAATAGTTTTAGAAATGCTAAACTTTATATAATTTCTTTAAAATTGATTCAATTGCTTAAATTGTATTTTTCTCTTATTTCTTATCATCATGCTTGCTATATTGCAAATAAATTTCATTTATAAAACTTTCAACTTATATACCATAATTTAGAAAATAAAATCTTACTTATGACAAACAAGCTGGTCTTGGTTATTCAGAAGTGTAGGTTACCATTAGCTAGATCACGTCGCCTATGGTGGTCGTTTAAATGGTTGGGTTTTATTCTAATGACAATATTCTTTCTGCAAATGTATAAATATGTATATAATTTGTAGATAATGTGTATATAGATTTATTCTGACCACCTGATTCAGTAGGCCCAAAATATATCAGGTTCATAAATGGGTCCATATTTAGTATAGAATTTTGTTTATAGGTTATGAAGTTGGGTAGCGTAGTTTATGATATATTTTCTATAGCCCGCTGGATCAATTCTCTGGTAGCAGAAATTGATGGTTGCTAAGAGGTAACCAAGGTAATATATTGGTTGCTAAGGGTTACGTCATGGTATGGAAATAGGATCGATGTTTTAACACATGTTAAGTTCGTTTTTCGTGCCTATCTGTAAGCTATACCGGTATAGATTGTGTGGCGAGAAATTAGTCACGCAAGCCATCTGTTCAGTTTGTAGTGATATCGCCGAGTATCACAAGAGGTATCGCCGTGTACCATAGTGTTGTCGCCGAGCAGCACAGTTTTAGGGCTAGGTCTGAATCTTGTATAGTGAGGAATTTCTAAGAAATCAAAACAGCATGAGAATAGGGACAAAGCGCCTTCCATAAAACTCACTGTGATGAGAGTATTAGTTATATCCGAGCTTGAGTGAAGGGTAAAATTAACGTCGGTACATGATTATCTATAAACAGGTTAGAGTCCTGTACGAGTACATGTTTCATATCTATAAACAGGTGAGAGCACTGTACGGATAACGTCGTTATTTTGCTAACGGTGCATGAATTCTATAAACAGGTGAGAGTCCTGTACGGATTTCATGTGTGTTTGAATTTAGGGAATTTTCCGTGTAAAAGTGCGAGTTTGAATTGTATTTTATGTTCAAGTGGAACTCTTAGAACTTTCACTTCGCGGTGGGTTCAGAGCAAAGCGAGTTCATAATTATACGTGTTAGAAGGGTGGGGTAAGGTTACTCTACTGACAATTGAATATTATCCTTAGTGTGAATAGCGCCGTCTATTCCGAAGTGTGGATACTTGAATGTATGTAAACTATCCTAAATAGTGAAACGAACAGATGTTGTCTTTATAGTCATTGTTAAGAATTAATTTACACTGAAAAGTATCCTTAAAATGGCGCTGTGAAAAGATTTTGTGAAGGAGGGGTAAGCGCCAGGAGTGAGAAGCGAGAAACCGCAGCTGCTGTGTACGTCACAGAGCCGCGCTGGGATTGGGTGACCTACGTCACAAGCTGTATTCTGATTGGCTCCTGAGTCTCTGACAGCCTGTGAGCTGATTGGTCCTTCGGAAAATCTCCAAAATTATTGGTCGAGCTGAAAAGTGACGCAGCTCAACTGCCATTGGCCTGTTGGTGTGTTTCGCGCACGGATTGGTTGTTTTGCGGAACATCCCGGAAATATTTTACGAACGAATTTGTGAATTAAATTTAACTCTTAAAAATGAGTTATCATTTTAAACATGTTGAGAAAAAGACAACATTATTTCAGAAATTTAAGAATTTATTTTCACCTGACAAGAAAATCGAAACGCGAGGTGGTAAACTACTTCATAAGTATAAAACACCTGCAGCGTACATGGAAGGTGAATACGGATATCATACTGTCTTATGGTTCGACAGTTGGAAACGTTATACTAAAAACGACGGTGTTTTAGCTTGGCCTGATGATGGTTCATTTAATGTAAGAGTTTTAAGAAACTTACGAGAGAAAATGAATGCTCTTGTTCCAAAACCGAGACCAACTCAATTTGAAGCTTTAGTTGAGTGGGAAGACGAGATGTATCAGTTACAAAGAGAAGCTAGTGGAATTAAAAGACCTTCTAAAAATCCATCATGGAAAAGAGAAACTCATGAAGATAGATTGCGAATGTGGAGACAGGGAAACATGAGTGAAGGATTATATTTAATTCATGAAATGGTAATGGGTTCTCCTACAGGGAAATCTATGGAAAGTGAATCTGAGGATGCAGTTATGGAAGAAATATATACAACTGCTAGAAAGAAACAGCCTAATCAGCCTTTGAGACCTCCTAGATCATGGTCTACTCCGGTGGTTTCTACTGAAACTTCACCGAGTGCACCTCCAATTAGTGAAGCTCCTAAACTTTATCCAAATAATAGTGAAATCACTGAAACTCCTAGAAGATCAGAATTCGAGAATGCTCGAAATGAAGGTAGACATTTTTCAATGACTCCAAGAGCAAGGGAACCTCCAAAAGATTATGCAAGAGAGACAAGAAATGTTGAGGATGTTGATTATAATGAATATTTAAGGTCTAAAGAAGAATTAATTAAAAGAATGACAAAAGGCATGGAAGCTGTCACAGTTCCAGTAACAATAGGTCCTGTTCAGCCTGTATTTGATCAAAGAGATACAAACAAAAATGGATTAACTATTCCTTTAAATACAGAAACTCAAAAGGTTACTGAAAAATTTTATTCAGACTTAACTGAATTAAACACTTCTAGATCGAGAATGCCTGATTTAACCTTTAATGAGGATTTATCTCCAAAAACACCAATGGGTGCTATGTCAGATGTAGGAAGTCCTGAAGTTAGGGTAACCACACCAAAAATTGATGTGGCCAAATTAAAAGCTAATATTGAAGAATTAATAATTGGAACAATTGGCCCAGATAGTTTAAATTACTATCGGGATGATGAACTACTATTCATTTGCAAAAGTATTCAGTGGAAAACGAAAAATAAATATGATCAATTAGAGGATTTAGCTGCAGAACTTGAAATCGATGTAAGTAAACAAAAGAATTTTGCAAAGCATTACAGATTAGATTTTTCAGAAAGTGACATTGAGAGTTTGAACTCAATGGGAAGAATAGTTCACATTAAAGATTTGATTGTCTATATCAAAAAGCTAGGAGAACTGAACAAATGGAGAGTGAAATGGACCAAAAGGAAGGAAGATGAAAGATTGGAAAAATTGTCAAAACAATTTCCAATGAGGGAAGTTGCAGGTGGAGGATATGTTCATGTCCCATGGTCAAGACAAGACATTCTGTTATTCACAAATGACTTTCCAAAATTGAGGGAGAAACCAGTTGAGTGGTACAGGCAAGTCGATAGATTTATCAAAGTGTCAAAAGTTCTGTGGATTGATTTAGATGGATTTTTTGACATAGTTGTTCCATCTGATCTTTGGACAGAATGTAAAATATCTATTAGTTGGCCAAAAGCAGAACCTGAACGAATCAAAGAAACAGGTGCCCCAAATCCACTTGTAATGGATTTCTATGAGAAAGTAATTGTTTGGATGAAAAACAAAATTCCACCCAAAGAAGTTGATTGGGTTAAAATAGAAAGAACAGAACAGGAAACAAAAGAATCCGTTCATTCTTTTTATGAAAGACTATTGTTAATCTTTAAACAATACAGTGGTTATGAAAAATTAGATGAAAAAGACATGAGTCATTTTATCTATAGATTTGTTTATGGACTAAAACCTGAAATTGGAGAAATGATCAGAACTAGTATTGTCGGATGGCAAGCACTATCTGTAGATGATATTCTAAGAAAAGCAAAATATTGTAGCGATGAATTAGAAGTAAAACAGAAGAAGCTGAAGGAGAAAGCCATGTGGGCTCAGGTAAAGGTGGCTGAGCAACAGATTGCCAGCATGGGAAATAAGAACACTAATTTTGTTCAAACTGGAAATACAAACCAGATACAAGGAAAGTTTAAAGGTAATAATTTCCCAAAGAAATTTAGCCCAAAGATAGAAGAGCTGAAACAAAGATTACCTTGTTTTAATTGTGGCGAAATTGGACATTGGAGGGACGAGTGTCCTCATCCTCCTAGAAACTCAAAGAATCCCTTATTGAATCCACAGATGCAGAATGGTGTTAACCTGCAGCAACAGCTACAGATGCAACAAGGGTTAAATGAATTTAATATTCAGCGACAGTTACAACAACAGCAACAACAACAGGTGAATAATCGTCAAGACCAATTGCCACAACCACCTTTTCCGAATTGTGGGGGAGTTCAAAAATATAATCCAAACGTGGGATTTCAGGGATGTGAACAGGTAATAAAACCACAAAAACAGCAAAAGCAGCAAAAGGTTCAAATGCAAAATGCTTCACAACAATTTTTATTAACAGAAAGTCAAGACAGTGATTCTGATGATTATTGCTGACGGTGCCCGAGAGAGGAGGAAGAGTGTGTTGTTGGAGCCACTCTTGAGGTTGACCAGTCTGGTCCTTATGTAAACGGGAAAGTTAATGATGTAGACATCACTTTTCTAGTGGACACTGGTGCTACCCGTTCTACTGTTAGATCAGTGGAAATTGAAAACCTACCTCTCTCTGGGGATACCATCCAAGTTGTGGGAGTAAGTAATCAGCAAATTAAAACAGACTTAACTGATCCAGTACCAGTTGAAATTGGAAATTACAGAGACAAACACAGATTTGTGGTTTGTAATAGTAGTCCAGTAAATCTATTAGGTAGAGACATCCTATGTAAAATGAATTGCAGAATATATTGTTCTCCTGAAGGAGTTGAGTTACAAACAATGGAGGAAGATGGTTTGTACAGAATGACAATGATGATGATGGAAGCAGAAGAAACAAAATTGTTTCCTGCATTTGAAGAAAAGGATTTACCTGAAGAGCTAAAGGAAACAGTGAAATCTGAAATATGGGATTTTACTGGGAATGAGATGGGTCTGATGAAAAACGTAGATCCTGTTAAAATTGCATTGAAACAGGGAATAGAATTTCCAAACACTCCACAGTATAAAATGAAAACAGAGACAATTGAAGGTATTACACCTATAATTGAAAAGTTAATCAAGCAAGGTGTATTAAAGGAAATAAAGAGTAGTTCTTGTAATTCACCAATTATGGGAGTTAAAAAGTCTAACGGAACATTTAGGATCGTACAAGATTTGAGAAAGATTAATCAAATTGTCATTCCATGTTGTCCTGTGGTTCCAAATCCAGCAGTAATTCTATTTCAGATTCCACATGATGCTGAATGGTACACAGTTATTGACCTTTGCAATGCATTCTTTACTGTTCCATTACACCCAGACAGTTATGAAATCTTTGCTTTCAGATTCCAAGGTAAGACCCTTGGATGGACAAGAATCCCTCAGGGCTATACAGAAAGTCCTTCAATCTTTAATGAATTGTTAAAAAGATCACTAGAAGATTTAGACTTACCAGGTAGGTCTACGCTGGTGCAGTATATTGATGATTTGTTAATAGCTGCAAAGACAAGAGAAAATTGTGTAACAGACACAATAATTCTGTTAAATCGCCTTGCAGAAGAAGGACATAAAGTGTCCCCAGCAAAACTACAGTTTTGCAAACAAGAAGTAAAATATCTTGGTCACAGAATTGCAAAAGGAAAAAGACAAGTAACAATAGAGAGAATAAAAATGATTCAAGCAATGTTACCGCCAAGAACACAAAGACAGGTCAGAATGTTCCTGGGAATGGTAGGTTACTGTCGACAATGGATAAGTGGATTTTCAGTAATTGCAAAATCACTACAAAGATTGACCAAATCAGATGTAAAAGATCCAATTATTCTCAATGATGCTGAGATGGAATCTTTTGAGAACCTGAAAAAGAGCTTATGCCAAGCTCCTGCTTTGGGTATGCCAAATTATGAGAAAGATTTTGAACTGTATTGCAGTGAGAGAGAAGGATGTGCATTATCTGTATTAATACAGAGACATGGAAATCTAAAGAAACCTATTGCATACTTCTCCGCAGTTCTTGATCCAATTGCAAAAGCATTACCAGGTTGTTTGAAAGCAGTTGCAGCTACAAGTATCAGCCTCGAACAAAGTGAAGGAATCATTATGGGATTTCCTGTGAAAGTTTTTGTGCCTCATTCAGTTGAAATATTACTGACAAGAGGTAAGACTCAACATTTAACAAGTAGCAGATTGACGAAGTATGAGAAAATCATACTGGGAGCAGATAATGTTTCGATTTCAAGATGTTTGAATCTGAATCCTTCTACATTACTGCCTGATTCTGAAATTGTTGATGATATTGAAACTGAACATGAATGTTTAGATGTCATGGAATTCTGCACAAAACCAAGAAAAGACATCAAAGACAGACCTTTGTCTGAATCGGATTTTGTCTACTTTGTAGATGGCTCATGCTTAAGATCCGAAGGAGGTGTCTTGAAAGCTTCATACTCAGTTTGTACAGTTGTAGATGTTGAAGAAGCATCATGTCTTGAAGGAGTTCGTTCAGCACAAGTGGCTGAATTGATTGCTTTAATTCGTGCATGTGAAATATCAAAAGATATAAGAGTTACCATCATTACTGATAGTCAGTATGGGTACGGAGTTGTGCATGATTATGGACAACTCTGGTCACAGAGAGGATACATGACATCAACAGGATCACCAATTAAAAATGCAGTTTTCATTAGAAGATTAATTGAAGCAATACAATTGCCAAAAGAAATTGCCATAGTCAAGTGTGCAGCGCACACTAGAGGAACTGATTATATTTCCAAGGGAAATGCCTTCGCAGACGAAACAGCAAAGTACTGCGCAAGGAAAAATTATTCATACAATCGGGAGAGGAGTAAAGAAACTGATTCAAATTCATTAATGCTAACAACTGTTGTAGAAACATGGCATGAGATTAGAGATTTACAAAACGAAGCAGATGATGAAGAAAAAGACCTATGGTTAAGATCAGATTGTAGACCACGTGAAGAAGATGGAGTGTGGGTTTACAAAGATGGCAGAATAGTCTTACCAAATTGCTTGATTGCTGACATGGCCAGATTATATCATGGTCCTGCACATTTAGGAAGAGATTCTATGGTCAGACTTTTTAGAGAAACATGGTTCAATACAAAATTTAGAACCATTGCAGAATCTTTTTGTCAAAGGTGTTTGTCATGCCAACAAATGAATCCTAACAGAAAATCAGTGGTGGGGACAGGAATAATTGGTAGAGAAGGTGGTCCCTTTACCAGGTTACAAATAGATTTCATTGAAATGCCCTTACACAACTGTTTGAAATATGTACTTGTAATTGTATGCTTATTCTCAAGATGGGTAGAGGCTTTCCCTACACGACATTGTGATTCAATTACAGTAGCAAAACTAATGCTCAGAGAAATCATCCCAAGGTACGGTTTTCCAGTCACTATTGAGAGTGATGGAGGAAGCCATTTTGATAACAAACTGTTGAAGTTAATTTGTGAAGCTTTGAGCATTGAGCAGAAAATACACTGTGCATACAGACCAGAGGCATCAGGTGTAGTTGAACAAATAAATGGAACTATCAAAAACAGAATTGGAAAAATGTGTCTAGAGACAGGAGTTAAGTGGACTGATGCTCTTCCACTTGTTTTGATGTCATTAAGAAGTACACCAGATAAAAAGACAGGTCTGAGTCCTCATGAAATTTTAATGGGAAGAGTTATGAGGCAAGCTTTTGTACCTGTAGGTAAACTGTTGAGCATAAATGACAGTGCAATTTTGGATTACTGTAAAAGGTTATCTGATATGGTAACTTCTGTGTCTAATCAGGTGGGAACTGAAGCTCAATCAAATGAAAAAGTTTTGACTCATGATCTGAGACCTGGCGATTGGGTCAGAACGAAAGTACATCGGAGGAGGAATTGTCTATCTCCTAGATGGCAGAAACCTAGGCAGGTAATCTTGATCACTACTAATGCTGTAAAGTGCAGAGGATTGAAGCGCTGGATTCATCCAAGTCATACTATTCCAGTACCAACTCCTGAGAGTTCTGATGTTGAAAGTGATACCACAGATGATTCTGATTCTGAAGCAGAAGACAGAACAGAAGGTGAAGTAATTCCAGATTCTGAAGATCGACAAGAAAGTCGACATCTGGAAACTGTGCCAGTGAATGGAAATCTGACAAGAAAAGACTTAGAAATAATTGAAATAGATTCTGAAGGTGAAGAGAATCTATTAAAAGGAAAGATAACTGAGGATTCAGTTGTCTCTATTGAAGACAAAGAAGCTGAACCAAAAGAAGTTTCAGACCAGGAGAGTATCGAAAGGCAGAGAACAAGCTCTGAAGTAAGGAACAGAAATCCGAAATCTGGGAAGCTAGAGGTAATTGAAGAAGAAGAGGAGAACGAATTACCGAGTACCAGTGATGGAAGACAAAGTGAAGTTCCTGAAGGAGTGAAATTGCCGAATAGAGAAGTTCCTGAGTCAATTGAAATTTCAGACTACGAAACTGAAGAAAGTGACGTGGAAGGTGGAAGTGAAAACGGAAAGAAAAGGACTTGGAAGTCAGAATCAAATAATTCTGAACCAAAGAAGAAGTACGTGAGAAAAGCAGACTACTGGCCTGGTGGAAGATTGAGAGTCAGATTGATCAAAAAGCCAATAGAACAAGTTGAAGAAATAAGTAGTCAAAAGAGTCCAGGAAAAGAAGTTGGAGTTGGAAGAAAAATTGAAGTGATATCGAGAAAAGGGAAGAGAATAATTAGACCAAACCAGAAATACAAGTCTCCTGAGTGGACTTACTTAGTAATTCCACCTGTTATTGACATATATGATAGTAGTGAAGAAGAAAACGAAATCCAAGAAATTAGTGACAATGATTGAAGTACAAAATTATTAATTTGGCAAAAGGCTGAAGAAATCCTGTTAGTTGACACAAGGTCGAAGAAAAACTGTTTAGTACAAGAAAACTTATGTATGACATGAGGTCGAAGAAATCTTGTTTAGAGTTATAAAAGAAAAATATATTTTAAAAGGGGGGTGTATATAAATTTTAAAATTTAATTTTATTTTATTTTTGAGGCTAAAACTAACCTAAAAATGCCTTACGTTAAGGAGAGCACTTCAAAATGTTCTGTTTTTAAAAGATGCTGTAAGATGACTCTGGTATGTCTGCTCATTTTAGTTCTGCTCTGGTTGGTGCTAGCTGTGATTATACCTTTAGAAATGAATAGAGAATTACACAAAGTTAACTTAACAAGCAAAGCTCTGGTTAGCCAAACTAAACATAGTGCATCTGCAAAAGTAATTGATCATCAGCCTAACATTCATCAAGATAAATCAATAGGTGATTTTTCAAGCAATACATTCACAAAGCTTTTGAGTGAATATGTAAAGGTAATGGATGCAAAAGACTGTTATGTCTGTGTTAAGTTACCTGCTTCTGTTTCTGAGGGAGTAACATATAATATGCTTCCTCTCACTTATGCTGTTACATGTAGTGTATTAACTAGTTTATTTTATCAAACTGGTCGTTTAGAATATTACTATTCAAATTATGATGAGATTTTTGCTAATGTTAAGATTGATAATGTTTTAAATAAGCATAAGAAAGCAAAACAATTGAGAGAATATTTCCTTGTTACTAACGAACTCACTTATGAGTATGCTTATAAGAATAATCTAACATGTAAATTAAGTGCTGAAGGAAAGAAATTTTTGAATATGGTTGAGGAGAGAAGAGCAATTTATAAGAGAAATGAATTAGTCAAACAGACTAAGTCATCCTTCTGGCAAAAAGAGGATGAGAAATTAAATGGCAAAATGCTTGAAAATATTGCAATTCACATAGACAAACCTGTTAGTGGAAAGCTTTGCATTAGAAGAGATAATACACTTTTTGATAATTATTTTGTAGGTGCAAGCAACTGTGAAGATACTTATCAGATTATGGGAGGTTGGGGATTTAAAGGTGGAAAGGATCCTATCTTCCCTGGAATTTATTTTGTTTGTGGTGACAAAGCTTACTATAACCTTCCAGACCATTGGTATGGAACTTGTTATGTGGGAATTGTTTTTCCTAAAGTGTTTCATGTTGACAGAGATTCAGAAGGATTGTTTAAAATTCATAATTATGTAAATAGAGCTAAAAGAGAAACTTTTACTGAAGTTCTGGGAGATATTTTCCAAGCTGTAATACCTTTTGTTGGTATAACCCTAAATGCAGGGAGAATCAGAAAATTGTCCACTATAGTTGATAGATTATCAACTGACACTGCTGATGGGTTTCAATTAGTGAATGTTGAAGTTATTGCAATTAGATCCATGGTAATTCAAGATCGTCTTGCTTTAGACATACTCCTAGCAAAAGAGGGAGGAGTCTGTGGCATTTTACACGTCCAACATTGCTGTACATATATTCCTGATGAAAGTAAGAATATTGAAATGTATATTAAGAATATTACACAAATGCATTCAGAGATAATTCCTTTAGAAGAAGAAGATTTTACTGGGAAACTTTCAAAAAGGTTTCAAGCAATTAAAAACTGGTTTCATAATATCGGAAGTTCAATTCTTGGCAAGATTCTGGCACCTTTGATTATAATAGTATTCATTTTTATTTTGACTAAAGTAGGTTGTTTGTTACATAAAAGAAAGAAACAGTTGAAGGAAAAGAAGAGAATCTATAAACTCAGAAAAGAAGAGGAAAGGGAGATCGAGTTACAGGAGTTACATAGAGAGCGTCATGTTAATTGCAAAGATTATGCTGAAACAGATTTTTAGGTTTACTAATACAAATGAATTTGAATCGATTTCTTAAAATTTAATTTACCAAAATTTTGAGTGCTGGTGTGGTGATTTGTTAATCACCAGATGAGGGAGTTGATGGAGCGAGATAGAAAACAAAATTTTGTTTAAACTCGCAAAGTCACATTTCCATAACGTGAATAAAATTATTAATGATTTGTGATATGTCGTGCTAATACAACTTAGATTAAACTTTACACGTGGGGGGACTAACATGTGTGCTCATAAACGTGCATAAATGTTGCATCTTTCTGTTTGTGCAAATTAATAAAATAATTTATTGTTTACGTTTTTGTCATTACTAACTGCTGCAAACTTAAAAGAAGCATGTGCTTGTTTTGCTTTTCCTTGTCTGTGTGATGTCATTTCTACTATTCTAGGTGCATATGGGTCTCATTGAAAAACGGAGACTGGTAAATATAAACGCTGCTTTATTTGTTTGCATTAGCTAGGTAACATTTTGATTAATCGGGTGGGTTAATTAATTAGTAAACCATGGGGTGGATACAGAATATACTTTATTTCTTACATTAATACTTTTCTTGTGTTTGTTTTATACTAGAAAACATAAGTTGCCTGCTTTTTGGCCTAGTTATTTGAGCCGCAGAAAAAGAGCTGATCTATAATTCTGCAGAAAGTCACGAGACGCCCATTCTGAATTAGAACGTTTATTGAAGCTGCATTCACAAAGCAAAAACTGATGAGCTGACATCCTTCTGTCGGACATGGCCAAGGTCGAAAGTGAACTTTTTGTCAGTCCTTAACTTGGCATCCGCGGAAGTTGTACTGAAAGACTATGGAAGCTGCGAGGATGACTTAATACATAGTTGCAATCGCAGGAAGCTTCTGGCTTCACGTGGAAGAGACAATGGTCTTTGTAAGACATGATTTTGTGGAACTTTTTAAGAATCGGGTGACATGTCACTTGTCACTCTCAACCAATGGGACGTCGTAGATTTCTGAAAACTTTCCTTTGCTAGTTTAGTTAGCGTAGAAAGGTATAAAAAGTCATGCCCTTAGGGTTGGGCTGGCTGCTGCTTTCTGACTTTCCGATGAGGGTGATGTGCTGCTGGACTTTGCGTGGAGCACGTAAGAATCCTCAAAGATCTTTACTTTAATTTCTGTCTATTTAGCTCAGTTAGGGAAATAGTTTTAGAAATGCTAAACTTTATATAATTTCTTTAAAATTGATTCAATTGCTTAAATTGTATTTTTCTCTTATTTCTTATCATCATGCTTGCTATATTGCAAATAAATTTCATTTATAAAACTTTCAACTTATATACCATAATTTAGAAAATAAAATCTTACTTATGACAAACAAGCTGGTCTTGGTTATTCAGAAGTGTAGGTTACCATTAGCTAGATCACGTCGCCTATGGTGGTCGTTTAAATGGTTGGGTTTTATTCTAATGACAATATTCTTTCTGCAAATGTATAAATATGTATATAATTTGTAGATAATGTGTATATAGATTTATTCTGACCACCTGATTCAGTAGGCCCAAAATATATCAGGTTCATAAATGGGTCCATATTTAGTATAGAATTTTGTTTATAGGTTATGAAGTTGGGTAGCGTAGTTTATGATATATTTTCTATAGCCCGCTGGATCACCCCTTACATCTCCACTCCACAGCCGCGGCCTGTGGAGGGAGTTCTGTGGGGCAGAAAGGCGGTGCGGGGGAGGGGCAGGGTAGGGTGTGCTAAAAACCAGAATATGGATAATGTGAGGTAAGTAAACAATTGAATAAATAAAAAAAATTCGTAGCGCGCCCTGCATCTCAAAATGCGACGCAGGGCGCACTACGAAATTCATTTTATTTATTAAATTGTTTACTTACCTCACATATCCATATTCCGGTGTTTAGCACCCCCCACCCTGCCCATCTCCCGCCCCGCCTTTCTGCCCCATGGAACTCCCTCCACGGGCCACGGCTGCCACTCTAACCAGAGATCGGTGATGTATGGCCTATACAACTATGCTAATTACTTGCTAAATTAGTCTAGACCCGACATCCATTTTAAAACCATGTCATTCTTTGTGCACACATCTCTCTGCCTGCCTGTTATCAACAAAGCCCTTTCACACAAATTTACTCATCCTCAGCCTCTGCTCACAAGCTGGCGATCAAGATCAATAAACACGACATTGTTTAGGAACTGGTTGACACAGTGTGGTAATCGTATCCTACCTTTACTTTCATTATAGAATTTACTCATCCATGTCTAATAGCTATTGTTTATGTCACATGGAACTGTAACGTAATATGGAATTCACTGATGCAGGAGCTTCAGTTTGAATACAGCAGAAGCGTTTGGAGTTTGCCTCAGCTCGATGCCTTAGCTCTCTGCACAAGAATGTTTTTTTTTAAACAGCTAAAGACAATAATGTATGGTTTGACCAGAAGGGTACCGAATGTGCTTCTCAGAAGCGCAATGTTTGCGTTCCTCCTCAAAGTTCTGATGTGCGTAGAACTATTACCAATTCTGACACGCACCAGATTGAATCTACTGTACAAGAGATTGCTGACTGTTCTATTGTTGATAATTTTGTGTTACAAAAAAAGAGTGCCAGGGTACCTAAGAAGTTTGCTGATTACATTTTGCAAATTTTCTTTTGGTTTGTTTTCTTAAAGGATACATGTGGTAATGGTATCCTATCTTTATTTTCATTATAGAATTTAGAGTCATTCAAGTTTAATAGGTATTGTTTATGTCACATGAAACTGTAACATGTAATGTGGAATTCACTGATGCAGGAGCTTACGTTTGTATACAGCAAAAGCAGATGGAGTTTACCTCAGCTCCATGCTTTAGCTCTTGCACCAGTGGGTCCATTTATGGCACTTTCTTAGCCACACCTGATTTCACCATTTGTCTTCTGTGGCATTGCAACATTCTGCATTATATTCTACACAATTATTTCTTTATTCCTCCTTGCTAAAACACTGCATTCAAGTCTTCAGACCGGTAGGGGTGTGTAGTGTTCTTCCCACTCCCTGTTAAGTATAAACGCATAATAACACTACTTGGACAGGTATGCTACAACGGCCAGTATCCTACAATGTCCACAGCACATCACTTTACAGCAATCAGCTCACAGCTTAGGCTCACAGTTCCATCCCCGAGTCTTCAGACCAGTACCAGTGAGTAGTTTGCTTCCCACTCCCGCTATACTCTAAACACATACTAACACCACCTACAGCGGCCAGTATGCTACAGCGCCCAGATCACATCAGTTTACAGCACTCGGCGCACGCTTTCATCCCTGAGTGTACCGACATCTCACCTCAGCACCATCTCACTGTGAGCAAAACAACACTTTCACACAGTTAGGGGTAAATAGTTTGCTTCGGCCAGTATGCTACAGCTCCCAGAGCACATCAGTTTACAGCACTCAGCTCACGATTTAGGCACACGTTTTCATCCCAGAGTGTACCGGCACCTCACCTCACCACCATCTCACTGTGGGCAAAACAGCAATTTCACACTGGTAGTGGTAAATACTTCGCTTCACACTCCCTCTATAGCACACCCTAACCACCCAACAGAGCTCACAGCGCTCCTACCCTCCTTTTTCCTATTTTTTCCCCATTTTTTCCCCTTACTCGCTTCAATGTTAACACAACATGGCTGCCAACACTTCCTAGTTGCACCATTTGCAGCCAATAAGCAGCAAGCCTGTGCTCATAACGCCTCAGCCAATCAGATGGCGGAATTCCCAAATATCGATATCTTAAAATGTTGATATTTCTCAAAAACTACTGAACGGATTTACACCAAATAAACAAAAGCGTTCTTCCTAGACCAAGACCATTCTCCCTGCCAAATGTGGGGTAATTTTGTTCACCTGTTCGACCTGGAGCCTTGTCTAAAGTTTCCTAAGGAAACGAACATGGAGAAAACTCGTTTGGGGCCCCCCTTTTTCATGAAGATTCATGAAATGACGCCAAAATTAAAAGCAAAACAACATTTTTTCTTCCTATGGAAACTTGGTCCTAACGATAACTACCTTCTGGCGACCGCCATTTGCCATAAATTCAGAATGTTAGCACGCTAGTTGCTTATTAGATCACTGTAGTAAAGCTACTGCTCACCAGGGAAGTCTGCTGCTGGTATTGAAAGTGCATCTTTCAGTCTGCATGTCAGAATTTTATAATGAAATAGAAGAGGATTTGAGAAGTCACTCAAAATGTGCCCTAATTTTTCTTTCTGAAGCACTAATCATACTTTCTATGGCAAAATGAACCCCCTCATTTTGTTGCTTTTTAAATTAAATGTTTTCAGACTTACCACTTCATTCCAATCAAGATGGCTTCTGGTGTGCCATACTTTTGTCATAAGTAAGACTGGTAGCGCTCTAGTTGTTCTTTAGAACACTCTGGGACATTTTGTCATTGGGCTATACTTGGGCTACATCTGGGTGATATTTGGGCTACATTTGGGCTCTTTTGTCTCTTGTGGCCATCTTGGGAGACTGCATGTCAGAATATTTTAATGAAATAGAAGAGGATATGAGAAGTCACTCAAAATGTGCCCTAATTTTACTTTCTGCAGCACTAATCATACTTTCTATGGCAAAATATACCCCCTCATTATGTTCCTTTTTAAATTAAATGTTTTAAGAGTTACCACTTTATTCCAATCAAGATGGCTTCAGGTGTGCCATATCTTTGTAATAAGTAGGACTGTTGGCGCTCTAGTTGTTCTTTAGAACACTCTGGGAAGCTGCAGTAGAACACAAAGGAATCAACTGACAGTCTCTGTCCTTGTTGGATGTACATGTTTTACTGAGAATGTCAGACTTCATTCTCACATGACTGAGAAAGATAATGTAAATTTAAAGAAAATATGCTTTCAGTTTAGCTTATAGATCCCCTTCCAAACCAGTGTGGGAAAAGCATGAGATAATAGTTTTCTTTCAAACATGATTTATGATATCCCAGCAGAAGCCTTTTTCACATGGTAAAATCACCTTAGAACACACCACAATTCCTAAAATGAGCATGGTACCATCAACAAATGATTTATAATGTAACTACAGTCCTAAAACCTTCTATTAACTGCAATGCTTTTTAATGAGGTGCTATCATGTATATTGGTCCCAAGATGGCTGCCAACACTTCTTGGATGAAGTGCTGACATCCAATCAGATCTCACCATGAGATGTGTGGTTAGGCTCCGCCCAGATATATATATATTTTTTCTTTTGATTTTCTCAGGAACTACTGCAGGGTTTTACACCATTTAACCAAAAGGGTGATCTGCGTACCAGACCCTACCATTTTCCCAAATTTGGTGTAATTCCGTTCAGCGGTTCGGGCTGTAGCCGTGTCTAATCGTCCTATGGAAATTAACATGGGGAAAACACGTTTTGGGTCCCCCCCTTTGTTCTCGGCCCCCGCTTGACGAATCTTCCCAAGACTTTCAGGGAAGGAGCTGAGCAGAGCGGGCCGTCTTATTTGAGAAATTCGTGAAGATTCAACAACCGGCGCCAAAGTTATTTCCAATAGAATGTTGCAGATTTCCTATGGAAACTAGGTCCTAACTATAACTACCTACTGGCGACCGCCAGTAGGTAATATATATATATATATATATATGTGGAAGAAAGAGTTGCCCCTGGGTGCAAAAAAGTATTAAAAGGATTGCCAATGTCCCCGCAAGCACCCCGCAAATAAAAGGCACCTCCCGTACCACAGTAAGCTGCCCAAATGAGGTAGCTGTGGACCCGCAGTTTTTCCACGGTAGTGCAAACCCGCGAACGGGCTGGCCGCTAACAAATGGAAGAAAGAGTTGCCCCTGGGTGGGATGCACTTACAGGTAGGAATTAATGCCAACGCAAGGGCATGAGCCGCAAACAAAGTCCTTTTCCTGCCAGACGCGTTTCGGGCCAACGCCTTATTCAGTGGCAGACCATGTGACATGACTGCAAGCTGCAAGCACCAGTAAATACCCACAGTAATTATACACAGGTGTAACACCTGAAGCAATGCTTTCTGGGACTGGTGGTTTGGTAGAACCAAGTGGGTCGTCGCCGCCATTCACAGGCAAAAAAGTATTAAAAAGATTGCCAATGTCCCCGCAAGCACCCCGCAAGTAAAAGGCACCTCCCGTACCACTGTAAGCTGCCCAAATGAGGTAGCTGTGGACCCGCAGTTTTTCCGCTGTAGTGCAAACCTGCGACCGGGCTGGCCGCTAACAAATGGAAGAAAGAGTTGCCCCTGGGTGGGATGCACTTACAGGTAGGAATTAATGCCAAAGCAAGGCCGCGAGCCGCAAACATATATATATATATGTATACACATATTACCTACTGGCGGTCGCCAGTAGGTATATATAGTTAGGATTTTTTCTCTATGGGATTTTTGAAAATTCTATATCTAATAACTTTGGCGTTTGTGGACGGAATTGGCTGGAATTTCCAGGAAAATGGAACATTTTGTTTCCGAGCAGCCACTGAAATTTTGGGGGGGGGTCGTCAAGGGGGGGCCGAGAAAAAAGGGGGGTCCCAAAACGCGTTTTTCCCATGTTAATTTCCATAGGGCGGTTGGCCTCACTTTTAGCCCGAACGGCTGAATGGATTTGCACGAAACTTGGCAAAATTGTAGGGACTGTTAGCCTGATGTGCCTTTGCTAGGTCTCAAGATATGTGCTCCAGTGGATTTTGAGAAATTAACGTTCAAAAAATGATATATATCTGTAAGCGCGCTCCGGGCAGCGCTCCGGTTCGCGTACTTGACGCGTAACGGAACTTCGCGAAGCGAAGCTGATTGGCTCTCCGGTGTCTGTCAACATTCTAAACAGTCCGGAGCGGCCGTCATCTTGTCTCTCTGTAGGATCGAGAGACAAGAGGAGGCCAAAACAAAGGGGGAAATGACCATAAGGGGGCATAGTAGATCCTCCTTGACCCCCTAGGTTTGATGTGGAGGCTTTAAAAGGGCCCCGCGGGGCAAAAAAAAATAAATATTTTTTTGGTTTTTTTGCGTGGGGAGCGCCCGGTACGCGCACCGGGAAGCGGTCTGGGGAGCGTACTATAAGGAAAAAAGAATGATAGACTTTTCAAATATTGTATGTTAATTGATTGTTTGTTTTGTTGATTTTTGTTTAATTTCTTTATTTTTTAAGCAATTATTTATTGTGATTGTGTTTCAAAATTTAATAAAATGTCTAACATTTCACTGTCTGAAATGTCGTTATTTTCATTGAACATAGCTTGTAATGTTTGAGTGTGTAAAATGTCCTCATTTTCAAGGAGGACATCTACTGATTGCACACATTGCAGTAGTTCTTCGTCCCAAGTTTCATCCATAAAATTAATGTAATTTGGATCAATGATTTCTTCGTTGGTCTCTGGAAGGACAATTTCAAATGAAATTTTCTGTTCGCCTTCCATTTTGCCTGAAATTTGCATTAAAAAAATATATATTAGTAGAGATAGGGCACTGTTGGGATTAATTTTAGATAGGCAGTTTTTAACAGTGAATTTATCGTTGGGCAGTGTATAGTATCAGAGTGGAAGTAGGAATATAAAAAAGTGTATGTGATTTAAGGTAAATAAATTCATAATTATACAAGACAAGCCTAACTCCATCCATAACTATAACAGAGAAGTCTATCTAAATGTATAACTACTACAGAGGGATAGTATATAACTATCAGAAAAAATTTACCATATTAACTTAAAGTGCACAATATACTTCAGTTTTTAAAATAACAACTTACCTTTATAAAGAAGTTGAAGTAATTACTGAAAATCCTATTGAAATGTACACCAGGAAGTAGTAGTCAAAATGGCTGTGTTACTCTCTCTTTTTTTATATATATTCAGGTACATAACCAATCAAATGTCAGGTAAAAAAAGTAGAAAATGAAAGTAACATTTTAATTGGTTGTCAATTCCAACACTTCAGATGTGTTTTGTGAAGTAATTTACCTCAGGGTATTTAGAGAGGTCTACAGGCTAAATAACTAAATGGAATTCCAACCAAATTTGTGAAAATGGTAGGGATTGGTATGTAGTATGAGCAATTCTATATTTGGTGAAAGTGTCTCCAGGGTTTCTTCTGTAAATTACTTTCCCACCTTTTTTAATGGAGCGCTTCCCGGTGAGCGCCCCGGTACGCGAACCTGCAGCGTTACGGGAGTCCACCATTTTGTGTTTCAGTCGAATTAAAATACAAGATGGAGGGCAAATAATGTTCAGAATGGGTAGAAGGGGGCACGGTAGACGTATCTTGACCCCCTAGGTTTTCTGAGGGTGGCTGAGGAGGCCCATATGTGCGGAAAAAAAACATTTTTTTTGAAAATTTCGCGCGGTTAGCTTCCGGTTCGCGTACCGGGTAGCGCTCCGGGAGCGTACTTTGTTGAAAATTTGTGAAAAAAGTTAGAGTAAAATAATAATTGTGAGTGATCAGATGTAGGGTAGCTCTGAGAAGAGCTTTTGGGTTTATGGTACATTTAGGTACTTATAAGTAGGTACCAATGCACAGTCTTAAATTCAAAATGAAAACTCTGTTGCCCTCATCTGAGAAGTGAACTCCATCACCTCTGTAGATATCTTGCATGTAGTAACGCAAGTTATTGTTGTACATGGAGCCCATTCCATGGTCTCTCATGTAAGCTGAAACAGATTTGTTTACATGCTTCCTCGACTTCTCAATTTGTGGACAAAATTGGTTCGACCACCTCCATTTCTGTCTTTGGCATATATTTGAATATACCAAGGCAGTTTGAGGAAAAAGTGCCATCAATTGCTCAAAGGTGTCCTTTAAAAGCATTTCCAGACCTACACCAGTCAAAGTGCCCAAGTCATTACCTCCACAGTGCACAATTAACAGGTCAGGTTTAGGCAAATGCATAAAGGTTTTCACCAATGGTATCAATTGGTGACATTTTAATCCTCTGTGGCCAAACCACTTAATTTCCACATCTTGTAAATTGAGATTAGGTAAATTTCTGTTCTCAGCATACCTTTGAGCCCAGTAGATGTAACTATGTCCAACAATCCAGACAGAAAACATGGTGAGAGAAGGTTCTGCTGCAGTCAGATGAAGTGTGGCAATGAAATGGCAGTTGGAAAAAAAAGAGTTTAAAATGAAAAAAACTGTGGAGTTTCTGTGTTAAGGAAGCAGTAGCAGTGATTGGTGGATTTTGATTGCTGAAAACAGAAAGTTAGGGTGCATGGATGTGTTCTTTGAAAGATGTAATTTGAATGGTCAAGAAAAAATCATTTAATGAAAGATTGCACTGGATACGCAGGTGCACTGAGAGTTCAGAGTTCAATTGAAACATTGTTGTGTGAACTTGCAAACATCAGAGGTCTTTCAGGAGGTGGTTGCTATGCAAAAAAGGCAGAAAGGCCAGAGGGGGGAAGGGTGTTGATTTGAAAAAAGTGAGGGAAGAGTTTTGATTGGGTGACATGAGAGATATGTGTGATGAGTTACAGCATTTCTGTGCTTTTCATAGCTGCAGACTCTGGAGTGCATGCCTTTTGCTCTGCTAAAGACAATTTGGTGTGTTTCTGAGACTGTTTTGAAACTCATAAAGTATTTGCTAAGGTGAGAAAAGATTCCTTTAATTTAGATAGAGAATAGTATGGTTTGGGGGGAAAATTATGAAGAAAGTTGTGTATTTAAAATGTTGCTTGGTGTCAAGTGTTTTACAAATAGATTTTGTTTCTTTGTGTTACATAGCCATGTTAAAAGTGACACAAAAATGTTGCAAGGGCCTTAAAAAAAACGATTTCATGTGTATTAGGCTATTTTAAGTCATTTCTCCTTGAATGTAGATATATAATTCATTTAGATGATGTGCTTAAAAACGATTTTTTAAAACAATTAGGTTTCTTGATATGTACTGCTAGAGCTTCATAGGTTGCTTGGGGCATATTTATAAGGCCTTTGAGTCTCTCTGATGTTATTTTTTCCATTTTAATTTAAGACCTTTCCCTTTGGTGCAAGGTCCTTGTAAATATGCCCCCATCTGTGCTTGGCAAATTTAGATTTTAATTCTTTGACTAACATAGCCATGTTAAAAGTGACACAAAAATGTTGCAAGGGCCTTAAAAAAAACGATTTCATGTGTCTTAGGCCATTTTAAGTCATTTCTCCTTGAATGTAGATATATAATTCATTTAGATGATGTGTTTAAAAACGATTTTTTAAAACAATTAGGTTTCTTGATATGTACTGCTAGAGCTTCATAGGTTGCTTGGGGCATATTTATAAGGCCTTTGAGTCTCTCTGATGTTATTTTTTCCATTTTAATTTAAGACCTTTCCCTTTGGTGCAAGGTCCTTGTAAATATGCCCACATCTGTGCTTGGCAAATTTAGATTTTAATTCTTTGACTAACATAGCCATGTCAAAAATGATCCAAAAATGTTGCAAGGGCCTTAAAAAAAACGCTTTCATGTGTCTTAGGCCTTTTTAAGTCATTTTATTTATGATAGGTGTGTGACTTTTTTTCGCCGCTGTGCGTCACTTTTGTGACGCAGCGGTGGTGCAAAAGATTTCCTATGTGGTGACATATTTAAAACTTGATGCATCTAGGCAGATGTGTCATGCTGTAAAGTCCCGTGCCACATGAAACCGATGCAGCAGTGATGCAAAATATGCACCATATTGCAAGACAGGCCTCATTTCATCTCCAACAAGATAAGAAGCTGAATGTTTTGTAAATGTCAAAATTGTTGTATACACTGCTCAACTTCTGTGTACTCTTTGATATGCTAGAGTCCATCTGCACTATGAGATACCTAAGCAAAGGAAACACAGGTGATGTAATTGTGAAATGAGGAAAAGAAACTCCATATTTTTCAATTACATCACCTGTGTTTCCTAAGTTTCCGAATGACATTGTGCAGATGAGGTTTAGGTCTGTCCACGGACACAGAAGAGGTCTGGCCTTTGTTCAAGAGTGAAGTGGATATGACTTACTTCATTGGTAGGCCTGCACATGTATTATCTGCTCTATACTCTTCAACAAGTGTAAATCTCATCTGCAACCCTGAGTAGGCCTCACCTCAAACAAACCTCTGGATAGGTCACAACTTATCGTCATCCTGAATCAATCATTTAAAATGTTAGGGACAGATTTATGATAGGTGTGTGACTCTTTTGCGCCACTGTGCGTCACTTTTGTGACGCAGCGGTGGTGCAAAAGATTTCCTATGTGGTGACATATTTACAACTTGATGCATCTAGGCAGATGTGTCATGCTGTAAAGTCCCGTGCCACATGAAACCGATGCAGCAGTGATGCAAAATATGCACCATGTTGCAAGACAGGCCTCATTTCATCTCCAACAAGATAAGAAGCTGAATGTTTTGTAAATGTCAAAATTGTTGTATACAGTGCTCAACTTATGTGTACTCTTTGATATGCTAGAGTCCATCTGCACTATGAGATACCTAAGCAAAGGAAACACAGGTAATGTGATTGTGAAATGAGGAAAAGAAACTCCATATTTTTCAATTACATCACCTGTGTTTCCAAAATTTACAAATTACATTGTGCAGATGAGGTTTAGGTCTGTCCACGGACACAGAAGAGGTATGGCCTTTGTTCAAGAGTGAAGTGGATATGACTTACTTCATTGGTAGGTCTTCACATGTATTATCTCCTCTGTACTCTTCAACAAGTGTAAATCTCATCTGCAACCCTGAGTAGGCCTCACCTCAAACAAACCTCTGGATAGGCCACACCTTATCGTCATCCTGAATCAATCATTTAAAATGTTAGGGACAGATTTATGATAGGTGTGTGACTCTTTTGCGCCGCTGTGCGTCACTTTTGTGACGCAGCGGTGGTGCAAAAGATTTCCTATGTGGTGACATATTTACAACTTGATGCATCTAGGCAGATGTGTCATGCTGTAAAGTCCCGTGCCACATGAAATTGATGCAGCAGTGATCCAAACATGCACCATGTTGCAAGACAGGCCTCATTTCATCTCCAACAAGATAAGAAGCTGAATCTTCTGTAAATGTGAAAATTGTTGTATACACTGCTCAACTTATGTGTAGTCTTTGATATGCTAGAGTCCATCTGCACTATGAGATACCTAAGCAAAGGAAACACAGGTGATGTGATTGTGAAATGAGGAAAAGAAACTACATATTTTTCAATTACATCACATGTGTTTCCTAAGTTTACAAATGACATTGTGTAGATGAGGTTTAGGTCTGTCCACAGACACAGAAGAGGTCTGGCCTTTGTTCAAGAGTGAAGTGGACATGACTCACTTCATTGGTAGGCCTGCACATGTATTATCTCCTCTGTACTCTTCAACAAGCGTAAATTTCATCTGCAACCCTGAGTAGGCCTCACCTTAAACAAACCTCTGGATAGGCCACACCTTATCGTCATCCTGAATCAATCATTTAAAATGTTAGGGACAGATTTATGATAGGTGTATGCCTCTTTTGCGTCACTGTGCGTCACTGTTGTGACGCAGCGGCGGTGCAAAAGATTTGCTATGTGGTGACATATTTACAACTTGAAGCATCTAGGCAGATGTGTTATGCTGTAAAGGCCTGTGCCACAGGAAAGTTGCGTCAGGTTTCATATAGGTGTTTTGTTGCAGGGTGGGCATTCATTTGCATGAAAGCCCTGTAAAACTAACACAGTGAAATTTAGAAGATTTCACTGAGTCAGATTTATAGCATTGCTGAATCAAATCCTTACGCCTGTTTGAAACAGGCATAAGGAGTGAAGCACCATGCAATGTGTGGCTTCCTCCTGTGCATTGCAGTAGACATGTCGTGTTTACGACGTGATTCGTGCAATGCGCTGCTTTTGCGGCACAGATGCATGACGCATCTGTGCTGTTTTTACTCAATGGTGCTCCACATTGTAAATGCGGCACACCATGGGTGGCAGAGCAGCGTTGCACGTTAACTGGTGCATCCCCGGGGATGCGCCAGTTAACATAAATCTGCCCCTTTACATTTAAGTATGAGCAGGGTAAAAAGAGTCGGTGGACATGGCTAAATAATAGCTGCAAAATGTTACTCTTGTTAAACAATTTTACTATTATAGTCTCTGACATTTGTGCCTTACTCTGCAACATCTCATTGTTGTTCTCTTTTTTTAAAGATAACAACAACATCAAGCATGAGTGATAATGAGGAATCAGTTGATCTTGATCTTATCGTTGAACTTGTGATTGAAACGTCAGTGGAAGTGGATCCCTTAGATGATTTAAATCCTGAGGATGAAGAAGACTATGATGAGGATGCTGATTTGTCAGAATTGTATGACATAGGTTGGGAAGCTGACCTGCTTGAGCCTATGGAACTATAAACATTTATTTTTAAAAGTTAGAAGAAATTAAAAGTAAAAATGTAAACGGTTTCATTTAAAATTAAACACACCTTCAAAAACAGGTTATGTGTAGTGTCTTCAATAAAATATTAAAATATGCTCATTAAATTAGATCAGATTCACATAAAAAACAGCACAGGTAAAATAAAGAAGAATTCCATTTCTTTTCTGCTATTTGTGTATTCTAAATGTGCCAAAGCACTAAAAAATATTCTATGTAAAAATGTCAAGTAGTGTGTTAAGTTTTTGAGGACTGTTATTGATTTACTGTTTGGTAATAGTGGTTAATAACATTTTTTATTATATTTTACCACAGATTCAACTGCAGATCATTTCAAAATTTGAGAATGCCAACCAAAGATAGAATTAAAAAGGCTGCAAAACATCAAAGACAGCAGGTCCATGAAATAATGCAGCAGTCCTCTACAATAAAAAATCGTCAAGTCACCAAGAAAGCACCGGGTAAGACCACGAAAACATTCATAAGAAACATTTCTAGAAAAAAAAGTAGTACTACATGTAAGAAATGGGGGTTACCCAGATCTCCAAAGGGGTAGCATGGCATCAAACGGGCAGGCCAAACTTCGAGGACATGTGAAGCACTCATGCAGTACCCTCAGTCAACACACCAGGCACACCACAAAAGAGGCAGGACACCAGTTTAAGTTGGAAAAAGATACGTAGTTTAGTAGGGTTTCCAACCTGCAAGGCAAAAGAATGCAAAACAGTAGTGTCATAACAGGACGCCGAATGGCGCCAGAGCCAAGCGAATAATGGGGGGAATTATTTACATAGGAAGTAGTCCATGCTGAAAGGAAGAAAAAGGATGGGATCAAAATGTCATTAGATCTGGGGCCAATCTGGCGGGGCCAACTCAGACTCTCATCCTAAAGGGAAGGCTGTAATTGCAAAATTCTACATTAACATAGAAATACATCATGCACATTAACACCAACCCAACCCCTGTTAGGGAAAAACATTAGGGCATCACGGCATAACATGGACAGGAACACCTGTAATAAATTAGCCTGTCTGGCCCATTAATCTGGTACAAAAACAAGGGCCTGGAATAACACATCAGGCCAACATAGGGGCACACCTGCAATAAAAGGGCACAACAGCATACAATCCACCTTCAAGGGTAAAACATCAGTATACCTTGGCTGCGGTAATGCCAATAATGACCGTAGGCTCAGGTCACAACATTTCCAGTGAAAATCCCCTCTACACCACTACAAAAGAGGCAATACCGTGGGGAATTATAACCTTGGCATCACAAAGTTAAGCAGGATTTCTAGGGGGAGGCCTAGGTATCCACAAGAGGTCTCAACAGGAGCACCTGGGGCATATGTCTCCTTAGCTCACAGGGGGGGGAATGATACTCTCCACCCCAATAGTATTCAATGAGGGCAATCCCGCGTTTATCTGGTGGGGCAGGCCTTAATCAAGGGGCAGACAACCCCTCAACCCAGAATGCACATCTCATTAGGGCCCAGGCAATATCACATTAGGCCCAAACACATTAGCCCGGAACATGAGTATGGGAGCAGGGGGCAACAGACCTACAACAGCAGTAAAGGGACCACCGGGCCTCCTCTCTCCTCATGGGCCCCCTAATCACACTGGGGGGACCATGTCCTCCACAATAACCTTTACTCCGGGCACCTTACTGGGTTTGGTTCGGTCCCCATGGGCAGCTGCATACCGGTTGGTAAGTCTTTTACTGATGGAGTCCCCTCCGGGACTTGGAAGTCATGTAGGTCCCTCCCGGGGTTGCTCCGCTCGAGCTCCCACTCACCAGCTTCCCCAGAGCTCTTCTTTCGGTACTGCCAGTAGCAGCAAGGCTTCACTGGCTTCCAGGCAGGGGCGGAGGCAGGCACCGATCATGTGCCTCGATGCCCCCACCTCCCGAGAGCCGGGCTCCCTCTGGGGCACCCACAGGGGGAATAGACACCCTTGGGCGCCGCAGGACGCACAACAAAGTCCTCCCTCGCGATGCTTCTTCCGTGCCGGCAAGGCTGGCACCGACAGTGTGCCCCGGCCCCGCCTCCTCCACTGGCCCTTCACTTCGGGGCCCAGACCGACGGGGTTGGCTCCCGCTCCGGTCGCTTCTTTACGGGGCTCCCTCCTGACCACGGGGGCCCCGCAACGGTACTTCTCCCGGGTCCCCTCCGCCCTCACGGGGACCCAGGGTTTCGCGTCAGCTTCTCCCGGTCTTCCTGGCCGACAACCAATCCCTGTGCGGTGTTGGCGGGGGCGGGCCGATGACGCGGCCTGGCCCCCGTCACGTGATGGGGGACCTGACGGCCTCAGGGCCTAGCGCGGCCCTTTCCTCACATCGGCGGCCCTCTCCTGGCACCGGGGGCCGCCGCGATAATTCCCACGGCAGTGGGGGGTCCCTCAAGGCGGCGCCGGGCCGCGGCGGTGATTTTCGCCTAGTCACTACCTGCGCAATCTTCCAGCCGCGCCACAGTCTCCTCAGCGGCAGTAAGGGGTAGGCTCCCTGTTTAATTAATCATATGGTGGACAGCGCGCCAAAACGAGGGTAGGCTCCTCCAGCGCTATTTCTCCTCAGCAAATGGCGCAATTCTCAGCGCACTGCTCCTTCCTTGTCAGATCACACAGAGGGGGCAGGAATTTAGCACTTCTCCAGCACTTCACCACCCAGCGCTATGCAGGGCACAGTTCGAGTTTCTAGCGCTTCACAATTATAGCGCTTGACAGGCAATGCCTTAAAAGGGGGTGACAGTTCCTAGGGGCATACTCTTCCCCAGCTGGCGCTTTGAACGGGGCCACAGCTTCACAAGGGGGCAGACAGTCCCACAGCAGTTCCCCAGGGGCACACTCCTCACCTCCTGGGCGCTTCTTCACGCAGCGCTGGCGTGGTACCAGGTCCAAACAGCTTCAGTGACCTGGGTAGGGGCCCTCCCTTGTCAGGGGCCCAGGGGACAGTAGAGTAGGGGGTTTTAGGGGTGCAGGGCCCAGCTCACAGGCCCATGTGGCGGTAGCTCCTCGCAGCAGGTCCCCTCTCTTTCTTGTCCCAGCGCTGACTGACTGTCTGGTGGCACTTCACCCTACTTATACCCTCCTCCCTCACAGAGCCAGCACCTTCCGGAATGTTGGGGAAAACTGGTTCACTCTGGCTCAAGGGGAGGGGTTGAGCACCCTGGGTGCCAGGCTTTCCCTCCAAATGCTAGGGGCAGATGGGTAATAATAGCTAGACTGCTGACCTATGGCAGTACAGTGGCAAAACCCATGGCCATGGCATCCATTTTAAAGACAGTACATTTTAGTCAGGTGCATTTTTAAAATGGGAAATTTACAAGTGCTCACACCATTACATGACATTACATTTTTAACAATGTGTCTCACACCACTCATGGCCTATACAGGTTTAATCCCATGGGGGAGACATTTCAAATTGGAGGGGCAAAAGCAAAAAATTTTGGGGGGAAAAGGCCAAGTCCAACACTACAGAAAATGTTTTTGTCCAGAAAAAGAGAAGCAATTTAAACGGAAAGGAAAGGCCAATCAAAAATGTTACTGCTAGAGCAAGAGATAACTCTGTGCATGATAGTAGAAGGAAACAACAGTATAGGGACATTCGTAAACGAATGTTCCGCAACAGGATAATTGGCAATTTGCTAAAAAATATTAAGAAAGGTCAACAGAAAGTGGTTTTTTATAAGAGAAAAAAAAAAGTTGAGAAAGTTATTGATCAGGCGTTTGAAATTAAACGAAAGTTATTTATTTTGATAATCAATAGAATTAGGAAGCTAAACAAGGCAATTTATGATTTCAAAAGAAATAGTAGATGGAAGAGAACAGTTAATCGTAGTAATTTTTGTGAAGTTTTTTCCGGAGAATGGATGCATAGTTCAAGTTGTGAGGCATTTTTCAATGAGGAGAGTTATTTCCAGGATAATGATTTGGCGCATGCAGTTGACACCAGCGGTCGAGCTTATGAGGTGAAAGATGGTTGTCCAGTTGAAAAAGAAAAACTTGTGACAACAGAGGCAGAGGATGTGTTAGGTAATGAGGTTTTAGGAAGACGTCCTAAGGGACCTGTGTACACCTGGAAGTGTAGTAGTATTGCAGTGTGCGACAGGATTCTATGAATTTGCTTTGTGATTTTGTACGGACATTTAATAAGAAAAGTTTGAAGCAGAAAATGAAGTTGTTGCAAGAATTAGACCCTTGCAGAGTGAGAGAAGTGACAGGTTTGCATGGTCATTCACTGGCTTGTCTTTCCAGGAGAGTATGCCAGAGTGTTTTTCATCATTTCAGGGTGCTAGCAGTGCATCATAATAAAGTGAGGAAATTAGTTAGAATGTTGTATTATGCTAAGAGTCCAGCAGTTATGCTTAAACAATTATGCGCTGCTCTTTTGCATGGTTCTGAAATAGATGTGAAGAATATGTGTGAAGAAATTGAGTTTTGTTACTTTGGAAGTAAAGAGGAGAATGTTGAAATTGACCCAGAAGAAGAGGGTAATGTGGAAGATAGTGTACAGGTTTCCAGTACAGATAATTTTCAGAAGGAAATTGCCACGTTTCGGGTGAAATCAAGTGAGAGGCCTAGTTTCACTTGTGTGTGTTGTCGACGCACTTATTATAAGAATCAGACTAATTTAGTGGATTTATATGCAAAAAGTGAAAGGGAAAATAATAGTGAATGGAAGGATTTCGCTACATACTTGATGGTAGAAAATTGTTTTGATTTGGGATTGGATCAACGTGTGTGTACTTATTGTTGTAATAAATTAAATCAAAACCAGATGCCTGCTAGAGCGGTTCATAATAATCTGGAATTGGTTGAGATTCCTTCTGAATTGAAGGATTTAAATACTTATGAATCTATTTTGATTCAAAGTATCCATCCCTTTCAGGCTATTGTAAGAATGGAGCCAAAGACAGGGAAATTGGCTCCATCAGATTTACAGAGAGGATTAAAGGGAAGAGTTGTTTATTTGCCTCTAGATTTGAAGAAAAACATTAACACAATTGGAGTAGAAAAAGTGGAAGAGGAACCTCTGGTTATCTTAGTTAATGGGGTTCCGACAAAGAATAAGAAAATATGGCAAGATTTAGTGGATGTTAGGAAAGTCAAAAAGGCAACATTGTATTTGAAAAAAAAAAATAAGTACTATAAGAATGTATATGTTGCAGAAGAGGAAGTAAGTGAGGAAGAGGATAGCGATTTGTGTGCTGGTCAAATTGAGAAAGTAGAACCCTCTAAAAGTGAAGAAATATATGAACATTATAGTGTTCATCCTTTGCATTCCAAGGAAGTCATGGGGAATGCTATTGAGATGTTTCAAATGAAACAAGCCAAAGGGAGTCCCATTAGTGTCTGGGAGGAAAGTTTGGAAGCTCGGTGTTTCCCACAGCTATTTCCAACAGGTCAAGGAGGAAGATATGATGAGCGACCTCATCAAATTCCTGCTTCTGAATACCGGACTTTACGATTGTATGCAGAAGATGCTAGGTTTCGACAATGCATTCCCTATTTGTTTCATCTCCTGTTTGAAAGCGATCTGTCTGGACTGTCATATGCAGTGAACCACATCTTGAACAGTGGTACACAGATGCAAAACATCTCGGCAAGTGACTTTATGGATAAAGTCAATGTCCAAGACAGTATTTTGGATTCTCACCTGATTAATCTCATGGGGTGTCAGCGTGGTACTAATGAGTACTGGTACCGTCGTCATGGTGATTTAAAATGTATGCTGAGGAACTTAGGAACTCCCACATGGTTTCTCACTCTGAGCTGTGCCGAGTATGGCTGGGAAGACTTACTTGAATTTCTACGAGAGGCAAATGGAAACATCGAAAACATCGAATTCAAGACACCCGGAGAACTGTGCTCTTTGGATCCAGTCAATGTATGCAGGTACTTCAATCATAGATTTGAAGCTATGATGTCTTTCATCATGAATACGAAGAATCCACCTCTTGGAGAGGTGTTGGATTTCTTCTGGAGAAAGGAGTACCAAGCAAGAGGTGCTCCTCATATACATATGCTGCTGTGGATCAAGGATGCACCTAAATTTGGAACAGATCCAGAAGACTCAGTGATGAGTTTCATACAACAGTATTCTACGTGTGCTGTTCCAAACGCAAAGGAGAAGAAAAGCCTAAGAGAAAAAGTTCTACGTTTCCAAAGCCATCGTTGTGGAAAGTACTGTCGTCGTAAATTCAGAAACAAGGACAAGTTCTACACCAAATGTCGTTTTGGCTTTCCACGACCGGTGATTTCTAAAGGAAGAGTAAACAGTTTGATGTCTTCGCTGCGACATAATGTGATGAAGAAATCACCTAAAAACACATACAATTTGAAGAGGAACGAAAAGTCCAAGTACATCAACGACTACAACCCAGTGATTTTGTCCATGTGGAATGCTAACATGGATATACAGTTTGTGGCTGATAACTGTATGGCTGTGGCTCGGTATGTGACATCTTACATCACCAAAAAAGAAAAGACAGAATTGAAGGATATGTGGGAGGACATTTCCCATGAAAAGAGCCTCAGTAAGAAGTTGTACAGTTTCAGTCTGAAGATGTTGTCGCATCGAGAAATGGGAGCTTACGAATGTTCTGACCGCTTGTCTTCAGCAAGTCTCTATGCCAAATCTAGGAGTATCGTTTGGGCGAGTCTTGGTCTTCCTGCAACGCGTAATCGAGTTCTGAAACCTGTGCGGGAAATTGAGTATTTGGCGGAAAAGGAGCCAAATAGTACCGACATTTTGAAGACCAACATGTTGGATACATATTATCCAAATCGAAGCAGTCACCTCGAGAATGTTTGTCTGTATGAGGTTCTACAAAATTATATATTCATGAGGAACATCAAAGAAGATATTGATAAAGGAGTGTATGCTGTAATTGGAAGTGAGGGATGTCTGGTAAAGCAAAGAAAATGCCACTTGGTAAACCGTCGAAAATTGAGTGGCGAATCTCCTGAAAAAAAGGAGTTTTTCTATTTAGCACTTTTGCAACTTTTCAAGCCTTGGCGTGCAGAAGAGGAACTGCTTGGAGATTTCCTCTGTTACGAAGACTCTTTCACTGCCGCCAAGGAGACCATAGAATGTCCTGCTTTTCCCAAATATGTAGAAATGTTGAATGCGGAAATCGAGCAGGAAGCAACGATTGCAGCCGAGATTGCCAGAGACAGTTCTCAGGACAGTCAGAGTTCTGTTTCATTGAGTCAGGATCCACTAGGAGGCCCTGTTATTGAAAATGAAGCTGCCACTGCCATGAATGAAGTGGAAAGAGCCATGGCACATGCTCAGGAGGATGCGGTTAACTTAGTAGACTTGGAAAGACAACTCAACGTTGAGCAGAGGAAAATATATGACGAAGTTACCAAGCAAATTGATCACGGATTAAGTCATGAGAAGAAAGAGTGCTCATGTACGTCGTTGAAGCCTGTCCGACTGTACGTGAGTGGAGAAGCGGGAACTGGAAAGAGTTTCCTCATTAAAGCAATCTCATGTTATTTGAAGGAAAGGACTGAGTCATCGCTGTCTTGTGTTGTCACCGCTCCAACTGGACTGGCAGCACATAACATTAAAGGTATTACTTTGCATCGTCTACTGATGCTGCCAGTGGAGCATGATAACAAATTACAATACCACAAGTTATCTGGAGATGCTTGTTGTGAAGTTTCAAGAGTCTTGAGGAAAATGAAACTTCTTATCATTGACGAAGTAAGCATGGTTTCCAATGTCATGCTTGCCTTTGTGCATTTGAAAATGCAAGAAGTTCTTAAAACAGAGTATGATGTGTTATTTGGTGGCAAACACATCATTGTTTTTGGAGATCTTCTGCAGCTGACACCAGTGAAAGGACAACCTGTGTTCAAAATGCTCACGCATGAAGATACCAGGAAGTGCCTAGGGAGCATTGGCAACGTCAATATATGGTTAAACTTCAATTATGCTGAACTGCATGAAAATATGCGTCAGGCGAAGGATGAAGTTTACAAGAATATTCTACAAGATGTTAGAATTGGAAAAGTGACCGAGCATGGGAAAGAAGCTTTACATGCACGATTACTGTCAAATTTATATCCAGAACAAGACGTTGTGCCTGAGAATATTTTTCAGAAAATTACTGAGAAGAAATCTGGAATATGTTTGATGCCAACTCTTGCAGAATGTGCCATCTTCAACAACAAAATGTTGCATTTAGAAAACCAAGAGATTGTGAAACTGGAAGCTATTGACAGAGTAGAGCATATGGGATCTACAATTATTTTGTCTGAGAATTTGAAAACAAAATTGGATTCATTAGAGAAGACTATATCTAAAACTGCAGGTTTTGAAAAGACTCTGAATGTGTGCTTAAATTGCCGTATAATTTTAAGAAGGAATTTACATGTTGAAAGAGGTCTGGTAAATGGATCAATGGGTAATGTTGTTGATTTTGTGAAATACAGAAATAGAGATGGAATTGAATTTTTAAAAATTAAATTTGATGGAATTGAGGAAGTACAGCTAATTGGTCGTTGCTCTGCTAGGTTTTTGCTTGTAAAAGACTTATATGTTCGCCGTAAACAGTTTCCTGTTTGCTTGGCATATGCGGTGACAATCCATAAATCGCAAGGTTTAAGTGTAGACAGTGCATTGGTGAATATTGGCAGTTCTGTGTTCAAGGAGGGTATGGCATATGTGGCATTGTCACGAGTTAGAACTTTATCGGGATTGTACTTGATTGAGTGTGATGTCACAAACATTTGTGCGGATCTAGATTGTGTTAAGGAATACAATAGGTTAAGAAGAGAGTATGCGCCACATTTGCCTCAATATCCTTTGTTTGAGAAACGTGTGGTAGGCCGGAAACGAAGAAATGTCACCAATACTATGGAGGTTGTAGCAAAAAGACGAAAAGTCGATGAACCTGCAATTATAAGCAGAAACAAAAAGGATTCTGTTGAAGATGTTGTTGGTTTTCAATTTGAAAACAGTTCTGGTGTCAACTGCTATGCTAATGTAGTGGTTAATGTTTTGTTTTCTCTAGAAAATGTAAAAGAAGAGATTGTGGTCAATTCTGATCAAAGATTTTGCAGTTTGTTAAATTCTGTGTTAGAGAAATGTAGCACTGATAAAACAAAAATAGAAAGTGTGTCTGAAATTCGAAATCTGTTAGACAGATGTTCAGGTCAAACACAATTCTCTCAAAATATTCAGCAAGATTGTCAGGAGTTTTTAATGTATATGCTTGATGTATTGCATGCTGAAGGTGTAGATGTAGATCACCTGTTTGGGCTTTCTTATCAATGGCAGCATGACTGCGAGAACTGTAGGGTATCAAGTACTACTAGTGTAGACTCAGAAAGATTTATATATTTAACTTTGCCAGACAGTAAATCAGTCTCCTTTAATAAGCTAGTAAAAGCAGCTGATCACAACATGGAGTGTAGCCAATGTAAATCTGAAATGATGTCAACATTATTTATACGGACATATGGCCAGTATGTCATTTTAATGTTCCAACGATGTAGGCCTGATGGAACAAAATTGACAACTTTAATTAAAAATGTTGTAGCTTCGCAGTTGTCAATATCAGGAAGGACTTTTGTAACTGCAGCAATTATATATCATGACGGTCCTTCAATAACATCAGGACATTACACAGCTTATTTAAAGTCTAGAAACGGCTGGTCATTCTGCAACGATTCTGTTTTAACTTTCAAAAAAAAATTGCCGTATGACCTTAAAAATTCTTACCTGGTGTTTTTAAAACCAAAATTTTAGGGAAAGAATCTCGGGATGTGCTCTGAGGAATTTCAAGAGGTTCTAATGGCTCCTACACGATTTGGCCTTGAGGATAAGTGTAGTACAGAGACAATAGTTCCTGGAAAAAAAGAAGATTTTCTTACAGAAAGTGGTGGGCACAGATTAGTTGAAGGACAACAGAGTATTTCCCAAAGCAAACGGTCTTCTTACCATAACACTTGACGTCATGGAAAAATAACTGCACTTTGAATGAGTTCAGAAAAACTGTTTCTTTTTATAAGCTAATTCAAGCAGCCAATCAAAACATGGAGTAGAGGGAATGTAAGTCTGCAATGCTGTCTAAATTATTGGTCCAAACTTTTGATTATAATGTCATTTTAAAAATCCAATTATATAAATCTGATGAAAGTAAGTCTTCAACTTTAATTACAAATGTTGTGGCTACACAGTCGTTGATTTTAGGAAGAACATTTGTAACTGCAGCTATTATATTGCATGATGGTCATTTGACAAGATCCGCTTATTAGACAGGTTATTGAAAATGTAAAAAAATTTGCTGTTTCGGAAATTATTGCCATTTGACTACGATACAATGTTGCCTTTTTACTAAAAAATATTCTTACTTTCTGTTTTCAGAAAAGAGAATTTAGGGTAGGTAACTGGCGTATAATGATTCTAGGGGTTGATATAATTTTATCTACTGTTTTATATTGCTTTGTGATTAAAAGTGATGTAGAGAATTAAATAATTGTAGTAGTCATAGAGGTACTGTAAGTCGGCTTCATAGTAAGCAGTATCAGTGTCATAGGAAATGTAGAACATGAGTGAGCAAAAAGGGTAAGATATTACTAGTCTAGGATTGTGAAAGTGATCTTGAACGTTTTCTTTCTGAAAGTTGCGGAAATACAAAATGACGGGATTTGCTTACAAGAATTCCAAGAGTTATAAATGGCTCTTACACGATTTGGCCTTGAGGAAACATGTGGTAGAGAGCGAGAAGTCATTTATTGTATGTAACATATTTTTCAAAATGATGGAGCTTTTCTTTCAGAAAGTGGCGGGCTGAAAAAACAGCACAACCGAGTGTAAGCTGTTCATAGGACATCCTTCGACGTCATGGAAAGTAAGTTACTTTTGAGGAGTTTTGATTTCTGATTGGTTATGTTATATGGGTTTTTTAAACACAATCATTTTGATTGTGTTTTTTTTTCCCCGCTGTTATATGATGAATACCTTCAAGTCACTGTTTTTAGTGAAATTTGATACATTCTGAGAACAGCAAAAATAAACCATTTAACATGTATAGTTAATTCTGTACTGTTTGTATTTATGATGTACATTTAGAACTGTGTAGGAGGCATGGAGAAGGTGAGGCTTCTGTAAGTGTCAAAGTTGTTGCATTCAGTGCGTACTCTTTCATATGCTGGACTACATCTGCATAATGAGATACCTAACCAAAGGAAACACAAGTGATGTGATTGTGAAATGAGCAAAAGAAATTGCATATTTTTCAAATACATTACCTGTGTTTCGTAACATTACGAATCAAATTGTGCAGATGAAGTTTAGGCCTCTCCAGGGAAACAGAGGAAGTTTGAACTTTATTGGTTGCCCTGCACATGTATTATCTCCTCTGTACTCTTCAACAAGGCTAAATTTGATCTGCAACCCTGAGTAGGCCTCACCTGAAACAAACGTCTGGATAGGACACACCTTATTGCCATCCTGAAACAATCATTTAAAATGTTAGGAACAGTTTTATGATGATTGTGCACCTCTTTTGCACTGCGATTGCGTCACTTTTGTGAGACAACAGCAGTGCAAAAGATGCACCATGTTCCAAGATAGGCCTCAGTTCATCTGCACCAAGATACTGTTAGTTTAAAATGTATATCTTTAGGACTGTGTAGGGGGCCTGGAGAAGCAGAAGCTTCTGTAAGTGTCAAAGTTGTTGAAAAACTGTTTGTCCTTCAATCTTTTCCCTTGTCTTTTCTAATTTTTAAATACATGTTTTAATATTTTTCAAATGTTTGTTCTCTCTTTCACAGATTGAAAGTATAAAAATAACAAGTGACTAAGTTAACGACAATTATAAGGTAAATGTTTTGTACTCTTTTCGTTACATTTCTATCACATTTAACTACTATTAGTTCCACTGCTTCATTTCTTTAACCCTAACTTTCCTGCCTTTGCTACTTCCCTCATTCCTTTCTCTATTACTTACTTACTTACTCTACTCCTTCCACTCCTTTTCTCAGTCCCTCTCCTCATAGTTCCTCACTCTTGTTCACTCACTCCGTCTCTATTACTCTTAGTGTCTCTGACTGATCACTCTTTCACTACTTGTTCATTATGCTTTCTCTGTGTAGTTGAAGCACACTAAGGGGCATATTATGAACACAGCCAATAACATTTTTGCTGCTTTTATCGGCAGAAAACTGCTGCAAAAGCGGCTGTAGCGGCAGTTTTCTGCTGCAAAAGCGGCTTTAGCAACACATTTCTGCCAATAAAAGCTGCGAAACTTTTATTGCCTATGTTGATAATATGCCCCTATGTTATTTACATTTCTTTGCTGTTTCAATTATTCCTTTTCTGTTACTTCTTCTTTTCTGCTTTCTGTTTTTTCTCTCTGTTATTCCACATGTTTTAATCTTATTTTGAACATTCACTCACATTCTCTAAGAAACTCTTCTTTGTTATTCTTCTACTCTCCTTTTTTTCTTTCACTTCCTTATCTATTTTCTTTTTCACAATTATACCCTCTTCCATCTTTTCTTCGGTAAATAAATCTATTAAACAGTATCTCTGGTTTAGTCCCTATAGCTGTCTTTGTTTTAACATTACTCTCTGTTTACTTCCCTTATACTTACGCTTCTTTTTTAAAAAAAAGAAATTTTTGGTTCGCTCCCGGTTCGGTTTTTGAACAGTTTTATGTTTTTTTTGGTTTTTTGGGGGGGGAAACAAAAAAAAACAGGCATTGGAAAGGGCTCAACAGGAGCAAAACATTTTTTTTACTTTTTGGGGCGTTTAGAGCACTTGTGGTTTTCAAATGCTCTGTTTATTAAGTTAATGCTCATATTGGCACATGAGAGCAATGTACCACAATATAAAAAGGTAATCTTCATATGGACAAAGTTGTCCTGAATGTTTGGCACGGTTTCCCGTGCCTCTGGCCCCGACAGAGATACCTGTGACGATGTCCTGGCCACAGGAGTTGGTGGATTGTCCTGAAGGTGACGCATCTCTGCCCGGCTGTAGTTTAGTGGATGCCACCTCAGCATGTGACGGTGCATAGTATAGTTGCCGTAACTATACTTCTTTTCTGTGCCTCTAGATAAGTCCTCTTTACATATCAGGCACGTCACATATCGAGCATTAACTTTTTTCTGTCCTTCAGGAAATGAAAAAAACTGCCAAATGAAACTAGTTTTATGATGAGATACCCGGGGCTCCTCTTGTAAAAACGGTGTTTCCTGTATCTCCTGTTCCTCTTCTTCATCCTCTTCCTCCTCTGTGTTGGTAATGAACTGTGGAGGTGGTCCTCTCTTCCTATGAGGAGGTGGTGGTGGTGGTGGGGGTGCACCAGCTGAAGCTACTAATGAAGCCATTGCTCAGTGATCACAAAGGGTCTTCCTCTCACAAAGATGAAAGTCAGAGTGAAGAAAGAAGGAGGGGTTTTCATCATTTTGGAAAAAAAATAGGTCTAAACCAATGAAAAGTGTTATTTTTAGGTCACATGACCTAGCCTTACATCATTAGGAAACCAAAAGTGAAATGAACCAATGAAAAGTTTTATTAACAAGTCACATGACCTGTTACGCTTAAGTTACGTGCTGCGGAACGCGCCCCGGATCGCTTCCGGGGAGCTGCGCTTCGCGCCTCGGTTCGCGCTCCGGAGCACTTCCGGGTGCGCTAACGCGGCGCGTCATAAGACGCATTACGCGGCAACGCGATACGTCGCGCTTTCGTGACGTGCCCCGGATCGCTTCCGGGGAGCTGCGGTTCGCGCCGCGGTTTGCGTACCGCAGCACTTCCGGGTGCGCTAACGCGGCGCATCATAAGACGCATTACGCGACAACGCGATACGTCGCGCTTCCGCGACGCGTCACGATGTTGATTTCTAACGCGGCAGTTGCGCAAACGGAACGTTTACTGGTTCGCGGACCGGGTCGCGGCACCACATTGAGCTAACGGGAAGCTTCCCGGTTCGCGAACAAAAAATAATAATAATTAAAAAAATTATTAATAAACATATAAAATATATTTTTTGATTTAAAGAAGAATACATTTTACAGCTATAGATATTAGCTTTTAAAAAACCAATGAAATTCACTGAAAAAACCATAGGTTATAGACCATATATGTCATTTGAGATGTCATCAGTGATGTCACTGACCATGTCATGAATGATGTAATATGTGTCATCATCAGCAGTGGATTGCGGGTGTGCGATATATAGTTAGTGCAACTAACTATATATGGAATTTCAATGGTTTTGTGTGAGTAAAAAAAAGGTTTCTTAAATGCTAATTCCTAACTATATATGGTCTATAACCTATGGTTTTTTCAGTGAATTTTCAAGGTTTTGTAAATGCTAATTCCTAACTATATATGGTCTATAACCTATGGTTTTTTCAGTGAATGTATATATACACACACACACACATATATATATATATTTTAATTATTTTTATTTATTATCTACTGGCAGTCGCCAGTAGTTAGTAATAGTTATGACCACGTTTCCATTGAAAAAGTGTTTTTTGGCTTGCCTATATCTTTGGCGCCATTTGTCGAATCTTCACCAAATTTGCCCAAAACATGTGCCCTTGTGAATCTTGCTCTGCATGGAATGTTTCAGGATGATCCCTGGCGTGGGGGGTGAGAAAAATGGGGGGCCAAAAAAGGTGCATTTTACCATGTTAATTACCATAGGACCTTTAGTCAAGTCTGCAGCCCTAAGCACTAGATGGAATTTCACCAAATTTGACAAAAGGGTATATTTGTTTATGCAGATTACGTTTTCAGTTATTTGGTGTAAAACCATTCAGTAGTTGTGGTGAAATTTAAGAAAATCCAGTTGGTGATATCTGTGACCGTGGGGACTTCATGAATAGTAACGAGCTCATGCAGGGAAATGCAGAGCTCTGACTGGCTGCCAATATGAGTCTCTAAAAACTTTGAAAAAAACAGAAAAGGGGGCAAGACAGGAAAACTCTGACCCCCAAGCCTTGTTCTTAGGGTTCTCCAGGAACCATGCCACAGCATAGTATATTTTTTGTTAAAAAAAACACAATGTGCTGCAAAATTCGCAAATTTGTGGAAAAAAGAAAAAACTATTGCAGGGTCCTGTGCTTGTTTACATTATAGTCCCAGGGTGGGCCAGGTCCCGGGAGCAAGTGGGCCACTTTTTCTTTAAAGGAAGGGGGTGCACAGGACCCCTCCCCTTAGGCATAATTATACCCGGGTACAATCACATCCCCAAGGCTTAATTATAATAACACTGGGGTTCGCTCTGAACCCCCCTGAGTCCCAGGGACCACCATCTCCCCAGGGCAACTTGTTAAACATTGCAAGGGGGCTACATGAACCCCCTGGGCCTCAGGGACTGCCACCTCCTCAGTGCAACTTGTTACATTTAGCAGGGGGCCGCACAGACCCCACCTGCACCCCGGGGACTACCACCTGCCTGGGGCTTTCCCATTTTGAAAGGAAGGAGGGGGTCGTGCAAACCCCTCCCAGGAAATTTTGAGCCTCAGGGACCACTACCTACCTGGGGCAGCCCTTTCTAAAGAAAGTAGAGAGGCAGCACAGACCCCCTCCTGGAGCAATAGAGGTCCCTGGGGACTGCCACCCCTATGGGCAGCTCCTGCTGTGTCTCGGGGGGCCCACCCCTGGGATGTAACTGTTTGCTGTGGCTTGGCAGGAATTTTAACTGCTCCTGCCAAGCACAATGTCAGTCAGGTTGAACACTAATGACTGTTTGTTGTGGTTCCAGGCATGTGTTCCTTTTTCATGCTCTTTACTTGCATTTCTAGTTCTCCATCTCACCATCTCAAGTCCTTTTTCTTCTCCTTCACTGTAGATTTTGGCCTCTCCCTAAAAAAGTGTGCCTAAAAGGTGAAGGGTAGGTTGGTTGGTTGAGGTGCTACCATACAGGGGTTGATCCACTCACAGAAGTTAGGTTGGAAAGGATGAAAATATTGTGCTGTGTGTCCTTCAAAAGTGGGTCCTCACCATGCCGGTGGCCAGTTGCATCTTCTTCCTCTCCTTCTTCCTTGATGTCTGTGTCAATTTTCTTTTCCACTACTGCATCCCGTGGATTCTGCAGGGGAGTTCATAGTCTTTGTCACCTAGATCCAGATCTTGGGGTAGAACATAGCCATCTTTCATGTAAGGAGACACTTTTTCCTGACTGAACTTCTTCTGATCCTTGCTGAATTTCTGTATTTTTTTACGGTTAAGTATTCCTTCATCTCAGTCATTTCTTTATTAATCTCTTCTAAACCTTTTTTGTATACAGTTATATGTACCATGGTTTTAATCTTAGATTCACCTTCCTGCATCTTGATGGTCAGTGCTTCTGATAATCTTGTTGCTGAATTTATAATCAAAAAAAGCCAATCTCATGTACATCTCCATGCAATTGAAGCCCAGTCTTTTCTTAAACCTAGATCGTCCCAAAAAATCCTTGGGGCATTCTGACCCAAGAGGCCTTTTAGCCCTAGGTATTCCTTCATCATTTTGCCATGGATAGCAGTCTTTATTTGGTCCTTTTCTAGATTGGTGAGGGACACTCAGTCATTAGATTGGGTTATAGACTGGGCAATGTTTGTGCCATTGAGACGGGAAGGACTGGCTAAGATTGAGTCTATCTCTTCATCAGTATATGTTAGTTCTTGATTTTCCACCATCATGGGTATTTTATGCTTCCTGTGAGGACATTCTTCTTGTGTTTGGAGTTGTTCAGTTCTTTTTATACAGTAACTTTATCCAATTACAGTGCTGTTATTTGTTGTTATAAGTTAGTGTGATCTAGTTCCCATCTTGATATAGAGTATGCTTTGTTTAAAAAAAAGGGAGGGGAGTGTTGTTTGCATTAGACTTTTATCAGGTGTCTCAATAAATATTTTCTTCAGGATAGGAGATACATTTAAATCCACACATCACCACTGTTTTTACCTAGACAGCTCTCCTCCTGGTAGGAGGATAAGATTCACTTGGAGAATGGGACACTCATGTGAAATGGACCCTATGATGATCTACTCACGACATCACTACAATGGAGATAATGTACCCTGTTCGCTGTGAATATGTAGATGAGGGTCTTCTCAATTCTCTATGGATCTTTGGTGTGTAGACATTGTGTTTCACTTTTTTGATTATTGATATCAAAGACTTCACCTGCTTCTTGCTGCCAGAACTTTGGCTCCTCTGCTGTCAGTGCTGTTCTGGCAAGTGCTGCCACATCCAGTCCTGGGCCCTTGGAATGAGTATCTGTGTTGCAATCCAAGAAACCAGCATATCGACTCCAGAGCATTAATTCATAATCTGCACATCTCTGCGAAACTGATGCATCACTGCGGCCTGCACTGAAGCCCTTGCCCCGGCTCGCTGAGTGCACGAGGCATTGACCTCGACTTACAAAGCAATCTCGAATTTGCCAATGCATTGCCATTGCCTGCACTGAAGCTGTGGTCACCACTCACAGAGTGTGCAATGCAATGACTTCGACTATCAATGCAGCCTCAACTTTGTCGCAGCACCTCCGAAGAACCGCTTCTGCGTGAGTCTTGGACACTGCTTCACCAATGTCTGTGATGCACCGTCCCAACTCTGACCCATCCGCAGTCTGGCATAAATTACATCAACACATCGCTTTTAGCTCCATATCTCAGCATCAACGCCTCGGAACCAATGCACAGCGCTCTCGAAATTGATGCATCAATGACTTTGCCCACATTTGGAACTGTCGCGTCACTTTTGGCAGTGATGCATCACCTCTAGATTTCAATGCATCTTCCCCAAAAGTTGACACAGCCAAAGTACTGTCACCAGGTCTTTGTGACTCATGTATCCAGCCCGCGCTTCATCACAATCAGACTGAACTTTTGTCTTTGCTGCAGTCAAGCACAACCAGATAGGCATGGTTGGAGCTATTGACTTCTGAGCACTACATTTCGATTTATCTTGCAAAATTCATATTTTGATTTGTGTATGTTTGATATCTGTAATTTTGATCTAGTTTTACTCAGATAAATATTGGGTATTGTTTCTAAACTGGTGTGGAGTATTGTGTGGTGTCTTCACTGTGCTACTGTGTGTGCACAAATATTTTACACATTGTCTCTTTAGTTTAGCATGACTGCTCTGTGCCAAACTACCAGAGGGTTAGCACAGGTAAACGTTTAGTGTGTACTACACCTACCTTGACTAGAGTGGTGGTCCCTATTTGTGCAGGATACATACCTCTGGCAACTAGTGAGCCCATTTCTAACTGCTTTGATCATGAAATGGTGATAAACACCACCAAACATGCAGATGGGGTAAATACCAATTCCACAGGATTCACTAAATAACACTTGTCAAATAACACTGACTATGAGCTTGTACAATGTACAGCAGAGTCTGTATTTAGTGCACGTGTTAAATATCGAATATTTGTTATTTAGCAAATGTGACAAGTACTGCACCTGATAAATAGGACATGCACAAACAATGAGGAAGAGCAGACTTTCAGACATGAGAAGTTGCTGGACTGAGGAAATTAATATGTAGAGAAAAGAAACATCGAGGTCCACGCACAAAAGGACCTTAGGACACCTTGTGAGTACACCAACAACTCCTCCCTGTGTTTGAGTGTGCAGGCATTCATTTTGTGTGTACAAAACAAGACAAATAGAATACACTGCTCTCCTCTGGTGTCACTCAGTAATTTCAAGCAGAAATCTGCCAGAATCGTCCATCATGAACTCACTCAGGAATAGGAAGTACACATTTACAGATCCTGAGCTGGAAGTCCTGGCCAAGGAGGTGGTAAGATGCCATAACTATCTAATGTGCCATCTCATGCTAAAGATTCTATTAAAAACAAACAAAAACATGGGTGTGAAAGGACATAATGGACCAATTCAAAACTGAATTAACATATCCACATGATGTTGAGAACAATAGAAAAAGGCTCCAAACCTTAATGTTCTAGGTACTTAAGTGAGTTGACAAGCACTAAAGCATGGCAACTGGTGGTAGTTCTCCATCTCAAGGTGTGCAAAGAGTAGAGTAGAAGACATACAAGAATGTATCGAGGTCAGGGGAATCCAAGGTAAGTAACATGAAAGTTGTGATGGAAGTACACGTGTTTTTTTTTAAAGTTGGCTTTGCTTGAGAACCTTCATGATTGTAAAGAATGACTGACGTAATACTAACATTGATCCGCACATGTGATGTCAAAGGGGGCTAACAACTCTCTAATGGTACTGCTGAAATTTATTGAGATTGGACTACAACAATCATAATGCATTGTAATCTTGATGACGAAGGGTTGATTGTCTGCCCAATAACTTAAGGGTGATGTGTCACCACAGCATGCCTAATGTTGCTTCCTGTCAGTATTATGACACAGTTTTGTCCAGTTCAACTAGCAAAATAGTTCAATATACACAGTTCCACATTACTCAGCATTTGCACATAAATAGTGTACTTCATTTTACTGTTTCAGCACACTTGTTCCTGTTCCTGTGTACATGAGGCCACCTGGTGTACACAACGGCAGTCAATTGGCCCTAGGATGTTAGGAAGTCCTGCTGGAGCATAGATGCTTGCTTTGCTGGCCTTAGCTGCTCACTCTCTCTGCGAAAAGCAGCCATCACTTAGCACAGTATTTTTCTAAAGGTTGACTGAGAAATGCCACGCCCCAATGCTACTGTCAGTTATGTCATGCTTATTGGATAGAGTTCTAGCACTGCTAACATTTTCAGGAAGAAAAATGGCAGTGTATACCTGTGCTAGGATCCAGGGTACTAAAAGCTACCTTCACATGAGACTGACTATGCATAACTTTCCAGGGAGCGTTGCTGTCTCCCTATTTCTACTTTTAAACAATTTGCTTTGGGTCCAGATAGCATGAATGCTCAGGTGTCTGATTTGCATAATCAAATAGAGGATTGGGTTCCATGCATAGCATGTCTTTCATGTTTTACCAATGGCAAGTCTGATGTGAGCTATTACTTTTATCTTTGATAACAACATATGCAGTTTAGTTAGTTTGTTGTGTTGTCCGGTCCCAAGTCAATGCCTTCTTAATATCTTGAAACAGAGGATGCAAGCTAGTTTTCTGGAGTGCCAACTGAAAATGTGTTTTTAAGACAAGATAGTTTTTTTGATCATTTAAGTTTGTAGGTTCACTGCAAAAGTTGTTTCAATAATGACATCTACAGAAGCGTCATGCTTTGAGCATATTCATGAAGCTATGGTGGTCATAAGTTGTGCATTTGTTTTGGGAGTCTGTTCCACAATCAGGATGTGCTGACAGAAAGATGTTTTCCCCTGATCATGTTTTGTTAAAATTCGGAATCGACTGGAGCAATCCAAAGGGGATCAATTGTATCTCAGAATATTCATGGTATGAATATAATATGTAAGCTATTTTGAACCTAATTATTGTTTGCAAAAATATTGTTCCATTGGATATTAATGTTATATAATTAAATTCAATGGGTGATATTTTTGTTAACAATATTTAGGACACACTATTTCAGTAACACAATTTTTTTGTTAAAATATTATGGTACCATATCACTGGATTAGTTGCATGGATTCTGCACATACACAGAAATATGTGCAGGGAAACAGTACCTCAGTGTATTGGGTATGTACCTTCCTACCACCATAGTACCCAAAATCCCAAAACCGACTAGCTATAGTGTCTCATTCGTTCTCCTACATAATCACGAAGCTACAAATAATTAGACAACCCAGAACACAACACTCCCAAGTCTCTCAGGAATTGCGGTTGCAAGACGTACCCTTTTGCTCACTCACTCATATTTGTCCACAATAAAGTCACGGTTATAGTTCAAAATGTTTATTTTAACTACAGTGCTCTATAATGCAGTATACGAGCCAGTACCAGCAGCAAAATGCATACACCTTAAACAGTTAGCATTGTTACAATTCCATACAATATAAAGGGGGATGTCATCATATACAGACAGTGGAAAAAGGACTATATGGCCTAACAACCCTCCCCTTAGTAAGTTGAAGTTTATTGTATAAAGGAAGATCTCTGGGCTTTGTCAGCAGACCCCATACCTTAGTGCCTAGATGAAAGTTTTACATCATAGGAACTGCATAGCTCTTCTCCATGGAATGGTCCCTCTCCAAGTGTGTGTTTGAACAACATGCATCCCCATTGTATCAAAGCGCGAGTGTTCAGCAGTGCAGCTGTGTTAGCATGTTTTGTCTAGGTGGTAGGGACTGACCATAACAGAATAACAAGGGGCATTGTTTATCGACCTTGCACATCGTGTTCAGATTAAAGTCCAGGAACAGGCAGAGAACGCAGAAAGCAGACAGTTCTCATGTGAAAGGCACAGAGTCTTGCAAAATAAAGTCATGTAGTAACATGCGCAAAAGCAGCATCAAGGCAGCAGAGCTCATGCTAACTTAACAATGTCGACAATGACCCCAACAGCCATATAACAGAATCACACATACAAACACACACACACACACACTACTGTTCTCTGTACAGCACCTCATTTTGAAATGATCATTCTGCAATATGAATGTTCTGTGTAAAGTGTTCCACTACAAATTATAACTATATTGCCATTATTTTAAATACTTAACCACAATCAGAAATTATACGAAATCAGTTTGTATTTAGCGAGGATAACGAAACTTAGGAACTGTCAACCTACTTCACATTGTAAAATTCAAAGCTGTCTGGACTGCCCTCTCTAGCACCCGCCGATGTTCTGTGGAAGTGTGAAGCTTGCTTCAGCATTTCCACCTTTTCTGGATGATTGATATCCCATCCGGAGCAAGAACTGATGGATGAGAATGTAGGGCAATCAGGTTTCATGGCCTAGGCTGCACGCTTCCACAGAGCACTAGTAGGTACTGTGATGGGGAGTCATGACAGTCTGAGTCAGTGAGGTGCATGGTGATACTGTACTTTTAAGGTGGAAGGCCATATTATGATGAGCTTTTCAGGAGCAGTGCAGAGCCAAGTGTTTGTTTTTATGCACCTATATGGCTTAACGTGAATTCATGTAACCTGCTATTTCTCTGAGTTAGTGCTTTATATTACAGCGAAGAAACAGTGACAAAATTCTCCTTCTTTCTGTTTCTGAGCGTTGCTAAATAAAGCACTAATACAGAAAAATGCAGGGTTAAATAAATTAATTTTAAGCACCAAGTCCCATATTAATGTAGAATTCATGCAATGCAGTGCAGCAAGTGAAGTTGCTGCGTTGCATTAAAGGAAGAGAACATCTACTAAGATGTGGTGTTCTGCTCTTCCCCTGTGCAGGTACATTTTTTGATGCCATATGCCAACGCAGACACTCATAGTGCAATGGTGTCTGCGTAGCGTCAAGCTTAGGTTTTATGCTGGAAGGAGTCCCTTACAGTACTAAAATTCATCTATGCTTTAAGGCTTTTCCCACTATGTATGTCTACTGTGCAATGCAGCACACATGCAAAATAGGAACAACTAGTAGAAATTAAAACATTTCTCTTCGTTAACCCTGACTCGAGCAGGTGTAAAATTGTGGTGCTAAATACCTGCCTAGAATTCTTGGTAGATAGGGATTTGTGTTAAAACCCACGGATGGCTGCATGGGAATGCCCATGTGCCATCCTTGGAACACGCCCTTGACACAAAGTAACATAAGGTAGTGCATTCCACAACTTTTCGTTACTCTGGGTTACAATCCAACACAAATCACGATTTTCATTGGATTGTGAATCCCATCACAACACTTGTTGTCGGTGTGAGAAAGTTATCCTTTTTGCCCTGATCACCCCAATTGTTTTGACTGATACTGGTGGTTACTGACTCTGATTCTTCCCTGGGATCTGCCAGGTCCAGTGCTCTGTGTAAAAGGTATAAGGGAATTAGATATAAATCCAATTGGTATGAGAACCTACCTATAAACCTCTAGTATATGGTAGGGCATGTAGGGCTAGAGGCCCAGCAAATTGAATGCACTCATGTGTGCACTGCTGTGTTGCTTGCAGTCATTTTAAAGGCAGTCCTGCTTTGACGACTGCATTTAAATGCCAATTATATGTAAATTCGACTTTGCAATTAAACTACCTTATTCTTACATATATGTCACCCCTAAGGTCTCCCCTAAGGGCCACAGGGGTAGGGTGCCTTGTAACTATAAGCAGGGACATTATAAGAGATGTTTTATATATGCCCTGTTGAGGGAAAAACTGTCAATATCGTGTTCCCCATGGTAGCACATTGGTTCCAGGGGCTAAATGGGAATATTTTAGTAAAGTATAACTATTGATAGGAGCGAGCTTAAAATATACTTCAAAGTATGAAAATGATAGAATAAATTCAACAACTTGCCATAGTTGGGTTTAATAAAACTATCACAGAAAAGAAGTTATAGAACTTGCTTTTCTAATGTGCTATAATCCAGCCTTCCAGCAACCTCTCCTGAGTGGCCTTCCTTTGAGAGGCTGAAACAAACTGCTCTGATAAGGTGTGTAGTGCCCTGCATAGAGACAAAGGGCTTCTGGTGGGAGGAGATTTACAGTTGCAGACCAAAAGGTAGGACGGTGGTGGAGTAGCCAAACTGGTCTTCAAATTGTGAATGATAGTTAGGAAAGGACACAGCCTCACCCACACATCTTGCAACCCCAACAAGACAGGAGCACCACAAATTGAATTAGCAGAGGGACTGGAAGGGGAGTGTTAGGAACATTTGGCCATGCAAGTGGGTTGGCTTAGCCAGATCTTAACATCCAGGACAGAATTTCTTTATTTTGGATTGTAATGTAACAGTGCTTTCTGGGAGAAGCATATACCACACTTTGAAGGAAGTTGTCATACCTGTGAGTGGCACCCCGTACCCCATTTGTATAGGGTGCCCCCTTGCTTGTCACCCTCGAAGCCTGCATAAATTTGGGTGAGCTGCCCAGTAACTCAGATCCCTGCCTGAAACTACAAGTAGAAGGACTGCCCTGCTGGAACCCTGACCTGCACCAAGAGTATTACACTCTGGATGACTGCACCACCTGCACACTTTGGGAACTACAGCCCTAAGGACTTTGCCTTGCTATGAAAAAAGAAGAAGTGGGCTCCCTGAAGGCAACAGGTTAAAAGAGCTCCACCTAGATCTCCATCAAGAAGAAACCTGCTGACCACCTTCAGCTGGACTTTAAAAGATGTGGCCAGGTGTATTCTGAGAGACACAGTCCGAACATCCCAAGGAGAAACTCAGATCTTCTGGAACCTTGGACTGGTGTCGTTGACACTTTGGAACCCCAAAAGGACCTTCTAGAAGGAAATCCATATGTATGGAGACAATTGCAGAATATTTGGTAAAAAGCTGTATAAGGTGACTGACCCATCAACGAGAGTCAAGCCAGCGACGTCAAAGCGCAACTTGGCCAGAGATTCAGGTTTGCCCTGCTGACACTTTAGAGCTTTCTGTCATCGATGAGACTACAAGGAGCTGACCAGGGCATTGCGCTGAGTGAAGTAGTCATTGTTGTTAAACCCAAAACTGGCCTGAGGAGGAGCCTTGCTCTACGTCGAGAGAGAAAGCTCCTAAAAAGTCATTAAGTGAGAAGGTAAAAAACTGACTGGGCCCTACCGCTAAGTGTATCCAATCCATGCTCCATCGCAGCCGGCATCATACTTTGACATTGTCCAGGGTGATCAGATGTACCAAAGTGTTTGCCTTTTAGACACTGTCATTGTTTATTCTTTAAAAATGCATATCTCCATTTCCCTACATTTGATGTTTGTCATTTTGATGTCATTTTAATTATAAAAATATTTCCTAGTGTTATAAATTGGTGTGGTATTCTAGTGTGTGTTGTGTCTTACTTATTTAATGTATTGGCGTTTTTCATAAAAAACAGGTGCTTAGCTCAGGACCAAACCCAGGGCTACTGGCCTCTGTAAGTGATCCTCTGTTGCCATGAGGGCAAACAGTTACAGCACAGCCGTAGGTGGGTTTAGATATTTTTGATTGGGCCAGTGGAAAACGGCAAGCAGGAGGACCAACAAACACGGCACTGGTGAATATTTACTGAGGGACAACAGCCCCCCACTTTCCTAAGCAACCCGTCACATTTTTTAATCTACTGAAAACTACACACTTTGCTAAGCTCCATCTGGAGCCTCATTTATGAGGCCACTTGCGCCACGGGAACTTCACTTTTTGTGATGTTCCGTGGTGCAGAAGCCTACCCCATATTTACGAGTCAGCACTGAGTAATTTTTTTGGCTTAATGCTGCCTCGTAAATATTGTTCCCTATAACGCAGTTTTCTGAGTTAAAGGGGAGTACCACAGGCGTTCGCAGCAACATCCATGGCTTTTTGACACTGCCTCGGATGTATGAGACATCGTAAATCTGAGGTAGCACCAAAAACCTACACCTCGAGGCGTAAGGGTGGCACAAAAAGGAGAAATATCTGTATTTCTCCTCATAGTTCATTTTTCTATGTGTGCTGCATTCTCAGAAAGGAGTTGAGGAGATACGCTGCATCATTGTCGATCCCGTGGATGAAGGTGAAACTTCAGCGCTGATCTGCGCATTCGATGACGGCTTCATTGATTAACTCCTTTATGATGAAGCCGCTGTGTCAACATCGAGCCGTGCTGTCCATCAGCGTTAAGCCGTGCATTCCATTGAAGGGATGTCATCGATCGACTTTTGCTTTGAAGGGCAATGTGTAGGTTCCGATTGGCACAAAGTCATCACTGAGTTGATTTTGATGAAAGAACAGCTGCAAGACTTACTCCTGAGTTGTACAAAGACTTTGATGGCCCTTAGACTTCAGAAACAGCAGACAAGCCTGCAAGTCCTTGGAGTCACTCTGTGTTCAAGTGAATGTTCCCAGCAGGGCTCAGATCTGCAGGCAACAGGGCAGCACAGCAAAGCAGATAGGAAGTTCCTTTAGAATAGTCAGTCAAGCAGAGTGGCAATCGTTGGAGAACACAAGACTTTACTCCTGGTAGAGTTCTTCACAGGCCCAGTAGAGTACTGTCTTGGTAGAGTCAGAGCCCTAGTACGTATACCCAAATGTTCCGTTGAAGTGGGAGTGACGTCAAAGCAAGTCCTTGAAGTGCACAGGTCCCCTTTTCATCCCAGCCCTGTCTGCCAGGCAATCTGTGGAGGAGGGGGTAATCAGCCCTTTGTGTGTGGCATAGGACACTGCCTATTCTGATATGTCAGCTTCCTCTCTGTCTTTCTGCCCAAGAAGAGCTTTCAGAATGCATATGAACACAGATTATTTCTCTGTCATACTCACCCTTCCCTTGTTTGTGGCTGTCTAGATGGAATGAACAAAGTGTAGCTGTCCCCCACCCCAGATGTGCATTGGAGACAGGATGTATGCGCACAGAGCTAAGTTAAGAGCAGAGAAATGTCAACTTTCTAAAAGTTACATTTTTAAAATAGTAATGTTAAAACCAAACTTACCACCAAAGGAGATTTCTCATTATTATTCCAAAGATGTGAAACATGGTTTAGCTACTTCGTTCCAATCAGGAAACACAGCTTTAAAGTGTTTTAATGAATTCCCAATGATAGCCTATGAGCGGAGTAGGCCTCGCAGTAGTGAAACATGAATTCAGCTGTTTGTCACTACCAGAACATGTAAAACTTAAAAGTACATGTCCTACCTTTTAGTTCTAAGGCATCCTGCCCTTAGGGCTTCTTAGGGCCTACCTTGGGGGTGACGTATGTGCAATAAAAGGGGAGTTTGAGGCTTGGCAAGAGATTATAAATGCCTAGTCAATGTGGCTGTAAACTACACACACAGGCATTGCAATGGCAGGCCTGAGACAGGTATGAAAGGCTACTTGTGTGCATGGCCCAACCAGTGCTGCAGGCCTACTTGCAGCATTTAGATGATAGGCCCAGGGTATATGGTATACCACTTTACAATAGGCTTATAAGCAAACTATGCCAATGAGGTATACATCAATGTCACCATGCTTTGAGAAGCACATACACTTTAGCACTGGTCAGCCGTGGAAAACTACTCAAAGCCTTGAGACCAACACTATACTACAGAAAAAGTGTAGGTAAGCAGGCAAAACATTTGGGGAAGACCATCCTAAGAATGAAAGGTCAAACGGCTACTTATTACCATTGTTGAGGTAGCATCAGGGAAGAATAACCCACTGAAGGAGGCATCCCTGGACCTTGAACCTTAGATTCGATGGAAAAGAAAAGAAAAGCTCCTGCCCAAGAACTGAAGCACTGCTGAAGAGAAAATTAACACCAAACCTGACTGTTGCCTCAATGACTCGACAATCATGGTTGTGCTGTCTTGTCCTGAGCCTATGAAGACTTCAAGAACCTAGGAGCTTCTCTAACCTTCAGAATATTACAGAGAACCTCCCTTGAAATGAAGGTGTCACTCCCCTACACACTGCAGGCACCAATCCCACTAAGTCCGGTTTGTCAACGTGCAGGTCCCCGATGACTCCTATGTAGCAACCACACCAAAAGAAGTACATTAGATCCGAAGGGCCAGATTTGTCTCCCCACCAAGTTTGTAGGTGCCAGGACCTAACGAAGCTACACCGTCTGAATAACCAGGGTACTGGACTCCCTTTAGCAAACCTTTAAGTACTCCTGTGCCATTATTTTTTAAAGTGGACTCCTTTGTCATAGTGTACCAGCTACCATCACCCTCAGCACCCTGTTGCCAGCTGAATCTAGGATGCTCCCAATCTTATGCTGCTGATACACTGGCCCTGGTCCTGCTTTAGACCTAAGCTGAGAATGTGAACTTTGCAAAAGAATTGCTTGATTTTACTGGCACCTTTCTGTTTTTCACCATTTACTTCAATGGAGCGTAATTGTTACAAGAGTGATATATTTTCCGTACTCTTAAAAAAAATAACTTTGAAAGTATTTACAGTTCTTTGTCTTAAAAATTACATTAAAAATTGATACTATTTTTATAAATTGGCCTTTGGTTCATTCTTGAGTGTGTGTCTCATTTATTGCCTCTGTGAGTACAACAAATGCTTAGCACTACCCTCAGATAAGCCTAACTGCTCGCCCACAGTACCACAAATAGAGCGTTTGTATTATCTACTTTTGCCTCTGTAAACAAATAAGGGACTCACTGGATGATCCGCACAGTGTATTTTGTTTTAGTACACTATATAGAGAGTCTACTTCCTACACTGACACAACCAGTCACTGACCTATACATCCCTGACACACCTACTGACTCAGCAATGTTTAGCTCATGCACCCACCCATACAGCCACTTACACACATACACACTCACCCATCCATACAGGCACTGACAAACCATCTCCCTCATACATACATACATACACTCACACACTTATTTATTCAACCATACAGTGACTCTCACACCTGCTTACCCATCCATACAGCCACTAATACAAAGACTCTTTCACCCACCCATTCACACATTGATACAGCCATTTACCCACCTATACACACACACCCATCCATATAGGCACTCATGTACCCACTCTCTCCTCCATAAATATACTCATACACATATTAATTCACCCACACAATCACTTACACACTGATACAGGTACAAACAAATCCACTCACCTTTCCATATAGTCATTCAGACGTCCACTAACTGACCCATATAAGCAGTCACACACATACTCACTCATCCATACAAACACTGACATACCCACTCATAGTATACTTATGCAGCCTCTCACTCACACATATTGTCATATAACAACTCACTTATCTATATATAACTTATGCCCCCACTCACTCACCTATACACCACTCACACATCTACTCACTCACCTGTATAGCCACTGATATATCCACTCACTTACCCATACAGGCAGTAACACACCAACTCACTCACCCATGGAACCACTCACACACCCAGTAAAATGGTCACACAGACTCTTAAACATCCACTCATATATCCAATCAGACATGCATCCACTCACCCATACAGGCACTCACACAGGCACTCACAAAGCCATACATGAATTCACTTATGCACTCACTCACCTATACAGTCACTCACACACTCACTCTCTCACCCATACTTGACTTGTGCACCCAATTAATCACAAATGCAACCACTCACACACACACACACACACACACACATTCACTCATACATTTACTCACATACCAAGCCAATCATCTATATATTAACTCACACACTGATACACAGAACAAGACATATTCACACTGTTGTCCAACTCCTGAAAATTCTGTAACACCAGCTTTAGGAACAGTTGAAATACCAGGAGCAGATGACGTGCCCAGGTGAGCCCCGTCTTCAGCAGATGATGCAATTTATCTGGTCTCTCTCTTTTTTTTCTGCTGTGTAGAGTCACGTGGAATGCATGGTTTGACGGTGCTTCATCACGCTGCTCATGCCACATGGGTTTATCTTTCTGGTACTCTGGACAGACCTTGTTACATACGATGTAAGTTACCTTGTGAGCATTAACTTTCTTTTCTTGACGTGGGATAGGGAAAAATTCCCAGATGATACTATCTTTTCTAGGCCTCATTGGCTAAACGTCCTGGGAAGAATTGGTGTTGTTGTCTAGATTTGGAGGGGCAGCAGATGTCATTTCGCGCAGGCAAAAATGAGGACTGAAACACCAAAGAAAAAAACAGAATTGTTGTAGATAATACAGGGATAGAGAGGTGTTTAACCTATCAAATCCGCTTGTTTCTGACGTATCAAACTTACCTTTAAAATGGATTTCCTCTATAATTATACTCCATTTATTACTTTATTAAAAATAAATAAGACACTCAGGAGGTGCAGAAGGTGTCTGTAGGTGAAATGGGATTTTTCTAAAATGGTGGATAAGATGCCGTTTAAAAAAAAAAGAGAAATGATTGGCTGTTTGAGAATATTAAAAAATAGGTTGCATGTTTCTGTGTTTTAAAAGCATGTTTCTTATTGGTTAATGAAAACTGTTTAAAAGGAACATTACATAGGATTAGCTGATATTTTGAAAAGTCAAGCATACTTGCTGTTTGGATTTGCAACATTGTGTGCTGAGCCTGTGACCTGTGTGTTCAGTTGAGTGTTCCTTGTACTGTTCCTAAGGTAACATGCATTAAGAAGAGTGGAGGTAGGGTTCAATGTTATGTCAATTGGAAAGGGTTGAAATGTGTAACCAATAGAAATGTGTGTTAGGTTTTAAATTAATGTAGGAAGCAATGTGATTTGATATTTACATCTATATGTGTGCAGAATGAGATGCATTGTTTGCCATTTTCTGGTACTGCTAAGACCAGTGTACTACAGACATTCTCTATAAGAAAATCTGTTGTGTGATTCAGATACTTCTTAATCTACTAAAGGTGAGTTATTAATTTGTGAGGTGTTGTATGTGGTTCCTTTGTTTTTAATTAGAGTACTGTGTTTCTCCTGCTAAAGTCCAGGGAATATTCTTGTTTGTCTAGAATCATGTGGCAGAATCATGTGGTTACTTCTTGTCTTTGCAGACACAAGTGTTTAAAAAGCTGTCCTGTTGTGACATTTTAGTAGTATTAGAACCCAGTGATTGCTTATGCATACGCAGAATGAGTCAGACATTCACACTAGCAGTGCAGTAGTGAAATGTATAGAATGTATGCAGTCACCTTACCCCTTCCAGACTAGTGTGTTTCTTCTGCTAAACTCCAGGTAATAGTCTTGCTTGTCTAGAATCACACTGTGAGTCTGTGTCCACTTCTGCAACCTTATGACAGAAGCATGTGGTTACTTCATGTCTTTGCAGATACATAAGTGCTTAAAAAGCTTTTCTGTTGTGACATTTCAGTAGTATTAGAACGCAGTGATTGCTTATGCATTCGTAGAATGAGTCAAGCATTCACACTAGAGTGCAGTAGTAAAATGTATAGAAGGTATGCAGTCATCTTACTCCTTCCAGACTAGTGAGTTTCTCTTGCTAAAGTCCAGGGAATAGTTTTGCTTGTCTAGAATCACACTGGAAGTCTGTGACCAACATCATGTGGGGAAAAACAATAAGTGTTCCGGTAAGAGGATCAAACAATTTATCACAAAAACTTTCAAAGCCTACAAACAATGTGCACTTTGATTAAAGTTCAAAGAATGCTTCAACAACTGAAAAATATAATGAGGAAAGAAATGCACATAAAAGGAAATCACATTCAAAAGACAATATGTATGATAAAAGGAGAAAAAGTCAGTATGCCGAAATTAGGAAAAAAATGTTTTACAATAGAGTTGTTTCTAATTTGATAAAAGATGTGAAGAAATACAAAAAAAGAGCAGTGTTTTATAAAAAGAAGGAAATAGAAATTATTGTAGAAAAGGATTTTGAATTAAAAAGGAAATTATTCATTTTAGTTTTAAACAGAATTCGATCTCTAGTTAAACCAATCGATTTTATGAAGGCCACACGTAAGAGGAAAAGATTAATTAACATAACTAATTTTTGTGATTTTTTTGGAGTGAATGGAAACACAGTTCAAATTCAGAGCCCTTTTTTAATGAGCAGAGTTACTTTCAGACCAATATTTTGTTGCATGCAGTGGATACCAGTGGTCGAGCTTATGAGGTTAGAAATGGTTGTCCAATTGACAAAGAGAAAATGGTTACCAGAAAACTAGGGAGACGTCCTAAAGCCCCAGTGTGCACTTGAGATTGCAGTAGTATTTGTAGTATACAACAGGATTCTATTGATATTTTACACAAGTTCTTACGACAATATATTAAAAAAAAGTATTAAACACAAGATTAAGATATTGCAAGGACTAGGGGCCAGAATAGGTAACTTCAATTTACCGACTCATAAATACCGAACTTTACCGATTCGGTATTTATGAATCGGTAAATTTGAAGGAGGGAGATGTAGGTAAATTTTATTTAATGGCATGTCAGCGTGGTACTAATTAGCATTGGTACCGTCGTCATGGAGAACTTAAATGTATGCTAAGGAACTTAGGAACTCCTACGTGGTTCCTTACCCTAAGCTGTGCTGAATAAGCTTGGGATAATTTACTTGAATTTCTTCGAGAGGCAAATTCGAATATAAAAAATATTGAATACAAGACACCTGGAGAATTGTGCTCTTTGGATCCTGTTAATGTATGCAGATATTTCAATCATAGATTTGAAGCTATGATGTGTTCTATCTGCAATAAAAAGGATCCTCCTCTTGGAGAAGTTGTGGATTTCTTTTGGAGAAAGGAGTATCAAGCTAGATGTGCTCCTCATATACATATGCTGATATGGCTAAAGGATGCACCCAAATTTGGAACTGATTCGGATGATACTCTTTTGTCTTTTATTGAAGAATATACCACATGTGCTATACCAAAAAGAACAGAAGAAAACAACTTAAGACAACAAGTCTTACGATTTCAAAGTCATCGATGTGGAAAATACTGTCGACGAAAGTACAAGTCTAAGGAAAAGTTTTATACCACATGTCGTTTTGGATTTCCACATACTGAAATATCCAAAGGAAGAGCAAACAGTTTTATGTCAGTTTTATGTCAGCTATGAGACATACCATCACTAGAAAATGTCTAAAAAATACATACAATTTGAGAAGTGAAGAATCAAAATACATAAATGATTCTAATCCAGTTATTCTCTCAATGTGGAATGCTAATATGGATATTCAGTATGTTGCAGATAATTCCATCACTGTTGCCCGGTATGTGACATCCTACATTATAAAATCAGAAAAGACGTAATTGAAAGAAATGTGGGAAGAAATTTCTCACGAGAAGAGTCTTAGTAAGAAATTATACAGTTTCAGTTTGAAGATGTTATCCCATCGAAAAATTGGAGTGTATGAATTCTCAGATCGGTTATCATCTGAAAGTTTATACTCAAAATCTAGAAGAATCGTTTGAGTGAGTCTAGGTCTTGCTGTAACGCAAAATCAAGTACTTAAATCTGTACAAGAAATTGAATATTTAACAGAAAAAGATCCATAAAGGACAGGTATTGTCAAAACAAACATGTTGGATGCATATTATCCATAGAAGTCATCATCTTGAGAACACATGTCTCTATGAAGTGCTGCAATATTACACTTTTAAACGGAATACTACCGAAAACATAAATGATGGAAAATATGCAGTGATTGGTTCCAAAGGATGTGTGGTGAAACAAAGGAAAGGACATTTGATTAATCACAGAAAACTGAGTTGTGATAAAAGGAAACTGTACTATTTGGCACTTTTGCAACTGTTCATACCGTGGCGTACAGAATTGGAATTACTTGGAGATTTTCAGTGCTATGAAGATTCCTTCAATGCTTATAAAGAGACCATAGAATGTACTGTTTTAGCAAATTATCTCAAAATGTTAAACGATAAAATTGATCAAGAAGCTACTATTGCCGCTGAGATTGCTGGAGACAGTTCTTAAGATAATCAAAGTTCTGCTCCACTGAGTCAAGATCCGCTGAGACAACCAATTCTTGAAAATGAAGCAGAAATCGCCATGAATGAAGTAGAAACAGCATTACATAAAGCTCAAGAAGATATTCTGGACTTAGGAAATTTGGAATAACAACTAAATGTTTAACAGAAAGAAATATATCACCAAGTGAGACAACAGATTGACCATGGATTTGTTAGTGAAAAGAAAGAATGCATATGCACATCATTTCACCCTACCCAAATATATGTCAATGGTCAAACTGGAACAGGAAAAATTTCTTAATTAAAGTTTTGACCAGTTATCTACAAAAAATAACTGATTCACATTTGTCTTGTGTTGTAACTGCTCCGACTGGGTTGGCAGCACACAACATTAAAGGAGTCACATTGCATCGTTTACTTATGCTACCTGTAGAGCATGAAAACAAATTGAAATATCACAAGCTATCTGGAGAAGCTGGAGAAGCTTTATTGTTCAAAAATCAATAATGTATACTAATTTTCTGGCCTTGGGAGATTTTGACCTGCATGTAAACAACCTGAACTGCCCGCAAGCAATACATCTAATTGCATCATTAGCTGGGGCTAATCTCAAACAATGGGTCTCCTACCCCATGCATATAGTGGGGCACACCCTGGATTGAATTTTTTCCAACTGTACTACAATTGATATGGAGACTTCCTTCCCTCTGACATGGTCAGATCATTATCTGGTTCCATTTTCTATAATTTTACCTAAACTGGGGCAAGTAAAAGGAAAGCGTCTCATGCTAAAAAGAAATTGCAACAATTTGACAGAAATAGCATTAAGTTCCATCTTGCAAGACAACCCCCGTCTATCTTCTAATCCCGATGCTGATGCAATCTCGATACACCATTGGTTGCCACGGTGGTGGAGTCGGTAGCACCGGGTAGAGTTGTGAAATCAACTATATTATCCCCCACGGCCCCATGATTCTCCAATGCCCTTAGGGAGTGTAAAATCAGGTGTAAAAAGCTGAAACGACAATGGAGGCTGAGCTACTGTGAGGAAACTAATGCAAATTATAAAAAAGCCTTAAAAGATTTTCATAAGGAGATACAAACATCCAGGTGAGACCACATTTTGTCACGTATTCGAAATGCCAACCAGTCCAGTAGTGAGGTATTTAAGGTAGTTCAATCTTTTTTTAAGCCCAGGGTATTGGAGACATAAGTAATTTCATCCCCAGCCCTGTGCGATAAGATTGCGAACTATTTTGATAATAAAATCTTAAAGGTTTATGAGTCATTCCGGGCCGCGGAGGCCACTGCGAAAGGGGATAAATCTCCACTCGCAGCGGAGATACCTAGCCTTAGCGAGGTCACACCAATTCTGCCTCAGGATGCCCTAATTGAAATTCAGAAATGCCACTCCGGAGCCCCAGATGATCCATGCCCTCCCAAATTATGGAAGATGTTATCCTCTCCACTGGTGGATGGGCTTTTACACATTTGGAACTCCTCTCTGGAAACAGGCATCTTTTCAGATAAATGGATGCATGCAACACTCCTCCCGTTGAAAAAAAAAACAAAATGGAGACCCGGGTGATCTAAAAAATTTGTGACCTATCTCCTTATTACCCGCACTTTCTGTGGCATTCAACACTGTTGACCATACTATCCTGGTCCAGCACCTAAAAGAAGTGGGCTTGGAGGGGAAAGTACTCACATGGCTGACTTCCTATCTGAGGGGGCATACTCAGAGAGTCGCCCCTACGCCATATGAATCTCAACCAAAACAGCTCTGGCGTGGGGAGCCCCAGGGCTCAGCTCTGATTCCTTTATTGTTTAACCTCTACCTAGCTCCTTTGTTCTAATTGATTGCCAACTGGGGAGTGAAAGCGATCTCCTACGCTGATGACACCCGTTGAAAAAAAACCAAAATGGAGACCCGGGTGATCTCAAAAATGTGTGACCTATCTCCTTATTACCCGCACCTAGAAAAATGTTGGAAAAATTGGTTCAACTCCAACTGAACACTTTTATTGAGCAGAATGGGCTCTGCATGATACTCAATCAGGCTTTCGAGCAGGATTCAGTACGGAGACTGCTTTCCTTGAGGTAGCAGAGTCGATAAGGTAGCCTTTGGATTCAGGAGCACCAGCATTGCTGGTGCTCCTGGACCTTTCTGTGGCATTCAACACTGTTGACCACACTATCCTGGTCCAGCGCCTAAAAGAAGTGGGCTTGGAGGGGAAAGTACTCACATGGCTGACTTCCTATCTGAGGGGGCATACTCAGAGAGTCGCCCTTACGCCATATGAATCTCAACCAAAACAGCTCTGGCGTGGGGTGCCCCAGGGCCCAGGTCTGATTCCTTTATAGTTTAACTTCTACCTAGCTCCTTTGTTCTCTTTGATTGCCAACTGGGGAGTGAAAGTGATCTCCTGCGCTGATGACACCTGTTAAAAAAAAAAAAATGGAGACCCGGGTGATCTAAAAAATGTGTGACCTATCTCCTTATTACTCGCACCTAGAAAAATGTTGGAAAAATTGGTTCAACTCCAACTGACCACTTTTATTGAGCAGAATGGGCTCTGCAGGATACTCAATCAGGCTTTCGCGCAGGATTCAGTACGGAGACTGCTTTCCTTGAGGTAGCAGAGTCGATAAGGTAGTCTTTGGATTCAGGAGCACCAGCATTGCTGGTGCTCCTGGACCTTTCTGTGGCATTCAACACTGTTGACCACACTATCCTGGTCCAGTGGTGCCTAAAATAAGTGGGCTTGGAGGGGAAAGTACTCACATGGCTGACTTCCTATCTGAGGGGGCATACTCAGAGAGTCGCCCTTACGCCATATGAATCTCAACCAAAACAGCTCTGGTGTGGGGTGCCCCAGGGCTCAGCTCTGAGTCCTTTATTGTTTAACCTCTACCTAGCTCCTTTGTTCTATTTGATTGCCAACTGGGGAGTGAAAGCGATCTCCTACGCTGATGACACCCAGTTGGTTTTCTCTTTCAAAGAGCAGACGGTAGATGGCTTAAAGAATTTTAAGGGATGCCTACGCGATATAGCTATCTGGAAGAATGCTAATAAATTAAAGCTAAACGTGGAAAAAATAGAGGTCCTGTTCTTTGGGCAGGGAACAGTGCCAGAGTCAGCACTATGTTGGCCATCAGAAATGGGTGCCCCACCGGCCACATCTATTTGTAACTTAGGAGTGAAATGGGAGGTGAATCTTGCCTTCTCAGCTCAAATACAACAGGTCTCTGCAACTTGTTTCAGAAAATTAAAAAATCTCCGGAAAGTCTTGCATTTCCTACCGAAGGATTGCCACAAAACAGTAGTACATGCCATAGTAACATCTAGGCTAAACTATGCCAATGCTCTGTAACTTGGCCTTCCTAAATATGCAATCCACCACCTTCAGATGATTCAAAATGCGCTGCAAGACTGGTTTGCCATATACCATTTTGACACCAAGTCTCTCCCCTTTTACATAAGCACCACTGGCTCCCAGTAGAGAAAAGAATAATATTTAGGGCCATGACGATGGCCTATCGGGCTCTGAATGGAAACTGCCCGGGCTATCTGAAGGAAAGACTATGCCGCTACAAGCAAAATCGGGTGTTGCGTTCAAATTCTCACAATTTGCTACATACCCCACGCTTTGAGAAATCTCATCTTGGGGGAAGAGCATTCACGGTCAGAACAGCCGCTTTGTGGAATGCCCTACCAGTTTCTTTGCGAAATGCCAAGTCAGAACTTTGCTCTAAAAAGTCCCTGAAGACGTGGCTTTTCAGGGTAGTTTCAATGATTGATCGAAAAGTTTTCTACCCCTTGGACGCATTCTCACCTGATGTTTTTAGCGCTGGGACACCCCTGTGTTGGGGTTGCTGTCGCGCTTAATATCTTTCAGTAGTAATATTATTATTATTGTTATGAAATTTCAAGAGTGCTAAAGAAAATGTAACTTCTAATTATTTGATGAGGTAAGCTTGGTCTCAAACATAATGCTTGCTTTTGTGAATTTAAGAATGCATCAAATTCTTAAAACAGAGTACGATGTCTTATTTGGAGGAAAGCATGTCATAGTTTTTGGAGATCTACTGCAACTTACTCCTGTAAAAGGACATCCTGTTTTTAAAACACTTGTGCATGAAGAAACCAGAAAGTCTTTGGGAAGTGTTGGAAACGTTAATATTTGGTCATACTTTCTACCCCTTGGACGCATTCTCACCTGATGTTTTCATGGCCGGGACACCCCTGTGTTGGGGTAGCTGTCGCGCTTAATATATTTCAGTATTATTATTATTGTTATGAAGTTTCATGAGTGCTAAAGAAAATTAAACTTCTAATTATTGATGAGGTAAGCATGGTCTCAAACATAATGCTTGCTTTTGTGCATTTTAATTTTAGAATTGGAGTACTGACATAACATGGCAAACAAGCTTTGCAAAGTCGACTACTTTCGAATTTGTTTCCAAATAAAAATATAGTTCCTGAAAAATATATATGAAAATTGCAGAATATAAATCTATAATCTGCTTAATGCCAACACCGCGCGAGTGTTCTACATACAATGAAGAACCTTTAAAGCTGGAAAATGAAGAAATAATAAAAATGGAAGCCATTGATAAAATAGAGCATGAAGGAATCACTATTATCTTGACAGAAAATGTAAAGCAAAATTGGATTCTTTAGAAAAATTGATACCTAAAACTGCTGGTTTAGAAAAGAATCTATACGTATGTATAAACTATCGGGTAATTTTAAGGCGTAATTTGGATGTAGAAAAAGGTTTAGTAAATGGAGCAATGGGTAAAGTTGTTGATTTTGTTAATTATCAAAATAGAGATAAAATTGAATTTAAAAAAATCTAATTTGATCAAATTGAAGAAGTATAACAAATTGGTTGCTGTTCTGTTAGTTGTTTGCTAGTTAAAGATTTATATGTCTGTAGAAAACAGTTTCCATTTTCTCTGGCATATGCAGAGACTATTCAGACCTTATTGTCTACTACAAAGCGGGTCAGGCTCCATACAGGACTTTGCACATCAGTAATTTGTTTTTATTTCAATGATGACAGCGTACCCACTTGGTGAATATTGGGCGCACTGCAACACCCAGAAGGCCATTATACAACGCCCACTGTGGCAGGTGTTCAAATTGAATGTGCGCGGCAACGCTTTCATCATCAACACGCCACTGAAGAAAGGTAATCCCTGAAACGCGTCTGGCAGCAGATTTCACGATGTTTGTCTCCTGTAAGTGTGCCTGCTGGCAAGCACTCAAAGAAAAATGGACACTAACAATCTTGACGTGTGAAAGTGCACGAAAGTAAAGCTACTGATAAAGTTTTCACAATTCACAACAACATCAACAAAGGGCAATATAGCCACGAATGATGGTGGCCATCTTAGAAAGGTACAATTCATACAGTACTGTATCAAAGTATAAGCTGATATACGTGTTGAATGCGTATGCCTATAAGCTAACGGTATGTACAAATACGCCTCTGTTTATTGTGAACTCCGAATGAATAATTAATAGAATGTAATAACCAATTATAAAGTAAGTACAATTAAATTACTCCCCACCCTTTACCCTTATAAACCCAAACCCCACACACAAAAGAATATTAGACAATTACAGTAATTATCAATTAATTAATTAATATAAATGCTCAACTAATTAATTAAAATATATTACTTCCCACCTTTTAACCCTAAGAACCCCACAACCCACACCTACAATTATTCACACAATTACCATAATTAATTGTCAATTTATTTATTAATATTAATTAACAACTAAATATTAATAATTCAAAATAAGTGACTTCCCACCCTTTAACCCTATATCCCCACAACCCGCTCCTAAAATGTATTACACAATTACATAATTAATTGTCAATTATTTAATTATGTAACTAATTATTAATTAATCAAAATAAATTACTTCTTACCCTTTACCCCTATAAACCCACCAACCTGCACCTAAAATCTCAATTAAAAAAGTATTAATAAATAAATATACTCATTAATGTATTATAATTAAATTACTTCCGACTCTATTCCCTTATACACCCAAAACCCACTACAGAACTAAAAAATGCAAAATACAATTAAAATAAAATGAAGAACTACTAAAAATGTAACATATATTAAAAAACAAATACTTCTACAAAAAAAATAACATACATTTGAAATATATACTAAAATACATACCACTATTTAAAAAATCGATATTTTAAACAACTTTTTTTTGCAAACAATATTAATGACTTCTATATTTTAAAACTTGATATTTCTTACCGTAAAGTCGATATTCTTGACCACTATATTCTTGCTGCCGATATTTCTGTCACAATATTTAAAACTCGATATTAGTGCAAGTCGACATTTAAAACTCAATATTTTTCTGAATACCATTGAAAATAACGTGTGGGGGCCCCCCACACAGCCCTGCGTATGACCTCCTCCCACTGGCTACTTTGTAAATGGGAGGGGAGGCCCGTGGACACCCTCCTGGAGCCGTAAATTGCCCTGAGGACCGTCACTTGCCACGGCCGGGTCCAGCAATGTCCCGGGGTGACCACCCTGTGACATTGCAGTTTGCTATGGGATGGTGGGGCACCGTTCCTGTGATCCCATAGCAAGCAGTGAGATCGCTTTGAACAAGCAAGAAACAAAGTGAGTACACTTTGCTTTTTACCACAAGGGAGCTGCATGTCAGCAGCTACCTGGGGGAAAAAGTCTTGCCGGCTCCCGCAGGAAGCATGAGCTGGCTAGGACCACAAGGGCCTTCAGGCTCCCCGCTGTGCCCAATCAGGTGGCCATGCCCCAAGGGATGGGGTCCCTGGGACCAAAAATGGGCAGGAGGTGGCACTCCCTTGAAAATTAAGAAAATAAATGTCCATGTGGCTGGGGATGGGGTCCCCAGGGCCAAAATTGGCCTGGGGAGGGGGGCCACGTGGCCCCCTGTCATTTAAAAAGTAGAGACAAAGCCCTGCCCTGGCGATGGGGTCCCCGGGGAATATATAGGCCTCGGGAGGGAGGCCGCTCACTAACCCTCCCATTTTAATTTAATAAAAAAATTAAAATGGATGAGGCACCAGGGGATGGAGTCTCCGGGGCCCAAAAGGGTCAAGGGAAGGGAGGCCACACAGTCCCCCTTCCTAAAATAACCCACAAAAAAACTAAGACAGTAACTCATCGGAAGCCCAGCTGCCTTTCTCCACTACTATGCAAACACACCTCCTGACGCGTTCTTGGTTAGGGGATGAAGTCCCCTGCACTTCTGAGGGGCCTTAGTGGCCAAATAGCCCAACTGTTACCTCAGGTAATCCCAACAAAGGGGGATTGCTGAGAGGTGGTTGGAAGCCTGTTTTCTACCGCTCTGCAAACGCGCCTCTCAGGCACTGCTGGTGGGGTGATGAGGTCAACTTGCATCTTGGGGGCCTCAGCACTAAAGTGGACTTCATCCCCCAAGCAACAGTTCACCAAAAGGTGTGTTTGCAGAGTGGTGGAGAAAGGGGACGTGGCCTTTGACTACCTCTCAGAAATCCCACTGTGTAGGGTTTACTGGAGGTAGCAGGTGGGCTAGTTGGCTCCTAAAGACCCTCACCAGTGAAGGGGACATCATCCCCCAACCAAAACACACCAGGAGACGCGTTTGCGGAGTGGTGGTGATCGGGCATGGTGGCCTGCTATCATACCTTTCTAATTCTGCTGTATGGGACTTATTGGAGCAATAGGAAGGGTAGTTGGCACCCATGTACGTCTTTGGGGGCCAGCCACCCCTCCTGTTACCTCCAGTAGGTCCCAAGCAGCAGGATTGCTTAGAAGTTGTCAGAGGCCATGCCCCCTTTCTCCACTACTCTGCAAATGTGCCTCATGGTGGACTACTAATTGAGGGATTAAGTCCCCTTGGCTCCAGAATGACCTTGGGGGTCAAGAAGCCTTCCTGGTACATCCTGTAAGCCCTACACTGCAAAATTCCTGAGAACTTGTCGGAGGGCCGACCCCCTTTTTCCACCACTCTGCAAACCCGACTGCTAGTTAAAAAGCCTTAGAAATTCAGTTAAAGAACCACAGGTTGCAAGACATTAGAGTTAGGAATTAGAATTTAAAAAACCTTAGAAATACACTTTTGCAGAGTGGTAGAGAAAAGAGGCTGGGTTATGCTGTGTAGGTTTTACAGCATGTACCAGGGGGGCTTTTTGGCCCCAAGGTCCCTCTGGAGCCAATGGGACTTTATTCTCCAACTAGTAGTGCGCCGGGAGGCATATTTGCAGAGTGGTGGAGTAAGGGGGTGTGGCCTCTGACAACTTCCCAGCAATCCTGCTGTGAGGGACTTAATGGAGGTAACAGGAGGGGTAGTAGGAAAAATTTGGGGTGATCTGTCAAGTGGGAGAAGAGAAAAATGGGGCAGACCCAAAATGCTTTTTTCCATGTGAATTTCCATAGTAAACTTTAGATGCAGCTACTGCCCTACTGTTAAACGGAATTACACCAACAAAGGCAGTAAGGTAGTTCCCTTTGTGTTAAATGGTGTAAATCCATTCAGTAGTTGCCGAGTTATTTAAAGGTTTTTCAAATATACAGATGGAAAGAGGAGGATCCATAACCACTCCAGAGATCTCTTGCTGAGAGCTGATTGGCTACCAACACTTCAAATGCAAAAAGAACAATTGATGGATAGAATGCATAACAATGTCATACCTTCACCCCAATACCGAGATCTGGGCCTAAATCCATAGTTTTTTTTACTCGCCATGCCATTCCTGTTGAACCTAGTCATATGCACATCAGTCTTGACCCTGCGCCCAATAGGAACAGACTAGCTCGAACTGCCAGGCCAGATCCTCCTTGGACTGGAAACAAGCATCCTAGGACCTGTTTCACGGTTTCACCCCTCATCAGTCAGGATAGCTTGACTCCAGTGGCAGGGAGAGCACGGACCCACGAATGGCATACCCCTCCCACTCGGGGTGACAAATGCAAAGAAAACAATTGATGGAAAAAACGCAGAACAATGTCATATGTTCACCCGAGTACAGAGATCTGCACCTAAATCCATTGATTCTTTGCTCACCATGCCATTCCAGATTAACCCAGCCATATGCAAATCAGTCTTGACCCTGTGCCCAATGGGAAATTCCAGCCCAAACTGGACGGTCGAGGGAAGACATGGCTTGGCAGTTCACGCTGGACTGTTCCCATGAGGCAAAGGGTCAAGACTGATTTGCATATAGCTGTGTCTGAACTGGGGAGGCGAAGTGAGCTAAATAACGATGATGGATTCAACCCAGATCTTTGACTGGTGGTGAGTGTCTGAAAAGTTTCATTGCTCCCTCCATCATCTCCTTGGTTTGCTTAGTTCGCCCTAAGTTGGCAGGGTATGCCCAGACCTAGGTTCCGAGCTCACTTTCTAACTGTATTCAAGATAGCCTGGCTGATGAGGGCTTTTAGCCCAAAATCGGTCCAAGGATGCTTGTTTACTGTCCAGGGAAGACATGGCTTGGCAGTTCAGGCTGGACTGTTCCCATGAGGCAGAGGGTCAAGATTGATTTGCATATAGCTGTGTCTGAACTGGGGTGTCGAAGTGAGCCAAAGAATGATGATGGATTCAACCCAGATCTGAGACTGGGGTGAGTGTCTGAAAAGTTTCAGCACTCAGTCCATCATCTCCTTGCACTTGCTTTGTTCACTGTAGGTTGGCAGGGTGTGCCCAGACGTGGTTCCCTTGCTCACTTTGCAGCTGGATTCAAGCTAGCCGGGATAATGAGGGCTGTTAGCCGAAAACTGATCCAAGGATGTTTGTTTCCGCTCCAGGGAAGACATGGTTTGGCAGTTCAGGCTGGACTGTTCCCATGAGGCACAGGGTCAAGCCTGATTTGCATATAGCTGTGTCTGAACTGGGGTGGCGAATTGAGCTAAAGAACGATGATGGATTCAACCCAGATCTATGACTGGGGTGAGTGTCTGAAAAGTTTCAGCACTCAGTCCATCATATCCCTGTGTTTGCTTTGTTCACCCTAACTTGGCAGGGTATGCCAAGATGTGGGTCCCTTACTCACTTTGACACGAGATTCAAGCTAGCCTTGCTGGAGAGGGCTGTTAGCCTGAACCCGGTCCCAGGATATTTGTTTCTGGTCCAGGGAAGGCAAGGCTTGGCTGCTCGGGCTGGACTGTTCCCATGAGGCACAGGGTCAAGACTGATTTGCATATAGCTGTGTCTGAACTGGGGTGACAAAGAGAGCTAAGGAACGATGATGGATTCAACCCAGATCTATGACTGGGATGAGTGTATGAAAGGTTTCAGCACTCAGTCCATCATCTCCTTGCACTTGCTTTGTTCGCCCTAAGTTGGCGGGGTATGCCCAGGTGGGGGTCCCTTGCTTACTTTGCCGCTGGATTCACGCTAGCCTTGCTGGTGAGGGCTGTTAGCCTGCACCCATACAAGGATGTTTGTTTCTGGTCCAAGGAAGACAAGGCTTGGCTGCTCGGGCTGGACTGTTCCCATGAGGCACAGGGTCAAGAGTGATGAGCATATAGCTGTATCTGAACCGTGGTGACGAAGTGAGCCAAAGAATGATGATGGATTCAACCCAGATCTGTGACTGGGGTGAGTGTCTGAAAAGTTTCAGCACTCAGTCCATCATCTCCTTGCACTTGCTTTGTTCACCCTAAGTTGGCAAGGCATGCCCAGGCATGGGTCCCTTGCTCACTTTGCCGCTGGATTCAAGCTAGCCTGGCAGATGAGGGCTGTTAGTCCAAAACCGGTCCCAGAATGTTTGTTTCCGGTCAAGGGAAGACATGGTTTGGCAGTTCAGACTGGACTGTTCCCATGAGGCAGGGTCAAGACTGATGTGCACATAGCTGTCTCTGAACTGGGGTGATAAAGTCAGCTAAAGAACGATGATGGATTCAACCCAGATCTATGACTGGGGTGAGTGTCTGAAAAGTTTCAGCACTCCGTCCATCAACTCCTTGTGTGTGCTTTGTTCGCCCTAACTTGGCAGGGTATGCAAAGACGTGGGTCCCTTGCTCACTTCGACACTGGATTCAAGTTAGCCTGGATGGTGAGGGCTGTTAGCCCGGTCCCAGGATGCTTGTTTCTGGTCCAGAGAAGGCAAGGCTTGGCTACTCAGGCTGGACTGTTCCATTGAGGCACATGGTCAAGACTGATTTACATATAGCTGTGCCTGAACTGGGGTGGTGAAGTGAGCTAAAGAACGATGATGAATTCAACCCAGATCTCTGACTGGGGGTGTGTCTGAAAAGATTCAGTGCTCCATCCATCATATCCGTGTATTTGCTTTACCAACACTTCAAACCAGGAAGTGTGTTAGCAGCCATCTTGTGACTTGGTTGAGCTGAGTCACAGGAAAAAAAGTTTAAAAAAATAAAGGTTACAGGGCAGAAACACCCTGAACCCCCAGGCCTCTTGGAGGGGTCCCACAGGGATGCCACAAAGCCCCCAAAAAATAAAAAAATAGAATTGATGGGAGCCGCACTGAATCCACAAATCCCAGTAAAATATTTTTTTTAAATGGACCACCACCTCCCGGGGCTCACTCATTTTAATGTGGGTACCTCTCAGACCCCCTAGGCCCCGGTGACCACCACCTCCCCAGGGCCATATGCAAATTATAATTTGGGGTTCCCCTTTGACTTTCCCGTGCCCCTGGGCCTACCACCTCCCCAGGGCCAAAATGAATATGTGTTGAGGGGCTCAGAGATGCCCCCAGGCCCAATGACAACCAAATCCCCAGGGCCATCCTGATTTTAAATAGTGGGAGAGGAGCCAGATGACCCCCCTCCAAGGGCGACTTTGGTTCCGACGACCACCATCTCCCTGAGGCAGGCCCAAAACAAAACTAAGAAGGAGGGCTAGGCAGTCCCCCTTCTGGAGCCATACATGGCCCTGGTTACCACCACCCCCAGTTCCGACTCCTGCTTTGTCCCAGGGTGACCACCCCCGGGACATAGTGGTTTGCCACGGTTTGGCAGGACCTTTCACAAATCCCGCCAAGCCATGGCAAACTGTGCACGCTTTCCGCATCTGAGAGCATTAAAAATGCTCTTGCTTGCTAAAAGTAAATACAATTGCTTTGATAAACAGGGAGCTGCATGTTTATCAGCTCCTTGAGTGTGAAAGCAATGCCGGCTCCAGCAGGGCAGTAAAAAAGGGGGGCAGATGCCAGCAGGGACCGTGGGGATCTCTATTAAAGAAAAAAGGCCAGGTCCCCGGGTATGAGGCCCCTAGGGATGAAACTAGCCCAGGGATTGGGTTCACTTGACCCCTTCCTCTATCCAAAATCCAAAATTGGCCCATGGAAGGGGGTTACAGCTAACAAATGATGGACGGAATACTGACAATGCCACGATTCTCCCCCAGTCAAAAGATCTGGGTTAAATCCATTGTTTTTTGCCCACTACGCCACCCCAGTTTGGACCTAGTCACATGCAAATCAGTCTTGACCCTTTGCCCCATGGGAACAGTCCAGACCGAACTGCCAGGCCAGGTCCTCCCTGGACCGGAAACAAGCATCCTGGGACTGGTTTCAGGGTATGTCACCTTTCTTCAGGCAGGCTAGCTTGAATCCAGTGGCACAGTGAGCAAGGGACCCACTTCTGGGCATACCCATCCCACTTAGGGCTAAAAGTGTTACAGAAAACAAATGATGGACGGAATGATGCAATGCCAAGATTCTCCCCCAGTCAAAAGATCTGGCTTAAATCCATTGTTCTTTTGCCCACTACGCCACCCCAGTTTAGACCTAGCCATATGCAAACCAGTCTTGACCCTGTGCCCCATGGGAACAGTCCAGACCGAACTGCCAGTCCAGGTCCTCCCTGGACCGGAAACAAGCATCCTGGGACTGGTTTCAGGGTATGTCACCTTTCTTCAGCCAGGCTAGCTTGAATCCAGTGGCACAGTGAGCAAGGGACCCACTTCTGGGCATAACCATCCCACTTAGGGCTGGAAGGGGGTTACAGCTTACAAATGATGGACAGAATGCTGGCAATCCCAAGATTCTCCCCCAATCAAAAGATCTGGGTTAAATCCATCGTTCTTTTGCCCACTACACCACCCCAGTTTGGACTCAGCCATATGCAAATCAGTCTGCAAATGCATCTCCTGGTGCAATTCTGGTACACACTGGGTCACTCACTCATGAAACCATTTAAACACCCGCTCACTCAGCCATACGGTCATTACACAATCACTCTCTCACCCATACAGCCACTGACACACCCACTGACTCACCAATACAGCCACTCAGACAGCATATCACTCACCCACGCAGCTACTCACACACTCACTTATACACCCATACAGCCACTTACACACCCATACACATAAGGATACAATCACACAGCCACTCACATAATATATGATAGCAGTAGTAGCACTGATCGGGGTGCACCTATTATACTGATTTAACTTTTTTAGAAGGTTAGTATATATATTTAACACTCATAAACACCTAAAAACACTTACACTCACTTGATGATGTCCTCAGTGATGTCACTTACCATATCATGAGTGATGTAATATGTGAGATCATGAGAAGTGCATTGCAAGGGCGTAAGTTATAGTTAATTCAGGTAACTATTACTGCTGGATTTCACTAGATTTGCATGAGTGAAATGTGAGCCCGCGAAGAGCATTATGAGGCCCTTCTTTTCTGGAGTAAGGAATAATATGCGCAGGTCCTGCAGCTCGTTTATAATTCTTTTTTGTTTTTACTTTTTTGGATGCCCAGGTGCCCACCCGGGACACCTACACCTCATTTTAATGTTGGGGATGTGGGGGAGTCTCATGGGCCTGCAGGCTCTTCAGCCACCACAATAGTGGGAGCTGGTATTTCTTTAAATATTTTCTATAAGTGGGTGCCCTGGTGTCTACATGGGTGCCCTGGGGTCTGCCATGGGCACCCACATTTTCAAAATGTTGGGGGCTGCGGGAGGAGTCACAATGCCTCCATGGTCCCTGTAAGCTATATATAGGGTGTATCAATGCCCCCCAGGGACCCCCACATCTTGGCAACATGATGGGGGCCCTGTGGGGAGCCCCAAGGACACTGCAGCCCCAGCCAGCTCCTCAGTAAGCACCCATTGTGGTGCTGACCGAAACCAGCTCCTTTTCTTTGCTCCTGCCCAAGCAGGAGCTGAATTTTTCTGTGGTCTTGCTCTGGCGGGAGCGAAGTTGTGTTTCTTGCCTGGGAGAGTACAGACAGGGTATGCGCGCACTCCCCTGGGTAGGGAACAGCAGTGTTATAGGGGATGGGTCCCAAGGACACTGCTTGAACTCAGCCTGGGTGCATGGGGTTCCCGTTCCTAATCTAAGGTCGGGGAGGTGGCCCCAATGCCCCGTTCCTTGTTAAAAACTGGCCCTTAGGGATGGATTACCCAGGGCTTTACAGTGTCTTGAGGAGAGAGGCTGCATGTCCCCACGCCAACATTTTTAAACAGCCTAGCAGTATGGGGACCCTGACACCTCATTAAGGGAAGGTTAGGTGGGCTGCACACTCCTCTCCTAAATTGCAAAATGACATCAGGATAGTGTCCCTGGGGCCTCTCAGAGACACAGGGATGGAGGGCTGTGTGTCCCCTTCCTCTTATTATAAAAAATTACCTTGGGACCTGGGTCTCTGTTAACTTATGGAGGCTCAGGGAGAGGGACAACATACCTCCCTCCCCAAAAACAATAAGCTGCACTGATCTGTTAGGCTCTGGCCCACCCCTGGTGGCCTTTTGTTTTTAAAAAAGAAGGAGCTTGTTTTTTTTCCAATGGAGCAGTAGATCCTCTGAGCCAATAAAAATAAATTGAGGAGAGGATGTAGCCTTACGGCTAGAGCGGTTGACCTCGAAGCTGGGGAACCAAGTTCGAGTCTCGGCAACCACGCTCAACATCCTGTGATTCTGGGCAAATCACTTAATCTCCCCGTGCCTAACAAAAACATGAATGTGTCCATCTGTAACGAAACTGGTGCTCGTGTAAAGGGCTCTGACACCAGATATCCCCGGGTCCAGTTCACGCTATATAAAACACTAAAAAAAAAAAAAAAAGTATCCCTTTAGGTCTAGGAGGGCTGCGTATCCCTATCCTGCCCCCTTATATGTTTTTTATAATATTTCTAAAGGAATGAGCTCTTACGGCCTAAATTGGCTTTCGCCACATCTTTGTTATTGTGGATCATGTCCTTTGATCTGTTGGCTCCACAAATCATGCAGCACTATATATAGATAATGTTTGAACCTGCATTTCTAAAAAACTACTGATAGGATTTACACCAAAACATAAAAGCACACATTTTGGACCAAGATCTAACTTTCTGTCAAATTTGGTGTCATTCTGTTCAACAGTTTAGGCAGTATCGGTGTTCAATTTTGCTATGGAAAAAGGAATGGGGAAACACATTGTGGGACCTCCCCACACTTTTTTCTCAGCCCCTGTGTGAGTGATCAACAAGGAAATTGAGGTGGATGAGATTTTTTGGGGAAGTTTTGTTAAGATTTGTCAAACGACACCAGCATTATTAGCAAACCAAAAATGCTGTGTTCAATAGAAACCTGGGCATAACTATAATTACCCAGTGATGTATTCATCACACCGTGCCAAACTTATTAGCAAAACAGAAAAACGCTGTTCCTAAGACCCAACTAGAAATACACAGTGGTGATCTCCACTATGCAATCTATCTATCTATCTATCTATCTATCTATCTATCTATCTATCTATCTATCTATCTATCTATCTATCTATCTATCTATCTATCTATCTATCTATCTATCTATCTATCTATCTATCTATCTATCTATCTATCTATCTATCTACTATCTATCTATCTATCTACCTATCTATCTATCTATCTATCTACCTACCTATCTACCTATCTACCTATCTACCTATCTATCAAATTAAAGACAATGTTATAAAAGTAACTGTAAAAATACTTATTGTGTAATATATATTCACATAAATACTTTATAATTATACGTATACGGTTTGGGGCATCAGAATCTGTCGCCACAATTAAGTGATGGGTCTAGTAAAAGCAGCTTTTCGTCTTCCTTTATCAGGCATGCTCTAGACGTGTAGGGCATGTATCATCATAATGTGCAGCTGTTTCTCAGCTTCATGCTTACATGGCACACAACGCAGTTGCCTCTCTGGTAGAACGTGGAGTGCAGCGCCCTTGATTTAGAGGTTCACGGGAAATCTGCCGCTGCTTCCAGTCCACCAGTCATGTAGAACACACCTACAAATCACCTGTCAACAACTTTGAGCCACCTTGTTTCAGGTGCTTTCCTCTCTGTCTATTACTTCTGCCAAGAGAACCGTGAAAATTAAATACAGACCCTGCCAATTCCTGAGCGACCCGGTGCTCCATCATCACAGCCGTATAATGGCAATAAATCATTTCAAGTTTAATCTATTGTTATTGATGAATGTACAATTATTTGTCATCTAATATGCTGAAAATGATGACCAAAGAAATAGATCAACTTTTTTTTCTTCGTCCAAGTATGGCATTGATGGATTGTATCCCTAAGCTGTTATTACACTTATAATGTACTCTTCCGCATTGACAGCGCGGCTGGTTTTTTTAATCAGTTCATAGTAGTCGACTTACGACAACATAGCAAGACTCATAACTCATGTCCTTTTCACTCTTGTCAGTGATGGGAAATGAAAATGTTTTTATTCCTTTGATATAATTCTTACCTGACTAGTCTGGAGATTGTTCTAAAATTGTAAATAAATGGGTGTTTATTGAGCTGGAACTGAGAAGTGACATATGAAAATGTCTCTTTCTGTGGAAAAATAATGCGGCAATGACAGGATTTTGAGGCTGTACAATAGTCTTTTTAACCTGTTCACTGCTGCAAAAAGCATTGTGAGGCATGCATCGTAAGTTATAGCTATTGCGTTTTTATTTAATGCATTTTATTTCGTGTTAAAATAATCTCGACTGTGTGAGGATAGACGTGTGTATGTAGATTTATTTGTGGCTCAGAAGGAGGCATTGCGTGCTCCTCCCCCCGAAAAACTGCATTTTGAGTGACACGTGTGGCACCTGAAAATGTCAAACTGATGGCAATAACAGTATTTTTTTAAGTTGTTTATGGTGACACAGAGCATCTAGACTTGACACATCGACGGTGAGCGCTGCATGCAAAGCATAGAGAAGAACCGTGACAACTACGCAGTGGCAAACGTGCTTGATGCCAAAATACACATTATGGTCACACATTTCTTTTACCAGCCAGATCATAGTTAATATTTTCTTATTTCTACATATGAGTACATTTAACATTCCTTATTAGTGTAATTGACTCCCAGAGAAAATTACACTAATGCCTTTTTCTCTCATAGCTCCCAACACCTTGAAGTTAATGAAATAATATGGATATGAAGAATCCATAATACATCTGGGCCCCCATATTGCATACCCCAAATCTGGAAATCATGGCCCCGTTTTAACACTTGATTTACATGGTAATGAGACACAACAGTCATGGACAGTAGGTAATGTGGGTAGAGACTCGGAACTCAGCAACACAACAGACAATATTTAATAAATCGCTGTCCACTCACTCTTTAAAAAAAAAAATATTTAAACACACAAAAGACAAATACTATGCACACATTGATAAATATACACAGAGTGGCAGGTGGAAATGCATTTAGACAAGCGTCCCAAACAGCCCCATAACCAACAGAGGTTACAAAATCAAGAAAGATCACACAGGTCAAGTAATCCCCTAAATGTCTCCTGTCACATTCACCCTTAAGAGTCTGCACACCAGCAAGTACTAATCAATTACAGTGCTTCCCACAAGCACCTAAGACAGCAGTAGAGTGACATTTATAAAAAAGCAGGCCTTTAGGGTTTGACAGGTGTCAACAAATTGGTTAATTGCAGAACATAAGTCCTTCAGCTATACTGCATTTCAAACATTATCGTACATTTCATGGGTTATTAGAAAAGTGTCCTATGGGTAACTTGAATCAAGAATATGATTCATTAGCTTCAGTATCAGGGACTTATTTTAACTTCAACTTAGTTGCCTAACAACGTCAAAAAACCTAGTGACAAAGGACCAGGCTAAAAGCCTTTACAACGAAGTAATGCAGCGAAAGCAAAGGGATACATCATACCTACAACAATATGACATACCTTGAGCTCACCCCTGCCCTGGCGCACAAATGGCTGTCATGCGCCAATACAGGCACTGTTGCACCTCACTTGTGCTGATAAAAAACTCTGTGCCACTTGTGTGACTGGGCCTACTGCCTGTGACAGCAACGGATCAATCCAAGGTTGATTGGAGCCCTTGTGAGGATACTCCCATTGACATCGGTTTTATCCATTTCTGATTAGGGGTAATTACCGCATCTGCCCCACTTGGGCAGAAAGACTGTTCCATTTGTATTGGGGCGGTGGCATGGCCATGCTCTGGTGGACAACCCCGCCCCTGTATTTTTATTTTTTAAAATCCTTGTTGTCTAGTGGGTTTCCTGCACTCAAGGGGGATAGATCGGGAGTAATTGCCCCCAGCTGACTGTCTATCTTTATTTAATGGTGGGGGCATGGCCATAAGTATTGTGGGTGTCTATAGAGCTTTCTGCAACCCTTGAGGGGGGATTGGGGTTAATCACCCCATCTACCCTCTTCAGGGGTAACAGAAAGCCTGTTGCATGTGTAAAGGGAAGGGGGACATAGCCATGTCCTGGTGGGCAGCCCCCACCCCAATATTGTTATATATAAAAAAGGGCTTTTTGTCCCCCTGGTGGGGCAGATCAGGGTCAATTGCCGCAGCTGCACCCCAGGGAAGCAGAAAAACGGTTGATCTGTGTTTTGCTAGGGGACAACTATATTTTTATTGTAAACTATAACTTGGTGTCTTGTTGGCTTTCTGACCTCCTGGTCGCAGATCGAGGTAATCCACCCATCTCCCCCCCTAGGGGGGGGGCAGAAAGACTGTTGCATGTGTATGGGGTAAGAGGATGGTTAAGCGCTGGTGGGCAGACCCCACCCCTATATCATTATATGTAATAACAAAAATCCATAGTGTCTAGTGGGCATTTTGCGCCCCTTGGGGGGAAGATTGGGGGGTACATTTGAAAGACTGAAATATTAAACATTACAAGGGGGAGCACATCCTCTTGCCGAAGGAACTACTCCCCCTATTCCTGGTGGCTAGTGGGTGGATCCCAGCTCGTGAATCACACTGCTTTTGCGATCCCCAAGCAGGGATCCACTGGTCAGAAGTACCTTTCACTTTTGTAATGTAATGATGTCAGCACGACCTGTGAGCTGATCATCTTCACAAACAAAAAAAAAGCTCCAGAGGGGCCTTTCTAACCCTCCTCAGTGTCGGCCAATGGCCAACAGATGCACAGGGGAGGAAGTGTGGCTGTCAGCCATTGGCAACAGTAGCACTTAAGGGAGTTAAACAACAAAAAAGTGTATACAATTACAACATAAAAAGTAATAAAATAGCAAACAAAAAATAAATAATTTAAAAATTACATTAAATTCACTTTTAAAAGAAAAAATATTAAAAGTTTTTAAAAAAATCAAATAAAAATGTTTACATGGAGGGGAACAATTCACTACTTTCACTCCAACCTATGCATTATGAAAAGTGCTGGACTCTTGAGGGATACAATTAGCTATTCCAACTCTAAGTCTAGCAAACTTAGAAAAAGAATTGAACATTGGAGGGGTCAGGTTTAGCATTCCCACACTAATCCAAGAAACAGTAGTGAAAGTATTGGTCTTTGTAGTGGCCAGATTTGGTATCTCTACTCCAACATAAGCAAAATTAGGAAACGTATTGGACTTTGCAAGAGCGAATTTTACTCTTTGTACTCTAAAATCAGCAAAACTAGAGAATTTGTTGGATCTTAGAGGGATTAGATTTACTATTCCCACTCCAATCTTAGTAACAATATATAAAGTGTTGGACTTTGAAGTGGTAAACTACACTATTCCCACTCCGAGTAGTGAAACTAGTGGACTTTGGAGGGGATAGATTTACTATATCTACTTTGATGTAAGCAACAGTAAGGGAGTGTTGGACTTCGGAGTGGTCAAATGTATTTATCTCAAATGTAAACTATTTTTAAAATAAATGTTTTCATTAAAAATATAACACATACAATTAAATTTCATAAATAAACATTATATATTACAGAAAAGTCTTAGAAAAAACAAGACTAAGAAAAAACTATATTATTTTCAATTAACAAACTTTCCACCCTACTACCAAAACAAACAAAAACTGACAATTAAAATGAATACAAATTTAAAAAAGATGATAAACTATCAATATTGCATTATAAATTAAATAAACCAATTAAAATAAATACAATTACCACAAGTAAAAATACATTCATTGATTAATTAATAAACCAACAAAATATTTAAAATAACAAATAATACATTAATTAATTTACATAATTATAAATTAAATAAAAACTTGAACTTAAAATGTACATATTAAAACAATCTTTCCACCCTGATCCCTTACAAACCAAACAGCTAGTTAGTAAACTAGCAATTTCTCATTAAAAAATACAAATTTAGAAAGATATTATATACACAATTATAATTACAAAAATATTATATACCTAAAACATGACATTCTTACCTGTTTCTATTGTGCCCGATGATATTATTGACATAACAGCGTTTTTGAAACAATATTTGTGTCTCAGGGTATTTTTTGCATGATATATTGTTGGAATACCATGAAATCAGAGCTTCCTGGCCTCTAAACATTTGGTCATTCTTTAATGGAGTTTTAATTTAGTCTGATTTTCCTTGTTGAGCAAGAACTCAGGCACCTCATTTTTTTCCCTCTGCTCCTGGCAGCCTTGCCCAGGGTTTCTCAGTAGCTGCACCCATGGCTTTCATAGAAGACCTCCTGGCCACACACAGTTCATTTGTGTGCCTGATAGGAGTCTGCAGTACTCCTTCCAAGGGCACCTTCATCCAGAAATAGTCCATAGGAATCCAAATAAACTTTCTCATTCATAGTACCCTAGGATGAGAGATATTATTTACTACGAATGCGGTACAATGCATTCCATTACAACGCGAACCATTACATCGCAAGTTGTTTCAACGACTTGCTGTAGGGGGTGAATTGTTGTTCCAACACCTTCCCTGAGGTTCCACAAACTGGTGGAGGAATGGTAAATAATCCTCAGTCCGGAGTGCCGACTACAGCAAGTCGGTGTAATGACTTGTGATGTAATAGTTCTCATTAAAACAACACAGTCGTTTTAACAACTGCGTTGTAATGGAATGTGTTGTTGCGCATTTTTAGTAAAGAGACATATTACCCTAGGTCTGCCACCCTCTACTGTCCCCTATTGAAAGTGGGGAGGCCACTGACACAGATCATGAACACAAAATTCGTAGAGTCCTAGAAAGTGCAAACCTGGAGTCTTTTTCAGGCAGGTGTTCATCTACAAAGTGAGCCCCACCCTTTCACTTCTTCAGTTCCCTCTTTTCTCAAAGTTGTTCCATTAAGCAAGTGCTTAACCCTTTAATTTCTGAAGCTTTCACCCTCACCCCTCCAATGTTGAGCCCTTTTTTGAAGTTTTCTGCAATTCCCACTTAAGCCTTTAAAATATTTTTAACCCAAAATGTATACGGGCAAAATGTGCATCCTTTTATTCCCACATGTTGATAATTCTAAATGTACCCAGGGTTGTGGATTTCCTTGGATGGAACAGAGAACATAGAGAAGAAAATAGCACCAACAAAGGGTTTGCTGGGCTGAGATCACCGTTTCCCAGGATTGAGGTGCTACAAGAATTGAAAAAAATATTTTGTTTAATCCAGGGTGCTTGCAAATTTCTAAGTGGTAGTCAATATTTTCAATCTTTTTATTTTATTTTATACCTACTTGCAATTTATGGGGGAAAGAGGAGTGAAACCCATGGGTGAACCTAGAGAACAGGACATTTTTTTAAATTGAACAACATTTTGAATTCAGCAAGAAACTGTTTGTGCGGATCACTTATGATTTCCCCAAAGAAACTAATCAAAATCAAAAACTAATGACACTACGAGCTTGATTACAAATTTAGCAATTACAAAAATGGGGTAACCGAATCGTGGTCACGGACCTGGGTACAATATGATACAAAAAACAATGGTTTCATGAGCCAGCTTGAAAACAGTGTAACAGCTCATAGTACTCAATAGGTTATTCAAAATAAACAGAAAAGTTCAACAACCCATAGTTCAATTCACCATGCATTTTATTCTCATGTCAATTGGTGAAACAGTCTTGACTATACATTTATCATTTCATAGGGGACCTTGCTCCAGAGGGAACGTGCATAAAAGAAGGGTGCTCAGGTGTAAGATGGTGAAGGAGAATAGTCAAGGTGGTCACACTGGTTGTAATTCACCGTCCTATCGGGCCTGGCCACATTGTAATACACATTCAATTTTGTTACAGTTTTAGTTTACATAGAAATATATTCTTGGGTGGTACGCTGGGTGTCCAGACCAATTATGGGGGCATTGACGTTTCGACCCCTCTTGTGGCCATAAGGGTGGTTTAAACCTTGTCCTTGCGGGTCTCCTTCAGGACTGGGTGGGGCACTCTAGATAGGTATTGGACCTTGTTGTATACCTATTGGGTGAAAAGGGAGAGGCGGGAGTCAGGGTGTTGCACTCAGGCGTTAAAATATGCCAAAGTTATCCAAAGTTATGCCAAAATTATCCAAGACTAATACTAGTGAGGAACGGCTAGTATGCATGACTACGTTTAACACCAAAAGCAATGCAATAAAAAAGAGTATTAACCTGCATTGGCACCTAGTGGCAGACAAGCTAGGAAATATGCCCCCTCCTCTGCAAGCATTTAAAAGGCAAAAATGTGAGGGACGTTGTGGTCAAGTCTTTGTTACCCACATCACGCACACCTGGCCAAACCCTCTTTTGGGGGATCCCGCCAATCAGGGGGCACCACAAATGTGGCCTATGTAAAGCCTGCCCATTGACAGAAGAAATGACTGAATTCACACATAATGACCAGATACACACACTACAGGAGCACATCCTTTGTATCTGATTACAAATTTAGCAGTCCAAGGATCGCCAGACTTGCGGGGTGCGGCGGGCGGTGGTGGGCCAGCCACCGCAGCACCGTTGGCCAACGGCACTACTACAACAAATATAGTTGACAGGACTGCCGCATTTCTGCCACGCACATTACAAGTTTCCTCTCCCCCACGGTTTTCATAGCTGTTCCTACTGCGTGAAAAACGTGGGGGAGAGGAAACAAAGGGGGCCCTATAGGGCCCCATTGTGCCTCAGGGCCATGGAGTTCAAGCAGGAGGGGGGACTCCACGAGAAAGCAAAGAACCACCCGCCAGTGACTCGCGGAAACTGGTAATCAACAAGGGTAAAACCTTCACTATGGCTTGTGGGAAAAAGACCAAACACAATAGGACCTTCTTTTTAGACTACGTCAGGTTAGAACCCGTCAAAAAATTTTGCTATCTAGGGATAACTTTTTCTGGGGACGGGAGCTGGTCCAGTGAGCAGGAGTCCGTACATTTAAAGCTGACCAGGAATATCAACAGCATTTTCAGATTCGCGACCAAGCTGGGGAACCGGAGAATTAAAGAAATGACCCATATTTACATCATGAGGTGTCTGTCATCTGCATTGTATGGGGCCAGTGTCTGGGGACATAATACAAGTAGCTGTAAGCTGCTCCAACACCAAGAAAATCTTTTTCTGAATCGTTTATTATGTACCCCGGCATCCGCTTCCATAGAGATTCTACACAGGGGAGTAGGTTTAGCCTACATAGGAGATCTGGCAGCAATACGTCCCTTATCCCTATGGAGATCGATTTGGTCTAAAGCAGAAACAGAGTTTACGCAAACTGTCATCCAGGACTGTCTAAATGTAGACAATCATATGCGTATTCCCTGGTTCAGGCACATTCGGTTCTGGTTTAAGACGGTCTTAGGTCTTGATCCTTTCTTGAATCCAGAATTAGGCGTCCCGGTTCCAAAAAAGGAACTGAAAGATCTGTTTTTAGAAAATGCCAAGAAGGTCAGGTCCTCTAGATATGCATCTCAATATACATATGCCTTTTACAACTAACACATAGGTACTGAAGGTTACCAACAATATCTGTCAATTGTCACCAGAAGTTCTCATCGTTATGTCCTGACACGGCTGAGATTGGGCACTGTGCATCATCTGGTGTCTTTCTCTCAAACTAGAAGGAGTAGTACTTTACCCTGCCCTTGCGACGGGACATCTAAACAGAGTTGTTGCCATTTTATGCTCTTTTGCAAATTCTATATTCCTTATAGGAAATTGTATTTAAAGCCTCTTTTTTTAAAATGCAATATAAGAAGTACCAAAGATGCATTGCAGTTAATGTTTGATTTGAGTAGCGCAGATGTATGCTTCCATGTAGCCTCATTTATTTTAAAATGTGTTTTCAGCAGGAAATCCATCATCCCATGATTTATCTCTTTGATATGATTCTAGTAATAATTTGCGCATTATCGGTGTATTAGCTCTATCCTTTTATACTATCTAATTATATTAATTGGGTTGATCCATTATACATTATGATTTTTTTTTTTTAAATATTTTTATTGATAATGTTTACAACAATTTTTACCCCCCTCCCCGCACCAGTCAATATCTTTCAACAGCAGGTAAATTACTAGATAATCACATAAAAGATTCCGATGCATACTTCAAAATATATACATAAACAAAATTAAAGAGAGAAAAACAATAATCAACAATCCATAGTCCCAGTTCCGAGAACAAGGATGTAGAGAGGGCGGAGAATATCCTGAATTGCATATATATATATTTTTTTTTTTTTATTTTTTTTTTATCCCATCCAACTATACACTCCCTAGGCGCTTGCCATCCTACTTTTCCATTCTGCGATAGGCTTCCACAATTGTAGACCAAGCGCTCTACCCTTTTTTCCCCTTCTGGCGTAAATAGCTTTCTCCAGATTATACATATACAATAACTTGGCCAACCAGTGCTGGAACGGGGGTGGTATCTTATCTTTCCATGCAGCTGCTATACATAAGCGCAGAACAGCCATAGCCACAAACATAAAACCCCCATCTTGATATTGCTGTGAAGTACTCCCCCCCACTCCTAATAGTATTACTTCTGGTGTCAGCTTCAATTTATATGGCAAGGAGTTGTCGAGGAATGTTTCGATACTTTTTATTAGCGGAGAAAGGTTTGGGCATCCTGCAAACATATGCACTATATCTGCCTCCGTACTGTCACACCTAGGGCACCGAATCCCCTGTGTTCCTCCCCACTGAGCAATTCTGGCTGGTGTGTAATAGAGTTTATATAGGGTCTTATAGTGTTGTGCCTGCAACGCCGCCGAGCAAAGGGTTTCCCGTCCTAATCTTAGTGACTTTAAGAATACGCCCTCTGGTACTCCTAGGGCTTCCCTCCATTTGGTCTCATATTTTTCCAAGTCATCCCCTCGGTGTTCTATTAGTTCTGCATACAACCTTTTAATTGAGCATAATTGGCCCCCCTCCACCATCTGTAATATCGAATTTCCTTTAAAGCCCATCGATCCGCCTCGTTTATTTCCTAGGAAACTTCTTAATTGCAAATATTTAAAAAAAGTCCTATTGCTAACACCAAATTCCTGCTGGATTTCTGTGAATTGCCGTACCCCTCCCTCCCCTATTAAGTCCCCCATATTTTTAATTCCCGAACGAGCCCATTCCTTGAATATAGTATCTGCAAATATTTCTGATGGCAACGTTGGATCGTCCACTAATCTAGTGTATGCATGAAATCTCCCCAGGCCAAAACTTTTCTTAAATGCTTTCCATATTTTATCAGCAGCTTCTAATGTCTTGAACCTGGTTCGCTTAAAATAACTTGGCTCCGAGTACCTAAGGAAAGCATTGTTTGTCTCCTCGCCGAGTATTATCCCATACACTTCCGTTGACCCTGTTGGGATTTCCGTTTCCCCCTCAGCCCCTCCCAATAAACCCGTCATCTGCTGTAATGCTGCCGCCCAATAGTACATTTTAAAATCTGGCAACGCCCATCCCCCCCTATCCCGTGGTAATGACATATATTTCAGTGCTCTTCTCGTCTTCCCCTGGGACCACACAAATCGATTTACCATATTCTCCAACTTATTAAACCAAATCATACTAAAAAACAGCGGTATTGTTCTAAATAAATACAACAATTTTGGCAACAAATTCATTTTTACGTAGTTTACTCTGCCTACTATGGACATGTGTGTAAATTATTTACCCTATCCAAATCTTTCTTTGCTTTTATAATTATGGGGTTGATGTTAATTTCCACCAATTTTTCCAGTTCGGCCGTGATCGTGATACCTAAATACATCCCCTCGTCAACCACCCGTGCATCTGTGCATATTGTATAAGCGTTCTTTATAATTTGTGACTTGGTTTTATTCAAAGCATACCCCGCTATTCGTCCAAACCGATCTGCCTCTAGTTCTATTTCCCTTATTGCATCTATTGGGCTGGATGTAATAACCGCGATGTCATCTGCATACGCTAAGACTTTAATATCGCCCCTACTAGTAGTTATCGATTTAATTTGATCATTCTGCTCTAACCTCAGTATCAGGGGATCAATGTACATAGCGAACAAGAGGGGTGAGCAAGGACATCCTTGCCGAGTACCCCTTGTAATAGCCAGAGGTCTAGTGCGGCCAGAGTTCACCCTAACACAGGCAGTAGGATTCGTATAAAGTGATTGAATAACTTTGACAAAAACTTCACCTACACCTCCCCTTCTTAAAACCGCCCACAAGTAATCCCATGCCACCCTGTCAAAAGCTTTTTCTGCTTCCAGTAACATAGGATTCCCTTCTACTGCCTGAGCGTCAAAGAGTGTTATCATTTTTCTAATATGTAAAGTAGTACCCCTTTGCGGTATAAAACCATGTTGATTAATGCTAACTAATTGGGTAATTATCTTAGCAAATCTAGCTGCCTGTATTTTTGAAAATATTTTGGTGTCTGCATTAATTAATGTTATAGGGCGGTACGACCCTGGTTCTGTTGCATCCTTTCCTTTTTTAAGTATTATTACAATATCCGCCCCTGCCCAACTTGCCGGAATTGCCTGCCCCTGCTGCACCCCCCTAAATGTTCTTGCTAGGTCTTTAAATATTGAATGCAGGAATACCTTATAGACCTCTCCTGGTATCAAGTCTGGGCATGCTGCTTTCCCCTTTGATAAACCCAATATAGCCTCATTGATCTCATCATCCCTCAAATCAGCATCAAGAAATTCTCTATCCTCACTATTCAGAACTTTACCTGGGATGTTCTGTAGATAGTCCGCTATCTCCCCCCTGTCTCCTACTTGTTCTTCTTTGTATAACTTGCTGTAAAACTCCCTAAATACCTCTGCTATCCCCTTCTCATCCGTAACTAGACGTCCAGCATTATCTTTTATTTCCTTAATCTCTCCCTTGGCCACCCTTTGTCTTGAACGTGCAGCTAAGGTATGTCCTATCTTTCCACTAAATTCATAGCACCTTTCCCTTTGTGTATCGTATATTCTAGCAGCCTTAATTGCCACTCCTTCCACAGCCTCTGCTCTTGCTATCGCTACTTCCAATACCCGCTCATTGTACTCACACTGGTCTAAGGTGGCTTGTTCTAATCTTGCTTCCGCTAATCTCAAGACATTATTTACCCGCTCAGACTCTATTCTTTCCTTCCTTCGTTTGGCAATAGAGTAACTCAGTGTCTCACCTCTTACCCCTGCCTTAAATGTGTCCCAATCGTTCCCAATGGTGGTACTCCCCCTATTAATGTCCCAAAAATCCCTAATCCACATGTGCATGTGTGTAATATAATCATCATCTTTCAACAATCCCCTTTCAAATGTCCATGAACCTACCACCCTCTTGAACCCGCTTCCTTCTATTGTTCATTTTAGAGGATTATGGTCTGACAGTATCCTTGGCATCCTATCTATCGCCGAGTCACCTAATAGTGTCCTAGACACAACAAAATAATCTCACCTAACGCATTTCTGATGCGGAGCTGAAAAAAATGTGTAGCCAGGGTCAGAGGGCTTCTTTGCCCCCCACACATCCATCAATGCATTATTTCTTGCTAAATTCTGTATTGCCCTACATACCCTCTTTTTCCTCCCCTGGTATTGTCCCGTGGAGTCTAACCCCAATCCCCTGGCCCCATCGATATTAAAATCTCCTGCCAAGATAACTCTTGGCGCCCATGCGGATATTTCAGTGTCTAGAAAATCAAACAGCTCTGGATCATCCTCTGTTGACCCATAAATAGAGCCTATAGTGACACATTCTTCCCCTATAAAGCACTCGATCAAGGCACATCTCCCCCACTGATCCTCAAATTTCTTCCTCGTTCTGATGTCTGAATGTTTTGTCAGGATAGCAACCCCTCTAATTCTAGCCTCCTGTTTGGAATTGGCAAGTAACCTACAACCCATTTGCTCCAGCAAAAAAGACCTACTCCCTTCTACATGTGTTTCCTGTAGGCAAAAGAAATCCGCCCCGGTGTTTTTCAGTAATAGAGCTACCCGCTGTCTTTTTATTCTGTCGTTCAACCCACATACATTCATGGTCACGATTTTAATATTTGTACTCATAGGATATTTTCAGAACTTCCAACATTCTATGCTTCCCTTCTCTTAACTCATCTCTTATGCCCCGATATCCTACGCGGTTCTTATTTTTCTAACATGTTTTAAAATTTTGTAACCATACCTGAACGCATATGTACCATTCTAATTCCACTCGATAAGTTTTAGGACTACGCACTTTGTTACTTTACTTAAAGGAAACTATGTAGGCCCTACAAATTAATGTAACTATCAACTTTCTGTGGATATTCTGTATATGTAATATGCCAACAGATTGTTTTTATCAAATTTATGATGTATTAAATGTATCTTTTTATGTATGCTATATGGTTATACCTATATACCGAATAAAGCATTTGAAATTTGATTTTGAATTTGACTAAAAAAGTCATAATCTGGTGGGTGGAGTGCACCACCAAACTAGTAATCAGGCCCCAAGTAGGAAAAAATAAAAACATTCAATAATGTTTTCATCTGCAATTGTTTTGCCCTGATGGCTGATTTACAGAAGTTATATATATATACTGTTTCATCCATCATACTCCTCAAGTCACACGGATATACAGTATTTGTTTGGTTGTCTAAAAACACGCAATACCTCAAGCCAACAAACAAGCTGCAGTTTATAGTCATTTTTCTTTCTGTGCTGTCTATGCTTCAACTTATGATGTAAAAGATACTGAATAAAAAATGAGTATGTATTTTTTAATTTGCCAAAGAATCTGAGATTAGTAATCATGATTATTTATACATCTCTGAATTTGGTGTTACACAGGGTAATGAGATTCAGAGCGAGGTTTGAAACATGTCTTCTATCTTCCACACTGACTGACTTTTGGAAACAGTAAAAACATTGAACATTCAGTGTATAATAATAAACATTTCTACTATTCTGTGTTCCGGCTTTTCTCCTGATTACAACAGTATGCCATTTCTGTGGCTGTACCAATCAACCCCAATAGGTAAGGCACCCAAATCTAATGTGCAGACATTTAGATTTGTCCATGACATTTCAGTCTTTCTGGAGATGTGGATAACTGTGGTGTCTAAACCTAGGTTCAGGCCACATCCAGGAACACTTTGGCCAAATTTGGAGATCTGACTCTCAATGGAGTTCAGGGTGATGTCCCTTACATGGATCAAACCACATTTTTCTTTCTTAGAAATTCCATGAAAACATCAAAAGTTGGACAAATTTGCAGAGCTAGATCACTTTTAACAATAGATCTGGAATCTGGGAGAACCACAAAAGTCCTAACACCCACTGATAAAGATGGCACTCCACAGGTGTGACTGGGCTAGTCACCTGCAATGGAAAACGCCCATAATTAATATTTTCCTCAATTTTTGAGAGGGAAAGCTCTAGAATCGGCAGGGGTCCACAAAGGTCCTACCACCCAGTGTTCCCACACTTCTCCGAATAAAATTGTGACTGTACTTGTGCGACTGGGTTATTAGCTCACAACAGGAAAGGCCCACAAGTGCAATATGCAGACATTATGATTTGTTCATAGAATGTCAGTGTTTCTGGTTATGTGGTTTGCTGATTTATTTTGACCAATGGTTGACAGGCACCCAGGCAACCTAGCAACCCTAAACATCCAGGGCAGTCCAATGTATGTGGCTTGCATGGATCCCACAACTTTTTATATTTAGAATGCAATGTAAACATCAAAAACCACTAATATTTCCTGTGTTTCTGTGAGAGAAAGTCCTGGATTCTGCAGGAATTGTCAGAAGTCCTAATATCTAGTGGCTCCTGATAAAAACAGTGCCCCAGTTGTGTGGATGGACCAATCACCTGTGACACGAACTTGTCAAATATTGAACCATGTGCAGTCAAAGTTGTGTCAATGTGATCTTCACATGGGGCACAGTTTTTGTATATTCCTATGATGTGTCTTACACTCACACATGGGGGAAGGGATTTTATTTGGAGAAGTGGGGGAATACAAGGTGGTAAGACTTTGGCTATTGGTTGAAAGTGTCCTAGATTCCTCTCAGATAAATATAGGAAAAATACTGTTTTTGACCCAAACGTTGATGTTTGTAAAGCATTCTGTGTACGAAGATGGCATCCATGCAAGCTACACCACCCTCTTGTTCCCTGTGTCTCTAGATTTAGAATTGTCCATGACTGGTAGGGTTCCATGGGTTCCGACACTAGACTGAAATGTTACAATTGTTACTCATGGACATAGAGAGGAAATTAAATGTTTTAGACATATTTTTAGTGTGTTGCCCAAAGGAAACTTGCTGGAATCCACACAAGCTATAACACTATGAATTCCCCTGGGCACCATGGTTTCATAAATACCCAGGGTTGGCAGGAAACATTTCCCGTGACAAGTGAAATTCAGCTGGGATTTCTTTGAGCGTAGTTTTGAAAATATGGCTCAGCAGTAGAGAGTAAACCATCCATTCTGCCTACCTCAGGGGGTAGAAATACTGGGGCCTTTTCCAGTTATTAGTACATATTGTGGTACTATATTAACACTATTCAGATATTAGAAAATTCTATTAACTAATCTACGTAAGGAGGTTTTCACTTCTAAATTTATGTGCGGAGATCTCCACTCCAACTGCGGTGATCTCTGCACACAGATGCCTATGTTTTACTTATAAATGAGCAAGGGGCAAGGAGCAGTGGCTGGAAAATGGAGACTACTTACTACTAAGTGAGAGGGGTTTATGGAGGAGTAAGAAGAGGTTTAGGGAGGAGTTAAAGGAGGGGCATATGCCCATTGACAAAAGAGTAAGCCCATTACTATTCATCAACTGATCTTCTCAGCTTAACACAGTCAAAAGCCCAAAATATGTAAAAATGTAAAAATGTAAATGCACTCCAACTCAAACCTAGAGTATAGCACCACACATGGCCAACCTCTTATACTGCAACCCTCATCCATATAAAATAATGGAATCAGGGGCTTAAAACAACACCTTACTATTTGGCATCGTTTGACGAATCTTCGCAAAATTCTCCAAAAAAAAAGGTCTATCCAGGTAGATGCTGAGAAATTCGAAAAATACAAGTCTAAAAATCAATTTCCCATAGAAAACTTTAGCCAAGGCTACAGCCCGAACTGCTGAACGGAATTACACCAACATTGGCAAAAATGTAGTTCTTGGTTCAGAAAGCGACCTTATGTAGAATGTTGCAAATCCGTCCGGTAGTTCCTGAGAAAGTCAAAAAATAGCCATCTTGTGACTCAGTAGAGCAGAGTCACAAGAAAACACTAAAAGAAAGTGAAAAATGAAGAAAAGGGGGCAGGGTAGAAACACCCTGACCCCCTAGGCCTGCTCAGGAGATTCCACAAGGACCCCCCCAATATATATATATATTTTAAACGTCCAAATTAGCACTTGGTGCGTGAATTCGGATGACATTTTAAAAAGAAATTATGCAGGGGCTCCCCCACTTCTTTTATATGAGCCGCCAAGTGGGCCAGGTCCCAGGGCAATCGTATAATCATACCACCTCTTCCTTGGGGCCATGTATATTAGGTGCGGGAGGGCACATGGCCCTCCCGCAGCCCCAGGGACTACCCCGGGGCTTTGAAAATAGAGGTAGGGGGCGCTTGATGTTGCTAGTGACTGTCACCCCGCAGGGCTGAGTCCTGCAATTTGCCAGGGTGTCCACCCCTGGGACATTGCCATTTGCTAGGACTGGAGGGAGCACTGCTTCCACCTTGTAATAGCAAACGTTGGTTTACTTTGTTGATGCGAGAAGAGGAAAACCTTGGGGTCCCTGGGGCCAGAAGTGACTGGGAGGTGAGTCACATGGCCTCCCTCCACTTGGAAAAAAAAAATATGTAGATGTGGGCATGCCTCGGGGGATGGGGTCCTCGAGGCAATTGTAATTTAATGAAAGTGAACGCTTTTTATTTTTCAAAAAAGTTTGGAATCGCAACCCTACAGCGGCCCCTTAGTGTGAACACGAAGGGTGTGCGGCTCTAAGCGCAGCCCCCTGGTGTGACTATAAAGGGTGTGTGGCTCTCAACGCGCTCCCCTAGTGTGAACGCGCTATGTGCTTGGCTCTTAGCACGGCACTCAAGTACTTCTCAGGTCTTTATAACACCAAGTGGCATATTCTCAAGGACACATCGCTCTTTATTGGAGCCAAAATGGTGATAAATTTAACGCACCATTCACAAGGTGGTGCAAACAGCCCATATCCCCAGTTTACCAGTGATAGCAGCCTCAAAAAGCATTGTCATGGAGGACCCCAGAAAATATTGCTAATGAGATGCAGAGTAGGCGTTGCCGTGCTAAAAGCAGGGAACACACCACTTTGCGCCTTTCTCAAACACCAGCAAGATCGGCGAAGAGAATACACAACAGGCAAAAAGGTGCGTTAACATCAGGAAGTTTACACCTTTTCTGACCTGATGTAAAGTGGAACTACAACCTGCAACATCAAAGGGAGCCCTGCCCACAACCACACCTGAACAATAACAGATGCAATAGTGCCAACGATTATGCAGCTTGGACACCCAACAGTGCCCCGACACCCCTCACCACCAGCCCCTTGTCCGCCATCCCCCCCTACCCTCCCAACAAACAAATGTGACAGCAACCTTCCAAAATCTGGAACGTAACAAATCGGCTGATGTTGCACAATTATAATAAAAAATATGCATGTGAGGTTGGACAAATGAGAATCACAGTCATCCATGGATTTATATATAAAATATTTTATTTAAACAAAACAACAAAATAAAAGTAGGTACAGCCATGGCGTGTCATCCCTCGACAATCTGTGAATCACAGCCTGCAAGAGAAAAAGCAAGATAAGATTGTGCGTCATGCACCCATCGAGCGAGAGAGTGAGAGAAAGACTGAGAGAGAGGAAGAGAAAAAGAGAGTGAGAGAGAGGAAGACAGAGAAAGAGTGAGAGAGAGAGGAAGAGAGAGAGAAAGAAAGAAAGAGTGAGAGAGCAAGGAAGAGAGAGAGAAAGAGTGATAGAGAGAGGAAGAGAGAGATAAAGAGTGTGAAAGAGAGCAAGGAAGAGATGGAGAGGGAGAGTGAGTGCTGACACTGTGGACAAAACACCCACAGCTCACCTTTCCACCACTGTTGTGTCTCCAACTAAGTCCTGGGAAATAGTGCAGCCCTCAAACTCACTCATCTGAAACATACTATAGAATCAGTAATGGCAGAGTACATACAACTGCACACGCCTACATTGCTGTCCCGCCCTTGTACACCCAGGCTGCTACACCCCATCCACTCCCTCCACCAGAGGTGTCTGCCCGTTCCTGCTCACCCAGGTTGCTGCACACCATCCACTCCCACAGCCGAGAGGTGACTGCCCGCTGCTGCGCAAACAAGCCTCTCTGCTCACCTTCCACCACCAGCGTGTGTCCAAGAGGGCCCGCCACGTGCCGAAGCAACCTCCTCAGCTGTGGTGTACATGCGGTCCAGCTGAGGTCAAAAATTAAATTGGGTCCTGATTGCCAGGTGATGTATCAAGGCCACGCATCATCGCAGGCTGCACACCCGCTCAGCTCTGGTGGCACTAACTCAGTGGGCCTCAAATCATCGCCACGTGGCGGAGGCCCTTGGTGGGCAAAGTGCCTCGGCTGCCACCAACTCTGTGTACTTCAAGTCATGGGAGAGAATGGAAATGGCCTCCAGCACGTGTGTATGGCCCTTTTTATTGGCAGGGTCACATATTCTGTGACACCTGTGCTGCATGAGTGTGGTGTGGGAGTAAACCAGCCATGAGGAAGGGGCTGTGGCATGCTGACAACCAGATCTGTGATCAGAAGATGACTACAGGGAAGACCTGGGATATGTAGCTTTGTCATTCCTCCCTGTAAGCGTAAACGGAGTGGGCTGGCCTGGAGTATGCCAGTCCTGCATGAGGCTGTGAACAATGACTCTGGAGCTATGGCCGTGGTTCTGTCCTGTGCTGTATGAGGAATGATCTGATGGGGTGTCTCTGTTGTAGTGTTGCCACCACGCGGGCCGCAAGCGCCAATATGTCACCCTGTGACCCAAGTCCTACAACATGGCCAACATGGAAGGTAGGAGGAATCATTGACCCTACATTCATCCATACTTCCAGCCATGAAAGATCATGTACATGACATATCTGTGTGGATATGAATGTTTATTGCACATTCAGTGGAGTGTTACAGCTGTAGCAATACAGGGCCATTCAAAGCCCAAATTTCAGTTTTTGACACATGGAGGGCAGCCAATTAGAGCCAAACGTCTGCTCGGGGGTTAGGTTCTCCCAACATATGTACTTATAAATCACTCCGCCAATCCCCAAGCAGTTATAAATTCACTATACACTCTCCTTGCAGTACTCCAATGATCCAGTCTCTACCTATGTACTTATACAATGACTGAGTCAAAGTTACATACCCAAAGTTTTCCCTACATCCAGAGGTAACATGGTTGTGTGCGCTATCCACAGCACAATGTAATGTGGTAGGGCCCAGGGGCAGCATCCTGCATACATAATGAACAGACGGACACAGTTAGATAGATAGTGGAACTGGGTATGGGCATGTGCACTCGGCCCCTTTTTATTACCAGGGTCACATGTCTTGTGTGATCTGAGCTGGGTGCATGTGAGGTGAGTGTAAGCCAGCCCTCAGTGAATGGTTGGTGCTGGCAACAAGTACAACAGTAATTATCGGATCACACACAGAGATTCATTCATAGAGGGTCTATGACTTGTGGTGCACTGAAGGAGGGGCCGCAGATCTGAAATCATACACAAAAGATTCTATCATAAAGCGTCCATGAGTTGTGGTGCACTGAGGTAGAGGCATCAGAAGCATTCTGCGTGTGCACAGCCAGCAATGATGTGTGGTTCGGGAGAGCCGCACTGGTAGCAATGTCTGTTGCCTACTGGACTGCGTCATCTGCAATCGCAACTCGATCTGAATTGTGAGCCCTGCTGTCTGCAGTGTAGATCGAAGGCAGTAGTTAGACATTGAGGAATGCTTTTGTCACTTCCTCTTGACAAAATCTGAGGACATAGAGTACAATTCTGTCTGCAATTAATAAATCAAGACTGAATTCAAATTGTGAGCTCTGCTGACTGCAGTGTAGGCGTATGGAACAAAAGATGAAATATGTATGGACGACATTGTCGAAATAGGTAGGTTTCAGGAACGTTATAGTTAGTTGCCTGCTGCACTCTGAAATTAATGAATCAAGACTGAATTTGAATTGTGAGCCCTGCTGACCACAGTGTAGGCCGGCGGCAGCAGTCAGCAAAGGTCTACAACCACGTGGCGATGACTTGAGCTGCACAGATTGGGAGCATTTGGTCTTCTTAACCGATTATAATCTCTTACACAATTTGCATCAGTACTAATCTTGAATTATGAGCCCTGATGACCACAGTGTAGGCTGGAAGCAGCGGTCAGCAAGGGCCCACAGCCACGTGTCGTTGAGTTGAGCTGCAGTTAGTGGCACCTGAAGCAACCAGCGTGTGCGGAGCCTGTGATGATGCGTGGTCCGGGTGGGCAGCACTTTTAGCAATGTATTTTATCTAATGAATTCTGCCTTAATAAGCTTACATGGCGATGACTTGTGGTGCACTGAGTTAGTGGCACCTGAAGCACTCAGCGTGGATGCAGCCTGCGATGATGCCTGGTCTGGGAGGCCGCACTGGTAGCAATGTCTTTTGGCTAATGAATTCTGCCTTAATTAGGCTACGTGGTGATGACTTGTGGTGCTCTGAGTTAATGGCACCTGAAGCACTCAGCGTGTGCGCAGCCTGCGATGATGCGTGGTCCGGGCGGGCCGCGCAGGGAGCAATGTCTGTTGCCTACTGGACTGCGTCATCTGCAATCGCGACTCGATCTGAATTGTGAGCCCTGCTGTCCGAAATGTACATCGAAGGCAGTAGTCTGTACAGACATAACTCTGTGGTGCTGTGCCACATGGGTTCGCAGGGGGCCTGTGTCAAGGAGGCGGGCGGTAATGGTGGCGGCCTCATGGCAGGGTGAGGGGTGCCGCTGTAGCAGACATGTTGGCCTTCCCAGAAGTGAACCACACCCAGAGCCCCTGCCTATTTATTCACACTCCTATGCTGGAGTGAGATACATTGGACCAGCCCACTCTGCTTCCCTTTCCGCTTACAGGAGGGGAGGACAAAGCTACAGGATCGAGATCTTTCCCACTGCCTGAGGTAACATGATTGCATCCACTGTCCACAACAATACAAGCACCAGCAGTATATGTACACCTGGAGAGGTCTGTGCTCTGCATAGTGAGGTCTGTCCAGCACATCACCATTACACTTGGCATTGTGTGCATAGTTATTGAAGGATGACTTGCATCCTTCACACATATTTGGTTGCCACATCTCCCAACATCCTGTTATTGTGTGGCTGACGAGCCATGCCATTTTGGGAAAGTCCTGTTCTGCGCTGTCTCGGTGGTAGTAGGGGGGTGGTCCGGGGGGAGGTCCTAGGGGTGGTGGCATTGGGTGTTGTGGCATTCTTGGGTGTCGGAGCTGCATGATCAGTAGCTCTATGACATGTGTTGGTCTTCATACATGGCTCTGGACTGGACTCCCTTTCATACTGTAGGTAGTCATCCTGCTTTACACCAGTAAAAGGCAACTGCGACCTTGCACAGATAGGCCCTTATTCCATCACTACGGCAGACAACAACAGGCAGCCTATAACCCACAATGGTCTATTCTACTAGGAAACCGTTATGAGCCGCTAGCAGGCCTAGATGATTTAGATTGACAGAAGACGGTTGTCCAGGTGGGAAAGTTGCACAAACTAACCCTTACGCCCTCTTTATATCAAATTAGCACCCGGAGTAATCTACTCCTAGACAGAGCTTGGAACAAATTTACAGACAGGGATCTAATGGATGAGGGGGCTTTAAACCATTCGCCCGAGAAGGAAATAGTCAAACCATCGTTGGATCTCAGGGTACAAACTGAACACCATCTTAGGAAAGCTCTCCCTTCCCCCAGGACCGTGGTTGATAGAGAATTTGTTAAAAATACCATCCCTAAGCCGACAAAACCCACCCAAAAAATTCTCTCTTGGAACATAGCAGACCTGGCAAACAAAGTATCCCAACAACCATGGCTCGACCTAGTTGCCAAGTATAATATCCTCTGTTTCCAGGAAACTTGGACATTAGAAGCAGTCCATTTACTGGGGTTCCAGACTTTCCACACACCCACATTAAAAAGCCCCCAGGGGTGGGAGGAGCTACGCTACGATCATGGATGGCTGCTTAAGCTCCCGGCTCCGTTGACCTCCGCCGGCAGCTCGCATATCCTGTCATTTATCCTTTACCTACGCCGGACTCCCGTGTGTATGAAGCTCGCCTGATACCGGTGGTGCAATCCCGGACTCCCTAACATACTGGGTGGCGGAGTTATGTCGTGTTCCATTTTCGGCCTACTCCAGGGCTGAAGCCGGGACCTCGATTTCTAGCCCATCCGGGCTGGAATTGATCAACAGCGGCTGTGGTACCAGTGTTTCGTCCGGTCTTCCGTGCCGGAACTTTTTCTACATCTCCGATCTGCAATCCAGTTAACAGCTGGCACTGAGGACTTGGTCTCGTGACACAGGGTGTGCATCGTGCGCCGCGGTCGGGGGCCGCTCGCCCGGAGACCCTGCTGGGGACGGCGGTGTTGAAGGGGGGGCCCCCGTGGTCAGCGAAGGTGTCGTGATCACCAGCTGAGGGAGCGCCTGCTGTTGCCATCGGCTTCATGTGTGCCTGGAGCCTCGGAAGTGAGTCTGGGGATCGAATCCTGCTTCGTCTCTTTGGGGGGGGAGATGGAGAGGACAGATGGCGCACCATCGTTGAGGTTCGTGATGGCCGCCATTAGGGCGCTCCACTCCCAATTCACAGTCACGTATGACCGAATGTCAGAAACGCTGGGAAATATCTGCTTGCGACCGGGCGATGATGCTGCGACACACGACCAGCATTCTGTGGTTCCAGTGGAAGATTTGGCCTACTGTTCTGAGGTTCCCGCGCGGCAGCCTGACTCAGCTCACGTCGAGGATTTTGGCCTCGTGAATGTTGCACCTAAGACCGTAGTCAGCTTTCCCGGTATGGCTCCTGCTCGGCGAAACATCGTTGCCCAAGGTTTTGATCGCCAAGAACAGCTCTTTGGTGACCGTCGGAGAGGTCTGCTTATCTCCTTCATCTTTCCCCGTTGGTCCTGTGGATGCCGCCATCTTGTATCCTGTCCTCGGTCCGATTCAGCTGCTTCGAACTGCTATGGACGTTTCGATTACCACATGAATACTGTGGCTTGGGTGGCATGGGTTTTCATAAAGAATCGCACTGGTCAGGGCTGACTTTATCTTGTATCCTGCCCTAGATCCGATGCCACTGCTTTGTACTATCTGGGGCGCTTCGCTTTCTGTGGAATTGCTGGCTTTGGCGACGTAGATTATCGTGAAGAACCGAACTGTCATGGTTGTCTTTGACTTTTGGGGTTAGCTACGCTTTGTGATCTATGCCGGGATTGTACTGTGTATCTCACTGGGAGTCGGGTGGTTTTGGTTGAGGTCCTCCCCATATTGGTGCTTAATACTTGCTTTTAATAATGGACAATATGTTTTGGGGAGGTCGCTAATGGCTTTCTTTATTTCCCTTCTTTGGGGTGTTCCGGGGCGACAGGCACGCTGTTAGTGTGGTAGGCCGTAGCCATTACAGGGGTGCAGAGTGGCGGGTGTTGGGGGGGTTTGTTATTTTAGTTTGTTTTGTTCTATGGTCCCCTTTCTTTCTTTCTTCTTTCTTTGGGTAGGGGTTTTCCTTCCTTACAGTAGGGTTGGCTGTCTCTCCTTATTTTTTTTTCTTTCTCTGTTTGGCATCTATACTAGCCTATAACTTAGTGTCTCCGGAGGGTGGGTTTTCGGGAGGGTGTGCTCGCTAATCGCTTGCTATTACATTGTCTTTTATTCCTCGTCAGCCTCGGCGGGCATAGTGTGCCCAAGGTTCATATTGCTCATCACCTGGACTTGTTTGCATTGCGGGGTACCTCCCCCCATCTCTTCTTAACTTCATGTTGTGGTGTGACGCCACCGATAGTACAGCCACTTCTGCTTCTTTATAACTTTAAAATTAAACCTTTGATATCCTGCTGCGTTGAGGCATATACAATCACATGCTGTATCTGTATTGTCGATATCATTTGGTCTTATATACGTGCATGACTCCTGATCTGATTCCTGTGTTTGCGGCCGGCGCTTGTCATGCTTTGATTAACTCAATAAAGGTTTTTACAAAAAAAAAAAAAAAGCCCCCAGGGCAGAAACAAAGGTGGTTTGTGTACGCATGTCTCCACCACGGGCGGGATAAAAGTAATCAGGCATCTGACCACTGAACACTATCAGATTTTAACAATTAGGTGGGGTAATGCCAAGAATATGATTTTAATTAACTTTTATAATAATGTGCCTATAAACAGCTTGGAAAATGTCATCAATAATTTGACGCATAGTGTCACCACTATAAAGGACCAGATAGGAGGGGAGGCGCTTTTGACCTGAATCGCTGACTTTAACTGTACTGTCTGTCCTAATAGCCCGATGGGCATCTGCGGCTTAGGTGAGCATGAGGACGACAACCCGACTCATTTCACCCACTCCAACCCGGGTGACATATTGAATAATATGATTTTTTATTTTAATTTATCTTATATTAATGAGTTATGCTCCCCAACCATTCAGTTCCAGCCAACATTTCATGGGAGGGGGTGTAACACAATAATAGATTTTAGTCTTTTTTCAAAAACCCATGCCCGGATAGTAAAGTCATGGGAAACACTGGATGTCATCTACGGTGACCACTACCCGATCTCTTTCTGTGTAAAAAATGATGGGCATGAAATAATCCGGGGGGACACATTTTTATACCAACCGGTGATCAATTTAGCAAGTAGAAACTGATATTCCATCAAATGGGATAAGGTGGACACAGTGGGATTACTAAACAAATCAGTATTGACAACTTGGGAAGAAATCTATACCTGCCTGTCTCTTACAGAACAGCCATCAAAAATTTTGGGCTCCTTCCTAAAAATACAGGCAGAATTAAAAAGGCTACTGACCAGGTTGTACCGCTCAGAATCAAACCGCCCAAATGGCTGGTTTGAGAGCAACTGTACCCAAGCGCTCAAAGTTTTAAAAAAGGCACTGCATGCATCCCCGAGATCTATGATGGAGATCCGCCGAGCCAGAAAGCTATATCACATAGCAATTAAAACCAGGAAAAAATCTTTGAAGCAAGAGGCCTGGTCGGCTTTGACTATAACCTCAAAAAGTAGGGATACTACCGCTTTTTGGAAGGAGGTCAACGCCCCCTACTTGCAGTCCAAAAAGACAGACGCTATTGACATTGCTATCAATGGGGAAACCTGGGTCCATCACTTTAAATGTCTTTATAACAACGTAAACCTCCCTGACCCTGTAAATCCCACATCTGTAACTTTGTCAGATGATCATGACAACAACTCTCTGGGTGTATTTCCGCTGGCTATCACCTTTACTTGCGAAGAGGTCATCGTGGCAATCAAAGAAAGCCCTTCAGGTAAAGCTCCCGGACCGGACGGAGTCCCAATAGATGTTTTTAAAACTGAGATCAATTTATGGGCTCCCTTGTTAACCAACGTCATGAATAGCGCAAATTTTCATGGGTTTATACCGACTTGGACCGAAGCGATAGTTGTCCCCATCTTCAAAAAAGGAGACAGGAATGACCCCACTTGCTATCGGCCAATTTCGCTCCTTGATGCACTAATGAAGGTAGCAGGCCGTATAATTTTAAACCGAATTAAAAAATGGGCAGAGGAGGGCGACATCATTTCAAGCCTTCAGTACGGATTCAGAACAGGTAAAGGTACAGTTGAGCAGGGATTAAACCTGGCCCTTGTTATATCAAAGTATACTCAGGCCAAGACGGGTAATCTGTTCATCACTTTCGTTGACCTGAGTTCAGCCTTTGATTGTGTGGACCATAATAAATTATGGTCCACACTATTCGACCTGGGCATCGATGACCAAATTCTTATATTCATCAAGGAATTATACAGGGGTGCCGGTGCCAGGGTACACTATGGCCGTCTGGGAGTGTGCTCGGCCAAGTTCCCCATTAGGAGGGGTGTGAGACAGGGGTGCATATTAGCACCCCTACTCTTCATCCTTTATATAAATTCTGTTGGCAAACATCTCAATGAGTCACAGTATGACTACCCGTCGATCAAGGGGCAACCGGTGCCAATATTTTTATATGCAGATGATGCCGCCATCATGTCCCGAACCAGGGTAGGCCTACAGAGGGCCGTCTTAAAATTTACCAACTATATGAAAGATAAGGGGTTAAAAGTTAACATCACGAAAACCTACACCATGGCCTGTGGGCCTGGCACTAAGAAAGCTCCCTGTTCAATATTCCTTGAGGGTAGGAGGATCGAGACAACTGATCAATTCTCCTACCTCGGAATAAACTTCGATAGGAGAGGCAATTGGCACACTGCAGTGAGGGCAAGAATCTTAGTTTTCTCCTGGCCAGCAGGAGGCCTAAACAACTTTGTGGCTAAACTAGGGGGTAGACCCGTGAAGGAAATGTCTCTAATCTATAAGGCCAAATGCATCTCCACGGCCATATATGGATCAGGAATTTGGGGAATCGAAAATGCATCATCGATCCAACTAACAGAGAATCAGTATCTTAGATGCTGGGGGCCCCTAAATAAACGGCAACCTACCTTGCACATATTGAATTGGGCTTACCGTACATTTTAGATGCTATAAAAATCACGCCCATTCTACTATGGCACAAGGTGTGGGTTACTCCTGAGACATTTTTAAACTGTAATTTAATCTCCGACTACCTTACCCTTGACAGAGTCAGCAACATTAAATGGCTGGCCTATGTTGAAACCCTGATGACTGAGATTGGCCATCCAGAGTATTTCACAAGACCATCCAGTATGGAGGTGGTTGCTAGAAAGTCATTGAAAAAATGGCACTGGAGCATTTAGCCAACAAGAAATGGGGCTCGGAAAAAGCTAAAAACTCAGTCACGGATTACCAGCAAATTACCATCAACAAAGGGCCCCAATTGTATCTTGTAAGCGACTTAAATTGTTACTCCAGAATGTTATGGACCCGTTTTAGGCTTGGTACCTTTTTTCGTTTAATTACCTTTCCAGCCTGTAACAACTGGTCAAGGGAGATGCTTATTTGCCCATGCGATGATACCTCCGCCCAATCAAATATTCATTGCATACTATTCTGCAAATTTTATACTGCTCCCAGAGGGGCTTTTTTTAAACCAATTTTGAGGGCGTGGGGCGACCGTACCTGTAGAACAGCTTTTGTTAGGTTGCAACAGTTAGAAAATGACATTGTTGCACATGCTGTATCCAGTTTTTTTAAATTAATGATTAAGTTCGGGAATTCAATGTAAGGAACTATGTAAATTAATTGTATTGTAGACTTTTTTCTATTTTTTTGGTATAACCTGTTTTTAACGTTGATGAACGTAATAATTTGTACAATCTGTAACTAATGTGTTAGGCAACTTTCTAAATGTACGCTTTTATGATTTCAACCGTGAAATTCAAATAAAGCTTTTTGAATTTGAATTTGGATGTCGGGTTTAGGCTAATTTAGCAAGTAAATAGTGTATTTGCATAGGCCATACATCACCCATCCCAGGTTAGACTGGATACGTAAGGGGCAATAATGAAAACAGAGTTCAAATGCCTGAGCATACTTAGAAAGCTATTGTATGAAAGTAGTTCAAGTGAAGTGTATTAAAAAAATTTAAAGGAAAAGGTAAAAAAAAATTGGAAAAAATCGATCCAAGAACAAAGTGAATTTCTTAAAAGTCTTGGAGATTGCAGTCCGTAAGTTCTTCAGTGGCTTGAGATGCGTAATGTTCCAATGGGTCATTGTTGCCATCGAGTGAGAAAAGCGAATCAATCCAATTCATATCCTTGAAGGTACAGTAATGTTCCTCGAATGTTGGAGCGGCAATTTGAATTGGCAGGCAATCTGCGATGTTGTCAAAGGTCGTATGTTGCAGGAGATCTTTTGCAGCTGCGCATCAATCCCATTCTGCCACAATAACTTTTTGCGTTGCATCTGCCATTTCTCCACTGCCTGAACAATCAAGTTCATGGTTTTCCAGATAGTCCATTACCTGCTGGATATCGGGAGAGATTGTTGGGATGTTGGCAAGGCATACATCCATTCGTCAGTCGAATGGGCAAGTTTTACAATAAAAAGATGGTGACATGCAGATTGCATATGTGTAAATCAATGTCATGTTGTAGCTGGCTCCGATAATAGATAGAGGCATGCAACTGAAAAGTTGTTCAATTTTTTCACAGTATTGATGTAGCTTCGCGTTGAGGCATATTATTTCCGACATCTTTGTTACCACAGGGAGCGCAGCATTTTTTACAAGCAAAAATAGTAGTAGGATGGCCACAAAGAGAGCGAGAATTATGGGCACTGTTCCTGTGATTCCAGAGACGATCGAATGAATGAAGTCTGGTATTATACCAAAAAACAGTTTGAAAGCCTGTGACAAGGCCGGGGGAGACCATGTTAAAAAAGTGTGCCAGACATTGAGTGTGAGATGTGTTGAAAATTGTGTAACAATTCACAAAGTTTAATGGGAGCTTCATATTCAAAAGGGACTGTATTTTACTTGAAGTTCATGCTATCTGCAGTCGATAAATTTCTTTTTCAGAAGTAAAATACACTTCTGTTCTGAATAAAAGAGGCTTCAGTTTGGTTAGTTTAATGAAATCTGTTCTCAAAGTAGGGATTAAAGGCCAAGTTGAAGTTTGGGAGTTACTTTGTGTGGGTGGGAATAGACAATGCCACAGGAAGTTACTAAGTTTGAAACAGTAAGGAAATATGGTATGCCAGCTCACATTCCGTAGGAGTGGATGTTATTTAGAAGCAGATAACTGCAGTTAAAAAGTTGTGTGAATGTTGGTCTGATTGTGGGAGTTGGAGTGCTTTTAAGAAAGCATGCAAGATTGGGGGCTGTAAGCTTAAAAGCGTCGTGCAGTTGGACAGTATTTGATAGTTATGAATGACTGCCATTGTGGTTGCAGTTTTCACCTGTGAGAAAAACTTCTGTATCCTCTATAAGACAGTGATATGTAAATGGGAGAAACCACTGCTCGTGAATAAACGTGCTACCTTATATAATCACATACAACATGACAAACAACATGTACACCTAGCAGACACAATGACACTATGTACTGTGGGAACCATGGGTAGCCATGTACACAAACCAAACATGGCGCGGCACCTCTGTCACACAATGCAGAATGCAGGGAGAGATGGGAGCAAAGTATGTGCGAAGGTGGCAAGTGATTCTCGATTATAAAAGTATACAATGCAAAGTGTTGAGGGGATGTGCCAGACTGACTTGAGTATGCAGAGAATAGTCATGTACATGTCAACATACACTGATGGTCTATTGAGTGAAGTAGACAGTGGACGCAACCATGATAGTACAGTCAGTAGGGAAGATTATGGAAACATAGCAGTACGTGTCCCCTCCCCCCCAAAACTTTAGCGTAGTGGGCTGGCTCGGCGTACGCAAGGCTACTGTAGGGGTATGAATAAAAGGCACGTTTCTCTGGGTGTGGTTTTGTTCCTGAATGGCTAACGTGTATGCCAAGTCTGCACAGCTTAAACTGCCATGAGGTTGATCCCGTGAGCAAAGGTGGCTGCGTGAATGATGCTCTCAGCCTGCTGGTACCCAGAAACCTTCATGGCCACTGCGACGCATATATGCTGCACAGTTCACCTTTCATACCGCTGTATGTGAAAGAGGGCCCACTACGTGCCGGTGGAAGCTCCTGGGACGAGGTCTTCAAGCTCGGAAGGCTCCTGAGATCAATGCTGGCTACCGCGACACAGACACACAGTGCCCAGCCTGAGGCCTAGCAACGTGGAGTGCTCTGTATACTACTAACACAGTAGACGAACAGGTACCAACAGTGGAACGGTGTCTTGATCCCACAATGGACGATGTTAGAACTGCATCTGAGAGTGGAGATGAACGTACTCACTTCGACCAGGTGCAACCAACTCTAGATCCCAACAGTGGAATGGTGTCTTGATCCCACAATGGACGATGTCCGATATTACTTGCTGCTTGGTTTTACACAACTCCCTCCATTGAGGTGCATCAGACTCTGTGCTTCCGTAGCTAACTGCTGCACATGATTATTGGGCTTGATTGACTGTAGTCGAAGGACTACACTGCGGTACAGCAGGTCCGAACAGTGAAACAGGGTCTTGATTCTATGATTGAGGATATCAGAAGTTAAAGTCTGTGATGATTTCTGTGTACCCCCTCCAACCAGGTGCAACTATCTCAAGGTCCCAACAGTGGAACGGTGTCTTGATCCCACAATTAACGATTTTAGAACTGCATCTGAGAGTGGAGATGAAGTTACTCCCTTCGACCTTGTGCAACCTACACTAGGTCCCAACAGTGGAACGGTGTTTTGATCCCACAATGGACGATGTCCGATATTACTTGCTGCTTGGTTTTACACAACTCCCTCCATTGAGGTGCATCATACTCTGTGCTTCCGTAGCTAACTGCTGCACATGATTATTATGCTGGGTTGACACCAGTCAGTGGAGTACACCGTGGTACAGCAGGTCCGAAAAGTGAAACGGGGTCTTGATTCTATGATTGTGGTTGTCAGAAGTTAGAATCTTTGATTATTTCTGTGTACCCCCTCTGATCAGGTGCAACCAACTCCGTGCTTTCGAATCCAACGGCACTTGGCTGTGAAATGTTAATGACCACTGCCTCTGGCCTTCACTATGGTCAGCAGGGCTCACAATTCAGATCGACTGGCGATTGTTTAATTACAGAATCCAGTAGTCAAGTAACTTCAACGTCTATTGAAATATACACAATATCCTTTTAGTATACTTACTTGAAGAACTTTTTTAGATGAGTTATAGGTTTAGTGCAATGACCAAATTCTTCTTCGTAGTGGAAAAGAACACTGAATAACAATCTACAATGTGGTCAGCAGAGATCGCAATTGGAATTGTTTCGATTTATTTATTGGAGAGTTTTCTGTAATTTATATTGCTGTATTTTTTGAAGAGGAAGTGAGAAAAAGTATTCATGGATGTCTGTGTGACTACTGTCTTCAATTTACACTGCAGACAGCAGTGTTCACAATTCAGATCGAGTCGATATTGTAGATGACGCAGTACTGTGGGCAAAAGACATTGCTCCAGTGCGCTCTGTCCGCACCACGCAAACGCATCATCGCAGACTCTGCACACGCTTTTTGTTGCTTCGTGTATGACAAACTGGGCAGCTCAAGTCAATGCGACGTGGCTGTGGACCCTTGCTGACCGCTCTCTCTGGCCTACACAACAGACAGCAGTGTTCACAATTCAGATCGAGTCACTATTGGAGATGATGCAGTGTTGATGGCAACAGACATTGCTCCTAGTACGGTCCGCCCGCAGCACGCATCATCGCTGGTTGTGCACATGCTGAATGCTTTTGATGTGGCTATCTGAGTGCACTAGAACTGATGGACCCTTTATGATAAATCTTTTTGTGTATTATTTCAGTTCTATTGCTTGTGTCTCAGTATACAATAGAATTGTTTCTGTATTATTTCTACTGTCCCTACCTTACTGCAGCACAAACTATTGACTCTTTTATTATTGAATCTATGTGTGTGATCCAATGATTACTGTTGTAGTTGATGCTAGCAGCAACCATTCCCTGAGGGCTGGTTTACACTCCCCGTACACGCATCCAGCACAAACGTCACTGGATATGTGACCCTGGTAATAAAAAGGTGTCGAGCGCACTTGCCTGTACCAACTTCCACTATCTATCTGTGTGCGGGTGTTCATTATCTATGCATGATAATGCCTCTGGGCCTTACCACATTACATTATGCTGTGGACAGCGTATGCAACCATGTTACCTCTGGCAGTGGGGAAAACTTTGGTTATGTAACTTTTAGGTTCATGGCTATCACAGGTGGAAGGCTACTTTACAGACCATGAATATGATGGTTGTATGTTGTATGTAGTGTAGGATATGTGTACATAGCAAAACGCCTTCAAAAACCTCTCTAAGCAGAAGAGGTGTGACTCATCAAATGCAGCAAAGAGAATGACTAAAATGGGTGGCGTTTTCCAACTGCTACAATAGGAAATGTTTTGAACTAATCAAATGCTTTTTTTTAAGGTCACATGGCAATCGCGCACCCAGTGCAGAAGGAGAACGCACCCGACGCTATTTTGAGAAAATATATTTACTATATTAAGAGTTTATTACAGTTAGCAATATATCAATATTTAAAATATTTTAGATTATCGCTTGATCTCATATACATTATAAAGTTATTTAGAACGAGTTTTGAGACATAAAAAAATGAGGGTGTGGCGTATCCGGCTCAACACCATACGTCTATGATGTAACACAGGGCTGGCAGCGTGCACTCGTCGCATACAAAATGCACAGTGGGTGCAACCCCATACGTACATGACGTAACGCGCGGCTTGGTACTGCGTACCCGTCGCATAAAAAAGTAGCAGCTGGCGTGACCTCATACGTATATGTTGTTACACGGAAAGGAGTGCCACAAACCTGTCGGATACGAAATGAGCATCAATTATGAGTTTAGCAATATGGCGGATAGGATTCACCTTCTGATAGAGCTTGGTATACACTACCGGTAAGGGACTCTAGTTCTCTCAATAAAAAAAAATATATATACATATTTTTTTGAAGATATAAAACATTACATCAGTTTTAAACAAAAAAAAAGAATAATAGAGTTCCAAAATATTATTAAAAAATATAGGTTTTATAAATATGAAATTAACATTTAAAAAACCTTCGAAATTCACTGAAAAATCCTAGGTTTTACAGACGTTATAGTTAGGAATTAACATTTAAAAAACCTTAGAAATTCACTGAAAAAACCATAGGTTTCAGGGACGTTAGAGTTAGTTGGACATTTCACTCATAGAAAACAATAGAAATTCCCCTGTTATAGTTAGTTGAGTTAACTATAACTTGTGGCCCCGCAATGCACTGCTGATGACGTCACATATTACATCATTCATGACATGGTCCCGGGACACGTGCATCCTGCACGCATGTAAAAAAATAGTGTGGGGGGTCCCAATCCCCCCCACACTGCCCCGGGGACCGCCACCCCCGGGGCTTTTTACAATTGGGTGGGGTGGCTCTCAGGCCCCCCCAGCCCTGGGGACCGCCACCCTCTGGGGCTTCTTGGAATTGGGTGAGGGGCTCTCAGTCCCCCCAGCCCCATGGACCGCCACCACCCGGGGCTTGAAACAAATGTAGGAGGGGCTGCGTGGCCCCCTCCTGGAGGCTTGTAGAGGCCCCGGGGACCGCCACCCCCCAGGGCCGGCTCCTGCAGTGTCCTGTGGTGCCCACCCCCGGGATACTGCTGTTTGCAATGGCAGGGCGGGAGCCTCGCGGCTCCCACCCTGCCATTGCAAACTGCTTTGCTTCATTGAAGTGAGAGCAGGGAAACCTGCTCTCGCTTCAATGAAGCAAAGCAGATTGCTTTTCCATATGGGGAGCAGCATGTTAGCTGCTCCCCATATGGAAAAGCAATGTCGGCTCCCGCAGGAGGTGGGGAGTTGGCAGGACCTTAGGGTGTTTGGGAACCCCCCCACGGTCCCCAACGGTGAGGGCCAGCCCCGGGGGATGGGGTACCCGTGGCTACCAGTGGCCCGGGAGGGGGGCCACGCGGCCCCTCCCCGTTAAAATTAAAATGTGGCTCTTCCCTAGGTTATAATGTCTGTCTGTCGTGAAGAGTAGCAGTCTTCCTGTATGGTAAGCCTTTATTCCGTATAGCTGAACAGTTTGTGTGCCGATTGGTTTCTCTTAGCGCCAGGATGCCCGTAGGGTTACAGTGCGCTTTACAAACACTAATAATAATAATAATAATAATATTAACAAAATGTAAAGGAAAAAAAAGGCAAAAATAAAATGTCTGGCCCCGGGGGATTGGGTCCCCGGGGCCTTAAAGGGCCCTGAGGAGGGGGGCTACGCAGCCCCCCTCCATTAAAAAAACCATACAATTGGCTATGCCTCGGGGGATGGGGTCCCCAAAGCCTGGAATTGAATATGTTTGGAGGTCGGGCCCTGGGGGATCGGGTCCACAGGGCCCAAAAAAAAGAAAAAGAAGGGGGGCTACACAGCCCCCCTTTAAAAAAAAATAATACAAAAAATGGGATCGGGGAGGAGGCCACACCCCTCCCTGCACCAGTCTGCAAACACACCCCCTGACGCGTTTGCAGATGGGTAAGTAATTCCCCTTGAATACTGGGGGCCCCTAGGGGCCAAGTAGCCCACCAGGAACCTCCAGTATGCGCCAGGTGGCTGCGTTGCAGAGAGGTGTAATGAGGCCACCCCCCTTTTTACACCTCTCTGCAACGCAGTGCCCTGGCGCATAGTGGAGGTTCCTGGTGGGCTAGTTGGGGGCCAGGGACCCCCAGTATTAAAGGGGAATTACTTCCACCTCTTGCAAATGCGCCAGGGGGCATGTTTGCAGAGTGGTGCAGGGAGGAGGCAGGGCTTGAGGTGACGGATTGCACCACTCTGCAAATGCGCTCCTTGGCACGTTTGCAGAGGGGGAATTAATTCCCCTTGAATACTGGGGGTCCCTGGGGGGCAATTAGCCCACCAGGAACCTCCAGTATGCACCAGGGGGCTGTGCTGCAGAGACGTGTAAAGAGGCCACGTCCCTTTTTGCACCTCTCCGCAACACAGCCCCCTGGCGCATACTGGAGGTTCCTGGTGGGCTAGGTGGTCCCCAGGGACCCCCAGTATTCAAGGGGACTTAATCCTCCAACTTAAAACATGCCAACGGGCGAGTTTGCACAGTGGTGAAGGTAGGGGGCGGAGCTTGAGGTGATGTGTGTGCAAACACGCCCTGGGGCACATTTTAAGTTGGGGAAATAATTCCTCTTCAATCCAGAGGTCCCCTAGGGGCCATCTAGCCCACCAGGTACCTCCAGTAAGAGCCATGGAGCTGCGTTGCAGAGTGTTGTAAAAAGGGGCTTGGCCTCTGAACTCCTCTCTGCAACGCAGCTCCCTGGCACACACTGGAGGTACCTGGTGGGCAAGTTGGCCCATAGGGGACCTCAGGAATAAAGAGGAATTAATTCTCTAACTTAAAACGCGTCACCGGGCGTGTTTGCAGACATGTCACCTCAGGCCATGCCCACTTCCTTCATCAGTGTGCGTTTTAAGTTGGGGAATTAATTATCTTTCAATACTGAGGGTCCCTGAGGGCCAAATAGCCCAACAGGTACCTCCAGTATGCGCCAGGGAGCTGCGTTGCAGACAGGTGTTTAGAGGCCACGCCCCTTTTTACACCTATCTGCAATGCAGCTCTTTGGTGCTTACTAGAGGTACCTAGTGGATTAGTTTGCCCCTAGGGATCCTTAGGATTGAAGGGGACTTAATCTCTCAACTTAGAACGGTGACAGGATGCGTTTAGACAGTAGTGAAGGGAGGGGACAGGGCCTGACGTGATGTGTGCAAACACGCCCTGCGGGCGCGTTTTAACCTGGGGAAAAAAGTCCACTTCAAACCTGAGGGACCATGGGGGCCAAGTAGTCTAACAGGTGCTTCCAGGAAGCGCCACTGCACTGCGTTGCAGAGAGGTGGTGCATGCTGTGCCCCTTTTTTCATCTCTCTGCTACGCAGCTCTGTGGCGCTTACTAGATGTAGTACGAATTCCGATTGACTCACCTGTTATCAGGAGACACCTCAGTGGTGCATCTTTGAGCCCAGTACTGGTACTTCAAAAGTAATTCTAACCATACTTACCAGTAACTTGAATTTCCTTCCATAGGCTAACATTGACTGGTTTCACTTGGAAATTCTTCTAAGTGTGGAGTTTTGGAACTTTAAAATATTCACCTAAAATCATCCGAACTACGAATTCCAATTTACTCACCAGTTATCAGGAGAGACCTCAGTGCTGCATCTTTGAGCCCAGTACTGATCCTCAAAAGTAATCCTAACCATACTTACCAGTAAGTTGAATTTCCTTCCATTGTCTAACATTGACTAGTTTCACTTGGAAATTCTTTGTAAGTGTGGAGTTTTGGAACTTTAAAATATTCACATAAAATCATCCGAACAACGAATTTCAATGTACTCACCTGTTATCAGGAGAGAACCCAGTGCTGCATCTTTTAGCCCAGCACTCAATCAATCAATCATATCATTTGTAAAGCGCACTACTCACCCATGAGGGTCTCAAGGCGCTGGGGTAGGGAATGCTGCTACTGCTCGAAAAGTCAGGTCTTGAGGAGTTTTCTGAAGGTCAACAGGTCTTGGGTCTGCCATAGGTGGATGGGGAGGGTGTTCCAGGTCTTGGCGGCGAGGTGGGAGAATGATCTGCCGCCTGAGGTCGCTCTTCGGAAGCGGGGGACTGTAGCGAGGGCGAGGTTGGCGGAGCGGAGCTGGCGGGTCGGGGTGTAGAAGCTAAGTCGTCTGTTGAGGTACGTTGGTCCGGTGTTGTGGAGTGCCTTGTGTGCGTGGGTGAGGAGCTAGAAGGTTATCCTCTTGTTGACCGGGAGCCAGTGCAGGTCTCTCAGGTGGGCTGTGATGTGGCTGCGGCGAGGGATGTCGAGGATCAGGCATGCAGAGGCATTCTGTATGCGTCAGAGCCGTCTCAGGAGTTTGGCCGAGGCTCCTGCGTAGAGGGCGTTTCCATAGTGCAACCTGCTGTTGACAAGGGCCTGGGTGACTGTTCTCATTTCAGTGGGGATCCACTTGTAGATCCGACGGAGCATGCGGAGGGTGTTGAAGCAGGAGGAGGGGACGGTGTTGAACTGTTTAGTCATGGAGAGGGTGGAGTCGAGGATGACCCCTAGGTTGCATGTGTGGTCGGTGGGTGTTGGAGCGGTTCCCAGTGATGTCAGCCACCAGGAGTCGTCCCAGGCCTAAGGGTTGGATCCGAGGATGAGCCCCTCCATCTTGTCCGAGTTCAGCTTCAGTCGGCTGTTCCTCATCCATTTAGCAACGGCCTTCATTCCTTCGTGAAGGTCGGTTTTGGCTGTGTGGGGGTCCTTGGTAAGGGAGAGTATCATCTGGGTGTCATCGGCGTAGGAGAGGATGTTGAGGTTGTGCCGACGGGCGACTTGGGTGAGCGGTGCCATGTAGATGTTAAACAGAGTTGGGCTGAGGGATGAGCCCTGGGGTACGCCGCAGATAATCTCGGTGGCTTCGGAGCAGAAGGGGGGAAGGCGGACACTTTGTGTTCTGCCGGAGAGGAAGGAGGTGGTCCAGTCCAGGGCCTTCTCTTGGATCCCAGCGTTGTGGAGGCGTGTTCGTAGTGTGTGGTGACAGACCGTGTCGAAGGCGGTTGACAGGTCCAGGAGGATGAGGCCGCCGTTTCTCTGTTGTCAAGCAGGGACTTGATGTCATCGGTGGCGGCGATGAGGGCAGTCTCTGTGCTGTGGTTTCTGTGAACCTGGACTGGGAAGGCCCCAGGATGTTGTTCTCCTCGAGGTAGCGGGTCAGTTGTTCGTTGACGGTCTTCTCAATGACCTTTGCCGGTAACGGGAGCAGGGAGATGGGCCAGAAGTTCTTGAGGTCCTTGGGGTCCGCCTTGGGTTTCTTGAGTAAGGCGTTGATCTCGGCGTGCTTCCAGCTCTCCGGGAAGGTTGCTGTCTCGAAGGAGGTGTTGATGACTTTCTGGAGATGGGGTGCGATGGATGTGCTGGCTTTGTTGAAGATGTGGTGTGGGCATGGATCTGACAGAGTTCCGGAGTGGATGGTGTTCATGATCTTGATGGTGTCAACGTTGTTGATGTTGGCCCAGTAGAGCAGGCAGTTGGTGCGGATGGTGGTGGTGGTGGTGGAGGTCTCAGTGGTTGTCGGGGTGGTCGTGACGGTGTAACTATCATGGATGTCTGTTATCTTGTGGTGGAAGAAGGTGGCCAGCAAGTCGCACAGGTCTTGCGAGGGTGGGACGTTGTTGGTGTTGGAGCTGGGGTTGGAGATTTCCTTCATGATGTTGAAGAACTCTTTGCTGCTGTGCGTGTTGTTGTCTAGGCGGTCTTTGAAGGAGGCCCTTTTGGAGGATCTGATGAGGTGATGGTGTCTGCGGGTGGCATTCTTGTGGGCGGCGTGGCTGTCCGGTGTTCGTTCACGGAGCCAGATCTTCTCCAGCTTTCGGCACGTTTACTTGGAGGCCTGGAGGTCTTCAGTGAACCAGGTGGCTTTCTTGTTGGTATGATTGTTGGAGGGTTTCTTGATCGGGGCGAGGGTGTTGGCGCAGTCGTTGATCCACTGTCTGAAGTTGCGGGCGGCAGTGTCGGGGTCGGTATGGTTGGCGGGTGGGCTCTGGGCGAGGGTGGTGGTTAGCTGGTCTTCGGTGACTTTGCTCCAGCAGCGGTGAGGCATCTGTTGTGTGCGGTGGTGTGTGGTGGGTTTCTTGAAGGTGAAGTGGATGCAGAGGTGGTCGGTCCAGTGGAGTTCGTGGTATGGTTGAAGGAGATGTGGAGGCTTGCGGAGAAGATGGGGTCAAGCGTGTGACCGGCAAAGTGGGTGGGTGTTGTGATGAGTTGTCTGAGCCCGAGGTTGGCTAGGTTGTCGATCAGGGTGGTGGAGTTGGTGTCGTCATTTTTCTTGAGGTCGAAGTTCAGGTCCCCGAGGAGGATGTAGTCCATGGAGGTGTGGGCGTGTGTGCTGATGAAGTTGGCGATGACCTCGTCAGAGCCGGTCTCTCCTCCCATCGCGCGGCTCCTCCTGAGTGCACCCGGTCTCCCTGCTACCACCGCCCGCTCGCCGCAGCCCCTGAGGCTGTGACTCCTGTGTCTCCGTTTTTCGTTCACTCTCTGTGCCAGCAGTTGTTGTTTTTCTCCCCGTGTGGTGCCCCTGACTGAGTGATTTTTGTCGTTCCCCGCTTTTCCCGCCATTGCACCCCGCTCCCCGCTCCCTGCCTCTGCTCCCCTGCGGCCCGCCCCCTTTTCTCTTGGACCCTCTCCCCTTCCCATTCGCCACCCCACTTCCGCCTCCCAGCTGCTCCTCCCCCCCACTGGACATTTAAGGCGCTTCCACGTGACGGGGAGCGGTGACTTGACCTGACCTCGTCAGAGCCGGTCGCACCACCCGCCGCGTGGCGCCTCCTGAGTGCACCCGGTCTCCCTGCTACCACCGCCCGCTCGCTGCCGCCCCTGAGGCTGTGACTCCTGTGTCTGCGTTTTTCGTTCACTCTCTGTGCCAGCAGTTTTTGTTTTTCTCCCCGTGTGGTGCCCCTGACTGAGTGATTTTTGTCATTTCCCGCTTTTTCCACCGTTGCACCCCGCTCCCCGCTCCCTGCCGCTGCTCTCCTGCGGCCCCGCCCCCTTTTCTCTTGGACCCTCTCCCCTTCCCATTCGCCACCCCGCTCCCACCTCCCAGCTGCTCCTCCCCCCTCCTCCCTCCCACTCTCCATTTATGGCAGAGTCCACGCGTACGTGCAGCGTTCACGCGCAGCGGGCGCGCCGATTGTGCACCGAAGGCGCGCCAAAGGCAAGCCCGTCTACGCCCGTCCACGCCTGGACCGCACCCAGCGCCAGGACCCCTGGTCCTCAATGATGCCAGCGCACTTGATGGACCTACGACGCAGCCACCCTCCACGCACTCAACGCCGGCCGATACACCGCCTGCTACCAAGCCACCCCGAGGCGCACACACAGACTCTTCACCTGCCAAGCCTGCAAATTCACCTGCCTCCGAACCGGCACCGCACCCGCAAAGCCGAGCACCAGCAACAACCACCTCAAGGGCATCCTTCTTAACACCCGCTCCGTCCACAGGCACACCTTGGAACTCTGGAACCTCCTCGACACCACCTCACCAGACGTCGCCTTCCTCACGGAAACCTGAATGAACGTCTCCTCAGCCCCCGACATCCCCATAGCCATCCCGGACGGCTACAAAATCATCTGGAGGGACCGCGTCAACCAAACCAGAGGAGGCATCGCCATCGTCCACAGAAACACCATCCGCATCACGACCAACTCCGACGACACCCTCAACGCCGCCGAGCACCTTCACTTCCAGATCCACACCAACCCCAAGACCACCCTCAGAGGCACTCTCATCTACAGACCCCCGGGACCATGCACACAATTCAGCGAAGCCATCGCAGACTTCGTCAGCCCGCACGCCCTCACCTCCTCAGACTACATCCTCCTAGTGGACCTCAACTTCCACCTGGAGAACAACAAGGACTGCAACACTGCCGCCCTGCTGGACAACCTCGCCAACCTCGGACTCGAGCAACTGGTGAACACCCCCACCCACTAAGCCGGCCACACGCTTGACCCCGTATTTTCCTCCAGCAGGCACATCTCCTTCAGCCACTCCACCGGACTATACTGGACAGATCACAGCTGCGTCCATTTCAATGTCAGGAGAACCACGACCCACCACCACCCGCAACAAGTTCCCTGCAGAAGCTGGAGCAAGATCACCACCGACCAGCTCACCACCACACTCGCTAGAACCCGCCCACCAACACGACAGACCCCGACGAAGCAGCCCGCAACCTCACACTGTGGCTCACCAACTGCGCCGACGAACTCGCACCACTGAAGAACCCTCCCAGCAGACCCAGCAGCAGGAGAGCCTTGTGGTTTACCACCGACTTCAAAAACTCCAAGAAAACCTGCCGCACCCTCGAGAAAGCCTGGCGCCACGACCAGACAGCAGACACATGACCGCCCTCAAGAACGCCACCCGCAAACACCATCAGCTGATCCGCACCACCAAGAAGACAGCATTCAAAGAAAGACTGGACAACAACACCCACAATAGCAAGGAGCTCTTCAGCATCGTCAAAGAGCTCTCCAATCCCTGCGCCTGTAACACCGACATCACTCCCTCGTAAGACCTCTGCAACACTCTCGCCTCGTTCTTCCACTGCAAGATCGCTGACATTCACAACAGCTTCGACGCACAAACCACGCACCCTACCGCCAAACCAGCGCCCCCAAACCACCACCCTCTGCACCTGGACCCCTGTCAACACCTAAGACACCACCCACGTGATGAACACCATCCAGTCCGGCTCCCCCACCAACCCCTGCCCACACCACATCTTCAACAAAGCCGACTCCATCATCGCACCCCAACTCCGGAACATCATCAACAACTCCTTCGCTTCCGCCACCTTCCCGGAGAGCTGGAAACATGCCGAGCTGAGCGCCCTCCTCAAGAAACCCACCGCGGACCCCACGGACCTGAAGAACTTCCGCCCCATCTCGCTCCTCCCCTTTCCAGCCAAAGTCATCGAGAAGACCGTCAACAGACAACTCTCCGCCTTCCTCGAGACCAACGGATCCCTCAACCCCTCACAGTCCGGCTTTCGAGCAAACCACAGCTCGGAGACCGCCCTCATCGAAGCCACCGACGACATCAGGTCCCTGCTCGACGGAAAAACAGCTGCCCTCATCCTCCTGGACCTCTCAGCAGCCTTCAACACTGTCTGCCACCACACCCTGATACAGCGCCTCAGCAACACAGGAATCCAAGGAGCGGCCCTGGAGTGGATAGTCTCATTCCTCGCCGGAAGAACCCAGAGAGTCCGCCTCCCCCCGTTCCGATCCGCGGCCACCGAAGTCATCTGCGGCATCCCGCAAGGATCCTCACTCAGCCCAACCCTCTTCAACGTCTACATGAGCCCTCTCGCAGCCATCGCCCACCGACACAACCTCAACATCATCTCCTACGTCGACGACACCCAGCTGATCCTCTCCCTCACCAACGACCCCACCACCGCCAAAGCCAACCTCCAGGAAGGAATGAGAGACGTTGCAGAATGGATGAAGATCAGCCGTCTGAAACTGAACTCAGACAAGATGGAAGTCCTCATCCTCGGACCATCTCCCTCCTCATGGGATGACTCCTGGTGGCCCCCTGCCCTGGGCATTGCACCCAAACCAACGGACCATGCACGCAACCTGGGCTTCATCCTGGACTCCTCCCTCATGATGACCAAGCAAGTGAACGCAGTCTCATCATCCTGCTTCAACTCCCTGTGCATGCTCCGAAAGATCTTCCAATGGATCCCCACAGAAATCAGGAAGACTGTCCCCAGGCCCTCGTCACCAGCTGTCTGGACTACGGAAACACCCTCTACACTGGAACCACAGCCAAACTCCAGAAAAGACTCCAGCGCATTCAGAACGCCTCAGCACGACTCATCCTGGACATCCCTCGCTGCAGCCACATCTCAGCCCACCTGAAAGACCTGCACTGGCTCCCCGTCAACAAGAGGATCACGTTCAGACTCCTTACCCACGCACACAAGGCTCTCCACGACATGGGCCCAAAGTACCTCAACAGCCGCCTCTCTTTCTACACACCCACCTGCCAGCTCCGATCCGCCAGCCTTGCCCTCGCCTCCGTCCCACGAATTTGGAAGTCCACCATCGGAGGAAGATCCTTCTCCTACCTGGCAGCCAAGACATGGAACTCCCTCCCCACTCACCTACGGCTGACCCTGGATCACCTCTCCTTCAGGAAACAACTCAAGACCTGGCTGTTCGAGCAATAGTGACCCCCCCACCCTCAGTGCCTTGAGACCCTTACGGGTGAGTAGCGCGCTATACAAATTCTTGTGATTGATTGTGATTGATTGATTGAGTTGCTGAACTGTGGTCGTGGTCCGGGCGGTCTGTAGATGAGGGTTCCTCTGAGGGTGGTGTTGGGGTCGGTGTGGATCTGGAAGTGCAGGTGTTCGGCGGTGCTGAGGGTGTCGTCGGTGTTGGTCAAGACTCTGAGATTGTTCCTGTGGACGATGGCGATTCCTCCTCCCGCTCTGTTGGTGCGGTTTTTGCGGGTGATCTTGTAGCCTTCCGGGACAGCTATGGCTATGTCGGTGCCGAGGCGGGGTTCAGCCAGGTCCCCGTCAGGTAGACGACGTCTGGGGAGGTTGAGTCGAGTAGGTCCCAGAGTTCAACGGCATGTTTTTGGGCATAGCGGGTGTTGAGAAGGATGCATATGAGGTGGTTGGGTTCATTCCTGGTCGGCAGGATGGTGGGGCGGATGCTTGTGAAGCTGCAGTTCCGGCAGGTGAAAGCTCCGTGGGTGCGCTTCGGCCGGCCAGGAAGCAGGTGTGTGATCGTCCGGTGTTGAGTGCGTGGAGGGTTCTGGCATCGTAGCGGTGTTGGGCGTCGTGGAATTCGTGGTGTCCAGGGGTCCTGGCGCTATACACTGTCCAGGCACGGACGGGCACAGACGGGCATGCCTTAGGTGCGCCAACGGCGCACCCGCTGAGCGCGGCTTCCATATGAGGGGATGTGGGAGGCAGGAGCAGCTGGGAGGCGGTAGCGGTGTGGCGAATGGGATTGCGGGTAGGAGGGGCCACAGGGACGCAGCGGCGGGAAAAACGGGCGGGGGCCGCGGGAGAAGCGGGCACAGGAAGGAAAAACAAGTTTAGGCAAGAAAACAAGTACAGGCACAGAGGAATAAAAACAAGTCTGGGCAAGAAAGCAAGTTAGGCACAGGAGAATAAAAATAATTCTGGGCAAGAAAGCAAGTACAGGCACAGGGGAATAAAAACAAGTCAGGCAAGAAAGCAAGTACAGGCACAGGGGAATAAAAACAAGTCTGGACAAGAAAGCAAGTGTGGAGTTTTAGAACTTTAAAAAATTCCTCTAAAATCAGCCAAACTACGTATTCTGATTTACTCACTTGTTATCAGGAGAGACCTCAGTGCTGCATCTTTCAGCCCACTACTGATCCTGAAAAGTAATTCTAATCATACTTACAGTAACTTGAATTTCCTTCTGTAGGCTAACATTGACTGGTTTCACTTGGAAATTCTTCTAAGTGTGGAGTTTTGGAACTTTAAAAAATCCCTCTAAAATCAGCCGAACTACAAATTCATATTTACTCACCTGTTATCAGGAGAGACCTCAGTGCTGCATCTTTGAGCCCAGTACTGATCCTCTGCGGGCCCCCAGACTGAAGTATAGGTGGGGGGTGCACACGGGGGGTACCTGTGGTACCCCGCTTCATTTGCATTAACAAAGCGGCAGGCACCGCCGGGTGCCTGCTGCTTTGTTAATGCAAATGCTGAAATGCATTTTTAGCATTGTGGCGGGCGGTGCACAGAGCACCGCCCGCCACAATGCTAAAATACCCCCCCAAGGGACCCCTGCCCTTATGGCGGGCGGTCCCGAATTCCGACAGGATGGCGGGCAGACAAAGTCCAGCCGTCATCCTAATGACCCCCTAAGTGTCTATTTTCACAAACTAAAAGTATTCCTTAAAAATCGCCTGTATGACTGGGACGTGTTCCTTCAACTGTTTACAGGAGATGCACCGGTGCTGGATCCAGGATCCACCACTGAGTAAGAAAAAGTAATGATAACATTACTTGCAAAGTTGATGGACAGAATGTAGAACAATGTCATACATTCACCCCAGTACAAGGATCTGGGCTTAAATCCATCATTTTTTTGCACTCCACACCACCCTGGGTTAGACACTGGCTATATGCAAATCAGCTCTGACCCTGTGCCTCATGGGAACAGTCCAGTCCGAACTACCAAGCCATGTCTTTCCCAGACCGGAATCAAGCATCCAAGGACCGGTTTCTGGCTATCAGCCTTCATCAGCCTGGATAGCTTGACTCCAGTGGTGTGGAGAGCCTGGGACTCACGTCTGAGCATACCCAGCCCACTCGGGGTGAAAATTGCAAAAAACACAGTTGATGTTCAGAATGTAGAACAATGTCATACATTCACCCCAGTATAAGGATCTGGGCCTAAATCCATCGTTTTTTTGCACTCCACACCACCCTGGGTTAGACACTGGCTATATGCAAATCAGCTCTGACCCTGTGCCTCATGGGAACAGTCCAGTCCGAACTACCAAGCCATGTCTTTTCCAGACCGGAATCAAGCATCCAAGGACCGGTTTCTGGCTATCAGCCTTCATCAGCCTGGATAGCTTGACTCCAGTGGTGTGGAGAGCCTGGGACTCACGTCTGAGCATACCCAGCCCACTTGGGGTGAAAATTGCAAAAAACACAGTTGATGGACAGAATGTCAAGTCAAGTCAAGTCAAGTCAATAAATTTATATAGCGCGCTACATACCCAGAGGGTCTCAAGGCGCTTGGAGAAGGGTGGGGAATTACTTGTCAAATATCCACATTTTAAGTTGCTTTCTGAATGCTAGGTGGTTCTGAGTAAGGCGAAGGTGAGTGGGAAGTGAGTTCCAGGTTTTAGCTGCCAGGTAGGAGAAGGATCTACCTCCCATGGTGGTTTTGTTGATGCGAGGAACAGTGGCAAGGGCTAGGTTGGCGGATCGTAGCTGGCGGGAGGGGGTGTAGAAGGACAGTCTTGTGTTGAGGCATTCGGGTCCGATTTCGTAGAGCGCTTTGTGTGCGTGGGTTAGGAGCCGGAAAGTAATCCTCTTATTGACGGGGAGCCAGTGGAGGTTTTTCAGGTGTCCAGAGATGTGATCTTTACGCGGGATGTCTAGTATGAGCCTGGCTGAAGCGTTCTGGATGCGTTGGAGTTTTTCTGGAGTTTTGCGGTGGTACCGGCGTAGAGGGTGTTTCCGTAGTCCAGACGGCTCGTGACCAGAGCGTGGGTGATTGTTTTTCTAGTTTCGGTGGGGATCCAGCGAAATGTTTTTTTGAGCATGCGAAGAATGTTGAAGCAAGATGAAGAAACGGCGTTGACTTGTCTGTTCATCGAGAGTGAGGAATCCAGGATGACGCCCAGGTTCCGTGCGTGGTCCGTCGGGATGGGTGCTTTTCCAAGGGCCTCTGGCCACCAAGAGTCATCCCAGGCGGAGGGGGAGGTGCCTAGGATGAGGACTTCTGTTTTGTCTGAGTTCAGTTTCAGACGGCTGTGCTTCATCCATTCGGCTACTTCTTTCATTCCTTCATGCAGGTTGGTTTTGGCGGTGTTAGGGTCTTTGGTGAGTGAGAGGATCAGTTGAGTGTCATCAGCGTAGGAGATGATGTTGAGGTTATGTTGGCGTGCGATGATCGCGAGGGGGCTCATGTATACGTTGAAGAGGGTGGGGCTGAGTGAAGATCCTTGTGGTACGCCGCAGATGACTTCAATGGCCTCTGACTTGAATGGTGGAAGGCGGACTCTCTGGGTTCTTCCGGTGAGGAACGAGGTGATCCATTCCAGTGCTTTTCCTTGGATTCCGACGTTTCTGAGGCGTTGTAAAAGGGTGTTATGACAGACCGTGTCGAAGGCTGCGGAGAGGTCGAGGAGGATGAGGGCGACTGTGTCTCCATTGTCCAGTAGAGTTCGAATGTCGTCTGTTGCTGCGATGAGGGTGGTTTCAGTGCTGTGCTTGGCTCGGAAGCCGGATTGTGAGGAGTCGAGGGATTTGTTGGTTTCGAGGAATGCGGCGAGCTGGATGTTGACCGCTTTCTCGATGACTTTGGCCGGGAATGGAAGGAGTGAGATAGGGCGGTAGTTTTTGAGTTCGGTGGGGTCAGCTGTGGGTTTCTTCAGGAGGGCGCTGAGTTCGGCATGTTTCCAGCTTTCCGGGAAGGTTGCAGAGTTGAGGGAGCAGTTGATGACGTCTCGGAGGTGCGGTGCTATAATGGAGTCTGCTTTGTTAAAGATGTGGTGAGGGCATGGGTCTGTGGGGGATCCTGAGTGGATAGAGTTCATCAGACCGATGGTGTCCTCAGTGGAGATTGGCTTCCAGTCATTGAGGATGTTCAGGGGGTGTGGGGGTCCTGCAGGGGGTTGGGTGGGTTGGTCTTCGGGTCGGTTGTCGAAGCTGTTGTGGAAGTCAGCAATTTTGTTGTGGAAGAATGAGGCTAGGGAGTCGCAGAGGGCTTGAGAGGGGGTGATGTCGTTGGAGTTGGCTGAGGGGTTGGTGAATTCCTTGACGATGTTGAATAATTCCTTGCTGTTGTGGGCGTTGTTATCTAGTCGGTCCTTGAAGGCGGCTTTCTTGGCGTTCCGGATCAGTCGGTGGTGTATGCGGGTGGCGTTTTTGAAGGCGTCCTTGGTGCTGGTGGTTGGGTCTTTTTTCCAGGCCTTCTCCAGGGAGCGACAGAGTTTCTTGGATTTCTTAAGATCATCGTTGAACCAGGAGGCCTTCTTGCTGCCTGGTTTGATTTGTCGTTTTTTCAGTGGTGCTAGGATGTTGGCGCTGTTGGATAACCATTGGGTGAGGCTGGTGGCTGCTTGGTCTGGGTTTGAGGAGTGGGCTGGGGGGTTTTGAAGAAGCGATGAGGAGATCTGGTCGATGGTGATTTTGTTCCAGTTTCTTTGCAGATTGGGTTGGGGGTGGTTGTTGGATGTGGGTTTGTTGTAGGTGAAGTGAACGCAGCTGTGGTCAGTCCAAAGGAGAGCTGTGGTGTGGCTGAAGGAGACATTTTTGCTGGAGGTGAAGATAGGGTCGAGTGTGTGACCTGCGATGTGGGTGGGGGAAGTGACAAGTTGTTTAAGTCCGAGGTTGGCGAGGTTGTCCAGAAGGGAGGTGGTGTTGCGGTCGTTGTTCTTTTCAAGGTGAAAGTTGAGGTCTCCCAGAAGGATGTAGTCCTCGGAGGGGAGCGCGTGTGGAGTGATGAAGTCCGTGATGTCTTCACTAAATTGTGCACGGGGTCCTGGTGGCCTGTAAAGGAGGGTGCCTCTGAGTGTGGTCTTGGGGTCGGTGTGGATCTGGAAGTGAAGGTGTTCAGAGTTGGCGAGATTGACGTCTGAGCTGGTTGAGATGCGGATGGATTTTTTATGGACGATAGCGATGCCTCCTCCGGTGTGGCCGGTACGGTCCTTGTGGATGATCTTATAGCCTTCCGGGATGGCAATGGTGATGTCTGGGGCTGATGTGGCGTTCATCCATGTTTCTGTTAGGAAGGCGACGTCCGGAGAGATGGTGTCTAGTAGATTCCAGAGGTCAATGGCGTGCCTGTGGACCGAGCGGGTGTTGAGCAGGATGCATTGTAGGTGGTTGGGGTCGGATATCTGTTGTGTGTTCGTAGAAGAGGAGTTGTTCTTGGTGCCGTCGAACTTGCAGGAGTTGCAGGAGAAGGGTCCATGGGTGTGTCCAGGAGCGGCTTGGACGCAGTTGGGGGAACGGCCGGGGTTAAGGGCTAGGAGGGTGGTGGCATCGTACGTAATGCGAGAGGGGTGGACAATACGAGGACCAGGGGCTCTGGCGCTGGGCGCGGTCCAGGCTCGGACGGGCGTAGACGGGCTTACCTTTGGCGCACCTTCGGCACGCATGGGGCGCGAACAATGTCAAACATTCACCCCAGTACAATGATCTGGGCCTAAATCCATCGTTTTTTTGCACTCCACAACACCCTGGGTTAGACACTGGCTATATGCAAATCAGCTCTGACCCTGTGCCTCATGGGAACAGTCCAGTCCGGACTACCGATGCCATGTCTTTCCTAGACCGGAATCAAGCATCCAAGGACTGGTTTCTGGCTATCAGCCTTCATCAGCCTGGATAGCTTGACTCCAGTGGTGTGGAGTGCCTGGGACTCACGTCTGAGCATACCCAGCCCACTCGGGGTGAAAATTGCAAAAAACACAGTTGATGGACAGAATGTAGAACAATGTCATACATTCACCCCAGTACAAGGATCTGGGCCTAAATCCATCGTTTTTTTGCACTCCACACCACCCTGGGTTAGACACTGGCTATATGCAAATCAGCTCTGACCCTGTGCCTCATGGGAACAGTCCAGTCCGAACTACCAAGCCATGTCTTTCCCAGACCGGAATCAAGCATCCAAGGACCGGTTTCTGGCTATCAGCCTTCATCAGCCTGGATAGCTTGACTCCAGTGGTGTGGAGAGCCTGGGACTCACGTCTGAGCATACCCAGCCCACTCGGGGTGAAAATTGCAAAAAACACAGTTGATGGACAGAATGTAGAACAATGTCATACATTCACCCCAGTACAAGGATCTGGGCCTAAATCCATCGATTGTTTGCACTCCACACCACTCTGGGTTAGACACTGGCTATATGCAAATCAGCTCTGACCCTGTGCCTCATGGGAACAGTCCAGTCCGAACTACCAAGCCATGTCTTTCCCAGACCGGAATCAAGCATCCAAGGACCAGTTTCTGGCTATCAGCCTTCATCAGCCTGGATAGCTTGACTCCAGTGGTGTGAAGAGCCTGGGACTCACGTCTGAACATACCCAGCCCACTCGGGGTGAAAATTGCAAAAAACACAGTTGATGGACAGAATGTAGAACAATGTCATACATTCACCCCAGTACAAGGATCTGGGCCTAAATCCATCGATTTTTTGCACTCCACACCACTCTGGGTTAGACACTGGCTATATGCAAATCAGCTCTGACCCTGTGCCTCATGGGAACAGTCCAGTCCGAACTACCAAGCCATGTCTTTCCCAGACCGGAATCAAGCATCCAAGGACCGGTTTCTGGCTATCAGCCTTCATCAGCCTGGATAGCTTAACTCCAGTGGTGTGGAGAGCCTGGGACTCACGTCTGAGCATACCCAGCCCACTCGGGGTGAAAATTGCAAAAAACACAGTTGATGTTCAGAATGTAAAACAATGTCATACATTCACCCCAGTACAAGGATCTGGGCCTAAATCCATCGGTGTTTTGCACTCCACACCACCCTGGGTTAGACACTGGCTATATGCAAATCAGCTCTGACCCTGTGCCTCATGGGAACAGTCCAGTCCGAACTACCAAGCCATGTCTTTCCCAGACCGGAATCAAGCATCCAAGGACCGGTTTCTGGCTATCAGCCTTCATCAGCCTGGATAGCTTGACTCCAGTGGTGTGGGGAGCCTGGGACTCACGTCTGAGCATACCCAGCCCACTCGGGGTGAAAATTGCAAAAAACACAGTTGATGTTCAGAATGTAGAACAATGTCATACATTCACCCCAGTACAAGGATCTGGGCCTAAATCCATCGTTTTTTTGCACTCCACACCACCTTGGGTTAGACACTCGCTATATGCAAATCAGCTCCGACCCTGTGCCTCATGGGAACAGTACAGTCCGAACTACCAAGCCATGTCTTTCCCAGACCGGAATCAAGCATCCAAGGACCGGTTTCTGGCTATCAGCCTTCATCATTCTGGATAGCTTGACTCCAGTGGTGTGGAAAGCCTGGGACTCACGTCTGAGCATACCCAGCCCACTTGGGGTGAAAATTGCAAAAAACACAGTTGATGGAAAGAATGTAGAACAATGTCATACATTCACCCCAGTACAAGGATCTGGGCCTAAATCCATCGTTTTTTTGCACTCCACACCACCCTGGGTTAAACACTGGCTATATGCAAATCAGCTCTAACACTGTGCCTCATGGGAACAGTCCAGTCCGAACTACCAAGCCATGTCTTTCCCAGACCGGAATCAAGCATCCAAGGACCGGTTTCTGGCTATCAGCCTTCATCAGCCTGGATAGCTTGCCCCAGTGGTGTGGAGAGCCTGGGACTCACGTCTGAGCATACCCAGCCCACTCGGGGTGAAAATTGCAAAAAACACAGTTGATGGACAGAATGTAGAACAATGTCATACATTCACCCCAGTAGAAGGATCTGGGCCTAAATCCATCATTTTTAAGCACTCCACACCACCCTGGGTTAGACACTGGCTATATGCAAATCAGCTCCGACCCTGTGCCTCATGGGAACAGTCCAGTCCGAACTACCAAGCCATGTCTTTCCCAGACCGGAATCAAGCATCCAAGGACCGGTTTCTGGCTATCAGCCTTCATCAGCCTGGATAGCTTGACTCCAGTGGTGTGGGGAGCCTGGGACTCACGTCTGAGCATACCCAGCCCACTCGGGGTGAAAATTGCAAAAAACGCAGTTGATGTTCAGAATGTAGAACAATGTCATACATTCACCCCAGTACAAGGATCTGGGCCTAAAACCATCGTTTTTTTTGCACTCCACACCACCCTGGGTTAGACACTGGCTATATGCAAATCAGCTCTGACCCTGTGCCTCATGGGAACAGTGCAGTCCGAACTACCAAGCCATGTCTTTCCCAGACCGGAATCAATCATCCAAGGACCGGTTTCTGGCTATCAGCCTTCATCATCCTGGATAGCTTGACTCCAGTGGTGTGGAGAGCCTGGGACTCACGTCTGAGCATACCCAGCCCACTCGGGGTGAAAATTGCAAAAAACACAGTTGATGGACAGAATGTAGAACAATGTCATACATTCACCCCAGTACAAGGATCTGGGCCTGAATCCATCGTTTTTTTGCACTCCACACCACCCTTGGTTAGACACTGGCTATATCCAAATCAGCTCTGACCCTGTGCCTCATGGGAACAGTCCAGTCCGAACTACCAAGCCATGTCTTTCCCAGACCGGAATCAAGCATCCAAGGACCGGTTTCTGGCTATCAGCCTTCATCAGCCTGGATAGCTTGACTCCAGTGGTGTGGAGAGCCTGGGACTCACGTCTGAGCATACCCAGCCCACTCGGGGTGAAAATTGCAAAAAACACAGTTGATGTTCAGAATGTAAAACAATGTCATACATTCACCCCAGTACAAGCATCTGGGCCTCAATCCATCGTTTTTTTGCACTCCACACCACCCTGGGTTAGACACTGGCTATATGCAAATCAGCTCTGACCCTGTGCCTCATGGGAACAGTCCAGTCCGAACTACCAAGCCATGTCTTTCCCAGACCGGAATCAAGCATCCAAGGACCGGTTTCTGGCAATCAGCCTTCATCATTCTGGATAGCTTGACTCCAGTGGTGTGGAAAGCCTGGGACTCACGTCTGAGCATACCCAGCCCACTCGGGGTGAAAATTGCAAAAAACACAGTTGATGGAAAGAATGTAGAACAATGTCATACATTCACCCCAGTACAAGGATCTGGGCCTAAATCCATTGATTTTTTTGCACTCCACACCACCCTGGGTTAAACACTGGCTATATGCAAATCAGCTCTGACCCTGTGCCTCATGGGAACAGTCCAGTCCGAACTACCAAGCCATGTCTTTCCCAGACCGGAATCAAGCATCCAAGGACCGGTTTCTGGCTATCAGCCTTCATCGGTCTGGATAGCTTGACTCCAGTGGTGTGGGGAGCCTGGGACTCACGTCTGAGCATACCCAGCCCACTCGGGGTGAAAATTGCAAAAAACGCAGTTGATGTTCAGAATGTAGAACAATGTCATACATTCACCCCAGTACAAGGATCTGGGCCTAAAACCATCGTTTGTTTTGCACTCCACACCACCCTGGGTTAGACACTGGCTATATGCAAATCAGCTCTGACCCTGTACCTCATGGGAACAGTCCAGTACGAACTACCAAGCCATGTCTTTCCCAGACCGGAATCAAGCATCCAATGACCGGTTTCTGGCTATCAGCCTTCATCAGCCTGGATAGCTTGACTCCAGTGGTGTGAAGAGCCTGGGACTCACGTCTGAGCATACCCAGCCCACTCGGGGTGAAAATTGCAAAAAACACAGTTGATGGACAGAATGTAGAACAATGTCATACATTCACCCCAGTACAATGATCTGGGCCTGAATCCATCGTTTTTTTGCACTCCACACCACCCTTGGTTAGACACTGGCTATATCCAAATCAGCTCTGACCCTGTGCCTCATGGGAACAGTCCAGTCTGAACTACCAAGCCATGTCTTTCCCAGACCGGAATCAGGCATCCAAGGACCGGTTTCTGGCTATCAGCCTTCATCAGCCTGGATAGCTTGACTCCAGTGGTGTGGAGAGCCTGGGACTCACGTCTGAGCATACCCAGCCCACTCGGGGTGAAAATTGCAAAAAACACAGTTGATGTTCAGAATGTAAAACAATGTCATACATTCACCCCAGTACAAGGATCTAGGCCTAAATCCATTGGTGTTTTGCACTCCACACCACCCTGGGTTAGACACTGGCTATATGCAAATCAGCTCTGACCCTTTGCCTCATGGGAACAGTCCAGTCCGAACTACCAAGCCATGTCTTTCCCAGACCGGAATCAAGCATCCAAGGACCGGTGTCTGGCTATCAGCCTTCATCAGCCTGGATAGCTTGATTCCAGTGGTGTGGAGAGCCTGGGACTCACGTCTGAGCATACCCAGCCCACTCGGGTTGAAAATTGCAAAAAACACAGTTGATTGACAGAATGTAGAACAATGTCATACATTCACCCCAGTACAAGGATCTGGGCCTAAATCCATCGTTTTTTTGCACTCCACACCACCCTGGGTTAGACACTGGCTATATGCAAATCAGCTCTGACCCTGTGCCTCATGGGAACAGTCCAGTCCGAACTACCAAGCCATGTCTTTCCCAGACCGGAATCAAGCATCCAAGGACCGGTTTCTGGCTATCAGCCTTCATCATTATGGATAGCTTGACTCCAGTGGTGTGGAAAGCCTGGGACTCACGTCTGAGCATACCCAGCCCACTCGGGGTGAAAATTGCAAAAAACACAGTTGATGGAAAGAATGTAGAACAATGTCATACATTCACCCCAGTACAAGGATCTGGGCCTAAATCCATCGTTTTTTTGCACTCCACACCACCCTGGGTTAAACACTGGCTATATGCAAATCAGCTCTGACCCTGTGCCTCATGGGAACAGTCCAGTCCAAACTACCAAGCCATGTCTTTCCCAGACCGGAATCAAGCATCCAAGGACCGGTGTCTGGCTATCAGCCTTCATCAGCCTGGATAGCTTGACTCCAGTGGTGTGGAGAGCCTGGGACTCACGTCTGAGCATACCCAGCCCACTCGGGTTGAAAATTGCAAAAAACACAGTTGATTGACAGAATGTAGAACAATGTCATACATTCACCCCAGTACAAGGATCTGGGCCTAAATCCATCGTTTTTTTGCACTCCACACCACCCTGGGTTAGACACTGGCTATATGCAAATCAGCTCTGACCCTGTGCCTCATGGGAACAGTCCAGTCCGAACTACCAAGCCATGTCTTTCCCAGACCGGAATCAAGCATCCAAGGACCGGTTTCTGGCTATCAGCCTTCATCATTATGGATAGCTTGACTCCAGTGGTGTGGAAAGCCTGGGACTCACGTCTGAGCATACCCAGCCCACTCGGGGTGAAAATTGCAAAAAACACAGTTGATGGAAAGAATGTAGAACAATGTCATACATTCACCCCAGTACAAGGATCTGGGCCTAAATCCATCGTTTTTTTTGCACTCCACACCACCCTGGGTTAAACACTAGCTATATGCAAATCAGCTCTGACCCTGTGCCTCATGGGAACAGTCCAGTCCAAACTACCAAGCCATGTCTTTCCCAGACCGGAATCAAGCATCCAAGGACCGGTTTCTGGCTATCAGCCTTCATCAGCCTGGATAGCTTGACTCCAGTGGTGTGGAGAGCCTGGGACTCACGTCTGAGCATACCCAGCCCACTCGGGGTGAAAATTGCAAAAAACACAGTTGATGGACAGAATGTAGAACAATGTCATACATTCACCCCAGTACAAGGATCTGGGCCTAAATCCATCATTTTTAAGCACTCCACACCACCCTGGGTTAGACACTGGCTATAGGCAAATCAGCTCTGACCCTGTGCCTCATGGGAACAGTCCAGTCCGAACTACCAAGCCATGTCTTTCCCAGACCGGAATCAAGCATCCAAGGACCGGTTTCTGGCTATCAGCCTTCATCAGCCTGGATAGCTTGACTCCAGTGGTGTGGAGAGCCTGGGACTCACGTCTGAGCATACCCAGCCCACTCGGGGTGAACATTGCAAAAAACACAGTTGATGGACAGAATGTAGAACAATGTCATACATTCACCCCAGTACAAGGATCTGGGGCTAAATCCATCGTTTTTTGCACTCCACACCACCCTGGGTTAGAAAAAAAAATCAATGGATTTAGGCCCAGATCTCTGTACTGGGGTGAATATATGACATTGTTCTGCTTTTTATCCATCAATTGTTGTTTTTGCATTTGTCACCCCGAGTGGGATGGGTATGCTCAGACGTGAGTCCCATGCTCTCCACACCGCTGGAGTCAAGCTATCCAGGCTGACGAAGGCTGATAGCCAGAAACCGGTCTTTGGATGCTTGATTCCGGTCCATGAAAGACATGGCTTGGCAGTTCGGGCTGGACTGTTCCCATGAGGCACAGGGTCAAGGCTGATTTGCATATGGCCATGTCTGAACTGGGGTGGTGTGGAGTGCAAAAAAACGATGGATTTAGGCCCAGATCTCTGTACTGGGGTGAATGTATGACATTGTTCTGCATTCTGTCCATCAACTGTTGTTTTTGCATTTGTCACCCCGAGTGGGATGGGTATGCTCAGACGTGAGTTCCATGCTCTCCACACCACTGGAGTCAAGCTATCCTGGCTGAAGACAGCTGATAGCCAGAAACCGGTCCTAGGATGCTTGGTTCTGGTCCAGGAAAGACATGGCTTGGCAGTTTGGGCTGGACTGTTCCCATGAGGCACAGGGTCAAGGCTGATTTGCATATGGCCATGTCTGAACTGGGGTGGTGTGGGATGCAAAAAACAATGGATTTAGGCCCAGATCTCTGTACTGGGGTGAATGTATGACATTGTTTTGCATTCTGTCCATCAACTGTTGTTTTTCCCTATATTAGTCTGGCACAAAATGGCTGAATGGATGTGGCTTCCCCCTGACAGTGGAAGTGTATTGCTTGCCTACCTGTGACTGGAGGGTGGAGATCCATACACAGACATGAAGGAAGATGGAGATTCGTCCACTTTTAGAAATTTTGTGTGGATTGTGTTAAGAAAGGACTACTGATTAGCTCTTTGCCAGAACTGCTATTTGGTAGAGGAAAAGGGTGTGGGATAAAATTCCTGTTTGGGAAGGTTTCTGGTAAGGACGTGTCCTTTTGACTGTTCTTAAATACTGTTTCAGGAAGAATGATGACAGCCAAGAGCAGATCATCCAAACTTCAAGGAGCCCCTATTTTGGATACTTCTACTTGCATATTTGCTTCCAATGTAGAGAGCCATCCTCTTGAAAAAAGGCTGTGTCTGAGTAGCAGCTAAAAATGACTTTTGAAGGAGAACCAACCCAAACCGGTTCTGAGACTGGAGACAGTGGATCCACATTCCCTGATTGGAAAACATCTGATTAAGCACAAAGACGCTTGGCTGCCTTCTCTGAGAGAGAAGGAGTGCTTGACTTTAGGTGGAGAAATTGATCAGGAGGAGAACCCCAGCATGTTCCAAGCATGTGGGACACCCAGCTGTAGCAGTCTATCAACAGGGAGCAAAGTCAGAACTAACACAATGTGAAGTATCCTCCTGTTTCCAGCTGCAGGTCCTATTGTGAGCTGTACTAGAAGGTGTTTGCCTAATTGCCATCATTTTACCCGAAGGCCAAGTGCTGCTGCTGCCATCAAAAGTTCCCACCTGAGGGGAGCCACTGAATTGGCCTGCAGGCCGTAAATGCCAAAGACAGGCACCTATCACTATGTACCCCTAAGGCTGGAACTACTAAAGATGAGCACCGGCCAGCATCAGCCCCAAAGGCTGCAACTGCTGAAGGCAAGTGTATTTTTCCTACAGTCCTCCAAAGACAACATCGGCCTGGAGAAAACACTGTTTAAATGCAGTGGTCTTAATAGGTGCATCACTACCATCCATGGTCCCCCAATGCCAGAGCTGAGGCCTGAGCGTTCGTGGGTCATTGACTGAACCAAATTGCTGTTGAGCAGGTATTGTGGGGCTGTACCCACTCAAAGTGTAAAATTGTGCTTAATAAATGCAAAGGGCACTTTGCGTGCTAGAATGATAATCTTCATCAGATTAAACCTGATGTGCCGACAGACTAGTGAATTGACCTATGAGCTAACATTTGGGGTGATTTTTAGCGCTGTTCCTCTATCTTTACCAAAGTTGAACTAGATGGGAAATGTTCCCAATGAGATAGAGGGGACGAGTGTGTAAATCCTGCTATCCAAATGGATACACAGCCCAGGGGGAACACTTCATCACCACTACCGCCTAGGTTGACCCGACATGGAAGAGTGTTCCAACACAGCCACCATGGAACACATCCAGCACAGCAGCAAAGCGTGTGCCTACCCACATCTTCAAGAACCAGCAAGGCTGGTGCATCTAGTGAGACAAGCCATCACTTTAAGCCTAGAGCAGCAAGTGGCCCATTCAATGCTGGAGCCACATCCGTTTCTACGTCATTGGCGACATCCACACATACAGGCACACCATCAATAACTTTCACCTGAAGCACAATAATGACAAACACCAATAAAACAAACAAACCAACCCCTGCATTGACTGTAAGTCCCTCCAACAGTGGCTCAAATTTGATAAAAAGTTTAGTCTGCATTAACATCAGGAAGGAAGTAGAGCCATTTATCTAGCCTTAAGATATAATTCCTCTACATTTAGAAAACATGGAGACTGTGATAGTGGAGGTAATGCCTGTATTTAACACTCATTAGGACAGGATTCCACCTCATAAGAAAACAGAGGAAGATGCAGCTGCTACCTCAGAAGGGGAAGAACAACCAACACCTACCCTGACACGGAACCCATCAGAATTGAGCAAGTAAATTAGTACCTTGGAGCACAAGCAGGCAACATTACCGAAGTCATTTGGCTAACATGAAGAGCTACATTATGAAATTCAAGAGATATGAGACACCATAAAGTTGATCCACGTGCAACAGGCAGATATTGCAGAAACGCCATATTTACTGTAACATCCATGCCATAAACTGCATTACTGCATCAGTACTGAATGTGAGCTGCCAGATGTTTAAAAGCCAACTGGTGAAGTCCTGAATATCCTGAGTCTACTGCTAGAAAGGTCAGAAATGGCCTTGTCTGGATATGGTGCATTTCGATATAAAAGAAAGTACCACTCAAGTTCACACAGGTAGCCATAAAAGATACATAAATGAAACGTACATAAAATAAAATACAATCCCATCATCGTTAAAATTCAGACAATACATCCAAGAAAACTGTCGCACTTGATGGATGGCCAGTCGGACAGAGAATAAGTAAGCTATACACTGCCCAATAACCTATACATTTTATCTAATACTGTGGGGCATATTTACAAGCCCCTACCGCCACAGGAATGTCACTTTTAACGATGTTCCTGTGGCGATAGGGCCTGCCCCTTAATTACAACGTCGCTTTAAGCTACTTCACGTAGCTTAACGCCCCCTTGTAAATAAGGCACCCTTTTGTGTTGTACCTAGCATGAAGGGGTGTACAATGAGTGTTGTGGTGGGCGTTTTGCCACAACATCCAATGATTTTGATGCTGCTCCTTATTTACGAGTGTGACTAAAATAGGAGACAAATGCAAAAACAACAGTTGATGGACAGAATGCAGAACAATGTCATACATTCACCCCAGTACAGAGATCTGGGCCTAAATCCATCGTTTTTTTTGCTTTGTCAGTTCAGACGTGGACATATACAAATCAGCCTTGACCCTGTGCCTTATGGGAACAGTCGAACCCCGAACTGCCAAGCCATGTCTTCCCTGGACCGGAATCAAGCATCCTCGGACCGGTTTCTGGCTATCAGCCATCTTCAGCCAGGATAGCTTGACTCCAGTGGCGTGGAGAGCATGGGACTCACGTCTGAGCAAACCCGTCCCACTTGGGGTGACAAATGCAAAAACAACAGTTGATGGACAGAATACAGAACAATGTCATACATTCACCCCAGTACAGAGATCTGGGCCTAAATCCATCGGTTTTTTTGCTCACCACACCACCCCAGTTCAGACATGGCCATATGCAAATCAGCCTTCCCCCTGTGCCTCATGGGAACAGTCAAACCCCGAACTGCTAAGCCATGTCTTCCCTGGACCGGAATCAAGCATCCTTGGATCGGTTTCTGGCTATCAGCCGTCTTCAGCCAGGATAGCTTGACTCCAGTGGCGTGGAGAGCACGGGACTCACGTCTGAGCATACCTGTCCCACTAGGGGTGACAAATGCAAAACAACAGTTGATGGACAGAATGCAGAACGATGTCATACATTCCCCCCAGTACAGAGATCTGGGCCTAAATCCATGTTTTTTTTTGCTCACCACACGACCCCAGTTCAGACATGGCCATATGCAAATCAGCCTTAACCCTGTGCCTCATGGGAACAGTTGAGCTCGAACTGCCAAGCCATGTCTTCCTTGGACCGGAATCAAGCATCCTCGGACCGGTTTCTGGCTAACAGGGTCAGACTGATTTGCATATGGCCATGTCTGAACTGGGGTGGCAGAGTGGGCTAAAGAACGGTGATGGATTAAACCCAGATCTGTTGACTGGGTGTGAGTGTTTGATTAGTTCAGATGCTCCGTCCATCACCACCCCCTTTTGTACCACTAAAATAGGATACAGTGCCAAAATTAAGGCCAGGGAAAACCTGGTCTTAACATGGAGAAATGAGGAGAAATTATATTTTCCTCCTTGTTTTTTCTGTTTCTATGTGCGCTGCATTTTGAAGCACACAGAGCAACAGCAAAATGCTAGGAATTATGGTTTATGTGTAGGAAGGTGTCCCTTCCTTCACAGAAAAGAATCACTAAAAAAATTACGATTTGCAACGTCTATGTGTACTGCACAATGCAGCGCACATAGGCAGCCACGGCCGGCAGTGGGATTACCTGCAGGGCGGTGACGTGGGGAGGGAGAGGGGCAGGTTGGGGGTAGTAATGTATGGATTACAGAGTTTTACAGGAAAGTAAACATTTAAAGAAATAAAACTAATTTCGTTGCGCGCACTGCATCCCATTTGGGGATGCAGTGCACTCAACGAAATTAGTTTTATTTGTTTAAATGTTTACTTACCTGGGAAGCTCCGTAATCCATACATTACTACCCCCACCCTGCCCCTCCCCCTCGCCACGTCACCGCCCTGCAGGTATTCCACTGCCGGCCGCGGCTACACATAGGAGTTACAAATCACCATTATTGATTGTTTATGTGCAGGAAGGTGTCCCTTCATTCCCTCAACTGAGGCACCCTTGCACTATTGTGCACCCCAAATGTTAGCTCATAGGTCAGTTGCCTAGTCTGTCGTTGGTGCTAGGCAGCTGAATTTATCGCCAGCGCTAGGGAAAAAGCAGAGGTGCACCATATCATTGTAAATACAGTGCATCCCTGTGTTTTCAGAATGGCAGAGTGCAGCATTAGCAATTTTGGCTTAACGCCACGCTCCGCCATTCTCTTGTATATATGCCCCACAGTATTTATGAATAATACAGGCTCAGCAGGCACAGATAATTCAACTGATTGACTGATTTTTTAGCAGGTTCAGACTTCAGTCTTTGCGAATGACAAAACTCTGAGAAGCGCAGATTCACCAGCGATTTGTCAGATTTTTTTAAAGTGCGAGGTGCATCAAAATGGCCCCAGGTTAAATGACCTAAAACTTTGTGGGACATAAGTTAACCAGAGAATTAAGGATCCTTTATCCAATTTGAGGCAGTCTGCAATGATATTTACACCTGCCTTGATGTTAGTCCAAATGCTGACCCATAGGAAAAGAGGGTCCAACTCCACCTTAGCCAATATATACTCGAGGTTAAATTCTGAATTGATAATGAAATGAGAGCTAGTTGGCTGGTTGGCAGCTTACAGATAAGATTTTCCTAGATATGAAGAGACTAAGCATTACCGTGTCCCCAGACCCCAGAGCCATAAAGAGCCTCCGAATTGCACAGAGCATTATAAATGTTCAGTAAGGGCAAAACAGTTCCCCTACCTGCAGCCTGTGGCATGCTGAGTAGTGCTACCACTGAGTTACATACCGATAGCCGAGAACAGTGGATCTGTGGTTGCCTGTAGCCTGCATTGTTAAAAACAATCCATAGATAGTTAACATCACTTACAGTGCCTAGTGAACGCCCCTTCGCCCTTAACTTTGATAAAAATAATTTACCCGGCCAACATGCCATAATGAGCAACTTCACAAAATTGGTTAACAGGTCCAATTCTCCCATAAAAGATATAAAGGATTCCACCAACATATGCAGCACCCCTGGGTTCCAAACTATGAGCTCTGTATTGTCTGCGTAAAGCAACGCTGGCACCGGTACTCTAGAGACCATTGGGATATCACCACTTGTATTGCTGGGGTAGAGTGCACGTTTTTAATATAAATAATAAGGAGAAGTGGAGTCAGGATACATCCCTGGTGCACCCCTCGAGCTAGGGGAATGGAGTCAGACAGTACACCGGCAGGGCTGAACCGGACCTTCATTGTTAGGTTCTCGTGCAGTGAGTGCAGAAAATGAACTAATGCGGCATCAACCCCAAGATTCAAAAGCATCATCCACAATTTAGTACGGGTGATGTAATCAAATGCCATTAACAAGTCCATAAAGGCCAGGTACAGTGGGCAGCGCTTAGTGATAGTATAGTTGACAACAATCAGATTTAAGTTTAACCACTGCTCTACTGCACCCAGTTCCTGGAGAAACACAAATTGAAAGGGACACAGCATATTATTATGAGTGACCCATGTTTTCAAATAGTTAAAAATCCAATGATCTTTACTGAGCTATTTATAAGGCAAATGAGGTGAAAGGATTTAGGAGACAGGTGATCCCCTTGCTTAAATATAGGGACTACAGTGGAAAGAGCTAGGGACCCTACTACAGAAAGAGTTTTTGAAAACGTTTAATAGGGGCCCCCACACTTCGGTTTTATATTTTATGAGGTCAATTGGGACCCCCTTCCTGTCCAGGCACTTTCTCACTTGGGCTTTGCCTAATAGCCTGTGTAACTTCCTAAGGATATCCTGCAGAGTTTCACAGTTAGATAATGTAAGCCTTAACGCGTCCCACAAGCTCTCTTTCTCCACCGAGTGGTATATAACCATGAAGTGAATAACCCATTCGGAATCTGGACCATTACAATTCTAGAAGGGATTAGATGGAGCTTCCCTATGTTTAATATTGTTGACCAACCCCCAAAATAATATACTATTCTTGCCAAGTGCCGCACTTTCCGAGAGTCCCCAGACTCTACAGTTCAAAGCGGTCATTTTCATCCTGGCAGTTGTTTTGTAAATCTGGTGGGCTTACCACTCACAGAAGGATCTTTTGGGATGGCTGAGAGAGCCTTCTTCAACATAATTTTGGCTAGTGCAAAAAGAACAATTGATGGACAGAATGCTGAAACAATGTCAAACTTAGTAATGCCTAGTATGGAAATATGAGCCTAAATCCATCTTTTTTTTGCACACCATGCCATTCCAGTTTATACTCAGCCATATTCAAAACAGTCTTGACCCTGTTTCCCATGGGCAAAGTCCAGTCTGAACTGCCTGGCCAGGACCTACCTGAACTGGAAACAAGCCTCAGGGGACCAGTTGCAGGTTATTTGCCAGGCTAGCTTGACTCCACTAGCATGGTGAGCATGGGACCCATGTTGGGGCATATCCTCCCAACTTAGGGCGCCAAACGCAAAAACAATTATTGATGGACTGAATACTGAAACAACGTCAATCATTCACTCCCAGGTTGTGAAATCGGGCCTAAATTCATCACTTGTATGCACACCATACCATTCAAGTTTATACCCAGCCATATGTAAATCAGTCTTGATCCTTTTCCCCATAGGAACCCTCCAGCTCGAACTGCTAAGGCACATCCTCCCTTGACACGAAACAAACATCCTGGGACTGGTTTCAGAGTATCACCCCTCATCAGTCAGGATAGCTTGACTCCAACAACATGATGAGCACAGGACCCACGTCCGGGCATACCCTTCCCACTTACGACAACAAATGCAAAAACAATTGATGGACAAAATGCTGGAACACTGTCAAACATTTAACACCCATACATAGATCAACACCTAAATACATTATTTTTGTGCACACTATGCCACTCTAGTTTAGACACAGCCATGTGCAAATCAGATTTGACCTTGTTCCCAATGCCAACAGGTTGGCCCAAACTGCCGGCCTGGTCCCTCCTGGACTGGAAACAAGCATCCTGGGACATGTTTCAGGGTATCTCCCCTCATCAGCTAGGCTAGCTTGATTCCTGTGGCACGGTGAACTTGGGACCCATGTGAGGGCATAACCGTCTCACTTAGGGCAAAACATGCAAAATGAACAATTGATGACCTGAATGCTGAAACCATATCAAACATTCACCACAGTACAGAATTCCCAGCCTAAATGCATCCATTTTTTTGCCCACCATTCCATTCCAGTATAGACCAAGATTTATACAAATCCATCTTGACCCTTCTCTCCATGGGAACAGTCCTGACCAAATTGCCAAGCCAAGTTCTCCCTGGACCAGAAACAAGCATCCTGGGATGGGTTTCAGGGTATCAACCTTCATCAGGCAGGCTAGCTTGACTCGAGTAACATAGTTAGCACTGGAGTCATATCTGGGCATACCCTCCCAATTACGGTCGACAAATGCAAAAAGAACAACTGATGAACGTATGCTGAAACAATGTCAAAAATTCACCTTAATTTCATAGATCAAAGGCTAAATTGCTTGTTTTTTTCACACCATGTAAATGTAAATGTAACTGTGTGTGTTCAGTTCAGATCCAGCCATATCCAAATTAGTCTTGACCCTGCTCCCCATGGGAACAGTCCACTCCATGCTGCTAGGCCAGGTTCTCCCTGATCTGGAACCAAGCGTCCTGGGACCGGTTACAGGATTTCTCCCCTCATTAGACAGGTCAGCTTGACTCCAGTGGCATATTGAGCACAGGACCCACATCTGGTCATACCCTTCCCTCTTAGGGCAATAAATGCAAAAACAAGACTTGGTGAACGGAATGCTGAAACACTGTCAAACTTTACCCCCAGTAGAGAGAACTGGGGTTAAATCCATTGTTCTTGGCCACTTCAAGTCATTCCAGTTAAGACCCAGCCATATGCAAATCAGTCTGGACCCTGCTCCCCAAGGGAACAGTCGATCCTGAACTGGTGGGCCAGGTCTTCCCTGGACTGGAAACAAGCATCCTAGGACTGGTTTCAGGGTATCCCAATTTCAGCTCGGCTAGCTTGACTCAAGTAGCAGTGTGAGCATAGGACCCATGTCTGAGCATATGTTTTCCAATTAGGTCAACAAATACAAAAAGAAAAAATCATGGCTTGAATGCTGATATAAAGTCAAACATTCACCCCTAGTACAGAGATCAGAGTCCAAATCCATGGTTACTTTGCACACAATGCCATTCCAGTATAGACCCCTTAGATGTAAATTCATCTTGACCCTGTTTACAATGGGTACAGTCCAAGCGAATTACCAAGCTAAGTTCTCGCTGCACCAGAAACAGGCATTCTGGGATGGGTTTCAGGGTAGCAACCTGTATCAGCCAGGCTATTTTGACTCCAGTATCATGGTGAGCATGGGAGCCATGTCTAGGCATACCCTTCTAACTTAGAACAACAAATGCAGAGAACAACAAATGATAAATGGCATGCTGAAACATCCCCAGTACAGGGATCTGGGCCTAAATCCATTGCTTTTTTGCACACTATGTAATCCCAGATTACTCCCAGACATATTGAAACCAGTCTGGACTCTTTGCCCCATGGGAACAATCCAGCTTGAGCTACCAGGTCAGGTCCTCCCTGGACCGGAATCAAGCATCCTGGGACTGGTTTCACTGTATCACCCCCCATCAACAAGACTTGCTTGACTCCAGAGGCATGGTGAGAATGGGACCCACGTCTGGGCATACCATTCCCACTTAGGGCGACAAACAGAAAAACAATATTTGATGGATCATTCACTCACAGTACAGAGATCTGGGGCTAAATCCATAGTTTTTGTACCCACCATGTCATTCCAGTTTAGATCAAGCCATCTAAAAATGAGCCTTAACCCTGCTCCCCATGGGAATAGTCCAGCCGAACTACCGGGCCAGGTCCACCCTGGACTGAAAACAAGCATCCTAGGACTGGTTTCAGAGTATCCCCTCATCAGCTAGGCTAGCTTGAGTCCAATGGCTTAGAGAGCACAGGACCCACGTCTGGTGCATACCATTCCCTCTTAGGGATACAAATGCTAAAAGAAAATGTGATTAAAGGAATGCTGAAACAATGTCAAACATTCACCCCAGTACAGCAATCTGGTCCTAAATCCATCATTTGTTTACACACCATGCCATTCCAGTTTAGCACCAGTCATATGCAAATCAGTTTTGACCCTGCTCCCCATGGGAGCAGTCCAGACCGAACTCTGGGCCATGTCCTCCCTGGACTAGAAACAAGCATCCTAGGACTGGTTTCAGACTATCACCCTCATCAACTGGGCTAGCTTGACTCCAATGGCATGGTGAGCATGGGACCCACGTCTGCGCATACCTTTCCCACTTAGGATGACAAACTCAAAAAGAACATTTCATGGACGGAATGCTGAAACAATGTCAAACATTCACTCCCAATATAGATTTCTGGGCCTAAATCCATTGTTTTTATTGCAAACAATGCCACTTGAGTTTAGAGCCAACCGCATACAAATCAGTGTTGACCCTGATTCCCATGGGAACAGTCAAACACTAGGATACTAGGAGGCGGTATTGCCCGCATTCACCGGAACAGTCTCTCAGTGAACAGCTCACCTTCACCGGATCTATCTTCTTGTGAATACATCTGCTTAGATATCACAAGTAATAACAAACCAATCTGTTCACTGCACATATTCTACCACCCGCTAGGCGATAACATCACCTTCATCGAGCAATTTATGGATATCGTTACCACTCATACTGGTCAACATAATACCCAAATATTCCTTGGCAATTTCAATCTCCACTGGAACGACCCTAACGACCCGGCAGTAAATAGCCTCAAAACATTCCTTTCCGTCCTTGACCTCACCCAAATCTGTAATAGCCGCACACATGTCAAAGGTTCAACCCTTGACTTGGTTATTGCCAACCCAGAAGCTATCCAGCTTAGCACATTGCTCCCACGTGATTGGTCCAATCATCATGCCATCACGTTCTTCATCAAGGAATCAGTTAAACTACGCTCAGTACAACCTTCGAGACCTAAAATATGGAAGAGGAATTTAAAAAAAAACCCTAACAGACCTATCCACATCAGCCAGTGTCAACCTCCTATTCCCCCCAGAAGACCTAACTGATGTCCAAGCTTTGACACAGCACTACTTTAACTCTCCACAAAAGATTCTAAACCTTGGTATGACGGCAGAATCAACGTAGACAGACGAGCCCTTAGATTAGCTGAAAGGCGCTGGAGATCAACGCCTTCCACGGATCATCTCAAACTGCTCCGATCCACCAGATACTCGTACAATAGAAAGATCAGACACTCAAAAGAAAACTTTTCAAAAATCAGCTAGATCAAGCCAAGAACTGACCCAAAAAACAATTTGAACTAGTCAAAATTCAATCTAGCAGCTTAGTTCGCCCTCCCCAAGCTGGACAAGGTACGCCACCCAGCTGCAAAGAATTTTCACACAAAAAAACGGAAATCCTGAAAACGGACCTACTTAAGGCCTCATTAGCTCGGTATAACACTCAGAAGGACTCATCATCTCACATTCTAGCAACCCCAATCACCGGCTCATCTAAGCTCGCCCTAAAAAATAACGCCTCCTGGGCCACCTTCACAACCTATAGCAAAGAAGCAATTCTAAAAGCACTCACGTCCTTGAACCCCTCCAACCACTTCTCAGGCCCCCGTCCTGCAAACTACCTCAAAGAACTCATACTGGCGCTACTGCCAATTTGGACAAAGATTATCAATGCCTCCTTAGTCCAAGGAATTATTCCTGAAATTCTCAAATCAGGACAAGTTTCCCCCATCCTAAAAACATGACAGCTGACCCCCACGGACCTAAATAACTACCGACCAATTTCCAACATCACAACTCTGGCTAAAATCCTAGAAAAATCTGTTCTCAGCCAGTTAGACAACCACATCACCAATTTCCACCTGCTCAATAAATTCCAATCTGGCTTCCAGCAGGACATAGTACTAAATCGGCTATGACCCACATAGTAGACGACGCACTAAGATTCCTAGCTTAGAACAAAACATGCCTACTTATCCTGCTCGACTTATCTTTGGCCTTTGACACCGTCAAACATGATGATCTTCTAGATCTCTTTCAATACAGAATGGGCTTATCGGGGTCAGTACTAAATCGGTTTACCTCTTTCCTCCTGAATAGATCCCAAACGTTCAAGGTCAACCAATCTCTGTCTATGACCGTCCCAGTCACATTAGGAGTCCCGCGGGGCTCCTTCCTCTCACCTACACTGTTTAACCTATTCATGGAGCCGCTCACTGAGATTCTCGACTCATCGAATATCCAATTTCTTATGTACACAGACGACACACAACCATACTTAAAGATAAATTCTCCTGATGACATCAAATCTCTCAAACTAACTTTACAAAGGACTCAGTCATGGTTGACTGAAAACCACCTCAAAGTAAACACCCTCAACACTGAATTCTTACTAATCACCCCTCCTAACCAACCAGCCACCATACACAAATGAATTAAACAACTTACAGCGTTCAACTTCCAACCTCTTATAATCGATTTAGCAAAATCACTGGGAGCAACTCTGGACAGAAACCTAAACCTGCAAAAACACATCAGTGCCGCAGCAAAAGGATCAAACTTTCAGATGGGCACTCTGAGAAAATTAAAACCCTTTCTCCCAGTAATTGACTTCAAGCTGTCAGTCCAAGCACTAGTAATTCCGAGACTAGAATATGGTAGTGCAGCTCTCTGTGGACTCCCTACATCTACAACTGTCCCCCTAAGAACATCACTCAACTCAGCGGCCAGGCTCATCACAGGCTCCAAAAGAAATAGCCACATCTCACCTGACTTCAAAGCGCTCAATCGGCTACCCTTCGAAGCAAGAATTCAATTAAAAATCGCATGGCCCAGAAACTGGAGCTTTCGTGTGGAAACACATCATCCAGGAGCACCAGCAACATTCTTCTAAAGCCTCAAAGATTTGCCAAGAAGAAAACATATAACTGCGCTTTCTCTGTTATTGCTCCAAGGATTTGGAATGCACTACCCCAGAAACCAGACATAACCCCTCAACTGCCTACTTCAAAAAAAAAGTCAAATCTCTTCTCATGTCAAAATTCACTTGAACATTGAATCGGACTCTTAGAACAACCAGTTTGAACAGAAGACTTTATTTCGAAATACTATGTTTCTTTTGTACATTGTCTCTTTTGTTTAATTACCTCACTTGTAAAGCGCTCTGATACCCGCAAGGGTCATGTTTGCGCTATATAAAACCTTCAAAATAAATAAATTGAATAAAAATAAACACAAACTGCCAGGTCAGGTCCTCCCTACCTCCTGCTTGGGGCCCGCTCTTCTGGAGCCCCAGAGGAAGATAACATCATCGACCTGAAAGGTGGAGGTGATTACATTAGAGTTTCCCCCTACTGTTGACCCCTCTGTGTTACTTAACTGGCTGAGCATTGACACAATTTGCCATTCAATAGTTTTAATATGCTGAATTAGAGGGGAAAGTTCCGCATGAAGGAGATCTATGATTTTCCCACAAGAAACTTCCATGAACTGGTCAAAAACATGATTGATTCCTTAGTGTGGTCCCTAAGACCCCAGGCTGAGACAGGTGGGGAGTGGCAGAATCCAAACTGATAGTGGGGACTAAGGCTGCCCGTATCTAGATTGGCTTGCCTGGGTCAACTTGTTCGTTACCTTCTTAGTGGAAATTTTATTCTAACTACATCTTAATATGTTTGTCAGTAAGTTATGGACAAGTCACTGTTAATCTTCAAACAGGAAATATATTGTATAATAAAAGCCACACAGCACCTTCCAAACAGGGTGGGGGGAGGGGGCAGCTTCCTCAATGCTCTGATGAGCATGGGTGGGCGGGTCCATGCACCTCACTGTGGGAGGCAAAGTCTCCTTTTGAAGCTTCCCCGGGGTCTTAAGGGGAAACAGCTGTGCCTCCTTGCCGCTTTGCCTCCTGGCAATCGAAGTCCTCTGAGCCCACAAAGGATTGTAGTACCACCCATATGCCCCATTCCACACATCCGGTTATCCATCCTCTCAGGTACAGAGAAAACGAAGGAGAACAGTCGTTATGGCATAACTTCTGGGTACCAGGCGAGCCTGCTGTTAGAAATGAAGATAAACCCTCTTATGCATTGCAACAACAGTGTTTGATAAACCCTGCCATTAGCTGCATGTGTTTATTTTAAGAACCTACGTGTTATGTCTCAATTACCTTATTGAGTACAGTAGAATAATTGACCCCATCCCTATCTTCAAGCATTTACTTTGGACAGACTTGCCTTTCTCTATTTGAGCAAATATCAGATGTGTGTCATTTTGCAAAATATGTAAATCTGCAATAAAAATCATTATGTATAATACTAAGGCATGTGATTATTTTGTCATATATTCATTGTTTTTTAAAACTTTGTGGTATTCATTGAGGTGCCTACTTAAATTGGAGGTGTTTTTCACTATAGTCACTTCACTTCAATGCAGTTTCTATGTTGTACTTTATTATGATGCCGCATCCACGTTTCTTAAATAGGTTTTTTACATTTTATGGCAAAATTTATGTCAGTTTATAATAACTTAATTTGTTATTTTTGAGAATAATGATTTTTTTAATGTATCACTTTATCATGGGTAGGGGTTGTAGGAGAGTAGGATCAGCTCTGATGGTTACCCCCATTTTTTTGCTGATGTTTCACTGTTTTTCAACTTTAGTCTGGCTGGGGCCCTGCTATCCAGGACCCCATCCTAGCTGCTTCCTCTCTAAATTGATCCCAAGTACTATAGGTACACTCCAGTTTGGTTACTAGGGCACCCTTATGAGTCCCTTGTAAATGGTACCTTAGGTACCAAGGGCATAGGTACCCCAGAGGCCTACCAGGGGAAGCAGCATGTATTATTCCAGTCCTGGGAAGCCTTCAAAAATGACACCACAGGACTGCTACTGCAGCTTGGGTAAGGTTGTGAATACACCCCTTACTTAGATATAGGTTACCTATATCTACCTTAAATCAATACACATATCAGTCACTCCTATGGCAGGCCTTATCAATCCTGAAGGCAGGGTGCTGGGATTTGTGTGAGAGGGTGCCCATGCATGAGCAGGGCCCCTCTGCAGCCTTCGGAACCTATTCTCTGGGGCTGTTCTGTGATGCAGCCAGACCATATACTCTTAAGTGCATTATAACCTCGCGGTAAATGCTAACTTTGGAATGACTGAACAGAAACATGTTGCGTTTGGTTTCACTATGGAATCCTACCCCCCCCCCGCCAGTCCTGGCAGCGGGGGTAGAATTCCACCCTTTCAGAGGGAGAGACATGTACACACCGGTATATCCAGTACCAAGTTTGAAGAGCCCTGGCATCACAAAATGGATGCTGCAGCCACGGACACGAGTCTGGCCTCCTGCTGCTGGACGAAACTCTGGCAGGGGAGGCCTGGACAATAGGTTTCATGTCACAGGGAGGTGTCACCACCTCCCAGACAGGCTTATAGCGAATCAAATCGCGAAAGCTAATAATTCGCCTAAAGTGCTATTTGACATTGTGAATGAGTTTGTGTCCCCAGCTGCATGCAAGCAACCACCCATAGAATCTCAGGACCTATGCGATTCACTAGCTAGGTTTTTCCACGATAAAATCGAAAGTATTTACTCTAAATTTTCCACTTCTGCCCCTTCTCTCCCTTATTTAGGTAACCAATTTGTACGGACGGATTGCTCTCTTACAAGTTTCAGACTAATCACTACAGCTGAAACTCATAAAGTACTTGAGTACGCGAAGTCGGGCTCTCCAGCGGACCTTTGTCCCCCAAGAGTTATGGCATTTCTGTCTCATTCACTGGCGCCCATGATTGAGAAAATCTTTAACCTATCAATTTTAGAGGGTGAAATTCCGGTCCTCTGGAAGGAAGCTTTTGTCCACCCTATACTAAAAAAAACAGCGGCTAACCCATTAGAGCTGAGTAACTATCGGCCTATATCGTTGCTCCCTCTCCTAGGTAAACCACTCGAGAGTATGATCAACCAACAACTGAACCTCTACTTGGAATCTAATTGCATTTTGGACGCCTCGCAGTCCGGCTTCCGTAGGGGTTTCAGTAGTGAAACAGCACTTCTAGCTGTAACTGACTCCCTGCGGATGACGGTAGATGCCGGAGGATCGGCTATCCTGATTCTTCTTGACCTCTCCGCGGCCTTTGATACCATCTCACATGTTAGGCTGCTGGAGAGGTTAAGTGCTATTGGTATCCAGGGGCTAGCCCTCAAGTGGCTACAAAACTTTCTAATTGATAGATCCCAGACGGTCGTCATGGGTCCCTATCAGGCAGAGAAAATGTCGTTGGATAAAGGCGTTCCCCAGGGTTCCTGCCTTATCCCTACCCTCTTTAACATCTATATGGCACCTCTGGTAAGGTAGTGGAATCCCTGGGGTTCGAAACCATTTCATACGCCGACAACACACAACTGCTGTTTAACATCAGCCCCAATCAGGAGGCAGACAGACTCCGCTTTTCAACAGGTATCCTGGAAATCTCCAACTGGATGACCAACAACATCCTCCAGTTGAACCCAGGTAAGACGGAAGTCATGTTGCTGGGCAAGGCGGCAACTATCTGGTCCAAGGACTGGTGGCCCTCACAGTTGGGTACCCCTCCTATACCGAAAGAGTGTGTAAATAACTTAGGTATCAAAATTGATCACTCTCTCTCAATGCAGGACCATGTCGAGGGCGTTGCTGGATCCTGTTATTTCAGGTTAAGATTGCTCAGGAAGATCCTTCCTTTCATTCCATCAGAACATCGTAGAACCCTGACACAAGCCATGGTTATTAGTCGTTTGGATTACGGCAACGCCCTCTTAGCAGAAGTAGGGCTGACCTCTGCACTAGTGATCCAAAACACAGCGGCCAGGCTGGTTTTGAATATGCCTGCTAGAGCTTCTTCGCTACCAAAAACTACACTGGCTACCTGTAAGGCAAAGATCCATTTTTAAAATCTGTTGTTTGACATTCAATGCCCTACAGGGTCAGGGCCCTAGATACCTGCAATATAAACTGACAAAACACATCCCGAGCCGAACTCTTAGATCCAGCTCGCAATTACTATTACATGTACCCCGTACCAGACGTCATAGGTCAGGGGGCATGGCTTTCTCGACTGGAATAGCCTTCCCATCTTCTTGCGGGAAATTTCATCTTATCAAATTTTTAGGAAACATTTAAAAGCCTTCCTTTATTGAGGCCTCTCCTTTTTTTAGTTTTCTCCTAAGGCTGTGTTCTTAGTAAGCGCCGAGATGCCTCACGGTGATTCGATGCGCTATAAAAGAAAGTATAACATAACATATAACATTAGTGTATTGGGGCTGGGTGGGTGCACTCTGGGAGTGCTTTGAAGTCTGCACTGGGGGCACATTTGGTGTCCCATTGCATAGCCCAGTTCAAACCAGTTGCAGGGGTTAACCGCCCCTGCTCTGGTGCGAAACTGGACTAAGGAAATGGGTGTAGCCACCCCTCTTTCCAAACCCTTTCATAGGTGGGTCCCCAGAGTAAGTCCAACCCCTTCCTTGGGTATAAGAAAGGAACCCCTGACTAAGCACTTGAGATTACACCTGGATGAAACTCTGCTACAGATATCTTGGAACTTCGACGATCTACACGACTAGATGACTGAAGAATCTCCCTTGGAGTAAAGGAGTTACTCCCCGTCTTTGCAGGCACCAAAGACGCATCTGACCGGTCTGCATCTCCAAAGCTCCCGCCGGACTCCAAAGTAATTGCAGCCCAGGAGGTGTATTTTCCAGACTTCCCCGAGGCTGACCTGAGTCCCTAGCAAAGCTGAGACCCGCAGCCCTCGTGAGTACCGTGGAACCAGAACCCCTGGACACCGTGCACATTTGCAAGTGCATTAGCTTCTCAACATCCCTTGAGGCTGTGCAGTGGGTTACTTATAGCCCAGACCGAGCACCTTTTCCACTGAAAATTGCTGGCCTACACTCCACGAGTGTTCCGTAAGCCGACCCTTTGTGTTTTCGCTCGAGGCACTTTCGCGATCCCTGGTCTGTCAACTGGTGGGTCCCTGATAAGGCAACTTTGACTGTCATTGGGTTTCCCTGGTTGCTCCAGACATGTCCTATCTCTCCACCACTTGGTGAGTCCCTAGGACCTTGCTGCGGGACAGCTCGAATCCAGATCCTGGTCATCATCGATGCCTCCTGGTCTTCATAGCTGCAGAGTCAAGCTTCACCTCTTCAACCTGAAAACACCCGACATAGGTGGGTATTCGTCTATCGTGCCCCTGGTCACTGGCCAGTTACCCAGACTCTGTCCCCTCTGCTTTCAGGTTCTTCTCCTATTCGATCCAGGCTTGGCTCACCCCGGACACTTTCCACTTCGATGGCAGCAGCACTTTGCAGCAGATCGCCATTGAAATCAACAACGATTCCCGACACCAAAAGACACCTATGCACCCGGCTTCCCCGGGTGAGGTAACTCGAGTACTCCAGTGCTCCTGGGGGTGTTAACCCTAGAACCCCTTAAGGCTAAAAGGGTTTGCTCAAAGTCCTCTCCTAAGTGTCCATAATCTTTAAAAGTTCTAACCGTGACTTTCCCCATCGAAGCTAACGGTGATTGGTGGCTGTGATCTCACACTGTGTCACTACCTTGGGTGGTTCCTTATGGCCCCAACGATTCTACAGGCTCTAAGCCTTGTGTCTAGTCAAGTTGTGGTTCTTATGCCACTTTCTTAATTTATGGTTTGGTATGCCCCTAGGGCTCAACTTATATTCTACTAATTTACTGTGATATCTTAAGTGTTAGGTATGGGCTTTGACCTCTAGCCTTATAAAGAGACTAGTAGGGTGTGGTTAGAATAAATACATATATTTTATATATATATACCTGGTGTGGTTGTCCTTTCATTTAGCCATTCAAGAGATTATAGACTGGTAAAACAAACTGCTTAACATTACTTCAAGACTTAGCCTGAAGGCTGCTCTCCATAGCTACCACTAGGATAGCTTTCAAATAAGGTTGTCTTTAACCTAGCACCTCTAATGGGTTGTTTTGACTGGTACAGGGTGCCCACTATAACTAGTGGACAGCATATAACAGGCCAAATTCTCACAGGGGTAAAGGCTGGCAAATGGGTACTTTATTGTGGAGCAATGAGTGCTACAAGTAGGCCTGAGGATTTAAATTATTGGGAGCAATAGCCATTAAAAGAAGTTATCAGGGGACCAGGGATGTCTAAGCAGGCTAAGGATTGGGTCATTAGTGGTCAGTGACAACATCCAGGTCTGTTATTATTGGATCAGCTTGTGCACTGCGATGATTTGATGTGGGTAAATGTAGTTGTTCCGTGCTCCAGAGTATCACCCTCTGAACAGGGTGTATATGATATCACATATAGGGGATGGAAGCTAACATCCAGGTCTGTGTCAGAGTGGGATCAATATTATTGCAGGTTTCCACCTTTACTACTGAGATTCATTTGTGTGGTATAGCGTCTACCTCCACACCCTCAGGATTGAGTAAGGGATAAGGCAAATCTGTTGGCTGGGGTGAAGGACAGAGAGTTAGTGGTATTATTCCCAGCATCTATATTGAGCATGGTTGAAAACTGGTGTCCCTAGCTGTGGTTAATGCTTTTTGGGCCTTGAAGTTATCATAAAAGGACTGTATCATGATTGTATTATGAGCTTCCATTTTCCACACAGGTTTAGATGTGGATCATCTGGCAGGGGGAGTCTTTGAGATTTACATATGAGAAGATAAAAAGTTGGCTGTACATTATATTATAAAGTGGGATTCTGGTGTTGTTTGGTGTTCTTCAGACTATGAACAAAGAGACCAAAATGTCTCTCCAGAACGGTATTTCACTTGTGAAAATGAGTAGGTCAGCTTTAGCCTGCATAATTTGAGATTGTAATATTGTCCACTAACTAGGCACTGATTACAAATGCAGGGATACATTTCCATCCATGTGGAAGCACGTGTTTGCACAGAGATAGGAATTATGAGTTGTATTATATTTTTCAAACCTTCTTGAGTTTTTCCCCATTAAATTTCGATAAATCAAACCTGCCAAAATTAATCGCGGGAAAGGGCCCATAAAAAAGGCAATACATGAGAAATTTGGGGCCAGATGTACGTGTCCAAATACAGGTTGGAAACGGACGAAAATACCGATTTTCGGCCGTTTCCGACCGGTATTTGGACATTGGTATGTAGGGGCATGTAAAATTACAGAATCGGTAATTTTACCGATTCTGTAATTTTACCGATTCGGTAAAATACCGAATTTGTAAAATTACCGATTCTGTAATTTCAGATGTAGGTAGCACTGTTTTCAGTGCTACAAGGGTTTAAGAATTCTTAATTTACCACCAACTAGTAGTTGGTGGTAAATTAAGAAAACCATTTAAAAAGCATGTTGTTTGCTTTTTAAACAGTGCCATGTTGCAGACATACATGCCCTAAGGGCATGTATGTCAGCAACATGTGCACCCATGCACAATTGAGGGGTGCAACAGGGTGTCAAAGTGACACCCCGCCACCCTTCAATATTTCCCCCAATTACCGAAGCGGTATTTACCGATTCGGTAATTGACATTGATTCCTGTGGGCCTCAAGGCCCATAGGAAACAATGGCAGTTACAGACTCGGTAAATACCGACTCATTAATTACCGAATCATACCGATTCGGTAATTAATTCAGTAAATATACCTACATCCCGATTGCCAGTTCTTAAATACCGAATCGGTATGATTCGGTATTTAAGAATCGGTAATCGGGGATTACCTACATCTGGCCCTTGGTGTGTTAAATACCGATTCTGTATGATGCTGCCTCATTTTAAAGGGCACAACTTGTAATAGGCGATAATTATTGCACCTTTTAAATTCCAATAACCGCAGTATCAGATTGTAAAAGGTGTGATAGTGACATCGGATTTTAAAAGTTGCGAAAATGACCGCCTTCCCAGCCAGGCACTCCAAATGAAGGCCCTAAAGTTTCTGAATTGCGGAGGCTGTGGCCAGCTAGGCAAATGGCAGATATGTTTATCTAGAATACTGCAAAAAATCTAAATGGGGGAAAATGGACCACTTGTCCTGAATAACCAGGGTCTTGGTTATGTTGGAACCATTATAAAAACCCTCATATAGGTACACAGCCAATTGGCAGTATATCTTGATTCTCCGCGCACAGAGCCAGAACAAGCCAGTGACTTGTTTCGAACAGAATTAGGTTTCCACCTCGCTCTTCGGCTCCTCGAGGAAGCCGAAAACGCCAAAAGAGAGTTACAGATACCACAGATCTGACTTAATAAAACAAGAGTGGCAAGTTAACCACTAGATTAGGACCCGCAATGCACTCTTAAACACTACCCGGTCCTGACGAAAGCCTCTAGAATTCACCAGGAGGCTAAAACATGTTGACCAATGTTAGACCTGGCACCATTGGTGTGGATCTCCCTTCCATTTTTGCCGTTGCCTCATATATTTTTGCTGGTGTTAGATGCTTTGGGTACTGTGCCACTGCTGTCCAGTGCCACAGTGCAAGTGCTCCCTATTGTAAGTTGATGTATTAATCAGTGGTTCATGTTTAGCTATTTGGTTTACTTGTCAGACCCTAGTCTAGAGCACTGAGTGTGCCCAGGGCGTGTAAATCCAAATGCTGCTGGTGGGCCTGCAGCACTGGTTGTGCCACCCACAGAAGCAGCCTTGTAAAATGTGTCTATGGTCTGCCGTTGCAGAGCCTGCTTGCAGTCTGGGCAGGTGCACCCACTTGCCAGTCCCTAAACCTTCCCTTTTCTTCATATCAGTCACCCCAATAGTAGGCCCAAGGGCAGGGTGCATTGTAAGTATAAGGTAGGACATGCCCCGGTGTGTGTCATGTCCTAATAGTGAATTACAGCCATTTTTGTTTTTCACTATTGCAGGGCTACCTGTTCTCCATAGGCCAGAATCGGATGTTAGAATTATTGCATTTTTATAATCCTAACTGACTCGGAGAACATGGCAGAAATTCGAGTTTAGTATGCCTGTACTGGGAATGATAAAATGCATCTTTTAGTGAAGTTGGTTTTAACATTCTGTGTTTGCAAATACCACTTTTAGAAAGTAGGTATTTGCTTGCCTAACCTTTCGAGCCTGCATCTGCTAGGTTGTGTATTCCTTGTCTGGAGTTTGTGAGTGACAGGACTGGGGGATTCCAAGAGACAGGATGAGTCAGTCCAGTGGTGAATAGAGAGATCTTCATCTAGATAGGAAGGAGAAGTTGCACCTGAACCTTGAATAGGGCTGTGCCTGCCTTCCCCAATGCTTGCTCCACCTCCTGGGGTGCGGCTGATGTCTCTGCCCTGCACACTGAAAGAAGAGAAGGAGTCCTGTCAACAAAGTGCTCCAGGACTGTACTTGCCTTCAACAATGCTGGCTCCACCTCCTGTGGGGTGTCTGATGTTTCTGCCCTGCACTGTGAAATGAAACAAGAAGTCTGGTAAACAGAGTGCTTCAAAACTGGTTTGGACTGGGCAAAGGCCCCTCTCCCATCAGAGAACAAAGGATTTTGGGGTATAAATATTGGGACCCTGATCCCAAGAAATTAGATCACTTTTGGACTACAAGAAGAAATATTTACTGAGGAGAGGAACCTGAAGAAACAAAGGAGAGACTATTCCCAAGCTGAAGTGCTGCTTGGGGGATTGGCCTGCAGTGGTTGCCTTACTGCCAAAGGTAGGAGAAAGGAACTTTGTGTACTTTGCTTTCAACTTGTGAAGGATCTCCAAGGGCTTCGAAAAGAGCTTGCCTCCTGCTGAAGTCTCAGGTACAACAGGCTTCGAACCCCAGCTCCCCAGAGTTCTTGTGGAAGTGCCTACTGCTGTTGTGGGCCTTCTGAGGAACTGTGTGTCGCAAGGAGCTGAAAGCGCAACGCAATGAAGAGGATGCATGCTGTCGTCGCTGCTGACTCACTTCTGAACAAGGGTGTTGCCACTGAGGTTGTCGCACTGCATCACATCAAGAGAAGCGTCTCGCAACAAAGAGGAAGCGTGTCGCCGTCGCTGCTGCCTGCCGTCACACTTCTGAACAAGGGTGTCACCGCTGGAGTTGCTGCACTGTACTGCATCGTGAGAACAGACTCACAACAAGGTAGAAGCGTGGCGCCGTCGCTGTTGCTGCCGTTGCACTTCTGAACAAGGGTGTTGCCGCTGGAACGGTCGCATTGCACCACATCGAGGAAAGCGCCTCGCATCCCCAAGAAGAGCGCCACCATCGAAGCTGCCACTGTCGCATTTCTGAATAAGGATGTCGCCGCTGTAGTTATCCCATTGTGCATAAGCTTCACGCATCGTGGTAGAAGAGTGTTGCAGCTGAAGCTGTTGCTGTCACACTTCTGAACAAGGTTGTCGCCGCTGCAGTCCACGCATGGAACTGTGAACTTCTCGCATCCTCTGAGAAGCGTGCCGTATCTGGAAGATCTTCACGTCTTTATTTCTTTGCACCTGAACTTTGCCACATTTCCCTTGCTGCGACATTGCTTGTCGTGGAAGCGCAACGCATCGTTAGGTACATTGAACATTGACGCAAAGTGTTGCATCTTAAGAAGTGAACTTAACTAAGCTAATTCTACCATCTTAAATTAGCAGTATTGTGTATTTTTGCCGTTTATGGTCTTGTGGTAAATCTATATTAACTATACTTATTTTTTATATAAAACCTTGTGTGGTGTCCATCTGTAGATACTGTATGTGGTCACAAGTGCTTTACACAATGCCTCTGAGCTAAGCCTGTCTGCTCGTGCCTAGCTACCAAGGGGGTGAGCAGGTTTTTTTTAGGAGTGTAATCCCCTTATCCTGACTAGAGGCAAGGGTCCTGATTTGTCACAAGTACCTACCTGTGCCAACTAGAGACTTCCAAATCTAACAACCAATAATAGTGCGGTAGATTAGTAACTGGGTCTACATACGCACAACTTCATTTTTTATTTCCCACATCACAACCTCTCTAATAAATATTTGTGATAAAGTGATGTGGAGAATTTTAACCTCACCAACACTCGAGCACACACACACACTCTTTTTTATTTTCTGGACGCTACTGACAAAGCAGTTGGTCTTCCTCCAGGTGGAGGTCAGCATATATACTACTAAAGTCCCAATGATGATGCGGTAACTGTACACTTAGGTGGAGAATCAAGATATGCCGCCAATTGTCTAAGGAAGTATGTATATGAGGGTTTTTATGACGGTTCCAAAATAACCAAGACCCTGGTTATACAGGACAAGTCGTCCATTTTACCCCCACTTTGATTTTTGGTACTAACCATTGGAAGACGAATAGATCACAGCTTCTCTTTCCCTCCTCATGTGCAAATGATCGGAGCCTCCAAACAGCAGATATAATTTTCCCATATGGCACCACGTTTGGGGTGAGCTCTGGTGGATCCAGAAACCTGATGTTAAGAATCAATTGCTGATTGGCTGAGGCCTAGTGGAAGTCCAGCTGAGCATGTTGGTGTAAGGCATCACAGGAGTGTCCGCTCCAGGCTTCTGAAGGATGCCAGATGGGGAGAAAAATTTAAAGTAGAATGAATGTACTGTGTTTGGCCTCAGAGAGTGATTGTAGAGTGGTACCTGATAAGGGGTGGGATGGAGTGAGTGCACAAAGGCCAGAGATGGAAAATCAGTGGCAGAACAAGTGCAGGGGAGCGATTGAGTGTCAATTCCCAGACAAAAAAACTAAATTCACAAAAGGTATCCTTGGACCAAATCCATATAGAATGATGTTAACCCAGAATGTATTCCTTTTTTTTATTTAGACCATCACCCATTAGTTGCATGCTTCATCATCGGGTCTCAAACTAATCCCTATAAATCAAGATGTGCTCAACCTCAGTGGAGGGAGCGCTTAAATATTTATATATTTATAAGAAATAAAAACACCTACATTAAACTCCGGTATCCCTTTAGTTTGAGTGCCCCAGGCATGATTAAAAAGTAAATATGTGGATGCACATATATACAATTCTCTGTGTATGTTTACTGTCATCAACGTGTTTCAGCTGCTCTCAAGGTGCCTGTATGGAACCACAGCCATTACACCTAACATTTTTTGCAGAGTCCCATCTCTAACTGTTCAGTCTAATTATACAAATTAGGAAGGATTATATAATAAACACAGTATGCAGGTTAACTAAGGTGGGAACACACACAGCACCTCATGGTGTTTAGCCTCGTTCATACATGGCACCTGATAGGGCCCTATGCACTAGAAAATCAACGTGAATGGCACCATGTGCACACAGAGGGAGCTGCTTCTTTTCTGCCGCTCAAGTAGATTTTCTACTGCAGCAGCAACTTTCTCAATGCATACAGAAGGTTTCTGAATGTGAGCAGGTGCGACCACCCACGACCGCCGCATTGAGAAATCCAACCTCTCACATTGAGAAATTTCACCGGCACGTGGATTTTTCTCGGTCGCCCTCACCAACTGGACGTTGGGGAGCACGAGCAAGGTAAAAAAACTCTGCTCTGCGGAACGTGGAGTGCAGAGAAATCTGCAAATTCCTCGAGCGGAGTTCACAGCCCTGGCTTACTTTCAAGGTCATCCAATCCTCAGATGTGGAACCCCAAAAGCAAATTCATAGACCAGTGTACAGGTTTCTAGGCTTGGAATCTTATTAATGCGTAGAGTCAAAACACAGAACAGAAAGGAAGGATAGGCGTTTATGAGGAATCTGTGGCTCGATAGAATCTCTGCCAGAAAGAGTGTTATCAAAGGGGAAGTGATTTGCTCTTTTGATACAGAAACTGCTAGCTGCAACTTCTTCACCTTTTGAATACATAGCAAAGCAGTACCTTAAGGACATGGGCTGTAGATGATCTCAAACCAGAAAGTCCTGTAGGACTGGGCAGGCATATTGCCCTTCTCGGTGGACCTGATTTCCCAGACAATGCTGCTTTCGTGAAAGTGTGGAGGGACACCCATGTAGCAGCCTGACGCATGTTTAAGACTGGAATTCTCCTTTCTAACACAGTGGTCATAGCTTAGGCTCTGATAGAATGAGCAGGCAATCCTTCTAGAGGCTGCTTTTTGGCCAAAGTGTATCATATCTTAATGCAGTGCACGAGCCAGCATAACATGATAAGCTTCTGCACTGCCTTCCCATTTTCCCTAAAGCAAACATCACAAAGAGCTGATGGTCACCCAGTGGTCCTTGGTACAATCAATGTAGAAGCTCAGTGCTCTTTTGGGAACATAAACAATGGAGCCTCTCGTGCTTAGAGGGGTGAGGTGGAGCATAGAACACTGGCAGGGTGATGGTTTGACTGATGAGGAACGGTGTCACAACCTTTCGTATACAAGGATTACCTAGTTTGCAGAACCAGCTCATCCAGGAAAAAGTTGGTGTACAGAGGGTTAACACACAGAGTCTGCAGCTCACTCATATGCCTTGCTGAGGTAATGGCAACTAAGAACACTGTCTTGATGGTACAGAGCCGCAAGCAACAGCTATGGAGTGGCTCGACTAAAGTGCACATCAGATAAGTAAGGACAAGATTGAGGTCCCACTGCGTCATCACAAAAGGAGAAAGGGGTGATATATGCTGTAGCCCTTTCAAAGATCACATCACAATGAGTGACTTAAACAATGAAAGTTGATCAGGCAACTGTAAAAAGGGTTAAATGGCTGAAAGATAACATTAACCATGGCCAAAGCAAGTACTTGCAGGCAAGAGATAAAACAAACAGGAGGTCAGACAGTTTGGCCTGGAGGGGTTCAATCTGGTGTGTGCTGCACCAAATCACAAACGTGTCCCAACGACAAGCGTATGCAGTTTTTGTTGATGGATGCCTGGCTTCTAAAAAGACATCAACCACCTCAAAGGAAGGTCAAAGGAATTCAGCTGTCACCCCATAATATGCAAGCATGAAGGAGGAGATTGCAAAGGCCTGGGTGCAAAACCTGACCCTGCTGCTGCAACAATAGATCCTCCCAGAAGGGCAGCCTGATCAGAGTACAAATGCTCAAGTCCAGGAGTTCTGGGTGCCATACTCTCCCTGCCTAATCTGGACACACTAGGATTACTTGGGTCTGGTCTGCCCTGATCACCTAGAGAGCCTGGGGCAGGAGTGGTATCGGTGGAAATGTATATAGGAGTCCCAAGTTACACTCCAGGCAGGACGTGTAGCCAGGTGAGAGATGCCTTGGAAACTCCAAAGTGCAAAATTGCTGACATTGCACATTTTCCCTGGCGGTTGCCATCAAAATGTTTTCCCATTTGCGGTAGTGACCTTGCGCCACCTCCAGTTGCAGCATTTATTTGTGATCTGCTTGGTGTTGACTGCTGAGTTTGTCCACCCTGGCATTCAAAGAGCTTGCCAGGTGGTTTCACCACAAGGTAAATTTGGTGGCCCAAACATTCCCAGAGAAGCAATGCTTCCTGGCACAGGGTCTGTGACTCCCACCCACACTATTTGTTGAAGTACCACATTTAGTTGTGTTGTCCATAAGCACCTGTACAAACCTCCCCTTGATGGATGGGAGTAAGGCTTTTAACACCAAGTGGATGGGCCTCGGCTCCGGAAGTCTGATGTGGAGCAGGAGCTTTGCTAGAGACCAGAGACTTCTGATCTCCACCTCTCCCAGGCGGCCGCCCCAGCCCAGAAGTGACACATCAGTCATCACTGTCAGCTCTGGGTGAGTAAGGGCGTGTGGTTTGCTGCCAGCCCAATTGCGGTCAAGTAACCCCGACTGCAGATCTTTTGCAATATCATCCAAAATTCCGACCTGGTAGGAGAGGTAACCTTGATATTTGGCTCACTGGGACTTCAAATCCCACTGCAGAGTCCGCATATGCCCCCTTGCATGCTCAATCAGCAGGATTCGGAAGGCTATCAGTCGAAACTGCCTCACAGTCAACCACAATAAAATCCAGAACCAACGCTGAAACATTGGGATCACAGTCTGAGTGTCCTGGACCCTCTTTTCCAGGAGAAAGGCACACAAATGAACCATGTCTATAATGGCTTCGATGAAGGGGAGCATCTGAGAAGGAGTCTGTTGTAACATTAAAACATTTATAGTGAACCCAACTGTCTTACAAAGGGTTTTTATTATGATACAATTTTCTCAATTTTAACAGGAATTTTATTTCTGGTCAGATGAATGTGAAACAAGGACTAATTGTTTTAAAATTGTATTAATGATCTTTTATTAGGAAGTCTGTGTGCTGCAAAACAGGTTGCTTGGCGTAATGGTTTTGTCAAAGACTGTACACTTGAATAAATAAACTTGAAACACACACTTATAGTGACCCCAAAGATGACAGGATTTTTGTCATCTTCTGGAAGTGGTTGACGACTGCCTGGGGTGAGCCAGGCTTCAACAGCCAGTCGTTGAGTTAGGGGAAGTTTGGCACCTCTGAAGCTGTGCTGCCACCACTGCTTTCACTTTTGTGAATACACAAGGGGTGCTGATGAGACCAAAGGGGAGCACATCGAACTCAAAATGCTCCTCTCTCACCTCAAACTCATGTAGCGCCAATGGGCTGGCAGGACAAGACTCTAAAAACAGGCATCCTGCAGGGCCACTCCCACCATCCAGTCTCCAGCATCAACAGCAGACACGACCTAGTCCAAAGTGAACATTTGAATTTCTCCTTCCAGAGGAAGGTATTGAGAGTGTGCAAATCTAGAATAGGCAGGAGACCTCTATCTATCTTAGGCTCCAGAAAATTTCAGGAATAACAACCATGTCCTACTTCTGGTGCTGGCACCCTCTCAATAGCCTTTTGCAAAAGGGCTTGCCCTTTCTGCTGCAAAATGGAGAAATGGTCCTCAGTCAGTCACTGGGTGGATGGTGGAAAGTGCAGTGGGGACGAAAGTAAGGGCATGGCATATCCTTTGAAGACAAACTGCAGGATCCACATGTCCAACGTGACTGATTACTAAAAAAAAGGAGTTACCCCAATGTGAAAACAAAGGGACGAGGGAGAAAGCTAACAACACAAAAGTCCCTATATTCTATAAAAAGGAGGGTCAAAAACATATCCCTGGACCCAGTGTCAGTGCTTCAGTAAGGATACTGGATAGGCAGTAGTTCTGTGGTGGCTACCAGATGCAATTTATACAAATTTAGCACTCAGATTTGCACAAAAAAGTTTTTCATTTGATCCATGGATTGATCAATATACATTAAAATCAGTTTGTAAGGACAACTGCCTGATAATACCTCCCCGAGTGGGTTACAATTTATTACATACATATAAGAACACTATTTTATTTTTAAAGTCGACACAGCGTTCCACCTTCTTCAGGACAAAAAATGGTTTCATGAATCTCCTATTTGATAGTACTCTTTGTGGGGGAATGACCCTCCAACGTCATCAGTAATTCTGGCTTTTAGATAAGCCTCTTTTCTTTCTGTGCCAGTTTTTAATATCCGCAAGAGCCCCCGTTGTTATATATTGATTAAAACAATCTTGTGACATACATTCTTAACCTTCTTTCATTGAGTTCAGTTTGCTGTAGACTTTATGCAATTTTCAATTATGCTTGTAAAGGATTGCCTCCCTGCTCCTGCGGATTTCCTGGAAGAGAAGTCACTTCCGGGAAATCCGCAGGAGCAGGGAGGCTGACTTTATATTGAATGGTTGATCCTAGACTTGTTGGAGTTTTAAAGAGAAGCGAAAATCAGCACAATAGATATTCATATGCTGCAAACTTTTACAAGCATAATTGAAAATTGCATAAAGCCTAATATACGTCATAGATTGTAACCCACTCGGGGAGGTATTATCAGGCAGTTGTCCTAACAAACTGATTTTATTGTATATTGTTCAATCCATAGATCAAATAAATTGTTTTTAAATTTTCTTATATAGGTGTTGGATCTGATATATATCCTGTGTGAAAAACTTTTTGGTGCAAATCTGAGTGCTAAATTTGTGTGAATTGAACCTGGTAGCCATCACAGAACTATTGCCATTCCAGTATCCTTACTGAAGCACTGAACTGAGTCCAGGGATAGGTTTTTTGACCGTCCAATGTGATTGACTGCCAACTGAGATAAAATTGGTGGATTCTGCCTCCCACCATGTGGCTGTGACCCAGTCAGGTTACACTAAAGAATGAATGAGACCAACTTCTAAATCGCAAAAGCTGTTCCAAATAGAAGCGTCCCATCGCTATGCTGAGACAGGGAAGCAGGGTTTTATTTCCACTAACTAAATGGGAAAGCCTTCAAATAACGTAGAGTCCAATTATAATTCTCTGAACAGGTGAGTCTTCTAATGAGCCTTAAAGACAGACTCCGAAGAAACACCACAGAGAAGTTCTAGGACAGAGTTCAACATACTGGGACCCAAGTCAAGCTTTTTATTTGTTTCAATTAATAAAAATTGGTAAAAAACCATACGCAATATATCCTGTCAATGATTTACATATTATTACTAAAAATGTCAACATTTCAATTAATTTGATTCATTTCATACTAATACAGTTAAAAGGTTTTGAAAGTCGAGTCATTAAAACTATGGGTTTGTATACCATCTTAAAACAACAGTTACATTCCATTAGTGTTCATCAGTATGGGCTTGTCTTTCGGTTAATTTCCTTTGAAGTTGTCGTGCAAATTTGGCTAGCCTTGCCAGCTCCATTGAAATTTCTAGGTTAAAAAGGAGTCCCATTGCTTCTATGCAATTGCGGATGCCATGCTTTAAAAAAGTGGTTTTAATAAAGTGCGGCGTGCGTTCTTCAAATATGGACAAATACAGACAAAATGGGCCAGGGATTCCTCATGTAGGTTGCAGAGTCTGCAAGAGGTAACTGTCTCAAGAGATTTCCAATGGGCATTTATATCTTTTATTGGTAGCACCATGAGCCTAATTATTAGAATATGTTTTAAAATTGATTTATTCACTGTGCTATTTAAATAAGGCTGGCATAATTTATCCCTGTAGTAGTAAATTATAACCCGAATATTACTTTCAGAGGTTTCGGTTAGGCACATGACTTTTTGCCTGGATAAAAGTCTTACTTGTTTCCTCAATACTATTTTTATTATTCCAGGTTGATAGATGAAGGTGCTCCAATTTGTCATGTCAAGATTTAATTTACTACAGGCGGCCGTCTGTGAAGGAGTCCTTCACAATTTCTTTCATTGTGTTTGGTGGAGCTGCACAGATTCCGCGATAATATCGGATGATGAAATTCCAGTTTTCATATGATTGCATATTTAAGCCAAACTCCAGTCTTACCAAGGCATTCCAGGCATGGGGGGGATTAGAAAAATCCTTTTGAAAGCAAGGCAATGGGTATTCTCCATGGTATTTACCAATGCACCTGGAAAGACCAATTGTGCATTTGCATTTGAGGGGAGTAACTTTGCTTTTAATACTTTTCGCATTGCTTCAGTGGATGGACCATACATTTTAGCATTGAGTTTGCACATGGCGTAAGTCAGCCCCTTGGCCTTGGCTTCAATGGAGGTGATTTGTTGGTGGGCTTACCATTACTCATAAAACACAACCCTTATTAGTTGTATTTGGAGGTTGTACTGAATTTCAGATTGCCCAATGTCCTGTGTTGCTTGAGTTTGCTAGCAAAGGTTCCAAAGATTACAACCTTTGTTTTATTGGCAGTGGCCACTAATTCATTGGCATTATTGTATTTTGCTTAACACCTTCTGCAGTCCAATCTGGGTGTGGTCCATGCAGTGTTTTTACTGCATTAAAAAAATCTAGTCCTCCCGATTTGTGGGATAAACAGGTTAACGGATGATAAGGAGTTACTCAGGTCTGCAGTGTAAAAGTTAAAAAGTAAAGGCGCCAATACACAACCTTGTTTAAGATCCTGATCAGTATACACCTTTTTTGTCGCAGTACTCTGCGTGAGTTTAACATGTACCCAGATTTTTGTATAGAGAGCAGTGCTGGGGTTCAGCAGCATATTTGGGATTCCCCAATTTTTTTTATTTCAACCAGAGTAGATTTCTGTTGACACAGTCAAACGCCACAGTACAATCCACAAAACAAGCAAAAAGGGGGCGTTGTCTTGCAAGAGTGGTCTGGTTGACTAAATGAGCCAGGGCTATAGCATCAGTGTTGAGGCTCCCACTCTAAAGCCTGATTGGTATACCAGGAGTATACCTTTGTCACTGATGCAATGTTTTAATTCTTGTAGTAGGAGACTTGCGTATGCCTTTGCCTTGCCATCCAGCAGCACAATCATCCTATAGTTAGTGGGATCGATGCATCGCCTTTTTTATGGATCATTGTAGCATGGATCCTTTCCAATCTTCCGGGATTGTGGCGTTAGTACTGCAAAACTGAAATAACAGGGTGAATAAAGTCACCCACAACTCATAATCCTCTTTAAATAGTTGGCATGGGAGACGAAGTGGGCCTGGGGGCACCATCTCATCTAATATTCTTTAGTATTAATTTCAAACAGTTGTGCAAGTTAATAGGTTTGTATATGTCATAGTTAACTGTCCCCCTTACTCTGGTGTTGGTTCCAGTGACATTCTGTTGGATGATAACTCCTGAGCTTCCACTGCACAATTTGCAATACAATGTTTTCACATGCTTGATCCATATGTGGCTTGAAACTCCGAAACACCTGTCATGGCCGTCCCCTTTAAATGTATTGATAAAATGCCAAAATTCCGATTGCTTACTTTGTTTTAAAAGACTTTGGTTGTATAACCATGTAGATTGTTGTTGTTGGTTTTTAAATTGCCATGTTTCTCTTGTGCGTGTTTCTTGTTAAAATCTACTTGCGATGCGTCGTGCCTCTCCCCAGTCATTTATGACGATGGTTTGCTTGCATCAATGCCCTTTTGCTTTGTGTTATAATTGTACACTTCAATTGCTAGTTGCAGCACTCTTTTTCTTCATATCCTAAATGTAGGTTAGGTAATCTGCAAAGCAACAGGTGGTACAAATGTATAGACATAGTGAGCTATTATTGTTAGCTGACTGGCAGTTTTTTTCCAATTGGCCAGGCACTATGTGTACATTTTTCCCCATTTTAGTCTTAGTTGTAATTTGTGGATTTCTTCCCTTAGTAGATGAGCCCAACATGTTTATGTGCTGAGGGCTTCTTACTTGTAATAATAGTGTACTAAATAAAGGCAGATGATCACAAATCTGGTGGCGTGGTTGTAAGAAGTCCACAACTTGTTCGTGATTATAACTACTCATTAAGTTGTAATCAATGGTTGGTTTTTGGCTGTACAGGGGGCAAATTAGTTTGGCTGGAGTTGTGTCTTGGATAGACCCCAGGTGATGTGTGTTTATAAAGGTGTTTAACATATTACAGGCTGGGTCCCTAGGTATCTTTGTTTGATGCCTGATTATGGGTGTTAAAATCTCCAGCTATGAGTATCCCACAATATGGGAGTAAACCTTCCAGTTTCCCCACTAGTTCCCTCATTTCATTTTTGATCCTGTTGAGGGTTTTCCTTGCAGGTAAAAAACACATTTAGTAATAGGATCGCTGTTTGATGGCCGTCTAGCTATAAACCTTGTAAGTACACAGCCTGTACCATATCTGGCATTGTGTTTTGCTTTTTTACTACATTTAATTCTGCAGTCAGACTTACATATATGGATAGGCCACTCAATGGCCTTCCGAATAAATTGTACTTTTTGGCTGGGTGTTGGAACTCCAAAAATTCTGGGATCAACAGTGATGACATTAGCGAGGTTTCCTGTAAGCAAAGTATATCCCCAGTCTGCAGGAATTCTAAAGCCTCACAGTTGTTTAGCGTTGTTTTCAACCCAAAGACATTCAAGGATATTATCTTTAGACTGTTATCTACTCCTCCTATTGTAGGCCTGTTTGACCCCTGTGTGCTAGGAACAGCTTCAGTGGGGACCTCCTATAGTAATTGCCAAAAAGCTCCAATCATTAGTGTGATCTACGTCTTTTTGTCCCCCCATGACTTTACGCCTATCATGGCATTTGTAGAGGCGAAGCATATCTTCAGATTAGAAAATGATTTGGGAGCTTCTATTGCTGACGTACCCTTTAGTATGGAATTTTGTCTGTGACTGTGTTTTTTTTTTTTGCATTAGGTTGTTCCAGTAGCATATGCTGGTATTTTTCAGCTGCAGGTTCGTGTAGATGAATCCCCCAGTTAGCTAGCTGGTCCTTCGCTATTATGGTTTTTCATGTGACTAATGTTGATTCTTTGGTTCTAATATTGCTCAACTCCTTAAATTCTACACGCATTAGATCTTCTGTGTTGAGGAGGGTTAGCTGTGGAATATGGTGGAGAATTTGTAAAATATGTGCCCTATTTAGTGTGTACTTGCTTCACTGGGATATATATTCAGGGTGAATACTGTGATGTTGTTCTCTAGGTTCCCTATAACGGGTTCCCTTATCCTTATGCTGGTTGCATGTCTTTTAGAATCTTGTTCATTTAATGTAGCTGGACTCGTGCACGTCTGCGATGAACAGACCTCCCTTAGCCCATTTTTGTTTATGTGAATTGGAATTATATTAGATGGTATTAAGTCTATGATTTCCAGGGGGTAAAACACCTGTTTCATCCTGCTTGCTTTAATGCCACGGTGTGTCATTACTACTTATATGTCCGCTGGGATCGGCTAGATACAGTTATGTATGACTTGATTCTGCCCCTCCTCGTCCAGACGTACTCCCCTATGCGGGATTAATGGTGGCTGCTTGCACAGTCTTTTTTGATTGTTTGTTATCAGGGCTAGTGACCGGCCTTAGTATTTGGAAGATTGGAAAGAGGTTCTGCTGCGTTGATCTCTTTGGGAGCCAAAAATGAGAAAGATCTATCCCCATCTCTCGTGTTATGCACTCTAGGAATGCCTAAAAGGTTTTGGCACATAGTTCAAAGTGCACTGGGGGTCTGTTTTTAAAAAAAAAGAATTGTTCTGGATAAAGACCAAACCCATCTGATGTACCAGTCCTACAGGTGCTCATGAGGGTTTTCAACTTTAATCTTTGTGTAATCAGTAACCAGTGTAAAGTTTTCAGACCTTGCTGAAAAGATTCCCATTTGGGGATGTCCGTTACATGATGAGCTGCCGCGTTCTGGACCCGTTGAAGCCTAGTAGTCTGCTCAAGAGGTGCTCCAAGAAAGAGAGCATTGGCATAGTCCAATCGTGATGTAATCAGTGCATGGACAATATCTTTCAGAATAACCTCTGGAAGGAATTTTAAAGTCTTTCTCAAAGATTTCAATAGAGAAAAACAGACACCTGCAACAGACTTAACATGATATCTAAATGTAAGGGCTGTATCTTCTTCCACCCTTAGAGGTTTTGCAACAGATGTTGGAAAAGAGGGTTTACCCAGCATGACATATTTTCATCATATCAAGAGGAGAAAATATGCAAAAAACCAATTTTTCAGATTTATCGGAGTTAAGGAGAAGGCAGTTATTGCGCATCCAATCTTTAACCACCAAGGGTCAGCCCTGAAAATTACCCATGATTGATCTATACAGTTTGTTTAACGCAAATATCAACTGAGTAAAAAGGTTTAGCAGGTGGGGCTGTTGACGGCAGGTGAGGGGGGGGGGGTTGGGCTGAGTGGCAAGCTGAGCTTGGCAGTGGGGGTGGTTGGCACTTTGGCCTCTCTCACGAAACTGGTGGGTTACCTGTTGGGGTGGGGCAGGCATGCAGTTAAGGGCACTTCAGCCGAAGCAATGAAAGCAATGGTAGGATTGGAATAGCTGGCAAGGCTGGACATAGAGTCCCAGTGATAAAACTACAGTCCTACTCTCCTTAAAATGTTCAAGGGCAGAGTCAGCCTTCTCCTTAAACAGATGAGTCCCAATGAAGGGCATGTTTATGAGAGAGGACTGGACGTTGCCTGATCACCCAGTCAATCGTAGTCATTTAAAAAAATATATATCTTTATTGGCAAAGCAAAATGTAAAAAAAAACACAGTATACATCCGCAGGTTGCGTCGTCATAGCAGCACAATACCAGAATAAATGCATTAGCACAACTTTGCATGTATAATCTCAATTCGTCTTATCGCTTATATACAGTTTCCCATACATGGTTGCGACTGCCCGCCCCACCATATATCTCCACAGCTGCCAAGTGTCTATTTTAGAATAAACGAAAAAAGAAAGAAAGGAAATGAGAACAAAAGGGACATACTGCTGTCTTCACATGTTAATGTTACCCACATTGTTTAAGTCCTCTGTGTCAAATGGACACAACGGTATCAGGCACTGGAAGTCTATACATGTGGCCAATTCAATACTGCAACAAAATGAGCTTTGCCAAAGAAGAAAAGTACTGAGGAATGAGTATATCAACAGACACATCAATAAAGCATATTTTATCTAAACTTAAAATATTAAACAACAAAACTAAAGGGCTGCTGTCCAAAAAAGCTATGTTAACCATTGCATTACTGGGTGCGAGACCGGTTATTGCATGAATCTACAGACATCCGCTGCCATCTCTCTCCGCCGCCCGGAAACTTCAATTAGTATATCATGCATTCCCTGGCTTGTGTCATTGCCCTCCCTGTGCACTTCATTACTGAAGGCCGTGAGTATGGTGTCCCATTTTTGCGGTATGGTGGGGTACTTGCGGAGCCCAGCCGTTTCCTCCCTGTGTAGCACTGTACTCTCTGCCTGCGGCCAAATCCTAAGGGAGCTCCTCCAGCTGTTTATTTCTGGGGGATCTGCCTGCTTCCACCATTTTGTAATTAAGCGCTTGGCAGTTATTAAACCTAGGTCCCTGAATCGTGATTTGATGCTATTGTTTTTAGATCAGACATACGCTCCCAAAATGCAGATTTCCCATGTGTGCGGAAAGGAGGTGTCGGTACAGTTCGCCAGGGCTGCAGTTACCTCTCTCCAAAAGCCATGTAGGAAGGTACAAGACCAAAGCATGTGGAGCAGATCCACATCAGGCCGCCGACAGCGTGGGCATTCTGCCGAGGTAGTGTGAAAATATCTATTCATTTTGTCTGGGGATAGATACACCCTGTGGATTATACATGTTTGGATTAATTTAAATTTGGAGTTTCTTGGTATATATGTAGCACCAGTCAAATTGTGTACCATTCCTTGTCCGTCCAGGGTCGACCTCTGTCAGTTTCCCAGCGGGTACGGAGTGTTGTCATTGGTTTCAGCGTGTGCGTGAGAAGGGCTGTCACCAGCCAGTGTCTTATGTAAGAACCCACCCCCATTACATGCAGATATTGGAACAGTAGATGTGTTGGGAGTTCGGATGCTGGATCCCCCAGAAAGCCTGATAACGCATGCATAAGAGAGGTGTGCAAAAGGAACTGTCCAGCTGGTAAATCAGTGTTCTCCGCCAGTGCCTCGACTGTCAAAAGGGCGCCCTCTTCATATAGGTCCCCCAAAGTGTCTATACCTGCTGTATGCCAATGCACAAGAGTAGATTCCGAGGTACCCGACCGCCCACTAGGTGTCCCCAGGATCTGCAATATCGGGGCATAAGGGAGAGTCACTCGGGTAAGATATTAACCTCTCCTGTAACACCTGTATGCTAAACTCAAATGTAACTGAAACGGGCGTTGGAGTCTGGCCGCCGGATGGAACAAGTGATGTATCTGGGTATGGGTCCATGGTCGCTGCAAGGTTGCCGAGTCTTCCAAGTGAGTGCAATTGAGCCACTTCGTTACCCACTGCAGCTGTGCTGCTATGTACAATTCCATATTAGGAACCTCTAGTCCTCCCTGCGAGGTGGAGGCATACAGCTTTCACAACGCTACTCTGGGTCTACCCTTGTTCCATATAAGATCCCGGAACATACTTTCCAGTTCGCGGAAAGTTTTAGTGGGGACATAAACTGAGAGGTTCGAAAAATAGAATAGGAGCTTAGGGAGTACGATCATCTTCAGCAGAACCACGTGGCGTATTACATTCAATGGAAGTGATTTCCAGAATTGTATTTGGGCCTTTACTGCAGAGATTGCCCTCTTTAATTTCCCCTCTAGTAAATCATCTGGAGTCAGATATATGAGAACTCCAAGATAGCGAAAGGTAGTGGATTACCATGGGTAATGATCACGTCTGTTTCCACCGTGTCCGCGCTAAAGGGGTATACTCAGGATTTGGCCCAATTACCTCGGAGACCCGACATTTCCTCAAACGCCTGCAGTACATCCGCTATGTAAGTGGGGATGTCAGTGACATCACGTACATATAACAAAAGGTCATCAGCAGACAGAGATACTGCATGTGTCAAGTCTCCTAGTCGTATGCCCCACTCCTCGCCACTTCTACGGAGTAACAGCGCTAACGGCTCCATATCTAGGGAGAAAATCACGCTAATTGGATCAGATATAAGTCTGCCAGTGCGGACACAGACAGTGGGGTGTTGATACATTAGCTGAACCATACTTAAAAAAAGGTCACCTAGTTCGTATTTGTTAAGCACTGCCGCTAGATAAGGCCACTCCAGCGAGTCAAAGGCTTTCTTCAGATCCAACACTAGGCACCCTGAATGGGGCCATCTGTGTGTCGCATACTATTGTACCTTAAAGAAATCTACGGAGATGAAGTGAGGTGTTTCTGGTCGGCACAAATCCATTTTGGTCGGGGTGTAACAATGGCTTCACCAAAGCCGATATACGACTGACAAGTAGGGACGCAAAGATTTTATAATCGGTATTAAGAAGCTCGAGGGGCCGGTAGGAGCCCAGCGACTCAGAGTTTTTGTCTGGCTTAAGGAGGGATACTAGTAAAGCTTCATTTTGCGTGTCAGTAAGTGTGGATTCTTCCAACGCCATCATATATACCTTCAACAGCTGTGGGACTAAAATATGTGCATAGGCTTTGTAGAATTCAGCCGGTAGTCCATCAGGTCCTGGCGACTTCCCATCCGCTAAGGAAAATATACTGTCCCGTATCTCCTCCGTGAGGAGAGGAGCATTTAGTTCCTCCGTCTTCGTACTTGTGGGTGTCGGCAGATCCATCCAGTTCAAGTAGAGCTGTAGCTCCGGACCTGCACCCCACCCACGAGATATGTTTAAACCCCTGTAGTGGGCCACAAATGCCTCGTGTATATCCCGCTGAGTGTAGGCAAGGCCCCCGGCCACTGTGCGTGTAGATGTAATAGGGACTGAATAGTCGTCTTGGCGCGTAAGCCATGTGAGCAATTTCCCCGCTTTGTCACCTAAATGATGCGTTCTCGCCGAGTGCGCTGCATAATTGAGACATCTCAACTGTTCTAATAACCTTGCCTGCGCCTCACTATAGCCATCTAATGGGCCCTGGGATCCCTCCACCGCATCCTGTTCCCCGGCCGTCAGTCTCTTCTCCAGTGCGGTGAGCTCCTTTTCTAGTTATACCCTGAGACCCGCCTGTGTACAAAATCAGTGACCTCTCACTACCACTTTAAGAGCATCCCATTCAAACAGTGATGAGGAAGCCGTTCCTGCATTTTCATCGAAATAGTGCGCTACATTTGTGGCCAGCAAGTCTCCGAAGAGAGCGTCAAGTAAAACATCTGGCTGCAGGTATTGGTAGCACTGTGTCTTCCCATTGTAACTCTACCATATGCGGGTTGTGATCCGAGTGCGTCCGCCCCATATAGTAGGAATTAGATACACTTAAAAGGTCATTTCATATCATAAAGCCGTCCAACCGCACATGGAGACCATGTGCCCCCGAGTAATATGAGTATACCCGTTCCTGTGGGTTGCGGTGGCGCCAGATGTCAGTTAAGCGCCAATGTGCGGCCCATTGGTTCAACGTCTTTGCAGTTGCATGTGTAGCTGTTCCAGGTAGGGGAGGAAAGGAGCGATCAAAATACACATCCATCACACCATTATAGTTACCCCCCCCAGAATAATTGGAACATCGTGCCACTCGGCTAGTCTGAGGGAGACTATATCTAAGAAGGCTGCTTGTTCTGTGTTGGGCACGTATAGAGATGCAAGGATGACCCGCCTCCCGTCTAAAACACCCCTGACTATGACATATCTACCCTCTGCATCTATGCAGGAATCTACCATGCCTATGGGAGTCCCTCCCTGGTCTAAACCACGCCAACACCCCACGCGCATATGCCGAATAGCCAGTGGCATACAATTGACCCCTCCAGCGTCTGTGCAGCCGTGCTATTTCTGATTTCTGCAAGTGTGTTTCCTGTAATAAGGCTACCTGTATGTGGTGCCGTTTTAGATAGGAATAGATGAGATAGCGGCGTGATGGACTATGAATTCCTCTTACATTCCAGGTCCCAACCTTGACAGATGCCATAAGATCATGAAGGGTTGCAACAAGAGCATTCCAGGCGGGGCAGAAGGCAGGATGGGAAAGCGCGTGTATGTATATGTGAGGCCAGATTCCATCTCCCTATACCAATCAATGTCGCCGGTTACCCGGTCCAACAAGCAAAACATGGTATTGTATACAGCAGAGCAATTAGCAGCTGTGACAACCAATAAAACAAAGCCACACAAATTACAGCACAATATGCAGCCACATAAACGTAAGAGAAATACCAAAAGGGCGAATATCGAACAGGCAGTCGTCCAAACTACATATGGAAACATCATACAATCTTTATCTAGGGGGGTGAGCTGCATGTCGCAACCTTGAAATGTGACCAGCCCATCATGAATTTGCCCGTGCGAGGCCCACCAATAACGCCTTTTTAAGCACTCCAAGGAAGAGGGCCTGAGGTATCGTATGGCACGTTGTATCCCCATTGTACAGAACCTAGAGCGACCCAGAAGGGAAAAAGTATAATGGAGCATTAAAATACACAATTTCCTGCTTGACAGACATTTCACAATGGCATGCAATACATAACCATTTACTTGCATGCGTATACATCAAGTCTGTGGGGATTTAGGCCGCATGGAAGACGACAGCAATCAAACTATATTATCTGCAGTCTGTGGAGTAACAACCGGTAGTTCATAAGAGTCTTGAGTGGTGAGTGGATCGTGCAAGAGTTTGTCCGCATTGCTGACCTGATCCTGCTGGCTGGTGACAGATTCATTATCCTCCATTTGCGACCCGCTGATGGTCGCCACGGCCTGCAGAGAACCTTGCTGGCCAAGTAGTACCTGGTCCGGGTCTGGACCCGACACCTGCGCAGACTGCAATTGCTTCTGCTTCTTCCCCCCTGGGCGCCGATGACGGGACATTTTATTAGCAAAAGTATTTCTGCTACGGTCTGGTAGAGGTGAAGTCCCCGAAGGGGAGTAGGTGTCAAGCCAACCCTCAGATTCCTCAGAGGTGGTGAAGAAATGCATTTTACCGTTTGCCACAACTCCTAAGCGCGCCGAAAATAACAGGGAATATTTCAGATCATATTGTCTGAGGCACCTCTTCACTGCCACATAAGAGTGTCTCTGTTTCTGTACTTGAATTGTGTAGTCAGAAAAAAAATCACCTTTTGTTTGTCCACTTGAATGCCGTGTAGCTTCCTGCAAAATTGTGTCCCTGTCTCTATAGTACAACAGCTTGATCAGGAGCGGTCGATGGCAAAGGTCTGGCCTGCACCCAGTACGCCCTCTCCACAACAAAGTGTGGGGACAAAGACTCCTCTGGCAGTAGGGTGCGCAGCCAAGACTCAACAAAGGCTGCAGGCTGCCTCCCTTCCTTGCCCTCCGGCAGCCCCACCACTCTTACGTTGTTGCATCTGTCCCGGCCTTCGGCATCCTCCACCCTATCTTCAAGGAAATCCACTCTGCTGAGAAGTTGCTGTATGTACTTGTATGTCGCCAGCAACCGTGGAGTCATCTCCTCCGTCGTGGTTTCCAACGCTTCCGTGCGACTCGTCAATCTTTGGTGGTTGGCATGCAGGAGGGTCAGATCAATGATCGCCTTATCGATTTTACCTTCTAAGGCCACCTGGGTGTGATTCAAAGCTTCCCCTAGTTTCTCCACCGCCACGAGTACTGCACCCAACTTGCCAGACATGGCAACCGGCGACTCCACTTCCGCCATTTTCCCCGCTGCAGCTCTCATCTGTGGGGGTGGGGCGAGTTAGCGGTGGCACTTCAGCAGGCACAGGTCTCTGAAATGTGGCAGGAATGTGTACAGTGCTGCGTCATGGATGCATCGCTCAAGTGCCAGGCCTTTAGCATAATGCAAGAATCGTTGTCGCCTGGGTGGCTCTCATCTCCGGGATCCAGGGCTCCCCCTCACTCACAGAATCGCCACAGCGCATCAAGGTGTGGCCCAAGATACATCAAACTACTGCCTCATCTGTCCGCAAGTAACTACTCGCCCAGGGCGACCAGGCATACCGGACCTGCCAGGACGGTCCCCGTCTCTCACCAGCTGTCCCAGGAGACCTCTTGAAATTCATCTCATGTCCCTGTCTTCAGAGAGGGCTGGTTGACAACTGCATAGGTGCATCCCTAGGTCCCACGAAGCAGGAATAGCCAGCAGTCATTTCAGGAAAGCAATGCAACCGCCAGGCAAGCCTCCGGTTTTAAAAATGGCACTTTATGCATGCTCCAACTGCCCCTTATGCAAATCACTGCTGAGGAGCGCTGCCACCATGTGCGCTGGCCCAAGGCAAAACTGCAGTCCTTCCCCTATTTCAGTGAAATGTCCCGGTTTTTAGCCTGAAAAACACTGGTCACCTTACACTCCCCGCCTCAGCTCTTCAGGCAGCCACCGCAGCACCAGGAGACGGATCATGCGATGGAAGTGTACGCCGCAGGGGGGGGCCTCAGCAATCTCCAGTGGCAGCCGCAGCACAGAGTCAACGCAGGCCCGGCGTGTCACCTCAAAGGCCCGCCTTGGCGATCTCGGTGCCCCAGGGGAGTAGGGCCAGAGGAGCACCCTGGCCTGGCAGAACACCAAACAGCAGCCAGGCATTTAACGAGAGAACATCTGCAGCGGGACAGAAAGCGGGCGCCCCCTGCAGCTGGGCCGGCGGTTGCTGGTGCACGGCGAGACACAGCGCGAGGCCCAGTGGGTGGGGCCAGACCCCGGGCTCGCGCGATCGTCCATGCCAGCTCAGCAGCGCTTCATCGTGGCCCAGGGAAGGCCGCTGGACCCGTGGCAGAGCACGGCATCCGATCACAACGAAATCCAAGTCGGGCCGCAGGGTGGATTCAGCAGCCGCCGGGCAATCTTCCAGCATGGGAGGACTCGCCATTCATGAGTAAAAGGGGCTGTCACAGGAGTCCCTGGCTGAGCCCTAAGCACAGACGTCCTCCTCCATTTCCTGTGAAGCCACGCCCCCCCAGTCAATCGTAGTCATGCATGGTGGTGGTCTGCAGGCAGTGAACCTGGCTGCATCATAACCATCTTGAACAGCCTTTGAAAGCACAGTGCAGAGGTCTTTTGGTACATCCGTGAGGACTTGTGCTACTGCATCTGAGAGGGCATGAGGTGTTGATTGATCACAGGGCCAAACTTGACTGAAGAGAAGAGGTGCTTCCAAAATGTGTCCACTCACTTTGATTCCCTTTCTAAGGGATAAGTAAGAAAAGTGTTGGGGTTGGCCCAACTGGTGGAGGCCTACACCACTAGGCCCTCTGGAAAAGGGTGCTGTGTCAAAAAGTCTGAATCACCTGGAGCAGGGTAATGGTACCTGGTGATTTGCCCGTTAACTTTGGGGGCAGTACAAACCTTTGTCAAAGCCCCTAGCAGGGTGTCTGTCAGGGCCTCATTGAAATGTAGGAGAGGCTCGGAAGCAGTCTGGCCCGGTTGGAGGACTTCAGTTAATACTTTTGTTTTTATCTCCATGGTGAGGAGCTAGAGGTCAGTTACTTCACCTGCCCTACACATAACCATAGCGTAAGAGGCAGATTCTTCTGTTCTGTTTTGTTATGTTATATGAACTTGTAGAGCAGCTTTCACTCTGAGGAGCATCATGGCTCTGTGCGGATCCCTACACAACTACTAGAACTGAGAGAGTCAGATAAGTGATCTATGTAGAGCGTCGGGGCAGTGAAGATCCAGGTTTCCAGAGCTTTCCTGAAGAGGGGCTCTGTTTGAATAAACGGTATATGGATGGAGAGCAGGTTCCAGGCTTTGGTCCCAAGTATTGCAATAGTTTTCCCACCCTTTGTGGTACTCCTGAAAACAGGGGGCTTCAAGAGATTTGTGTTGGATGATCTGAGTGTGCGGTGTGTCACATAACGAGTGAACCTGGCACAAAGGTAGGGGGGCCTAACACATTAAAAGTTCTGAAAGTAATTATCAAGATCTTAAAAAGGACTTTTTTTTGGATTGGCAGCCAATGAAGTGCTTTGAGTGCAGCTGATACTGATGCATTCTAGCCCATTTTAATGCTAGTTGAGCAGCTGCATGTTGCACCATCTGTAATTTGTTTAGGACCGACTCATTGGTTTCTGCATCAAGACTGTTGTAGTAATCAAGTCTAGAGGTGATTGGGGCCACTGCAACTGCCTTTCCAGGGGAAATATCCTTTACAACGCAACTTTTACCACGCAGTGCCTTTACGACGCACCTTTTACAACGCAAACCATTACAACGCATTGCGCTGGGGGGCACTCTAGGATAGGGAATAGGTTTAATTTACTATCCAACACCTTCCCTACTATCCACAGGGACTGGAGTTGGAATAGTAAATTAAACTATTCACTATCCAGGGCCCCAAAGCACTATGCGTTGTAAAGGCATGTGTTGTAAAAACAGCGTTGTAAAGGCATGCGATGTAAAAGCATGCGTTGTAATGTCATACATCCCCTTTCCAGTCATGCAGGGAAGAAGATTGAAGAACTTTTTGAGTGACTTTATAAAAAAAAAGCATGTCCCAGCCACTGCTAGGGATTGCTGGTGAAGGGAGAGTGAGTAGTCAAATTTCACCCCCAGGTTCTTTGCTACCTTCACTTTGTTAGGAGAGGGGATGTCTATGGGCCACCATAGGCAGGGGAGAAAGTATTAGCTTTCCCTAGTGGCATGAGTTCAGTTTTTTCCAAATTGCATCTTAAATGATTTACTTTCATCCAGTCAAAGACCGTTGCAAGACACTGTCACAAATTTTCTTCAGCGATTGTGCTGTTTTTATCTAATACCAGAATTAAGTGAGGATCATCCAAGTACTAGATAGTCTTAATATTAAAAGATGATATCAGACTAATGAGGGGGGTCATATAGAAGTTATAGAGCACTGGGCAAGGAATGGACCCTTGTGGGACTCCGGAGAGCAGGGGGGTTTCTGCTGATTGATATTGGCCAAGAGTAACAACTTGTCTTCGATTTAGTAGGTAGGATTTTAGCCAAGCCAAGGCAATATGATAAATGCCATATGATTTGAGGTGTTCTAGTTATATGTGATGAGAGACCATGCCAAAGGCAGCCGATAAGTCTAATAAGATCTAAGGGAGATTTAAGGGCTTCAGTAGTGTACAAGAGCGCTGATTCCATTGAGTGCTGAGGCCTGAAGCCTGATTGATTGGGATGTAGAATATTCGCCTCTTCTAAGTAGGTCATATGTTGGGTACTCACTACTTTTTCTGTGATTTTACTAAGTGGGTGAAGTGTGGGGTGTTATAAAAATCTTTTTGTATCGATTGGACCTTTTGTACAAAAAAGTCGTCAATGCGATAGCAAAGAGACTGTGATGGTGGAATCTCTTGTTGAAGGATTACAGGGTTGGTGAAAGAAGTTACTATCTTGAAGATAGTTTTTTTATCTGAATCGGCCTGATTGATTAAGTTGGTGAAGTACGATTTATTTTCGGCATTGAACTGTTGGTGGTAGTTTATAAAAGACGCTTTAAATAAGGTTTGTTCTTCCTGTTTGTAGTTTTGCTGCCATCTGTGTTCTAGTTTCCTGCAGTGGCTATGTAATTCTCTCAGGTTTTGGGTGTTCCAGGGGACGGAGGGTTTCTTAGGCAAAGCGATTTTCCAGTAGGGTAGGATGGGAAAAACTATTGCTAAGAGTGGATATCCATTGATTAAAGGGTTGATTATCCATTGATGGGTCCTCTGTCAGCCTGGGCCTGCATGCCGCAGCTTCTATATTGAGATCTGGAGAGACTGCTATATCATTCCACCTTTGTCTGGTGTCTTGAATAATGGAGGTGTAACCGTGAGGATATTTGTGTGTTGGCGCCTAATTTTAAAAAGTATAAACTTATGGTTGGACCAGGTTGGGCTAACTGGGGCATAGGTTATGAGGGTCGTGAGATTGGAAAATATGCCATCCAGGGTGTGTCTTGCATTGTAGGTGGGAGAAGATATCCGCTGATTCAAGTCTAACGTTTCTACCATTTCCATGAAATTCGTTGTACCCGGATCATTGGCCTCTTGGCCTAGCCACTATGTGGCTAGGCCAAGAGGAGAGAAAAGGGCTGTCTCAGGGTAGTTATCTAGCCCACTTGCCTCCTGCAAGTTCTCATACGGATTGCCCCTAGAAGAGGGCTGGCAAACTCATCAACCTTGCCATAGTCCTTGTTGGAGTCTGTCCCAAAAAGAAAATGCAAAGAAGGCTGCCTGCCTTGAGGTAATGCAAGAGTAGAAACAGCTGTGTTGTTCGGAATAGAATGCAACATTGGTCAAAGTCGGACTGGTATGGACATCTAAGCATCTGAGAGGACAATCGGGGCCATGTCTTCAGGCAATGATGTCAACATCAACATCAACGTACCTAGGCATGGTGGGAATTTGGGTGCAGGGGGCAGCGTCAGTATTGGAGCCAAGGACAGAAGTGACTCGGAAGGTTCAGCTGGTGCCAAGGGCGATCACTTCGGTGTTAGGTGAAAGAACTCTCGACTCCATGGGGCCCAAAGGAGCATCAGAGGTAGTTGGTATTGATGCGAAGAGCCAGAGCATGGCTGGGCAGAGCTCTTTCATCTGTCATGGCATGGGTGAAGGCCCCAGAAACTTGGGTCTAGTGACTTCATACTTTAAACATTTCTGATATTAACTACCACATAATGTGCTCGATCAACACTGCACTAGATGTTGGCGCACTGGCAATCTAAGGCACTGGAAGCAAAACCTCCTTCAACACACACAATCTGGATGTAAGACATGGAGGTGACAGAATCTCATGAACAAATTATATATCGGATGCTTGACCAGACAGGTGTTTTTGAAAATATCTGGCTCCTTTTTCTTGGGCTGGCATCGATTGTTCCCCGAGGTAAGTCATAATCCATTTGATAGTTGCAGGAAGGTAATTTTTGGGTCCAAGCTGTGTTGCCCATCTTTGAGGGGAGCTCGTTGGTTTCACCGGGGTGCCATTTGTGTTTTTAATGCTCACAGAATTGCTGGTGTGTGGCAATATATGTTGAATTAGCATGTGCTTTAAACTCCTTATCTCTAATGCCCTTGTGAGCCTTTTCCGTTTTTAGACTGAAATACGCAGTTGCTTCTTTTGTAATAAGATTCTGTACAACATGAATTGTTTTAATGTCACACTGAAAAATGCACAATAAAGAACCATTATAAAAAATTAAAGATGGCGTCCCTTCCTCTCATGTTAATGGAAAACGGGAAAGGTAGGATTTTCAGTGATCCAATTGTATCTAAATGACACTCAAAACACCCTCTACATAATCCCAGAATCCTTCTTTCTATGACTAAGCAAAACACATCGCACACTACTTTGGGACACACCCAGGATAGCTTTACAAAAGTTATGTAGATATGTATGTGTAGCAGGGGGATTGTGCTGCCTGATATAAGGGCCTATTCCTGGGCCTCCCAACTACAGGCCATTACTGACTAGAGATACTCTCAGAGGGAAGATCCAGCAACACGTGTATAGAGAATCCCTATGGAATTCCTCACATACCCCCATTATATGTATGGGAAAACACCCTTAATACCATCACAGGCTGCAGTTAATGTATGGGATAAAGCCAGAAGAAACCTGGGATGGCAGAGGAAGATAACAAGGGAAACCCTGTTGTGGAAAGGAGAAATGTTACTAGAAGTGGGTAAACTGCAATGGGATCTTGCAGCAACTAAAGTGGGAGGTGTGATGGACAGAGTAAAAATTGGTTCCAAACGGCAGGAAAATTATAACCTGTCACATTTCCAAATGTATAAATATATCCATTTCAAGCACCCTAGACGTGAAATCAGTGGAATGGGAGGGAATGTCAGATTGTGGCCATTTGGAAAACTGAGTACTCATGCGGGAACTACACATAAAATTGGTTTCACTCACCTACAGAACTCTTATCAACAACAAACTTGACATCTAACAAAAACTGAGAGCAATCTAAGAGGATGATTTAGGCCCACTGAAAGAGGCTGATTGGGGAGCAGCACTCGTGCTGCCTATGGAACTTACCAAAAACGACATTAAGATTAATTCACTTGAAAATACTTCACAGGGCAATTACAATAGGAGTTGACTCTACAAAACGGCAAGAGCTCAAACACCAATTTATCTATAGAATGTTACAAAGAGGAAGGAACTTTACTCTACAAAATTCATGGGAATATTGCAAAATGAAGGCATTTTGGGACAACAAACGAGTTGCTTTAGTTCTAGAACAGGAAATACCATGTACCCTTCAATTCGTCATGTTAGGAATCCGTTATGCCCTGCATAGGTTACTTATATTGTGTAGTTTTCCATTCTCCTGCTCAGCCAGTGTGTGTGTTTAAAGTAGAATGTTGGGAATACAGTGATGTTTGGAATGTTGGGTGCCTGTGTGAGTGGGTAATGACAGTTAGAAATGGGCTGAGCAGCAGGCAGGCTGCACCTGGTGGGGTTTCTGTAGCATAGAACTAAGGGCTGACTACTAGACTGTCCTACATCACCATCACCTTTCTACCTGGGATTACCTGTCAAATGTACTTGTATAATGAGTGTATGGTATGTTGAACCTTCCTGCTGGTTCTTCCCACGTATACCAGTCCGCATGGACACTTTATTGCGTACACCACTTTTTCTGTATTGCAATCAGATGTATGCTTTAAATCAATGTTTTTACCAGTGTGTGGGTGTGTGAAGTTCTTGCCTAGGATTACATTACCACATTGACCACAATTATAGCATTTGGTCATACCCTTGTATTTACATTCTGGAGACTTCTTTGGGGATTTCAAAAGTTCTCTTAAGTTGCTTGCCCTTGTATGTGCAAACAAAGGTATGCCATGAAATATTTGAGAAAAATCTGGTTCATTTTCAATCAATTCCCATCGATTTCTAATGAAGAACCAGCAGGAAGGTTAAAACACGTATAGTGGAACACAAAAGTAGGATTAGGAATAAGAACACTAACTCCTCTTTCTTAAGGCACTGGCTAGAAGCATCACACACGATCCCACAATTACGATATACGATTCTAGAATGTATCCGAGTCAATACAGGTATGGATTTAAATATCATGTTGGCACGAAGGAAAACCTACTGGATAAAATCGTTGGGTACTATTATACCAGGAGGTCTTAATGACCATTATGAACTCTTATGTTTTCTGTAAAGTATTCTAAAAAACCACAGACTGTGAGGGAATGCACTGCTCTGTTTATTTTTTCATTTATTATTATTTTTTGATTCTTCTTATTTTATTTTTTATTTTTCATTTCATTACATCATCTTTTTTTTTAAAAAAGGACACAAATTTTAAATTGGGCATTGTACTAGACTGATGGCACACATAAATTTCAGTTATGAAGCTGACATGTGGCATTAAGCCAGTAGATGCATCTAACCGCATAGTACACAGGATTACTGCAGTTGTCTGTTACTGCCTGTAAACATGGCATTTTACATTTCCTTTTGGATTAACGCTTCTGTCTATGGTATCGGAGTCTAATCACACGGGGTTCTGTTTATGAAGAGATTAGATGTTCTAATACTGTTGATGTTTTGCCAGCCGCTGTTGAAGAGATATGTTTAGGTAGACAGTCTGCTTTCAGTGGTGGTGACCTAGAAGTCCGTCTTTTGTGTTCATCAATTTATACAAATGTGGTGTATACTTCCGATCACGTGACTCCTGTCACGGATCGGGCATAGAGGAGATGATTTGGCGGCGTTTAGTAACACAGTGGTGAGTGTAAGCATAACACGTGTGACTAAAGGCAATTTTGGATAAGAGAAACGAAGTTGGACATATTGGTAACCATCTTCCATATGAAGGATTATGTTTAGATACACTTTTTGGCGAAGCGAGGTGAATGATCTAGAGCACACAAGTACATGCTTTAACTCTTTCGAAGAAGCGTAGTATATCTTCGACGAGTGATACATGAAGACACAGGTACGAATATTGTAGTATTCCATGTGCATAGTAGATTAATCTAAAGACCGGGGAGATGTCTATGAGTGTCGTGCACTTATTTTTTACAGGTTTTCTTGTGGGTGTATTTTTTGTGCTTTACTTAGCTGATACATACTGGATAATTTTTGGAGGTGCGTTTGAAGAGACAGGTATGAACCCTGCGGTTACTTTGATATATTTGTGGCTAATTGTCAGATAAGGGTGATGGTGATGAGTTGCGTTCTTTCATTTACTTTTTCAGGTCTCTTTGCAGTATCTCGTTTTTGCTCAGCTTAGTTTATACACACGGATATATGTGACTGATGATAGAAGGAACGTTAGGTAAGAGACATGGTAAACTGTTGTTTTTGACATAATGACAGGGTGAGGCAATCACCTAGCACTAACACGATCGCTATTGAACAAAAGGTGGACCCTTGAAAGTGATATTGATCACTGCAGTTAAAAGTGCAGTGTGTATGGTGCATGACTTCTATAGATTTAACAAATGGCGCAGATCCTTAAACCTCTTTTCATGGAATCTTAACAACACACATGAGGTGGCTTCATTTCTGTTTAGTACTATCAGTTTACCCTGTACTCCTATCTTTTCTTATTTCTCTTTCTTCTTTTCCTCGATTTTTGGGGGTGAGCAGTGTTATTCTCCAGTTTTATCGATACTAGCACTATGCTGGTTACATCTGTATGTTAAGAAATGTGAATACATGACAAATGTTTTGCTGTTTTGCTTGTGTTACAGATCTGAACTGGAATCTACATCATTTTCACAAGAAATTGAGTACTATAGTAAATTGGTTGTTACATTTAAACCCTGACGAAGGGTTCTATTTAGAACCCGAAATGCATTGGGTATCTTTTTAATTTTTCGTAATTTAAATGGTTTTTCAACTGAATGTAATGTAATGAGTGAATAAGAAACTCATGAACTGAATCTACAATTGTATTTAGCGAGATTAATACTAAGGATATTCATAGACATTGTAAATATACGATTGATCATATTTCACTGTGTTTGAATAAACCGGAGTCTGAGAAATGGAATATGTATATTTGAATTTCTGATAAATGAATTTTTGACATGTGAGTAATATTGAGGCCTTCTGCCCATAGTTGTGCGACAGGTAGCATAGGGCTCTCCCTACGCTCTTAAAAGCTTAAATGTACTTGTATACCATCTTGATGTACTTGGGCCAACGACTGAATAAAGGAACTTATGAAATCTACTTGGCTACCCGCATCTACTTGTGTCACAGGGCACAAAATATTTTGGCGACGAGGATGGAATTTTCCCACTTGCCTACTTGTCTCTACAGTTGGTCAACGAAGCAGAAGATGACATCTTTAACCAGTCCACAGGGTGGGAAGAAGCCACATGTCCTACTAGTGCAGACAACTAGGAAACAACGCAACATCAAGCACAAAAGAGGCAACACAAGAAGCAACACAAGAGGATCCATTGTAACACAAGAAGGCACAAAAAGAACAAAAGAAATTGGTACAGCACACTCCGCAGCCCCACCAGTGTCCTGTACATCGGACAGCCCCAACAAAAGCGTGGTGTACTGTGTGTTTGTCACAAGACCTGCACCTTCAAAGGAAGCTTGCTCCCTGGAAATGACTTTCTACAGGTGTACACACTGCTTGGATGCAGCACATGACATATCTACATGAGCATCTGTCCTGTTCAAAGTCTGTCTACTTCCAGATCTGGGCGCCACACTGGAGGTGCCTGCATACTGTTTTCTCTTGCTTCTACACATCTACAAGACGTTCTATTTCAGCACTGGAGCACTGAGTTGCACACAGATACAGTCGCTTGAATTTACCAAGCCCTAGGCAGCTGAGAACATTGTGTACTTTGTTGCTTCAAATTAAGTTGGCAGCGTGTGGAGGCCGTTTTGGCAAAGATCGCGTTCCTGGTCATCCACTCTACATGTACAGAGGTATGGAGTACTTTGGCCATGCATGGTGAATTGGCATCAGAGCATTGGATTGACCTTTGGAGGCGAGCTGCTTTCATCTATTATTGGCATCTTATGAGCCACCTTTGAGCCAGCAGCAGTTTAACCGCTACATACATATTAAAAATTGTGGCACGTGTTACATCCAGCGCACGCACCTACCTCCATGCTGAGGTTGCGCTGATGGCTCAAAGCGCCTTCAGTGACAATGCTGTGAGGCTGGGCACTGCGGTAAAGACGTTCTGCTGCACAGGTTTTCAGGGAGCCACCTGGCGCGACGTGATCTGCTTGCAGCCATTTTAGGGTTGGCGATCTTTCTACTCTATTACATGTGCTCGGCCCTCGACTTTGCCAACCACGTCTCTGTCAGATGTGGCATTTTTGTTAAAGTTCGCTGAAGTATTCAAGCTGAGAGGAACGCTGTCATGGGAGGATGTCTACACGACGTCTCTTCTTCTTGTCTCACTCAAGAATGCAAGGTACATTTTCTCTTTTCTCCATGTTCTTGTCGGAGCGCTTGAACACAGTTGGGAGGCAACTACTGGCTCTTCCTGTTACATATTGTCCCAGGATCGTGCTTCTGCAAAGTTGGGGGGCAACTACAAGATTTTTTTTGCCCTGTTAAATTATTATTGCAGTTTTGCCTTTGCTGATAGCTTTGTCTTAGCAGTGACTTTCTAATGACATTACATGGGCTATCTTTTATTGGACCTACAGGCGGACAGTGTTTCTTCTGCCAGTTTCTTAGGAATTCCTGTCTTCACAGCAATGCTTTGATGTGCAACTCGGGTGAGAGTTTGCTCACCGGCGGGATCACTTGTTCTACATATTCCTACTGTGATTGTTTTGTCCTATGTATGTAGAGTTTGCCTTACGTGAATCTATGTATGATTAGTTACATGTTCACAACTTATGTTTCCAGCTTCCACAGTTTAGGTTTTCTTGCTCAAAGGATGTTCTAGTCTTGTCCTTGGTAGGTAGCTGTACAACATTCTCCCTTACATGAGGGATGGTCATGGGTTTGGGTACGAGTCCCTTTCCCAGAAAGCATTACAGGTGGCCCCTACACAGGAGTGGGTTCATGGGTATGTTTCCCATTTACAGTTGTTCAATTTGGTAACCCTTACGTGGGGTATGTTTATTGGGTCTGCTCCAATTAACATTACATTTAACCCCTACCCAGGGTGTGTTTTCATGGGTTACGGTCCCATATGCATGGTTTAAGTCATAGACCCTTACAGGAAGGATGACTTTATGGGTCACAGTCCCAAGTGTTTGTCCCTCACATGAGGGGTGAAAGATGGGTATTTAGCTCCATCTTCAAAATGTACATAGGCTTCCTTACGTGAGGAATCTTGTCTAGTCATTTGTTTTCTTGCAGTGTTGTGTTTTTGCCCTTTTCCATACTCAAAAAAGTTTTCTCTTTTTTTTTATTGGGAGAGGATGGATTATTTTACTCAATCTATTGGTTGTTGTAAGTTATCCATTCTTTCTGTTTCGAATGGCTCTGACCCTCTCGTGATGTTTACTTAATTGCACATCCCTGGGTTTTGAACTGTTTATTGCATTTGTAATTTTTCTTGTGCATAATTTTCCTTTTAATCTTTACCTGCGTTTTTCATTTTAAAAGGAGGGGGATGTGTTATGCCTTGCATAGGTTACTTATACCGTGTAGTTTTTTATTCTCCTACTGCTCAGCCAGTGTTTGTGGTTAAAGTAGGATGTTGGGAATACAGTGATGCATGGAATGTTGGGTGCCTGAGTGAGTGAGGAATGACAGTTACTAATGGGCTGAGCAGCAGGCAGGCTGCACCTGGTGGGGCTTCTGTAGCATAGGACTAAGGGCTGACTACTAGACTGTCCTACATCACCATCACCTTTCTACCTGGGATAACCTGTCAAATGTACTTGTATACCATCATGATGTACTAGGGCCAACTAGTGAATAAAGGTACTTATGAACTCTACTCGGCTACCAGCGTCTACTTGTGTCACAGGGCACAACAGAATCCCAAATGATGTTGATTTTCCTAGAGCTGAAATGACGTTCTGCCTGTTGAGTTTCACAGTTGCTAAGAGGTATGTTGCGAAGAAAGCAGGAAACCAACAAGTCCTGCCAATGACAGAGATGACAATCAGATATGGATATGTGTATGGGAGCATAAAAGATAATATGCTGTGCTCAAGAAAATTTGAAACGGTTTGGGGCACGTGGAGAAACTATTAAGAATGAAATGAAAGAGTTGAAAAAAACTTGCGGGATAGGCAATGACAAGGAATCATTTGCAGATGAATAAGAAGAAAAATACTGACTTGAATTTGATGTTGTCACCCAGCTTTTACGTATACACAAAATTTGAGAGAAGATAGGCATATCTTCGATACTGATATTGACATTGCTGGGGGGACTACTAATTATTGCATACTCATTTGTTGTGGTCTGTTCATTATGTTAAGCGTACCACCACAAGGTTCCAGTTGTTTCCACCTTGAAGATGCTTACTCCCAAGCCCTTCAAGAACTAGCCAGCGTGACAAGGATGTGACTCTTGTCACTACTTGCTAGCCCCCAAAGGGAAGGGGAAGTGGAGAGAGAAACAAACAAACAAACACAGGATCTCTTCTTGAGATGACTGGCGTTGTTTCTCTTTTAAGTATTCTGGGCTGCTTGTAGTTAGTTGTGACACTTTGATAACGTATCTAATAAATTATTACAGAATTATCACTAACAACTCTACCATTAATGTTCCTTCAAAACTATGTTATACATTCATATGTATACATACCAGAGATAGATTAGCCCATTCCTATACTTCTTTAATGCAACTTGAGACAACTTGAAACAATGATATTTGCACCTTCAAATACAAATATAGATTGATAAATGCTTGGGTTCAATGATAGCGTCAGATTTCAACTGGTTATTATGTTAGTAAAACCATGTTAACCAACATTATACAACTTAACTTCTCTTACCTTGCTTATATTTTCTTAAGCAGTAAATTTGGGGTCTGTAAAAGGTTAGAAGACAAGAAAAAACAAGGCAACCTACTATGCCTACGATTCCTTATACATTTAGAACCTTAGTAAAAGTTACAATAATTGGTACTTGACAGTGCAGTTATAATTCACCGCAAATTATTCACAAAACACCTTCTAAAAAGTTCTGGTACCTAAAACTTTCAATTATGCTTTCAAGTCTTGAATACGTTTTGTTCAAAAGTATTATTTCCAACGTTTTTCTCCTTAAAGCTTTTCAAAGTGATGTAAAGTTGCAATTATGTTCATTGCTCTTGGAATTGAATTTGCCAAGGTTTGTTTAATCGAGCTCAATCATGAAATGTTCTTACTTTCTCAAAGGTCCCCTGAAGAGGAACTACGCCGAAGCCAGGATCTCCGTGGGACAAGGTCCGGTCTTTTAAATATACCGTCAGGAAACAGGAAGTTGAAGCGATGTTGAAAAGCCGAGGACTGAGAAATTTCCTAGTTCACACAAAGGAAAGTTTCAATTCTATTAAGGACGCGGAAGCGAGGATTTTGCTTGTCCTTTCTCCATTTTATTGGACAGCACGTTAGAAGTAAAAAGAAAAACATGAACCATGAACTACCCTAACCAACATGGCAGCGGTAGTCATGGTAAAACAGTAACCAATCATAGTCCACAGTAACAGCATAAAGGAATCCCACGTCGGTAGTCCTTCCTCTTTCGATGCTGCCGGTGGAAAGAAGTCCTCTACCCTCTAGTCCGTTTTCTGATCGGAACCTAGGGAAGAGAAAATATAATAATATCTCGTCCAGAACAATGTTGATAAAAATCTAAAACATTGCAATGGAAACAATCAAAGATAAATGCAGTAATACAAGATATATCCAGTAAAAAATACATCAATCAAATGTACACATCAATACATATGAAAAAAATATTACTTCCCTCGTATGAAGAAACCATTACTGGAATCCATAGGTCAGGGAGGGAAGGCTAGATAAAGCCAGGGTGGGAAAATCCTCGCCTCCGTGTCCTTAATAGAATTGAAACTTTCCTTTGTGTGAACTAGGAAATTTCTCATTCTATGTCAGGAAGCGGAGGCGAGGATTTTGCTTGTTTAAAGCCTACTCACCACCAAAGAGGTTGCCTCACGTATTGGTTTAAAATAAAACTTTTTAAAAGTTGAATCTGAAGACCAATCCGCTGCATTCATAATATCTTCCAATCTGCCCCCAACTTGGACAGCCTTGGAAGCCATAGCGCCTCTAGTGGAGTGAGCGCCGAAGTTTGTAATGTTAATACCAGCCTCAAACATAATCCACCTGATCCATCTGGCAATGGTGGGAGAAGAAACCGCTTTGAAAGGTTTCTTTATCGCAATTAGCAATTGTCTTTCGCCCGGGGGGCGGAGTTCTAAAGTGACATCCTCATAAGTTTTGAGGCAACGAACAACACAAAGTTTAGGTGAATCCGGAAAAGCCGGGTAAGATACTGACCTGGCATTACACTTAGTTCTTCTAGAGACGGTAAAAGTAACACCTTCAGGGGTAAAGACTCTGGCAGAAATATCAAGGGCGTGGACATCGGAAGCCCGTTTGCAAGAAATGAGACATAGGAGAATAGCCAATTTAGCCGAAAGTTCCTTGCGTGAAAGGTATTCGTTATCCTGTCAGGATAGAAGAAATCGTAAAACTACATTCACGTCCCAAAGACCAGAATAACGCGGTTCCGGTGGACGTGACAGGCGAATACCCTTGAGGAGTTTGCAAAGCCAAGGATGCTCTCCGACAAGAGAACCATCCACAAGGGCATGACCCGCGGAAATTGCTGATCTGAAAGAATTGATGGTACAGTAAGCAAGTTTGTCGTTAAAAAGTTGAGCAAGGAAGTTAATTACTTCTGTCACAGATAAGCCCACGGGATCCAAGTGTTTTGCCACACACCAACAAACCCATCTGTTCCAGGCAGATCGATATCGTTTAGTGGTACTAGGGGCCCAGGCTCTCTGAATGAGGAGTTCAGCGTCTTTCGAAAGTGAGTCGTTAGACCAACGTCTCCTGAAATCCTCCAGGCCAATAGACGTAGATGGCCTTGGAGAACCAGAGGATGTGGATGACCCAAAGGATCCGTCAGAATGAGGTCGGATACTGGCAGCCGAATAGGTCTGTCCCAAGATAATTCCAGAAGGGACGGGAACCAGCATTGAGCCTTCCATATAGGAGTGATCAAGATTAGAGAGGCTCGTAGTCTGCGGACCTGGGCTGCTACCCTTTGAATGAACAGGAACGGGGGAAATGCGTAAGCTGGAAACCGGGACCAATCCTGCAGGAAGGCATCTACTGCTTCCGCACCCGGGTCCGGCTTCCAGCTGTAGAACCGGGGAAGTTGGGCGTTCCACCTGGACGCAAACAAGTCCATCTGAGGAAGACCCCAAAAATCCGAGATCATCTGAAAGACAGAAGGATCCAGCTTCCAATCGCTGACGTCCCGAAAGTTCCTGGACTGCCAGCCTGCCACAGAGTTCATCTCGCCGGGAAGATACTCCGCCATGACTGAAATCTGGCGTAGAAGAAAATAGTTTCAGAAATCCTTCGCGAGATCCGCCAGGACTTTGGAGTGGGTGCCGCCCAGGCGATTGATATACCTGACCGCAGTCGTGTTGTCCATCCGAAGAAGGACACAACAAGAGACTTTGTTCATTGTAAACGAGTGAATGGCGAACGAACCCGCAAGGAGTTCCAAGCAATTGATGTGAAGATGAAGTTCCTTCTCCGTCCATCTGCCACCCACCGAGAGGGAGCCGCACCGGGCTCCCCATCCCTGGCGGCTGGCATCCGACTCGATCACAAGATCTGGACGGGAGCCGAAGATCGCCTTCCCGTTCCATGCATCCATGTGATCCAACCACCATAGGAGTTCCGATCAGGCTTCCATGGATAAAGAAATGAGTTCCGAGTATGTGAGACCTTTGCGGAGATGAAACGCTTTTAGTCTCTGGAGAGCCCTGTAATGAAGCGGGCCTGGAAAAATGGCCTGGATCGATGAAGACAGTAAGCCCACTATCCTGGCCAAGAGACGGAGAGAAATCCGGTCCCGACTAAGGACCTTGCGAATTTCCTTCTTGATCTTGGTAATCTTTTGAGAAGGGAGATGTAATGTCGCATCCGTAGTTCTTATCAGAAAACCCAGGAAAGTAATTTCCTGCTGAGGGATTAACTCCGACTTCTGGGCATTGATGATGAACCCCAGAGATTGAAGAGTAGTTATGGTCACCTGAAAATGATGGAGAAGAAGATCCTTGGATTGATTCATCAAAAGAATGTCGTCCAAGTAAATGCTCAGACGAAATCCCATGGTGCCTAGATGTTCCACCACGGGTCGAAGGAGTTTGGTAAAACACCAAGGTGCTGAGGAAAGACCAAAGGGGAGAGTAGGAAATTCGTAGATCTGATCTCTCCATAGAAACTGGAGGAATCGGCAATGAGGAGGGTAAATCGGAACTGAAAGATATGCATCCTTCAGGTCCAAACGTACCAACCAATCGTTCTGAAGAAGGAGGTCTCTCAAAAGATGGGTACCCTCCATCTTGAAATGTCTGTAAATGACCCATTCGTTGAATGAACGAAGATTGATGACTGGTCTGAACCCTTTGTCTTTTTTCTCGACCAGAAAGATGTTGCTGAGAAAGCCATTTGGATGAAGAGAAGAAGGAGTGATGGCGCCTTTTTGCAGCATAGCTCGAACTTCTAAATCTATAAGCTCCTGGTCTGGGAGAGAAAAAACCAATGGACGAGGACGTGAGAGTTGAACGGGGGAACCGTAAAACTCTATGTGAAAACCTTGAACAGTTTCTAGAACCCAAGGGTCTGATGTGAGATCCAACCAGGCCTGAAGAATTAAAGCAATCCTTCCCCCCAGACGTACCGGAGAAATGATGGAAAAACTCACCGTTGAATCCTTTGGCGTTGAACTGATTGCCTCCACGTCCTCTGCCCTGGCCTCTGCCTCCACGGGAAGGATAGAAGGAACCTTGACGTCCATCATTCCATCCATTGTTCCTTTTGAACTGACCTCTATTGGGGCCTTGCTGGAACTGGCGGCCGGAAGAGCGACCCCTGCCTCTGCCGGCCCCGCCAAAAACCTTCTTAGGAAACATTTTCTTCATTGAAGCTTGTGCTTTATCCAAGGCTGAAAAAGTAGCCACAAACTTCCCAAGTTCTTTCACGAAAGGGTCACCAAACAAGGTACCTTGCTCTACCGAACCTGCCTCCGAAGAAGATAACTCACCAAGCTTGGGATACATTTTTAGTAAAAGAGACCTGCGACGCTCCGCAGAGAGAGCACAGTTGGCATTGCCAAGGAGACAAATAGCCCTCTGTGCCCAACTCGCTACGTCCTCAACTGGGAGTGGAATACCCGATTCCTTGGAACGCTGGGCAAGTTCAATAATTTTTGTAAGGGGACCGACAACGTCTAACAACTTGTCCTGACCGACTTTCCAGGACCTGTCAATTCCTTTCTTAGGGTCCTTAACATACTTAGCGAAAAAAGTGCATAACTTCGGGTCTATTTCAGGAGTGGCTGCGGAAGAGAAGGGCGAAGACATTCAGAACGTAAACGCAGTCTCACATCCTGAGAGAGCGGTTGCCTAAGTTTAGCAGCCACGTAGTCAGCCGTTGATTTCTCGGGAACCCACTCTGAAGAACGGGGTCTGTAAATAGAGTTAGGGTCAAACATGTCTGGGGAAACTAGGTCACCCTCACCATAATCCGAGACATTAGATTTAGGGCGCCAAGACCTACTAATGTCAGACATATCTTCAGAAGATGCATCGTCATCGTCATCACCGTAGTCATCCTCGTCATCTACTCCCTCTTGGGGAAACCCTTCCTCCGGGGCAAGGTCCTGGGTGGAAGTACCACCAATATCCCCGGGTGAGTCGTCCCCCCGGAAGGGTGCGCTTCTTAGCGTGCGCGCACTCTTATGAAAGACTTCTGCAAGTCTGCTGAAGCCTTCCAGGTGCCCCGCGTCACGCTTCTTGGCCGTGCGTGAAGGTACAGCAAGCACCCCACTGGGCCCAGCCCCACTGTCTCCAAAAACACCTGAAACAGTTTTAAAAACATGGGCAGACAGTTTATTAACGCTATCCTGTAGAGGTGCCAGCGCCTGGGCAATAGCCGAAGATAGGAGTCTGTCCACCTCTACAGGAGGGCGCAATAAGGGCTGTTGAGGCTGCTCAGAATCCACAGCTACACCATCTTGTTCTTGACGAGTCTGCATTTGCGCAGAAGACTGGGCACCCATACAATTAAAAACGCCCCAAACTAATTAAAAGGGGTGTTCCCCAACACAGGTACCCACAGGCAATACCAGATACTGTGGACATTTTTTTGCCAATAAAGTGACTGACATGTTATGAATGTAAATATTTATAAATACACAAGAAAAAAACCAGTCACTTAAATAATCTTGCCACAATACAGTAGCGTCAGTGTGGGGAACGAGGCACGATTAAAATTAAGCGAAGCGCCTTGCCTCGGCGCGTGTTCACCATCAGCGCGGAGATGCGCTGAGGAGAAAAGCCGGTCAGCGTCGAAGAAGACGCCACAGACCGCGCATGCGCGCAACAGAGATGCTCGGGCCAAAAGCCTACCGCGTCTTCACGAAGAAACAAACAGCCTACAAAGCAGGACAACAGTCGCAATGTAAAATTATGACGAAATATGTTGTCAACAATGAATAAAACGCACTGCCACGCCACAAGAATAAGCTGAGGAGAAAAACTGGACTTATCTTGACGCGGCAGCAATGGAGAAAGAGGAAGGACTACCGACGTGGGATTCCTTTATGCTGTTACTGTGGACTATGATTGGTTACTGTATTACCATGACTACCGCTGCCATGTTGGTTAGGGTAGTTCATAGTTGATGTTTTTCTTTTTACTTCTAACGTGCTGTCCAATAAGATGGAGAAAGGACAAGCAAAATCCTCGCCTCCGCTTCCTGACATAGAATCAGGAATCAGGAATGCCGGTGAAAAGCTTTTCTGCAGCTCCGTAAACGACGAGGGATGGAAAGGAATCAGGAGCAGAAATCAGGTAAGCGGAGCGGGAGGGAAAGGAGAGAGAAGGACTGAAGGGCAGGAACTCCGCAGACTGGAACACTTGTGGAAGACGCAGCAATCTTGAAGCGAAGCGTCTTCTGCGAGTTAGGCAGGGGTTTTTATAGCTTTTTAGGACACACATGTGAAAACGTGAAACGTGCTGTGTAACTTCAGTTAGGACAAGGCTCCACGTGTTCCAAAGCATGAATATTCATAAGCGCTTACGTTAGCTTGGAGCGTGATAGCTTGGAACAGTCAACAGGAACAAACAAGCATTGCTAACCGTATTCAGTACAAGAACAAACAAGCATTGCTAATTGCAAATAAGCATTCATTGAAATACTTCGTCCTGAAAATGAGCATGAAATCATGAAATCAACCCAATTACATGTTTCTGATCCTGAACCCTATTTAATCCTAACACATTATGCTTGAAAATGAATAGAAATATTCAATTTTTTTCTGATGTGCAGTCAAAGCTTGCCTTTTTTTACATTTGAGGGCGTTTTTGTAAAGAATGGATGGAAAAGGGCCTCTGAGAATGTATTAACTGCTTCCTGGAGCTGGATCAAGTATGCTTATCTCTGTTTTAGATTTGTTGACCAAAATAGCACACAAAGAGGGACATCATTTGCTATTAAGGGTTGTTCACCACAATATTAAGTAGTGAGGGATTAATTTTACTGATAGGAGGCAACAGTATAACGATGGCAGGACGTTTGCAGTAGTCAGTTACAACACGTTTTGTGATTTAAATGTTAGGAAACAGTGATTTTCTTGACTATCTCCTGTTTGAAAGCCATTATGCATCCGGAGGAGCTGTAAAATCTACACATACAACCCCTTCTTACATGCTCCCGTTTCTGTAGCTTTATAAAAATGGGTGCCTTAGGTAGGTTTTCCTGACCACTGAGCAACAATGGGATTGAAAACTGAAGGCAAACTACTTATCAAATCTCAATGACAAATCATGTAACCACAATGTTCTACAAATTGATGCAGTTTTGACCTTTTCTTCTCCAAAGTGATATTACCACAGCGTAGTCCAATTATGACACAAGATGTATTCATGCATGTAATGGTATTTAAATAGTGCAGACCTATATGTTGTACTGAGTAGAAGTGTGAAGACACAGTGTGATAAAGAAGGATGAGCGTTAGAGAGGATGAGGTGCTAGTGTTCCTTGAAGATATCAATTTGTTTATGACAAGAATAAGGGTACAAGCAGTTCTAAAGTTGATGGGGGAGTTGAACTAGTTCCTGAGGGTGTTGCTTGAGAAGATATGAACTCATATTTTTCATTTAGCATTTCTCAGTTTCTGGTGTTGCAACGTTTGGGTTCTACTGCTGCATTGTCTGCAGAAGACAGCTGGCTTCTGCCGAGGTTTGCATGGGTGATGTGTCTGAGGGAATTGCAGGTTATGCAGCTGGTGTTGATTGTTTGCAGGTCTATGGGGGAGCTAATTAATTTCCTTTAGTGTTGAGATTATGCGTTCAAATTTCCTCCTGCCTATGATGAGGCAAGCAGCAGCATCTAGGAATCCATTTAAGGGAGCCTCGGTAGAGGAGGAAGGCTGTGACTTGGGTTCATCCAGATGGGCATGGATTAGTGCTTACACTGTTGAACTGAAGTCAGTTTCGGGTAGGGATGGTTTAACCTTTCTTCTCCAGAGTGAGATCTGATACAGTGCTGTCTTAGTTTTCTTGACAATGGTCTGAGGCCAATAATGCCTCTCGGAGATTTTGTTTTAGAAGTTGACTCAGGGTTATGCGATCAAGGTTCATAAAAACTATGTATGGGTTTACAGTGAAATATGGGTTAAATGAGTAGAGGAGCAAAGGAACCAGACTAAAGGTCATGGGGACAGCATGTATTATTTCCTCAGTATAAAACATAAATTATCTCTTCTTATTAGTGAATTCAGGTCACCTAGGATTCACCGTGGAAGGTTTGCCTCGCAATCTGCTCCCATAGGAGCTAAAATGTTGATGGTAGGAGGGCAGAGAAAGAAAAGCCTTCTGCTAGGATGATCTGATTGTCTATAATATTATTGCATAAACAGTTATCCTTGGTGTCGCGTGGGGCTTTTTAAATGCTGCATGAAAAAAGGATTAGTCTGCTAAAACCCCTGATATTCGCCCCACTGGGAACTAAAATGCACAGGATGGGCAGTGGCCACATCTGATGGCCATTTCTCCGTAAATAATTTTTTATATCAAAGGGAATTAGAGGTCACCTGTGTTGTCACGGTTGTGGGAAATAACCCCAAACCAGTCCATCACGATTGCCTAAATGAAGGTGGTGAATAGAGGCCAAAGAGGGATAAGAAATGATGCATTTCCTCATAATCCACTTCCGATTTCTCATAAAAATTATCCCTGCTGCACCACAAGCATTTCAGACCTTCCCCCCCACATTGACCCCAGTTGAACTGAAAACCAGGTATTTGGTAGAGGCCAGCAGAGTCATGCCTTGTGCTGGGATATCTGGTTACATTTTTTTATTCCTACAAAAATCATCAAATTGTTTAGGCACTTAGTGGACCGGGTCAGAGGATAATACCCTACATATTCTTCAACCGGGTAAAGCCTTGTGCTTTGATGCCTACTCCTTACTTTGTTTATATTCCTACAACTTACAACATTGTTTCCTGGCATCTAGGGGGAATTTCAAGTCTCCCAAGTGGTCACGTCTGGGATAACAGCCTGATATGCTGCCATATGGGAGCTTTCATATGAGAGGGCTAATGCAAATGGTAAGCAGAGACCAGAGCAAGCATCCTATTCCATTTCTCAAAAAATATCCCTCATGTCTATGGGCCTCTTTATGTCCTCGAAAATAGAATGAATGTGTATGTAATATCATTTAAACAAAATAGAATCCACTCAGAAGGTGGTAGTGATCCCTAAAGTGATGGGGAGCACACAGTGTTGTTTGAATACCCCTCACACACCAAAAGGCCCCTTGGGGTCATGCTTCATCACCGGGGCCTTCGCATCCCTCTACGGGACGCGGCGTGCTGCGACTCACGAATACGTAGGAGCACTGATAGTGAACTATGTGTGTATATATATATAATATAGCAACGGTTACTGCACGACCTCGTAGACTGCCATCCCCTCAATGTCGGAGCCGCGTTGAGGGGATGGCAGTCTACTAGGTCGTGCAGTAACCGTTGCTATATTGAGCAGTGAGGAAGGAACCCTCAATACCAAGCTAAGGCTCATGAGGTCAGATAACCTTGGTTCATAAGTTCTATATCTTCAACGCCAATTGGGCGCAACAGAACTTATACATACGATAACACCTATAGGTACATTTCACCTAGTTTTTTTGTAGAATACACTTTTACATTTCAATCCCATGTGAGTAAGGTGAGGATAGTCGTGTATATCCTCGTCCTGAAGAAGGAGTCGCTGGACTCCGAAACATGTTGACGCACTTTTTGAGGTTGGTATACCCTAATACGTATAACTGACAACCTCGTCTTACACCCCTTTTACCAATACCAGCCGAGGACATAATAAATATATTTTTTCCTACGAGCCAGGTATTTTTTAACCTTCACTTTCTCACCTCACAACTCACTCCCTCTCACACACACACACACACACATAGTTCACTATCAGTGCTCCTACGTATTCGTGAGTCGCAGCACGCCGCGTCCCGTAGAGGGATGCGAAGGCCCCGATGATGAAGCATGACACCAAGGGGCCTTTTGGTGTGTGAGGGGTATTCAAACAACACTGTGTGCTCCCCATCACTTTAGGGATCACTACCACCTTCTGAGTGGATTCTATTAAGTTTAAATGAATTGATAGGGGAGACTGAAGCCACCTCTTCCTCTCCCTCCCTCCTTTGGTTGTATTTATGTGTATGTAATATCAACATTCAAGTCTGGGAGCTAAAATGCAGATAAGTGAGTAGGAGCCAGTTCGAGCCATACCTTTTGTGAGCATACCCAGCCCCCCCACACAGTGTCTATTTTCTTAGTTGGCAAAAATGCTCAATAGAATATGTTGGACATTTCAGTTCCCTTTTAGAGTCTAGTTTGAGTGGAGTAACATAAACAATCAGCCCCCCTAAGGGAGCAGAAATATAGATGGCTAGTAGAGGCTAGAGAAAACTACACCTTGTGCCAAGATGACTAGATCCTCACTCTGTGTCTGTGTGATCACTTGACAAAATTGACACCTGACATCTAAAGACTACCTAAGGGCTGCATAACGAGGGATTAGAATCCCCACTATACCAATCCAAGAGACTTAAAATGCAGGTGGTTGGTAGAGGCCTGAAACAGATGCAGATAGTGCCCGGATACCAGCTTTCTGCTCTGTTCAATTTTATTTGCATAAAACGTGTTGCATAGCATTTCTGATTTCCCAAAGGGGCATATAGGGGGCGTTAACATGACCTGGAATGCTGATGATGTGTACAAAAAGGTGAGAGGATGCATAGTCCCCCCACTGATTTCCATCCATTTCCTCAAACAAATCTGGAGTTCATGGGGCATGTAATGCCTTCTACGGTAGCAGCTCAGGGGATAAAATTCCATGGCCCATGTTAATACCCCGAAGAAGTTGGTCTGCAGATCGTGGGTGAGGCCAGGGAGAGGCACGTCTTCTATCAGAATACTTGGCCATGCAATCCATTTTTATTTTTATGATTCGCAAAATAATTATCCCTGGAGTCCAGTGGAAATTTCAGGTCCCTCAAATTAGTGTCCATGGCAGCTGACATGCAGGTGGTTGGTCGAGGCCAGAAACAGACACACCTTGTGCTGCTAGACTGCCTGTAATCAGATGCAGAAGAAGAAGACATGATCTGGGGACTGTTGCTTTGGCAGAAGATCTTACTGGGCATGACAAGTAAACAAATCCGCATTGACCTGCAGGAACTGACTGGCGGTTAAAATTATAAGTGTTTCGTGTTTAAGGAAACTTATGCTGACACTGCTTTTTGAGCCCTGGATTCTTGCAGTGCCTACTGCTGCATTCCTATTTTGTCCCAAAAGTCTTTCTGATTAGGTTCATGAGCTCCCCTTGTGTTTTTCCTTTTGTTGTACTTCTAAATCATTCTCCAGTTTCCTGTTTCCCACAGCAGCTTACTCATCCGGATTTTTAGAGCCTCTACCTCGTACTCTGGAGTCCCAGCTGTCAGTACAGGTTCCCACAAAAAGAGCCTTCGTAACTTGGAATACATGTAGCACTGGTGCCTCAGTACATACTATATTGAAAGTCATAAAAGGGCCCACAAATCGAAGTGCAAACTTGGGATAGAAGCAAGGAAGGGTTAAATTCATGGAGGATAATCAAACTGAATCATTGACCCCTTCTTGGCCAAATATATACCCCAGAAACTTGATGGTTTTCTTAAAAAATTGACATTTTTCTTTGTGGAGTGTGACACCATAATCCTGTAGGCTTTGGCGAGTAGCTCGGAGTCGTTGATGATGTTCTTCAAGTGCAGCAGAATGTCATCACTGACATTAAGTACTCCTTGGGAAGAATGGAGCAGTAAAGGTGTACAAACTGTTGATACACATTCAGAAAGGCCATCTGTCTCCCATCATCCGCAACCAACAGTCTGGTCAATTTGAAAGGACCTCAGGATTACTCTGGAGAAACCCTGGGATTCACATTGCTGTCTGGCAGGTGTCCTCAACCTTCATCTTATGTGCCATAGTTAAGACACCAGTAACTCGCCACAATGTGAAGTGCTTCAAAACTGTTATTGAAGAAGAGCACATAAAATGCAGCTGGTTCAAAGGGTCCAGAGACATATAACAGCCAAAACAGTTTTAACCATGACAATCATAATTCCACAATGGAAGACCTAACAAACCAATAGACTTATACAAAATACTTACATCATATAAAGCATAACAGAGAAGAAATATTATCTTAACATGCCACACATCTTTCCCTTTATTTTTTCATGCATTATATATGTATATATATTTTTTTTTCAATAAAGAAGCGTGAATTATAAACAGAAGTGAAACATTGTTTAACAGATTTAGTTGTTCACAAAAATAATATCAAGAAAATAATGGCAATGCACTATAGCAATAAGTTAGTCTGCATATCTTATAGGCACTCTGATAATCCTAACACTCTTTCTTAATATAGAGCTCTCTGAGATTCTCACAGCACATTACAGAATTGTCCATTTGACACAGGCACCGCATTGCTTCTCATGTCCGTCAGCCTAACAGGATCTTAAAACTTGGAAAATCCTGTTATTTGCAGAAGTGGATCTTTGATTCATAACATATCGCCTACTTCAACTCTAGACTTTCTGACAAATTTGACTTTCATTTTTTGCATCTCTATGACAGCGCAAAACACTGTGTTTATCTCTCAATAGTTTTGCATTCTCACAAGCCCCAGATATATCATAACATTGACCCATCATTTCAACTTTCCCAAAAGAATATATGACGTTACATTGCGCTGTTTACACTGTGATACCTTTACAACGCAAGCATTACAACCCAAGTCATTACAACGACTTGCGTTGGAGGGCGCTGGACTTAGGAATAGTATGATTTACTATTCCAACTCCAGTCTACGTACAGTAGGGAAGGTGTTGGAATAGTAAATCATACTATTCCTTAGGTTAGAGCGCCATTTACTGCAAGTCATTGTAATGTCTTTTGTTTTAATACCAGCGTTGTAAATGTATTGAAGTGTAAACACGGTGATGTAACCAATGTTTCCCTTTCCGAAAGGGACAGAAAGAGGACACCACTTTTCTCCCTCTCATAAGTTCAAAAAGTACCTCCCCATGACGGAATGAGGCATGGACCTGTAAGCCCTAATCAACTCTCTTACTGTAGTTTCACAATCCATTTAGACCTTACAGCACTCTAAATGCATTCTACCAATACTCTGTTGAACCTTTCACATTTTCTGTTGGCTTAAGGGTGGGTGATAAAGAGGAGTGCGTAAATGTTTTACACACATTTATCCAGGAATTTCATCATAGCTATGGAGGTGAACTGAACCCCATTATCTGTGAGCAGCTTCTCTGGAGTCCCTTTACTGGAAAATACATCCCAGGGAAAACTAATCACAGCCTTGCTGTTGGGTACTGCCACACCTCGCACTTCCACCCACCTTGATAGGTCTTTAACTAGTACTATAAAATACCTCATCCTAGGAGGCAGTATTTTAAACGGTCCAAAAAAATCTACTGCAATCCTCTGCTACACTTTGCTGGGACTAACCACAGGTATGGGTGCAGGCACAGTGATGACCAATAGAATATCACTAGAACAACATTGAGTGCAGTTTCTTACCAATCTTTCTACCCCTGGTCACCATAAATAATTTCTGATCCTTTGTTTTCGGATTTATGCTTTTCTCAAATCTAAATAATCCATCCCAAATGTAAATCTCTGTCTTGAGAAACCTGACCTACTAAACGCTCTCAAACATTTACAGAAAAGGGCAACCAAGTCCTAAGTAACTATGAAATAGTTAACAAATCCCAGTCAAAATAACTGAAAGAAGATGGGAGACCAAAGGATACAAAACATTCAAGAGTGCATAAGCAGAAACCCCTTGGGTTCACATCTTCAGACTAATTTTGAGAAACAAAATATCCACAAGCTTTACACAAAATAGATATTACCTTAGTCCCCCTGTGTTTTTGACCCCTCACAAAGAAATGAAAGGTGGGCTTATTAATTTAAGAACTATGTGGCATTTTTATCATCATATCACACAATCCAGCAAGTCACCTTGCTGTGCTGCATGATAGAAAAAGGACAAGAATTGTCACATTTAACATAATCCGGCACAGTCCTGGCTTTTGCCTAGCACAAAAGCAGGATTATAAGCAGGATTGTTTTTGTGCAAAAAGGGGCACATTCCTGCACAAACATAATCACATGAGGTATTTACTTCTTTCTAAGTGTGCTGCAGAATGCAGCACACATAGAAAGAGGAAAAAGCAAGGAGATATAAACATGTGTCTCCTCATTACACCTCACCTGAAGAGGCGTAGCAGTTTTGGCCTATTCCAAGGTCTACAACTTATGACAAATATGGAACTGTATCAAAATCCATGGTTGTTGCATGGGAATACCCATCACCACCACCGTTGGAATGCCTCCCTGAGGCCGATTAACTTAATGCAGAGATTTACTCTGCATTTTATTACTCTGAATTTATCATGTCACTCAGGGCCACGCAAGGGGGCCTTGTGAGGCTTTATAAATCGCATGCTAAGTGTTGTGTAGCTTTTGCACCCCATTGCGTGTTGCAAAATGAAACATACCCTTGATAAATATGGCCCTATGCTCCATAATTTGCCGAGATGGCATTCACATGATGTCTGAGTAAACCACTTCTGTCAGTTTTTCATCTAGAAATCAGGTGTTCAACACCAAGATATGGATAAAACACAATTGTCATTACTAAGAAGTTTACTGTGTTTTCAAAAATGATAAGAAAATCTATTACAAGATGCGCACATGTATGGTGGGCAATTCGGAACGTATTTTCAAAAAACACTAGAAAAGTGATTCCATGATTGCCACCATGCATGTACACTCATGCATGGTGGCCATCTTGTAATGTTTTTCCCAAAAATATAAAATCTGTTACAAGATGGCTGCCATGCTTGCATGGTGGCCACCTGTGACAAAAAAAGATACCAAAGGCAAATCCCAATAGAGCACCACCCTGTATCGATGGTGAGACTTGTTGACTAAGCCAGTGCTTGTTTAAAACTGCTTTTTTATTTTTTTTATTTAAATGTTGCACATTTCAATCTTGAAAATGTGTCTGGTGTGTTGTTGTTTCTGCAATCTTGAAAATACGTCTTGTGTGTTGTTGTTTCTGCAAGGTTTCAATAGATCCTTTTTCATATCAACCCCTACCATTTCCACTACCTGCTACTGGGAGATGATTTTTTCTTTTAAATTAAATTGCTGTTCTGAATCCCCATTCCTCCCTTCAACTCTTTTCTATTGAGAGGACACCACTCATCCACCACTTGCTTCAACTATTTTTAAAAATAGTTTATTTTCCCTCTGCTCAGCTTTTTTCCCCACTTTTTTTGATGGGGCTATCTTCTGTAACCTAATTTCTACTCTTAACCCTTTCATGACATGCCTCATTCTACCTTTGCCTCTTACATTTTCACTATTAAAATCATGTTGCCCTATTTTATTCTTGGGGTTTATGTTTATTATTTCATGCCAAACGATATAACTAGCATGTATGTTTTCCACAACATGGGGTTTCAACTGGAGGTCATTCTCAGTAGTGTGTTAATACTATTTGGTATCTCTATTAAAGTACCTGCAGCTGATATCGTATGCCTTAAAATACTCCCTCTCGTACTTTTTAAGCTCGTTTTGTACTAAAATTATTACAGCATCAGAGGATCCCAAAAATGATGCATGGCTTCAGTGACTACTACAAATCTGGTTCGTGCAACAAAATGCTTTAAAAAAAAACACCAAAAAAAACAAAGCTCTGAACAAAATACAGAATCACCATGTTATTTTTCAATCCTAAAAAAACGTTTTTTACGCAATGGATTATATTTCAGCTCTATTTATGCATTAGTGCACATTTAATAGTTTAGAAAAGTGCTATTATTTATCTTTTAAAGTGCAGTGTCTGGAAAATCTAAGAATACATAAATTGTTATATACATTAATTCAGTTAATTCTAAAAGTAACTGAACGTTATTGACAAGTTCCCTAATGCTGTTGGGCGCTGGCAAGCATTATCAGTTATCTCTTACGGTAATCATTTTTCTTGGAATCATAACCCATTTGATATCTTAAAAACAGCAACATTAATTTTCATTTGTCATATTGTAGAGTATAAATTAACTAAACGTTAATGACATTCTTCTTGAGTAATCAGTTCTACATGATTAACCTAAAAATTGCTGAAATGTTTACTATTCATTTGTAACTAAAGAAAGGATAGCATGACGAGTCAGTAATAGCTAGGTTAATTTATTTTCTCATCTGCATTAAAACTTGCCACAATGATTCATAATCATGTTACTTGGGTCTGTCCTGACATAACATCTTAATGTTAAGAAGATTAGAAAGAATAATAATTGTGACAAAAACGAAAGGCTGTTATTTTTTCTCATTGCCTCTTTTTTATTTAAAATGATTATATGATTTCATTAAACTCCTAACTTATGTTTATGTTTTGTCAAGGAGCCATGGAGTTTTGAGGCTCACGTGAAAGACTTCGTGGTCTTTATCGCCATCCGGTGGTGTTAACTGTGAACAGAAAGTTAATTTAAACATTTCAAGGTACAAAATGTAGAGTTTCGTCACACATAACCATACAATTATAGATAATATACCAAGAGCAAAAGTCAGTTAGTGAATGCAGCTCAAACGAGTGATATGAAATAAAATTATAAATAATACACATGAAGCTGTAGAAGTTCGTATTTTTGTTTTTCTAGAACCAGAAACCTTCTTGTCTCTGCATCAGATTACACAGCGAACTACCAAGTTTGAAAAGGCCTTACTTTATTTCTTTTAATTCTGCACAACAGCGCACGCAGGGGGCGTTTGGGTAAAAAAAGGAAAAAAACAAATACACAACTTAACTTATTCCGTGAAAGGAAAAAAAAACACTCTGGCACTTACGGGTCATCTGTTTAGGTTCTGATTAATAGAAATGAAGGGGCAGATTTATGTTAACTGGCGCATCCCCAGGGATGCGCCAGTTAACATGTGCCACAGTGCGCCACTGCTCCGCCACCCATGGTGCGCCGCATTTATGATGCGGCGCACCATGGTGCAAGGCAGTGAGGATGCGTGACGCATCTCTCGGCGTACGGGCGGCGCATTGCAGGAGTCATGTCACAAGTGCGACATGACTCCTGCAATGCACAGGAGCCACCTATTCAATGCATTGTGCGTCACCCTTACGCCTGCTTCAAGCAGGCGTAAGGAATTGACGGAGAAAGTGGCTGAGTGAAATCTCATAGATTTCACTCAGCCACTTTTAGGAGGCGTTCCTGCGCAGGAACGCCCCCCCTGCGCAGAAACTTCTCCTTATGGCGCAGAGGTTTCCAACGTGACGCATCTCCTAGATGCGTCACTTCTCCTTATGGCGCAGAGGTTTCCAACGTGACGCATCTCCTAGATGCGTCACGTTGTAAATAGGGCACATTGTTTGCGCCGCTGTTGCGTCACATTACGTGACGCAATTGCGGCGCAAGGAGGCGCAAGGGCATCATAAATCTGCCCCGAAATATTTACTACCAACTAAAATAAGCTGTGAAATGCTTCCATATTACAACAGAAAACAAGTATTTGAAATAGTAGGACATAATGCAATGAGGCAGAACTGATGAAAACTAAAAATTGAGATGTGTGTGTCTGTATCCTAGCAATGAGCCAGGCACTGACTGGATATTTTCTTAGGCTAAGGGAAAAAAAACGATAAACACAAGAAAAAATTCGATAAGCATCTGCATCGTTTCTGGAGCACAGACAGATGGGGCTCAGACGTGTTTTCCTGGGCCCCAAAGAGGAGCACAGGGTCCTCCTGTATGCCAAGAAAAATTCCAAACATCCTTTGCCTGCCTACCTGGAGACAGCCATGGATGTCTGTGCCCCAGCAATGAGGAGTCACTCCTTGCCTGATCCCCCAGCATGATTAGGGGGTCAAACATTTTTTCTAACCCAGCTGCTAAGCACAGAGGTCCCTTTGGCACATGTATGTGTATATAAGTCATAAGGATGTCCTGGAGACACCCTTTCACTACATACACATTTATCAGTATGGAAGCCGCTTTACAATTCTATGCATGCTTTACTAAAACCACTGATCCCAGTTCACGTTCGCATCATCATACACCCTCATATCAAAACAGTAGCTGTGCAGACCAATCAGAAACATAGGACTGAAAAGTTGAAAGGCCCTGCTACAGTAGCCCTGTAGTACAATGCTCCTGATTCCACTTTTCCGATTCACTCAGTGAGGTTTCATACCAGTGTCTGTGTTCCCACTGTGTGCATGTAGCCCAAGACTGTGACATGCCATATTAGACAGGGTAGGCAACAAAGCCATTAACATACCCACCCTTCGGGGATTTTAAGAGCCCTGAACTGTGGGTCACCCTCAGGGCTCCTCCATCACCATCGTCTCTCCAACATCTAAGAGGCAGGTCTTGCCAAACCTACAAGGTCAATCAGCTTTTCTTTCCTCACATAAGGGGATGATATCTAGACTTTCATTAAATTTCATGGTAATATGGATATCACTAAAAGCACCTCCCAGAATTTTCAGTCTTCTACAGCCATTTGAAAGATGGAGAGATCATTTAAAATAAGTCCTGGCAAAACTGAGGTTATGGTGCTCAGTGTCCTCATAGCCTTTCAATCTGCAGATTGGTGGTCCTCTGATTTACATTCCCAATCTCCCCTAGCATAGTGGTAGAGCAGGTTGTTAGATCTGACAGTCTTAGGTTGGTCTTCCCCTAAACGTTTTGCCTGCTTGCCTCAAATTTTGCTGGAGTTTTGCTTCTGTTGGCATTAGGACTCTGCACTTTACCACTGCTAACCAGCGCTAAAGTGCTTGTGCTTGCTCCCCTAAACATGGCTTGATTGGCATACCCATAATTAGCATAGTTAAATGTACCTATAAGTCCCAAGTAGAGTGCACTACCTGCATCCAGAGCCCATAAATGAAATGCTACTAGAGGGCCTACAGCACCGATTGTGCCACCCACTCAAGCAGCCCCCCAAAGATGTCTCAGGCCTGCCATTGCAGAGCATGTGTGTGCAGTTTTAAATTGCCATGTTGATCTGGCAAATTAAAGCTCTTGGCAATCAAGGAGGTAGGGAGGAGGAATAAATGTCCATTTACTTCCCCAGGGTAAGTATGTAGGTTATCAGGTGCGGAAATGGACACTTGTTACAATTCTAAACCTTTGGATAGAAAACTCTATAGCACCCTCAAAAACTCAATGTATCTCGGTATTGCGGTATATGTATTTCATCCGCCCCACATTGTAGTTGTGGCATTTATCATAGGGTGCTATAGTACGTGCTTGATGCCCGCCTCATCCAGAGGCTCCTCTGGTCTAGATTGCAGTGTCCAGAGATTTGTAGGATGCCCCCACAAAGTTAGGGTGAGTGAAAATGTAAGTTAAAAAATAGAATAACACCTGGAAGTATTTAATAAATGGTGTGAGTCTATTGAAGTAAAACGTAAGCGGTACTTGTAATAGATTGAGTTAATAGATCTATAAGTGTATTATTAAAGGTTTTGTCGACATGTTTCAGCCCCCCTTGGCTCGGCTGAGTCTATGGGGCTTTCGTCAGGACTAACAAACAAACAAACATCAAAGTGTATCTTTACTTACACAACTTGTGTAGTATATTTAGGTTGCCTATTTTTAGGCATTCACTGACCAATCACAATCTTTTAACCTGTAAAAAGAGAGGGAAAGACAAACAGACATAGAATACACAATTATAAGGTATTTATAAGGTATTATGTACTGTTTTGGGGGGGGGGCGAAAGATAGCTACTGTCTCATCTTTCTAATATCTATTCTAAGATTTTGCCTGGCATTGGGTGGAGGAAGGGCTACTTTGGGTAGAGGACTGAGAGAGGATAGAAAGCGACAGTTATCATGATTGACCTTGATTAAACACTGGTTTCATAGACCCAAAAGTTGTTATAGGGGGTCTGCACTTGCAAACTAACATTGCATTAACTTACTTTAAATGTATCTTGTAATAATGTTAGCACTAATTGTTAGTCCTGACGAAAGCCCCATAGACTCAGCCGAGCCAAGGGGGGCTGAAACATGTCGACAAAACCTTTAATAATACACTTATAGATCTAGTAACTCGATCTATTACAAGTACCGCTTACGTTTTACTTCAATAGACTCACACCATTTATTAAATACTTCCAGGTGTTATTCTATTTTTTAACTTACATTTTCACTCACCCTTACTTTGTGGGGGCATCCTACAAATCTCTGGACACTGCAATCTAGACCAGAGGAGCCTCTGGATGAGGCGGGCATCAAGCACGTACTATAGCACCCTATGATAAATGCCACAACTACAATGTGGGGCGGATGAAAGACATATACCGCAATACCGAGATACATTGAGTTTTTGAGGGTGCTATAGAGTTTTCTATCCAAAGGTTTAGAATTGTAACAAGTGTCCATTTCCGCACCTGATAACCTACAAATTAAAGCTCTTGCCAGGCCCAAATCTTTATTTTTAATATATATATGTCACCACTTGGGCAGGCCCTGGACAGCTCTAAGCGCAGGGTGAATATTATTTAAAAAGCAGGACATGCACTTTTAAGTTTTACCAGTTCATCGTAGTGAAAAACATCTTAAATTCGTTTTTCAATACTGCAAGGCCCATATCGCCTGTAGTATAGCATTGGGATAACCTACTATATGTTATAGGCATGATTTCCAAATGGGAAGATGTAAATACTTCCTGTTTGGTGTCTCTGGAATCCTAATTTAAAATCCTGAGTTATGGTGAATACGGATTTTAACCCCTTCCACGCTCATGACGAGCTGGGCTCGTCATGCAGTAGCCTCCTGCTACGCTGATGACGAGCCCAGCTCGTCATGAATAATGATGTTCATGGATTTCCAGCACAGGAGAAAAATCCCCATAGCGTTCAAGGTGTTAAATGACAATTCTAAAAATGCCAATTTATTGAAAGTTGAAAAACCAAAGGTTGGCATTTTCTCACCTTAGCCATTTGGTGCAAGCTTGTCTCTGGTCACATGACTGGGTGTGGTTGGCAGTTGGGCTTTGTCTATTCCAGTTAGACAGCCACACAAATTAGGGCTTAAGTGTGATTGAGTGGGCTATCATGACAGAATGGGAAGGAGCTGGACCCAGGCTCACTTACACCTGAATAGGCTGTGTCCTGTCCCCATACAAAGGACTGCCTAGCCCCTGTAGTTGGTCTTGGGCCAGGACTAGCAGGGAAGAGCATCTGTGTTCTTCAAAGGTTTGTCTTTGAAGTCACCCCCACTTCAAAGGCACCACTGGGTAATAGTACTGGAGCTCAGACACCACCACTTCAGTTCACTTCTGGACCTGTGGATACTCTGCCAGGAAGGACTGCTGTGCTGCTGAAAGGCTGCCACTCTGCTGGTCTGCAGCTCTGGAATATCTTCTGCCCTGCTATGCTGACCTGCTGCCCTCCTGTTCTGGGTTAGAAGGACTGTCCCTGTTTCTCTTGAACCCACTACCCAGTTACTTCAAGGGCTAGTTGGCTGGACTTCTGATCTGAAAGCTCAGGGACATATCATGCTTTCAACATCCTTGTATATGCACCTGAACTCTGCTATCTGTGAGTTTACCATGCCAGGTGGTGTCACTCCAGTCTTGGCCCCTTGGAAGTGGGCCTAAGGTGCTTATCAGTGGAAATGACTTCTGTGATTAGCAGAGTATCTGTGAGCCACACCAATGCATTTCCTCGGCTGAGCAGCACATCCTCCAGCAAGACAGACGCTTCACAACTGCTGTGTGAAATGGGCCTAACACAGAAGGTCTGCATTGCCCCCGCAGCCTTTGGAGCCGATGCATTACCGACGGTGCAGCGCATCTCCGACCCAGGTCCTCTCAACCCTTGTCGACGACAGCCTGGCAATGACACGGCCTCTGCATCGCAGCCTCACAGCTCCTTGGTACCAGTGCATCGCCAGGAGCACACCACAACCTCGACTCCAGAACTTCACATTTCAAGCACAGTTGAAAATATCCTCAACGCAACTGGAACTCGCACCACAGCCTCAGCACATCTAGGAACTGATGCATCTCTCAGGCTGCACAATGCTACTTTACCATAGATCAGCGCAAAGCTCCATAACCAGTATTTAAGGTACTTTGTTCAGCAGGTCTAACAGGGTCCTTGTATCCAGCCCACACTTCATTGCAGTCTGCCTGAACGTATGACTTTGTCCTGGTCCAGCGCGGTCAGATATCCTTTGTTGGCGCTTTATGGTAATTTTTCAACTTAAAACTATAAAATTAAATATCTCTTATTCTACTAATTGAATTTTTGTAGTTTTGGTCTAAATCTATTTATTAAAAATAAAAATGACTTTCTCCAAGCCTGGTGTGGTGTTTTCACTATTTTACTCTTTGTAGTGTTCCACAAATTCTTTACACATTGCCTGTAAGTTAAGCCTGACCGCTCTGTCCCAAGCTACCAGGAGGTGAGCACATGTTAATTTGAGGTTTTTTTGTGCCTTACCCTTACTAGGATTTTTGTCACTGCTTAACCATGGCTCAACCCCAGCCAGCTAAAATCCCAATTTCTAACACAGGCTTAATACTTAAAATTGTGCTTAATTTCTTGTTGTTTTAAGTTAACATAATATAATGTGCAGTTATGAACACAATGCTGTTTTTTCTTGGTTTTTAAAAGGCCTGCTGGTGGTCTCTACCACTAGCAGAAAACATCAGAAATATAATTTGTTTGTGGTGTTGTGTCAAAATAAAAATGTAAATTATTTTTGCTGTGGAGGAAGCTGTTTCGTACCTGTACTTACTCTTGTAACAGAAATAGCAAACTTTTCTTGTTCCTGCAGATGACTCTGAATGTCCATTGTATTGAGTATGTGCAAAGATATTGGGGCATGTTTACAAAGAGTTCACGCAATGCAGTGCAGCAGGTATAGTAGCAGCGCTGGTTGCAAGAATGCGACAGTGCCGAACTGCTCCATAACTACTGGTGGCACATTTCTGCTCTCTCCATGATGTGGCAAAGTAGTGTCTGCCATGCACTAATGCAAGCACCATTGCACCCCATGGTGTCTGTGTAGTACTCAGCATAGTTTTTGGGTCTCATTACTGCACAAATCTAACTATGCTTCATAACATTTTCTTCTCTGTATGTGTGCTACAGTATAACGCACTCATGCAGAGGGAAAAATGAGGGGAAGTTTAAACATTTCTCCATATTACACCTGTCTCAGGATATTGGTGCAATTCCTTCTCTACAATTCTTTGTCGATAGAGATTTGCATCGAAACCTGTGGGTGGTTGCATTGGGATGCCTATGCACCAGCCTTGGAATGCCTCCATGATGCAAAGTAAAAAAAGGCGGTGACTTGGGCCCACATGCATCATTGTGTCTTTTTGCATTTCTTAATTTGCGAAAAATAAGGAATCGCAAATTAAGAAATGCAAAATGATATGCATCAATATTTTCGGTATTCTTGTGGGATTCGGTAAAAATCGCATTTTTTACCGAATCCCAAAGAAATACCGATTTCTTAACTTAATTTTCGCAATTTCCATTGATTCCTATGGGCCAAAAGGCCCATAGGAGTCAATGGAAATTGCGAGTGGCACTTAGAAAATTTCATGGGTGCAGGGGGGGGTCCAAAGGACCCCCCCATGCACCCCTGAAATGTACTTTTCAGCATAAGTTACATACACACATGTCCTAAGGACATGTGTGTGTGTAACTTTACAGTTTAAAAAATGCATTTTTGTGCATATTTAATCAATTTCGCAATTTACCACGAAGTTGAACTTCGTGGTAATTTGCACTTCCAATTTTAAAAAAAGCATATTTTTCTAAAATGATGCATAGCATTTAAGAAATCGCACAATTGCGATTTCTTAAATGCTAATGCAATTTTAGAAATCGTAAAAAAGATGCGACTTCTAAAATGGCATGATGCATCCCAACAAGCACTTTTGCATTCGCAAACGGCCGATTTTAAGGAATCGCACCGTCTGCGACTGCAAAAATGCTTGATGCATGTGGGCCTTGCTTTGCATTACTTTTGATTGTGCTGCATTACATTACTTTGGAAACCAAACACAAATCGTGTTGTTTTGAGTGGGGTTGTAAATCCCAGCAGAATACTTTGCTTTTGAGTTGTGATAAAAATGTACTATAAACCCAATGCAAACTCTTTCTAAATCTTGTCCCGTAGTGTTGTTCCCTTGTTTTTAAGCTAACAGTTAGCATTAATGGTTGATTGTCTGACAATCAACTGCTCCTTTGAGATCGCCACCTTCCCTGATGACTGGAAACCTGCCAAAGTCAACCTTCTCCTGAAGAAACCCTCCATGGACCTGACAGACCTCGAGAACTTCAGGCCCATCTCCCTGCTTCCCTATGCAGCCAAGGTAATTGAAAAGGCCATCAACACCCAGCTAGCTAATAGCAAACTTCATCGAAGATAACAACATCCTGGACATCCCCCAATCTGTATTCTGAAGCAACCACAGCACAAAGACTGCCCTACTCGCTTCCTCCGTGACCAGGTCGAAACAGCAGCCCTCATCCTCCTAGACGTCTTGGCTGCATTTGACGCCATCTCCCACTGCACCCTACCCACCAGCATACATGGCAGGGACCTCAACTGGGTCTGCTTCTTCCTCACTGGAAGAACTCTCAAAACCGACAGGGACCAACTGTGGAGTGCCCCAGGGCTCCTCCCTCAGCGCCACCCTCTTCAACATCTACATGGCACCCCTTGCAATCATCATCAGGATCATGGGCTCATCTCTTATGCCAACAACTCCCAGCTGATCCTCTCCCTCACCAACAAACCCAACATCTCCAGACACAACTTCTAAGAATGGATGAAAGCCATTCTGACCTGGATGAAGAACAGCTGACAGAAATTCAACTCAGAAAAGACAGAAGTCCTCATCATTGGCTCCACCCCCTCTGCATGGGGCGACTCCTGCTTGCCCTCTGCCCTCAGAAATACCCCCACCCCAACGGACCACACATAAAGCCTCTGCATCATACTAGACTCATTGATCACAATGAACCGCCAGATCAACACTGTTTCCTCGACCTGCTTCAACATCCTTCACATGCTTCAAAAGACTTTCAGATGGATCCCAACCAAGTCCAGAAATACTGTCACACACACACACTCATCAGCAGCAGACTGGACTATGGCAACACTCTCTACACTGGAATCAACAAAAAACTCTTTGCTAACTCGAGAATGTCCAGAACCGCCACCAGACTAATCCTCAACATCCCCCGTCGCAGTCACATCACCCAACACCTCTGCGTTCTCCACTGGCTACCAGTCAAAAGAAGAATAACCTTCAAACTCCTCACACATGCATGCATACAAGGCCCTTCACATCCACGCACATAAAAAACACCTCCGATCAGCCCAGATATCAGCAAGACTAGAACAGGAGGAAAGTCCTTCTCCTACCACGCAGCCAATGCCTGGAACACCCTATTCCTCAGTCAATCTCCCACATTGCCCCAGATCAGGAATACCTGTTTTTTCGGATGACTCGGCACTCAACGGAGCTACCCCCTTGCCCCTCAGTGCCGTGAGACGCTCATGGGTGAGTAGTTGCTTTCTGCCAACCCTGATGAATTGATTGATTAATTATGCATTTGAAAGGTGGTTTTGGCAGGGTTGCACGTAAGGTATCAGGTGTTTATGAAAATCTATTGACTGTTGTCATTATTATTATGTCATTTCATACCATGTCCTGAGTGTGAATTTCACTTTCTGAAAAACCTATAAAATGTGCCCTTGACTTTGACTATTCTCTTGTGAGGTGTTCTTTGTTGGTCTTGGTCCCCGCCCTTTGGGACTCATGCAGCCCCAATCCTGCTTATCGGCTCTTTAAAATTATTAGTGCAAAGCACTGATAACAATCAGCTCGGTATGCAATGTAGTGTTCATCTTTGATTAATACTTTCCACTTGTTCCCCAAGTGAAAAAAACCTTTGGCAAACTGATTTCTCGTGCTTTTTTTTACTGTGGAATGCTAAGAAAAATAGTTCTTGAATTTCTTACAACCTGTTGCAAACTCTCTCTATAGTGGTCCACCCTAAAAATCCCTTTTCAGGAATTAGGATTATCCAAATTGTGACTAATCATTGCTTTCTTGTGTGTTTTTTAATACTCCTCTTCCCAGCCAGCAGAGAAAAAGTAATTTGTTTACACTGCCAAATGTGTAATTTTGACTACAGGACCAGCTACTCAGAAGGAACCTTTTTCTGGAACAGTGATTTCTTTTTCTACACATATTAATATTCCTTTTCTTCTCTTCAACTAAACTGCTTGCTATGCAAAGGATCCATGAGCCTCAGCCAGGAGGCCAATTCTTTTCCTTTCTTAACAACAAAACATTGGAATGGTTGTGTGATACAATATCGTGAAGAATGTATAAACTGACATGAATACGGTGACAAAAATATGTTATTTCTATACTTATGATGTAAATAACAAAAATATTGAGTCTAAATTATTGTGAAACAGAATAGCATAAAACATTTTTTTTTGCTAATAAATATTGGATTCTGAGATTTTTTTTAAAATAGAAAGTTAGTAAAATATACTATAACTTAAAATAAGTACTTTTATCAACTTATATAAAATATATTTATATTAACAAACAATCAATCATATCTTTTTAAAACCTTTATATATATATAATATTTACAAAACTATAAAGGTTAAAATTATTAGACAACTATATTATGAAATAGAAATATAGCAGAATAGAAATATAAAAAATAAAATATAAATATATGTATAATTAGAACCTTAAACAAAAAAAGTATACATTTAAATAATAGATTTTTTCAAAAAAATATTTAACCAAATAAATGACATTTCTGCCAACAAATAAAACATTTAAATCGGAAAACATATATTACCCAAAATATGTATAACAATTTAGTATATCAAATTAATATTAAAAAATGTAATGTTAATAAACATTTTCAAATATGTAAACATCAAAAAATATTTAAACAAAAACATTAAGTAAAACAAACAACAGTAACCATGATAATTATTCTAAATGCAATTTGAACAACAATGGAAAAATTGTTGCACTATCACTGAACTACCTTTTCTATTTGCATCCCAATGTAAGCAATAGTACAGAATGTTTCGGATTTTGGGGGTATTATATTTACTATCCCCATTCCAATGTAAACAACAGTCGGGAAGGTGTTGGACTTATTGGGGTTAGATTTAGTATTCCCATTTCAGTGTGAGCAACAGAAGAGAAAGTACTGGACTTTGTAAGGGATTGATGTATATTCCTACTCCATTCTAAGCAACAATAGGGAGGGTGATAAACTTCTCAGGGATTAGATTTACTATACCCGCTCCACTGTAAGCAATGGTAGGAAAAGCGCATTATTGAGGAGGGGTTGGATTGACTCTTCCCAACCAATCTAAACTACAGCAGGGAAAGTGTTAGACTTTGGAGAGGTTACATTTAATATTACCATTCCAATCTAAGTAAAAGTAGTGAAAGTGTTGCACTTCGGAGGGATTAGATTTACTAATATCACCCACCAACGTTAGGAAAAGTGATGGACTTTGGCGGGGTTAAACATACTATTCCCGCTCCAATCTAAACAACAGTAGGGAAGGTATTGGATGTCAAAGGGGTTACATTTACTACTCCCAGTCCATTCTAAGGAACAGTAGGGAAGTTGTTGTACATCACAAAGGTAACATACATCCTTCCAACAAATAACCATTTTTAGAACAAATACAAATATTTAACAACAATAAAAATGAGTACATATTTAAATTAAAATAGTATATACATTGAAAAAATAACAAAAAATAAATTGTTTTAAATATCAATTCATTTCCTTCCTAATACCCATAAAATTACTAAAACATATAAATAAAACAATAATACCATTACATTACCACTTAAAAAATAAAATACAAATAAAATGTAAAACAATATTAAATATGTAAATACATTATACATAGATAATTATTAAATACACTTATCAATAATTATTAATTAACTACATTCTCATAATAAATAACCAATTACAAAATTAGCTTAATGTAATATAATTGTATATTTAATAACATAAAATTAATTAAAACATGTACATTAAATAACTTTGTACCCTACTATCCTACAAATCAAACATCTCGCTGCTAAAAACAAAATTGCTAAATAAACATTAAGACAATGCACATAAAAACATCATCATTTATTCTTAAATATTTAAATAAAAATTAATCAATTAATAAAGGTGCATGATCAATAACTCATTAAGCATTTAAAATATGTGAATACATTATTTTGCATTAAAAATATATCATTTATTTACCTTCCCAGCCTATTCCCCTACAAACCCAACAATTTGCTACCAATAGCGAAATTGCTAATTAAACTTAAAAAATAAACATAAAAAAATGCACAACTTATAGTTTAATAACATAATAATTAGTCAATATATCTACAGGTGGCACAGGAGTTGCTAAACTCCTTCATCTTCTGGGACATTCCTGTACAGTAAAAGTGACAGCCCCCTCGCACTGTAGGGGCGGTGGGTGCCTTTCTTAGAAGAGTGCTGAGGGTCTTGAAAACTGATGCGTAAAGGCGATGGGGGAAACATGAAAATGCACTACACAGGTGGGTTTGCAGGTAAGTCTGATGGGTCTCCTTAGAGGGAAGAGGTCTCAAGGGCCTGGGGACCACAGGAGCAGGATTGGTTGGTCAGTGATAAGGACGGGTGCAGAGCGAACAGGTCAACCGGGTGTCATGCATCTTGAGGTCCTCGCAGTCAGGAGCAGGCAACTTAGAGAGGCAATTTTGGAAGAGGTGGGCCAATCAGGAAGTGGGTCTCGGGTGTCTCAATGTCCCTTGATGGGTGCTTGCCTCTGGTACTTTGGGACTCCAGAGTGGACTCTTCTTCTTGGTTTTTACCATTGGGGGTCCGGTACCCTGGGTATTGGCAAGCCGCTGCTTCGGTAGGTTCTGATGTCTCCAAACTTGTTAGAGAGGCATATATGATTCACCAGAGCTGTTGCACCTCTTCTAGCTTGGGTGCTGCATCAGAGTCACCAAGTAGCAGCAAGTCGACAAACCAGACTTCTTGGAATTAGTGCCTGCAGTGTGCAGGGGAGTGATATCTTCATTCCAAGGGAGCTTCTCAGTGATTTCGCGAAGGTTGTAAGTGCTCCAGTATTCTCTGAGCCCTTGCAGGTTCAAGAAGACACAGCAGGCAGCGAGTGTCGAGTCCTTGGAGCAGTTTTAGGGTTTGGCACATTTTTCTTCTGCAGCAGGGCTTCAGTTGACTTGCCTTCTTCTTTGTCCTGGTCTTCTTTGGTCCAATGAATCTGAGGTTCAGTTCTTGTGGAACCAGTAAATACTGAATTTAGTGGCGTTTCAAGGGGAGACTGGCAACATTCAATGGGATAGCTACCATTAGGGTATCTACAACTTTTAGTAAACCCTTCCTGTGGGAAGGGACACTATCCTAGCCCTGGTTGGAGGTTTTCTCACCATCTCAATATGGTGGAATTCAGGAGAAAATGCTGAATTCATCCCCTGCAGTGCCCTAGGGGTGGTGCAGGCTAAAGGGGGACACTTCTCCTCGTCTATATTTCCTTCCTTTCGTCCCACAAAAAATTGGAGCCAGAAAGGGGGCTTGGCCTCCCACTATCTAGGGGTTCCTGGGTAGATTTCAAAGGTGGCATTGTCTTTGAAGCTTCCCACCCAGGAAGGCCATCCTGTCCTAGAGGATGTGTGAAACAACCCCACCCAAGCAGGTATTGTTTCTGTCCGCTAAGAACGTTGGCTCTCACCCCATGAGGTCAGAAACATTTCTGGAGGTGGTAGGCTGGTGAAAAACAGTCAGAGACCCCACTAGTGTTTGGGTAGGTTTTAGGGGACCCTCTAAAAGGGTCTCCTGTGTGAATGTATTAATAAATGCAACACTGGCTTCAGTAAGGATTTATTAGGACAAGATGTTTGCCATTATGCAGCTAGGAAACTTGTGTTGACAACTATCCAGCCAATGTGCTCTTTATGGATTCCCCTTCACTTACAACATCACAGTTAGGAGTGGACATTGTAGAGGCATATCTGCTCATGCTGATATGCCCACATATAGGATATGGTGCCCCCTGCCTTAGGACTAAAGTCCTGCAGTATGGGTGACTTACCTATATCTTCTGCAGTTCATGGGAGGCATGGCACACAGGGCTGGATGCCATTTCAACTCTTCAGATGATATTCCTGCACCAGGACATGCAGCCTGCAATGGCAGAGTGCATAGCCTTGGTGAGGGGGTACTGGGGTGGCATAACCAGTGCTGCAGCCCCAGAGGTACTACTTACGAGGGACTTACAGGGGTAGCTATAGTTGTGCCTATCGTGGTACAGTGTTTTAGGAAAGAGATCTGGAACTGGTAACCTGGTTAGCAGGGACCCAGTGCACGTACAGTTAGAAATCACATCAGGCAAAAAGTGGGAGCTTACTATGCAAAAAGAGGTACTTTTTTACACGTGGTTAAGCGCAGATTAATTAGGTGAATTTTTGAGGTTCACCCTTCAAGGGACACTGGCTGTTGTCTAAACAGGGCTCACGCCCTAGTCCACCAACAATCCAATTTCTAACAATACCTGAAATACGCTATTTACAATCAAAGCATTAATTTCATAGCTGCTTCATATTTACTAACTTCAAGGTATAATGTGAACAATTTTTATGTTACTATTAGAACTACTAGTTCCTTAATCCTAGCAAAATCAAAACATGCTGCCTAATGAATAGAGTAATTAAAAAAAAAACTTTCGTAAAGTTAATGATACTTTGGATTGTTTGGACACACAGCTATCTGATGTACTCTCAATCCAGGCTGCCAACAGTATTGATTAAATTATCTCAGTGTGTTTATAAATGTACCTATTCTTCTTCAATTCTATTTCAATTCAGTCACGTTGTATTAAAAATTCATGTGTTCTGCCTATTTCTTTGGTTACTCCTTCATTTGTTCAACTTTTAATATAGCAGGTAATATATATGATTATAAAATAATTCTACCTACCCCAGTGCAATTCACACTAATTGGTCTTCATCAGGGGAATACTGAAAACAACTTGAAAAACTCCATGATACTGCACTGCCATTTTTAACCGATCTTTGTTGAGTTTTTGCAATTTGGACAGCTACAGTAGTACAATAGTAAATTGTAGTGCTAGCATAAAACCATAACTGGAAGTCTGATTCAATGCAGTGTCGATGTTAGGGGTTTTATGATATTGTCCACGGGTGGAGTGTCAGGACATGGATCCTCCTGCTTGTGGCAATCATGTGGAAGTAACAAAGTCAAAACTGTGTTGGGGAGTGTGCTGTCAGCGGGGAGGCAAAAGGGGTGTACAGGCAGGAGTATGTTGTGTTGTGTATATTAAGCTAGGGAGGTCTGTCTCATCATTGGGGTCGCTTGGAACGTAAGTAATGTTGTTCCATGCAGCAGCTATTGGGCACTTCCACAGATCTCATATCTCTTGGCGGCGTAGTGCAGTGGACTCTGCCGTGGCTCAGTGAACTGTAATTGTCTGCCATTGGGAAATACCTGGAAGAGTAAAAGCCTTCAGGTGCATTGGGATAGTTCTTTGGGCTAATATTAAGACCAAGTCATTAAAGCACTAGTTGGCAGTGGCAGTGGGGGCACATTCATGTGCACTGTCGGGCGCCTGACTCCAACTCAAAGGAAATTGTTTGTTATCACCCAGCGTGTTCGAAGATCTTGTAATGTTAATAGTTTGTTGTAACTGGTTTCAGCTTTTATCCACTTTTGCTTTTAAATGCTTTTTAGTCTTAGTTTTTAGTCACTGCACACAGCATTCTTTATTTACTTACCGCTGTAGTCCTTGCCTTGGTCCGCCGCTGCTGTTGTGCCGTTTGAGCAGAGGGCGGGACTTGATCTCCATAGAAACACCTGCTTCCGCCCTCACTTCTGGTCCGGAAGTCGACAGTCGAGCCTTTCTGACATTCGGACCTATATCAGCTTTATGTTGCAGAGAACTCACCCAGCCGGTACACCAAAGGCGCGTCAAAGGTAAGCCTGTCTACGCCCGTCGACGCATGATCTGTGCACAGCGTCAGCCATTATGCAGGTTTTTCACCTGATGGTGCAAGCGGCTATGCAATACAGTATACTAGGGAAACCCTCTTGCACCTCAAAAGCACAAGTAAATGCTGCCTGAGCACTCCCCAGGACCCATGCCAGATTCAAGGAGAAACAACATGTCCCTACTGCACCACTGTGCTTCATAGTCTCCTCCTACCTCAAGTAAGATGCAAGCATACCAAGCAAATAAACTCTAGCAATAATCAGAACACAACCCACTGCTTACTTATTAATACGAGATCTCTCATCAAAAATGCCCCAGCATTTAATGACTTCATGGAGGAGCAGGCTATTATAACGGAGACCTGGGCTGACTCATCATCTGAACCTGATCTCTTGGGAGCCCTCCCAGACGGCTTCAATATCTATAGGAAAGACGGAGTTGGGAAAAGAGGGGTGGGGGAATTGCACTCATAGTCTGAAATACTCAATATTAAGTTTAATGCAATCTCAGACTTCACTGAAGGGGAAGTAGCAAGCGTTAAAATAAAACTTGACAATCACAGCACTTTTAATGGCTCTCTCATCTATCGTCCATCACTAGCCAAGGCCAATTTTTAAACTTCATTGGCCAGCTCTTAGAACCCAAAGCAAAAATACCCAACTATACCCTCCTTGGCGATTTTAACTTTCATCTAGAAAACTTTACAGATACAGAGGCCCTCCTCGACCATATGGCCAGTGTAGGGCTCAACCAACTAGTTTAGGAAACAACCCACTCGGCAGGGCACTGCTTGGATGGAATTTTTTCAGACCATCCTAACCTTCTATGGATTAAAACCCTACCACTTATTTGGTCACATCTTAGAGCAGTGCTGTTTAAAATCTTCCTACCTCATAAAAAGTCCACAGGTGTATTCAAAAAAAGCTTTTAGCTTCCGGCCATGGCATAAAATTAAGAGAGATGAACTTAGCAAGACACTACTAGGCTCAATTAACTGTACCCCAGTAAACTTAGATGAGACAGTGTCAAACTATCACTCCTGGAGATTCAGAACGACTTGCCGCTGCTGTAACCTGGAATTTGTTATTGCTTTTACACTGTTGGAGGCTAGCTCCTTTTTAAACTGTGTTCTGTATAAAATTTGTTCATAATCGTAAATTTGCACTTTAGATCGGATTTCTGTCCCAAATATCTTTTAGCGACCCCACGCTCCCTTATCTCTCGCACTGCTTGCACCATAATTGAAATTAAAAGCATATTTCACCATTTCGGTGATTTCCTCGCCGCCTCACGCCCGTCCGCCATCTTGGGTGTGGGCTAGAAACGCTGACACCACGCTTTGGGGGTTAGTGGGCTAGTCTTTGCGAGGGCCTTTCAGCCACACACTATAAGGACCCATTAGTATGCAAGCGTGCAGCGATCGCGCGCAGCATCGCGCCGAGGAGCGCCAGAGGAAAGCCCGTCTGTGCCCGTCCGGGCAAGGACGGGCCCAGGAGCCACAAACTCTGGTCGGACATGCACATACTCGCCTGAGGCCCTCTGGGCACTAAAAACAGACTCCATCAGATTAGATGAGGCCACGCTGGACAACCTGCAAGCTGAAGCCCTAGTGCAGATAACAGGTATAGGCTCCATGACTCTCCCCACACTTATGTCCCGGCAGTCACAAGGCCTGAAAATAGCGACTCTTAACACTCGCTCATTGCAAAAGCATCATCTAGAGGTCTTTTCTCTACTGCTTGATGGAGAAATTGACATTCTTGCCCTCTCAGAGACATGGCTCGGTTCAGCATCAACGCCAGACATCTTGGCTGCCCTACCTCCCGAGTATGATGCGATTTGGTACAATCGCCCAAATGACTGTAAGGGGGGCGGGGGGTGGCCTTTTTGTTCAAAAAATGTCTCGCAGTGAAACAGCTCATTGCAGAAAACTGTGCCTGTGCGGAGTTGTTAGGGATCAAAGTCTCACTTAAATCCTCATGCATTGTGTTACTGGTGGTATATCGCCTGCCGCAGAGTTCACAGGATTTCAATGATATCCTTTTTCAGCTTCTGACGGACTTGGCCACCAGATATAAATCCCTTCTGGTGGTAGGTGACTTTAATTATCACTGGGACAAGGTACCCAGAGACCCTATTGTGACTGAGTTTGAAGCCAATCTCTCGGCGCTCAACTTACAACAGCTAGTGGTGGGTCCGACTCATGTGAAGGGCCACACATTGGACCTTGTTTGGTCCTCTTTGCCGAAGACTGAAATAACGGAGGTGAGTCCCTGCACTTGGTCGGACCATTTTATGATAAAGTGCTGGGTTCCAGGTGACCCTGTGCTGGCTGCCCCAAATAACTCTCGGAGGAAAGTACGACCTTGGAATATGGTTGAGGCCGACTCTTTAATTGCGGCCCTGCTCTCCTCCACCCCCCCTACAATGAGTGGTACAAATTTGGACCATAATGCTACGGTGCTAAAGAACTGGATGCTTGCCGCCCTGGATAAACTGGCCCCTGAGCAGATGGAGAGGACTAGATCCAAAGGGAAGGGAGCACCATGGTTTGATGCTTCTTTGAAAGAGAAGACGCAAGCCCTTCGTAAGGCAGAGAGAAGGTGGAGACTCCATTACTGTCAAATGGAGGCTGACATTTTTAAAACCCTACTCTTAAAATATAAGGCAGACATCCTGGAGAGAAAGTCAGCTTTCTATGAGGGAAGAATTAGGGAGGCGTCAAACATACAGCGAGAGACCTTTATGATATTAAGGGAACTTACGCAACGAGAAGGGAAAATCTCTATGGGCGATCAACCAGACTGTGACTCCTTCCAAACTTTCTTTCTTCGGAAGGTACAGGATATTATTACTGATATCAATGCACGGCTAGTTACAGCCATACTGCCTAGTCAGATTGCTCAGGAGCCGGTTAGAACTTTGAACAGTTTCCCTCCCATCGACGACAAGTGCCTAGCGGAACTTGTTGGCCAAATTAGGTCAGGTTCTAATATAGATCCATGCCCCCCAAAAATATTTAAAATGGCCTTGCCAGGCATCCAGCCCCAGGTGCTGAGCCTACTGAACAACTCATTGAATGCAGGCTATCTTCCAACTCAGATGAAAGAAGCTAGGGTTTCCCCACTTCTAAAGAAAGCAGGAACGGACACGAAAGCCTTAAAAAACTATAGGCCCATCTCACAGCTACCATTCCTGAGTAAGATTCTAGAAAAACACGTCCTGAGTACAGTAGCCAGCCATCTGGAGGAATACCATCTCCTTCATGCCAGGCAGGCTGGGTTTCGCCCCCAACATAGCACAGAATTAGTCATGGCCTCGGTCGCCGATGAGTTGATAATCAGGGCAGACAATAAACAGCCATGCGCCCTGATTCTCCTAGACCTATCGGCGGCCTTTGATACGGTCAGCCACACCATCTTGTTGGACCGTATCGCGAAACTGGGGATTACAGGCCAGGTGCTCAAGTGGCTGGAATCCTTCCTGTCAGGACGAACTCAGAGAGTGCAGCTGGGAGACCAGTTGTCCGGGATTAGTGATGTGACCTGGGGGGTGCCCCAGGGGTCCGCATTCTCCCCCCTGCTTTTCAACATCTATTTACAACCGTTGGTGGAAGAGATCATGCGTATGAACTGTGAAATATTCAACTACGCAGATGACACCCAGCTATTGGTCCAGCTGGAAGACACTAAAGAGGCCCAGGAATCAGTGAGGAACCTGCTCAGCTTCACAGTCAACTGGATGACTAACAATCTGTTGAAAGTGAATACTGATAAAACTGAGGTGTTGGTGATCAGCAACCGAGAGAATCCTTGGAGTGATCTGTACTGGCCCCCAGAGTTAGGAATCACTCCTTCTCCTGGGTCAGTGGTAAAGAGCTTAGGGCTGAGGATCGATGCGGATCTCTCGATGGCCCCTCAAGTCTCTGCTGTGGTGGGATCTTGTGTAGGTGTGTTGAGGCAATTACGAAAGCTAGTCCCCATCTTATCTGCCTCCACCCTGAAATCGATTGTATCTGCCACAGTCATCTCGAGACTTGACTATGGCAACGCCTTATATCTTGGCCTGCCACAGAAACTGCTGAGGAAGCTGCAGGTAGTTCAAAATGATGCAGGAAGGCTGATCCACTCTCTGCCTAGAAACTCGCACGCAACTCCCCTGCTTCAGAAGTTGCACTGGCTTCCAGTGAAATTTTGAGTTCAGTTTAAATGTCTCTGTGTGGCCCATAAGGCACTCTTTGGGAAAGCCCCAGAGTACATTAAGGAACGTTTGAAGAGGTATGTTCCTGGAAGACCTCTGCGCTCAGGAAAAACCTCCAATCTGATTCAACCCAGGTTCAAACTAAAAACCAGAGGAGGCAGGGCCCTGTCTGTGCTTCTCCCGCAACTATGTCCCGGCCATTCTGAAGGAAGAATCACAGCTACTACCCTTTAGAAAAAAACTGAAAACCCATCTATTTAGAAAGGCATTGATTCCAGTTTAGGCGGTGAAATAGCAGAGGGCTTTCTTGGGGTACCGGTGTGTTATGTTTTTCTGTTTTAGCGCTTAGAGACCGCTGGTGATAGGCGCTTTATAAATAATACATAACATAACATAACATAACATCTATCATGCAGGACAACAATTGGCCCCCTCAACCACACGGTACCCAACCAGGCGTTCCGAACCTTGGTTTAATAAATCCCTATAAGAGCAAAAACACTTGCAGAAAACAGGAAAGGAAATGGAGACTAGCCCACAATGACCAAACAAAATCAGAACAGAAACTGGCCATGCACATTTATAAACAGCTCATTCTTAAAGCTAAATCGGACTTCATTAAAGAAAATATTGAAGCATCTAATGGCTGTGCAAAAACATTGTTTGCTACGGTAAGAAAACTCTCCAATCTCCCTGAACTTCAATGCCAGGGCAATAGCCAGCAATTTTGCAACAGGCTAGCAAACACCTTTCAACCTAAAGTCAACCAAGTCTTCGATAGCTTTACCCCACAAGTCAAAGCACCTGCACTCATAGATAAGAACTCTAGTGCAAATACATCCTACCAAATTAACATAGTCAGTCCTCCCTTCACCATCTTATCTACTTTTTCACCAATCACCCTTGATCGCACTATTGAACTGATATCCCTATTAAAATTAGGATCCGCCTTTGATCCTTGTCCCCCAAACATTTTGCATCTCGTCCCAGAAACTGTGACACCTGTCCTTTGGCTCATCTTTAACAGCATGATCTCCTCAGGAGCCTTCCCTACTGAATGGAAAAACAACTCTACATTGCCTCTCTTGAAAAAGCCAAATTTTGACTCTGATGATCCTTCCAACTACAGACCGATCTCTAGGTTACAGTTCCCGGCTAAAATCATAGAAAAATATCTAAATGAGGAACTGTCTGCCTTCCTCATTGAAGGCGATATCCTAGATCACTCACAATTTGGCTTCCGGGCTCACCACAATACGAAATTGGCCCTATTCACAGCCAAGGAGGAACTTTGGCTAACCCTCGACAAAGGTGGAAGTTCTGCCCTGATACTCTTAGACCTCTCAGCAGCATTTAACACCGTGAATCATGACGTGCTGGTCGATCGTCTTGCCTCACTGGGAATATGGGACAAAGCACTCCTCCTACTCAAATCTTTCCTGTCAAACAGGACACAGTCCGTAGCACTTGACCCATTTGTTTGCCCAGACTTTACACTGCCCTAAGGAGTGCCTCAGGGTCTGTCCTTGAGCCTCACTCTGTTCAATCTTTATGTCACTCCATTGGCCAAAGTGATAAAAACTTTTGGATTTATGCTGGTGTCGTATGCGAACGACATGCAAATCATAGTGTCTATTAATAGTTTGTCCATAGACGCCGCGTCCTGGTTTAAAAACTGTATAAGTCACATTGGTAATTGGATGCAGACAAACTGTCTTACACTCAACACCTCAAAAACAGATGTCATGCTTTTTGGCAACACACCAATTGTCTTGTAGAGTAGTTCCTGTATTCCCAATAGGCTCTACGCATTGGAATAATATATCCTATAGATTAGACGTAGGACTGAGGTCAACTAGGTCTCTATCAAATGTACTAAACTTAATAGTGAGTGCCAGCTAGCTCAGAGGGCACTAGAAACTTTACTCGAATTCACAAGAAGGGATTAGTTTCTGACAACCGCATAAACATGACAACTTTGTTTCCCAAGAATAAGAAATATATCTCTAGAGTTACGGAAACAATAGATAAGTATTTCACTCAGTCAATTGTGCATGCTTCGTTTCAACAGAGTTTGCAGAGAAATAGAGAGATGGGCGTTTTCAATAAAAAGGTTTATTGAACAATCTTCTTTCTCATACAAGAGAAGTGAACTGCTACAATCGTTAAGCAGACTGCAAAGTACAATGCATACAGCGAGAATAGTATTATAAAATAATACTGTAAAAGCATTGTATGGTTTCTAAGCCATATAAAAATACATACATAAATAACATTGACTAAAATACTCAACTGGTGCTTCTAAATATGCCTACCCCAATCTACCTAACCTAAGTCTAGTACGCGGGAAAAGTAAGCCTTGTGTAGCACAGGTTTAGTTGCTTTTGCCAAGAATCTACCAAAGGTTTCTCTAGGTTCTAATCAGCTCCATACCTTGGTTTAGAATGAAGGAGGTCTGGTATCTGTCTCAAGACTCGATTTCCCAACACCCCGCAAGGGGAGCTTGGAAACACTGGAGCTGGATTCTCTGCAAGAGAAAGACAGCCTCTGGATCAGTGCGTCAGCTGGAGGGTCGGCTTCCTTCGGCACTTGCTGTAGCGAGCTGCATCAGGCAAGTAGATAGTCAAACTGCTCCGAACCACCGTAGTTTGCCATAGCAAGTGAAGGTATATTTATACCTTGAAGGTGTTTAGGAATACCATAGTTTGACGTAAAGTCAGGCATAATAACATCAGGAAAGAACCCCTAGGGAATAGTTGTTCTTTGCAATGTACATGAGTTCTTGGACAAATCAATATGCAAGCAGGGGGAAGTTCCCTAACTGCTTAAGCCGATTTTCCAAGAGTCCGTTGTGAGGTTTGGTATGGGTGGAAGTAGCTATGCTTGTATTTGGTCTGCATGAGTTATGTCTAAAAAAGGGATTGATTTATATGCCTATATAAGGGCCATGTGAATTGTACCTATATAAGGGCATGAATCGGAAAAATTCACTTGGAGCTCTAAACGCCACACAATAGTCTGGTCAATAACTGGTGAGTAAGTCATATGGGCCCTCCCCTGTATCAGCTAATAAGGTCAAGAACCTGGGAGTTCTGTTTGATGCCAAGCTCTCCTTTGAGCCCAAGATTAACCATACAACAGCAACCTGTTTCTGTAACCCTCAAAATTGTGAGGAAGATACTACCGCTCATCCCGTTAGAGCTCAGGAAAACAGTGGTCACAGCCTTGATTGGTTCTAGACTGGATTACTGCAACGCCCTTCTGACCAGTGCAAGCAAACATAGCCTACAAAAATTGCAGACTACCCAAAATGCTGCTGCTAAAGTTCTGCTTGGGTTCTCTCGTTTTGCCACAGCATCCAAGGCTCTCGCAGAACTACACTGGTTGCCTATTGGCAAACGCATCCAGTTTAAGGCCTTGTGCATCACATTTAAGGCAATACAAGGCAAAGATCACTAAGATCTGCTAATAGTGGCAATCTCGCCATCCCCAAGATTTTGAAAGCAAAATGGGGAGGCAAAAACTTCTCCCATATCACCACTAAACTCTGGAACTCCTTACCCACCTCCATGAAAAACGAACACAAACTGCTACAATTTAGGAAGCCCTTAAAAACCTGGCTTTACTAGTAATATTACTCTGGGAATAACTGCCTTCTAGTGTTTTCAGCGCCTAGATACCTCCTGGTTATGTCGCACTTTAGAAATCCTTTTCATTTCATTTCAAAGCCGTTGGTTGCTCCTCCTGCCTTCCAACATTTATAAAGGCCTAGTAGGAGAAGTCTGGACGTCCTGTAGTCTGAGTGAAGACCATAAAAATGTCTATCCCCTCTAGTCCTGTGTCTGATCTAAAGATGTGGATGGACCATTTGGGAATCCCCGGCACATAAGGTACTACATCCGGATTAAACCACGGGGTACGTCGATAGCACCCAAACTCTACGTGGACTAATTTTATTGAAGATCATGCTCAATGTTGCTTTTGTGAGCAACAGTTCACCTGCGAGATTCAGTGTGTTTTGCGCCCGTGCCCACCTCGGCTAAGTTATGGCTAGACAGCTAGCCAGCTGCCCATTGAAGTTGTGGTGACAAGTAGTAATGTTTGAACATTGGGGCTCTCAACCTATGTGAGGAGTTGCATTTTGACAAAGGCTACTCTCCGTCTTCCAGCACTCCAATTCAGTTCTCCTAGCATACAGTTTAGTAGGCAGAATGTGCAGTGGGAATAGGACTTGACAAGATTGCTAAGTAGTATAAGAGCCGCGGCAACTTTATCATCTTGGAAAGGACACTGGCTTGCCGGTCTTTTTATCTATAGTACCATATCTTTCGGAAACATCCCTGAAATAATGTACATGTCGACGTATATTTCAAATAAATACTACCACATGTGACCTCATCACTTCAACAATCATCATATTTCAATTTCCAAAATATCACATAATATGGGCAATATTGTTACCAAAATAACACATATTGCATTCACATATTATTGCCAATTAAGATGCATCACTAATGCATCTTAATCCAGTCCAGCCCAAACTGCCAAGCCAGGTCCTCCCTGGACTGGAAACAAGCATCTTGGGACCGGTTTCAGGGCATCACCCTCATCTGCCAGGCTATGATCCAGCCGCGGCCGGTAGTGGGAGTACCGGCCGGGCGGTGACGTGGGAAGGGGGAGGGGCAGGGTGGGGGGTAGTAATGTATGGAATCGGACCTTAACAGGTAAGTAAACATAAAAATAAATAAAACAAATTTCGTTGCGCGCACTGCATCACCAAATGCGATGCAGTGCGCACAACGAAATTCATTTTATTTATTTTTATGTTTACTTACCTGTTAAGGTCCGGATTCCAGACATTACTACCCCCCACCGTGCCCCTCCCCCTCCCCACGACACCGCCCGGCCGGAACTCCCACTACCGGCCGCGGCTGCTATGATCCAGTGATGCAGTGAGCACAAGACCCACGTCGGGGCATTCCCTTCTTACTTAGGGCGACAAAAGCAAAAGCAACAAATGATGGACTGAATGCTGAACAATGTAAACATTCACCCCTAGTCACAAAGATCTTGGCTTAATCCATCGTTCTTTTAATCACAAGTTCACAACGCCACCCAACTTTGGACCCAGCCATATGTAAATCAGTCTTGACCCTGTTCCTCATGGGAACAGACCAGCCCGAACTGTCAGGCCAGTCTGAGAAGGCGCTGTGCATCGGCTCAAATGGTGAACACATGAGAGAGGTGAGAACTAAATTAAGATATCTTTGGGGCAAAATGAAGGGCTTAGTAAAATACATATGATGTACACCTTTTAGGAAATGAGTCACAATAGGTGACTTAAACAGGGAAGGTTGGTGTTGCAACTGCAGGAAGGCTGAAATGGCAGAAAGATACCCTTTAACTGGCCCATAACAAAGACTTGCTGGGCAACAGAATGGGTAACCAAAAGGACTTCGGACAAGGGTGCAGACAGAGGATCAAAGGATTTGCTAGCAGACCTAGCCACAAATTTGTGCCATTGGCAGGCATACATCATTTTCATGGAGAGTTGCAAGGCTGCCCAGATTACACCACACACTTCAAGAGGGAGATCATAATTCCTCAACTGTCATCACTCAATATCCACACATGTAGGCAGAGAGTGTGCAGGTTTGGGTGAAGACCCTGCCCTGTTGCTGTGACAGGAGATCCTCCCGAAGGGGCAGCTGATTCAAGGACGGATGCTCATACGCAGGAATTCTGAATATCAGACTCTCCTTGCCCAATCGGACGCAACTAATATGACTTCGATCCAGTTGTTCTAGATCTTCTTGAGATCTCTAGACAGATGTGGTATTGGCGGGCAGGCTTACAGGAGCCCTGAGCTCCACTGGAGCTGCATTGCAAGAGTCACATTGGAAACTCAATCTCTTTAGAGACCTTGCACTACCTCCTGATGAAAATGCCATTCGTGATCCACAAGGCGTCGATGTGTGAATTTATCTGCTCTGGCGCTCAGCAAGATCGCAAGATTTGAACCACCAGATATAAGTCCTGATGTTCCAACTATTTCTAGAGAAGCAGGACCTCTTGTCCCAGAGTCTATGATCACAGTCTGCCCTCCTTGCTGTTAAACTATATGGCTGTGGTGTTGTCAGTGAAGACCTGAACCATCCATCCCTTGATGGAAGGCAGTAAGGCTTTCAGTGCCAGGTGAATTTCTATCAGTTCCAATATGCAGATGTGGAACTGAAACTCTGCCGGAGACAAGAGTCTTGTGATCTCTACCTCTCCCACATAAGCATCCAACTCAAAAGTGATGCATCTGTCCCTACAGTGAGCTATAGATCGGCAAGTGAGAGGGGTCTGCCATTGACCCAATCTCAGTCCTTGAGCCACCACTGCAGATTATTTGCAGTTCAATCTGATATCTAGAACAGGTTAGAGAGATTCCCCTGATGGTGTGCCCACTGGGAACTGGGAATTCAGATACCACGGCAGATCCCACATATGCCAATGTGTTTGCTTTACCATCAGGATGCAGAAGGTCATTTGAGCCAGAAGCATTAGAGCCAATCTCACTGCATTCCATGATAGAGTCTGAAACATCAGATTTCCTGGACCTGCTATTCTGGAGGCTAAGCTCGAAACTGCGCTGCATCCAGATGAAAGGGATCATCTGAGATGGAGTCAAGTGAGACTTGGGCACGTTGATTGTGAACCACAGCAAATGCAAAAGGTCTGCTGTAGGCTGAAGGTTGGAGTCAACTGCCTGGAGCAAGGCCAACTTTAAAAGCCAGTTGTTGAGGTAGGGGAAGGCTGAAACCTCTGACATCTGCAGATGTGCCGCAACCATCTTCATCACTTTTATGAACACCTGAGTGGCAAGGTAAGGCAGAGAGGAGTTGGCCTAACAGCTAGGATGTCTGACCTCGAATATGGGGAACTGGGTTCGAGTCTCGTCAATGACGCTGAACATCCTGTGATTCTGGGCAACTTACTTAATCTCCCTGTGCCTAACAAAAATGAATGTGTCCTCATGTAATGCAACTGGTGCTATGTAAAGCGCTCTGATACCCAATTCGGCTCAAGTTTGCGCTATATAAAACTTTGTAAAAAAAAAAAAAGTGGAGTCAAAAATATGAAAGTTTCCACTCGACCTGTATTTATTTCAGAAATGGATCTTAGTGCCAGGTATCTCGATCATCAACTCATACTATGTGCAATACAGTTTTATAGAATTAATATAATTTTATTTTAATTCATAATGATTTTCTCTGCACTTGCATTCCAAACTCATTTGTTTTCTCCAAAGATATGTAGGTACATAGTTTACAATGTTATCAGTAAAATACTGTACATATAAATACATGACAAAAACATAGTGTATTATACAATAAAATGTACACAAATTCCATCCCCAAATTTGACCTACTTCACTACATATCAACTCACACTCTACTTCATAGCTCATTCGTACACATTCATACTATACTCTCACATTCATGCCCCAGCCTGATGGCACTACATCTTCAATTAAATCCAGGGGTATTTTTATTGTTGTGAGCTGGGGTATCCCAACATACAGTCAGCGTACATTTCGATGGTAAAAAATATATGTAACAATCACCTTCTTCAGGACCACAAGATATACGTCATAAATTCTGGCTCAACATTATGGGTAGTCTGCCTGTCTTGTGTCCTTATCATGGGTGCTGTGAATTGTTAAAGCAGAGCCTCACGTTCTTTAATATGGGAAAGGCAGGTCTATTGAACAACCCTTTCTTGTATAGATATGGGGTTGCTAACCTGTAGTGCTTTCATCAGTTAGGCATGATTACACTATCTTACTCTTCAATGCAGCAAGGAAGGGACTGCCTCTTCTGGAATTCTACCTCTTTGATTTTCTTTTCTATTTTTTGCTCACTGTTTTCTTGGACTGTCTTGCTCATCTTGACAAAGTTTCTGCAAACGGAGGCTACATAGGCAATCAGAGACAGTCCAATCAGCAGCTTCATAATTTTCCTATTGATTATACTCAGCAGGCGGCAGTCACTATCACACGATGTCCCGGATGGTCACAATAGTGACTGTGGACGCGGTTCCCCTCTCCGTTTAGTAGTGTAGTGTGACACAGGGTTTCATGAGCCAGGCTGTCCCACTGTGTCAATATTAATAAACAAAGGTCTGTGACCTATTTCTTTTAAATCAAACAGTTAGTCAGTACTTGGTCATCAATTAAACATCTCTTGAGTATGTCATATAGATCTACTCCACCCAATAAATGCACCAATTTCAAAGAGGAAAAGCAACAGCATCGATATAAACCAAGAGCAATTTATTTATTCATTGCCTCTAGGTAAACTTTGATTAGCTAACAATTAATAAGAGTCATACTGGTTGCCCCAAGGGGAGCATGCAAATAGAGAAGGGTGAACTAGATAGTGTTTAGTGATCGAAGAAGGAAAAGAATTCTCAAGAAATAGTGACATAAAAATATTCATAAACAATTTATACAGAACAGCGCGGATCCACAATTATCCATCCTGTTAGACCTGGCCACAAATACAAATCATTTCAAATTGCCTCGACCTCTGGCCACAAGTCTTGTGGGAGCCACATCCATGGCCAGAAAAGCACTGTGATGCTTGTTGGCCATGGTGGCTAGGTGGAACGGGATGCAGCTGATAACCCCTATTGTTCCACCGAACAGGCACTATGTGGGGTGCAGATGGCGAATGAGCTGGCAGTGGCCCTACTGTCTTTAAATTGTTCCATAGCCAAATCCTCCTTGTCACCGAAAAGGCAAGTGCCATTGAAGAGCATGTCAATAAGGGATGTATTGACATCCCTTGAAACGCTAGGTGTCCTCATCCAGGCGTGACATGAAAGGACCACCAGGAAAGCAATGACTCTGCCTTGTGAGTTGGTCACATCCAATTTGCATCTGATGGTGATCTTTGCCTCATCTTCCACTGCGGGGTATGCAATGGGGGTTCACCCAGTATAAGTCGCTAGGACCTGGGTACTGTAGGCACTGAGAGGAGGGGTCCCAGCAATTTGAAAAGGAATTAGGCAAAATAGGAAAGGTATAAATCAAAATTAAATAGCAAACAGTTAGCATACATTGTTGTTTATTCACAATGTAGACACAAATTATATATCACGACAGTGAGTTGATAATATACTTCATTGGTACTCAAGGAAGTGCCCCTAGAAGGGAAGGGAGTGGTATGGTGAAGGATAGTGCGTAAGAGGTAGTGACATAAAAGGCTGAATTGCCACACTGTACTATGTACATTCAATTAGACATAGATAGAGCCATCATCAACACAAAAGTTCCTTGGGGGTTAACATGCTCCACATTATACATTTAATGTTATATTCGTGGGGTGGAGCTGAAAGCAACAAGAAGTTGTCGACGTTTCGACCCCTAATATGATTGGCAGGCGTTAATAAAGTCCTTGCAGCGGGGTCTTCATCAGGACGGGGGTGGGGCACAGGGCCTATTCAGTAAATAATAAATGGATTCAATATATCGTATTCTGGACAACTATTGCTCCGCCCTTGTCGGCCGGTTTGATAACGACCTCTCTGTTCTGAGCAAGGGATTGGAGTGCCATTCTTTCAGTTTTACTTATATTGTACTTCGTGTAAGTTCTCTCTTCCAGAATTCATCTATGGTATTATTTGTGTATATATACTTTCACATCTCTCAAGCTTCGACAATCTATTATGAAATTTTATGAAATTTTATGTTTATTCATAACTTGGTATTGCCAATTGGCTTAATAGCAATATCTATGCCCTCGAGACCAAATTACAGCTGTACTGAACAATGGGAGATGCGATCGGCATTCGCCGAGTCTCTCTTCCCTTTCTGTTGATGACATCAGCAATCACATGACCCTGTATCCTAGGTGATACATACAACAGGAAGAAGCCGGTCTCCATTGCTGACCGCGCTTTGGGAATAGACGGACTCACTCTCTACCCTTCAGGAATGAACTCGTACCACTACGCGTGTTACGATGCAATCTGTCTCTAACCTAACTTTAGTATTAATTTTGACCATACCCCCCTTCTTTTCAGACGTTAGAATCAGCCGACGCCGTCTGCTAACTACAGCGGCTTCTACCGCGCTGCTACCGACCTGTGGGCGGTTCTACCATTTCTTCACCACAGTAAGCCCATTTTTCTCTCTGCCTGATCAGTATCTAGGTATACTTACAAAATAGATGCGTGGTAGTTACACTGTGTGTTCTGCCTTTTTCCTAGATTGGATGACCGTTTTGGGGTTTCTACCACTGTGAGTCTCTTTTAATTTCCTTTTACACTCAGTTACTACAGTTGATCGTTACAGTCCAAACAACCGTACCTCCTCTTCTCCACAGGAATTGGAGCTCTCGCTAATAGGAATATTATCTACCTCCACCTACGACAAGCGACCGCCTGGTATGTCTTGTCTGTAAATCATGTGCTTACCAATACCATTATATCTCGATTGATACGATATATTGAATCTATTTATTATTTACTGAATAGGTCCTGTGCCCCGCCCCGTCCTGATGAAGACCCCGCTGCAAGGACTTTATTAACGCCTGCCAATTCTATTAGGGGTCGAAACGTCGACAGCTTCTTGTTGATTTCAGCTCCACCCCACGAATATAACATTAAATGTATAATGTGGAGCATGTTAACCCCCAAGGAACTTTTGTGTTGATGATGGCTCTATCTATGTCTAATTGAATGTACATAGTACAGTGTGGCAATTCAGCCTTTTATGTCATTACCTCTTACGTACTATCCTTCACCATACCACTCCCTTCCCTTCTAGGGACACTTCCTTGAGTACCAATGAAGTATATTATCAACTCACTGTCGTGATATATAATGTGTGTCTACATTGTGAATAAACAACAATGTATGCTAACTGTTTGCTATTTCATTTTGATTTATACCTTTGCTATTTTGCCTAATTCCTTTTCAAATTGCTGGGACCCCTCCTCTCAGTGTCATCTTCTACTGCAGCAATAGCTTGGCACCATGGTAACCACTTGTGCAACCATATACAACTCAATGTGGGAATAACTGTCCAATGGACCGCAGTGCCAAGCTGGTGAAAGAGAGGCAATTCTCCTGCTGAAGGTATCCAGCCACTTGGATTCCCTAGCCGGTGGTGTGCTAGAAAATGCATCAGGATTTTGTCCTAGAGGTTGAGGCCTAGACAACCAGGCTTTCAGGGGTGAGGTGCTGGGTGAAAGCAGAAGAGATGGTCCTGTTCACAGGAGTGCCTGTGCAGGGCCAGGCCCAGGGCAGGACAAACTGAGAGGGTTTCATTAAATGAGAGGAAATGTTCTGATGAGGATAACCCAGGCTAAAGCACCTCTCTCAAGACAGTGGTGTGGACTTCGATAGAGGGCTGCTGCAAATCCAGGTCGTCAGCTGCCCTCCACACCACCATCACAAAAGAAGCCCGCTCCATAGTCACTGTGGAAGGAGAGAGGAGCTTAGTGACTGGTTAGATACCAACATCATTCACATCAGCGAGGTCCTCTTACCAAGTGCCATCAGCCATGAACTTTGCTGGGGGATCGGAGAAGCCACAGAGATCTTCAGATCCTTTCCATTCATGTACCTCAGATGGCCCTTCAGGAAAGGAGGGCTCCATCTCCAAAGCAGGCCGTGTGAGCTGAGGTGGTACTGGAAGTCGCGGTCATGATGGTGTTGGCGGTGCCAGAAACGGTAACCCAGAGAAGGTTGCAAAGTCGTGGCCGATCTGGATCCACCACAGACCCTGAGAGCCCGACTGGCACTGAGGGTGGACATGTCAGTGGAGCTCCAGTCAGAGACCCTTCCAAACCCCTGGGGCCTCAAGGCGCTGGAGAGGGGGCTCCGAGTGCCCAAAAAAGAGGCTCATGGCCTCATAAAATTCTGAGTCAGGCGGGGGTCACTCGAGCTCTGGGAAATGTGGGGAAGCATGGAGCAGACCCAGTGTCAGATGCTGGCTCCAGAGAGACAAACCGGGAGGGGGTCTGGATTTATCGCGTTGTTCTCTTGCATAGTCCAAAGCATGGGAATGACTTGGAGAGGTTGAGGTGAGCTTCTGCTTCTTGGACTTCTTCTTTTGCTTACCTTAATACACCTGGGAACACAATGAAAATTGACATCAGAGACTCCGTGAGCTGTCCTGAAGCCGCCCCCCCCTTGTAAACATGATCTAGAGTGGTGCAGAGTCTGAAGATGAGCAGCCAAAAGCTTCATTGCTGCTCACAGATGGGCTGGGGGTTCATGGTCAAAGTAGTGGTCTGCTTCAGGCACCACAGACACACCAAATTGGGGTCTATCATAGACATTTGACTGAGACAGGCTCCTCAAGCCTTCAAACCAGTTCAGTTGGTTTATTAAGGTAAATCCTCCCAATTTCTTTTTTTAAAAGGCATTCTAGTCAACTTCAACAAAATGTTCAAAAAAAGCCAGTCAAATAATGACTGCTGGGAGATCATCTATGCTGATTGTGTGTAAATGAATGAACTGTGTCAGCGATGCCACATTGAGCCGAATGACACCACCTACCGGCAAGCAAAGGGATTGCTCAAAATGGCCAGATCTAGTCTGATGCCTGGGAATATTTTAAAGTGAGGAATCTGTGGCTATGAGCCTCTGTCAGATATTGCTCTGCATCAAATAAAGAAGCATAGGATTGTCGATCTGTAAGGAATTTCTTCTGGGCAGTGTTCTTGACCCAACTACTAGCAAAAGGTTAGGGTGAAAAAAAATTCCTCTACGTTGAGACAAAGAGTATGTGAGACTAGTACAGTCTCTCCTGGTTCAAGCATCTAGTCATTGAATATCTTCCCAAGACACCATCCTGAAATAAATTACTTTTAATTGACACTGCTTACACTTCTGGCAGATCAGTGCAGTTGTCTTTGCTTGCCTAACTTACATAGATGGACTTGAATTAGCACATTCTGACATGTACCATCAGCAAGGCTGTTCTAAATCAGTAGAAAGTTTAATTAAAAAATGGTCAGCATAGCCTCCTCTCACACAGGGAAAAAGGAAAATATTGCATAACCCTCCTTTGGGGTTTCTGCACTTGTAAACTTTTTATAATGTCCTGGTGATGTAGCATCACACCACCATCGGAAAACTGATGTATGATCAAATTCACATAATGTTACCTAGGACACTTGCAACAGTGAGATTGTTTCCCATGCAGTCATGAGAAACAAAAGATTGAGTGACTTATTTATGAGGCCTTGATTTAGCGAAATCCTATGGGCAGTTTCAACAGTGAGAACCATCAAATCTCTGCTGCACTTGGTCTCAATGCAGCTGTAGCCTTTCTTATATTCCGGATCATCTGTGAACACTACTGGAATGTTGCGAATTTGGAGTCCAGATAGAATTGTGCCCGCACGTAAATGTTATAACAAGAAATGTCCATGGAGATCTGTCCGTATCTGTTTTTTGCGCAATCTGATCAGTTTATCCGATTCGTTTTGAGTTTTCGCCGTCAAACTAAGGGTTGCGGAAGCGAATATTGGATGGGCGCTCATAAGATTTTGTATGTGTTCTTCGCTGTAAGCGAACGTGTCTTTGTCAGCCATAACATAAACCAAAAAATGTACAACAAAAAACACTTAACAGGATAGAATAAAACAACAAAACTCACATATGTCGCACCACATGCACACTCTAAATCCCACCTACACAGGGAAATGGGAGTACTCTGAGATTCCCTTAAATTCTCAAAAAAGGTATATTTTAAGTGGCCTAATATCTACCACAAAACAACCTCGCGGGATCACCACCCGCTCCAAAACCTAAAAAAAGTAATGGGTCTTGGCTCACACTCAGCAAGGCTGAGCCCTATAACTATAGAACAGAACAAATGCCAATGCTGAGACTGACTACTCCCTTATTTGTTAACCGGTTTCATGAAAAGACCGACCTGGTCCCTGGTCACCCAGAAGTACAATTGTATATAGGAAAACAATTATTTTTAGAAAAGGGTTGATTAACTTAAATTGTTGTATTCTAGTTGCTTTAATTGTCCAATATACATATAAATGTGACAAAGGGACCTTTGTTGTAGGATGGATGTTTGTGTGAATGTGAAATGAATGAGAAATTGGCCAAGTGTATGGGATATATGTTGATAGGGTGTGTTGTGAATATTTCAAATTCTGTCTCATTGTAATGTCCATGTTCGTTTTGTACTGAAATGCAAAACAAATATTGTCGTTCCTTGAAAAAAATAAATGAAGATTGAATAGTTTGTTTTACGACTAAGGCACAATTTCTAAAGCAGAATTTCATGTTTTGTTCATGAAACCGGTTAACAAATAAGGGAGTAGTCAGTCTCAGCATTATTCTCATTAAGCACCCCTGTCTCTGCATTTTCGGTCCAGCTTACAAAGTGTTGTGTGAGTGCTACAGACTGTGTACACATGGCTTCAGGGAATGTGTGGAATATCTCACCACCACATGCATTTCTACCTGCTTCTGGCAAACCTACACTTAAATGGGATGAATGGAGAGAATATTTCAACAAATATATATCGACATTTGATGACGAAGTTTTCACAGTGGAAAAGAAACTTAAAATACTTTCAACATTGCGTAGGCCCAGGGGGATTAAAAGTGTATAACTACATTAAACAAAAAAACAAGGGTGGCGAACTAAGGTGATGTCTTCATAAACTTCCTTGAGGATTTAAACACTTATTACAAGCCCACTGTTTGTGTTCCTGTGGTTCGCTACAAATTTTACACAGAAAACAGGGTAAAGAGGAACCTATAGAGGATTACATATCCGGTTTGTAGAATCTGGCCCTCACGTGTCGTTTGGTAGCCTATACGGTGACCTTATTAGGGATCAGATTGTAATGCAAGCCTCTAATCCAAGTATTCAGAACAATCTGTGGGTAAAAGGGGAAAGCCCACTGCAAGATGTCATTGACATTCTCAAAAGGGCTGAACTAACAGGCAAGTGTACTAAGGTTGTCCTTTTGGAAAACAAAGAAAGAAAAGAAGAATCTGCGGTGGCACAAATAAGTGGAACCGAAATGTTGCAATGCACAAGAAGAAAGGTCAGGAGAAGATTGACATGGATAATACAAATTACAAAGGACTTAACAGAAGACGATGTTACAGATGGGGTAATGCCAACCATCTAGCCAATGACAAGAAATGCCCTGCATGGAAAAAGAAATGTTCCAAGTGTGGAATTATGAGTCACTTTCAAAAGGTGTGTCAGAAAAAGTCTAGCAGCTCTGTCACGTTGGTTGAACAGGAAAATGAGGGCTCCTCTAGTACTTCAGAAGATGAAGAGTTGAACAAGTGTTTACTCAGTGTGAAGGACGTTTTACAAACTGAAAGAGAGAAGACAGGAGAGAAAAAAACAATATGTTCAGTGTGAAGGACGCACAAGTTTTACAAACTGAAAGAGAGAAGACAGGAGAGAAAAAAACAATATGCAAAATCGGTCATTAAAGTGGTTATAAAATTGGATTTCAATGGAATACATGGAGTAACTTGGTAGAGTTAGAGCAATCTGACATTTCCATCAAAACATTCACAGGGGAAGCCATAGACACTGTGGCGCCTATTTACAAGCCCCTTGCGCCGCTAGTGAGTCCCTTTTTCCCATATTAAAAGTGACGCACCGGCAGCGCAAGGGGCTTGTAAATAAACCCCTGTATGTTTCTAAAATGGGCCCGCCAGTGTTAGGGTGGATGGACCAAAGTAAGACAGGGTTCACATTGGTCCCCAACAGTCGAGAACCTGTACTTATGATTGAATCTGCAGAAGAATTCAGTAATGCAGAGTTGCCCATCCGCCAACGGATTAAATTTAAAACATGCTGTTATTCATAAAGCGCTTCAAAATATGGGCCCCCCTTATTTGGTGGAGAAGTTTATTCCTTATGTTCCAGCACGTGCTCTCCTTTCCAGTAATACATTTCTTCTCCATGTTCCCTCCATTAGGAGGGCATGACTGGGTGGAAAAGCACTTTCGTATCGTGGCCCCCGTCTCTAGAACGAGGTTCCCGTTACTCTTAGATCATGTGCAGAACATATCACTTTTAGGAAACTGTTAAAAACTTTTCTGTTTCAAACTCAGTGAATATTTTAGGACCATCATCTCTTCACCACCGTCCGCTTTGAGCGCAGAGATACTCCTTCGGGAGTCGATTCTAGCGCTATATAAACCCATAAATAAATAAAATAAATAAATAAAGAAGTTTCCCAAGGTAATTTCAGGAGATATAGGGGAGTTGAAACTTTTCCAACATAACATTTTTGTGAAACAGGATGTCAAACCCGAGGTACATAATTTGACACACATTTCGTTATTGATTACAAAAAAAATAGGTTAAGATGCAATTGGAAAAGTTACAAAAGAAGGGAGTCATAGAGCATGTAGAGTCCACTGAGTGTCTGCCCCCCGAGTAGTTGGCAAATGGCACGTTAAGGCTTTGCATAGATCTTTGTGAACAAAACAATAATATTCTGATTGACCAATTCCCTCTACCATGCATAAATGAAATGCTGGCCCTTACCAAGGGAATTAAGTGGTTTTCCACCATTGACCTCAAAGATGTGTACAACCAGGTTCCCCTACACCCAGCTAGCAGAAGCCTCACTATGTTCATTACACAGGTCGGGTGTTACCGGTTCAATATGGTACCATTTGTCCTGACATCTGCAGCAGCCATGTTGCAGAGTCTCATGAAGGTGATTATTGAAGATGTAACGAACCTACTTATGTTACAAGATGGTATATTGATAATGGGCAAAACCATGGAAGATCATGACAAAAAATGTGTTCCAAGTACTCTGAATTTTAGAGAGCAGAGGTCTAACCACAGAACACAGTAAGTGTAGGTTTACATGCAAGGAAGTTACATATTTTGGTCATCTGGTCACAGGTGATGCCATCAAACCTGAGAAAGAACTACTGAATGCCATTCATACCAGAGCCCAGGAACAAGAAGAAGTTACGTGCTTGCCTTGGATTAGTGGAATTCTATGCCAAATATGTCATAAATGTTTCCAGTAAGACGTATGATATGAGACTATTAAACTCAGGATCAAATTTGAATGGTCCAGTACATGTCATAATATATTTTGTTCTCTAAAAGATGATTTGTGCAAAGCTCCCTAGCTGCACGGTTTTGACCCTGACCTACCCAACATTGTCACCATGGATGCAAGTGGAAGAGGTCTTGAAGCAGTACTCACTCAAAAGAATGCTTGTGGGAAGGAACACACTATAGCAGTTGCCTCCCGCTCTCTGACACCTACTGAGGAGAAGTATTCAGTCATATAGCATGAGGCATTGGCATGTGTGTGGGGGTTAGAACACTTCAGACAATATATCAGGGATAACAAAGTCACTTTGCACAGCGATCATAAGTCACTAACCAAAGTGTTGACCACAAAAGGTCTGTACGCAGAGGCTTCCAGAAGATTAGGCCTAATGTTGGTTCTCCTTTTAATTTCAATTACAAATTACAGTTTGTATCATCTGCTAAGAATGTGGTGGCAGACTTTCTAATTCACATGCCTGTACCCCTGAGGGACATAAATAAAGACATGGTTTGAAGATTTTTGTGTGGCAAATATATTTGAAAGAGTTTCATAGCATAACTTCGGAGGAATGGAAGCTAGAACAGTAATAGGATTGCTCATGAGTGTTCAAGCTGTGATACCTGGGGAACGGCCTGAAAAGAAATATGTCCCTGAAAAGATGTTGCCTTTTTGGGAGATAAGGCATGAATTATCAGTAGAGGGTGCTTTGTATTAAAAAGTGGTAGGGTCAAACCCGCTTTCAAATTGAGAACAAAAATTCTTGAAATTTGTCATGAGGGGATTTTTAAAATTGGCAAAACAACATGTAGAGTGAAGAATTGGTACTGGTGACCACGAGATGTTAAAGGAATAGAAAGTAAGGTCAGACATTGCATGCTCTGTGAAAATTCTGACGAACTCAGGTCACACTCAGACCCCCTTTTATCCCATTACCTGTCCTAATATGCCTTAATAAAAGGAGGGTGTGGATATAATGGGACCCATTCAGGAACAGAACGAGCAGGTGTATGCGTTAGTCCTTATCAACCTCTTTTCCAAGTAGCCAGAAACTGAGGTGGTGCAAAAGGCTTATACAGGTAGCATTACAAGATTTTTAGTTAAAATCTTCATAAGAGAGGTTTTTCCCAAGAGTATCCTAAGTGAAATATGGCCTGCAATTTACTTTTGACAGTTTTAAGGCATACTTGCATAGGCAAGGTATGGTGCACAAGACCACCTCTGTGTATCATCTTGCAGGCAACAGCGCTGTGGAACGGTTTAACTGTGTTATCAATGGAATAGTCCAATTAGCTAGCAACAATAGCTTAGCTTGGAGAAGTGAACTACATGAAACTTTGTGTGCATACAGAACTAATCGGTGCGGTAGAACAGGTCTTAGCCCCTTTGACCTAATGAGAGGTAGAATGCCCATGTAACAGTAAGTTAGTCCAAATAAAAGTGTGGAACATAGTAAGGGTAAAGAAAAGTGGACATATTGGCATGGGCCAAAGTAGGGTTTCCCAACCATTTACAGTGCAAAAGATTTTCTGTAATGCAGCCTACTTAATGATGGGAACGCGTTGCAGGTACAACCAAATGGAAAGACAGATGGTAGTTTGAGTATGAGTGTGAACAGAACAAGCTAATAAACAGGATCACTTCATACACCAGGACCCACATGTGGATGGAGTATCCTTTACTCCTGTAAAAGAAATGGTCATAGTAGCTAAAAAGGAGTAGAGTAGGCTCTCCAGTTGTAAAACCTAGTAAATTATATGACTATGTCTATGAGTAATTCTTTCCATAGGGGTTATTCATGGTTACCTAATGTTATCCATTTTAAGTGTAGGTATTTTCCGTGTGTCAATTAAATGAAAAACTATTACCTTTACAGTTTCTTAGATTTATTATATTGGTCCTTCGGCAATGGTCCTAAAGTATAATTTAAAGCATACGCACAATGTGTATGAATTTTCTAGAAGTCATGTAATGGAAATTGAATTCACTTTACCTTATATTATATTTTTTAGGTAGTTATTCCGCGTTAATAGCTTATGCTCTGTTTTGAGGGAAAGATGTGTTGTGTATTGTGCCTCCGGGTGTCCCCTTTAGGACACATTACTGATTGCTCCCTGTTGGCCATTGTCATCAGGTGAGTGTTCTGGATTGTTGATAGATGACAGCTGATGAGGGACCAGAGAGGATGTGGCATTCTCATGTTATACCTCTCCCCTCACATGTGTGTTGGAATAAAAATAACAACTTTACTTCAACCAGTTGGTGTGTGCAATCATCTTTACAATGGTTCTCAGATCTTCCCCCTTTGTCTTCCATTCATCAGCCAAAGCGCTGATGCCCTGCGCTATCCCCTGTACAGGTCCTGGCTTGGACTGCATGTCTGGTTTGGCACTTGCATTCCCATTGTCTCTCCTGCTTTTGCGGGGGAAGTGAGAGTTGAGTCTCCTGCTGCTTGTTCTCCCTTTAGCACATACTCGGCACCCGGCACTGATACCGGCACTAGCCAGCACCATAGATCACCAAAAGTGGTAGGTTGTTGTGTACGGGTGTTGTGCCTGTTTGAGAGTAGTTGGGGGCAAGGACGGTGAGTGGACAGGGGCCGGCCTGAGGAGCAGACCTGCTTTAATACAACTTAAGACTTGTGGCCTTTAGCGCTAATCGGACTATGAGCCAGTGGGGCTCGGACACTGCTCAACTAGCCGTTGGGTAGTTCCACCACTCATTGGATATTGGATATTCAACTCTAGGAAAAGCTGATAAGTAGTTGGTCTACAATATGACAATTATAAAGCTAAGACGAGTGGTGATGAAGCGACAAGTAGGAGTGCAATCCATCAAGAGAAAAGCCCAGCATATTGGCTCATCAGATTTTTATCCTCCATGCCCAAATCTTTCCTAAACTGATTTTGACTCCAGTAGGAAATGATAAAGAGGATGAAGTTGTTAATGACAAAGTAACTACTGTCCAGCACGACTCTCAAGCACCTGTAATGACTGATTTATCTCCAAGAGTCCCTTCAGTAAAGGGAATAAGCACCATTAGTTTAACACCAGAGGTAGTAGAGCTTCATTTTCCCCTGGAGGATATTTCTCCTCTCGTAATTTCTTCGGGCTTTACACTTCTGTATATTAGTGTGAGCAGCTATCTTCATCTGGTATGAAGACTGCAGTGAAAAACGCTGGAACTATATAACCGCTTACTCACCAACAATTCTAAGTCTGAGGAGGACCTACCATGTTAGCCTGATTTTACTCTCTCACCTGTATTTCATCCATCTAATTATTATGTTCACCTTTCGGGCTATAAAAGCTCTCCAAAGGATACTTAAATTCATCCTTATTCTCCTAAAAAATGTAACTATTAACCCCGACCACACTTTAGAAATTCAAACAGAAATCTTACAATATTTAACAAGTCAAACTGTTCTATTGACGTATAGGAAAAGCAGTAAAGTTAGAGTTGGAATGGCAGTGGAGATTGCAACCCAAACTGGTGAAATAAAACAATGAAGGAAGAAAGAAGAGCGCTAATGAAATAGTTTATTCCCTTCAGAAAATATTTTTGTAATTACAGCAATACAGAAGACACCTTTAAAACAATCCTCTCTCCCAGTAATAAAGAAAATCTCCCTTCAATATCTTATGCCCCATGTCCCCTACGATACCCTTTGGGCAATCGGGAGTTTTAAGCTCATATGCTCCTGAATTCGCCAAGGCAAAATCACTGTTGGAGGGTCTCAAATCTTTTAGCTATAAACCAGCAGTAAATGTAAATGCAGACACAGGGAAGGTAGGAACCGTTTATAACTACTATTGAGGCTTGGAGATTATCGATCTCTTTTCACAATGTAATAACCCATTGAACAGACAAAGAATAATAGTATTTCTCTAAAGTATTCCCCAGTTGGCCTTTTTTGATCTAAAATAAAACTGGTTTCCTTCCTGAAAAAATATGATTGTACTATTGCACAGGTAGAGTTTTGGTGTAACCTGATTCCCTATATAGCTCTACAAGATTGTGACATTTTGTTAAAAGAAATTGGTTTTGACATTGGAGGTACAAACTCTTCTCCTACATTACAACATAATAGTTGTTTGAATAATGAGAGGAATTCACAATGTTCTTTCTCTCTTGAAAGTGATGGTATATTCAACAAAGGCTCTACTGACAAAATTACAATACATGTCAACCAAGAGGGAAGACAAATAGGAAACCAAAATTCCTTATCATTCGCCAACAAAAATGCAGATGTAACATGGTCAAATTTAACAAGGTATCTAAGCTCCCTTTTTAGCGATAGCTTAGGAATAATTTCCTTGAATGTAGTTGACCTTCGAGTAGATAAACTCAAGAGTTGTGTATATTCTAATCCCACAATTATTTGTCTCCAAGAGACTTGCTCTTTAACCCACTTTAGCATTGAAAAGTTATACAATCGAGGTTCCAGCTCAGAAAGTTAGGAAAGGCCATGCTAGGGGCAGCTTTGCTATTCTCCTTTGTATAGTGTTTCAGTGAAACTTTGAGCTGACACTTTGTCTTTGGTCGACATGCTTGCCAATTTTGATTTACTTCAGCTGTTAGCGTATCCCACCCATGTAGCAGGATTCATACTAGATGGAATCTTCATGCAATTATTTGATGAAGGTCTTAGATGTGATACCTTTATTATGGTCAGACCATAAAGCAGTAATTTTCAGTATTAGTACACCATGTCAACAACGCAGACATATCAATTCTCCCGCTGTTAGTAGAGGTTGTTCCTGTCAATGTATAGATCCCACTGAATTTCAGACATTGTTATCCAACACTGAGCCATATGCCAAATCAGATTTAAATTCAGCATCCCTTACCCATTCCTCCTGGATTAGCATAACAGTGGAGTCACTAGCTCTGGAAAGATCCTTTCTCAATAGAAGATAAACCCCTTTTGAGCCATGGTCCACTGAAAAGCTCGAAATGTAAAAATAGCTTTGTAAGAAAAAAGGAAGGAAGTGGAGATCCAAATATGATCCACAAGAAAAAAAATATATTCACTGTCCATCGCAGATTGCAAAATTCTTATAAGGGAAGAGAAAAGTAAATACTTCTCTAACAAAATCTCACAGTCTAAAAACTCTACTAAAGAACTGTACTACGCTAAGGTAAACAGCCTACCTAAAGTACCAGGATCTACTCCCAATAACTCTAGTCTTGATTTGTATAACTCTCTAGCAAAGATTTTTTCGGATCAAAGTGGAGGAAGTCTTAAACACTTTCTGTAGTATCAAACAAAAATCTACAGAGGCTTGCTCAGTGATTAAAACACTCCCTACCACTAAACTGGTGGAGTAGTTTTCTCCTTTTGACATGAAGCAGGTTCTAAAATTAGTGAAGACAACTAATTCAGGCTCACCATTAGATCATTGGTCACCAAGGATATTACATCTTGCACCAGAAATTGTGAGTAATCAAGAGACTAAGGTATTTAATAAAATCATGAGAACAGGACTCTTTTCGACTGAATGGAAGATGGCATCCATTCTACCACTGATAAAAACCCGACCCAAAGAACCCAGTAATATAGGGCCATCTCCAGATTACCATTTCCATTGAAAGTCTTTGAAAAGGCACTAAAGATTGAACTAACATCCTTCATAAATGCTAATAAACTCCTGGACGCAACACAATTTGGTCTCATAGATGCTCACAGCACAGAGACCGCCCTGATTGTAGCATTTGAAGATTTGTGATTTTTCCTCAATGAAGGGGGTAAGGGAGCCTTGATCTAATTGGATCTCTCTGCAGCTTTCAACATGGTCAAACATAACATTCTAATGGACCGGCTTTCTGAGCTTAGAATCAACGGAACTGCTCTCAAAGTTCTCAAATCCTTCATTTCAGATAGGGAACAACATGTGGTGCTTGGAGAGTATACGTCAGATAGGTTCAGGCTGCCAGGTGGGGTACCGCAGGGCTTTTCATTGAGCCCCCACCATTTTCAATCTTTATGTCACCCCACTAGCAAGGCTCATCAGATCTTTTGGCTTTTCAGTCATCTTCTATACTGATGACACCAAGATAATCATCTCAGTGTCCAGCAAACCAGAGGAAACGGCTGAAAGCTTTAACATCTGTATGACTCAGATCAATGACTGGATGAAGATTAATTGCCTATAACTGAACTCTGGGCGATGATACTTCTTTTTGGTCATCTAGTTGGTGGCCAAGGGACATGGGACCCCCTACCTTCGCCAGTGAGTAATGTGAGGAATCTAGGGATTCGTTTTGATAGCAGACAGTCCTTTAAGATCAGAATAATGCCCTAGTCGCATCAATTTTTTTTTATCTTAAAGATGAGTAGGAAGATCTGTGCCTTAATTCCAGCTGACCTCCGAAAGACAGTCATGACTGCCTTAGCCCTGCCCAAACTTGATTATGGAAATGCATTATTTCTAAATCTTCAAAAGCGATTTCTGCAGAAATTACAGACGCTACAAACTGCAGGTGCACATTTGATCCTTGTCATCGGCATCCCTTGGCATCAGCCTGTGTCCCCGGGCTTGACTAAATTACACTGGCTTTCAATTGACAACATAATTAAATTTAAATCTTTATCTATAGCCTTTAAATTGATTCATAATGTTGGCCCAGATTACCTGAGACATCGCTTCATCTGGTACACCCAATCAAGGGATATAAGATGAGCCACTGTTAAGCCCTTAGTGGTTCCCAGAACCAAAAGAGCCCACAGAGGCGGGAAAAGCTTCATTGTAGGCACAGAGAAATTGTGGCACTCGCTTCTCTTGACACTAAAAGATAGTTCCAATCTATGGTCTTTTAGAAAATCCTTAAAAACCGGGCTTTTTAACAACTAACACTGTATCTTTATCACCTTTTGCATAACACCTTTTAGAAGCAGTTCCAAGAAGCCTTAGGGTATTCGGGCGCTATACAAAATAAAAAAATCAATGAATCAATTAAGTATTAACACTCACTTGCAGCAATATTTAATCCATTAAAATCAAACTTCCTAAGTTAAGTCAAAGATCTACAGACACCTTATTTTTTATTAAGTTCTACATGCTCCTGGATCCCTGTACAATTTTTATATAGTGGACATTTTCAGATTACTTGAAACCACTTTAGGTTTGGAAGAGTTTGCTCAGATGATCATAATGAGAGATTTCAATGCAAAAATATCCAATAAGAACTAAATGCCCACAAACCTAAGGAATTAGATAAGGCATGGAATATCCCAGAACCCTCCATCCCACCCAAGCAAAGAGCGGATAAACGGGGTAGACTGCTCTTACCGGGATATCAGGAATAAATGGAGTGATTCTAAATGGGAAAGTGGATAGGGACATTTCTGCATCATACACTAAAAAGGGTATATGTTCTATTACTGATTATATTATTGCCAGCTGTAATTTATTCCACAAACTTTATACACTTCAACTGAACTTCACCCACAGGAGCGATCATGCAATATTTCCTTTAAACTTCAAAACACCTCGTCTTAGTCATTAAATAATGGGAATGGCAGGAAAACTGTAGCTCAGAAGCAGGGTTGAATCATACAGAGCTCTTACTCCATCACCTTGTTTAACAAGTCACTCTCTCCTACAGTATTTAAAAATAAAATGGAGAAAGGAGATACCGTCAAGACTTTTTAATACTCAGGACCAGATGTATGTAGATTTTCTTTTGCAATTGCCCAATAGCTAATTTTTGCAATTCGTTATTAGGAAATTGCAAACAGCTACGTACAACAGTGTATTTTACTCTGTTTAAGATTCCCAATGGGTCGCAATATTCATGAGGCAGGCAACAATTTGCGACCCATTGGGAATGGCTGGCACTCACAAGCATATTGGCCTGCTGGGGTCAGCAGACAACCATGTCTGTGACTGCTTTTTAAATAAAGCAGCTTTTTATTTTGAACTCCAGCCCATTTTCCCTAAAAACAATGGGGTGCATATAAAAAAGAAAAAGAAATAGATTCCTTTTGTATTTTTTAAAAGACTGGACAATGGTCGGTGGGACCACTACCTGTTCTTAAAAAATGTTTGGTGCCTGTTGGACTTGGCCCTTTTTGCAGGGTTATTCCCAAACACTTTGCTTCTTTACTACTGCTAATCAGGGCTAAAGTTCATATGCTCTCTGTGTAAATTGTGAACATAATTGGTTCTCTCTGATGGCATATTTGATTTACTGGTAAATACCTAGTAAAGTGCACTGAGTGTGCCAGGGCCTGTAAATCAAGTGGTATTAGTGGGCCTGCAGCAATGATTGTGCCACCAAATAAGTAGCCCTGAAAAGGTATCTCAGACGGAAACAATCTTTACAAAGCAGTTATTACATCGCACTACCTTTACAATGCAGACATTACAACCAACATCCTTTACATTGCATTACACTACAACGCATGTCATTACAACACATGTCACTACAATGTATGCCACTACAACGCAATATAAGGTAAGTATTACCCCCATTCTATCCAACACTTACACTACTGTTGCACTCACTGGAGTAGGAATAGTAATTTTTACCCCTACAATATCCAACACTTACCCTACTGTGCACTTACTGGAGTGGGAATAGTAATTTTTACCCCTACCCTATCCAACACTTACCCTACTGCTGCACTCACTGGGGTGGGAATAGTAATTTTTACCCCTACACTATCCAATACTTACCCTACTGTTGCACTCACTGTAGTGGGAATAGTAATTTTTACCCCTACACTATCCAACACTTACATTACTGTTGCCCTAAAAGTATTATGCATTGTAATGGTATGCATTGTAATGGTATGTGTTGTAATGGAATGCGTTGTAAGTGGAGTTTCGAAAATGCGTTATGATGGCATGCGTTGTAAAATCATGCATTGTAATGGATGTTGCAAAGTAAAAAACGCATTGTAAAGGCATGCAATGTAAAGGTTTGCGTTATAACGTGTTCTATTCATGATACAAGAGAACATTTTTATTTCTCCTCATTTGTTTCTCTTTCTATGTGTGCTGCATTCTGCATTCTGCATTCTGCAGCACACATCAAAAGAGCAAAATACTATTATTGATTGTTTATGTTCAGGAAGTTGCCCCTTCCTGCATATAAACATTCGTTCCTGCAGCACAGGCACCCTTGCAACATGGCGCAAGGGTGCCTGCGCTGGTGCTAGGCAGCTTTTTTGGCACCAGCACTAGGGGAAATGCAGAGGTGCACTGGACATTTGTGAGTACGTCACATCCCTGCGTTTTGAAAATGTCAAAGTGGGCGTTGCCAAATTTGGTGTAACACAGCGCTCCGGCATTTTCTTGTAAATATCCCCCCAGTTTATGATAGTGAATCGAAAAAATCTTTGTATAGCATCTGATCACAACCTGTCATGCTCTAAGCTAAGGAAAAAGTATCCCCATTATGAGCCAAAATGTGAGCACTGTCCTTTGCTATAAGATCAACACTGGAGGAATCTCACGAAAACCAGTGTGTAGGCCACATTATGGAGTTGCAAACAGGGCACAGAACAACAGCGGACTGAAAATTGCTGTCATGCCTGCCGTATGCGAGGGGAATAAGGCTACGCGCACTTGGTGAGCAATGTCCATATTACAGCGGTAACGGTGGTTGGCAGTGGTTGGCAATTGAAGCTACATAGGTTGGTGCACATGCGCAGTGTGCACGCATGCGCATAAGGCCGAAAAGCAAAATATAACCCGCCCCGTAGCAGTAGGAAGTGCTTCGCGTTAGCTAGGCTGTTCCAGTTTTCGTTCCGGGTCACGGTATTTGAGGTTGGCGTCCGAGGAGGTAGAGTTCCGGCTAGTGGTCTCGGTGATTCCCGAATGCGGGCGGTTAGTACTGGTTTCTTTTCCCAGCGATTCGAAACGGCTTGTTTCGGTATCGTGTATGTATTCCAGAGTTTGTAATGCTTCCTGATTTATTGTCCATTTGAGAAAGGTCTGCCTCAGTAGAGTTCTATGCTGTGGAGATTTATGATTTTCCCTTTTGAGAGTTGTAACTGATTATTGTTGAGTCAGTCCGGTGTTTTACTTGTGACTCGTGGTTCAAAATAGAGCAGCAGTTCTTAGAGAGATGTGGTGAGTGATCGAACAGTATCGTATTTTGTTTTCTTTATGTATGACTCATGGAGCAGTGCCTCATTCGACTATTTTGTATTTAGAAGCTTGGTGTGCTGAAACACTCGAGACAATCACATGCGGTTTGCCTGGATACTTTTGACTATTTGGTTCGAGTGGTTTTACACAATAATAAAGGTACCCTTAGTTTATATTTCCATATCAACATAGACCTACGCATAATACACAAAAGGGGGGGGTTGGTTTTCACGTTTCCCATTTTTTGTCTTCTTATATAGATCCAGGGGCTGCAGACAAATACTATTATACACAGACCACAGAAGACAGAGGAAGCGTGTTTCTTTTCCCTTACTACCCTTGTTTTGTTCCCCTGTGTTCCCCTTAGTTACAACTTGGGATTCAGTGTATACTCCTGTGTTCCGAGGGGTGACAGGGGGAATCAGGGTGTTTAGCGGCGAGGATCCCGGACACCTCCGAGACAAAGGTGCGTGCATTACAATTGCTTCCTCCGAACATTGTTGCATCTTCGCCCACTTACCCCTATGGACCACACATTTCCAGAGACATGAGAGGCAAGGCTGATGAGGTATTAACAAAAGTGCAAGTCCCTCCTCCACCTGATGCTGGTATGGTTTTGCTTGGACGAGGACAGGCTTGTGGAGGAACCTATAGTGTATTTGGCACACCGAGGAAAGAAGTAAAGGGAGCACTCTAAGTTGTTCTGGGCACAGAGCATCTTTAACTGGATGCTTTCCGCTAGCTCCATCCTAGCCTCAAAGCAGCAGGATTCGAGAAGTGCCAGTGCTGCCCACTGCCACAAGTGCCTAATTTCAATCAATCAATCAATCATACATTTGTAAAGTGTGCTACACACCCGTGAGGGTCTCAAGGTGCTGGTGGGGGGGCAGTTACTGATCAAACAGGCAGGTCTTGAGGAGTCTCCTGAAGGTCAGCAGTTCCTGGGTCTGTCGGAGGTAGATGGGGAGGGTGTTCCATGTCTTGGCGGCAAGGTGGGAGAAGGATCTGCCGCTGGTGGTTGTTCGGTGGATTTGTGGAACAGTGGCAAGGGCGATGTCGGCGGAGCGGAGCTGGCGGTTTGGGTTGTAGAAGGTGAGTCTTTTGTTGAGGTATGCTGGTCCGGCATTGTGGAGTGCTTTGTAAGCGTGGGTGAGGCACTTGTAGGTGATCCTCTTGTTGACGGGAAGCCAGTGCAGGTCCATCAGGAGGGTGGTGATGTGGCTCTGAATGTTGAGGATGAGGCATGCAGAGGCGTTTTTTATGCGTTGGAGTCTCTTCTGGAGTTTGGCTGTGGTTCCAGCGTAGAGGGCGTTGCCGTAGTCCAGCTTGATGGACCTGGGTGACCATCTTTCTGGTTTCGGAGGGGATCTATCAGTAGAGCTTGCGAAGCATACGGAGGGTGTTGAAGCAGGAGGATGAGACGGCGTTGACTTGTTGGGTCATTGACAGAGAAGAGGCCAGATGAACCTCAGGTTGCGTGCGTGGTCGCTGGGTGTCGACATTGCGTTCCTCACGGAGACCTGGCTGAATAAGATATCTCCTCCTTGCCTAGACGTGCTGGTACCACCTTGTTTCCCCCTTATCACCAAAGACAGGATAGATCAGCGAGGAGGAGGGGTTGCTTTTATCCACAAGGATAGTTTGGTCATCTCGGATACCACCTCTTTCGATTATGATTCATTTGAATGCCTCTCCTCCATCATCAAGACCAAAGACAGCGGTTCTTTACTGTGTCACCTGCTCTATCAGCCCCCAGGTAGAAACGCCGCATTTGGAGAACAATGATCCGACCTGATAGCGCAAGGTGCACTCGGAGATACCAATAACTTAATTCTCGGGGATCTGAATCTACGGTGGAACGAGACAAACAATCCTCTAATCCAATCGCTATTCAGTCTCCTCTGTGATAACAACCTTATACAATACTGTACAGAGGAGACACATTACAAAGGAGCCACACTAGATGCCATCATTGCGCAAAAGAACTCAATCACAGTCAACCACATACTTCCCGTCGACTGGTCAGATCACCACATGATCCTATTTCATATCAATCACCCCACCCTCTCCCAACAACCCCCACAAGACCCCCCCAAATGGATGAGAAACCTCTCCCAAGTGCCCATGGATATCCTGGAGGATCAGATAAGCTCACTTCTCCCAGACAACAAAGTCCACCTCTCCACCAATGACCTCACTGACCGGTACAATTCCGAGCTAGTGTCCTTACTCGACAAACTTGCTCCACTAAAGCTCAAAAGGAGCAGAGCCATTCCATCCAGAACATGGTTCAACTCTGACCTCAACTCAGAAAGGAGAAACTTAAGAGCCAAAGAAAAAAAGTGGAAAAACAACCTGACCGCCATCCTTTGCAATCAACTGAAATCAGCCCGTAGGAAGTACAACAACCACATCAAAAACAAGAAATCCATCTTCTTACGCGAGGCACTGGACAGTGCCAAAAACAGACCGAAGGAGCTCTATAGCATCATTAGACAACAAACCTCCAAGCCAGTGTCCGCATCTGTACAGGCGTCCAAAGAACTCTGCGACAACTTCGCCCACTTCTTCAATGACAAGATCGCAAAAATCGAACTATCATTAGACATCAACAAATCTCACCCCATGAAGAGCATCACGGCTGTCCCTCATGCTCTCTATCCTGGCTCTTTTCCCACCCCCTGGCTTAGCTTTCGCCCTGTTCAAGAAACGGAGATAACCTTGTTGATCTCCACCTCCAAACCATCAGCGCATGTCTTAGACCCCATTCCTCCCCTACTAATCAAAAAAATGAAACACGCTTTTGCACCACTACGGGGCAAAATCATAAATAGCTCCTTAAGCCGAGGATGAGGACCTCCATCTTGTCCGAGTCAAGTTTCAGGTTACTGCTCTTCATCCATTCGGCGATGGCCTTAATCCCTGCGTGGAAGTTAGTTTTGGCATTGACGGGGTCTTTGGTGAATGAGAGGATCAGCTGGGTGTCGTCGGCTTATGAAACTATGTTGAGGTCATGTGATCGGACGATGTTGGCGAGAGGTGTCATGTAGACATTGAAGAGGGTCGGGCTAAGGGATGATCCTTGGGCTACGCCACAGGTGATCTTGGTGGCTTCGAATCGGAATGGAGGGAGGCGGACTCTCTGGGTTCTGTCGGTGAGGAAGGAGGTGATCCAGTCCAGGCTTTGTCGTGGATTCCGGCATTGTAGAGGCATGAGCGCAGCGTGTGGTGGACAACGATGTCAAAGGTGGCCGAGAGGTCCAGGAGGATGAGTGCTGCGGGTTTGCCATTGTCCATCAAGGCTCTGATGTCATCGGTGACGGCGATTAGGGTTGTTTCGGTGCTGTGGTTGCTGCGGAATCCAGATTGGGACAAGTCCAGGGTGTTGTTCTCTTTGAGGAATTGGGTCAGTTGTCTGTTGATGATATTCTCGATGACCTTTGCCAGGAACGGGAGCAGGGAGATGGGCCGGAAGTTCTTGAGGTCCTTTGGGTCTGCCTTGGGTTTCTTGAGTAGGGCGTTGATCTCTGCGTGTTTCCAGCTTTCCGGGTAGGTGGTGGTCTTGAATGAGCTGTTAAAGATCTTATGGAGTTGGGGTGCGATGATGGAGCTCACTTTGTTGAAGATGTGGTGGGGGTAGGGGTCTGATGGTGAACCGGAGTGGAAGGTGGTCATGGTTTTGATGGTGTATTTGTCGTTGATGCAGTTCCAGAAGATCAGGCGTACAGTGTGACTTTGGGGCAGTGAGTCTGGGGTGTCGGCGGCTGTCGGAGAGGTCTGGGTGTTGAAGCTGTCATGGATGTCTGCGATCTTGCGGTGGAAGAAGGTAGCTAGAAACGTTGTTTGCCAGTAGGGGGCACCAGCACTTATTTTTGGGGGCCGGCACTTATATTTCTGTAGCAGGCATTTACTGTGAGCAAAAGACACATAAGGGAAAGACAGAGGATGAGGAAGGAGGAAAAAGTGTCAAAGAAGGAGAAAGCAGAACGCCGCAAGAGTGATCTGAAGGGGCAGGGAGTGGCTGTAAATGGATTAAAGAGGCCCAAGATGGGTTTAGGATCAGTGGCGGCTCCTCCGCTATGGCAGAAGAACATTGCCTCACTTCATTTAAGCAGTGCAAATAAAGGAAACATAAAATGATAATAACTTTGAGTTATGATCATTTTATGTTTCTGTGCGCGGGCAGGGCGGGGCTGCTATGCTCACTCCTAAGTGCACATGACTGTTTGGCTGGCCCTATGGGACCGGTAAAACAGTTATGCATACTTTCCCTGTTCTCCATGCAGGTTGCATTACAGCCTGTATAGAGAACATGCCCAGGCTCCCATTCCCGGGCTGAGCATCAAACCACATCACTGCAGCATTGTGATTAGTCAAGGAAGCCTGGGTGCTTACCAATCACATTGCTGCATTGCAGTGTTGTGTTTGGTGTGGGGAGCTTGGCTGTGCGTCCTGTTCCTGGAGTACAATGGAGGAGAGCATGAGCAAAGATGCGGGACCCACGGCAAGGTAAGTGTTTATTTTTAAAAACATTGTTTTACAGTGCACCCCCCGCGTCTGCCCCGCCACCTGCGAGCCATGTTGGAAACCACTGTTTAGGATTATGCCGCCCATGTATTCTGTGCTTGTACAAATAATATTTTCAACGAGCACTCAATAACAATTTTATATCAGTTTTATATTTGCGATTTTATTCTTATGAATTCCCAATTATCTTCTTCATTGGAAGCAATCCTTAATTTTCAGTATAATCTTCGGTTAACAAAAATCCATGCAGCCAACACGTGTTTCGTCTGGTCATATATGACCTATGACTTCCTCAGGGCTATATTTCTCCAAAGTAAAGCAGTAAGTGATCCAAAATATATCTCAAGGACCAATTTATTGGGGGTAGGTAACTCTCCCATGAACAGCGTATAATGTTATAATTTTATCCTGTCCCGTCACCTCTCATATGAATTCATGTATTAAGAAGCGCGTGTCTCTAAATATCATCCAGGTTTCCCAGTTATTGCACGTAATGATAAATCTATCCTGTCCCGTCACCTCTCATACAGAGACGCGTGACTTTATTTGCTCGTCAGTTTATATATCGTCCAGGTTTCCCATCTGTGTCAAGTGACGGTATAAGTAATATCTTACTCCTTCACCTCTAGTGCTGCGTCCTGCACTTAGAAGCGCGTATCTCTGTAGTGGCGTAACACGTGTTGGCTGCATGGATTTTTGTTAACCGAAGATTATACTGAAAATTAAGGATTGCTTCCAATGAAGAAGATAATTGGGAATTCATAAGAATAAAATCGCAAATACAAAACTGATATAAAATTGTTATTGAGTGCTCGTTGAAAATATTATTTGTGTCTGAGCTACATGTTAGCATTTACAATTGGTCGTGGTAACCGACTATATCTCGACTGAGCACCACGTTTACTGTACTTATTTTGTAAACTCTGATATTCCTTCACCGCGCTCTTAGCTTAACAGTTACCGTAACTATTATTCTGTGCTTGTACTTTAATTGCAGCAACCACACGTTTCAGAGAGATCTTTGGGCACTCGCCTGTTTTTATTTACAGACTAAGCATTGCCTCCTACCCCTTAGTAGCTGCCATGTGCTTTTCTGGATTAGACCCTTGCTGCATCCCCAGTCTGCCCCTCTACATTGGTCTGCTGGATGCCATGTAGGAGAGCTGGAAGTCTGCTTCAGGTAAGTACATACACCAGCTAGCACAACGCCAAAAGACTATTGCCTTTTGTAAGTTTGAGATGGTATAGCCAGCATCTAAAATGTCCTTGAAGATTTAAAGTAGTGGCAACACCACTACTTGATTCAGGGAAGAGAGCGCAGCTAAGTCAAACAAAGGTAAGCAGTCACACTCACAGAAAATATATCGAAGTTAAATGAGAGCAGAAGTTATTTTAAGGAAGAGAGTTCAGAAAGTATTTCACTCTTTGAAACAGGAATGTTAAGAGGAGGGAAACGAGGCATAAGGGCACTTAAATTAGAAACACCAGGGCTTTAAGTGGGCAGGGTCCTGTCGGTGTGCAGCACAGTTTAAAAAGCAGTTGCTGAGACGAGTCTTTATCGGGCTCTCTATTCTTGCCATCGCAATCGGAGCGAAAAAGAAATCTTAACTTTGCAGCAGTACGGTACCACCCTTCACTGCCTTTGATATAACTTCAAAGAGACTCGTTATAGTTCTTTCACAGTTTCATCATTTCAGCACTGAAGCATGTTCAATATTCTGTACAACAAAGCCATAGTTGTTGCTTATTGATCTTACACAACTAACAACCATTGGCAAAACCATTAGCCCTGACTTCTTGTAGATGTTATGTAACTTGTTGTATTACATATCTTATTGCAATGACAGAAGCAGTAAAGTACCACAATATGCTAAGCACAGGATCATAAATCAGGTCCTGAGTCATTTTATGTTAGTTTGTGCAAAAGCTCTGCGCCTCATTTATGAATGTTTGCCATAGGGCAGCGCTACAGGCTTTCCTGCTGCCCTGCCCTACGGCAAAAGAAAAGGGCAGGAATGTGCTGCATTTATCAGATGCTGCACATTCCTATCCTTTTCCCCTGCGCTTGGGCACAATGAGCTGCCATGCGCTAGCGCAGGCACCTTTGCACTATGGTACAAAGGTGCCTGCATTGCGGGGATGATAGTTTTTGTGCTGGTTCTTTCCTCTTTCTATGTGGGCACACATAGAAAAATGAAAAACGAGGAGAAATAAAGATATTTCTCTTCTTTGTGTCTTCCGAGGTGTACATTTTTGGCGCTGACTCAGTGTTACGATTGCTCATAAATCTGGGGCAGAGTCAAAAAGCCATGGATGTTGCTGGGAACACCCCAAGCAACACCCATTGCATGCCCCTTCAAGGCAGAAAACTATGTAAAAGAGAACAATATTTACAAGGCAGCATTAGCCATAAATAGTTGCTTAGTGATGCCTCGTAAATATGGAGCAGGCTTCTGTGCAACCAGAGTGTCACAAAAAGCAATGCACCAGCGGCGCAAAGGGCTTAAATAAGCCCCTCTGGTGCCATGAAATTAGTGGATCAACTCCTTATTTTTTTCGAAGTATAATGTTAGACACAGACAGGAGCAAAGAGTTTATGCCATCAGACTGACCTACCTTGTACATTCTTGCAAGTTGCTTCATATTACCTATACCTGGTTGATTACGAAATGTAGTTAATTCCATCCGATGTTTATCTTTATACTATATTTGATAACTGCTTTGATTCATCACACGATTCATTAACAACATATTTTATTTTAATGATTTGTATTTTTACTGAATGGTATGTCGGTGTTTTATTACATGGGTTTTGCTTTGACAATTAAGTTAAACTAAGTGAACATGAGTGGAAACCTCTAAAATTGAAGGCTAGCCTGTATATGTTGACATTTATAAAAAGGGAAAAACAGAAAACGTACTATTTGAATTATAACTTAAATAAAACAATTTAGACTTAAAGTAATTTTGTTCAAATTCTGTACTATAATACAGACCATAGAGAGAGCAGCAAACACATTTATAAATATTGTTACCTATTGACTCATAATTGGGTACTGAATGTAACTTAATGCCCTTCCATAACATATAGAAAATTGTCACACATTAAATGCAAATAGCATAACAGGGGCCTCATTTATGAAAAGTGACGCATCGCTGCGTGAAAACAGCGATGCGTCACATTTCACTACGCACTCCTTGCGACACCAATGATGCGTCATATTTAATGTATGACGCATCATGTCACAAGGAGTTACAGATACGTCAGTATTTCTTACGTATCTGTAAGCGCAAAAGTGACGCATTGCTGGAGTGTGTCACAAAAGTGACGCAACTCCAGCAATGCACCCTTTCACATGGGGCAAGCCCCATGTGAAAGGGCCTGCGTCAGTCTTACGCCTGCTATGAGGCAGGCGCAAGATTTTGACGCAACGGTGTCCTAAAAGTGACGCAGTGAAATCTCATAGATTTCACTGCGTCACTTCTACGACCCTTCCTTGCGTCAATACACCCCCCTTGCATACATTATACCTGGCGAAGGTATAATGTGGCGCATCTACCTAGATGTGTAACTTTGTAAATATGGTGCAACAAGGCACATTATTTACGCTGCTGGTGCGTCACAAAAAGTGATGCACCGGCGGCGTAAAAGTGACGCACGGCCTCATAAATGAGGCCCCAGGTATTTTGAGACGGAGGAAAGAAATGACAGAACATGACCCCTACCTGCCTTTACCAAAAAGCTTCGATGATTGTGAATATTGCAAAATTCAAACGTTTGCATCAAGCTCTACAAAGAAGTTTGGTAAAATGAATGTTAAACCAATACGAAAATAATGTGTTGATCAATTGTAATACATTCTTTATAGTGTATATTATTGGATGCCCATGTGGCAAACTGTACATTTAAATCACCATTAGATGGCTAGAATTTCGCTTTGTGGAACACATAATGCCATGGAAAATATAGATACACGCTCCACTACAACTGAACACTTTTTACATTTGCATAATAGTAAAAGTTTGCATTTGTTTGGCATTGATAGAGTACCCCAGAACATCAGCAGAGGGCGTGGAGCTCTCTAATGGATACACTCGTTAGGCCTGGTATTATCAAATGGAGAACAAGACTTGCGGTTACCCTCCACTCCTAAAATTAATTTTGCTTAAAGCTGTAAATATATGAACACATAGTGATCGAATAATGTTTTTGATCTTAAGGACTGCGCACGTCCTTTAAGGCAAGCACATCTGATTTGAAACGAGATATTTAATTTAAAAAAAATGGATACGTTATTTATCCTGTAGGTGGTGCTAGAGTGTATAAAATGTATTTTGCGTCAGTAACATATACCTCGCCAGGAATCCGGTGTTTCGTAGTTGAATGTTTTATTTATATCATGTAGTTCAGCAAATACCCCCAAAAAAGAGAGGACTGAGCACAATGCCATGTTTTCAATCAGTTTAACATTTTGAAGCGTGATACCTCATTGGATATGGAATGCATATGGACCATTGCCTCTTTATTGTTTTGCAAAAAGTAGCGGCCATGGTTGATACTATTTAATATATCGATGAATGTTCCTAGCTCTTTTAGCATTTGCTTAGCACCCCGTGAGGCCCCGAGGAGGGGTCTTGCTAGGCCTAAAACGGGTTGGGAATGGCATTATCTAATGTGTGGAGCTATATGGTGCTTGAACGCTTTTTTTAATGAAACTTACATTTTGAATAAATGCACGATTTGTATGCCACAATCTTTGATGGTTTCTTGTGTGAGCAATTATCGAAACATTCAGCTCAGCACCAGAACCATTAAACATCAATCTATGTTTTCTTAAAGATTGGGAAGGCCCGGAGTGTTAATGTTTTATGGAGATTTTACGCCCTAATTATATTTCATTACATATCCTAGCCAATTAGTCCCTTCCCTGCCTATATCATAACTATCTTATTTGCAGAGTAGTTTAACTTAGAATAGGAATGCCAATTCATATACAGCCCCTCATACCTTGATGACATCTCGCTTGAAGTAAGAGACGTCTCCCAGCATCTTTCTTAGGAGAGTATCTGCTTTGACATACCCAATTTGCCAGACTCGTATATACCTTTGTCCCAAATAGTATTATATGAAACGAGGAGAGGTCTGCTTTGAGTCCAACTTTTAGAAAGCACCCAGAAGCTGTTCCTATCGAACCTTTCGGTTCTTTTAATATGGACCCTTACAGGGCCCTTCGTACTTGCAGAGTGGCTTCTCAGGTACTATGAATGCAAGCTGCGATAGAGACTGGAAAATACTTTCTCTGGCTTATTACTGTGAACAGCAGAAAATACGTTGACATTGAGTGTGCATAATATGTTTAGCTGAAACCCTACATTAGTACTTAGCAGACTAAATATCATCTTGCCAATCAATACATTATATGCACAAACAATAGTCATGTTGACATATCAAGGCCTGTTATGTTGTTTGTAACTTCAACTAAACATTTAATAAAAGCCATGCCACATACATCAGAAATAACTCGAAGATTAGCACTATCGAGCTGCGACATAATGGTCAGGGCACAGATGTATATTAATTTTGTTGAACAATTTAATAATAAAGATATTGATACTATAGATAATTGTGATACAGCTTGTTCTCAACCCCTGATGTGAGTGTACAGACAAGCTAAAGCTCATTTAAAGGCTCTGTACGCATGTGTGATCAACCTCTCTAGCGACAACTGTTCAAGTGCAGGTCTAATAGAATGACTCAGGTATGTGACTATGTGACCTTGGAACTTCTCATGCTTAAATTGTTAGTATTGTAGCTCTGTGCCCTGATCTAATCTGAAGCACTGTGCATACTCTGTGATGATGGCTACATTTATTTGAACAAATGTTGTGGTTATGTGATTGCATTAATATTTATCTACAATTTTAGGTCACTAAGTCTGTGCTGATATCTAGATCATTCATTATTTCATTGGACTGAATGTCTTAGTGGCAAATAAATGAGAAATAACAAGCACTAGCTAAGCCTATAAGTCTGGCGCAGGCCGACGGCCTTTTGGCAATTCTTATTTTGTTTTGCCATGGTTTTTGCAAAACTTTATTGTTCAAGAAGCTGCCGGGCGCTCATTCAATCAATCACCAAAGGCAAAAGAATGTTTCTGTTCTCCAGCATGTCATAACTCATAGTGAAGTCAGTCAATGGCTAAAGTGGGCTAACATTGCCCCTTGATGATTGCTGGAGAGGGTGAAAGAATAATGTGAATGACACAACCACAGACTAGCGGATGAAGTCTATTTGAAAACTCCTGTAAGTAACTATGTTATACATACGTTTAGTAAAACCAAAAGGTCTTGGCTAACAGAGACATAAAAAAGCCAATGGTCTGACATTGGCTGCTAGCCTCCCCTTTGCGAAAGAAGGCAAGAAAGAAGGAAAGAAAATATGGAAGGAAAGAAAAAAGAAGGAAAGTAGACAAACAAGGAAGGAAGGAAGAAGGGCATAAAGGGAAGGAAGGAAATAAGGGAGGCAAAAGGAGAGAAGGAAGGCAGAAATGAAGACAGGCAGGAAAAAAGAAAGAAGGCAAACAGAAGGATAAAGGAAAGAAAAAAGGAAAAAGGAAAGAAAGAAGGATAGTAGGGAGTGAAGAAGGCAAAAAAGAAAGAAGGAAAGAGGGCAAAAAAGAAAAGATAAATGATAGGATACAAATGTCAAAAGAAGGACAGGGAGGAAAGAAAGAAAGAAAGAAGGCAATAGGAAAGAAAGATTAAAATAAAGAAAGTAAAACAAGAAAGAAAAAAGAATGCAAAAAAGAAAATTAAAGAGTACAGAAAGAGGGAAGAATGAAAGGCAAAACAGAAGGAAAGAAAAAAGTAAAGAAGGCAAAAAGAATGAACAATGTAAAGAAGTCAAAAACAACAAGAAAGTATATAAAGGGAGAGAAGGTAAAAAAGAAGAAAAGTAAGATGGCGAAAAAGAAAGATCATATAAACGAAAGAAAGCAAAAAAACAAGGAAAGACGGAAAGAAAGCGGAAGAAGTGAAGATGGCAAGAAAAAAAGTTGCAAACGAAGAAAGTAAAAAAGGAAAGAAAAAGGAATGGAAAACAGAAAGAAGAAGGAAAGAAAAAAGGAAAGGTGACAAAAAGAAAGAAGAAAAAAGAATAAAAGAAAGCAAAAGAGAAAGAAAGAAGGAAAAGAAACAAGGAAATAAGAAGGAAAGAACGAAAAAGGCAAAGATGGAAAGGAAAGGAAAGAAGGATAAAAAGAAATAATAAAAGAAGCAAAAAAGAAAGGACTAAGGAAAGATGTGGAAACCATGGGAATAAGTCAAAAAAGGAGGAGAGAATGAAGGAACAAAAAAGGAAAGGCAAAAAAGAAAGGGAACAACAAAAGGAAAGAAGGCAAAAAAGAAAAGGAAAAATGAAGGCAAAAGAAGAGAAAGGAGAAAAGAAAGAAAGAAAGAAGATGGAAAGAATGAAGGAAAGAGTATTCACATTATTAAATATTGGATACTAAAACCAAATTGCGTGTCACCTATGTTTAAATAAATCTATTTGAAGTGTGCTGCAAATTAAACACCATAAAGTTTGGATTTTTCCTGGGGAAAGTTTAGAAAAGAACCATTAGCGAAACAGTCCACAAACACAATATGGTATGATATGATATGATATAGCAGCAGCCCTCTTCAAAAGAAATTTACTTTAGCATTGGAAAGAGACAGCCAGGCACTGATAAAGTTGGAATCTGACCTATTCGCACTTCAAATCCGCACTACTATAAGACCAGGGAATACTGGCACCAGAAGGAACTCCTTGTATGCGGATGTGTACCTTTGGAAAAGTAAAATGCAGACACTCAAAGTGACATTCACCAGAGCCTTAAGTAGGCAGACCCATTGCCCAATGCTGTATGCTGTAGTGGGCAAAAATAAAATGTGACTGACATAACAGCAGACCAAAGGGGGAAGAGAGGTGGCTGAAAGCCCCTTTTAGTACGTATGTAATATATATATATTATTTTAGTAAAATAAAATGGTCTGGGCTAAAACCAGACCTAAAAATCAGAGCTCAACTGATAGTATTGGTGCTCGTCTAGGAAGAAAAACATGACCTTGCACTGTGCACAAAAAGTTCTAATAGTGATGACGCCCCCTGTTCTTCATTGAGACTTGGGCTCTGGAACAGGAATCCTGTTCGGCTCTGAAATCCTGTCTCAGTGAATATATGCAGTCAATCCCAGTCCCTATGTTAGTTTTTGAAAGTGAATCTTGCAATGCAAAGTAATACCTGCAATTCTGAAATTAGATAGGAATCGCAGATATTAATGGTAATATGTATTTTCCGCCTTACGAAAGAAAAAACTCCCTTTTGAAAGAAAAGCATCTTTTCAAGCTCAATTTTAAATGCGACAGATGTAAGAAATCTTAATTTTTTCACACAGAAATGAAACAGATGCTGTGTTGATTCTTCTGACCACACGAGGGTGTAATGGGATTAAAAATGCATACATTTTGGTTCAATTTACCAAATGCAGCTTCAACTTCTACAAGAAAAAATGCGTAGACATAAAGAACGCAGGAAACTAATTAAAAAACATAAAAGAGCTTGCTGGACCTGGTTGCTCAACTTCTTTTACTGCCGAATATCCTCACGTGTAAACAAAAATGTCACCAACTAAAGGGTCACAAGGGCGGCCCCATTAACATATGCTCTAGGTCATTGTCACATGTATTCTAATTTGTCCTATTTCCTCAATCCTCAATAGTTTTACATATCAAATAGTTATATGTTTGTTTTAATCATCGACATAAATTTCGCAAGGCATGTTGCCTTTGTAAGGTGATAAGGGATATAATAATAACAGCTTAATCAATCTATTTGTTCAAAAGAACAGTATACGTTATCATTTTAAAACATCACATTTATAAAACATTTTTATAACTAATATTTATTCGTCATGTTGAGTTAATGCTATCTAACCCTTGTTGCTTCTTTACAAACTGTCAAAGTTGATAAACTCTACATATTTTACTTTCTGCCCCCACTTTGCGAACATCTGCATTGTTTTGTTTTCGTAATTCTTGTTGGTCAACACTAACTCGTAGTACTTTCACTCTTAGAGGTACAATCATTCAATTCCGTAGAACATAATTTAAGTACTTGGTAGAATTGACTTCATTCTTTTGATTTATTCTGTTGCCATTTTTACATATGAATATAAATCTAATTCTGACTGTAAGCAGGTCTGCTTGTAATTGAAGAGTCAATAACATATTGAACTCTTGGGGTAACGATTTTCGGTACCATATGCCAGAAACTGTTATAATACGTTATATTTCAGCATTGGTGTATAGAGCTTGTCGTAGTAGATAGTATGGGCCTAATTTTTGAGGCCCTACCCGCACTATTGCGCTGCCGGAACGTCATTTTTTTGACGTTCCAGTGGCACAATGTGCCACTGGCATATTTATAAGGCCACATGAAGCCACATTATGTGGCTTTTCATGGCTTTATAAATATGTGCCCCTTTCACGCAGAAATCTGCGTTAAAGGGGAGTTCCAGGAGTGTTTCTGGGGGCGTTTCCAGGCATATCCATGACTTTTTGACACTGCCCAGATTTACGAGAAATAGTAAGACTGAGGCAGAGCCAAAAACGTACGCCTCCCCAGGCGAGGTGGAAGTGAGGCACAACGAGGAGAAATATCTTTATTTCTCCTTGTTTTTCCTCTTTCTATGTGTGCTGCTTTCTGCAGCACAAATAGAAACAGGAACAATCCTCTTGTGATTGTTTTTGGGTAGAAAGGTTTCCCTTCCTACACAAAAATAGTCATCCCCACAACGCAGATACCTTTGTACCATGGTGCAAAGGTGCATACGTTGGCGCACGGCTGCCCATTGTGCACCTGCACAGGGAAAAGGACAAAAATGCACTGTATCTAATAAATATGGTGCATCCCTGCCCTTTTCTTTTGCCTTAGGGAGGCACAGCAGCAAGACCTTCTGTGCTGCCCTATGGCAAAAACCCCATAAAGGAGACCCTATGTGTTTACATAATTCCTTATTAAAGTTTTTCAAGCATGGTTCTGTGGAAAGATTTTATTTTAGCGAATTCCCAACAACTTCATTTGAACTATGATTATCTAAATGTTAAAAGAGTTGAGAATCCAGAACAGCAAACGCAAACAAGGCTTATTCAATCTGGCAACATACCAAGAGAGTATAAGAACAGACAGGTTGAGGGACAGGTTTAGCCCAGATGTTACCACGCACTATATAATGCAGGCAAGCTAAATGTTCAAGGACATGATGTTAATACACCCACAGATTAAAAATATTCATTAGTGACATTTGTTTGTTATGCTCTTCCAGGCTATTGTACTGAACAAGGTCCTAAATTAACCTATATGTCTCTCCATAAACACAAGAAGGTATGTTTGTAATTATTGATGCTTTAACTCGTTGGCTGCGCCGCCCGTTTTGCGGAAGTGCGGCACTTCCGCAAAACGGGTGGGGCCGTGTCGGCCAATGGCCGACGGCAGCATGGATGGGGTTAAACATTGAGGTTTTCATGACCATGAAAATATGTTTACCCATACTGAGGCAATAGGTGTAGTCTCATGTATGGGATCCTTGGGCCTCATTTATAAGGTTTTGATGTGGGGTAGTGACGGAAGGACTCTTGCTGTGCTGCCCTATGTTGAAACAAAAGGACAGGAATGCACCGTTTCTATGAGATACTGTGCATTCCTGTCCTTTTTCCCTGCGCTGGCGCACAATGTAATGGTATGTGCCAATGCAGGCAGCCTTGCACCTGTGTTGCAGGGCTGATTGAAATCAATCAATACAGGCGTTTTCCTCTTACTGTGTTTGCTGTAGAATGTAGCACAAATAGAAAAAGGAAAAAAAACAATGAAAATGGACAACATTTCTCCTTGTTGCACCTCCCTAACGCCATCGCCCAGGTTCTGATGCATTCCATTGTTTATGATTTCTCATAAATCTGGGAATGCTTCAGATTCCCGATGTTTCGTGGGAACACCCACAGCAACACCCTTGCAATGCCCCTTTCACACAGTGCACTGCGTGAAAGGGGCACATATTTACAAGGCCATGAAAAGCCATGTAAAGTGGCTTTATGGGCCTTGTAAATATGCCAGGGCACATTTCGCCGCCAGAACAGCAAAAAAGTGATGTCCCGGCGGGGCAAAAGTGACCATAAATGAGGCCCATAGTTGGAGGTACACTCGATAGTTCTGCATGCTGTATTTCAACACAGATGTATCCAAAGAAGAAGGAATATTGAAAGGAGTGAGTGATGATGTAAAATTGCTGTAGTGAGTACCTATATCCCTGAGCACCTATATCCCACCCTCTGCAACTGTAAAGATTAAAACATGCGAGAGTGAAGTTATATCACTGTCATCAACAGCATGTTTATCATGATGGATGTAGATGAAGCAGAAAAGCAACATGCCAGTCAAAAATATCATCTTGCAACAATGTAGGTGCAAATGACATCCTAATGCTAGTATGAGAGATAGTGGCATAGCAAGGGGGCGTGGTCCGTCCAGTGCAGCATGAGTTTTGGGGGCAGCCGCCTCCCCCAGCATTTACATGTGGCCATTGTGGGACAGCAAACACAGGAATCGCCAGCAGCCACCCGCGCTCTTACATGCAGCAAACGCAGGGACCGCCATGGATGGCAAAAGGCCTAGCTGCGCCACTGATCTGATAGTCAAATACTGAGTGCCTCATTTATGAAAAGTGTTGGATTGCTGTGGGAAAACAGCAATACAACACTTTTCCTAGCCCCATCCTTGTGACAACCTGAATGGGCCGTATTTACTATACGCCACTACATGTTGCAAGGATTTACAGATACGTCCGTATTCTTGACGTATCTGTAGGTGCAAAATTGGTGCATTACTGGAGTGTGTCTGAAAGCAGATGCAACTCCAGCAATGTGTCTTTTCACATGGGGCAAGCCCCATGTGAAAAGCCCCGCGTAACTCCTAATGCCTGCGTCAAGCAGGAGTAAGGATTTGACATAGTGACGCCCTAGAAGTGGTGCAGTTAAATCTCATAGATTTTGCTGTGTCACTTCTACGTGGCTTTGCTGCGCTGCATACAGTATACCTGTCATAAATATATTGTAGTGCAGGGGTTTACAAAGTGATGCATCTGCTAAAATGTGTCATTTTGTAAATATAGAACAGTGTGGTGTATTTTTATGCCGCCGCAGCATCACAGAAGTGGTGCAACAGCAGCATAGGGGCCTCATAAATAAGGCCCTGAGTATGTGCCAAACGAAATGTCATAAATGTTTGACAGAATTTTAACTTATAATGCGGTGTAACTATTAACTACTTTTTGTTTTGTTTTACATATACATACAATGTAGAGTGATTCAGTCACACGGGCAGCCATTCTGTGCTGTACAAGGTACATGGTACATGGTAGACATTATTCGACTGGCGCCCCTTTTTTGGTTATACAATAAAGGTGTGCTTGAAAGGAGGAGAGGAAAGTGTGAATAAGTAAAAAGAGAGAGAGAGAGTATCCTGTGGTTTTGGCAGGTTCAAAACGTGTGCAGTTGTTGTGGCAACTAAAACCCCTTTTTTTTTTTTTTGGGCTGATAGTTCGTGGAGATGTTAGGTTCTTGACGGTTGGCTGGCGGGGGGTAAGTTCTTGTCCAGTGACTCCCAAAGGTTCCTTGAGGAGGCTTTCCATGGTGAGTATCTTATCGCTAGGGAGTTGGCACCTCTTAAATAGGTGATCCAGCAGAGCCAACCACTGTATGATGCTTTAGAGGTGTCATACCAGTTCGTGAGTACCAACTTGACTGCAGCAGTTAGCAGAAGGTCTAACAGCTCTCTTTCTCAACTGTTGGGAGTTCAGTTCGCAAGAGGGCCATCGTGATTGAAGCAAAATCCCTCTTCATTTTACAGTGGTGCGCTTGGTCTATAAAGTCAAAAATCTTCCCCCAAAACCCCTTGAGTGTAGGGCACAGAAAAATAAGATGTTCCAGGTCACCCTTGGCTACGTTGCAGTTTGCATTTTGCATTTTTGGGGGAAAAAAACTATTCAGCCTTAATGTGATTAGATGTTTTCTTGATATAGTTTACATTTTACCTTTGATGGTCTTTACAGCCGTTGCTTGTCGCGGATGCTTCACTTAATCGTGATTTGCAATGTAGTTTCACCTGCAGTTTAGCCTACTATTGCCATTGATACATTAATTTCTGGGATAACTATCATCATCCTACTATGACAGGCCATGAAGTAGTTCGTAAGTTGTAATGGCACTATGCATGAGACATATTGTCTTTGCATTATTGGGACAGCCAGCATGTCATGACTGTGTGAAAGGTTTCAATGACTCCACATGCTGGTTCTTCCACTCAATAACAGTTGCAATCCAGTAAGTGAGGAATACGGCGTCAGTTCTCGGAAAACCATTCTGAACAGTATTTTTTCTCCTTATACTGTCTTGTACCTACTTTCTCGGTAGTCATTTCTTCGGTCAGTAGTTAATAGTTACCCTAAATTTAGCTCTCAAACAACGTTCCTTTTACAGACCCCATGCTTCGTATGAGAAAAAGATGCATGAAACATTTAACAGTGAATCATGTTGTTGTGGATTCGGTAACCCCAATTGTAATGCTCTTTGACCAGATGGAAGCCCAAGAATTACTGTGTTCTCTGTGGGGATAAACACATCCCAATGGTTGTTGTAGAGTATTACTAAGGTGCCACTTCAAAGACTGGCTTAGTCTATTTTATCATTTAACGTTAGATTATGATTGGCATTTATAAACAATGCTTAATGAATTGAGAAATGTGTGGTTAAACCCTTATCTCACATTTGCACCACAAATGTGGATTTCAAGCCATGTACAATTTCTACAGCATGTCCACATATTTAGATTTCAGATAGACAACCTGAAACTATTCGACTATACCACCACATTGCAAAATGTGTCCCGCACCTGTTGTAATTTCAACTGCTTTTGGACACACCAAATGTTATTATGACATATGCTGATATTTTTGCAAACACACAGACCCACCAGGACCTCCATGTGTTCAAGCTAAATGCCTGCTTTGCTTGTCACCAAAATTCAAAATGCTCAATCCAGTATGTTGCATATAGTAATACAAATGGTCTTTATTAGTCTACTGTATGTGAAAGTAGAAGCAGATGTACCAGCATTTCTCCCACCTCCATGTACTTTATCAGCGTATGTGGTTTTGGCCAGGAGTCATTTCCATTTATTACTCTCAAGAGGCATAGCAAATGAGGTGAAATACAGGGTACGTATAGTGCTATAATATCATCCTATATACTACAAGCTTTCATTGCGCTCATGGGGCAGTTAGCTGCGAGGCCAGTTCTAACACATTTCGGAAAAACATGATTAGAGTAATACTGCACCAGGTGCCGCTCCGCCGTTGAAGCGGATGAGCGTCGCCCCCCCCTTAAATTATCCCCAAAGATGAAATATAAAATGGCAATTCATTACCATGTTAATTTTTATCCTCCCGTCTTGAACCGGGCATTAGGGTGGGGGCGGGGCAGCTGCTGAATGATGGCTCCACGGAGGAGGGTGGGCTGTTTGAGCACTTTTCAAAGTGTGCATGTCCCTTTGGCCAGTCATCTTGTGACAGCCAGCCAGACATATGGAATTGGAAACCTCTAACCCAGCAGTCTTAAGACAGCTGGGTAAGAGAAAGTGCAGGACAGCTGGGTTAGAGTAAGTGTAGGCTTCTATGGTGCTTGGGAGCGCTGAGTGTCAACCGACTGCAGGACCTGGGGATCAAGGGTATGGCACTGAGCCTACTTTCTTCATTTTTGTCAAACAGAGAACAGACTATGGTGCTTGGAGGGCATGCGTCAAACACTTTCGCTCTTCCCCGTGGGGTGCCTCAGGGATCATCATTATCCCCAACATTATTTAACATCTATGTCACCCCTTTGGCACAACTCATTCAATCTCACTGTTTTTCTGCAATATCATATGCGGATGACACACAGATAGTGGTATCAATTTCATCTGAGTTCGGCAGTGGGGCCAAAGAATTTAACATATGTTTGGCACACTGTTGTACATTGATTCTTCATGTAATATGGTTGTCTTTTGTCTTAGTCCTTTCTTTGTGTTTTCTTGTTCTCTCTCTACCACAATGCCTATGTATGTTCTGACTTCTACCTGGAGAACTCCACTAGTGTCAGTTGGTAGTCTGGTCAGCCTTTTGTCTTTGTGGTTGTTGTTGCAGTCTTTTGTATTGTAATCTTCGTTTCCTTTATTTCTTTTCTTTTCTATAAAGGAGGGAGATGTGTTGTACATTGATTCTTCATGTAATATGGTTGTCTTTTGTCGTAGTCCTTTCTTTGTGTTTTCTTGTTCTCTCTCTACCACAATGCCTATGTATGTTCTGACTTCTACCTGGAGAATTCCAGGTAGAAGTCAGAACATACATAGGCATTGTGGTAGAGAGAGAACAAAAAAACACAAAGAAAGGACTAAGACAAAAGACAACCATATTACATGAAGAATCAATGTACAACACACACATCACCAGATGGATGCAGGAAAACGTCTCAAGTTGAATACTGAGAAAACAGAGGTTATGCTCTATGGAAAGAACACCTCTTTCTGGAACGATTTTTGGTGGCAGTTCGCCTCAGGGCCGTTCCCATCCCTAGTTGGAAAAGTAAAAAATCTGAGAGTCCTGTTCTTCGACCATCTTTGTTTCTCAGAACAGATCAATAATATAACATCGTCACATTTTTACATCTTGAAGGTTTAGAAAAATATCTTTCCATTAGATGTCTCTGTAGCCAATAGCATGGTGCACTATCACCATGTGAGCAATAGATATCCCTGTAGCCAAAAGCATGGTATTCTGCTGCCAGAAAAATATCTCTTTTGTTATTTAACAAGCAGGGTTCATAATTCGGGGATATTGACATGACATGCATTTTTACATGCTGTACCGAGTTGTGGAGCAGGAGGGTAGCTTCCATTGGTGAAGCAGGTACAGTGGCGCTGGGGCCAAGACGATTGCTTTGCCCACTGAACACTTATTATTGATGTATTTTGCAATTGAAATAGTAGCCAACGGGGCAGTTTCCTTATTTGCACTAGGCCCCATGATATATTGGCTACGCCTATGGTTGGCAGCAGTGTCCAGTGAGAAAAAGAAAAAAAAGATTGCTTAATAAGCGTTCTGCTTGGTTTATTAAAATTATGAGTGTAGGTACTTTCAAGTACACGTACCTTTGTGTGGGTGGCCTTGCGTCGGTGTAAGTGTTTGTGTGCGTGTATTCTAAGAAGGGTTTATGGTATACGTGGGTCATACACTTCCGCGGAATTATTACTTCAATGATAGTCAACAATGTGGAATTGTTAGCCTTAAAACCCAATTACCTTAAAAGTGCAGAGGGAGGCTGGAGTCGGCACGCCATCTGCTGAGCTGTGACTTGCCGCGCCTTGCTGCTTCTAATCCACAGCCTCAGAATATATAGTTTAGCCAGGACAATGGAGAGCGTAACCGGAGCGCGCACACCTTATGCTTGGCTGTAGGAAATAAGAGCATAGACATTTCAGTAAAGGGGTTGATTGACAAAGCAGACAGACGAGCACTCCCGTACCTTATAATTCAGCAAACAAGACAAACGGGGCCCATGAATCTGCCCTACCTTCAGACAAAGTAAACACTCGGGGTCAAAACAAATCAAAAGCCAGCTAGTTCCTGTTTAAAACGAATGTATTACTAGAAGGAAATGTTGCTGCACTATTCTCAGGAACATTTTACGAAAAGCACAGGGTACATCTATTTGCATGAACACCACATACCACAAAAAATAAAAAAAGCGAAACGTATAAGCATTAGGTTTGAATTTCTCTTCTTTTCCTGGTCTTTATCAAGCTGATGAACAAGTTACTCATTCTCAGAGAGTAAAGTGTTCTCACAATACTCCAGAGGTCTGTTGTGTTGATATGCAGTCCCAAACTATGGGCTTCATGTCCGAGGCCTCGGTGGCACTTTTGCGTCATCAGAGCGCCACTTTCATGACGCACCTTTGGCGCAATGTGCCGCAGCATATTTACAAGGCCACGCAGAGCCACTTTACGTAGTTTTTCATGGCCCTATATTTATGTGCCACTTTCATGCGGAACACTGTGTGAAAGGGGCGGTCAATGGGTGTTGCTGTGGGTGTTCCCACGCAACACCCATGGAATCTGAAGCGTTCTCAGATTTACGAGGAATTGTAAACGTAAACCTGGGAATGCGTCAGAATGCTGCGTCACCCCAGAGGAGGAGTAGGAGTGGCACAACGAAGAGAAAATACTTTTAATTCTCCTTGTTTTTCACTCTTTCCATTCTGCAGCAAGCATAGAAAGCGGAAAATGCCATCAATGGTTGTTTTTGTGCTTGAAGGTGCCCTTTCCTGCACAAAAACAATCATCCCTGAAAAACGCAGGCACCCTTGCAACATGACTCAAGGGTGTCTGCTTTGGCGCACAACTGCTGTTTGTGTGCAGATGCAGGGGAGAAGGACAGGAATGCACCATATCTACAAGATAAGGTGCATTCCTGCCCTGTTCTTTTTACGAATGGCAGCGAAGCAGGAAGGCCTGCTGTGCTGCCGTGCGTCAAAAGTTTTTAAATGAGATCCTAATACCCTGCTGGCCGGACACCTAAAACTGGCTATTCGTCATACAGCTACAAAAGGATAAGAGCTTGAATACTGAGGATTAGTCCATACCAAGGGTTCCATATTAGTTGATTTGCTAAAGATATATGTATATTTTTTTTCTCTTGTTTCTTTGTTTTGCTTCATGCATTAATGTTCCTCTGTTTTGTTTTGTTACTTGTGCTTCGGTATATGCTTTCAGTTGTCCTGTGAAATACACTAATACCTCACTGTGAAAAAGCGCTATAGAAAAGTCTTCCTTGTCTTGTCTGGACCAAGTCTTCCTTGTGTGCTGACCTGCATCAACATTTAAGTGCAGGAATGTACCATTTCCACAAGATACAGCGCATTTGTGTCCTCCCCTGCGCTGGTGCACAAACAGTGGCCGTCCTCCAAAGCAGGCGCCCATGCTCATGTTGCAAGGGTGCCTGCATTGCAGGGATGATTGTTTATGTGCAGGAAGGAACACCTTCCTGCACAAAAACAATGATTGATTGCATTTTCCTCTTTCTTTGCATGCTGCAGAATGCTGCTCTCATAGAAAGAGGAAAAGCAAGGAAACATTAAAGTATTTCTCCTCCTTGTGCTACTCCTACTCCTACTCCTCCCCTGGGGAGGCGTAGGATTCTGATGCGTTCCCAGGTTTACTACACTTTGTAAATCTGGGAATGTGTCAGTTTCCATGGATGTTATGTGGAAACATCCACAGCAACACCATGGATTGCCCCTTTCATGCAAAGTAGTGCATGAAAGGGGCCCATATTTACAAAGCCATGAGAGCATGGACGGTGACTTTATGTGGTCTTATAAACATGGACAGGCACACTGTGCCACCTATACATCAAAAAAAGTGACATACTGGTGGTGCAATGGTCTTGTAAATGAGGCCTGTATGATCTTATTCATTCTTTAAAACTCATTCCACATTGCATGTGTGCTGTACAGTGCAGCACCCATGCTACATGAAAATGTTTTTAGAAATAAAAACATTTCTTCTTGTTAGCGCCTGCTTTAAGGAGGCATCATTGTCTGGTGCAAACCCTGTCTACCACTGTTAGTAGATGGGGGATTGTGTCAAACACCATGGGTGTTAGCATGGGAATGCCTATCTCCCACCCATGGACGGTCTCCTTGGTGCAAACTAGTGTGACTAACATTAATTTTAGGGCTATTTTTCAGCGCAGAATAAGATTTGTGCTGGAAAATAAATACTTTATCAACACTTTGCTCTGGTTTGTGTCACTTTTTGTAGACTTTTCTCCAGAGCAAAGTGTTGATATGCTTGATAGATAATGTCAACTAATTATTTTGGCTCATAAACGCTCCAGATTATTTTTAACCATTACCAACAATACTGACTTCCTGCCACATAACTGGGGTTTGAGTCAATTATGTATGATCTGTTCTAACAAAGGCTCAGGTGACTGGTTTATACGTGGATGGTCTACTGTGCGATGTCTGGTTCAGGAGATAGTTTATTGAGTAATGTGCATGGAACACACTTGATCGTGACACGGTGGAGAGTGTTTTTAGGGTCAACAATCTTAATGGGAGCTATTGGGTACTGGTAAGTGTTGCCCACACTGAGCAACAAATTCATGAAGCATAATCCAAACCAGCATTGTTAAACGCGACCTAAATAATGTTTTCCTTGCTGATGAACGTCACAATCGTTTTAAACTTTGGCTCAGATTGACAAACAATTTAAGCTGGTTTGCTTCACAAAAGTAAGGCAAACAAGCGCTAAATATTTTTTTTAAATTTACTTTGCAGAGCAAAACTTGTTTTCAGCTGAAAAGTTCCTGAAAGTAATGCATGTCCATGGCCATTCTCATGTAACCACCCACGGTTTTTAACCCTAAAGCAAATATAAAAAAAATATTAGACAGGGCTGTGCATCAAAAAATAACACCACTTTGAAGCAGGTGTTAAAAGGTGATATGCTTTTATTTCTCCTAACCTTTCCCACTTTACATGTGTGCTGCACTGTAGAGCACTCTTTAAAGCGGGACATGTTTTAAAATGTATTTTGGCATACGATTTTCTACTGGAAAGGGACCCTTCCAGTGCAAAAACTTATGTTAGACCTCCTGCACACACCCTTGATCCATGCTGTAAAGGTGTGTCTGCGGTGGTAGGCAGCATGAATCTGCGTCAGCACTAGGAAGATAGCAGGATAGTGCAATATCTCTGTAGATATGGTGCTTTCCTGCTCTCTCCCTGTCACGCAACGCAGAGCAGCAACTTTGGAGTCCCTGACATCTTTCTAAATCTGGATCTATGTATTGACTCTGCATCATTGCATATTAATGCATGCTTTAATGGGATGTGCTTGAAATAAACATTGATCGAAAAGACGTTACCTCATTGAGTAATAAAAATAACAGTGTTGGAAGCAAATCTCAACACTGTCATAAGAGCTTATAGGCTATTGCTTCTGTGTGGCAAGCGATGCATGAGGGGGGGTTTTATGCAGGCAAAGGCATAGGTGAGGATGCAATCTCGCAGAACTCTTTAAATAGAAACAATCATTATGGTACCTGGCAGTGGAAAAAGTGCTAGAATGCTAAATGGATTTCTGTGTACTTATTCAATGACTTTTTCCAACCAAATAAGAAAGATCACATTGAGAGGACTGATTACTTATTTACAAATGCTAGTTTTTTTAGGACCACCACGCAGCCGCACTTTCAGCATGGAAACATCTGGGGTGCGTAGAGGGGAGAATCTGTGTAGGCTCACCTGGGTCTAATATGTGGACCTGTGGTATCTGGGACTTCGGGTTCACACCAGTGAAAGCCATGCAAAGCAGGCCAAAGTCTTAAAAGGGTACTTAATTTCCATTAGAAAATGCATTTTCTGCTGGAAAGGTACCCTTCTGTCACAAACTGCTGTTTGTGCAGCTTTGTGCCACTTTGCATTAACAGGAGTTACATGGGTGTAACTTGGAGCTCAGTACAAACACTGTGATGCAAATTCTGATCTACTAAGAAAGGCAGACCAGGCCTTTTGTCAAAATATAACTCCTTTTCGAAGCAGATGCTCACTTAAATTGGTTGGCTTGAAATGTTTGTGATTTGTGTTGATGCCTTTCTTGCTTTGGACTCTAAGTCTCTCTCTCTTCCCCCAGCTTTTGTATTAAACACCTGGTGAAATTGAGTTACTGTTTGGGGGGTTTGGGGAGGGGGGGGGGGTGAAACCCTGCTCAAGCAACAGCCATAATTCATATCAGGATGAAGTCATAAGCAAACCCAAAATAAACCTGTTCTTAACCCTCTGGTAGCCTGGAATGAAAGCAGTCAGACTTTATTTAGAGGCAATCTGTAATGTGTTTACGCAGCACTTCAAACAGTAATAAAGTGAATACACAACACAAGAAAAATCCCACACCAATTTAGAAACGTAGAGCAAAACAAAATAAATAATTTGACCCCAAAGCAACAGAAAGCCATCAGTAGAATCTGAGATATGCAAATAAAAAAAAATGTAAGTAGAATTAGCGGCTAGTTGAAAATCACAAGATCAGACCTACAGTGATGGAGTGCAGGCTGGATACAGGGACCAGGTCTGTCCCACTGAAAGAGTTACCTTCACAGTTCAGGTCTAATATTTCCATTCTTGGTAGGAGGGGCCACGAGGAGCAGGGAGTGTGTCATAGATTACCATCGAAGTAGTGTAGAGTAGGCTTGGCATCGTGGAAGGTCATCGCCTTAGCTTGAAGATCCTGTCCGGCATCCTGGTCTGTTGTTGCTGAAGCTTCGTGTTAGCATGGCAGCAGAGTGTCAGTCCTTCTGGCAGCAAAGTAGTACAGCAGTCCTTCTGAAGAAATCCACATGTCCAGAAGTGTGCTGAAGTGATGGGATCTGAGGTCCAATGTTTACAGCTGGTACCCACTTTAAAGTTGTAAATGTTTTTGAAGCTTACACGTCCCAGAGGTGTCAGGCATCCCTTTCATCCCTGCCCTGGCTACAGTATGTCTGGGTGGCACTAAAGACTAGTGGTAAACCCTTTATGAGAATGCTCATGCAAAGCCTTTGTGATGTGCAAATGTGGCAGGTGACAGGTCCTCCCCCCTCATCAGTGAGAGTGTCCCATCTAGCCAACACCTAGCTTGCCTTTGTCTCACTGTCTTGGAGTAATGCACAAAGAGCAACTGCCAGCTACAACTAGTCATGTAGAGCAGAGAAGGCTGTAACTGAGTCTGAATGAAGTTTCCTCCAGGCTGGCATGTCTAGGATATTTTTATTGATCTTCCATGTATACCAGACATGCTGTGCACCAGTTTGTTCATTAAAGCCATGAAGACAATGTATATAAGGTTTACATGGCTAGTTATAGTTACAGATCTCACCTTGGCCTTCCCTACTATTACTTATTGGACACATAGTTGATTTGTTCAGTGACATGTCCAGTTATGAACTTAAAGTCTCAAAGATTTACATCCTTTTGTTTGGTGTTGATCCACTATGATCATGGTTGTAGGACAAACTATGAACATCAAAAATATTGTGGTAATATTATCAACTCGAAAATTATCAACTTTCCATACTTATGCTCCGGTGTACGTCAGCCGCAGATCAGACAAGCAACAAGGAAGACTTCTCACTGTAGAAGTGCGCTCACTCCGCACGTTCTCCGAGAGAGCTTCCAAGCACTTAAATAAGAGTTATAGGTACAACTGACCCATAACAATACAGCGCATTACCTGGCACCATAAGAAGAAGGGTAAGTGCAATTACTTATCTACGTAGGTCACACAAATGAGACATGCCAATCTGGTCCTGAAGAAAGCCCTCTGACCCGACTGGGCACCCATAGGGCTGAAACATGTTGACCGCTCGACCACTCACTTGTTGACACATGTGCTATAGAACAGTAGCCCATCTATTCACGCACCGCATTCCATTTTCATCTTGCATCACCACTGATTAAATAAATCCAGACCAGTGGTATGGAGGCAATTTTAAGTTCACTTCAACTTCACCCTTCCCATTCCTGATCACTGTTGTGAATAAACAGTTGGTCTCCATCCCGGTGGAGGAAAGCACAAATAAGACCCAATGATGATGCTTTTCACGTAAAAGATAAAAGCGGCCAAACAATATATACGGCTATTATGAGTACTACGTGAAAAAGGGATTTTTAGACGGCAAGAACCCTAGACCCTGGTAAAACAGGACAAGTGATCCATTCTCCCTTGATTACTTGATTATTGAATAGAAGTCGAATGGATCTTAGCTTCTTTCTCCCCCATTTGATTAAAAGATATATATATATAAAATGGCTCAGGCCCTGGGGGATGGGGTCCCCAGGGCCCACAAAATATTAAGAGAAGGGGGCCACACAGCCCACTTCTAACAATAAAAAAAGAAGCCAGCATCTTGCCGAAGGCCCCGCCCCCTCCTGCACCACTCTGCAAAAGCGCCTCCTGGCACATTCTGGGTTGGGAGATTAAGTCCCCTAGCATCTTAAGGGTCTTTAGGGGCCAACCAGCCCACCATATACCTCCAGTAAGCCTCACACAGTGTGATTGCTGAGAGGTGGTCCATGGCCACACCCCTTTTTACACCACTCTGCAAACACACTTTTTGGCGCATTGCTGGTGGGGCAATGAGGTCCGCTTGCGTCCTGAGGACCTCCGGACTAAAGTGGATTTCATCCCCGAGCAGCAGTGCGCCAGGAGGCGCGTTTGCAGAGTGGTGTAAAAAGGGGTGTGGCCTTAGACCACTCAAGCAATCCAGCTGTGTGGGGCTTACTAGAGATAACAGGAGGGCTAGTTGGCCACCAGGGATCATCAGGAAGCAAGGGGACTTCATCTCCCAACCAAGAGCGCACCAGGAGGCATGTTTGCAGAGTGGTGGAGAAAGGGGGCGAGGCCTGTGTCTTTCTCTCAGCAATCCCACTATCTGGGACTTACTGGAGTCATCAGGTAGGCTAGTTGGCCCCTAACGACCCCCAGCAGCAAAGGGGACTTTAATCCCCATCCAAGAGCGAGCCAGGGAGCATGTTTTGCAGACTAGTGGGCAAAGGAGGCAGGGTGTGCTATGAGAACTTACCAATGCTGCTGTGTGGGACCTACTGGAAGTATTAGGAGGGGTAGTTGCCCCCCAAGGTTGTCCTTTGGGGCCAACTACCCCATCTCTTACCTCCTGTAAGTCCCACACAGTGGGATTGCTAAGAGGTCTTCGGAGGCCACGCCCCCCCTTTCTCCATCACTCGGCAAACACGCCTCCAGCACACTATGGGTTGGGGAGGAAGTCCACTTTACTCCTGAGGGACATTGGGAGCCAAGATGTCCTCCTCGTACCTCCTGTAAGTCCTAGGCAGTGGAATTCCTTCTCTGCACCAATCTGCAAATGCGACTACTACGTTATAGTTAGAAATTAGCATTTAAAAAACCTTAGAAATTCACTTAAAAAAACAGAGGTTTCAGGGATGTTATAGTTAGCAATTAGAATATAAAAAAACTTAGAAATTCACTGAAAAAACCTCAGGTTTCAGGGATGTTATAGTTAGCAATTAACATTTAAAAAAACCTTAGAAATTCACTGACATTTCACTCATACAAAACTAGAAAAATTTGGCTGTTATAGTTAGCTGAGCTAACTATAACTTGCACCCTCACAATGCACTGCTAATGACGTCACATATTACATCACTCATTACATGGCCAGCGACATCACTAATGACATCGTTGATGACATCATCCACTTAATCTCAGATGTACCTCCTCACATCCTAATATAGCCTATTATACACCAACTGTAAAATACAGACTTCCATTCTCGAAACCATAGACACACTAATACCAGTTAGCACATACCCACACACTAATTCATAGTTCTACACACACACACCCTCACTCACCAATACAGTCATTAATATATGCACTCATACACCCATACAGACACTCACATTCCCCCGCTCACCCATAGAGTTACTAACACTCCTAGTCAGTAACCCAAAGAGTCAATCACACTGTCATTTACTCACCTATACAGTTATACACACACCACCTCAATATTCATACAGATACTAACACATAATTACTCTATTATACAATCACAGACACAAGCACACACTTATCCATACAGCCCCTCGCAGATGCACTCATGACCCGCCTACACCCAGTGAGTCACCCACTCACATATCTGTGCAGGGAGTAACACACCACCACCCACCCATACAGACTCTCAGGCACCCATACAGGTACTCAGACAACCAATCGTTAACCCATATAGTCACTCATATAGCTACTCACCAATCCATGCAGCCACTTGCACACTAACCAACAGACTGACAGACATTCACACAGATTAGTCACTCACCCATTCATTCACTCAGACACGTTTAACCACTCACTTATACAGTCAGTCACGCACCCACTAAATCATACAGACACTCATACACCCACTCATTCTTCAATACACCATAGTGTGTATATATAGTTAAAATTCTTTAACTTTTCAGAAACAGTCACTGGATGATGTCATTAGTGATGTTATCAGTGATGTCACTGGCCATATCATGAGTGATGTAATATGTGATGTCATCAGCAGTGCATTGCGGGGGCGCAAGTTATAGTTACCTCATCTAACTATAACGGCCACATTTCTCTGGTTTTGTATGAGTGAAATGTCAGACTAACTATAACGTCCCTGAAATATGTGTTTTTCAGTGAAGAAAAGCATACCCTACGGTGTATTCTTAAGAATGAAAAGAAACTGGTCAGAGACAAAAGAAATGGAGTCAAAATTCAGGGCCACAGAAAAAAGATTCCTACAGAGGGTAAAATATACTGTGATATCAAATGGGGAGAGGCCAAAGCAAGACCCCTATTTTGAGCTCAGAGTCCTGTGAGCAAAGAGCAGAGGAATAGAATGGAAAGGAATGGGTTTTTGTAAAGCGCATGGCTACTCAGAAGCATCCCAGAGCTGAGCGGAAAACCAGAGTGAGCAACCAGGAATTATTGAGCATGGGCGTAAAATCCGTTCCGTTCGCAGAATTTGCTAATTTTCTGCAATTTCGCAGTCCACGACTCTCGCGAAATTGCAGAAAAATCTGCGAAATCGCGTTCGGGACAGTTTTTCAAAAACTGAAGTACATGAAGCACTTACAGGGTTACAGCAGGTGCCCAAGTTGAAGCTAATTTCTTTGTAACCATTTACAAAATGGTTACAAAGAAATTAACTACAGAGGGTAAAATATACTGTGATATCAAATGGGGAGAGGCCAAAGCAAGACCCCTATTTTGAGCTCAGAGTCCTGTGAGCAAACTGTGAGCAAAGAGCAGAGGAATAGAATGGAAAGGAATGGGTTTTTGTAAAGCGCATGGCTACTCAGAAGCATCCCAGAGCTGAGCGGAAAACCAGAGTGAGCAACCAGGAATTATTGAGCATGGGCGTAAAATCCGTTCCGTTCGCAGAATTTGCTAATTTTCTGCAATTTCGCAGTCCACGACTCTCGCGAAATTGCAGAAAAATCTGCGAAATCGCGTTCGGGACAGTTTTTCAAAAACTGAAGTACATGAAGCACTTACAGGGTTACAGCAGGTGCCCAAGTTGAAGCTAATTTCTTTGTAACCATTTACAAAATGGTTACAAAGAAATTAACTTCAACTTGGGCACCTGCTGTAACCCTGTAAGTGCTTCCTGAACCTCGCCTCCAGAGTTGTTGCCTACTTGCAACTATTCTCTGACCCTCGAAGCAGGGTCAGACAATAGTTACAAGTATGGCACAATGCTCCAGGCTGTCACAAAAATTAAACTACAACAGGAAGCACTTACAGATTAGGAAGCAGGTGCCGGACTTGAAGCTCAAATTCAGTAACACATTAACCAGCCCCCGGTTGAGGCTGGGCAGGGCAGGTGTGCTTTCTCCCCATAATCTACAGTGGTGAACCAGAGGGGGCTGTGATGAACCAGAAGGTGCAGTTGTGAACCAGAGGGTGGCAGTGGTGAACCAGAGGGTGCTGTAATGAACCAGAGGGTGGCAGTGATGAACCAGAGGGTGGCAGTGATGAACCAGAGGGTGGCAGTGGTGATCCAGAGGGTGGCAGTGATGAACCAGAGGGTGGCAGTGATGAACCAGAGGGTGGCAGTGATGAACCAGAGGGTGGCAGTGGTGAACCAGAGGGTGGCAGTGGTGAACCAGAGGGTGGCAGTGGTGAACCAGAGGGTGCTGTGATGAACCAGAGGGTGGCAGTGATGAACCAGAGGGTGACAGTGATGAACCAGAGGATGGCAGTGGTGAACCAGAGGGTGGCAGTGATGAACCAGAGGATGGCAGTGGTGAACCAGAGGGTGACAGTGATGTACCAGAGGGTGGTAGTGGTGAACCAGAGGGTGGCAGTGGTGAACCAGAGGGTGGCAGTGATGAAACAGAGGGTGGCAGTGATGAACCAGATGGTGGCAGGGGTGAACCAGATGGTGGCAGGGGTGAACCAGAGGGTGGCAGGGGTGAACCAGAGGGTGGCAGTGGTGAACCAGAGGGTGGCATTGATGAACCAGAGGGTGGCAATGATGAACCAGAGGGTGGCAGTGATGAGCCAGAGGGTGGCAGTGATGAACCAGAGGGTGTCAGTGGTGAACCACAGGGCGGCAGTGGTGAACCAGAGGGTGCTGTGATGAACCAGAGAGTGACAGTGGTGAACCAGAGGGTGGTAGTGATGAACTAGAGGGTGGCAGTGATGAACCAGAGGGTGGCATTGATGAATCAGAGGGTGGCATTGATGAACCAGAGGGTGCCAGTGGTGAACCAGAGGGAGCTGTGATGAACCAGAGGGTGGCAGTGATGAACCAGAGGGTGGCAGGGGTGAACCAGAGGATGGTAGTGGTGAACCAGAGGGTGGCAGTGATGAACCAGAGGGTGGCAGTGATGAACCAGAGGGTGACAGTGGTGAACCAGAGGGTGCTGTGATGAACCAGATGGTGGCAGGGGTGAACCTGAGGGTGTCAGTGGTGAACCAGAGAGCGGCAGTGGTGAACCAGAGGGTGCTGTGATGAACCAGAGGGTGACAGTGGTGAACCAGAGGGTGGCAGTGGTAAACTAGAGGGTGGCAGTGATGAACCAGTGGGTGGCAGGGGTGAACCAGAGGGTGCTGTGATGAACCAGAGGGTGGCAATGATGAACCAGAGGGTGGCAGTGGTGAACCAGAGGGTGGTAGTGATGAACTAGAGGGTGGCAGTGATGAACCAGAGGGTGGCATTGATGAATCAGAGGGTGGCATTGATGAACCAGAGGGTGCCAGTGGTGAACCAGAGGGTGCCAGTGGTGAACCAGAGGGAGCTGTGATGAACCAGAGGGTGGCAGTGATGAACCAGAGGGTGGCAGGGGTGAACCAGAGGATGGCAGTGGTGAACCAGAGGGTGGCAGTGATGAACCAGAGGGTGGCAGTGATGAACCAGAGGGTGACAGTGGTGAACCAGAGGGTGCTGTGATGAACCAGATGGTGGCAGGGGTGAACCTGAGGGTGTCAGTGGTGAACCAGAGAGCGGCAGTGGTGAACCAGAGGGTGCTGTGATGAACCAGAGGGTGACAGTGGTGAACCAGTGGGTGACAGTGGTGAACCAGAGGGTGGCAGTGGTAAACTAGAGGGTGGCAGTGATGAACCAGCGGGTGGCAGTGATGAACCAGAGGGTGGTAGGGGTGAACCAGAGGGTGCTGTGATGAACCAGAGGGTGGCAGTGATGAACCAGAGGGTGGCAGTGGTGAACAAGAGGGCGGCAGTGATGAACCAGAGGGCGACAGTGATGATCCAGAGGGTGGCAGTGGTGAACCAGAGGGCGGCAGTGGTGAACCAGAGGGTGCTGTGATGAACCAGAGGGTGACAGTGGTGAACCAGAGGGTGGCAGTGGTGAACCAGAGGGCGGCAGTGGTGAACCAGAGGGTGCTGTGAAGAACCAGAGGGTGACAGTGGTGAACCAGAGGGTGGCAGTGGTAAACTAGAGGGTGGCAGTGATGAGCTAGAGGGTGGCCGTGATGAACCAGAGGGAGGCAGTGGTGAACCAGAGGGGGCTGTGATGAACCAGAGGGTGACAGTGGTGAACCAGAGGGAGCTGTGATGAACCAGAGGGTGGCAGTGGTGAACCAGAGGGTGGCAGTGGTGAACCAGAGGGTGGCAGTGGTGAACCAGAGGATGGCAGTGATAAACCAGAGGTTGTCAGTCGTGAACCAGAGGGTGGCAGTGATGAACCAGAGGGTGGCAGTGATGAACCAGAGGGTGGCAGTGATGAACCAGAGGGTGGCACTGGTGAACCATAGGGTGCTGTGATGAACCAGAGGGTGGCAGTGATGAACCAGAGGGTGACAGTGATGATCCTGAGGGTGGCAGTGGCAAACCAGAGGGTGGCAGTGATGAACCAGACGGTGGCGGTGATGATACAGAGGGTGGCAGTGGCGAACCAGAGGGTGGCAGTAATGAACCAGAGGGTGGCAGTGAAGAACCAGAGGGTGGCAGTGGTGAACCAGAGGGCGTTGTGATGAACCAGAGGGTGGCAGGGATGAACCAGGGGGTGGCAGTGGTGAACCAGGGGGTGGCAGTGGTGAACCAGAGGGTGGCAGTGGTGAACCAGAGGGTGGCAGTGGTGAACCAGAGGGTGGCAGGGGTGAACCAGAGGGTGGCAGTGGTGAACCAGAGGGTGGCAGTGGTGAACCAGAGGGTGCTGTGATGAACCAGAGGGTGGCAGTGGTGAACCAGAGGGTGGCAGTGGTAAACCAGAGGGTGGCAGTGATGAACCAGAGGGTGGCAGTGATGAACCAGAGGGTTGCAGGGGTGAACCAGAGGGTGCTGTGATGAACCAGAGGGTGGCAGTGATGAACCAGAGGGTGGCAGTGGTGAACCAGAGGGTGGCAGTGATGAACCAGAGGGCGACAGTGATGATCCAGAGGGTGGCAGTGGTGAACCAGAGGGTGGCAGTGATGAACTAGAGGGTGGCAGTGATGAACCAGAGGGTGGCAGTGGTGAACCACAGGGTGCTGTGATGAACCAGGTGGAGGCAGTGGTGAACCAGAGGGAGCTGTGATAAACAAGAGGGTGGCAGTGATGAACCACAGGGTGGCAGTGGTGAACCACAGGGTGCTGTGAGGAACCAGGTGGTGGCAGTGGTGAACCAGAGGGAGCTGTGATAAACAAGAGGGTGGCAGTGATGAACCAGAGGGTGGCAGTGGTGAACTAGAGGGTGCTGTGATGAACCAGAGGATGGCAGTGATCAACCAGAGGGTGAAAGTCGTGAACCAGAGGGTGGCAGTGATGAACTAGAGGGTGGCAGTGATGAACCAGAGGGTGGCACTGGTGAACCAGAGGGTGCTGTGATGAACCAGAGGGTGGCAGTGATGAACCAGAGGGTGACAGTGATGATCCAGAGGGTGGCAGTGGCAAACCAGAGGGTGGCAGTGATGAACTAGAGGGTGGCAGTGATGAACCAGAGGGTGGCAGTGGTGAACCACAGGGTGCTGTGATGAACCAGGTGGAGGCAGTGGTGAACCAGAGGGAGCTGTGATAAACAAGAGGGTGGCAGTGATGAACCAGAGGGTGGCAGTGGTGAACTAGAGGGTGCTGTGATGAACCAGAGGATGGCAGTGATCAACCAGAGGGTGAAAGTCGTGAACCAGAGGGTGGCAGTGATGAACAAGAGGGTGGCAGTGATGAACCAGAGGGTGGCACTGGTGAACCAGAGGGTGGCAGTGATGAACCAGAGGGTGGCAGTGGTGAACCAGAGGGTGGCAGTGATGAACCAGAGGGTGGCAGTGATGAACCAGAGGGTGGCAGTGATGAACCAGGGGGTGGCAGTGGTGAACCAGAGGGTGGCAGTGATGAACCAGAGCGTGGCAGTGGTGAACCAGAGGGTGGCAGTGATGAACCAGATGGTGACAATGATGAACCAGGGGGTGGCAGTGATGAACCAGAGGGTTATAGTGATGAACCAGAGGGTGGCAGTGGTGAACCAGAGGGTGGCAGTGATGAACCAGAGGGTGACAGTGATGAACCAGGGGCTGGCAGTGGTGAACCAGAGGGTGGCAGTGGTAAACCAGAGGGTGGCAGTGATGAACCAGAGGGTGGCGCTGCTAAACTGCCGGGGAGCCCTGTGGGTGTGAGCCCCCGTGCTGCTGAGCTGCCATGGGGTTGTGAGCCCACGCGCTACTGAACTGCCCCGGGCCCAGTGGGTGTGAGCCCCCATGCTGCTGAACTGCCCCGGAGCCCTCTCAGTGTGAAAATCATTCGTGCTCAATTGCCTGGGAGCCCTCTGGGTGTGAGCACACATTGTGCTAAGTGTCCCTCTGCCCCCAGTACATATATACCCGTATCGCACAGCACCATTATGCTCTTCCTGGATGCTCTTGATCCGTGTAGGTGGTACCACCGTCTAGTGCAGTCAAAATGTAAAGTCATAACTTGCTACACAGCACCAATAAACACGTGTCCCCCGTGGCACCGGTATGCACATGTACCAGGCATGGAGTACCCGCATGCCACTGCACCCTACTGCCCAGCGCCAGCATATGCCTGTACGGGGGAGTTTAGTATGAGATGGGACATTGTCCAGCAGCAGCAGCTGCATGCGCCTGAACCCACTGAGCAGGATCAGAATGGCTTTGTACCAACACGCGCAGCAGAGCTATCTTGGACATCTGAAGGATTCTGGGGTCCTGTGCCAAACGTATTTTTGCATCCATGAGTTTCCCGAGCTCCATCCCCGTGTAGCTCCTGTGACCAGGAGGCTGCTCTCTCCTCATCTGCTGCTCTGCTCGGTCTCTGACCCTTTATAAACAAGTTGCATGTGAACTCGCATAGAAACCCCGCCCGTTTGGCCCCATCCACCACACAATAGCGGTATGAAACGTCTTCCCGCCTATCCCCACTAGAATGGCCAGCTCACTCAAGGGACCTCGGCACCTTTTGGTGCGCTGGCAAAGTTACAGGCACACGTGGTCACATATTTGTGCAAACGGCACAAAAATCCGCGAGTTTGCGGGAAAATTTGCGAACTCGCGGACATTTTTTGCAATGTCGCACTAATTCGCGGAGCACGAATACGCAAATTTCGCCCATACTTAGAAATTATGGGAAAAGCCAGGTCTTCAAATGCTTCTGGAAGATGGAGTGGATAGGTTCCCTATGGAGGTGAAGTGGGAGAGCGTTCCAGAATTTGGCAGCATGGTATGAAAAAAGCCAACCCCGGCTTCTAGCTCTCTGGATTCTGGGCACTTCTGCCAGATGAAGCATGTCCGAGTAAAGACTTCTGAAGGCTTTATACGGACGGATCAAAGCTTTGATGATGGGTGGTTTGTTCCCTTCCAGATACTTGTGGGCCACGCAAAGGGCTTTGAAGTTGATTCTCTCCTGCACCGGAAGCCAGTGCAAGGAGCGCAATGCGGGCTTCGCAGAACATCGATGGCTATCAATCAATCAATCAGTGAATTTGTAAAGCGCACTACTTACCCATGAGGGTCTCAAGGAGCTGAGGGGAGGGGGTGCTGCTACTGCTCGAAAAGCCAGGTTTTGAGGAGCTTCCAGAAAGTGCGCAGGTCCTGGTTCTGCTGCAGGTGGGTGGGGAGGGTGTTCCAGGTCTTAGCGGCGAGGAAGGAGAAGGATCTGCTGACGGAGGTAGTTCGTTGGATGCGCGGGACGGCGGCGAGGGCGAAGCTGGTGGAGCGGAGCTGGCGGGCGGGGGTGTAGAAGTTGAGTCTGTTGTTCAGGTAGGCTGGTCCAGTGTTGTGGAGTGCTTTGTGTGCGTGGGTGAGGAGCTTGAAGGTGATCCTCTTGTTGATGGGGAGCCAGTGCAGGTCTCTTAGGTGGGAGGTGATGCGGCTGTGTCGGGGGGGTGTTGAGGATCAGGCGGGCGGAGGCGTTCTGAATGCTTTGCAGCCGTTGTAGGTGATTGGCCAGGATTCATGCGTAGAGTGCGTTGCCGTAGTCCAGTCTGCTGCTGACGAGAGCTTGGGTCACTGTTCTTCTTGTTTCTGTTGGGATCCATTTGTAGATCCTGCGAAGCATGCGGAGAGTGTTGTAGCAGGAGACGGCGACAGCGATGACCTGCTTTGACATGGAGAGGGAGGAGTCGAGGATGAATCCTAGATTGCGTGCATGGTCGGTGGGTGTTGGTGCTGTTCCCAGTGTGGTCGGCCACCAGGAGTCGTCCCAGGCAGAGGGGGTGGGAGTTCAGTTTCAGGCAGCTGCTCCTCATCCACTCGGCGACGGCCTTCAATCCCTCGTGGAGGTTGGTTTTGGCGATGTGCGGGTCCTTGTTGAGGGAGAGGATTGGCTGGGTGTTGTCAGCGTAGGAGATGATGTTCCGGTTGTTCTGGCGTGCCACTTGTGCGAGGGGGGCCATGTAGACATTGAACAGTGTCGGGCTGAAGGATGAGCCCTGTGGAACGCCGCAGATGAGGTCAGTGGCTTCGGATCGGAAGGGTGGGAGGCGTACTCTCTGGGTTCTGCCGGAGAGGAAGGGTGTGGTCCTGTCCAGGGCCTTCTCCTGGATTCTGGCTTCTTGGAAGCGTGTTCTCAGTGTGCGGTGGCACACCGCGTGGAAGGCGGCTGACAGGTCCAGGAGGATGAGGGCTGAGGTTTTGCCGTTGTCTAGTTGGCACCGGATGTCGTCTGTAGCAGCGATGAGGGCTGTCTCGGTGCTGTGGTTTCATCTGAATCCGGACTGGGATGGGTCTAGGATATTGTTGTCCTCGAGGTGGCGGGTTAGCTGTGTGTTGGCGATTTTCTCAATGACCTTCACCGGGAAAGGGAGCAAGGAGATGGGCCAGACGTTCTTGAGGTCCTTGGGGTCCGCCTTGGGCTTCTTGAGGAGGGCGTTGATTTCGGCGTGCTTCCAGTCTTCTGGGAATGTTGCTGTGTCGAAGGAGATGTTGATGACCTTCCGTAGTTGGGGTGCGATTGTTGTGTCTGCTTTGTTGAAAACATTGTGCGGGCACCGGTCTGACGGGGATCCTGAGTAGATGGAGTTCATGACCTTGCGCGTCTCGTCGTCATTGACGTGGGACCAGGAGGTCAGCTGGTTGGTGCAGGTGGCGTTCGGGGTGGGGTCTGTCGTGGTCGGAGCGGACAGGGTGTTGAAACTGTCGTGAACGTTGTTATCAAGGCGGGTTTTGAAGTAGGACCTCTTGGCTGCTCTGATGAGGTGGTGATGTCTGCGGATGGCGTCCTTGTGGGCTGCGTGGCTGTCTGGTGCGCGATCGTGGAGCCATTTCTTCTCCAGCTTCCGGCATTTACGTTTGGAGGTCAGGAGTTCTTCTGTGAACCAGGCAGATTTCTTGCTGGGGTGGTTGATGGAGAGTTTCTTTAGCTGGGCGAGGGTGTCGGCGCAGTCTTCGATCCACTGTCTGAGGTTACGGGCGGTGGTGTCTGGGTCGGTGCAATCGGTGGGTGAGTTCTGGGTGAGAGTGGAGGTCAGCTGGTCCTCGGTGACTTTGCTCCAGCAGCAGCGAGGCTGCTGTTGGGTGCCGTCGTGTGTGATTGGTTTCTTGAAGGTGAAATGGATGTAGCGATGGTTGGTCCAGTGGAGTTCAGTGGTGTTGTTGAAGGCGACATGGGTGCTTGAGGAAAAGATGGGGTCGAGCGTGTGGCCGGCGGCGGGGGTGGGTTCGGTGACGAGTTGTCGGAGGCCGAGGTTGGCGAGCTTGTCGATCAGGGCGGCAGAGTTGGCATTGTTGTTGTTCTCGAGGTGGAAGTTTAGGTCCCCGAGGAGGATGTAGTCTGTGGAGGTGAGTGCGTGGGTGCTGACAATCTTGGTGATGGAGTTGCTGAACAGGGCCCGGGGTCCGGGAGGTCTGTAGACGAGAGTTCCTCTGAGGGTGGTGTTGGGATCGGTGTGGATCCGGAAGTGGAGATGTTTGGCATAGTTGAGGGAGTCGTCTGCGAGGCTGTGGACCTGGAGGGTGGATTTGTGGATGATGGCTATTCCTCCTCCGATTCTGTTGGTGCGGTCTCTGCGGGAGATCTTGTAGCCGTCTGGGATGGCTATGGCAATGTCCGGTGCCGAGGAGTCGTTCCACCAGGTCTCGGTCAGGAAGGCAACGTCAGGGGAGGAGGTGTCGAGCAGGTCTCAGAGCTCGGGTCCGGTCCTTGGGGGCTTGGTTGTTCTGTCGCAGGTGAAGTTGCAGGTGTGGCAGGAGAAGGGTCCGTGGGTGCGTTTTGGGGCAGCCTGGAAGCAGCGGTGGTCTCGGCCGGTGTTGAGAGCATTGAGGGTGTTCGGGTCGTATCGGCATCTGGCGTTGTGGAGTGCGCGGGGTCTAGGGGGGCTGGCGCTGGGTGCGGTCCAGGTGCAGACGGGCTTATCTTAGGCGCATCTTCAGCATGCAGTCGGCGCACCCGCTGTGCGCATCGTCTGCGGGCCCGAGCAGCAGCCGCAATATGGGGAGTGGAGGGGGGGAGGAGCAGCTGGGAAATGGGAGCAGGGTGGCGAGGGGGCGTGGCCTCAGGGGCAGCGGCGAGGAAAAGAGCGGGACAAAAAACAAGAGAAAGTGGGGTGGGGGGCTACGAGAGCGAGAATGGGGCAAAATAAGGCACAAACTATCCAAAAGATAGAGAGTCAGAAAGTAGAGTCAAGGAATCAAAGGGGCAAAAGAAGGCACGAACGATACAGAGGAGAGAGAATGAGAAAGCAGAGTCAAGGAAACAGAGCAGAGCGCAGGGTCTGACCCGGGTCACGGCGGTGATCCGAGGCAGGCAGCTGGCGAAGACATGCATCACACAGGAGCAGCACTTAGCTGGTGGAGCTGTCCAGCAGCAGGGGGGTGGCCTGACCTGCAAGCAGGGTCAGAGGTCACTGGTGCCAGTAAGCAACATTGCTGCCGCGTTCTGCACAATCTGAAGTCTAGCGACCACGTCATTTGGGGCTCCCAGATAAAGGGCGTTGCCGAAATATATCCTAGATAGGACCAGAGCCTGTATCAATAACTTTTTTGCTGGAAAAGGCAGTAGGGGTAGTACTTTACGGAGCATTTTAACCAGGCCATAGCATGAGGCGATCATCTTCCTAGCTTCGGTTTTGAAGGAGAGGTCTTTGTCTAGCCAAATGCCTATGCTTTTTATTTCAGGCTTTGGGACCGGACAAACCCATGCAGAATGGGCCTTGAGATTGCCACTTAAGTGGTTACCAAGCATCATCAGCTTGGTTTTGTCGCCAATGAGTTTAAGATGGGAAAGACTCATCCACTTAGCCACTACCTCCAAACAAGAGTAGAGGTCAGTGGGCGACTGGTCAGCTTGATTTAGTGCTACAAGCAGCCGAGTGTCGTCAACATAAGACACTATATGGATTCCAAAAGGGGTGACAATGTCCACCAGTGGAGCCATTTAACATTAAAAGGAGTCGGACTCAGGGAGGAGCCCTGTGAGACTCCACACTGCAAGGGTAAGGGATCCGAGGTAATGTCATCTTCAAACACCTTCCTTCAAAGAAGTATTGAAGCCAGGAGAGAGCTTGGCCTGACACTCCTACATTCCTGAGACGGTGAACCAGAAATTGATGGTACACCTTGTCAAAGGTTCTGCTCAGGTCAAGGAGGGTAATCGCGGATGAGCCTCCTGAATCAAGAATCTTTCTTGATTCCTCCACCACCGATAACAGAGTGGTTTCGGTTCCTTGGCGGGGACGGAAGCCTGTTTGTGATGAATGGAGAAAATCATGAGACTCAAGGAATGCAGAAAGTGTGTAATTCACATGTTTTTCTGCGATTTTGCTCACTCCAAGGAGGAGCAAAATAGGCTGATAATTGCCTAGGTCATTGGGGTCCAGATGAGGTTTCTTTATTAGTGCTTTGACCATAGCTCTCTTGCACTGGGGGGGGGGACCAAAGTCGAGGCGTAGGAGGCATTGATCACACTAAGGATAGAGGGGGCAACTACAGAGGCTGCCGTTTTCAAAATGTTAAGAGGTGCGTGGTCGAGTGGCGATCTACTTTTCATGGGGGCTAGGATAGGTAGGAAAGAATCCAGGGTCAGGGGGGTAATAGTCTCCATGAGAGGGGCATTCTCGGCTCGGCTGGAGACGATGCTGTTGGTTATAAAAACCTTGTTTTTCAAGGGGAGGAACTTGAGGATGTTTTGCACTTTAGAAGAAAAGAATTGTGCAAGGTCATTACACCGGCGCCCGTAAAGATCTGGAATCGTCAGTGGGTCAGGGACTTTCCTGAAAATATAAGGCTTGGGCTTTATAAATTTCCCCTTTGTATGTTCGTAGAGTTGCTCTATAATCTGATTTCTGGTTGTGGGAGAAGTCTTTACTCCATAGCCTCTGTGACATTATACATCGTTGTTTGAGAAGGCCTAATTCAGGGGTGAACCATGCACATTTTTGGGATCTGGCTTTTTTCTAGATACGTTTTTTCGGGAACACTAAATTGAGTGTGCCTTTAATCCAGCAAGTAAAGCGATTATAGGTGGTCACCAGGTTGGAGTCTAGGATAGGTAGGGACTTTTCAAGTACATGGGACCATTCTTCCAAGGGGAGTCTGGACCAGGGACGGTTAAGAGTTCGAGACAACTGTGTTTTTGAACCTGAAATAGCAGGGGACCAGGAGAAGGAGACTAAGAAATGGTCCAAACAAAGGAGAGGGATGGGGGGTTTTCCTTTTAGATCTTCCAGACTGGAAAAGATGGGGTCGAGGAGATGTTCTTTAATAAGGGTGAATTGAAAGACCTTCTGCTGGAGTTGGTAGGATGCAAGGTCTTAAGCAAGGTCAGTAGCAACCAAGGTAGAAGGGTCATCGACGAGAAGATTAAAATCTCCCAGGAGAGTAAAGTTAGCATTGGTAATTGCGAGCTCAATGGTTGTGTCCAACAGGGATTTGCAAAAATGGCCTGGGGCACCCGGAGGGCGGTATATAAGGGGACCTGAAAGGGTAAGTGAGGGGGTAAATTCGATGGAGAACTGAACATTGTCGCAGTCTGCTATTGGGCTGCAGAGTAGGCGGCAAGTCAGGTCATTTTTATGAACAATGGCAATGCCGCCACCCATACCTGTCGTTCTAGCTAACCTTTGGATTAAGTAGCCCAGCGGAAAAGCTCTAACTATGTCAGGCTCTGAGCTTGCAGAGAGCCAAGTCTCAGTCAGAAACAACACTTCTGGTTCAAGATCAGATAGCAACAAAGAAACCTCCGTCGAGTTTTTTTCTAAGAATCTGCCATTAAGAAGCAATAAATTAAAGTGTTTCCCCGCGGAAGCTGGGGGATGTGAGTTAGTAGAGAGCTCATACTGGCAGTGTGAATACTTGTCCTGTAAGTTGAGTGAGTACATTGAGGCCCTATGGGTCTATTCAGCTGCCACAACTGAGCGCCGGTATAACCAAAGTGTGCTGTAGTGGAGGAGCAGGGGTTCTGGACGCTGGGACCGGTTGGGAGCGGACGGGCGCAGACGGGTTTGCCTTTGGCACGCAAGAGGTGCCCCCACTGCACACGTCCGCTGCGTGGTTGCGTCATCGGATGCTTTTATCCGCGTTGGCGATGTGTCAATTTCCGTCGTTAGAGCGCTGACCTGAGGACAGTGCAACTTTCTAGCCCCTTCCCCTAGCTACAACACAGCTCCCCCTTGTGCAGGCAGCAATGAATTAGCAGCGAGTCAACATTTTTAAAAAAGAACAGCGGAGCATTGAACACAGCTCCCCTTTTAGTGCAAAACAGTGCAGAGTTAAAAAACAATTTTTACCCTAAGGCAACAAAGATTAAAATAAGCTAACCAGGTATTCACACGCTCCATCACCCGGTTTCCACAGGGGAATGCCCCTCTAGTTACCGCTGTGAGATCGCGTCATCGGACGCTTTTATCCACGTTGGCGATGTGTCTATTTCTGCCAGGAGCGCTGACCTGAGGTCCGTGCAACGTTCTAGCCCCTTCCCCCAGCTACAACACAGCTCCTCCTTATGTAGGCAGCAATGAATTAGCAGCGAGTAAGTATTTTTAAAAAAAGAACCATGGAACATTGAACACACTCCGCTTTTAGTGCAAAACAGTGCACAGTTAAAAAAACAATTTTCACCCTTAAGCAACAAAGATTAAAATAAGCAAATCAGATTAAAATATTCACACGCTCCGTCGCCCAGTTTCCACAGGGGAATGCCTTGGAATGTCGAGAAAAAGAATGAAACAATCAGGATGATACTAACTTATAGCAAGGAAAGCTTCAAAATCCCAAAAATCCTGAATAAGTACTGAAATGTATTAAAGAAAGATCCTGATATTCGAGAGAAACTTGGTGCCCAACATTAAATAACATTAAGAAAAGCACCATCTCTATCTTATAACTTGGTGAACAGCCACTCCGTGATGAATAAATCAGAGACTTGGTTACGAAGTTTACAAATGGCTTTAGTAAGTATGGCAAAGGAAAATCATCAGTGACCCACGAAGAAAAAATGTCAACATCAATTAAAAAATCATTTGCAAATCTACATATGTAGTCTCTTTGATTGAATGTTGCTGTGGAAAACGTTACATAGCAGCACGATATGCCCAGTGAAGAAACTAATCCTAGAGCACATCCGGGCAACCCAAAACAAGGATACAACATATGCGGTTGCCAAGCATATGATGACACACGAAGAAGAGAACTGGCTCAAAATGACACACTCTGGAATAGCTACTGTTCCAACCACTGAAAGGGGTGGCAATCGAACCTTAAAACTAAGACGTCTGGAATCACGACTCATCATTAGATTTAAAATCAAGACCCCTTCAGGTCTGAATGGGGACGAGGATATGTACATTCACTTATAACTTTACTTGGACACTTTTGTTTTTACCTTACGGAACATGATTTAGATTTATGATATATTGACACAATTACTGAAGGTAGCACATGTGCGACAGGAGACTGGTGGACGGGACACGACCTTTACATCGCGGTCATTAGACCGTGATGCCTTTACAAAGGAGTCTTTATAACGACTGCGTTGTTACAATGCAATGCCATTACTACGCAAGTCATTACATCGACTTGCAGTAGATGGCTCTCTAACATAAGGAATAGAATAATTTACTATTCCAACACCTTCCCTACTGTTGCGTAGGCTGGAGTTGGAATAGTAAATTACACATTCCCAATGTTACAGCCCTATCTACTGCAAGTCAATGTAATGACGTGCGTAGTAATGACATCACGTTGTTACCTACCACGTAGTAAGAGCACGCATTGTAACGTGCTATATTCCTGGTGGACTAATATCAGATAGTACTAGACTGTATGTAGCATACTCAATGACTATGTATAATTATGACATTCCCAGTGAAGCTTTGCAATGATGGCACTCAGCCAAGACGCTAGTCAGGACAGGGCACTCAGTATACATCCCTGACATTTCTAAATATCTAGGGGGATTACAGCACATAGGGGCATATGTAGGTAATTTCCATTTTGCGATTCTCAAATAGCGATTTTTAAGGAATCGCTATTTGCGAATTGTGAAATGGAATGTAGGTAATAATTCGCATTTTTTTTGCGAATCTCTAAAATTCCTTAATTGCGATTAGCAAATTGCGAATCGCAATTAAGGAATGAGTGTCCCATTCATTCCTATGGGCCAAGAGGCCCATAGGAATGTTCAGCTGATGTCTTGAAAGTTTCAGGGAAAGCCAGAAGGCAGGAGCTGAGAAAAAGGGGGGAGCCAAAACACATTTTCTCCATGCAATCTCCTATAGGGATTTTAGACACAACGACAGCCCAAACTGCTGGAACATGGATCCTCCTTGGATTCGTGAATCGGTGCGCCAATAGCAAGGCCTTGATTAGCTGGCCGCAACCTATGAGGAAAGCTGCGGCCACAATTTTGTTAATCAGGACTCAGTTCCCAGCGAGGAAAATAAAGTTAAAAGGTGATAGAAGGGGACTAATGGAAGGATTTGTCAGGGATTGTCCAAAAACCATTCTTTTTTTACCACACGAGGATCCTCCCCAGAGTCTCCTGGATCCTGACCCCAATTAAAGTTACTTTAGATAACTATTACTCCTGAATTTCTATGGTTTTGGTGTGTAAAATCTGAACCTATCTTTAACTTCCCTGTAACCTTTGTTATTTTTTGTGTGAATATATTTATATATGTATGTGTGTGTATACATACACACACACATATATATTATAATATATGTGTGTATTTTTATATATATATATATATATATATATATATATATATATATATATATATATACTTATTACAGGTATATTACATAGCTCCCACCAAGCGAAACTGCTATCTCCAAAGGGTGGGCACCTCAGGATATAGGTGGCAGGCCCTGGGGGGTGGCAGTCCCTAAGACAATTAATGGCTCTGGGAGGGGACTGTATGGCTCCCCTCCCTTCTGTTTGAAGGGCCAGCCCTGGGGAGGTGGTCATCCCCAGGACCAAAAACTGCCTGGGGGTGCCCACGGCCTCCTCCCTCTTTTAATGTAGTCATACCCTGGGGAGGATGGGGTTCCTGGGCCAAAAGCAGCCCAGGAGACGGAACGCACAGCCCCCTCTCCTCTCCCTTTTTTTGTTATTCCGTGCCCCGGGGAGGTGGCGGTCTTCAGAGCAATTGTAAAAACAGGAGGTGGTTCTGCACTGCCGCTCCTATTTTCCTCGCAAGCCCCAGAGAGGTAGTGATCCCCAGGGCCTTTCGAGAGCTACAGAGGGGTAGTGGGTGGCCCCTGTCCTATTACTTTATTAAGCAACTGCGAGGAGGCAAGCCCCGGTGCTGAAACTGGCCTTGGGAAGGGGTTGCATGTGTCCCACACTGTATTTCTTCATAATATATATGCCCCAGGACCTTGCTCACCCGGGTTATGAAAAAGAAACAAACATGGGAGACAGAGTTTTTTTTTGTTTTGTTTTTTAAATGTTGCTGCAAATCCGTTGCAATTTTTTCTGCAAAAATAAAAAAAGAAATGCCTGTTGGACCTGGCGAGCTCCCTGGGGGACCCTAGCACAAGGTCTAGGGGCTCAGGGTATTCCTACCCTGACTCATTTTCTTTCATTTACATATTTGTTTGGGACTCGGCTGAGTCAAATCCCAAGATAGCTGCCAACACTTCCTGGTTGAAGTATTGGCAGCCAATAATCAAATCTCTGCATGAGATCAAGAGGATCCATGGTGGGTTTGCGCCTCTAGATATACAATTTTGTTTTTTCTTTATTATCTCTAAAAATACTGATAGGACACCAAATAACAAAAGGGGCTCTTTCTGGACCTAGAGCTACCTTTCTGACAAATTTTGTGTAATTCCATGTAGCAGGTCAGGCTGTAGTAGTGTCTAAAATCTCTATGCTAATAAACATGGGAAACACACTTTTTTGACTCCCCTTTGTTCATGGCTCCCATTTGACAGATTACCCTGAAACTTTCCATGCACAACTGGACAGAATACATCACGTAGGTGACTTCAACTTTCATTGGAGTGACCCCAACAACAAAAAAGTACTCTAATCACTCCTCTTTTGTCACTGATAGGAAACTCACAACATTCATTGAAAACCATGCCCATTAAAGGGGATGCTCTTTATCTTACCATTGCTAGGAAATACCTACTAGACCTATAATATCCTGTTCCTGTCCACTTATCAGAACACTATCAAATTTATTTTCAACTGTCCTTTTCTATATCAGTAACCTCTGGACAAAATTAAAGAGGCACAATCAATATAAACCATGATGGTCTAGTGAGGTCTGGGTACTAAGGGGCTTATTTACAAGCCGATTGCGCCACCTGTGTATCACTTTCTTTGGTGCACTGCGGCGCAATGGACTTGCCCATATTTACAAGGCCAAATAAAGTCACCCTGTGTGACTTTTCATGGCCGTGTTAATATGGGTAAACAATAGGAATCCACCTATTGTGTTAGAAAGTGTTCCCTACAATGGCGGGGAGCAATTTGTGTTTTTAAAATACCCCTCACACACCAAAAGGACCCTTGGTGTCATGCTTCATCATTGGGGTCTTCGCACCCCTCTACGGGATGCGGCGTGCTGCGACCTACGGCTACGCGGGAGCACTTTATTCAATGACTATGCATGGTGCGTGTGAGTGTTTTTTGATAATTAGTGAGTGAGTAGTGGGGTGAGTGAAAAAAGTTAAAAAGTGCCTGGTTCGTGGGTAGGACTAAAAAATATTTAATTAGGCCCCCGGGCTGGTACTATTAAAATGTGAAGTGCGGGGTGTTTATGTAGTATTTATGTACATCACCTCATGGGTGCGTCAACATGTTTCGGAGATCAACTCTTTCTTCAGGACGGGGTGCACAAATTCCCCACCTTACTCACGTTTCACTATGTAGAATATGTGATTACTATTTACAAAAAAGTGAAAACTATATGCAAATAATAGGCTAATATGTACCTACAGCGGTAAATCCAGAGTAATTTGCTATTTGCATTACCTAAGGAGAGAGGAAAAAGTGGAAGAACATCAATAATGCCCTTTGCGACATTTAGCAGGCGCAGTCACCTAGAAAAAACGTCATGCGGGTTGTGCTCACTAGGTAGTTGTGTTCATACTACAAGTGGAGATTAACCCTGTAAGAAAAATGACATAGACAAGACAAAGACACATGTAACAGAAAACACACGCTCTATTGTTGTGGTGATTAAAACCTGGTATGGAGTAAAAGCATTTGAAGGCATACTTGTCTTAACAGATTTGTGAACTTCATGAGCCTTCTACTCTACCCACTACTCACTCACTAATTATCAAAAACCCTCACACGCAGCACGCATAGTCATTGAATAAAGTGCTCCAGCGTAGCCGTAGGTCGCAGCACGCCGCATCCCGTAGAGGGGTGCGAAGACCCCAATGATGAAGCATGACACCAAGGGTCCTTTTGGTGTGTGAGGGGTATTTTAAAAACACAAAGTGCTCACCATCATTGTAGGGAACACTTTCTAACACAATAGGTGGATTCCTTTTGTTTACGCAAGCTTGCCAAGGGAGTACGAATCCACTCGTCAGACTCTCTCTCCCCTCCTTTGTTTTTTTTATATAGTGTTAATATGGGCCCCTTTCAGTCATTACTCTGTGTGAAAGGGTAATTCCATGAGTGTTGCTGTGGGTTTTCCCATGCAACATCCATGGAATTTTAGGCATCCCAAGATTTACATGATTTTGTAAAACTGGTAATGCCTCAGAATCTTACGCCTCATGGAATGGCATTCTACAGCACACCTAGAAAGAGGAAAAAGCCATGAACGATTTTTTTGTGTGCAGGAAGGTGTCTCTTCTGGCACTAAAACAATCATGCAGCTTGCAAAATAACGCAAGGGTGCATGCGCTGGCGCATGGCAGACAATTGTGTACTGGCACCGGAATGCATCATATTGTTCTTAATACAACGCATCCCTGTGCTTTGAAAAGGATGCAGCACAGCTAAATGGCTTGTGGCACCGCGCTACATTATTTTCGTGTGAATGAAGCCCTACGTCCACAACCAACCATTTCAACAACACCCAAACATCTTTCATGGATAACATTGTCCCTCTGAAAAACAATGGTAAAATGGAAAAGAACACATTCTTGGTACACAAAAGCCTTCAATGAAGAAAGATGGTACCACAGAATTATCAAATACTCCTAGAACCAATTTACTTCAAGGAGAAACACAGAACTCTTTTGTAACTGAAGAAGTGCAAACAAGAAACATTAGAAGCTTCAAAGCCCAAACTGAATTTAACAGGTCACAGATTTAGCTTGTGGAAAATAAATCCTGCAAGTTGTGTGAGGTTGTCAAGTAGTGACAAAGTCTACAACTTTCTGGAAATTCTCCAACCAGAAAAGAAACACAAAGACATTTGCCTCCTTCTTTAACTCCAAGATAAAAAAATATTGAATCTTTGCTTATTACAAATCCATCTAATGCTTGCAGCATGCTTATCAGAAAATAATGCAACAACTGATCTATGTTCAGGGATGTCTCTCAAACCGGGTTACATGATATTATCTCTAAACTCAATCCTTAGAGTCACATTATGACACCTTACCTGTCTACTAGGCAGAGCTGGATGTATGACATTACATTGTGGTCTCTACACCGCAATACGTTTACAACCCAGTCATTACAACGACTTGCACTAGAGGCACTGGACTTAGGAATACTATGATTTACTATTCCAACTCCAACCTACGTAACAGTAGGGAAGGTGTTGGAATAGTAATTCATACTATTCCTTAGTGTATAGTGCTATCCAGCGCAAGTCGCGTTGAAATGATCATGTTGTAAACGTATTGCGGTGTAAAGACCACGTTGTAATGGATGTATCCCGGCAGAGCCTCTTTGCATCCAATGCTCGCCAGGTCAAAGGAATTAGGCACTCTGACCATATAACTCCAGTTCTATCCTCTCGAGCAGGCTTCCAACTGAAGGGAGATCCATGTACTACATTGCCTCTATCTTTTACAAAGTTATGCATGGGATGGCCGATTTCAACTCCAGGGGTCAGTCTTATTTCATCCTGAAATTTCAGCCTTTTATAACAAGCATTGGTAATGCATCGGTTTCGCCTATGTAATGAATAAAGAGCTATTTTCATCAGTCATCGTCTGAGACAAGGAAAGAGCTCCCTGGCAGATAACACAGGAGTGGAGAGGATGTGGTGCAGTGGCCAGAGCTGCTGACTTGAGAGCTGGGGATCCTGATTCGAGGCCCTGCGGTGCAGCACAACATCTTGTGATTCTATGCAAATCACTTAATCTCTCCAGGTGATAAATTGTTATATGAGCATTCTGCAAGAGTAAAAGGCAAATCTTTTTGAAAATATAGTTCCACCAAGGCGGATGTTAACAGTATTTCGGCGGTGGGAAACTGATAAGCGAAGCAGACGAGGAACAAGTATTGATAAATGCAGGTAAATATGCTACAGCCAGGGCCGGACTGGCTACCGGGCACTAGTTTCGTTGATGGGGACCTGCGTGTGCAAAACGAAATTCGTTTTGCTTTTTTTATTTCAAATCGCACGCAGGTCCCCATCAACGAAATAAGCCCCCACCACAGAGGAATTGGCCCCTAGCTCGGCAGCACACACAACTGCCCTGTAGCAAGTCCGGCCCTGGCTACAGCCAATAGGAATGGAGGAAAGGAAAGTGGCACGCACAGGAACCAGTGAGAAGCCAGGAAAGAGAGGAGGCAGGATGTAAGTCCCTTTTGAATTTATATTTAAAACAATAGTTTTCTCAAAGCAAGTGCTGTGCTGGCTAAACCTGTAAAGGTGCACATTAAACAAGTACTTATCTGGCTGTGCGCGTAAACTCTAGGACTCAATCACTACTGACATCAAGACAGTAACCTCAATCCCAGCTTTTAAAAAAAACAGCTAAAAGAGAATCTCCGGACTAAATACTTACCAAACTTTCTTCACGCCTTGTTCCACTGAAACTGAGGTGCAGGAAGACTATCTCCTGACTAAATTCTTCCTGAACTTCCTGTGAAGCCAAATGCTCAAAGAATGTGTGTCGCAATGACCCTGACTTCCAGTGATCCATTGGTCCTTTTCACCTGAACTATGTTTGCTAAAGTGTAAGCTACATTGTTTTTATCTTTTTTATTTAGCATCTACGTACACCATGGCTGTCCACTTCCCCGGCTAGAATCCTAGAACTCTTAGTTCAGGAGCTTACTTCGGAGCCGCACACTGCTTCGCTGAATGCATTATTACTATAAAGTTGTGCTCAGAGTTAAAATTTGTACCATATTGAGCTTGTGGCTCTGCAGTATAACTTGACATTTTGTTTCAGCTTCGTGATGATCTACTTTTCTGTTTGGCTGAGTCCTGTATACTCTACATAGTTATAGCGTTCAAATATACTTGGGCGTGGAACATGCTATATAAAAAATCTAAATAAACAAATAAATGCATAAATAAGTATGCTGAGTAGAGGAACATACTAAGAATTTCCTGTAGATTCCTGAAGTGTGCAAATAAGTAAGTTCTCTGAGTCTAGGGTTTTTAAGGGAAGACAACGTGGCAAGGGAGACAGACAACGGAATAGGTATTATATATTTACTTAGTTTTACCTATTCCGTAATCTTTTAACTTTACCCCTACCCGGCACTGCCTCATGGCGTTTACCTGTGCCACCTGTGGCTGGCGACAGTGCTGCCAAGACAGGGACGATTAAATGCTATACTGGACCAAATGGTAAGAACCATTGATAAGCTGGAGTCCTAAGAATTAGTGAGCCCTCTGAGCAAGGGTGTGCTATTATACAGAGCCATGGCCAAGATGGCTGCCAGTTCATGTGACTCAATAAGTTATTTTAAGAGCAAGAACATTCATCTTCCAATCTGCCCCAATTAAGCAATAAATAGGGGGAAAGAGGGACTTTGAATACAAGAGCGAAGAAAAGCACATTGAAGATAAAACCTCAAACTTTGCCTAAACTGTGATTTAATTCAGGGAGCAGAATCATAAGTGGCAACAGAATGAGGAATAGATGCATGGCAGCACCTTCTGCCAGTATTTCTCTATCTTCTGTGACCATCTCATTACACAACAATATGCGTTCCATAAACCTCCAACCATAAACTACACATTCAAACAAAAATATACATCCTTTCTTGTTAGAACACCCACATGCAGCACAGATTCAACACACTATTAATATCAGTCACAGCTTTTGCAGGAGTCGAGTAGGACTTGAGGTCTGCCCAGCACCACAAAAACAGACTTTCTACATTCACACATTACATGAAATACTTAATATCAAGTTGAGGTGATGGAGATTATGAACCTCAATTGTACTTGTGCTCTTTGTTTGCATTTTCTTTATCAAAGTAGATGTTCAAGTTGCCATGGATGCACAAATTATAGTATTTGATGAATATGTCTGATATGGCATCTTGAAGGGTGTCTGTAAAAAATCCATGGTTTGGCAGTAGTGTGCACAGCAGCAGAAACCTACAGGCGAAAGAAGTTATAGGATCCCATCTTATTAGTAGTGGGTCGCTATGTGAAACTTCATGTCTTTAATTTTTGGTGACAGCAATTAAGTCTTTGAATATTATTGGTATACTCCTCCAGTTTTGCCTGTAGAATTCTAGTTATGACTTCAGTATCCTGATAAAGTTGCCTCATGAAGCACTGGTGCTATGTAATCTCCTAGCCATGTTTCAGTAATCAAATAATCTTCTTGATTTGAATCTTTTATAAGGTTATGAGTATTTTGTTGTTTCTTTCACACCAATGAGGCATCGATTAGCAAACAGTTTAGCGGAGGTATTGATGTGTGAGGAGAAGAGAGTGGTGGAAAAGAGGTTTGAAAAGGTTTTGAGGTAGATGAAGTTGTGGCATATAGTTGGTTGATTGGTAGGTATGTAGTGTACTGGAGTGGATGACATTTGTAGGAGTTGAGGGTACAGAAGTTATTGTTGTGCATTAAGCATGGTTTGTTGTTTGCTTGTTTGTTATATATATTTTTATTTGGTAAATATAGCCATTAAAAGATGCCACACTACATACAATTAAAATGCGAGTTACACAAACACTGCGACCATAAAAACTATAAAAAACACAATAAAAAAAATCTTAGTAAAATACAGTGGGAACTCTGACAAACTATAAAAAGCTCTTAGTTCATCACCAGAGTAGGAAAAGGGTCACTTATACCTTAGGTATACATATATATCTATACAGGCTTCCGAGGATCAGAGATATGTCTAGGTCATGTCAATTTGTTTTTCTACCCCACGCCCATTTCAAGTTATATTACCATTTCCTTCAAAGACTCCTGTATTGGAGTTAGAAATCTTCCTATTACAAGCAAGTTTAAAAATCTCATATGTATCAATAGGCTAAGGGATTGATCCCTACTAATAGTTTTATAAGCAATAAAAAGGGGTTTTAGAAATTCTTACAGTTCTTCTAAGAACCACAAGCAATCCATCAACATATGTGTGCCACTACATTTTACTTGAAGTCCACATGTGCACAGACCCTGTTCGTTCATTATTGTGGATTTTATGTTCCAATCAGTGTTACCTGGATTCAAGCCAACTCTAAATGTCAGTATTATATTTCTAAGCTTTGGGTTAGGCATGGCCTCTATATAGGGGAATGTATGATCGTTAGGCCACCCGTTTATCAAGCACCGGGAGGCCGATTTGCTCCCTAAGTAACATAAATCTTCTTCTTAGGCCTAAGTGTTAATATTAGCAGGTAACACCTGCTTAGAAATCTGCTGCCCTGATTTCCATTGATCTGGTTCTTGGGAAAGTTTAAGGCATAGCTTGTCAAACTTATGTCTAGCTTGGGATGCCCAATTAAGTTTAGTAACCTCTTTTGCTTTTTTACAAAGGTTTGCTATTTTGGGGGACCCTTCTCCATTCACTCTCTGCCAGATGTTCAATGACGCTTGCAATCTCCGAAAGTTCCAGGCTGTAAAATGACATTCCACTCTCACAGCCTGTATCATAGTTGACGGAGGGAGAGCAAGGAGCTGTTTCACGCATTTGCCCTCCTCTAAATTCTAATCCGATTTGCCCCCCATGAATAAAACCTCTGCACCATACTGGATTTGTGGGTAGACCATTAAAAGCTAATAGAATTGGCTGCAGAGTGGGACCTCCATACTTCTGCTTAAATTGTTTAAGGCCCCTATACTGAGGAGAGAGCCTTTGAGTTTAATGACTGTATGTGATCCCTCCAGTTTAACTTACTGTCGAAACAAATACCCAAATATGTGGATCTATCCACTTCTTCAACTTTGACCTCTCCGTTTCCAGTAAAAGGAGCTCTTTTTCTAACCCAGCACCATTATTTTGGTATTTTCTAAATTAACCGTGAGGAGTTTGTTTTAAGCAATAGTCATAAAAGGTGTCCTTTTTTTTATTGCAGGCCCAACTCTGTCATGTCTGGTATCACTAAATCATCAGCATATAGCAGACATGATATATGCCCCCCCCCATCTTAGGGCTTACTCAGTATATTTGACAAGTGGGATAGGAACAGAGAGAATAACAGTGGGGCCAAAACACAGCCCTGCCGGAGTCCATTTATTATCTGAAATTTCTTGGATACAATTCCAAGGGTATCCAGGATTACCCTGGCCCAATTCCTTGAATGTATTTCCTGAATTAGTGAAAGTACTGTCTTGTTGATTCCGAGCTTTGCCAGCATACTCCACAGTAGACTACGCTCTACTGAGTCAAAGGCGACTCAGAAATCAACAAAGCAGCAGAATAGACTGCCTCGCACTTCCACTGCCTTTTTTGGTTGAGTGGCCCTCTTTTAACCCACCTTGCTCTAATGGTATCAGGTTGTGCTGCTCTGCCCAGGACTTCAATACACCTAAAAATATCTTAGAAAATACTTTCTCCCCCATATTCAGCAAGCTTATAAGGTGATAATTCTGGGGCAATGTGGCATCCTCCTTTTTATAAATTGGCCTAACAATGGCCCCCTTCCAACTGGGAAAATCCCAGAAATTAAAATATTTTGGAAGGCCACTTTTAAAAAGCTTGCCCACCAGTCAGTACTGTTTTTTTTATATAATTGCTGGTAGGTTATCTGGCCCTGCGGCTTTAGTTAGCTTCATAGATCAAATAGTTTTTTTTATATTTTGGAAAGAGAAGTGTGACTTTAATTGTTCTACATTAAGCATTGTCAGAGTTTGAAGAGATTTATTAGGGTTAGCTTGATAAGCAGCAAATTACTGACTCACACGGCTGCAACAACGCCAGGGAACAGTGATTGCAGCGGACCTGTGGCGGTCAAACCGCCAAACACAAAATAAGGAGGTTGGACCACCAGTGCACCAGCACCACCGCGGTACGTAATCACCCCCTTGATCTTGAACAGATAACCATATCAGAAAAAATGTATCACAAAGGAGAAAGGTTTGACAGAATAATCCCAAAGAAACCTTATAAAGAACAAAAATGGAAACAAAAGCCAGAATGCATGAAAGATGAAATGGAAAAAACAATGTACACCGAGTGACACAAAACATAAAAATCAAAATGTAACCACACAAAATACACCTCAAAAGACACAACAGGATTTATAAATCATCCATTCAATACTCCCCCCCCCCCCACTCAAACAGGACTTTTGGTGCAAAGTGCCTCACAAAGAGACATCACATAATATTATTGAATCTTGCAATCTGGAATGCCTCAATTGTCCCAGCCCAGCTGCGAACCTCCTTTCAGGATCTGGCCCTTCTTTAATTCCTCAAGCTGGTGCTGGTCCTCAATCAAACACTTACCCACACAAATGTTAAAAAAAATATTGCTATCAAGGCACTAAATTATGCAACTACCATCAAGAATAGGAGACACAAATGCTCACTTAGAATGCACGAGGATGGTGAAACCCGGCTTTTCGCACCTGAATCTACTGTGGTGTCTACCTCAGAAGTGCAATGTTACTGAGCCTTCTTATGTATCGCCTATGTACTGCTATTTGACAGTACGTCTACCCTAATATGATTGATGTAAACTACATATTTGCTACCATGTATACACTGTGAAGCGCTCTCATGCCCTCAGATCGAGTTAGCGCTATATAAAACTCTACAAATAAAAATAAAAATAAATACCTTATATGCAAGAAAGAAGCAGAGTGATCCTTTGTTAATACAAGGAACTTGCCCACCATCCACAATACAGCCCAAATGACTACCCTCAGCATCAGACAGAAAAAAGCAGAGAAGACTACAAAACCTCTCTTTCAACGAGAAGACCAACCATAGCAAAAAGAATTAAAGTAACTCAAATCATGCAACAATAGTCACTAGTGAATAACAAAAGACTCCATTCACAAACTGGAGTGAACTGTGCTTTGATTCTAATAAAGGTTTCTTGCTGCCATAGGAGACATTGTAAGGTCAGTATTGCATAATTCTACACCCTGCATGATCTTACATGTCAGCCGTAAAATGAGTCTATAACTCGCTTGAAAGGCAAAATGCGCAGGAATGTTTTCCCATTAAATCGCCATTTTTCGACCAAATAAGCATAATACAGCTTCAAATATTTCACACTCATCACTCTAAATGGCACCTTTTATCAATCTAAGTAACACATTTCTATCTCAAAACTAACAGTGAAAAACTATCACGAATGGTGTGACAATGATTTATCAATAGACATAACTAAAACCAGCATAATATAAACTATTATCCAAACACATAATAATCGAGATAGCCTATTAACTGAAGTACAAGAAATTGCCATGACGTATAAGCAGCTCACATTAAACAATGAAAGGAATATTGCAAAATTCTCGACACTGAATGGCAACTGCTTTACTAACTACAACCCCTCTCCTTGACTAATCACTAACATTGGTCACCCACATATTAATATGCAAAGCTCCCGTCTGTAAAGCGCTTCGGCGCCTCGTCAGGGGCACTAAGCGCTTTATAAATATCCTAACCACATCGAGTCAGTCTGTTGCAGGCGGCTTTTAGAGCAAGCCCGTTCCAGCATTCTGCAGAAAACAAACCTGTAGCTACAAAAATAGCAAATAAACACAGCGAGGCACGGATTGGCTCATCATCTACAACTTGTTTGCTTTTGTTTCATAAAACAAATGAGGAAAAAACACAGCTGCTGGGTTGCTATGACAAACTACTTTGGGAACAGCTTTCCAATTTTATTTTTAGACAGAAAACATCTTTGTTATCCCTAAGGATAATGAGGGAGGGGACTTTGTTCTGCAAATCCAAAGTTGTTCCGCTAGGTGGGGCTATGACCAAATATTACAGTTTTAGGAAAACACAACTGATGAAAATACTTCTGCTTAACGTGTGTTCCGTTCCATTCTCTTCTAGGAAACCAAAATATTTTTTTTCCTGCGAATTCAATCATTTGACAGCTGGCAAGAGGCAGTGCAGAGCTTGCTGTTTAGAGATAATTATGGCCCTATCCCTGATTTGTATTAATCAGTAGAGCACGCACCTCAGTCCACAGGACTATTCACGATAAATGAGAAATACAAAGAGCACACAACTGTTCACACAGATTTTGGGAATTTTAGCCTTAATACATGTTTAAAGCATGCACATTCAACAGACTTGCTGCCTCATTTACAGTATAACGGTATTCCCGAAGGCTTACGGCAATATCGAACGCACTCAGTGATATAGTGATCAAGATTACTGTAGGAGATTTTGGGCGACATGCATCATGCTTTTTTCCGGTCGCAAACGGACCGATTCACAAAAGACACCACCGTAGAAACGGCAAAAAGACCGCTGGTCGTATTATTAGTTGCATGTACCGTTTTGCATTCGCAAAATAGGGAATCGTAATTTATTGCAATTACCTAAATTAAGATTGCAATTCCCTATTTGAGATGCAACAAGCCTTTCTTAAATGCGACTTTGCATTTAGAAAACGCTAATTACCATCAACTTGAAGTTGATGGCAATTTAAAAATTCTTTGAAAAATGCACAAAAGTTAATTTTTCAAAGTGACATGTGTGCATTATAGCAGTATGTGCAGAGCAAGATCCTTCATGGTGACATAATGGGAGCAATGAGAAATATCTGGAATTGTCTTTCCAAGAAGTGTCTGGCAGCTTTGCAAAAAGTGCAAGTCATATTGGACATGTGGTTGGATGCTGCTAGAAGGAAAACAATCAGGAATTGCCTTATGTGCTAACTGAGAGCTCATCAGAACTGGCATTCAGACATGTGAAGGTTTTTGTTGTGGTTCTTTGGGGGACAGAGACTAAGGATATGCAACTTGCAAGCTCTGCAACACATGGTGTTGATTGCGGAGCTAGAAAAGGAAAGATATTATATATATGTTGCATGCCTATCAACCAGCTGGAACTGAGGTTAAAGCTGATCACCTCAAAAGCAAGCAACCTTTTGCCTCACAGGAACTAATGGTCATGTTCTATGGTGTCGTATGTTGAAAGAATTATAGCCTTAGAGCCCCCCAGCAGCGGGCTCTACCTGCCTTTAAAAGCAAGGTCCAGCTTTAAAAGGCTGAGCCGAAGCCAAGGGCCTTTAACAAATGAGCAGGCCTTTAATGGTCGGTAGAGCCTTCTACAGAGGGCTCTAAGGCTATTAGAAGGCAGAATGTTCTAAATTTGTTAAATAAAGGCCTCACGGAGCCCGAGCCATTTGAAATCCCCTTGGTCTCTGTGAAGCCTTTGTTCACAGCAACAACTTTGGATGACAAGCAAACATTGGAATGTTGTTGCTCCCGGCTTCTACCAGCCATTGGATGCTTAGAGCACCCCATTGTCTTTAATACAGCTCTCAATATTCCAATGTTCTAATAGGTACTAAAAAATCGCTGTTCTATGAAACTAGCGTTTTTTATTCCGCCACAGATCATAGATATTTCAGGTCACAAATAAATCAGCAATTGTATGAAATGTGTGAAATTAAGTAAGATATTAGCCTGTTATCGGTGTGGATCTTATTTGAAAAAGGGAAAGAAAAAAAAAGAATGTAGTAACTGTGCCAGTTTAACTGTGTAATTTCCTGTGCATGCTGGAAGGCATCAAATCCTTCAATATTCTTCAAAGACACAAGGAAATTGTTCTAGAGTGTGGTGATGAAACGAAAATGTTTTGCTATTTTGTGTGTGCTTTGTTCTCCTGTTAAGTTAGCATTCGCTGCATCGTTTTATGCTCAGCTGCATCTTGAATCATGTTGTCAGCTATGTATTCTCTGACTCGAGAAGCAGGCTGTGGAAAGGTTCCTTTCTCCAAGGTTAGGCCTTGCTGTGCTAATGAATACACTGTTCTTATTAACACATTCTTTCCCATAGATAGAAGCGATAGACACGAACAGAACAACCTTGGTATAAAGATAATGTTTGCCCGGTCTCAGAATTGAGACTCGTCTTACTGTACTTCTTTGTTTTAGCTGCACCTGCTAGTAGATTGCCCTTATGGGTGGGACATTCTTGGTTCAGAAACGTACAAAATGTATCTCTATGTTTGCTGAAGTCAGTCCCTCCGCAGCAATCCTATGAGGCTGGTCAGACTGGACTCCGCTCGAGTGTACCTGAATAAAATATACTTAGTTTGTATTCGCTACGGTCTGACCGACTCTTCATTTGTATGGAAGGCTGAGAGGTGGTCGCGAGGGACCCGGGTGGGCCTAATCGGGTCACTTCTTTCAGTTGGTGCCCCAACAGGCCCTCTATCGGGTGACCCATCCTAGCCTGCGGATGTGTGTGGAGGTCGGGCCATCATCGGTTCGGACGAGCGGACCAGGGATCCCTGCACGAGAGAGTCCTGAACTCGCAGCTGCCCCATCTGTCTGGCCGGGCGGTGCTTTGCCCTGCGGTCATCCCAACTGGGGTCCGGAACGGCAAAACCTTGGATTTGACGGTTTGGTCTGAAGAGACAGCAGTGGAGAATAAATCCATTTGACCTGTGTGCACCAGGTGAGTTTGTTTTGGTTCTTTGTGGATATTTTGGTTTGTCTTTGGTACGGTCTAAGGACCGATTTTGGTTTGCATCTGGTACGGTCTGAGGACCAATTTGGATACAAAGTGTTTGTGAACACTTCGTTCCGCAACATAACGAATTTGGCTTGCTTTTGAAAATGCCAGTGTTCAGTCGGTTTTTTGTTTATTGTTGTTGTTGTTTTTCTGCTGATGCTCAACTGGAAAAAAGTCAGCCAGCGCCTCTGGAAGACACAAACATGGGCTTGGCCCTATTATGTTAAGGGAGTTATGGCACATATATATGAGGGACAATGCTGAGTTACAGTGGCCATTGACGGGCACTTTTAATGAACAAAAAATTGGTTTCTACAGGAGAAGTTGTTTGCGAGATGAAGCAGGCGGTCTATGATTGATTTAATCAGAACATGGCAAAAAGAGGCTAAACAGAGGCCAATGAAAGCAGAGAAAGAGGCCCGATAGGGGAGAATGCAAACATTGACTCAGAAATCTGTAGCCCATCTTAGAGAGAAGCAGGAGATGGGAATTGAACGTGAAGGTAGGAGGTTTCAACTGAATATTGATAAATCTTATGTAGCCCGTGAAGAAAAGTATGCTTTTGTGGAAGAATTGCTAGATGCTCAACCCCCACCTCCGTATGTTCCACAGAGGGTATATCCTGCTCTTCCCCCACAGGCCGAGCGACCTGCTTCTTCTGTCTCTGCTGTATCTGCTTCTGTTACTGTTGATCAGACTGCCTTGGCCACAGCACCTCCTGTCCTTTCTTTGTCTTCGCCATCTGTGGCAACTGCGACTGTTAGCACTCCTGCAACACCTATTGCTTTGGCATCCATTTCACCAGCTCTTATACCCATGGAAAGGCAAAGGTCAATGGCGGACTCCAGTGGCCGCACCTCTTAGCTGTGTTCCCTTCGTAGACTTTAACCAAATTGTTTACAAGTGGTGTGCACTGACTGCTCATGCACCTGCCGTTGCAAGGTGCAAAATGCCAAGCAGATCAACAGAAATAAAAAAAAAGGAGTAGAGAGGTGCACTGTCCTCTGTTCCAAGTAACAACAAGTAGTCAAGGTTCCTTTGGTGAAAAAATATATATCCTTTATTAAATTTTTCATAATGGTGAAAAAGAATCTCAGCCAACGCGTTTCGTTCATCTGAGTGAACTTCGTCAGGGCGTGTGGTATGTGAGAAGTCCAAAGTGGCAAAGACCATAACTCAATTGTCTGTATGTAGATAGGAAAGTGTGTCACCGAAACGGCAGTATTGGAAACCGGTAAATCCAATGGTACCGCAGGGCCTTCCTAATAAGTGCCCCACGTCTTGCACTGGAGCCATATGGAATTCTGGCTCCTATCTCGTGTCGCCTCTGGATACAGATAGCTTTCACCAAAGGAACCTTGACTATTTGTTGTTACTTGGAACAGAGGACTTGGGTAGTGCACCGCTCCACTCCTTTTTTTGAGCTCTTACACCCATGACCCAGCCAGCAGCGACGTTAATTCCCACTACCTCCGTTATCACTCCCAATGTGTTCCTCCATTCCTGGAGTGGTGGGACTCCAGTATGTGGCCCTGAGGATAGAGACTGGTCAAATTTAAGGAACGATTGGGGCGAACGTTGGTACAATCTGATATGGGGGAGGCAAAGAAACAGGTAGTGGCTAGTCAGGCTACACAGTGGGCCTGAACCCCCATTTATGGTGTGGAATATGTGTTGAGTGTGATGAAAGATTATGAGCCTTTTGTACAACACCATGCCCTGAAGCACATGTTGGCTACTTTGATCGGACTTTGGTATCAGTGTTTCAATGATGCAGCGCCAAAGATTATATATGATATTGAGGATCACGTATACGTTGCGGACTGGTCAAGTTTTTAGTAATGTTGCAACGTTGGTTGCTTATCGGGGTAGGCTGCTTGAGAAGAACCTGAAGACAGTATCTTAGTTTCCAATGAGGGAGGTTCACCCCATATATCACCCCGAAATACCAGAGCTGCGGGATAAGCATAATGTTGTTACTAGACATGGGGTAGCGGCCCGTTTCCAAGAACAGTAGTTAAGATATCACAAGTTCCCTGACCAGTCGGCCCAAGCTACAGAGTTAGTGGCCCCAATACAAGCCTGTGAATTGAGTGAGGTACTGGTTGTCAATATTTATACTGACAACCAGTATGCCGTCGGGGTCGTTCATCATTTTGGGTGACTCTGGGCAGAGAGAGGGTTACTTACTTCCTATGGGATGAAAATACAGCACAGCCCTCTCATATATAGGCTTTTGTCTGCTTTGACACACCCTAAGAAGTTGGAAATAGTGAAGTGCAGCGCCCATAAGAAAGTTACTGACAATGTGGGTAAGGGGAATGCTTTTACAGATCAGACAGCTAAGGAAACAGCCTGAACGAAGATGAAAACAATGTTTGTAGCAGATCCCGCCAGGTGGATGCCCGAGTTCTCCATATTTGAGGACACATTTGACAATGTGAAGGAGATACAGAGTTAGGCCACTTTGGAGGAATTAGCAATGTGGCAGGAAAGTACAGCAAACTTGAACAATGAGGGATGTTGGATTGATAAGTCAGGAAAGCAAAGATGGATGTTGCCAGATGCATATGTTCTTCCTGTAGTTATGTTATGTTATGTTAACAGGGTGCTTGTATAGCGCACGGCTACTCCGAGGAGTGTCCCGGCGCTGGAGGATCCTCCCAAGTCGAGGAGGGGAGCAGATGGAGAAAGAAAAACAGACCACAATGAGTCCAGAGAGACAGAGCAGGGGAGGAACAGACTTATTGCTGAAACAACCAGGTTTTCAAGTCCTTCCTGAAAGTCAGGAGATTGGAGCAGGACCTGAGCGCAAGAGGAAGATCGTTCCACAGTTGGGGCGCCAGATGTTTGAAGGCGCGGCCGCCGATGCGAGCTCGATGTATCCTAGGGGTGACTGCCCTAGCTTGTGACGAAGAGCGAAGGGATCTGGATGGAAGGGAAAAAGTGATCCACTTTCGAAGATACCGGGCACCCAGACCATGCAGAGCTTTAAAGGCGATGGTCAGGGCCTTGAAAGCGATCCGCTTCTTAACCGGCAGCCAATGGAGGGTTCTAAGGAGCTCCGACGCCCTGGCCCTTCTGTTAAGGCCGAAAATGGCTCGGGCTGCCGAGTTCTGAACTACCTGTAGACGAGATGTAAGATAGTCCGGAAGGCCAAGGTATAGAATGTTGGCGTAGTCCAGGCGTGAGCCAATCAGGGCCTGCACTGTGGTCCTTCTGTGATCGATGGATAGGAGGGGCAGGAACTTTGTCAGCATTTTTAAAATCGCGAAGCATTTACCGGCCAGGCCCGACACTTGTCCCCTAAGAGAGAGGCAGTTGTCGACCTGGATTCCCAGATTTTTCGCCGATCCAGAGTCATTGTCAGGTGGGAACATGGCAGCCGGCCACCACTCCTTCCACCTGGGATCGGCCGGGCAGCCGAAAAAGAGGACCTCCGACTTTTCGGAATTGCACTTGAGGCAGTGTCGGTTGAACCAGTCAAACACCGCCCCGAGGCAATCCCGTATAGATGGTCCGTCAAAGTCGTGGTCCTTGTCACAGGTGAACAGGAGCTGTGTATCGTCAGCATACGATACAATCTGGGCCCCGAAACCCTCCGCGAGTGCCGCCAAAGGCGTCATGTAAATGTTGAAGAGTGAAGGGCTCAAAATAGAGCCCTGCGGGACTCCGACCTCCAGAGGTGGCATTGCGGCGGAAAAAGGTAGGGCCCAGATAGTTTGTTGACGGTTAGAGAGGAAAGAACGGAACCAGTTGAACACCGTCCCCCTTAAACCTACCTCCCAGAGTCTTGTAAGGAGGAGGTTGTGGGGGACGGTGTCAAAGGCCGCCGAGAGATCGAGCATCACCAACATGACTTTTCCTCCCTTATCCAAGATGGACTTAATCACTTCGGTGACCTCGAGAAGAGCGGTTTCAGTGCTCAGGTTCGATCGAAAGCCTGACTGGGATGTGTGAAGAATATCATTAGCCTCAAGAAAGTGGGACAGGGAGGTGTGGACATGTTTTTCAACCACTTTTGCGAGGGCGGGCAAAAGGGAGATGGGTCGATAATTAGCGTGCAAGTCCGGATTTAGATTGGATTTCTTTAGTAGTGGTAAGATCAGTGCATGTTTCCAGGACTGCGGGACTTCCCCTGTGCTCAGAGAGAGGTTGAGGATCGGGTTGATGAGATGGTTGAGGATGGGGGCTAGTTGGGCAAGGGTTTTGGCGGGGCAAGGGTCCCAGGGAGAGCCGGATTTCAGCTTACTAAGGAGATCCAGAGAAGTCTGCAAAGACATATCCGGGAAGTTCCAGAGGGAAGGTTCTGATGTGGGAGATGGCGGAACCAAAGAATCGGAAGAGGAAGTATGAATCGTATTGGTAATATCAAAAGAAAGTTGGATTTTTTAAATTTTATCAGCAAAGAAGGCAGCCAGCTCGGTGATCCAGGACTTGGAGTGCATGATTTTGGGGTTCGTCCAGGAAGGGGAAATAAAGTCCTTGACAATCCTGAAAATTTCTTTGCAGGAGTTTGTTGCCTCCTCAATACGGCTGGCCAGATATAATTTTTTATTGGTGGTGATGTCACGATGGTAGTCTCTAATCAGAGATCTATATAGTTCTTTGCAGGTGGCGTCGTAGTGTTGGCGCCACTTCCTTTCGGCTATTTTGCACTGCCGGCGTTTGTCTGCCAGGGCCGAAGAGAACCAAGGGGCAGAAGATTTTACCGAAGATGATTTGGCGGATGTAGGAGGGGCAAGGTCTGAGAAGCGTTGGGTCAGCCAGCCCTGCAGGAGGTCGAGGTCCGTATCCAGCGAGCCAGATAGCCTGCAAGGATGTGCCTCGAGCTCCTTTAGTATCATTGCTGGTGAGACTCGGTGAAAGGCTCTCGAAGGCTGGACCTTGTCCCTATGTCCACAATCAGAGTTCTTTCTAAAGGAAGAGATTGTGAATTCTGCCAGGAAATGGTCAGACCAGAGAACCGGGGCAAGGGCCGTGACCTCTACTGGAACAGTTGAGAACACTTGATCTAATATATGGCCTTTGGAATGGGTGGGGGACTTGAGGTGGGGAACCAAACCTAAGGGTAAGGTGATGTCATTAAGTTTAGTACTATGAGGGTCATCTGTTTTATCTAAATGAAAATTAAAATCGCCCAGGAGCAAGCAGTGGTTCGATCTCAGGCATAGAGAGGAAGTCAGAGAGTGGAGATCTTCGAAGAAGGTGCCTATGGGACCAGGAGGCCTATAGACCAGCAGTCCTATACAGGAATGCTGGGGGGATAGCGATAGGGAGAAGGCCAGTGTTTCACTGCCATGAATTTTGTCAGAGGGAAGGATAGTGCAGGTGATACGTTTATTGATAATAAGAGCTACTCCAGTGTAGTGACAATGGCCCATGGCCCGGCTCATATAAGTGCTAAGGGTATTTGCAAGTTGTTAGATCCTGTATGGCAAAATGACAACATCTCAAAGACAGCTGCACATTTAGTGAAATACTGCATGGTGTGCATGATGCTCAATCCTGGCAAGGGTACCCCTACACCAACCAGAATTTTGCACCTCCCACTTTCCCTTTTGAGGTCCTGCAAATGGACTTCATAGAGATGGACAGGGTCAATAATTTGAAGTGTGTGTTGGTGGTTGTCTGTGTGCATTCAGTAAATGGGTTGAGGCCTACCAGACTAAAGAGAATATGGCCATTGCGACTGCAAGGACACTCCTGAAGGAGTTCTTTCCTCGCTTAGGCTTGCCCAGTTTGATCTGGAGTGATAACGGAAGTCATTTCAATGCCAAGGTTATTCAGTTAGTTTGTGAGGGACTACACATCAGACAGAAGTTTCATGCTGCGAATCATCCCCAGTAAGCAGGTTTGGTTGAGAAGTACAATGGTACTCTCAAACTGAAATTGGAAAATATTCAGGAGACCACAGGGTTGCAGTGGCCAGATGCTTTACCACTAGCTCTTTTGTCCACAAGAACTAGAGCACATTCTAGGACAGGATTGCCACCCTACGAGGTCGTGTTCAGATGCCCGGCGAATGTCTGTGGCATCCTGCGCCTGTGTTGGTTCTCAGATTGAGTACCCTTTATTGACCAATTACCTGTGTCAGTTAGCTGAAAATGTGCGTTCTATTCACCAACAGATTCAAGAGTCGCTTCCACCCTTACCAGAGGGGCCCGGTCATAACATCTAGCCGGGCTACTGGGCATTGCTTCAGAATTTTCAGTGGAAGAAGAGCTTGGAGGCCCGATTGAAGGGGCCCGAGTTAGTCCTCCTCGCTACCAGGACCGCTGTGAAATTCTCTGGCCAAAAGAATTGGATTCATTCCAGTCACTGTCGCAGAGTACCCTTGCCATTACCCTATGGTGAGGGCTGGTATTGGGGATGCTGCAGGAGAAAATATACCTCAGTTTGTCCCCTTCTGTGACACGCAGCTTATATAGACCCAAACAGATGCTGAGAATGACGATGTACTAAATGCATCAGTCCTCCTGGAGATCCGAGCAATAAAAGAGCCCCTCTTCGTTGACCCCCTCTGTGCCTGGAGTCACAGGTACAATTTGCACCCTCTGTTAAAGAACGGGGCACGAAAGGAGAAGTCAGATTAGTTATGGATGGACTGTGCAAGTCAGGGTGTACTTTGTCATAGTACCAACAGTATTAGTTTAGGGTGAGGCAAGGTTGGTGCATTGTTCTGACATTGGACAGGATAGATCAAACATGCTCCCTTGTAGGGGGGTACATTATCCCGTGCGACATGGGATTCCTCGAGAGCTAGGACTGAGCAGGTCTACTGCCGGTGCTCAAGAGCGCAAACATTGATGAACAATAGGAGCCTGTACTAGTGAGGCTCAGACGGACACTGGGAACAATTGCCTTCGTTATTACATTTTACTGCATACCCCTTTAGCATCATAATGTATCCGTATGGTCGGCCTATTACTGATTTGCAACACCACGTCCAGAACGGGGTTGGTCCACAAAGAGTAAAATAGGTTTTGCAATAATAGTTGGGATTACCGTAGTAGCAATACCTGGATTAATTTGGTTTCTAGAGGAGAAGTATATTCCAACAATAGGAGAGGTAGGTTTAGGAGACACTCCTCGTCCCCTTATAAACACAATTCAACAACAAAGGAGTGACTGTCGGCGCAACTCAAAAGAACCAAAAGGGAGGGCTAGTGATTGCCACCAAAGACAAAGAATAAGGAAAGTGTGTGATTTAGTGGAAAAACCCTTTATTTTTAAAAGAACCCTCACTCACCAACCTGGTTGGTGACATGCTTCTTCATGGGGTTCCCACCGGGAAGACCGAATGTCTCCCCGGTGTGCTGCGACACCTGTATTTACAGTGGAGCTGGGTTTTCTTTGAATTGTGAAGTGATGTGATGATTGTGAATAGTGTTTTAAAAGAAAGCAAACTGATTCCAAAACTAATTTTAATAAAAGACCAGTAAGCGATCATTAAAAACAAGTGGGGCGGACACGGGTTGGTTATGAGACTGAACCAACTGTATCCTAAATGTGCAAGAAGGTCGACATGTTTCTGCTCATATATGCCAATTAGGCTGAGCTTTCATCAGGACCAGAATAGATAAAATGACCCCCCAGGCTAAGGTGTACCCTAACCTTGGGGGAGGGTATGTGTGTAGCTGGATAAACTCACGGTTTTACCCGGACGTTCCTGGGATTTCCAGGCGCCCTAACGTGAAGGCAGAATCGGCTTCACTTCTTGGGACTAGCGGCAGGGGTAATCTTCACGCCAGGTAAATTTAGTGCCTGGCAACCTCCCGCTTGTGAACTGCTTCGTACACATCCGCAGCCCGAATTCAGGCTGCAGATGTGTACGAAGCAGGTCACAAGCGGGAGGTCACCAGGCGCTAAATTTACCTGGCGTGAAGCTGATTCTGCCTTCACGTTAGGGCGCCTGGGAGTTGTGTGGGTTAGTTTGCATTGCTTGTCATGGTACACTATCATTTCCAACACTCCGCTCAGGTTACGACACCTGCTGATTCTCGCACTGTGACCTAATATATACGTTTTCATCATGGGTTCACTTCTATAGGTAAGACAGGACTGAACATCTCTGGTACTTTGTCTCCAAACTCCTGTATGAGCAAATATGACAAGGTGAAGAACAACACATGGCTGCGAATTGAAATGGCTGATTTCCAGAATTTTAACACATCTGAGTATTTCCAATCTTTTCAAGATCGTAATGTCACTATGGACAAACCATTACCAGTGTGTGTAGTAAGCTCAGCAGCTGCTTTCTGTGTCCAGGGGAGGGGGGACATAGAGGTGGGGGAAAGTAATTGCAATTTCACCTATCTATTCAGCACGATTAACAGTCTTCCTTTGATCATACTCCCTAATGTCTATCATGTCTGTGGAGCCCAAGCTTATGTCTGGCTTCCTAGACGATGGTGGCAGATGATACCTCTCTTTTCTTCTTCCTCTGGTGTATGTTGCCCAGCCCAATTTCCATAAAGTTCATCAGCTGCAGCGTAGGAATGTATACTTGTCCAGAGTCAGAAGGGTCTTTGACACGAAGGATATAGATCAGACGGATACCACCTTACAACAGTTTGAGGATGCTATGAATGGTATCATACCCTTTTGGGGCCCCAAGTCAAATAGCCTTAAAATTTGTCAGTTAACAAGAGTTGGTGAAGGGGTTATTAATACAACAGCTGGTATACTGACAAAAATCACTGCTGAACTTCAGGCTACAAAGTAAGTTACCTTGCAGAACCGGATGGTGTTAGACGTCATACTTGCAGATAGGGGTGGGGCCTGTCACTTCATTGGCAGTAGCAGTTGTGTGTATATACCTGACCACGCCCCAATGTGTATGCTGGCATACAGAAATTGCATAGACTCATCTGACATACACCAAGAAAAAAATGGTACTTGGACTCTCTCTGGGTGTTTGTGGGGTATGCTCTCGGCCTGGGGTTGGAAGATCCTTATCTTTCTAGCTGTGATTGCTGGTATTTTCTTCACATGTTGTCTTTGCATACACTGTCTCCCAACCTGCTGCACTTATTATATGTGTTCTCACCATTAAACTGAAAAAGCCAGCAGATGACACTAGTGCTGCCATCATGTTGCAAAAGGACATTAAAGATATGATGCAGATTGATGAGGGCATTTTTGGTTCCACATCTTCCCTTGCTACTTCTTTTCCCGATACTGAGTATATGGATTGCTCCAAGTGATGCTGTCCTTTGCTTCGCATAATACTACACCTTTTTCCTTCACAATATCAAATGGTTTAGCGAATGCTAAAAGGAGGGCTGATGAAATGAAAATGTTTTGCTAATTTGTTTGTGCTTTGTTCTTGTGTTAATTTAGCATTCGCTGCACCATTTTATGTGCAGCCACCATCTTGAATCATGTTGTCAGCTACATATTCTCTGACTCGAGAAGCAGGCTGTGGAAATATTCATTTCTTCTTAGGCCTTGCTCTGCTAATGAATACACTGTTCTTATTAACGCATTCCTTTCCCATAGATAGAGGCTTTCTCCCACTAGCCTAGCAATAGACATGAACAGAACATGAATAGAACAACCTTGGTATAAAGATATGAGTGCCCGGTCTCAGGTTTGAGACTCGTCTTACTGTACTTCTTTGTTCTGTAGTGTAGTTCCTATATTTCCAATAGTCTCTGCACATTGGAAAAATATATCCTATAGATGTGACATAGGACTTATGTCTACTAGGTCTCTATCGAATATATTAAACTTAATTGTGTGGAGGAGCCAAGATGGCGGACTGACCGGACGTGTGAGCTCCCGGCTCCGCAAGCCGTCTGCCGTTTTTCAGAAATCCTGGCATTTATATGCACCTACAACGTGTGCGATTGGGGCCGCGAACGAATCACGGCTCCCAGCGTTCTTCCGACATCCCCGCCGGCTGTTTTGGCTGAAGATTTGCGGAGTTTCCCGACTTCCGACTCTGCCCCCTGGCTCTGCCCAGATCGTCGCCGCCGGACGCTGCTGGTCGTGTTCCGGGGGACGTGTTGGGGCAGGGCTGGAGTTTATACTACTGTAGCTGGCGGTGGAGGTGGGCTGACTGGAATACCTTTCATCGGCGACGGAGTGGGTCCCTACGAGGCTGTAGCCGTGCAGGCGACATTTCCTTTGTTCTGCTGCCGGTGGTCTGAGCTGCCTCCATCTTGGGGCGCCCCCTCCGCCGTGTGCCTTCCCCATTGACTGACTCCGAGGGGGCTTTCACACCGCGCTGGCCTCGGACTACGAGCCGTGTTTCCTTTGGTGACCCTGCCTAACGTCCCTTCTGGCTATGGAGTCGCCCCCCCCTCTCCGCTGTGGGCTCATTGCGGGGGTGATATTGACGCCGGACTACCGCACCGACACAGCGGTCGCTTCTGTCTCCCCGGTCCGTGCTGCCCTGCCTCACTGCAAGCTTGAGGGTGCTCCGGTGGCGTCACTGCGCACTTTTACCCGGCCGATGTCGGGGAATGATCTGACTTATGGCAATATCCTGACAGCCCTTGCAGATCTAGGGGCGACTTGGCAAAGACACGCCTGTGAACTGGAGCGGAGGATTGACGGTGTGGTGCCTTGCGGGGAGCGATTGTGGCTGGCTGGCCCACTGGTGCCTCTCATTTCTCCTGCGGTGGATACAAGGTTGCACAATGAGACTACTGTGGAGCGTTCTATCCTTGGCTACAGTGTCGAGGGTTCCCTTTTTGAAGAGGCTACAGTTGCGAGGTCTCCTTCCACTCCGAAACTTGAGACTTTGCCTCTACGAGTGCTGCGGGGGCTTTCTCTACATTGTTGGACTGTTTGCCTACAACGAACGCTCGTCAACTTGGACACAGTGATGGTCGGTGTTTGGGAACACTCATTTCCTCTGCTTCTTCTATTCCGTGGGCGGCCATCTTGCTCCTTTGTTTTGCCTGCGGTGCGCTCGCAGCGGCAGCCATCCTTGGAGGGGTTCCAGCGCTCCGGCCAGGGCTGATGTTGTCTCTCTCTCTGATTTGTCCTGATCGACTGGCTGTGCCCGGACTATAACGCTTATCGATATACTGCTTATGCTGCATATATGTGCTTCCCTATTTCAGACTGCAATTGCTATTAATCTCCGTGCTCTTTTATGTTGGGGTGCACTTGATTTGTCTGATTTTTGTCCCTTTCTAACGGGATGGATGTAATGGCGGGCTGGGGGTCCGGGGACGTCTGATATTGTTGGGGGTTTCGAATTTCGTTTCTGTCCGGCGGGAGGGGACTCGGGTTGGGGCTCTCTCTTGATATACGCAGGGGCTCTATTTGGTATATCGCTTCACATTGGTGATGATGACTTTTGTATTTGCTTTGATATATTTGGTGTGTTGCTGGGGTCTGATGTTGTCAGTGGAGGCCGGGATTCGATTATTAAGGCCCTCCTCCGGGGCGGCTCCCTTTTGATTGTTGGCGCTGTTTGGGACCTGCGCAGTTCATCCTGTTTCTGGGTATCTTCTTTCTGTTGTGTGCGGCCATTTTGTCTCTTCGTTTTGGATTGGGGCGGGACCTCCGAGGGAGACATGTTCTGGGATCCGTTTTTACGACTGGCCGGGGCTGGAGGGGAATTTTCTCGATGGACATGTGCTTGATTGGCGAGTGAGACTCGAGATGGGGCGTTTCTTCATTCTGTGTTGTTGTTCTGTATATGTCTTTCCCCATTCTCTCCTGTGTTTCATCCTGTACTATGGTATTTGGGGTGGACGGTTTCTTGGTAATTGGGAGACCGGGAACATACGGAATTGGCCCTCTTATTTGCGATGGCCATGCCTGGTGGGCTTCGGTAGTTCTGGCCGGACTGTGGGTGTTTCCATCATTGGTATTGTTTGCTCGGCTGGCGAGGACCCGGACAGCTCCGTATTTTGCTATGTTGTTTTGTGCTGACCCGGGGCTTTAGGTGTGCCTGATCCTGACACTCTTTTGGTTCTCGGTCCTCCAAATCTACTGTTGTGCGCGGCGTAGAGGTTGTATAAGGCTGGGAACTCCGGGAGCTCCGATATTGTGTGGGCTCCTCCCCACCTTCCTTTTTCCTGGGAGTATTGGATTAGTCTATCCTTCTTACTCCCTATCTTTCAAGTGTGAGGGGTCTTTCTTTCCTTTTTTTTTCTTCCTTTTTTTTTTTCTTTTCCTTCTTTTCTTCGTCTGTATTTCGGGTTCTTTAATGGGCGACAGACACGCTGCCGGGGGGGGGTAGGCCGTAGCCTCCGCGTTGATGTTGGGTGGGGGGTGGGATTTATTTTATTTCGTTTAGTTTCTATGGGCCTTATTTTTCTATTTCTCTGCGCTTTCTTAACCTGTTTCTGTTCTGGGTCCGCGATAGGGTTAATGGGGAGGGGGTGGCGCTGTATATGGTGTGCGACTGATGGCTGCTAATTTGGTTGTTTTATTTTGTGCCGCCATATTGCTTGAGGTCTTAATTTCCATTGTTGTTTCCTGTAGTGCGGCCGCATGCCCCTGCCGTGTTGCTATGGTGTGGACTCAGTTCTCCTTCTATCTTCTCTTTCATTGCTTTGTATTTAGATCGAAAAAAGACAAAAGAAAAACCTTAAAACTTAACCTTAAATGCTCCTTCTCCTCGGTGGCATGATTCTATTCAGTGTAACGTTCAATGCTTGTCGTTATGTCATCCGCTACCACTGAGGAGCTGTATTGCTTGCTCTTGTGCCTCAAAGTATCGTGGCCGGCCTGACGGTTGTGGGCCCGTATTTGTTCTTTTCTCTTTGCACAATAAAGGTTTTAAAAAAAAAAAAAAAAAAAATATTGTGTGTGCCAGCTAGCTCAGAGGTCACTAGAAACTTTCTCGAGTTCACAAGAAGGGGTTAGTTTCTGACAACCATGTAAACTTTGTTTCTCCAAGATAAAACTGATCTTCAGAGTTGTGGAAACAATAGATAGATATTTTACTCAGTCATTCGTGCATGCTTCGTTTCACCAGAGGTGCAGAGAAATAGAGAGACGGGCGTTTTCAATAAAAGGTATTTATTGAACAGTCTTCTGTCTCATGCAAAAGAAATGAACTACTACAATTGTAATACTGGTAGCAAAGTATAATGCGTACAGTAAGAAGAGTATTATAAAAGAATACTGTAAACGCATTGTATGGCTCCTAGACCATAGATAAATACATACATAAATAACAAAGGCTAAAAAGTACTCAACTGGTGCTTCTAAAATACGCCTACCCCAAATGTACCTAACCTAAGTTTAGTATGAGGGGAGAAGTGAGGTGTAGCATAGGTTTAGTTTGTTTTTGCCAAGTATCTAACCAAGATCTCTCTTAGGGTCTAATCAGCTCCATACCTTGGTTTTAGAATGAAGGAGGTCAGTCTCAGGACTCGATTTCCCAACCCCCCGCAAGGGGAGCTTGGAAACACTGGAGCTGGATTTCTCGACAAGAGAAAAGACAGTGTCTCTCTCAGTGCATCTTCCTTTTGCACTTGCTGTAGCAGGATGCGTCGGGCAAGTAGATAGTCGAACTGCTCCAAACCACTGTGTGTTTGCTTGGGCAAGTGTGGGCATATTTATATCTTGAAGGTGCCGAGTTTGAGGTGAAGGTGGGCATAATTTGAAAACTCCATGAGTTCTTGGACAAATTAATATTCAAGCAAGGGGAAGTCCCTAACTGCTGAAGACGAGTTTTCCAAGAAATCGCTGTGGATTTTCGGACCTAGTGGAAGTAGCCATGCCGTATTTGGACTGCATGGGCTATGTCTAAACATGGTTATGATTTCTATGCCTATATATAGATATGGTGATTTATACCTATATAAGGGCATGAATCTGGAAAATTACACTAGGGTCCTAAACTGCTATACAACAGTTTTAGCTGCACCTGCTAGTAGACTTTCATTATCGGCAGGACATTCTTGGTTCAGAAACTTACAAAATGTACCTCTATGTTTGCTGAAGTCAGTCCTCTTCATGAATCCTAGGCGGCTGGTCAGACTGGACTCCGCTCGAGTATACCTGAATAAAATATACTTGGTTTGTATTCTCTACTGTCTGACCGACTCTTCATTTGTATGGAAGGCTGAGAGGTGGTCGCGGGTGACCCTAATTGGGTCACTTCCTTCAGTTGGCTCCCGAACAGGGAATCCATTGGGTGACCCATCCTCGCCTGCGGATGGGTGTGGAGGTCAGGGCAATCGTTGGGTCGGACAAGCGGAACAGGGATCCCTTCATGAGAGAGTCCTGAACTCGCATCTGCACCATCTGTCTGGTCGGGCAGTGCCTCGCCCAGTGGTCAAACCGACTGGGGTCCTGAATGGCGAAACCTTGGATTTGACCATTTGCTCTCAAGAGTCAGCAGTGGAGAATAAATATGATTGACCCGTGTGCACCAGGTGAGTTTGTTTTGGTTCTTTTTGGATATGGTACCATTTTGGTTGTATCTCTATGTTTGCTGAAGTCAGTCCCTCTGCAGCAATCTAAGGAGGCTGGTCAGACTGGACTCCACTCGATTGTACCTGAATTAAATTTACTTGGTTTGTATTCTCTACTGTCTCACCGACTCTTTATTTGTATGGAAGGCTGGGAGGTGATCGCGAGTGATCCGGGGGCCCTAATCTGGTCTCTTCCTTTAGAGGACAATACAAAGAAGAATCTGAAGCCCACGCTGCAGGTGTAGAAGGAAACATTTACTGAAAAATCAAAGCAGGTAATGTTAAAACATTGTTTAGAAGAAGAAGGGAGACATTTGTGATGCTTGCCGTCACCAATGATTGAAGAGGAATGATCCTGAAAAAGTTGTGTTTTGTTTGGTAGAGATTGTTGGTAGTGGACATAGGGTAACATTGATAAATATATGTTATGTGGGTATGAGTGGGACCAAGAGAACAAAAATATCTGATTTTTGGCAGGCTGAATCAGTGACTAGAGGGCAAGGTGCTTCCATACATTCACTATGCTGCCTATACTTTTTTAAGTGTTATGACCAGAAGACCTACGGTATTCATTTTTAGGGGATATTGTCAGTCCACAGGGTAATTTAGGTGGAGTATTCTTGACAAATGTTTTAAAATGGTCAGAATATAAGTTTGCTCCTTAAGTCAACACTAAAGACGTAGTGGAATATATAGATACGTTGTTTGTTAGTGAAGGAGTTGTGAGTAAGGTATTTATGAACAATTAGTGTCACTGGAAATTAAACGAGCATAGCAATCAAAAATATTCCTACCAAAGTATCCAATCATTGTAGAAATGCACATTGTAGAATATGGCAAATAAGTGTTGAAAACGATTTACTTTAAGCTTGGCATGACGGTAGTATGTAGAAGAAAATAGTTTGCAGGTAATTCTGGACATATCAAATAACATCTGGAGGAACAGATGAGAGGACCACCAATTTGATGAAGAGAATGAGGGCTCTAACTTGGGAAACAGCAAATACAGCACCAGCGGAACAATGCGTTGCCTTTTCAATATGGGTGGAATAACGAATGAGTCTCAACCATGCATTATATTTACAACGCAAGTTGTTACAATGACATGCGTTAGGTTAAGTGGCGTGGTACTTTAAAGTCCAACGCTTTCCCTACTGTTACGGTGACTGGAGTTGGAACACTAAATTAAACTACTCCAAAGTCCAGCACCCCCTAAAGCAAGATGTTGTAACGACTTGCATCGTAAATGGCATGTGTGATTCAGACACATTTGTTGTTCCGCCCGGGTTGTTATGGGATGCGTCGAAAATGAATGTGTGGTTCTGTCATATAACCCTCTACCTTGCTTAAATAAGTATTGAGGTGAAGAAAGAGGAGTTTCTTCCGAAAAACAGAGAAGTTTGGTTTAAGGCTAAGAATAAAAATACTTTATTAAACAGATTGTTAAGGTATTCAGAGCATTTGCAGGTGGGACGGGTAGCACAGTGTGGAGTAGAACTGCAGGAGGGACACAAATAAAAACAGGAGTAAGGCTGTGCATTGCACTGAGTGTGCCCTGGAAGATAATTCAGAAGATGAAGTGAAAAGGATTTCAAAGGGGTAAGAATGGAAGACTACTTTAGCACAGATAAGTTGTGGAAAGAGTTAGTAAAATGCAAAAAGAATGGCAGACATCTTCTTAGAATAGCTTAATGTCACATGTTCATGATATAATTGTGGTTCAAGTTGTTTTATTAGAGTACATGTAATTTTTATATCTCTAAGATCCTTAAAAAGGTCCCACAAACAAAGGGTCTCGACATAGCACAGCAGACATTTCCTGTTAGTGGTTCAGAGCAGGTCTGCTTGAATCAAACTTGTAGTGGTATCAGAAGTTGCTTCAACAAAAAATAGAGTTGTTTTACTTTGCCTGGCAACCCAGTTTGAAGGTGGTAAAAGATTAAATTGATTAACAGTTTGAAGAAAGCCTAGCAAGTGTCTTCAGATTGGTCCTCTTAGGCAATCTATATGTTCTTTGACAATTGGAAACCAAATAGGAAACATATTCAATAAGACAAGTATCACCTTAGTAATTAAGACCTTAGCGATGGGGCTCAGCAAAATTCACTATTAAGGGTGTGAAACCTCAGCAACAGAGTTCCACAAAAATGTGTGATGAATACATTTTACTTTACAATATCGACACCAGAGACACTTATTTTTCTAACAAAATGCCCCAATATTCGTAAGTGGTTGCCAAAGAATAACTCAGCTTCCATAATGTCCAAACCCTTTAATGACGCTCTATCAAAAGTTATAATATCGCGTTTGTCATAAGAGGAACTGTAAAAAAATGTCATAGGAATAAGAGACTAATGCATGATTCGCAGAGTAAACCCGTTAACTGTCCCACCTAGATCAATTGTTTCTAGTTCTGTAGGATGGATATTGACTTCCTTGTTAATATATTAACCTCTTGTTTTTAAAATATTAAAAGAGTGAGCCATAGTTCAGAGGCCATGCCTCAATTCCACCATAAGCGTGGAAGGGTATACTCAGACATGAGTCCCTTGCTCACTGCTCCATCAGGATTCAAGCAAGCCGGGCCGACGACGCCTGAAATGGCAGAAACCGGTCCCCGGAAGCTTGTCTCCTTTCTGGTGAAGAATTGGCTTGGTAGTTTGGTCTGCCCTGTTCCCATGATGCACTGGGCCAGGGACAGACTAATTTGCATATAGCCAGGTTCTGAGCTGGGATGGGGCAGTGAGCTAAATAACGGTGATGGATCAAGCCCTGATCTTTGGACTGGGTAAGAGTGGTCTGCTTAATTCAGACACTCTGTTCATCACCACCCCCTTTTCTGAATCATTTTGTCCACCATAAGCGTGGAAGGGTATACTCAGACATGAGTCCCTTGCTCACTGCTCCATCAGGATTCAAGCAAGCCGGGCCGACGACGCCTGAAATGGCAGAAACCGGTCCCCGGAAGCTTGTCTCCTTTCTGGTGAAGAATTGGCTTGGTAGTTTGGTCTGCCCTGTTCCCATGATGCACTGGGCCAGGGACAGACTAATTTGCATATAGCCAGGTTCTGAGCTGGGATGGGGCAGTGAGCTAAATAACGGTGATGGATAAAGCCCTGATCTTTGGACTGGGTAAGAGTGGTCTGCTTAATTCAGACACTCTGTTCATCACCACCCCCTTTTCTGAATCATTTTGTCCACCATAAGCGTGGAAGGGTATACTCAGACATGAGTCCCTTGCTCACCGCTCCATCAGGATTCAAGCAAGCCGGGCCGACGACGCCTGAAATGGCAGAAACCGGTCCCCGGAAGCTTGTCTCCTTTCTGGTGAAGAATTGGCTTGGTAGTTTGGTCTGCCCTGTTCCCATGATGCACTGGGCCAGGGACAGACTAATTTGCATATAGCCAGGTTCTGAGCTGGGATGGGGCAGTGAGCTAAATAACGGTGATGGATCAAGCCCTGATCTTTGGACTGGGTAAGAGTGGTCTGCTTAATTCAGACACTCTGTTCATCACCACCCCCTTTTCTGAATCAATTCCTCAGTAGCTATCTTTAAACAAACAGAGAATGTTGTTAGTATTCCTAGGTTTTATCAGCCCACATACCTTATGGATTTTATATCTAACATTTTGGTAAAGGTTTTGCTGGAAGATTTTCAAATAGCGTTTGCCACCTGATGCATGCTGACCATGCATGCTGACCAGCAATAACCCATGCCTGGCATATCTTTGTATCAGCAGAGGAGAAACCCCTCATGTATAACAGACTTGACTTAGGACTTTTGGCCTTTCCTTATGGAATGTTGTGGTTAATGCTGAGAAGGTTCTAGATCTTGTTAATTAAGGATATCCCTGTCTGACTTTGAGCAATTTTAGTTTGGGACAACATTGACTAATTTGAAGAAAGGATATGTGTTATCCCTGGCCGCAATAATTATCAATCAACAGTTTAGCTCCAGTTTCCTATTCCAAAGTGCGATCAACTTGTGTGCCCTCTAAGTACCATGCTTTATACTCTGTAGTTGGTACTCCTGGATGATCACTGCATTCCTCCAAGTTCCTGGGTGTAAATATAGAAGTTTGAGAATCACTCATGTCCTAACAATCTATTGGTGGTTATGTAAATCTGGCTGAGTGACTAAAGGATACAAAAGAAGAAATTGCAAAATAAATGAATAAATGAAGAGTGTGCCTAAGTAACATTCCGGGTACTATGTGTGGGCATCTCCAATATGTGCACAGGAAAATTTGAATCCTTTTTGCACTTTGTCTGATAGCCACAAAGTAGCATAAATCTCAATTTATCCAATATAGAATGAAGGACATAGGTTGGACCTTAATCTGTAACTAAATTCTGCATTCACTCAGATCGAACCCACTTGGGTAAAAAAAAGTCACATTAATTAAACCCTACTAGATTGCTTTTTTTGTTTAAAAAGTACTTTCTTGTCCCTAGAATGTAAGTCCTCTTTGTTAGACAGTTTAGTTACTCTGCATCATGACATCACATGTGCAGGATATTTCAGCACTCCCGACACACTTTTTTTAGGGTCTGTAATAAGATGGAACCTCTCCAGGATTAAAAAATGCTGATAGCGCTGTGCCACAGCAGTCCAAAGATGAAAACATTGTAAAATAATGCTACTCTTCACATAAGGCCACAAGGAGAAATTCATTGGGTTGAAGCCTACCAGACAGAACAGCTGTCTGGTTTGCTAAAGACATCTTAAGGACATTCAGAAAGCTGACCTAGGAATGCATTCCGCCCATTGCTTACCATTGCCTTTGTGGTTTGTAACTCATATTGGCGTGCTTTCTATGTGCTGCCTTTATTTGTTTCAGGCTATCCACCAGGTATTTGTCCCTCTCGTGGAGCATTGCCTATTTGCTGTATTCTTCCACGAGTGCTCACTTTCTGTAAAAAGGCCTTTAAATGTTGTTTTTATCATGTCACATTTGCTGTGCTTTCAAAGACAGAGGTTACAAGTCAGGCTCTGTCTTCTGAGGAAGCTTGGTGTTTACTTTTTTTCTATGACTTCAAAGTGAGAGGCTTTATCTGACAATTTCAGGCGTGAAAGGGGGTGGTTTTCTCCCTCTTACTCTGTGTGGGGGTTTTTCATCGTATTCATTTGTTCCTCCTGTCTGTGTTGCAGATTTTGCGGTTTGCTAGCACAGTGACACCTTTGGTTACTATTTGTTCTACAAATTTTATTTAATTACTAAATGCTTTTTTTCTAGCATACAACAAAATGTACATTTCTGTAAATGAACTTTTCAAATATTTCAGAATATAACAGAAATAGAAAAGCACAAATGAAGAAAATGTTTTGTAATTCTGAATTGTGCTGGAAACAAATATTTGAATACGATCAAAACAAATCAGTAGACTGGGTGATACCACACATCATCGTTTGTGCGATATATTGTTTTATCAGTTTGTCAGTAAAACAATATGTCTGTGCAAATGTAATGCCCATTTCAATTGGAAATGAGTTGTATGTAGTGGCAGTTCACTACCACGCCATGCACACTCCACTCTATGCCACTATACTTCACGACACTCTGCTCCTGTGTATGCCACTCCACTCTATGACACCCTACTCCACTCTACGCCACTCTTCTCCACTCAACGCTGCTCTACTCAACTCTACTCTACCCCATACTGCTTCACTCCAATTTGCTCCACTTCACTCTATGACACTTTATGCTACTCCACTCTACTCCACTTAATGCCATGTTTCTCCGTGCCACTCTACACCATTTCTCTCTAGGTCACCCTACTCCTCTATATGACATGCCACTATGCCACTCCACTCTACTACACTCCATGACACTTTATTCCACTCTAAAGCACTACAAGCTATGCCACTCCACTCTATGACACTTTACTCCACTCTATGCCACTCCACTCCACCCTACAACACACTCCTCCACTCTGCAACACTGTAATCCACTGTATACCACTCCAATGTATGACACTCTACTCCACTCTATGCCCCTCAAATCTACGACACTTTACTCCAATCTATGCCAATCTATGCCACTCCACTCTACACAACTGCCTCAACCCCATTCATGCAAATTTACTCCACTCTATGCCACTCCACTCTACTGTATGACAACAATCCACTCTACTTCACTACTTCCCTCTATAGCACCCCAGTCTCCAATAATCTATGCTATGCCCCTCCTCTATACACCACTCCACGCCGCTCTACACAACTGAACTCTACACCACTCCACTCTACACCACTCCACTATATGACACCCCCTCTCTCTCTACGACATCCCACTCTACTCCACAACACTCCACTCTACTCCACTCCATTCTATGCTCCTCCACTCATGCATGCCACTGCCTGCCACTCTACTTACTTTATGTTGCTCTACTCCACTCTGACACTCCATTTTATGACTCTCTAAGATACAAAACTCTACGATACTCCACTTTATTTCACTCTATGCCCCTCCACTCCATGTCAATTCACTTTATACCACTTTACACAACTCTAATTCATGCCACTCTACTCCATTTGGCTCCACCCCACTCTCACACCTTACTTCAGTCATGGCACTTTACTCCATTATATACTATGCCACTCCACTCTATTCCACTCCAGTCTATGATACTCCAGTCTACACCACTCCACAACAGTCCACGTCACTCTACGACTCAACTCCAATCTACCACACTCTGCTCCATGGCAGCCTTTCCATCTCGATCTCACTCCACACTACTCCACGATACTGTACAATACTCTACGCCCCTTGAATCTATGCTCCCTCCACTCTACGCAACTCTACTCCATGACATTCCACTCTTTGCCACTCTACTCCACTCCACCTTAGTCTACTCCACGACACTCTACGACCATGCACTCCACTCTACGACACTCCACTGTACTCTACGCCACAACACTACACTCTGTGGCATGAAACTCCTCTCTACGCCATGAAACACTATTCCACAACACTTGACTCTACAACAATCTACTCCACTCTATGCCACTCAATGATGCTCTACTCAGCGACATTTTATTCCATTATATTCCCTTCCACTCTATGACAGTCTACTCCATGTCACTTCACTCCACTCCACTCCACTCTACTTAACTCCACTCTATGCCACTCCACTCTACACTGTGACAAAACGACTCCTCTGTTCTCCAGTTCTCTATTCTAAGCCACATCAGACTATGACACTCTATGCCACTCCACTCTACAACACTCTACTCAAATCTATGCCCCTCCAATTTAAACCACTCCTCTCTATACCATACCACTCCACACCCCTCCACTCTTCGACACTCCACCCTACTCTGTGACACCCAATTCTACTCCACGACATTCCACTGTACTTCATGACACTCCACTTCACAATCCCCCCCTCTACTACACTTCATGGCACTCTTCTCCACTCTACACAACTCTACAACCCTCCACTTCACAACACTCTATGGCATTCCACTCTATGACACTCTTCTCCACTTTAAGCCACTCCACTCCCCTCTCCTCATTGCCACTAACTTTTACCCATGCTGAACAGCAGTCACGCTGGTCTACAACATGGCTAAAAGACATTGGTAAAGCCAATCGCTCTTGTATAGGCGAGAACTATTGGATTTGCCAGTGCTTGTTTTTTTAATTCATTTGTTTCCTAAGAAAATGTTAACCTTTGCATAAGTTTTTTTAAGTCAAATGTTGCTGATTATCAAAGTACTGCCCAAGACATAAAGAGCACAGTCCTCACCTTACACCTGCACTTATACTTGAAAAAAAAGACTGATATATTTTCAAGTTGGAGAATGACGATTCTACACTTATCATACAGAGAGAATCTTGATTTCATTACAAGACCGAAGGTTACCAGTATGCATGTTTAAAGCTTTTTAACGCTGTATTGCTCAAATGCTCCACAGGTCTATGGTAAAACGGTGAGAATGTGGATGCATTTGACCAGTCTGAAGCTTTTAAGATATCAGTAAGTGAACCCCCTGCCCAGAACACTTTACTGGCCATAGCCCCACGGTAGGAATGAGCCCCACACTTAGTCAAATCTATACCTGCTTCTGACATCACTAGTTTAACCCATCTAATAATGGTAGCTGTGGAAACAGCCTTGAAGGGTTTTACAAAGGAAATTAAGAGTTGCTTTTCATTGGAAGGTCTAAGGGTACGCATTACATTATTATAAGCTTTCATGAAATCTACTACACATAATTTTTTACTGGAAAACAGGGATAAAATGTTATCTGTCATAGTTTTAGTCCTTTTCCATATTTCAAAATGTACCACGTCTGGGGAAAAGAACCTATTAGATATCTCTAATGCCTTAACATTTGAAACTCTTTTAATGGATATCAAACATAGTAAGGTTGCTAACTTAGTCGACAAATTTTTTCTTGAAAGAGAATGGTTGTCTGGCCAGGAAGAGGTTACATTCGATAAGGAGTCATAACTTGTTCTGGGGGGACGCTTGAATCTAATTCCTTTCATTACTCTACGGATCAGAGGATCGTAATCAATAGAAAAGTCATTAATTAGTGAGTGACCTGCCGATATGCCTGATCTATGACAGTTGATTGTTCTATAGCATAGGCCTGAATTAAATAACCCAGCAAGAAAGTTTGCAAAATCTACTATAGGAGCTTCCACTGGATCCAGATCCTGTTCCACGCACCAACTACATCATTTTTTCCAAACTCCAATGCATCTTCTCCTTGTTCCTGGTGCCCATGACTCATCCAGTAGATCTTTAGCCTCTCCTGAAAGGCCTGAATATCTGTTGGATTTCCTAAAATCTTCCAGGCAAGAAGGTTCTTGTTGTCTTCTAGGAGGAGAGGGTGTTCTTCTCCATCTTGTCCTTGAAGAAGGCCACTGTTCCTGGGGATAAAACGTAGAACATCTATTGCTAGTTCCATCACTCCGGGGTACCAAACTTGTGTGTTCCAGAGAGGAGTAACTAGGACTATCATGCACTGTTCCGTTCTGACTTTTAGGAGAACTCTCTGAATTAGGGCAAAGAGTGGAAAGGCATAACAATTCTGATTGATCCAAGACCTGGCTAGGGCATCCACTGCTTGAACGTTGGGATCTGGTCTCCAACTGTAATAAGTTTTGACCTGAAAAGTAAGTCTGCTGGCAAATAGGTCTACTTGAAAGGAACCCCACAGACGCTGGATCTTTGTGAAGACTAAAGGATTCAACTACCAATCGCTCAAATCTTTCACGAACCTTGAGTTCCAATCCGCTCTTGTGCTTTGATGACCAGGAATAAATTCTGCTTTTAGTACAGTTTTCTGTCTCCAACAGAAGAACCAAATCCTCTTGGCTAGGTCCGCAAGGATTTTTGATCTTGCACCCTCCCAAACGATTGATAAGGGAAACTGCTGTGAAGTTGTCTAACTTGACTAGAACAACACTGTTCCTCAGGGTGGACTTGAAATTCATAAGAGCGTTCAAGAATGCTAACATCTCTAAACAGTTTATGTGGAGTGGGAGTACCTCTCGGGACCACTTCCCTTCTGTCTCTAACAATCCCATCCTGGCACCCCATCCTAGGTTGCTCGCGTCTGATTCAAGCATGTGCTCGGGACTGTTCCCAAAGATTGCCTTCCCATTCCAGCTGTCTAAGTTGTTCCACCACCACAGGAGGTCTCTTCAGGCCTCCTCCGATAGAGGGAGTGTATCTGAGTACCATAGGCCCTTCCTTAACCCTAAAGATTTCAGTGTTTGCAAAGCTCTGTAGTGTAATGGGCATGGAGATACTGCTTGAATAGAAGAGGATAGGAGGCCAACTACTGTCGCTAAATCGCACAAACTGACTATCTCTTTGGACATAACGTAAGAAACCTCCTTCTTTATCTTTGGGAGTTTCTTAGTAGGGAGTTGTAGTTGGCTTGTAGTTGTATCTACATGGAAACCTAAGAATTCTAATTTCTGAGTAGGCGGTATTATAGATTTCTTTATATTGATGATGAAGCCCAATCTCTCCAAGAGATCTGCCTCCCATTTCATGTGTTTCAACAAGTCTTCCTGATTTTGCGACATCAAAAGGATATCGTCTAGGTAGATTATTAAACGAACACCTTTTCTTCTCAAGGCTGGCACTACTGGTCTTAGGACCTAGGTGAAACACCAAGGAGCTGAGTAGATTCCAAAGGGAAAGCACAGAAATTGGGATGTTATATCTTTCCATGAAAATCTTAGAAACTTCTGAGACTATGGTAACACACAGCACAAGTCAATTTTCAGCTTAAACGCCCTTGTCATCGTTTTGACTTCATTGCTCCCTTCCGTCTTGCTTTGACGGGAAATTGTAGTTAAAAATCACTTGGGTGGGGTCACGTTGTAACGTGATATCCGCCGAGCCATCTTATCCGGAGGCTTCACTTGAGAGTCTCCGGACCTCTTGTGATGTCGTATGCCCCCAAGAACGGGGGAGAGTCGGATGAAGGGGCCACTCTCCCCAACAGTGTGAAACTCCTGGCAGGATACAGGCAGTGCTAGACTCACACGCGGCTCGGCTCAACACAGGGGGGAGTGTGTGAGCATTGCGATGGTGAGAAGATTAAGACAGTTCAGGATTTAAAGGGAAACCATTGTTGCCGATTGTTTGTATGCAAAAAATAAGAGAGGAGTGTGGTAACCCAAACATAAATTTGAAGGGTAGTGAGAAGAGGAAAAACGTCCCTGAAAAGGGATGTAATAATAATGATAACCACAAGGTGTAAAAACAACGACACAGAAGGCTGTAAATGGATATAAATAGTAAGGTTACTTACTTGTAAGCGATGTAAATTCAAAATTAATACTCATGAGTCGGGGAAAAAAGGCTCTCAAAGGTCATTAAGTAAGAGAGTAAAGGAAGATATACATAACTTTCAAGGAGCAGTGAGTAAAAGAGGATGATGACCAGTTGCCATGGTGCTATATACAATTGTTTGGAATTTTTGTTATTCATGATGTAATGCATTCATGATGTAATGTGTTCTTTAAAGGGCTGCATGTTGGGGCAGCAATAAAAGTTATTGCATAATGGAAGCCTCCGGTTCTGTAATGAAATCTGCTTAAAATAAGGCACTACTATACCTTTCTGCCTCTTTTAAATAATGTGGCTCAGATTAACAAACATTTTGCAAAGGGTTTGCATCACAAAAGTGACATAAACCTGCTCAAAATGTTTTTTATAAAACTTGTTCTGTGCTCAAAATTGGCTGAAAGTAACACTAAGGGGTCTATTAGGATGGTGGACAGATGGCTGCCACCGGACCGGCGGTGGACATCCACCCATGATCGCAACCAGGGAAACCACTGATCCCATTAGCATGGCGGTGACGACGGTGGTGGTGACATTTTCCGCCTGCCACTTTTCCGCCGGTACCAGTCCGCAGGCCTGCCGAGCGGGCGGAATTGGACTGCTACAATGGTGCCGGTGCAGGGCCAGGCTCCGCCGGCATGAATATGATACTGGCGGTAGTTAGCCTTTCCGCGGCGGTGGGCCCGTCATAGAAAGCCATGCGGAAAAATGTCTTTGGGAGCCCATTGCGGGCCCCGAATGTGTTGGGGGGCGTGTAGGTGCACTAGGGGGGTACCCATGGTACCCCCCTACATTTTCCTGTACCAGGTGGCAGGCACTGTGCAGTGCCTGGCAGGCACTGTGCAGTGCCTGCCTGCAGTACAGTGAAATACATGACATGCTCCTTTTCACATCGCAGCGGTGCTGCTGGCAGCAGCAACCGCTGCAATGTTAAAGGCCACGATCGTACCGCCGCGGTCGGATTTCGACAGCGGAGCATACTAATTGGACCGGCGGTTATGCCGCGGTCCTAGCGGGCAGTCCTTGCCCGCTACCATGGTGGTCGGTGTGATTTTCTGACTGCCATCCTAATAGACCCCTCAGCATTTCAGAGCTCTGCATTATGTTACTCTACATCAAGGGAACGCTCCATGGGTGGTACATTGGTATTTCCATGCAACCACCCATGGTTTTTAATGCAAACCCTATCTACTAACAATAGTAGACAGGGTTTGTACCAAAAATTAACACAACTTTGTAGCAGGTTATAAAAAGAAGAAAGGCTTTTATTTCTCCTAACGTTTCCCATTTTGCATGTGTGCTGCACTGTGCAGCACACATTTGAAGTGTGATAAGTTTTAAAGTTGGTTTAGGCCTAGGATTTTGTACTGGAAGGAGACCCTTTCAGTTCAAAACCTATGCTAGACTCACGCAGACACCATTGCACTATGGTGCAAATGTGTGTGTGGCACTTGGCAGTCTAATCATGCACCAAACCCTATGGAGAGAGCACATTAGTGCCATATCTTTGTAGGTATGGCGCTTCCCTGCTGCCTTCCTCTCAACTTTGGGTGTTGCACTGCTTTGAGTTAAGGTTTCTTAATCTGGGCCTTGGTGTCTGCCGTATTCACAAGGTGGACACCACTCCAAGTTTTAGTCCCAAGAGAATTTGCCAGTACCTAGTTCCTCTTGTAACAGATTTTGTAAATTAAAGTTTTTAATTGTTTAAATGTAATTTAATGTCTCTGCTTAAAAATTGCAGTGCTAAGTAATTGTAGGTCAATTGCAGGCCTGCCTGGTTTGGCTAACGTGCTAAAAAAGTTGTAGAAAGTCAACTTCAGAAATTCATTGAACATAAGGGTGCAGAGACAGAATATCGACTAAAAAATATTGAGTTCCGCAAATATCGAGTTCTTAATATCGTGGGTCAGAAAAATCGACAGCAAGAATATCGACAAAAGGTAAGTACAATCAATTTTAAAAATATTGAAGTGTTTAATATCGTTTGCAAAAATATAGTTGTTAAAAATTGTTTTTTAATTACTGTTATGTATTTTAGTATATATTTTATATGTATGTGATGTATGTTTTTGTATAAGAAATGTCTGCATTTTTAATATATGTGTTACATTTTTAGTAGTTATATTTTTATTTGAATTTTGCGTTTTTAGATCTGTAGAAGGTTGTGGGTTTATAGTGGAGTAGGGTGGGAAGTAATTTAATTATATTAAATGTATTGACTTTTTTGTATTCATTAATATTTAATTGAGATGTTATAGTGTTAAATGTGTAAAGTATTTAATTCTTAATTAATTAATATTTGGTTGTTAATTTTAATTAATTGTAATTAATTAAGTAATTGTGTATTTAATTTTAGGTGTGTGTTGTGGTGTTTATAGGAGTAAGGGGTGGGAAGTAATTTGTGTAATTAATATATAGTTGTTAATTAATGTTAATTATTTGATCTTCATTTTGGGCAGTAGTTTATTTTTTTGGTGCGTTTTTACTTTTAAAGGGGTAAACGATGGGTATTAAATACATTTAAATTATTTAATTAGTTATTAGTAATAGACTTTAATTTAAAAATAAATTTTAATTGTGTTTTATTATTGTATTGTTTAATTTAGGTGTGTGCTGTGGATATTATAGTGTTAACGTGTGTGTATTCAATTAATGTTTATTAGTTGTTTTTTGTTAATATATTTTTTAAATGATTATTAATTATGTTAATTGTGGAAATACCTCTAATTAGAAATGTTTAAGTGCTTTGTTATTGGTGTGGTGTTATAGGGTAGGAAATAAAATAAATGAGTTTATGTTTAAATAAAAAAAAATTGTAAATATTTTCTTTAAAAATATATTTTTATAAATGTATTTATTATTTTATTTCATATATTTGTAGGTTTTCATTATATGTAATGATATTATAATATGTGTTCCTTGTATATGTTTAAAATATTTGATTTTTTATATATTTTTTCATTTTTCTTTTTTTTTTTACTGTTTGAGAGTGAATAGTAATTTTTGTTTCTCCGCTATCCAACGCTTTCCCTAATGTTGCACTCACTGGATTGGGAGGAGTAATTTTTACCCCTCTGCCATCCAGCACTTTCCCTACTGTTGCACCCACTGAAGTTGGAATAATAATTTTGACCTCTCAGCTATCCAAAACTTTCCGTACTGTTGCACTCTCTGGAGTAGGAATAGTCATTTTTAAGCCTCCGCTGTACAACACTTTTACCTACCGTACTGTTGCACTCTCTAGAGTGGAAATGGTAATGTTTACCCCTCCGCTATCTAGCACTTTCCCTACTGTTGCACTCACTGGAGTTGTAATAGTAATTTGTATCTCTCTGTTATCCGACACTTTCCCTACTGTTGTACTCTGGAGTGGGAATAGTAATTTTTACCCCTCCGCTATCCAACACTTTCCCTACTGTTGCACTCACCGGAGTGGAAATAAAAGATCTTACTCCTCCGCTATCCAACACTTATCCTACTGTTGCGCTCAGTGGAATGTGAATAGTATTTTTTTTCCCTCCGCTATCCAACACTTATCCTACTCTTGCTGTTACTGGAGTGGGAATAGAAACTTTTACCCCTCCACTATCCAACACTTTCCCTACTGTTGCACTCATTGGAGTTAGAATAGTAAATTAAATTCCTCCGCTATCCAACACTTACCCTACTTTTGCACTCACTGGAGTGGGAATAGTTAATTTTACCTCTTTGCTATCCAACACTTTCCTACTGTTACACTGATTGTATTGTGAAATTTAAGTTTAAATATTTTTCTAATAGTTTAATGTTTATATTTATTATAGATTTGTGTTTTTTATATTTTATATATACTTTTAATTTGTATATTATTTTAAACTTTTAGCATAAATTCAAAATAATAGTTTACTAATTGTTTCAAGGTAAATTATATGTATATATAAATTATTATGTTTATGTGTTTATTTTTTTAATAAGATTATTTGTTACACTTTATTAAAATGAATATTAAATTAATTTTATTTTTAAAATATGATAGGTAATATTTAATATATTTAATATATTATTTTAGTTTATATATATATATAAAAGTTGATATTTTATACATCTATATTTTTAACATCAATATTTTTGTACTTACCTGTTTAAGTATAGGAGTCTATATTTTTTGTTGTCTATATTTTTAAGTCGATATTTTTAAAATCAGTATTTTTTTACATCGATGATGTGTCAGTGAACCGAATATAAGACTAAATGAGACCAATGTCATTGAGTCTTCAACCCCTGGTCATGGCTCATAAAATGCTTTTCTAAACATAAACGGTTCCTTCCCCTTGTTGAACCATTAGGTCTCCCCTCTTCCTTTGGTGAATATGCCCTCCGATGAAACAATGAAGCGTGGTGTCTTGCGACCAGGGCAAGTGATGAACCTTTCTCCGTAGCGCTTCACACGTTTTAACCATTTAACCAGAATAACTGGCATAACATTACAGGCCTCATCGAAGATCTTCACCGTAAGTTAGAATCACAACAAGCTCATATTGAATCATTAACAGTATTTATGCAATATGGACCTGGCTGCAGGTGCTGTAGGATCCACTGAAAACAATTAAGAACCTGTGAACATATGCACAAATAGAGAAAAGGTTCAGGAGGGAGACGAGCGGTGAGGGTAAAACATGGGAAAAGGCATATATCTTGATAGACTTATAGAAGGTAAAATGGTTAGGTGCAAGGGTGATTACTTTGGGGGAAGAGATTGTTTTCTGGGGGCAAAGCAGAGTTTGATAAATGGCACGCAGTCTGCCAAGGTTGGGGAGGGTATTACCTCCACCACCCTGGTGGACTACCACCTGCCCTATTTAGAGCGCTCTGTTGACCTAGAGGCTCCTCTCAATGTATAGAAAGTTTGCTACTGTGCCACCATGTTTCATGCAGCCTCTCTGCAAACTTTTTGGTTTTGCTAAAACAAACTTGCAAGTGGCAGTATGCTTTAAAAAAAAAAATACTAATGACCCTTTTCTTCTTTTCTGTTCAGGACGGTCGGGCTTTCCCTGGCAGTCCCAAAGAGAAAAAAAGTACATCAGACCACCCACTATAAATAGTGCGGGCGATCTGATCTACTTACACTGGCCGTCAGTATAAGACTTCCACCAGCAGTGCCAGCAGGGCCAGTTAGCAAAAACATGATGATTGGCTAAAATCTACAGAGATTGTAAGTTTGGTGTACAGGCTCTTTGTCTGGTCCGCCAAAACCTAAATAAGGCCCTTGGTCCTATTAACGTAAGAAATTTTCCAAAATGTTCAGAAATTTCCATTTTCTGTCTGGTCGGACATCAGGTAAATGATCTGCAATAAGTTGTGTCTCAAGATTTATGTAGTTAGTATGCAGAGTGGGAACAGTTGGCTGATGAATGAGTTAGATGGAGTAGGTGGGTTGGGCTTGATCAGTCTGGTGCGCATCGATCTGGCTCACCTGGTGGGTGTGGTGTCTTGTGGAGAGCACGAGGTGGAGGTCCATAACCAGAATTCTTGACTGAGCATTATCAACAGGGGTGCAGTCGCCACTTTTTTTAGGTAATGGTATGCGATGTTAGCTACCAGCCTTTTTAATTCGACAGTCCATGCCTAAAAATTAGGAATAAATGGTTGCGAATAGGTGTGCCTGTTGATTTTAATCACACTGCATTGTCACTAGCACTTCCAACGGTTCTGCTTTAGCGCACTTTCACTTTTCTGGGTTATGTTTGGACACATTTCTTCTTCTTTTGTTGAAGTGAATGACGACCAGTGATGAGAAAAGGGGCCTAGTCTGGTGAGAATTTGCCAGTTACCCCGAGGGTGGTGTTCCCGTGAGGTGTCATTCTCTTCGCTACACATTTTTCTGGCAGATGATTTTGCAGAATTTGCTTTAACACATTGTCAATAGTATTTGGTGTATGCACTACTTAGACTGAATTTTCAGTCATTTTGTGGCGTTCCGTGCGACTGTCAAGAGATGTTAATCAACATACCAAATCTTCTTCCCCGTTTTATAAAGAATATCGTTTTCTCTAAAAAATAGTTTAGGTGTTGGTTGCATTGCAGTAGATACTCGTGAAAAAATGATAGTTAAGAGGGTAATGCCAAGGCAAACACTGATATGATACTGATCTGTTGCATGGCACAATGACATGATTTGCGTCCATAAGACAGGGTTTCATTGGTATTGATAACCACTTTTTTTAACCCTAGGTTATTCGCTCCCTATCTTTTCAAAACCAACAGCTACGTTTTTCTGCCTCAAAGTGTGTGCATGGGGCCTCAAAGTGTGTTCTTAGGACCTTCACAGCCAGAAGGGCATTTAAAAAAAATATTCCAGGCATGCTACCTTCTACAGTTTACAATTTACTACTGATTTCTCTTTTTTCTAGCAGTGTCGGGTCCTAAAAAAGGTTCTGAAGGATCAGTGAGAGTTAATTTAAGATGGGGAGATCTGGTGCTTTCTATTTCACACACTGCTTTGGTTGTTTAACAACCTATGCAGTAAAGGTCCCTGATACAAAAGTAAAATGTGGAAGGCTTTAATTTGTGGAATGAAAACAAATGAGCATACAAATACATTTTTAAAAAAAAGCTCGTCTTAAAATGTAAGCCCACGGAAAGGGAAATAAGAAGGCTTCCTTGAAAGAAGGCTTAACTAACATGCTGTATTTTCTGGGAAAAGGCTGCGCTGTAGCTTCCAAACCGCCTGTGAGTCTCTATCAGTAAATAACATTTATATGTAGCTCTTAGAAGAATGCTTCACTTTTGATGTTGAGGTCCTGCAGAGTTTAGCACATTAACTCTTCTGTCCCCTCCTTACCATGTGTGGTGGGCGTTTTTGTTCCCCCCTTTATAGGCTTCAGATGTTTTCACATGCGACTGCTAAAAGTATCTGTGAACATACGGCGCACACTTGAGACATCACGGAGGAAGAACTTTATCAGAAGACCAACCCATTTCGGCTTTGAAAGTGCCAAACGTCTCGGAGCTCACCTCATATTTATATCGATGTAATGTAAGGCATAAACTGGAATAACTGCAAAGATATTTGTTTACAATGTTTTTTTTCCACATCATAATGTGTTTTAAAATCACACATTTCTCTCAAGAAAGCGAAACCTAGTAATTTAAACGTGTTCAGAATTCCCTAATGACAGGTCTTGAAACAGTCGTGTATATTTATTTACAGCAGCTGGCAATCACGAAAGGCACCAATCTCCAAGGCAGATATTAACTCACAGTAACGTTCCTTTTCTGAAACAGAAGATGGACGGGATCTCTGTCTTTCATATTTTTTTGATGAGAGGGTACTCACCGAGAATTTACCACAGCTGGACAGAGTTCCGGATTACCAAATAGGCACAGTAGGCACAGGCCTATGGGACCCATTTCTTTTAGGCCCCCACAACACCGGATCAAAATAATATTGGTTTGAGCTTGAAAGAAAATTACAATCAAGCATGTTAAATAATTGAAGTAAGCTTGATTGTAATTTTCTTTCAAGATCAAACAAATATTTTTTTGATCCGTTGTCGTGGGCCCCTAAAAGGAGTGTTTAGTTTTGTGTAATAAAATTGTGTTATTAAAATTGTAGGTTGGTAAAATTAAAAACGTATTAGGGAATAATTTCCGATGGGGAGTGGGGCACAAAGTTTCGACTGCTGAGGAGCCTCCACAGGGTTTAATCCTGTATTGGCTGGATAGGATGAAAAATCTGTGTAATTTTTTTTTTTAAACTGTGGTAAAAATGTTACAAAAAATTGTGAGGAGTGGCTCATCTATTGATCCTTGAGACTCCTTACCATTACAAATCACCAGCGTTAAACTCTGCCATAAAGGCAATCTTTACGTATATATGTAGCATCAGTTCACCAGGGTGTGGAATGCCTGGAGCAATTAGTGAAGGCTAATGCGGTCACCATTTTTCTGGGTTGTTTAACTTATACTAATTTGCATATCTTACATACATATATTCTGACTGTAATGTTCACGTTATAGTTAATCACTGTGAAAGTGTGCTCACATTGAAATTATCCATAATTAATGTAGCCCTCAGTTCAACCAACTAATGCTTACTTAAATGTGTTTTTGGATGCTATTCTCTCTCACACACTTTTTCTCGTTTCAGGAGCTGGGAATTACATTTGTTGCAAATGTTTGGTCTTAGTGAGAAAAGTTTATCAGTATGTGTTCTGTAGAGAATGAATAGTGAATTTACACACCTATGCCTGGGACAACCTGACTGCAAGATTTTTGAAGGCCTCATATCTGAAATCTTCCATTGTAGGATAACTGGGAAGAAGGGGGCAATTATTTTATCGAGAAATGTTGAATTCTGATTGGTCACCATTTCTTGGGAACCATGAGAAGTGTTACAGCTGCTGAAGATTGAATGTTTTAATTGGGTACTTGTGAGCTAGATAGTTTCAGATACTCAAGAGCAGATGTTCCTTTCCTCTCCCTTAAGACTTCTCTGATCCCGTTCAAAGAGTAAGACTCATGAGCAAATGCTTTCTCATTTACGTAACGGAATGTTCAATTGATTCTGCCTTTCAGAGATTTTACTAGCTGACATCTTCTGCATGACTTCCCCCAAACCACGCAACTCCTATCATAGTGCTTTAGGAAACTGTCCATTCAGGGGAAACTGAAACTGAATTGATCTCTTTATGGCAACTTTAAACAGCATGTCTTTGAATTTTCCATATTTTGAATCACTTTGAATTATAATGAACAATATATTAGTATGATAATCATTGATTTTTTACTACTTTTGAAAGATTTGAATTTGTATCTTTGCTAATATGCTAATAGACATTCATGATTTGCAAATCTACTCCTCTCTGTCATCCTTGTTGATCCTAATGTGCTTCACTGACATTGTTGTATTGTTGATGTTTTAATGTTGAGTCTCAATTCGAGACAAAGATCTATTCACTCAAGTGCAGCTTGGACTTGAATTTGCAAAAACGATTTTCCTGGTACAAACTTCATCCCGCGCTGCTTCAATAGCAAATGCTCAAAGTTTGTAAATATGTTTATACAAGAGGGGACTTTAAACTAAGAACTCCTAAGAGGACTACCAAGCAATCCCAAAGCTTTAGATCTCTGCGAGGAGACCAGCATAAGTGAAACTTTGTCACTCTCTCTTAGCTCCACTGGGGGTATCCATCATCCTTCATTATGCCTGTTATAGCACATGCCCCCTCCTAACACACTTATACGAACAACTGTGGATAGTCGAACAAGACATAAATAATGAAGTGATAATCTTTGAAGTATGTTAAGGATACAGAGTCTCTCCCACTATTAAAATGATGCCCTTTGTCTAGATTTCACACATTTACCATATCACACAGTTATTTCTTTTTTCATCGCATAAAAAAAGAAGCAAAGAATTAATAAAAGGAATGCAAAAATTAAACACAACTTTCACATACAAATAACCTACTTCTTATTGAATAAGCTGGATTTAGTAGAGGAGGGTGCACTTCCGACAGTATATTAGCTGTATGTTGCCTGGCCAGGAAGGCGATGCACAAAGGTGCAAACATCTTTACCTGTATGGTTGATTATTTATGTACTTTTGACCTGATCATCATCAACTATCGTACTTTAAATTAGACATGATGTGCATAAATGTATAAGTGTTAAATATAATCCAGGAAGTTCATTAGGACACACAGGTGACGTTTTATTATGCAAAGGGCACAGCCTTCACAGGCTAAACTCATACAGTAAACGTCTCAAAAGGGGTTGTGTGCTAGTTGCCAACCGTATGCAATGATGATCCTCATTGTTGTTTGGCCAAGCCACCAAAGACAGAGACTGCATTTGCCTAGTTTCCTGCAGGCGGTCCAACAATTCTCCTCTATCTGACACAATCAAGCAAGATTTGCCTCTAAAAACAAGTCATCTGAAATCCAGACCATAATTGCACCATTATCCAATTCATCAACGGCTACTGGGAATGCAACAACCACACTGCCGCCAACTGAGGGAAGGCAGATTTCCCACTGGCTCAGCACAGCGCCAACTACAGGGCGGATGTCAGTGGGCAGGGCCACAGTCGCATCGTAGATCCTGCCCCGATCGAGCAATCAAGTTGAGGAGATTGCGGATGCTGGATCTGCTAGACCTGGGAGAGATCTCTGCAGCGACTGGAGACAGAGTCTCGCAACAAAGGACAATGAAGCCCTGCAGAAAAGGTTCCAGAGGCTATCCTCTCAGTGTGGACAGACTGAAGGTGAGCCATGGGGAAGACTGTTGTCCTTGGAGGCGTGGCTGAGGCTCATCAAAGCCCGAATTGGACTGTGTCTCCCATCCTAAGGCTCCTAAACTATAAACAACAGAGATGAGATCTTGCAAAAGGTCAGAATGAAAGGAGTTCTATCCTTCGGAGTCGGTCCCACAATGATAATCCCGGAATATATTGTTAAAGGTCAACAGCTTTTTTTGAAGTCATACAAAAGCTGAAAGCCATGAACTTAACATATATCCTGCTATCCCAGCAAGTCCTAAAGTAATTCGCAAGAGCAAATCTCACTTCTTCAAAAGGCCTGAATGTGTCTGGGACCGGCTCAAGATGTACCAAAAATATCAAATGACTCCACCTTTCGGACCAAAAGCACCTCAACAACTACAGTAGCTAGAAAGTAACAAAAGATAGCAGGGTGGGGTAGGGTACACAGATCCAAGTCAAAGAACCAAATGTGGAGGAGAGAGGAGTGAAATCCCCCATCAAAATCCAAGAAAGATGCTGAGGAGGATCAATAGGACAGTCGAATAATGAAAAGAAAATATTGTGCCTAAAACGTTTATTTGGCATAAATTTCCAGGTCATGGAGAACTAAGATCTCAGGATTCAATGGGTGGAGAACTCTGACCGACACCGGGGCATGACCTGCTGCTCAACATCTGAATTTTACCTTCTTTTCCAATGGACTGCTGCAATTACCTGGATGACAGGGTGCCTGACTTGAAACACAACATTATTTTCCTGACTATAGTGAAATTACACAGGTCACATGACCCCACTCTTTTTGCTACGTTGACCCACTTTTAATTATGGAACACATGCAGCAACTGGAAATCACAGTTTTTTCTCTCTTCTTTCTTGTTCTCCTTTCTGACTATAGTTACTAAGGTTGTCAGATAATTCTGGGATGGAAATGTAGCCTGTGGGAGTTGTAGGGAAGGGGACCAAGTATTTTTTGTTGTTGTAGTTAAATGTTCTTATCTTGCACATCAGGCAAGACAACTCCTCAATACTTTAATACAAATATCACAAGACCAGACACAACCTGTTAATTAACCTCAATAAGATTTTGTCTTGGAATGTTAATGGCTTCAAAAACAAGATACAAACGAGAGCAGTAGTACAATTTGCCTAGCAATAACACTAACATCCTCCTTTCCCAAGAGACTCACTTACTGGGCAACAACATCAAACGTCTTAGCAGCTATAGCTTCAATAGAGTAAACCATGCAGGTTTCACCACTAGATATCAGGGGGGAACGATACTGATATACAAATCTTTCCCCCTGGTGATAGACAAAACCATCACTGACCCAATAGGTAGATACGTACTAGTGAAAGGATCATTGCACGGAAGACATTGGTGAGTTATGAGTGTATATGCCCACCAAATCCTCTTGATGCTACACTTTTATCCCTCACCAACATACTTCTAAACTTGCCTTCAGACAAAAATGTGATAAGCTGGGATTTTAACACGGTCATGAACAAGGGACTGGACATTAAATACATGCTGTTCCTCCGAACTGCCAGACTAGATTGATATCTAGAGGATTAGACACCCCGGATAGACAATATTCACATTTCACTCCTCGAAGCACAACTTGTTGTCCCAATTAGATTACATATACCTCTCTTCCTCAGTTTTTCATAAATGTAGCTAGCACGAGTACACTACAGAGGGGCATATCGAACCTCTATCCGATGCTATTGGCGATGTATGATGAGGGCTCCAAACCCAAAGGGAGCTGGCGGTTAAGTCCCTGGTGGCATACGAACGAGAATCTCATGCATTCCTATGAGGCCATATTAAAGAGAATCCAACAATAAGTCCCTTCACCGTTTGGAAAGTCTTGAAAACTGTCATGGGAGCCCAGACTATGGTTCTCATCATCTGTGTTCACAAACAAGACCAAGCAGCCGATATAGTTGCCCAACAGGCAAAAGTGCTCCAGCTAGACCGAGTTGCAGGACCCAATCCAACCCTCTACCTTACATAGTTTGAACTTTCCAGGGCCAAACTCAGAGACCTATCCATGGACAAATATGACGGGCCTCCCAAATCAGAATCTACGGCTCTGGGAATAAACCCGGAAAGATTCTATATTGGTTGGCCACACATAGACACTAATAAGGGGTGATCCCAAGCATAACAACTGAGGTAACACCATCACTGACGCTAAACAAATTGTTAATACCTTTGCAGCAAACTATCAGGCCCTCTATGCCAGCCGACCCCCCACCACAATGGAAGTAGCAAACCCACTTATCATAGATCTGCCATTGAAACATTTGCAAATGTCACACCGAGGTGACTGTGATAAACCAATAACACTGGATGAAATTAGAGAGACGCCATCACAGGTATACAATGTAGGAAAACAACTGGTTCTAACAGCTTTTCAGTTGAATTTTTAAAAATGTTTTCTTCACCCACTAACCCCCATTTGCCCTATATGCGGAAGCATCTAAAGAGGGCGGGCTGCTCACTGATCAGCACAGAGCAACAATTGTTGGGCTCCCAAACCCTGGCAAACGACCGGAACAATGGGCTTCCTAAAGATGAATTTCACTTGTAAACGTCAAGCTAAAAGCCTTGGTAAGACACTCACAAATCAGCTGGTCATAGTTATCATAACATTAGTGCGTAGAGATTAAAAGGGTCTCGTGCCCTTATGTAGCACTATGTTACAGCAGACAAATGATGGACAGAATGCTGATAATGCAAACATTCTCCCCCAGTCAAAAGATCTGGGGTAAATCCATTGTTCTTTTGCCTACTACGCCACCCCAGTTTGGACCCAGCTATATGCAAATCAGTCTTGACCATGTGCCCCATGGGAACAGTCCAGACTGAACTTCCAGGCCAGGTCTTCCCTGGATCGTAAACAAGCATCCTGGGACCGGTTTCAGGGTATGTTACCCTTCTTCAGCCAGACTAGCTTGAATCCAGAGGCACAGTGAGCAAGGGACCCACGTCTGGCCATACCCATCACACTTAGGGCAAAAAGTGCTACAACAAACAAATGATGGACGGAATACTGACAATGCAAACATTCTCCCACAGTCAAAAGATCTGGGTTAAATCCATTGTTCTTTTGCCCACTACGCCAACACAGTAGCTGCCTGAAACGTGTTTGGTGGTCAGGACTACATTTCCCAAAATGCACTGGGTCATCTACTTTTGGGGGATCCCTTGGATGGCCTGAAGGCCAGAGATTCTCTGGTTCCAGTGGGCTGTTGTTACCTGTAGTGTGCAGGGGACTAGTGTCACTAGTCCAAGGTAGTCTGGAGTTGCTCTAAAAGAGGGCCCTCTGTCTGGAGAAACAAAGCTTTGATCGGGGAGGAGTCACAGTGATGCAGTTCCATGAAGGTTGCCACAGGTGCAGAGTATCACACCTTTTGTTTTGTGTGGGTCCTGTTTTAGCAGACAAGGGACTCTTCAATGTCATTTTCAAGTCCGATCAGAACTGAGGATCTGGTGTCAAGATTGGCCCTTAAATACTAGATTTAGGGGTGTTAGGGGGCATGGGTGCAAGTGGCAATGGGCTATTAACACCAATGGCTAATCTTCCCCTGAGGTGACCCCATCCCGAATGTGGGTCACCTTCTCTACCCAAAACCCTCTGCTCTACCACTTTTACAAATGACGGAGGTCTTCCTCAGCTGTAAATACCAGGTACCCCACCCTAAAGGTGTGGCTAAGCTTTTGGGGGTGTACACCTCTTTACTACAAAATGTTCCTGCATACCCAGGTGCAAATCTGCCTGGAGGCAGCCGGATGGCTGTTCCTTTCTTTGGGAGCCAGCCTGGATGCATATCAGAGGCAGTGAAAGCTTTAAAGCTCACTGCTCTGTAGTTCCACTTCACTAGCCATCGTTCAAGGAGGGAGGTGCGCCCACCTTCCCATCCAGGCCATTGTTTCTGTCTCCTGGGATACTTCACAACTCCTGGCAGGTGGTCAGATTCTTGTCTTGGTGGCAGCAGCAGTGGACTGCCAGCCAGAGCACAGGGAGGCTTGGTCAACCAAGTGGATGACCTCCAAGGTAGACACCTGGGTGCCTGTCACATCACCTCTGGTACAAGAATGGACCACTGAACACTTGTGGAAGCCTTTATTGGAAAAGGCCACTGAAGGGGCATATAAGCTTGCACTTATACATCATCCCCTTTAATATAATGCACCCTGCGTTCTGGTATTAGGAGGCCATTCTTAGGTGAGACTGACATATATTAAAAATAGTGCTGTGACCCTACCACTCATGTTGAGGGCAAAGCCGAATTGGAGCAGACTGCACTGCTCCTGCAGTCTGCAACAGCAGGTCTGCTGTCATGCATTTATTTGGGCCAATCGGAGTTGGTACAAGCAGTGCTTCAGGCTCTGGTGATCTCTTTAACATCCATGCCCTGGGTACCACTGGAACCATGCACTGGGGATTTTTAAGTGGGCTAAAGTCCTTGCCAGTTGGGGTTACCAATTCACACATATCAGTTTTAGGGCTAGAAAACTGGCACTGGGACCTGGTTGACAGGCTTCAGTGCACTGCCAGAGTCAAAAACCAGCATCTAGTAGTCCAAAAGAGGGCAAACAGTGGGGGGCGGGGGACATCTGGAAGAAGGCCTATTTTCTAACAAGAATTATACCAATTCCTATATTGGACAACCTTTCTTCACTTTTGAACATTACTCCATTACAATTATTTCCCCATTCAGCTCTCATATCATCACCGTCTACCACACTCCAGGAGCTAGTGGCTCCTTCTTTGAAGACTTGAACACCATTATGGAATTTTTATCTTTTAACATCCCTCTGATCACTCTGTGGGATTACAGTCAGGAGATATGCACTAGCCTGCAATCAATATTATTTGCTCAATTCCTCTCAGACCACTAAACACTAAAAACCCTCTGTGACCCTCAAAGTTCAAATAGTGCTTTATTCGAGTAATTACTCATAAAAGCAAAATATACACAAAATATTAAAATTGAATTAAATTTACAGTCAATCACAATGACACTGCACTATTGAATTCATAGAGTACACACAATTATAAAATTTCTCACAATGCTTGTTAAATAATTAAAAAGAGATTAATACATTTAAAAAATTGCAAGGTTATAAGAACATTGACAATCTAAAAGCAGTGATGGCAAATTCATGGAGACAAATATTACAGACAGAGAATAGTTAACTAACTAGCAGTCTCTATCTGAATACAAAAACATTAATAGTTTAAAAAGCAGTGGTAACAAATTCATAGAGACAGATTTTGCAGACAGAGAATAGTTAATTAACTAGCAGTCTCTGCCTGATCGCCCATGCCCAACCAGTATATTTTGCTGTGGCTATTAATATCCATGTAAATGAGCTTGAACATATAATACGGAGGGCAACAGAACTACAGGTGGTCCCAAGGTTCCTGCACATAGGTGCTAACCAGACACGCCTTGGAGCACAGTAAGCTTTACAGGAAAACAAAAAGTGACCAAGTGTTTCCTTCCCCGTACCACAGGCTGGGCAGGTGTCACTCCCCCCTGTACCCCATTTAGCAGTCAGTGACCTTATTGGGAGGGCTCCAGCTCTCAGTTGGAATAGGAGCTTTCTGTCACCTGGCTTTGAGATAATATCCCAATACGACTCCAAAGCGGGATACAATTTAACCTCAAGGAAACCCACAGACATAGACCCATTACTAGATCTGCTCAGGCTCCTGTTAGCAACATTTTCCCAAAATATAATTTTTAGGGCAGACTTGGTGGGAAATAATGCACCTACTGGATCTAGCCATATAGAACTTAACCCAAGCTCAAACAGTGTTGCTTTCAGTGAATTGAGCCAACTAATTTTATGAAAGCTATCCGCCTTTATGACATCAATAAAACCTTCAGCGTAGTGCGAAAGCTCGGGAGTAGTCCAGAGCCTTCGCCAATACAAGATGGGTCGTAAGCTGGCCAGATCCTTAATTTGTTTCCTACCAAGATCATATCTTAAAGGCAACAGCGGAGTGCTTTTCGGTGTACCAGTGAGAAGCCGTAAAAAATTGTTCTGAGGTTTGCAAGGAATTCAAATTTTCGAAGCCCCACATCTCTGCGCCGTAAAGTGCGGACCCAATTGCCTTTGCTTCGTAAACCAGCAAAGCTGTCTTAACGGGTTTAGTCAAGGACTTCATGTGTTCTGAATTAATGGCACCCGCTAATTGCTTGTGTCTCAGTGTAGCAATGTTTATATGCTGACTCCACCTGTTATTGTTTGCAATATGGATACCCAGATATGTAAATGAGTTTACTACCTCAAGAGGCCGACCACTCTTAACAATTTTGGACTTAAAACTGCGGTGCGGCTTAAAGATCATGAGTTTAGTTTTAGTTGCATTCACCTCTAATCCGTGTTCCCCACAGAAATTTTCAAAGATTAACAGAGCACGCTGCAAGCCACTAGGGGTTTTAGATAGAATAAGCGTGTCATCCGCAAACATTAATATAGGGATTTTTAGACCTGATAGAGAGGGAGCATCTACTGAAGCTGGTACCATACGAGAGACAACACCATTTATGAACAAAGTAAACAAGGTTGGAGCCATTGAGCATTGAGCACCCTTGTCGAACCCCTCGCTCAACAGGAAAGTCAGCTGTGACCATCCCATAGCCGCCCCACTGAATTTTAGCAAAAGTGAGCTCATGGAGGCGCATTATCAAGGTCAGTAATTCCTCAGGGACCCCCAGACTCTGTAAAACTTGCCACAATTCGGCCCGTGGCACCAGGTCGAAGGCCGCCCTTAGATCGACAAAAGCCGCATATAGGCTGCCTCCACCCAGCACCACGGTCTTCCATTGTAGCAATTGAAAGCGGAACACTTGGTCCACCGTGCTTGTTGCCCTTCGAAATCCCGCTTGGTAGGGTGATAATATGTTATTGTCCTCTGCCCAGTCAAGGAGCCTATTTACCACCACACGACCAACTATTTTTTGCACAGTGTCTATGAGGCCTATTGGCCTATAATTACCTGGCTGTGCACGGTCACCCTTTTTAAACACAGGGATGATCACAGCTCCTCTCCATGATGCCGGGACCTCAGCTCCCTTAGCGATGAAGTTAATAAGTAAATGAATATATTTACACCATCGCTCTTTATCATTTAAGAAAATATCAGCAGGGACGCCATCTAAACCGGGAGCACGCCCTCTATTCACTGCATTATTGGCTGACATAATCTCTTTGTAAGTAAAAAGATTACCTTGGGAAAAGGACATAGTAAGACTGTCCTTACCTGTAATCTGAGTATTAAGAGCATATTGTGAGCTAAAAAATTCTACCAGGCCTCTTGTGGCACGTTGTTATTAGGGGGTTCCTCTACTCTCTCACTACCCCATTTGACGATGTTCCAGAATACTCTGGAGTCCTTCCTGTTGCTAGCTTTTTTCAGTTTACACCAATGTTGCTCATCCCACGCTCTATTGGCTTTCGCTATGCAGGCTTTATAACCCTTTCTGGCTCGGCAGATGATCACGGGCTCCCTCCTCTTAATGGCATGACCAAGAGCAAGTCGTGCCGCCCTACATTCGGTGTTATTCCATCTAGCACCTTTACATGCTGTTGCCCCATTTCGCTTAGCAGGTTTTAGAAAGTGTTTTTTGATCTTGCCAAAGAGGGTATCATGGATGTTGACCACATCCCCCAAGCCAGAAGAAGAAACGCTAATTGATTCCATAGCTAGTATAGCTTGGTCAGTTTCATGGGTGATAGTATCAATGGCCTGTTGATCGGTCACTACGCTAGCCCATCTGAGCCTGCGCATGTTGTTTTCTGGGATGATCAAAGGTGGAGCAAGAGCATTCGAGCACGTTGAGTTAGTCCTAGCGGGCCACCATTTATGCTCCACGCATAGGGGGTTGTGGTCGCTCTCGGGTCTCACGACAACCTCCATGTCACAGACAGATGGCCACAGAATCATGCTACAGATTACATAGTCTATTCAACTTTTATTTCTCCCGTTATCAAAATTCATAGAGCCATTTTTATCCCGTGCTGTTCGTCCGTTCAGAGCTCTCAGACCTTTTTCGAGACACATGGCATTCAGAGCTATTATGTCCTCGGTCCAACGTGTGACTGACTTCACTTGTAGCTCAGGAATACCCCAATGGGAGTCCTCTTCTGCTCCAAAGTAGGCCTCACCCGCGACCAAAGGCTCAAACGTCCGATTAAGGTCGCCTGCTATAACAATATTATTATCATGGGAATGTGTATCAAGAAAGTTATCCAAGGCGATTAAAACTTCAGATCGGCCACCCTTAACACTTCTAGCATATAAATTATAAATGTCGAGTGACCCTAGAATATCATTAGTTATCCTGATCAACTGGATGTCATTATGGCTAGTCCCTATACTTTTGGTTGTGAATTTAAGGGACTGTCGGACCCAAATTGTGAGACCCCCCCATTGGTCTCCCTTTTGGACCCTTTATTGCTGGCACAGAAAAATTTAGATATCCTAACACAAAAACAGGTTCACATGCCCAAGTCTCCTGAAATATGTACACATCGAATAGACTAACAAAGCCAAACCAGTCACCACAGTCTAGTTTAGAGGACAGACCAGCTAGATTCCAAGAGATTAGATTTGCCCCCCCAGTAGAACAACCAACTAGCACTTCAGGAGTAACGTTTGGGATTCTAGGCTCACCTGCTGCTATCACTACTGGACTTGACTGGGCTATATTACTTGTAGCATCACTATTACCTGCCCCCTGAAAACCAACGACAAGGTCGCAGTGTACAGAGGATAAGGCCGTAACTGTTTGAGGATCCTTCTTGCCGAACACGGCCCCCGGTTTAGTCCTCATCCTATTTCTGCAACAATTGACATTCTGGACAGGCAAGCTGCATAAACTCTGATCGGCTGTAGCTGATAATGCTAAACTTTTGCCCCCAGGAAGTCAATCACAATCGTTCAGATTAGAGAGAGCTGAATACCTATTCTCCAGATTTAGTCCCCACTCAGTGGATTGGGCAACCCTCCTCCCCTTAGTTGAAACCACATTCCATTTTGTCCTTACTGTACACCGGTTAGGAACCCTCCGACTCCGATAGTAAAAAAAGTCTAAGGTGAGTGGGATAATCTCGGTGGATCTTCGTTGTGGCGGTAGGAGGTTGGGCAGTATGTTGGTTAAAACATCCGGATCTGAGAAATTCAAAACAACACAGTCACCCCTGAATCTTTTTGGACTGTTTCCAATCCACTCCACCCTCCTGGCCATAACTAGTTCTTCTGACAACTGTTGCTTACCCCAAGGAGTTATCACCATATTGTCTGTCAGCCAGTGTAGGGCCTTAGACAGCAAGGATGAAGTAGTTTCATCCTGTCCTGGAGCCAACGTGGGGACGTTAGCTAGGACCAGGACTAAAGGAGAAGCCTCAATTATAAGCTCGACCGAGCCTTTCACAGGTTCCGGAGCAGTAGATACAGCTGGAGGGACAACTTTCCCCTGCGCACCATCCAATGGGGCTACCTGAGGAGCCGCCGGTTGATTGAGCAAAGGGAAGGCTCCACCGCCGCCCACAGATGTAGAGGTGCCCATCCTTAGCTCAGCCCTATTAGTGACTTCATCAGGCAGCTTTTCTACTTCAGCTAATGCTTTATTCAATAGATCCCCTAGTCGGTTAACCTCACTAGTGAGATTCTCTATATGCCTACCAACGGCTTTAAAATGCCCTTAACCTTAGTGTCTATCATGCCCAACAGTTTCTTAAATTGCTCATTAGTTAAAGACATGGAATCTTCATCAATTAATCCATCTTCCTCCACCACAATGTTACTAGGGGGGGAAACAGGCTTTTTCCAGCTTGATCGAAGCCCTCCACGTTTGGGCAGTCCCTTTCTAACACCTCTAGTAGAACGCAGCGCAGGCACTGGGGTAGGGGCTTTTTCCTCAGTTAGATGTACTTCAACCTCCTCCTCATTTTCACTGTCTTCCGCAACACAGTTTATCTGAGCCGAAATCACATTGTCAGCATGGTCAGATATTGCAGCAGTACTACTACTATTGTCTAACTCCGGGAATTGGGCCAGGTCTGGTGCCGGTAAAGTGGATGTAGATGATTTAGGAGATACACCCAACCCAAGTGAGGATCTCTTTTCGCTGTTGATTTTAGCAACTACATGGACTAGGTAGTTGTCCATAGTATTTTTAGCCGGAGATAGCTTTTTACAAGACATAGCTCACCAGTGTACAATACCCTTTCCAAATACCCTTTGTGGATACGTTGACAACGTGTATCACAAACCCTCAGAGCGGCGTAGCCACAGTTCAACAAAGTCTGTAAACGATAGAAACCAAGTTGGGCCTCAAGCAATGGGAAAGTCTCACCTTGAAAACACGGACAGAGTAACTGGCCCAGCCCAGTCTCTGCCGGTCTCGGACTGTCTTAGACTGTCCGCCCTTAGTCCGGGCTTCGTCCGGCACGTCCCGCGCGCGTCCTCGCGGGACGAAGGACCTACCGGTGCTTTATGCGCCGCCTGGCGCGCTGTTTGCTGGCGTCGTCGATTCCCCCTGGAGGCTGCTGGGAAATGGAATTCGACCGGCGGAGCCAAGCCCGGCCGGTCGATTTCAGGGACGATGTGGCGGAGCCAAGCCCGGCCGCTGGACAAGCAGGTAGAGTGCCTCGGAAAATCAGGCTGCCAGATTAGAAGGAGAACGGGGAACTCGGCCCCTGCCGGTGCTTTATGCGCCGCCTGACGCGCTGTTTGCTGGCGTTGTCGATTCCCCCTGGAGGCTGCTGGGAAATGGAGTTCGACCGGCAGAGCCAAGCCCGGCCGGTCGATTTCAGGGACGATGTGGCGGAGCCAAGCCCGGCCGCTGGACAAGCAGGTAGAGTTCCTCGGAAAATCAGGCTGCCAGATTAGAAGGAGAACGGGGAACTCGGCCCCTGCCGGCGCTTTATGCGCCGCCTGGCGCGCTGTTTGCTGGCGTCGTCGATTCCCCCTGGAGGCTGCTGGGAAATGGAGTTCGACCGGCGGAGCCAAGCCCGGCAGGTCGATTTCAGGGACGATGTGGCGGAGCCAAGCCCGGCCGCTGGACAAGCAGGTAGAGTGCCTCGGAAAATCAGGCTGCCACCCTCATTACAAGTAGCCAGTGAGGGTTATTGTATGTTTTCATCCCAGGGATCAGTACTTATCCGGCCTGGTAAATAACTTTTATCACACGTTTTCCACATTCAAATTGGGATTTCTGCACCAAAATTAGCATGCACCTATATTTACAGGGAATTTTCCTTTGAAACGTTTTGGCAGGGTTGGCCTTCAGAAATTCACCCAGGGAAAAGTATAGCGATTAAGTAATTACTGTGATATTCATGTTTAGGATCCCTGAGCAAACTTGTTTGCACAAGGATCCGAACAAAACAGCAAGTCCTTTGAGTCTACTCACACATGGTAAACCTCTAGACCTTATCAACAAAGTGGGAGGGTCTGAGGGCCTTAAAGGTCCAGCACACGTGCCCCCGGTGAGATAAGTACAAATGAAGGGGTATGCAGTTCCTAAGGGAGGGGGAGGCAGCAAAGAGGAGGCTAGGAAAGTTTATTCCCTGACCCTGTGGTGGAGACAGGGTGTCTCCTAATTTGGGAAGTGGCCCCCTACACACCCAGCTTGGTGTCATGCTTCATCATAGGGACGGATCCTCGTCAGGCCGGCGCTGCAATGCCTGATGGGCACCCTATGAGGGGCTCTTTATTGGAGATCTTTTTATCCCAAGTCGTTAGGTGTGGTGCGAGTAGAGGGTCAAAGTGTAGATGTGTGTGAGCAGATGTGCTGTGAAGGTGTGGTGGAGGGTATTAAAAAGATGAAAGCATTGGTGCGGCAAAATTCAAAAAGAGGTACCTTTTGGAGTAGACCACCCCAATGGGGGTGAATGTTATGATCCTTCGAGTCAATGGTGGAGGTAATAAAGCTGTATTTACTAGCATCGATTCAGCAGCTGCCGATCAATCCAGGACCTACACCATGTCGAGACTCCACAAGGCACCTCACTGTTAGGTTGTGGGTTCACTACATGATACCAAGAGTGAACCAACTATCGTGCAGATAGTTCAATTAGATTGGTCCTGAAGAATTGGCCAGGATCAGTTTGACACAGCAGGCAAGAAACATGTCAACCTCAAATTTATAGCCACTATTGGACATTACTCCTGAAGTGGCCTACACTATCTGTTTTTAGGTGGGACCAGGGGGCTGTCATATTAAAATTGCATTTTGGATCACCACTGGTTTCGCCTTTATTGAGAAACAGGGGACACGTGTTATGTATTGACACCCGGTGCAGTCACCCAGACAGAGCAGTTGAACCTGATGCTGATATTGAAAGCCCCCTTATTTACCTTCATCGAAAGAAATCAGTGAATAGTTACATCACCGGTTATCCAATATACCAGCAATGATAGCACCTTCTTTGGAACGGTCTACGTAGAACTTAAAATCCAACGGATATTTACTGTGGAATAGGAATCTCTCTCTCAGAACCGAGGATAAAAATCACTCATCCTGGTAATTAAAAGACTGATACCAAATTTGTTGCATCAACCTTTGGATGTTATTGGGAAGCACATCACTGATTATGATTTGACATATTTGTAGTTCTTCTAAGAGGGGGGTTCTTATCCCTGATACACCTTTTTGTCCTAAGGAAAGTGGGGTTTATTGTTCCAAGATCACCGAAAAGCATTGACTATTAAATCACTGAGTTCAACTACGAGAAAGATTATTGCAAAAAATAATAATTGACAGCAATAATGATAAAAAAAATCAGTTGGATCAGGTTCTGTAACAGTACCTCTTTGACTTTACAATAGGGTCTCCCTGGTAGGTTTTCATATTTTTTCCCCCTAATGTATAGTTCTGTATAAATGTTTTTTAATAAAATTGTTATATTTTTTAACGCTTTATGTTTGTCAAAACAAAAACAATTAGCTGGTTTTAAATGTACATCAGATTTATTGTGTTCTGTACAAACTGTTTTTAATGCACATTCGAATTATTGTGTTTCAGAATTGTAAGACAACTAAGGTTTTTTAAATGAGAACTGTGATGTTTAAAATATTAGCTTAGTTTTTGTAAATATATGAATAAAAGCCTCTGGCGCGACATTTTTGGGCCTGGTGGTAATTTAGTTGAATGATTCAGGTAAATGTGCACTCCCCGTCGAAAGGGGTCTACGAGTCTGATTGAAGTTGTATTTGAGTTTGTTTTACTCTCCAAGAGACATATTTTTTCTTCACTTTTAAGTAGTGCCCTGGTCCCTTTGGTCGGTGGGGACACTAGATAATTTACCCACCATTATACTTAAAACAAATGTAGATTGATTGGAAACATTTTATTATTTATTATTTAGTAATTCAAATAATATTATCAGGTCAGTTCCCAGAAAACTGGAAGGGGTGCAATTATAAGATCAATGTTTAAAAAGGATTAAGCAAAAAAAAAATAATAATAATACAGAAAATAACAGTATAACTAGGGATTTAAAGAAAGGACATGCCACAACAGACCATTGTTTTAGCCTACGGACATTGGTTCAAAAGTCTGAGGAGCTAAGGGGCAACTTGATCTGTTACTTTGTGGATTTGTGAGTGGCGTTTGACCAGTTGGATCGAGAAAATGTATGGGAAACATTATAGTGTATAGGTTCCAGATAATCTCCTCCTTGTGTTAAAGAAATTAAATCTAACAAAATTGAGCGCAGGTGATTAGTGATAAAGAAGGAAGACTGAGACAGAAAATTCCAATTCATAATGGCTTACAACAGGGCTGAGTACTGGCCCCATACTATTTTCCCTTTTTATAGCAGACCTACCTGCTGTCTTAGCTACGTCCAAGGGCTTGAGCCCTAAGATAAATGGTAAACATACTGCATGCCTCCTATATGAGGAAGATCTCGTCATTTTAAATATGACTGAGATAGGTCTCCAGAGGAAGTTAGACACTTTAAGGAATACTGTAGTAAGAAAAACTTGGTAGAGAATATGGACAAGACCAAAGTATTAGCATTTGGGGGGAATAGATCAGAGCAGCCAGTAAGGTATAATTGGAATTCAGGATCCTGCAAAATAGAGAGTAAACAAATATAAATATTTAGGAGTATGGTTCGAGGAGAGAATACAGTGAGACCACGATCCTCAGCAGGTGGACGTAAAAAAAAATTGAAAAGACTATGGGGGCCTGACTATGAGACTAGCCATGACTTCTTATGCTGCTATTATTTGCCAATGGGGGTGGGGTCGCACACTACTCACACACCGGCGGTGTCGCCCCTAAGGACTCTGGTCAATGTAGTAAAGTGTTGGCGATGCATCATCTTTCGATCTTCTGCTATCTTCGCTGACAGCGAAAGATAATGCATTGCGAACACTTTACTACATTGACCAGAGTCCTTAGGGGCGACACCGCTGGTGTGTGAGTAGTGTGCGACCCCACCCCCATTTGTAACTTTAAAGCTCCTGTGAGCAGTGGGCTGACGAGCCTGGGATCCCGCACCTACGCGCCTGAGTGGTACTATACCTGGCAGATAATGGCAGCCATCGGCAACCCCAGTACACGGCCTATCCCTGCTGACGAGGGGTGATACCCCGAAACACGTGTCCAGGGATGGCGAAGACAGCAAAGATAGCAGAAGATCGAAAGATGATGCATCGCGAACACTTTACTACATTAACCAGAGTCCTATGGGGCGACACCGCCGGTGTGTGAGTAGTGCGCGATCCCACCCCCATTTGTAATTTTAAAGCTCCCGTGAGCAGTGGGCTGACAAGCCTGGGATCCCGCACCTATGCGCCTGAGTGGTACTATACCTGGCAGATAATGGCAGCCATCGGCAACCCCAGTACACGGCCTATCCCTGCTGACGAGGGGTGATACCCCGAAACACGTGTCCAGGGATGGCGAAGACAGCGAAGACAGCAGAAGATCGAAAGATGATGCATCGCAAACACTTTACTACATTGACCAGAGTCCTTAGGGGCGACACCGCCGGTGTGTGAGTAGTGTGCGATCCCACCCCCATTTGTAACTTTAAAGCTCCCGTGAGCAGTGGGCTGATGAGCCTGGGATCCCGCACCTACGCGCCTGAGTGGTACTATACCTGGCAGATAATGGCAGCCATCGGCAACCCCAGTACACGGCCTATCCCTGCTGACGAGGGGTGATACCCCCAAACACGTGTCCAGGGATGGCGAAAACAGCAAAGATAGCAGAAGATCGAAAGATGATGCATAGCAAACACTTTACTACATTGACCAGAGTCCTTAGGGGCGACACCGCCGGTGTGTGAGTAGTGTGCGACCCCACCCCCATTTGTAACTTTAAAGCTCCCGTGAGCAGTGGGCTGACGAGCCTGGGATCCCGCACCTACGCGCCTGAGTGGTACTATACCTGGCAGATAATGGCAGCCATCGGCAACCCCTGTACACGGCCTACCCTGCTGACGAGGGGTGATACCCTGAAACACGTGTCCAGGGATGGCGAAGACAGCGAAGATAGCAGAAGATCGAAAGATGATGCATCGCGAACACTTTACTACATTGACCAGAGTCCTTAGGGGCGACACCGCCGGTGTGTGAGTAGTGTGCGACCCCACCCCCATTTGTAACTTTAAAGCTCCCGTGAGCAGTGGGTTGACGAGCCTGGGATCCCGCACCTACGCGCCTGAGTGGTACTATACCTGGCAGATAATGGCAGCCATCGGCAACCCCAGTACATGGCCTACCCCTGCTGACGAGGGGTGATACCCCGAAACACGTGTCCAGGGATGGCGAAGACAGCGAAGATAGCAGAAGATCGAAAGATGGTGCATCGCGAACACTTTACTACATTGACCAGAGTCCTTAGGGGCGACACCGCCGGTGTGTGAGTAGTGTGCGACCCCACCCCCATTTGCTATTATTTGCCCACAATTTCAATGTGGAGTGGAGTTGTAAAGTCTTAACGTACGCATGATTGGGAGAAGGAATAGATGAAGTGCTTTAAATAGATTGCTGTCATAACCGTAGTCATCTAAGGTCCAGGCCATCATAATGGAATCAAATGTAACATCCTGGAGTTATCTGGAATTAGCAGAGGTGGTAAGAATTTGGTTTCACCTGGAAAGAAGGGAATGGCCAACGATGTCCACACTCTGCGAAAAGGGAGTTGAAGTGGGCAAAGGGACTTAAAAACACTAGGAAGATACTTGTAGGAGAATGTGAATAAAATAGAAAGCTAAAATCTACAAACATCCACTTTAAAAGCAGAATTTCAGTACAAATTGTAAAAAACAAGTAAATGAACTTGATCTGAGGTACTTAAGTGATAAATCGGCAGCCAGATTTATGTTATCCTGAGGAATGTTTCTGTTTTTTATAGATGCCTTACCAAATGCCTCCATTTGTTATGAAGCAAAACCAAAGGTGGTGATGGGCGGAGCGTTGACAATACAAGCACTCACCCCCAGTCAACTGATCTGGGTTTAATCCATCACCGTTCTTTAGCCCACTCTGCCACCCCAGTTCAGACATGGCAATATGCAAATCAGTCTGACCCTGTGCCTCATGGGAACAGTCCAGACCGAACTGCCAAGCCATGCCTTCCCTGGACCGGAAACAAGCTTCCGAGGACCGGTTTCTGGCATTACAGCCATCTTCAGCCCGGCTTGCTTGAATCCAGTGGCAAAGTGAGCAAGGGACTCACGTCTGAGCATACCCTGCCAACTTATGGCGAACAAAGCAAAACCAAAGGTGGTGATGGGCGGAGCGTTAACAATACAAACACTCACCCCCAGTCAACTGATCTGGGTTTAATCCATCACCGTTCTTTAGCCCACTCTGCCACCCCAGTTCAGACATGGCATATGCAAATCAGTCCATTTGTTATGAGCTAATAAAAGTTAGAGTTGGTCTACCGCTATTTTATAGGAGTAAAAATGTGAAAAAAAGAAATGGTAAATGCTAAGCAAAAATGTACCTGTATGTTAAACATAAAGTGTGATTGTTTACATATTCATCTGGATTGTCAAAACCTATTGATGCCCCATAAATTATTATTAAGGCCAATTTTTGTTAAATCTGGTACTACAGAAAGCAGGCAAGCAATTGAGCTCCTAATTGGTATGTAATATCTGGATGTATCATATGCAGTATGAAGATTTGTGTTAGTGGTAAAGGACTTTTTAAAGGATTTTTAATCATGAGCTGTTCATAAATATAATGAAGGTTTTATGTAATAGAATGATTCTTGCTTTAGTGTATATAGGTTTTCATACAGATTTTAAAGTGTACATTGTTAAGAAATGTTCATATGTATGTTTTTATGTTGGTTTAACTCGCTAGATTGTAAGTAAGTGCAGGACACGTCCTCCACACCGGCGCTAGGGTGCTGAGGATGTGTCCAGGACGTCCTAACACCCCCTTCACAGAAGACAGAAGAAGTGTTGGCAGTTCCCCGTGGGCCGCCCATCTCATGCCCCAACCAGGGATGGCTACAGAAACATTTCTGCTGCCACCCCTGACCTCTCCTCTGTGATCTGATGACATGAGCACGCATACAGCACGCCAACATCATCAAAACATGCCGGAGACATGCTGGAAGCCATTTGCTTCATTCGTCAAGGAGAAAGGTATGTTTTTTCATCTTAGGAGGGCAGAGAGGGACTGGGGGAAAGGAAAGAGTTTTTCTTTTCCCCGGTGTCTCTCTGCAGTACATTTCTGCTGCAGCATCTTGTGTGGGACCGCGATCTTTTGAGCACGGGACACTCCCCATTACTTTAAACATGTTCTGGCTGTTTTTGCCCCCCTGCTGGCAGATTGGGCCTTTTTTTAGGCCTCAACTCGACACCACGGATTCATATACATACATGTCTGGAAGCAGCCGTTTGGGCAAGAGTCACTCCCCAAATGTATTACCACAGGTTTTGGCTGGTTTCCAACCACCCAGGGGGCAGAACAGCCATTTTTTAGAACTTTTTTAGAACAATCTTCTCTCGGGGGGCAGAAAACCGTTAGACACTTAGGATTTTAATGTATATGCATGCTTGGGCAAAAGATACCTCTCAATTTTTGGGACCCATGTTTTTCCCGTTTTTTCTGTCACAGAAACTGGGTCCAGTCACACCACTGAGGTACCATGTTTATGGGGATGCTTGGGGGAATGTTAGGAGGTAGGACATTGTTTTTCATTGCAGATTCCAAAACTATCTATTACTGAAATGTAAGGAAATGTGTTTTTTAGTCTAAGTTTGAGGTTTGCAAGGGCTTCTGGATAAGAAAAGAAAATCTGATGAGATTCACACAAATCACCCCACACTGGACTCCCCTGTATGTCTAGTTTGATAAAATGTGCAGGCTTGCTAGGTTTGCCTGGATGCCAGCTGAGCTAGGGACCAAAATCTACAACTAGCCACAGTGCAAAAAAAAGGGTCAGTTTTTAGTGGAAAAATGTGATTAATCGATGTTGCGCCTTTCCTGTTACGGCCACTAGCCTTACCCACACAAGTGAGGCATCATTTTTATCAAGAGATTTGGGGGAATGGCAGGTAGAAGGAAATGTGTTTCTTCCTGCAGATTCTAGAACTTATCACAGAAACATGGGGATTTTTTTTAGTTAAAGTTTGAGATTTGCAAGGGCTTCTGGGTATGAAAACATGGTTAGAGTTACACAAGTCACCCCACCCTAGATTCCTCCGGATGTCTAGTTTTAAAAAATGTGCAGGTTTCCTAGGTTTCCCTAGGTGACATCTGATCTACAGCCCAAAGCCTACAATTACCCTCAATGCAATAATGGGTCAGTTTTCAGAGGAAAAATGTGATGTGTCTATGTTACGTTTTGGGCCCTTTCTTATTGCGGGAACTAGGCCTACGAACACAAGTGTGGTACCATTTTTGTCAGGAGACTTAGGGTAATACAGAACAGTAGAACAAGTGTTATTGCCTATTGTCTTTCTCTGCATTTGGGCCTTACAAATGTAAGCCAGCGTGTAAGAAAGAAGAGATTTTGAGAAATGCATTCATAATCACATCCTAGTATGGGTATCCACAAATTCCGAGATGTGCAAATAACCACTGCGCCTAAACCCCATATCTTGTGTCCATATCAGAAATACATAGAATACCTTGAAATGTTTCACTTTTTATATTTGACCATATGAATTGCTCTATACCTAGTATACAATGAAAAAACACTGTGCAGGTGCAGCTCAGTTATTCGCTCTGAGTGCCTCAGGTTCTTGGAGAACCCACAAACCCTATATATCCACGCACTCAGATGCATTTAGTGGATGTAATTAATGATAAACTGAACAGCTACTCCATCAGGAAATTCTGAAAATTACAAATAGGTTATATTGTGGATCAACCTTAACCTAAAGCACATAGGTCCCGATTCACAAAAGTAATCTGAGAAAAAATCCTAACTGTACGACCTGCGGTATTCACAATGGGCATTTAGGAGTAGTAAAGTTAGGAATTCTAACTTTACTACTCCTAAATGCCCTTTGTGAATACCAAAAACCAAAAACTACTCCTAAATGCCCTTTCTGAATACCATAAGTCGTAAAGTTAGGATTTTGTCTCAGATTACTCGTGAATCGGACCCAATGTTAGTTCAAAATATTTTATTTCGGGCATTGCCCATACACAGCAGTTAAAATTATAAAAAAATAAATAGGCAAAATTCTAGACATTCGGGCAAGGAGTAGAATCCATACTAATTTAATTTAAAACTTCAATCTTGTCTTTATCCTAATTAACCATACAGCATAAAGATATCAACCAACCCTGTAAACAGTAACCTGTCCCAAATCCGAGTGTGATATATTTCTCGGTGTACTCATTAGAGTGATAGGAAACCAGATAGTGTGCCAAGCAAAGCCTAAATCAAATCAAGTAAAATCTCTGCTGGCATGGCACCGTAAGCAAGTATGACTCAATGCCTGATGTTGTGCATAGTGGGAGATATGTCATGACCATCTTCTTCCTCGATTCAACCTTGAGTCTCTTTACAGGTAGTAGGCCTAAAAATGTGTTTTTAACCAGAGATTTAGCTGATGGATCCATACGTTTGAATTCTTGAGCAAGTCTGCCCTATTAATTGCTCAAAGATCCTCTTTCACATACATGAACCAATTAATTGTATGGGCCCATGAGAGATTTAGACAGTCTGTGATCACTGTGTGTGTGAGTGCTTCTTCTGGCCTATTCAAGATTGATAACCATAACTGAATAGGTGCCAATCTTACAGCATCTTCAATATAAAATAATCCTACTTCCTCGTGCACTATTATTGTGGCGACACTGCAGGGTAGTGACACGCTCCTCAAACGCGTGTTTCATGGATTTGCAGTTGTGTACACCCTGTGTGCCCCTAAACCCCTGCTCCATAAGTGGCAATCTATATCTGTCTAGCTTTATATATTGTAATGGCAGTATCTAGGGGCATAGACCCTAACTTTGCAGCAGATTTAAAAGGGAAGCTGTGGCTTGTTCAAACTGTGTTAGCCTCACATTCTTCAGATGCTTCCAGATAACCATGGGCGTAAAATCCGTTTCGCGGGCAAATTTGCGGATTTTTGACGATTTCGCGATCCGCGAATCGCGCAAATTTACCCAATAATCCGCAAATTCGCAAGCTACGAATTATTTTGCTTGGTCGCGCTTGAAAAATACAATATTGCGCTCGCGGCATTGACTCTGAGCCTGCTGAGTTGTTTTTCTCCCGGTTTTGCGTGTGCTGCGCCATTTTCGATCCTGCTGCGTGATCGCGCGAGAGTTTTTCCAACGCAATTACGTCATCGCGGCTTGCCATCTTGCACAGCGAGAGTTTCACAACGCGAGTACGCCATAAATGCCCGCGACGGCGCGCAGCTGACTTCCGGCGGCAGGTTTGAACAGCTCGAGTTCCCGAAATTGCAAAAATTGCAATTCTGCACATGAAATCCACCGCACGAAGCATAAACCTTGTTAAAATGATGATTTTGATCAGAATAACTCCTCAGATTGACATTTGGCTGCACTTTTTGGTGCAGGAGTTCACTTTTTGGGGTGGGGTAGGAGGAGGGAAGTGCCTCAGAGTCTCCAACTTCCTGTTCCTGTCCAGCAGGCTCCTCCCAGTGCTTTGTCCATGTACTGGCCACTTTTCATTTGGCTGTTGAGCTGGAAGGATTCCTTTTTCTTGCGGGTGGTGGATTTTTGTATTTGAGGACTTTTTGGACTTTGGAGTTTGGATCACTTTTGGACTTGAGATTTTACAAGTAAGTTGGTGTTGTTTGTTTGGGGCATTGCAGTTGAGGCAACTCCAGTTCTAAAACAAATTTCACAACTTTAACAAAATATATATTTTGGTGGTAGCTAGCCACAGTATCCAGTAGGCCCAGGGTTAGTCATGGGTGCATCATACAACTTTTCCTCTGATTTTTTTTAACTTAATTCTCATATATGTCATGGAATTTTAGCTCACTGTTATATGTTGTTTTTTTTTAAATTTTGGTGTGCCTGTAAAGCCTCACTATCAGTAGGCCCAGGGGTAGTGAGTGGTGCATGGGCCTAGTCTTTCTGTGGGGTGTCTTGAATTCAAAAAACATTGAGGGCATGGATGGCATGGGATTGTGGTGATTTTTATGTGTTTTTCTATTTTTGGGGGTGGTGTTGTGGACTGTGCATGTGGGTGGGGCCATTTTGAGTGCTGGTACAGGCAGGGACGGGCCATGTGCTGGGGTGCAAGGGGCCATTTTTAAGGCAGGCAGTGTTCTCAGGCCTGCACCCATTTTGCCTAGCTTTCATCCATTATGCCCAATGGTAGTGAGTGGTGCATGGGCCTAGTCTTTCTGTGGGGTGTCTTGATTTTAAACATCATTGAAGGTATGGATGGCATGGGATTGTGGTGATTTTTATGTGTTTTTCGATTTTTGGGGGTGTTGTTGTGGACTGTGCATGTGGGTGGGGGCCATTTTGAGTGCTCGTACAGGCAGGGACGGTCCATGTGCTGGAGTGCAAGGGGCCATTTTGAAGGCAGGCAGTGTTCTCAGGCCAGCACCCATTTTGCCTAGCTTTCATCCATTATGCCCAGGGGTAGTGAGTGGTGCATGGGCCTAGTCTTTCTGTGGGGTGTCTTGAATTTAAACATCATTGAGGGCATGGATGGCATGGGATTGTGGTGATTTTTATGTGTTTTTCGATTTTTGGGGGTGTTGTTGTGGACTGTGCATGTGGGTGGGGGCCATTTTGAGTGCTGGTACAGGCAGGGACGGGCCATGTGCTTGGGGTGCAAGGGGCCATTTTGAAGGCAGGCAGTGTTCTCAGGCCTGCACCCATTTTGACTAGCTTTCATCCATTATGCCCAGGGGTAGTGAGTGGTGCATGGGCCTAGTCTTTCTGTGGGGTGTCTTGAATTTAAACATCATTGAGGGCATGGATGGCATGGGATTGTGGTGATTTTTATGTGTTTTTCGATTTTTGGGGGTGTATAACTGATGTTCCTCTGTCTTCCATTGCTTTCAGGTGCAGAAGAGAACCACCAGTTCCAGGAAGAAGTCCTGCAGCGGTGTGTGCAGCACAACGTCACACGACGTCACGTGTGGCCGCAGACAAGACAACTCTGCAACTCGTGCAACTGCGGCCTGCAATTCTGACATCTGAAGAAAATGGGCCCAAAGAAAGGTGGCCGTAGCGCCTCAACAAAGAAAGTTGCCAGTGCCACTGCCAGTAAGAAGGAGCAGAAGAAGCAAGTGGCACCACCTACCAAGGAGACGGGTGTGCCCACCGACACCTTTTTTGGGAAAAAATTAACTACGCCTGCAGCAGCGGTGTCCGCCGGGGACCAAGCTGGAAGCAGCACCTCCGCCTCATTGGGGTCAGTGCCACCACGCCAAGTTAGGCCCAAGCCCATGAGTGCCGCAAAGGCAGCCACTTTGGTTGTTGAATCACCATCGACCAGTGATGTTGGCTCATCACAAGAAAGTACCATCCAATCAACGCCGGGTGTAACTCAGCTGACGAGTGTTCAACAACCACAGCCGCAACGACAACTACAGGTGCAACTAGTACACGCACAAGTACATGGGCAAGGAGAGGCGCAAGTAGAGCCGCAAGGAGAGGCGCAAGAAGACGCGCATGGACAGGTGCATGGAGAGGTGCAACTAGAGGCTCATGGAGCGGCACAACTGCCTACATCACTTGTTCCTCCAGAAGTAGGGGCACATCAGGAAATTGATATTCAAGTGGAGGTATCATCCGAGGAAGCCACTCCTCCTGAGGATGATCCATTGTCTTCCAGATCCCCAGAAAGAAAAAGCTCAAGGAGGGCTACTACTACTACAAGTTCTTCTTCAACGCCCCTTCATTCTGATGACCTTGATCCTGATTGGAACCCACAAATGCAGTCTGAGAGTGAGGCACGCCATGAGCCGACAAAGGTAGCTAAACCTAAAAGGAAGGTTCCCGCAAGGCTTCGACTTATGGGTGATGACGACGAACAAGAAGTGGTGCCTTCTGCTGCTGATGAAGAGTCTGACGATGACCCAGTCATCACAGATGTCACTCCAGCCACAGCGGGCATGCAGCAGACAAACATTTTAACCCTAGCCCAAATGGCTGCTGAGCAGGATGAGGGCGGCGCGGCACTGGTGGTTCCACCACCAACGCAGTTAACTACAACACCAACACGACCTACAGCTTCCATATTTTCTCGTCAGAAGGGCTGGCAGGGACCTCCATCCAGCTCGACCCTCATTACCTCAAGTAGTGGTGCTGTAAGTCAACTACAGGGAAAAATTCAGACACGCACAACCTATACTTCATCTGGCATTGGAAGTCAAAGTAGCACCTGCACCACCTGCAGACATCTCCAGTCCCCAGTTTGGGACTTCTTTACTGGTAGCAAAAAGGTGGAAAACATGGTTGTTTGTTCAATTTGTAAAGTATCAGTTAGTCGGGGTAAGCTTGGTACCAACTATGGTACCGGAGGCCAGAGAGGTCATCTCAAAAAACACCACCCTGTCCAGTGGTATAAGCACCTAAGTGACATCGATGAAGCCAAAACAAATCCAAATGTATCCCTTGATATTGCATCTGATGATGATGAGAGGCTGATCGTGCAGGGGGAAGTGAAGAAGCAACAGGCATTTTTTCTGGTACACGCAGTACCCCTGGCAGCAGCACTGCAGTGGTAGCGTCCACACCCTTTACCCCTGCAACATGTATGAGGCACACTAAGAGTCTGGGGGACACACCAATGCAAAAAAGTAAATCAATGAGCCTAACTGGTTTGAAGTCTGCATCATCATCATCATCATCATCACGTAAAACGGTCCAGCGCACTATTAGCAGCATGTTTTGGTTGGATCCGCCATTTGAACGCAACCACCCAACGGTGCGTCTCTATAACGCAAAGCTGGCTAAAATGCTAGCACTGGACCTTTTCCCTTTCTCTTTCGTGGAAGGGGTGGGTTTTCGTGAATTTGTGGCAACAGTCTACCCTAAATGGAAGGTTCCTAGCCGGTACTATTTTGCAAGGGTTGCTGTTCCAGCACTACATCAAGATGTGCTGGAAGTGATTGGCGCAGCTATTCTGAAGAGTGCTGTTCACACTACCCACATCACAACACACATGTGGACCAGTTGCGCAGCCATTGATTACATGTGCACCACTGCACACTGGGTCTCTTTTGCAGGGGTCGAAAGACAGTCAAAACACAACGATGTTGACACGGAGGAAGTTTTTCAAGCTACTCGCAAACATGCAAAGGTAGGCATGTTTGCCATGGAGAAATCTCACACTGCACCTAACCTTTTGGAGGAGTTTAACAGGAAGGTCAATGAATGGCTGCATCCAAGAAACAGCACAGTTGGCTATGTTTCCACGGATAATGGCAGTAATATAGTTAGGGCCATGTCTGATGGTGGCTATTTCAGAGTGCCGTGTTTGGCGCACAGTATTAACATCGTGGTGCAAGCCTTCTTGAAAGCAGAAGAGCCAGTCGTCAATGTACTGACCACCTGCCGAAAAATCTGTAGCCATTTCAACCATTCTTTTAAGGCCCGGAAGCAGCTGAGGAGCCTTCAATATGAACGTCAACTGCCAGTCAAAGGACTAATCCAGGAGGTGGCAACACGGTGGAACTCAACCTTTTACATGCTTGAGCGTCTGTCTGAGCAGTGGGAGGTAATACCTGAGTTTGTCTTTAAACTGGGTTCTGCTCACAAAGACTTGATGCTAGAGTTGGAGGAATGGAAGCTAATTGCAAGCCTGACAGACATGCTTCATCCTTTTGAGCTCTTCACGCGTGAAGTCAGCAGGGAGGACTGTTCTTTGACCAAAGCTATCCCATTGTTGCGCCTGCTAGAGCACCAACTGAAGGAGGTGTGTTCAACATTCCGAGATGATGGTGAAAAGTGAGAAGCATATGGTTTGGCGCAGAAGTTATTATGGCGCCTACTTGACAATGAAAGGCTTAAAAAGATACATGCAGAACAACATTACATTTGTGCCACTATTCTTGATCCACGGTACAAAAAGGCACTGCCCACCAATACTTTCTTTCCTTTTTCGGAAGCAGAAGTTTCAAAGTACAAACATTGGCTAGCTGTGTCAGCCACTTGGTTCGAAAGAGAGCGGCAGAACATTCAAGGAGGCAGTACAAGTACAACTGAATCAGCAGGCCATCCGGCGTCAAGTTCCACTTCTCAATTCGTGGCCGAAGGGAGTCACTTTCCCTCACAGCCGTTAACGACACCAGCAACCATATCATCACCCTCACCTGTACCAGGCCGCAAACAAATATTGTCGTTAGGGGATTGGCTAACTCAGCAAGGGTTAGCTCGGTCCACTGATGAAAAGGTCTCAGATGGTACGCAAAGTGGATCAACCCTGGAGAACCTTGAGTCAGTGGTGCAGGCCTATCTGGATGACCCAACAGAGGTCTGTCATGATGAGAACCCACTGGGATATTGGTATACGAAAAACTCAAAATGGCCACTGATCACCAACCTGGCTTTAAATTATTTGTCTTGCCCACTCACAAGCATGTCTTCTGAACGTGTTTTCAGTGCTGCTGGTGCCATTGTTACTTCTGAAAGGACCTGCCTTTTGCCCAAAAATGTGGAGAGGTTAACAATAATCAAGATGAATCAGCACTTCATACCACCCGATTACAAAATACGTGAATGCACGAAGGAAGAAGAGGACACCGACTTAGGTGATGACGACAACGGAAGTTCTTCTCGGTCATCAGACCTGCTCCCGTCTTAATTCATAGACTTGGAGGACGAGCTCTGCTTCCCTGACAACGAGGACTGAAAATTGTGTCCTTTTTTTCCGTACTTATTCACTTTTATTCCTGTGTGTCTTTCTTTGTTTTGATACTTTTACCAATACAAAACTCTAATCAACTAATCACAATAAGTCCATCATCAGCACTGTCTTCATCTTATTTTCCGTATTGATTTGAGGGTGCCGCAGTCTGCATTCAGATGTTCACAAGTTCACAACTCAATCATGCTCCTCTATCCTCCTCCTCCAGACTCCCCCTATCCATTTTCCTCAAGGCAGATGGATGGATTATGGAGAAAAAAACAAACTTTGTCTTCGTAGACGAGTCCCCTCAAGTGGGACTGAAATAACTGACTGACTACATGCTTGCTGATTGTTGACAGACCAACTTCTGAAATTTACAGGAGAGGCTGCCCTGTGGGCCCTCACTTTCCGAAGAAGATGAGGACATAAAGTAGAACAGGTAATGAATAATGAGAAGATGGCATGCAGTGGACAGCAATGGCTGTCTGTCTCTGTTGAAACCAATTGCTGTTTGTTTTTTGTGAACAGCGCAATTTGCCATGTTTTCAATATACCAGTATTGCAGGTGTTTGGGGGTTTATTTGGGGGTGTTCTAGATTTGGGCACAGTCTAATGTTGATTGCATTTGTTTTTCAGGAAATCCATGGTAGAAAACGGGAGTTATGGCCTAGCTGCACAGCGCGCTTGGAGTGATTTTGAAATGAGGCCGAAAATATTTCTAAGTGAGAGCTTTTCCGGTTTTGCTTTTTGCCTGTCTGGGGGGGTTCTGCTTTTTTCTGCCTGGGTTGACGGGTCTGGGGCCATTGCTGGGAAGGTCTAATACCGGATAAAAGTGTTTTGGATAAAATACATGTGTAAAAAGTTTTTCACTTTTTAGCGTTTTCTGTCACTTTTGTGTTTTCGGGGGCCTGCTTGGGGGGGTTCCTAGTGTTTGTGGGTGGGTTTTTGGGTCTTGGAGCAACGCTGGGAATGGATACTTTTGATTGCAAGAGGTTTGAAGCAAACCCATGGTGGCAAAGGGGAGTTAGGGCCTAGCTGCAGAGCGCACGCTGAGTGATTTTGGAAATTTTCCTGAAAATTTTTAAGTCCCCACTTTTGTATATTTGCTTTTTGCCTGTTTGGGGGGGCTTCTACTTGTTTCCACCTGGGTTGACGGGTCTGGGGCCATTGCTGAGAAGGTCTAATACCGGATAAAAGTGTTTTGGAGAAAATCGGAGTTGGAATGTTTTTTGTGTTTTTGCTCACTTGCTTGTCTTTGGGGTGCTGTTTGGGGGGGTTCCTGGTGTTTGGGGGTGGGTTTTGAGGTCTGGGAGCACTGCTGGCACACTCTAATTTTGATTGCATTTGTTTTTCAGGAAATTCATGGTAGAAAACGGGAGTTATGGCCTAGCTGCAGAGCGCGCTTGGAGTGATTTTGGAATGAGGCCGAAAATATTTCTAAGTGTGAGCTTTTCCGGTTTTGCTTTTTGCCTGTTTGGGGGGCTTCTACTTGTTTCCGCCTGGGTTGACCGGTCTGGGGCCATTGCTGGGAAGGTCTAATACTGGATAAAAGTGTTTTGGATAAAATACATGGTTAAAAAGTGTTTCACTTTTTAGCGTTTTCTGTCACTTTCGTGTTTTCGGGGGCCTGCTTGGGAGGTTCCTGGTGTTTGTGGGTGGGTTTTTGGGTCTTGGAGCAACGCCTGGTATGGATACTTTTGATTGCAAGAGGTTTGAAGCAAATCCATGGTGGCAAAGGGGAGTTAGGGCCTAGCTGCAGAGCGTGCGCTGAGTGATTTTGGAAATGTTCCTGAAAATTTCTAAGTCCCCACTTTTGTATATTTGCTTTTTGCCTGTTTGGGGGCTTCTACTTGTTTCCGCCTGGGTTGATGGGTCTGGGGCCATTGCTGGGAAGGTCTAATACCGGATAAAAGTGTTTTGGAGAAAATCGGAGTTGAATTTTTTTTTGCGTTTTTGCTCACTTGCTTGTCTTTGGGGTGCTGTTTGGGGGGGTTCCTGGTGTTTGGGGGTGGGTTTTGGGGTCTGGGAGCACTGCTGGCACAGTCTAATTTTGATTGCATTTGTTTTTCAGGTAATCCATGGGAGAAAACGGGAGTTATGGCCTAGCTGCACAGCGCGCTTGGAGTGATTTTGGAATGAGGCCGAAAATATTTCTAAGTGTGAGCTTTTCCGGTTTTGCTTTTTGCCTGTTTGGGGGGCTTCTACTTGTTTGCGCTGGGGTTGACGGGTCTGGGGCCATTGCTGGGAATGTCTAATACCGGATAAAAGTGGTTTGGAGAAATTCCATGCTGAAAAGCGTTTTGGCACTTTTTTTTAACTTAGTTAGGGTTAGCACTGGCAGCAGTATTGCATGTGTTTGAGAGTGTTATAGATTTTTGCACCTGGGTTCTGGGGTCTTAGAGCACTCGTGGGAATGTGTAATTTTGGTTGCAAGTGGTTTGAAGAAAACCCATGGTGGGAAAGGGGGGATTTGGCCTAGTTAAAGAAAGCGTTTGCCACTATTCTTAACTTAGGGCTCATTAGGGTTAGCAGTATTGTATTGCATGTGTTTGGGCGGGGGTTCTAGATTTTTAAGACTGGGTGGGGTCTTGGAACACTTGTTGGAATGTCTAATTTTGATTGCACGTGGTTTGAAGATAATCCATGGTGGGAAAGGGGGGTTTGGGGCATGCTTTCTGAGTGCGTTTTGGCACGATTTGAAATTAGGCCTCTGCGAGGTAGCAGCAGTATTCTGCAAGTTTTTGGGAGGGTAATGTGGGGTGTTCTAGATTTTGGGGATTGTCATCTCTGAAAGTGACAGTATAATTTTTGCACTACACAGCGTGCCTTATATATTTTTTTTCTCCGAGGTGTCTGTAACACTTACTGTTGTGTTTTTCCATCATCAATTACAGGCAGGCTTTTACCCTGTGCCATCGATGTACTACTCAGGCTTACAATTAGCGATTCACAAATCCGCATCAGGCAGGCAGTGGACAGTCAGTGTGTCTGGTCACCAAGATTGATCGACGGAGCATCCGATGGAATGAAGGAGTACCGTGAATAAGAGGAATGGCTGGATGCATCAACTTCACAAATTCAACGGGACAACTACAAAAAACAGTAACAGTTTCCAAAATTCTCCTTATCTTTTAAATGATATTCTTGTGAACTTGAACTTACTTCTACGAGTGTGACTCTGTGCGTTTGTTTGATCTCTGCTTCAAATTCATCCCTCCAGCTATTTGATATGTCTTTGCTATGTTTAACACTAATTTAATGTTCTAAGTGTTTATTGTCTGAGGGCAGAGAGGCAAGTGAAACTGCGTAATGACTGCAGCCCTGTACTGCCAACTTGTTTCTTCGTAGTTACTAGTAAGTTGCAGTAAGTAGTAGTACTACTTTTCAGTAAGCTAACCATCCATTTACTAAACAACTTCTGGCATGCAGTAGTGCACTTCCTTTATGTCCCTTTAAAGGTTTATCGAGATCTTCAAATCCAAAGATTTGTTTCTCTTCATTTGTTGTTTGACTGTCCATGCTGTTTTTTTTCCTCTCTACCAAACTTTCCCAAAAACCCCCATTTCCATCCAATTTTCAAACCCTAACCCTCTTCCCCCGGTCTGTGTGGTATTGTGGAAAATGACTAACATTAGGTATATATAAGCGGCGTTCATTTATGTTCACCCCCAGCCACTGTTGAAAGTAAAGTGAAAATCGTGAAACAGTGGCCACGCCATCTTGTCCCTTTTAGGCCCCATCATGCACGTAAGTGGCAGCCATTTTGTGTGTCGAGGCCTCTCTGCCCACTGCCAATAGCCTGCGCGTCTCTCTCCCCCTCACTCCCCGGCCTCGCAAGCATTCCCCCGCGCCCCGACAGCCCCCGGTCTCTCCTGCTTGGGCCATAAATGCACCTCTAACGCGACCCTGTCTCCGAGCCACATCCCGTGCTGAACCCCCTCGCTCTTTCATCTCATTCAAAGAACAGGCCCTTTTTGATAAACTCTTCCTCCCTGCCCGATTGTCCGGCCTGATCCCAGGCCATCACCTAGCCCAACAGATGCAGTTTATTGCCCCCTACAGTAGGACCTCGCCTCACATCAAAGGAGCGGGGATTAATCAATGCTTTCGCACCCCGAAGATCCGACTGATCACACACATCCCCGTTCCCAGCGGAATGTCCAGCTGCGCGATAACCACCACATGCTGAGAGCGGGGTGGGAACTCTACTGTAGATGTGTGTGGGAACGGGCCTGGACCGGGGATTCCGAGGATGTCTTTTCTGTCCTTCAAAGAAACATTACGGATGCAGTGTATGTAATAAAGCCATAAACCTGTGTATAAGAGGCCAGGCCTCAGAGATGCGGTGAGAGCACCTCGAGAAGATACCCTGTTGTCTGATTTGACGTGTTCTGCTCCGTCGGAATAAACTCCTGTTTCCTGCCTTCCTGCCTCCAGCGCCTGCCTCTTTGTTTGGTAATATCAGATGGTATGAGAGGCGGCTAACGCCGGGCAAACACTGAAGGTCCTTGGTCGACATCGGCTCTACCTTTTCACAATTGGCGTCCCAAACGTGGGGCCCATCAGCGACACGTGGATCCAGTGGGAGAGGTCCCAACGACAGAGTGAACGACTGCAATGATCGGGAAGTGCACCTGCCCGATAGACCCTCGTCTGGCAGCCAATCATCCGAACTTCACTGGTTCCGAGCAGACCTCTCTCGAGTGATCTACGGTCCTGACTGGGAACCATCAGGAGTGCCACAGCAATTACGGAGAATAGAGGACGATCAGGTGCTGGAAGCGGAAGACGAGAAACTGTCCATGCGGTCCGGGTAAGGTCGTGTAACACGACAAATTGCGAATTGATTGTTTGAAAATACTAGTATTACTCATTTGATTGTTTCTGAGAGATTCTCTGTCTGCAAACAGGGAAGAATAGGAGTATTCTCTCTTTGCAGATAGTGAAGGGTAGGTAACGCAGGCCTTTGCCCCCGTTGTAATCCGCCGTGCCTGCTTCCCTCTCCATTTGATTGATTGTTATCCAAGCATTTACTGTTTTGGAATTGGTTCTCTTTGGATCATTCTCTATTTGCAAACAAGCACAGAGTCGCAATACTCTGTTTAGTCTTTGCAGATAATGAAGGATAGGTAACGCAGGCTTTTGCCCCCGTTGTAATCCGTCGTGCCTATTTTTATCCCTCATTTGATTGATTGTTTGTCCGAACATTGACTGTTTGGAATTAGTTCTCTCTTTGGGTATTCCCTATTTGCGAATACTGTAGAATAGAAATATTCTGCCTAGTCTCCGCAAAGTAGTGAAGGATAGGTAGTGCAGACTTTTGTCCCCATTGTAACCCGTCATGCCTATCTTCTCCCCATTGTTCAGTAGTTGGTTCAGCCCGGACCGTTATTAGAGGTAGATCATCCGGCTCCACCGGAGGACACCCCTAATAAAAAGGACATATATATAAAAATACGGATTAGCCGCTGTATCGTGCTAGCAAACTATAACAACAAAAATCGTTAGGAAAAACAAAAGGAATCGAGCAAAATTAGTAGGCCACTGATGGGATCTTTTTGACCCCGCTAAAATAGAAACATTAGGAACAACCCCTCATGAGAAATATGAAACTAGTGAGAAGAGCCGAGCTCGACACCATGATGGCCGCAAGACAGCTCGGCTCCGCCGCCCACCCCGCCCAAATAACGACAAACCCTATGCAAATATTATAAATATATACAACACTCCAGCAAAGTAATATGTTAAAACGTTTTATTATACAAATATTTACATGGCAGCCGGCTGTAACATCAATCCCAATGCATTCGCCGTCTGCTTGACGCTGTTCCTGTCCCTCCTTCCTTAAAGTAGCAATGTTGGGCTACTTTGGGCTACTTTTTAGTTGGCTTTGGGCTATAGAAAGTCTACAAAAGCCATCATCCGGCGAGGTAGCGTCGGTGGCGGCCTGGGGTGGAGGACCGTTGTGCGAATAGGCCGGAGGCAACACCACGCGCCGAGGCCCGTCCCCAGATTGTCCAGAGGTGGTGTCCAGCAAGTTGTGTGCAGGGGATGCCCTGCTGATGGCTCCCCCCTTTTTTGCCTGGTTCAGCCATTTTGCATATCTACGCCAGGAGATGGCGTGGGGCGCCCGCGGAGAGGCGGCGCGGACGGCCCCCTCTCCCCCGCCCCCTCCCCAGGTGGAGGTTCCTCTCGCGCACTAAGACTGCCATTAGCGTTCCACTCAACGAGCCCCCGCGGTTGACTGGCCGGGGGACCCGCTCCGGTGGCTGTGGTGAAGGACAGCTGCGGGAGGAGGGGGCTCTCAAGATGGTGGCCGGCACCCCGGATTTGGGCCTGGTCCACTAGGATGGCTCTGGGCTACCATGGAACTCGGATGCTTGCCTGCTCGGGCATGAGCCCCACTCTTGAAGACGTCCTCTCAGTTTTAAAGATTCTACGAGAGTCGTTGGCCCTCGACTCCCGCGGGTTTCTGGTGGGGGCAACCGCCACTGTTGCTCGACTATCCCCCATGGATATGCCGCTGCCCCGAGCGACCGCCGCCTTATCCACATCTGGTGCCGTAGGAAAGACTGATTCAACGCATCTGTGGAGGGATATGCCTGCTGTCCCGCTCTCCGGAGTGGCCACAACGTTGTCACAAGATGGTGATGCTCTCATGCTGACACCAGCTTTTGTCCGAATTACTAAGAGACACTGTAGACTGCCAACTCGATCAGTTCCGGTGGGACCTCAGCGTGACCCAGTAGGGAAGATTTTGCCTTCCTCGCCTTTAAGTCGCGGTTCATGCCGCCTGTCCCTTCTGCTGGCGTTAACGGAATTTTTTTGAACTGCCGAAAGGGATTCTGGTCCGGCCGCTAGTTATTGGAGGCATTTGAACTATACTCTGGACCCGCCTGGCCTCGACCAAAATGGCGCCAGTATGGGCGGGACTTGCAACTCCTTATGACGATTCTAGTTACTTAGCCTTGATGTTATGGGGGATGTATGCGGTCTTTGTGCACATGGCGGGCGGGGAAGTGTACTGACTGGGCATGCGGACAACCCTATTGATGTCGGTTTTTTTTACTATTGATTATTATATTATTAAAAACTCCGAAGTAATGTTTCTCATGATACTCGCCCATGGTGTGCGTATGGACAATTTTATTGTAACTGATCCTGTTATACTTTCAATTATAAAATCAACCTTCACTGATCCTGCAACCGTTTGTCACGTTTAGTTTTTCCAATTAAATGGCTCGCTCGTTACGTACTCCTATACTACAGTGTAATCTCTCCTTACCTCATGCGTTTCCCGTCTGCCCCGTGGCCGGCCTGTATGGTTGGAGGCCAGTATTTGAATGCTGACATTTTTACAATCAAGGTTTTAAAAGAAAAATATATGGAACTAGCATCATAACAGTCATTTAGATTGATAGGGTTGTTTTTTTAAATACCATGCTCTGCGAACAGGAACGACACTATACCACCGTAAACCTTTTCTTTTCCTCGAATGAAAACATGAATCCGTCACCCCCCCACCCTATACTGAATACCCCTGGCCTTTGACCCTCTCCTACACGCGGTCTGTACTATTGCCCTCGGGCGATCTATGTAATGAACAGACTACCATTGGTTATCTTTGCCGCACTACCAGTTCCTCTGGGCTTCAATGCCGAGACATAAGGGACTGCATCCCAGAGAGATAAGTCAAGTACGTGATAGGTAAAAACATTTTCGTGTTTATGCGCGCTGATGTGCTTTGAACTCTGCCCCCCCCCCCTCTTTTTCTTTTTTGCAGGTTACATCGGAATTTCAGCTGAAGTATGGAGAAGACCTAAAACCACATCGTGTTCCACGCGAGGAAAATAGGCTAGCTCTGTGAGACGGTACATTATATGTAGGAGCTATCTCTGGGAGCGTGTAAAATTGTATGGTATGAATGTGCGCATGGGCCCTGATTTGTACGGTATGAATGCGTATGTGTGGCGCACGTCTGGGTCAATAAAAGAATCCTTTTTGTATGATTGAGGCGTTGATCGAACGGTTAATGGGATAGGAAAATTAAGCCCGAACATGGTACCTGCATGTGAAAGACGAATAAAAATATAGCACTTTCCTTACTTAGGAACGACACTCTCTGGAGCTAGCGAATGGGAGAGTGGCCTACACCAGAAACTCGACGGCTTATTTCAGTACGACGAACCCAACCCCAACCGATATCCCAAATGTACACCCAAAATATTACGCACCAGTGAGTTAATCTATGTGCTGACTAAATAAGAAAAGTTAAGAGTACCCCGGGTTGGGGTTCATCCAAAATCCCCCTCAGCCCAGATATTAGGGATATTGTTATTTTTTAGATTTACCCCTTCTCCTTCCACCCTCATAGAAAAGTCAGAATTGTACCACCGCACGTCTGACTGACACCCCTCCTTTACCTCAGCTTGGATCATCATTTGCTAGATGTTGGAAGACCCCACCGTGAGTATAAGCGCGACTGGACTAGTGTCCGACCAATTAAAAAGGAGTAAGTATTTTTGAAGCGAGGTTACCAACAAAAATTGTCTACTATTAGGAAGGAAGGAGAACAAAGAGCTCGACCCCCAGAATGAATTAAAGGGAATACTGAGAATACGCAACATGCATGACAAAGTCCTTTTGCCCAAAATAGCTCTGTGTTCTGTCTTAGGTTTCCGTACTTGATGTATGTACTGTCGCACCCTATCTGGTATTTGTGTGTACGTAAACTATGAATTTATGTTTTCCCTCAGCTTGTGTTTTTTTACGTGAAACCGACCCGTACTGTTCTATATGTGTGTGCACTGAATAACCTATTATTATACACGTTTCTCTCTCTCTCTCTTTATGTTGTATGTGTCCTAATAGCCTATTTGGTGCACACGACGCTCTCTCCCTCTGAGGGCTCCCTTGCTCCCTTTTGAATAAATGACGACACTGTACCTCGCCGGCACAGGTATAATTGGCTTTAGACACGACAGTGTTTGAAAAAATTGACAGAAACAAAACGATCGTATTTTGCCATATTACTACCTCTCCTTTCTGTAAAATGATGGAACTTAATTGGCTGAGAAAGAAAGGACAGGTAAGACGACTAATGTCCCCTAATCTGACCCATAAAAGGGAACTATATGTCAGTGGCTTTTGTTTTAGTGCTTTAGTAACACCACCCTCATCATTTGGATTACCACCGCCCATTGCACAAAAGTAGAATGTCCGAAACGTCCCCGTTTTTCCAGAATGGTCCCAGTTCTGTAACCAGCCGTCCCAGAAAATCTTAAAGACTGTAGCTGATGACCTTGTTTTTAAAGATAAATCGTCCAAAAACTGATAAAAGTTAGCCGTTGCTGTCAGAAAAGAAAAAAAAAATGCTTAACGTATGTCCTTCCCTGGAAAAGGTAGCTGTAAGCCCATGATAATAAGCACTTCACACTTTTTATGAATTAGCAGACCTTGAAGAAAAATATAGCTCAACAGGATTTGTTTTAGAAAAACACAAGTCTCTACTGGAGGAGCCGGTTTGAATTCGATGAACCATGTAATTGTTGGATATCAGACTTCTTGCCACGCTCGCGAATATAACAGGAATAAACACCAGACAGACATGATGTTTGAAAATAGAAAGATACTTGCAGACCTGCACCACAGCAATGATGCATGAGTTAACAGCATACACCGATGTAAGGATTACTAAGCATCCACCCTATCGTGACCAATAAACGTTTCCCCAACTACTTGGGGTTGGGAGAGAAATTAAAGTGTGTAAACATCTCCCCTGCCAGTTCTCTAAGACTTGTTTTTTTTTGTACTCATTTAAAGATAACGTGCGGTCGTCGGAGGAGAGGGGCCGGATGTGACGCACAGCCTGGTTGCAGATCGGGGAATATCTATGACCTCGACCAAGGTGGAGCCACAGAGCAAAGAGTTGCGGGACAAGGCACCATTCTCAACGTGGAAAGTGAAGGAAAGAAGGGCTGTCCAGAAGCCCCTACATGTTGATGAGCTCGTGCCGAAAGTCCCAGCCCATTGTGCCCGATTGATGGGCCCACTTGCTTGAAATTTCTGCCCTCCTTGGTCCGTTTCAGACCTGATCCCACTCCACCCTCTTTTCCCTCGGCCTCCCAAAGCACGCCCCCCTCACCCCTTTTTCCATATGGAGTTTTTTGAACTTGAACACAGCACAAAAGATAGAATAGGGTTTGTCCCGAAAGAAGAACGGAATACGGGTACCCCGACTAAAGTACCTATGGTAGATTAGTTAGGTAACAGGACAAACAGGACTGTGGTCCGAGAGCAAAGAGTGGCCACACCCTGCACCGCGAAATCCGAATCCGAGCTGGACGCATAGCTCCACCGCCGGTGCTCAACAGTGCCAACGAAAGAAGAAAAACAATGAGAGCCTACCAGTGATGGCTCGCTGTAATAAGACACTGGAAAGACGAACCCTTTTTTTTTTAACATTGCCACCCCTTGACTGTCCCTTGTATTAAGTTGAATTCCTCTTTGTATTGATTACCACCCAATTGAGCTTTCGAAACCTTACATCGGTCACTTTCAACTGTACATGGATAACTAAGAAGGCGTTAACTCTGTATCTTGATGATTGTAGAACACCAGTTATGCACATGAACATGCTGTCTAGTTTTGACCCCCATGGAGTCCAGACCTCAAGTGATAATAGCCCTTATCCTGCCAGAATATTTTTTTGTATGACATCATGTTTGTATTCGGACGAATCTCCTACATCGTCTAAAGTAATGTCCCCGCCTCCAAGGTCTAACGTATGACGCAGCTAATGTAATTTTGTATGCACTGTCTCCCTGCCCATCACATTGACTACATATGGTTATGTACGATTCTGTCTGCATTGATAGCAGAATTATTTCCATCTGCATGTAATGCATATGGGCTACCAAAGCGAATTGTATAACTAATGTCAGCTTGTACATCCTCACCTATGACATGAACAGGAATGAACTAACTTATGATAAAAACTGGGGACTGTGGAAAATGACTAAAATTAGGTATATATAAGCGGCGTTCATTTATGTTCACCCCCAGCCACTGTTGAAAGTAAAGTGAAAATCGTGAAACAGTGGCCACGCCATCTTGTCCCTTTTAGGCCCCATCATGCACGTAAGTGGCAGCCTATTTGTGTGTCGAGGCCTCTCTGCCCACTGCCAATAGCCTGCGCGTCTCTCTCCCCCTCACTCCCCGGCCTCGCAAGCATTCCCCCGCGCCCGACAGCCCCCGGTCTCTCCTGCTTGGGCCATAAATGCACCTCTAACGCGACCCTGTCTCCGAGCCACATCCCGTGCTGAACCCCCTCGCTCTTTCATCTCATTCAAAGAACAGGCCCTTTTTGATAAACTCTTCCTCCCTGCCCGATTGTCCGGCCTGATCCCAGGCCATCACCTAGCCCAACAGATGCAGTTTATTGCCCCCTACAGTAGGACCTCGCCTCACATCAAAGGAGCGGGGATTAATCAATGCTTTCGCACCCCGAAGATCCGACTGATCACACACATCCCCGTTCCCAGCGGAATGTCCAGCTGCGCGATAACCACCACATGCTGAGATCGGGGTGGGAACTCTACTGTAGATGTGTGTGGGAATGGGCCTGGACCGGGGATTCTGAGGATGTCTTTTCTGTCCTTCAAAGAAACATTACGGATGCAGTGTATGTAATAAAGCCATAAACCTGTGTATAAGAGGCAAGGCCTCAGAGATGCGATGAGAGCACCTCGAGAAGATACCCTGTTGTCTGATTTGACGTGTTCTGCTCCGTCGGAATAAACTCCTGTTTCCTGCCTTCCTGCCTCCAGCGCCTGCCTCTTTGTTTGGTAATATCAGATGGTATGAGAGGCGGCTAACGCCGGGCAAACACTGAAGGTCCTTGGTCGACATTGGCTCTACCTTTTCACAGTATTTCATTGATGTGTAACTGACAGCAACAATAAATTCCACACACTTGCTGGGGAGGATAAGGTCAAAGCAACCAGAAGTTCATGTGCGCCATCGTGGATTGATAATAAGAACATCCTCCTCCTACACGACGTGAACAATCTCATGCTTAATGCTTACCTTACGTTGGCACTGCTTAGGCTACAATTTAGGGCACTGTTCTGTACGGTACTATCTATTGTACTGTTTCTAATGCTACGCTCAGGCCACTCAATGTTTAATTTCCTCTTTTTTTCATATGGTGATACTGCAAGTGTGTACCACTACTGCTACCAGCACAACAATGATATTGCATCCGTCGAGGATTCAAGTCAACAACAAACCTTAATCACCATTTGCAATGCAGCCAGCCCTGGGGCTACCCCGATTCTCAAACACGAATCACAGGTAAGATAAGCATTTTGGAGAGGTAGAATAATGGGCTAGGACTGGGAGGAGAGCAGAGATTGCTAGTACTACTAGTAAAGTACTAGTAGGGCTACTGAATTCACTACTCGGTTACTGGCACTTTGGTACATTTCAGGACTAGATGTTTCATTCATGCTGGTAAGTTGGAAGAAACCAAACGTCCAGTAACCACCGCCCACCCCCACACAAAATAATATGAACGCGTATACTATGTTTTGGTATGAAAAATAATTATTAAGAAATATATTGAGGTAGTCAAAAAATGAAATAAATTAACCAAACTCACCCACCTACCTAACCCCAACCAATGTCCAAAAGTCCCCTTTCCCAAACACCCAATTTCCACCCCCCCCCCAACAGTCTTTAAAAAAGGGTCAAGGGACAGTCACTTCCTCCGGTGGCGTAGTTTTGCAAGCTGTTGCTTCATGTCCCGCTGCTCTTTGCGGAGGTCCCGGAGCTGGCGCTGATGTTTCTCGACAAACCGCTCCAGATAGTCCACTCTTTTGCATAGTCGGCGTACAAGAACGATCCAGGATCTGGGGAGGGCCGCTGATGTTGTTGCTGCTGTGCGGCGGCGGCGGGAGGCTGTCGGGCCACGGCTCCGTTTGGCTGGAGGCTTCTGGCTGGTGGACCCGGCGGCATTGGAGGAGGATGTAGATGTTGATGTTGTCTCCTCATGCTCCCGAGCCCACAACCGCCGATACTCGACACAAATAGCCTCCAGCTTACGGGCCCTGGCCCGGACAGCCATCTCCTTACGTGTGAGCTTTCTGGGAGTAGCATCTATGAAGAAAGAAAGAAAAATACTGTAGCCAATAGTCCTTAACATAAAGTCAAAATAATTCAACGGAAGGTTGACACTCAGTAATACCAGCAAGTAGCAAACACAGTATAACATTTTGGCCTGTATCTTTCCGCCGTCTTTGTAAGCCTGTGACACTGTGAGTTTCAGGAATTCCACTAGCAGCACTATAGGTGGACTCACTACTAGTACATACATAGTCAGATAGTACTAAAAAAAGCCTTTTTTACTTTTTTTCTCTTGTTTTGCAAAAGAAATTACTGGTACGTGTACTTGTGGTAGCCGCCATAATGGCAGCTCACTCAGCTTTAACCCAAGAAATACAGACACAGGCCATGATGATGCAGACTTGCAGTACTTTAAGCAGTACATGCAGGTGGGAATAGGAATGTCTTACTTTTCTATAGGGTTGGCACTGCCACTGGCCATACTTCATCCACTCAGCGTCTGCTCTACTACATCATACACCTCTGCTATCGACGAGGAGGATAAAGAAGATAACATCCAGGCTTCCAAAGTACGTCTATGATTCTTCTTAATGTCTCAAATGTACCAAAATTTCTTTTTGTCAACAACCAACTAACACCCTTTTCATTATATTTTGGAAACCGCCGTCTTCTTTCTTATGTTGAATTGCATTCAACAAAACCATTCTTTACAGTCATAAATAAATATTAAGACTCGCTCGTCCTTTGTTTCACCCTTCTTTAACTTTTCGTTCTTCACATCCCTAAACTACATCTGATCTGATATGACTTGGCTTCACAATAAAAATTTGCCAGCTGAGTTCAAGTGAAATAGAGGGGGCCATTGGTTACCAGAGAAGTACCGCCGCTAATGCTATTACATGTCAAGGTTGACTGTCTTCTCTGTGATAGCCCAAAAAGTAGTTATAAATTAGTAAATGTTCTTGACAGTACAGTGTACTTATACTAGTGTACTGTGTACTACTGTACAGTACATCATACACTCCTTTATGAGCCTACTCAAAACAATTTCAATAAGTAAGGAGTATAATAACTTACCACCATCCGCCGCCGCTGAGTCTTCCCCCCCAGCTCCTCCTGTTGGCGCCGCCGCATCCAGAGTGGACCCCTCCGCACTGCTGGCCCCGGCACTGGTGGTCATTTGTGCCGCATCAGATGTTGTGACGTCTAGGAAAAACATGTCATATTTTCAGATGCCATACACAACCCCCTATTTTGTCTCGTAATGGAAGGAAATGTGACATAACGCATTTTTTATTACTGGGAATGAAAAAAAGTAACGGTTTTGGGGAGGGTGTTAACCTTTTAGATGCTTATTCCATTAAATGCTACACTTCTTCCTATGACAACTGATGAATGCTTGCTTAACGTGCACCATTTTTCTCATTACAGAAAGAAGATTCCATTGCCCTTCTGCCAGACGATTCACCAACTACTACTGAGTCACCACCAGCAGTACTTTAAGTACTTTAAAGAAGGTGGGGGCTCACGCACAGTTATTATTCTACTAATTTCCTGTGTCTGTTACTATTAACTATTATTAAGTTTGAGTCATACTAATTTCATTCATGGGAATATTGTTTAAACTTTAACATCATCTTCATCCATAAGAATACTACGCTATTAAAAATAAAGAAATAATGTTTTCATTTCTCAATTGAAAATAAAACTTTAAAACTAACAAACACTGTGTGGTTTTTGTTCACGAGTGAGGGAGCAGAAAGGTTTGAACTACTGCACTTGGCAGTCATGTTTCAGTGACTCAGATAGGCCGGGACTCGGAGGTAGTCTTCTTCTGTTCTTCTGGGTCGTAAAATCATTGGTCAGACATTCTAGATTGTCGGTCAGGGGAATGGGGTTTCAACTTCTGTTCGGACTAAGGTATGTCGAAAGTCGAACTGCACCTATCATCAACAATGTCCTATTTATCTTGTCCATACTTCTTTGTGTGCAGAATAGTCTCTGAAACACTAGTGGTATGGGATGTGCTCCTCTCAAATCAAAAAAGCAACTGCTACCTTTTACTTGGTGTAAACAATGACATTTTGTTGTTGGAAATTGTCAAAGCAATTACATTAAGAAGACTGGAATAGACAGCAAGGACAACCCAGAGGACTGCACTCAGTGCCTAGAGCTATTGCTGTGTCAGAGTTTTGTTTCACACCGTTTGCCGAATGGGCAAGCTTAGCTACCTACACAGACCGACTCATAATTGTAAATAGTAGTAGCACAGAGAGTGATGGTAGAGGCAGGATAAGAATGTAGAAAGTAGTCTACATTAGAAGAAGATCAAAGACTATTTTGTAAAACATAGAATTATTAGGAACCAGTTTGTAATGAATAGGAGCTGTAAAAGTTAGGGAAGTATAAGTATTAATATAACAATAGAACAACTTACTGGGGCCAGCAGAAGAGCCTACAAGGGACTGAGCCTCTCCACCTTCTGCCACCGGAGTCTCTGTCGCCGCCGCCGCCGCCGCCGCCTTGCCCCTGTGAGGTCCTGGTGATCATGAAATAATGAAACACAACATGGATGATTGTTTTTTGGGAAATATTTGATTTCTTTGTACTCAATCTAAAATTATGTTGGGGAAACAAATTAACATCAATTGCATCTGATCTGGTCAACTAGGAGGATAGTAGTACAGTATTGCAGGATTCTCAGACCATCTAATAGGAAAGTTCAGTAATTCACTAACTACATCAACAACAAAAAGGTTCTACTACGACTGCCATCACTCAGCAGCACGAGACGTCGCGTGACAGACACAGTCCGTCATCATGATTGCAGTCCACTAACAAATGTCCTATAACAAGTAAAAAATAATAAATTCAACATATCAATCCACCACTATCTCATCAAAGTGGCAGCAGCAGGAGTACTAAGAAGGACTAGACTTGAGTCTACTGTCTCTAGCATTACGCAGTAATGCTCTCAAATGACTAAAAAGTTGCAAACAAGTAAGCATAGTAGCAACGCCAATAACCAGGCGAGCACCTGCAATGACAGAAGCTATTTAAACATTATTTTACCTGCAATGTAATCAAATCAGCAGCATTCATACTCTTCAGGAGAAAAATAGATTAGCAATATAACAGAGCAGAAGGAAAAAAAGTAGGTATTAAATAGCTACTTACCAAGGCCAGGGATCTCCACACCGAGCAGGTCGACCATGTCATGCTCCCGGTCCAAGATGTCACTCCACCGGTGCGTCACTTGGTGGTAGGTGCGCCGGACCCCAGACTCCTTATACATGCGCCGGCACACCTTCTCCCACAGCTGGCGACGCTCCCGGAGGCCGTAACCGGAAGCAATCCGCCCACCTGCTGCCACGGTTTTAGGGAGGTGGACTTGCACAAACACCATCAAGGCGGCCACCTCCACCGCGGAGAAGATCTCCCTGGGCTGCACTTCCTCCCCCCTCCAACACCCGCAAGAGAGCGGGGTACGTGGTGCTGGGCCCTTGCCCTTGTCGCCTCCCTTAGCCATGGTCCTGGGCACAAGAAGAAAGAAAGAAGAATAGGTGTGAAAAAAAATAAGAGAGAGAGTGAAAGAAATAAAGTAGGTAATAAAGTAACAAAAAGTAAAAAAAAACACAAAATATAGATGTAGGAAATTGAAGAGAGAGATAATAAGCAAAAAAACCAAAAAAAGTTCAGAAAAACATAGGATTACAAAGATGTAAGGTGGATAGAAAGGTAGCATGCCCAAAACCATAGCAGTGAATGAAAAACAAGATGGCCGCGCCCATTGAGGACCGCGTGGGTAAGTTCTCGTGATATTTCCCCCGCGAGCACGCAAAAACGCCCACGAATACGTAATCGCGCGCCGCATACGTCGCGAGCATGCAACAAGCGCCCGGAAACACGTCACGCAAACAAAATGGCTGCGCCCATACACGACCGCATGGGCAACCTCGAGGTCGGGGCACTGCAAGCGGTCCGCGAATAAGTAGAAAACCGCGCGAACACGCAAAAAAAAAGAGACCAGCAAATTCGCACGAATTTGCGGATTGCAAGTTCGATTTCGCACGAATACGCGCCCCGCGAATCTCGCGAAATGGCAGAAAAACGACTTTTGGAAAACTGAAAGCACTTAGCAGGTGCAAAAGTTCAAGCTAATTTGTAACCATTCCCTGTAGTGCTTCCTGAGGGGCCCCTCCAGAGTTCAGTTGCCTACTTGCAACTATTCTCTGACCCTGCTCTGACCCTCAAAGCAGGGTCAGAGAATAGTTACAAGTATGGCACAATGCTCCTGTAAAAAAAATGACTGCAACAGGAAGCACTTACAGCTAAGGAAGCAGGTGGCAGGGATGAACCAGAGGGTGGCAGGGATGAAGCAGAGGGTGACAGTGCTGTACCAGCGGGTGACAGGGGTGAACCAGAGGTGCTGTGATGAACCAGAGGTGCTGTGATGAACCAGAGGGTGGCATGGATGAACCAGAAGGTGGCAGGGATGAACCAGAGGGTGACAGGGATGAACCAGAGGGTGACAGTGCTGTACCAGAGGGTGGCAGGGGTGAACCAGAGGTGCTGTGATGAACCAGAGGGTGCTGTGATGAACCAGAGGGTGCTGTGATGAACCAGAGGGTGGCAGTGCTGAACCAGAGGGTGGTAGTGATGAACCCGAGAGTGCTGTGGGGAACCAGAGGGTGGCAGTGCTGAACCAGAGGGTGGCAGTGCTGAACCAGAGGGTGGCAGGGATGAACCAGAGGGTGGCAGGGATGAACCAGAGGGTTGCAGGGATGAACCAGAGGGTGGCAGGGACGAAGCAGAGGGTGGCAGGGATGAACCAGAGGGTGGCTGGGATGAACCAGAGGGTGACAGTGCTGTACCAGAGGGTGGCAGGGGTGAACGAGAGGTGCTGTGAAGAACCAGAGGGTGCTGTGATGAACCAGAGGGTGTCAGGGATGAACCAGAGGGTGGCACTGGTGAACCAGAGGGTGCTGTGATGAAGCAGAGGGTGGCAGTGCTGAACCAGAGGGTGGCAGGGATGAACCAGAGGGTGGCAGGGATGAACCAGAGGGTGGCAGGGATGAACCAGAGGGTGGCAGGGATGAACCAGAGGGTGGCAGGGATGAAGCAGAGGGTGGCAGGGATGAACCAGAGGGTGGCAGGGATGAACCAGAGGGTGACAGTGCTGTACCAGAGGGTGGGATGGGTGAACCAGAGGTGCTGCGATGAACCAGAGGGTGGCAGTGCTGAACCAGAGGGTGCTAGTGATGAACCAGAGGGTGGCAGGGATGAACCAGAGGGTGGCAGGGATGAACCAGAGGGTGACAGTGCTGTACCAGAGGGTGGCAAAGGTGAAACCGGAGGTGCTGTGAAGAACCAGAGGGTGCTGTGATGAACCAGAGGGTGTCAGGGATGAACCAGAGGGTGGCACTGGTGAACCAGAGGGTGCTGTGATGAACCAGAGGGTGGCAGTGCTGAACCAGAGGGTGGCAGTGCTGAACCAGAGGGTGGCAGTGCTGAACCAGAGGGTGGCAGGGATGAACCAGAGGGTGGCAGGGATGAAGCAGAGGGTGACAGTGCTGTACCAGAGTGTGGCAGGGATGAACCAGAGGGTGGCAGGGATGAACCAGAGGGTGGCAGGGATGAAGCGGAGGGTGACAGTGCTGTACCAGAGGGTGGCAGGGGTGAACCACAGGTGCTGTGAAGAACCAGAGGGTGCTGTGATGAACCAGAGGGTGGCAGTGCTGAACCAGAGGGTGGTAGTGATGAACCAGAGGGTGGCAGGGATGAACCAGAGGGTGGCACTGGTGAACCAGAGGGTGCTGTGATGAACCAGAGGGTGGCAGCAGGGGTGAACCAGAGGGTGCTGTGATGAACCTGAGGGTGGCAGGGGTGAACCAGAGGGTGGCAGTGATGAACCAGAGGGTGGCAGTGGTGAACCAGAGGGTGTCAGTGGTGAACCAGAGGGTGTCAGTGGTGAACCAGAGGGTGCTGTGCCCACATACACAACCGCATGGGTAACTTCACCATGCAAGCGGCCCGCGAACACGCAAAAAGCCCCGCGAACACGCAAAAATGCCCGCGAACACGCAAAACCCCCAAAATTCGCACTTTCGCAGAAATTCGCGAATTATGCGGATCGCAAATTCACTTTTGCATGATTTCGCGGACCGCGATTTCGCTGATTTCGCCCACGGTTACTTCCAGATGCTTGAACAGTCAAAAGGAACTCCCAGATGGGTGAATGTAGGTACACACTTAAGGGCAATGCCAACAATATGAAAGGGAGTTAGCCTGCTCTGGGGGCAGCCGCGCACCATGGCAAAAGATTTTGCTTTGTTCTTGGAGCGGCTCATTTTAAACATAAAAGCCACTACACTATCTAGATGCTTTTGTAAAGCCCTACTCATCCTGCCCAAGAGAACACAATCATCTGCCTACATAAGTACGGGCAGTTGCAAGTCCCCTTCCTTGAAGGGTTAGCTACTGCACTAATCTGACAATCATTTAGGTCGCTGATATATGAAATAAAAAAGAAGGGTGCCAACACACAGCCTTGTCTGACCCCTTTTCTTATCTTTATATAGGGGGGGCATTCCCCATTTGGCTCTAACCTAAGGCTTCCCTCTACATCCGTATGCAAATGGGATATTAGGTGCATAATATTGAGGTTGGCACTCTTACTTATTAGCAGAATTCATAATTTCTCCCTTACAACATTACCAAAGGCAGCACTTAAGTCGATTAATGCTAAAAACAGACATCCCTCTTTGGCAGACACATATTTGCTCACTATTTGATGTAAATTTAAGCACAGATCTACCGCTCCTAGTCCTTGTCTAAAGCCATACTGGGCAGTTGTTAGAATATATTGCTCGCTAGCCCAGTTCTCCAGTTGGTCCAATATAACGTGACTTAATACCTTGGCACTTGAATCAATTAGTTATATTAGCACTACTAATTGTACCCGGCCACGTGTTTCTGTGGCTCAGTCTGGTTAAATGTCAGAGCAAGAAAAGAATAAGCGCACGTTTCTAATATGTTTAATTTCACAATGCTTGTGGGTATACAATATGTTTTTGTGACTATTGTCTCTATGCGTCCCTTGTAGTTGTTAAGCAGCAAGCAAATCGATAGGGTCTGTTCGGCCTTTCAATTAAAAACACGCGCGTATTGTACACTCAGGTATTCGAATCCAACGTTGTGCATCTATAAAAAAGCGATAATGTTGCAAACTGAACCAACTCCTTCCCCCTCCCTCCACCCACTTCCTGGTCTGCCATCCTGACACCAACTGTCCAGCCTAATATATGTACACTATTATCTCTATGCGTCCTTTCTTAATGTTGCAAAGTGAACCAACTCCTCCCCCCTCCCTCCACCCACTTCCCGCTCTGCTATCCTGACACCAACTGTCAATCCTAATATGTGTAGACTATTGTCTCTATGCGTCCCTTGTAGTTGTTGCGCATCAACCAAATTGATAAGCTCTGTTCTGCCTTTCGATTAAAAACACGTGCGTATTGAACACGCGGGTATTCGAATCTAACGTTGTGTCTATATAAACACGCACTAATGTTGCAAAGTAAACCAACTCCTCCCCCCTCCCTCCACCCACTTCCCGGTCTGGCATCCTGACACCAACTGTCCATCCTAATATATGTAGACTATTGTCTCTATGTGTCCTTTCTTAATGTTGCAAAGTGAACCAACTCCACCCCCCTCCCTCCACCCACTTCCCGGTCTGCCATTCTGAGACCAACTGTCCATCCTAATATATGAAGACTATTGTCTCTATGCGTCCCTTGTAGTTGTTGCGCAGCAATCAAATCGATAGGGTCTGTTCGGCCTTTTGATCAAAAACATGCGCGTATTGGACACGCGCGTATTCGTATCCAACGTTGTGTATATATAAACACGCACTAATGTTGCAAAGTAAACCAACACCTCCCCCCTCCCTCCACCCACTTCCCGGTCTGGCATCCTGACACCAACTGTCCCTCCTAATATATGTAGACTATTGTCTCTATGTGTCCTTTCTTAATGTTGCAAAGTGAACCAACTCCACCCCCCTCCCTCCACCCACTTCCTGGTCTGCCATCCTGAGACCAACTGTCCATCCTAATATATGTAGACTATTGTCTCTACGCGTCCCTTGTAGTTGTTGCGCAGCAATCAAATCGATAGGGTCTGTTCGGCCTTTTGATCAAAAACATGCGCGTATTGGACACGCGCGTATTCAAATCCACCGTTGTATATATATATAAACACGCGCTTAATCAACTCCAACGTTGTGTCAAAATTTCAAAGCAATCTTTGACCAACTTTCGGAGATTTAAGATTTTGAACAAACGAACATTGACATTTTTATGTGTCTGTTCGGGCTTTCGATAAAAAACACACGGATATTCGACACCCGCGTATTGGAATCCAACGTTGTGTATATAAAAACACTTGCGTATTCGAATCCAACGTTGTGTCAAAATTTCAAAGCAATCGGTGAAGTACTTTAGGAGATTTGCGATTTTGAACACACATTTACATTTTTATTTATATAGATTAGTAATATTCAAACAAGTTACAAATCGAAAATCTCCTGATAACGCTCTTTTTCCAATGATTGCATACTGGACAATATTGCTGTTCATTTAATGTCTTCACAATTGAAGCCTATTGAGGGTGAATGATATAAACAGTAGCATTAATTATTCAAATTCCAAATCAGCTCTCAAAAGTCAAGTCATGTCAGGTCAAGTTTTGAGGACAAATACCAGGCGCAGGTAAAAAGCATGAAAAAGAAGCAGCCAGTCACTTTTAAACATTTGTAAGCAAGCGCAGATAAAAGAAAAGCTTGAGAAGCTCTCCAACAAAGGAAGCTCACCGGCGCAAAATTTGACATTTCTGTGAATCAATCTATTTCCTCCTTGACCCTCGAACCGTATCCAATGTTAAATGCAAAGGGGAACAAATGCCAAGGCTATCGCTCACACAATGTCTGCAAAAACTGGTACATTGCCTAATTTCACAACTGTTAAGATGAATTCTTCAATAAGGGGAATAGTAACAAACAGCCATATTATATCTAAAACTGAATGATGCCCAAGGTGACTGTCTTGAAGTCTGTGATTAATCTGGTTCAGGCCACTGCAAACTGATTTGATTGATTGATAACAAAGTTTATTTAGACATTAGTCTATAACCCATACATAGAACAATGGAACACACATAGTGATAAAATATTTAAAACCATCTTTCATTTTAACATTTACAACATTTTTAAAACCATAAAACATAAAATTGGGATACTCTATAATTTTAAACTCTCCCACTCTCCTTGGTTGCCTCCATTACATATTCTCTTGTCACTTTCAGAAATTTCCCCAACGCAATAGTGATATCCAAAAATGACATTTCTGTAAGGAGGTTAATGGCGTCAGCACGAGAGGTCACTTTATATTTTAAAAAAAAGTGGACGTAAATTTATTTTCCGAATTACTAAAATCCATGTACAGTCAAACAGTATATGTAAAATATCATTTCTTACTCCTAGACCACATTTACAAGTTCCGTCCGGATGGATCAGGGCCGCTCTTATTTTTCTTTCTATCTTCCATGGATTTAGGCCCACCCGAACCTTCAGGATTTCATGTCTTAACCATCTACTGGGCAGTAAATCCAAGTATGGGAACTGGGCCTCCTTTTCCCATTCATTCTTTACCCAATTCACCGATTTTTTTAGCCTCAAGTAGTCCATGTCTTGTGATCTGGAGTATTCAAGCCCTTGGTCTCTAAGCATTTTTTTTGTACAAACAATATTTAACAATGGAGGGGAGAGGCTCAATTTCAAGTGTGCAGCTACCGTCTGGAGGGTTTTCTTCACGTCTCGTGCCCAGCGTAAGCTGCTCACTCGAATTTCCTCTCTACACCAAATTGAAACCTTCTCTTCACCACCAATCTCCTGTCTGTTCCAAAATCTTATTAAAGACATTTGAGACTTTACATCCCATGATATCAATCCCACCTCCATTCTAATTGCTTGAATCATGGAGTTATTTGGTAGGGATAACAACATTTTCAGAATTTTTCCTTCTTCCCGGTCCCATCCTCTTTTACCACTCAGGTAAAGCACCTCTGCTCCATAAAGCACTTGTGGGGGGATCATAACTTCAAAAGCCTTTAGAAGCGGTCTGTGTGACATATCACCGTAATCTTTGTTACATTTTTTCAGACCACAGACCGATGAGTAAGCCTTTGCCGTTTGTGCCTCCAGGTGGGTATTCCACTTTAATGAGCTATTGAACCAAAGGCCTAAGTATTTATATTCATCTACTAAGTCTAATTTATCCTGTCCTAAAAACCAATTAAAATTGTTTACCCTCTTTCCAAAACAAAGGATCTTTGTTTTCTCCATATTCACAGTTCAAACAAGTTACAAATCGAAAATCTCCTGATAACGCTCTTTTTCCAATGATTGCATACTGGACAATATTGCTGTTCATTTAATGTCTTCACAATTGAAGCCTATTGAGGGTGAATGATATAAACAGTAGCATTAATTATTAAAATTCCAAATCAGCTCTCAAAAGTCAAGTCATGTCATGTCAAGTTTTGAGGACAAATACCAGGCGCAGGTAAAAAGCATGAAAAAGAAGCAGCCAGTCACTTTTAAACATTTGTAAGCAAGCACAGATAAAAGAAAAGCTTGGGAAGCTCTCCAACAAAGGAAGCTCACCAGCGCAAAATTTGACATTTCTGTGAATCAATCTATTTCCTCCTTGACCCTCGAACCGTATCCAATGTTAAATGCAAAGGGGAACAAATGCCAAGGCTATCGCTCACACAATGTCTGCAAAAACTGGTACATTGCCTAATTTCACAACTGTTAAGATGAATTCTTCAATAAGGGGAATAGTAACAAACAGCCATATTATATCTAAAACTGAATGATGCCCAAGGTGACTGTCTTGAAGTCTGTGATTAATCTGGTTCAGGCCACTGCAAACTGAAAATGTGCTCCAAAAAATGTTTGTAGGGATGGACTACATCTTGTCAAAACATCTGCTGTCTGACAAAACCCGAGTCAAAGAAGTCACCAGAGCTGGTTCCATTGTGAACAACTCACCTCCCAGCTCCGGTAATCAACTCCATTAAAAAGGTAACAAGATTAATCCACCCCTACATCAGTTTGAATTGTTGAGTGCTTAACCATAGTAATTGTGGAATCTAACATTCCATCTTTAAATACAAAACTCAAATTGGCTGATTCACTCTGTACTCACCTGAAGACCACCATTATGATTTAATAGCTATAATGTCTTAACACTGCTGTCAGCATAGCACAAATTCAAAGCCTTAAAAGCAAAAGATCTATTAAGGATGAATGTCATATTAAGGATAAATGTCATAGCAAGTCAGTATTCGCCTGACAACACAACTAGATTATCACGGAGAACGCAGGTCTGGGTAGTCCACATATGGGACAAAGGTTCCATTCTTTAAGACATGGGAATTTTTTGAAAAAGATTCCTCAAAATAAACATTCCTCGATTCTAAGTCCCAAAAACAATCTTACATTAAATAAATCACAGGAGCATGATACCCTTAAGAAAGGTGGAGGCCTTTCCATGAACTTTAAGGGTCCAAATTGCTCACTTGATCCGACATAACAGACCATCTAGTGGTTAGCCTCCATAGAGATAGTCACACTGCTCAATGTAAGAATATTAACCGCATGCGCGCCAGCGGTTTTCCCGCTGCGCGCTGCGTTTTTCAAAAAGCCGTGTTACATGACGAGCTGAGCTCGTCATGAGCGTGCGAGCGGCACAACTCATGACGAGCTCAGCTCGTCATGAGTGCGGAAGGGGTTAATAAAGTCATAGCCAAACCTCAAATACAAGTTAACTGGTGCCCTTCAATCAAAACTTATTGGAGATTCCTGACAAATCTACTTTGGTTGCCACTTAATTAAATATTGTTATTAACATTTTCTCCTGTAACATCCCTGTAATACAGAGACAAATAAAACATGGTGGGGGAAATTTCTAATTCATTTTCCATTATATGTTTCCACGAATCACGGGAACTGAGCAACTTCTCATTTTACAACTATGTTACATTCAAGACCCTTGCTTCTGAGGCTTAACTTGGTAGGCACAGTGGCGGCCTGCTTGCTACGGTCAAGTGTGCTTTAGATACGCAGTGATCTAAACTAAATATCAGTTCTAAATATATACATACTGTGGTGTTTTTTGTTCACAAAAGGGCCAATGGCCATCCTCATTTTCTTTATTAGAGTTTATTATGGCTATTGCCATAAAAGCAGATATAACGATAAATTAAAACAATTCATTGGGTCATTAAAATTCTTAAAATTATGACATATAAAAATAGTAAGAAAGCACATAAGAATAAGAACTAGCAGCATATGAGGAAGATATCACAACAATTAAAGTTATAAATTCAAATTTCGTGTCAGAGCTCCTGGACAGAATGTTGTTGTGTATCATGCACTGAAAGTCCATTTTTGAAAGCCGAGTACAAATGAGAAAATCGCAGGAAACTTCAGGATGTAGCATACAAATACACAAGTTCTAGGCACTAAGCAGCAACACGATGACCTTTTTCAGTCTGTGTCACATTTATGCAAGAAACAGCAAATACAATTGGTTGAGCGGTGTCTGCCTGAAGTATCCTAGTTGCAATGTCATAGTCCTCGATGTCCAGATTGTGGCAAGATCCCTTTCTCCCTATGTGAAAACTATTGTGGGCAGAATACAGGACATGTTCTATGGGATCACTGACATAATATCGACGTCACAAATATCGAGATACACAAATATCGAGTGAAAAATATCGAGTGACAAAATATCGACTCCCTACCTACAAACAGGTAAGTACCAAAATATCGACTCCAAAATATCGACTTACAAAAATATAGACTGTCAAAATATCGATTTTTTTAAATGTCTTAAAATTAAGTTAAAACTAATATAGTAATAAATATATTTAATATAAACTTAGAAATAATTTTAAAATTTTAATTTTAATAAATAATTTCTATAATTAAAAGAATTATATCACCAAAAATAATACATACATATACATATATATATATATATATATATATATATATAAAAACATATTATTAAATAAACATATATAACATTTTTAGCGTAGCATAGAAAATGGTTAAAATTTATTGTAACTACTATAGTGAGTTCAACATTAGCAAAAGTGATGGATAGCGTAGAGGTAAAATTTACTATTCCCACTCCAGTGGGTGCAACAGTAGGGAAAGCGCTGGATAGAGTAGGGGTTAAAATTACTATTCCCACTCCAGGGATGTATGACGTTACAACGCATACTTTTACAACACCTACCATTACATCAAAACTTTTACAACACAAAAACTTTTACAACTCATACATTTACAACGCAAGATTTTACAACGCATATACCTTTACAACGCATACCATTACAACGTAAGTATTGGTAAGTATATAATATTTTTTTTAATATAAATTAATTAAAAATATTATAATATAATTTAATTTTATTTAATTGTATTTAATTAATGTAATTTAAATGTAATTTTACTTTATTTTTACAAAGTACCCCTTTTACCCCAAAAACCCTAAACTGACCATGAACCCTAAAAATACCCCTTTACCCAAAAACTGAAAACTGACCCTAAAAATACCCCTTTACCCAAAAACTGAAAACTGACCCTGAACCCTAAAAATACCCCTTTACCCCAAAAACTGAAAACTGACCCTGAACCCTAAAAATACCCCTTTACCCAAAAACTGAAAACTGACCCTGAACCCTAAAAATACCCCTTTACCCCAGAACCTGAAAACTGACCCTGAACCCTAAAAATACCCCTTTACCCAAAAACTGAAAACTGACCCTGAACCCTAAATATACCCCTTTAACCCAAAAACTGAAAACTGACCCTGAACCCTAAAAATACCCCTTTACCCAAACACTGAAAACTGACCCTGAACCCTAAATATACCCCTTTACCCCAAAAACTGAAAACTGACCCTGAACCCTAAAAATACCCCTTTACCCAAAAACTGAAAACTGACCCTGAACCCTACAAATACCCCTTTACCCAAAAACTGAAAACTGACCCTGAACCCTAAAAATACCCCTTTACCCAAAAACCCAAACATATAACATTATAAAAATAATTATATACTTAGCAATACTTACGTTGTAATGGTATGGGTTGTAAAGGTATTTGCGTTGTAAAAACATGCTTTGTAAATGTATGCGTTGTAAAAGTTTTTGCGTTGTAAAAGTTTCGTTGTAATGGTAGTGCATAGTAAAAGTTGCGTTGTAAACGTTGCATACCCACTCCAGTGGGTGCAACAGTAGGGAAAGTGTTGTATAGCGTAGGGGTTAAAATTACTATTCCAACTTCAGAGAGTGCAATAATAGGGAAAGTAAATACTTCACAAATAGATATAAATAACATAAATAGTAATACCAATTACAAATAAATAAAATATTTTACTTGTGTATAAAAATATTAAATATTTATTTATAAATACAAAATACAATTATTTAATTATAAAAATTGCCTACTCATACTAATTAATTACCTATTAACAATAAATTAATTTACAATTTCAAAATTAAGAAATTAATTTTAATTACCAATTATATTTTAATTAATTACCAATTAAAAATTAATTAACAATTAATTCAAAATAAATACCAATAATTTAAATGACATATTTAATTAATGAGTATTAAATTATTTCCCACCCTATTCCCCTATAAACCCACAACCCGCTACAGAAAATAAATGAATGAAATTAACATATTTATCAATTAAAATTATTTACCAATCATATTTTTATTAATTACCAATTATTATTTAATTAACAATGTATTCCAAATAATTAAGAATAAATAAATTAACATATTTAATTATAATTTAATTACTTCCCACCCTATTCCCCTATAAACCCACAACCCGCTACAGAAAATAATTTAATAAAATTAACATATTTATCAATTAATCAATTATAATTAATTACCAATTATATTTTAATTAATTACCAATTAATACATAATTAACAATTAATTATAAATAAATATCAATAAATAAATTAATTTTTTTTATTAATTATAATTAAATTACTTCCCACCCTATTCCCCTATAAACCCACAACCCGCTACAGAAAATAAATTACTAAAATTAAAATATTTATCAATTAATCAATTATAATTAATTACCAATTATATTTTAATTAATTACCAATTAATAATTAATTAATTAATTCTAAATAAATATCAATAAATAAATTAACATATTTAATTAATTATAATTAAATTACTTCCCACCCTATTCCCCTATAAACCCACAACCCGCTACAGAAAATAAATTACTAAAATTAAAATATTTATCAATTAATCAATTATAATTAATTACCAATTATATTTTAATTAAATACCAATTAATAATTATCTAAAAATTAATTCTAAATAAATATCAATAAATAAATTAACATATTTAATCAATTAGAAATAAATTACTTCCCACCCTATTCCCCTATAAACCCACAACCCGCTACAGACTTGTATTACACAAAAAATAAAAACAAAAACTGAAAACTGACCCTGAACCCTAAAAATACCCCTTTACCCCAAAAACTGAAAACTGACCCTGAACCCTAAAAATACCCCTTTACCCAAAAACTGAAAACTGACCCTGAACCCTAAAAATACCCCTTTACCCCAGAAACTGAAAACTGACCCTGAACCCTAAAAATACCCCTTTACCCAAAAACTGAAAACTGACCCTGAACCCTAAATATACCCCTTTAACCCAAAAACTGAAAACTGACCCTGAACCCTAAAAATACCCCTTTACCCAAAAACTGAAAACTGACCCTGAACCCTAAATATACCCCTTTACCCCAAAAACTGAAAACTGACCCTGAACCCCAAAAATACCCCTTTACCCAAAAACTGAAAACTGACCCTGAACCCTACAAATACCCCTTTACCCAAAAACTGAAAACTGACCCTGAACCCTAAAAATACCCCTTTACCCAAAAACCCAAACATATAACATTATAAAAATAATTATATACTTAGCAATACTTACGTTGTAATGGTATGGGTTGTAAAGGTATCTGCGTTGTAAAAACATGCTTTGTAAATGTATGCGTTGTAAAAGTTTTTGCGTTGTAAAAGTTTCGTTGTAATGGTAGTGCATAGTAAAAGTTGCGTTGTAAACGTTGCATACCCACTCCAGTGGGTGCAACAGTAGGGAAAGTGTTGTATAGCGTAGGGGTTAAAATTACTATTCCAACTTCAGAGAGTGCAATAATAGGGAAAGTAAATACTTCACAAATAGATATAAATAACATAAATAGTAATACCAATTACAAATAAATAAAATATTTTACTTGTGTATAAAAATATTAAATATTTATTTATAAATACAAAATACAATTATTTAATTATAAAAATTGCCTACTCATACTAATGAATTACCTATTAACAATAAATTAATTTACAATTTCAAAATTAAGAAATTAATTTTAATTACCAATTATATTTTAATTAATTACCAATTAAAAAATAATTAACAATTAATTCAAAATAAATACCAATAATTTAAATGACATATTTAAATAATGAGAATTACATTATTTCCCACCCTATTCCCCTATAAACCCACAACCCGCTACAGAAAATAAATGAATGAAATTAACATATTTATCAATTAATCAATTAAAATTATTTACCAATCATATTTTTATTAATTACCAATTATTATTTAATTAACAATGTATTCTAAATAATTAAGAATAAATAAATTAACATATTTAATTAATTATAATTTAATTACTTCCCACCCTATTCCCCTATAAACCCACAACCCGCTACAGAAAATAATTTAATAAAATTAACATATTCATCAATTAATCAATTATAATTAATTACCAATTATATTTTAATTAATTACCAATTAATACATAATTAACAATTAATTATAAATAAATATCAATAAATAAATTAAAAAATGTAATTAATTATAATTAAATTACTTCCCACCCTATTCCCCTATAAACCCACAACCCGCTACAGAAAATAAATTACTAAAATTAAAATATTTATCAATTAATCAATTATAATTAATTACCAATTATATTTTAATTAATTACCAATTAATAATTAATTAACAATTAATTCTAAATAAATATCAATAAATTAACATATTTAATTAATTAGAATTAAATTACTTCCCACCCTATTCCCCTATAAACCCACAACCCGCTACAGACTTATATTACACAAAAAATAAAAATTATTATTAACTTACCTTAAATTCGATATTTTTGTTGGCTATATTAGGTCTAGTCGATATTATGTCCATTCTATATTTTTGATTCGATATTATGTCCATTCTATATTTTTGATTCGATATTATGTCCATTCTATTCGATATTAATTTTCTCTAGTCGATATTTTTGTTGTCTATATTATGTCTAGTCGATATTATGTCCATTCTATATTTTTTACTCAATATTCTGTCCAGTCGAAATAAAAGACTCGATATTATGACTGCACACCGTTCTATGATTTCCTTAGACTCAGTTTAAAAAGTAACAGCTCAGGTCAGGTTCAGCACGGGGACATTGCCACTTCGCAGTAAATGATTGAAGTGACAAGGTCTAGACATGAAACTTAATATAAAGAGTTCTGGCAGCCACGGGCTCAATTGTATTCATATACTCTTCCAGACAATACGTGTCTTTTAAATTCCAGAAAAACCGAGGTCAGGGTACCTACTCCCCCAGTTCTGTAGGATTTACCATATGCATGTATCCAATAAAACTCCTTGAGCATGGATTAGGAACATACAATGTTGAACTGCCAGATTTTGAGCCAATGATTAATGCAATAAAGCTTACTTAATAAAAATAAATGTTGATATTAATAAAGAGCTAATTGAATTTATATAATTTTGAAAAATTTAAAATAAACTTTTAAAATGACAAGCTGGTCTTGTTTATTGAAAAAAGTTTAATAACAACATATCAGATCCATTTGCCTCATGTTTCAGCTGCTCTGTTGTTTCTTATGGGCCTGGTTTTGATTGGTAAGTATGATAGTAGATTGTGACATCATTTATAAAGAATTTCTGTTGGAGCGCTGGAACAATTCATGGTAGCATTCGTACGGTTATATGTTGCTTTTGACATGCATGTTACATATATGTAGGTATAGTCATAGGATTGATGTTTAACAAATGTTGAGTTTTTGATTTTGTCAGATTGTTATATGTAGTATGTAATCTTTAAGGGTTTTTCCAGCTGTGGAAAATTCTTGGTTTGCCATGGCAAGAGTAGTGTAGCTAGAAGAGTTACACAGTGCATTTGTCTGTTTCAAAATTGTGGTATAGAATATATCACGTGTTGTGGACGTACAACACAAGTTTAGGGACATTAAATTGACTGGTTGAATGTATAGTGAGGATTGCCTATGAAATTATAGCATTAAGTATAGGGACTTGTTGCCTGTTTTAAAACTTTCTGTGAAAAGAGTAGTAGGATTTATCCAAGCTTGAGAGAAGGGTGAGATAGCGTTGTCTATTCTTATCAACGCCTGACGTTTTCTGTGGTTGGTTCAAGTCCTGCCAAGAATTCGTGTGTGTATGATTAGGGTTTTCTGTCTGGAAGTGCGTGAATGATTGAGATTTGTTAGAAGGGTAGGGTAAGAATTACTCTATTGGCAATTGAGACTATTCTGTGAGAATAGCGTCGTCTATTCCACGCTAAGAATACTAGAATGAATGTATAAAACTATCTCTTTGTTTAGAGAAACAGACAAATGGTTTCCTTTTATGTAGTTATTAATTGCGTTTTTTTTTTAAGTAATTGAAAAATGTTTTAAACCCTTCTGGGTAAAGACATTGAAAGGTGTTTTACACTATTTAAATACCTTCAAAAAGCATTGCGCGCTATTTTAAATCCTTGAAAAGTGCCCCGATCGAAAGCCGTGCAAGTCACAAAGGTCACGCTCTTATTGGGCGGGTTCCGGCGAGATTTCTGTGTATTCATTTGTTTTGTCAATTTAGATTGTCCTTGCTCGGCACGAAGGGGCTGCGCAGTGATTTGTTTAGGTCCTGGCGCATCATAGAAAAAGGTTGCGCACCCATTAGCTATTGATGCGCAACGTCACACAAGGGCCGCGACCTTATTGGTTAAGGCTTTGTGAGCCATTGGGTAAGGCTCCGTGAGCCGCGCTAGGATTGGGCGAGGTTCTCCCGAGTGTTATCAAGGAGCTGGCTGTGACGTGTGCTGTCACGAGCTGTGACCTGATTGGTCAGACCTTCGTGTGTGATTAGATGATTAGATTTTTTATTTTCCTTTCCAAGGGAGTGTTGGTGAGCGTAGTGAAATAGCGCTAGTAAAGTTAAAATTTCGAATTAGGGGGGCTACCTTGGTTGAGTTTGTTTTGTTTATTTCTCAAGAAGAGGCTTGCTGTGTCCTGATTGGCTAGGGACACTGCAGTGTCATAGAGAGGCCGCGACCGGATTGGTCGAGACTCGGTGGGCATTCTGATTAGCTGAGCGCTGTGCAGCCACACGCTGATTGGACAAAACACTCGTGTTGATATATTTTGTTTAAATTTTTTGCTGAAGATTTAGTTTTTCCACGCTATTAGTACCCAAAGCTTCGTTTTCAATTTCTAATTATTGCTAATATTTATTACAATATTAAGAAACCAGATTTTGCTATAAATTAGTGATTAATATAGCAGGTACCCTGATTAGGACAAAAATAGCAGCAAAGGTGACTTGAGTAAAGACATTGGTAATATTAAATATTACAAAATTAGGTAAAACAATTATCATTAGGATTGCAAATAAAATTATAGCATTAACAGCACTGTAAGTTAGAAAAGTCCTCAAGGTCTTTGATAGCACAGCATTGTATACTAGAAAGGCCACTAAAGAAGGAATAACATCAACAGTATTGTGTCACAAAATGAAATTGGTAATTTTTGATAATGATATCTAATTAATGTTTAAGGGGTCAATGGTTATTTGCAAGCAGACATTTAAAAAAAAAATAAATAAGGCAAGTACATTTAGGCTTACTTTTCACAGGTATATGTTGCAGAAGGTGTGTAAGTGAAAAATAAGTACATTTAAAACACATGTGATTATATGTTGATATTTATTGTTGTAAATAAATATTTTGCGTTGCTATTGTTTTTGCAAATTCATGTTTTTCCTTCCAGGTTTATAAAATTAGTGATGCAGGTAAATTAGGAAATATATTAAAATTGACCAAGTTATAAGATTTTCTATACCTGATAGAGTTAAAATTAATTAATTAATTAATTAGCAAACGCTGCAAGGCAAATTTTGAGAGAGTATTTACCAAATTATCTAAAGAAGCAGAAAATGACTTCCTTGTATAAGAAAATGAAAAAGGTTGTTGTCAAATGTGAGAGTAAATTAATGATTCCCAAATTAGCGAAATTAAATAATAAAGGTATCAGAGTAGAAAATATTGGTCAATGTAAAAATGATGTTGTAAATATTGATCAGAACAGGAATTCAAGAAGAGTCCCAGAACAGATTAATGTAACCCCAAAAATACCAGATCAGATTAAAAGAGTCCCAGCTCAAACTTCTTCACAAATTGACGTGACAGAAAAGCATGATGAAATGCCTGGTACTTCTGAAATTAATATTCCTGATAATGTAAATTCATCAAATGATTTGAAACAGTCCATGAATTTTATGGAAGCAATGACAGTCGCTGTGCTTGGAAAAGATGAAATTAGTTCTACAACTTTAATGGTCCCATTAAATTCTGAAATTCAAAAATTTACTGAAAAACGTTATTCTATTGTACTTAAAATTGAACTAGTAATGATTACAAATCAGCACGAAAGAGTGATGACTCCAGTTCCAACTAGCGAGAATACTGATATTGATCTGATTGAATTGACACAATCTGATGAGTCAACATTATGGTCAAAAGAAAAGGAGATTAAAATAAATGAACTGAATGAACAGTTACAAATACAGCGACAGGTGATGATTCGGCAGAATGAGATGGCTTTATCGCCATTGCAAAATTTTGTTAATAAGGAACAGGAATACAGATTACAAGGAATAAGTGAACTTCCAGTATCCTGGAATGAATATAATGGTCTGTTAAGTGAAAACATCAAAGTAACAGATAAAATTGATCAACAGATTAAAACATTTACTCCTACAGGTTCACCTATCAGAAATGCAAAATTAACTAAAGGATTGATTGATGGCATTCAATTGGTAGAAAGGATTGCTGACGTGAAATGTGCAGCATACAAAAAGAATAATGAACATGCTTTGAGTTCACTAATACTAACTTCTGTAGTTGAAACATGTCAGGGAGTCAAAGATTTACAAGATGAAGCAACTCATGAGGAGAAAAACACATGGTTGAGAGCAGAATGTAGACAGGGAGATGAGGATGAGATTTGGACACACAAAGATGGCAGAGTAGTTTTAACAAATAACATGATTACTGACATGGCAAGAATGTACTATGGATTTGAACAAATTGGAAGAGATTCATTAGTCAAGCTTTTCAAAGGAAATTGGTCCAATGAAAATTTTAGAATAATTGTAGAATTTCTTTACCAAAGTTGTCTGACTTGCCAGGAAGTGAACACAATTAAGAAAACAATTATGGGATTGGGAACAGAATTACAGGAGAGTGATTCATTCACTGGATTACAAATGGATTTCATTGAGATGGCACTGTATGATAAACTGCTACAATTTTGTGATTTTCTGTTTGATTTTAAATTGGGTTGAAACATTTCAGATGCGACATAATGATGAAATTACTGTTGAAGAGTTTTCAGATGGCAGAAGACATATTAAAAACAGACTGCTCCATTGTACAGATAGACTAGAAATTTCAGGTGTTGAGGAGCAAGAGAACGGTACTATAAAAAACAGAGATGCAAAAATGAGCCTGGCAATAGGTACAAAGTGGACAGTTGTCCTTCCACTTGTTTTGATGTTTCTGAGAAATATTACTGATAAAAAGACAGGTTTAAGTCCACGTGATATTATGATGGACAAGGTCATGAGACAGGCATTCATTCCAGAGAAAAGAATGATGGTTATCAATGATAGCATCAATTTGGAGTACTGCAAGAATTTATCAGATGAAATGACTTCTATGTCTAATGAAGGTGGAACTGAAGTGCAAACAAAAGAAAAAGAGCAAGCACTTGATCTGTTACCAAGTGAAAAGATCAGGAAAAAGGTTCGTCTAAAAGGAAATTGTCTAGTGCCAAGGTGGCAGAAAGGGAGGCCAGTTAGTCTTGTCACCACAAATGCAGAGAAGTGCAAAAGACTGAAGAGGTGGATTGACACTGGTCATACTTTTAGTGTAACTACACCTGAAAATCCTGATGAGGATAGTGTCATCACTGATGATTCAGATTCTGAAGAAGAGCCTGAAAAGAATCCAGATCTTGAAGATCGACAAGTTGGTCGACATCTGGAGAACATGAATAGAAAACAAGCCTTGAATGAAGAAGACTTGAAAGTTGTGACTGAAGGCTCAGAAAATGATGGAGATCTGCCAGAAAAAGAAGCAGAAGAAGAATGTGATCAGATTGTGATTCAAGACCAGGAGAGTATTGAAAAGCAGAAAAGTAGCTCTGAAAGCAGGAACAAGAATTCTGAAACTGGGAAGTTGAAGGTAATTGAAGAAAAAGAAGAAAATGAATTGCCAAGTACCAGTTACAAAGATGACGTTCCTAACGGAGTGAAGCTGCCGAGTAAAGAAGTACCTGTCTGAAGTTCAAATTTCTGACACTGAAAAAGATGAAAGGGAAGAAGATTCTGAAATAAGAAAATTCAGAAAAGGAACTTGGAGAACAGAATGTAATGTGACCAAGCAAAAGAAGAAATTATCAAGAAAAGATGATAATTGGCCAGGAGAAAATGAAGGCCTGAAATTGAAATTGGTATACAGATCAAAGGAACTGATTGATGAGATATCAAGTCAAAAAGATCCTGAAAAGCAAAGTGAGACAGGAAAGAAAATAGAAGTGATACCTGTAATGGAGGTAAATAGTCGCAGTCAGGAAAACATTGAAGAGAATAGTGACAATGATTGAGGTATATACCTGTTAAAATTTTAGGTTTTCTGTTTTTGGCATAAGGCTGAAGAAATTGTGTTAGGTGACACAAGGTCGAAGAAAATGTGTTAGCTGGAAAAATATAACTTGTGACATTAGGTCGAAGAAAAACTGTTAGAAGGTTTAAAGGTATATATATTAAAAAAAAATTGAAAAAGGGGGGTGTTAGAAATTTTTAGAAAATGTAGACATTTTTAAAATTTTTGTTTTATTTTTCCTTGTAAGTTTAATGAAATTACTTTCATGTTTTTATAAATAACAGTTTAAGATGCTTATTCATAAAGGGATATTGTAAGATGTCTCTGATATATGTGTTCCTAATAATTGATACTTTGGTTAATTTAGGTTGTAATTTTTCCTTTAGAAATTAACTAGGAGAAGTTTAAGGTCAATAGGACAAGCAAAGTTTCAGCTAGTCAAGACAAACATAGTGTAATACTGACACCTTTATTAGTTATAGTTTTTGCTTATAAGAGAGAGAGATAGATCTCGAAGGGTTTTGTTAAACTGAATTTGAAAGTTGTAGGCAAACTGATGAGACAAGTCTTTAGAAATACTAATACAGGTGAAATTGAATCATGTTCATCTTAGATAAAATTTTTGCTAAAAGTTTTGGGTGTTGTTTGGTGATTTTTAAATCACCAGATGAGGGAGTTGATGAAGCGAGCTTCAGAAAATATTTTATTCTGACTTGTGGATCCAATTCCCTATAACATGAACTAATCAATTAATGAATTGTTGCATGTTTTGTTTGATTAATCCAATCTAGATTAAGCGTGCACCACACATGAACACGCGGGAACTAATAACATGTGCTCTTGTTGCATTTGCAAGTCTGTTTTGTAACACATGACTAATATTGTTTTGTTTGTCATGTCTGTCCTATTGTCTTTGTCACTATTAATATGCGGCTGAACATTCAAGGCATGTGCTTCATTATATGTGCTTACATGTTTGTCCTATGTTGTGATTTGTCTGTCTGTGAAACATTTAATCATCTTTTAATTCTTTCAGATTCATAAAGCTGGAGTATATGAAGAATGGTAGATATTTTATGTGCTGCTTTAATTGTTTGCTTCTGCTAGTTGTCATTTATTAATGGGTTAAATACTAGCAGGGAAGGGTGGGTAACAGAAGGGTTTGTTTTACCTGAATTAATCACTCTTTTTGTGTTTGTTTAATTATTAGCCTGAATGTGGTTTGAGGCCTAGCCTTAGTTCTGATTCTGAAGAAAAGCTGGTCGGCCTGTACGTGAGCAGAGTTGGAGCCAAGTGCAGTCATCTTGGAAACTTTCCATGCAACTTTGCTTTTGCATAACCTTTGAAAAAGACTGTGGCTCTAACAAAAGAGACTTATTCATGAACTGCTCTGGATGTTCTTTTCTCAAGGCCGATGAAATGGCAGGGATGATTTTTGCCGAGCTCTGGTGGAAGTCAGAGAAGCAACTTTTTAATTTGTTGCAAAGACACTCAGAAGCTGATGTCACTCTATGTCAATGAACAATAGTATGGTGACGCTTACACCCTGGACGTGGTGATTTTGGTGGTCTGACAGACAACAACCAATCAGAGTGCTGAACTTTTAGAAAGAATTACATTTTAGTTAGATTAGCAAGCAAATAGGGTATAAAAATTGGCCTCTTGAAGGGATCGGGGCTGACTGTTTCCTGAGGGCGAAGTGCTGTTCGATTTTCCATGGACTTGTAAGCATTCAACTGTTTATTCATTATTTTCCTTTTCAGGTCAGAAAGCTAACTTAGGGTTTAGGGTCATGTTTTCTTTAAATTCATTATTTCATACAATGTTGAACTGCCAGATTTTGAGCCAATGATTAATGCAATAAAGCTTACTTAATAAAAATAAATGTTGATATTAATAAAGAGCTAATTGAATTTATATAATTTTGAAAAATTTAAAATAAACTTTTAAAATGACAAGCTGGTCTTGTTTATTGAAAAAAGTTTAATAACAACATATCAGATCCATTTGCCTCATGTTCAGCTGCTCTGTTGTTTCTTATGGGCCTGGTTTTGATTGGTAAGTATGATAGTAGATTGTGACATCATTTATAAAGAATTTCTGTTGGAGCGCTGGAACAATGCCAAGGTAAAAAGTTAATTTATACAACGTAGATTATTTTACTTTACAATTTACCAGACTGAAAGATCTTAGTGTAGCTCAAGGGTACATTCGAAGCTGTGTCCTTTATGTAATCTGTATGATGGAAAAAATAAACATTTCATTTGCAGATGCCCGACTTTGCTTACCCTAAGAAAATGACGTCTTCCAATATTAGCTGAATCAGGACGTAGGACAATTTGAAAAACCATTTCTTTGATTTTCAATTAAACAGTTAGTAGTCATATAAGTCAAGTAGAATTTCGTCTATTACTATTAAACAAATACCTGACGTTACAATTTTGCTGCTCGCTCAACACTTACAGAGACTGCCACAAGACAAGCACAGAAGCTGCACTTTCCTACTTAATTAACTCCACATCCAATCGTGTAGCTGTTGCCTTATGTACTTTTAAATCAAGTAGAAACATGTTTACCAATAGATGAAAACCTTTCGATTGTATAGTAGTTTTAGGCATGCAGTGTACCTAGATTGCTGGGTTATCTTTTTTTTAATGTGAATGATGTTATCTATACAATCAAGCTTACTACTGTTGTGCCTGCCTGCCTGCCTGCCTGCCTGCCTGCCTGCCTCCACCTCCTATCCACCCTCCTTTTAGTGTATGAGTCATGTTTTATACAACTGCTTCTGGTTTTATAAGCTCTGAGTCATCTGATACCCCAGGGAATGGCAATACGGTCTTTTGTTTCACTTCAGCTGTTGCTGGCAGGGCTGCTGCTGAACAAGCGAGAGCTAACACTGCACAGGCAAGGACCCGAGGTAAAAGACAGAAAGTAAACAAGCACAACTGTAATACTTCCCTCTTCAGGGACCACGTTTGAATGTCAACTCCTTGTCTCTTGGAATCATAATCTAGTGCAGGCTCATCAAGCACCTTAGCTATTTTGGGTTAAAGCCGCGCTCGCCATTCTTTTATAAATATGCCCCAAAGTGTGAGGGTTTAAGGAGATCATTGCAAGAAAGTGACTTCAGAACACAGGCATACAAAACACATTCTTAAAGGAGTTGCCATCAATAACACAGAGGTGAGAAGAATTTATGTTCAATTAATGTGCGCAGAGCTACAACATTTGTCACTTTTAACACTATTTCATGGCTCAATAACACAATAAGTTGACATGTAGCCTTCATGCATCTTGCCTATCTGTGCCTCTGTCTGCTCTCCTGTACACCTGTTCTGCCTGACTGTATGCTTATTCATCTCTGTGCCTGTATTGTTCCATCTGTCCATCTGCAAATGTGCATGTGTTTGTGATGTGTGCCAAAGCGCGTTGATGCTGTTTGTCTCTGTATTTATACACTATACAAAAAATAAACTTCTATTTTGATCTATGCTTCTCGAATATGTGTTTGCTCCCACTCATCGAACTATTGTACTATTTATGTTTTAACATATATAATGTTGCATGATGCAACCTGTTCTAAACAGCAAACCGGGCTACCAATCGACAAATAAAAAGTGTTTTACGCTCATCTGCAAAGATTCTAAGGTTGAAGTCTAAGTCAATTCCTGGCCAAAGGAGAGTCACTCTACAGCTCTGATAATAAGTGAATCTATTAAATTAAATTGACCAGCAAGCAAGAACATACACTAACTAGGGTGAAATAGTTTATACAATGTATTAAATATGTTTAAAAAAGACCAGACATAATGCATTAACCTTTAAGATCCCTACTGCTACCAGACAACATCTTATTTTAAATTTTTTTTGTGTCCTCATTCGCCAATACCTATAACATTACCCTTTCTCAATGGGCTCGGATGACGTGGGCTCTTCCCTCGTATTTTCTCGATGCCATCAGCCCAGAGCCCAGAGGGACATGTTTTCAGACAGAAGGACACTTCCCATCAATTGATTTGGGGAGGTTAGGTATCACTCCAGATTGATCGAAAGATCCGTTGGACCCTCTCAATGCCCCATGAGCCATGGGCACGTCTAATTTGGTCCAGGGAGTGTCCAGTTGGCATAATCATAGGACCAAACAAAAAAAAACAAAAAAAAAACTCCTCTCCACTGCAACAACAAGTCCCAGTATGTGATCTTTTTCCTGCTACATACTCTGGCCATGTCTGTTTTAGATGTTTCATACAAGGTACAAGGAAGTCAACCAGTCCGGGTGAGGGGGGGGTGGGGGGGTAGACATTTTGACTAGGTTAACTCTCTCCAGAATGGATAAGGGGATGTGTACCCATGACTTCATTTGTTTGTGACAGTCCCGAAGAGTTCGTGATAAATTGATGTCTGTCAGTTTATTAATATCCTGGGTAATTGTGATCCTAAGATAACGCATACTGCAACTAGTCTGGTATGCAGTGTTCGGGATATTCCAAGTCATAGCTTCTGCCTTGCCAGCGTTTATCTCATAACCAGAGACCCTACCGAACTCCTCCGCCAGTTTGATTACTACCGGGAGAGTTCTGTCAAGGTCTGCTGACAGTATAAAAATATCGTCCGCATACAGGGCTACCCTTCTCTCCCAGTCCTCATACCTAAAACATTCGATATGCGGGTTGTCCCTTAATTTCTGTGCAAATGGTTCAATACATATCGAACAACAAGGGAGAGAGAGGGCAGCCCTGTCGGGTACCTCTAGTTATACCAAATGGCTTTGTAAGACAGCCATTCACCAGGAGCTTGGCCGATGGAGATTTATAAATCGATTGTATAGCCCGGCAAAATCTTTCGCTCAGGTTGAATTTCTCCATGACTTCCGATAGGTAAATCCAATTTACCCCATCGAAAGTCTTGGTGGCGTCTAGAGTCAAGTCAGCAAGAGGTAGCGAATATGCGGAGGCGATATCTATTGCTCAGACCAGGTCATAGGTGAGGTCTGCTAACTGTCCCCCTTTCACAAACCCCTTTTGATCGGGGTGAAGAATATCTCCGACCACCTCCCCCAATCTAGTAGCCAAAATAGTTGTATAAATGTTATAATCGGTGTTCAAGAGCGATATGGGCCGATAAGACCCACAGCTGGAGGGGTCCTTTCCTGGTTTCAGAATGAGAACTACAGTAGCATCATTCCACGTTGCCGGAGGGCTAGTTCCATTCATAAAGATTTTATTAAATAGAAGAGTTATTGTTGGTATTAAACTCTCCCCAAGTGCACGATATAATTCTATTAGAAGCCCATCCGGACCGGCCGCCTTTCCCCTTTTCCCACTTGCCAATGCTTTCCTCACTTCTTCTTGCATAATGGGCTGCCTTAAATCCAGTTGTTGTTTGGAGCTAATAGGTGCTAGAGCGATATTCTCCAGCCAAGACTTAGCCTTAGATTTATTGTCTGTACAGGTCTCTTTATACATCTCCTGAAAATAGTCCAGAAAAGCCTCTCCTATGCCCACATCTGAATTGCCTACTGAGATCTCCTAAATATGGTTCTGGGGCTGGTCTGCCTTGATTTTCCAAGCAAGTAGTGTACCAGCTCCTTCTCTATACTCAAAGTGGGCCATCTTGCTCACTTCCCACCTATGCATAAGCCTCCCCTTGAGGACGGACTCCATTTGTTCCTTCGATTTCCTACTCATTTCCCGATCTTCCTTCTATCCGGTCCCCTCTTGAGCATTTAGTTTTATTTCCACCTTCCTCATATCTTCCTCCAGGCCCATGATCTCTTCTCTATATTTCTTACATCTATAGATTGCCCTGTTGGTTATTTTACCCCTAAGAAAAGCCTTGAAAGTATCCTAAATGATAGAAATGTCAGCGGTTCCCAAGTTGATCTCAAAAAATTGTTTTGTTTCCCGAGAAAGGAAACTCATCTCATTTTCTTCTAGTAGGAGTGTTTGGTCGAAGGACCACCCTCTGGCCTGTTGAGTACCTAGGCTCTGTACCGTCAATAAAATACTGGAGCGGTCTGACATATGCAATGGCAGATATGTTATATCCTTTACTTTATCTCTAAGAATATGGCTGACCAGTATGTAATCAATTCGTGACTTATGTTTGTACTTGAAATTCCTGAACGAAACCCCCATCTGTTGCCCTGACGTTTCTCTCCAGATATCACTAAGACCCAATTCCGTCATTATTGTCAAGAGGGCTGTCCTTGATCTCGAAGGGGTGATTGCTCTACAATTGTGGGATTTATCCAATTTAGGATCTAGAAAGATATTGAAGTCCCCTGCCCATATCACCGGCTTGGGAAAGTCCAATAAATGCGAAAAGATGGTTTGGAGGTTAGAGGGGTCGTCACAGTTCGGACCATAGTAGCCGACTAATGTAAAAAGAACCTCTCTAACAGAGACTTTCAATATTAACCATCTGCCCCCTGGGTCCCTTATATATTGCCAAATCTGTGCTTTAGCTGATTTTTTGCCACAAGGAGATGTGTCTCCTGGATAACCAAAACTTGGGCAGGGGAGGCTCTCAGATATTGTAGAATTTTCCTTCTAAGCGACCTCACCCTCAAGCCATTGATGTTAAAGGACATTAACTGCAAGGAATTCATTTGTGGAAGTACTACACCCTCCAGCAGACCCACCTTGAGGAAAAGCAAAAGCTACACCTTGATTTAAGCCCATCAGTCAATCCTAGCCTAACTAAAATTCTCTGGTCAACATAACCTATGAAAAATAAGAGGAATGAGTTTTTTTTGATATTTTATGCCCCTGTGCTCCCATACCCCCACCCCACAACCCCCTTGGAGAACCCAACCCCTATTTACCTGGACTAGTTATTGTCCAGATGCGGCGCCCGTAACCTCCTTCTCCTTTACCTACTTACCCACATGTGTCACCCACCAAAGAGTGGGGAAAAAAACCCGTGCCTTGCATCATATCCCCTTTTCCCCCTTTTATTAAACAATAAAAAAAGTTTTTTTTTTTCATTTCTTTTTCTTTATTTAATTATTTATTTATTTGTGCCTTTTCTCTTTCTCCCCTATTTCCTCCTTTGTGTGCTTGTGCACGTAAAAATATTCTCTTTTTTCTCTCTCTTCTCCCTTTTTTAAAAATTATTTTATGTTACTTTTTTCCACCCTCTTTTCTCACAAGCCGAAGGTAGTAACCTTCGCCTCGATCTACAGAACATCATTTCGTGGTTGGTTTGCTTACAGGGGCCCTTTATCGATGCTATCCAGTAGTTCATCTGCCTCCTGAATGGACCTGATGTGCATTTTATTATTGTGCATTACCTTCAAGAACGCAGGGAATTTAAGTTGCACCGTGGCACCGATCTTCTTAAAACTGTCCATTCTTCTCCCACTGTCTTTCTAGTGTGTCTCTTGAGAGGTCTGAGCGAACTTCAAAAGTGAAATCCTTGCTTTTTACTGTTTTCATCTTTAATGCCAAGTTCAAATTGTTTTCTTTCAAGCCATAAGTCAGGAAGTTAATGAGAATTTTCCTCGGCTTGGTCCGATTTGGATTTAACCAGAAAGGGTCCCTGTGAATTCTCTGTATATCTTTTGTCAAGGAATCTACTGAATCATCAAGCGGGAGGGGCTTCCTTTAGCAGATTTACCCTGAAATGTCTTAAGTCGGAGCCCTCTTTACCTTCTGGGATATTCAAAATGCGGAGGTTGTTCCTAGGGGAATTATTTTCCAACGTTTCCATTCTTTCGCGCAACGCGGCCTCGCCCTTTTGTAGCTCTTGGATTTTTGCCTCTGCTGACCCTAAGTTGGATTTTAATTCCTCGACTGAATGCTCAAGGGATTCTGTTATGGTGTTTAGGAGATCCACTTACCTTTCTAAAATCTCACATGAGCTCCTGATCTCCCCTTGATTGGTGGCTGATACGGCACACCATTGCTTAATATCTTACTTTAAGGATGCAAATAGAGCTTCCAGTGAGAGTGGGAGTGGAGGAGAAGGGAACCCGCTCTGCTCTAAACTTCCCAGACTTAAATCTGTTTGCAGCCCAGCTCCGTCCAAATTCTGACCGGTAGTGGCAGTGTCGGTTTCGATGGTGGGGGGAATTACAATATCTGTAGTTGTGACAGAGTCAGTGACAGAAATAGAAGCCAACATAGGTAGCTAAGAGTCCGCCCCTGATAAACTTGTAGACTGCATATCAGCCTGCTCTGCCCCCTGCTTTGTAATCAGTAAGACCTCAGACTGGACCCTTAAAAAGGACCTTAATGAAGGGGTGACCTTCACTATGTTGGATACGGCCTTGCTCTTCCCGCTTTTAATACTCCTGCCTTTTACTTGGTAAATTTGAAAGGCTGAGTTATCACAGGGCAGGATAGTAGACTTAGATGTGGCAGGGATAGTTGTAATGTTCTTCTTGGCTACCTCCCCCGCTAATTGATCACCTAACACTTCTCCCTTTTCCTTGGGTTACCCTTTTTTCCTTCCAGACACCCTTGTGCCAATATTCTTACCTTGCCTCTCTTTTATTTTAGTTGTGGCATTACTTCGTTTTACTGGAAGCCTCCCACCGTCTTGGCCGTCTTCATCGTCCTGACATTGTGAGAAAGATTGGAAACGCTGATCTATCTGGGCGTCAGATAAGGAAGATAACACCAGCCCTTGGGACACGATGATATCGCTTGTATGGGAGACTCCTGGCCGAATCTTTGCTTTCCACCCTCAAAGCTTCAAAAAAACACCCGATGCTGGCGCTGCCGCTGTTGACCTGGAGGAGGCCGCGCCTCAACTCCAGTGCAGCAGCACACCAGCGGGAGAGGCAGGGCGGGCGGGGTACGCCGAGGCTCCATGACATCCGCCCCCGCAACAAACTCGGCGATCCTTCACCCGCACGCCGAAATAGGGAGATCGGGGACCGAGAGCTCACAAGGTAAGTAATGCAGTCAACGCGGTAGTAGGAGAGAAGTTACCGGTGCGCATGTCTGCTCAGCCAGCAGGCGCCATGTTCTCCGCTCAACTGAAGCACCAAGTCCTACCAGACAACATCTTACTCACCCCTATACAGTTACCCCTAGTCATGCTGCCGAATATCGGACATGCTAAAGGTATACCCAGTGGATCCATATCCGTTCCAAACCAATCTATGCCAAGTCATCTAGTTTCTCTGAGGCCAGCATATTTTTTTATTTTAAAGAACTTGATAAGCCTTGAATAGCACAAAACTTGATCAGTTTAGAAAATCTACAAAGTTGCAAGTCAGCCTACATCACAAGTTTATACCCTTCTACTTTTTTTTTTTTTTTTAAATATGTTTTTATTGCGAAAACATGACATGGGCACAGCAGACACAATCATGAAAAGCCGTTCACATATATAAAACCATAATATCACGTATCAGGGAGCATACACAGCCTAATATGGCCCACATCCCGGGGGCTGGGCGGCGTAGGAGCAGGATAATCAAACCACCGCTGTGCACGAGAGACATACACGTATCACTGTATTCGCCGGTTTTTTCATGGTACAAGCATATTTAAAAAAAGAACCAATTAAACAACAAACAATTACCCCAGAAACAGCATCAGTAGCACAGGACCGAACACAGCAGAACAGGTACGTGTGGATCAGGGGAGGCACGGGTGGTACAGTGCCGCATGGGCTCATGGGAGACGTAGTTATGTCTAAGCATATACATAGCAAGGAATAGCAGTGTGGCTACATAGGGCCCCTACACCCGTTCCAGATCTCTCACAGACACTCCCCCTTAGTACAATCGGCTACCGAAGCAGTGGGGAGAACAACTCCGCGCTCGTGGCATCAGAATCATCCTCCTCCAGCCCCTCCATACACAGCACCCTCCAGGCCATCAAATCATCCTGTAGCTTACTATCTCTACGGGTGCGCTGCATGTGAGTCTCTTCCGCCAGGGCCCATTCTCTCGCATCTTTCAGCCACAAGGAAAACTCCGGCGCCCTTTGACCCATCCATGTAATAGCCACACGCCTCCGCGCCAGGACCAGCAGGAGTTGCAAGAATTTATAGGATAACTTTTTCTTTCTGGGCTTCGGCACCAGTGCCAGGAGGCAGTGGATGGGTTCCAAACGGAGTGTAATCCGTGTGGCCCGAGCAACATGAGTCACCACCTTCCGCCAAAAGTCGTGAACCAGGGGGCAGTCCCATGCTAGGTGGAGGAAACCCGCCCTCCGCGCCCCACATCTCGGGCAATTATGTCGTCTGTCCGCCGATATACGGTGTAGGGAGACAGGCGTCATATAAGTACGGTGGACAAAATTAAAGTGAATAAGTTTAAAACGTGCGTTGCAGGAGACCTTACGGGTCAGAAGCCCGATCCGTTTCCGTTGGCCCGGGTCCAGGTCCATTCCCAGATCCGCCTCCCACGCCGCCCAAGACAGTGCCACCGGCGGGGTCGAATCCCGACGCATAGCGGAGTAGAGAAGGGAGATCAAGCGTTTGCCTCTCCCACAGGACAAAATGATGTCCAGGACGTTCGTAGACGGGGGAGCCTCCGGATACTGGGGCCACGTAGTCCTGGCCACGTCCTGTAGGGCTCCGTAGTGGAGATACTGTCCCTCGTGTAAGTCAAAGGACTCCAAGGCGTGTTCGAAGGACACATAGGAATCGTTCGGGTAGAGGTCCGCAAGCGTCTCGCAACCGCCAGAGCGCCACTCCGTGAAGGACATATTCTCTTCCAACCGAAGTATTGGGGCCATGATCCAAAGCGAGAGCTCCCTATGAAACGGCGCCCGCTTCAATACTTTTTCAACGAACCGCTGCCAGATCGCTGCTGTGTGGCGCACCACATACGGCAGGGCGCAATCAGCGCCGCGGCCCTGCATCAGGGCCTCCTGTAGGGTTCTTCCATCAGCCATACCAGCAAGCAGTGCTAGTTCCCAGTTCTCAGTGTCAGCAAACCATCGAGCTGCTGGGAGAAGCTGAGCTGCGTAGTAGTATAGGTCAAATCATGGGGCTTTAAGGCCACCCTCTTCCCAACTCCGCGTCACCGTACGTAAAGCCACTCTACTATGACCACCTGCCCAAAGTAGGGAGGTGAGGAGCGATTCTAAGGTCCGAAATACTCGGGGCGGCAACGGACAGAGGGTATTCTGCAAGGTATAGAGGACCCTAGGGAGCATCACCATTTTGGCAATCGCCAATCTCCCCATCAGTGAAAGGGGAAGCGTATTCCAAAAGATAACAGATTTGTGGAGGGCTGAGAGTACTCTGTCAATATTATAGGTCAGTAGTGTCTCATCCAACGTAGCCACCTGGATGCCAAGGTACCTGAATGCCACTCGTTCACATCTAAAACCCGAATAGGGCACATCCACGTCCGAGTCCTGAGCATAGCCCACCAGTGGGAAGACCAGAGACTTGGCGAGATTAACACGCAACCCAGACGCTGCACCAAAGCGGTCCAGGAGCCGCAATAGGACAGGGAGAGCCTCAGAGGGGGAGGTCAAATAAAAAAGCGCATCATCTGCGTAAAGGGAGATTATATTGGTAGTGGCACCCACCACTATCCCCCACTGTCGGAGCTCCATGCGAGCGGCGATGGCTAGGGGCTCAATTGCAATGGCAAACAGGAGAGGGGACAGGGGGCAACCCTGACGGGTGCCTCTCTCCAATGTCCACTCCTCCGAGCGGGCTGAACCCAATCTCACCCTAGCGCGGGGTGCCCTACAAAGTATCTTGATCCAATTACAAAATCCAGGTCCAAACCCCATATTGGTTAGTTCCTGCATTAAATATCACCAGTGCACTGTGTCAAAAGCCTTAGTCAAATCAACTGACACCAAGACATGTGGATCCTCCCTGCCCCGAACCTCATGGAGGACATGATTCAGGCGGCGCAGATTCATCGCCGTATTACGACCCAGGATAAATCCGCACTGGTCGGAATGGATTAGTCGAGTCATGTACGGGGCAAGGCGAGTGGCTAAGATCTTAGTAAGGATCTTGGCATCCGTGTTAATCAGGGTTATAGGGCGGTAGGCTGCGGGATCAGTACTGTCCCCTCCCGGCTTTAAGATCATGCATACCTCTCCTTGGTTCATAGATGTCGGGAGGGTGCCAGTACGCAGAGCCTCAGTATAAACCTGCAAGAGAAGGGGAGCCAAAACATGCCCGAAGGAATGATAGAATTCGGCTGGGTAACCGTCTCCACCAGGGGCCTTCACACGGGGGAGGGAGGCCATCGCTGCTGTTATCTCGCCTAGCGTGATTTGTGTGTCCAGGTCCTTCACATCCGCCTCTGATAGAGTCTGGAGGTCCAAGTCCTCAAGGTACAAGTGACAGGCATCGTCTGTAATGGACTGATCTGCCCTATATATAGTTTGCAGATGGCACCGCAGGACCTCAAGGAGATCGGATTCAGAGTGGACCACATTGCCACCCAAGTCGCGTAGGGCAACTATTTTCTCAGGCGCAAATTCGCGGCGAAGAATCCAGGCCAACAGGCGGCCGGATTTATCCCCCTCACGATGGAGGCGTTGCCTATACTGGCCCAACGTAAACTTATCAAGTCTAGTAAGTATGTCGTGGATTGAGGCCAAGGCAGCAGACTCCGTTCGCCGATCAGTTGCGTCAGGGTCCGGGCTCGATTGGGCGCGTTGAAGCGCAGCCTCTTCTCTCTGTAAATCAGACATCAGTTGTTTGCGGACCCCATATGTGAGGCCCATACAGACGCCACGCACTACCGCCTTCAAGGCGTCCCATTTAGTAGAGAAGGGTAGATCTTCCCCCCCCCAGTTGAGTTCCACATATTCCGACAGTGACTCCGCCACACGGTCCTTGCCCACCGGGTCCAACAGGAGGTCAGCGGGCATTCTCCACGTTCGCGGACGCGCCGCTCGATCAGGCCACTGCGCCACGCATGTCACCGGGGCATGGTCCGATAGGTATCGGGCCTGGTGCGTGACCGTCAAGGTCAAGGACGGGGTAAGGTTGGCCGCAAGAACGCGGTCCAATCTGCTGTGGGTACCATGCGTCGGGGTGTAACATGTATAAATCTTCTGAGCAGGGTGACAGGAACGCCACACATCTATAGCTCCAAGATTATGCATAACGTCACGCAGACGGGCCGTCATACGGGGCTTAGTGCCCAATCGGGGCGGGTGGCGATCTAAGTCAGGGTGCAGTACGCAATTGAAGTCCCCAAACCAAAGGAGGGGTACATCCAATCCCGAAGCCACAAGATCCTGGACCTGCGAAAAGAAGGCCGGGTCATCAGTGTTCGCGGCATAGGTATTAAGGAGCAAAAGCTCCTTGTCATCCAATCTAAGTCGCACCAGCAGGTATCTACCATCGACATCTGCCTCCACATATTGAACCGCGCAGGGGATCCCCGGGGCTACCCAGACAAGGACTCCTCTAGCATATGTAGAGAAGGAGGAATGAAAAAGCTGGCCTCTCCACTTCCTGGACAGCCGTTGTGCGCCGTCATCATCTAGATGAGTTTCTTGCAAACAGGCGACCGAGACCCCGTGTCTTTTAAGGAAGGTGAGGACCCTGTGTCTCTTGGTGCAAGTACCCAAGCCACGTACATTCCACGTTAAAAATTTAAAACCCATGGCCCATGATAGCGCTCAATCAAACTATAGTATGAAGACAACAGAACCCGTCGCCCCCCCGTCCCCACCACAGGAGAATCTGCCGGAGTAACATTATCAGTAAACTGTCTACAAATCGGTTTCAATGTGCATCTGATGCTAAAAACACTTTCCCCATAAATTGCAACCCACCCCCCAACAACTCCAAAACCTAGAGCTTCCGAGTAAACCAGGACCCCCCCCCACCCACGAGCGAAAGGATAGCAACAACCAGAACCGCCACCCCGCCCTTCCCCTGCCAGTGCCAGGACGTACACAGCCACCCCATACAACACACTCCACTCTCACTCTCACACAACAAAACAACCCCACCCACCCCAATTTCCAGCTCCCCGAAAAGACCCAGCAATATCAGAAAAGTACCTGGGCACGTCCCCACCCCCCCCGTTAATAATAGCGGAGAGAAGTCACATAGGAGAAAAAGGAGCCCCATCCACCTCCCCCGCACCCTAAGTTACCAGGGCTCAAGTGGTCAAACATGAGCCAGTACCCCAGAAAACCCCCCCAGCGACAGGAGCGAGCCAGGGGAATCCAGCAGTGCATCCACAGGAGTGCCCCCACAGTAAGATCATCCGCACAGACAGGGCCAATCAACCCCAGTCAATCAATAGTTCACTCTGACCTTGGCTCAGTGAGGGCCGTCTCCGGGACCACCGGGGCTGTAAAGTCCGCATCCAAAGATGCTTCCAGCAAAGTGTCCGGCACCAGGATGTCACCAGGGCCAGGAGCAGCAGCCGAGCCCGGGTCCGCTCCCGCCGATGCCGTTGCCATAAGGATAGCTCCATCCGCTCCCACTGTGGGCCGAGATGTAGGAGACCCCCGAGACCCAGAGCGGCGCCGTCTCCTGCTGCGATGTTTTTTTCGTGGTCTGGTCCCCCAAGTCTCACGTGGGCCACCTCGCTCCCCCGGAGGGAGGTCGTCTCCTCTGATCTCGAGCCACTCCCACACCTCCGCCGGCGACTCAAAGAAGTGTGCACGGCCCTGTGAGAGCACTTTGAGTTTGGCAGGGTACAGTAGCATATATTGAAGTTTCATCTCGCGGAGTTTTTGTTTGACTCCCACATAAGATTTCCTCTGCTCCTGTACTTGCTGGGTATAGTCCGGGTACACTGACACACGGCTATTTTCAATCAGAAGCGGGGACTCCGATTCCCTTGCAGCCTTCAAAATACAGTCGCGGTCCTTATAGTTCAGGATCTTTGCGATGAGGGCTCTAGGAGCTTCCCCCGGGCGCGGAGGGGGCACAAGGGCTCTATGCGCCCGCTCTACAACTAACACATTCGATAATCCTGATGGGCACAAACGTGTGCGGATCCAATTCTCAAGAAATCGTTCAGGGTTCCCAGCCTCCAACCGTTCCGGAACTCCCAGGACCCGAATGTTGCTCCGGCGGGCTCTCCCTTCCGCGTCTTCAGCCCGTCTCTCCAATGCGCGGGTAGTAGACGTAAGTTGCGCAACAGATTTTTGTAGGGAGGCCACCTCACCCTGCAACTGCTTGATGCTGCCCTCCGCATCCGAGACTTTATCCGCCACCTTGTGAAGATCAGTTCTGAGGAGATTCACGTCAATGGAAACAGTCTCTATCTGGCGTTCCAGCGCAGAGTGGGAACCCTGGATAGCCTTCAGGAGTTCAGCTCTGGATGGCTCTGTAGGGCTCTCGCCGTCGCCCTCCGGTCCCGTCTGTCGCGTGATTCTCTGCGACGGCAGGCGTGGGGTGGTATACTGGGTAATAGTGTTAGGTTGGGAGCCTTTTGAGGAGCGACCGCCTCGAGCCGCCATCTTGTGATGTGGAAGACATCCACAGTTAGCGCCTGCCAAAGGGCCCCGGAGGTCCAACAATCCAGAGGCACAGGGGCCGAGATCAGGAGCAGGCCAGGACCAGCAATGGTAATGTTCAGTACAGATTACGAAGAAGCCAGTTTACCCCACAGCCAGGCCAGCAAAATGGCCGCGGATCTCCCCCTTACTTGGAACGGCGGACGCCGAGAGTCCGGCACAAGGTAAGGAAATGTCAGCCAATCACCCGTTCACGCCACTCCAGAGAGGCCCCCATCGGCAGACGGCAACAGACTGGTTCCCAGGGCCACAGGGACAAGCACAGGTCGCAGCAGGAGTCTCCCCACGTTTGCAGATCAAGAGCTCCGCTCCGGAGGCGGCCCCAAACGAAGGTGAAGATGGCGGGTGGGCGCCAGTCGTAGCCCAAGAACAACGCCACCAGGATAGCGCTTCGCCTCAGTGGCCCCCAGCGGTGGCACCCAGCAGGGGGAGCGAGCCAAGTCTAGCGTGGGCGTGGGGGGAGCAAGGCCACAGGGCTCACGCAACACGTCTCAAGGGGAAAGGAGGCCGGGCACCCCAGCAGGATAGGAGGCTCCGCGTGGCTCCAGGGCCCGAGCACTCCCAGCCGGCAACAGGCCTCGGAGGATCCCCAGTGCTCCGGGCCCAGTCCGCTGCTCAGGATGGGTAGCAGGACGTACCTGGATCCTCGCTGCGTGGCACCACAATTCCCACGTGCCGATCGGCGGGCACCTCCGGGGCCCAGGGAGCGCCGCCACCAAGGGGCTTCAGGTCCGACCCCGATCTCCGTTGCGCGCCACCGCGACCTCTCCAGGCCAACTAGCAGGCACCTCCGGGACCCAAGGAGCGTCAATCTCCAGCTGCGGAGACACCACCAAGACGCGGCGCAGGGCGCAAGGGTCCCCGCAGCAATCGTCCGATGCAGGAGCTCACCCTCGACTCTGTCGGGCGGATCGCCCTCAGTCAGCCTTCCGCCGCTAGGCCCAGACCGCGGCCTCGCGTAGTACAGGGCGGCGCTGCAGACGTCGGCATCGTCGTCACCACCGCACACAGCCGAGCCCAGAAGTCCTCCTCAATGTCAGGAGTTGCGATCGAGTCCGGGGTGGTTCCGACGTAGAATCCACGGGCTGGGACAGCCCAGGCAGGATTTCAAAGCAGGATTAGCGGGTCTGTGGGACGGAGCTGGCGGAGCTCACGTCCTGCCGGCCATGTTGGTTGGCCACGCCCCCTTCCTTCTACTTTAAATCCCATCTAATTGATAGGCTTTGAAGTTGGATTGTGAAAAGTTGATTGAGTGGGCTTTAATATGTACCTTAAAAACTCTGCCTACTCCTTCACATAGAATCATACGGTGTGCACCTGAATACTGAAACCAGAATATTGATGGCACAGAATATCAAGGACAGATTTTCAATGCCAAAATATTGACAGGTAAGTAAAGCTTTTCTATACCTACTCCACATATATGTACCTACGCAATATATATCTTCAAGGTATGTAGTTGTGGAATTAGGAATAGTAAATCTATTGTTCCCTATAGGCAGTTACCTTTCAATATTCTGTCCTTGATATTCTTGTACCACAATATTTTGGGGGTCGTTATTTAGTAGTAGAAGCAGTGTTTAGGAAAGAATGCCCCTATAGAGCACAGCTTTAATGTTTAGTCATAACTGAGCGCCATGCCCCCTTGAAAATATACTTCTGGCTACGGGCCTGTTCCCATGATAGTGATCGAGAATTACAAGCAGCGATTTCGTGTTTGCGTATAATTACTGGCAAACTGCTCCAGTAATGCCTCTTGGTAAGGCTATTAGCAAAGCATTACTTTAATGCAGTGTTTACCGGCAAGGGATGAATGAGTGCTAAATTGGATTTAACATAGACATTATGCATTGACCTTAACTATGCAACTGCCATCTGTTGGCTACATTTGATTTGCTTATATATTAACGCATGTGGGTGTATCTTATTTTACTTTCTTGATTTTCCACACAAATAATCATGTCATATTTTCAATTTTCTCATGATAGATTGCATGGAATCTCATTAATTTGTTGCTATGGCAAAGGACAGGTGTGTGAGACATTCGAATGTATTACAAGTTGTGGATGCTGAGAAAGACGTGGAGCCGCATGTCACATTCTCAGCAAAAACTGTGACTATGATTATGATATACCAATCATAAGGATCTCGAAATGGGAGGGTACTGCTTATGCAATTTACAAAATAGGGCTTTGTGAAATCTAAATACAGTTTCGATACTTTGATCGGAACGACCTCTGGCCAGTTATCGCAGGCACAGCAGAACATTGTAAGCTGCTGTGTGTTGCATAGATTCCGCTGTTCGACGTTGCAGCAGTGTCAGCTAGACAGAAAAGGCATAGATCTAAAAGACTCTAAGGACATATTACAATGTAAATGGACGCATATAGCGTTACCCCTGACGAGGCGTTAAATGATGTAAGCACTTACCCTTCAGGGACAATTTCGTCCCAGTTCCAAGTGCGCAAATAATTAACAACTGGTCGCAAACTAGTAGGTGCAAATTGCACACAAGCTGCTTTGTGAGCCGTTCAGCATTTTGCAATGCGACCGATGTACTATGTAATCGAGTCTATGCCACTTCTCAGGAGGTCACAAAACTCCTATATCATCTGCATTAATGAGACTGGAGGCTGTTTGTAATGCCATGCAACTTACTGCAAATGCAGGGGTGATGAGCAGCAGGGGAAATCTGACCTCCATCCGTGCTTGTTCTTTCTTATAAGGAGGACTTTTTCAAGCATCCCATCTGCCTTGAAGGGACAGGTGCTGCTTTTTTTTTTATTACGTTTTTATTTTATTTGTTAAAACATGGAGAGGAGCGTTAAGTGGTCCTTGGACATCTGTCTGCTCCCACAGAGTCAGTGAAACATAATTCATAACATTCCGTTTAGGAGCTTTATGTGTTCATGTTTATTAATATTGTATGTAATGTATCATTGTTGCTTTTGGCTTCTTGCAAGCACAGTTTTGCTCTTCAAATAATGAATGTAATTTCGAAAATGCGTCATAGCCTTTCTAGAAAGTTTGGCACCAACTACTGCTAAACAGAGACCTTGTGGGAATTGATGCCACGCTCGATTAAGTTAAAAGGGTTTGAGATACCCAACATGGATGGGTCCTGTGGTTGCAACATTAAAATAGCAGTTTGTGTGTTGCGAGTTGATGTTGAAATGAGGGTGAAGAGTGCATAGAAAGTAAAAGGCCCACAGTTATTTTCAGAGGATTCAACATTTGCCATCAGTTAGTTTACAGGAAGGGCCATACAACAAAATTACTATTACTTTTCTGCAGAGTTTATGCGTTTTACCAATGCGCTGAAGATATGACGTAGAGTTTAATCGACTACTATGCAAAATGGTGGAGATTAGGTTTATAATTAATGTGGATACTGAGACGGGGATTGATATTTTTAAAGATTTATACTTGGGGGAAGGATTTCCAGAGGTGTGCATGAGAGGATTTGGTGAACGACGTGCCGCTGTCAGCACTTTAATTACCTGGCCCTTTCCAATTATCAATCTTTCAGTACTGGTACTTTAAAAAAAACAGCTTCTAAATCTTTTTTATTTTGAGCTCCCTGCGCCTGTACAGTGAATGCATGCACGTGCCATCTGTGGCAGGCATAACACTTATCTACACATTTGTACACCTGTCCTTTCTCCTATTGTCATAAAATCGTGGAATTAAAACCTGCTTCTCTCACGCTCATCAACTTCCTAATCAGAGGCTTGCCTCTGATATCCTTTGGGACTTTGTATTTTTTTTGCCATGTTTTTTGTTATTAATTAGCTTTTTGTTTTTTTAACTCGTTCTTTCTAGATCTGATAGTTTATGCAATAACACCCGGACTTAAAGCTATGCATGCAGTGCCAAGCATTATTTGCGCACCTGGCATGCATAAACTCTGTGTTTCTTGTTTGGGAAAATGTCAATCAGTGCACAGTTGCACTTGTTGTGGAATCATCCGTGCAAAGCCCCCCTGGAACTACCTGACTTGCCTGTAGAGTAAAGATGCTGCAATCTCGCAGGAGGCATTGTCTGGGCGCGAGTAAAGGCTTTTAGCTTCTGGACATATTTCATAACATCCTTTCAGCTGATGAGATAGTGAAGCATTCAAACCAGGGATTTTCAATCTCATACTTGAGTAATCCTGGTACAGATGAAAGTACTTCGTAACAACACGGTTTTGTCTCTGGTAAGGGATAACTTGTTTCCGCGATATCTAGTTGTCATGGTCCAGAAAATGGTGGTGAGTGCCTAGGAGCTCTACGAAATCACGGGCCCAAACCATCCTATCATGCAGGGACTCCGCTGCTCCATTACTTCCAGCCCAGCCTCTTGTCTAGATGTAGTGGTCCCAGTCCACCATTACAGCAGAGTTAGACACTGAGAATGGTCTTAACAGAACCCCCAGGGGATTCATCAAGACCCTGGTCCCATTGGCAGCTTTTATTTGGCAGTATAAAGTCTAATTATATTTACATCTCAATGACTGTCACTTCTATCCAGCATTAAAGGAAGAAGCTGAGTCTTTCCTAGACCTCACCCTCAGGATCATGTTCAGTTTTGGGTACTCAGTATTTTACTCCGAACTGGCCTTGCTGAGATCTAAGTTAGTTAAGCTCATCAGCGAAATCAAGAATGCTGGACTAGCTAAGGCTTTCCTTCTTCCACAGACAGTAACGATCATCAGCCAAATGGTGGACCATATTAAGAGCAACATGGCCATCTCAACAAGCAGGTCGCCAAAACATCTTCTGCGACATGCACCTTGCAAAAGCCATTACCATATATGCCAATCTACACAAGCATTCACTGCAACTTCATCTGGTGGAACACTGGGTCCAGTGACTAGTTGATCAGTCCAGACCCATCTCAGCCCCATCATCCTTAGAGCCAACCTTGAGATGATGGGCTCACACTCCCATGCTATCGGTCAGATGCCGCCCTTCTCTCCCCATAAACAGTTCTATTTATCCACCAACTAATCTCAGTGCAAGGGGAAGCTTACTGCATGGAACTTTCTACCAATGAGGGAACATCTGTTTAATCAAACACATACACATGTTTTGACCTATGGGCAATCTTTCAAGTACTGAAAGTCTTCATTACAATGGCGAGATAAAAAGTGGTGTAGAACTTCATGGTCAATACCATGGTCCCATCTATGGTGAGAAAGCCAGGTGATACCCACTCTCCCTAGCTGTGCTGGTTGACCGATGACCTGTGGGAAAGAACCTTGCATCACAGCATTTTCCTGTTTGTATTACACAATGTTGCAACCTATATCATGAGAGTGAACATTCTAAGTATGTGCCTTCAAACTCCACACCAGTGACACTTTCCCCTGGAAATCTTTAATCTCATTTTCAAGGCTTAGCATTTACCAGCCATAGTCCTCTTTACTGTCCCCTTTACTGCTTTCTGAACAGTGAATTAGGTCAGTTTACCTCCTGGATAGGCAGCGGGCCCGGATTCCTTTGGCCCGAATAATTGTGTTCTGGATTAGGGTGGTCATAAATGCCTCCCTAAACCAAAATGGATACCTATCATCAAATAAGACAATCAGGGGCAGTCCAAGATGTTCGGCCATACTAGATGTGTATGCTTGGCCCTGTCATGTCTTGTGTTTGGAATTGCTCCATCTACTTCAGAAGGATCACATCATCCATCCTCAAAGGAGAGAGCTCCTGTCCATGAAAGGAGGAAGAGTGTTGATGGCCTCCTACATCACTTTACCTAAGTGTATAGTTCTCGAGTCAGCTAGACCTCTTATCAGAGATCATGGTTGTCATGGCAGTTGGTAGAAAGACATTAGTCAGAGGTCAGTATAGGAGCCTTTTTTGACTCTTATTAGGTGCTCCCTGATCATCTGTGGCCTCTAGATCCAGGTAACTGCTAAGAGATTTTCAGTCACTGGCCCCATCTCACTTGAAGTTTTTTCTTATGGAAGACATTTTTCTTGACTGCCAGACATCATCCAGGTGCATTAAGTCAACTGCAGGCCTATTGAGCCTCAGAAATGTATAAAGTATCTTAACTTGACAAAGAGTTCCTGAGACATCACCCCACCTTCGTAGAACAAAAAGGAAACAAAGTTTTGTTTGAACAAGGAAATTGTTCTCCTGGCAATTTTTTCCATGTCCCAGGTCTCCATGTATCAGGAGACACTATGTAACCTTATGGTCATGTTGTATTATGTGCCTCGATCTTTAAAAAAACAGAGATATGTGCTCTACTGTTATAATGTATGTGACTGTTGGAGGCAATTATTCTGAGCGAGTGGCTGCTAAGTCCACACTTGTCAGAGCATAGCATTATGTATCACCCACTATTACACTCTTCATGGAGCCCAACACTCAATGCTGATTAGAATACCAGGGCTAAATCAGCAGTGGTGGCAATTTCCAGGCATGTACCTGGCAGAGATATACACTGGGCAGCTACATGGGATAGCCCATGTGTATTCTACTGACACAACGCTTTGAGAATTTCTTCTGGAATGGTGAAATTGTTGCCAGTTTGATCGGGGTGTTCTGGCGCACCTCTTCACATATGCCTAAGCTGCCTTATACCATCTTCTCATTCTCACTAATTTATTGTCAATTGCTATAGAATCTATGCACAGTTATGAGAACAGGAAAAAGTCAGCATGTAAGCATTGAATAAAGTTACATTTATAATTACTTTATTATGTCTACACTGACATCCCTAGCTCTGACTTAATACCTTTGGAAATTACTTCCCATACTGCCCGTATGTGGCATGACACCATAAAGCTGATAAGAAGCCGAAGCCTGCTGCCAATCAGGTTAGATGAAAAAGGCAGTTTAATTCTAAGAAACATGTGAAGGAAATTTGTATCTGGTGAATTAATGGGCGAAAATCATCCCTGCTATGTGATAAAGGAAATGTCCACATTTCAGGATTCTGCTGTACAAAAGGTGAAAAGAAATACTGTATCTGTTTGTTGTCAGTGGTGTTCCTGCTCAGCAAAGCTTTTTAATTTTCAGAAACAAACCCCTGAAGTGGGGGCCTGTTTCCAGAAAACAAAACTTGACACACATGGCGCTTTTTTCCTGCATGTGATAGCCACTAGTTGGATTCTATGATTGGGGCCTGCTATACTTCTCATGGTGGTGCTGGTTAACGAAATCTACTGATGGTCACCCAATCCTAAATATAGCGGGTGACCATCACTAGGACCGGTAGCGGGTGGGCTGCCATGTCAAGTGTTAATGGCAGCAGATCTAGAATGAGTTCTGCTGGTCATCTAGATGGAAGGGGCGAGGATCTGCCAGATTACAATGGTTTTCCCACTCTGCCAAATCCAAAATTATGCTTTAACTTTGATGGAGGCAGGATGTAGACCATCAAATAAGACAGTTACTAATAACTTCCACCTTTCAAGATGTATGTCTAGAAGCACATGTTGACTGGGTTGAGCTGTGACTTTATCAGAGACCTTCAACACAGTGAATCCGATAATCTTGTTTTCCTGACTGTGTACATTTTTCTCACTTGCAGTCAGTCACATTGGAGCGTCATTGAACTTTTATGCCATGACACAAAGGCTAACATTGTGCAAATCTCCTTTAATGCGCAGCACACAGCAGCAACAAATAAAGATATCTAGAACTTCAAAAACATTCCGAAGTGTATAAAGTCCCCCCACAAGTAGATTTGCATAATTTTAGCCTCCGTGTTTTAATAAAATCCGTTCTGCCCACCCAGCTGTGAAAAGTCTAAGTTTTCATTATTAACACTATTCCTTCAACTACCTGTTTCCCCACTGCTTAAAATTATCCAATGTTTGGGAAGTTGCTACTGCAAACATGCTGTTGACTTTCAATGACTCATCCAATTAAGGTAGCTGTATTACCTGGGCGTTAAAATCAGCTCCGCTCGCAGTTTGCAGATTTTCGGCAACTCCCCGTTCCGCGTAGAATGCGGAGTTAACATAAAATCCGCGATCTGCGGCTTAGTGGAGTTGTTTCCTTGTTTGTGCTTTCAAAATGCGTTTTTGTGCAAGCGGTAGCGATTACCGGGATCTGTGCGCCACACTCCTAACATTGGGCTAACACATCGCTGAACCCTGTTGGGCTTGCATCCATGACTCCTTGAGAGTCCTTCTGGGGATCAAAATATACCAGCTTCCTCTTCTTTTTCCCCCCATACCAAGGGATTGGTGGATTTAGTGAGTTCTCTGGGGGGCTTGGTGCGATCTGAGAGGTTTGGTATGTAGTTTCTGCAATACCATGACCAAAACCTGCGGAAGCCTGATACCGAGGAAGGGGCTGGTGCACTTTGAATGTCACTCACTTTGTCAGGTTCAGGGCCTATTCCTCTGTTAGAGAACTGGTAGCAAAAGAAGATGATGTTTTTCCTCAGAAAATCACATTTGTCTCTGTGAAGGGTTAGACCGCGCTCTTTGAGTCTTGTGAAGATTTCTCAGAGGCAAGTGAGGTGCTCCTCGAAGGATTTGGGCGTGCACCAGGATGCTGTCACTCACATTTAGCATGCCTGGGAGACCCTGCAGAACTTCTTTGACAATAAGCTGAAAATCTTCGGCTGTATGGAGATACCAAAGTTCAAACGAGAATACCTTCAGAGGCTGGCATGCAAGGAGTATGGTATGGGGGTGCGAGTCTGGATGTAGAAGGTCCATCTTGGAGAACCATTTCAACCCTGAAAGCTTGCCAATAATGTCATCTATTGTGGGTGTGAGGTGACGATCTTGTTTAATGGCTAGATTGGGCACGTTCATGTCCACGCATATGAGTATGGCATCTGGCTGTTTGAGTTTCTTCGCCACCATGATGGGCAGACCCATGGGGTCAGGACTCTCACCCTTTCGATGATGCCAGCTTTTTCAAGGAGTTCAAGTTCATTCTCTACCTTGGGGCAGAGATGGAAGTCAATTCTGCAGTGTCGAAGCACCACTGGGGCCACTGTGTCATTGATGTGGAAACGGACCGCGGGGCCCACCAGCGATGCCTTCAAACAGAGAAGCAAAGTCTTACAGGAGCTGGTCTAGGTCATTGGTGTGGACACAGAAAAATGAAAATATGACCAAGTGGCTCTCTTGAGTGGTGTGACAACTGGGGAGAAACCCTGTACCTTCTCTGGACACAATACCTTAGCACACCAGTGTGTGAAGTCGTTGGTGGGATCAGCCTGGAAGGCGTCTTCCAGCTGCAACGGTGAGCGGTTGCCAAAGGCATACACTTTGACTATGGTGCAGCGCAGGGCCATAAGGTTTGCAAGGCTGTGGTAGACGTCGACAGCCCTCAGGGTTATGGAGGCGCCAGTATCGATAAGGGCTGAAACCGGATGAGCTAGGATGTCCATTTGTAAAAAGAACAATTGATGGAAAGAATGCAGAACAATGTCATGCACTCACCCCAGTACAAAGATCTGGGCCTAAATCCATCTTTTCTTTGCTCCCCATACCATTCCACTTTGAACCCAGCCCTGTGCAAATCAGTCTTGACCCTGCTCCCTGTAGGAACAGTCCAGCCCGAATTGCCAGGCCAGGTTCTCCCTGGACTTGAAACAAGCATCCTACGATCGGATTTGGGGTTTCACCCCTCATCAGCCAGGCTAGCTTGACTCTAGAGGCATGGAGAGACACGGGACCCACGACTGGGCACACCCGTACCACTTGGGGTGAGAAATGGAAAAAGGACAATTGATGGACAGAATGCAGAACAATGTCATACATTCACCCGGGTACAAAGATCTGGGCCTAAATCCATCATTATTTTGCTCCCCAGGTCATACCAGTTTGAAACCAGCTGTATGCAAATCAGTCTTGACCCTGCTTGGTCCATTTGACACATAGGCGTCGACTCGCACACTCTGCAGAGAGGGTCAATGGCTCTGACCCCATGGACATCTTCAGCGTCCTCGTCATCATTCATGTCGCTGCCAGCTGGTACAGCAGGGTGAGATTCCATGGCACCGACTGTTTTTTTCGTGGTGGATAGCGTCGCTTCTTGGGGGGAAAGGCACACTTTAGAAAAGTGGTTGAGTTTGTCGCAGGTGCTACAGGATTTCCCCTTAGCAGGACACTCACCAGAGTGAGGGTAGCATCCACCACACCACCGACACGTGTGGCCAGGTGCTTCAGATTTGGAGGTGCCCAGATTCAGCTTGCATGCATTCTTGCAAATAGCATTTATAGGTTCTTTTTTATGGCTGCAGTTTGGCTCAGCTCCATATGGGCAGCCTGGGCTTTCAAGAGCTCTTTGGAGTATCCCAGGGATAGAATGTTGCACATGGACAATCTAGGTTCTTGCAAGACCCTTTCACAGAGCTTGGAAGAGGCGCAACCTTGAATGAACTGTTCTCTCAGTTTGTCAGCCTCGTCCAAGAGTGTGCACCTGCTTGCAAGTTCTTTTAGGCAGTTGAAGAATTTGTTCACAGACTCATCCAGCTTCTGCTGAGCTTCGCAAAGCAGAAATCGTTCATAGTCAGGATGTGCATACTGCTCAAAGTGCGCTGTGATAGCATTTTTCAGGGTGGTGTAGTTGCATGGGGACCCAGCTTCAACAACTGTTTTTGAGTTTCTGTGGAAGTCAGGGACATCCAGGTGGAGAATCATGACCCATTTACTGTCTGTAGATATCCCTACAAACTCAAAATAGTTCTCCAGGCCTTCCACCCATGCCTTCCAGCGGGTGGCTTGCGAGGTGGGGGTCTTGTGATGGTGAAGGGCTCCTAGACTGGGATAGAAGACATCTTGCAGCAGGTCAGGCTTGGGGTAGATAGTGGAAGGAATCACCCTCCTTGGCACAGGGATGGGCAGCAACAGGAGGCGATGCACCCTGGCGCATTCTGGAGGCACCTGGCATGTGGGGCTAATGGGGGCAGCAGACAGCAATGGCCAGAGGTCAGGTTCGGTAGGAGCACAGCAGAGGTCCCTTGGACAGGCACTACCGGAGCCAGGTGTCACAACCGGAGGCTGATGGCCAGAGCAAAGCTAGAAAGGGGGCCCACGCAGGTGGCAATATCCAGGGTGCTTGCAGAGGGTCCCTAATCTTATTAGGCCAAGAAACACCTCGACATGCAGATGCATCCTTTGAAGCGCTCACAACATCAGGGTATCAACCTCGAGGGAACCTAGGCAGGCTGAGGGACGAAGACAGCGGCCAGTGTCAGCAGCGTGTTCTTTCCAGGGCCGGCCAGCAGTCAAAGCAATGCAGTCACCCCGGGCGTTCATGAAGTACTGCAAGCAGGTGGGCGGGATGGCCAAGGGCCCAGCAGAAGCCAGTGGATTCAGGCAGCAGCACACAGTGACTGGCAGTGTGCACACCCAGAGCCAACAGCAAGCTGCAAACAGGAGACTGAAGGTGCAGGCGCAAGCGGGGGCAGCACAGCCTCCTCGTCACCAGCGTAATGCCGCAGGATTTATCATGCATGTACTTTTGTGGTCTTCTTACTAACCATGCCTGTTTCCACGTGGAATCTTTCTTTACAGTCGGGCGCAAGTGTCAGCCCAAATCAACACACTCACGCCATCAGGGTAACAATCTAATTTCCTCCTCCATGGGGTGCCCCCGTGGTGTTGCCTGACTCACTGCAACACTATGGCCACCAATTTCCAGTTTAAGTGATTGACAAAGGGCCGAAAATCAGAAGTTCAGTTTTATCCCTATTCAATTTCAAGGCATTTTTGCAGAGCAATTGGGTCACTGAAAACCATACAGGAATGAAAAGTAATCACAGACATAGTCACATCTATCAAGGTGACTATAATTTGTGTATCATTTTAGTACTTCATCATAGTAAGGCTAATTCTCTGCATCAGCTTATTCAAAGGTGAGATGTATAAATTAAACAATGTTGGACTCAAATGTTGGACTCAAATGCCAATCAGTCACAGGAGGAGCCGGTCAATATTATTTTACACATATTCCACTTTTAAATTCTGGTACCCCACGGTTTGGGCAGCAAGATGTACCTAGAAGTGACCTATTAATATTTAAAAGCAGGGGTTAATATTTAAAAGCAGGGTTTCCTACCTGTCAAAAAGGGTTTTGTGACAGAAGGTTTTTAAGCTGCTAAGAACACAGGGTATGCCTGAATCATGCTTTTTAGGCTCAATCTGTGGCTGGCGCAATGGGTAGTGCAGGTGCCATTTATCTTTTCTATCACATATAGTAGAGCCTTTCAGGCAAGTTAAATAAGTCAATTAAGTAAAGGATAATCTAATTTAATCGTGTTTAAAGTGGAGGCAATTTAGTACTATTTATATTAAGTATAATTATTGTGGTAGCCACATCCTCTTGTGCATGTGACCTTTACAGCAGTGTTCACATATCGCGCTACTCTTTCCCACAGCTCTCTTTCATATAACACATCTGCAACCTGTCTCACAAGTAATATGGACAAGACATAATACACAATGCAGATAATGAACAAAACTCTTCAAAATGAATGTCAGAATTTAATTAATACCCCCACATTCAGATTAGGATATACTACATACACATTTCACAGAACATCCCTGTCATTTGTCATTTAGCCTCCTTGTATAAACCTGCAATTCAATTAGCAACAATAACCTTAAGAAATAGCAGTTTAAATTGAAAGTATGTAATACTCTAGATAAAAGCCCAGATTTATATCTGAGTGGACAACCCGTGGGCCCCCCACGCGGACAGAATTTATTCCGTCCCCATTGTGGTGAAGATGCCCTCCTAATTTATGAATGACTGTCAAGCAGACGGTCATTTATAAGTGCATTGGCAGGCTACACCCACACAGCGGTTCCTGCCAATGCATTTTACTGTTTGCTACAGGGCTAGGTGAGAAGGACTCAACCCTGTAGCAAACAGAATTCTTTTTTCTTATTTCAAAAAGAAAATCCCCAAATTATATTTTTTGTAAAGGAAAAATATGATGCTCCCCTGGTCATGGGAGTCTTCTCCAATGGCAGGGGGAGCATTATAACAATGTTTCTTGTTTTTACTGACAGGTTTTACCTTGCAGTAAATAACCCCAACGTCCCATACTGTCATAAGGGGATAGTTTTACATTTTACATTTCTGAGATGTTGCAGCTAGAAACCTCAACTGTACTTAACCTGCGATTAAAACCAGGTGAATTACATCTTTAAAATAGCTAGGGAAATTATAGTAGGGATACAAGTATCCTGGATCATTTACAAATACCTTAAAGCAATCTAGACTTCACTGTTGCAGACACATACCTTTAAATTGATCAATACTTCACTTAGATACTCCACTTCGATGGGTAATAAATCATGACGTTTCTTAGAACCCCCTAAAGCACAGTTATTTCAATATGTATTACCTAGTTTATAAGTAAATTAGAAAATCAATCAAACAATACGTCCTGTAAATTATGATACAATACAGCCTGATCAACAATTTTGATTAACCATTTTTTCCAACTTCCTTTGAACAGTCTATACCACATTTAGATGGATACCTGTAATGATTCCAGGAGTTAGCAGGAGTTTATCTTCATCCATTGTTTTGTCTTCATCTTTAATAATATTTTCTTCTCTACACCTCAATGGCAACCCTTTCTTCGATTCAGTATTTGGCCCCTTGGGGCACACCCTGGTTGCACTCCCAACCCAAGGCACAACGTTTGAGTAGTCCAGTTGTGTACTGTAAGGGTTTTTCTAGTCATTTCCTAAAACATTAATAAGCTATAACAAATGTGAAATTCAAAACAAATTATTTTAGGTTTATATGCAATAATTCAAAACGAAGATAATGTTGCAAGTTTGTTATAAGTCCAATAAGCTGTTATCTTGATACAATACAAAAGATAAAGTCAAATTAACAATAGTTTTATTCAACATTTTAGTGTTATAAAAAAGACAAATGAAATGCATTCTACCGGAGATCGTACAAGAGCTGAAAATATTAGCTGCTGTGTTGCTAATTGGAACTGAATTTTGAAATGTGCACACTTCAGCCATTGTTACCTAATTTTCTGGACATTTTGTAATAATGCATTTCAGTCAATCAATTGGGATTTGTAGAGTGTGGATAATCACTCATGAGGGTATAAAGGCACTGGGATCCTGCTGCAACCAGTAGAAGAGACATGTCTTGAGTCCCTTTCTGAATTAAATGAGAAAGGGTACTGTTCTGAGGTGGAGATCTTTCCATGACTTGGTGCCAATGTAAGTGAAGGAGCATCCTCCACAGCAGCTTTGGCGGATTCGGGGAGTGCGAGCAAGGGCGATGAAGGTGGAGTGCAAGTGTCTGGAGGGTTGGGGGTAGCTCTGGCCGTGGTTGACGTATGCATGTCCAGGGGACCAGCATAGTCATAATTGTTACGTGCACAGAGAATCTCATATGAAGATTTACCTGAGTGAATGTAGCCCAATGCATAGGATGCATGTTCTTGTGATATGACATGTGCACTAACACTTAACCATTTATTTAAAATATTAGTGGGGCTCATACCTTTATCTCTAAATGACTTTAAATTCTGAGCAGTAATTTGAATTATACTTCTTATCGTAGTAAAAACAAAAAAACCTACCTTCACAAATATTGCTTGAAATAATTCTGTACTTCATATTTTTTGAAGAATATTCAATGTCTACTTCTATTTCCTCCTCTTTTTGATCATACAGTGTGGGTCTTTTAAAAAGATGAACTTGGAAATTAATATAGAAGATTATAATCAATGTTTCATATATTTTTAGTTTTAGTGAATAATATATACTCTTACAGTGTAGAATTAATTATATGCATATTAGGTTAATTCACGGACAATGGTTCAGATGGTTATGAGGATTAAAATGTTCCTTGCAAATTTTAATTATTGCATAAACAAGAAAAGTTCTAGATACGTGAAAAGCCTTGTTTTAACACCAATTCTGTTTTCCACCTGGCTTGCAAATCATTCTATAAATATGATCAACAAATACGTTTTAAAGCACACAAGTCACATTTCATAAACTGACCATGTATACAGAGTGATGGCCAGGGTGAAAAATACATGACCTGCAATATAAATTACACGCTGGCCTTTAATAAATAATAAAACAGATAACATTTGTTTGATAATCGACAATTTATTGTATTGAACACCAAGATAGAGGTGCGATATAGACAGCCGGTGCCACGGCTTGCACCCCGAGTTGCTTAAAGGGGTGTCACATCCATGTACTGATCTTGTAAGCAATACACTTATTTTAATTCTGAACCATACATTTGAGATATTAGTGTATTTTTGTATACCCGGCTTGCCCTGCACATTGCTATGAATGTAGAGAGGAGATACACAAGTTCAAAACTGTGGCTAAACTATATATAACTTTATAAACCCTAAGATTAGGAGACTTGAAGGCACAACACCCAAAGAGAACACTATGCAAAATGAGCAGAATGAAAACCATAGCATGAGACTGAAAGACCAGGACACTGATTACACAATTATCTGTAATGCAAATTTATGTGGATTTGTGATACCAATCATGTGGCATTCTTTTTAAACATGATATACAAATAGGCAAATTGGTTCAAGCTCCCAAAATGATCAGTGGGCATAAGAAAGGTAACTGACAGAGTTTATTTGACAAAAATTGCAGAACAAAACGCAGAGAGTTTATACTATTTCCAATGGTTTTTGGAAAAGTAAATATTTACTTACTAGGAATATCAATTGAAAGCTTACAGTTTGCATCACCAACTAAAATTGCAGGGTGGTGTCCACATCTAATTGAATAGAAGATGTAGGAGTAATTGCTGAGAGATGAAAGAATGCCTTTCTAAGAGTATCACTATGAAATTTCTTCCACATCAAGTCTTTCATTGTAGTTAAGAATCAGCAAGTTGCTGTGTGATTCTAGGAGTATAAAGGATTGGTAATATTTGTAACATCATCTGATAGTATTTTTCATATCATATTTAAATGTAACAACATACTATCACACCCGAATATTAAATGAAACAGAATAACTAACACTTGGTAATTATCTAGCCCATTCACACCAACAGATTGAAGGAAGAAGCAAAGGTACATGCCTTTGCATTTAAGATAAAATAATTTCCTCCTGATTTGTAATTTTTGATGTTTAGGCTGTTGATGACACATAACAATCAGTGTATATAAATCTATGGCTTGACATATCTTTAATATGCCTTTCTTACTAAATAGTCTTGCTTTAATAAAATGAACTAAAAGTTGAGAATCACAATCAATTTCCTTTCATTTATTTCTATAAAAGTGACCTCTAAAATATTTGGCTTGTAATTGTATCTCTGGGAAAAGTTTATAACACGCAAAGTATTAGGCAACACAAGAGAACGGTTAAATTGTGTCTGATTATTTTATACATGTTGAATGGCAAATTTTACCCAGGCCAAAATTTGTATGATTAGGATGATCATAAAACGTATATGCAGATGTATAAAACATATGCAGAGATCTGCAAGGTAGTAAATTCAATTGAGTACAAATGCTGAGGCAGGGGATGGGAATCATGCCCCCAGTGAAATTCAGTAAACATATTACAGTCACTAAAATTGTTACAAAGTCAAATCATCCAGCACTTTTGAAAAACAGTATTACTCATTACAATGTAAAATTAAATTGAATTGGTACTTATTTGTTGAAGACTTCAAATATTTATAAACTATTCTAAAATCTCACACACAGACAAACACACAAATCCCCCCCCACACACACACTCACAGTACCTAAAATGAAGAGGTCAAAAGAACACACTGAGAATTAGTCAAAAATAACCTGTCATTCAAATTGTGAAATCCTGCAGAATACAATGTACAGTGACTCCTTTCGGTGGTAGTGCACATGGTCATCAATTCCATTGTTAGATTGTTTTCCCGCAAGAGGGTGAGAATGGAGTACGTAAGTGTAGAATAGAGATGCCATATGTGTGTATGTTACTAGGAAGAACTGCAACAACTATAGGTGTCCGAGAAGGCGGGTAGGGGCATGTGAATCTATAGCTCTACATGCCAAGAACAGATGCTTACTGGGTAAGTACCATTATCCGTTTGAGGCATGTATGCTGTAGATACACATGCTTTGCATAGACTATAAAGCAGTATCCTCCCCAAGCATTGGCTAACCTGTAGGTGTTGCAGTTGTTTGATATAGTGTTTTAAACTCTGCCTGGCCTACATTAGCTTGTTGTCTTGCTAACACATCTACACAGTATTGTTTAGTAAATGTGTGTGGTGTAGACCATGTAGCTGCTTTACATATGTGAGCTAGAGAAATGTTGCATAAATAGGCCTTAGTAGCCCATATCGTGCATACGCTCTAGGGGGTATCGATAAAGTTCTTTTGGTTTTAGCATGACGTATTGGCATGCATTTAACAATCCATCTTGGAATGCCTGATATAGGGATGGGGTCGCCTTTGTGAGGTGGCGCAAATGCAACAAATAGTTGTTTGGTTTTGCGTAAATCTTTAGTCCCTTCCATGTAATACAATAAAGCCCGTCTAGCGTGTGGAGAGATCTTTCTGCCACTGAATCAGGTTGAGGAAAAAACACACTACTTTGGAAAGTGCTTTTGGATTGGTACGAAGAACAACTGTATTGTTATGGAGTTGAAAGAAAGGTTCTTTCAGGGCTAAAGCCTGTAGCTCACCAACTCTCCTCAATAATGTGATAGTAATGAGGAAAGCAACTTTCCATGAGATAAACTGTAGAGGACATTTATGTAAGGGTTCAAAAGGTGGACCCATAAGTCTTGTAAGGACAATATTAAGATTCCACACTGGTGCGGGTGAAACTCTTGGTGGAATTACTCTTTTCAAACCTTCCATGAAAGCTTTGATTACGGGAATTTTCAAAAAGACATAAATGATGTCAGTTTTGCAAATAGGCAGGCACTGCTGCAAGGTGTAAATGAATAGATGTGTAAGTCAACCCTGCGTGGTGTAAATGTAACAGGTAACAGGTAATATTTTGTATAGAAGCGTCTAGGGGATTGATATTATTACAATAGATAACAAATCTTTTAAATGTCTGTGATTAGCAAGCTCTGGTAGTAGGCGTTCTTGCTTGTTTTAAAATAGTCATACATTGTGGTGGTAGATTTGTATGACTTAAGGAGCTCCTTGGGATTTGGATGTCTGATTTCTCCATGGCTCCGAGTGAGGAGATTGGAGGTGAGATGTAGTTTTTGATATGGAACCACAGACAGTTCTAACCATGGTGGTGTACCAGGGTTGACAAGTCCATGTGGGGGCTACTAAGATCAGTGTAGGGGATGCTTGCCTGAGCTTCTAAACTAGCAATGGAAGTAGTGGCAGAGGCGGAAAAGGCTATGCAAATATCCCTGACCAATTCACCCATAGGGCATAGCCTTTGGATAGATGGTGTGGGAACCTGGGTGCCAAGTTTGGGCATTTTGTGTTGTCTACTGTAGTGAACAGATCTATTTGTGGAAATCACCAGTGTAGGAAGTGGGGAAGAAGAACTTGGGGATGCTGTTCCCACTCGTGAATTTGCTGCCTCGGTCTGCTGCGGAGGTCAGCAAACTGATTGTCTACTCCAGGAAGGTGTTCCGCTAGGAGATAGATGTTGTGATGAAATACCCAGCTCCAAATGTTTTGTGCGAGGCATGACAGTTGGAGAGAGTGCGTCCCTCCTTGTACATTGCTGTCATTCTGACTATGTGGACTAGGACAGCTTTGCTTATAAAGTGAGTCTGAAAAACTTTGAGTGCTAGGAACACCGCCAGAAGTTCTAGGTAGTTGATGTGAAAACTTTTGTGTTTGTCACTCCACAGACCTTGGATTCTGTAATGTTGGAGGTGGGCACCCCAACTGGTGAGAGATGATGCGTCTGCTGTTAGCACAGTCTGTGGAATCTGAGGAATAGGGTCTATGAAGAGCCACCCTTTTGAAAAGTGTTTTGGGTTCCACCATTGCAGAGAGCGATGGGTGCAGCCGCCTACCAACACTAGATCGTTTAATTGACCCTGTGGTTGATTCCACTGACTTGCTAGACATTCTCGTAGGGGACGCATGTGAAGCCTTGCATGAAGCAGTATTGCGATGCAAGATGCCATCATTCCCAGCAGTTGCATGAAAACTCTGGCTGGTAATGTTTGATTGGGTTGAAACTGTAGAAACAAAGATAATGGAGAGTGATGAGGTGTAATATGTAAAGGATGCAAAGTTGGGGAGGAGGGAGGAGGAGGAGATGATGGTACTGGATGGAAGAGGCTAGTAACAACACTTCTTTTTCAAAGGGATTTTATAATGATTATCATCATCATGAAGCTTGTGCTTGAATGCGTCTTGGCGTGAATATGTCCTGTGTCAGGATTAATATAGTTTATTTCGCTTAGGACCTGGTTTGGGTGGTACAGTGTCTATTTTCGGGTCCGAACATGCTGAAGAACTTCTTTAGTTTTCGGTTTTGGAGCCGAGATGGACTGACCTTTCGTTGCAGAAGATTTCGGCTCCAAAGGTTGTTTGCTGCATTTCGGTGTTGAAGGTTTCGGCTCCGAACAGACTTTGTGCTTGGAATCAGAACGTTTTGGCCTCCAAAGTGAATTTGGGCCAGCTTGGTGTTGAGTCAGAAGGCTTGACAGTATGTTTCGGTGCTGAGTTGGGAGGTAGAGCTTCAGAAACATTGTCTTGGTGCCGACCTTGGCCAGAAGGCAGAGGTGATTCTGAAGCCTTGGATTTTTTTGGGATGGGTGGACGGGACAAAGGCTCTTCTGTACTCACCCTGTCCCTGGAGCACATTGTCGATGTTGAGATCTATCTCCAAATCGGAGTCTGACACAGCGAAGGCCTGTTCTTCCTTGGCCGCTGCGGGTTCGGGGTTCTCCTGCTCGGAGTCTTCAACAAAGATATCCGGCATGTCGTTGATATGCTGGAGCTGCATTTCCCAGCATCGAGCATGACAATTGTGGAAAGAATCTCTTGTGTCACAGTCTTGTTCTGTGTGCTCTGCAGACCAGCACAAGTTACACACCTGGTATAAGTCGATACGCTGGTACTTGGCTTGGTACCGAGGTCAGAATTTAAATGGAGTCCGGTCCATCGACGAAGAGCCGGACCGATAAGGTTAGGCCTGAAGGTCACCCATGATACTTTCCGTACAGAAATGGAGATTTCGATGACCGAATCGAAACGCAGAGTAGTGGGAAACGCTTTAGAAACAATACGTCGAAGGTAGAGTGGATTGCGCACCGAGGGGAACCCGAGAAACGATTCTGATTCGGAGCGCAGCAAAACACGTCCGAACCTGATGGCGGAAAAAACAATCTAACAATGGAGTCGATGACTATGCGCACTATCACCAAAAGGAGGAGTCACTGTACCTCGTGACTGGAAAGACTTCTTTGAAGACAAAAATAACTTGCAAACATCCGGACCCAACACTAGATGGCAGGAGTATGCACAGCATGTGTATCTACAGCATACATGCCTCGAATATTCAGTTACAATACAACCTGCAATAATACTAATATCATAACACTCAGCGGTCTAGTCAGTCAATTGTAGGTCATACAGGCTGTATAAAAATTTCCTTTTATTGCTTGACACTCTTACACTCAAATAAAATAAAACTGTCAAGGGTCATGTCCCGCACCTATTACTGCACGAGTTCACAGCAATTAAGCTCCCATTACCTACTGAACAGGCATGGAATAACTAAAGAGATCTGCCACATGGCATGGGCCTACATAGGATTTTAATATTGGACACCCCTGCGGGTCAAACTGGCTACATACTACAACTGCTTCAAATTTATAACATGCAAGATATTGGGGCTGCATCGTATGGTGTGGAACTCTGGGGCAACAAAGATTGTAGCTCGTTGGATAGTGTTGAAAATTGTTTTATGCGTTCACTGACCAACCTTCCTATTAGCACCCCGCTCATTCCCTTGCGCTTAGACCTAGGACTGAGAGTGCTTACCTCAAAAACAGGGCTTATACCCATATTGTATAGGTGCAGAATTTGGGTGACACCAGAGCATTAAGTCTATCAGCAAGGTCTAGAGGATGATCTCCTAAAACTTCAATGGGTTAGATATATCCAGCAATCCTTTACTCAACTAGGCTGGGCAAATCTATGGACTACTCCAGCAAACCATAGTGGGATAATTAAAGCTGCCATAAAGAGCTTTTATTAGCAGTATAAGACATCTACTTATATTGGGCCAGCAACAACACGGTCTCTAGCTTCTGTATTCCTTGTTTTTAAATTTGATTTTACATTGGAACCCTTCTTCGATGATGTTGAGCTCCTTTTAGCTAACTCATTATATTTGAAATTTTGTTATGAGACTCCTCCTTTTTGTTCTTAATGGCTGCAAGCTTCTAGGGAACTTGCCCTCTTTGTGCTGGATTCAACAAGACCATCAAACATGTTCTGCTCTTTTTCCCAGCTCACAAACTATATCTGGAAAAAAGGATACTTCAAATTTGTGTACTTTTGGGCTTACGAGATTACAGAATAGCAATTAGGATATTGAGAGCCGATACAAGGCAATCCATAGTGTTTACAGTCTCACGATTTCTGTTCTGTATGTGGAGAATAAGGTCTAAATATTTGCAGTCTAGTGATCCTGGTCCTATTGTAGCTAGATTTGCACATATATTTTGTATGTAATTTTGCTGCTCATGCTGGTATGATCTTTTTAGTCTACTTATTTATGTAAAGCACTGATTGATTTAACTAAATTAAATGTTTTTAAGTACTTTTATGGCTTTGTGCTGAATACATAATTTATATACATCAGCTTGTTGACATCTCACAATGACAATCAGATATATGATGATATTACATCAAGTCCATCACAGCAGATCTCCACAAATTTCTCCTTTAACATATACCTGCTCAGGACAGTATACTTTACACAATATATTTCAAGATGGATATTCCTGTGCACTAAACAGTTAAGTGGACAATGAACAGAATAAATAACAGAAAGGGCCCTGCAGTGATGTTTAAACCTGTCACTTTACTGAAAACCGTAAACTGTGTGTCACTCTCTCACATTTCTTCATGCATCATACTGCTAAATGCTGCATGCCATAACACTATAAATGCAACCCAGTAGTCATTGAGAATTACACGAAAAGACTTCCCACACTGGATCAAAACAAAAACAACACACTTCCAATTACACACCCTAGTATGCTACCCATGTAGGTAAGCAATTCAGCACCACACATAGGAGTAGTAAGTGCTATATAAATGATGTAAATATTACAAGACAAGGCTCCCCTGCCAGAAATAACCTTACACTTGCCTCCCCTAATCTCCCACTCTCCCCTGTGCCCTCCATCTTATCAACTTGCTTCTGCATTTGTTTACTTCCTGCTACTAGTAGGGGTTTATGTATGTATTAACCCCCATGGAATTTGGAATTATGGGTGGGATTACTAATCGACAAAACTGGTCTCACACTGTAATTCCATATTCCCTGGGTTTTAACTTGTAATTGCACGGCACTGTGTCATAATTACTCCGTGGCGCTGGCCCTAGGAGATCTGCAGGTGCTGCACCACTTCCAAATTACAATGAACACCTTTTAGGAACTGCTATTAATTAGTCTAACATGTTTCCATTTACGAGCCTGCAACAAAGTGATCTTTTGTAGTTTGCCCTTAGTGACCCCGTTGTGGGAAGCCAATAGAGGATGAATGGGAGATAAAAGATTGTGTTGAAGGTTTCCCTGTAGACAAATATATGATAAAAACAAGACCACTTACTGTTAAACATTCACACAGATTTTTAAACATTTAAGAAGTGATGCAAGTGCAAAGAAGGCCCATATTCTACACAAAGCAAAGGGCAATACTGAAATAGTAGAAAAACTTGCATTACTTATACACTTAACCAACACTTCCTACTCAGGGATTGCAACATTTTCATTCTTTCAAATGCATTTCTCCTATATAACATCAATTATTGCTACTCCTACGTATTATTAGTTTGAAATAATTTGATGTGGGAACACTCTTGCTATTTATGTGGTAGTTCATGGTGTACCATATAATGTTATCCTATTGTTGCTAATTTATTGAAGACGAGTTTTATTTGTGGAACTCATCTTTCTTGCTGTGAGGGGTATAGTGTGGTTTGCGATGTGGCTTATGAGTACACTTATCCTTTAGTATTTTAATCCCACTAGTTGTTGATCCACAACATTGGCATTGTGCACACCACCAAAAAAGGGTATCTCTTTAGTTCATACAGTTTGATCAGCCTGAATTGCTATTAGTAGTTTTCAGGATTACAGTGCTTAGAAAAAAACTGTTCTATAAGATAAGCAAATCATATTACAACCCTTACTCTTATCTTTAGATGGGGCAAATTCAATGAAAAGACCTTCCATACAACTATCACATACCATAACTTTATGGGTCTGGGATTTCTTACACCAAGTTAAGGGTGGCTTTTGGCAAGACAGAAACCCATCCCATTTTTAATGAAACTATAATTTTTATAGTGGCAACAATAAGGCGTTACATGTTCTATTAAAAATTGATCTTGGAACAACAATATCTCACACTATTTTGCTGTGCTTTCAAAATAGGAAATGTTAACATTGTTTGTTGTCCAGTTGTACAAATTGAAAGATGGAACTAATGTCTGGGAAACAAAATCACTCAATTTTTTATCAAAAGGTTATTCAAGATCTGATAATTGTCTGGTTGAATCTATGTTAGTCCTTTTACTGAAACATGTGTATCTTTCAAATAAATCCATAGAAGTTTTCCCAACCATCTGAGTTGACTTTCCATTAGCCTTTTGGGTGTCTACATTTCACCACTACACCATGTTGATGTTTAATGTACTCACTACAAATAATCATAAGATACCATACAATAGCTATGTGACTTACTAATATATTGTGGAAATTGTGCCTAAAGATACACAACAGGGCCATCATTTTCCAATGATGGATGTGAAAGCCTTACCACATTCTCCTACTGCTGGGCATTTGATAATTTTTAGACATATTTGCTCACCAGAATGGTTTTTCTAAATAACCTTTGAGTTTAATGACCTCATACCACTTATCAGCGCTACCACTTTCAAAAAGTCCACCATCACTAGATTTACTGCATAGTAACAGTTACTTTTGAGGTAAATATGCCCCAGTAGAGTGCATCTCATTAGAAGCATGAAAGAAAAAAAAAAAGCTTTATAAAATACATATAATATACCCATTATTTATATGTACAAAAACACTAGGTGGTCTATTAAGATGGCGGGCAGATCGCCATCCGCCCGCTAAATCACCCTGCCGGATGGCCTTTTACCCCCGCCACATTAGCATGGCGGGGGTTAATGCGGCAGACGGAAAGACAGTCTGCCAGTTTTCCGCCGGATGGCAATCGTCCCGATTGCCTACCGGGCGGAAAAGGCCCATAACATGGTGCATAACATTCATATTATGATGTGGCATTTTCAATGCCTTTCCATGGGGGAGACTCCGCCATGGAAAGGCATGCAGAGGTTTCATTGGGGCCCGTTGTGAGCCCCCAAGGGGGTAGGGGGCAGCACTTGGGGGTACACATGGTACCCCCAAACATTGGCACGCACAAGGTAGCAGGCACCGCGCTGTGCCTGTCACGTTGTGCATGCCAATGCACAACAAGCATATATTGCATTGTGACGGGTGCTGCTTACAGCACCGCCTGCCTCAATGTAATATATGAGGGAGCCACCGTCACCGTGGCATCCTAATTGGCGGTGCGGGACCACCGCACCACTGGTCCCAGCACCGCTAGGGTGGCGGGCGGCTCGCCATCCAAATAGACCCCTAGGTTTGTTAAAACAATGTAAATGTGTTATATTCCACATGCCAAAAGGCCAGAAAATGATAACTCAAACCTTCTAAAACTTCTATAGACTGTTTAAGGTACAAATCACAAAGGTAATGGGAACACAAGTTGACCTTAGGCATGCAACTGCATGCCTTTATGGTTATAATCGTATGTTTGTTATTTTCAAACTACTTGTAAATGACCTTAACTACAAGTAAAATTACACCAAGAGCATGTAATGTTAAAGGTATGCAAAAATGTTCTCAAAGGGAAGTTGTGACATTGGCAACAATTATGATGTAATTCACACACTGCATACAATTAAAGAGTTATAACTAACATTTGCACATACCAATATGAAAACAGAGCGAGAACGTGGTTTGAACACACTAACATTTTTCATTGAATCTGTAGTGGAAGAAGATTAACCATTTGGAATCATATATTGGTCTTTGAGAAAAAATTAAGGTAGCAACAAAAATACATTTGTTTATTATATTGATGAATGTACAATGTGCATTAACGTATGCGATTCTTAGACAGCTAAGCACCTCACGAAAACTGCATATTTCATAGACTTCTAATAGTAATCCAGTAATGACTAATTAAGCACAACATATTACGAATCAGTGAAACAACATGCAGTGGTAGTAAGGTGACTATAATCCAAACACAGTTACTTCAAATTCACCTTTCTGAATCTGCATTCATGCAGTATACTGTAGCATATTTTGGAATTAATTTAGGTCCAGGCAGTGATGGTGGTGTGGGGTCACGGCAGTAGGGACAATGTGTTTCCATTGGAAAAAATCTTAGTGGAATTTTTAGGTTGTCCATAGTTAAGGAATATATTCTGGAATCCACTTATTAACAAGTATGTACACCACCATTTTCCTGACATGCTAATTGTTTGGTGGTTGCTCACTTATTTCCAAGAGTGCTGCAGGAGACATTTCAAACTCTGAGTCACTGAAGTTTTTAAAACTGTCATCATTCGATATATTGTATTATCCCTGGTTATAAAACTTTCTTTACTAACAATTCTGACGTCTTGGAATAGCCAACACATTGCAAGATATCTGCGAATGCATATGCAGGATTTGTGGCTGACCTCACATTGGCACTGTCATTGTCCTGATTTTGTATCAAAAGTAACATGTGTCCTTAGGGAAAGATACCATTACTGCTGTTTGCCAGTGTATGCAAAAAATAAATAGGATCTTCCAGAAAAAGCATGTTCGGAAAGAAATACCAGATATACTGCACAAACACCTGCAATTATTTCTCAGCATTTCTTCCTTGTGTTGTTTGTCTGTAGGATTTGCTTCAGTCATGAATCTTGAAGTTCATTTGCGAATTGGAATGGATTAGTGTTTTTGACCATGTCAATGTGTTTGCATTCGAGTGAAGGATGTCCACTGCAGCTAGCCATTGCCATAAATTCTCTACTTTGAGGAATTTCACAATTGTACTGTTGTTTAGTAATTGTTTTTTTAATATAAACAGGTGCTCTTGTCCACTTCTGCAACGGGGAATGAAATGAATTCAATTTTTGCAATCCATACAATATAGTGGAATCGGGAAAAAATTCTGAATGTTTTATTGATGATGCTGTAGTGTTGAATGACTTACAAACGCTGAATTAAAAATACTAGTTTATCGTTTTTAAAATATCCTAATTTCTCTCACTACAACTGAGTATTGATTGAAGAGGTTGATGTGATTTCTTTATATCCTTCACTAAAATAAACAGAATAATAATGTTATTTGAAAGTTGAACATTTATTTAACATAGTCATCAACATTAATTTGCTGCTAAACATATGCATTTTTAATGTATGCGCCACTAGATCTTGTAGTGGCTTTCCATTTTAGAACATGAATTAAACATTGTTGGAAAACAATTAAATGAATGCATTTTCTTGTAGTTTCATATTATATCCAATATCGCTTCTTTACTATTAGTATGAAAAAAGGTAATTGCAAATAAATCTTTTGCCGGTTTTTGCTACAATCCCTAAAGACATCTCACCTTGTGCTTGGGACTCTGCTGTGGAACTAACCTCGCCGGACCCGCTTCGCGGGTCCCGCAGCGCCGCATTTTAAGTGCGTGTAACACCAGGAGAGGAGCTGTGACCCCGGGGCGTGTGGAGCTGATGGCAGGGCTGCGAGCTAGGGAGCAGGGACTCAACCTTCCAGGAGTCCCTGCGAGCCCTCGCCACACCTGGGCTGCTCTCCCTGCTGGCCCCGCCCCCCGCCCACGGAGTGAAAAGCGGGTGTGCTGCCTGCTCTGGTGGGACCCTTTTGCCGGTTTTTGCTATAATCCCTAAAGACCTCTCACCTTGTGCTTGGGACTCTGCTGTGGAACTAACCTCGCCGGACCCGCTTCGCGGGTCCCGCAGCGCCGCATTTTAAGTGCGTGTAACACCAGGAGAGGAGCTGTGACCCCGGGGCGTGTGGAGCTGACGGCAGGGCTGCGAGCTAGGGAGCAGGGACTCAACCTTCCAGGAGTCCCTGCGAGCCCTCGCCACACCTGGGCTGCTCTCCCTGCTGGCCCCGCCCCCCGCCCACGGAGTGAAAAGCGGGTGTGCTGCCTGCTCTGGTGGGACCCTTTTGCCGGTTTTTGCTACAATCCCTAAAGACCTCTCACCTTGTGCTTGGGACTCTGCTGTGGAACTAACCTCGCCGGACCCGCTTCGCGGGTCCCGCAGCGCCGCATTTTAAGTGCGTGTAACACCAGGAGAGGAGCTGTGACCCCGGGGCGTGTGGAGCTGACGGCAGGGCTGCGAGCTAGGGAGCAGGGACTCAACCTTCCAGGAGTCCCTGCGAGCCCTCGCCACACCTGGGCTGCTCTCCCTGCTGGCCCCGCCCCCTGTCCATAATCTCTCCCTCTCTACCTTAAAAGGAGATCAACGGGCCGCTGCGCGGGAGCGTGCCCGGGAGAAGCCCGGGACAAGGGCGGGACCGTCTGTGGCCGTCCGGGGCCGCTGGAGGCCGGGCTGGGCCACTCCGCTGATCTTTGCATAAATCTACTAGTGAACAGTCAAGCGGGCTTTTAACGTCCCAACATGCCGGACCACTCCAATGGTCCAGTCCTGCGGTCCCCAACGGCTGATGTTGGCCTATCTGTGGTTGGTCCCTTGGACAAGTTTTTCAATCGCCCCGCTAACCCTATTGACAAAGAGCTATCGTTGGCTGAGAGGCGCGCAGAGCGCAGACTATCAATTGAACTGTTAAAGAATTCGGGGGACAAGCGCTCTGGCCAAATTTATCCCGCTTTAGTAACACCATTGTCCTCACTCCAACTACCTGATTTCTGTAACCTGGGTCAAGACGCAAGCACGAATGGGGACAACCAGGGTAGTGTGGGTGATTCGTCCGTCTCCCGTGCAAGCGGAAGTCCTATCACAACCCCAATCCCCCTATCTGTGGTAGGTGTTCCACTGACCAACTTAAAGCCGGGTCTTAAAAGGAAAAGTAACCATACACCTAGGAAAAGCCTTCCCCCTAAGCCACCCTATAAACTCAGGAAAGTTAACAAAAGTATGTATCTTAGCAAGACAGCTACTGTAGAGAGTCGAGGGGGGGTACCCGCGCTAGAGGGGGTAACTACACCTTCTGGCAACATAGATCCTAGTTTACCCACCCCTACAGACACAGAGATGGTAACAGCTGTAACAGCTGACACACAGCCGTGGTTGACTAGCTTGCTTCCTGAAGTAGAACGGCTATTACGGTCCCTATTGCTTCCACTAGAAGAACGCATCACAAAGCTTGCTGACCGTTTAAACCACTTCGAGCAGGCTACTCTTGACAATTTCTTTTCGACTAAGACACTATTAAAAACACAATTAAGGCAGGAGGGCAATAACAGCTGTAAGATCATTGCTGAAGCCCCATCACATGCTAAGGGCCAAAGGGAACCTCCAAACTCTGCTCTGTCTGTAATAACTAGTGGTGGATTGGCAAAGAGACCCTCGAAGTCGCTTAATCCAGCACCACTAGGTATTGCTGCAAATGCACCCATCATTGCTTCAACGGGCCAATCTGTTTTGCAACAGCCAGTACCTAGTAGTATCCGACTGGGTACTGTAGAGGGAGGAGGATCGGAGGGTACCAAAAAGGGTATTGCTGTATCATCTGCCCCAGGAACTGTAAACCAGTTAATAACGACCAAATCGTTACCCCGCCCTGTCCCGCCTGTTCCCAGACCGCCCCCACCACCCTTGAAAAAGCCCCCACATAAGACACCCCCTATGAACCTCACCCCTGACTCCTTCCCCTATGCAGCGGTCCTGATTAATGTCCCACCACTTACATCTGGACAGAGAGAATCCTTCCAGACGCTTAAGAACAAAGCCATGCACTGGTTAAGGGTGAATCGGCCGCTGCCTGGGGACGTAGATGGTCTCATTCTGGGAGTGAGGCGAATAGATTGGATAGGCTCTACCACTAAAAACCTGGGGGGGGGGACTGTATTTTGATAAATTTTCAAGATCCAAGGGTGGTGGGGTGGATTACGAGACAGGGCTGGTGCACGGGCAAGGGAGGCATTGGTATAGTCGACCTTACATTTTTTTACCCGCGCCCCTCTTGTGTTTTGACCTCCCTGATCGCTGAGGCGAACGGCCCTGGAAATTGCCTGTGGCCAGGGTTTGCAGGCCAACCCATACAGAACCCTACTTACCCTACCATCCCGTCCACCTCCGTTGTGGATGTGTGGAATGATTTAGGGAGGGGGCAGTGACAATCCCTTGACTGCCAGGTTAATAATAGGACCCTAACACCCAACAGAACGATTGGTACCCCTTATTGCGGGAATTTAAATTCTTCTGTTGAATCTATCTCGTCGCCCGCTTCTAGGGAGCATAAGGGACTTGGTGGTGCAAGGGAACTAGAGATAGTGCAGATTCCGACAGAGTCTATGAACACCTGTCCCTTGGTGGAAGTTACAGATCTGGTTAATACCATCGAGGCCGGTAGCATCCCGACTGTGACGGATCCACTTTTTAGGATTCTCAGTTGGAATGTGGCCGGGCTGGATAGGAAACTTCCAATGCCTGACTGGAACGCCCTGGTGGAGGACTATTCTATATGTCTGTTCCAGGAAACCTGGTGCAGGGAGCCTTCTCATAAGGCGGGATATTCATCCCACCACATACCAGCGGTACAAACAGAGTGCGGTCGTGGCCGTCCTTCGGGAGGCCTCCTTGTATGGGTAGCTACCGCACTCAATTGTAGGGTGGTTGAGCATGATACTCAATGTCCCGACCTTCTTAATATCACACTAAAAAATTCTAAGGGCCAGGTCATTCTTAATATATTTAACATCTATGCCCGAGGTGTAAAGGGAGGCAGAGAATCCCCCATTATAGCAAGGCTGGAAGCCCTGCTACGAGCATCGCCATACAAGCATTGTACCCTGGTGGGAGGGGATTTTAATTGTACCTTTGAGCCTCTTGGCCTTGAAGTTTTAGAGGATCAAGAGGTTGTCGATAATAGGTGGGGCATTCCGGCCTTAGAGCTCAGTCCAATCAAGAAATGGTCGGAAGTGGCGCTCCAGGTCATCTCTATAACATCTGAGTTTGACCTGAGGGCACTTAATGGTAGGACCAACTCCGATAAAGAGGGAGCTCATACCTACAATAGGCCTGCGCACTCCTCCAGGATAGATTATCTTCTCCTGCACATTCATTTGTGGACGTTTGTTAAGGATATGGTCATTATATCTACTGTAGATAGTGACCATAACCTTCTTTCACTTACCTTGTCCAACTGGTGTCTAGACGACTCTGGTAGGAACAATCTGTGCTCCTCAGTCCCGGATATGTCAGTTGTTTCGAACTGTGGTCGTCGGCTTAAATGGGCCAAGTTGTCCCTTTCACCTGAGAAATTACTTTTTATATCTCAAAGCCTAGCGGCAGCAGTGGGTAATCTTGATCCTCGGGGGTGTGGGGTGGGGGATGTCCTTGCAAGATTTTGTACCCTAACCCTGGCGCTTAGTGATCTCTTTACTGTCCCAAGTAGCACCAAGGGAAAGAGACCAGGTTCTTGGGCTAGACAGGGGTGGTTTAACCGCGCTTGCAGAGAGGCGAAGACTCTGCTGGTTGCTGCAGTTAAATCCAAATCCCAAGAAAGGACCAGGGAGGCCAGAAGGTCTTATTTACTATGTCAAAATGCCGCAAAGAAGGAGTGGGAAGACAACTTCTGGCAGGAACTCCTGACGGCCAGTCGCGGGAGAAATGCGAGAAGTTTTTGGAATCTGGTGGGTAGTAGGAAGCGTCCTGATGACACCATGAGGACGTGTACTATTACTGCCAAGGTATGGTTTGATCACTTTTTGGGTCTCTACTGTGCTATTGAAGGCCCACTTAACGACCAATTTATTCTCCCCTCCTATCTTATGGATAGAGATATGGTTCTTTTCTCAGCCCAAGAGGTTACGAATATAATTAAAACCCTCACTCCGCTAAAAGCAGCAGGCCCGGATGGGCTACCAGGGGATCTTCTTCGTGCACATCCAGGTGACTGGGGGGTGTTGATCTCCGCTCTCCTCAATGCCATCATGGGGGGTGGGTTGGTCCCAGAGTCCTGGAAAGGGGCCGAGGTAGTCCCAATATTTAAAAAAGGAAATCGGGACCTACCTGGAAACTATAGGCCCATAAGCCTGATTGACTCGACCCAGAAGGTGGCGGGAAAAGCAATTTTGGGTAGGATACTCTCATGGGTAGACGAAAACCATATACTATCCGAGATGCAGGCTGGGTTCCGTACTGGCACAGGAACCATTGAACAAGTTTTCAGACTCCTGTTACTGTACTGGAAGGTGGTGGTACTGGGCAAGGGCAGTCTTTATCTGGCCTTTATAGACCTGAAGACTGCCTTTGACCTGGTCCCCCGGGAGGAACTCTGGAGGGTGCTGTACGGCCTTGGGATGCCCCCATACATCGTGGACCTCCTAATGAAATTGCACAAAGCCACCTATGCTCAGGTCAGATGGGGCTTGAATGGGGAGAAGACTGACAAGATCAAGGTAGAGAGGGGTGTACGGCAGGGTTGCGTCCTAGCACCCACCCTTTTTTCGCTTTATGTGAATGGGGTGGTTGACTACTTGCTTGAAGATCCAGCAGACGCCCCCACACTTTGTAATGTTAAAATTCCAACTTTGTTGTTTGCTGACAACACCCTCCTCATCTCGAAAACTCCCCAGGGCCTCCAAAAACTCCTGAACCGGTTCCAGGACTTCTGTTCAATGAGAGGTCTCGTTATTAATGTACAAAAAACTAAATACTTAGTAATGAACCCTCCGAGGAAATTGGGGTGTCCCCCTATCTTATATTCGATCCCGCTGGAAAAAGTCGCCGAATTCGACTATTTGGGAATTCGGCTGAGCGACCGCATGAGTTGGGTACCCCATATCACTAAAATGACACTGGTCCACAAAAGGGTGGGGGGAGCCCTGCTCAAGGAGTATAGCACATCATCGAAACATTGTGTATCACCAATCATTGATATATACAAGGCTAGAGCGGTACCTGCATCGCTATATGGAGCAGAGCTATGGGGTTTGGGCTGCGTGGAGTCCTTGTCCAAAGCAGAGAACAAATTTATTAAAGATTTGATGGCACTCCCGATGAGCACCCCGACTGTACCGATGCTTATGGATGTGGGTTGTAAACCAATGAAAGATCTGGCCCGTCTGCGGCCCCTTCTACTGTGGGCGCGACTTTGGAGAGTCCCGGAACTCAAATCCTATGCAGATGGGCTGGCAGAGATAATGCATTCGGTTGGGTGGTCAAAGATCAAGTGGCTCAGGGACATTAAATACCTGCTTGGGGAACTAGGTTTGGGCAACTGTTGGCTTACTCACTCAGCCCCCCCAAAGGAGATCCTGAAGAAAATATACTGGGGTTGGGTGTCCACTAAGCTTATGAGCAACCATCACCACTGCAACTCCACCGCAGCATATTTAAGGATTAAAGATGTCACTGCCTTTGAACCCTTTCTGGACATTATCACCATCCCAATGGATCGGGCTTTGTACATCAAGTTCAGACTAGGAACTCTACCTCTAGCTGACCTCCTTTCTAGATGGAACTTGCAAAATCAGGTATCACGCTTTTGTGCGCTCTGCTCTGACTGTTGCGAAACTGTGGCGCACTTTCTTCTTGATTGTCCAGACTATGCGCGCCCGAGATCTGTTTGGCTTAAACCCCTCTGCAACGAGTTGGGCATTCGCAAGCATTCTGAGGCCCTACGTATTTTATTGTCTAATACTGCCCCCCCTATTGTTTGTGCTGTGTCTAAATTTTTCAAATGGGCCTGGTTGATACGTCTCAAAAGACTGTCCTTATCGATTTAATGCTTTTCTTAACTAAGTTATCTATTTATTCTGTTTTTACTATGATGTTTGTACAGTCTATGAGTTCTGATATGTCGTTTTTATATATTTTTGTGTAATGCTTTTATGATATACGCATATCGAAATAAAGCTATCAATCAATCAATCAATCAATAAATCTTTCCTTTGTTATTCTGATTTGCCTGTACTAAATACCCTTTAAAAAAGTACTAAAAATCAGTAACATTATACAGGATAAATATTTTGTTAATCATTTGTAATTTCATATTTTCAGCAAAGCAGTGAGATTTTATTTAAAGATGTGTTGATAATTAGTAGTATATTCCGCTTGCGAATAAAGTCTAGATATTTCAGAACCATACACTACCCCTATGCCTACGATCTTAGAAGAATGAGATTGATAACACACTGGATATGTCAAAACCCTGAACAAAATAAGTTATTAATCCATTGGGTGTTTTTTTATCTTTGAAATTGATATGATTACAAATAATATTGTTTTATCCATAAGGCCTTTGAAGTGTACTGAATGGGTTACAAGTATCTGACAAACAGGACAGTGCCAATGACTTCTAGATGAGCTGCATTGTAATTGTAAACAATTACATGGAATTATAAAATGAAAAACCTGAGTCAATAAAACCTCAAACTATCAAAATGTAACTTGGTATCTCTATCTGGGGAAGCAGTTGGTGTGGTACAGCTAGTTCATTTTCCCAATAAACATGCTCAGGAAAGAGAGCAGACACTGGCTCTCGCAGGGACAGCATTACCATTGGGAGCACCCAGGGCAACAATCTAGGTTGGTGCTCCCCTCATGACTTCCTTCTGCATGGATTCCCCTAACGACCACCCACCAATGGTGCCCTTCATTTCTCATTTGCCCCTTTCTCACATTTCTGTAAATCGAGCTATAGGAAATGTTACCTAAGCCAGTTGAACTACAAGGTGTAGGAGTCACATCATCCATACTGTCTGGAGAAACAAGGAGACAGAATAACTAAGTTTTTATGATGCATAATAACCAAAGTTGGTATGCTATTTTGCTTGAAAATGAGAGAGCACAACAGCACCCTATCTCCAACATTATGGTGATGAAGCTCTTTCTTATACTGCTGGCGTACCTTAAGCTGACTTCCGCAAATCTGCACACTCTTGCACCATACTGGAAGGGTGTGTGTGTGATGTTAAGCATAGAACTTATAATGGAAGGGCAACTGTCCAGCACAAAATTATATGGTTTAACAAAGTTTAATACTTGCCAACTGTTTATGTGTGCTGTTTGATGCAGCACACATGCACATCTGGAATGTTTGGAGAAAATAAATCTTTTATTCAACTTTAAACATCGAGGTGTAATATTTTATTCCAAATTCCATTCTATCAAAGTTAATAGATAAGGATTAGTGCAAAGGAGTACCCATGTCCCACCTTTCTATGGCTACTTTACATAAAGTAGAATAAAGTGCTACTTTGTGCTATTTTAGGGCTACTATTCAATGCAATTCAGGATTTGCATTGGATAATTAGCCTCAAAACAACACTTCAGGTTTGCATAATGTTTGTGATGCAAGCCAGCAACACATTGTTAGTAACTCCACACTACAAACTTAGAATTTGAAACAAAACACGATTGGTTGTCATACCAACACAAATTGTATTACAACCCAAGGTACCCTTTTTTAGAAACTATAGAATATCAATTGAGGAAGAAATATAATAGGGTTTGAAGTATTCCTTTAAATTTGCATGCAGCACTTTGATTACCATTCATAGATCAATGTGCTGTAACAGAAGAATTGTAACTTTTAAACTAGGATCTCTGTGACAAAGGAAATTAATCACTGAGTTATCTACATAAAATACAAATTTTGCCACACATTGTTCTTTTTAGCAGTTACATTAATCCCTGTCAGTCAATAACACATTCTTTAGAACAAGAGTACTAATAAATGTCTATTACAGCAGTAAACATGTCAAGTTACATATTTTTACCATATCACAGTTAAAGTGATACAAGAGAACAACATTTGCTACCTCACAGATTGCATTTCCAGTAACTTCACTTTGGGAAATAACAATCCTATGAGCCAGAAGGCCTCATCAATTTAATTTTACCATGCTGCACAAACATAATCAGTTGCATCCTGTTTTATTTTTGAATACCTATTTCTAAAACACGTGAACACAAAACATGCAACAGTATAAACTATTTATGCAGATAAACATAGTATTATATGCTATCTGTTAACATTGTTTAGGGTGGCGATGTGAGGGGTTTCAATAAACAATTTTGGCTTCACCTGTCATGAGTCATGCCACATTTAGCAATTGTATATTATATATGATATGAATAGAGGTTCTGGTGACATCCAGAAAGCAAAGCATATTTTAAATATTACCAGAGCCTCAAGATCTCATTATAGGCCACTTTGAACATAATATGCTTAATGCCTTTTTTTATATAACATGTTTACTTAGCAAGAGTTAGCTTGAGAAATATGTTTTATTCAAACTGCAATATTAGAGTTAGAATGTTTAGGCTTTGCTTAATATTCATAAATAAATTGTCCTAAATATGGAACTTGATGAGGAGAGTGTATTGATGTGATTCTTTAGCTACTGCATTTACTACATAATTCTGGATTTTGCTCATATGTCACATAATTTCTGACATAATTTGAAAATTTCACAAAACATGTTCCCAGAAAACAAATGTATGAATATATTGCTGCTAATGAATGTGCCGTGTCATTTATGCTTTTTGCACACTAATTAGGCTTCTCTTGACACCTAATTTAGTCCTTCATGCTGCATTCTCCTTTCTGTTTGGTCTGAAGCATTCTGCTTGCAGACATGACAATGGTAAACCTCTATATATATGCATTACAAATTACAATACATTCATATCCACTACTAAGAGCGGTCCGTTTCCATTGCTTAGTGAGGAAATGGTGATCTGTGCATTTTCTTTTCTTTGTGCAATAAGGACAAAAATCACTTTTACATCAGTTGAGGAGAAAATTGTGTTTGCTAGAAAATTCAAGCTTCATGTCTGTTCCATTATTCTGTTAAAACGATGATTATAAAAGATAATTAATATTTATATCTAAACAGTCTGTTTTACAAATATGCATTCAAATATATTTAATAAAGAAATATCAGAACTGGAAAGATATGGTGATGGAAAAAATTAAATGTAGAAAGCACAATCCAGGATTAAAACAATTGATATTTAAACTGTCCTTATGCTGTCAGCAGATCATGACATAATACATTAGGACTCACAAAGTACAGCTAGATAAGGACCCGACTGCCAATACAAATGTAACTGCTTCAAACGTGCAGCAAAACAGTATAACATTAGGCAAAAACATACTACTCGTCAAACATAAAAACTCAGGTAGTTTAAAAGAGTTCGAGAAGCCTTTCATTTACCATCCTGATTAATCTACAGATGATCATTTACACTCTGCCAAATGATCCACCGGATTGCAAGAGATCTAGAGAAATGTCCACCATACTGAGAGATCCTCACTGGCCTAAAGGGGATATCTCAGTTTTGAAGGGAGCAACCACAGTGATGAAATCATTCATAGCACTACATTTTTAAGAGGGGGCGCAGTATTTAAAACATTCACTTTTTTTCAAGAAACAAACTGCCAAATCAGGAGTTTATTTCTTGAAAAAAAACGAATGGACACAATGCCAGGGAATTTGCTCCCTGACCATCCAGGCCCTTATTCAATTTCCTTACACATGTCCACTGTGCATTATACAGCAGACACCGGTATGGAAAACGAGTGACCTGCATTCCATAGTGCGGGATGACCATTATCCTCCAAGGAATATATCAAGGAAAGTACAAACAAAGAGACAAAGAACAGGGCCAGTTTTAAGAAATAGAAGATAGGCCTATGGTGGCTGTGATTGAGGAATAGAAACTGGCAGAGAATAAGAACCAATCAGGGTTCTCTTCGAAGGCCACAGGATGGGGCGGGTGCTTCCAGGGGACTTTGAGTACAAGCAGCTGGAATTACTTGGTGCCTAGCAACATGCTCCAAAGGTAAGGTTCCTGGTTCTCTCTGTTACTTCATGTTAGTGTTTCAGCAGCTTTCTTTTGTTTGACCCAGCTTTTGGATTTTATTCATGTAGATGATTTGTCACCCCTTTGATGTTCCATGTAGCATTTACCTACAGTGTGTCACCCTGCTGCTTCCTGTTGTCTTGACTTGGAGAAAGTGTTTTGGCAGGGTCCGTGGTATTCACAGCCTGCCACGTGGACCTTAGGGTAAATCTAATGTGTCATGAGAGCTCATGGTTGTCAGTCCTATTGAACCATTACTAAAATCTATACTCTGTCCACTGGCTTTCATCTGCTAAAGTTTCACAGATGAGTGTTTGCAGCATTGGTGTTCTCTCACTTCTCCCTTACGCCTGTCTTCTCCCATCATAAATACATTGTTCTCCAGATACACATAATCTGTATTTTAATTATTATATATTATCACTTTGCATATTATTAGTTTTCTAGGTTTGTTCATGTCACTTCATCCTGCCATTGCAAAGAAAATGACCAAATCTGTGTCACAATGAAAAGGCAAGCAACTAAATTTGCTATCAAAGTATTATATTTTATTCAATCAATCAGTGCATTTGGGGTGAAGGGGGGGGGGGGGGGGGGCGCTACTGTTCGAAGAGCCAGGTCTTGAGGAGTTTTCTGAAGGCGAGTAGGTCTTGGGTTTGCCGTAGATGGGTAGGGAGGGTGTTCCAGATTTTGGCGGCGAGGTAGGAGAAGGATCTGCCTCCAGAGGTTGTTCGTTGGATGCGGGGGGACATCGGTGAGGGCGAGGCTGGCGGAGCGGAGCTGGCGGGTGGGGGTGTAGAAGTTGAGTCTGGTGTTCAGGTATGCTGGTCCGGCATTGTGGAGTGCTTTGTGTGCGTGGGTGAGGAGCTTGAAGGTGATCCTCTTGTTGACGGGTAGCCAGTGTAGGTCTCTCAGGTGGGGCATGAAGTGGCTGCGGTGGGGTACATTGATGATTAGTCGGGCTGAGGCGTTTTGGATGCGCTGTAGTCGTCGTATGTGTTTGGCTGGGATTCCTGCGTAGAGTGCGTTGCCGTAGTCCAGTCTGCTGCTAACGAGGGTCTGTATCACCGTTGTTCTTGTTTCGGTAGTGATCTACTAGTATTAGGTACTAGTAGATCCTGCGGAGCATGCGGAGGGTGTTGTAGCAGGAGGAGGAAACGGCATTGATCTGCTTAGACATGGAGAGGGAGGAGTTGAGGATGAATCCTAGGTTGCGTGCATGGTCGGTGGGTGTTGGTGCTGCCAATGTGGTCGGCCACCAAGAGTCATCCCAGGCTAAGGGGCTGGGTCCGAGGAGGAGGACCTCCATCTTGTCCGGGTTCAGCTTAAGGCGGCTGCTCCTCATCCAGTCGGTGACGGCCTTCATTCCCTCGTGGTGGTTGGTTTTGGCGGTGTGTGGGTCCTTGGTGAGGGAGAGGATGAGCTGGATGTCGCCGGCATAGGAGATGATGATGAGGTCGTGATGGCGGGCCACTTGTGCAAGCGGGGGCCATGTAGACGTTGAATAGTGTCGGGCTGAGGGATGATCCCTGGGGGATGCCGCAGATGATGTCGGTTGCTTCGGATCGGAAGGGTGGGAGGCGGACACTCTGGTTTCTGCCAGAGGGAAAGGACGTGGTCCAGTCAAGGGCCTTCTCTTGGATTCCGGCATCTAGGAGGCGTGTCTTGAGAGTGCGATGGCAGACCGTGTCGAAGGCAGCTGACAAGTCCAGGAGGATGAGGGCTCATGTTTCGCCGTTGTCTAGTTGGCGAGTCATGTCTTCTGTGGCGGCAATGTGGGCTGTCTCGGTGCTGTGGTTTCGTCTGAATCCGGATTAGGACGGGTCCAGGATGTTGTGGAGACAAGCAGACAACAATATTTGATTTGTTGAGTCAATTTCACAGAGTACAAAGTTGTAGCAGTCCATTAAATCTCTACTGAAATCTCAAAGTTCAATTCTTAAAGCCTGTACTTTCATCAATTTTGTAACATTAAAGGACAATTTTTACTTCAATTCGCGTGTTGCTTACCAACTCATCATAGCAAGAACTGGTTGTTCACATCCATATAGTATGAGCAAAATAATATGTAACTGGATTGTACTGCACATTAAATAACATCCAAACTGCATACATTTGGTAATGGAACCAACTGTTTTTATTTGTAGTTGATCCATATGGACAATACATGGTATTCCTTTAGAATAGAATAATAGTGAAAAATATTGGAAATTGTCCTCTATGTGCAATATATCTGCATAGAGCCACAGATTTAGGGGCCGATTATGATGGCGGACGGACTTGAGTCCGTCCGCCACCATAGAGGAGGAGGGACCGTCCGCAGGGGCAGCGGCGGTCCCTCCATACAGATTAGGATGTGACCGCCAGGGTGGCGGTCACATCCTCTATTTTTAACATTGCGGCGGGTGGAGCTTTAAGCTGCACCCGCCGCAATGTTACAAATGCATGCACAGCATTTGCGTGCACAAAGCGGCAGGCACCGCACGGTGCCTGCCGCTTTGTTCACGCAAATGCAGGGGGGTACCATAGGTACCCCCCATTTGCACCCCCCCTTCACCCAGGGGGCCCGCAACGGGCCCCCGAAGGCAATCTCCGTATGCTTTTCCACGGCGGAAAAGCCGCCGTGGAAAAGCATACTTTCTACGTGATCATAATATGGCTGGCGGTGTCTGATAGACACCGCCAGCCATGTTATTGCTTTTCCGCCGTGGTCGGAAGGCGACCGCGGCGGAAAAGCTGCGGACTGAAAAACGATCCCCCAGCCATCCTAATCTGGCGGGGGGTCTTTTTCAGTCCGCAGCGGTTTACCCGCATCCTTCGGGCCGGCGGTGGCTTCCGCCCGCCCGGAGGATGCGGGAAATCCACAATCCTAATGAGCCCCTAAATGTCCAGGAAAAGGAAAATGGTGGATTGAAGCCGCTGCTGAGAATTTTGCGCACAGAGCTGCTCCAATGCCATGGATACTATGTAGCTGCTAGGTAGCAGCTACAAACTCAGCGAACTTCAAAACGAAGGAGAAGGGTAGAAGGACATTCATAAAGGAACCTGGCATTTAAGTGAGATAACCGCGCAACTTTGTCTAACGAGCCCAACAATTCCACTGCGCTTAGCGCTTTGCAGCAATTGAAAGGGACGGAGCCAGAGCAATCACCTTCTTGTATGGTCATGGTAATTACTTGGACGCCGCAGCAGGTTTGGCTTTCTGCCCAGGGGAGTTTAGCAGATTCTCAACGCTCCTCTCTCTGCTGGTTTTCCTGGGGGCGTAGGAGTGTTTACTCGCCTGCTTTGGTTCAGCTGTGTAAGATAGACCCACCTCAGATGATTGCTCAGAAAGGAGGACACACTGCATCTCGTACCGGGGCGCCAGCTGCGGAGGCTGCTGGCTCAGTTGGTGTGGAGGGAGATGTACTCCCCTCTGCTGCTAAAGGCCATAGGGCATGGGCTGCTGCTTCCAGAGTGGGTCTCCCAATAATGAAGGTACTGCAATCTGCCAAAGTTAAAGAGGTTATTAATCCTGGGGGGGCTGCTGTTTTGTTGACAGAGACTACGATGGTCGAGGCATTAATAGGGGCTGTACTATCAGGTACTAAGGATACTGACACAATGAATGTTGTAGCTGAAGCTTCTCTGGTAGGTGCAGTCAAATCCACAGCATGCAGAAGACATTCCTGATGGTATGGATGGATTGCCACCAATGTTCCCTCTAATTTTTTTCCTCTGTGTGCGGCAGTGTAGGGTCTCTGTGCGCTGTAGCCATGGCTTTGTGCGCCAGGAACCTGACCGTGCGTGTGCGCAGTGCCAAATATCACTCCAAACTTTTGCTTAAAAAACTGAAAAGATGGTGCATTTTCACCTGCAGTTTATACGTTTGAATCCTAATATAGAACAGTGAGCTATTAAGTATCAAAGAGCTGCATGCAAACTGTAAGGTACATATTAGAACATTATGAATATTTCCCCCAGTCTTTCATTATCGTAATGTTGCAAAAAGGTTTCAATTGGGTAGAAATCAATTCTTATCAGTAAAGCTATGGTGTTACGTTTAAAATTCTCAGTGTATGCTTCTTCAGACCAAGGACTTTTAAACGCTACTGTCTACCAGTATGGATGACTTGTGCCTCTTACAAATTGTACTCCTGTCTGATGTAACATTTCCTCTACATTGATTTACACACTATGATACAGTGTTTCTGTGTATGTGTATGCAATGTAAAGTGCTTAACTCCTTATACTGGTATGACTGGCGCTATTAAACAAGATAAATATGAAAGAGAGGGGTTATGGACTTGAGGGGCACTGTTAAATGTTGGTAATGAGAGCATCTGTATCGGAGGTGGTCATTGGGGTGCCAACAAACATTGTCACACCAGGCGCCACCTGAACTAAAGCCGACTCTGTTCAAATGGCACTAATAATTGCAGTGAAAACGTCCCACATTGCAATTTGAAACCTTGGCAGCTACGTTACTGCATTTATTTTCTTAATAGGGCTGGGCTGCAGGGTGATTGTGTGCATTTTTTAAGGTTTTCATGTTAATTACAGCTCATGATGGTTGCTGAAATTAACATGAAAACTTTAACAAATGCACAGGGATATCTAAAGGATTTTGAGGGCCCTTGCCCAAACTTATTTCTGGGGTCGCTGATCAGAACAGCTTTGAATGTATGATTTAATCTCAGCTTTTTGATGTCCAGGTCACCGACACGGCAGAGGCAAACTTGTCCAAATTCTAAATGTGCTTCCATCTAATATTCAGGGATAGTGGTATGTGCTTTCAAAATTGTAACATAGCAGCCAGAAGAACAAGCATTTACAATGCAATGGTCTCGGCATCATTAAAGGTAGAGCTATTGGCATTGCTCATGACATTTTTTTTCTTTAAATCATAAATAAATGGCATTGTCATTTACATTGTCAATACACACCACTCTGCACTCAACTGCACTCACCTGCACTGCACTCACCAGCACTGCACTGCACTCACCTGCACTGCACTCAACTGCACTCACCTGCACTGCACTGCACTCACCTGCACTGCACTGCACTCAATTGCACTCACCTGCACTGCACTGCACTCAACTGCACTGCACTCACCTGCACTGCACTGCACTGCACTGCACTGCACTGCACATACCTGCACTGCACTGCACATACCTGCACTGCACTGCACATACCTGCACTGCACTGCACTCTGCACTCACTACTCTGCACTCACTACTCTGCACTCACTACTCTGCACTCACTACTCTGCACTCACTACTCTGCACTCACTACTCTGCACTCACTACTCTGCACTCACTACTCTGCACTCACTACTCTGCACTCACTACTCTGCACTCTGCACTCACTACTCTGCACTCACTACTCTGCACTCACTACTCTGCACTCACTACTCTGCACTCACTACTCTGCACTCACTACTCACTACTCTGCACTCTGCACGCACTACTCACTACTCTGCACTCACTACTCTGCACTCACTACTCACTACTCTGCACTCACTACTCTGCACTCACTACTCACTACTCTGCACTCACTACTCACTACTCTGCACTCACTACTCTGCACTCACTACTCTGCACTCACTACTCTGCACTCACTACTCTGCACTCACTACTCACTACTCTGCACTCACTACTCTGCACTCACTACTCACTAATCTGCACTCACTACTCACTACTCTGTACTCACTACTCACTACTCTGCACTCACTACTCTGCACTCACTACTCACTACTCTGCACTCACTACTCACTACTCTGCATTCTGCACTCACTACTCTGCACTCTGCACTCACTACTCTGCACTCACTACTCTGCACTCACTACTCACTATTCTGCACTCACTACTCACTACTCTGCACTCACTACTCTGCACTCACTACTCACTACTCTGCACTCACTACTCACTACTCTGCACTCACTACCCACTACTCTGCACTCACTGCTCTGCACTCACTACTCACTACTCTGCACTCACTACTCACTACGTACTACTCTGCACTCACTACTCTGCACTCACTACTCTGCACTCACTACTCTGCACTCACTACTCTGCACTCACTACTCTGCACTCACTACTCTGCACTCACTACTCACTACTCTGCACTCACTACTCTGCACTCACTACTCACTAATCTGCACTCACTACTCACTACTCTGCACTCTCTACTCTGCACTCACTACTCACTACTCTGCACTCACTACTCTGCACTCTCTACTCTGCACTCACTACTCACTACTCTGCACTCACTACTCACTACTCTGCACTCACTACTCACTACTCTGCACTCACTACTCACTACTCTGCACTCACTACTCTGCACTCACTACTCACTACTCTGCACTCACTACTCTGCACTCACTACTCACTACTCTGCATTCTGCACTCACTACTCTGCACTCACTACTCTGCACTTTGCACTCACTACTCTGCACTCACTACTCTGCACTCACTACTCACTACTCTGCACTCACTACTCACTACTCTGCACTCACTACTCAGCCTCACTACTCACTACTCTGCACTCACTACTCTGCACTCACTACTCTGCACTCACTACTCTGCACTCACTACTCTGCACTCATTACTCTGCACTCACTACTCACTACTCTGCACTCACTACTCACTACTCTGCACTCACTACTCTGCACTCACTACTCTGCACTCACTACTCACTACTCTGCACTCACTACTCAGCACTCACTACTCACTACTCAGCACTCACTACTCTGCACTCACTACTCTGCGCACTCACTACTCTGCGCACTCACTACTCTGCGCACTCACTCCTCTGCGCACTCACTCCTCTGCGCACTCACTACACTGCACACTCACTCTGCACTCACTACTCTGCACACTCTCTGCACACTCTCTCTGCCCACTCTATAGTCCGAAGCATAATAGGCACAGAACCAAAAGAAGGGTAGACATTGCTTAAAATAATCTTATTGTATTTATGAGAAGCAAAAGCGAGACTGTGAAATGTGCTGTATATCACTTTGTTACGAATCAACAGAGTGGAGTTAGAGAACCAAGAAATAGTAATTTAGAATCCGGGTTAGAAGGAGTAGTAATCACAAGCTGAGGATCAACGGGCGCGAAACAGCGTGGTGGGCGCGCAGGAGACGCAGCGTGAGCGTGCACATCAGCTGAAGATCGCCGGAGAAGACACTGAGCCTGCCTGCTGTGTCACTGACCCGCTGCAGAGGGAAAGAGCCCGGTGAGTGGGGGTAGGGGGGGGGCGGCAGAGAGGGAGTGGGCAGAGAGGGAGGGTGTGTGTGTGTGTGTGTGTGTGTGTGCGTGCGTGTGTCTGTCTGTGTGTGTCTGGTGTGTGCCTGCCTGCCTGCCTTTGTGTGTGCGCGTCCACAGACCCTGGTCGGCTCGTGCACCGCTCTGTACTCCCTTGCGAGCTTACTCGGCGACAATAGTTCTCGTTGCCGAGACCTAAAAAAAGGAGCGGAGACTAGTGAGAAACAGGATTTTGTGGCGGAGAGAGGAATAAAGGAGAAAAAAAGTCAGGGCGCAAAGACGAGAAATGGAGACGGGGTAATGGAGAAATTGATAAGAGAGGGACGAAACGAGAAAGGCAGCCAAAGGGTTTGGAAAACTGGGAGGGAGAACAGAGAATGGAAAACCGGTAAGAGAGAAAGCAAAGAACAGGCAGCGAGAGGGAAATAGAGACAAGAATGGGATGGGGGACGGGGAAAGTGGGTAAATGTTGAGTCACTTGTAACTTCAACCTGAAATGAATCTACTACCAGTTTCAAGCAGGCCTTCTGCCAAATAATGATCTTCTTATGCATCCAACACTATAGATGCTGCATCGCAGATTTTGTTTAGAACTGAATTAAATACAATTAGATTCATCTGGAAGCACACAGACCTTACGTCCGGCAACGTGTACTTTTTTTAAACGCTCTTGAGGAAATGGGAAACCTATACATTCCGCCAAGGTTCCTGTTAATCTGTTTATCATTCTTATCTGGGAATTTTAATGCTGCTGACGGCAGCCAGACAATAAGGCTGGAATCTACACTACTCCCCGTACCGTTCGCTGTATTCATTCACATTGTGAGTATTAGCCTGTGTAGGTGTTAGCCATCAACACACTTAGCGGCTGTGGGTAGATTATATGCTTTTCTTTCAAGTATTCATGTTAATCGCAGCTCGTAACAGCGCTGCAATTAACACGAATATTTAAACAAAAGCAAGCTCACAATATGCCCTGCAGCCGGGCTCCTCATTCAAAAGAAGAGAGCATGTGACCACAGGCTGTCGCAAGACTTACCTGCCGCTCCCTCGTCTTTTGTTGAACTTGTGTATTCCGCCGCCCTCCGCACCCTGGAAACACCTGTTTTTCGCGCCGCTGCTTTTAAAAAGCGAGCGGGTTGACAAACTGGTGTTTCCTGGGAAGTGCTGCGTGTGCGCTCCACACACAGCACTGCGCGCTCCGGGTTACAGAGCTGCGCGCGTGCACATGCACGTAGCTTATTGGGAACAGTGATTGCCACTGAATCCTATAAACCCATTACCAGATTAGGCATCGGGTGGGGAGATATCTGAGGGGTCAATAGAGCTATCCACTAACCGACTAACGGGGCAGCCAGCGGTCCATCAGCAAACTCTTGATCAACAAGGAGAGATACAGCAGCAGTCTGACAATATCTTTGAAAGCCCGGTAAGCTGGAATATTGATTTGGCATCTGGTCAAGTGGATGAAACAACTCCAATATTGCAGCTTCAACATCTAGACAGCTCTTCACCTACTAGTATTGCTGACTCACTGGAAATAAATTCAGTAGCGAGCCAGTCCACACAAAGCTAGTACCAGCCAGTATAAGCCAGCTATAAGCAATGGGGGGTTCCATCGTGAATCAGCTGATTCACTATCTACCTAAACAAAAGGCAATATTAAAACTAAATCATGAGATCTCATAAAAAGAGAGCAGATAAAGAAGGTATGAATGAATGAATGAATAAAATATTTATTGAGCGCACTGTGGCCAAGCGGCTTCCTGGCGCTGCCAAGCGGCTTCCTGGCGCTGAATCATAAGAGACAACAGAATCAGCTCTGGTAAATGTGCCTCAACAAGCAGCCCTATTCGTAAATGGCTAACAGCAAAAGTGAAGTAAAACATTTGATATCACGCATTTCCGGCCCTGACCCAGCAATGATAACTTGTCTACAAAGAATACCTCAAAATGCTGCTCAGGGGAAGACAGTTCCAGATTTGTTGGATTGTAATATAAGTGGGGTTTTGCTGCATGGGACTGGCATTTTTAACTCTCCCAATGGCTATAGAAGAGCATATATATCTCAACTGGTTTGGGTATACCTCCTGAGGAGTCTTCTCTTAAAGTCAATCAATCAATCAAAGCATTTGTATAGCGCGCTACTCACCCGGAGGGTCTCAAGGCGCTTGGGGAGGGGGGGTCCGCTACTGCTCGAACAGCCAGGTCTTGAGCTGCTTCCTGGAGGCGAGGTGGTCCTGGGTCAGGCGGAGGTGGGTCGGGAGGGAGTTCCAGGTCTTAGCGGCGAGGTAGGAGAAGGACCTTCCTCCTGTGGTGGCTCTTCGGATGCGGGGGACGGCGGGGACGGCGGCGAGGGCGTGGCCGGTCGAACAAAGCTGGCGTTTGGGAGCGTAGAAGTTGAGGCGGCTGTTGAGGTATCCTGGGCCTTGGTTGTGCAGGGCTTTGTGTGCGTGGGTGAGGAGACGGAAGGTGATTCTCTTGTTGACTGGGAGCCAGTGCAGGTCTCTCAGGTGTCCGGAGATGTGGTTGCGACGGGGGATGTCCAGGATGAGTCGTGCTGAGGCGTTCTGGATCCGCTGGAGTCTCTTCTGGAGTTTGGCGGTGGTTCCGGCGTAGAGGGATTTGCCGTAGTCCAGTCGGCTGGTGACGAGGGCCTGGGTGACAGTCTTCCTGGTCTCGGTGGGGATCCACCGGAAGATCTTGCGTAGCATGCGTAGGATGTTGAAGCACGACGAGGAGACGGCGTCGACTTGTCTGGTCATGGAGAGGGAGGAGTCCAGGATGAAGCCCAGGTTGCGTGCGTGGTCTGTTGGTTTGGGTGCGCTGCCTAGGGCGGGGGGCCACCAGGAGTCGTCCCAGGCGGAGGGTGAGAATCCCAGGATGAGGACTTCCGTCTTGTCCGAGTTCAGTTTCAGGCGGCTGTTCTTCATCCATTCGGCTACCTCTTTCATCCCTTCGTGTAGGTTGGCTCTGGCGGGGTCGTTGGTGAGGGAGAGGATCAGCTGGGTGTTGTCGGCGTAGGAGATGATGTTGAGGTTGTGCTGGCGTGCGATGGCTGCGAGGGGGCTCATGTAGACGTTGAAGAGGGTTGGGCTGAGGGAGGAGCCTTGAGGAACGCCGCAGATGACTTCGGTGGCTTCTGATCTGAACGGGGGGAGGCATACTCTCTGTGTCCTTCCGGCGAGGAAGGAGATGGTCCACTCCAGTGCCTTATCCTGGATTCCGACGTTGCTGAGGCGCTGTACTAGGGTACGGTGGCAGACCGTGTCGAAGGCCGCGGAGAGGTCTAGGAGGATGAGGGCCGCTGTTTCTCCGTTGTCGAGCAGAGCTCGGATGTCATCGGTGGCTGCGATCAGGGCGGTCTCGGTGCTGTGGTTGGCCCGGAAGCCAGACTGCGAGAGGTCGAGGGATCCGTTCGTCTCAAGGAAGGCGGCCAGCTGGTTGTTGACGGTCTTCTCGATGACTTTACCGGGGAACGGAAGCAGAGAGATGGGACGGTAGTTCTTGAGGTCGGTGGGGTCGGCTGATGGCTTCTTTAGTAGGGCGCTGAGTTCGGCATGCTTCCAGTTCTCAGGGAAGGTAGCGGTGTTGAAGGAGGTGTTGATGATGTCCCGGAGGTGGGGTGCGATGACAGCGTCGGCCTTGTTGAAGACATGGTGAGGTCAAGGGTCGGTCGGAGATCCAGAGTGGATGGAGTTCATCGTGCGGACGGTGTCTTCGGTGCTGATCGGGGTCCAGGCGCGGAGGGTGGTGGTGGGGGGCGGTGGTTCGGACGTGGCGTGCGTCGGTTGAGTGCTGAAGCTGTTGTGTATGTCCGCGATCTTGTTGTGGAAGTAGGAGGCGAGGGAGTTGCAGAGGTCTTGCGAGGGGGTGATGACGTTGTTTCCGGCGTTGGATTTGGAGAGCTCTTTAACGATGTTGAAGAGTTCCTTGCTGTTGTGTGCGTTGTTGTCCAGTCGTTCCTTGAATGCAGTTTTCTTGGTGGTGTGGATCAGTTGGTGGTGTTTTCGGGTGGCGAGCTTGAGGGCAGTCATTTTGTCCGATGTAGGGACTCTGCGCCAGGCTTTCTCAAGGGCTCTGCAGTTCTTCTTCGAGTTCTTGAGTTCGTCGGTGAACCATGGGGCTTTCTTGCTGCTGGGTCTGCTAGGCGGGGTCCTCAGGGGGGCGAGGTCGTCTGCGCAGTCGCTGATCCACATCGTGAGGTTGGTGGCCGCTTGGCTGGGGTTCGTTGCGCTGGTGGGTGGGTTCTTGCTCAGGGAAGTTGTGAGCTGGCGGCTGTGATCTTGTTCCAGCTTCTGCATGCAACCTGTTGCTGTTGGTGGTGGATTGTGGTCCTTTTGAAGCTGAAGTGGACGCAGCTGTGGTCCGTCCAGTGGAGTCCTGTGGCGTGGCTGAAGGCGATGTCCTTGCTGGAGGAGAAGACGGGGTCGAGTGTGTGTCCGGCGTAGTGGGTGGGGGTGGTCACCAGTTGCTTGAGTCCGAGGTTAGCGAGGTTGTCCAGTAGGGTGGTGGTGTTGCGGTCGTTGGTGTTCTCCAGGTGGAAGTTGAGGTCCCCGAGGAGGATGTAGTCAGCGGAGGGGAGGGCTTGTGGGCTGACGAAGTCGGCGATGTCTTCACTGAATTGTGTTCGTGGTCCCGGGTGTCTGTAGATGAGCGTGCCTCTGAGGGTGGTCTTGGGGTTGATGTGGATCTGGAAGTGCAGGTGCTCGGCGGGTGCGAGGGTGTCGTCGGTGTTGGTCGTGATGCGGATGGAGTTCCTGTGGATGATGGCGATACCTCCTCCTGTCTGGTTGACGCGGTCCCTCCGGATGATTCTTCAAGCATTGCATCTTCAAAGAGAAGAAGCACAAGAATAATATACCCAAGCTAGGGCTGATAGTTCATTGATTAAACAGTCTCATGGAGGTAAAAGTGGCGTCTCTCACTTCAGACATCACGCAGTAGCAGATACTGAGGACTAGGTTACTAAATCAGTAAAAACTGCAGAGGCACAAGATATCCAGCTTAAGCTTAAGCAAGGAAAGATTGAGGATCTTGAGAACCAGCAACAACAAAATATTCTACGGCTATTTGGGTTCCTGGAAGGCGTAGAGGGCACGGAGCCCCGAACATACATTGTTCAACTTTTAAAAAAAGCTTTAACAGACCTGGCTAACTGGGACAGGGACAGTCAAATTCAACGGACACATAGACTGCCACTGGTCTCCAACAAATCTGCAGGACGCTTACCCAGACCTTTTCTTATTTACTTTAGTAACTTTTTATTAAGACAAGCGGTTTCAATCAAGGCTCGACCCATATCTCCTATTCACATAGACTCCTTCTCTGTGTTTACCAGTTCAGACTTTTGTAAAAGCACAACGGAGAGGCGCTGGAAATTACGCCAGTTTATTGATCCTTTAAAGGCTGAAGTGCCCAGGTTTTTTTGCAGGAACCTGGTCGTTTAAAATGTATTAAAGGCGGTCTTACACAAGTCGCTTATACAAAACAGGACGCTCAAGAGATTCCGGCCAGGTGGCAGCAGGGAGCCTCTAAATAAGTGAACTGCTACTCTTGCATGGATCTGACTCCTTTCTCTTTCTTAGTTTTGCATTAGTTCCTCTTTTTCTTATTTGTGACCAGTTTAATGGCTGGGTTACCCTCTGTGTGCGACCTCTCTTTAAGGCTGCCTGTTGTTATGTTATGTGCATACTCTTTTATAGCGCACGGCTACCCATGCGGGTGTCCCGGCGCTTTTGCAAAGAGATCAGAGACCAGTATATCCGTACAGCAACTCATAAGTGGTCATAGCGATCACGCAGAAAAGAGCCACGTCTTCAGCTCCTTTCTAAAGGTAAAGAGACTGTTGGCTTTCCGCAAAGAGATCGGGAGCCCATTCCAATGGAGGGCCGCTAAATAGCGGAAGGACCGACCACCCATCCGGGCACGTTTGATAGAAGGGACCACAATCGTGGCAGATGAAGCCGATCGCAGCATCCTCCTTGGAACATAAAAGGCCAATCTCTTCTTGATGTACACAGGGCCTACAGAATGCAGGGCCTTAAAAGCCAAAGTCAGAGTTTTAAAAATAACTCTTTTAGAGATAGGGAGCCAATGTAACTCCTTAAGCAAACTAGAAGCTCTGGCTCTGCGTGGGAGGCCAAAGATAGCCCTTGCAGCAGAATTCTGGACTATCTGCAATCTTGCCAGCAAGTATTTCGGCAGACCCACATACAGGGCATTAGCATAATCAAAACGTGATCCAACTAATGCCTGGACTACAATTTTCTTGTATTGCAGTGATAGCATCGGTAAGAATTTTCTGAGCATCCTCAGGATGCTGAAGCATTTCCCTGATAGTGCATTGATCTGGGATCTAAAGGACAAGTCGACGTCACAGATCACACCAAGATTTTTGGCCTGCATTGATACCGTCTCGGGAGGAAACATGTCCTGAGGCCACCAGGATTTCCAGCATGGGTCAGGAACACAACCAAAAAATAGCAACTCAGACTTGTTTGAGTTGCATTTTAGGCTATGTCGTTGGAACCACGCAAAAACGGAACCAAGGCAGTCCCTGATTTTTGCCCCATCAAACGCCTCTCCCTTCCTGCACGTGAACAGGAGCTGGGTGTCGTCAGCATAGGATATGACCAGGGCACCAAAAGCCTCCGCCACCGCCGCCAGAGGGGCCATATAGATATTAAAAAGGATGGGGCTCAGAATGGATCCTTGAGGAACCCCCACCCCTAGCGGCGGCATTTCAGCGGAGAACGGTGGTGCCCAGATCACCTGTCGGCGGTCCGAAAAAAAAGATCTAAACCAGTCCAACACCGTCCCACGAAACCCGATCTCCTGGAGTCTTAAAAGGAGACCGTCATGTGGGACGGTGTCGAAAGCCGCCGACAGATCCAGCATGACTAATACAGCCTTACCCCCTAGATCAAGCGTCTCCCTGATAGCTTCAGTGACCTCCAGAAGGGCTGTTTCCGTGCTATAGTTAGCACGAAACCCCGACTGTGTGTCATGAAGGATGTTGTTGCTCTCGATGTAGTTGGTAATCGAGAGCTGCACGTGTTTTTCAACAACCTTCGCTAGAGCAGGGAGAAGGGATATCGGTCTGTAATTAGCATGCGTCAGGGGATCTAAATTTGGTTTTTTGATTAGAGGCAAAATCAGTGCATGTTTCCATGCCGGGGGAACCACTCCCGTGGACAAAGACAGGTTCAGCAGAGGATTCAGCAGGCTGTTAACAGCTGCAGCTACTCTGCCCAAGAATTTAGCCGGACAGGGGTCCATAGGAGAACCTGACTGAAGTCGAGATAAAAGATCGTACGAGGTTGAGCAGGTCATTTGAGGGAAAGCCGAAAAAAAGGGCATGGTATATTCACTCAGAGAGGGAAGTGTGGGACTATATGCTGACAATATAGGGTCTGGTACAGGAAAAGACTCCTGAATTGTCTTAATTTTTTGAGCAAAAAAAGCTGCAAGCTGCTTTATCCACTCTTCAGAGTGAGAGTGGGCAGGGGACCAGGCGGCAGGTGAAGTAAACTACTTAACTATTTTAAAAAGTTCTTTACTTGTATTGCTGGCTTCATCTATTCTGTGTTCCAGATAGCTTTGCTTACTCTCAGCAATATGTTTGTGATATGTTTTGATCATATCCTTATATCTTTGTTTATCCTCACAATGATATTTACGTCGCCAGAGCCTTTCAGTTTTTTTACACTCTTGGCGCATTTTTCTTAGTGAGGGGGTAAACCATGGAGCAGAGGCTAAGTGACAGACTGAGTTGGCTGTCTTCACAGGGGCCAATTCATCAAATCTGTCAGTTAGCCACTTCTGCACCGCCTCCAGGTTTGCCTCCAAATCATCAGTGAACTCGCAAGGATGAAGACGAATAGCGTCAGTCATCGCTTCCACCGAGATACGGTGGAAGGCTCTTGATCGTCGAGACACACTACTCTGTCCTCTCTGCCCTGTTGTAATATGAAAAGGGATATCAAAATTTATCATAAAATGATCAGACCATAACACTGGAAGTGGGGGTGATACTTCAATCTGTTTGGTGGAAAAGATTTGGTCTAAGATATGCCCTTTGTTATGGGTAGGGCTATTAATATAAGGGACAAGGCCAAGCAATGCCGCGACATCTTGGATTTTAACAGCATTTGGATCCGCTGCTAGGTCCATATGGAAATTAAAATCCCCCAGCAAAAGACAGTGCGCCGAGCGCATACAGGGAATGGAAAGAGCGGCCTGTACATCTTCAAAAAAAGTACCGATAGGACCAGGTGGTCTATAGACAAGCAGTCCAGTGCATGTCTGGCGAGATGAGAGAGACAGCTTGAAGCCGATGGCTTCACATCCAGATATGTTATCTATCAAGAAGGAGGAACAAATTAAGTCCTTTTTCACAACAAGAGCCACACCTCCTCCTCTCCCCCCAACTCTGTCACTTCTGAGAATGGTATAGTTCGGGGGCAGTGCATTTGCCACATCCGGGCCTGAGCCTTCCCCGAGCCATGTCTCCGTTAGAAACAGACATGAAAGTTGAGAGTTGGAAAGTAAATCCCAGATGTCCGTAGAATGTCTGCCAAGCGACCTGGTGTTCAAAAGAGCGCATTGACAGTATTGGGAAGGGGGTGGTGCCGATAGTTCCAAGGAAACAACTGGCCGCCAGCCACAGGTCAAACAACCTTTCCTCAAAATCCGCTTACCCGGTGGTAAACATTGGCACAGCGGAGAGGGATGGCGCAGGGTAAGCAGCTCAGCAGAGCCATAAACAATCATCCCAGAAACGATAGTAAAATGTAATATAAACAATAAAAGTAAAAGAGTGAGACAGAGTCCTACCTCGACGCGACCGAAACGCGGATGGGCGCAGACGGGCAGGACTCTGGCACGACTCAGGCGCAGGGAAGGCGCCACCGCTGCGCGTCTCCGCTGCGCGAAACAGGCGAGCATTAAATAGCGTGCTCTCCGCGTCCCTGCTGACCTGGGACGCTCCAAGATGGCGCTCAACCTCCTCTGCCCAAGGCAAGATGTCCGCCGGCAACCACAACCTCCCCAGAACCGGGTCCGCCAAACAGCGGTGGGTCTTTCCAAATTATGGTGCAAGGTAGGGGGCAAGCGGGGAGCTAAGAACAAGGGATAATAAAAAATAAAGTAAAACAAATCCAAAAACGGGTCGTTAAAATTGTGTAGAGCGAAGCACAGGAAAACGCGACCAGCGCGACCAACAGCGAGGTGCTGATGTGATTCTCAGCCTCAGGATACCTTACCAGGAAGTCCCCTCGTGATGCTCGCCCTAAATAGCGTGCTCTCCGCGTCCCTGCTGACCTGGGACGCTCCAAGATGGCGCTCAACCTCCTCTGCCCAAGGCAAGATGTCCGCCGGCAACCACAACCTCCCCAAAACCGGGTCCGCCAAACAGCGGTGGGTCTTTCCAAATTATGGTGCAAGGTAGGGGGCAAGCGGGGAGCTAAGAACAAGGGATAATAAAAAATAAAGTAAAACAAATCCAAAAACGGGTCGTTAAAATTGTGTAGAGCGAAGCACAGGAAAACGCGACCAGCGCGACCAACAGCGAGGTGCTGATGTGATTCTCAGCCTCAGGATACCTTACCAGGTAGTCCCCTCGTGATGCTCGCCCTAAATAGCGTGCTCTCCGCGTCCCTGCTGACCTGGGACGCTCCAAGATGGCGCTCAACCTCCTCTGCCCAAGGCAAGATGTCCGCCGGCAACCACAACCTCCCCAGAACCGGGTTCGCCAAACAGCGGTGGGTCTTTCCAAATTATGGTGCAAGGTAGGGGGCAAGCGGGGAGCTAAGAACAAGGGATAATAAAAAATAAAGTAAAACAAATCCAAAAACGGGTCGTTAAAATTGTGTAGAGCGAAGCACAGGAAAACGCGACCAGCGCGACCAACAGCGAGGTGCTGATGTGATTCTCAGCCTCAGGATACCTTACCATTGTTGTGACAGCAATAAAGGGGATGAATCCTATTCACAGACACAGGGTGGGTTTTGGGTGGGCAAGGGTGGATAGTGGGTGAAAGCAAGATGGGCACTATATGGATATGGCAAAACCAAAGGGGATGATGGAAGGAGTGTTGAACATTGCAAGCACTCACCCCCAGTCAACTGATCTGGGTTTAATCCATCATCATTCTTTAGCTCACTCCGCCACGCCAGTTCAGAAATGGCAATATGTAAATCAGTCTGACCCTGTGCCTCATGGGAACAGTCCAGCCCGAACTGCCAAGCCATGTCTTCCCTGGACCGGAAACAAGCATCCTGGGACTGGTTTCTGGCTAATCAGCCGTCATTAGCCAGGCTAGCTTGAATTCAGTGGCAAATTGAGCAAGGGACCCACGTCTGAGCATACCCTGCCAACTTTGGGCGAACAAAGCAAAACCGAAGGGGATGATGGACGGAGTGTTGAACATTGCAAGCACTCACCCCCAGTCAACTGATCTGGGTTTAATCCATCATAATTCTTCAGCTCACTCTGCCACCCCAGTTCAGACATGGCCATATGCAAATCAGCTTGAATCCAGTGGCAAAGTGAACAAGGGACCCCGTCTGGGCATACCCTGCCAACTTAGGGCAAACAAAGCCAAACCAAAGGGGAACAGACCAGCCCGAACTGCCCTTGGTTTTGCTTTGTTCGCTCATCCCCTTTGGTTTTGCTTTTTTCGCCCAAAGTTGGCAGGGTATGCCCAGACGTGGGTCCCTTGCTCACTTCGCCACTGGACTCAAGCTAGCCTGGCTGATGATGGCTGATTGGGATGCTTGTTTCCGGTCCAGGGAAGACATAGCTGAGCAGTTCGGGCTGGACTGTTCCCATGAGGCACAGGGTCAGACTGATTTGTGTCAGAAATCGCTGTTCTACTACTGATAAAACAGCTTGTATCATTTGTCATCACATCAATGGTAATACACTGAATCATATTTCATTATGTTCCCCCGTTTGTTTGTTATCATATTGTTAATTGTTTCCCAATGATATACTCTGTTAAGATCAAACAGAATACAGAACTCGTTGTACCAATGCTTTTTTGAATAACCTTAGTTGTTCACTTAACGCTGTGACAATGTCATTTATTCAATTGCCTATACGTTGATCTGCAAATGCTAAAAAGTCTATGGATTCCTAAGGAAGATCGTAATTCCCCCATTTTAGTTTCTTCAAAACAACAATTGTGAGTGCATGCTAATGAGCTTTAGCAAAGGCGTTCACACGGACTTGTGCGTTCCTCTTAGGGCGTGGCTACGTCTTTCTGTCCCTGCTATTCTATAAATAGCCACGCCCTCCTTGTTTCGACGCTTGGCTTCCTGTCTGTTCCAGGTTCAGGCGCCGGTTGGAGATCGCGGCATCTTCCTTTGATCATGCGCAAGCAGGAGGTCGCGTCTTGCCGGTTTGGGAGTTCTTACGGCAGAATTGAAAGCAGCTTCCAAAGAAGGACATAAGACCCACTCTTGACACAGACTTCAACTTGAAGCTAAGTGAACTTCGTTTAACTTGCCGTGAAGAACAATAACTAGTTTAAATTTAAGCCAGTGTTTCCTGGAAGTGAGAGCGAGCGCTGTGATTATTGTTGTGTTGGCAACGGGGACAGATGTAATTGAGAACATTAACCCAGTGTTTTCCTGGAATAGAAAGAGAACACTGAAATTATTATTGTGTTTGCAACGGGGACAGATATATTGAGAACATTTTATTAGAGTTAAGAAACTTAGCCTTGTGTTCTTGAGGGAATTATTAAACATAACATGTTATAAGTGATGTAATTTATGAAGACTGTTTACAAGATTATATATAGTGGCCAAGATTTGCAGAGAATACCTTTTGAAGTACCACATGTTCTGAAATTCTGGCGACCAACACAGAGACATTAAGACAAGAATATGCCTTCTATTAAACAGGGTAAGAATCTCGTTGTTTAACAGTATAATTGGTGGAACTGATCATATAACCCCGATCTTAATTCCTCTCATTTATATTAATGCAGTGCATGTATCCCAAGAGCGTCTTTAAACAAAAAAGTCAGAACCTACTAATCAAGAAGGTGTCGCCAGCTATCGCTCCAGGGGATTAGAAGGTTTTCTGGGTATACAATATTTGAGAAATTGATACATAGACAATAGTGGAAACTTTGGTAATATTTATTCTTTGTGATTGTTCTTAGGAATTAAGACTTCATTCCTGTTGCATGTTCTGAATATACAACTGCTGGTCCGGGTGAAGAAGCAGTGCGTGAACAGGTCTCCAATCTCTTGTTTCTTTCTCTGTCCCATTCCATTCCCCTTTCGGGACACCTGCCGCGGCTCCTGTTCTACCAGCAACTTTGAGAGGTGTTCCCGAAGGGTTTGGGAGCAAGTATTGCTCCTGCAGACGGTGTTAGTTTTCAGGTGAGTGCTGGCTTATTATCTGGCAATTTGCATATGGCCATGTCTGAACTGGGGTGGCGGAGTGAGCTAAAGAATGATGATGGAATAAACCCAGATCAGTTGACTGGGGGTGAGTGCTTGCATTTTTCAACACTCTGTCCCATCATCCCCCTTGGTTTTACTATATGGATATGGCAATGTATCAGGGAGGTGCGACGGTTTGTAGAAGCTTTACATTCAGGGCAGATAGAACTTATAAAGGTTATACTAAGGCAACAATATGTATCGCCGTAGAATTTATGCGATATGAGAGTTTTTCTTTTACACTATGGGGTAATTAAATGTTTATGCTGAAATGTTCCTGGGTTAAATGCTGGATGTAAATGTAATTTGGTACGAGAAGAGTTAAAAATGTTTCAAGCTCATTTCATATTCTTGACGGAAACCCATCTGGCGTATAAGGACGGGCATTGCTCAATCAGCTCAGATTCCAAACTGTTGTGTGCTCGTCTCCGGAGGTATCAACCAGGGGTGCTGATATTTTAGCTAGCAAAATACTTATATATAAAACTTACCAAGTCTTAGCAGATCCGAAACGGAGATGGGCTACAGCACAACTCGAAATTGCTGGTATTAAATATGTCTTAGTGGCAGTTTAAGAGCCTAATCGTTACCGGGGACTTCAATTGCATTATGAACCAATCCATAGACTCTACTACTCGGCGAACAATTACAAGAATGTCAAAAGTACGAGCATCTATCTTAGAGTTAGCACATTTACACAACCTCAGAGATGCATGGAGAGTCTTATATCCAAATCTCCCAGCTTCACATACTATTAACACCCACATAAGCAGTATTGAAGGCTAGACTTGGTCTGCGTTATTAATATTTTACTCCAAATAACTAAGATAGAGGTATGTCCTAAAATCACCCCAGACCATAAACCTATCTTGTTTTCATTTGAGCTACAACAGACAAGTAAATTAAGGCTCTCTTTTTCTTTCCCGTGTTATCTATTAATTGACAATGATTATATTGCACATATGGGGAAATTGCTGCAGAAATGTATTCAGCATAATATTAACACTGCTTCATCATGAATGGTTTGGGATTCAACGAAAGCATTTACAAGGGGTATTACACAAAAATTGATATATGCTAAAAATAAAACCAAGAAGGCATCAACTAAAAGGGCCTGCTTAGTGTTATCCAACCTGGAAAAATGCCATGCAGCAGCTATTAGGCAACATGATTGTAAACAGATACAGCTTCATATCAAATTGGTAGAGGCAAGAGTAACAGTAGTAGGGATACTTAGAGAAAAAGTGGCTGCCACCTACAATAAATATCGATCTATTCAATACGAATACAGCGAGCAGGTGGGCAGAATATTAGCGTATAAACTAGCTAATAATAAGACTAAGAATGTATTAAAGGCCATTAAAGGATCGGAAAACATACTTTATACAGAAACTCATACAATACTTGCACAATTCGTATCTTTTCATGAAGATCTTTATGCTCCGTCAGACCTAATAAAAACTGAAGAGGTTTCTAAGCACTTAGCGAGAGCCGCCGTACCAACTCTACCAGCAGAATATAGTGCCCAACTCAGTGCAGAGATCTTGCCAGAAGAGATTCTAGTTGCTGTGTCTTCACTTCCTGCGGGTAAGGCTTCTGGCGAAGACTCGATATCTGTTGAGTTTTATAAAATATTTATGCATACATTAGCTCGGCTCTCTGCCAAAGTTTCTCAAGAGATAGGCAATATTGATACAGTACCACCAACTTGGGATATTACTAATATAGTATTTAAAAAAAAAAAAAGGGAAATCCATCAGAAGAATGCGGCTCTTATCGCCCGATATCGCTTATAAACGCTGATGCCAAAACGTATGCTAAAATTATAGCTAATCAGCTCCACTGATGTAAAAACTGGTTTCTAGTCAGCAGCATGGCTTAATTGCGGGCCAAGATACTTCTGCGCATATTAATACTGCTATAATGGCATTTGACTTGCCTAAACAATCTGGTAGCAATCTGGGAATGTTACTATTAGACGCGGAAAAAGCCCTTTACTGCATGGCATGGGGTTGTCTGTGGCCTATTCTTATTTCATTTGGAATGACGGGCCGATTTCCTATGTAGGTAAAAGCACTTTATCATACTGCACAGGATAAATTGAAATATGCAGGCTATCGATCTGCACTTTTTCGCATAAACAGGGGTATGTGTCAGAGATATCCTCTGTATGGGGTAATAAGCAGCTTCTAGATGGGGATATAAACAGGCACGCCAAGCTATTAAACTATGAAAGTACCCATTTAGCCCAGGTAGTCTCCAGCTGCCTGATTTTTATATCACTGGGCCTCATTTATGAACAGGCGAATCCATGGCCTGAACTACTTCAAGAGAGAACGTTTTAAGACTCTTAGGGGATTAGTCACTATATGGTGGGAAATTATAGCTAAATACTCTTTATCCATATATATCAAAATTAATTTACTCTCTGGGATAATCCATTTCTTCCAGATATTTTTCATGATGGAGTGTCTAAACAGTGGGCTAAACTTGGCATCAACAATCTTGGAGATCTTTATGACCTTAACGGTTTGCGAACGTTTCAAAATTTGCAAGACACTTTTTTTATTCCACGTCAACACTACTATAAATATCTGCAACATAGGGATTATTTCTGGAGAGCAAAAGGTCTTAAACACTTGAGGGCACATGATCTCTTGACATTTTTGCATGAGCCTCCTCGGAAACATGTAATAGGTGTGGCGTATAATTATCTCTGTTAAGATTGAACTGATCCATGTCAACAGTTCGCTCTAAAATGGAGTACTTTCCTAGAGACTGAAACTGCTCCTATAATGAAAGGGGAAGCATTTACAACATTAAAAGATGTGATGTGGTCCATTAACTTAAGGATACAACAATTTAAGACAGTTATACTGTACTCCTGAAAAGATGGCCACCTGGGGACGACAAGAAACTCAATATACGAACAATAAGTTGAACTGCCCTAAATGTGGTGCATATGGAGCAAATATTGTGCATATATTTGCCACATGTCCACAGCTATCGGCATTCTCGGAAGGAGGTATACAGGAGTGGAAAAGTCACCTTGAATTCGATTTGGTTTTTACTACACAGGAGATCATGCTGGGATATAAGGTAGATCCTAGTCATGCACGTCGAGCACTTCTCTCTATAATTCTGGTTGCCGCTAGACTAGCTATCTCTAGGGCTTGGATCTCTCCTAAATCCTGTAATGGTTTGGAGTGGTGGGTATTATTGTGGAAGTTTTTGAGAGGGAAAAGGCTTTGGCAAAAATCAGGGGCTTAAGTTCTATGAGGGGATTCAACGCAATATGGCATAAAATGCCAAAATATTGATGTGCACATATTGAGATACTTCATTTACATTTTATGTCTGTATGAACCTCATGTAATTCTCTTTTTTGTGTTTATTTCCTCTACAATATGATTTTTGATCTTTAATTTCAAAATGCCTTTATACACATGTTCAGTTTCGCCTCCCCTGCTTGAAACTTAAATTTAAAAAAAAAAAGAGCCACAGATAATGTGTAACACTTCTCTCAAAATGCTAACAACATTTTTTCTCTCAATGTTAGTTAAATGATTATTAAATTACACATAAATAACTGGAAGATATGATATTGCTCTGTATTTCCAAAAGTTTGAAAGTCAAGAATGTCCAAACATATACGTAGTTAAACAAAACCTACTTTTTGGAGATGCGTTTGTCCTGTAAGTCAACAGAGGAAGGTCCATGAAGAACAAACAAACAGATTAGGGTAATATAATTTTTAAAGCTGTTGTATATTTATGTCTTAGAACAAAGGGTTGCATGTCACAATACCGAACATAAAAATATAGATAGATTAAAAGAAATACGTCAGAAATATTTACTTCAAAAAATATCTAATACAAATATATAGTACATTATCAGCAAATGTTTGTAATATTTGATTATATCTAGTATTAAAATAATAATTTATATATATTTACCAACTCAAATAAAAATATTTCTTACAATATTAAGTATGCAATTAATATTTTAAACTTAAAAATATATTTAATTATTTGTATATAAAATGTTTAAAGAATAAATAATCTGGAATACAATTTGATTTTAACATGAATATATTTCACATCACATAAGTTAACAATATAAATATATAGTGAGACACATCAAAAATATAATGTGACAAGTATATGAATACAACAAAGAAAACAAATTAATAAAACACATTGCATATGAATAACATCATCAAGGAGATTCTAGTCAGAATTCACTTAACATTGATTCATGATTGTTTTCCCGGAAATTGATGTTAACAGGTTCTGAAACTGCCTATGTTTATTTTGATGTTTTGCACGAATTATTTTTCCTGAAATATACTTTCTTTCTGTTTCACGTTTCTATAGAAATTTGAGTGGACAAAAATTGATATGGTAGAAATTATTTAGGTGATTGTCAAAATAGTAAAATCAAGATTAATTGGGTCAATGTTATTGAATACTGTTTAAGAAAAGATGTATTGTCACCACATTTTTACGTGAATAGGTTTGCTACTCTTTTTTTTGTCCTCATTTGCCTTAGCTCTCTTTGGGAAGCGCCAACCACCATGCGTATCTATCCCGAACAATTTCAGGGATATTTTATATGGATGTTAAGACTGGACCAAGATACGATGAAATAAGCAGCGGGAGGAACATCCACAGAGAGAGGGTAGGAGATTTTACTCCACCAAGGTGTTTTGCAACCTGCGGACCATACTGTTTAAGCGAGGAGACCTACGGAACTGGCCCATGGAGCTAAAGAAAGGCATAATCATAGGACCCAGGGGGGAAAAAAAAAACGGAAATCCTACTTTCAACATATCAGGAGATCCCAAAAAGCACACTTTTTCCTGCTACAGGATCTAGCCAGATCCGTTCTAGACGCTGCGTATAGCGAAGTCAGCCAGCCTGAATGGGATGGGGCAGCACGATCTACCCAGAATTTACATATTTCTCTTCTGGCCACAAGAATTGCGTAGAAAAGAAGAGATCTGGCTTGGCCTATAACATTGTCATCGAGACCAAAGATGATTAAGGGAAATGTGAAGATCAGCGAAGTCTTCAAGATAGAGTCCAGAGTTTTCTTCACCTCAACCCAAAAGGAGCTGATTAGCGGACAATCCTTGAACATATGGACATCCGATGCTTCGGGAAGGCCACATTTGTTGCAAACTTTCCCAGGCTAAAATTTTGATCGTTTTAGGGGGGAAAAATACGCCCTATGTGCAGTAAAAAGATGGTTACGTTTCAGCCAGGCAGGTTTTTCTATTTTATGCAGGAGACTAAATGATTCCACCCAAACCTCCTTACACTGTAAGCTTATCTGATCTCCCCATAATTCGCCAGCGAGTTTAAAGTCACCATCAGCCTCCTCCTCAATTGCCCAGTACCAAAGTGCAACCTCCTTCGCACCTCCAGGCCTAAGCACAAGGAGTTCATCAATGTTACTATCTTTACCCAAAAGATTATCTTTCCTAAGTTGTGCCTGTGCCCAACTCTTCATCTGAATATATTTGAATCTGGAAAGACCTGGGCCCGCTAATCCCCGTAGATCTTCCCAGGGCAAAATATATTGCCCACGCAGCACGTCTCCCCAGTTATAGATACCCGAATCCCTCGCCGGGATAATCAAGTTATCCTGAAAACAGAGGGGTGTACCAGGGGAGTCCCATATTGGCGCAAAGTTTGAAAAATAGCTAAGCCCAACTTTCTTTCTTATAGATGCCCAGCATTTGCTAATGAGTAAAGAATTTTTAACTTAATTTTGAAGAAAAAAATGTGATCTCCAAATTTAAACAAAAAACCTTCTTCCAGTTGGCCTTCTCCCTTCAACATGGCCCGAAACAATTCTCCGCCTGATATATTAGTAGCTACCTCTAGAAGCATTCGCGAATGCGAGAGCTGAAAGGCCCATTCATAATATTGTAGGTCCGGCAAAGCCAAACCTCCCTTTTCCCTCCTCCACCTGAGCTTCTTCCACGCAAGTCTTGTTGTTTTAAATTTCCAGATGAAAGAATTTAATTCCTGTTGGCATTTCTCTATTTGCTTGATGTCGAAAGCCAAAGGGATACTATTAAAGAGAAATGTAAACTTAGGCAGGATGGACATTTTTACTATATTAATCATCCCCAGAATGGACAAAGGGAGGAGAGTCCAAGATTTCATCTGCTTTTGGCACTCCCTAAACACCCGATCTAAGTTATGTTCAGGAATCTTGCCTACCTCTTGCGCGATTCTTATCCCCAAATATCTCAAAGAAGATCCTACATTAAGTTGTGAATTAGGGATATTCCAAGCCATGATTTCAGTCTTGTTGGGGTTTATTTTGTAGCCTGAGATCTTACCAAATTCCACCGCCCGGTTAATCACTGTTGGAAAGGCTAAGTCAGGGTCAGCTGTCATAATGAGGATATCATCAGCATATAATGCCACCCGCTTTTCCCAACCTCCAAATCTAAAGGGAACGATGTTAAGCTCTTCCCTGAGGACCTGGGCCAAAGGATCGATGTAAAGATTAAAAAGAAGAGGGGAAAGCCGGCAGCCCTGCCTAATACCTCTTGTGATGGTAAATATATCGGTCAGAGAGCTGTTCACCAATAATCTGGCAGTCGGGCCTTATACAAGAGTTTAACAGCTCGGCAGAATCTATTCCCCAAGTTAAATTTCTCCATGACCTCAGACAGGTAAGCCCAATTAACCCTGTCGAAGGCTTTGGTTGCATCGAGGGTTAGAACAGCGAGCGGGAGTGAGAAGGTGGATGCCATGTCAATAGAGCCGACCAGGTCGTACGTTAAGTCCGATAATTGATGGCCTTTGATAAAGCCTTTTTGATCCGGGTGAATAATAGTGCTAACCACACCCCCCAACCTATTTGACAGGATGGAAGCGAAGATTTTATAGTCGCTATTGAGGAGTGAGATAGGGCGATAGGACCCGCAATCAGTTGGATCCTTACCGGGCTTAGGAATCAGCACTACTGTGGCCTCACTCCATGAGCTGGGAGGGTTATCACCTTTAATAAGTATATTATTGAAGACTGTCACCAAGATAGAAACAATGTCTTCCTAAAGTAAATGATAGAGCTCACCTGGCAGCCCTTCCGGACCCGCCGCCTTCCCTCGTTTAGACTGGGAGATGGCTTTGCTTACTTCCCCCTCTGTGAAAGTAATCAAGATTAATTGGGTCAATGTTATTGAATACTGTTTAGGAAAAGATGTATTGTCACCACATTTTTACGTGAATAGGTTTGCTACTTGTAAAAAATCGAGTTATTAGTTGAGAGGGGTAGAAGACTCACTCAAATAATAAACTCAATGCTTGCCAGGGCCACAAAAATCTCTAAATTAACCGGTGCTTACCTCTTTAGTAGCTTGGAACAAAAGCAGTCAGTCATAACTTAAATGCAATGTGTAAAGTATTTTTGGAGCGCACAAATAGCAATAAGAAACAACACAACAAAAGAAAAATTCCTATACAATTTACAATTACAAAAATGGAGTACATTTTCATGAACAAAATGACACCAAAATAGCAAACATCTAATCAGCAGAACTGGAGATAACTGGAGATAAGAAGCATCAATTGCCAATTTTGGGTATCTGTTTACACTGGATCAGACCAAAAGTAAAAGCTCAGGCCAACAGTGATGGACCCCTGGCTGCCCACAGGATAAGTTCGACACGCTTGGAGTTGTACCTTATGCCCTTAATGTGCGTTCTCTGCAGAATTGCTTTGCCAGGCTTTGTATTGCTTGGCCTAAGATCCAATGAAACTGCAACTTTGTGGCATTGAGGGCATTTGGATCACTCAAAGTCAGATCCGATAAAGCACTCAGTTAGGAGTGGGGCGGTTCTGTGAGGCTTAGCGTCACTTTGTGCTGGATCTGGTGCAGCTTTCAGATGGGATGGTACATCGTGGCTCCGCAAGGCTCAAGAGTGCAAGCTGATGAGCTTTAAGCTGTGCAGCAGGGCTCTACAGGGCTCTGAATCACTTGGTGTCAGATGTGGTGAAGTCTTCGAGTGAAAGCTGCACAGATCAGTGATACTCTACAACGCTTCCCTCAGATGAAGCTTTCAATTAGACAGAAAGGAAAGCTCTCTGATGCCAGAAAATGGCCCAGGACATGGTAGGCACCTCCTGAGGATCAGGACTGACTCCAGCAGATGCCAGCAGAAAGGCTCAAACTGGTCCAGGCAGGCCCAGTTGACGCCGGTCAGCTCGGCAGGTGCATTGAGTCCTCTGGAAGCTTGTTGTATCCATGTAGCTCACACCCAAGGTCAGCAGAGTCACATTGTATTCACTTTGGGTAGCCTGAGTTCAAGACAAGCAGGTTCAAACTTTCTTGCTGAGTCAGAAAGGCAGTACTCTTCCTCAGACAGAAGGGCATCCCTTCTTCTGACTCTGTCATAGGTCCAGGAATATTCAGATAAAATGATCTGAATGTCTTATTTTAATACCTAGTGCCAGTTCATGTTACGCAATATCCTGGCCTACCCTCAAAATTAGTCTGGTCAGTTCTTCCCCTTACCCTGGGTTTGATTACAAACTGTCTAGGGGGAAAAAGGCAGGGCACACTTGTTGTCAGGTTCCTTTGTTTGTGCTCCAGGCAGAGCACTTTGAAATCTATTCAGAGCAGGAGACAGATCCCCACCAGCTATTCTGTCAGGAAGACTCACTCTACTCATACCAAGTCCCACTTTGTTCTCATGTCTGGAAGAAATACACAAACCCCAACAGCATGGCCATTCACAGTGAAGTGACCCAAGACACTGTCAGAAAGGCAAATTTGATTTTGTCAGGAAAATGCCAACTTTCTATCAGTGGTATTTTCAAATTCTAACTTAAAAAGAGAATTGCAAATTCCAATTCATTTGAGTGTAAACATCATGAAAATGTCCCCAATCTGAAGATAGCACTTATAGAAAGTCATCCCAGTGTTAGTCTATGGACGAGATAAGCATTGCAGCAGAGAGCATTGCAGCAGAGAAAAACAACTTTAGAGGATTTTAATTGTCAGGACATGTAAACCTTAACCCCTTCGACGCTCATGACGAGCTGGGCTCGTCATGCAGTAGCCTCCCAGCACGCTCATGACGAGCCCAGCTCGTCATGAATAATGGGTTTTTAAAAAACTCAGCGCAGGAGCGGACCTCATCGAGCACCGATGTGGTTAAACACACATGTTCTACTTTCTAAATACAATTTACCCTGCCTTTGACCCTCTTGGACCTACCTTAAGGGTGACTATAAGTATTAAAAAGGAAAGTTTGAGCCAGGCAAAGGTTTATTTTGCTAGGTCAAAAGGGCACTTCAACATTTCAGTACAGGCTGCAGTGGCAGGCCTGAGACATGTTTGAAAAAGGCGACTTTATTGAGTGGCACAAGGAGTGCTGCAGCTGACTAGCAGCATTAAATGTACAGACCCAGGTACATATATTACCACAAACTTGGGACGTGGAAATAAATTCAATGATTTGATTGATTGATTTGATTTTGATATTTATATAGCACAGCAGTCACCCAAAGGCATCAAGGCACTAGAGAAAGGCCGTAAATACACCGGAGTCCAGAAACAGAGACGTTTAGCTGTAAACAGCCAGGTCTTTAGGGCTTTTCTGAACGGGAGCAGAAGAGGGATAGATCTAAACACCAGGGGTAGGGAATTCCAGAGCTTACTTGCTGCCACTGAGAATGCCTTATACCCCCACTTTCTCTTCTTGATTCTTGGTACCAGTAGTTGCCTCTGAAATTAAAAGCAAAGTAAACGGCTGGGGGAATGCCATTTGAACATGGTCTTCAGCCTCAAGGGGATGAAGCGTGCAATGACTTATGGACCATACACATTTAATGGGAAAACATTACAATGTGTTAAGGAGAGATATTCCTACTGGTTAGAAAGGAAAGCCTGCACAGAGTCCTAAAACCCGCAACAACAGGTTCAGCAAAAGAAGGCAGGGGAAGGGAAATATCTGTGTGAGCCTGCAAAAAGGTACCGGGCCAACAGTTTTTTTTGTTGTTTTTTTAGCATGGGGACTTTGCTAAGCAGGCAGCCCTGAATGTTCTTTGACCTCTAAAACATGTTACATTGGTGTACTCTTAATTAGCATATTGAACATACCTATAAGTCATGAGTATATGGTACAACGTGCACCAGGGCCTGTAAGGTAAATGTCACAAGTGGACTGGAGCACATATTGTTCCATCCACTACAGTAGCAGTGCAAACATTACTGTTGGCCTACCAGTGTAGCTTGCTTAGGCACTTTTAAAACTACAAAATCAAACATGTCAAAATAACCTAATTTGACAGGCCTACCCCCTCCTTTTAAATATAAATATCACCCCTAACTAACTAGGCTTTAATAACTATAAGGCAGTGCACATTGTATTTAAAACCAGGACATGTAAAAGTTACATTTTAAATATGCCCTTACAGTGAAAAGACCTCAAAAGCCATGTTTACATTAGCAGGGTTAGCTGTCCCATCGGAACCAACACGAAGTGACCTGAAGCCCCACACAGCCTTGCCCTACATCAGCTAGCCTCATCTGAATCAACGCGGAGCAACGCAAATCCTGTAAAATGCCGCTTCGTAGCTTCATTGGAACTGACAACAGACAATAGTAACCCTTGCAAAACAACCTTGCGCAGAACGCACACCCTGGATTTAAATGACTTTGTCCAGTAGGTCTTAATGTGTCCGTGTAGCCGGACCATACTCCATCACGGTCAACCAGTAACCCAATTTCCAACACTGTCTATTATTGAATCATCGTGTAGCAAAAAATGCTTCGCACCTCTTCATAATTTATTCATGTTTCTTTATTATGAATAAGTACATCTTTGTAAATTAATTTAATGTCCACAGTCACCGTGGTTCTTAACACCCAAATCCACAGTGAATTTCAGCTCAAGCCCTTTTTTAGAGTGTTAGCATTTCAACTCTGTAACCAAAGAAGACAACAAGCTGTTCAAGTTATTTATGTTCCATGTATTACAAAACAGTTGATGTTCAAAAATTGTATTTCAAAACAAGGCAGAATTTGTGTAAATCTTTATGGACTGCTTTGGTATTACAAGCTCCAACAAGAATGTACCATCTGATGGCGAGATCTCAGATATGCCCACACAAAATCTGAGATCTCGCCATCAGGCCATGGCCAAGACTAAGCAGATCAATAAGGTTAGAGCTGGAGGGCCATCCTCTTCTAATCTGGCAACCGTCCACTGGAATGAGCTACCCTTACGGATGAATATCTGTCCTTTAGGAAAACACTGCAAACATGGCTGTTCCCCAAAACATAGCCAAAGTTATTTACTACCATTTTGACTGTGGTCCTAAACCCTAACCTGTGAGGAAAATCACAATTTTCATATTAGAATAACGCTTTCCTAGCGCCGTAATGTCCCTTGGGATGAATAATGCGCTCAATAAATACAAATACCCTGTAAGCCATCACATAAATCTGTTGACAACGATCGTAGCTCATGGCATGAATAATCAGCTAAGCTGAATGTATTAAGTCTACTAGGAAGTAGAATCCAAGTGCTGGGCAACTATCGATTTGTGAAATCATTCCTATATTGTATATTATTCCCACAATTTATCATGAATGTGAATGATTAGCACATCTGTGACCATAAACTACAAAGTGTGTCATCATAAGATAGCTTGCCTAACTACTGCTGTGTGTGTTATCCTGAACATTATAAGATACCATAAAGTACTATGTAGTGGCAGTATGCTGTAGAACACTAGCTTTTTGCAAGCTCCTTTTCCTCAATTGTTTATTGCCCCATGATAGTTGTCTATTACCCGAAGTCAGCTTATCCTTCTACCAGTCAGTGCTTTATTTGAGCCGGTGGTTGCCAGTGTGGGGCACAAGCGCGCATTTTTGGGGACCAGAAGTTATTTTTCCGCATCAGTCATTTCCAGAGGGCAACAGAGGGTAAAACAAACAAAGGGGAAAGATGGAGGAAAAGAATGACGAGAGTAACATCACAAAGGGGAGAGCAGGGAAGGCAAGAGTGAGATAAATGGGCAGGTATATGTCTGTGAGTGGAATAAAGGCGCATTACGAGTTTTAACACTATCAGCCTTGGTATTCCATGCACTAACTTTAAATTGCATCGGCCGCTGGCTTCTGAGAAAAGCTGAAAGCACCAACACTCCATGCCAATTGTGTTCGGTGGTCATACTGAAGTATACTGACTGAGCACCCATGACTCTATGAATGTTTGTTCAAGTGTGCTAGGTAAACCACTCGAATGCCAAATGTTTTCTTCATCCTAAAGTGTTGATGATGACTGTAAGTCATGTCTGCTGTTTCATCCATCACTATACAGTTCGTGCCTCATTTCACTCTTGCAGGTTCCTTTCAATTTCTGCTTTCTCTCTTTCTCACTATTTCCTGTCTTTCTCTTCCTTCCTTGTTTTTCACATTTCTCTCTGGATCAAAGCCCAATTAAAAATATTTCCTCTTTCGCCAAAAAAGAGCGTGGCCTTATGCCCCACCTCATGCCACAGCACTAATTAGCACATTTCACGTTTTTGTTTTACACAAAGTGTCTTTGATAGGATCATTTTTAGGACATTTACATTTTACACAGAAACTACACGGTCATTTGGAAGGTTTTGGATGATAATCATTAGGACCCCACATCCCTTGATCCAGTCCCATGCTTCTGCTTACGTTGTCTTAACTTCAAAATGTGGAATAGCTATCTTAGAATCCTGTTTCTGTCAGCAAATCTGCCAGGATGAGTGATAAAACTCACAATTGAAAAGTGCAACTTTTCACTGCTTAAGCAGATAGTGGAAAGTTGTTGAGGTAGATGATTCCACTTTATGACAATATATTGAAAAACAACCTCACAGAATAATTGAAGCTTAACAGGGGTATCCATGACATTAGAGCGAGGACTATAAATGAATTACCATAATACTTGAAATCGAAAAGGGACTGCAGGCATATTAATGGATGGAAGATTCTATGTTGGGATTGGAGGCTTGGGATTATGTTTCTCTCTCATTACTGAGTAAAAACACAGCCGCCAATTAAACACTCGAAACGCTTAAACTACTTATCCCAAACAGTGACAGCACAATGTCTCATCCAATCACAGGGATTGCATCTCCCTATGTATGTCTGTAACACGAAAGTCCTTCCTCTTTCTTTGCTGCTGCAGCTTTATATAAAGTGCCTAATAAAGTGCACTTTATTATTATTAATGAGCGCTTGCTTTGTGTGTATTGTTGCATTTTATCATTTATGCTATCGGTATTTGGCGATCGAGCATTCCGCTCAAAGAAGACTTGGCATTTGCCCAGTGCACAAACCAGAATGGAGCTGGGATTGAAGCAGTCTTGCTGCTTGGAGAGGGAATGAGTCCTCTTTTGATTTCTGTCTCCGTGCATGATCGTGAGGCCGATCTGGGAATTATGTTCGTCCGATGTAATATGCAGAAATACCCTGTGAGGATCAAATGGAAGAGAATCTGGTGGTAGCACTGGATACCCATGTGCAAGATTCCATTAACTGTGCACTGATTAGGGTTCTGAGGCCATTTACACAACCACTGACCCATTATGGGTGGGGAGTTGTTGGGGACCACTGCCGACTCCTTGCCTAGTAACATTGCGCACAATGAAATGGGCTTTGCCTGGAGATCCCCTGCAGGGACTTCTTCCTCAGTGGAAGTCCTCTTGCAAAATTGTCGCTTCGGTCCACCGGGACAATAAATATGGGAGCACGCCACCTCAGTGCCCTTTGGGGATCTCATGGACAACCCCAGTGGTGAACTTGGCTTCAGAGTCATCTTCTCCCTAAATTGATTCTGAAGCTCCCAAGGGGGTTAAGCAAGCAGCGGCAAAATGTAAGTGTAAATCACATCATTCCACATCGTTGGTAACTGTCAGTTTGACCCAGAGAATATAGTTCAGCCATGTTCCACCGATGGGTACCTTGTATGGAAGTGGCGTATTACGTCCAGGACAGACTGTGCACAGGGTCTGAGTGTGAGGTGCATAACACCTTGAGATCAAAATGTCATTGATCCTCTCTGCTTGGCAAAGTCGCTGATGCGCCAGAACTGGACCTCAATATTGGGACTTTTCTCCCACAATTTGCAAAAAGGCCTGGATATGGCATGGCATGGATGCCAAGAAAAACTGTTGGATCTTTCCAGTCCAATTACTAAGTTCTTAGATTTGACCGTCCAGGTGAAGGAGGCAAATTCCCAGATGGATGGTCCTTGAATGGGGGAGGTCCTTGAATGGCCTCAGTGGGTGTTGTGGCTTCTCGGCAACTCTAATTGTGTGTTGCCCACTAAACACCTCAAGTCTTTCGTCATGCAGAGGCAGGCACTAATGCTAATGGTTTACTATCCGGGGACAAATTTGTCAAAGATCTTGGTAAGTATGTCGCCACTTTCTCCACATTGGATAAACCCCAAACATCCATGAAAAAAGTCTATAACAGTGGCCTTTTTGCCAGGGATGGGCGCTTTCAAGGTAGAGTATCAGGCCATGGATCCAACCAGGCTTCCTGTGCTATGCACCGAGGGGCAGAGGTGTCTTTTCTGGCTCCTCCGACTTCTACCACAACAGAGGAGGCTGTTCCCTTGCCCATCGAGGGGGGTACATGGTGTCGGAAGCACTGCACAGGATTCTCTTATTCAAGTAAGAGTTATCACATCCTCAGAGGCTGGTGGGGGGGAAGGGTACAGTTGTTCCTGCACAATCGGAGGGCTATCACTCCAGAACCCTGGGTGTTGCATACGGTTCATGAGTTAAGACTTGAGTTTTACTCCTCCCTTCAGAAAGAGAAGCATATTCCTCCTCTCATTTTTTCCCAAGCAGAGAACGGTTTCATAGACAAAGAGATTTGTTTCCTACTCTTAAAAGAGGAACTAGTAAGGTTTTTACCCCATCTACAAGGGTTTGTCAGCACAAAATGCTTTGTGTGAAAAAAGGACCGGGCTTTTGTTTGGTCCTCAATCTCAAACATTTCAATTCTTGGATAGTGTATTGCCACTTCAAGATGGAAGGCATACACTTACTATGGGATCTCTTACAGGATGGAGATTGGATGGTCTGTCTGGACCCCAAGGACGTTTACATGGCAGTACCCATCTCTGCACCCAATTATTGGTTCCTCCAATTCTGCATGCACCATCACTGGTATGAGTTTACCGCTAGGCCATTTGGCCATTCATCAGCTCCCTGGCGTTTCACCAAGTTCCTTTGAGCAGTAGTTTAATATCTCTGGGAGCAGGCAGTGTGATTGATTATATACCTAGAGGACATTCCTATCATGGTGCAGAGCAGGGACACAGTTCTTCCCTACCTCTCTTGGGCTATTCAGCTCTTTCAGGATCTGGGGTTTGTCGTCAACTCAGAGAAATTGATCACAGTTCCTTTCCAGACCCTAGAATTTCTCGGTTTTCAAGTAGATTCTGTCAAGTCCCAACTTCTATTACCGCTGAAGAAACGGATGTCTATCGAGAAAGAGTTGAGGAGAGCCCTTGCCTCTACGACTATATCATTAAGGATCTTAACATGCCTAGAAGGTCTTTTGGCATCCTCCATCCAGGCTATATTCCCGGGACCCCTTCATTACTGGGCTTTTCAGAGATTAAAGTACTTTGGAAGGGGCTGTCTTATTTGGAGCAGATAGTGTTGTCAGATGAAGCCAGGACAGAAATGTCCTTGTGGTTGGACCAAATGGATGCCTGGAACAGCAAAGCTATTTTTGTGTCAGCTACGGAGGTGGTCACAGAATCGCATGTAAGCCGAAGGGGATGGAAGGCCCGGCGGAGACGGGGGGCAGGTGGATCCATGACAAGCTTAATCTCCATGGGCCATATGTATCATCAACCTTATTTGCAATTCTCAAATAGCGATTTTTAAGAAATCGCTATTTGAGAATTGCAAATAGGTATGTATTTAGAAAATCGCATTTCTTTTGCGATTTCTTAAAATTCCTTAATTGCGCTTCGCAAATTGCGAATCGCAATTAAGGAATAATTTCCCATTCATTCCTATGGGCCAGGAGGCCCATAGGAATGAATGGGAAGGTATTCTCAATTTGCAATTCGCAATTTGAGAATCGCAAATTGAGAATCATTTCAAGGGTGCAGGGGTGTCCAAAGGACACCCAGTTGCACCCCTGAAATATGCATGGGTGCACATGTGGCACACATACATGCCCTAAGGGCATGTATGTGTGTAACATGGCACTTTGAAAATGGAAAAATGTGCATTTTTCAGAGAAATCGCAAATTACCACCAACCTGAAGTTGGTGGTAATTTGCAATTCATTAAGGCAAAATTGCACTTTTTTTGTGCTTCTTACATTGCATTTAAGGAATCGCAAAATTTGCGAATCCTTAAATGCAATCGCAAAATAAGGAATCACAAATTTTGCGATTCCTTATTTTGCATGCAGATTTGTGTGATACATTCCATTTAGTGAAAATGCGTTTGCAAATGCCGAAATTCTGCAAATTTCGGCGTTTGCAAACGCATTTGGGCTTGATACATATGGCCCCACACCACTTGCCTGGAGCTGTTAGCAGGGGCCTTTGCAGTTAACACATTATCCCAGCGCAAGGTAAGTTGTTACATTCTTCTAAGAGTGGAAAACATGTCGGCGGTACGATACATCAAGCATCTGGGCGGGACAAGATCGCGTCTTCTGGTAGAGATCGGCAAGGATTTTTGCCATGATTGTCTCAAGTATTTAATCCCGGTGACAGCGGAGTATATTCCGGGTCATTCCAATGTGATAGTGGACTGGAACTCTTGCTTCCTATGTGATTCCAGCAATTCGAGGCTTCATCCACAAGTTTTTCACAAGCTGGATTGGATGTGGGGTCCATGCACTGTAGATCTCTTAGCATCCCACCTGAATGCCCACCTCCCAGTCTTTTATAATTGTAGACTAGATTCTCTGGCAGCCAATTTGGAAGCTTTTCTCCAGTCCTTTTCTATGATTCAGAGAGTATTCTCGTTGGGGAGTCAGCAGAGCTAGTCCTAATGACCCCTTGAAGGAATGCCCAGTTGTGGTTTCCTATAGGGATGTCGCTGTCTTGCACTCTCTGCCTGTGTGGATTCTCTTCTTCCCAAACCTTCTCTCAGACCCAAACGGTTTCCCTCACTGGTTGGTTACTCGGGCACGCTTGTCCCTTATGGTGTGGAGACTTTTAGCGCAAGACACTATCTACTTCTTGTCACCGGCTTCGGCTCCGTATACAGATTAATGATACGAGACGGCCAGGCGACAATGGGCATGTTGGTCTAGTGAATGGGGTGTGGATTCCATGGGTGCAGGTGTCCATATGATTGTACATTTTTTATCTGAACTTGCTTTTCAGGGCTTAGCCTATAGGAGGATAAACAACTTTCATTCTGCTATTTTTGCTGGACATCTTCAGCTCGAGGGCACATCAGTGGACGAGCATCCTTTAGTATGCAAGGTGCTTAGGGGTATTTGGTTGGTCCGTACCCCACCAACCTAAATATTCCACGTTATGGGATGTTGATTTAGTTTTGCATTTTCTCAGAACTTGGCCGCAAATAATCTCTTGTTATCCGTGAAGCCGATGCTTTTTCATGTAGACATGTTTCAGATGTGAAGGCTCTGGATTTAGCATACAGAGTATTTACTCCCTCAAGGGTACCTTTCTCTATTTTAAAGCACACTAAAACTGACTTGTGTTGTGTCAGTTATCCTAATTTCCCTCATAATCAACAGTTATGTGTTGATAAATGTCTTAAGTCTTACAAGTAGTGTACCCGGAGATTCATAGAGACTCAGCCGGTCAACTACGCATTTCGCTAAAGAAACTTTCTGGCCGGTCTCATCAGGAACTTTGGCTTGTTGGGTTAAATGGCTGCTGGCAGAAGCTGGCATTCCTTTTTTGGGGAACATTCTGTGCGCAGGGCTATAGCCTCTAACACCTTTTCAACTGGTTCTTGCTTGGAAGACATTACGGCTGCAGCAGATTGGTTTCCTGATTCTACCTTCAAGGTATTTTAACATACACCTATGCGGAGGATGCATCGATGGTTGTGGTACAACTTTAAACTAGCATAATCCAAAGCCTTTGGTCCTGACATAGTGTAAAAAAAATTCTAGCTGACTCATCAAGAATGTCAATGCTGTTAAGGACACAGAGATGAGGATTATCCCACCCTCCGAGTTTAAACTCTGTTTAAATGTATAGGATGTTTCCAATGCTAGTGCTACTGCTTTTGCTGCATTGCTTTATTATGGTTATCTATTTGAAATTCCCACCTAAAATTGTGTACATGGTCTTCATGAGACTCAATAATATTTGACATTTCTTTTTTCTCAGGGAACAAATAATAAATCTGCATGAAGATGACACAGGCATCACTGGTTGCTGGTCGGTTGAATGGTTTTGAATGGTGTTCACCTTTGTCTGTTGAATTTAGTTCCAACTGTGGAGTGGGCAAGATCATGTTCCTCATAAAGTTCTCGCTGGACTCAGGTTGAAGGCCTGAAGTTGATGTTCTCAAAGATATAAGAAGGACGTTCGTGTTGCAGACATATATAGGGAAATGGGATCCCTTTAATTGGATAAGACATTGAGCTGGGGGCTCATGGGATATGTAGTTTAACCTTTCACGTGTTTAATTGGCTGCTGTGTTTTTACTCAGTAAAGAAAGAGAACCATAATCCTCGCTACCCTGTCCTGAATAGAACTGAAAATTCTTGATGAGTCAGCTAGAAACTTTTATATCCTTTAGACTAAATACAGGAACTAAGAAGCTCCTTGGTTATTATTCTGGATTCAAGAAGGCCCTGTGGAATGTTTCCAATGAGCTTTTCTAACTGAAAATATTCAGCAACCTAATTCTATAGCAATTCAATTCAATTCAAAATGCTTTATTCGAGTATTACTCATAAAAGCAGACATACAAACACATAATAAAATGCTATTAAATTACAAAGATCGAATATAACATAAGCACATTGAACATAAAAGAAAAAATACAATTACATTTCAGCATACTTCATACAATCACAGGTGCAAAGTTCATTTGATAAAAATCAGGTTAAAATACAATCCAATATCACTGTTAAAAGTCAGTAAAATTTTTAAAATTATTCATCCGAAAAGACACCTCATGTGGGACGGAACAGAGAATAGATAATCTAGCAGTCTCTGTTCAACTAAGCAGAGAGTAGTTACCCTACTAGCAATCTCTGCCTAATTACCCACGCCCACCCCAAATACTTTGCAGTCGCTATTATAATCCAGGTTAGGGAGGTAGATTTTACAATACGCAAGGCTACCATACTACTTTTAGTACCCAAATTTCTACACATAGGTGCCAACCAAACACGTCTAGGAGCGGAATATACATGACAGGAGAACAAAAAATGACCTAGCGTTTCCTTTCCTTCCCCACATACTGGGCAAGTAGGTGGACCTCCATCTCTCCACTTTGATGTTAAGTTGCGTAGAGGTAGAGAACCAGCCCTCATTTGGAAAAACAGTTTCCTATCCATGGGTTTCGATATATAATCCCAATACATTTCATACGTAGGAAACAGCTTAACCTCAAGGAAAGCAGTAGTCATAGACCCATTGTTAGTACTAAGCAAACTCCTGTTTTCAACCCGTTCCCAGAAAAGATTTTTTATAAATAACTTAGATGGGAAGGATGACCCGGCTGGATCGGACCACAATTCATTTAGTCCTAGTTCACATAATGCTAATTTTAGTGATTTAAACCATCTAATTTTGTTAAATCGGTCCGCTTTGATAACGTCCGCAAACCCTTCTGCATAATGTGACAATTCAGGGGTGGTCCAGATTCTACGCCAATATAATATTGGACGAAGTTTACACATTGCCGAGATTTCTTTCCTTCCAAGGTCATATCTAAGAGGCAAAAGGGGACTGCTCTGTGGGGTGCCTGTAAGTTTCCGTAAGAAGTTATTCTCCGATGTCTGTAACTCCTGGAGGTTTTCTTGCCCCCACAACTCCGCCCCATACAATGCTGACCCTATTGCCTTAGCCTCATATATGATCAAGGGAGGTTTGATCGGTTTGGTCAATGATTTACTGTGCTCCTTAACGATGGTACCAGCCAATTGCTTATGTCTTAATACTGCAATGTTTAAATGTTGGTTCCATCTGTTATCATTAGAAATGTGAATCCCCAGGTAGGTAAAAGAATTTACTACTTCAAGGTAACGCCCACCCATGGATATTTTAGATTTAAAATTTCTATAAGGATTAAAAACCATGAGTTTTGTTTTAGCAGCGTTTACTTCCAAGCCGTGGTCACTACAAAACTTGTCAAAAATTACCAGTGCCTTTTGCAGACCGCTAGGGGATTTTGATAAAATTAAGGTGTCATCGGCGAACATTAAAATAGGAACTTTTACACCTGCGAGAGAGGGAGCATCCACAGCCTGAGATTGCATGCGGGAAACAATGCCATTAATAAAAAGGGTAAACAATGTTGGTGCCATTGAACAACCCTGTCGAACCCCACGCTCAACAGGAAAGTCGACAGTGTCATTTCCATAGCCACCCCATTGGATTTTAGCGTAAGTACCCTCATGGAGTCTCATGATCAAGGTCAACAGGGTCATTGGGACCCCCAGAGCTGCCAGCACCTCCCACAATTTTGCCCTAGGCACCAGGTCGAATGCAGCCCGTAGGTCAACGAAAGCTGCGTAAAGACTACCTCCACCCAGTACCACAGTCCTCCACTGGATCAATTGAAAACGGAAGACCTGGTCCACAGTGCTGGTTGCTCTGCGAAACCCAGCCTGAAAAGGAGATAGAACATTCTGGTCCTCTGCCCAATCAAGCAAATTGTTAATAATTACACGCCCCACAACCTTTTGAACAGTGTCAATTAAGCTGATAGGGCGGTAATTACAAGGTTGGTCACGATCTCCCTTTTTATATACCGGAATAATGACAGCACCCCGCCAGGATACCGGAATTTCAGCACCCCTGGCAATGTGATTTAGTAGTAAGCAGATGTATTTACTCCACCTATCGGTGTCATTTAAGAAGACATCCGCAGGGACTCCGTCATTGCCCGGTGCTCGGCCACTATGAACGGATTTCAGGGCAAACAGTACTTCACTCTGAGCAAAGATGTCATCATCTGCAAACAGATAAGTAGGGCAGGAACTATTACCGATTTGGTCCCTGGAAGAGTACTGTTCACTAAAAAATTTGACCCATGCATCATGAGAAACATTGTTATTGGAAGCTTCTGAAGACTTTTCGTAACCCCATTTGACAATGTGCCAAAATAGTCTAGAGTGTTTGCGATCACTTGCACTTTTCAGCTTCTGCCAGTGGGCTTCGTCCCATTCTCTTTTTGCCCTAGCAATACAATTTTTATAATGCTTCCTAGCAGATCGAATCTCACCCAGGTTGTTGCTCTTAATGGCAACTCCTAGGTTGGATCTTGCAGCCCTACAGTCATGATTATACCACTTTGCAGCTCTATATGGACAGACCCTCTTGTTATGTACAGGTTTTAAGAAATAACTTTTAACTTCATTAAAGAGAGTCGTGTGTGCTTTAGTTATGTCTTCATATCCCTGTGAGGTCCCAACTACGCTCTCCAGGGCCGCAATGGCCTTGTCTGCCGCAGCTCCTATTTTTTCGAGGACCTGCTGGTCTGACCTGACACCTGGCCACCTTAACCTGCGCATATCATTAGTTGGAACGATCGTCGGGAGCAAAAGTTGGTCACAAGGGGTCGGTACTATTACTTTAAACAACCATCAATTGTGAGAGACACATAAAGGGTCGTGGTCGCTTTCTGGCCTTGCTGTTACCACCATGTCACTAACAGATGACCATATAGATATGCTACAGATGACATAATCAATGCGACTTTTGTTTCGCCCGTTATTAAAAGTCATGGCAGGGACTCGATCTGACTTGGTTCGACCATTCAAGGCTCGTAGCCCATGCTCCAGGCACATTGCATTTAAGCCTAGTATGTCAGCCGTCCAGCGAGTTATCGGGGGAGTGTCTAATGTGGGGATATCCCATAGCTTATCTTCCTCTACCCTGAGAGGGGAGTCACCAGTGATGAGAGGTTCAAAAGTGCGATTTAAATCGCCTGCAATTAGTATGTTTTTCCCTGCAGAATGTATCTCGAGGAGATTAAAGAGGCTCAAGAGAACCTCAGATATACCTTTGTTTCCACCTCTAGCATAGATATTATAAATATCTATGGAGATGGGTAAATCACTAGTGAGTCTGATGAGCTGGATATCTTTTTGGTCAAGCTCCACACATTTTACAACAGTTTTTAAAGACTGCCTGATCCATATGGTAAGACCCCCCATCGGACGCCCTTTAGGGCCCTTAGAAGCAGGAACATGAAAATGTATGTACCCCAAGGCAAAAACAGGGTCACACGCCCAAGTCTCTTGGAAGATGCAAAGATCGTACTTGTTAATAAATCCAAACCAGTCAGCACAATCCAACTTGGAACATAGACCAGCCACATTCCAAGACAAAAAATTCCCTGTGTTAGTTATCATGACAGAACTAGGGCTTGTAATAGTCTCATGCGTCATCTTTCCACCAGTATCATTACAATTAATATTTTCATTGGATAGGCCTGCTGGATCCACAAAGGGGGACCCCTTAGTTCGATCTTTAGTTAGGTAGCTGGCCTCACCAATGATGCTTTCATCACAGACAATTAGTGGCATAGAGTTACAAATAGGTGGTAGTCAGTCACAAGCATTCAAGTTTGATAATGCAGAGAAACGATTTTCCAACCCCAAGCCCCAGTCCACCGAGGCAACATCCTTCCTCCCCCTCTTAGTCACAATGTTCCATTTGGTTCTCAGAATACTTGAATTCGGACCACTTCCCTTCCTTGGGTAGAAGAAGTCCAAAGTCAGTGGAACAATTGATGTTGATCTCCGCTGTGGTGGTAAAATGTTGGGCAAGATATTAGGCAAAACCCCAGGGTCAGAAAAGTGAAGGACAACACACTCCCCCTTAAACTTTTTGACCCTGTCCCCAATCCACTGAACCCTTCTCGCATTTACGAGCTCTTCCGAGAGTTGCTGCTTTCCCCATGGAGAAATTACCATGTTGTTGGTCAACCATGATAGAGATTTATTTATTAAGGAAGATGTTGTTTCATGTTCTCCTTGGGCCAGGGGAGGGACGTTAGCAAGGACAAGAACCAATGGGGAAGCTTCAACTACAAGCTCAAAAGTCCCTTTCTCAGTGATTGGGTCAGCAACAACGGGAACTGAAATCGAAACATTAGGAGCATCACCAGGGAAGTTAATCTTGGGTACCATTGGAGGATTTGATACAGGGGTAGGAATAAATCCACTATTAACTACAGTGGCTGGTTTGCTCAGAGTAGACTCGATCCTAGAAAAAACAATTTCCGGGAGTTTACCTACTTCGCCCAGAGTTTTTTCTAATAAACCTTCTAATCGGTTAACCTCGGAGGTTAACTTATCTATTTTGCTGACCAGAGGTTTAACTACACCTTTGATTTTTGTATCCATCAATGACAGTAGTTTGTTGAATTGGGCATTTGAAAGTGTAACATAAGCCTCACTAGTCAGATCAGCCTCCTCTTCCTCTGAAAATTTCCTCGGGAGGTTTGCTACTTTATTCTTGGCTGACCTTAAACCCTCCCGTTTTGTCGTAACCTTTTGGTTTTCCCCATTAATCCTCGGGACTAACATGGGTGCTGCAGGGGAGATTGGGGACTCATTACTGGTGGATATCTCTATCAAAGCTTCATTAACACTAATATCTTCAATACCAGCGACAACACCACTAGGCTGGATAATGATAGTATCAGGATGAGAATCAAGATTTTCACCGTTTGAACTACTATTTATCTGAAGTGCAAAAGGATCGTCTGACTCGATATCAATGAGGGGAGATTGGGTAGGTGAATCTATTCCCAAGGAAGATCTCCTGTCACTATTGATTCTTTCTACAACATGTACAAGATAGTTGTCAATAGTGTTATTAGGAGTAGCTTGCTTTTTCGGAGGCATATTTCTCTAAGCACAACCGATACAATTGGATGCACAAATTAATGATATCCTAAATGTACTAAAAACTGCAACAAAGTATATATCAGATCAAACAAGAAACCGGGCCCAACCCAACCTTGGCCAACCTCAGACGGCCCGCCCTTTGTCCGGGCTTCGTCTGGGCGTCCCGCTCGCGTCCCGCGTTGCGGGCGGTCCCGAGCTTTCTAGCGCCTCCAGGCGCAAGGTGGTGACGCGCTCACTGAGCGCCGAAGCAGTGCCCCCTGGGAAACCGAGTTTCTCCACACAGCGGCCGCAGGTGTAGATGGTGCGGCGGCGGGAGAACTCGGCGTGGGGAACCAGTATCCGCCAGGAAGCAGTGGGGAGTTATGAGGATTGCTCCGAGGTCCGGTGAGAGGTAAATTTCCCCAGCAGGGATTCAGCAAAATGCCCAGTTGGTCGGGCGGTCCCGAGCTTTCTAGCGCCTCCAGGCGCAAGGTGGTGACGCGCTCACTGAGCGCCGAAGCAGTGCCCCCTGGGAAACCGAGTTTCTCCACACAGCGGCCGCAGGTGTAGATGGTGCGGCGGCGGGAGAACTCGGCGTGGGGAACCAGTATCCGCCAGGAAGCAGTGGGGAGTTATGAGGATTGCTCCGAGGTCCGGTGAGAGGTAAATTTCCCCAGCAGGGATTCAGCAAAATGCTATAGAACATATGGAGAACAATGAGCAGCTTTTTTTGTGGCTAACAGCCTTGAGATGTAAAAGCAAAGACATTGTAAAATTAAAAATGCGAGGGCTGGTGGCAGAGTAAGAGAGGGAAGGTGGTTGTTTTTGAGACATGAAACATACACATGAAATTGTGGCATAAGTTATAAAGAAAGATTTTGTGAGAAATATAAATGTATGGGGCCGGTCCCTGAGTGAAAGAGAGGTGGGGTTATTTGTTTATAAAGCATGAATAGCACCAGCAAATTTGTGGCATGTAAGAGAAATTCACTGTGGAATTAGAAGGAAATGCACATTATTTCTGCGATAAAATGGCATTAAGCCAAAGGTTTTCACCATCAGAGCCGATGACACAGTAGTAGTAATCATGGGCTTGTAATGCTCTTGTCAAGGATTCCAACCCCACCTGGGGAAGTAAGTTTGTGTTATTGTTTTCAATAGTTTTTTTAGTTTATCCAAATGAAAGGGGTCCCTTTGGAAATCACCCCCTAGCAGTGACTGGGTGGTATGTGCCCCCCTAATTCAAGCCAGTGCATGTGGAGAATTTGTGACATGCTGTGGCGTGTGTGAGAGTGGCATGGTTTGCTGTGAAAGAAATTCCTTAATTTGTAGAATGAAACTTAGAAGATGATTGTGGAAGAAAAAGAAATGTATTGGGCCAGTGAAAGAGAGGAAAGTTTATTTGTTTATAAAGCATGAAAAGCCAGACTTGCCAAGAACCTCAGGAATCAGAATAATGCATTTCAGTGTGGTGGTCCGCATCACCACACTGAGATGCAAAGTCACTCACTCATTAAAGGTATAGCGCCTGCCTCGGCTGTCAAGCCATAGTGCTGCTATGCTGACTAAAACCAAAGCTGAAGTGGCAATGCGCCATGGTGTGCGCACTGCCGCCGGCAGGCTTAGGGGCTGGCTCAGCTAGCTGGGAGCCTAACAGGCTACAATGTATCAACAGGAAGTATTCCTGCTGCCCAGCAATACATTCTGATTGACAACACGAGGCAGTGACCAATGGCTACTACCGAGACATCAGCAGACTCACTAATGGGTGACACAGTGACTTTAATAGGCATGGGAGGTCACGTCCTGCTTCTGGTTGCAGTTTTCAAAGTTTGTGGGAGGCTGGCTGCGGCAATGGCAGCAATGCATGCACCGTCTTGTGGTGGTAAACTAAACAAAAATTATGATCCCTGTGACCGGCCAACGCAACATACCGCAGCAGCAGCTGGAGCCCAGAGCAGACACTGTGCAGTTTAGCTGCTACTGAGCCTGAGTGAGTCTGAGTGTGAGCGGCCGCACATTTGCCAAAGGAGTATTTGTGGCCAAAACTCTGAGGAGGCACAGGCGGCCCGTAAACGGAATTACTATCATTGTGGCTTGCCTCGCAAAGTAAGTGAATCTCAGAAAGTGCTGCAGTGCTAATCTATTTCACACTGATTAATTTGTTTTTAGCGTTTATCATGCGGTCAAACAGCTGTCTGCTGGTGTTAGCTGAGGTTCTGCCCTGGCTCACTGAGGCTAACGCAGCCGGCTGTGACAGAAGTGTGTGCCTTAGCCTGAGACTGCCTTGCCCATCAATGACCGGTGCGTGCTGTCTGCGGCGGCTTCCATCACATTTCTCTTTTACTCTCTCTGTCATTCTTTCTTCTGTTCTCTCATCATCTCTGCCCTGACTCCCTTCTATGCTACCTCTCATCCTCACACACCCTCCTTATTTCCCTTCCTTGCTCCCTCCCTTTTGCTATTCAATGTTTTCCATTCCTCTTCATCCCTTCATGTTCTTTTCAATTTTATCCCTCCAATCTTACCCTACCACCACCTTCCCTTCCCGTCATTTTCTCTTACTTGCTTCTCCTCAACTCACTCTCCTCTCCCAACCTCTCATCTCCCCTCCCCTCCTCCATTCTCACTAGCTTCCCTTTCTGCTATCTCCTCACCTCGTCTGAGTGCCACTTGCTAGTGACAGCAGCTACTCCAGTCAAGTTGATATGTTGTGCTGAATGCAGAAGGCCAACGGTGGACTCCAAATGCCGCACAACCCCTGGATGTTTCCCAAAGAATCTTGCGCTCTTAGTATTTATGTGGTGTGCATCCACAACTCCTGTACCCACCGTTGCGGGGCACCACCCGTGATCGGGAAACAGAATTCCAAGGTGATGGAGTGTTGCACTACCCAGGTGTTCATAAGTTAATAATGAAGCTCGATAAGTTCCTTTGTAGACAAAAAAGCTTTATTCAAATAAATCCAAATGCATGAGTATAAAGCAACAGCCAACGTGTTTCGTTCATAAAAGAACTTCGCAGGGCGAATATATCTGTTGGTGAATATCACGCTAAATCGGTGGATTAGATAATTCCTGGAGTTGCCATATCAAATACCACACTGGCCACCATGATACGGGCCAGAGACAGATCACTGAGTTACGATTGTGGCGTGACGGCTCCAGATGCTGAGCTGTAACTCAGTGTTCTGTCTCTGGCACTTATCATGGTTGCCAGCTTTTATGAACGAAACGCGTTGGCTGTTGCTTTAATTTGGATTTATTTGAAAAAAGCTTTTTTGTCTAAGAAAGAACTTATCAAGCTTCTTTATTAACTTGTGAACACCTGGGTAGTGCAATACTCCATCACCTTGGAATTCAAGTTGATATGTTTTAAACCTCTCCTGTAGATTTCAGCACTTAATCCTTCTGAGTCAGAAAATGTGAATCCGCCCCCACTCAGTCTGGGATAAGGTGAAAGCCCCACCCAATGACACCAGACAAAGTGCCTGAATTAACAGACTTAAAATATCCTTAAACACATAACTGAATCAGAGTCTGGGGAATAAAACATCCATATCCAAATACATGAGCTTGACTCTGGGGATTAAAACAATTCATCTCCCGGTGCACAAGCCACAACCCAGGGAATAAAGTAGTCATTTCCCAAAACATGAGCCAGATACTGGGGAATAAAGTACTCATATCCGTATACACTTGCCGGAGCCCGGGAATAAATCATTTATTTGCCAGTGCACGAGCCAGAGTCCAGAGAATACAGGATTCTTACCCAGTCCAGGTACCAGCATCTGGCTAGTAAAATATTAAATTCACATTGTTTGAACTATACTCTGGGAAACATGAGCCAACACATATGGAATAATAAATTCATTCCCCAGTGTATGCACTAAAAACCAGTGTTGGCTTCCGGGCTGCTTTGTAACGGTGTACACTTGTTGCCGCGGCACTGGCTTGCTAAATAGTAAGTGCCTGAGATTGACTGATGGTATGATTTCCTGGTTGCACTTGCTCTGCTATGAAATGTGCTTTTTAGGCTAGCGCCTGGTCATTAATGATCAGATCAATAAGATCATCTTCTGAGCAGCTGCAGTGCCTGCCTGCCCTCTGTTGCTGAGAACTGCTGTCACGCAATCCGTCTTCGGTTAGTGCCCTTCCATTTCTGGTGCTTTGCAGCAGTTTTAAGTTCTTTAGAGTCTCTCCTTTCTCAAATGGGGGTAATTTTTTTAATTGATATGTTTCCTCCTCTTCATTGCTTGAATTTGCTCGTGAGAAAGTGTCACTCATCGTCGTTAAAATGTCATTCATACTTAACACCGAAATTATGAAAATGTCACCAATACCAATCTAAAACCTTGGCAGCTAAGAAAAGCAACTATGGATTTACAGCATGTAAAAGAAAATCACAGTGAAAATAGAATAAGGACTTGCACACTATTCCTTAGATAAAAAGGCATTGAGCCAAAATATTTTACCAGCAAAACAGATGGTACAGTGGTATTTATCATGGGCTATGAATACCTTTGTCAAGGGTTCAAATCCCACCTGAGGAAATGTGTTTTTATAATGCTTTCCAATTTTGTTTTTAATTGTACCCAAATGAAGGAGGTACCCTTGTAAATCACCCCTTAGCAGCGACTGGGAGATAATTGGCCTATTTAATCAACCAGTGCAAGTCACAAATGTGTGATATTCTGTGGCATGTGGGAGAGGGGGCATGGTTTGCTGTGAAAGAAATCCCTTAATTCGTGGAACGATACTTAGAGAGTGGTTGTGGAAGAAAAAGAAATGCATTGGGCCAGAGTGAAAGAGAAAAGGTTTATTTGTTTAGAAAGCATGAAAAACAACTGTGGATTTAGACATGTAATTGAAAACCACTGTGGAAATACTTGCACACTATTTCTATGATAAAAAGCCATATAAGCTAGAACATTCTACCAGCAGACTAGATGGTACAGGGGTTATCATATGATATGAATGCTATTGACAAGGGTTCGAACTCCACTTGTGAAATTCGTTTCCAACTTTTTTTCATTTTACCCAAATGGAAGAACTCCCTTTGTAAATCACACCCTAGCAGTGTCTGGGTGATTTGTGGTCTATTTATTCAATCCAGTCCACGTCAGAAATGTGTGACATGCTGTGGCATGTGGGAAGGGGGCATGGTTTGATGTGAAAGAAATCCCTTCATCTGTGGAATGAGACTTAGAGGGTGACTGTGAAAGAATAATAAATGCATGGGCCCAGTCCCAGAGTGAAATAGTTGTAGGGTTATTTGTTTATAGAGCATGAAAAGCAACTGTGGATTTGTGGCACGTAAAACAAAATCACTGTAGAAATAGAAGAAATGTTTAGTCATAAAGTTTATCAAGCTAGTAAGTGGTTTAGAGGTATGTATATAGCCTTAAAAAGTATTTTGACAAGGAGTTCATGTCACACCAACAGACTATCAATTTATGTATATATCATTTTTTATGTGTTTTTCTTAATTTAACCCAGGTGAAAGAGAAGTATTTAGAAAACCCAACTGGCACTTTTTGTTAGTTTCTAACACAATTATACCAGAAACAACATGTCTGAATAAAGTGACACAATGTGACATTCTGTGGCATATGTTGTGGCATATGTCACATACCAGAGGAGGAAGTCAAGCAGCTAGGCAAAGGAAAAGATCTCAGCAGAAAAACTGGAGGAAGGTACAACACCCACAACCACAAGATGTATCTAGAGCCAATGAAGTCTGGAGGGAGCCTGAGCAGTGAGGAGGGCGCTGAGAACCAGGACAAAGATGTCTGGACAGAAGATCGCTGGACGCTGCCAACAGATTTGAACTAGCAGGCCAACGTCCTGGAGTACTTTGGCAGCCCATGTGACCTAAAAGGGTTCTGAAACACAGAAGAAGGGAGGGGAAAGAACACGTCCTGTTTTTTTAAATACATTTATGTGTATTTATTTTTGCTTCAATTTCTCCACTGATTTTCTAGAATTATTTATTTTTTCCCCTTGATATCATCATGTGCCTCATAGAGGATCCAGAAAAAGACGGTGTGAGAGAGGTATTAGAGAGAGAGAGAGAGAGAGAGAGAGAGAGAGAGAGATAGAGAGAAGCAGCTGTTCCAACGTACATAATAGATTTTCTTTCATATAAGTGAGAACCATACATGACCCCGGCCTGGAGAGTGACAGTAAAAAGGATGAGACTGTTGATATATGATTGGGGTAGCAACCTGGGCTAAAACTCCATGCAGACTCACTTTTGGTCAGGTTTCAGTTAGCCTGTTTTAGCCATGTCTCACTTGCAGAGCTTTAGTTGAATGCGTGAAGGTCATGATCATAGATGCTCACTAATCTTTAACGACAATTCTAATATGGCCCCTGTTAGAAAAAGGGGTCTCTAGTTGACAATGGCTTGCACCTTTGTACCAATAGGAACCCTTCTTTCTAGTCAGGATAAGGGGGAAACACTACTGAAATAACCCCTGCTCACCCACTTGGTAGCTTGGCACAAGCAGTCAGGCTTATCTCAGAGGCAGTATGTGAAGTATATTGCACTTACAACAACAACTAAAGAGTGACTCAAAGGTGCTGTAGTCATGTTAATACACCAAGCAACCAGAAAAAACTCAAACCATATGTGAGCGGACGTTGTCAAAGAACCTAAAAAGTGCTACACACACGATGAAAAATATACCTTATTTATAAGAAGAACGCTCACTCAGTCTAGTGGTGACATGCTTCATCATGGGGTTCCCACTGGAGGAACCAAATGTTCCTCCAGTGTGCTTCTACGCCTGATTTACAGCGCAGCTGGTTGTTGTGAAAAAGGTTTTTTGGTGTGTGTTAAGTGTATAGTGATAGTGAGATTAAAAAATACAAGCTGTACCCGAAACAATTTTATTCAGAGGTCTGCTAGTATTGGTAAAAACCGTACAGGATACCTTAGAGGCTATTTTATTGACCCCTTGTATCCTAAAGCGTGAAGGTCGACATGTTTCAGCTGACTTTTTAATTTTAAGCAGCTTTCTTCAGGACCAAAAAGTGAATATCCCCGGTGGTCCACGCTCGCTAAGGCGTGTCATATCCGTGCGGATATATGTGAAAAATGAAACAAAATTTGAAAACAACAACTCACGGTATTACCCTTGTTGGCACTCCTAGAATTCCCAGGGGCCACACCTGTGGAATAACAAATCACAGCATTAAGGACATACAAACAGTTATTTGCCTTAAAACTATTTGCTCAGTGACCCTTTAAGTTCCCATGCATTCCAGGCACACTCCATTGCAGCACCTAGGTTCACCTTAAAGTGGTATGATGTAAGGCATTCACCTTAAGATTTCGTAATCAAGTTATTAGGCCCCATGCTCCTTTTTGCGGACAAGGAGTACCTTGTTTATCTTTAAATTTGTCAATAATTATGCCCGCTCATTGTCGCCAGCAAAAATGCTCAATTATGGCCAATGAGGCAAAAGCATGTTTTAGAGCGTCAGCAGGGTGGTCAATTCCTTACCCCTTAGTGCAACAAGACCCATGTCCGAAGACAAACAACATAAAACCCAAATCTTCCCCGGCTGGCGAATGATTGAGAGACTGCAAACATTTTTTTAATGAAAAATGAAAAGTAACTTGGCTCACTTACAACACTGGTTTATAGTGTTTTCGTCATGAGCTAGCGGAGAGGGTATTCTTCACGCTACTTATTCTCTGTAAAATAGTTTAAGAGATGGCATTAGCAGTGCAGTGTTGCGCCCTCGATAGTCATAATATCCACAACGCATCAAACTCACCACTATCTCACTGCTTACTTGCAAAGCAACGGCTTCCCGCCCACAAACTGTTTCAATCGCTTCCGCTGCCCGAATGGTAAACTCCACGGGAGCAACGCGGAAGTAGAAGAAGGCTGGGGTCCGGTCACGTGATTAACGTGACCGACTTATTTTTACCCGTATGTTCCTACGCTCTTAAAGGAACATAATCGAGTGTCCGCCCGTCTTGTAGGATTGTCATCACAACGTATGCTATTAATATTTTACCCGTAACTCATCTTACTTTTATAAACATATCAGCATGATTTAGGTCTATCACGAACAGTCTCAAATGAAACACTGGATTCCATCACTGTCTATTGTTGGGATCACAGCTTTTCTTTATGCATAAAAACTTTATTAAGCGTCCCATGGTGGGCAAATCTAGCTTTATTGGGACTGTTCTTAGTGATAGCATCTACTCTCTGGCCACTTAAATTTAAGTTATCTTAAGCAAAACACACCTTCTCAAAAGTTTGTTTGTGTGGTCCCGATGGTTCCAAAACTCAGTGTACTCCCTAATTCTCTCCCATTATTTCTACGACATTTTCTAATAGTTTAGAAATGTGGGATATTCTTTTACATATCTATTAAGAGGGGTACTCGAAATGGAAAACCATATGGCAGATGTAAACTGTGATTTCAAACAACATTCATTGGTGATTGGGGGCTCCGAGATTTTGGGGGAAGCTAATGGAAACGAAACCTTACAATCAGCTTAGTGTGAGTGGCGCATGATACATTATTGTGGGAGGGGCTCTATCTCTTAATCCCCAGATGACCACCCAATATGTGTGAAAAGTCTATGTTACAATCTACTGATGTATTCATGTGTCTTGATGGTAATGATGAAATCTTAGTGGTCTTGATTTCTATCATCGTCTTATAACAGTCCCCCATGGAATATCATCATTCAAGCCTGTCCGGTGGCTCGAAAGGCGATATATCCACCTTTGTTCTTTTTCGAACAACCTAGCCTCAGAGCCCTGGGCTAGTTGCTCGATGATGGTCCACTTCAAGTCATCCAGGGTGTGATTCATCTGTAAAAAGTGGGATGTCAACCTTGTCTTACTTTTTCGGCAACGGATGTTACTACGATGCTCCCCAATTCGCAATTTAACGCGTCTTGTTGTCATCCCTACATATTTAAACCCGCAGGGGCAGGTAAGTAAGTAGACAACGTTGCAAGAATTGCAATTGGTGTGGTTCCGTTGCTGCCATTCCTTTCCGGGTTCCAGGACTAATGCCTTAGTGCTGGATGTCAGGTGACACACACTGCATCCTCCACATGTGAATGCCCGATGACAGATGGTAAACCCCATGCATTCAGTACTCCATCAGTATTTATGTTTTGTTTCTTCCTGGGACGGGTATGGAAAATAGCATCCTTCAAGCTCCTTGCCCGTTTAAACGAAAACAGAGGTTTCTCCCAGTCGTGATTCGTACTTTTGAACACTCTCCAATGCTTGCTAATGCAGCGGGTTACTGCATTCGACAGAGGGTTATATGTCGTTACACATGTAAGGGGAACCTCAGGAGAGGCCTCTTTTTGGTGATCCTCCAAAAGAGCTTCCCTATGCTGGTTGCGTGCCTGCTTACAGCTTTTCTGAAGCAGATGGTTAGGGTATCCCCGGCGTTGTAATTTTTCAGTAAGATCCTGTGCCTGATGTTTGAAATCCTTCAAATCACTGCAATTGCGCCTTATCCGTAGGTACTGGCCAAAAGGCAGGTTTTCCCTCAGTGCCTTCGGATGGAAACTCGAGTAGTGCAATAGGTTGTTCTTTGACGTTGGTTTGTAATACGTTTTGGTTCGCAGTTCATTGCCCACTCGAGAGATGGCCACGTCCAAGAACACAATCTTGTCCTCAGCATATTCATGAGTGAATTTTAAGTGGGGGTTCAAGTCGTTGATCCATTCAAAAAAGGATTTCAAAGTACTTTCATCACCTTGCCAAATCATCAAAACATCATCTATGTACCGTTGCCATAGTAACACATTTGACGAATAGGGATTGGACTGGGGCAATATATGTTATTTATTTATTTATTTATTTTTTGCAATTTTTAAAGCGCTGCAATTACCCGTGGGTGTCTCGGCGCTAAGAACTAAAATCTAATTAGCCAGTGATTAAACGTTGAGACAATGAATAAAAGTGATGTATAAAAGATGTCATTGGGAAAACAGCCAAGTCTTTAGCTGCTTTCTGAAGACAATCAATGATGGACTAATCTTTATATTGAGGGGAAGGGAGTTCCACAATTTCGCAGCTGCTATGGTGAAACATCTATCTCCCCAAGTCACTTTCCTTGTTCTAGGAATCTGAAGCATGTGAGCCGTGTTAGAGCGTAACGTTCTAGGGGTTGCCAAAGGTTTAAAGGAACTCCTCAGAAATCTAGGGCCCGTGTTGTTTATTGCCTTATAGACAATGCAAAGGGTCTTAAACTTCGTACGACTTCTGACTGGAAGCCAGTGCAGTTGGTCTAGGTGTCGAGAAACAGAGCTGTATTTGGGAATGCCCAATAGCACTCTGGCGGAGGCATTTTGTACTAGTTGCAGTTTGGAAATAACCTTTTTTTGAGCATTGAGGAATAGGGCATTGCAGTAGTCAGTACGAGAGAACACCAGTGTGGAAATAAGTGTTTTTCCCAAAGCTATGGGAAGATACGGTAAAAGTTTCTTTATTTTCCTTAAGATGTTAAAGGAAGATGAAACTACCGCATTCGCATGATGATGGAACAGGAGCTTGTTGTCAAATATCACTCCCAAATTTCTGACTTTACTAGCAGGTTGAGGTGGAGTTCCCAGTTCCTCAGGCCACCATGAAGGGGACCACAAAGGTTGAATATTTCCAAACAGCATAACCTCCGTCTTGGATGAATTAAGTTTTAAGCAGTTGGAAGCCATCCAACTGCTAATGGCCCTCATACCATTTTTAAAATTTGCTGCGACCGTGGGTCCGTCTTTGTGTATAGATAACACCAACTGAGTATCGTCAGCATATGTTGTCAAATTGATGTTATACTCTTTTATTACCCTCGCTAAGTCCGAAACATAGATATTGAAAAGGGTCGGACTTAGCGAGGAACCCTGAGGCACTCCACAGGGAAGGCTGAAGGTAGGTGAAGTAAAAGTGCCCAACTTGACAGCTTGTCTACGATCAGCCAAGAATGATGCAATGAGGTCCCTAGCTCTATGTTTAATGCCGATGGCCTCGACACGGCCGATCAGAGTTACATGATCGACCGTGTCGAAAGCCGCCGACAGGTCCAACAGAATCAAGACAGCCTGTCCACCCTTGTCCATTGTGGCCCTGATTTCATCAGCCGCCTTGATCAGGGCAGTCTCTGTTCCGTGACCTTGCCGGAAACCGAATTGGGTTTCATCTAACAGGTCATTAATATGAATGTAGTCAGATAGTTGTTTATTCATGACCGATTCAAAGATCTTAGCTGGAAACGGCAGAGAGGCGATGGGACGATAATTGGAAGATAGTGTGGGGTCCAGGGAAGGTTTTTTGAGAAGCGGCTTGATAATGGTGTTTTTCCAGATGGTAGGGTAGGAACCTGTAACAAACATACTATTGCAGATATGTGTCAGTGGCATGGAAATAATATCTGGAATGTTATAGAGTATGGATGGATGACAAGGATCCAGAGGGGAACCAGATTTGATTGACTGAATTAATTTGAGAATGTCTTGTGGGTTCATGCTGGTAAATTCAGTAAAAGCTGTCGGAGTCTCGTGTAACTGAGGGTCAAAAGTATTAGAAGTTTTCACTATAGGGTTGAAATCCTTAAATATGGATATGACCTTTTCGGAGAAAAAGTCGGCCAATGCGTTACAGAAATTTTGAGACGTTTCAGTCGAGGGATTAGATGGTTCGGCAAGGTGGTTGACAACTTCAAACAGTTTCTTCATGCTACAACGGGCTTGATTTATTTGGGCAGTATAATAGATGTTTTTCTCAAATACTATACTCTGCTTATAGCTAAGAAGTGCAGCTTTATAAGTAGTCTTGTCTGCTGAGTTATAGTTTTTACGCCAATGTCGTTCCTTGTTACGACAATATTGTCGTTGGAGTCTAAGGTTTTCGGTAAACCATGGGGCCGAGGGAGTCTTCCTGTTGCATTTGTATGTTTTAGGAGGGGCCAAAGTGAGAAAAGCTTCTTCCAGAATAGAAGTATAGGTAGCAGCTGCAATGTTTGGGTCGGATACATTATCTATACTTGTGAAGGCATCAGTGAGAATCTGAGCAAGTTGATTAAAATCAAGGTTTTTCCAGTCTCTGCAGGTAAGATCAGGATTTACAGACGAAGTGTAGGAAGCTGTAGTTTTAATTCGAATATCAAATAAAATAGCGAAGTGATCAGACCACGTTAAAGGAAGTATAGCATTTTTAATAATATGGGGGTTATTAGTAAATATACCGTCAAGCGTATGACCTGCTTCATGAGTTGGCTCTGTGATCAGTTGTTCAAGACCTACAGCAAGCAGATCATTAATAAGCTGATCAGTTCACATTCAAAATGGTATACATATAATCCTGCCACACTAGGCGCGAACATGCTTCCCATGGACGTCCCTGTTGCTTGTAGGAAAACCTTTACTTCATACTCAAAGAAATTGCGTTTTAGCGCCAGGGTTGCACATTCCACCACAAAAGATCTTGAGGTACTATATTCCCATGTTGTCTGTTGTAGCATATCCGCAACTACTCCAATTGTTGTATCCTGCGGTATGCAGGTGTAAAGACTCTCGATATCAAGGGTCACCAGGAAACAGGACTCATCTGGTATTCTTACTGTTTGTAACATGGCCAATAAGCTCTTAGTGTCTTTTATAAGACAATATGTTCCCCCAGCAAAAAATTTTAGGGGGCGGCCGGGGGGAAGAGGCAGGAGGAAGGGCGCCAACCACTTCAGCCGCCATCTTGCTGAGGGTAAGGCTGGCGGTGTAGTTGTTCGACCCTCCCGCCCTCCCAGGATATTTAAGGGAGTGTCCTGCACTGCACCGTGATATTTGCGTATTTTCTCCCCTGAAGCGGAAGCCGGGGGATCTCTGCTCTATTCTTTGCTCCACCTTAAATTAGATCAATCGCTCGTTATTGACTAAAAATAACGCACTTTTAAAACTTGTAAATATTTTAGCCAGTACTTTATTAAATATTGCCCCTACCTCGGCGCGAGATTTGCGTCGCTCCGAGGCTGTTGACCGAACTGCCCTGCCACAGCGCTGCTGTTATCAGGCGCTCTCACTTCACCCGACCCACTTCAGCCGCCATCTTGCTGAGGGTAAGACTGGCGGTGTAGTTGTTCGACCCTCCCGCCCTCCCAGGATATTTAAGGGAGTGTCCTGCACTGCACCGTGATATTTGCGTATTTTCTCCCCTGAGGCGGAAGCCGGGGGATCTCTGCTCTATTCTTTGCTCCACCTCAAATTAGATCAATCGCTCGTTATTGACTAAAAATAACGCACTTTTAAAACTTGTAAATATTTTAGCCAGTACTTTATTAAATATTGCCCCTACCTCGGCGCGAGATTTGCGTCGCTCGAGGCTGTTGACCGATCTGCCCTGCCACAGCGCTGCTGTTATCAGGCGCTCTCACTTCACTCGACCCACTTCAGCCGCCATCTTGCTGAGGGTAAGGCTGGCAGTGTAGTTGTTCGACCCTCCCACCCTCCTCCAACCTCCCCCCACACATGTATAAAAACACCAGACCTCCCCGTCCGCGCAGCGGGCGCGCCAAAGGCGCGCCGAAGACGCACCAAAGGCAAGCCCGTCTGCGCCCGTCCGAGCCGGGCCCAGGGCCACGACCCCTGTCCCAACACACACCAATCGGCACTTGGTCTATTCCCGTTCCTCCCTGATGGACCTCCGACCGCCCCTGGCTCCAGGCTGTACACTACATGACTTAACTTTAACCCCAAAGGATGCTGTACTGCGTTGCTCACACTGTAACAGCGCGATATTAACAAACATCGTCAGAACGCACGCCAAGATACAAACTAAGTGCAGAGCTACACCTATTGTCATGGCCCTTATTAACGCGCGCTCACTGTGCAAACATAGCCAGGAAATAGCAGATCTTATAACTGACTTTAACCTGGGCCTCCTCTTCATTACGGAGACATGGACTGACAATTCTTCAGAACCGGATCTAGTGATCGCTACACCTAGTGGTTACAAAGTCTATAGACAGGACAGAGTCAGGAAAAAAGGTGGAGGGCTAGCTATTATAGCCAAGGAAAGGTTCGCTGTGGTAACTTCACACATTCGGACACTTCATGTGAAGCCCTGCAGTTTGGAATTAAGCTTACTGCTCTCTGCAACTTTAAGGGGGTACTTTTATATCGACCCCCAGGAGTTAAGACAGGCTTCCTAGCTAGCCTAAGTACAATACTGGAATCACTTGCCACCGAGGATTCCTTTACGGTCTTGGGCGACATGAACTTCCACTTAGAAGACAATAACCAGAAAGACACTTCTGCTCTTATCTCAGATATGGAAACATTGGGGCTTAGACAACTGGTCGCCTCGGCCACTCATTAGGCGGGGCACACCTTAGACGGCATATTTTCTAATGTTGAGGGTCTACAGGTATCAGACATTCTACCGATGCCATGGACCGATCATTATGCCGTATTCAGTACTATGACAATTAAGGCCCCCTCGAGCAAGAAAGTCATCCCCCCCGGTCTTGGCTCTTTTAAAGCCTGGAAGAAGAACATAAACCAGCTAGATCTAAAAACACAGTCGGATAGTACGCGACCGCTGGTTACCTCCGAACCGATTACGGCAACACAACAATTCCAGGACTGGCTAGGCCATGCCACTAATCTTCTGGTTCCTATCAAGTCTATATCCAAGAACAGATCTACTCCAACTGCCCCGTGGTATACGGATGAACTAAAAACGCAAAAACAATACAATAGGAACTGCGAAAGGCATTGGAGGAAAACGTATGATATAGCAAGTAGGACCCGCTACAAAGAATCATTGGCTGTTTATAAAGCAATGATTGTAAAGGCCAAAAAGTCATTCTACTCATATCAAATCGAGCAAGCCAAGAACTCTAGCAAACAACTATATGAGATCACCAAAACTTTGTCAGGCAACGTTCCCGACCTGATTCCACCCCCATCCCAAGCAATGTGTGATGCGCTGGCCAATTTCTTCTTTGCTAAAGTGGATGATATCTACCAAGCCTTTACCTCTAATTCCACTATAACGAACCCCTCTCCTTCCAACACATATCCAGCAATCACCTTCACTAGCTTCAAACCTCTAACGAATGACCATATAAGAACTATTGTCTCCACAATTAAAACAGGATCAGCATTAGACCCTTGTCCTTTCTCTGTCCTTCCTCCAGTGATGGACTCTATTATCCCGGTCATCACACAAGTATGCAATTCCACTCTGAGCTCCGGGACATATCCCAATTCTCTAAAAAATACACTATTGAAACCTCTTCTAAAGAAACCAAGCCTCGACAAAACCGAACTAAAAAACTACAGGCCAATTGCCAGCCTCCCTTTCAGAGCTAAAGTGGCTGAAAAAGCCATGAATTCACAACTATCGGAGCACATCGAGAAACACCGATTGCTGGATGATACACAATTCGGATTCCGAAAATATCATGGTACCGAAACCGCCTTAATTAAAGCTGCAGACGAAGTGAGAGTAATTCGAGACCAGGGGGGTACAGCAGTTTTGGTATTGCTTGACTTATCAGCGGCCTTCGACACGGTCGACCATAAGATCTTGGTCGACCGTGTCGGAAAGATAGGCGTTTTCCATACTGCAAGAGATCTGCTCGCCTCGTTTCTCATAGACCGAACCCAGGCCGTCACTCTGGGGCCTTACCAATCTGCTAAGCTCTCGTTGCCATGTGGGGTACCTCAAGGCTCATCCCTCAGTCCGACACTATTTAATATCTATGTGTCGGACCTTGCTAATGTCATCAAAGCACATGGGATGAGCCTAACCTCTTATGCAGACGACACGCAATTGGTATTGGCCATTAAAGGTGACGGAGGGGAGGTGGCCCAACGCTTCCAAAACGGAATGCTGGAAATAGGAGAGTGGATGGCAACAAACTGCCTGAAGCTCAATTCTGAAAAAACCGAGGTAGTTATTTTCGGACCTCTCTTACCAGTTTGGTCATCATCCTGGTAGCCACCCACATTTGGAGCACTCCCAACTCCAGCAGCTAAGGTTAGGAACTTGGGAGTCACTTTTGATGATGGCCTTAATTTCATGGATCATGCGAACAAAGTGGCTACCACAGCCACTATAAATTACGCATGATTAGAAAAATCAGTCCGTTCCTGCCACCAGCAGCCACCAAAACTCTGGTTAGTTCCTTGGTCCTATCGTCCCTTGACTACTGCAACGGCCTATTTTTAAACACTCAGGTCAGGGTCACAAGGAAGTTGCAGTCGATACGAAATGCTGCAGCACGTCTGCTTTCTGGAACCCCTAAATTCGTGGCCATATCAGAAACTATTAAACGACTCCACTGGCTGACTGTCCAGAACAGGATCAAGTTTAAATCACTATGTATAGTGTACAAAGCCCTAAATAATCAAGGTCCGCACTTTCTAATGGACCAGCTGGTTCCATATCATCCTTCCAGACAGCTCCGGTTCTCCAAGCGTAACCAGCTAGTGCTCCCTCGTTCCAAAACAGTGTCCTGGGGCGATCGCCGCTTTTGGGCGCAGCCCCCAAATTATGGAACACCTTGCCTCAAGACATCAGACTAAGCCCTTCACTCATTCAGTTTCGCAAGAGACTAAAGACTTGGCTGTTTAACCAATAGCCTTCATTAATAGAAAGTTAATCTGTTGGAGCATATAACATCAAGCTGAATTCATGCAAATGGTCTAGCGCCGAGACGCCTGCGGGTATTTGTCGCGCTTTATAAATGGCAATAAATAAATAAATAAATGAATTAATAAATAAATATGGGCGCCAACCAGGTCCATTTGGGTCAAGCAGAAGCAGTGGGCGACAATACCTGCAGCAAGACACAAGACCAGAGAGCGGGCACAAGCAACGAGAGACTTTAGTGACAAATCTATCTTCTGTCACTCTTAACTCAACAGAGATGAGCATTTTGGAAAAAAGACTTGGGTTTGTGCCAACCCCCAGATTAGATCGGTTCAAGCTGCATTGCGAATTGACAGAATTTTTTCGCAAGATAAGATTGAAGAGCTTTTTTGAACAACAACAAACGCAAGAGTCCTCACAAGACTCTCAAAGTGACACCTTGTTCAGATTAAAATCTAATTTTACACCTCAACCACACATGGTACCACCGGAAATATTAACATTTGAAAAAGCTGTTATTAATGAGGTTGAATCACTGACAGAGCCTACTCCGTTTAAGAACCTCACTGAAGGAGAATTTCAAGCAATTCAGTCTTTACAAAATATTAACAAGATCGTGATCAAAAGCTCTGACAAGGGGGGAGGCACTGTCATACAGAATGTGGAAGACTATGACATGGAATGTCGCCGCCTCTTAAATAACCAGGTTATCTACATCCCCTTACAGGAGGACCCATCCGAGAGCCTGAAAAATGAAATACTGGAACTAGTGACCACAGCTGAATGTGACGTAAGTATTAGTAAACAGGAGGCAGATTTCCTTACTACTACTGAGGGTAAAGTTCCATATTTCTATACCCTCCCAAAAACTCACAAGGGTATTTTACCTCCTCCTGGACGCCCAATTGTATTGGGTTTGGGATCAATACCCAAACCTCTCTCCAAATACTGCGACTTCTTTTTGAGGCCTATCATTGAATCCACCAGTACTTATATAAAAGACACTAAGAGCTTATTGGCCATGTTACAAACAGTAAGAATACCAGATGATTCCTGTTTCCTGGTGACCCTTGATATCGAGAGTCTTTACACCTGCATACCGCAGGATGCAACAATTGGAGTAGTTGCGGATATGCTACAACAGACAACATGGGAATATAGTACCTCAAGATCTTTTGTGGTGGAATGTGCAACCCTGGCGCTAAAACGCAATTTCTTGGAGTATTAAGGAAAGCTTTTCCTACAAGCAACAGGGACGTCCATGGGAAGCACGTTCGCACCTAGTGTGGCAGGATTATAGCTATACCATTTTGAATGTGAACATATATTGCCCCAGTCCAATCACTATTCGTCAAATGTGTTACTATGGCAACGGTACATAGATGACGTTTTGATGATTTGGCAAGGTGATGAAAGTACTTTGAAATCCTTTTTTGAATGGATCAACAACTTGAACCCCCACTTAAAATTCACTCATGAATATGCTGAGGATAAGATTGTGTTCTTGGACGTGGCCATCTCTCGAGTGGGCAATGAACTGCGAACCAAAACGTATTACAAACCAACGTCAAAGAACAACCTATTGCACTACTCGAGTTTCCATCCAAAGGCACTGAGGGAAAACCTGCCTTTTGGCCAGTACCTACGGATAAGGCGCAATTGCAGTGATTTGAAGGATTACAAACATCAGGCACAGGATCTTACTGGAAAATTACAACGCCGGGGATACCCTAACCATCTGCTTCAGAAAAGCTGTAAGCGGGCACGCAACCAGCATAGGGAAGCTCTTTTGGAGGATCACCAAAAAGAGGCCTCTCCTGAGGTTCCCCTTACATGTGTAACGACATATAACCCTCTGTCGAATGCAGTAACCCGCTGCATTAACAAGCATTGGAGAGTGCTTAAAAATACGAATCATGACTGGGAGAAACCTCTGTTTTCGTTTAAACGGGCAAGGAGCTTGAAGGATGCTATTTTCCATACCCGTCCCAGGAAGAAACAAAACATAAATACTGATGGAGTACTGAATGCATGGGGTTTACCATCTGTCACCGGGCATTTCTCATGTGGACGATGCAGTGTGTGTCACCTGACATCCAGCACTAAGGCATTAGTCCTGGAACCCGGAAAGGAATGGCAGCAACGGAACCACACCAATTGCAATTCTTGCAACGTTGTCTACTTACTTACCTGCCCCTGCGGGTTTAAATATGTAGGGATGACAACAAGACGCGTTAAATTGCGAATTGGGGAGCATCGTAGTAACATCCGTTGCCGAAAAAGTAACACAAGGTTGACATCCCACTTTTTACAGATGAATCACACCCTGGATGAGTTGAGGTGGACTATCATCGAGCAACTAGCCCAGGGCTCTGAGGCTAGGTTGTTCGAAAAAGAACAAAGGTGGATATATCGCCTTTGGAGCCACCGGACAGGCTTGAATGATGATATTCCATGGGGGACTGTTATGAGACGATGATAGAAATCAAGACCACTAAGGTTTCATCATTACCATCAAGACACATGAATACATCAGTAGATTGTAACACAGACTTTTCACACATATTGGGTGGTCATCTGGGGATTAAGAGATAGAGCCCCTCCCACAATAATGTATCATGCGCCACTCATACTAAGCTGATTGTAAGGTTTCGTTTCCATTAGCTTCCCCAAAATCTCGGAGTTCCCAATCACCAATGAATGTTGTTTGAAATCACACTTTACATCTGCCATATTGTTTTCCATTTCGAGTACCCCTATTAATAGATATGTAAAAGAATATCCCACATTTCTCAACTATTAGAAAATGTCGTAGAAATAATGGGAGAGAATTAGGGAGTACACTGAGTTTTGGAACCATCGGGACCACACAAACAATACACTTTTGAGAAGGTGTGTTTTGCTTAGGATAAGTTAAATTTAAGTGGCCAAGAGCAGATGCTGTCACTAAGGACAGTCCTAATAAAGCTAGATTTGCCCACCATGGGACGCTTAATAAAGTTTTTATGCATAAAGAAAAGCCGTGATCCCAACAATAGACAGTGAAGGAATCTAGTGTTTCATTTGAGACTGTTTGTGATAAACCTAAATCATGCTGATATGTTTATAAAAGTAAGATGAGTTACGGGTAAATTATTAATAGCATACATTGTGATCACAATCCTACAAGACGGGCGGACACTCGATTATGTTCCTTTAAGAGCGTAGGAACATACGGGTAAAAATACATCGGTCACGTTAATCACGTGACCGGACCCCAGCCTTCTTCTACTTCCGCGTTGCTCCCGTGGAGTTTACCATTCGGGCAGCGGAAGCGATTGAAACAGGTTGTGGGCGGGGAGCCGTTGCTTTGCAAGTAAGCAGTGAGATAGTGGTGCGTTTGATGCGTTGTGGATATTATGACTATTGAGGGCGCAACACTGCGCTGCTAATGCCATCTCTTAAACTATTTTACAGAGAATAAGTAGCGTGAAGAATACCCCCTCCGCTAGCCCATGACGAAAACACTATAAACAAGTGTTGTAAGTGAGCCAAGTTACTTTTCATTTTTCATTTTAAAAACTTTTGCAGTTTCTCAATCATTCCCCAGCCGGGGAAGGTTTGGGTTTTATGTTGTTTGTCTTCGGACATGGGTCTTGTTGCACTGAGGGGTAAGGAATTGACCACCCTGCTGACGCTCTAAAACGTGCTTTTGCCGCATTGGCCATAATTGAGCATTTTTGCTGGCGACAATGAGCGGGCATAATTATTGACAAATTTAAAGATAAACAAGGTACTCCTTGTCCGCAAAAAGGAGCATGGGGCCTAATAACTTGATTACGAAATCTTAGGGTGAATGCCTTACATCATACCACTTTAAGGTGAACCTAGGTGCTGCAATGGAGTGTGCCTGGAATGCATGGGAACTTAAAGGGTCACAGAGCAAATAGTTTTAAGGCAAATAATAGTTTGTATGTCTTTAATGCTGTGATTTGTTATTCCACAGGTTGTGGCCACTGGGAATTCTAGGAGTGCCAACATGGGTAATACCGTGAGTTGTTGTTTTTAAATTTTGTTTCATTTTTCACATATCATATCCGCATGGATAGGACACACCTTAGCGAGCGTAGACCACCGGGGATATTCACTTTTTGGTCCTGAAGAAAGCTGCATAAAATTAAAAAGACAGCTGAAACATGTCGACCTTCACCCTTTAGGATACAAGGAGTCAATAAAATAGCCTCTAAGGTATCCTGTACACGGTTTTTACCAATACTAGCTGACCTGAATAAAATTGTTTCGGGTACAGCTTGTATTTTTTAATCTCACTATACACTTAACACACACCAAAAAACCTTTTTCACAACAACCAGCTCCGCTGTAAATCAGGCGTGGAAGCACACTGGAGGAACATTCGGTTCCTCCAGTTGGAACCCCATGATGAAGCATGTCACCACTAGGGTGAGTGAGGGTTCTTCTTATAAATAAGGTATATTTTTCATTGTGTGTGTAGCACTTTTTAGGTTCTTTGACAACGTCTGCTCAATTATGGTTTGAGTTTTTTCTGGTTGCTTGGTGTATTAACATGACTACAGCACCTTTGAGTCACTCTTTAGTTGTTGTTGTATACTTATCAGGGATATAGGAGTGACCTATATTAATCCTTACTCTCGTGTTGTTGATATGTATATTGCACATAGTCAACAGCAACACAGTGAAAACACTGCAAAAGGACGCCACACCAGTTTTACAAAAATAACCAATATTTATCTCTGCAAACAAAATCAAAACGATAAAAGACCAACATACAACAATCAAAGTTAGGCACTTTGCAAGCCTGACTTTAAAAATGTAGTTCCTGGAAGTCGGTAGCTCCGTCTGATGCAGTGCTGAAAACAACAGAATCCAACAGTTCCGGCCAACTGCATCGGTGTGGACCAGCGTTAGTGTCAGCAGACTCGTAAACAGTACCTTTGGTTCTGGCTGACCACGTCAGTGCAGGCCGGTCGTGGCAACGGTTGGGATGTGAAGGGGTGTGGCGTGCGGTGCTCTCAAGTGGCTGTGCAGGCAGCAGCTCAGTGACAGTCATCCAGGGGCGTCAGTGGAACCATGGGTGTGGCGCGGAGTGAGGTGCTGCTCGTGGCAGTGCTGACAGCTCATGGTGCAAGCGACAGTGCTGGCTCATGGGAGCTGGCGTCGATCGGCCCAGACTGTGGTGTGGGACGGAGCGGTGCATCGTGTCACTTACGAGCGGTGCCCACAACCCTCTGGTGTTAAGGTCAGTGGGCAGCGACCTCATCAGAGAAACCAGGGTGATGAAATAAAGCGCGGTGATGCGGAAAGCAGAGCAAGTAGGGGTTGGTGGCAGCGGCGATTGTAATCACTGGTGAGACCAGGGTTTAGTTGCAATGTACCGCTGTGCCTTCAGCGGTGCCTTCAGGACACGGAGACTGCGGCGGAGTTGGTGATTGCGTCGGCTGCTTTCCCCCTCTGCGGCCACGGAAGCCCCCGGTTCCAGAGGTGGTACCCAGAGGTAGGTGAAGTCTTTGCTTTCCTGAGACTGTGTGAACTATTTCAAGCCCTTGGAGAGACTCAGTGATAAGTGAAGAATGTTCAGTCCAGTCCTTTCACTGCCCAAGGAAGAAGCCGCGACTTCAGGCCAACGCAGCAAAGCAACAACACAGCAAAGGGGCAGTGCTCCTCCTGGCAGTTCTTCCAGCTCTTCTTCTTGGCAAGTTCCTTGATTATAGCGAGTTCTAAAGTTCTGGGGTCTGGGTACAACATATATACACTGCATTTCTCTTTGTTTGCTTGGGCAGACAGTGTCTGTGCTTAGTCCAAACCAGTTTGGTCCTCTCTGGCCCAGCTTCCCAGCAAGAGGCGGAGACCGCATTGTCCAAGGCAGACCAGGTCCATTCAGGTGCAAGGAAACCTCTTCCCACTACTCTAAATGCTGCCCAGGGATGTATGACGTTACAACGCAGGCTATTACAACGCCTGCCTTTACAACGCGGTTTTTACATCGCAATCCATTACAACGCATAGTGCTTTTGGGTGTTGGATAGTGAATAGTTTAATTTACTATTCCAACTCCAGTCCCCGTGGACACTAGGGAAGGTTATTGGATAGTAAATTAACCTATTTCCTATCCTAGAGCGCCCCCCAGCGCAATGCGTTGTGATAGTTTGCGTTGTAATGACCGCGTTGTAATGGTAGTGCGTTGTAAAAGTTTCGTTGTAAAGGTTATTTACCGCTGCCCAGGTCTATTCAGCCCAGCCCGACTCATCCAGGAAAGGCAGGACACACCTGGACCTCCCCCCCAGTGGCTGTCTGAAAGGAAAGCACACATACCAGCCCCTGTCACTCCAAAGCCAGACAGTCAATCCATAACCCAGCAGTGGCACACAGTATGGCTAAGCAAGAAAATACCTACTTTCCAAAAGTGGTATTTTCAAATACAGTATTTAAAAATCATCTTTACTAAAAGATGCCTTTCTATATTCTGACTCCAGTCATACTAAACTCCATTTCTCTATCTTGTCCCAATGGGAAGATATACTCGTAAAATGTTACCAAGTATTCGCCATTCCATCCTATGGGACAGATAGCCTTTCAATAGTGAAACACAAATTTTACTGTATTTAACCATATGGACATGTCACACACACCAGTACATGTATCACCATTAAAATACACTACACCCTGCCCATTGGAGTACCATGGGCCTATCTTAGTGGTGACTTATATGTAATAAAAGGGAAGGTTAGGGGGTGCCCTTGCCAAGTCAACATGGCAGTAAAAGCTGTGCACAGACACTGCACTGGCAGGTCTGAGATACCTTTACATGGCTACCTCCGAGGGAGGCACAATCAGAACTGCAGGCCCACTAGTAGCATTTGATTTACAGGCCCTGCCACTCCCAGTGCACTTTACTAGGCACTTACCAGTAAATCGATTTGAAAGCTTTTATTCGGTTTAATAAATCAACCATACAAGCAGTACAGTCAGAAAAGGCAATCTACAATAAAATCAAAAGAATATGAAACTGTGGGACTGAAAGTGCAATACATCAAAATTCGTAAACATGTTGGTACAGATAAAAAAGTGCAAGTGCATATTACAAAAGTGCAAGTGCGTATTGCACATGGGAGTCCAAGCATTTACTGGGACATATATTTTCCTAATTCAGAAGTGCAACTGCATACAAGTACACGATACCTTTAAAAACATAGTCAAATGTCAATAATCATAGATTTCCTAATACTAATGGATTTCAGTAGAAATGTAGCTAAATAAAAGCACAATCGTGGGTCATTCAATCTGAGAAGCAAATTCATAGCATCTGTAGTAGATCTTGTATTATAGTGTAAAAAGAATGGTTTTAGATAAAATGTCCTAAGATGAGAATAAAATATACAGAATAATAACATATGGCAGCAGCTTTGTCGTGAAACTTCATCACATGGGCATGCGTGAGCAGAACACTGTTTCATAATTGGAAAGTTAACAAGATGATGTACAATGCCCAATCTTAAATGTGTTACACAAATTGATGCGAGGCTCTTGTCACGACTGACAGGTAAGTTTGGAAACCCTCTTTAAGATCCAATTACAGATAGAAAAGGAGAGATTATTGATTCTTAGTAACGTGGGAACGGGCCTCTATTTTATTTGCTAGCAAGGTTAATTTTATCTCAGCTCGAGCAACAGAGGCAGTACACCCATGGTCCAATCGGATATCACAGTTGAATAAAAATTTAAACCAATAAATAATGTAGTTAAGCCAGGGTATTCTCAAACAGTTCTCGTTTTAGACAGTCCCGTATTATAGCTTGAGTAAATAATGTTTCCTCTTTTGAACATATAGATTTCCATAATAAGAGGGGTTGTGTTGAAGCCAGATCTGAAATATATTTAATGCCTACCTCACGATGAATCAGTTCCGTGGAGGCAGATGAAGGGGCACAAGTCAGACGTTTTAAAAACAAATTTTCGGTTTGTTGTAATATATTACCCTGGGAATGGCCCCAAACACCTGCCCCATAAAGAGCTGCGGTGACGCATCGAATCTCATAAATTGACAACATATCTTTGATGCGTCGGTTGCCCAATTTGGCTGCAAATCTAAAAATACCATTTATATTTCTAAGCATCTTAGAACATGCATTTTCCTGTTCCTGGGCCCATGACCTATTCCCTGCAAATGTAATGCCCAAATAACAGAATGTCTTGACTATCTCAACCTTGGAACTTTCAATAAAATAGGTGCTAGATATTATAGGGTTCCTGCCGCAAGCCATAACAAAAGTTTTTGAGTTATTAATTAAGAGCTTTCTTTTGGTGATAAAAACAGTAAAATTATCAATAAGACGCTGTCACCCAATGGGGGTGCGAGAGAGTAAAACCGCGTCATCGGCGTATAAAAGGATTGGGACAGGTTTCCCATCCACCCTAGGGCCATCCGACTCAAACAGTTTCAGGGCAGCGTCGACTTCATTGATAAACAATGAGAAAAGTAATGAAGCTAGGAGGCAGCCCTGACGGATGCCTCTTTTGACTTTAAAAAGTGGGGTATATTCGCCTAAATGACCATATCGCACCTTACTTGACAACCCCCTATATAATCTAGCCAAGAAATATATTATCTCTTTGGGAGCACCCATATCTAACAGTAAGGGCCATAAAATAGAATGGTCTACCATATCAAAAGCACTGCTATGGTCAGCAAAGCATAAATATAAATTGCCCTCCTTAGCTAGTGTATACTTGCCAATCAAAAGATCCAGGTTGACACACTGCTCTAGTGTGCCGACACCCTTTCTGAACCCATATTGCACTTGCGTAAGGACTGACTTCTCTTGGACCCAGGCTTCTAGTCTTGATAGCATGACCCTACTCATAAACTTTATGGTTGAGTTCAATAAGGAAATTGGACGATAATTACAGGCATCGGTCTTAACTCCCTTCTTATAAATTGGTAACATAGTTGACTGGCCCCATGATAAAAGAAATTGGGTCTCAACAGCGGCATTAAAAACTCTGGTTAAAAACGGCGACCATAAAACCATTTCATTTTTATAAAGGTCTATCGGGACCCCGTCGGGTCCCGGTGCCTTGCCCCCCTCACTACTAGTTATGCCCTCAATTACTTCCTCTATACTAATTGACAGAGGCATTATTGGTCATTCAGCGGGGTATTGATTGGACAAGGTAGATGGGACATATTTATTAGTTGGATTAAAAATATTTGAAAAATGAGCTACCCAAGAATTGCAATTAATATAAGAATTAAGCTCTGGGATATGGTCATCCTTCAAGAAGGTACTATTGACAGTATCACAGAAACGTTTACTATTTTTGGTATCGGCTGCCTGGCTTAAGCCTTCCCAGGCTATTTTTTGGAGTTCCGATTTTCTACTTTTTAGGGCTAAGGCATAATCTGCACGTAAGGTCTTAATTATATGTGGGTTTCTGGGCTTACACCTCAGAGCTAGTTTGAGGCGGCCCAAAGCCACTATGCAGTTATCATCAAACCAGACCACCTTAGGTTTGTTATTTCTACGCATTGGTTTCGACAGGAGGTTCTCCGCAGTATTATTGATCTTAGTAAAAGTATCGAGCAGCAATACTGGATCAACCTCGTCCCCTAAACAGACTTGGATTTCGTTCAGGCATTATGTAATAACATCGTGCTGGATTTTAGATGGGTCCATCCCGGCCCATTATACCCGAACACCGTTCAGTCTGTTTGGGGCAATACATGGGCTATGAGAGACACCAGTACCATTTATCAAACCTCAGCATAATAAATACAGAGAAATACTATTATGATCGCCAGTTGGTTGGTCCGTTATCCAAGGAGGTGAGAATAAATGTACACTATTGCTGGAGATAATAATGTGATCAATATTAGACGTTGTATTCCTGCCTGTAAATGTGGGACAATTCATGTTGTATTTATCAGTGGCACAATATAGTAACTCTAAGTCCATCTTAGCGATGACACCATTTAAGGCCCTACCATAATCACAATGGGGGAAATGTATATAACAATCATCTTCAAATTCCCCCCTACTGGGCCCACAAACTTTGGTCAAGGACAATGGGTATATTTGAACATTAAAATCGCCAACCCAAAGAATAATAATCAGTTTCCTAATGTTACTAATCAACTTCTTTAATTCCCTTTCCAGAGTATGGACAATAGAACTACGTAGAGAGTTAAAAAATTGGTATAAAAGTTGATCAGAATAACATCTTTACCCACAGTGGATGCCAGCCACATAATCTGAGCATGAGTGCCCACAGAAATACAGCCTTTAATTTTATATTTATTCAAAGTAGTCGAAATCAAAATCAGAAGGCCACCCTTTGCTCTACCCAATTGGGAAGCCTGGGCTGGCAGCCAATGTGAGGTAAAACCCTCTACATATATTGGATTGATACACCATGTCTCCTGTAAGCATATATTATCATGTTGGGCCAAGATAAAAATCAGACCATGATGGAGTACCTATTTTGCTTTTAAACCCAGCAATGTTCCAGGTGGTGACTTGATACCCTTTGCCCGAATTCGTTTCATGGAGTTCCTGAGGGAGTACTTCATGGCCCACCTCTTTACTAGTAATAATTGATTCTACTGAAATACATTCTGAATTGCTAAGAATACTAGGTGTCGATATTGCATTAGTAGGAGACGTCCCGCCCTGCTCTGATGTACATAGATCAACCTTACTAGTTACGTTTTTGGCGTTTAGATTTTCCATTGTGGGACTTTTAAGTACATAACTTTCCCAAACATCCTCACTAAACTGTAGCGGTCCCTCATGTCAATCATTGATATCCAAATTACTCAGGGCCTGATACCTGTTGGTTACTGGGATGGCAAAATTGGACAGGGGGGAGAACCGAGAGGGGGCTAGCAAGGATCCATTAGTGGGCCAGCTTACGTTTCCATGCGTCACCCTCAGGTGTCTATAAAAGTACCCCAGAGGGAGAAGAGTGGTACTAAATTCCCGCAGTGAAGGTGGTGGTGCATTCTTAAGTGTATTAGATGCCCACCTTGGGGATCTAAAGTTCATAATAATACAGTCGCCATTAAAGCATTTTTTCAAAGGCCCGATCCAGCCCACTCTACGGGTTGTTCAAATCTGATTTATTCCTTCCATAGGATAACCACAGCTATTGGTCAACTAGAACCATGTTCTTCTACCTGGCCAGTTTGGAGTTTGGGAACGTTAGCCAGAATTGCGACATAGGGACTACATTCGGGGGGCAAGTTTGCAACCGTGGCCATAGTCCTATCCCCATGGGCTAAGGCTCTTGGACCATCAGACTTTAAAGGATCAGATGCAATAGGTTTGTCGGACTTGTTCACTATTTGTTCCTTTTGGGGTGGTTCAAGTCTATTATTGTTAATTAGATTTCCGATTACTGTATTTCTATATTTTCCCCTATTTTCCACATGTGTAATTGGGGCCGGCTCCTTAGGGTTTTTACTGCGATCACTACGATCACTACTCACAACAGTGGTCTGGTCAATAGGGACTGTAATAGTATTCTTTTGATAATTCTTATTTGACTCTTTTTGAAATTTACAATTAACTTTATCCAGCACTCCGCTAATCCTATGGGTTTCTCTAGCTAAAGTATCCAATTTATCATAACGCGGCATTAGGAGCTCTATCATTAGGTGTTGGGGTATATGGTCTGTACTAAACGAAAGATCGACAGGCGGACCTGGTTTCCCATTACGAATACTCTTATTAGCATTTTTAGCTTTGGCCTTAGAATTAGGGTTCCCCTGTTCTAGGGTATTCTTTCTGCGTCCCCTGGTCTTTTCCGGTAGCGGCGGGCTTTCAGGGATAGTCAAATTAGGAGTCATAGATATTCGGGTAAGATCCCCACTGATCCCTCCTGAATCAATAGCGACCGGTTCCAGCTCCTCAACTATCAGAGAGTTATGGATCGATTTGCTGGATCCGTTCTCACTAGAGGGACCAGAGGGGACCCCAAACCCATTCCCCTGTTCTGCCCCCATATAGCTGGAGCCCATAGAGAGACGCCTCTCAGTACGGTCAATTTCTTCTGAGAGAACATTCACCGCTTTGACCAGAAATTAATCGGTGGTAGTACATGATTTATCAGTAAATGGCTTAGCTAACTTCCTCCTTGCCATAGTAGGACAACAAAGGGGGCTATGCAGGCAAGCAATAAATAAATAAATGACCCTATAAAGGTGCCTACAGGGGCGCAGGAGTTACTTCCCCAAATATAATACAGAAGCTAAGATAAAACTAAAGGGGCCAACACAACGCAGTGGATATTGACCTCCTAAAATCTTTAGGCATTAAGTCCTTACTAAACATGAGATTTGCCCCCTTAACAAATCCCCTGCTAAAGGGTATTACCTCTCAAAATAAAGTGCAAAGTAGGTTGGCTATAAAGTGGCGCGTGCTGAACAGTATATATTATTCCTTATTCCTATATTATTCCTTCACCGGCGAACTCACTATACATAGACTTTGGGTGTTGGCCAACCCGCTAGTAGTAAAGTGCAAAATAAATAGACCTTTGATAAAGTGGCATGTGCTAAAGGGAAACAGTACAACAGTAGAACTGTTCTGCTGCAAATCAGAAACCTATGGACTCGATGTTTGTTAATATGTTATCATTAAAACTCACTGTTGAGATAAAGTGCAGTGTGACTTATTTTTAAAATGATACATACTACAAGATGTTATTTAGCTACCGCACAAGTGTACTCACTACACTGAAGCTTGATGTAATAGTCCGTAGTAAGAAGTACAAGATCATTAATCCTTAAAGTGACATGTGGTAGACAGAATAGATATATCGCACAATTATGTAAAATCTCAAGGTATCAAACATACAGTACAATATTAAAATAAGAAATTAAAACCAGAGAAATATTAGAATGTTAATGAGAACCAAGGGCAATAGCAGCGGGAAGATGTTAAAGTACAAGGAGTCAGTTTGGAGTGACGGGCACCAAGGACAATGTTTTGTATCTCCAATTATTCGAGGTTAATTAAAGAGAACACGGCTATTAGGCACCTAACCTTTCCATTGGTTCTGTATTGCGGTTGGGATCCTGATTGTTAGAGGGGGGCCCTGCCCTGCCTCTTCCTGGCTGTGACGGGCTAGGACAGGCCCGCCCTTGGCCCGGGCACCGCCCGTGCGCATCCCGCGCTGCGGGGGCGCTTGGCGAATTTCTAGTGCCTCCGGGCCCAGGCTGAGGTGACACGAGTGTGCCTTGGGTCCCCGGGGCTGCTGGGAGTGGTAGTTGCCCCAAATAATGCTGGCCATTTCCCTCACGGCGTGGAGGAGAGGAGCGCCCAGCGGTTTCCCTCACGGATCCCAGGCTGGTACTGTGGGTGAGTTACTGCTGTCCCGCGCTGCGGGGGAGCTCGGCGAATTTCTAGCGCCTCCGGGCGCAGGCTGAGGCATCACAAGTGCGCCTTTGGTCCCCGGGGCTGCTGGGAGTGGTAGTTGCCCCAAATCACGCTGGTCGTTTCCCTCACGGCGTGGAGGAGAGGAGCGCCCAGCCGTTTCCCTCATGGCTCCCGGGCTGGTACTGCGGGTGAGTTACTGCTGTCCTGCGCTGCAGGGGGCACTCGGCGAATTTCTAGTGCCTCCGGGCGCAGGCTGAGGCGTCACGAGTGAGCCTTTGGTCCCCGGGGCTGCTGGGAGTGGTACTTGCCCCAAATCATGCTGGCCGTTTCCCTCACGGCGTAGAGGAGAGGAGAGGAGCACCCAGCCGTTTCCCTCACGGCTCCCGGGCAGGGACTGCGGATGAGTTACTGCTGTACCAGTAAATCAAATAGGCCAATCATGGAAACATCAATCCATAAAACAATAGGTGCACTTGCACTTTAACACTGGACACCAGGGAGAATGTGTGCAGACACACTAAACCAGCCAAAACGGAGCCAAAAACAGGAGGTCAGAAAGTAAAAAGGTAGGGGAAACACACCAAAGATGCCAGGTCTAACAGACCCTCATTGCATTGATCTAAAGTTTTTAATAATGGGCACTCAAAAATCAAAATGTTGACAGACCTGACACATTTTGTGTCCTGATAGCTAACTCTGCAAAGAATTTCATGTCTCCGACCCACATTTTATTTCGTAAATGCAGGATAAAATCAGTGGTCAAATCCTTTATAAAGTCCAGGATTTTACCACTTGATTAGGAGAGCTCTTTGCGCTACGATTCTCACCAGAGGTCATGCCAGATTGCTGGACCAACTATCTCAGTCGGGGAGTTTGGTCTGGTAGCCTACAGAAGGTGCTCTTTCATTTCCTCATGGGCAGAACTCTGATAAAGAATGGCTCAATTAGCTGTCAACTAGTCTAACATGATCAAAGGGCTAAACATTTGATTTATACTAGACCTTCAGGTCTAGTAACCTACAAAATCGGCTCCATCTAACTGAAATGCACTTGACCTCTGTCTGTGAAAGCAAGCAAATTTGACAAGTTAACAAGATTTAAAGGCGTTTGCTTTTTGAGCAATAAAGATGCCTTTAAATCTTGCTCTCTTGTCACATTTCCTCTGCTTTCAGACAGAGGTCAAAAGTCAGTTTATTTTCCTACTCACCAGAAAGGGCTATTTAGCAAATACAGTTAGGTGAAAATCACAATTTGCAATTTCCTAAATGCAATGCAAGAAGCATTCTCAAAATGAGATTTTGCGTTAAGGAATCGCAAATTAAATCAACTTCAAGTTGATGTTAATTTGCAAATCCTTAGAAAAATGCACAAAATTACATTTTTCTAAGTGCTATGGGGCACCTACACATGCCCTTAGAGCATGTGTGTGCACCACATGTGCACACATACCATTTTTGGGGGGTGCATCAGGGTGGCCTTTTGCCCCCCTAGCACCCTTGAAATTTCATTTGCAATTTGCGATTACCTAAATGGTAACCATTCACTACTATGGGCCTCAATTCGCAATTAGGGAATGTGTAGGGATAGCAATTTATTTTGCGATTCCTACATGCATAAGGAATTGCGAGTCCTTAATAGCGATTCCTTAATAATCACTATTAAGGAATCACAATTCCTTTGCTTGATCCATGTGCCCCATAATGTAGTGTTTAGAATTAGCTGGCGGATGCTAGGTTGCTAGAAACTTTCTAAACATGATAAAGGTGTTCAACTTATTTTCACTGCTTATGAGATGCATAATTGCTTTTATATTTCTATGATGTACAGCACATTGAAAAACTATATTAAGACTTAAATAAACGTTAAAAAAAATCCCGGTCATGCTTAGTACTATGCTTAATAGTGTTGTTCAAGAATGAAATATTGTTTGGATTACCGCTGTGTCCCTGAAACTGGAACAGGACTGATAAGTTCCCTGTCAATACTACCAACATAGGACTGCAGTCCAAATGAATATTTCTTCCTCTGTGTAGTGCACTAACCCGAGTCCTTGCACTGGTGGGTTAGAAATCCGATCCCTGCAGATCTATGCAATCCCAGAATTAGTATCATGTATGCTGTGAAACTGTTCTCTGTAGGTTTCCTCATCATAACCGAACCCCTAGAGCAATGCCTTCTGGATGTCATCATACCCAGTGGTGCCTGTGGGATTTAGAACTTGATAAGAGAGCTGCATCGATCCCACAATGGACAGGCAATATAGTGGCCCCAGCACTCTTGAGCAGCTTTAAGTGATACCTGATTGAAGAATGCAATAAAATATTTGGGGTCACTGTTAAAGGCATGTTGAGATGTTCCGGAGCAGCAGCTGTGCCTTTGGTTCCTTTGGTTAAATGAAGGATAACCATCTGATATTTTTTAAACCCATGCCATTGGGCAAATGCCTCAGACTCGAAAGTCCATGCTGAAAGATATGTCTGTCTGCAAAGGACTGCTTCTGATGAATTTGTATTGCTTAGTGTAACTCTTGCTGTCCTTCAAAAAATGTGTGTAGCTGGTTTTCGAGACTGTGGTATAGCATGTGATACCAATTCTGATGCCACTGTAAATATTGGGCCTGGAAACCAGGGCTGTGCACATCTTGTGTCTCCTTTATTGTAGTTGAGCTTATTGTCATATTAATACACCTATCATAGCCCTTGATAACAGCATCAAGGGATATTATTGTCTATAGCCATTTTCATTTTCATTTACAGAATGCACAGGGGATTCACTCTCAGGTTATCGTTCATTCCCGGTCATGGTATTTCTTCTCTCAGTGAAAACAGAGACAGTGTAGCAGCCAGCTTAATCTGGATGTTCCACACCTGCCCACATCACCCACACCTTTCTTGAATCGATGGGCACCTACTTTGAAAGGAAAAGAAGGCATCAGTCAGGGTAGGCAGGGATTCTCCAAACATCTTTTCTTGCCTTCTTTGGTGTACATGGTTTTATAGGAAAAAGGAAGAAGTTGGCTTTTCCAACACACACAGCCCTTTGTTTTATTGGTTTTTCCACTGTGAGTAGTGGAAAGGTAAGCAAGAATAACATCCCCATTAGCAGGATGCTCTATCTGTTAAATGGGGGGGGGGGGGTTGAGCCTGTATATTTAGAGACCTATACTCCGTTCCTTACAGCACGCCATGGTGTTTGATCTCCTGAATGATGAACAACTATTTTGATAGTTTTGCTGGGTCTTTGTATTATCAATGAGTCAGGAGAATATCAAAGTACACTTCTTGAACTCCATACTGCTTGCCTTCCCACCCATGGGAGCCAAGATTGTCTTTTGCATTTTATTGGAGACATCACTGGCACCTCGTGAGGAACAAGCTTTTATGAACTACCAAAGTGCTACCAGATTACTTTAGGATCCCAGGACCAAGCTATGTGTCGGTCACCGGAATCCACCAATCTTGAGCCATGAGGTCAAAGAGGGACTCTGGGTAGAGGCCCCACCACTGAAAGGGACTACTTGCAACTAAGGGTTTCATTCATGAGGTAAGAAGCCATTTCACAGGATACAACTATTTAGGTCCAGGTTTCCACTACCTGAAATGCATGTTTTCTGCAGATGAGAATAACATAACACTTAGATTACCAGTGAGGCTGGTAGTGACTTGTGTGAAAAGAATGTACTTTCAATAGTGCAGCCTACTTGTGAACTCCTTAATTATCCCTGGGGTCAGGAGTGGAGTCTCTTGCTAGTTCAGTTGGCAGAAAGTAAGTAGAGCTGTGGAATAACAGATCTTCAGAAAGGGACAAGGATAGACAGAGTGCTCATTGAATGGTGTGCTTTGCTGATTAAAAATGCATGGATTGAGAAGGCTTCACTAACAGTCAAAAGGAGAACTACAAAAAGGATCAGATCAGCAAATGTGAGCTTAGGTATATGAACAAATTGGGAATCCGGTGTGAGGAGGAGCTAAAGCAGCAGGTGTAAGAGCTACAAAGACTAGACCATGAGGCTTTCATGGGATCCCCTTTGCCACAACAGGGGAGTACGATGACTAATTGGGAGGAAGGTGGTAGAAAGAAGAGCATGAAAGGGGGAAGAGAACACTGTATTTCACAAGGGGAAATAGTGCTACGAGAGTTGGTAAGCAGATTCTGAGAAGTAGACCCAGAGAGACCAGCATGAAAAGAGGTAAGTACTGAGGTCAGAGTGAGGCAGGTGGGCTGTAAGATATGGGGGGCAACACAGTTAGACTGTATTATACTGTGACAAAAAAGGATGTTGGTGCAAGAAGTAGAGCACAAAGTAATCATGTATAAAATGAGGCTGGGGAGATCTGGGTATAGCTTTAGTGTGGGTGCCAACAAACAAGGGCGGGTTTGGACTCCAATCAGAAAGGCTGAGCCCCAATTCAACAATAAACAACTGAATGCCAATACTGATACACAATTCACATCTCAACGGCAACACATTGAAGTGAAACAATGTAACCACAAAACCTCTGCAACATATGGAGACAGAGGTTTTGTGGTTACATTGTTTCACTTCAATGTGTTGGCATTGAGATGTGAATTGTGTATCCGTATTGGCATTCTGTTGTGTATTGTTAGTGTGGGTGCAGCAAACCTCGAGGCACAATAGGCAGGGTGGAAGGGAGATCGGCAGGTCAGCACACAAGTAAACCTGCACTTACCTCTCCTGATACAAAGCTGATAAATAAAAGCCATCAATAAGCAGGTCATCATTATAGTCATGCCACTCAGCAGATGCTCTGCTCCTCATTAGACGCAATCAGCTATTAATTATTTCTTTTATCACTTCGCTCTATCCGTCCATATCAACTTCAGATATGTTGTATCATCTATTACGCAGTAATATGGAGCACTTCATTGGCAATTAAATCAATATCTCAAGTGGGCAATATCACATTTGCAAGGGAAGCCTCAGATAAAAAAATGGAGAAGACAAGACTCCAAGCCTTCTCTTACTAGGATTTTAAGAGTTTGGATTGTATTCCCACTCAGATTCAATAAGATCAGCCACTCCTATTTATAAGGAAGGAACTGGAAACCCTCCTCCTGAGCCAACACCTCTCTCTTCCATGTTTAACTATTCACATGAAGCGCCCCTCTTGGTAGTCATTCTTTTGTCTGCATCTTCTTTCTCTGCATTCTTCTAGTGGAATCCCACTTTGCTACAGTGCTAGATACAAACATGCATATTTCCTCTTCGGGAAACATGAAACCTAAGAATATAGGAGAAAAAGTATCCCCTCATGTACATTATAAACATATCTCCCAGGTAACTTGCGATAGACTTATATTGCACAGCAGGGGGTGCTTTATTCCGAATAATACATTGTGACAAAATTACCCATCCCACAAATCGCTTAAATCCTTAGTGTGTTGCCCTTTGATATGAAAGTGACAAGATGTTTGTAGCCATGAATAAAAATAGAATCTGTACTGCAAAAATAAATACTCCAAAGAGCAGTTAGATATTTATTGCAGTAGACAGTAGAACCGGTTTTATACAGATCAGAGTTAAAGACAAAGGCTGCAGCTCAGACTGTGCAGAAACATGCAGAGCGATACTGTCTTTCCTGTATTTACCTAACGTGTAAAAAATTAACATGTTGCCATATTTATCTAATTTCTGATCACTGCTCATCAAGAAAAACAGAGCAGTAGACAGTGAGACAAAGGAGGAATATGTTTTGGCATGATGAACCATGTTTAACTTGATGGGGGCGAGGAGCCTTCACCTACCACTTTCCAACTATAGTGCAAGAGCTGTCAACTGCCAGTCCCCCACAAGATGTTATCATGTTACTCTCATTTCTGGACATGGCAAGTTATTTCTCTAGATACAGAGGAGACTTTGCCACTGTTAGTGCGCCATTATGAAACTTGTCGAAAAACTAGGTTTCTTTTCTTTGGTCACATAAATGCTAACAAAGCTTCCAGAAACCCAAACATGCTATTGAGAACACTACTGAAATGGCATATTTTGATCCACAGCTTCATACTGAAGCTGTTGTTGATGCTAGCCCTGTTGGGTTGGGCGCCATCCTTGCACAGCGGCACCCAAAAGCTTAATGACGTATTGTGGCATATGCAAGCTGAAGTTTGTCGCAAACTGAACGTGCTTATTCACAACCCGAGAAAGCTTAGCAGTGGTGTGGGCTTGTGAACATTTTCATGTATTCTTCTATGGGAAGCCCTTCATGCTTATGACCGATCATCAAGCACTGTTGAGTATCTTTAGCAATCCAAAAGCAAAAATGCCTCCTTGCATTAAACGTTGGGGCCTGCGATTACAAAAGGACGACTGAACCATCGTGCATCGCCAAGGGAAAGATCAAAACCCTGCAGAGTACTTCTCATGAGTGCTTCTCCAATGCCTTGGCACCCCTTCTAAAATGGCTGGTTTAAATACATTTCACGGTGAAATCAAGCACCGCCGCTACCAGTGATAGTGATTATCAAAAGTTTTAGATGAACACCCCAGCTGCTATTTTGTTGGAACAAAGTGTCACTGCCACAAGTTAAGATAGTGACATGCTGAAACTGAAAGATATTATTACACAGCAGTCATGGTACCAGCACCCTCGAACTCTTCACAGTGACAGTGAATATCAAAAGTTTAAGAATGTCAAAGACGAATTGTCCGTTAGTTAGGCATTATTCTAAAAGGTTTGAGAATTGTCATTCCAGAGAGTCTGTGACAACAGATAATTGTAGTGGCTCATGAACGATATCGCAGAATTATTGCCCCAAACAAGCTCTCAGAGAGAGTCTGCTTTCCACATCTCTACGAGAGAGAAAATTAAAGGCCTGTCATCTATAAAACTGCCTGACATCAAAAAACACTCAACACCTCTTAAACATTTCAGAGTTGCCAATGCATGCAAGGGAAAGAATTGCAGTGGGCTTCTTTGGCCCTCTTGACAATGGACATCACTTAATGGTAACTGTTGATGAATAGTCTCATTTTCCATCACTCAAGAACATGTCATGGAGAGATTAGATAGCAACTTCACAACCTGGGGTGTTCCTGCAATCTGAAAGTCTGACTACAGCCTACTTTTCAACAGTCGAGAATTCAGAGACTTTCTAAATCATCTTAATGTGAAGCATCAGAACACCACCCCCCTTTGGGCCTGGTTCATGAATACTCTAAAGAAAGTCGTCTAGTGTGCTGTAATAGAAAAGCTTGACCTAAAAGCTGTATTAAATTCTTCTCTTAGTGCTTACTGCTCGACCCCTCACTCAACTACAGCAGAAAGCTCTGCAATCTTAATGCTCAGGAGAGTCATGACGACCAAGTTAACTCAATGAACCAACAGAAGCTTCGATACTGAAGAAGAGACCTGCATGAAAGACTTGGATCAGAGGAGTAAAATGAAGGCCTATGCAGATAAGCGTTGGCATGCTAAAGAGGTCATGTTCACTAGTAGAGATGGCATGAGTGTTCGTCAGCATAGAAGATGAAAGTTTGATGCTCCTTTTGATAAACCATTTCATTTTGTGATCAGCCCAATGTCCTGGAAATTCCATTACGCAAGACTCCTTGCGCTTGTGACATGTGGCTCATCAGGCACTGATGTCATTGTAGAGAATGGGTCTAAAAAAAGACAAGTGAAGAATCCCTGATTGTTGCTCTGTCTCCATCACCAATGTCAGCCATGGACATTTCTACTGCCTATTCCCAGTTTCCGAAGACACGGTCTGGATGTGTGAACCAAGTACCACAGAAACGCATTGAACAGCTCTAATTGTAAATATTTGTAAACATTTTGATTTTATTTAACAGAGGGGGACATGTAGCCTTGTGTGAGTTTGTAATGACTTATCCATTGTGGCGCCTTATGGCCCCGTAGAACTGTGATGAAAGCATTAGAGCAATGTGAAGTGATGCAGGTTTAAAATGTTGACATTGTGGATAAACCAAGAAGAAAAAAACGTGTTATCCTAAGCTCGATGAGTGGTGTAGTCATTGCTAAGTATGCAGGTTGGGGAGGACGCTACAGTAAGTAACAGATAAGCCCTTCAGAACATCAAAATCCATAGAGAGTCATAAGGTAAATGGGAAAAAGGACAAGCCTGTGAAACAACTTCCAGAGTCCACCAAAGGCTTTCACAGTAGCAGTGTGTGTAGTGGCCAGGGTAATGCACTGGCAATTTTGCTAGACACACCCAAGCTTTTCAGCTTCCTCACTGTCAGATCTATTCTGAGCAAATGAAGGCTGGGTGATAAGAACCACTAAAGAGGTAGACACGTTTCCAAAGCAGAGGAAACCATTCTCTGTAAAATTCAAAAGAGACTTTTATCCAATCTTGAGAAAGATGCTCAGAAAAAGAGACAATGGCTAAAAAGCCAACAGGTCCCTTGGAAGGATATTACATCCAGCGCCCAGGCCTCCCTTGTACATCCCTTTAAGCAGAAAGCAGGAACATGAATGTTCTGTCTTGCATGGATAATAAGGGTCCAGCCACGGAAGTCCCCATATCCACATCAGACCATGAAAGAAGTCAGGATGAAGAGAAAACTACATAGATGAGGACAAATTGAAATACAGCTCAGTGCATCTGCCTGATCCTTCGACATCCCAGAATGTAAGATGCCCTGATTGAATGAAGCTGAATCTCATCCCTGGACTGGAGAGACAGTGCTAGGTTGGACAAAGCTAAAGACCTGATGTCATCATGGAAGTTAATGTAACATTTGATCAGTAGATTGTCTGCCTTGACCAGAGTAGAGTTGACACTATCTTATCAGATAATCAATCAGGATCAGACACAGAGTTATCCTCAAGAACATATGTGTCAATGTGTCTCTACAGATAGCAGTTTAACAGCAAATAAATCAGCAAGGTCAGTCAAATAAGCCTTAAGTCAAGAAGGGACTTGAGTCTTCTAGAGATTTTGAAACCAGTGTTAGTATGGGTGACTACAATGGCAATGTATTCCGTTATTACCTACTGGTGGTTGCCAGTAGGTAGTTATAGTTAGGGCTTAGTTACCACAGGAAAATGGCAACATTCTATTCCCAATAACTTTGGCGCTGATTGACGAACCTTCGCCAAATTTTCAAAACTAATTCTTTGTTGAGATTAGCTCCTATGTTGAAAGTTTCGGGGTGATTCGTCAAGGGGGGGGGCGAGAAAAAAGGGGGATCCCAAAACGTGTTGTTCAGTCTTAATTTCCATAGGAAACTTTAGACAAGGCTACAGGTTGAATGGGTGAACGGAATAACCCCAAATTTGGCAGTGAGAAGGGTCTTGTTCTAGAAAGCACACTTTTGTTTATTTGGTGTAAATCAGTTTAGTAGTTTTTGAGAAATATTGAAATTTACAGATATTGATATTTGGGAATTCTGACATCTGATTGGCTGAGACGTTACGAGCACGAGCTTGCTGCTGATTGGCTGCGAGTGGATGCAACTAGGAAGTGTTGGCCACCATTTTGTGATTCCGTTGAAGCGAGTAAGGGGAAAAAGGTTGGAAAGAGGAGGGTAGGAGCGCTGTAACCTCTGTGGGGTGTTAAGGGTGTGCTATAGAGGGTGTGCAAAGCGAAGTATTCACCCCTACCGGTGTGAAAGTGCTGGGCTACTGAAATTAAGAGAGGTATTGGTAGTGTGTGATGTTGCTAAGGTGAGCAGGGATGCGACTTGGGAAATAAAGTGTGAGCCCAAACTATGTGTCTTATGCTGTGAACTCATGTGCTCTGGCCGCTGCAGTACAGTTGTGGAAGTAGTGTCAGCATTTGTTTATACCTAGTAGGATGAACTACTGACCCGTAGTGGTGTAAAAGACCTGTGGTACAGAAAATATGTGTGGTATTGTCTAGAGTGTCATGGAACTAGGAAGTGTTGGCCGCCATTTTGTGATTTCGTTGAAGCGAGTAAGGGGAAAAAAGGGCGAAATACGTAGGGAAGAGAAGGGCAGGAGCACTGTAACCTCTGTGGTGTGTTTAGGGTGTGGTATACAGGGGATGTGAAGCAAACTACTCATATCTACCAGTCTGAAAGTGCTGGGCTACGGAAATTAAGTGAGGTATTGCGTACACTCTGATGCTGCTAAGGTGAGGTGAGGTGGTGCAGGACTCGGGGATTAAAGCGTGAGCCCAAATTGTGTGTCTTATGCTGTGAAGTCATGTGCCGTGACCGCTGCACTGTACCTGTGGAGGTAGTGTCAGCATGTGTTTATACCTACTAGGATGAACTGCTGACCCGTACTGGTCTGAAAGTCCTGGGGTACCGAAAATATGTGAGGTATTGTGTAGAGTCTCATGGTGCTAAGCTGAGCTGCTGCCGGACTCGGGGATGAAAGCGTGAGCCCAGACTGTGTGTCATAAGCTGTGAAGTTATGTGCTCTGGTTGCTGTGCCACATCTGTCCAAGTTGTGTCAGCATGTAGTTATAGCTACTCGGAGGAACTTTTGTTTCGTATATTGTAGCTTGTGTATGGTGTTTAGGGGGTTTTATAGAGGGAGTGCGAAGGTAAATTCACGCGTATCAAATCAATTCGGTATTTGTGAAGTGCTAAGTACTTACTCCTATGGGTCTGATATGTAAAGCGCAAACTACTCATCCCTCTGGGTGAGTAGAGCCAGGGACCAAAGCAATAGCTCTGTGCTGGAAAGTGAGATGGTCTGGCTGCTGCGCCACAGCTGTGTAGAGAAACATTTTTGGTGAGGGTCCGGGAGTTGCCGTTATGTGGTCCTAAAATAATGGGCCTAAGTTGTAAGTTATAGGGTGGCTCTAAAAATAGACCATGTATTCATTAGTTGGAGCTACATAAAAGTGCGTATGCACAGTTTCAAGTTATTCAGGAAAACTTGATTTCCCTGGTCTGTGAAGTGTACTCCATCCCTTCTGTAGATACCAGTCATGTCAAAACGTATGTTGTTGTTGTAGATGGACTCCATTTTGTGGTCTCTGAGGTATGCAGACACAGCTTAGTTGACTTTCTTCCGAGATTTTTCAATCTGAGGACAAAATTGTTTGGACCATTTCCACTTTTGTCTTTGGGATATAATGGAATATACAAAGACAGTTTGATGCAAAAGTAACATCAATTGTCCAAAGGTGTCCTTTATAAGCATTTCCAAACCTATCCCAGTCAATGTGCCTAGGTCGTTCCCACCACAGTGCACAATGACGAGGTCAGGGTGTTGTAGATGCAAACAATTGGTGCCACTTTAATCCTCTCTGTGCAAACCATTTAATGTTCACAATTTGTAAAACTAGGTCTAAGTCAATACATCTCTGTTCTGCATACCTCTTGCACAAGAAAACATAGCTATGTCCTACGATCCACACTCGCATTTTGAAGGTAGGGCTGGAAGGTATGGAAAGATGTCTGTAGATCATGCAGTTCCTTCTTAGAATAAGAGATATGTTTAAAGATGGGTAACTAGTTTCTTTTCGAATACAAAACGGTACTTGATTGGGAGATGAAAAGGATTGTTTTTTTAAAAATAGGGTGCACATTCGTTTTGTAGAAAAGTATCTTTGTGATTGGTTAAGAAAAAGCAGTTTGAACGTGGAGTACATATTATAGGATAAAATTTGCTCAACTCAACCACACCTGCTACTTGCATTTGGAAGGCACTGGTCGAAAACAATTGTGAACTTTTAACCTGCACGTGCAGTTAAATGTTCGAGAAAATGTTGCAAAAAAATATCGTTAGGTTTAAAAAATGTTATGAACTTTTAACCTCCACATGTTGTAGAATGTTCTAGAAAGTGTGTTGATAGAATACGTTGCATTTCTGAGTTCTATGTGTACTTGAACATTAAAAAAACTGTTTATATGGAAAATTTGAAAGACAGTAATAGAGAGAAGTTTTGAAACCTAAAAGAATCAAGGAACTATTCTAATTTGTTCTTTATGTGTATTTATGTGTGGAGGAGCAAAATTATAGAAAGAAGAGCAGCAGGAAGAGGAAGAAGAAGGGAGTGGGGGGACGGGGGAGATGGACACGATGGAATACATGTACAGCACAAGTATAGACAAACAATGCCCAAAATGAAACACCCCAACAAGGAGCATAAGTCACAGAACTCGGCAACATCACAGCGCTGAACGAGCATAGAAGTGAAAACCACGCTGCATTCATATAGGATGTGTACAAAGGCCGGTCGTGGGTGTTGTTGGATGTGTGCGAGTGTGGTCATCACGGATGAGATGTCCAGCATGTGGCAAATGGGGGGGTTCATTGTGTGTTACGTTGCCAAACAGCTGCTCCTCCTTCCCTCGAGCCTCCATACTTTTGTACCGTGCGCTTTTGTATCCTGTGCACTCGAACAGCAAAGCATTGTAATGCGTGTTTTGGCATGTCGTGCCGTATTCGAACTACACCAAGAGAGTGCTGTTTGGTGGTGGTGGATGCCACTTTACAACATTGTCTGCTGCGGCACTTGTGGCAGGTTACATCAGAGCACAGAGACACACTTACCGCACTTCGTGCACACAGACATATGGGAGACACTCTGTTTCCCTTGCCGGATAGGCACACCCCTGCGCTGCCTTGTGTAGGCGGGACCAGCACACGTGTGTTGTGCTTGCAGAAGGATGTGTGTATAGCTACATGTCCAGGGTCACTGCTGATGCTGAGGTGACATGGTAACGTCTGCTGAAGACAGCACACTGTGATGTTGTAGGGCATTTGCTTATCATGCTAACACAATGAGCACACGGACACACTTGCTCAGATGCGGGTTTGGTGGGCGTTGGTGGTCCTGGGGTTGTTGCGATGAGTCTTGTGGCCCTCATGGGTATCCCTGTATCGTGCTCATTGCCTCTATGGTACCTGTGGGTGCTCTGGTGTGTCTCTTTGCTGTGTTTCTTTTCATGCTGCAGGTAGTCGTCCTGCTTAACACTAGTAGAAAGAACGTGTAAAATTCTTGGTGGTAACGTGGGTTATCGCTGGAATTAATTTTGAATTGTAGTTGTGAAAGTTGTGATGTCGTTTGTTTGTGTGCAAAACAATATAGAGACTGGGTATTGTATCCCGTTAAGATCCAGCATCTGATGCACTATTTCTAATCAATATAAATACAATGAGATTTCTTCATTGATTTTGTGTGTACACTGTAAGTGCAGGGACTACCTCAGTGCAATTAAATGTAGGATTTTATAGAATTTTAGGATTTAGAATAAATTGCAAATGTACACCTCGGTTCTTTTTGCACTGGAACGGCTACTCTGCATTTCATTATTAGCACTTTAATGCAACTAAAGTTGAGATAAATCTAATACAGTAGAGATTAATAGTATTCCTGCGATAAGTGTTCTAAAATTTAACATGGTGGATATCACCAAATAACAGTAATTAGAGTCACACAGCAGTTAAGAAAAAAATCAAAAAGGTTTATAATTTTTTTTGTCAAACTTTATTTTTTTATAGCGTTATATAAACCATTCTCACATTTTATTTTTTATTAATATATTTATAAAAAATAAAGCAATAAATAAAATTTTACAAATATAATAGAAAACAACAAGGTGGATGATTCCTCTGGGGACCATGGATGTCGACGACAGAGCTTGGAAAATAAAGCACAAAATAAGGACGTGAGTAATGTGCATATGAAAGGACTGAGAGAGAAACAGAGAAGGAAAAACAAGCCAAAGAGAAAAAGAGTGGGAAGGAAAGAAAGGGAGTGAGAAAGGGGAGAGAGAGATAGAAGGAAAGGAATGAAGAGAGAGAGTGAGAGTGAGAGAGTGAGAGTGAGAGAGAAGAGAGGGAAGTGAGTGAGAGAGTGAGTGAGAGAGTGAGAGAGTGAGAGAGTGAGAGAGTGAGAGAGTGAGAGAGTGAGAGAGTGAGAGAGTGAGAGAGTGAGAGAGTGAGAGAGTGAGAGAGAGAGAGAGAGAGAGAGAGAGAGAGAGAGAGAGAGAGAGAGAGAGATTGTCGCCTCTGCGCATCGATTAGCAAATAATTACTTGGTGCTATCGAAGTGTGCAGCAGTGGGCGGACGGCACGTGCATGTCAAAACCCCGCTGATCTCAGATGTGTTGCAGAGTCCTGAGTCCTGAATGGCAGACACCACATCACATTGTGCGGGCATCTTACAGATGTTGTTGAGTCTTGAATGGTGGAGACCACATTAGCTTCTTCGCGGATCTGATAGCTGTCGGTGAGTCGTGTATGGTGGAGACCACTTGAACTTCTGCGCTGCCTGGCATATGTCACAGATGTCGCTGAGTAGTGAGTCGTCAATAGCGGAGAGCACCTTAGGGTTTGGTGCCGCTAAGCTTGTGGAACTCAAGTTCGTACCATGTGGTGATAGGCTCCTGATAACCACATGAGTTTGGGGTGGCACAAACCCTATGTGTATGAAGTCTGCGGCAAGGGGATGGTAGACTGCTGACGGCCATATAGTTGAGGGTGCGACTAACCTTATGCGCAGGTTTTCGTGGAGTCTTTATGGTTGAGACACATGGACCGTTCGCCAGCTAGTGAGCACCGGCAATAAAGGATGTGACATTGTCGATCTATTATATTTGCTGGGTCACATGGCCTGTGCTACATGTGCCGGATGAGTGTGGTGTGTGTGCAAACCTGTCCTCAGGGAGTGGCCATGAGATGTTGAGAACTAGACCACTGACCTGCACTCCTATGTCGGCCAACGTCGGAACGCAATGGGAGTGGCGTGGCGTGGCGTACGATGGAACAGGGCAGGGATAGACACAATGACTTGGACTGCTCGTAGTACTGCGTCTGTAAGTCAAGCGGATGGGCCGCAGCTGTCGCTGTGCGAGCCTGGGTCTGAACTGTTCATAGCTCACACTACATAAGTATTGAAAAACTATTTTGTGATTCAGTCCATTAGCTGGCATCTGTCTGAGGCATTTGTGAAAACATATCAGAGTTCTTTCTGTGAGTGATACCCCTTTGGACGCTCCCTCACCCACATTAGGAGGTAACATACCCTTTTTTCACATTACCAACATACCCCCAACAACCTTCTTGGGCCCAGAAGTATCCCTGTGCAGTTGAACAAAGAAGAATATTAATCATGTATAGATTTACATATAAAAAATGTATTTAAAGAAAAAAACAAAAAATAAGACTGAAGAGAGTCTGGTGCTGTGGTCGCTGCCACAAAGTTGAGGTCACTGCTGTTCAGGACTCAGGACTCAGTTAGATATGTGGGATTTTGTTTGTGTTAAATAGGGTTAGTGATACCAGAAGCATTGAGAGTGTAGGAGCTTGAGATGATGTTTGATGTGGACGGGTCGCAATGGGAGCAATGTGTCTTGCGTACTGGACTGCGTCATGTGGAATCGGGACTGTATTTGAATTGTGAGGACTGCTGTCCGTACTGTAGGTCAGAGGTAATGATGAGGAAGGTCCTACAGCCTTGTGCATATGTTGGTGGCGGGACCGGCCTGCGTAGTGCAGGTTTTGTGGCACCACTTGTTGGCAAACTTCAATCTGAAAATACTCCTCACTAATCGAAGGGAGTGAGGTGCTGTGGTCGTTGACACAAAGTTGGGCTCACTGCAGTTCAGGACTCAGGACACAGTTAGACATGTGGGATTTGATTGTGTTAAATAGGGATAGTGGTACCAGAAGAATTGAGAGTGTAGGAGCCTGTGATGATGTTTGATGTGGACTGGTCACACTGGGAGCAATGTGTCTTGCGTACTGTACTGTGTCATGTGGAATAGGAACTGTATCTGAATTGTGAGGACTGCTGACCGTACTGTAGGTCAGAGGTAGCGATGAGGAAGGGCCCACAGCCATGTGCATACGTTGGTGGCTCCACCGGCCTGCATAGTGCAGGTTCAGTGGCACCACCTGTCAGCAGGCTTCATATCTGCAAATACTCCTCAGTAATCGTAGGGAGTGAGGTGCTGTGGTCGCTGACACAAAGCTGGGATCACGGCTGTTCAGGACTCCGGACACAGACATGTGGGATTTGTTTGTGTTAAATAGGGTTAGTGGTACCAGAAGCATTGAGAGTATAGGAGCCTGTGATCATGTTTGATGTGGACGGGTCGCACTGGGAGCAGTGTCTTGCAAACTGTACTGCGTCATGTGGAAGTGGGACTGTATTTGAATTGTGAGGACTGCTGACCATAATGTAGGTCTGAGGTAGCGATGAGGAAGGACCTACAGCCTTGTCCATACGTTAGTGGGGTTACTGGACTGCGTAGTGCAGATTCAGTGGCACCACTTGTCGGCAGATTTCAATCTGTAAATACTACTTGGGGTCGCTTTTATTTAGGACTCAAGTTACACATGTGGGATCGGCTGGTGTTAAATAGAGTTAGTGGCAGCATGTGTCGCCAGCCTTCCATATGGCAATATGTCTCAGTGATCGAAGGAAGTCTGGTGCAGTAGTTGACATACGGAGTTGTGGTCAGTGCTATTTAGTACTCAGGACACAGTTGGACATGTACCCTTGTGTTGAAGACGGTTAGTGGTCTATGTGTCGATGGTCTTCCACAGTGTAGGTTAGAAGTAGCGGTGAGGAAGGGCCCACAGCCACGTGCATACGTTGGTGGCCCCTCCGGCCTGCGTAGTGGAGGTTCAGTGGCACTACGTTTCGCTGGCTTTCCTTATGCAAATATCATTCACTGATTGAAGGGAGTTTGGTCGTGTGGTCGGTGCCACAAAGTTGGGGTCGTTGCCATTTAGGACTCAGGACACAGCTACACATGTGGAATCGGCTTGTGTTGAACAGAGTTAGTGGCAGCAAGTGTCGCCAGCCTTCCATATGGCAAAATGCCTCACTGATTGAAGGTAGTCTGCTGCTGTAGTTGTATCACGGAGTTGGGGGGTCACTGCTATTCAGGACTCAGGACACAGTTACACATGTGGGATCGGCTTGTGTTGAAGATGGTTAGTGGCACCATGTGTCGACGGTCTTTCACAGTGTAGGTCAGAGGTAGCGGTAAGCAAGGGCTCATAGCCATGTGCATACGTCGGTGGCCCCACCAGCCAGTGTTGTACAGGTTCAGTGGCACCATGTGTCGCTGGCCTTCCATATGCAAATATCCTTCACTGTTTGAAGGGAGTCTGGTGCTGTGGTCACTGCCGCAAAGTTGGGGTCTCTGCCATTCAGGACTCAGGAACCAGTTACACATGTGGGATCTGCTTGCATGGAACAGGGTTAGTTGGCACCACGTGTCGCCGGTCTTCCACAGTGCAGACCAGAGGCAGCAGTCAGCAAAGGTCCACAGGCAGGTGTCGCTGACTTGAGCTGCACAGTTTGGGAGCATTTGGTCTTCTTAACTCATTATAGTCTCTTACACAATTTGCGTTGCTACTAATCTTGAATTGTGAACCATGTAACCCAAGCGTAGGGCGGAGGCAGCAGTCAGGATGGGTGCACAGTCACGTGGCATTGAGTTGAGCTGTACAGTTAGTGGCACCTGGAGCACTCAACGTGTGCGCACACTGCGGTGATGCGTGGTCCCGGCGGGTCGCACTGGGAGCAATGTCTATTGTCTAATTAATTCTGCCTTAATAAGGGTACGTGGCGATGACTGGTGGTGCAGTGAGTTAGTAGCACTTGAAGCACACAGCGTGTGCGCATGCTGCCATGATTGGTGGTCTCGGCGGGCCGCAGTGGGAGCAACGTGGCTTGCAAACTTGCAATTGCCACTACATCTGAATTGTGAGCCCTGCTGTCCGCAGTGTAGATTGAGGGCAGTAGTTAGCATAGACATCGAGCAATGCTGTTTGTGACTAGTTCTTGACAAAATTCGCGGACATAGAGAACAGTTCTCTGTGCAATTAATAAATCAAGGCTGAATTCAAGCATAGACTTAGAGGAATGGTTTTTGTTACTTTTTTTGACAAAATCCGAGGACATAGAGTACAGTTCTATGTTCATTTAATAAATCAAGGCTGAATTCAATGCTGTCCGTAGTGTAGATCCAAAGCTGAATTCAAGTTGTGAACCATGCTGTCCGCAGTGCAGATCTAAGGCAGTAGTTAGCATAGACATCGAGGAATGCTTTTTGCCACTTCTTTTTGACAAAATTCGAGGACATAGACTACAGTTCTCCGAGTATTTAAGAAATCAAGGCTGAATTCAAGTTGTGAACTCTGCTGTCCGCAGTGTAGATCGAACACAGTAGTCGGTACAGACATAAGTCTGCGGGTTGTGGCGCTGGGTTTGCAGGGTGCTTGTGTCGAGGAGGCCCGCGGTCAATGGAGCAGCAATGTGCTAGGGTGAGGGCCGCCGCTCTGGAAGACTCGTTTGTCTTGGCACAAGTGAAGCACGCCTAGGGGGTGGCCTATGTATTTATACTCTTACGCTGGAGTTGAGTATGATGGACCAGTCCACTCCACTTCCGCTTCAAGGGGGGGGGGGGACAACACAGCTACATGACTGAGATCTTCCCCAGTGTCTGAGGTAATATGGTTGCGTCCACTGTGCAGTACACTACACATATGAATACTATATCTCCACATGGAGAGGTTTGTGGTTTGTATATTGAGGTCTCTGCAGCACATCACCGATACACTTGGGATTGGGTGAATTATTGTTGATGGGCGACTTGCCTCCTTCACAAATAGTTGATTGCCACATCTCCGAACATTCAGCAATTTTTTTTTTCTTCTTTTTTTGTCCTCATACGCCACTTCCCACCTCTTCTTTTCTTGTAGCGCCCTTAGGTGGTTTTCAACTCAACTATGAGAGGTTGTTTCCTACTGCTTGAACTGCAGGCTTGTAAGCTTGATGCAAATGGGGAATTCCACAGCCTTGCCTAATGCAGCAAAACATATAGACTACATTAACCTCCAAGAGCTTCAAAAGTGACTTAATCATTGGACCGTTCTTCCTCTCACACCGTATCTATCATAATTTATTAGAGCTCCCCTTACCCTCACCCAAAGTGATTTAGAAATAAAGTCCAAAACTGGTGCTTCCTTTTATATTGGCCGGCCATATCCAGCTTAGCTATGCCTCTCATAGCTCTAATCCACATTAAGTCTGTCGGGGGCTCTGACGATACCCATAATTTGCATATTTCTCTCCGAGCGATCAAAATGGCATAAAAAAACAACTTAGATTTATCATCAAGGCCCTTACCTTGTATGTCCAATCTGCCCAAAATGATCTGTTCAGGGCTTACCTTGATATTTAGCTCCATCATTTTTGATAGCTTTATACTTACAGCTACCCCAAAACTCTTGAATCTCCGGGCATGTCACAAACATGTGAATATCGTCTTCATTTGGGCTTTTGCATTTAGGGCATAACACCGTGCCCCCATCCTTAAACTTGGCGAGCCTCTTTGGGGTCCAATATGCCCTGTGGAGAGTGAACAAGTGATTCCTCCTTAAATTTGCAGGTTTTACCACTTTGTAAAGAATCAACATATCTACTTGCCATTGTTCTTCTGTAGCGATCCTCGGCAAGCACTCTCCCCACAGGACCTCCGGTAGTAGGAAAGGGCCGTCCTCCATTTCGACTATTGCCCAGTACCATGTCGCCACTTCTTTCTTTATCCGTGTGTTTGAAGCCAGCTTCTCTTCAAACTCGTTATATTGTCCGATTAACTTTTCTTTTCCTACCGCCCAGCTTTGTATCTGAAGATACTTGAATTTTGCAAAATTACGACCCCAAAGTTCCTCGCAGACCGCCCACGATAACAAATCTCCTTCGCAAAACAACTCGCCCCAAACCTGTGGGCCTTCTGTTTTTAATACCCTTGCCAAAGCATCCTTCGTCCAACTTGGAGCCCCCGGAGCATCCCAAATCGGCGCAGCCACACTGAAGTATGGGATTTTTGTCATGCGCCTGATACGATACCACACCGTAGCTAAGTCTCTTAAGACCTTCAGTCTTACCTTTTTAAAGTACTTTGGGTCTGCAAACTTATACAGAAAACCCCGCGAATGGCACTTTTCTACTTTCAACATGGCAATAAAGAGGTCCCCTATCGCTAAATTATTGGGGTTTCCGAGGAGCATTCTACAATTTTTAAGCAAGAAAGCCCAGGAATAAATTTGAAAATCTGGAGCCGCTAGACCTCCTTTAGCATATTTTCTCCGAATTTTTTTCCAAGATATCCTTGACCCCTTGGAGCCCCAAATAAATGAACCGATTTCACTCTGTAGCTTAACTAACCCCTCTTTCTAAAACATAAGAGGAATAGAGTCAAATAAAAAGGTCAACTTAGGAAGCACCATCATCTTGACTAAATTTACCCGGCCAATCATAGTTAATTGTATCAAACTCCAATGTCTCAAAATTGCAGAAATATCTTTCCTTGTTTTGGCCAGATTCACCGTTGCTAATTGTTTTATATCTTGGGTGACTTGTATCCCCAAATATCCAATCTGTTTTTTTGAAATTCTAGGCTCCAAAACCATATTCCAAGCCATAATTTCCGTTTTATCAGAGTTTAGTCGATATCCTGAAACTTCTACAAACTTCTTTGTAATGTTTTCTATTTCAACCAGTGATTTTGTCAAGTTTGATGTTAAAATTACAATGTCATCCGCATATAAACCTATCTTTCTTGACCAGCCCTGAAACGTAAAAGCGGGGATGTTCTCGGTCTCTCTTATTCTACAAGCCAATGGTTCGATATAAAGGCCGAATAAGAGTGGAGAAAGAGGGCATCCCTGCCTGGTTCCCCGCATGATCCTGATAGGTTTTGAAAGGACTCCATTAACCAATACCTTGGAGTTCGGCGTGTGATATAGTCGTGACACGCTTTGCAAGAAGTTTCCCCCTAGCTGAAGATGCTCTATTAAAATTTTCAAAAACTCCCAATTTACGCGATCAAAAGCTTTAGCAGCATCTAAAGCCACCACCGCCAGAGGGAGCTTCTGATCGATAGCAACATCTATACTGCCTATCAGGGAAAACGTTAATTCGTTTAAGTGTCTACCTTTCACAAACCCTTTTTGGTCTTCGTGAATAAAGTACGGAATCACTTTACCCAACCTATCAGCCAAGATCTTAGCAAACAACTTATAGTCACAGTTTAAAAGTGAAATAGGTCTGTATGAGTCCATATATTTTGGAGACTTCCCAGCTTTGGGTATCACAATTATGTTTGCCTGGTCCCATGATGCAGGAATCTCCATTCTTTCAGAAAACACCTGATTGAACACCTTAGTTAGTAATGGTGCCAACCCCTGCATTAGACTCTTACATACTTCTACAGGAAGACCGTCAGGGCCAGGAGCTTTACCTTTTTTTGCCTGCCTAATACCTTCTTCTACCTCTTCCTGCCTGATCTCTCTATTCAAAGCTCTTCGTTGTTCTTCCGTGGAGGGCTTTAGAACTCTGACCCACTCCTCTATCCTCTGCCTATCCGGATGCAGGTCCTCACTGTAGACTTCCTCGAAGTATTTATAAAATGCTGCCGCTATCTCATTTGTATTTGAGGCTACTTTTTCTTCTGTACCAACCTTAATCTCTTTTATCATATTTCTAACCCGATCTTTCCTGACCTTCCAAGCTAGCAGTTTACCTGTGTTTTCCCCGTATTCAAAGTAATCCTGTCTGGAGGCCTCCCATCTCTCTTTAACCCTTTTATTAATCACGGTAGTGAGTTGTTCCTTTAACCCTTCCAACTCTTGAATAATCTCCTCCTTAGGGGTTATCCCTGAATTTACAATAATGGTTTCATACTTTCGAATTTCCTGTTCCAAACCAGTACTTCCTGATAGTATATTCTCCTTCTGTTGGCCCCCAGAGTTCCCAATCGTCCCCGGAGAAAGGCCTTAGTAGCCTCCCATACAATGTCCAATCTAGTTGATCCTATATTTTGTTCGATAAAGACCTCAAGCTCCTGTTGGAGGCACTGCATTGCTTCCTGATCATACAGAACTGTGCGATCCAATCTCCAAACCGAATCCAAATCACATCTCCCAACTTCGAGTTCTAGGAAGACCGCTGAGTGATCGGACAAGTGAACCCCTACATGCACAACCTCTTTCACTTTATCCGTTATTCTTGCATCTACTAGAAAAAAATCTATTCTGGATCTATGACTATATTTTTTATTGTAATATGTGTATCCAAGACCAGTCCCAGCCAACTTCCTCCAAATGTCACATAATCCAAACTGTTCTATTACATTTTTTACAGTAGACGCCATTTTGCAGTTTCACAATGCTCTACTATTCGCAGATCTATCAAGCTTGACATCTAGTACTGTATTAAAGTCCCCTGCAAGAACAACATAACCTGACAGCCCTGTCATCTCTTTTGTTAGTTCCAACAACGAGGTAACATCATCCTGATTAGGGCCATAATATCCAATAATATTATATGATGATCCTGCTAACTTTAAAGTCACGATCAGCCACCTGCCTTTCTTGTCCGCAGTACTACTCTCTACCTGGCAGTCCAGCCCACTTCTAATTATCACCAGTATTCCTCTAGTAACCCTTGTTTGTGGTGAACTATAAAAGTGTCTTATCCACCGAAGTCGACCCATATATTGTTTACATTCTTCCTCTGTTAAGTGAGTCTCTTGAAGAATCATTACATTTGCTCAAGTGTCTCTCAAATACTTCAAAATCCTGTCCCTTCTCACTTTTACCCTTAAACCATTTACATTCCATGACATCCATTTCACCAACTGTGTTTTTCCCCTCATACTCTTACTCTTATCCTCCACCATCATATGTTACTTTCAAACTTTTTAACCTCAAGGTGGTCAATAGCATATAAGAACTTTTTTGTTTTTCACCCCCCCTCTACCTAACCCACCCCACCCGCACCTGTGCCCTAACTGTCCCCTCCCTCCCCTTCGTGCCCCCCCCCCTCCCCGGGAGAACCCTACCAGATTCCTTAGGCCCAAAGCCTAGGCCCTGTGAGTGCCGGTCACCAGCGGGTGTGCTACCTGAACTTTTGAAAAAGAACCCTTTTTTTTTTTGTTTTATACTAATTATGCAGATTACGTGTAGATTACGCTACCCGTGATTTTATCCTACATCTATTAACTATACACCACAACCCTGACAGTACTCCAGGAAGCTATCCACATCTTCAACAAGTCTAAAAGAGTAAATTTTATTATTCCACATGACTTTTAAGAAAGCTGGGAATTTTAACTGGACCGTCGCTCCCAATTTCCTTAGAGGCTCAATTCGCTTCCCCAGTTCCCACTGCCTATTTGCGGTGACTACCGACAAATCTGATCTAATCTCAATTTTAGCTTCCCCCACCATTAGGGAGCCTTTCTTCAATGCCGAGGCAAGGATCTTTTCTTTTAAACTATAAGTGAGAAAATTTATCAAGATCTTTCTGGGTTTAGACCGATTTGGATTCAATCTGAAGGGATCCCGATGTACCCTCTGTATATCAGCAGCAATCTCCTCTTCCGACTCTTCTATCTGCAGTTCAGATTTTAATAAATGAACCACAAAGCCTTTTAGATCTTCTCCCTCTTTTCCCTCTGGAAGCTTCAACACTTTCAGGTTATTCCTTCGCTGCATATTCTCCAACTTCTCTAACCGATCCTCGTATGCTCTCTCTCTAAATTTAACCTCTTCTAACTCCTTACAATTGTCTTCCACAGCCACCTGTATCTCCTTAACCTCCTGCTCAAGTTTTCCTGTCCGTATGTTTAACTCATCAAACTTAGCCTCCAATAGCCCCACTGCCTCCCTGATGCCATCCTGCTTAACTTTGGATTCCTCAAACCCCCTATGTACATCTGAATCTAATTTTCTTAGAAGGTCTATCACCACACTGTCTGAATGGATCGCTCCGTCTCCTAAAGTGGCTCCCTCCTGTTCAATCCCTCCTGTCTTATCCCCATTCTCACCATCCCCCCCTCCGGGAAGTTCTTCTGACTCTATCGACTTTTTAAATATGCCGCTTTCTGTTGGAGTTGCTGACAAGCTGCCATCCTTAGCCTCCTTAGCCTCCATCTCTCCCCCTTCTGCCTCTGCCTCTTGCTCCTCCTCCACCTCCAAGATTTTATATCGGTTCGGACTCAAATGTTCCACCCAATCTGCCCAGCTATTATTCAGCTCAGTTGTTAACTCTCCTTGCTTACAATCTCTAGTAAGAACCAATGTCTTGGGAACAGGTTTGAAAAAGGAGTTTAAAGACGGATTGGTAGAGATTTTCTTTCCGAGAATTCCTAGCCTGCTTGTTTGCTTTGCTGCTTTTTTTAAATTTATATTAGATTTGCTTGAAGCTTTACTCTTCTGCTGCTTCTGGGGGTGAGTTATGAGGACTCCACCCCCCCTCTACCGGCCTCCCTGTACTCCTCAAAGCGTATCCTGAGTTAAATTTTTGCGGGCTTTTTCCTTTTTCCTTTAGGCGAGTAGCCACATCCTTGCAGTTATTTAGCTTCACAGCCTTTCCCCCAGCTAATGCCTCTTGCCCTGCTGAGTCTTGTAAAAGAATTCCAGAGCCGGGGTGGTCCCTGCTTTTAAGAGGGGAGAAAGCAGCTACCTGAAAAAAACTCCCCTCCTGTACTAACCCTCTCCCCACGGCCCCACCTGCAGAAAACTGGAACCTCGCCGCCGCCCGCCTACCTCTGCCTCTTTCTAAAGCAGCACAACTCCAACGCTCAAAACCTCCCGGCGAGGATACCTCCGGCAAAGCTCCTGTTGCTCCCTTTTCAGCTGCTTTCACTGCCACTAGTGCAGTGCAGCTTACGACGCCCTCGTCTGTGTTCTCCATAAGCCGCCGCCTTAAGCCGCCGCCTCTGGTTCCTGTGTGCCGGCAGAGCCTGTCGGGCTCTCAGTCAAGCGGTAACTCCCGGCTATACCGCTATATCACTACGCCATCTAATATCGCACGCCTCACTTTTCACGGGTTAGCGGACCTCAGAAATCGCCGCTATCCATATCTTTTCGGTACCATTTTCTTCTTCTTTACTCACTCCTGCACGCCGCCTCTGACCGGCACTCCCGACCAGTCCCTCTAGCTGGCCGCCATGTTCCCCCTAGCCACTCCCCCTCCGAACATTCAGCTATTGTGCGGTTGAGGGGATATGGTATTTTGGGAAGGTCCCTTGTCCTGTTTTGTGCTGCCTCAGTGGTAGTAGGGGGGAGTGGTCCAGGGGGGAGGCTGTGGTGGTGGTGGCGCTGGGTGTTGTGGCCTTCTTGAGTGTCGGAGCTACATGATTAGTACCTCTATCACGTGTTGGTCTTTAGATGTGGGTGTGAGTTGGGACTAATTCACGCAGTAGATATTCGATCTTCTTACACTAGGTAAAGGTTGATGTTAATTTGTTACTGGTAAGTGGGGCTTTCGCCTGTTTTTAGGTAGCATTGCAGATTTGGCTGGTTGTTGAAAATATGGGGAAGTGGGGTTTTGTGTTTTTTTTGCACAGAACGCCTAGTTTGTAGATCATTAGTGTTAGTTGTGGCTCTGGTTTGTGGCGATTTTATTGGCGGAAGGTATCGATGGAAGAGTGGTGATATTTGCAGTTTTTACCAGGTCGAGAATGGGATAATTAAAAAAGACGAAAAAAAAGATATGCTTAATGAACATTAAAATTAGGAATTAGCATTTAAAAAACCATAGAAATTCATAGAAAAAAAACATAGGTTTCAGGGACGTTCTAGTTAGTTGAACATTTGACTTATATAAAACCAGAGAAATTCGTCTGTTATAGTTAGTTGAGCTAACTATAACCCGCGCGCCCGCAATGCACTGCTGATGACATCACATATTACATCACTCATGACATGGTCAGTGACATCACTGATGACATCTCAAATGACAACACTCATGACATCACTCATTACATCATCCACGTGATAATCTGATGCACATACTGATGCTCTAATATAAACTTTGATACACCCATTCTAAAATGCAGTCTACTATTTTTGGAACCATACAAACAAGAATGCCATATACTACATACCACTCACTATTTCCTAGGTCTACACACACATCCAGTCACTTATACTTGTAGTTACTCATCAATACAGGACTATAATATGCACTCATACATCTATACATGCAGTCACACTCTGCCACTCATCATAGTTACTCACACACCTAGTAAGTATAGCAAAGAATCAATCACATACCCTTTTACTCATGTATATAGTTATACACACCAACTTTGTTATTTTTATACATACCACATCACTTATTTATACAGAAACTAACACATATTTACTGGCTTATACAATCACTGATAAAAGCAGACATTTATACACGCACTCTTCAAATAACTTAGTCTCACATATACTCATTTATATACTCCAACACTCACATATAGTGCATTAAAACATATGTAGTTAGTCACAGATATACCACTGAGACATTCATTCACTCACCAACACACCCATACACACACTAACTCACCCTTACAGTCCTTCCCAGATGCACTTTTTGATCCATACAACCACTGAATCACCCACTCAGACATCTATGGACAGACTCATACACCGCCTCATGCACCCACCCACACAGACACTCAGGGAGGGAGATACTCACGCAACAAATCAATAACCTATATAGAAACTCATCTAGCTATTCAGCAACCCATGCAGTTGCTTAAACACCAACGGAGAGACTAACACAGACTTTCACACAGTTTAGTCACTAACCCATGCATTCAGTAAGACACGTTCAATCACTCACGTATACAGTTAGTCACTGTCAGGATTATCAGACCTCATACTAGAAAAGGTCTGATGGTAAACGCTATAGTATTCAGGTCGAGCCTTAAAAGAGAGAAATCAAACAAACTGAACAAATCTGTGATGAGCACTGTACCTAAAAGGGGCCGTCAGGAGTAGATTGCTGGACCAGCAGGTTAGTGCTCTAGACCTCGGCAGCAATCACCAAGGTCCAGGTGTCGAGCCCGACTTGTGGCGCACTTCACCTAATCTGTGAGGAGAGAAGGACATTCCAAGGCAGCGTCGCAAAGTTAGTGAGGGAAAAGACTTTGTCGCGTTGAAAAAATAAATATTACCACAGCGGAGCAGAACTCGGAGATGACAGGAAGGAAGTAAGACTGTTCCGAATACTATTTTCTTGAATTTGAGCATGCGCGAGTTTTGAGAAGGAAAAGTCTTGGCTCAGCTCATGCGCATTGGGTATTTGTTCTAGTAGCTACGGAGCACTCACCTTAGTTTGACAGTGAGATTGATCAGCACAAGTCCGTGAAATTCGGCAAGTAGCGATTTTCAGTTAAATAAAGAAACGGAGTTAGATTAGTTCTGCAAGTCAAAGCAAATAATTATTAGTTGCACCAGTTCTCGTAGTCAAGTAACTTCGAGTGTATTCTAGAAAGAATTGCAACAGTGTTTGGGTAAACAGCAAAGAATATATAATAAAGAAAAGCACATTGGGTGAAGCAAGACAACACAATACAGAACCTGTAAAACATAGAGTGAAAGAATTAGAACTCAGGAAATAAACAGAAGAAGAAGACTAATTATATCACACATTTAGTTGCAGCACGAGATATAAAATATTAAAGCAAAAAGAAGAGGAGCACAGGTCACATCTATACAGGGTAGGTAACAGAGAACATTACTGAAGTTAGGAATTACAAGAAGTATTAATGTTTTATTTGAGTGCATTTCTTTAAAGTAGATTTAACAAGCCTGTAAGCAGAAGAAGACAAGAAAAAGAGAAGTCTGAGGCTGAAGAAAGAATCAGACGCGGTGTGATAGTCTCTTCTCTGTCCCACCCCCTTTCCCCTCTGGGGTTCTTTGGCATTCATGCTATAATATGCGTAGTGCTGAGGAATCTTGGTGAGGCACTGGGAACTTGCGACATTCTGTTCCAGTGCATTTAGAAGAGCTCTTGCCATCTGATAGAGTGAAGTGCCCACCAATTATTTAGCACCTGAACAGAATGGCGGAAGGTTTGGACTTAAAAAAGCTGGGGGCAATCTTAGAAGAAATCCAGAGGGAATTGATTTCAGTTAGAGAAGAGAATAGGGAGTTAAGAAAGAAAACTACAGATTTGACAATAAAAGTGAGTAAGCTAGTGTCCAATCCTAGTTTAAAATACTCAGCTTTTCCTGAAGGATATCCCAGTGATGCCTCTGCTTCTCAACGAAAGATAACTCCAAAAGTTATTCCTTGTCCCCAATAATTCCTTTGGCACCATCTGAGCGTTTCAATGGAGACCCCCAGAAGGCTAAGGCATTTCTAACACAGTGTACTTTACACTTTATGTGTCGCCCAGCAGTTTTCCCAGATGCGCAGTCTCGAGTGGCATTTATTTTGAGCGGAGATGCTGCATCTTGGTCTATACCAGCAACAATTCGATTTATATGATCTGGACGAACTTAAAAAAGAATTTCTTCAAATTTTTGATAGACAAAGAGTCTCACAAGCCACCAGCAATAAGTTATTGGAAATAAAACAGGGCAATCGAGACTTGGTTGCTTATTTGGCTCAGTTAAATAAGTTGGTTGTGGAAACAGAATGGCCAGAGAACAAACGAGCAGCCGTTTTCTATTGAGGATTGAAGGACGAATTAAAGGATGCATTGGCACAAGTTCCCAATAGACCCACAGAGATCTCGGCATTAATTGATCTGGTTTTAGAAATTGACTTTCGCCAAAGTGAAAGAAGAGGAGAGAGAAAATGAGATTTTCGTCCAAGCGTGGCCATATTTGATCGAGCCCGGATAGAAGGCAACAAGGAAAATGACTCAATTCGTGGGGGAGAACCTATGCAAATCGGAGCAATAGAGGGACCTCTCTCTAAGGAAGAGAAAAAAAAAGGAGAGTGAACAAGCAATGCCTATATTGTGGAGGTATGGGACATTTTGTTCGAAACTGTACTAAGAATCCAAAGCAAACACCGTCGGAAAACGCTTCGCACCACCAGTAAGTGGAGTTGGACTGGTGGTTGCAGAATCTAAGACAGCTCCAGATACACATACCTTAGCAAATACCTTGCAGTCTGCAGCTCCACATTTGGTTATGATGATGACCTTACAGTTCAGGAAGAAAACCTTGAGTAACAGTAATGATAGATTCAGGAGCCACGGGCATTTTTGCAGATTTGAAGTTCACAGAAAAAATTGGATTGTGGGCAATCAAGAAGGAAAAGAGCAAAGCAGTTCGAGCAGTCGATGGGACAATTCTTTCAACGGGGCCCATCGTGAGCCACACAGAACCAGTGGAATTGGAATCAGAAGAAGGACATCCAGAAACCCTGCAAGTCAATTTAATAGATGCCCCACAGCTTCAGTTAATACTGGGTCTGCCTTAGCTCACGGAGCATAACCCAACAATCGACTGGGGAGCTTGTACCATAGCTATGAACTACGAGTATTGTAAAGAGAATTGTTATCAGGAATGTAAGCGAGAACAAGAGAAAACTCCAGCGTTTCATTTAAGTGAAAGAGAGTCTACAATTTGTATAATCAATACTAAAAACCTACCGAAGGAGAATACAGAGTTTCAAGATGTATTAGTGAGGTGGAAGCAGAAAGACTTCCTCCGCATCGAGAGTTTGATTGCAAGATTGATTCGGAACCCGGATCCAATCTTCTGTGTAGCCGAATTTATGCTTTAACAGAACGAGATGAACACCTGCAGGAATATATACACAAGTACCGGGCAAACAAATTCATAAGGCCGCCTCAGTCTCCAGTCTCTTCATCACTTTTTTTCATTCCAAAAAAGAATGGGGAATTGAGACCTTGTATAGACTATAGAGCCATCAATCGAATTACCATTAAGAATCGATACCCTTTGCCATTAATATCAGTATTATTGGATCAGATGAAAGGAGCAAAAATCGATACTAAGTTGGATTTGAGAGGGGCATACCATCTTGTCAGAATTCGAGGAGACGAAAGGAAGTTTGCGTTTAGAACCAAACATGGGCTCTTCGAATATCAAGTAATGCCCTATGGTTTATGCAATGCTCCAGCAGCCTTTCAGCATTTTATCAATGACGTGCTGAAGGAGTTCATCGATCGGAATGCAATAGTATATATAGATGACACTCTAATTTACTCAGAATCTGTGGAAGAACATGAAGAACATGTTAAGAAGGTCCTGCAGAAATTGCGAGAAAACAATCTATTTGTCAAATTAGAGAAGTGTGCATTTAACGTTTCTACAGTGGAGTTTCTGGGATTCGTGCTTGCACCTAGTGGAGTAACCATGGATGAAAACAAGATCAATGCAGTTATTAACTGGGAATCTCCAAGATCAGTCAAAGAAATTAAAAGTTTTATAGGCTTCGCTAATTTCTATGGGAGATTTATTCAGAAATTCTCCCAGAAGTTAATACCCTTGACCAGGTTACTTAAGAAAGGTGTCCAGTTTGAATGGACAAAATAAGCAGAAGAGTCTTTCACCCAACTAAAAAAGGACTTCACCAATGCGCCAATATTATTGCACCCAGATCAATCCGAACCTTTCTATGTGGAAACAGATGCATCCAACTTGGCATTGGGAGGAGTGTTGTCCCAAAGGCATAAGACTACCGGACAACTGCACCCAGTGGCCTTCCGTTCGAGGAAGTTAACTCCAGCAGAAGTTAACTATACGATAACCGAAAAGTAGTTATTGGCCATCAAAGATGAGTTCAAGGTATGGAGGCACTATTTGATGGGTGCAAGTCATATGGTCATAGTATATACAGATCACAGAAATTTGAAATATTTTAAGTCAGCCAGAACATTGACACCCAGACACTTACGTTGGTCATTGTACTTTGCTGATTATGACTTCGCCATTACATATCGACCTGGTTCACAAAATGGCAAGGCAGATGCCTTGTCTACAATGGGTACCGAGGGAGTGTTGGAAGAAGTCGAAAACCAAACTATCATTCCTGCTGAAAAGGTGATTGGAGCAGTATTGCAAGAATCTCGGGAACAAAAAGATCTGAATCTTATGACCACAGAAGAAATGGAGAAGTGGGTTAAAGGGGATTTGAGACGAGAAATTCAAGGAGGGTTACCGTATCAGAATGGAGCTCTTTATTTGCTCACACCTGAAATGCAGCAAAAAGCCTTGAAGGAAAGTCACGATCTACCCTCAAGTAAAGGTTTTGATACAATATTAGTGTGTGTAGATGCCTTTACTAAGATGAGCCCTGGGGACCGCCACCCCCTGGGGCTTTTTTCTAGGTATGCGGGAGGGCTCACGGCCCCCCCGCAGCCCCGGGGACCGCCAACCCTCGGGGCTTTCTTTTTAAGTATGTGGGGGGGCTCAAGGCCCCCTCGCAACCCGGGGACCGCCACCCCCGGGGCTTCGTTTTCTATAATAAAACCTGTGTCGGGGGACTCAAGCCCCCTAACACGCCCCGGGGACCGCCACCTCCCCGGGGCACTAATATGCAAATTGGGGGTCCCCACCCCCGGGGACCACCACCCCCGGGGCTTCATACATGTTGGGAGGGGGGCCCCCCTCCTGGAGCCCTTGATGACCCTGGGAACCGCCACCCCTAGGGCCGGCTCCTGCAGTGTCCCGGGGTGCCCACCCCCGGGACACTGCTGTTTGCTGTGGTAGGGCGGGAGCTTCGCGGCTCCCACCCTACCACAGCAAACTGCTTTGATTGAGGAAACCTGCTCTCTCTTTCAAAAATCAAAGCCGATTGCTTTTCTGTACAGCATGTTAGCTGCTCCCCATACAGAAAAGCAATGCCGGCACCCGCAGGATGCGGGGAGCCGGCAGGAACCGTGGGGGGCTTGCGGACCGCCCCATGGACCCCAATGAGGAAGTCCAGGCCCCGGGGGTTGGGGTCCCCGGGGCCATAAGTGGCCCCCCTCCCCAAAAAAATAATAATAATTGATAAAAAAGCCCGGCCCGGGGGATGCAGCCCCCCCCCAAAAAAAAAAAAATAAAGTTGGACATGCCCCGGGGGATGGGGTCCCCGGGGCAAAATAGGACACAGGAGGGGGACCACGTGGCCCCCTTCCCGATTTAAAAAAATAAACAATAATAAAAATTGGGGGCAGGCCCTGGGGGATGGGGTCCCCAGGGCCGAAAAAAAAGGTGTTTTTTTTAAACTATGGGATCGGGAGGAGGCCCCCTCCCTGCACCTCTCTGTAAACGCGCCTCTGGCGCGTTTGCAGAGGGGGACGTAATTCCCGGGTCCCTGGGGGCCAATTAGCCCACCAGGAGCCACCAGTATGGGCCATGGGGCTCCCTTGCAGAGACGTGTAAAGAGGTCACGTCCCTTTTTACACCTCTCTGCAATTAGTTCCCCCTCTGCAAACGTGCCAGGGGGCTGGGTTGCAGAGAGGCGTAAAAAGGGGCGGGGCCTCTTTACATGTCTCTGTAAGGCAGCCCCCTGGCACGGTTGCAGATGGGGAAATAATTCCCCTTTAATATTGGGGGTCCCTGGGGGCCAACTAGCCCACCAGGAACTTCCAGTATGCACCATGGGGCTGCGTTGCAGAGAGGTGTAAAAAGGGGCGTGGCCTCTCTACACGTCTCTGCAAGGCAGCCCCCTGGTGCATACTGGAGGTTCCTGGTGGGCTACTTTGCCCCCAGCGACCCCCAGTATTCAAGGGGAATTATTTCCCCCTCTGCAAATACGCCAGGGTGCGTGTTTGCAGAGTGGTGGCTTAATGGGTTTTTTTTGGATTGGCAGGGTACGCTTACCCTAGGCTATCCTGAGATTTTTTCAAAAACAAAATACATTTTTTGGCCTTGGGAGTCCTTGTGGGACCTCCTGAGCAGGCCTAGGGGGTCAGTAACCTCCAGTATGCGCCAGGGGGCTGCCTTGCAGAGACGTGTAAAGAGGCCACGCCCGTTTTCACAACACTCTGCAACGCAGCTCCGTGGCGCTTACTGGAGGTACCTGGTGGGCTACTGGGGCCCCAGGGACCCCCAGTATTCAAGGGGAATTACTTCCCCCTCTGCAAACGCGCCAGGGGGCGCATTTGCAGAGTGGTGCACGGAGGGGGTGGGCCTTGAGGTGAGGATTGCACCACTCTGCAAACGCCCCTTTTGACACCTCTCTGCAACACAGCCCCCTGGCGCATACTGGAGGTTCCTGGTGTGCTAGTTGGCCCCCAGGCACCCCCAGTATACAAGGTGACTTAATCCCCCAACTTAGAACGCGTTACGGGGCATGTTTGCACAGTGGTGAAGGTAGGGGGCGAGGCTTGAGTTGACATGTGTGCAAACACGCCCTGTGGCGCGTTTTAGATTGGAGAATATATTCCTCTTCAATCCAGAGGTCCCCTGGGGGCCAACTAGTCCTACGGGTACCTCTAGTAAGGGCCACGGAGCTGCGTTGCATTGGTGTAAAAACGGGGCGTGCCCTCTGTACATCTCTCTACAATGCAGCTCTCTGGCGCAAACTGGAGGTACCTGATGGGCTAGTTGGCTCACAGGTGACCTCAGGATTGAAGAGGAATATATTCCCCAATCTAAAACGCGCCACAGGGCGTGTTTGCACACATGTGTCCTCAGGCCCTGCCCCCTTCATTCACTATTGAGCGAAATATTCCTCTAAATCAGCCGAAGTACGAATTCCGATTTACTCACCTGTTATCACGAGAGAGACGTCAGTGCTGCATCTTTGAGCCCAGGACGGACCCTGAAAAGTAAATGTAACCATACTTACAGTAACTTGAATTTCCTTCGATAGGCTAACATTGACATGTTTTACTTGGAAATTCTTCTAAGTGTGGAGTTTTGGAACTTAAAAAAATTCCTCAAAAAATCAGCCGAACTACAAATTCCGATTTACTCAGCTGTTTTGAGGAGAGACCTCAGTGCTGCATCTTTCAGCTCACTACTGTTCCTGAAAAATAAATTTAACTTTACTTACCAGTAACTTGAATTTTCTTCTATAGGATATCATTGGAAGCTATATAAAATATATATAAATTAAAAATATATATAAAAAAAATAAAAATATTACAATTTCAATATTTTTAAAAACATTTATTTTTCAATTGATATAAAAAATATGTAATGTAATTTATAAAATAAAATATCTAAAAATAAATAATTTTAAATAATGTAGTAAATCAGTATAAAAAAATATAACAATTAATACATTTAAAATTTATCATTTACAAAACCTTTGAAATTCACTGAAAAAACCATAGGTTTCAGCCATGTTATAGTTAAAAATGAGCATTTAAAAAACCTTAGAAATTCACTGAAAGAACCAAAGGTTTCACCATCGTTATAGTTAAAAATGAGCATTTACAAAACCTTAGAAATTCACTGAAAAAACCATAGGTTTCACACACGTTATAGTTAAAAATTAGCATTTAAAAAACCTTAGAAATTCACTGAAAAACCATAGGTTTCACACATGTTATAGTTAGCTGGACATTTCACTCATACAAAACCATTGAAATGTCCCCGTTATAGTTAACTATAATTCGCGCGCCCGCAATGCACTGCTGATGACGTCACATATTACATCCCTCATGACATGGTCAGTGACATCACTCATGACATCACTGATGACATCTCAAATGACATCACTCATTTGAGTTTCACGGTCCCATGTTCTCCAGTGTGCGGGCCATCTGACACAGCAACGTTTGGTCTGCCTGTAATACATACAGCCCTGAGAGAAGGGCCCCATCGAGCTGTGCTGCGCAACACATATTGAGTAAGTTGAGGGTGGAGTCGGAGGGAACGGCCTGGTTCTCCGCTACCCCTGAGGAGACATAGGACTGGTTGGATGGCTGGCGCTTCGTAGGACGAAGAAACCAACCGCACTCAAGAGCCTGGCAAAGAACAGGACCTGAATGACCCAGACAGAGGTGCACCGTCGAGCGGACATTTAGCAGCAACAGGAGGTGTTGGATAACTAGTTTGTATTTTAAGCTGTTAGATTGTGGCCCTTTCTCGTAGGCCTGTTAGACTGGGCGACGGCCGGGTCCTTTCATTGGCTGTACCCGCTACAAGACTGAGCTCATCGGATTGTCTTCTATGCTGAGCGGCTGGCAATCAATCTTCTGTATGCAGTACATGTGACTACATATCTTTTGCTTTATTGTTCAATCATTTGCCTTTTATGTCCGGGACAGGGGCCCGGTTGGTTGCACGCACCTTCTAGTTCAAGGGGTGGGTGAAAGGCACTCTGCAAGTTTCGGGTGGCGGGAGGTTCTGATCCCGCCATGCGGGGAGGGGGGTTGAGTTTGATATCTTTGGACGGTTGGGTACATGCGCACTATGTCTCTCTGTTATGAACCATAATCAGTGTGATACCCTGAGGTCTTAACTTAGTAGTGGATGGGGAGAGAGGGGATGTTTTAGTTTGTTTTGTTTCCTGTTAGATAAGTATGACACACACAACATCACTCGAGAATTGGCAACTACTATACTATGCTTTTGGCATCCCTGCCTTTGCGGGTGGGTGATTCACTGGTACGTTTTATCACATGAACATCCATGCAGTGGGTCCCCTATGGCTGAACATCTCTACCCAAGTCATGACGGGCGTAGAATCTAGACAAGGGCTCAAACTTTTGTAATGGAATGTGAATGGGCTGGGCAATAAAATCAAATGGGGCATTGTGCACCAATTCTTAAAGAGACACTCCCCCGATGTGATCTGCTATAGGAAATGACCCTGCTTGGGAATGCCTGTAGGGCCATGTCAAGATGGGGATTCAAACTGGTGGCGCATTCAGCTTTTGGGTCCGGCTCCCGAGAAGTGGGTATAATGGTACAGAAATCGTTCCCTATGTCACTTGACCTTGTCCGCACGGATAGCCTAGGTAGGTTCGTAGCTACTTCTGGGATGTGGGAGGGGAGTAAACTAAACCTCCTCTTGGTTTTTGTGGCGCCAGGCCTACACACCCAGGTTTTTGCGAATCTCAGAGATCTCCTCTTTGGGTTACCGGAAGGTAGAGTATTAATCAGAGGCAACTTTAACTCCATTGCCTCCGACTTCCTTGATTGTTGGCCCCAGATGGTCCTGCCCCCCTCCCGAATGCAGATTCACAGCTTCCTGGGAGCATTGGGCCTGGTGGATGTTTGAAGGAAATTACTATTCTGGAGCACATTGCAGTATGTCCCGTATTTACTATTTTCTTATGCTAACACACCAGATCGACAGTGTCAAGGAAATACAGCACTTAGCCTGGGGCATTTCTGACCATTCTCTGATCCTGTGTCACCTGGAGATGGGGGAGCCCATCACAGACCGTGCGGCCCGATTAACCCCTGGTATCTCAAGATTCCCCGGATCAGTGATAGGATCTTGGGCGACTCTGACCTCTATTTTCAGGAGAACGAGGGGTCAGTTGAATCGTCAGTGACGCTGTGGGAGGCCTATCAGACTGTCACTTGGGGGGTGGCTTTCGCTCAAATCACAGGACTGAGGAAGGAGAGGCGTGAAGAGATGACCCGCTTGGTGGGGGACATGGTACGGCTAGAAGGCGCAATTAGAGTGCAGCATTCGGAGGAGAGGCTACAGGAACTGCAAATTAAAACTAAGGAATACACAGACTTAGCTACTGATGCCGCTAAATTACATCACAGAGCTACACTCAGTAGGATTTACGAAGTCGGTGACAAAGCAGGTAAACTGCTGGCTTGGCTAGACCGTAGAGACCAGGCCCACCGTGTGGTGGTCGAAATAGAAACGGACAGCGGTACCCACCTGACCGCCCCTCAGGACATAGCCGATGCCTTTGGCCAGTACTACTAGGCCATTTTCACATCCCAAACCCCTCAACTGGAGGAGGAGGCATCCTCCTTTCTGCAAGACATTGTGTTACCATCGCTTACCGAGGACGAGGGTATTGACCTAGACTTCGACATTACTGAGACGGAGGTTGAAGCAATCCATGACTTAAATGGGGGGAAAGCCTCGGGCCCTAACGGCCTACCTATTGAATTGTTTAAACTTACTGCGGGTAAGATTGCTCCTTACCTCACCAAAGTATTCCTTGAAAGTAAAGAAGCGGGGCTACTACCTGCTGACCAGAGACTTGCAACTATTGTAGTTATCCACAAGGAGGGCAAACCGTACAACAAGTGCTCCTCTTACAGACCAATTTTGCTGCTTAAGGTGAAGGCAAAGTCCTGGCAAAGGTCGTTGCCTCCCGATTACTGAGGGTCATTGCCTGCCTGGTTCACCCGGACCAGTCAGGATTTATGTCCGCTAGGAACACCGCCCTCAATCTGCACTGACTCCATGGCATGTTGTGCTGAGCTGCTACCATACGGTAAGATGCAGAAGTGGTGTCTCTTGACGTGGCTGCAGCATTTGACACCATTGAGTGGTCCACCATGTTCGCAGTGCTCCATAAACTAGATCGGGGCCCTGAATACGTCAGATAGGATTGGCTCATCTACCAGCAGCCCCTTGCCCAAATAGTGGTCAATAACAGGAAATCTTCCACTTTTATACTTGGTAAGGGCACCAGGCAGGGTTGCCCCTTGTCCCCGCTTCTCTTTGCCATGACTCTCGAGGAACTGGTGATGTGGGTCCGTAGAGACCCTGCTATCAGGGGCCTCAAGTGGACCTCTGGTTTGGAGGTCCATATATCATTATACGCGGATGATATCTTGCTCTATCTTGCATCAACGGCTGCATCCCTAAATAGGGTCCTGAATATCTTCTGGGTGTTCTGCAGATTTGCTGGTTATAAAATAAACTGGACTAAGTTGGTGCTCTATATCTTCAGTGGGGCGATGCCCCAGCTCCCCCAGGGCGCCCCTGCTGCGCCTCAAGTCTGATGTCCGACATTGGCAATCACTCCCTCTGTCTCTCTCAGGGCATGCAGCCCTATTTAAGATAATGTCCCTTTCGCGATTTTTATACGTTTTGCAAAACACTCCTCAGTGTGTTGACTCCTTGTACTTGAAGGAAATAGACTGTCTTCTACGGGACCTGCTCTGGGAGGGTAGAAAGCTAACGCTGGAGTGGTTCGATGGGGGAATTGGATTACTGGACATTAGGAAATATTATTGGGCATCACACCTTGCAGCGATCAACCAGTGCACGTATAGAACTCCGGGTGACCCTGCCTTCCAGATCGATAGGTGGCTCTTGCTGGGGGGGGGGGGGGGGGGGGGGGGGGGGGGGGGGAGGGGAGCTTTGATGGGGCACTGTATGTGCCAATGTTGAAACCAGCCAGCCAGGTGTACAAAGCAGCTACAAAGAGCTTGGGGTGGGAGGGCAAGATTGCACAGGCCACATCACTCTGGCACAGCGAGCAACTGGGTAGGCTGACCCTCTCGAAGGGCTTTGGTCGTTAGGATCTTATTGGTATATCCAAGGTGGGGTACATGTGGAAGTCAGGTGCTGTTATTCCCTTTACATATCTGCAGCAGGAATTCGAACTGGTGCGTTCCGAATATTTTCAGTATCTGCAAATTAGGCAAGCTTGCAGGAGAAGGCCATGTAATTAATCTATAAGAAGCTAAACAATAACATGTCCAACCCACTGGTCCAGCTAAGGGCAAAATGGGACCATGATGTAGCAGGTTTAGATGATGAGGAGTGGCTGGCAGCAGTGGCCTTTCAGCGTAAGGAGGCCATTTCTTCGAAGCTCCACCTAATTGAGCTAAAGCACCTGCATAGGTCCTACCCGTCTGGTCCACTACTGGTTCGTATAGGGTACAGTATGGATGGTGGTTGCTCCAGGCAATGTGGGCAAGAGGGTACCTTTATCCATACACTCTGGGAATGCACGACTATTCAAAGGTATTGGGCGGCAGTTGTGAGACTCAGGAAGGGGTGTTGGGACAGAAGATCGACTGTAATATTAAGCTTTCTATCCTAAAATCCTGGGGCCCAACTGACCTAAATTCCAAAGAGCGTCAATGGGTAATGTTGGGCTTGATGGTGGCAAAGCGGAAAATTGCAAGATTGTGGAAGGCCCAGATCCTGCCAAACCTTGGGTACTGGAGTAATGATATGGACGCCAAGTGGTCTCAGGTCTGGGACAAGTGGAGCACATTCAGGCGAGGAATGTGTGTGCCTCCGAAGACGGGAGAAGAAACCGCCACACGAGATCTTAACATGCTACAATTCTGATTATAGTACTGTTGTGTCTCCCCTATATTAAAACTTTGTTGTCATTTATTATTTATGTATAATACCTTGTTCAAATGCTATATCTTGTTTTCAATAAAAAGAACTGTTTAAAAAAAAATATATTGTATATATATATATATATATATATATATAAATGGTGCAGTACTTATTTGTGTGTGAACAAGGGCTTTGATAGCCCGAAACGCGTCGTACGTGGGTTGTGGTGACATCAAATAAACAACTTGCCAGAAGAGCTACTGGGGTCCGAGTCCCCTGCTTCGCCTTCCTCGTGGCTGCTGAGGTACAGGAAGTGGCGGGAGTTCTGTTGTGGATATATATATATATATATCTTAACGGACTACAAATCCCAGCTAAACTCGGTATGATGGCGCACTTAGCACAGGCCTACTGTGGGATTTAAATGAATAAAAGATCCATAATTCACTGTTGCACAAACGAGTCTCTCTGATGGCAGCCCTTGAGGAAGGGGGAGGTTCCCTGAAACGCGTCGGGCACATCAAAGATTTGCGAAGTGGGGAGATGCGCTGCATGTGAAGCCCGGAGGGCGGAGGACTGTCGTGTGCCTCCCGAATGCTACAGGCACTTTGGTGAATGATTTACAGCACGGCCGCCTGGTCGTGGGGAGAGCACCATCAACTGCTGTAACATGCACTTCTGACAGCAGATTGAGGCCGGCGCTTCCAAACTGGTTGGAGGTGAAGCACAGGACTCCTTTGAAAATACCACAGTGCATCAAACCACAACGCAGCCTACTATAGGCTTGAAATAATATGCTTTCATTTTCAGTGATTCTCGACTTTACTTAAAAGTGAATTTTAGTAGTGCATCGTAACGGACTACAAATCCCAGCTAAACTCGGTATGACGGCGCACTTAGCACACGCCTACTGTGGGATTTGAATGAATAAAAGATCCATAATTCAGTGTTGCACACACGAGTCTCTCTGATGGCAGCCCCTGAGGAAGGGGGAGGTTCCCTGAAACGCGTCGGGCACATCAAAGATTTGCGAAGTGGGGAGATGCACTGCATGTGAAGCCCGGAGGGCGGAGGACTGTCGTGTGCCTCCCGAATGCTACAGGCACTTTGGTGAATGAGATATATATATATATATATATATATATATATATATATATATATATATATATATATATATATATATATATACACAGTCCCGACAATGGCAATACCAATAATGTCATAATTCATGCATGCATGATAATGTCGATACCAGTAGAAACAGTGTCAATTTATGCCATAGTCTGTGCACGAATAACAATGTTGATACCAGTAGAAACAATGTCAATCTATGCCTCGATCTATGCATGCATAATAATGTCAATTTCAGCAAAGACAAGATTCTTGTACGTTTTGACAACTGTCCATCCAATACTGAGGATGTCAGTAACAATATTATTAATGACCACCACATTATTTGCAGAAATTCTAATGAACTCATACCATTGCTGTCGGATTCCCCCAAGGTGACCTCCCCATCAACCTAAGTCAGAGCTACGTGGTCAGACAGGCCCTGCAACCGCAACCCACCCCTACCAATTGACAGGTCACAGGTGGGGTCTCACTTAGCCCAAAGACAGACACGTACCAAGGGAAAATCCGGATTGATTCCACAGATAGACAGTTACACCACAAACAGGTCCATGGAGAATGGCCCCAGTAAAACACGTTTGGCTACAGGCACTCGCTCCCCCAAAATACCACAAAGCTAGATGCCAAATGTAGTTTCAAACATTCAGGACACAACATGAACCTCACACGCAGTGATCACGCTCTCCCCACACCGGACATATGGACACATACACACTGGCCCACACTAGCTCTCCTGCAGGTCGAGAGTCACCTCTGTCACTTGTCAAATGCCTGTTGTTTATGTATGACTACAATGCTTTTCCACAAATCCAGAATGGTTTGATTGTACTTCACAAGATGAATATATTGTCGGTTGAAACATATGTACAGTGAGAGACTTTCCGCTGATGCATCTCTGTTGATAGTCTCTCAGCTGCTGCGTTTAATTAAACCAACGTGTTCCTATTTTGCCAAACGCTTCTTGTCTTTTCATGTTTTTTAAGGTAAGTTCAGATCTAATTAAAACCATGAAAGTATATTAAAATATTAAACTGTGATACAGAAGGTGACATATATAAATGAGTCAAAATGCATAGTAAATAAATATAGGGAATTGAAATAAAGCTCATACAAACAAAGCAAAAGGTCTGACACAAAGTAAAGTCACAAAGCAAAATATTCTAAGTCCTAATCAAGAGACAGACTGACAAATCTGCTCTCCAACGTCGGAGTAAACCTAGACAAGGCTCACCTCCAAAATCAACCCCTTATATAACAAAATACACAGTGAAAACCAGTGTCTGCATAAAGTGATTGAGCCATTACACAAATCAACAAATCAGAATATGAAATGTAATGCAGCATCATCCAACATCATCTCCTAATAGAAAATGTATATAGCCCCATTTGGCCTAATGTCAGTACAAATCTGATTCACTCAAAACAAAACTCTAAACAAAAGTCTCATAAAATAAATAGGTCTACAGTAGCACAGGCAGGAAGAGTTCCTCCAGAGGTCTTCCAAAACAGCATGTCAACACAGAGCATTATATTGGTGCACATTGTGTTTTGTGCGATTAGAGAAGATATTAAAACACACCTCATGGCTGCATTAATATTCAAGATGGAATTTAGGCCTACATTGGGCCTAATTTTGTCATGCACAGAAAAAATAAAACATTTCAGCGTGTAGTCTTGTTGTTTTCATGCAAACAAATGTATATTTTTTTGGGTATTGTTACAATGTAACATTAGGCTTAAAATGTTAATAAATGTGATTGATATCTCTGATTGCTAAGTTGATTGGAAAATACTAAACTGCCCTGGAGCTCTTTTGAATGGCAAGACATACCAGTCTATGTCATGGATACCAGCCAGAACCAGAAGAGATGGTTGCAGTTCCAGCCCATAGCTCGGACGATCACCCTTCAGTCACCATTTTAAACATTTGGAACATGAAGGAAGTGACCTCATTAGGGCCACCCGGGTCACTTGCAACCACCTCTCTGCCTTCCAAGAAATGAAGAGTCGATGAGACAGTAGAGAATAGAAACCAAGTTATTTATTAGCAATTGTGCTCGAGCGGAGTCCAGTCAGACTAGCCTCCTTAGATGCTAACAACGGGACTGACTACAGGGCACTCGGTAAAACATAATATGCATTTCCAACACCCCTAAAGACCCGCCAAGACTGGAATGATCCAGCTCGGACACTGATGAACAAAAGAGATACAGAAGGATGACCTGCCACCTGTAGAACGGGTACATGTGATCCCATTCTCAAGGTTGTCTTGTTCAGGCTCAATGCTCTCTAGTGTGGAAGCAGGGCTACGAGAGTGGAAAGGCATGCAAAACCAGTATAAGCTATTCATTAGTGCATTAGGATTCAACCTTGAATACGATAAGAAGAAGCAGCTCAAAGCAGCTTTTCGCTAAGGCAGACAGTTCATGAAAACAAAGCTTATTTGTGTTCATAGTACATAATAGCGGCTAGAGACAAAATGGCGCCGCAAATGCTAACTTAACTCGCACAATGCTAGAAGGAGTCGGCTAGACGCATTTGTAGTCCAACAGACCCCTTCTATTATCATTTGCTAACAATTTTGTCTATTATAGCATAATAAGAAAATCATTTAATGCAGGGCAATTCACATACTGGTAATATTAAAAAATACCCTCATCTATATTCATCAAGTCATAGACAGTTTGCATCATCATTGCTGAGGGCTTAGCATCATGCCTTGGGGGCCTTGGGTGCAGGTGGTAACTTGCTAACACAATATGTACAGCAGACAGGAAGACAATTAATACACAGGCAATACGTGAAAATGACACTCGCAATGGCTACTAGGAAAAGGAGTATCTTTCAACCCCAGGATGCTATCAAACCCCAGAACCAACCAGAAAAGGACCAGGTACCAATTGCATGGTGAATATCAGATGCAAGTCAATGCAACTTCTGTATTGCTGCATAGACATTCAGAGCATGGTCCGGTGTGTACACACAGCAGCTACTACCAATGACGCGACAGGCCCCACCCTGCTTAGCAAGGATGACGACTGACACCATCCTGTTTTGAAGAGCAACAAGTCTTGTAGCCTGAAGCTCAGCTGTAATTTTGGTCAGTATTCCTGCTGTGGTGTTAATAACTCCCTCCAAAACCCTTGTGAGTCTGCGAATGTTAAGGCTATTGGAGATGGACCCTAGAAGGGCAGAATACCCTTCATAGCATCAGTAAACTGCTGCAGAGTAGTGTCTGTCTAATCCATGTCTTTTGTGTTGATAACCCTTTTACGTCGGGATAGACTGAGTCTCTTACGCTGTAATCGATGATCCCTATGGTAGTTGGACGGTGCTATATATACTCGGGGTAGGAGGAAAGAGACATAATATATGCCAGACCACCCCTTAGGAAGCCATATATAAGCCTGGGACCCATAAACAAAATACACATTATGGGGTGGAAGTAAAGGTGGACTATGCTCAAGTCATAGGTATAATTGCAAATACTCCTTCCCAATTTAACACTCACAAAACCTTGGACACAGAAACAACTAGATGTTGTGTTAGCTATTGGTACTGGCATTGCTTCATTTTGAGTAATATTACGCATCTTAAAGGAAGTATTCAGTGACATTAACATCTTGGAAATCCATCATTTCATTTTGGAGCCATGTTACATTCTTCTTGACTTCGTAAATATTCATACAAGCATCTGGGTGCAAAGTATCAGGGGCCCCTTGTTCTCCTGGGGTAAACCCCGGGTATACACAGATATATTCTAACACAGTCTCATAATCAGCATATGTCATGTTTATTGCATCAGTGTGGTAATGGATATATACAATCGTAAACAGTTGCAACCATGCTTCACAGCTCCCTAAATAAGAGAAGGGTAGGGACATTAACACATGATTTGTATGCATCACAGAAGGGAGCAAGCCGCAAACCCAGCAATCAGTAACATTAGAGGTATGGTGCGCCTGATTGAGCATCTGTAAGAAAACATTGTCAATGTACGTTTGTCTGTGTCTCTCTTTATGAGGGGCCAAAGTGACAAATACATGCGCAGGGGGAACAGGAGTAGTACCAATCAAAGAATGCACAGGATATTTCTCTTTAAAAAACACATAATTCCAAATGCAGTTATTAAAAGGATCAGAACAATCACTACAAAGACTATCTTGCTTTTAGTAGACCAGCTAGACCAACCAGGACCACTTTGCTCAAAACGTGGGGCTGCTAAGGGCTGTTCTTCATCAATAATTAGGTAGTCAAATGGGTACATTTTTCTTTTTTGTCTTTTTTTATCGGACTACCAGAGGAAAGGTCATACAATGGAGCCAACGATGATAAAACAAAGAAGAGAGGCCCAAAATTCAGCGTCCTTCTACGCCTCACTGGTAGATTCCTATTGTTCATCTACAGTGGTGCTATTGAGCACTTCTCAGTGGAGCTGCGCGCTCACAGCCCTTTCTGAAGAAATCCACGTCGCTCAGAATAGGGCACCCTCCCTCCTGGGTAGACACCCTCAACTTATCCTGTACAGTGTTTCGGACAATGCACCAATCTCCCTTTATATGCTCTATCGTTGGTACAGCAGACAGGGTACATACAGCCAATACTTCATCCATGCAGTCTATCCTTACTAATCTGACTTTTCCTTTGGTGCACTGTTCCTTGGCAGGGGCGTAAAATGTACCTTGCCACTCATTGTGTCGTCACGGAAAAGGATGTTAAATTCAGAGGGGCCAAGGAACTGGGACTCAAGCTCCTGTGGGCCAGATGGAGGAGGATCCTGGGCAGCCCTTACTTCTGGGGGTCCGCCTCATTCAAGACAGCGTCCTTCTCCTCCTTTGTTTGCACCCATGTCAGTTGAGCGTCAGAAACGGAGACAAAACGTGGTATCTTCTGTGTCTCATGGTCCCTCACGTCATCCAGGACCCACTGGTAGTAGGGGAGGGGTAACGGGACTCTCAGGCAGTGAGATGAATGGTTCCAATGCTTCCGGCCGTCCACCTTCACTGTCGGCCGACTGGCGAGGAGGACCTGCAGAGGTCCTTTCCAGCGTGGCTTCAAACACCCCTTCCTCTGGTAGTTCTTCACTAAGATGTAATCCCCGGGTCGAATAACGTTACCGGACCCCGCAGGTATTAGCGGCAGAGCCTTGTGAATCTGTTGGTGAATAGAACGAAAATGTTTATTCAACTCCCACAAGTAGTACACAAGCAAAGGGTATTCTATCCTGGAGAAACAACAGGGCCATGGGACGCCCCAGACATTTGCCAGGTGGGAAAAAACGATCTTGTATGGTAATAAGCCTGTTCTAGAGTTAGCTTTCGCCCTTGTGGTCACCCGGGCTAGGGCTAATGCATCTGGCCATTGCACTCCTGTGCTTTCTTTTTTTTTTTTTTTCTTTTTATTTAAAACATAAACAAGCAAGGCAGAGAAGTAGTCAGAATGTGGGGTCAGGGGGAGAGTGAGACATCAGTGTTATCTACTACAGGCGGTATACATATGTCCCCACGATAACTATTCCAAGGTCCCCACACTCTGCACCACTTCCGGGGAAGGCCCCGGGCCAAATACAACGTTTTTTCCCTGAACATACATCAGTCCATGTTTTCCGTCCATACTCCGACTGTAGGAGGCCTCTGGGACTCCCACGACTGAGCAATATCTTGCTTGGCAATCATGGCCCCCAGGGTCGCCCACTGAGTCTGGGCTGCATTATAATCCGTGGGTTCCCAGACATTTAACAAGCAGCGCCTGGCCTCCGGCAAGAGAGCAACACCTGTTACTTCCTTCATTACCTCATGCACCCCGCTCCAGTAGGCAGCAACTTCATGACATTCCCAAATAATATGGAGAAATGTCCCAACCTGTCCACACCCCCGCCTGCACAGACCCTCCTCAGAAAAGCCCATGCGAACCAAACGGGGGCCCGTGACGTATATCCTGTGGAGGATCTTAAGTTGTACCAGTCGGAGTCGAGCTGGAATCGCGACCTCCTTGGGAGAGGAGATCGCAGCTTGCCAGTCCTCGTCATCTAACTCGAGACCGTCACGGGTCCACACGTCCCGAAGATGCAGTAGGAGGTACGACCTATCGTTAATTAATTTCATGACCGTCGAACAATCTATCTTCAAGCGGGGACGACTACGGAATTACCTCCACCACTGAGAAAACTGACATCAAGGCATGGCGGACTTGAACATAGCGGGGTACTCTGTGTCACCCAATTCAAACTCCGTCTTTAACATCTCAAACGATTTCACCTGACCCTTAACCTAGAGGTCTCCCACCTTACTAATACCAATGAGGTCCCACTTATCGAACCCCTTGGTCTTCCACAATTTACCAAGCTTATCCGAGCCAAAAAGCAGGGTCACTAGAGTCAAGCGGTCTTTCCATCCCATCGAGCTAGTAGCGTCCTGCCACAGACGTACTGCCGTCTTAGTAGGCCCCGACAAAGCCTTAACCACCGACTTGGAATACAGCGCCATATAGTAATTACCCCTGGGCAACAGACATCTATCCATAGCAAAAGCGGGGTTCAATTCGGGACCATACATACCATGATTAATGGCCCCCAATTGAGACGCCCAATAATAACGTTTGATGTCAGGGAGAGCAATACCCCCATCATACCACGGAAGCGTCAGTTTGGCAAGTGCAATACAGGGTCTACCGTCCCATATCAACTTCCTTTGAAGACCTTCAACTGCACGGAAATAGCTAGCAGGAACTATATCAAGAGTGTTCTGGAGAGCATAAAGAAAACGAGGCAGAGACATTTTAAAGAGGGCCGCACGACCAAGTGGCGAAAGCGGAAGCTTACGCCAACCCGCGACGTCCTGCTTCAATCTAGTCAAGGGTGGGAGAAGATTCTGTTCCTACCGAGTTGCGGGGTCCAATGAGACATAGATACCGAGGTATTTAAACCCCGTTTGTGTCACCTGAATGGGACAGTTACACGGCAGAAGAGGGATGTCACCAGAAATAACGTACAAGTAGGATTTCGTCGAGTTAATAATCAGGCACGAGTTCCTATCAAAAGAGGTCAAAACATCGCACAAAATCATCAATGACTTCTGGGGCGAGGTCAGGTACAGTAACATGTCATCTGCATAAAGCGAGATGCGATCTTCAAACTCAGAGGACCACTGAATACCCTTTATCGAGGGCTCCCACCGGATCCACGCAGCGAGGGGCTCGAGGGCTAGGGCAAACAGAAGCGGCGACAAGGGACAACCCTGACGAGTACCTCTCCCAAGACTAAACGGAACAGAGACACGACCATTCACAACAATTTGTGAAAGGGGGTCCTCATAGAGAAGCTGCACCCAGCCAAAAAAAAACGGGTCCACCCCAAACTTAGCAACGCGGCCCATAAATATGGCCATTCCACGGTATCAAAAGCCATCGTGGCATCCAACGACGCCAAGATGGCTGGCTCACGCAACGTCGCAGCCCTCGCGAGAACGCCATGCAGACGCCGAAGATTCAGGGCGGTGTTTCTCTGCGGGATAAAACCGGATTGATCCGGTTGTACCAACTCGCTAATAACGGTGATCAATCAGTTAGCCAGTAATTTTGCGAGGATCTTAGGTTCGGCATTCAAAAGAGATATCGGCCGGTACGATGCACACCTATCCCTTGGTTTCCCCTCCTTATGAATCACCACAATTGTCGCAAGACGCTGATCGCGGGGGAGAGAACCACACTCACGAGACTCCAAAAACATATCCCTTAGATAGGGAGCCATCTTGTCAGGCCGCAACTTGTAAAGTTCAATAGGCAAACCGTTGGGACCCATAGCTTTTCCTGAACGCAGGGAGTGAATCGCAATAGCCACCTCATCCGCTATTGCAGCGTCCAATTGTTCCCTATCAACATCAGAAAGGCGCGGTAAAGCAATATCACGCAACAATAGATGTGAGTCCTCCTCCGGCCTATCCGACACGGAGGAGTACACTGTCTGGAAGTGATCCGCAAAACACTGAACAATCTCTTCAGGGTCAGTGACCCGAGCACCACTCGCCGTCTCAATCACAGGTACCACACGACTAGCCCTATCTTTCTTATCCAGCCATGCTATCAGTTTGCCTGCTTTATCTCCCACATCATATAGACGTCCCTGTTCTCTACTCATGGCCTTAGCCACGTCAGACATGAGTCCCTTGCTCACTGCACCATCAGGATTCAAGCAAGCCGGGCCGAAGAGGCTGAAATGCCAGAAACCGGTCCCCGGTAGCTTGTTTCCTTTCCAGTGTAAGAATTGGCTTTGTAGTTTGGTTTGCCCTGTGCCCATCATGCACTGGGACAGGAACAGACTAATTTGCATACAGCCAGGTTCTGAAACTGGGATGATGCAGTGAGCTAAAAAACGGTGTTGGATCTAGCCCTGATCTCTTGACTGGGTGAGAGTTTTCTGCTTAATTCAGAGACTCTGTCCATCACCACCCCTTGTTGTTAATTATTTTGTCCACCCTAAGCGTGGAAGGGTATGCTCAGACATGAGTCCCTTGCTCACTGCACCATCAGGATTCAAGAAAGCCGGGCCGAAGAGGCTGAAATGCCAGAAACCGGTCCCCGGTAGCTTGTTTCCTTTCCAGTGTAAGAATTGGCTTTGTAGTTTGGTTTGCCCTGTGCCCATCATGCACTGGGACAGGAACAGACTAATTTGCATACAGCCAGGTTCTGAAACTGGGATGATGCAGTGAGCTAAAAAACGGTGTTGGATCTAGCCCTGATCTCTTGACTGGGTGAGAGTTTTCTGCTTAATTCAGAGACTCTGTCCATCACCACCCCTTGTTGTTAATTATTTTGTCCACCCTAAGCGTGGAAGGGTTTGCTCAGACATGAGTCCCTTGCTCACTGCACCATCAGGATTCAAGCAAGCCGGGCCGAAGAGGCTGAAATGCCAGAAACCGGTCCCCGGTAGCTTGTTTCCTTTCCAGTGTAAGAATTGGCTTTGTAGTTTGGTTTGCCCTGTGCCCATCATGCACTGGGACAGGAACAGACTAATTTGCATACAGCCAGGTTCTGAAACTGGGATGATGCAGTGAGCTAAAAAACGGTGTTGGATCTAGCCCTGATCTCTTGACTGGGTGAGAGTTTTCTGCTTAATTCAGAGACTCTGTCCATCACCACCCCTTGTTGTTAATTATTTTGTCCACCCTAAGCGTGGAAGGGTATGCTCAGACATGAGTCCCTTGCTCACTGCACCATCAGGATTCAAGCAAGCCGGGCCGAAGAGGCTGAAATGCCAGAAACCGGTCCCCGGTAGCTTGTTTCCTTTCCAGTGTAAGAATTGGCTTTGTAGTTTGGTTTGCCCTGTGCCCATCATGCACTGGGACAGGAACAGACTAATTTGCATACAGCCAGGTTCTGAAACTGGGATGATGCAGTGAGCTAAAAAACGGTGTTGGATCTAGCCCTGATCTCTTGACTGGGTGAGAGTTTTCTGCTTAATTCAGAGACTCTGTCCATCACCACCCCTTGTTGTTAATTATTTTGTCCACCCTAAGCGTGGAAGGGTATGCTCAGACATGAGTCCCTTGCTCACTGCACCATCAGGATTCAAGCAAGCCGGGCCGAAGAGGCTGAAATGCCAGAAACCGGTCCCCGGTAGCTTGTTTCCTTTCCAGTGTAAGAATTGGCTTTGTAGTTTGGTTTGCCCTGTGCCCATCATGCACTGGGACAGGAACAGACTAATTTGCATACAGCCAGGTTCTGAAACTGGGATGATGCAGTGAGCTAAAAAACGGTGTTGGATCTAGCCCTGATCTCTTGACTGGGTGAGAGTTTTCTGCTTAATTCAGAGACTCTGTCCATCACCACCCCTTGTTGTTAATTATTTTGTCCACCCTAAGCGTGGAAGGGTATGCTCAGACATGAGTCCCTTGCTCACTGCACCATCAGGATTCAAGCAAGCCGGGCCGAAGAGGCTGAAATGCCAGAAACCGGTCCCCGGTAGCTTGTTTCCTTTCCAGTGTAAGAATTGGCTTTGTAGTTTGGTTTGCCCTGTGCCCATCATGCACTGGGACAGGAACAGACTAATTTGCATACAGCCAGGTTCTGAAACTGGGATGATGCAGTGAGCTAAAAAACGGTGTTGGATCTAGCCCTGATCTCTTGACTGGGTGAGAGTTTTCTGCTTAATTCAGAGACTCTGTCCATCACCACCCCTTGTTGTTAATTATTTTGTCCACCCTAAGCGTGGAAGGGTATGCTCAGACATGAGTCCCTTGCTCACTGCACCATCAGGATTCAAGCAAGCCGGGCCGAAGAGGCTGAAATGCCAGAAACCGGTCCCCGGTAGCTTGTTTCCTTTCCAGTGTAAGAATTGGCTTTGTAGTTTGGTTTGCCCTGTGCCCATCATGCACTGGGACAGGAACAGACTAATTTGCATACAGCCAGGTTCTGAAACTGGGATGATGCAGTGAGCTAAAAAACGGTGTTGGATCTAGCCCTGATCTCTTGACTGGGTGAGAGTTTTCTGCTTAATTCAGAGACTCTGTCCATCACCACCCCTTGTTGTTAATTATTTTGTCCACCCTAAGCGTGGAAGGGTATGCTCAGACATGAGTCCCTTGCTCACTGCACCATCAGGATTCAAGCAAGCCGGGCCGAAGAGGCTGAAATGCCAGAAACCGGTCCCCGGTAGCTTGTTTCCTTTCCAGTGTAAGAATTGGCTTTGTAGTTTGGTTTGCCCTGTGCCCATCATGCACTGGGACAGGAACAGACTAATTTGCATACAGCCAGGTTCTGAAACTGGGATGATGCAGTGAGCTAAAAAACGGTGTTGGATCTAGCCCTGATCTCTTGACTGGGTGAGAGTTTTCTGCTTAATTCAGAGACTCTGTCCATCACCACCCCTTGTTGTTAATTATTTTGTCCACCCTAAGCGTGGAAGGGTATGCTCAGACATGAGTCCCTTGATCACTGCACCATCAGGATTCAAGCAAGCCGGGCCGAAGAGGCTGAAATGCCAGAAACCGGTCCCCGGTAGCTTGTTTCCTTTCCAGTGTAAGAATTGGCTTTGTAGTTTGGTTTGCCCTGTGCCCATCATGCACTGGGACAGGAACAGACTAATTTGCATACAGCCAGGTTCTGAAACTGGGATGATGCAGTGAGCTAAAAAACGGTGTTGGATCTAGCCCTGATCTCTTGACTGGGTGAGAGTTTTCTGCTTAATTCAGAGACTCTGTCCATCACCACCCCTTGTTGTTAATTATTTTGTCCACCCTAAGCGTGGGAGGGTATGCTCAGACATGAGTCCCTTGCTCACTGCACCATCAGGATTCAAGCAAGCCGGGCCGAAGAGGCTGAAATGCCAGAAACCGGTCCCCGGTAGCTTGTTTCCTTTCCAGTGCAAGAATTGGCTTTGTAGTTTGGTTTGCCCTGTGCCCATCATGCACTGGGACAGGAACAGACTAATTTGCATACAGCCAGGTTCTGAAACTGAGATGATGCAGTGAGCTAAAAAACGGTGTTGGATCTAGCCCTGATCTCTTGACTGGGTGAGAGTTTTCTGCTTAATTCAGAGACTCTGTCCATCACCACCCCTTGTTGTTAATTATTTTGTCCACCCTAAGCGTGGAAGGGTATGCTCAGACATGAGTCCCTTGCTCACTGCACCATCAGGATTCAAGCAAGCCGGGCCGAAGAGGCTGAAATGCCAGAAACCGGTCCCCGGTAGCTTGTTTCCTTTCCAGTGTAAGAATTGGCTTTGTAGTTTGGTTTGCCCTGTGCCCATCATGCACTGGGACAGGAACAGACTAATTTGCATACAGCCAGGTTCTGAAACTGGGATGATGCAGTGAGCTAAAAAACGGTGTTGGATCTAGCCCTGATCTCTTGACTGGGTGAGAGTTTTCTGCTTAATTCAGAGACTCTGTCCATCACCACCCCTTGTTGTTAATTATTCTTAGCCACGTCAGTAACCAACGCCCTGTATTCCAACTGTTTTAGTCGCAGAACATGCGTCTTAGCACGGGTAACCTCATGCTCTAGGCCAAGCTCAAGATCCGCCAGCTCAGTCCCAAACTTAACCACCTCCTCATCCCTCCAATTCTTAACGCCCGCGATTAACGACAGGGCCTGGCCCCTAAGGGCGGCTTTGAATGCCTCCCAAAGCGATACCGCGGACGAAACAGAACCCTCGTTTTCCAGAAAATATTGGTCAAGAGATTTTACCAGGTCAGCACGAGTTTTAGGGTTCAGGAGATACCACGGGTTCATCGGGGCAACCCGTCCCGCGGTCCCGGAATTCAACTCCATTCGAAGCCATAGCGGAGAGTGATCAGAAATTCGCCGAGCCAAATGCTGAACCTCAGTGATAGAAAGCGCCTGTGCAGCTGGCACCAAAACATAATCAATCTGTGAAAGGCTACCGTGGGCGCCAGAATGAAATGTGTACTGCCGCTGAGCGGGGTGTAACAATCTCCAGCAATCTACCAGGCCCAGAGTATCAATGAAATCGGGGAGCCAGTTCTGTGCACCCTTAAGTAGCCTAGGTGGATGTTGATCAAACATACCAGAAACCACAGCGTTAAAATCGCCACCTAACAGCAGTGACCCCTCGGGGAGAGCGAGGATAACCCGCCCCAAGTCCGCAAAAGTAGTTGACTGCAGGACAGGGGGCACATACACGAAAACCAAGGAAAGGGTCTGGCCCTCCCACCTACCCGTAAGAGCGACATAGCGCCCTCTATCATCGAGGACCGTGGCGTCAACCTCCAGCGGGAGAGAATTCTTAATAAGGATACCAACCCACCTGGAACCAGAGGAGAACCCAGCATGGGCGACCAAACGATACCCCTTCCTATTCATAGCATGATAAGTATTACCGATCAAGTGCGTCTCCTGAAGAAGGACCACTTCAGGGGAGAGACATTTCAACAATTGCAGTACCACCCTACATTTTATTCTATCCCCCAACCCATTCACATTCCAGCTCATCAGTTTCAACCCCCTACCCCATCCCGAAAGAAGATCCAACCAAGTAAGAATCCAGCACCTCGATCAGAAGGTCTAACAATATATTGCCTTGCAGAAAAACAAACACACACCCCAACAGAACCCCCATCCCCCACCAACATCCCGTTACAAACCCACCACCCTGCACCCCTGCGTGAGACTAGAAAGCCACCCCAACTTGCAGTGTGCCTGTCGCCCCCACATCTAACTAAGCTACAAAAAGTCAATCAGAGGAGGAAAGAGACCCATCAATAGCCCCGCAACCCCCCCGAAAGTCACATCAAATCACATAACAGAATTAGCGAGACACAGTTCGAGGCCCACTAGAGACCCCAGAAACCAGACAACAGGTGCCTATTCCTGTTCCATCGGTCCGTCCTCCGCCCCGCCAGACTGTTCCTCCTGTGCACGCGGGTTCGGCAGAGTGTCTAGCCAGTCGGCCACCCCCTCCGGTCGATCGAAAAAATAAGTCCGCTCCGCATGTTCGATCCTCAACTTGGCCGGGAAAAGCATAGCGTACTTAAGGCCCATGTCACGCAGTCTTCTCTTTACCCCTAGGAAACCAAGTCTCTGCTTCTGGACCGATTGGGTAAAGTCCGGGTAGAAGCTGATGGTAGTGTTCTCAAACTTAATAGGTCCACCCATCCGTGAGGCCTGCAGGATAGCGTCTCTATCACGGAAATTAAAAATTCTTGCGATTATAGGCCGCGGTGGGGCACCCAACTTTGGTTTACCGCCCGGAACTCTATGGGCCCGCTTGAACGTAAAAAACTTACTCAGTCCCTTGGATGCAAGTTGGCTAACAAGAAGATCTTCGATGAAGAGGTCAGCAGCTGGATCCTCCACCTTCTCCGGAACCCCGATGATACGGACATTATTCCGCATAGCCCTTCCTTCAAAATCCTCCAGGCGACGCCTAAAGAGATCACTGGAGGCCCTCAAGTTGCGGACCTCCGTCTGTAGGTCAGCGACATCACCCGTCAGACTGGAAATCTTAATGTCTAACGACTTGACTTTCTTGTTCATTTTCGTCAAGTCCGTATGGATCAGGTTGACATCCATCGCCACAGTATCGAGCTTGTGGGCGAGAGTCTCCATTTGTTGCCCAAGGGAGGATTTGATCCCATCGATAGAGGCCATAACGTCCTGCATGGTCAGCTCCGTTGCCGAAGTCGGTGGATCTCTCGTGTCCTCCAGCGACCTGCCCGGTCCACCGGGAGATCCCTTAGCCTGGGCATAGCGATCCATGATGTTAGTCTGGGTATAGCCACCCCGCCGAGTGGTCTTAAATTTCTGCTTTTCCCCCTCCGTTTCCCCGCCATTGCGGGATGTAGATCGACTTGGAGCGGCAAGATTAAATAGAAAGATGGCGGCCCCTGGGACCCCCGAGCGGAGGCCGAGCTTCAGCCAGAGGGCACAGGCCAAGTGTCGTCCCAAAATCGGCAAGGCAATAAAAGAGCACACTCGAGTTCAACGCAGGAGAACAGCCCTCGGCACGGGGGAGGGGGGGGTCGTTCCCAGTCGAAGAACTCTCTGGAAGACAAATCGAAAGTGAAAGTCAATCGGACCGGTCGACCCTGCCCCCTCAGGCCGATGTTATTCAACTACAGCTCGGGCACCATGCCAACTCCACAGCCGGACATCTCAGAGACGTAGGCCGCAATCTTCGGAGCACCGCAACACCGGTTCCCGGGGTCCGATTCGGAGCCTGAAAGCAGGTTTCGCCTCACCCGTGGTTCGTTTTCACGGGAAAATCAATGAGGGACAGGATACACGACAGGATAGATGCGGGAGGTTACGAGGGTATCGGGAGCCCTAAGCTCACGCGGACATCTTGGTTGCACGCAAAGCTTCTCCTCCTCCTGTGCTTTCTTTGATCTTTGCCAACCTCAGCTTTAGAGTACCATTGTAGTTCTCAACTAAACCTACGGATTGGGGATGGTTTGCTGCGTGGAATTTCTCCTTGAAGTGCAAACCATCGCACACTAGCTGGATAACCTTTGAATTGAAGTGACTTCCGTTGTCACTCCAACTCAAACGGGGTACGCAGAAGAGCGGGTAGAACTCTTTTAAGAGTGCCTTCGTCATTGCCATGGCTGTGTTCTATTTAGTGGTGTAAGCTTCAATCCATTTACTGAATGCACAAACAACCACTAACACATATTTCAAATTGTTGACTCGTTCCATTTTGATGAAATCCATCTGGAGAACCTCGAAAGGGAAGGAAGGTGGTGCAAAATTGACAGAGGGTGTAGGGGTACCTCTTCCAGGATTGTGTATCATGCAGACCATGCAGTAATTCACCAGATGAGCAGCTACCGTAGGGATGTTTTCGTTCTGCCATACCGAGTCTAACAACTTACATATTCCCTTTGCACTAATGTGAGCTGGCCTGGGCGCCATCGTGACTAGTACATATGCATCTGATATGCATCTGGTAACATACATCTCTACTTCTCGGACTTCTCAGTCCAGCACCCTTCTTCATCTAAACATCCTGTTCTCTCCTGCCAAATTGCTAAATACTCAATTGTTGCCTCGCTTTGAATCTCTTTAACATTCTCCAATGTATCTTCGAACATCGCACCGTCGGGTATCCATCTAGCGGGACCTGCCACAAACATTCTTTTCATTTTATAATCGGGCTGTCTCCTTAGCTGTCTGATCTGCAAACGCATTTCCCCGCCCTATATCATCAGTAATTGCCTTGTGGGCAATGCACTTCACTATTGCCAGCTTTTTGGGAAGTGTCAGAGCTGACAAAAGCCTTTGTATCAGTGGGCCATTCTGGATTTTTAACGCATGCAAAGTCAAGAATTCCCTCTCCGCACAGAGCCGACCAAAATTATGGGCTACCCCGAAGGCGTACTGTACTGGATGTTAGAATAAATATTGACGGTCAGTCCCTCACTTAACTCGCAGGTTCGAAGGAGAGCAACGAGTTCTGCAGTTTGGGCAGATTGATAAGGAACACGTGATGTCTCAATCACAGTATGCAGCGTAATGGTGGTGCCATCTGGTAGTTTAAAACAAAAGCCCTCGACATATAGTTTCCCCTTGTGGGTCAGATAAGGGACCATCAGTCAGGTCTACCCGACCTTTCATCTCTTCTTCTGTACGAAAAATGCAATCATGCACGTCTATCTCCTCACTTTCAGAAGGGAGGGGTAGTAATATGGGTAGGTTCAGAGTGGCAAATCTTTTAATTGTGACATGTGGCGCAAAGAGGGTCAGTTCATAGCCGGTCAGGCATGCAAAGGTGAGGTGCTGTGTCTTCAATTTGTTCAAAAGTGTATCCACAGCATGAGGTGCCATAACTGTGAGATAGGTATCAACGACGAGCCCTGCTGATTGTCGGATAGAGACGGCCACAGCCGCGACCGCTCTTAAGACAACTCGGGAGGGCTCTCGCGACGTTATCAGCAAAGCTGAAAAATAAGCACACATCCTCTGCTTACCTCCAAAGGCTTCTGTTAAAACAGAGAGCGCACAACCAGCCGTCTTGTGTATGTACAACACGAACAGCTTAGCATAATCTGGGGTGCCAAGCACAGGTGCAGAGCAAAGGTCAATTTTTAATAGCTCAAATGCTTGCTGACATACAGGAGTCCATGGCAAGGGTTTATTCACATCTTTAGTGGTTAGCTGCAACAGCGGCTTTGTTAGTAAGGAAAAGTTGGTATCCAGTGCTAACAATACAAAGTAATGCCATTAAAAACTTGCACATCCCTTTGAGTCTTAGAGATGGGCATTTTGACAATAGCACTAACACGTTCGTGTGTTAATCTCCTTCCCTCCTTCGACAGTAGGTGACCTAGGTAGGTGACTTCCTGAACAATACTGAAACTTTGAAAGGGACACTTTATGTCCGTGCTGTAGCAAATGCAGTAATACTTTGACCATTGCATCTTTGCAACCTTCTTCAGTGTCAGAGGTCATCTACGTCCTGCAGTAAGACATTACCTGGGGGAAGTGTGAGGGAATCCAATTGGCTTTTTAAAGCTGACTATATATACTAGGACTTTCAGTATAGCTGTGAGGAGCGCCACAGAATCGGAAACTTCTGCCGGCCAGAGTAAATCCAAAAATATTCCTGCTATCTGCTAGTGGAGAAGTGTGGCTCAATGGTTACAGCAGGCAGACCTTGATGCAGAGCTCTGGCCAGGGACCAGGGTTCGATTCTCGCCTCTGCGGGTCTCAGGCTCATTAATTCCCCTGACTGGATATTCTCACCTCAGTGCCTGTTCTGATCATGGGTCCCACGCTGCAACTCTGGGCAATAGCTTGCTTAGTCTCCACAACGGCCCCAAAAGCGCTGGAATGCCTGGCTGCACCTGGGGGGTGCCCAGGAGTGGACATTTCCCAGGAAAGCCAGGAAGGGTTCCTAAGCGGTATACGGACAGCGCCGGGACACCTCCGGTGGAGGTAGTTGTGCGCTTTACAAATTCCGACACTTACTTACTTACTTACATCTGAATGAATGGGAAAGATAAAGAAAGCATTTTTCAAATCAATCACAGAAAAGAACTTTGCAGTGGCAGGAATCATCTTCAGAAGGGCTGTAATGTCGGGGGCTACTGGGAACTGAGGGCCACTATTTTATTAACCTCTCGCAAATCAATCGCGAAACAACAGACATCAGGATGAGCACCCGAGGAATCAAATGGTGCCTTCTTAAGAATGGGAAGAATAGGACTATTACACACATTTGCTTCCGTCTCCTCAACAACCCCTGGAGTGTAATTAAGTAAACAGATAAAGGCAGCTCTGGTGAATGTAAGGTCCCTAGTAAAACATAATACTGAAGTAGCCAACCTGATTGACACATATATATATACCTCAGATATTGATCTGGCATTAGCAGTCCCGGAGGGATACTCTATCCTTCAGGCAGATAGAAATGGGAAGCTGGGTGAGGGCTTGCCATCATCAGTAAAGATGCATTTCAGATTCGGGCATGGAGGTCCGGAGCTCCCCTGAGTGCGAGACTCTACCTTTTAAAATCGGCATCACTAATAACTATACCTTTGATGGCCTTCTGTTGTACAGGCTGCCTAAGGCCAGTACCCTCCTGTCACAACTGTTGGGCCCACTCTTGAGTCCAGTCTCTCTGGGGCAGACTACACTATCTTGGGTGACTTTAATATCCACCTTGAAAAAGTCTCAGAAAAAAACACGATACTTATTTCAGAGACTATGGCTAGCTGCGGCATGACCCAATTAGTCCAACAAGGAACCTATTCCTCTGGTCACACTTTGGATGGGATCTTCTCCTCTAATCCTAACATCAAAATAGGTGATGTAATTTTGGTCCCCTGGGCAGACCACAAAGTCGTCAATTTCGCCCTAACTATTGGCCATGCAAAAACGTCCAGGGTCCAGCAGGGGGGGCAATTCTCTTACCAGGAATGGGATAAAATTGATATAGCCAACCTGCACGCACAGCTTGGAGCCACTGTATCAGGTTTAGACAAGGACAGTAATCTAGTCACGGATCAAGTATATAACTGGATCAAAACAGCGGTTCTTTCAGTCGCACCTATTAAAAAGAAAAACCACAAGAGGAAAAACACCTCTGAGCCTTAGTTCTCGGCGAAATTAAGATTGCAAAAACCGACGTAGGCGGGCCGAAAGGAGATGGAGGGTTAACTGTGAGGATAAGGAGAAAGAAGTTTACTGCAAATCACTAGCTACCTATAAGAAACTGATAGCTGAAGAAAAATCGTCCTTTTTCATAAAAAAAATCAAGGAGGCCAAAAACTCTAGCAAGGAACTCTTTGCCACTGCTAAAAAAACTCACTGAGCCAGCTGCTAAACAGATAGAAGGCAGTTTAGATCTGTGTAACGAATTGGGGCTTTTTTTCACTGACAAAGTGAGACCCATTTATGAATCCCTCTCCACTCCATACTGCAACTCACATGCAATAGGAAATTCTCAGCCTAATCCCGGAAAGCACAAGTTCCCCATAATTCCAGTTCTCAGCCCCTTCAGCAGAACAGATTTACCATCTCATTATGTCAACCAAGTCAGGGGGTCCCATGGACCCTTGTCCTCCTAAGGTCTTGCATACGTTCCCTGAGATGCTTATCAATCAACTACAGCTGCTCTTCGCCAAAATAATACAGGCCAACTGTTTCCCGAAGGCTTGGAAAGCGGCCTCTGTCTTACCTCTCCTTAAAAAGTCTAACCTTGACCCTTCAATCTCTGCTAACTATGGGCCAATCTCGAGAATCCCATTCCCGGCCAAAATTTTGGAAAAACACCTGAACTCTCAACTTGCTGGGTTCGTTAGGGACTCCCATGTCCTAGATATATCACAATATGGGGTCCGGGAGGAACATAGGACTGAAACCGCTCTGATTATGGCAGCGGAGGAAATTAGGAGTATACTGGATGCAGGTCGAAAGGCTGCCCTCGTAATGTTAGACCTTTCGGCAGCCTTCGACACCGTCAATCATGATATACTCCTGACCCGTCTGGAGGAAATAGGCCTGCATGCATCTACAATCGCATTACTGGCCTCTTTTCTGGGAGAAAGAACCTTCACGGTCCAGCTTGGGGAATCTCATCTAAACCTTTCAAGTCGCCCTGGGGGGCCCCTCAGGGCTCATCATTAAGCCCCACCCTCTTTAACATATATGCTGCCCCACTAGCAATCATCATCAGAAACTGCGGCTTCTTACCCGTGTCCTACGCTGATGACACCCACATAGTGGTGGCAATATCAAACAACACAACGGATAGATTTAGGCACTGCATGGATCAGGTCAGTCAATGGATGCATGCAAACTGCTTAAAATTGAATGGTGATAAGTCAGAGGTCTTGTTGCTGGGGGCTGAACCTAACAACTGGTCACGCAAATGGTCTTGGCAGATGTCCGACACCTGTGAACAACGTAAGGAACCTGGGGTTCATGTTTGACTCCAAACTTACGTTTAAGGCTCAAATCAATAAACTCGCCTCCTCTATATGGTACACACTGAAGCTGATTAGGAAACTGTTGCCATATATCCCTTCTGACACCTGCAAAACCGTCGTAACTATGCTGGCACTATCCAAAATGGATTATGGGAATGCCCTGTATGCAGGGCTTCAAAAACAGTTATTACTAAAACTTCAGCACCTCCAGAACGAAGCAGGCAGGCTGGTATTGGATATTCCCAGGTTCGAACCAGTGGCCCTTAAAATGAGAAGTCTCCACTGTCTACCCGTGGAAAAAAGAATCCAATTCAAGTCAGCCTGCCTGGCATACAAAGCCTTGCGTGGATCAGGCCCTCACTTTCTCAAAACTAATCTACTACATTACGACCTGTCTAGGACTCTTAGGTCCAGCAGTGCCAAGCTTCTCAAGACACCCAGATTTAAACAACTACGATGGGGGAGAGGTTTCCAACTGAACACAGCTAAAACCTGGAACAAGTTAACTGTAGAAATAAAAAACAGCCCATCATTGTTGTCTTTTCGAAAGAACCTGAAGACCTGGCTTTTCTCAGCACAGCCCAGTTTCCTGTTCTCGCACAGCTCTTCCTACTCCTGCAGGCATAGTCCTTTTTAGCGCCAAGACGCCCTCGGGCATTCGTGTGCGCTACAAATTTAATAATCAAATCAAATCAAACTCCTGACTTAATCAAATCCTATATAATCTGCAATAGAGCCCGTTCCCCTGCCTGCAGTATTTTGTACTGAGGAATACAAGGCAACACAGCATTGTCTTTGACTTTGATAGAGACAGGAGGTATCTGCAACAACCCTATGTCCGTATCACCTGTAGCCCAAAAACGTGGGTGACATCTTTGAATTCAGAGCATCTTTGGAAAAACACTGCTTGGTACTAGCTACATTGGGTCCTATCGTCATATAGACACCAACCGGAGAACATAAAAGTGTTGCATGCATAAAATTGTTGCATGCAACTTCTTCAACAAATCTAGTCCCATTAAATTCTCTCTGAAATTTATTGTCAATAAGAATGGCAAATCTACGGTAAAAGGGCCAATAGTCAAGGCAAGGGGCTTAGAAATGGACTCACGACCGGTACGCCTAAAAAGCCTGCGAAACATTATTTTTGCCAGACAGAGCTGCCCTGGAGACCAGCGAACGAGAAACAGAGCTATTCATTGCATCTGTTTCCACCAAAAACCTTTTGACTGAGCCATGCAAATCCGCTGTGACATAAGGACCACGCTGATCTACAGGTATCTGAACTGGTCCCTCACCCTGCCCCTGGCTGTCCTAGCTTTAAGACATCCCTGTCACCTCATCCATATCATAATCATCGTGATAGTACTGCTTCCTTGAGGGTCATCAAAATAGTTCTGATCAGAGCGACCCTTTAGCGACTCATCTGCCTGAACCTCGTCCCGACCACCACGACCCTGTCTGTGAGGACCCCGTCCTCTGGGGGCCGCAACTTTCTGTAACAACTCCGAGCACTCACTTCGCCAGTTTCCCTCCTTCTTACAATACGCACAACGGTTCGGCTCCACAGGTTCACTATTTCTGCTAGTGCGGGGCAGCTGTGGGACCAGACCGGTTGCAACGTCCTCCACCGTCTCCTAGCTGCCTGCTGCATCAACACCTTCGTCTTCAATTCTTTATTTTTGTTCTCCGCCTTTTCCTTCTCCTCATTTTCCCTATGTTCATAATACTGGGCCATACTCAATATCACTGAAGGGGAGGATGTAGTCGAAGTGCTCTCCGAAGCCTGTAACCAAGTCACTATCTCCAGAAGCAGGTTTGTGACAAACCTGTTAACGAGCAACCGGACACCCCCCTCCATTGCCAAATCCTGCCCACTGAAATCCCAAAACACACCTTCAAATCTAGTAAAAAAATCAGATACACTTTCATCTTTCTTCTGACACATGCTGCTAACTTGTCCCAATCTACCCATCTAGGTGGGATGAGGGAATGCATGAAAGTAATAATGCGACTCGGCAAAGCTAGTATCTCTGTCCTAGGCATCTCACCAGGCTTCCTCTCTTTATCCCATGCCCTGATCTCGTCCCAAGTGCCACCCAACTCCACAACGTGGTCCTGTGTATGCACCTACCTCCAAATATCCACCAGTACCAACAAACCGAAAAACATCTTGATATCTTCCAACATCATCAATTTAGACGAGGCGGCCTCTGTCAATTCTTTGTAATATACAGTCAGATTTTTCCTAGGGTCTGGCAACTGACTCTTAAGAGCTAAAGCCTAGCTCCTTTTCCATGGAGTATAAACCCATTGTTCTTGAAAGTGGGCCTCTAATCGTTGTCTGATAACGGTATCCTGCTGATTGCGCAGCTCCGGTATCTCAGGGTGAAAAATTGGATGGACTTCCCTCAGCGGAAACTAGGAGACTGTTGTTGGTGTCTTCTCCTGTAACCTACCACGAAAACCAATCAGTGTGGCAACATTACTTAAAACGTTGTTAGGAGCCATGTCGGCAGCATATATACGGTCCCGGATGTCATAAATGATCTGAGGTGCAACACTATTGAAACAATGTTCCAACAACCCAATTAGTATGGCCGACACATGTTTGAGGGCATGCTGTTGCACAAAAGGCTCATAATCTTTCACTACACTCCACACATCCTCCACACTGTAAATCAGATTCCGAGGCCACTGTGCGGCCTGATCAGCCACCATTATTTTCTCCTCATTTCCACATCAGATCGAATCAACACCCGCCCATTTCGTTCTCGAGCTGCTGCCCAATTCCCTTCATCTGGTCGAGGCACCAGCATCCCAATACTCAGCAATGTCGGGCGAAGAGACATTTGAGGAAGACACAATAGATAAAGGGGCAGTAACTAAAGTAATTAATGGCTGTGTTGAGGGTGTGAGAGATGGAGAAAGAGCATAAGCAGAAACAATAGGCGCAGCGGGAAGACTTGCAGTCACTGCATCTGCGGCATGTGAAGCTAGAGAAAGAGCAGTAGGTGCCGTAGCCGAAATAGGCAAGTCAAGAGCAGAAGAACCAGAGGTGGAAGCAGGAGGGGCGGAAGACTGAGGCGGCGGGACAGCAGGGTATGTTCTCTGCAGGGCATAGGGAGGTGGAGGTCAGGTATCTAACAGCTCCTCCACAAATGTATCGCCTTCCTCTCAGGCGACATAAGATTTGTCACATTGCAATCAAAACTTCCTATCAGCACACTCTATACCTTTTTCTATTTTCTCTCTATCATACACTACTGCTTTCTAACTCATTGTCTGCATCTTCCCTCTCCGGGCCTCTTTTTCTGCTTTCATGCGTCTTTACCTCGCTTCCTTTTGCAATATCTGAAGAGAATCAAACATCGACTGTCTACTTTGTTTTGCAAACAATTTATCCTACAGGAAATTCAGTTTTTGTTCATCAAAGGTACCTTTTAGTGGCCATTGCAGCTCGGCATTGTCCCTCGTATATTTGTAAAAACAACAATTAATGGACAGAATGCAGAACAATGTCATACATTCACCCCAGTAAAGAGATCTGGGCCCAAATCCATCTTTTTTTGCTCACCATGCCATTCCAGTTTCAACCCAGCCATATGCAAATCAGTCTTGACCCTGTGCCCAATGGGAACAGTCCAGCCCAAACTGTCAGGCCAGGACCTCCCCTGACTGGAACCAAGAATTTTAGGACCGGTTTCGGGGTTTCACCCCTCTTCAGCCAGGATAGCTTGAGTCCAGTGGCATTTATGTCATAGTGTACTAAACATAATCGGGTTGATGCCGTGCTTGGTATACACATCAAAGCTCGGGGTGCCTTCCGGAGGTGCAGGTTTTCTTTCCTCCAATCGAGCCTCAGCAGAACAACAGCACCCCAAACACCACGATTTGCTCAAACAGGGCATCTTAATAAACAACACGTTAACTGCATCAAACAAGGGAAACCAAGAGTCAGTCCACAGACTGCACCAAAGAGACAGACTAAAGCCCCAGGCATTTTCAAGAGTAAGCCAAATCCCTTATGATGTCCGCAGACACTCCGTAAGTAAACGGTCCACAGACCAACCCAGTTCAAACAAGCCAAGAAATGGTCTTCAGACCTTACCAAAGATTATTCAAAATGGCGCCATTTTCACCAAGAATCAAGACCAACTCAACTGGTGCACACAGGTCGAACAAAGCTATTCTCCACTTCCGACTCGTCAGACCAAACGGTCAGATCCAAGGGTTTTGCCTTTCAGGACCCCAGCCGGGATGACCGCTGGGCAAGAGACTGCCCGATCAGACAGGCAGGCAGCTGCGAGTACTAAGCTCTGTCATGCAGGGATCCCCGATCCGCCCATCCGACCCGACATGGCCCCGTCCTCTCCACCCATCCGCGGGCGAAGATGGGTCAGCCCGATGGAGTACCTATTCGGGCGCCAACTGAAGGAAGTGACCCGATTAGGGCAACCGGGGTCACTTGTGACCACCTCTCTGCCTTCCAAGAAATGAAGAGTCGATGAGACAGTAGAGAATACAAACCAAGTTATTGATTAGCAATTGCGTTCGAGCGGAGTCCAGTCAGACTAGCCTCCTTAAATGCTAGCAAGGGGACTGACTTCAGGACACTTGGAAAAACATAATATGCATTGTCAACACCCCTAAAGACCTGCCCAGACTGGAATTTTCCAGCTCGGGCACTGATGAACAACGGAGGTACAAAAGGATGAGCTACCACCTGTAGAACGAGGACATGTTATCACATTCTCAAGGTTGTCTTGTTCAGGCTCAACGCTCTCTAGTGTGGGAGCTGGGCTACGAGAGAGGAAAGGCATGTAATAACAGTATAAGCAACACATTAGTGCATTAGGGTTCAACCTGGAATACGATAGTCCTACAAACGTGAGATGTATTGGAATGAGGTATTTGCAATCCATGAACTAGGGATCTCAACAACTGAGAACATGTTGTATCACGGTTTGCAAATGTAACCTGGTGTCCTGAGAATTACAAAATATTTGGGATTTACATCCAGACAAATTTTCTTAGCCCCCAAAGGAAACTGTTTGCCTTGTAGAGAAAAGGAAAACAGACAGGTGATTTTTAGCCCTACCTATGGGTTATGCTTAAGAGAGTGAGGGGCTCTTTGGAATCCAACAAACCTGTCAGAATCTTCAAAATGAGTGCACACATAAACGTTGATGTTATAAAAACAATTATAGTCTGCTATATGTTATTCTTCTGCTAATCATATGCATAAGAATTACCATAACAATGTATAGTGTAGTTCCTACTAATCCATAGTACGAGGATTTTTGTTGGACGGCATAAACTTTGGGTGAGGTGCCTAGACTGATTCCAGGGATCCCCACAGGATATGTTTGCCTAGAGACAAGCTAGCTCACAGTGCCACCATAAGCCCCCCAACGTTACCAGGAGGCGAATTATTTCAGGCAACCACTGAACATGACAACCCTGTCCCCTCAGGAATCGTGAAAACAGATCTGAACCTTTCGCTCATTCACTCGTGCTTACGTGTGCGCAGAGAAATATACAGAAAATAATTTAGGCCTGTTGTCACGCTGACAGGCTGTTGCTTACCTTAATTTATTTTTTAAATTGTCACTTTGCAAACTGTTACCTTGATTTTGATTATGTGTTTTAAAATTGCACTCGCCAGAAATCGTTCGAATCATTTGCTGCCCTCTTGACACTCCTGACACCACCCTGAGGCCTCAGCCAATCAGCCACAAGGGGGGAGGAGATTGAGGCGGGGCCTAGGCTTGGAAGCTCACCGCAACGCGACCTCAGGCGATTTTAGGCCTGTTGTCACGCTGACGGGCTGTTGCTCGCTTTAATTTAGTTTTAAAATTGTCACTTTGCAATCTGTTACCTTGATTTTGATTCTGTGTTTTACAATTGCACTCGCCAGAAATCGTTCGAATCACTTGCTGCCCTCTTGACGCTCCTGACACCACACTGAGGCCTCAGCCAATCGGCCGCAAGTGGGGAGGAGATTGAGGCAGAGCTTACGTTTAAATGCATGTGACACTGTGGAAGCGCAGCGGACGCGCCGGGGGCGCGCCGAAGGCAAGCCCGTCTGCACCCGTCCGCTCCCTGACGGGCCCAGGGACCAGGCACTCTGGCCATTTTCTTAAATACTCCTCAGAGGAACTCAGGTTCTTCTCCATACAGCACTCACCTCTTGATGTGGCCGTCTGTAACCGCCTAAAAATAAACGGAATTTTCCACATACATAGCCCCCTTCCTGCCCCTACCTGCACTCCTTACTGTTCCTTTACCCCTGACTCAACCACTTTTAAACACTCTGCTCTCCGCATCATGTACCTTAATACACGTCCCCTTGTCAAACATCAGCTTGATATTTTTTTACTGCTCTCAGTAGACAAACCAGATATACTTTTGCTTACTGAAACCTGGTTGTCCCAGGACTCTATCCCTGATATCCTGGCCGCCCTACCCCAGGATTACTATATACTGCAGGCTAATCGATCTTCAGGTAGACCCGGTGCAGCAGTTATACTTAAACACCATACATTTTCTTGTATATCTCCTTTGGCTCTGCCGGCGGTGGAGAATTTAGTTATTAAACTTGACTCCAGCTCTGGAGCTCTTATTCTTGTCCTGCTTTATCGGCCTCCCCAGCCCATGCCTAATTTTCCCATCTCCTTATGTGAACAGCAGGCTAACTTGGCCATGAATTTTACTAATATCTTACTCATAGGCGACTTGAACTATTGGCTCAGCTACGCCCTAGGAGGACCTCACGCTACAGAGTTACTCGATTTACTCTTAAAATGAAATTTTGTTCAACACATTCATTCTGCCACCCACATTAAAGTCCACGCATTGGACAAAATCTGGTACATCAATCTTTTACTGACAGAACTGTCCATCTCTCCATGTATATGGTCAGACCATCACTTTATTCAATTTAATGTCATCATGCCTCCCAAGCCCAAGAACATCACTTCAGGGGGCGGAAAATGGAGGGCCTTAGATAAACAAGCCTTTGCGGACACACTGGCCAGCTCAGTACCCACCTTTAACTTAGATGTCAACTCTATGGAAGACAATATCTCTTCTTGGCTGCAGTCGGCCTGTAATATTCACGCTCCACTTACTAAGTTCACCCGCACTCGTCATTCTGACTCCCAAAAATGGTTCTCTGCTGAACTAAAAAAACAGAAACTTGAGCTCCGCCAAGAGGAAAGAAAATGGAGATCACGCTACTCCCCGGAAGACAAACACGAGTTCTCTTTAGCCCATAAAGAATATAAAATTGCCATTCTGGGAGCTAAAGCAACCTACTTTTCACAAAGTAGATTAGACTCCCAGAACAAGTCGAACGAAATTTTCTCAATAGGTAACCACCTTTGTAATTCCGAAAGGATCCTTCCCAAACAAACTCCCACTCAAGACCTATGTGATTCCCTGAACAACTTCTTCCTGGAGAAGATCTCTACCACCAAAGCCAGTATTCCCATTACATTGCTTAGGGAATCCCCTGACAACCTGATAATTAATGTATCCACCTTGGATCATTTTCCTACCATCTGCCCTTCGACTTTCTCAGATTTATTGACTTGTGTCAAATCCGGCTCCCCTAATGATTGCTGTCCCCCCCATATCATAAAAGACGTCCTTTCCTACCTACCTCACAGTGTGTTACCCTTCCTTAATGAGTCACTCGACCAGGGCAGGGTCCCTTCCGCTTTTAAGAATGCTATAGTCGTCCCCTACTCAAAAAAACGGGGGCGGACCCTGTGAACCTCTCCAATTATCGGCCCATCGCTCTTCTCCCTTTCTTGGGTAGGATCTTAGAGGCTCATGTGACTAAGAGCCTATCCAATTTCATAGAGCAGACAGAATACTTAGAGCTGCATCAGGCAGGGTTTAGGCCTGCCCACTCTACCGTGACTGTAATTCTGGCTTTGCTGGATACTATGAGAGCCAATGCCGACAAAGGTGACGCCCAGGCGTTAGTGCTATTAGATTTGTCGGCCGCTTTCGACACAGTCGACCACGAAATCTTGCTGGACCATGTCAAACAGGCCAGCATCCTCGGCGCTGCCTACAACCGGATTAAATCCTTCCTTAACCCAAGCTGTCCGTCTCACCTCCTTCACTGCTCCTAAACTTGCTACTTCATGCGGAATCCCACAGGGCTCATCCATCTCCCCACTCCTCTTCAATCTGTACCTCCGGCCTCTGATTCATTCTTTAAAAAATATGTAGGTTACCACTTTCAACTACGGGGACGATTAACCTGGATAGTTCCACTGACTCCATCCTTCAATTCCAAACTACTACACTCTACATTCAGAGCTGGATGGACCTAACCCATCTGAAACTCAACCCGGGCAAGACTAAACTAATCTTGCCTGGAAAGAGTGAACTTTTCTGGGGCCCTCACTATTGGCCGGTGGAACTGGGTCCCTCTCCTGCCCCCTCCTCATCGGTAAAAAGTCTTGGGGTCATCATGAACGCCGACCTCTCTCCTAGAGGCCAAGTGGGGGCAGTGGTTTCGTCCTGCTTATTCCAGCTACGCAGGAAAATTGCCCACTTGCTTACCCACTCTGCTCTGATACAGGTTGTGATTGCCCTGGCTTTGTCTTGCCTAGACTTTTCCAACTTCATCTATCTCGGCCTTCCTTTGGGCCTACTCAAGCGTCTCCAACCGGTACAGAATCAGGCCGCAAGGTTAATTTACAAGCAAATCCAGATGGCTATCTGCTAGACCTCTGTTGGACAAACTTCATTGGCTTCCTATTGCCCAACGCATCGCCTTTAAGTCAGGGTGTATAATCTTCAAAGCCCTGCATGGCAGTAGCCCCAAATTTATCAGCTGCCGAATAGTTAGGCATGCACCTCTGCGCAATCCACGGTCCGCCCATCTCCAGCTCTTGTCTATCCCTACCTTCAAGCTCAAACGCCAGGGAGGGTGTAGGTTCTCTTATCTTGCCCCTAAATTGTGGAATTCCCTACCACTAGCAATTCGGATGAGCAATAATCTTCTGGCGTTCAGAAGAATGCTTAAAACCTGGCTGTATGAGCAATCTCTTGGGTAACTTCCCTTTGATGTGACTCCTGTCTGACTAGCGCCATGAAACCTCTGGGTGACCGTGCGCTTTATAAATTCCTATTAAGATAAGATAAGAATACACAGTGGGACGTTTTAAAAATATTTTTATTGAACCAACTTTATTCTTGTATAAAATACATGAGCTGCAATAATCAGAATACAAACGCAGATGAACGTGATTACAAGCACCAAAAGAGTAAATAGTAGGTACAGCTCTTCCATGGTGCTAGAACAGTGTATATATGCGGGCACATAAAGAAGGCAGTAATTAGGCATACTCCTACTAAGCAAATCCTACTCTGTGTACCTAGAGTGTATGGAGGTGTAGAGCCAAGAATCTCCCCTAGGGACGATCCAACCCCATTGCCTACCGGGAGAGAATTTAGGACCATATCTTGGTCATGAACTGGACACCCCTCCTGAGATGTCAGAACCTCTGCGTGGAGAAGTCTCAGCATGCAGGTACCCTAGGTGTGAGCTAAAGTGCTTTCTCTGCTAATGTATCGGGATGCTCATTATTTATAATAGGAAGCAGCCTTGCGCTGTAAGTTGTGTATCAGCAATTTTATGGATATGTAGATAGGTCTGTCGCCCATGGATGATGATAGAATGACATTTGTACATGTGCGTAAAGAGCCCTTGTACATGTTGTCCGAGGCATCTCGATAATGTTGTGCGAAGCTTCAAGGAAACAAATTCAACTTTGTTGTGCATGTAAATATATGCACACGTTCACGGACAAAATGTTACTGTGAAAAAGGGGGCAATGTAAGAAAGGAACAGCTTCCCTACATGGGCCTAACCCAGGAACATAACAGATGGACATGTCAGGAGTGAAAAATATTACAAAAGTGTTTAGGAGATATACCGCAGACATTGTTCACCACACAACCCGAGAGCCTAAAACTTCCTATGTTGCCTTGTGGCATATGTTCATGATCTAATTTTTGTGCAAAGCTATGCAATGCTCCTTGCATATTTGTACATTAGATGCTCTTCAATGCATTGTTTTGACTGACAGCATCACTCCCAGTAATCAGTATCTCTCTCTGGGCCATCCCAAACGAAGGTGAGCTTTTATACCTTCCTACCTTAGCCTGTCTATGAAGTAGGTGGATGCTTGGTCACTCAAAAGCCCACGAATGCAACACCAAACTGGAAACAAGGATTCCATCTAAAACATTAGAAAAGCATCAGTCAGCTACTTTCACCCTGTTAGATATGAAAGCTAAAACTTCCTACAGGGTCGTTTTTGCAGAGCTAGACTGCAGCTCCTCGTTGTATTTGAGTAAGAGAGTGGAGAATTTTCTTCTATCTAAAGCAACTGAAGATGAGGTAATTATGCGCACACTCAGATTGTAAGAAAAATATCAAGAACATTTTTTTTTAGGTCTCATTTTTAAGTAGTGCATAAACAGTGACTATGTTAAAATGCGTTATGGCATGTAATGAGGAGCTAATGCTGTTAAAAAAACTGAGTGGTTGGAGAGTCCGAGGTAATTACGGGGCTGGCAACGTAAGGTGTAATTATTCCTTCTTTTTCAGAGGGATAGAGAGAGAGGGGGGGATTGCTCTGTTGCTTACTCCTTGATTTATTTATTTAGGAGATGTGCATGTTTTATTTGTTGGTTGTTGTATTGTTTTTCTTAATATTTATAAAATATATTTAAAAATAAATTAACTACAGACAAGATGATGCTGGATCCAAACTATTACCAGCTGAATATAAAATTACATCCTGAGGAATGCAGGTGAACTCTGTTATATAGCAATTGTTGAATACTGCCAACACCCAGTCATATGAAATAGAACAAACACTGCTGAATATCAGGAGATGGTCCCAGACTTGGACAGTCCTGAACAGTGGACTATGAGAGTACAACCCCTGATACAACACTTAATTTAAGATACCAGAGCAATGGCCTTTGAATAAGTGGTAAGAACTACTTAACCGGAAGCACCCTTAAAATCTGGAGCAGTGACTAAAATGGGAAAGACTGCTCGAAATTAGGGAAATGTTAAGTCTCTAACCAGTCGTTTGCGATCTACCAGTAGCTCAAAAACACCTTCAGAGTAGCTCAAAGCCATGAGTTAAATTTTAGGTCTCACAGACCTGCGTTGCAGCGCGCATGACCTGCTCGCTCTGCGAGGCTTTTTGTAATAGAGCAGATTTCCAAAGTGGAGCCGATGCCCCGCCCATTATTTTCATTGGTTGGCGTCATCCTTTATGGTAAATGCTGGCCTCCGATTGAAAGTGAGGCTTTTTTGTTACGACGGCCCATCCGGACTGGATTCTTTCCTTGCGGCGTTACACGGTGGGCTTTATGTGGTGGGTGAGCATTATTTTTTTTAAATGAACTTTGATTGGGACAATGGCGGCTGCAGCACTATGGGACCCTGGGCTTGTTTTTTTTAGGTTTTGTTTTTTACACTTTAAGACTGAGCGCGGCGCCCGCTTCTGGGATACCGCGCTCGGTTTATTTATTTATGTTTTTTAGTGGGGAGCACCTGAGATCTATTTTTCAAATTGTCGAGGGGTGCAGTAGTGCCAGGGTCAGTTGGATCTCCCTCTTCTCAAGGCCGGAATTGTTTTTTTAGACGGTGTGGTTATAGCGCTCAGATCGGGGGTATGCAAGCACTGTTACTTGCAACTCATGAGATTGTCCACTGGGGTTATGTACCGTCTGCAATACTCTTATAAAATAAGAGTACTTGTAACTGGTATTACCGCATTCCTTGATGAGGTAGTAATGCTTTCCCCGAATATAAAATATAAAATGTTTTTTTCCGCATCCATCAAATTACAAATGCGAGCCCAAGAGAAGGGTGTGCACTGAGTGCCTGTTAAGCGCCTCTCTTCCACTCCAAGAACTTCTGAATTGTGCAAACTGTACCTACTGAACATCACTGCTCATCCAGACATTATCTGTAGCACTGTTCATCTCCGACGGGGCATCTTGCCGCTATTGAAAGGCGAATGGATGAAGAGTGTGTGGAGCCAGTGACTATAGGGCAGTTCACTGAGCAGCCAGATAGGCCCATGCTCCCCGAAACCCTGCACACAAGCCCAAACTAGTACCCGAAGGACAGCTGCCTACTTAAAGAACATCATAGCAGGATATGTCCCCACCAAGCACCTTCCACTCCTCAAGCCTAGGGACCTGCGAGGCTACAGGCAGCATTGGCGATGTGCTTTAATAGAATGTTTATCTCCTTAAAAATTATTTAAAAAATCCTCCTGACCCACACTTGAGCAGCGCATAAACATACATCTGCGACTATTGTTTCCCTTGGTATAGGCAGGCACCCTCTTTATCAGACCAAGCAGTGGGCGGGCAGATAGTTAATAAGTCCATAAGGGGAGTGTTCCCCTACTTGGCAATGTATGAGCATGGTTGGGTGGTTTCACTACTCGGTGCTCTTGTAATTTCTGCGCTTATACAAATTAATTCTAAATGGTGTTTCCACTCGCTGCCTCAGCAAAGAGGCCACCAATTGAATGAGCAGAGTGTGAACTTGGAGTGAGCAGGACCAGTGTACGTTCTGTTCTGCTTGGAGGCGGTCGCTCTGATTTTGACAGATTCTTAACTCTTTCACAAACACTTAAGGGACAGACAGACACCGATTAAAAGCACAAGAAGTACACCTAAACAATGTATTGCTTGATGCATAGACCATCAAGCAATCAGGTCAATGGCAAATATCGCTCTCCGGGAGCTATATACCTGAAAGGCCATTACCGGTAACGGTATTTTTCTGTTGTATATATGGCACCATGTCTTCAGGGCATTTACACACAGCAGGCATCTTGCTCCTAGTTGCTGGTAGACACAATGTCATATTTATACCTGAAAAATGCAGCCAAGGGTAAAGTGCAGAAATAGGTTCCATATTATGAAACTGTTTCACAGAACATTTTTTTGCACTTTAAATTTCTCCCATTAAAGACAAGGTTGTATGTCTGTGCTATACATCTAACAGTACTGGTTAGATGTATAGCATATAGTATAGGTTGGCTGGTAGGCTCTCACCCACTAGACTCGAGCCATGACATCCATAAAAGCATTAAATGCAATAATCAAACATCAAGAATCTAAGTTTTTTCCATGTAATCCATAGTAATACATGTTTATTGCAATACTCTTCAATAGTTTTTAAGTTCACAGAGGCTTGTGATGCTAAACTTATAACGCTAAAGAAATGCCCATCCAGGATTTTTTCTAAAGCACATAAGAATTCACATTATATCTCCTGGCTGGCCATACAAAATTCACCCTATGCATTTTAGTCTCAAAGCCCTTCATCAGGAGTCTGTAACATAAAAGAGGCACATCAAAAACCATACTCAATGATACCACACAAACATAAATAAATCTTTAAGCTGCATTCAACTTGTACTCCCCGAGTGAATCCTCAGAAACCTCCTCCAAAACATGCTGCAACCACAGAAAACATACTCAATTTAAAGCCAAAATTGTGATAAATGCATGCGCTGACTGAAATGTCCCAACTTAAAAAATATGTGCGTTATAAATTGAAAAACAATCATGCCCATACTAAACGCTAACATCAACTAAATCCGCCGGGATCGCGACTCCGAGAGAAAGGGAGCGGCGCAGAGCCGAGATCCTGGGAGCGTGACGGGAGCTGCAGCAGAGGGGCGCCTGTTCTCGTTGGAAGAGCTGGAGAGTAGACCGTGTACGAGAGGCCACAGACCCCGCGTCGGTCCCGATGAGACGCTCTTCACCGCCGGGGCTGCCTGTCTCCAAGATGGGCGCCCGCCTCACGAAGCTCAAGGATCTCAAGGAGAATAAGTGAGCCCAAATGCACCGAAAGGGCCCCCTCACCGCCAGCCCGACATCGCGGCCAGAGGATCCAAGCGCCGATCCACAGGGGCGCCTTACCCCGTCCGCCACACAAGTACCATCTCATTTTCTCACGCTAAGGGCCGCCTGTCCCTAATATGGCCACCACTTTGAACATCAAATGGGCATGGAAATCGGTCTTGTTCTGCCCGATTTCAGGCTACGAATGGCTTCAACCTCAACTAATTAATTTCTCCTAGGAAAGGGGCATCGGAGGCCCCATAAATAACAGTGACTCTTACCCCTGATTATGCAGCAGAGTAACCACCTCTGGAAAACGCTGGCCTCTTCAGATCCTATCTCACCTCACACTTAAAGGGCAGCCTGTCCCTAAAATGGCCACCACTTTGGACATGCTCTGCCCGATTCCTTGATACTAAGGGACTTAATACGAGGCGGAATATCCTCTCCCAGTGTAGGTGCAGTGGAGGTCTCAGGCTAAGCTGCGACCCCTCCTCTCTCCTAATTTTGTTGCAGCAGAGACCCCCCCTATTGACAACACCGGCCACTCCAATAACCAACGGCTTCACTCTACAAGGGCCGCCTGTCCGTATACCCAATCACCGCCACGCTCGACGTCCTCAAGCTCCAGCCTGCGGCAGATAGGCCGCCCGACTTCAAAGAGTTGCCTTGCTTAGACTCCAAGTGTCCACCCTAGGAGCTTGAAGTCCGTCGCTATCCCCCTCTAACACACGATCGCCCTCCCCCCGCACGAACAAATCGACCCCACGCCACGCGACCAGTGAGATTGGCGCAATCAAGGCCCACCCAACAGGTCACTCAACCGGAGCTCTCACCCTCACAAAGGGGTTGCCCGATCTCTATCCGATGGCCACCTGAGCTAACCAATTAAGCCGAGGGCATCTGCATTCTTGGACCCAGGGCCCGCCCTCAGAGAGGTCCCCTGACCGCACCTCCTACTCCCCTCCACCGCCTAGACATTCGAACCCCCTCCTCCCCTCCCACCTCCAGTCCACCCCTTCTGAGCACCCTCTGTGCCTAACACCCCATCACTTACCTTGTCGAACAGCACAACCCCCACACTGGTCAGACACCACTTTACCTTCTGCCCCGAACAGCCCAGCCCCCCTCCGTCTTACTCCCCCCCTTCAGTGCTCCAGAGGTCCCACGCCTTCCCTAGTCCAGCTAGGATGCCCGCGGACGTGCAAATGGACACACATCCTTGCCCCTAACCCAACCTCCTGTCTCCACTAGGGGCAGAACACCTTCGCTATAACATTCCCACACAGTCTCTCCTTTAAAGCAAAAAAACGCTTCAAACTGAATTTAATCAGGCAACATCCCGAAACACTAGTTGTTGACACCTACCACTGCTCATCTAGAGGACAGAGGAAAATGGATTTCATTTTCCATACCAACAGGCCTGACCTGTGGTCCACCATCTTTAACTCACTCCTTCCCGTCACCAAAACCACCTTCACAGAACACAACCGTAAACTAACAATCTCCCCACTGAACCAACAGTCCCTGACCAGAGACATCTCCATCACCATTTTCGGGAATGGCACCATTCTAATTCAGGCGAAAGACGAGAACCTAGAGTTCTTCGACTCTCCCTTCCCCACACTAAAGATGGCGACAGCTCACTACCCACACCAGCCGATCCCCTCCCCCCCAATGGCTCCTTACAAACTCCAAGTCTTCGGAGCAGGCTTTCGCCACCACAGCGACCTCACCCCGAGTGCTTAGTCACTCTGCCAGTCATACGTCACCCTAAGCCCTAGCTCCCCCTATCTCACAACCCCCGGCCTCACCCTCGGCCCTAGCTCCCCCGATCTCCCAACCCCTGTCCTCCACCTATATCACCCAATCTCCCAGAACTCAGCCCCCCTCTCATCCCCAATTGACTCCCAACCCCCCATTCCCTCGCTCCTGAAGCACTCCTAGTTCTCAGTCTTCCGCCCTTAGAGATCCCAGAACCCCTAACAACTCTGATTCACAGCCCCCCGCTAACCCCTACTCCACTAGTTCACATCGTCCCCCTCAGTGAAGAAAACTCTTACCTCCAAAGGGAGCGCAACCCCCCTCCCTCTCTAGCCTTCCCACAATCGAACTCTAAACCTGAACCAGCTCCTCCCCTCCTGTTAACCCCCCCAGTAGCGTTTCGCCCCAAAGCCCCTCACACTCAGGGTTCAGCTCCGCCTACCCTCCCCATCTCTCCCCCTCATTCAAGCGGACGCATCGCCTCGACCTTCTAGAAGGGCAGATCGCCACCCTGATTCTTGGCCTGAAGGAAACCTTATTTTCCCTAGGGAAACTCCAGCTGCCCTCCCCTCACTCCGCAACACCTCACATCCCTCCGCCTCTCATTAGGAATGACTCTCCGCCCCCTAACCGGTCCCTGCCCCCCCAGGTTCCCAGCCCCCTCTCACTAATCCCCGGACTGAGTCGCGAGCAGACAGTACCAGAAGAACTATACCCACCCTCTTCCCCCAGGAAGTGAGCGCACTCGTCTCATCTTACGAACTCCCCTCTAACCAGCTAGCCCAGGACCCACCCCTAAACTCTACTCTCATCTCCTCGATCCAAGTCATCACTGGAGTGGGTAGGAACCCACCTCCCCGAAGAGCCACTAGACCCCCAACGTATCTATCCTCCATACCCAGAGTCAAGCCTGACAATTTGAAATCAAAAGAAGACACTCCCATTAACTGTATGCTTATCAACAGCCGGTCCGCTGTCAAACATGCAACGGAAATAGCTGAAGCCATCCTCTCTCATGACCTAGATGTAGCTATCCTCACAGAAACGTGGCTAAACACCCTATCCCTCCCCATTCTGGACATGCTGGTGACGCCCGGTTTCTCAAATATCTGCAAAGACAGGCCCGAACTCAAAGGTGGCGGCATAGCAATTATACACAAAAGTGAACTCTCCATCTCTGAAACTCCCGCCTGCCTGTATAACTCCTTCGAATGCCTATGGGTCAACTTCAAATCTCCCACACATAGTTCACGTCAATGCCATCTCCTATACCATCCTCCAGGCAACTCCAACGAATTTGGAGCTCAGCTGTCGGACCTGATCACCCAATCCGCACTCAACAGCGACTACAGAATAATTCTGGGTGACCTCAACCTAAGATGGAACTAAACTAAAAACACGCTCATTCAATCTCTCAACACCCTTCTGCAAGACAATGATATGATCCAACACTGTTCAGAGGAAACACACCATAGAGTTGCGATCCTGGATGCAATCATTGCTGACAAAAATGCAATCATGATTGATCACATCATCCCGGTGGACTGGTCAGACCACCACATCATTCTCTTTCATATCAATCATTCGGCCATATCCCTCCCACCCACTCAAGCCTCCCCTAAGTGGGTCAGGAACACATACAGAGTCCCCCTAGACAAGCTAGAAGAAGGACTTAGCTCAATCCTATCGAACACGACGGAGCTCCTCTCAACCTCGGAACTCACCTCGCTCTACCATTCCAACTTGGAGCTCAACCTGGATCAGCTGGCACCTCTGAAAATAAAAAAACCCAGAAGCATCCCCTCTAGGTCTTGGTTCTCCACTGACATCAATGAGGAAAGAAGACACCTCAGATCCCTGGACAGAACCTGGAGGAACAACCCCACCTCCCTTTACCGGGATCAACTCAAGGCAGCACCCAAAAACTACTATAATCATATCAAGAGCAAAAAGTCTTCCTTCTTCTGTTCTGCCTTAGACAATGATAAAAACCGCCCCAAAAAACTCTTCAACATCATCAGGAACCAAACATCCAATTCAGTGACAGCCAACATGGCGGCTTCCAAAACCCACTGTGACAACTTTCCAAGCTTTTTCAATTAAAAAAATGCCAAAATTTATTAATCATTCAGCTCTAAGCCCTCCTCCTGCACAGAGACCTGGTCTCCTGCAACTAACCAGAACACCCCAGTAACCTTGTCTATCCGCTGGTCAACCTTCCGGCCTGTCCAGGATGAAGTGATAAGCAATCTTATCACCTCCGCTAAACCCTTGTCACACTCCCTCGATCAGCTACCCTCGAGACTGACCAAAGACATGAAGCTTACTCTAGGCCCCAATCTGGGGCAAGATCATCAACAGCTCTCTGAGCGAGGTTTCCATACCTGACTGTTTCAAATTAGGACAAGTCACGCCACTTCTAAAAAAAACCTGGCCTTGACCCCAAGGACATGAATAACTTCAGACCGGTTTCGAACCTTCCGCTCTTATCCAAAATTCTTGAATGATGTGTGCAGTCACAGTTAACCCAACATCTAGAGATCACGAATCTACTTGACCCACACCAATCAGGGTTCAGAAAGGGCAGCAGCACTGAAACCGCTATCCTAAATGTCCTAGATGATCTGCACATGTCACTCGACTCTAACCAATGTGGCCTTCTCATCCTCTTAGACCTCTCTGCTGCGTTCCACATACCCTGCTACTCAAGGTCCTCCTGGAGAGCGGGTATTGAAAAGACGGTTCTAAAATGGTTCTCCTCTTTTCTCAACAACCGCACACAAAGAATAAAAATCAACAGCTTCAAATCGGACCCCCCCCCCTATTAGTAGAGGAGTTCCACAAGGGTCTGTACTCTCCCCGCAACTTTTCAACATCTACATGGAACCCCTCACCTCACTTCTAAGGAACTCCAACATCCCCTTCCACCTCTACGCGGATGACACACAACTCTATCTGGAAACCACATCGATCGCAGATATTCACAGACTGAACGGTACACTCATGGAGGTCCAACATTGGCTCTCAGCCAACCACCTCAAACTCAATGAAGAGAAAACAGAAGTGCTCCTCATCTCGAATAAAGATGAAAACCCCCAAATAGTAGAATGGCTCAAAGCCTTAAATGCTCTCAATGTTTCTCTTGCGACACCGGACTCTGTAAAATCCCTAGGGATTACTCTCGACCCCAAACTGGACATGAAAAAACACATCTCAAAAACCGCCAAAAGTGCGTTCCTTAACCTGAAACTTCTCTACAAAATAAAACCCTTCCTCCCCCCGAAGGATCTGAAACAGGCCACTCAGGCACTGGTGCTCTCCAGAATTGACTATGGCATCGCAGCTCTGACAGGAAAAGCCAAACTCACCTGGGACTTCTTACCACTACCCTCAACGCCGCAGCAAGAATGGTCACAGGAACAAAGAAATATGAGCACATCTCACCAGCACTCAAGGAACTCAAGTGGTTCCCTGAGACCAAGGAGCCAGCTTCCGTACAGCTTGCCTCACACACAAAGCCATGCATACAGGCAAACCAGAATATCTGGCAACCGAACTCAACCGGGCCTGTCAGTCTAGGAACCTCAGAAACTCCAACACGCTCCTACTCATCCCTCTGAAATCACAGAAACACAAAACCTCAAATAAATCCTTTGCGGGTAATGCCCCCAGGATCTGGAACTCTATCCCCCATATCAGAATGACCGCCTCCTTCCCGAAATTCAAGATGCTAGTCAAAGCTCTCTTTCTCGAGCGATCTGGATCGTAACGAGAACCCCACATCTGACTGTGAAAGACCGCTATCTCTTTGATCCCAGAGCCGGATGACTCGCTCCTGATCTCCGTCCGTAGTGCGCTCAAGTTGATGTTGTGCAGACTTTTACTTCCCACCTGTGTTTCCTTGTCCTTGTTTACCGTCCACATTTTCCTTTTAATGCAGATCTGTATTTGCTGTGAAGCGCTCTGATACCCTCGGGTCCAGTTAGCGCTATACAAAACTTCAATAAATAAATAAACTCAGCATGCTACAAATATGTGAACTACTTCTCTATTGTCTACCTGCTAGCAGAGTGATCTTTTAAATCAGACACCAAATTAATTGTGCGCGATCTCGTATAGTCTTAAATAAACCAAATGTGAACCTTACAGGTGAAATCAAAGTCTTACCTCAACTCGTGACTGCAATGACAACTCCAAAAGATAAACATCTAAAGAATACATCAACAGCATTCATAAACCACTTCATTCACATATAATGTGCACACCGAAATCATGCATGGAAGCTTTAAATCAAACAGATGTACTACGTAAACTGATTAATTAAATATGCTATAAAAATCAATCCAACCATGAATATACAATCGGAAAAAAGGATGTAAAAATAAGCATAATGTAAAATTAGTTGACTCAAGTGTTTTTCATGTTCACATGAACATGAAATAAACAAATGTTATTTGCATGTTTATTCTTATGCTGAAGAATGATGGCACCCAATGATGTCATTTGATACACCTCGGGGTGAAAATTGCAAAAAACACAGTTGATGGACAGAATGTAGAACAATGTCATACATTCACCCCAGTACAAGGATCTGGGCCTAAATCCATTGTTTTTTTGCACTCCACACCACCCTGGGTTAGACACTGGCTATATGCAAATCAGCTCTGTCCCTGTGCCTCATGGGAACAGTCCAGTCCGAACTACCAAGCCATGTCTTTCCCAGACCGGAATCAAGCATCCAAGGACCGGTTTCTGGCTATCAGCCTTCATTCAGCCTGGATAGCTTGACTCCAGTGGTGTGGAGAGCCTGGGACTCACGTCTGAGCATACCCAGCCCACTCGGGGTGAAAATTGCAAAAAACGCAGTTGATGGACAGAATGTAGAACAATGTCATACATTCACCCCAGTACAAGGATCTGGGCCTAAATCCATCGTTTTTTTGCACTCCACACCACCCTGGGTTAGACACTGGCTATATGCAAATCAGCTCTGACCCTGTGCCTCATGGGAACAGTCCAGTCCGAACTACCAAGCCATGTCTTTCCCAGACCGGAATCAAGCATCCAAGGACCGGTTTCTGGCTATCAGCCTTCATTCAGCCTGGATAGCTTGACTCCAGTGGTGTGGAGAGCCTGGGACTCGCGTCTGAGCAAACCCTCAGCATTGCTAATCCTGATCTCATTTGAGATACCGCAGGTGTAACATAATCATGAGTTGTCTGCACTCAAATATATTCTGTATGATTAATGTTACTAATGAGAGTGGAGTACTGCATATTTAAAGTACTCCATTAGAAGATGTTCTGTATTGAACGTTATTCATAAAGAACTATGTAATATTTATATATTAATGTGGCAGGAGACATCAACAAAATGTGTACCATTGTGAGGTTAATAAATCAGAATTTGAATGTGTAAACAAACGTTTAAGATTTAGACGTTTAACAATAGGTATTTCCATGCAGGTGCATTTAGAATGACATCTTTGTAATTCTTTACAATTTATACATGTATTAAGAAGCTGCATTTATTGGGTGTAGAAATGTGCATGTTTTATGTAACCCAGTGCTTTGTTAAAGTTGACTAGAGTGGACCCCAAGAAACAGTATTCTCACATACACTTCATGTATGGATAGGACCTCATTAGCTAGCATAGAAGGGTTTTTGTTTTCATTAGACAGCAAGGTATAAGAAGACTAACTTGGCATTGAAGCACAGTAATCAGCAAGGAAGTGAGGTGAGTTCTCATGGGAGAAGAGAGGAATGATCAAGGATGAACAAAGTTGCACATTATCGATGTGGGAAAGCTGGTGGAAGTAACCAGTTGTGCCGGAGCCATGACAATTCACTAGCACGGGTCAAGTGGGATTATCTACCCTGAATGCAACTGATATTTTATGCTGAACATAGTGAGGGACAGGGAAGTCATTTTAGGATTTCATGGAGAGCTGTGATATTCTTCTGCGGCTTTATGCTACTTGACCCCTGGTTGGAATGCCTTCTACTAAACACCCTGACAGCTCAATCAATCAATCAGGGATTTATTTAAAGCTCATTACTCACCCGTGAGGGTCTCAAGGCGCTAAAGGGTGGGGGCTGCTGATCGTCTGGGTGTGGAGGTTCAGTTGAAGAGCCAAGTCTTGACGTCCTTCCTGAACTGGGTCAAAGACGTGGATTGTCTGAGGTGGAAGGGCAGGGTGTTCCAGGTCTTGGCGGTGAGGTAGGAGAAGCCGACACCTTTCTGATTTCACCTTTACCAAATGCTTCCTAGCTTAGGTATGCCCCTTTTAAGGAAGTATAAAGCGAGATAGATTGCTCATGCTTACTTTGGAAAATCATCTGATGAAATGTAATACTCAATTCCTTTTCCTGATCATTTGTATCGTCATCAGAGTGAGTTGTCAGCTTTGTATTATATAGGGTAAATCTCCTCAGGAGATTTTGACTTATCTTGGGCTGTCTGTATTTCTATATGATTATGTTGAGATTGTCCAAAATTGATTTGTTCCTAAATTTATCATTAAACCCTACTAAACTCAGATTAAGTAGTCGCATGGAATATTGTGGGCCACATTGGTTACAATGTATCAAGACATTAACAAGTGATAGTTTTCTCTCTTTACTTCTCATGCTGCTATAAAAGTCGTCAATCTGGAGATGAATGTTTGAGTGGGCCTGAGCTCCATCAGCTGGTAGCATTATCGGATGATTAGCTCTTGAAATGAAGGGAGATAGAACATAACTTAGAATAGTCTAGATTCCATGCCAGTGGCCCTGGTCCAGAATCCAGGATCGAGATGTTGAGGATAGATGGAGTTCCAGTGGCGTGCCTTGAAACAGCAACTGCAAAGGACTTAGTTTCAGTAGGGATGTGTGTATGAGGATTATGCTTAGATTGCAGTACAATATTGATAGTGTGATATTTGGCAGAGAGCTGTTATCGAGTCCAATGGGCCTAAGATCCCGGGATGTATAATAAAGTTGCAGAAGACACTGTGTTGTAATTGTCTGCTAAGGTTTTGTGGGGTTTGTTGTAGGATGTCGTTGATGGCCCAAAGAAGATAGGGAACTTTCGTATGCAATATGGAGTTGCAATTAGTGTTGTGAACCTTTTTGCGCAGAAAGGGAAATATACTAATTTAAGTGATTTCCCGCTAGTTGAGGTTTAATTTGTGAATTGGTCTTCTTTGGGTGGTTGATTCCATCAATAATTTTAGCGGAGCAGACAATTGTTAGATGTTGTTTCAGTATAAACAGAAGTGATCAAAAGAGAAAGTGTGGGAAAGATGGGGAAGGAGGGTGAACTGCTGAGAGGAACGAGAGTGACAACAGTGTGCACCGTGCTGGGATAGGTTGGTTGGTGTAACGTCGTGCTGGGATTAGTTGAAATTTTCTTCAGATGCTGAGCTGCCATTGGTGATCATACTGATGCAGTACTTGAATTTCTTTAATTTGGATTTGAGTTGAAATTCTTGAAATAAAAGGGTAAAAAATTAGATGCTTTAAAGCAATAAGAGATATGATACGAGGAGAAGCAGGTGTGCCTACTAGAATTGGCAAGTGTTGGACTTGGCCCTTTTTGCAGGGTCATCCCTGAACTTTTTGCCTTCCTGTATTTTTTCTGACCTGTTGTTGGCTGTTTTATGACTCTGGGCACATTAAAATTGCTGATCAGTGCTAAAGTGCATATGCGCTCCCTATTGTAAATGTATGTATTGATTAGTGACTCCATGATTGGCTGGTTTGGCTTACTTGTCAGACCCTAATACAGTGTACTGAGTGTGCCCAGGGCTTGCAAATCAAATTCTGCTGGTGGGCTTGAAGCACTGGTTGTGCCACCCACAGAAGAAGCCTGTAAAAAGTGTCTCAGGTCTGCCATTGCAGAGCCTGTGTGCAGTCTGGTACTGCCATGTTGACTGGGCAAGTGCACCCACTTGCCTGGCCCTAAACCTTCCCTGTTCTGCATATTAGTCACCCCTACGGTAGGCCCAAGGGCAGGGTGCACTGTAGGTAAAAGGTAGGACATGTCCCGATGTGTGTGGCATGTCCTAATAGTGAATTACAGCCATCTTCGTTTTTCACTATTACAAGACTACCTGTTCCCCCATAGGCCAGAATAGGTAGTTTGATTGTAACATCTTATAATCCTAACTGACTCAGGGAACCAGGTAGAAATTCGAGTTTAGTATGCCTGAACTCAGAATGATAAAATACATCTTTTAGTTTTTAAATTCTGTGTTTGAAAATACCACTTTTAGTAAGTAGGTATTTTCTTGCCTAACTATCCAAGCCTGCCTCTTCTAGGTTGTGTTTTCCTTGTCTGGAGTTTGAGTGACAGGAGCTGGGGGATTCCACCTCCTGTGGTGCGGCTGTCGTCCCGAGCCCACAATGTCAAAGGAAAGAAGAAGTCTTGTCAACAAAGTACTCCAGCACTGTACGGAACTGGTTTGGACTGGGTACAGGACCCTCTGCCTTCAGAGGACAAAGGATTTGCTAGTATAAATATTGGGACCCGACCCAAGAACTTTAGATTACTTTTGGGAAACAAGAAGAACCTTTGCTGAGGAGAGGAACCAAAGAAACTGAGGAGGAGACTATCCCTAAGCTGAGTGCTGTTTGGGGGATTGGCCTGCAGTGGTTGCCTGACTGCCAAAGAAAGGAGAAAGGACTTTGTGCTACTTTCAAATCAACTTGTAAAGGATTTCCAAGGGCTTGAGATAGAGCTTGCCTCCTGCTGAAGTCTCAGGGACAACAGACTACACCAACCAACCCCCGTGCCTTCCCTTGCTGGGAGTTGAAGTGCCTGCTGTTGAGCTGGGCTTTCTGAGAGACTGCGTGTCGCTGGGAGCTGGAAGCGCGACTCAAGACAAAGAAGCGTGTCGCCGCCGCAGCCGTTGTCATTGCATCACCGGAGAAGAGTGTCGTTGTCACAGCAGACACCGTCACATCACCGGAGAAGCATGCCGCCGCTGCCGCTGTCACGTCGCATCACCTGAAGTGCCTCGCTTCACCAGAGAAGAGTGTTGCAGCAGACGCCGTCACATCACCGGAGAATTGTGTTGCAGGGTCTGTCGCGGTTCAGAAGAATCGTTGAGTACCTGCACAGTCGTCGGGCGTGCACACATCGTTGTCGCATCAAGAAGAAGACACTATTTTCTTTCATTGCACCGGATCTTCATTGCATCACGCGCTGCTGGTCGCATCGCCACGGAAGCGCAGTAAGAAACAGGCGCATCACCTCCCCACGCCGAGAAGAACCAATGCATCCCCTAAGCAGCAATAGGGACCCAACACATCACCGTTCTTGTGTGTAAGGAACCCACACACCACCTTCCCTGCAACACATTCGTTGTATAGCAATACACATCCAAAGGAATATTGAACTCAACGTGCCGTATTTTACATCTAAAGAGAACTAAGCTATTTCTACCATTTTTAAAAGTACAGTATTGTGGATTTTTGTCATTTTGTGGTCTTGTTTTAAGTCTATATAAAAATACTTATTTATATAGTACATCTTGTGTGGTGTCCATCTGTAGTGTTTTCACTGGGTTACTGTATGTGCTCAAAAATGCTTTACATACTGCCTCTGAGATAAGCCTGTCTGCTTGTGCTAAGCTATCAAGGGGGTGAGCAGGGGTTATTGTAGAAGTGGTCCCCCTTACCCTGCCTAAATGCAAGGGTCCCAACTTGGTAAAGGTACCTACCTCTACCAACTAGAGGCCCCCAAATCTAACAGCAAGGAAGCACCACTGGAGGATACGCCAGCTCATTATATGGCAAAGAAAGTAGGGCTCCATACTGTTATTTGACTTAAGAATTGGCGTAAGATCACTGAGAAGGAAGGTGGATTAATGTTTCTGTGCTACAGTACTTTCAATTTAAGAATAATTGACCATTTGAGAGGGATATAGTTTGCAATTAAACCATTACCTAGACCTACACAGTTTGAAGCTCTAAATGCATGGGAACATACTCTGCATGTAAAACAAAGAGACCAATATCAAGGGAGGATGAAGAAAACGATGCGTGCATATGCAGACGCGAGATGGGATGACCAATACAAGAGGTAGAGGGCATACATGATTGAGCTAGTAAGATTTTACACTGCCATAACAAGTGAGGAAAATGATGCTGAAAGAAAGAGAAAGGAAAGAAAAAGGAGGGAGAAGCACATGCATACACTAACAGTGATGAAAGTGACAGCCTTTTGAATAGACTGTTAGCTGAACGGCAACCCCCACATAATCAGATGTACATGGACAGTGGGGGAAATACAAGTGTTACAGTAGTTCTGGAAGTGCTTCTGGTCCAGTCTCCTCTAGGCCTGGTGTTGTCTGGGTTATATCAACTGGCACAACACAGACTAAAGCAGGAGATAATATAGTAGCGTGTGTCACAGGGTCTTCAGGAAATTGTAGTACTAATTTGGTTTTTAATCTTCTACATGATATTACAGTTCCAGTTACCATTGGACCTATAGTCCCTATATACGATCCTAGTCCTGCTGGGAATAAAAGTCAGAAAATGCCTGCCTCTACAGAAGTGAGGGTGCTAGAAAGAGGATCAGATAACCAGAGGATGCAATTTGTCATGTTGGTCCCAATGAATGGGAATGCACCGTGCGCATCAGGTGTAGACCCTTCTGTAGTATAGAATGGATTCAGACCCTTAAGGTCTTTCCCTGGACTGGCAGGTATGGGATTCCCCTGTATAGGAAACTCTCCAGAATGTACGAAATAGTAAGCCCAAGACAGCACTATACAAAAAGGGACTTTTGGAAGACAACATCTATTTGATGTTCAGGATTTAGAGCAATGGTTGAAGGAGCTTATTTCCTTTCTCGCCAATCGCACTTTTCAAATCTTTTCCCCAACAACAAGCTCAGACATCTATCCTTCACCCTATGGGGTACCACAGGGCTCCATCCTTAGCCCTCTACTTTTTAACGTATACGTTAGACCTTTAGCCGGTGTCACGGAAGATGCAGGGTTGTTCCTGTTTTCCTATGCGGACGACTCCCAGATTATTTTTTCTCTCTCCATGGAGAGTACAGCTGGGTCATCCCCCTTCAGCTTGTCTAAAATTACATCATGGATGCAGACAAACTAACTTAAGCTCAACGGAGAGAAAAACGAGGTTCTGATCTTTAGTAAAAACAAAGATCTCTGGGGCCCAAAACACTGGCCCGGTGAGATGGGAGCACTTCCTCGGCCCTCCAGTCAAGTCCGCAACTTAGGTGTCCTCATCGATGACTCACTTACAATGCACCATCAGGCAGTCAAGGTAACCGCTACTTGCTTTACCATCTTGAAGTGGCTAAAAAAGATCATCTGGATGCTGCCCGAGTCTACTCAGAGAACTGTAGTCCAGGCACTTGAGACTGAACAACGGTAACGTTCTCTACCTGAGACCCAACAAGGAAGTGACTTGCAGGCTGCAGAACTCTGCTGCAAGACTACTTTGCAGGGTCCCTAGAGCTACCTCTGTCTCAAGTCATCTGCGGGACCTACACTGGCTCAGGGTGGAGAACCAAGTTAAGTTCAAAGCCCTGAGCTGCATGTTCAAAATCAAAACAGGTGCTGCCCCTCAGTATCTGCAATCTCTGGTCAGCCCCTATGTGTCTTACCGTTGCCTTCGCTCATTCACTCAAGAGAAATTCTCTGTGCCCAGAATCAAACTATCTCAGATGGGAGGCAGATCGTTTGCATACCTCGGTCCCTCACTATGGCACTCACTTACCACAGCCATCCGGAACAAAATGGTATTGTTGTGTGTCTATTTAGATACCGTATAGAGGTTTCCCGATTTATGTCCTCATATAGGCTCAATTCGTATGGCCCATATTTAGGCATAGAAATCCTACCCTTATTTAGGCTTTATCTATGCTAACCAAATACAGGCACGGGCACTTACATCCGTCCATCCACGTCACAAAGAGTTCTTGGAAAACCAGACTCTTAAGCCTTTAGGACTTCGCCTTGCTTGGATTATTGATTTCTCCAAGAACTCATTTATTATGCATGAACATCTATTCTGACTTTTACGTCAATACTGGCATTCCTAAACACCTTCAAGGTGTAAATATACCTTCACTTGCCATGGCACACCACGGTTCGGCTGCATACTTGCACTATGTGGCTCGCCACAGCAAGTTCGGAAGGAAGTTGAGTCCCCGCCTGACGAACTGACCAGACGCTGTCATCCTCCTCGCAGAGAGTCCAGCTCAAGTGTTTCTGACTCCCCTTGCGGGGTGTTAGAGATCGAGACCCGGAAAGAGATTCATACCCCTGGAGCGGACTAGAACCTAGAGGGACTTTTGGCAAATCTTGGCAACACTAATCCAAACTATAGGTAAACTAGACTATAGAAAAACAGCACCTACTTCTCACCTCGTACTACACTTAGGTTAGGTACACTGGGGTAGAACTAGCTAGAAGCACCAGATGAGTATTCACATTTTAGCCTGTGTTATTTATGTATGTATTTTTATGAAAATATGTCATAGGTACAAACCATGCTATTGCAGTATTATTTTATCTTACTGCTAACGCTGTACGTATTATACTTCACATTCTGTCTTACGATTGTAGCAGTTCATATCTCTTGCACGAGAAATAAGAGTGTTCAATAAACCCTTTTTATTGAAACGCCTGTCTATCTATTTCTGTGTAAACTCTGTAGAAAGTAGGGAAAGACTGTGAGTTTTTTGTCAGACAAGATTTCTGTCAGGCAACAGTTGAGCGGAGGTGGCAGCTCCGCCAGCTAATTGTGGCATTTCAAGCAAAGGGGGCGCAAGCCTTTTTGATTTATCCCTCGAAGTTGAAAATAATATATCAGGGCCAGACCTGGATTTTGTCTGAAATCCAGGCACAGGAATATTTGAATTCTATCTAGAAAGTATTTTTTTAATTCAAAGAAATGTTATTGATTTTACTTACAAACACAAAATACATAAAAGAGCAGACAAAGTATTGGGTATACATCCAGTCATTCATTAAACCAATACTAGAAAACAACAAGTGTTCGAACGGACAGCACATTACAATCAGATAAACGCAAGGGGACACAAGTTATTGAATGACTAACAATGCAAGCAGAAGGCCTAAATGACCGAGTACTTGAAGAGCTAGCATGTACACTGGATGAACTTGGCAGATCTGTGTCAGGACCATATGCTGAGTTGTACTTTCCTCGGTAATGTTTCGTTGGAGTACAAACTGAATGAGACTGGATGTTGCTGATAGACCAAATTCTAGCAACGGTCAAATTCTGAAAAGTACAAGGCCCGCAGAATAATGTTAGAAAGAAGAAAGGGAAAGCGAAGAGGTACAGAAGGAGGAAAGTTAAGAAGAAAGAGGCTAGAGCTCGGTGCCTAAGAACTAAAGGTAGTGTATTAAGGTAAAATCGAAAAAAAAGGGGAAGCCTTCAATTAGTACCACCGAAGGTCTCCATGGGCAATGAAGGGCGTAAGGTGATATAGAGCGTGATTATTTTAGCCTGGTAGCTCAAGGGTGTTTAAAAACTTTAGGATTAGCGTCAAGCGCCTTCCATAATTTCCTGTGTCTGGGCTTCCAGGGGGAGGTATTTAAGACAATATTATCTGCTCCTCTAAAAAAAATGAACCATTTTGCCATTTCTTGAATGTGATTTTCCCAAAGCTCTTCCAATTGCAAAGGACTATTTTACACGCAAGTGTTAACATTAAGTCAAGCAGAAACGGTCATCCTCCCCTGTCAAATCAGGGTTTAAAAAGCCTGCCAATATATAAGATAGTTCTTTAACCGGGCAGATGTTGAAAGTCTATGAAATTTTGATTCCAAAACATTTCTAGCATTGGGCATAACAGAAGCATGTAAGATAAGCCACCTGTGTGGGTGTTGCAATTAATGATTAAACCTTTGCTTTTTTTCCATCATAGGGGTTATCATTCTTAGGTAATGAGGTGGGGGATAAGCTAATCAAAAGGGCTCTTTTTTTTCTTTTTGGTATTTCACTGGTTTGTATTAGCTCAGATCCCTTTTTGGCTAAAAATGGGAGGAAGGATCTCGGGGAGAGTGGAGGTAGTCAGCTTATACCATCACAAGGACCTCGGTCCTGTTGCCTCACAAGGGAGGTGGAGTATTGGGATGGGCTAGGGGTTGGGGCGGGGTAAGGGGAGTGTGTAGGTTTGGGGTCATGGGGGGGGTTTGCTGGGCTTTGGTCTCAAATCGTAGTAATGGCAATTGCAATATGAAGGGTGGTGTTGGGACAAAGATAATGAGTAAAATTGGTGGTACTATCATAGCAGTATTATCTGTTGAGCTGAGCTCAGGATTCATGTTTCGTTTAAATGAGGCGGGGTAGGCTGCGTACCAGTACATGGAATGTCTGCGGTCTAAATGATGGCAAAAAGCGAGCGCTTCTATCCAAAGTTCTACAAACTATGCAAGTGGATATTCTGTGTTTACAAGAAGCACATATTCCATGGGGGAAGCGGGAGTGTCGCAAAGGGTTAGGCTTTGACTTTGTACAAGACAATCATCAATGATCAGAGGTGTGGCCATATTGCTAAGGCGAGGAGTCGGGATTTGCAAAAGAGTGAAAGAGAATAGAGCAGGTAAATGGGCAGTAGCCGAAATCATGATCAACAATAGACCTATCTCTATCTGTACGATCTATGGCTCAAATCTAGACGAACCAGAGGTTATGAAATTCTTAAATGTTGAATTAGCAGAGTGTCCACATCCACTGTTTGCCTGCGGGGACTTAAATATTCATTTGGCAGGCAACTGTAACTTGTCAAGTAATCAAAAATATCTGGGGAGGAACCCGAGAATCTTTAAGGCTCTCCAGACTTTAGTATGTGAGCATAGATTGGTCGATGTCTGGTTCAGGCATAAAAAAGATGACGATCGCTTTACGTATCACTCCGCCCTCTGATAATAAAATGGTCCGTCTGGACTACCTTTTTATGTCCGACCAGCTGGTATAGAAAGCTTCTGTTGAAGTTCACCCAAGAATGTTATCTGACCACAACTCGCTGATAGTAGAATGTCCTTGGGGGTATTTGGTTAGAGCTGTAATCACCTACTGAGGTCTTTTTAGAAATACCAGATATTCAGGGCGCAACACTTGTGAACCGCTAAGTAATGACAGGCCCTTGTAAAACAGGGTGTAGGCAATAGGGCGAGTGGTAATACCTCCCAACCACTCCGGATGACCAGAAACTGGTCAGCAATACATATTAGCAACAATGCCCCTGCACTAACACAAAAACAATATGGCAACAATTTCCGTATATGATTGTAACATAAGAAAATGACATATAGTGCATCAATCTAAACAGTTCGTGCAGATACGTGATTCAATAACAGTTCGTCTATTGTGACGGGTAAGTCAGTCAAAAGTCTGCAGTGGGGGTGTCCATTTTCTGTTTAATGTTCCAATTCAACAAAAGCCAACACGTGTTTCATCGCACGGAACAAATGCGAATCTTCAGGGCTATATAAAAGATACAAAGTCTGTTGGAACTTCACATGTTTCGATTATACTTTTCATAAAAAAGACTGGGTGACTTTCAGTGTCACCCTGGTGGGCAAAGGCATGCGCAGAAAGTGCTAATGTGACTTTTTGTATATGTGGGAAAAAAAAAAAAAAAAAAAAAGGGATCATAGCTAAGGTGACATAGGTGACAATGTGCTGGTGCTGTGTCTAGTGGCACAAAGTTGTACAAACTGTCAAGGACAAAGTGACTGATGTGACTAGTAGTGCGTAGCTTGGCATACATCCTGGCCGGTTGTGCGAGTGAAGTGATGAGACAGGGTGATGTGTGGTATAGAGAGAACGGGGTCCCCAGATTACTGCTAGGTGACATAGTTGAACTTTGTTTAAAGTTGCTAACGACATGACAATGTTAAAAAATCTTGGTAGACTAATACTTAGTGCGCGTGGGTAATGGTATTCAAGATCGTTTGTCTATTACAGTGCGCAGTTGGGATAATTTTAATTCTGTGCGGGTGAACTCCCGTTCCGGAAAGCCCGACATACCTGGAGAGAGGCTTTGTGGGTCGGTGATGTCGGTAAGAAGTGGACACAAAAACGAGCGCGAAGGGACCGGTCAGGGTTAGATCTGTGTTGATCATCAGTATATGGAAGTGAAATAATGGGGAGACAAAATGGAAGAGAAACGGAGGAAACAATGTCAGAGGTAAAAAATATATGAGATGCTTGTCTGTGATGTAAGACAAGGAAAAAGAAAAAAGGAAAAAACTATTTAAAAAAAAGGAAAAAGTTGATATTATTACTAATGCTGGGCGTCTGCTGGAGACTATGGAAAAAGGTGGGTGGAGTCCATAGACCTGAAAATATGCTGGGAAAGAAAAGCGAGGCTATGGCTGTTGTGCCAACCTTAAATCCAGTCAGCTCAGGAACTGACGTTATATCAACAAAAGTTATTATCCGTAGGATTAGCATAACGGGAGCCAAATGTGAGTGCAGGCTAATCCTATCGTGATCGGGCGTTAAAAAGACATGCTGGACATTTGAATAGTACGAAGTATAATGATGTATTGTAAACAACGGAACTCACCCGGCCAAGCAACTAAATAAACCAAAAATGGCTGCAAAGTATGGGAGGTGACTACCGCAGGTGGCGGCAAGAAACCTCATATGCCGTTTAATAGGACTGCAAAATAGGACTGCAAGCTTCGATGTGTGGATTATGCTCCGAAGACGCATAATCCAGGTTGCTTCCTTGCGTCTTAGGAGTAGTTCACGATTGCCACCTCTCACATGAATGGGTACGGTTTCAATTCCATAGAAAGAAACCTGAAAATCGTCTATGTTGGGTTGACACTTTGCTATATGGAGGGCCACAGGGTATTTGGGATCATGTTTTAAGATTGCCCTCATATGCTCCGAGATTCTTCGTGGTTTAAGTGCGCACCCGCCCTGTAACCACACCAACCTCGCTCCTCCCGGTTTCCACCTCACTTGCATCAAACTAAGGTAGGATTTCCGTCAATACCATGCGGTTCGCCTTACCTGTTAGTAGTGTGTTTTATCGGAATCGGAATCAGAGTAATAAGGTGCGATTTTTGTTCTCTTTTCAGATGTGTTTATCCACACATCGAAGCTTGCAGTCCTATTTTGCAGTCCTATTAAACGGCATATGAGGTTTCTTGCCGCCACCTGCGGTAGTCACCTCCCATACTTTGCAGCCATTTTTGGTTTATTTAGTTGCTTGGCCGGGTGAGTTCCGTTGTTTACAATACATCATTATACTTCGTACTATTCAAATGTCCAGCATGTCTTTTTAACGCCCGATCACGATAGGATTAGCCTGCACTCACATTTGGCTCCCGTTATGCTAATCCTACGGATAATAACTTTTGTTGATATAACGTCAGTTCCTGAGCTGACTGGATTTAAGGTTGGCACAACAGCCATAGCCTCGCTTTTCTTTCCCAGCATATTTTCAGGTCTATGGACTCCACCCACCTTTTTCCATAGTCTCCAGCAGACGCCCAGCATTAGTAATAATATCAACTTTTTCCTTTTTTTTAAATAGTTTTTTCCTTTTTTCTTTTTCCTTGTCTTACATCACAGACAAGCATCTCATATATTTTTTACCTCTGACATTGTTTCCTCCGTTTCTCTTCCATTTTGTCTCCCCATTATTTCACTTCCATATACTGATGATCAACACAGATCTAACCCTGACCGGTCCCTTCGCGCTCGTTTTTGTGTCCACTTCTTACCGACATCACCGACCCACAAAGCCTCTCTCCAGGTATGTCGGGCTTTCCGGAACGGGAGTTCACCCGCACGGAATTAAAATTATCCCAACTGCGCACTGTAATAGACAAACGATCTTGAATACCATTACCCACGCGCACTAAGTATTAGTCTACCAAGATTTTTTAACATTGTCATGTCGTTAGCAACTTTAAACAAAGTTCAACTATGTCACCTAGCAGTAATCTGGGGACCCCGTTCTCTCTATACCACACATCACCCTGTCTCATCACTTCACTCGCACAACCGGCCAGGATGTATGCCAAGCTACGCACTACTAGTCACATCAGTCACTTTGTCCTTGACAGTTTGTACAACTTTGTGCCACTAGACACAGCACCAGCACATTGTCACCTATGTCACCTTAGCTATGATCCCTTTTTTTTTTTTTTTTCCCACATATACAAAAAGTCACATTAGCACTTTCTGCGCATGCCTTTGCCCACCAGGGTGACACTGAAAGTCACCCAGTCTTTTTTATGAAAAGTATAATCGAAACATGTGAAGTTCCAACAGACTTTGTATCTTTTATATAGCCCTGAAGATTCGCATTTGTTCCGTGCGATGAAACACGTGTTGGCTTTTGTTGAATTGGAACATTAAACAGAAAATGGACACCCCCACTGCAGACTTTTGACTGACTTACCCGTCACAATAGACGAACTGTTATTGAATCACGTATCTGCACGAACTGTTTAGATTGATGCACTATATGTCATTTTCTTATGTTACAATCATATACGGAAATTGTTGCCATATTGTTTTTGTGTTAGTGCAGGGGCATTGTTGCTAATAGGTATTTGGTTAGAGCTCCTAGGCCATGAACATTCGAAAGAAAATTATTGTTGGATCAATCCTATCGGGATCACATGACTAAATGGATTACGGAATTTGTAAGTATCAATAGAAAGACCGCTTCTGATTGTATAATGTGGGATACATTTTAAGCTCCAGTGCTGGGTGAGACTAAGAGCTTCACGGCTTATCGTTGGAAGATGGCTCTGGAGCAGAATAAGGGGCGTATTGAGCAGTTACGGGTAGCAGAGATGGAACTAATGCAGAATATTAAGGATGGCCATAATACTGATCAAAGTCAACAAGCAGTGGCTATTGTCAAATCTAAATGACTAGAATTTTTGGGGGAAGACGTGGCTGCAAAATATATTCAATATCGTACAATGAATTTGAGGAACATTCTGGTAGAGTCCTTGCTAAACAGCTACAGCAGAGAAATATAGCTAACCGAATTCTTAGAGTCCAAGATCAGCATGGTCAGATTCAGGATAAACAGGATGGGGGTTATGGAGGTCTTTGGAAAGTTTTACACTCTGTTATATAAGGAAGAGAGGACCATGTTATCTAGTGAGTCTTCGGCAGAGGGGTTATTGCAGGATATTGATACTCCTAAAATCACAACAGAACAGGATGAGGTTCTCTGAGCACCAATTACATGGAAGGAGGTCGAAATGGCCTTAAAATCTCTGGCCAATGGAAAGGCAGCTGGCCCCGATGCTATCCCGTTAGAATTCTACAGGGCTTTTTCTCAAGAAATCCGACAGGATGTTATCATTTTTTTGGGAGGCGCAGAGGGGTGTTATTCCCGAATCCTTGAGGCGAACAACCATTGTTCTCTTTAAGAAAAAAGACAAGCCTGAGTTAAATCCCTCATCCTATCGGCTTATCTCGCTAATCAACACAGATAGCAAGGTTTATTCCAAAATACTAGCCTCTAGACTCGCTGAAGTTATTACTCCATTAGTTTCCATACGGCAGCATGGGTTCATTTCCGGAAGGGATATGGCCGACCATGTTATGCGGGTCATTGCTCTGCTGGATTGGGTGCAGGCCACAAGGTCGCCCTTGGGGTGATCCTGTTGGACGCCGAGAAGGCGTTCAACAAGGTCTCCTGGGGCTTTTTGTGGGTAGTGCTTCGCTGGAAAGGATTCAGTACCAAATTTTTACAGGCATTACAAGCATTGTATATTTCTCCAGTTACAACAATTCGTATCTCAGGGCAGGAAACAGGGACATTTAACATTAGCAGGGGTACCAGACAAGGCTGTCCGTGTTCGCCTTTGCTTTTTGCTTTGTACATTGACGCTTTCCTTAGCAAAATCGAAGGTAATCAAAACATTCTGTCATTAGGGTCAATGGTACAGCTTGTAAGACGCTAGCCTATGGGGACGACATTGTGGTTCTAACCAGGGATGTTGCTCTGGCTTTTGAGTCTTTAAAGACTCCTGCAGAGCAATTTGGCTGAACATCAGGCTATAAATTGAATTTTGAGAAGACGCAGATTTTACATTCAGCTTTTATGTGTCCTTCTGATGTTCCTGTTGTCACTGAAGCAACATATTTGGGGATTAAAATCACTGCCTCAGTTGCTAGCATCCCCGACGTGAATATCCTGCCAGTGATTGAACCTATAAACACCAAACTAGAAAGATTAGACCATTTGCATCTTTCGTTGTATGGCCACTGTAATATACTTAAAATGCTGGTCCTTCCAAAGTGTATGTATTTATTTAGAGCCATCCCCTTAGAGTTCTCTCAAGTGTGCCTGGGTAGGGCTGAGAGGATTTGTTTTAGATTTCTCTGGGGTTATCGCCGATCACATAGGGCTGCTAAATGGATGTGTCGCCCTAGAGACAGGAAGAGGTGTGGCGCCACGGCCAGGGCGACTGATGCTGGAATCTGGGGACCACGGTTCGATCCCCGGCTCCGGCGGCAGGTTAGCCCAGCACCATGTGACTCTGGGCAATAGCTCGCTTAATCTTCCCGACGGCCCCCAGCGCCTAGAGACCCTTACGGGTGATTGTGCGCTTTACAAATGTGGACTTTACTTTACTTTACAGTGAGGTTTGGGGGGATCCCAATATTCTATTGTATCACTGGTCATCCATGTTGCAACATTTTGGAGTACTTTTAGTAGGGGACAGGGCTGAGGTCCCGTTAGCTAATAGACCGACTATCTATAAAATCGGTCTGGGAGAGGCGGCAAAGGTTATTCAAGTTTGGATACTTGAACCGAGCGATTTTTAAAAAACGATGTTCAAAGTACTTGGCGCTGTGTTCTTGATTTGGCGGAAAATTTGCAGTAAATGCGGAATTCCAAATATCAATACCTACACGCCCTTTAAGGCTCATGGAATTCTGCCACCGATCTTTCAGGACCAGGTTATTTTTAGATGGCAGCTGTTGGCTTTGAAGGTTATAAGTGATTTGTGCTCGGAGGGGCAAATGACATCCTTCTATTTTTTAGGGGAGAAGTTCCAGATAAAAAAATCACGATTTCTTTAAATGTCTTCAGATTAAAAGCTTTTTTGATAAGCATCGGAATGAGCCTGTCGCGGTGTTTGAAAAGATTACTATATTCGAATTAGCTCAAAGGAAAGCAAGAATAGGTACACTGTATCAACATCTCCTATCTGGTTTTCCGGATGATGTTCAGAATATTAAGGGGATAATTTGGCAAGACGGGGGTCGATATCAGGTATGCTTTAGAATTGGCCAGTCAGATCTTAGTCTCCGGCAGCTTACAGACTCAATCTTATATGGCGATTTTTGATCTGTACTACACACCGGCGTAGATTGCAAAGTGGAGGGGGGGAGTGGAAGGGTGATAGTTTTGGCAGGTGTGGGCTTCAAGCAGCAATTCACATGTTATATTTGTGCCCAAGTCTGGGGGACTTCCTTTACGAAATTGAGTATTTTATTAATTCAGTGTTAACAATCCCGGTTGTAATCTCCCCAGAGCTGGTCATAATGGGATGTGAGGACACTGGGACGGTCGGAAGATCTAGGCATACTGCCGCTTTCCTGTTTGTAGCCATGGCAATGGTTCGGCTGTGCATCACGTCTCAATGGATAGGCCCGAAAGCTCCTATATTTTTTAGCTGGAGAGCTAGGATGCTGGCATTGTATAATTTGGAGTTTACCTTTTAAGGGGGAGAAGGAGGCGGGATATGGGCACTAGAATATGGGCCACTATCAAGGAGTGGTCCAAGGGATAATTGATACAGATGAGCTGGGCTAATTGCTGTTGGCATGGGGATATAGGTATTTGTTCCATCATGCTTGTCTTTGTTCTTTCATTTTCGCTTATCTCTGGCTTTCCCTTCTATAGGCTCCATAATTGATTTCTAAGTTGATGTCATTTCTTTTCTGGATAAGTTTCTGTATCATTGCCATTTTCCTTTTTTCCATTTCTGTATATTGTGTTTGCCATAACATGCGTTAACAATCAAATAAAGAAAAAGAGTTAAAGTAAAAAAAAAAAAAAAAGAAGATAATCCACCTGAGGAATATATTCCTTTCGAGAATATTGAAATTCCAATCACATACCAGGAGCATGATCTCTGGTTTAAAGGCGCCCTAAAACATTTAAATCACATTACCAGGCTCGGTCCAATAGGTAGACCAGGAGCAACATGGGCGGTTTTAGCCGGTTACACACCTCATCCTGAAATCGATGGCCGCAGGGGTAGAGAGCTCCGAAACCGAGCTCCTGGCTCATTAAAAATAACACCTAATCAGAGCCCCCCCAGCGCTGCCTAGCACCAGGAACGCGACCGGAATCTGCGGCGGAAAAGTGCAGCCTGTCCCGCTACAGGAAAGCAGAGATCTGCCGCCTGATCACCCTCATGGTGATCGGCGCTCCTCTGCCCTCCTGCGACCCCAGGACACTCACCCGCAGAGCAGCCGACCGCGACCGGATTCTACAGCAATGCCAGCACGACGAAACCTGAGCATCATAGTCCCGATAAGCCTGGAAGACCGTAGTTCCTGCACCGGAGCCCAGGGATTCTCCGCCGACGCTGCCTTCCACGCCTGTCTTCAAAATGGCGGCTCCTGAAGACCTCGCCTGACCGGAGCCTTCCCCCAGAGCCGCGGCTTCCTCCATCCGAGGTTTTTGAAAGTGATGAGGGCGCTAAGCTACAGCCCCGACCACCACTGGCAGTGATTAAACTCTCCAACCGGAGCACCAGGACTCCCAACGCTGTTGTCCCCCCGCCTGGCTTAAAAATGGCAGCCAAAGAGGACGTCGCCTGACCGGAGCCTACTCCGTAGCCACCTTTCTTCGACACCGTGAGTACTGACATTCTTTGGGGCACCACCAAGCTTCAGCCCCGACCACCCCACTAAATAAAGCCTCTTCATCAGAGCCCCATGTTTCCTGCCACCGCCGGCCCCGTGCCTGACTTTAAAATGGCGGCCAAACAGGACGTCGCCTGACCAGAGCCTCCACCGGAACCACCTCTCTCCACACAGAGAGACACTGGTAGATACGGGGGGCGCCAAACAGAGGGGCAACTGGGATGTCCTGCCTCATCATTCATAGGGAGCTACAGGGGCCCTTGCCCTATCTCCAGTGTGACCAGTTCTCGTGAACTTATAACCGGGACACTTCAGTAAAACAAAAGTAGGACTACAACAAGGAGGGGAAAAAAAACAAAAAAAAAACAGGTGAATGAAGAGAGCAGTAAAGGAAGGGAAAGAGGGCCTTCCACCTAGGCAGAGGTCCTGGGTCTAACTGCCCTGCCCCCGACCATCACCTGCACGCCGTTGCGCAGAATAGCGGACCAGGAGGGCCTGCAATGCCCCACATGACTTCTAACCACGTGTCCTACTGAACCGCACCTTCGATCTGTCGCCTGCCCTCCGGGCCACCCTAGCGCCATACCCCTACCTAATCAGGCTCCCCCTCCACCACACCCACGATGGCCCGGGACCAGCCCCCCCCTCCTCCACCAGCCCCACTTGCCCACCTTAAACCTCACAGCCGGAACTCCTTCACCATAATTTTCCCCCCACTCCTCTCTACTAAGTTGCGACGCACCTTCAAGCAGAAACTCATTCGCAATCACAAAGAAACCCTAATCACTGACATCTACCACTCGGCCTCCAATGGACCGACGAAGATGGACCTAATATTCCACACTGAAAGACCGGAATACTGGGTCTCCACGATTAGATCGCGGATGTTTATCGCCAAAACAACTTCCACTCTCCACAGTTGCAAACTAACCGCGACTCTCCCGTTCAGATCAGCTGGCAGAGGCTATATAACCGTGACCATCTTTACCAATGGCACGGTCCTCATCCAAGCTAACAATGAGAACCTGGAAGCTTTCGACTCCATATTTCCCGCACTCAGGTCAGCCCTTCCCTCCCTCCTTATCCTCGCCCCTACGCCGCCTCCGACCACGACCACAACTAACAGAGAAGACCTCGATAGTCCCTTCCGCAACCCTTATCCAGCCCGACAGGCCCCCCCTCCCCCTGCAATACCTCACCCTCCATGCACAGCCACTCAACATCCACAGGACACTCAATCCCCCTCCTCTACCCCTTCCTCCAACTACCTCACCTCCCCCAACATTAGGCTCCGACAGCCTCCTACAGCAATCACCCCCACGCCAACAGGCTGCCTTCAGATAACGAGCCTCTTCCCCTCGAGTCTCCCTACATCTCTCAATCCACCCCTGTCCAAACCCCCTCCTGTCCTCCTCCCTTCCGCCCCCTTGTCTAAACCCCCGCCTGACCCTCCCCTGAACACCCCCCCGTCCTTCACCCTGACCCCTATCTCCCAACCCACCCTCTCGAACCCTAACACTCTCGGACCCACTGCGGATGCCCACATCCCCTTCCTTGAGTCCATATCAAAAAGGCTTGCAGCCCTGGAAAACCAGGTCAACAATATCACCCATGGTTTATCAGAAATCATCTCTAACCTTCGTATAGTCTGTAACCCCTACAAACTCTCCCCCCGGACCACCCCCCACGTTAAAACGTCCTCTATTTCTTCTCCCACTCCAGCAGGCTTAAATCACCCGACCTCCAGGCCGCTTAGATCAGAAGCTCCTATGTCAGACAGGGAAGCAGCCTTACTAGCCGCCACCTATGACTCCTCCACTACGGAGTCACCCAAATCCAAAATTCAAGTTATCACAGGTCACCGGAAAGACCTACCCATCGTCAAACCACAGAGATTACCAGTCCTCACCGCTATACCTAGAGAGACTAAAGATGGAACCACCAGCAATCAGGAGAAATTCACCAACTGCCTCCTAATCAATTGCAGATCGGCCTCACTACATGCAACGGACTTAGCCGAAGCCATCCTCACACATGACATTGACGTTGCGTTCCTCACGGAGACTTGGCTTAATAAGACATCCCTTCCCTGCAAAGACATGCTGGTTCCACCCGGTTTCTCCCTCATCTCCAAAGATAGGATCAAACAACGAGGATGTGGGGTCACTATCATCCACAAGGACAGCTGGAGCATCACAGAAACCTCCTCCTTCGAGTACGACTCCTTTGAATGCCTATCCACCGTCATCAAGACAAAAGACAACGACTCTCTACTGTGCCACCTACTCTATCACCCCCCGGGCAGAAATAATGATTTTGGAGAACAACTATCAAACCTGATTGCACAAGACGCACTTGGCAACTCCAAAAACTTAATTCTTGGTGATCTGAACATCCGATGGAATGAGACCCATAACCCTCTAATCAGATCGCTATCTAGCCTCCTTGATGAGAACAACCTCACCCAACACTGTACTGAGGAGACTCATTACAAAGGAGCCACACTGGATGCCATCATCGCCCAAAAGAATTCTATCACGGTCAACCACATACTACCAGTTGACTGGTCAGATCACCACATGATCTTATTCCACATCAATCACCCCATCATCGCGCTTAAACCTCCGCAAGACCCCCCTAAATGGTCGAGAAACCTCTCCCAAGTACCCCAAGACATCCTGGAAGGTCAACTAAGCGCACTTCTTCCAAACAACACACTGCACCTCTCGACCAACGACCTCGTCGACCACTACAACTCGGGGGTAGTCTCCATACTTGACAATCTAGCTCCTCTAAAGCTCAAAAGAAGCCGAGCCACTCCATCCAGAACCTGGTTCACTGCGGACCTCAACGCAGAAAGAAGAAACCTGAGAACCAAAGAAAGAAAGTGGAGAAACAACCCAACCGCCATTCTCCGCCTCCAACTAAAATCAGCCCGCAGGAAGTACAACAACCATATCAAAAACAAGAAATCCAGCTTCTTCCGCGAGGCATTGGTCAAATCCAAAAACAGACCCAAAGAACTCTACAACATAATCAGACAACAAACAACAAAGCCCCTGCCCTCAACCCTACAGGCTTCCAAACAACTCTGTGACAACTTCGCCCACTTCTTCAACAATAAAGTCCTAAAAATCGAACTATCTCTAGACATCAACAACCCACACCTCCAGAAGAGCTACTCGGCCACCCCAGTGGCACTCCCATCCGACTCCTTTCCCTCCCCCTGGCTAAGCTTTCGCCCCATCCAGGAAACTGAGATAATCGCGCTGATCTCGACCTCCAAACCATCAGCACACATTTCAGACCCGATTCCCCCATCTTTAATCAAAAAAATGAAGCTTACCTTAGCGCCCATCTGGGGAAGAATCATAAACAGCTCCTTGCAAAGCGGTGTGGTCCCCGATTGTCTAAAAATGGGACAAGTCACTCCTCTACTGAAAAAACCCGGTCTCGACTCAACTGACTTGAACAATTTCAGACCGATATCCAACCTCCCTTTACTCTCGAAAACACTTGAACGCTGTGTACTCCTGCAACTGACGCAACATCTGGACAACATCAATCTCCTGGACCCCCTCCAATCTGGCTTCAGACAAGGCCGCAGCACAGAAACTGCGATGCTGAACATCATAGACGACATCCATGGATCTCTTGACGCTGACAAGTGCTGCCTCCTCATACTCCTTGATCTCTCAGCAGCGTTCGACACGGTGGACCACAAGCTCCTCATCATGACTCTTCAAGAAAGAGCCGGCCTTGGTGAGGTAGATCTCAAGTGGTTTTCCTCCTTTTTACATAACCGTTCGCAATTAATAAAAATCAAGAACTTCACCTCCGATACCCAGCAAGTCAACAAGGGTGTCCCTCAAGGATCAGTGCTCTCCCCCCAGCTCTTTAACATCTACAAGGAACCACTCGCCAAGTTACTCAGGAACGCCAACATCCACTTCCACCTCTACGCGGATGACACGCAGATTTACCTGGAAACCTCCTCTCTCAAAGACATCCACAGACTCAACGATGTCCTAAATGAAGTTCAGGACTGGCTGACAAAGAATCACCTGAAACTCAACCCCGACAAGACAGAAACACTACTCATCTCAAACAAAGAAGATAACCCTCAAATCACCGAGTGGCTAAAGTCGATCGATGCTCTCAAAGGTAACCTCACGCTAGCCGACTCCGTTAAATCCCTGGGCTTCACCCTAGACCCCAAACTAACCCTGACAAACCACATTAAGAACTCGGCGAAAAGCGCATTCTTCAACCTCAGACTTTTGAACAAAATTAAACCTTACATTCCCAACAAGGACCTCAAACTAGCCACGCAATCTCTAGTTCTATCAAGACTGGATTATGGGAACTCAATCCTAACAGGCATCCCCAAATCGCACCTGGCACCACTAAAAACAACACTTCACGCGGCAGCGAGAATGATCACAGGCTGCAAAAAATCTGACCACATCTCCCCGGCACTCAAAGAACTCGAATGGCTCCCTGCGGAAATGCGAAGTACCTTCAGAACGGCCTGCCTAACCCACAAGGCCCTCCACACCGGCAAACCGGAATACCTGGCTAACAAGCTCAAAAAAGCAGGCCAAGCCAGAAATTTGAGAAGCTCTAACTCCCTGCTGCTCATCCTACCAAAAACCAGAAGGAAGAGAACTGCGGACTGCTCTTTCTCAGGAAATGCCCCCAAAATATGGAACGCCATCCCCCCGCACATCAGAACTCTACCATCCTATGCAGAATTCAAGAGCCAACTCAAATCCTTGTGCCTTATCCGCTCCCTTGGTTGTGGATAACTTGGAGCTGCAAACGTCCCAGAATCCATGAGGTAATGTTGAATCCTGTACCAAGAAGCCCTGCTGTCCGAACTTTTCTTCTTTCCAAATTGTCACTCGCTGATTGCTTTTATTGGGTTTGTTTCATGTTGTTCTCTTTTTCATTCCCTCTACTGTGAAGCGCTCCGATACCTTCGGGTCTTGTTAGCGCTATAGAAAACTTCTAAATAAATAATAAATAAATAAATAAGTAGAATTACTCATTCAACTCAAATAGTTAATCAAAATCTACAGACAATGGGTCCAACATGTCATGCGGACTTTCACAGTCCAACCACCAATAGTTATTCCAAAACAAAGCTCTCACCAGGGGTCAACACTAAAAATCACTCCACAGACTTTACACGCAGTCATGAGTAAAATGCCCACAAAACGTGACCAAATTCCCTACTGGATAGCTCAAAAAATAACTCAAATCGAAGCAGTATTTCCTGATACTAGCCCTTATGAGAAACACAGAATCTTAACGATCTGCTTACCAATGGCGATCACACCACATCTGGAAGACTGCACCTCTTAGGGTACAGTCTTTGCTGCCATCTACACTAAAACACATGGTGTTTTGTCTATGGCGGTAATACCTGAAGTCCTGAAACAGATTCAAAATGAATGCCGAGCAGAGCTTGCTCTGAATTTAGGAATGAAATTACTGAAAAATGTTGAAATATTAAAGGAGAGGCAGAATCAGTGGCGATCCGCCAGAAATGAAGGGAATTTGATGTAACAGAACAACAAGCACTAGCCAGAATAATTGAAAAAACCTACGAAGAATTAGGCAGAGACAGTTTGGGTGGGAAACCAGATAAACCACAACTGTCCAAAAGTCCTGAAAAGGCCTTTACTAAACGCAATCCTACCTCTTCTAAAGAGAAGTAGGAAAATAACAAACAGCAATCCAAAGAGAAGCGTTCTCATTCCAGAGGTAGGTCTCTTCGAAAGGGCCCTCTGAAAGGAGGTATAATCTCAGGAATAGGGATAATTTTAGAAAACCAGACAGGTATCAAGATACTGATACACGTTCCTCTCATACCTTTCAGATATCGTCACAGACATCCGAAAGAAGAGGATGGTTAGATCAAAAATAAGAACGTGTGAAGTCCAAAGACGATCAACACATTCAGAGAAAGAAACCAAAACCTCAATTCTCCAAGAAGAAGGTAGCAGGTCTGAAGATCAGACATGCCGAGAATATTGAGAACACACCTCAAGAACGGAGAATGGGCTCTGACAAAGCTGGACAGTGCAGCAGAAGTAACAATAGCTGGCCAGAACGTGAAGGGACTTCTGGAAACAGTGGACTTGAATGAAGATATTCAAGTTGAAACTACAGACACCAGGGTTAGCTCTCCACATAGGTTATATGAAATACCATAGACGTACCAAGAAAAGTAAAAGCACTCTTTTGGGAGCGACTTTCAAAGGGTTATGATATACTTCTAGCAGAAGAGGACTGGCCACCAGAATTTGTCAGGAAATGCCCATATGGCGAAGACATCATTTTGCCAGCGTTCCCCAACCATATTCCAGTACACTTAAAATATACTTATGACAGGAAATGAGCAGTTTCCAAGCCCCAGCATTATATATGGGGCTTGAGCAATGCCTGGCCGCCAACCCCCTCCTGATCCATCTTTCGATCCTTCTCCGCCATGCACTCCAGGTGCAATTAGGGATGAACTGGTGCAGCCGCAATTGACCTGTTTCCCTCTCCCCTCCTACGAGCATTTCTGTCGGCTGGCCAATAGTGTGTCCCCAGGGTCCCCCCTGAATCCGCTACCCCATAAGTTCTGGAAACTTTTTCAGGAGGAATGGTTTCCTCCTCTCTATTCCATCTGTTGCCAGTCCCTTAGTACGGCCACGGTACCGGATAGCTGGAAGCTTGCAGTGGTCTCCCCTCTGCTAAAGAAGGCTACTCTGGACCCTATGTGTCAAATTATCGGCCAATCTCGCTGCTGCCTTTCCCTGTAAAGATACTGGAGAAACTGGTCACTAAATCTCTCTCTAGCTTTCTTGAAACCAATGTCTGTCTGGATGTGGCTCAGTTTGGCTTCAGGCCGGCTCATGGCACGGAGTCTGCGCTGGTGGTTGTTCTTGACGATCTGCGTTCGCGGGTCGACATGGGACGAGCGGCGTTTCTAGTGCTGCTCGACATGTCGGCCGCGTTCGACGTGGTCAACCATGCTGTGTTAATTAGCAGACTTCAGAAGATCGGGGTAGCCGGCCTGGCCATTGATTGGTTGGCCTCTTACCTTCAAAATAGATAACAGGCGGTGGCTCTGCCGCCCTTTCGATCTAGTACTGGAAGTGTGGGACAAGGGGTCCCTCAGGGCTCGGCGATCAGCCCTATTTTATTCAATCTGTACCTCCGCCCGCTGATCCGGCTGATCAAATCCTTCGGCATTACGGTCATCAATTATGCCGATGACACACAGCCTATTTTTTCCTTTGAAGGTAGTGATGTGGTCTCCAAGGAGACTTTTCATCACTGCATGACAGCCACAGCGGACTGGCTGCGCCGAAACTCTCTCCAATTCAATGGGTCAAAAACAGAGGTGCTTCATTGTTCACTGGATCGTACGCCTCGTCCTCTGCCTGAGGAGTTCTGGCCTACGTCCACTTTGGGCATGGTTGTCGCAGCAGACTCTGCCCGTATTCTGGGCGTTATGCTTTGTCCAAATTTACAGCTGGACGCTTTTGTTAATAAGACTACCGCAACCTGTATGATGCTGCTTCGATCCTTGCGGAAAGTTCTTCCCTTGCTCCCTCTCTCTGCTAGACCTGAAGTAGTGCGTAGTATCATCCTCAGTAGGCTCGACTACTGTAATGCGCTGCTTCTGGGCGCTCCAAACATCTTGATTAAAAAACTGCAACGCGTCCAGAATATGGCAGCTAAGTTGGCACTTTCTCAAACTCGCTCAGCCTCCTCCTCTTTGGCACTAAAAGACCTCCACTGGCTGCCGGTTCATCAGCGGATCTGTTTTAAAGCCTCCTGCATAGTTTTCAGGGCCCTCCATGGATTGGGGCCTGTGCTATTGCAGGACCTCTTCTCTTGGTATTCAGCAGCTAGAACTTTGAGGTCCTCTTCAGCTTTTCTGATAACGGTTCCCAGAATTCAAAGGGTGAGGATGGGTGGCCGCTCTTTCGGCTTCACCGCTGCCAAGCTTTGGAATTCTCTGCCACTCTCTTTGAGGAGCTTGAAGGATCTGTCCTCCTTCAAAAAAGGACTTAAATGCCATCTTTTAGCTAGGGCAATGTAATGGCGCTTTGCGCAGGTATATACAGGGTCAAAGCGCCAGGATACCCTCTGGGTGATAGTCTGCGCTCTACAAGTATGCGTTACATACATATAAAAATCATGTAGGATGGGATGAGAACTCGCCTCACCTCAAGATTCCTTTAAAAAAATCAACCAACTGCACAAAGGCAGTATCCAATTCCAATTAAGCAAGAAGCTACAAAAAAAAAAAAAAGGTCAGGGAGATCTTAGATCAACTTGAATACCAAGGGGTGATTGAAACATGCACCTATTCAATGTTTCCAAACCAGACAATACATATCGTCTAGTTTTGGATTACAGACACCTAAACTCTTGTTGTAAACCATTTGCAGTGCAAAATGCACACAGTAAAGCATTAATGAATAATATTGTGCGTAAAAAATATAAAACCACATTAGACATTTCTATCGGTTTCTTTTGTCAAAACATAGCACCTGAAAGTAGGTCTTTGACGGCTTTCTCAATAATGGGGACCCAGAGTCAACTTTGTCGACTCCCACAGGGATTCAAGAATAGCCCAGTGTTATTCTCAGCAAAAGTAACAGAGTTACTACAAATTTATGATGAAGAGCCATTGTCATATGTCGATGATATCTATCTGACAGATGATGACCTGGACAGGCACTTGAACAGGGTGAACACCATTATACTGGGCTTCGCCTCTGAGGGTTATCAATTCAATTTTAAAAAATCAGGAATTGCCCATCTCAACGTCCTTTTTCTAGGATATGAACTATCAAGTGAAGTGTGCGCTGCTCCAACTTCCAAAAACGCTGAAAAACTTGCAGTGGATTCTAGATTTCCTGAATTTTGAAAAAACTTACATTCTAAACTACGCAGAAAGGGTTAAACCTCTCTACAAATTAATCAAACCTGATTTTAAAATCACTCATTGGACACAGGAACACACAGATATCCTGTGTTCACTTCAGGCTGACATGTTAGCAACAAATCACTTACAAACACGCGTAAATATACGCAACTTAGTGATCCGAATCATTCCGGGTCAATGAGGATTCATCTACCTAACTTTTAACGAAGGTGAAAAAGTACCAATTGCATACAAATCACATTTGTACACGCAAGCAGAAATTAAATTTACATCAACAGAAAAATTCTGACAGCAGTTCAAACCGCTGTAGCAAAAGAAAGAGCCCTAGCACAGGGGAAACGCATTATGGTCGTAACTCCAGTACCAGCCTTAGAGGCAGTTTCAAAACCTAGCATTCTGAATGCAAAAGCTTTTCATCCAAGATGGATACAATGGGTTAATTCTCTTGTTGCAACTGATATTGAATATGTTTTTGATCCTTATTTGAAAACACAAGCATTCCTGCAATACAAACACGGATGTCCTCTGCCTACTGAAATTCTCCCTCTTGACCAGTATGAATTTATAATTTATACTGGCGGATCTGCACAACCCGCTACGGGGGGTAAACAAGTGTAAGATCTGGGGGTCTCTAGTTGGCAATGGTATTCACCTTTGTCCAAATAGGGAGCCTTACTTCTAAGTCAGGATAAGGGGATTACACTCCTTAATAACCCCGGCTCACCCCCTTGGTAGCTTGGCACAAGCAGACAGGCTTATCTCAGAGGCAGTGTGTTTAGCATTTGTGAATATACACAGTAATACAGTGAAAACACTACTGATGGACACAAAACAGGTTTTATAAAAATAAGTATTCTTTATATAGACTTAAACACAAGACCATAAATGACAAAAATCCACAATAATACACTTAAGATTACTTAAAAGATGATTAAAGTTGCTTAGTTCAAGTTGATGGTAAATGCGACAAAGTTCTCAACAAAGTAACTGGATGAGTAACGCAAAGTAAACCAAATGCTCGCAAAAGGAGAGATGTGTCGGTTCCATGATCCGGGGGAGAGGATGCGCCGTGCCTCAATGCTTGCCCCGAGTAGGGGATGCGTCATGATCCTTACCGGTGCGGAGATGATGCATAGATTCTCGGCCTGCGGGCCCGTTGCGGTGCGCAAGATAGCGCCTTGATGCGATGCGATGATCCGGTTGCGATGCAAGAAGATGTCGCCCTTGATGCGGCGATGCAACGACGATGCAATGATGCCCTGGCAGTCTTGCGACAACTCTGTACTTTGGAGCCGCGACAGGCCCTGCGACACGCTTCCCCGGTGATGCGATGGCGACTCTCACTATGGCGTCACGCTTCTCCGGTGATGCGACAGCAGGCAGCTTCGATGAACACACGCTTCCAGGTGGATGCCGTGAAGGCTTGCTTCTCCGGCGATGTGACGATTTCAGCTGCGGCGGCGACACGCTTCTTCTCGATGCGACGCGCTTCCAGCTCCCAGCGGCAGGCAAGTGTCTGGAGTCAGAATTCCCAGCAAGGAAATTCCGTGGGGAGCTGGAGGTGAAGTCTTTTTTCCCTGAGACTTCAGCAGGAGGCAAGCACAGTTCAAGCCCTTGGAGAATATTCTATAGATGAAAGTCCTTCCAAAGTTTCTTCTCCTTTCCCTTGGCAATGAAGCAACCACTGCAGGCCAACCCAGCAAAAAGCACACTGGCAGAGGGGCAGTACAACTCCTGCAGCTTCCTTGGTTCTTCTCCTTGGCAAAAAGGTTTCTTGTCCAGAATTGATCTATTTTCTTGGGATCAGGGTCCCAATATTTATACCCAAAAATCATTTGTTCTCTGACGGCAGAGAGGCGTCTGTCTAGTCCAAACCAGTTCCTGAGCACTTTGTTTACATTACTCTCTTCTTCCTTTCACTGTGCAGGGCAGAGACATCAGCTGCCCCACAGGAGAGATGGAGCCAGCACAGGGGAGGGAAGATACAGCTCTGGAGCACTCTGTTGACATGATTCCTCCTCTCCTTTCACAGTGCAGGGTAGAGACATCAGACAAGCCACAGGAGGTGGAGCCAGCATTGCAGAGGGAAGGCCCAGCCCTATTCAGGTCCCAGGTGCAACTCCTCCCTCCCATCTAGATGCAGATCTCTCTATTCACCACCGGGCTGCCCCAGCCTGTCTCCTGGAATCCCCCGTCAATGTCACTCACAAACCCAAACAAGGAATACACAACCCAGCAGAGGCAGGCCTGGATAGTTAGGCAAGAAAATACCTACTTTCTAAAAGTGGTATTTTCAAACATAGAATATTAAAACCAACTTTACTAAAAGACGTATTTTATTATTCTGAGTTCAGGCATACTAAATTTGAATTTCTACCATGTTCTCTGAGTCAGTTAGGATTATAAGAATGTAATAATCCAACTGCCCATTCTGGCCTATGAGAACAGGTAGCCTTCAATAGTGAAAAACAAAAATGGCTGTAATTCACTAATAGAATATGCTCCACACATCAGAGAATGTCCTACCTTATACTTTCTTTTTTTTTTGTAGAGTTTTATATAGCACGAACTAGATCCGAACTGAATCAGGTATCAGAGCGCTTTACATAGCACCAGTTACGTTACATGAAAACACCATTCATTTTAGGCACAGGGAGATTAAGTGATTTGCCCAATCAATCAATCAATCAATCAATCATAGCACTTGTATAGCGCGCTACTCACCCGGAAGGGTCTCAAGGCGCTTGGGGGAAGGGGGCTGCTACCGCTCGAACAGCCAGGTCTTGAGTTGTCTCCTGAAGGCGAGGTGGTCCTGGGTCAGCCGTAGGTGGATGGGGAGGGAGTTCCATGTCTTGGCCGCCAGGTAGGAGAAGGATCTGCCTCCGGCGGTGGCTCTTCGGATGCGTGGTACGGCGGCGAGGGCGAGGCTAGCGGATCGTAGTTGGCGTATGGGCGTGTGGAAGGTCAGGCGGTCGTTGAGGTACTTGGGGCCCAGGTTGTGGAGAGACTTGTGTGCGTGGGTGAGGAGCCTGAACGTGATCCTCTTGTTGACGGGGAGCCAGTGCAGGTTCCTCAGGTGGCCGGAGATGTGGCTGCGTCGAGGGATGTCTAGGATGAGTCGGGCGGAGGCGTTCTGGGTGCGTTGTAGTCTTTTCTGTAGCTTGGCTGTGGTTCCGGCGTAGAGGGCGTTTCCGTAGTCCAGCCGGCTGGTGACGAGGGCCTGGGTGACCGTCTTCCTGGTTTCGATCGGGATCCAACGGAAGATCTTGCGGAGCATGCGGAGGGTGTGAAAGCATGAAGAGGAGACGGCGTTGACTTGTCTGGTCATGGAGAGGGAGGAGTCTAGGATGAAGCCCAGGTTGCGTGCGTGGTCTGTCGGCTTGGGGGCGGTGTCCAGGGCTGGGGGCCACCAGGAGTCGTCCCAGGCGGAGGGTGATGGTCCAAGGATGAGGACTTCCGTCTTGTCTGAGTTCAGTTTCAGGCGGCTGTTCTTCCCACCAGAATCACAGGAGGTTTTTGGCGTCGTTATCGAGACTCGAACCCAGATCCCCAGGTCCGAGGTCAAGCGCCCTAGCCGTTAGGCCAACACCTCTCTGCATATGTAAGTCTTATACTTACAATGCACCCTACCCTTGGGCCTACTATAGGGGTGTTTAATATGAAGCAAAGGGAAGGTTTAGCGTCTGGCAAGTGGCTGCACTTTGCCAAGTCGACATGGCAGTGCTAGACTGCACACAGGCCTTGCAATGGCAGGTCTGAGACACACTTTACAAGCTGCTTCTGTGGGTGGCACAACCAGTTTTGCAAGCCCACCAGCAGCAGTTGATTTACAAGCCCTGGGCACACATGGTGCACTGTACTAGGGGCTGACAGATAAATCAAATAACCCAATCATGGAATAACCAATTAGTACATCAATTTAACATAGGGAGCGCTTGCACTGTGGCACTGATTAGCAGTGGCACAGTGATCAAAGCATAAAACCAACAAAAACATATCAAAACAGAGGAGGCAATCCGTCAAAATGGAAGGGAGACTCACGCCAATGATGCCAGGTCTAACAACAAGCTTATAGTGCAGCATGTGTGATCGTTAACGGTCGGTCGTATGCGCAATGGCAAATTCAGACCTATGGTCACAAAAACGCAATCTCTAGGAGATTGTACAGCTCAGCGAGCTGAACTACAAGCATTCATAATGGCACTTGAAAATACAGATCGCGAATTCCCCGCACTCATAGTGTGCGATTCTTTTTACTGTATTCAATCTTCTAAAGAATATTTACAGAATTGGCTTTGGAACAGTTTAAAAGATGCAAAAGGTGGCACAATCAAGCACAAAACGCTTTGGGAACAAGTAGTTCAGTTGCGAAACGGACTACAAAACACTCACTTGATACACACACTGAGTCATCAAAGTGATGGCGTTCACATTGAAGGGAATTCATTGGCTGATGAAGCCGCGAACAGGGCTGTGCAAACGGCTTCCGTAGCTGCAATCACTCATGGAAAACGAAAATAGACAGTGAAATAATACTGACTGTCAGTGCTTCAAGCAAAGGCAGCGGTGCAGCGTTACCTAAAAAGTTTCCGCTCAAATACTCATATACAATTGATGAGAACAATGTTCCGCTTGCTCAAATCCCTGGAGTGGGGGATAGGGTAATACCAAACATGGAACACATATTAGGACTAATCCTAGCAGCACATGAAGGGATCGCCTCTGCTCATGCAGGTGTTTCCGCCACAGTATCATTATTAAAACGGAGATACTGGTGGCCAGGCATTATGAAACAGACCAGAAACTATGGTTGGACTGTGAAATATGCCAAAAGATGAAAGTCTCTACTGTGAAACATCCTGCGCAGACGCCCCTGTTAATTTCAGATAAACCACAAGCTTGTGTTTACCTGGACCACTGCGGTCTCTTACAAAGGGGTGGTAATTATAAATATATAATGGTCGCAGTGGATTCGTGTTCAAGGTTTCTATGGATGTGGTCTTAGCGCTCGGCTGACGCTCGAACTCTTATAAAAGATTTGCGATTCTTTATCGGCACATACGCAATAGGCAAGCTACACTCTGACCAGGGCCCTGCGTTTAGCTCTCGAGCTTACAAAGAAGCCATGGCCAGTTTGGGCGTAGCATTGCGGTATTCTTCTCCATTCCTTCCTGAGGGAAATTCTGTTGTGGAAGAAAAAACTGGGACATAAAGCAGTTTATAACAGTTAGGTTCAGGTGACGGGTGGGTTAAACATCTTTATGGGGTCCAACAATAATAATAATAATAATAATAATAATAATAATAATAGGGGCATTTGTAAAGCGCTGAGTTACGCACACCGGCGTGTCCCCGCGCTAACGATGAGAGGGCATAAACAGAGGAATGGGGCTGCCAACGTGGGCTTGCTTATCTGACATATAGGTGGGTTTTTAATTTAGCTCTAAACCTGGATTCTACAGGTTCCAAGCGAAGAGCTACTGGAAGTTTATTCCAATGGTAGGGTGCTAGCTGCCTGAAAGATCTGCCGCCCATACGAGCCTTCTTCACCTTAAGGGTCGACAGCAATCCCCCGCCCGCAGATCTAAGTGCTCTAGCAGGTTCATAAGCTTTGATCAAGCTCTGTAGAGGTCGCGGTGCCCTGCCATTCAAAATCCGATGGCAGGTGCAGAGGGCTTTGTACTCAACTCTACTCCTCACGGGTAGCCAATGTAATTTTTGCAAAGCCTGCTTCAAGGGTGCTCTCTTGGGCAACCTAAGGACCAGGCGTGCTGCCGCATTCTGCAGCACTTGAAGACGCCCAACACTTTTACTTGGCGCTCCCAGATACAGCAGGTTCGCATAGTCCATCCTTGCGGTAACCAAAGCATGTACCAGGTTTTGACGAGCTTCCACCGGCAACAAGTCAAGGACTTTCCTCAATCTTTTCAGGATCCCAAAGCATATTCCGACAACACGGTTAATCTGGGGCCCAAAGGTGAGACCTTCGTCAAACCAGACGCCCAGGTTTTTTGCCTCCCGACAGGGGGTGGGGGTCGGCCCCAGACAGGGTGGCCACCAGGCCGACTGGGCTCTCCCTACCACCAGCACCTCTGTCTTGCTGCCGTTGAGCTTTAAACAATTCATGGCCATCCAGTCGGCAAGCTCTTTCATGCACGAGCGGAAACCATCGGCAGCAAGACAGGGCGCGCATGACAGGGAGATGACCAGCTGCGTATCATCTGCGTATGATACCAATTGGAGGCCATGACTCTCCACGATGGATGCCACAGGAGCCACATACAGGTTAAACAGGGTCGGGCTCAGGGACGAGCCCTGAGGCACGCCCTGGCCCAGAGGTACCCCACATGAGTAACAGTCACCCTGTCTCACCTGAAAACTCCTTCCCGACAGGAATGCCTGGATCCACCTCAGTGCGGTGCCAGCAATGCCACCTTTGCTCAGACACTGTAGCAAGGTGGAATGTGCTACAGTGTCGAATGCCGCACTGAGGTCAAGCAAGATTAAGGCCATCGTATGTCCCTCGTCCGCACCCTTTCTCAGATGTTCTGTTGCCATTAGAAGGGCGGACTCAGTAGAGTGCCGTGGTCTGAAGCCGAACTGCGTGTCATGTAGCAAACCCACCTCCTCAACATAATTCATGATTTGAGTGTTTACTACCTTCTCAGCCACTTTGGACAGAAACGGTAGCAGTGAGATAGGTCTCAGATTTTCCAACACCTCAAAACCAATGTGCGCTTTCTTTCGGAGGGGGAGCACAACCGCTTGTTTCCACCCCTCGGGGAGCGTTCCTGACTTAAAAGAGATATCCAGAACATGCCTTATATAAGGCTCCAGAACTCCCAGGCTGTCCCCCAACCGTTTGGGAGACACCGGGTCCAACGGGGAGCCAGATTTTACTGAGAGACATGTTCTGACCAGCTCCTCCGGAAGAGGAGTAATAAAATCAGTGAGGAGCCCTGATCTCTCCGTGTCATCTGATATAACATCAAGCTCGATCCCCATAGAAGGAAGGATGGGGAAAGTCGAGTAAATTTTCTCGACTTTGGTTGAAAAGTAGTTGGCGATTCGATCGCACATTTCGATCGAACAGCTCTTCGGATCTGCAGACGAGTCAAAAGTAGTCAATGACTTATAGATACAGAAGAGCTCTCTAGCTGAATTTTTCGCCCCTTAAATTTGCCCTGCATAAAAGGACGCCTTAGACTTTTTAATCAGTCTGTGGTGCAGACGCCTCTTCTCTAGGAACCTTTCCCTAGCCTGAGTATCATACGATACTCTCCAGGCTCGTTCAGCACGCTTACAATCCGCCTTAGTCTGCCGCAACTCTCCATTAAACCAAGGAGCTGATCTTTCTTTGCGGCCGGCCGCAGATGTGTGGCAGAGTGGAGCTGTCTGATCTAGCGCGTCTGTAATACGCCCGTTCAAATTGCGAACGGCGGATTCGATGTCCTCACCTCCAGGCTGGCCATCCCTTGTCAATGCTTCATTAAAAGCATCCAAGGAGAATTTAGCCCACTTCCTTCTTAGATAGTTCAGTGGTGCCTGGCAGTGTTTTGCGGGTTTGGTGCTATTAATAGCAAATACCACCAGAAAATGATCTGTCCGGGGGATCGGTTCCACTTTGGAGCCCTGAACCCCTTCCCAGTTCGCAAATACCGGGTCCAACAGATGACCTAAGCGATGCGTAGGGGTTGAGAGCTTGAGTTCAAGCTGCAGGGCTTGCATGTCCCTGCAGAACTCCTCCGCTCCTTTATCCTCTGAACAATTAAGGTGCATGTTCAGGTCTCCCAATAAGAGAAATTTGTCTCTTCGTAGCGCTGCCTCGGTGACATTTTCAAGCAGACTCTCCCTAAATTTGGTACTGGATCCCGGCGGCCTGTATATAAGCAGGCCTTTTATAGCCATCCCCCCAGTCATTTGAAGGGTGAAAGCTCCGGTTTCGCTCTCCGCGACCGGGATGGGCTCCAATGAGCATTCCAGGCTCTTCTTAAAAAGGATTGCTATACCCCTCCCTTCCCTACAGATCTATCCTGCCTGACTATGGAATAATTCTCAGGCATGGCCTCAATGGCCTCAGAGTCGGAGAACTGGTCTAACCACGTTTCCGTGAGGAACAACAAATCGAATTTTCTCTCCGTGAGTAACTCGAATATATCGAGTCTATGCTTCCGCAATGAACGCACGTTGAGAAGTCCGCATAACAGCGCGGCATGTTCCCCAGTTGTTATCGACGTGTTAGTGAAACGATAGCGGCATTGGCCACATTCCTTGTCCTCACATGACATGCCGTGCCTGCGGGGGCAGATGGTCTCCGGATGGAAGCTGAGGAGCTGCTCCCTATCCCAATAGATCTTACCTCCGGGAGCAGGAGTTGTCGCCCTAGCCCGCAGTCGGCCACGGACGGGCGCAGACGGGCTCGACTTTGGCGACACTTCGGCGCGCCTTCGACGCGCCCGCTGCGCTCATCCGCTGCGCTTCCGGGTAGACATCCTCCTTATGTAACCCTCAGCCCGTCTCCCTCCCAGCCACTAGACCGCTACCCGGCCCCTCACGCAGCGGAAGTGACCGCCTCTCACCTCCACGCCCTCCGCACAACGGTGCTAGACACCCTGTCAGACCGAGGCGTGGAGGAAGGATGGACAAGGCAGCCGCCCCTAACTGCGACAGGTAAGATTGGAAAGTCCGGGGGGGGTAGAAGCCTCAACCGCGAGGTATGGCCCCACCAGAAGTGCTCAGACGAGTACCCTGCCAAAACTACAAATAAAAGGAATACACTGGTATCCGGTTTTTAAAACGCAAGTTGCACACAGCAATAATTAAAATAACTGAGCGCAAGCGCCAGCGAAAGCAGCTGCGAGCCCTGCCACTGCCTACTCACCGCCAACGCGAGCCAAACCTCCTGTGCCTTATGTAACCCTCAGCCCGTCTCCCTCCCAGCCACTAGACCGCTACCCGGCCCCTCACGCAGCGGAAGTGACCGCCTCTCACCTCCACGCCCTCCGCACAACGGTGCTAGACACCCTGTCAGACCGAGGCGTGGAGGAAGGATGGACAAGGCAGCCGCCCCTAACTGCGACAGGTAAGATTGGAAAGTCCGGGGGGGGGTAGAAGCCTCAACCGCGAGGTATGGCCCCACCAGAAGTGCTCAGACGAGTACCCTGCCAAAACTACAAATAAAAGGAATACACTGGTATCCGGTTTTTAAAACGCAAGTTGCACACAGCAATAATTAAAATAACTGAGCGCTAGCGCCAGCGAAAGCAGCTGCGAGCCCTGCCACTGCCCACTCACAATAATTTATTTATTTTATTTGAGTGATTTATAGAGCGCGCAAATACCCATGGGTGTCTTGGCGCTGCAGACGGAAGAGGCGATGGTACAGTGGTGTGCTACTCATTGGTTAAACAGCCAGGTTTTTATTAGCTTTCTGAATGCTGGTAGGGTTGGGCAAGATTTAATTTGCTGGGGGAGGGAATTCCAGATTCTGTCCGTAGCAACAGTGAATCTTTTGTCACCCCAGGAAACCTTATTTGTGCGTGGAATCATAAGGAGGTTGGCAGGTGAGGATCGTAGGGTTCTACTTGGTAGCTGAGTGTCAGATTACCGCCCGACCTTGCCCAAAACTGCGGAAGCGATGATAAGCCCAGTCCCCTGCCCCCACTCCGAGAGCAGTCACTGAACAGACTACCAGTAGTCTTGCTATCCGAACACAGGGAGAGGGTGGGGAAAAATATGAGAAGGGAAAACATGAAACAACTCGTCTGGGCTCCACCTGTTCAATCCTCACAAGCAGATCTTGACTTCTGTACCTGCATCAATAGACAAACAACAATATATATATATCTAGGGTGAAAACATGTATTTGTCAATCTCTCCAGGGACATGCATCAACAGTTAATAGCGTGAACCGCACCGTAACCTGTTTACCGGTATTCTGTCTGTACTTTGCCACTTCCCATTCTCGTCACATTAAGGAAAAGTAACCAAAAATAGCAAATAGGCTCCCACCAAGGAATGCAGGGGAAAAAGTAAAAAAAGACATTAAAAAAACCCTTTTTTTATCAACTTATGTCCGTGAATATATCCTCCGACATCAAAAACACGATAAACTGTGGCCACAAACTAAAGCACGTGCAAAAAACGCTACTGGGACGCCTAGTCCGTGAAAACACCCAAAACACACACAACAAGGGTAACGGGATGCTAAAGTTCAGGAAGTGATATGCCACGAATCTGCCACGGCTCCAGCACACAGCCAGGTACTTCAGAAGGCTTCAATCAGCAACTCCTTTGCCAGACAGAACAAAACAGGACTCCTCGATACACTATAAACATCAGGACGTTAGCCCGTACTACCATTGCGCGAAGCCCGCAATCCTGCAGACTCCGCAAACTCCAATAAGGCAGGGTATTCAAGGTCCCAAAACAACTCGAGAAAGAAAACCAGAAGAGAAGGAAACCTGCACTTGCCGGTAAAAAGACCGGGTAAAGAAACCAAGCAGGGGACATCAGCACTAGGCTCCCCTTATGAGGCTCGCTGATTCGAAGGTGCTACACCAGATGACCTGGTGTTCTGTGATGCATATTCATAGAAAGAGGACAAGAGGGAAAAAGGTAGTAAAGCAAAGCCGGCTAATTCCCAACAGTGAGCACAAAATGCTTTCTTTAGAAAGTCCGGCCCGGTTTTGTGAATAGCCTTAAAGGCTATGCAAAGTGCCTTAAACTTTATGCGACTTGTGACTGGTAGCCAGTGCAGGTTTCGCATCACCAGGGATATCGATTTGTACTTGGGGGTATGTGTTATCACCTAGCCTCGGCATTCTGCAGCATCTGTAATTTTGTCTGGGCATTCAAGAGCAGGCCGTTGCAATAGTCAATTTTAGACATGACCAGGGTGCTAATCAGGGTTTTGCCAGCGCTGGGTGGAAGGGTAGCAGTTTCCTGATCATTTTCAGTGTGTAAAAGGATGATGAGATGGTGGCATTGGCGTAAGCTGAGAATGTTAGTTTATTGTCAAAAATTAATAGCAGGCTTTGTCGGCGGTGTTATAGTCTCTGCGCCAGCGCCTCTCGAGGTTCCTACTGCGTTGTCTCTCCAGTCTGAAGACGTCGGAGAACCATGGTGCTGACCCGGTCGTTCTGTTTTTTGACAGATTTTTCATACATAAGAGGGCATCAAATGCTTTGTGCAACCAGTCTAAGTAATTGGAGAAAGCTAATGATGGGTTTGCTGTGGGCTCGTAACTGGATGATAAAAGATGAGATTTGAGGGACTGCTGATCTAGGTGGCTCCAGGCTCTGAATTGACTAGGCCGTTTGGAAAAGTGTGGGGGGGGTTTATTAGCCTGAATGTTAAAGAGGACTGCCCAGTGATCAGTCCAAGTAAGGGGTATAGTTTTGTTTAGTGATAACTTTGTGTTATTAGTGAAAAGCCCATCAAGGGTGTGACCGGTTTTGTATGTCGCGCTGGTGACCAATTGACGGAGGTCAATGGCATCTAGTTCTGTAAGCAGCGTGACAGCGTTTCATCCCTGTTTTCCAGATGGAAGTTAAAATCACCCAAGATTGTGAAGTCAGCTTCCCCTGCTACGGGTTCCAGAAGGCTGCCTAAGGAGACAAGGAAGTCCGATTGTCGTCCTGGGGGGCGGTATAGTAGGGTTCCTTTGAAGGATTGAGAATGATTGAGCTTTATTGTGAATGTTATGGCTTCTCATGTTGTGGTGGGGATGGTTTCTGTCCTGATCAGATATTTATCATGATAGATTATTGCCAGCCTGCCCCCTTTTTTATTAATTCTGTCCTGCCTGACTATGCAGTACCCTTCCGGGGTAGCAGTGCAGAAGTCTGGTCCAGAAGAAGGGTCTCCCCAGGTCCGGTTATGAATAAAATGTCTAAGCTATTATTAGATAAGAAATCTGCTAATTCATATTTGTGTTTGGGAAGGGAACGCAAGTTTATGAGTGCAGAGTATATATTATCTTGGTTGATGTGAGCTGATCGGGGCTGGGAGTTTCTTTACTTATTATGGATGTTCAGCGAAAAGAGGCAGGAGGGGCAGCTGAATGTTGTATTGTTTTCTAATGCACAGGAATGGAGGTGCGAGCAGGCAGGGGTGTTGACGAGATGGTGGATAGTTTTTAGCTGATTGCTGGAATAGGATAGTGTTTTTTTGGGCTTATCTGGGTCGGTTGGGCCAGGGTTCCCGGCTCTGGGTCCGGTCCCGGCGCGGACGGACACAGACGGGCTTGCATTTGGCGCGCCACTGGCGCAGCCGCTGCGCGTCTGGGCGAACATCCCCATTTATGCTGCCAGGCTGAGAGACTAGACTGCTGACCGCAAACAATGGTGCCTGCAAAACTTCAGGTCTTCGTATGTCTCCCTCCACACAACCGGAAGCATCTGTGGTGGACCGGAGAGTACGCGTGATGATCAAGTGAGCTGCAGTGAGTAATATGAGTTTATTTAAAAATAACAGGATAAGCGGCGAATGTGGGGTAAAAACAACACTTTGTGAACACAGGATCAAAGTGAAATAATTATGCTTAAAAGCAGATGTTTGTTAAAATTAGGCGTGAAGGGTACGTGAAGCCCTTTGCCAGGCGCTTCAAGAGCTAAGCTTTACCATCACAGCATGTGCCTCTAATCGAGTCTGCGTCATTAAATATTTTGCCAAGAAGTTCTCTAGGGGGTGTCACTCCATAGGAGGTCCTATTTGGGACTAGAATGTTGGTACGAGACCTTGATTGTCATGGAACAGTGGTGAAAAAGAAGCAATTTGATATCAAAGATCGTTTAGCTGTTTTACAGGACTTAAATGAACTAAGACCGAAACAAAGCAACATTTTCCTGAAGCCCACCACCGCTGGGGAAAAAACAGCCGTCCCAGCAAGGCCTGTATGGATCCCAAAGCTTGGGGATCTAGTCACAGAAAAGATCGCGGACAAGTAGGAATTTGGGCCTTATTACAGACAACCAGTACCTGTCCTAGCAATCCACAGATCAAGTACTGTACTATTGCCACCCTTGCTGGTAAAAAGGAGAAAAGATTTGTGTCCATCGACCTGAACAAACCACACTTTGTGGCCAATACTAAGCAGTAGGCCAAGTGGACTCCGTCAATGTAGCAGACGTACTCCTCTAGCTACAATCCAAGAGGTTCAAACTGAGAGACTCATCACCTTTGAAGAGTCTACAGTGAGAAGTGAAGGACTAAGCAACAAAGCTATGGAACGTGTTCCTCTTGAGACCCAAATAACAGTTTGTCCTGATACACCTGTCTACAGCGAAGTAACAAGTGATCAACTGGTTCCAGCGATTTCAACAAATCCTGATGCAATTCCAACCATTGACAGAACTGCCTCTGGCTATTTCAGTAACTTTGATATGTTTTCTGAGGATCCCAGCGAACCTGAAATGGCGCCAGCAGAAAGAACTTTCAAAGAACAAGCAACAGACATTTTTCATCACCTGAAAAAGACTCATCTGGTTTCATCATGGATTGAACTATGGATTGTTTTGGGAATATTTTTCTTTCTACTTTGGTTAGCTCTGGTAATAACTCTGGGTATGCTGATAAATGGAAGATATGTTCAAATGGGCACATGGGCCATGGTTGAGTGTTATATAGATGGGGAGTGGACAACGCTTGTAACTGTTGATGGTTCAACGGAGGATGACCCCGAAATTTTTCAATTTTTAGATGTGGAGTTGGCTACCTGGGCACCGAAAATCATTTTGGCAGGTGATCTTAATATAAATGGAGCAGATGGATTAGGATTGGGCTGTTTTGGAAAATATAAAGGTCGGAAAAGGAGAGTTAATCAGGCACTACATAGTTTAGTTTTAAATAATGCTCTCTCAGATGTATGGGGGAAAAAGAGATTGGATAACAAAGGTTTTACTTATTACTCAGCCCCACATCGAACGTGTGCAAGATTGGATTATTTTTTTGTTTCAAGTACTATCATATCGAATACAAATATTGAAAGGCTGCCACGGATCCTTAGCGATCATAATCCCTTAGTACTTACAACAGTAACAAAAACAAATGCTAGACAATATACAAATTGGACTTTCGAAAGAGGGTTGTTAAAAGAGAATAAATATATAGAACATATGAATAAATGGATTAGCGATTTTTTCTTCTTTAACAGGGATAGTGCGGAATTGGGGGTGGTCTGGGACACTTTCAAAGCAGGGGTACGGGGGGAAACGAAGAGCTATAATTCTTATAAACGGAAACAGATGCACTTGAGGAATGTAGAGCTATCCGAAAAGGTACTCAAGGCAGAGGAGAATTTAGAAAAATGTGTTTTGACTGGGAGTCAAATGGATAATGCCTTGATAGAACTAGTGAAAGCAAAAGGTGAAGCAGAGAGTGATATAGCTAGCAAAGCAGCGAAAATATACACTACTAAACGGGAGAAATGCTATGAACTGAGTGAGTCAGTAGGGAGAATCTTGGCTACCCGGACAAGGCAACAAGAAGCGGTGGGAACAGTGAGAGAAATTAGGGATACATCAGGTAGGGGGTATACAGAGTCTAATGAAATAAGGGAAGTATTTAGGATTTTTTATGAGAAGCTATATGATGACGAACTAGCGGGCGAGACACCCGGAGAGATAAAGAGGATATGAAAGAGTATCTTCAAGAGATCCCGGTGGATATATTGGAGGAGGATGACGCAGATGGCTTAGAGGTGGTCTTGCAGACAGAGGAAATTAAGGAGGCAGTATGGAAACTTCCCTCAGGTAAGGCAGCGGGCCCTGACCAAATACCTATAGAGTTTTATAAAGTGTTTTGGGATATTTTGGAAGAAGAGTTAATAAAGATCATGCAACTGGCACAGCTGGGTAAATCAGCACCCAAATCATGGGGGAGTGCCGAGGTGGTAGTAATACTAAAAAAAGGGAAAAATCCGGAGGAACCAGGATCTTATAGGCCCATCACTCTAATGAATGCAGACGTGAACGTGTTTTCCAAGGCATTAGCATCAAGACTTGCCAGAGTAATCCACAAAATAGTTAGTAGTGCTCAACATGGTTTTATACCAGGAAGAGGAACCACTCACCACATACGTAAAGTAATAACTTTATTTGATGTTACATCAGTCACAGGAGACCCGATGGCAGTAATGTTACTCGATGCAGAAAAAGCATTTGATCGGGTCTCCTGGGATTACCTTTGGTATGCTTTAGAAAGAATAGATATTAAACAGGGATATCTTAAAGCAATACAGATTCTATATTTAAATCCGGTAGCAACTCTACGTGTGAATGCTGGGAATACGGGGCAATTTCGAATAAAAAGGGGTACAAGACAGGGGTGCCCCTGTTCACCGCTTTTGTTTGCTATATACATGGACCCACTAATCCGTAGAATAGAGGCGTCTGAGATGATTAGACCTCTAACAACACTCATCGGGCACTGTAAAACCTTAGCCTATGCAGACGATATCGCTGTAATCACTCCTAATCCTACTGAATCTATAGAGTATCTGGAAACTGAGGCGATGAAATTTGGAAAGATATCGGGTTATAAATTAAATACATCTAAAACACAGATAATTAAAAACTCCTATACTATCTGTACAGATAATCGAGTGACGCAGGCAGGCATATACTTAGGGGTAATAATTTTGGCAGATGTGGATTTGTTAGTAGAGAAGAATACTACCCCCTTAATTAAGAAGGTGGAGAAAGATCTGGACAGGTGGGACAACTTGCACATGTCAATTGTGGGGCGGACGAATATAATAAAAATGCTGGTTCTCCCAAAATTTTTATATTTATTCAGAGCTATACCTTTGTTATTCGATGTCAAATTATTAAAAAAATTAGAGTATATAATCAATAGATTTATCTGGGCAAAGGGGAAAACTAGAAGAGCCCTCAGATTTATGACACTTCCAAGAGAGAGGGGAGGCTGGGGAGTACCAGATTTAAAGCTTTATTATTGGTCGGCAGCTCTTCAAAATATGACTAGCTTGCTGGGAGTGGCAGAATCAGAAGGTCGGAGCGAATTTGGAACACTGGCAATTTATGGACTAATCTTGGGAAGAGAAGCGGAGAATGTGTTTTTGAAGTTTACAGAGGCAAGTTATTATAAAAGGACAAAGTTTAAGACGCTTATAGCAGCATGTACAATTTGGAAAAGTTTTGTTAAAAGAGTAGGCTTGGGGAAATATAATGTATATACCAGACTTTTAGATAACCCAAATCTTCCACAAGAGATTTTCTCAGGTTCCACATTTATCGAGTGGGAAAATAAGGGAATTAGAAGTATAGGGGATGTAATGGGGGAACAGGGGGTATTTCAATTCTCAGAATTACAGGCTAGATTTAAGTTAGACACCAGGCAATTTTTTAAATATTTACAAATTAGGAGCTTCTTGTTGAATAAAAAGGGGGGTGCTTTGGGTTTTAGGCGTGATCCTATTATGGAAGTGGTTCAATTAGGGGAAGATTGTACTATCAAGAGGTTTTATGCTGAACTGATAAAATCAAAACAGGATGATTATGAAAAATGGAATGAAAAATGGAAAGATAATCTTAACATCAGCGGTGAAAGCTTTGGCATCTCTTTAGAAAAGGGATATTCTTTGTTATGCTCGGCACCATTGCAGGCGCAACATTATAAAACGCTGTATCATTTATATTATACCCCTGCAAAAATAGCACAATGGGCAGGTAATGTGGGTATTAAGTGTTATAGGTGTGGAAGCCTGGAAGCTGATTTAAAACATGTATTTGCAATGTGCCCTCATCTATATTCACTTAAAAAAGATATTGAAGGCTTCATAAACAATATTTTAGGAACTGAAATTGTGTTAACTCCCGGAACAATATTATTAGGAGTAAATGTGGAGGATGAACAATTATCAAGCGGGAGGGAATTTTTATTTGTAGCATTATCAGTTATGAGACTATGCATAGCCTCTGCATGGATGGACCCTATCCCACCCACTTTTCATAATTGGTTAGCCAAATTAATAACAACATATAATGTGGAGAAAGATCTATGCACGGAAAGGAAAAAGGGGAAGGAAATTGGGTAAGTTAATATGGGTTCCCATTACACGATGGAAGGAGGGAGATAGCCGATTATGATATAATTGTATATAAGTGAAGTTATGAAAATATTATAGAATGGAAACTTTGCTTGATTAGATTTATGTTTTCAGAACCTGGACAGCTATTTTTTTAGGTTTTGATTATTTTTTTTTTAACTGGGTGTTGCGCCTTTTATTATTGTTGCCGCTGTATTTGCTTTTTCCTTTGATTTTTCTTCTCTCAATGTGATTAAGGGTGGGCGCCCGATTCGGCTACGCCCACGGAGTAGGCGTAGTGTTGCCTTCTACGCATTTTGCGTAGACAGCGTAGCCGGCAACACTACGCCCACTCCGTGGGCGTAGCCGAGTCGGCCGCCACCCGCCTCCCTCCCGCCCTCCCCTAGATACATTATTTAAGCTATTACAGTGATTAAAACAATATTAAAGCACTTACCTTGTCCGGGGCTCGTCCGGGGCTCCCTCTTTGAATAGCGTCCTTTTCCTGGAAACAAATGCGCATGCGCGGCAGCCCGCGCATGCGCATTTCTCGGGAGAAATGCGCATGCGCGGCCGCCCGCGCATGCGCATTGGTATCCAGGAAAGGACGCTATTCAAAGAGGGAGCCCCGGACGAGCCCCGGACAAGGTAAGTGCTTTAATATTGTTTAAATCACTGTAATTCCTTAAATAATGTATGTAGGGGAGAGCGGGAGGGAGGTTGCGTAGTGGGGCTACGCGGAGTGCGGGAGTGGGCGTAGCTTCTCGCCCTCTCCGCGTAGCTCCGCGGAGCCCCACTACGCCCCACTTCGCCCAGGGTTAAATGTGATCTATTTTGTCAGTAATATTGCCGTGCCCTGTATGCAACAGTAAAAACTTTCAATAAAAAGATAAAAAAAAAAAAAAAAGAGAAACCCAAATAACAGTTCGTCCTGATACACCTGTCTACAGCGAAGTAACAAGTGATCAACTGGTTCCAGCGATTTCAACAAATCCTGATGCAATTCCAACCATTGACAGAACTGCCTCTGGCTATTTCAGTAACTTTGATATGTTTTCTGAGGATCCCAGCGAACCTGAAATAGCGCCAGCAGAAAGAACTTTCAAAGAACAAGCAACAGACATTTTTCATCACCTGAAAAAGACTCATCTGGTTTCATCATGGATTGAACTATGGATTGTTTTGGGAATATTTTTCTTTCTACTTTGGTTAGCTCTGGTAATAACTCTGGGTATGCTGATAAATGGAAGATATGTTCAAATGGGCACAGCAAGTAAAAGAGTGAACTTACTTCTCCAGCCACACAAATCATCACATCGTGAAACAAGAGACTTGTCAGCAGTGATCATCACAGCTGCTCCTATACAGGATGGTATAGTTTGGGACAAAACAGAATATGACATTTTTGGCCTTCGGAGCTTTTGAAGATTCCACACTTATTCAGGATTACATTAAGTGACTTTATTACCTCTAGTACCTTTTCTGATGATTGGGACTTCGAGACTGTTAATAACATGATGTCTGATCTAGAAATGTCTGCAGTATTCACAAATCATGAATATTTAGAGGGTTCATCAGACTATGAACAAATGTATTGTCATAACCATTATGGTCATCATTTCTTGCACAAATCTGCGTCACCTAGAAATGTATTAATGTATAACCAATCGGAACATTGTCCTACACCTCCAAAGTGTAGTTCAAAAACTTTTGCAAAGAAGTTTCCATATTTTTCAGGGTTAAACTTGTTAAATCCAGAAACGTTTTACTTTAGAAATGTGAACAAGACAGGAAAGAAAAATATGTTAACCAATACAAAACAGATTTATTCTGCAGCCTTTATTGCCCAACTGTCTAGACAGGGTTTCGACTTTTGGAAACACAACATCGACACAAAATCTGTCTGGGGTACAAAAGATCAGCAAGTGAAGGGGGTAGAAGATTTGTTTAGAGCCTGTATCATCCCTGAGCAAATTATGTTTTTGAATGACACTGTCCAACAAACGTCTTGCCTTGGGTTAGACAAGATCAAAGACTTGAACACTCCGTCCATACCTGCACCTACAAGTAATAGTACTACACTGGGGGAGGTCGATGTACATACTATTTTTTTGCATCACAACAGATCAGATCCTAAATGGGAAAAATGGTTGCTCTGGCCCACAGACACAAACAACTCTCAAAATCGATTCCTGAACAAAACACAAGGTTTTACAATCAATAGGCCAGACCCACGATATGTTCAAAGACAGCATCCAGGGGTAGTAACAACATACAGTGTAGGGAAAATTTGCCTTGATTGGCTATGCAAAGCTACAATAGAGAATGTAAAACAACACTTATCTTTACTTAAAGAAGATGCAGACCTTAGGGAATTCTTGCTAGGACCAAGAAAAACGCAGCAAATACGTTTTATATATGCTGGTATCTACGCTGCTTATAATGAAATATGGAAGATTACCCAAGAAGAGACTGCAGAACGAATACGAGAAATTGGTCGTATTAATTTAGAGAAATCTCTCTCTGTAGTAGAAAATGGGTTAACGACTCTGTCGTCCAGGATATATTCATTGGACAGCATTGTGTCCTCTGCCATAGACATCATGGAACAAGACTTGGTCATGTTGCAACATGGTCAGTCTCAATTATGTTCTATCATGCTATTAGGCTGGACGCTATAAAACTTACGTGCAGGCTGTGCGCCTAATCAACACTACGTCACTCTTTTCAGATTCAATCTCACTGATAAACAGATCAAACTGGCACAAAGGGGAGCAGAGTATACGGTGCTGAGCATTGAAAAACTGGAAAAATTACCATTCACAGTGGCAGAAAGACCAGCTACTGAGTGGATCATACATGGTAAAATTACCTGTTACAACTTTCCATTTTCAGTATTGCCTAAAACATATACCAGCAGGCAACTATGAAGGGCTGAGTAAAGAATACATCAAGACATCCTGGGATTTACCTTACACACACACAGAGGTTGGAGTGGAGGGCGTGGAGGGTTTCTTAGCGGTGAAACTGTGAAAACGCACTAAGCGGTTCTCTCCTTTATCAGGGTATGTGATGGTTCCACTACAAACTTATTCTGTCACTGGCAAGGCTCACCAGCTGCAGTGATTAATCCAATTGTTGGACAACTTTCAAATGGAAGTTACCTCATGTTGAATGATCAAAGCTGCTGTGGCATGTTGCCAAGTATCCCATATCTAGTAACGGTTACATCCAGGGTCACTTGCTGTATGCAAGTCTTGTTTCCACAAATAGACAGAGTCTGGGAGTCACCTTTATGGCCTTCACTGTACATCTCTTCTATACGAATTGATACTCTAAGCAGGATGAAAGCCATTCTTTTGCAAACAGTGCCACTGACCTTGGCCAAAGAAACATATGATCGACAAGTCGCAAGGACTTCAGCCGAGATACATGCCCTTTTGAATACAAACTGCCCTATACATTTCTCAGAAATTTCTCTTAAACATGTCTGATACGAGCGGTATTGTACATGTATTTAAGAATGTGTGTTCAGGACTGTTAGCACCTTTTCAAGCAGTCCTCGGAAAAATTCACCACTTCGTGCACCCTGTGTTTAGCGGACTGCAGCTCCTTCTAGCACTCGTTGCAGGGATCCTGTTTTTATTCCTACCGCTACGATATAGCATGCCAAATCACCAGCGGCACCCAATTCACTGTGGAATCACCTCTACTGGAGATGAAGTGTTGTGAGCGTATCATCCACATATTGGGTTTACCTCGTCTTCGGGAACTAAATACCACATTGTTTCTGTCATTCAGACCAATCTGGCAAGATTGCATCTTACCTGTTCTACGCTGCCTGTTTTTGCGGTGAAGAATGCGTGCTAGACATCTGCCTAACACTCCCATCAGTCATGCCTATGGATATCGATACTCTGCTGGACCCGGTAACGGCCCATGCTCTGTGTTGTCCCCAGCAGCTACCAATTCTGATGACGGCATTCACTGAGATCTCACATATGCAAATTGCTACTGTTGAGGTACGAGAGGAAACAACAGGCACGGAGGTAACATCCAATACGAACATTGCTGATGCGACCAATGCTGAAGGGGATGCTTCTCGTCTCTGTGCAGCTAGTCTTCTAAACGAGGTAATCCAACTTTAACCTACAACGGTAGACGACTTTTTGTCTACAGGATAAGAATATTTCATGTTTTATCCATCCCCATACACTGACTTTTGATTCAGCACACACTGTACCAGGAAGACTCTGAATTTGGCCTTCAATTTTTCAAAACAAAAACTAAACTTGGAACTTTTCCTATGATTAATTTATTTGTCCAAATTTGTATTTTTCTCTTTTGCCAAAGTAATCTGCTTTCAGTAGAACTATTCATAGAGAACAGAATTATTTGAAATACTTTCAGAGACAATATGTCACCTTGTCAATAAAAATTGTTTTATGTAACTTGACATGAAATGGTTTCGACATTTTTTCTTCTGTATTTACGAGCTTTTTCATCATGTGTATATAAATGTATGTTCATTCATTAGGCATTCACTGTGAATGTATGCTTGGAATTATTCATTGCTTTAATATGTACAGCACCATATGGAGTGGACTAGAACCTAGAGGGACGTTTGGCAAATTTTGGAAACACTACTCCAAACTATAGCTAACCTAGACTATAGAAAAACAACACCTACTTCTCACCTCGTACTACACTTAGGTTAGGTACACTGGGGTAGAACTAGCTAGAAGCACCAGATGAGTATTCACATTTTAGCCTGTGTTATTTAGGTATGTATTTTTATGAATAAATGTCATAGCTACAAACCATGCTATTGCAGTAATATTTTATCTTGCTGCTAACGCTGTAAGTATTATACTTCGCATTCTGTCTTACGATTGTAGCAGTTCATATTTCTTGCACGAGAAATAAGACTGTTCAAATAACCCTTTTTTTATTGAAATGCCGGTCTATCTATTTCTCTGTAGAAACGAATCATGCACGATTGACTGAGTGAAATTGTTTTCCATTGTTTCCACGATTCTGAGACTGTTCCGATTCTAAAGGGGAACAAAGTTGTCATGTTTATGCGGTTGTCCGAAACTAATCCCTTCTTGCTTATTCGAGAAGTTTCTAGTGACCTCTGAGTTAGCTGGCAAACACAAGTAATTAAGTTTAATGTACTCAATACACTATTGTGTATATTATTCTAATGCACAGAGCTAATCAGGGACATAGGAACTACATTACAGTATATGCCCTATTTCGCAAATCCCTGAAGACTTGGCTCTTTAACCAGTAATCTAATAAGATGCTATACATTTTTTTGATCCGCTCCGGCGCCGGAAAACCCTTTTTGGGTAGCTGCTGCGTCTTACAAATTTAATAAATAAATAAATAAAATAATAATGATTCTAATGAGAATTGGAGTGCAGAGGTGAGTTGGGGAACTATAATATCAGCTGTAAAGGTAGATTTGATATAGTTAAATTTAACACTGAATTGAATGAAATTATAACTGGGAGTTTGGATCTTAATCAAATAGATACCTATCACCAGAATGAATTGTTATTTGTGAGTAAAGATGTTACCAGGACAGCGAGACAGACTCATGACAAATTATCTGATTTGGCTCCGAGATATGATGTACATATAGAACAAACAAATTCTTTACAGAAAAATCATAGACTTGCATTTTAAAATCAGGACATAGCGAATCTGAGACTACCAGGATTGAAGTCCCAAATTCAAGAATTAATTCTAAATATTAGGATTTGGAAAACATTAGACAAATGGGGAGAAAGATGGGCAAAAAGAAATGGTTCTAAAAGGACAGGAGAACTTTCTCCTTTGGGAGAAATGGGAATGGGTGTCAAGCCTTTCCCCTTGTGGGAAGTACAGAGTGGAGGTTATATGCATGTTCCTAGGAGTACAGGTGATCTTGCTGCTTTTACCAATGATTTCATGAGGCTGAGAGAACAAACAGGTTGATCAATTTGTGAAGATTTCAAAAGTGTTGTGAATCGATCTGAATACGTTGGCCACAATTGTAATCCACTGTGATCTGTGTTCAGGATAAAAAATAGATATAGATTGGCCCGAAGGTGAACCTGAGAGAGATCCAGTGACACATGGTCTATCACCTGTAGTGATGAGGAAATATGAGCAGGTGATTACTTAGTTGACAGGACGTTTTAAGAAAGGTTGTTGCAGGTTTTCAAACAGGATAGTAGGGTGGCCACCCTAGAACCCAAGTATATGGGACAATTTGTGTCCCGACTTGCGACTGGGCTGATATCTGAAATTAGTATAATACAACATTTGATCTGTTGGCAGAATGAGTTTGTAGATGAAATTCTGCATTATGCAAAATATTGTTGTGACGAAATTGACGAAGCACAAAAAGTAAAAGGGTTGAGAAGTTGATGGCAGCACATATGAAGGCTGCTCAAAAGGATCAGCGACAGCCTTATGTAGGGAATACTGCCCTTATGCAAGGAGTCTATCAGTCTGGAACTCCGATGCAACAAGGTGGAGGATTTCAGGGACAAGGAAGGTGTTCCTATAAATCCCAAAACTGGAGTTGATGTTGCTACTTTAAAGAAGTCAAACCCATGTCACTTTTGTAACAAGTTGGGGCACTGGAAGCGTGAATGTTGCTTTAATCCTGCAAATCAGGAAGAGAATTGAGGGTTCAGTCAACCCCAGGGTAATGTTATGCAATCTCAGAATGTGCCCAGATCGAGATTCCAAAATTTCGCCGGTTCTCAAGGTCCTATGATGCAAGTGCCACAGCCCGGATGCCCAATTTATTCAGAACACAGACATGAAATCAAAGAATGTCCAACATGCTCACCCATACCAACAGTTTCCCGTATCTGATGCATCTTATGAGTACAGCACCGATCAGTCCTTATGACTGACACTGCCTACGGGGGGGGGGGGAGACGGTATACTTGGTGCAGTCTTAAAGAAAGACCAGAGTGGACCATGCATTGATGCTGAAGCAGATGGCCACAATGTCACTTTCCTGATTGAAACTAGTGCTACCCGCTCTACTGTGAGAGCAGCAGAGGTTCCAAACCTATCCCTCTCGGGAAAACAATCCGAGTTGTAGGAGTTGCAAATAAACAATTGTCAAACCCCCTTACTAAAGAAGTGTCTGTGAAGATAGGGACATTTGAAGATAATCATAAATTTGTGGTGTGCGCTTCTAGTCCTGTGTGCCTGTTAGGATGCGACTTGCAGTGCAAGTTGAATTGCATCATCTATTGCACACCAAAGGGTACTGATCTTTGGACAAACTCCTGGTCAGGGTAACTGCTCTCCCTCGCGCAGCTCGGTCGACAAGGTTCTGCCCCAAGTGCCTTCTGGTCCCAGGAAGGTGATCGAGGCCCTCCTCCACCTGCAGGCTTCTGCCTGCGCCTCATCCCTGGTGGTCCAGTGGAAGAACCTGCTCTTCTGCTGGTCCGTTCTGTGATTGTCAGCCTTTGTCTGTTTATTCTGTCTTTTTCTGTTTTTCCCTTTTTAATCTGCCTTTTTTGCCTTCATTTTTGCCTCTGTTTTTCTTGCCTTTTGCCTTTCTTCCTGCTGCTGCGGCCCCCATGGCCCCTCCCCCCAGCGTGTTCCCACTCCCGCCACCCACCTCCCAACTGCTCTCCCGACCCCTACTTAATGGCAGCCGAAATGCGACAAAGAGAGCAAGACCTGACCCCCTGGTCAGGGTAACTGCTCTTCCCTACCACAGCTCTGTAGATAAGGCACTGCCCCAGCGTCTTCTAGTCCCAGGTAGGTGTTCGAGGCACTCCAAGCCTTATCATCGTTCACAAAGCCCCCTCCAACTGACAACCTCCAACTAAGACAACGCCTCGCCCCTCCAATTGAACACATCCAATTCTGGATTAAGCCAAACCCCAGGAAGACACTCCGTGGAACACTCGCCTACAGACAACCCGGACCCCGCTCCCCGTTCACCAAAACCATTGCAGACAACATCGCTCCCCAAACCCTCGCCTCCACAGACTACATACTGCTCGGACACCTGAACTTCCAACTAGACAACCTCAGCTACCCCAGCACCACCGCCCTCCATGAGAATCTTACCAACATTGGACCGAAGCAAGTCGTCCCCACCCAGACCGCAGGACACACTCTCGACCCCATCTTCACCAGAGGGAACAACATTTCCTTCAGTCACACCACGTAACCTCTCTGGACGGACCACCACTGCGTCCATTTCTCCTTCTCGAAATCCACCGCACACAAGCTCATGCCACGCCTCCCACCCAGAAACTGGAACAAAATCACTGAAGAACAGCTCACCACCGCCCTCCTCATCCTATCATGACAGACCGCAACACAGCAGCAAAATGACCTTCACCAGTGGATCGCCATCACTCTTGCACCCCCTCCAGAACTCCGCCAGACGACACAATGCAAAAGCCACCTGGCTCACCAGGGACCTCCAAGGGCTCGTGCCGACGACTGGTGAAAGCATGGAGAAAGAACAAAACCCCAGACGCACGCTCTGCCTACAAGGCCGCCATTCAGGAAAGAATCTTCTCCAACTCCAAGGAACTCTTCGACATCATACAAGAATTCACCATACCCCACAGCGAAACTAGCGACGTCCCTCCCTCCTAAAATCTCAGCAACAAACTCAGCTCCTTTTTCAACCACAAACTCAGGACGCTCTAAGACAAATTCGACAACCAAAACCACAGCACCGACCCTCCACCAGCTACGCCACCCAGCTGACCCTCCTCACCTGGACCCCTGTCACCACAGAAGGCACCGCAAGACTATGAAAAGCATCCACTCTGGAGCACCCACTGACCCCTGCCTGCTGCACATCTTCCACAGGGCAGCCACTGCCATCGCACCCAAACTACGACGGACAATCAACTATGCCCTAGAAACAGCCACGTTCCCCGATGACTGGAAAGAAGCCGAAGTCAAAAACCTTCTCAAGAAGCAATCTGCAGACCCGACTGACCTCAAGAACTACAGGCCCATCTCTCTTCTCCCATTTGCCACCAAAGTTATTGAGAAAGTCGTCAACACCCAGCTAATGCACTGCATACAAACCAACAACATCCTTGACTCCTCTCAATCCAGATTCCACAGCAACCAAAGCACCAAGACCACCCTCATAGCAACCACTGACAACATCTGCACCCTCCTCAATCAAGGCCACACTGCAGCCCTCCTCCTACTACACCTCTCAGCAGCCTTCAACACATCTCCCACCGCACTCTAGCCACCAGACTCCACAACGCCGATATCCAATCTTTTCTCTCAGGCAGAACACAAAGAATAAGACTCCCGTCCTTCATCTCCGAACCCACAGAGATCAGATGCGGAGTACCCCAAGGATCCTCCCTCATCCCACGCTCTTCAAACTCTACAAGGCCCCCCTTGCAACCATAATCAGAAAACACGTACTCAACATAGTATCTTACGCTGACAACACCCAGCTCATCCTCTCCCTCACCAAGGAACCCAACATCACCAGGAAAAGTTTACAAGAAGGATTGAATGACGTCACATCCTGGATGAGCAGCAGATGCCTGAAGCTCAACTCAGAGAAAACGGACGTCCTTTAACAGATCCACCCCCTCTGCATGGGAGAACGCCTGGTGGCCCACCGCCCCCGGAAATCCACCCACCTGTACGGAACCACGCCTGCAACCTCTGCATCATCTTTCTTGACTCCTCACTCACCATGAACTGCCAGATGAATGCCATGTCCTCCACATGCTTCAACACCCTCTGCATACTCTGCAAGACCTTCAAATGGATCCCTCCCCGGACTCCAGGAAGACTGTCACCCACGCACTCATCACCAGCAGACTCGACTACGGAAACGCACTCTAAGCCGGAATCAACAAAACACTCCTTTATAAACTCAAGACCATCCAGAACGCCACAGCCAGATTCGTACTCAGCATCCCACAACATGACCACTTCACCCAGCACCTCCGTGACCTCCACTTGCTCCCTGTTGAAAGAAGAATAACCTTCAAACTGCTCACACTCGCCAACAAAGTCCTCCATAACACCAGACCTCAATACCTCAACAAAAGAATCTCCTTCCACGAAGAGAAACCTTCGCTCTGCCGACCTAGCCCTAGCCATGGTCCCCAACATCCACAGGGCCAAAGCAGGTGGCAGATCTTTCTCCTATATCGTGTCCAAGACCTGGAACAAACACCCCATCAGCATCAGACGAAGCCAGACACTGCACCTAATCAGAAAGGACCTCGAGACCTGGCTCTTCGAATGACCACAGATCTGCCCCCCCCCCCCAACCCCCTTCAGTGCCTTTAGACCCTCAAGGGTGAGTAGTGCACTCTATAAATCCCTGATTGATTGATGAGGATATTGCCTTTAAAGTGGAAAACCAGAATTTGTACATCTCACTGGTCCCCATGTTGACAGTGTAAGACTTACCGTCAGAGCTTAGAGATACAGTGAGAGATCTAAATTGGGATTTTTCCGGAAAAGCATACAGACTCGTACGAGTGGTTGAGCCAATTTGTATACATGTTAAGACAAATGCCAAATACCCGAGAACACCACAGTATAACCTGACGCTCGAGACAGTTGCTGGATTACACATGTGATTGAGACTATGATTAAGCAAGGCATTTCGAGAGATATCCTGGGGCATCCATGTAGCTCACCCATTATGGGCTTGCAAAAGCCAAGCAGTATGTATCGAAAAGTACAAGATCTCAGGAAAATATATAACATAGCGGTATGTTGTCCCATGGTACCGAATCCATCTGAGATATTTTCAGATTCAATGTGAGGCTGAATGATTCACGGGTATTGATCTTTGACAAGCCTTCTTTTCTGTTCCCCTCAGCCCTGCCAAGTACCACACATCAGGCATTAGACTAACACATTTTAGTGTGGTGGTCCGCATCACTGCACTGAAATGCAAAGTCACGCATACCAGGCATAGTACCTGCATTGGCTGTGAAGCCACGTAGCACTGCTCTGCCGACCAAAACTAATTAAAGCTTGAGTGGCAGCGTGCCGTGGTTGGGGGTTGGCTGACCATGAGCACTGCGGGGCACAATCTGATGCAGTAGTTGGAGCTGTGCTCCAGTAGGTAAATGATCAGCATTAGCCTGGTGCGCTGCTGGCACTGTGCTCCAGTAGGTAAATGATCAGCATTAGCCTGGTGCGCTGCTGGCAGAGTGCATCACAGTGGCCTGCTCAAGCACTGCAAACTATTATTGTTAATAAACAGAGTTGGCATCGCGCCTTGGTCCGGTGCCTGGCCACATTCAATGAGCAGTCTAATTTTCAGCCAGGCAGCGGCGCAGCTTCACTTGACGTGGTTGTCACAGAGGACAACCTGCAACAGAACCTCACCCGATGTGATAAAAACAGCCGGTAGTGCACATGCACTGAAAGAATCAGGGTGGCGCCTTGCCTTGTTGGTTTTCCGGCAACTGGCGCCAACCCTGCACTACTATCAGTTTGTGTTGTGAATGGATCATGGTGGCCAATGAATGAGTGGGGGCAAATTAAACTTTAGTTTTCTTATTCCGCCCCTGATAGAGTGTGAGGCTGAGATCCTTAGGTCCACGTGTAGCCTAATTGGCAATCCACTGCGAAAGTAAACAAGCCCTGACAGGGTTGTAGATGCATGTGACTGGCACCCTGCAGGATGTTTTACATTTTTCTATCCTGCCTGCCCGCCTGAACACAACAATACTAATCACAGAAAGCTGCCACCAGCCAGAGCGAGACACTTGAGGAGAGCTGCGCATGACTCGCTGTGTGCTCTGAAACAGCTTTAAACAGCAGCTGTAGCTCGTCACCCTACTCCCCAGCTGAAGCCCCGAAACACGTCACAACTCAAGACTGTGTAAATAAAGCTAGGTCTGGTGAAGCGCTGACACTCCGCTAAATTGAGACACACTCAAGCAGGCACCTGTGGAATGGCTGCACTGGGGTGAGTCATGCATTCTGCCTGTGTATGACACCTTTCCAAGAGAAAATTACTGGTCATTAGTTGTTGTCAAGAGTGTGCAAAGGCCTAGAGGTGTCTGATACTAAACAGAATTGGAGACAAAATTGCATTAATTATTTTGTAACCTGCAATTTCTTTATTTGTTTAAGTATTAGAAAACGGGTCAGCTCGAGTGCACATTTAAAAGTGTTTTCTATTTATATTTGATCTTTGAAGTATGTACAGATGAAGAGTAAAAATATTTACCAGTTGTGATTTTGCTTATTGTTCTACTGTTTGGAACTTCAAAATATATGCTGTGTGTTTATTTGATCTCTGAAGCAGGTGATTAACTGTATTTGGGTGCAGTAAAGTGCATGTGGGTGTGAGATGTTTTATGATGATTGCTTTCCTTTCACATCTTCTTGATACACAAACAGTTTTGTGTCAGTATTTTAATCTTCCATTTTAGGGGGTTCAAAGCAGTTTCAAGATATTTCAGGGCTTCTCATTGTGCAAAAGGGTCTCATTTCTAATATTTAACTCTTTCCATGCACTTCATTGCTTGGTTTACTCACAGGAAAATATCACACCAAGTGTCACATTTGGCAGTTGAGTGTCACTCAAAAGTGCAGTGATACAATGGAAATGTCACACACTCTGAAAATTTGGCAGCTATGTGTATGAAGCTTTCAGATACCCCTCTACTTCCCTCAAAACTCTTGAACCTTGGGCCTGGCTGCAGCGACGCATGGCCTCCAGGCAGCACTCCTATATGAGGGCACTAAGTTAGTGCCCTTCCGTTTTTGGTGCTTTGCAGTAGCTTTAAGACCTTCATAGAGTATCTCATTGCTGAAATGGGTGTAATTTATGTTAATTATATACGTTTCCCTCATTTTCATTGCTTGATTTTGCTGCGAGAAAGTGTCACTCATGTCACTCATAATTACACTGAAATTATGAAAATGTCACACATAAGCAATCTGCAACCATGGCAGATATGTCCCTCCATGAGGAAAGCCAATTTTTGTTCACCTTCCAGCAGGTGAACAGTGTTTTAACATGGGTATATGGAGAGCCCTTCCATTTTCAACCAGATCTTGAAGAGGAATCCGCCTTGTACGCAGAAAGAAGTCAGGATATTTCTGGGAATGGTGGGCTATTGTCGCCAGTGGATACCCAACTTTTCCCAAAAGGCCAAGGCTCTTCAGATGTTGACACACAATGATGTGTCTAATCCAATACTCGGGGACGGTGGTTGTTTGAACGCATTCCTATAGCTGAGAGAAAGCCTCTGTTATGCTCCTGCATTAGGAATGTCAGAGTACAGCAAAGCATTTTCGCTTTTTTGAAGTGAACAAGAAGGTAGTGCTCTCTCAGTATTGACACAGAATCATGGAAATGCCAGTAGACCAGTTGCCTATTTTCCGGCTAGTCTTGATCCAGTAGCATCAGCATTGCCCTGATGTCTCAAATCCGTAGGTGCAACATGTGTCAGCATAGAGAGATGAGAAAGCATTGTAATGGGTCACCCTTTGACAGTCTACATAGCACACCCTGTTGAGATATTGTTGACTCGAACTCGTACGCAACACCTTACCAATAGTAGGCTCACGTGGTATGAACAGACAACACACAATATTGGCAGCTGAGAATGTTAGCGTGAAAAGATGTTTGGTCCTGAAGCCTGCTACGTTGCTTCCTTTTCCTAATTGTGATGTGGATGAGATCGAATTAGAGCATGACTGTCTCGATGTTTCTGAAATATGAACCAAGCCACGTCCTGACATTTCTGGTGAGCCATTGGCTGAATCTGATTACACTCAGAGGGCTGCTTATGCTGTCAGTACTGTTACAGGAGTGGTGGAAGCTGCTTGACTTTAAGGATTATTCTCCGCGCAGGTGGCATAATTTATTGCACTTACCAGAGCATCCTGCGTTTCCGACCAGCTAAAAGAGACAATATTCACTGATAGCCAGTATGGGTTTGGTGTGGTTCACACGTTCAGACAGTTATGGTCTCAGATGGGATTTATCAACTCGTCAGGGTCCCCGATACGCAATGGAGAAAACGTGAGAAAACTGTTAGAAGTCATGCAGATGCGAGCACAAGTTGCTGTCATTAAGTGTTGTGCTCATTGTAAAGGATACGATTTTGTGACAATTGGTAATCGCTATGCCAACAAAATTGCACATTACAGTGCACTAAATGTTTTTACTTTCAATGGTGAAAACACAAATGAGGGAACAAATGAAACCAATTTCAGCCTTTTGATGACAATTACTGATACATGGGAAGAAGTGAAGCGGTTGCAAGAGGAAGTTACTGAGGAGGAACAGCAAGGTGTGATAAGAGCAGGATGTGTGAAACGAGATGATGACATTTGGGTTCCAGGAGATGGGAGAGCAGTACTGCCTAATAGTTTGTGGGCAACTGATGACAATGTACTTTCATGGGTCAATAAATGTAGGAAGGATGCCATGGTGAGGTTGTTTAGGCAGACTTGGTTTTACCCGAAGGTTCCAGCTATGGCTGAGGCATTGTGTCACCTATGTGTGATTTGTGGTTTGGTAAAGAAAGGAGAACCCCTACAATGGACAATAAGACTTGCTAGCTGCAGAGAAAAATACAATTGGGGTAAAGAGATGGATAAATGCAAGTACAATAATCATATACAGCATATCAGGCCATCCATTTCTATCTCTCATTAATCAAAAAACACAGTGAAATACATTTAAATAGGCTTATACATATGACAAAACAGTTTATGTGTTTTATATATGACAAAATATTTGTATTCAATATATTTCATTGATGGAAATACTCTTATTTTTCATGATTCTTTTTTGGTATATCAAATATAAAGTTTTGCATACATATCTTTATATCATTATTCTCAGTTCTGTAAGAGTCATATACATAATCTTATGCCTATAAAGAGACAAATATATACAAACATATATATGAGAAACATTATACAAAAACAACACTGTACATTGAATAAAAATACACGAAAAAGTGAAAGGTTATAAAACAATTCAAAGGCTGGCAGTAGATGAAAACTACATGCATTTCGGCATGTGTGCCTTCGTTAGGAAACCCAGCTCAACTCTTTCTTCTCCTAATGTAATAAATGATGGTCTTACATTTGGGAACAGCAGTTCTTACTTCCTGTTTAGTAGGTTGGAAACGTTAGTGTCTATATTTATACAAATGCTCCTTCAATAAGTGATTTCAATATATAGACAGAACACCACTTTTCTCTATGTATATGTTGCAGTATATATTGGCAAACTTGACGATTTGAAGATGTGTGACATCAAAGTTTATTTAAAGAGGCAGTGTAGCTTGCTTAAATTCGACAAAATTCAGATTCATAATTTCACGGAGAAGTAGTGAAATTCAACACAATGGTGTCTGGTCTCAGCGGCGAAGCGATTCCCACAGTCATACATTCGTGGGAAACCAAACTGCTGTTATACTGAGTCACAAAGGGAAATCTGCAGGTCCTTTCAAAAGAATGCAGCTGGATTTTGTTGAGATGCCAGTGTGCAATGGATTGAGGTACATTTTAGTAAGTTGTGTGCATTTTTTCATGTTGGATGGAAGCCTAGCAGACTAGAAGATGCAATAGTCTCACTGTAGCTAAGTTGCAATAGAGGGAACTCATTCCAAGATTCTCATTTCCAACCTCTTTAGAGTCAGACCGAGGAACTCATTTTAATAATGAGGTCCAGACAATGCTATGTGCAGCGTTATAAGTGGAGCAGAGATTACTTTGCAATTATCATCCAGAAGCTACAGATATCATAGAACAAATCAACTGCACTTTGAAATCCAGACTTGCTAAAGTGTGTGTTTCAACATCTCTGAAATGGACTGATGCTTTGCTTTGGTGCTGATGAGTCTTCGCAGTTCATTATGTGTCTCATCAGGTTGAAGCAGCAACAGCACTGCCACATCAAGAGCAGTGCCACGACCTTAGTCCCGGTGGCTGGGTCGTGGTGAAGAAACATGTGAGGAAGAACTGTCTTGACCCGCCTGTCACTGTCTTTTAGTCTACTTCATCCAGCCGCTGCACGGACTCCTGTAAGACCACATGAAGTTGTGCATGGCATCCTGCCGAGGGATGTAGGATTTGTCCCGGGACTTTTTTGGTGAGTTTTACTTTGATCTCCATAATCTGTAGTCTTTATTTCTTTGGATCCTGTATTTCAGCGTTTGTCATGCTTCTAGTCGCGCTTTATTTTTACTTGAGCTTTTGTGCCTTTTCATGCAGCACCCACTCATTTGATTACAGATTAAGCCTTACTTTCAAACCCTTGGATACTTGGCCCAACACGTCTGTTTTATTTCTGTAATGCCGCTCATTGATCACCAGCCGCCCTATCTATATATTTCTCTTCCTTTGCGTAACTTTGTTGGCTCACGCATCTTTTTACCGTAATTGTTACGCATCTACACGTTGCTACTTTATGCATTAATTCTGGGTATTTATTTTATCACCAAGCTTTGAACTCAGCATAAGTAGCTCAAGAATGTATTGCTTAATGCTACGCTTGGGTCCCAGCTTTAGTAGCTTCAACAGATACTTTGAAACTCACTGCAGGCAGATGGTGGTTATTATTTTCCAGACCTTACCCTTACTTCTCTGTCTGTTGTCATACCCACTCCTCGACGATTAGCATGGACACTTGGCTATGATCTTTTGACTGATTAGCCTGAAGCTTTTGCTATGACCTCTTTGGTAAGTGAAAATTCCTGCTCATTAGATTGTGATATACCTCAACACAACTTTTTTGGCAACCTGATGAAACTGTAAATCTTGTCTTACTATTATATTGAAATGGCACATATATTCATGAAATGTTTTTACTCTGTACTTGTACCGTTGCGTATTTCATATGGGAAGTCCTTTTCTTTTCATTCATAATGTAAATGGGATTTCATGTTTATTGGATCATGACATAACTTGATACAACAACCCAGAGAACTTAATGAAACTGTATTTCTTGTCTCACTATCGAATTAATGTGACACATGTATTCATCATATGCTTGCACTCTATATTTGTACCGTTGTATTCTACATATGGGAAGTCCCCCATTTCTGCTTTTTTTTTCTTCTTCTTTTTTTCGTTTTCAATGTGTCTCTCTATAACTTAATACATAGCTACCAACTTATAGGCGTTTAATAAGGAAACTGCCTCTGTATATATATATATATATATATATATATATATATATATATATATATATATATATATGGCGAAATGAAGACACGGACCCCAGGCTGTCGGCAAGGTAGATTTATTTGCAACCTCTCAACGGGCGACGCGTTTCGAGCAACAAGTGCTCTTGTTCACACACCGTACATCCGGTCAGCTGACAATTTATATATTTTTTAAAGTGATGCTCCACCCCACTCGTGAATCACATGGTCACATAATGAACATAGAAAGAATACTTAATATAATTCATAGTGAAATCATTATAAGAAACACATGGTACATAAAATATATTACGGCATGAATGCCATATCTCACAAGAACTATGCATCAAAATAATATTTGATGCAACATTGGGCCTTTAGTAAATTGTAATTTCCTGAAAGATATATCAAAGAATATATAGTTGTATCTAAGAATATATAGTTTCGGCTAAAAAAAATAGCACTCCAAAAAGTATTATATACAAATACAAATATATAAACAGGTATCAATATTATTTACAAATCAATTCATTTATGTACACAATACTATATATATTATTAATCTTCTATTGCAGTACAATTTTCCTTATTCTCAGGGTTTAATAACACATTCCCTGTTCTTGTACTTACAACCTAATTCCCTTATCCGTGGGAAAACCAGAAAAAAGGCCCCTTGTGATATGCCTCATAATATTGTACCAAAAAACACATTCCCATATAGAACATGTATGGTGGTTGTATTCTAAATCAAAAGTGACCTGTGCATTGATTAATAGTGATTTTTATCTCAAAGAATGTTGTATTTCCTAAAATACAAATACTCTTGATGCACAGTTTCACACAAACATTGAATATCATTGAATTGATCAATTACACCCTGTGCAATGCTACTAAGCCAACTGATTGATCATAAAATAACGGTACTAAGATATCCGTATAAAAAGTGTATAAATACAATATACAAAAGTGAGGAAAAAGAAATATTAATCAGATATAAACAATATTTAAATTGTACAGTTTGGTTTGTAATCATGACGGGTAAATAAATTCAGCTCTATTTTCTTATTTTTAGTCATATCAAATTCGCCATGTTGGCCAGTGATGCATTTAGTCGTCAAACTGAATAACCAAAGAGACCCAGTGATTTTCTTGGATAGATGATCCCTAAAGTTGGAAACATAAGTTGAACACTGACTTTAGAAGAAGATATGTAACTCAGAAGTATTCGATATAACTGCAATATATTTTACAGAAAGTGATGTAAGTCCTCTGTGGTGTTGAGCCCATTAGGATATTTGCTGTCTAGCTCTACAATATATTGTGTCTCCTTCCTTCTTAGTATTTGTTCTCTGTCGCCCCCTCTTTTAAGGGGGGCTACTACGTCAATGACAAAATATGTCAAATGGCTCAGATCATTGTTGTGAGTTGATCGAAAGTGGCGAGCTACTGGGTATGTTTTGTCATTATTTACTATTGCGCGAAGATGCTGTAAGATCCTGACGTGCACCTGCAATTTTGTGCTGCCCACATATCGCAGGCCACAGGTGCACGTCAGAACATATATGGCAAAATCGCTGTGACAATTATAATTACCTCTAATAGCTTGCCTGACTTGACTGAAGGGGGTGTTATAGTGCGTGGTATTTATACCGAATTTGCAGGCTCGACAGGATGAGCATTTAAAAAAGCCATTTTTCTGTTTGAGCCAGGTACTGCCACTACCTAGCTCTGGGCTTGTTTTAACCAGGCTGTTATGCATACTTCTTGCTCTTCTGTATGTAATTGTGGGTGTTTCTGGAAGAATGTCACTCAGAAAGCCATCGGTCATGAGAATTGGCCAGTGTTTTTTGACTATTGTTTTAATCTGTCTTTCTTGTTTGTTATACGCAAGAATCAAGCGTGGAATGGCATTGTCATTTGTTTTATCTTGACTACCTGTTTGTAATAGAGACTCTCTGGGTTTCTCTCTACTTTTAGCCAAGGCTTTTTTTAAAGTTGTATTGATATATCCTCTAGCACTGAGTCTGGTTAACAAGACCTTGGCTTCCTCTTCAAATATTTCGGGAGTGCTGCTGATTCTTTTTACACGCAGGAGCTCTCCATACGGAATATTCTCAACAACATGCTTGGGATGTTTGCTGGTGGCATGTAATATGCTGTTGCCAGCTGTGGGTTTGCGGAAGAGTGATGTCTCTACACTGAAGTTGTTTATTGTGACATGAACATCCAAAAAGTCTGCCTGCTTTTTACTGATGTTAGAAGTGAAGAAAAGATGTTCTTCGTTACAATTTAAGGCCTTAACAAATTCTTCACCACCCCCTTTTCTGAATCATTTTGTCCACCATAAGCGTGGAAGGGTATACTCAGACATGAGTCCCTTGCTCACTGCTCCATCAGGATTCAAGCAAGCCGGGCCGACGACGCCTGAAATGGCAGAAACCGGTCCCCGGAAGCTTGTCTCCTTTCTGGTGAAGAATTGGCTTGGTAGTTTGGTCTGCCCTGTTCCCATGATGCACTGGGCCAGGGACAGACTCATTTGCATATAGCCAGGTTCTGAGCTGGGATGGGGCAGTGAGCTAAATAACTGTGATGGATCAAGCCATGATCTTTGGACTGGGTAAGAGTGGTCTGCTTAATTCAGACACTCTGTTCATCACCACCCCCTTTTCTGAATCATTTTGTCCACCATAAGCGTGGAAGGGTATACTCAGACATGAGTCCCTTGCTCACTGCTCCATCAGGATTCAAGCAAGCCGGGCCGACGACGCCTGGAATGGCAGAAACCGGTCCCCGGAAGCTTGTCTCCTTTCTGGTGAAGAATTGGCTTGATAGTTTGGTCTGCCCTGTTCCCATGATGCACTGGGCCAGGGACAGACTAATTTGCATATAGCCAGGTTCTGAGCTGGGATGGGGCAGTGAGCTAAATAACGGTGATGGATCAAGCCCTGATCTTTGGACTGGGTAAGAGTGGTCTGCTTAATTCAGACACTCTGTTCATCACCACCCCCTTTTCTGAATCATTTTGTCCACCATAATTGTGGAAGGGTATACTCAGACATGAGTCCCTTGCTCACTGCTCCATCAGGATTCAAGCAAGCCGGGCTGACGACGCCTGGAATGGCAGAAACCGGTCCCCGGAAGCTTGTCTCCTTTCTGGTGAAGAATTGGCTTGGTAGTTTGGTCTGCCCTGTTCCCATGATGCACTGGGCCAGGGACAGACTAATTTGCATATAGCCAGGTTCTGAGCTGGGATGGGGAAGTGAGCTAAATAACGGTGATGGATCAAGCCCTGATCTTTGGACTGGGTAAGAGTGGTCTGCTTAATTCAGACACTCTGTTCATCACCACCCCCTTTTCTGAATCATTAACAAATTCTAAGGCACTTTGTTCGTCACCCTCCCAAATGCAGAAAACATCATCTATAAATCGCATCCAGTATTTAACTCCACAGAAGCCAGGAGTGGCGATGAGACCACGCTCCTCCCACCAGCCCACGTGTAAACACGCGTAGCTGGGAGAAAAGCATGATCCCATCGCCACACCTCTGACCTGTCTCCAAACTTCTTTCCCAAACATGAAGTAATTATTGTGAAGACACCAATGTACTAGTTCACACAGCATCTTGTTGTGACTATAGTACTCACATGTTTTCAAACCTAGGTAGTGTTTAACTGCTTCTACACCTTTGGGATGATCAATGCAGGTATATAATGACTCAATGTCAAGAGTCACTAAACACCAATTCTCCTGCCATTGAATCAGGTTCAATTTATTCAAAAAGTCACCAGTGTCTTTCAAGTAGCTCGGTAAGCCTTTAACAATGTCTTGAAGAAAAAAGTCAATATAACGGGAAATATTTTCTCCAATGCTATTTATGGCCGATATAATTTGTCGACCCGGTGTAGGAACTTTCATCTTATGTATCTTAGGAATAAGATACAATATCGGTATGACCGGATGCTCAACATGCAGAAAATCAAATTCTGTTGACGAAATGAGGTTCTGTCTTTTATAAGATAATAAAAAAATGTCAGTTCCTCCTTAGCTTTTTTGTAGGCCATACCATTGGATGTCACATAGCATTTTGTGTCGTTTAGTTGTCTCATGGCTTCTGTGACATAGTCCTTTTTTGGCCACAAGACAATATTTCCGCCTTTGTCGGACTTGTTGATTACCACTTCCTGATTCAGGCTAAGTTTCTTCATTAACATATTATACTGATTGAGTTTGGCATTCTTGTCCCTGAACCTTGCGGTGAAGTTTTTTTAGATCTTCTACTACACATTCATGATAAATGTCTACCGCGTCTTTAGGCATGACAGGCAGAAAAGTGCTTACCGGCTTGAATGGGCTGTCACCGGCTCCCCTTTGACGAACATCTACATCCTGCAATTCACGCTTGGTATCTGGACTGTCAGAAATGGTTATGTTTCTTGTGGGGTTTGCAGATTCCCCTAGGTCACAAAGTGTTAATAACAGTCTTGCATCCCGTGCAGCTGGAATGATGGTAGAACAGCTTTTGGATGGCTCAAGATTACTGCTACGCTCATTTGTTGGTGGCTTGGAAGAGAAAAACTTCTTGAGTTTTAGTTTGCGAATAAAGCGAAATACGTCTGCTCTTGTAGTGGTATAGTTAAAAGTGCTCTCAGGGCAGTAATTCAACCCAAGAGCTAACAATTGCTCCTCCGCCACAGTCAGTGTATTTAGATAGGTTTTGCCTAGCAGGCATTGTACTCTCATAAATGATTTAGGTTACGTCTCACTTTTTGGTTCATCTAAGACGGTATGTTTCTCTTGTGTTACCGATGATGACTAATGTTAGTTTTATGATGTTTTATCTCCCCTTTAATTTTCTCTTATACCTCCTTTTCCATTTATCCTGAACATTGGGCATGGCACTTTGTTGACATGCATCTCATCACGATTACCCTACACTTTCTTATATCCTATCTTTATTTATTGTGATGTTTATCCACTACTTGTGGACCTGGTTCCTGTACACCCCTACCTACTTTTCATCACAGGCTCTACCCATTTTTTTCTTATACCCCTCTTATTCCTTCATGTATGTTCACTTGTTTTATCAACCTTGAAGAAGCCTTGGCCAGCAGGCCACTGGGCGAAACACGGGTCAGCTGTCTGTTCTCACTTACATTCTAAGTAAATTATAAATAAAAAGAACAAGACCACTACAGCCTTTTTTGTTTCCTTCTTGACACCATAACTGCAGTGACAGACAATGTCACCTCAAGTTGCTTTGACACCAACCTATATTTTGGGATTACACTAACCCTGAGATTGAAGTAAATCTTGAAGGCACAAAATCCTGTCATTCTGTAATAATGAGGTCCAGACAATGCTAAATGCACCGTTATAAGTGGAGCAGAGCTTACTTTGCAGTTATCGTTCAGAAGCTTCAGATATCGTAGAACAAATCAACGGCACTTTGAAATCCAGACTTGCTAAAGTGTGTGCTTCAACATCTCTGAAATGGACTGATGCTTTGCTTTGGTGCTGATGAGTCTTCGCAGTGTCCCAGATCGAAGAACAGGACTGACGCCTCAGGAAATAACAAGCGGAGGGCAATGCGATTGCCTGCTGTGCCTGCAAATATGCTTGTAAACATCACAGACTATTTGGTGCTCGATTACTGTAAAAGACTTGTTGAAATGGTTTGTTCTGTGTCTCACCAGGTTGTTGCGGCAACAACACTGCCAAATTAGGAGCAGTGCCACGACCTTAGTCCCCGGTGACTGGGTCGTGGTGAAGAAACATGTGAGGAAGAACTGTCTTGAGGCTCGGCGTGGTCCATACCAGGTGAATATGGTCACTACGACTCCTGTGAATTGTGGTTGTCTTCCTAATTGGGTGCATGCATCCCACACTCGTAGAGTCCTGTGTCTCCTTGAGCAAGACACAGGACCTCTCCCAAAAAAGCTGCCAGCAGTGGTTGAAAGGCCATTAGAAGCAGTCAGCCAAGTGGGGGCTCGACGAATCTGAAGCTAATTCTGAATTCGAAGAAGCTGATGCTATGCTGGTGAACAAGACAGATTCTGACCTCAAAGAAGGAATTAGTGCTGTGGGATCACGAGAGGTGGTGGAAGAAAGCTGGCCAAAGAATAAAGAAAGGAGAAGGTTGAAGTTATCCTCTGAAAGACCTCTTGCCCCCATACTAAAGGCATCTGGTGAATCAGAGCTGCGTGAAAGTGAAGGATCACATCTCGGAAGATCTAAAAGATCGAGGGTGTCTTGTTGGATGTACTCTTCTCCTGAGTGGACTTATGTCACTGCTAGTGACAACGAGAGTGACTTCCAGACAAGGTTCGAAAGAAATGAATACAAAAGGGTCTACTCACCGGAACCCGGGATCGTGTGAAGAATCGCAACGGTCATGTAACTCCGGCAATGGAAGATGGGTGACATGCTATCTCCTGAAGGACCCCAAGATGGAGGCACCCACACCCTAATCTGACTTCCAGCTACAGAAGAACCCCCTATTCTCTCTGCATCATTGCCACTAGATCTTTCCTCCCCCCCCGAACCTGACAACTATCTAACACAGACGCACCAACCCCAGTAACGGAAGGTGCATCACACCCTATCGCACCACCACAACTGGGAACATGTCCCCGCACAACACTGAGGACATATGTTAAGAAAGAGCTATAAACCCATCTCCAAGTCCCGCCTAGACACAGAGATGGCTACCCACCTTCAACTCCCGCGAGTCATACCCTCAGACCAATTGACTGAACACAGCTCCGGACAACCATCCACCCTCCTAACCTTGATAAAATGTCACTTCACAACTCATCCCACCCCCACCCCCTCACTCCTAGCATGCTGAAACCACACAGCACAAACTTGTAGTGTAGTTCCTATTATCCCAATAGGCTCTGCGCATTGGAATAATACCTTCAATAGTATAGGCCTAGACCAGACGTTAACTAGGTCTACTACTGTCGATATTAGACTTAAAGTTTTGGGTTTGCCAGCTAGCTCAGAGTTCACTAGAAACTTTCTCGAATAGGCAAGGAGGAGTTGAACCTCCCTGGATAGACAAGAAGGGATTTAGTTTCTGACAACCATAGAACATGACAACTTTGCTCTCCCCTAATCAAGAGTGTATCTCTAGAGTCGTGTGAAAACAAAAGACAACTTATTTTACTCAGTCAGTACGTGCATTCTTAGTCTCACCAGATTGTAGAGAAAAGGAAGAGACGGGCGTGTTCAATAAAAGATGTTATTTATTGATCAGTCTCTTTTCTCGTACAAGAGAAATGGATCGATATTATCGCAATACTTATGGTTAAGTAAAGTGCATACAATAAAAGCAGAAGTATAAAATAATACTGTAAAAACATTTATATGGTTTCTAAGCCATATGCAGGTTTAAAATTGATAAAATAGATATATACATACATACATTTTGACTAATCGTACTCAACTGGTGTTTCTAACTACGCCTACCCCGGTGTACCTGACCTAAGCCTAATACGTGGGCGGGAATAGAAAGTAACAGTTTAAGTTAAGTTTGTTTTGCCAAGTGACTGACTCAAGAATTCTCTGTGAGGGGTTATTCAGTTCTGTACCTGGAATTTAGGATGAATGAGGGATGGTATCTCTCGTCTCTGGTCTCGATATTCCAGGCTGCCTGCGAGGGCTACCCGGAAGCGCCGGAGCTGGATTTCTCGGCAGGAGAAAGCAGCGTCTCGTTCTCAGCGCGTCAGGAAGGCGGGGCTGCGCCAGCGGGGTCTGCTCTGCTCTGGGCTTCGGCAAGTCTGGCTGCTCCGATCTCGTCACCACCGCGTGTGTTTGCTTAAGGCAATACCGGTAATATTTATACCTGTAAGGTGCCGAGATTGACGTAAGGATGGACATAGATACGTCAATAAGGATGTCATACGACTTGGTCGTTAGCACATTCTTTTGCTGAAGTTCTCGATGAAATCAAAACAATGGCCGCAGGGTTTTTCCCAGGTTGTCATAGGTTTGATTTGTTTTGAGAACTCCATATGCCTTATCAGGGGCTGGAGGAATATCGCTTGTCTAATTAGATGGCAAGCGTTATGACATAATCAGATAACACGTTCCTGCGCCGTGGTGTGGCTTAATCAGATAACGGTTTCTGCATCATGGGATGGCTGCTAGTTAACTTGTTAACCAGAACAGGGTCAGGAATAGGGGGATCGATACAGAACCTATAGGAATACATCACACCCACTCCACGCTAACTATGGCCATGTTTACGAATCTAGGCATAGTAAAACATACTGTAGAGTATTGTGTATACCTTACCACCCCAAAATACATATAATGCATTTCGAATTTATCTAAGATACGAAAAAAAATAGTCACATGTACTATATGCACTCAAGCTGTAGAATAATGCCAAAGTAATCAAGCATATGTATACATTATTACTAATCGAATATGAGAATTACACATGAAATGGCTCTTAATACAGAAGAAAAAGTTCGAGACCATTCCATCACAGAATAAAATAATTATGAACATACCAGCGGGCAGCTAATGTCTATAAAGTATCTAAAAATAGAAATTTTAGTTCTCTAAGAATAGTTCTTACTTTAAGCAGAAGATAAGTGTCCCGAAAAATCGTAAAAATATTTTGGGGCTGCTGAAAAAATTGCTGTCCGTGAACTGGAGGGAAAATTGTTCATGGTATTTTGTTATTAAAGTTGAATGACAAATTCAGGGAACGCCGTGTGCTAGCTTGCTCAAAAGTCTCTATTTCTGCTCTGGAGAGAACATCATATCATTTAGACTGTCGAAAAAGCTGTCAACAGCTTCCTGTGAGAGTTCCACTAACTCGGAAAAGGATGTAACCATGCATTCATGTGCATGATTGTCTCCATTGACGTTTTGACTAGTATTGCTGACAGAAGGTCGTACCTGATCGATGCTGCTTTCATCTTGAACTTCACTACCCCTTAATCGTAGCGGTGAAGTCTCCACGAATGCCGTCATCAGGATTGGCAGCCGTTGAGGGCAGCACAAAGCATGAGCCTTTATTGGGCTCAACAATGTTTCTGCATCCATTGGCGCATCCGATTGTAGCGTCAGACAGGTGACCAACACGCATTCTTCTCCACACAGCATGCACCTTAATACAGGTAAAACACATCGATGCCACATTGGTCGAAATGAAAGAAACCAAGTCATGTTCAGGTCTCTAAGCCGGGTTAGTCCCAGGATTTTTGATATCCGGTCCCGGTATCCAATGGCTCGGATTGTTTCTTCCCTTGTCGCAGGTGTTTTGTCTGTGACACGGTTTGCCATAACGAAATATTAGGACCAAGAATAGGATTCCTGCAATTAGTCCCAAAATGAGGGGAAGTCCGCCAAAAATCGAATGGACGAAGTCTGGAAAAATACCCAGTATGGCTTTGAATGGTGTTAATGCCATTGAGAATACTGTCTTAAATACTTTTGAGACTCCACTGGTATCAGAAATATTTAAGATTTCATTCAGGATTTCTGCGAAATGTATGGGGGAATTAGTTGATAACAATGAGTGAATCTCTGCAGTTGTCCTTGCGACTAGGAGATCATACGTTTCTTTTGATGACGTGAGTCTGGTCGGCGTCTGAAGAAGCACTGTTTTCATTCTGCTTAAAGTGTCTATTCGAATAGAAGTAATTTTCAAGTTGGGCCATGCCCTTGCCTCCCTGTCTGGAAAGGAGCTGGGGAACAATAAGCGTCCACAGCACTTGACCTTCGCAGTCGTAGTTATGAGATAAGGAGTCCCGGGCATAAGACTACAGCATCTGCGGTCCACAATTAGAATGTAACTCCCATTATAGAGTCTTTGAAAAAATGGTTCTATCTCTGTTGCAGGTGTGCCTAGCTGGTGACATGAAAGGTTATTTGAGTTCCCTTCACAGGCTCCATGCAAACTAATTCCATTACACAGAAGTGTACCGCTTAGTGACATCGCACAATTATTGCCACTAAGAAACACTTTCTGTCCTTTATTACTGACACATGCATGTGAATAGGGCAAGTTCCATGTTGTCTTAATGTACCCTTTTTCCAATTTTTCGTACATGCCAGCCTGTATATATTTGTGGCAGTATTGAAACCTGAAGGTTGATATTGGAATATTAATTATCCCATGTATTATCCATTCACTGACAGGTCGTTCTGACATTGTCACTGGTAATCTCTTGAGTTTCTCAATGCTCAGGATTGTATAATCAGCACCCTTTTGTGCCATACTGATTTGTTTATCAGTAAGGTTAAAGATATTGAATAGTGACGTTGTGTTGATTAAACGCCAAGGCACATAGCCTGAACGCAGATTTTGTAACGTCCAGCCAAGCTGTACAATAGAACGCAATTGAGACTGACCGTGTTGTAACAACAGTAAGTCTTGCGATAATATGTCGATTGCTGAAGACACAATGCTGTCCAAAGAAAAAATTCTGGAGGACAGAGTCATTAACCCATTGTCCACTACAGAAAGTGATTTTTCCAAATTAATACGGTCAATTTCCCGTATACTTTCTGCTGTCTCAATTTGAGTCACCTTTCAGGCCTCGTTGTAAGCTGCATATACAGAGGCTGCTATGAAACGTTTCTGACGCTGTTTGCGCGGTCCCATAATGAAATCACGCAAGTCAGCACCATCAGTAAGTAAAGTTAGGTGTTGCTTTATTTCTGGCAGTGTGGAAGTTTGTAGCCATTGAAGGCATAATTTGCCCACACTGTAGGTGGTTATTATCCCTGGGTGTTGTCTTTGGGAATATCTAGGGTCTGGCCTGGTCAATGTGAACCCCTGTGTTTTGTTCAGGAATCTATCTTGACAGTTATTAGTATCTGTGGGCCAGATTAACCATTGTTTCCAATCAGGATTTGTTCTGTTTTGGTTTAATACATAGTTCACGTCTATCTCTTCATCTGTAGAGCTATTGCTGTTCATTGTTGGCTTTGGAATAGACGGTTTATTTAAATCTTTGATTTTGGCTAGGCCAAAACAGGTAGTTTGTTGAACAGTGTCATTCAAAAATATAATTTGTTCTGGGATCATGCAGGCTCTAAACAATGATTCTATACCTTGTACTTGCCATTCTTTTGTACCCCAAACACTTTTTACTTCAACATTTTTGTCCCAATAATCAAAACCAAAAGTATTCATTTGTTCAAAAAATGAGTCTGAATATATCAATTTCGTGTTTGTTAGCATGATCTTTGTCCCTGTCTTATTTGAAAATTTGAAATAAAATGTTTCAGCATTACTTGTGTTGAACCCTGAAAAGTATGAATATTTGTCGTAAAAGGTTCTTGAGCTTCCTTTTGGAGGGGTCGCACAATGTTCCCATTGATTATAATTTAAAACATTTCTAGGTTGTGCAGATTTATGTAGAAAATGGTTACCATAGTGGTTGTAACAGTACATACTATCATAATTAGTCGAACCCTGCAAATAATCATATTTGGTAAATTTAGCAGACATCACTAAGTCAGACATCATATCATTTATGTTTTCAAAGTCCCAATCATCAGCAAATGAGCTTGGTTTTACAAAGTCACTTAACGAGATCTTGATTTGGTGTGGATATTTCAGGATTTCAACCGGACCATAAATTTCGTAGTCAGTATTGTCCCATGCTACCCCACCTGGTATAGGATTGGCTGTGAAGTTGACTGAAGAAAGTTCTCTTTTCTCGACGTGTGAAGATGTGTGTGGCTTGAGGATCAAGTTGATTTTCTGACTTGCTGTGTCCATTTTAGCATATTTTCCCTCAATGAAGCGTCCCAAAGTTAGTACCATGATGAGCCAAAGTATGAGGATAAATGCACCAAAGCCCACCCAAAATTCAATCCATGGAGAAATCAGATAGGTTTCTTTCAGTTGTTTCAAAAGTTCTGTAGCTTTATCTTTAAAGGTTTTTGATGATGGCTGTGTTTTTGATTCACTTAGGTCTTCAGAGGAATCATCGAAGTTTATGAAGTAGCCGGATGCAGTTCTGTCAATTGTTCCAATTGCTTCAGGATTACTGTTTCTTGCATATTCGTTTGTTACTTCATTGTAGGTTGGTGTGTCTCTACTAAATGTTTTTATTTGGGTTGTTAGAGGTCTGAGTTCCAATGCATTGTTGCATAGTCCTTGTTGTTGTTCTGTAGGCGTTTCGAATGTGATTAGCCTCTTAGTTTCGACCTCTGTATTTGTAGCAAACCTTGGTGTTCTGCTACTTATCGGGAGTCCACTTGGCCTACTGTTTGTTATCGGCCACATGATTGTGGTTTTACCAGGTCGATGGATACAACTCGGTTCTCCTTTTTACCAGCAAGCGGCGGTAGTACTACTGATCTTGTCCCGTTGATAGACAAGACAGGAACTGCTTTTCTGTAAGAAGGCCCAAATTCCTTCTTTACCGCGATCTTTTCTCTGACTAGATCCCCGACTTTTGGAATCCAGACAGGTCTTGCTGGGACAGGTGGTGGTTCTTCAGTGGTTGTTGGCTGCTGTTTCAACTTTATGTTGCTCAGGTCTTTTCTTGTTTTGTTTAAGTCCTGTAAAATAGCCAAACGATCTTTGATATCAAAGCTTTTTTCCTTCACCACTGAAGTCTGACTGTCAAGATCTAAGACTAACATCCTAGTTCCAAACAATAATTCGTACGGACTGAATCCCTTCAGAGAATTTCTTGGCAAGTTATTTAGACTACGTTGGACACTTATTAGATGTTTGACCCACCCAGCTCCCGAACCTAATACCCTTTCCGTTATAGATAGCTTTATGCCTTGGTTTTTTCTTTACACCATCCCGTATCCCTCAGGAAGGAAGTGAGAAGAATCCCGCTATGCTATGCTCATTTGGCCTTGTTTCCCCACAGGCTTGAGGGCTAAAGCAAAAACATTGGTCAAACATAGCATGCCCCTAGCGTATATGCCATTTAGACTCGCAAATCTTTGTATAACAGTCCAGACGTCAGCCGAGTGCTGGGGATCTACATTATAAGTGGAAACTAGCCTGTATATGTTAATCGGACGCTTTGCTTTTTACTGTCGATTCTTTCTGGAGTGAAACGCCACGGTAGTATACCGTTTCTCTCGCCACTGCGATCTCTGTTGCAGTCCGGGCATTTTTTTACAAAAATGTCATGCTGCAGGCTCATGCCTGGCCACCAGTACACTGATTGTAGTTCTTCCAGAGAATCTTTTAGTTTGAGGTGTCTGAGACCCTCGCCCATATGTGCGTCTGCAATTAACAAAGTTCTCCTGTCCATGTTTGGAATTACTCTATCCCCCACTCCAGGGATTCGAGCAAAAGAGACGGAGTTTGCATCGATTATGTATGTATAATTGAGTGGATAGTTGATCGGTAGCGCTGAGCAGTCGCCTTTTGATGACGTTTTCACCGCCAGCACTGTTTCACCGTCAATGTATTTCACTGTACGCTTTTTTCTAGCTACGGAAGCCGATTTAGTTGCTACCGCTGTGGCTGTCTCAGCCAATGAATTCCCTGCAACGTGAACGCCATCACGTTGATGACTCAGTGTATGTATCACGTGAGTCTTTGGTAGTTCTTTTTGTAACAGAACTATTTGTTCCCAAAGCAGTTTTTGCTTTATTGTTGCACCTGTGTCATCTTTGTAACCGTTTTGAATCCATTTCTGCAAATCGTTGTTATATGATTTGACGCAGTAATATGAATCGGACACTATACGTGTCGGGAATTCGTGATCCGCATTATCTAGCGCCATTTTCAATGCTATTATTTCAGTCTGTTGTTCTGAATTAGTTTCTACTGAGTGTGTTTTTGTTAATAGAGGTCTTAGTTTACCTCCGCGCCACACTTCTTTTGTAATCTCAAATGTGGGGTTGTATGCTTGTTCTCCCCAAACGGAGGGTTGAGCATGTCCGTCTGTATAGATTACACAAGCGTACTGTCGTAAGGGCAGAATGTTGATTGGCAGAGGGAATGTTCTTTCATATTCTAGATTTTTCAATTCTTTTAATTCTGGATCAAAGTAGTATTTTACTTTGTCCGTTGTAATTGAATTCACCCATTGTATCCATTCCGGATTCAACGCTGTTGTTGGTAAATTACACGGTGTTGTTAATGCCTCAAAGGCTGATTCTGCTGTTATGACTGTGATGTGTCTACCGTCAGCTTTATCTTTTTCTTTAGCTATTGCGGTTTGAACTGCATGAACAATGTTTTCTTTAATGCTGAATTTCTTTTCAGCTTCTGTGTACAAGTGTGATTTGAATGCAATTGGTACCTTTTCTCCCTCGTTAGAGGTCAGGTATGTGAATCCGCATCTTCCTGGGATGACTCGAATCACAAGATTGCGTGTGTTATCACGTGTTTCTAATTTTGTTTTAATTAACATATCTGTTTGTAAGGATCTCAGAATTTCTGTGTGTATTTGAGTCCAATTGGTTCTTTTAAAATCTGGTTTTATTAGATCATAAAGGGGTTTGACCCTTTCTGCGTAATTTGCAATGTATGTTCTTCCGAAATTTAGGAAGCCTAGAATTGACTGTAGGTTTTTTAGTGTTCTAGGTGCTTGGAGTACGGCACATTTCTCTAGGAAATTGTCAGCCAGGCATTTGCCTTCACTTGATAATTCATATCCTAAGAACAGGACTGTTAGATGGCCAATTCTGGATTTTTTAAAGTTGAATTTGTAACCCTCTGCTGCGAACCCAAGTATTATGGTGTTCACTCTCTTCAAGTGAGTATCCAAGTCATCATCTGTTAGGTATATGTCGTCGACATAAGATAATGCCTCTTCGTCATATGTTTGTAATAATTCTGTTACTCTCGCTGAGAATAATCCTGGGCTGTTCTTGAACCCTTGGGGTAACCGACAGAATTGTTTTTGAGCGCCATTTATTGAGAACGCAGACAAGTATCTGCTCTCTGGTGCTATATTTTGACAGAAGAATCCATTAGAGATGTCTAATGTTGTTTTGTATTTTTTGCGCACTATGTTATTCATTAGTGCTGCAGTATGCGAGTTTTGTACTGCAAAAGTTTTGCAACATGAGTTAAGGTGTCGGTAATCCAAAGCTAGACGATATGAATTGTCTGGTTTGGAGACAGGAAACAAAGGGTTGTTCATTTGTGAGGTGCAAGTTTCAATCACCCCCTGGTATTCTAATTGGTCTAGGATTTCTTTTACCTGTTTTTTAGCTTCTTGCTTAATTGGGTACTGTCTTTGTGCAGTAGGTTGTGATTTTAACTGGATTTTGTGAGGAGGAGAGTCCTCATCCCATCCTACATGATTTTTATATAAAGCAGGAGCTTGAGCTACTGCCCACTTTCTTGCAAGTGTATATTTTTTATGAATTGGGATATGATTTGAGAAGGCAGGCATAATTATTTCTTCGCCATGAGGGCACTCCCTGACAAACTCGGGTGGCCAGTCTTTTTCAGCTAGAAGGATGTCATAGCCCTTGGAGAGATTATCCCAAAATAGTCCCCTTATTTTTCTAGTCTTATCCCCCTCTATACGTAATGTTATTTCATATATTTTGTGAGGTTTGCTAACTCTGGTGTCTGCAGTTTCCACTTGAAGGTATTCATTCGTGTCCACTGTCTCCAGATGATTCATAAGGACTTTGCGAGCTATGCTCACTTCTGCTGCGCTGTCTAGCATTGTCTGAGCCCACTCTCCGTTTTCCAGCTGTGTCCTCAGTATTCTCGGCATTGTTGAATACTTTAATACTGGCTACCTTCTTTTTGGGAAATTGTAATTTCTTATTTGGATGAGCAGGTTCCTTGTCTTTGGACTTGACGTGCCCTTCCCTGGGTTCCGATCGTCCTCTTCTTTCCGATTTCTGCGAGGAAGTCTGAAAAGATTGAGAGGGACGTGTATCAAAATCTTGATATCTATCCGGTTTCTTTATATTATCCCTATTTCTAAGGTTGTATTTTTTCCCAGAGGGCTCACTATGGGGAGACCTGTGTCCTTGGTTTGGAGATTTTTCTCTCCGCCGAGGAGACCTTCCTCTGGACTGGAATCTCTTTTCTTTCGGTTTGGATTGTTTGTTTCCATCCCAGTTCTTCTTTTGTGATGTTAAATTATTTTTAATAAATATTTTTTCAGGACTTTCAATCAGTTGGGGTTTTACTGGTATTTCACCTAAACTATCTCTACCTAGTTCCTCATAGGATTTTTCTATGATTCTGGCTATTTCAGCTGGTTGGTCTGCTATATCTGTTTCTTTTAACCTTTGGCGGATCGCCACGTTTGCTGCTTCTCCCTTTATATTGGCTAGTAATATAGCCGAGACCTGCTTGAAGTCTTTCAGTAATTTCATACCAAGAGTTAAAGCGGGTTCTGGACCGTATTCGTCTTGAATTTGTTTTAGCACATCTGGTATTACCGAGATGGACGGAACACCATGCGTTTTTGTGTAGATGGAAGCAAAGACCAAGTGTCACAGTCCTCCACGTGTGGTGCGATTCCCATTGGAAGACAGATAGTCAGAATCCTGTGTTTATCCACAGGAGTGGTGTCTGGAAACACCGCCTCTATTTGGGTGATTTTTTGTGCTAACCAGAATGGTATTTGTTCCCTTTTAGCTGGTACCTTACCTAGGCAGGACTGTATGTTCTGTGGTGTAATTTTATTTGTGTTCCCCTGATGAGGGGTCAGCTGTGGAATTTTAATTGCTGGTTGGATTGTTGAAGTCCGCATTACATATTGGACTAATTGTCTATGTATTTTTATTAATTGCTTTAATTGTATTAAAAGATTTGCTGCAGACATCCCATCGATGTCTGGATGTGGTGTGTATCCGGCTAGGACCGGCCACGTTGCTCCTGGTCTACCTAATGGACCGAGCCTGGTGATGTGATTGTTGTGTTTTAGGGCGCCATTAAACAAGAGCAGGTGCTCTTGAAATTTAAGTGGTACTTCCACCTCCTCGAAAGGAGTGTATTCTTCAGGAGGTTCCTCTGTTTTGTAATGGTGGAAGACCTTTGTTACAGCGTTTGCTGCAGGAAAGTGTATCCATGAATAGAACACCTCTGTCTGCCGATATTCTCGTGCCTCTATTACGAATATGACTGTGCCACCTCTAGGTGTCAGTCCATTTTCTATAAGTTTTAAAGTTATAGATTTCCTTGTGTTGACCGGGATGAGTATTAAATCCGGGTCTGCTTCTTGCATAGTATTATCAGCTGCTACGAGTTCAGCTGCTACTCTAGCTATCTCTCTTTCTTCTTCAGTATCTGACATTCTACTGTCAGGAAGGTTATTTTGTTTGTTTGCAGATCAGGTTTCTTATGGAAGCAAAGATTAGATGCACAATATTTTGGAACAGTGTATCCTTCAACGTTGACTAAACCAAGAACCATACATAGGAGTTTCCTCCTGCGAGGTTTGGCGGATATGACCTTTCACCCACTCCAGACGTCTTTGGAGTATTATGGGAAAAAAGGGGTCTGAGTGAAAAAGCACGACTGAGTTACTCTAATGTCTTGCGTTCGTTTTATCGCCTTTCCAAACGTTTGGGCGCCATGTAGTGTAGTTCCTATTATCCCAATAGGCTCTGCGCATTGGAATAATACCTTCAATAGTATAGGCCTAGACCAGACGTTAACTAGGTCTTCTATTGTCGATATTAGACTTAAAGTTTTGGGTTTGCCAGCTAGCTCAGAGTTCACTAGAAACTTTCTCGAATAGACAAGGAGGAGTTGAACCTCCCTGGATAGACAAGAAGGGATTTAGTTTCTGACAACCATAGAACATGACAACTTTGCTCTCCCCTAATCAAGAGTGTATCTCTAGAGTCGTGTGAAAACAAAAGACAACTTATTTTACTCAGTCAGTACGTGCATTCTTAGTCTCACCAGATTGTAGAGAAAAGGAAGAGACGGGCGTGTTCAATAAAAGATGTTATTTATTGATCAGTCTCTTTTCTCGTACAAGAGAAATGGATCGATATTATCGCAATACTTATGGTTAAGTAAAGTGCATACAATAAAAGCAGAAGTATAAAATAATACTGTAAAAACATTTATATGGTTTCTAAGCCATATGCAGGTTTAAAATTGATAAAATAGATATATACATACATACATTTTGACTAATCGTACTCAACTGGTGTTTCTAACTACGCCTACCCCGGTGTACCTGACCTAAGCCTAATACGTGGGCGGGAATAGAAAGTAACAGTTTAAGTTAAGTTTGTTTTGCCAAGTGACTGACTCAAGAATTCTCTGTGAGGGGTTATTCAGTTCTGTACCTGGAATTTAGGATGAATGAGGGATGGTATCTCTCGTCTCTGGTCTTGATATTCCAGGCTGCCTGCGAGGGCTACCCGGAAGCGCCGGAGCTGGATTTCTCGGCAGGAGAAAGCAGCGTCTCGTTCTCAGCGCGTCAGGAAGGCGGGGCTGCGCCAGCGGGGTCTGCTCTGCTCTGGGCTTCGGCAAGTCTGGCTGCTCCGATCTCGTCACCACCGCGTGTGTTTGCTTAAGGCAATACCGGTAATATTTATACCTGTAAGGTGCCGAGATTGACGTAAGGATAGACATAGATACGTCAATAAGGATGTCATACGACTTGGTCGTTAGCACATTCTTTTGCTGAAGTTCTCGATGAAATCAAAACAATGGCCGCAGGGTTTTTCCCAGGTTGTCATAGGTTTGATTTGTTTTGAGAACTCCGTATGCCTTATCAGGGGCTGGAGGAATATCGCTTGTCTAATTAGATGGCAAGCGTTATGACATAATCAGATAACACGTTCCTGCGCCGTGGTGTGGCTTAATCAGATAACGGTTTCTGCATCATGGGATGGCTGCTAGTTAACTTGTTAACCAGAACAGGGTCAGGAATAGGGGGATCGATACAGAACCTATAGGAATACATCACAAACTCCTTCGCCATCATTTTCCCTCCTAACCTCACACCAAAAGCAAAAAGAAACCACAAACACAGACTGATTAGACAAATCCCAAAAACTCTGTTCGCTGACATATATCACTGCTCTTCAAAGGCCAGGTAAAAATGGATCTAATTTTCCATACCACAAGACCTATCTACTGGAACGCCAACCTCAAAACACATTTTCTCATAACCAAAACAACTAACACCCCCGACAGTTGCAAACTAACAATCACACTCCCAAACCGCCCTATACGAAGCAGTAACACCTCTGTGACCATCTACACTAACGGCACAGTCATGATACAAGCCAATAATGACAACCTAGAAGCATTTGACTCCCTCTTCCCCTTGCTCCATAATGCCCCATCACACCCACACAGCTCCCACCTGTCGAACTCCCTAGCCCCCAACAGACCACCCCTTGAGATGGCACAAAGCAACCACAAGCAATCACAACCACCTTTGCCACGAAAGCCAACTGCCCCCCTCCAATAACCATCCTCCCCTCCACATGCTCTTCCACGACAGCCCTCAATGTACTCCCACCCCCAAACCAGTCGGAGCCCTGTCTCAGATAAAGCCCGCCAGCTCCTTACTGAGCAATCACCCCCCCAATCCTCAAACCACTACTCCCAATCCTCTCCCTCCACCGACACACAAGAGATGGTCGCGTATACCTTATTGTGATCTTCCACCCCCTATATCCAAGACCACCCACAGGGATAGCAGGGGCAACTCTAAAAAAACAACATCAAGAGCCCGACCCCCCTACATGACCCCACATTTACGGAGACCAAGCTCCCAATGCCTCCTAAGCCTCAACAACTTAGCTGGACCACTCCCCCCATCTGGAACCTGACAGACACCCGAGAGAACAAGAGCCACTTTGTCCTCCCGGGACGCCCCCACCCACCCCTCCATAGAGTCGACCCAACGACTTGCCCTGCTAGAAAGCCAGCTAGAAACGGTAATTCGGGGCCTCACCGAAATCCTACTGAACCTCCCCTCACCCCGAAAAGCCCAACCGACACCCACATCCGACACCAAATAACACTTTTGACAGGAGGCCCTCAAGACCCAATGGCTAAAATGGTCCAAAACCCCTCTTCGGATCCAGACAGAGAGACCCAAAAGAACAAAACCCGCAATGTCCGCAAACGAAGCGGGGGTTTTTGCCATCTCATATGACACAGCCACAACTGTCACCTCTAGTTCCAAGATCCAGGTCATCACCGGACTTGGAAGAAACCGCTCCCCCCTCAGATCCTCAAGACCCCCTGCCTCCCTCACTAACATCCCTAGGGCCCCCTTAAAGAAAAAACTCAAAAACGAGGGATCCAATACCGACTGCATGCTCATTAACTGCAGATCCGCCACCAAACATGCTACAGAACTGGCTGAGACCGTCCTTACCCATGACATAGACATAACATTCATTGCCAAAACCTGGCTAAAGGAGTTTTCTTCCCCAATCATGGATATGCTTGTGCCCCCGGGCTTTGCAATCATCCATAAAGACAGATAAAACCAACATGGAGGAGGTATAGCAATCATACACAAAGAGAACATCACTGTGACAGAGACTGACGCCCTCAAATATAATTCTTTCGAATGCCTCACTGCCACCATTAAGATGAACAACAACAAAACACTACTCTGTCATCTCCTCTATCATTCGCCAGGAAACATCCCCTTATTCGGAGAACACCTCTCCGACATGATAACTCAGTGCTCACTCCGGGACTCCAAAAACGTAATTTTAGGCGACCTCAACCTACACTGGAACGAGGAAAACAACTCGCTAATCAAAACCTTAAACGATCTCCTAATCAACAACGAACTCACCCAACACTGCATAGAGACAACACACAACAGAGGCTCAATCCTGGATGCCATAATCACACAAGCAGATATTGTCTCTATTGACCTCACCTTGCCTGTTGACTGGGCTGATCACCATATCATTCTCTTCCATATCAACCAACCAAACAATCCAATGCCAGCCCGTTAAGCAAGACCCCCCTCTAGGGGGAAATCTAACTCAGATTCCCCTTGCAGACCTGGAGGAAGGGGTAAGCTCCCTCCTCCTATCCACACTGGTGAGCTCTCAACCACGAAACTCACTGCAAACTACAACACCAGTATGACTTCCATTATGGACCAAACCGGCTCCCTGAAACTAAAAAAAGGCAGAAACATACCATCTAGGTCATGGTTAGGGCTCCTGGTTTAACTGTATTTATTTTTTTAACATTTCCGTCTGTTTTTATCAATATTTATTCTTTGGTCATTTTTTCGGTATTTTTCCATATTTATTTGTGTTGCAAGCAAAAGAAGATGGTGCAGATGGCATTTTTCCACATTTATTTAATTTATTTATTTAATTAGACAATGTACACTTGACCTCGGTTGTTATAGGTTTAGATATATATATATATATATATATATATATATATATCAAATTAAATAAATATGATACATTCACTTGAAAACTTTGCCATTGTAGGACAAGAACATGTGTATTTCAAGAGACTTTGAGGACATTGAGGCTCTTTCTGTTTTTAGCCTTTATGCCGTCTGGTCTCCGGACATTAGTACAAACTATTCAGAGTACAGAGAGAGGGAGTCCCTATGTCCTAGTTATCCATATGGCCTGTACAGCTTAACCCCGGTTAGGACTTCTGATCTACAACTTTATCAACTGTTAACACCCTTCACTTCAGAGAAAAAGTAGTCCAGGAAACATCATGCAAGTGGCCTCTTGCTGCTTGTACCTGTTACATGAGCCAGCATTTCACTTTAAGTGATTTGCCCAGACTCACGGGATGGTTAAGTAAACACCAAGATTCAAATTGTACTTTAATTTCTCCCATTTCTCCATGTTTTTCATGTTGGTTCCTCAAAGGAAATAACGTTGATGTTTTACATTGTTGTTAATTTTTGCCGATTTTGTATAGCTCGCACCAAAGGGATTGAAGCGCTTGACATGAGAGCCAGTCTAATTACACAAGATCACTCTAATTTCTACAGGCACTGGTAAATCAAGTGATTTGCCCAGGATCAAAGGATGGTGAGCAGACGCCGAGATTTGGGCCTGGTTACTCAATTCAAGATACATAAGAGTGCTGCCCGTGAATGCCCAGTCTAAGGGGCTTGACCAAATGAGAGAGCCCTACCTGCCTATGCCCTTAAGCTGTCCCTTATTGGCAACAGTTTGAAGTTATTAAGAACTCCAGTATAGGCACGACACTGTGTAGGACTCTAAACCAGAAGCGAATATTTTTGTGGTGATGCTAGAGAGGTATTGCAGATAACCCCTACTGCTTAAACAATTTGTGAGTGGGTCAGGACAGTACCCTGCATTATCAATGTTTGCACAGTTACTCAAGGTGATATAATAATGACGTTTGCCCTCCTGGTATCGCTCCGTGCCCCCTGCACTCGACTTTGTGAATTGTCAAGGTTGAAAGTTTCCTTAGTGTTTATGCCAGACACTGCGATGGGCAATGCCTACGCTGTGATTTTAGAGTGTCATGGGGTTCCCTTCCTACTTAACCCTCCATTTCCTATCTAGCGATCCACATAGGCACCAAGTCCAGAGAAAGAACCATCTAATTCCAGTCTGAACAGCCGAGAGCGTGCATTCAAAAAAGTCGATAAGCACTGCTGGCCTGCTGCTGTCAGGGCAGTGAAGGCTCCCTGGAAACAAATCAGTGTCACGCAGCAGGGGAGTGCTTAGGGTGATTTAGATGGGAGAATAGTGTGCAGGAGAATCTGGCAACGGTTAATATAATGTCTTTTTGCAGGCCCTGTGAACCTCAGACGCGGAGAGACACATCGCCGGTTTGTCAGTATTTTTCCGTGTCTATTTATAAATACAGACAAAGGAAACAATGTTTTCCGTCTGTATTTATATGTAAATATCTGTTTAAACGGAAAACCGGGAGCCCTAATCATGGTTCAACACAGACATAAACTCCGAAAGAAGAGAACGAAGAGAGACAGAAAGACTCTGGCGGAACAACCCCTCCACTAACCTTTGAGACAGACTCAAGTCAGTACGCTGGAAATACAACAAACCCATAAAGAGCAAAAAAACATCCTTTTTTTCTAATGCCCTTAGCAATGCAAAAAACAGGCCCAAAGAACTCTTTAATCTCATCAGGCAACAAACTTCCAAGCCCCCCTTGACCCCCACTATGGCCTCCAAAGACCTCTGTGATAACTTTGCCAATTTCTTCAATGACAGAGTCACCAGGATAGAACTCTCCTTGAATGCACGTATAGTCCCCCCAGCAGAAAACCACACCCTGGGATAGAAGATATCACACCAAAGCTCCCCCCTAACCTATGGAATTCTTTCGACCCCATCTCCGAAGCAGAGGTCATCAAAATGATCTCCAGCGCCAAACCCTCAACACACGTTCTGGATCCCATTCCTGCACAACTGGCCCAAAAACTCAATCTCCCTCTAGCTCCACACTGGTCCAGGATCATAAATAGCTCCCTGACTACTGGAGTCATGCCTGATTGTCTCAAAATCGGCCAAGTCACACCTCTACTGAAAAAAACGGGCTCTGACACTACCGATCTGAACAACTACAGACCCGTCTCCAACCTCCCTCTCCATGCAAAAATCCTGGAAAGATGTGTTCTTTTCTAACTTACTCAACACCTGGACAACACCAACCTTCTAGACTCCTACCAATCGGGTTTCAGAAAAGGCTGCGGCACAGAAACAGAGATCCTAAATGTAATTCATGATATGCACAAATCTCTTGATACGGGCCAACGCTGCCTACTTATACTCCTGTACCTATCGGCAGCCTTCGACACGGTCAAACACAAACTACTCATCAAGGCACTACAAGAAAGGGTTGGAGAGAATGAGGTGGTCCTACAGTGGTTCACCACTTTCCTACAGAACCGCACCCAAAGAATAAAAATCAAAAACTTCATGTCGGACTTACTTCCCATTAGAAGGGGTGTCCCCCAAGGATCCGTACTCTTGCCGCAACTCTTCAACATCTATATGGAACCCCTCACCACCATACTAATAACAACAGCATTCCGTTCCACCTATATGCAGACAATACCCAGATCTATCTGGAAACCTCATCAATGGAGGACACTCAGAGACTAAACAAAACTCCAACAGATGTCCAACACTGGTTATCATGCAACCACCTAAAACTAAACCAATACAAGACTGAAGTCCTCCTCATCTCCAACCAGAAGAAGAACCCCCAAATCATAGAATGGTTCAAAGCTATTGATGCTCTCAACTACAACCCCATCCTAGCTAATGATGCAAAATCTATGGGACTCACTCTGGACCCTAAATTAGACATGAACAAACATATCAAGAATAAAGCACCCTCATCAACCTTAAACTACTCAACAAAATAAAACCCTTCAACCCCTTCCCCCCCCCCAAAAGACCTCAAACAAGCCACTTAATGCCTGATGCCGCCCATACTGGACTACGGGAATACAACCCTCACAGGATCAGCAAAATCGCACCTAGCTCCGCTCAGAACAACTGTAAACGCAGCAGCCAGAATGGTCACCAGAGTTAAAAAATAAGAACACATCTCACTAGCACTCAGAGAACTCAAATGGCTCCCAATCGAAATGCGTGCCAACTTCAGAACTACCTGTCTCACCAACAAAGCGCTGCACACAGGAAAACTCGCATACCTGGCCTCCAAACTCCAGAAGGCTGGTCAGACAAGAAGCCTAGGGAGTACCAACACCTTACTCCTTATCCCTCTGAAAACCCACAAACAAAAAACAGAATCCCGTTCCTTTGCAGGAAATGCGCCCAAAATCTGGAACTCCATACCAGTCCATATCAGGACTAACCCCTCCTACTCAAATTTCAAAAGGCAGCTCAAAGACCTGCTCTTCAAGCGATCTCTCCCGAATTGATAGGTACAGCCTAATCGCAGGATCCCTTCCGCAAAAGCAGACAGAGACTTTGACATTATGACCTCTACCTGACTCTCCTCAGGACTACCTCCTCCAACCCCCCCACTGGATCCAATCCAGTCATAAGTCACTGTAATTTTGCAGCGACAACACATGAACTGACTTGAGACAATGTACAGACTATTATGATTATTTATGTTCACGAATGTCACTGTGATCTTTCTGACGAGACTATACAATCTGTCTGAGGCACTGTACGTATTACTGTATTAATGTATCATAAAAATGTTAAGGCTGTAAAGCGCTCCGATACCTCTGGGTCTGGCTAGCGCTATATAAAACTCATAAATAAATAAATAAAATAAAATAAGTTGGCAAGGAGAAGCGTGATAACGAGCACGGAGACGAGTTCTCATGGGGGAGGATAGGAATTACCAAGTACAAACGAAGTTCCAACTTAAAGATGTGGGAAAGGTTGTGGAAGTATCCAGTTGTGCCGGAGCCATGGAAATTCACTAGCAAAGTCACGTGGGATTATCTACCCTGTATGTAACTGATAATTTATGATGTAGTGAGGGACAGGTGAGTCATCTAAGGATTTCACGGAGAGCAAATCTATGCTTCTGATTGTGTGGCTTTATGCTACTTGACCCATGGTTGGAGTGCCTTCTCCTGAAGACTTCGAGAGATGACACCTTTCTGATTCCACCTTTACCAAATGCTTTTTGGCTTAGGGTTGCTCCTTTTAAGGTAGTGTAGGGAGAGATAGCTTGTGCCTGCTTACTTTGGAAAATCATCTGATGAAATGTAATACTCAATTCTTGTTCATCTATATTGGCATCACAGAATTAGTTGTCTGCTTTGTATTATATAGGGTAAATCTCTTCAGGAGTTTTGGAATTATCTTGGGCTTTCTGTATTTCTATATGATCGTGTTGAGATCTGTTTATACTGATTTGTTTCTAAATTTATAATTAAACCCTACTAAACTTAGATTGTCAAGTGGGCTATTGTGTGGCCCCATTGGTTACACTATATTGAGACTTTAACAAGTGATAGTTTTCTCCCTTTACCTCTCATGCTGCTATAAAGGTTGTTGATCTGGAGATAAATGTTTGAGTGGGCCCGGGCTCCATCACCTCCAAGATGTTGTTTAATTTCTTTATTTTTCACATTAGGGTGCAAACTATCCAAGAGGACAGCAAAATGCAAACACTTACTCTTGGTCAACTTGTTTTTAGAACTGCTCAATGCAAGATTTTACCGTGCTGACTCGTCCTGTACTCTGTTCCAGTAGCACGGAATTCACATTACCATAACTGGCTGGTGGGTCATCACACTCCAGACCCGAGTCAAAGCCATACAAGCATTAAATGCAAAAATCAAAAACCAAGAATCCAAGTTGTTTTTTTATGTAATCCATAGTAATCCATGTTTATTCCAATATTCTTCAATACTTTTTAAGTTCTCACAGAGGCTCATGACTCCAAACTTCTCTGCATCCTGTAAGAATTCGCATTATATCCTGGGTAGCCATACAAAATATTTACCCAATGCATTTCAGGCTCAAAGGCCCTGCGTGAGGGGTCTGTAACATAAAAGGGGCTCATCTACAACCAAACTCAAAGTGCAGAAACATGTCAATATGATGAAAAGAATTTGCATAACATTTTTGTGCACGTTAAATTTCTCCTATTAAATCTTATAGAACAAACAGACACCATGACATCATCCATGTCTAACACACATACACATGAACCATGAGGCATGCTTCATTCGCTCAAGTATTAAGTATACCCATAACCACCACCGTGAAAGATTACATTCAGGATTCAACCTTACACAGTGTAAAAATAACAACTGAGTGTAAGGGGCATTTGGTACGCCACAAACGCACTTCCATCCCTACACATTTTCCAAGACACACATCCATCCACACATGGGAAGAGACCATGCAAGATGCCGCACTCTTTCCTTCTCCTCAGTCATACAACCAAGCAGGCAAAGTGGCTGTGCAGAAAACCACACACGTCACTCCTTACACAAAGTGCACACTATGAACAGACCTTCTCGGGGAAAGAGGCCTGCATGACGTCACGCATACCACTACTGCGCAAACAGAAAGTATCAGAAAGAAGCAAAATTACCAGTGGCGACTTGAAACCGACTTCATCCCTTTGCATTATTCCCTTTCAAATTATGATGCACCGCGTCGCCATTTGCAAGCATTAAACCAATGCCGGTACTCAAAGCCAGTCTGCCTGGCATCGGCATTTCCTATTCTCGGTAAGAATGCCCATGGTTAGATGTGTGCATTTCGTTCTCTTCCAAGTGGTCATTTTAAATGTCAGTAAAAGCACGAAGTATATGCTGCGATGACAGCAGAATGCCCACAAATATGTTTACCCAGAACTTCCAACCGCGTTATTTAGGCCGGATCTTACTGCAGGATAACTTGTGAGACTGCAGTGTGGTGTTGTGTCGCAGCTGCAGAAATGTGAAGACGTCTGCACATCTCTCAGCCAGGCCTTCAGTTGCATGATTAATTTTTAGAGCATGCTTACAGCAAATTTGAAATAAATTGTACGTTATCCATCTCCCGACGGTGGCGCTGTCATTTTGGGTTAATAACAGACGACAGGTACATTTTATGGCCATTCACTGTTATTGTTCATGTGTTCTGTAGCTCACATTAATATTAGTGGGAGATACTTTATTGAAAATCAGAAAAAACCGGCAAGATAGGCACGAGGGACATATATACTTCTGGTTCGTAAAAATATGCAGAGACTTATTTATGACTGTTGCGTATTCCGATAGAAAGATCTAAAGGACAAAGAATCAAACTTGACAGAACTCGCTCAGCCTTTCATCATTCTGATACTAATAAAAAGAAATCCATTTAGAATGAATACCTGTCATGTAGCTGCCAAGAGGCAATTACATTTTGATGCGCAATAAAGTCATTATTATATTAGTTGAATAAAATATCATGCTGTGTAGCACTTGTTCTCTGAAGTTCTTGCCTATAAATGCCCAGAGGTCTTGCGTACATGCGATCGTGCTACTCAAATACCTTCTAGATCTATACATGAAACTGGGTTACTAGTGTAACGCCAGTCCTTAAATATTTTGGAGTTGAGCTGTTGTAATGGAGCTCACCAATCCAACCAGTATTTCGCAAACCCTCACCCCCTCAACAGAAGCATGCGAACGGATTAGTACCTTCTTTTCCGAAAAAATCAACAAAATTTACTCCACCTTTACCCCCTCCCATCCCACCACCCCTTACGATAACTCTAATGTAGATCAACCTACATCCGACAAAAACAACGTCCTTCTAGACACAGGCAACTCCCCAAGTCTAACCAACTTCCAACCACTCTCCGAAGAGGGAGTGTTGGCAGTTCTTAAAACCATTAAATCCGGCTCTCCTGCAGACCCCTGCCCGCACTTTGTGTTCTCAGAGATTGCCCCGACACTCTGCCCCCTCATTACCAAACTTTTTAATCAATCCCTTGCCTCCGCGTCCTTTCCAGACTCCTGGAAACACGCATCTGTAACCCCTCTCCTGAAGAAAGCCGGCTCTGACATCCTCAACCCAGAAAACTACAGGCCGATCTCACAGCTCCCCTACCTCTCCAAAGCACTGGAGAAAATGTTAAACTTACAACTGTCCAAATACTTGGAGGACAACTCGCTTTTGGACCCCACCCAAACCGGCTTCAGATCTAACAACAGCACCGAGGCTACGCTGCTGGCAGTGTCGGACAGTGTCAGATGCATCACTGATCAAGGGGGATCGGTGGCTCTGATACTGCTAGACCTGTCGGCAGCGTTTGACACGGTGTCGCACGAATGCCTGTTAAACATCCTCCAGAGCAAAGGAGTACAAGACACAGCGTTAAAATGGATTGAATCTTTCCTGAGCAATCGCTCTCAAGCAGTGCACATGGGTCAATTCCACTCCAAACCCCGTCACATTGGCTGCGGAGTCCCACAAGGGGCCTCTCTAAGCCCCACTCTCTTTAATGTCTACGTTTCATCTCTGGCTGACATTGGAAGAAAGTGGGGCATCGGCGTATGCTCATACGCCGACGACACACAGCTAATGGTGACCATGGATGAAAGATTGGAAAGATCGGAAACAACTAAAGAAAAACTACATAGTTGCCTCTCCGAAATGGCAGAGTGGATGCGCAACCACTGCCTTAAACTCAATGCCGGAAAATCTGAAATACTACTGTTCGGAGGAGCAAAACTATCATGGAATGATACGTGGTGGCCACCGACACTGGGAACAGCCCCCACCCCGAAACAGTATGCCAGAAACCTTGGCATCATGATGGACGACGCACTATCCATGAAAGACCACGTACGCATACTCTGGGGTAAAGGATTTGCAATCTTGAAACTCCTAGCCAAAATTTTTTCCTGGATCCCACTGGACTGTCGGCGTACAATTACCCAGGCCCTCCTGGTCAGCCGCCTGGATTATGGCAATGCCCTGTTCGAGGGGATGAACGAACAACTGTTCTCCCGCTTACAGGTCCTTCAAAATCAGGCAGCCAAACTGGTATGCAAAAAGGGCAAACGAGATTCAGCATCAGCATGCCTGAAACAACTCCACTGGCTGCCAATGCGCCAGCGAGCCACCTTCAAACTACTCTGTCACGCGCACAAAGCCCTCCACAAAACAGGCCCTACAATCCTGCAAGGGAAAATCGAGTTTTACATTCCAAACAGGAACCTAAGATCCAATAACTCAGCCCTAGCAAAACCCAAGCGCATTTACAAGACAAGAACGGGTGGACGAGCCTTCTCACACCTGGCGGCCAAACGCTGGAATGAATTACCCATGGATCTTAGACACACTACAAACCTTCTTCAATTCCGGCAAAAACTCAAAACTCACCTTTTCCCTAAAAACTAACTCTCCCCGCGCAACTCAGCAGTCCCCTTTTTCTTTTTAGCGCCGTGATATCCCTTGGGATGAGTGTTGCGCTCTACAAATACTAGAAATAAATAAATAAATAATGGAGCATCTCAGTGCAATCCCGGTGACCAATTCCCTGATTTGGCATTTGAAACCAAAAAACTAGGAATAGCAAAAAGTAAGGGCTAAGACTGGAAAACTCGATAATACACAACCTCTTCGGGCTGCATACGCTAATACTGTAGTTCAGTGCTTAATTTTAAAGTTAAAGTATCCGGGCCACTGAAGCTTCCACTACCTACAATTCAGACTATTCCAGGCCACTCAAAGTCTACTCAAAGCTATAACAATAGCCTGGCCACAGGTCTTATTTACATTTTAATGCATATTGCACAATAAACTCTGTTGTGCTCATCCCAAAATTACCACGAGGTGGACTATCATAAGTGCTGGTATCATAAGTGCTGGTAATTAGAATTACGTGACAGTGCCGAGAACTGGCAACCACCTGCTCAAATTAAGGACTGCTACTGCTACAAGCAAGTAATCTCTTCTACAGAGGTCCTGATTACAAGATGTATAGAACAGCGACGGGTACATACCACCCCAAGAAAACACATTACCAGGTGCAGTTAATACTGATCTTCCAAGATTTCCTTGTAGGAATGGGGTATAACAAGTGGAATGCATACTCACTGCTCCATATTCTACAACTTTCACCTTTTTTTCCATCCGTGTTGTTTGCATGAATTTTGGTGGCAGCATCCGTCAGAGGAATTGTGGCCATACTAATAATTATAGAATTTGAGATTCTACTCTCTATACCCTGATTTCACAGGGATGGGAATTTTCCCTACAACTCAGAATAGGTCTGACTGTCTTTCAAACTCCCATCAGCCTCAGATTTAATCAGTCCAGTGGCAATGAAAAAAGAATGAACAAGGGTGTGAATAATTCCCGTACTTCTTTAAAGGATAGCTAATCCCTTTACTACCAGAAACATGTACCTATATCCACCCTATTTTCGCCTATGGCGTTTAAGCATATCAAGGCCACATGACACAATTGTCATTTAAATGTTCCAGCTAAGTTTGCATAAGGTTACTTCACACATTGGCAAATTGTCTGGCGCTGGGATGCCCAAATGTCAGGGCTTTAACTGAATTAAAAGTAAGTGAGGATCCATTTAATGAAGTCATTTAAGTAAAATTAAATCTGTTCTCACTAAAAACAAAATAAAAGGGGTCTTTGTGTCACAATCTCTGGGCGGCTGGCAGGTCCTACAGCTGATCCAATAAGTTATGAAATGTATGTTGAAGGCTAATTCCCTAATAGGAGAATTGTGTAACCCCCTACAGGGACACATAAATGAAAAAGGTAGTGTTCCATTCAAAGAACACATTTGAGAACTAGTGGATGGTGCAGAAAGTCCTCCAATTTACAGTAATGTATGTTTGTATATACCGTATTTTCCGGCGTATAAGACGACCCGGCGTATAAGACGACCCCCTACTTTGCTTGATAAAATTTAGGTTTTGTGCTATACTCGCCGTATAAGACTACCCCCACTTCCAGCACAGTCCAACGCAGTCCTGCATAGCCATTTTGAGAATTTATTTTGGGCTTACTAGTGATTCTAGTCCTCCTCCGTGTGGGTGAGCAGTAAGGCTTTATCAGAGGACAGTGTTAAGCGTTTATTAGTCACACTCAAAGACTGAACTCAAACAAATTGGTTGTATAACACATATTGCTTTAGTCACAATATTTTTATTTAGAACCATATGAAAAACAGTCACTTGTAAAACATAAGGCTGTTTGTCATCAAACATGTACGGTAAACATAAAACAGTGCAAGTGGATTAAACTTTTCATAACTCCAAGCGATTTTTTCAGGATTTGCTGACGTTCCCTTTAAAAGCCTTCAAAATCCTCCTCTTCGTCATCTGATATCATAAGTAAGTCAATGAGATCTTGTGGTACATCTGTAAAGCAGTCATCGTATGGATCTGGTAATTCCGTATCAGATGGTGTGGTCTCGGCTTCGGCTTCCTCTTCATCTTGCCACAAGTAGTCATCCTCCATACCATCTAATGAATTTGATATGCCACACTTCTTGAAAGACTTTATGACTGTTTGGGGGACCCTTTGGTGATTTTACTGGCTGCCCATACCTGCTTCTGGCTGATTGCTGTGTCTCTGCTTGCCCTTGCAGAGAGGACTCCTTCTACGACTCGCGTTCTCGGCCAGGGAGGCTGTTGGCTGTTTGTAACCTTTGCTGGGAGGAGAGCGGGGCAGGCGACAACACCAGCGGGGCTGCGAGTAGATAGGCAGGGACTCCAGCGTCCAGGAGCCCCTGCGCGCCCAATCTGCAACACCTGGGCTGCTCTCCCCGCTGGCCACGCCCACCCGCCTATCAGCCTATGAGCCATCAGCTGTAGCGCATTATAGGTCTACAGAGCTTCCGCTTCGCGGGAGCGCGCCGGGAGAAGCCCGGGACAAGGGCGGGACCGTCTGTGGCCGTCCGGGGCCGCTGGAGGCCGGGCTGGGCCACCCCGCTGACATCTGCTAGTAAGTCGTGCTACTGGGTTCTCAATCCTAAGGAATGCCGGATCTCCCTAGTACTTCCGCCTTGAGGACTCCACCGGGCGATGCCGGCCAATCAGTTGTTGGTCCCTTGGACAAGTTTTTCAATCGCCCCCCCCCAGTTGATTGACAAAGAAATATCGCTTGCCGAGAGGCGTGCAGAGCGAAGACTATCAATTGAACTTTTAAAAAATCCTGGGGATAAACGCTCTGGTCAAATCTATCCTGCTTTAGTTACACCTTTGTCTTCACTACACTTACCCATCGTTTTCGACTTGGGTCATGATGTAACTACCAATGGGGTCAATCAGGGGACTGTGGGCGATTTGATTCCTCTCTGTGTGAGCCACACAGAGACTACAATCTGTTCAACTAAGGTGTGTGCTCCATTGACCAATTCTAAACCAGGTCTTAAAAGAAAAGGTAATGCATTATCCAGGAAATGTCTTCCATCTAAGCCACCTTATAAACTTAGGAAAACTAACAAAAGCTTGTATTCTAGTAAGGTAGCTTTAGAAGTGTGCCGTGGGAGGGAAACTATGCAAGAGGGGGCTGTTGTAACATCTGATAGTCCAGACCCTAGTTCTACCATCCCTATAGATACAGGGACGGCAACAGTAGATATACAGCCATCCCTGAGCAGTTTGCTCCCTGCTTTAGAACGAATGTTAAGGTCCTTATTGCTTCCATTAGAGGAACGCATTATCAAGCTCTCAGATCGCCTAGACCATTTCGAGCAGGCAACATTAGACAATTTGTTCTCCACCAAGGCACTGATAAAAGTACAGGCTAGGTTGGATGGTAACAGTAATTGCCAGAAAACTGCTCAAGTATCATTACAAGATAAGGGACAAAGGGAACAATCTAACTCTCCACTACCTGTAAAGACTGACAGCCTGGCAGTAAAGAGACCTCCGAAGTCCCTTAATTCAGCACTACAGGGTATTGTTGTAAATGCTCCCATCACTGTAGTGCCTGCCCAGTCTGCTGTGCAGGAAGCACCTGCTCAGTCTGCTGTGCATCAACCGCTGCCTAGCACAAATCCTTTGGTTACTGCAGTGGCAGGAGGTGTGGAGGGTACTAAAAGGGGTTCTGTTATATCATCTGCCCCACTGACTGGAAATCAACCATTAATGAATAAATCGATACTCCGCCCTGCCCCTACTGTTTCCAGACCGTCCTTACCACCCTTGAAAAAGCCACCTCACAAGAAACCCCCCATGAACCTCACCCCAGATTCCTTCCCCTTTGTAGCAGTCCTGATAAATGATCCACCACTTCCACCGGGACAGAGAGAAACCTTCCAGATGCTCAAAAACAAGGCTATGCACTGGTTAAGGGTGAACCGGCCTCTACCTGGGGAAGTTGATGGTCTTATATTGGGAGTGAGGCGAATAGATTGGATAGGTTCCACCACTAAAAGTCTGGGGGGGGACTGTATCGTGGTTAATTTTCAAGACCCAAGGGTTGTAGGATGGCTAACTAGACAGGGCTGGTGTACGGGTAAGGGAGGAATTGGTATTGTCGACCTTACTTTCTTTTACCCACGTCCCACTAGTGTCTCAACCTCTTTGATTAACGAGCAAAATGACCCCAGAAGTTGTCTGTGGCCAGGGATTGATACAGTAGTCCCATCCACACAGTACTATAACCATACTACTGTCCCGTGTACTACCAATTTGGGTGGGTGGTAAGACTTAGGGAGGGGATGGTGACAATCCCTCGATCACCAGGGAAAAAATATGAGTCTAATTATCAATAGAGTGGTTGGAACATTTTACTCCAGAAATTTAAACTCCGCGGCAGAATCAAACTCATTGCCCATCTTACGGGAGTATACGGATTCAGGTGACATAAGGGAATTAGGGGTAGCGCCGATCTTAACTGAGCCTACAAACGCTTGTTCTTCTGTGGGAGTTATAGATTTGGTAGATACTGTCGAGCCCGGTAGCTTTCCGACTGTGACGGACCCACTTGCCAGGGTTCTCAGTGGGAATGTGGCCGGTCTGGACAGGAAATTGGCCCTGCCTGACTTGAACGCTCTGGGGGTGGAACATCCAATATGTCTGTCTCAGGAAACCTGGTGCAGGGAGCCCTCCCATAAGGTGGGATACTCGTCCTGCCATACCTTTGATGAAACTTCCTTCCCAAGTCTGGACCTCAATAGGGGTGAGGAGGAGGGCTTTCTAATTACACCATATTCGATAGTCCCTGACCCTCCAACTATGATGGCCACTAGCCAGATTCAGCGAACATCATTTGTCCTAGAGAAGGAATGATTAGATCCTCCAATTGACATCGACATTATTGGCTTGGAGGAGAAATCATCAAGGAGAAAATAAAAATCCTTAGCTGGAATCTCGCGGGCATTCATAGGAAATTGGGTCTGCCCGAGTGGAGTGACTTGGTTGAAGCTCATAAGATCTGCATATTCCAGGAGACCTGGAGCACTGAACCACTCCACCGGGTTGGGTTCGTAACCTATTTCGTCCCAGCTGAGAAATCCAGATATGGGAAGGGACGTCCCTTGGGGGGCCTCATTATCTGGGTAAGCATTTCTCTTAACTACCGAATAACATCTAAGCAGATAAACAGCCCAGATATCTTAGGCATTCTATTGTCCAGCCCTTGTAGAGGTCTGTCTCTGGCTCTTTACAACGTCTATGCCAGAGGCACAAAAAATGGGTGCATCTCATCTGTAATATCTGACCTTGAGGTGCAGCTCAGGGACCAAAAGGAATCTAATCATATATTAGTAGCGGGCGACTTTAACTGCACCTACGAACCACTTCCTCTAGATGGTATCCCTGACCTGGGCGAAGAAGATAGTAGATGGGGTGTCCCCATACTCTCCATCCCTCCGATCAAGCGTTGGACTCGTAGTGCAGTGCAGTTAAATGCACTGACTTTAGAATTTGGCCTAAGAGCCACCAATGGCCGCACGTCTTCTGACCGGATGGGCGTTCCTACGTTCAACAGAGTTGGTCATACCTCGAGGATTCACTACATTTTGTTGGACCTAAAATTATGGAGCATGGTGGAAGATATGGTAGTTACACCAACTGTGGAAAGCGATCATAATTCGCTTTCCCTATCTATCACAAACCTCTGGCCCAACGGCGCACTGTTAACACCTTCCATTCACAAGATCATTGTCTCCTCCTGTGGAAGACGCATAAAGTGGGATAAAGTTGCTAATAATGCTGACAAACTTTCCAGCATAGATGAGGTTCTTATGGCCTCACAAGTAGAGCTTGATAACATTAACTTAGCCTCGCAAGCTGAAAAGGCAACACCTATCTTTGAAGCAGCTGTCAAGGATATAGGCGAAGGTTTCTGGGCTAAAGGCTCTGCAGGGAGGAATATGTCCCAATATAAAATCAAGTGGATGCACGATTGGTATACCACAGCATGTAGGAAAGCTAAGTCTCGTCTAATTGAGGCTGTTAAAAGCAAATCTCAATCCCTGATACAGACAGCCAGGAAGGAGCACAAGAGAACTCTGGTACAGGCGAAAAAGGAGTGGGATGATGCCTATTGGTCTACCCTTAAAGAAGCTAGCTCCAAGAAAGATTCAAAATGCTTCTGGGATACCATTAGAGCTAGAAACAGGCCAGATAGTGACTTGATCACTTGTAATATCCTTAGCCAGGCGTGGGTCAACCATTTTTCAAAGCTTTATACTCGACAAGATGCTCACTCTACTCCCATCGCTTCCAGTGATTATGATGGGGGGGTTATGGTTCCAGTATCTTTCCCTCCAATCTTGGATATTTATCCTAAAGATTTTGATTTCACAATTAAGGAAGTGGAATATGCAATAGGCACTATCATCCCTCAGAAAGCTGCAGGCCCGGATGGCATCCCTGGTGACCTTTTGAGATTTGACATCCCGAAGTGGGGAAAATTGATTCACTCCCTGCTTGTTTCCATCTGTAGGGGTGCTCCTATCCCCTCTTCGTGGAAAGGGGCGGAGGTGGTCCCTATTTATAAAAAAGGCCCCAGGGGTGACCCATCAAATTATAGGCCCATCAGCCTGCTAGACATCAGCCAAAAAGTTGTTGGAAAGGTTCTACTGGTCAGAATACTAGACTGGGTAGCCGAAAATAAAATCCTCTCTGACTACAAGGCGGGTTTTAGGGTGGGCACCGGGACAATCGAACAAGCTTTTAGATTAATGATGGTGTACTGGAAAGTCGTGGTTATAGGCAAGGGCAGTCTTTATCTCGCGTTTATCGATTTAAAGACTGCCTTTGACCTTGTACCTAGGGAGACCCTATGGAGTGTATTGGCTGAAATGGGGTTGCCCCACTACTTGCTATCACTACTCATTAGGCTACATGAAAATAGCTTTGCCCAGATTAGGTGGGGCCCAGGAGGGGAAAAAACAAGCAGTATCCCGGTTGAGAGAGGTGTCCGCCAGGGATGTGTGTTAGCTCCCACCCTTTTTTCTCTCTACATCAATGGGGTGGTTGAGCATCTCCGGGAACATCCTTCAGATGAACCATCCCTGGCTGGCGAACGTATACCTACCCTCCTCTTCGCGGACGATACGCTTTTAATATCAAAAACCCCAGTAGGCCTCCAAAGGCTCTTAAACAACTTTCAATCTTTCTGCTCCAAATGAGGTCTGGTAATCAACACAAGCAAGACAAAATATCTTGTGTTGAATCCTCCAAAAAAAAACAGTCCGCTCTCCTACCCTGAACGCTGAACCCCTGGAGAGGGTAGAAGTCTTCGACTATCTTGGTATTCGCCTTTCACACAAAATGGAATGGTCCCCACATTTGGACAAAATGCTGTTAACCCACAAGAGGATAACAGGAGCTCTTTTAAAAGAACAACGCTCCTGCAAAATAAGACCAATAGCTGTAGTTCTTGAGATCTATTCGGCTAAAGGGGTCAGCTCTGCTCTTTATGGGGCTGAACTTTGGGGCTCATCCATTACTGACGATTTACCAAGATCAGAGAAGAAATTTTGTAGAGCAATTATGTCACTCCCCCAGGGCACCCCCACGGTCCCGCTAATGTTGGACCTAGGATGTCGCCCAATTGATGATCTTGCAAGACTCCGCCCACTTTTGCTATGGGCACGACTGTGGCGTGTGGAGGAACTTGGAACATACGCGCAAGGTCTAGCAGAAATTATGTCATCACCAGGGTGGCATAAAATTAAATGGTTGAAAGATATTAAGACAATGCTATCAAACCTGGGCTTAAATGATGCGTGGGCTAATAGATCCTCACCCCCGAAGTCAATCCTTAAGAAACTTTATTGGGACTGGATCTTTCTACAAAGGAACACCAGTACTACTATGGGCAGACTTACGGAGGACTTCTTGAAGTTTAAGGATCAACCCAAACGGGAAGTGTACCTTGATATTATAGAAAAACCCTTTGATAGGGCTTTGTACTTTAAGTTTAGAGTAGGAAGCCTTCCTTTGTATTATTTTACTTCACGTTGGAAATCCCCCGCACAGTCTACAGAACTTTGCCCAGTATGCCTATGTAAATCAGAGACAGTGGCACATTTTTTGTTTGAGTGCAGAGAGTATGCCCTTCCTAGGAGGGTTTGGCTCAAAAATCTATGCCGGCAGCTGGGTACTAGGAGCCACATGGCGGCAATTCGGATATTAACGTCTGACAGTCGTGCTATCTATGTTTGTGCCCCAGCTAAATTTTTATCATGGGCATGGTCAATTCGAATCAAAAGGCTAAAATCAATTGTTTAATGTTTTTTTTAAAAACTGCCAAATGAACTTTTTTGAAATCTGTAAAATTTTAAATTAATTCTTTTTACTGGGTTAAACTTTTTTTGTATGTTCGTTTTTGCTTTTTGTTCTTAAATTTGATGTATTTGTTTCATGTGCAGCTTTTATGATAAAATTTTATCGAAATAAAGCTTTACTGACTGACTGACTGACTGTTTCTGCATCAATATCATTCCAGGCTTTTATGACAAACTTGCACAAAACATCCAACTGTGGTGCACGCATGTTTCCTCCTTTTGTGAATGTTTTTTCACCGCTAACCATCCACTCATTCCACTGTTCTCGAATGCGATCTTTAAATGGCTTGTTTAGGCACACATCCAGTGGCTGTACCAACGATGTCAATCCTCCAGGAATAACTGCAGCATCTGTTTTTATTCTTGCCAGTCTTTGCTTGGTGCTGGGAGTTAAATGAGCCCTGAACATATCCCACACCAGTAGACTACGTTTTTGAAGAAGTCCACCTGGTTGCCTGCTCCATACATTATCAAGCCATAGCTTTACCCCTTCTTCATCCATCCAGCCTTTTTCATTCACATGTACAAAACAACCAACAGGAAACTTGAGTTTCGGCATTGTTTTTCTTTTAAAAATAACCATTGGTCTCAGTTTGGCGCCATCAGCTGTGCATGCTAGTACCACTGTAAAACTGGACTTCTCATGTCCCGTTGTTTTTATTAAAATTGTTTTTTCACCTTTTGGATGGACAGTTTTGTTTGCAACCATATCAAAATTCATTGGAGTTTCATCCATATTTCCGATACTACTTAGCGCATAGCCATGTTCATTGCGCAGCTTAATAACGTAGCGATGGAAACTTTGCATTTTGGCATCAAGATCTGCAGGTAATTTTTGTGCAATTTTCGTCTTTTGCCTCAATACCAGATTATGCCTTCCCAAGAATCTAGTACACCAGGATACAGTGGCCTTAAATCTGTTGCTGAGATCTGGGTTAGATTTGGCCCACTGAAGTGCAAACAAACGTATTTTATTTCGTGTCACTACATAACCGCTTTGGCGGTGCTCATTCACCATGTCTGCTACATGTTTTTCGAGTTCTGGCCAATGTGGGGTGCCTCTTCTTAATGCACACTTACCCCTTGGCATACTCCTTAATGCTTTTTCATTTGCTTTCCAGGCCCGAACCATCTTTTCAGTTACTCCATATTGTCTTGCAGCAGCACAGTTATTATGTTCCATGGCAAAATTTACAACTTTAAGTTTGTAACTGGCTTCATATTTCTTTCTTCTTGCTGCTGCTGGAGCCATGATGGGTTCTTGACTGTCAGCCATTTGCATACTGTATGTACTGCTGCTATACTGTATGAACAGGTACAGGGACTGGTACTGTACTGTCTTCACCACATGTAAATATCTGCTCACCAGACTGCCTTTCCTGTTTGCAACAACCAGCCAATCACGGCAAGTGCTCTACTGGTACTGGTACCGGTACTTCCTGTGCACTCCTGTGCACTGCATACAAACTCTGTGCTCACACTACAGGCCCTCTCCAAGCATCTCCTTTCTTTATTAAACTGTACAGTGCAGTTGAGGTGTGTATCAAAAGAAGGTACCTACCTTATGTTAGATTTCAACATAATATGGTAATAAAGATTATATAACTATCAGTCATATTAAAACATTAAAAAGAAGGGTAGTGTGTTTTGTCCCCTTTCTATCTCCATGGACTGAGGAGATCATGTGGTACTGACACTCCCCTCCTTCCGATGAGCATGAGATTTCTGGAAGGAGAGAGAGATCAGCACATGTGGAACACAGTGGGGGCCGCCATCTTCAGAGCTGCCTGTTATATTTCAGGACCTCCTGCTGCCTCATCCTGCTGCCTCATCTGCCTGGGGATTTGCAAGCGGTTGTGTGCAGGTCAGTCTAGGCAGGAGTGCTTTAGAGCAATCGTGCAGTGTCTGCCATTTATTGCAGTATTATACCTCTACTCGTACCTTGTACGCTTTTATAACCTGCACACTTATCACTTTTTTCTCTTGTAATGTACCGATTGCTACCTCATGTATTTTGGTTGCTCGCTATTGTCACTTTTGAACCATGTAACTTAACGTTTGGTTTTTTCATATTTGTTCATTTTGTACCGTAATTGTTCCTATTACCGGTTCCGCTCCACTGTGAAATACGGTTTGTGTCAGAGCGCTTTACAGTACGGTAACAGTATTGAGGGGAGGGGGAGCTCTGGCACTGGGCACGGACGGCGGATTAGAGCCCCCCCCCTCCGGCTGGGTCAGAAGCGTGGGCGGGAAATGATGCAGCTCGAACTCGCATCCAAGAAAACAAAACTACGGTATGCCACGGCCCCAACAAAATCAGCGAGGGGCTGATCTTGGATGCGAGTTCGAGCTGCACCATTTCCCGCCTACGCTTCCGATTTTGGGTCGGAAGCGTAGGCATTGTCATTCGTTAATCTGCTGTTCATTGCTGTACCTATGGGATTATTGCTGATATCTGGTAAGTTCGAAAACATGGCGTCCGCCGCTGCTGCCCTATCCCTGAGCCCGTCAGCTTCGGTGGTCATGATTAGTTAGAAATATAGGGTTGTAAGCACTGTATACTTAGGCGGGAAATGTTTCTTCCACCATGCTTGTATACTGGAAATATTGCGAGCCTAATCTCTCCACCCGCACTAAATGTCTAGTCCTCCGAGTACGCTCAGCTTACCGCAGTGAAGCAGCTCCAGTGCCCGGCGGCGTCCTCCGACTCCGTGGATGCTATCGCGGATCCTCAGCGTTGTCCACCGATGCAATGCTCTCCGACTCTGTGGCTGGCGGGGGGATTAGAGCCCCCTCCGGCTGGGTCGGAAGCGTGGGCACCTTCAGGAGTAGTCCGCGCTGTTGAAAAACACATGAAAACAGACGGTCTAATTTGGCATCCGGCGTATAAGACGACCCCCGACTTTCCAAAACATTTTCAGGGGTTCAAAAGTCGTCTTATACGCCGGAAAATACGGTAATGTCCAAATTACCGGTAATCGGCACTACTCTAAACACCCTTTTCTAGTACCAGTACTCATTAAACAAGATACCCCACCGAGCAGCTCGGGAACCAGCTAACGACAATGAAACTTTCTAACAACCTAACCTCAACCTACCAATCAGATTGTCCCTCCCCTTACCTGAACACTAATAGGAGGAAGACCATGCACACTAATTGTTTTATCTGTCGGCTTCCTACAGACAAGCATTTCAAAGGCCAGACGAGTTTATACTTGTAGCTCCAGTCCTTGAAGGCCTGCAGGACCTTCAGATAAAAATCTGGGACGCTGGCACCCTGTTTAAAGTCAAGGCTGTCCTCCTTGGTAAGTAGGGGGACATGCAGGGCAAAAAATAATTTTATAAACGTTCTTGCATGCCACGGAGCTGGGAAGGTGGGGACTCTATATTTTTATTTTTGTTGTTTGCATAAAGTAACACTTTTACATTAAGTAAGTTATAGGCTGGGCCTGTGGCTTATTTTTAAATGTGATGCCAGGCAAAAGACAAACCATATCAAGAGGACCATCACAGGGGTGGGGGAGGCAGTGGGGGTCTGGGCATGCACCAAGATGGTGGTCTGACCGAGAAACTCCCAAGCAGCCAAGCTGTGCAAACGGAATATGGACATACTGGTAGAGGGCACACCCGAGCTGGCGCCAAACAATGCGGAGAGTTCTGAGCTGTTGCGCGGGATCTCCCTATCGCACCTGAAGCCCGAATATGCACCTGAAATGAGATTGGATCCGGCTGCATCCTCCACATTGAGGCCAATAATGAACATTTATAGAGGACAATTGAGGGGCAGTGTGTCAGTATGATCCCCCTGCTCTGGGTGAAATAGGTGCAGTGTGCAGTACTGTTCACCTGAAGAATAGCCACTCCCATATATAATTTAACTAAAGCTGAGGGGTGACCGAGTTGATTGTGGCCTGTACCTGGAGTCCTGGGCTGTGGAGTGAGGGTGTGAGGGGGTTACGGTGGCCCTCCTTCCCCGGCGCACTACGCCATACAATAGTGCATGCCCGAGAGCTTTGGCGACCACTTTTGCCCCTGCACATAATTGGCCAGTATCGGTCGGAGTGACCCTAAACTGAGGCAGCTCACCTTTGATACATCTAAGACCCCAAGGAAGGATGGCGGAGAGGAGGCGCCGTGCAAAGATCCCCCTGAGCGAACAGACCCTCCGGTGACTGGTGGCGCTATGAAGGAGGGAGCTGCCACCATTATGGCTGAGCTACATGTGGGGTAAAAGGCCATAGAGGCTCGCTTTGATGAGCTGGGCGAGCGGATAGATGGCATGCATGGCCGCCTGGAGCAACTTGAGGCCCGCAAAGACGCTGCTAAGAAACGCATTTCCGACTCTGAGGATACGCACGTCACAATGAACAAGCGCCTAGATCGCGTAGAGTGCCTTTTGAAGACAACAGTGGTAAAGGCGGAGGATCTTGAAGCACAATCACTCTGCAATAATTTGCGAATTGCCGGGATTGCAGAATTCACCTACACTGATCCCATGGAGGCATTTGTAGAGCAGGTGCTGACTGACCTCTTCGGCAGAGACGGTTTTTCAGCCACATTTGCGGTTTCCTGGCCCCCAGGTGCGCCTCCCCGTCTTGTAATTGCGCGCTTGTTGAACTATCATGACAGAGAGGTTGCACTGAGAAAGGCCCGGGAGATGGGGAAAATATACAATACCAGGGAATGAATATTTTATTGTATCCTGACTACATGCTCAGGGTACAGTACGGCAGGCGTAAACTCCAAAATATGAAGCGAACATTGAGAAATGAAAGTGTCAGCTATGCCATATTGTAACCGGCACGATTATGTGTCCAGCTCGGGGGTAAAACACTTATTTTTGATACGCCTGCGGATGCAACAGAACACCAGAAATGTCACAAGGAGGGCAGAGGCGCTTATCCTGGAAAATAGATGCCTGCTTGGGGCGGGTGCATGAGATAAGTAGTTAGGCGCTCCTTCCTTCCTTGAGGTACTGTGGGTTTCGGCGCAAACTTAGTATTACTCTACAAGCTGATCGATGTGTTGCCTTTTCTTTATGCTTTTTATTCCACTAGTGATGTGCTTGTTATATGCTTTTCTCATGACTGCAGTTGCATTTAATAGATGTTATATTGTTATAGTCATTTGTGGTTCGCTCCGGCATTGCTGCCCCCCTAGGAGATCTCTTATTTCGTTGATTTACTTGTTTTACTAAAACGTAATGTTTTGGGCTTCATCGGATATAGGTTGGGTGGATATCCGATGTGGTTGGGGGGGTGGAGGGGAGAGAGTTCCAGTGGACTGTTTTTGTTTTGCTTTTTGTTTCACAGGTCATGCACAATATTGACACCTGGCTATCTCACCATGCGCTTACTGTTATATTGAGCTGCATAGAAATGAGCATGTGATAGCGGGGGTGGGTGGGCGACCTGAAGGGTGGTTATTCTGGGGCCTGGCGCTTCCCCACTGAAGCTCTATTGGATACCGTTTTTAGGAGTGAAGTGCAAGACGCTATTGTGGAATACTTTCGGATAAATACAGGCTCAGTGCCTTGCTACGCCACCCTGTGGGAGGCCTTTCAGCTGTACAACAGGGGTATTTGTATCGCCAAGCAGGCTGGAGTCATCTGCACGATTCACAGGAACTAAAGGACTTAGACACACAGTCGTTGACTGGCAGGGGCCCTGCTCCATTTCATCGGCACACTAGGTTTACTGGGAGAGTTCCAAGAACTGGCGAAGTGGGAGACAACTTTCTTGGGGAAATACGCTTGTGCCGGGGTGTATGTGGAGGGAAAGAGACCGGGGCGCACTCTGGCGCGTTTATTCACCACCAGACACCAAACCACATACATTAGAAGGTTGCGGGATCTGAATGGCGACCATGTAACAGATGTCTCCACCATTCAAGCATGCTTCCTGTCCTATTACACTCGCCTCTACACAACGTGCTCACCACCATCTGGTGAAATGCTGACAGAGTATCAAAATGAAGTAGCGATGGTGTGGCCAGAGAGGGCACAGCAGGAGTTTCTCGCCTCTCTCATTGGTGCAGACAAAATTACTGAGGCCAGAAATGGCCTGGAGGGCTCACGGGCCACTGGCATGGATGGGCTCACCGGCACATTTTACAAAGCCTATAAGGAACAACTTGCCCCACAGCTACTTGAGGTGTACGCTGAAGCATTGGAATCGGGTGAGCTTCCCCCTACTATGTGCGAGGCTATAGTAACTTTACTCTTGAAGCCAGGTAAACTGGCTGATAACTGCACCTCGTATAGGCCCCTGTCCCTCCTCAATCAGGATTATAAGATATTAGCAAGAATATGGAACTCACTCCCACCCGCCATTAGAAGAATACTGTCTCTAGCCCACTTCAAAAAGGAGACCAAATCTTTCCTAATGGGCAAATTCCTCTCCTAAAGCTCACGCTACAATCACCCCCCCAACCTGACTTTACCTATGATCTCTGCACTATTCCTTGGCTGCCTTCCCCTATGTTACCCACCCTGCACTTTGAACAATCCATCAGTGTGATGAGACTGCTTTTCTAGTTTATTGCATCGTTTGTGCTCCTATCCCTTATAGTAGTCGAATATTATGACTGTTTGTTTTACCATATACTGTTTCTGTTGGTTTCCTTATCCCTGGACTCTCCCCCCCCCCCTTTGTTCTGTATCCCACCTGATACTACTGTAAAGCGCTCAGATACCCTCACGGGTCTGGTTCGCGCTCTATAAAACACTAAATAAATAAATAAAATAAATAAATAAATACTGGCCACATGCATCTTGCTTATAATCAAACAAATTATCTCCCCCTTTCAGTCGAGATTTATGCCGAACAGGTCCACATCGGTAAATTTGGGCACTTTTTTGCGGTCATCAACCAAATCAACCCTGAACTCCCAGCCGAGGCCATTTTGTTAGATGCTGCGTTACGCAAACTTGGCTTCCCCCAAAATTTCTGGCCACTGGTCAGCGTTCTGTACATCAATCCAAGTTGCACAACTACGCATAAATGGAGTACTATCTGATAGATTCACACTATCAAGGGGCAACCGGCAGGGATGCCAGCTATCGTGCCAGCTTTTTATTGTCTCTTTGGACCCGCTGGTGCAGCATTTGCAGGAGCGTCCTTATATGTGGACGACATTTTTCTATTCGTCGACGAGCCGGTTTTATATCTTCCCCCTCTAATGAGAGAGATGGTACGGTTTGGAGTCTTCTCCGGACTGGTCATTATTTGGAAAAAATCAGAAATATACCCTTTGACTGATGCAACCACGCCCTTTACGCTGGAGTTTCCACTGTGATGGCGTGGCACCCCCACCAGATACCTCGGGATTACTATACACAGCTTTCCAGCCGTGAGGGAAACGGCACGAAGGACACTTACCCTGGGAGCTTGCCTTGCCTTGGGGGAACAGCTTTGCCCCGAGAACCTGCCGTGAGGGAAACGGCTCGACACCCGCAGACATCCACCCGGAGCCACACGCAGCTGGGGAACTACATCACCCAGCTGCCCCGGGGTTAGGCGCGGCGGCTCTGACGAGTCAGACGCGCCCGGAGGCGCCTTATCAGAAGGGAGCGCCGAAGCGCTCTGGGGTCCCGCTTTCCAGACGTGAGGGAAACGGCACGAAGGACACTTACCCTGGGAGCTTGCCTTGCCTTGGGGGGAACAGCTTTGCCCCGAGAACCTGCCGTGAGGGAAACGGCTCGACACCCGCAGACATCCACCCGGAGCCACACGCAGCTGGGGAACTACATCACCCAGCTGCCCCGGGGTTAGGCGCGGCGGCTCTGACGAGTCAGACACGCCCGGAGGCGCCTTATCAGAAGGGAGCGCCGAAGCGCTCTGGGGTCCCGCTTTCCAGCCGTGAGGGAAACGGCACGAAGGACACTTACCCTGGGAGCTTGCCTTGCCTTGGGGGAACAGCTTTGCCCCGAGAACCTGCCGTGAGGGAAACGGCTCGACACCCGCAGACATCCACCCGGAGCCACACGCAGCTGGGGAACTACATCACCCAGCTGCCCCGGGGTTAGGCGCGGCGGCTCTGACGAGTCAGACGCGCCCGGAGGCGCCTTATCAGAAGGGAGCGCCTATCGCCCCGCGAGTCGCGCGCGGGAGAAGCCCGGGACAAGGGCGGGACCATCTAAGGCCATCGTAGGCCAGAGGAGGCCGGGTCGGGGCACCCCCCTTGGAACTGATTAAAGAAAAGAGGGGAAAGGACAGAAGGTACAGACAGCCTTTCGATTACTCCTACTATATATATCCCCCACGTTTTAGAGTAACGGGACTGTGGAACTTTTTTATAGAGGAGGAGGTACTGCTCAATTGCCCATCACCTAAAGATGAACAGTAAGGGGGGCCTTGGTGAATCCTCCTATCAGAGCAAGTCACACAGGGGATTAATGGACTTTTATGTCAAGAGCTCTGTTCTCCCTATTGTCCGCGAATTAGAGAGAATAGAACAGTCACCAGTTATGGTTAGTTCCCCGAGTGTGTGTTTGCCCCCACAGATTACTGATCCAACTATTTCATTACTGGAGGAACTAAATATCATGTGTGGAACTATATATGCCCCTGTGGATCTTCAACCTAGAGCTCCCATTTCCCCTATAGTAATGCCTAGCCCTAGGACTAGCGGCTCACCTCAACTTACCCACATTTCACAGGGTACACTACACGCAACAGGTCCAATAGTAAATCCACATCTTGCTGTCGCTAACGAGGTTTCCTCTACTAACAGGAAGGGAGATGAGACTACACAAACAGGGAAGCAGGCCGAGCAACACACTAACTATAAACCACCCACTCCCTAACACTCCTAGCATTGTAACACCTAAAGTATGCTCCAATGTCTCCTTACTGGCCTCATTGGAAAGTATGATAAAGACACTAATTTCGCCATTAATTGACAAAATGACCAGTTTAGGGGATAGGCTTTCAGGGGTTGAGGAAGCAATAAAGGCTAACTCCCTACTCTTAAGAACTAAGGCAGAGCCTGTTCACCCACTGCGTCCAGCCCCCACAGAACACCATAATACCACCATACAAAGTAAACCAACCCACATCCAATCGGCAACTCTGCATAGTAAAAACATAAATCATCCCAAGCTAGCAACAACCTCACGGAATTCTCAGCCTAGAAAAGTCCCAATTAAAGAAACGACACCACAAACGGGAATGGCGGCAAAATGTGATAACTTGCCACAAAAAACCAATCATTTACATTTGCCGCCAGAGGCCGCGCCCATTGTGTGCGTCCTCTCGGGTGTACCAGAAGTCCCAAGGGGAAAATACGAACACAATGAGGACTTAAGAAACAAGGTAGTCTTTTGGCTATCTAACAATAGACCTCTCCCATCAAACATTGACGGTACCATACTTAGCGTCAGACGGGCGGGCTGGTTAGGACCTCTCGAAAAACACATTGCGGGCGATCTGGTACTTGTTAAATTTAGGAACAAGTACGTTGTCTCATACCTTCAATCCCAACACCCACAGCTAAGAGATGGGCCCATATCCGTTTGGAGTCTAGCTGATTTCTACCCCAGAACAACCTATGGCACATCGTTTCGCTAAAACAAACAGTATTAGAATAAAGACTTTGAAATTGAAAATTTAGTAGGTATTTTAAAACAGTCAAAGTCTACATGTGTTAAGTTGGCATCGTTTTCTTTTTCTCCGAAGGGTTAATGATTTCCCACACTCTGCTTTGTATAAATGAATTTTATTGGGATTGCGGTAAGGTCGAGGGTTTTCGAGAGGATAGTGCTGACAGTGTTGATATTTGTATAAATTGTATAATTGTGGGGATTATGAATTGTATTTTGAATGTATGAACTGTTTTATGCACTTTTATGGTATTTTTTAAATACCGAATAAAGTTTCGAAAGTGAAGTGAAGTATACACCGCACGGCCTCAGAGGTAGTGCGGTTAAATTACAGCCCAGCCATTGAGCAACTATCCGAACAAATAGACCGCTGGATTACATTGCCATTATCAATGGCTGGGCGCATTGCAATAATTAAGATGGTTGTGTTGCCCAGGTTTTTATATCTCTTTTTGAACATACCAATCCCGCTCACAGTAACTTTTTTCAAAACCCTTAGAGGGATGCTGACTTGGCTGATCTGGGCGGGGAGACAGGCACAAGTGGGTTGGAAGACTCTCATTCAACCATTGGAGAGAGCTGGGTTTGGAGTATCCGATTTTTATCTGTACTATCTAGTGGCACAAGCACACTATGCTTACTATTGGTATCAATCAGACGCATGACTTCAATTCCTGAAACCTGAGCACACGCAAGCCTGTCCTTATACACTTTCCACTATCCTCCAATGCAGGCTTAAGAGAACTCTGTCGGAGATTCACACCCTATAGACCACAAGCTGGGCTTGGTAACGCCTACGGAGATATCTAGGGGCTGGGCACTTGTATTATCCACACTTACCGGTTTTAAATAACCCCTGGATAGCAGCCACTACCAAAACAATGACGCAGCAGGTATTCAGCCGCTGTCAAATACACAATATGGGCGGTATGTTCAGGGAAGGCCAGTAGCGTACAGTGGCAGATTTGACAGCATCGAGATGTCAGCATGCTTGACTGCTTTCTTGTACACAGAACACGGTCCGCACTGACCCCTGCGCTTCACCCTGAAACTGGGGAACCTACAGAATTCCCCCCATTTACAACAGTTATTGCAGCTGCAGATGGCACGCACTTAGTTTCCAGACTATATCGACAGACGCAGGCGCTCCAGCCGATGATGGGTGGTGGTTTTATTTATTTTATTTATTTTTAGAGTTTTCTATAGCGCGAACTTGAACCGATTAGGTTATCAGAGCGCTTTACATAGCAACAGTTCCGTTACATGTTATCACAGCAGTTTACATAGAATCAGTTACGTTGCACATTTCAGTAACTTGAGCCGATTAGGTTATCAAAGCGCTTTACAAAAGACAGCATTCGATGTCCAGTGCCCTCCTCCGCCGTGTAGCGGGGGACCACTTCCAGCCCTCCGAAGTCGTCGAGCTGTCGGGACTAGGCTCCTGGAATGACCAGTGCCCTCCTCCGCCGTGTGGCGGGGGACCTCTTCCAGCCCTCCGAAGTCGTCGAAACTGTCGGGACTAGGCTCCTGGAATTTCAGCTGTCCCTTTACAACTACTTTGTTTGAAGTCATGACGGAAGTCTCAATCCCAGCAGCAACCAAGTGAGCTCTCTTTCTCCAAGGGTCTAAGGAGATGAAGAAGGAAGTCCAGGAGAGAAGGTGGAAGCCCAGGTGGGGGACGAAGTTGGAAGCCAGCCGCAGGTGTGTCGCTATCCTGGAGAGCCTGTGATCATCCCGCTCGGTGGGCGCGAGAGTGCGCAGGGTGGTGGAGGTGTTGGAGCGGTCACGCGTTGGCCATGGGGCACTGCCCAGGCATGTTAAGAACAGTGGTGGCCATCCTCGCTCTGCGGTCACTGGCGGCCGCCATCCCAGGACCAGGCGAGTTGCAAGGAGGGTGGTGCGAGGGGGAGCCGTTGCAGCACTATGTTAGCGGGAGGCTCCGCTAGGAATCAGTGAGCAGCCAGTGATCATACCTCCCGGGTTGTTGTCGTCGGGTGGCAGAGCAAACGTCCGGCAGATCGCAGAGGCAGATGCCGGCGAGGGTCACCGCCAGGGATCCCTGAAGAGGGCTCACCCCCACAGGCAAGAGATACAGAGAGAGCCTGCGGGGTCGCCCCTGGGAGAGGCAGCAAGCGCTGGGGCCAGGTGGTCAAGCAAGGCGCCGATCATTAGATGGGAGTCACACCGGGCCGCCATTTTAAGGTCAGGCAGGCGGGGGAAGGCAGATTCTAGCCGAGGCCACCCCCGGTGTCTTGCCGCTACAGAGGCCCCCGGATACTGTCCTCAAATAGAGGCAACCCCTACGTTCTTCCGATTTCGCCCATCAGCGTACCTTCCATAGAGAGTTGAGGTCATCGGCGCTCTCATCAGGGCTCCGGCCGCCATTTTGCCCGCGGCCGGTTCTCATGCAGCCTGGGAGAGGGACCTGGCGCACCCTATGACTGACAACATGTGGGCTTACTGTTAAGAACAGACACGCCTAGTGTCTAATAATTATAAACACAAACTTTTGCATTTTAAGTATTTACACAGAATCGATGTCACCCCAGTGTTGCTTGCCAAAATAGACCGCACAAAGCCAGATCAGTGTCAGAGATGTGCGGTGGTGCACGCTGATTTTATCCACTTGGTGTGGAACTGCCCTGCGGTGTGGCCCTATTGGGAGGCAGTGTTTGGGCATCTTCAATAGATGGGTGAGGCCGAGCTCTCTTACACACTCCTGCTGGCCCTATTGGGGTATGCATTTCCGCTGAGTCGTGGGATAAGGCGCTTCACTGCTATTGCGCTAGTGCTGTCTAAATGGCAGGTTTCTCTTACTTGGGGAGGGACTTCGCCGCCTTCAGCGAAGGCATGGCTCAGGGACATGGTATATTGCGATACGACTAGTGATGCATATGCCTCCTTGCTTCCACTTGCCTCCCGTCCCAAGAACGTTTGGCAGTCACTCCGCACCTACTTGTTATCACATCCGGAGCTTACTGCTTGAAACACTGCACAGGCTGAAGGGATAGTCACATTAGCTAACTGGTCCTGTGGACTGGGACTGATAAAATAACTCTGTTACATGACCTTGTATTCTTGTTTTAAATTTAATGATTGTGTAACTAACAGTGCTCTATGTGGACAAATGTTTGTTGGTAACTATCAATTCATGCTTCATGTAAATCGCATTATGAGAACAAAATACTCTTCATTCTCCTTTTTGTATTAGTTGTTGAAAAATGCAATAAAACCAAGAAAAGAGGACCATCACAGAAAACGTTATACACAATTAACTGTTACACATGAATTTCTGTCTATTGTGAGACTGCTGCTGAGTGTAAGAGTCAACAGCTTGGTGTGTGCAACAACCTGTGATTAGCAGCTTAGTGTCCTGCTGGAGTTACTGGAGATGCAGTTATTCTCCCTACTTAATAATGCATGCTTGTGGAGCAGACTGTGATTATGGATGCACTGTTTTGCCAAAGTGCTCACTGAGACACCCTAGGGAACCAATAACTACGTTAGTAGTAAATACAGTACACATTAAGTATAAATATTTAATAACTAGCACTAGCAAGATCCGCAGTTGTAAAGCTCGATGCATACGAAAAGTTTATTATGTATGGTACCTATAATCCAGAATTCCTGATCCCAATTCCAATACTCTCAATACTTTAATTAACCACTAATGACGTTAATTTATATATTCCCAATGGGTTATTTGGTGTGGCGCGTTTGCAAAAATATAACTAAAATCCACAAATGACAACCTCTGCTGTAAAATGCCCTCCCTGCCCGGTCTGTTTTTCTGTCCTTTCTTAGCACCCTAGACCTCGTGCCCCCTCTACATCAATCCCTTTTCAGCTGGGTTCCTTCAATCCCTTTTCAGCTGGGTTCCTCCAATCCTCTGCAAATACCTTGCACCGACTTCAAGGCATTAAGGTCCCGTACTTGGGGGCATGGTCTACCGTGCAGCGGAATGGCAGCTCTTTGAGTGAGCCCTGCCGGATGGGGAAATTAATCCTTTTAATCTCCGAACATATGGCGAAGTGTTCAGGCTTTGACTAGCATCTACAAGCTGCAGAACACTTGCGGATCCTGATATTGCAACTTTTGGGAGCCACGGACGTCTTGAGACTCTGTGGCGTGGAGATTCGTTGGGCGGCCGGAGGAGTGAGCAGACCTGTGTGTGCCGTGAGCGGGCGGCCTGGGAATTGAGCCAGCGGCTGCTTGTGTACTGCGGGCGGCGGCTTGAAAGTGAAGGCAGAACTCCCCTGGCTATGGCACTTCTGTACCTTGAGGTGTGTGCGCTGCCTGGGGAATCGAGGAACGACGGATAGCTGCGCAAGAGCCGCCCCTGCCGATTGATGCCGAAGGCTGTCTGAGCGGTGGGTAGTGGCGACGTCCAGAGAGCCCTGCGGCACCATTTTGAAGGAGCGCCACACTGAAGCTGAGGTTGGAGGCTGTCGGCAGCCTGGATGTGCAGCCAGGTACCAAACTGCCTGAATGTGCAGATCGGTGTAGGTCTGCCGCCGCTACCGGGCCTGTACTAGGAGAAGCTGCGCATTACATGTGAGCGCCAGAATTGAGGCGATAATACAGACTAATGTTGATAAAATTCTCACATTGAAGGAGAATCGTTGGATGTGTATGACCGAAAAAGGTCTTAATTCAGCCACTGAATGGCAGACTAGCATGTACGACGTAGACAAGGAAATAGACCTTATCAATTACCTGTTGTACTCATAAAAGAGATGTGCATATTGTCAAGAGTACTGTAGATTAGATGTAGACAATGTAACAGATGTGTTCCAACTACCTGCTGTAAGATATGTGCACAGTGCCACTAGTAACATGGACATACAGTATGCCCTCACTTGCCTCACCTCAGATTGTGAGCGCTTAGATATGTGATAAGGGCAAGGTTTGAATTAATATCATGCTATTGCTGTAAGACATTGATTGTAAATGTTGTTGGATATATTGGAAACTCTCGTCTATCGTATATAAATACTGTATGAATAGCTAAACCTCCTCATCTACTTAAATATCCAGCAATGTCCATCACATCACATATTTATGGCTTTAAGATAGATCTATTGTCTTTAAGTCTGCTCAAGCACTCTCTAAATATGTATAAATTACTTTAAATGTACGAAGTTGAGTAGCTAAGTGCACTTGGTCAGTATGTGTCCCGAGCCCCCCTTTTAAGATTGTATTAATATGTATAAATCATGCTAAGTGATTTAACATCATATTAATATGTATAAATCATGCTAAGTTAAAAAATAGTCCAATTAAGCTTATTGTGTTAATTCTATATGGTGTTGCAAACATGACTGGGTTTCCCCAAATCTAGGTGGCTATACATAGTCAGTTTAGCAACATCAGTACTTAGACATGTCAATGTAAATATTAGTTTCCGTTGAAAACAATAAATAGGTAACAGCAGCTAGACCTTTTAAGATGGCCGCCACGTTTGGAAAGTAAGCGTTTGAATTTCCGGTTCCTCCACGGTTGGCTTACGGACACATAGTTTTAAAAGTGCACCTCTTTGGCGAATCTTCGTCAAAACATACTGACTGGGGCACTGCTGCCCGTTTGTACGCCGACCTAAAGGAAATGTAAGTTACTTACAGCTTCACGCTGTCTGTCTGTTCTCTTCCTGTAATGAAATGCAAGTTAACCGACAGCTACAGCCATGGTTTATTTGACCGCCGCACTAACTTATCTAATTACTCAGACCAATTGTGATAAAGTCCAATCCTCGCTATACTACAGTTGAAACGCTATTTTGCTAACGGTTATTGACGTTGACGTGACGGATATTGTCCTAGTAATTAGACACCTTTGAGAGAGGACAATCTTGAATAGCAGTCTGTAATACATAACAAACATACAGTAATATTACACAACTACCGCTATGCTTAACTTTCTCTAGGAGATTGTGAGAATAGTTTAGTGACATTTGAGTCACGCCCTTTTAATAAGATAGAGTTTAATCTAGACCAGTGAATTCTTGTCGATTTTTGCGACGCTAACTCTGATTTAAAACATCAATATACGGCGATCTACAGATGTCGAGAATGAAATCACCGGACTAAGGCCAGACTTCTTCATGTTAAAATTAAGCACTGAAAGCAACATCTAGATTTAAGTACTTTACATAGTAGACCAGGCAGATAATTTCAATAGAAAACTACTATGTTTTTTTAAATTTTCTAAAATTCAAATGAGATGTATAGCTTAGGCGACTGTTTAGGAATTAACTTATGTCATCCTGGGATTAACAATTTGTAAATATCTGTACAGCACAATAAAATTGGAGTATTGTCACTTGTTTCCAGATTGGCTGTCATTAAGATTGAAATTTGAGACCAATTTGTACGTCTTATGATACTGACATCACCGCTCTGTGGACCGAAACAATCAGGTATATTAAAAACACTATCAGTAGAGTGGGTATGCTACATAAATATTATTGAGAAACTCTAGGATAATACGTATGTCTTAATTTCAGAGTGAGGTGAAGAGCACCAGTGAGTGTCTTCGAAATTGAACCAATTCTGCTAAAGTCTTTACAGATTGGCCTTTCTGTCAAAAGTAAGCACTTAAATATTAAATATCTTGCTTTAAAATATGGACAGGATGGAACAATCCTAACACCGGATTGATTTTGTATTTTAAAACTGTTATTGGGCTCAGTGTCCTGCTCTCGCACCATCTGGGAGGCCGGCAAGGCCACCATCCGCGGATTTGCGAAGGGCCAGCTTAAGCTCACCCGTGCGGCCCGGGAATCCCAAGTCACGCTTCTTGAAGCGGGGGCTGCCCAGCTTTAGATACTCCAGCCCGAGGACAGGGATGAGGCCCAGGATAGGTGGCTTACTCTCCTGAGGGATGAGATCAGACAAACCTCCATGGAAGCTGCCAAACTCCTTTGGCGCTCTTCGGTGGCCCGATTGTACAGCTGGGGGATAACAATGGGAAACTCCTTCATTGCCTAGCCACCTACCCATTAGCCAATCGTATAATATCGGAGGTGGTTGATGCGAGTGGTGGGGTGCAACAGGCTCCATTGGCGGTGGTCCAATGCTTTGCTACCTATTACACTACCCTATATTCGGCGCAGGCGCCTGGTCTTTCCCTCCACGAGCTCCTCCAGTGAGAGCGTTTCTTCCTTCCACGTCTTAGTGATTAGGCAGCGGCAGACCTGGATCTTCCGCTTACCCCTGAAGAGGTGACGGACGCCATCTCCCGCATTCTACTTTTTCTACCGGGATACTTTGGTCCCGCCTCTCATTGAGATGTATAACGAAGCGGTGGAGTGTGGCTCCTTTCGCCCGGAGATGGACCTGGCGACCATTGTAGTGATCCCAAAACCCCCCGAGTTGTTGTTCGGATTATCGTCCTATCTCTCTCATCAACACTGAACTTAAGATCTTCGCCTCCATCCTGGCCATCCGCCTACGACCCCATCTAGCCACACTGGTTCATCCGGACCAGTGTGGATTTATGCCTCTCTGAGGCACCAGACATTGTCTCAGACGCCTTCATCTTGCTCTGGCTAATCGGCACTTGCTGTCCCCTTACTTATCTCTCTTGCTGGTTGACTTCGAGAAGGCTTTTGATTCGGTTAATTGGAGTTACCTGGAGGATGTCTTGGAGCAGAGGGGCTTTGGTGCTCCCTTTCGCAAGTTGGTGAAGACGCTGTACCAGCGGCTTCGGGCGCAGGTCCTAGTCAACGGAGCTGTATCTCACCCTTTCCCCATTTGCCGTGGTATGCAACAGGGATGCCCCCTCTCTCCTATCCTCTTCGCTCTGGCCATGGAGCCCCTTGCCTGCCTTATTCGTAGTGACCACTCCCTCACAAGCTGGTGGTGGCCTGGCTTTGAGGAGGACAAAATCGCACTTGATGCGGATGACGTCCTGCTGTTTTTGGCTGATCCAGCCCAGTCGGGGCCCCAGTGCCTCCTGGCGCTTAGCCTCTTCGAATGTACCTCAGGCCTGCGGCTCAACCCGGCTAAGTCTGTGTTGGTCTCCCTGCACGTATCGCAGGAGTGCTTTGACTGGCAGTCGTCGATCCCCCTTCGACGGCAGTCCTTCAAGTACTTAGGGATCTGGGTGGCCATTCTCCCCGAACTTGCATGGTCGCTCAATGTCACCCCACTGGTCAAGCAGGTCCGTGCGGATCTCTCGAAATGGCGTACTCTACCCCTAAACCCTTTGGGAAGGATAGCCCTTTTTAAAATGATGATTTTACCCCGTTTTACATGCCTCAAAACACACACCTCTTGTTCACCAGGTCTTGGTTCCGGGAGATGGATGGTTTAGTTGCGAAGTTTCTATTGGGGGGGGGGGGGCCGAGGCCCAGGCTGGCCCTGGCCCAGTGCTGCATTCTACCTTTGGATGGAGGTCTTGGCCTGACGAGCCTCTATCTGTATTATTTAGCGACCCGACTACTCACGATTCACGACCAATTGGAACTGCAAACTCTGGGCTTCGCCACCCTTCAGGGGATGCTCTATGGTGCGGCTGTCCCTCGGGCTCTCCCTGAGGTTACACGAGTGGTGTTCCTGGCTTGGCGGGCCTCATTGCGCCACACCCACTGGTCGGGCCGACTGATGCAATATACCCCCCTGTGGTGTGGTACCCGGCTCGGAGAGGTGGTGTCCCTGGCAGGATTCCGGCAGTGGGACCTCATTGGGATATCCCTGCTGGGTGATGTCTGGAGTGGTACCCACTCGCGCGCCTTTAAAGACCTGCAAGCCAGGTATTCCCTCCACCCCTCCCAACTTTTCCGCTACCTGCAGTTGCGCTATGCCCTTCACGCATACATCCCAGATGGGACTTCCTTGCTGGAGTACAGTCCGCAAGAGGCGCAGATTATGACTGGTCATTTGGGGAAAGGGGGGGATTTCCATAATATATCGATCACACACTAATAATACCCCCAACTCCCTCTCTCACCTCTGTGATAAGTGGGAGGGCTGGCTTGGGGCGCTAAAGGATGCCGACTGGAGAGATGCCTTGATGGGCCCCAAAACAATCACGGTCTCGGCGCGGCTTCGGTTGGTCCAAATTTATTTCCTACATGCTGCCTATCTTACACCGCTGCGCCTTCACAGAGCGGGGCTCCGGTCGGATGCCCTTTGCCCCCGCTGCTCCCATCCCAGCGCAGACCTTTATCACATGGTGTGGCTTTGTCTCTTGATGCAGAGGTATTGGGAGTCCTTAACAGGAGAATTGACCGAGGTCTTGGGCTGGGAGGTCCCTTTGGCTCTACAGGTATTCTATTGGGCATAACTGATGGTCTAGACGGTAGCAGAGCCGAAAAGCTTTTTCTTAACACGCCCTTGGTGGTAGCAAAGAGGGATATCGCTGCCCATTGACTGATAGCTACGGCACCAACATTGGCGCGCTGGCGCAGGGGGGTGGACTTGTGTGCCGCCCAGGAACGACCTCTCTATGTGGCATGGGGATGCCCCGGGAAATTTTGCCAAATGTGGGGGAAGTGGGTGGGGGTGATCGAGTTTTAAGGAGGGTCGGCTGGATGTACGGAGCGCTTCTAGGGATTTGGGCCTTTGATTTGCAAGCATGTCACCTTTTATGTTGATGTGAGTTGTGCTTACCCTGGACTATTCCCATGCGATGTAACCCTGAATGGTGTTGTTGGGTTACGTTGGAAACTCAATAAAATTGCTTCAAAAAAAACAAAAAAACAAAAAAAAACTGTTATTGAGATGAAGATATAGCAAAATGCTGGAGGGGAGATTGATGTTCACCATGCACAAATTATATATATATATATATATTCACTGAAAAAACCATAGGTTATAGACCATATATAGTTAGGAATTAGCATTTAAAAAACCTTATTTTACTCACACACAACCATTGAAATTCCATATATAGTTAGTTGCACTAACTATATATCGCGCACCCGCAATCCACTGCTGATCATGTCACATATTACATCATTCATGACATGGTCAGTGACATCACTGATGACATCACTGATGACATCTCAAATGACATCACTGATGACATCACTGATGACAACATCCAGTGACTGTATGTTTCTGTAAAGTTAAAATATGTCTTACATATTGAAGAATGAGTGGATGTATAAGTGTCTGGATGAAGGATTTAGTAGGTGCGTGACTGACTGTATGAGTGAGTGATTAAATGTGTCTCACTGAATGCATGGGTTAGTGACTAAACTGTCTTAATTTGTGCACCATTATGTCTGTTGTGATGTAAACTGCTGCATGTGTTGATCATTAGCTATACGAGAGGCTATATGTGTTATTAATTGGTTGCCCAAGTATTTCTATGGGAGATTGAGTTTGTGTGGGGGTGGCTGGAAGGTGTGTGACTCTATGCATAGATGTGTGAGCAGTTTATTCACTAGGTGTATGAGTTCAAGACTGCATGTGGAAACAGCTACATGGGCAGTTGACTGTGTGCATGAGTGTATTGATGAGTGAATGGATATCTCAATGCTACATGTCATAGTAAGTACATATGTTAAACACAGTACATGTGAGAGTTGGCATATATAAATAACTGTGCATGAGAGCCACTGAATGAGTGAGTGGTTGTATCGATCATTGTGAACTTGTATCAGGGATTGTATAAGAGAGTAAATATGTGTTAGTATATGTTTCAATAAGTAAGGTGTGTTTAACTGTATAGTTGAAGAAATGGAGGTGAGATTGTTTCTTTGCATGACTGACTGGGTGTGTGAGTAACTCCATGGATGAGTGGCAGTGTGTGAGTGTCTGTATACACTGAGTGTATCTAAGGTTATATTAGAGTCTGAAGAGGTTTATCGTATTAGCACAAGAATGATGTCAAATGAGATGTCATCAGTGATGTCATCAGTGATGTCATTTGAGATGTCATCAGTGATGTCATCAGTGATGTCACTGACCATGTCATGAATGATGTAATATGTGACATGATCAGCAGTGGATTGGGGGTGCGCGATATATAGTTAGTGCAACTAACTATATATGGAATTTCAATGGTTTTGTGTGAGTAAAATAAGGTTTTTTAAATGCTAATTCCTAACTATATATGGTCTATAACCTATGGTTTTTTCAGTGAATTTCAATGGTTTTTTAATAGCAAATATCATAAGCTGTCGAATGTCAAGTACGTGGTAAGTAAAAACATTTTCGTGTTTATGCACACTGATCTGCTTTGAATGCTGCCCCCCACCCCTCATTTCTATTAGGAGTACTCTCTCTTTGCAGATAGTGAAGGGTAGTTAACGCAGGCCTTTGCCCCCGTTGCCCCCGTTGTAATCCGTCGTGCCTGCTTCTCTCTCCATTTGATTGATTGTTCTCTTTGGTTCATTCTCTATTTACAAACAAGCACAGAGTCGCAATACTCTGTTTAGTCTTTGCAGATAGCGAAAAATCGTGTAAAAAAACAAAAGGAATCGAGCAAAATCAGTAGGCCACTAATGGGATCTCTTTTTGACCTCCCTAAAATAGAAACATTAGGAACAACCTGTTGATAATACCAATGTGTATGTACATAAGCGGCGTTCATTTGTGTTCACAGTACCCCTTGTTGATTGTTTGAATCGAGCATTGAATTGTTCGAAGTTGATTCTCTTAAGAATCTTCTCTGCCTGCAAACGAGGAAGAATAGGAATATTCTCTCTCCCTTTGCAGATAGTGAAGGGTAGGTAACGCAAACCTTTAACACGTCGTGCCTATTTCGTTCCTCATTGATTGATTGTTTCCCCAAACATTGACTGTTTGGGAATTGGTTCTTTTTGGAGGTATTCCCTGTTTGCAAATATACGTAGGAAAATCTTTGCAAATAGTGAAAGGGTACGTAATGCGGACCTTTCTCCCCCGTTGTAATCTGTCATGCCTATCTACTCCCCACTGATTGATGCACCTGTTTCACCCGGACCATTTACTAGAGATACGTCATCTGGCCCGACCAGAGAGCACCCCTAGTGAAAAGGACATATGCAATAATAACGAAGTGATCACTGTATCCTGTTAACAGAAACTTTAGCATGAAACAACCTGGAAAGAAAAGAATAGGAAAACGAAAATCAGTAGGCCACTGATGAACATGAACTTTTATTAAACAACGAACAAAGAAACGATAACATAACGTAATGATAAAACCTATTAATGTCCTAGAAACAAGAAAACGTTAAAATATGCCAGTGGTGAGAGACCAGAAAAACAGTAAGAGAAACCAAATCACCCCTCGCTGTCCCACCGCCTGCCACGCCAAAAAAATCGATAGACTAGGGAAAATGCAAGTCAGTAGAACATCCGCCCCCACTCTGGAAACTTCCAAGGTGGGGCAGGGTTGCGGCTACGCCCAGCCGGGAGCAGCCCATATAAGGCGGGTCCTGCTGCCACGCCTCGGCCAGGAGATCCTAACGTAGGGTGTAGCCGGAGGAGAGGCCGAGGCCAGCGGGACCCGGCCAGGGGATTGCCTTTACAACGCTGAACAGTTGCAGGGGGGGGGGGAATGTCTCCTCGACCCTCCCCTCTCTCTCCCAGTCCGGCCGCGGTGGCCCTTGACAGTTTCAGGTAGTCCCGCCACATGCTCTTCCGGTCCGGCCACCAACGGTCGGGGGGCCGAGGCCGTTGGGATCCGGCTGCAGCCGATAAACCAAGAAACCCGTTCATGGGGCCAGAGCCAGGGGCGTCCGGCCGACATCTACCGGAAGCCCGGCCCGAAGAAGGACGGGACACTTCTTTCTTGAATAATGGCTGCGACAACACTGGGGGGGGGATGTCTTGCACATGCCTCCGACCCCCCCCCCCCCCCCTGTCCTCATCGCCTGGTCCGGCCATAACAAATCTCAAGCGAGACGCCGTGGGGTGCACTGGGAGGGAGAGACGGTGCGAACAGGCCTCTCCCGCCTCCCCAGGTGGAGGCTTCCCAGCTGCACCCTCAGCGCTCCAGGCGCCCGGAAAAGGGTTCTTCTACTGTGGCCATGCGGCAACGTCTCGCCCGGCAGGGTGGAGCCCGTCCGCTCATTTGACCCCGCGATCGCCAGTAGCTACCGAACTCTCAAAATGGCGGTCAACCTGGCAAGAGCGGGCCCAGCATAAAGAAATGGCCCGGTCACTGGTTGACTCCACCACCGTAGTCCTCCACGACCTTGAAGATTCTAGAGGAGCCGCGGGAGTCTCCGACCCCCGATGGGGAATGACTGCCATGATCGCCCGTGGAGTGACGAAACTGTATCCGCGGGACGTCGGCGCTCCCATGCTGGCGCCAGCCTCACTTTGAATTACTAGAATCCTGCAGACCTCAGTTCCGGTGAAAGCACAGTGTGACCCGGTAGGAAAAATTGTTGCACCCCCTCCCCTTTTTGACTGATAGTTCAAACCACCGATCCTTTCCTTTGCCCTTTTAACGGAACTTTGGACTGCCTCCCCCTCTTCTACATTTTCTAGAGAAAACAAAACATTAACCACTACATTAGCATAGCAGTTGACACCAGAACTGTATTCAAATTGAAAACCAACAACATCTTCAACAGAATCCTTTTTGTTTCTGCTGTGACCCTGCTACAGCACAGGCATTGTCCCCAGCAGTAATTCTGCAATGCCGGTAAGAATAGCTGTGGTGCCTACTGGACTCACTCACCCCCGCGGCGCCCCACGCCGTTATTTGCTGGGCGGCAACTTACTAGACATCACTTTCGTGCCATCTAGATTTCAGCGCGTTCTGCTGCCTTGGAACTATTCGCACAACAGACTGCTACTGACGACCCACCCCCAGGCAACATCTTCTGAATTTTCATAATTTGAAAGAACTAGTAACATGTCCTCATCAGGAATTCAAAAGAAATTGCCACGGTCTCGTCGTTGTTTAAATGTTTTTACTGTTTTTGTTTTGTTGTATATATTTATATGTTATTAAAGTTTTATATTCCTACTACTTTGTTGGAGTGCTATAAATTTTTAATGTGACACATAATTGTAAAAACTTTGATGTACAAAGAGTCATTCCTGGAATCTTCCGCTTCAGGCTCGGTCCCCTCCCCAATCACAATACAGGATGGTTTTCAGATAGTAGGAACACGTGTGGTGTGACGGATCTCATCGGGTGTGGGCCTTGATCTACTATAACTCCTTTGAAGAGGGGTGATTCTTTACAGCTGGGGCCATAAACTACATCTGCAGGGCTAGGTGATAGCCTGGACAATCGGACACAGAGGAAGAGGAGTGTCAGAGGGTGCGGTAGTGAATAGGGCGAAAGGGAGGTGTCGGGCGGGCACAGAGTGTGATTTTCAGGGAAGAGCAGCGCAGATGGGGGGAGGTTTATTGCCGATGCATAAGACAGAGAGCGGGGGTGACCAGTGCCTGGGGAAGATGCTTGCGAGGGTGGGGAGCCATGCTACGAATCGACAGCGTGCAGAGAGTGGGTCTGGTCAAGGCATCTAAAATGGCTGCCGTGCACGACAAAAGTGTGGCATTTCAAAAAAGGCAAGATGGCGCAGACAATGTTTTTTAACACTTCCTCATTTCCTTCGAATCGAACGTTAACAGACGTTGGTGCATATTACCAAAGTTAAGCGATATTTATCGCTAACGATGCTTACCAACGAATTTTTTACCGCTAAGCATCGTCAGAAATTATCGAAGATAAACCTTGCTATTATCAAGGTTTATCGCAAATGCGAGAAAAAACGACCGTCAATGCATTAATATCGCTGAAAACTCAGCGATATTCATGCATTACCGAGCTAATGCTCTTAGCCATGTTATCCACCTCCCATTGGATAACATGGCTAAGAACTGCTCAGGGCAGGTGTTACTTTTTGGAGATATTCGCGCTTAGCGCGAATATCTCAAAGTTGGTAATAGGAGATAGATATCTTGCATGTTGTAATGCAAATTATTGTGGTATATGGAACTCATACCATAATCTCTCAGGAAAGCAGAAACTGATCCTTTTGGGACCGCCTAAAAAGGCCTAGGGGGTGAGGGGTACTCTACTTTGCCCCCTTTTCACGTTCCGAACTATTTTATTTTACTCTCTTCTGTAATTACACAAAATAGCAGCGATAAGATGCATCAGAGACACACAGTGAGAGAAAGGAGGCCGGAGATGAAGAAGAGATGTCAAATACACATTGGAGATAATATAGTGGCAGAAGGGAAGTAAATATGAGTAAACTTACCATGTAACATAAAAATGTTGCACTCTATACTATAAGTCTCATTTTATACTACAATCACTTCGCTACAACCTCATAAATTAAAAATAAAAATGAATAATGTCGCAAATAATTTTTGATTTCTAAATATAAATTTATTCTTCAGAATTTTCTAAATTTGAAAGAACTAGTAACATGTCCTCATCAGCAATTTCCTCATGAAAAGTCTGCAATGATGATTCTTGTAACTCTATGGTCTCCAAACATTCGATAAATTCGCCATCAACAGATTGATCAAAAAAATCATTCAAGTCATCTCCTCCTTGTGACAATATTTCATTATTGGTGCTGTCAATTTCAATCAATGTAGTGGAATCATTCAAGTCATCTCCTCGTGACAATATTTCATTATTGGTGCTCTCAATTTCAATCAATGTAGTGGAATCATTCAAGTCATCTCCTCCTTGTGACAATATTTCATTATTGGTGCTGTCCATTTCAATCAATCTAATGGAATCATACAAGCCATCTCCTCCTTGTGACAATATTTCATTATTGGTGCTCTCAATTTCAATCAATGTAGTGGAATCATTCAAGTCATCTCCTTGTGACAATATTTCATTATTGGTGCTGTCCATTTCAATCAATCTAATGGAATCATACAAGTCATCTCCTCCTTGTGACAATATTTCATTATTGGTGCTCTCAATTTCAATCAATGTAGTGGACAATTCAAAAGAAATTGCCACGGTCTCTTCATTGTGAGCCATTTTATTTTGAAATTGCTTGCTGTAAATTGCAGAAAAAAATAATCACTTTCATTTATCGTTTTTAGTAATACATAATATAAAACTAACTTTATCAAGTATTTAGTATAACAGAAGGACTGCAAATAAATAACAGAAAACATTTTTCAAATTATCTTCAAGTGTACAACATAGTTCCCCTTACAAATTAACAACTCACCTTTTTAAAAGTAGGAGAAGTGTTAGTACTGTGTAAATCAAACACCAGAAATTCACCACCAAAAATTCCTCACAAATGTACCTCAGACAGTAGTATCACAAAATGGCTGTGGTTTCCTCTCATTTGACATATATACATAACCAATTAACTTTCATCACACACAAATACAAAACCAAAGTAACATTTTAATTGGTTCTAAATTTCAACACTTTCAAATGTGTTTTCCCCATGCAATTTTCCATAGGACATTTACATACGTCTACAGCCTGAATGGCTGAACGGAATTACACCAAACTTGGCAAAATGGTACATCAAACCTAAGAGGTCAGGAAGGATCTACTATGCACCCTTATGGTCATTTCCCCCTTCGCTTTGGCCTCCTCTTGTCTCTCAATCCTACCGAGAGACAAGATGGCGGCCGCTACGGACTGTTTGGAATGTTGACAGACGCCGGAGAACCAATCAGCTTCGCAAAGCTCCGTAACGCGAAAAGTACGCGAAGCGGAGCGCTGTTACAGATATATATCTTTTTTTGAACGTTAATTTCTCAAAATCCACTGGAGCACACATATTGAGACCTAGCAAAGGCACATCGGGCTACCAGTCCCTAATATTTTACCAAGTTTCGTGCAAATCCATTCAGCCGTTCGATTATTATTATTATTTTTTTTTTTTGCCCCGCGGGGCCCTTTTAAAACCTCCACATCAAACCTAGGGGGTCAGCGAGGATCTACTATGCCCCCTTATGGTCATTTGCCCCTTCGCTTTGGCCTCCTCTTGTCTCTCGATCCTACCGAGAGACAAGATGGCGGCCGCTACGGACTGTTTGGAATGTTTACAGACGCCGGAGAACCAATCAGCTTCGCTTCACAAAGCTCCGTTGCGCGAAAAGTACGCGTACTGGAGCGCTGCCCGGTCCGCTGTTACAGATATATATCTTTTTTTAAACGTTAATTTCTCAAAATCCACTGTAGCACATATATTGAGACCTACAAAAGGCACATCGGGCTACCAGTCCCTACAATTTTGCCAAGTTTCGTGCAAATCCATTCAGCCGTTCGGGCTAAAAGTGAGGCCAACCGCCCTATGGAAAACTCAATGTTAAAAACACGTTTTGGGACCCCCCTTTTTTCTCGACCCCCCCTGGACGAACCCCCCCCCAATTTTCAGGGGCTGCTCAGAAACAAAATGTGCAATTTTCCTGAAAATTTCAGCCAATTCCGTCCACAAACGCCAAAGTTATTTGACATAGAATTTTCAAAAATCCCATAGAGAAAAAATCCTAACTATATATACCTACTGGCGACCGCCAGTAGGTAATATATATATAATTTTATATATATATATATATATATTTTTTTAAACACAGTAACTTGTCACCGCCGTCGCTCCACTGTATTTCGGGTGCCCGGCGCTGGTGAGACGCCTCAATAATACTGCACGTTCCTCCATTCATCCGTTGTTTGGCAAGGATGAAAGACGGCTACTGGCATTCAAAAAGATGGTGGCCACCATCTTTTTGAATGCCACTAGCCTTCTTTTATGTTTATGACAATGTCAGAAGGGCTAACGGCTTAAAATGGTGACTCGATTGTGGCACAAACGTAACACTGACGAAGCCTGCAAAGGCGAAACGCATCTGTTTGGGGTGAGGGGGGTTTGGTGGAATAAATTCATGAAACGGATACTTGAGTGCCAGCCGTTTTCTTTTCCTTGCCAAACAACGGATGAAAGGAGGAACGTGCAGTAATATATATATATAGATCAGAAGAATTTGCAGCACCGATGAAGACTGTTTTGAAGCACAGAAAAAAAGCAAGATACGTTTCCTACAAAGGGGCTATTCTGAAAATATAGTGTCTAAGGCCATGGAAAGGGCAAATAAAATAACACTATCTCCAAAAACATCTATGGGGGTAGATACAATAGTGACTGATGCGAAGGTGGACCAACCAAGATTTATTCTTGGTTATAGCTGCCAGCATAGACAGCTTCAGAGGATGGTGAGGAAAAACTGGCATATAATTACAGGTGATCCTGTGATTGGGAAAACCATGTCTATATGCCCGGCGATTACTTATAGCCGTGCCAGATCCATGAGCGACATGCTAGTCAGTAGTAGCCCGGAGGTACCAGCTCGAGGCAACTGGCTAGGGAAAAGCAAGGGATTCTTGAAATGCGCAGTATGCAAAGCGTGCACCATAGGCAAGAGTAAAATTACCTACTATTCCCCATTCAGTGAGAGAGAACTCCCCATTACTAAGAAAATCACTTGCAAATCAGACTTTGTCATCTATGTCTTGGAATGTGTTTGTGGACTTTGCTACGTTGGTAGTACTAAACTACAGGTCCACAAGCGCATATTGCAGCATATGAGGGCAGTTGTGAACAAAGATGAGGCTTACCCAGTAGCGAGGCATGTTAATCTCTGCCATAAAGGGGATGTCAACTGCTTGAAATATTTTGCTATTGATATGGTGGAGCCCTTACGCAGAGGGGGGAATAGGGAAGCCCGTCTGCGCATACTAGAAACCCGGTACATCCTTGATTTAGATACTAAGGCTCCGAATGGACTGAACGCAACAGAAGATTTGTATACTTGCTTGCACATTGAGTCTTGAAATTGTTTAGTGAAAAATGAGACGCAAGATTTCTGAATAGGCTATTCTTAATTAACTTTTAATTAATTTTTTATTGATTTTTGCCGGATTTTAAGATTATATAATACATCAAACACAGTTGGGATATCACATATTTCTTTTCAATAGTGCTGGTGCCAACATGAATACCCAAGCAGTATAGACGCAGTGGTCCAGATGAAATTTTTAACCAATGCCCACTTGGGCAGTATTAATCAAACCCCTTCTGTTGTAAATTTTGCACAAAGCATTTTATACGTTTGCTCAATATTGCACAGAATGTGTTTGTACATATTTTATCCACTGTGATTATTTGTACATAGTAATATTGGCGATTTTTGCACATTTGTAAATATTGTTCCATCATATTTATTGCGCAAATTTGCACATTTGATAGTATTGTTTGTCGCTTATTAATTGTGACAATTGGGGGTGTATAAAAAGTATTGGTTACTTAGTCTGGTCCAGGCTGAAGTATTTTCTCTATTTCTATAGGCTTGGGACCATGTGACCAGACCGGCACTACAAATCACAGGGTGTAATTTGACCACGTCATGTGATCAAGGGCTCCAGGGCCCGAAACGCGTCATGGCGATCGTGAGGGTGCACAGTGTGAAATAAAGACGCTTGAAATACTCTCATTGGGTCCGTCTTCGTTATTTGGCTCCTACTGAGTACCGAAGTTCCAGATATATATATATATATATATATATATATATATATATATATATATATATATATATATATATATATATATATATATATATATATATATATATATATATATATTTTGATTTACTGTTACACGGGTTATCTTTGATTTTAAATTTAACTATTGCTTTGGAATGGAATTGGAATGACATAAATGTAATTAAATGCATTGTGTTCTCCTAGGGGTCATTGCTATATGCAGTTTCTTTTGTCCTGAAGATGGTCTGAGGGACTCACATCATAGAAGACCGAAATGTCGACTGCATTGTCCATTTCCCTTACAACTGATCTATTTTACGTTTCTGTTTTATTCAGTAGGAGATATGTCACTTTTTTGATTTAATTAGGAATGGATGTTTTCACTCATGAACTAAAGGTGAAAGTGTAATGCACCTTTTTCATGTGTGCGCATTGAATTAATTTCAGTTTTGAATGTACCCTGCTAAATATGATCTACATATGAAAATATATTTATATATTAACTATAAGATATTCCCGTGTTTTCTATGTTGTTTGTTTAATCTTCCACGCATTGATTGCACAAAGTTATCCAATTTACTTTAATGTGGGTTCAAGATTTGCTAACATTGAACCATTTAATAATTGTTTTTAAACACAACTCACAAGAATACTTTTTGAACAAAATCCCTTGTTGGCACATTCTACCTGATAGTATTGAGGGATAGTGCTTGAGCTCGTGTTGCGTGCTGGACTGCGTCAGATCGGATAGTGGTGGACCACTCGAGGGAAGGCACTGTTGATCTGCGAAGGTGTGTGGTAGGTCTTTGCCATACCCTGCATGTGAGGCCAGTGGATTTGTGACCCTGTGCAGATCATCTAGTGTTACGGGCAATGGCGATCCTTGGGCTGGTTGTGAGTCGTTGTGCTGCTGACCTCTTCGGAAGCTGCAGTTATTGACTCAGGGCCTCCTGGTTGTGCTGCTGCTGACCCTTGGGGTTGTGGATCCCTGCGTTGCACGTCTGGTGGAGCTTGAAGACTTGGTCCTATGGAGTTGTGAGCTGGTGAGGAAATCCTTGGGGACAATCAACGACTAGAGGCATTGCCCTGCTGCGGTCTCCCTGAGAGGCACGAGTGACCCGCGTGAGTACTAGTAGACCGGGAGAGGCTGGTGTGACGCACGGCGCTCAATGCACTGAGTGGAGATCGAGAGAGAGTGAGCCAAGGCCTAGCTGACGAAGCTTGTGCTGATGATGTGTGGCAACTGGAAAGTGCTGGACGCGAACTGAACTCTCTGGGACTCTACAGCTCCTAGTTGCCTCTGCACCATGGGTAAACCGGATGCTAAATAGCCGAAGCTTACTTTTGATAACAAGCGTGCCACGCGCCATACTGATTATTAAGGCAACAATGGTCCCTTACAAATAATAATGCTTAATCAATAAATATAGACGAAGTCGTTGCTATATTTGAAAGCGACATGCTGAGCCGGGCAGAGGTCTTGATATTTACTTTTCAGTCAATGTAAAACATGAATAACACACAATATACAAGACAGGGGACAAGCCTGTACCCAGTCAATCACACAAGAAATATCAGGACAGGGAACAATTACATGGAACAAACAAAAGGGCTTAGGCAAGAGCTTAACGTTCTGTAAACTTGTTAATCGCACAGTTTTGATTATAAAACAGAACAATATTGACACCTTCACACTTTTAAAGGGCAAATAAATCATTCCATGTGTGCAAGGTGCTCATAGTTGTGAGTACTAGTAGACCGGGAAAGGCTGGTGTGACGCGCGGCGCTCAATGCACTGAGTGGAGATTGAGAGAGAGTGAGCCAAGGACATAGCTGGCGACGCTTGTGCTGATTATATGTGGCAACTGGAAAGTGATGGACGCGAACTGAACTCTCTGGGACTCTACAGCTCCTAGTTGCCTCTGCACCATGGGTAAAAAGGACGCTAAATAGCCGAAGCTTACTTTTGATAACAAGCGTGCCACGCGCAATACTGAATCAAGCCCTGATGGACAGACAGACGGACAACAAGACCTGCTCGTGGAAGACCAAGGTGAAGATTTACGCACCCTCATGTTAGAGATGCGCTCCAGCTTGAGAAACATAGACCCAAAGCTGGATACCCTGACTACGCAAGTGGATTCGGTCAAGAGACAGGTGGCCATGCGCGAGACCCGCCTTGATGCCCTGAAAGACCGCCACACTGAGTTTCAAGAATTTCAGGTGGAAACTAAGGAGCAATTATTACATATGGACAAGTTATTAGGTATTACTGGTGCTAAAAATGACGATTTGGAGGCGAGGTCGCGTAGAAACACATTACTGGGATTCCAGAAACTATGGCCATATCCAAAATGGAGACCTTTGTTGTAGACCTGCTTCACGAACTTTTCTATCCCCGGTCTTTGTGGTAGAGAGAGCACATAGTTCCTTAGGGCCGAAACCCCCGTTTGGGGCAACACCTCAGCCAATCCTGGCAAAGCTCTTGAACTAGCAAGATAGAGATGTTATCCTACGGATGGCTAGGGAAAAGGGTCAGGTATCACACAAAGGAAATACTATTTAGTTTTACCCAGATTTCACCCCGGCTGTACAGGCGGCACAACGAGAATTTCTTCCAGCCAAGCGAATCCTTCTACAGGCTCAGGTCCCTTACTCTCTGTTATATCCTGCCAAACTGAAAGTTACGCATGACGGCACAGCCCATTTCTTCACAGATGCAAAGTCTGCTTTGAAGTTTGCCAAACATATTGGTGGGAAGCGCAACAAAGAAACCAGAGGAGCTGAGTCGTCCACAACTGGCCAACTTAGTGACATTGACTGACATGGGTATCGTATATCTCATCAGCATGAGTGACTGCACTGCTATGATGTTAGTCTGGGGAGGGGCTGCACACTTTGCTGATGTGGGTTCCGCATTAAGCAATGTATTGTTGTATTGTATGCTTTAACATTCTTAGTATGGACCTGTAACACTCTCCGCAGTACGCCCGGCGACCCTGTGCGAACAGGGAGGTTGGCCGGTATCGCTGTGCCCCCATGGGAAGGTTCCCTATACCACTGTGTGGATATTCGACTTCTAGTTTGTTCTGGGGGGTATTCTACAACCTGATTGGGGGGGGTGGAGTGGGAGGTGGGAGGTGGGTAGGGAATGTTGTTTTATTTTTTGTCAACATGTTTGTATTTTGTTGGTCAGTATACTCAGACTACAATTGGGAGCTGATATACCTCTGGTGCTCGCACTATTTTAGTCAGGATATTGTGTACGCAACCACGCCACAACACTAAATTTTCTCACATGGAACATTAGAGGACTGAATGATGGTAGGAAATCTAGACTCATCCATGCTTATTTATCAAGACACAACAGAGATGTTTGTTTATTGCAAGAGACACACCTAAATGTAACACCGTTGCAGAGGTTGAGACATAATGGGTGGGGCAATGTCTACTCTTCTATTTACTCTAACTATGCCCGCAGAGTGGCTGTGCTTGTCAGAAAAGGAATGGACTGGCGGGAGGGTGAGGTACATAGAGATCCAGAGGGGAGGTATGTCCTCCTGCATGGATTTATTTATTTATGCGATTTTATATAGCGTGAACTTTACCGGAAGGTGTCAGAGCGCTTTACATAAGAACCAGTTGAAAAACATAAGGACTTAGGATTACATGCGTTACATAAAGGATACAAACAGGAAAAAATTGCAAATGTACAAGATGTAAACTCACACAAGGAGGAGAAACAAATGGATATACTCTAAGAGTCACATAGGCATGGTAGATAGTACAGAGGTCTACTGCATATACTAGTGATTAGAGTTATCTCTCTATACATAGGGAACGGATACACATGGATATACTCTAAGAGTCACATAGGAATGGTGGAGAGCACAACGGTCTACAGCATATACTAGTGATTAGAGTTATCTCTATATACATAGGGAAGGGTTACACATGGATATACTCTAAGAGTCACATAGGAATGGTAGAGAGCACAGCGGACTACTGCACATACTAGTGATTAGAGTTATCTCTATATACATAGGGAAGGGATATGACTGGATATACTCTAAGAGTCACATAGGAATGGTAGAGAGCACAACGGTCTACTGCATATACTAGTGATTAGAGTTATCTCTATATACAGAACAGCAGAGTTCCATTAAGTGTGGTTGGAGGGGGAATGCAGTCGGAGGGGGGATGCATTCACAGCACCAGGGGAGGGACAGAGAAGGGCAGGAAAGTGAGACAAACGAAACAGGGAAGCAGATAGTAACGATTAAGACAGCGAGGAGTGTGTCAGAGGCAACAGGAGAGACAATAGAAAGGTTACTAAGACAGAGAGGGGAGAGGTCAGAGAACGCTAAAATGGCGGAGGGGAGAGGTAGCAGAAGAAGCGAGTCATAAAAAGAAAGGAAAATGGCGGGAAGTGCAAAGGTCCAAGTCCGAAAGTCCAGGAAGAGGGCTGCCATAGCCAGGTTGTCCGGGGGGGGAAAGGCAGTCCGCAGCAAAGTCACAGCCTCATCGTCCATGAGGAGCTGGGGCTGAGGAGTTCGATCTGGAGATCAGGGAAGGAAGACCTGAGGCGCCAAGGCAGCTGTTCGCAGAATGGGAGGCAACAAAGTCAGAAAAAGAAAGTTAAACAAGGGGGACGACCCCGGGCTCACTCTTGTTTTTCGGCATCTTTCTTCCCTTGTTTTGTAACATCAGACGGGCCTGGTGATCACCGGGGTAGAATGGCATTTTTCTACAGCGCTCTCTACAGCGCAGCCAGGGCTCACCTTTCTCGGCAGGGGCTGCATGGTGACCTGCTCAATGTTGCCTCCATACTGAGCACGGTAGGAGCCGTCACCTCTGCACCCGTCTCTGCTGTGCTCACTCTCCACGAGCGCATCCGTGGGGGGGGGGGCACGGCCTCTCCTGCAGCTGGCTGTTCATGGTGCTGTCTCCGAAGTGCTTGCCGCGCGGGATCGCAGTGCAGCCCGCACCAGCTCCCGCTCTGCCCCTCCGTTGTGATTGCTGGGGGGGGGGTCTCAGGGCTTATTCCAGGGCTTGCAGTTGGCAAAGGAAGGGGGGACACCCACCGCTTTGATCTGTCCCGGCTCCGTCCCGGCCATCATCCCAGCCGTGTTGCTCCACCCTGGGCGCCGCCATCTTTGCTCGCTGGGTGCTGGGTGCTGAGTGCTGGGAGGAGTCGCCCTGGTCGTTGTCGGAGTTTATGGCCCATATATAGACTCCCCCAATTTCTTTCAGGGTATTTAGACTCAAATTAGAGCAACAGGTTGCAGTACAATATTATTGGGTGGGGATTTTAATGCGATTTTGGATGATGACATGGACAGGAAAGGTGCGGCTCGATCATTACACCAAGCTGCCAGCGCCGCCTTAAATGCCATAGTCTCGGATGGGGATTTATTGGACATATGGCGTCGTAGACACCCCTTTGTGAAAGAAGGCACATGTATTTCCGACCACCAAAGTGCTTGGTCCCATCTTGATTAGTCTCCCGTGATTTTGCTGCTTGGACCACCAACATTTTGCATTTTCCGCGCTCTTCATCAGATCACGCCCCTGTTTATTAAAGCGGTCTCCCGCGCTTTTTCCTGGCGCCTCCCGCTCCATGCCCTACTTGACGAAGCCTTTAAGGAGGAAATACGAACGGACATTACAGATTATTTTTCACTCAATACGGGCTCAGTAGCTAGTGAAGCTTCACTTTGCAAGGCATTTAAAGTAGTTATTCAGGGTCAATGTATTGCCAGGCAGACCGGAGTGTTGAAGGCTATCCGGGGCACGATTGCATCTCTGGAATCCCAGATAAGGGAGCTTAAAGAGCGATTTTATTCCAAAAATGAGCCCGGTACCGCGGCTCTTCTGAAATCTAAATTGTTAGACTTCACCGAAGAGGCTTAACATGAAGTTACATTTTGGGGAAACATGTTGAGGCGCTGAGGTATGGGGAAGGAGATAGATCGATAGATCGAGCAACACATTGGCTGGTATGATTCGACCCTCTTGGTCGATTGCATTCATTCACGAAATACTGACTTGACAGGGTGCCACTGTCAGAGGCCAAGTGGGCATTTTAGATGAGTTCTCTAACTTTTACTCTCACTTATACACTACCACCCAGGTGACGTGCCCTGAAGGGATGCAAGATTTTCTTGATTCATTAGCATTGGTCTGGTTTAACAGCACTCAAAGAGAGTACATAGATCTCGCGTTCACAGTTGGAGATGTAGCACAGGTTATAAAAAGTTGACCGTTTGATGAGGCCCCTGGGCCCGATGGCCTGACCACGTCCTTTAATTATTTTTTTTTTTTAAGTCTTTTATTTTACCTGTGATATTAGGGATGCTGGTGTAATGTTAGCACCGGTGTCAGTCCTTTTTCCACATAGGCAGAGAAAATCCTCAAATAGGGGAAGACAGAAGGAAAGACAAGTACAAGCCATATTTTGACCATCTTTACCGCACCAGCACGCTCTACATCTGCCATGAGCGAGTTACATCAAAAAGTTCAATGAGTATACCTACCCACAAGAAACGTAGCGAGGTGGAGCTTTACTCCTGTACAATTACATAAACAGAAAAAATGTAGGGCAAAACACGAACATGTAAAGTATCTGCATGTATAAGAGTCTGTGTTTTTTGTATGTGTGTAGAATTGATATTCATTGTTATTCTATTCCCTAAATGAAGAACTTAACATTACAAAACTATTGCAAGGTAATGTTTAACCTAGTATATTTTATACAGAAAGTATTTAAATTGGTGTCCTAACAGAGGTCCATATATACAAATACATGGACATACAGGCATAATGGTAGGCTAAGCATAAGAATGCAACATGGTGTACTTACAATCACAAAGGCTTGTTCGGAAAGGTTTGTGCAGTAGAAGGCCAACTCTGCGTGCCTATGAATCCCCTGTGAACGCGGAAACCTTTGATCAAAAATAAGTATCATGCGTCTATGCGTGGACAGGGCGAATGACGTAAAAATTGGAAGTATCTGTTACAGATTAAAGGAAGAGTAAAATCGAGGAGGGGCACAGAGAAGTCACCAGATTCCTCGATTTACCCAAAACTGTATAAGTAAAACTCAATTACCAAAGGTTTCACCCAAACCTACTCAAGCCGTAGTACAGGACACACACATCAAAGCACTTTAATACACAGCAGTCAATAAACAAAAATGTCTTCTTACAAAAAGACAATCTCCTCAAATACAGACCAGCAATCCGGGGTTGGGGCTCATTGACAACATCTACTTTTATGAGTTTTTACTCATTTTATAACACAAAGAAGAGCATTACATTAGTTTCAAGCATATAGTTAGTTATCAATCCTCATCAACAGTATTCTGAAAATGACGTGATCAATGATACATAATGTAAATAGTCTATTGTTATAGGTAAAGGTATGTCTTGGTAATTCCACTCCTCCCGACCCCCCCACCCAAGGGTCGGGCGCGTCCTCCGCCACATGAATCATGGGGCTTGTCAATTCTGTAGCTTCATTTTCCTCGATGAGCAAGGTAGTTGACCTAATTATGGTTAAATATGCTTTGAGTAAGGCTAAGTTATCTTTGGGCTTGGATGTGGGAGATTGTAATGTGGTATTGTAGGAGCAAAACTGTACCTCAACATTTTTACACCCTAATGTTACCTCGTCCGGTTCTGGCACAGATTAAATTGCGTGTTAAAGCCTTCCCTAACCATCATTTAGCAGAGAGAAATAGTATAAATAAGTAATGGAGTCCATTCAATAATTGTGGTTAGAGCAATAAAAAGCTAAATAGTTTAATTACATAAAAAAATAGGTTATACAGAGACAATGCCATAAAGACTCTCAAGTACAAAGTTTTTTAGAGTATGCAAAAGCAGAAATTATTGTAAGGCTCAAATGGTCAGCAAAATTAAAAGTAAGTTGGACAGCATCCAAAGTCTTCTGGCGCACCCCCACCCCCCCAATCAAGGGATTCTTATGCACATTTCTTCTCGCATAACAAATTAGACAAACAGCGAAATAATCATGGTCTGAGCAAAAGTATAATTCCTTCAGCAAATCAGATTGCAAGAAAAATACATGTCATTACCTTAACACATAAGCACCATCCCATATCTGAAAATGTGCCCTGCACCCTATTTGCTAAAACCATCAGAGATGTTCTATTATGAAACATTTAAACAGTTCTGGATATCGTATGTACTTAGAAAAAGTAGAAGATAGCACCTAGACAAATAAACGGAGACCACTGGAGCTCTGTGTGGTAGTTCTGGAAGTGTCTTAATTTTTGTAAAATGGATCTGGCCTATACATGCACTATGCTGACTGCCCTATTTATTTAAGAAACTGTTGGCAATTTAAAATAAGAATGACTTAATGCTAGCATCAAAGAGTGCATCAAGGTGGGGATACGGCTCATATATGCTACTTGATCTACAAGTGTAGGATCATTTACGGTGTATTCCTCACTCAGTACTAGCTGAGTTTTAGCAGGCTTAGTTGTGCCTCAACCCCAAATTGTGAAGCTACTTGTTCAAAATACGATAGGGCTAGTGTCAGAAAATTGGAATATGAAGCCACAACTTTAACAACAAGCATTTGCAATGCAATAGGTCTCGCAGCATTAAAGTTTGAGTTATTGGCATTGTGTATGACAATGCGTTGCATAAAATTTTTAGCAAACTTTGAATTGGTGAGCAATGAGACTGTGTGCAAGAGTATGCTGTTGCTCACAGCTGTTATTATTCACACAGCTCTAATGATGCACCTCACGCACGGGGCTGACGCAGTTATTATTCACAAAGCTCTGATGATGCACCTTAGGCACGGGCTCACAGCTGTTATTATTCACACAGCTCTAATGATGCACCTCACGCAAGGGGCTGGCGCAGGTATTATTCACAAAGCTCTGATGATGCACCTCATGCACAGGCTCACATCTGTTATTATTCACACAGCTCTAATGATGCACCTTAGGCACGGGCTCACAGCTGTTATTATTCACACAGCTCTAATGATGCACCTCACGCACGGGGCTGACGCAGTTATTCACAAAGCTCTGATGATGCACCTCAGGCACGGGCTCACAGCTGTTATTATTCACACAGCTCTGTCTGTGGTTGGTGAAAGTGTGCACTGACGATGTGGTTCTGTGTGTGGCTGTATGTGTAGTTGTGTGTGTTTGGTTGTGTGTGTTGTGTTTGTGGTGGTGTGTGTGGTTGTGTGTGTGTGTGTGGTTGTGTGTGTGTAGTTGTGTGTGTGTAGTTGTGTGTGTGTAGTTGTGTGTGTGTGTGGCTGTGTGCGGCTGTGTGTGTGTGTGGCTGTGTGTGTGTGTGGGGCGTCCAAAAGTACAGCTACACCAGGAGACCTACAATAGACGCACAGAGACAGAAGGGGTCAGAGAGAGGGAGATCATACCGTGGTGCAGAAGAGAACACAATGCGACATGGGACACACATGGTAAAAGTGACGAAGAAGAGACAGGGACATCTTGGGATACAGACTGGCAGAGAGTAGACACTCAGAATAGAGACACACGAGGGGTCGGACACAGGGAATACAATCAGAGGAGCAGCAGAGGACAGACTATAGCAGAACAGAGACACAAACATGAAGACATCTTGACAGAAATAGAGATTAGCACACACAGTGACAACATATTCAGGAAATAGAGAAATTAACAAAGTAATCGGCAGGACGGTGCCTCCAAGGCTAGTCGAATCTGATAAAACTCATGTGAAGTTGCAGATTTATATTGACACGAATCAATGTGCACCAGCCCTACCTGCCTATCAGATGGCACACCTTTTCAAAAATCAGCCCATTTCGAAGCAGTTTTCCCGACAGACACACGATACAGGGTGCACTGAAGCAGAATGCTGAAAACATCCTCTCCACAGAAGGTGCTCGGCGGGGGGCACTAAATGCAATTACAATACCTTTCAATTTAAAGAAGTAAATGTCCTGCCAATTTAAAGAGGTGCCCGTACTACAGTAAGTGGTTCAGTCCCCAGTATATATTACATACATGCAGTTAGATCCACTCCCTTTCACAATAGATTAGGCAAAGACCCTTAAACATTGAAGTGCCACGCAATGTTTAAGTTAGGGGAAATTAAACCATTCTATTTGTTAACAATGCAATATCAATAGCAGGAACGAATAGGGAACTAAAATTCTCTGCAAAGGAAGCGCTCGAAATAGCCTTCTTAAAGTGCCAGTGAAATGTCTGTCAGTCCAGAATTCCTTGGCGACGCCTCCTCTTTCATGACCTTTAACCTATCCTCACAGGAGCCACTTCCCTACAGCTGCCCACATTACCTAAAACTACGTTTGAAAAACACGGAATTTTGAAACGAGGCCTGTGGCAATCACCATGACCGAGTTTCCTGATCATTAGGTAGAAAAGCACTCTTGCGACTCCGCGGATCTTGTGAAACACATTAAAGTGTTTACACAGTGGGCGTGTCTGCTCTCGGATGGCCAGCCTGGGTCACACCCAGCAGCTACACAAGCGGCGCTCTCTCGTCTGCAGCTCTAATAAATCCCTTTTGTGCGCAGTCCCATATTTAGCCTCTTCAGGGCTTTATTAATCATCACAATCAGTGTATCAGCTAAATGCAGGCAAGTCTCAGATTGTGATCAGGAAGGATCTGTCAACACAATAACAAAGAGGGGTGCTTGCCAGATCGATCACCATAGAGACATGGACCAAGGGACAGATGAATAACACAAAAGGCACTGTGCTCTTTAGGATTCATGAAATAAACGCCACTAAGGCGGATACGAAAGAGAGCTACTGAATGGTTTATTCCAAATCATTGTTTCTGCCAAGAAGGTTGAAAGACAGAATACTTTTTGGAAGAAACATTGCCCATTGTATCGCAAGTGGAATTTGTTGTTTCATCTGTTTCGACAATTTTTTTTTTAACGGATTATTACTTTGGTGATGGAACAGTCATTATATGAGTTCATATTACTTGCAGCCTAAGCAAAGGCAATGTCATGTAACGTGGCATCGCTAAAAGTACATTCATAAGCTGCAAATAATGCATAACAGCCCCGCCCATGGCCATGAGAGGAGCCGCTGCTGTGTCATGGCCGCTTCTCTCGGCTCTGATTTCATCCAGTAACTTGCTGTAATTAGCCGCCTGCCCCTGAGCTCTTACTGCGGTCACGGAGTTTTCGCTGTGAGGAATCAAGCCGCCCATGGTCATTTACGCCCAATTCCGTTTTTTGTCTGCGAGTGGAGCAGGAGGTGTCTGTGGACGCCAGTAATGAGCGCCGTTGTGTCACAGCAAGGCACCGAGCTCTGAGGGGGCCACAAGCTGTTCTGAGTTTGTATCTGAGCTCCTATCTGGACAGAGAGGACGGCGGAATGAGACGGGAGAAGCCTGAGTTGCTGACACGTAGGAGGACACTACGGTAAGGGTCTCGATAAGTGTCAGGGAATTAATTGCTCAGGGAAGCATGGCAATGTGGCAGTGAGACGATACGCTAGGACCTCTGGGCAGGAATCTGCCGAAATTTAAAAAACTCGCGTGCGGGAGCAGAAGTCGGACCCTGGCAGGAAGGGACAGGAGGCCTGAAGATGGCAGATATGAAAATGTATATCAGGAAGAGCACAGGCTTACTTTCACTCGAGCACAGGAAGTCCAGCGAGGGACGGCAGTCTCCGTCAACCTGTTTCTCAGCGCCGCGCGCCCCTCTGCAAACTCCCCCTCCATTCCACCAGGCGCGCGCACTCCTAAAAACGAAACCTATGGTGGGGGCGGGACTTCCGTCTTGTGCGCGAAGCCCGCACCCACAGAGTGCCTGGCCCGAGGAGCAGTGGTGACGCGGGGCTCCCATGCCCGAGGGAGAGCCCCGCGGAGGCTGCAGATGTCCGGAGTGGCGGTAAGTGGCCCTTACTTGTAGGGGGGGCGGCAGGGGGGGGCGTCGGTGCGCTCGTGTGTGTATGTATGTGTGCGACGGCGGGGGGGTCCTCGGTGCACTCGTGCGTGTGTGTTTATGTGTGTGGGGGGGGGTCTCTGTATGTATGTGCGTGCGTGGGCGCTCGTGTGTGTGTGTCAGTTTGTATGCGCATGCGTGTGTGGTGTTGGAGCTTCCCAGGAGACAGCAGCTGGCCACAGCGAGCGCGTGCGCGTGGCCCGCCCCGATCGCCTTCTCGGAGAGGAAATGCGCGAGGCCAGGTGCTGTCTCCTGGAAAGCACAGTCGCTGACAATAGATCTCTGTAATCGCCACGAGACCTAAAAAGGGCATACAGTACATTCATTTGTTCTCAGTAATTTCAGACGGATAGTCTCCCTAAGAATTATGGAAATGAAGGGTTCCATGAAGAGTAACTATGAAAAGGGAACAGAGGACACTCTTTGCGAGTACCTCTTGAAATGCCAAGCACTCTAGTTGTGTACCATTACAAATGTTTGCATATATCCAGAAGGTCACCACAATGTGTATTCCCAGCATCCCAAAAGAGTGTCCTTCTCAGAGTACTCCTATTGTTTATAATAAGCTATGTGTAATCCATGGTTACTTTAGAGAGCAGATGGCATAAGGAGTAAGAATGCAGTGTAATACACAGAGTGGTGTAGGGGGGAGTACTTGTCCAATGAGGCAGCATGTAGCCCATACCTAATATTCTGCTATCACGGTCCCTTGGAGTCAATGTTGAAAGTGAATCTAGCTTACAACTGCTGAAAGGGATGTAAAATACTTATCACTTTTGGAAGCGTGTACCTTTAAAAACTCCAACTCCATAACTCAAAAACAGAATATTGTTCTTGGAAAGCAGACTAAGGCAGGAATCCTAAAGAATAGATAGGGATAGAAGGGTGCATGTTTGGTAGAAAGTGTATATCTAAAGTTTAAGTACAAGAGCAATCTAAGAGAAATTAAAAAGTACAACTTTGTAATCTTTTCTAGACTATATTGTTCTTGACATTCACATTAGTTTTCCTGACATTCTCTTACTTTATGAACACTTTAGTGGTAGCCTGAACCAGCCTTAGACATTTATAATGTGCTTTTGGGTAAAGACAGTGACTTGTGGATTGTGAGCGGCAAACAAATTGTGAATCAAATGGAGGCTAGACTTAGGCGTCCTGTTAGAGAAATCTCTGTTCTGTATTATTTAGATGTGTTTTGTGGTGTGAAAATCAAATCTAGATTTCTAATTAGAGCACTATCAGTGTTATATAGACTCTACTTGAAGTGAGTATCTATGGCTAATTTGTTTGTGTGGGGGCTTGTCAGCAGGTTGCAGGGACACCAGGGCATATGTAATAGGATCGATGAATAGGAGTCACTTTTTTGGCAACAATTTTGTTCAGTGAGATTTAGTTTAGGGTGTAATGTGGAGAGGTCCCCATTTCGGTGCTTATCTACTGTATAAGAGAAGTCTGAGGGCTTAGAATTTTACAGAAGATGTAACTTCTATAGGCCGCATTAATTTTCAACAAAGCGCGTCAGGAAAGGCTGGAAAATCTTCTTTGAAGCCAATCCTATAACAGATTCTTGGATTGTTGAAAGGTTGTGTACCAGAGACTGAATTGTAAAGGAAATTATGCCATTGTATTGTTGGCCTTCAACTAGATACTTTTTTTAAAAACATATTTTTTTTATTGATTTTCCGATGAAGATTCGAAACTCCATGCATAGTGGGAGGGTTCAATATCTTATCGCTTCAGTGCGGCGTGTAATGCAGTGACAACAGTGATAAAGCGTGAATACAGTAATGATACAGTGTACAAACCGTGACACAGATTGTATAATTTGAGCAATAGCCTTCAACTTGATACTTTGCAGGATTGTTTGCACATAGTTGTGTATCGTTCTGTGAGGATGTTGCTTCTTGCCTTACATATGTGGGTTTTTTTTACAAAAAAACATTCAGAGGTGGGTTGTGATGCAGCAATTTGGGCCTACCCTCTTACCATTAGTCCTACAGTGGACCTTTTTATCTGACTGTGAGGTACGGGGAGTTAACATTGCATCAATCAATTTCAATTAACAGTGTAACCCATTTGGCTACACAATAAGGACCTGGAATCAGTAGGTAAGGTTAAGAAGATTTATTACAAATTAGCAATCAAATTAATGTACATGAATCTCAGTACCATGCTATAAAGATACAGAATAAAACCAGGAAACCTAACCTCCTAAAGACATATAGGTGTACCAGTATTAAACAAACAAGGATTTCAGTCCCAGCAATACAAAAGATTAACATTAAAATCTGATGTTCAGAGAAGAGTTTTCGGTTCTCTCTACTATACATGAGTAAATCTAGAATCGTCGAAGTTAAAGTCCAAACTAAGAGGATGGTTCATTAGTCTAAGGAATCTCAAAATTCAGGGAACTGCAGAAAAATGAGAGAATCTAGGAAAGTAAGAAAAATAAAGTATAGACTCCTCGCTCTCAATGAACCGCTAAATCAACGCCCTTAAGTCCTCTTGCTTCCACATGCTTCAACTCCTTCATAAGATCTTTAAGTGGATCCCCAGTGAGTCCAGGAAAATGGTCACCCTTGCCCTCGTCAGCAGCAGACTGGACTACGACAAAGCACTCTACACTGGCACCACCCAGAAACTCCTCAAAAAACTGCAGACCACCCAGGTCTCCGCCAGACTCATCATGAACATCCCACACCATAACCACATCGCCGGTCACCTGAGAAACATTCACTGTCTACCTGTCAACAAAAGAATCACCTTCAAGCTTCTCATGCATGTCTACAAAGTCCTCCACAATGCCGTATCTGCATGCCTCAACCACCACCTCTACTTTCACACTCCCACCAGACATCTCCGCCCCACCCAACTGGCTCTGCTACCATCCCACAGATCCACAAGACCATGGCTAGTGGAAGATCCTTTTCCTACCTCGCTGCAACGACTTGGAACTCCCTGCCTCTGCACCTCAGGCAATTATCGCTGCCGCAATTCAGGAAGGACATCAAAACCTGGCTGTTCGACTGAACCACAAACCCATCCTCCCACACGTAGCGCCTTGAGACTCTCACGGGTGATCAGTCATGCTTTCTATGTTTACTGATTGATTGACTGATTTAGAAAAGTGTGCAGTGCACAAGCTTGGTCAAGTGTCTTTTTACCGGAGGTGAATTTTGAGTATTAGCTTAAGCCACACTCAGGCACATTCAAAAGGAACATAAAGCTCCAAACCTCTTAAAGTCAAAGGAAAAGGGCTCTAACATCAGACAGTGTAGACTCTAGTTATTCACATCAGAGTCATTTAAGTAACACCCTTCTATTCGCACCATCAGGGGATCCAATGTCCTTTTTCTATTCTCGCGTTGTAAACTGAAACATCGGCAAGATATCCCACACTGACCACAGGAAAGACATTGTCCATGCTCCACCAACCCATGTGGTAACATTACTGAATAGGACTCATCAGTTACGCTCTTGCATTCTATGTTCTTTCGTCAAGATCTTCTCCTCAGGCTCTCTAGCACTAACTCAGTGTCGTATCTATTCTCAAACTAAAAATGCATGGGAATACTGCAAGAGAAAAGTCAAGTCAGCAGAAATGGCAAAGTTATTTAATGCAGAATGGAAAGGAGGCTCAGTAAGGGCAAGTTAAACTATTAATTCAATGGTGCACATGTAATGTTTGTGCACGTTTAAACACAAATTAATATAACTTTTTCAGTACATTAGATCCATATTGCATGTGGCAAACGGTAAAATATCAATAATTATCATGTGTAAGTATGACTAAGAACTACATTTATATGAAATATACATGTAACATTAGTGTACACATTAGATAAATCATTCTGCATATGTGAGGATGGTTTCTTTTCAATCACCTAAACAGTAAATCTTGTTTAATGCGTTAAGGCACACAATTCTGTATGAAATCTCTAATTTTACAGTGAATGCACTTCAATGAGGATGTCAAGTGCAACATTTCTTATTAATGTGGTTCGGCGCACAGGAAACGTGCTAAGGGCACGTTTTAGGTTATGCATTTGTGAGGTGTAAAGGTCAGGCCAAAATTACGCTGTACCAGTTGTCAAAAATGGCTCCTAAGTGGCTTGTAGATTGTGAAGTGTTATTTGTGTATTACTTTTATCACAAGAGGTGTATTAACACATGTTTCTGAAACAACAATCAGCCCACCTGTTAATTCCGGGTTCTGTAAATCACCACTCCACCATCTGTGAGCGCCGAGGCACTTTTCAATCTGGGTCGCCAATGGATTGGTTTATACGAAATGAAGGATATCCCAGTATCAGTTTAACTTTGCAGACGGTGAGGAAACTGTATAGTGCGTCACATGACACACGTGGTCACGTCGCCGCCGTACACGCGCACGGCGTCATCCTGACAACCGTTAGGAGGAGGAGGGACATGAATGAAAAAACTGCAGAGGCTACGCAGGTGTCGGGGATCACTGGTCTCTTCAGGATTAATGTCAGGCTTCTGTTTTGTGCGTTACCGCATGTAACACAACTCTACAGAAGCTTTCCTTTTTGCAGTGCACAGATAGGTCTTTACAAAGTAAAGTAGCTACAGAATGAGTCTGTACAGGATATATATTCTTTCCAGAGTGCTCGAATTTCTCTGTTTTAGGGTTGTAAACTTAAGAAAAATGCAAGATCCGGCATGGTCTGGCATTTAATGGATTTAGCTAATAATAAAGCAGTTTTCTAAATGGATCGGTAAAATGCAAACCTCAAAATAAAAACACGTTTCTAAGTTTCGATATAATGTAAAGCCAACTCGCCTAAAAGCACCGCTGATTACTCTCAATTTCAGGTTAGGCCTGTCTTTCCCTTTCATATAGCCGAGCAATTAAAAACGTTTTTTTTTTAAAGAATGCAGTGTTACGCGGATGGTTCAGTGAAACTCTGATGCGAATGACATTTCTCTAGCAGGCGGACTCGGAATGTAGAACTCAGCCCAGATGTCAGTGGGTGTCGATTGTTTTTCCAGGTCGCTTATTTGGCAATGTTTTTTCACATTGACTGGAGACATTCTGTTACTGTAATTTATTCGCATACTTTATTGTTGTTGAAAACGATTTTTCGTACAGGAAATAATTTCATAAAATCTTTTTTGAAATCAATCAGGATTTATAAAGTGTGGCAAATCACAGGTGAGGGTCTCTAGGCACTGGAGTTGCTAGCTGCTTTGTGGAGAAAGCAGTAAACGAGGCGAAAACAGGAGAAAATCGGGGGGCAAAGGAAGGAGAAAGCAATAAAAAACGTGGAAATGTAGAGAAAAGCAAGCTGTGCCTTGGCCAAGTACGTCGCATAACAGATAATAGTGAAATGTCTGTAACAAAAAAAAAATTTGGTTGTTAAATTGAAGGTCGCACACGCACATTGCCAAACTGGATGCATACATTTTGAGGTTTCATAAATAGCAATGTGATTTCAAAAATGTATGATACTACAACGTGGCTGTTTCCACGAATACCCTTCAAAATGCTTTCATTACAACGCATGCATGGTTACAACGCATATCTTTACAGCAAATTAGATTTTAAAGGTATGTATGGTAAAGGTATGTGTGTGACGGGTAAACTCCGTTACCACGCAAACCTTTACAACGAGATATGTAGTAAAGGTATGTTTGTTGTAAGTGTGGTGGAGGCTATCGGGGTTGTTACAGAAAACAGAAATACCCTTCTGCTTCCTCTTTACGACGTGCCCCGCGTTTCAGAAGAGTTTGAAGAAGAGATGTGGAGAAGAAAGGGGGATTTTACTTTATAAATAAAATTTATATTTGCAAATAAAGGGCTGGGGGGTTGGGTCGCGCAGGGGGCTGTTTCTAGGGTTCAGGGGAGAAGTATTTGTTAGAAGGGTTTGAGGTGGGGGAATCGCACAAGAGTCAATTTTTAGGATTAAGTGCAGGGAAAGGGGCACTTGTTAGAAGGGTTTGGGGGTGGGGGAATGGCGCAGGGGTCCATTTTTAAGGATCGGGTAGGGGTATTTGTTAGAAGGGTTTGAGGGTGGGGTATCATGCAGGGTCCATTTTTAGGGGTCAGGGCAGGGGTATTTCTTAGAAGGATTAAGGGCCGAAGGGGGGATTTGCGCAGGGGTACAGGGAAGGGGTATTTTACACACAAAAAAAGATCTGAGGGGGGAGGGCTTAAGGGACCAGTTATGGAACTTGGGGCAGGGGGCCCAGATACCCTTTACTATGAATATGCCTTTACCATGCAGGGTTTTACAACGAAATCCGTTGTAAAGGTATGTGTGGTAAAGACATACTCGTGGTAAAGGTTATGCGTGGTAATGGCATTCTCATTGTAACTTATGCGTGGTAAAGGTATGCGTTGCAACTTAACAGAATTGCGATAAATATAAGAACATATTAAAAATTGGGGGCCAGATGTATCAAAAGAGCATTTTGCAATTCTCAAATAGCGATTTTTGCCGAATCGCTATTTGGGAATCGCAAAATGCTAAGCATGTAGGAATCTCAAAAAAATGTGCGATTCCTTCATAGTACCTAATAGCAATTTTGTAAATAGCGAATCGCTATTAGGTAATATGACTCCATTTGTTCCCATGGCCTGAAATGCATACTTCGTATTTAGGAAAGGCTTCCTACATGTGCCTTAGGGATTCGCAAATAGCGATTCCCTATTTGCATGCGCAGTTAGGTAATGGCAAAAAATTGCAATTACCTAAATTGCGAATCCAAAAGCCTTTCATACATAAGGAAAGGCCATTTTGCATTCACAAACAGCCGAATTTTGCGATTCGCACCCTTTGCGAATGCAAAATGCTTTTATACATCTTTGTCTTTCCGTTTTACAGTACGATGGGCCGCATGAATGTGCGAGTTCGTTCAGCACTCAGTGGTGCACCTATTTATGCGATTACATTTTTGAAAGCACATACATTTAACTCTGAATTTCTCTCTGTTACTAGGGGCCAGATGTACAAAGCATGTTTCCAGGCGCAAATGGCCTGATTTGCAAATCAAGCCGTTTGGAACTGGAAAAATCCTTTTTCAAAGGTGCAAAATGCGACTTGGTAACTTACTGCTGAATCGCATTTTGAATTTGCGATTTGGAAAGGCCGTGTTTAGGGTGTCTCTTCCAAATACAGAATCGTTATGGCATGTATTATTGTGTTGCAGACAAATTCCAGTCGCAAAGCAGTAATATTTCAAAACATTAAATGTTATGTTATGTTATATCCATTTATAATGCGCTCGGATACTCGTGAGTGTCCCGGCGTAATGCCAGAGGGGTGCAAGCAGAAGCTATCAGGCACAGAAATGGGTCTTAAGTTTCCATTTGAACTACAGTAGATATATATAGTCTGGCCCATTTGTATTAGGTATTCTTTTCCCACCCTCCTTCAGCACGTCTCCTTACCTATCCGGTATCCAGTAGAGGTTCTTTTCTACCCACGCCTGCCACGCCACCCAACCCCCTTTCATCCACCCACAACCACCTCCTCAGCGATTGTCGGTACCACGCCACCCAGCCAGCTACTTCCTACCCACAATCTCCTCTTCCGTGACTGTCTCCACATTCCGCAGCCCGGTCCACATCCAGGTCCCCTGTGATTCTACACTCAACCACTTCTACAGGGACTGCCTTCCCCCCTCCACACCGACTCTCCTCTTCCTACCCCTCCTGCATACCACGCTCCCCCACGAGGCTCACCCTCTCTTCACATATCTCCTTTTACCATCTCTCCTATTGTGCTGCCCTTATAATGGAACCCGCAGGCACACACTCCTACAACATCATTTACCCCTCTGACCTCACAAAAAAATCAGCCAAACGATTCAAACATAATTTGATAAAACGGCACCCTGAAACAATCTTTGCCAATCCTTATTTTTCAACACACAACGGGACTACAACCACAGACCTCATTCTCCATACAAAACGAAGAGCCCAATGGAGGAAAGTATTCCTCACTTCTCTCTCGATCTCTTCTTCGAGAAAAACCGCGCATGGAATTAGTTTATATATTTCGCCCTCCCAGTTCTTCCAGGCGACAGCAACCATCACCATTTAAAATAACGGTATTATCCTTATCCAAGCCACAGACCGCAATCTTTCTCTCATGGACAACATCTTCCCTACCATCAAAAACCTAGTGTCCAAACCTCATGTGGGTTCCCAATCTCTACTTCAATCTACAGCCAGTACCATCACAGATGGAGTCTCCTCACCACTGGCGTCTGACTCTTACGTTATCCACACCCAGGCGACCCCTCCTAACCTCACACTCCACAATACCCCAACAATCCCACTCATTCGGTCTCCCGATGCGACCGATTCGGCACTTGTCCCATCAACGGATGCTGAACACCTACATTACAAGACAATAGCTACCCCCCACCCTAACACCAACACCTCTCTTATCTCGACTTCCTCACTCTTTATTGCCACTCCTCCCAAGCTCTCACCCCGTCTCAGCCTCCCCATGCGAAGCCATGCCTTGCCACATATCCTGACTTCACAGGAACTTAACGACCACGCACTATCTTCTGAGTCCCCATGCCCTCATCTAACCTCACCACTCCTACTGAGGTACTGGGTTTGTAAGAACCGGCACAGAACCGGCAACCCAGCGGTGTCAGGGTACACCCAGAGACCTCGAGTCCTTCCTGATTCAGACCACAGAAACTCAGAGTCTTCTAGGTGAAGTCAAGGATCGATTTTATTGGCTGCAACCAAGGTAAGAAGTGTCCTAGAAGTACAACACACGGGAAGTATATTCTCAGGAGACTGCTCAAATTTACAAAGTCAGGCTTCTCCTCTTATACAAACTTTTAAGCTTCAGGCAAACATTCTTGGTTTTACAGTAGATCATTGACATGTTTTTAATACAAAGAAAAGAGCAGAGTCATGATGACATGTCCATATTTCACTTCGTGCTGCCTACAACAAATCACCCGGCAAGGCCCAACCTTTCATCAGATATCGGTGGACCCCCAATAAAAACGGGCACCTCCCCATCATAAAGCAAGTGAGAGAAATGAGTGGGGAAAGATGTGAGGAAGATTCGGCAGGGTGTGTGTGCGTTAAGAAGGTTTTATGGCTTGTTGAGCCTTGATGCTATCTTGTTCGGCCACTGGAGGGGAACTGACCTAACGGGTTTGGCCTGGGGCAATGGTTCCAACTTGCACAGGTCATAGGAAAGTCGATTTAAGGTGTACGTGTCCTTTTGGAATTGAATCTGGCTGGATTAAGGCCTATGTAAAGGGCAACTCACAAAATGGCTGCCATACATAAAATGGAAGCCAAGGGTTCAGAACGAAAATGACGATTTCGAGGTGAAATCGTCACTCGAGTATGCTGACAATGCTTGTACATGGTGTACTCGTCATTCTCGGTCTTTTGACACTAAATTCGTCATGTTACGATAAAGTTTTATTCTCGAGTCTGAATTATTACACAAGATCAGAATTTTCAGAACCACAAACCCTCCTTTTGCCCTTACATAGGCAATTAATCTATCCTCATGCTAATCTGAGTCCAGATCTATATTCCTAAAGTCATTGAGATGTTGCTGTAACATCATTCTAGTACTTAGTTCATCTCTTGATACAGGCTTCCTTACACATGATGTAACACAGAGGCCACATATTGCAGGAGCACACTGTATGCACAGACAGAACAGGAAAAGAATGGCTAAGACCATCCCAATGACCATCAGAATTTTCCAGCCCCAGGCGGATATCAGTTCCCAGAACCATCCCATTAATGACCAATCTCCTTTGTCCACATGAATAGATTCGGAAATCTTATGTAGTTTGGAGATGGCCTGGTACACCGTTGGAGCGTTATCTGGGATGAAAACACAGCAACTCGATTGGATCAATCTGCATACCCCACCCCGGTCTGCAAGTATGACATCTAACGCGACCCTGTTCTGAAGGGTCATAAGTCGATCCGACTGGAGCTCAGCAGTCAAGTTACTAAGGGCACCAGCAGTTTCAATCACGGTGGACTCAACTACCCTTGTCAATTGCCTTATGTTCCTGCTGTTAACCATGGATCCCCAGAACGGCAGAAAACCCTTTGCAAAGTCCCCAAATTCTTGACCTGCAGTGTCTTCTTTACTCAAGACGCCTCTAACTATCCTTGTCCTGTGGTAATCTGCCGCTGCTGTGTAGGTGGGGGGCAACAGAAATGAAACAAAACATGAGCCCGAAAAGTCAGGGGGTAACCATGTATAGGCTCTATCATGGCAGATGAAATAAGTACCCTTAGCTGCTGAAAACGCGGGGGAAGTCTGAGACCCAAAAACATACGTTTCAGTACAGACACTCTTCCCTAACTGAGCTCTGGGATTCTTGCCAGTACCTTGCAGACACAGGTGACCCTGATGGGGTACAATCCAAATCGGGGAGGATCTCTTAGCTTGCTGTTTCTCACTTAGAGTAGCTTCATATCCGGTCACGTTCCAATTTATATATGCAAATATCTCATCGTCCGGGGTATTTTCATAAGAGATTTCTCCCTTAATCATGTCAACTATACCTTTGACTAGGGCGCTAGTCTTGGGGTTGTCTTTTACAGAACGAAGGGGTTGGACTTCACGTGCGTATATGAACATTGTTCTGTATGCCCACACAGAACCATTGTGGCTGAATGGCAGGACCAGATAAGGGATACCTTTATCCGTTGTGTGAGGCATAAGACCACACACCCAGCAGTTAGTCGTGTTCATTACAAGTTGGTGTTGGTGCAACAGCTGAACAAAGGAGTTATTAATGAACTCCAATCTCCTATTGGATTCATGGTCAGGAAGAGGGTGGAAAGAATGAGAGGAAACAGTAGGAGGAGGTATGGGTGATGCAGTGGGTGCAAATGTTACACGGAAAGAGAATAAAACGTAACTTATTAAAAATATCATCATACTGAATAACATACAAATGCACAATATTAAAAAGCTTTTCTTTGTCATTACTTTACATAATTTGCGTTTAAAGTTCGTTGGTTTGGCAGGTCTCTCCATCTCGGAAAACTCCATCCTCTCTAAAGTGCTGCCCGCGACGGGAGGTTGATTCTGCTAAGAAATGCTTCCGTCAGTCTAGGGCAACTCCCTTGGACCAACCAGAACTGCCGACCTAACGCCGTCAGCTGCACCCCGAAGACTTTAAGCAATCGCGGCCCTTGCAGCGGAACCCGGATGGCGGTTCGAAAAACAAAAATAAGCAAGTTTTCTTCAGATGGGAGAGCTGCACCTTAAAAAATTGTACTTGGAAGGGAAGAAGAAATATCTTTTATTTGTCCATAGGTCTCGGTCTCAAATTGTAACGTTCTCTTCCGGGTACTGTTTGATCCTGGAACAAGAGTTCAGGCTCTGTAGTGTTCAATCGCTTGGATGGTGGCACAGCCTCGTGCAAGATGTTCTCGCTTTCACGCTCAGGGTTAGTTCCTTTTACACGTGCATCATTGAAAGGGATGACACGTGGCACGGTTTTAGGTTCTGGGTCAGCGACACCCTTCTGGACCCACTGGTCATATGGCAGAGGTGAAGGGATTCTTTTGCAGTGGACCCCCTGGATCCAGTTGGCCTTCCCCTCCACTCGAACAGCCGATCTCGTGGAAAGAAGGACGAGGTGCGGTCCGGTCCACCTGGGCTGGTCGTTCTTAGTTCTCTGGAAGTTTTTAACAAGGACCCAGGAGCCAGGGTCGATGGAGTGACCTGGAGTCTCAGAGACCGGAGGCAGGGTGTCGTGAACCTGTTGATGCAAAACACGCAATTTAGCCGTCAATTCATACAGATAATCAAGCAAAACAGGGTGTTCGAGTTCACTGAACTTAGTGGGTCTAGGCACTCCCCATATGTTGGCCGGGCGGCCGAAAACGATTTCATAGGGGCTAAGTTTCACTCATGAATCCACAGTCATTCTGGTGGACAGGAGTGCTAGGGGTAGAGCATCAGGCCATTTAAGACCTGTGCTCGCTTGGATTTTGGCCAGTTTAAGTTTTAAAGTATCGTTGTAGCATTCTACTAATCCAGCTGATTGGGGGTGATTTGCAGCGTGGAACTTCTGCCGAATACCTAGCCCTTCACACACTCTCTTCATCACACGACCCACAAATTCACTTCCATTATCAGACCAGACCATTCTAGGCATTCCAAACCTGGGGAAGTACTCTTTCACAAGGGCTTTTGCTGTGGACAAGGCAGTGTTGTCTTTTAGGGGATAGGCTTCTACCCATCTTGAGAAGGCACAAACAACAACGAGTACGTATTTTAAATTGTTGCACCTCTCCATGTGAATGAAATCTAGCTGCAAAACCTCGAACGGGTACGTAGGAGGTGCAAAATGACCAGCTGGAGTTGGTGTTCCCCTACCAGGATTGTGCTTCAGACATACCATGCAATTCTTGACGACATTCTCTGCACACTTGGGAATTCCTGAATTTTGCCATACTGGAGCCAACAACTCGCAAATCCCTCTTACGCTGATATGAGCCATTCCATGTGCCATTGTAACCACTGCAAGCACATATGCATCGAGTAACAACCATCTCTGATGCTCTGATAATTCAATCCAGCAACCATTTGCATCCATTCTGCCCGTACTTTCTCTCCACGTGCTCAACTCTTTCTCTGTGGCCTCAGCTTGGATGGACTTCACACTCTCTATGGTGTGTTCACACATCCCAACATCACCACTCCATGTTGCAGGGCCTGCAACATGCATTCGGCCATCACATTCCTTGCAGTCTCTTTCGCGATTTTGTCAGCAAATGCATTTCCACGACCAACATCATCAGTCACCTTCTTGTGAGCACTACATTTCACAATCGCCACTTGCAGAGGCATGGTCAGTGATTCAAGAAGCTCATTCACCAACTGACCATGCTGAATCTTAGCTCCATGCGAAGTCAGGAACCCACGTTCTCTCCACAGTCGTCCAAAACTATGAGCCACACCAAATGCATACTGACTGTCGGTATAGACAGTCACTTTCATTCCTTTCGACAACACGCATGCTCTTGTAAGTGCAATTAATTCTGCTGCCTGAGCTGAATTATGTGGGACACGTGCAGCTTCAACAATTGTATGCAAAGTCGTAACAGCATATGCTGCAGTCGTGTCACCATTCGGGAGCTTGAAGCATGAACCATCCACCCATAACGTACCATCACATTCAGCAAGAGGATTGTCGTAAAGATCAACTCTTCCTTTCGTCTCTTCTTCTGTTCTAAGAAAACAATCATGCTGTTCTGAAGCGTCTGATTCCTCTACAATTGGCAAAAATGTAGCTAGGTTTAAAGTGTTGCACCTTTTTATGTGTACATGACTCGCTAACAATGTTAATTCGTAACCCGACAATCGAGCACTAGTTAAGTGCTGTGTCTTGGTTCTATTTAACAACGTGTCTACTGCATGTGGGACCATCACGACTAGGGTATTATTCATTACTAGACCAGCAGACTGTCAAATAGAAACAGCTGCTGCCGATGTGGCTCTTAAACAACTTGGCAATGCTCTAGCCACTGGATCCAAAGTCGATGAAAAATATGCACATGGACGCTGTTTGTCCCCAAATAACTGAGTCAGAACTGACAATGCACAACCTTCCTTTTCATGGACATATAATGTAAAGGGCTTACTGTAGTTGGGGGTACCTAACACAGGAGCCGAACATAATGCTGTGCGCAATTCAGAAAAACCTTTCTGACACTCTTCAGACCAAGGAATAGGATTGGGTGTATCTTTACACGTTAATGCCACCAAAGGTTTGGCTAATAACGAAAAAATTGGAATCCACTGTCTACAGTACGATGTAATGCCCAAGAAAGCACGCACTTCTCTCTGCGTTTTTGGCACACTCAATTTCACTATTGCCTGAATTATCTCTGGGGTCAGTTTCCTTCCCTCCTTCGATAAGAGGTGACCTAGGTAGGTCACTTCTTGTCGGCAATATTGCAGTTTGGAAAGTGACACCTTGTGATGTAAATCACACAGATGGCGCAACAATGACATTGTTGCTTTCTTACAAATTTCCTCAGTATCTGCAGCAATAAGCAAATCATCGACGTACTGTACAAGAGTAGCACCTTCAGGTAAAACAATCGTATCAAGCTGTGTTTTTAGAGCTTGACTATATATTGATGGACTTTCACAGTAGCCCTGAGGAGCGCGTTTAAAGCGGAAGCTTCGACCTCCTAAACTGAAGGAAAAAATATCCCTGCTCTCCTCACCATTCGGGATGCTGAAGAAAGCATTCTTCAGGTCAATCACCGAAAACCAAGTGGCAGAAGCTGGAATCATAGTCAATAATGTAGTAATGTCGGGGACAACTGGAAATTGTGGCACAACTATTTTATTCACCTCTCTGAGATCAATCACAAATCTGTACACAGGTGGCTGACAGGGGTCAGTTCGTTTTAAAACAGGCAGAACAGGACTATTGCAAACGTTGCCTCTTGTCTCTTCAATCACATCTTTTGCAATAAGCTCGTAAACGATCGCTAGCAAAGCTTTTTCTCCTTCACTAGAGATTCTATATTGGGGAATTCGTGGCATTTGAACATTGGCTTTCAATGTTACAACATATGGTGGTATTTCTAAAAGACCCACATCATTAGGACCAGCAGCCCAAAGAATATCTGGAAGAAACGACAATTCTGCTGGAAGTTTATCTCTTGACAGATACATGGGAGAAACCACTTTCTTACCTAAAGTAAGTTGTACTCCTGAAGGAGAACAGTACAAAGTCGCATACAATCTTTTTAACAAATACAATCCTAGCAAGTTTTCTCCACAACCTGTTGTTAGAATAAGGGGTGCTTCGAATTCACAAGGTCCAACAGAAAGGGACAAAGGGTCAGAAATCGGATTTCTAACTGGGGCGCCAGAAAAACCTACAGATACATTCATTTCGCCAGACAAAGGTGCGCCAGGGAGTTTGGAGTGCATAATAGAACTCTTTGTAGCACCAGTATCCAACAGAAAAGGCTCTGACACACCTGATGTAATCACCTCAACGTAAGGTCCACTCTGATCTACTGGAACTGAAACAACTCTCTTTGTCTATGGCTGTCCTAGCAATCATTACCTTCCAAATACTCATCTTCTGTATAATAATCATCAACATAGTATTGAGCTGTCCTGTCAGATGCGTTGTTCTGCTGATCGAACCTATTCATAGAATTTTGGGGTGGAAGGGGACGTGCGTTCTGGGGGACGTTTCCACGTCCTCTACCTCTAGGCGCTTGTTGAACACCACGACCTCTTACACTAGAACCACCATTTGCACGCTGTAACAAAATAGGACAACTATACTTGAAATGACCCTCTTCTTTACAATACGAACACTGGTTGGGGCCTACAGGGACACGTGGCTGAGTGTACTCGATTCTTTGCGAGTTCCTCTGATACGGTTGAGGCTGCTGAAAATTATTCTGATAGTTATTCTGACCACTGTTGTTTTGACCACTACCACCACGTGGCGGATATGCTTGCTGTAACAAAACCTTTGTTTTCAACTCCTTGGTTTTCTTTTCTGCTCTATCTTTCTCGTCCTTGTCTCTATTTTCGTAATATTGTGCAGTAGCCAATATCTGGGCTGAAGATGAAACAGCCCAAGAACTTTCTGAATCCTTTAACTTCTTGCACAATTCTGGAAGTAGATTGTGCACGAATTTATCGACGAACAATCTCTGACCACCTTCTGTGGTCATATCTTGACCGCTGTGGTCGACAAATGTTTCTTCAAACCTGGTGAAGAAATCTGAGACCGTCTCATCTTTCTTCTGCTTACATGCAGACAACTTATCCCAATTTACACGTATTGCAGGCATTATCGTTTTCATGTAATCAACTGTTTTACCAGGAAGCTCTGCTATTAAAGGCTCAGGTTTAGCACCACCAACTTGTCGGGCATCTGCAGCAGCAATATTAGCCCATGAGTCACCTAATTCCTGATCATGATCTGTATGACGAATCTTACCCCATAAAGGCTGTGGAACAACATTCCCAAATAACATATCGATATCGGCTAAATTCATTATACATGATCCAGCAGTCTGAGACAACTCTTTGTAATACCCCGCAGGATTTTTCCGCGGATCAGGTAATGTCTGTTTAAGGGCTAAAACTTCAGCTCGCTTCCATGGGACATGTACCCATACACGCTGAAAGTGTGGCAAAATGGGGGGTCAACAGTTGTGTCGCCCTCCCTCCATTGTGGGGGAACTTCTCTCATGGGGTATTGTCGCACCTTTTTCCTACTAGATGCACCAGGCTCGGATTGTGACCCAGAACTGCTCCCCTTACTCCGATATGATAACAATATTTCAACCGCTCTCTCGACATCGGGACCTACAATCATACCTTCTCCAAACTTGAACCGTACACGACGCAACTCTTGCGGGTTGCATTCCAGATCATTTTCTTCCAAATCCTCACAAAGGAAAACACACATTTGTTCAAAAACATATCTCTGAGTCGGTGCTTCCCATTGACGGAAGACTTCCATGACGGACTCTACATCATACTTTACAGTATCCATAACCCATTTACGCGCTAAACGATTCAATAAATCTCTCTCTTGGTAGTCAGGCAGTCGACTTCGCAACTGTCTTCGTTCCATGTTAGGGGTCGTAGTAGGCGACCCGAAAAGAGGTGAGAAAAGGTTAGTAACAGTGTTGGCCATTTTCTGCCGAACGGAAGGTGAAACTGAAGGAAGAACGGGTGGAAAAACGGGGTGAGATAGGGCAGGGGCAGAGACAATAGCAGAGGAAGCATCAGGAGAAATAGAAGGTGTGCTAGGCAAAGTCGTAGAAAGCACAGGTGAAGCAGGTGTGATCGGTGGGCCTTGAGGAGGTTGCACCAAAGGAGCAGGAGCCAGCTGAAGAACAGCTGGTGGGTGCTGTGGAGGAACAGGAGGCACAGGTTGCACAACTAAAGGTTGCGGAGGTGCCGTGGCATTTTGAGCATAGGGGTGTGGCGAATTTAATAAATGCGACATTAAGGGATCTTTTTCACGCTCTTTTGCTGCCTCTTGCTGAAGGGACGGCAAAACAGGATAGCATTTATCTATTACCATTTAACGTTGCCTGTGCAACTGCTCACTCATCTGTTCTTCTTCATTGTCTTTAAACTGCATAGCAGCTTGCATTACTGAAATACCCCTTTCTCTCTTATTTTTCTTTTCTAATTTAATTTCCTTTTGTTTGGCCTCTTTACGCCATAGGCGAAAAGAGTCGAACATCGCCGGCCGGGCTTTCTTTTTGAAAAGTTTAACTTCGAGGTTATCTAGGATTTCGGTATCAAAGCTACCATATTGGGGCCATTTTAAAACACCATCTTTTCTGGTGTATTTGATCCATACTCCATTGTATGTGATGGGGCCTACTCCGTGTTTGACATATAACTCGTAGGTTGGAGTTCCAACCGGAGGAACCGGACATGAGTCCTCCAATCGGGAGTCCCTATTATTAAAACCAAGACGAAACAAATTTCCAAGTCTAAGACCAGGCATCTTCGCTCTCTAGTCTAGCTCCAAACTTCAAAGGATTATCGATTACGATATTTCTCGTGAATACATGAGTCCTTTGGCTTTGGCGCTTGCAAGCTCCAAATCAACGCCAACTAAGGACTGGGAGACGCTCCACTTATACTTAACTGAGATATCGATGATGTCACCAGAAGACTCGTCTTAGTGTTTCGCTCTACCAAACTTCAAGGGTCCAAATCAGGGTGATAGCCAGGGCAGCAGTCCTTCGTAGCCGTCGGGAAGCGGGGAACCTCGCAGCAAAGTCCTTCGGACCACGTCGACATGCAGGGGTCGATGAAGTGGTTGGCCGTCCTCCGGAATTTTCACACGAAGCTCCTCACGAACCTCTGGCTGGGCTGGTACCACTGGAATCGCCCCACGTTGGGCGCCAACTGAGGTACTGGGTTTTTAAGAACCGGCACAGAAACCGGCAACCCAGCGGTGTCAGGGTACACCCAGAGACCTCGAGTCCTTCCTGATTCAGACCACAGAAACTCAGAGTCTTCTAGGTGAAGTCAAGGATCGATTTTATTGGCTGCAACCAAGGTAACAAGTGTCCTAGAAGTACAACACACGGGAAGTATATTCTCAGGAGACTGCTCAAATTTACAAAGTCAGGCTTCTCCTCTTATACAAATTTTTAAGCTTCAGGCAAACATTCTTGGTTTTACAGTAGATCATTGACATATTTTTAATACAAAGAAAAGAGCAGAGTCATGATGACATGTCCATATTTCACTTCGTGCTGCCTACAACAAATCACCCGGCAAGGCCCAACCTTTCATCAGATATCGGTGGACCCCCAATAAAAACGGGCACCTCCCCATCATAAAGCAAGTGAGAGAAATGAGCGGGGAAAGATGTGAGCAAGATTCGGCAGGGTGTGTGTGCGTTAAGGTTTTATGGCTTGTTCAGCCTTGATGCTATCTTGTTCGGCCACTGGAGAGGAACGGACCTAACGGGTTTGGCCTGGGGCAATGGTTCCAACTTGCACAGGTCATAGGAAAGTCGATTTAAGGTGTACGTGTCCTTTTGGAATTGAATCTGGCTGGATTAAGGCCTATGTAAAGGGCAACTCACAAAATGTCTGCCATGCATAAAATGGAAGCCAAGGGTTCAGAACGAAAATGACGATTTCGAGGTGAAATCGTCACTCGAGTATGCTAACAATGCTTGTACATGGTGTACTCGTCATTCTCGGTCTTTTGACACTAAATTCGTCATGTTACGATAAAGTTTTATTCTCGAGTCTGAATTATTACACGAGATCAGAATTTTCAGAACCACACTACATTACAGCCAGCCACCCCATCTTCTCAGCCACCTACATCCTCCAACATCCCGCCGGCCTCGGCACCGCTACCCTATATTGATTCTCATCTCACGGATTCTCCCCTCAACATCCACCCCCTCCGAAGTCTTAGTTTGCCACAGGTCTTGTCCTCACACTACCGCGATGAGAATTCGCTACCGGACGATCAGCCCCCACCCCCTACGTCCCCCTCCCCACCCACCTCTCAACCACCCACCCCCTCAACTCAGACTGCTACAGCCACCTCTCATCCACCCTCTCTAACATTATTACCTCCAACATTATACTTACCCGCACCTTTGCAGCCATCCACATGCAGAACACAGCCTCCTACCCCAGCCATAACTGACCACGACCTTAGATTTGAGGAAATATTGTTACTCCATATTAAAAAGGAACTCCAATCTTTCAAGGATATGATAGCCAACCAACCTTGGCGTAACTTTTCCTCAAGAGCCTCTAACCAGAACTACTGATCACAACACATAACTCACACCCCTAAAACTCATTCCACCCAATCGGAATTCAGTTCCCCTCCTCAATACGCGTTTTTGTCCTAAGCGAAGTGTCAATCCGTTCTCCAAGAGTGATATACTATCTCTTCTACAATCCTATGAACCCTCTCCCACTAATTGCATTGACGCAACTCAGTCGACCATCCCTACTCTCCACCCTAACCCACTCAGAGTGGCCAGACACAACTGTAGAGGGATCGTCAAGAGCAACCTTAGAAACGTTCCTCTCACCCAAGACCCCTCCTGTTCCCTCCTTACTCCCTGTCTTAAATGCACACTCCTAAACTGTAGATCTGCTTCCAGATATGCTGCAGACATAGCTGAGCTCATCATCTCACAAGAACTAGACCTGCTATTGTTAACAGAAACCTGGCTATCTGATTCCTCCAACCCATTGATGAACATTCTACTTCCCCCGAACTACGACATCAGCAGATTAGACAGAATCGGTAAAATAGGTGGAGGTATAACCTGTATTCATCGTAGTAACATCACTGTAAATAGAGCCACGTCCCCGGTCATCACATCTTGCGAATACTTCTGCCTAGACCTTAGCAGCAACGGCAAACAAGCTTGCTCTCTGCACATCATCTATCATCCACTAGGTGACAATCTCATTTTTTCAGAACAACTCATGGATATGATTTCAACTAACAACGGTATGCAAAACAACCAAATCTTCCTCGACGATTTCAATCTCCACTGGAATGACAACAATGACACAATTGTCAACTGCCTCAGAAGCTTCCTGGATGACCTAGCCCTGACCCAAACCTGCATTGGCCCTACACATAAGAAAGGTGCAACCCTGTATCTAATAATCTCCAAAACGGACGTCATTGAACTGGAATCGATACAACCTTGCGACTGGTCTGATCACCACATCATCACCTTCTTTATCAAGGAAACAGTAAAATGTAACTGTTCAGGCCACGAAACCTAAGATCTGGAAAAGAGACGTGAAACAACTCAACACAAGCACTCTACCTTTCTCAAGCTACAACCTTCTATTGCCTCCTGCTGGCACCACAGATGTGCATGATCTCACAACCACTACCTCAACTTGATGACCGCAATAATCAATGAGGTAGCCCCTCTTCAACTTAAGAGAGTCTCCACTAAAGACTCAAAACCTTGGTACAATAGCCTACTCAACGAAGACAGGCGCTCTCTTAGAGTTGCTAAACGCAACTGGAGATCAGTCCCGTCGACTATTCACCTCAAATTACTAAGGAAAAAGAGAAATGCCTATTACAAGAAGATTAAGCGCACCAAAGCAGACTTCTTCAAACACCAACTAGACCAAGCTAGAAATCGCCCTAAAAAACAATTTGAGCTAATCTCAAAACTCAATCTAAGGACGCCCCTCAACGGTCTCAAGACGCCGCCCAATCACAACCCAACTGTGAACAATTCTCCGCCTTCTTTACTCAGAAGACCCTCAACATCGAGAACAATCTCTTAAAGGACCGATTACTTTATTCTGTGCCACATTCACAAACCCCCCCCCGTCACCACCAACCACTACACACCAAAACCCTTCAAAGTGCGTCCCAAAGAACATAGCCGCCTGGTCACCCTTTGATACCTACTCGGAAGAGGCCTTGGGTAAGATTCTAAATGCCTTGAAACCTTCCAACCACCTCATTGATCCGCTCCCTGCTAACGCTGTTAAAGACCTAACCCCATGACTGCTTCCGCTTTGGACCAAAATCATCAACAGTTCACTCCAACAAGGTTGCATTCCAGATACCCTCAAAATCGGTCAAGTCTCTCCTATCCTTAAGAAACCAACAGCTGACCCCACAGATCTTAACTACTATCGTCCTATATCCAATATCCCTACCCTGTGCAAACTGCTTGAAAAATGCGTGCACCACCAACTAACGAAACATATCGTGTGCTTTTACCTCCTTGACAACCACCAATCTGGCTTCAGAGCGGGGCACAGCACGAAATCAGCCTTGACTCACATTATTGATGATGCGCTTCAAATCCTGGACCAGAACGGCTCATGCTTACTCATCCTGCTGGACCAATCCTCAGTTTTTGATACGGTCAAACATGAGAGTCTGCTGGATCTGCTCAGGCTGAGGAGGGGTCTTTCAGGACCAGTGCTAAACTGGTTCACCTCCTTTCTACATAACCAAACACAATAATTCAAGATTAACAACACTCTTTCCAACCCCGTTCCAGTAAGGCTGGACGTCCCACAAGGATCCTCACTCTCCCTTACATTGTTCAACTTGTTCATGGAGCTGTTCACCGAAATTCTCCAAGTGTCTAACGTGCAATATCATATGTACGCTGATGATACACAACTGTATCTAAAGATTAACACCTTGGAAGACATTAAACAGCTTAACTCCACACTCAGGAACACCCAAACATGGTTGGCAGAAAATCATCTCAAACTGAACGCTCTAAAGACCAAATTCCTCCTTATAGCCCCCCACTAAAATCCCTTTGATACAAAACTTAATCCAACATCTCACTGCACTCAACGTGCAACCAACTGTTGTGGACTCAGCAAAATCATTGGGAATAACTCTAGACAGCAATCTCACCATGCAGAAACACGCTACAAAGAGAGCAAACTTCCAGTTAAACATTCCAAGGAAGTTGAAGCCATTCTTGCCAGTCAACAACTTCAAACAGGCGGTACAAGCGCTAGTTATCCCCGTGTGTATTATGGTATTGTCTCTTTATGCGGCCTCCCAAAAGCGACTACAGCCCCCCTTAGAGCATCAATAAACTCTGCAGCAAGACTCATCACTGGCTCGAAAAGAAGTTCCCACATCTCCCTTGACCTAAAATCCCTGAATTGGCTCCCGTTTGAAGCAAGAATCCAGCTAAAAATTGCTTGCATGACACATAAGGCCTTACACCACAAGGTACCTATTTACCTCGCACAGAAATTGACAATCTCTGGTGGCTCAAGGTCCTCTAGGGGTGCAGATAACCTTCTACTGAAACCTCAAAGATTCAATAAAAAAAACATATAAACGATCCTTCCCTGGGATGGCGCCTAGGATTTGGAATACTCTTACCCCTGAAACCAGATCGAATTCTTCTTGTGTATCTTTCAAAAAGAAAGTAAACGATTCTCATGGCAAAATTTACCTGACCACTCTACCCGGTCCTGAACCTTTTTCATCCGAGACTCGCTGCTTTTTTTGTAGGAACAACTATGATCAAAGTCTTCGGTACTTTACGACTTTTTCTGTGTGTTTTATTTTATTTATTCCATGCTTGTTCGCTATATTTTGTCTTGCGATTCTTTATGTATATTCAACTCTGTTCATTGTAAAGCGCTCTGATACCCGCAAGAATCTTGGTCACGCTCTATAAAACCTTCTAAATGAATAAATAAATAGCTGGGTCCTGGATGGACTGCAACGCAAGGGGGAGGGCATTCCGGGCCACACTAGCCTTCACCACAAAAGAGGTGCCCCTAGCCTCTGGAACTTGAAGCGCTGGACCCGGACAAAACAAAGGGACATGGATCGGAGGGCTCGCGAGGGAAAAGAAAAGCGCCTCTGAAGATATAGGGGGCCATAACCGTGGAGAGCACGATGGACCAGAACCAAAGATTTAAACTTGACCCTGTCCACCACAGGCAGCCAATGAAGAGAGCGCAATTGGAGAGTCACACTGTTCCTCGCCGAAATGCCTATTAACAATCTGGCTGTCGTATTCTGAACCACCTGTAACTTTTTGAGCAGGTAGCCAGGGGCGCCAGCATAGAGGGCATTGGCATAATCCAATTGTGACAGAATCAAAGCGCACGTGACAGTTTCTCTTGCTGCCTGCGGGAGGAGTGGAAAAAAGTTCCTAAGAGTCATAAGAAGGCCGAAGCAGCAACTGACCAGTTTCTTAATGTGTGTCGAAAAAGAGAGACTCTCATCGAACCACACTCCCAGATTTTTAGCGGGCTGTCCCGTGGAAAGGGGCAGTAGAGAGTCAGGTGGCCACAGCTGCTCTTGGAAATCAGCGGGGAACTTACCGAAGAGAAGAATCTCAGATTTGTTCATTCCATTTAAACTGTGCATCTGCCAGCCATTTAAATATGGATGCTAGGCACTGTTGTGCCGCTGAGACGGAGTCTGATGTATTGTCCCAAGTAAACAGCAACTGGGTATCGTCCACATAGGCCATCACCTTAGCCCCAAGCTCCTCTGCCAGATATATCAGTGGCGTAACATAAATGTTAAAGAGGAGAGGGCTAAGGGAGGAACCCTGCGGGACTCCAGTAGTAACCAGCTGAGGGGAGGAGGAGAAAGGAGGGAGCCAAATCTGCTCAACCCGCTCCTCCAGGAAAGACCTACGCCTACCTCAAACAACTCCCGACACACTAATCTCTGCTAGACGGGTCAAGAGAAGAGCATGTGGGACCGTGTCGAACGCCGTAGAGAGATCCAGCAAGATTAATGCTGCCCTCCCGCCGGTGTCAAGGCACTCCTGGATGGCCTCCGCCACCTCTACTAAGACAGTCTCAGGGCTGTGAGAGGCTCGAAACCCTGATTGAGCTGGATGCAGAAGTGCCTCAGTCTCCACATACTCTGTAAGCTGTTTATTGACCACCTTCTCACAAACCTTGGCACTAGCCGGACGGAGGGAGATCGGCTGATAGTTCCCCGGGTTGAGGGGATCCAGAGAAGGTTTTTTAAGAAGTGGCACGATCTTCGCCTGCTTCCACCCCTGGGGAACAGCCTCTGTCTGGAGAGACAGATTGATGATAGAGTTCACCTCTATATTTACACACTCTGCCACAGCTGCCAGAAGCCTGGGCGGGCAGGAGTCCTAAGGAGAACCAGACTTGAACCCCCTGAGGATTTTAAGAAATTCCAGGGGGTCGACTGCTCTAAATGCTGACAGAGAGCAGTTGGAAGCAGCGGGTTGCACCGCCAAAGGCCCCTCACAGCAACCATTACCAAAAGGAAATGTAGCCTGGATGGCCTGAATTTTATCTCTGAAATAGCATGAAAGCATGTTACACCAGGCGAAAGAAGATGGAGTCACACTCGCTTGAGCCAACGGAGACGTAAAACTCTGCACTATGGCAAAGATTTCTTTAGCGTTGTTCCTGGCAAAATCAATACGAGCTGCGAAGAATTGCCCTTTAGCCGAGGCAATGGCATCATAGTAGATTTTTTGCATTGCTCTAAGCTTCCTCTTGGCTATGGGGCAGTAACCACTCCGGCGCCAAGCTCGCTCCTAAATCTTGAAATCATGCTTAGCAGCTTTAAGATCAGAGTTAAACCAAGGTTTAGAGGGCGCATCTCTAGCCGGTCTGGCGGGCCACGAAGCCAGCCGCCCTAGACACCCACCCAGTAGATCCTGACATACACTCCTCCAGTTCACCTTACAGGATGGGCCTAGAGAGTTCCAGAGCCCGTCTGAATTCCAAGGGATCAATTTTCCCAAAAGATGGCTTCTGGTAGGAACGCAACCGTGTCTCTGCGTTAGATACCATCCAAGAAAAATAGGATATGAAATGATCAGACCAGGACACCGGGAAAGGATCCCTTATGGAGATGGCGAAGTTGGAACAGATCGGGTCCAATATATGAACGGCGTGATGAGTAGGAAGGCTGACATGCTAGTTTAGTTGAGCCAGTTGTAGTATAGCCAGCAGGTAAATCACCTCCTTGAAATCAGGTTGATCCAAATGGATATTAAGATCACCCAGGACCATATAGTGGGAGAACCTTACCGCCCTAGAGACAATAGCGTCCCCACAGGTCTGGAGAAATGGACCCACAGGTCCAGGGGGCTTATAGATCAGGGAGGCTCCCAAGGTAAAGTGGGCTGAAAAACGGATGCTGAAATAAAGCACCTCATAGCCTGTCCATGCAGTAGTGTCTCCCAGGTGAAGCTCCCATATGTTTTTATATATAATGGCCATCTCGCCTCCTCTACCCCCCTGACGGTCGGCTCTAGAAATCTTATAGCCCACTGGAATGGCAAAAGAGACAATAGGGTCAGAAGTAGGATCGAGCCAAGTCTCCTTTAGGAACAACAAGTCTAATGAGTTATCCTCCAAGAGATCAAATACATCCGCATCATGTTTCCTAAGAGAGCGGGCATTGGTCATAGCTGCCAGAATAGGGAAATCCTTAGCCCGCTGTTCTGGTAAGCAGCCCTCATTAACCAGGGGAACAGGCCCCCACCATAGTTTAAAGCCACATACTGGACAGGCGGCAAGCGAAGTCACCGCCACATCCCAGCTGTGAAGGTGGCGACAGGTAGCAGCATCCAGCGCTCTTAACATAGCTCCAGAATAGCTTCTTCTCAACTCAGCTCCCAAGGGCTTTCAGGCAGCATGACTGGCGCTGGCCGCCTCCGGGACGCTGACGGGTGCAGACGGGCTTGCCTTAGGCCGTTCTGAATTCAATTACATTATCCTTTTATCGGGATGTACCAGGTGTTCTTAGTGACATCAACACAATTTTATCTCTTAAAATAATTTACATTACCTTTGTCATCTCAATAAATGGGTTTCTGTGACATTCAGAAATTGCTGTTTATTCCCCAAGTAAAAGGATCAGAAACAACATGACATATACAACTTTGTTTCAAAGTTCGGTGTAATTGCTTAAGTTTTCTAGGTATTGGAAAGACTATGCCGCGAGCATATGAAGTTATGTTCCATTTGTCTTACACTAATAAAGACAAGGTAAATGCAGTTTTTCTCATCGTTTGAGAATCAAGTTAATGCAGGACAAAACCCCTGAATGGCCTGATGAATGCTTACTTTGATTGTTTGCAGACGCTAAAGCAATTTTGTCTGTCAAAGTCTGTATAACTACTTGTAGGCTACTTTTTAGGGCTCGGACTCCTCCCCAGTGAAACTGGGAGGAGTTTCGAGAACTAATGTTAAAGGAGAAAAAAAAGAAGTATCTCCTAGGGCCTTGGTGAGAGGAATTCCACACATTCCTTAGCGTTTTCTGTCATCTGGTCAGTGATTCGTCTTCCCTGTGCTGTGTATGTAGTAGCCTTGAAGTGATAGGCTGTAAGTAATTTACGCGTGCCCGATGTGGCATTTTGTGTGCGAGAACGAGCACGGCAGAGTGATTAATCTTAATTACGAGCTGTCAGAGTGCCCGTGTAATGCAAGCCAGATGATGCGAACGCGTTCACAGCGGTGAGCGCGTTCAATGTTAAATGACGAGAGGCAGAAGGTGAGGCTCACAGAAGATGACTCATACATGCTCGTCCACACTGTAGTTCTTGTGTTTCCTGAAGAGTCTCATTTCCAAAGGGCGCCATTTCCTTCTTTTCCTCGCACGCTGGCTGCACTGCACTATTTTTGTCTTGTTTAAACGCTGTTAATAGTGCATCCTACTTGGTCTCACCCCAGCTGGCTTCTCGTCACGGGTGCAAATACTGTATTGATAACAATATAAGAGGTAATCAATACAGTGATTCTTAAATTCCCAAGAGGTGAATTTCAGATAATTAGCTCGCCTGTTCGTCATGGCTCTGACCTTTGGAAATAAACCTGCAACAGTCGTTGTCCTTGGTTTTCAAAAGCAAAATCACACGCGAGGCAGGGTCACTCGTAATGATTGGGGAACATCGACCACTTTTGCGGTCTGATAAGCCGGTGAAATGTTTTAATTAATTCAGTAGGGAAGAGGCTGAACACAGCTCAATAGTGCTGAATGAGTCCATTAAAAGCCACGCAGGCAAAATTTGAGCCGGTAAACATTCCCTTCTGGTGGGTTTCCGTGCTATTAGAACATTCCCATCTGAACTGCTTTGTCAGGACATCTTGAGAGCTTCTGTACTTCTACCCCCGCCCATCACAATCCCGGCGCTTTTTCAATATGCCGTCTGAATACCTGTTCCATTGATGGTCCTATAGAATTCAGATGCCAACCAATCAGCTCCTCAGAATACCTGTCCCATTGACGAAGCTCAGTAGAAATACTTCCTAACACAGGAGCGATCATGGAATAGCCACTAACTAAGGAGGGAACATCCGAGATCCTCTGAACCTACCTGTCTGGGTGGTCATCACTCGAGCTTTGCATCGCAACAGCGCTGTTGACAACTACATATTGTGCTCGACATTCTTGTGCCGGGGACTATAATAGTCACAATTTGTATGTAAGTAAATCTAAGCATCAAAGTTACAATGTCAGCTAATTCGTCTGCTAGAATTCCTATGCCAGGAACTTGCCCATTACTGTTCCTGTTCTGGCACCCTGACCCTTGGAATTTCAAGGCAAGTTATATAAGTGGCGACCCGTCTCAGCTTTGTGAGCCTACAATAGCCAGGCATGTATAGTTCCAGTTATTGGTCACCATGGAATTAAAAAGTTTGTGATTGCGTCGAAACACGATAGGCAAAGTTAGCTCTGCAGCCATCCTCACTCAGGGGGGCACGGCACCTTGTTGGAATGTCAGTGCTCAAGTTGGATGGTCATGTCTTGTTCTCGTCTGGCCACTGACAAGTGCACGTGTTTTCTTTGAGGATGGGCATGTTCTCTGTAGAGAAATGGTCAGAATGTAGAGTGGGTTCCTATCGACTCTGCAGCGCAGTGTGGTGCATTAACGCTCCGGCTCTCTGCCCGCGGCACCCTTCGCAATCCTAGTGCCTTAACACTGTTAGTGCAAAATGTTTCAGCCCCTGCATGCTGGGCTTCGATGGTATGTCAGCAACGAGAGATGATGCCATGAACCATATGGAAATTCCTTAATGGGCTTCCTGGCAATGGAATAGTGTTAAGGAGTGTCGAAGCTTTCATTCTCAAAATGGCGACTTGGTACTTCATTCACCGAAGACATTCAGTAAAAAATAGAATTTAAGGACATTGATAGTGGAGAGAACACTGGAAATGCTACACGTTGGTAGCAGACATCCAGAACTCGCTGCAGAAACAGGCATTGCATGAAGCCAACGTCTTTGGAAACCTTGGCAGTTTTACGATGTTGTGAATTTTTTATGCTTTTCCCTTATAAATATGGGACAATGTGTCTCAGAAGCTAAACTTGGAGAGGCAGTTGCTTAATGTGCTTTTGTGCATTAAAAAACAACTGCAAAGAAAAGCTCTGTGTACAATTTCCATCTTGGCTGTTTCGATCAGGTTGGAAATGATCTTGACCTGTGGCTCATATTTACACGGGCAAAGATGCAATTAAACTGAGGAACTTCTCCAACTTGAATGTCGGAATCCAGACACTTGGCAAAAGTAGCCTGTGTAAAAAAAAAACCAAAACTTTTTCCATACCCTTAATTCTGACCCCTCCCAGTGCAGAGGAAACGCCGAAGCTGTGCTTCACAAATATTGACAAATTCAGGTTTGCCCCCACCCCTCTGCATGCATCTTAAAGTTTACGTATAGAATTTATTTAAAATAATGTAATGTTTTTTAAAGAAATACTTACATTGACTAAAAGTTATTCACATATTTTGTAATAACAATATTTGTTTTATTTATATATACTTCTTAACATGAAATAAAATATATTTATGTTTAAAAGAAGGTTTCTACGGAGAGTGTTGCCGTACAACTGTTTGTCCGTGTGAGTGCAGAGTAGTGAGGGCAGAGTAGTGAGGGCAGAGTAGTGAGGGCAGAGTAGTGAGGGCAGAGTAGTGAGGGCAGAGTAGGGAGGGCAGAGTAGGGAGGGCAGAGTAGGGAGGGCATACTAGGGAGTGCATACTAGGGAGTGCATACTAGGGAGTGCATACTAGGGAGTGCAGAGTAGGGAGTGCAGAGTAGGGAGTGCAGAGTAGTGAGGGCAGAGTGCAGAGTAGTGAGGGCAGAGTAGTGAGGGCAGAGTAGTGAGTAGAGTAGTGAGTAGTGAGTGCAGAGTAGTGAGTAGTGAGTGCAGAGTAGTGAGTAGTGAGTAGTGAGAAGTATAGAGTAGTGAGGAGTAGAGTAGTGAGTAGTGAGTAGAGTAGTGAGTAGAGTAGTGAGTAGTGAGTGCAGAGTAGTGAGTAGTGAGTAGAGTAGTGAGTAGTGAGTAGAGTAGTGAGTAGAGTAGTGAGTAGAGTAGTGAGTAGAGTAGTGAGTAGAGTAGTGAGTAGTGAGTAGTGAGTAGAGTAGTGAGTAGTGAGTAGAGTAGTGAGTAGTGAGTAGAGTAGTGAGTAGAGTAGTGAGGTGAGTAGAGTAGTGAGTAAAGTAGTGAGTGCAGAGTAGTGAGTAGAGAAGTGAGTAGTGAGTAGAGAAGTGCGTAGAGTAGTGAGTAGTGAGTGCAGAGTAGTGAGTAGTGAGTAGAGTAGTGAGTAGTAAGTAGAGTAGAGTAGTGAGTAGAGTAGTGAGTAGAGTAGTGAGTAGAGTAGTGAGTAGAGTAGTGAGTAGTGAGTGCAGAGTAGTGAGTAGTGAGTGCAGAGTAGTGAGTAGTGAGTGCAGAGTAGTGAGTAGAGTAGTGAGTAGTGAGTAGAGTAGTGAGGTGAGTAGTGAGTAGTGAGTGCAGAGTAGTGAGTAGAGTAGTCAGTAGTGAGTAGAGTAGTGAGTAGAGTAGTGAGGTGAGTAGAGTAGTGAGTAAAGTAGTGAGTAGAGAAGTGAGTAGTGAGTAGAGAAGTGAGTAGTGAGTAGTGAGTAGTGAGGAGTAGAGTAGTGAGTAGTGAGTGGCGAGTAGTGAGTAGAGTAGTGAGTAGAGTAGTGAGTAGTGAGTGCAGAGTAGTGAGTAGTGAGTAGAGTAGTGAGTAGTGAGTAGAGTAGTGAGTAGAGTAGTGAGGTGAGTAGAGTAGTGAGTAAAGTAGTGAGTGCAGAGTAGTGAGTAGAGAAGTGAGTAGTGAGTAGTGAGTAGAGTAGTGAGTAGAGTAGTGAGTAGTGAGTGCAGAGTAGTGAGTAGTGAGTAGAGTAGTGAGTAGTGAGTAGAGTAGTGAGTAGTGAGTCGAGTAGTGAGTAGAGTAGTGAGGTGAGTAGAGTAGTGAGGTGAGTAGAGTAGTGAGTAAAGTAGTGAGTGCAGAGTAGTGAGTAGAGAAGTGAGTAGTGAGTAGTGAGTAGAGTAGTGAGTAGAGTAGTGAGTAGTGAGTAGAGTGGAGAGTAGTGAGTAGTGAGCAGAGTAGTGAGTAGTGAGCAGAGTAGTGAGTAGTGAGCAGAGTAGTGAGTAGAGTAGTGAGTAGAGTAGTGAGTAGTGAGCAGAGTAGTGAGTAGTGGGTGCAGAGTAGTGAGTAGAGTAGTGAGTAGAGTAGTGAGTAGAGTAGTGAGTAGTGAGTGCAGAGTAGTGAGTAGTGAGTAGAGTAGTGAGTGCAGAGTAGTGAGTGCAGAGTAGTGAGTAGAGTAGTGAGTAGAGTAGTGAGTAGTGAGTGCAGAGTAGTGAGTAGAGTAGTGAGTAGTGAGTAGAGTAGTGAGTAGAGTAGTGAGTAGAGTAGTGAGTAGTGAGTGCAGAGTAGTGAGTAGAGTAGTGAGTAGAGTAGTGAGTAGGACATCACAGGCAGCAGCTGTGCAAGCTTCTTACACTCACAAGGAGACCACAGGCAGCTGAGGTGCAATCTTCTCCCACTCACAAGAACGACATCACAGGCAGCAGCAGTGCAAGCTTCTTACACTCACAAGGAGACCACAGGCAGCAGAGGTGCAAGCTTCTCACACTCACAAGAAGGACATCACAGGCAGTAACGGTGCAATATTCTCACACTCACAAGGAGATCACTGGCAGTACACACCACATGAACACACTCCATAACACATAGCAACAATACATTGGCATTTACAATGCCATTAGCTCAAACTCAAATAAATCCGAGCCCGATTGCATTTCTAATGCTTGTTTGTATTAGTTAGTCTAGAGAAAGTATATTATGGTCCACTTAAGTATTATCATTAAAGCATTCACTTAAGTTACGGCAAGCATTGTAGAATTGATATGAATGAGCGATTGTCGTAATATGGTAAAATATATGAAGTGAATTGAGGTAATGCTTATTGAACTTTTCTAAATATTATCAAAGAATGCAGTTATTTTTCACTGTAAAAATCAGTGTTCCATTATGAACCGACTTTAAGTCGACTACCAGCCATTGTAACAAACTCAAACCTGCTACTGCTACAAACCTAATATATGCCCCCTTTAATGCACGATCTGTTCAATCACACGCTTGCAAAATCTCACTCGTTTCACAAACCTCAAATTGCATCTTCCCGTCACAAACAGATCTGGTTCCCACCTATTTCAACAACCTCGTTTAGCACTCTATAGAAAATATGTTCCTCCATCCTTCACAAGGACAGACATGTTAAAACAGAGGGGCATTATAGTTACTCTCTGATAGTGTAGAATTGAACCATTGTTGCATTCTTGACATTCTCCTGTTTTAAGTGCATCTTGCTCACTGTACCTTAAAGCATAACAATTCTTGCTGCTTTCATATAATAAAATATACCACCCTCTCGTCCACAACACTTTGAAGAACAAAGCATTCTAATAAAAATCAACTACTCAATCAACATATTTTTAGGAGATTTTAATGTTCCATATAATATGCAGAGAAACCCAATCACCATAAACTGGGATTTATATGAGTTTGAGAAATTCGCTAAATTTGCTTTAGCTTATTTATGCTATATTTTCAAAAAGTGACTGAAATTGCACTTAATAATTACACAAAAAGCAATTACACCATTTAGCACTTTATTTTAGTGTCAAATGCATTCTCAAGTCAGTTTTTGATGGAAGGACACATTTTGTGCTTTAAAAAGTGCAAAAAAAACAAAAGCATTGAAAAAAATAGCCACTCGCTTTCTGTTGTTTCTATATATACGCTGTACAATTTTTCCCAAAATGGTGCACATTTGCACAATGTAGCAAAATGATGTAATTTTGGGAATTTTATGTGACCAGCATAACACAAAATTTCCAAGATTATGCAGCATAATTTAAAGTTATCGAAGGCCTAATATGTACACCATGAACACTCTTAACATAGTATTTTCTCCGCCCATCATCATGCTAACCAAAAATATATTCAAACCTGAGAGGTCCAACCATCTTGTTATAACGTTTTTCAAATCACAAACTATCAGAAAACAAGTCAAACAAAGCCCATGAAAAGTTGAAGAAGAGTACTAAGGGACATATTGTCAGAAACGTTTTCAGAGGGCCTCAGGGCAAACAGAAGACACTAGGTTCAACCTTGGGGGTTGAGGAGTTTTACTTCTGATGTTCCAACGTCTGTACCCCTTTTAGCACTCGACTCTCCGGGCCCGATTACGAGCCTGGCGTTCCGAGGACCGCCAGACTCATGGTGGCACAGCAGAGGAGGATCCACCTACTTCCGCACCAGAGGTCTGACCACCCCATTAGGAGTTGGGCCCTCGGACTGCCCTGGGCCTGCCGGCTCCACCAGGAAACCATTGTTCCCTGGCATTGGAGCGGCGGTCATAGGCCGCAATACGCAGGAGCCCTGGCAAAACTCCTGAAACGACTCCAACGCATCCAGAATGCCTCCGATCACCTGATCCTGGACATCCCCCGCCGCAGCCACATCACACCCCACCTGAAAGACCTGCACTGGCTCCCCATCAACAAGAGGATAACCTTCAAGCTCCTCACCCACTTTCACAAGGCACTCCACGACACCAGACTAGCGTACCTCAACAGACGACTCAGCCTCTACACCCCCGTCCGCCAGCTCCGCTCCGCAGACCACGACCTCGCCACCATCCCCCACATCCGAAGAGTGACAGCCGGTGGCAGATCATTCTCCCAGCTCGCCGCCAAGATGTGGAACACCCTCCCCATCCGCTTACGGCAGACCAAAGACCTTCTAACCTTCAGGAGACTCCTCAAGACCTGGCTCTTCGAACAGTAGCAGCATCCCCCCCCTAGCACCTTGAGACCCTCACGGGTATGTAGTGCGCTTTACAAATGCTATGATTGATTGATTGATTGATGCTTGGCGGGACGGCTGCTATCCCGCCAAGCAGATTTCGAGTTTCCTCTCCTCCATAGTTTACATAGAGGTTCTTCCTCAAAGTAAACCTTGGAGGAGAGGAAACACAATGATGGCCCCCTGAGTCTCAACCACATGTGGATGCACATTGGGGGGCATATCTTGTGCGCCCCCTGTGTGCATGCACAAAGGTTTTTGCACGGCATGGACTTTCGAGTTCATGCCGTGCAGGAGCTTTGAAGTGCGGCTCAATTGCAGTGCCTTTTTCAAAGCATAACGGCCTTTATAAGAGCCTCTGCCCTTGGACCGCCAGCTTGCCATACCTTCTAAAAGTTGTTATCTGGTGGGTGGGCGACCTTTGGCAGAGCAGTGGCATGGCGGTTTGCACCGCCTTGCCACTGCTCTGCTAAAAGTCATATTCAGGACTTCAGTGGTAGTGTGGGTCAAGCAGTTCAAGGCTTCTCAGGGGGAGGTAGGTGTAAAGTGAAGACAGGCTCACTATTCAAAATACACTCAGCAATACCTATTAAATGATGGTTCAGTGAAATAATTGCTTTTATATAAAGCGTAGTGTTTATATACAATATAAATTATAATACAGTACACCACAAATAATTCACTGTCTTCTCAAGGCAGGCCCAGCATCAGCTTCTTAAGTACCACCTCCCCTTCTAGATACGTGGGGTGACATCTAAGCTAGACCCAAATAGTGAGTTCAAGTTGTAGAAGGTTCACAAAATAGCTTGGCGAAAGTTAAAGTGGGTCCGCCCTGTAGTGGTTAAGTCTGAACAAGTTCCACCTGGTGGCCCTGAACTCAGTCTTACCAGCTCCCACCTGAGTGCTGGGGTGGAGTGTCTGAGCTTGAGGATGAGCAGAAATCAAGATCCTACGGTCAGGATTGCAGGCTTCCACAGCGCTCCACTGGTCACACATTAAAGCGTCCTTATTCCGGTGGCAGGTAGTGAGTGCTTCTGATAACTATTCATTGCTCTTCTTCCAAGGGGTACAGTCCACTTTTTTCACTTTCACAGCTGCAAGCTGCCTCAGGGTGCAGCCCTTTCATTTCACCCCCCCACCCCCTCCTGTCATACTGGGAGTCGCGAACAGCGGCACACCTGGTGATGGCCCCTTCAGGTCACAACAGTGCACAGGGAAGCAGCCTTCTTCTCATCACCGAGATACACAAGGGTGTTGAGCCTCAATCTTCTCCGCGGCCCCTACTTGGCATATGGGATCACAAGAAGTACTGATAAGTTGATAGCCTTCCTCAGGTCACAGCGCTACACACATACCACACATGATTGAGCAGAAGGAGAGAACCAACTAGGGCTAAGTGGTTTAAGGACTAAGAGGCTCATTACAATGGCGGACGGACTCCAGTCTATGAGGCTGCCTCCCACCAATCCGAATTACGATGTGACCGCCACCTCGGTGGTCACATCACCTATACTATGCATTGGGGTGGGGATGCGGTTAGGAGCCCCTGCAGCAATGCAAAAAAAAGGCACTTGCATATACCTGCACTACGTGGCAGGCACCATGTGGTGCCTGCCACATGGTGCAGGGATATGTAGGGGGCTGGCCCCAGTCCCAGGGATGAAGGGGGCCCGCTACGGACCCCTAAATCTGTTTCCTCCTGCCTTTTCATGGTGGGTTGACCACTGCGAAACGGCCGGCGGAAATGAATATTATAATCCCAACGGCGATGCTTGGCAGGCACCGTAGCAATGCTGGGTAATGTTTCTACTCCAAAAGGCCGTCGAAAAGGACCGCCTATCGGAACCGCGGCGGTTGATCTTTCCGACCGCCACTCTTCCCGCCGCCATCATAGTATGGCAGGGAGAAATTTGCATTGGGATGGCGGAGGGCCCGCCACCGACAGGCTGTCGATGGCGGGCCTTCCGCCATTGTAATCACTCCCTAAGTTATCGCCTCTCCCACCCTCCCTTTTACCGCATGGCAGACATACAGTAAATGTGCATGCCCACTGTCCTAAACTCCTAAAGAAAAATATCTACCCCCAGCAATCTGTAAGAAGATTATGAGTTCAAATGCCTGCTGTCACTATTAAATGAATCTTCAAAGAGCAAGTTATAATAGGCAAGATTTCCATAAGTGCAGCAGGTATCAACTTACAGCTATATTATGTCACAAATGGTTGTAATGCTTTAATGCTTTACTAAAACAGATGGTTTCAAAAAGCAATCTTGTGTGCTGTCCGGTACATATAGGCTTTCCTTTTTAGGACTCGGCCTACGTCCCACTAAGTGGGCGTGGCTTGAGTCCTTTTGAGAGTGCTGCAAAAATCTAACATACGAATTCCAGAGAAGCTCGTGAATTTTGCCATGTTTTTGTGCCAGCTGCATGGCAATTGGTCCTCGAATGCCGGTGCTTTTAAAAGAGAGCACGCAATAGGCCATAGGCGGTAGACTAGCTCCGCCTATTGCATATTGTGGGCGGTTACGCGCAGCTGAAGGCCATATATCTTCAACTATCTCGGCGTCACGGCCGAGATAATTGAAAACATATGCCTGCAGTGGCGCGTGCGCGCGAGGCCGAGGCTTATTTTTTTCATTTCGTAACTTTAAATGAGAAAATGTACCGGCTCCGCCCACCACTTTCCCCGGCACAAACATTAATTTCCCCTGTCTGCTCCCCCCTTAGGGGTTTGCCGAAAAAGAATATGACCCCACAAAAAAAGTAGGCCATATATCTTCAATTATCTCGGCGTCCCGGCGAGATAATTGAAAACATATGCCTGCAGTGGCGCACGCGCGAGGCCGAGGCTTTTTTTTTTAATGCAATGTGAAAAGAGTAAGCGCGCCTCTCAGGAACATGTGCCTCCGGATATTTCATGCATTTCGGAGACCGGCTAGTTAAAATTAAGCTTTCAGGAATGCATATAGGGGGCTCTTTGAAATATCAGTATATAGTAAATTTGAGTCAGCAGCTGCTTAAACAATCTTGCATCAGGACCGGTTCACAGACAAAATTGTAGCCCAGAGCAGAGGCAAACGAGCGAATACTTACCTAATAAAAAGCCGGCACTGTCCTTCCGAAGTGCATGCAGCTGGTGGCGAGGCCGGCCCCTGCTCCACACCCTCTGGCGGTGATAGCTCACATGCTCTGCCTGCCTCCCCCTGGGTTATCCACGTTGAGGGAACATAGGGCTCGCGGAAAAAATTCACAAGCTCCCAGCACCTACTTCCGCCGCTGCTGTGGCCCCCAGCACCTCTTCCACCGCTGCCGTGGCCCCTGTGCCTCTGACACTGCGGCTGTAGCCCTAGTGTCTCTTCCACTGTTTCCGTGGCCCCTGTGCCTCTTCCACCGCTGCCGTGGCCCCTGTGCCTCTGACACTGTGGCTGTAGCCCTAGTGTCTCTTCCACTGTTTCCGTGGCCCCTGTGCTTCTTCCACCGCTGCCGTGGCCCCTGTGCCTCTGACACTGCGGCTGTAGCCCTAGTGTCTCTTCCACTGTTTCCGTGGCCCCTGTGCCTCTTCCACCGCTGCCGTGGCCCCTGTGCCTCTGACACTGCGGCTGTAGCCCTAGTGTCTCTTCCACTGTTTCCGTGGCCCCTGTGCCTCTTCCACCGCTGCCGTGGCCCCTGTGCCTCTGACACTGCGCCTGTAGTCCTAGTGTCTCCTCCACTGTTTCCGTGGCCCCTGGTGACTCTTCCACCGCTGCTGGGGCCCCCAGTGCCTCTTACGCCGCTGCTGGGGCCCCCGGTGACTCTGACGCTGCTGCTGGGCCCCCCCGGTGCCTCTTCCACCACTGCTGTGGCCCCCAGTGTCTCTTCCACCGCTGCTGTGGCCCCTGTGCCTCTACCACCACTGCTGTGGCCCCCGGTGCCTCTTCCACTGCTGCTCTGGCCCCCAGTGTCTCTTCCACTGCTGCTGTGGCCCCCGGTGCATCTGACGCCGCGGCTGTGGCCCCAGCACCTCTGACAGCAGTTCAAAGCATGGCCCGGATGCTTGTCTGCTAAGGTACAGGATGTCCAGCGCACTCCTTCAGAGGCCCAAGCTCCCGCCCAGATGTCCTGTCACTCCACACACATGTCACAATGCACAGGCTGAGCACGAAGAATGTAAAGCCCCCTCCCCCTCAGCCACCTTCCTGCTCTCTCTCTGTTGGGAGCCCATGAAGAACCCGGGGCTTCCCTCTTCCAAGAGAACCAGATCACTCAGTTGTGAGTACTGAACCGCACCAGAGACCTGCTAAAACCACCGAACATAACACAACATAATACAACACAACGCAACATTACACAACATAACGCAACATAACATAACGCAGCATAACACAACACACCAAATACAACAAACACAACATAACACAAACACAACATACCACAATGCAACATTACACAACATAACGCAACGTAACATAACGCAGCATAACAGAACACACCAAATACAACAAACACAACATAACACAAACACAACATAACACAACGCAACATAACACAACGCAACACAACATAACAGAACACAACACAACATAACACAACGCAACATTACACAACACAACATAACACAATGGAACATAACAGCATAACAAAACACACCAAATACAACAAACACAGCATAACACAACGCAACAAAACATAACACAATATAGCATAAATATGTAGTATACCATTGCATGGCTTAGCCAGCTCAACCTCTCTCAAAACACAATACACAGAACTCTGTCCAAACAGTACCACAAAATAGCCATACACACAACCTTCCAACACAACATATTATAAAGCACGGCTCACCCACATCCAACAAGGTACAGATATCGCCGTTATGCAAACATCAGCATGTCCACAAAAGCATCCACCCACAACATTAATGCACAACATACAACAGACCAGGTCGAAACAGAACTCACATCCCCCTTCCACAGTCCAAAGGAGCCAGCAGATGGGCAGCAGAGCTCGGAAACACCAACCCATACCTTCAGTTAATTCACCTACACACAACCTCCCGGGCAGTGCGCAGCCGTACAACCCCGTGAGCAAGGAAGCACCTTGGAATAACAGCCTGTCCCACCTGACAAACTCATTGATACATGCACAAGTGCCACCATTGCCTCATGTAACGTAACGTTTGTTCTTGTGTTTTGAGTATCTGCCATTTAGTGCAGTATTATACCTTTTTTTGTACTTTGTATGCTTTTGTAACATACACACATGTCACTTCTTTTTAGGGCTCGGCCTATGTCCCACGAAGTTGAGGGCAGAGTGCTGTTGAGTGCTGTTGAGGGCAGAGTGCTGTTGATTGCAGAGTGCTGTTGATTGCAGAGTGCTGTTGAGGGCAGAGTGCTGTTGAGGGCAGAGTGCTGTTGAGGGCAAAGTGCTGTTGAGTGCAGAGTGCTGTTGAGTGCAGAGTGCTGTTGAGGGCAGAGTACTGTTGAGGGCAGAGTGCTGTTGAGGGCAGAGTGCTGTTGAGGCCAGAGTGCTGTTGAGGCCAGAGTGCTGTTGAGGGCAGAGTGCTGTTGAGGGCAGAGTGCTGTTGAGGGCAGAGTGCCGTTGAGGGCAGAGTGCCGTTGAGGGCAGAGTGCTGTTGAGGCCAGAGTGCTGTTGAGTGCAGAGTGCTGTTGAGTGCTGTTGAGTGCAGAGTGCTGTGTGCTGTTGAGTGCAGAGTGCTATTGAGTGCAAAGTGATGTGTGCTGTTGAGTGCAGAGTGCTGTGTGCTGTTGAGTGCTGTGTGCTGTTGAGTGTTGTTGAGGGCAGAGTGTTGTTGAGGGCAGAGTGCTGTTGAGGACAGAGTGCTGTTGAGGGCAGAGTGAGGGCACAGTGTTGTTGAGGGCAGAGTGCTGTTGAGGGCAGAGTGCTGTTGAGGGCAGAGTGCTGTTGAGGGCAGAGTGCAGTTGAGGGCTGTTGAGTGCTGTTGAGTGCTGTGTGCTGTTGAGTTCTGTGTGCTGTGTGCTGTTGAGTGCTGTGTGCTGTTGAGTGCTGTGTGCTGTGTGCTGTTGAGGGCAGAGTGCTGTTGAGGGCAGAGTGATGTGTGCTGTTGAGGGCAGAGTGATGTTGAGGGCGGAGTGCTGTGTGCTGTTGAGGGCAGAGTGCTGTTGAGTGCAGAGTGCTGTGTGCTGTTGAGGGCAGAGTGCTGTTGAGGGCAAAGTGATGTGTGCTGTTGAGGGCAGAGTGCTGTTGAGAGCAGAGTGCTGTGTGCTGTTGAGTGCTGTTGAGTGCTGTGTGCTGTTGAGTGCTGTGTGCTGTTGAGGGCAGAGTGCTGTTGAGGGCAGAGTGCTGTTGAGTGCTGTGTGCTGTTGAGGGCAGAGTGCTGTTGAGGGCATAGTGCTGTTGAGGGCAGAGTGCTGTTGAGGGCAGAGTGCCGTTGAGGGCAGAGTGCAGAGTGACTGTTCCAGAGAGAGCAGGGTATGCTTGTGCGCTTACACAGTGCACTGACACACAGGAGCTAAAACAAAGAACAGCTGAACACATGTCTTGTTACACAAGGTTCCAAAACACAAAGGTAGGTTACACTATGCTTAATTTCACAAAACTCACGCTATATACGGCTGTAAAATAGCACAAGGCGAGGATAATGAAATTCAACAGTACTGCGAAAGCATGGCTTACATTACAAACAAAGTCTTGCAGTTGCCCATTGTAAATGACAATGCCATTTATTTAACAATAGCTCTACCTTTAATGATGCCGAGACCATTGCATTGTAAATGCTTGTTTTCAGTTTCAGTTTGTTGTGAGTTCTGGTGGAGTTTTGCTTCTAAACTCAATAATCAGTGGTTCTCAACGTTTTCATTTTGTTTTGCCGTAAAATCCACAAGAAAGGCGTTTTTCACTACTTCCATAATGACTGTGACCACCGCTTTGGATCAGGATTGGGTTTGGGATTACACTCGAGCCAGAACGTGTCTCCCTGATTCTCTCTCTTCTTTGCTTCTCAGGATTGTGGTCCACAGAGTAAGAGGAGATTTGGACAAGTGGACAACTGGGAGTTGTGACTAACGAGAGATTTCCAAGAAGAAGAGGTGGCATGGGGAGTGAACTGATTATAGCTCCCTCTTGCTAACTTTCTCTCTTTTGCCTTCTATAGTTGTGACTTGCTGGGCAAGAACATGGAACATCAAGCAGACAACTGAGCATAACTACTAGTGAGAGATTAGTCAGCAGTGTGCAAAAAGAAGAAGAGGGAACATCAGGAGTGAGGACACTGGGTGTTCCTCTCCCGAACCTTTTCTTCCCTTCTGTGCCTGTTAGCTTTGTAAGTGGAGGAGCTGCTACTGGCTGCAGCCACTGATTAGAAAAAAAAATGTGTACATGGTCTGGGGAAGGTGACGGTAGGGTCTGTGTGGGAGGGAAAGAAAAACGAAGAAGGGAAAACTGAGATATGTTAATGCTATTGCTGCCGCACAGAAGGATTTCTAACAACAATGTTAATTTGCAGTGTATACTTTTTATTATGTGATTTTCTGCACTGAATTTTTTTCCAACTAAACATCAATATTTGTACTGTAAAGATGTTTCTATTACTTCTGAAAATAAAATAAAGTATATTGTGTACTTGTGTTTTATATGGACAATGCTTCCTTCCTTTTTGCAACTGCACAAATTGTGTTTTCGTCAATTAGTTTCCAGCAGCTTCAAGTGTGGGACTCTCGCAAAATGGTACATGCATACACTGATAACGCATAAACAAATGTGAAGTTGTGTAACTATATGCACTTTTATTATTGTTCTCTCGCAAACTAAACAGGATTATTAGTATTTTCATCTTTATATGTTCTGAGTCACACTTAGTCCCAAAGAATAGTGAGTAAGGTCTGTGCACTTTTTAATCATGTGTCTTCCTCCTCAAAAATGGCCATCAGTTTAATGTTGTCTGGTATTAGGTGTTAGTTCATCTTAAGCACTATTCATTAAAGCAGAATGTGCTGGTCTGCTGGGTAAACAAAAGGTACTGTGAACTTCCGTTGTAACCTTAGATCATCTATTTAGGATGAAAAAGCCCTCACCCACCTAGGTGGCATGCTTCACCATCAGGCTTGTTCCTCGCCGAATGGGCGCTTCAATACCCAGTGGGTTCCCAAAGGTGGGGCTCTTTAATGAAAATCTTTTTTTCTAGTCTGTCCGGGTATTTGCTAGAGCTCATGTTGATACCCCAATGATGTGAAGGTTGTGTGTGAGTAGATTGGTTATGGAGAAGTGGATTAAAATTTACTAAGGGTACCCCCTTAATGTTCTTTATTCCTAGTGGGTCATCTTGTCAAGGTTACAAACAAGACTGAACCAAAACATGTACTGATCAGCTGTTGGTTGTGTCCAGTAGGGACAACATGTTTTAATACCACAGGGCGCCAATAAGGTCTGGGAATTTCATCAGGACGATAGAAAGACTCTAATCTACAACACCTATGCAAATTGAATATGAAGGGAATAAAACGTTATCACTGGTATATAGTTACCAATTGGCCAACTTGGTCCAATGGTAGAGGTGCCTTAGGAGAACTCGGGGCGATGGCTCCTTGCCCAATTGGATTAAGAGGTTGCCCTGCCTCCAGAATCTCTGAATGAGCTTAAACTGTGTCAGCCTCTTGACACTGCACTTTGACCAGTTGGTCTTTCTAGTTCTATGCTCCCTGAATCACTAACCACCCTCTCGGTCTGAGTACTAGTTATAATCTCATCTGTACGTATCTGTGTAGACCACATGTTCTTTTTAACGGTTCAACACAGCAGTGGATCTCAAAACACCCTTGTATAATTTACCATTTACATAGTCCATGGTACTTCACCAGAAGTTCAAATACCCAGGGTCATCTCTCCCACATTGCCATAGAATTAAACACGTAGAGCACTGTGCTGCCCACAAGACCGCCACAAGGCACAGCCCCCATGCAATCCATAACATTGTTACAAGAATGTTCGCTTTCCACTTCACGTGCTCGATCTGCTGAAGATTCCATGTTCAGCTTTCTTTGAAGCGTGCTGTTAGAATCTGTTTGCAATAGGCTGGAGACTGAGAAGCAAGTTGCTCAGCAATGAACAAGACTGATACGTGCACTTCTGAATGTGGTTCCAGAAATGTGGCCAGCAAGCTATTGTCACAACGCTTAATACGACATATAGGTAAGCCTGTTAACAAACAAACAAGCATTATCTGTGACGCGCTTTCACTAATTTACAAGTTTACTAGGTTTATTCCCATCAACTTAATCGCTAATGCCAATGTACAGTCTATTCGCTCTTAATGTGGTTCCCTCAAGAGCTCTTAGCATTTTTATGCAAGCCAAATTAACATTTAAATGACTACACTTAAGGCTGTACAATCCAAAGCCTTAAAAACCGGTGCTGGCATTTAGAGGCAAGTTGTTGCTTCAAGGAGTCTCTCTTGCATATTCAACATAGTCTCAGGGTGTCTGCATTGCACACCAAGTTTGACTGGCTAAAGAGTGAGCAGATATTCCACAAAGGGGCCAGAATTTCATAAGGTACTGCATCTTTCAAGAAGCGATCTACACCCAGATTTAGCACATGTACAAAACATAATATGTGAGTAATTTCTGTAATTACGTTGCTTTAATTATCACCTGTCACAAATTCAGTCTCCAAAGAATCACAGCATCCAGCTAGCTTGGCATGAGGTGTAAATGTCCAGCCTCCAAAGAATCACAGCATCCAGGTAGCTTGGCATGAGGTGTAAATATCCACCTGGCCACCTATTTACACTCTTAAGACAAAAGTCGCACAGAACAGTATTGTTTTTTTTGTTAATAATGGAGCAGTGCTGAAGTGGGAATTTGCCAAAAGAAATGGAGGCATGACTGCATCTTTACTTGGAGTTTGTGTCCTATGACTTTGAAGGTGAACTAGTAACATGCAAAGATGCAATAAACATCATGCTGTTTCTCTTAAAATGGTGCAAAGAGTTGAGATGGGACTGGCAATTGACAGTTGAAGTACCCAAGTCTTCATTACCATCATGTTCAGTAAAAATGTTTCTGACTGAGGTACACTAGTACTGTAGTTGTCATGCCGCTTAATTTTCTCCTGACTCTGTTTTCTGCTCAGAACTTTAAGAACAAGAAGAACACATTTCTTGCTGTTGCCAGAACTGGCTGCAATTCTGTCCCAGTCCATTTCCTGCAATAGTTTCCATTTTGTGTTGAGTTACAGCACAACCATGTCCTTTTCAGCATCATCTTCGGTTGCGTTTTTTATCTTGGGCATTCATTACCCACCGCCATCGTTTCAGGCACAAGACCGTCTGACAAGGAGTCAGCAGTCCCGATAGCCCAAATCCTTTCTACAATTGCGTCTTATGCTGCTGCCCAGGAAAAAGGTTGCTGCACAAGCCGCAATAGTAAAAAGCATTTTTTAAACACCATCATGTGCCAGGCACCCTGCAGTGCCTGGCAAAGTGTGCCTGGATGTTTCGGGGCCACATAGCGGAGGCCCACGGGGGTCCCAAAATTCCCTTGCCGACAGTGTTTTCATGGCAGTGGGACTGCCATGAAAAGGCTGTTGGAAACTGACATCCTAATCCCGACAGCGATGCCTCTTTGAACCTGTCGGAGGCGGCGGTCTTTCCCCCCTTCCAATGCGCTCCGACCGGAAGATTAATCCGGCGGTCAAACCGCTGCCCTAGATGTTGGGCAGACCGCCACCGCCGGCCTGTTGGTGGCGGTTCACCTGACATCGTAATCGGCCCCTCAGTGTGAGAGTTCAGGAAGTCGGCTAAAGTGAGAACATAATTTACCCTCTGTCTGTTTGCCAATTTTGTTTGTTTAGTGTGGTTATGAGACTGCAGAAAGCAAACAACAGAGCTTAATAAACAGCTGAAGAACCATGTTGGAAGTAGCATGATTTCTACTCTGACTGGCAGCAACTAGCATGGGATCAATCTCCAAAAGTCAAGTGAATTGTACAAGGCACTCAGTAAATTTGCATACAATAAGCACCGGATTTACAAACTGTATTTGTAGCATTTAAAGTAGTGCTACTTTAGGACTACTCATGTACTGCAAATTTCAAATATTTGCCTACAAAATCTTCACCTCTGTCTCTCCTTGCTTTTCTGTGCGGAGATTTCAGCCACGGTGGCGGGGATCTAGTGAGATGTAAGTATATGTCTTTGAACTAAATGTGGGATAAGTCTGGGGAGTTGCGGAAAAATGGGGAATAATTACTCAAAATGGGTGTGGTTAAGGGAAGTTTAAGAAGAGGTTGGAGAGCAACTTGCTAATACAAAACAGAAACCCACTAAGGAGCAATATCATTCCAGTTCAAAGAATACACTTGTAAAGTTACTACAACCCTAAATCATGTATTTAAGGGCAGGAAGCTGACATCAGGACTTTAAATGGCCAGTATGTGCATTTTAGTTATTAAAAAAAAATGCATTATAATAAAATGATTTCACTTTTAATTACAATTTAAATTGTACTTTTTGCTTTTAGTTAATTTTAATAACTTTAAAAAATGCATTTAAAATAGTGGGTCTCATTTAATATTTCTTAATGTTTAAAAATCCAAAAATATGTTCTTTTTTAAATTGTTTTGTTAGTTTAACATTTTAAGATTAACTTGCATGAAAATGTGATTTTTACAGTGATTCTTACTTATTTAATTCAAAATTATTTTAAAATGATTCCAGTAAAACAATTGAAATGATCATAGTGTCTATTTTGTAACGTAGAAAATGTACCTCCATCCCCTAAAATATATGCCTTTTTAGTTGGGCTGAAATTAGAATGGTAATTCTGACTGCAATGAATATTTGCACTTCCATTAATTTGTGTTATGCTAGGGCTACAATTGTAAACGTGACCGCCCCCTCTCAGAATGTGCACTGTAGGGAGTTGGGTTCTTGTTACAGTACCCACTCCCTCACTTTTTGCCCGATATATGATGCAACTATGACTGAAGTGAACTGCAGCCTGATTCATCATTCTCCCGTTTTGCGAGCCCCTAATAGCGATTCATAACGAATCGCTATTAAGGACTTGCAAAACGGGATTCATGTAGGAATTGCAATAAATATTGCGATTCCTACATGTTCCTTATTTGCGATTAGCTAATTGCTAATCGCTAATAAGGAATAACTCCCCATGCATTCCTATGGGCCTACAGGCCCATAGGAATGCATGGGGAGTTATTCCTTATTTGCGATTAGCAATTAGCTAATCACAAATAAGGATGCGATTTCAAGGGTGCAGGGGTGTCCAAAGGACACCCTGTAGCACCCCTGAAATGTAATCTACATTGGTGTTGCGCACACACATGTCCAAAGGACATGTGTGTGTGTAACATGCAACTTAGAAAAATGCATTTAAATGCATTTTTCTAAGTTTTTGCTATTTACCGAGAGGTCTGACCTCTCGGTAAATAGCGGCCCAAAATTGCAATTTCACAATTTTAAAATGCTTCATGAATTGCATTTAAGGAATTTCAAATAGAGATTCCTTAAATTCAATTCTTCGCAAATGTGCGAATTCTTAAATAGCGAATTTTGCATTTGGGATGATGAATCCCAAATGCAAAAATTGCACTCGCAAAAGGCAAGATTCTGAGAATCTTGCCCTTTGCGAGTGCAATTTAGCTTGATGAATCAGGCGGTTGGAGCCTTATTACGACTTTGGCGGCTTTGCTGGGACTGCCACCGCCGTTGTCAAGACTGATTTGCATATAGCTGGGTCTGAACCGAGGTGGCGGTGTGAGCTAAAGAACGATGATGGATTCAACCCAGATCTGTGACTGGGGGTGAGTGTCTGAAAAGTTTCAGCGCTCCGTCCATCATCTCCTTGTGTTTGCTTTGACCGCCGTTGTACCAGGCAGACCGCCAAGGCTGTGGTGAGCCTGCTCGTCAGAATATGAAAAGTCCATGGCAGGCAGGTGGTGCAGCAGCAGTCTCACGGCGTTGGTATGTTAGGCTTATAGGAGAGCCTAACAAGCATACTTCCACCATGAGAGAGCCTGCAGCATGTCCCTGCACCATGTGGCATGCACCATGTGGCATGCACCATATCATGCATGCCACACCATGCAGGAACAATGGGGCAATTCCAGAGAGGAACAACATATACCCCCAGCATGCACTCCCAGGCCCAGAATCGGCTGGGGGACTTGATAGGGCCCCACTATCTGCATGTCAGCCACCCTTTTCATGGCAGGGTCCCCGCCATGAAAAGGGCGTTGGATATGCTGGTCAGAATATGCTCGGCGGTTCCTGCATCTGCACCGCCAGCACATTCAGGCCATTGTCAGACCGCCTCCGCAGCAGGATCAAGAATCTTGGTGGAAGCAGCAGTCTTTTGGCATTCCCACTGACACACTCATATTTGGGCATATGAGTGGTGGTGGTCGGACTGCCACAGCGAGTATGGCGATCCTTGGACCGCTACACTCGTAATAAAGCCCTTAATCTCTGGTGAGACTTCTGACCTCTTGGACCAACATTGGGCACTCCTCCCCTAAGGCTGATCTTGAAATGTTGTTAGTCATTACTGTCATGAGCAGAAAGATCAAATCCTGCTATGAATTCTTCGAGCACAGGGATCATTGTAAAGAAGCAGTGAAAGTGCTGCATAGATGAAGTGGGCCAAGTGGCAGCGCAAGAATGTATTTAAGAACGCATCCTTTTTGTTAAACTAACTCCTCGCAGGGCGGGGGTTCAGCTGATGAAGGCTAAACATGTGAAAATAGTTCCCGTGTTATTCTTCTTCTAAGAGGCTTTTTTTGTCCCTGGGTGTAAATGATTAATGCAGGATATTCTAGAAGCAGATGTACTGTTGCCACAGTAACCGTGACGAGCTCGCTGCGAACGTGTGTCCACAAGCTGAATACTGAAATGATATTAATGTGAACTGCAGCTATTTAAGCCCTCACACGCTTCTCTTTAATTATTAACGACAGAAGGGCCTAACCTGGAGGGAAAGGTATAAATGAACCCAAGTTTAGGAATAATAGCGTTCTGTTTTTTTCTTTCCTTAATCGCGCTCTCTCGATGCCATCCAACTGCTTAGAAAACATATCACACTGTTAACTTACTGGAGTCATTTATTAATAGCTCAGATGTTTTCAAATAATGCTTATGCTATCTGACTCCCTGGAGACGGCTTTTTCTGCTGGCACAGACGTTGAGTTAATCGTTACTTTTTAAACACTTGTTTCACCTCCATCCAGCACAGAAATTCAGTGTTTCTCATGCAGGGATCTCAGGAGCGCTTAGCTGGCAGGAGCTTTTACATTCAAGGTATGAGTACTATTTTGGAAGGTTAATCCTTGATTACTTATTGGCAATCTCCATTCTCAGGCAGGTTAAAGTGTGATAAAGCTGTTAGTCGGAAAGGACAAGAACGCCTAACTAGACCACAGGAGTCAACACAGAATTAGCATTTATTGAACAGCAGAACTACACGCTCCCCAACCTCTAAGAGAATACATAGATTGCAACTCATGTTGGGTAAAATTGTGTTTTTTTCTGAGAAAATGAAAACTACTACGCAAATTAACCTTTGACAGTTGTCTGCGTCAAACTCAGGGTGGTATGCACTCAAATCAAACGGCCCTCGAGACATCAGTTCAATGTATTTTCCAGTTCCTGCAAGTCACGTTGTGAGTGCAGCCTACGTGGATGCAGCTAAAATAATGTTCACTGTTCGCAGTGGTTTAACGAACTTGAGCCTCCCCCCGCACCCCCCTTGCAAAGCTCACATAAGGGCCCCCACGGTCAGAATCCAGTAAGGAGTTATCAGCCCCGGGGCCCACCACCGTGCACACTGCGGGGGGGACCCCAGGAGCTCGTGGGGCCACTCGCACCGCGGGGGCTAATGTTAGGCCGACTGTTCCTGCAAGTCATTTTCAGTTAGAACCAACTATACCAGTAGTCAAAATTAAATGGACAGCGTAAGCATAAGAAACTCAAAAATGACATGAAATCTATAAAATCCAATAATCACGATTTATACAGATATACTCTCAGCCCAAGTGCCTCAAGAAAATCAAGCAAGCATTCTCTAAAAAAATAAAAGGACCACACCACAAGTTTAACTTGGAGTTGAGCCAAAGAAAGGCCCCACAGAAATCCGAAGGCATAACCAGATCTGGAGGACAAACTTCCCAGGAATTTGAAAGTCGAAATTTCAAGGTCACTAATATTGATTTACACATATATTGACTCCTCAACTATGTGGTCAAGGTAAGGATATATCGAGACGCATAGATTTACTTGCCTAAGTTAACATCTCTTTCTTTACCATCTACTTACCTTGATGATATAGTGCAAGTCAATATCGACTGTCCACTGTCGACCTCTGGTGGTGCAGAGCACTATCTTAAGCAGATTTATATGCTGCTTGGTGGTCCTATCTTGTCCAGGCATACATTACATCCAAACAGCATCAGCTAAACTTGCGCATTCCCTGCCTCCATAATCTTCTACCTCAGCAGCCTTTGACTCTCTTCACTGTCTTCCCATAGCTAGGTGTATCAAGTTTAGATCCCTGTGCAAAGCACATAGTGCCTTTCATCATAGGGTACCTTACCCTCTTCAGTACATACTACAGTGCTATTTTCCATCTAGATTACTGCGCTCTGCGAATGCTAATTTGTTGAAGGTCCCTTCATTTAAAAAGGCTCGCATGGGTGGTAGAGCTTTCCCTCTACAGGCCGTAAGCCTGTGGAATAGTCTGCTGGCCTCTTGCCATTCATCACCAATCTCTTCAACTTTAGGAAAGCCTTAAAGACCTGGCTGTATAAACTCTAGGGCTTGCATATGTTTGAATCATGAATGTGATAAAAAGCACCAGGATGCCTGTTTTAGGTAACAGTTTCGCGCTTTACAAGTATTGTTAACAATATAATAATATTAATATTGTGGAGTTAATATATATATATATATATATATGCAGGCTCGTAGTACAAATTCCGTATTGTGTCTTCCCACCTTCCCTTCTAGGGCAAAGAGTAGCAAACCGATTGCTCAGAGATGATAGAGCCAAATGCAACAAAAATAATCTCTCAGAAAATCAAAGCTGTGCATGGCATTACATGAAATTGGGAAGAAGGAATAGCAGAAGCGTGAAGAGCATCAGGAGCAGATGAAACCAATAGTTTGTAATGTATCTTAGGAGTAAAGGCATTTCTGGACTTCCAAGGATACACTGTATTTCAACAGCCAATTACAATTTTCAGGCTGTCATCAACAGACTCAATTGCTAGGCGTAACAAAACCTGAGCCCCACCCCTTGAAAAGTAAATGGACTCCGGTCTCATTGACAGAAGTAAAAGCAGTGTAGAGCCGCTAGGCCTTTATAGTGCTACTTGAATTACTGCCAACCCCTCCCCCCTGGGCCCAGAGAGTACCCTACTGAGGAGAGGAATGGAACATATACGATCCATATAGGGGAATGAGCGTGAAAGGACAGGGAATCAACACCCTACAAACCACAGGCACCAGAGCATAATGTGCAAAAGTCCCAGAACACATTAATGTGTTGGGATGCAAATACGTGCAGCCATAGCAGGCTCCGCTGGTCAAATTCTTCAGAAACGTAGGAAGAAAGGTACACTTATCTAAGTAGGAAACAGGCTCCTCCTTGTATCAACATGGAAATGTTGTTCCTGCTGAAGATACAGGTTTTGAATGGCATGCAGCTTGCATTCTGTCAGTCAGGAGATCATGAACCATTCAACCAAGAAAACAAAACCTTGTCCCTGTTTGTCAATACTAGAAGGGATCCTCCTTGGGTCAAGACAGAAAAGGGACGCAGCACCACCCACAAAGTGTGAAGTTCCTTCCAGATTGATGATCTAGAAGACTTATAGTGGCCCACATATATAAGTAGTCAATGTAGTACCCCTCTGCTCGCATACATCATCAAAACCAACTAGGTCATAGGTCAAAATTCCATCCTCCTTAACAGATTGCCTAGAACAAATAAAAATTTAAGGGAGAATGGCGTTGTGACTGGTAGAGACAGGCTGTAGCCAAGAAAACACACACAGGAGACACAAATTCTCGATTAGTAGCCTTAGGGACCGATTCCGATTTCGGTCGGTAGGGCATCGAATCGGGTCCGGAATTAGCGGATCCGATTCAGGGGCTGAATTTCCGTCCGAGTCGTACACGGGTCCGAATGTCGAAGTACAATGCAAACAAGCACAACATCTCTGCCCAAATTGTTTCCGGGTCCGAACCGCTCCGTACGACTCGGTCGCAAGCAAACCGTGGCACACAATGGAGACGTTTCACGACCGAGCTAGTACGATGCTAGATCCGGGCAGGAGTCGGAGCGTCCGGCTCGCAATAGCTCCCGGAGTCAGACTTCGGGGGTCCGCGTCGGACCCCCTGTTACCCGCAGCCGTATGACTCGGACACAGGGGGAGACCCATGGGTCTCCCCAACACAGGCAAGTACGGTGCAGATGGCCCTGACACGTACCCACTGTAGTCGGTGCACTTGTCTGCGACGTACCCAATTAGTCAATGGAAGCCCATGTACGCATCGTACGACCGGCTCCCATTGACTTCTATGGGAGTTCGACCGAACCGAGTCCGACAGCATACGTCGGCATCGTACTCGCTCGCTCGTAGGTGTCCGGGTCGGTCGGAAAACACCCCAGATCCAGCTCGGTTGGTGTGCTTTACGACCCAGATCCGGACTCGGCCCCTAAATGGGAATTTGCCCAAAGCACCAAAAACATAAAGGAAGTGATTTTTCCTGAGACTGCAGCCACAACAAGCATGAGCCACTTGGTGACTGAGAAATCACGTAAAAAAGTTATATCATATTCACCAGTCTGACAGAGGTAATACAAATGAAACATCTAGCATTCAGCTACCTTCTGAAGCAGCAATGGAGAAAATAGAACTCACAGGCATGTTGAGGAGCATAATAAAGAGAAGCAGCCCGAAACAACCAATCACTTAAATATGAGCGGAATAAATCCTCCTGAACCTGAACAGCTCAGGTGGACCAATCAACACTTTTCTAAACACTCTTGTGGCTGATTTAAACTAAGAGGACAGGGCTCAGAGCTGGTAATGTCGAGAGGGAACCACGAATGGAATGATGATGAGGTAGAGCTTGAATGTGTAAATAGGAGTCCTCTAAGTAGGTGGGGAGAGGAAGTCCCCACTTTACACTATAAGAATGATCTCCTGGTGATATACCACCTGAAAGGAGATTGTATTGATATAATAATTGACCCTTTTTACTTCTACGAGCGGTCACATTTTCCCCCAGGCTTGGGCACAAGAAAAGAAAGGAAAAAATGCCTATTTTATGAAATCCATTTATTAGTTGAAGTGGATGTTGGTCCTTCACAAATCATAAGTACGCAATCCCAGTTTACTTGGAGTCAAGTACCCATTTGTAGCACTTAACTCTCTCATGGTATTGGGAAGAGCAGTCTAACGCGTACTTAGGGTAGGTGACGTGGGTTAGTACCTCAGTCCTAAATCATGCAACAAAGTGTTATGTTTCATAGAGTACCCAAATATAGGCTTGAGTAGTCCCCTAACCCTTCACCTATATTTACCGTACCATTACACTACATAACAGGTTTTGGGATTGACCTTTAACATAGCTAAGCACTGCATAGATGTCGTGTGGTTTTCCCTGAAAACTAGCCTCATTAATTATACATGAGGATTCTCAGAATCACAGCAGGATTACCATCTTCTGCATAATAATTATGTATATTGGTCATCCCTTCCGTCATCCTCGGCTGACATAACAGAGCAAGGTAGAATATCCTGAGGGTACCTTTTAGGTATATGTACACCGCATCGTTGCTAGGGTAGGCAGAGGAGAAAGACTTCCATGCTGACACATTAACGCAAGATGCTGAGGTTCCTGCAAGTAGGCACTCCAGCTCACAGTAGTCTGACATCTGTCGCAGAGTGTCCATCTCGAGACCAAGATGGGGTCCCACAGTCTCTCACTTCAGGTAATGGGGTTGGCTTCATCCTAGGGGGATTTTTGGCTCTACACCTACATACATGCTAGGTACACTTAGGTACATCTAATTAGGGTTGCATCGTAGGAGTATGCATTATTGTTGTCATGTCATTTTTTAGCACTATGGCGGAAATCTACCATCCATTTACTCTGTTGGTGTTTATAATCATTTATATCTGTTTCTGTCTTATAGTTGTTTCAGCACACCTATTTTACACTAGAATACCGCTGGTTCAATACATGCTTATTGAAAAACGTCCCCACTGTTTATTCTGTGTACTTCTCTGAGACAAAGTGAGCACTAGTGACTGAGCGAAAAGTACTGTACTGTTTCCACGATCACTGATGAGACAGAGTTGTCATGTTCGATAGTTGCAAATAACTATTCTCTCCTTGGTAAGAGGAGTTTACAGTGGCACTGTGAGCTAGCTGGTATACAGGCAAACATACCCTGTGGGGGTGTCTGGAAGTAGTCTGGACACCAATCCCACAGTTTATGTTGTCTAAACGCGCAGATCCTATATGGTTTTATAGGAACTACACGGCAAAACAACACCCAAAAAATCATTGTCCAGCTAGTGATTTTATTTATAAAATGGAAAAGTAATTTATTGAACACATACTTCTCAATACTATGTATTAATATATAAATATATACAAAAGGGCTAGTGAAAATACCTATTATGACACCCTCTTAAGAGTTTCCAGCCGTAGCAAGGTCTAAACATAAACCCACAACCCCACATCTCCTAGAAAAAAATAAAACAGAGGGTAGCTATCAAAAGCCATATCTACTAACTTTATCCAGATGTCAACACAAATAGAAAAACCGAAACAGGTCATAATAAACAAATACTGCACCTTTGAGATTCTATTTACCTCTAAAGTGCATCAATCTGGTAACCTTGTTAAAACCATTGTTATATAGAGTGCGAATCAGGTCAACTATCAAGATTCTTTATCAGAGCTATTGGCATGCACCAAACAAAGTTGCTCTCCGTGGTTGAAACAAGTTAAAAAGATGTGCGAAGAGCTTAGCATGAAAGAGCTCTAGACATTCCCTGAAAGAATTGTAAAAGGAGACACTTTGAAACTAAAAAGAACTTATTAGGAAAACATTTAGTACAGGCATGGAGGGGGTATTTAGACAAAATATCAAATCAAAAATATAGTCATACATAAATATTGTGTACAAAATATCGTGATACAGAAATCTCGTGTGCAAAAATATTGTTGTCAAGAATATCGATTTAAAGTAAGTGATATCGATTTTAACAATATCTAAATCATTAATATCGTTCACAAATATATAGTTCACTGGCTTCCTATCAGGAAGCGGATCAATTTTAAAATATGGTGTCTGGTACACAAAACCCTTAACAGGAAAGGACCCTATTATCTAGCCAAGAAACTGATAAGACATCTGACAGCCAGAACCCTTCGATCTGCCAGTAAACAACTTCTAACTGTACAGAAGACCCGCACCGTTAAGAACGGCGGCAGATCATTTTCCAAAATTGCCCCTATAATATGAAACACCCTGCCTCTACACCTTCACATGGAAACTGAACATAAGAAATTCCGCCGATCCCTCAAAACCTGGCTATTCTGAACCTTTCCCCCCCAGACAGTTCCCCCCCTCTTCATTCTCTTGGTTTCTAAGTACAAGCTAGCGGTATTTCAAACACAGGATATATTAGAGATTTTGATAGACTAGTCTGATACGGACGTGGTAAGATCACTGCAGGCTGTTTCTCTCCACTTATTTTAATTGCGCCACATTTCTGTTTTAAAAAAAGAATAACTTGGCTATTGAATTGCATTGATTTAGGCATTGGGGGAATGACGTGGAAACAGTAGAACCTACCTTGAACCTTGCCCTATACCCCGGTTTGTCGCGGCAAGTGCCGATCGAACGAAGGGTGAATACAGGGCACTACATCCTTTCCTCACTTCCTGTCCCCTTGGCTTCCGGCAGGTGAGCGGGTTAGTGCTCACGCACAGACAGCCTATTTATCACAATGCCAGAATGAACGCGCAGCGGACGCACGCATCGGGCGCGCCAACGGCGCGCCAAAGGCAAGCCCGTCTTCGCCCGTCTGCGCCCGTCTGCGCCCGTCCGCACCCAGACAAGGCCAAAGGCCACAACCCCTGCACAATTACACCCAGGTCTTAAGAGATTTAGCGCCCAGGAACACTACAAGCTCAATAGGAAGCCCCCGACAAACTGTTAACACTCATGGAATGTAATAGAGAGGCACACTATCTGTCCGGATTGTGGATTCTACCTGCACACTAGAGGAACTAAATCTGACCTCTTTTCTGATACCATCCATCACGGCCAACTTAGCCTCCACACTAGCCAATTTTTCAATCTTTGGAGACCTCAACATACATTTGGATAATCCCTCTGACCATAAAACCAGGCAACTAACGGCGAGCTTGGAGGCCCTACAGTTTAAACAATTAATACTTGAATCTACTCATGGAAAAGGCCACACTCTTGATCCAGTATTTAGTAATTGTCCGCACCTCACAGTAGGGACGCTCTGTCCGCTTCCTTGGACAGATCATTTTCTGATCCCCCTCCTGAGGGACTTTTCCCATCTGCCTTCCTCATCAGCCCCAATCACCCACAAGCAACCTAATTGGCCCAAACTCTCGGCTGAACTTTGGGCACCAATCCTCGATGCCTCCATACCCTCCTCTAACACTAACCCCATAACAGCAAATGAGGAATATAACGACTGGATATCTAGCTCTATTGACACCGTACTTCCCCTGAAATCTTCTCAGGCTTTACGTAGTAGTCCATCTGCGCCATGGTATTCTCCGAAGTTACAGGAACTGAAACGTAACTGCAGGGAGTTAGAGAGGAACTGGCGAATCAATTACTCTCCCCCTGGTAACATTCTGTACAGGGAAGTGATAAAGACATACAAGAAGGAAATTAAAGAATCTCAGGCAGCGTTTTTTGAACAAAAATTGTAGCAGCCGCCTCAGCACCCAAGGAAATCCACTGCATCGCTAAAACTCTGCTTAAACTTCCCCAGATCCCTCCCAACACCACAGACATCCAAACCTGATGCAATAATCTAGCAGAATGTTTTGTAGACAAAATACAAAGTATCTACACCTCTTTCCCTCCTCCCCAACTTGCCCCTGCCTTGCCGCACGACACCAGCTTGAGAGCAGCTAATGTAGCCACTTTGGATTCCTTTCCTCTTCTTGATTCTAGCACATTGACATCCCTTATGTGTAAGGTTAAATCTGGTCCTCCTCTTGACCCAGCCCCCCCACGAGCCCTGTTGCCTGTTATAGACAATATCCTTCCAACTGTCTTGAACTTGCTCAATGATTCTATCTTAGCTAGCTATGGTCAGGGTTTTATTAAAGAAGCCCACTCTGGACCAAGATGACCAGGGCAATTACAAACCAATCTCCTTGCAGCCCTGGCTGAGCAAGATACTGGAGAAACACATAAATAAAACACTGGTTGACTTCTTGGAGAATAACAATCTACTCGACCCCTCCCAAACCGGGTTTCGTCCAAAACACGGTACTGAGACCGCCCTTCTCGCAGTAACCAAAGAAGCTAGACGTATCTTGGATCAGGGAGGCACAGCGGCAATTATTCTTTTAGACCTAAGCTCCGCGTTTGACATGGTAAACCATGAAATTCTGCTACACCGACTTACCACCTTAGGTGTCACAAAAAGCGCCATCACATGGTGCCGGTCTTTTCTGACAGAACGGACCTTCCAGGTCTTTGAAGCTGACCATGTCTGACCCAGTTTCCTGCTCGGCTACTACGTCCCTCAGGGCTCCTCCCTGAGCCTGACATTATTTACACTATGAGCCCCCTAGCTGAGATTGTTTGTCCCTTCAGCATTAATATCATCACTTATGCCGACGACACTCAGCTGGTGGTGGCTCTGAGTCAACCGAACGCCCCTGCATCCAATCTGTGTGGTTGCCTCATGGAAGTGGCTAACTGGATGACTCGCTCCTGTCTGAAACTAAACAGAGGAAAAACAGAGCTGATGCTCTTGGGTCACGCTCCCTCATTCAATGCACATTTATTGTGCCCTCCCTGTCTTGGAACCCCCCCCCTCCAAAAAGTACAATAAAAAGTTTAGGTATCTGGTTGGATACTTCACTCAATTTCAACCAACAGGCGGTAGTGTTATCCACCTCCTGCTTCAGTCTCCTCAGACTATTATGCAAAATCATCCCTCTACTCCCCTTCCAGGCGAGACAGATTATGGTACAGGGCCTAATCCTGTCTCGCTTGGATTATGGGAATGCTCTGTACCTGGGGGCCCCTCAAGCCACTATTCAAAGGCTTCAGATCATTCAAAACTGCGCTGCCCGAACTTTGCTTCAAATTCCTCGCCGGCACTCTTCTAGGCCGGGCCTGAGGGAACTACACTGGCTTCCAGTCAAGGAGCGAATCGAATTCAAGTCCCTATGTATCGCCCACAGGGCCCTCTGGAAAACTGGCCCGGCCATCTGTCACTCCTTGATCTCTCCCTATCAACCCCCCAGACAGCTTCGATCAGCCACAGCCCATCTCGCCCTTGTTCCTAAAGTTGTAAGATCAAGAAGTGGCGGCCGTTCCTTCTCCTTCAACGCGGCCAAGCTATGGAATGCCCTTCCCTTCCTCTGTGGGCAGAATCCAACCTTCTCACTTTTCGTAAATATTTAAAAACCTTCCTTTTTAACAAAATGTTCTGCTTCCAACACCCTCTGTTCCTGCACGTGTCCATAGCGCTAGGACACCTCAGGGTAGCTATCGCGCTTTAGAAAAACAAATTTAATTTAATTTAATTTAATTTCATGAGACCTTAGGGTGATATATGCGCTTAACAAATACCAATACATAACATAACACATAACATAATAATATAGTTTTAAAATAAGTTTTACGTACTTTAGTATATATTTTAATTGTATTTGTTTTACATTGTTCATATAATTATTGTTATTGATTTTTAATATAGTTTGTAAATTTGTTGTAGTTTTTTAATTTAATGTAATAATGTTTTGTTGTTTTTAATACCGTAGCAGGTTGTGAGGTTTATAGGTGTACAAGGTGGGAAGTAAGTTAATTATAATTAACTATTAATGCATTTTTAATTAAAATTAATTGTTTGATGGAACATTATTTATGTTAATTGTACAATTAATTATTGTTAATGTTGAGTTTTAGGTGCGGGTTTTTTAGGGGTATAAGGTGGGGAGTAAATTAATACCAATAATTAATAAAGATTTTTTTTTTTTTTGCTCCTCATCCTGCCAATTAACCTGTTGGTGATACTCACTTTCCCTTGAGAAAGCAAAATGGGAATAGAGTCTTTCCAGACAAGAAATCTGTCTGTTTCTATTCCAACCCATGTTACGCTTAACACGCAAGAATACCAAAGAGGGGGACTTGACCGACAGCTATTTGTTGGCTTAATCATTAGACCCCATTCCTCTGGCACCACTCAACCAACATAGCCCAAGTCTTTCCTCGTCTTCTAGGATCGCACGCCATATCTTATTGACTTATATATATGATGCTGTTTTTGCAGTCAGAGAAAAGGGGTGGGACAGCTGATTTTCACGCTTTTCAGATCTCTCATCTTCCCAATAAAATAACATAAAAAATTTGCCTTGCCACAGTCTTATTTGAAACCAAAGTACTATCCTGGCCTAATCCAAAAAATATAAGCATAGGTGTTGCTTCTATTCAGATTCCTGTTACATCTGTCAAAAATTCACATCCATCCATCCAAAATTTTGTAATTACGGGGCAGGTTAAAAACATATGACTATCATTTGCTGAGGGATCCTTACATCTTGAACAAGTATGGTGAGTTCGTGTGAATTTTGTCAATTTCGCCAGAGACCAATAAACCTGATAAAGAGTAAAAAGATGGTTTTGCTTAAGGTAAGCTGGTTTAACTGTTTCAAATATTGGGAGACTTGTCAACTTCTTCTTTCCAACTTCAGTTTTAGAAAAACAAATTCTCGTAATCTTGCTCGTTGCAATTGGATGCATAATTCACTGTCATCCACTGCCCAGGGATAGCCTTCTGTTGTGTCTTTGGTATTAACTAACTAATTTCCAAACCATCTATGATTTTCTCAAATGATCCCAAATTCCAGTAATATAGACTCTCCTGTGGTCTTCTTTATGTTATGGGGTAACCCTCCTCTTTATGCTTACAATTTCAAAGCCTCGAATTATGCAAAAATTATTCCTTCTTAAATCAAATCCTTTTCTTGTCCCCTGATGGTGGACTCCTAAGATAAGACTCCCTCCAATGCAATCCTTGTGGGTCCCAATGTTCTATTAATCGCCCGACTCCTTCATTTGTTGACAAGTCTCCCAATAGTTGAAACAGAGGAGCCCTGATGATGTCCCTGAAGGGACAAAACACGTAGGCTGTATTGTCTGCATATGAGAAAATAAAGTTGAATCAAAGAAGAAAACATAACAGCATTGGAATTGAATTATTTTATATTTGTGTTGGATTAATTTCTAATGGCAAAAATGTGTGTTGCCTAAACCTTTTTTGACACTAGTGACACTCCTTTGTTTATAATTCGTATTGCTTAATAGCAGTGTTAACGGTGTGCTGCTCAAAGTTGAGTATCGACTTATTTCGAATTGATTGACAAGAAAAAGAGTTGAATAATCCTGCTGTGCACACGATTCAAGTACCCTCACGTGTTCTCTGGTTCAGATCTGTCTCACAAAGCATTACATTAATAACTAATTTTGAATTAATTGTTATCATTTGATTAATAATTATTTATGTTAATTTTATAATTAATTTTTGTTTGGTAACAATAACATTTAGTTGTGGGTTGTGCTTTTGTAGGGGTATAAAGGTGGAAAGTAGAATAATCAAAATTAATAAAGTTTAATTATTATTTAATTGATAATTATTTATGTTAATTGTATAAATATATATTTTTGTAAATTAAAATTTAGGTGCAGGTTTTGGGTTTTGTAGTGATATAGGATGGGAAGTAAATTAATTCTAATTATGTAGATATTAATTTGTAATCAATATTAATATCTTTATTGATAATTAATTATGTAAATTATGTAATAGTTTATTTTATATATTTTTCTAGGGTGTATGTTGCTGTTTTTGTATGGGTAAAGGGTGTGTAGGAAATTAGGTGCCTTAATTAATACATAATGTTACTTTATAATTAATTTCATGATAATTAATTATGTAAAATGTGTAATTAAGATATTGTTTAAGGTATATTTTAGATGAATGTACAATGAATGTATTATTCGTTTCTGAATAGTTTAATTGATAATTATTCAAAATGTATCTATATATATATATATATATATATACTACCTACTGGCGGTCAACAGTATGTAGTTGTAGTTAGGACCTATTTTCCATAGGAAATCCACAACATTCTATTTGGAATAACTTTGGCGCCGGTTGACAAATCTTCGCAAAATGTTCAAAACTGGTGGGGCACTCCGTTCCGCTTCTATCCCTGAAAGTCTCTGGATGATTCGTGAAGCGGGGGCTGAGAATGAAGGGGGTCCCAAAACGTGTTTCCCCATGCAATTTTCCATAGGAAACGTTCATCGCGGCTACAGCCCGAACTGCTGAACGGAATTATGCCAAATTTGGCAAAAAGGTAGTCCTCAGTTCAGACTTGTGCCTTTTGCTTAAATGGTGTCAATCTGTTCAGTAGTTCCTGAGAAAATCATAATTAAAAGTAATAATAAGAATTGACGTAGCCATTAACCCTAGTACAAATTAATTTCTTTATATAGTATGCATGTACATCATACTTACAGCTCAAGACACTGTTTCATATTTACAAAGAGAGGAAAAGGCAATCTGTGTACCTTTCCTTCGACATGTAAATACAACCTTATTATACATACCACTTTGCGTTGAAAGGGCGTTCTATGGCTGTTGCTGTGTGTGTTTGCACAGAACACTCATAAAACAAGACACATCATCAGATTTATCAGAAATCATGAATCTGGATATGTGTCTGAATGCTGCAGCGTCCTGCAATTGGTGTAGCACGGCACAACAAGGAAAATTATTTTCATTTCTACTCATTTTTTCTCTTTGAATGCATGCTAAAATGTACAGCAAACATTTAAGGAGAAAAATACCTTCACAAATTGGTTTTGTGCTGAAAGGTGTGTCTTTTTGCACAAAAACAAACTCCATACGACACAGCTGTCCTTGCACCATGGTGCAAGGGTGCCTGCGTCACCACATGGCTGCAGTTTAAGCAGCAGTGCAGAGGGAAGCACAGGCTTGAAACATATTTATGTACATATGTTACATCCCTGTGCTTCGGAAGTATCACAGCATGCTGTAGCTAAACACTTTACAGTGTCATGCTGCAGCACTTCCTTATAGTTCTGCACTTCTACATTCACCATACACCACAAATGCATTCTTTCAGTCAATTATCCACTAGATATATATTCATGTAAGCTTTCATACACTAGCATACAAGTTTAACTCTTTTTTTAACCAGAGTAGTTAGTTCTGAAAATAACTTTTTGTGGTTTTATACACTTTTTTAGATTTTCTGAACGATTATTTGGTTTTTTTTCAACAGGGAAAAAATTGCAACTTTGAGGAGAAAAAAAAAGAAACTAGCATCGATGGTTATCGATGGCACGACAATCAAGGTCCACTGACTGCTCCCCGTAAGAAATTAAACGATTGCATTGCACGCAATGCATCCGCACTTTCCCAAATTGGGGACGTTTATCTGTTGCTGATGTAGAAGTAGATGGTGTTGCCCCAGAGGTGCTAGGTACAGCTGGTGGTGCAGGAGCATTTTCACACCCTCTTCTCATTTCCTCATGTGAAAAATTTACTGGAAGCCGTGTCTGCAGGTGTTTTCTCATGCTAGCAGTCCCACATAAGTACTTCTTATTCGGGTCTCCTCTGGAGAGGACCGCCTTGCAGATCTTGCATGTAACCTTCGTTGCATTTACTTTTTTTTGCCCCGCCGGGAAAGTAAAAAACTTCCAAACAATGGAGGTATATTTTTCTGGAGAGAGAGGTTCTGAAACTAGTTCTTCAGTCTCAGAATGTTCAGAGTCCGAAGATTCAACAAGAGGTCTAGCCATTTTTCTGTATAAAAACCAATTTGAGGTCTGTAAAGCAAAATAAAAATTGTATTCTTCTGAAGACAGGTCTTCTCTCAAGGAAGGTCTAAGAAGAGTGATTGAAATGGGTGGGGTTCTTCAATAGTTAGAATAAGAAGTGTTATGAACCAATCAAATCTCTTTCTTTCTGGTCACATGGGGTCCGCATAGGGTGCACGCAGCTTGCACCCAATGCAAAATTGCTTTTAAAAGTAATGTAATTTTATTAAAAGTAAAAGAGTATTATTTTTATGATTAGCTCAGATAATGTCTTGCCTTAATATATATATTAAATATGTATATATATGTTTTTAGACATAAACAATTTTTGGCGGGAGTCACGCACCCACTGCGTCAACCACGCATATGACGTCATACGCAAACGTCGCGTAGCGTAATTCGAATATGTCACATATGCACCACAAGTCATATAACGATCGCGTAGGAAAACTCGTACCCGTCGCACACCCCACGCGGATCCTACACAACTATCCCAAAATGGCGGATAGGTTCCGCTCTGTGATCGATAAGGGTGCGCTTTGGGTGCGCGACTCCGAAAAAAAAAAGCAATTAAGAAAATAATATAAATATATTTAAAAGAATATAAAATAAAAAATAAATATATTTTTATTTTAAAAAAAACTTTTTTAAGAGATATGTGTAATGTCATTTACAAAATAAGATATCTAAAAATAAATAGATAAAAAAATGTAGTAAAATAAAGTGAAAAAAGAACAATAAATATATTTAAAAATTGTTGTCTGCGTCGGTGATCGACGAGATTGGCATCTGGTTGCGCTTATGCTTCAGATATGATGGTTAGGAGTTTCTCTGCTCTGTTGGATTCGCATAGGTTTAGGGCTTTGCATTTGTTGAACCACAGCCCTGCCCTCTCGCTGATGATTTTGTTGAACTCATACTTGCGATTTGTTAGGTTATGTAGGACTGTGTTATCGCGTTTGTCGTTTAGGAGATCGTCTCTAGGTTTTTGATTTCTCCCTCCAGTACTGTTATTGACAGCTTGGACTTTTTGGAGATGAGAGTCATGACCCCTCCTCTCTTTTTGGTGGCGGGGCGCACACGTAGTGTGCTATCCAGTTAGCTCTGACTAATTTGTAGCCTTCCCATCTAGTTTTGTTTCCTGCAATAGGACAATGTCGCTTTTCGTCTTTGCTAGGTACTCCACTATATTCCTGCGTTTGATGGAGTGATTCAGGCCTTTAACATTTAGCGAGGTTATTTTGAGGTCTTAGGCGAGCGAGACCGGGTTATTGTTAGCCATTATCTAAGTTTTGGGGCGCTTGCTTCCTGTGCCCGATACTCAAGGAACTACTGCAATGTGTGGTCTCAGGGTTCAAGGTATGCGAGATTTAGAATAAGTAAAGTGTGAAAAAACAGAGATGAGTATAGAAAAGAAGCTACCATTCCCACCCACGTTCCAGGCCTCCCCCTACCCCCCTCGTCTCCCCTCCCTCTCCCACTACCCTCCCCCCCTAACAGTTAGAATGCGGAAGGTGTGACGGCAGGATCACCATTGCGCCTCCTGGAGCTTTGTCTATATATCACAAACATTTTAGGTTCCCAATTTACTGCCTAAACTGGGCTTTGCTCGGAGACATGATGCATCTCGCGGATGTCTGTCCGCCTCTCCCTGAGAGGAACAGGTCTAGACTTACTCTGATAAACATGATAACATATTGTTAACAAGGGAAAGGATACTCCGTGGGTTCTGGTGTTTGTCGGTTTCTAGGCTTGGACCCATGCATGTTTGCCTCTGTGTTTCAGTTGAGCCTTTGACCTGTTCACGAGCCCCTTAAGTGATCAGGAGTGGAACACACTATGGGCCTCCGCCACCCGCAATAAGATCACCCCAGTACTGGCCCAGACTAAATTTTGGCTACTACACAAAACATTCTGGACCCCAAACCAACTACACAAACTGGGCCTCAGAGACAGCTCTACATGCTGGAACTGTAACACAGGCAAGTGAGACCTAGAACACCTCATATTTCTGTGCCCAACACTCAAAAGATTTTGGGAGGAGGTATTTGACTTCATAGACACATTACTCAACTGTAAAATAATAAGAGACGTCGCCTCGCTCACTACGGCGCTGATCCGAACCAATCTCTCCTCATAGGGAGAAAGAGAGCTAATGGACCTACTACTAACTGCTGCAGTCAAGCTAGTACTTACGAACTGGAAGGATACCTCTAAAACATCATACGGAGGGTGTCTCAGTTGGATCACCTACCTAAGAGGTGCGGATACAATGGCATTAAGTTACGCACCCTGGAAAGCCTCCTTCAGGAATCTATGGGAATCCTTGGACAAGAGTCTGACCCCAGAGGACCCACCATGAAACCGTAAGAACTGAATGAACTGTGAACCACTGAACTATACGCAACCTTCGTAATGTTTGCCAGATATTATTGGTTTTGCTTCTGTACTATCCTTCTTCTATACTTATTCTCACTTTCTCTCCTCCTCTTCTATCCTTATCCTTCCACCACTGAATAACAAACAAAGGGGCTGCCAACCAACTTGTTTACCATGTACCACTTACCCTGTATCCTCACAGGCTGGCAACCCATATAACAATTCCCTTTTATATTGTTTGTATATGTACAAATACCATAAATAAATATTTTTTTTCAAAAATTAAAAAAAAATTATCATTTAAAAAACCTTTGTAATTCACTGAAAAAAACATAGATTTGAGGCCTGTTATAGTTAGGAATTATCATTTAAAAAAACCTTTGAAATTCACTGAAAAAGCCATAGGTTTCAGACATGTTATAGTGACGGATTAGAATTTAAAAAACCTTTGAAATTCACTGAAAATACCATAGGTTTTAGGGGTGTTATAGTTAGCTGATCATTTCACTCGTACAAAACCATTGAAATTCCTCCGTTATAGTTAGTTGTACTAACTATAACTTGCGCATCCGCAATCCACTGTTGATGATTTCACATATTACATCATTCATGACATGATCAGTGACATCACTGATGACATTTCAAATGACATCACTGATGACATCATCCACATGACAATGAGACACACCTCATCATACACTAGTATAACCTTTCATCACTCACTGTGAAATACAGAGTACCATATTTGAATCCATTGACACATCAATACAAGTATCTAAAAATCCACTCAGGGATTCCTAGATCTACACACACATCTAATCAATTACTTATAGATTCACTCATACATGTTTGTCAATGATCAATAGAACACTATCAAATATACTTATACACCTATATTGACATTACACACCAGCACACATCCTATTCACTTATGCAGTCATCCTACTCACTTATGCAAACAATGGATCATACTTACATTTACTCAGCTACATACTTATACAAACACCACTTCATTTATTCATATAGATAGTAACTCATACTTAGTGTGTTATAAAATCACTATTACAAGTATACAGTTATTCATACAGTCACTCATACAATCACTGACTCTTATGTATACTTATTTATATACAACTGTCACATATACTGCCTTTTATTTTTCTAGTTTGTTGGACATGTACCATTGAGAGATATATTTGCTCATCACCACAGCCATAAAGATATTCACTTACCCCAACAACTGTTATAATATGTAGTATTAACCTCATATATCTACTAAATGAACTAGTCACACATCTTTGGGCAGTCACACCCCCCCCACCGAACCACACACACATTCACTCTCCCATACAAACACTAAGTTAACTAATCAATAACTAATATAGACTTTCACATAGCTAGTAACCAACTAGTGCAGCAGTTTACACAACTGACAAAGTGATACAGATATTCACACAGTTTAGTCTATATCCAATATATTCAGTGAGACACTATAAATTAGTCAAGTAAACAGTCAATCACACTGTTACTAAAGTCTCCATCCAGATATTTATATATGCACTCATTCTTCAATGCAGATTACTATATATACAATACATATTTAAATAACAAAGAAAACCACATTCACTGGATGATGTCATCAGTCTTGTCATTTCAGATGTCATCAGTGATGTCACTGACCATGTCATGAATGATGTAATATGTGACATCATCAGCAGTGGATTTCGGGCGTGCGAGTTATAGTTAGTACAACTAACTATAACAGAGGAATTTCAATGGTTATGTACGAGTGAAATGTGCAGCTAACTATGACACCCCTAAAACCTATGTTTTTTTCTGTGAATTTCAATGGTTTTTTAAATGCTTATCCCTAACTATAACATGTCTGAAACCTATGTTTTTTCCAGTGAATTTTATATATACATGTATATATATATATATATATATATATATATATATATATATATATATATATATATATATATATATATATATATATATATATTCACTGAAAAAACCATAGGTTATAGACCATATATAGTTAGGAATTAGCATTTACTAAACCTTATTTTACTCACACAAAACCATTGAAATTCCATATATAGTTAGTTGCACTAACTATATATCGCGCACCCGCAATCCACTGCTGATGATGTCACATATTACATCATTCATGACATGGTCAGTGACATCACTGATGACATCACTGATGACATCTCAAATGACATCACTGATGACTACATCCAGTGACTGTATGTTTCTGTAAAGTTAAAATATGTCTTACATATTGAAGAATGAGTGGATGTATAAGTGTCTGGACGAAGGATTTAGTAGGTGCATGACTGACTGTATGAGTGAGTGATTAAATGTGTCTCACTAAGTGCATGGGTTAGTGACTAAACTGTCTTAATTTGTGCATCATTATTTCTGTTGTTCTGTAAACTGCTGCATGTGTTGATCAGTAGCTATATGAGTAACTATATGGGTTATTGATTGGATGCCCAATTATTTGTATGGGACACTGAGTGTGTGTGTGGCTGTCTGGGAGGTGTGTGACTCTGTGCAGATCAATGTGTACTTGTATCAATGATTGTATAAGAGAGTAAGTATGTGTTAGTATATGTTTGAAAATGTTATGTGCTCTATGTTTAACTGTATAGATTAGAAAATGGAAGTGTGATTGATTCTTTACAGGACTGACTAGGTGTGTGAGTAACTCCATGGATGAGTGGCAGAGTGTGAGTGTCTGTATAGGTGTATGAGTGCATATGATAGTGTTGTAAAGATGAGTCATTGTATGTATGAATGATTGTATGGGTGAATGAGTGAATGTGTGTGTAGAAGTAGGAATCAGTGAGTGTGTATGTAGTAATTAGTATTGGTGTGTCAATGGTTTCAAAAATTATACTCTGTATTTAACACTGGGTGTAACAGAGGTTATATTAAAGTGTGAGGAGATGCATTGTATTGTCACATGAATGATATCATCAGTGATGTGATCATTGATGTCAAATGAGATGTCATCAGTGATGTCATCAGTGATGTCATTTGAGATGTCATCAGTGATGTCATCAGTGATGTCACTGACCATGTCATGAATGATGTAATATGTGACATCATCAGCAGTGGATTGCGGGTGCGCGATATATAGTTAGTGCAACTAACTATATATGGAATTTCAATGGTTTTGTGTGAGTAAAATAAGGTTTTGTAAATGCTAATTCCTAACTATATATGGTCTATAACCTATGGTTTTTTCAGTGAATTTTCAAGGTTTTGTAAATGCTAATTCCTAACTATATATGGTCTATAACCTATGGTTTTTTCAGTGAATTTCAATGGTTTTTTAATAGTAAATATCAAAAGCTTTAAAATGTATTCTTCTTTAAATCGAAAAATATATTTTATATGTTTTTAATACAATTTTTTAATGTATTTTTTTTAAATATTTTTTTTTGTTTCGCTCCCGGTCCGCGAACCGGGTAGCTTCCCGTTAGCTCAATTTGCTGCCGCGACCCGGTCCGCAAACCGGTAAACGTTTCGTTTGTGCAACTGCCGCGTTAGAAAACAACATGGTGACGCGTCGCGTAACCGCGACGTATCGCGTTGTCGCGTAATGCGTCATATGACGCGTCGCGTTAGCGCACCCGGAAGTGCTCCGGTACGCGAAGCGAGGCGCGAAGCGCAGCTTCCTGGAAGCGATCCGGGACGCGGCGCGGAGCGCGTAACGTAAGCATAACAGGTCATGTGACTTGTTAATAACACTTTTCATTGGTTCATTTCACTTTTGGTTTCCTAATGATGTAAGGCTAGGTCATGTGACCTAAAAATAACACTTTTCATTGGTTCAGAACTATTTTTTTTCCCAAATGATGAAAACCCCTCCTTGTTTCCTCACTCTGACTTTCATCTTTGTGAGAGGAAGACCTTTTTTCATCATTTAGCAATGGCAAGTGTTGTAGCTTCAGCTGGTGCACCCCCACCACCACCTCCTAGGGAGAGAGGACCACCTCCTCAGGTAATCCTCAATCAAGAGGAGGAAGAAGAGGAAGAAGAGGAAGAGGAGCAAGAGAGGAGGCAGTTTTTGCAAGAAGAGCCTAGGACGTCCCGTGTCAAAGAGAGTTTCATTTGGCAATTTTTTTAATATCCCCGGGGCCAAAAGAAAGTAAATGCCCGCTATGTTACTTGCCTTATCTGCAAAAAAGATCTGTCCAGAGGGACAGATAAGAAATATAGCTATGGCAATTACACCATGCATCGCCATATGCAGAGGTGGCACCCTAATAATTATAGTGCTGCGCAGGTACGTGACCTGCAGGATAACCCCCCTCCTGTGGCCAGAACATCAAATGTAGAGGCAGTGACGGGACCAGAGGCGAGGGAGACGGTCCCAAATATACAGATGAAGTTTGGGAGTGTGAAACAAGTGTGCGTTTATTGCGGCCAATTGATTTGCTACAGGGAAAGTAGCATCACTTTAATCAACAGAGCTATCGACAATCATAATTGTCCAAAACACCCCAGAAAATAAATTATCTTTTTTTTTTGTTGCTCCTGTTGAGCCCTTTATAATGAATCATTTTCGTTTCTCCCCCCCCAAAAAAAACAACAAAAATATTAAATCATTCAAAAAATACAAAAAAAGTAAAAAAAAATCAGAAAAATAATAAAAAAAATATAAAACAACAAAAATAATAATAAAAAAGTTCTTTTCAGAACTACCTCCCCTTTATAAAAAAATTGCTAGAATGTTTAGCACTCTGGCAACCTCTATTTCTTTTGGTTCGCTTCCCGGTTCGCTCGCCGGTACGCGAACCGGAAGCTAACCAAAAAAACATTTAAAAAAAAAAAAAGAAGAGTAAGTATAAGGGAAGGAAACGGAGAGTAATGTTAAAAGAAAGACAGCTATAGGGAGTAACACAGAGATACTGTTTAATAGATCTATTTACCGAAGAAAAGATGGAAGAGGGTATAATTGTGAAAAACAAAATAGATAAGGAAGTGAAAGAAAAAAAGGAGAGTAGAAGAATAATAAACAAGAGTTTCTTAGAGAATGTGAGTGAATGTTCAAAATAAGATTAAAACATGTGGAATAACAGAGAGAAAAAACAGAAAGCAGAAAAGAAGAAGTAACAGAAAAGGAATGATTGAAACAGCAAAGAAATGTAAATAACATAGGGGCATATTATCAACATAGGTGATAAAATTACCGCTGCTTTTATCGGCAGAAATCTGCCGCTAAAGCCGCTTTTGCGGCAGAAAACTGCCGCTAAAGCCGCTTTTCGGCAGTTTTCTGCCGATAATCGCTGCTTTTATCAGCAGAAATCTGCCGCTAAAGCCGCTTTTGCGGCAGAAAACTGCCGCTAAAGCCGCTTTTGCAGCAGTTTTCTGCCGATAAAAGCAGCGATAATTTTATTGCCTGTGTTGATAATATGCCCCTTAGTGTGCTTGAACTACAGGGAGAAAGCATAATGAACAAGTAGTGAAAGAGTGATCAGTCAGAGACAGTGAGAGTAATAGAGACGGAGTGAGTGAACAGGAGTGAGGAACTATGAGAACAGAGGGACTGAGAAAAGGAGTGGAAAAAATAGAGTAAGTAAGTAATAGAGAAAGGAATGAGGGAAGTAGCAAAGGCAGGAAACTGAGGGTTAAAGAAATGAAGCAGTGGAACTAATAGAAGTTAAATGTGATAGAAATGTAACGAAAAGAGTACAAAACATTTACCTTATAATTGTTGTTAACTTAGTCACTTGTTATTTTTATACTTTCAATCTGTGAAAGAAAGAACAAAAATTTGAAAAATATTAAAACATGTATTTAAAAATTAGAAAAGACAAGGGAAAAGATTGAAGGACAAACAGTCATATAAATCTGCCCCTAACATTTTAAATGATTGATTCAGGATGCCGATAAGGTGTGGCCTATCCAGGGGATTGTTTGAGGTGAGGCCTACTCAGGGTTACAGATGAAATTTAGACTTGTTGAAGAGTACAGAGGAGATAATACATGTGCATGCCTACCAATGAAGTGAGCCATGTGCCCTGCACTCTTTAACAAAGGCCAGACCTCCTCTGTCTCCCTGGACAGGCCTAAACCTGATCTGCACAATGTGATTCGTAATGTTAGGAAACACAGGTGATGTAATTGAAAAACGTGCAATTTCTTTTGCTCATTTCACAATCACATCACTTGTGTTTCCTTTGCTTAGGTATCTCATTGTGCAGATGTAGTCCAGCATATGAAAGAGTACGCAGAAGTTCAGCACTGCATGCAACAACTTTGACACTTACTGAAGCCTCAGCTTCTCCATGCCCCCTACACAGTCCTAATTATATACATTTTAAACTGACGGTATCTTGTTGGAGATGAAGTGAGGCCTATCTTGCAACATGGTGCATCTTTTGCACTGCTGCTGCGTCACAAAAGTGACGGAACAGCGGCGCAAAAGAGGCGCACGGCCATCATAAATCTGCCCTTAACATTTTAAATGATTGTTTCTAGATGCTGATAAGGTGTGGCCTATCCACAGATTTGTTTCAGGTGAGTCCTACTCAGGGTTGCAGATGAAATGTAGGCTTGTTGAAGAGTACAGAGGAGATAATACATGTGCAGGCCTACCAACAAACTGAGTCATGTCCACTGCACTCTTGAACAAACATCAGACCTCCTCTGTCTCCAGGAACAGGCCTAAACCTCATCTACACAATGTGATGCGTAATGTTAGGAAACACAGGTAATGTAATTGAAAAACTTGCAATTTTTTTTGCTCATTCCACAATCACATCACCTGTGTTTCCTTTGCTTAGGTATCTCATTGTGCAGATGTAGTCTATCATATGAAAGACTACGCAGAAGGTGAGCACTGTATGCAACAACTTTGACACTTACAGAAGCCTCAGCTTCTCCATGCCTCCTACACAGTTCTAAATGTATATCATAAATACAAAAAGTACAGAATTAATTATACATGTTAAATGGTTTATTTTTGCTGTTCTCAGAATATATCAAATTTCACTAAAAACAGTGACTTGAAGGTATTCATCATATAACAGCGGGGAAAAAAACACAATCAAAATGATTGTGTTTAAAAAACCCATATAACATAACCAATCAAAAATCAGAACTCCTTAAAATTAACTTACTTTCCATGACGTCGAAGGATATCCTATGAACAGCTTACACTCTGTTGTGCTGTTATTATTTGCAGCCCGCCACTTTCTGCAAGAAAAGCTCCATCGTTTTGACAAATATGTTACATACAATAAATGACTTCTTGCTCTCTACCGCACTTTTCCACAAGGCCAAATCGTGTAAGAGCCATTTATAACTCTTGGAATTCTTCTAAGCAAATGCCGTCATTTTCTTTTTCCGCAACTTTCAGAAAGAAAATGTTCAAGATCACTTTCACAATCCTGTACTAGTATTATCTCACCCTTCTTGCTCACTCATGTTCCACATTTCCTATGACACTGATACTGCTTACTATGAAGCAGACTTACACTACCTCTATGACTACTACAATTATTTAATTCTCTACATCACTTTTAATCACAAAGCAATTTAAAACAGTACATAAAATTATATCAACTCCTAGAATCATTATAGGCCAGTTACCTACCCTAAATTCTTTCTTCTGAAAACAGAAAGTAAGAATATTTTTAATAAGATGTGTAATAAGTGGATGTTGTCAAAGGACCATCATGTCATATAATAGCTGCAGTTAGAATTTTTTTTCTAAAATCAACGACTGTGTAGACACAACATTTGAAATTAAAGTTGAAAACTTATTTTCATCAGGTTTATATAGTTGGAATTTTTAAATGACATTATAACCAAAAGTTTGTTCAAAATATGTCGACAGCATTGCAGACTTACATTACCTCTACTCCATGTTTTGATTGGCTGCTTGAATTAGCTTATTAAAAGAAACAGTTTTTCTGAACTCATTCAAAGTGCAGTTATTTTTCCATGACGTCAAGTGTTATGGTAAGAACACCGTTTGCTTTGGGAAATACTCTGTTGTCCTTTAACTAATCCGTGCCCACCACTTTCTGTAAGAAAACCTTCTTTTTTTTCAGGAACTACTTAAAACTGAAAAATAACTTTTGACTCTGTACTACACTTATCCTCAAGGCCAAATAGTGTAGGAGCCATTAGAACCTCTTGAAATTCCTCAGAGCAAATCCCGAGATTCTTTCCCTAAAATTTTGGTTGTAAAAACACCAGGTAAGAATTTTTAAGGTCAAAAGGCAATTTTTTTTTTTAAGTTAAAACAGAATCATTGCAGAATGACCAGCCGTTTCTAGACTTCAAATAAGCTGTGTAATGTCCTGATGTTGTTGAAGGACCGTCATGATATATAATTGCTGCAGTTACAAAAGTCCTTCCTGATATTGACAACTGCGAAGCCACAACATTTTTAATTAAAGTTGTCAATTTTGTTCCATCAGGCCTACATCGTTGGAACATTAAAATGACATACTGGCCATATGTTCGTATAAATAATGTGGACAACATTTCAGACTTACATTGGCTACACTCCATGTTGTGATCGGCTGCTTTTACTAGCCTATTAAAGGACACTGATTTACTGTCTGGCAAAGGTAAATATATACATCTTTCTGACACTACACTACTAGTACTTGATACCCTACAGTTCTCGCAGTCATGCTGCCATTGATAAGAAAGGCCAAACAGGTGATCTACATCTACACCTTCATATTGCAATACATCAAGCATATACATTAAAAACTCCTGACAATCTTGCTGAATATTTTGAGAGAATTGCGTTTGACCTGAACATTTGTCTAACAGATTTCGAATTTCAGACACACTTTCTATTTTTGTTCTATCAGTGCTACATTTCTCTAACACAGAATTCAACAAACTGCAAAATCTTTGATCCGAATTGACCACAATCTCTTCTTTCAAATTTTCTAGAGAAAACAAAACATTAACCACTACATTAGCATAGCAGTTGACACCAGAACTGTTTTCAAATTGAAAACCAACAACATCTTCAACAAAATCCTTTTTCTTTCTGCTTATAATTTTGGGTTCATCGACTTTTCGTCTTTTTGCTACAACCTCTCTACTATTGGTCACATTTCTTCGTTTCCGGCCTACCACACGTTTCTCAAACAAAGGATATTGAGGCAAATGTGGCGCATACTCTCTTCTTAACCTATTGTATTCCTTAACACAATCTAGATCCGCACAAATGTTTGTGACATCACACTCAATCAAGTACAATCCCGATAAAGTTCTGACTCGTGACAATGCCACATATGCCATACCCTCCTTGAACACAGAACTGCCAATATTCACCAATGCACTGTCTACACTTAAACCTTGCGATTTATGGATTGTCACCGCATATGCCAAGCAAACAGGAAACTGCTTACGGCGAACATATAAGTCTTTTACAAGCAAAAACCTAGCAGAGCAACGACCAATTAGCTGTACTTCCTCAATGCCATCAAATTTAATTTTTAAAAATTCAATTCCATCTCTATTTCTGTATTTCTCAAAATCAACAACATTACCCATTGATCCATTTACCAGACCTCTTTCAACATGTAAATTCCTTCTTAAAATGATGCGGCAATTTAAGCACACATTCAGAGTCTTTTCAAAACCTGCAGTTTTAGATATAGTCTTCTCTAATGAATCCAATTTTGATTTCAAATTCTCAGACAAAATAATTGTTGCTCCCATATGCTCTACTCTGTCAATAGCTTCCAGTTTCACAATCTCTTGGTTTTCTAAATGCAACATTTTGTTGTTGAAGATGGCACATTCTGCAAGAGTTGGCATCAAACATGTTCCAGATTTCTTCTCAGTAATTTTCTGAAAAATATTCTCAGGCACAACGTCTTCTTCTGGATACAAATTTGACAGTAATCGTGCATGTAAAGCTTCTTTCTCATGCTCGGTCACTTTTCCGATTCTAACATCTTGTAGAATATTCTTATAATCTTCATCCTTCGCTTGACGCATATTTTCACGCAGTTCAGCATAATTGAAGTTTAACCATATATTGACGTTGCCAATGCTCCCTAGGCACTTCCTGGTATCTTCATGCGTGAGCATTTTGAACACAGGTTGTCCTTTCACTGGTGTCAGCTGCAGAAGATCACCGAAAACAATGATGTGTTTGCCACCAAATAACACATCATACTCTGTTTTGAGAACTTCTTGCATTCTCAAATGCACAAAGGCACGCATGACATTGGAAACCATGCTTACTTCGTCAATGATAAGAAGTTTCATTTTCCTCAAGACTCTTGAAACTTCACAACAAGCATCTCCAGATAACTTGTGGTATTGTAATTTGTTATCATGCTCCACTGGCAGCATCAGTAGACGATGCAAAGTAATACCTTTAATGTTATGTGCTGCCAGTCCAGTTGGAGCGGTGACAACACAAGACAGCGATGACTCAGTCCTTTTCTGCAAATAACATGAAATTGCTTTAATGAGGAAACTTTTTCCAGTTCCCGCTTCTCCACTCACGTACAGTCGGACAGGCTTCAACGACGTACATGAGCACTCTTTCTTCTCATGACTTAATCCATGATCTATTTGGTTGGTAACTTCGTCATATATTTTCCTCTGCTCAACGTTGAGTTGTCTTTCCAAGTCTTCTAAGTTAACCGCATCCTCCTGAGCATGTGCCATGGCTCTTTCCACTTCAATCATGGCAGTGGCAGCTTCATTTTCAATAACTGGTCCTCCTAGTGGATCCTGACTCAATGAAACAGAACTCTGACTGTCCTGAGAACTGTCTCCAGCATTCTCGGCTGCAATCGTTGCTTCCTGCTCGATTTCCGCATTCAACATTTCTAGATATTTGGGAAAAACAGGACATCCTATGGTCTCCTTGGCGGCATTGAAAGAGTCTTCATAACAGAGGAAATCTCCAAGCAGTTCCTCTTCTGCACGCCAAGGCTTGAAAAGTTGCAAAAGTGCTAAATAGAAAAACTCTTTTCTTTCAGGAGATTCGCCACTCAATTTTCGATGGTTTACCAAGTGGCATTTTCTTAGCTTGACCAGACATCCCTCACTTCCAATTACAGCATACACTCCTTTATCAATATCTTCTTTGATGTTCCTCTTGAATATGTAATTTTGTAGAACCTCATACAGACAAACATTCTCGAGGTGACTGCTTCTATTTGGATAATATGTATCCAACATGTTGGTCTTCAAAATATCTGTACTGTTTGGCTCCTTTTCCGCAAAATACTCAATTTCCCGTACAGGTTTCAGAACTCGATTACGCGTTGCAGCAAGACCACGACTCGCCCAAATGATACTCCTGGATTTGGCATAGAGACTTGCTGAAGACAACTGGTCAGAACATTCGTAAGCTCCGATTTCTCGATGCGACAACATCTTCAGACTGAAACTGTACAACTTCTTACTGAGGCTCTTTTCATGGGAAATGTCCTCCCACATATCCTTCAATTCTGTCTTTTCTTTTTTGGTGATGTAAGATGTCACATACCGAGCCACAGCCAGACAGTTATCAGCCACAAACTGTATATCCATGTTAGCATTCCACATGGACAAAATCACTGGGTTGTAGTCGTTGATGTACTTGGACTCTTCGTTCCTTTTCAAATTGTACGTATTTTTGGGTGATTTCATCATCACATTATGTCGCAGTGAAGACATCAAACTGTTCACTCTTCCTTTAGAAATCACCAGTCGTGGAAAGGCGAAACGACATTTTGTGTAGAACTTGTCCTTGTTTCTGAATTTACGACGACTTTCCACAACGATGGCTTTGGAAGCGTAAAACTTGTTCTCTTAGGCTTATGTCTTCCATTGCCTTTGGAACAGCACATGTAGAATACTGTTCTATGAAACCCATCACTAAGTCATCCGGATCTGTTCCAAAATTGGGTGCATCTTTGATCCACAGCAGCATATGTATATGAGGAGCACCTCTTGCTTGGTACTCCTTTCTCCAGAAGAAATCCAACACCTCTCCAAGAGGTGGATTTTTCTTGTTCATGATGAAAGACATCATAGCTTCAAATCTATGATTGAAGTACCTGCATACATTCACTGGATCCAAGGAGCACAGTTCTCCGGGTGTCTTGAATTCGATATTTTCAATGTTTCCATTTGCCTCTCGTAGAAATTCAAGTAAGTCTTCCCAGCCATACTCGGCACAGCTGAGAGTGAGGAACCATGTGGGAGTTCCTAAGTTCCTCAGCATACATTTTAAATCACCATGACGACGGTACCAGTACTCATTAGTACCACGCTGACACGCCATGAGATTAATCAGGTGAGAATCCAAAATACTGTCTTGCACATTGACTTTATCCATAAAATCTCTTGCCGAGATATTTTGCATCTGTACACCACTTTTCAAGATGTGGTTCACTGCATATGACAGTCCAGACAGATCGCTTTCAAACAGTAGATGAAACAAATAGGGAATGCATTGACGAAACCTAGGATCTTCTGCATACAATCGTAAAGTCCGGTATTCAGAAGCAGGAATTTGATCAGGTCGCTCATCATATCTTCCTCCTTGACCTGTTGGAAATAGCTGTGGGAAACACCGAGCTTCCAAACTTTCCTCCCAAACACTAATGGGACTTCCTTTGGCTTGTTTCATTTGAAACAACTCAATAGCATTCCCCATGACTTCCTTGGAATGCAAAGGATGAACACTATAATGTTCATATATTTCTTCATTTTTAGAGGCTTCTACTTTCTCAATTTGACCAGCACACAAATCGCTATCCTCTTCTTCACTTACTTCCTCTTCTGCAACATATACATTCTTGTAGTACTTATTGTTTTTCTTCAAATACAATGTTGCCTTTTTGACTTTCCTAACATCCACTAAATCTTGCCAGATTTTCTTACTCTTTGTCGGAACCCCATTAACTAAGATAACCAGAGGTTCCTCTTCCACTTTCTCTACTCCAATTGTATTAATGTTTTTCTTCAAATCTAGAGACAAATAAACAACTCTTCCCTTTAATCCTCTCTGTAAATCTGATGGAGGCAATTTCCCTGTCTTTGGCTCCATTCGTACAATAGCCAGAAAGGGATGGATACTTTGAATCAAAATAGATTCATAAGTATTTAAATCCTTCAATTCAGAAGGAATCTCAACCAATTCCAGATTATTATGAACCGCTCTAGCAGGCATCCGGTTTTGATTTAATTTTTTACAACAATAAGTACACACACTTTGATCCGATCCCAAATCAAAACAATTTTCTACCATCAAGTATGTTGCAAAATCCTTCCATTCACTATTATTTTCACTTTCACTTTTTGCATATAAATCCACTAACTTAGTCTGATTCTTATAATAAGTGCGTCGACAACACACACGAGTGAAATTAGGCCTCTCACTTGATTTCACCTGAAACGTGGCAATTTCTTTCTGAAAATTATCTGTACTGGAAACCTGTACACTATCTTCCACATTACCTTCTTCTTCTGGGTCAATTTCAACATTCTCCTCTTTACTTGCAAAGTAACAAAACTCAATTTCTTCACAAATATTCTTCACATCTACTTCAGAACCATGCAAAAGAGCAGTGCATAATTGTTTAAGCATAATTGCTGGACTCTTAGCATAATACAACATTCTAACTAATTTCCTCACTTTATTATGATGCACTGCTAGCATCCTGAAATGATGAAAAACACTCTGGCATACTCTCCTGGAAAGACAAGCCAGTGAATGACCATGCAAACCTGTCACTTCTCCCACTCTGCAAGGATCTAATTCTTGCAACAACTTCATTTTCTGTTTTAAAGTTTTCTTATTAAATGTCCGTACAAAATCACAAAGCAAATTGATGGAATCCTGTCGCACACTGCAAATACTACTACACTTCCAGGTATACACTGGTCCCTTAGGACGTCTTCCTAAAACCTCATTACCTAACACCTCTTCTGCCTCTGTTGTCACAAGTTTTTCTTTTTCAACTGGACAACCATCTTTCACCTCATAAGCTCGACCACTGGTGTCAACTGCATGCACCAAATCATTATCCTGGAAATAACTCTCCTCATTAAAAAATGCCTCACAACTTGAACTATGCATCCATTCTCCTGAAAAAACTTCACAAAAATTACTACGATTAACTGTTCTCTTCCATCTACTATTTCTTTTGAAATCATAAATTGCCTTGTTTAGCTTCCTAATTCTATTGATTATCAAAATAAATAACTTTCGCTTAATTTCAAATGCCTGATCAATAATTTTCTCAACTTTTTTTTTCTCTTATAAAAAACCACTTTCTGTTGACCTTTCTTAATATTTTTTAACAAATTGCCAATTATCCTGTTGCGGAACATTCGTCTACGAATGTCCCTAAACTGATTTTTACTTCTACTACCATGCACAGAGTTATCTCCTGCTCTAGCAGTAACATTTTTGATTGGGCTTTCCTTTCCGTTTAAATTGGCTCTCTTTTTCTGGACTAAAACATGTTCTGTAGTACTACTTTTTTTTCTACAAATGTTCCTTAGGAATGATTTCGTTGTCTTACCCGGAGCTTTCTTGGTGACTTGACGAGTTTTTATTGTAGAGGACTGCTGCAAGCATTTAGTAATCTGCTGTCTTTGACGTTTTGTAGCCTTTCGGGTTCTTTCTTTAGATGGCATAATGTAGTTTTGAAATGATCTGCAGTTGAATCTGTGGTAAAATATAATAAAAAATGTTATTAACCACTATTACCAAACAGTAAATCAATAACAGTCGTCAAAAAATTAACACACTACTTGTCAATTTTACATACAATAATTTTTAGTGCATTGGCAAATTTAGTAGTCACAAATAGTAGCAAAGAAATAGAATGCTTCTACATTTGACCTTTGCTCTATTATATGTGAATCTGAACTAATTTTTATCAGTATATTTCCCTATTTTATTAAAGACACTTCACACAAGCTGTTTTTGAAGATGTGTTTAATTTTAAATGAAACGGTTAACATGTTTACTTTTCATTTCCAGTAACTTTTAAAAATAAATGTTTATAGTTCCATAGACTCGAGCAGGTCAGCTTCCAACCCTATGTCATACAATTCTGACAAATCGGCATCCTCATCATGTTCTTCATCATCCTCAGCATTTAAATCATCCAAGGGATCTACTTCCACTGATGTTTGAATCACAATTTCAATGATAATATCGAGATCAACAGATTGCTCATTATCACTCATGCTTGATGTTGTCGTTATCTTTAAAGAAAGAGAACAACAATGAGATGTTGCAGAGTAAGAGACAAATCTCAGAGACTATAATTGTAAAATTGTTTAACAAGAGTAACATTTTGCAGATATTATTTAACCATGTCCAGCGATGCTGAGGGGGTGAGGCCTATGTCCAATTTTTCAGTGAACAGGACTCATCTCTTCTTAACCTTGGATAAGCCTCACCAACATTGTGTCCCCTGCTAATACTTAAATTTAAAGGAGCAGATTTATGTTAACTGGCGCATCCCCAGGGATGCACCAGTTAACGTGCGCCACTGCTCTGCCACCCATGATGTGCCGCATTTAGAATGCAGAGCACCATTGAGCAAAAACAGCACAGATGCGTCACGCATCTGTTCCACAAAAATGGCGCATTGCACGAATCACGTCGTAAGCGCGACATGTCTACTGCAATGCACAGGGGCAAGCCACACATTGCATGGTGCATCACTCCTTATGCCTGTTTCAAACAGGCGTAAGGATTTGATTCAGCAATGCCATAAATGTGACTCAGTGAAATCTTCTTAATTTTACTGTGTTAGTTTTACAGGGCTTTCATGCAAATGACTGGCCACCCTACAACAAAACGCTCACATGAAATCTGACGCAGGTTTCATGTGGCACAGGACTTTACAGCAAGACACATCTGCCTAGATGCATCAAGTTGTAAATATGTCGCAACATAGCAAATCTTTTGCACCGCCGCTGCGTCACAAAAGTGATGCACAGCGGCGCAAAAGAGGCACACGGCTATCATAAATCTGTCCCTAACATTTTAAATGATTGATTCAGGATGACGATAAGGTGTGGCCTATCCAGAGGTTTGTTTGAGGTGAGGCCTACTCAGGGTTGCAGAGGAAATGTAGGCTTGTTGAAGAGTACAGAGGAGATAATACATGTGCAGGCCTACCAATGAAGTGAGTCATGTCCACTTCACTCTTGAACAAAGGCCAGACCTCTTCTGTGTCCGTGGACAGGCCTAAACCTCATCTGCACAATGTGATTCGTAAAGTTAGGAAACACAGGTGATGTAATTGAAAAATGTGGAATTTCTTTTCCTCATTTCACAATCACATCACCTGTGTTTCCTTTGCTTAGGTATCTCATTGTGCAGATGGAGTCTAGCATATCAAAGAGTACACAGAAGTTGAGCACTGTATACAACAATTTTGACATTTACAGAAGATTCAGCTTCTCCATGCCCCCTACACAGTCCTAAATGTTTACAGTTTAAACTGACGGTATCTTGTTGGAGATGAAGTGAGGCCTGTCTTGCAACATGGTGCAACTTTTGCATCACTGCTGCATCGGTTTCATGTGGCACAGGACTTTACAGCATGACACATCTGGCTAGATGCATCAAGTTGTAAATATGTCGCAACATAGCAAATCTTTTGCACCACCGCTGTGTCACAAAAGTGACGCCCAGTGGCGCAAAAGAGGCACACGGCTATCATAAATCTGTCCCTAACATTTTAAATGATTGATTCAGGATGACGATAAGGTGTGGCCTATCCAGAGGTTTGTTTGAGGTGAGGCCTACTCAGGGTTGCAGATGACATTTAGGCTTGTTGAAGAGTACAAAGGAGATAATACATGTGCAGGCTTACCAATGAAGTGAATCATGTCCACTGCACTCTTGAACAAAGGTCAGACCTCTTATGTGTCCGTGAACAGGCCTAAACCTCATCTGCACAATGTGATTGGTAATGTTAGGAAACACAGGTGATGTAATTGAAAAATGTGGAATTTCTTTTCCTCATTTCACAATCACATCACCTGTGTTTCCTTTGCTTAGGTATCTCATTGTGGAGATGGAGTCTAGCATATGAAAGAGTACGCAGAAGTTGAGCACTGTATTCAACAATTTTGACATTTACAGAAGATTCAGCTTCTCCATGCCCCCTACACAGTTCTAAATGTTTACAGTTTAAACTGACGGTATCTTGTTGGAGATGAAGTGAGGCCTATCTTGCAACATGGTGCATCTTTTGCATCACTGCTGCATCACAAAAGTGACGCAACAGCGGCGCAAAAGAGGCACACGGCCATCATAAATCTGCCCCTAACATTTTAAATGATTGATTCAGGATGACGATAAGGTGTGGCCTATCCAGAGGTTTGTTTGAGGTGAGGCCTACTCAGGGTTGCAGATGAAATTTAGGCTTGTTGAAGAGTACAGAGGAGATAATACATGTGCAGGCCTACCAATGAAGTGAGTCATGTCCACTTCACTCTTGAACAAAGGCCAGACCTCTTCTGTGTCCCTGGACAGGCCTAAACCTCAACTGCACAATGTGATTCATAATGTTAGGAAACACAGGTGATGTAATTGAAAAATATGGAATTTATTTTCCTCATTTCAGAATCACATAACCTGTGTTTCCTCAGCTTAGTTATCTCATTGAGCAGATTTAGTCTAGCATATCCAAGAGTACGCAGAGGATGAGGACTGTATCCAACAGAGCAATGTACATTACTCACCTCCTTTGACACTTACAGAAGCCTCAGTTTAATATTTCTCAGTTCAATATTTATTTAAAGAAGCAGACACCAATATGACCTTCTCATAAATGTGAAAAGCGTTTAAAAAAAAAAAACGATTTTCTGGTCATAATTTGAAAACACAACACAGGTCCTATGTAGAAGCACATCCTATCAGTACTTAAATTAGCCAAGCACACATGGGGGCGTATTTACAAGGACCTTACACCACGGGGAAATAACTTAAATTAAAATGGGGAAAATAACATCAAAGGGACTCAAAGGCCTTTTAAATATGCCCCAAGCAGCCTATGAAACTCTAGCAGTACATATCAAGAAACTTAAATGACTTCAATAAACGTTTTTCAACACATCAAGTAAAGCAGTTATTCAACTACAATCAAGGGGAAGTGACTTAAAATGCCCTAACACACATGAAAGCGTATTTTGAAGGCCCTTGCACCATTTTTCCATCACTTTTAACATGGCTATGTAACTCAAAGAAACAAAATCTAAATTTGCCAAGCACACATGGGGGCGTATTTACAAGGACCTTGCACCACGGGGAAATGACTTAAATTAAAATGTGGAAAATAACATCAAAGGGACTCAAAGGCCTTGTAAATATGCCCCAAGCAGCCTATGAAACTCTAGCAGTACATATCAAGAAACTTAAATGACTTCAATAAACGTTTTTAAACACATCAAGTAAAGCAGTTATTCAACTACATTCAAGGGGAAGTGACTTAAAATGCCCTAACACACATGAAAGCGTATTTTGAAGGCCCTTGCACCATTTTTCCATCACTTTTAACATGGCTATGTAACTCAAAGAAACAAAATCTAAATTTGCCAAGCACACATGGGGGTGTATTTACAAAGACCTTGCACCACGGGGAAATGACTTAAATTAAAATGGGGAAAATAACATCAAAGGGACTCAAAGGCCTTGTAAATATGCCCCAAGCAGCCTATGAAACTCTAGCAGTACATATCAAGAAACTTAAATGACTTCAATAAACGTTTTTAAACACATCAACTAAAGCAGTTATTCAACTACATTCATGGGGAAGTGACTTAAAATGCCCTAACACACATGAAAGCATATTTTGAAGGCCCTTAAAACATTTTTGCATCACTTTTAACATGGCTATGTAACTCAAAGAAACAAAATCTAAATTTGCCAAGCACACATGGGGGCGTATTTACAAGGACCTTGCACCACGGGGAAATGTCTTAAATTAAAATGGGAAAAATAATATCAAAGGGACTCAAAGGCCTTGTAAATATTCCCCAAGCAACCTATGAAACAAAGCAACATTTTAAATACACAACTTTCTTCATAATTTTCTCCCTAAAGCATACTATTCTCTATCTAAATTAAATGAATCTTTTCTCACCTTAGCAAATATTTTTTGAGTTTCAAAACAGTCTCAGACACACACCAATTTGTCTTCAGCAGAGCAAAAGGTATGCACTCCAGAGGCTGCAACCAACAATGGCACAGAAATGCTGTAATTCATCACACATATCTCTCATGTCACCCAATCAAAACTCTTCCCTCACTTTTTTCAAATCAACACCCTTCCCCCTTCTGCCCTTTCTGCCTTTTTTCCATAGCAACCACCTCCTGAAAGACCTCTCATGTTTGCAAGTTCACACAACAATGTTTCAATTGAACTCTGAACTCTCAGTACACCTGCGTATACAGTGCAATCTTTCATAAAACGATTTTTTCTTGACCATTCAAATTACATCTTTCAAAGAACTCATCCATGCACCCTAACTTTCTATTTTCAGCAATCAAAATCCACCAATCACTGCTACTGATTAATTACCACAGAAACTCCACATTTTTTTTCATTACATACTCCTACTGTTCCAACTGCCATTTCATTACCACACTTCATCTGACTGCAGCAGAACCTCCTCTCACCATGTTTTCTGTCTGGATTGTTGGACATAGTTATATCCACTGGGCTCAAAGGTATGCTGATAACAGAAATTTACACAACCTCAATTTACAAAATGTGGAAATCAACTGGATTGGCCACAGAGGATTAAGATGTCACCAATTGATACCATTGGTGAAAACCTTTTTGCATTTGCCAAAACCTGACCTGTTAATTGTGCACTGTGGAGGAAATGACTTGGGCACTTTGACTGGGGTAGGTCTGGAAATGCTTTTAAAGGACACCTTTGAGCAATTGATGGCACTTTTTCCTCAAACTGCCTTGGTATATTCAAATATATGCCAAAGACAGAAATGGAGGTGGTCCAACCAATTTTGTCCACAAATTGAGAAATCGAGGAAGCATGTAAATTAGTCTGTTTCAGCTTACATGAGAGACCATGGAATGGGCTCCATCTACAACAATAACTTGCGTTACTACATGCAAGATATCTACAGAGGAGATGGAGTTCACTTCTCAGATGAGGGGAACAGAATTTTCATCCTGAATTTAAGACTATGTATTGGTACCTACTTGTAGGTACCTAAATCAGCCACAGGACCCAAAAGCTCTTTTCAGAGCTACCCTACATCTGATCACTCACAATTAATATTTTACTCTAACTTTTTTTACTAATTTTCACCAAAGTACGCTCACCGGGGCGCTACCCGGTACGCGCACCGGACGCTAACCATGCAAAAATTTGAAATTGTTTTTTTTTTCTCGCACATATGGGCCTCCTCAGCCACCCTCAGAAAACCTAGGGGGTCAGGATACGTCTACCGTGCCCCCTTCTACCCATTCTCAACATTATTTTCCCTCCATCTTGTATCTCAAATCTACCGAAACACAAAATGGAGGACTCCCGTAACGCTGCCGGTTCGCGTACCGGGCCGCGCACCGGGAAGCGCTCGCTCAAAAAAGGTGGGAAAGTAATATACAGAAAAACCACTGGAGACACTTTCACCAAATATAGATTAGCTCATACTACATACCAATCCCTACCATTTTCACAAATTTGGTTGGAATTCCATTTAGCCATTTAGCCTGTAGACCTCTCTAAATACCCTGAGGTAAATTACTTCACAAAACACATCTGAAGTGTTGGAATTGACAACCAATTAAAATGTTACTTTCATTTTCTACTTTTTTTACCTGACATTTGATTGGTTATGTACCTGAATATATATAAAGAAAGAGAGAGAAACACAGCCATTTTGACTACTACTTCCTGAACTACATTGCAAGAGCATTTTCACTGACAACTTAAACTTGTTTTTAAAAGGTAAGATGTTATTTTATAAATTTGAAAACATTTTCAGATAGTTATATACTATCCCTCTGTAAGAGTTAGACATTGAGAAAGGCTTGTTTATTATAATTATGGATTGATTTAGGTTTCTGTGGTATAATTATGAATTTACTTAGGCTTTTTCAAGGCACTTTTTAATAGTACTACTTCACGCCTGAAAAGTACCTGTCTGAACTTAAACCCAACAGTGCCCTATCTCTACTGATATATTTATTTTTTATGCAAATTTCAGCACAAAAATGGAAGGAGAACAGAACGTTTCCTTTGAAATTGTCCTAGAGATGAACAATGAGGAAATCATTGAACCCATTGACTTGGAATTCATGGATGAATCACGGGACCATGAACTTCTACAATGTGTAGAATCTGTGGATTTCTTACTTCAATATGAGGACGGTCAAATGTTGGAAGTTATGTTCAGTCAAAAAGAAGACATTTCGGACAGTCAAATGTTAGACGTTCTATTAAATTTTGAAAAAGAATCAGAAAAATAAATTTATATTTAATAATCAAAAATTGTTCGAGTCTTTAATCATTTTTATATCTAATTCATAAACTAGTACCAAATTGATTATAATGTAAAGTCAGACTTATAGTATACTGTGCAACTTTATATTATCTCCAATGTGTATTTAACATCTCTTTATCATCTCCTGCCTCCATATTGTTTCTGCTTTCCTGACACACTATGGTATGAATTCCATATTCCACAATAACTTCTGAAACAACATGCAAGATATCTACAAAGGAGACGGTGTATATTAATTTTTTGACTCTGCATTGGTACCCACATATTGCTACTTAAATAAAAAAAACGACAAAAAAACAACAAAACGAACAATCAATAAACATACAATATTTAAAAAGTCTATCATTCTTTTTTCCTTATAATACGCTCCCCGGACCGCTTCCCGGTGCGCGTACCGGGCGCTCCCCACGCAAAAAAAACGATTTTTTTTTCTTTTTCCCCGCGGGGCCCTTTTAAAGCCTCCACATCAAACCTAGGGGGTCAGGGAGGATCTGCTATGCCCCCTTATGGTCATTTACCCCTTTGTTTTGGCCTCCTCTTGTCTCTCGATCCTACCGAGAGACAAGATGGCGGCCGCTCCGGACTGTTTAGAATGTTGACAGACACCGGAGAGCCAATCAGCTTCGCTTCGCGAAGTTCCGTTACGTGTCAGGTACGCGAACCGGGGCGCTGCCCGGAGCGCGCTTACAGATATTTTTTTTTTTTAACGTTAATTTCTCAAAATCCACTGGAACACATATATTGAGACCTAGCAAAGGCACATCGGGCTACCAGTCCCTACAATTTTGCCAAGTTTCGTGGAAATCCATTCAGCCGTTCGAGCTAAAAGTTAGGCCAACCGCCCTATGGAAAATTGCATGGGAAAAACGCGTTTTGGGACCACCTTTTTTCTCGGCCCCCCCTTGACGAAACCCCCCCACATTTTCAGGGGCTGCTCCAAAACACAATGTTCCATTTTCCTGAAAATTTCAGCCAATTCCGTCCTCAAACGCCAAAGTTATTCGACATAGAATTTTCAAAAATCCCATAGAGAAAAAATCCTAACTATATATACCTACTGGCGACCGCCAGTAGGTAATATATATATATATATATATATACATACATATATATATATATTAGGTGTGGGTTGTTCATTTTGTATGAATAAAGGGTGTGAAGGTAGATATAATAATTTTAATATTAGTTAATTATTAATATTATTTTAATAGATATGTGATTATGTAAAATGTGTGAACATGATTTTAAAAATACATTTTAGATATGTAGTTTTGTAGAGGTGTAGGAGATAAAAAGAAGTAATAAATGTAAAAATAGATAGACCATTTTATTAAATTATGTCATTTATTATTGTATGTGCTAATTGTATTGTTATTTGTAATTCTAAATAACATTGTATTGATTGTTATTGATTTGAGAATATATAAGTTGGTATTTTAGTTAAAATAGTACTTGTATGTATTGATGATATGTATTAAAATTGTAAAAGATAGGTAATTGGTTGATTTTATGAAATAATTATACATACATTTATTATATTTATATATTTTTTAGCATACTTTAGATTTTTTTTAAGTGAATTAGTCTCTTTGTAATATTGCACAGAGTGCAGTGGGAGAAGTTAACTTTTACCCATCTGCAATCCAACAGTTTCCACTGACTGGAGTGACAATAGTAAATGTTACCCCTCCGCAATCCAACACTATCCCTACTCTTGCACTAACTGGAGTGGGAAAAATAAACATTACCGGTCCGCAATCCAACACTTTCCCTACTTTTCCACTGACTGGAGTGGGAATAGTAAATGTTACCCTTCCGCAATCCAACACTTTCCCTACTTTTGCACTAACTGGAGTGGGAATTGTTAATTTGACCCCTCCACAGTCCAACACGTTCTCTACTCTTTCACTGACTGGAGTGGAAATAGTAAATGTTACCCCTCTGCAATCCAACGCTATCCCTACTCTTGCACTAACTGGAGTGAGAATAGTAAACTTTACCCCTTCACAATCCAACACAGTCCCTACTTTTCCACTGACTGGAGTGGGAATAGTAAATGTTACTCCTCCGCAATCCAACACTTTCCCTACTCTTGGACTGACTAGAGTGGGAATAGTCAATGTTACCCCTCGACAAGCCAACACTTTCTCTACTATTTCACTGACTGGAGTGGGAATAGTACATTCTACCCCTCTGCAATCCGACATATACCCTACTGTTGCACTGACTGCAGTGGGAATAGTTAATGTTACCCCTTTGGAATCCAACACTTTTCCTACTCTTGCACTGACTGGAGTAGGAATATTACATTTTAACCCTCCTGAGTCCAACTCTTTTTCTACTGTTGTTTAAATTGAAGTGTGAATATTATGTGTATTATTTGTAGATTTGTATCGTTTATTTTATAATTACAAAAATTATATTTTGTTGTTGTGTATTTAAAATTATAATATTTATAATTTAATCTTTTTTGTAGATTGTAATTATGTTATGTTGTTTAATTTGTTATTTGTAATTAAATTAGTATATTTAAAAAATATTTTGAAGTTGCAGTTTATATGTAGTTATATATAGGCAATCTTCTCACTAGCCCCAAGAAGAATGAGATGCACTCCTCGACTGGTAGCAATCTCCTTTTATTGGTTAGCAACACAGAGCAGTGTATGCCTCCCCAACGCATTTACATGCATTCATCTTGCTCACAGTGTGAAAATCACAGAAATTACCGTTTGCATAAGCTGAAGCCATTTTGTTTGTGACATCCATTTTAGTTAGCCATGTGCTTCTTCTGTCCTCACTGTTGCCTGCTTTTCTATTCTGCTTGAGTCCTCAACTATAGTTAACTCTGTCAGTACTGAGCCACAGAACTGTGCATGCTCAGAAAGGCCTGTAGCTGCTAGAATGCACCTGTCTTTGTCTGTAACTGTCAGGCTGTTTTAACTGATGTAAGCAGAAATATCCCCCCTCCCACTTTGTTGACCAAGCAATATTTGTATGCCCATGTTAGTCAATAACTATTTTTGTATATGCCTGTACCTCCTCTTTGAGTCTCCATGCGTACTCATCTGTAAATAGGGTATATAATACTCTTGGTTTCTGTATTCTATGGACTACCTCCTACAGTGGCCTGAGGGTACTGTATTGACATAATCAGGTTAATAAATCTAGTTTCTTTGATATTACAGCTTCCGTGCCAATCACTTCTTTGTTGGTCTAAGAACCAGTCGACTGAAAAGGGTGAACCCCTGCACCGGTGGGCTTCTAAAAAAGCTAATTCCCACAAATTGCCGCCCAACGTGGGGTTGATTGGAGATGCGGTTATCCGAGGGAGTGGTCTTGACGGAAGACAGGAATCTACTGAGGACGTACACTGCACAGGAAGACCCTTTGTGTTTGCAGGCCAACGTGTTTTCTGAATTTCCCGATCTGTCCCTCCAGGTGTTGGCCGGTCCCGACTGAGATCCCCATTGTTGTACATTTTTTCCAGTGACCATTAGGTCAACCCAGGCTCATTTCCACATGCGGCTGTTTATTCCCTATAGATGCCAGTTCACTTGCACCTAAATTTATTCAAATCATTGGCTTTATGGTCCTGGTAGTTTCATTAAATATTGTTTAGCCTTTAAATAGTCTTTTACACATTGTCCGTGTTTAAATATACGAATCTTGAAGTCCATTCGTTCCGATATCAGCCCTATATCCTAGGCTGAAAAGGCCCTTCAAATGCCGAAATACGAGATAGTGTCATCGCCCGCTTCCCATTATCACTTTTATTTGTGCTTCTTCGGTGAAGCAACACTGTTTTTTGAGGTGGTGCAATTCCACGACCGGCATTCCCTCGACTAGTAATAATCTTCTTTTATTATGGAGATTAACTAGCCACACTTTCCATGCACAACAAGACTCACTATGACTGGGAACATTTTGTGAAGATTCATCAGATGGTGCCAGCGATAAAGGCAAGCCAAAAAACACTTTTCCTATAGAAACAGGGTCCTAGCTAAAACTACCTACTGCCAAACACCAGTATATATATATATATATATATATGCTGGTAATAGCATATGCCAAAACAGCATAGGCATGGAAATATACTCAACTCGTTTCAGCGTTACAAACCCCTTGCTCATGGGCAAAGTTGAGCAAGGTATTTGTAACGTTTGTAATGCCTAGAACCATTGGGTATATTTCCATGCCTATGCTGTTTTGGTAATTTTTATATTGGATTAAACCTTATTTGATCTTTACACTGCTGTGAGTGCACTGATTTGTTCCAGTTCATCAGAGCTGGAGTTGTGCTGTTAATACATGCAGGGAGTCTCCCCAGGATGTACACCAGTGCTGCAAGGACTCGAAGGGTAATGAGGCCCAGGGGAACATGGATATATATATGTTACCTACTGGCGGTCGCCAGTAGGTAGTTATAGTTAGGACCAAGTTTTTATAGGAAGAGTGTTTTATTTATTTTTGCCAATATCTTTGGCATCGTTTGACGAATCGTCTCTAAATTTTCCAAACTAATATGCCAATTTCTTCAGCTGCTGTGTTGAAAGTTTTGGGGTGATTCATCAACCATGTTAACTTCCATAGGAAACTTTAGACATGGCTACAGCCGGAACTACTGAACGGAATTACACCAAATTTGGCAAAAAGGTAGCTCTTGGTCCAGAAAACACTCTTTTTTTTAAATGGTGTAAATCCATTCAGTAGTTCATGAGAAATGTAAAGATTTCTCAGATATACAACTGTGGCTTCGGTGGATCCGCAAACCCTTCCGATCTTGGTTCTAAGATCTGATTGGCTGCCAACAGTTCAAACCGGGAAGTGTTGGCAGCCATCTTGTGACTCAGTTGAACTAAACACAAGATGAAAACATGAAAAAAATGAGAAAACGGGGCAGGGTAGAACATCCTGACCCCCTGGGTCTGTTCAGGGTGTCCCACAGGGACCCCCCTGGGCCAAAAAACAAATTTTAAGAAATCATTTGGATTCGCGGTGGATCGGTGAATCCAGCACAAAGTTTATAAAGAACGAAGCGCAGGCTCCCACGCTTCGTTTACTTTAGGCCCTTGGGTGGGTCAGGTCACGAGAAAATAACAAAAAGGAATACGGGGGCCCCTGCAGGCCCTGCAACCCTGCAGCCCCGGGGACTGCCACCTTTCCGGGGCTAATAATGTGAAATGTGGCCGGGCCTTGTGCCCCTCCCCCCCTGCAGCCCCGGGGACCGCCACATCTCCGCGGCTATGTTTACAATGATCCATTTTTGGTTGGCTCTGTCAATTGGTTTGTGAATCATTGTGTGGGAGTGGCAGTGGTAGTTTAAAAGATTCTATAGCGGTGTGAGTGGGTGAGTCAGATGATGTGGGTGAGGTCATCACTGATGTCATCAGCGATGTCATTTGAGATGTCATCAGCGATATCATCAGTGATTTTACTGACCATGTCATGAGTGAGGTAATATGTGAGATCATATGCAGTGCATTGTGGGGGTGCAAGTTATAGTTAACTTGGGTAACTATAAGGGCTGAATTTCTCTGGTTTTGTATGAGTGAAATGTCAGCCTAACTTTATCATACCTGTAACCATTGGTTTTTCTGTGAATTTCTAATGTTTTTTAAAATTCTGCTCGCTAACTATAATGTCCTTATAACCTTTGTTTTGTTTAGTGAATATATATATATATATATAATCAAAATCTCGATCGTAAAACAATGGGCACTCCCAGTAGCGAGTTAAAGTAATTCTTTATTTTTGCAAGATTAACGCACTGACGAATTTTGGCAAAAGCCTTTTTCAAAGTGCATAAAGTCCACCTATCACCACAAGTGTTTGACAACAAGACATAAAAAAAATACTATTTTACATATAAAAGGTGTATTATGAAACCTCAAGTGCAGAATTAAAAACAATTCAAACAATAGATAAAAAGGCACAAATAAAATAATGTTTCCTATTTTCCCTTACTAGAGGGCAAATGATTTATAAATACATTGTTTTTGAGAATCATTTACCAAAATTCATGAATATCTTCCTCATATTGCAGCCCTCTAAGTTAGAATTATGCACTATACCTCCTTTTATAAAAAAGGGGAGAAAAACACTGGTGGAATTAGGATTCAAATATGGATTCATACCAAACAAGTTAACTGTGTCTTAGTCTGACAGAAATACAATTAAGGGCAAGTGCCGAAAGGCTAAAAATCAAAATAAATATATATAACAACTTGGTGTTCTAAATTCATAACCTAAATAGTATTGGTAAAATTACGATCACTATGGGGAGAGAAAATGGCCTAACGGCTATGTTTGCGCTGTATAAAACTCCGGAAAAAAAAAAATATAAGGCCAAGTAAAAAGCAATGTTAAAACCAGATATTATTTCAATTATTGCCAAGTGGCATATTGCCCAGCCTTTCAAAATAAAGACACAATCACCCTATATTACAACATCCATATTATCCAGATCAGTCTGACCACACACCTATTCTTTGTGCAGTTAAAAATCAATGCAGAAACAATCTTAGCTCGCATGAACCTACATCTCCTCATCCGTGTTTAGTCCCGCTGGTGTTTTAGTGTGTTGGTCCATTATATACTTGAATTCCATGCATCTCAATTGGGCCACCCTATTCCCCCTTACATTAGCTAGATTTCTGTCTATAGTAAAAAAATGTTAGTTTGAGACATCACTCTCATAGAAAATCAAAAAAGTGACGTGCCAATGGATGAGTGAAATCTGCTTTTTGGATCGCTCTTGATGTTCCAGAATACGCTTACACAAAGAAATGATGCTTTTTGTATCTCTCTTGATGTTCCAGAATACGCTTAAACAGAGAAAAGATAGTACTTCCCACATTCAGCAGGGAATAGGGGCACTTTAGGACATACATGCAGCGATCTGTGTTACAATTAAAGACATTGGAAATTTTTCTTTGCTTCCCTTCTGAAGTAAAATACTCAGAGGTTTCGGAGATAAATTTGAAGGCCTTCCAATGGCCACACTTAAAGAACCCACTAGCCTTACTCAACGATGAGTCCTGCCTTTGGATTTTAGTGTAATAGCTGTGTGTTAAAACATCACCCAAATATTTTCTCTTTCTATAGGTGATGGAGGGTCTCTCAGGTAAGTCATGACCAATCAGATCTTTCTTTACTATGTTCCATTGTCCGCATATCATATTTCTGACTTTGTAGGATGAGGAGTTGTAGGTCATGATAAGTTGTGTGTTATTCTTCTCGCTCTTGGGTTTATTATTAGGGTACAATAGTTGATCCCTTTTTAATGGTTCTGGTTTTTTGGCTGCCAAATTCAGTTTCAAATGTATATCCTCTTTCTTGAAACGTTTTTTCATTAAAGTGGCCTGTTTCTCTAAATCTTCTGGGTGGCTACAGATTTTCTTTAGCCTTAGTGTTTCACATACAGTATGGTTCCTATCAGATCTTTAGGATGTTGACTGGTGAAGTGTAGTGTGCTCTTTCCTGCTGTTATTTTTCAATGTACTGAGGTATTAATTTTTCCTACTGTACCTTGAGATGTATATCCAAGTATGTGACCTCGTTGTCATGTAGTTCCTATAAAAACGATAAAGATCTGCGCTTTTGGACAGCATACAATGTAGGATTGGTGTCAGCCTGGTTTTGAACACCTCACCGGTTATGTTGGCCTTCTGTATCAGCTAGCTCACAGTGCCACTAGAATTGCCTCTAACCAAGGAGAGAATAGTTCTTGGCAACCATCGTACCTGACAACCCTGATCCTTCAGGACCGTGGAAACAATATACTCATGGTCACTTAGTCTATCTCAGAGAGATACACAGGATAAACAGTCTCAATAAGCATTTATTGAACAGTTGTTATTCTGGTGTAAATAGATGAGCTGCAACAACCGTCAGACAGTAGCATATATAAATGATTAGAAGCACCATGAAAGTAAACAGATGGTAGAGTTCTACCATCTTGTGGTAATCATGAATACTGTTAGAGCTGGCATCATTGGCGTGAGTCTCCCTTCCATTTTTGATGGATTGCCTCCTCTGTTTTGATATGTTTTTGCTGGATTTATGCTTTGGGCACCGTGCCACTGCTAATCAGTGCCACAGTGCAAGTGCTCCCTATGTTAAATTAATGTACTAATTGGTTATTCCATGATTGGGTTATTTGTTTTATTTGTCAGCCCCTAGTACAGTGCACCATGTATGCCCAGGGCTTGTAAGTCAAATGCTGCTGGTGGGCTTGCAGCACTGGTTGTGCCACCCACAGAAGCAGCTTGTAAATTGTGTCTCAGGCCTGCCATTGCAAGGTCTATGTGCAGTCTAGCACAGCCATGTTGACTTGGCCAAGTGCACCCACTTGCCAGTCCCTAAACCTTCCCTTTGCTTCATATCAGACACCCCTATGGTAGGTCAAAGGGCAGGGTGCATTGTAAGTATAAGGTAGGACATGCTCTGATGTGTGTAGCATGTTCTAATAGTGAATTACAGCCATTTTTGGTTTTTACTTTTGAAGGCTACCTGTTCTCATACGCCAGAATGAGCAGCTAGATTATTACATTCTTATAATCCTAACTGACTTAGGGAACTAAATTCAAATTTAGTATGCCTGAACTCAGAATAATAAAATACCTCTTTTAGTAAAGTTTATTTGAATATTCTGTGTTTGCAAATACCACTTTTAGAAAGCAGGTATTTGCTGGCCTAATCATTTGAGCCTGCCTCTGCTGGGTTGTGTATTCCTTGTCTGGGTTTGTGTGTGACAGGGCTGGGGAATTCCAGGAGACAGGCTGGGGCAGCCCAGTGGTGAATAGAGAGATCTGCATCTAGATGGGAGGGAGGAGTTTCACCTGGGACCTGAATAGGGCTGGGCCTTCCCTCTACAATGCTGGCTCCTCCCCCTGTGGCTTGTCTGATGTCTCTGCACTGTGAAAGGAGATGAGGAATCATGTCAGCAGAGTGCTCCAGAGCTGTATCTTCCCTCCCCTGTGCTGGCTCCACCTCCTGTGGGGCGGCTGATGTCTCTGCCCTGCACAGTGAAGAGAGTCATGCAAACAAAGGGATCAGGAATTGATTTGGACTAGGCAGAGGCCTCTCTGCCTTCAGAGAACAAAGGATTTTGGGGTATAAATATTGGGACGCTGATCCCAAGAAATTAGATCACTTCTGGAACAAGAAACCTTTCTGCCAAGTAGAAGAACCAAAGAAGCTGCAGGAGTTTGTCTCTCAGTGTGCTGTTTGCTGGGTTGGCCTGCAGTGGTTGCTTCATTGCCAAGGGAAAGGAGAAGGAACTTTGTAAGGACTTTCATCTACAGAATATTCTCCAAGGGCTTGAACTGTGCTTGCCTTCTGCTGAAGTCTCAGGGACAAAAGACTTCACCTTCAGCTCCCTCCTGATTTTCCTTGCTGGGAATTCTGACTCCAGACACTTGCGTGCCGCTGGAAGCAGGAAGCGCAACGCATCGGGAAGAAGCGTGTTGCAGCAGCAGCTGAAAACATCGCAACGCCGGAGAAGCGAGCCTTCGCCGCATCTCCCTGGAAGCGTGTGTTCATCGAAGCTGTCTGCTGTCGCATCACCAGAGAAGCGTGACACCATCGTGAGAGTCGCCATCGCGTCACCGTAGAAGCGTGTCGCAGGGCCTGTCGCGGCTCCAATGTACAGAGACGTCGCAAGGCTGCCTTGGTGTCATCGCATCGTTATTGCATCGCCGCATCAAGGGCACCAACTTCTCGCATCGCATCAAGGCGCCATCTTGCGCACCGCAACGGGCCCGCAAGCCGAGAATCTATGCATCACCTCTGCCGGTAAGGCTCACGACGAGTCCCCTACTCTGCGCAAGCATTGAGGCAGGACGCAACCATTGCCCCGGATCACGGAACTGACGCACCTCCCCTTTTGCGACCCTTTTGTTCACTCTGCGTTACGCATTTAGGTACTTTGTTGAGAACTTTGTCGCATTTAACAGCAACTTGATCTAAGAGACTTTAATCATCCTTTAAGTAATCTTAAGTGTAGTATTGTGGATTTTTGTCGATTGTGGTCTTGTGTTTAAGTCTATATAAAGAATACTTATTTTTATAAAACCTGTGTTGTGTCCATCTGAAGTGTTGTCACTGTATTACTGTGTATATTCACAAATGCTTAACACACTGCCTCTGAGATGAGCCTGTTTGGTCGTGCCAAGCTACCAACGGGGTGAGCAGGGGTTATTAAGGAGTGTAATCCCCTTATCCTGACTTAGAAGTAAGGGTCCCTATTTGGACAAAGGTGAATACCATTGCCAACTAGAGACCCCCCAGATCTAACAAATACATACAAGTATATAAAATACATGATAATAATGATTCCTCCCTAACTAGATGTACCTAGGTGTACCTAGCATGTGTGTAGGTGTTGAGCCAAGAATCCCTCTAGGATAAAGTCAACCCCATTACCTGAGTTGAGAGACTGTAGGACGTCGTCTTTGTCTCGAGTTGGACACCCCAAGAGGGATGTTAGCCCACTGCGAGCTGGAGTGTCTGCATGCAGAAACCTCAGCATCTCACGTCAGTGTGTCGATCGGGAAGTTTAGGTCTCCTCTGTCTATCTTAGTAAGATGTGTTATAGATATACCCATGGGTCTCCCCAGGGGCCCTACCTCACAGTATTACTGTGTCAGACTTAGGATGAGTGTAGATATTATATAGGAGATGGAAGTCCTGCTGCGCTTCCAAGGATCCTCATGCATAGTGTATGAGATGTCGAACTAGGGAAAACCTTTGTTCTGAATGCAGTTTCATATCTAGGTAAAAGGTCAGTCCCTGTAAACCTTTATGTATGAAATGTAGAGAAGAATATAGGTGAAGGGTTACGATGTTACCTGGGCCTATATCAGTGTACCTATAGGAATATAACACCCACTGCTCTTCCGACTGGACAACATAGTTAAATCCTAAACGTTCTACTAGGCTGACTAGATACTGGAACGCAAATAGCAAAAAAAAGAAAAACATTAGTTTTTAGATGAAAAATATTTACAAATTCAAAAAAATCTTTAAAAGGTAAAAGAAGAACTGAAATTGACACTCAAGACATAGCTCTAATGTGTCTGTAGGTATAGTTCGAACTACTGAAAGCATTTTAAAGCCTTGCATGCCCAAAAAGAATGTCAATTTTGTTTTGGAGTTCCAATTATAGTTTGTTTAAAAAAAGGCCGAATTTCTTCCAGCACACGACGAGCCAAATGAGTCAAATGTTTATGTGTTCAGGCTGTTATACGCAACATTATTGTTGCTTGCCTCCACACACGACGGTCCCTGTAACACCTCGCAGATTATGTAAATTGAGCACAGATGATGTTCTGTACTATCCACAGACTACGCTGGGGCAGCCAGTGTCCATACCAACAGGAGCAGAGACTACCTGTGGTGGCTCTGGAAATGCCGCCATCAACATAGGAATACGCTGGGGACACTGCAGAACATGGGCCGTTATCGGGTCCAATAAAGCATCAACTTTTGGTTGCGCGCATGATGGGTGTGTCAGACAGAGATCCAACACACATTCTTCTCTGCAAAACAGGCATTAGAGGACAGATAAGATGCAGTCCATTCAGACTGGTCTAAATGACAAGAACCAAGATGCACTTAGTTCTCTCAAGCAAGATGTGCCCAGATGTTGTCCCATGCAATCACGGTCTTTACACTCCTGGAGTACTCTTTCCATCCCCTTGGTGGCTGGGACATCCATTGTGTAGCAGAAAAATAACAATCAGGATACCTGCTATTAGAAACAGGATTAGCGGAAGTCCTCCAAAAATGCTTCAGATTACAGAGTGTATTAAGTTTGGTATAAATTCGAGTACTGTCTGAAAGGTGCTTAACAGTCCTGAACCTATGGTCTTAAATAGGTGGACGATGCCTTTGTATGAGACATGTTAAAGCTGCGTTAACCATTTCTGTGAAATAGAAGGGGCAGTTCATAAGTATAAGCGCCTGTATCTCTGCTGAATACCTTGCGATCTGGAGATCAAAAGTCTCCCGGACTGAGGTTAAGGGCACGGACTTCTGTAGAAGCATGGCTTTCATTCTGCTCAAAGCATCAAACCGTATTAAAGAAACATTTAGTGAAGGCTATAACGCGCCTCCCTCACTGTATGTGTTGGTGAAAACAATACTTGCATACAGCAAGTAACCCTGGAACTGACCGTCACCAGAAATGCGATGCCCGGGAGCATCCCACAGCAACCTAACTGCCATTCAAAAGTAGCCTGAACACTGGAGTGACCACAGCAGCTGGGGCACCCTTCAAGTGACAGGATAAGTTCGCTACTGCACCGTTACAGGCCCCATGCAGCATTAAATCCTGACTTATCAGTGATCCACTTAAAGCGTTCTCACAGTTTGTACCGCTTAGAAACACTTCTCTATCTCCACTCCTGTATCGAAATCTGTACGTTAATTCCCAAGATTCCATGATGAAATCCCTACCCATTTATTCATATCTACTTGCCTGCTTTTGTTCAAGGCAATATTGAAATTGGAAAGTTATGACTGGTAGAGCTATGTGACCATGGATTAATCATTCTGTGGACTGTGACTCAGCCTCTGTAAAAGCTTGTCTGTTCAGTTTTTCAATACGCAGCATTGTATATTTTGCTCCCCTTTGTGGCATTTCTATCTGTTTTTCTGTTAGATTGCATACAGAAAATAGGTACGTACTGTTGATGAAACTCCAAGGCACATAGCCTGTGCACAAAGATTGCAGCGTCCAGCTTAACAATATAATAGAACGCAATTGTGATTGCCCCTTCTGTAATATGGACAAATCCTGTTCTAATATATCTATTGCAGAAGATACAATGTTGCCCAGTGAATATATCCTGGAGGTTATACCCTTGTTAACCACGGCTGGAGCTTTTTCTAGATTTGTACGATCTATTTCATGTAATCTCTCTGCGGCCTCTTGTTGGGATATTTTCCAAATTTCATTTTAGACAGCATAATAGAAACGTTTGTGACATAGCTTTCTGGGACCCAATAAAAAATCCTGTAGATCCACATCCTTTGTAAGTAAGGATACGTGTTGTTTCACCTGTGTAAGTGTTGAGGTTTTTAGCCAATCTAGGCATAACTTTGAAACACTATGACGTCACTACCCCTGGAGGTTCTCTCTCTACATAGCGAGGATTTGGCCTGTGGATACTAAACCCTTTGGTTGTACCTTAGAATCTTTTCTGACATCTATTAGTGTGCGAGCCAAATCAACCATGCCTTCCAATTGGGGTCTGATCTATCGTATTGCATGATGTCATCTAGCATAATCCCTTCCTGTGATGTAATGTTACCCTAGGTATATGACGGTGTTGGGACCCAAGGTGAGTTCAAATGCTTGTTTTTGCTATTCAAAGACATGTAGTTTGTTGCACAGTGTCATTCAAAAACATGATTTGCTGAGGAATGAGGCATGCTCTAAATAGCACTTCTGTTCCCTGGACCTGCCAGTCTCTAGTACCCCAGACAGAAACCATGTTCAAACAACTGGGTAATAAAGGAAGCATAGTAAATCAGTTTGGTGTTTGTCAACATATTTTTCTGTGCTGATGTTGGTGCAACCTTATAGTAATATGAGGCTGGGTCTGATGTGTTAAACCCTGGAAAATATGGAACTTTTTGTGCAAGTGTTCTTGAACTGCTTTTTGCAGTGTTGGGCAATGCTCCCATTGGTGATATGTGAAAACATTTCTTAGACTAGCAGATTTGTACAGAAAATGATGACTGTAATCTTAGTAGCAATATATTGTTTCAAATTCTGATGTGTCTTCCAACATTTCACTATTAGAAAAGGCAGCAGATTTTTCTAAATCAGACAACATGTTATTTACAGTTTCATAATTCCAATTAGCAGAAAATGCAGTTGAGGTAATGATATCACTTAACGATATTTTAAATAAATGTGGTATTTTTAAACGTTTGGTCGGACCAAATATCTCATAATCAACCTTGTCCCATACTATACCATCAAGTATAGGAACTGCTGTAATGTTCACTGATAATAAGTCTCTTTGTTCTCGAAGTGATGATAGGTGAGGTTTCAGAATAAGATTCGCCTTTTGAACTGCAGAGCTTTGTCGAAGGTAAGTTCCATTAATAAGCATGCAAAACATAGTAACTAAACCTATCCAGAAAAGAAAGAAAAGTATCCCGGTGATTACCCAAAGTTCTATCCAAGGTAATACCAGGTAAGTCTCTTTAAGAAAGTTGAGAAAGTCTTTGATTTGCTGGTTGCGTGTTTTTTGGGCTGGCCTCATTTCAGGTTCACTTGGATCCAATGAAAACGTATCAAAGTTAATGAAATAGCCAGATGCAGTTTGATCAATTTTCTGAATTTCCGCAGTTCTTGTAGAAACTGTAGCTTGCTCTTGTTGAGGCCTATTGATGTAGACATCTGTGTTTTGTCGGATAAGAAATTTGTGTTTCGTTTTGATTTTAATTGTGATCATGAACTTCAGTTTACAAGAGGAACGTGTTCCATGGCTTTATTACATAGTCCATCATTCTGTGCAGGGGACTCTTCAAACGTGATGAGTCTTTCTGTTTGAACTTTTTGTATAGTAGCGAGAGGAGGACGTCGGCTACTTAGGAGTCCACAAGGCCTACTATTTAGTATTGGCCACGTAGTGTGGTTTGATTAGGCCAATAGACACAAATCTTTTCTCCTTCGTTCCGGCAAGAGGCGGCAGAAGTACAGTTCTTGTTTTTTTCAATTGCTAGGACAGGTATAGGTTTCCTATTAGGCGGCCCAAATTCTTTTGTCTACTATTTTCTCTCTGAACAGATCCCCGACTTTTGAGATCCAGACAGGTCTTGCCGTTACTGACTTTACTTACCCAGTGGCGGTCCTCTTTACTTGGACATTGCTTTGTAGTGCCCTGGATTCATTTAGATCCTGTAAAACAAGCAAACCTTTATGGATGTCAAAAGGTTTCCCATCTGCCACTGTGCCTTCACAATCAAGATCAGTTACCCACATTCTCGTCCAAAATAGGACCTCATAAGGAGTGACACCGCCTAGAGAACCTCTTTGCATATTATTTAATGCTCGTTGAACTCCATACAAATGTTTTACCCAACTTTCACCCAAGCCTAATACTCTAGCTGTTAAAGATTGCTTTAAGTCCCAGTTTTTACTTTCCTCCACCAAAATTCCCTTGGGATGGTACGAAGAAGAGTACTGTAATGCTACACCCAAACCTCTCATGTGTTCCTTGTCTGTCCTAGAGCTAAAGCTGGGCCACGGTCAGAGTGTAATGAGCTAATTGTGAATGTCCCTATGAAGACTTACAAATCTTTTATAACAGTTCAAGCATCAGCCGGGTGCTGGGTCCACACCCATTGGAATCTCGACCAGGAATCCACGGCAACAATGATATACCTGTAAGCCCAATATCTTTGTAAGGGTCAGCAGTGGTCCCAGTTTTTACTTTCCTCCACCAAAATTCCCTTGGGATGGTACGAAGAAGAGTACTGTAATGCTACACCCAAACCTCTCATGTGTTCCTTGTCTGTCCTAGAGCTAAAGCTGGGCCACGGTCAGAGTGTAATGAGCTAATTGTGAATGTCCCTATGAAGACTTACAAATCTTTTATAACAGTTCAAGCATCAGCCGGGTGCTGGGTCCACACCCATTGGAATCTCGACCAGGAATCCACGGCAACAATGATATACCTGTAAGCCCAATATCTTTGTAAGGGTCAGCAGTGGTCCAAGTAAACACACACAAGTGGTTTGTCTGATATTAATAAAGGTGTCTGTGCTGAACGTGTTACGGTGGAGCCTTATATCTGCTGGCGTGTGTCTTATTTCAAGACATAATCCTTAGTTTGCTTAGTTAATCCTGGCCACTAGTAGCGTTGCTTCAGTAAGGAAACAGTTGCCGTAACTCCTGTATGTGCAGAAACGATACCCTTGTGTGCTGCTAGCATGTTTGGTATTACTCTATCCCCCACTCCAGGAATCTGAGTAAATGGAATGTTGTTTGCATCTAACTTGTAGGAGTACTTTAGTGGAAACCTGTCCGGCAGTGCCGATTTATTGCATGTAGCAATAATTGCAACCATAATCTTACCGTCTACTCTCGTTTTTGAAAGAGAAATTGCAGCTTTGGGAGCCATTCGTACAGCCCCCTATGCGTCTTCGCCAGCCAATAAGTTCCTTCAACGTGAACGCCACCACGTTGATGACTCAGTGTGTGTATCACATGAGCCAATGGTAGTTCATTTTTCATCTCCACTACCTGTTCTCATAGCGTTTTGTGCTTAATTGTGCTCCTTTTGAGTCTTTGAACCCATTTTGTCCCCAGTGGTGTAAGTACTCATTGTACGACTGTACACAGTAAAACGAATCACACACAATTAGTGTGGAGAATTCTAGATCTGTATTTGCCAGTAACAGGTCTTTAAAGTTTGTCAGCTGTGCCGTTCAGACTCATAGAGACTGAGTTTTGTTACAACTCGGATGAAATTTTCCATCCTGTATGCAACCTTTAACTATTGCGCATGCGGTGCTGTATTGCTGTTTACTTTCAATGGCCGGCTGAGCTGATCCGTCAGTGTAAATTATATATTCATACTGATCTAGAGGCAATATTTCATTAGGGAGAGGATATTCTTGTTTGTATTACAAGAATGCTTGTGTTTTCAGACTTGGGTCATACCTGTATTCCACATGTGTTGCAGTCAGAGAGTTAGCCCATTGTAATCATCTCGGATGTAAGGATTTAGCATTAGGAACTCTAGCCTTTGTAGTAGCCTCTAAGGCCGGTATTAGTTTCCCCTGAGCCAGTGCTCTTTCTCTCACTACAGCTGTCTGTACAGCTGTAAGAATCTTTTCTGTTGAAGCAAAGCACATCGCAACATTCATGTACACATGTGATTTGTATGCGATTGGTACTGTTTCACCTTCATTATATGTTAGGTAGGTGTACCCTAATTGACCCGCAACTATACGGATTGCCAGGTTGCATACGTTTACGCGTGTCTGTAAATGTTTTGAAGCTATAATTGTGAGCTTGTAGGGGACAAAGAAAATCTGTATGTTCCTGTGTCCATTGTCTAACTGAAAAGTCAGGTTTTATTAAATCGTAGAAAGTTTTAACACTTTTTGCGTAATCCAAAATGTATATTCTAAGAAAAGCCAGGAATCCTAGGATTTATTGTACATTTTTCAACATTTTGGAGGTTGTAGCAGTGCACCCTTTTCTAATAAGTTAGCTGCTAGGCTTTTCCCTTCACTTGAAAGCTCTTATCCTAGAAAAAGGACATTGAGATGGGTTATCTTCCATTTTTTTTAATTAAAATGGTAACACTCAGAGGCAAATCTCCAAATTATGGTATTTACTCTGTTCAAGTGTTCCGCCCGGTCATCATACATTAGATAAATATCATCCACATAGGACAATGCCTTTCATCCAGATTTTGAAGTAATTCAGTTACTCTGGCCGAAAATTACCCCGCGCTGTTCGTATACCCCTGGGGTAGTCGACAAAATTGATCCTGTGAGCCTAACGCAGAAAATGTGGTTAAATACCTGCTTTCAGGCGCTATATTCTGGCAGAAAAATCCATTTGAGATATCTAGTGTTATTTTGTATTTTTTTCTGCACAATGTTATTCATTAATGTGGCACTGTCTACATTTTGTACTGCATATGTTTTAGTGCAAGTGTTTAAATGTCTGTAATCCAAAACTAGACGATATGAGTAGCCAGGTTTCATGACCAGAAACAAAGGATCATTCATTTGAGAGGTTCAAGTTTCAATCACCCCTTGGTATTCAAGTTGATGTAAGATCTCCTTGACCTCTTTTTTAGCTTCTTGTTTTATTGAATACTGCTTCTGTGGAGTCGGAGTACTTTTTAATGGAATTATGTAGCGGGTTGAATCCTTATCCCATCCAACATGGTTTCTATATAATGCCGGGGCCAGGGCTACCATCCATTCCCGTGTATATGTATATTTCAGGTATTTGGGAACAGGGTTGGAAAAGGCTCCCCTAGGGCAGTCCATAACGAATGCTGTTGGCCAACTTTGTTCAGCTAAAAGATTGTCATAGCCAAATGTCAGGTTCTCCCAAAAGATACCTCTAACTTTCCTGGGCTTGTCCCTCTCAATCTGGAATGTTATTTCATGTAACTTATGCAGGACACTTACCCTAGTATCAGGTGTTCCCACTGTGATATAATCATTCAAGTCCGCTGTCACCAGAAATTCCATCAGGTTCTGGTGAGCTATTGTTAATTCTGCTGCACTGTCTAGCATCGTCAGAGCCCATTCCCCGTTCATAAGTTGAGTCCTCAGAATTCTGTGCATGTCTGATCTTTAGACCTGCAACCTTCTTCTTTTTGAATTGAGGTTTTGGTTTGGCTTTATCTTCTTTTTTGGAAGTATTGTCTTAAGTGTGCTGCTTGACTCTGGACTTTGTTCGCTCTTCTTGTCTATCTGACCATCCTTCTCTCTCTGAGTTTTTCATAGAACCCTGAAAGGAATGAGAGAAATGTGTATCAGTATCCTGATACCTGTCTGGTTTTCTAATATTGTCTCTATTCCTAAGGTTATAACTCCTTTCGAAGGGCTCCTATGGAGAAGATCTACCTCTGGATTGAGATCTATTTTCTTTATTTTTTTGTTTTTTGTTGTCCCAGTTCTTCTTCGAAGAAGCAGGTGCCTGTTTGAAGTTGTCCTTTTCGGAGCTACCCATCAGTTGTGGTTTTAATGCTTTCCCATCCAAACTGAATCTGCATACACAGTCTCAATTAGTTTAGGTAATTCATGTTCCTGTTGTAAAGGACTGACCTCCCCTAGGCATTGACGGATTGCCACTGATGCTGCTTCCCCATTAATATTTTCTAATATTATAGCTGATACCGGGGCAAAATTACAAAGTAATTTCATCCCTAAGTTCAGAGCAGGTTCTGTTCCGTACTCATTCTCTGTTTGTCTTAATGCATCTGGTATTACTGCTAATGATGGGATAAGCTGTGTTCTGGTATATATGGCAGCGAAAAACTGTACCCCAAGAGGTACAATCCTCTATTTGTGCTGTTATCCCCATGGGCAAGCAGGTTGTTAACATTCTGTGTTTTTCATGAAGGCTGGCATTTGGGAATACTGCTTCTAGCTGTGTTATTTTTTGAGCTACCAGAATGGCATTTGTTCAAGTTTTGCGGGCATTTTACCCATTACTGTGTGTAAAGTTTGTGGTGTAATTTTAGTTGCTGTATTTTGAACTGTAGCCATTGGTGGCTAGACTGTGAGTGTCCTCATGACAAACTGTGTCATGTTTCTGAAAAGTTTAATCAATTCTTTGTGAAGTATAAGTAAGTCTCCTCCTGGCATTGTTTCAATGTCAGGATGTGGTGTGTAGGCCATTAATACTGGCCATGTTGCTCCTTCTCTTCTGAGCGAACCTAGTCTTACTCTATTTCTTGTATGGGGGAGGGCGCCGTTAAGTAAGTTAGTTGAACTTCAGTATCCTTCTAGGGGCAATATTCGTCCGGTATTTCATCTTCGGTGTAGAAGTGGAATGTTTTTGTTCTTGCATTTGCAGCTGGGAATGTAACTCATGAATAGAATAACTCTGTTCTATATGATTTGTGTGCCTCAATCACGAATGTTACTGAGCCACCCCTAGATGTTAAACCATGTGCACCCAGTTTTATGGTGATGCATTCCTAACATTTCCCGCAATGCGTATTGCGTTTGCATCTTCTTCATTATCTGAGAGGTGCAGTATGTGCACAACTGGATCTCCGTTTAATTCCTGCTCAGTCATTGTTTTAGAAAAAGACAAGGCTTTTCAAGGGAACTAAGATAAGGTGTTTTGCACAGTTTAGGAAGAAAAATGTCCTTCAAGCTTGATAAACCATCAGCCAATGAATTGGATGTTTTGCCTACTCATCTCTGAAGAATCTCTGAAGAATTGTTAGTAGGGGTCTCTGAGACTAGCACGACTGAACTACTCAGATTGTACTTTTAAATAAGCACCCAACCAACATTGGGGGCACCATGTCATGTAGTTCCTATAAAAACGTTACAGGGTCTGCGCGTTCGGACAGCATACACTGTTGGATTGGTGTCAGACTGGTTCTGAACACCACCACCGGGTATGTTGGCCATCTGTATCAGGTAGCTCACAGTGCCATTAGAATCCCCTCTTACCAAGGAGAGAATAGTTCTTGGCAACCATCGACCATGACAACCCTGATTCCTCAGGACGGTGGAAACAATATACTACCTTTCGCTCAGTCACTCATGCTCACTTAGTCTGTCTCCAATAGATACATAGAATAAACAGTCTGGGCGTTTTCAATAAACATTTATTGAACAGTTGTTATTCTGGTGTAAAATAGATGAGCTGCAACAACCATCAGGCAGTAGCAGATATAAATGATTAGAAGCACTATGAAGGTAAACGGATGGTAGAGTTCTACCATTTTGCTGTAATCATTAATATATAAAAGTATATAAAATACATGATAATAAAAAGATGCGTATGCCTACAATGCCTCTCTAACTAGATGTACCTAAGTGTACCTTGCATGTGTGTAGGTATTGAGTCAAGAATCCTTCTAGGAGAAAGTCAACCGCATTACCTGAGTTGAGAGACTGTGGGACCCTGTTTTGGTCTCGAGTTGGACACCCGCGAGGGATGTTAGACCACTGCAAGCTGAAATGTCAGCCTGCAGGAACCTCAGCGTCTCGCATCAGCGTGTCGGCCGGGAAGTCCTGATCTCCTCTGTCGATTTCAGCAAGATGTGTTGTATATATACCTAAAAGTCTCCCCAGGGGTCCTTCCTGGCTTTATTACTGTGTCGGACTTAGGATTACGTTGGGCATGAACTTTATACATAGATATTATACAGGAGATGGTAGTCCTGCTGCACTTCCAAGAATCCTCATTCATAATGTATGAGATTTCAAACCAGGGAAAGCCCGCATTCAGTGAATGAAGGTCAGTCCCTGTAAACCATTATGTATGAAATCTAGGGAAGTATATAGGTGATGGGTTACGATGTTACCTGGGCCTATATCAGTGTACCTATATGGAATATAACATCATGTTGACTCATGGTGACAGTCAATTTCAAATTGTATGGGTTCTGATTCAATTTGAATACATATTCACCAGATTTTTCTCCAGTCCCTGTCCATAACATAAATAAATTGTGGAAATAACTAGGCCAAATTAAGATGTTTTCCAGGAATCCTTGATGGTCCTCTGCCCAGGTCACCTGCTCTACCCACCAGCCCATTACCAAGTTGGCAAATCTAGGGGCAAAGCAGGTGCCCATCACGGTACCAACCTTTTGGTGGTAAAATATACCGTCATGAACAAAGATATCTTCCCTTAAACAAAACTCGAATATTTCAGGGAGAATTTTGTTATGCTCCAAATAACAGCCTGGTCTTATCTTTAAGAAGGGCTCACATGCTTTAACTCCAAATGCCTGGTCTATACATGTGTATAGACTGACCACATCTATGGTGATCATCAAATAGATATCTGCCCTTATCACAGTATGGATTTTAGTCAAAAATCTCCACTGTCTTTGCAGTTTGCTGGAAAGGCCACTACAAAAGCTGAGAGAAAGGAATCTATATAAATGGCTGTATTTTCCAAAAAGCTAATTTTGGACGAAGCTATAAGACTTCCGGGTAGATTATTAACACTCTTATGCACCTCAGTCAATATATAAAAAGATGGTACTATTGGATAGTCAGATCTCAAAAACCTATATTCATCCTGATCTAAAATGCCTTTGTTTCCCCATAAGGATAGACATTCGTGATATTTACACACTGAGGCCTTGTAGGTCTCCATTGTGATAGCCTCATACCATTCCTCCTGAGAATGTTGCCTCATGACTTCATTTACAGTCAGTGTCCATAATAATGATGTTACCTCCTTTATCTGATTTTTTTATTACTATTGAGATATCGCTATTGAGAACCTCCAGGGCCTTTTCGTTGGGTAGGGTTTAGGTTGGATACTATATGCACCTTTTTATTCCTTAAAGATATCAACTCTTGAATTGCCTTTAATGAAAATCATCTATGTAGTATTCATAGTATATTTTCTATGTTTATAACACAAAGAGTATAAAGTTGCATTTAAAATGCGGCTCCACAGATTGAAAAAGGCTGTTGAACAGCCGAAACGTGTCTCTCTGTGTCACAAAGAGATGATGGACCTGCCTTACTAAATGGACAAAGGAGGAAGTTTTGATATGCCTTTGTTTTTAGTGACTATATATATGTCTATGTATATATATATATATATATATATATATATATATATATATATATATATATATATACATAGACATATATATATTCACGAAGAACTCCACACCACCTCCGGCAAGCTATCCAGCAAAACCAGCGATAAAGGAGACGGACCACAGGATCAGGTGCAAGGATTTTATTCAGCACAGGAAAAACAGCTACGCGTTTTTAGGCTACACAAGCCCTTTTTCACGCTGTAAGTCATTAAAGTTTTTTGTTGCTTTTATTATGTGTGTATGTGCAAGTGTTCGCCCTCAACAGTGACATCACATATCACATGGTCATAGAAAGAGAAAACATGCTGAACACAGTCTGTTTTCACTTATGTTAGATGTCAATCATGACAAAATTATAACAGCGTAAATGCGCAATGTGGTACATATATATAAAAATGTAAATTAATGATAGTGCAATATTGCATATATATATATATATGTATATATTTCCTACTGGTTGGTAGTAGGTAGTTATAGTTAGGACCTATTATCTATAGGAAAAGCATTTTGCCAATATCTTTGGCATCGGTTGACGAATCATTGCGAAATTTTTAAAACTAATGGCCCGCTCTGGTCAGCTCCTGTCCTTAAAAATTGGGGGTCATTCGTGAAGCAGGGGCCGACAAACAAGGGGGGTCCACAACACGTTTTCTCCATGTTAATTTCTATAGAAAATTTTGGAACAGGCTACTGCCTGAACTGCTGAACAGAAGAACACCAAATTTGGCAAAAATTTAGCTCATGGTTCAGAAAGCGACCTTTTCTTTCAAATGGTGTAAATCTGTTCAGTAGTTACAGAGGAACTCAAGAAATAATGATATCGATATCTGAGCACCGAGAAGGAGTCGCTACTGACTTTTAATTGGCTGCCAACACTCCAAAGCAGAATCTGTTGGCATCCATCGTGTGACTTGATAACTGTGTCAAAAGAAAAAGGGGGAAAAAAGTGAAAAATGAAGAAAAGGGGGCAGGGTAGAAACACCCTGGCCCCCTAGACCTGCTCAGGGGTCCCACAAGGACACCAGGGGCCAAAAAAAGCATGTTATTAAAAAATAAATTAGCCGAGTTCACTCTGGGTTTGCGAATCCGGACAAAAAAAAAAGCGCAGGTGGGCCAGGTTCAGGGGGGAAATTAAAATATTTGTGTGGTGGCCCCAAAAGCCCTGGGCACCGCCACCTTCCTGGGGCATTCCCCATAATGTGCAGGTGGCACGCGGCCCACCCGCAGCCCCGGGGACCACCACCTCCCCATGTCTTTTAAAAAAAAAGTGCAAGGGGGCAGGCCCATGCTGCCCCGGGACCACCTCAACCCTGGTGCTTTGTTTTAATACAGGTGGGGGGGTCTTGCGGGCCCCCATGCCCTGGGGACCACTACCTCCCCGGGGCTTTCCTCATAATGTACAGGGGCCCCTCCCCACACTGCCCTAGGGACCACCACCTTCCGGGTCACAAATTATGTTAATGTGGGGGTCCGTTACAGACACCCGGCCCGGGGACCATCACCTCCCAGGGGCTATTTTAAATGTTGAAGCCCTTCATTGCCCAGGGGACTGCCAACCCCCAGGGCCGGCTCCTGCAATGTCCTGGGGTGTGCACCCCTGGGACATTGCTGTTTGCCATAGCAAACTCTGCTTTGCTTTTTGGCAGAGAGAGCAGGAAACCTGCTATCGCTACCAGAAAGCAAAGCAGAATTTCTTTTGGGCAAGGGAAGCTGCATGTTAGCAGCTCCCCTTGCCCAAAAGCAATGCCGGCTCCCGCAGGAGGCGGGGAGCCGGCTTGGACTGTAGGGGGATGGGGCTCTCCCCAAGGTCCCCAACATGAGGCCAGGCCCCAGGGAATGAGGTCCCCGGGGCCAGAAGTGGCCAAGGGAATAGTTTGCAGAGTGGGGGGCAAAGTGGCCTGCTATGAAACTTAGCAATCCTGCTCTGTTGGACTTACTGGAGGTAATAGCAGGGGTAGTTGGACCCCAAGGATGTCCTTGGGAGCCAACTACCCCTCTTGTAAACTCCAGTAAGTCCCACACAGTGGGATTGCTAATACATTTTCCTTCGCCATTTCCTCTTTCTTCACCAGTCTGCAAACGCACCTCCTGGCAGACGACGGGAAGGGGATGAAGTCCAATTTACTCCTGAGGCACTTTGGGTGCCAAGAAGCCCTCTTGGTACCTACTGTAAGTACTACGCAGTAGAATTCCTGAGCGCTGGTCAGAGGCCCAGCACCCTTTCTCCACCACTCTGCAAACGCGACTACTAATTAAAGAAGTGTTTGCAATGTAAAAGGTTCTGCATCTGCGAGAGCTATTGGCGTTGTAAATTTAAATGTTTTTTACTCATGTTTTTTGGAGTGGAGTGGATGTACGTTGTGAGTAGTGGAATTATGTGGTATGCTGTGCAGTGAAAATATGTGGATAGAAAGTATGTAGAATTTAGTGTTTAGGAATTATGCAAAGTGGGATTATGTGTTATGGAGAGTAATTATGTAGTATGGTAGTCTGTGTTGTGGAGTGGTAACCTCAGGTTTAGTCTTCCTCGTTTCCATAGAAGCTCAACTATGAACTCAGTGAGTCAAAAAAAGAAGGAATCAGTGAGGAGCACTTGTGGACCTAGTCAGAGCGATGAGCAGAGCCACTGGAATTATGCGACTGTTTGGCTGTGCCGACTTTCGCACTATTATACATTTTCTGCATTAGCTACATAATTCATCATCTGCTCCCTAATCTGCAGATTTGAACAAAAAAAGCCTAGTTTCTAGCTCAAACACCTCAAATGTTACCAAAAATGCAGCGACAAGTGTTACAGCAATGTGGAAGGTCCTTTCCAAACCTAGAATGGTCACCTGCTACTTATTGCTAAATGTTGGTGTTAAATTGATACTAATGATGTGGAATCCACTCTTGCTTCCTTCTGTGCCTCTCTTGCCTCTTTCTGCATTTCTGCATTTCTGTTGCTTCTTTCTGCACATTTCTTTCTTTTTCTGCACTTCTCTTGCCTCTGTATGCAAATCTTTTCTACTTTCTGCACCTCTTTTCCCTCTTACTGCACGTCTGTTGTGGTATTTTGTGTATAGGAATTATGTAGAGTGGGATTATGTGTTACGGAGAGTAATTATGTAGTATGGTAGTCTGTGTTGTGGAGTGGTAACCTCAGGTTTAGTCTTCCTCGTTTCCATAAAAGCTCAACTATGAACTCAGTGAGACGAAAAAAAGAAGGAATCACTGAGGAGCACTTGTGGACCTAGTCAGAGCGATGAGCAGAGCCACTGGAATTATGCGACTGTTTGGCTGCGCCGACTTTCGCACTATTATACATTTTCTGCATTAGCCACATAATTCATCATCTGCTCCCTAATCTGCAGATTTGAACAAAAAAAGCCTAGTTTCTAGCTCAAACAGCTCAAATGTTACCAAAAATGCAGTGACAAGGTTACAGCAATGTGGAAGGTCCTTTCCAAACCTAGAATGGTCACCTGCTACCTATTGCTAAATGTTGGTGTTAAATTGATACTAATGATGTGCAATCCACTCTTGCTTCCTTCTGTGCCTCTCTTGCCTCTTTCTGCATTTATGTTGCTTCTTTCTTTTTCTGCACTTCTCTTGCCTCTTTATGCAAATCTCTTCTACTTTCTGCATCTCTTTTCCCTCTTGCTGCACGTCTGTTGCTTCTTTCTCCACCTCATTTGGTTCTTTCTGTACCACTCTTGCCTCTTTCTATACCCTTCTTCCCTCTTTCTGCACCTCTATTGCCTTTTTCTGTACCATTCATATATCTTTCTGTAGCCTTTTTGCCTCTTTATGCACCTCTGCTCCTTCTTTCTGTACTTTTTTGTTTCTTTCTTCACCTGTCTTTGCTTCTTTCTGCACCCCTCTTGCCTCGCCATCCTCTTACCTCTTTCTACACTTCTGTTGGTTTTTCCTGCACTTGCCTTGCTTCTTTCTGCACTTCACGTATCTCTTACTGCACCTCTGTTGCTCCTTTCTTCAGTTCTCTTCTTCTTTCTGCACCCCTCCTGCCTCTTTCTGTATCCCTCTTGCCTCTATGCACATTCCCTCCCCCTTTCTGCACCTCTCTTGCTTCTTTTTCAACCTTTGTTGGCTCTTTCTACACCTCTTTTGCTTTGTTCTGCACTTTACTTGCCTTTTTCTGTACCCCTCTTGCCTCTTTCTGCACCTCTGCTAGATCTTTCTGCATTGCTCTGGCATCTTGCACCTCTGTTCCAAATGTCTGCATCCCTCTTGCCTTTTTTTGCACCCCTCTACCCTCTTTCTGCACCTCTCTATCCTTAGTCTCCCTACCTGTTCCCTCTTTCTGCATCCCTTTTGCCAGTTTCTGCAAATCTCTTGCCTTTTTCTGCAGTTCTTTTGCCTCCTTCTGCACCTCACTTGCCTCATTTTGCATTTCTGTTGGTTCTTTTGCACGGCTCTTGCTTCTTTCTGCACCTCTCTGGCTAATTTCTGCACACCTCTTGCCTCTTTCTGTACTCCTTTTACCTGTTTCTGCACCTCGTCTGCCTCCTTCTGCACCTCTGTTCCCCCTTTCTGCACATCTTTTGCCTGTTTCTACAACTCTCTTACCTCTTTCTGCAGTTCTCTTACTTTCTTCTGCACCTCTGTTGCTTTTTTATGCATTTCTCTTGCCGCTTTCTGCACCCCTGTTACTTCATTCTGCACGTTCCATGCTTCTACACCCCTGTTGTCTCTTTCTGCACTTGTCTTCCCTCTTTATTTACTTTTCTTGCCTGTTTCTGCATCTCACTTGCACCCTTCGTGCCTCTTTCAGCCCCTCTGTTGCTTCTTTCTGCACTTTTTCTCCTTCTTTCTGCACTTCTTGTGCCTCCTTCTGCACCTCTGTTGCTTCTTTATGTACTTCTCTTTGTTCTTTCTGCATCCCTCTTGCCTCTTTGAGCACCTCTTTTGCTTCTGTCTACACTTCCCTCCCTTCTTTCTGTACCCATCTTGCCTGTTTCTGCACCTCTGATGCTTCTTTCTGCACTTCTATTGCCTCTTTCTGCACCTCTCTTGCGTCTTTCTGCAGCGGACTTGCCTCTTTCAGCACCTATGTTGACTTTGCTGCAATCATCTTCCCTCTTCCTGTACCTTTCTTGCCTGTTTCTGCATCTCACTTTCCTCATTCTACACTTTCCAAGCTTCTTTCTGCACCCGTCTTGCTTCTTTCTGCACCCCTTTTGTCTCTTTCTGCACTTGTCCTCCCTCTTTCTGTACCTTTCTTGCCTGTTTCTGCATCTCACTTGCTTCTTTCTTCATCTCACTTGCTTCTTTCCACACCTCTGTTGCTTCTTTCAGCAACTCTCTTGCCTCCTTCTGCACTTCTCTTGCCTGTTTCTGCACTTCTCTTGCCTGTTTCTGCACCCCTCTTGCCTCTTTCTGTACCCGTCTTCCCTCCTTGTGCAACTCTCTTGCCTCTTTCTACACTTCTCTTCCCTCTTTCTGCACCACTCTTGCCTCTTTTTGTACTTCTGTTGCTTCTTTCTGCACTTCTCTCGCCTCTTTTTACTGCACCCTTCATGCCTCTTTCAGCAACTCTGTTGCTTCTTTCTGCACTCCTCTCTCTTCTTTCTGTACTCCTCGTGCCTCCTTCTGTACCTCTGTTGCTTCTTTCTACACTTCTCTTTCTGCACTGCTCTAGCCTCTTTCTGCATCCCTCTTGCCTCTTTGAGCCCCACTTTTGATCTTCACGGGAATTCTCTCTCCTCTTTCTGTACTTCACTTGCCTCTTTCTGCACCTCTGTTGCTTCTTTCTGCAGATCTCTTCCTCTTTCTGCACACCTCCTGCCTCTTTCTGAACCCCTCTTGCCTCTGTGCACCTCCCCTCCCCTTTCTGCACCCTCTTGCCTCTTTTTCAACCTCTGTTGATTCTTTCTGCACCTCTTTTGCTTTGTTCTGTACTTCACTTGCCTTTTTCTGTACCCCTCTGGCCTCTTTCTGCGTCTCTGTTGGATCTTTCTGCACTGCTCTGGCATCTTGCACCTCTGTTCCAAATTTCTGCACCCCTCGTCCCTCTTTCTGCACCTCTTTTGCCTCAGTCTCATCACCTTTTCCCTCTTTCTGCACCCCTTTTGCCTGTTTGTGCAACTCTCTTGCCTCTTTCTGCAGTTCTCTTTCCTCCTTCTGCACCTCACTTGCCTCATTTTGCATCTCTGTTGGTTCTTTTGCACTCTCTTGCTTCTTTCTGCACCTCTCTTACACATTTCTGCACACCTCTTGCCTCTTTCTGCACTCCTTTTACGTGTTTCTGTACTTCTCTTGCCTTTTTCTGCACTCCTATTGTCTCTTTAGGTACCTCTTTTGCCTGTTTATGCAACTCTCTTGCCATATTCTGCAATTCTCTTGCCTCCTTCTGCACCTCTGTTGCTTTTTTCTTCACTTCTCTTGCCTCTTTCTGCACCCCTGTTGCTTCATTCTGCACTTTTCATGCTTCTTTCTGCCCCTGTCTTGCTTCTTTCTGCACCCCAGTTGTCTCTTTATGTACCTCTTTTGTCTGTTTCTGCAACTCTCTTGCCATATTCTGCAATTTTCTTGCTCCTTCTGCACCTCTGTTGCTTCTTTCTTCAATTCTCTTGCCTCTTTCTGCACCCGTGTTGCTTCATTCTGCACTTCCCATGCTTCTTTCTGCATCTGTCTTACTTCTTTCTGCACCCCTGTTGTCTCTTTCTGCACTTGTCTTCCCTGAGCCACAAGGGATGGGGTTCCCAGGGCCCAAAACGGCCCTGAAGGGGGCCACACGGCCCCTTCTGTCTGAATTATAAAAAAAAATAAAAGTAAGGTCCAGGCCCTGGGGGATGGAGTCCCCGGGACTAAAATGGTCCATGGAAGAGGGGCCATGTAGATTCCCTTCCTATAATATAAAAAAAAAGCTGAAAAAAAGCTGGCAACCCTCTGAAGGCCCAGCCCCCTTTCACAACTCACAACACAATTCAAACTTCTAGTCAGCTCCTTGCTGGCCTGCAGAAATGGGATCCTTCCCTATTCCCACCAGCGAAGCCAAAAGCTTGGGAGTCATCTTAGACGATCCCCTAAATTTAGGCAAACAAATTAATGCTATGGTCTTGTCTTCCTATACTAAGCTAAGAATCTGAAAATACTAATCTTTCTCCCTACTGCTGTCAGAAAGTCAGTTATCTCTACACTCATATTATCAAAAATAGATTACTGCAATGGCCTTTACAATGGCCTGCAGGCCCAATACTTGAACAAACTGCAAGTACTCCAGAACTCTGCAGCAAGATTATTATTAGGAGCAACTAGACACCAGTCGGTTTCTCTCACGCTGAAATACCTTCACTGGTTAAAGGTCAAAAACAGAATTAAGTTTAAGGCACTTTGCCTCACCTACAGAGAGCCCTTCACAAATCTGGACGAATGTTCCTGAAAAAAGCCTTATCCTGGTATAAGCCTACCAGAATCCTAAGATCATCAGGCGCTTTCAAAGCCAATTCCATCAGATTTAAAAGAGCTACATGTGGAGGAAGCAGCTTTATGGCGGGAGCATCCAGATCCTGGAACCTCCTCCTGCTCTCCCTAAGGTCAGCCCCCTCTCTTCTCCAATTCAGAAAGCACTTCAAGACGTGGCTTTTCAATCAGTAGGCTCTTTTTCTTTTCTCTCTTGCTTACCGTTGTTCGCAAGATTAGCATTAAAACATTCCTATATTCTCTGTTTCATCAGGAAATACCAGACTGATCTTCATGAGCCAGTTCCACCAACAAGACTATGGTAGGCAAAACAGTACAATCTGTAAGAAATTATCGTTCGCGGATTTGCACAATTGTATGTTACTACTCTCTGAAGATATTCCATGTCATACACATGAACTTGAATGCATGTTAGAGGTTTCTTGCCAGCCAATTCAATGGCATTACTTAATTTTCTTGTTTAAGTTGAATAAGCTTTATTAAAAAAAAAAAAAACTAGAGAGTTACATAGTGTAGGCAAAAAATATAACATATTAAAACATAAGATGAGTAAAAAAATAATCTATACAACAGAGGAGGAAGCTGTTTACATGTTAACACTATCATAGGAAAGGAGGGAAAGATAGGAAAACAAAGTATAAAACTTACAACTGAAGATCGAGTATCATTATATATTGATAATAAATAATAACAAATAGTGATAAAATTCAGGGAAGCAATTTAAGAAAAGTGCAGAGAAAGTAATAAATCACGGGGGTTAAAATTTCCAGAACATTAACGAAGTATCTGTTATTTTGTAAACTTATTTAAATAATGAGTTAATGTTAGCCAATGTAGATCTCTATTTACAAACAGTTTAGAAGAAGACGCAAAAGCAATATTGTCAGGGCTAGGGTGGCTTGCGGTCTAGGGCCCGCCCCACTCAGCATTCGGGGGTTCCCGTGTGGCAAAATGCATCTGTCGTCCTTGGGTGGGCGTTGGTGGCTGATGTGCTCTAGGCCTGCTTGTACATCAGTCTTGCATCCCTGTTAGAATGTCTGTGCAGGCTGCCTGTCCTTAAACTGCTGTTTAATGCTATTCCGCCTAATGCGTGAGGTTTGGCATGTCGGAAGCGTCCGCCTAATGCGTGAGCTTTGGTAGCCTGGTCGCATGCGTGAGCGCCGTAGGCACGTTATCCTACGCGACCGCGCCCTGTCTCCTGTGCTCACTATTCTAGTGCTTTCTGAGAGGTAGCAGGTGGTTTCTTGTGCTCCGTGTTCATTGCCTTTGCAGATCCAGGCCTTGGGAGGAGATCGTCATCGGAGGCTTTCGGTGAGGAATCCAGGGGGTGTGTCAGTTCCAGCTTCCTTCCGTTTTGCTGATTCTTTGGGAGTATGACCATCCTGTGAGTCCAGAGACGATTGAGACCTTCACAGAAAGCAGAGTAGGTCGTACTCTGCAGGTAGGCAGAAGAAATCAGAGTATACTGCGCTTTATTAAACTAATGGTAAAATTCCTGATTTATGTTAAAGGTATAAATCTAAGTACTAATTAAGTGTTTGAATACACAAGATTTTTGGCTCTTCATTCATGTTCAGCTTGGCACTCATAGTTCTTCTCATTGCTGGCAATGGTTGTTACATTATATACGTGTAGTGCATAGCTTTTGTGACGCATATTCACAAGGGTGATATTGTGATTTTGGCGCAATTCAGAATAGATATATTTTGCGTAAAGGTGTTTGTTTTCTGAGTATATGAAAACGTGTAACTGTGTGATATGATATGTAATCTCTACAACTTTGGTAAAGGAGACAATTTACTAAAGCATATTTCTAATTCTTTAAAGGGAAGAATCTGTCGCTATTCGCAACCAAAAGAATAAACGGATTAGTGAATAGGAAATTGTGTAATGCTTTGAATTGCAAGAAACCTATGGAAAACTAATGATAATAAGTTTATAGTCTTGTATTTATGTAATTCCCGGTTTGGGGGTTAAAGGTCAAGATACAGACTTTCAACAAGGAGAGTGTGTTGCTAACTTTTCCTTTTCAGATCTCCTTCCCTGCTGTTCCCTTCCTAATTCCCTTTTCCCCCCCGCTTGATCACTCCAAGATTCTGTGTATTTACTACATTCGGAATTGGAGGTATCGAGAGGTGGGTCCTTATTACTTCACGACAGACCCTGAGGAAGACTTCGCCTGACAGAATAGTGAGCCCACGAATTTTATTTCTCCTGGTCTGTACGTGAAGTCATAATGACTACCATTAATGATTTAATGTCGGCCCTTATGCGTATGCAAGCTGATTTAAAAGAAACAATGAATGCAACCGCCTTGTTAGCGGCTAAGGTAGATAATATTCAACTACAGAGTACCCCTCTTCCCGAAGATGTACAGGAAACTGGTGCTAGTAGGGGAACTACGAACATAGCAGTCACTGTTCCTCCCCAGATTCCTCTTGCAGCTCCCGAACGATTTTCTGGGGATTCCTCCAAGGTGCAAATCTTTCTTACCCAAATTGAATTACATTTTGCTTGTAGACCGGCTGCGTTTCCAACCCCTCAGTCTAAAATTGCGTTCTTGATTTCTTATTTGACCGGAGATGCCGCAAACTGGGCAGTTCCTTTGGTCAGACAAGATGACACTTTGTTATATAATTGGAAACGTTTTGTGGAAGAATTTGAAAAGGTTTTCGATCGACGAACTGTGACCTTATCAGCAGATCGAGAACTGCTTCAGTTAAAACAAGGAAACAGGGACCTTGTTTCTTATTTGTCACACTTCAACAGACTGATTGCCGAAACTTCCTGGCCAGAGGAAAAAAGGGCAGCTCTTTTTTATCAGGGTTTGAAAGACGATCTAAAAGATGTTTTGGCGCAAATAGACCCTCAACCAACAGTGTGTTCTGAGTTGATTAATCTGACTCTGCGTTTGGATCACAGACTCTCTGAACGAAGATCAGATAAAAAAAGAATAGACAAACCTACTTGGAGATCAGAAACTAAGTCCAGATCTCAATTCGCAAACTCTGAAGCTGGGGCTGAGCCAATGGAAATTGGGACTTTAAGACAACCTTTGTCAAAAGAAGAAAAAGACAGTCGACGTAAAAATGGTCAATGTCTTTATTGCGGCCGAAAGGGTCATTTTGTAAAGGACTGCCTAACTAAACCTAAAGGAAGATTTCCCAACCCTAGTAAGTCAGCAGCTCTGGAAAAAACTGATCAAAAGTCGGAAAACTAGTTGGCCCAAGATGTTTGAAGGGAGATCTCTTGGGAACCATTGCTTTCCCTTCTGTGAACTCATGTGTCTCTAACTACAAAGCACATTTCAGATTAGCAGTACAAATCAGGTTAATTCGAGAAACATGCCAAATGGAAGTTTTAGTTGATTCAGGGGCTACAGGTAATTTTGTGGACTTAGAAACTGCTCAACGTCTGGGAATTATCTGTGAACAAAAAGAGACTCCAGAAATTGTCCAAGCAGTGGATGGAAAAATATTAGCTGGAGGACCAGTAACCATGCAAACTTCTAAAGTCGTTATGTTCTGTGAAGATGCTAAGCAGCAATTGCATAAGGAAGAGCTTCAATTTGACGTTATTCAAGCACCACAATATGGTTTCATTCTTGGAATGCCTTGGCTCTGTCTACATAATCCAACCATAGATTGGCGGAAGAGAGAACTGGTTTTTCTGTCTGATTTTTGCCATTCTTCTTGTCTAAACACCTCAAAACCAACTTTAAGTCAATTGGCCACAGCAGAAGAAAAAGAAACACTTTTACCTAGAATGTACAAGGAATACGCAGAGGTTTTCAGTGAAGCTAAGGCAGCCCTCCTTCCTCCTCATCGTAGCTATGACTGTCAAATTGATCTTGTACCAGGTTCTAGTGTCCCAAATTGCCGCATCTATGCTCTGTCAGAAAAAGAGAACCAACATTTAAGACAGTATCTTGATCAATATTTAGAGAATGGTTTCATCCGCCCCTCCAAGTCCCCGGCAGCATCTCCGTTGTTCTTCATTCCAAAAGCAAATGGAGAATTAAGGAACTGTATCGACTTTAGGGCGTTGAATAAAATCACAGTCAAAAATAAATATCCATTACCACTCATCCCCGTACTGTTGGACCAAGTTAAAAAGGCCGACATTTACACCAAATTGGACCTTAGAGGGGCCTACCATTTGGTTCGTATCAGGCACGGTGATGAATGGAAGACTGCTTTCAAAACTCGATATGGATTGTTTGAATATTTGGTAATGCCATTCGGACTGTGCAATGCCCCAGCGGCTTTCCAGTTTTTTCTAAATGATGCCTTAAAGGAATTTTTGGATCTTTTTGTTATCGTCTATATAGACGATATTTTGATTTATTCCGATTCTGAAGCTCAACATGAAGTCCACGTCAAAAAAGTTTTGAGCACTCTTCAGTCTCACAACTTGTATTGTAAACGATCTAAGTGTGATTTTCATGTTCGAGAAGTTGAATTTTTGGGAGTTCTCCTCACACCAACTGGAATGAAAATGACTGACAGGAAGATTAAAGCAGTTGCTGAATGGCCTACTCCGACATCAGTTCGAGACATACAATGCTTCTTGGGCTTTGCGAATTTTTACCGGCGCTTCATTGATCACTTTTCTGCTGTGGTGGCTCCTATTACACGTTTGTTGAGGAAGAAGGTGAAATTTGAATGGACCTCAGAAGCTGAAAATGCGTTCCAGAAGCTAAAAAAAGCCTTTACTGAAGCACCCGTTCTCATGCATCCCAACGTAGAAGAACCTTTCATCGTTGAAGCTGACGCTTCTGATGTCGCCATTGCAGCCATTCTCTCTCAAAGGCATCACACTACTGGTCAAATGCATCCAGTTGCTTACATGTCTCGAAAACTAAATCCCGCAGAGCAAAACTATGTTATAGCTGAAAAAGAATTGCTTGCTATACTCGAGGCCTTCAAAGAATGGAGACACTACATAATGGGAGCGAAATTTACTGTAACAGTTTATACTGATCATAGAAATCTACAGTTCATGAGTTCAGCTAGAATGTTAACCCCGCGACAACTCCGATGGATGATGTTCTTTGCCGAGTATGATTTCATAGTAACTTTTCGCCCAGGACAAGACAATAAGAAAGCTGATGCCTTGTCCAGAAAAGACTCTTCTTTGCATCGCTTTGAAGGGACACCACAACCTATAATCGATCCTGGCAAGGTAATCAGTGTGCTCTCAGCAGATCAGTTTCTGGAGAATATTCATGAAAGTTTTCCTCCTTCTCAGTGGAAACTGTGGTTGAACCCCGAAAAAGATCAAACTATCAAAGAAGGAATACCTTTCCATGGAAAACAAGTATATCTGCCTTCTTTGAAATTACAGGAAACTGCGTTCAACTGGTTACATTCACATCCTATGGCAGGACATCCAGGCCCCAGAAAGACTGTGGAGAAAATACAAAAGATGTTTTGGTGGCCTACGCTGCAGAAGGATGTAATGAAGATGGCTAATGATTGTGAAGTCTGCGCAAGATTTAAATCCGATCACACGAAACCAAAAGGTTTTTTGCAGGTTTTACCAACACCAACCGAACCATGGAAACATATTTCATTGGATTTCATTACTGACTTGCCACCAATCAATCAGCATACTGTGATTTTAGTAGTTGTGGACAGTTTAACCAAGTATGCACATTTCATTGCTTGTAAGCAATTACCTACTGCTGGACAATTAGCGCAGTTATTCTTGCAACATGTGGTGCGCTTACATGGCTTGCCTACAGTTTTGCTTTCAGATCGTGGTTCTCAGTTTTCTTCCAAGTTCTGGCAACAATGGTGTAAAAATCTACAGATTACTTCCAATATGTCCACCAGTTATCATCCTCAAACTGATGGGCAGACTGAAAGACTGAACCAAACTTTGAAGCAATACTTGAAATGTTATGTTACGGACTCTAAGAAATCTTGGTTAGATTTACTTTGGATTGCTGAGTTTGCATACAATACTTCGCCTCATTCGTCAACTGGATCCTCTCCGTTTGAGGCTCTTTACGGCTATGTGCCTAACACCATTCCATTGACTCTACCCAATGATGGGAGTGGTGTGCCGGCAGTTAGAGACTCTGTGCAACTTATGCAGACTATTCATCGTCAGATTCAAGATCGCTTATTACAAAGCAAAAGAAAGTATAAAGAGCAGTATGATAAAAGACATCGTTCAGGTCCTGAGTATGCCCCTGGAGACAAAGTTTGGCTCTCCACAAAGAACTTGAATTTTAAACATAAGAGTATGTTTCAACCTAAGTTCATTGTTCCTTATCCAGTCCTGCGTCAGGTGAACCCTGTGACATTTAAACTGTTGTTGCCCAGGTCCCTGCGCATTCATCCGGTCTTTCATACTTCCCTTCTTAAGCCTGCTAATCAGAACCTGGCTCCCCGTCCAGCACCAATTTTGGTTCATGGCAATTGGGAATATGAGGTGCAGAACATTTTGGATTCTAAACGTCGGGGCTCCAGGTTGTGGTACCTTGTCTCCTGGAAAGGGTACGGTGCTGAGAATGATTCCTGGGAGCCGGCTGTCAATGTTCATGCCCCTCGCTTGTTACGCCGTTTCCACCTCCTTCACCCTCTGAAGCCGGGCCCTAGACCGCTCTTGGGAGGGGGGTGTACTGTCAGGGCTAGGGTGGCTTGCGGTCTAGGGCCCGCCCCACTCAGCATTCGGGGGTTCCCGTGTGGCAAAATGCATCTGTCGTCCTTGGGTGGGCGTTGGTGGCTGATGTGCTCTAGGCCTGCTTGTACATCAGTCTTGCATCCCTGTTAGAATGTCTGTGCAGGCTGCCTGTCCTTAAACTGCTGTTTAATGCTATTCCGCCTAATGCGTGAGGTTTGGCATGTCGGAAGCGTCCGCCTAATGCGTGAGCTTTGGTAGCCTGGTCGCATGCGTGAGCGCCGTAGGCACGTTATCCTACGCGACCGCGCCCTGTCTCCTGTGCTCACTATTCTAGTGCTTTCTGAGAGGTAGCAGGTGGTTTCTTGTGCTCCGTGTTCATTGCCTTTGCAGATCCAGGCCTTGGGAGGAGATCGTCATCGGAGGCTTTCGGTGAGGAATCCAGGGGGTGTGTCAGTTCCAGCTTCCTTCCGTTTTGCTGATTCTTTGGGAGTATGACCATCCTGTGAGTCCAGAGACGATTGAGACCTTCACAGAAAGCAGAGTAGGTCGTACTCTGCAGGTAGGCAGAAGAAATCAGAGTATACTGCGCTTTATTAAACTAATGGTAAAATTCCTGATTTATGTTAAAGGTATAAATCTAAGTACTAATTAAGTGTTTGAATACACAAGATTTTTGGCTCTTCATTCATGTTCAGCTTGGCACTCATAGTTCTTCTCATTGCTGGCAATGGTTGTTACATTATATACGTGTAGTGCATAGCTTTTGTGACGCATATTCACAAGGGTGATATTGTGATTTTGGCGCAATTCAGAATAGATATATTTTGCGTAAAGGTGTTTGTTTTCTGAGTATATGAAAACGTGTAACTGTGTGATATGATATGTAATCTCTACAACTTTGGTAAAGGAGACAATTTACTAAAGCATATTTCTAATTCTTTAAAGGGAAGAATCTGTCGCTATTCGCAACCAAAAGAATAAACGGATTAGTGAATAGGAAATTGTGTAATGCTTTGAATTGCAAGAAACCTATGGAAAACTAATGATAATAAGTTTATAGTCTTGTATTTATGTAATTCCCGGTTTGGGGGTTAAAGGTCAAGATACAGACTTTCAACAAGGAGAGTGTGTTGCTAACTTTTCCTTTTCAGATCTCCTTCCCTGCTGTTCCCTTCCTAATTCCCTTTTCCCCCCCGCTTGATCACTCCAAGATTCTGTGTATTTACTACATTCGGAATTGGAGGTATCGAGAGGTGGGTCCTTATTACTTCACGACAGACCCTGAGGAAGACTTCGCCTGACAGATATTCAGTCTATGATAATGACATACATTATATCATCGCTGCTTCATTTTCTATCACAAAACCTCTTTATTGGCACCTGTCACGCCAGGGCCTATGTAACTCATGACCAAATGAGCTATCTTTGTCAAAAATATTGCTTTTTGTCCCTATAATAACAGGAAACATATACTACATCAAGCTGACTAAATTGCCAAGACCTTCCTTTTTGAGTTTGACTTTCAGGGACTTAGGATCCAAGGCTAATTGTTGGTTTGTTGCAAATCAGAAACAGGAAGGTCAGTGAAATATTTTTACTAGTTATGAAGGACATGTATTCCTCTTTCAATTCTCTAAACTTACTTTGGTGATGGTATGAAAGTGTGTTTTGCCTGTGTAAGCAGGGCAGAGCATTCAGTTCAATGTTCCCCACAGTCTTATTCAGCGTTTATACACGAGCCAATGTGACAGTGTCCATGGCGTGACCAATCTTTGTAGTTAGATACTAGCTATGTGTTTGAGGGGAAGGTACAAAGAGTGAGGGGTGCCCCTGCTTGTAAAAGTGTTCCTGGGGTGAAACACATGAGGTTGAAGGCTAGCTGGACCACTTAGCAACAAAACAAAGGCAGGACGTGCAGAGACACTGTGGTGACGTGATTGTGAAGGTTGGATTTAGTTGTGTTGGGCACTGCAGGTGAGAGTGAAACAAAAACAGATTGTGAGCAGATAACAAAAAGGGGGAAGCCGGTCACAGGGACCCCCAAGAGTCCCTCAGCCATAACACACCTTCAGCGGAGATCTATTCCACACGTCCTAGAACTCGTTCCCCTCATCTGGCTACTGGATTGTGCAATAATTCTGCCTCAGATGAAGGTGAGGAGACGTTGGAGAGAGCTCTGCTTCTTCTCCTCATGATCTTTGTGTGGAGTTGGGCAGTGGCAACACACTTCGATCTTGGCTGGCCCATCGAAGACAGCATGCCCAATAGTAGGACCTGTCATACTATGCACAATAAGCAGGTTCTCAGAAACTAAGCCAATGTACTTCATTCCCTCCATGTTTTAGTCATTTCCTCAGTACTGGAGTATGTTCCTTGATCATTCAGGTTCAAAAATCAATCATCCTGCCTCTGGTTCAGTATGGTCCTTTCTACTGAAGCTCAAAGCTCCTAGAAGGAAGACATTGAACTGGCATACATATGTTCACCTGCTAGTCCATGGCAGCCATTAGAGGAAGGGTACTAAGCAGAGTATTGACAGTGTGTAACCTAAGGTACACGTAAAACGAGCAAGGAACACCTAATTGTATAACAATGGAATTAGAGGAAGACATTAAGAAAGCAATTACATTTTTTTATGTTTCAGAGCTTTGAAGCAGCAACCTGAACTCATAAATATACCTGGAAACATGTATTGGTTACTTGGTTACGATGATGATTGCAGTAGTCAAGACACCATGTATCACTTTATATTATTAAATATTTAATCTGTTCATATACATCTCATACTATGCCAATGTATGAGGTGGATTATAAGGGAATGAGAACAGCAATTCCAGAGAGTCAGCACCTCAGTGTAAGCACGATGTGATGCTCTGCACGAAGCTGAGTCCAGTTTGAAGGGAAATTGCATTTTCGGGGAGGAGCTTCCTCTGTGGTACTTCCACATGAGAGTCTTGGAAAAGGAGAAGAGTGACAGCTGATGCCTAAAGTAGAGTCCAGCTTAAAGGAAGACTGTATTTCCATTGACGTGCATCCCCTGTGGTACCCTCCTGTGAAAATGAGTGGAGAAGGGTTTCTAATGAACTAGAGTCCAGCTTGAAGGGAAACTACAACCCCCAGCTTACTTGCATGGCTATTTCTACCTACCTCTTAGTCCCACACCCCCATGACCCGTACTCTGTATTTCATTTGAGCGGCTGGATGCTTGTCTCCTTGAACGCGGTTGTGATTTGTGAATAGATTTTTCTGCTGGTAGTTGATTTTACTCTGACTCACCCATAGCTGTTAACAGTAAGGCCTACCTGATGAAAGTTATGTATTTATCCACAGGAAAACACGTTTGTGTTATTAGTAGTCTGTAGCTAGATATATCTGGGCAGCCTGGAAGCTAACTTGTAAGCTGAATTTCAGAAAGATCATGAGGTGATTGGTTTTATTGATAAATGCTCCCTGGCCCCCTTAATTATTTTCTATTTTTCAAGTGTTACTTTGTTTTTGCACTGATATTGATTGTCAGCAATGCAAAAAACGTGGTTTCGTTTTTAATCGTGTGAGATAAATAAATATTTAATTTGAACTTTTAAAAACATGATTACATTTATATTTATATGTTTCTTTTTTTTTATTTAAAAACTTTATTGGCATACAAAAAAACCATACAAAAAAATATATATATAGGTGGTGCGTACAGTAGCGGTTTTTTTCTATAACAGTCCATTTGTGGGTGCGCGCTCTTCTCTTTTGTTTTCCCCTCAATTACAAGCGGGGAAGGAAGAGAAAAAGAGAAAAGGGGGGGAAAAGAGGGGGGGGGGGTTACTGGGGTTTCCTCAGGTGGTCGTCGAGTGGGCGCCACATGTGTAGTTTGGCGTTGTGTTCTTTCGAGAAGTTGCCTGTGATGTTGTCTGCTCCCCTCAGGAAGGTGACCCAATTAATCCATGTTTTAAAGTTTGCTTTGGCTGTGTTCTTCCAGTTCGTTAGGATTATTTTAAGGGCTGCTGTGAGCAGTAGGTCTAGGAGTTCTCTCTCTTCTCTACTTTTTAGGTTCGCTGTTAGGTGTTCTGTCGCCAGGCTTACGAAGCTGATTGTTAGGTCGGTTTTGAGGATATCGTTCAAGAAGGTGTTGATTTGTGTCCAGAACCTCTTGACTTTCACGCAGGTGAAAATGAGGTGTTCGAGGGTGCCTTCTTCTTTCTGGCAGTTCCAGCATTTGTCTGATTCTGCGATGCCAACTTTGTGGAGCTTGGATGGCGTCCAGTAGGCCTTGTGGAGTAGCCAATACTTTGTTTGCGCTAGTTGTGGGGTGACCTTGTTTGTTGTCGCTGAGCTCCACATTTTTGCTCGTTCTATTTCATTCAGTTGCCTGCCCAGGAGCGTCTCCCATGCGTTAGTGGCTTTCTTGTTCTGCGCCAGCGTGGAGGGGCTTAGGAGCTTGTAGATCTTTGCAGTTTGGTGACCTGCTGAGTTGAGGAGTTGCAGGTATTTGATGATGCCTGGCTCCCCTCTGCGTAAGTTAGCTTTCGTTATTGCTGTCTTGATCTTTAGGAAGTTGTAGAGCTCTTGGTTTGGGAGGTCGTGTAGCTGCTGTAGGTTCTGGAACGTCAGTGGTCCTTGCTTGGTTTCTGTCTGGTTGGGGAGGCTGATGCCTTTCTCGATCCATGTGTCATTGTGCAATGTCGCTCCATGGTAGGTTACTTTTGTGTTGAACCAGATAGATTCCCATGCTGTGCTTTTCAGCTTCTGCGCCATGCGTCTGTCTACTTTCATCAGTGCCTCCCTCGTGTGTTTCAGTATGGCGTTGGACTTTAGTGGGTGCCGGTTCGCTGTTAGAAGGGCTATTGGCTTGAGCCCTCCCAGGATGTCTTGTTCGACCTCTAGCCATACTGGTTTGTATGTTTGTGTGCCGTCTATCCAGGCAATACCCTGTCTCGCCAGGCATGCCGTTTGGTATGTTTTGAAGTTCGCCAGGTTGAGGCCTCCAAGGTCCCTAGCCAGTCTTAGTTTTTGTAGGCTTATCCTCGGTTTTTTGCTTTTCCATAGGAAGATGTTTATGAGTTGGTCTAGTTTTTTGTGGAATGTCTCTGTCATTGGGAGTGGTAACATTGTTAGTGTGTAGTTTATCGCCGGGGTTATCATCATTTTGATGGTTTCAATTCGTCCCCACCAGCTTATGTATTTTGGCGACCATAGCTCCAGCCTTTCTTTTATTTTTTTCAGTGTGAGGACCTCGTTATGTTATATGTTTCAATGGCTGTTTGTGTATTGGAATACATTGGAACAAAAGCGGCCTTTGCAGGGAGGCACTAGCATTACAGCATTGTGATGCTCGAGTCAGAGGAAAGATCCTTCTGCTTGAATCATAGTTGAGCTTGGAGGGAAAGTGCAGTTTCCAGAACGTGCTTCCTCTACGGCCCCACTATATCAGACTCAAAGGATGATGGGAGCTTCCTCCTGAAGCGGTGCACATCTCACATGTTTTTGTGGGGTCTTGGTCAACAAACTCAAGAAAGCCCCCATAGGACAAGAACCCATTTCAGAGTTTTAAAACAATGTTCTGTCAGGAAAGACATGACCTCATCCTCTCCAACTTGCTTTCCATACTTGCTAAAAGAGGCAGTCGCGCCTTACTAAACAACTAACCTAACGCGCCATTTGTAAATAGAAAGGTGCCTTCCTCCCCCCACCTCCTGTTCCTTGAAAAGCCCCAAGCGGTTATGGTTTTGTAGTTTTGGCCTTAGAGAGAGGGAGGGGCCTGAGTATGGAAAGTGAGGGGAAGGACTCATAGTAATGCAATTACCAGTAAGTAATTTAGGCAATCACTGCACATCTAGCTTCTGGTGCTATATGACTCATTATTGCCAAAATAGGGCAAGAGTGCTTCAAAATGTATTAATAAATATTATAGAACGAGCAAGCAATGAATTGGAAAATGGAAGGGCCTGTGGAATAATGACACCTCTGTCCTCCACCCTTTCAGATTAGGCATGTGAAGTCAAGTCATTCTTTAGGGGTCTATACCAAAGTCCAAATCTTACCCTTTCTGTTCATGACAATAAACAAATCATAGTATAGCATATATTTTTTGTGCATTTTTTGCTAGCTAACACCTTGGAAATTTCAGAGCTAGTTGGGATGCTGCATAAGAAAATGCAGGCTGACACTACTTATCCCACCTCACAGGTCACAGCGTGTGTGAGTAATCGTTTTCCTACTTGACTCCACACTCGATCTTGGACGCTGTTTCTAGCGCCGCCGCCATATAGGGGGAAGTTGGTTGGCACGCTAGTGTTTAGCGTCAGGTGACCTTAAAGGTCGAACTTTCCACCGCTTTTTCAGATCTGTTCCTGAGGCTCAGCCGGGAACCTGCACACACGCACACTTCTTTTAAAAACTTGTGGCTGAAAATCTGTTTGTATGCAACTAGCGTGACTACTATTGCTACGTGCATTTTTAAACTTTTAACTTGTGGCTGATATTTTGTTCGTATGCAAGTAGCGTGATTTAATACTGCTACTTGCATTTTGTAAAACTGTGGCTTGTGTGTTTTTTTACTCTTGCCTCTGCCGATTTCGGGCATTATTTACACAGCGCGTGTTGAATGAAGAGGTCACAGCGTGTGTGAGTAATCGTTTTCCTACCTGACTCCACACTCGATCTTGGACGCTGTTTCTAGCGCCGCCGCCATATTGGGGGAAGTTGGTTGGCACGCTAGTGTTTAGCGTCAGGTGACCTGCCTCCGCCCCATATGTTCAGCATGCCTCCGAGGACGTGCAGCGGACGAGTGCAGCGGACGCGCCATATGCGCGCCGGAGGAGCGCCTGAGGTAAGCCCGTCTGTGCCCGTCCGCGTCCCGGAGGCGTCCGGCCCGGCAGCGGACCTGGCACCTCTTGACAGCACCGCTGAGAGGGCAATTGTCTACGACCATGACTCCTTATTGAGGCTTGGGAATATCACTCGATCGGGCTGTGTCAAACACCTATGCGACCATGCCAATGTCAGGCTTTTTTGTAAGACGTGCGCATGGTCTTCCTCTACTTCGTTTGCATCACGAGTCACTTCCGGCTCTAATAATATTGCTGTGGGGACTTCTGCGATGGCCCACTCACATCCCTGCATGCTTTTAAACACGCGATCACTTGGTAAGCATGCCCTTGATCTCTTTAATCTACTCTCCGAACAGAAGCCGTCATGTCTCTTTCTTACAGAGACTTGGCTATGTGACTCCTCTAGCCCCGATATCTCCACTGCCCTCCCCCTAACTACTATATAGTTAGGAAAGATCGAGAGCTGGGAAGAGGAGGCGGAGTGGCGTTAGTGGTTGACAAGCGTTACACCTGCTCTGTACTTGAAACTGCCAATATTCCTGGGGTTCATTACCTTGGCTTCTGTCTATCTTTTTCCCCGCACCATTCCTGTGCCGGCCTCTTGGTCTATCGCCCTCCAGGTCATCTGGGCCCTTTCTGTGATAAACTCCATCACACTTTATCCCCTCTTGCAATGAAATATAAGCATCTCCTTCTTCTTGGAGATTTCAACATTCATATGGTCGAACTTGAGTCCAGTGACTCTGTTAAATTAAGTGATGTGACTAGCACGTTTGATCTCCTACCCTACTTTTATGGTGCTACCCATAATAAAGGTCATTTGTTAGATCAAGTCTTTTCCTCTGTGTCCATCCAATCCTATCCACCACTGCCCATGACATGGTCTGACCACTTTCTGTTAAATTTTGACATCGCGGGTCTTGCTAAACCTGCCTGTACGGTTAATGGCACCCAACCCACGGTCTTCCGTCCTTTCCATCGTGTCACCACTGATATGCTAGAGCAGTCCTTGGCTTCCCATCCTTGTCAAACGACTGGCAACCTCGAGCAGGACCTCTCTAGCTTTCAGTCCTGGCTTGCGCAACGTTTTGATGAATTGGCGCCCATATCTGCCAGATCTTTAACATCTCAACGTATCTCAGCCCCCTGGTTTACCTCCGAACTTCACGAGAGTAGGAAAAATTGCAAGAAAGCCGAACGTTTGTGGCGAAAAAATTATGATGCCCCTTTGAAAATAAAATTAAAAAATTTGACTAAAACCTATCATAAAGAAATTACACTGGCGAAAAAAGCTTTCTTTGCTAAAAGAATTAACTCAGCCTGTAACATCAGTAAGGAAATATTCAAAATCGTTAGGGAATTTACTTACCCCCTCGCTTCAAACCCCAAATTTTCACCCTCTGAACTCTGGGTCAATCAGCTGGCTAGCTTTTTTTATAATAAAATTCTTAACATCCAGGCATCCTATCCGTCCACCGCCTCGGCCTCTGATTTCGGCCCCCTTTCATCAATGGTGAATTTTCCACAGGATATTGATACCCTGTCATTTTTTCCTCCTCTGTCATTAGAGGTTTCGCTTGATTTGCTTCAAAAACTGAAATCTGGCTCTCCCTCCGACCCTTGCCCCGCAAAAATCCTGTCTAAAATGGCTCATGTTCTCAATCCTCTGATCAATCCACTTCTCAATGCACCATTCACCTTGGGCGAGGTCCCAAAGGCCTGGAAAAAGGCTCATGTCATCCCTCCTATAAAAAAATCTAATTTGAACCCTTTAGAACACTCCAACTATAGGCCAATATCCCTGCTTCCTGCCCTTGCCAAACTCGCAGAAAAGCATGTACATTCCACCTTATCAAAATTCTTAGAAGCCCATGACATTCTGCATCAGACGCAGTCTGGTTTTCGCGCTAACCTCAGTACAGAAACAGCACTTCTGGAGGTAACTGAGACTATAAAGGAAGTGACAGATCGTGGAGGGAAGGCAATGCTAGTACTACTCGATCTCTCAGTGGCCTTCGACACCGTCCCTCATAACCGGCTCCTTTTTAGACTTCATGAGATCGGAATTAGAGGGACGGTGTTCAACTGGCTCAAGTCCTTTCTCTCTGAGCGCCAACAAATGATCTGGTCACCACCTTTTTCAGCAACTGTTCCATCTCTTGATGTGGGAGTGCCACAGGGATCAGTTTTAAGGCCCACCCTATTTAACATTTACCTCTCCCCTCTGGCTGAATTAGTGGAGACCTTTGGCGCGCGTATTGTGTCATATGCGGACGATACGCAGCTGCTCTTCACCTGCGATAAGAACTCTGATTTTGCAGGCGACTCCATCAAAAACTGTTTAGAGGCGGTCTTCTCCTGGTTTCAGCTGAATCAGCTTAAATGTAACTCAGACAAGTCTGAAATTTTATTTTTGGGCTGCTCTCCTGATATCCAATGGAAATCTTGGTGGCAGGCACACATGCATCCTCCTTCCTCCCCCACTGTAATTGCTAAAAATCTGCGTGTTAAATTTGACAATGGTCTTACTTTTAAACCCCAGATTCTTGCCCTAGTAGGCCAATGTTTTGGCGTTCTACGAATTCTTAGGAAATTCCTCCCCCTACTGTCACAGGCACATAGGAGAATTACTGTACAAGCTATGATTGGATCCAGGCTTGATTACGCCAATGTGCTCTATTTAGGTCTCCCAGAGTACCTCCTATCTCGCCTACAGACTGTTCAAAATTCTGCCGCAAGGGCCATTTACGGCCTAAGCCGCAGATCCCACACCTCGTCCCTCCTTGATGCACTGCACTGGCTCCCGGTGAGGAAACGTATCATCTTCAAGACTCTGACCTTGACTTTTAAATCCTTGCATGGTACTGGGGCAGTCTATCTCAGGAAACATGTTCAGTTCTACCATCCTGCTAGATCGTTGCGTTCAGCTACTCAAGCCCTAGCTGTCGTTCCATCTGTAAAGCATTCGCGCATTGGAGGTCGCTCTTATAGAGCCTGTGCTCCGCAGCTTTGGAATAAGCTCCCCCTCTCATTGAGGAAAGCTGATAATCTCCTGTTGTTCAGGAAAGGCCTTAAGACATGGCTATTCAGCCTTTAATGCACCTGATTCAGAAAAGGGGGTGGTGATGAACAGAGTGTCTGAATTAAGCAGACCACTCTTACCCAGTCCAAAGATCAGGGCTTGATCCATCACCGTTATTTAGCTCACTGCCCCATCCCAGCTCAGAACCTGGCTATATGCAAATTAGTCTGTCCCTGGCCCAGTGCATCATGGGAACAGGGCAGACCAAACTACCTAGCCAATTCTTCACCAGAAAGGAGACAAGCTTCCGGGGACCGGTTTCTGCCATTCCAGGCGTCGTCGGCCCGGCTTGCTTGAATCCTGATGGAGCAGTGAGCAAGGGACTCATGTCTGAGTATACCCTTCCACGCTTTTGGTGGACAAAATGATTCAGAAAAGGGGGTGGTGATGAACAGAGTGTCTGAATTAAGCAGACCACTCTTACCCAGTCCAAAGATCAGGGCTTGATCCATCACCGTTATTTAGCTCACTGCCCCATCCCAGCTCAGAACCTGGCTATATGCAAATTAGTCTGTCCCTGGCCCAGTGCATCATGGGAACAGGGCAGACCAAACTACCAAGCCAATTCTTCACCAGAAAGGAGACAAGCTTCCGGGGACCGGTTTCTGCCATTCCAGGCGTCGTCGGCCCGGCTTGCTTGAATCCTGATGGAGCAGTGAGCAAGGGACTCATGTCTGAGTATACCCTTCCACGCTTTTGGTGGACAAAATGATTCAGAAAAGGGGGTGGTGATGAACAGAGTGTCTGAATTAAGCAGACCACTCTTACCCAGTCCAAAGATCAGGGCTTGATCCATCACCGTTATTTAGCTCACTGCCCCATCCCAGCTCAGAACCTGGCTATATGCAAATTAGTCTGTCCCTGGCCCAGTGCATCATGGGAACAGGGCAGACCAAACTACCAAGCCAATTCTTCACCAGAAAGGAGACAAGCTTCCGGGGACCGGTTTCTGCCATTCCAGGCGTCGTCAGCCCGGCTTGCTTGAATCCTGATGGAGCAGTGAGCAAGGGACTCATGTCTGAGTATACCCTTCCACGCTTTTGGTGGACAAAATGATTCAGAAAAGGGGGTAGTGATGAACAGAGTGTCTGAATTAAGCAGACCACTCTTACCCAGTCCAAAGATCAGGGCTTGATCCATCACCGTTATTTAGCTCACTGCCCCATCCCAGCTCAGAACCTGGCTATATGCAAATTAGTCTGTCCCTGGCCCAGTGCATCATGGGAACAGGGCAGACCAAACTACCAAGCCAATTCTTCACCAGAAAGGAGACAAGCTTCCGGGGACCGGTTTCTGCCATTCCAGGCGTCGTCGGCCCGGCTTGCTTGAATCCTGATGGAGCAGTGAGCAAGGGACTCATGTCTGAGTATACCCTTCCACGCTTTTGGTGGACAAAATGATTCAGAAAAGGGGGTGGTGATGAACAGAGTGTCTGAATTAAGCAGACCACTCTTACCCAGTCCAAAGATCAGGGCTTGATCCATCACCGTTATTTAGCTCACTGCCCCATCCCAGCTCAGAACCTGGCTATATGCAAATTAGTCTGTCCCTGGCCCAGTGCATCATGGGAACAGGGCAGACCAAACTACCAAGCCAATTCTTCACCAGAAAGGAGACAAGCTTCCGGGGAACGGTTTCTGCCATTCCAGGCGTCGTCGGCCCGGCTTGCTTGAAGCCTGATGGAGCAGTGAGCAAGGGACTCATGTCTGAGTATACCCTTCCACGCTTTTGGTGGACAAAATGATTCAGAAAAGGGGGTGGTGATGAACAGAGTGTCTGAATTAAGCAGACCACTCTTACCCAGTCCAAAGATCAGGGCTTGATCCATCACCGTTATTTAGCTCACTGCCCCATCCCAGCTCAGAACCTGGCTATATGCAAATTAGTCTGTCCCTGGCCCAGTGCATCATGGGAACAGGGCAGACCAAACTACCAAGCCAATTCTTCACCAGAAAGGAGACAAGCTTCCGGGGACCAGTTTCTGCCATTCCAGGCGTCGTCGGCCCGGCTTGCTTGAATCCTGATGGAGCAGTGAGCAAGGGACTCATGTCTGAGTATACCCTTCCACGCTTTTGGTGGACAAAATGATTCAGAAAAGGGGGTGGTGATGAACAGAGTGTCTGAATTAAGCAGACCACTCTTACCCAGTCCAAAGATCAGGGCTTGATCCATCACCGTTATTTAGCTCACTGCCCCATCCCAGCTCAGAACCTGGCTATATGCAAATTAGTCTGTCCCTGGCCCAGTGCATCATGGGAACAGGGCAGACCAAACTACCAAGCCAATTCTTCACCAGAAAGGAGACAAGCTTCCGGGGACCGGTTTCTGCCATTCCAGGCGTCGTCGGCCCGGCTTGCTTGAATCCTGATGGAGCAGTGAGCAAGGGACTCATGTCTGAGTATACCCTTCCACGCTTTTGGTGGACAAAATGATTCAGAAAAGGGGGTGGTGATGAACAGAGTGTCTGAATTAAGCAGACCACTCTTACCCAGTCCAAAGATCAGGGCTTGAGCCATCACCGTTATTTAGCTCACTGCCCCATCCCAGCTCAGAACCTGGCTATATGCAAATTAGTCTGTCCCTGGCCCAGTGCATCATGGGAACAGGGCAGACCAAACTACCAAGCCAATTCTTCACCAGAAAGGAGACAAGCTTCCGGGGACCGGTTTCTGCCATTCCAGGCGTCGTCGGCCCGGCTTGCTTGAATCCTGATGGAGCAGTGAGCAAGGGACTCATGTCTGAGTATACCCTTCCACGCTTTTGGTGGACAAAATGATTCAGAAAAGGGGGTGGTGATGAACAGAGTGTCTGAATTAAGCAGACCACTCTTACCCAGTCCAAAGATCAGGGCTTGATCCATCACCGTTATTTAGCTCACTGACCCATCCCAGCTCAGAACCTGGCTATATGCAAATTAGTCTGTCCCTGGCCCAGTGCATCATGGGAACAGGGCAGACCAAACTACCAAGCCAATTCTTCTCCAGAAAGGAGACAAGCTTCCGGGGACCGGTTTCTGCCATTCCAGGCGTCGTCGGCCCGGCTTGCTTGAATCCTGATGGAGCAGTGAGCAAGGGACTCATGTCTGAGTATACCCTTCCACGCTTTTGGTGGACAAAATGATTCAGAAAAGGGGGTGGTGATGAACAGAGTGTCTGAATGAAAATACGGTGATGGATCAAGCCCTGATCCTTTGACTGGGTAGGAGTGTTCTGCTTAATTCAGATACTCTGTCCATCACCACCCCCTTTAGAATCGTTTTGGCCACCACAAGTGTGGAAGGGTATGCTCAGATGTGAGTCCCTTGCTCACTGCACCATCAGGATTCAAGCAAGCCGGGCCGAAGACGGCTGTAATGCCAGAAACTGGTCCCCGGAAGCTTGTTTCCTTTCCAGTAAAGAATTGGCTTGGTAGTTTGGTCTGCCCTGTTCCCATGATGCACTGGGCCAGGGTCAGACTAATTTGCATGTAGCCAGGTTCTGAACTGGGATGGTGCAGTGAGCTAAAAAACGGTGATGATCAAGCCCTGATCTTTTGACTGGGTAGGAGTGTTCTGCTTAATTCAGATACTCTGTCCATCACCACCCCCTTTAGAATCGTTTTGGCCACCACAAGTGTGGAAGGGTATGCTCAGATGTGAGTCCCTTGCTGACTGCACCATCAGGATTCAAGCAAGCCGGGCCGAAGACGGCTGTAATGCCAGAAACCGGTCCCCGGAAGCTTGTTTCCTTTCCAGTAAAGAATTGGCTTGGTAGTTTGGTCTGCCCTGTTCCCATGATGCACTGGGCCAGGGTCAGACTAATTTGCATGTAGCCAGGTTCTGAACTGGGATGGTGCAGTGAGCTAAAAAACGGTGATGGATCAAGCCCTGATCTTTTGACTGGGTAGGAGTGTTCTGCTTAATTCAGATACTCTGTCCATCACCACCCCCTTTAGAATCGTTTTGGCCACCACAAGTGTGGAAGGGTATGCTCAGATGTGAGTCCCTTGCTCACTGCACCATCAGGATTCAAGCAAGCCGGGCCGAAGACGGCTGTAATGCCAGAAACCGGTCCCCGGAAGCTTGTTTCCTTTCCAGTAATGAATTGGCTAGGTAGTTTGGTCTGCCCTGTTCCCATGATGCACTGGGCCAGGGTCAGACTAATTTGCATGTAGCCAGGTTCTGAACTGGGATGGTGCAGTGAGCTAAAAAACGGTGATGGATCAAGCCCTGATCCTTTGACTGGGTAGGAGTGTTCTGCTTAATTCAGATACTCTGTCCATCACCACCCCCTTTAGAATCGTTTTGGCCACCACAAGTGTGGAAGGGTATGCTCAGATGTGAGTCCCTTGCTCACTGCACCATCAGGATTCAAGCAAGCCGGGCCGAAGACGGCTGTAATGCCAGAAACCGGTCCCCGGAAGCTTGTTTCTTTTCCAGTAAAGAATTGGCTTGGTAGTTTGGTCTGCCCTGTTCCCATGATGCACTGGGCCAGGGTCAGACTAATTTGCATGTAGCCAGGTTCTGAACTGGGATGGTGCAGTGAGCTAAAAAACGGTGATGGATCAAGCCCTGATCCTTTGACTGGGTAGGAGTGTTCTGCTTAATTCAGATACTCTGTCCATCACCACCCCCTTTAGAATCGTTTTGGCCACCACAAGTGTGGAAGGGTATGCTCAGATGTGAGTCCCTTGCTCACTGCACCATCAGGATTCAAGCAAGCCGGGCCGAAGACGGCTGTAATGCCAGAAACCGGTCCCCGGAAGCTTGTTTCCTTTCCAGTAAAGAATTGGCTTGGTAGTTTGGTCTGCCCTGTTCCCATGATGCACTGGGCCAGGGTCAGACTAATTTGCATGTAGCCAGGTTCTGAACTGGGATGGTGCAGTGAGCTAAAAAACGGTGATGGATCAAGCCCTGATCCTTTGACTGTGTAGGAGTGTTCTGCCTAATTCAGATACTCTGTCCATCACCACCCCCTTTAGAATCGTTTTGGCCACCACAAGTGTGGAAGGGTATGCTCAGATGTGAGTCCCTTGCTCACTGCACCATCAGGATTCAAGCAAGCCGGGCCGAAGACGGCTGTAATGCCAGAAACCGGTCCCCGGAAGCTTGTTTCCTTTCCAGTAAAGAATTGGCTTGGTAGTTTGGTCTGCCCTGTTCCCATGATGCACTGGGCCAGGGTCAGACTAATTTGCATGTAGCCAGGTTCTGAACTGGGATGGTGCAGTGAGCTAAAAAACGGTGATGGATCAAGCCCTGATCTTTTGACTGGGTAGGAGTGTTCTGCTTAATTCAGATACTCTGTCCATCACCACCCCCTTTAGAATCGTTTTGGCCACCACAAGTGTGGAAGGGTATGCTCAGATGTGAGTCCCTTGCTCACTGCACCATCAGGATTCAAGCAAGCCGGACCGAAGACGGCTGTAATGCCAGAAACCGGTCCCCGGAAGCTTGTTTCCTTTCCAGTAAAGAATTGGCTTGGTAGTTTGGTCTGCCCTGTTCCCATGATGCACTGGGCCAGGGTCAGACTAATTTGCATGTAGCCAGGTTCTGAACTGGGATGGTGCAGTGAGCTAAAAAACGGTGATGGATCAAGCCCTGATCTTTTGACTGGGTAGGAGTGTTCTGCTTAATTCAGATACTCTGTCCATCACCACCCCCTTTAGAATCGTTTTGGCCACCACAAGTGTGGAAGGGTATGCTCAGATGTGAGTCCCTTGCTCACTGCACCATCAGGATTCAAGCAAGCCAGGCCGAAGACGGCTGTAATGCCAGAAACCGGTCCCCGGAAGCTTGTTTCCTTTCCAGTAAAGAATTGGCTTGGTAGTTTGGTCTGCCCTGTTCCCATGATGCACTGGGCCAGAGTCAGACTAAATTGCATGTAGCCAGGTTCTGAACTGGGATGGTGCAGTGAGCTAAAAAACGGTGATGGATCAAGCCCTGATCTTTTGACTGGGTAGGAGTGTTCTGCTTAATTCAGATACTCTGTCCTTCACCACCCCCTTTAGAATCGTTTTGGCCACCACAAGTGTGGAAGGGTATGCTCAGATGTGAGTCCCTTGCTCACTGCACCATCAGGATTCAAGCAAGCCGGGCCGAAGACGGCTGTAATGCCAGAAACCGGTCCCCGGAAGCTTGTTTCCTTTCCAGTAAAGAATTGGCTTGGTAGTTTGGTCTGCCCTGTTCCCATGATGGACTGGGCCAGGGTCAGACTAATTTGCATGTAGCCAGGTTCTGAACTGGGATGGTGCAGTGAGCTAAAAAACGGTGATGGATCAAGCCCTGATCTTTTGACTGGGTAGGAGTGTTCTGCTTAATTCAGATACTCTGTCCATCACCACCCCCTTTAGAATCGTTTTGGCCACCACAAGTGTGGAAGGGTATGCTCAGATGTGAGTCCCTTGCTCACTGCACCATCAGGATTCAAGCAAGCCGGGCCGAAGACGGCTGTAATGCCAGAAACCGGTCCCCGGAAGCTTGTTTCCTTTCCAGTAAAGAATTGGCTTGGTAGTTTGGTCTGCCCTGTTCCCATGATGCACTGGGCCAGGGTCAGACTAATTTGCATGTAGCCAGGTTCTGAACTGGGATGGTGCAGTGAGCTAAAAAACGGTGATGGATCAAGCCCTGATCTTTTGACTGGGTAGGAGTGTTCTGCTTAATTCAGATACTCTGTCCATCACCACCCCCTTTAGAATCGTTTTGGCCACCACAAGTGTGGAAGGGTATGCTCAGATGTGAGTCCCTTGCTCACTGCACCATCAGGATTAAAGCAAACCGGGCCGAAGACGGCTGTAATGCCAGAAACCGGTCCCCGGAAGCTTGTTTCCTTTCCAGTAAAGAATTGGCTTGGTAGTTTGGTCTGCCCTGTTCCCATGATGCACTGGGCCAGGGTCAGACTAATTTGCATGTAGCCAGGTTCTGAACTGGGATGGTGCAGTGAGCTAAAAAACGGTGATGGATCAAGCCCTGATCTTTTGACTGGGTAGGAGTGTTCTGCTTAATTCAGATACTCTGTCCATCACCACCCCCTTTAGAATCGTTTTGGCCACCACAAGTGTGGAAGGGTATGCTCAGATGTGAGTCCCTTGCTCACGACACCATCAGGATTCAAGCAAGCCGGGCCGAAGACGGCTGTAATGCCAGAAACCGGTCCCCGGAAGCTTGTTTCCTTTCCAGTAAAGAATTGGCTTGGTAGTTTGGTCTGCCCTGTTCCCATGATGCACTGGGCCAGGGTCAGACTAATTTGCATGTAGCCAGGTTCTGAACTGGGATGGTGCAGTGAGCTAAAAAACGGTGATGGATCAAGCCCTGATCTTTTGACTGGGTAGGAGTGTTCTGCTTAATTCAGATACTCTGTCCATCACCACCCCCTTTAGAATCGTTTTGGCCACCACAAGTGTGGAAGGGTATGCTCAGATGTGAGTCCCTTGCTCACTGCACCATCAGGATTCAAGCAAGCCGGGCCGAAGACGGCTGTAATGCCAGAAACCGGTCCCCGGAAGCTTGTTTCCTTTCCAGTAAAGAATTGGCTTGGTAGTTTGGTCTGCCCTGTTCCCATGATGCACTGGGCCAGGGTCAGACTAATTTGCATGTAGCCAGGTTCTGAACTGGGATGGTGCAGTGAGCTAAAAAACGGTGATGGATCAAGCCCTGATCTTTTGACTGGGTAGGAGTGTTCTGCTTAATTCAGATACTCTGTCCATCACCACCCCCTTTAGAATCGTTTTGGCCACCACAAGTGTGGAAGGGTATGCTCAGATGTGAGTCCCTTGCTCACTGCACCATCAGGATTCAAGCAAGCCGGGCCGAAGACGGCTGTAATGCCAGAAACCGGTCCCCGGAAGCTTGTTTCCTTTCCAGTAAAGAATTGGCTTGGTAGTTTGGTCTGCCCTGTTCCCATGATGCACTGGGCCAGGGTCAGACTAATTTGCATGTAGCCAGGTTCTGAACTGGGATGGTGCAGTGAGCTAAAAAACGGTGATGGATCAAGCCCTGATCTTTTGACTGGGTAGGAGTGTTCTGCTTAATTCAGATACTCTGTCCATCACCACCCCCTTTAGAATCGTTTTGGCCACCACAAGTGTGGAAGGGTATGCTCAGATGTGAGTCCCTTGCTCACTGCACCATCAGGATTCAAGCAAGCCGGGCCGAAGACGGCTGTAATGCCAGAAACCGGTCCCCGGAAGCTTGTTTCCTTTCCAGTAAAGAATTGGCTTGGTAGTTTGGTCTGCCCTGTTCCCATGATGCACTGGGCCAGGGTCAGACTAATTTGCATGTAGCCAGGTTCTGAACTGGGATGGTGCAGTGAGCTAAAAAACGGTGATGGATCAAGCCCTGATCTTTTGACTGGGTAGGAGTGTTCTGCTTAATTCAGATACTCTGTCCATCACCACCCCCTTTAGAATCGTTTTAATGCACCTGGTTCTTCTGCTCCGTCTCTCTCTTCAGATCTGTACAGCGCCGGGACACTCTGCCCGAGTAGCCGCGCGCTATATAAATCGCCAATTAACATAACATAACCTCCTTTTCCAACTACTCTCATTGAATGAAGAGGCACGAGACCTGGCAGATTTGCATCAAGCTGTTAGCCTAAACTGTATATTTCCTTGGTCCCAGGCACCTTATTTATTTATAAGTTTTTATATAGAGTATAATTTACCCCAAGTTGTTACAGCGCTTTACATTAGAACCAGTTACATTACAGGACTTCATAGTACATGTTACTATATGTTACTTTTACTCTGTTACTACTCCAGTATGCCGCTTCCTCCCGCTTCCTCCCTGGGATAGATAAGAGTAGGCAGATATAGAATTATCACCTAGTGAACAGGATACACGGCTGGTAGTGTGTGTGAGGGACATGCCACTCAGGCCAGTGGAGGTGGTGGCAAAGTGGGATGAGGAATGAAAGCAACAGCTTTGCATAAACAGACTGCAAGCCTCCTACACCAGGACTGGCTACTGGCTCCCCTCACCCATGCTATTTTTCAATGTAAGCACGTGAGCTGACGCAGCGATTTCAATACCTCAAAAAAACAGTGCTTTCAGTGGTTACTCATTTTCGCCCCATAAAAAACAACTGACAGTGTTTTACCGGTGTTTATGGAACGCTTTTATTTTATTATTGTTTTTTCCATTTTTCTTCAGAAATTGTATACTGCTCTACATTTCAGACTGATGAGGCATTGAAGTGCTTTTTCGGCGAGTGGCACGCTACTCCAGAACCCATAAAGGATTAGTGTTGAATTAGTATAGTGAAATATGAAAGTAATTTGGGTGGTGGATAGGTTAGTCGGTTATTTGGATTGAGAAAGATAGCGCAGGGACAGAAGAGGGAAAAAGGTTTGTATTTATATAGCGCTTTTTACCCCTGATGGGGTGTTGAAGCGCCTTTTTTGCAAATAGCATGCTACTCCAGGACCCATTAAAGGATTAGTGTTGAATTAGTATAGTGAAATATGAAAGTAATTTGAGTGGTGGATATTAGTCAGTTATTTGGATTGAGAAAGATAGCGGAGGATTACAAGACGGAAAAAAGGTTTGCATTTATATAGTGCTTGTTACCCCTGATGGAGTGTTGAAGCGCTTTTTTGGCGAGTAGCACACTACTCAAGATCACATTAAAGGATTAGTGTTGAATTAGTATAGTGAAATATGAAGGTAATTTGAGTGGTGGATATGTTAGTCAGTTATTGTTATTAGTAGTAGCAGTAGTAGAAGAAGGAAAGGTCATCCTTATCTATTATAACTACCATTAAGTTGTTAATACTATCCCTAATATTATTATTTAATTTACCATTACTTTTGCTATGATTATTATACACATTACAAGCCCTCTGCTAAGTGGGAAAGCTGGTATACTCCCATACACTTCAGAGAGATGGAATAACAAATGATAAGTTAGAGAGAGCTGACTGGATGGTCACAACTATTCATTAAAGCTGTGAAAAAAACCTTAATATCAGATCTTTGCAATGCATCTGTCGTAGCGCGTTCTCATTTAAAATCCATTTCCAGGTGTTAGAAACTGGGTTTTACGGTTTAAAACCTGATTTATAGTTTGTTATTTACACAACATCTGCTGTTAATTTAGGTAACTAATAAGAATCTCAAAGTTACTATTTTCGGTCAAAACTAGGGAACTGGGGGTGTGGCTAGCAGCCGAAGAGAATGGCGGCTAGTTAGAACGGCTCCTGCATCCTCGCCATCTATCCTGCACAATCCTGAGCCTTAAACGATTGTTAACCTCAAAAACGAGTGCTACATCGGCCCAGCATCCTACCGCTGTAATGAATGAGTTGGAATTACTCCTACGCAACGGGTGAGGGAACAGCAAAACTCCGGCGGCTTGTGGTGCAGAAATGATAATGGTGGCAGGGCAACCTCTGACTGCAGCCACTTGATTTATCTAGTGCAATCTCACTGGTGGATCGGCAGGCGTGGCACCTCTGATCAATACGGGCCCGCTGGTCGAGTGTGCGGCGGAGACGAGGGGCTTAGGTGAGCATATTGCGGCTGACTGTGAGCGGCGGAGCGGACATCTTAGCGGGGAGACTGCCACCCAAGGTAGCAGCTTCGGAGGCTGGCTAGGTCCGGATCTGGCCGCAAGGATCTCCTCCGATATCGGGGGATCAGAGGTGAGGCTGGGCGCATGTCCCTGGGGGCAAACTGAGTACTGGGGAGTGGTGGCAAGACCTTGTCCATTCTGAGACCCACACCCCAAAAAAAGAGACAATTCAATGCCTGGAGACTCCGAGGCCCACATGAGGACCTGAACACAGAAGAGGGATGCTAATTGTGTTGGGCGCCCCCCCCCCCCCCGGGTGTCGTGGTAACACCGGACTGGGGAGATGTACGTGTCGGCATGGCCCATGGTAGATGTACGATATTGCCAGACTGTGACTGGGTGTGCCCCTGAAGCGGAAAGAGACCCAGGGCACAGTCCAAGGAGTCGGGGGACAAGCGAACAGAGCTCCTGCTGATCCCTGAAGAGAGTGGCGGGCTCTTAAGGGACTGATACGGCCCCATTAACAATATAGGCAGTCCAGTGGCAGGAAAGGTATAGCCTCAATAAGCTGGCACCTTGGAGGGGTCCTTATACTGGCAACTGCGACTGAACTACTGGGACTCGCGGGCTGATACGGAGTTGGCTGTGCCCGGGGGGGCGAAAAGTGTGCTGATGCTGTTGGACTATCGGTTGGTGTAGGAACGGGAAGCAAACAAAGAGAGACCCCAGGGAAACCCGACAGGCCAGCGGCAAGACAGTCACTCTCGCTAGGTAGGCGGCGGGGACTACCGAGGTCAACTCTGGCAGCAGTGCCCTCCCATACAACCTAAGGCTCAAATATGGCAACGGGCAGAGGTCAGAAGGCTAATGTGCACAACAAGTTAGCCAAGTTTGCATGGAGTAAATCTGGAGAATACCGACACGCACAGCAGATGGAGGTAATGGAGTCGCAGAAAACTCCCAAACAAATGTCGGAGCTGACACTGCACGACGTCATGAAGGCTATAAGTGGCGTGCGCACCTCCCTTGACTCAATCAATATAGAAGTGTCCATCATGAGGGCAGATTTTCGTAAAATGGATGACAGGGTGAAAGGCCTTAAAATTGTCATGTAGGCCGACATGTCTCAGCTCCAAATGCAGGTAACCGAGCTTCAAAGTCGACAAGAGTGGATGGCACAGCAACTGGTTGAATACGAAGGGCAGGCCCGATGAAACAACATTTGCATATTGGGGGTTCCCAAACGGGCTGAAGGGCCAACATCTGACCTCTATATGGAAGATTTAATAACAACTCACCTACAGCCTAAGAAACTGTGCAGTTACTTTTCAATTGAAAGAGCACATCGAGTGCCGGGGGCAGGCCAAAGCCCGGAACCCTCCCAGGACCCCTCATCGCCCATGTGTTCAACTATAGAGATTGGGACACCATATTGCAAACAGCACGATCCAGTCCTCTTCTTAAGATCGACAACAACAAAGTCATGTTCTTTACAGACTTCACTGCCAAGGTCCAGGCCCAAATTCGCAGCTTCCAAGCGGTGAAAAAAGAGCTCAGGGACCGTGAAGACAAACACGTCATGCTCCTTCCAGCGAAGTTTAGAGTGGAGTTGGACTGCAAGTCGTGATTCTTCACATCACCGGAAGAAGCATGGGACTGGTTGGAGGGATGGTGCAGGGTGGGAGGCCAGCGGTGAGATTGAAATGGAGGACCTAGGCCTCAAAGAGGGACGTTAGAGACCCTGTCTGTTATTACTCCTGTTGCAGTGAATGAGGAGACTGAGTGCAGATAGAACTTGTACCGGAGGCTGGGACTGCCTGAGATCTACACAATCGCAAGTACAGTAGCAGGGGTGGGATAGCTCCTAAGACTTAATCTGAGTGTGGAACGCCTGTGAGCTTAATTTTTGGACTATCAACCCCAAATGGACGGACTTCCGGGATATGATTTCTAACTAGAGTGTATGTGGGGTGGAAGGCAGACTAAGAAAAGCATAACATAGGTTGCGGTTAGCAGGGATGGGGGTATATCCAGCCTGCTCCTTTAACTATTTTGTGGGATGGGGAGAGGCACTCTGCCTAGTTAGGGAGTGGGTAGTTTTAAATCCACGGGCAGGAGGGCAGGGAGGGAGGGTGGTTGGGTGTTTACATCTTCAATAAATGTTTGATTTACAAAGCAGAAACTGTATAGTTGGAAACCTGAAATGCACGTTTCAATTGACCTACTACAATCTGACTCTAAATATATACTAGATGACTGGGGGTAAAGGAGATCTGTCATTATCTGTCCTCATCTGGAATGTCAATGGGATGGGGGATAAAATAAAGCGTGAAATCATTCAGTAGTACTTGAAAAGACAGGCTCCAGACATTGTACTATTGCAAGAGACTCACTTGGTGGGGAAAAAAGTAAAGCTCTCTCATGATGGGGGTACAAACTCCTAGTATGACTGGAGACCCTAAAACTGACAACCAGCTTCTTGTTGAGCACTGGATGCTCGGATTAAGAGATCAGTCGGCTCCTGTAGTTCCGACTCATGGGCCACTAAAAAAGAAACTATCCGCACCTTGGTTTTCACATTCCCTACAAGAAAAGCAAGGGGAAGTAAGGGCACTAGAACGTTGATGGCGCCGAAACTACGAAAGTAATGACCTTAACATCTACAAATCCACACGCAAAAAATATAATTCCCTGATCAAGACCACTAAAATAAACTGCTACACAGAGGCCATAAAAAACACCCATAACAAACAGAAAGAGATTTTCAAAATAGTAAATCTATTTACGAACCCTAAAAGTCTTCTACAAGAGATCCCTCCCTCCCAGAGTCTTTGCAACAACATAGCAGACTATTTTGAATAAAAAGTCCTGACACTCACTAAAGATTTCCCCCCTCCCATGCCATCTATCTCAGATGAGGGGATCACTGCAGGCACAAATACAGCCTGCCTGTTAAATCAGGCTCTCCTTTTGACTCCTGCCCCCCATTCTATTACAGGCCCTCATTGACACTGTCAACCCCACCATCAACAATATAATAAATTACTCACTTTGTACAGCAATGATTCCTATAGAATGGAAACTTGCGGCGGTAAAACCACTCCAGAAGAAGCAATTGGCAGATCCCACAACCCTCTCTAATCCACGGCCTATTTCGCTTTTACCCACCTTGTGCAAGCTAACTGAAAAATTTGTGAACAGACAACTCACTACTTTTTTAGAAGATACCAATGTGTGGCACTCCAACCAATCGGGTTTCAGAGTCCAACACTCTGCAGAATCCGCCCTCCTGTTCACCGTGGAAACCCTACGTATAGCCATGGGTCAGGGAAAGAAGGCAGTTCTGGTGCTATTAGACCTATCCGTGGCCTTTGACACGGTCTCTCACTCCATTCTTTTTTTTTTCAGAACAATATTTTATTGTGCTGTTGAAGAGTTACATAAGACATACAGCGTCCCGATCCCGGGGAGGCTGCGAGCATGAAGGCAAAAATCATGTTGTAAAACAATTCAAACAGTCATTTAAATACAAAAACTAACCCTAAGTCCCTCCTCCCATCACCCCCCTAATCTCCCACCCGGAGTCCCCCTTACACCACCCCCTGCACAGCGTCGAATCAGTCTATACGTAGAACATAGCAAGGTACATGAAGTGTGTATCCCTCTTCACATGAGTTCAATGTCCAAATGTCTTTCACCCGGTTCATCACGTGCTGGCGGCTCCAGCCATAACCCCCTGTACTCTGCCCATCTCTTCCAAATTTTGTAGTGTTTCCTGGGGCAACCCCTGACTTCAAATATCGGGCGTTCCAGACCCATAGAGTAGTCAAGTCCCCTCTTCCACACACCCAACAGGGGGGCTTTGGGGTCTTTCCAGGCACGGGCCACGTCTCTCTTGGCCACCACAAGACCCAACAACAACAAGTGGCGTTTGTAAACATTTCCTCCCACCTGTTCCAGGACATGAAGGAGGCCTAATTTTGGCGTACGGGGGAGGTCCCAGCCCAGCATCTCCGACAAGCAGTTCCACACTCCCGTCCTGAACTTCCGCAGACCATCACACGCCCAGACTGTATGTAGAAATGTACCCGTCTCTCTGCCACACCTCAAACAGACAGGAGACGCAATCAAGCCCGCCTTCCATAGCCTTTCCCTGGTGTAGTATGCCCTGTGCAAGTATTTGAACTGAATAAATCGTAGTCGTACTGCAATGGCCGCCCCTCTGGGAGCCTCAAGTGCCTCCCTCCAGTCGAGATGCCGATCGCATCCCAGCCACGGAAGCCCTGCAGGGACAGCAACTCCGGCAACTGCCCATTCCGCCACAACGGGGTCTCCCTCGTCAACCTATTCCACCATCCCATTCTGCAGAGCGCACCGCCCCATATGTGGAATACGGTTTGCGTGACCTCAGGGAGCCTCCTCCTCTTAACAGCCGAATACAGTATTGTATGTAGCGTGTCAGGGTCCATCAGGAATCGCTCCAGGGTGTAGGTAGGGTCACTCCGCTCCCCATACCACCATTCATTCAGCACTAAGAGGTGGGAAGCCTGATAGTAGGACAGGACATCCGACGTTGCCAGCCCGCCGCGGTATGTGGACAGAAAGCACGTGCGGAGCGCCACTCTCGCCGCTCCCCAAGCCCAAAGGAAATTACTAAGTGCCGAGTTCACCAGTTTGAACCACCGCGGTGATATAGGGTATGGGTGGTTTTGTAACTGATATATAAGGCGCGGGAGGGCCACCATCTTAAAAATGGCCGCGCGGCTATAAACGTTCAGGGGCATGCGGGACCATGTAGTCATGTCTGATCAAATCCTTCAAAATCCTTCAAAATTCCTCAAATCATTTGGATGAACTAACCTACCTCGCGTCCCTAGAGGTATGTTTTAACAAATTGTACATAGGAGGAGATTTTAGCGGGTTGATGGAAGCAGCTAGCACTAAGCATTCATTATTTGTTATGTTTTCACTATTAGGTTTAACAAATGGGGAATGGAATTCATTTGGCCCTGAAGAGAGTTTGAGAAGAACCCTCACAAACTCGAAACGCGTAGGCGGATAGGATTGAGTCCTGTAAACATCAAAATTGTTTATGTTTTAAAAGCCTATTAACATTGCTACCGAGAGGTTGTCGTGTTGTTTTTGGAGACCTACCAAAAATCTCAATTTTTTGCCAAATACTACATTTTAGTCTTCAAAAAACTGTTGGTTCATAAAAAATGTTAGTTTAAAAAATATGTGGATAATTATTCCCCTCAGTTTATTTGTGAAATGATATCACATAATGACGTTTGTGTACTATTTTTGCACAGTTTCACTACTTATGTATGTTTTGTTAATTTGTTGTTTAAATCACATTTCGCAATTGTAAATATTAATTGTAAATATTGAATTTTTCATTGTAAATATTGGACACTAATTGGCCATTACGTTTAAGGCTTTGATATTTCTCTTGACTATAGTGACATGTTCTCTTTGAAAATTGATGAATAAAACTGGCGCAACTAATCGCCAAGGTAAACACATTAAATAGTGTTTATCTTTTTTCATCCCTAAAGTATATGGTGTGAAATTAATGGAAGTGTGGGTTCTTGTGTTGCCCTGTGGGGCATAAATCCGGCCTGGTCCGGATGCACGAGTGCTGTAATGTACGGGAGGAGGCGATTGGCTAATGCCTTTGCCAAAATTTTAGCTTCAGTGTTCAGTAGTGAGATCGGTCGATAGGACTCGGGTCGGTCCGGAGGCCTGCCCGGTTGGCAGAAGACCACTATCTTGGCGTGCCGCCAGTCCCTCGGAAGTCGGCCACAGTCTCTGGCTTCTTCCAACGCCCTACCATAGTATGAACCCAACTGGAGGTGAAATTTCTTTAAAAATTCACAAGGGAATCCATTGGGCCCGGGGGCTTTGCCCGTGTTCAGTTCCCCGAGGGCCGTTCCCAGTTCCTCCGCTGATAAGGGAAGGTCAAGTGCAGCTCGCTCCTCGTCCGAAATCGATCGTGGCGGGAGATCAGCCAGAAACTTATCCACGTCACTCAGCGAAAGGAGTTCCCGAGGGGCGTACTGCGCCTCATAATATCGTGCAAACGTGGCCGCTAGGGCCGACGGCCGTCATGGGCTCACCCGTCTCGTAGACAAGGCAGAGACTGCGCGTGGAAAGTACTTTGACAGAGTCTATAAAGCATCGAGCTGGACTTATCGCCCCATTGGTAGATCCTACTCTGAGTCGCCAACCACAACTGTCGAGCCTCGTCTAGCTGCAAGGAGGCATATGACTGTTGCAGCAGTAGAAGGCGTCTCACGTCTTCCTCACTCCCGCCAGCACTGCATCTATTTTCTTGGTCTCTAACATGGTCAGCCGCCAGAGACAAATCTTCCCTACGCTTCCTGCGGGCGGCCGCACACCAAGCAATATCCACCCCACGAAGCGTGGGCTTCAGGGCCTCCCAAAGGGTCATGGCATCCATGTCGGGGTGATCATTATCGCTCCAGTAGTGAGCAATAGCCACTCTCATATGGAACTGATAGGGTTCTTGCTGTAAGTGCCATGTGGAAAGACGCCACCTGAATGGCTGCCCTCTCCTGTCTAGGTGAAGGTCTAACACAACAGGGGAGTGATCTGACAGGCCCCGTGCTAGGATCCTTGTGGTATCTACCCTCCCGACCCAGGCCTGGGGAACAAATAAGTAATCAATTCTAGAAAAGGACTTGTGTCACTCCATTCTTAAAGACCGTCTATCAACATCTGGCATAGCTGGGAATGTCCTGGAGTGGATCAAGAACTTTCTGCAAAACAGACCCCAAGTGATCACTCTAGGGCAGTTCAACTCAGAAGGAAAAGCGCTCACCTCAGGGGTCCCTCAGGGATCTAGCCTGAGCTCGACCCTCTTTAATGTGTATATGGCCCCCTTGATCAAGCTAATATCGTCCTTCAAGATTAATACAATCTCTTATGCGGACGATACTGAGCTTATTCTGGTCCTGGACAATGATACGACGGATGCAGAAGAAAATCTCAAAAACTGCCTCTCAGCCACCTTCGAATGTATGAACAACAACCATTTGAGGTGTAATTCAGAAAAAACAGATATTCTGCCTTTTGGCCAACAAAATCTTTTCATCCCTAAACTGTGGTGGCCTGAGAATGCACCCCTCCCCCAACACAATAAATGCTGCCAGGAATTTAGGAATCAAATTTGATACCACTCTCTCTTTTAAACAACAGTTCCTGGCAGTTGCGGGCACCTGCTTCCACATTATTAAAAGCCTAAGGAAATTCTTTAACCTGCTACCATACTCAGCCAGACAAACGGTGGCGGTTGCCCTCATATCATCTAGGCTGGACTACTCTAACAGCCTTTACGCGGGAACCAACAAAGCAGTCATACATAAGCTGCAGATGGTCCAGCTTGCAGCTGCCCGGATGGTATTGAGGTGGCCCAGGAAATCCTCTGCCACAGCTGCATTGGATGTCCTTCACTGGCTGCCAATTCATAAACGTGTTTTGTTTAAGGTCCTAATCATTACTTTTAGGGCCTTTCACTCACGAGGTCCTAAATATCTCCAAACGGGTTTCAAACGCTATTTCCCATCCCGTAATCTAAGATCATCCAATGCAAATTTGCAGACCATTCCAACCTTTAGACTGATCTCAAAGGGAGGGAAATCTTTGGCAGTCATAGGATCTAAGGCTTGGAATCAACTCCCACCCCATCTCCGCCAAATTGCATCCGAATCGGTTTTTAGGAATGCATTTAAGACCTGGATTTACAGGGCACCTGACACACTGTGTAAAGCTCTGATCTGAATGCCTTATCTCCTCTCATAGGAGCAGTAAAACAGTGTCCTTCACCATCCCTGGTCTTCCGTTTTCAGTGCCAAGATGCTCCTTGGAGTGATAGCTGCACTATTTAAGACCGCATTTACATTACATTACATTACATAGTACATGCTGATTACACCACGGGATCCCAAGGAAGGGGTATCCTGGTCAGAAAGAACATGGCTCTTATTGTGCACCGTACAAGGGCAGACCCCAGGGAGAGATTTGCTGTCCTGAAGGCCCAATGGGATGGAAGAGCGCTAAATGTGATCTCAGTATATTTTCCGCCGGCACTGGGCTAGGAATCATTGGCGGAACTAGGCAAAATATTGACAGACCTTCCTGTAGGCACATTACTTATGGGAGGGGATTACAACATGACCATGAATGACGATATCGACAGACACCCAAGACGGCCAGGTGCCAGACAAAATCTGCTAATGGAAGAATTCACCACAGCTATGGGACTGACAGATATATAGTGTAGTTTGCAGCCGGATGACCCTCAATACACCTACTTCTCCATTACAAATAACAGCTCTTCCCGTATCGATTATTTCCTGACACATACTGCCTCCATCGGCAACTTTCAGCACCCCCAGGCCTTGCCAAGGAGTATCTCGGATCACTCCTCAGTTAGGGTGGGGCTCATACACTGGGAACGGCAACCACGCACTACTATTGTTATCAACCCATGGTTGCTGAAAATTCTGTACATTAAAGAGGAACTATGTCTGCAAACCAGTAACTACTTCAAAGAAAACCTGGGGTCGGTCAGCTCGGCACTGACAATATGGGAGGCCTATAAAATAGTCCTCAAGGGTCAGACCTTATCTTTAAAGATGGGATCTATTAATACCAAACGTCGACTACTAGTTCAATTAGGGGATGAGCTTCAACAACAGGAACTAGACCACACACATAAGCCGTCAGACGACACGCAACACCGTCTTGCACTCAAACAAGAAGAGTACAAAATTAAAACTAGGGAAAGTATGATGGTCAAATACCTCCATGTCCAGCACAGACTGTATGAACTGGGTGATAGGGCTGGTAAAACTCTGGCATGGCTAGAACGAAGAGTACAATGAGAAAGATGGGTGTCGCAGTTGACACTGCCAAATGGCGAGACGGTTACCCACCCCCTGGATATTGCAGAAGAATTCGCGGACCACTTAGAGAAAATGTATTCCCCATCTACTACTTATACAGTCAACTCCTATCCAATAGTAACCTGCCTGTGCTCTCTGAGTCAGACAGGGACAATCTAGATGGGGATTTAATGGCTGAGGAGATTCAGAAGGCAATTCGTCAGATTCACTCTGGGAAAGCAATTAGGCCCCACAGGACTCCCATTGAGTTCTTAAAAGTAACAGCCTCTCATGTAGCCCCACATCTACAGGTTATGTATAATGAAAGCTATGAAACGAGAAAGCTGTCCTTAGATCAGCGTCTCGCCAGCATAGTTGTTATACGCAAACCAGGGAAGCCCGCTGACAGCTGTGGGTTGTAAGACCGATTTTGTTAATCAATGTGGAAGCTAAGATCCTCGTAAAAGTTCTCCCCACTAGACTACTCACTGTTATATCCTCTTTGGTCCAACCGGACCAAACAGGCTTTATTCCGGGGAGGAATACTGCACTCAATATCTGTCGGCTTCATAATGTACTTGCACGTAGGGAATTCCTGGAGGAAGACACTGTGGTTCTATCGGTGGATGCTTCCATGGCATTCGAGTCTATGACTCTATAGAGTGGCCGTATCTATTCAAAGTATTGGCGAGGATGGGATTTGGTCCGACATTTGTGGGGTGGGTGAAACTACTTTGTACGGACATACAGGGACAAATAAGAGTAAACAACTACTCATCCTGTGCATTTACGTTGAGGAGAGGCATCTCACAGGGTTGTCCTTTATCTCCATTTATATTTTCCCTTATGCTAGAACCACTGGCCGATTGGATATGCCGGATGTCATGGTGAGGGGCTTGAAATGGGCGGAAGATCAAGAAGATTGAATATCCTTATACGCTGATGATATATTGTTATATTTCGCCTCCCCATATAACCCCAACATCTTCACGAATTTTGGAAAGTATTCAGAGTATGCGATCAACTGGAGTAAGTCGGTATTGTTGTTCCTTAGGGGTCCGGTCCCTCAACTCCCAGTTAATTGTATGATCGAAGTGGCGAAGGATGGCTTCTGCTATCTGGGAGTATTAGTGATGTCTGACCCGACCCTCTTCCACAACCACAACTTAGCCCCCCCATTGGCTCGGCTGTGAGCAGACGTGAAACACTGGAGGTATCTGCCTCTCTACCTGGTGGGAAGTGCTGCCCTTTTTAAGATATTGGTGCTCCCACGATTCTTATACATCCTTCAGAATTGCCCACACCGAGACCCAGATACATATTTTACAGCAGTGGAAAGCGAAGTCCGAACGTTGTTGTGGGATGGAAAGGCTTCCTGTGTTGCGACGAATAAGTTAACAAAAGGGTGGTACAATGGAGGCATAGCCCTCCCAGACCTTAAAATTTATTATTGGGCCTCTCAACTGGCTGTGGTAAACCACTGGCTATACCGCCCTCCTAATGATCCCGCGTATCTATTGGACAAATACCAAACTGGATGTGCTAGATACTTAGGAGCATTGTAATCTAAAGCTAGGAAAAATAGATATTTTGGGTCAACTGCACACACAGTAGAGATCTGGCATAAGGTGAATTCATGCCTGGGCTGGGCTAAACCCCTTACAAAAGCAACGCCGTTGTGGTATACCCAGGATTTAGGTTTCTTATGTCACCAATCAGGTTTCCACAGATGGGATATGATCGAGATCTCAGTGGTTGGAGACCTGATCAAAAAGGATCTATCCTTAGCTTTGAGGAACTTTGGGGCCACTATCAAATGGCCCAGGGAGAATTCTTTCGATACTTACAAATCAGACATGCCCTTTTTACAGCTTTTCCGCAATTCAAAGATATACCCAAGTCATCACTGCTAGAGGATAGTCTGCTAGATGGGCCGCTACACTCGAAAGCTATAACATTAACCTACAAAAAAAATATGTAATAATCTACCTAACTCCTTTCAGACACTCAGAGAGAAATGGCAGAGAGACCTGGGTCCTATTGATGATAAAGACTGGCAATTGGCCTTAATGTCCCCTAAAGAGGCGGTAATCACCCTCCGTTTCAGATTGATACAACTCAGGACTCTACATAGGTCATATTTGACAGGGGATATTCTGGCCAAAATAGGAGCCAGATCAGATGAGCTTTGCCTAAAGGGGTGCAGACATGCGGCCACCTTTTACCATATGATCTGGGACTGCCCCGAGACACAGCGCCTGTGGGAGGGGGCCACAAACCACATCCAGGCAGCTCTTTGAAAGGAACTAGCTCTCACACCACAACTAGGAATATTTAATATATGGATGGATACAGACCTCACAGAAATCGAGCAGCAAATGGCCACACTAGGATTTACGCTAGTCAAGCGTGAAATAGCATGAAAATGGGGGGCGGCAGACTTAACACCTAGGCATATGTGGGCGAAAGAATTAGACAAGTATATGATAACAGAGAAGGAAGTGTTTGCAACATATAGGTGTCCAAAGAAGTGGGAGAAGAAATGGAGCAAATGGAATGAATATTGAGGAAATCTGTGTGTATCCCCATCGGTGGAACTGGAAATGCGAAGAGGTGGTGACAGAAATTGTAATAATATGTAATGATGGTATTCTACTCCTAAATACTGTATGATGTAATAGATAATGGATGTAAGCAATGAATGGTACTGTATATGTAATTGCTATGATATTCAATAAATAGATGTTTAAAAAAAACTAGGGTACTGGATAGCAGTTTGTCACAAACATGCTCTTCACTTGGGGTGCAATTTAGTCCCCTGAGATCTGGTTCAAAGTCATACCTAATTCAGTGAAAATAAAAAATAAAACAATCTCTGTTTTCCTGCATCACCATCATTAAATATTCCAGAGTGCTCCCTTCAGGAAATCTGATTGGGTTTTGAGAAATACTGTGACAATGCAGGCCTTGCAAATAAGGTCACTGGATTCATGCAATTTTTACGACCATAGAGTTTTCTGCACAATTGTGGATTTGTCCCATTTGCCACAGAATCTATCATCTTCAGGTCAATCTGCAGATTTAGCAACAAAACAAAACCTGTTTCTAGCTGTAACAGATACAAATTTGTAAAAACGCAAGAACACGTGATGCCGCAAGGTAGAAGGACATTTGTGTGAAGGTAAGCTGGCCCATTTTCTGTTGCTTATCGCTGTATTGGGGTGTTAAACTGGTACAAACATGGCAAAACCTTTACCCAGACACTATTAACGTGGGTCAAAATAACGAAAATAGTGAATCAATACTATCACAAAATGTGAACCATAAAGCTGCATAAGTGGCATTTTTTTGCAGCTTAATGTAGTCAACAATGCCACATAATGTACCCCTTTACTGCCTCATAATACCATTAGCTGTACTTTTCAATCACATACAGGTAGTCGTAGATGTGAAAATAGCACGTCGTCAAGCTAACAGACGGGACAGCGTTTGTTTAAGGCCACATGCACAAAGTGAGGGTGAGGTGGGCCAAGCAAACAAAAAACACCTCAAGCATGAAAAACCTTTGACATTCTCTTTCACGCAGAGCAAATACAGTAACATAAGTCAAGGACTCACTGCCACTCTCAGTCACTTCTATTTATACTAGGCAGCGCACATTCAACAACCAATGAACAGGCAGGCTTTTGCCCCGGCACAAATCTGACCCATGCCTGACATACAGTGCAAGGTAAGAGGTGTGAAGAAAACTCCTGTCTCCCAGCAAGCGCATGGCGCAGGCCTGTTCCAAGCGGGTTCTCTGTGAACATATTCTTAGCATGACTAAATGGTGAACGTAAGCACACTGATAGTAAGGCAGGGGAGGGGCGACATTTTTGTTATGAACTTCAGGTCTTTTTTCTGATAACAAACTTGCATATACACACAACGGCCACATACTCCACGTGAGTTAGGCTTTTGCGTGAAAGTACACAACTTTCACCCCGCAATTACCGCCACTGCCCGCGATTAATCGCTAGGTAGCACAAAAACAATAACAAAAAAATGTATACACTTACCTTGCTGCCGGTCCCACGATGATCTTTTTAAAGACTTGTTAAGTACTCGGGTGCGGCCTTAGAATTACAGACGGCAGACCACAACAGCTCCTATCCCCCCACGTTAGCCAGGCAGGGGCCCTGATGTTGTTCTAGCCCTTGGGCCATTCACACCTCGGCTCCCCATGTGCTTGACCGACCTAGAAGCAGTGTTTTCTCCTGACACCTTTGCTCCAAGCCACCACAGGCCAATGGGGGTGTGGATACAAGGGATGCTGGGCCTTCATTCCATTCCATGTTCTGAGCAGCTTCCTTCTCTGTAATGCTTTGGCACCGTCAAGTGGCCAAGTGGTGCAACAACTATGAAAATCAGTTACACTCGGTTTAAACTAGTTTAGCCGATTTTCATTCGTTAGCGTACTTTCGGGCACACCGGTTTAACCAATTTCCGGACAGCCTAATTATGAGTAATGCAAGAACACTGAATGACTGATGTTATCAGCCCAGACTTTTATCTCATGAAACCAGGCAAAATGAGCTGGATTGTAATGGACTTAAAATCAAGAAAAACATGTGAACCATCGCAGAAGCACAAGTTCCAGCATCTTATTCCTTATTTCTCAGTGACCAACTCACAATGGCCCAGAATGCTCAAGTCCCAGACGTGCTAATGCCCACTCTATTGGTACTTCTGGATGTAGGGATTCCTGCAGCACCCATTATCGGGGGCTGTTGTGTAGACTCAATGTCTTGACTTTGCACAATCATTTTGAGGCTCTTCCAGTAATGAAAGTGGTGCAGAAACAGAGCAGTTGTGAGGATGAACACACCAGCTAGGCATCAACTGTCTGTCAAGCCTGCAGTGGGATTGACTTCCACATCTCATCAATCGTGACAACTCTCCCACTTAAACAAGCAAACTGAACTGGAGCAGCACTTGAAAAAATGTACAGCTCCTTGCAACAAACATAGGGACTTATTTACAAGCCACTTGCACCACCGGTGCATCACTTTTAATATGGGAAAAAGTGACACACAGGCGGCTCAAGCAGGCTTGTAAATAAGCCCCTTGAGTTTCCATTTACTAAGGTTTTACGCTGTGTTGCATCAGAAATTTGACACAAAAATGTTTTCTTCCGATTTACTTTCCAGTGCTAAACTTGTTTAGCACTGGTAATATTGTGAAAGTATGTGCTGCTTTGCATTACTCAGCACCAAGGGGCGTATCATGGGTGGAGCATGGTCGTTCCCATGCAACCACTTAAGGTTTCTGGTGCTAAACCCCATTTACTAGATAAAGAAGATCGGGTTTAGCATCAGAAAACTGTGCCCTTTTGAAATAAGCACTAGGAAGGAGAAATGCTTTAATTTCTCCTTCCTTTTCCAACTTTGTGCGTGTGCTGCATTGTACAGAACACATAGAAAGAGGGAAAATGGTTTAGGTCAGTCTACGCATAGTATTTTGTACTGGAAGGGCACCCTTCCAGAACAAAACCTATGCTAGACCCACAGAGACACCCTTGCACCATGGCGCAAAGGTGTCTCCATGGCACACGGCAGGTGATTTCAGTGCCTGCACTAGGGAAAGGGGAGGAGAGTGCCATATTTCAGTAAATTTGGTGCTATCCTCCTCTCCCCTTTCTTATTTAGTGCATTTGCAGCTGCTTTGCTGCACTGCGTGAACAAGTGGTAAATCTGCCCCTTGTTTTAAATTGTAAAATACATAGGTCCTCATAAAGAGTGTTCTATTAAAATGTATTGTACTCCGCCAGAGTGATACCAATACTGGTGGTACTGTTAACTCCAGGGGACTTACTGAGGGATTATGAGTGAGGCATTGAAGCCCCCCTTGGATATGAGGGAAGTAGGTAAAACAGTCCTGATTCACCAGGTGATGCTTTTACCAGGTATTTTACCTGGATACTTCAGCAGTTAGCACACATATCGTAATTTCACTGGGGCCTTTTGCTCCTGTTAGCAGCTACTAGCCCTATCAGAATCCAAAGGTCAATGTAGTGAGAGCGTTAGTGTGGATTCACATGGGCATTGCACAGTGCGATAAGGAGATAGAGCATCCCAGCTGTCACAGCACTCTCTCTGTTGAATGTAAGCGAGCAACTGGCGTTTGGTAAGGCATCACCCGCTCTGTGCAGTTGAACATTTGTGTGATGGTGTTTTAAACTGAAATTTAAATTTTTTGCAGGTCATTCGTATTTCTGTAGAATTATATTGATCTTATTTTTCTTTGTAGTTTGTTGTAACGCAAACTGGATTTGAAGGTCTCAGAGCACATTACATGAGCACCACTTGCATTACAGACGGACACATTCATTTTTAGGCACGGGAGATGAAGTGATTTGCCCAGAATCACAGGATGTTTGAGCCTCCCACAAGACTTGAACGTGGCTCCTCAGCTTCAAAGTGGGTTGCTCTAGCCCCAAGACACATTCTTTCCTTTTCCCATTAGCTCAAGTAAACATAAAAGGAGTGGTTAGCGTAATAAGTTAAAAGGCGTCTCAGCTGCCCTAAAGAAAGAGGAGGCCTTTTCATCATTGGATGTATCTCCTCCTGCCTTCTCCATAATGCATTCTGAGAACACATTTTAAAATAATCCAGCTGCATCTGATAAAGAACACAAGCTGGTGTGATGGCACTAACTCTATGATTGAACATGGTGCCTGACACCTCCCCTGTGACAAATGGTGCTTACATTCCCTAATGCCCATTGACGGTAATACAAAGAACCAGTGGAGGAAACAATTCACACTGTTATGATGGCTGTTTTCCAGTGGGAGGAAACAAGTTAGATGGTGTCGTTATAACTCGTTATTGATATTAAAAAAGGCCTTAGATTTCTTACTTTTTCTGTTTATTCTCTGCCTACTCCTTCCCACATTTTCTTCTCAATTCATCTTTTTTACTCTTTTGACTGTGTTGTTATTATATGGTAAATGTTGTCTCTTTTTCTTTTCCATTGGTCTTGCAGCTTATTATTCCCATTTCCATATGTTCCTCATTTCCCACCAACATGTTTAATATTGTCTCGTGGAATGTGCGTGGATTAGGTCATCCTGTCAAGCGTCAAAAGGTATTGTCTCACCTATGCAAACTTAATACCCATGTTGCCTTTTTACAAGAAACTCACTGTAATGATGTGGAATCGCTTAAACTTAAACGTCAATGGGTTAATCAAATTGTTTTCTCTACTGCTCTTGATCGTCATGGTGGTGTTGCTATTTTATTTCATAAGTCGATTAATGCACAAATTGTATCAACAGAATGTGATGCTAATGGACGATGGGTTATGGTTGATTCTATAATTGGTAAAAGGCGAATTACCTTCTTTAATATTCATAGTCCCGTTAAACCCGACCCCGAATTTCGGAACTGTAAAAAATTGAAATTATCTTCCATCTTTAATCCTAATATAATTGTTGGTGGTGACTTCAATAATTGGCTCAAACCCTTTTCTGATAGGAAATCAAATTGTAAATTTAAGCCCGACAAAACTCATAAAGAATTTCAATCGGCCATCACCGCTCGTCCTTTTTATGATGTATGGCAAACATGTAATCCTGATACCTCAAAATTTACCTTCAATTCTCCTGTTCACCATACTATGTCCCGTATTGATTACATTTTGGTCTCTGAATAACTACTTCCTTTTATTTATACCTCCGAAATTGGTTCTATTTTTATCTCTGATCATGCCCCAATTTGTGCCTCTTTTGATTTATCCCATACCACTTGCAAACAAGGCCGTTGGCGTTTTAATAATCGCCTACTCTCAGATCCAATTTTTATGTCAGAAGGGACCTCTTTTATTAATGACTTTTTTCATTTCAATAAACCTTCAGACACCTCGTTTCACAGCAATTGGTATGCCTTTAAAGCCGCCTATAGAGCATTTACTATTGCTTATTCTGCAAAGAAAAAAAATCACTTCAAACTAAATATTAGGAAACTCTTTTAAAAATTAAAACCCTGGAACATAGTTACTTTTCCTCAAAATCCTCCTCCGATCTACAAGAACTCATTAAAGCCCAATTTACATTAAATAAAATTGCCACTGTTGATGCTTGTAATATCCTTCTTAAGATTAAATCTAAATTTCATGGTGGCCAAAATAAAGCAGGAAAAATGTTAGCAAACTATTTCAAAATTAAGTCAGAATGCAAGAATATTGGTCCTATTCACTCTGAAAAAATCAACAAACTTCTTTATTCCGATTCTGACATTATTGATACATTCCAATCCTACTATGAACTTCTATATACAGAGGATACTAATGCTTCTGAAAAAGACCTCGAATTTTTTTTCAAGATATCCCTAAACCTCATTCTTCCCCCGATGCTTTTTTATCCCTTGAGAATGATCTTTCTCTTTAAGAAATATAAATGCACTTAAATCCTTAAAAAAGGCCAAAGCACAGGGGCCCGATGGTTTTTCAATTGAGCTATTCTTAGCTTTCTACTCAATTTTTACACCAATAATATTAAACCTCTTTAACTCAATCCTCTCAAACTCTAAAGCATTTGGTTCATTTTTAGAAGCCCTTATTATTGTCATTCCCAAACCAGGTAAGGATTCTTCCTTTTGTACAAATGTTTGACCCATTTCTCTCATTAATTATGATTGTAAAATGTTTGCCAAAATTTTAGCTTCACGCTTAGAAAACATTATCCCACTATCCAGATCAGTCTGGATTTGTTAAGGGCAGACTTGCCTCTGACAATGCTAGAATGTTCTCAAATATTCTGGCCCTTGGTAGAAAGTACTCCTCTACTTTAGCTGCCCTTTCACTTGATGCTGAAAAAGCCTTTGACCGAATAAATTGGCAATTCATGCTATATACCCTTCAATGGTTTGGCTTTGGTCAAATGTTTATTTCTTATATTAAATTATTATATACTGCTACATGTGCTTGTGTTTTTGTCAATGGTTCTTTCCCCCCTTATTTCCACTTGCAACGAGGTACCCATCAGGGTTGTCCTCTCTCTCCATTACTTTTCCCTATTTGTTTGGAACCTTTTCTTGAACTTATTAGAAATAATCCTAATATTACTGGTTTCAATCTTAATTCCCACCATATTAAATTATCTGCTTATGCAGATGATATTCTTATTTATATGTCCAATCCCTGCAAATCTCTCCCTCCTTTTTTACAAGAGATTGCTTCATTCTCTAACATCTCTGAATATAAACTTAATTTTTCGAAAACTGAGATTTTACCTTTAAATCCAACATGTAATCAATATATGTTTGATACCACCAATTTTACTTTGTGTCCCCATAAGATTAAATATTTAGGAACATGGTTCCCCCCCTATATTTCGGATACTTTAACTCATAAGTTCTCAGCATTAAATTCCAAGATTACTAATGTGCTTTCTTCATGGTCCCCATTATTTCTATCTTGATGGGGTCGTTTAGATACGATTAAAATGATGATTTTTCACCAAATACTTTTTTTACTCTCGATGCTACCTTTTAAAATTCCTAATTATTATTTCTCCCAGATTATCTTTATTTGTACCAAATTTTTGTGGAACAATAAATGAGCTCGTATTGCTCTTTCTAAATACATTTTTCCTAAATCAGACGGTGGTGTTCGATTTCCCGATTTTAAAATGTATCACAATGCTTTTTTAATTTGTCAGTTTTATGCTATGTCCAAAGATTATCTTGATTTTCTGATACCAACCAGGGTAGTTGTTGAACGTTCATAGTTACAGAATTTTTCTTTTCAAGATATTATGTTTATGTCCAACTGTACTTTCATCTCCAAGTATCCCATTTTAAAACACTCTCACCACCTAATGCACACATTCTTTTTCAAAGATTTTGACCCTTTTCAATCTTTTCTTTCCTCATCCATATGGCTTAATAAACACATTAAATTTTGTCACAAATCTTTTTACTACAAACATTGGAAGGAAAATGGCATTTATTATGTACATCAAGTGCTAATTAATAACTTGATCACACCTTTCCTCCAACTCCAAGAGAATTTCCATCTTCCTGACTCTTATATTCAACAATATATTTAAATTATCTCCTATTATTCAAACCTGTTTACAAGGATTTACCTCTGCAACTATTCATATTTCGTTTACTCCTATTACACTCTTATTCCATGTATCTCATGATCCAATTCCAAGTGCTTCCTTTATATATGAAACCCTATCCTCACACACTACTACCCGTGAGAAATCCCATATTGAATTGTCCTGGGAACTAGACCTATCTCAATCAATGTCTATTCATCAATGGGCTCGTTTTTGGCAAAAGATTTTCAAAACATCTAAAGCTGCTAACATTACACAATCATTATATTTTATTTTTAATAGATTTGTAATTACTCCCCTTTTTCTACATAAAATTGACCATTCTATTTCACCATTATATTGGTCATGTCTTTCTTCTGAAGGCTCATTGATGCACTTACTTTATTATTGTCCTAAGGTCCTTAACTTTTGGAAAACTATTTGGTTGAAGTGTTGCCTAATTTTCTCCTGTGATGTTCCTTTTGCTATTCATAATATCTTTTTAGGTACTATGTCTCACGATTTTTACCAAATCCCATCAAAAGCTATAATATTTAACCTTTTTATTGCTGTTGCATTTAAAGTCATATTAACATGTTGGAAAGACAACTCTAAAATATCTTTTATGGTTTGCTGGAATTTAATATGTGAGGAACACAGAATTGCATCAGTCTTCCATTGTTCTGTTTTCCAAAAGGTTATGATAGATTTATTATGGTTACCTTTTACATAATTCCTATCCTCACACTCATCTATCTCATAACTTTCGCTCTTCCTCCTGTTTAATGTTTTCTTCTTCTCTCATTCTTTCCCCTCCCTTCTCTTCTTTCTTCTTTTCTTTCCTCCTCTGTATCACAAAATTATAATGACTCTGTAATTTTTATCTTTTGGAACACAAATTTTTATTAAGATGTTATAAGGTTATACTACTCTTATTCCTCCCCTTATGTAATTAAACTCTTTTTTATAATAGTTACAATTGTCATTATACTATTCATTTCTTCTTTTTTTTTTTTTTTTTTTTTTTTTAATAAAACCTTTATTTGTACAGAAAGGATATACAAGGCTGGGCCTACAACCGATCTGGCCGGCCACAACATGTTGAAGCAGTCAAAAATTCCAAAATAGTAGTCACAGAATCAGAGTAAAATTGTACATTCAATATAGTCGCTAAAAGAGAGGTGAAAGTATGAGGATCTATTCGGCCAGCAATCAGGAGTAATATAGGTTAATTTTATAATATAACGATAGGGCGTATGGCAGGCTGAGCGAGAACAAAACAATGTCCGGATACCCCGCACAAATCATTAACAGCCAAAGGATAAAGGGCAGCAATGTAGAAATGGCAATACTATACACATCGGTAGAAGGACAGACGTAGGAAGCACAAATCAATATGCAATCAATAATAACTTGGCGCACCCACCACCCAATAGCACTTGGATACAGAACAGGGGGCCGGAATAGTAATATCATTAAAACTAGCCCGCCATACTAACCTGAGGAAAAAGGGAAAAGGGGAGGGGAGGAAGAGGGAAAAGGAAAGAAAAGAAGGAAAGAAAACACAGATTAAAAGAAGAGGAATGCCGCGTCGGAACAAGCTCCCCATAGCAAGGAACACACATAGGAACATGGGAATTGCAACGATGAGGGCATGGGAGTCGCATCGGAAGCAGCAGAACTTTAAGAAGAGGAACAGCGACGTCACATATCCCACCCAATCATACCACGGGAGGCAAAGGATAGACGCGGCACCCCCATAAAGATGTACACAAAAGGGCCATAGAACTGAAGAAAATAAAACAACAAAAAAGACCCAACCCACCCATCCCACCCAGCACCCCTGCAGAAGGCTATGGCCTATCCTCCAAACAGCGCGCCTGTCGCCCTAAACCAGAACCCGAAATATAGTGGAGATAAGAGAGAAAAGAAACAGAAGACAAAAAAGATACGGAAACAAAATAGTAAATAGGAGGGAGGAGCATGAGATCAGAAATAAATACGGTCAGCTACAGCCCTCCACCCAACCATACACTACAGTACATGTGTACCAGAACGATATAGACTCGAGCACAATAAAACTTTCAGAGAGGTTTCTCATAACACTATGAATATGGGCAACTCCGCCATGAATTCGTATACCAATAATCTTTCGGGGGCCATGCCTCTCACCCCAATCCCTTCTTCACTGCATTTACCACCCACCAAATAACAGCCTGAAGCATGCAATACGATGCGAGGCAAGCACACAAATAAAAAAGAATACGATACAGATGCTGGTCAAAAAGGTCAACGAAAAAGCAAGTGAATAAAAATCCAAGTAAGCAATCCAAATGTATCAGCAACAGCAACAGGGGCAATAAAAAACAGGAGTGCAGTCTCGTCGTTCGAAAAGGCGGGAGTATACTGGCAAAATAGAAACAAGACCTCATCAAGATAAAAACAAGCAGCAGTCCGCCATCTTTCTCAGGCACCCGGGGATGATCGGGCCCTCGCACAGTGTCTAAGTCTCCAGTTTCCGAACATCGAACAGGAGGTTCTGAAGCCGCCGATGTACAAATCCGTTGGTGGATAGCAGCACCATATTTCGGAACCATCGAGGGGGGTTAGGCAATGGTATCGCCGAGGCAAGAGGGGACCTTGAAGGAGCGTTCACCCAAGATGGCGGTGGATCGGGACAAGTCCTCAGGAGCACCGGGGGCCAAGGTCACGTGTAAAGATCTCAAGGCAGCAAGAACGTCGCCGATCGTAGGCTCACGTCCACATAGCCATATTTCCGCGCAATCTAGCAACCGGAGATCGCCATCAGGAGGAAATCCACAGCTCCAAACTGCGGCAGCCATTTTGTAAATTCAACCCCTTCTTCACTCTCCGCCACCCCCGGAACAGTCCACAGACGTAGGCCTTTACAGATGTCTGGGGGGGTCCCGGCAATGACCACCGCGGTGCAGAAAAGAGAGCCCCACCAAGCGGAAGGTCGCCTATGTTCGAGCCGGCGCTCCTCAAAAGTATAGCTCGAGCGCGAGGGTCCAGGGTCGATGGACGGAGCGGCGGCGGGGAAACCCCTTTACACGGTTAGTCCATGGAGCACCGTGCCCCGCACCAGCCTCACGGCCGTCAAGGCAGGCCCGGTTCAGGATCACCGGGGATTTCTCACAGTGGCTCTCTCTCGGGGTGCAGTCTCTCGGCCGGGGCCAACAGTCACCACAACGCCAGGCCGGATCCAATAGGCGAAGCCCCGGTCTCAGCTTCACAAAGGCCCCGGTTTCCGCGAGAGGGCACAACTCCGGATCCACCGCAAGTCGGAGCCTCCAGGTCAGACGGTGAGTGGGAGCGAAGTGTTGCGTTTCTCTTTCCTCGAAAATGTACCGTCTCTGGGCAGGATATGTAGCAGGATATGTGAGTCAGGCCAGAGGGCTGACGGAGCCGAGCTACAAGGCGACCATTTCGCTCGCGAGCTTGGCTCCTCCCTCTATTCATTTATTCTTAATGGACTTTAGCAATCGTATGCTTAGTCTTATTTCACATTGTTGTCCTAACTATGTACTGTTTATTTCATGTGCTCATTCTTTCAATAAAAAGTATTTGATGAGAAAAAAAAGGCCATAGGGAGCAGGAAGGGTGGACACCATCATAAATATTTTATAGAAAAGTAAAATGGAAATATCTTTTCAGCCCCTCCTCCCCCCAAACCTCTACCACTGAGAAAACTGGAAGAGTGGGAAAAACAATACTGCTTAGTGAAGAATGAGGACCAGAGGGACTTCCAGGAAAGAGAACTCTGAATCCATAATCAGAAGTTGCTGCATCTTGGAAGGTATCGCGCGGGGTACATGAAAAAACATCACGCATTGGCCAAACCAAAATGTCTAGCTGTTAGTTAGAGGACGTGTTTGGCAATAGTTGGAAGACTTTGTGTGTATTGCCTCCAGTTGTCCCAGAAAGAAAATACTATAATTAAACAACATCATGGCTAAAACAATATGGAAGTTGTGCGTAGGTTCCCCTTCACAAGATGTAGTTTGCATTGTAGGTGCTGAACTTAAAAGATATACACAGCAAAATATTGCATCATAAACACTTTGGTCAGATGGCCAATTTCTTTGCTACATCTTCAAGAAAGCCTATGTGTGCACACATTTGCTTTTTAGACAAAAAATGCATAGCCCATCTTGTTATGTGGCAGCAAAATAGAACAAATTAATGTGCAGGGGTGATTATTGAATTGTACTGTCTTCAGGAAAGGGTGATGTCTCCACAAGCACATACTTCCCAAATGAAAAACCCATAGGTAAACAATTTAAATGGCTTTATGACAGAAAAGGAAATACATCACAGAACACAGTATGGCTACCAATGACAAGCTACATGTCATGTTGCACGTGTAGTCTAACAAAATGTCGACTTAATACCATCATCAGAACCTCGTCAGGGCACAAGCACAAGTAGGCCAAAATAACCAACTACAAAAATGCCATGACCTTGATGGACAGTCCATCCAGCAGACCGTTCAAACAGAAGAAAGTCAATGGCATAAGGTGGCCGGCACCACTCCCACTCTCTCTCTCACTGTACTTCATATTGTGGATTTTTTGAAGAACTGATTGTATATTGTCTTCCAGACGGTTAAGGCTGTCTGTAGCCAGACCTAAAAAGGATAGCTGCAATAATGTTGCCCCTGGCAGGATTCATGAAATGAAGGCAAATGAGGGAAGTTGTGTTTTTGCGAGCAAACACACAATGTGCCGGCTTATGGAACCCAACACACCTTTCATGACTGAAGATCTAATATATGGGGTAAAGTCAGTAGGAAAAAGTTGGGAAAACTAAACTGTTAAGCAGATCATGTATCCTGGTAAACTTTGAACACGTTATTTTCTTAATGGCAATAAAACAACTGACAAAAACTGGCAAGGTTTGGATTTGATAGGCTAAGCAAAGACACTGCAACTGTAATTTATATGCTTTTTAAAATTTCAGCAAGTCATCAAGTAATGAACTGTGAAATGAAAACATCCTGCTAATACCAACCGCAAAGGATCACGTTTGCTGGAAAGGTATCAAGTTTTAGTAGCAAGTCAGATGCTATCAATCTCAATACTCCAATGTGAAAGCTCTGCAGAGAAACAGGATCTTCACTTTTAACTTTGTGATTCAGAGTGGAAATGTAGGAGTTATCAGTCATGATTGAAAAATAGATTTTGTAGCGTGTAAAGTAGTAGTACAGGAATCCTACTTACTTCAAAATGCAACTCACAAAACTTACAAGTGTAAATCTCCTTCTCCTATCTTTTCTATGGAGAAGCTCTCACACATAAGTTCACTAATTACTAAATGTTGATTAGTTAGAGTGGCTGGGAAAGAGGGCATGCTTACTACTAATTGGGAGGTGTTCAGAGAGAAGGGAGGCGATTTGGGAAGGTTACGGAGGGTTCAAGGAGCCCAATTTCACTTCATAAGCTACACCTCTAAAGTTAATGCAACCAAAATGGACCAAAAACATTAGAAAATGACAAACCACTGGTATTGCAACACTCTCCCATAGAAAATAAAGGCTGTAGGGACTTAAAATAAAACCCCATGGAAAATAGTGCTTCATTATATATTATTTTAATTAGTGAAGAATATAAATAAATGCAATTCCATACATCACTTTTAATAATAATGCACAATTTGTTTTTATTCTAGGTGGGATTTTTTTAAATTAAATTCTGAAAAATCATTTACATTTTATATACACCCAAGTAATAATAAATAATATTTGAAATTTGAATGACGTTAGTAGTGCTGTAGCATCTCTTTAAAAATTTTGTTCCAAATCTCAAATAAATATATCAAATTAATCTACACTAATATTTAACAAAATAATGTTTGTTCTAGTTTAATATACTGATTTACTTGTCCCTATACTTTACTAAAGGGAGATCTCCGCCACTGGAGGGTTTTTAATATTGTAATGCAATAATATTTCGTTTGTAATTATATTTAATTTTGTATGAATAGTCTTTTGATACATATGACCTATGTTTACCTGTTCGTTTTTCTGAGGTATGATGCTAACAGTTCATTAGTTAACTTGTTCAGTGAACAAGGTAGTGAATGAACTGCAGCCAGCGCACTTTTTTCAGAAACAGTTTATTCCGTGCCATCCACTCATGATACAGCCCCTAAACTATGTTTTCATGTATTGAACAAACCCAAATCTTACAATATTATTATTGGGGCAAGTGCAGTCTCACCCAAAGGTATCTACAGCTAGCATAAAGTAAAACTCGAAAGGAACACACGTTTTCTTATAACTTTATGGCTTACTCTGGTTTGGTATAGTGTGTTCTCGTGCGCAGTGCATCAATGTTACTTTGTTATATTTCTAAAGACTTTGAAACTAACAAATAGACAAGTGGCATATTTCATGGCTTTCCTCAGATTTCTTCTGGCAGACGCATTAAAATGTGCTCTGAATTACTCTTTGTTTCTTCGCTGTAAATGTGAGGTTACAGAGCTCACAGTTGATGCCAGGAGCAAAACTGCATTATGCAAATTAGGAGCTGTTGATTATAGAAAGAAAAGACAATCTACCTTATTAGTCTTGTCACTGCCTCCATGTGATGTGATGTTGATCACTGAAGGCAGCCATTTGCCTCGAGGTTGCCCGAGTTTCACTTTTCAAACAACAATTAACACATAAAAGAAGACACAGAAAATCCTCAATTAGTATTCCTTTAATCATGTTTCTCAAATTATTTATATTTCAGGGAAAGCTTAGATTGAATATAACCATAGGATGAGGTTAAAGAGCTTAAACCAGATCACATCAACTTCTGGGGGTTTTAATTGCAGCTAAAGTGCCATTTGCCAACATTTAACATGTTGTAAGGATGCGCTATATTTGTCCATTTATTTCTGTGGCATGCAATGCTGTTTTTTTGTTGCAACACTCAATGTTTTTATTTTATAATTGATTTTTTACCACCACAATATAGTATTGCCTGCTGCAAAGGAAAATTGAGCAATATGGTGTACACTTGCAAAATATCAATTTAGGTTTGGGCGTTGCAATTTCACAGGTATTTTATGGGGACAAAGCCGGCGACTCACAAATTCAGGGCATTTGCGACTGCAAAACAATTTTTATAATGTACTTTGTGGGTTGCAAACGTAAGTATCAATGGTTTGGAACTGCAAGTGAAGTTGCAAACCATTGATTAGACCGATACTGGGTTGCAGTGATTACTAGCTTGCACAATGGAAGCTGCCCCAATGGAATCATTGTGTGTAGCCTCAGGGGAGGAGGCAGTGGTCATCCTGCTCTTCCTGAAGTCTTCCCAGACAGGAAACATTTGCAGGGAGGCAAGTTTACTGTCCCTTGTAGGCCTCCATCCCTTTATTCCTAGCCAATCACTGGAAGGGTCACAAATTGCAACCTGCCGAATTAATATTCCTTAGGTTGGTCATTCTGTGACCCCTGCAAACCGACAATTTGTGATGGGACCTATTTGAACATGTATTGCTTCACTAATTGCATACACATTTGTAACATCCTTATATGTGAATGGGTATTAGCACCTCATTCCATGGTGCCAAATAACACTTCAATGGAATTTAGCACCCGCCAGATACGTAATGTAAACCAAACCAGTGTCACTGAACATGCATTGGGATTTGTGTGTCTTTTCTAACATCTAATTGGAAGGCTAAACAACACTGCATTAACACTCCAGGACTGAAGTAACCATAATGTGATATAACTGCTTTACAAATGTACAAATGTGGTAAGACTATATTCTTTAAGCAGCACTGAATCGTTGTACTGACAGCCCCAGCAAAAAGGTCATACTAACTCTGGAACTTAAAAATGAAGAAAAACTCCTAGTAACAATGTTTTTGTAAATTAGTCAACACTTAAAGCTAATTGAAAGTAATGCTGGTAATATCAGACTGTACAACACAATTACCTCATTTATGGTATTTCCACTAATTTTCAAGATTTCTGTCAATGAGGCACGTAGCCCACATAACATACTTTTGCATAAAGCACAGTGGCGTAACAATGCTTGTGGGGACCCCCCTGCAGAGTACATATAGAGGGCCCCCATGCTCCAGATCCAGATAGGAGAACTCAGCTGCCGCACATGCACAGGGCCGAAGGATGCCCCATGGAGCCGGAGGGCCCCCCTAAACCGCGGGGGCTATTGATTACGCCACTGATAAAGCATCTATTTCTTAAGAAGCTTTTGATACAACTAAAATATACTCTCAACTACTCTCAGTAAAATACTCTACCATGCCTTGGAGTTAGGTGCATTTTATATCTATTACAAAAGAGAGGGACCCCACAGCCCAAAAGGGTAGGGTACCCGAAGATAAGTGTCAAAAAGAAATTCCCTTTTGGGTGCAACTTTATATCATAGAAACACTTTCTAGCCACAACAACTCATTCAAACAGGAGCAAAAAGGAAAAATTAATTAAAATAAGACAGTTTATTCTGTTGAATTTGTTAAAAGGCTTATCATTTATTGTCATCAGACACAGTTAAAAACTACACAAAATATACACAATAAAATCTCATTACAATATACAATCAATTATCACAGGTGGGAAACAGTACTTAAGGAATAGATGAATCCTATAGGCATGTGGTAGGTACAGTAGCCACACTTGTAATCACACTCTGATATACGACTAGTTTTTTCAATCAGAGTCGTTGTCATCAAGACTTAAAGTACTTCAACTCAAAAGGGGCATCGAGCATTATGAGGCGCGTGCCCTGAGGAAGAGCTGTTCTCAAAAGTAGCAGACCGCTGGCGGTCGAGACTGGGATTACTAAGTAACCCGACGCAACGTGGAGTAATTTACACACGTTCCCTTTTTAAGTTGAAAAATACGGTCGATCCTTCACTGACTGTTTGTAAGACTAGATGATAGTACCACTGACGGGGGCAAGAGCGGCCTCTAAAGAATAACTGAACAAAGACCGCGCCAAACTAAAAGATAGCCATCTAAGTGGTATCAAATTGTCAATCTGGAAAAACTTGAGATTCCGAGCCATCTCCGAATGAGATGTTTTATATAGATGTGGGATTAAATTATTATATCCTGAAGAAGGTGTTGGCTCCTGAACATTGTGCCCACCGAATCGCGTCGATGCCCCTTTTGAGTTGAAGTACTTTAAGTCTTGGTGACAACGACTCGGATTGAAAAAACTAGTCGTATATCAGAGTGTGATTACACGTGTGGCTACTGTACCTACCTCATGCCAATAGGATTCATCTATTCCTTAAGTTCTGTTTCCCACCTGTGATAATTGATTGTATATTGTAATGAGATTTTATTGTGTATAATTTGTGTAGTTTTTAACTGTGTCTGATGACAAGAAATGATAAGCCTTTTAACAAATTCAACAGAATAAACTGTCTTATTTTAATTAATTTTTTCTTTTTGCTCCTGTTTGAATGAGTTGTTGTGGCTAGAAAGTGTTTCTATGATATAAAGTTGCACCCAAAAGGGAATTTATTTTTGGCATTATATATTTAAACATGGAAAATAATTTTTAATTAAGTTATCACAAAGTGATCGGAAGTGATATATATATATATATATTTCTATGTGCAGTGATGCACTCCAACTGTCTCTATGCACTATAGGTATTGCTTAGACCCTCCATAATTTTAAGTTTCCACTGTATAGTTATAGTTAAGCCAGAGTTTCCATAGGAAGGGCATTTTTTGTTGCCTTCCATAGGAAGAGTGTTTTTTGGTTTGCTAATAACTTTTGAAGTGTCATATATTCCCCAAAAAAGTTAATCCATCTCAGCTCCTTTTTTTAGTGTTTTGGGCATTCTCCCCGGACGAGGGGGGAACTGAGAAAAAGGAGAGTCCTAAAATGTGTTTTCTCCATGCAAATTCCCAATAGGATTATTCAGAAGCGGAACAGTAAAACAATTACTTCAATTACACCAAATATGGTAGAAATCTACATTTTTACTCAGAAAGAGTGCTTTTTTGTGATATGTTATAAATCTCATCAGCCATTTTTGGAAAATTTAGCTTACAAATATAGTGATATCTGGACGGTTGGTCCTGCTGTACTCTTCTGGTATCACTAATAAAAATTAGAGCAGTCTGATTGTCGCGATCACTCTGCGAGGGCGGGGAAGAAGGGCAGCAATTGCATCTACTCATAGGGCTTCCCTCCCATGTGTGAACGCTGCTTGGTCAAGTGGGAGTGTGGCACCCCCCCGTAGGAAGATCGCATCCAAGTAACTACGTGTCCCATAATCCCGTGGGACGCATAACAGGACTACGGGTCAGGCACCTCCGAAGGAACTGCCCCTCCTATAAAGCCCCTCCTCTTCCGGAGGTCGGGGCTTGACAATCTCGCCGTTCCAGAGAGCAGAAGACTGTTCCCCGCTGGAATTCCTGTAATTTACGGAGCCGAATCCTGAAGGGAGTTCTTTGCCGAATTCTCAGTGTTTCCTTGGGGGACTTGTCCTGCTGGTTCACGAAAGGTCGGCAGGGAGCTGGAGATCGGTTATCTACCCTGCGCCAGAATTCCCAGGTATCATTGTATCTATGAAGAGAAGCGCCGGAGCGCCCCTCCTGCAACCGCGACATTATTTCTTTATTTCTCAACCTCATGCAGTGCCTCTGATTGCGCCCACGCTGTGCTTGAAAACAGCGGTCGGGTACGTTTATCTCATTGGGATTATAACTGTGCTAGTAGCGCTCATGCTGTGTTGGAAAACAGCGGTCCGGTGCCCTTTACAGTCAGTGGATTATTCAGAAAAAGCTTTCTATACTTGACAGTTGCAGTTTACCTACCTGTTTCTATGTGGTCTCAACAAAAGGATTGATGGTCCTGGTCCACACCCTGATGGCTGCTGCATGGTCCTGGTCCATACTCTGATGGCTGCTGCATGGTGTATTGTGAGTGTTATGACAGTGGAATGCTTTGTTGCTTGGGATGAACGATACTCCCCCTATTGTCTCTCATACATCACTCTCTTCTTTTATATGCAGCATTTACATGTAGGGTGACTTCTGATGATGTACAAAACCTAGACCAGGCTTAGAGACAAGAAGATCCATCCCAGCAGCCAAGTTTATTATTTTCTCCACTCACCTTTTCCCCGGAGTGCTTCCTTACATAGTGGTGTTACATTACACTGTGGGGAGTTGCACCCAGGGGAGTAGGGGGGCTCCTCTCCAAGCTGTTGCCCCCCACTGGCAGAATCAAGAGGTAAGTGGCACCACATGTTTTGTGCTACTGACACATCCTGACACTGATTGTCTGAGAGGGCTTTTTTTCCTTTTGGCTGCTTTGGTATCAAATGACCAGTACCGGTCCCATGGTGCCAAACATTCTGAATATCTGGCTCTGACATCAACAGAAATGTTGTGACAGGATAGAGAAACTCTGCCCCTGTGATTTGAAGATTTAAAAAAAAAAAAGGTATATGTAGGCTGGGCAGGAGTATCCAGACACCTAGCTTTTCAGGAAAGGGGTCCCAGAGGGACAAAGGGACAAATATATATATTTTATTTCATTAGGTGGGTCCGACAGTACTCCAGCGGGACCCAGAAAGGCACTTTGTGGTGCTGTAGGACACTAGCAGGCCCAGCACAGCACTCCTTTGTAGTCTTGTTGGAGTTCCACGGGGCTAACACAGGACAGTATCTTGAAGTGTCGCTTGTGCAGTGGTACTGAAGTAACATGGTACTGCAAAACAAAACATTTTGAAAATGCGAGGTTGGTGCCTGTGGGGGGTTGCACAACTACGGGGGCTGGAAAACAACAGGCCATTGGCCACCCTCAGGGGGTTTGGTATAGGGACAACTCAAACAACATCACTGATGGCATTACAGATGATATCATACAATCATCGTGACACCATCTTATAGGTTTTGGCCTTGAAAAAATTCAACATGGTGTGAACAATTTAATATTCACCTTAATGGGATTATTCACTTAAATACTTCAGGTGACCTGCTACAATTTTCAGTCAAGAGGTTGACAAGTATGCATTTGTCACTGTGAGGGCTCTTTCTTTCAGGCCCTATGGACCTACACTCCATAGTTTAGTAAGATACACTGCACATGCTCTTGAGAAGGACTCAGTGGTATACAACCTTACAGCCATGGTTACAACACCAGTGAGTAATAAACCACCTCTAAAGGGGACACCACAACATTCTACATAATTCAACAATCTCCAATGCGTCAAAGCCCTCAGCAAAGTTCTGGAAATAAACATCCACATTTTACAAACATCTTCACTCAATAGAATTTGTCTATAGTATTGCATTACAACTAATTAATATGAGCATGTGCCCACATATCCACTATTGGATTATGTATTGTGAATAGAAGCGTTGGCCTTTCTCAGAGATTTTTGGAACAAGCTTTGGCTTTAAGCCTCAGCCTATTTTCAAACATACCTCTGCAACCCACATTCGGTTTGCTGATTTTGTTTACAGGCACCCCAAACTTTAGTGACTTGTAAACGATGCACAGCATAACTCTCTGAATACATAATCGTGCTTGCCTATAGTGCTTACATTATTTTTTATATATGGACACACACGTACACTCATTAACCCTATGACTATGGTGTTACAAGTGATGTTATCGATCTATCTATCTATCTATCTATCTATCTATCTATCTATCTATCTATCTATCTATCTATCTATCTATCTATCTATCTATCTATCTATCTATCTATCTTATCTATCTATCTATCCATCTATCTACTGAAACATTCAAAGATTAAGTGGAGTTGTACATAGGTTTTGTAATAATTAAAACCTATCACTTTAAAACCAAATAGAACACTGAAATTCACCTGTACATAACTGACGAAAGTAAAATGCCCACCTCCGTAGATTTCAGATGTATCATTGATGTAATATGTGCAGTCATAAGCGGTTTATCATAGCAATGCATGTTATACTTATGTCTGTTATGAATGTCAGTGTGGTTTTTGGTTTAAAAACAGTCATTTTTTTTAATTATAAGCAGGCCTACATATATCCTACGTATAACACCACTTTAACATTTGTTTATTTAAGTGAATTTCAAAGTTTTTTTTTTAGTGTACATTAAAATTGTACTACCTTACTTATGTATAACTCCACTTTAACCTTTGATATTTTAATTTAATTTATGTTTCTTTTTAATGTAAAGTAATATAGTATTCTTATTATGTTACGCCTGTGGCCACCCCCTCCCATGCAAGGCCAAAGTTGGTGTGCAGTGTGGGGTTTCCCGCAAGGCCAGACCAGTGGCTAGGCCAGACAGCCAACTCCCCACGGACGGCCAGCTCACTCCCCCCGTGTGCTGCGAACCATCCACAGACCACCACCCCACATTTTCCCTCTTTTATAAAAAATTAATTGTGCATTGGGAAAAAATAGAAAAAAGACCAGGGCATCCTTTTTTAATAAAATCCCCCGGGGTAGACATGGGCCCGGGGGACTGTGCATTTTTAATTTTTTAATTTAAGGAGGGGGTGTATGCGTGGGGACCCTTCCCCAAAGTCTTCTTCGCCCCCTGGGGTCATTGTCTGTTGGAAGGGGTCCTGAGTCCCCATCGCCCAGACAGCAAGAAATATACGAAGAGGTTTGGGCTTTACTTCACACCACTCACTGCGCCCTCCTACTACCCATGACGTGGGGGAGCAGGGCAGACACCGTAGATACACTCCATTCCCACATAGAGAACAACAGGGAAAAGGAAGCTGGGTGCCCCGGGTGGGACTGGGGAGCCCAAAACAAAACTGGCACAGTAGCGCACGAGTTAGCTCCATGCACTGCAGTTTAAGTAAAAGGTAAGCTGTGAGTGCGGGTACACATTTTTCCCAGACCATAGCTGAAAAGAGGTTTATGCAGTGCTTTTCTCTCCCTAATTGCACTCCATAACATGCATTATTTCATGTGATTGTGGCTGAGGTTTGAATGTCTTTCCATCCGATTAAATTGGTCTCTTTATATATGATGCTTAGTTTAGTTCCGTGCGTGCACAGTGTTTTGGCTGTCACCTCATTTGCTCCCAGGGCTCTTAAAATAAAAATCAATTTCTAAAATTGTTCAAGGCGAGAATTATATAGAGAAAAATAATTGCCATTATCTCTTTCTTAAATTCCCTCTCCTGTGCGGCAGCTTAACTATTACCCAGCATGTTCTGTTATATTGCACATTAGCATTTTGCTACAGGGCAATGTATAGACAAAATGACAGCCGTTTCTCATGCTTATTGGAAGGAAGCATGCTCAGTCTCAGCTGCTATGATAATTAAAGCTAGGTAGAAAACTAACAAAGTCGGCGTATGTCAAATGTAACAAATAAGATTACACCATGAAGCAAAATGCCAATGTAACCATGCACATGCGAATGAAGGGATGTTCTCCGATAACCATTAGGCACGGCCAGACCCTCATTACATCAATTCATCATACTGTAACCTAGATAAGGAGTACGGCTACCATGAAGAGAGAAAATGTAATACTGCAGCAAAATGTGCCTTCCCTTCTGCACAGGGGGGCAGGGCATCAGAAACAGCTGTGCTTTATGCAACATCTGATCACATTTGTCAAGCCTAACCGAATCTGAGCGGCGTCTCCCTCTGGGTGAAGGCTTTTAGGAGACATCCAGGTTGATTCAGAAAGAGCAAAACTCTCCGGTGTTGTCTTGAGGCTGTGGATGGATAGAAGCTGTTGGTACTCACTGTTCTAAAAGATGCCTTCATGTGTTGGTTACGTTTTACCGAATTACTAAATGAAATGAGTCTGTCCTGATAATGTACGATGCAAGTAGAGTTGTTGCTGACTGTCAAGAGCGGATATATGACGTTACAATGCATGCTTTTACCATGCATGCTGTTACAACGCAAGCATTACAACGCAAACCTTTACAACGCATTACACTTGGGGGTGCTCGATAGTGAATAGTTTAATGTACTATTCCAACTCCAGTCCCCGTGGACACTAGGGAAGGCGTTGGATAGTAAATTAAAACTATTCCCTATCCTAGAGCGCCCCCCAGTGTAATGCGTTGTAAAGGTTTTCGTTGTAATACTTGCGTTGTAACAGCACTGCGTCGTAAAAGTACTGCGTCGTAAAAGTTTCGTTGTAAAGGATGTTTCCCGTCAAGAGCCCCAGCCACTCTTTCTACTCCTAAACTGTTTGACATATCTTGGTGAGTGTGGATGTAGCTTTTTTGATTTTTTGTCCGCCCATGACAGCTTGAGGTGGACTTCTTTATTTCAGTATTCACAACCGAAATGATGGGGCTACTATTTTCCATAAACTGCACTGTGCAGAAAGGTGGTCCCTGAAACCTGCTGACGCATAAGTAGCAGAGGTTGTTTCAGAGTCTCTGTCAGTGTCTGCTTTTGGACTATTAGATAACTGACTATATATACATACTCTTATTTCCAGAGGTGCTGCAGCCTATGTCCAATCCACCAACATGCTATCTACTGCGAGGGCGTATGCCGCTCAAATTCCAAGTTCAGGCAAGATCCCGAAAAACAATCAAAAGTTTTATTTGGTTAAACGATCACCATATAACACCATACATACCGATATTTAAGGATCATAATTAATTAATATTATTCTATGTACGCTCTTCTTTAAAAATTGCCCCACCACATAACAAACCTCAATTAAATGCAACATTTGCAAATATAACAAACATTAACTAAGCCAATAGTTCTTGCCTTTGAGATTATTGCCTGTGGCTTTTCCTTTTGTTTCTGTGGAGTGGAATTATTTGTTTTGGGGTGTAAATATTTAATGTGGTGTGGATGTATGTGGTGTAGGCAGGAATTAAGTGATGTGGTGTTGAATTGTGTTGGGTGGAATTGTTTGGCATGTAATGATGTGGAATTGTATGGTGCGTAATTGTGTGGTGTGGAATTGTGTGGCATTGAGATTAATATACAAAGGGCAATTATGTTGCATGGTGTGGGATTAAATTATGTGGAGTGTAATTATGTTGCATGGAGTTGAATTATGTGGAGTGACATTGTGATGTGGAGTGTCATGGATTGTAAATAAGTGCTGTGGGATTGAATTATGTTTTTAGGGTGGGTTTACGTGGTGTGGGGGGGAAATATGTGGTGTTGTGTGGATTTAAATTATGTGGTGTGGATTGTGTAGTGTTGAGTGGAATTTTGTGGAGTGGAATTATGTGTCATGGAGCAGAGTTGAATTTTGTGGAGCATAATTATTGTGCTATGGAGTGGAATTATGTGGATAGAAATTATGTGGCATGGTACGGAGTGGAATTTTTGGAGTTGAATTATGTGGTGTGAGGGGGAGTGGAATCATGTTTTATGGAGTGAAGTTATGTAATGTGGAGTTGAAATGTGTATTGTAAACATGTGGCATGGTGCTGAGTGCAATTAGCAGTATGGTGTGAAGTTGAATTTTGTGAAGTTGAATTATGTGGCGTGATGGGGCTTGGAATAATGTGCTATGAAGTGAAGTGGATTTATGTGGTGTGGAGTTGACATTTGTACTGTGAATATGTGGCATGGTGCGCAGTGTAATTGTGTACAGTGCAATTATGCAGAGTGGTGTGGAGTGGATTTTGTTGAGTGCAATTATGTGTTTTGGATTTGAGTGGATATATATGGAGTACAATTATGTGGCACGGAGTGGAATTATGTGTAGTAAAATTGTGATGTGTGTAGTGCAACTATCTGATATGGAACAGAGTGGAAATATGTTGCATAGAGTGGTAATATTGTATGTGAAATTATGTGGTGTAGAGAGGAATGGACATATATGGCATGGGATTTGCTGGATTTTAATTATGTAGCCTGGAGCGTAATGACGTGCAGCGGAATTGTGTGGAGCTGAAATGTGTGTTGTGGAATTGTGAGATGTTGAAATGTGTTGTGTGGATTGGAATTATGCAGTGTGGATTTGTGTGGTCTTGAATTTCATGGCATAGAATTGTGTGGTGTTGTGTTGAATTATGTGGACTGTAATTATGCAGCATGCCGTGGGGTTGAATTATGTGGTGTGGCATTGTGTGGCATGAGTGGAATTATGTGGAGTGGGCATGGACGGGGTGGTTGGTTTGAGAAGAAGAAAGAGGGATGGGGCAGGAGGGGGTACGTCGATACGTTTCAATACAAGCTTCCCAGTGCACAAATAAATAACATCAGCAATGCTTCTGCCCCTCTACCATCTTTTCTGAACCCCTTAATTTGATACCGCTCGCACTGTGCCTCATTTCTACCATTCCAGCATTAAAGATTCAAAGCCCACAAGGTAATCTCCCTTGGTCTAGGACACACTTCCAGGTGTGAGGAGGGACAGGCACTCAGAGAACAGAGCGAAGCTGAGATGTCCTATGCATCCCACATGCCCCCTCTGTAGCTTCACGACCTCCTTGCTATCTCCAGAGAGATTCAATAGTGGAAACTATCATTTAATCACAGACTGCCCACTGCGAAATACTTCCTGGAAGTGGCAGTCAGTCACGCATGATGTCTTTCCAGGTTTCATTTGTCAGACCACCTATTAAAATACTAATAGGATTGGAGAAAGTCAGGCACAAGTTGGACCGGTGCCCCTGAAAGGACGGCAGAGCTGGGATACGTTCTCACCTTCTCTCCAATGTCAGTATGGTTAAAGGTACGGCCAGTCAAATTATTGCATGCTTTTGGAAGCGCGTAGGGACTAGGGAAAAGCAACAATAAGAAATTAAGGAAAGAGATGATTGGAATGAATCAAACAAACTTGTGAAGTTGACACGGCGAAAGGTAGTGGCCTAATGGCTAGCACTGCAGACTGTGGAACTGGTGAACCAATCAATCAATCAATCAATCATAACACTTGTATAGCGCACTACTCACCCGAAAGGGTCTCAAGGCACTGGGGGAGGGGGGGTCCGATACTGCTCGAACAGCCAGGTCTTGAGTTGTCTCCTGAAGGCGAGATGGTCCTGGGTCAGCCGAAGGTGGGTGGGGAGGGAGTTCCAGGTCTTGGCCGCCAGGTAGGAGAAGGATCTGCCTCCGGCGGTAGCTCTTCGGATGCGTGGTACGGGTGGGCGTGTAGAATGTCAGGCGGTCGTTGAGGTACTTGGGGCCCAGGTTGTGGAGAGACTTGTGTGCGTGGGTGAGGAGCCTGAACGTGATCCTCTTGTTGACGGGGAGCCAGTGCAGGTCTCTCAGGTGGCCGGAGATGTGGCTGCGTTGGGGGATGTCCAGGATGAGTCGGGTGGAGGTGTTCTGTATGCGTTGGAGTCTTTTCTGTAGCTTGGCTGTAGTCCCGGCGTAGAGGGTGTTTCCGTAGTCCAGTCGGCTGGTGACGAGAGCCTGGGTGACCGTCTTCCTGGTTTCGGTCGGGATCCATCGGAAGATCTTGCGGAGCATGCGAAGGGTGTGGAAGCATGATGAGGAGACGGCGTTGACTTGTCTGGTCATCGAGAGGGAGGAGTCCAGGATGAAGCCCAGGTTGCGTGCATGGTCCGTAGGTTTGGGTGCGCTGCCCCGGGCGGGGGGCCACCAGGAGTCGTCCCAGGCGGAGGGTGATGGTCCCACGAAGAGGACTTCCGTCTTGTCCGAGTTCAGTTTCAGGCGGCTGTTCTTCATCCACTCGGCGACGTCTTTCATCCCTTCGTGTAGGCTGGTTCTGGCGGTGTTGGTGTCTCTGGTGAGGGAGAGGATCAGATGGGTGTCGTCGGCATAGGTGATGATGTTGAGGTTGTGTTGGCGTGCGATGGTTGCAAGAGGTCTCATGTAGACGTTGAAGAGGGTGGGGCTGAGTGATGATCCTTGCGGAACGCCGCAGATGACTTCGGTGGCATCGGATCTGAACGGGGGGAGGCGGACTCTCTGGGTTCTTCCGGCGAGGAAAGAGATGATCCACTCCAGTGCCTTCTCTTGGATGCCGATGTTGTTGAGGCGTTGAACTAGGGTGCGGTGGCAGACTGTGTCGAACGCTGCAGAGAGGTCCAGGAGGATGAGTGCCGCTGTTTCCCCATTGTCGAGCAGGGCTCGGATGTCATCGGTGGCTGCGATGAGGGCAGTCTCGGTGCTGTGGTTGGCTCTGAAACCGGACTGCGAGGGGTCGAGGGATCCGTTCGTCTCAAGGAAGGTGGCAAGCTGTCTGTTGACGATCTTCTCGATGACTTTGGCAGGAAAAGGGAGGAGCGAGATGGGACGGAAGTTCTTGAGGTCGGTGGGGTCCGCTGTTGGTTTCTTCAGTAGGGCGCTGATCTCGGCCTGCTTCCAGCTCTCCGGGAAGGTGGCGGTGTCGAAGGAGGTGTTGATGATGTTCCGGAGTTGGGGTGCGATGGTGGAGTCGGCCTTGTTGAAGACGTGGTGGGGGCAGGGGTCGGTTGGAGATCCGGAGTGGAGGGTGTTCATCGTGCGGGCTGTGTCTTCGGTGGTCACCGTGGTCCAGGTGCGGAGGGTGGCAGTGGGGGGCGTTGGTTCTCCGGTTGGGTGCGTGGATGGTGCGCCAAAGCTGTTGTGGATGTCGGCGATCTTGCGCTGGAAGAATGAGGCGAGAGAGTTGCAGAGATCTTGAGATGGAGAGATGTCGTTGTTGCCGGTGCTGGGGTTGGAGAACTCCCTGACGATGCTGAAGAGTTCCTTGCTGTCGTGGGTGTTGTTGTCCAGTCGTTCCTTCAGTGATTTCTTCTTGGTGGTGCGGATAAGCTGGTGGTGCTTGCGGGTGGCGTGTTTGAGGGCGGTCATGTTGTCAGTGGTCTGGTCGAGGAGCCAGCCTTTCTCGAGGGTGCGGCAGGTCTTCTTGGAGTCCTTGAGTTTGTCGGTGAACCAGGAGGCCTTCTTGCTTCTGGGTCTGCTGGGAGGGTTCTTGAGTGGTGCGAGGTCGTCGGCGCAGGTGGTCAACCACTGCTTGAAGTTGCGGGCTGCTTCGTTGGGGTCCGTTGTGCTGGCGGTGGGTTCTGGCTGAGGGAGGTGGTGAGCTGGTCGGCGGTGATCTTGCTCCAGCTCCTGTGAGGAACCTGTTGCGGGTGGTGGTGGGTCATGGTTCTTCTGAAGCTGAAGTGGACGCAGCTGTGGTTGGTCCAATGGAGTCCGGTGGAGTGGCTGAAGGTGATGTGCTTGCTGGATGAGAAGACGGGATCAAGCGTGTGGCCGGCATAGTGGGTGGGGGTGTTGACTAGTTGCTTGAGTCCGAGGTTGGCGAGGTTGTCCAGCAGGGCGGCGGTGTTGCGGTCCTTGTTGTTCTCCAGGTGGAAGTTCAGGTCCCCTAGGAGGATGTAGTCGGCGGAGGGGAGGGCGTGCGGGCTGATGAAGTCGTGGATGTCTTCACTGAATCGTGTGCGTGGTCCCGGGGGTCTGTAGACGAGGGTGCCTCTGAGCGTCGTCTTTGGGTCGGTGTGTATCTGGAAGGGGAGGTGCTCGGCGGCGGAGAAGATGTCGTTGGAGTCGGTCGTGATGCGGATGGTTTTCTTGTGGATGATGGCGATGCCTCCTCCGGTCTGGTTGACGCGGTCCCTCCTGATGAGCTTGTACCCGTCCGGGATGGCGATGGCGATGTCGGGGGCTGAGGAGGCGTTCATCCAGGTTTCCGTGAGGAAGGCGATGTCTGGTGATGTTGTGTCGAGGAGGTTCCAGAGTTCCACGGCGTGCCTGTGGACGGAGCGGGTGTTGAGCAGGATGCACTTGAGGTGGTTTCTGCTGGTGCTCGGCTTGGCGGGTGTGGTGCAGGTTCGGAGGCAGGTGAACTTACAGATTTTGCAGGTGAAGGGTCCGTGGGTGCGTTTCGGGGTGGCCCGGCAGCAGGCGGGGTTTCGGCCGGCATCGAGTGCGTTGAGGGCGGCGGCATCGTAGGTCAGTCGGGTCGTCTTGCATCGGCGGGGGCCAGGGGTCCTGGCACTGGGCGCGGGCCAAGCGCAAACGGGCGCAGACGGGCTTGCCTTTGGCGCGCCTTCGGCGCACAATCGGCGCGCCCGCTGCGCGTCCACGCTGCGCGTACGTGGGGACGACATAAGAAGTAGCCGGGAGGGGGGAGCAGCTGGGTGGCGGGAGCGGGGCGGCGAATGGGCAGGAGGAGGGCAGGGCCGCAGGGAGGCAGCGGCGGGAAGGAGGGCAGAGGGCGGCTCAGCGGCGGCTGGGTCGCCCTGTGAACAGACGCTAGGAGAGGGGGAAAAAAGAAGGAGAAAAACGAAGGCAGCAACAGGTGGCAAAAGGGCACAGCTAGGCAGCTAGGAGAGGGGGAAAAACGAAGGCAGCAACAGGCAGAGAAGGGCACAGCTAGGCAGCTAGGAGAGGGGAAAAAACGAAGAAGAAAAACGAAGGCAGCAACAGGGCACAGCTGATGGAGGCAGTAGCAGGGGTGTGTGGGGGCGACCTCGCCTGGTTACAGGCTCAGCGGTCGCTCAAGCAGGCTTGAGTCTCGCCGCCAACATTCTGTGATTCTGGGCAAATCACTTAATATTCCCATGCCTGCACAAAATGAATTTGTTCTTGTGAAAAGTACTCCAACACCTCAGGGTCGCATTCGCGCTGTATATATCTGCATCACAAACGAAAGTCAGAGGACGGGACAAATTCATCTGAGCTCCTGACTCAATTATTATGCTGTGTGTGGGGGGAAGGGGGCACAGCAATGAGTGGGAGGGGAAAGCAGCAGACACAGACAATGGAAAGGAGGAGAAGACAGAGTCATCTACAAAAGATGGACTTTATAGAGCGGTTAAAACAAATGGCTCCCAAAAGCGTAAGCAGTGTAAGGACACACATACTTGGCCAATGTCTAGGGGAGGGAGACATACAAAAAGAGGGAATTGGCCACTGCAGAGCTGACTAGCAGGAAGAAAGCAACTAGGAGTGAATTTTGTGTGTGTGAAAAAGCAGCATTACCATAAGTGCAATTCTAGCAACAATAAACCACAAATCTATGGTGCATGTAACATAACATAACGTAACATGTACATTTGTAAAGCGCACGTATCACCCGAAGGTCTCAAGGCGCTAGATAACAGATGTATATTGTCCACATTATATCGTTTCTATGGGTCAACCTATTACAGTGGGGACAATCCCAGCAGGGGGCTGCGATAAATTGGTCGCCTCCTTGTCTAGCAAATAACTTTTCAAAGGGTTCCAAATGTACTTGTACGTGGACGTCGGTTGCAAAGTGGAAGCAAACAGTTCACTGTTCGTGTTGCAGTAGATGAGGCTATTAAGCCAAGCCTTGGTTGTTGGCATGTATTTGCTACCCCAATTCAACGCAATCTCACGTTAAGCTAATACTAAAGCAATAGAAACGAACCTACGCACTGTCTTAGGGAAATTACGCACATATCCTATCAGAGCCACCTTGGGCGCAGGGTGAAGGTCTAGGCACGTCATTTGAGACATGATTGAATAGAGAGCCCTGCAGTACCCCCCAATTTTCATGCAGTTCCATGTCAAATGTGCAAAGTCTGCCCGAGGAGCCCCACACTTCGGGCATGAGTGCGGCTGCGAGGGGTCTATGGAGTTGAGCTTAGCACGGAACATATATGCCCTCCATAGGAAATAAAAAACGTCGTTTATATTTACTATTCAAGGAGACTTCCTTAGTCCGAGCACAGCAAAGGGCCCATTGAGCGTCTTCTATTGGATGTCCCTGATCCTGTTCCCAAGTTTTCCGAATCTTGACATCTCTGCTGGGGATTAATGTTGTAGAGGCTCTGTACAACTTAGATAAGAGGTGCTCTCCCTCTCTGTCTGTAGTCAGGAGGGACAAGAGTGTAAAGAACTCAGGCTCCAGGGGGAACTCATTTACTTGGGATCTCAGTGCGCTGCACAATCGATTAAGTATACAATGGTCAATGAAAGTTGCCTCACTAAACCTTATGTCCTCAGAGCTGGAAATAAATATCCCCCCGGGAATAGGTCCCCGATTGTGTCCAGCGCGTATGCTGTGAGTGTGCGGTGTACCAATTTTTCCCTTAAGATGGGCAGCCACGGATTGTTGGCTATCGGAATCACTGAGGAATATAATGTACGTTGTCCAGTGACACACGCTAGCTTCTTCCAGACCCAACTGGTCGTGGTCACTGTCTGTATATCCCGGGGCTCCCTGGGAAACCCTATAGGTAACAACGGGTTAGTTCAGCCGGGTGCACCAGGTCGGCCTCCGGTTTGGTATAAGGTATTCCTGCATCGGAGTGGTACCAGGAGTGCGCAAAACTGCATTGTGCGACTAAATAATAAATATGGAATTTAGGGACCCCTAGCCCACCTCTCTCGTATGGCAGGGTCAAAGTGGCCCAGCTGCTCCTTGCTCTACCACCACCCCACACCAGTCTGATCAAGTGGGACTTAATTGTGTGAAAGAAGCTGTTAGGTAACGGAATGGTGATGTTTTGAAATAAGTATAAGAATTTAGGGAGCATCACCATTTTGATGACAGCTGCTCTAACTGCCAGCGAGAGTGGGAGTCTTAGCCATTGTTCTATTTGCTGCTCTAGTGCGCTCAATGCCGGCCCTAATTGAGTAGAACAATCTGCTCAGCCTCTCTGTGGAGTTGAATTCCCAAATATCTGGCGGAGTCATCACACCATGCCAAGGGGAAGTCACATTCCCATCGGTTACTACTTGATGTCAGTGGAAAGATAACCGATTTACCCAATTTATACCCAGCCCTGAGAATCCACCAAATCGGATAACTTTTCTAATGAGGGGTTCTAGGTTTTTTTTTTCTTGCGGGCGCCGAACATAAAGTACAATGTCGTCAGCTTAGAGTGAGATCAGCAAAGGGCATGTCTTAAATTGGAGTCCTCTGTGCAAATGTTTTTTCCTGCAAGTGCTGGACCAAGGGATCCAGTGCTATAATAAATAGAAGTGGCGACAGTGGGTAGCCCTGTCTTGTGCCGCAAGAAAGCCAAAATGGGGAAGATAATGTCCCATTTAGTCTGAGTCTAGCCATTGGGGAGGCATATACTATGCCGTCAGGCTGATAAACCCTTTCGGCATACCCATTCTCTGCATGACTGTTAGGAAAAAGGCCACTCCAAGGAGTCCAAGGCTTTTTCCGCGTCCAGCAGCACAGCCACTGCTGGAACTTCCTGTGCAATTCTGTGTATAACTGCGAAGAGCTTCCGGAGATTTAAAGCTGTAGACCTGCGTGGGACGAACTCTCATTGTGCAGGCGATATAATCCTATTCATCAGCAAAACCAGCCTCAGTGCTAACATTTTGGCCAAAGATTTTGTAATCTAAGTTTAACAAAGAGAGTGTGCCAATACGACTCCTTAAGCAGCGGTTCCTTCCCAGGTTTGGGGAGCAAACCAATCACAACCTCATATGCAGCGTGGGAGTAAGTTGCTGATGCTCCAGAGCCTCATTATACACCTCAAGCAAATATGGGGCTAAAGTTGTTTTGTACACTTTATAAAAGGCCCCTGTAAAACCGCCCAACCCGGGGCTGTTGAACCGTTCACAGCATCAATGGCCCTAATGATTTTTTCGTAGGAGAAGGGCTCTGCCAGAAACTTTTACAAACATTTATCAATGCATACTAGTGCAATTTCTTCTAAGCAGGTTGTATGTTCCTCATCGCTATATGTTGTTCACAATGAATACAGACTGGAATAATAACCTAGGAGTTTTTCACGTATATAAGGGGTGCCAGTGAGAATCGTATCTTTCGAGAAACGAAGGCTTGCTATGAAAGAACGTCCCGCCTGGAGTTTTAAGAGCCGTGCTAATGTGCGGCCTGGCCTCTCTCCCTCTCTGTAACGCCGTGCAATGGCATACATTCCTAGAAAGTTTACTTCACTTTCCGCTGTCTCCTTGAATTCAGTCAAGAGCGTGAGGAGCTGACTGTGTGAGCCTTGAGTGAGTCCTCCGGCCTGTTCCTGTTTAATTCGGCTCAACTGTTGCTAAATGCTTTTGAGTGTGCGCCATAAGTCTTTCAGTACCCCAGTGTGTTTGGAGATGCAGACACCTCGCATAAAGGCTTTGAATGTGTCCCACAGTGTGGCTCAAGATTAAACTGACCCATTATTAAGCTCAAAATATTCGAGAATTGCTTCATGTATCTCAGAGCGGAAGACCTCGGCCAGCAGGGCCTGATAAGAAAACCTCCACTGTCTCTCACAACCTTTTGAGTGCGGGATCTTGAGTGTCAATGTCACTGGAGAATGGTCTGAGAGAGTTCTCGGTAGGTGTTTGATCGCTCCATACCATGAAGCTAGGTTAGGGGACACCAGCCAATAATCCAGCCACGTCCAAGTATTATGTTGGGCGGAGTAATGAGTGTAGGCTTCATCTATAGGCTGGCAGTGCTGCCACACATCTATGATTCAGAGTGCCTCACAAAGATCCAATAAAACACGGCGAGCATGAGGTTTCGTGTCTGCGGAATTTGATGGGCTTTCCTGAGCTGGATCCAGTAGGAGATAAAAATCTCCACCCATGCAGATATCTGCATCCAGCTGTAAAATCTGCATGTGTAATTCCTGAAAGAATCCAGAATCATATGTGTTAGGTGCATATACACTCATCAATGCAATATGATATCCCATGAGATGCTCCACCACTATTGTGTACCGACCTTCAGTGTAGGAGTGGGTTTTGTAGGGTTGGAAGGGCAAGCGTTTATGGAGAAGTAAGGCTGTGCCTCTAGCATATGAGCTGTAGTTTGCAAAATAACTAAGAGGGCCCCATGACCTAACAAACTGGGATACTGTTGATTTGGACAAGTGCGTTTCCTGAAGCAACGCAATGTCCAACTTGTGCCTCTGCATGTAATTTAGCACTTGTCTTCCCTTTCTGACACTATTTAATCCTCTAACATTCCAGGTGATTAATGTGAGATCGGATATTATGGATAGTCTACCCCCTGTAGTCATTCATATGATCTTGAGCCGGGACTTAATGCGCCTCTTTTTCAATAATTATCTTGCTGCCATGAGAAATAAATATGAAAATAATGCTATGCAATCTAAACATTCTCCCCCTTCTCCCCCCACCCATTGCCGCACTCCTAACAGCAGGGAAATCCCCTGTTGTTTAACATATCGAGTGTAACATGCCTTTCCACATGTGTGGCAAAAAGTTACAGAGTATATCATGCACTCAAGGAAATGTCAACCAATCTAGCGTGTTGCACACTCAGGGTGAGGCAACGCTGCGTCACCCCATCCAACTTTGACAGGATAGGTAACAAGGGTATCATATTAAGCTCTACTGTAGGAAATCAAAATACAGTACTTGGACCTTCGGGTTGATCAGGCCAACAGTTCGGAGGGATAACAGTTAAGATTCACTCAAAAGTGAACAATTCCACACTGACCGCCAAGTCGCTGCGAGGAGGGGAGTCCCCGGAATGCCCTTGTTGCTGGGCGCCTCCCTTCACTCTATAACTACGACAAACCTCCTGCATCTCAGTGGGGGGTATCAAATACACAAGTCTTACCTGATACATCCACACGCAGGTGGCTGGGATAAATAATGATGTACCGCAAGCCCAAGTTCCAGAGCGTAGCCCTTACCCCGGCATATTCCGGAAACAGCTTGCTGGTGGAGCCTTGCCATGATATGGTGCCATTTTTCCTCACCAGTCTCAACTATGTATTTCTGTTGTGAAAATTCAGTAGACAAGCCAAAATGGGTCTCGGCGGGGCTCCTGGGTTGGGCGGGGTCCAAGGGTATGATCCGCACGCTCTACTAAGAAAATGGAGGTGAAGGATTCCCTGCCAAAGAGATCAGCGAGCAGAGCTTCCACAAGGTGTCCATACAGCCGGTATTAGTAGTCTCCAGAACCCCAAGAATGCACGTTATTACACCTACGTCTGGCTTCTAAATCTTAATTGTTTGTAGTGACAGTCTTCAGTAGTCTCTCCATCCACTCGAGTCGCTAAGCGGATTGCGCAGTGATGTCTTCTAAATTGGACACTCTGCCCTCCACAGTATTCAAACGGTGTTCATGTTCGTTTACGTTGGCCCCCATTGTGTCAAGGCGTTTTTCTAAGGAGTCAAAGTGGTCATCCAGGGCCTTAAATCCTGCTCTCAATTATTGCATCAGGGTGTCCGGCATGGCGGGTACACTCTCCGAGCGTGTAACCTCCGCTCCCCCCTCCGGCATATCTGTACTTTGCTCCAACTGCCCCCCACTTGTTTTCGTGAACTGTAGTACCACTTTGTTTAGGGTCTATACGCACTATGACGTTTGCTGCACTGCTGTGGCAGCGTATGGTGGCCTCGGGCAACATCAACCGTGTCACATGGGGGAGCACAGGCAGTACACATATGTATTACACCTCCAGACCAAGGGGCAACGTTCATTGGTGTCCAAGTCCCAGATCAGCCCCCATTGAGTTATAAGTAACACGGCAGTCTACTGCAAGGGCAATCAATTGTGCTGTGCTGGCAAGGGCACTGTGTCTTTAAAGATTAATTAATTTATTCCCCCTGTTGGCTGTGAACAGAATGGAGCACGGGCCCAAACACCCCAGTATGAACCAATGTGTACACCGTGCAGGGCTAACCATGAGGGTGGGGCAGTTCTCTCTTGCCCAGACCTGGGGCACTCTAATGTGGCCCAAACTTCCACCAATCAGCAAAGGGGGGGTTTCAACTGGCCCCCGGCGGCTCCCCAGGCCTCACCACGCAGCTGGCTCAGCTAAAATTGCCACCCTCGTACCGGATACTAGGCCTCCAGTACCTCTTATGGGGCCGCATTTAAGGTAATCAGGCACTCAGACGGATAAGTAGCATCAGCAGGGCCCTAGCAGAATGCCAGCTCCGTTTAGAGTGCCGCCACATCAGCAGGAATTTCACACGGGGCGCGGTCCCGGTCTCCCACAGCCCCCAAGCCGCTCCGATGTGTGGGATCAGACCCCACCAGCAGGACCCCTGGCCTCGCCTCGCTCCCATGCACCCACAGACCATCCCGCCAGTCGGATGGCCGGCTCCCAGGCTCTCTTGCGGCCCCTAATGCCACAGGGCCTCCGGGACCTACATGGGGCAGCTTACCTGAGGGCAAGGGACAGTCAGCAGCTCCTCAGGATCTCCCCGCTGGGTGCATCACTCGGCCTCCTCCCGTTTGTTCCTCTGCACAGGATGCAGTTCAGGCACCTGCAGTGTCACCAGCACATGCACTCCAGTCTGCGACAAAGGATTTGTCAATCAGGCCTTAGGTTGCATTGCCTGGTGGCCGTTCACCGTATCTCTGGCCCCGCAGCTGCCTCAGCGATTGGAGTGCCACGGAGTCCAAGGGGGTGCTTTGTGGCACCCGATTCCTACGTATAAATCAGGATGGTGTTTTTTTTTGTATGGCTGGAGCCAGGAGTAGGATGGTAGAGCTGCAGTGCTACACGGCCATCTTGGTCGGTAGCCTGCCCACGTCCCCAACTGAGAGTGACTTTGAAGCCATCCAATGTTAAGTAATGGGAAGACTCCATGCTCACTAACAGTAAACATGTCTCAAACAAAAAAACAGCACATGCGCTGTCTAGCCAAGACCTAAAAATGAAGGGCAATTTGACATAAAATTCAGTTGACGAAATAAAGGTGCAATAAATTTGATATGTAAAACTTTAAAGATGTTACAAAAAATATAAAATGCATCATAGATTGGCTTGAAAATCGTTCACAATGACAACATTCAGACTGACAGTGAAAACAGGAGGTTATTTGGGAAGTGAAACCTGTCCCAAGTTAGTGTCAAATATGGGGCTTTAACTGAAAATGTTGACAATTCAGACTCTTCTCTGCGAGATGACACCAACGAAATAAATTGTTGCTTAATTTACCTTCTGTCCAGTTTTGTAATATTCTGTGGACTACAACACTCCTGCTCATATACTACAACAGTAATACATTTATTATAATTTATAACATCTATACGCTGTTTTGGTTTCAATTGCCTTCTCAAAATTTAGAAAAGTCAAACTACCGTAATAAAAAATTGCCGCGTTTGCAGCAACAAATTTGACCAATTGGCGGTATTATCAAAGCAGAAACCTAACTACTTTAAACTGAGTACCTTGTTTAGCACGTCAATATTAACAAAAAAGTCCTGGACTTAGTAGTCATTGTGTTTAAAATTAAGATGTGTGTTTAGAATAATTAATTCTTAAATCTAAGTTTCACATAAGGGAAAGATGCAGAGTAATGAGAGATTTCAACCCATTGACAGTACAATTACAAGCCCATCATCATTATTGTATAATAAAACTTGAATTAATTTCCTTCCAATTTTGGGATGGTCCGACTTTAGACTAGATGAAAATTAGTCCGTATAAAGAAAACAAAAAAGAATGTACCCCTTTTGGACTACCCTAAATAATTTAAATGAATCACTTGGAGCCCCATCTTCGACAAATTGCATACGGACACATCGATCTCAATGTAGACTTTTCAAATACTCTACTATTGGTTGATCGACACAAAAGGTTTTTGCTGTATACCCTGTCAAAAGCTGCAGTTAAATCCAAAAAGCGAGGTGGAGCGATTCCACTCACACATGAAAGTATGTGCTAATTATGAGATTAACATTTAGGCATTGTTGCACAGTACTCAGGCCGCATTCAAAACCATACTTGACATCAGCTAGAATGTTATTAATGGATGCCCAACCTTGTATTGTGGCTCAAAAACGTTTTCCTATTCTCACTGTTGAATCAATTGAGGATATAAGCCTAGAGCATGTTGGATTGGACCTGTTTCTCTTTTTGAAAATGGAGACAATGGTGGTTATCCTCCAGGAGGGATATCTGTGGAACAACTAACATTTACATGTTTACTGAAAATCTTTTTTAAATAAGTCTACAGGAAAGTCACCCGCCTTAGATGTTTTATTAGATGGGCTACTGGCTGTTACCATTTGGTTTTCCTCCAAAGTGAAATAAAGTGGAGGGAAAGTCAAACACTGAAGGCTTTCAGTCTACATTGGGGTCGCATGGTAAATGCTTGAAAGATGGGCGAGCCAGTGTTCTGGCGGAATTACTGACTTCAGGCACTTTACACTTTAATCATCAGGATTTAAATAACCACTTATTAGTCGCCAAAACCCCTTAAGGCTCCTATTGGAAGCTACTATCCAGAGTTCTCGGATGCAGATGGATGCAGATCTGCCTTAGGTATATTTATCACATCGTTATATGTCAATCTAGCCTCCCTCACTTCCACTTGGTCCCTTGATTTGGGTTTGAACATTACTCTGAGTTCCCTCTTGGCCCTACTACAGTATGAATCAAACCATCTCTTCTCAGCCACTATTCTTGTGCCACCAAAAGGCTTAATAAATCTGCTTTAATTGCAATGGTCAAACCACTGAAGTGTACCTAATGTAACTTGGTGATGCCTTTATTAAAGCAATGTCTCACCACCAGCTCGAAAAAGCATTTGTCTCAGTGCAACATCCGCGTCAAGTGCCTACCACTAAAAGTGTCTGCTCCTTCCCTGGGGTTTCAATTTCTAAACAGAGCCATGCATCTACTATAGAACTACATGACTTGCACAGTTTAAGATTAATTACAAAAAGATTATGATCATCACTGAATAGCTATCCAAGACATCAAAATTTGTAAGAGAGCTGGGACTAGTATCTCCAAACAACAGTGGTGTGACAGGAGACGGCAAATGAGGGTTCTGCAAGATGCAAAATTTGTTACATTAAATGTTCAGATGGCATGTGATTAAGCTATGTTCTGGAGTTAAGGATGCAGAATACTTCTCTGATCCCTTTTACTTGGCCAACCTGTGTTGAATCTGCAGTATTCAACCACATTGGGGTTTTATATATTTGTTTTGTAGAAACTGATCATTCAAATTGACATAATTTCTCATACCAGACTACCTTGATCAGGGTGTAAATACTGTTACATTTGAACTAGGATGAGGTTGGATTATGTGAATGCTGCCAATGGAAGTTTCCTGCAAGTGTGTTGGGTAGACTTTGGTAAGGGTAGACATGAGCTACTAGTGTGATTTATAAACTGCCCTTCCTTGAGACAGAAAGCAGTTCAGCCATATTCTGATCCTTGGTTGTCTCCAGCTAAGATTTTCCTTGTATGCTACTATAGCCTCAATAGGGTTATTCACATACAGTGAAGGCTGACTTTAGAAACTGAAAAAGCAAGCAAACAGTATGTGTGATTATCATACTGTATAAAAATGTTGCATTCCCGCACACCAAGAGACTACAGCGGCTGCCGGTGAAGCAAATAATTAATTTTAAGGATGATACATTAAGGAGCATAGGGAAAGGGAACTATGGGCCTGTTTCACGAAGGTAATCTTATATGATTGTGTAAGTCTATGTTTGTTTTGGAATTCACAAAACTGCATTACTAAGTTTACAGGTGTGGAGACTCTGCAGTTGGGGCAGAGAACTCCACACATGAAAAAATACTATTTGTCTATCTTTTTATGTATAGAGTTCTTACCCCAAATGCGAGTCTCCACACTTGTAAGCTTAGTATTAAATGACAGTTTTGTGAATTCCGAAATAAATTTAAACATACACAGATGTGTATGTGTATCTTTGTGAATCAGGCCCACAGGGTCTGAAAACAGTATGGAATAGGTAAAGGCCGACAAGAGTGCTGAGATTAGGTGATAAAATAAAATAAGTAATGTAAACTATTGCTTTCATTGTGGCACAGTGTTCCTTCATGTTTAGGGAATGTTTTAAAATCCTGGCCTTTGTGGATGCTGTGACTTTTCTAAAACAAAATTAGTACAACGGACATTTATTGCGGTATTTGACAACAGGAAGGAAATCTGAAAGCTGTTCAACAACCTTACTCTTTACCTTGTCATGAAGATTATCACAAATAACGGGTGCAGAGTAGTAATATCGATGTAGAAATATCGTCTGACATTAATATCTCCGCAGAAATATCGAGTGGAACAAATATCGACAACAAAAATATAGTTTGACCGGAATATCGACTGACAGGTAAGTAATATCGATAACAATAATATAGTTGTAATAAATATCGTTTACAAAAATATAGTTTACAAAAATATCGATTTATTAATAATGTTATGTATTTTAGGGCCAGATGTAGGTAATTTCCATTTACCGATTCATAAATACCGACTCATACCGAATCGGTATTCCTGATTCGGTAAATGGTATGTAGGAAAAAAATCGGTAAAAGTTACCGATTCGTCATGACTCGGTAACCAAAATCTGTAATTACCGATTCGGAAGAATCCGAATTGGCTTTTTCCGAATCGGTGAAAGCCAAGCATCCCTATGGGCCACATGGCCCATAGGAATGAATGGGATTCACCGATTCGGAAAAAGCCGAATCGGAATTTACCGATTCGGAATTCACCGATTCGGTAATTACCGAATCAGGAGTTTGAAACACGCCATGTGAGCCTGCCAACCAATCAGGGACAGCCTACACACCCCCAACCAAGGCCCTGTGAATCCAACCAATGAGAGTGAAGCACCCCACCCCAGTACCTGGGAGTGGCCACACCCATGCAGGTGGAAACCAACAGAACACACAATTCTTCAGAGGAGAGAGGAGCAGAGCATCCACAGGCAAGCAGAGTGAAAGAATGGAGGCACAGGAAGGACAAAAGGATGGTGGTGAGAGGAAAAGGAAGCTGAAGTTCAGCCCAGAGGAACTACAGGTGACTGTGGATGAAATAGTGAGCAACTACAGCCAAATATTTGGGAGACAGTCTCTGCATGTTGCAGAGACTGTGAAGAGGAACATTTGGATAGCCATTCAGGCAAAAGTCAATGCCATTGGTGTCACCCACCGGGAGATTGAGGACATCCGTAAGAGGTGGTATGACCTGCGCATCGTGACGAAGAAAAAAATAGCTGCACAGAAAAAGGATGCGGGTTTGACTGGAGGTGGCAGGAGCAAAGTCCCAAAACTGACACCAATAGAGGAGCTAGTGGAAACCACCATTGAGACAGAATGCATCCATGGGATAGGAGACCTGGATAGCACAGCGAAAGCAGCCAAGAAACAAGGTAAGAGGCATGTTCCCACATCCACCCCCAGCAACCCAACCCTGTACCCCCCTGTGTACACACATCACACTGCAGAAGAGTTCAGATTTTGTGGCAGCAATGCATCATGGTAGACGTAGTCATGTATACATAGATGCTAAGTACAACACACATGACTCAGCAAGGCATGCCACACACATCACCAAACAAGCAATGTGGACTGTGCAAAGGTGTGCAGACTATTTAATTAAGAACCACACACAGACAAACAACAACATTGACCCTATGTCAATTTGATTCCACAGGAGAGTCGTCACGCAGTTCAGCACCGCCGAGGGAGGAGAGGGCAGCACCATCTAAAAGAGGGGAGAAAGAAAAGAGGAAAAGTTGTCACAGCGCTGGAGAAGGAGGGAACGATCCCACCTAAGAGCCATCATCTCCAAACCCACCCACTACACCTGTCCCAATGTCCCCTCTGTTGTTTGGAACTCCTGACATCACAGACACACCCAGTGCAATGTCCAGAGGGTCCATGCCGGGAGGGGAAAGTAGCCACGCGGAGCCCCTACAGAGGATCCTGCAGACCTCTGAATCAGAGGATGAGGAAGATGTCCCCCAAAAGAGTGCACCAGTGGGTGACAGGCCAAGACCAACTATTGCTGCAGGCGCAGCGCGCACCAGTGTCCATGGCAGGAGGGCACGTGAGGGCGGGGAGGGCCAGGAAGGGGAGAGCGTGTTCTGTGGCCTAGAGGGCACGATGGTGAAAGTACAACGCCAGCAGGCCAAATCACTGCAAGCCATGCATAGGCAGGTTTGCTGTTTGAACACCAAAATGTCCAACATGGACAAGGGCATAGGCCAAATGGCATCTAGCCTGGAGGTGATTGCACAAGGAATCACAGACATCTCAACCTACATGGGAGTCCTCTCCGACAAGTTGGACCGGGATCATCTCCAGCGTGCCAGGGAACGACATGACATGCGCCAACAGACAAAGGCCGTGAATAGGTTCGCAACCAATACAGCACTCCTCTGCAGACGCTCCATTTCAATGTAGGAAGCAATAGAGCACTGCTGCACGGACTTAAGACGGGGCATGGGTAGAGTGACCTCTGCGATGGAGCAGATGTTGAACTCCAACACAGGCAATGCTGGTGACACGGGTGTGGAGGAGACAGAGGGGTCAACCAGCAGGAGTGGCTCCAGTACACCTGCCATGCGGAGTCAGGCACCAGCAGGGTAACTGAAGGACAGGCACCAAAATCCCGCAATGTAGTGCGAGGACGCAAGCACTGACCTTTGCGGGAGACAGACTCAACTGCACACAGTGACTTAAACTGAGAATGTGCAGCCAGTGACATTGACGTACATTTATCGATCCACTTCAGATGTGACTATGGTGAGGTAGTGCTGATTAAACTACTCATGTCATGAAGTATACCTGTGTATGTGTCATACTTTACCTAGAAATATCGTTGTGTTATTTCTGTCCGTCTCAATCTACCATCTAGTGCGGCAGGTCCTGTTGCCTGGGGCCCTGCATGTTCTTGGTCGTCATCTATGTTCTCATGATGTGTCAACTCCACCTCTGTGCCTTCCTTGGTAGCAAGATTGTGCAAAATGGCACAGGTGACTATTATTTTGCAACACAGGATGGGGGTGTACTGTTGCACACCTCCACCTTTGTGGAGGCAACGGAATCTGCTCTTCAAGAGTCCAAAGGTTCTCTCCACTATGTTGCGGGTGGATCTGTGTGCCACATTGTATCGCCTTTCTGCTCTGTTGGTTGGGTTGAGGTACGGTGTCAGCACAAAGGAACGCAGGGCATATGCACTGTCACCTGGGAGAGAAGGAGAGGTACATGAGTTACATTCACATTTCACATTTAGATGAGATCCATTTCAGGGTGTGTACAACATTTTTACCTAGCAGATATCCATCTCCAAAATCGCCATTCAGTAGCCGGGTGTATATTTCGCTGTTCTGGAATATGTAGGAGTTGTGTGTGCTGCCAGGGAATTTGGCAACTATGTCAGTGATGATGTTCCCTGCATTGCATATCACCTGCACGTTGATGGAGTGCGTCGATTTCTGTATATGTGTTCGGTGGCTGCAGGTGGGCATAGGGGAATGTGGGTGCCATCAATGCAGCCTATCACATGCGGGAAGTGTGCCAGTCCATAGAAGTCTGTTTTAGTTTTGGCAAGTTCCGCAGGTGTGTCAGGGAACTGTATGTAATGTCCCATTCTCTGAGTCATGACATCCAGGAATTTCCTGAAAAAATGGGACAGACAGCTCTGGGATACACCTCCTACTGCAGCTATCACACTCTGGTAGCTCCCAGAGGCAAGCAGGTGTATGCTACACAGCACCTGGACATGGGGAGGGATGACGAGGGCCCTGGGTGTTGGATGATCCAGGTATGGGTGGAGGTCCCTTATTAGGTCCATGATGGTCCTGGGGTGCAGCCTGTACCTCTGGAGTATCTCAGGCTCAGTCAATTGGAACAGAGTGATCCTCTGCCTGTATACCTGCTCCTCCCTTTGCCATACCCTCAGACCTGCAGCCTGTAGCCTTCGCCTCCTCGTAATCACATAGAGTGCCGCCATTTTGCCAACACTGTTGCATTTTGGGCCCTTTTTTATAGCATGCACATGGTTACCACCTGCTTTCAGTCCATGGTAAATACCGACTCTTAAATACCGAATTTCGATGAATTCTGTATTTTTCGCCTTTCCTACATCCCGACGGACATGTTTTCCGATTTCTTATTTACCGAATCGGTGAATTAGGACTTGGTAATTATCGTATCGGTAAATTACGAATCGGTAATTATGTACTCGGTAAATACCGAGTCGGTAATTTACCGATTCATATTTACCGATTCGGTCTTTTTTTGTCACCTACATCTCATTCTCGCTATACCGGTCCGTAACGGCCAATTTTACCGATTTCAGGCCGTTACCGACCGGTATTTGGCTACCTACATCTGGCCCCTAGTGTTTTAAATGAGAATTGTTTGTTATTTTATTATATGTTTTGGAATTTTATTAGTTATTAATTTTTTTTATGTTTAATTTTGTGTTATTACTTCCGTAGCGGGTTGTGGGTTTATAGGGGAATAGGGTGGGAAGTAATTTAATTATATAAAATTAATTGAATAATTAATGTGTTAATTAATTAATAATAGTTTAATAATTAGTTGTTAATTAATTTCAATTAGTCAATTAAAAATTAATTATGTTAATTGTTTAATTAATTTTAGGTGTGTGTTGGGGAGTTCATACGTGTATATGGTGTGAAGGGTGTTAATTAATTAATTTATTATTGATTAATTAATAAATAATTTTTAATTTAATTACCATTAATTAATTAGTAATTATTAATTGTAAATGTGTAATTAATTTTAGGTGTGTGTTGTGGTGTTTTTAAGTGTATATGGTGTGAAAGCTGGTAATTAATTAATTAATTAATTTAAAGAAATTAATTGATTAGTAAATATTAAATGTAATTGTGTAATTAATTTTAGGTGTGTGTGGTGGATATTATAGTTTTAAATAATGTGTAATTAATTAATTTTTATTATCTTTGCTAATAATAATATATTTAAATGTATATATTAATTATATTTATATTGGAAATTAAATTTAAAAAAACATTTGATAGTTTTTTTATTGTTTTGTGTTCCAGCGCTTTCCTTACTATTGTACTCACTGGAGTGGGAATAGTCATTTTTACCCCTATGCTATCCAACGTTTTCCCTAATGTTGCACTCTCTGGAGTGGGAATAGTAATTTTTACCCCTACGCTATCCAGCGCTTTTCCTACTGTTGCACTGTCTGGAGTGGGAATAGTAATTTTTACCCCTACGCTATCCAGCGCTTTCCCTACTGTTGCACCCTTTGGAGTGGGAATAGTAATTTTTACCCCAACGCTATCCAACGCTTTCCCTACTGTTGCAACCTCTGGAGTGGGAATAGTAATTTTTACCCATACGCTATCCAACACTTTCCCTACTGTTGCACTCTCTGGAGTGGGAATAGTAATTTTTACCCCTACACTATCCAACGTTTTCCCTACTGTTGCACTCTCTGGAGTGGGAATAGTAATTTTTACCCCTTCGCTATTAAATGTTTTCACTACTAATGTTTGTATGTTGTTATTAAATGTATGTATTATTATTTTTTAATACTGTAATGTGTTAATTAAATATAGAATATAATGTTTTATTATAACTGTTTTATATATGTGTTTATTTTATTTTTTTATAATTATTAAAGTTTATAAATTAAATAAAGATAATAATAAAATGTAATTAAGAAAATATATGTATATGTACACATGTATTGTGTTTATACTCATTAAATTAAGTTTATTTGTTATAATTAGTTAAAATATAAATGTAATTTAATTTATTTTGTTAATAATATTAATATTATTTAATTATTTAATTTAAGTTATATTATTTTTTAAAGTCGATATTTTTTACATCTATATTTTTGAGTCAATATTGTTGTACTTACCTGTTTAAGTATAGGGATTCGATATTTTTGTAGTCGATATTTTTACATCTATATTTTTGTTAACTATATTTTTGTTATCGATATTTAAACATGGAACCCAAATAACGCACCCTCCCATGCGAATTCCATTGCATAATCCCTTTCCCTCATCAATTTAGATTATCTAGATCCTAACCCCATATACACTAGAGAGTCAAACCACAAACCCCAGCCCTTTGTCCCTACAGCTCCAATGAACTCCTGAATCACTGTTCCCCAGTACCCTACATACAGAGTCCTGTGGGGTGTCTTTGCACCATATTCATTGAGGTTAAATCATATCATCCATTTCTCTCAAATTGCTCTCTGTGAGGTGGGTGTCCATTTGTAAATGACATTGAGTGCATCGAAGTGAGTCAGCTGCAGTATCCTGCACACAGAATACTCATGCTCCACATACCCTAAAGAGCAATGCCCACCATGAGTAAAGTAGAACTTCACCTGTGGATACCAGTTTATGGAAAATTCAGGGCCAAGGCAGTTTCTGGGATTGTCACCTGTATCTGAAATTTTAAACCATCACTTTCAGGCTGTCTCCTGACCTCCGGCTGTCTCTTGACCCACAACTCATCAAAAGCAAACTGTAATCTGATCTTGTCAAAACTGCACTTGATTGACTCATGAAGCTCCACCCAGAGGATTAATCCGAAACTCTTGCTCACTATGCCCACTAGCTCATGTGTCCTTTGAAAATGAACTAAAATAGTAGAGCCTTATGTACAAAGCTATTATATGGTTGAAAAGACTCAAATTAACAAAATTGGACTTTTGCGACAACAAAATAGCTTTTGACCATGTACAAAACCCAAAGTGCATTTAGGTAATTTACTACAGATTTGCAAAATAGGTCTCCGGGTACATACCTAATTGCAAATTGAAAGCAGAGTGTTTAGGGTATCCCTTCCAATTTATGATTCCTTAAGCTAATGTATTTATGGTTTGTATTTGCTTTTGGGGCCGCAATAAATTGAAAGGTTAACAACATCTCAAAGGAGGTGGTAACCCATTCACAAATGGGAAGGCGTTCCTATTGGACATATTTAAGAGCAGGCAGAGGTCCATAGGACCACGACCTACTTTTAAAAGAGGGTTGTGACATTTTTCATTTTTTGTTTTAAACACAACCCCTTTTTAAGGAAAAAGGGGTGCATTTAAAAAATATATATATTACCCCCAGGTCCCTCCGTCCTCGACACCTTCATAAACAAAGTGGAGATGACCATCTCCCGACAGAAAACAAAACAAGAATAATGCTGGGACACTAATACTGCCCCTCCCCCCGGGAGTACATAAGCAGTACTTACCCAGCAGCCCTCCTGTTCTTTTTTTCTGTCTGTCGACAGAATGGATGTTGTGCTGGTGCTGCTCCTGCTGGGCTTGAGTGGCGGTGTTTCTCTTCTTCCCCCTGCCCGGATGCCTGGCTGTAAGGGCGCGGGGTTCCCTGGACTGTCTCCTGGCCTGCCGGGCTTGCTGAGAGTCAGTCTCTATTTTGAGCCGGTGTTAGTATACAGGAGTTCCTGGCTTTGCTGTGTGCTGCATGCTCCTCCCGGTCCTTTGCGGCTGGGGCTGGAGTTCCCGATGTTCCTTCCCGGTCGCGGGCTCGTCTTCCCAAGCCTGGCCGGGAAGGCGTGCCTCGCTGGATGTACTCCTGCCGGTGTCCTGGATTGCTTGCTGTTGGAGTGGGGGCCTTGTTCCTGGGGTTGGCCCCCACTCCGGGTGAGTCCCGCTTGCGGAGTTTTTGTTTCTTTTAGCTTGCGCTGCATATTGGCGCTGTGTTTCCATTCTTGCTGGTGCTGCCCGGACCCAAGGACGGCAGCTCCAGCCACAATTGCACTCCGATCACAGTGCAGTGCAGGAACAGGCCACGGATACCATTGCAGAGTGCCCCACAGAATGACAGGGAATGGGACATGCGCAGGCCACGAGCCCCGCTGCCCGGGTCCAGGTATCTGCCGCGCTCCCGGTTTTGGTTTCGTTGCCGGTGGTTTGTGTGCATTGTTTGGCTTCGCTTTTGCCTGCTGTGTCCATGTTTCCCTCCTTTGCAGGTTCCTTGCTTCTTAGCGGGGTCTGGTGGTGTGGTGGACTGGTGCGTCCACTTCAGGATAACAGGTTCAATTCCCTTCGGGTCCTCTCGGACTTTCATCTCTTTGAGGTTGATGACGTGTGTGCCTTTGTGTTGGGTGTCATGATACATCTGTTATTTCTGCGCCCTGATGCCCCGCTGCTGGAGTGACCATGCGCTTTCCGCTTGCATTTGTTTTTTGCCCATGCACTGCTGTCGCGCTGGGGTGCCGTGTTTCTTTCCTGCAATGTCACGGGAGGCCGGTGGTGTTTGTGCTGATTTTTTCCACCAGGTTGCGGTGGGGGCCTTGTTGAGCTGATTGGCCCCCGCTCTGGATGTTTTCTCCCCCTTTTTTTCTTCTAGGGGATCCTGTTGGCCTGCTGGTATCTGTCCTGCTGTGGTGGCGGAGGGACCTTCTGTTCTGTGCCATGTTCCTGCGTCTGGTGCCTCCTGGGGGTGACGAGGTTTGTGCTGGGGCATCTTGCTTGGGGTGCATGCGTTCGCGCTGTGCTTCTTCCCATCTTCCTTTGGGGTGTCCTGCTGCTGCCGCCTCTGGGTGCCCCGCACTGCTTGCTTCCTGTATGGGCTAGGTGGCGGGTGCTTCTGTGTGCCTATGGTTGCTCGGCCGTCCTGGTGATGTCTGGGGCTCCCTGTCCGCGCCCCCCCACCTGAGATCCAGGGGGGTCTGGTTGGTGGTTGGTGCTGGGCAGTTTGTGCGCTGTGGTTCCTGTGCTCCTCTGGTTGGTCTGCGTGGTTTGGTTTTTCTGTTCCTGGCCTGCTGCCTTGCCGCTTGCCGGCCCCGGGCTCTCCTCTGTTTGCTGGGATTGGCCGTGCCGGAGGTCTTCTCCCTTTGGTGCGCTTCTTCGGGTGGTGCCCCTGCTCTTGGCCGCTCGTGCCTTTGCGTTTCTTTCGGGCTCTGTTGAGAGGTTTCCTCTCCAGTGAGTTGTTTGCTGCTTCCCTGTGCTTTTGGCTTTCTCTCTTCTGTTTGTGGCCTGCCTGGGGTTGACGTGGGTTCCTTTTTTCGCTGGCTCTGCCTTTGCTTGCTCCGGGGTTTCCCTTGTGGTTCAGCTCTCCCTGCCTGCTTGCGCCTTGCCCTCTGCTGCTCTTCTATCTGGATCGCTCCTCTCTTCTTCGAAGATGGCCTGTTGGGGATTTGTTCTGTTCCCCCTCTGCTTCTGGTTCCCTGGCCCCGCCTGATGGTGAGTCGGTGTTCCTGTTCCTTGGGCCGCTGCGGGCATGGGGTCCTGTTGGCTCCCCTGGTTCCTGTTAGCCTGCCGTGGTTTTCACCGTCGGAGGCCTTGCCTCCCCTGCGGGCTGGTTGTTGTGACCTCTGCTCCGCTTGGGTGTCCTAGTTTTTGCAATCCGCTTCCTGGCTTCTGTGTCATTGGCCGGCGTTGTGGGGCTCTGGCTTCCTGGTCCTGTTCCTCCCGTCCCTTGGGCTGCGCCTGGTTCCTCTCCTGGTTGCTTGGGGGTGTCTTGTGGTGCTCTCTGTGGTGCTCTGTCCCCTCTGCCGGTGCTTGGGTGGCTTGTGCCGCCTTCGGCCTGGTTTAGGGCCCGCCTGGGTCTTCCTGGTGCTTTGGGCTTCCCTTTGCTCCGGTCTGGGGTTTCGGGTGTTTGTCCCGGGGCCTTCTGTGTGCTTGGGTTGCTTCAGGGTCTAGTAGCTTCTGCACTGGGTCTCTCTGTGCTTGCCTTTGGCTTGCTTCTGGTGTTTCCTGGCCGCCCCTCCTAGTTCTGCCATGATCTTCGCCTGCCTCGTTTGTTCCTGGCTTGACCTCCTAGGGGTGTCTGGGGGAGGGGGTTTCTGGCTGGTTTGGTTGGGCGCCTGCTCTTCTTTCCTTGCCCCCCCCTGGGGTTTGTTTCCGGTGGTGGTTTGGCTTTGGTCCCTGGTGTTCCTGCCGCTGCTGTCTGGCCGCGGCTGCCTTTGCTGCTGCCGTGTCCTGTCGGGCCGCCTGTTCTCGGGGTTGCTGTGCTGTGCCCGTGCTCCTCTGTCTGCTCGGTGGTTGTGCTTGGTCGGGCCGGTTTGGTGCCTGCCTGGCCTCCTGGGGCTGTTGGGTGCTGTGGCGTCTGGGTCCAGCTGCGCTATGGTGTGTTTGCTCCCTGGGTTGTTCTGGTCTAGAGTCTGGTTCCCTTGGGGGCCAGCTGACTGGGTGTCTGCCGGGGCTTTTCGCTCCTGCGTGTTGGGTTACTTTTTGGGGCTCTGGTCCCTTGCCTGGGTTCTCTTTTGTGTCCTGGCGGGGTGCTCGGCAGTTGTGGCCGCTTCCGGTTGGGTCCTTCTGGGTTCTCCTTCTGGCGGTTCTCTTCTCGGGCTTGTTTCCCCTGTGTTGTGGGCCTGTGTGGGGTCCTGTGGCTGTCGGCTTTTTGCTCCCTCGCTTCCCCGAGCTTTGTTCCTGGTGGCAGGCTGTTTGTGTGCCCCCCCTCCTTTCCTGGTTGGGGTGCGGTTCTGGGGTGTTCTTGCCTCTGTGGTCCCTGCCTCCTGGCTGCGGGTCTGGGGTTTTCCTGCTGCTTGGCCCTCGGCCTGTTCTGCTTCCTCCTGCTTCCGCTTTGGCCTTCTGTGTGGTCCGGCGGTGTTGTGCTGGTGGTTCCCGGTTCCTCCTGCCCTTTGGGTTGGTCTGGGTGCTGCGTGGGCTCCTTCTGGGGTGTGTTGGGCCTGCGGTTCCTCCTGCGTGGTCGGGATGCTTGGCTCTGGTCCTGGCTTCCTGGGTCCTTGGCGTTGGTTGCCCTGCTTTGACTGTTTGCCTTGGCTCTTCTCCAGTGTTGCTGGATTTGGGCCTTGTGGTTGTGGTCTGGGTGCTGTGCTCCCTGGGTCTTCCCTTTTCCGCGGTTCCTGCCCTTGCTGCTTGCCTGGCATGGGTGTGGGTTTCCTGGGAGGTCCTGTGCCGTGTGGGCGCCTCCTTTGTGCTGCCCTCTGTGCCTGGTTTGGTGGCTGCTGGGTTTCCCCGGCTGCTCTGTGCCCCCCCTCCTGCCTTGTGTTCCCTCCTTTTTTTGGAGTTGGGGATTTCTGGGGGTTGGGGCCGATGGCTCTGTGCCCGCCCTGTTGGGCTTGTTTGTGTGTTGGTGTTCCGGTCTTGTTGGCCTCTCCTTGTTTGGTGGGCTTTCTGCTGGTTTCCGGAGGGCCTCTCTGTGCGGTGGTCTTCGGGTTGGCCTCCTCTGCCTGTGCTGTCCTGGGTTTGGTGGCCTTCCGGGTTTGGTGGTGGCCTCCTTCCCTGTCGGGTATTTTGGCCTTCTGCGCTTTTTGGGGTTCCTCCCCCTTCCCTGTCTTGTGGTTGGGTTCGGATTCTCCTTCGTGTTGGGCTCCTGGGTTCGTGTTGCTTCCCCTCCTCGGCCGGAGGTCCTCCTCTGGTCTCTTTGGGGCCGTGTCTTTTTGGTTTGGTGTGGTGGGCCTGTTCTCACCTTCCTTTTTGGTTTGGGGGCTTGTGCCTGCGTTTCCCGGGTTTCCCGGGTTGGCGGCCTCCTCTTTTTTTGGGTGCCCTGGCCTTTTGTTGGTCTCCAGTCCTTTTCCCTGCTGTCCTGTTCTGGGTTGCGGGCCGGTTGTTTCCTGCGGTTCATCACCACCCCCTTTTCTGAATCATTTTGTCCACCATAAGTGTGGAAGGGTATACTCAGATGTGAGTCCCTTGCTCATTGCACCATCAGGATTCAAGCAAGCCGGGCCGACGACGCCTGAAATGGCAGAAACCGGTCCCCGGAAGCTTGTTTCCTTCCCAGTATAAGAATTGGCTTGGTAGTTTGGTTTGCCCTGTTCCCATCATGCACTGGGACAGGAACAGACTAATTTGCATATAGCCAAGTTCTGAGCTGGGATGGTGCAGTGAGCTAAAAAACGGTGATGGATCAAGCCCTGATCTTTGGACTGGGTAAGAGTGGTCTGCTTAATTCAGGCACTCTGTTCATCACCACCCCCTTTTCTGAAGTATTTTGGCCTTCTGCGCTTTTTGGGGTTCCTCCCCCTTCCCTGTCTTGTGGTTGGGTTCGGGTTCTCCTTCGTGTTGGGCTCCTGGGTTCGTGTTGCTTCCCCTCCTCGGCCGGAGGTCCTCCTCTGGTCTCTTTGGGGCCGTGTCTTTTTGGTTTGGTGTGGTGGGCCTCTTCTCACCTTCCTTTTTGGTTTGGGGGCTTGTGCCTGCGTTTCCCGGGTTTCCCGGGTTGGCGGCCTCCTCTTTTTTTGGGTGCCCTGGACTTTTGTTGGTCTCCAGTCCTTTTCCCTGCTGTCCTGTTCTGGGTTGCGGGCCGGTTGTTTCCTGCGGTCTTCCTTTCCCTCCTTCTTGGTGCTCCCTTGGATTGCTGCTTGTTGTGGTTTCCTGGGTTTGCTTGTGGGTGCGGAAGGCCGGTGTTTTGCTTTGGTATTCTCCACTTTGTTTATGAAGGTGTCGAGGACGGAGGGACCTGGGGGTAATGTCCTAACACTTACCGGTAATCTTCATTACTCCGGGTCCCGTAGTCCTCGACACCTTCATACGCCCCTCCCTCCCTCCCGGACGGCTGGCCTTCCTGTCTGGGCTTGTTAGTACAGGAGGGCTGCTGGGTAAGTACTGCTTATGTACTCCCGGGGGCAGGGGCAGTATTAGTGTCCTAGCATTCCTCTTGTTTTGTTTTCTGTCGGGAGATGGTCATCTCCACTTTGTTTATGAAGGTGTCGAGGACTACGGGGCCCGGAGTAATGAAGATTACCGGTAAGTAATAGGACATTTCTTTAATTAAAAGCAACCACAGAAATGGTGGTCTGCTGACTCCAGCAGGCCACCATCCTTATGATGGCAGCAAACTGTGGTGGGTTACAATTTGCCACCTACCTCTATATTCATGAGGGAGATCGAATTGCAACCCACCGTGAGCCGTACTTTATGAAGCGACCTATTAGTACTTAGGTCTGTTCATAAAATTCGATTACATTCAGTAAAAGTCAGTGCGCTAATTGCAACCTGTTTTACCGAATGCATTCTTTGTACATTTCTTTGGCCCCTATTTCTCTAAGAAAGGAAATGTGATCACTGTCTCTTTTATCTTGTTCATAAACAACAACGTTCTCCAGTGCCCGCTTGGGCTAATCCATGCTAAACAAAGCCTTACACTAAATAAATAATTAAACACATTAATAAACAAATAAGTACATGCACAGAATTTGGTCTACTTTCTCTAAAGCAAGATTGACTACTGTTAAAAAAAAGTTTTAAAAAATTGAATCTAGAAAAGTACATAATTCTAATAAATTGGGAAAACATGTCTATTTAGGTTATTTATGTCTAATGCACATCATGAATACTATTGTGGAATGTGTACATGACAAGCTGACAAACATGAAATGCACCCTCAATTGTTATTCTGTGTTTACTGATCCTGTCTGCGTAAATTGAATCTACAAGATTCCAGTGAGACTGACATGAGCTCTTAATTATTCTGATAATGCATACACTGAATATTCATACCTCCGCAGCCTTCTAAGCCAATCAGATTGCATTGAAACAGTTTCAGTGTTTATTCTTTGAAGTCTATCCCAGATTATAAATACATCATCAAAACTAGCAGTTAATAGACTTTACTGCTGTTCGGCAAGCATGAACAAGCTTATGAAACAAGGGGTTCCAGCCAATTGGAGCCTCATCTAGGACTCCTTTCAAATCCATTATATTTACACGAAGTGTTAAAGCATTGTTAGGTTAAGTCGCGCTGTCTCGAAAACAATTAACTGGGTCTCACAAGAAGAAATTAATCTATCCTGCCCAGCTCCCCCTCGCCCCCCACAAGAAGGTACAATAAAATACCTCGCGCTAGATGATGTTTATAGGGAAACTCGAAATTAATTAAATGTCGTTTCCCTTCCCTGCAGCTTCACTCAACCTTTTTATATCAAAAACGGATATGAAATGCATCTGTGTTCATTTATTAAAAAAATAATAATCCTCCCATTGCCTTTTCCATCTCCATTTAAATTAAAAAGTGACTTTGCACAGAGGATGACAAAAAGCTACTTGTATAAAAACACAATGAATAATGAGCTCCCAATCTTAGCTGCATGAAAGCTTGTCAGCTTCGATATGTTTTTCCGTATGACCTGTTTCGCCTGCCATCTAATTATTTTATTTTTGCTGGCGCTGGGTTTGTAAGTTGTGGCAACAAACTCATTTTCTTGATGAAAAAAGGGGTTCTGTTTCATCTTCAGTATTTCTCAATCTGCGCGTTTTTAAGAGGCCTTCGCACAAAAGAGCTTTGTCGATTTCAGATGGATTACAGAGAATTCATAACGGGGGACCATGGATGTCTCTTTCCTGAACGGTGATACCTTCCATCCATTGGATGAGCTTCTGTCTTTTGAAGATACGTACACTATTTTCATCAAATCCAACTATATAATGTATGCACTCCTTCTGTGGCAGAATAATAATGCTTATTATTGTATCTGCATTTTATATCAAGCTAAAATGCTGTAGGTTGGAGTTATCAGGCAGAGTCTGTGGTTAGCAATGAAGACCATATGTGCTGACATTTTGTTTTTTAATTTGTATTTAGCGTGATGCCCAACCCCAACTTTCATATGCCACTGAGTGGCAAAAAACATAAATGTATGACTCAAAGCAGGGGCACACACTTAAAATTTCTTGACATATATAGAGTGGTTTACATCATGTAAATTTTTTTTTGTCTTTTTATTAACAGTCATCGACTTCAAGTTGAAAATATGGCACATTACAATAATGTAGGCAATCCGTCGAGGCACAATAAAAGTTTACCAAGACATTTCACATTGTACACTGTGGGACAAGTCAAGGAGATTGCATTTCATCAAGGGCTAGTTGTACTGGGGGGGTACAAATATTACCTCTGTAGTGATTCCATGGCCCCCATATCCGGGGCCACCTCCAGGGGCAGCCTCGAGCCCCCCGTTCAGATCAGAAGCCACCGAAGTCATCTGCGGTGTTCCTCAAGGCTCCTCACTCAGCCCAACACTCTTCAACGTCTACATGAGTCCCCTCGCAGCCATCGCACGCCAGCACAACCTCAACATCATCGCCTATGCCGACGACACCCAGCTGATCCTCTCCCTCACCAACGACCCCGCCACCGCTAGAGCCAACCTACACGCAGGGATGAAAGAGGTAGCTGAATGGATGAAGAACAGCCGCCTGAAACTGAACTCGGACAAGACGGAAGTCCTCATCCTGGGATCCTCACCCTCCGCCTGGGACGACTCATGGTGGCCCCCCGCACTAGGCAGCGCACCCAAACCAACAGACCACGCACGCAACCTGGGTTACATCCTGGACTCCTCCCTATCCATGACCAGACAAGTCAACGCCGTCTCCTCGTCGTGCTTCAACATCCTACGCATGCTACGCAAGATCTTCCGGTGGATCCCCACCGAGACCAGGAAGACGGTCACCCAGGCCCTCGACACCAGCCGACTGGACTACGGCAACTCCCTCTACGCCGGAACCACCGCCAAACTCCAGAAGAGACTCCAGCGGATCCAGAACGCCTCAGCACGACTCATCCTGGACATCCCCCGTCGCAACCACATCTCCAGACATCTGAGAGACCTGCACTGGCTCCCAGTCAACAAGAGAATCACCTTCCGTCTCCTCACCCACGCACACAAAGCCCTGCACAACCAAGGCCCAGAAAACCTCAACAGCCGCCTCAACTTCTTCGCTCCCAAACACCAGCTTCGATCGACCGGCCACGCCCTCGCCGCTGTCCCCCGCATCCGAAGAGCCACCACAGGAGGAAGGTCCTTCTCCTACCTCGCCGCCAAGACCTGGAACTCCCTCCCGACCCACCTCCGCCTGACCCAGGACCACCTCACCTTCAGGAAGCAGCTCAAGACCTGGCTGTTCGAGCAGTATCGGACCGCTGACCCCCCCGCCCCAAGCGCCTTGAGACCCTCCGGGTGAGTAGCGCGCTATACAAATGCTTTGATTGATTGATTGATAAACAGTCTTTTCACAGAACATGCACCAGTCCATGCTAACCTTCCAGTCCTTCAGCATTGGAGGGGCGGCTGCCCCTCAAGCCTGGGCTATGTTCCTTTTAGCCACCATAAAACCGTTTTTGGTGTGCGTTAAGGTCGGTGGGCTTCCATATGTTGAGCAAGCACCTACATGCCTCCGGGAGCATGGGAATTCCCAGGACCGTCCCCATCACTCCATGAATCTCCCTCCAGTAGGACTGTATGAGTGAGCATTCCCAGATGATATGTAGGAATGTGCCCAGCTGGCCACACCGCCTATGACAGTCCCCCGTAGGTGCCCTTCCCATCAGTACTAGCCTGGGCCTCGTCATGTAAATTCTGTGTACGATTTTAAGTTGGACCAGTCGCAGTCTTGCAGGGATAGCTACCACTTTGGGAGATGATAATGCCTCCTGCCAGTCCTCGTCATCCAGTTCTATTCCGTCCGCCACCCACTTTTGTCGGAGCTGTGTGAGAGGGTCCTCCATGTTATGTATCAATTTATTGTAAATCAGAGAGATAGACTTCTCAGGGAGGTGTCCATCCAATATCCTACTTACCAGTGACAAGGACTCAAGGGGGAGGAAGCTGTGGGGAAGGCTGAGCGCAGGGTGTGTCGTATTTGTCTGTAGCGAAAGTGTTCTGAGTCGGCCAGCTCATGTTGCTCTCGCAGGGAAGCAAACGTTTTGATGTCTCCCTTTTCCCACATGTCTTGGATGTGGGAGATGCCTATCATATCCCACTTATCAAATCCCTTTGTCTGCTATAAGTGTCCATCTTTCGCGGACTCCCATAAGGGGGTGGCCAATGTCAATTTACCCTTCCATCCCTTAGATCTATTGGCGGTGTGCCAGACGGTTACCGAGTATCCTGTGGGGCCTGTTGGTGCAGGTCGAACTAGTTTGGAATATAGTGCTCTATTTTAGTTCCCACCATGGATAAGCCATCTGTCCATTTTGGTAGCCAGGATCATCAGGAGCACCGTATGTGTCATGGTTGATGGCGGCCAGGTAGGCGGCCCAATAATATTTCAGAGTCAATTTATTGAGAGCTATACGCGGTGGTCCATTCCACAGTAGCTCCCTCTGGAGTCGCTCAATTTCTTTAAAGTAAGCAGGAGGGGCTGCTTCTAGCGAGTTCTGTAGGGCATAAAGGAAGTAGGGGAGGGACATCATTTTGAAAAGGGCGGCCCTGCCTAGAAGGGACAATGGGAGAGTTCTCCAACTGACTATGTCTCGCAGCAGACAACAGAGAGGGGGAAGGAGATTGTTGTTATATCGGAGTATAGGATCCAAGGATACCAATGTCCCTAAATATTTAAACCCCGATGTAGTAATTTGGAGCGGGCAGTTCGGGGGAAAGGCAGGTACTCCCCCCATGAAGGGGATACAGATGAGATTGAGCCCAGTTACTTTTAAATCCAGAGTATCTCCCAAACACTGCCAAAATGTCCAATAAGGCAACTAAAGATTTTTGAGGGTCGGTAAGGTACAGTAAGACATCATCGGCGTAAAGTGATCTCCGATCTTCTCAATCTAATGACCTGCGGAATCCTTGGATCACTAGGTCCTGATGGATCCAGGCCACAAGTGGCTCAAGCGCCAAAGCAAATAAAAGGGGGGAGAGCGGGCAACCCTCACAGGTTCCCCGGCTCAGAGGAAAGGTGTCCGACTGCTTATTATTGACTACAACCTTCATCAATGGTGCCGCACATAAGAGGCGGATCCATGTGATGAATTCTGGACCAAACCCCAGCTTCTGAAGTACGGCAAAGAGATAAGGCAATTCGACCATGTCAAATGCCAAAGTGGTGTCTAGGGAAACCAAGACCGCTGGTTTGTGTATCGCATCCGCTCTGCTAAGCACCCCATGAACATGACGAAGGTTTAATGCCGTGTTCCGGCGTGGGATGTAGCCGGATTGATCTGGGTGGACGAGAGCTGGTATGACTTTAACTAGGCGATTAGCAAGAACCTTCACAAGGATTTTCGGCTCAGCATTGAGAAGAGAAATAGGCCGATATGATGCACTGTCTGTTTTTGGCTTGCCGTCTTCATGGTTTACGATGATATTAGCTATGTGTTAATCAAACGGAAGTTCTCCCAACTCCCTACTTTCCTCGAACATGGCTTTAAGGTATGCTGATATTTTATCCGGGAACAGTTTAGTGAGTTCTATGGGTATCCCATTAGGGCCGGAGGCCTTACCGGATTGAAGCGATCGAATGACCTGGGCTATTGCGTCTGTGGTCAGAGAACTGTCTCTTAACAAGTCTGTGGAGTCTGCCTCGGCATAAGGCGTCCCCGCCCTATAAACAGCCTCGAAATGTGCGGCGAATTGAGAAGCGATGTTCTTGGGTTCTACGATTTTGGTGTTAAAAGCATCGTGGAGGACTGGGACCAGTCTACTTGCCCATTCTCTCTTATCTGACCACGCTATCAGTTTTCCCGCCTTGTCCCCTGCGTCATAGACTCTTCCCAGTTTTTCTTGTCCCAGCGTTCGAGCTGCATTCATAACTAGAGCTTTATATTTGTCTTGCTTAAGCCGCAACAGGTGGAGCGTCTCAGGAGAGTTTCGCTCCTCCAGTTCTCCCTCAATGTCAGCTTCTATGTCAGACACCACTTTCTGCTGCTCTCGTTTGTGACCTGATATTAAGGACAGGGCTTTCCCCCTGTTCACCGTTTTAAAGGCCTCCCAGAGCGTTTGGCTTGAGGCCACTGTGCCCACATTCTCTGTGAAGTAACTGTCTGTTGCAGCTAGGAGATCTTTGCCTATTTTGGGATTACAAAGGTGCCATGGGTTGATGGGGGTGATACGACCCACCCGCATGTGGTCTAGGAGAAAATGTACCCATAGCGGCGATTGATCGGAGATGCCGCTAGCTAAGTGTCGGACCTCCTGGCTGTGTGAGTCTTGAGAGCTGGGAACCAGGATGTAATCAAGGCGGGAAAAACTGTGGTGGGCTCCGGAATGGAAAGTGTATTGCTTTGTTTCAGGGTTGAGCGTGCGCCAGGTATCTATTAGTCCCGTGGCCTCAAGGAAATCTGTCAGTCCGCGGGAGGAGGGCCCCAACTCACAAGGGGGACTTCAGTCCAGTTCGCCCAAGCACACTGAATTAAAGTCGCCCCACCAACACCAATAGTCCCTCCGGTAGCGAGAGGAGGGTAGTACGGAGGTCCTGGAACGTAGTTGACTGGAGGCCAGGTGGGATATAGATAGATAACAGTGTGAGGATCTGTCCCTCCCAGGAGCCAGATATTCCTACATGTCATCGGTCCAAGTGGAGGTTACGCTAAGAGGGAATGCGTTCCTAACCATAATGCCCACCCCTCTGGAGCCAGTCGTGAATCTTGCGTGTGCTACTAGTTTGTAGCTGTATCGGTGCATCGCCCTACAGGAGTGACCCATGAGGTGCGTCTCTTGAAGAAGCACAACACCTGGGCCCTGCTTCTTGATATATTGCAGGACTATACTTCGCTTAATTTTATCCCCCAGCTGATTGACATTCCAGCTCAATATTCCAATGCTTTTGTCCCAGTGTGTGTGCATTAGTAGCGTAGTATGTCTTTCATGCCTTCGCTGTGCCCGTAGTTATGCGTCGATGAAAAGAACTAACAATTAAAAATCCCCGCGAAACCCCCCATCAACAACTCCCCTCCCCGCTTCCCTGCCCTCTGGACTTAGAACTGCCCATACCAAACTGGCAGAATGCCTGTCACCCTATTTCCAACACTAGAAAATAACTAAAGGTAGAAAAGAGGAGGCGAGTCAACATTCCATCTCCCCGTCCCCCCAATCCCCACTTTTAAGTTAAGGGTCCCCAATAGGTCCACGTTGCGTTTCGCTGGTGCGATACGGAGCATGATGACATTATGTCCAACTGTGGGGCCTCATGGACCCCGTTACCTGAGGGAGATTGTGCAGATGACAGAGGCACCCAGCAACTCTCATTCTCGGTCCTGCAACTCTTGATCCTGGCCCCGCTCTTCTCTCCGGGGACGTCGATGACGCGACTGTCCAGCCAATCAGATGCCACTTCTGGATTGTCAAAAAAGCATGCCCTTCCTCCAGATTCCACGCGGAGACGAGCTGGGAACATCATGGCATATTTAAGTCCCTTGTCCCTGAATTTTTTCTTGAATGCCATGAACATTCAGCGTTTCTTCTGCACCAACTGTGTAAAGACCGGGAAGAAGGAGAGGATGGCATTTTCATAGGGCAAAGGAGGTGCAAATTGCACGTGCTGCAGAATTGCGTCTCTGTCTCTGAAGTTTAAGACGCAAGCTATTAAGGGGCGCGGAGGTGCACCAGGTTTGGGTAGTCCACCCAGGACTCTGTGTGCGCGCTCTATGATGAAGGATTTTCCCAGTCCTTTAGGTTTGAGGTGGTTTAAGATGAGGTCTTCTATGAACAGGTCCGGTGCTGGCCCTTCCGATTTTTCAGGCACTCCCAAGATGCGGACCTTGTTGCGTCGAGACCGCCTTTTGCAATTATCCAGTTTATGTTCGGCCGTCTCACAGAAGGATTTAAGATCTCACACCTCTTGTTGGAGCAGAGATACATCGTCTGTCAAACTGGTTGTCTTTATATCCAGGGGCTTAACTTTCTCGTTCATTTTCGTAAGATCGGACCGAATGAGGTTCACATCAATGGATATAGTGTCCATTTTGTGTTCTAAAGATTATTTAACACCGTTGATGACTGCTAGGACATCCTGCAGTGTCAGGTCTGAGGCGGTACTCCACCATCCTAGTAGTGTGGAGCAGGTCCGTCGGCGAGCCCTTTGGAAGTGTGTACTGGTCCAGTTTGTTTGATTGGACCTGTCTCGTGTCCTTGGGGCCCTTATCATCTTCTAATCTATCTGCAATTGTTCTCCCGAGCCACCACGCACTCCGGCTGCATTTGGGCCGAGTCCTCCGTCACGGGCATGGGGAGGAACAGCAAAGATGGCAGGACCACTGTACTAGTGCTGTCTATTCACAGCGGGTGCAGTTGGCGCAATAGATATATACGCCCTATGTGGCAATATCCGGCTGGTGAGCTAGTGTCTGATCACCTCACATCTGGAAGTCAATGTCCATCTGCCGCTTCCGCTCAGACCAGGGTGGGTGTTATACGAGTATAGGAAGGCATCATATTGAGCAGGAGGTGGTTGTCAGCAGGGAGGGAGGGCAACCGTATGCGTTTTCCCGCAGGGTGCCTCAACCCACCATGATCGTGTAAAGTCAGAAGCCGCACGTCCAGATTGACCGCCTCGACGGAGCCCAGGTCCCAGGGAGAGTTCTTCTGTCGGTGCCGCGCACCAGCACCCCACAAAGGCGCAGCGAAGTCTGCAGCTATGGATTCAGCCGCCGCGGGCTCTCATGTGCTTGATGACGATGAGGCGATCACATCCCAGCCTCTGAGTACACCCCGCGAACAGACACCACAGGACCGCCGTAGCAGTGCGAGGAGCAATTCGTACCTCTCTAGCGGGCAGTGAAGTGCCGGCTCCATCAGGTCGCCGCTCCGATCTCCAATATATTCTTTTGTGGGCGCAACCACCCCTGCACGATCTTGGGGGGAGCCCTGCCACGCCGCTGTTGCCGGGGTTGACAGCACCGCCTCAGGGTGTAGCGACGCAATCAGTACCTCCGATTCCATGCCGACCAGTGACTTCCAGTCTGATTGGCCAGCTCTACCCCACACCTCGCCGGCAGCTTCAGCACTCCAGCCCCCAGCGTGTATTAGTTATCAAGGCCCAAATAGACGGGGCCTCGTATCTCCGGTCCAAGGCATCAGTCGTTGGTCAGAGTGGCACAAAACGGCTCCGCTCGGTGTCCGTTACAATTGAGGGACCTGGTGGGGCAGGATTACTGACAGGATGTTCAGGTCAGGGAGACGGTCTCAACAGAGCCGAGGTCTCAGGCGGCCATCTTGGTCTGACACTTGTGCAGCAATTTCATCACGGTCAATCTTAATATGTAGGTCACACGATCATCAATCTCGCTTTATTTGACAATTTGTCATAAAAGCAGTAACAATACATCCAATCTATATATATAAAAACGAATGTATGTCTCTCTGTCTGTCTGTTTGTCCTTTATGCATTACTACACCATTCATCCGATCGCCATGAAACTTTGGGAATTGTTGAGCACACTCCCGCAAAGGTTTCTGGCATAAACATTTTCCAAATATCGCCCCCCCCCCGGCGCCCTCAGAATCTTTTGAATACTGATGTACGCACCAGACGGAAAAACAACAAATCGTGTATCCTCAAGCACTTGAATAAATAAATAGAATGAAAACACCATTCATCCGATCACCATGAAACTTTGGGAAGTTGTTGACTGCACTCCCGCGAAGGTTTCTGCCATAAAAAATTTTTAAACATCGCCCCCCCAGGGCCCTCATAATCTTTCGAATACTGATGTACGCACAAGACAGAAAAACAAAGAATCGTGTATCCACAAGCACTCGAATAAATAAATAGAATTAAAACACCATTCATCCGATCGCCAGGAAACTTTGGGAAGTTGTTGAGTACACTCCCGCAAAGGTTTCTGGCATAACATTTTTATAAATATCGTCCCACAGGGCCCTCATAATCTTTCGAATACTGATGTAGGCTCCAGACGTAAAAACAAAAAATTGTGTATCCACAAGCACTCGAATAAATAAAAAGAATTAAAACAACACTTTGAAATGTTTTCCATATTGAAATTAATAAGTTTAAAAAAAAATTCACAATGTAAATTGAATGTTATCATAACGAGTTCCCTTGAATTTCCTTTCTTCGGAGATCGCAACAATGCGCGACGGGTAAGCTAGTAGTACATAAGCAATAAAATATGCAGATAAAATAGTAAAATTGTAAGATCTTATTTTAATTTAATACAGCTTAAATATGGGGTAAAATGGTGCATGGGAGACCATACAGTTTGGTGTTATATGAGAGGGCTAAGGTTTGGACTTTTATTTTTAAGTCAGTTTCAGGGAAGGAAAGGTTTCACGTTAAAGCAAAAAAAGAGCTGTAATCTTACGGTCCTGGATTTCTCGGCAACATGATCTTTGAAGGAGAGGTTTGAATTGTGTGTACATTTCAAGGAGTGTGTTGGTGTCTGGTTTTGACTGGAGGGTATTGTGGGCGTTTTCAGGTCTTCTTGGAGACAGTCATTCATTCAGTCAAACATTCATTGAGCGCAGCAAGTCACTTGTTAGGGTCTCGAGGCGCTTGCAGCTATTGCGTGGTGATATCTCATTCAAACATCCAGGTCTTAAGTTCTCTCCTGAATTGCTAGAGCGATGGGGCGGACCTCAGATGCACTGGAAGGGAGTTCCATATCTTGGCTGAAAGATGTGAGAAGGTGCATACTCCACTGTTGGTTCTGAGGCTCCAGAGGGTGTCTTTGAGGAAGTGGGAGGCATAATGGATGTGTCGGGTTGGTTGGTGGAAGGTCAATCATTTATTGAGGTATGCCGGTCATTAGTTTTGTAGGGCTTTGTAGGCGTGGGTCAGAATCTTGAACTGGCATCTCTTCTGTATCGGGAGCCAATGTAGTTTCCAGAGGTGGGGTGTGATGTGGATCATTCCGGGCAGGCTTTGAAGGATAAGTATGCTTAATTGTTTGTTTAATTTGGCTTTGCTGTGAGTCTGTGTTGTAAAGGAGAAGGGACTGATATCTAAAGCTTTGGCTTCAGTCCGTTTCTTTTCTTGCTTGCAAATGGTTGAGTGTTCTTATTATTGTCTCCATGTACAACAGAGACGAGGGTTTGAGTTTTAAGGATCGTGTTTTTAATGTTGTATGGGTGTGGACATGGTTTTTCTATGTGATGTATATGTCTCTGCAAAGGTTTGCCCTTCTTGGTGGTGCGCCAATCACACAAAATGTAAAATAATTATGAAAGTGCATTATTTTACACAGCATTTTGCTGACGGGATCGAGGGAATTGGTTCTAGAATACAACAGTCCAACGAAAGACTGGTGCCAGCTGAAAATGTCTTGTGGGAGGTGATGTAGTCTCAAACGAGTCCCCTTGCTGCTATCTTAGGAAACATTTGAATACAACGCATGCCCTTGTGTTAAATTTTCACTCCATATACTCCAAAGTTTCACATAATTTTGCTAACCAGAGTTACAAAGCCTCACAGACCTTCATTGGTGTTTTATACCTTAACTGATATGTAAACGTCTGCTTTGGTTAAAGGGGAATGTAGCACTTGATTGGGTCTTTTTAGAGTAAGTCCTTGGAAGTCTTTGAAGGCCCAATAGGCCTGTTTTTCTCATGAGGGTGGCCGAGATGTCAAGGCTTTTTTGTGAAGACAAGTGTGTCAATGTAGTTTAGTGTTTTGGTGTTGAAATCGGAATTCAGGATAAAGTCAGAGGACTGTGGTGTCCGTGTTTTGAATGGTGGTAACTGTGATAATGTCTAAGATGTTCTCAGTGAAGCCTGTCTTTTAACTTACGGTAGTGGACTTGTGAATGCTGGCGAGTTCTTTTCTTGTCCTATGCCTACACTCTACTTGTTGGATTTTCTTGACTGTGGAGATAAGGATATGAAAGATTGGTTTGCATATGGATGATGAATATCGTGACCAAGTTGTGTTGCGTGATGAAATTTGTGATGTCCGGTTAATGGAGGATTTTAGAATTTGCAATGATGAGAATACATTTAGGGCTTTTTCTTTTGGTGGCACGTGGCTCTTAGGAATAGAGATTTGTATGAGATTAATGGGTTTTTCTATGTGTGCATTGCATGCAGACATTGAGTGCACTACACTAACACCTATATTGACTGAACTACAATATGGGAAGAGCAACTTATGAATATTTATTTTATACGTAAAACAATAAAATTATGGGTTAAACGTATGTGTTCTTAAAATAAAATAAAATAAAACAATACAACTAAGTAAGCAAGGACAGAATTTGTTTATTAAAAAGCTAGACCGATTTTTTAAATTCTAACTATAATGTATTAAAAATGTAAATGCATTGTTAGAATGTATAAGCGATTTGGAATAAGAATAATTAAATTATTGCCATGTTTAAAAAATGCCATAGTATATCATTTATTCTTTACTTCTATTTATCAAACCATAAACGTAGCTACCATACAGATCATAATTAACATTTGGAATTAAAGTGCATTTCGAAAAACAATGTACAAATAAGAAATAAAAGCACTCAAATTGTCATAAAAATGATAACGTCATATGAATAAAACTATGTCCACAGAATTCATGATTTGGGTCTCACTAACATAAATATGTGGCCAAAGTGCAAGTGCGTCATTAATATTTATATAGCTCAATTTCCAGATTATTACCCTGCACAATAAACCCTTGATCAAGAAAGACAAGGTGCCAAAACTAATCACAAATACCTCAATAAGATACATAAGATAGAACCATAAAAACAGTTTTAAAAGTGTAAAAATTAAAAAAATAGCAGCATTACTTGTTCAGTACAATCTTGATTAGTCAGCACATCCTATTTTATCTATTCATGTTAGTTAGCCTTGTTGGCTGGTTGTGCCCTCCTTCTAATAGCCCAAAAGTGGCCTAAACATTTTGCAGTGGCATAGTTCTCAAAACATTATGGAAGTATTTAGTAAATATTTTTTTCTTTGCTTATGTGCACAAGAATAATGTCTTTTGTGCATATTGGGAGCAGCATGGAACAATTTCAAAGGTTGCAGATAAGCAATTTCTGTCTAGCCTTGGCTTCGTTATTTTAGATGTATTATAAGGGATGAGGTAATTTTTTTTGTTGGAAGAATTTTGTTGTGTTTGGATAATTTCTTAAGATAGAGGAGTGACTTGGCAAGACAAAGTTTTGACTGTCATATTTTTTTAAGGAAATGTAGGTTCTAGTAGGTTTCTCATCAGATTTGTATTTCTCCCCCTTTATATTTCGATTCATATTGAATACATTTTTTTCAAACATATTTTAGGCTTTGATTGGATTTTAAGATTGATTTCTGTTGTTGTATTTTTTAATATTGTAAAATCGGTTAAAACCCTCAATTTACGACTATTCTTCTGAATCAGGCTTTCCATAGAAATCGTATTATCTGGGTTTCATATTTCAAGTGTTTTTTTATGTTTGCTTTTTTTGGGGGGGGGGGGGTCCAGAATGTGGTTTAGATTTTGCTTGAATCTTCCTGGAGCAATACAGGAATCTCCTGGCAATTGTGAGTGCATATTTTACTATTTATTTTTGGTAATGGTTACATATTTCCTGTATGGACTGAGTCTAGAGGAAACAGGTTGTTCTTTTTTATGTTGATTAATATATTTTTTTAATTTCTTGTGCAAACTACCAGAAATGCTTGTTGCCTGTCACATTTCCTGGAAAGTCTGTTTTTTTAGAAATCCCAGAAAAATGTAGAGAGGAAGAAGGCATTTACCTACTGTGGCAGCAAATAAATTGTGCCACCCTCTTCGGGCACATTGCTACTGGCTTCGGGCTGCGTTATTGGCCTGTGATCCACCAGGTTGTCATGCCAGTAATGGAAGGATATATTCAGTACTTTGTAAGAGTAGTCTTGAGAAACAATCTGAGAAACAATCTTCACTAAAATGAATGTTCAAAATGTAGCAATGAATAAACTGATTGAACATTTTCGTGAGGTTTATGACAATTATAGGCAAAGTGGTGCAGCTACTCTGCTTATTTACAAATTGTGGACATGCAGATGAAGAAGAGCACATACAAGTGTGCCCTGGGCCATACACACCTCACTCACCATTTCTGTTCACTCTTAATAAGCTGGTCATCTTCCTCTGCTACAAATTGATTGGTGGTGGACAAATCCAGAGGGGTTAATTTTTGTTCACTTTGTGTTGTAATTCACTGAGGCCTATGTACTCTTCTACAAGTGCTCTCCGGCTTGCCTGTGTAAAAAAGTTAAAGGCATCTGGGTTGAAGTGAACCTTTAGCTTTGAAAGCACTGTTTGAGTAGCTTGTAAGATGGTAAATCCATTTTTGACAGTGAATTTTTTTTAGGAAGTGTGGCTACTGTGCACACGGTACATTTTTACTGTATCTATGGTACAAACGTTATGGGTCCTTTGGATGGCCTTGAATGCACATCAACTTTAGTTATTTGTCTGAATTTGTCTGTGGCAGTTTGAGGACTTATCGCAGGCAGTTTTTTTCTTCTTTGTTCTTAGCTACTTTTACCCTTGCCATGTGTTTGTGCACCATTTTGTAAAACGTGTGTGTGAGAGATAGTTGGTTGCTTAATATGTATTTTCTGCAACTTTTAAAACATTTTGGCAAAGTATTGCTTAGGGCTATTAGTCTTAGATACATTTTTATTTGTAATAGTCTTTTGAAAATGTTCATGTTCTTATGCTGACATTGGTGATTTAAGGGACCTTTGAAGAGCCGATGAGTATTTTATCATTTGTGCTTTTCATTGATTTTTCAGTCTCACTGCTGCTTTGGTGCTTTGGTGTTGGTATAGGGACGGCTTGCAGGTACGTCTAGCAACAATAAAACATATAAACAAGACTTAAAATGCATAAACACAGGTAAATTTACTACTATTTATCAACTAAGCCTTCCCAAGTTTTAGGACCTGATATAGAGTTTGGTGGACAGAGTGCAGTTTGTCAGCGTGCCAGAGGAAATTACATTTGCCACCCTGACATAGTTTAAAAACATGTACAGGGTTTCTTGGTTTCCTGAGCTAAAGCCCAAAATCTACAGCTAGCCACATTGAAGAAAAGGTCAGTTTTCGTGGAAAAATGTTAAGCACCAACTTTACGTATATATGGCAGTTCCTGTTAAGGTACACAAAGTTTGACACACTGCCAATGTGGGTGTTTGTCATTGAAAAACAAAACACTAATGATCCATACACCAACTGAGTGTTTTATGTTGGTTGTGGTGGTCATTTATTTTTCTGTTCCTCGTTCCCTGGTTTCACCTGGCGGCAATGGACAGAAAAAAAGAACATCACATCGACCACCCTAAATAGGGTGAGTTGTGTAATGCCCTTCCTCTGCTGACTCCTACTCATTCAGGCCATCACAGGAAGCTTTCTGTCAACTGAGCCAACTGATGTTCCTTTGAGAGGCAGCTGGAGGTCCTCCACTCCCTAAATAGAGCAATCAAGACTTTCGGTTTGGTGGACAAAGTTCTCCATCATATTTGTTATAGAGTACCATGTCAGCCAAGCTCTAAATCTGCCCTTAGTCCAGAGATTTCTTCATACTCCATACATGCTGTTTAATTTCTCCTATCTTCAAATTCTGGGTCTGTCATTATTTATGCCTATACCAATATCACTTTTTATATTCACAATGAAATTCAAGTTAGTTATGTTTACCTCTTAGTTATCCTGTCTTGTTTAAAAAGTTCCTACTTTATATTCTATGTCCCTTACTTGTGTTTACTTCAGTCTATGTTGGGGCCGGGTCAAAGTTCAAATTACATCAGTGTAATCCATGTAATTTTGGGAATTTCCTATTCCTCTTTTTGCATCAAATTCTTGAAAATATGCTATTATACAACTTCACATAATTACACACCATTTTTGGTAAAACGTTAGCAAACATGCTGTAAAAATGTTAAACAAGTGCCTGGTAACAATAGAGGGCAAACTGCTGTTTTTCACTATATGGTTGCTAAAATACACTCTTATGCCAAACAGTGACATGAGCATGCATTACATGCTCAAGTATAGCTAGACTTGGCACATATCGTTTTCTTATGCAAAAGTAGCCAATTTTACCAACATTTTATGTAATTACTCAAAAACAAATTATGTGAATTTCTCACCCCCACCCCCCTCATGTCAAGTACTAGTTCTCCATTTTCCCATCCTCTGATGGCAGTAACTAATTTAGACACATTTTAGCTATATGTTTGTTAAATCCTTGCCTGGCAATTTCATGGGACCCATACACACTGTGCCATTGGAACTATGCTATACCCGACTGATAAGCCCTAACAAGGACAAAACCGGTCTTAGGTTGCTTGTGTTTTGGTTCAGAGAGGACCTGGGCTGGCAGTTCACGCTGGACTGTTCCCAGATGAGCAGGGTCAAGACTGATTGGCATATGGCTGGGTCCAAATTGAAGTGCGATGGTGTGCAAAAGAACAATGGACTGGAACGCAGCCTGGGTAATTATCAGTGGCTGAGATTTATTCAAGTGTTCCCTCCATCACTGTTTTGTATACTACAGTGTAACACCCTATGCGTCACTGGAACCAAGCTATACCCAACTGATGAGCCTGATGGTTGCCTATGTTCCAGCACAGAAAAGACCTGGCCTGGCAGTTTGGGCTGGACTTTTCCCAATGGAGCAGAGGTCAAGACTCATTTGCATACTGAGGGTGTGGCCAACAGCATGGCCCGGTGAGACGTGCTTTCGCCGAGCTCCGGCGGAAAGCTTCATCTGTCATAAGATTCCGGTACCCAGCAGACCCAGAGAACACAGCAAAGGCCAAAGGAGGTGCCCTGCTACCACCCGCAATCGAAAACGGGAAGAATGTGATACGATCTGACACTGAGGAGCCAAAAAATCAGGTGAGCCCGGGCGAGTTGGCGGACCCCAAGATGGGGTCTGGCAGTGGCTGAGGACTGGAGTTTTCACGCCGAGACCGCCAAGGAAGGACCGCCGTTCACTGAGGCTGCGCCGTGGTGAGCATCCTCGCTGACCCAGCGGCTGGTGTGCTGGTGGGGGCCCCTGGCTCCTGAAGCTGTGGTTGGACTACAAGGAGCCGTAGGGGACCCGAGGAGGGACCCCCATCCTGTCAAAATTTAAGGCAACTGCGAGGCCCGGGTGAGGAGCCGGAGGACCGGGCTCGCTGGCGGGCCTGCATACAGGTGGAGCTGTGCGGCACACAGCGGGACCGCGGCGGAGGGACTGTGACTGGCGAGCGCCCCCCGGGGCTGAGAGAACTCACGGAGGAGCAGGCTGAGACGGCGAGTGGACCCAGAGCCATTGGGTCCGTGCAACACGGCTGGGCGGTGGAGCGTTGCGGTCGGGGGGCCTTTCCCTCCTCCCCCCGCGGCTGTGAGCTGGCCCTGAGAGGGGCGAAGGATCGGCGGGATAACACCGGAGTGGAGGTGAGGTGCGGGGGACGGATATCGGGACAGCAGCTGAGACGAGGTGTGTGGTTCCCCCTCTGCCCTGGCCCAACCCTGGGATGGCATACAAAGAGCTGGCTACACTGGTTACTGCCCTACCCTATGACCAGAAGGATCCAGTTTAACCCTCATAGCATTACTCCCCAGGAACAGCAAGATCGTGGCCCAAACTCCTTCAGAAATTCCACACATAGGTCCCTCTGCGACAACTGAGCTCTTCTTTGGCTTTCAATCCTAAAGCAAAAACAACCAGGCCAAAACATGAGAAGGAGGTGATGCTGGGGCTGACTGTGATGGCCCGAGCCACCGGCCCCGATGGAGGGGTGGAACTGCTTCAGCCGGCCGCTGGGTTGGGCCTGGGGTCCTGGGCGGAGCGGAGGACCCGGGTGAATTGTCTGGCCTGCTGGGGCTGGGACGGACCACCACCTCCTGCTTGGGAGAGTGCTGAGGCTGTGGGCATCTCTCAGCAGGACACCCAGAGGTACCACGTTGACTGCGGGGAGCGGAGGAGGCCACTAAGGCGACTGTGTGCAGGTGCGGGGGGGCTGGATGGTTTACCGTAGACCCTGATCGGTGAGCCCTTTTTCCCCACCTCCCGACGCGTGTTCATGAGCCTCTGCTGGACAGTGCCTGGACCCCCTCCTTTGCACTGTGACCCTGCCCCTCTTTGGGGGGGGGCGCCAGCGGACGCACTGGGCAGGTCGCACACCCGGTGCGGGCGACAGACGAACAGGCCTACAGCGCACGTAGGAGTGGAGACGACCCTACACCTGCACCTGAACCTGGCGGAGTACAACATGGGTAAAGATAGGGATATAATAATAATCCACATTTGTAAAGCGCGAACAATCACCCGTAAGGGTCTCTAGGCGCTGGTGGCCGTCAGGAAGATTAAGCAAGCTATTGCCCAGAGTCACATGGTGCTGGGCTAACCTGCCGCCGGAGCCGGGGATCGAACCGTGATCCCCAGATTACAACGTCAGTTGCCCTGGCCGCGTTGCCAAACAGCCGCGCCAGGGCAAGGTGGATCAGTACGCGAAGGTCATTGCCCTCATTCAGGAAGAGCGCCAGGGCGCCCATTCTGACACGGATACCCTCCCCCAGGCAATTCAGGCATCCAGGATTGCATTGGAAGGTCAGATAGGCGCAGTGGGATTAGAAGTGGCACTCTTACGACAGGAGCTCAGGAACCTGGCTGGAAGGGTCACGGAGGCAGAGACGCAGCTGGGAGAGACAGAATATTCGGTCCATGATCTCCGAAAGAACATGCAGGAACTCCAATCCTCTCACAAGGAACTTTTAGGGAGGGTTGATGATGCGGAAAACAGAGGTCGATGAAACAAACTACGCTTCGTGGGCTTTAGGGAAGGAATTGAAGGGGCGAATATACTGGAGTTTATCTACGCCTGGCTGCAGGACACCTTCCCAGCGAACAAGTTCTACTCCTGTTTTGTCATAGAAAGAGCCCACCGGGCGCTGCTAACCAGACCGCCGGTGGGCGCTCAGCCAAGGCCCGTCGTAGCACGCTTCCTAAACTTCCTGGATAGGGACCTGATACTCAGAGAGGCTCGGAAGCTTGGAGAAATATGACATGAGAATACCCGTATCATGTTTTTTCCGGATAACAGTAGGTAGGTGCAAAAACAGAGGCGTACTTTTGACTCCATGCAAGCCAAGTTGAGAGAACGCAAGATACAGTACATGTTGCTCTTCCCGGTGAAATTGAAGGTCCTGTTCATGGGCAAATCCCACTTCCTACAGGTGCCGGAGGAGGCTTGGCAGTGGCTGGAGGAGTGCACCCCCCCGAGGCGCCCGGAGGCGCAGGCGGGTGGAGGGGCCTCCTCCGGTGCAGCGGGAGGCCGAGCTCTGGACTCGCAGCACATGCTTCACCCCGGCAGTTGAGAAAGGGCAGCGCCTTGGAAATCACCCCATATGCCCAGAAGGGTAGTAGCAGATGGAGACGTCGTACTGGAGGGTCTCTAGACTCCTGGCTCTCTGAAAGCACTCATGCACTCCGTTCATCTAGACGGCTTCAGTTGGGTGGTGATACAGAGAAGGGCTCAGGAACTGAAAGTGGACACTCCTCATCCGAGGGGGAAGAGAGGATGGGCACTTCAATGCACCCCTTGACGGCAGAAATATTGGCACTGGAACAGGAGACAATGACTGGGGCGGGGCCGTCGCAGAATGAACCCCCTGACTCCAATTCTTGAACAAGGGTCTGTTGGGATGACCATAGTTAAAACTAACTCTGCCGGAGCGGGCAGGCTGGACACGCACACCCCCTCTTTCTCTCTTTTTTCACATCTGCCTCACTTTTCTTTGCTGATTTCGACTTTTCTTTTTTTTTCTCTATATCTATTCTTCTTCGCACTGTAGTCCCTGTTCTCCTATTTTGTGGACCCTGTTTTGATGGTGTTGGGAAACCCACAGAAGTTCGTATCTGTGGAGTAAGTTGGACAGGGGAGGGCGACAGACCTCTTCTTGCCCTAAAAGGCTACTTCCTGTTGTGATGGCCGGGAGGACCCCGGGGGGAGGGGGAGGTGGGGTGGGGTGGGGGGAGAGGGGGGGATCACAATTGTTTTTTGGTTGGGAATGTTTTGGGTTCCATGTTGTTTCACTAGCTGGCCCACTGCTCACGGGGCAGAACTGAGGCGCGCTCACTGCCCACCCCCTGCCAGAGGTACATTTGCACTACACTCCTGTATGGCTTCTCTGGCTGACCATAGCCCCAGAGAAGAGAGTCTGTCAACGGGCCCCTGTAAGGTTCTCACTTGGAATGTGAAAGGACTGCGGGACAAGGTTAAAAGAGGATTGGTGATGGCATATGTTAAGAGGGTACACCCAGATATAGCCCTACTCCAGGAGACCCACCTGAAAGGTACGAAATGTGGGTTTCTAGCGAGAGAATCCTACAAGGTTCTGGCACACGTCGGATACACAACGGGATCCCGGTGGGTAGCGATCTTGATCAAAAAATCCCCTCCGGATGAACCAGACCTGGACAAACACTCAGGGGACATATGTAGCAGTATCAGGGGTGTGGGGGTATTGGAGGGTCACAGTAGTATCAATTTACGCTCCTCCGAAGCTCCAGGACAGGACCCTCTCTGAGCTGGCTGAGATCCTGCTGGACACATCAGACACAACACTCATTGTAGGTGGGGACTTTAATGACATAATGTCCACGATATTGGACCGCTCATGGAACCGGGCTGACGGACTCCTGACTACATCACTGGCTAGGGTCACGGAGACAATGGGTTTGACAGACGTCTGGCAGTGGCTGCATCCAGGCGCCAGGAGCAACTCGTACTACTCGGGGGCACATAAGGTACACTCGAGACTTGACTATGTCTTCTTCCCCCAACATGCTTTTGGGGCAGATGTTGAATATGAATACCTAGCATGGGGAATCTCGGACCACTCGCTCCCCTTGGTCAAGATAGGTGGGATTGCCGGGGCCAGGGGTGGGGGACGGAGACTGGCAACATGGGACATACAGAACATAAAGCTCATGCGGGGCCTTAGAGTGGACACAAAAGTGTACTTTTCTGAAAATTTAGGCTCGGTGCAATCAGGTGTGGTAGTGTGGGAGGCATTTAAAACAGTGCTCTGAGATAGGGCCCAAAATCGAATCTCATGGGAGAAACGGAAAGCGCAGGCGGAACTTACCTCCCTGGAATCCCAAATCCTAACTTTAGAACGGCAGTACCTGCCTGACAGAAACCCACAGGTTCTTCGGCAACTGACTGATGTCCAGCAGCAGTATAAAAGCATGGTGACGGACGAGGCAAAAGTACAGGCACTAGCCACCCTACATAGATTGTATGACGTGAGGGATAAGTCCTGGAAGCTCCTCGCATGGCTGAGCTTTAAAGAAAGGGAGACCAGGTGGATAGAGGGCGTGATAGATAAGCAGGGACAGCTGCAGAGGGGGGGTGCCCAGATTGTGCGGTCTTTCGCTTCATACTTTGGTGACTTCTAAAAGGCCAGAGACCTGGGTGGTTCGGCAGAGATCACAGATTACCTGACTACTATTTCGACCTTGACCTTAGCTGATGAGGACAATGAGGCCCTAGAAGAGGATATCTCGGCTATTGAAATCAGGGAGGCCATAGCCAGACTGCGCCCGGGAAAGTCCCCGGGCCCCAACGGGATATAAGCGGATTTTTTTTTAAAAGGAGCCGACTTATTGATGGCCCATCTATTAGCGCTGTTTAAAGATGCAGCCCAAGAGGGTATTCTCCCACTCGATATGCGGATGGCCACAATTGTACCCATATATAAACAAGGCAGACCTCTGGAGGAATGCACATCCTATCGTCCAATCTCTCTCCTGAACGTGGAGGTTAAGCTCCTGGCGACGATCTTGGCACTCCGCCTGCGCCAGGTGATTTCGGCCCTGGTACATCAGGACCAGACTGGATTCCTACCGGACAGAGCGACTAGGCAAAATTTAAGGTGGACCCATAATTGGCTCATGGAGGTAGAGAGGCGGGATGAGCCACATATGTTCCTCTCCCTGGATGCTGAAAAAGCGTTTGATGCCGTACATTGGCCCTTCCTGGAGGCAGTTTTGATAAAGTTTGGAGTAGGCCCTAACTTTCGTAAGTGGGTGGGACTCCTGTATGCTGACCCTAGAGCCCGGGTTAAGGTGAACGGGATCCTTTCTGATGACTTCCCCATAAGGAGGGGGACACGGCAGGGATGCCCCCTGTCCCCACTACTCTTCGCCCTCACCATTGAAATAGTGGCCTGTGCGGTTAGGCATGAGACGGAGGTACGGGGATTTCGGATATCTCAAATGGATACCCAGGAAGAGAAACTATTGCTATATGCGGATGATATACTACTCTATATAACCCAACCAGACACTACAGTCCTCGCCTTGTTTCAACTCTGTTTCAACTGAGGAGGAAGAACAGGTTTTGCTGTTTGTTCCGGTGAACACCAGAGTGCAGCAGAGAGCTGCGAGCGAGCTGCGAGCAGAGAGCAGAGCAGAGAGCGAACGCCACACGCCGTAGCAGACTGCCGTCACCACCGTCGAGTAGCCGCCTTAAGTAGCAACGGGGAGGGAGAGGCTACGGCGGCGTCTAACTCAACTTCGGGGGGCCTGCGGCGGAGAGCAAGCGAGCGAGTGAGGAAGCAGGAGGTGAGCGGGGGGAACGGGGCACGGGGGCAGCGGTTGCTTGCTGTCTTTCATCGGCGGTCCCCCGGGGGTTCCCCCGTGGTGCAAGCCCTGCATCCAGGCTCCAGTTGGACCCCAGCCGCCAGCCGCCAACAATCCTCTCGTCTCGCTCCGCTCTGTACGCCCACCCCAGCGACAATGTGGAGAGGATGTGTGGGAAAAAAGTGAGGCCATGCATCTGGCCGTGCACTTGGCATCTCATCCGCATTTCATCCGCTCACCACTCGTTTCACCAGTAAGCAGCGGTAACAGCAGCAGCAGCACAGGCAGGACGCTTATCCACGGATTACCCTCATCCAACCTGAATGCGAGCCGCCAAGCAGGAGTTGTAAGACTTGCCAACGCGGCCGGAGCTGCCATAATATCATCCCTGCGGCGGGAGCCGCAAGATTACACTTGATGTGTATCAGTGCCCACAAGATACAAGGGTGGGACTAGTCTCTCGGCCACACACCGCAACAGTACTTACTGCGCCATCTCCCTAACGGCAGCTGTTCCGATTGAGGACACAGACAGGCTTGGGAGGTGGGGCGGGAAGCGGAGCGGAGACGGCAGGGGATACACAAAATAAAATAAACAAAAGGGAATGAGGTCGGGGAGAACACGCACAAACCCACCCAAGAATCCAAAGAGAAAAGCCAAGGCCAAAACTAAATCTCCCGCCGGCACAGCGGATGGAAATTCACCTGCATTACTAATTCCGCCCGTATTTCCAATCTTCAGCAATATGAATATGAACCAGTAGATTTGCCTGTCTGAAAGATCCTGCAACAGCACTTTACGCATCATCAAATACCCCAACAGGCTTGCAAAAACCAATGTCACCAACTGAAATAAGGCCAGCAGGACCAGCAGTACTAACAGTACCAAGGACTCCTCGGAATGCCCATACATGAATATCGACAAGGACAAGGCCAACGAAATAGTGGAGACGCATAAGCGCATGAATACCAGCCTTGTGAAAAACGTCTTTCAATTTCAAGCCCAGGTGCACAAGGAGAATAAAAATGTTAATAAAACACACAATACAAGTCAAGGGCAAGTACAGGAGAAGTTATTAACATCCCACACAGGATCATCTAACATTACGGGTGGCCAGCATGAAGGAAACAAAACAAGGTCCCCGTCCCCCCAAACAAATGAGAATAAATACGACAAAGTTTTATCAACACCATTAATACCATCAACACCATTAACATCAATAATATCAAGCCATGCTATATCTCATGAGCTATCAAGAACGGAAAGCCACCCGGCCCAATTCAACAACGAAGCCTGCCACAATTCAGACATAAGTACGTATGAATTGGCACATAAGGTGTCTCCATACAGCCACTCAACCCCTAGGCAGGACCAAGGTATGAGCCCAATATTGAATAAATCCATAGAGATGATAAAGACAAAGGACCTAAACCTCTGCTGGGCAATTCAAGTACTGACCCATAACAAAGGAAGTACTAAGACACAAGAAACTTGCTCCAACAGCCATACAATCGAAAGTACCCTAGAAGGGCTGAAAATCCACAGTAAATCAACCGCCCCCGAAATTGAGGCACAGGAAACAACTGGAAGCAAACCTGAGGGACAAAAAAACTCTAGCAAAGTAATCCATACCGGAAGGACGAACCAAGGAGCAACGGTAACCGGTTGGGGTACTAAAAACTCTCCATCACAGGAGTCACCAAGTAAAAACATAGTAGATATATCCAGTGGAACGAACCAAGAGGTAGATATCATTCTACTAACAGATTCATCGCATGTGACCCACAGTGACGCCCAGGCAGAGCCCTCAATCATTGAAATCTCAAGTGCTTCAGCTGCCCTCAATGTGGCAACAACAAAAACTCCTTAAATACGCCGTGAAATAAGGCAAAAAATCAAAGAGCAGGACAATGATTTAACATCTACAAAGCAAGCTCCACATGGACTTTCACCTGGCTGCAACGTTGGGGAACGACCCCGCCAAAAAAGAGGATATAACATCGGTGACAACCTGGAATCCATAATCACATTGCATAGTGCACTAGGGTGCATATTGGAAACCTTAATCAAAACCCTCAATATGCAGTCTGATAAACTGGATATTCAAATACACCTTATGAGTACATTGGCGGAATACATAGCTAACATAAACAAAAAGCTAGACGACATGGCCAGCGTTTTTGCCATCTTCAAGGATCTGGCCCGACCGTGGGCACCATCTCAAACCTGCACTTGCCATCCAATATTGGAAAAATTAAAGAATTTGCCATCGATACTCACAGATATACTGCAGGAATGCAAACACGCTAATCATAGTGACAATAACACACTAACTGGATGTGACCTTATCTCTTTTTTAAACTCCAAGAGCCAACAAAACGAACATCCAGACCAATCAAAAGGTTCAGTAAGGCAAATAACAATGGGAAAAACCGCACTGCACATGCTGCAAATGAAATCTGACGATATTAATTGATTGTGGGTTTCTAACGCGCTAGAATCGACTCCCGAAGGAGTATCTCTGCGCTATAGACCGCTGGGGAACCCGTCCTGGCTTTCCCTGTGAGATGGTCCCTACTGGGTATCTCCAAGGTGAAACCAGGCATCCCCGGCATATGTGAGGGGGCCATTGTGGAGATGAGGCAAGCTAATGCCCAGAGTTGCCGAGTGTGATCCCTGGTTAGAGTAGGCACCGAGGCGAGAATTATCGAGTCCGCTGACCCTGGTCCACGACCCTGCCGCGTCGAGAATTGAACCCTGGTCCCGGGCCGTCCTCTGCTTCCGGGTCTGCCGCCTCTAACCAGTGAGCCACACCACTCCACTTATAACAGAAGAACCGGAAACAATCGGCGCAACATCCCATATCGTACAAAGCAATGACCATAAACAAATAGGACTGCAATCACCAAACCGAGATGGGGCGAAGCAAAATGATCAGAAACACCTAACCAAGAGGCAAAAAAACGGGCAAGGAAAATCAGAAATCAGTTGTCAAACCGCCCACCCGCCAATAAACAGATATTGATCACATTCCCCATCTTTAATCAGGCAAAAACTAAACCAAAGCTATAACTGAACGCCACAGAGGGGAAACATATTCCATCAATTAAGATAGAGACGGAACATAAAAACTTTAAAGACCGCGAAGATAGCGAAATACGACCATGGATAAGCCCCAAGGCCACATCTCAAGTGACAACAACAAAAAAGTTGTCACAAACCGTGGGAGTTGCACCTGCTAAAAACTCAGAAGCGGGGAATGCTAGTAATGCGGAACTTTGGAGTTCAACAACCACCGCAAGTATTACCGACAACAGTATGGACCAAGGGCTCGGAACAGATACTCACTTAAACAAAACTCAAAATAATCTTTTGGACAAATCCCAAAAAACTGAGACCGCTCCCAAACAAACAGAGCGCACCAGTTCTGATGATAAAAGGAATCACATAAACAAGACCGAGCAAATGAATAGATATGAACTAAGTAACAAGAGACCCCATTGGGCTGTACTTAAAGACACAAACAAAAATCAAAAAAAGCTTCCCTCCATTCGTGTCACATTGCCAAGCATCAATGCAACCACAGGGAAAAGTATCACCATATCGCCTGACCATCAAACTCCGGGAAAAAGCGACCAAAAGAGTCATAGGCAAATAAGAATAAAGGCTGACAGTCATATGGATGACCAACCAAAACTCACAATCCACATTGGCATTAATGGCACTCAAGCATCTAAAGAGATTGTAAATGTGGAAAGAATAGGTCCATGCCCTGGACCAGCGATTACATCCAGTGGGTACCACTGAGAACAGGCGGTACCTAACAGATTAGCCCGTGCGGCAAAAACCGCGACAAAAACTCCACTAGGACTAACTCAGAATGAAACGTACAATCAAATAGGGCAATACCTCCACCTTAATGCAGAGGATTATGATGATCAGAAATCTACCACTAATGAAAAAAACCAGATCAGTAGTAAAACACCCTCTGAGATGCAACTAGCTGTAGCTGGGAAGATACTGTTCATTCCCAGCTACGAGCCCCAAGGCTCCTAAGACTTCTTAAACCGAGGGAACATTCTCCTCCTCACATCTTCCATCCCCAGCCTAACCCACCTAACGTTGGCTGACCTATCTTCAATCGAATTCGTCACGTTAGGAGAGAATGCCCTCAGGGAAGGCACACTTACCACCTGGAGGAGCCTAGAAGCGGCAAAAAGCATCCTCGCAGAAGAAAGTAAATTTGAAGAGTGGGGAATTTCTCTGAAAGAACAAACAAAAAAGGGCTATCCGTCACCATTGTTAAAAAGATGTAGGAAAAGAGAATGCTATACAATCCTGACCACTCATTCAATACTACATGCTGCGAGGGGGGCCGAAACATCAATTAATAGTCACCAGAGACAAACACAAGGCGCTAATGGTAATTGAACCTACTATGAGGCTGGTAAAGTTGAAGAAAACGTTATAAAACTGCTCTCATGGAACATCGCAGGAGCAAAAACATCCTAAATCAAAGCAGGAAAACAGCTACTTGGGACCAATACGACATCATAGCGCTGCAGGAAACTTGGTCAACTGAGCCAATTGACGTACCAGGAAGATTATGTTTCCATGAAAACGCGACACGCTTTCAACGCTACGGCCGCGCAAGGGGAGGTCTATCTATTTATATTTCCACCTCATTAAAGATCAATGTCTCGCAAATACCTGCCTCAGCAACGGATATGCAAATCATTAAGCTGGAGAGCATAATCAAACGCGTGGCAAGGACAATCGTCCTAATCAACATATACGCCTACCCGAAAAAACAGCAAAAAAAAAGACCTGTTCCAACGTGTAGTTTAGATCAACCAATTTGGGAGATTATCGCTACGGGTGACTTTAACTCCAATCTTTTACATCAATCGGAGGAAGAGGACAATATCTCAGTGGCAAATGAAATGTGGAATGTCGAACCCCAGGAGATTATATCGCCCTTGAGGTCAGACCAAATGGGTAAGCAACTGGTTTGGGACCTGGAACGACTCGGTCTAAGGGTATTAAATGGAAGATCGGTGCACGATAAACCCCCAGTTGCTACATACATAGGTCATAGCACAAACTCAACTCTGGACTATACATTAATAACCTTGCCCCTATTGAGCCTAGTCACAAAATTTCAAATAATCAGTACTCTAGACAGTGATCATTCCATGCAACATATTGAAATGAAACTAAACTCCCCTAGGTATACAATGGCTCCAAAAATACCAGGACAACTATCAACCTTCAACCTGAAGCGGCTTAAGTGGACAAGCAAAACACTATCCCAAATAGCGTTGGATGCCAAGAACCTATTACAAATGGTAATGGTAGAGAATGATCTTTGTTCAAAAACTTGGGCTAACTTCCTGGAAAGATTGCCAAAATCAAGCAGCAAGGCCAGGAGGCAGAGCAGTCCCACGACCAAAACCAAATTCTCAATAACAACTCTAGCTATGAAGAAACTCACAAGACGGGTACAAGGTTCAAGAACAAAGCAAAGCACCTGGCAAGAAGTTCGGTTGATTAGGAAAGAATACAAAAAGCTAGTATGGATGGAAAAAAGGAACAAATACAATGACTTCTGGGCCAAATTGATGCATAATACTAAAAAAGCAGACTCCAGGGCATTCTGGATGCAAATCAACGCAATCAACAGAGCAGCTCAACCCACAAGCATGACATGCGTCCCGGAAAGCGTCTGGGTCCAACACATAATTGACACATTCGCGATAAAACCAGTGGAGCCCCAGGCCATGATGACTACAACAGAACCCGAAACTACAAGAAATAGGATCAAGGAAAGCAAATCCTTTACCAGTCCCAGTGTCACGCCTAATTGCGTGGAGGGTTTGGACCAATCAATCTGGACAGCTGACGAACTACAAATAAGTTCTATAATTAAGAAAGGCAACCAAGAGAGTGCACCGGGGCCAAATGGCATGCCGCAGGCGATCTATAAAGAGGACCCTGAATTCTGGGCAAGCAAATTTAATCTCCTATTCCGATCAATTAGCGATTCTGGTCGGATCCCGGAAAGTTGGAGGGGTGCCATCATCAACCCCATCTATAAAGGCTGAGATCGCAAAAATCCAACAAATTACCGCCTAATTGCCCTGATTGATGCAGAGGCAAAATACTATGCATTCCTGGTACTAGCCGATCTAATACAGTGGTCGGACATGAACAGAATGATCCCGTTAAATCAGACAGGGTTTCGTCGCGGAACTGGTACAATGGCTAATGCAATGGCGCTGTGCATGATTGGCGAAAGCAGTCTACTTAACCACCGGGAACTATATACCTGTTTTGTCGACTTTAAAGCGGCATTCGACCGTGTTAATAGGAATCTGCTATGGGCCAAATTGAAAGAGCAGGGTCTGCCGGAGTCAATCCTAATGCCAATCATCGACCTGTATAGCAACACCTGGACGCAGGTAAAAATCAACAACGGACAAAGGCTCACCAGGAAGATACACACCTTTGATGGGTTGAAGCAAGGTTGTGTGTTGGCTCCCCACCTCTTCAATTTATTCATGGCCGACTTAACACCAAGGCTCGATCTGATCAATGCCCATCCTCCTCGGCTGGGCACGCTTTGTGTAACACACCTATCCTACGCCGATGATGTGGTCCTGTTAAGCCAGACTCAAATAGGCTTGCATCGGCTACTACAGGAGCTGACCCGCTACACAAAACAGAACATGATAGAAATAAATAGCGCAAAAACAAAAACCATGGTCATAACCAGACGCCGTAAACCACCACCAACCTTTACCATAGACAATATCAAGCTGGAAGCAGTTGGAAGTTACAAGTATCTCGGGATACTGCTGGACAAGCGTCTTAACTTCCAGGCACAATTCAACAGCATGGAAAAGAAGGGCATGGCCCTAATGCACGCCTTTATGAGCTTAGCTACCGAACTCAAAGGCCCTTTGGTCTCGCCACTGTTAACAATAATGAAAGCTAAACTTATTCCAACTATAGCTTACGGGAGCATATTGCACCATGGCAAGAGTGCACAACGTTTGGATAAACTGCAAATGAAAATTTACAAGCGTGTTTTCGCGCTACCAAGTAAAGCATCCCCGGCCCAGGTAAGACTGGAACTTGGCCTGAAATCTCAAGTGCTACTGAGGCAGTATGAGACCATAAAATTCTGGTACAATGTCTGGATGCACCAAGAGATCACGATCTATCGTGCTATGTGGGAAACTATCGTCAAATGTCCAAACTCAGACTATGCCAAGTACCTTAAAATGTCAATGGAATCTACAAATCTGGCTGGACTTTGGGAATCCAAGCTCCAAGTACCTCAATTCAAACAGGTGGTCAGGAAGGCAGCCATCAAACACTCATTGTTAGACGACAAAATAGCTTTCAGTCTCCGGTCACATGCCTGGATGACTATCCAATCATACAAAAAACTAGTGCCGCCGCACTTCCTGGACCTGGCCTTTTCGCCTTATATCAAACGCAAATATCTTAATATAAGGTTGGGTTGTTTGCCAACCAATGCCGAGCATCCTAAGTGGAAGTCCCAAGAAAGTGAAGGGTGCGGGCTATGCGGTGCAGCAAGACAAGACTTTATCCACCTGATTTGCATCTGCCCGGCTCTTATAGAGGAACGTCGGAATTGGTTGAAAGCCAAGTTCAAGCAGTTTGGAATACGTACCTGTAGGTCTGCGATTATACAAACATTATGTACCTCAGACCCGCAATTTATTTGTAGATCAATCAAATTTATTGAATATTTTGAGAAAAAGCAAGGATCATTGGCAAAATCTTGAATTTGGAATTGTTATTCTCTACCCCAGAAAGACACTTGCTTTTACCTCCAATTTTAAATTTTATTATTCTTACATTAGTGTAAATTTTCAGTGTGTTTTTTAGCATATTATCATATTTGTATTTTTGTAATGGTTTTAATTAACTATACAATAAAGTTTTTTCTATGGTTTCTATGGTTGTTTCAACTCTTGGATCGGTATGGCTCCTTCTCGGGGTATAAGATAAACTGGCATAAATCAATCCTGTATAGCCCGCAAAAGGAAGTAGCATGGCCCCCCCTACCTAGGGCCCTCCAGGTTACTCAGGCGGGGTTTACGTACTTGGGTGTATATTTGACAACTGACAGAACCGTGTCCTATCAAAAAAACATCTCACGAGTGATTACAAACTTTGCGGAAGACATTTTTAGGTGGAAAGCTCTTTCTCTCATGATACTGGGCAGAGCCGCAATGTTTAAAATGATCACGCTGCCTCGCTTCCTGTATGCCCTACAAAATGAATATTTCCCGCTCCCCAGACAGACGTTCACAATGATACCCGCAGAATTGCGCTCCCTGCTATGGCTGGGGAAACAACTCAGAATAGCTCTTGCCACACTCCTGAGGAACCAGTACAAGGGGGGATCTCTTTACCAGATATTGAGGCTTACTACTGGGCTGAGCATCTGGTGCCGATCAAGTGACTGTATCCATGCCTCGGCTGACCACCCAACATACCGCTTGGAAAGAGACACCATGGCACGACGTACTAGTTTGCACTATTTGTATGGGGGCACTACTCCCGGCCACACAAATAACCATAGAGATCTGGGATAGGACAAGGAAGATGATGGGATGGGCGCATAAACCTACAAAACAGACACCAATATGGTCCTGCTCCTGGCTGAGGGAGCTCCACAAACTCAGAGGGTTCAAGGGATGGGATGATATTGGAATCTCCACTTTAGGGGACCTGGTGGCACGTGGGGAACTTAAACCCTACCAAACCCTGAAGACGGAGTATGGCCTCCGTCCCACACAGTTCCTTAAATATGCGCATTTGCGTCATGCATGGGCGGCTGAACCGGCGCTCTCCTCTCCCTTACCGGAGTATGCCCCGTTAGAAGGGCATCTGTTGCAGGAACAGGTACCTAACAAGTTGGTATCCCTGACGTACAAGACCCTAAATAATAACACACTGTAGTGTACGGTGTCAAACTCTTTGGAATACTACCCGTCCGCCAGTCCTGGCAGCGGGGGTAGCATTCCACCCTTCTAGAGAGAGAAGACATGTAGTTACTACTTTACCCGGTTAAAGTTAAACAGAGCCTCAGCATCACGAAATGGATGCTGCTGCCACAGACACGCGTCTGACCTCCTGCTGCTGGACGAAACTCTGGCAAGGGAGGGCTGGACAATAGGTTTCCTGTACAGGGAGGTTCCAGCACCTCCCCAGACAGGGTTTTGTGTATTGGGGCAGGGAGAGCTGCATCAGCAGATGCTTTTCCAGACACTGCCTGGGGCACACAAGGTGCTCCATGCATAGCCCGGTTCAAACCAGTTGCTGGGGCACTCAGCCCCAGCTCTGGTGCGCAACTGACAAAGGGTAGGGGGTGTAACCACCCCCTGGCCAGGTCCAACCATAGGAGGGACCCAGCCAGGTAGTCCAGCCCCCATCTTTAGTATTAGTATAAGAGCTGTGTCCCTAGAACTTTAGATTACCCTGGACGAATATTTGAAAGACATATCCTGGACCTTCGACGTTCCATTCTGACTGGAAGATGGAAGATATCTCCCTTGTGGTCAAGAAGTGACCACCCTGTGCAAACAGGCTCCAACGGAAACTTTGCCAGTCTGCAGTTTCAAGGCTCCCGTCGGAACCCAAAGACTCTGCGACACAAGAACTAGACTTCCAGACTTCCCTGACCCCGACCCACATCCACAGCAAAGCTGAGACCCGTGGCGGACACGAGAAATGTTGGACTGGACATCTTGGACATCCTACATTTTGCTACCTGCACTCCTTTCCTGAAGCCTCAGTAAGTTGTGCATTAGGGTACGAGAAGCCTCAGCGCTGAGCACCATTTGCACCGAAGCCCAGGGCCCCACACTCTGCGAGTGTCCCGTGAGTCCCGCCTTTGCATTTCAGCTTGACACATCTTTCTGGTTCCTTGCCCGCTGGCTAGTGAGCCCACTGGAGACTCCATTTTAAAACTAACTCATTTTCCTGATTGCTCCAGGCTTGCTCCATCTTTCCTGAAAAGGAGAAGCGCCACAGACCTTGCTGGTCTGCAACAGAGCCAATCTTGACATTCTGCGTGGGTTGCGGTTGCCAAGGCTTGTTGGGTCCAATCCGGATACCAATACTGCAGTCATCTAGATCCATTGTGGCACAGCTTGAATCCAGCGCCTGGTCATCGTCGATGCCTCCTGGACCTCGTGGCTGAAGAGACAAACTCACCTTCTTCACCTTCAAGCACCCGACATCGCCTGGTTCCTTCCTGGTCACAGGCTAGTGACCCAAACTCTGTCCCCTCTGCTTTCAGGTTCTTCAGATCTTCAATCCACCCTTGGATCCACCGGGACACTTTTCCTCTGGTCGCCTGCAGCACTTCTTTGCAGCTCTCCATATAAAACGACGACGAAACCCGACACAAAAATACACCTTTGCACCCTGCTTCCCTGGGTGGGGTAACACGAGAACTCCGGTGCTCCTGTGGGTCTTGCCTCTCGAAGTGTCCTAGTTTAAAAGGGTTCCATCCTAGTCCATCCGGAAGTGACCTTAAATTGCATATTTGTAACTTTTACGAACTCCATAGAAAGACAATGGTAACCCGCACCTGTGTTTAGACACTGCACGCGGCTCCCGTGGGCCTCCTACTTCCTAACCTTTGGTCCATTAGTGTAGCCACAGCGATTCCACAGGCCCTAGGCCTACTTTCTAATTCTCTCATGGTACGTATACCACCTTCTTAGTATATGGTTTGTGAGGCCCCTAGGGAATAACGTATACTGTGCAACTTATCGTATAGTAACTGTGTGACTTGTATTGTATTTTGACCTCTGACCTCATAAAGACTGCAGAGGGGTTGTGTTTGGATTAAATACATATATATTTGATATATACCTTGTGTGGTGTCCTTTCATTTGGTACTCAAGGGATTATAATTGGTAAAACAACTTGCTTAACTCGCCTACTGAAGTTGTAGCCTGAAGACTGCTGGTTCATGCTACCACTAGGATAGCTTTCTATAAGCTTGACTTTACAACCACCATCAATAAGGGTCGATTAGACTGGTGCAAGGTGCCCACTAGAACTAGTGGACATCATATGCCAGGCTAACTTCTCACACACACCTGATGGGCTGGGGAAACTGAGAGCAGACTGGGAGCAGGACGTGGGCGAGATGGACACAGTGGACTGAGAAGCAGCCCTAATGCACCACAGGGAGGTGGCGATAAAATCACAGCTACGACTTATCGAATACAAGATACTACATAGGGCTTACTATGATAGTCAGGCTATATCGCATGGGACGAGCCAGTGATTCTTGTTGCCTTAGATGTAGACACCTGAAGGGGGACTTCTATCATGTCCTATGGGAGTGCCCTATTATCCACACTTACTGGACACAGATACTAGGAGAGTTGAGTGACGAGCTGGAGACTGAGCATACTATGGAACCTAAGTTTGTCTGGTTAGGAATAACCAACGATGTGGATTTTAGCCGTCCGCACTTGATCTTCACTATGCTGGCCCTGGTGGTGGCGAAGAGGGACGTAGCGAGGGGGTGGGGAGCGCTGTCACCGCCCCGGGTGGAGGAATGGAGACGGGGTATGGATTTGTATATTTGGCGGCGGAAAGGGTCGACTAGAGGCTTTCCCCGAAAATTCCAAAGAGTATGGGGAAAGTGGAGAAGGTATCATGGCCTGGATGGGGGGTTGGGTTCTGATTGATGTGCTAAGGGACCTGCTGGATTGGGCAGGGTTCCGGGGTGTTGAGGGGTGGCCAGGGGGCCCTGGACTCGAAAGGGGCTGCTGGCTGTTTCATGGACTATGCGAACAGATGTACTGTGGGCGGGTATTGGGTCTTGATATGCTATGATTATGGTATTGTTGCTGTGAAGGGTGGGTGGGGGGTCGGGGGCGCTGAGGAGTATGGTTAATCGCTTGTGACGTGCCAACTATGATTCTGTTGGTTAAAAATGCAAATATACATCTTTTTGTTTTAAAGACTCATTTGCATACTGGTGGGTCCAAACTAAGGTGGCATGGTTTGCAAACTAAACATGGAATGGGATGCAGCCCCAATGAATGACCAGTGACTGAGATTAATTCAGGCATCCCATCATCACTTTTTTGTTTACTTCATGGAAAAATGAGAGGCATAGATGCAACTCTAAATTAATGTGGCCCTTCTGAAAGGCTTAGCTAAACATGTGTTTTAAACTTTTTTATGATAATCCCTTGCACATGGTACTACAGGTCTTCAGGAAAAGTACTTAATTGGCCTTTGGTTAACTGAATATCAGCAAATGTTCCTCAGTCTTTCATGGCTTGTTTTTTTTTAGACCTCTCAATTACTTTGACTGTAAGGGGGGAATTGGCTAAAACAAATAGAACAACACAGTACAGCAACCAAAGTACCATCCAAAGTTGCTGCATTGCGCTGGGGAAGAGAACAATGCAGAGCCATATATACTAGGACAAACGAGCCTCGTAGGACCATACATAAACCTTTGTGTGTTAGTTCAAAGGTGTGTTTGTGATGTTTGTGATAGAAACTAAAATTTCCAGCTAACTTTAAACAAATACAATGTGAGAAATGAGTTCAAAGAAAAACAAAAATTCAAAGAAAAATGTCGTGTTTTTTAATTATTTAAGTGAATACATTTATATTTAAAAATGTTGTTTTGTGACAGATCATCAAAACCTTGGTTAAAAACATATACAGAATACACAATTATATATGGTGGGAATGGTTTCTTCAACGCGTGTTTCAGCACTGGGGCGTGCCTTCATCAGGAAGTTGCCACCAACAAATCTAAAAGTAGGTTAAAAGAATATTTAGAACTCATTCCTATAGACATTGCAAAAATACTTTACCTACATTATTTTTTCTATATTGCAACTGCTCTCAAGTTTGCTTTCAGTGATTTACTGACAGATAACACAACAAACCAATACATACATTTATACTACATAGGAAAGATTCACATGTTCAGACTTAAGGACACAGGCTCAGTATCGTCATACATTGGTTACAAAAAGAACAAAGATGGTTGAAAAACATGATTGGAGAAAACATACAGAGGATGAATTGCCATCATACTAATTCTATATATATTTTACTTGGATTAAAGAAAGGAAAAGAAACAGAAAGAGAGAAGGCAGGTGCGAGAAAAAAGAGGGGGGAAGAAGAAGAGGATTGGGGAGGGAGGGAGGAAAAAGGGGGGAGTTGGGGTAGGAGGAAAGGGAAAAATGGGGGGGTAAGGAGGGGGAAGGGAGGCAAAGGGAGGAGGGGGAAACCGTGAAGGGAGGAAAGGAAAAGAGGAGAAAAAGGAAGAAGAAGTGGGTTTGGGAGAAGTATGGGAAAAGGAAAGTAGAGAGGGAAAGAAAAAGAAAAAATGAAAAAAGAGAGAAAGATAAGAGAAAAAAGGATGATAACGAAACTAGTATAACGCTTACTTGTATTTAAGCTTGTAAAAGTAGGTCAATATTGTTACATTCATTTGATTAAAAGGCAATGATACGGCTACGTAATACTATGAAAAAAGAAATGATAGATAAGTGTTTTCCAAGAACAGATAACTCTCACAGCTAATAGCAGTGACTACCTACTGAATGGTTAAGTGATCCAGCGAGCTATCAGGCTTAAGAAGGAAGCTAGCAGCTTATATAAAAAACAAAGCTTTGTCTCCTGTTTGGCTAGAACAGAAACAAGCATTTACAATGCAATGGTTTTGCCTTTGTTAAAGTTAGAGCTATTGGCATTGCTCTTGACATTATTTTTATTTATGTTTTTTTTAACATAAATAAATGGCATTGTCATTTACAATGCCACTAGCTTTATCTCTCGCAAATGACACACACAAACACACACAGAGCCCCCCCACACACACACCCACAGAGCCCCCCACACACACAGCCACACAGAGCCCCCCACACACACAGCCACACAGAGCCCCCCACACACACAGCCACACAAAGCCCCCCCCACACACAGACACACAAAGCTCCCCACACACACAGCCACACAGAGCCCTCCACACACCCACACAGAGCCTTCCACAGACACCCACACAGCACAAGCAGGCAACAGGGGCACACGGAGGCACAAGCAGGCAACAGGGGCACACGGAGGCACAAGCAGGCAACAGGGGCACACGGAAGCACAAGCAGGCAACAGGGGCACGAAAACGGAGGCACAAGCAGGCAACAGGGGCACACGGAGGCACAAGCAGGCAACAGGGGCACACGGAGGCACAAGCAGGCAACAGGGGCACACGGAGGCACAAGCAGGCGACAGGGGCACGAAAACTGAGGCACAAGCAGGCGACAGGGGCACGAAAATTGAGGCACAAGCAGGCGACAGGGGCACGAAAACTGAGGCACAAGCAGGCAACAGGGGCACACGGAGGCACAAGCAGGCAACAGGGGCACACGGAGGCACAAGCAGGCAACAGGGGCACACGGAGGCACAAGCAGGCAACAGGGTCACGAAAACAAGCACAAGCAGGCAAAAGGGTCACAAGCAGGAATTGTAATTTAGACGGGGCTGAAGTGGAGAACGGTCAGTAGGGAAGTAGTGCGGCTGGTGCAGTGGTACCAGGCCGAAAGGTGAGAGGGGCTGTCTGCACCCCAGTTTGGACAGTTTCCACTACCTAACAGGGATTGGTGGGAGGGGGGCGTACTTCTTGCTTGCTTTAGGGCTGTTACTTCGGGGACGCAGTGCACGCTCTTGCCTGCTGCCTGCTGCCACCAGGACACGACAACAGGCAGGGAGAGGACAGGCTGCGAGAGGACAGGCTGCGAGAGGGCAGGCTGCGAGAGGGCAGGCTGCGAGAGGGCAGGCTGCGAGAGGACAGGCTGCGAGAGGACAGGCTGCGAGAGGACAGGCTGCTAATTTTCCGTGTAGTTTGACCTTTTGCTCACTGCCGACACTTCATGGCCAAGGAGTGAGTGAATGAATAATGTATGTATTCACACTGCAGCCAAAACCACCCCCTGACAGTTTCTAATGGAAGAATATCAGCAGGGGTGGTTTGGAAAAAATGAGAGTTAAAAAAATATAACAATGGTATTTCTAATAGTGGAGATTCTTCTAAGGTTTAAGGAGAAAGTCTTTCTGAGGTGAGGTAACCGTCCTTTCCCTGTTCTTTCCAACCTTTACGTTATACGTGTTATTGACATTCGGAGAATGAAAGTCTAAGTCATCCTGCAGTGATCCAAACAGTGGCCCGCAGGTTCTGCACAGATCTCTGCAGGGGGCAATAACTAATCGAGCTCATTTACTGTAAAGATGTAAATGCGGTGCCATTTTTCCTGTCTTTTTAGCTTTTTTTCACCCATTTTCTCGTGTCCCCCTGGCCTTGCCCATCCCCCGCTGCACCCATCACCTCACTCCCGAGCAGCAGTTCTGCTCTACATGAAGCTATGTTGTGCCGATCCCGCCCACTGAGAGATATGGAAAAAAAGCTCTCTACCTCCCGAAAAAGACACTGCAACCATTGGCGTGTTGTCCCCATCTTTCTGGAGACATTAATAAATAACAGACTGCCCTTAAACTACTGTTCGGGCTCTGTCCAGAAGCCACTTTTTCCTGCTGCTTATCGACCGTGCAATAGGAAAAGTGGGACACGCGATAAATAAAAGCTGCCAGACAGGACAGGAAGGGTGACATTTTGAAACACAGACGAGCAGAGCCTCGAAGCCTGTCAACGCTCCAGTGATGACGCTGGGGAGGGAGCCACGCTCCCCACATCACGATGTTTATGCTCTCGACCTAAAGGAAGTAAATCAGCCAGACAAAAATGTGTTGTTCTGGGGTTTGACTGCACAAGCCTTCCAGGGGAGATTTATACATCCCCTTCAAACCCAGCGCCTGAGTGATCATGCCCGAATGCTGACACCGCACTCTGGCAGATTTAGCTCCGTTCGGTCTGAAAAAGATGCTCTGGTCGATGTGACAAAGAACCTCCGCTCCCCTGAGCACTTCACCCTCGTCATGCCCGTGCTTAGACCGAGCGAAAAGCGTGTTCAACCCCTTCCTTGCTGCGAGGCGCCCACAAAAACATCGCATGAGAGCGATACCGTACAGTGTCAAGCTTCCCTCCACGCCTTTCCTTTTATCAATTATTTAACAAGGTACAGCGCTCGCTGAATGTTCCATTAGAGAACACGTTTCCTTTCGTGCACTTTGATTTTAAACCTCTTGGTGCAGATGGCGACTCTAAAGAATGCAAACAATGCCGTCGCCTGTGGAAGGAAGGCTGCGCCCACCGAGGGACGGCTCCTCGAGGTAAAATTAAACAGACTGGAAAAAGTATGAGCACTTGCAGGGGACACGGTCGTCTGAGAACAACAACGCTATAAACAGTAGGAGCCCCCTATTTGCAAGGATATTTATGTGAGCGCTGCGAGAGTTCACCTTTTCCTGCCAAGTGGTCGCTTCTGAGGGAGCCACTCGTACGTGAACACACGCTCGGTAGGGGGGCGGGAACGGGGTCAGAGACACAGAAAGCGAGGCAGCGGTAGGGGGGCGGGAACGGGAGCCGAGGCAGCGGTAGGGGGGCGGGAACGGGGCCGGGGAGACACGGAGAGCGAGGCAGCGGTAGGGGGGCGGGAACGGGGTCCGGAGACAGGGAGAGGGGGTGGGAACCGGCAAAAAAAAAAAAGCAAGCACTCACCTGGACTTCTTCCGGGTGCCTTCAATGCCGGACCAGATTCGGGGGCGTTCCCGGCTTTTGGCTGACGTAGCGTGACGTCGCAAAAAGCCAAAAAATCTCGGGAACGCCCCCGAATCTGGTCCGGCATTGACGGACAGGCCCATCTTCCAATGGCTAGCCTCCATTTATGGAGCTAGCCAATAGAAGACGGGGGCCGTTCCTAACTCCAGTACAATACTCATTAGGTTTTCGCCTGCGCGAAACAGATGCGCAGAGCGCATCTTTTCGCCAGGCAAAACCTAAAAATGATGTAAGTCTTTATTAATAAATTAATTTTCAGGGTATAGTTCTTAGGAGTGTGGTGGATCTCATTTATAACGGGGACACCTACAGTAAGTTTTTCTAAAAATATATATATATATATATATTTGGAGTTTTATATAGCGCATAGTTACCCTAGGGCATCACAGCGCTTGTCCAGGCGCCAACAATTAACAAGAGGCCGGTTCAGCAACGTCAAGCAGGAAACAGATGAGTTTTGAGAAGTTTACGAAACCGAAAATACTTTCACATTTCCTCTATTTAATTCAGACTACATTATGTTACCGGCTGATTAACACATTCTATTTTATAATCGTGATCAAAAATATTTTATTAATCTGAATACCTCTAAATTGTTATATCCTCTAACATTGGATGGCTTTGATATGAAAGCGCTTTTCTTGCGGTTGATTTCAGAGGTAGTGGAGTATTCCGGTATAGATAGCATGCTCGACTACTGTTAGATGAATCTGACCGAAAATGTTGAGACGGTTATGATAATCTATTAGGTGGTGGCTGAAAACACGTTATTGTGATTAATATAATGCGCGGTTACCTTGGGACACTGTCGTCTCCTAGTAGTCCAAAACACGCATTACCAATTTGTTGTACTGACAGGCCTCGTAAGTGGCTCTGTTGCATTAATTCGTATTCATTACGTTCTGTGTATGTTTGTAGCTGCGCTCGATAGGGCGTCTTCTATGAGAAAGATCAAAAGAGTACCCAATTTGATTAAAGTTTTTACAATAGGATATATTGGGTCTACTATCGAGGACTTTGATTTTTGCGTACCTGTAGGGCGAAAGGCACCTCCTACATGCCGTGGAATCCGAGCAGGATATAGCTTCAAGGGCGTTGAAACAGCTAGTAAATGAGCTGTTTAAATACTGATGTCTGATTGGATGTGTAGCGTCATGTGTTATTTTTCTTAAGGCGGCAAGTGGGTACGGTCTTGACCCAGGTGTGTTTGTGATGTTTAACATAGATTTGTATTCAAAGGGTATCCTTATAGTATAAAAAATGTTGCCTACACAAACGTTTACAGTTTGAACACACTGAATGTGTGTTGTACAGTACAGCAGAAATGCTAATTGAGAAAAGTTGGGAGAAACTAAAAAATGTCTCCTACTTAGTGCCTTTATCCAAGGAGAAATTATATTACTGCTCACAGCCAGGTCTAACAATTTTAGTAGATAGATCTTCCAAGTCAAAAGTCTCAAGTGATAGTGTGGGAACACACATGTATAACCCATGGGATACTCTCTCGATCCAAAACAGTTCAAAGAAGCGCAAATCGCTTTTTATGGTACTTTAAGGGCTACTTTCCAGCACTAAAAAATTGCACTACAAAGTAAATACTTTATTTTAACTAAGTAATCTTTATTGCTTGAATACTAAAACCATTGCAATGCATTACACAGTAAAAACAATAAAAATATCTTTAAAAAAATAACATAAACCAGGCACATAGTGCCATCACCGATCAAGACCCATTTGGAGGGATGTTTTGTAAGAAATTGAAAAGAGACTCACTTCCTGCCCTGTAGATTGAAGTGAGTCAGGCCCAAGACTATTGATGCCAGTTGTCTCTACTGGCTGGAATGTATATAATTGAAGCGCACTACTAGAATGTGGTGCTCCCCATTCCCCAATGCGATACAGATTCAAGTACAAAGCAACCCTTGACCCTACCAGGTAGGTCGCTCCCCCTCCGCACAGCACCGCCTGTGTCTCCCTGCCCCAGCTGCCACTGCGGCTGCTGAGGAAGTTCACCCAAAATAATCGTAATGCTGCCAACTCGGCACTCATATGTGTTTATATTCAAACATTTCTTCAACGATGTCTTGACTAATGAAGTCAGCTAAGAACAAAATGATACATTTAACGCCCAGCTCTTAAGGTTTTAGGAGTTAGAAAACGATATACTCGCAATATTAGTCACTTACATGTGCGACGTGCGAGTGCCTTTCGCAATATTCATATGCCATTATCACTGTTACCGGCATTAGCAAACACGTTCGCCGAATGGTATCGCTTTTAACAACAATATCATAAACAAGAATACAATCGTGAACTTTGATTGGCTCGCTTTCCGATCACGTGATCGGACGACTAGCCAATGAGAGGGCTGCTCTACTCGCGTGAATGCTTGACAAACATTGCTTGTGCAATAAAGATTTCTGCATTTGAAATCCTAGGGTAAAAATTAAAGATCATTTAACTCACTTTAGAATTTATTAAGCACAAAACAATACATATAAATGCAACATATAAATGAATATGGATACTACTCTAAAAAAATCAAAAGTTTAAATTATAAGGAAATAAACAACACTAGAACATTCTAAATCAAAGATTGCATCCTGACCCAGAAGGATGCTCCAAACATCCAATAATCGTAGATAAGGCTGGAAGCATCCAGGTGCTTTTGCATGTTCCAAAAAGAATGTCTGTACAATATAGTCAATGGCATTAGTCTTAAAGATAGCATGTAAATTCAGTGCGATCATTGAGCCCGAATGGCTTATGGGAATTCAGCAAATATATCCAATTATTTTCCCTTTGGAGGAGAAAACAATTATTATCACGTCCTTCTATCTTGTCAATAGTTTCCAAAATCAGAAATTGTAATTGTGACACGTTGTGTTGCTCTTCTTTAAAGTGCATAGCCACAGAAGTTTTAACATTTCCAGTCCTGATGTTGGACTTATGTTCATTCAGTCTTATTTTTATCTTGCGTGTGGTCTTGCCCACATATACTTTGCCACAGGGGCATTTTAACATGTAGATGGTGTTCGCTGTGTCACAAGTAGCATTCACGTGTAATTTGATTGTATGACCTTTCATCGGATGCGTCACTGTATTACCTCTCATAATGTTATTGCAATGTCCACATTGTAGACAAGGTCTAGTTCCTCGAAAGCACATTTCTTTGGACCTCTTTTGTTGCAAAAGTTCTCCTAAGTTTTTGCCCCTGGTGAAGGCAAAAATAGGTTGTTTTTCAAAAGCATGTTCAAAATCAGGTTCTGCTCGTAGAATGTTCCAATGATTTCGGATAATCCTCTTGAATTTGTAACTTGTCGTGGAATACTTTGATACAATTGTCATCCTGTCTTGTTCCTTTTTGAGTCCTGTTTTTAGTCCTGTTTTTAGTAGTTCTCTTCTAGGGATACGATTCACTTTATCTATAGATTGTTTTATTAGATTCTCGGGATATCCTCTATTACGAAATCTTTCTCCCATTATTCTCAGTGAGCTTTCTACCTTGTCTTTATTTGATGTGATTCTTTTAGCTCTCATCATTTGGGATGTAGGTAGGTGTAATTTTAATGACTCCTGATGAAAACTGCAAAAATGCAGGGTGTAGTTCCGGTCTGTCTCTTTCCGATACATTTCTGTTTCTATTTTCCCCTGTTTCAAGTTCACTCGAACATCCTAGAACGTGATGGTGGTTTTTGATATCTCCCAAGTAAGTTGTATTCTCTCATTTTTAGAATTTGTATTCCTCCAATGCTTTCTGTAAAGTTTCTTCAGTGTTTTTCCAAAGGATAAAAATGTCATCGATATAACGTACTATCATCTTTACATTGTCTATCCATGTGGGGTTACTTAGTATCAGTTGATCTTCATATGATTTCATATATATATTCGCATACACTGGGGCGGCACAATTGCCCATCGATGTCCCTACAAGTTGTTGGTACCAGGTGTCATCCATTTTGAAATAGCTGTGATAGAGTGTAAAAACTACAAGTTCCATCAGAAACACTTGCATAGCTTGATCATACTCCGTCGATAAAACTGCTTCTTCCATTGCCTCAATTCCAGCTCCATGGGGTATTGCCGTATACAACGATTTTACATCCGCCGTACAAAGTATCAACTGCTCATTCATCTCTATCTTCAACATATCTAGTCTCTTCAAGAAGTCGGTGGAATCTTTGATGTAGGTAGCCATTTTTTGTACGGTAGGTTGCATGTATTTGTCTATCAATTGACCTGTGGGTTCATGTATGCTGTTCTTTGTTGAGACGATCGGGCGTAATGGTGGATTCATCAGATCCTTATGAACTTTTGGCATCATGTAAAATGTGGGACTTTTCGGATTTGTTTTTGTTCGAAATTTTTTTGTTTTTTCAGTTATTGTGGAGGTGGGGTTGACTAATATTTCTGCGGAGTATACACCTCTATATATACTCGCATACACTCCCACATTATTGGTATCATGTAATATGTTTGACCATTATCACTCATATATCCAGATTCTTTCAGCACTAGGTTTTCCAACAGAATGCTGTGCCTTTGGTTACATCACCTTACACCAATCATGAATGCACATGAAGCATGTATGTATTTACACCATCTCTTGTACCTTAATTAACCGGACCTGTGCAACTCCAGGACTTCCTGTGTCCCATCTTAGGTATATTTCCTTACATCAATTAAGTGGCGTTGTAACTGGCTCACCCTGAAACAGATAATTAGGATTGCTAATATTTAGTTGTCATTTACTTTAATATTGCTACTCGCTAGGTTGATAGTGGTACCTTAGTGAAGATTATACGACATCTACTATGATGGCTTCACTATACGCAGACGCACACCTCTGCGTACACAGTGTGCTGACATACGTCCCCCTCATAGAACTATGACGCCCATAAAACACAACCCCGGTATCTCTAGAAACTCCAATGACGAGCGCGGTTTCATTGCCGGCTCGTACGGGAATAGCAAGGCTATAAACAAAATCCCTAGCAACACCAATGACGACCTTGGTTCCAATAACGGCTCACACAGGAACAGCAAGACTGCATACGCCAATGACTAGCGCGGTTACATGGCTGGCTCGAAAATGACCAATAAGATCGCTGAGACACAGATACCACGTGTCTTTCAGCCTATCTGGTGGCGCTACATAACCAAACTCTTTCCTGCCGTCTGGTACCTCCCCAGTCGGCTCAGACGCCGGCTACGGAGTACCGACGGACAGGTAAGAGAATGCTCCGCTTTCTTTTCCGCAACGTTAGCTGTATAGATTATTCCTTTGCCAGAGAGGGCTCGCTGCATGTAGCATACGGGCAGGACGAGGAAGTGCTTGTAAAAGCCTCGATCTAGAATGCTCCGCTTTTTCTTCTGAAGCGTTAGCTGTATAGTTTATTCCTCTGTCAGAGAGGGCTCGCTGCATGTATTATACGGACAGCACGAGGAAGTGCTTATAATAGCCTTGATCTAAACCAACTGGGCTTATTTGACCGCTAGCTCTCTCATTGTCAATTAGAAAGAAGGTAATTATGTGGAAGTTTGTTTGCACACTATGTAAAACATGATGTAACTTTTACATGTTTTTTTAGAGCGGTGCTTCACTCTTTCCCTGAGCCACTGCCAGGCGGGGTGAGGTCTTCCTTTCTTACAGACTATGGTAAGAATTTCTGTTACGTTTCTGGAATGTAAATCATACGTCCATGATTAATTTAATTGTTGCTCTACTATTAAGAGCACGAATGTCAGCAAACAGTGATCGCTGACAGTTGTGAGAGTCTGTACTCTATGGACTTAGCAATCAGATAAATCATGAAATAAGTTTTTAAGGTGCTTGTTGTCTTCTCTGACACTCAATTCTCTTTTTCTTTCTTAATCCACAGTGAACAACACTAGCTGTAATCATAGTTTGGAAAACTCAGGTGACATTTGCTCTTGTTTTTTACACCAATTCTTTGTTGTCACTTTATTTTGTTTTTCCAGTAGCACTGGTTTTTGTTTATAAGGTCCTGATGAAAGCAAGGACATAGAAGTCCTAAATTGCTGAAACATGTTGACCCGGTTCCATCCTAGACAGTTTACGTAACTTCACTGTCTTTGATATATATTTTAATCTTGGTCCAGTGAGCACCAAATGAATAAAGTTGGTTCTGTGCTCCCTTATCCAATTTTATAACACATTGTTTTTTGCTTTTCAAATTCACTATTTTCTGCACTGCACACCCCAGTCTCACTGCCCTGTTTTTCCACTCATCACCTGCTATTTGAGTGGTACACCATACCGTTGTTGGCACAGCTAAGAAGACCTTTAAACCATCTGGTCTTCTTATATCTGTGATACAATACACTCACACGGATGGCTCGGATAAATCCCAAATGATGAAGGGCGGATCCGAGTGGTGACTGATGGGTTTTATTCTCATCCACTTGAGATGTTGAGTGAGTTAAAGGGTCTGCACTGTCAGTTTTTTCGCCCGTCGCCTTTAAACTCTTTCTAGTTTTAGACCCTCTGATACTCTGTGTAGTTTTCTATTAATTTGGGGACTGTATTCAGAGCTTGGTCTTTAAATATTCCCCAGGTCCTACCTTACTGTTGTGTTTTTGTTTTCAGTTATTACTCCATTTTCTTTTGCTCTCTCCACAATTGCTGCAAGCTTATTAGCGTATTCTTGAGTCGGATTATAGTGTAGAACAGCATAAGTATTGGTGTCCGCTAGATGCCCGTTCTGCCTTCTGTTCTTAGCTGCCCCTGTATTTCTGTATTTTGCCTCTGTGCCACTCGTTTTTCTGGTATTTCTGTGCCCCTAAGGCAAGCCCGTCTGCACCTGGACCACGCCCAGCGCCAGAACCCCTAGCCCCCGCACCCGCCACGACCACAGCTGCCACGACGGCACCAGCACTCTTCACGCTCTCAACTCCGGATGGAGCCACACCTGCTTCAAGGCCGCCCTGAAACGCACACACGGCCCCTTCACCTGCCGGAATTGCAGCTACACCAGCCTCAGAGCCGACGAACCACCCGCCAAGAAAGACCCCAACCACCTTCGATGCATACTACTGAACACCCGCTCCGCACGCAAGCATGCCATCGAGCTCTGGGACCTGCTCGACACAACATCCCTGGACGTCGCCTTCCTGACAGAGACCTGGTTTAATTACTCCTCCGCACTCGACATCGCCATAGCCATCCCAGACGGCTACAAGATCACCCGCAGAGACCGCACCAACAGGGTCGGAGGAGGAATCACCATCGCACACAAGAACATCATCAGGGTCTCGACTAGCACCGGCGACGCGCTCAGCACCGCTGAACACATGCATTTCCAGATCCACACAGATCCACTCCACTCTTAGAGGCACCCTCGTCTACCGACTCCCCAGGCCCCGCCCCCAGTTCAGCGACTCCATCGCTGACTTGATCAGCACGCACGCCCTGACCTCCACCGACTACATCCTCTTTGGAGACCTGAACTTTTACCTTGAGAACAACAACGACAACAACTCCACAACCTTGATAAATAACCTCACCAACCTCAGACTGAAGCAACTCGTCACAACGCCCACCAACTCCCCTGGCCAAACGCTCAACCCTGTCTTCTCCTCAAGCCTGCACGTCTCCGTCAGGCACACCACCAAACTCCTCTGGACTGACCACCGCTGCATCCCCTTCACCTTCCAGAAACCCATCACACACCACCGCACCCAACAGATCCCCTGCCGCTGCTGGAGCAAAATCACCGAAGACCCACTACACGCAAAGCTCGCTCTCAGCCCACCCACCGAACCCTCCAACACTGACGAGGCTGCCCACAGCCTCAGATGCTGTATCAAGGACTGCACCAACACACTCGCCCCACTGAAGAACCCCCCCCCCACAGAGACACCAGCAAGAGGGCCAGCTGGTTCACCCCAGAGCTCCTAGCCTCCAAGCAATTCTGCCGGAAACTAGAGAAGAAATGGCACAGTGAACAAACTCCAGACAGCCAAGCAGCACACAAGGATGCCATCCGCAACCAACACCACCTCATCAGGGTGCCCAAGAGAACCTCCTTCAAAGACCGCCTCAACAACAAAGCACACAATAGCAAGGAGCTCTTCAACATCGTGAAGGAACTCTCCAACCCCAGCTCCAACACCAACAACATCTCGCCATTGCAAGCCCTGTGTGACTCCCTCGCCACCTTCTTCCACCGCAAGATAGCAGTCATCCGCGACAACTTCAAAACCCAGACAGTACCCAACAGACAGCAGCACAACAGACCCTCTGCACACCATCGACCACGACCCCCTGCTAGCCTGGGCCAGCGTGAGCATCGAGGACACCATCAAGACCATGCGCACAATCCACTCCGGATCTCTGTCAGACCCATTCCCGCACCACGACTTCAACAGAGCAAGCAGCTCCATCGCACCCCTCCTGCGCAATGTCATCAATCTCTCCCTCGAGACTGCAACCTTCCCGGAGATCTGGAAACACGCCAAGGTCAACGCCCTACTCAAAAAATCTAAGGCAGACCCAAAAGACCTCAAGAACGTCCGGCCCATCTCTCTGCTCCCCCTCCCGGCCAAGGTCATTGAGAAAACCGTCAACAGACAGCTAACCCGATACCTCGAAGAAAACAGAATCCTGTACCCTTCCCAGTCAGGGTTCCGCAGCAACCACAGCACCAAGACTGCCCTCATCGCCGCCACCGACGACATCAGGACCCTGCTGGACAACGGCGAGACCGCAGCACTCATCCTCCTAGACCTCTCTGCCGCCTTTGACACCGTCTGCCACTGCACACTACGCGCACGCCTCCACGCTGCAGAGATCCGAGACAAGGCTCTGGATTGGACCACCTCCTTTCTCTCCAGCAGAACCCAGAGTGTCCGCCTCCCCCCATTCCGTTCCAAAGTCTCCAACATCATCTGCGGGGTACCCCAGGGATCCTCCCTCAGCGCGACACTGTTCAACATTTACATGGCCCCGCTCGCAGACGTAGCCAGACAGCATGACCTCAACATAATATCCTACACTGACACTCAGCTGATCCTCTCCCTCACCAAGGACCCCATCACCACCAAAGCCAACCTCCACGAAGGAATGAAGACCATCGCCGACTGGATGAAGACCAGCCGTCTGAAGCTGAACTCGGACAAGACGGAGGTCCTTATCCTCGGCTCCGAACCCTTCAGCCTGGGACGACTCCTGGTGGCCGACGGCACTGGGGGCAGCCCCGACACCCACCGACCACGCACACAACCTGGGAATCATCCTCGACTCAATGCTCTCAATGACCAAGCAAGTCAATGCCTTCTCCTCCTCCTGCTTCAAAACCCTCCGCATGCTCCGCAAGATCTACAGATGGATCAGCAGCAGACTCGACTACGGAAACGCCCTCTACACAGGAGCCGCAACCAAGCTCATCAAACGACTACAACGAAAACAAAAGGTCTCTGCACGACTGATCCTTGACGTACCACGCCACGGCCACATCACCCCCATTTGAGAAACTTGCACTGGCTCCCCGTAAACAAGAGGATATCCTTCAAGCTCCACACCCACGCACACAAGGCACTCCACATGACCGGCCCAGCCTACCTCAACAGATGGCTCTCCTTCTACATCCCCAACCACCAGCTATGCTCTGCCGACCTCTCACTCGCCACCATCCCGCGCATCTGAAGAACAACCACCAGTGGGAGATCCTTCTCCCACCTCGCCGCCAAGACATGGAACACCCTCCCACTGAGCCTACGAAAGACCCAAGACCTGCTGACCTTCAGGAGGATACTCAATACCTGGCTGTTCGATCAGTAGCACCCCCTCCCCCCAGCACCTTGAGACCCTCGCGGGTATGTAGTGCGCTTTACAAATGATTGATTGATTAAAAGCTATTTTTATCATCAATAAAACCGTGAAAGTGTGGGTGCAGCAATTTAAGTGCAATAAGCCTAGGATAAAATAAAAACTGCGTCAGAGCACAGGGTGATTAAGGTGCATAGGCTGTTATTGTTAGGAAGTGCATGAGCAAGGGTCTAGGCATTTAAAAACGTTGGCCAGCTGGTGAACCTTCATGCACCTAATGAGGTATTGTTAATGTTCCAAGTGATAAATGATAAAGGTTGATGACGGTTAAAAAATGTGTCCTTAAGGGAAAGGTCAGTAGGGTACTAGGGGCATTATCATGAGAGGTGCTTCTGCAACAGACTTGGCATTTAAATACTTTACTCAGCTTATAAAGCCTACATACACTTAAAGAGTCATGGTCGGGAATTAGGCAAAAACCAATGTATCTTTTATCGAGTCACACCCCTCCCCTTCATCTGCTGAGGCTGTGGCCTCAGCCCCTTCCTTAAATCGATAGAGGAATTTCACCAGTGCACAGTTTAACGTCCGATGGTTCGAAGCAGGCCAACACTGCCTCCCTGCAGGACCTTATGCCTCGGTCATTCCACATTCTTCGTAGAAGTTCCCGCCAGTCCCCTATAAGTGTGGGGCGCAAGAACAGCATATGGATAATGTCTTTCTGACCCTAGTCGCATAGCCGATAACTCACCTGCACCTCGTGTCTTTTCCATGTGGGATAGTAAATTGAGGTCAGTAACATCCCCATCGTGTATTTCATTAACTGTACCTTGTTCCGATCATCACAGAGTTTGCTTAAGTATCTCTGTGGTTTCAACTGCGTATAGGTGTGAAACTTCTTCCAGACGTGCTCAAGACAGGCAGGCCTTGCCCTCTAGCAGTGAGAGCACCTGGGTGCTTCCTTTTGCCTGCCTTTTGAACTCCTGATGGCTAGTAGGTAGGTCCCAAGCGCTTGTTAGAGCAAGGTAGCTCAAAGCCTGCGACAGGTAGGACCTTGCCGGGGAACTGTGCTTTGTTTCCATTTCAGACCAAAGGTAATGGCCCAGTGTATCTTCTTTTGCTGACCTGAGTATGTGACAACACATTATAAAGGCAACCTACAGTGCAAGTGACTGCTTAACAATGCCACATTCCAGCCGTATCTGGGCTGGAGATGAGTAGAAGGGTGGCTGAAAAATTGATCTGTAGACCTTGAGTGGCCTTTTGGATATTATTGTGCTATCTCGCCCCTTAAGAGCCTTGCTTTTGTTAGTTAAGGTTTTTGTTATCAGGTCTCTTCAAGTATCATGATTTTAATTTACGTTTTGTTCATTGTCAGGCTGTTCCTAGTTGAGTAGGCTGAGGTTGCGTCAAGAAGGAGCTGCAGGCTGACCTTCATTCTGCTGATCAGGACTAGGTCATCCGCATACAGCAGATTCGATAACTGAAAGCCCCCCCAGTTTGGATGAGTGGAAATTAACTGCATTTAATGTGGGAGTCAGATCAGATAAGAACAGATTGAATAATGTTGGTGCGAGGACGGAGCCCTGCTTGAGACCTTGCATGGTTTTGATTGGCCTGAACAAGCAAGAGCTGTCTCTGATTTTTATTCTAACCCATGTGTCTTTGTGCAGTAATTCCAGGACCCTCAAGGCTATTCGGAATCCTAAGGAAGGCCAATTTCCAGTAGAACCTCCTCCAGTTTACCCTGTCGAATGCAGACATGTAGTCGATGAAGCCCAAGGAGACTGGTTGGCTTTTGGATTTTGCCTGGTCAGATATTAGGAAGAATGCCATAATGTTATAACATTAAGTTTTTCCCTGAGCTCTACAACAATATAAATTACAAAAACATAGTTGAACATTCACTTTGTACACATAGGTGCAGAAGTAAGTAAATAAATAATCTCAGTATTCAACGTAAAAGATAATGCGTGCGAATCAGTAGCTGTAGTACACAAATTCCAAGGGGCAGATTTATGATGGGAATGCGCCACGTTTGCGTCACGCAACTGCGGCATAAACGTGGCGCATCCCTACGACCCATTTACAACGTGACGCATCTAGGCAGATGCGTCACATTGTAAAGCCCTGCGCCACTTGTGGGCTTTCCGGCGCAGGGTGGGCGTTCCGGGGCAGGTGCGCCTCGCAAAAGTGGCTGAGTGAAATCTATAAGATTTCACTCAGTCACTTTCAGGCCAATGCTGCGTCAAAACCCTGCGCCTGCTTGAAGCAGGCGTAGGTCTTGACGCAGCATTGTATAGATGGGGCACCCCCGAGCCCTGCTGGAGCTGCGTCGCGCTTGCGACGCAACTCCAGCAATGCGCCACCTTTACCGCACAGATGCGTCACGCATCTGCGCCGTTTTTGCCCCATGGTGCGCCGCATTGAAAAATGCGGCGCACCATGGGTGGCGGAGCAGCGGCGCAAAATAACTGGCGCATCCGTGGGGATGCGCCAGTTATCATAAATCTGCCCCCAAATATCCAGTAAGTTGAATCAATCCAAAATTGTTTTATTGCAATTGTTCCAAGCTTCTCGCAGCCAACACGTGTTTCGTCTGATGCTCATAAATGCATCTTTTGACTTCATCAGGGCTACAACCCAGAAAGAATAAAATAAACAACATCAATACATAACCAATCTTATTACTTAGAACGTTCACCATCACCAAGTAGTCACTAAAGTTGGGAGAGATTTAAAAGAGATGTCAAGATTCACCTCTATGTGCGTACTAGTTCAGAGCAAAAGGTATAGAGGTAAACCAATCAAATCAAACTAGATTCACCGAAAGGAATATGCGTGTATCAGTACCCATTGCTCATTCCAAAAATAGAAATGATGTAAACCAAGTGTACCTTAAGTACTTGGTTATAATCCTTGAGTTGAAGTAGATACGGTCACATACAAACACAAGTCTGCAACTAAAGAACACTGGCTTGACCGACATACCAAAAAATCTCCTGCCTGAAACCACATTCAAACCAAATAAAAGTAAGTTCTATCTGTAGTATTAGTTAAATAAAGCACGCTATCAACAAACGTTATAAAAGAGGTTAACCAAGTCTGTGTATTACCTTTCCATTAAATAAAGAAATCCGAAAAATAAAACAGAGGTATCCCTCATTGTGCTCTCACCTCGATAATATGGTGTTTCCAATTTATATATTATTATTAATGTCGATCCCTTCATTGAATAGTCCAAATAAATAAGTACCCGGAGGTTGGGTCATAATCCGCCCACTCCTAAATCAAAAAAGCACACATGAATGCCGCTATTCTTAAAACGCTTACAGAAACGCAATTTAACTGCTATGCCTAATCAATGTATCACTATCTGTATAAGAGATCATTAATATTATTCTCACCTCAAGATTGAATGTTGGTCTCCTCTCGTATTAAAGACCCAATAAGACGTATATCTCCTAAATATAGTTCCAAACTTCTTCCAATGTATTAACAGAAAAACACGAGTACGTGTCTCTGAAAAATAAAACAAGGCCCTGGATTTAAATGTCTGCAACTAAAGCAGTCTCGCTATAAAATTATATACACAAGACCTTCCAAATTCGTTACAAACATGAAAAAGTCTCCGTATCGTACCTGCTCCCACTATTGCTGTATCTTGCTGTCTCAGACTGGCGTCCTACTCGGGCGCCATCTTTATGTAGGGAATGAAGTCAGTAGAGAGACAGTAAGCGCCATCTTGTACATTGTTTATATCGGCAAATAGTAACGCATTTATCAAATCTCTAAATTAATTCAGACGTGTAACGTCTCTATATCATACCTGCTCTAGATGTTGCGTATCTTACTATCTCAAATTGGCGTTCTACTAGAGCGCCAACTTGGTACATAGAATAATGTCAGTTTGAGAACGATAGGCGCCATCTTGTATGATAGTCGTATCGATGCCTATGCGCGTAGTATAGTTGATAATGTTTTTCTCATTTCAGAACCCGTAAATTCCTATTTGTACAATAAACTATTAAACCATAACTAATTATTTATATTAATAAACTAGTATGAAATTCATGAAGCAAAATAAATAACATAATTGATTTAAGCTCTATACCAGGTTCGAACCTTGTGCTAACATATCCGAATGTAGCGACCCTGCTAATTGAGCTATAACTAGCCTACCGTCAGTACTCTCTAAACCTGTAATCAGTTGGAACTCATTCAAGCATAGCTATATCCAAAAATAATTAAAAGCGATATGAAGATATCAATGCCAGTGCCTTGAGCTCAAACTCGAATCTGTCAGACCATAAATACAACCTCTCAATATTGTTAGTTACAGGGTTTTCATAGGAGTCGGACAATAACGGGTATATAGTAACAAAGACATATCGTATCCTGTTCTGAATTGTATTAAAATACAGTATATGATTCTATACCACATCCTATAGAAAATAATCATTGTTATTCTTCAGTTTTGAGCAAGTTATAATCTGTACAAAACATGCATTTTTATACTGAACAGATTCTCCAGAGGTAAACTTTACAAAACACTGCTAGTCACATGCAATACAGTAGCACTAGTCATTTGAGAAAATAAGCACTTTACAATATCAGTAAGTCATATGAAAATAATTAACAATATCAGTGAGTTGTCTAGTAGTTCATATAGAGATTCTAAGTTTCTATAACACTTTTATAAGGTCTTCTCATTAACTTGTTATTCCCTCATTCACTTGATCCTAATCCCCCCAAAAATATTGAAGCTCTGAACCCAAATTTAAACCTTCTTCCACTGCTTTCAGTTTCATTATCCATCTGGCTTCTGTACGTCTTAACTTAAGCACCCTATTGCCACCTCTTCTATCCAAATTCACATGTTCAATTCCATGATACATGATTCATGGCTATTTTGAACCAGGTGCGCTGAAACAGAACCTGAGAAACAGGTCTGAATTAATTTAGAGATTTGATAAATGTGTTACTATTTGCCGATATAAACAATGTACAAGATGGCGCTACTGTCTCTCTACTGACTTCATTCCCTACATAAAGATGGCGCCCGAGTAGGACGCCAGTCTGAGACGGCGAGATACGGCAATACTGGGAGCAGGTACGATACGGAGACTTTTTCACGTTTGTAACGAATTTGGAAGTCTTGTGTATATAATTTTATAGCGAGACTGCTTTAGTTGCAGACATTTAATTCCAGGTCCTTGTATTATTTTTCTGAGACACGTACTCGTGTTTTTCTGTTACTACATTGGAAGAAGTTTGGAACTATATTTAGGAGATATACGTCTTATTGGGTCTTTAATACGAGAGGAGACCAACATTCGATCTTGAGGTGAGAATAATATTAATGATCTCTTATACAGATAGTGATACATTGATTAGGCATAGCAGTTAAATTGCGTTTCTGTAAGCGTTTTAAGAATAGCGGCATTCATGTGTGCTTTTTTGATTTAGGAGTGGGCGGATTATGACCCAACCTCCGGGTACTTATTTATTTGGACTATTCAATGAAGGGATCGACATTAATAATAATATATAAATTGGAAACACCATATTATCGAGGTGAAGGCAAAGATGAGGGACACCTCTGTTTTATTTTTCGAATTTCTTTATTTAATAGAAAGGTAATACACAGACTTGGTTAACCTCTTATATAACGTTTGTTGATAGCGTGCTTTATTTAACTAATACTACAGATAGAACTTACTTTTATTTGGTTTGAATGTGGTTTCAGGCAGGAGATTTTTTGGTATGTCGGTCAAGCCAGTGTTCTTTTGTTGCAGACTTGTGTTTGTATGTGACCGTATCTACTTCAACTCAAGGATTATAACCAAGTACTTAAGGTACACTTGGTTTACATCATTTCTATTTTTAGAATGAGCAATGGGTACTGATACACACATATTCCTTTCTGTGAATCTAGTTTGATTTGATTGGTTTACTTCTATGCCTTTTGCTCTGAACTAGTACGCACATAGAGGTGAATCTTGACATCTCTTTTAAATCTCTCCCAACTTTAGTGACTACTTGGTGATGGTGAAGGGGTTCTAAGTAATAAGATTGGTTATGTATTGATGTTTATTTTATTCTTTCTGGGTTGTAGCCCTGATGAAGTCATAAGATGCATTCATGAGCATCAGACGAAACACGTGTTGGCCGCGAGAAGCTTGGAACAATTGCAATAAAACAATTTTGGATTGATTCAACTTACTGGACATTTGGTATTTGTGTACTACAGCTACTGATTCGCACGCATTATCTTTTACGTTGAATACTGAGATTATTTATTTACTTACTTCTGCACCTATGTGTACAAAGTGAATGTTCAACTATGTTTTTGTCATTTATATTGTTGTAGAGCTCAGGGAAAAACTTAATGTTATAACTTGTAGACTCAGAAATTTCCGTTTTGGGTCGTGTTGGATAGAGTAGTAACCTACCCATTTCCCTTGGAGCACTCACCATACTACATTTCACCTTAGATTACCCTGACTTTAGGTGTGCGCCTGAAATTGCATTAACGTAAGAAATGCCATAATGTTGACTGAGGTCCCTGAATGTTTATTGAACCCGGTTTGATTTGGCGGAATGATGGTATTAGCCTTGGCCCAATGCTGTAGGTCTTCTAGTAACACTCCTGCAAAATATTTGACGTCATTGGCAATTAGAGATACCAAATGATAGTTCCCAGGAACACCTTCATCTCCATCTTTGGATATTGGTGCAAGAATTGAGCCACAACATGAAAGAGGAATGCAATTCAGCTGCAAGATGGTGGACGAAAGCGATGTTTGTTGTGCAGCCCAGAATGTTGGGTCATCCTCATAAATGGCTGGTGGGATTCCACCCAGGCTTTGCGCCCCCCTACCTTCAGCTCTTTGCAATGTGTTTCTGGACTAGACTTGCAGTTATGGAGCACCATGATATTTTGTGATCAATACTCCTGGGCTGAGATGACAGGAATTTAATAGCTGCTGAGCCATGTGCAACTGGTTCTGCTGTGCCGATGGATTGTTCAAGCAGGGAATGATGCCAGATTGATTCTGAGATATTGGAGGAAGCCACATTTGGAAGATCTGTTTACATACAATACAGCACATATACAATTGTGAAAAGTTAGGAGAAACTAAAAGATTTCTCCTACTTAGCACCTTTACCCAAGAAGACATTATATTTTGGCTCACAGCCAAGTCTAAAAATTTTATTGGATAGAGCTTTTAAGTTAAAAGATTGAGTGCCACCCATGGGATGCTCTCTTGATCCAAAGTGGTTCAAAGCAGCACAAAGTGCTTTTTATGGTACTTTAAGGACTACTTTTCAGCATAAAAGAAATATTGCAATCACAATCTCATTAAATTTAAAGAAGATATGATGGCAATAGCAGACTCAATCAATCAATCACGTGTTTGTTAAGCGCTTCTACTCACCCGTGAAGGTCTCAAGGCGCACGGGGAGGAGGGTTCGCAGTTTCCAGTCTATCAAGGAGGGGGTCTGTCGAAGAGTCAGGTTTTGAGGTTTCTTGTGAAGAAGGGTAGAGAAGTTATCTGTCTAAGGTGGAGAGGGAGGGCGTTTCAGGCTCTGGCCACGAGGAAGAAGAAAGAGCGGCCCCCTGATCTGGTCTTTCTTGTGCGGGGGACTACGGCGTAGGAGAGCTGGGCTGATCATAAGGTCCTTTGGGGTGCGTGGAATTTGAGTTGGCTGTTCAGGTATGCTGGTCCGGTGTCGTGGAGGGCCTTGTGAGCGTGGGTGAGCATCTTCAAGGTGACTCTAGCTTCGATGAGGAGCTAGTGGAGTGTGCGCAGGTGCTGGGAGATGTGGCAGTGTCTTGGCAGGTTGAGGATCAGTCTTGTGGAGGAGTTCTGGATTTTCTGTAGCTTGCGGTCAACTGGATGACGGTCAACTGTTTACAGCTGAAAGCTAGTAAATCTGAGACCCTGCTGCTAGGGAAAGATAGCCATCTGTGGATAGAACAATGGTGGCCAGGAGCGTAGAGACCTGCACACCCACCCAAGGAAGGTGTAAAAAATCTAGGTGTCTGGGTGGACAGCTGTCTGTCCTTTGAAACCCAAACAAAAGCAGTTGCAGGGATCTGTTTTGGGCTTCTACGTGGAATCAAGCCCCTGTTAGAGTTCTATGATTCACAAACCTGCCAGATCATTATCTAAGCAACGATCCTATCTAGGCTGGATTATTGCAACTCTCTCTTTTTAGGCACAAAGAAAGCTGGAATCCAGTGCCTACTGAGGATACAAAACGCGGCAGCACGATCCCTTCTTGCTCGTGGCTGCCAATTATAAAGAGAATACATTTCAAGGCACTAAGCTTAGCTCATAAAATTTTCACTAAGCAAGCCCCTTCTATCCTTTCTCTCCTGCATATGTCATACTTACCACATCGCATGTTGCGATCAGAAGATCTGCGCTTAGCATGCATCCCCCGAGTCAATAGAGCTCGAGCTGGTGGCCGCTCTTTCAAGGTGCTGGCAGCTACACTGTGGAACTCATTACCTGTATCCATCAGAACCATTAACAACCACCTGGCCTATAGAAAGGCTATAAAAACGTTGTTCTTCCTAAACTAACTTTACAGTCTCTATGCTCAACATCCAGCAGTCACTTGACCTGTATCCTGGATCTTTTTAAGCTGGGATGGCCCACCGCTGGGGCAGCCATGCGCTGTTCGAATCCCTGTAACATAACATAACATAACATAACATAACATAACATAACATAACATAACATAACAATGCAAATGCTTTATTTACACTGTGTGAATTCTGCATGCGTAATACGTGTTGATAAATCTGCCCCTCATTCTCAAACGTTGTCATTTTCTAATTCAACATGTCTGAAGTATCTGGAGAAAATTAACATTACCCAGTAGGCGGACCCATAATCTGGCTACCTATTTCCATTAGTAAAGAGATGGAAAGTCCCACCTGTCGGGATTGGAAACAGGAGATTTTTTGGGAATAATGATGAGTAGTGGCTGAAGTAGCAAATGGAAAGTGATTAATATGGTGGACATAAGGGAGTTGGATAAATTGTTTATTTAAATGTAAGTGTAGCGAGGTTGGGGTGGAAAGACGTACCGAATGGTGGATGCCTGTTCATAATTGCCATCGTTCCCCACAGACATATGACCCAAGGGCTGAGTGGGACAGCGTTTCGGAGCCGGATGAGAAAAGAGATTGCGCCTTTAACTGGACCTTCCTGGAACAAGACGAGACTCCGCCCCCCTCTGACGTCGGTCACCCCGGACTGGACAAAAGACAGGAAATCCTGTACAGTGGGTGTGTTCACACCCCGGAGGTCGGAAGAGGAGGAAACGAGAGAGAGACGAGGACCGGAGCTGCCGAAAAGGACGAGAGAACCGAGAGAGAAGGCGAGCCAGGAGGCCAACGACCCCGTGTTCCGCCGTGCCACACTCCCGAGGGAGGAGTGTGGCTTTCCCAGGTACAGAGGCGTTGGGCGGCCTGGGTGGGGAAAAAGAACACCCCTGTGTAAATTTGTATAAAGCCCTGTGCGTGCCTTTCCCGTGTGTGTCCCGAGTCCCGCTTTCCCTCCATACCCGTCCTGTAAACCCTCACGAGTCTACCCTTCCTGAGCACGAGCACTGATAGAGTACATATTGCACAGGAGTCCCCTCACTCACTTGGCCCCTGAACATACGCCACATTAAGACCTAATTCTAACGGCTCCCTCTGTTGGTCTCCTTTCCCTTCGGTACCCCTGAGACCTGAAGTCGTTGAAGTAGACGTGTGCCAAGACCACCCGGACCGCAGCAACCCGAAGACATCGCCACCACGAACAACCTGGAGTTCGCCAAGGAAAGACTGACCTTTAGGACAAAGCGCACCTTAAAAATAAAGCCGAGTTTGAAGAAATATACAGGTGTACCGCCTCTCTCTGAACAGGAGCCCACTACCAGACCCCCTCCCACGCTCACATTGGTGTCAGAAGTGGGATCCGCCCCTTCCCTGCCGGACACAGCGATGGAACAGGTGATCCAGCAGCTGATAGAGGGGCAACAGAAGTTGGAGTGGGCCGTCGGCCAGCAGATATCTACAGCCGATGCTGACCGGGACATGTTCAAAACAACGATTGCCGCACAGCTGGATGGGCTACAAAAAGCGGTGCAGAACCCAGGAGTGCCCATACCCATGGAGAGAAGACCCTTTGGGCCAAACCCATCTGGAGTACAGCTACAGAAATACATCCCGGGGGAAGACCCTGACGCCTTCCTAGTCAATTTTGAGAGAGCAGCCAGGGCCTGCGGTTGGCCTGAAGAGAAGTGGCCTTTCTTTTTAGCCCCCCTTCTATCGGGAGAAGCCCAGGCGGCTTACCAAGTAGCCAACCAAACCGGTGTAACACCCTACTCGACTATTAAAACGGTGATCCTAGACCACTTGGGGCTTGACTCCGAGGCCTACAGACTCAGATTCAGGAAAGAAAAAGGAGTACCCGGGGAGCACCCGAAAACCCTGTACCTTAGACTTAAAATGGCAGCAGATAAGTGGTTGAAACCCGAGAGTCGTAGCAAAGAAGAAATAATGGCCAGCGTTTATCTGGAGCAGTTTATGGAGGCTCTACCATACGGGACGCAACGTTGGTTGAGACAGCACTCCGGTCTAACCCCGGATCAAGCCATCGAGATGGCTTCGAACTATAATCGAGCGATGCCTCGCACATTACCCTGGGACACTGATAAGGGCACCAAACCCAACCCTGCTGCCATGAAACAGGACAAGAAGAGCAACAAACCTCCCTTGGACATTGGGAGGACCCGGCCCATACGATATGAAACCCCTTCCAACAGGGGACCTCAGTGTTTTGAGTGTGGGGAGTGGGGGCACATTGCCAGATGTGTCCAAGAAAGAAAACGACGGAAGAACCCATGGAGGTCGGATACATACCGAGAGCCGTGATGTACACAGCCGAGATGGGGCCCTCCTTTTACGTAAGGATTTTTGTCAACAGTAACTGCGTAAAAGCCCTACTGGACTCGGGATGCAGACAATCCGTGATTCAGTCCAGACTTGTCCTACCCTCCCAAGTGGGGCCCGAGGCTCGGGTGCATATACGATGCGTACACGGGGATGTAAAACCCTACCCCGTAGCCCATGTCACACTACGACCGATAGGTAGAGACCCCTGTGAAGTAAAAGTGGGAGTGGTAGACTCCCTACCAGAGGACCTGATAGTGGGAATAGACAATCCTGATTTCCTCGCCCTTTTCAGGAGAGAGCTGATAGAACGACCTAGGGAAACCTATCTCACAGCCGACCCATGGGAATTGGATAAGGGGTTTAAGTTTGCACAGGCCAATGACCCAACCCTCATGAACGTGTGGGAGGCCGCCCACAGAGAACAGACGATGCCTTCCCCAGGATATCCCAAATTCACGATCAAGAACGACTTGCTATATAGGGAAGGAAAGGCAGGCGAACCACTCCAGCTAGTCGTGCCGAACGATTTCAGGGAACAAATTATGTTCTATGCCCATACCCATTTGACAGCAGGACATAGCGGGGCAGAAAAAACTCTACAGAGCATTGTACGCCTATTCTTCTGGCCAGGGATTTACAAGGCAGCCGAGGCGTACTGTAAACAATGCGAGGTCTGCCAGAAGAAAAATATGAACCGGCCCCCGGCTGTGCCCCTTCAACCCCTCCCAATCATAGGCAACCCCTTTGAGAGGGTGGGTATGGACCTTATAGGACCCCTTCCCCGTACGGCTAGAGGACATACGTATGCCTTAGTCGTAGTGGACTACAACACTAGGTTCCCTGAAGCCTTTGCTCTGAGTGCCCCAACAACCAAAAACGTGGCAGAAAAACTAATTGAGTTGTTCTCGCGGGTGGGATTCCCCAGGGAGATCCTCACCGACCAGGGGACCCCTTTTGTGTCCAAGATGATGACTGAAGTATGTAGACTGTTAGATCTGAAACATATACGTACCTCGGCCTATCATCCGCAAACGGATGGTCTGGTCAAAAGGTACAATCGTACTCTAAAGGCCACACTCAAGAAGATGTTAATGGCCGAAAACAAGGATTGGGATAAATTGTTGCCATTGGCCCTTTATGTGTTGCGGGCCCAAGTACAAAGCAGTTTGGGGTTCTCACGTTTTGAACTTCTATACGGGAGACAGCCCAGATCCCTTTTGGAAATCACAAGGGAAGCCTGGGAAAGAGAAGAAGCGGCAGATCAAAGGTCCCTCTTGGACTATACTACTCAGCTAAAATCCAGGTTAGGCAAATTGAGAGACTTGGCCTACTCAAATCTGGAAAAAGCCCAGAACAAGCAAAAACAATATTACGATAAGGGGTAGAAATGGAGAACCCTACAAAAAGGTGACTGGGCCTTGGTACTCCTGCCATCATCCACTCAGAAGTTTAGAAGCGAATGGAAGGGACCATATTTGATCACAGAGACCATAGGCAGAACAACGTATCGAGTACAGGTCTCTCCTTCGCGCTCTCAAACCTTCCACATCAACCTGTTGAAAAAGTGGATAGGACCCCCTCCCAAAACAAACCAGCTAGCAATACCAGGACGAGACGAAAGTTCTACCCTGGGACACCTACCCATAAACCCCGAGTTGTCGATCACCAAACGAGAGGAATTGGTACAAGGGTTACAGAGGTTCTCATCCCTGTTCTCAGACAAACCGGGTTGTACCCACCTAGCAGAACATTGTATAGAGACAGAAGAAGGAAAAGTGGTCAAGCAAAGAGCCTATCGCGTTCCAGCAGCAAGGAGGGCAGATGTAAAAAAGGAAGTCAGGGACATGTTACAGCTCGGTGTAATAAGGCCATCAAAAAGCAATTGGGCTTCGCCCATAGTGATGGTCCCAAAACCGGACGGGTCTACCCGTTTTTGTATGGATTTCCGGGCTCTTAACTCCATCTCATCATTCGACGCCTTCCCTATTCCCAGAGTGGACGAGCTAATTGAAAGGATAGGCGAAGCCAGGTACATCACAACCCTTGACCTGACCAAGGGATATTGGCAGGTGCCGCTGAGGGAATGCGACCGGCATAAAACAGCCTTTGCCACAGATGACGGGCTATACGAATTCAACGTATTACCGTTTGGGCTCCACGGAGCCCCGGCGACTTTCCAGCGTTTAATGAACACCGTTCTAGCTCCACACATCACATACAGTTCGGTGTATCTCGATGATATTGTCATCTTCAGTCTGACTTGGGAAGACCATTTAGTCCATATAGACAGAATCCTCTCCGCCTTACGAAAGGCCGGACTCCATGTGAACTCAAAAAAGTCGAGAGCAGCATTTCCCCGGGTGAAATATCTGGGGTTCATGTTAGGGGATGGGGTTATCGCTCCACAGGAAGAGAAAGTACGTGCCATTACCAAAACACCATTTCCCTCCAGCATCAGAGAGCTGCGTGCCTTCTTGGGCCTTATAGGCTATTATAGGAGGTTCATTAGGGATTTCGCTAACATAGCAGCCCCCTTAACTAATCTCCTCAAAAAGAACACAAACTTCCACCGGGGTAAAAAGCCACCCGAAGAAGCACGACTGGCGTTTGAAATCCTTAAAAGTGCCATCACTTCCAGCCCTGTTTTAGCGCCCCCTAATTATGAGAAACCGTTCATTCTGGCAACCGACGCCTCTGATATCGGGGTAGGCGCAGTACTGTCACAAGAGGGGGAGGACGGGTTGGAACATCCTATTCTCTTCATTAGTAGGAAGTTGCATCACAGGGAAAGCAAGTACCCGACTGTGGAAAAAGAGTGCCTTGCGATACGATGGGCAGTGGACAAGCTCAGGTACTATCTGGAGGGGAGACCCTTCACACTACACTCTGACCATGCCCCTCTTCAATGGATGCAGAAGAACATGTCCCAGAACGCCAGAGTTCTGAGATGGTTTCTGTACCTACAGCCCTTTTCCTTTACGATAATCAACAAAAAAGGCATAGAGAACAGCAATGCAGACTTCCTATCCAGGGCTCCTCTTCTCCCCGAACGGGAGAATCCAAGGGGGGAGGTGTGTAGCGAGGTTGGGGTGGAAAGACGTACCGAATGGTGGATGCCTGTTCATAATTGCCATCGTTCCCCACAGACATATGACCCAAGGGCTGAGTGGGACAGTGTTTCGGAGCCGGATGAGAAAAGAGACGGCGCCTTTAACTGGACCTTCCTGGAACAAGACGGGACTCCGCCCCCCTCTGACGTCGGTCACCCCGGACTGGACAAAAGACAGGAAATCCTGTACAGTGGGTGTGTTCACACCCCGGAGGTCGGAAGAGGAGGAAACGAGAGAGAGACGAGGACCGGAGCTGCCGAAAAGGACGAGAGAACCGAGAGAGAAGGCGAGCCAGGAGGCCAACGACCCCGTGTTCCGCCGTGCCACACTCCCGAGGGAGGAGTGTGGCTTTCCCAGGTACGGAGGCGTTGGGCGGCCTGGGTGGGGAAAAAGAACACCCCTGTGTAAATTTGTATAAAGCCCTGTGCGTGCCTTTCCCGTGTGTGTCCCGAGTCCCGCTTTCCCTCCATACCCGTCCTGTAAACCCTCACGAGTCTACCCTTCCTGAGCACGAGCACTGATAGAGTACATATTGCACAGGAGTCCCCTCACTCACTTGGCCCCTGAACATACGCCACATTAAGACCTAATTCTAACGGCTCCCTCTGTTGGTCTCCTTTCCCTTCGGTACCCCTGAGACCTGAAGTGGTTGAAGTAGACGTGTGCCAAGACCACCCGGACCGCAGCAACCCGAAGACATCGCCACCACGAACAACCTGGAGTTCGCCAAGGAAAGACTGACCTTTAGGACAAAGCGCACCTTAAAAATAAAGCCGAGTTTGAAGAAATATACAGGTGTACCGCCTCTCTCTGAACAGGAGCCCACTACCAGACCCCCTCCCACGCTCACAGTAAGTTTGATCAATTATTCAAGGTAAATACTCCTACTTTTCTGGGGCAATCACTAAATTAACATTCAATAACAGGACTTACACCAATGTGTATTCCTCTGTCAATCATTCCCTTACTTTTTCCATTACCTCACAGACCCCGTTTACCCTAACTCCTAAATGTTGTCCTTCCGTTTTCTTATTTTTCTTATTTAACAGATCTTTAACAAAGAAAGCTCCATGGAACCTCTGCTCAGTGTTTCAGCACACCTCTCAAACTTCACAATATCAGAATGCAGTTGAATTATTTCTTATGCAGTAGAGTACATCTGTGAATCATAAAGGATGTTTTAATTATTTTTACTTAAAACTATCATCATCTTTGTATGATAGATGTACCAAGCCCATGTAGTGGCTGAATGCCATGCTTGCCTTTCTCTAAACTTTTCCCGAATTTCCCTTAAACCATCCAATGATTGAACTCCAGCCCTCTTTCCCCAAATTGTGGGATCTATTGTGCTGTAGTCTATCGGCACAATCACAGACCTCTACTGTGAGGTCTATTTGCTGTAACCTTTTCTGTCATCAACAGGCCTCACGCTTGATGGGGCGTCAATTCTAAACCTCTCCAGGAGGTGGGCAAAACAACTCAGACACCCACTCTGCCAATGATACATTCTGGTGCTGTAAATTATCAGTGGTAGGCTAAGACTAGGTAGAGTATATGTTTAATTTTATAATCTATGCCCCACATGTTGCTTAAATGTAGGAGTAATAATAATTTATCCATACTTTGCTCATTTCTGAGTCATAACTTATATAACTTAAATATACTGAAGATCTGGACTACTTTATTCTTTGAAAAATGTGGGATGCTTGATTTCAGTTAAAACCTCTTTCTAAGTCAGAAAAACTGATTTGAATGATGCTAATCTCTATTTTGAATGTACCTTTGACTTTGGGTCTCATTTAGTGTTTGGCAGAATGGAAGCATCAGAACAAATCATCAGTGCTCTCATCCCACCAAATTCAAGAGTCCTTCGCTTTTTTTAGAGATAGGAGAAGCACCAGGTTTACACGGGCAGAACCTTCACTGGCTCGGTCAGTTTAAATATCTGACCTGGGGACCCATCCATTGAGGGAGTCACAGTGACTGTGGTCTTACCTAAATTGACATTGAGCAACCATCACTAACTTTCTTGCTTATGCCCACCATGCGAGGACTGACAGATACAGGCAGGGAATAAGCAGAATAGTGTCCATACGGAGAGTGGAAACTCCCTGTGCAATTTAGCTATATTCTTTGTTCAGAGAAAACAACTCATGCTTTGGGAGTCTGTTTTCTCTGAACACAAAAGTATGGCAAGTAGGCACTTTAAATGTGGCCTCCATAGGCAAGTTTTGTGAAGCAGCGTTTGGCTCCCTTCACAGCACTAAGATCCTTGCCAGGGAAACAGGGATCGCTAAATAGGGTGGACTGGCAGACCATCTGTTAAAAGATGAGTCTGCAGGCTTTTAAAGCTTTTCTTCTTTTATTAATTTATCAACACCACCGATGCACAGCCAGCTAGGAAGACACAGTCTCCAACTGATTTCATGGAACCTACTTCCCTGGAGACAGGGTTCAAGAGTCCAGCCATGCAAGTGCACTTAAAGGAGAATATACACATATAAGATCACAACACACACACCCACAAAAGAGAGACACAAAAAAAGCAGCAGATGAACAAAGCTATAGCTTTAACTATAAAGATCAGTGGAACAATACAGCAAGGCATGCCACTCAATTAAATGCAAATCTTTAAAGCGAATGGGGACTCTCCTATGCCTCCCTGGAAGGTTCCTCTGTCTTTCTATATCAACCACCTTCCTCCCAGTACCGCCACTGGAATCCCTGGACTCACACGGAACACCACCAAGATATCTCACCAGCCTGTAAATGCTCCGCTTGCACCCAGTGTGAACTGTCGCCACATTTTTCCTAATATGTGTAATAGTAAAGGGACCCATAAATTCAGTCACGCCCTTCTTTTCCCATCTCAATTTCTCCACCAACACAACATCACCTACACACCATTTTTCTCCCTCACAAAATTCTTCACATCATATCTTAGCTTATGTTTTCTTCAAAATTCGGCCACCTTCTCATGGATCACTCCATCACTCAGCTTGGGCAGCTCAATAGCAGGCAACTACACAGGATTATGTTTGAAGGTAGCTGTTCTACATCTCAAGACCTCAAACGGTGACCTTTGAGGCACACAATAGGGTGTGGTACGATGTGCCTACCACGCCTCCTTCAACACCCCTTTGAGAGGCATTCTACTGCGGTCTGCACACAAGCCTTTGCTAACCTATTCATGCGCTCAGCAAGGTCATTCGCTTGCGGTGAATATAAGGCTGTTCTCTGGTGTATTACACCAAATTGTTTGAGAAACTCACCCATTTCATGCGAGACAAACTGCACCCCATTGTCATTGACAAGATATTCAGGCACACCTTCACTAGCAAATTCATCTTTCAAAAACTCAATCTCTGTCCTGGTAGAAACTGCACTTGCACACCTCGTAGACACCCACTTGAATGTATAATCTACCAACAGCAGCACATACCGTTTGGCTGTCGGCAGTAACTCAAAGGGACCCATTATGTCTAGGCCCAACTTCGTCCACAATTTTTTAAAAGTCAACCCTTTTCTCATGCAGTCTTCCTAACACCTTAATCAACGTTTAGTCATGTTCGCTTACATTTTACCATATACAAAAGAGCCTTGCTCACATTATGTGACTTATCATTGGAAGCCCATAAAGGATACTCTCTCACTGCTTGCTCCACTTGACGATCCATGGCCGGCCTCCAGTATCTTTGCCTGACATGGGCCTTAGTTAAACTTCTGCCCAGGTGTCCCTCATGACCAAGAGTAATGACCACCTATCTCAAGTTTGTCGGAGGAATCACCCTTTCCCCCCTCATAAGGCTGACTTGGCAAATGGTAAGTTCATCCTTTACAGACCAGAAATGTTTGAGTTCAGGCTAAAGTTCACCGTGAACAGGCTACCCTCCCACCACATAATCCTTTATGATGGGAAACATACATCTTCCATCGTGCTTTTCACCCTCTCCTCTTTAGAAATAGAGGATTCCTTCACCCAACTCACACATTCGAATACACTTCCATCCTCAAGCTCCTCCCCCAAATCTCTCAATGGTAGACGTGAAAAACAGTCAGCAGCCTTATTTACTATCCTCAGTAAATATTGACCTTAGAAATTTAATTCTTCGAACCCGTCACTCCACCTCTTAAGTCTCAGAGTTGCACTTTCACTTTGACCGCAAGAAAACACTTGGACTAATGGTTTGTGGTCTGTTCTCACCAGAAAGGGAATTCCCTTTAAGTAAAACTTGAAGTATTTAACCTCCCATGTTATGGTTAGAGCTTCTCTTTCAATACATGAGTAATGCTCGTCACACTTTTTGAGGGCTCGGGATGCAAATGCCACAACCTTTTCCTCTCCTTCTTCCACCTGAGAGAGGACCGATCCTAACCCTTTCTAATTGGCGTCTGTAGTGAGGATGGTTTTTCTCATGGTGTCAAAATGACCTAGTGTAGGCATCTTACTAATAGACATTTTAATAGTGTATAAGGATGATTGACATTCATCCATCCATGCAAAATGAACCCCCTTCTTAAGCAATGACCTTATAGGTTACACAACACTAGCAAATCCCTTGACAATGTTTGAATAGAACTCAGCAAGTCCTAAAAAGGACTTCACTTGTTCCTTGTCAACTGGCACAGGGGCAGCTACAAGGCTTTCCGCCAATTCCTACTTGGGTTGAATACCTTCACCAGATATAATATGACCTAAGTAGGTAACAGAAGTTACTCCAAATTTGCACTTCTGCTTTTTAACAGTCAACCCTTTTCTCATTCAGTCTTCCTAACACCTTCATCAATGTTTAGTCATGTTCGCTTACATTTTTACCATATACAAAAATAAAAGAATAACATGTTAGGTATCTTCTCCAGCACCAGTTTCATGATTCTTTGGAAACAGACAGCCACAGAAGCTAACCCAAATGGATTCTAACAAATCAATAAGCCCCCAAAGGTGTTACAAAGCAGGCCAAATGTCTGGAATCAGGATGGAGTAAAACTTGGTGATATCCTGAAGAGATATCAAGAGCGGAAAAATATTCTGCTCCCTTTAGCATGGTGAGGGACTCTGAGATGTTGGGGAGTGCCTGAAGATTCTCCCAGATGCACCTGTTGAGGCTTCCTAAGTCCACACACATCCTAATGGGCTTACCACCATCTTTTGGTGCCAAAACCTTCTGGCGCCAACCACTCTGAGGCTTCAATATCTTCAACTACCTGTGCTTTAAGGAACTTTTCCAACTCCTCCTTGATCGATTTGAGCATTAGTTGAGGAACCTTAGGTACTTTATGCACACTGGGTTTGAGATTTCTCTTCAGAATAATAAACCCAACTCATCTTTAAAAACTCCCGGCAATCTTCAAAAAATGTTTGTCCATTACCAGCATTACCTGATCTTTGGCATTGGGATTAAGTATGATTCCCATATCACTCTGGTGCCTCCAACCTAACAAATTGTCACCTCCTTTCACTATATACACTTTGCCCGTATTTTCCTTGCCTTTGAATACAATTTTCTTAATGACATATTTATTTATTTTATTTTTTATTTATTTTAATTTCTTATATCGCGCTGGAATCAATCCCATAAGGGTATCTCCGCGCTTTGCCAACAAGAAAATGTCGTAATCTTCAGGTGTATTAGGGGGACTGGAATGCTTCCTGGAAGAGGAGTGTTTTCAGCGCCTTTCTAAAGGCCAAATGGTTGGTGTTCATCCTCATTTCTATAGGAAGTTTATTCCATAGAGCAGGACCAACTGAGGAGAATGCTCGGTCTCCCTGCCTAGCTCTTTTAGTGGCAGGGGGTTTCAGAAGGGCTTGGTGGCTTGAGCGGAGTGACCGGTTGGGTTGGTACAGTTCAACCGATTGGGAGAGGTATTTGGGGCTATTCCCGTAAAGGCATTTGTGGACCGTGCAGCATATTTTGAAGCTGATGCGCTGCCGTATCGGGAGCCAGTGTAGCTCCAACAACAAAGGTTTAGAAGGGGTCCTAGCCGGCACGCCCATGACCAGCCTAGCCGCCGTGTTCTGGACTACCTGCAAACGACCTACTGCATCAGCATTTGCTAGCGTCAGCAGGCCGTTGCAGTAGTCTAGGCGGCTAGTAACCAGAGTCTGCACGAGTGTCTTCCTATAAATATCAGGAATATAAGGAAACACTCGTCTTAAAAGACCAATGGTGTGAAAGCATAATCCTGCAGTATGATTCACATGCTCCTTGAGGGTCAGTTTTTGATCAATCTTGACCCCTAAGTTTTTTACATGGGGCTTTGGGATAGGAACTGGGCCCAAGTCCAGCGGCCACCATTCAGGAGACCACAGAAGGCTCGCCCTGCCGAAGAGCATAACCTCGGTTTTTGCAACGTTGCATTGGAGGCAGTTAGTGGCCATCCAATGCGACACTGCCCTCATACCCTCAGCAAAATTTTCCTTGACTGTGGGGTCAAGGGAGCTGAAAGGGTAGAGGAGCTGGGTGTCATCAGCGTAGGAGACTGGTATGAACCCATACTTCCGCACAATCTCAGCAAGGGGGCCACATATACATTAAACAATGTAGGGCTGAGACATGAGCCTTGTGGCACCCCCTTTGTGAGCGCCCTCGAGGTGGAACGATAGGGGCCCAGGCTGACAGATTGCGATCTCCCGGAGAGGAAACTCTCCAACCATACCCAATTATTCAATCCGTGAGCCACCATAACAGACCGAATTGATGTCTGGAGGAAGCAACACTTCTTCAAGAAATTTGCTTTCCCATAGCCTGCTACCAATCGTGGTAAATGCCAAACCTGAATCTGCCGGTGCAAGAATGTGTTGCCCATCAATCTCAACAGTACACTTAGGCATAGTTACCACATCCGCATCCACACTCTCATCTCCATCCTTTACATTAAATAACAGGGTACGTAAATCTTCAGTGATCACATTAACATTTTCAACTATCCGCACTTCCTTTGAGGATCTACATACTTTTGCATAGTGCCCTTTGACACCACACGTACGACAAGTTAAATGCCTTGCATTACAAATAGGGCTGTTGGCCATATGAGTGAAACTTCCACATCTGTAACACTTAGGCTTTGCATTGCCTGGAAGAATTTTGTTTTTGGGTTTCACTGCAACCTTGTAAACCCTGTCCAATTCCACTTGCTTCTATTTGTCTACAAGTTCGTGTATGCTGCTCTGCACGGTTTTCTTCTCAATATTTATCCCTGTATTAGGTGTGAGAACGTGACTTTTCATTTCTTTCACCCATCCTGATGCATTCGCAACTCCCTCTACAATGGCAATAGCTTCTTTGAGAGCCAGTAGTTTCTCTTGCACTCTATTACTATTAGTGCATCTTACACGATTTAGGGAGTCTGTGAGCTCACTAAATTCACAAGTGCGTGCCAGTACTTTTAAGGAGACAATGCAGTTACCTACTCTCTCATTAGGTTCTTGTGCTCTTTTGAAGAATTTGTGTCTCTCTAAAACTAAATTGATATGATGGCCAAAATGACATCCGAGCATTAGAAGAGACATTTGAAATGCATCAGCTGGTTCACCAGCGCCATCACCAGTAGGTAATTTATCAAAACTCTCATATATGGTACATCCTTCAATACCTTAACTGCGCAAAAGTATGACTTGCTTCCTGTGTGCCCAAAACTTCTCTCCACCAATGGCCACAATGTACATATCAAACATTTTTATCCATTGTTTCCAAGGCAGTGCTGGTTTGCCTTTTTCGGTGAGAAAATCCGGTGGCTGTGACATGTTGGTTGCAGACATAGTAGAGAATGCCTTAATCACAACACACCGATGCGAAATATATGGCTGGCTTTGAACTGGTTGACCACGTAAGAACTACAGGATGCAACAGCAAGGCACATGACGAGAAAGAGAAAAAATAAATACATTAAATCTCTAGGTTAAAGTGTAGATTTTCTGGCAATTCACTTCCATTAAATAAAAAATGTTGCTGATGCCTTTGCCGATGTATTAACAGTGTAAATGGTAGATCCGAGATGCCGATGCACTAGTTGCCAGGTTACCAGTGACACAAAGCAAGATGACTCCCATACATATGACACAATGACGTGTGGGTCTTGCGCGAGAACATGACGCAGATCAAGTCCGTCCTTTGTCAGTGGAATTTGCCAGAGTACTAGGTCAGAGCTGAAATGCGGTTCTCCATGGCCCACGCGTAGTGGTCATTGAACCGCAAATGTGCGCAGCAGTTCCCCAATGGCATCCGCGAGCTGCATGCAGCAATGGAAATTCTTCGGCCGGACAGTTAAAGTCAGAGATTTCTTGCTTCACCACCACAGTTTTAAGTGGAAACGAATGGTTCACATTACCTTGAATAGGTTGATAGCCAAAAGATTCGGTAGTATTCACACAGTGTAAAATATAGTGGTATAATCCATAAATGTCTCTAGGGGAGTTGGTGGTGTAGCCAGCTGATCCTCAATCCAGTTTAAGCTCCTCGCCAGTGTTAAAAGATTAGTCTGCAAGCTTTTAATGCTTTTCTTCTTTTATTGATTCATCAGCACCACCAACGCACAGCCAGCTAGGAAGACACAGTCTCCAACTGATTTCATGGAACCTACTTCCTTGGAGACAGGGTTCTAGATTCCAGACGTGCAGGGGCACCTAAAGGAGAATATACACATATAAGATCACAACACCAACCACCAGGGTCGAAATAAGGCCCTGTGTATTCATTTATGAATGAATGAAGAAATAAACTAATGGGAATTTATAAAACATTGCCACAGAGCAATGATAAAAAAAATGCATAAACATAACACCATGTGTAACGTGAGCTGGATTTTGAAGTCATAGGTTGTGAAGCAAAGGTGAATTAAAACCTTTTCAGGAATAGTTTGTTTTAATGGACATGGACAGAAGACATCCTGTTGCACACCTAAAATAGATTACATGTAAGACAATGGATTAATTGTGCATCTAAATTAACAGGAGTACAATCATTGGCTTAGTTCAAGCTTGCACAATGAGCATTATTATTTCTGGATGTGGCTTATCACAGTGGCAAATACTGTTGCATTACACAGTAAGGTTCAGCAGCCTATATAGTAACATAACAAGTATGCCAGAAATACACAATTGTTTATCACATTTACTAACTGAACTGTCTCAGCCTGGTGCTGAACATTTGTACAAGGCTGGCTGGCATGTGCAAGACTGAGATCAATTTTAATTTCATCAACTTTACCCTGGATCACAATGCTGCACTTGTGAACATCTTGAAACGCACACATTTATTGTGTGCCTAATTAGGGTTTGGTGATACCATTATGGCCATGACAGTGTCTATTGAGTGAGGAAAATGTAGACCTGACAATTGTTGTACACCAACAACATAGATATGTGAGACGTGCATTGCTTACGCCAGTGCCTTAGCGACAAACACAGTGTGCATTCCTGTCACCAGACATATGGTGAAAAGTTATTATGCTTGTAAAAGCTGGCCATAAAGTTACTGAAATGATGTAGTAGACAGACATTTGTGATTCTTTGTGGGGTTATTATTTATTTAGGGTTTTCCACAGTGTGCCTCCGTAGGATATGCACAAGACAGTCATAAATTATTGTGACCACAGTGAATGTTTGTATATTTGATATTGCCCTACAACCAGTCTTTTGGTATGCATGGTTAGCATATGTGTAGGACTGGCATTGCTGACATACCTGCCCACCTGGTGAAGAAGGAGTGGGATGTGGTGACAGCCCTGCTAATGGCCTTGCCAAACCAAAAGTGTCCTCTACTGTTGGTCCTTCCAGCAGTTCATGCACAGGTTCTGGGAAGAGTAAAGAAGATGATTGATTACTTGTGGTTGTTGACATTGCTTGTATATGTGGGTTAATGGTCAAGTGTAGCCGCAATGGTTATTAGTGTGTGTGTGTACTGTTTGTGGCATGATGCCATTTGTAGGCTTTACTTTGCTTGATGATGTTACTCTCAATAAGTGGCAGGCTATGCAGGTGGTGGTGCATGGTGGTGGAAAAATGCTCTTCCGGGGAGGGGAGGGGAGGGGGGGCAAGTCAAGGGTGTCATCCAGGTCCTCAGCCAGGAAGAATAGCTGCCACCTATATCCTGGCACACTTATCCTTCATACGCCTTCTCTCATCGTGACATTATTTCTAGAATTTGCCCATGGTGCATACTACCACTATCAACACCCTGACCCTTTTGGTAGCATCCTGCCACTTGGCCTGCTTCTCTGCTCCAATGTTCATCATCGTGGCCGGTTACAACACAGACCACAGTATCTACCTCCACCTTAGTGAAATTCAACTTCCGATCTATTAGAATGAACTTCATCTTCAGTAATTAAGGGGCAGCCCTCCTGCAAAAACAATGTGTAGCCCTAAGGATAGAGGAACAGGTATTTGTTTTTGCTTGTATTTGCGTGCTTCAGGTTGTTATTTCTGCCAAGTGTGTGTAGTTGAGGTCGGGTATGGGTGATTTTCTATTTTTTTCTTTTTAATAATATACAGCATATATGGGTGCCGCTCGCAGCCGTGTGGAGGTGATTCTGTTTCCCGAGTGGAGGAGGTGAAAGGCTTTTTTGAGACCTGCGAGGAGTTCAACCGGGCGCATGCTGTTGGGGATTAACTGACTTTGCCAATTACTGTCCAGAGGGTGTGGGACTGCGAGTCCCAGCAGGCGGAGCGCGATCACCACCAGGCGCACCTGCGACTCTTCCCGCCCCCTCCCCCCTGCAGCAGATAACGGCTCACGGCCCCCGCTACGCGGGAGCCGCTCGCAGCCGCGTGGAGGTGATTCTGTTTCTCGAGTGGAAGAGGTGAAAGGCTTTTTTGAGACCTGCGAGGAGTTCAACCGGGCGCATGCTGTTGGGGATTAACTGACTTTGCCAATTACTGTCCAGAGGGTGTGGGACTGCGAGTCCCAGCAGGCGGAGCGCGATCACCACCAGGCGCACCTGCGACTCTTCCCGCCCCTCCCCCCTGCATATAGGAGTGCCTCCAGCCGCGCACGCGGGACGTGCGCAGGACAGGGCAAAGGGCGGGCCGTTCGAGACCGGTCGGGACCGGGACCGGGCCACCACCCTTTCAGCCGTCTCCCTGGTATATATTGATTCCTACCTTGACTAAAGATGACAACGATGGAAACAAGGAGTAAAAGCACGCAGGCGGCAACAGGAGCTGCCAAAGGTACTCTGGATAATTACTTTGTAAAAGCTGGGTCATTATTGATCGATGAAATTACAATTCTCGAGAGGCATATTTCCCAAGAAATTGACTGGGTGAGAAGATCCTCTATGGGCCCGTTGGCACAGGCCTAGAACCCAACCAATAGACCTAATTGTATTGAGCATATTGACACTAGTAACGGGGTAACTAGTGCCAGCGAGCACTTAGTGAATATAGATTTTTCCAACTACAGCTCGCACACTAGCGCGAAGGATCTAAGCGACTTTAATGATCTGAGCCTGTTAAATCTCCCACTGGTCCAAGCCCACCCTGCTCAATTCCCCAATCCTGACCACGTCTTAGACGCGGTCACTACTAATGATAGAGTCACATTGCAGGGGACAAGGGAAGGAGCAGTCCCTAAAGTGAAAAATAGGGTACAGAAAAGAGGCGGGAGGAAGACAAAAACCCCAAAGTCCAATTCTACTCTGAAGGCCAACAGTCATCGACTGAGCACAGTGGGGAACTCGCCTATTGATGGAGCTGAGGCTATACTAACAGAGCTTCAGCCAGCAGCGACATCGGAACATACCAGCAATAATTCCCATGATACTTCGGGTGAAGACATTACCCTAGCTGATATAGGATCACCTTTGAGAACTTTATTATGTCCTTTAGAAGCACGGTTAATTAAAATGGAAGCCAGGCTAGTGAATATAGAGAAATTCACGGCTCAACTCGCCGACAACCCCAAAATAGAGAGCAAAATAGATAACAAGGGCGGCAGAGCGGGGACAGAGACGAAGAACAAGAGGGGCGCCCCAGCTAATACTAAGGTGGGCAATAGTGCAGGACCCCTAGCACACCAGGACAAACCAACCGTCCCCCTAGTTAAGACCACGCAACCTAGCACTAACACTGCTATTCCCAACCAGCCACAAGTACTCCCTCCCCAAACTATCCCCAAACAGCCTAAGGTTAACACTCCTGCCCCTAGCCAACCTCAAAAAGTAGTAGTAACAACAGATGAGACACTAGGAAATACCAAAATGCCAAGAGTAGTGAACTTGCCGCCGGAGGCAAGCCAGTATACAGTAATCCTAGCGGGGGTGCCAGAGCTAAAAACCACTCTGATCGAATCTACCGCCTCTCTCAAGAATAAGGTGATGGACTGGTTATCCATGTATAGACCTTTACCGCAAGGTATAACAAGCGACGTCCTTATGGTAAGAAGGGTCCCGTGGGTGGGTAGTTCAAGAAAAACCATCAAAGGAGACTGTGTCCTGATTAGTTTTAGAGACCCCATGACCGTCTCCCACATTTGTGGATGGTACCATGACGACCAGGGCACCAACATCCAGTCCCTACCCCTCTCCTTTTTCTACCCCCGGCTGACACACGCATATGAGGAGGATGGATGGGGGAGCTTGCCTGAGGCAGGAGGGTGAGGAGACTTCAACTACTTAAGTCGTCACCAACCAGTGTATTATACACCAAACACCGAAGAAGAAGGCTGGGAAATCTGTCACAGGAGGGGAGGCGGCTGGAGGGGCAGAGAGAGAGTTGATTATCGCCGTCCAGGATTTCAACACCCTACATATTTTCCCTTGTCCAATAGGTACAGTCACTTGGACATGGTAGATTGACAGTCTAGGTATAAGGTCAGCGGGCATAACTTGTACCCCAGGGAGGGTGTGGAGGCAGATTCTATACCCCCTGGACCCATATTCGATCCAATGCTAGACTCGGTCAGCCTGATGTTCCATCATACATCAAAGAGAAAATTCAAACCAACGTGGACATTCCCCCCATAAACATGGAGTCAGGGGAACCTTTGGGAGATTGGATTCCCGCGGTAAGACCCTTGGACAATGTAAGTGACATCGTTACCTCCCCAACAGTGGCCTCGACTCCAAAGCCTCCATCCCTGAAGATAATTTCGTGGAATGTGGCTGGCTTGGGCAACAAGCTGGATCTACAGGAATGGACTGCTTTTGTGGATTCTGGGGATGTATGCATGTTCCAGGAAACCTGGGCGAGGGAAGAATACTCCCGAAGGGGTTTCCTGGCATTTTCCATTCCCGCAAAGTGGGGGGGAAGGGGCCGTCCCTCTGGAGGACTCTCAATGTGGGTGGCGACCCATTTGGGTTGCCAGGTGGTACGTCTCCCCCTGGCTTCTGAGGACATATTAGTGGTTCTGCTTGAATGGCCAAATTCTTCCAGACTTGCTGTGATAAATGTATATTCAAGGCCGGTAAATATAACATGCAAATCACCTACTATTGAGGAACTATCAGCTTACCTCAGTGAAATTCCAACGGGTACCCCATTCCTGGTTGGTGGGACCTGAATTCACACTTTGAGCCCCTAGCAGGCGTCTTGGATGGTTTCTCCATGGAAGAGGATGCAAGGTGGGCAGTTCCCTCTGCAGTGGCCCCTCCTCCCAGAGCTTGGACACCTCTAGCCCTACAGATCACTGCCCTAACTCTCAAACATGGTGTTAGAGCTTGCAATGGGCATATTAAATCTGACATACCGAGCAAACACACTTACAATAGAGTGGGCAGGGAGTCGCGTCTGGATTATGTCCTTGTACAACTTTCTTCGTGGTCGCACATTATCGACTTTAGGGTGACAGAAAGACTCGACAGCTACCACAACGCCCTAGAACTGGTCTATGCTTTCCCTGGCAAGGAGGACAGTGATCATGCCATGGTGGTGGCTAATCCTGGGCTCCTCCTTGAAAACAACAGAAGGAGAATTAGGTGGGAAAACCTAGTTGCTAGTAGTGAGAAGATCCCAAAGCTTTATGCTGGAATAATCCCAATCTTGGAAAAAGTGGGTATTTTACGTGAGGAAACTCACAATCAGGAAACCCATAGATTACTCTATCTGGCTCATGAGCATCTCATTAGGACCATGGCGGCTGGTCTTTTTACCGAGGGTCAATGCTGAGGGGGTGGGGCACATTGTAAATCATCATGGTATAACGTTGCATGCCGCAAGGCGAAGGGAGATCTTCTCTTATGTATCAAGGAGGGCAAAAGCAGATTGGAGATACAGGCCAGAAGACGGGTATATAAGAAATTGGTTACCCAGGCCAAGGTTGAATGGGAGCAGGACAAGTGGGAGGAACTTTCTAGTTCTCTAGCCACCAGGGACTACCGCAAGTTCTGGCGAATTGTGAATGCGGGTTCTGAGCATTTAGTATCAGCAATCGAACCGAATATTGCACCTGGGGTATGGCAGGAGCACTTTCAGTCCCTCTATACCTCGGAGGCTGGGGCCACATGCAATCCACCCCCAATTACACTTAGCCATTCCAACGGCGACCTGTTCACAGTAAAGGAGGTGCGAGCCGCTATTGCGGGACTGTCATCAGGCAAGGCTCCTGGGTTGGATGGCCTCCCAGGTGACCTGTTCAAGCAAGAGCCTGACGTATGGGCTCCTTATTTGCTGAAAATATTTAATGCTGTTTTGCTGGGCATGAAGGTCCCTAGTACTTGGTTGGGGGCAGAGGTGGTTCCTATATTCAAGAAGGACTCGCCTCTGCTCCCAGCCAACTACAGGCCCATCAGCCTAATAGACGTGTCCCAGAAGCTTTTTGGCAGGCTTATATTAGACCGCCTTCAGATCTGGCTAGAGGAAACTGATATCCTGAGTCCATACCAGGCGGGATTTAGAAGGGGGGTGTCTACAACTGATCAGATCTTCCGCCTAAACCTCATCTATTGGAGGACTGCACTAATCGAGGGGGGTAGCTTGTACACGGTTTTTGTGGACTTGCGAGCCGCCTTCGATTTGGTGCCTAGATCCAGATTATGAAGCGTGCTCGCTGAGATGGGGGTTCCAGCCGAAATTCTTACTATTCTGACGAGATTGCACCAGAATAACTTTGCACGTGTCAGGTGTGGCAGAAATGGTAAATTAACGGACAGATTCCCCGTTGACAGAGGGGTGAGACAGGGCTGTGTGCTTGCACCGACCCTGTTCTGCCTCTTTGTCAACGGGGTAATCGCCCACCTGAACGGGATTGATGATACCGATGCTCCCAAATTGAATGGCAGCAGGGTGCCCGCCATTATGTTTGCGGACGACACCCTGCTGCTGTCCAAAACTCCCATAGGAATTCAGCGGATACTTGACGCTTTTCTAATATTCTGTACGGAGACGGGCCTTGAGATCAATGCCCTTAAAACAAAATATATGATCCTAAATCCCACCCCGTCGACACGTCCCAATCCCTTGCTTGGTTCATCGCGATTAGAGAGGGTCTCCACATTTGAATACCTAGGAGTAACCTTAAATGAGAACATGACATGGGGGACACACCAGATCAAGGCAAACATGAAATTGGTGCAGATCACAAGGATGATGAACAAATCTACATATCGTCCACTTGGTCCTGTCATACAGATCTATAAATCCCAGGCACGGGGAGCTGTCACTTATGGGGCTGAACTGTGGGGTCACACTTCTGCCCAAAATATGATGATAACGGAAAATAAATTTATCAGACAATTGGTTTCTCTTCCATCAAGCACGCCACTACTCCCCTTGAGACTAGATTTGGGAGTTAGACCGATTGTAGAGGAACTGGGACTTAAACCTTTAACATTCTGGCGAAGACTATGGAGCAGCCAAGAACTTATCAACTATAGGTCTGAGCTTAAGGAGTTTCTAACCCTACCAAAAGCCACTCACATTCCTTGGCTAAACTACATAAAGAGATAATGTGAGAGCTTAGGGTTCTTAGAACTGTGGACTGACCCAGCAAATGCATCTGCCAGGATACCACGCAAAGTTCTGTCAAAAGCTTACTATGACCTAAAGCTTACTATTGCTCTGGACAGCAAGCGTGAGGGTTCTTTGACCAATTTATTTACTCAAAGTAAAGACTCCTATTTCCTGGAAAGTGTATTGGATGGTATGACCCCTGTGCTAACTAGGAAGTTATTTCTCCAGTGTAGATACGGCACACTACCTCTCAGGTCCTTCACTAGCTCTTGGTCATCGCCACCAACTACCAAGCAATGCCCGGCATGTGCACACTCTCAAGAAAATGATCTACATGTGGTTCTATTCTGCAAAGCCTATCAAAGCATTAGAAAACATTGTCTCGTCCCCCTTCTCAAAGACTTGGGTTTCAGACAGTTTTTCCCTGCGTATAGAATTTTAAAGACTGATGTGTCACCTCTAACTGTCTTTGCAGTGGCAAAATATCTCACAGCAATATGGTTCATTCACAACCGCATCTTGAAGGCGGAGGCGGACTCATAATAACTTTATTTTACCAATGATTCCTAGTTTCTTGTTGATGAATTGTTTTATACATTGTCAGTCAAATTTTATAATTAATGTTTTTTATAATGATTGTGATTATTTGTACATCTTTGATGATCTAATAGATCGAAATAAAGATTGAATTGGTATGCTATGTACAGCTACACCTACATGATGTACAGAGAGGTACGCACAATCTATAAATGTAATGTTACTTGGTGTAGCATTCTGTTCATAGATTTAGACATATGCCCCCTCGATTTGCATAGATGCCAAGGGGTCTGTCAATGTTGAGTACCTGAATACTGTTTGTTTAGAAATATATGTACAGTATTACATATACTGCTAAATCGTCATACATTTTTGAACATAGATTTACCTATTTATGTGAATTGAGCCCCTAGTCATGTTCTTCTGCACATTATCTGTGTGCACAGAAAAGCTCTGCAAAATATAAACCTGTTGAGAAGAGCTATATGGATATTTTCTAGCTAAACTGAAACCGAAAAACATCTGCTTGTGCTTAGGAAATTTTCGGTGGGTAACGTTATATCAAGAGACTTTGTAAACTTTGGGAAGGGCAAAAATTCGGAAAATCGTAAAATTTCTATGGCATAAAAGGAGCTTGGCACTCATTCTGAGTGGCTGAGTACTCCCATTACCAGGCCTATCAGAACTATGTTACAAGACACACGGCGTAACTAACTCTTCCTTTCAGGTTCTTTTTACTTGAAGACTTTTGCTCCTGAAAGCATCTGATTACTTTGATTGGAATTCAAGGAAAAAAACAAGGAATCAGTGTCGAAAAGCTTAGTCTCCCATGTTATTCCTGGAAATCCCATAGTGTAGAGTTACTTGTGCCATGGTATCAGTACCTAGAGGTACCAGGCAGAAACCCACCAAACTCAGAATGACGGCCCAAGTGTGAAATGCCCTTAAGACTATGGTTCTAATTTATGAGGTTTTTGTGGTGTTCCAAACAAGAAATAAGTAATCAGGAACAATTGTAGATTGAAGAGTAGGCTTAAATAACAACCTCAGCCACAGGTAAAAATCCTCAACTGACACAGGAACTTCCATGTATTCCAGAATCTCACACGAGAACAGAATACAGAGAGAAGGAAGTTCCAGCACATTAAAGGTGTAGTAAAGGAAAGAGATATATACCATCACACATCTCCCTTCTAAAGAAAAGCATGTAACAATAAACTTTAGCAATAAGAAACATGCAGAGGAAAAGGCTTATAATGAGTAATCCCTCAAATAAACAGGAGGCCTACGTACCCTTTGACTCCTGAGGGAAGATGAAGATAAATTAGAACCATTGATAGAATTGAAAGAAGAATGATGTAATTCTTCTCTTCCGCACGACGAATCTTGTGCAGGAATTCTTGACCTAACAACAACCACTCTACTCCTATTCCATATTCTCCCATCCTCCGTTTTAATGGCATTCCTAAAAACTTTCACCACAGCTCTTACATCAGTATACTTTGACCAGGATCTACAACCAACCGGAGCTTTTATTCGCACAAGATCACCCGCAAAAATCTTCTGTACATCCACACATTTTCTTTTATCATAATATAGCTTCCTTTCATCTAGTTTCCTTTCTTCCTTACAACGCCACTCACCAATCCCATTATCAACTAAACCTTTGTTAAATTCCATCCACCCAGGACACAACCAAGTGTTGGGAGCCCTTCCTTTAAACAATTCAAACGGAGATCTCCCAGTTGTTGAATGTGGAGCAAAGCGATAAGCATTAATTCTTTCTTGAAGAATGGACTTCCAGTTCAACCCAGATGACCTAGCTAACTGTATTGCCTCTTTCAGGGTTTTATTTACTCTCTCAACTGCATCATTTGACTCGGGATGATACAACGAACATCTCTTATGTACCACACCACACTTTCTCATGTATTTCTCAAACAGCCTCGAACAAAATTGTGGCCCATTATCCGAAAGAAGACTATTAGGAAAACTTTCCTTCCTAAAAAGTGCATCCAGAAACGTAATCACTTTCTCCGAGGTAATCTCCCTAACAGCACACACCTCAATCCACCTCGAATACAAATCCATTAACACCAAAAGATAAGGCGTATCGCTTACACCTGACAAAGGACCAACTATATCTATAGCCAATTCATCCCAAGGATGTCTTGGTAGTAATCTCTTAACCATGGGCATCTGCTTTGTCTTTAATATCTTATCACTAGCACAGCACTCTGGACAATCCCTCACCAATCTCTCAATCTCTAGATCCATTCCAGGCCACCAAAACTGCATTTGCAAAATCTCCTTTGTTTTAACAATGCCAAGATGTCCTGAATGTGCATGAGACAATAATTTCTTTCTAATACCCAAAGGTGGCACCATTTTTGTACCACGAGTCAAAAAACCAGAATTCATTGAAAGTTCATCAGAAACTAACATCCACGGTTTCTCCAAACGAGAGTTACTACTTAGTGAAAGCATCACTTTTTTAATCTCTTCGTCCTTCTCTAACTCATCTCTCCACTCTTTCTCTTCAATTGCCCCCTCCGTAATCTCACATACACTTATGGAGTCATCACACATACCAAAGTCATCTTCATCATCAAAATTCTCCTTACCTACCATCCTTGACAAACAATCAGCCGATTTATTTGACACACCCGGAATGTAATCAACAACAAAGTTAAATTCCTGTAGAGAAACAATCCATCTCCTGATTCTAGACGAAATTGCATCCAAGCCCTTTTTATCAAAAATTTCTTTCAAAGGTTTATGATCCTAAAAGATAAATACTTTCGTTCCCCAAATCAGATTCTTCAACTTTCTCAAAGCCCAATAGATAGCGAGAGACTCCTTTTCTATAACAGAATAATTCAATTCTGATCCTCTTAAACACCTTGAAGAACAACAAATCAAAAAGTCCTTTCCATTTCTATTCTGAACCAGGACAGCACCAAGTCCTTTCTCACTCGCATCTGTAAATAAAATTGTAGGCAAACCCGGAACAAATGCCTGAAGAGAGGGTGCTTTATTCAACTCAGACTTAATGCACTCAAATTCTTTCTTACAGTCATCCGTCCATTCATACTCAACATTTCTGGACGTCAATTTTCTCAAAAACTGAGTTTTATCTGCAAAATTACAAATGAATTTACCATAAAACTCTACCATGCCAAGAAAGGAAATTAATTCTTCCTTGTTCTCTGGCTCCTTTACCTTGTTAATAGTGTCTACTAATTCTTTTTGGGGATAAATTCCTTCACCAGTTATTCTATGTCCCAAGTAATTCACTTCTTGTACACTAAACTTACACTTACTTCTCTTTAGTGTCATGCCAGCATCTTCCAAACGTTTCAGAACCGCACACACACGACCATAATGTTCTTGAACACTGTCCCCATAAATCAGTAAGTCATCCTGATAGCATCTCACTCCAGATAACCCTCTCAAAATTCTTGCCATTATCCTTTGAAATACAGATGCCGCAGACACGAGGCCAAAAGGCATTCTTTTATACCTAAAAGTGCCCATGGGAGTGATAAATGCCGTCAGATCCTGAGAAGACTCATCTAATACCACCTGATGATACGCGGAAGCGAGATCCAGAGTAGTGAAAAACTTAGCCCCCTCCAACGTACTCACCATCTCATCAATATTTGGTAGAGGAAACCTATCAACTACCACTTCTTTATTTAAGGATCTCAGATAAATGCAAAGTCTAATCTCACCAGTTGGTTTCTTAACAACAACTACGGGAGCTAACTATTCGGTAGCCTCCACCTGCTCAATCACACCATTCTTCAACAACTTATCTATTTCTTCTTTCACTTTCTCTTGTTCCATCAGGGGTATTCTTCTTACTTTCGCTACTACCGGAACAGCATTCTCTCTCAATCTAATGTGGTGTTTATAGCCTTTCAAACAACCTAAACCTTCCCTGAACACTTTTGGGAATTTTCCTGCTAAATCTCCTCCCAGATCTACTTCACCCTCTTTCATTTCATTTACATTTACTTGTTGAATCTGCACCTGAGGATTAGCATTCGGATTCAAAGTCACACCAAGTTGACCCTGATGTACCCAGCCCAGTAATGTATCACCCTTCTTTGCAACATAAATCTTACCCACTATTATCCTACTCCCAAGTTCTATCTCAGCCATGAAACATCCAAGCATCTTAATTGGTTTATCTCCATATCCAAGTGGTCTCAAATCAGATCTCATCAGTTTTACTTTTCCCACAAAATGTGTATTAAACAACTCTTCATCAATCAATGTTATGCGTGAACAGGAATCAAATTTAAAGTTTATCATTATATTTTTCACTTGTACTAAATGTGTTGGATGATCAGCCACTTCACATTTTATTTCAAAAGTAATAGTTCTAACTTGTGGCTGTGGCTGACTCCATATTTTCTTTGTTATTTCAGGCCTAAACATTTTTGTTCTACAAAATTTAGCATAGTGACCTTTCTTCCCACACGAGTTACACACAATTTTTAATGCAGGACAAATTGATGAATTTGCTAAATGACCTATTTGTCCACATCTAAAACAGGCAAATTTGTTACTTTGTCCTGTATACAAATTCTGACTTGTAAAATTAGATCCTGTATTTTCCTTCTCAAGACTAGTTGACGTCTCATCTTTCTTCACTTGACAAACAACTTCTTCTATTTTTGTTTCTTCTTTTTTTTCATTTAAAGATCATTTTTCCTTCTCCTTCTTAAATTCACCAACACACTTAGTCATATGTTCTACTTGTTTTGCTATCACCAATACTTCCTCAAGGGGTGGTTCATCCTTCAACCATAGTTCTTTTCTGATGTCATCATGTGCACATCTCAGTACAAATTGATCCCTAGTCCGTTCATCCAGAGTCTGACCAAAATTACATGAAGAAGCTAGCTTTCTTAATGAAGAAACATATTCTTCCACAGTCTCATCCTTTTTCTGCTCTCTCAATCCAAAGTGATAGCGTTCCATAATGGTACTGACCCTCGGGAGATAATGTTTATCAAGTTGTGTAATTGCAATTTCATACTCATTCAAATTTCGTTGTTCTCCAGCAGATAAGTCAGGAAGATGTTCCAAAACGTCTTGACCTTCCCCCCCCAAACAATGAAGAAGAAGGGCAAGTTTTCTTTCCGCACTCAAATTAGTTCCGCACACCCTCGCATAGTTAGCAAATATTTTCTTACATTTTTTCCATTTTATATTCGGTTCTCCTCGAGTCGTTAAAAAGAAAGCAGGCTGAGTTACATTCTGCATTTTTATATATAAATGTTTGTGTTCCTTTTAAAATAACAACTAATTTAAGGATTCACTCCTTCTCCTTTTAAAATACTTTTCTTTTATTAAACACAGAAAATTCTTATTGTTTCACAATGTCTCTTCTCTTCCTATTCCTGGGTTTAACAATTATCTTTGTGATGTAACTTGGAACACAGTTTAACAATTAGTTTTGTGATGTAATTTGGAGCGCAGCGTACATTCCAATCTTGAAACGCACAATTACACACTTGGAGCGCAGCGTACAACTCTGCATTCCATTCTTGAAGCGTAGTGCATTCGAGACTTGAAACGTAGATGTTCATCTGGAACGCAGCACTTCCAGCGCGCAACACAGCGTCAGGAGCTCTACGTCAGCCGTTCACGAGTCTCCTTCCTTCACGAGAACAAGCGCGAGAGACAAACGTTCTCGAAATTTTATCTCCCTTTTATTTATATTATGCCCTGATCGGCACACTTCTAAATTTGTACCGCCCACCAAACTCCTCACCGCATGTTTTCCTTTTCGTGTTACTGCCGCTGGGAAGACTCCGCTTCCTTTTAAATAAATACAGCCGCTGGAGGAGTAGGAGAGTCGTTCTTCTTTTCTGCCTGTGTTGAGGTAGGGTTCACCCGATCGTCGCCAAATAATGTTGTGTTCCAAACAAGAAATAAGTAGAGTAGGCTTTAATAACAACCTCAGCCACAGGTAAAAATCCTCAACTGACACAGGAACTTCCATGTATTCCAGAATCTCACACGAGAACAGAATACAAAGAGAAGGAAGTTCCAGCACATTAAAGGTGTAGTAAAGGAAAGAGAATATACACCATCACAGTTTTGCCTTAGGGCAGCACCGCAGGCCCTTCTTCTGCGCTGCCCTAAGGCAAAAGAAAAGGGAAGGAATGCGCTGTATCTATCAGATAAGGTGTATTCCTGCTCTTTCCCCCTGTGCCGGTGCCCAATGGGCTGCTGTGTTCAAACACAGGCACCCTTTCACCATGGTGCAATGGTGCCTGTGTTGCAGGGCTGATTATTTTCGTGCAGGAAGAGAATCCTGACCTGCACAAAAACAATCACAAGATGCTTTTTCCTATTTCTTATTTGTGTGCTGCAGAATGAGGCACACATAGAAAAAGAAAAAACGAGGAGAAATAAAGCTATTTATCCTCATTATGCCTCCGTAAGTTTTTGCTGTTGCTTCAGAGTTACGATTTCTTATAAATCTGGGGCAGTGTCGAAAAGCTAAGAATGTTGCTGGGATTGCCCCCATCGGCACCTATTGCACGCCCCTTTAATGCAGAAAAACGCTTTAAAGGGAATAATATTTACGAGGCAACATTAAGCCAAAAAAAGTGGCTTTGCGCTGCCTCGTAAATATGGAGCAGGCTCCTGCACCACGGAACATCACAAAAAGTGATGTTCCAGCGGTGCGAGGGGCTTCATAAATGACACCCTGTGTCTGTGTTAGAAACAAGGCCAGACTGGCCATTCTGGCACCTTACCCCGTGGGTTGTAGAATATGGGGCTGCTTTCAAATCTCAACGGGCTGCCATGACCCAACCAGAACAGCCCCTACAACATCATACTATTCTCCCCTTCTTGAAGCATGGGACTGGTTTGAATATTTTTGCCAGGACTGAACTAGAATTCCATTCCAGCCAAGGTTAAAAACATTTGCCAGATTCACTCTGATTTTGCGCCAGCTCTAGCACAATCCAAAACAGCATATGCTGTTTTCTATATAGTGCAAAAGGTGTTTCACCCAGTAAAAATTAACATTTCACAGCCCAATAGTTGCAATCCAGTTCTTTCTATCGAAGGTACATTATTGGGCAAAGCAAACACCCAAAGGTTTTGGTGCAAAGGTGACCTACTAAGATAGTTAGTCATGTTTTTCATCATAACCAAACACCTACCTGAAGCAGGTGCAAGGGGAAAAGTTTTCACGGATTATGTGGTTAGGCTCATTTGTCGATATGAATTTGTACCCAAAGGGTATGACATCAGTACAAGTCGTAAGCTAGACAGTGCACACAAGGGCGTAGGAGACACTAAAATTCTGGGGGGGACAGGGACAACCTTGTGGACTTTCCATTAACCCTATACAAATCACCGCCAGTTAAACAAATGCAGTTGCATAGTTTTGAAGTGAAATATTGAGAAAAGCAGGCATGTAGTCACAGTTTGCATGTATGCTTTATTGTTATTTACATTCACATAGTAATCAGACCAAATGTTAAAAAAACATGTATATGAATCTTGCATCTTCATGCACCAAGCAAAAAAGGTCGCGGACTTCGTGTGAGGGCGTCATGTTTGTAAGTGCATTATGGTTTGAAAAGTATCTGCTGCTGCATTCCTAGTCTCCAGCAATTTTCAGGCAGCAATAAAAATGTGAAGATAACTTCAGTGATTAATGATCTTTATTGAGAGAGATCAGAGGTCTGACTGCTGGAAGTTTTGACTCATGGTAAGGTAGCCACAATGTGTGATTATGCCTGCTGCAAAGAACGTGTACCTGGCAGATCACAAAATGCATATAATGTAAATAAGTCAGTGAGTTACTGCTTTTATCTGAGATTCTTTTGCTATTTGCTATTTAAAATCCTAACATTAAACAGTGAGCTATTAACCGTCAGAACGTTATGATTTTTACCCAGTCTTTCATTATCCTAAGGTTGGAAAAAGGGTACATTAGGATGGAAATCAATTCTGATTATTAAAGAGAACCCCCAACCATGGCGTTATGTTTTAAATTCTGGGTTTGTGCTTCTCTAGTGTTGCAAAGCCATCTGTGCCCTGGGCACTCCCCAACTATTTGCTGACTTGTACTGGTGGTACCTTACTCTGACTGACCCTGGCCTCTGGCTAACCAGGCCCAGGGCCAGTGCTATGTTGAAAGAGACACTTACAAATACAGTAAAAACACCTACATACACTAGGGTGCACTAAGGGTTAGGGTACCTCCATGATTGACATGACCTCGCCTATACGGCCCTAGTACATAATAGGGCATGGGGGTTGAAACTACCTTTAAGTCCCTAGTATATATTAGGGCATAGTGGTTTAGAGGCCAGCAGCCCTTCCTGCAATTGCATGTGTGCACTGCTGTAGCCTGAGGTCAGTTTAAAAGCAGACCTGTGTTGGAGGACTGCTTTTAAAATGCAAATTGTGCCCAATCTTGACTTTTGGGTTTGGGGCACTTACAAATTAATAAACTACAATGTTGGGGCATATTGGGTATCCCCAGGGGTTCCCCTAGGTGCCCCAGGGGTTAGAGGTCACGTATCTACAAGGAGGACCCTTATAAAATGATTGTTATATGCCCTGGGTTTTGTGAAATTGCACATTTCACTGCCTACATTGTAGTATAGTGCTTCCCAAAATCGGCGTTTGTGCTAGGAGCACTGTGAAGTGAGGATCTGCAATATTTTGATATAATCAGAACCCCTAAAGTCTTTCCTATGTATTCTAGGAGTGGGGGTTCCTGTAGGTATTAGGAGGATCCTTATATTGGCCCTGATATTGGAGAAATTGGCCAGTTAATTTTTCCATTGCAGATCCCCAGCCCATAGGTTAACATTACAAGAGGTTATTATTGAATAACTGGAGAAAGGAAAGCCATACAACTAGGATTAAAGGACTCAGAAGAATGTTAAGGATAAATGCAACAATGTGGTATTGTTGAATTTATTCTAAAATATACAGACAAGAAGTTATAAGACTTTCTTGTCTGCAAGCCACAATTCAGCCCTCTAGGGCCCTGCCTTGATTTGTCAGAGGTAAGTGGATTGGACTGGCTGTTTGAAGAGGTGATAAATGACCCCTAGAGTTAGGAGGCCTGTCTGGGAGTAGAGGTTGCTGGGCATAGGAATGCCCGAGCCAGGGGAAGGGGTAGTAAACAATGCTCTTCAAGAGAAGGAGACAAGCTGGAAAAATCACTTTCATTTACGCCTCTCCCACAGCCGGATGGGGGAATTAAGGAGGAATTCCCAGATGTAAGGGGAGTGGACCTAGGTAGATGAAGCCATCCTGTAGGCTGGTTTAGTTAGTTCTGCTCCCTCTGCTGGAAAATCAGCCATGATGATTTTTGGAGAAATTGTGCTCTCTTTGGGAAACTAATGCCACACTTTAGAGGATGTGGTCATACCCTGGAGCATTGCCCTGCACCTCATTGGACAGGAGTGTCCTCCTTCTTGACCCAGAGTACTCGGAATAAGTATCTGAAAGGGACAAAGCCTCTCAGATGATGCTGCTTCAAACTTGGGAGAAGAAGGGTCCCTGCTGAGGAGTTTGATTTGAACCAACCAGGCCCTGCACTGAAGATTGTGCCTGTTGCACAATCTGGAATTACAGTCCTATGGACTACCTTACTTCAAAAGGATTAAAGAGTGGACTCCCTGCAAGCTGAAGGTTAACAGAGCACACCTGGACCACCAAGAATCCCCAGCCTGGAGAACTACCAGTGAATTTGAAATGGTTTTGACCAAGTGGATAGTGGTAACTGAAGTCCATTTCAAGGACCATCTTGGACATTCCAGACCCTTGGAGTAAGTTTTGGACACTTTGAGACCCTTTGGAAAACTTCAGGAAGAAGTTCCAGAAGTTTGGAAAAGTTTGGAGCAACTTTGGTAAAAAGCTCCATAAGTGGACCGACTCACTCTGGCCAGCCAAGCCGACAACCATCAACCATGAGTTGGCCTGCCGTCCAGGTTCCTCCCGCTGAAAAGCTCCAGGGCTCCGACTTCCAGAGTTTGATGGGGCATAGGCTGAAACCCAAGCTGGCGAACCCTTACCGAATCCGGCCTAGTGAAAAGCATTGAGGGACCCTGCAAGAAGAAGCTCTGCTAACATTTCTAATTCCGAACTTAGAAAAGGTAACCGGGACCAACCATGAGAGCCAAGCCACCCACCACCAACTGTGTGCCAGCCTGCATCCCTAGTTCGTACCGCTGGAAAGCTCCGGAGGTTGGACTTCCATAAGTTTGACCGGGAGTTTGTTGCAACGCAAGCCGGCAAACCCTCACCAAATCAGGGCTGGCTGAGAGCTTCGACGGACCCCGTGAAGAAAAGCTCCAGAAAAGTTTCTAAGTCAGAAGGTAAAAACTTTGACCGAGACCTACCGCAAGGAGTAGCCCCGCAGGGCTTTATCGTGATCGGCCTGAAACTTTGAGCAGGTCCAGCGTGACCAGATGTACCAAAAGGGGATATACGTTTCTATGTGCTATATCGTGCTAAATTTTTTTAAAGTCATATTCCCGGTTCCCTACATTAGATTTTTTTCATTTTAAAGAGAAAAATATTTTGTATTTTTATAAATTGGTGTTGGATTTTTATTGTGTGTTGCGTCTTAATTATTTACTGAATTGGTGTTTTTAAATGCTTTACATACCTGCTCACAGCCAAGCTACCAAGGGTTGAGCATGATAATAATTTTCGAAGACCGGTACGGAGCTATACATTGAGGTAGTGTCCTTATTGCCGGGGACAGATATACATTTGCCCCAACTATTAACCCACTTTCCAACATCCAGACCAAGCACTCTTAAACAATACTGTCTACAAGTATGGATGACATGTGACTCCTACACCCTGTAGTTCTATTTAACATTTCCTATACACAGATTTACACACCTATGATTGACTGCCTCTGTGTAGTGTGAATGATGTAAAATGCCGACACCCTGCACTGGTATGAGTGGCGCTATATAACTAATTAAATGCATCTGAGAGAGTGGTTATGGAGACTTGAGCAGCACTATTAAAGAGTGGTAGTGAGGGAAGCTGGGTTGTTGAATACCAAGGCTGGCTATCTGATTTCATCTCCTGCCTCCTTCATCCACCAACATACTCTCCCTCCACATTATCTCACTCTTCCAGGTATTTTCTCATCTTTGCTTTCTCCTTTTTCTCTGCACTCCATATTTCCCTTCTGCCTTCTGCCAACAACTCTTGATGCCTTTCTCTTGTTCAGTTTTACAGTCTGATGGTTTAAATAATGTACCGGTCTCTAACAAAGAATACAGTTACGCCTCACCTGCAGACACCAACTTAAATTAAGCATCATTAGCTTTCAGCCCACAAAGGAAATGCCAGAGTAGCTATTCTGGCCCTTTCTGCATTGTATATCTTTCCTGAAGAGCATAGACACCCTTTTCTCTCCTTTCTGCAAGACACAAGGACCCCAGCCTTCTCCCTTCCCTATGGAAGTGTTAAAAGTTAGGCTGAAAACCGTCAACATTATCGGCGCCCTCTTGCTCTCCTTAACCTTTTCGTGCGCGTAAAACAGCCGCCATTTTGAACACCATGGCTTCCCTGCTCCCGCCGAGAGCCAGCGCGCCTCTCTCCCATTCCTAACTTCGCCGGCATCCCCCACATACTGACAACCCCCCCGCCTGCACCTGCCGCGAATCATAAAACCCCTCTTCAGCGCTGCTCTGCCCCAGACCCTCGTCCTGTTCCCAGCGCGACACCTCCCTTCTTCCCATTTATGATCCCCGGCCCTTTGATGCAAACCCCATTTCCCCGTGTGCCCGTTTGTCTCCCCCGTTCCCAGGCCGACACCCAGCTCTACCGATACCAATCCCTTGCCCCTCCCCGTACAATAGAAAGCTTTCCTCCTCTAAGGACCCCCGAGATGATCAAAGCCCCCCCCCATCCCACGAGATCCGATCGAAACCCACACACACTGTGGATCGACGGAATACCCAGCTGCGCGATGATCATCACCTGTTGTGAACGGGGCGGGGACTTCCACTGTAACCTTGCGTGGGAACGGGCTGGGAAAGGGGGGATTCTGAGGATGTCTTTCCGTACTTCAAAGTATCAACGAGAATGTGTTACATGCAATAAACAGATAAACGTGTGTATAAGAGGCCAGGCCTCAGGAATGCAGTTAGAGCACCTCAGAACGATACCTTCTGTCCGTTTTCGTTGTGTTCTCCTCCGGAGCGAATAAAAACCTTGTTTCCTGCCTTCCAGTCTCCAGCGCCTGCCTCTTCAATAGTTTAACTTCTTTGTGGGTTCAAGAGGCGACATCGCCGGGCAATAATTAAGGATCTTATATTCTGGTTGGTAGTGCCCCCCCAGTTAGTTTCCACAATTGGCGTCCCAAGCGTGGGGCCCATCAGCGACCCATGGATCCAGTGGGAGAGGTCCTGACGACAAAGTGAACGACTGCAACGATCGGGAACGCGTCTGTCCGATAGACCCTCGTCTGACAGCCGATCATCCGAACTTCACTGGTTCCGAACAGACCTCTCTCGAGTGATCTACGGTCCTGACTGGGAACCATCAGGAGTGCCGCGAGGATAACGAAGAAGAGAGGACGATCGGGCGCTGGATTCGGAAGTCAGGAAACTGTCCATGCGGTCCGGGTAAGGTCGTGTTACCACGACAAATTGCGAAAAAATTGCTTGATTGCTTGTTTGTTAAATACTAGTATTGCTCTTTTTGTTTATTTGGAGATTCACTGTCTGCAAACGGAGAAACAACAGGCTCTCTCTTTGCAAACAGTGGAGGATAGGTAGGGCAGACAACCGTGCTTATTTTTCTCCCCCACTCAATAATCACCTGAAACTGAGCTGTTGCTCACAAACTATTGTTTCCTGGAGATTCCCTGTCTGCAAACAGGGAAGAGACCACCCTTTTTGCAGATAGTGAAAAGGGTAGGTAACGCAGATCTTTGCGGACCTACTCATTCTCCCCATTGTTATTTGTCGGTCTTTTGTTATCTTGATCTATGAGGGATTCACTGTCTACAAACGGAGAAACAAAGGTCTCTCCCTTTGCAAGCAGTGGAGGATAGGTAGGGTAGCAGCCGTGCTTATTTTTTTCTCCCCCACCCTATAATTGCTTGAAACTGAACTGTTGTTCGCAAAATTATTGTTTCCTGGAGATTCCCTGTCTGGAAACAGGGAAGAGACCACCCTTTTTGCAGATAGTGAAAAAGGTAGGTAACGCAGATCTTTGCGGACCTACTCATTCTCCCCATTGTTATTTGTTGGTCTTTGGTTATTGTGATCCATGAGGTATTCACTGCCTGCAAACAACGTAGAATAGAAATATTCTGTCTAGTCTTTGCACCTAGTGATAAGATAGGCAGTGCTGACTTTTTAGTCCCTCGTTACGAGCCGTCATGTCTGTCTTCTCCCCACTGATTAGTAGCCTGTTTAGCCCGGACCGCTTATTAGAGATGGACCATCCAGCCCCACTGGAAGGCACCCCTAATAAGGACATGTTCATGAAGCATGGATTGACCGCTATTGCCTATAGTAAACTATGGCATAAATATACAAAACAGGGTCAAGAAAGTCAATGGCCCCTGATAGGATCCTTCGATGATGATAAAATAAAAACGCTAGAAACTGCCCTAGGTAAAAACAAGACAACACCTACTATGCTTGATAGCTTCGGCATGTGGCGAAAAGAAACTGAACAGCGTAAAAAGAAAACTGAGAGTAGGTTGGAAAAAGAGCTGCAAAAAGCAGCCCACCTAGCTGCTCAGAAACTAAAAAAGGAGATAGAGGAAAGAGAGAAAGCTAAACAGAAACTAGAAAGGGAAACGCCAAGCCAGTGTCCGGTTAGAACCCCCTCCATGCTCTACCCTGATTTACCCTCGAAACGACAAGCCAATGAGGACCTGCTGTTAGGTCCCCCTATCATCTACATGCCCCCTCCATATGCCCCTTCTCAACCCTTGGCGCAGCACGCGCCACCCCCAGGTACAAACGAAGGTACCGCCACAGCGTCGGCCCCAGTGGCCTCTGTGCCAGCCGAACCCCTTGTATTAAAACCCGCATCAACGACAACGTTAGACGAGCATGAGACTCGAGGGGCTGGCCTTGCAAGAACGAACAGGCTAGACAAAGATGAGCGAGCGGGGATCGACAAAATAGCAAGGACACTGGTAGAAAGGAAGGATGATGAAGAGTACATCACAGATATGTTCAGCTCGTATACAGGGAGTCACAGACGACATTTTACCGTACGACTGTGTTATCATGTCTTGAATGCATACGAGGACCGATATCGAGACAAAGGTCCCGAGAGCCTAAGGACTCTGTACCGGAAGGTCGATATCGGGGATGAGGGCGAGTGTGATGTGTCGGACCTCCTTACGCGTACGCTTGAGGTTTTCCGCCACCTCACTGAACAAAAGCCGGGAGCTAAATCCGCGGCCCCCGTAGTGACCGAACCACCAACCGAGCAATCTAACACCATGATGCCGATACGTGAGGCTGCCCCTTACTGGGTTCCCCCTCGAGGTACAGGGACTCACGATGATGCAAACAACCAAGATGCAAAGGGAAGGGTAGTATACAACTGGGTCTACCAGCCATGGGACCGGCAAGAGATACTGACATTCCGGAAATCTCTACCCGACCTACGTAAAAACCCCACTGCCTTCTATACTGAATTGGGTACAGCCCTGGGTTCAACTATCATGACCCTGGCTGACATCGACTTGTTCTTCGGGTTATGTCTACCAGCTGATGTGTGGAAGCAAATCCGGAAAGTCGACCACCTTGAGCTGTTCGGACATACCTGGTCACAACTCGATGACTTGGACAAACAACGGGGACCAGGACAAAAGCCGTTGAAATCCATTCTAGACCTCCCAGATAAAATTGTTGAGAAATTAAAAACCCTAATCCCAGAAAAGAAAGTGGACTGGTCGATAGTAACAGCCTGTCGCCAAAAACCCCAGGAGGATGTATCGGAATACTTCTCCCGGTTTGAAACGGTGTTCTCCGATTACAGCGGCCAGGACATGACCACTGCAACCGGACACCATCTGTTTGTCCAGAATTATGTTAAGGGCCTATCATTGGACATCTCCCAGAAACTACAGGCCAGCGAGAGTAGTTGGGCAGCCTCCAAACCTACAGCGATTCTCCAAATGGCCCAATATTATGAGCATCAGAAAAATGAAAACGATAGGGCGACAGAGAAAAAGAAGAAAGACTTAAAAGAGAGGGTGATGATTGCCAAACTGCAAGGGGTGACTATAGGACGAGACCAATACCGGGGAAACTACCAGACAAACGTCCCTAAGACTGCATTTCCCCAGGACCGCACTCTGACTCCCTACAGTGGACGCACAGACCTTAGAGATGACCAGTGCGCTTTCTGCAAAGGGACTGGCCATTGGAAATCCCAGTGCCCAGTTCTCCTGGAAATGATCAGGAACAGAGACCCCAGGGATGTAGCAAACGGACCGAGACCTAAGGGACCACAACGAGGGCCCCCAAATGACGCGACTAATGACAGATCAAGCAGACCGAATACGTTCGATCGACCCAGACAGAACCAATATCAACAATCTGACTATGACGACACTCACACCTTTGCATAGGACAGCCAAGGGCGAGGGAGGGATCCAGTCGAGCTCTATGTTGACCAGCAGGGCCCTTATGTCACTGCTAAGGTCCTGGGTACCAAGTCTCCATTTCTGGTAGACACTGGCGCAACACGTAGTGCGTTATCTAAACGACTGATTCCAAGGGCACCCTTGTCTGGCTCACTCATAACATCGACAGGTTTCGATGGAACGCCCTCCACCAACCCTTTGTCTGCCCCGATTCTCTTTGACATAGAGAACAACACCACCGACACCACGTTCTTGCTTTCCTCCAATAGCCCTGACGCCATTATGGGACTTGACTTACTGAAACACTTCCGAGCGACGATTAGGTGTTCTCAAGATGGAGTTCGAGTGTTTCTTTACGACAACCCCGTTCTGCTTAAACATTGTTCCCCCCGACACATGTTTTCCATCACCGACGTCGACGCGTCCCTGCTTGACACCCTACCTCCGTATCTGTGGGCCAAAGCGGATTCGGACGTAGGGCGTATGTTAATTGACCCAGTGCACATTACTGTCCGACCAGACGCAACACTCCCAAAACTCCCACAATATCGGATATCGCCAGAGGGCGAGAAGGCATTGGTAATGATTATCCAGTCACTGATAGACGCAGGAGTGGTAGAGGAAGTGGTTAGCAACGTTTGCAACAGCCCTATCTTGCCCATTATCAAGAAGCAGGGAGAGGGAGATGAGAAAGCATACCGTTTCATCATCGACCTCCGAGAGATCAACAAAGTGGTGGTACCCCAGTACCCTGTGGTCTCAGACATCACCACCATCCTGACCTTGATTCCATCCACTGCCACCACCTTTTCCGTCATCGACCTCAAGAACGCATTCTTCTCCATCCCCATCCACCCAGACAGCCGATATCTCTTCGGCTTCACCCTAAAATCCCGCTCATATAGGTTTTGCCGAGCCCCTCAAGGCTACACGGAGAGCCCTAGCATCTACAGCCAGGCCCTCAAAAGGCAACTAGACCAAGTCCGGTTACCCGACGGGGTGGTGTTGGTACAATATGTCGATGACATCCTTTTGGCAGCCGACACAACCCCTCTAGCGGTTACCGCCACCATTCAACTCTTGCACTTCCTTGCGGAAAATGGCCACAAGGTCTCCAAGAAGAAGTTGCAATTCTGCCTACCCCAGGTCACTTACCTGGGTCACCTTCTGTCCAAAGATGGACGGAAACTCACCCCTGATCGAATCCAGACCATTCTAGACACCCCTGTCCCTAAAACCCAGAAGCAGGTTCGCTCCCTATTAGGCCTCACCTCCTTCTGCCGACAATGGTTGCCAAACTTCAGCCTCGTTGTAAAACCACTGCTCTCTCTCCTAAACAAAGACGTCCCTTTCCCACTCCCTTGGACTCCTGAGTGTCAAACTTCCTTCACAGAACTACGAGATGCCCTTTGCTCAGCCCCTGTCCTGGGTACCCCTGATTACAGAAAGCCCTTCTCCCTTTACACTCACGAAAGGGAGGGGTGCGCTTTATCTGTCCTGACCCAGGCCATCGGTCCTAAGCAACGACCGTGCGCTTACTTCTCTGCCACTCTTGACCCTGTCGCCAGAGCCTTGCCTGCCTGCCTTCGAGCTGTAGCTGCTGCTGCAGTCTCTATCCGACAGAGTGAGGGGATTGTACTCTCGAATTCCCTCACGGTACTGGTACCCCATGCAGTCGACACCCTCCTGAACCAAACCAAGACGCAACATCTGACGAGTGCACGACTGACTGGATACGAACTAACCTTGCTTGCCCCCCATATCACCCTGAAAAGATGCACCACACTGAACCCAGCAACTCTGTTACCCTTGCCAGAGAACGACCCCAATGTGCACCCCGTACATGACTGCGTGACTCTTACGGACGAACAGACCAGGAGTAGGGTCGATCTCAGAGACACAGCTTTCCCTGACCCCGACGGGGAGTTGTGGGTGGACGGTTCTTGCATCAAACTCTCCGATGGTACCACTTCCGCTGCCTATGCAGTCACCACGGCTCGAACTGTAGTAGAAACAGCCCGCATCACCCAGCGATCTGCCCAGGCAGCGGAACTGATTGCTTTGACGAGAGCCTGCATCCTGGCAACAGGAACCACGGCGAACATTTACACCGACAGCCAGTATGCCTTCGGGGTGGTTCACCATTTTGGGCTCCTCTGGAGGGAGAGAGGATACTTGACCTCACACGGCACACCCATTTTGCACGGGGATTTAGTCTCCGCCTTAATCGAAGCTGTCCTCCTCCCCAACAAACTTGCCGTTATCAAATGCCAGGCACACAAGAAGGTGACAGACATTATTGGACAGGGAAATGCACTAGCCGACATCACCGCCCGAACGACAGCTGAAAATAGAACGACAACACGTATGTACGTGACCAGGTCACAAGCAGAAAACTGGACTGACGCCAAGGACACAATTAGAGACATACAAACGGCTAGCACACAACACGAATTGACTGAATGGGCACGGGTGGGATTGAAAGACGATGAAGGCTGCTGGCGGACAAAAGACACGAACAGATGGTTGCTACCTGATTCATACTTGATTCCCATATTAACCATGGCACACTCCCCTGCCCACATAGGATCAGCCCCCATGATCGAACTTGTCTCCAGGGTTTGGCACAATGACAAGATCCCAGATTCCGCCAAACGCCTGGTCCAACAATGCTTAATATGCCTGCAACACAACCCCGGGAAGGGAACTGTAGTACCCCGGGGGGGATTTGGGGTCCCAAACCACCCATTTGAAGTCCTGCAGATGGACTACATCCAGCTAGACAGATGCCAAGGCCTGAAATATGTACTTGTCGTGGTGTGCGCATTTAGCAAATGGGTGGAAGCATATCCAACCCGTGACAACACCGCTATGGCCACTGCGAAGGTCCTGTTAAAAGAGTTTTTCCCCCGTTATGGCCTCTGTCGTGTTTTATGGAGTGATAATGGCCCCCACTTTGTAGCCAACGTTATCCAGCTCATCCTAAATGGGCTGGGTATTAAACAGAAATTCCACGCAGTCTTCCACCCCCAATCTGCTGGGCTTGTCGAACGACACAACGCCACACTAAAGCTTAAACTGGCCAAAATAGTGGCTACGACGGGCCTGAAATGGCCAGACGCCCTCCCATTGGCATTGCTATCGATGCGCTCTACCCCCACCCGACATCACTTAACCCCTTATGAAGTTGTCTTCGGTCGACCCATGAGCGTCTGGTCTGCCCCGAAACCAACGTCCATTCATGACGTTCCGGATGTCCTAATGTCTGATTATCTGTACAAATTGACTGAAACTTTGTCTGTCCTTCATCAGCAGGTGCAGCAGGCCATCCCCGATGCTTCCAGGGGTCCGGGTCACGCCATCCAGCCGGGGGACTTCGTGCTGATCCGAAACTTTCAGCGATCAAAGAGTTTGGAACCCCGGTGGACGGGCCCCTGGCAAGTGCTGATCACCACTCGGACCGCACTTCGAGTGGAGGGGAAGAAACACTGGCTGCACGCTCATCACTGCAAAAAGGTCTCTCCAGCCCTGGCCACGACAGACACCGTCAACACCCAAGAAGAGCTCCTGAACCAGGACCGACCATCGTTGAACTGCTATCCTGACACAGAGACACTTGAACTTTCAAAACATCCTGACCCCACTGTGCCATCTCGAGAAGGGTATTTCCTGCGTCGAAAGGAGGGAGCTTCGGCTAAGTAGGCCACGGACTAGGTTAAAGAATCTCAGAACGGTGACCCAAACTACCAAGGGTTACCTGGAGAGAAACTAAAACTAAGTCTGTGGTCCTGCCCACTACCGAGCACCTTGAAGACGAAGATGATGGAAGCGCCAGATAAGAAGATGATGGAAGCGCCAAACAAGAAGCCGACTGAGACAACAGGAAATACCCACTACAGAAATCCGAGAACAGACAGACTCCATAGCTCAAAGACAATTGCACTCTTCATCGTAATCCTCCTCTGTTTTCTCCTCATGACTACGCTCTGGATTATGGAAGAACACGCACCTGCTCACGAAACATTCCTAACCACTGCTCAGCCTACCACCATGAAGGAACATTATCTAATTTCGCTCTCTCCTCAACTAAGAGAGAGGCGAAAGGAGTTTTGGAACAACTCTTTCGTGCAGCTACTTCACCAGCACAATCTTGCCACCAACGCCACCAACTGCTGGATCTGTGGGTTGCTACCCCATGCCACTGGACATTCAATACCATTCATCCCTTCACCCTTCTCCGTCCACGGCTCCTGCCTTGCCTGGCTGATCCTCCTGCAAGAGAGCTATACGGGAAATGCCACCTCCAGCAGAACTGCAGCACATTCTTCTCATGGGGCCGGGCGAAACAAGACAAAGACACACTTCTGCCCGCTGACCCCCAGCGACTCGATCCAAATGGACATTCCGGCCAAAGAACGAATCGAAATGCAGGTGTTCAACAATCCAACCAGACCCACCTTCTCCTATCTGCGGAAACGAACGGCTGCCACTCTGACTGTGGCCCTGACGGTCATCAACGTCACAGGCCACATGTGTGTAGAAGGACTTGGGACACAGCTGGTGGGTCGCAGCGCTTGTCGTTTTACCAGCACTCTAGATTCCACGGATCCACCTTCCTTTGTGTCATCTCCAAACATGTATTTCATCTGCGGCACGAAGGCCTACACCTGGCTCCCCAAAGGCTGGGGGGGCACTTGCTACATCTCCTTCGTCCTTCCTCCAACTTATGTGGCCCCAGCGAATCACCACAGACAAAAACGAGCCAAAGACGTTGAGCAAGCCGACTCAACAGGGGCACAGTTCCTCGATGCTATGAAAGGACTCGTCCCTCTCTGGGGCCCGATGGCAAACAGCCGTGCCATCCGACATTTGACTCAGGCAGTCGAGACAACCATGAACATCACAGCGGGCATCTTTGCCAACAACACTGCCGAGCTCCAAGCTGTCCGTTTGGTGGCTCTTCAGAACCGCCTCGTTCTAGATGTGGTTCTGGCGGACCGTGGAGGAGCATGCCGCATTATTGGGGCCAGCTGTTGTACATACATACCGGACAACTCACCCTCAGTGTTCAAAGCCATCGAACATCTCCACAGACTCTCTTCGGAAGTTCACCAAGAGCAAGAAGAATGGTCGCTTGGTGGTTGGTTCTGGGACACCGTCAAAAGCTGGGGCTGGAGACTGCTCACCATTATCCTGATTCCCGTAGTTGTAATATGTGGCCTATGCTTAGGAATTCAATGTTTGCCACCTATGTGTTCTTTATGTGCGAGTTGTATTTTTCCCAAAACTGTGGACATTGGAAGCGAACATATGAGGGCATTGTATGATACCGAAGTTAGGAATTTGATGAAAATTGACATTGAGTAAGCAAGTTGGCTAGATATGTTGAAAAGGGAGGACTGTTAAAAGTTAGGCTGAAAACCGTCAACATTATCGGCGCCCTCTTGCTCTCCTTAACCTTTTCGTGCGCGTAAAACAGCCGCCATTTTGAACACCATGGCTTCCCTGCTCCCGCCGAGAGCCAGCGCGCCTCTCTCCCATTCCTAACTTCGCCGGCATCCCCCACATACTGACAACCCCCCCGCCTGCACCTGCCGCGAATCATAAAACCCCTCTTCAGCGCTGCTCTGCCCCAGACCCTCGTCCTGTTCCCAGCGCGACACCTCCCTTCTTCCCATTTATGATCCCCGGCCCTTTGATGCAAACCCCATTTCCCCGTGTGCCCGTTTGTCTCCCCCGTTCCCAGGCCGACACCCAGCTCTACCGATACCAATCCCTTGCCCCTCCCCGTACAATAGAAAGCTTTCCTCCTCTAAGGACCCCCGAGATGATCAAAGCCCCCCCCCATCCCACGAGATCCGATCGAAACCCACACACACTGTGGATCGACGGAATACCCAGCTGCGCGATGATCATCACCTGTTGTGAACGGGGCGGGGACTTCCACTGTAACCTTGCGTGGGAACGGGCTGGGAAAGGGGGGATTCTGAGGATGTCTTTCCGTACTTCAAAGTATCAACGAGAATGTGTTACATGCAATAAACAGATAAACGTGTGTATAAGAGGCCAGGCCTCAGGAATGCAGTTAGAGCACCTCAGAACGATACCTTCTGTCCGTTTTCGTTGTGTTCTCCTCCGGAGCGAATAAAAACCTTGTTTCCTGCCTTCCAGTCTCCAGCGCCTGCTTCTTCAATAGTTTAACTTCTTTGTGGGTTCAAGAGGCGACATCGCCGGGCAATAATTAAGGATCTTATATTCTGGTTGGTAGTGCCCCCCCAGTTAGTTTCCACAGAAGGGAGAAGTGTGCATGGTGATCGGTCTCTCCGACTGCCAGGGAACCACCTGCCATTGTAATATGGCGGGCAGTAATGCAGTCCTTATTGACGGTGGGACTGTCAACGACGCGGTGATGTGGCAGTCCCCCCACCATGATAATCACCCCCTAATTTTAATGTGCATGCAAATCCAATATTACCAACCCCTGGTAAGTTGCACTACTAGTGCTGAAAAAGTCCAATGGAGGTACCAATGGACGAGGTGGACTGGCCTCAAGGGTCTTGTGACCTCAGTGACAGAGTCACTGTCGCTCTAGTGTGTGCTTCTTCGTATGCCTGCTCGCCAGACTGGAGGTGAACTGCATGGATTGTGGTGGACAGGCCTTCAAGGTTAACTCACACTTGCCACTGTTAGGGTCCACCTGCTGGTGCTAACACACCAGGGCTTCTAAGGTCTATCGGGCCTTTTAAGGTGTAGCATCGGAATGAGCTCTGTCAGGAGTGTGGTCTGGTTGACTGGTCATGAAGGCTGAAAATGGTGCTCCAGTTCAAATTTGGCAGCTCTGGCCAGATTGCAACATCCTCTCGCCCACTGAACACCATACTGCCCCACTGAGAGAAACTGGCTACAACCCAATTGTCCTGAGACTCAATTCAAAATATGCATTGGACAAGAGTAAAATGCTCCCTGAAAAAAAGTAACAACACCCTGTAAAAAGTAAACACTGAATGCAAGGATGAGCAAAGCATGTGAAATGTAAGCAGGAACAACATGGTTACCTTAATGGTTTTAAACTCATTATTCAGAAAATAGTACCGTATTTTCCGGCGTATAAGACAACCCCCCTACTTTTCTTGATAAAATGTAGGTTTCATGCTATACTTGCCATATAAGACTACCCCTCTTCCAACGTCATGTCATCAAACATGTACGGTAAACATAAGAAGTTGTTGAAAGGCCCAAACAATTATTATACTGCTACATGTTGTACCGCATCATACTGCATAACTTGGAATTTCTTGCAGCATAACTTTGCTCAGCCTTGCACATACGTTGGTCTTCCCCTGCCGCATACCTCTTGTGGCCTTTGTTATAGAGCAGCATAACTCAAGTGATAGCATGTCAGTCGTGAATAGCACACAGGTCTGCCCTGGTTTCCTTTCCAGCACTACCGCAAGTTGCACCGCGTCCTTCAATTCCTTGCTCTGCGCATTTCAGCTCGAATAGGGAGCCCATGACACCCATACAGAACACTCCTTAACCCCTTCCGTGTACAACTCCATCACGCTCACATCGTACATAATGCCGTGTAAAACTTTGCAACAGAATACAAACACAACCATGAAGCCAAACTAAGCACGTTCTGCAACAGCAATGCTTATTTAGTCGGCCAAACTAGATTACAGAAGACCAATGCTTATCAGAAAAGTTTTCGACGTGCAAACACAACCATGGCACGTTTACTGAAGCAAAAGCACCCTCTACTGACAAAACGATACATATTTTACACCATGCCTTTCCATTAATAAAAAGGCTCAAGACAGTTTGGTGGTTGTTTCCACTCCCAAAAATGTTGTTCCTGGCGTATAAGACGACCCCCGACTTTCGAGACCATTTTAAAGGGTTAAAAAGTCATCTTATACGCCGGAAAATACGGTAAGTGATTTTGCCTGAAAAGTTTCAATGTCCATTGCTTATATCCTTACAAAATGTAAGCAGTTTGGTTTAAAAAAGACCTAGGGCTCGATGTAGGAACCCTAATACCGGTCAGAAACGGCCGAATACGGCCGTTTCCGACCGGTATTACGTTTTTCGTATGTAGGGGGCTACATAAGTACAGATTCGGTAATTTTACCGATTCTGTACATTTACCGATTCGGTAAAATACCGAATTGTTAAATGTACAGAATCGGTAAATAGAGATGTAGGTGGCACTCTGAAGAGTGCCACAGGCCTTCAAGAGTCGGTATTTTACCACCCAATCCAATTGGGTGGTAAAATACCGAATCCAGGTGTGCATGCACATCTGTGCATGCACACCTGTGCCATGTGACACACAGACATGCCCTTAGGGCATGTCTGTGTGCCACATGGCACACAAGCCTGTAATTGGGATGCTAGAGAGTGTCAAAGTGACACCCCTGCACCCTTGCAAGAATAGGTAATTACCGAATCGGTAAATACCGATTCGGTATTCCACATTGATTCCTATGGGCTTCAAGGCCCATAGGAATCAATGGGGGATACCGATTCGGTATTTACAGAATCGGTAAATACCGAATCTTACAGATTCGGTATTTACCGAATCAGAATTACCTACATTTCCCCCCCTCTAATTTACCACTTCTTAAATACCGAATCGGTATGATTCGGTATTTTAGAAGTGGTAAATTAGATTTACCTACATCGGGCCCCAAATCCCTCAACACAGAGCTGAGGTACACATTTTATATGCTAAAATAATTAAAACAGTTGAAAACGCTCATATTAAACGTTTTCCACTTCACCCCTCAAACAGGTATTGCAGTCCCTTTATGAATGGTGCACTTCCCCACCCTGCGAACACAATGTTGTTCAAAGAAAGAAGATAAAAAGAAAGTAGAGCTTCACTGGAAAACTCTGTAAAGCAGAGCTAAGGTGCATGGGTGTAAATAACAATCTGGCCTGTCTGCTGACCACTCTGTATTGCTTTATTTGGTTATTTAATTATTTTTCTTATTTTGATACTTTTTTCTCTCTGTCCCAAGGTTGTACTTTGGAATAGAACCCTGTCAGAAAATTAGGACATTTCCAGCCAAAGTGTTCTGCTCGTTTTTGGATCCATTTCAGGGGGGAACAAATAAAGAAAAGGAGAGGCAAGAGAGAGTATGTAACAGCTGTTTTTTGAAATCAGCACTTAAGGATATGCGAGACAGAGACAGAAAGAGATGGAGGAATAAAGAGAGAGAGAGAGAGAGAGAGGGGGGTGAGGGAAGCTGGCAGAGCAGGAGAAGCAGACACTGTCCTTGCCTTCTCTGGGCATGACGGAAAAGAGACAAGAGTTTTTTTCCTTCTCTGCCCTTCCCAGACTGGCCAAGCCTTACTTCAGAATAACAAAGGGCAGAGGGCGGGTGGCCTCTTTGACTGCAGCCAGGTGAGGTCACAGGTCAAGTACAGGGCCATTAGGTAGCGCTTTCGCGCGCTAATGGCCCTGTGAATAACAGGAGGGAGAGGGGAAATTCTTTTGTCCCCTCGTCCCCCCCACCCTTGTCCCCCATGTCCCCCCACTCCAAAATCTGGGGGGGATATGTCCCCACACTTCCTACGCCCATCAGTGCACACTCACCTCGTACCATGTTTCAGACTGTGTTGCGAAAGGCAGCATTATTAGTGTCAGTGCAGGATATGACACCAGCTGCATGCCAGTCTTAGTAGATATGTCTCTGTGCTCTGCACACCGCCGCCCGCCGGTACCCCACCCCTTGCAACGCAGTGCTGCAAATGTGGATGATAAAACGTAAAGCATGGCGAACAAGTTATTCACTTTCCTCCCTCCTCCAGCATCTTAAAGAAGTGATCGAGTTAAACCTTATGGAAGTGGCAAGTCACTTCATAGGATAAAATTGCCATCCCGTTCAGCGCTTAATTTGAGCAGGTGGTTTCCGGTGCTCGGCACCCCCTCTTAATTGACAACACCTAGACTTCTGAAAGCGACCATATGATGGCGCTGTTTGTGTAATATAAGGAAGAACACAACAACAGTTGTTTTTTAAGCAAAATAGACATTAAAACAACTAATACCTGCACCCAAAACCATTCTTACAACTATAGGGCCCTCGAACACTTTGAGTGGACAGGTTTGTAGCAGCAGTGTTATTGCTAGTAGATGTATAGGTGATGTCATTGGCTTTTGGTGGAACAAGCTAGGGTGGCTTCCTATAGAGGGCCCTGGCACATATTTGTTTTTACAAATTAAGCACTTTCCTTTAAAGGCCATGCTAGACACGATTGTTTCCTTATTTGTTTGGAAGTTGCCGGTTATACCGTTCTGGCAGAGCAGTGCTCCTTCTGTTTATGTGTGTAACAAAATAGTGGCTGTAAATCAGAGCACAGAACGTCTTTGTTGCATAAAGCAAGGCTTGTGACACGGGAGCTGGCACGTCCAATTTATTTTCCTTGTACTAAGCTGCGTTTCCGTATCACAGTAAGTGTTGCGTGTACTGTTAGCCCTTGCCTGAGTGGAGTGCAGTGGCCCAGATATAGTGCGTCCTGCACTACCCGCGCGTGGGACTGCGTGGACTAAAAACAGCTCAGCTGCTCGAGGAGGGAGCACGTGCGCCGTGTGACTCTGCAGCCGCTTCCGGTGACACTCATATCATTCCAGCGCGAGCTAGCGACCTCAAACAGCAGGCCGGCATTAACACTAATCAGCTAATCGCCGAGGCTTGATATAAATAGCTAACTCCCTGACCGTTATACTCGGCAGTTTTCGGAGAAATAGGCCTCTGTGTAATTCCAGGGTTTTGCAAACAGTGGTGTGACCGTTTGTCCTTGAAATAACAGCCTGCAGAGTGCGGAATGTTCTCTCCTCGAGCCTTACCTAAATACACTATCATTTTCCCAGAGTTAAAAATAAGAGCTCACGCGAAACAGTAAAAAACATTTTATTATTGATGCAATACTTGCCAACTTAGTTTGATGGCGCTAAGTTACATTATATGTACCTCACATACTTGCTTCTAGCAATAAAACACTTGAGCACATTTATGGCGTGCCTTATGCCAGATGAAATGCAACCATTCTTTATGTCTTCATGTTCACGTACATACTTCACCCGATGCAGAAGGAATGGAAAGTGCAAAGTAATAGGTAGGGCACTTTAATTATGGAAATGGCATCACAGCAATCTTGCATTACCCGAGACTTCTGAGTGTAAGCAGGGCTTTAAGTTGACGAGTCCTGCAGGGTCTCAGTCCCGGCAGCAGGGCTCGAGTGGGGGTACACGGCGTACACCCATTCTTTTCACAGGTGGACGCTGTCCCCCCCTTCCAATTAGTTGGACCACCCAGAAATATGTTGAACTTGTCCCAGTGTAAGACACCGGGACACGTTCTGCAGCACCTACACATCGCCTGCTTTCCATTCCCAGCAGCAACGTGCAGGCAGAGAGGGAGCCTTTTTTCACCTCCACCTGGGCTAAAGTTAAGGGACCATCCGGCCTACTTTTATTTGTATATGCTGAGTAGGAACCGCCTGGAACCACACATTAAAATGTAAATGCCACATAGGGAAACAAAGGCACACAGCTTGCCTTCTCTTCACAGGTGCTTAAGAGAGGCAGGCGTTTGCCTTTGTTCTGTCCCTGTATATAGATGCAGACACCGTAAGAATGACAGATGGGTTACTCTGTCCCAGTATTTACACAAATAATTGAAATTGCAATATTTTATTTATTTTATAGCGCTACATCGTGACGTTATGAGGTCAATTGCATATTGTATTACTTGGTCAGTCCCCTCACTTCTTTTTATAGGACTTGTTCCCTGCCCCGTAGTAATAGTATAGGGCCCTACCTACCTTCGTGACCTTAATTTTAAAGATCAAAATGTGACCCATTTCTCATCAATAAGTGTAAAAAAAACATAAGCGATGGAGCCCCTATTTATAGTTCCTGTTTTACTTACTCTTACACTCCCTAATAGTATTTGCTTTTTCCAGGTGTGTTTTTGTAATGTATTTCATGCAGCATATGACTCTTGAATAGTGCATATGAACTGAGTCGCCTCCGGGTATACAGGAGAGTTCAGGATGAGGGTGGTTGTTTATGTTGGGGTGCAACTGAGACCTCAGGCGCTGAGGCTGATTACAACTTGTCTCATAGTACTTTTCAGTGGGTCATAAAGCTATGTGCACATCCAGTCATTGGCCTCTCTGCAGAGCACACAGAGCAATGGGCAAATAAGTGCAATTTGTGTTTCTATGTGAAAGTGTGTGGAAGTAGTACATTGTTGTCCAAGTATTGACAGCGCCAAAGGGAAAATAATGCAGTGTTTACAGGCCAGTGTATGGGTTATGTATTTTGGGGGGTGGTTAAGTTGAGGGGATGAAAGGAAGTACATGGAGGAGAGAGTGAAAAGATGGTGCTGGACAGTGCCTAATTTGTAAAGATAATGCCTGTGTCCGGTTCTATTAAATATTGGTGCGTTGAATACCAAGGCTGAGTAACCTTGAATCCACCTGATACCTCTTTAATACACTACCAGACGCTCACTGCCCGTTGTCTCACTCTTGCTGGTCCCTCTTTTATCCCTTTGTGACATTTTTTCCTTCTTTTCTTCCTCCTTCTTTCCACTTCGTGTGTTTTCCCTCTCTTTTTCGTGGGAAATGTTTGATGAGGGAAAATTACTGCAAGTCCCCAAAAATAAGTGCTGGTGGCACCTCCCACAGGCAACCACCACCTCAAATTAAGCACTGGTGCTGGGGAGGCAATAGATGACATGGAAGAGATACAAATGGGGGATATTTGACAAGATGAGGGAAGAAAATGGGCACATGTGTGTGCAAGAGTGAGATACGGCAATGTAAAGTGGTGTGAAAGGAAGAATGGGTGTGAATGAGACACTGCAAATGCCACTACCACGTCCAAATACCGTAATAAAGTTTATTCAGAGTCTCATATTTTCAGTTCCAAACAGTCACAGGATCATTGCTCATATATTTGATACTACTAACAAGTATTGTCAAAGTCAATAGGTCTGGTTTGTCTTGGCCATAAATCCATTAGCATATTAGGGGCCCGATGTAGGTGGCCATTACCGGTCGGTAACGGCCGAATTCGGCCGTTACCGACCGGTAAATGGGTCAATGAGATGTAGGGGACCTTTTTTACAGAATTGGTAAATTTACCGAATCGGTAAATTTACTGATTCTGTAAAATACCGAATCGGTAATTTTACCGATTCGGTAAATATCACATGTAGGTGGCACTGCAAACAGTGCCACAGGCCTTTAGGAGTCGGTATTTTACCACCCAATCCAATTGGGTGGTAAAATACAGAATCCAGGTTTGCATGCACATCTGTGCATGCACACCTGTGTCATGTGACACACAGACATGCCTTTAGGGCATGTATGTGTGCCACATGGCACACATGCCTGTAATTGGGGTGCCAGAGGGTGTCAAAGTGACACCCCCTGCACCCTTGCAAAATTCGGTATTTACCGATTTGGTAAATACCGATTCCGTAATGCCCATTGATTCCTATGGGCTTCAATGCCCATAGGAATCAATGGGCATTACCGAATCGGTATTTACCGAATCGGTAAATACCGATTCCTTCTGAATCGGTAATTATAAAAATAAAATTACCTACATCTGCCCTACTCTTTTTTACCACTTCTTAAATACCGATTCGGTATGAATCGGTATTTAAGAAGTGGTAAAAAAGATTTACGTACATCGGGCCCTAGATGTCTGGTTCCAATAGCAGAAAATTTGCTGAGGCGTCCAATTATGGGAAGGTGGCAAGCTGTATGAAGCACAGGATTTTAGTTTGCACAATTTAAGCCGTACCCTTAATTAAATAGGTTGCACCTCTTGAAAATGAATTCCAGTTGCTCTTCATTGGCCATACCCGTTTCAGAGTTTTTCTACATTTTTCAATCCGCTTAAAGCACTGGGCAGAGGGTTTTATGGCTGTAATTTGACCTGAGCCTGGTAAAATGTCAATATCTGGCTTATTAGAAAACATCTTTCGCTGTTCGTGGTACCTCTGAAAAGAGGTTTTCTTTATGAATGCCCCTCTGCTGTACTGGCCACCCAACTGAGGGTGATCTCTCTGCAAATAGTCAAACTTCCCCCTCATGTGCTGGTCAGAAGTGCTGTCTATAGCGAAGCGTTATGCAATAGTGTCAACACTGCCATTTTGTCACTGAGGTAGACAGATTCCACAGACTCTTTAGGGAATAAGGGCTCGTGGCAAAGAACCAGAAATAAATACATTTACCATGCTAGGATCTTCTCAGTGCAGTGTCCTTTATATTTTTGCTGCCTACCATGACTTGGTAGTGAATGTGGTTTTAGACCAAAAGTGGCTTGAATATGATTGCTTCCCTCAGCTTCGGAGTGTTCAGAGCCGCGTCTGCCACCAGCACCACGGCTTTTGCTGACCTTATGCCTTTGCCCTTTTGCACAGATCTGGGAATTTGTAAGCTCCTATATGACCTATAAATAAACATTCTCCTCACGAAGCTGAGCAGCAGACTGGCACCTTAAAATGAAAGGAATTCCACATTCAGATGTAGCAGTAGTTACCACTGTGGAACGCCTTGGCTGAGTAAAATGTTCCTCCCGAATTTAGAGATGCAACAAAACATTTCTGTCAATACCATTTAAGTAAGTAATTGTGTAATGACTTCTTTTCAAACACTTCCGCAACTGTAAAACTACAGTAGCATGCACTGTTTGTGAAACAATGTGTAGGTTTAGTTACATTTGCATGTAGTTTCCTGTACAACAGCCACTGAACTGAGAAAGAATGGTCCTTAATTTGGCATCCTTTCATCCATGATTTAAGAGTAACAGTGAGATTCTAGTCATTGTTCAATTGCCATTACATGGTTAGGTTTTACATCAATGAATGCCTTCTGGGCCTGCAAGACTGTAATACTCATGTTCACATACTTATGTAAAATATAGTGACAATAAGGATTATACAAGTTGATATCTCACACAGCATTTTGTCAAATTCACATGCAGACTATGAATGTTAAGGTGGCCATTACTTATCCAGAAAAAAACCTGTCAGTTATCTAAATACAAGTTTATTTCATGTTGCTAAATTTAACATCGCGGTGAGTGGAATGGACGGCACTCATTCAACTGATGTAATTGTTGTGCTATTAAGAATGATATATTGACCATTGGTTCCATTTGGCATAACTGACTCCATTTTCTGTGCTTAATCCATCTTGTGTAACAGACTCCATTTTCTGTGCTCACATATAGCTGCAAATTGGGGAGGGGATGTTTTCGCTATTCACTTGTTTTCGCTCCTCACTGATCGGAGTGAACTGGAACATGTTGTGTGGGATGCATGCTTCGTACCTTTCAGGGCAGAGATTGTTGTTGCCAGCGGAATGAGTGGAATGTACAGCTCTGTCTCGGAGTAAAAATACAGGGGCCTGGACAGCTTCTGTCTTGACCTAGACCAGTGTGGTCAGCTTGGTTTTCTGTAACAGAAGAAAGGGGGCGAGGTTTCTAGAACATTCGCCTCACTTTGAGTAAAAGGCATTAAAGGTGGGGAGTCCTCGGAGGCAGCTGGGAGCTTACTTATGGAGTAGACGTACTGTCACAAGAAGAATCTGGATTTGAGTCTCGATCAAACTCCTTCCTGGGCTGTTGAGGGGCTCCTCCAGCTTGAGTTGGCAAGGGTGTTGCATGAATGATCGGTGAGGTGTTACTTACTTTCTGTGTATAATTTGTAAGTTTCTTTGCTCTTTGTTACATGTATATATACTACATGTTATTCTGGATTTGTGCTTATGTTACTTGATATTTGGGAGTCTGCATCAACCAATATATTTTGCCTTCCTTTTAAAAATATTGAATTAATAAACATGTGTGTGTTACTTTAAATGCACCTGAATTTGTTTTCTTGCCTCACCTTAAGAGAGTGCTGGGTCTTGTTTTATCGCCTTGTCTTTTGGGAGTGCTGTTTTACGTGTGTTATTTAAATGTGCAGCAGTGTATTTGCCTCCTCTCTGGAGTGCAGGGTTTAGGTGTGTCCTATTGTGTCAAATTAAAAGCACAACATTTTGATGTCACAAACAGGATTAGAAAATTAAGAAAAATGTTCTCCAGGAAAACAAAGGTAGATTCCCAGATATCAATTTAAATACCTGGGTGGGAGATAGCCCCCTATGGTATGTTTGCCCACAAGTGGGCTAATTGCGCTGGGCTAAGTGAAAATTGGAAAGTGTTTTTACCTGACGCTGAGCCAGCAAAGTAGTTGCGTGTTTGCAAAAAAGTGCATGTTGAGAAAGGGAAAGAGCTTAGCACGTTAGGGCGAAGAGGCTGGATCCTCTTGAGTGCTTATCGTAAAATATGTGCAACATGAACATAAAAAAAAGTAAAACAGTTTGTTGAAGCAAAAAATACCTCTACAATGTTAACTTGTCAGAATAAGCTATTACAAGATAAGTTGGAAACTTACCAGACAGTGGCGGAAAAGGCTGTATTACGTATCGCACAATATAAGTACAAGAAAAGGAGGGGAAGGATGAACAAGAGAAGAGTGCATTTAGCTATTGCAAAGGTAGGAATTGACTGTGACCCAGAAAAATGGGATGGGAATGTTTGGGTTTCTTCAGAGTTTTCAGACTCTGGGAGAGAGTGTGATCAAGCCAGCAGCCACGGTGAGTCGGAAGAATACAAAGTGGTTCAGGCGCAGCCCATACATTGTAGGAAAATAGAGTGGTCCAAATTTTCCACAGGGGGTTGCAATGGATTCTATGGAGGATTTTACTCAGCAGGCGATTAATGACATTTTAGAGAGATTCCGACAAAAACCCAGAGAGTCTCTGCTTACATGGATGGTGCAGCCGTTTGATATGGGAGCTTCCGGGGTAATATCGGATCATGGAGATGCAGTGAATTCTGCACACTCAGTACTGATCCTACAGTTCAGGAACAGTTTAGAAATTACAGACGCAATAATCAAACTAACCTGTTACAATTGGTAGCAGTTGGATGCAATCAAAAATAGCTGACAGAGTCAGACTGACAGTAAATGATAAACCTTTGTATACATTGAGAGATGCTATACAGAGGCTTAAGGAGGAAGTAATGAAAAGTGCTATTATTTGGGATAATGCACATAAGTTGATGGGTGGACTGTTGACTGTGTCAGTGCGAAATAAAATAACCCATTTGGCTCCCACCACTTACAAACAGTTGATGATGACTTTGCTAATTAACCAGACTGGTAATATTTTGGTGCAGGTGATTGAGGCAGTCCGTGAGTTGGGAGAGTTGGGGGCCTGGATAAAAACTGAAAGAGCCTCAAGGTCTGGGACTCATACAGACAATAACAGGCTGTCTAGAAGAGACATGTTTTTGGCTTTGCTGAATGATGGAGTGAAGAAAGAGCAGGTAAATGGAATAGAGACTAAAAGTCTGTGAGAGATGTATCAGAAAAGAGGGTTGGACAAAAAGGAAAGAAACAGGAGAGTGAATAAACAAAATAAAATGCAAAGAAGGCCAGAAGTGGATGAAGAGGAAAAGGAGGGTGAGAGCTGCCCATTTGAGGATGAAGGAAGGGAGAGATTCAGAAAGGGAATGGCTCAGTGAGGACAGGACGGGGGAGGAGTTCCCCCGAGAGTATGACAGGTTGTAGCTGGATTTGACCTGGGGAAGGGTTGACAGATTGAAAGCAGATTAGGAAATAGGTCAAGTTCTGGTACAGAGATGGGCTCACAAAGACAATAGGCTTTATGTTGACATAGAAATTTATTGGAAACATCATAATGTTCAGAAGGCCCGAACCCTATTAGACACCGGAGCAGAGGCCACTTTGATACATGGAAATCAAAAAAAGTTTAAAGGGCAGTATTTCACAATCACAGGCTTAGGCTGAAAAGATACACCAGCTGTCCAGACAAAGGTCCAAATTAAAATAGGGAGAATACCAAAAAAGTGAGTATACTGTATTGATTGTGCCCCTCTCTGAATATAGTATTGGAATGGGTATCTTGAAGGGAATTACTTTGTATTTGGAGGATTGGTACTATCAATTTGGATCAAAAAGGTACATTTCAATTGACGGCCTAAGGGTGGGTCACTTGAAGATTCCTCCTGTGAAGGTGCCGCAGGCTACTAAGGTAATTCATTAGAAACAGTACAGAATTCCAAGAGTGTATGAGGAAATTAGTGCAATTATACAAGACTTGATAGAGGCAGGAGTGGTGACTCCAATCTCTACAGCCTGGAATAACCCTGTGTGGCCTATGCGCAATAGTTGGCGCATGATAGTTGATTATCGCAAATTGAACAAGCACATCCTATGACTGCTGCTGTCCCAGACACTGTTACCTTAATTGAGAAAATACAGACGCATCCTGGGACTTGGTATGCGACTATTGATATTGCCAATAAATGCTTTCTTTTCCATACCAATAGCAATAAAGAGCAATTTGTGTTCTCATGGAATGGTAGGAAGTATACATTCAAAAAATTGCCTATGGGGTACTTGCACAGTCCTAGTATCTGTCACCGGCTGGTGGCAGAGCATTTAGATGAGGTACCAGTTATTCCTGGAATGCAGTTTTGCCCTTACATTGATGACATGATGATACAGGGAGAGACACTAGAGAAAGTGCAGATTCAGATGGACAGGATTGTGGAGCATTTGCAGAGTAAAAGGTGGGAGATAAATCCCACATAGGTATAAGGACCCTCTCAAAGTGTGAAGTTTTTGGGCATTCAATGACACCAGGCACACAAAGAGGTAGTGCTGCAGGTAAGATAAAAGATCAGAAAATTTGCTGTGACACAAAATAGGAAGGAAGCCCAGAGGTTCATTGGATTGTTTGTTTGATTTTTGGAGACAGCATATTTCTCACTTGAGTCAGATTTTGGCCACTTTGTTCAAAGTTATGCACAAGAAAAATGCATTCAAATGGAGAGAGCAGCAGCAAATTGCGTTTGAATCAACAAAAGAGGCTTCGGATTTGTGGCCAGTGCGGGAGGGGGATGTCGAGCTGAACGTGACAGTGCAAGGACTGTATGCTAATTGGAGTCTGTGGCAGAAGCAAAGAGAAATGAGGGTGCCTTATGGATTTGAGCAAACAGTTGCTTGCATGTTATTGGGCCCTAGTGGATACTGAGCAGTTGACCCTAGGGCACAATGTGATTTTGGAAATGGAGATTCCTATAATGCAACAGGTGATGAGTTCCGCCAAGACACATAGAATAGGGCATGCGCAAGAAGCCAGCAAAGTGGAAGTGGTACATATAGGACAGGGCCCGAGTAGGTTCCAAAGGCACTGCAGTGTTGCGTGAGCAGGTGACACAAGCCCCAATGGGAGGTACAGAGGTGTTGCATGATGTGCCTGAGATACAAGAATCTCCTTTGAGGGGGTAGGCCATTTAAAGAATTGTCTTTAGAAGACTAGAAGCATGTGTGGTTTACTGATTGTTCAGCCAGGTATGTATGGTCTAAAAGACACTGGAAAGCGGTGTCATACAATCCTGTGACCAAGAAATTGTTGACCACTACTGGAGAGGGAAAGAGTAGCCGGTTTGAATAACTATATGCTGTGTATCAAGCTTTGAAACAAGAATTGCCAGGAAAATGTCATATATACACACTGACTCGTGGTGCACTTCCAATGGGTTAGCCACTTGGCTTCCAACGTGGCATGCCCATAACTGGATGATACACTCAAAAGAAGTGTGTGATAAGAAACTGTAGAAAGAGATCTGGGCTATTTTGCCACAAAGCACAGGTACTGTGTAACATGTAGATGCTCACTATTCCACTGACTCACTCGACCACTAGTTGAATTCCCTCACGGATGAAAAAGCTGAAATTGTGGAGGCTGAGGTAGCAACGCAAGATTCTGACCTGGTTGGTATTGCGAAATGAGCACATCAGAAGTGCGGACACTGGGGAGAGGAAATTACTAGCAGGTGGGCAGAGAAAAGAGAGATACACATTCCCCTAGATCTGGTTAAAACTGTGATCTCACAATGTCCTATTTGTCAGCATACCCAACATAGACCAGTCCCACAGATAGTGAGAGGCCAGCTAGACAGAGGAAAATATCAGCACAGATCTGGCAGATTGATTACATTTGGCCCCTGCCAACTGGTCAAGGATGTCAATATGTGTGCACCGCTGTAGACACATATTCCGGCTATTTATTAGCATTTCCATGTAAAGGTGCTACTCAGTTGAACACATTGAAAACGTTAGACTTGTTGATTTTGTACTATGGAATTCCACTGCAAATTCAAAGTGACAATGGGACTCCTTTTAAAGGCAAACTGGTGCAGGATTATTGTGCACAGCACGATATTGAGTGGGCCTTTCAATTCCATACTACTCGCAGGCTGTGGGTCTAATTGAGTGCATGAATGGATTGTTGAAAGATCAGTTAGGAAAGTTGCTTGATGGGTTATTGAAAAACTGGAGAGATCATTTGAATGAAGCATTACAAATACTGAACAATAGATCCTTAGCAAATGCAGAAACCCCTCTGATGCAAACGCTAACCCCAGCCTTGCAGATTCAGCCTCATGTAGCCACCAATGCAATTCTCAACTGGGAGACAGCTCTTGGAGCTTTGGCTCTGTACCGGGCGACACCAGAGGCTGCAGGACTTGATTTGCATGCTTTGAAACTGTACAGACTCAAACCAAGAGATATTGAACTCATTGAAACAGGAGTGGGAATCCAGATTCTCCCAGAGCACTTTGGCTTGATTGCCCCTCAATCTGGGTTGACTCTTAAAGGTATTCAAGTGCTGGGAGGGGTCATCGATGCAGACTATCAAGGTAAAATCAAGGTTATCCTACTGAACAGTGGAGACGCCGATTTGATAATACAAACTGGAGATAGAACCACTCAAATAGTGATCATGCCACTATACCGAGGGATAATCAAGAAGGGGACTGCCCCAGCCCTTCTCAACGTTCGAGGGGAAGGAGGGTTTGGCTCCACTGACAAGAATCCAGTGGCCATGGTGTGGGTTGATTCTCCAAAAAGTCCCCTGAGCAGGCAGAGTTTATTTCAACAGGAAAGGACAAAGTCCTGTTAATCATGAAACCAGGGCAGTGGGTTGATTCCCCAAAAAGTCCCCTGAGCAGGCAGAGTTTATTTCAACAGGAAAGGACAAAGTCCTGTTAATCATGAAACCAGGGCAGAAAAAGTGGGAACATGTGGCTGCTGATAAATGTTACTTGTGAGAATGAACAAAACCTGTTTGTTCTCTGTTCTTTTAGATCATAGCATAGCATGTCTGTGCTTTGCTTGCGATCACTGTAGTGTGTTTGGTCATGTTCAAGTGGGGCCGGGAGGGACTGGGAGTCCCTTACTCCGAAGTGGCCAGCAGACAACACAGATTGACAACATTGCCTGACAACGTGTGGTCCTATCTTGCACAGACAGTCCTCAACAGGTCGTACATTTGCACGACGACATGGAGAGCACCATGGATATTATTTCCACGTGCCTAGTAGCTATACCTACCACCGTCAATGTACTGCTGCAGTCATTCAATGTCACAAATGCAGATGGGGCAGAGGAGGAAAATAATATTTGAACTCACCTGTCACCTTACCAGTTTGGCCGATTTTGTCCAGAAACTACTGATGATACTTGGAATAATCTAACACAAGTGATAACGTACAATGTCACTGAAGGTGACATTTGTTATAATTTGACCTGCGACCCAAGTAAATGTGCTCAAATACGACTTGAAGGAACTGAATCACAAATGACATGGGAACAACAAATCTTATGCAAAAATCTAAATGAGAGTACATGGAAAAAAAATGCAGAACAATATGACATGTAAAAATGTAGTATCTGCTACCAGTCATTTCAGGCATGTTAAATTGCCTGTAGGGCGGTTATTCTCTTGTTGCAATATTACATACACGTACATCCCAGAAAATATCATAGGTGGGCTGTGTGCCTTTACTAGATTAGACCTCATGATGTTCCCATTAAATCCTCTCATGTAAACATTCTAGGATTACTTCAAAGTAACATAACCCTTAAATCATGATGAAGGGAAAAACAATAGTGACACTTAGGAATATAGAAAAATCCCAAAATATTTATTCATTCAGTGGCGACAGGTGGCGCTAGAGAGGATTCTAGAGAGGATTCTAGTTTTGTGTGAGTACCTGTGGGAGCGGTCCAGGTTGCTCGTGATTGTTCTTGGATTAGCGCCCAACTGGGAGGCACGAAGAAGGATTTCCCGGTGTTCCGCTCGGCTGAGCTCTGAGCGTGAACACCTGCGGCGGCGGAAGAAGCACTCTGGATTGGCGTCTACTGTGAGACGCGAAGACTCAATGTTGGCATTCGGCTCGGCTGAGCTCTGCACGCCCTTGAGTTTTATTTTATCTCTTTTCCCCTGCGGCGGCAGGAAAGAGACCTTGGCAACGCTTCGCTGGGACCAGGAAACTTCGATCAGCGATTTGCGAAAATCGCTCAGCTGAGCGAGTTTTATTACATTCTTCTAGAGCACTGCCAGCACGCAGCGAGTTCGTAAGTACTGTATTCCTCAAGTTGGTTGCTCTTTAGTTATCCGGGTTGGTTCTGGGATTGGTATTTTTTTGCCATTCTGAGATGGAATACTGAACATCATTACACCCTTTCTGGATTGGCATTCATATGACAAACTTTGTTACTGTGCACATTCCTGCATTCGAAGAACCCTTAACTTTCACAGTGCTGCACAGGGTTCTTTTTGACACAGCCTTGATCATCCACGAACCAATTACATTCTAGATTCATAGTTGGTGTATGGCCTGGCTGTATTCTGCTAAGGGTGATTGAAGGAGGGTCCAGACAGTATTTGAGGTGGGAGAAGTATCTTGCGGTAGAACCAGAGGAAAGGGGTCCCCGCCTATCGTTGTCTTGCATGGCATTCAGGTTTTGGCGGCAGAGATTGTACCGATTCCTAAAAAGGTTTGCGGAAACTGAAGGTGGCGCTAGAGAGCAGCAGTGGGAGCAGTGGGAGGCAGCAAGGAGCAGCAAGGAGTGAGGTGCCGCGGCGTTAGCCCGGAAGGAAGCCGCGGAAAGCCGCGGAAAAGTGAGAAGCAGGGAGAGATTCCAGAAGCCCTAGAAGCCGGAGCCGCCGTCGCCACCGGAGCCGCGGAAAGGGACCCAGCGTATGGGGGTAAAAACCGGGCTCACTCCGACAAGCGCCTTGGAAAAGCAGCCTCTGACATAGTTGATTTGTCGTACTCGTTTAAATCCAAGAGCAGCCACCATAACGGACACATTGCCCAGCACCTTCCTTCCGCTCCCGCTCTCTCCCTGACGGCAGCTGTACCTCATCTAAGGGACAGACAGGCTTGGGAGTGTTAACGTAGCGTGAGGGTGAAGTGAAGGTGGGTACGAGTGGCAAGTAAGCCGAGTGGCACTACCAGGGGGGTCACACCCTCCCACGTAACGAGTGAGATTGAACCCAGGGAAGTCTTGTGGGGGTAAGCAGGACGTACGTGCACGCAGACGTGAGCGCGGTAACCCGCGCTGTGACAACAACGCCGCTCGCAAAGCAGCAAACCAGAGCGGACCAGAATAAACTGAGGGTCGGACCGAAATATACACCGTGTGGTAAACTACCCAAGCCCTCAGAAGGAAATAGATATAGACTAAAAACAGAGGGATAACCAGACATATCCGTACTTTGAAGAACGAAGTTAGATCCTAAATACCCCATAAGCAAGCCACCGGATACAACAACCAAAATAGGACTATGCGGTCTGGGAAAATCTGACAAGCACCAATACAGAAAATTAAGAGAAGGTTGGCTGCAAAAGAAAGAAATAAACAAGGAAACAAAAATAAGTCAGATGAGTTGCTCAGTAAAGAACAAATAGATCTGATACCGGTCCCCATGGCAGAGCCTTTTAAGTTTGGGGAGGAAAACCTAAGCATAAATTTCACTTTCTAAAAGATCAAATGGCAGCAATTTATACCATAAATGAAGAAGCAAAAACCCTACAAAGTCCTATAAAACCAATATGTTTAACTTCATCAAGTAAAAAATGCAATAAGAGAAATGCATCAGAATTAAGTTTGGGTACCCAGTCTAAAGAAAAATCAACAATAAAAAACTGGTTGGTAAAAACCACGGCACAAATTCATGTACCAATTTGCCAACCCATGTCTACACCAAACAAAATAACCACCGAGGACAACGAAAAAAGTTTAATACTTATCAACTAAAGTCAATTAGGGTCCCAAATAAAATCGCAGAGAAGTATACAAAAGATAGATTGGTCCAAATCTTTCTCAATCTTTGAAGAAGCAGAACTTCGGAAAATGCTCGAAGATAATATACATAAGGAAGCGGAATTGGAGCGAAATAGTCAAGTAGAAGTGAAAGAATGCGGCAAATTGGAAACAAAGGAAAATGGAGAGAAATGGGAAACTACCCTTGCTCCAAAAAAACTTACACCAAGCCCCATTACACAGTTGAATAATAAAATTAAAATTCAGGAGATTGATGAAGTGAAAGGGGGGACCAAAGAAGACTCACCAATAACTATTTCTTCCACAAGTGGTTTTGACTCAGCCACAGGGGCTCGGATGCAACCAACCAATGCACAGTCCGCGCTCTGGGGCGACGCACTATTAAAAAGCTTACACCAAGCGATCAACGCCTTGAATTTTCAATCAAATAAACTCGATGTTCCGGTGGATTTGATGAATTTAATTGCAACACACATAGCGGGAATACATTCTAAATTGGATATAATCTCGGTGTACATCACAAAAGAAAAGGATGAAGAAAAACAATGGAAAACGAAATTAAAGGAACAAAATTGTGTCTGTGGGGAAATAATAGATAAATTAGCATCATTACCAGACATTTTGAGAGAAATATTAGCTGTAACATACTATAAAAACACAAGGCGAAACCTTGTATCAAGAAAATAATGGCGAGGTTATAATAATTGGAAAACAAAATAGAACAATTTACCCAGTTGAGAAGGAAAAAACCTTAAACGGATCAGAAGAGAGTGAAATAACTGAGAATGGTCAACGCGAAAATAAAGCATTGGGGTCATCGGGTACAACAGAACCCCTAACCAAAAGACAGCGAAAACGGGCAAGGAAGGCAAGGAAAAATGCCTCTAAAATTAAGCAAGAAAAACAAATCTTTGCCATTTTCGAACAAAAACAGAAAGAGAACCCAAATGAACAGGGTAAAGAAAAGGTTGCTAAAGATGATAGTAAACAAGAGATAAATAAAGTAGAAGTTGAAGAGCAGTCAAAAAGTTTAAGGCTCAATGAAAAAACATTAATCTCACAAGGGAAACCAAAAGCCGAAGAAAAAGCTGAAATAATTACACTGCATAAAACAACAAATAAAGCAGATGAGATAGTAATAATCGACCACAGACAAGCCACAGAACAGCAAAAAGTACAGGCAATCGCTTTAATTCAAAAGCCCCAGCATGATCTATCGGCACAAAACTATCCAAAACGGCTGAAAGTAGGAAATGAGTTACACAGTTGGAAGACAATGGAAAAAGAACAGAGTAAAAAAGCACAAGTAGATCAAGCCATGGAAACAAACACACGCTTAACCATATTGGTAGGGAAAAAAGGAAGAACATGTAATGCTTCACAGGGAAATTTACAAAGAGATAAGGAGGAGTAAATTACAAGCCATGCATCAGCTGAGCGAGAATTTATGGAAAACCAAGAGGTGGAGACATTACTAGGGCCCAGTCGACCTGAAATAACAACAGCGGAATGACAAATACCGTATATCCCTCTGGATCCAACAGAGGGAAAAAGTGATGCCTACCAAAAACAAAATTTACAAACGGTATCTATAGAGACAGGCTGTAAATTACTATTTAGGCCGGATTTCCAATCAAGAGGAAAAATGGACACGCTGAACCGGGGGAATATATTGAGATTGTTTAGAGAGATACCTAAACTAAGGGGAATAACAACAGCTGACCTCATATCGGTAGAATTTGTCCAAATACATAAAGAGAAAGAAGAGGAAATAAGTAGTACTACTTGGGCATCAAAAGAAATAGTAGAGCTAATTTTTTCAACAAGAACATACTTTGCAGGATAGGGAAAAACATTAGAGCTCCCAATGCCTATAAAGTATCCATTCCCTTTATTAAATAGTATGGCCTCCCAATCCAAGAATTCAACTGAAAAAACGTACTCAATCTTAATGGGGGCAAGAAACAAAACAATCATACAACATCTGTCGAACAGCACAAAAAGAAGACAAGAAAACCATGGGTCGAAAGAAGACGAAGATTGGTCTTGGATAGCACTAGCTCTAAACTCGCATCGATCCTGATGGAAGTAATCTAGCCCGGAATAACCAAAAGCAAAACATCAAAGTATGCGAGAAACCAGAGAGGACAATAAAAATCTGCTCTTGGAACGTTCATGGTTTTAAAGAAATGATTCAAGATCCTGAAACAATAGCCTTTCTGAGTAAATTCGAAATAATACTTCTTCAGGAAACATGGAACGAAACTCCGAGACAAATCATGGGATATGAGGAACACCACGTATTGGCAAAGAAAATCGCAAAGTACGGGCACCCAAGGGGAGGATTATCCATTTTTATAACAAATGATCTAAAATGGAAAACAGAATCACTCGACCCAGGGGTGAATTGGATACAAGTCATCAAACTAGAGAACAAAGCATGTAAAGACAGAATAGGTTGGAAGTTATTGATCATAAATATATAAATTCATCCAGAAAAGGCTACAAAAATAAAAAAACTATTAACGTTACTAAATCTGATAAAAACTTTACAAAAAACCCACCAATTCCATGGGATGCTCATCTCAGGTGATTTTAATTGCAATTTAAATAGAGCCATGGGTGACAAAAGCAATATCCCAAAAATATGGAACAAGTTGGAATTATTAGGATTAACGACCCTAAATGGAAATATGAAGGGAGATCAACCTGTAAGAATCACCTTCTCGAGTGGAAAGAAAAATTCTATATTAGATTTCACTTTAATTAGTAAAGATCAAATAAAAATGGTCGATCATTTTGAAATAATAACCCGACCTGAAAGCGATCACTTCCCACAAGAGATCATATTATGTATAAACACTGAAGATAAAATGAAGACAGTGTCATTAGCTTTTATTCCGGAAATATACAACCTGAAGAAACTCAAATGGAGAGGCCCCATAATTAACTAGATAATGGATTGGGTGTTCGAACATGTGAAAAACATGGAGATTTTTGGAAACCAATCATTAGAAAGAAGATGGGAGAACTTCCACAAGCTTGTGCTAGGAAAATTTCCGGGAAAAACAACAGCAAAAATGGACAAGATTCTAACAAAGACCCATGGTGTACTGCTAAGTTAAGAGATAAAAAAAAGGGAAATCGCGAACAAACTAAGAATAAAGGCTGTAGACAACAGGTTGGGAATCGAAGTAGAAAACAATGAAATACCAAAAATGAGAAAAGAATATAAAGAGGAATGCAGAAAAGCGAAAAGACTGTACACGGAGAAAATTTGGGAAGATCTACTACGGACGAGTAAACTACCAAGTAGCAGTGAATTCTGGAGTATAATAAATAAATTAGCAAAAGGAACGGGCAGACAGCAAAACATCGGAATTAGTGAAACCACATGGCTACATTACATTGAAAGCCTGTATAACACACACAGGTATCAACCCCAAAAAGAAATAAATAAATACATAATAAAAGGAACAGATCAGAGTGACGCAGTCACCGGACAAGGAAAAGATGATCAGTGTGAAGATCCTTTCAATGGGGAATTAGAAGACCTAACCTTGCTGACAACAGTAAAACAAACAACCGCCATGATAATAAAACTGAAAGCGGAAGGAGCCGCAGGCCCTAACGGGCTCCCAAATGCTCTATTCAAATACGACCCCGATTTCTGGGCAAAGTACCTCACACCGTTATTCAATCAACTATTCACGGAAAAAAGATACCCCAGTCCTGGTAGGGCAATATCTTCCACCCAATATACAAAAACGGGTGTAGAATGGAACCCGGGAACTACAGGTTAATAGCCCTTATGTTGAGGCAAAGCTCTTCCCATGTTGTATACTGATTCATCTTCGGGATTGGATAAATAAAAACAAAATAGTACCAAAATTCCAAACGGGTTTCAGGGAAGGCATGGGTTGCACAACAAATCTCTCAGCACTGGCGCTGCTAATCGAAGGAGCAGTAAAAAAGAAGACTGGACTACTAGCGTGTTATATAGACTAGAAATCCGCCTTCGACCGAGTTCCAAGAGACCGTCTGTGGAAAAAACTAGAAACATGGGGTCTCCCTCAGAAATTAATTGACATTATAATAGCTTTATACAGCGGAACGTGGGCAAAAGTAAAGCTTGGCGATGGGAGACGAATATCCGCAGAATTAAAAATAGGAAACGGCCTAAATCAGGGCTGTGTGCTCTCTCCAAGCCTCTTCAATGTATACCTCGCAGATTTAGAAAGTCACCTGCGGAACGTGATCGGACACCCACCAAAATTGGCCAACGAATGCATCCAGTTCTTACAATATGCTGATGACATCGTGGTTTTAAGTCAAACCCCGATAGGCCTCCAAAGAGTCATAACGAAATTAACGGAGTACTTTGACTTTGAAGGACTGGAATTAAACATCAAAAAAACGAAAGCGGTGAGACTGGCGCGTTCAAGCAGACGATCATTTAAATGGTACGCAAAGAACAAACATATCGAGGAAACAACATCATATAAATACTTAGGGGTTACACTAAGCAAAAATATGTCCATATTGCATCAAAAAAGAGACATCGTTGCTAAAGCTCAATCACTTACTTTTGCTTATAGAACACTCCAAAAGAAACTTCAATGCCCGTCATATGATCATCTTCTAAAAGTAATGACAGCCCAAGTATTACCAACTCTGTCCTATGGGCTAGAAATATGGCATGGAAAAGAAACCGATATTTTAAATAAACTTCAGACAAAAATATATAAATCAGTGTTTAATCTTTATAAAGGATCAGCTCCAGCACAAATACGATTGGAATTTGGCCTGCAAAACCAAAGATACCAAAGGAAAGCAGTCTTAGCGAAATGGAGCTGGGAGCTTAGATCAGCAAAATCAGGATCACTAAATAACCTATGTTGGCTGGAAATTAAGAAACAATACGATCAACATGAACCAAACTCTTGGGGTGATGACTTGCGTATAGCCTTAGAAACCCTCAAAATAGAGGAAATCTGGAACAGCCAACTGGAAGAAGCGTCTTTTAAAAAAATTTGTAAATTGAATGCAAAGTCTCTATCCCTGGTAGAAGACAAAATGATCTTGGCCAAACGTCGACACGCATGGACCGTATTAAGTTCATACAAAAGATTAAAACCGCAACCTTACCTCGTGGCACACTTCCGGCTATTTTTAAAAACAAAATTCATGGCTTTTAGATTGGGCGACCACCTCTCTAAAGATTTGATACCTTCGTGGAAAAACACACAACAAAAAACAAGATGTAGACTATGTGGGTACCGCACGGAAACCTTATGCCATCTAATGTGTACATGCGAGTCAATAAAAGATGAAAGAAGAACTTTGCTGAAATCAGTTCTAAATGCCCTTCAGATCCGCACTTGCAGGCAGGCTGTCACCAGCTGGATGGGTGCGGGCTCGAACATTTTGATATGCCGCGGGGTAAAATTTATGATGAAAATAGAGACCCTTCTTTCAAAGGTCGAACTTGCTTAAGACTGGGGACAGGAAAACAATGTCTTACTTTTTAGAACCAAAAATATTTTAAGAAAATGATTTTATCTTTTTTACTATTTGTAATTTGTATATGTACACTTTATGGTTGTGATAAACCAAATAAAGTTAATTTTTGACTTATTCATTCAGTATACATTTCTGTTTTTTTTTAAATTTATAAATTGCATTGTAAAAAACCATATACTCACAATAAAAAAGTGACATTCATATCATACAGAGACTTATAACAAGTGCACAACATTCTTACTGCTTTCATATCAAACCATACACACTAAACCATACATACAATTGACTTTACATATATGCATGATGCAAATGATATATGATCTATAATGATATTCAACCAAAAGATGATAAATTGATGAATGGGATAAGTCTTTAAGGTTTTTGAAGTGGGAGCAAAGCTGAGTCAGCTTTGCGCCCACGCATCATGCATATATGTAAAGTCAATTGTATGTATGGTTTAGTGTGTATGGGTTGGTATGAAAGCAGGAAGAATGTTGTGCACTTGTTATAAGTCTCTGTATGATATGAATGTCACTTTTTTATTGTGAGTATATGCTTTTTTACAACGCAATTTATATATTTAAAAAAAACAGAAATTTATACCGAATTAATAAATATTTTTGTGTTTTTCTATATTCCTAAGTGTTACTATTGTTTTTCCCTTCATCATGATTTAAGGGTTATGTTACTTTGAAGTAGTCCCAGAATGTTTACATTAGTGTATTTTCCCTGTCTAGGTTACTTCTTACTAGTTGTTCAGGGGTCCCCTTTCTTTTGCGATAGTTCCCATTAAATCCAACATCACATGTCCGGAATACGAGAGGAGCTGTTCAACCCTGTCAACATTGTGATTCTGAAGTCCATTTATTATCTAAGTCTGAACATGTTAGTTTAGCTGCTTCAATAGTAGTAATTCCAGGCCTAACCATTTATAATTCGAGGGCTGTGAGCAAATTAGCATGTTTGATGGTAAAAATATTAATCATACATCAGTTGCTTTAGCAGAATTATTATTAGATGTGCGGGTGCAAGAAAAGCTATCTTACCGAACAGAGCTGCAATCGATTATTTACTCTTGAAACATGATCACAGATGTTCAGACTTTGAGGGAATGTGTTGCTTTAATCTTTCAGATCATTCTATGTCAATTCAGTCCCATATTAAAGCTCTACATAAGTTAGCTAAAAATGTCAAGCAGGATGTAAAAAAAGGATGGTGGGATTTGGTTGTTTGGGTGGTTGCAAGATTTTGGTAAACTTCGCTCTGTTCTAGGCGGGATAATATATGCAATATGTATCTTGGTATCATGATGTTGTTGTATCCAGTGTGTGCCTAATTTCTTATCTATGCTTCTACCTAAAGCAGTTGATTTCAGACCAATATGTTATGAGAGCCAATGGTCAAGAGGTGGAATGTAGCACTATTAAGATTGATATATTGTCCATTGGCTCCATTTGGCATAACTGACTCCATTTTCTGTGCTGACTCCATCTTTTGTAACAGACTCCATTTTCTGTGCTGGCATGTAGCTGCAAAGTGGGGAGGGGATGTTTTCGCTATTCACTTGTTTTTGCTCCTCCCCAATCGGAGTGAACTGGAACTTGCTGTGTGGGATGCGTGCTTTGTACCTTTCAGGGCAGAGATTGTTGTTGTTATCGGAATGAGTGGAATGTACAGCTCTGTCTCAGAGTCAAAATACAGGGCCCCGGCCAGCTTCTGTATTGATCTTGACACAGACCAGTACGGTCAGCTCGGTTTTTCGTAACAGAAGAAAGGGGGCGAGGTTTCTAGAACCTTCGCCTCAGGTTGAGTAAAAGGTATTAAAGGCGGGCAGTCTTCGCGGGCAGCTGGGAGATCACTTGTGGAGTATACGTACTGTCACAAGAAGAATCTGGATTTGAGTCCCAATCAAACTCCTTCCTGGGCTTTTGAACAGTTCCTCCAGCTTGAGTTGACAAGGATGTTGCATGAACGATCGTTGAGGTGTTACTTACTTTGTGTATATAATTTCTAAGTCTCTTTGCTACATGTATATATACTACATGTTATTCTGGTTTTGTGCTTAAGTTACTTGATATTTGAGAGTCTGCATCAGCTGATATATTTTGCCTTCCTTTCCAAAATATCGAATTAATAAACTTGTGTGTGTCACCTTAAATGCACCTGAGGTTGTTTTCTTGACTCGCCTTAAGAGAGTGCTGGGTCTAGTTTTATTGCCTTGTCTTTTGGGAGTGCTGTTTTACGTGTGTTATTTAAAGGTGCAGCAGTGCTCTCGGGAGTGCAGGGTTTAGGTGTGTCCTATTGTGTCAAGCTAAAAGCACTTCAGTCATCCAACTGGAGACTTGCATAACAAGAAAATGTCATGTATCAATAATTGTCAGATAACATGTGATCCTGAACCCTGCTTCATACATGTGCCATGCAACCCTCTGGCCTGCCCATGCTTCTAGGATATAGCTGTTAACTCCAAAGGCATCATTTATGTAGGCCCTGGCTTTTCATCATTAGACACATCACCACAAATAGCTGCCCCATGCACACAATGTTTACACACTCTACCACCATTCCTGATAATCACGGTATCTCCACTCCACTTTACACCTTATACTACCATGGTCATTTATGGCTCAAACACTTGTGTTTATACCAGTGCATTTCCAGCAAGATTTTCAATAGAAGAACAGACTACATCCTTTTCAGAAATAACACTGCTACAATTTGAAACATGGATAGCAGCACACACATGTGGTGTTAGCAAGCCGGGCCGAAGACGGCTGTAATGCCAGAAACCGGTCCCCGGAAGCTTGTTTCCTTTCCAGTAAAGAATTGGCTTTGCCACCGTACCCTAGTACAGCGCCTCAGCAACGTCGGAATCGAGGAGAAGGCACTGGAGTGGATCATCTCCTTCCTCGCCGGAAGGACACAGAGAGTCCGCCTCCCCCCGTTCAGATCGGAGGCCACCGAAGTAATCTGCGGCGTTCCTCAAGGCTCCTCGCTCAGCCCAACACTCTTCAACGTCTACATGAGCCCCCTCGCAGCCATCGCACGCCAGCACAACCTCAACATCATCTCCTACGCCGACGACACCCAGCTGATCCTCTACCTCACCAACGACCCCGCCACCGCCAGAGCCAACCTACACGAAGGGATGACAGACGTTGCCAAGTGGATGATGAACAGTCGCCTGAAACTGAACTCGGACAAGACGGAAGTCCTCATCCTGGGATCTTCACCCTCCGCCTGGGACGACTCCTGGTGGCCCCCCGCCCTGGGCAGCGCACCCAAACCCACAGACCACGCACGCAACCTGGGCTTCATCCTGGACTCCTCCCTCTCCATGACCAGACAAGTCAACGCCGTCTCCTCGTCGTGCTTCAACATCCTGCGCATGCTACGTAAGATATTCCGATGGATCCCCACCGAGACCAGGAAGATGGTCACCCAGGCCCTCGTCACCAGCCGTCTGGACTACGGCAACTCCCTCTACGCCGGAACCACCACCAAACTCCAGAAGAGACTCCAGCGGATCCAGAACACCTCAGCACGACTCATCCTGGACATCCCCCGCCTCAGCCACATCTCCGGACACCTGAGAGACCTGCACTGGCTCCCGGTCAACAAGAGAATCACCTTCCGGCTCCTCACCCACGCACACAAAGCCCTACACAACCAAGGCCCAGGATACCTCAACAGCCGCCTCAACTTCTACGCTCCCAAACGCCAGCTTCGATCGACCAGCCACGCCCTCGCCGCCGTCCCCCGCATCCGAAGAGCCACCACAGGAGGAAGGTCCTTCTCCTACCTGGCCGCCAAGACTTGGAACTCCCTTCCGACCCACCTCCGCCTGACCCAAGACCACCTCGCCTTCAGGAAGCAGCTCAAGACCTGGCTGTTCGAGCAGTAGCGGACCCCCTCCCCCCAGCACCTTGAGACCCTCCAGGTGAGTAGTGCGCTATATAAATGCTTTGATTGATTGATTGGTAGTTTGGTCTGCCCTGTTCCCATGATGCACTGGGCCAGGGACAGACTAATTTGCATGTAGCCAGGTTCTGAACTGGGATGGTGCAGTGAGCTAAAAAACGGTGATGGATCAAGCCCTGATCTTTTGACTGGGTAGTAGTGTTCTGCTTAATTCAGATACTCTGTCCATCATCACCCCCCTTTTTGAATCGTTTTGGCCACCACAAGTGTGGAAGGGTATGCTCAGATGTGAGTCCCTTGCTCACTGCACCATCAGGATTCAAGCAAGCCGGGCCGAAGACGGCTGTAATGCCCGAAACCGGTCCCCGGAAGCTTGTTTCCTTTCCAGTAAAGAATTGGCTTGGTAGTTTGGTCTGCCCTGTTCCCAAGATGCACTGGGCCAGGGACAGACTAATTTGCATGTAGCCAGGTTTTGAACTGGGATGGTGCAGTGAGCTAAAAAACGGTGATGGATCAAGCCCTGATCTTTTGACTGGGTAGGAGTGTTCTGCTTAATTCAGATACTCTGTCCATCACCACCCCCCTTTTTGAATCGTTTTGGCCACCACAAGTGTGGAAGGGTATGCTCAGATGTGAGTCCCTTGCTCACTGCACCATCAGGATTCAAGCAAGCCGGGCCGAAGACGTCTGTAATGCCAGAAACCAGTCCCCGGAAGCTTGTTTCCTTTCCAGTAAAGAATTGGCTTGGTAGTTTGGTCTGCCCTGTTCCCATGATGCACTGGGCCAGGGACAGACTAATTTGCATGTAGCCAGGTTCTGAACTGGGATGGCGCAGTGAGCTAAAAAACGGTGATGGATCAAGCCCTGATCTTTTGACTGGGTAGGAGTGTTCTGCTTAATTCAGATACTCTGTCCATCACCACCCCCCTTTTTGAATCGTTTTGGCCACCAGAAGTGTGGAAGGGTATGCTCAGATGTGAGTCCCTTGCTCACTGCACCATCAGGATTCAAGCAAGCCGGGCCGAAGACAGCTGTAATGCCAGAAACCGGTCCCCGGAAGCTTGTTTCCTTTCCAGTAAAGAATTGGCTTGGTAGTTTGGTCTGCCCTGTTCCCATAATGCACTGGGCCATGGACAGACTAATTTGCATGTAGCCAGGTTCTGAACTGGGATGGTGCAGTGAGCTAAAAAACGGTGATGGATCAAGCCCTGATCTTTTGACTGGGTAGGAGTGTTCTGCTTAATTCAGATACTCTGTCCATCACCACCCCCCTTTTTGAATCGTTTTAGCCTTGACTTAGAACACCATGACACATCTCTCCTAGCGATCCACTAGTTGCTTGTAAACAGAAGAACTCCGATCAAGATACTATGCTTTGTCCACACAGCACTGCCTGAAATGTCCAGGAGATCTTCCAGCCATACCATCCCTCTAGCAAACCGAGATTAGATAATCATAACCTTTTTCCCACCTGCCGATTAAAATATCAATGACTGGGTGACAGGTCGCTTTAAACTTAAGGTCTACACTGTTGGACCAGTCTGCCAGTGCATACTCCATGAAGTACTGGTGATGTCTGAAGACCCATCTCTTAACCCCAACCTTTGACTTAGTTCTCACTATTCTCGCACTTGTATACGCTTTCCTCTTGAATCCTATCAGACACCTATGAGTGGCCCCTCCATTCTCTTGCTGGACATTCTGGTTTCTAGTTCAATGCTTTTCGTTGTTTCTGTGGCAGAGCCTGGAACACTCACTCTTTTGAAGCACTTCTCTTGTTCTCCTGTTACACCACCAATGCAAAAGAAATCCCCATCCTCTTAGTGATCACTGAGGTAGTGCTTAATGGGAAGGTTCTATCAGGTACTCAGTACCTGCACTCTTTTATATGGGAGGGATAGTACCAGCACTTCTCAGCACTGCTCTAGTGCTTTTAATGGGAGAGTACTGGCACTTTTCGACACAGCACCAATGCTTTTAATGGCTGAGTAACACTTCTCAGCACTAGACCAATGCTTTTAATGGCAGAGTAACACTTCTCAGCCCCGCTCCAACACTTTTATTGGCAGAGTAACACTTCTCAGCACTGCCCCAATGCTTTTAATGGAAGAGTACTGGCACTTCGCAGCACTGCACCAATGATTTTAATGAGAGAGTACAAGCACTTCTCAGCAGCAAACAGGCACTCTGGGACAAGGAGTACCTGCACTTCTATTTTTCCATTTCATGCACTGCTCTGAGGTAATCTTCCAATTGCACGACAAGCTATACAAAACAGACAAATAATTAAAGCAAAATGTACATGAGGTGAACTAAAACAATGGTGATTCTTCAGTGACTTCAATCCTGCTATTTTATTAACTTCAAGGGCTCAAGAGCAAGCTCTCACCTATTACTATTAATACAGTCTCTCAGGCCAAACAATGCATCGGTTCTTAATGAAGTTACAGCGGCAGCCAAGTGCCTGGTGGCCAATGTACCAGGTATAATGCCTGTCATAAAAAACATAAAAGAGCACAATTCATTTGTGATGTACATAAATCACAGGTACATAAAAAAGGTACAGGAAAATTAATTTACTCCTTAATGAGATGCTATGAAACGTATAACTTTACATTGTGAATGTGTAGTACCATTAAGGTGAGTTATTGTAGCACCTGGTACTTACAATGTGTAGAAATGTCACAAGGGCAAAATAAAGAGTTATTTATGAATAATACATAAACTGAGTGTTATTATTGTAATGATTATTCATATTCTAATCAGCAGTGTGTGCCTAGGCTGCTAATGTCTCTTTTTAAGGTGCAGTAACCTGATCTTGGGTTCCTGGCCGGATGGACAGAAATGAGCCCTTGGAAGATGCAGCATGGCACTAGAACTCTGCATGATTTGTGTGTTAGGTGCAGGTCTGCGTTCTTTGATTAGGTGTCACTGCAGGGGGCTCATTGCCAATCTGGTGCCTCTGATGCATTGTAAGCCAAAGAGTAGGGGCGCTGCAACATTTTGGGCTCTGAATATCTGAAATTATTTTTGCACGATGCCCCATAAGCATTATCGATGCAGGAGATGACAAAAGACTTCTTCAACTGGGTGCATTTATCCTGCAGCTGATACCAGGTTGCAAGATTTACATGGTAGCATCAGCAATTCCTTTTTGTCCAACACGATCATTTATTGATCATTTTACCAAGTAAAACAGGGTACTGCATCCATTCGAAGCACACACAGCCGTCACAATAATGCTACCTTTCCAATCATATGCAGAATACAACCACTTGCTGAAACTTTCCTTTCCATAATTGAAAATGTTTCTATTTTTTATTTACCTCACCAAGTGGCGTATGCCATCTTGGACCGGGAAATAACACCATTAAAATGCCCCCTCCTATATTTAGTACTAGCAGCCCGTCCCGACGTTGTCCGGGTATGAAATGTTATGTGTGTAATGTTTGTAATAGTAAATCTTAATTTATTGTAAGATTTCGTGATCCCGTGTTTGCGAGGGCTGGTTTGAGGCCCTGCCTGAGCCCCGGACTAAATTTTAATTGTGAAGTGGCTTAGATCGTGCGGTACGCTGCCTGCCTTCAGTGTCCGCTGGAGCCGTTGCAGCGTGAATGTCGCGGTGAGTGAATGGCGCGCTTGTGCGCCCCCTTTTTTTTTTCCCAAAGCGATACAAAAGGGGATGATGGACGGAGCGTTTGAGCAAATCAAACACTCACCCCCAGTCAACTGATCTGGGTTTAATCCATCACCATTCTTTAGCCCACTCAGCCACCCCAGTTCAGACATGGCTATATGCAAATCAGTCTGACCCTGTGCCAGCCTGAACTGCCAAGCCATGTCTTCCCTGGACCGGAAACAAGCATCCCGGGACCGGTTTCGGATTCATAATCCTCATCAGCCAGGCTATCTTGAATCCAGTGGCCAAGTGAGCAAGGGACTCACGTCTGAGCATACCCGGCCACACTTAGGGCGAACAAAGCGATACAAAAGGGGATGATGGACGGAGCGTTTGCGCAAATCGAACACTCACCCCCAGTCAACTGATCTGGGTTTAATCCATCACCATTCTTTAGCCCACTCAGCCACCCCAGTTCAGACATGGCTATATGCAAATCAGTCTGACCCTGTGCCTCATGGGAACAGTCCAACCTGAACTGCCAACCCATGTCTTCCCTGGACCGGAAACAAGCATCCTGGGACCAGTTTCGGATTCATAATCCTCATCAGCCAGGCTATCTTGAATCCAGTGGCCAAGTGAGCAAGGGACTCACGTCTGAGCATACCCTGCCACGCTTAGGGCGAACAAAGCGATACAAAAGGGGATGATGGACGGAGCGTTTGAGCAAATCAAACACTCACCCCCAGTCAACTGATCTGGGTTTAATCCATCACCATTCTTTAGCCCACTCAGCCACCCCAGTTCAGACATGGCTATATGCAAATCAGTCTGACCCTGTGCCTCATGGGAACAGTCCAGCCCGAACTGCCAAGCCATGTCTTCCCTGGACCGGAAACAAGCATCCTGGGACCGGTTTCGGATTCATAATCCTCATCAGCCAGGCTATCTTGAATCCAGTGGCCAAGTGAGCAAGGGACTCACGTCTGAGCATACCCTGCCACACTTAGGGCGAACAAAGCGATACAAAAGGGGATGATGGACGGAGCGTTTGAGCAAATCAAACACTCACCCCCAGTCAACTGATCTGGGTTTAATCCATCACCATTCTTTAGCCCACTCAGCCACCCCAGTTCAGACATGGCTATATGTAAATCAGGCTGACCCTGTGCCTCATGGGAACAGTCCAGCCCGAACTGCGAAGCCATGTCTTCCCTGGACCGGAAACAAGCATCCTGGGACCGGTTTCGGATTCATAATCCTCATCAGCCAGGCTATCTTGAATTCAGTGGCCAAGTGAGCAAGGGACTCACGTCTGAGCATACCCTGCCACACTTAGGGCGAACAAAGCGATACAAAAGGGGATGATGGACGGAGCGTTTGAGCAAATCAAACACTCAGCCCCAGTCAACTGAGCTGGGTTTAATCCATCACCATTCTTTAGCCCACTCAGCCACCCCAGTTCAGACATGGCTATATGCAAATCAGTCTGACCCTGTGCCTCATGGGAACAGTCCAGCCAGAACTGCCAAGCCATGTCTTCCCTGGACCGGAAACAAGCATCCTGGGACCGGTTTCGGATTCATAATCCTCATCAGCCAGGCTATCTTGAATCCAGTGGCCAAGTGAGCAAGGGACTCACGTCTGAGCATACCCTGCCACACTTAGGGCGAACAAAGCGATACAAAAGGGGATGATGGACGGAGCGTTTGAGTAAATCAAACACTCACCCCCAGTCAACAGATCTGGGTTTAATCCATCACCATTCTTTAGCCCACTCAGCCACCCCAGTTCAGACAAGGCTATATGCAAATCAGTCTGACCCTGTGCCTCATGGGAACAGTCCAGCCCGAACTGCCAAGCCATGTCTTCCCTGGACCGGAAACAAGCATCCTGGGACCGGTTTCGGATTCATAATCCTCATCAGCCAGGCTATCTTGAATCCAGTGGCCAAGTGAGCAAGGGACTCACGTCTGAGCATACCCTGCCACACTTAGGGCGAACAAAGCGATACAAAAGGGGATGATGGACGGAGCGTTTGAGCAAATCAAACACTCACCCCCAGTCAACTGATCTGGGTTTAATCCATCACCATTCTTTAGCCCACTCAGCCACCCCAGTTCAGACATGGCTATATGCAAATCAGTCTGACCCTGTGCCTCATGGGAACAGTCCAGCTCGAACTGCCAAGCCATGTCTTCCCTGGACCGGAAACAAGCATCCTGGGACCGGTTTCAGATTCATAATCCTCATCAGCCAGGCTATCTTGAATCCAGTGGCCAAGTGAGCAAGGGACTCACGTCTGAGCATACCCTGCCACACTTAGGGCGAACAAAGCGATACAAAAGGGGATGATGGACGGAGCGTTTGAGCAAATCAAACACTCACCCCAGTCAACTGATCTGATCTGAACGATGGATTTACACCGAGATCCTTGTACTGGGATGAATGTATGACATTGTTCTACATTCTGTCCATCAACTGTGTTTTTTGCAATTTTCACCCCTAGTGGGCTGGGTATGCTCAGACGTGAGTCCCATGCTCTCCACACCACTGGAGTCAAGCTATCCAGGCTGATGAAGGCTGATAGCCTGAAACCGGTCCTTGGATGCTTGATTCCGGTCTGGGAAAGACATGGCTTGGTAGTTCGGACTGGACTGTTCCCATGAGGCACAGGGTCAGAGCTGATTTGCATATAGCCAGTGTCTAACCCAGGGTGGTGAGGAGTGCAAAAAAACGATGGATTTAGGCCCAGATCCTTGTACTGGGATGAATGTATGACATTGTTCTACATTCTGTCCATCAACTGTGTTTTTTGCCTTTTTTTTTCCCTGCAGCCACTTCTGACAAATCTTACGTTCCTAAAGGAGTAAAGTTTTGTTTTGTTAGTTTAATTTTGTAGGCAGTATGGCAAGGTCCGTCAATGCGGCGCCCGTTGGTGTTTTGATACGGCCGTGTGAGATGTGATTAGAACGCCAAGGCGGAGCGTGAATGTGCGCGCACATTGGTGGCGAATGCCGTGCCCCTTTTTTTTGTTAATTTTGGTGCAGCCCCCTCTGACAACGCTGACGCCCACAAAGGTTACGCCGCACTATATGTGATTAATGGCGCCTGAATGGCAATGGGCGTAAATGCAGCGCAGCTTGGTGTTTGTAGACGGACGTGTGAGACGCGAAGGTGGAGTGTGAATGGGGCCGCACATTGTTTCAGAAAGGCACGCTACTGAGGTACACGGCCATTTTTTGTTTTATTTGTGGCACGCCCCTCTGACAACGCTGTTGTGCCACGCCCCTCTGTCAATGCTGCACGTCCACAAAGGAATAATGTAGTGTAGTTTGACACGCCAACGCCCAAGTGTTCTTTGACACGCTCACACCAACGCCCACAAGGGACTACTTTACCCCTAAGGTTGTTTGAAATTTGTAATGTATATGATGGACAGCTGTATAGCCTATGTCCATCTGCTGCATCTCCCCTTTACAATGCTGTATTGGGTGTTGTGATTGGTGCTGTACTTCTTGAGTTTACCCGCATCAAAGGATTCAGCTCTCTCTTTATAATAGTAGTATAGATTAGCCTACCGAAAGACCCAGGCACCAGTAGCTTCTTGGTGCTTAAACACTAAAGTGCACATCCCGTCAGGATGTATTTTTTAATGCTAATACTGCATAGTATCAGCAAAAAAGCATTCTACTTTTTACCAATGCTGTTTAGCATCACCAAAAGGCATTGGCAAAGCCAATATTCCCTTCAGGTGAGAACTATGCTTGTTGACTGTTGCCATCACCATTGCACATGATATAGTCTCGATCTATACCTTAAGCTTGATAATAGCTTTCATGCCAATAACACTATACAGTACACAAGCCTTTTGTCACCAGTAGCATGAATACCCCTCGTATGCTGCTCATTACGCCCCCCCTTGCTAATGCACTTTCCAAACTGCCTACACATTTTATACTACACTAAATTGTTACATACAATTGAACTTAAGGTAACCAGGGCCACGACAAGGCGCTCAACTTCCTGTAAGGGTCATAGTACCTAATACAATCAGTGAAAAAAACGGTGCTCCAAAGGGAGGAAGGGTTGGTTACCCTAACAACCCTACATATACCGGCACATCCGGGTACATCAGTAAACAGAAAATCAATCCTATCTGAGCACTCTACTAATTAAAGTTCCACGTATACAGTAGTCAGTGTCCAGTGATTTATTCTATATTCTTCAGAATCCAAAGAGTATGTGTTCCTACTCTGGTTCTCGTATCTCTTATCTCCTACCTGACGTAACTTCCACGTTAAAGCCTCCAAATATTCATCCACAAATCACGAGTACGTGATCTGACTCTCGTTCATCCCATACCTCCTGAATGAAGATAGTAAACAAAATTATCTCACGTTTAATCACCTGAGTACGTGAAAGCCCAAGAGCAAAAGGATAAAAATATTATCTATAAGAAATCACCTGAAAATTAACAACCGCAGTGCTTATATATTGAACTCCTCCAGGATAGAATGCCTCGCTCACTTGATGTAAAATTGGGGTCATGTTATTACAAACATTTCTCGTCACGACACGAGCACCCCTCATCGTAAAAAAAATCTATATTTAATACGATTAAGAAAGGCCGTAACATCATTCAAGAATCTCAACTCCCCACTAACCAATTCACCAAAGTTATTTAAACAAATCACTCTGCAAATTCATACATATCCCAAACCTCAGCACCACTTCCAATGACATCCAATTCTTTAAGTCCATAATACCCCAATTTGTAAAAAAGAAATTATTAAAAAAATATATACACTGGTGTCATTACCATCTCCCCAAGGTTGTAACACTCAATAGCGTTGTTTCTCACTTGTAGTTATTCAGCATTGATATTCAATTGACTCACATCACACTCTGCGAATAAACAGGATAGGGCTCCATATAAATAAAATTCCCACCATATTAACGATTGTCAAGTAAACTAACAGCAATGTTACCTATTTGTGAATAAAATGTGCAATCAGATCCCGATAAGCAACTGCAAAATATCAGCTAAAATCCCTGACAATAGTCCTCCAATACAGGGTAAAAATGTTATCTCACCCTTCCTCTTCAAACTCTGTGACTCCCAAGTTTAAACCTCCCAATACTAATGATTTTTTTTTTTAATAGATGTAGATTTGAAACTACTGTGACCTTTAGACAACTCCGGTATAAAGAGTGGTTATCCATAGTGATTTGGTGAAACTTAAATAAGGAGGTTTATAGTGAGAGAGTAACGCAGCCTAATATCTGTGTATGAGATGTATATTTAAGTTTAGTAGTTATTGGATCACAAATACAATTTATTTAATCAGTTGTAGCAATTAATGATAATCCCCTGTGGCTATGCGAAAGTTGGAAAGATAGTAAGCTATTATGTATGGGAAGAATACGATTCCCTGTTCCAAGATGGCGGACCTCTGTCATCATAATAGGATGGTTATATTGCAACTGAGAGTATTATAAGCAACTGCAAATAATATTTGTAATGGATTATTTACATGAGGATAAAGGAAGAAGCTGTAAAATGTTGGTGCTCACAGAATTATCAGCGAGTTTCATATGTTATCTGGCATAGATGACATTGAACCCCTACCAGTTTATTATGTACGGTATGTGGTTTCGATCGCATACTATTGATCCCCTATCGGCATTGAGCTATTGGAATGATAGAGAGTAATTAAAGATTTGACTTGTTACAGTTGACATTGAAATTCGAACCGTCTTACTAATTACGATATGAGCCTGAGTATATAAGATTACGGGAGACCATGATTCCACGTTCCATGATGGCTGCTGTTACCCAGTAGGACATGACAGGGGTATTTCAAGGAGATGACTTTCATATAATTAACAAGACTAATCGAATCAGAGTATTGGGAGTGAGAACAGAATACTTTTTAAAACGTACTGTCTATCGATAGATTGCAGTTAGTATAATGACTTTACTTTATACATGTGTTTTTAAAATGTGTTATTTAAATTAAACCGTTGTAGATTTTACGGGACATGAGTGGTACCCAACAAGATAACAAGTTTATTTGAGCAAATAATGTATGAGATCTATTGAAATTTTCAGAATAAACATGTTTAGAAATGGCGCCCGACACGTGTATATATAAGACAGTGTTAAGATGGCACCCTTGTAGAACGCCGGGTAGGAGGTACGGGATGAACGAGAGTCGGGTAAGTGGGAATCTAGACGATTTAATTTGTGAAACCAATATAGTATGTCTGATTGATATGAGTTTCAGGTTTGTTGATGGGTATGTGCTGTTCTTATAGATCACGTACTCGCGATTTGTGGATGAATATTTGGAGGCTTTAATGTGGAAGTTACGCCGGGTAGGAGATACGAGATATGTGAACAAGAGTCGGGTAAGTGGGAATCTTGATGGGTTACTTTGCGGGCGCAATAGAGTGTGATTGATTGATCCGATTTTCAGGTGTTTTTTGTTTATGGACATGCGTTTTACTTTTAGAGCACATACTCGTGATTTGTGGAAGAGTATTGGGAGTCTTCAACTTGGGAGTCACGGAGTTTGAATAGGAAGGGTGAGATTAACATTTTTACCCTGTATTGGAGGGCTATTGCCAGGGATTTTAGCTGATATTTTGCAGTTGCTTATTGGGATGTGATTGCACAATTTTTTCACAAATAGGTAACATTGCTGTTAGTTTACGTGAGAACCGTTAATATGGTGGGGATTTTATTTATATGGAGCCCTCTTCCGTTTATTTGCAGAGTGGGATATGAGTCAATGGAATATCAATGCTGAATAACTGCAATTGAGAAACAACACTATTGAGTGTTACAACCTTGGGGAGATGGTAATGACACCAGTGGATATAGTGTTTTTGCAAATTGGGGTTATATGGACTTAAAGAATTGGATGTCATTGGAAGTGGTACTGAGGTTTGGGATATGTATGAATTTGCAGAGTGGTTTGTTTAGATAACTTTGGTGAATTGGTTAGTGGGGAGTTGAGATTCTTAAATGATGTTACGGCCTATGGTATGTGACTTCTGCTACTGATGATGGTAAGTGGGCACAGACATAACAGTCATTTACATCCATTGCTTGTGTGTATTCCTTCACAAACCTAGAGTAAACATTAGTAGTGCAATCATCCGTTGCTTTCTGTTGCTCCTAATCTTCATCTGAAGTGATTTCATGGAGGTTTAAACAGGTCAGTTTTCACATCACACAGTTCATTCAATGATACATACAGTACATTGTTCACATATTATGTCCATTCAGGTGCAGAATACCTTCAACAAGGCACTCTTGCTCTTTTTTATCTCCTCAATCTTTGTTGATATTCATCTGTGTCACTACCATCGCTCAACTCAGTCTCTTCAATGACAGTTGGTGGTATTCAAACAACTGAAACACTTGTTCTCAGTCTCCATTGATTATAGTTTTGTGGCCATTCAACTTTACGGGTGACTCTTCTTGTTTTGGTGCTTATTCCTTCATCCGGATCCTTTATACGTACGTACAATTGTCTCAGTAGTTTTCCCAAGTTTATGTTTAGTCTCTTCTCTTTCATAGGTACCTCAGTGCCACTTAAGCTAAAGAGGGATCACACCATACTAATCTGCAGCACAAAAAAGGGCCCATAAGGAAAGCTGCTGGGGAAAAATTGTTGGAGACAATCGAATCAAAGAACATACATCAGGAGGAACTTGATTCACTGGAGGTCGCACTGCAGAGAGCGGAGACAGCCCATGCGTTGGATCCCACTGACATAACAACACATACATTCACACTGGCAACCCAAGAATACAGAGCATAAGCGGAAGATATGGCGAAAACTAGACACACAGATACCTTACATAGGACTTATGAATTAGGAGATAAAACTGGAAAAATGCTTGCAAGGATAGAGAGGAGGGAAAAGGCAGACAGATGGATAGATCAGATTGCACTAGCAGACGGGTCCACCACCACCACAGACCCCCAAACTGGCCACATATTTTGAAAAGGTATACACTCCATAGGGCACAATGACAGGGGACGATTGCCTGCAATTCCTCGACAGCATACTGCTGACCACACTTTCACCCGAAGACGTGCACACACTTGAAAATGATTTAACGGTAGAAGAAATTGGACAGGCATTGGCAGCACTCCACACCGGTAAAGCGATGGGCCCAAATGGTCTACCGGTGGAACTCTACAAAAAGCTTTCCCAGAAAGTCACCCCCCACATGCTCCCCATGTATAACGACTGTCTAGCACAAGGCATAATGTCCAGAGACCAACGAATAGCTACTATCGTGGCAATTCATAAACCAGGAAAGCCCTCGGAACTCACATCTTGCTATCGCCCGATATCATTAATGAACGCAGACGCAAAAGTACTGGCAAAACTATTAGCACTCCGACTGCAACCCCACCTCGCGACTTTGGTTCACCCAGACCAGTCCGGCTTTATGCCTGGATGGAACACCTCTCTTAATCTTAGACGTCTTAATGGAGTGCTCCACCGCATTCCGCTCCTGCAGGAGGATGCGGCCATCCTGTCACTAGACGCCACAATGGCGTTCGACCTTGTGTAATGGCCGTTTCTATTTGTGGTGCTCCAAAAAATGGGTTTTGGCCCAAGATTTTGCTGTTGGGTCAAGTTATTGTACTCAGCGCCCCTAGCCCATGTGGTAGCCAATGGCCATATCTCACGAGAATTCGCACTGGGACGTGGGACACGACAAGGGTGTCCGTTGTCCCCGCTCCTATTTGCACTTATCTTAGAACCGTTGGCGACGAGAATACGTACGGAGCCGTTGATTCGTGGAATCACATGGGAAGCAGGCTGGGAGGACCACATCTCACTGTACGCCGATGACGTGCTAATATATCTAACGTCACCCACAGATTCAATAGAGGCCCTGATGCATGTCCTCACGTCATATGGGGCAGTATCGGGATACACTATGAATTGGACAAAATCACTTTTGTATCTACTGCACGACCGAATGCCAGCCCTGCCCCCTGACTGCACATTACAAACAGTGACCAGAGGGTTTAAATATTTAGGCATCTACGTTACCCCACAAGAATCTGTCGTCACAGAGGAAAATTTGATGAAACCCCTGCGGAGGCTCAAATCGGATGTCACGCATTGGAGATCCCTCCTACTGACACTTCTGGGAAGGGCAGCACTCTTCAAAATGCTTGCACTCCCCAGGTTCCTCTATGCACTCCACAACACCCCGTTCCCAGTCCCTCTCTCCTATTTTAAAGCCATTGACGCGGAGATCTCCTCCTTACTATGGGATGGGAACCCGGCCCGTACAGCACAATCTAAATTGGTCCGCAGTTGGTACGACGGGGGTATAGCTTTACCGAGTATCAAACTGTACTATTGGGCCGCACAACTTATGATTGTAAACCAATGGCTTCACACTCCGCAACATGACCCGGCATACAGACTTGACAGACATGTACTTCCTGTGGAGCAATTGATGAAGTCTCTATATACAAATAAAAAGCGGCACGCACTTACAGGCCCCACGGCACACACGATCAAGATCTGGCACGCGGCACAAAGAGCCTTGGGATTGGAGGGAGTACTCACATTGGCCCCCCCGCTCTGGGAGACACGCCGCCTTGGCACCCTGGATAACACCAAGGGCTTCAGGCAATGGGACCTCATCGGCATCACGAAGATAGGGGATCTGTGGATTAGGGGAGAAATCATATCCTTTGCAGCTCTACAGGAAAGGTATGGAATGGCGCGGATACTGAATTGTACCGATACATCCAAATTAGACATGCATTACAAAGTGCAATCCCACCAGGCACTAAACTGGTTGACTCCTCTCCACTTGAAGACAGACTCCTCACTGATTACTTAGATAAAAAAGCTATCTCATAAACATATCGCAAACTAGTGAACAATCTCCCGGATCCTATGGTTGTGCTGCGTAGCAAGTATGAGGTGGAGCTAGGTGACATAGAAGACTCGGATTGGATGGATGCGTTGGCGTCGGCCAGGGATGCGGCGACCCCGTCCCGGCTAAAACTAATACAACTTAAGGTGTTACACAGAATATACTACTCTCGCACCATGTTACATAGACTGGGCCATGCGCCTGATTCGACCTGTCTAAGGGGTTGCAGACTAATAGGAACATACTTTCATATCAGATGGGAATGCCCTAAAATACAAGCTTACTGGGAACAGGTATTGACTGAGCTCTCAGAAGTGGGGGAGGCAGAGATCCGGCTTGACCCCGGATGCTGCTTGTTAAATATTTGGCAGCCGACACACCTCAACCTGGGACTACAGACTTGGGCGACGCTTGGATTGGCAATTGCGAAAAGGAATATTGCTAGGAACTGGGGATCTGGACTTGTGCCCACACAGACACAATGGGAAAATTATATGAATGCAGCAATGGTGGCGGAAAGGGAAGTCTATACCCATAGGGGCTGTCCCAAGAAATGGTCCAAGATATGGGGGAAATGGAACGAATCCTGAGGGAATATTTGTGAGCCTCCACAGCTCTCAACGAACCTTGAAGCTAGCCCATAAGCCCATAAGTTTTCAAAGTAATTATGTTGCATCCAGTCAAATACTAAATGCATAAGTAATTGTTGCTTGTTGTATCTAGAGTCCTGCACGGTACTGACACATAGCCATGCATAAGTAGGATATGCTACCCTCTATGATAGCCGGGATTCAGGTTGGGGGAGCTGTGGGATGGGAAATGCCGATTGAAAAGCCAAACGTATATTGCAAATACACACTGTGAGCACGGAAAACCATATACTGTATCCTTGTATTATCAATGGAGATGATTTTGTTTATTGATGTTCATTTTATGCAGAAATGTACAATGCTGATGACAGATTGCTAAAAATAAAAAATAAAAAGAACATTCATCAGTTCTGGAAGCTGATACAATCAGCAGCAGAACCTTTGGTTGCCTCAATGAATTGTGTGGTGGAAGAGGATGCATGGGCGGAATATCTGCTGGAACTGTATAGCCCTGGGAGAGAAATCGAAGAGGAGGAACTAAGGAACTGGAGTGGTCTAGTAGAAGACCTAAAACCAGACTTTTCAGTAGTAAACGTGACTAACACTACAAAGATCTTGAAGTTAACAAGAGCAGCAGGTCTGGATAACTTACCAGCCCTGATAATAAAATCAAAATTGTCCTGGTGGGCAGAATTCTTCTCGCTTATGTTCTTAATAATCTTAGAATCCGAGACGATCCCAAAAAATTGGAAGGGAGCCATAATTAGGCTGATACACAAGAAAGGAGATGTTCATGCCCTAAAGAATTATAGATTAATTAACTTATTAGACATTGGGGAAAAGGTCTTTGCTAAAATAGTGTTAGGTAAGCTAAAAGATTGGGTAGAGCAGGGTTCAATTGTACCGGTCGAACAGGGGGGCTTTATTTAAGGACATTCCACAATAGACCACTGTTTTATCCTATGGGCATTGGCCCGGAAGTCAATAGAGCAAAAAGGGAAGCTGTATTGCTGCTTTGTCGACTTTTGGGAAGCCTTTGATTCAGTAAATTGTAATTGTTTATAGGAATACCTGATAAAGTATGAAATTCCGGAAGGTATAATAATGATTTTAAAAGAGCTACATAGAGGAAATTGGGCCCAGGTAATTAAAGACATGCAAGGGTCACTGACTCGAAAAATAACTGTAGGGAATGGCCTTAGACAGGGGTGCGTTTTGGACCCCTTGTTATTCGCAATCTTCATAGCTGATCTTCCTGCAGTATTAGAAGTGGAAAGAAGTGCAATCCCAGAATGAGTAGCAATAAAATGTCTTGCCTTCTATATGAGGGTGACCTTGTGATTCTTAATCAAAAGGAGCAAGGACTCCAAAGGAAATTAAATGTTTTTAAGAACTATTGTAATATACAGTTTTTTTAACTGTAAATAAGGAAAAAACAAAGGTTTTATGTTTTGAGAGAAGAGATAAGAATTTTAGCTGGTTTTTAGGGCAAGAGAAACTGGAAATAGTTAAGGAATGTAGATACTTGAGCTCAGGTTTGATAGTACGCTAAAGTGGTATACCCTCTTGGAGGCCCAAAAAGCAAAAGCTTTTTCATGAATCTGGGGGCTGAAAAAATTCAACAAAGAATATGGAGACATGTCGCATAGGCCCCTGTTAAAGGTAAATGAAGCAATGATCCCCCACAAGTACTGTCTGGGGCAGAAGTTCTTTACCTGAGTGGTAAATGCGGGTGGTACAGAGAAGGGAAGATCTTAAAAATGTTATTGTCTTTACCAAGTTCCACAATGATTCAGGCCATAAGAATGGAGTTAGGCTTAATAGCATGGAGTGTTCAGATCCAAATGTCATTGTTAAGGTTTTGGAAATGCCAGGACCCAGGTGGGTGCAGAAGGTCTCACAATGGTGCAGAGAGGAGATTCAATTTAGTAGCCTAAAATGGGCGAAGGAAGTAGGAAGGAATCTCCCGACAATAGAGGTACGCCTCAAGGTGAGACTATCACATCAGTCCTTGGAAGCAGTTTTCACTAAGAGCATTCTTAGGTACCAAGGGCACAAATATTCAAGAACGATGGACCTAAAATACCTGAGTGTGAAGAAATCAGTTCAGTGCCTAAGGAATTCATGGGTAAACGAAGCGTGGTTTCCGTACCTGGACATCCTGCCTAATCAAGGGCTAAGGCATGAAATCCTAGGGTTCCGAGTTGGTATTAATCCTTGGTTGATGGAAGAAAAAATAAAAAAAACAATGATACAGACAAATGGAATTTGTAAATGTGGGCTAGGACCAAGAAATGACATTTTGCACATATTGCTTGATTGTATCTCGGTTTTAGCCATACGGAAACAGTTTTTATGCCCCATATTTTTTAATATGAGATAAGATCTTGTGCCCCAGCTGCCATTCCTTGATTTGCAATTGCTTTGGGAAAATATATGAAAGCCATAAAAGGTTTCATAAGGGAGAAACTGAAGGAGGGACATTGATTTTAACTTATTTTAGCCTTTTCCATGAATATAAAAGTTTTAGGTGGAACTATAAAATGTGTATAATGAATTTTGATTGTATGTGGATGCCATTTTTTGCTAAGTGATTTTATTGGTATCTTATTTGTCAAAGAATTTATAATGTTACCTTTATTCTGGGTTCCTATTGTGTTTAAAGACTATGGTCTCTCTCTCACTCTGGGAAATGACAGGCACTTGAATTGGTGAACAGTTTGCAGTGCTTCACCCCTTCCTTTTCCTTGCTGTTGTGATCTTGGTATCACTGCTCTCTGTCGAGGCACAGATTGTGGTGGTGCAGTCACAAGTTCTCGTCTTTCAGGCTCAAATAACACAATTTCTTCATAAGGATCTCTCACTCTTCTGATGTGGGATGCATGCATCCAGTTTGGAATTCCGGCACACTTAACAGCAGTGTTAGTGACCAGAATTACTCAAAAGGGGCCTTTCTACCTTGGTTCCAAACAAGTCTTCCAAACGGGCTTCTTGATCACAACCCAACCCCCCCAGATTGAGGTTGTGGTACTGTTCTCAATATGGATCTTGCATAACAGCTGCAACCTTGTGAATGACAGAATACACCATATCAGCCAATCCCTTGAAGTAATCAAGTATCATATCATCTGCGTTGCTCACAAGTGCAGTTGGAGGTACAGCAGGCAGTTTCATTGGCCATCTCCTGGGGATCTCGTGAGGTGATAAACCAGTTTTCATATTAGGAATACTTTGAATACTCATCAGCACCAAAGGCAAACCATCAGGCCATTTCAGTGATGTTGGGGCACAAACCTTGGCCAATCGAGACTTAATGGTGCCACCTTGCTGCTCTAAAATGCCAGAAGCATTAGGGTGATAGCTACAGTACAATCTTTGTTCAATCCGTAGTGCTCTACATATCATTTTCAGGATCTCATTGTTAAAATGGGTCCCTTGATCTGATTCCAAGGAAGGTCGGCATACAATATCTTGGTATCAACTCACACAATAACTGTTTTGCTACAGTGAGGCTGTCACTTCTTCTGGTTGAGTAGGATTCCACCCACCTCAAGAAGATGTACACTATGACCAGGACATATCTCAACCCATTGTAAACAGGCATTTCGATAAAGCCCCTCTGCATTCTGGTGAAGGGACCACCTGATCTCCCTATGTGACTTAGTGTAACAGGTGTTCTTTTCCCTACAGTCATTTGTTGGCATGTCACATATGAAGCCACAATTCTTCTGCAACTTCCTAAATCTGGAATTATACCAGTTCTGCCTGAACAGACCTTGTCATTGCATCTCTCCCTTAATGTGTGGATCCATGGAAGTGTTGAATCATTGGAAACAATAAACTACCAGGTAACGCTGGTCTCCCATCAGCTGATATCCAAATTTCATTTTCATTTTCTTCACAACATGTTCTGATCCAACCTTGCTGTTCTGTATCCGAAACATGATCTTGTACCCTTTTCTATTGTGTCAGCTACTGACATCAACATAGAAAAGACATTGTCCTCTTCAGTTCACATCCAAAAGTTCCATTAAATGTGCAGCCCACTAGTGCACAGTAGCATGCATCTGTGTCAACATACCTGTTTCTGACTGCAATGTAACCATTGCCACTCCGGTGTGCTGTACATTTAACCAGAACCATTTCAGCAGGTAATTGGCGAGCTTCCAAATGATTTCTCACATGCTTACCATTATATATTGGAGTACCAGAAGAGGTCAAGAAACCTCTTTTGTGACCAAAATTGTCCCAAATCATGGACATACTGACTATCTGTATATATAATCACATTTAATTGGGCCGTGTGAGCTTTGCGATGGGAAAAGACTCACAGAGACAGGTACTGTGGGTAACGCAGGCTTTATTTTCAAAATATGTCTGCGATGTATCAGTTTGCGATAGTAGGGAAGGGGTATTTCAGCTGCATCCTCTGTGGCGGAACGCCGCTCCCTGCGTCTTACCGGTCCGGTTCCTCTTCTTTCCCTAGGGCTTCTGGGACTGGAAGTCTGATCCTCTGCTCTGGCGCCTTCCAGCTCGAAAAACAGAGATATGGGGCAGTTTTAGTCCTTGTGTATCAATTTACAGTGAGTAGGGAGGGGAGTGAGGGTCACACGTGCAGAAACACACCACAAAATCCTAGGTGCCGGTACAGTGCAGATAGGGGTGGGGTTTAGTGCAAAGGATGCCGTGTGCGTTTTCAGGGTGGTTTGTTCCACCTACGTCCAACCCAACCCGAAAAGCGAGATCGTACCTGTGCAAGCCACACTTCCCTTGAAGTGTGGCTGGGCAAAGAGCCTTCCCGTTGGCCACCTGGCTTGCAGCTGTAGTCGTCGTCTCTCGCTCCCGGCTCGCCTCCAGCCGCCTCCTCCTCCTCGATGGTCCGGGCTCCTCCGCCGTCCCTGCTCTCCGCTCAGGTTTCTCCTCTAGGTATCCTCAGCTCCTCAGCTCCCGTACTTTTTTCCGCTCCGTCGCTCTTCTCCACACCTCCACGTTTCCAATACCGCCTACTCCTCCGGATGATGAACACCCCTGTGTGTGATCAAGGCTGGATTTTACCTCGGTCTTGTGGGCGTGCCCCGGTTCCAGTTCCGCCCAGTTAAAGAAACAGTGTTCTTCCCTGAGGTCAGTCTCGGGTTGGTGGGGGATGTGATCGTCTTCCTTCCGGTGTTCCGGGTGCTGTGTGACAGAGGGTGAAAGCAACAGGGTTTCATTCACATTTGGGTGGTTCATGTCTCGTTGTATCGGGTCTTCCGGGTCCCCCTCGTCACAGGCCGTTAACATACATGTAAGGGCAATCAATTCTGCAACTTGAGCTGAGGTAATACCTTGAAGTCATGAAACTTCCACTATGTCATTGATTGTGCAGACAGCATAACCTGAATCTTGTTGAGCCATTTTAAACTCAACATCCTGATCATGGGCCTGAAATTCAACACCATCTAGTGTGCAGTAAATTTTGCAATTTAAACTTACACAATAAATCTCTCCGTAGCAGACTTACAGGACTTGTGTCACAAACATCAAATTGCTGCCTTTTCTCAAATTACCTTATTTGAAACTGGTTTTGTAATTTGTTTATTTGATATTCCTACAATTTGGATCTTCTTTCCTGAGAGGGGTAGGCCTAGAACTTCTGCTATTCTACAATGGACCTGGTAGCTCTGGTATCAATTTGGAATGATTCCGGGTGGCCATTCACCTCAACTTCTATGGATAGACAACTCTGGTCTACCTATAAGAGTGAGCCAAGCTTGCACTCTTCCTCCCCCCTCAGGCACATTCATTGGGCATTGTGGAAGTCAAAACTGTCATTATCAAATACAGTAAACTGTTTAAAGGTGTTCTGATTGTGTTTCCGGAGGGGGTTTAAGTTTGTCTTGGGCAACTGGGCACTTTCATTTATTGAACTGGCACATATTGCATTTGCATTTGATTCCCTCTCTACATTTGTACATTTCCATTTATTATTTATATTGGATATCAGATCGCCTTACACGAGCACCAGTTGCGTTACATGAGGACACATTAAATGTTTGTTAGCAACAGGTAGATTAAGTGATTTGCCCAGATTCACAGGATGTTTTGCGTCCTTGCGGAGACTTGAACACGATTCCCCAGATTTGAGGTCGAGCACCCAAGCCGTGAGGCCACATCCTCTCCCTTGTCTTTGTTACAATAATGACAAGGAGTCATTTTCTTCAAAGTCGTAATTTCATACCAGAATTCGGATCAACCGGAACTCCTCTACCTCTACCCTGTGAAACACCCAATTCTCCTTGAGTACCTTGCACTACTGCTTGTGCACCAACACCTTGCATACCACCTTGATTTCCTTTAAAAAAACTGGCTCTGAAACCTTCTCTGAGCAAACTTTGTCTAGGTCGACATGTGTTACTCCTTAATCTTTTTCTGCTTTATTTCTTGTTTTTCACTACAATATTTTGCCTACTTTAGGATCTCATCGCGTGATTTAGTCTGCCAGCAAATAACACACTGTTGTGTATGTGCACTGATCTCTGGTCTTAACCCAATAACAAACTGAGATAAAAAGAATCCCATGTCACTTGCATCGGGGTACTCTCTCCTACTGTGTTGTTGAAACACCTGAAGCATTTGTTCATAATAATCATGTACTGATTTCTTGGGCTCTTGTAAAGTACTTTTATCCTTTATACACTCAAGATCTTTTCAGAGGCATTTTGCCTTTGAAGAACGTATTCACTACTTCATACTTCTCCATAACTATGGCAGGTGGTGCATTAGTGCAAACCTCTCTAGTTAAAAGGTAAAGGTAAAAGTTTATTATGCATAGTTAATTAAAACCAGTGCAATACATGTTAGAAATAATTCATAAGACAACATTATTTAAAACCATTAAAATAAAGCATAAGATTGGAAGTACATAACTATTTGCACCAAAGATAGCTCAATATGGCTGCTCCAAGCACACTTTTTACTTAGAGTGGTGAGCATTTCTGATCCCCGTGTTAGATTGTTCCCGTCCTGGCTCGTGCGTGTACTAATTATACCACTAGCGTTTGCTTTCCGCAAGGGTGACCCTCTGGTGCTAGACGGACATGTGCAGTGAATTTGTCCTTGCGTACTATTGTCTGTCTGCTTATTGGCCTGTATCTGTGGTATTGTCCCCCGATTTTAGCAGTCTTTTAGCATGCTTTGCTCGGCCGGTGCGAGAAATTTCACGTATCTGCAGTTTAATTTGGTGTTTAATTGGTTCAGGCAGGCAAGCACCGCTTGCCTTTTGGTGCTGATCCCTTTTTGCTTAAATTGATCTTTAAGAAGCAGTTGGCGTGCTTATTGTAGTTCTTCACATGAACAGGTAACGTGGAGAATATCGCCATTCTTTGAGTTGCATGGCATACAAGCCTCATTTCCGTCTTTCCTAAGCCATGGTGGTAGGTGCTCTGTGCTTGCAGAATCCCTAGTCTGTATTTTAAGAACTTCATTTTTGTGGCTTTTGGGTAACCCTGGTTAAAATATATTTGTGGTGTTAGGGATTTGTAAGAATTGAGAATCATCCATGCATGTGATATTTTGGAGAATAGTGCCTTATCCTCCAGTAAGGAGAGTGATTTAACATTTTTCCAGACTAGTTTTTTAAAAGTGCTGTGCCCAAGTTGTGTGTCCCAGAGCGCTGAGAGTTCAGCAGCTTCCAATGCTGCCTGCAAGTAAGTTCTTGCCTGAGAAACATCCCTGCCTTGTATGTCCTGCCATAGCAGAGAGTTTAATGTATCTGTAGTGGCGGTTCTAAGTTTGTGCCAGCAAATGATGTATGCCCCGTACCTGGCCAGATCTTGCTTTTGCAGGCTGAACTCCAGTCTTATTTGAGCCGGGGAGGTATAAAGCGGAAGCGAGAACATTGCTCTGTAAGCTTTGACCTGTGTGCTATCCAATTCTTTGGAGTCTCTTCCCGCAAAGCCTCGCTGCCATAGGTGATCAAGGGAAACAGCTTCGCCTGGATTACTTTCAAAAAGGGGGTCAGGGTCGGTCCCATCAATTGGGTTGCTAGGTTTTTCATCGTTAAAGCAATCAATGCTCCTCTCCTTCTTGTTTCCTGCTTCTGCTGCGCAAAAGTGCCTTCTCTGTCAAAGATGACTACCAGGTATTTGTACTAAACAGGCTGGCTCAATTTTTAAACCTAAAAACATAAGGGTGTGGAGGGTCAAGGGGAATATTTACCGACCTGTCTGCTCGAACCCCTACTCACAATACATAATACAACAAGAGCAGACCAGGTCCAGGAATGGTGTGTAGCCATGATGGAGCCCATGAAACAGTCAGGTGTGTATGTGAAAAGATGTTGCTATGTGACAGAGACTAGAACACTGGCTAGGACACGACCCATCAGACCACCCTCGTGGTGGAATGTCATCATGTGGGAAGTGATAGTAACTCTCAATCTCATCCGACCATGTAGTATCGGGAATCAAGGCCAAAACTCTAGCCATGATACACATCATAAAGTGAAAATGTAAATGATAATAGTAATCATAAACACAGTGTGCAGTGCTAAAATGATAATGGTGAATAAAATTAGCTACCCAGACTCAGGGAGTGTTCTAACTGCAGTCTAGGTGTCCAAGGTTAAAAACACGCTGAGTAGTAGTAGACTGGAACTACTCGTTAGCGCTGTGCAGAGTGGTCGACATGTTTCAGCTTATAGGGGAAATTCCCCAGCTTTCTTCAGGACCTATAGTTTTTGATGCTACTGCAACTTAGAGTGAATTGTGAATCCAAAAGTAACACAAAATACATATCTACCAGGAACTTGACAGTCCAATGTTCACTGGAGAGAGAGACATGAATTCTTCCTGTCAAAAAACACAAAGATATAGAATAGTAACTCAACTATCCAAGGTTACACACACACACCTGCCTGGATACAAAGACGCCATACAGTTAAACACACCTGCGCGAATAATTTACATTCCGCATGATACAAAAAGGCATACTAGCTTAAATCACACAGAGGCATTTCCTCACAGTGATACTCACCCAGCTTTGTGTGGGTGAAGACCTCACCTCGCCCGGCAACCGCTCGGGAGAATGAGGCCCCGCTCTGCAGTGTAGAAATAGGACATAGTTAGCACACAACCTATACTATGCCCAGCCAAATTACTCTACACATAAACCCAACAAACGTGTGATAGGCACCTGTCTGTCCGACCAAAAACCTGCACACACACAGAGATAACCTCTGTGTCAAGATGCAGTGTGAGTGCTGATTAATCATCTCTAGCTATCTATCTTTAACATCCATTAGTGGACCCTCTATTCATAACATCATTAGGATGTATATTAGATCTTTGCAAAAGTCAAAAATCAATCCTTCAAGAACTCTCTATTCGTTGGAGTACGGGGGAAAAACTGATGTAGACTCAAAACAAGACTCCTTGAATGGCTATGTCTGTGCTCCCCCCTACGGTAATGCTCATTAAGTGCCAATATCATGTAAGCAAGGTCTTTGTAATCCAGCACCTGTCTAAGCTGCTATAAGTCATGCTACCTCGATACAAACTGAATGAGTGCAGCAAGAGCGTCACACGTCTCACCTGTCCGTCGGTGCCCCTCATTAGGTGCGAGCGGAAGTGGAGGTGTTTGTTAGTGCCGCCCTCCTATTTTATAGCGGACGAAGAAATTTGTAAATAAGCCACATGGGGCTCCAAATCAGACCTTATCTGTTCCCATAGTATCCGCGTGGGTCAGAAACAAAAAGAATCCGAAAGAGAAGCTGAAAAAGCTATGGTTTATCCGTGTCCGGTAATCTAAACATGGAACGGTATTGCGCATGCGCGTAATGGAAATACTGTTTTCTCGCGCATGCGTCGTAACCAGGGACGCGAAGCTATCGGCAAATGTGTAAACATAGCCCCCCTACGCCCATTAACTTGCATGTTATACCATAAACTGTTATGAGGAGAATTTCATTAAGTGTGGGACACATATGATTGTTGACCTAGTATCCGCCTTTGCTTGGCATTGCATCACCAGGCTAGGTGCATTTACTATTAGACAAGTGCATATTTCAGAACCGGACTCGGTACTGATGGAAAGATTGAAAATTATGGCAAAGACGCAAACACTTAAAAAAGAGTGATTTTCTGAAGGGGCGTGACTGTGCCTAAAGACAGAATAATCGCTAATTCTGACCATCAGAGATAACATAAAGGTCTTCCAGTGATGAAGTGGATAGGATGTGATTTATCAATAGGTTTCAAAGAACAGGGATAGGATTAGAGGAGGTCGGCAGAAGCGGTACCATACGTGTCCTAGCCAGTGTTCTAGTCTCTGTCACATAGCAACATCTTTTCACATACACACCTGACTGTTTCATGGGCTCCATCATGGCTACACACCATTCCTGGACCTGGTCTGCTCTTGTTGTATTATCAATTTTTAAACCACCAAGAGACCAGTTCTTATGTTGTTTTTTGTTGGTGTTAATTGACATTCTGCGAGTCTTGCTGAGGTTTATTTTTAGGGTGTTTTCCTTAGCATATTTGTGCATTTCAGTCAGAAGACGTTGGAGACCAATGTAAGTGTGGCTGAGTAGCACAACGTCATCTGCATACAGAAGATTGCTCAGAGTTTTCCCTCCTATTCTTGGTGAATGGGAGTTGCAGGCATCGAGTAGTCTCTGTAGATCCACCATAAAGAGGCTAAACAAAATTGACGCAAGCACGCACCCTTGTTTAAGTCCTTTGGTGGTTCGAACTTTTGAGGACAGATGGGTGCCGCTTCCCAGTTTCACCTGCACCCAGGTGTCAGTGTGAAGAAGCATCAGCATGTTTAGGGTCGACTGCGGTAGGCCCCATTGTGCCAGTTTCCCCCATAGTCTGCCTCTCTCGATGTAATCAAATGCCGCGCTGAAGTCGATGTAACACAAATGTAGCGGGAGCTTTGTGGTTTTTGCTGCATCGATAATTAATTAAATGGTGTTTGTTGCTGTTCCAGTCTTTTTCAAAAAGCCAGTCTGGTTCAGCGGTATAATCAGGTTTGACTCAGCCCAAAGTGCATCTCCTATAATATGGTGCCGGCAAAATATTTCGCCTCGTTATCAAGAAGGGCTACTAAGCGGTAGTTGTTTGGATCAGTCTTGTCTCCTTTTTTGTAGATAGGAACAATCGTCGACCCCCTCCAGGATTCTGGGATTCTGTTTAGTAGCCTGATTTCCGTGAATAGAATTTGCATGATGTCCGCCCACTCTATATTCTTTGCTTTAAAGAGGGCAGGTGGGATGCCATTTGGTCCCGGGGCACCTTCTTTCCTGCCTTTGGCTATCTGCTTTTTGATTAAGGCTGTCTGCTGGATCCTTGAGTTATCTTGGGAGTTGGTAATTATGCCTTGAGAGGCCTGACCCAATGTCTCAAGCGTACGCGTTTCGCAATTTGTCTCTGTGATCTTATTGGTCCTCTTTTGTGCTCCTGCATGCTCTATGTAGTCATTGAAGTGACTGGCGAGGTATTTGATCCAAATCTCTTCAGTGATATGAGATCCTAATTCTTTATGCTGCGGGCGCATGATCCCATTTACTGATTGCCAGAAGCGGGCGCTGTTATTAGACTTTATATCGTATAAGAGTTTTGCCCAAGCCTCATTTTCGACATCTTTCTTGATATTCCATTTTGTTTGGTTGAGCACTGCCCTTTGATGTTTCAGCTCTACTCGTAGGCTGATATTGTTGGGGGCTATTCTCAGCTTCCGTAGTGTCAGGTTTACTGATCTTTTTAGTTTCTTTAGTTGTGCTCTCTGCTTTTCTTTAAATTGTTCTTGCTGCACTCTTTGTGAGGATTGACTTTTGGGGTGACAGTAACTGCAAGCTTTTTTTAGCAGTGTTGCCATAAAATGATCCCAGTAAATAGTATGCCCGGCAGCAGTTGATTTTTTAATATTGAAAAGTTGGAGTGCAGCTTCGGCTTGAAAGGTCGAATTCACTGGCGTACATTTGATCCTTTTTTGAGTCAGGGTGTAGGTCGACCCCAGCGCTGTGTCTGGCCTGATTAAGGTTGGCGTCTTTGATATTATATGGCATTCCTGGGGGCGGTGGTCGCTTTCACCCTTGTCTCCCATTCTAAACCCCAAAATGTATGGAAATAGCGCAAGACTATCGAAAGTGTAGTCCAGAATGGAGCTCGTTGTAATCGAGTAAAAGGATTTTACTTGGGGAGAGTGTGTCAAAAATCTTCCGTTCAATGCCCAAAGGTTTTGATGTTCTAGGTCATAAAGAAAGCGGCTATTGGGATGTTTTTTCCTATTTGGTAGGGCACTTTGCGGTGGTATATTATAGATTCTGTTTAGAGCCAGTGCCTCCTCTCCTTCTGACGAGCCAAGTAGATCTATTTTAGGTCTCCTGTCAGAAGGAAGAGTGGCTTTTCCATCTGGGTGACGTACTCAGCCAGTTGATTTATAATTTTGGATGAGTCTTTCGCTTTATTTTTTGGGTGGACGTATGAGTTAATTATGCATACCTCTTCTTCTTTATTCTCGAGGACTAGTTTTATTTTGACTGTTAATGTTGTGGATGAAGATGAGTCCATAAGGGTTACTGAAGATATTGTTGTAGTGGAAACATAGGTGGCCAGACCTGAGTGATGGCCGAACCTACTAGTCCTTGTGGCTGGAAAGTATTCACTACTTCATACTTCTCTATAACTATGGCAGGTGGTGCATTAGTGCAAACCTCTCTAGTTGATTTTTGCACAACAACCTTACATTCTGCCCACAGATCATTTGGCACTACAATGTCAAAGAATGCATTCAAATCAATCCACAACACCTTTGAAATCTTGACTAATATGTCAACCTGTGTACCACTGCACAGATTTGTCTCTCAGTTTTGGAAAATTGTTCGTAAATGCTGCAAGATCACCTCTGCTGCATTGTACATGGACATATACTTCACCCCCGTATCTCTCAGTGCATAAACTGAAGATTCTTGTGAATTTGTTGGTGACTTTTTATTTTCTTCATCTACTTCTGATTGTTTCTTTTTCTTTTTATGCTTCTTGCAACATTTAAATTCTAATCTCTCAAAAGCACTCCATATACAGATGCCTTTTACCAATTCAGTTATGTGTAAATGAATGCTTTGTCTCAATTGCTCCATCATCTAAATGAACTCCCTAATTTCTCTGTAATGGAAAACTTTATGAAAGGTCAACATCCCACTTTCAGGCCAAATCAGTTAATTTATCATGTGAGATTGCTTCATGTCTTGTAATTTCCTTACTCAGGTAAAACAATTATTTCTCCTGATACTGGGTTAAAGCTTCAAGTACAATCTTTAATTTTGAAACATTTAGTAGTTTCTCCTTTTCAGGTTCTGGGGTAACTTGTCATTCTTCTTCTTTCTCAGTCCTGCTGCTTCCTCAAGCCATGGTGGAAAAATTCCATCCTCAAACAGATTTTCATCTCTCTGTATTATCGATGCTGTAAACACGATCCTTCCCCCATCTCTCAATGACTGATTCATTTGCGGTGGTTTCCAGACAACAATTTGTGAATATTGGGATGTTTTGATAAACCCTGATGCAGCCAGTCCTCCTACAGCTCCTTGAGCTTCCGGAGTCGGGACAAGGTTTATTGGAGCAGTTGCATGTGGGGCAGTTTCACTTGGGGCAGTTACAAGTGATCTAAACACCACCTGGACAATGGTAATTTGTGATAATTGTACTGGAACAGTCGTAATGGAAGCAGTAACACCTATTATGATAACCATTGGTGTCTGAACAGGAGGTAGTGGGGCAATCTGGAATGTCTGGAGAGATCTCTCAATCTGTAATATACTAGGTTCAACAGGTGCAGTAGCCACTGTAGTACTTGCGACTGCACTATTATAGATACTAATGGTGGGGGTCACATTAGGCAGGGGATGCTCGGCTAACATTTCCTCCAAAATCTCGTCCCCTGGATCACTATCCGTCTCATCTTTCTCTTTAACTTTTCATTGTGTCCTACCTTCTTTCAATTTCTCAAGTGTCTCAGTGGTAATAGCTGGACACAGTTGGGTTCACTGAACTATAGCTGTCCTTCATCCCATCGAGCATTGGCATAGTTACGCATTACACTTTTAGTCTTACTCAGATATTTTTCCTTTTCCCCTTCTCATGCTATCTTTTCCCACATATTCAGTGCTTCATAATGAGTGGGTCTAAGCTCAAAAGTACCATATATAGGAAAACTCAATAGACCCTCTTTTTCAGTTATCTTGTACTGTTTTATTTTACATTTGCAGGCTCTTATCCAGTGGTTATGGGAGGGGCAGGGCTTAGGCATGGGAGGGGGGTGGCAGGAGTGCTACGTGCACTCCACTCCCATATGTGTTTTGTCCCTGGCCTGAGCAGGGCGTCTTTCTTGCCTGCTCAGACCAATCCCCGCGCTGCGGGATTGGATGGGAGTGTGGGTCCCAGGGGCTGCTGGGACTCTGGAAATGGAGAGGTGCCGAACGTGACGCTGGAGATGGCCGGCCGCTGCAGCAAAAGGTACCTTTATTTTTTTTTTTTAAATACTGTAATCCGGCACGTGAGGCCTCCCACGCAACAGCACCCAGCCACCACCCTTTGTTTATGGCAGCCGCCACTGCCTCTGGGGAAGCCATCAACATGTATTCAATCCCAATTCATTTTTCATATAATGTGCAGGTGTTCCCTTGGGAGGTGCCTCTTCACCTTCCAGTATCGTAATAGTAACATCATCATTCACAAAATTCTTAAATTCATTAAAGCATATCATGATTTTTGCAAAGTCCAAAAATAACTAGGTCAAATAATGCAGTCTAAATTCAGGGCCTCATTTATAAGGTTTTAACGTAGAGCAACACTGCAAGGAATCTTGCGGAGCTGCCCTACATCAAAGGAAAAGGGCAGGAATGCACCTTATCTATAATATATATATATATATATATATATATATATATATATATATATATATATATATATATATATCCAAGAAGCTGCTCAAAAGACTCGGATGCCGCGTTATCTTCCAGCATACAACGAAGAAGCAGACACAAACCCAAAGTAAGTGCAGAGAGTAGCGTTTATTTTCTCGCTAGTCAGCCATAACGCGTTTCACCACAGAAGTGGCTTGATCACATGACAACGTTCAAACATTGAGTGGACCATTAAGACAGCTAGCACCAAAAGCACGTGACTAGAATAGTGATAGACATAAAAGAAAACAGTGAAATACTACTGAAAATCTTCCTCGAAGAAAACACGAATAATGTATAAAATATACAAAAGCTAAACTCAAAATATTTTGAGAATAGTAGAAACATTGACATTCACCATCTGATATATATTTTCTGGGGTCATTTACAATAAACAAGTACACTTAAATAATTTAAGTTGTTGACCAACGTAGTTTCCAAATAATATGAAAAAAGAGGAAACCTCTAACTGAACTGTATAGGTCAAATATATTTACATGATTGATTTTAAAGAAAAAATACAACGTATTATTTAACATGTATCAATGTATGAAAAAAGTTGCTTATTATTCGTACAAAAATAGTTCTATATGTAAAAACACTTATTATTTCATATATTTACACAGATAATTTACACAGGGTAAAAAAACAGTTGGTCATAACATGATTTCAAGCATAATGCCTAAAGGTAATTAATATAGGTGTACTGCTGAATATACCAATGGCCCCCCGTCAGTCATTAGCAGATTCAGAATCCATAACAGATGGTGATCGAAGGACAATAACCAGTAAAGGAAAGGGTCACTGTGTGCATAAAGTGAAAAAGTGCTAAAGTTTAACAAACCTCGATATGAGGATTTGGTAAGTAAACAAAGAGAGAAGGGGCATTCAGCAGGGACAAGGCCCAAAGAACTATGTGGTTCAAATAACACATTTCAATGCCATTTAGTAAGACGATATAACCAAAAAAAAGGGTAAGGTTGAATCAGTACGCAATGATTTTCAAAAGGAAAACAGAAAGGAGAAGGACACAGCGAACAGGTTCTCTATACAGTTTTTGCGGGGTTCACTAAAATATTTGCATTTATAAACATTTATAAACATGTGTGTAAGTCCTCAGTGTTGTTTAACCCTCCAGGGCTTTTGCTGTTGAAGTTCAGGATATACCTTGTCTCCAACTTGCGCATTAGGTGCTCACGGTCACCTCCCTGTTTGGTTTTGGGAATGGTGTCGATGACATAGTACTTGAGATCCATCAAGTTGTTGTTATGGGTCTCCCGAAAATGTCTCGCCACTGGGTAGGTGGGGTCAGAGTTGGTGATAGCCCTAATGTGTTGCAATATCCTAGTACTAGCCGGTAGCTTGGTACTTCCCACATACCGTAGGGGACAAGTACATTCTAAGATGTAAATAGCATACTCGGTTTTGCAGTGGAGGGATTTACAGATTTTAATCTCCTTGCTGCTGAAGGCAGTACGGTAACTAGTTTTGTTAATACCGTAAGTACATGCTTTGCATGAGTGACATTTAGTGAATCCCCGTGAGCTTTTCAACCAATCTTTTGAGGGAATCACCTCAGGACAATTAGACACTAGGCTGTTATGGAGGGAAGTAGCCCTTTTATAGGTGATGTTAGGTTTGGTGGGCATAGCTTGACCTATAATAGGGTCAGAACGAATTAGAGCCCAATTTTGGTTAACGATTTTATTTATAGCACTTTTTTGGGCACTATAGGGCACAATGAGTCTGACTGAACTGGAGTCCAATGCTTTGCTGGATTCAGATGTGGGCAGTTTATTTGCTTTGGGGGCAAGGAGAAAATGTCTATCCTGTTTTGCAGTTTTGTTGATGGCTGTTTGAATAATATGAATAGGGTAACCTCTGGCGAGGAATCTGTCCCTACATTCATTTTGTGCCATCTTCAAATCTGATGGGTTGCTACAAATCCGTTTAATTCGCAGCATTTCCCCATAGGGGATGCTGCAAATAAGATGTTTGGGATGAAAGCTGGTGTAATGAAGGATGGAATTGCCCGCTGTCTCCTTTCTGTATAATTTCGTTTCCAGTGTATTGTCATGGATGTAAATTTCTATGTCTAGAAAGTGAATGTTGGTATCACTCATGGTACAGGTAAAGTTTAAATTAATATTGTTGGTATTCAAGAGGTTAACCCACTCCTGGGCCTCTTCCCTACTACCATTCCAGACAAAGATAAGATCATCGATGTACCTGTAATACATTTTAACATGATTGTTGTAGAGGTCGCCTAGAGTCCCTTTTAGGACCAGCTCCTCCCACCAGCCCATAAAAATACAGGCGTAGCTGGGGGAGAAGCTGGCCCCCATTGCCACCCCCCGCATTTGTTGATAGAAAGTTTGATTAAAGGTGAACATATTATGATGTAGACAAAAGGTCACCATATCTAACAACATTTTGTTATGCTCAGGGGAGGTGGGTCTGTTTTTGGAGAAAAAGTAACTCAAGGCTCTTAGACCATCTTTATGATCAATACAGGTATAAAGGGATGATACATCCAGGGTAAGCAAGAGATATCCAGGGTCCCAAACAAAGTTCTGGATTTTGTCAAGAAAATCACTAGTATCTCTCAAATAGGAAGATAATCCAGTTACACAGTCCTGTAAAAAAAAGTCAATATAGTTAGAGGTGTGTTCCAACAAACTGTTCCTGCCGGAAATGATGGGCCTTCCGGGGGGGTGCATGGCATCCTTATGAACTTTAGGAATAAAGTAGATGTTGGGAATGACCGGATAATCTTTTTTCATATATAGATATTCATCTTTGGTAATTAGTCCAGCACTCTTCCAGGCTAAAAGTTTCAGATGGAATGAGTTGAAGGTCTCTTTAATTGCAGAAGCACTGCTCATTTTGTAGCAATTGCGGTCATTCAATTGAGACATTGCTTCAGTCATGTATTGATTTCTGTCCCATAGCACCACGTTGCCTCCCTTGTCCGAGTTTCTAATGACAATCTGATTATTTTGTTGTATTTTGGCTACAAGATTATCATACGCTCTATTTTGTCTAAGTATTTTATTTCTCGTGGCACATGTTTTAAAGTTCAATTTTTTCAGTTCATTGATCACATGCTCGTTGTAAATGTCAATGCCATCACGCGGCATGATAGGGTTGAACTTAGATTTGTTCTTAAAGGGAGTTACGATTTTCTTTTCTGGAGCTTGGTTGACAAGTAGACTTTCTTGAAACGATTGCGAGGGTTCAGTGCGGTTTTCGGCATGAAGATTCATATATATATATTTTCTCCACCAAGTTACCAGCGCACGAGGAGATATTGGCAGGCGGCTAGCAAAGCTGACAACACCTTTTCCCAACCGGGATGAACATTTTAATGATGGAGGCAGCAATGCACTTGCGTACATGAACTACGGAGTCTTTTACCCAGGAACTAGCAAGACCAGAATGCCTTTGTGGTAACGCCCACTGGGGCGGGACTTCTATTTAAATAAATCAGATGTTCAAACACTCACCTGCTTCCTTCGTCGTTTGCCAGTGAACAAGAGCACTTCCATTGCTCGAAACGCGTATGACTGCAAAGGGATTGCAGCTTGCTGACTTCCTGCTGCTTGTGGCGTGCTGAGCGGTAACCCTTACCTGTGTGGCCATTTCTCAAGGGCAACTTGGTGGTGAGAATAAATGGCGGCCGGTCCGGTCGCGGAATGGCCCCACCGCGGATGTGCGAATCCTGGGTGTTCGCAATTTGGACACTAGTGGGAAGTTGGGGGGCCTGAGCCACGAGAAGATATTGGCAGGTGGCTAGCAAAGCTGACAACACCTTTTCCCAACCGGGATGAACATTTTAATGATGGAGGCAGCAATGCACTTGCGTACATGAACTACCGAGTCTTTTACCAAGGAACTAGCAAGACCAGAATGCCTTTGTGGTAACGCCCACTGGGGCGGGACTTCTATTTAAATAAATCAGATGTTCAACACTCACCTGCTTCCTTCGTCGTTTGCCAGTGAACAAGAGCACTTCCATTGCTCGAAACGCGTATGGCTGCAAAGGGATTGCAGCTTGCTGACTTCCTGCTGCTTGTGTCGTGCTGAGCGGTAACCCTTACCTGTGTGGCCATTTCTCAAGTGCAACTTGGTGGAGAGAATAAACTGCGTCCGGTCCGGTCGCGGAATGGCCCCACCGCAGATGTGCGGATCCTGGGTGTTCGCAATTTGGACACTAGTGGGAAGTTGGGGAGCCTGAGCCATGAGGAGATATTGGCAGGCGGCTAGCAAAGCTGACAACACCTTTTCCCAACCGGGATGAACATTTTAATGATGGAGGCAGCAATGCACTTGCGTACATGAACTACGGAGTCTTTTACCCAGGAACTAGCAAGACCAGAATGCATTTGTGGTAACGCTCACTGGGGCGGGACTTCTATTGAAATAATTCAGAAAAGGGGGTGGTGATGAACAGAGTGCCTGAATTAAGCAGACCACTCTTTCCCAGTCCAAAGATCAGGGCTTGATCCATCACCGTTTTTTAGCTCACTGCACCATCCCAGCTCAGAACTTGGCTATATGCAAATTAGTCTGTTCCTGTCCCAGTGCATGATGGGAACAGGGCAAACCAAACTACCAAGCCAATTCTTATACTGGGAAGGAAACAAGCTTCCGGGGACCGGTTTCTGCCATTTCAGGCGTCGTCGGCACTTCCATTGCTCGAAACGCGTATGGCTGCAAAGGGATTGCAGCTTGCTGACTTTCTGCTGCTTGTGGCGTGCTGAGCGGTAACCCTTACCTGTGTGGCCATTTCTCAAGGGCAACTTGGTGGAGAGAATAAATTGCGGCCGGTCCAGTCGCGGAATGGCCCCACCGCGGATGTGCGGATCCTGGGTGTTCGCAATTTGGACACTAGTGGGAAGTTGGGGGGCCTGAGCCACGAGGAGATATTGGCAGGCGGCTAGCAAAGCTGACAACACCTTTTCCCAACCGGGATGAACATTTTAATGATGGAGGCAGCAATGCACTTGCGTACATGAACTACGGAGTCTTTTACCCAGGAAGTAGCAAGACCAGAATGCCTTTGTGGTAACGCCCACTGGGGCGGGACTTCTATTTAAATAAATCATATGTTCAAACACTCACCTGCTTCCTTCGTCGTTTGCCAGTGAACAAGAGCACTTCCATTGCTCGAAACGCATATGGCTGCAAAGGGATTGCAGGGTGCTGACTTCCTGCTGCTTGTGGCGTGCTGAGCGGTAACCCTTACCTGTGTGGCCATTTCTCAAGGGCAACTTGGTGGAGAGAATAAATTGCGGCCGGTCCGGTCGCGGAATGGCCCCACCGCGGATGTGCCGGTCCTGGGTGTTCGCAATTTGGACACTGGTGGGAAGTTAGAGGGCCTGAGCCACGAGGAGATATTGGCAGGCGGCTAGCAAAGCTGACAACACCTTCTCCCAACCGGGATGAACATTTTAATGATGGAGACAGCAATGCACTTGCGTACATGAACTACGGAGTCTTTTACCCAGGAACTAGCAAGACCAAAATGCCTTTGTGGTAACGTCCACTGGGGCGGGACTTCTATTTAAATAAATCAGATGTTCAAACACTCACCTGCTTCCTTCGTCGTTTGCCAGTGCACAAGAGCACTTCCATTGCTCGAAACGTGTATGGCTGCAAAGGGATTGCAGCTTGCTGACTACCTGCTGCTTGTGGGTTGCTGAGCGGTAACCCTTACCTGTGTGGCCATTTCTCAAGGGCAACTTGGTGGAGAGAATAAATTGCTGCCGGTCAGGTCGCGGAATGGCCCCACCGCGATGTGCGGATCCTGGGTGTTCGCAATTTGGACACTAGTGGGAAGTTGGGGGGCCTGAGCCACGAGGAGATATTGGCAGGGGGCTAGCAAAGCTGACAACACCTTTTCCCATCCGGGATGAACATTTTAATGATGGAGGCAGCAATGCACTTGCGTACATGAACTACGGAGTCTTTTACCCAGGACCTAGCAAGACCAGAATGCATTTGTGGTAACATCCACTGGGGCGGGACTTCTATTTAAATAAATCAGATGTTCAAACACTCACCTGCTTCCTTCGTCATTTGCCAGTGAACAAGAGCACTTCCATTGCTCGAAACGCGTATGGCTGCAAAGGGATTGCAGCTTGCTGACTTCCTGCTGCTTGTGGCGAGCTGAGCGGTAACCCTTACCTGTGTGGCCATTTCTCAAGGGCAACTTGGTGGAGAGAATAAATTGCGTCCGGTCCGGTCGGGGAATGGCCCCACCGCGGATGTGCAGATCCTGGGTGTTCGCAATTTGGACACTAGTGGGAAATTGGGGGACCTGAGCCATGAGGAGATATTGGCAGGCGGCTAGCAAAGCTGACAACACCTTTTCCCAACCGGGATGAACATTTTAATGATGGAGACAGCAATGCAGTTGCGTACATGAACTACGGAGTCTTTTACCCAGGAACTAGCAAGACGAGAATGCCTTTGTGGTAACGCCCACTGGGGCGGGACTTCTATTTAAATAAATCAGATGTTCAAACACTCACCTGCTTCCTTCGTCGTTTGCCAGTGAACAAGAGCACTTCCATTGCTCGAAACGCGTATGGATACAAAGGGATTGCAGCTTGCTGACTTCCTGCTGCTTGTGGCGCGCTGAGCAGTAACCCTTATCTGTGTGGCCATTTCTCAAGGGCAACTTGGTGGAGAGAATAAATTGCGTCCGGTTCGGTCGCGGAATGGGGTCACCGTGGATGTGCGGATCCTGGGTGTTCGCAATTTAGACACTAGTGGGAAGTTGGGGGGCCTGAGCCACGAGGAGATATTGGCAGGCGGCTAGCAAAGCTGACAACACCTTTTCCCAACCGGGATGAACATTTTAATGATGGAGGCAGCAATGCACTTGCGTACATGAACTATGGAGTCTTTTACCCAGGAAATAGCAAGACCAGAATGCCTTTGTGGTAACGCCCACTGGGGCGGGACTTCTATTTAAATAAATCAGATGTTCAAACACTCACCTGCTTCCTTCGTCGTTTGTCAGTGCACAAGAGCACTTCCATTGCTCGAAACGTGTATGGCTGCAAAGGGATTGCAGCTTGCTGACTTCCTGCTGCTTGTGGGTTGCTGAGCGGTAACCCTTACCTGTGTGGCCATTTCTCAAGGGCAACTTGGTGGAGAGAATAAATTGCTGCCGGGCAGGTCGCGGAATGGCCCCACCGCGATGTGCGGATCCTGGGTGTTCGCAATTTGGACACTAGTGGGAAGTTGGGGGGCCTGAGCCACGAGGAGATATTGGCAGGGGGCTAGCAAAGCTGACAACACCTTTTCCCATCCGGGATGAACATTTTAATGATGGAGGCAGCAATGCACTTGCGTACATGAACTACGGAGTCTTTTACCCAGGACCTAGCAAGACCAGAATGCATTTGTGGTAACATCCACTGGGGCGGGACTTCTATTTAAATAAATCAGATGTTCAAACACTCACCTGCTTCCTTCGTCATTTGCCAGTGAACAAGAGCACTTCCATTGCTCGAAACGCGTATGGCTGCAAAGGGATTGCAGCTTGCTGACTTCCTGCTGCTTGTGGCGAGCTGAGCGGTAACCCTTACCTGTGTGGCCATTTCTCAAGGGCAACTTGGTGGAGAGAATAAATTGCGTCCGGTCCGGTCGGGGAATGGCCCCACCGCGGATGTGCAGATCCTGGGTGTTCGCAATTTGGACACTAGTGGGAAATTGGGGGACCTGAGCCATGAGGAGATATTGGCAGGCGGCTAGCAAAGCTGACAACACCTTTTCCCAACCGGGATGAACATTTTAATGATGGAGACAGCAATGCAGTTGCGTACATGAACTACGGAGTCTTTTACCCAGGAACTAGCAAGACCAGAATGCCTTTGTGGTAACGCCCACTGGGGCGGGACTTCTATTTAAATAAATCAGATGTTCAAACACTCACCTGCTTCCTTCGTCGTTTGCCAGTGAACAAGAGCACTTCCATTGCTCGAAACGCGTATGGCTACAAAGGGATTGCAGCTTGCTGACTTCCTGCTGCTTGTGGCGCGCTGAGCAGTAACCCTTATCTGTGTGGCCATTTCTCAAGGGCAACTTGGTGGAGAGAATAAATTGCGTCCGGTTCGGTCGCTGAATGGGGTCACCGTGGATGTGCGGATCCTGGGTGTTCGCAATTTAGACACTAGTGGGAAGTTGGGGGGCCTGAGCCACGAGGAGATATTGGCAGGCGGCTAGCAAAGCTGACAACACCTTTTCCCAACCGGGATGAACATTTTAATGATGGAGGCAGCAATGCACTTGCGTACATGAACTATGGAGTCTTTTACCCAGGAAATAGCAAGACCAGAATGCCTTTGTGGTAACGTCCACTGGGGCGGGACTTCTATTTAAATAAATCAGATGTTCAAACACTCACCTGCTTCCTTCGGCGTTTGCCAGTGAACAAGAGCACTTCCATAGCTCGAAACGCGTATGGCTGCAAAGGGATTGCAGCTTGCTGACTTCCTGCTGCTTGTGGCGTAATGAGCGGTAACCCTTACCTGTGTGGCCATTTCTCAAGGGCAACTTGGTGGAGAGTATATATATATATATATACATATATATATATATATAGATATATATATCTATATATATATATATATATATATATATTTAGATATATATATTACCTACTGGCGGTCGCCAGTAGGTATATATAGTTAGGATTTTTTCTCTATGGGTTTTTTGAAAATTCTATGTCTAATAACTTTGGCGTTTGTGGACGGAATTGGCTGAAATTTTCATGAAAATGGCACATTTTGTTTTTGAGCAGCCCTTGAAAATTTGGGGGGGGTTCGTCAAGGGGGGGCCGAGAAAAAAGGGGGGTCCCAAAACGTGTTTTTAACATTGAGTTTTCCATAGGGCGGTTGGCCTCACCTTTAGCCCGAACGGCTGAATGGATTTGCACGAAACTTGGCAAAATTGTAGGGACTGGTAGCCCGATGTGCCTTTTGTAGGTCTCAATATATGTGCTCCAGTGGATTTTGAGAAATTAACGTTCAAAAAAAGATATATATCTGTAACAGCGGACCGGGCAGCGCTCCGGTTCGCGGACTTTTCGCGTTACGGAGCTTTGTGAAGCGAAGCTGATTGGTTCTCCGGCGTCTGTAAACATTCCAAACAGTCCGTAGCGGCCGCCATCTTGTCTCTCGGTAGGATCGAGGGACAAGAGGAGGCCAAAGCGAAGGGGCAAATGACCATAAGGGGGCATAGTAGATCCTCCCTGACCCCCTAGGTTTGATGTGGAGGTTTTAAAAGGGCCCCGCGGGGCAAAAAAAAATAAAAATAATAATAATCGAACGGCTGAATGGATTTGCACGAAACTTGGGGAAATTGTAGGTACTGGTAGCCCGATGTGCCTTTGCTAGGTCTTAATATATGTGCTCCAGTGGATTTTGAGAAATTAACGTTCAAAAAAAGATATATATCTGTAACAGCGCTCCGGTTCGCGGACTTTTCGCGTTACGGAGCTTTGTGAAGCGAAGCTGATTGGTTCTCCGGCGTCTGTAAACATTCCAAACAGTCCGTAGCGGCCGCCATCTTGTCTCTCGGTAGGATCGAGAGACCAGAGGAGGCCAAAGCGAAGGGGCAAATGACCATAAGGGGGCATAGTAGATCCTCCCTGACCCCCTAGGTTTGATGTGGAGGCTTTAAAAGGGCCTCGCAGGGCAAAAAAAAAAAATATTGTTTTTTTAGTTCTTTTGCGTGGGGAGCGCCCGGTTCGCGAACCGGGAAGCGTTCTGGGGAGCGTACTTTCTTGAAAATTAGTGAAAAAAGTTAGAGTAAAATAATAATTGTGAGTGATCAGATGTAGGGTAGCTCTGAGAAGAGCTTTTGGGTTTATGGTACATTTAGGTACTTATAAGTAGGTACCAATGCACAGTCTTAAATTCAGAATGAAAATTCTGTTGCCCTCATCTGAGAAGTGAACTCCATCTCCTCTGTAGATATCTTGCATGTAGTAACGCAAGTTATTGTTGTACAAGGAGCCCATTCCATGGTCTCTCATGTAAGCTGAAACAGATTTGTTTACATGCTTCCTCGACTTCTCAATTTGTGGACAAAATTGGTTCGACCACCTCCATTTCTGTCTTTGGCATATATTTGAATATACCAAGGCAGTCTGAGGAAAAAGTGCCATCAATTGCTCAAAGGTGTCCTTTAAAAGCATTTCCAGACCTACCCCAGTCAAAGTGCCCAAGTCATTACCTCCACAGTGCACAATTAACAGGTCAGGTTTTGGCAAATGCATAAAGGTTTTCACCAATGGTATCAATTGGTGACATTTTAATCCTCTGTGGCCAAACCACTTAATTTCCACATCTTGTAAATTGAGGTTAGGTAAATTCCTGTTTTCAGCGTACCTCTGAGCCCAATAGATGTAACTATGTCCAACAATCCAGACAGAAAACATGGCGAGAGAAGGTTCTGCTGCAGTCAGATGAAGTGTGGCAATGAAATGGCAGTTGAAAAAATAAGAGTTTAAAGTGAAAGAAACTGTGGAGTTTCTGTGTTAATGAAGCAGTAACAGTGATTGGTGGATTTTGATTGCTGAAAACAGAAAGTTAGGGTGCATGGATGTGTTCGTTGAAAGATGTATTTTGAGTGGCGAAGAAAAAATCATTAAATGGAAGAATGCACTTGTTATGCAGGTGCACTGAGAGTTCAGAGTTCAATTGCAACATTGTTGTGTGAACTTGCAAACACCAGAGGTCTTGCAAGAGGTGGTTGCTATGCAAAAAAGCAGAGAGGGCAGAGGGGGGAAGGGTTTTGATTTGAAAAAAAGTGAGGGAAGAGTTTTGATTGGGTGACATGAGAGATATGTGTGAAGAATTACAGCATTTTTGTGCTTTTGATAGCTGCAGACTCTGGAGTGCATACCTTTTGCTCTGCTGAAGTCAAATTGGTGTGTTTCTGAGACTGTTTTGAAACTCAAAGTATTTGCTAAGGTGAGAAAAGATTTCTTTAATTTAGATAGAAAATAGTGTGCTTTAAGGAGAAAATTATGAAGAAAGTTGTGTTTTTCAAATGTTGCTTTGTCTCAAGTGTTTTACAAATAGATTTTGTTTCTTTGAGAAATTGTAATTGGAGAAAATGTGAAGTATTAGTACTGACAGGGTTTTTATGTGCATAGGAGCTGTGGAGTGTTTTCAAATTATGATTTGTAAATCGTTTTTGAGGAAAAGGAATGGTTTTAATACTTATGACAAGGACATAATGGTGTATGCTTCTTTATAAGGCAATTGAGTGTCTCTGATGTTATTTTTCCCATTTTAATGTAAGACGTTTCCCTGTGGAGCAAATTGCTTGTAAATATGCTCCCACCTGTGCATGGCAAATTTAGATTTTGAATGTTTGCGTTACATAGGCATGTTAAAGGTGACCGAAACATGCTGCAAAGGCAATCAAAAAACGCTTTCATGTGTCTTAAGGACATTTTAAGTCATTTCCCCATGTGGAGTGTTTTCAAATTATGAGTTGAAAATCGTTTTTGAGGTAAAGGAATGTTTTCAAAATTTATTTGCGCCATATGCCCCCAAATTTCTTTTTCAGGGGTGCAGCAGGGTGTTCTTGAGACACCCCTGCACCCTCGGAAAAATTCGTAATTTGCGATGAGGTAATTGCTAATCGCAAATTGCACCTTCATTCGTATGGGCCTCCTGCTCCATGGAAATGAATGGGTAATTTGTAATTAGCAAATAGCTCATCGCAAACTAGGAATGGTAAAGAATCGCTATTTATTTCTTAAAGTTCGCTATTTAGGAAATGCAAAAAACTTTGATGATACATATGGCGGTTCATCTCTAAGAAGATAAGAAGCATAGGGATAGATTTATGATGACTGGCGCATCACCAGGGATGTGCCAGTCATCCTGCGCTGCTGTTCCGACACCCATGGTGTGCTGCATTTACAATGCGGCGCATCATGGGGCAAAAACAGCACAGATGCGTGACGTATCTGTGCCGTAAAGGTGGCGCATTGCTGGAGTTGTATCGCAAGTGTGATGAAGCTCCAGCAAGGCTCAGGGGTGCCCCTGTCGCAGGGTTTCTGTTCTCACACAGAACTGTGCACAGAGGATTGGAACCTCGGCGAATTAGGGTGTTCCAAAACTCACCTTAGTAATCAAAAACCCCTTAGCAAGCTAGGTACAGTGTCACATTGGATATAACAAACTCTCAATGTTTAGACAATCCAGAATATGAACTTATAGTACCTCAGGATACGTGGAACTCATGAACACTCGGTCGTTATATATTTCTTAGAAACCAGAACATGGAGTTAAGAAGAACACATGTGTATTTGAAATGTTTATTTACTAATGCCGTCTTCTCAGGCGTAGTATCTTAGATAATACAAGTACACATATTATCAGTAGCAAAATTACCAGCATAGTTACTAGTACATAAAAAGCGAATGGTGACAGTATGTTAACATGCTGTAAATGAATAAGAGTTAGCAACACTTATAAGCAGCCGCGGGCCGTGGAGGGAGTTACGGTGGGGCAGGCTCCACCCTGCCCCTCCCCCTCCCCCTCCCCGCCTCCCTGCCCCACCGTAACTCCCTCCACGGCCCGCGGCTGCTTATATCTCACCCTCTCACCCTCCCTAATACACATATTATATTATTTGCTAAGAAGGTCTCTTTGTGTTGCTTTAGGGCGTGCCCATACTTTAGTGTCTTAGATTTGAAGGAATCACATCAGCATACACCAGCTCTCTCTTCATGTGAACCGCATCAAGTGTTGTGTATGTGTGTTCGGCAAAGCAATATAAAACCCGCCTCATGCCCAGAATTGGCAGAAGCTGCACTTATGTTATGAGTATGAAGTCGTGGAGATCAGACCTCATAACAATTCTGTATCGTGTTGTTCTTGAAACTTCAGCACTCGCTGTACAGATATAGTTTAACAAGCAAAGCAGATAGTAGAGCAATAACATATTATTCTCATGTAAACCACGATGAACTACTAGGTTGAAAGCTAAAGCAACAACTAAGTGTCGTGTGCAGAAGTTGCAAAAAAGGAAAAATGGCGTTTAAACCGGTAATGAGCCCATGCTAACTTAACACGGTGTAAAGATATCCAGGATCTAGATGAGACCTCCCCATGATCCGGAAACGAACTGAATAAGATAATAGAAGTGCCATCTCATGAGAGCAGATTGCAACTTTATATGTGGACGGTCCGCAAGGTAAAACATTAAAAACTAGGAAAATGTAATGCTAAAGAAAAATAAAACAGCCAACTACTTTATCGAGGCTTAAGCCAATAGGCAAGCTAAATAATAAAAACTTGACAAATAAGTCAATGAATTGTCAATGAAATGCTAGTACTCAGCATATCAAACATGAAAAAGGTCTATGACATAACTGTGTATGCAAAATAAGCTGCAACAGCCTCCAATAGGAAGTCACCGTCTTCATCCGAAAAGAGTTCAGCCATCCAATTTAAAAGCGGAAAAGAACATACGTGCTCTCCCAGCACCGGATCCTCTATCACCATCAGAGGACAGCTCGGTGGGTTTTCAAGAAAGCTCTGTTCCAAGAAAGACTGTGTTGCCGCCAGTAAATTCCAGGGACCAATTAGTCCATGCATCAATGCCACAGCCATAATCCTTTCGCCAGGACAAACCAACTCGTGAGTAATGATAGGACTCATCAGCTGATTAAAGTCGACGTCAGGAGAAACCGGTCCGCAGAGACACAAATCAATGGCCCAATCGAAATCACAGGTCAGGCAGTGAAATACAGGCTGGACACAGGTGAAGTAGGAGAACCGAAAAGATAATCCATATGCCGTGCTTAATATCGCCAACGGCATTGTGCCATAATATTCAAGCATGCGATTGCGGAACAGCGTCAGCAGCTGCAGGGCGGGAGCTTGCACAGGAGGGACATCCATATTTAAAAATGTAAAAAAGCACAAGAGCGTCCGCTGCTAATGCAAGTAAAAATGGGAATCCACCAAGCACAGTGGAAAAAATAGAATGAAAGAAAGCAGGGATGACTCCAAAGATTTTCTCAAATGAAGTCACGAGACCACTGGTAACAACTTTAAAAAAGTGCGCCAGGCCCTTTGTGGAGGACGCGTTAAAGATAGTCCGAACCATGTCGCTGAAATGCAAAGGCGAATCAGTATTTAAAAGGGTCTGCACCTCTGTACGGGTGTTCGCTATGTGAAGCACGAAAGTTTCACGGGCCGAACTCAAGGCCACCTCTCTCTGAGACAAAAGAGCTCTTATTCTTGCCATGCCGTTGAAATCTGCTCCCAAGGTTGGTATTTGTGGCCAGATTGAAAACTCCCTATGTTCATGTGTGGGAGGAAATAGAACATTTCTGCAGCAAATAACCCGTTCACTTACTGTTACGATAAAAGGAATACTTTTAATTAACCCAGAACAATCTTCATTATTGAGCATCAAATAACTACCATTTTCCAACAACTTGAACGTGGGGATGATAGCAGGAACTGGCGTGCCTTGCAACACGCAAGCCATATTTGGTCGGTGTTTGTTGCATGAACCATGTAACTGTATGTGCCTACACATTAGTGAATGATCTGGCGTCTCAGTGCATTCCTCTCCATTCAGATAAACTTCTTGATCATCTTTGAAACATCTGTATGTGTATGGAAGCGACCAGACCTCATGAAGAAAACCACTACCTAAAGGTTCATAACGACCTATTGGTATATATTTCATACAATTTGAAAACTTATATAAAGCAAAAGGCAGCGTTATTAAACCGTGGATAAGGCACGTTGCCAAAGCAGCCAACCTTTTGGATTTATACTGGAAATGTTAAAGGAAGAATTATGGAGTAGGGCCTGTAAATCTTTAATGGACAACCGAGTAAAATTACTCCAACCATCATATTCCTCTAACTCCGGGATAGTAGGGGTGTTTAATTTTTTAGAAGTAGCCAATCCAAAGCATTTGGTCTGGGAAATTGTTTCATTCACAAACAACATATGATTTGGGATGAGACATGCACGGTGCAAAGCCTCAGTGTCTTGTACCTGCCAGGTTCGTGAACCCCAAACTGATGTAGATCCTGGATATCTTTACACTGTGTTAAGTTAGCATGGGCTCATTACTGGTTTAAACGCCATTTTTCCTTTTTTGCAACTTCTGCACACGACACTTAGTTGTTGCTTTAGCTTTCAGCCTACCTGCGTCAAGATCTATGCCTGCTTCAAGCAGGCGCAGGGTTTTGATGCAGCTTTGTCCTATCTGATTGTAAATGCGGCACACCATGGGTGGCAGAGCAGCGGTGCACGTTAACTGGTGCATCCCTGGGGATGTGCTAGTTAATATAAATCTGCCCCTTTACATTTAATTATGTGCAGGGGACACAGAGTCGGTGAGGTTTATCCAAGGTTAAGAAGAGATGAGTCCTGTTCAGTGAAAAATTGGAGATAGGCTTCACCTCCTCACAGCCGCGGGCCGTGGAGGGAGTTACGGTGGGGCAGGGAGGCGGGGAGTGGGAGGGGCAGGGTGGAGGGACCTAAAAACTGCCATATGGATAATTGCAGGTAAGTACATAATTTAATTATTTAAACGAAATTCGTAGCACGCACAGCATCGCATTTTGCGATGCTGTGCGCGCTACGAAATTCGTTTGAATAATTAAATTGTGTACTTACCTGCAATTATTCATATGCCAGTTTTTAGGTCCCTCCACCCTGCCCCTCCCCCTACCCGCCTCCCTGCTCCACCGTAACTCCCTCCACGGCCCGCGGCTGCCTCCTCAGCATCGTTGGACATGGTTAAATAATAGCTGCAAAATGTTACTCTTGTTAAACAATTTTACTATTATAATCTCTGAGATTTGTTTCTTACTCTGCAACATCTCATTGTTGTTATCTTTCTTTAAAGATAAAGACAACATCAACATGAGCGACAATCAGCAATCAGTTGATTTCAACCTCATCATTGAACTCGTAATTGAAACATCAGTGGATGTTGATCCCTTGGATGATTTCAATCCTGAGGATGAAGAAGAACGTGATGAGGATGCAGATTTGTCAGAATTGTATGACATAGGATGGGAAGCTGACGTGCTTGAGCCTATGGAACTATAAACATTTATTTTATAAATTTATAATAATTAAAAAGTAAATATTTAAACCGTTTAATTTAAAAATAAAGACACCTTCAAAAACAGGTTATGTGTAGTGTCTTCAATAAAATATTAAAATATGGTCATAAAATTAGATCAGATTCATATATAAAACAGCACAGGTAAAATGAATATAAATTCCATTTCTTTTCTGCTATTTCTGTATTCTAAATTTGCCATGTACAAAAAAATGTTCTATGTAAAAATGTTAAGTAATGTGTTACGTTTTTGATGACTGTTATTAATTTACTGTTGGGTAATAGTGGTTAATAACATTTTTTATTATATTTTACCACAGATTCAACTGCAGATCATTTCAAGATTTCAGCATGCCAACCAAAGAAAGAGTGAGAAAGGCTGCAAAACGTCAAAGACAGCAGGTGAATGAAAAAAAGCAGCAGTCCTCTAACAAAAAGATTTGTCAAGTCACCAAGAAAGCACCGGGTAAGAGTACAAAAACATTCATAAGAAATATCTGTAGTAAAAAAAATATTACTACAGAAAATGTTTCAGTCCAGAAAAGGAGAAGCAATTCAAACGGTAAGGAAAGGCCAATGAAAAATGTTACTGCTAGAGTAAGAGATAACTCTATGCATGAAAGTAGAAGGAAACAACAGTTTAGGGACATTCGTAAACGAATGTTCCGCAACAGGATAATTGGCAATTTGTTAAAAAATATTAAGAAAGGTCAACAGAAAGTGTTTTTTTATAAGAGAAAAAAAATAGTTGAGAAAGTTATTGATCAGGCATTTGAAATTAAACGTAAGTTATTTATTTTGACAATCAATAGAATTAGGAAGCTAAACAAGGCAATTTATGATTTCAAAAGAAATAGTAGATGGAAGAGAATAGTTAATCGTAGTAATTTTTGTGAAGTTTTTTCTGGAGATTGGATGCATAGTTCAAGCTCTGAGGCATTTTTTAATGAGGAGAGTTATTTCCAGGATAATGATTTGGTGCATGCAGTTGACACCAGTGGTCGAGCTTATGAAGTGAAAGATGGTTGTCCAGTTGAAAAAGAAAAACTTGTGACAACAGAGATAGAAGAGGTGTTAGGTAATGAGGTTTTAGGGAGACGTCCTAAGGGTCCTGTGTACACCTGGAAGTGTAGTAGTATTTGCAGTGTACGACAGGATTCCATCAATTTGCTTTGTGATTTTATACGGTCATTTAATAAGAAAAGTTTGAAGCAGAAAATGAAGTTGTTGCAAGAATTAGATCCTTGCAGAGTGAGAGAAGTGATAGGTTTGCATGGTCATTCACTGGCTTGTCTTTCCAGGAGAGTATGCCAGAGTGTTTTTCATCATTTCAGGATGCTAGCAGTGCATCATAATAAAGTGAGGAAATTAGTTAGAATGTTGTATTATGCTAAGAGTCCAGCAATTATGCTTAAACAATTATGCGCTGCTCTTTTGCATGGTTCTGAAATAGATGTGAAGAATATATGTGAAGAAATTGAGTTTTGTTACTTTGGAAGTAAAGAGGAGAATGTTGAAATTGACCAAGAAGAAGAGAGTAATGTGGAAGATAGTGTACAGGTTTCCAGTACAGATAATTTCCATAGGGAAATTGTGACGTTTGAGGTGAAATCAAGTGAGAGGCCAAATTTCACTTGTGTGTGTTGTCGACGCACTTATTATAAGAATCAGACTAAGTTAGTGGATTTATATGGAAAAAGTGAAAGGGAAAATAATAGTGAATGGAAGGATTTTACAACATACTTGATGGTAGAAAATTGTTTTGATTTGGGATTGGATCAACGTGTGTGTACTTATTGTTGTAACAAATTAAATCAAAACCAGATGCCTGCTAGAGCAGTTCATAATAATCTGGAATTGGTTGAGATTCCTTCTGAATTGAAGGATTTAAATACTTATGAATCTATTTTGATTCAAAGTATCCATCCCTTTCAGGCTATTGTAAGAATGGGGCCAAAGACAGGGAAATTGCCTCCATCAGATTTACAGAGAGGATTAAAGGGAAGAGTTGTTTATTTGCCTCTAGATTTGAAGAAAAACATTAACACAATTGGAGTAGAAAAAGTGGAAGAGGAACCTCTTGTTATCTTAGTTAATGGGGTTCCGACAAAGAATAAGAAAATATGGCAAGATTTAGTAGATGTTAGGAAAGTCAAAAGGGCAACATTGTATTTGAAAAAATATAATAAATACTATAAAAATGTATATGTTGCAGAAGAGGAAGTAAGTGAGGAAGAGGATAGCGATTTGTGTGCTGGTCAAATTGAGAAAGTAGAACCCTGTAATAGTGAAGAAACATATGAACATTATAGTGTTCATCCTTTGCATTCCAAGGAAGTCATGGGGAATGCTATTGAGTTGTTTCAAATGAAACAAGCGAAAGGGAGTCCCATTAGTGTTTGGGAGGAAAGTTTGGAAGCTCGGTGTTTCCCACAGCTTTTTCCAACAGGTCAGGGAGGAAGATATGATGAGCGACCTCATCAAATTCCTGCTTCTGAATACCGGACTTTGCGATTGTATGCAGGAGATCCTAGGTTTCGACAATGCATTCCTTATTTGTTTCATCTCCTGTTTGAAAGCGATCTGTCTGGACTGTCATATGCAGTGAACCACATCTTGAAAAGTGGTATACACATGCAAAACATCTCGGCAAGTGACTTTATGGATAAAGTCAATGTCCAAGACAGTATTTTGGATTCTCACCTGATTAATCTCATGGCGTGTCAGCGTGGTACTAATGAGTACTGGTACCGTCGTCATGGTGATTTAAAATGTATGCTGAGAAACTTAGGAACTCCCACATGGTTCCTCACTTTGAGCTGTGCTGAGTATGGCTGGGAAGACTTACTTGAATTTCTACGAGAGGCAAATGCTAACGTAGAAAACATCGAATTCAAGACACCCGGAGAACTGTGCTCTTTGGATCCAGTCAATGTATGTAGGTACTTCAATCATAGATTTGAAGGTATGATGTCTTTCATCATGAATAAGAAGAATCCACCTCTTGGAGAGGTGTTGGATTTCTTCTGGAGGAAGGAGTACCAAGCAAGAGGTGCTCCTCATATACATATGTTGCTGTGGATCAAGGATGCACCTAAATTTGGAACGGATGCAGAAGACTCAGTGATGAGTTTCATAGAACAGTATTCTACGTGTGCTGTTCCAAACGCAAAGGAGAAAAAAAGCCTAAGAGAAAAAGTTCTACGTTTCCAAAGCCATCGATGTGGAAAGTACTGTCGTCGTAAATTCCGGAACAAAGACAAGTTCTACACCAAATGTCGTTTCGGCTTTCCACGACCGGTGATTTCTAAAGGAAGAGTGAACAGTTTGATGTCTTCGCTGCGACATAATGTGATGAAGAAATCACCTGAAAACACATACAATTTGAAGAGGAACGAAGAGTCTAAGTACATCAACGACTACAACCCGGTGATTTTGTCCATGTGGAATGCTGACATGGATATACAGTTTGTGGCTGTTAACTGTATGGCTGTGGCTCGGTATGTGACATCTTACATCACCAAAAAAGAGAAGACAGAATTGAAGGATATGTGGGAGGACATTTCCCATGAAAAGAGCCTCAGCAAGAAGTTGTACAGTTTCAGTCTGAAGATATTGTCGCATCGAGAAATCGGAGCTTACGAATGTTCTGACCGGTTGTCTTCAGCAAGTCTCTATGCCAAGTCCAGGAGTATCGTTTGGGCGAGTGTTGGTCTTGCTGCAACGCGTAATCGAGTTCTCAAACCTGTGCGGGAAATTGAGTATTTGGCGGAAAAGGAGCCAAACAGTACCGACATTTTGAAGACCAACATGTTGGATACATATTATCCAAATCGAAGCAGTCACCTCGAGAATGTTTGTCTGTATGAGTTCTGCAAAATTACATATTCAAGAGAAACATCAAAGAAGATACTGAGAAAGGAGTGTATGCTGTAATAGGAAGTGAGGGATGTCTGGTCAAGCAAAGAAAATGCCACTTGATAAACCATCGAAAATTGAGTGGCGAATCTCCTGAAAAAAAGGAGTTTTTCTATTTAGCACTTTTGCAACTTTTTAAGCCTTGGCGTGCAGAAGAGGAACTGCTTGGAGATTTCCTTTGTTACGAAGACTCTTTCAATGTCCTGCTTTTCCCAAATATGTAGAAATGTTGAATGTGGAAATTGAGCAGGAAGCAACGATTGCAGCCGAGATTGCCAGAGACAGTTCTCAGGACAGTCAGAGTTCTGCTTCATTGAGTCAGGATCCACTAGGAGGACCTCTTATCGAAAATGAAGCTGCCACTGCTATGAATGAAGTGGAAAGAGCCATGGCACATGCTCAGGAGGATGCGGTTAACTTAGAAGAGTTGGAAAGACAACTCAACGTTGAGCAGAGGAAAATATATGACGAACTTACCATGCAAATTGATCATGGATTAAGTCATGACAAGAAAGAGTGCTCATGTACGTCGTTGAAGCCTGTCCGACTGTACGTGAGTGGAGAAGCGGGAACTGGAAAAAGTTTCCTTATTAAAGCAATTTCATGTTATTTGCAGGAAAGGACAGAGTCATCGCTGTCTTGTGTTGTCACCGCTCCAACTGGACTGGCAGCACATAACATTAAAGGGATTACTTTACATCGTTTACTGATGCTGCCAGTGGAGCATGACAACAAATTAGAATATCACAAGCTATCTGGAGATGCTTGTTTTGAAGTTTCAAGAGTCTTGAGGAAAATGAAACTTCTTATCATTGACGAAGTAAGCATGGTTTCCAATGTCATGCTTGCCTTTGTGCATTTGAGAATGCAAGAAGTTCTCAAAACAGAGTATGATGTGTTATTTGGTGGCAAACACATCATTGTTTTCGGAGATCTTCTGCAGCTGACACCAGTGAAAGGGCAACCTGTGTTCAAAATGCTCACGCATGAAGATACCAGGAAGTGCTTAGGGAGCATTGGCAACGTCAATATATGGTTAAACTTCAATTATGCTGAACTGCATGAAAATATGCGTCAGGCAAATGATGAAGTTTACAAGACTATTCTACAAGATGTTAGAATTGGAAAAGTGACCGAGCATGGGAAAGAAGCTTTACATGCACGATTACTGACAAATTTATATCCAGACGAAGATGTTGTGCCTGAGAATATTTTTCAGAAAATTACTGAGAAAAAATCTGGAATATGTTTGATGCCAACTCTTGCAGAATGTGCCAAATTCAACAACAAAATGTTGCATTTAGAAAAGCAAGAGATTGTGAAACTGGAAGCTATTGACAGAGTAGAGCATATGGGATCAACAATTATTTTGTCTGAGAATCTGAAAACAAAATTGGATTCATTAGAGAAGAGTATATCTAAAACTGCAGGTTTTGAAAAGACTCTGAATGTGTGCTTGAACTGCCGTATAATTTTAAGAAGGAATTTACATGTTGAAAGAGGTCTGGTAAATGGATCAATGGGTATTGTTGTTGATTTTGTGAAATACAGAAATAGAGATGGAATTGAATTTTTAAAAATTAAATTTGATGGCATTGAGGAAGTACAGCTAATTGGTCGTTGTTCTGCTAGATTTTTGCTTGTAAAAGACTTATATGTTCGTCGTAAGCAGTTTCCTGTTTGCTTGGCATATGCGGTGACAATCCATAAATCGCAAGGTTTAAGTGTAGACTGTGCATTGGTGAATATTGGCACTTCTGTGTTCAAGGAGGGTATGGCATATGTGGCATTGTCACGAGTTAGAACTTTATCGGGATTGTACTTGATTGAGTGTGATGTCACAAACATTTGTGCGGATCTAGATTGTGTTAAGGAATACAATAGGTTAAGAAGAGAGTATGCGCCACATTTGCCTCAGTATCCTTTGTTTGAGAAACGTGTGGTAGGCCGGAAACGAAGAAATGTGACCAATACTGGGGAGGTTGTAGCAAAAAGACGAAAAGTCGATGAACCTGAAATTATAAGCAGAAACAAAAAGGATTCTGTTGAAGATGTTGTTGGTTTTCAATTTGAAAACAGTTCTGGTGTCAACTGCTATGCTAATGTAGTGGTTAATGTTTTGTTTTCTCTAGAAAATGTAAAAGAAGAGATTGTGGTCAATTCTGATCAAAGATTTTGCAGTTTGTTAAATTCTGTGTTAGAGAAATGTAGCACTGATAGAACAAACATAGAAAGTGTGTCTGAAATTCGAAATCTGTTAGACAGATGTTCAGGCCAAACACAATTCTCTCAAAATAGTCAGCAAGATTGTCAGGAGTTTTTAATGTATATGCTTGATGTATTGCATGATGAAGGTGTAGATGTAGATCACCTGTTTGGGCTTTCTTATCAATGGCAGCATGACTGCGAGAACTGTAGGGTATCAAGTACTACTAGTGTAGACTCAGAAAGATTTATATATTTAACTTTGCCAGACAGTAAATCAGTCTCTTTTAATAAGCTAGTAAAAGCAGCTGATCACAACATGGAGTGTAGCCAATGTAAATCTGAAATGATGTCCACATTATTTATACGAACATATGGCCAGTATGTCATTTTAATGTTCCAACGATGTAGGCCTGATGGAACAAAATTGACAACTTTAATAAAAAATTTTGTGGCTTCACAGTTGTCAATATCAGGAAGGACTTTTGTAACTGTAGCAATTATATATCATGATGGTCCTTCAATAACATCAGGACATTACACAGCTTATTTAAAGTGTAGAAATGGCTGGTCATTCTGCAATGATTCTGTTTTAATTTTCAAAAAAAAATTGCCGTATGACCTTAAAAACTCTTACCTGGTGTTTTTAAAACCAAAATTTTAGGGAAAGAATCTCGGGATGTGCTCTGAGGAATTTCAAGTAGTTCTAATGGCTCCTACACGATTTGGCCTTGAGGATAAGTGTAGTACAGAGACATAACTTCTTACCATAACACTGGACGTCATGGAGAAATACGTGCACTTTGAATGAGTTCAGAAAAACTGTTTCTTTTTATAAGCTAATTGAAGCAGCCAATCAAAACATGGAGTAGAGGGAATGTAAGTCTGCAATGCTGTCTACTGTTTTACATTGCTTTGTGATTAAAAGTGATGTAGAGAATTAAATAATTGTACTAGTCATAAAGGTAGTGTAAGTCTGCTTCATAGTAAGCAGTATCAGTGTGATAGGAAATGTAGAACATGATTGAGCAAGAAGGGGAAGATATTACTAGTCCAGGATTGTGAAAATGATCTTCAACATTTTAATTGTGAAAGTTGCGGAAATAGAACATGACGGGATTGGCTTAAAAGAATTCTAAAAGTTATAAATGGCTCAGACACGATTTGGCCTTGTGGAAACGTGTGGTAGAGAGCGAGAAGTCATTTATTGTATGTAACATGTTTTTGAAAACGATGGAGGTTTTCTTTCAGAAAGTGGCGGGTTGAAAGTAATAACAGCACAACAGAGTGTAAGCTGTTTATAGGACATCCTTGGCCGTCATGGAAAGTAAGTTAACTTTAAGGAGTTCTGAATTCTGATTTGTTATGTTGTATGGGTTTTTTAAACACAATCATTTTGATTGTGTTTTTTTTCCCCGCTGTTATATGATGAATACCTTCAAGTCACTGTTTTAGTGAAATTTGATACATTCTGAGAACAGCAAAAATAAACCATTTAACATGTATAATTAATTCTGTTCTGTTTGCATTTATGATGTACATGTAGAACTGTGTAGGAGGCATGGAGAAGGTGAGGCTTCTGTAAGTGTCAAAGTTGTTGCATACAGTGCTCATATTCTACGTAGTCTTTTATATTTCATTACTTTCACTGTTTCTGACTGATCTAAAAATTTTTTTTTAAAAAGAACAGTAAGTATAAGGGAAGGAAACAGACAGTTATGTTAAAAGAAAGACAGCTATAGGGAATAAACTAGGGATACTGTTACCCGCAATCCTCTGCTGATGATGTCACTGAGCATGTCATGAATTATGTAATATGTGACATCATCAGCAGTGGATTACGGGTAATAGTATCTCTAGTTTACTCCCCTATAGCTGTCTTTCTTTTAACATAACTGTCTGTTTCCTTCCCTTATACTTACTGTTCTTTTTTAAAAAAAAGAATTTTTTGGTTCGCTTCCGGTTCGCGTACCGGCGAGCGAACTGGGAAGCGAACTAAGAGAAATAGAGGTTGGCACAGTTCCAAATATTGTACCAATTTTTTAATAACGGGGAGGTAGTTCTGAAAAGAACTTTTTTTTTATTGTTTTTGTTGTTTTATATTTTTTTTATTATTTTTCTGAACATTTTTTTACTTTTTTTGAATTTTTCTGAACAGTTTTATATTTTTTTTGGTTTTTTTTCGGAGGGGGCAACGAAAACGATTCATTGTAAAGGGCTCAACAGGAGCAACAAAAAAAAAAAAGAATTTATTATTTGGGGCGTTTCGTACAAACTTGCATATGATAGTCAATAGCTCTGTTGATCAGAGTGATGCTACTTTCTCTGTAGCAAATGAATCCACCGCAATGTACGCAGACTTGTTTTACTTCACCAAATCTCATTTGTATATTTGGCACCATCTCCCTTCCCTCTGGTCCCGTTACTTCCGGTACAACAGATCTTCTGGCCATAATAGGGAGATTATCTAGGTCGTTACGAAACTGTGCAGCACTGTAGTTGTTAGGATGCCACCTAGTCATATGGCGATGCATTGTGTAGTTTCCGAAACTGTATTTTTTGTCGGTCCCTCTGGACAGTCTATCTTGACATATAAGGCAAGTTACGTATCTTGCATTTACTTTTTTCTGACCTTTGGGAATTTTAAAAAATTGCCAAATGAAGTTTTCTTTCCGGTGAGACGTCCTGGGCTCCTCAGGCAAAAACTGCCTCTCTTCGTGCTCTTCCTCCTCTTCCTCTTCTTGCTCTTCTTGCTGAATTATAACTTCAGCAGGTGGTCCTCTCTTCCTTGGATGTGGTGGAGGTGGTGGGGAAGCACCAGCTGAAGCTACTAAAGAAGCCATTGCTCACTGGTAACAAAGGGTCTTTCTCTCACAATGATGAAAGTCAGAGTGAGGAAAGAAGGAGGGATTTTCATCATTTGGAAAAAACAATAGTTCTCAACCAATGAAAAGTGTTCATTTTAGATTATATGACCTAGTCTTACATCATTAGGAAACCAAAAGTGAAATGAACCAATGAAAAGTGTTATTACCAAGTCACATGACCTGCTGTGTTTACGTTACGCGCTTTGCACCGCCTCCCGGTTTGCTTCCAGAAACCTGCGCTTTGCGCCTCGGTAAGCGTACCAGTTCGCTAACGTAGCACGTCATATGACGTATCACGCGACAACGCGAAACGTCATGCGGACGGGAGGCGTCACGATGTTGTTTTCTAACGCGGCAGTTGCGGTAAAGGAACGTTTACCGGCTCGCGGTCTATTTCGCGGCATCAAGGTCAGCTAACGGGAAGCTTCCCGATTCGCGAAGCGGGAACGAAGAAAAAAAAATATAAAAAAAAAAATTATTAATAAACATATAAAATATATTTTTGGATTTAAAGAAGAATACATTTTACAGCTACAGATATTATCTGTTAAAAAACCAATGAAATTCACTGAAAAAACCATAGGTTATAGACCATATATAGTTAGGAATTAGCATTTACAAAACCTTGAAAATTCACTGAAAAAACCATAGGTTATAGACCATATATAGTTAGGAATTAGCATTTACAAAACCTTGAAAATTCACTGAAAAAACCATAGGTTATAGACCATATATAGTTAGGAATTAGCATTTAAAAAACCTTATTTTACTCACACAAAACCATTGAAATTCCATATATAGTTAGTTGCACTAACTATATATCGCGCACCCGCAATCCACTGCTGATGATGTCACATATTACATCATTCATGACATGGTCAGTGACATCACTGATGACATCACTGATGACATCTCAAATGACATCACTGATGACATCTCACTTGACATCAATGATCACATCACTGATGATATCATTCATGTGATAATACAATGCATCTCCTCACACTCTAATATAACCTCCGTTACACCCAGTGTTAAATAGAGAGTATCATTTTTGAAACCATTGACACACCAATACTAGTTACTACATACGCACTCACTGATTCCTATGTCTACACACACATTCACTCATACAATCATTCATACATACAATCACTCATCTTTACAACACTATCATATGCACTCATACACCTATACAGACACTCACACTCTGCCACTCATCCATGGAGTTACTCACACACCTAGTCAGTCCTGAAAAGAATCAATCACACTACCATTTTCTCATCTATACAGTTAAACACAGAACACCTTACATTTTTGAAACATATACTAACACATAGTTACTCTCTTATAGAATCACTGATACAAGTACACATTGATCTGCACAGAGTCACACACCTCCCAGCCAGCCATACACACACTCAGTCTCCCATACAAATACTTGTGCAACCAATCAATAACCCATATAGCTACTTATATAGCTACTGATCAACACATGCAGCAGCTTGCACAACAACAGACATACTGATGCACACTTTCAGACAGTTTAGTCACTAACCCGTGCATTCAGTAAGACGCATTTAATCACTCACTCATACAGTCAATCATGCACCTACTAAAACCTTCATTCAGACACTTATACATCCACTCATTCTTCAATATGTAAAACATATTTAAACTTTACAGAAACACATAATCACTGGATGTTGTCATCAGTGATGTCATCAGTGATGTCACTGACCATGTCATGAATGATGTAATATGTGACATCATCAGCAGTGGATTGCGGGTGCGCGATATATAGTTAGTGCAACTAACTATATATGGAATTTCAATGGTTTTGTGTGAGTAAAATAAGGTTTTTTAAATGCTAATTCCTAACTATATATGGTCTATAACCTATGTTTTTTTCAGTGAATATATATATATATATATATATATCGATATATAGATATAAACATATATATAAACATATATACTCATATGTACAACACACATACATGCAGTAATAATTACTTGGTCAGTCATTTAAATGTGTGTTCTGCATTATTATACTTAGACTGTGTAATGATTGTTAATTTTTGGTTGTTTTTCTTTGTCTTCCTTGTTTTCCTAACTCCATATAAAAGAAAGTGCAAACATATTTGCATAGAAAAAAGAATACAGACAACATGATCAACATACATATGTCTTCATGTCAGAAAAATACATGCAGTGAAAATATATACATTTTATTTTTTTATTTGTATGTTTTGTTCATTTAATACCTAAGTTAATTCATAATAAAACATAGTTTTTACATTAAGTGAAAACATTTTTTTATTTAATGTTCAGAAAAATTATTTGAATTTCAAGTTAATGAAATATTTAATTCAAAAGCAAATAGTGGTGTAGCATTTTTTCTTTTGTTCTACATGTAAAATAAATACATTAAATAATTTACAATTAGGTCTAACTTTCCAAATTAAAAAATCAGTATCTGTGAACATTGCAGTTTTTTCTTTTTTATATAGCACAAACTCGACTGTATAACTTAACCGTTCTTTATAACTTAAACCATAAATGGACCCGTCACCTCTGTCCCCTCTCCACACAAGTGCCTCCCCCCCTGAGAAACCTTCCCTACATGTCTGCATTTAGCCTCATTCCCTCATCTCAGCACTTTAACCGCATTTTTTTGAATGCCCTTTAAGACAGTACAGTAAAGTTTCTTTAAGCTTCAGTGTTCACACAGGTCGTAACACTGCATCATTTCAAAGATTTGAATTAATATGGATTGCAAGTTGCTTGTAAGTGTGCCACTCCAACTAACTTTGAAGTTCAAAACACACCGAGGCTTCAAGATATATGCAGGCCCTGCTTTCTGCATAACATTAATGACACAAGCTGCTGCAAGCTGTTCTGGCGGTATTTCGTGCGCTGTGGGACTCTGACTCTCATAATGTGTGCAGAGCAACTACTAGGCAATAGATTAGAAGTCTGTAAAACAATATTTACACATCTGTGTCAAGGAATTATTATCTTAGAAGCATCTCGAGTCTTGAGAAATGAGGCTTCGCATCTCTTTCTTCTACCTCTAAGATAACGTGTTGCTAGGGATCCGGTTTCAGTTGCAGAGCCCAGTTTATAGAAATAGCCGTCATTAAGAGGCTGCTGGGAGCAAACAGGCTGTACTGCTTGCTAAATCCCGTGCGAATGGCTGTACTTGGTGATATGGTTTTCAAATCAAATGCAAGGAATGCCTCTTTATTAGAGAAAGGGAAGGGCAAGAAGGACGATGGCCATAAACCAAAAATGTATATGAGTACAGTACAGTGTTAAATATATTGTTTAACATGTTATCAATAAATAAATAAATAAAGACATCAACAAATAAAGTACTAATTTAAGGGGACAATTATTTTTTCTTCCTGGAGGCCACTGCTCCCGCTGCAGAAGTCTGGGGTACCAGATACCAAGATTGCCTACTTTTAATCTCATTTTATGCCTCTTTCTTCCATATCCACATTTCCTACCTTTTATCATACTCTCTAGGGGTCAGATGTACGACCCTTTTTAGTGTTTGCAAATGGAAGATGTGTCCGTTTGTGACCGTAAAAAAGTTTAATGCATGTACAAACGCTATTTTGCGAGCCACTGACTTGTAAAATAGCGTTTGCAATTCTCGCTATTAGGAAGGGACGTCCCTTCTTAATAGCAAGATTCCCTGCCGTGTACTAATGTTTTAAGACTGCATTTGAGGCTGCAAAACACTCGCAGTTTGCCGCCTACCTCAAGTAGGTGGTAAACCACTCGCAAACTGGAAGGTGTCCCCGGGGGACCCCTTCCCCTTTGTGAGTGTATGAGAAAATATTTTTTAAGATCAAGCAGTGGTCCCAGGGACCACTGCCCGCCGTTAAAAAATGAAAGTGAAAAGTTTCATTTTTCTTTTTTAAATGCATCCCGCTTTCCTTTAAGTAAACGGGCTGAATAAAAAAAAAATTAACTGTTTTATTTCAAAAGCAGTCCCAGACATGGTGTTCTGCTGACCCCAGCAGGCCACCATCCCTGGGAGTGCTAGCTATACACAATGGGTTTGCAAATTGCGCTTGCCTCATGAATATTGATGAGGCATGCAATTAGCGATTCCATTGGGAATTGCTAACAGTGTCTGTGACACTGTTGTACATTGCATTTTGTGAGTCGCAAATTGTAAGTCGCTAATTGCGAGTCGCAAAGCGACGCAATTTGCGAGTCGCAAAATGTAAGGGTCGTACATTTGGCCTTTGGTTCTTTTTCTCTCTTTGTCACTGTTTTTCTAACTTTCTCCTTTTTCCTTTTCCGTCTATTTCCCTTCAGCTCTAAGTCAATGTCTGATGATGAAAAGAAGCCCCAGTCCTTAACAAACATTGGCAAAACCAATAGATCTCACTTATGAGCGATTAGCTTTGGCAATGTTTTGTAGCCATGCTGTACAACAGGGCAGGTGCTTTGCAGTGCAACTGATTTTAAAAAGTGCAATTTGAGGGCAATTAGATGTGTTAATGTATTTCAACCATGTTGTATAGCCGCATGGCTGCTGTTCAACATGGCAGAAAGTCAGGCAGAGAAGTGCTATGACGCTGCTGTACAACATGGCTGAAAGATATTGACACTGACAAAAGCCAATAGCTATCGCTTTGTCCGGATCAATTGACTTTGCCAATGTTTGTTTGAGTTTGCTAGAAGTGGGACTTCTGGTAAAAGAAAAAAGGCAGATATACTATCTGCCCTTTTTAGAGTGAATAGGTCAATATACTCAATAAAGGGTAGACAACGCATACACTGCTTTTGCTGGACATTCCACAAACACCAAACTCCAAACAGGGTCATTAGCTTGTTAACATGCTGAAACCTGAAATTTGGAAAGGTCCCCCGTACATTACATTCATGACAGGAAAAATAATCACAGGCCCCTTACCTATATGGAGAAAACTCTCTGTGCTTTGTGGTCATCCATGTTTTGTTTCCCAGAACAAACACCCGCTAGGAAATCAACCTGGCATTAGAATTCAGATGAAAGTGCTCCAACAATGTTGGAGGAACTCTTCCATTTATAAATGATCCCTTAGAGCAGCGTGGGTTTAAAAATATCGCTGTAGAGCTGGGGAGGAAAGGGCTCCATTGCCTGGGCGTGATGGTGGACCCCCCTCCATATATTAAGTAACTCCTCTAGTTGGTTTTGTTCACACTAGACAGAATACTTTTAAAGTAACAATGCCATAAGTGAATGTGACCTGAGGCATTTAAATGCAATAAATATGTCTCAGCTTCATGTCGCAGCAACACAAGAAGAAACAAAAGACAATGGGGCACATGCATCAAGCTAGGCATTTGCAATTCCATAATAGGGATTATTAAGGAATCACTATTAAGGAATCAAATTGCCTGTGCATGTAGGTTTCAATAAAAATATTAGCAATTCCTACATATTCCTTAATTGCGAATCGCAAATTGCGATTCACAATTAAAGAATGGCTTCCCATTCATTCCTATGGGTCTAGAGGCCTATGGGAATGAATGGGATTGCATGCGCAATTTGCGAGTAGCAAATAGGTACTTGCAAATTGCACATGCAATTTGAAGGGTGCAAGGAGACCAAAAGGCAACCTTGATGCACCCCAAACAAAAGGTACGTATGCACTTGTTGTGGAACACACATGCCCTATAGGCATGTGTGTGCACCACAATGCACTTTGAAAAATGCATTTATTTGAATTTTTCAAAGGAATTGTAAATTACCATCAACTTGAAGCTGATGGTAATATGCGATTCCAAATTGCGAAAATGCAATTCGCGAATGCATAATGCATCACATTTAGGGAATCGCAATTTGTGTTTCCCTAAATGCGTTCTCAAACCAGGTAATCACAAACAATTGCGATTACCTAATTTGTGAATGCATTTTGTTTGGTGCATCTTTAATTACATTTTACCGGTCTCAAACCGGTCGATTCTGTGAATCGGCAGATTTGCAACCCGTAAAATGCTTGATGCGTGTGCCCCAATAATTGTTACATTTGATATACAAACCGTTGACATTTAAATCAAATTCGGAAGAAAACATATCTGCAAATATACAGGTGCCATTAAACACCCTTGTCAGTACAAAAGCACTGACTGACAGCACATTGTTGAGCAATGAAGAGAACTTTTTGCCTTTGTCAGACACCATTTGCTCAAGTGACTGCTGCAAGGACGTTCAGAACGAATCCATGAATGACCAATAGCACTCACCAAGCTGATCTGTTAACATCACATTCTTCTATCCCTGCATCAGCCGACATGATAGGTTTGAAGTTCGACTGCTGTGTTATGATGATAGCGGTCGGAGTTTAAATAAGCTGGGGATTCTGACGGTGCAGGTATTTTCAGGGGGCATCATAGGTTCCCCCCAGGTCCCTAAGGGGAGGGCCATGGGGAAGGGGGCACTGCTAGGGGCCCCCAATGTCTCTTTTGGACAGCCTTTCCATGTTGGAAAGGCCGACATGGAAGGCTGTCAGAAACCAACATTATAATCCTGACGGCGGAAACGTAGTACTTAAGGGATTAGGCGGAGCTTCAGACTGACCGACAGACTCCATGAGCCCGTCGGAAGACGACTGCTGCCTCCGATCGTACCATCCTAATACGTCAGTCGGACCGCAGCAGTAGAAGCAGTTCAGAGCATAACCGGCAAGCTGTTGGTTGCGGTCCAAACTGCATCATAATGATGCCCTCTATAGAGATTTAAAAGTGAAGAATACACTTTATTATTTTCTTGTCTGCAAAGGTTTGTGTTATAGATCATGAGGTACCGTCGACTACACAAATTCAGGTAGGGACAATAATACATTGTTGTAATTGTACTAATTTTAATTGATGTTGGCAGAACCTGATTGTGTTAATTAATTAATTCATTCATTCATTTGATGGATTTCCCACTAGTTGAGAATTCAGAAGGTGTAAAAACTTAATACTCCAGTTAGTGAATTGCCTCTGATTTCTTTAGCGGATTAGGCAAAGAACGTTGTATAATAGTGAGAGAATTGTAAAAGATTGTGAACTGCTGCAAGAAGTGCCATCATACGCCTCATGGCGTACTGCTATTTGGGGGATGCAGTCCACTTTAGTCCTGATGTCCTCAGGACATAAGATGACCACATCGCCCCACCAGCAGTGCACTAAGAGGCGCGTTTCGCAGAGTGGTGTAAACAGGGGTGTGGCCTAGGACCACCTCGCAGCAATCCAGCTGTGTGGTGCTTACCTGTTGGGCTAGTTGGCCCCCAGGGACCCTCAGTATTCAGGGGGACTTTATTCTCCAACTTAGAACGTGCTAGATGGCGCGTTTGCTGAGTGGTGCGGGGAGGGGGCGGGGCCTCCAGTGAGATGCCGGCTTTTAAACAAAAAATCTTTGACGGGGGCTGTGTGGACCACGGTCTTTCAATATGTTTTGAACCCTGGGGGCCCCATCCCCCAGGGCTTGCACATTTTCTCCCCCCAAAAATGGGAAGGGGCCTCTCGGCCCCCCTCCCCAGGCCAATTTTGGCCCCTGGGACATGGCGAAACTAGTTTTTTTATGTATTTATATTTGGAGGGGGAGTGTGGCCCCCTCTTAAGGCCAATTTTAGCCTCAGGGACCCCATCCCCCGGGGCCAGCCTTTTGCTGTTTTTCCCTTTTTTTTATTAAAGGGAAGGGGGCCCGTGTGGCCACCCTTCCCTGGGCCACTATTGACCCCGGGGTCCCCCTCCCCGGGGCATGGCCATTATTTAATTATTTTAAAAAAGGGAAGGGGGCTGCATGGGCCCCCTCCCGTGACGCTTCACCATTGCAGACTGTGGGGGGAGCCCCAATGCCCCCACAGTCCCAGCTGGCTCACCGCCTCCTGTGGGAGCTGGCATTGCTTTTGCATAAGGGGAGCTGCTGACATGCAGGGCGGGAGCCGTGCTCCATAGCAAACAGCAATGTCCCGGAGGTGGGCACCCGGGACATTGCAGGAGCTGGCCCTGGGGGGTGGCGGTCCCCAGGGCCATCGAGGGCTCCCAGCATTTCAAAGCCTCAGGTATGTGGGTGTCCCTGGGGCCCAGGGGTCTGCAACGGACCCCCACATGTAAATAAAGTTTGCCCCGGGGAGGTGGTGGTCCCCGGGGCAGTGTGGGAGAGCAGGAACCCCCACACTATGTTTAGATATCTAAGTCCTGGGGAGGTGGCGGTCCTCGGGCTTGAGGGGGTACTTGACCCACGCACAAAAATCAAGATTACCCCGGGGAGGTAGAGGTCCCCGGTGCAGAGTGGGGGGGGCAATAGTCCCCCACTCATTTTTACAATGAAGCCCCAGGTGGGGTGCTGCCTGCCCCCATGCTTGTATAATAAAGCCCAAGGGAGGTGGCAGTCCTTGGGCTGTGGGGCCCCTGCTATATATTTCCTCATTGCCCCCGGCACCTGGCCCACAAAGGGCTTAACAATAAGGAAGCGCAGGAGCCAGAAATCCGTTTTATTTTTTCTTGGCGGACTTGCGCACCCAGCGCAAATTTGGCCAATTTTGTTTAAAAAAAAAGCTTTTTTGGGCCCTGGGGGTCCTTGTGGGACCTCCTGAGCAGGCCTAGGGGGTCAGGGTGTTTCTACCCTTCCTCTTATTCTTCATTTTTCACTTTGTTTCCCCCTTTTGCTTGCGACTCGGTTACTGAGTCACAAGAGGGCTGCCAACACTTCCTGGTTTGGAATGTTGAGAGCCAATCAAAATGAAGCTTGTTGTCGGGAGGATGCACAACTCCTCCTCAGTGCTCAGATATCGATATATTTATTTTTTGAATTTCTCAGCAACTGCTGAACGGATTTAGACCATTTAAAAAAAGAGTGCTTTCTGAACCAAGAGCTACCTTTTTGCCAAATTTGGTGTAATTCCGTTCAGCAGTTCGGGCTGTAGCCGTGTCAAACCTTTCCTATTGAAATTAACATGGGGAAAAAGTGTTTTGGGACCCCCTTTTTTCTCAACCCCCGCTTGATGAATAACCCCGAAACTTTCAAGACAGGAGCTGACCGGACCGCCCCATTAATTCTGAAAATTTCACAAAGATTCGTCAACCGACGCCAAAAAACACTTTCCCATGTAAACTAGATCCTAACTGTAACTACATACTGGGGACCGCCAGTAGGTAATAAACATATATATATATATATATATATATATATATGTATACATATATACTTGAAGATGAAGGATCACAAGAAAACAACAGCCAGCCAGGGCAAAAATCTGGATCCCAAAGGATGCAATGAGTCACAAAGAAATAAAATATCCAAGAAAGAAGTGGCTCAAACAGATAGATTCACCAAAGAACAAAAATATATTTCCACTACAACGTTTCAGCTTCCTCCTTCCTCAGGTAGTTTTAAGATGGTAAGTAGTTTTAAGTAGTTTTTATATATATTATATATATATATTTATTACCTACTGGCGACCGGAAAGAGCAAAGCGGCCCAGGAAGGGTTCGATATTGAGAAGCTGCACACCATGTCTGGGGCCCACTGAAGGGCAGTAAAACATGCAGGAAAACAAAGAACAATGGTTTGGCAAACTAATACGGACCCGACTCTCGGGAAGAATTGGGACCACATCTACCAGCATGCTTCATTGGAGAATGCATGCAGGGTTGGCTAATTATAGGTGTGGTTGTTTCCGGTTTTTGCCAACTGCTGCCCCATGAGGAAGGAGTTTTTGACTCCGAAACGCGTTGGGGAATTGAAAAAGGAAGCCGTGATTTGCAGCTTTGGAAAAATAATGGTTTTGTAAAACTCACCTTCTAATGGAGTGGCGTCCTTGAACCAGAGGCAGTGTTGGGGTAAATATGTACGTGGCGGCCTCAACCGCGGAGGATGCACCACCTTCTTGAAATGTGGTAGTAGGACTGCACGTTTGTGATCTCACAATCGGAAAGCGGCGCAGGAAGGGTTCATTATTGAGAAGCTGCACACCACGTCTGGGGCCCACTGGAGGGCTGTAAAACATGCAGTAAAACAAAGAACAATGGTTTGGCAAAATAATACGGACCGACCCTTCGGGAAGAATTGGGACCACATCTACCAACATACTTCACTGGAGAATGCATGCAGCTTTGGCTAATTATAGGTGTGGTTGTTTCCGGTTTTTGCCAACTGCTGCCCCATGAGGAAGGAGTTTGTGACTCAGAAACGTGTTGGGGAATTGAAAAAGGCAGCTGTGATTTGCAGCTTTGGAAAATAAAGGTTTTGTAAAACTCACCTTCCGATGGAGTGGCATCCTTGAACCAGAGGCAGTTTTGGGGTGAATATATATATATATATATATATATATATATATATATCCAAGTTTACCGCAACTGGAATCAGATTGCTTTCAAAACACCTCGCGGACACGGACCAGTTAAGTGCAGAATTATTTATTCAGCAGAGTAATCGCATGACGTTTCGGCTCCGTGGAGCCTTGCTCACACATATATATATATATATATATATATATATATATATATATATATATATATATATATTCACTGAAAAAACCATAGGTTATAGACCATATATAGTTAGGAATTAGCATTTACAAAACCTTATTTTACTCACACAAAACCATTGAAATTCCATATATAGTTAGTTGCACTAACTATATATCGCGCACCCGCAATCCACTGCTGATGATGTCACATATTACATCATTCATGACATGGTCAGTGACATCACTGATGACATCACTGATGACATCTCAAATGACATCACTGATGACATCACTGATGACATCATCCAGTGACTGTGTGTTTCTGTAAAGTTAAAATGTGTCTTACATATTGAAGAATGAGTGGAAGTATAAGTGTCTGGACAAAGGATTTAGTAGGTGCATGACTGAATGTATGAGTGAGTGATTAAATGTGTCTCACTGAGTGCATGGGTTAGTGACTAAACTATCTTAATTTGAGCATCATTATGTCTGTTGTTCTGTAAACTGCTGCACGTGTTGATCAGTAGCTATATGATTAACTATATGGGTTACTGATTGATTGTCCAAGTATTTGTATGGGAGACTGAGTGTGTGTGTGGCTGGCTGGCTGGGAGGTGTGTGACTCTGTGCAGATCAATGTGTACTTGTATCAATGATTCTATAAGAAGGTAAGTATGTGTTAGTATATGTTTGAAAATGTAAGGTGCTCTATGTTTAACTGTATAGACAAGAAAATGGAAGTGTCATTGATTCTTTAACAGGACTGACTACGTGTGTGAGTAACTCCATGGATGAGTGGCAGACTGTGAGTGTCTGTATAGGTGTATGAGTGCATATGATAGTGTTGTAAAGATGAGTGATTGTATGTATGAATGATTGTATGGGTGAATGAGTGAATGTGTGTGTAGACATAGGAATCAGTGAGTGCATATGTAGTAACTAGTATTGGTGTGTCAATGGTTTCAAAAATTATACTCTGTATTTAACACTGGGTGAAACAGAGGTTATATTAAAATGTGAGGAGATGCATTGTATTGTCACATGAATGATATCATCAGTGATGTGGTCATTGATGTCAAATCACATGTCATCAGTGATGTCATCAGTGATGTCATTTGAGATGTCATCAGTGATGTCATCAGTGATGTCACTGACCATGTCATGAATGATGTAATATGTGACATCATCAGCAGTGGATTGCGGGTGCGCGATATATAGTTAGTGCAACTAACTATATATGGAATTTCAATGGTTTTGTGTGAGTAAAATAAGGTTTTGTAAATGCTAATTCCTAACTATATATGGTCTATAACCTATGGTTTTTTCAGTGAATTTTCAAGGTTTTGTAAATGCTAATTCCTAACTATATATGGTCTATAACCTATGGTTTTTTCAGTGAATTTCATTGGTTTTTTAACAGCTAATATCTGTAGCTGTAAAATGTATTCTTCTTTAAATCCAAAAATATATTTTATATGTTTATGAATAATTTTTTTTTAAAATATTTTTTTTTCTTCGTTCCCGCTTCGCGAATCGGGAAGCTTCCCGTTAGCTGACCTTGATGCCGCGAAATAGACCGCGAGCCGGTAAACGTTTCTTTACCGCAACTGCCGCGTTACAAAACAACATCGTGACGCCTCCCGTCCGCATGACGTTTCACGTTGTCGCGTGATACGTCATATGACGTGCTACGTTAGCGAACTGGTACGCGAAGCGAGTCGCAAAGCGCAGGTTTCTGGAAGCAAACCGGGAGGCCCTGCAAAGCGCTTAACGTAAACACAGCAGGTCATGTGACTTGGTAATAACACTTTTCATTGGTTCATTTCACTTTTGGTTTCCTAATGATGTAAGACTAGGTCATATAATCTAAAATGAACACTTTTCATTGGTTGAGAACTCTTGTTTTTCCCAAATGATGAAAATCCCTCCTTCTTTCCTCACTCTGACTTTCATCATTGTGAGAGAAAGACCCTTTGTGATCACTGAGCAATGGCTTCTTTAGTAGCTTCAGCTGGTGCTTCCCCACCACCTCCACCACATCCAAGGAAGAGTGGACCACCTGCTCAAGTTATAATTCAACAAGAAGAGGAAGAAGAGGAACAGGACGACGAGCACGAAGAGAGGCAGTTTTTGCCTGAGGAGCCCAGGACGTCTCACCGGAAAGAAAACTTCATTTGGCAATTTTTTAAAATTCCCAAAGGTCAGAAAAAAGTAAATGCAAGATACGTAACTTGCCTTATATGTCAAGATAGACTGTCCAGAGGAACCGAGAAAAAATACAGTTTCGGAAACTACACAATGCATCGCCATATGACTAGGTGGCATCCTAACAACTACAGTGCTGCACAGTTTCGGAACGACCTAGATAATCTCCCTATTATGGCCAGAAGATCTGTTGTACCGGAAGTAACGGGACCAGAGGGCAGGGAGATGGTGCCAAATATACAAATGAGATTTGGTGAAGTAAAACACATCTGCGTATTTTGCGATGGATTCATTTCCTACGGAGAAAGAAGCATCACTCTGATCAACAGAGCTATTGACTATCATATGCAAGTTTGTACGAAACGCCCAAAATAATAAATACTTTTTTTTTGTTTTGTTGCTCCTGTTGAGCCCTTTACAATGAATCGTTTTCATTGCCCCCTCCAAGAAAAACCCAAAAAAATATAAAACTGTTCAGAAAAATTCAAAAAAAGTAAAAAAATGTTCCGAAAAATAATAAAAAAAATATAAAACAACAAAAACAATAAAAAAAAAGTTCTTTTCAGAACTACCTCCCCGTTATTAAAAAATTGGTACAATATTTGGAACTGTGCCAACCTCTATTTCTCTTAGTTCGCTTCCCAGTTCGCTCGCCGGTACGCGAACCGGAAGCGAACCAAAAACAGTAAGTATAAGGGAAGGAAACAGACACTTATGTTAAAAGAAAGACAGCTATAGGGGAGTAAACTAGAGATACTATTACCCGTAATCCACTGCTGATGATGTCACATATTACATCATTCATGACATGCTCAGTGACATCATCAGCAGAGGATTGCGGGTTTTTTGGCAACGTGCCTTATCCACGGTTTAATAACGCTGCCTTTTGCTTTATATAAGTTTTCAAATTGTATGAAATATATACCAATAGGTCGTTATGAACCTTTAGGTAGTGCTTTTCTTCATGAGGTCTGGTCGCTTCCATACACATACAGATGTTTCAAAGATGATCAAGAAGTTTATCTGAATGGAGAGGAATGCACTGAGACGCCAGATCATTCACTAATGTGTAGGCACATACAGTTACACGGTTCATGCAACAAACACCGACCAAATATGGCTTGCGTGTTGCAAGGCACGCCAGTTCCTGCTATCATCCCCACGTTCAAGTTCTTGGAAAATGGTAGTTATTTGATGCTCAATAATGAAGATTGTTCTGGGTTAATTAAAAGTATTCCTTTTATCGTAACAGTAAGTGAACGGGTTATTTGCTGCAGAAATGTTCTATTTCCTCCCACACATGAACATAGGGAGTTTTCAATCTCGCCACAAATACCAACCTTGGGAGCAGATTTCAACGGCATGGCAAGAATAAGAGCTCTTTTGTCTCAGAGAGAGGTGGCCTTGAGTTCGGCCCGTGAAACTTTCGTGCTTCACATAGCGAACACCCGTACAGAGGTGCAGACCCTTTTCAATTCAGATTTGCCTTTCCATTTCAGCAAAATGGTTCGGACTATCTTTAACGCATCCTCCACAAAGGCCCTGGCGCACTTTTTTAAAGTTGTTACCAGTGGTCTCGTGACTTCATTTGAGAAAATCTTTGGAGTCATCCCTGCTTTCTTTCATTCTATTTTTTCCACTCTGCTTCGTAGATTGCCATTTTTACTTGCATTACCAGCGGACGCTCTTGTGCTTTTTTACATTTTTAAATATGGATGTCCCTCCTATGCAACCTCCCGCCCTGCAGCTGCTGACACTGTTCCGCAATCGCATGCTAGAATATTATGGCACAATGCCGTTGGCGATATTAAGCACAGCATATGGATTATCTTTTCGATTCTCCTACTTCACCTGTGTCCAGCCTGTATTTCACTGCCTGACCTGTGATTTCGATTGGGCCATTGATTTGTGTCTCTGCGGACCGGTTTCTCCTGACGTCGACTTTAATCAGCTGATGACTCCTATCATTACTCACGAGTTGGTTTGTCCTGGCGAAAGGATTATGGCTGTGGCATTGATGCATGGACTAATTGGTCCCTGGAATTTACTGGCGGCAACACAGTCTTTCTTGGAACAGAGCTTTCTTGAAAACCCACCGAGCTGTCCTCTGATGGTGATAGAGGATCCGGTGCTGGGAGAGCACGTATGTTCTTTTCCGCTTTTAAATTGGATGGCTGAACTGTTTTCGGATGAAGACGGTGACTTCCTATTGGAGGCTGTTGCAGCTTATTTTGCATACACAGTTATGTCATAGACCTTTTTCATGTTTGATATGCTGAGTACTAGCATTTCATTGACAATTCATTGACTTATTTGTCAAGTTTTTATTATTTACCTTGCCTATTGGCTTAAGACTCGATAAAGTACTTGGCTGTTTTATTTTTCTTTAGCATTAAATTTTCCTAGTTTTTAATGCTTTACCTTGCGGACCGTCCACATATAAACTTGCAATCTGCTCTCATGAGATGGCACTTCTATTATCTTATTCAGTTCGTTTCCGGATCATGGGGAGGTGTCATCTAGGTCCTGGATATCTTTACACCGTGTTAAGTTAGCATGGGCTCATTACCGGTTTAAACGCCATTTTTCCTTTTTTGCAACTTCTGCACACGACACTTAGTTGTTGCTTTAGCTTTCAACCTAGTAGTTCATCGTGGTTTACATGAGAATAATATGTTATTGCTCTACTATCTGCTTTGCTTGTTAAACTATATCTGTACAGCGAGTGCTAAAGTTTCAAGAACAACACGATACAGAATTGTTATGAGGTCTGATCTCCACGACTTCATACTCATAACATAAGTGCAACTTCTGCCAATTCTGGGCATGAGGCGGGTTTTATATTGCTTTGCCGAACACACATACACAACACTTGATGCGGTTCACATGAAGAGAGAGCTGGTGTATGCTGATGTGATTCCTTCAAATCTAAGACACTAAAGTATGGGCACGCCCTAAACCAACACAAAGAGACCTTCTTAGCAAATAATATAATATGTGTATTAGGGAGGGTGAGATATAAGCAGCCGCGGGCCGTGGAGGGAGTTACGGTGAGGCAGGGAGGCGGGGAGGGGGAGAAGCAGGGTGGAGCCCTCTCCACCCTGCCCCTCCCCCTCCCCGCCTCCCTGCCCCACCGTAACTCCCTCCACGGCCCGCGGCTGCTTATAAGTGTTGCTAACTCTTATTCATTTACAGCATGTTAACATACTGTCACCATTCGCTTTTTATGTACTAGTAACTATGCTGGTAATTTTGCTACTGATAATATGTGTACTTGTATTATCTAAGATACTACGCCTGAGAAGACGGCATTAGTAAATAAACATTTCAAATACACATGTGTTCTTCTTAACTCCATGTTCTGGTTTCTAAGAAATATATAACGACCGACTGTTCATGAGTTCCACGTATCCTGAGGTACTATAAGTTCATATTCTGGATTGTCTAAACATTGAGAGTTTGTTATATCCAATGTGACACTGTACCTAGCTTGCTAAGGGGTTTTTGATTACTAAGGTGAGTTTTGGGACACCCTAATTCGCCGAGGTTCCAATCCTCTGTCCACAGTTCTGTGTGAGAACAGAAACCCTGCGACAGGGGCACCCCCGACCCTTGCTGGAGCTTCATCACACTTGCGATACAACTCCAGCAATGCGCCACCTTTACGGCACAGATACATCACGCATCTGTGCTGTTTTTGCCCCATGATGCGCCGCATTGTAAATGCAGCACACCATAGGTGACGGAACAGCGGCACAGAATGACTAACACATCCCTGGTGATGCGCCAGTCATCATAAATCTATCCCTATGCTTCTTATCTTGTTAGAGATGAACCGCCATATGTATCATCAAAGTTTTTTGCATTTCCTAAATAGCGAACTTTAAGGAATAAATAGCGATTCTTTACCATTCCTAGTTTGCGATGAGCTATTTGCTAATTACAAATTACCCATTCATTTCCTTCATTTCCATAGGGCGGTTGGACTCACTTTTAGCTCGAACGGCTGAATGGATTTCCACGAAACTTGGCAAAATTGTAGGGACTGGTAGCCCGATGTGCCTTTGCTATGTCTCAAGATATATGCTCCAGTGGTTTTTACGAAAATTAACTTTGAAAAATATATATTGGGCTACATTGGCCTATATATATGTTGGAGCCCAAATGTAGCCCAATGTAGCCCAATGAAGCCCAATGAAGCCCAATGTAGCCCAATGTAGCCCAAAGATGGCCGCCAGAGACGAAAAAAAACAAATGTAGCCCAAATATCAGCCAGATGTAGCCCAACTATAGCCCAGTGACAGAATGACCAATCAGCTTCGCAAACCTCCGTTACGCGAAGCGGAGCGCTGTTACAGATATATATCTTTTTTTGAACGTTAATTTCTCAAAATCCACTGGAGCACATATATTGAGACCTAGCAAAGGCACATCGGGCTACCAGTCCCTAATATTTTACCAAGTTTCGTGCAAATCCATTCAGCCGTTCGATTATTAATATTATTTTTATTTTTTGCCCCGCGGGGCCCTTTTAAAACCTCCACATCAAACCTAGGGGGTCAGCGAGGATCTACTATTCCCCCTTATGGTCATTTGCCCCTTCGCTTTCACCTCCTCTTGTCTCTCGATCCTACCGAGAGACAAGATGGCGGCCGCTACGGACTGTTTGGAATGTTGACAGACGCCGGAGAACCAATCAGCTTCGCTTCACAAAGCTCCGTTGCGCGAAAAGTACGCGTCCTGGAGCGCTGCCCGGTCCGCTGTTACAGATATATATCTTTTTTTAAACATTAATTTCTCAAAATACACTGTAGCACATATATTGAGACCTACAAAAGGCACATCGGGCTACCAGTCCCTACAATTTTGCCAAGTTTCGTGCAAATCCATTCAGCCGTTCGGGCTAAAAGTGAGGCCAACCGCCCTATGGAAAACTCAATGTTAAAAACACGTTTTGGGACCCCCCTTTTTTCTCGGCCCCCCCTTGACAAACCCCCCCCAAATTTTCAAGGGCTGCTCAGAAACAAAATGTGCCATTTTCCTGAAAATTTCAGCCAATTCCGTCCACAAACGCCAAAGTTATTAGACATAGAATTTTCAAAAATCCCATAGAGAAAAAATCCTAACTATATATACCTACTGGCGACCGCCAGTAGGTAATATATATATATATACTTGAAAAGTAGTCACGAACACACACGAGCCCTTCGCAGGCAAAAATGGAGTGGACCCAGAATTTGCTGGTGCAAAGTTTTAAGGTAGTTTTATTATGCCCAGCGTGTCAGCCATTACGCGTTTCGCTTCCTCACAAAGCTTGATCACATGACATACTACGTACATTACAGACAGGCTCTTAAAGTGACAGTGCACCAATGGAAATTGATGTTTCAAATACCATGGAAAATGGGAGGCATATAATAGAAAAGGGTTCTGTGCAAAATACCGCCAGATTACTATTTACAATAAAATGCTGTATGTTAAAGGTACTGTGCAAAATACTGCAAGATTACTATTTACAATAAAATACTGTGTAGAAATCTAAAGTAACAGGGGAACAACCATGTAGGGCTCACTCAGTAAATTCATAAATACATATTTACAAATTGTATTATCAGCCAGGGAAAAAGGGTTGGAACAAATACAATCCAAGTACCCCCTTCCTCCCACTCATTTTAGGGCTGATATATTGATACATGGCCCAACAACATATTGTAAACCAATGATAAATTGATCTCCCAAATTGCAAAGTAGCTTGATTGAATTCATATATTGCGAAAAATTTAACTCTCATTTCATAAAGCCCCCAGTGGGCACTGGCAATTTGTTACCCTTATCAAATATTGCTTAACCTCCTCAATTTTTCATGAAGCCCAAAGTGGGCATTAACAAAGCATCACTTATATATTTCAAAATCTATTTTAAGAAACAGAGCCTGCTGTAAAGAAAATATTAAAGTGCAAAGAAGTGCAGAAAAATGTGCCAAAATCTCAAAAAAGTGCATATTATAAAAGATCATAAAAACATGTTTTTCTTTAGTTTATATACACATATTTCATTTCATCTTTAAGTACTCCTAGCAGAGGTGCATACTTATTCCATACTACCTTTAGAATTTAAAAATCTCATAGAAAAATTCAAGTATCAAGAAAAAGCTCAACCTCTAAAAATTGTTAACAGCATATTATCCGGACAGGCAAATTCAGAACAACATTAAACACAGGCATTAGATACAGGTATGAAGATCTTCCCTATCGTTCAATCCATTAGGATTCTTGCTGTCTAACTCCAGTATATATCTAGTTTCTAGGAGACGACGTTTAGCCTCACGGTCTCCTCCTCTCTTAGATGGTAAAACTGAGTCTATAACATAATACTGGATAAAGCAGGGATTACCTGTATGTTTTAGTTCGAAATGCCTGGCAACGGGATATGTCTGATCACGCCCCATATTAGCCCGTATGTGCTGGAGTATCCGTTTGTGGGCGGGTAACCTGGTACTGCCCACATACCGCAACCCACACGGACACTCCAGCACATACACTGCATAATCAGTCCTACACGACAATCTCTTAGAAATGGCAATCAGCTCCATTTTAAAGAGGCTAGTGTGGTGTGTCTTGTTGATGCCAAAGCGGCAGGCCTTGCACTGGGGACATGTTTTAAAACCCTTACTAAGCGACAACCAAGTATTGGACAATACGGGTTCCAAGGTATTCCTGACTAAAGCCTTAGCCGTGGATGGAGACCTCCTAAAAGTGAGTAGTGGTTTCCTAGCTACTTCATGTCCAATAACGGGGTCACTCTTCACTAAATTCCAGTTTTTGTAAAGGATCTTTCTAAGTTCCCCATGCTGTCGGGTATGTTAGGATTATTCTAGATGGTATATTGGAATCACTGTTTCCGACTTTGTTGTCCCTTGTTTTTGGAATCATGGCCTCCTGCCTGGTTATATCCTTGGTGCAATTGATGGCCTTAGTGAGAATCTGATTGGAGTAGCCCCTGGCTAGGAAACGTTTCCTACTGTCCTCTTGTGTGACTGCACATTCAGAGTCAGAGCTGCAACTCCTTCTGATCCGCAGCATCTCCCCATAGGGGATACTGCGGATCAGATGGGCCGGATGATGACTGGCAGCATGTAAAACCGTGTTGCCGGCAGTAGGTTTCCTATATATTTTGGTTGCTAGGGTGTTGTTATCTACATAAATCTCTACGTCCAAAAAACACAGTGAACTGGTACTAATGTTAGATGTGAAGCTTATGTTAAAGCTATTGTTGTTAAGCTCCTCCACAAATGCTCTAGCACTGGATAAAAAACCCTTCCAAACAAAGAACAGGTTGTCTATGTATCGCAGATACAGGTGAATATTGTTCTGGGCAATGGCATGGTGTTGGCCATGCAGGACCTGCTCCTCCCACAGCCCCATGTGCAAGCACGCATAGCTGGGGGAGAAGCAGGCCCCCATTGCCACTCCCCTGATCTGCTGATAAATGGCGTTGTTAAACATAAAAAAATTCTGTTCCAGACACATTTGTGTCATACTCAATAACATCCTGTTATGGGTAGCAAAATTCATAGGACGCCTGTTCAAAAAGAGTTCAATATATATATATATGTGATCAAGCCTCGTTTGGGAGGTGAAACGCGTTATGGCGGATAGCTGGTGTTATACTTGCACAATAAATCACTGAAGAATCAGCACAAAACTTGGGCTTACTCGCGTTATTCTTTTGAAAAGGATGGTGTTTGTGAATAACGGTTTCGTTATATATATATATATATATATATATATATATATATGTGTATATATATATATCAATCACCTACTGGCGGTCGCCAGTAGGTAGTTATAGTTAGGACCTATTTTCCATGGGAAATCCACAACATTCTATTTCCAATAACTTTGGTGCCGGTCAACCAATCTTCGTGACATTTTCAAAACTCATGGCCCGCTCTGGTCTGCTCCTATCTTGAAAGTTTTGGAGTCATTCGGCCAGCGATGGGCGAGAAAAAAGGGGGGTCCCAAAATGTGTTTTCCCCATGCAATTTTACTTAGGGAACTTTAGCCGCGGCTACAGCCTGAACTGCTGAATTGAATTACTCCAAATTTGGCAAAGAGTTAGCCTTTAGTTCAGAAAGGTGCCTTTTGTTAAATAGTGTAAATCTGTTCAGGAGTTACTGAGAAAATCAAAAGTAAACACACATATATATCTATGGCCCCGGAGGATCCACGCACCCTGTGCGCACCCTGTGCGCACCCTCCTGATCCCGAGCTGCATGCTAATTGGCTGTCAACACTCCAATATATAACAACTCATGAAAAAGAGGGTCTAAGGGAAGTTTATAGACCTGCCCAGGTTATCATCCCCTATATAGTCACAATGAAAAAACCAAATAAACCAGGGGGTCTGCTAAGGAATAAAGTGTACTCCAAAACGGTGAGACTCAGAGCCAAACAATAAGTGCCATATCCCATTTAGTGATCACATGTATGGTCTACTAACAATTGCGGGTTGAAATCCTGTCCTGCATGTTGGATATGGATATTGTCTCAATGATCTAGAGACGTACCATTCCAACTTTGGATGACCAGATGAGAATATTGATCACTAACAAGACTTTGATGGGAATCCATCTCTGGACATTGGGTCTCACCTACTGTTGCTGGTGGTTATATGTGTGTTGGTTTATGAGTATTTCTCTGAAGACTCCAAGGTACTATATCTGGCACTTATTGTTTGGCTCTGAGTCTCACCGTTTTGGAGTACACTTTATTCCTTAGCAGACCCCCTGGTTTATTTGGTTTTGTCAACACTCCAAACCAGGAAGTGTTGGCAGCCATTTTGTGCCTCAGTAGAAAGAAATTAGTGCAACAAGTGCACAAAACGTTAAAAGGGGGCAGGGTAGAAATACCCTGACCCCCTAGGCCTGCCTAGGGGGTCCAACAAGGAACCCCAGGGGCAAAAACTTTTTTTTTTTAAAGCGGCAACATCCCCGCAGGGTGTGTGGATTCGGATGAGAAAAAAAAGAAAGGAAGCTCCCGCGCTTCATTATTAATTACCCCATGGTGGGGCCAAATTCCCGGGGGCAATGTTTTTATTATCATATTTTTAAAAATATGGGGGCTCACAATCCCCCCAGCCCAAGAGACCGCCACCCTCCCCGGGGCTTCACAAATAAATGGGTGGGGGGCTCAAAGGCCACCCCAGTCCCGGGGACCGCCACCCCCGGGAATAGTCTTGCTTGTCTAGAATCACACTGTGAGTCTGTGTCCACTCCTGCAGCCATTGTGACAGAAGCATGTGGTTACTTCATCTCTTTGCAGACACATAAGTGCTTAAAAACCTGTCCTGCTGTGACATTTCAGTAGTATTAGAACCCAGTGATTGCTTATGCATTCGCAGAATGAGTCAGGCATGCACAGTAGAGTGCAGTAGTGAAATGTGTAGGATTTATTTATTTGATTTATTTATGTATTGAGTTTGTAAAGCGCAACAGCTACCCGAAAGGGTTTCCCGGCGCTAATTGACCAAAACACCCAGACCAAGACAAGAAAACTACTGATCAAAGAGCCAGGTCTTAACTGCCCTTCGAAAGCAAGCATGGCTGTCCTCCATACGAATAGCCAAAGGGAGGGAGTTCCAAAGTTTGGGTCCTAGAGTAAAAAAGGCAATACCACCCATTCTGGACAGCCTGAACTTGGGCACACAGAATAGGTGTTGAGAAAAGGAGTGAAGGGAGCGAGAAGGAATGTAGGGCTTAACAAGAGACTGAAGGTAAAGGAGAGCTAGACCCGCCTTAATCTTGTGCATGTAGCTGAGAGCTTTAAACTTTACGCGACTTTCGATGCGGAGCCAATGGAGTTCCCTCAGACGCTCCGTAATATGGTCAGTTTTTCGACAACCACAAAGGAGCCGAGCAGCGGCATTCTGGACCAGTTGGAGGCGGCAAGTAACCACCTTGGTAGACCCCAGATAGAGTATGCAGTCTCCTTACCCCTTCCAGATTAGTGTGTTTCTCCTGCTAAAGTTCAGGGAATAGTTTTGCTTGTCTAGAATCACACTGTGAGTCTGTGTCCATTTCTGCAACCATTGTGGCAGAAGCATGTGGTTACTTCATGTCTTTGCTGACACATAAGTGCTTAAAAAACTGTCCTGTTCTCAAATGTCAGTAGTATTTGAACCCAGTTATTGCTTATGCATTCACAGAATGAGTCAGGCATTCACACTAGAGTGCAGTAGTGAAATGTGTAGAATGTATGCAGTCACCTTACCCCTTCTAGACTAGTGAGTTTCTCTGGCTAAAGTCCAGGGATTAGTCTTGCTTGTCTAGAATCACACTGTGAGTCTGTGGCCACTTCTGCAACCATTGTGACAGAAGAATGTGGTTATGTTATCTCATTCCTGACACATAACTGCTTGAAAATATACTGGCCTTGTGCTCCTCTAGTGAGCCATTCAGCACCATGTACTAATAAATTCATTGTGCAGAAAACCCAACCACTTTTAAATTCACCCAGGCATTCTCTTTGCAGTACTCCAATTATTCAGTCAGTACCTAAGTACTCATGCAATGACTCAGGCCTAAGCACATAGACTGCTTCAAACCCCTATCCACTATGCATGCAGTCCTTTAACCACCTACACATTTGTCGTTCACACCTTCAATTCCCCAGTCAGTGTTCATAGACTTCAGCAAACACCCTACCACTCCCTTTGCACTCCTCTAGTGACCCATTCAGCACCATGTACTAATCCATTCCCTGTGCCATAACCCAACCACTTATAAATGCACCCAGGCAGTTTCTTTGCAGTATTCTAATCATTCATTCAGTACTCAAGTACTCATGCAATGACTCAGGCCTTAGCACATAGACTGCTTCAAACACCTATACACAATGCTTGCAGTCCTCTAACCATCTACATATTTGTTTTTCACACCTTTAATTCCCCAGTCAGTGTCCATACACTACAGCAAACACCCTGCCACTCCCTTTGCACTTCTCTAGTGACCCATTCAGCACCATGTACTAATCCATTCACTGGACTGAAACCTAACCACTTATAAATTCACCCAGGCAGTTTCCTTGCAGTATTCGTATCATTCAGTCTGTAGGCAAGTACTCATGCAATGACTCAGGCCTTACCGCATACACTGCTTTAAACACCTATCCATTATGCATGCAGTCCTTTAACCACCTACACATTTGTCTTTAACACCTTCAATTCCCCAGTCAGTGTCCACACACTCCAGCAGACACCCTGGCACTCCCTTTGCCCTCCTCTAGTTAGCCATTCTGCACAATGTACTAATCCAGTCACGGCGCCAAAACCCAACTACTTATAAATTAACCCAGGCACTCTCCTTGCAGTACTCTAATCATTTAGTCAGTACCCAAGCCCTCATGCAGTGAGCCAGGCCTTAGCACATGGACTGCTTCAAGCCCCTATCCACTATACATGCAGTCCTCTAACCACCTACACATGCGTCTTTCACACCTTCAGTTTCCCAGTCAGTGTCCATAGACTCCAGGAAACATCCTGCCACTCTCTTTGCACTCCTCTAGTGACCCATTCAGCACCATGTACTAATCCATTCACTGCGCCATAACCCAACCACTTATAAATTCATCCAGGCAGTTTCTTTGCAGTATTCTAATCATTCAGTCAGTACTCAAGTACTCATGCAATGACTCAGGCCTAAGCACATAGACTGCTTCCAACACCTATCCACTATACATGCAGTCCTCTAACCACCTACACATTTGTTTTTTACACCTTTAATTCCTCAGTCAGTGTCCATACACTACAGCAAAAACCCTGCCACTCCCTTTGCACTCCTCTAGTGACCCATTCAGCACCATGTACTAATCCATTCACTGCGCCAAAATCTAACCACTTATAAATTCACCCAGGCAGTTTCCTTGCAGTATTCTAATCATTCAGTCAGTACCCAAGTACTCCTGCAGTGATTCAGGCCTTACCGCATAGACTGCTTCAAACCCCTATCCACTATGCATGCAGTCCTCTAACCACCTACACATTTGTCTTTCACACCTTCAATTCCCCAGTCAGTGTCCAAAGACTCCAGCAAACACGTTGCCAGTCCCTTTGCACTCCTCTAGTGACCCATTCAGCACCATGTACTAATCCATTCACTGCGCCAAAACCTAACCACTTATAAATTCACCCAGGCAGTTTCCTTGCAGTATTCTAATCATTCAGTCAATACCCAAGTACTCCTGCAGTGATTCAGGCCTTACCACATAGACTGCTTCAAACCCCTATCCACTATGCATGCAGTCCTCTAACCACCTACACATTTGTCTTTCACACCTTCAATTCCCCAGTCAGTGTCCATAGACTTCAGCAAACACGTTGCCAGTCCCTTTGCACTCCTCTAGTGACCCATTCAGCACCATGTACTAATCCATTCACTGCGCCAAAACCCAATCACTTATAAATTCATCCAGGCAGTTTCCTTGCAGTATTCTAATCTTCAGTCAGTACTCATTTACTCATGCAGCGACTCAGGCCTTAGCACATAGACTGCTTCAAACACCTATCTACTATGCATGCAGTCCTCTAACCACGTACACATTTGTCTTTCACACCTTTAATACCCCAGTCAGTGTCCATAGACTGCCGCAAACACCCTACCACTCCCTTTGCACTCCTCTAGTGACCCATTCAGCACCATGTACTAATCCCCTCACTGTTCCAAAACTCAACCACTTATACATTCACACAGGCACTCTCCTTGCAGTACTCTAATCATTCAGTCAGTACTCAAGTACTCGTGCAGTGAGCCAGGCCTTAGCACATGGACTGTTTCAAACCCCTATCCACTATGCATGCAGCCCTCTAACCACCTACACATTTGTCTTTCACACCTTCAATTCCCCAGTCAGTGTCCATACACTCCAGCAAATACCTTGTCACTCCCCTTGCATTCCTGTAGTGACCCATTCAGCACCATGTACTAATCCATTCACTGCGCCAAAACCCAACCGCTTATAAATTTACCCAGGCATTCTCCTTTCAGTACTCTGATCATTCAGTCAGTACTCAAGTATTCATGAAGAAATCCAGGCTTTACAACATGGAGTGCACCAACTCTCTGTCCAATGTGGATGCAGTCCTTTATCTCACCTATACACTTATCTTACACACCTTCATTTCCCCAGGCAGTATCCATACACTCCAGCAAACACCCTGTCACTCCCCTTGCACTCCTGTAGTGACTCATTCAGCACCATGTACTAATCCATTCATTGTGCCAAAACTGAACCACTTATACATTCACCCAGGAACTCTCTTTGTGGTGGTCTAACCATTGTTTTGGTTCCTACTACTCATACAGTGAGCTAGGGCTTAACACATGCACTTGTACAAACTCCTGTCCACTACGCATGTGGTCATCTAACCACCTACACAATTGTGTTTCACATCTTGAATTACTCAGGCAGTACCTACACATTGCAGCAAACACCCTGTCTCTTCCTATGCACTCCTCCAGTCAGTCATCCAGCACCATGTACTAATCCAAACACTGCACCAAAACCCTAACACTTATACATTCACCCAGGCACTCTCCTTGCAGTACTCTAATCATTCAGTCAGTACCTAAGTACTCATACAATGTCCCAGGTCTTAACACAAACTCTGGTACAAACATTTGTCCATTATACATGCAGACCTCTAACCACCTATACACTTATCTTTACACCTTTAATTACAATTTCAATTAGTGATTACAAAAGAAAGTGGTTAAATGGTTGTTATATACAATGTTTGTATAGTAGTAGAAAAGTATACTTTATAAATGTATTAAAATACATTTATTTATATTTATTTTTACAGATATTGTTTATCATCATTAAAATAAACTTATCATACCTGAAAAATCAAGAAAGAGAAAAGGACAGAAAAAGGACAATTATTTGAAGAAAATTCAACAAAAACTATTGGATGACCAACATCATGTGGGGAAAAACAATAAGTGTTCCGTTAAGAGGACCAAAGAATGTATCAAAAAACTTTCAAAGCCTACAAACAATGTGCAAATTGATGAAAGTTCAAAGAATGCTTCAACAACTAAAAAGTATAATAAGGAAAGAAACTTACATAAAACAAAATCACATTCAAAAGACACAATGTATGGTAAAAGGAGGAAAAGTCAGTATGCAGAAATTAGAAAGAAAATGTTTTATAACAGAGTTGTTTCTAATTTGTTAAAACATGTGAAGAAATACAAAAAAGAGCAGTATTTCATAAAAAGAAGAAGGAAAGATAAATTTGAATTAAAAAGGACATTATTCATTTTAGTTTTAAACAGAATTCACTCACTAGATAAAACAATCCATTTTATGAAGGCCAAAAGTAAGAGGAAAAGAGTAATTAACACAACTAATTTTTGTGATATTTTTTTGGGTGAATGGAAACACAGTTCAAGTTCAGAGCCTTTTCTTTAATGAAGAGAGTTATTTTCAGACCAATAATTTATTGCATGCAGTTGATACCAGTGGTCAAGCTTATGAGGTTAGAAATGGTTGTCAAATTGACAAAGAGAAGATGGTTCCCAAAAATGCAGAAGAAGTGACAGCTGATGAAGTTCTAGGGAGATGTCCTAAAGCCCCAGTGTACACTTGGGATTGCAGTAGTATTTATAGTATATGACAGGAATCTATTGATATTTTACGCATTTTCATGACAATATTGTAAAAAAAGTGTTAAACAAAAGATTAAGATGTTGCAAGGACTAGATTTGAATTTAAAAGTATTTATTGAGCCCACGATTACCAGGCAGTTTCTTGGCGCTAGGGGATGCAACCCAGGGGGGCAGAGAAGTAGGTGCTAGGGCGAAAAGGCCTGTGAAAAAAGAAGAGTTTTAAGCACCCTTCGGAAATCAGGGTATGTCACTGTTGACCTGATGGTAAGAGGAAGAAAGTTCCAAAAGGTCGGAGCGAGGACGGAGAACTTCGTGCCCCCCGATTTGATCTTCCTAAACCGGGGTACTAAAAGGAGAGATTGGGAGGAGGAGCGCAGTTCTCTACTGGGGGTGTAAGCTATGATTTTAGAGTTGATAAAAGCTGGAGCTGTTCCAGTACGGGCCTGCAAGGTCATGAATCCCATCTTAAAAAGGGCGCGTTCTCTGATAGGAAGCCAATGAAGGGCTCTAAGCAGTGGGGTGACATGATGTGACTTGGGAAGACCATAGATAAGGCGGGCAGCTTGATTCTGGACTAATTGGAGACGCTGAAGGGCGTAGGCAGGAATACCATTGTACAGAATATTGCCATAGTCCAGGCATGAAAGGACCATGGCCATAACAATAAGTTTCAGAGCTGCAAAGGAAAAAAATAGTGAAATCTTTCGAATAGTGCGTAGGGTAAAGAAACAGAAAGAAACAATCGTGCTGATCTGGGAGTGCAGAGTGAGGTGTTGGTTAAGTGTTATCCCTAGTGTTTTAACTGAGGGGGAAGGTGATGGGGGAGGGCCTAGGGAGGGGGGCCAAAAGAAGGGAGTCCAGGGGTTGGAGCTGCCACCAGTGAGAACCAGCTCGGTTTTATCAGGGTTGAGTTTGAGGTGGTTACAGTTCATCCAATCCCTGATAAAGACCATGACGGATTGGAAGTTGTGAATGGAGTGTGAGGAGTCAGAAAGATTGAAAATGAGCTGGAGGTCATCGGCATAGTTGAATACCATGACCTCCATCTTCTGTAAAGCAAAAATGAGGAGAAAAATATATAAATTGAACAGGAGAGGGGAGAGGGAGGAGCCATGGGGGACACCACACTGCACCTTGCGTGAGGGAGCAGAGAAATCGGCCAGATGGACGGCCTGTGTGCGATCCCTCAGGAAGGAGGTGATCCAGGCCAAAGCGGGCCCCCTGATGCCCGCTGCCTGGACACGGGTGAGAAGAAAGGTATAGTCCACGTGTCGAAGGCGGCGGACAAGTCAAGGAGGATGAGGGCCTGGGGCTGGTTAACATCCATCCCCTCTCTGAGCGTGTCCATAACTGAGATGACAACTTTTTCAGTAGAGTGTCGCGGGCGGAAGCCCGCCTGGCACGGCGCTAGGTGGCCACTGTCCTCAATAAAAGAGCTGTGGACTTTGGTGACATGGCGCTCTAGGACTTTGCCCAGAAATGGGAGGAGGGGGATGGGACGGTAGTTGGTAAGGGAGGATGGGTCGGCGCCGGGCTTCTTAAGGATGGGGATGATAATGGCCGATTTATGCATGCCCGAGGACACATGTTCACTTTATGGCGAGCAGCCTCGAGTAGCTGGACCGCTAACTCTGGTCTAACCGCCCTTCAGGCTACCCCCAAGATGGCGCCCACCCTCCACACAATCGGCATGAAGTGCCGCGGTGGACAGGGGCAGGGGAGGCCACACAGGAAGGTAATAGATGCACAAATACAATTTTAAAAATGAAGCTCCAAAGTGCGCTGTGTGAATAATTCTAAAATATGAGGCGCCTGCACCTAAATCATGCAGAAGCGCAGAGTATCATCCGCTAAAAATTCAAGTTATGTCCAAGCTGCCCCTTGCTTTCACAGTGTCCCCAGTGGAGTACAGGAGCTGCCACCACCTGTTAAGCCCACAGCGAGCCCCGTGAAATCTGCCGCTTTATGGCGAGCAGCCTCGAGTAGCTGGACCGCTAACTCCGGTCTAACCGCCCTTCAGGCTACCCCCAAGATGGCACCCACCCTCCACACAATCGGCATTAAGAGCCGCGGTGGACCGGGGCAGGGGAGGCCACACAGGAAGGTAATAGATGCACAAATACAATTTTAGAAACGGATCCCTTTTAGATCCTTGCAGAGTGAGAAAACATACTGGTTTGCAAGGTCATTCTTTGGCCTGTCTTTCTAGAAAAGCATGACAAAGTGTTTTATCATCATTTCAGGGTGTTAGCAGTACATCATTCTCAAATGCGTAAGTTAGTCAGAAGATTGTATTACGCAAAAAGTCCAGCATTAACGTTAAATGAGTTGAACAGTGCTCTTTTGCGTGGGTCAGTATCAGATGTGAAGAAGGTTTGTGATGAAATTGGGTTTTGTTACTTTGCTCCTGGACAAGAGAGTGCAGAAAATGACACATTAATAGAGGAAAATGTTGAGGAGAATGTGCAACATACTACTACAAGAAATTTTGAAGAACAAATTACAAAGTTTAATGTGATTTCAGGTGAAAGGCCAAATTATTCTTGTATTTGTTGCCGGCGAACTCACTATAAAAATCAGACTAGGACTGTTGATCTGTATTTAAAAAGTGAAAGAGAAAATAATGATAAGTGGAAGGAATTTCCAACTTATTTGTTGGTAGAGAATTGTTTTGATTAGGGTTCTGACCACTGTAATTTCAAATATTGTTATAACAAATTAGATTAGAATAAAATGCCCGCTAGAGCTTTCCATAATAATCTAGAGTTGGTAACTATTCCTCCAGAACTGATAGATTTAAATACGTATGAGTCTATTCTGATTCAATGTGTGTACCCATTTCAAACTATTCTTCGTATGGAGCCTAAAATGGGAAGATTGCCTCCTTCAGATGTACAGAGAGAATTAAAAGGAAGAGTTGTATATTTACCCCTAGATTTAAAGAAAAATATTGAAACTATTGGTGTAGCGAATGTAGAAAGTGAACCACTAGTTATTCTATTTAATGTTGTTCCTACTAAGAGTAAGAAAATCTGGCAAGAATTAGTGGATGTTAGGAAAGTGCAAAAGGCAACATTATATCTCATAAAAAGCAATGAGTACTACGAAAAAGTGTATGTGAAAGAAGAAGAAACACTTTTAGGAGATGAAACTGAAACTTCAAGTGGTCAAATTGGAAAAATAGACATGTCCAAAAGTGAAGAAATCTATGAACATTATACTGTACATCCACTTCATTCAAAAGAAGTGATGGGGAATACTATTGAATTATGCTAAATGAAAAAAGCGAAGGGAAGTCCCATGAGTGTATGGGAAAAAAGTTTGGAAGCTTGTTGTTTTCCGGAACTTAGGAACTCCTATGTGGTTTCTTACCCTAAGCTGTGCTGAATATGCTTGGGATGATTTACTTGAATTTCTTCGAGAGGCAAATTCTAATATACAAAAATATTGAATACAAGACACCTGGAGAATTATGCTTTTTGGATCCTATTAATGTATGCAGATATTTCAATCATAGGTTTGAAGCTATGATGTCTTTTATCTGCAATAAAAAGAATTCTCCTCTTTGAGAAGTTCTGGATTTGTTTTGGAGAAAGGAGTATCAAGCTAGAGGTGCTCCTCATATACATATGCTGGTATGGATTAAGGATGGTCCTAAATTTGAACTGATTCAGATGTCACTGTTTTGTCTTATTTTGAAGAATATGCAACATGTGCTATACCAAAAAGAACAGAGGAAAACTCCCTAAGGCAACAAGTGTTACGATTCCAAAGTCATCGATGTGGAAAATACTGTCAACGAAAGTACATGTCTAAGGAAATTTTTTATACTAAATGTCGTTTTGGATTTCCACATCCTGTAATATCCAAAGGAAGAGTAAACAGTTTTATGTCAGCTATGAGACATACCACCACTAGAAAAACTCCCCAAAATATGCACAATTTGAAAAGAAATGAAGAATCAAAGTATATCAATGATTATAATCCAGTTATTCTCTCAATGTGGAATGCTAATATGGATATTCAGTATGTTGCGGATAATTCCATTGTTGTTGCCCGGTATGTGACATCCTACATTCCAAAATCTAAAAAGACGGAATTAAAAGACATGTGGGAAGAAATTTCTCCTGAGAAGAGTCTTAGTAAGAAATTATACAGTTTCAGTTTGAAGATGTTATCTCATTGAGAAATCGGAGCTTATGAATGCTCAGATCAGATATTATCTGGAAGTTTATACTCAAAATCTAGAAGAATCATTTGGGTGAGTCTAGGTCTTGCTGCAATGCGAAATCGAGTACTTAAATCTGTATTGTAAAATCGAAAATTTAACAGAAAAAGATCCGTAAAGTACCGATATTGTAAAACAAACATGCTGGACACATATTATCCAAATAGAAGTCATCATCTTGAGAACATATGAAGTGCTGCAAAACTACACTTTTAAACGGAATACTACAGAAAACATAAATGATGGAAAATTTGCAGTGATTGGTTTCCGAAGGATGTTTGGTGAAACAAAGGAAAGGAAATTTGATTAATCACAGAAAACTGAGCTGTGATACTCCTGATAAAAGGGAATTTTACTATTTAGCACTTTTGCAACTGTTCAAACCGTGGCGTACAGAATTGGAATTACTTGGAGATTTTCAGGGCTATGAAGATTCCCTCAATGCTTGTAAAGATACCATACAATATACAGTTTTTGCTAATTATCTGAAAATGTTGAACAATGAAATTGATCAAGAAGCTACTATTGCAGCTGTGATTGCTAGAGACAGTTCTCAAGACAGTCAAAGTTCTGCTCCACTGAGTCAAGGTCCACTAGGACAACCATTTCTTGAAATAAAATGAAGCGGCAATCGCGATGAATGAAGTGGAAACAGTAATGCATCAAGCTCAAGAAGATATTATGGACTTAGGAAACTTGGAAGAACAACTAAATATTGAACAGAAAGAAATATATCATCAAGTGAGACAACAGATTGATCATGGATTTCTTCATGAAAAGAAAGAATGCATATGCTCATCATTTCAACCTATCCGAATGTATGTCAGTGGTCAAGCTTGAACAGGAATAAGTTTTGTAATTAAAGTTTTGAGCGGAAAATAACTGATTCACATTTGTCTTGTGTTGTAACTGCTCCAACAGGGTGCAAAAAAATGAAGGATTTAGGCCCAGATCCTTGTACTGGGGTGAATGTATGACATTGTTCTACATTCTGTTCACCAACTGTGTTTTTTGCAATTTTCACCCCGAGTGGGCTGGGTATGCTCAGACGTCAGTCCCAGGCTCTCCACACCACTGGAGTCAAGCTATCCAGGCTGATGAAGGCTGATAGCCAGAAACCGGTCCTTGGATGCTTGATTCCGGTCTGGGAAAGACATGGCTTGGTAGTTCGGACTGGACTGTTCCCATGAGGCACAGGGTCAGAGCTGATTTGCATATAGCCAGTGTCTAACCCAGGGTGGTGTGGAGTGCAAAAAAACGATGGATTTAGGCCCAGATCCTTGTACTGGGGTGAATGTATGACATTGTTCTACATTCTGTCCATCAACTGTGTTTTTTGCAATTTTCACCCCGAGTGGGCTGGATATGCTCAGACGTGAGTCCCAGGCTCTCCACACCACTGGAGTCAAGCTATCCAGGCTGATGAAGGCTGATAGCCAGAAACCGGTCCTTGGATGCTTGATTCCGGTCTGGGAAAGACATGGCTTGGTAGTTCGGACTGGACTGTTCCCATGAGGCACAGGGTTAGAGAGAGCTGATTTGCATATAGCCAGTGTCTAATCCAGGGTGGTGTGGAGTGCAAAAAAAATGATGGATTTAGGCCCAGATCCTTGTACTGGGGTGAATGTATGACATTGTTCTACATTCTGTCCATCAACTGTGTTTTTTGCAACCAACAGGGTTGGCAGCACACAACATTAAAGTAATCATATTACATTGTTTGCTAGTGCTACCTGTAGAGCATGAAAACAAATTGGAATATCACAAGCTATCTGGAGAAGCTTGTTATGAAGTTTCAAGAGTGCTGAAGAAAATTAAACTTCTGATTATTGATGAAGTAAGCATGGTCTCAAACGTAATGCTTGCTTTTGTGCATTTAAGAATACTGCAAGTTCTTAAAACAGAATACGATGTCTTATTTGGAGGAAAACATGTCATAGTTTTTGGAGATCTAGTGCAACTTACTCCCGTAAAAGGGCAAGCTGTATTTAAAACACTTGTGCATGAAGACACCAGAAATTTTTTGGGAAGTGTTGGAAACGTTAATATTTGCTCGTATTTTGAATACAAAGAACTCATTACAAATATGCGACAGGCAAATGACGTTGATTATGGAACTATTCTTCAAGATATAAGAATTGGAGTACTGACAGAACATGGCAAACAAGCTTTGCAAAATCGACTACTTGCGAATTCGTTTCCAAATGACAATATAGTTCCTGAAAAAATAAATATGAAAATTGCAGCAAGTAAATCTATAATGTGCTTAATGTCAACACTACACAAGTGTTTTATATTCAATGAACAACTTTTGAAGCTAGAAAATGAGGAAATAATAAAAATGGAAGCATTGATAAAATAGAGCATGAAGGAATCACTACTATTTTGATGGAAAAATTGAAATTGGATTCTTTAGAAAAATCTACATCTAAAACTGCTGGTTTAGAAAAGTATCTATATGTATGTATAAACTGTCGGGTAATTTTAAGGTGTCATTTGGATGTAGAAAAAGGTTTAGTAAATGGAGAAATAGGTAAAGTTGATGATTTTGTTAATTATCAAAATAGAGATGGAATTGAATTTTTAAAAATCAAATTTGATCAAATTGAAGTAGTAAAACAAATATGTTGTTAAGTTCTTTTTTTGCTTGTTAAAGACTTATATGTCCGTAGAAAATAGTTTCCACTTTCTCTGGCTTATGCAGTGACTATTCATAAATCTCAAGGATTAAGTGTAGACAGTGCTTTGGTGAACATTGGAAGTACTGTGTTTAAAGAAGGTACGGCATATGGTGCTTTGTCCCGAGACAGAACTTTATCTGGATTGTTTTTTATTGATTTTGAGGAAAGATTATTGCAGATGCAAACTGTGTAAAAGAGTATAATAGGTTAGGAAGAGCGTATGCTTCTAATTTAGGTGAATATCCTGTATTTGAAAAGTGTGTAGTAGGTCAAAAAAGAAGATATGACAATATCTGTAGTGAAGTTGCTGCTGTATTCCAAACAAGCATTGAGCTGCTGTATTCCAAACAAGCATTGAGGAACATGGCGGCAGCAGGATAGCTGCCGCGGTACCACGCCCCAGGCATTAGCGGAGCGTTTGGGTTTTCGCTTTTACGAATGAGGGCTGCCTTCGAGCATCTGCACTTTTAAGTATTTTTCCTATCCTCGGAACTCTCTATTTGGGAGAAATACCCCCTTTTACTCAAAACGAAGCCGATTGAATCGGTCTCCTTTCATTCTCAATGCACGCTCACAGGGGCGTGTCTCAGGCTGACTCGGCGTCTGCTCTCCCGTGTGTTTTGTTGCCGCTGCCGATTCTGTTTCTGCAGCAGACACAGATTTGGACGCCGGTAGTCCCATGGAAGTGGGACCGGGCCGCCCTGGAGCTCCGACATGGGAGGAAAGTGCGTTCCCTCTGCAGGAATATTCTCCCCGAGGCTGCTGGCAGAGAGGGGCACGTGGCGGCATCAGAAGGCATAGCGTCGGCTTTGGCAACAGCATCGGAGGCATCGGAGGATTTCTACAAATCTGGGCTGACAGCGAATAAGGTGAAGGGGGCCCAAGGAGAGGGGGGGACAGTGGTTATTGAATCTTTGAGGGCATTAGAGACGCTTGAAGAGGGATTTGAAGAGGGGTTCGCTGGTCTTGAGGAGGGGCTAAAACTGGGCGCAGGGACCATAAAACAGAGCACTAGCTTGGCTAAAAATCCATATTCCCTCAGAAGTCACATCCCAACTCGACCTGAGCTCTCCCTAAAACTGACTCCAGCAGTAATTAATAAGGGGCAGAGAGGAAAGAAGGCCACAAAAAACCTGAACCAGGGGGGAAAGACTAATCATGGAAAACTAAACTTGTTTGTTGCCTCAGCTCTGGAGAATACGCAGGAGACTGGGGGGGGGGGTAATATTGCAGCGGGACCCAAATCAATAAATCCAGCTAGTGTAATACCCGCTAACTACGGCAGTAGTGCTAGTAGTATCAATAAAACGCCATCTAAACCCTCTTCCTACCTCTCCTCTGAGGCCAAACCTAAACGAGCCAAGAAACCCAAGGCAGTAAAATCAGTTCTGGATTCTGGCTCAAAGATAACACCTTCTCTGCGGTCTTATTTTAAGGCCATACCTCAGGTCTTGAACCTTGCGATTCCCCCCCTGCTTGTGTATCCTCAGGTACAAACTCTAGCTCAGTTATATCTGGTTGTGTGGGCCCTCCAGTCTCTTGCTCTCAAAATATGGAAAGGGAGCTACACAACGAGAGTCAACCCGGTGAGAGGGGATGCTTATCCACCGATGCTACATTGGCAGATACTGCACTAGCAAGCGTAGATCCAACTTCGGATGTACTAGTGGAGCAGCGTATCAATAGCAGCAATAGCTCTAGTAGCTCTACAAGTCTCAATAAGCCTGTCTTCATGCCGGTGGTTTCCACTAGTATCACAGAAGTGGAAGTTTGTTGTCTCTCTGGTTAACACACCGGTTTGGAATCAGTTACATGTCTTGAGCCAGTAGAGTCAGCAGAGTTAGAGTTAGAGCCAGATAATCATCAACTTGAGGCCTCCTTAAATGAGGATCAGAATATTCAGCTGCAACCAGCTCATAGCCCTTCCCATTGTTCTGATACACAATTACTTGCAAGCACTACTGCTTCTGTTATACCTACAGACCTCTCCTCTGTACTAACTATGTTTTCCAATCTGTCGGCTGATATAAAACGTGGCTTTGAGGAGTCATCCAAAATTCAGAAAGAGATTATGACATACTGTGAATCACTGGACAACAAAATAGACAGGCTTTTTTCAAGAACTGGGGTGTTGGAAGAAACAACTGCGGCAATGTCCCTAGAATTAGATAATGCTAAGGAGGAAATAGCGAAACTTAAAAGAGAGGACATCGTGCTGGCTGACAGAATGGAGACCTTGGAAAATAATGCGAGGCGCTGTAATATTCGCATCTTGAATGTACCGGAAGGAAGTGAAGGAACCAACATCAAGTCATATATCATTCAACTCCTTATAAAATCTTTAAACCTAACACATACAGAGGAGGAACTCAGTGTGGACATTCAACGGATCCAAAGGGATCCCTTCAGGCGGAACCCGCAGCGGACAAAGCCCCGGAAGATTTTGGTGAACTTCCATACTTTTCAATTGAAGGATCACATTCTTAACTTAGCCCTTAAACAAAAATCCCTGACTGGAGGGAGTTTCTCTTTTCAAATACGATCTGATTTGTCAAGGGCAACCCTTGATAGACAGTGGGAACTGGGTAGGAGAATGGAGGCCTTTAGAAATTTGGGGGCATCTGTGCAGCTAAGTTTCCCTGCAGCACTGAAGATCATGTTTAACAACAAAATGTTCAATGTTCGTACAGTTCAGGCTGCAGATGAGCTCCTGATGAGCATTGGCACCTCTAAAAATTGATGATAGGCTAGAATTAAACTGAGAAAACTGGTGGTCCCATATATTGTTGCCTATAGAGTTTATGTATGAATGAATATATTATAACTTTAGGTTGACATAAACCTCCCTAGTAAAAGAGTAGAAATGATTGGATGTGTGTATAGACCTAGCAATCAGTGTGTGCGTATGTAGTAACTGGTATTGGTGTGTCAATGGTTTCAAGAAACTCCCAACTCTCAATTGGAAGTAAAGTTTACGGTCCAGGGGTTTCATGATAGTGTCCCAGAAAGCTTCCAAATTTGGGCCCTCTTTAGTGTCCAGAAACATACCGGTCAAAGAACAGGGATCTGTTTTCCTAAAGAGTTTATTGGCCAGAGACTTCCAATAAAGGTCCTTGAGTACCTTCTTGGAGGGGAAACTTGCGTTCACTGGATCCTCCCACAGTTCTCTTAGGCCAAGTTCACACAGAACACCCCGAATATGCACCAGCCACTTGATTTTGTGGGAATTGCCACTGGTAATTATATCCAGCAGTCCCCGAGTGTAGGTGGCCAGTTCTGGCGTGGTCCAGATGCGCCTCCAGTATAAAACTGGGCGTAAGGATGCAATAATAGCTATTGGAGACAGCCCTAGAGGCTGTCTCCAATAGCTATTGGAGCCCAGAGGGGGGTGCTCTGGGGTAATTTAATTAAATTCCTTAAAAATGAATTTTCAGACACCGTCATCCCCCTGAGGTTCTCATGCCCCCACATTTCAACTCCGCATAGAGCGGAGATAACCACTTTACCCTTGTAAACCGCTAGTACAGGGGCTATTGGTTTAGTAAGGGACCTCGAGTGTTCCAGACACAAGGCACCAGTGAGCTGTCGATGTTTCAAGGTGGCCAGCTCAATCTGCTGCTTCCAGCGTAAATCGTTCTGGATACACACACCTAGGTAACTAAAGGCCTGGACCCTCTCCAAGGGGCGCTCATTCATGGTGACAGTACCTCTAAAAGCTTTAGGAGCATTAAAAGTCATAAACTTAGATTTAAGTACATTAACTTCTAGGCCCCGAGTGGTGCAGAATTCGTCAAAAAGCATCAACGCCTTCTGCAACCCACTTGGGGTTTTTGCTACTATGAAACAATCGTCTGCGAACATTAAAATGGAAACTTTAGCTCCTGCGAGGATAGGGGCATCAACGTTGGAGTTAACTAATATTCTGACCACATCATTAATATAAAGGGAAAATAGAGTTGGGGCCAGACCACAGCCCTGCCGGACTCCAGATTCGACAGGGAACTGTGTTGTAACATTGCCGGGGCTTCCCCGTCTAATCTGGGCATAGTTTTGTTCATGGAGTTTTTTTACCAGTGAAAGAAGGAGCCCGGGTAAACCCATGTCTTTGAGAACGTCGCACAGAGTTGAGCGGGGAACCAGATCGAATGCCGCTCTCAAGTCTATGAAGGCGGCGTATAGACTGCCGCAACCCAATATCACAGTCTTCCAGTACAGCATTGTAAAATGCAATACCTGGTCGACTGTACTAATGGATATTCTAAAACATGCCTGTAGGTTGGACAAGATGTTTTGGTCCTGTTCCCATACCAGTATTTTAGCCAGGATCAGCCTGCCAATTTTTTTTGAGAGGTGTCAATCAGGCTGATCGGCCGGTAGTTTCCGGGCAGGGATGTATCCCCCTTTTTGAAGACGGGTATAATTTCAGCCCCGAACCAAGATTTCGATATAGGAGCACCCTTAGCGATCATGTTTGACAAAAGGAGTATATAAGAGCCCCAAGAATCCCTGTCCTGCAAGAATAGATCCGCGGGAATGCCATCAATACCTGGCGCTCTACTAGGGACCACTAGGTCTAGGGCACATTCCACGTCTTTCAATGTAAATGGATCATCCGTGAAGGGCTAGAAGGGGATCTCTGGGGACAAATTTGGAACGTCACCCTTCGCGTATTGTGGCTCAAAATATGATACCCATTTGTCTCGTGGGACCCAGTTCTGCGGCTTATTTATTTATTTATTTATTTTTTAAACTTGTAAGGCGCAACAGCTACCCAAAAAGGGTTTCCCGGCGCAGAGACACAGCACAAGAAGTAGCGAAGGATAGCCAGGACGTTCCTGATTATTGGTCAAACAGCCAGGTCTTGACACTCTTCCTGAAACTGCCGTGGTTTTCCTCCCTGCGGATGTGAGGAGGGAGTGCATTCCAGAGGGTTGGTCCAAGATGAGCAAAAGATCTTCCACCCATTCTAGCAAGTTTGAACCTGGGTATGCAGAAATTTGCTGCTGATTGTGACCGAAGGTTTCGATTAGGGGTGTAGGGTTGGGCTAGTGCAAGAAGATATTTGGGAGCATTCCCTGTTTTTATTCTAAACATATAGTTCAGTGCTTTAAATCTGATTCTGTTTTCTACCTTGAGCCAATGCAGGCCACGTCGGATGGCTTCTCCGGGTTGCCATCCACACCCCACTTATAGACATTCCAAAACCTTTGCATGTCTTTGTGGGATCCCGCCTCCTTTCAATCATACCACCTTTGCTCGTCCCAGGTGCGTTTAGCTTTGGACACGGCATTTTTGTAGGCGGCCCTGGCAAGTCGGATTTTCGGACTGGGCCCAGTTTTGATCGCTCTACCCAAATCCAAGCGGGCCTGTCTACATTCCCCTGAGTACCATCTTGGGGGTTGAGGTACACGGGGGCCATTCGGCCTACATGGCCTAACAAAATGACTTTTTAAATCGCCACGAAGGGCCTCATGGATCTTAGTTGCCTCCATATTCATTACGGGCGATGTATCCTTTTTAAGTAAAACCTCTAAATCGCAAATTGCTTGAGCTAGCTTGCTAGATATGGAGTCAACGCTCTGTTGATTTGTTAAAACCTTGGAGCATCGGACATGACGCCTGTTGTTTGTTACAACAGTATCGATAAGAGTGGTGACACCCATCTCCTCTCCGGATTAGTAGGGAGAATTCCAGTATGAGAGAGTCAAACACAAGGGATTGTGATCGCTCTCTATCCTTTCCGCAATTAACATATCTTGAAGGAATCTCCATAGGCCCAAACTGACCAAAATATAGTCAATTCTACTCGTTCGGGGGCCGTTCTTAAAAGTATTTTTCCCGGCCTTGTCACCAACGGTTATCCCGTTAGTTGATCTTAATCCTTTGTTAAGACAGAGTGAATTGATTTGAATCGATACTTCAGTCCATCTTTTGATTGGTTCAAGATCAAGTTTGGGTACCCTCCACTCCCTATCTTGGTCGTCCGATATGGTCCAGTTATTGTTTAAAAGGGGTTCAAAAGTTACATTAAAATCTCCCCCTACAATTAGATTAGAATGTGCAGGTTGGGATTCTAACAAGTCTTCCAAAAGGGCCATGACTACAGATTTCTTCCCTCCAGTACTGCGAACGTAGACATTAAAAATATAAATGGGCTCTTTATTGAGAAACTCGAGTTTTAGAGCCTGCAGTTCACTATGATTTGTGGTTATGACTTTGATTTTTATGGCAAGATCCTGTCTAACCCATATTGTCAAACCGTCTGATGGGCGGCCTTTCTCTCCCTTCTCTGCTATGATGCTATAATTCAAGTATCCGGGAAAGTGGAGTGATTCCAATAACCAGGTCTCCTGGAATAGGCATATTTCATACTGGCTTATAAAGGATGCCCACTCTGGTGATTCTACTTTAGCTTTTAGGCCTGCTATGTTCCATGAAAGAACCGAGCCAGCTTTACCATTGGTAGGCACAATACCGTCAATATGAACTTCACCCACGGTAGTAAATGGGATAATAGACAGGGGTGGTGAATAAGCCATATTGGGAGGAGTTTTGGGGACATCATCCAAGACACTGATCGGATCCTGCCCGATGGTATCATAGTTGGTTTGCTCACTAGGTGCTTCTGAGGGGGCTGGCGCAGTCAATCATTGCAATCTAGATTGGAATTTACCATACAGGAACCCCTGTCGTGTTTTCTGCTATCCCTTAGCCAATTGGAGGGAGGAGTTGATCTCATCTGTATCCTAGAATGGTCAGGAGAACATGATCTAAATTCTATATTTAATAACTCTCCTGCTATCATGGGATTTTTAAAGATGAGTTTGATACAATCATATGCATCGCCTGGGGAAAAGAGTCTTACTGCACGAGAAATGTCCTCCCTAATAACTGACCTACATCCTCTTACATATCTGATCCAATGTATAGCTTTATTGGTCAGAGCTTCAGGTGTTTCACGGTCCCTACCAATAGGCAACTTAGGTATATTGATCAGGTACACTGTTGAGGACTTATTTAGATCAGTGTTATGTATGGAAACATGAGAGCTTGTTAGAGCGGGTCCTTTCCCCTGGTGGCTGCCGGCAGTTTTCTGCTCTACCTGTCTTTCTCTGGGAGTACCCTTGCTTCATGATTTCTCTGGAGCAATACTTGGTGGAATTGGTGGTATTGCTGGAATTGCGGGGACTGTGCCCCGGCATTGGGATTTGGGTTTAGCTTGGGTTACTCCCCTCCCGACCCTGACCCCCTCGCTAAACGAGGATCTAGAATCTGGAGGGTTTCCCCCGGAGGGTCGACGAAGAGCAGACATTCCCGGTGCAGCCCGTTGCACCCGTAGGATTTGGCCCCGGTGATTTAGATGTTGTGGGGCAGCATGAACCTTGGTCAGGGACTACCCTCATGTTATTAATTACGATAGTCAAATGGTCGATCTTAGATTGCATGTTTTCCACCATATCACATAGATGTTTTACAACTGATATCAGAGAGCTATCATCTGTTTCAACTAGCCTAGGCACCTCAGAATGATTACTTTCAACGTGGGCTAAAATAGAAAATCTATTACTACATGTCAAGGCGTTAGGATCTTCGGGGGTCTGTGGTGGGGCTGCTATGGGCTGGGTTTGTTCAGTATAAGAGTCATCCCCCAGTACTAGAACTGGGCCCGTTTGTGCCCCAGCAGTAGATTTGTTTAAGAACATACCAGGAATGAATGCTACCCCCCTCTTCTGGGACCTCCCTTCCAAAGCCCCCGCGAGACTCCCACCCTCGGAGACCCTCTCTCCTTCAATAGGGACAGTTTGTAACAAATCAGTACAGTCTCGAACCGGGTCATCAATCCTATCCATCACACAGTTCCCTCCTGCATGTGGCAAACGTTTTTTTGGCGGTTTCCATTTTCGTTTCTTGGCTTGCTTCCCTCCCTTGGACGCCACGCTAGCAGTTTCTGTGGGGTCTTCCGTAGATTTACGTTTTCCCATATTTACGGGATATTAATCAGCATACAAGAGAGAGCAATGTGGGGTACAGTACCTTGAGCTGAACTTTACAGGGGGATGGCCCAGCCCTGCCTCCTCCTGCCCCGGACGGCCACAGACGGCCCGCCCTTTGCCCGGGCTTGGCCCGCGTGCAGCCCGCGCGCGTCCCGCGACGTGGGACCTCTCTGCCTGATTTAAAGCGCCTCCTGGCGCGAAATCCTTTGGTGGGCGGGGTCAGGTGAGGTCAGCCGCGGGGAGTGGTGGGGCTTGTGGTCTCCCCCCTCGGCGGCCGTGCACAGAGATGGAAAATGCAGCGGCAGCGGGCGAGACCTTAAGGAGACAGCCAGCTGGTGAAAAGCATCCCTTGCCACCTTACAGCCCCCACGGAGAGACCAGCGGGATCGTAGCAAAAAGTATTAACCCAGGTATGGCCAGCAACACAGAACGGTCCGTCGGCAATTTCAACAAGGAGCGCCCTCTCCTCAGCACCTCTGTTCCTGATTTAAAGAGCCTCCTGGCGCGAAATCCTTTGGTGGGCGGGGTCAGGTGAGGTCAGCTGCGGGGAGTGGTGGGGCTTGTGTCTCCCCCCTCGGCGGCAGTGCACAGAGATGGAAAATGCAGCGGCAGCGGGGGAGACCTGAAGGAGACAGCCAGCTGGTGAAAAGCGTCCCTTGCCACAAAACAGCCCCCACGGAGAGACCAGCGGGATCGTAGCAAAAAGTATTAACCCAGGCATGGCGCGCAACACAGAACGGTCCGTCGGCAATTTCAACAAGGAGCGCATCTATATATCGCTTACTACCCCTGACGAGGCGTCAAATCGTTTTTTCAGCAAGTAGCAGCTTCTCCGGAATCCACAAAGTATTAATGTTGAATTAGTATAGTGAAATATGAAAGTAATTTAAGTGGTGGATAGGTTAGTCAGTTATTTGGATTGAGAAGGGTAGCGGAGGGATAGAAGAGGGAAAAAGGTTTGTATTTATATAGCGCTTCTCACCTCTGATGGGTGTTGAAGCACCATTAGATGCAGTGACACCTGGGCCCAAGGGTATGAAAGGCCCACTTCATTCCAAAGGCTGTATTTTACTACAAAACCAGGACATGAGGGCCCAATTTATTTCCTTGTATTAGGACTATTGGCACCCTTGCTATGCCAACTAATCAAATAACCAATTTCACTTCAGAATTAGGGACTGCTTGGGTCTGTCCTCGTAAACTACACATCGATGTTCAAGGCAGCTGCACAGTAGTACCTGTCTTGCAATTTCTTTGGGACATTTATATTCTAGGCTCTGATACCGTTTTTGGGTCAATAAGGGCAACATCACAGAGGAAAAAACAGCTATTGTAACAACTCTACTTCACGGTATTGCACTTAGATTTAGAGTTTCAGTGCAAAAATGAGGAACAATTTGCAGTATGTTTTCTGCATTCATTTGCATGTTAGCAACACGCTTTTGCTCTCCGCTTGAGGAATGTCTATGAACTGATGCCTTCCACCCAGCATTCAAAAGCTTGGAAAATTGTATGAATGAGTAGTAATACTTCCAAATGAGGGGCAAGGAACCCAATGACCAATGAAAAGGCCATCAGTAGTGGAATTCCTGCTGCACCTTTGGAATTTGTATCACATGATTTTTGAAGTGAGCTATAAGAATATGCTAGTATTAGCTGGTGTACAACAATAGAATGCTTGCTTTTCCACCGGTCACAGCCTGGAAAGAAATCTAAAAGCCCATAGGCCAAATGGGCTCAGAAAGAACCGTTTTGTAGCTGCTCAACAGGTAATTTCATTAGTGAAATAAAGCAGGAGTGACGTCTATTCTGCCTCAACAGTGTAATTGAGAGAAGGACATGTAAAATACAGAAAACACAAGGTTGCCAGATGACTTAACGTCACCAAAGACAGTGCACTAGTCCTGGATTTTTTTTTTTATTCTCAGAATTATAGTCATAGTTCAATTCGGTTGAGTAAACTGGACTAATGGAAAACAATGTTGGAAAAGAAAATCCCAGGAGTAGAGCACTGCGTCCTTGATGACGTACAATCACCAGACAACCTTACTTGAAAGCCCATGCCATCCCCTACAGGTGATAAAATAACTACCTAGCAGCAATCAAATGGATGCAGCTACAACTGAATGGGTATATCATTTGATTAGCCTGTCTCAATGGCAGGTTTTGGTTCTTTTTGCCAGCGAAACATACACCTTTAAGCTCTTCTCTGTCATTGTGGAAATTACCATCTAACCTGCTAAACAGCATGCCTTTTTAATTCATTCATTTGCGACACCTCTGCTTAAGAACTAGCCTCCAAGTAAGCACTGGATTTGCCAATGGAAGTTCTATCATACCATTTAACAATAGCACGTAAAATCATTAACGTTACACCAATAGGCATTATCAAACAGTCATGAAAACATTCTGTAATTTCAATATGGGTGAGCATGTGTGTGAGCAATTTGTACCTGCATAAGAATACCGACCCAGGTGGAAAGAAGAGTTTGCACCAGAATCACAATTAAGACATTAAGTAGAATGAGATCCTTGAAGGAATATTTTAATGTAAAACTCGCCGGAAATGGCAAGTTAACTTAGTTAGCATATTAAATGTACAATACAATTAGCTCTCTACATTAAAAAAAGCAGTGCATTTTATTTACAAAGTGACAGAAAGCTGAAGCAAAGGCATCTGCAGATAAGGGGGGACCAATGTTAGCGCCTGCGCTGTTTAAATACCAATTCCATCATCCACCATAACATTAAATTAAATGAAGCCTGCAAAAGATCTGATAAATAAAAACCCTGGCCTCTTGTCTTAATTGCAAAACTTATTGGAGGAGACAAGTGTCGGGCAATGCATACCCTGAACGCTGCCAGGTGCCAGCTCACTTCTAGATGTAGCTGTGGTTCCATGGTCTATTTTTAAGGGTTTCCCCTGGGAGCTGGGGCTACAGTCATTTGAAAAGGGAAATAATCAACTGGAGGCATTAGCCGAAGAATGCATGCTATGCTACATACATGCATTTTAGCATGTCTTGTGTGTTGTCTTGTGTGTTCTTTGATAAATCTCAGTTGAAAGGAATTATTAAGTACTTACTTCTCGTGGTTCTGGGCCAGGGGCCAGGGCTGCCGTGGGTACTGCCTTTATTTAGTGTTGGTCGGATATAGCAGGCCTGTCCCCAGGACACCACCACGCCGCACGGCCCTCCAGCTCTTGACGCGACCCTGCCCTGCGCCACAGGCTCGTCCCTGACCTTGGTGCCCCCTCGCTGCCGCTTGTTCTTCCTCCCTCGTAGCTCTCTGCATTTTCGCCAGCTTGTCTCATTTTGTACTTCTGTTTCGTCAGTCTGTCTTAACTTGTAATTTATTTTCTTTTGTTTAATTAATTTTGTGCCTTTTGTTGGATTGTACCCTCTGTTGTGTGCCCCCCCGCTCCTCGCTTCCCGCCGCTGCTCCCTCGCGGCCCCGCCCCCCTTTCCTTTCTGTAAACCCCATTGGCCCCCCCCGCTCCCGCCTCCCAGCTGCTCCTCCCTCCCACTTGGCCTCATATGGAGACCGCGCGGCGTAGGCGAGTGTGACCTGTCCCCAGGACACCCCCACGCCGCATGGCCCTCCAGCTGTTGGCGCGCCCCTGCCCTGCACCACAGGCTCGTCCCTGACCTTGGTGCCCCCTCGCAGCCGCTCGTTCTTCCTCCCTCATAGCTATCCACATTTTCGCCAGCTTGTCTCATTTTGTACTTCTGTTTCGCCAGTCTGTCTTAACTTGCAATTTCTTTTCTTTTGTTTAATTCATTTTGTGCCTTTTGTTGGATTGTACCCTCTGTTGTGTGCCCCCCCGCTACCTGCTTCCCGCCGCTGCTCCCTCGCGGGCCCGCACCCCTTTCCTTTCTGTAAACCCCATTGGCCCCCCCGCTCCCGCCTCCCAGCTGCTCCTCCCTCCCACTTTGCCTCATATGGAGACCGCGCGTACGCCCAGCGGTCACGCGCAGCGGGTGCGCCGATTGTGCGCCGAAGGCGCGCCAAAGGCAAGCCCGTATGCGCCTGGACCGCGCCCAGCGCCAGGACCCCGACGACGCCAGACCTCACGACGGACCTACGACGACGCCACCCTCAATGCACTCAACGACGGCCGAACCCCCGCCTGCTACCAAGCCACCCCAAAACGCACCCACGGACCCTTCACCTGCCAAGCCTGCAAATTCACCAGCCTCCGGACCTGCACCGCACCCGACAAGCCGAACACCAGCAGCAACCACCTCAAGTGCATCCTGCTCAACACCCGCTCTGTCCACAGGCACGCCATCAAACTCTGGAACCTGCTCGACACAACATCACCAGACGTCACCTTCCTCACAGAAACCTGGATGAACGCCTCCTCAGCACCTGACATCGCCATAGCCATCCCAGACGGATACAAGATCACCCGGAAGGACCGCGTCAACCAGACCGGAGGAGGCATCGCCATCGTCCACAGGAACACCATCCGCATCACGACCATCCCTGACGACACCTTCACTGCCGCCGAACACCTCCACTTCCAGATACACACCGACCCCAAGACCACCCTCAGAGGCACCCTCATCTACAGACCCTCAGGACCACGCACCCGATTCAGCGAAGGCAACGCAGACTTCATCAGCCCGCACGCCCTCCCCTCCACCGACTACATCCTCCTAGGGGACCTCAACTTCCACCTGGAGAACAACAAGGACCACAACACCACCATCCTGCTGGACAACCTCACTAACTTTGGACTCAAGCAACTGGTGAACACCCCCACCCACTAAGCCGGCCACACGCTTGACCCCGTCTTCTCCACCAGCAAGCACATCTCCTTCAGCCACTCCACCGGACTCCATTGGACTGACCACAGTTGCATCCACTTCAGCTTCAGAAGAACCACGACCCACCACCGCCCGCAACAGATTCCTCGCAGGAGCTGGAGCAAGATCACCGCCGAGCAGCTCACCACCTCCCTCCGCCAGAACCCTCCCGCCAGCACAACGGACCCCAACGAAGCAGCCAGCAACCTCACACAGTAGCTCACCAACTGCGCAGATGACCTCGCACCACTGAAAAACCCTCCCAGCAGACCCGGCAGCAAGAAAGCCCCCTGGTTCACCGACGAACTCAAGACCTCCAAGAAGAACTGCCGTACCCTCGAGAAAGCCTGGCGCCACGACCAGACCACAGACAACATGACGGCCCTCAAGCACGCCACCCGCAAACACCACCAGCTGATCCGCACCACCAAGAAGACAGCATTCAAAGAACCACTGGACAACAACGCCCACAACAGCAAGGAACTCTTCAGCATCGTCAAAGAGCTCTCCAACCCCAGCGCCGGAAACAACGACATCACTCCCTCGCAAGACCTCTGAGACTCACTCGCCTCGTTCTTCCACCGCAAGATCGCCGAAATACACAACAGCTTCGGCGCACCAACCACGCACCCAACCACCGATCCAACGCCCCCACCACCACCCTCTGCGCCTGGACCCCGGTCAGCACCGAAGACACCACCCGCACGATGAACACCATCCACTCCGGATCACCAACCGACCCCTGCCCCCACCACGTCTTCAACAAGGCCGACTCCATCATCGCACCCCAACTCCGGGACATCATCAACACCTCCTTAAACACCGCCACCTTCCCGGAGATCTGGAAGCACGCCGAGCTCAGCGCACTCCTGAAGAAACCTACAGCGGACCCCACCGACCTCAAGAACTACCGCCCCATCTCGCTCCTCCCTTTTCCTGTCAAAGTCATCGAGAAGACCGTCAACTGACAGCTTGCCACCTTCCTCGAGACGAACGGATCCCTCGACCCCTCGCAGTCCGGTTTTTGCGCCAACCACAGCACCGAGACCGCCCTCATCGCAGCCACTGACAACATCAGATCCCTGCTCGACAACGGGGAAACAGCGGCCCTCATCCTCCTGGACCCCTCTGCAGCGTTCGACACTGTCTGCCACCGCACCCTAGTACATCGCCTCAGCAACATCAGAATCCAAGAGAAGGCACTGGAGTGGATCACCTCGTTCCTCGCCGGAAGAACCCAGAGAGTCCGCCTCCCCCGTTCAGATCCGAGGCCACCGAAGTCATCTGCGGCGTTCCACAAGGATCATAACTCAGCCCAACCCTCTTCAACGTCTACATGAGCCCTCTCGCAGCCATCGCACGCAAACACAACCTCAACATCATCTCCTACGCTGACGACACCCAGCTAATCCTCTCCCTCACCAACGACCACGCCACCGCCAGAACCAGCCTACATGAAGGGATGAAAGACGTCGCCGAATGGATGAAGATCAGCCGCCTGAAACTGAACTCAGACAAGACGGAAATCCTCATCCTGGGATCATCGCCCTCCGCCTGGGGCGACTCCTGGTGGCCCCCTGCCGTGGGCACCACCCCCAAACCAACGGACCACGCACGCAACCTGGGCGTCATCCTGGACTCCTCCCTCTTGATGACCAGACAAGTCAACGCCGTCTCATCATCATGCTTCAACACCCTGCGCATGCTCCATAAGAACTTCCGATGGATCCCCACCGAAACCAGGAAGACGGTCACCAAGGCACTCGTCACCAGCCGACTGGACTACGGAAACACCCTCTACGCCGGAACCACAGCGAAACTTCAGAAAAGACTCCAGCGCATCCAGAACGCCTCCGCACGACTCGTCCTGGACATCCCCCGACACAGCCACATCTCCGGCCACCTGAGAGACCTGCACTGGCTCCCCGTCAACAAGAGGATCACGTTCAGTCTCCTCACCCACGCTCACAAGGCCCTCCACGACCTGGGCCCCAAGTACCTCAACAACCGCCTGACCTTCTACGCGCCCACCCGCCAGCTACGATCGAGCAGCCTCGCCCTCGCCACCGTACCACATATCTGCAAAGCCACCGCCGGGGGAAGATCCTTCTCCTACCTGGCAGCCAAGACATGGAACTCCCTCCCGATCCACCTCCGGCTGACCCAGGATCATCTCTCCTTCAGGAAGCTCCTCAAGACCTGGCTCTTCGAGCAGTAACGAACCCCTCCCCCCAGCACCTTGAGACCCTTCCGGGTGAGTAGCGCGCTATTCAAATGTCGTTGATTGATTGATTGATTGATTGCTGCCTGCCCGTCCTCATCGACTGACCAGGCAATCTGAAAAAAATCAGTGCGCGCTGGCTGCCGCCCGCCATAGCCCCTACACAATATCCTGCTTTTCAACACTGCATTTAGCCACTCTTAAGCAGTAAATTGTTTAGGGGAAGAGGACACTTCAGGGCAGGGCCTTTAATTTAACTCCGGCCCTATCCTGATATAAATGATAATGTATATGGCCACAGGCATCGGGCCGCGGGCCACTACTAGGCCAGTGCAGGCAGTGTCTCATGGAATCTTGTGGAGCCCCCGCTGGGCCTACCACCACGGTGACCTGCGTCATGCCATCACGCTCAAAGCAACAACAAAAAAGCAGCATTGGTATGGTAATGGAATACTTTCGGTTTACTCGTGGTGATGGGCCGGAGCACTGCCTTATTAACTGGATATGGTTTAGCAGGCCTGGTGCTACTAGTCCTCAATGTCGTCGGGCAGAATAACTTCTTCAACGCTGATGACTCGTGGGTTGGGTGCGGCTGAGCGGGTTTGCCGTGGCGTCACGTGGTGATCTGAAAAAAACCTGCACACGCTGCCTGCTGCACACGGCCCAGCAGAACCAAATCCATTTAGATTTCAGCCCAATTAGTGTCGCAAATCCCAGCAACACTGAACCAAGGCCCGCGGCCACCATCATATAGTATAAATCTTGGCTTACGCAGCTCTATCAGCCACGATACTCTTCACCTGGACTCCGACTCAGTCAGGAGACAAGGACAATACTCTGGACTCTGCGTAATAAAGCAGTTATGCCGAGACTTCTATTAAATGCTATTTGTGATGTGCAGACGCCGCCGCCTGTAGACCCGGCCCTGATAAGTAAGGGCGGAAAGCACCGGCACAAATTAAGCACTGCTCAAAATGCTTAGTACTTTGAAACTTGTTTCAACATTCAAAGCTACTTAAGGTAATTAGGAAATGCCATTAATTTGCACTCTCACTGTGTAACACACAGTCTTATTTATCAATGTTTCTTTGCAGCACATTTACGCTCCGGCTTTGAAACACTTTTGCATGATCATCGCTTTTTAATTTCATGATTATACAAGCTTGAGCACTGCATTACCTTGTGTAAGCACTGCGGTGCACACGTGGTGCAGTTTTACTTTTTCACATGTAATGGTGGCTTAGTGGATTGACCTCTTTTGTTTATTACGACACTTGATTTTAGTCACAATATTTATTACACATATAGCCATGTTGGTTGAATTATATGTTCACTACTATATTGTAATAGTGGAATAACTGTTCACCGTTTTTGGGTTGGCACCTTCACAATTTTGTTTCCAGCATGTATTACACATATTGGTTGATAACATTTTTGGTCAATGATTAACACGTCTTAATTCATGACAGTTTTCCCATGACACGTTCTGATATTACCTTTCTAAACTTTACATATTCCCCTGATAAAGGGTTTTTCCAAAATGCATTAGGTCTACAATGAATCCGTCACTGGTGAATTCTGAATTGCCACATGCTGCAGACATATGTTTAAGCAGCACTTTGTATGAACTTTGAATATTGGCACAATCAAGACAGCAATAAAGGAATAATTGAAGTACTGGGCCCTACTGTTTCGTTCAGACTAAAATATTGGTTTTGTTTAACTTGGAAGCCTGTGGCTCTGAAGGTTCTGCTTCCTAGATATGGTTAACGGTTCGGTAACCAGCTATCCACTTTTGGATTTACACAGGGGTTCTGGGCAGAGTACGTACCAGTTTGCCCACCCCAACCATGGATTATTACTGTGGATAAAAGTGTGAAGTTTGTTTATTCTATGTTTATTTTCTGGAATGCATTCTAACATTCATATAAAAAAATGTGCACTACCAGCTTACATTTATTAGAAGTAGTACCAGAACAGGATCTTAAAACAGTGGTACAATCCATTAACTTCTTTTGGCCCGACTATGTGAATGCCCTTCTTATAGTGTTCCCAAAAATGTACTTAGGTCCCTTGAAATCCGCTTTTCTGCTCCAGCAACCTTCATTTCAGGAAGGTAATGCTTGTTCACAATACCTTTGTGTTCATCTCCTTGAACTGGCTTCCCATCGAGAGCTTATGCACAGTCCACAAAATTATTTATTCTGAAATGCTATGTTAGCTGGCATTGGTAGATCACGGAGCCTTTTAAACAAGACTTCTTGAAAACCTCACTAATAAAACACACCTTCAATCAGATTTTCTCTACCAACAGTACCAAAGCACGAAACTCGCTTCCTTCCACTATTCACTGGCTTGGTATTAAAAATGAACTAAATTTACCCCGTTTTAAATGTCACCTTCCATCTTTACCCAATCTGCGTCCTCCTCAGCCCTGCAAGACTAATCACAGACACTCTCTTTCCTAACTGTAATGGCTCCTGACAGGACTATTGTCAGTCCTTTTAGGTATTTAGGTAACTATTCTGTGATCCTATATGGATGTATGACGTTACAACGCATGCTTTTACCACGCAGGCTGTTACAACGCAGTTTTTACAGCGCAAACCTTTACAACGCATAGCGCTTTGGGGTGCTGGATAGTGAATAGTTTAATCTACTATTCCAACTCCAGTCCCCGTGGACACTAGGGAAGGTGTTGGATGGTAAATTAAATCTATTCCCTATCCTAGAGCACCCCCCAGCGCAATGCGTTGTAATGGTTTTCGTTGTAAATCTTGCGTTGTAAAAGCACTGCGTTGTAAAAGTTTCGTTGTAAAGGATGTTTCCCTCCTATATTGGGGTCCAAGGCTCGAAACAACTACATCCACAGCTATTTCGATATACATTGTGGTTTGTTTAACTCCTTATCTAGTTGTAACATGTGCTTCTCCTGTTAGGCGTGGGCTTTCTTATCTAACTATATTTGTGTTATTATGTTTAATTTAAATTGAATACATATGAATCTTGTATAAGGGTCCTTTTTCCTTGTCAGTGTTTGACATGTTTTTACATGCAATTAGGAGTAAATTGTATGCTTTCTCTGTAAAGCTCTCTGCAGTCACAAGCAGTGTGTGCACTACGCAAACAGAGAAAATGTAAGGAAGAAAACAAATAAGTACACCCTTGGGGGTTTATTTATGAAGGACCTGTATCACTTTTGCACCACGTACATTGGTAAATGCATTATGCGGGGCTCGCATAATGATTCATGTAGCCACGCAAAAGCACCCTGCATGGCTTTGAGTGGCATCATAAATCATTAGTAAGGTGATACAGCAAAAATCGCTGCATCACCTTTCTCTGCTCCTGGGAGCCCCTTCCTGCACAAAAACAATCCTTCGTGCATCGAAGGCACTATTGCACCATGGTGCTTGAGTGCCTACATTGGCACTAGGCTGCCGAAACAGCACCAGAGCAGGCAGAGAAGACTGGAATTCACCATAGTGCTTAAATACTGTGCATTTCTGCCCTTTCACTTTGGTGTAGGGCAGGGTAGCAAGGTGCCTTGCTGTGCTGCCCTTCACCAAAATGTAAAAATGACGCCCTTAGTACATAGTAGGAGGTAGAAATGTGCATGCGCTTCTTCCTGTAAATATAATGGCCTTCAAAAGGATATCATCTTTCAGTAAGCACTGCTGCTCACATTTTAGAAATGCTGAATTGTTGTAAAATCACATATTAAGATAGAATGTCAAACACATTAAGGATTCAGAGGTTAAATTGGTGTAGAAAATATTCCAGCATTTACCATGCTCCATGATGTCTGAAAATAGTCATTTTGATCCTTGAAGAAACTCACTTTACAGTTCAGGATGTCAGAAACGTTGAGACAGAAGAAGTTAATGTGGTAGGCACAATTACCTTGGGGACTGAAGCAAGAGAGGAGAAATGATATGTCTCCTTAACCTAGACATAACATTTTTGAGAGGGCAGGTGCAGGTTTGGCTTGTGGTTCATATCCAAAGTAAGATGGAAAGGGTGCGCAGCGCCCATTAAAGGATTCAACAAGTCCAACCAGGATAGAACGTTTCCATAATAGTCACGGAGGAGCTGGTCACTTATCTCACACTATCCATAACTGGATTTTAAGGTTAGCCATGATCCACATCTAGAAAAATATAGCCCTAAAGTAAAAAAAAAAGATGTCTAGTTGTGGTGAGCTAGATATGGAGGAGAAGCTGTCAGCAATTTGCAGAAACAGCATTCACACCGCTGTGAATACAGTTTCTGCTAGTGTATACACAACAAACACTTAGATTGATAATATTTTGGTATGTCCGCAATTGATAAATATTAGAAGACCAATCCTATGTCAGCAATTGGTAAATAGTAGAAGATCAGGGATTGATACACATGCCTTTTGGTTCAAGCCAGTGTGTCACTGTGAGCTGAAGCCTTAAAACATGTGCCATGGTGGACATTTAACACAAAACTACCTGAATAATCTAGAAAATCTTGGCACAAGGGTTAAAGGTTATATGGAAAATAATTAAGATACTTTGGAGATATCCATGATATTGCATGCTCTAAAAGTAGGAGTGAATGACAGAATGAAGAACTTTGGGTTCTATTATGATGTCAGGCAGATCGCCACCGCCTGCATGGTGGTGGCGATCCACCCGACATCATCCTCCGCCCACCTCCCATTTCCCCTGCCATATTATTATAGCGGGGGGACCCGCTATAATAATGGTCGACCCGTTGACCAGGCGGAAAAGGGTTACACATGGTGTCGGTGTCTGCTAGACACCGCCAGCCATATTACGATGACAGCGGGAAGCAGCCTTTCCGTGGCAGAAAGGCATGCAGATTCCTGAGTTGGGGGCTTGTTGCCGGCCCTCAGGATGTTGGGGGGGGCATATTGGGGTGCCTATGGTACCCCCCTGCATTTGCATAGACTATGTGGCAGGCACCGCATTTTTTGAATTGCGGCGGGTGCTGCTGAAGATATTTTGGAAAAAGACACTCAACAAAGCAAAGTATGAAAGACCTGAGCCCTGCACCATAACATATAATGCAAAAAGTAAAGCCGAACATTTTATTTCAACAGGAAACCAGGAAAAAAAGGGATATAACTCAATTGATGAAAGGCTCAGTTACATCATAACACAGATAATTAGGACAGGTGTGCGAAAGTTGCTTTCAGCACATTAAAGATGGAAAGGCACTGTGCTCCTGATTGGCTGATCAACTACATCTGTTGAATGATGCAGGAGGCAGTAGTACCTGTCTTATATATACTATTTATACTATTTAATTATGTACTGGAGTAAAATAGGCTCTTCCCATAGATGTGATAACCCCATCATCTGCAGTTTTTTAAAACTGTGGAAACACAGCACAGTGTAGGTCTAACAGACCAATACCTGCACAAAATTCGTATTCTAAAGATACACTTCACTTCAGTTAAGAATACTAATGCTTCTATCCTAGTAAGATGTCATGAACTTTGGGGTCTATTATGATGTCGGGCAGATCGCCACAGCCTGCATGCCGGTGGCGATCCCCCTGACATCATCCTCCGCCCACTTCCCATTTCCCCTGCCATATTATGATGGCGGGGGGTCCACGGCGGGCGGGAAGACTGTCTACCGCATGCTTTTCTGTTTCTGATGATGTTATAAAACCATCCATTAGAGGTTTAGGTAGCAGTGCTGATTGCAGTGAAGGTCATCTGCTTTTGGTTACAGCATTAGTTTCTGAAAAGGCATTAGTGGCCTGATGCATGGCATTGTTTTGTGGTCGCAATGCGTGCGATTCACAAAATCACAGGTTTTGTGGCTGCAAAAGTATGAGTATTCAATGTACTCTAGGTGCTTTACTACCTGATAGACATTTGTCAACTTTTAAGATACGTTTTGCAACTCATTTTGAATTGTGAATAGATGGGGGCAGAAAATGGGGTATATATCAAAAGGTAGGGGAAAGTGGTGGATCAAGTTATGATCCACTTGGGCTCAAATTGCCATTCACAGAAAGGTGAGAATGGGAGGTCCAGCCACAGTCAGAGCCCCAAGGGAATTGGATAGCAAAAGTGACTGAGCTGTTCCTAAAGGAAAGAAAGGAAGGAGAAAACGGTCACGGGAGTGATGGGGATAGTGCTCAGTGGAGAACTACCCTGGGTATCCAATTTGTTGGATATAATGGCCTCACACACCCTTGCAAGTGTCATGCTTCATCATCGGCAATGCTCCTCGTTGGGCAGGCGGTGCAATGCCCAACGGGCTCACCGATAAGAGGGGCTCTTTAACGGAAATCTTTTATCCAACTGCCTATGGGTGCAGTGTGGGTGAGGGGCCAGGAAGAAGAGGATAGTGTGGGTGAGGATAAAATGTGGCACAAGGTACCGGAGATCAGTTTATTCTGGTGGTCCTCTGTCACAATTAAAAACTAGAGGTAGTCTGTAATCGCTGGAACTTAGGATTCCAAGTCACGATACAAGACTAACGTGCAGTTCATGTGGTCAACATGTTTCTCGCCTAAGCATATTCGCTGCGATTCTTCAGGACCTTTTCAATAACTACTATCACAAAAACATGACCTAGGCAGAAAAGGGGTGTCTTTCATGTAGGAAAGTGCTTCTTTTAGACATGGTCACCTCACTTTTTGCTTATTGGTACTGATGCTTTTTATTGGAAGTGCACTGGGTCACTGCTAACCCCAGGCACCAGTGCCAGTGTTCATTCCCTAAAACTACACCCATGCTGATTGGAACCCAATTGACAAGGACTTTGGCACCCTTGTAAGATCCTAGCAAATGGTACCCCTGGTACCCAGGTAATGGGTACTAAAGAAGTAATGGGTACTAAAGATGGCCGCTAAGGGCTAAAGCATGTATTATGCCACACAAAGGCACCTACACTCAAACTACAGGCAAACTGCCATTGCAGGATGGGTGGGATGGTGCAAGCCAGTTTGAAAACGAATCACTGACAAAATATTGAAGGTCAGAATATAGACCAATAGAAATATCGCAGCAAGAATATCAAAACCAAGAAAATCGACATTCTATCTACATTATGGTGAGTACACAAATATTGGAAAGAAAATATTGATGTCAAAAATATCGTTAAAAATATTGTTTTTTAAGTTTAAAAAATAATGTAAAATTAAGTAAATAATACATATAATTAAAATAAACATAGTTAAAAATATTTTAAAATGTTAAAAAATTATAAGTAATATATAGACTCTCCAGGGAGTGCAACAGTACGGACAGTGTTGGATAGCGTACTGGTAAAAATTACTATTCCCACTCCAGTGAGTCCAACAGTAGGGAAAGTGTTGGATAGCGTAGGGGTAAAATACTATTCTCACTTGAATGAGTGCAACAGTAGGGAAAGTTTTGGGTAGTGTAGGCTTAAAAATTACTATTCCAACTCCAGTGAGTGCAAGAGTAGGAAAAGTGTTGGATAGCCTATGGGTAAAAATTACTATTCCCACTCCAGTGAGTGCAATAGTAGGGAAAGTGTTGGATAGCGTAGAGGTTAAATTACTATTCCAACTCCAGTGAGTGTAACAGTGTGGAAAATGTAGGATAGTGTAGGGGTTAAATTAACAAACTTATCATTTAAATACTTTTTGTAAAATAAATTACATATTAATAATTAATTAACAAAACAATCATTAATAACTACCAATACAATTAAATTAATATTTACTTAACCTAAAATTACTTCCAACACTATTCCCCCATTAACACACAACACCTTACACATAAAAAACAAGTAATTTAATTATCAATTAATCAATTAATAAAAATTATTTATCATGGAAAAATTAATTACCAAGAAATTAATAATAAATAACAATGAATAAAAACATAATTAATTAATTTAATGTAATTACTTCCCACCCTATTCCCCTATAAAGGCACAGCCTACTACACATACAAAATCACATAATTATTGTAATTTTCAATTAATCAATTAATATACAGTAATTACTAATTAATAATTAATTAACAATAAATTAACGAAAAAGAATACATAATGATTAATAATACATTAATAATAATTAATACATTTGTATATATTATTCCATTAATAAAAATGTATTACCAATTAATAATTAATTAACAATACATTATTAATCAATAACAATAAACACAAACATATTTATCAATTAGTTAATTAATTAGAATTAAATTACTTCCCACCCTATTCCCCTATAAACCCACAACCCACTCTGATACTAAAACATAAAGGGGTCCATTCCGATTTGGGATACAAATCTGTACAACGAATTGTATTTGTAGCCATTTCCTTACGAATCGTACAAATCCATCAGAAATTCGTAGTACGATCCGTAGGAAAAGAATACGTACGAATGTGTGCGAACTGTACGAAAAGCAAGGGAAAAAACGTACGATACAGGACCCTCCCGGTGAACTGTACGAATCGTAAACATGCTGTACGACTGGACAAGTACGATCCAGACCGGGGAACGAGAACGCGATTCATACGGAAAACGTCGTATGAGCAATTCGTACGGAGAACCACACATTCACATATTCACCGTACCCCTGCAATCATGGGGGTACGCAACGTACCCCTATGCTCTCTACCTATACGCACCGTATCCCGATGCACCGTACACCTACGCACCGTACACCCTTGCACCATACACCCATGTACCGCACCCCGATACACCATACCCCTAGGCACTGTACCCCTACGCATTGTACCCCTGCAATCATGGGGTGTACTTGCGTACCCGGGCGGGTCCGTTTCACGCGCGGTTCGAGTCGAAATATGCTTTTACGGACATTTAAAACTCCCGTAGGAAAAGAGTTGCACGGAGTGTTGTCATAACGAATTGTATTTGCTGGTTCGTGAAAAGCTGCTTCAATCCGTACCGACGTCACGTACTGCCTGTTCCAAACGCGATTTGTACGTATTAAGTCGCATGGTCTTTCGTACGATTTGTATGGAGATCTGCTATGGGTTTGGATCGTACTTCATCGTACGTACAGGGACGATGAAAGTGTACGATTCGTACGGGAAAAATGCTCCATACGGCGATTCGTAGGGGATTTTACCGAATCAGACTTGACCCCAAAATGTACCTAAAAAACAATTACTCATTTCTAAACCTTTAGTACATAGATTTAAGAATTATGAAAATACATAAAAAAATTAAACATACATATAAAATACATAGTAAAATACATAACACTAATTTATTTGTGATATTATTGACAACGATATTTTTGCTAACGATATTACTTACTTCGATATTACTTACTTCGATATTAAAAAAAACGAGATTACTTACCTTAAGGCCTATATTCTGGTTAACAATATTCTTGACTTCGATATTTTGTCCCTATTATATTAAAAACTCGATATTAAGGTAGGTCGATATTTAAAAATCGATATTTCAACTGTGCACCTTTGAAAACATGACATTGTCCACTTCCTGTGTGCAATGCCCATGTACACTTCATGTACTATATGTAAGTCACCCCTACAGCAGGCTTTAAGACCTCTAAGGCAAAGAGCATTATATTACGAGTGAGGACACATCTGCATGAGCAGGTATGCCCCTGTAATGCCTAGTTCTATTTGTAATCATTGCAAGTGTTCAGGAAGACATTGTGAGGACATGTACTGGGCACTGGTCATTACAAGTTACCCAGTTACATAATTACATCACTGACAGTCATGGTGTTTGGTATCATACACGTTGTCGTATTAAATCTGTGTTCATGCCAGTAACAGATTTATTGGGACATGCCATCAGAGGGCACTTTAGATCTGCCCTTTGTAGGCCTGCTAGTCTCTTAGTGTGTTGGCTGACTTATATCTTCCAGCCTGCCAACTCAGACATGTTTCTGGCCCCCTGCAAGGGAGAACCTATGCTTTAGGGGCCAGGCCAATGCCTACTTGTCAGAGCGTGTTTTCATCTCCTCCAGCAGGATGGCTAGCAATTTAGCATATTAAGGGATGAGGCTACAAATCCTCTACCACCTTCGACATTCATTCCTGGCTTTCCTCCAGATCTGGGGAACTCCAAACCCTGCCCTGGGGCCCATATGGCACCAGGGCAAGTGGGAAATGAGTTATTCAGGAGACACTTTTCACCCACAGGCTAGCCACACTCCTAAGGTGGGCCAACTGAAATGAACAGCCAGAGAAGGGTTTAACCATCTTGTTTTTGGTGCAGTAGGGACTTCTGGGTCAGGTTTATGGCACTCCTCACAGGAAGTGGTCCGATAGGGCGCATTGTCGCCCTAATGGTAGGTAGCCCATTGGCTGCTACCGCCCACTCCCATAAATGCCCCTAACCTGAGTATTTTGGGGTCCCCCTGACATCAGGTCCAGAGATCCAACTTCCTGAGAGCTGAAGATGACAAAAAAGGGAAGACATTCCGAGAAACAACGACCTATACAGAAACTTGTGCTAAACCCTGCCTTGTTGCATGCTCCTTAACAATTGCAAAGTCCTTACTTGTCCTGCAGCTGTGCATCCTTCCCAACACTTGAAGGACTGTCCAGCAATTTGACAGCTAGCTATCATCTCCCTTAGGGTGGAGGAGCCATCCCCCTGCACCTGAGGCACAGACCACATCTGCTTGGTTCACCTTGTTGTTGGGCATCAGGCTCACTGAGTAAACCTCACTTTAGGAGGAGATCTTCATGGCTGTAGGAGGTCAGGCCCATCTCTCAGCTGAGCTTCAAGATGCTATACTCACCAAGAGCTTACCTGCACCAATACCTTGTGTATTGTGCCACTTGCAACAGCCAAGGCTTGTTTTGCACCCAGCCTGGACCCTACCACTTTGGAAGCCTTCCTGCACATTGAGGGACATCAGGACAGATAAGACCTATGACCAGAGTGGCACTGCTGATCTGTTTTTCTCCTCTTTGCAGATATACCCACAACCGTGAGAGACTCAAATTCTAGTGGCCGGCAAGCCAAAACCCTCTGCACATGAGCTCCACAGCCTGGTTCCACGGCATCTGACTTTGTCCCCTTGACCTAGGGGTCCCCACAATCGGAGGCCACCTTTGGGTTCACTCAGACTTGCCCTCAAGTCTCGCACTGACGGGATACCGTTTCGGGTGATTAGCCATGCATTATAGATCACGATTGATTGATTGCATCCTTAGTTTCAATTGCCATTGACTTCAACAGTGTAGCATTTGAGGCTAGCATCCCTGTACCCGGACACCCCAGGGCAGGTAATCTGAAACTGCTGGTGGTACTTTGGACCTTGACCCCTTGCACCTTAAGTCCCAAATGGCAACTCGGTACTCTGTTTGCAAGTACCTGTTTTCTACAAGTGTTTTTCTCCCATTTGATAACATTGTAGCGTTCGAGGCTCATTCCTTAAAAATAATATTTGAGCTATTGTTCTACTATGTTCCTCTAAAAACAATCTCTCCGCTTGCAAGTAAGTGATTCTAAGGTTCTTGGTGTCTAAATCATGATAAAAAATTGCTATATTTTTATAAATGTGTCTCAGATTTCTTATTGAGTGTGTAAATCAGATCAGATCAGAATACTTTATCTGACTCAAAAAGAGCCATAAATGTTTACATACATACCTTTTCATTAGAAATAAATAAGCATAAAAACATACTACAAATCTTAAAAACAGTAAAAAGCTAGTTTGAAACTCCATATATAATATCTGTAATTCCTAAATAAAGCAGATAGACCATCGCCAATTCATAAGCTCTAATCCTGATGCTAATAATAGTGGATGAATAAACTTCCTCTGGGGAATATAACATCTACAAAATCAAATAAAGTGCTTAGTGCTTTGAGATGAAAGACTGTCATAAGGACAGACAGGAAGTGAGGAAAACCATGTACCCTGGGTAGGAAATGCCGCCAGAAAATGTATAGTTTTTAGACAGAGCCTGGTGAGCAGAAATGTTTGCCTTTCATTCAGGTTTATTTGCAGATCAAGTGCAAGTTGTATCTGTGTCTAACGAAAAAGCTCTGAATGTCCAGCAGAAATACACACTGCACTTGCCCGCTTAAGGCTTTGATAAAAAAGGGCTTTGATTGTAGCAGATGAGACATTTCTCAGAGTATCAGGATTTGTGTAATATTCTGAAATGCCCATCTTAGGAAAACTCGTTTTTATTGCGTCTCAGCCAGGGTATGTCTAAGCAGTTGTCCAATTTCATACAGTCTGCTAATACTGTTCTACAAAAACCAGCCTCTGGCTAGTGTGTGAACCATTTATTGACTGTGTGACTGTGCTTAACACTCCTCTCTGATAAGCCTGAGCTGCTCGACCACCCTACCACAAATAGAGCACTTGGGACTATTAAAGAAAGCCCTGTAAACCTATAAGGGTTGTCTGGACTTTTTGCATCGCTGTGCCCTTACATTGGCATTACTACATAAAATGTCCGTGTCCTTCCATTCTCTTCTGGAATTTACAATAAAATGTATCAATGATTTGGGTTTAGGTGGTAACTAATTCACAAAGGGGCAGAGCCCCCCTGGAAATCATTTCAGTATGTCTCAGGAGGAAAAGGAATGTCTGTGGCATTGGAGTAACCAGAGTGTGTTGCATTGTATTCTGCTTCTGGTTCTGACATCAGAAGAGAGGTGGAGATGCAATACGTTCCACTTTGGCGCACCCTGCCCCTCAGCACGTCCCTCTCACCTGCTTCCTCTTCCATTAGCTTACTTACCTTTGAAGCTTTGTTATTTATGTTCTTCTAGGAATTGTACCTATGTAAGTAGTGCCCTGAAGGGCAATAAAAACAATGAAAGCTCCTGCAGGCACTCTGGAGGAAGGCAGAGGAACCCAGCAACCCATACAGATCACTGGGGCGGTGGCAAAGTCAGTGCGGGGAAGTGCCTCATGGCACCGGGGACAGTGAAAAGCACTTACACTGCACCGGCTCAGTGCTCATCCAAACGACCTGCACTGTTCCACCAAATTAGTGCCTAAACACCAGCTATGCACTACAGTACTTCTCTGCATTGCTAAACGATACAAACCTGCATGGACCCTGGAATTCAGAGCTTCCCCAACTCAGGCTTTCACACCACCCGAGGGGCTATGCTGCACAGTGCACACCGCAAGGGCTTGCACGCTACTAGCTTGATCATCCCTGCCTGGCTTCTGCACTACCAGTTACGTTTGGTTGGCATGTATGTTTTGCGTGCTTCAAAGGTAATTTGGTTTTACTGTGCAATCTCAAGGTTTAAGTAGAAGAAACATTAAAATCCCAATCCTGGGCACTGTTTTCCCCTGCTGACCACCAGCTGTAATGTTTAAGATGCTTTTAAGTGAATAATTCTACCACTGGGTAGCCTTCTGCTACATCCAGAACTCTGCCGAATTTCACTGAGTTTTTAGATAACTCCGCAGAATTCCGCAGAGTAGAACTCCGCGAGTTCCACCCACCCCTACCTGTGACTGGATATTTTGTGGTGTGACCTATTGGTGCCTAGGCTGTAAAGCGGGTCTGTTGCAAAAGTTTGGTGTGTAGTTTTCTTTCTCTATTAGGTACCTGCTTGTTTGTGCATCAGGCCCTTGATCTTGTCTGCAGTTAAATTCTCTAGGCAAAATAACTCAAATGATATTCCTACTTAACTAATGCTAAAAAGCAGGCAAAATAGTTCAGTGAATCACCTCTCACTGCTACCATCTTTAATGAACTGGTCTTCACAAATTCAAATCCCTGCAAGGCAAACTCATCCTTCTATTCTTTTGGGTAAATTGATTAATAGTACATCTACTAAGGACAGTACTTTGGAGCAGCAGCTGTAAAGTATGAAGTATGAGGTAAAAAAGGATAATTTTCATTATTGTTATTAAGAATAAACATTATCAGAGAACTGTATGAGTGACCAAAGGAAGTTATGATAGTTAATATTCATCATTATTTATCTGTTTATGTGCAGGAAGGGACACATTCCTGCACATGAACAATCATTGATGGCATTTTGCTCTTTCTATGTGTGCTGCAGAATGCAGCACACATAGAAAAAGCAAAAACAAGGAGAAACCAAAGTATTTCCTTGTTGCACCATTCTAATGCATGCTATTGCATGGCATTAATTTTTGGCACCGCCTCAGATTTACACATCTTTGTAAATTCTTGAGCAACATCAAAATGCATTGGGTGTTGCGGTGGAACAACCTTAGCAACACCCATTGAACGCCCCTTTTCATGCAAAGTGATGCATGTAAAGAGTCAGTATTTACAAAGCCACCGCTTTGTAAATATGGAGAAGGGCATAGCGCCACCAGAATGTTGCTAAAAGTGATGTTACGGTGGCACTATCCCCTTGCACATATAGCCCTCCCTCTCTAGGAGTAAAAGTTGGAGCCAAGCCAAAAGAAGCCAATCACCTACATTTTGCTAATATTTTCTCAGATGTCCAGTAGAAATTGTATTGGTATCCTAAAACAATCCTTTAGAAGTCCTTCTTATGAAAATGCTGGACCTAGCATAGATATTATTTTCTAGATTAAGGACATTAATAAATGACTTCGTTTAGAACAATAAAAGTGTGAGAATAAACATGGTAGACTTGACATAACCTGAAAATGAGAGTGGATGAGAACTTGCTGGTTTGGTACAATGTTATTATTCCAAAAAGCTGAAACTTTAACCCCTTGCATGCGCGGCGAATTTTCGCCCTGTGCGGCCGTTTTAAAGAGTGGGCGGGATCATGACGGCCCCCAGCCGTCATCAGCACACGCCCACCGTGATGCATGACGGACGGGGGCCGTCATCAGCATGGAAGGGGTTAATGTTTGACAATCTATGTTAAATAACAGTAAGAATTACAGAGGCTACTTATATGAATTTGCACACTACTATATGTTTAAAAATATTCAGCTTAAAGCTTTACTTGAATGTATGTGAACAATGTTTGTGAAATATTTCATTGACTGCATGGAAACAAGTGTATTCAAGGGCATTAAATCAGGGGTGTTACTCAGGCAGTCACAAATTCACTGGACTATCACAGCTAGTCCGAAATAGCTGAGTCATACAATTACAAACCTATAACAATAGCTAATTCATTTACTATCATTCTTTCAATAAACTTTATTCGATCTGATTTAGAAACATAGATCATAAAAGTGTACATAAAAACAGTAAATCATCTTTCTTACTACAATACAATGAGAGTTAATTAAAGCCAGTGGGTACCTCAGAGCAACTTTATGGTAAGCGGAATAATAAAGTTCAATGTTTCGATCAACGTACACCTAATTAGTAAGTTGATTATTAAATAGCTAAAAATGTATTAAAAGTAAAAAGCCTTTCCTCAGATCTACTTAGAAGTCCATTCATTCAAAATACTTTATTTGGCTTTACAATAAAACCATAAAAGTTGCACAACTCCATGTAGCAATTAAATCATACAATTCATAACAGTAAAATAGAGGGAGATAACCCCTTTGAAAATATATACATCTAATACAAGGCATAATAGGGAGAGAAAAACAAACTACCAATAGCCAGAAATTCACCTTCATATGTGGTAATGAGGGGTGCCTACCAACATTAGGGGTTTACTAACTCTCCATACAAATCCTAGATCTAAGTGAGGATTTCAGAAAACCTAATATAAAAGTTAAACAATCTGGTTTAAGCAATTGTAGATAGAAAAGAGCTGGGCGGACGAGGATAACATTCAACTTCTTTAAAAGAGGTGTTAAAAAATATCTGCGAGGTACTTCATAAAATTTACAGAAAAACATAAAGTGTAGCAAATCCTGAGGAGACACTCCGTCGCAGCCGTAGGATGCTAACAGCTGGCCTCTACAGCTCCCTTTTGGGACAGCAAGTAGCAGATGGAACTAGTCTTATCGGAACCTGATCAATAAAAATTAATCATGGGTCGTCAGTGGCCACAAAAAATATGGCTCTAAGGATGGGGTTGTTTTAAGCATCACATATTTACGGATGCTAGATTTTCCAATTTCTAGATCATCTCCACCAAGCTTTTTTAGGGTAGTAAAAGTTTTCTTAACAAAATCCACATCCGTCAAGGTAATAGAATCAGGCTTTAAAAAAAGGTCCAGCCGCCCCAGCTATTCAAAACAGCCCTTAATATATTTTAGCCATGGAATGCGTGACATGTGATCGAGGCTCATATTTCTCTAAAAATCTGGTCGTTAAGAGTTAAATCTTTGTTTAGCCAACACTTAAGCCAAAACAACAAAGGGCGCATGACCAAAGTACCACATATAAATGGCAACCCCAGTTCTTCATGTATCACCACATTTGATGTTCCACTGGGCACTCCTATGAAACATTTTAAAAAGGTGTTCTCCGCCACCTGCAGAGCATCAGTTGCTGCATAGCCCCAGATTTCGCTCCCATAGCTAACTATAGCAACACTTTTGGCCTGATATATTTTCAGCATTGCCGAAGTTCGCGGCAAAGTTGAAAATTGCAGTGTTTGCCCTTATGACCACCCCCTTCTTCCTCTGAATAAGGGCCCCCAATTCAAGCGGTCATCTACTAGAACCCTCAGATAAGAGAATATCAAGGTCATTGGTACTTTCTCATTACCCACATTAAAAGGGTACAGTTTCTTCGGTCGAATCCCGACCTGCATAATATAAGATTTAGAATTATTAATTGACAAGTCACGGTCTTCCATAATACTCTGGAAAGTGTTAAGCAGGGTCTGGAGTCCCCTTACCGGCCTAGCAATGAGGACTGCATCGTCCCCATATAACAGGACGGGCAAACCTCATCGCCCCACATATGAGAAATCGACCCCTGTTTTTACCAGAGTTTCATCCAAGTCATTAATGTATCAATTAAATAAAAAAGAGGCCAGGATACATCCCTGCCGAACCCCCATCTCAATTTTAAAATCCCTAGATACACAGGGATTCTGGGCATATCTGATGTTAGCCTTGGTGTCCCTATGCAGATCCTCCAAGAAGTCAACTAAATTGCCCTCCAGCCCCATGGCCCTCATGGATTGCCACAATTTCCCCCGATTGACACAGTCGAAAGCAGAGGAAAGATCCATGAAGGCCATGTAGATCGTACCTTGGCGGGCGATTGTATCCTTCCCAGGATCATATATAAGTTAAGGCATTGGGCTAAGGTGAAATGCCCTGGGCGAAACCCGTATTGTATATTAGAGATGTTCTCATTCTCTACCGCCCAGGAGGATAATCTTTCCAGTAACACCCCACCCACAACCTTGACCACGGAGTTAAGAAGGGAGATCGGTCTATAACACGAAGTGCTATTACGATTGCCCTTCTTTAATACCGGCACAATGGTTGAGGTGCCCCAGGAATCCGGGCAGCCAACCCTGGCTGCCGCGTTGAGCACAACCATCAGTACCGGGGCCCAAAAAAGTGGGTTTGAATTAAAAAGGTCTGGCGGGATGCCATTTGGGCCTGGAGCCTTATTGCACGTCAGCCCTAAGATACCCTTCCTCACCTCTTTCTGCTCAAACATTACTAGGGCATTGGTGTTAACCCTGCCTTGATGTTGTTGTTGATACGTGGGACATTTGAAAATAGATTTAAAGTGAGACACCCATTCATCCTCAGTTATGTTGGTGCCTACTTCTCAATCCCTAGCCTTCTCGAATAGTGGTCGATTAATAATGCCCCAGAACCTTGAGCTGTTCCCTAGGGCACTTGGCTTCAAGAAATCTCTCCACTTGTCCTCCTTTAATTCACCCTTGCAGCCTTGCCAAGGCTCGTTTATATGCAAGACGGCGGGCGCAAATCAAAGACTGATTTCTCAGGATAGCTTTTAGAGCTTCCTTTATTTGTCTCGAAGCCTTAGAACATAACGTGTCAAACCATCTAGTATCAGATAGTACCGTCCGATGTGAGGGAGCACTTAAGAGTGCCCCTATCTTGGTGATAAAGACATCGAAAGCCTTCGAACACCCCCCGGGTAGGAGCCAGGTGACACACAGGAAGCTAGTTCGATTGCACATGACACTTGTACCACGCCATAAAATGAGTCCGGAGATATCTGCGACCATTTTAGGCGGCACTTTCCATCCGTTGGTCTCAACGTACCTGGTGCTATCACCCTAACTTGTTTTGACAGCAACTTTCCTCCCAAGTGCAGACAAATAGGATTATGGTCACTAAAAATACTATCCATGATTGTAAACCCACAAAAATTGGACTGAAGGCCAGTTGAAATCAGGATGTGATCTATAAAGGAACCATCATTTCGTCCTTTAAAAGAATGGACGGACTGTATGCGAAGGAGGGGGCAGAAAGAGACATTGATGGTAACAGATGAAATTTGTTGAGCAAATTGTTCTGTGCTTGAAGTGGAATCCCCGCATCCTGGCACATCCCAACTCTGCCATACATGTAGTTTTGGGATCTCCACAGGGGTGAATATTAAAATCCCCCGCCACCATAAGTTTATATGCAACAAAACCACAGGACCGCCTTATGAGGCAGCCCAGCTGGGTAATCTTGCACTCCCCCTGTGCACTTGTTGCATTATAAAAATGAATATTGCCCATGCTATCATTTCCTCTTCTTATGGCGATAACTTGAAAGTCCTTATTAGAAGTTGGAAGTTGCTGGATCCTACAGGCCACGGCCAACTATATAAAAATTACCAAACCACCCCTAGCTCTGCCACAAGCTGACGGGGATGCAGGGACAAAGAAAGCTTTATATCCCTCCAAAAATAGGTTACAGTTCACCAGCCAAGACTCCTGGAGACAAATCACAGAGAATTGTCTGATGAACTACATCCATAAGGGGTCCTGAAATTTGCCTGCCAATCCTGCAATATTCCATGACAGGACATTATATGTATCTACACTAAAAAATCCTCCCTTAATGTGCAGCCAATGAGGGCACCCGTTGCTGGGGACTAGACTTCCGAGACAACTCAATAGCGCGGGCAAAACACTTTGTGTAGAAAGGCGGGGGACCCCTGTTGATGAGGTGTGTCTCCAATGGGCTCTAAGTTCTTATGCAGTCAATCGCACTCATCTAACCTTGATAAAACTGTGAATCTGTTTGATAGCTCTAACCGAGGAGCAGGCTGATACCCAACCGTTCGGAACAGGACCCCTTGGGATTGAGGATAACCATCACCTGAGACCTCAGGAGGTCTTCGAATCCTCCTACCGCATGAAATGCTTGTGTTTGAGTGCCTTATGTAGGCGGACTTATAAAACAAACCCAAAGGGAGAACCTGGATACCGTAATCACGGTATATAGGATCAAGATAGGCATCCCGTAAAATTCTATCCACAATAAAGGATCTGTTGAAATTCACAACAATGCAGTCGCCCCCTCCAGGTTTCCTCGAACTCCCTATCCAACCCACACAATGCACCATTATAACGTTCTGTTCCACCATTGGACCCATAGAGGTGTTGTTCGACGGCCAATAAGTGACCTTGTTTTTAAGTTGAGAAAATCCTCATGGCAGCCTGGTGAAAACGGTGGGACATTTCCCAAGATTATTACAAGGGGCGTTGATTGGGGTGGGAGATTGATAACCGCTGAATTTTGAGGGGCATTTGCTAGGTGTCCCTGCGCCTCTTCCATTTGTGTTCCTGATCTTTGGGACGCCAAACCCTGGGTATGAGTAGACGGGCCCCATTGGATACCTGTCTTTCTCTTGTGTCATCAGCCAACCCCCCTAAATCTTTGGAAGCCATGTTATTACAGCGAGGCTGAGCTCCACTGAGAAGCCGAGGGTCTGGAACTGACCCATGCATGGGTATAATCCCTGGAGCTATATTGTCCCTAGTTGAATCCAAAATCACAGGTTGGGTAAATTGGGTGGATTGTGCGGACTGTCACCAGGTCATGGGATCTCCTGTGTTATCCCCCGTGACTTTTTCTCCGTATCCTCTGCAGGACTGGAGTGAACCCTTTAAGGAAAGCCTGGACTTCCATGAAACCACGCCTCCCTCCAGGATCTGGTGGGCCTATCGGTTGCGACTTCACAGCATGAAAGGCGGAACACGGAAGCAACCGTCGGCGAGTTCGGGAAAGAAGGACGCCGGCCGGAGGAGAAGACAGGACGACGACCAGTGGAGGAGACCCAAGACGACCCCGAAGGACTTCCAGCCTGTGAAGACCAGACGAAGACGGGCCGAGAAGACGAGGTTACGCCCAGCATCCCAGGAGCACCGAAGGAGAAACCAGGAGGCCAACGACACTACGCTTCGCCCAGCCACGCTCAGAAAGAAGCGTGGCAAAGCAAGGTACGGGGCCGAATACGAGCTCTTTTCCTCTAAAGGTGGGGTGGGGTAACGAGGAAAGAGGAGGGTTCTTTGAGCACGCTGTTCCGTTCCTTGGGCACTTCCACTCCACCAACCCTGGGTATCGCGTTGCTTTAGAAGGGACAAAACTGGTGTCGATACTTCCCCCTCACACGACGTTATCCTCACTCCCTTTCCCTCCGTCGAGTTGATTTGTTAAAGCAGTGACTTAATAGCCTTTCCTTTCTTTTGTTTTTGGGGCTGAGACGCACGGTGATGAGGAGCATCTCCGGAAGAGCCCAAGCAGAGAAGAGGAACCCAGACGTGTATCCTCAAGTTCGGGACCTTTACTTTAAGGACAATTAGTTGTTGGACAGTCAATCTGTATGCACAAATAAAAACTGCCTTATCTCAATGTCGGCTCCTTCCCTCCTTGTTAACCCTAAGGTTACAAGTGGCGAGCCAGATAGGAGCCTTCTGTCTGATAAAAGATGGAGGCCCTATTAGAACAAATGAGGGAAGGTCAAGCCAACCTGGAATGGGCCGTGGGCCAGTCTACTGAACAGGCCGACCAGGACAGGGCAACCTTCGCAGCCGCAATGCAGCAACAAGCGGACAATGTAGTGAAATTAGCAGAAGGACAGAATCAGCTCATCGCTATCCTGGGGCAATCTTGCGCTGCCGCTCCCCCAGGTGCTGTTGTTCCCCTACAGAAGTATGTGGCTGGAGAGGATCCTGATTCCTTTTTCCTAAATTTTGAAAGAGCAGCTTGATCCAGCGCTTGGCCGGGGGAACAATGGCCTTTTTACCTAGCACCTCTTTTATCAGGGGAAGCCCAAGCGGCGTACCAATTAGCTAATAAGGATGGGACTGCCACATATGGACACGTAAAACAGTTTGGTCTAGACAGACTCAGAGTCGATGACGAGAGCCATAGACTGAGGTTTCGACAAGAGAGAGGGCTCCCGACCGATGCACAAAAAACTTTATTCTATAAATTGAAAGAGGCAGCTGAATGCTGGTTGAAACCACTGGATTCCAAAATGGAGGATGTTATGAGCAAAATCTATTTAGAACAGTTTTTAGAGGCCCTACCTTATGGAACCCAGTGTTGGATTAGACAGCATGCAGGGCTAACACTAGAACAAGCTATAGAGATGGCGAACTGATATGCTAGGGCTCTATCCCGTCCTAACCCCCGTGAAAATGAAACACCCACTAAAGCCCAGACTCCAATAAAAAACGGAAAAAAAGCCTCCTCCTCCAAGAATAGTGTCTGAACAGATGAAAGCACGGCCCAGTAGACCTGAACCACCTGTTATGACTGGACCCCAATGCTATGAGTGTGGAGAGTGGGGGCATATTGCCAGGTATTGTAGAAAGCGGAAAGAAAAGGGAGAAGAAGAACCCATGGAAGTGGGATACTTGCCATCATGTTTGCCCAGGAAACTGGTCCTACATTTTATGTAAGTGTACTGCTCAACCAACAGAAAGTACAAGCATTATTAGATTCAGGCTGCCGTCATTCAGTAGTTAAGAAAAACCTGATCCCGGCCTCTCATGTTTTGTCAGATTGCACAGTCAGGATTAAATGTGTACATGGCGATGTTACGACCTATCCCTTAGCCGGTGTAACCATTACCACTAAACAAGGCACCCAAGTGTACTGTGAGTTAGGGGTACTACCAGAATTGCCTGAACCACTCATTATAGGAACTGATAATAGGTGCTTTTTCACTCTCATGGCCGAAACACTACATAAAAATGGGACAACAGACGCAAACAATTTGTTAGTCTATGAGCCTTGGGAGACTGACTCCCACTTCAGAACCGCTCAGCTAAATGACGCTTCCCTTGCTCAGGCTTGGTAGAATGCCCAAAACAATAAAAACACGGGACAACTTATATATCCATGTTTTGTAGAAAGAAAACGACTTCTGTACAGATTAGGGAGCGAAAAGGCAACCCCCCAACTGATAGTACCTACCGATTTTAGAGATCAGGTTATGTTCTATGCCCATGCACATCTCCTGGCGAGGCATTCAGGTGCTGAGAAAACCACAGACTCCATTATTAACCATTTTTTTTGGCCTGGGGTATACGCACAAGTAAAGCGGTATTTCCAGGAGTGCCCAATTTGTCAAAAACGTAACCCTTACGTACCACCAAAAGTCCCTTTAGTCCCCCTTCCTATCATAGGGAAGCCCTTCAATCGGCTTGGGGTTGACATAGTTGGTCCTCTGCCTAAATCTACTCGAGGATACCAATATGTAATGGTGGTTGTTGATTACGCTACTCGTTATCCGGAAGCATTTCCCCTACGGGCCGCAACGTCAACCGCATTGCACAAAAACTAGTGGAGTTGTTTGCTAGAATGGGGCTCCCCCGAGAATTGATAACGGACCAGGGCACTCCATTTGTTTCCCGAATGATGAAGCAGGTATGTTCTATTTTACATATCAAAACCTCTGCACGTCGGTTTACCACCGGCAAGCCGACGGATTGGTAGAACGATACAACGCTCTACTAAAGTTGCCTTAGATTGGCCAACCAGATCCTCCTCCTCGGGAGCCCTGGCTCAGTTGCACTGGCTCCCTCTGAGACAACGGGTGCTGTTTAAGTCACTTTGTCTGACCTTTAAAGCCCTACATGGGTAAGGCCCGGCTTGCTTTCAAAGGAAATTTTCATGGCATGTGCCGGTCCGCAATCTACGCTCCGCTTCGGCTAGGATGGTGACTTTACCGAGATTTAGAAGATCCAGAGCAAGTGGCAGGTCGTTTAGCGTGGCTGCGGCCAAGCTCTGGAACTCGCTGCCTATTGATTTGAGGAAGATCAACTGCCTTCGCACTTTTAGAAGACAGTTAAAAACCTTGCTCTTTCCCACCCGGGCTTAATCTGTAGTCTGTAACTAATCACACCTTCCCTTGGGTTCTCCAGCACCAGGATGCCTCTCAAGGTGGTAGTGCGCTTTATAAGTATAATAAATAAAATAAAAAAATAAAGGTCACCCTAAAAAAACTGTTAACGGGAAATACTGGGACCAGTTGCTTCCTTTGGCCCTGTTTGTGTTGCGTAGCCAGGTTAAGAGCAGCCTAGGCTCTTCACCCTTTGAACTATTGTTCGGAAGAAAACCACGCACCCTGCTAGAAATAACCAGGGACAGCTGGGAAAGAGAAGGGGCACAGGACGCTCAGGAACTGTTGGACTATACCCAACAGCTCAAAACCAGATTACATAAGCTGCGTACTCTTTCATATGAGACGCTTGAGAAGGCCCAAACCAAACAGAAAACCTTCTATGATAAAGGGAAAAAGTGGAGAGAGTTGTCTGTCGGTGACTGGGCCCTGGTCCTTTTACCGACCTCCACCCATAAACTCCGTAAATAATGGCAAGGTCCCTTTCCTATAATCAGAAAAATAGGAAAAACAATGTACGCTTTGAAACTTTCTCCCTCAAAAACTCAGATCTACCATATCAACATCCTGAAGTAATGGCTGAGTCCCGTGCCTCCTTCTCCTCAGTTTGCCTCTACTCTCACTCCAGTGACACATACTATTGACCAAATAGTAATGAACCCTGATCTTACAAAACAACAAAAGAACAAAGTAGTAGACGTGCTTCTCAAACATCAAACAATCTTTTCGGATCAAACAGGTAGAACTTCCTTAGCCGTGCACTCTATACCAACCCCTGTTGGTGTAACAGTAAAACAAAAACCTTATCGTGTTCCAGAAGCACGACGTAAGGTATTGAAAATGGAAGTGGAAAATATGCTAGAAACAGGAATTATTGTACCATCTAAAAGCAGCTGGTCCTCCCCTATGGTCCTAGTGCCCAAACCGGACGGAAGTACTAGGTTTTGCATAGACTTCCGCGCCGTCAACAAAGTCTCTAAACAAGATGGATACCCATTACCAAGGGTGGACGAACTCATTGAGCACCTGGGGGAGGCTCAATACATAACGACCAGTGACCTCACAAAGGGGTATTGGCAAGTACCCCTTCATCCCCAAGACCAGGAGAAGACTGCATTTTCAAACACCTGAGGGCCTTTTTCATTTTACCGTCCTTCCCTTTGGCCTGCATGGTGCGCAGGCGACATTTCAACGCCTTATGGATACTGTATTAGCCCCCTTCACCAAGTTTGCAGCCGCCTATCTGGACGACATTGTCGTCCATAGCCTAACATGGGAGGGTCACATTCTCCACCGGGAAAAAATCCTAACGGCGTTGGAAAAAGCTGGGCTACACATTAATGCAAAAAAGTCCTGCATTCCATTCACCCAGGTCAAATATTTGGGGTATGTACTAGGAGAGGGACGTCTGTTTCCTTAGCAAGAGAAAGTACGAGCCATACAGTCCCAAAACTTCCCCTCCACTAGAAGGGATCTTAGGGCTTTCCTGGGATTATTGGGATATTATCGTCGCTTTATACCCCATTTTGCTACAATATCTGCGCCCCTAACTGACCTATTGAAAAAAACAGCTTCTTCCACTCACTTAAAGAGTCCCTCCCCTCAAGCTTGTAAGGCCGTTCAATCCCTCAAGGACGTACTGTCCTCCGCCCTGGTTTTGTTTACCCCAGACTTTGATAAACCTTTCTTTTTGCAGACTGATGCTTCAGGGGTGGGGTTAGGGGCAGTTTTGTCTCAACTAGACGAGGAAGGTAGAGAAAGGCCCATTCTATACCTAAGTAGGAAGTTGAGTAGGAAGGGAGACGGCTTATCCGACGATAGAAAAGGAGTTCCTAGCAGTCAAGTGGAGTGTTGACAAGCTCCGGTATTATCTAGAAGGTCGTCATTTTACTATTTTCCACTGACCTGGCTACAACGGAACAAAGGGCGGAATGATCGTATTCTGCAATGGTTTCTCTCGCTCCAGCCCTATTACTTTGAAGTACGCCATAGGAAGGGTAGTCCTCAGACGAACGCTGACTTCTTGTCTTGATATCCACTTTTCCCCAAACGGGAAAAGCTAGGGGGGGAGATTTGTCACCAGGTCACGGGATCTCCTGTGTTATCCGCGTGACTTTTTTTCCATATCCTCTGCAGGACTGGAGTGAGCCCTTTAAGGAAAGCCTGGACTTCCCTGAAACCACGCCTCCCTCCGTTACGTCGGATCTGGTGGGCCTATCGGTTGCGACTTCACAGCATGAAAGGCGGAAAACGGCGGCAACCATCGGCGAGTTCGGGAAAGAAGGACGCCGGCCGGAGGAGAATACAGAACGACGACTAGAGGAGGAGACCGAAGACGACCCCGAAGGACTTCCAGCCTGTGAAAACCTGACGAAGACGGGCCGAGAAGACGAGGTTACACCCAGCATTCCAGGAGCACCGAAGGAGAAGCCAGGAGGCCAACAACACTACGCTTCGCCCAGCCACGCTCAGGAAGAAGCGTGGCTAAGCAAGGTATGGGGCCGAATACGAGCTCTTTTCCTCTAAAGGTGGGGCGGGGTACGAGGAAACAGGAGGGTTCTTCGAGCACGCTGTTCCATTCCTTGGGCACTTCTACTCCACCAACCCTGGGTATCGCGTTGCTTTAGAAGGGACAAAACTGGTGTTGATACTTCCCCCTCACACGACGTTATCCTCACTCCCTTTCCCTTCCGTCGAGTTGATTTGTTAAAGCAGTGACCTAATAGCCACTCTCCTTTCTTTTGTTTTCGGGGCTGAGACGGTGACGAGGAGCATCTCCGGAAGAGCCCAACCAGAAAAGAGGAACCCAGACGTGTATCCTCAAGTTCGGGACCTTTACTTTAAGGACAATTAGTTGTTGGACAGTCATTCTGTATGCACGAATAAAAACTGCCTTATCTCAATATCGGCTCCTTCCCTCCTTGTTAACCCTAAGGTTACACAGACCTATTTTGTTCTGTTAAGGTTTTCTCTATTGAGTTTAACCTAGCCAAGATCGGGCTCAACTTAGCACCCAGCACACAACTCATGGTTGATTTAAAGACTTACATCATAGCCTGGTGGACTGACGATATAGGTACCATATTTTTAGAAACTAACTTGATGGGTACATTAGATTTAGCTTTTTTTGGCTTGACTACCAATTGACTTATATTTTCTTTTTATGCTCCCACATGGCCTTCGAACCACCCTTGAATGTTGTAAGGGAGCAGTCTGGCTGGGTGCTCCTGAGGGCTTATAATTATTAATACCATTCCCTGTCATAAGGGTAGAAACACTACACTCCCTGTTCTCAATAATAACAATGGGAGAAAGTGGCCTGTGTGGCACCTCACAAGAAGATCCTAGCAGAAGAGATGAAACTTCATTGGCCTGTGAATCGGTACCCAGCACAGTGGATAATAGTACACTCGATGCTTCACTGACAGCTTCCCTTGAAGGGTTATTAGGACCAGCCAGGGGAGAGAATAGGCCATTAGAAGGAGATCTAGAGAGACGCCTATTCACTAATTCAATCTCCTTGTCTAAAACTGATGCAGCTCTCAATAAGAAAGCATCCATGGTTGTGACATTTGCTCTGGTTACAGCTTTTGTTCCTTCTTGACTCACTTGATTCTTCCTCCTCCCCATGACACAGTGGCAAAATGAACCCCCAAGTCCTACATAAAAATAACAGCTCTGCACCAAATACCCTGATTAGGGTGAGAGAAACAATGTTAGCACAACAGACCGTAACGTACCCCTGTCGTATAACAGCAAAGGCGACAAAAGGTCCAGTTTGAGTGATACTTCTCCCGCTATATAGTGCTACGCCTGTACACTTCTACAAACTGTCCAACTAGAGGAAGACAAAGTCCCAGTCCGGAATTTCAATGTTGCCCCACAGCTGCAGATAGAAACCAAGAGGGGGGGCTCAGCCTTTCGGCCCCTGATGGGCACAGACGGGGCTGCCCTTAGCCCGGGCTTCACCCGGGCGCCACATGCGCACGTCCTGCGCGGCGGGGGTTGAGGCAGCGCTTTATAGCGCGATGACCATGCCTCCCCAAGCGGCAGCTGTTACCAAAGCGGGCTCTGTAGTGTACCCTG